>NC_138963.1:146652500-156652500 GCF_055761805.1 Camellia sinensis
CCGACAGTAGGGGTGGTCGCGGGTCGGTTGCGGCCACGGAACCTCTAATCCGCCATCTGTCCGCCGGATTGGCAGATTGGAGAAATCCATCCGCATCCATCTGCTAATCCGGCGGATGTTGTGGATTGAACAGATTGGTGGATAGATGTGAATCGGTTTGGCGGTTTAAAATTTTACAAATTTTTGACATAATTTATCATGTGCACTTCCTAAAAAAATAACTAAATCAATGCACACTTAATTACTCAACCACCACCATGTTATGTGCAATGTATACATAACCACTGCAGTGGGCAAAACAAACACATACACTAAAATAATTGTTGTGTTGTGCATGCATAATAATAGACATCAATCTGCTAATAGACAGTGTGTGTGTGTGTGTGTGTGCGCTAAAGACAAACAAACAGTGTGTGCATTGCACATATAGGTGGGTTCAACCTGCTCAGTGTGTGTGCTAAAGACAAACCAACAGTGTGTGCATATACAAAAACAACTTGTTCAAATTCAGATTTAAATAAACAAACAACTTGGACAGTGGGCGCCACAATGCATCACAAATTTTCAACATACAACCATCCAAAATAAAGTATTACAATCATCCAAAATAAAATATTACAATCATCCAAAAAAATTAAAACGTCTTAATACAATCATCCAAAATAAAGTATTACAGTCATCCAAAGAAAGTACCAACCAATAGTCATATTTTCAAAACAACTTAAAAAGAAACAATAAATCCATTGATTTCTTTGAGCCAAACCATGAGCCATGAGCCATGACCCATGAGCCAAACCTGCATAACAAAAAAATGAAATTATTTAACAAGGAAAACACTAAAAAGTCTTAAACTTAAAACAAGTAAACATAATACAACAAAAACATGTGAAGTAAAGTAAACAAAATATAACAAAGGGGAAGTATTTTACCAATGATATTAAACTTCAATATAACTACTCTCCGAACTTGGACTTAGACTTGAACATGAACTTGATTCCGAAATAACTACACACAAAACATAATACAACAAAAATATGTGAAATGAAGATAATGAATTTTGAATAATACAAAATAAATGGAATTTAAAACAAAATAAATCATTGTATATATATATTACCCGAATCATATTGTTGTTCAAATTCTTCAACATTATCCATTGCTTGTCAAAGGCATATTGGAATGTTACTTTGAAGCCAATTTTGTGTACAAACAAGAACCTCCACCCTCTTGGGAGCAAGTGAACTACGAAATGGATCAAGTATAAAAGCCAACTCAGAAGCAATAGTGGAGATAGGCATTGCCAACACATCTCGTGCTATAAGTAATAATACTCTATACTTTGTTGCATTAACCTTCCACCACTCCAAGATATCAAATTGAGCCTTTTTCCCACCATTCTCAATATCACCCAAATACTTGTCCAATTCCGACATACTCCCACTACTACAAAATTGCCCCTCCAAGAATGAGTTAAATTGAGACTTCACAATAGAATGTGCAGCATTTTCATCTATCACCATATCTTGTTTCATTTACATTGGAGACATGCACATTTGTTGAATCAAGTGTGGCATAACGATCACACAATTGACTCAAACAATGTTTCACCTTGTCTAACATTTCTTTCACTTTCACCACATCCCCACCAAAAATTGTTGAAAAACAAAATTGCAAGTATGTCATTTTCCTTCACAACATACAAAAGGAGATTGATTTTATCCCCATTTCCCCAATACTTGTCAAACTTCTCTTTCATTTTCTTTGCCGTTGAAGCAAAATAGGATCATTGTCTTTAATTAATTGTCCAATCATGTTTTCAATGACAAAAATTTCGGTGCAGAATGTATTTGAAGTAACAAATAAAGACCCAAAAAATCTCTTTGTTGCATTGTAGAACATTTTAAGAAATTTCAAAAACACCCTGCAATTATCCCAATCCTCGACTGTAAGCATCTCTCTCCTCTCACCCCCTTCATTATCCAAAAAATAGTGTTTATAATTGTAGTCCTCCTCACCCATTCTTTGAAAAGCACTCTCAAATTTTTTCGCCGCCTCCAACATAAGATATGTGGAATTCCACCGTGTTGGCACATCTAGGCACAAGAGACTCTTACTCTCAATTTTCAAACTTTCCACATACTTTTTAAAAGTGTCAAGGCGGTTTGGAGAAGACCTCACATATCTCACTGCATGCCTCACATTCGCTATACAAGACTCAAGATCCTTCAATCCATCACTAACAATGAGATTTAGAACATGCGCACAACAACGCATATGTAGAAACTCATGACCCAAGACAATTCCCTTCCATAGTTTTGTGGTTCGTTTCAAGAATCTAATGGTTAGATTATTAAAACTTGCATTGTCAACAGTTAAGGTAAAAAGGCCATCAATGTCCCACTCTTTTAAGAGTGTCTCAATTTTTTCCCAAGAGTTTCTCCTTTATGGTCTTCAACTTGACAAAAATTAATGATCCTCTTTTAAAACTTCCAATCATCATCAACGAAATATGCTATTAGACACATGTAACACAAATTTTGTATGAAAGTCCATGTATCTGTGGTAAAGCAAATTCTGCGCCCCTTCACAAGTTTCTTCAACCTCTCTCTTTCATTAGTGTATATGTCTACAATGTCCCTAGCAACGGTATGTCGAGATGGAATCTTGAACTTGGGTTACATGACATTACAAAACCTCTTAAAACCAACCCCATCCACAAATTTAAAGGGCAATTCATCAATTACTATCATCTCAGCAAGATGCCTCCTACCAACTTCTACAGAAAATGATGTACCCACAACATCAACACCACCCTCCCCACCAACTTGTCTTGGTTTAAATCCCAATGTTTGTTGCCCTTGAGTATCCCTATATGGATACTTTGTACAATTTTTCAAATGAGTTAATAAATTACTTGTTCCATGACTCTTAGAACCTGCCATATATTCTTTCTTACAATACTTGCACATAGCCCTATCTTTCCCATCAATACCCTTAATCTTTTCAAAATGATCCCAAACCTTTGATTGTGTTCTCCCACCACTACTACTTTTGGCCAAGGGTGGTCTAGGAGGAGGAGCAATAGGTTAGGTAGAGGGGTCAATAGAAGATGATTCGGGCTCAACATTAGGATTAACAAAAAATATTTCTTCACTTGGAGGATCCATGACCAAAAGATTATCAGATAAACTGCCAAAAACCAAACATAGAACAAGAGAGAGAATGAATAACAAGACAAACATCACTACTTAGCAACTCATACAATGTTAACTCAGTAAGCCTACTTAGTACACTGAAAGTTTATTCAGACTTCTATATCTAGTAACTGAATCTGTTACATTGATCATGCATTGACAAGGTTGGTCTGCTTTGTGCTCTAGAAGCTCATTTCACTGGGTTCTATAGGTCTTCAAAGTCCATATTATTGTAAACAAATTTTTTTGGGCTTCAAGTTGAGGGACTTCTGATACAATTAACTTCAAGTTAAGGGATTTCTGACACAATTATTCAATCAATTTGAGGGATTTCTGACACAATTTATATCGTTTATGGAAATGACAAACCAAGTTGTTAATTATAATTTATAATTTAACTTCAATTATTAACTTCAATCTAAATGACAAACCAAGTCTTAAATTAACTTCAAGTTGTAAATTATAATTTATATCGTTTATGGAAATGACAAACTAATAGATTGCAAAAATGGTTTGATATGAGATTTACTTTTTATTTTTAATGTGGAAAAATATTTTCAATCTTATTGAAACTTATGAAACAAACTAAGGGTTATTAGTTATTACTTATTAGTTCTACCAGGGAGTATATAAGTTGTATTAATTCATTGATAGAAATATCAGGGAATATCTCTAAAGGCTCTAATTTTTCAAATTCTACGGCACTAAATGACATAAATTAAACCCAAGACCCCTTGAACTAGGGCTATGAAACCATGTTTAATCACCAATTCTCTAAAGAATTTAAGCTGTTAAAAAATAAATTCAACAATGAATATCAAGCTAATCAATCTCAACCACAGTTTACATTTGGCTATTCAAACACAGTTTACACAGTTTACTATTCAAACACAGTTTGCCTAAAAATTGTATAAGTTCATTCAGTTTTTCCATTTTTCATTCACAAATTTGCCTACAAATTCAATATTCAAACACAGTTTACAAATTCAATATTCAACACAGTTTGCCTACAATGCAAAGTTACACCATTTTTTCCAATTTATCCACTTGACATTGTTAAAAAAAAAAATCAAAAAACAAATTCAGTTACACCATTTTCCCCTATATGTGAGCTTCTTCACATTGTAAACAGATTCAATGTTGCATAATACAAAAAATTGGTATATGGAAAGGGAAATAAAAGAGGAAACTTGCACCTTTTTGTCCTCTCTGTAAGTTTCTTCACAAGTTCACACTGTGTAGAACCTCTCTTCCACTAGTTTCACTTTAGAACTGCAACAAACTGGAACCAAAAAAGAAAATAAGAACGAACAGATTACAGAACAAAAAAAAATTACAGAATAGATTACCAACAGATTGCAGAAAATAAGAACTTCAGAGGTCATCAAAAAAAATATTACAGAACGAACAAATTAAAGATTGAGGAGAATAAGAGAAGAAGAGGAAAGAATAAGAGAAGTCAATATCTCACCACCACACCATATCGTCGATCCTCTTTCAGGTCGAAGAATGCCAATAGGTTAGGGTTTTAATATGAGATTCTCAAAAAAGGGCTGGCTGAGGGCGTACAAATCCCAAAAAAAAAAAAAAAAAAAAACTCAGATCGTCGATCGCCGATGGCTTTTTCAGTGTAGATCATCGCTCAATCGTCGTCGCCGTCAGTATGGGTAGGGTTCTGGGGGGAGAGAGAGAGACAGAGAGACAAAGAGACAGAGAGAGAAGGTGTATGTGTGTGTGTGTGTGTGTATCAAAGAGGATGAATGAATT
The DNA here is from genome assembly GCF_055761805.1 of Camellia sinensis. Classification (NCBI taxonomy): domain Eukaryota; kingdom Viridiplantae; phylum Streptophyta; class Magnoliopsida; order Ericales; family Theaceae; genus Camellia; species Camellia sinensis. Next base: position 146,657,462 of record NC_138963.1, read on the forward strand.
AGGTTAGTTTAGTGTGATGAGATCAGAAAAATTGGGGAAAATAAAAAAAATATTTAAAAAAGGGACAAAAGCGGGCTTGTCGAGTTTCTTGGGTAAAGAGGTGGGCCAACCGCAACTCGACCCGAACCCGAGAAAAGCTAAAAAATGGGCCCGCACCCGCCTGCCACGTGTCACGCATCCATCCAAAGGGGGTCGAGTCAGGTCGGGCGGGGCGGTGCATCCGTTGATCAGCCCTAGCCAACGGGACAAATTAGAGACCACAGTTATGGTCTCCACACAAGATTTTAATGTATAAGAGTTGGCATTGTTGTCAAACTATGCTACCATCAATTGCTCGACTGATAGTGCAGGAAAACTGAAAACAAGGGCAGGGTCACTCTATCGAGGCTCAGAGGAGTTGGTGTCAGCAATCTTTATCGGGAAGTCATTAAGGTCTGGGAAAAGGGAAAGAGTATGACGGGAAGAGACCATATCAAAGGAGAGTAATGCCTCAAAAGAGAAAATTGGCAGAGTAATGGCAGAGAGAGTTTGCATTTTTCTGCTCTGCTCTCTTGCAAGCCTTGGTTTAAAAAGAAGCTAGAAGAGGAGAAGAAGAAGAAGCCAACAGAAGAGGGATTGCCGAGGCAATCTTTGACAAACAAGGCTGGTCTAGCTATTGTCGGTCGGTACACTGTGATTATTGAAATCGCACGCCAAACACAGTGCTCGACGAAGACAAACGGGGTAGAGAGAGAGAGAGAGAGAGACAAAAATAGAGAAGAGATATATGAACTATATATAATATGTATATAATCTGTATATATGTATATAATATGTATGTGTCTGTATCTATATATATATGTTTATGTATGTAATACATATTTTGGATATCGTTTGTATTCGTATGTGTATATGTATGTATATATTTTGTATGTATATGTATATGTATGTGATACGTATTTTGTATATCATTTGTATCTGTATATGTATATATGGTATTATCAACACAAAAAAAAATGACAAAATTTTTAAAAGAAAGAAAAATAAATAAAAAACAACAAAAAGAGAAAATTTTGAAAAATAAATAAATTATATTCATTTGTTGCGCATCCATTATATTATTTTTGCATTATTATATCTTGTTGCATATTTTGTGTCTCACATTACCCCTTCGTGTTTTTGCATTTACCATCACACTTGCACTGTCTATTACATTTGTCATGCATGATTATGATCCATTCACATCACTTCAAACTTTTTGGTTACAACTTTTCTCATTTACCCAGTTGAAACCATCGCCCTATTTATTGAGGTACGGTCTAGGTCTAGTATATTGGTTAAGATACCTTTCTCTTTTACCTAGTTGAAAATCATTGCCCTATTTCGTATTGAGGTACGATCTAGGTCTTATATATTGGTTAAGATCCCTTTTTCTCTTTACCCGGTTGAAATTAATCCCTTATTTTGTATTAAGGCACGGTCTAGGTCTCGATGTTTAATTAAAACCCTTTCTCTCCTCTCTGTGAGTGTGTTTGGATTTGTTTTGCATCATTTGCATGAGGCTTGCCTCACCATGTATTGTATCTTGCATTGCATAAATCAAGCATTTTCAAAACAAAAAAAAAAAAAAAAGAATTCAACTTTTAATTTCATTAGCATATCATTTGCATGGTTAGAACTATCACTGTTGCATCACTTGACTACAATCTATTCACATCAACATTTGTTTACAACCTTTTTCATCAGTTAATGCTGGCTTCTCTTCGGGATGACGATAATTTTCTCGGGTTGTCAGTTCAAACCATCTTCGGTTAATACCTTTCATGTTTTGGGTTATAGATTAAAACTATTCATCGATTACAGTTCATTCTCTTATGTGAGTGTGTTTAGATTGCATCCCTTGTTATGCTTCATATCATTTCCACGAGGCTCTCCTCGCATATTACCTATTTAATTGCATTGTAAATTATGAATTTTCAAGAAATAAAAAAATGGCTTCGTGAAGCGTGTAATTTTTTTTTTTTAAATTTTGAGCATGTCATTTGCATTCTGTCCCTGAACTACGCTGGTTTGATTCCTTGCAAAAGGATACGTAAACAACCTTCGGGTTCAACCAACTGCATTTGCATCTTGTTTGTTTGTCCAAGTCTTGCGGCCTTGTCAAAAGGGTTGTCTTCGGCCTTTGACGTTCACTTACGTCATGAAATGACTTCGAGTTCTGTCAAAGTGCGGCAACTGTAGACACATTTTGATCGACCTTAAGTCTTATGCACTTTCTTTTGATTACCCAATGATGAAAATAAGAATGTGTTTCTCACAAAATCCTCAGTAAAAAAATATGGGATTTGAGCTTTACTTTCTACTCTAAGCCTATTTTGACCAAGTGTTTAAGACCTGTTGAGCACTGGAGCGAAGTTGGATTGAACCGGAGCAAAACGGCCAATTTCTTCGCTGGCCGGTCTACCGCCCCAAAACAGTGCAGTCCAGAATTTTTTTTTCCAGTTCGTGTGGGCATTCCATTATCCAATTTTTTGATATATTCATGTACTAAATGCATGTATACTCATCCTCCATTGCCTATTGCTTAATCAATTGAAAGTAATGCTTTACTTTTGTCTTCCATTAGCTTCATTAGTGCTCCATTTGCTCCATTATCTTCATTAATGCTCCATTCTTGTCTTCTACCATTTCTCCATTTGCATTGCCTATATGTATACATTAGATTGTTGAGAGGAGAGGAGAAGAGAGAGAGGTAGAGGGGATTGATGAAGAAGGACTAGATTGATAGGGAGAGTCTAAGCTTTGATCAAGAATGGTGTCAAAGTTGAGAAGTTGAGCTGTGAATTTCATTCACTGTTATATTATCCTTATGCACTGTTATTTGATCCCAAAAATTCCATTATAGTCAACTTGTGTAGCTTTGATCAAGGAGAGTTCAGTTTGTGTCGAAAGTGAGAAAACTAGAGTGCATTGTGAAATCTAGGTCTTCACCACTTTCCCCATGCACACTGTTAAACAACCCAAAATTGTCATTCTAGCTAAAATTCCAAAATTTTGAATTGAGGATTAAGAACATAATTCATAACTTTAAGGGTGATCAAAAGGAAGTTTGGAAATCAAGAAATTCATTCTTTTTTTGGAATGTGAATTTTCAATTTCTTTCATTTTTTTTGCATTTTTTATCTTATATTTGTTTTTTTAATTTAATTTCATATTAGTTTTGTTGTAATCTAACCGAAAATGGTTGGTGGAGCCACTTACATATTCTTTATTTGTTCTTTTCTCGATGTTGCAACTCTCTCTTTCATTTGGTTTGTAATTATTCTTTCAAGTGTTGTAATAATTCCCCGCCCCTCTTCCTTCTATCCCATTCTTTTACTTGCTTTCCTTATTTGTACGTAAGCATCATATTTTGTATTTTCATCATATCCATACTTTGCATCCATGTTTCATGCACCTTGATTCGGCTAAGTTTGCATTTGTGGGTTTAATCAATTCCTATATGATTATATGCTCTACCTTATGTTCTTAAGATGATTCACATGTCATATATTAGAATTCAAATCTTTGGTTGCATCTCATGAGTGAATTGCCTTAGGATTTTGTATATAAGATCATGCATATTTTGCCAACTTTGTTTTGTATCTATTCGCGGGACGTCGGTAAACATGTAAGTTTTTATACTTTAGCATCCTGCTTGTGTGCATTTTTCTTATTATATATGTTTAAGCATCCTACCATGTGGCTACTTGCTTACTTGATACAACTATATGAACGCCGGTGGATGGAGGTTATGTCGCTTAATTTGGAATGATATTGATTTTTATGTTTGTAATTCAATTTCTTTGAGTCGCACATCTTCAAAACTTTTTCAAAATACATGAAATCAAATTGATCCAAAATGAATGACAGAGTCTATACTTGTATGCTTCACATAATATCTTTTAGGATTTATTAATAATTGGAACATGAACATATAAAGCAAATAAAACTCATATCATGGTTTAGTAGAAGCCGATCTTTGATCGGGTGAGTAGGGGTGTTCAATTAATGATCTTTCCCTCTCATATATAAGGTTTCGAGCTAAGCCTCTTTAGTTATAACGAATAGTGGCCTTGGCATGAGTCACGGGTTTCTTAATTTTTTCAAAATATTAAGTGGCAACTTTAAAATCTGGTGATACAGTCTATTTCTGACAATAATTTTGCACTAAAACAGATTTTTTTTATGAAAGTTATCACATTTGAACTCTCGGTTATGTTTTCATTTGGTGTATGTATGCCACCAAATTTTTGGTGTTGTTTTAAAAAAATCAAAGAAACATGTATACTTTTTATTTGCTAGATATTGTCAACCAACAAAATAGTTTCATTAATAATTCAAAACTTTAGAAAAGAATTTATAAGAAAAAGAAATTTGTTAGATTTATTTTTGTCCTCATAAATTATTGTTTTTTCACAACTCTTACATAGGAAATTATCTTCTATTGCTAATGTACCAAAGTTACATAGGAAATTATCTTCTATTACTAATGTACCAAAGTTAAATATTTTTTTATGCATACATCTTGGCCTTTCTTAGCATAAATTCTGGTTCCGTCCCTGTGTGTTATATATTTTCTATTAGTTTGGATAGAAAACTAACAGTGACATTGTAATCAAAAACTATATAGAGACTGTCTGACTATATTTGGACCATGAAGGTAAAATACTCCAACCCTAAATTACGAGCAGATAAAATGAATTTAAGCCTAAAATATAAAAATCTTATAGGGGAATTTTGTCTTATATATGCTGGCTCTAACCGATGGACATAAGACCACCCTACAAATTATGGACATAAGACCACCCTACAAATTAAGGACCACTATGGCCATTGGATCCATGTTGAGAAAAAGCTTCAAATGGGTTGGAAAGATAATGACTTGTCATAAATCCCCTCCACCTCCACCTCCACCTCCACCTCCACCTTCACCTTCACCTTCATCAACTACAACATTTTAATGATATGACGATGATAATGCAAACAACAATAATGTTTCATATATTATATTTTTTTATATTATATTATATTTATTATTTTATTTGTTAATACAATATTATTGTAATAAATCTTATCATGTATATTTTAAGTACAATACTAACAATTAAACTTATACATCATAATAAAATGATATAAACAGATATATTCATCTAAAGAACCCCTCCCATATACTTTTTATCCTCATGGGTGTGGTTCCAATTCCTTTCTTCCGACGGATTTGGTATTGCTTTGATTTTTGATTTTGTATTTTTAAAAATAAATTTAATATAAAGTTTGAAAACATTTATGATTTTTGTTCTTGTAAAATAATTTTCATAAGTTAAAAAAAAAAAAAAAAAACCTTTTGGTGTTTCTTAAAAAAAGTTTTTTTTTTTTTTTTTTTGAAATTTTATATAAAAATAGTTATAAGAATTACTTCATCATTTTTCGAAATGTAAAAAACTGAAAATGAATTTAAATCTAAATATAAAATGGATGGATGGAAAAGTCTTTGGTTCAAGAAAAATGGTCAGAAAATTATCACAAATTTTAAATCAAAGATATATATTTAAAGTGATTATTATGGGGTTACACCTTAAGTAAACCTTAACCATAGATGTTAAATTATAGATATTTTTCTTCTAAATTTGTAGTATTGTTGTTGTCAATTTTGTGAGAAACAATAATTAATGGCATCTCAATTCAATTCTTTGCACAAAAATGTAGGAAACTGGTTTCATCTATCCATCCTTCTGTTACTATCAATAGCCCTGTTTGGTAGGACTTATTTCCAGTTTATTTCAGCTTTTAGCTTAATTTAAGCTATTTTGATGTGTTTGGTTCAGCTAAACAATACAGCTTATACTTTTTGTAAGTCAAAAATTAACTTATTCTTTGAGTGAGGGAGGAGAAGCTTAATTTATAAATCAAAAATCAGCTTATATTCATAACTATAAGCTATAAGCTGTTAGGTTATAAGTTATAATCACTTTCCCACAGCTCTACCAAACGGGGCCAATATATGCTTTTCCCAAGCTATAAAGTAATACTAGCTAGCTAACATATGAAGCCTAGAATCTTCACCAACAATGTTGAGACAAAATTATATAATAAAATGAATATTCTACCAAGTCTCATTCTGTTCCTTTTTTAAAGAACTTTCAAAAAGTACATGTGCCAGAAGCTTCATTGAATTGGTTAAGGTAATTTTTTTTTTTTTTTAAATGGACATAAAATTCAGTAAATCAAAACAAATAAAAAGGTGCATATAATTTGAAACATGTAGTTTAGATTCATCTTGAGTATGACTCACACTACATGAACTAAATTTGAAATTATTCTATATGTTCAAATTCAAAGCATATATATTGATATTTTCTTTGACTAGATAGCAATTCTATTTCAAATTGAAATAAAAGTTGTGGAGAGAGTTTGGTTTAGTTTTTGAAATGAGCTTTGAGTTGTATTTTGAAAGATAAGTTGCTGAAAAGAGTTTTGAAAGTTGAAAATTTGTTTGGTTATGAGTTTTAAAAATAGTTTTGGGATGATTTGTAATTTTATTTTTTATTTTTTTAATTGAATAGATGAGTGTAAAAGAAAATTTAATTGATTAATGTGTAGAATTTGAGAGAATGAGGGAGAAAAAGTGATTGATTAATTTGTTAATAAACAAAAAAAAAAAGAGGAGAGAGGAGAGAGAAAATTAAATTTGAAATTGTATTTTAAAAATTTGTTAACCAAACAAACTTTTTGATTTTTTCATCCAAATCATGTTTTAAAAACAAAACCAAATATTACCAAAGAGTTATGTGGACTCCTCAACCCTCTCAATCAAGAGCATAAAGGTAGAACAATTAAAGTAGGACTTAAAGTTCACCAGCTTTATTTTCTTTGCATTCTCAAAAAATAAAAAATAAATAAAGGCTTTTCTACAAGGCCTTAACAAGTCAAACAACTTTTTTAATTAATCACAATTCATGAATGAAGGATGAGCAGTCTTCCAAAGTAATGATAAATGATTTTTCCAAGTGGAACTTTCTAGACACCTTGGTAGGACTTCTCTCTCCTTAAACTTTAGTTTCTTCTCTCTTTTTTCTTTCATTCCACTTTAAGCTACAACACTCCACATAACATGATTCATGATTCTTCTATAATTTATCTTTTAGGCTGGATTAATTGCTATCATCTTCTGTTTGGTAGCTAAGAAATTACGCATATCTTGTTAAATTCTCTTAGTTCTTTGTCTTTACTTTTCGAGTTTGCCACCCCCTTTTTTAAGAAAAGAAAATGTGGCATGTAAAATGAAATTTGATGAAATGACCTTGTAAAAGTGTGTTTGCAAGACAAGGTTGATGCCATATTGGTAAAATCTTACAATATAAGGTTGTATTTGTATCTAGGAATTAGAGAGGGATGTGTGAGAAAAGAGAAAAATAAAGAAAAAAATGTATGAAATAGAAATTTTTTTAAAAATATTTTTTCATTTTTCCTTTTCCTCCAACAAACATGCAAACATCAACATACAAGGTTGTGCCTTGATTTTAAATGTGTAAAATGATTATTTTGGAGAGAGAGAAGAGAAATGAAGTAGGTCGAACTGAATCTCTCCAATTTGATGAAGATTTGGAAAAAAGCTAAACTCTGCCAAGTGTTTTGTCAACAAAAAAAAAAAAAATTACAAATCACATACATCATGATTAGATGGGTGATTGATGTATTTTTTTTCATGCATTGCCTATTTGAATATATATATATATATATATGTATCTCGTCTTGCTCATCTTAATTATATTCATATATTGTAGTTATGCTTTCAGATATTTCTATGATTTTGTTTTTCATAGCATTGTTTGATCCGTGAATCTTACAATTCTTGTGGATGCTCATTCCATATCCAAGCCCAATTCTTGAGGGTTAATTACACTAAGCATCTATATATTTTTACCCAATTATTATTTCAATTATTTTATTTTTAATTTGTAACTATTGACTCTTTACACTTTAAATCAAATTAGGTAATTCTATTCACATCGTACTTTGTTTTAGTATATATAATTTGTATCGTTTGGATATCAACTTCTAAATAAAAATTAATTGTTTCGAACAAAAATCTCATTCGATAGTTGACATCCGAACATTTGTATTTTTTTGGAAGTAGATATATGAACATTTACATTTTGTTCAAAAATTGATATCCGAACGATACAAATGGTATGTAGGGTTGCAGCCGAGCCAACCTGAGCTTTAGTATGCTTAGGTCTGTTTATTAAGATTTTAACTAGTTCGAGTTCGGGCCCGAGCTCGAGTTCAATAAAAATTTAACAAACCAAGCTCAAACTAAGTTGGCTTAAACTGGACTCAAGCTCGATCATGTTCACGAGTTTTAACGAGCCAAAGAAATTATAAATTCATACTTGCGTATAAGACTAAAGTTACAATTGAAACTTTGATTATACAATTATATATATAAACATATTAAAACAAAAGTCAATATATTATGAAAATAATAATATCTACTATCACTATTATATAAATGTGTTATCTATAGTTAGCTATTATTTACATACAAATAAATGTAGCTATTATTTACATTAACATTATTTAAATATATAAATAATATATTTATCTTATTTTTTATACATATTTTTACATTATTTAAATAAAAGTTTGCTAACTCAACTTTATACACCCAGAATTTAATTTTTTAAATGGATAATTGTGTAATAAAAATTAATTTGTATAATATAAGATCCATATATAACCCATGTAAAGTGTGATACAGATTAATTTTTAGGTTGATAAAGGTGAATTTATAATGTTACTCTATCTTATTTCCTTGCTCTAGGAGAGACCTTAACTACTCACACCAAAACGGCCTGTTAGATAAAGGGGGAAATGATTCACACACACACACACACACACACACACACACAGAGCCCACTTTAGTTACTCTCCCAACCCTTCAAAATTCACACAAACTTTTATTAAGAAAGTCTCCAAACTGCTCATTTACTCAGAGAGAGAGAGAGAGAGAGAGAGAGCCCACTTTAGTTACTCTCCCAACCCTTCAAAATTCACACAAACTTTTATTAAGAAAGTCTCCGAACTGCTCATTTACAACTCACACCCAAGCCAACTGAGAAAGAGAGAACAAAGCGAAACAAAGCAACTTGACAACATCTGTGCACAAACACACCCCTAGCAGATCCTCTCTCTTTCATTCCCATATTTGCCTAACAAAAAACAAAAACAAAAAGAATTCTAACATCCATTGTATAAATAGCATCTCAATCGCACTTCCCATTTGGAGGATCCTATTCAATGATCAAGTGAAATACCAAATTCTTTACTGGACACTAATATACAAAAGAATCTTTGTTCCTGTACATTACACAGCAAGCGAAACACCAACTTCTTCAGATGAGGAAGGTTGTAAAGCACGGATCCGAACATCATATTTTTTTCTACGGCTGGAGATTTCACTGCCGGAGGCTGAATCTGATCCATCCGATACAACTGGGTATGATGAATCACGATCATCATAAGCAATTCCAACATGGTTACCACACTTCCTGCATAGAAGTTTTGTTCTCCTGCGAAACAAACCCCAAGATTTCTTGGAAATGTACGGTATGCATTGGAATTCTTCTACTTGAGTAAATCTACTCTCATCAACGTTGAAGAATGATATGATCCCACTCTTCATGGATTTACCATATTTGGAGCCAATGGTAGATGTATTCCGACTAGAGGAGTTCAGGTTTAACTCGTATCCACAAGAACCACAGCTGTGTGGAGAAGAGAAATTTTGTAATTGCAAGTATAAAGAAGCCACTCTCATGGTTTGATACTGCTAAAATAATGATTAAAAAAAACACACACACATGATTTGAAGGAATTGGGAAAATGGGATGTAAGAATCTACATGCAAGTCAATCATTTTATTCCTCATTTGATATGAGTTTGGCTCTGTTCATTATAACATTTAATATATTAGCTGCATATATCACTATATACTGTCTGGTAGCTGGATAAATTAGGACCAATTAGATGAATAATGCAAATATATCCACTCTAGGGTGAAAAATAAAATAAAATAATAAAAACAAAGAAAAAATAATCTGGTGTTTGGATGAGGGCTGGACTACGTTAAACCAATCCAAAATTAGGTTTTCTAATTTCATATTTGTGAAATAAATGGTTTTTTCTTAAATATGCTTATATCATGGCTCCATCAAGAGGGTGAATAAACCCATGTGTTGAGGGTAAAAATGGAATGTTGATTAAATCATAAATTCGTTTACCCTTGTACTATATGCCCAGATTCACGATACTAGCCCCCCACCCAAAAAGAAATAAATTATCCCAATTAATTTATCCAGCTCACACAAAATAATTAATCCCTTGATCAATTGAATCTTTTTTTTTTTTTTGGCTTAGTAACCATTTGAATAAATTCAATTGATGTTAGTAGCATATCCAACAAAACATAAATGCGGCCAATCTGCCAAAGGGAAATGCTTTCGGTACCAGCTAATTTATATAACTACTGTTAAGTGTCAGATACAGAACTCTCAACACCGTGGGAGAGAGAATGATAAGTCATTTACTTCTGAAATGAATGAGACAGGTGAGGAGCACTGTTGCCTACATCCTTTGTGTAAAATCCACAATTTAGCACAGCACTAGTTCATTATTCTTAACACTTGATTGAAAATATTGATTTCAAAATATGAAAATGGCATCAATCCATTATCTATCTTTTTTATTTAAAATTAAATAAGTTACTTGACCACCATGCCTCACACAAAAGAAATGCATTCAAATGCTATAAATTTTTTGAAAAGATAACCCATATCAGCAGTTGGTTAGGAAGCAGTAGTAAATTCATTTCCAAATAAAGACAACAAAACTAACGAAAAATTAGCAATGGGTGCAAAAAAATTGTGAAGAAATAAAAGTGCTAATGTTTTTTGAGCTCCAATTTAGAACATTATCTTATTTTCCAATGAAATAATACCATCCCCCTATGTCAAAGCATAGCACTTCAACAAACCAGTTCTCAGCCCAAAAATAAAGTCACCTAGAGCACCAAATTATAGTATGAATGAATTAGTTTTACGATTAATTTAATTAGAAGGCAAGTGCATGTGAATTGGTGATGTGTGCACAAGCATGATAAGGAGACGGCAGACCACTTCTTCACTGTGAGGCGCCATGAGAGTTATGGTCGTTAGTCCTCTATATGTTTGGTGTTTTATCAGGTGCTACCTAAGAAGAAGAGGGATCTTCTTTGTTCTTGGTTAAGAGGCCAGGTGGGTAGGCAGAGGAGACAGATTTGGGGTTTGGCCCCATTAGCGTTGTTGTGGGTACTTTGGGGTGACCAAAATAGGGGATCTGTTGATGGTGTTGAGAGATGTATTTTTAAATTCAAGAGTATTCTTTAGTCATTTTTGTATAGTTGGTCCACGGAGGTGGTATAATTCTTCCTTGGATCAATTTTTGGATTTGTAAAGCCTTTTTGATATGGTTGGTGATGCATAATTGTTGTACACCTTCTGCATATGAGTTTGTGCACCCCTTTGGTGCCTCTTTTTCAATAAATTTTACTTATTTAAAAAAAAAAAAAAACAAAACTGCATTTTCTTTTTACGAATTTAACAATTTCAGATGACAAAAATGTGAGGGAGAAGGAAAAGGAAAACAAGAAGATCAAGCCCTATTTGGTTGTAGTTTTAATCAGTCGGTACCAATTCTTCAATCTTGGGGTGTTCGTTTGGTGGTAATTTCTGAAACATTACTTTAGTATTTGGAATTTTTTTCATACATGAAAAAAATGCTGTGGTTGGTTATGTTTTTTAAATGTAATTCCACATCTTGGTTTGAGTGCTGTGTTTGGTTATAATTTTCAAAATTTGATTCCACACCCATTTTTGAAAACATGTCTACCCGGTCATCCTCCCGGATGTCCCTCGGGACGTCCAGCCGATTGACCGGAACAGTGTTTTTTTTTTTTATGGCACCTATTATTTTTATATTTTAAATAAAAAATATTTTTGATTTTTTTTTTTAATTTTTTTTTATGAGTTTTGAATAGAATTTTGGATTATATGTTTGGTTATGAGTTGTAAGCTTTTGAATCAAACATCATATGTCACATCAAAAATTCAAAACTCAATTCAAAACATATAACCACACAAATTTTCCACACTAAAATCATAATTCCAAAACTCACAAACTCAAAATACAACTCTATTCTCAAATCACAATTCTAAAATTCTACCAAATACTACCTAAGTATTTGACTCTTACATTACAAATACAAATACATTCATACTTTATTATATTAAAACAGTAAGAAATCATTTTCCAAAATCTACATTTTGAAAAAGTGAATAAAAAGTCCTAATATCAATTAAATGTTTTGTCCGATTATAAGAAAATTAAAAAATGAACTAAAAAATAAGACAAATTTGGGCATGTCCGGGAGTTTACATATAATATTTCATTCACAAGCAAAAGGGATTCAGGATATAAATTAGTCCCAGACAACAATGTTCACATTTTCTACTCCTCTGTTTGACTGCATAAACTTTGTTACTAGTCTTATTATGAAGAAGAGCAAGGCCAGGGCGATCACATTTAAGTATGATCTGCAGTGAAGTCTTACATAACACTAACCACATCAGACATGGTTAGCGTCATGCAAGATGTCATATCAAATGGTACCCAAATATGGTCACTCTTGGCATTATTTGAATCAAGAAGAATTAATTAGTTAATCATACAATTTAATAAAATTGTAAGATGTTCCAAATCCATTGCAAATGTGATGATAATTCAATTCTTAAAAACTCTAAAATTTACTTCACAATCCAACTTTATATATAGGGTTAATTTACATTTAGCATCTGGTCAAGTTAGAATGTGACACAGCAATTTGTCAAAATAGGAACCTGACCACGGTTGGGTCCAATTGCACCTTGATCACAACTGTAGGGGTTAACTGTAACAATCAAAAATAGAGGGGCTAAAGTGGTATTTCTATCTAATCCCCATCATTTCCACAAGAAGCTTTTGAAAATCCCATTTGGGATTAAGGCCTATTTTGGCAACTCACTATTTTAGCAAGAAAGTTAAAACTCTACTTTTTTATATCTCTTTTAGTAAAATATCCACACAAAAAAAAAATATATATATATATATATATATATGAATACCCAAAACAATCCTAATTTCACAAATTAAAGAGAGTGAGTAAATAATCATCACTTGAATTGAAACAGGCCTCGTACAAAAACAAGCCTGAAAAGTAGTATTCTATAAATAACCTAATTGAGATATCAAAATTTGAGATTCTTTCAAACAATCTCACTAAAATTTCTTATACAAACCATAGATTCTTGTATCCACATACATACCAATCAAAGACATGAATACACACAGAGAGAGAGAGAGAGAGAGAACCTGTAAGTGACATCTCTCTGGGAAGAAGAAAAAGAGTGGTAATCGTCTCGGGCTGACTTCCAAGTCTCCATTACTGGCGAGATACGAACTAAGACGAGTATATGATCAGCAGCAGTCAACGTATGCGATCGTCACAGCAAATTTAGTAGGGTTTGGATCTTCTTCTTAGTGAGAGAGAGAGAGAGAGAGAGAGAAGAGGGGGCTCTTTGTTTGGAGATTGCGATGAAGAAGGAGACGAGGAGGGAAATGGGAATCCGCGGAAAGCAAGTAATGTGTGCGTGGGGCCACGGAAATTAGATTGGTGCGATGCTGTCTGTCCCTTCGTTTTCTTTTCGATGACGGGGTCCAATCCAAACACGACACTGCACAAATTATCATAAATTAAAATACTGTAATAAGAAAAAATTATTGTGGTTGACAGTGTGGGTCTACTTATGGGGTTTAAAAAAACAACAATGGTTCATCTCATTAAAAACATCATCACTAATAGCACTAATGCATTAAAAAAGTAAAAAAAAAAAAAATACAACTCCAAGACCAAAACATCACATCATTAATGGCAGGACCCACTGCCACCTAATTAGTGGGAGCACTAATTAGTGCTCCCAAGCATTTTTCTTAAAAAAAAGGAGCTGTTACACTCTTTTATTTATATATATATATATATATATATATATATATATTTTTTAACCCTTACCTATTTACAGAAGTAAAAAAAAAAAGTTAATTTTTTAAGTATATTTTTAAAAAATAAGTTTAAAGTTACTTTTTTTAGTTTTTTGGTCTTGTTTGGTATAATTTTTTTCAGCTTATTTCAGTTTTCGGCTTAATTTAAGCTATTTTGATGTGTTTGGTTTAGCTTAACAATACAGCTTATAACTTTTTGTAAGTCAGAAATCAGCTTATTCTTTGAGTGGGTAAGAAAAGTTTAATTTATAAGTCAGAAATCAACTTATATTCATAGTTATAAATTATAAACTGTTAACGTATAAGCTATAAGTATTTTTTCACAGCTCTGCCAAACAGGACCTTTATAGGATTTAAAAAAAAAAGGGAGCTGTTACACTCTTTTATTTATATATATTTTTTTTTAACCCTTACCTATTTACATAAGTAAAAAAAAAAATCATTTTTTAAGTATATTTTTAAAAAAATAAGTTAAAAATTACTTTTTCAGTTTTTTTTTTTTTAAATATAAAAGTAGAGAGTTGATGGAATAATTATTCAATAATTTTGAAATATAAATGTATGGTATTTTATAATACTGTGATTGATGAAAAAGATAGGTAAGTAGGGTATTATGTTGAGTGGTTAAGAAATATGAGAGGACATATTAAATGATGATTGGTTAAGGAATACGGACATATGATATTCCGGGAACATTTTATAATTTCCCGAGTTAATGTGCCTTAAAAAAGTCAAAAAATCAAAAAGTTAGCTTTTAATCTAGTTTTCAAAAAAGGCCTTAGTTTTTTTTTTTTTAAATGTGTACAAAAGTAAAGAGGTAATATGACCAAAATAAGCCAATAAACTAATAAATTAATTTGTTTTAATATTCATAGTTACTATTCTCACTTCACTTTATTATAAATATATTCATTTTCATATATAATAAAGACAAAGAAAAGAATATATTTAAAGTAAAATGAGGTGGAAATAACGACTCTTAAAAAAAAGGAGAAGAAGATATCTTTGTAATATTAACGAGCATATGAACTCATCCGATGCATGGGCAAAATAAATAAAAAAAAAATGAATTAAACAATAATATAAAATTCTTTAAAAAGTATACAAAAATAATGTAGAATTGTAGACACCCCATTTTTGACCGACCTTAAGACTCAGATGTCACCGATTGAGCGCTTGGTGATATTGCGTAATGTGCTCGTTCAGAAGTTCCAGAGTCGCGGCTGTGAGCCCTGCCTCCGGACTTCCGAACCCTCTTCTGTGCCTTGTCTCGGTTTGCGAACCAGACCCGGTTTTCTTTGTTTCTTTTCCTGAGGAAAGGGAGAGGTCCCGTAGACCATCTCTCAATGTCCGTAGGCTACATTTGGTGGTCGTAGGTCATTTTGCCCATTTCGGAGTCCGGTTCCCGGTTTTCGGGGCCGTCAGGCCGTGTGCCTCGGTTCGGGACCGCTTAACCATCTCCTATTGCTCTGATTTTTGGCATACATCTTATTTGCTCCCTTTTGAGGGACACTGGGGGCTGAGAAACCCACTTCGTGGCCAAACGCCACTTTCGGTGTTTAACAGCCCATTTTCGGGACCCCGAACTGCGTGTTTTGGTCCCCGAGCATTCGTTTTGCAACGGTTTTCGTTCATTTTTGGCAGGTACCTCTGTTTTATCACAGGGAAGGTCACTGAAGGGTGGGAGGCCAGCAATTGTTGCAGCAGCCAGTTATCTCTCTTCCGGAGCCTCCCGGCGCCCGTTTTTCGCACTTCCGGGCTAATGTTGAATACCTTGGAGCTAGTGTTGCCAACTTTCAACCACATATCTGTGATCTACACACTTGAGAGGCCACTAAAAGTTGGTGGCCGGCCATTAAGGTCACCTGACCCTTTTGACCCCTTTCTTCCGGGCTAATGTTGAACCCCTTGGACTCTTTTTCTTGAACTTTGAACCACATATCTGTGATCTACACACATGAGAGGCCACTAAAAGTTGGTGACCGGCAAATAATTCAACTTGAACCTTTTGACCCCCTCTTTCCGAGCTAATGTTGAACCCCTTGGACCCACTTTCTTGGAATTTTAACCACATGGTTGTGTTGTACACACATAGGAGTACCTCCCCAGTAGCTGGCCGGCCAGAAAATCACATTGACCCTTTTGACCCCTAGCCGGCCGGCTAGGGGGTGTGGCCGGCCGGCCACCTCCAACAAAAGTGAGAGGCCGGCCGTGTTCCTTGCACTGTGCACTTTACAGCTGTGGGGCAATGTCCCCCAGATATTTTCTGTATCCGGGGGATATTTTGTGGGGGAGTTTTGCTCTCCTTCTCCCCCACCTTTACACCCCCTTTTGAACCCTTTTAACCAGCTGGTGGCCTCACTTACAAGGGTTAGAAAAACTCTCCTTCAAGCTTCCATAGCCAACTCCATCTTCTTCCTTCTCAACTCTTGAAAAAACCCTAAGTCCCTAACCATTATTCCTTCTACACCACCAAGCTCTACCACCACCATCTCATTTCCAGCAACAAGGAAGGATTCTTGAAGGCTAAAGAAGCTGCAAATTCATCCAAAAAGCAACAAAAGTTTGAATCTTCAAGGGTAAGTAACACTTTTACCCTTTTGACCCTTTCTCTTGATCTATTTCTAAGCCTCACTTATTTTTGGTTTCAAGCTCCGGCCCTAACTGAAAAGGGCCATCTTTTGAGCTCATCTTCACTTCTCATTAAGGGCTCAACCCTGTTTGAGCCCTCCATAATATACTTGCTTCATTGATCCTCTTGTATGTCATAGTTTTGCATGCTATTTTTGGCCCATGAGCAATCTGTTTTTGAGCATATTATAAACTGATATAAGGCTTATTTTGAGCCCCTCTTCAACATTGGAGAAGGGCTCAACATTGTTTGGTGCTTCCATGTGTCACTTGTAGTTATATCCCCCATTTGGCCCCATTTTTGCATAAATTGATAGCCCTCTTTGCTTCTGTTTTTCGCCCTTGGTCCGAACTAAAAGTGGCCTTATTTTGGCCTATACTTCATGTTTCATTCACACTTTTTTTCTGTTTGGTGATTATTTTATATACTTCATGTTATAGCACCTTTTGAGCCTTGTCTTGCATCACATTTTTGGCATATTTGTATACTGATTTGAGGTCTGCCATATAATGTAAATGTTCATATTTTTGGTCCATCTTCAGTGTTGTAGAAGGAAATTTTTCAGTTTGAGTTTTGCTTATACCACTTGCTTCATTACCCCTCTTTTGGCCCCCATCCTTGCATGCTATTTTTCCCCTACCTATACTTGCTGTTTGGC
This sequence comes from Camellia sinensis, assembly GCF_055761805.1. NCBI lineage: Eukaryota > Viridiplantae > Streptophyta > Magnoliopsida > Ericales > Theaceae > Camellia > Camellia sinensis. Next base: position 146,674,906 of record NC_138963.1, read on the forward strand.
CATGTTTATAACTGTGAAAGTGCATCTTTTGGGACTGTCTAGCTTCTGTCTTTGCATTGCATGTCCATATTGTGCATGTTTGGCATAGCTATAGACCATTTCGGGTGCCTAATGTTGCATTTTCGGGACATTTCCTTGCATTTCATGTCATTTCGCTTCGTTTCGGGACTGTTTTCCCCCATATTTTAGTGCTGAAATTCCATTAGTATGCTTGCATATCATTTTTGCCATATTTCATCACATTTTAGCATCGCCTCGGTTTGCGTGCCCGTGTGCACGCATTTCGAGGCACTTCATTTTCTGCCATCGGCATCTCATGTGAGTGCGGCTGAGGCTCTCTCATGTTAGTATAAGTCCATGTTGCATTTTCCATGTCATATCATCGCTTCGGTTTGCGTGCCCGCGTGCACGCATTTCGAGACACATATCATCGCCTCGGTTTGCGTGCCCGCGTGCACGCATTTCGAGACATCTCATTTTCATAGCATTGAGTATGTTAGGATTGTATCTTAGTTGCATTTCATGCATATCATGCATATTGCATCGTGTCCGGAATAGGAGTTAGTCCGGGCACGGGAAACGAGGTGCATTTCGTACTCCGAGTGACGGAATGTGTCTCAATTCCCTAGTCACCGACACTCCGGATTATCCATGATGGAGTTAGGTTTTAGCTGTAGTTTCATGTGCATTCATCCTATATTGAGTTGTGCATTTCGACTCCTCGGCCATCATGCCTCGGTATGCGTGATTGGTGGCACGAGGATCAAGACATGCATACATCTGTGCAGATACATTGCTATGCCCCTTTCCTGCTCTCTGTTGCAGCAAAACGAAGAATCAGCAACCTTTCGGGGCTTGGCACGCATTTCAAGAACAGGTGTAAACAGAGGCTAATTAGGGCATTCCGGTGGATTTCCGCGCAAGACAGTCCGGACATGCATCATCCACTAGAAGCAAGGCAGTCCCTGGCTTGCATGCCAGTTTTACTTGTTTTCTTAGTTAATTCTTTAATTAATTAGAATTTTGTAATATTTTTGGACTGTAATATTCTTTTATTTGGGGACTGTAATATTTGGACTGTATATTTATTCGGACCCTCTGCGTGAGGGCATGACTGTAATAAGTGTGGGTGAGTGTGATGTATGTCTTCCAACCCCACGTCTTTCTCCCTTTTATTTATCCGCTTACGATGGTTAGATTAGGGCATGTTTAAAATAGCATACAGTATGACAGCATGTTTGCATCATTCATCTGTATTGCATACACTGGGCTCGGCGCATCATACTAACTGCATCGTACTTTCAATTCCAAGTTGAATATATGGTAGTTGTAACATTTCATATATCATCTTAGAATAGCAGAGCCTGCTATAGTTGCATTTTGCATGTGTTGCATTAGGCATTTCTGTATACTTAGGATTCATGCATGATTTCTAATAAGTTTCTATTTTGGCTTGGAGTACCCGGTGAGCTTTATGCTTTAGCATCCTTGCATGCGTGTGAGTATTGCCATGAATAGCATGCTTGCCATGAGGCTATGTGCTTATATGATATAACTGCTTGAATGCCTGTGGGTGAAGGTTGGGTTATCTGAATTGGAGTAAATCATCAAATGTTTCAAGCCTACCTGTGGGTAGCAAAAACCTCTTTCAAAAACACAAAATGTTTTGTTCCAATTCAAGCGATCCAGTCTATACTTGTATGCTGTGCGCATCACATAGTAACCTAGGCTAATAAACCGGAATAAGAACCCACAATGTTTTCAAAAATTGATATCATGGTTAGTAGAGGCCGGTCTATGACCGGGCGAGCGGGGGTGCTCACGAAGTGACCTTCCCCAATCGTACCCAAGTTCCCGAGCCGAGGCAACTTTGGTGATGACGGACACGTGGCCTTTTGGCACCGAGTCAGGGTTTCCTAAATTTCCAAAAATAAAATATTTAGGTGGCGACTCTGTATCTGGCAAAGCAGTCCATGTTTGGCACTTCTTTCAAACAAATCTGTTTTCTAAAAACGATTTGCCAGATTTGGACTCTTTGGTTCAGATTAGGAACCGTGACTACAAAGTCGAGTCCGAGCTGTAGCGAGGTCCCCCGCGGGCTTGTTACAGTTTCTGGCGACTCTGCTGGGGATTTAGAGAACTTGACTCGAACTCGTGATATCTGTTTTTTGACTACACTTGTGTGTTTCTTTGCATTGCATTTGCATTGGTGCGCCTAGGACACCGTGTTTGCCATCTGCTATTCCTGAACGGTTTGTCGGAGGCTTGTCTTGTCAAGGCATGACCATAAGGCTGACCGGTTGTGGGCTCTGCCAGTATGGGAACACAAACCCCGGTTTTACCGAGGCACCCTTTTGACCATTCGACCTAGTGCATATTCGGATCCATAGTGACCATTCCAAATTAGGACAGGTTGCTTACCCGTTTATAGATTGTTTGAAACCGCTGTGTGCGTAATGAAACCCTAGCTCCTGACACAATAGGACAGGGAAACCCTACCCCAACATAGGGGTGTTTTGGCTCTCACTTATCTGTTATGTGCTTTAGAGTGCGTCTCTACAAGAATGCATGTATCAGTATATGAGTTTGGGTATCAAGCCTGCGGGCATCAGTTCAGTATTGTCAGTATCAGGCCTGCGGGCATCAGATCAGTACATGAGTACAAGTATCAGGCCTGCGGGCATCAGTTTAGTACATGAGTTTCAACAATTAGGCCTGCGGGCATCAGTTCAGTATTATGGGTATCCGGCCTGCGGGCATCAGCCAGTATTTGCGAACGAGCTATCTGCGGATATCAAATTCTGTTTCAGGGAACAGTGATACAGGGATAATAATCAGTGTTTGAGGCCTTCGAAAGTGAACACACAGTGACTGTATTTCAGCTTATTGACTGTGTGTTGATTATGCCCGACTGTGTGTCTTGCATTTTATTTTAAGCTGTTATGCTGTCCGTTTATCTGTTTATTTATTTCCTTTTCGCTTTATTTATCTTTTGCTAGGTCAGTTTTAGCACGATTGCTTCCAACCCAACAGGCATTCCCCAAGCACCTTGGACACGAGGTCGTCGACTCCACCGATCTGAGGATCTAATCGACGGACAGCCAGTGTTCCGTTCTCTACCCCCTGTTACCAGAAGGAAGCCAAAAAGGCGCAGTACGTCAGAACAGAGGTTGTCAGAACAGTGGGTTACTTTATCAGAAGACTACAGGACTGAGGTCTCAATTACTGCTGTAGAAATAGACATACCGGTTAGACAGATGGATCAACCGAATACATCAGGGATGGAGGCTTTGATGCGCCAGATGCAGGAGAGTATGAAGCAAATGCACGATGATGCCGCCCGTCAAGCGGAATTCTCCAAACAGCAGGCCACAGTCATGGCCCAGCAGGCTGAGCTGATTGCCAGACTGCAACAACAGAATACAGCGTCTCCTTCACAACAAATCCCTCCTCCGGCAGGAGCCCCAATACCTGAGCAGGCACCTGTTGTTCAGAATATTCCTCCGAATACCCAGAATACTGTACCAACTGTCCAAATTTTACAAGAGGACACAAGTCTTCCAACGGGGCCGGCTCCGCCCCCGCTTCTACCACAACTGTCCAAGGTCCATACATCCAATCACCCGGACTCTCCATTCGAGGTCGAGGTTGATCACACAGCTCTGAAATTGAGCAAACTGGAGAAGCTCTTTAAGAAGTCCCAAGGGGTCAAGGCTATGCCGGATATCGGAGATGGATACACCGAGGAGGCCGTAACACTCCCCGATAGGTTCAAAATGCCACAAATCGACCGTTTTGACGGGACCGGCGACTCCATGGTCCATATCCGACTGTTTGCGGATGTCTTGCGGCCAATGGGCCTTACACGACCACAGAAGCTCTCACTATTCGGCCGAACCCTATCGGGTGTGGCCTCCCATTGGTACGCAAGATTACAAGATGAAGTGAAGAAGAATTGGGACGAAATGGCTGAGGCCTTTGTCACGCAGTATTCATACAACACTCAGATCGAGGTCACAACCCGTGATCTTGAAACGACGAGGCAAGAGCCCAAGGAATCTTTCTCGGACTTTGTGATCCGATGGAGGGCAAAGGCGTCAACAATGACTTTAAGGCCCACGGACAAAGATCAAATCCGGATGATTGTGCGCAATCTCCACCCAAAACTGATGCTGAGAATGATTGTAGTCCCCTTTCCTACTTTCGCAGATTTACATGATATGGGGGTGCAAATCGAAGACGCAATCAAACAAGGTCTGTTTGACCACGACAGAGAGCAACCGAGGAGGACCTTTAACCGTAACAACAATGCAGGCCCGAGCGGCGCTGCAAATACGAGAGCCTCGAAAGTTGGTATGGTCACCACCACTCCCCCTCCCCCTCCAAGGTCCATGACCGCCACACCCTTTTCCGGTGCGTCCGGAAGTAACACACAAGCCAACAGCCGATTCCAACCACGAGGCCAAAGAACCTTTACCCCACTATATATGCCCCTGACCAAAGTTCTGGGAATACTGATCAGAAAAAATCATTTAAAACCCCTAGAACCAAAGCCATTGCCGAATCCACTCCCCCCCTCATATGACCCGTCAAAGTACTGTGCGTACCACCAACAACACGGTCATGACACCGACCGTTGTTACAGATTGCGTCATGAGATCCAAGATCTTATTGACAAACAGGTAATCGCACCTCCAGATCAACCCAATGTCACCACCAACCCTCTCCCATCACATAACCAAGCTCCTCCTCCCAAAAGAATTAACTTTATCCAGACTGGGGTCGCATCTTACGATCCTAGCATCTATATTACCCCCACCCACCTACCCAAGCCGGAGGTGTTCCTCCCCGATTGCACTGATTTCTTGTGCATGGTGGACATCTCCAAAACCCAACCAGAACCGATGGTGGTGACCGTCGAAGACGGAGCAGGGCAGATTTTGGGAGAGACTGAGATTGCTGAATCTGGGACTGGGCAGAATTTCGCCGAGGGAGCCTATGATCCAAGCAAGTACATCCTATCAACGAGCCGAATTGGGCTAAGTGTAGAATTGCCAGAGACAGGAGAACTATGCATGATCCGGGGGGATGGATCTGGGCTATGGACAGATGAGCTGACAGTCGTAGAGGAGGACTTTGCTAACTTGCAATTTCTCGACGACCAGGAACTGGGGGATGCGTCGATTAACTGGTATGATTATGAGGGATCAGAGGAAGCCACGGGATGGCTCGAAGATCAACCGGATGCAGTGGGGGAAACCCAACCAGAACAAAGTCCGGCAGGGGCAGAAATATCAGTTGTGGCCGGAATGGCCGAAAACCAAGTTGAACCACCGGAGAGCGCCGGTGTTAAGAATTCCGCTCGGGACACGGGCATTATAGATATGGGAACTGTGGAACAAACAGCTGTACTGACGCAGCTGGAGCAAGAAAAGTTTGAGGCTATTGAGAGAGCCAGGAAGGCAAAGGGCCCTGAGGGGACCGAAAGTGCTGTGTGCACGAAGACAGACAATGCTGCAAGCATATGGACAGAAAGCACTGAGGGTGCGAGTGGACCGGAGCCAGACAGGTGTCTGTTGGCTGCCAGTGGAATGTGGTGAGAAGATGACGATTTGTGTCTTGCCCACACGGATGAAGACTGGGGGAATAACCAGCCGGATGATACTTGGTATCTTGATGAAGTGGATCATATGACAAGAAGTGGGCGGTACTTCAAACCCCCACACCTGGACCAACCCGAGGCATCCGGGAGGGATAGAGAGGTGGAGAGACAGAAGGAGAAGCAGATTGAGGATGAAGCTGTGCTAAAACAGTTGAAGAAAATACAAGCAGACATTTCCATCTGGGGACTGCTAATGGCATCACGAGTACACAGAGAAGTTGTCCTATCTGCTATGGACAAGTCCAAACTCTCCATAGACACCACGCCTGAACAGCTGGTTGGGCTGGTTTTTCCGGGAGGAGGTTCCCCGGCATTAACCTTTTCGGACAAGGAGCTACCGCCTGAGGGCACAAACCATAACAAACCTCTCTATATTTCTGTGGAATGTAGAGATAAGTGGATACCGGTGGTACTTGTTGATACCGGGTCTGCAATTAACGTCTGCCCAACCAGAACAGCATATGCAATTGGGTTGAAACCCGTGGACTTCGTCCCAACCACCCAAGTGATCAGAGCATACGATAATACCAGCAGAGAGGTGATGGGGACTGTTAAAATTCAAACCAAGGTTGGTCCAGGACAACACAGCATCGAATTTCATATCTTGGACATTCCTGCAACCTTTAACCTACTTTTGGGGCGACCGTGGTTGCACCAGGTCAAAGCAGTCTCTTCCACTCTACATCAGATGCTAAAGTACCCCCACGGGAAAGGGGTAGCGATAGTTTTCGGGAATTCATCAATCCATCCGCCGCCGGAGGTGTCTACACCTGTCTTGGAGATTGAGCACGGCACGGAGGATGTGTTTTTGTCGGGGTTCACTTTGGCCGAGGCTCAAGTGGTGCAGAATGTCATGGCTGCGAATGAGGGCATGTATGTTAGTGCACAATCTATCTATCTCATGAACAAGCTAAAACATACTCCCGGGATGGGATTAGGGAGAAGCGACCGGAAGGGCGTCTCAGTGTTGGCCGAAGTGCCACACAACCCTCACGCCTTTGGACTGGGTTATCTGCCCACCAAGGAGGATTGGGTGAGGAAAGGAAAAGAAATGGCCGGAAGGGCCAGGGCAAAGAAGGCTGGGAAGCCATTTGAGTTAATGCACAGGCCCATCTGGGGTACCCTAAACGGACGTTTTGTCCGGGAAGGGGAAGATTTTCCATTCTGCGGCTTCCCGGAGCCATGGTAAAACGCGGAGGGGAAGCGCGTGCCTGGTTTTGAAATCTTCTTCGACATACAATTATCTGGGGATGACGTTGCCGAAGCGCAGACAGACCCACCAACTGAGGTTGAGCAATGTGAAGCAGTGGATCCTGAGAGCACAGAGCTTGAAATGGGGGTAGCACTGGCGAGTCTACTATCAGATCCTCCGATCGGCCAAGAGCGCTTGGAGGATAACTCTTCGGTTTCTGTGATTGGAGATGAAATAGCTGCGGGCTTCCCAGCGCCGATTTTGGATGCATCCATCGCACCTTCTCTCATCTGGCAATATGAAGAAGGCTTTTTATCTAGCAGTTCCGGGTCAGGTAGTGAGCCGGAATCTGATTCTACCGAATCTTCTGCGTCGGAATCAGATTCCAGCTCGACTGAGTCTGAGTCCGGTATTCCTGGGAGTGATAACCCGGATGCCACAGTCCTGTCTAGGTCGTCTTTTTCATTTTCTTTTGAGTCTGTTGTAACAGAGGAATCTGACGGCTTGGAAATATTTAATGAGAATGATGTGGATGTGGTTTCCGAGTATTTTTCTGTGCCTTTGATTTATTGCTTAAATCAGGATTTTCAAAATTTTGATGAAAACAGCGAGGAAGAAATTCCCCCAGTTTTGCAACGATTAATTGATCAAGAGTAGGAAAGATTTGTTAAACCTTTAATGGATGAAATCACTACTATGAATGTTGGTACTGAGAAAGACCCGCGGCTGGTCCAGATCGGGTCCACGTTGTCTTCAGAGGAGCGCGAGCGCTTAGTCGCTTTATTAAAAGATTTCAAAGATGTTTTCGCGTGGTCCTATGAAGACATGCCTGGAATCGATCCTGAGATTGTACAGCACCGGATCCCTCTTGATCCAGAGGCCCGCCCTGTCAAACAGAAACTCAGAAGGATTCGCCCGGACTGGGCTCTCAAAATTAAGGAAGAGGTCACCAAGCAAATTGACGCAGGGTTCCTGCTGGTATCTGAATATCTAACTTGGTTGGCCAACATAGTTCCGGTGCCGAAGAAGGACGGCAAAATTCGGGTCTGTGTAGACTTCAGAGATTTGAACAGGGCCAGTCCGAAGGACGACTTCCCCTTGCCGCACATCGATGAATTGGTGGACTTCACGGCAGGACATGCCTTGCTTTCATTTATGGATGGTTTCTCAGGCTATAACCAGATAGTAATGGCACCCGAAGACCGGGAGAAGACTGCGTTCACTACCCCGTGGGGGACATATTGTTATAGAGTTATGCCATTCGGGTTGAAAAATGCTGGAGCTACGTATCAACGGGCAGCAACTACAATATTGCATGATATGATCCATAAAGAGGTCGAGGTGTATGTGGACGACATGATTGTCAAGTCCAAAGATAGAGAGGGCCACTACACCGCCTTACAAAAATTCTTTCAAAGGATCAAAGAGTTTCGGCTGCGACTGAATCCCCAGAAATGCACGTTTGGTGTTACAGCGGGGAAGATGCTAGGGTTTCTGATCACACAAAGGGGCATCGAGGTCGACCCTTCCAAAATCAAGGCCATCTTAGAAATGCCACCACCAAGGACTGAAAAGGAGGTGCGAGGCTTTCTGGGTAAAGTGCAATTCATAAGACGGTTTATTTCTAAATTAACCTTGACTTGTGAACCACTTTTTGGTCTCCTGAAGAAAGGAAAGAAATTCCAATGGGACGGCCGATGTCAAGCAGCTTTTGAGCAGATCAAAGAGTATTTACAGAACCCGCCCGTGTTGTCGCCGCCAGAGCCGGGGAGACCGTTGATACTGTATCTTTCGGTAACTGAAACTACCATGGGCTGCATGCTTGCGCAGGAGTCAGAAGACAAATTGGAAAGAGCCATCTACTATCTGAGCAAAAAGATGCTGGATTACGAGACCCGCTATACACCGCTGGAGAAGGCTTGTTTGGCCTTGGTATGGGCAACCAGGAAGCTACGGCACTACCTGTTAGCCCACTCGGTAATGTTGGTTTCGCGTTTGGATCCCATCAAATATCTTTTCGAGAAACCAGCACTTACGGGTAGGCTAGCTCGTTGGCTGCTGTTGCTCTCCGAATTTGATTTGAAGTATGTAACGCGCAAGTCAGTAAAAGGGAGAGCGGTAGCGGAGTTCCTTGCCGACCACCCGGTTGAGGGGGATGAAGCGTTTGAGTATCTATTCCCAGATGAAGCTATTCTGCACGTCGAAGATGAAACTTGGACGATGTACTTTGATGAAGCGTCAAACCAGTATGGGTATGGGATAGGGGTGTTGCTGATAGCGCCTGACGATTCCCGTATTCCTTTAGCATTCAAGCTTCAGTTCAAGGTTTCCAACAATGAAGCAGAGTATGAGGCATGTATTGCTGGCCTGGAAGCAGCCCTAGAACTAGGGGCAAGACGAGTGGACGTCATTGGGGACTCGAACCTAGTTGTGTCTCAAGCGAAAGGAGATTGGAAAGTCAAGGAGGAAAGGATGATAATTTACCACCAAACCTTGGATTTGTTAATTCCTCGGTTTGAGAAGCTAAATTTCACCCACCTCGTAAGAGAGAACAACAGGTTTGCAGATTCACTAGCAACTCTATCTTTTATGATAGACATTCCGTCCGGAGTCTGGATGCGTCCAGTCATTATTGATCAGAAGTTCGTGCCAGCATACGAGTCAATTTCCGCCATAGATGAGGTTCAAGACGGCAACCCCTGGTATTACGACATCTGGAACTTCTTGGAAAAGGAGACATACCCACTAGGGGCAAATGCCAAAGATAAGAGGGCTGTCAGAAGAATGGCTGCTCAGTTTATCATCTGCGGGGGAAAGCTGTACAAAAGGGGTCATCTAGGAATGCATAAGCTCTGTGTAGAAGCTGAAGAGTCGAAACGCCTGATGGAAGCCATCCATGGGGGAGAGTGCGGTGCACACATGAATGGAGTAATGCTGGCCAGAAAGATCCTCAGACAGGGCTACTACTGGTCAACCATGGAGGAGGATTGTATTAGCTTTGTTCGGCGATGCCACAAGTGTCAAATCCATGCAAACCGCATGAACATCCCGCCATCAAAACTGTACAACATGACTTCGCCATGGCCTTTTTCAGTCTGGGGAATTGATGTGATCGGAGCTGTTACCCCGAAGGGGTCAAACGGGCATGAGTTTATCCTAGTAGCGATAGATTATTTCACAAAGTGGGTCGAGGCCCAATCATACGCAGTGTTGAAGGCGTCGCATGTCGCAAAGTTCATCAGGAATAACATCATCTGTCGCTACGGGGTGCCAAACGAAATAATTTCAGATAATGGTTCCCACTTCAAGAAAGAAGTGATAGACTTGTTGGAGAAATACAATGTGGCTTTCCATAAGTCATCTACATACCGGCCGCAGACCAACGGAGCGGTTGAGGCCGCCAACAAGAATATCAAGCATATACTACAGAAGATGGTGGAAACCTATCGAGATTGGCCAGACAAGCTGCCATTTGCTCTGTGGGGCTACAGGACTTCAATCAGAACTTTCACTGGAGCAACTCCATATTCATTGGTCTATGGAATGGAGGCTGTTCTACCCATTGAGATTGAGGTTCCGTCGTTACGAGTGTTGGCTGAATGCCAGATAGCCGAAGCAGATTGGCAGCAAAGCAGATTCGAAGAACTCATGCTCTTTGATGAAAGAAGACTGAAAGCACTGTACCACATCCAAGGCTATCAACGCAGAATTGCCCGGGCTTTCAACAAGAAAGTTAAGTCCAGGAATCTGAAAGAAGGAGATTTGGTGCTTAAAGACAACTGAGCTCCCATCCACGACCCGAGGGGCAAGTTCAAACCTAATTGGACTGGTCCTTACATCATCAAAGCTATCTGGTCAGGCGGAGCTGTGGTTCTGATGGATCTAGATGGCTTGGAGTTCTCACAACCGATCAATATGGACAAGTTGAAGAAATACTATCCTTGAGAGGCTCGCTAGGCCGAAAACCCGAAAGGGCGACCTAGGCAAAAGTCAGAGCACAAAAAATTAGAAAATGTAAAAATTGAGCTCGCAAGGTTGAAAACCCGCAAAGGGCGGCCTTGGCAAAAGTTAGAGCGCAAAAGGAGAGTGAAAATACTCGAGTGAACCTTGGCCTGAACTACATAAGGCTTGATTCCCATCTTTGGGATACGTAGGCAACTTCACCTTGAAGTTCAGTCATAAACTTTTCCCCGATCAACTCTGTCCATTTTGATCATCTCAGTCATCTTTATCCATCAGCATTTATCGTGATCTCCGGTACAGTGCTGTTCAAACTAGGGGCAACTTTCCGTTGCCGCGACGGTACAAAGTTACTCAGACTAGGGGCAACTTTCCGTTGCTGTGAAGTGCCGCATTGTTCTTCAGACTAGGGGCAACTTTCCAGTTGCGGGGATCTGGGATTGTGCATCTCAGTGACAGATTTTCGGCGTGTCCAATTCTGATCTACATCGAAAATAGTTTTGAAAAGTTTTGATAAAAGTTGACTTTGTTCAGATCAATCTTTTTACGACTAAGACCATTTTTGGACCAAAAGCGGAAAATTTTCAGTACCATAACTTTCAATTTCATTGATTTCAAAAACTGAGTTCTCCTGCTCTTGCATACAATCGGGGTTGCTTTTTAGTACATTCATAAAGAAAACTTGAAAATGCTAAATAAGCAATAAATTTGAGGCATAGTTGAATCAAGTATCTCTGCGTCCCCTCCCAGAGCTGGACGGAGCATCTGATGCCAAGCTAGGCCCAACCTGTGCCTCCTCATTGAGCCAATCCACGCACTCATCGAACAAAGTGCAACTGAAAGAAGAAGCAGGGGCCAGGAACTCTCTCGTCCTCCATGCCGTGGCATATCGGGCAAGCTGTGCACCCCGGATCGGGAAAGCAGCTGGATACTCAATCCCCTCCGGTGGGCAGGTCTGATCATGGCCAAACTGACGCAGGAACCGGAACGGAAAATAGAATACACAATGGGTTAGACCAATCAGTTGGATCCCAATCAGCCGAGACATACTGTAGCTCATTGCCGGGAGGTTGAGCCAAGGACAACGCCAAGCAATGCCGTCTGCGGACAAATTGCACATCCAATCGAACCACCACCTTTCGTCGAGAGCATTGACTAGGCGCTGCCGAAAGAAGTAGCCTCGAGCTGAATAAACGGGGCAAGAGTCCACAACCTGCAACTTATCCATTAACCATACCTAGGGGAGGGATGGAAAATGAGAGAATAAAGAACAGAGAGATGTACGATGAGAGAAAAGTAAGACAAGGGTTTTGTGAGAAAAACCGAGCCTGAGGGCCGAGTGATGTGAGCAAATATATATGTGAGGTCGGGTGGGAAACATTACCTGCAGCAGCAGTGGACTCCCAGCAAACCTAGTCGCCTCCCGGCGATAGACAGAATCTAAGCCCATCAGTGTCTCGGCCAAGGTCATGGAAATACAGCTCTTCTCTTCTCTCAAGCCTTGGGCGATTTCAATCAAGCGAATGCTAGCCCCGCCGAAGCCCGAGGAGAGCAGAAAGTGGGACAACATACACAAGCAGAGGGCATGTTGCCGGAAACCCTGCCAATAATGGTTGCTACGGTCACCAGCGTCGGAAAAACGATGGATCAAGCCGAGAATGTCCAGCTCCCCATTGCAGATCAGAAATCGAGCGTCATGCGCCGTGAGCCCGCACATCCGCCCTAAAGCCTGAGCATGGCCAAAACGGAGCTGAGGCAAGATCACTTCAGAGCACTCAGACTCCATCAAAACCTGAAAATCTTCGAAAGTGGGGCACATCTCTTGGCCGCCGAAGCTAAAAACATGTGTCACTGGATTCCAGAACCTTGCCGCGGCATGGAGAAAAGGAAGCTGTAGCGGAGTACGGCTCAGCGTGAATAGTGCATTCAAGCCGAAACCCCGGAAATTCAGCTTTTCCGAGCCATCTAGATAAGAGATCCAAGATGTGATATTTTCTGCGAGAAACGCCTCCATCTTTGCCTAAAACTAAGATGAAATGAATGTTCCCGAAGTTGAAGCTTTTATAGAAAGAAATACACTATTCACGGGGACACGTGTCAAAAATCTGATGGCTGCAGGACAGAATGGCCGGCCAGCCACTTTTTCTGGCTGGCCAGCCATTTGCTTTTTCAGAAATAGCTGGCCAGCCATTTACTTTTTCAAAAAATGGCCGGCCGGCTCCCGGGGATGGCTGGCAATGCTGCAGTGTATCTCCTTGGCCCTGTTTTACTCTTCGAGGGAAAGTTCCAAGCATTTCCATGCAACGGGAAAGTCACAAACCTTCATCTCCCTCCGTTATGGATGCGTTCCGGTGCTCAGATTGTCAGAAGAACACTCTGTTGTTGTTGTGTTTTGATTATCGAGTTGTTGTTTTGCTTATCGAGTTGTTTGTCGAGCGGACGTGTTTTGTGTTTTTGAGTCATTGCTCTCTGTTTAAGCAATCTTTGTTAAAGTCTTGTTTATTTGCGTTGTTGCATTTTGTTTATCGAGTTGTAAACTTGCTAAAGATTCTGTTATATCTTAGTAAGTTGAGTTGCTTAGTTTGTTGCGTCGGTTCACTACCTGACTTAGTGATTACACAATGCGCATTACCATTCAATTTCATTTTTGTGCGAAATAAATTGATGCGATACGATGCTAAAAATACAAACACCCTTTCAAAAGCTATTTCATTTCATCATGCTTTGCAACAAACAAAGGTACAAGTTTTACAAAAAAAAAAAAATATAAAACTACCTAACAATGTGCAAAGTGCTACAAACTACTAGTAAAAAGAAAAATAAAGCAGGAAACAACAGCATCAAAGTCCTCGGGAGCGGGAACGAGAAGCACGCCTCATCCTCTTCTGCGGGATAATCTCCACACCACCATCTGAGTCAGAGCTGTCATCCTCAGGATCCCCCTCAGCCTCCTCCTCTTCCTCCCCGGCAGACGTCTCGAACTGACGATCGGTAGCCTCCTCCTCCTCCTCAGCATCCTCCTCCTCCTCATCAGGCTCCACCTCCACAACATGAGCCCTGCGTCTGCGGACAGGCCCCCCTCGAGCTCCTCGAAAAGGCCTAGATGGCCCAGCTCCTCGGGAAGGCCGAGATGACCCCGCCCCCTGAAAAGGCCCAGATGGCCCAGCTCCCCAATGAGGCCCGGATGGCCTAGCCTGCGGCTGACCTGACCATGAAGGCATCTGAAAACAAAGAGTCCAATTTAAATGCATCAGTCCAAGTATATACATCAGATGCGGATACAAGCAAGGGATACGTAAAGTGGATGCATGTAAATACAGTGTACAAGTGGGGTGTGTGTCAGATGTGCTCTACACAAAAAGTCTATCGATACAGTAGAAATTAGCATGTCATCAGAAGTATGATAAATGCCAGAAAGCTGAAGGGTACCTGGATGCCCGCGACAGACAACTGTGCCTCCCTGCGTAGGACCATGCCCTCGAGTGTGGCCACCAGTCCAACCACCTCCTCCATGTACCCTCGCGATGGCTGCAAAATGAGCTCATAATCATCAGTGAACAGAAGAGTGTCTAAACATCTGAATGATGAATGAAAAGAAGTGGAGCATACCGGCGGTGAGTCCGGATCAATGGCGTATCGATCACTGGGCATCGGAGGCTCTAGTGGAATCGGAGTCGGAAAGCTAGCCCCGTACTGCCACGCCATCAACTCAGTAGGCATATCTGGCCACCCAGGATGGGGATGAACCGATGGAGCCGGAGGAACCGGTCTACTCCCACCTCTAGATGTACCGGCCCTACTAAAAGAAGGGACGTCTGTAGCTCGAGCCCGAGCCTGGTCCGAGGATGACGTACCGGCAGGCCTCATCATCGGGATACGAGCTTCCGTCAATGGAGGCATCAAGTATATGTGACGGTAAGTGGCGTAGTCTCCCTCCTCAATGTATAGTAAAGCATCAGTACCCAGCATGGCGCCGACTACCTCTGAGTAAGAGAGTCTGTCAGCGGTCCGCATACTGGCTGGGGGTACTGCGGGAATATCCTGAGAAAGATACCCCCATACCTGGCGCAGAAAGCGCTCCCCCAGGAACCATGCCCTGCCAACCGGCCCTTCGAGCAGGACCCTATACTGGGAGATGTCCGATGCTCCGGTATACTGAAGTCGGAGACCATCACCCAGGGACGCCCAGGGCTGCCATGTAATCTGCGGATGATGAATGCATAAACCAATCAGAAATCGAGAATGTACAGAGCAAATCAAAGATGAAAATGAAAAGAACTGAAAGTCCTGAGGTACCTCTGAATGTCGCACCGTGTCGAAATACTGTCGCAGGCGAAGGAGGGTCTCTCGAGGCCTCGGCCGGTGCGGGCCCTCGAATATCAATGAATATGGGGTCACGGGAATCCCTACCACCTCCAGCTCTGGGGCTAATGATGGGAAGTATACATAGACCCATAACTGAGAAAAGCAATGCAGAATGTAAGTACGAAATGCTGAGAGCAAAATACAGACTGTAAAAGTGCGCTGTGTGTGCGATGTACAAATAATGAGAAGCAGAGATGTAAATCAAGAGGACAGAAAGTACCTCCCAGGCTCTCCAGTAACCGCCAAGCAAATCACCCCGCCCGCGGGAGGTCGCGCTCATATAAAAGTAAAGGGTAGCCAGACCGGCGCCACCCCAATCATATCTACTGACCTGTGATAGGTCAACCAGAGCGCTCAGCAGGTATAGCCCAATGGTGTTCCCTCTGTCGGCGAACAGGGTAGTCCCGAAGAGGAACATCAAGAAACCACGGGCATACTGCTCCGTCTCCTCGGGAGTCTCAGGCACCATCTCCGCCCGCCGGAAATGGGAAGAGAACCAAGTGTATCTGACTCTCCCAGAGACCCTGTCAACAGGTGGGTGAGCCCCCAATAAATACATCCAGGCGGCCTCCCACTCACCCATATCCTCATCGTAAGGGATGGACCAACCTCCGACATCTAAACCGGTCAATACAGCAAAGTCAAAAGGGGTCATGGTCATGTCCCCGGTAGCAGAGAAATGAAAGGAATTGGTGGTGTCCCACCATCTCTCTACCAAAGCTGCCATCAATGTCCTCCTGGCAGGACAACGTGACAACCCGACACAGAAGGGGCCAAACCCCGCCAAATCTACCAAGTCTCTGACACCCTCCGGGAGCTCAGCGTACCAATCCCTCGCAGCAGTGGAACCATACCCCCGCACACTGCGGGAGCAAACCTGCATTCAGAATGAATACATGTGTCAATAATGAAATGAAATGGGCTGTGTGCCAATGAAATGAAAAAGGGCTGTGTGCCAATGGAATGAAAAAGGGCTGTGTGCCAATGGAATGAAAAAGGGCTGGGTGCCAATGGAATGAAATGGGCTATGTGCCGATGAAGTGATATAAGCTACTTGCAAAATCTACCTGGGCTGCGTGTTCAGAAGATTTGAAATTTGGGCTGCGTGTTCAACTTTCAGTAAACTTGTGGGCTGCGTGTTCACTATCTACCTGGGCTGCGTGTTCAGAAAATTTGAAATTTGGGCTGCGTGTTCAACTTTCAGTTAAAATTGTGGGCTGCGTGTTCACTATCTACCTGGGCTGCGTGTTCAGAAAATTTGAAATTTGGGCTGCGTGTTCAACTTTCAGTTAAAATTGTGGGCTGCGTGTTCACTATCTACCTGGGCTGCGTGTTCAGAAAATTTGAAATTTGGGCTGCGTGTTCAACTTTCAGTTAAAATTGTGGGCTGCGTGTTCACTATCTACCTGGGCTGCGTGTTCAGAAAATTTGAAATTTGGGCTGCGTGTTCAACTTTCAGTTAAAATTGTGGACTGCGTGTTCACTATCTACCTGGGCTGCGTGTTCAGAAAATTTGAAATTTGGGCTGCATGTTCAACTTTCAGTTAAAATTGTGGACTGCGTGTTCACTATCTACCTGGGCTGCGTGTTCAGAAAATTTGAAATTTGGGCTGCATGTTCAACTTTCAGTTAAAATTGTGGGCTGCGTGTTCACTATCTACCTGGGCTGCGTGTTCAGAAAATTTGAAATTTGGGCTGCGTGTTCAACTTTCAGTTAAAATTGTGAGCTGCGTGTTCACTATCTACCTGGGCTGCGTGTTCAGAAAATTTGAAATTTGGGCTGCGTGTTCAACTTTCAGTTAAAATTGTGGGCTGCGTGTTCACTATCTACCTGGGCTGCGTGTTCAGAAAATTTGAAATTTGGGCTGCGTGTTCAACTTTCAGTTAACTTGTGGGCTGCGTGTTCACTATCTACCTGGGCTGCGTGTTCAGAAAATTTTGAAATTTGGGCTGCGTGTTCTACTTTCAGTTAAAATTGTGGGCTGCGTGTTCACTATCTACCTGGGCTGCGTGTTTAGAAAATTTGAAGTTTGGGCTGCGTGTTCAACTTTCAGTAAAATTGTGGGCTGCGTGTTCACTATCTAACTGGGCTGCGTGTTCAGAAAATTTGAAATTTGGGCTGCGCGTTCAACTTTCAGTTAAATTGTGGGCTGCGTGTTCACTATCTACCTGGGCTGCGTGTTCAGAAAATTTGAAGTTTGGGCCACGTGTTCAAATTTCAACTAGTGTGGGCTGCGTGTTCACTATCTAATCTGGGCTGCGTGTTCAGAAAATTTAAAGTGTGGGCTGTGTGTTCACTTTTGAATTTGGGCTGTGTGTTCGACAAATCAGTGTTTGAGCCGTGTGTTCTAATGTGGGCTGTGTGTTCGCAATTAATTAATGAGCCGAGTGTTCAGAAATTCAAGTGTTGAAACTACATGTTCAAGATGCAAGCAAAGTACTATGTCATAAGCTAAACTGCGTGTTCAAGCATGGCAAAGGTGCGAAATGTAAAATACGGAAGATAAGGTAAATACCTCTCGGGCCTCGTGAGAGAGATGCTGCTCCGGCTCTTTGAGAAGCAGATCCACGGGTGCTCGCTCGTCAAAACTGGTAAAATGACGGAAGACAGCGCGCGGAAGGACGTGTGCTGGCGGACGGTACCTCCCGCGAATAAAGGGTCGGGTCCTCGGAGGTAGAGTCATGGGATCGAAATCATCTCCGGCACCTGGAAAACCTCCACCATGGGAAGAAGTACCCGCCATTTTCAAGAATCTGCAAAAGGGGAGCAAAAATGAGCAAAATGAGCAAAAATTGGAAAAAGTCAACAAAAGTCAACTCTCGGGAAATGAAAAGTCAACAAAAGTCAACCCCCGAGAAAATATTCCAAATATTGAGACAAATTTACCTCAAGTGGTGAAAATGCAAAAAGAAGCTTCGAAGTCGGAATTTAATCGCTCCAAAATGCTTAAAACTGAATGTTTTTACGGAAACAATTTGCGCGAGGTGTTGGAAAACGCGCGTGAAACTTAAAATCTAGAGAGAAAGGTGTTGTAGGAGGCAAGAAATGAAGAGGGCTCGGCTGCCTTTTATAAGCCTCAAGGCCTTGGATTGCAAGAGCATCAAAAAGGAGGGAAAAAGACCGAAATGCCCCCGGAAAAAGGCCATGGCCGGCCGGCCCCTTTTTCTAGCTGGCCAGCCATCTGCTTTTTGCAGAAATGGCTGGCCAGCCATTAGCTTTAATGGAAAACGGTTGGACACCCCCCCTCGGGAAGATAAACGGCCGGCCATGCTCCCCACATGCTCACCTAGCTCTCTGCAAATTTTGAGGAAGATCGGAGTTCCCGGGACCTGAAAAAAGTTCAAGAAAAGTACACTTTCGGTCGCGAAATAGCTCCGTCAGGACTTCGGCTTCAAGTTTTGACATATGGCTCATCATCATTCATCGAAATCAAAGTATATCCTTTTTGAGTGAGTTGTACCCTTCCAAGGAAGCGGATCGGAGGCCGTGGTCGAGTCGCCTTCGTCGAAACGCGCATTTCCGTACTCGTTGTTTCATGACAAACGGGCGCCCTGATTCTTGCTCGTGTTACATTATCTTACATTTTCATGAACATACCTGCATTAACATGCACGTTTCTTGACGTTAATCATACTTCTGTGTTTAATCAAGCGTTGTCACGCATGTCCTACTTTTGCATTGCGATGCATTCACTCATCGGCACTGCGTGTGTCGAACTTTCGAAATCACATTAAATACATATTGTTAGCATATTGTGCTTGTTGCAATTTTTCTCTTTTGCAGGCACGATATTGTATGTACGGTTCAATTGAGGCTGGTGCGACCAGACGAATCGCGCAGGTATCGTATCTTCTCCGTGTGAGACGTGGCGGGGATTGAATAGTCCTCCGCATCCTTAACTGCATGAAGTGTAGTTGTTGCTTTGCATTCTTGCTTAAAACTGTTGCATCTATTTGCGAATACTTGCTCCATTACAGCTTGCTGCATTTGCATGATCGTTGGGTTACCTTCGGCTTTCTGCATATCACTTGCGTTTTGCCCCCTGCCTGCGGGCATGCCTGCGGGCACATCTCTGTTTATCCTGTATGTTTGTCTAAGTCTTCGGCCTTGTCAAAAATGGGTCATCTCTAGGCTTTGACATTCACTCCCGTCACTTCTGACTTCCGAGTTCTGTCAAAGAGGGGCAACTGTAGACACCCCATTTTTGACCGACCTTAAGACTCAGATGTCACCGATTGAGCGCTTGGTGATATTGCGTAATGTGCTCGTTCAGAAGTTCCAGAGTCGCGGCCGTGAGCCCTGCCTCCGGACTTCCGAACCCTCTTCTGTGCCTTGTCTCGGTTTGCGAACCAGACCCGGTTTTCTTTGTTTCTTTTCCTGAGGGAAGGGAGAGGTCCCGTAGACCATCTCTCAATGTCCGTAGGCTACATTTGGTGGTCGTAGGTCATTTTGCCCATTTCGGAGTCCGGTTCCCGATTTTCGGGGCCGTCAGGCCGTGTGCCTCGGTTCGGGACCGCTTAACCATCTCCTATTGCTCTGATTTTTGGCATACATCTTATTTGCTCCCTTTTGAGGGACACTGGGGGCTGAGAAACCCACTTCGTGGCTGAACGCCACTTTCGGTGTTTAACAGCCCATTTTCGGGACCCCGAACTGCGTGTTTTGGTCCCCGAGCATTCGTTTTGCAACGGTTTTCGTTCATTTTTGGCAGGTACCTCTGTTTTATCACAGGGAAGGTCACTGAAGGGTGGGAGGCCAGCAATTGTTGCAGCAGCCAGTTATCTCTCTTCCGGAGCCTCCCGGCGCCCGTTTTTCGCACTTCCGGGCTAATGTTGAATACCTTGGAGCTAGTGTTGCCAACTTTCAACCACATATCTGTGATCTACACACTTGAGAGGCCACTAAAAGTTGGTGGCCGGCCATTAAGGTCACCTGACCCTTTTGACCCCTTTCTTCCGGGCTAATGTTGAACCCCTTGGACTCTTTTTCTTGAACTTTGAACCACATATCTGTGATCTACACACATGAGAGGCCACTAAAAGTTGGTGACCGGCCAATAATTCAACTTGAACCTTTTGACCCCCTCTTTCCGAGCTAATGTTGAACCCCTTGGACCCACTTTCTTGGAATTTTAACCACATGGTTGTGTTGTACACACATAGGAGTACCTCCCCAGTAGCTGGCCGGCCAGAAAATCACATTGACCCTTTTGACCCCTAGCCGGCCGGCTAGGGGGTGTGGCCGGCCGGCCACCTCCAACAAAAGTGAGAGGCCGGCCGTGTTCCTTGCACTGTGCACTTTACAGCTGTGGGGCAATGTCCCCCAGATATTTTCTGTATCCGGGGGATATTTTGTGGGGGAGTTTTGCTCTCCTTCTCCCCCACCTTTACACCCCCTTTTGAACCCTTTTAACCAGCTGGTGGCCTCACTTACAAGGGTTAGAAAAACTCTCCTTCAAGCTTCCATAGCCAACTCCATCTTCTTCCTTCTCAACTCTTGAAAAAACCCTAAGTCCCTAACCATTATTCCTTCTACACCACCAAGCTCTACCACCACCATCTCATTTCCAGCAACAAGGAAGGATTCTTGAAGGCTAAAGAAGCTGCAAATTCATCCAAAAAGCAACAAAAGTTTGAATCTTCAAGGGTAAGTAACACTTTTACCCTTTTGACCCTTTCTCTTGATCTATTTCTAAGCCTCACTTCTTTTTGGTTTCAAGCTCCGGCCCTAACTGAAAAGGGCCATCTTTTGAGTTCATCTTCACTTCTCATTAAGGGCTCAACCCTGTTTGAGCCCTCCATAATATACTTGCTTCATTGATCCTCTTGTATGTCATAGTTTTGCATGCTATTTTTGGCCCATGAGCAATCTGTTTTTTGAGCATATTATAAACTGATATAAGGCTTATTTTGAGCCCCTCTTCAACATTGGAGAAGGGCTCAACATTGTTTGGTGCTTCCATGTGTCACTTGTAGTTATATCCCCCATTTGGCCCCATTTTTGCATAAATTGATAGCCCTCTTTGCTTCTGTTTTTGGCCCTTGGTCCGAACTAAAAGTGGCCTTATTTTGGCCTATACTTCATGTTTCATTCACACTTTTTTTCTGTTTGGTGATTATTTTATATACTTCATGTTATAGCACCTTTTGAGCCTTGTCTTGCATCACATTTTTGGCATATTTGTATACTGATTTGAGGTCTGCCATATAATGTAAATGTTCATATTTTTGGTCCATCTTCAGTGTTGTAGAAGGAAATTTTTCAGTTTGAGTTTTGCTTATACCACTTGCTTCATTACCCCTCTTTTGGCCCCCATCCTTGCATGCTATTTTTCCCCTACCTATACTTGCTGTTTGGCCATGTTTATAACTGTGAAAGTGCATCTTTTGGGACTGTCTAGCTTCTGTCTTTGCATTGCATGTCCATATTGTGCATGTTTGGCATATCTATAGACCATTTCGGGTGCCTAATGTTGCATTTTCGGGACATTTCCTTGCATTTCATGTCATTTCGCTTCGTTTCGGGACTGTTTTCCCCCATATTTTAGTGCTGAAATTCCATTAGTATGCTTGCATATCATTTTTGCCATATTTCATCACATTTTAGCATCGCCTCGGTTTGCGTGCCCGTGTGCACGCATTTCGAGGCACTTCATTTTCTGCCATCGGCATCTCATGTGAGTGCGGCTGAGGCTCTCTCATGTTAGTATAAGTCCATTTTGTCATTTTCCATGTCATTTGCATTACGTATTCACCGCCTCAATTTGCGTGCCCGTGTGCACGCATTTCGAGGCACTTCATTTTCTGCCATCGGCATCTCATGTGAGTGCGGCTGAGGCTCTCTCATGTTAGTATAAGTCCATTTTGTCATTTTCCATGTCATTTGCATTACGTATTCACCGCCTCGGTTTGCGTGCCCGTGTGCACGCATTTCGAGGCACTTCATTTTCTGCCATCGGCATCTCATGTGAGTGCGGCTGAGGCTCTCTCATGTTAGTATAAGTCCATGTTGCATTTTCCATGTCATATCATCGCCTCGGTTTGCGTGCCCGCGTGTACGCATTTCGAGACATCTCATTTTCATAGCATTGAGTATGTTAGGATTGTATCTTAGTTGCATTTCATGCATATCATGCATATTGCATCGTGTCCGGAATAGGAGTTAGTCCGGGCACGGGAAACGAGGTGCATTTCGTACTCCGAGTGACGGAATGTGTCTCAATTCCCTAGTCACCGACACTCCGGATTATCCATGATGGAGTTAGGTTTTAGCTGTAGT
This sequence comes from Camellia sinensis, assembly GCF_055761805.1. NCBI lineage: Eukaryota > Viridiplantae > Streptophyta > Magnoliopsida > Ericales > Theaceae > Camellia > Camellia sinensis. The sequence goes on from NC_138963.1 coordinate 146,697,364, forward strand.
TTCATGTGCATTCATCCTATATTGAGTTGTGCATTTCGACTCCTCGGCCATCATGCCTCGGTATGCGTGATTGGTGGCACGAGGATCGAGACATGCATACATCTGTGCAGATACATTGCTATGCCCCTTTCCTGCTCTCTGTTGCAGCAAAACGAAGAATCAGCAACCTTTCGGGGCTTGGCACGCATTTCAAGAACAGGTGTAAACAGAGGCTAATTGGGGCATTCCGGTGGATTTCCGCGCAAGACAGTCCGGACATGCATCATCCACTAGAAGCAAGGCAGTCCCTGGCTTGCATGCCAGTTTTACTTGTTTTCTTAGTTAATTCTTTAATTAATTAGAATTTTGTAATATTTTTGGACTGTAATATTCTTTTATTTGGGGACTGTAATATTTGGACTGTATATTTATTCGGACCCTCTGCGTGAGGGCATGACTGTAATAAGTGTGGGTGAGTGTGATGTATGTCTTCCAACCCCACGTCTTTCTCCCTTTTATTTATCCGCTTACGATGGTTAGATTAGGGCATGTTTAAAATAGCATACAGTATGACAGCATGTTTGCATCATTCATCTGTATTGCATACACTGGGCTCGGCGCATCATACTAACGGCATCGTACTTTCAATTCCAAGTTGAATATATGGTAGTTGTAACATTTCATAGATCATCTTAGAATAGCAGAGCCTGCTATAGTTGCATTTTGCATGTGTTGCATTAGGCATTTCTGTATACTTAGGATTCATGCATGATTTCTAATAAGTTTCTATTTTGGCTTGGAGTACCCGGTGAGCTTTATGCTTTAGCATCCTTGCATGCGTGTGAGTATTGCCATGAATAGCATGCTTGCCATGAGGCTATGTGCTTATATGATATAACTGCTTGAATGCCTGTGGGTGAAGGTTGGGTTATCTGAATTGGAGTAAATCATCAAATGTTTCAAGCCTACCTGTGGGTAGCAAAAACCTCTTTCAAAAACACAAAATGTTTTGTTCCAATTCAAGCGATCCAGTCTATACTTGTATGCTGTGCGCATCACATAGTAACCTAGGCTAATAAACCGGAATAAGAACCCACAATGTTTTCAAAAATTGATATCATGGTTAGTAGAGGCCGGTCTATGACCGGGCGAGCGGGGGTGCTCACGAAGTGACCTTCCCCAATCGTACCCAAGTTCCCGAGCCGAGGCAACTTTGGTGATGACGGACACGTGGCCTTTTGGCACCGAGTCAGGGTTTCCTAAATTTCCCAAAATAAAATATTTAGGTGGCGACTCTGTATCTGGCAAAGCAGTCCATGTTTGGCACTTCTTTCAAACAAATCTGTTTTCTAAAAACGATTTGCCAGATTTGGACTCTTTGGTTCAGATTAGGAACCGTGACTACAAAGTCGAGTCCGAGCTGTAGCGAGGTCCCCCGCGGGCTTGTTACAAGAATGAATAAAATTTTAACCATTTTATTAGAATATATATTGCAGTTGTTATGTAATTAATTATATATTTTAACTTCACAATAAAAATAGATGTCATAATTTAATTGGTAAATATGAAAAAAAATAGAATAAATCAATATGTATATACATATATGATAAAATAAAAATAAATTTCATTTTATACATTTTTTAGTTTTAGTTTATTTTATGTTGAAGTTTGTCATAAAACTTAAACATACATTTTACAAATAAAACAATATATATATAGATAAAATCTTTAAAATTGGTCAAAAGACCAACCAACCTACACAAGAAATAATTAATTAAAAATTAAAAAAAATTACTTTATTTTAAAATTTAAACTATTTTTAACTAAAATATGCACAATACTACAATTAAATAGGAGAATATGTTTATTTTATATAACTGAAACAACTTACTTTTTCCTTCTTTTCTCAATATGGGAGTGTGTAAAATAAAAATTAACAATTGTTCGGAAAAAAGTTTATTTCGAATCAAACAATATCAGTCATTTAATCTTTAATTAGGTTAATCTTTAGTTTATTTCGAATCAAACAAATCAAACAAATATATTTTGATAAAACCACTAAGATCGCGGTTAAACTAGCAAATCAGTCAACCGAAAATGATTCAGCCTAATTGACTAGGTCAAAAACCAACAAACTTATATAAAAATTAATTAATTAAAACTTTTAAATATTATTTTGATTTTAAAATTTAAAACTATTTTGAGGTGAAGTATGCACAACACTATAGTATTAAATAGGAACATAATGTACATTTTATATAAGTGAAATAACTCACTTTTTTATTTTTTTTCTCGATGTGGGATTGTAAAATAAAAGTTAACAATTGTTTGGACGAGAAGTTTATTTTTAATAAAACAATCAATCATTCAATCTTCAATTAGGTCAATCTTTAGTTTATTACGAATCAAACAAATTTAACCAATATATTTTGATGAAACTGCTAAAATTGCAGTTAAACCAGCGAATCAATCAAACCAAAAATGATTCAGCCTAATCGACTAGGTCAAAAGACCAACTAACTTATACAAAAATTAATTAATTAAAACTTTCAAATTTTATTTTAAAATTTAAACTATTTTGAACTGAAATATACACAACACTACAATATTAAGTGGGAGTATAAGATTCAATTTATATAAGTAAAATAACTCACTTTTTCGTTTTTCTCCCAATGTGAGAAAATAAATCATATCATAGACTAATTAGAGTTTTTATTTTAAAATTTAAACTATCTTAAACTAAACTATACACAACACTACAATATTAAATGAGAGTATAAGATTTACTTTATATAAGTGAAATAACTCACTTTTTCATTTTTCTTCCGATTGGGATTATAAAATAAATCATAAACTAATTAGAGTTTTATTTTTATATGGTTAAATTGAAGCTAACTAATGGAAATTTTTTTAATTGTTTAAAATTTAAAAAAAAAATAGAATGAGAAATCGCGGCTAAACCAAGTCAAATCGAAAATAATTCAGCCTAGTCGATTAGGTCAAATGATCAACCAACTTATACAAAAATTAATTAATGAAAACTTTTAAATGTTATTTTAATTTTAAAATTTAAACTGTCTTAAATTGAAACATGCACAATACTACAATATTAAGATTCACTTTATATAATCATTTTTTTCTTCTTTTTTCGATGTGGGATTATAAAATAGAAGTTAAAAATTATTTGGGTAGGAATTTTATTTCTAATCAAGCAATCTCAGTCGTTCATTCAATTTTTAATCAGATCAATTTTTGGTTTATTTCGAATTAAACAAATCTAATCAATATATTTTGATAAAATCACGGTCAAATTAAAAATGAGTCAACCTAATTGGCTAGGTCAAAAGACCAACCAACTTACACAAAAATTAATTAATTAAAACTTTTAAATTGTATTTTAAATTTAAATTATATTGAATTGAAACATGCACAACATTATAATATTAAATGGGAGTATAAGATTTACTTTATATAAGTAAAATAACTCACTTTTTCCTTCTTCTCCTGATATGGGATTGTCAGATAAATCATAGACTAATTAGAATTTTATTTTTATATGGTTAAATGACAGCTAGCTAATAAAGATTTTCTTAATTGTTTAAAATTAAAAAAATTAAGAAAATTAGTATGAGATATTGAAATTCTCATAAGGCTCCTCACTAAAAAGTTTCTTTTACTAATATAATATATAGATTATTAAAAAAAAATGGTACCAATCTTAATTTAGGAAAGGGTTCAAGTCCTTTTTAGTTTGGATAGGAATTGGATAGCTCTATTAAGCTACATTGGGCCCAATGTTAGACCCATCTCGATGATCTAAACTAATTAATGTTCAAAGTTCGTCGAGTATATTATCCCTGTAAAAAATCATATTAATCAGATATCAATAGCTATTTGATTAGCTTGTATTTGTGTCTACGATTTACTTTAAAAATTATAATTGTCGTTGAAACAAATACAAATTGATCAAATGACTATCAATATCTGATCAACGTGATTTTTTATAAGAATGATGTACTCGACAAGTTCTATATATGCAATAGTTTGGATAATTGAAATGGACCTAGAATTGGGCTCATCACGGCCCAACAATACTGTCCATTCTGATTACAGACTGAATATAGCGATTCTGGTTTGGACCCGAACCATTTGATGTTTTGGATCCGGGTTTCATTGCCTTGTATAGTCATTTATGTCTTATTTCCCTTATACTTCTTTTGAGTTTGGCTTTCAGGTTGCGTTGGTTGCGTTTGGGACATTATGGTACCTTGTTTTTCAAAAATCTTGTTGTCCAGAATTTTGGTTCTACATTCGAGCGTCACTTCTTGCGCTCGAGCAGTCTTTGTGAACTCTTAGTACTTTTGCAGGTCTGCAAAAGTACTGGGAAGTGGTGTTCTACGCTCGAGTAGAACTTCTTGCGCTCGAGTTGTCTTGGCTCGAGCAGCCCTTATTGCGCTCGAGCGTTGGTCTTCTATCTGTAAAAGTACTAGGAGTTTGTATTTCAAGCTCGAAGCATCACCTTCTTGCACTCGAGTGGTTACATCATTGTGTCTGACGCTCGAGAGTCACGTCTTGCGCTTGTACGGATTGCGCATATATTAGTCCGTAAAAATGACTTTTTACATCACTTTTTCATTTCTCTCTCTCTCTAAACATTTTAAAAACCTAAATATGGACTCTCTCTCTCTTTCTCTCTCTCTAAAACTCACATTCTCTCTACAAATACTCCTAGATCTATTGATTTCTCTACCCTACTCCCTTTGCTAAAAAAGTAGAGCTCACCCAGAGCTTTGTTTTCATTCGAATAGAGTTGAGTTTCGGCTTCATCCGTGTTTATCTCGTCTTCTAGCTTTAAGGTAAGGATCCACTACACTCTTTTATGATTTTTAACTTAGCTATTTATTTTTATAAAACAATCTTGTTTTGGGAGCTTTTGAATTAAGGTTTTGGTTTAAAATCAAAATAGGGGTTTTCAAATTGATGTATTAAAAATGGTTGTGGGAGTGATAATGAGGTTGAGTTGTGATAAAATTATTGATTTTGACACATAAAATGGATTTTGGAAGAAAAATGGGTTTTGTCCTAAATATCTCAAACGTTTTTTTGTATAAATAAATGGAATTGATGTTGGAAGTGTGGAATTGGATGGATATTGATATGGATGGTGGAGTTGGATATGTATTATCACTTACATCTTGAAATTTGGAAAGTTTATCTGTATTGGAGATTTTATATCTATTTAGAAATATCTATTTTGGGCTATCGGTGGAGGATAGCTATGATTGTTGTAGAAATTGCATAAGGATTAGGTAAATTAAAACTAATTTCTCATCCATTTGCATTGAGCATTATCACATCTTGATACATTGTACATGTATAACTTTTTAAGAAAAAATGGGTGAATTTGGGAAGTGGATGTATTCCATTAAATTAAGTTGGCATGTATGTCCTGAGTGAAAGTCCTGAAAATCACGTATACATAGGTTCCGATTCGTGCTAACGAAATATCCGTGAAATGACAGAAGTAGTGCTTGTATAACCTACGTTTACATGGGTGTCCGTTACAGTTTTTCCGCGAACGAAATATTCGTGAAAGGTTATACTTTGAGATTCCTAGAGGTATGATTCATGGCCTTATTTTCTAATGTAAAGGAAATGAATGATGAATTGTGATATAAACCAGACTTTGCATGGTTTTGGAAAGAGTAATGAGACATTTTGGTCATGAGCATTGCACGTGCATTTCACCCTTATAGCTTTGTTAAGATTCATATATTGTGTTGGATTATTTCTACTAAGCATTGGCTCATCCTATATAGGAAAACCATTTTCAGGTGTTGGTGAGATTCCTTCGCAAAGGCATAGCTTGGGAGGATTTGAGCATGAGCTTCATTTTGTTTACTTGTTGTAATTATTTTGTACAAGCCTAAGACTTTATCTGTATTGGATTTAAATCCATTTTGATGTAACCAAGTACAGTCTTAGAAACTTGTAGCCTTTAGGGTATTTCAATTATCTGTCTAACTTCTATTTCATATATTTGTTGTTGACACATGCTATAGAGTTTACCGCTCGAGTAATACAACCAAAATCTAGGATTTCCAAATTGCACGCCCAAGTTTCAAACTCATCTTTAACCTTCCAAAACACATCCTTTTGAAACCAAAGTTAAGAAAACATATAAACTCATAAAACTTCATGAATTGAAAGCAATTTCACAAAATCAAGGCCCAAAAGTATGTGAATTACATAAAAGCAAAACTTGAAACTTTAAGAACATAATATGAACATAACATCCATGTCATTTCTTGAGTTCGACTCTTCCATATCATGATCAAATGAGCTAAATTGATGTAGAATGTAATGAATTCTCATAGCTAAGCTAAAATAACCACATGCATGCAAGAATCCTTTGATAATTTGCTTCAAACATGATGAAATATGCATGCATGCATGCATGATTACTCTTAAATTCTTTCAATTCTAACTTAACTCAAGTGCTACTACACCTTCAATTCCTTTTTCATTTACATGAAATTAAGCCTAATGGCATAAAATAAGTGTTGAATCCTTACCTCAACTTCTCAATTAAGCTCTAGGTGATGCATTCACTAATATTCTAAGCCAAATCCTTGAATTTCCAAGCTAATTCCTTCCAAATTCTAGCAATTCCATTGTTGCTTCTCAATTTCTTCTTCCCTCTTCTCTCTCTCTCATGTTGGTCTCCAAGGATGAGGAAAAAAAGGGGAGTGTAGAGTGTATATAGAAGCCTTATATAGGCTTGGTTAGGCCACTTAATTAGTTTTAGCTTAAGTTTAAGTAAATTTATTCTAATTATTTGGTTTCGAATCAAATTTCAACTGAACCTGTCATAAGGCTCCAAAAACCCCAAATAACACAGAAACTTAAACAATTTCGAAATCGAATGCCGATAAAGCCTTCAAATCACAAACCGAAACAGAAATACCGACAGATATTTCTACAACAAACAGATATAAATCCAAATTAACACAATGCACATGTAATTACTCAGAATTTAGTCTTAATTATGCATTAGGCATCCTTAATCATGCTTTAGTCATTAACTATGGGTCGGGTTGTTACAAACAGGGACCAAATTAACACATCGTGTAAACTACAAAGACCATTTGCGTAATTTACTCAATAATTTTTTGCTATTTTGGGTGTTGTTTGAGTCTACAATTTTTTATTCCTTCATTTTTTATAATTAGAATAAAGGTTAAACTTTCATATTTCATAAACACTGAATATTATTACTAAATAAAGTATCATTTTTTTAACATACAAAGCATAAAAACATAACATTATTTTCTTAAAGGGGTTGGCGGATCGGGTGACTTCTCATCTGTGATCTGTTCGAACATTGGCAGATTTTTTAAAAATCTTCATTTGCATCCGTCCACCTATACTTTCAAAACCGCTTAAACATAGGTAAATTGGATTGTATCGGTCAGTTTTAGTGGATTGGTCGGGTCGTTCGTACCCTAGGGGATACATTGTGGATGAGCAGAGGTGGCAAGGGTCGAAGAGAGGTGAGGGGTTATATAAAGTACTCCAAATCAACTATGTTACATGCACCAAAGAAATATATCAAACTACCGAGAGATCAAAGAAATACTGATCCTCTCACAAAACTTTGTCGATACACTCTCGATATGTTTCTTGTCAGGGGCGGCTCCAAGGCTTGGTCAGGGGTGTCACCCGAACCCCCTAGCTAAATTTTTTTATTTATTTATTATATAAATATTAGATTTTAGGAAAAAAAATTAGTAATTGAACCCACTAAAATACAATTTTGAACCCATAGTTTTAAGTCCTACTCTTTTGAACCCACCAATGAAAAAAGTTTACTTTTTAACTTTTACCTATTTTTTGTTTAAAATATTTTATTTGTAAAGTGATATTTTTTTTTTGGTCTACTTTTTCTTTAAAATATTTTATTTGTAAAGTGATAGTTTGTATTCTTGCTTTGGAAATTGGAGACCTGACGTCAAGGTGCATCAATCTTTTGTTTAGTTTTTGTTTAATATATTTTATTTGTAAAGTGGTTGTTTGTATCTTGTGTTGGAAGCCAAACTATCCTTGCCAATGCCATCTCTTTTCATTGCAAGCTTCAGGCAAGGCGGCAGATGGCTTAGAGAAACTCCAAGCTCTCTCTCATTCTTCATCACTCTCCACATCTCTCTGTTTTCACCATCAATATTTTCCAACAACGACATCAACTACTCTACTCAGTTATTAGGTAAATTTTGTATAATCATTTCTCTATTTTATAGTATTTTGGATAGAATAAGTATAAATCAACAATTTTTGGGGTAAAAATTAGGGCTTTTTTTTTGTTCAATAATTGTCTTGTTTGTAAATGTATTATGTATATTTTGTTTGTATATGTTTTGTTAAAACATCAATATTGTTTAACTTCCCCCTTATATTGGGGCTAAAAATTAGGGGGGTTTTTTTTCCCCTTTAGTTTTGTTTTTTTGGCTCACTAATTGTTTATAATTTGTAAATGTATTATTATGCATATGATGCTTCAATGCTTGGTATGCTTTGTTAGAGATGTTACGTTGCACTGTAATTGATTTATGAGTGGTTGATTTGGTGGTATGTTTTACAATGTTTTTCTTTATTTTTTTTTGCCAATTAGTTTTACCGCTATGGACAAATTTCTTAAAAGAAAATCAACAGTAGTAGAAGATTCATCTCCTACAGAAGAAACTTCTTCTAAGCAAAGTCATGTAGATGTGAACAATCTTCCATCTGACCCGGGGCTACGACAAAAAATTTATTCTTATCATCCTAACAATCAAGATGAAATCAGAAGAGCATATTTACAAAAGGGTCCTTGTCGACCTCTTGACCACAATTTTCCTCAAAGAGACATTAGTGGAGTCATGCGTCGGTTTAATCCTGCTTAGTTTTAAAAAAAACAAGAATTGGTTGGAATATAGCATAAAAAAGGATGCTGCATTTTGCTTATGTTGTTATTTATTTAGACCTGATACTAGTAAACAAGCGGGTGGTGACACTTTTGTGGCGGGAGGGTTCACAACTTGGAACAAGAAAGAAAGGCTACGAATTCACGTTGGGGGTCTTAATAGTGCTTATAATCAAGCTATGAAGAAGTGTGAGGTTCTTATGAAACAAAAGCAACACATTGAAAGTGCTTTTTCTAAGCAATCTGAACAAGCAAAGATTGAATATTGAACTCGTTTGAATGCATCAGTTGATTGCATAAGGTTTCTTTTGCGACAAGGTTTATCGTTGCGTGGTCATGATGAATCTAATGATTCAAGTAGTAAAGGAAATTTCCTTGAGCTTTTACAGTTTCTAGCTGATCACAATGAATCTATCAATGAAGTTGTGTTGAAGAATACTCCAAAAAATAACAAGTTATGTCATCCTAATATTCAAAAAGATATTGCCAATGCTGCAGCAAGTGAAACTACCAATGCTATCATCTAGGATCTTGGCAATGAGTATTTTTCAATATTAGTCGATGAATCTCGTGATGTGTCGATCAAAGAACAAATGGTTGTTGTTCTGCGTTATGTAGATAAAAGGGGTATTGTTACAGAGCGGTTTCTTGGTATTGCACATGTAGCAGATACCACAGCTTTATCACTTAAGGCGGCAATTGAGTCTTTGTTTTCTAGGCATGGATTGAACTTAGCAAGAATACGTGGGCAAGGTTATGATGGAGCTTCTAATATGCAAGGTGTATTCAATGGTCTTAAAACTTTAATTCTGAGTGAGAATAAATCAGCGTATTATGTTCATTGTTTCGCTCATCAACTTCAGTTGACTCTTATTGCTGTTGCTAAAAATCACATTGATGTTGCTGAAGTTTTTTGCTTGGTTTCCAATTTGGTGAATGTTATTGGAGGGTCTTGTAAGAGACGGGATCTTCGAGAGGCACAAGCTACTAAAGTTGCTGAAGCATTGAACAATGGTGAACTCTTAAGTGGGCAAGGTTTGAATCAAGAAACTAATCTTAAAAGGGCTGGTGATACACGTTGGGGGTCACATTATGGAACAATTATAAACTTGATTTTGATGTTCCCATCTGTTATTGATGTGCTTGAGGTTGTTAAAGAGGATGGTTTACACGCCGAGCGAAGAGTTGAAGCTCATTCTCTTATGGATTCAATGTAATCTTTTGAATTTGTCTTCACTTTACACTTGATGAAAAATATATTAGGGATCACACATAAGTTGTCATTAGCACTACAAAGAAAAGATCAAGATATTGTAAATGCAATGACATTAGTTAAAGTGTCTAAGCAACGATTGCAAATGATAAGAGATGATGAATGGGAATCCTTATTGGAAGAAGTGTACTTATTTTGTGGTGAACATGATATTCCTATCCCTAACATTGATGATAGATTTGTAGCTTGTGGGAGGTTACGCCGCAAAGCTCCTGAAATCACAAATTTATGTTGGAAATTGTTATAAATTCTGGGTAAAACTAGAATTTTATCCTAAGTTCGGTCTATTTTTTAGGTGGGCCCCGTGCGTCGATTTTTACGGGCCAAAGTGGTAACGCGTTCTATGCCGCGTTGTGATTCACGTGGTATATTTGGTTGCTCAAAACCATTACCGAGTGAATGGGAAATTGAAACCAAAGTGTGCTCCATGGAAATGGAGTTTTGGTGGAAATTCCTTAAGGTTGTATAATGGCTTGTCCCACATTGATTTGGTGGGAGGTTTTGAAAGGGTTTATAAGGCTTGGGTTTGGTACTTGGGGTGTGCCCCAAGGGGTACCCAAGTGTTTTAGAGGGAGAGGTTATAGGCTAGATCCATTGGACCCAAAAATCACCACACACGCGCGCGCGCGCCGCTACCGCCGTCCGTTCGGTCGGGCTGGCTGGCCTGAGCCTGGGCTTGGGTGCAGGTACGTGGTGTGAGGTTCGGTTGGGCTTGTTTGGCCCAATACTAATCTTTTTGGGCCAAAAATATTTGAATTTTATTTTATTTTTTGGTAAAATAAAATCCATAATTCAAAATTAAACTAGTTTGGTTTTACTGTACATCCAAACAGGGCCCTTCCCAAAATAAACCAGTCTGGTATTATTGCACACCCAAATAGGACCCTTCCCGTTTTGTTATCTGTTTGATATATAACCCAACAGATTCAAATCTATTTGAATTCAAAACCAACAGGTTTCATACCTGTTCAATTCAAAACCAATTGCCACCTTTACATCTATAAATAGACTAGCCTCCCATTTGGATTTAACTCCAATTTTCATACTCGATCCTCTGATAAAAATCTCTGCATTTTGCTGCATTTATTTTCTGAAAGAAAGAGTGTAAACACTTAGTGTGTTCGTAAGGCAAACAATTTGTAGTGCTGCTATTGTTTATAGTAGATCATTTCATCCTGGGAGATAGACGTCCAATTTCTGAAAGCACCGTGGAGAGGACGAATCTGTCTGAAGGACACAGTGTCAAACACTAGACTTGATCAGATTATAATTCGAAGAAATTAAATCAAGTAAGTTATTTAATTTATTTTCAGTCTTTTATTATTTATTTAAATCAGATTTTAATTTTGTTTTTGTAACAAAATAAAATCTGTTTTTATTTATTTATTTATTTATTTTATTTCGGGTTTGATTTTTGTAATCAAACAAATTCTCTCCTTTCCTTTATTTCTTTATATTCTGGTTGTTGTTTAGTACACAACAGAATTTAATTAATTTAAATACAGTGAAGATTGTCCTACAATCTTAAGACAGATTTCTTTTTGGAGTCTTCATTGTATTTAATTTTCTGTGATTTCATAAGACATATTCTGGTTGGAAAAACAAATAGTGTTTATGCTATTTGACAGATAGTAGTAATATACTGTCTCTTTTCTTTGACAACTAGTAGTAATATACCAGTGTCATTAACAATTCCAGAATATTAATTGTGTTACAGAAAATTATTGTGATATTTTATTTTTCGAGTTTTAGTAACAAGGAAAATAAAATTATTTTGTATTATAAATTTATTTTCTGGTTTTAGTAACTAGAAAATTATTTTGTACTTTAATTTTTTTTGATTTTTGTAATCAGAGATTATGGCTACTGCAACTGAAACTGCATCTGGTAGTGGTACTCCTATTGTTACACCAACACCAATCCAGAACCATGTTCATGTACCAATCAATCATGGAGAAAAACCAGAAAAATTTAACGGTACTGAGTTTAAGAGATGGCAGCAGAAGATACTGTTCTATCTTACAACTCTTAATTTGGCTCGGTTTCTCCATGAAGAGGCTCCAGCACTTAAAGAGGGTGAAAGTGATCAGCAAGTTGTTGCCGCTGTAGATGCTTGGAAACATTCAGATTTCCTGTGCAGAAACTACATCCTCAATGGCCTTGACAACATGATGTATAATGCATACAGTCCTTTGAAGTCAGCAAAAGAATTGTGGGATTCTTTGGAGAAGAAATACAAGATAGAGGATGCCGGCACGAAGAAATTTGTCGTCGGTAAATTTCTGGACTTTGTTATGGTAGACTCCCAAACGGTAATATCTCAAGTTCAAAGTTTTTAGATAATTTTGCATGATATTCATTCAGAAGGTATGTCTCTTAGCGAATCTTTCCAAGTCGCTGCTTTAGTGGAAAAGATACCACCTGCTTGGAAAGATTTCAAAAATTATTTAAAACATAAACGCAAAGAGATGACCATGGATGAACTTATTGTAAGACTGAGAATTGAAGAAGATAACCGAAAGGCTGAAAAGAGGAATGGGAAAAATCCCATTGAGTCCAAGGCTAATGTGGTTGAACAAGTTCATAAACCACATAACAAAAAGAGGAAGTTTACTGGAGATGATCCTAAACAAGGCGACAACAATGGCAACAAGAAGTTCAAAGGAAAATGCTATAATTGTGGCAAGACTGGACATCGAGCTTCTGACTGCCGCTGCCCTAAGAAGGATCATGGAAGTACAAGTAAGAAGACCACCAATCAAGCCAATGTAACAGAATTGGATTACATCTCTGACGGAGCGAATGACATCAACCTCTCTGCTGTGGTGTCTGAGGCTAACTTGGTTGGAAATCCCAAAGAGTGGTGGGTTGACACTGGAGCAACTCGTCACATTTGTGCGGACAAGAAGATGTTCACTACCTACAATGAGGCTGCAAATGGTGAACAATTTTTCATGGGAAATTCTTCTACTTCTACTGTGGCTGGACAAGGAAAAGTTATCTTGAAGATGACATCAGGGAAAGAACTGACCCTCAACAACGTACTGCATGTACCTGACATCCGAAAGAATTTAGTTTCTGGTTCTTTGTTAAGTAAAAATGGTTTTAGGCTTGTCTTTGAGTCTGATAACTTTGTATTAACAAAGAGTGGTATGTATGTTGGTAAGGGATACATGAGTGATGGTCTCTTTAAGTTGAATGTAATGACAGTTGTACCAAAAATTGCTATGAATAAAAATAACACATCTTTTGTTTATATTCTTGAGTCAAATTTATAGCATGGTAGATTAGGGCATGTGAATTTTAATGCTTTGCGTAGATTAATTGGTTTAGATCATATACCAAAGTTTGAAATTAATCGTAATCATAAATGTGAAATTTGTGTAGAAGCGAAACTAACTAAGGCTCCATTTAAATCGGTTGAAAGAAAAACCGAACCTCTAGAATTAATTCATACTGATGTATGTGATCTAAAATTTATTCAAACTAGAGGAGGCAAAAAGTATTTCATAACATTTATCGATGATTGCACTAGATATTGTTATGTTTATTTACTTAGAAGTAAAGATGAAGCCTTAAAAATGTTTAAACTCTACAAAACAGAAGTTGAAAATCAACTTGGTAAAACCATTAAAATGGTTAGAAGTGATAGGGGTGGTGAATATGATGCACCATTAAATGAATTTTGTGCACAATATGGCATTATTCACCAAACTACATCACCTTATTCTCCACAGCAAAATGGAATTGCTGAAAGAAAGAATAGAACCCTAAAAGAAATGATGAATGCCATGTTACTAAGTTCAGGCTTATCACAGAACTTGTGGGGGGAAGCAATATTGTCTGCTAATTATGTTCTTAATAGAATACCCCACAAGAAAACCAAAAGCATTCCTTATGAATTGTGGAAAGGTCGACTACCTTCCTAGAAATACTTAAAAGTGTGGGGGTGTTTGACAAAAGTTGAAGTTCCTGTTCCGAAAAAGACTAAGATTGGACCAAAAACAGTAAACTGTGTGTTTATTGGTTATGCTCAGAATAGTAGTGAATATCGGTTTCTGACTTATAAATCAGAAATACCTAATATAAATATGAACACTATTATAGAGTCAAGAAATGCTATGTTTTTTGAACATGTCTTTCCTTACAAGAAAGGACAGGAATTAAGTTCACAAAAAAGAACTTATGATTGTACACAAAGTCAAGAGACTAATGACAATCAAACACAAGAGACTAATAATAGTCTCGACCAACAGGATTTAACTGATGATGAACCAAGACGAAGTAAGAGAGCGAGAACATCAAAATCCTTTGGTCCAGATTTTCTGACATACCTGTTAGAAAATGAACCTCAAAGCTTTAAGGCAGCAATGACAGGTCCTGAAGCACCTTTGTGGAAAGAGGCTGTTAATAATGAAATTGAATCCATTATCCAAAATCATACTTGGGAATTGGTGGATCTTCCACCAGGTTCTAAACCTCTTGGATATAAATGGATATTCAAGATAAAAATGAAAGCAGATGGTTCGATTGACAAGTATAAAGCAAGACTTGTAGTTAAAGGTTATAGACAAAAGGAAGGTCTGGACTATTTTGACACATATTCCCCTGTGACAAGAATAACATCCATTCGCATGCTTATTTCTATAGCAGCGTTGTTTAATTTAGAAATACATCAAATGGATGTTAAGACAACTTTCTTAAACGGCGATCTAAATGAAGAGATCTATATGGAGCAACCCGAAGGGTTTGTAGTATCAGGGTAAGAAAAGAAAGTTTGTCGACTTGTAAAATGCCTTTATGGATTAAAACAAGCACCTAAGCAATGGCATGAAAAATTTGATCATGCAATGCTTACTAATGGGTTTAAGATAAACGAATGTGACAAATGCGTCTATGTTAAAAACACTGACCAAGGATATGTCATAGTTTGTCTTTATGTGGATGACATGCTTATCATTGGAAGCAGTCAAAACAGGATCAAATCAACTAAGCAGATGCTTAACAAAAGATTTGATATGAAAGATATGGGGGTCGCAGATGTTATATTAGGAATGAAAATTACTAAAACATCTAACGGATATGCATTATCTCAATCACATTATATTGAGAAAATTCTTGGTAAATTTATCAATGATGATATGAATTTAGCTAGAACACCTGTAAACGTCAATCTTTATTTATCGAAAATAAAGGTGATGCAGTGTCTCAGTTAAAATACTCCCAAATCATTGGAAGCCTGATGTACCTAATGAATTGTACTCGTTTTGATATAGCTTATGCTATCAATAAATTGAGTAGGTACACTAGTAACCCCGGAGAAGACCATTGGAAAGTGATCATTCGAGTTCTTAGATATTTAAGATTCACCCGTGATCTTGGTTTGAACTTTACTCGATATCCAGCAGTACTTGAAGGTTATTGTGATGCAAATTGGATATCGGATACTAAAGATTCAAAATCTACAAGTGGATATGTCTTTACTCTAGGAGGCGCTGCTATTTCTTGGAAATCCACAAAACAAACATGCATCGCATGATCTACAATGGAATCCGAGTTCATTGCTTTGGACAAAGCAGGAAAAGAAGCAGAATGGTTTCGTTACTTCTTAGAAGACATTCCAATGTGGCCAAAACCTGTGCCAGCTATTTGCATTCATTGTGATAGTCAATCTGCAATAGGTAGGGCACAGAATCATATGTATAACGGTAAGTCACGACATATTCGTCGCCGATATAATACCGTAAGGCAATTGTTGTCAAACGGAATAATCTCAATAGATTATATAAAATCTAAAGAGAATATTGTGGATCCGTTAACAAAAGGTTTGACAAAAGAGCTAGTGTATAGTTCATCGAAGGGGATGAGATTAAAGCCTATTACATAAGAGTCGTCATAATGGTAACCCTACTTATATGACTAGATATCCCAAGAACTAAGTTCAAAAGGACAACTAAGTTATGTATGGCTCGCCAGAAATCACCAAAGGATTAAGTTCCTACCCATTCCTATGGTGAGAGTGATATCTGCAACATATGTTGTATGCAGGGGTATAAGGATAAGCTTTGCTTTTAATGATTACTTATATCTTGATTGAGGCATAAATCAAGACGAGTATAAGGAGATACTCACAATAAGAATCACCTATATGAGTGTTGAACTGGGGCCGGTTCTATGAGAATGAAGAGGCTAAATTCTCTAGAAACACTTATGAAAACCAGGCGCGTTCAAGGCCAAAATGAACACAACAGTGAGAACCACGATGTGTTAAAAGATATTTTGTGTGAAATCTATTATCTAGGCTTACACAAACAGCTGAACAATTCAAGGCATCGCGTCCATTGGTTAACCAGTAAGTCCGATAGGTTATCACTAGGGAAGGTTCAAGGCCGAAAACTACCTATCTTGATGCAAGATATTTTCGACTTATACTCTTTCGATAAATCTGCATATTGTTGCATTTTCGTTGTCATCAAATTCCATTCATATGGGGGATTGTTGGAAATGGTTATAAATTCTAGGTAAAACCAGAATTTTATCCTAAGTTCGGTCTATTTTTTAGGTGGGCCCCGTGCGTCAATTTTCACGGGTCAAAGTGGTAACGCGTTCTATGCCGCGTTGTGATTCACGTGGTATATTTGGTTGCTCAAAACCATTACCGAGTGATTGGGAAATTGAAGCCAAAGTGTGCTCCATAGAAATGGAGTTTTAGTGAAAATTCCTTAAGGTTGTATAATGGCTTGTCCCACATTGATTTGGTGGGAGGTTTTGAAAGGGTTTATGAGGCTTGGGTTTGGTACTTGGGGTGTGCCCCAAGGGGTACCCAAATGTTTTAGAGGGAGAGGTTATGAGCAAAATGGGCTAGACCCATTGGACCCAAAAATCACCACACACGCGCGCGCGCGCCACCGCCGCAGTCCGTCCGGTCGAGCTGGGCTGGGCTGGGCCTGGGCTTGGGCGCGGGTGCGAGGTTAGGTTGGGCATGTTCGGCCCAATACTAATCTTTTTGGGCCAAAAACATTTGAATTTTATTTTATTTTTTGGTAAAATAAAATCCATAATTCAAAATTAAATTGGTTTGGTTTTACTGTACATCCAAACAGGGCCCTTCCCGAAATAAACCAGTCTGGTATTATTACACACCCAAACAAGGCCCTTCCCATTTTGTTATCTGTTTGATATATAACCCAACAGATTCAAATCTGTTTGAATTCAAAACCAACAGGTTTCATACCTGTTCAATTCAAAACCAATAGCCACCTTTATATCTATACATAGACTAGCCTCCCATTTGGATTTAACTCCAATTTTTGTACTCCATCCTTTGATAAAAATCTCTGCATTTTGCTGCATTTATTTTCTAAAAGAAAGAGTGTAAACACTTAGTGTGTTCGTAAGGCAAACAATTTGTAGTGCTGCTATTGTTTGTAGTAGATCATTTCATCCTGGGAGATAGACGTCCAATTTCTGAAAGTACCGTGGAGAGGACGAATCTGTCTTAAGGACACAGTGTCAAACACTGGACTTGATCAGATTATAATTCGAAGAAATTAAATCAAGTAAGTTATTTAATTTATTTCCAGTTTTTTATTATTTATTTAAATCAGATTTTAATTTTGTTTTTGTAACAAAATAAAATCTGTTTTTATTTTTTTTTTTTATTTCGAGTTTGATTTTTGTAATCAAATAAATTCTCTCCTTTCCTTTATTTCTTTATATTCTGGTTGTTATTTAGTACACAACAAAATTTAATTAATTTAAATACAGTGAAGATTGTCCTACAATTTATACCACTACCGTGTTGAGATCTTCTACACTGTTATAGATATGCAACTTCAAGAGCTTAACAACCGGTTTACAGAGGCAAGTACAGAGTTGCTTCTATACGTGGCATGCTTGAACCCCAATAATTCATTTTGTACTTTTGATAAGCAAAAGTTAATCCATCTTGCTGAATTCTATCCATCTGATTTTTCTGCGGTAGATCTCATGGCACTTGATAATCAACTTCAAAACTACATTGTTGACATGCGCTCTAGCAATGAAATTTCCGAACTCAAAGGAATTGGTGACCTTACTAGAAAGTTGGTAGAGACAAAGAAAGATATTGTATATCTATTAGTCTATTTGCTTGTAAAATTGGCGGTGATTTTACCAGTTGCGACTGCAACAGTGGAAAGAGCATTTTCAGCAATGAAATTCATAAAGAATCGATTGCGTAACCGAATGGGAGATCAATGGTTGAATGATTGTTTGGTTACATATATTGAGAAAGATGTATTTGATAGTGTTGATAATGAGCTTATTATGCAACGATTTCAAAATATGAAATCTCGTCGTGGTCAATTGTAGAAGCTTGTGTATTAGCATGTCTTTTTGCTTAAACAATAGTATCAATATATTGAAATATTTTTGTTTATAATTTTAGAATTTAAATTAATTTGTTGATTTTTTTCTCCATAGGTGATATAATGATTAATGTGAATTTTCTATAAGATATATGGTATTTAAGTTTTTGATTGACACCACTGACAAAAATTCCTAGAGTCGCTACTATTTCTGGTAGACTTTCTTATTCTGAATACAACTTTTTTCTTTATGAAATCACTTCACTCATTTAATACAGTCCAACATCCCACAGAGAGAGAGAGAGAGAGAGAGAGAGAGAGAGAGAGAGAGGTGCCTAGGAAACAAAGAATCACTAGTGTTTTTAAGTTTGAGATTACTATTACATACATGAAGAAAAAACTACATGACAGTTTCTTGCAAAAATCTCAAAATCTAACATTTACTTTTCTTCTTCCTCATCTGTGATAAATTTTCCAGTTCCAGGATTCAATGCGGCGAAGAAGAAGAAGGCAACATTGAGCAACACAAGGGGCTCAATATCACCAATTGGAACTCCTGTCTCTATGTTTAGCTGTGCCAGAGCTCCTTTCCCTGTTATTATTTCTCCAATTATAGAGAATACAATCCCCAACTGAGCCAATCGTCCCACGAACAGCTCGTTTGATTTTGTAAATCCAAATAGTGGACCTAACAAAAAATAATAATAATAATAAAAAAAAACACACACACACAACATTCTTAGAGTTTACATTATGATCTTTCACCCTCATGATTGGCATTTTTTAATCTACTTTAAAAAAATCTTAAAAACAATACAATTAAACACAATATACAGATCATAAATGTTATGTACCCAAAAACTAATATATAAAATTGTGCAGAATTTGAAATGTGTAGAAAGATTCAAAGAAAAAACATTTTTCTAATGCTGTGTTTGGTTGAGGGATTTGATGAGGGATTTGGAAAGGGAAATGAAAATGGTAGGTGAAATATGAAAAAAATATACCTACATTTCACATAGTTTCACACATTTTTTCCCTTTCCCTTTCCAAATCCCTCACCAAATCCCCCAACCAAACACAACATAAGTGTTTTGTAGAAATCTAATGGCATCACTAGATTGATTTCATCCCCATTCTGAAGTGTAGTCTTGTTTCATAATCATTTCAATATTGAAATTGCCCACATTTACTACACTAAAATAGATTATCACCTTATGATCAAATGCCTACCATGAAAACTTTGAATTAAAGGTCTTGTGTTGTTGTAATTAAGAATTTTATTCCTAAAATAGAAGTCAATTTTCTTTGCAATAAACTTTGCACATACATACCCCTAATATATAAAACTTATAAATTCCAATGACAAAGTATAATTTTTTTACCTCCTTCTTTAAGGCCCAACGCGGATCTGAGTCCTTTGCCAGGAGGGATGACAGCCCTTTCAAGGCCAGTGGGAGGGTCATCGACAAAGCGGCCTCTATCTCCCAAAGCTCCAATGGCTCCAAGAAGGGTGAAAAGGATGAAGAAAAGAAGAAGAGGCTCAGCTTCATAGATGGGAATACCGGTCTCAAGATTGAGTTGTGCTAGAATTCCTTTCCCTGTTATTGCTTCCCCCAACAGAGATGCCTGCAAACAATTTGAAACCAAAGCACTTGAATTAGCTATGTGAACTACTACTACACACTATGTGCTTTTATCTTCTCTTTGTCACTATTTTATCAGTCTAAGCATGGAAATTCTGTTTTGGACATGTTTGGTGTAATTTTTGCTTAAATTTAAAGTTGACAATAAAAAATAAATAAATAAATAGAAGGTAAGAACATCTCTCTCAATTTTTAGATAATTAATTTTATTTATTTAAACTAATTAAAAAATAAAAGGTACTTCGAATAATCTGACACATAAATGTGCGATTAAAACTGTAAATGTAATCATGAAACGTGGATGGCTATTATTTGCACACGTCGGTGACAAGGAGACAAAAGTTGTAATGTTTGCCAATTAGCATGCCCCGTAACCTCTCATTTGAATTGCACCACTCCATAGCAAAGTATGAGATCCACATAAATTATAATAATTTTTTTTATTATTATTTTTAAAAGAAGGTAAATTACATTTTCCACTCTTTAATTTTTTCTTTCAAATTTTACTTCAGTTCATCCTCGTCTTCTAATCATAACAATTGAGCTTTCAAATTTTAACATATGTGATCTTTATCTCTGACTATTGACAATTTGAATAAAAAGTGTTCACATGAGGACAACATCAACACATTTAGGAGCATTAGAAGAAAAAATTACAAGTAAAATTACATTTTTTTATCATCTAATTTTTACTCAAATTTCTCTTAATTTGGTATTTCGTATTTTAATTTTGATTTAAATTATAAAAAATAAAAAGAAGAAGAAGATAATAGAGGACTGCATTGAGTTGAAGTCACATGTGTTATTACAGTAGGGTAACTAAAGTAAAATTGAGGTGAAAGTTAAAAAATCAAAGTACCCAATTAAAGTGATGAAAGGAGAGAGGAAGGGAGAATACTCACAGCAAAGCCGATCATCGCAACACGACCCACAAAGAGCTCATTTTGCTTGGTAAAACCAATCCCCCCAGAGGTGCCAAAAATACCATCTTCAACCTTTGGCTTTGGTTTTTCAACCTAGTAGTACACAAAAAATTAAATTAAAAAAAATAAATAAAATGAAACCAAATTTAGAGGGAAAAAAAGAAATTATTGAAACCTTCTTGGCAGGGGCAGCTTTGGCTTTTGATTTGAAGAGAGCAATGGTGGTATTTGCATGAAATGAAGAAGAAGAGGGACGTGAGGGTAGTAAGATGTTAGAGAATGGTTTGGGTTTGAGTCTTTCGAGCAATGGTTGTCTCTTCAAATCCAATGCATGGCCTGAAACACTAGAAGTGAGCAACATGGTTTGAGCCATTGCAATGCCTAGCTAGCTTCTCTTAATACTATTGTTTTGTTGTGTGTGAGAAGAATAAGGTAAGGATTATTTTTGTTGCTCCCTCACTCACTCACTGAGGTGCTTTTGTGCTTTATTAAGGAGGGAGAAAGGTTTGTGTGTGTGAGAAAATTTCATGATGTGGATAGAGATTGATGGGCAAATAAAATGACCACGTGTCTCTTGTTGTATTTCATGTTTTATATATATATATATATATACTCAAAATTTATATATTTGAGGATATAGGCTCCATTTGGTAGAATTGTGGGAAAGTGATTATAACTTATAACTTTATAGCTTATAGTTTATAGGTGTGAATATAAGCTAATTTTTTACTTATAAATTAAGCTTCTCATCCTCCACTCAAAGAATAAATTGATTTTTAACTTACAAAAAGCTATAAGCTCTATTATTAAGCTGAACCAAACACATCAAAATAGTTTAAATTAAACTCAAAGATAAAATAAACTAAAAAAAAATCTTACCAAACAGGGCCATGAACTAATTGGACCAAGGCTTTTATAGATCGCATATTTTTCTTCTTTTTTTTCTCCTTCATCTTAAAATTTGTCTCCAAATCAAAAATCCAACCATTGTCTTAAAAGCATAAATGCACTTGGACTGTATGTATCCTTAGGTTAATTTTTTTTATAATTATTTTCACTTACTACTTGGAGTCATCCAACAAATATCATGTGTACATATGTATACATGTCATTTTATTACATGGATTCACATAAAAGATGAAAAAACATATGAAATTCACTAAAATATTTAAGCAAATCTGTGTTTATACGTTGAAATACAATTTTTTTTGGGGGGGAGGGGGTGTGGAATCTTGATTTGGACTCTATTACCTCGAAACCCCTAAACAAGAGTCGGCGAAAAAGTATTAAGTGATAACATAATTTGAATTTAATCAGTTCAAATGCAATTATAATTTTTATTTTATTTTATTTATTTTTTATGATGTGAAAATTCCTCAAGTAAGAGGGTCCTTGCACTCTCTTACAAATCATTTTAAAAAAAAATTTATTGATACATAGTAAATGTGGAATAACTAAAATAATTAAAATTATTTATAAATCACAAGTATTAATTAATCATTATCAATTTTTTTAAGGAAAAATTTCAAATCAATGTATAAATTGAAAAATAATTACAAATTAATAATAAATTTTATCAATATTAATAATTATAATTATAAGCTTTTCTACACATGTAATAATTTTTATTGTAAATACCACATGCAAGTAATTTTTCCTTTTTTTAAAAGACCTAATAAACCCAATCCCCATTTCTTTTTTTTTCTTTTTCTTTTTTCACGGTATGAATCTCTGATGGGAATGTGTGGATGATCGGGGACAAAAGAACAAAAGGGCTCTCCCTCTCAGCTCTTGGAATTTTCTTTTCATTTGGGTCTCAATCAGATCTTCTAATTCACATAAAGTAGTGTTAGAAATTCACAAATTAAAATTTTAAATTTATCTACAAATTATAATGATGTAATAAAAAAAATAAGTTTTATATAATTAAATATATGATAAATAAAAAATTAACATATCTCATACTTGATCATTGCAAATTAAATTATAATTTTTTTTTTTTTTATATGAATCTTAAACATTTTCCTTCACATAATATAAGAAAGCCCACACCCAACCGAGAAAGTTCACCCATTTGTTAGGGAGATGTGATCCACACAACAAAATCACATCTCCAATTCATTGTCATCCTTGCCTAAGCTTTGAAGATGCTGCCATTGTTATGGGGACATCTGGCAAAATTTGAGTTTGACATCTATACTATCTATCAACCCTGGTTTCAATTTTTGAAAAATAAATAAATAAAAATATATTACACTGATCAAGTTGCTTGTATTTTTTTTTTTCTTTTATATAGAAATTATCAAAAAATAATTCAGAATCCAATCCGTATAACAAAATAAATTTAGAGTTTTTATTTTATCAATTTAAATTCTAAATTTTTTATTTGTTTTTTATATAAATTATTAGTCTATTTTTGTTAAGTAAAATTAATGAAAAAATTATATTTTATTCATTAAACTCAATGTAAGTGTACATAAAATATCTAAAACATTCTTTTTGTTAAGTTTAATGACTAAAATACTAATTTTTTTGTCAATTTTACTTAACGAAAATAGAAAAATAATTTAGATTAAAAACCAATCAATCATTTATGATTTAAATTGATAAAATAAAAAATTTAGAATTTATTTTCTTACAATGGTTGCTGGGTTTTTCTTTTTTGTAATTTTCCCTTCTTTTTTTTTTTTTTTTTTTGTGTGGAGGGAAATGATGGAAAAGTCCTATTAACAAGATGGGTACACCAATAGTCATCTTGACTTTTTGGTGAACCAAAAAATCCTATTCACTTTTAATGGTTAGCACAAAATCCTATTTTTTGTTTTTTTTAGTGACATTTCTATAAAAAGTGTCATTAATTATTAGTTTTTAGTGACAGATTTAGAAAATTGTCACAGTTAAACGTCACTAATTATCAATTTTTTACGATAGATTAGGAAAATCCTCACAAAAAAACGCCTGTCAGTTTTTAGCGACAAATTCATAAAATTATCACAATTTTTTTTTAGCAATGATTTTGAAAAAACCAATTTTCAGCGACTAATTGATAGAACTTTTTAATGTATACAAACACTTATGAGACTTTTTTTTTTTTTTTATGATTAGTTGTCTAAGGTAGTTTCGCCTTAACTAATCTTAGCAAAACACATCCTTCATGTGGATTGGACAAATTTTAGTAGAACCCACGGCCGTGACTCCAAGGAGTTGATACCTAGTAAGAATTAAACCTAAGACCTAGAGAAAGCAACCCCTTAGACCTCAAGTTGCACTCAGTATGCCGATCCCGTAGAGTTAAACACTCGTAGGACTTTATGGTGTAATTTAATCCATTTTCTCTTTCAACAACCTATATATATAAAGGCCTAAAGAGCAGGCTTAAGAAATACTTTAAGACTGGGCTTTAGATGGTCATAGAGGCCCGGCTGCGCTGGTCTGGGCTTAAGCAACTACAAATGTCATTATTAGGCAGTCCATATTGGCTGTTAGCTAACCCGGCTTGACTGGTCCAGCCAATGACCACCCTAGGTTTATGAATGTATAAGGGTAATTTGAGTATTTTAGTATTAAAAATAATAATAATGTCATCATTTTTCTACTTATGTAACACATGATATCATTTGGGGCAAAGTGTGATGTGAATTTAAATCTAAAAAAAGATTAATACAATTTTGTTAAAACTCTGAAGCTAAGGCCTGGTTTGACATACTCTAAAAAAATCAAAAAGTATTTATCTTATTTAAAGTCACATCATCTTATTTAAGTCACATCAGCTCTCTATCACATCACTTCAAACTCAACTCATATTTCATAAAAAATCAAAAAGTGCACTTATTTAAAATATCCCAAACAACTCCGAAGTATAGTTTTACCAAACCTCATAAAAAAATTGGTCTAATTTATCAATAAATACATCTGAGTTTTGGAAATTGGGCTAGCAAATGCAGCCCAAATATGTCTTCCTCAACTCTCAGGGCAAAAACACAGAGAAATTAACAAGTTTATAGCAAGATTTTAACCCTCAAGGGTTGAACAACCTTTTCTTTCTCTACATAGCAATGCCCTGGCTTTAATTGTGACTCCCGTAAGTAGATGATAGGATTGATCTACCGGATTAGTCGGTCTAACAGGTCGGATATCAAGGTAAATGATGGGATTGATCCACCGGATTAGATCAATCCCCTCTAGGAGACTATTTTCTAGGCAACCAAGCAGATAGTTGATGATACAACAAGATACTGAGAAAATTTCCTTTGTAAAAATCCATTTATTTGGAGAAGAAGTGACTTCTGACATATATATGTTCTCGTTTGGCAAAAAAAAAATTTAGTTGGTTTCTTGGAGCTGGAATTTTTTTAGTTTGGGACTAAAAAATTTGTTTTGGTTGGCTTTTTTTATTTTTGTGACAGAAAAAATGAAATGAATACGGTTTGGATGTAACATTTTGTTTTATTAACTTTTTAACTTATTTTATCTTTTTGTGATTAATTTACTCCCAACCCAACTTAACCCACATAGCCAAACAAATATATATTGGGGGGATTCTATTTACACCCAAAAAAATCATTAAGTACTCTCAATTTTCTAAGTACACCTTGTTTAATTATTTAAAATTTTATTTTACTCTCATTACACCTTATTATTTTTTTTCTAAATTACCCTCAAGGTAAACCCAAATAATAAATAATAAATTAACTAAAAAAACTAAATTATTTCAAAAACTTTTCAATACAAAAAATAATTGCCAAACACAGAAGAAAAAAAAATAAGCAAACAAACAAACAAACTTTAAGCACATAAGCATTATAAATACAGAAAAAATCAAACTTTTACATAAGCATTATAAAACTTTCCAATACAAAAATAAATAAATAAATAAATTACATTATAAATTATTCACAAGAATGCTCGTAGAAAAGTAAAAACCAAACTTATAAGGACATAAATATTAGGCATTAATAAGAAAGAGTAAGTCTCAAATAATGTACTATTTCAATGAGAAAATAAGAACAACTCTAATAATATGTTATTGTTAATCTAATTATTGTACCCTTTAATTTTTGTCAAAAAAACGATATATAAAATAATTGATGATACTCTACAAAAAATTGTGAAACTCCTTTATATGAATACTCACCTCTTTTTTGATGGGTTGCTTCAAAAAATTATTTTGATTATTACTCTCATTTATTATTTAATTTTGTTCAAACTTTCTTCTAGGGTCTAGGGTTTAAAGTTTCAAAATAATAAAAAAATAATGATGTTGATGATGATGGTGAGTTTTGATAGGATGGATTGGAGTTTTGAAGGGAGGATGAAGAAGAAGAAGAAAAAAAAAAGAAATAGTTTTGATCTATCGGAGAAGAAGATACAGAGATTTGAATAGAAATAACTGATTAGGATATACCATGAGAAAAAAAAAATTATTTTAAAGTTTAATATGTATTATCCTTATCAATAAATTTATATTAAAATATAATAAGAATTAAAATTTATAATTTTAAATTAGACATATTGAAAGATATTTTAAATTCAAATAGAATCCCCTTTATATGTATAGGGCCCTCATGGCCCAAAAAAATGGACCATCCCACATGACAAAAAGCATTTCATTCTCCTCAAGCTGACCGTGCTCTTCAAGTGACCAAGAGTGCTTAGCCTATATTGCATTATAAGGTACCTACCTGCATTTGGTTTTGGACATTTTTTGTACAAAAAAACAATCAGTGATTCTAGAGATCTCTAACTTGGAGACTCTAAATACACCTCTAATGAGGTGGAAAAAAAAAAAAAAAAAAAATCACAAACAGACACAACACTAACAGTGACAGTGGGTGGAACCCACTGCCCACACCTCTAATTAGAGGTCCCAAACATTTTTGAAAAACAACGGAAAAAGAGTGCTTTTGTGCTTCCTCATCTATTTGTACTCCTCAACCAAATAGGTAGAAGGTATGCTCAATTGATGGACTTAGATTTCATCCAAAAAAAATGAAGGATAAGTAATGAGACCACAATTAGGTATTTTTTTTTTAAAGCCCCAATCCTAGTATACCCAATGCACTTGGGCACATGGGTCTAATATTGATCTCACTCTCCGGTAATTTAAATCATTAGTTTTAAAGTATTGTGCGTAAATCATTTGAAAATAAAAATGTCAAATCAGTCCAATAATGATACAAATATTAAAAAAAGTTTTGTTAAGAAAATAATTTAAAGAGTGTTGTGTTTGGTTTGAATTTTCTGAATTAAGTTTTTTGAAAATTGAGTTTTTTAGTTTTCGTATTTTTTTATTTTTAGTGAATATTTTTAAAATTTTAAATATTTTTTTTACTTTTTTAGATGTACCTTACTTAGATGTATTTAAAAAGTAAAAAAATGTGAAAAAATATTTTAAAAATTAAGAAATACATAAAAATATAAAAAATGTACTCAATTCTTGTATTTTTTTTTTTTTTTATATTTATGGTATTTAGTGAATTTTTAAAAGATTTTTTTTATAATTTTTTTACTTTTTAGGTGTATTTATGTTAGGTGTGTTTAAAAAATAAAAAATTTACATAAAATATTAAAAAAAATAAATAAAAATAAAAAAAACACAAAAAATAAAAATAAATAAAATTTTCTAAAAACTGTTTTTAAAAAAATAGAACCAAACATAGTTTTACTCTGAGAATTCAACCGATTCCGACTTGCACGTGAGGCTAAGATCAAATTCACGTGGAACCTACAAACAAAACAGTTAATCTTCACCATTCGTTTGAGTCGGATTCGGAAGGAAATATGAACTGCCTATCTTTTTCCTAATTTAAAAAAGAAAAGAAAAGAATACAATAGACATTTTACTAATTTCAAAATATTTTTTATTAAATTTGAAAACAGAATCACCTTGTTTGGTTTGAATTATCTGAATTCACTTTTTGAAAAATTAAAATATTTTATTTTTCATATTTTTTTGATTTCACCGAATTTTTTTAACATTTTAAGCAAAATTTTTTAAAATTTTTAGATATACCTAACATAAATACACTTAAAAAAATATAATATTGGTAAAAAAAATAATAAAAAAATTCACTAAATACCAAAAATATAAAAAATATATATGAAATTTTAGTACATTTTTTGTATTCTTATGTATTTCTTGATTTTTTAAAATATTTTTTTACAAATATTTTACTTTTTAAATACATCTAAGTGAGATGAATCTAAAAAAAAAATTGCTTAAAATTTTAAAAATATTCACTAAAAATTAAAAAATACGAAAAATAAAAAATTCAATTTCTAAAAAATTGAATTCACAAAATTGAAACCAAACATAATGAATAGTTTTTTCATCATTTCCAAAGCATTATTTACAAAACTTCTAATATTAAATCCAAATCACTTGTTAGCAATTGCTTTAAAAAAAAAATACATAACCTTTAAAAAAATAGACAAATATAATTATTGTCTATTTTTTTAAAATACAAATATGATGGAATGGCATGTCTATTATTATTAAATCATTCCTTGTTTTTTTTAATCAATACTCACCACAATCTAAGTTTTATGAAATTATGTGTCCATTTTTTTATTAAATCAATCGAATTTTTTTATAAAATTATGTCATGTTTTTAACAATATTTACTGTTTTCAATTTTCATTATCTCTCTATTTAAAATACTCACAATAATTGGATTATATTTTGAAATTATAAAAAAAATGTTATTGAAATTATAAGAAAAATGTTATGTATTTTTTCCTAGAAAATTAAAAGTAGGAAGTATGGTTTGAATTTAGAAGAGGTTATTTGGTAATTTTAAAGTAATATTCTGCATCATTCATTATATGACATTTTTCATGTTGTCTTATAAAATTTATCGGACAAGTGTTAGTGTCACGACCCAAACCCACCCCTATAAGTTTAGCATCGTAACTGGCCAGTAATTCTGGGATTAACAAAGGTCTCTGAACAAATTAAACAAAATGTAGGAGCTAACAGAAGTAAATACCAACAAATAATATCCATAGAGCTGTGTAGACATACATGAGATAGAAATTTAAAACTTAATTTACATTTATGATGTCATCGAAATGTCAGTCTTATGTCACCACATTCACAGATAGGCTAAAAGTCATGTTCAAACTGAAACAAAAAGGAAATCAAAAGTCGTAAACTTGCACACAAAACTTGAGCATTTCTTAGTTCGGGAACCTCCTTGGAAGGCATTGTGGTTGGCTGACCAAAACAAATCTCTAGGCAGCAGCTTAGGTCTGGTCACGCGCCTAATCACCTACATACATAAATAATACGATGAGCTGGATTCCAGTGAAAATAACAGAGTAAAGGATTTATGAATAATATCCAACCAGTTTCACAAATTAGAGTTCATATTAGAAACAGATTCAGATTCATACACTTGATCAGAAGTCATAAGTAGTTATATGTGGTACATCTATTAGCTATCATATCAACTTGGTCCTAAGACCCATATGCATAGTCGGTACCGACAATCACAAAGGTCCACATCTTGTGCACAAGTAGCCATGGTATTGTTTTCCCCATGCAAGAACCATGTGAACATAGACCACGGTATTGTTTCCCCCCAGGCAAAGGCTATATAAACATAAGTCACGGTATTGTTCCCCTTGGGTAAGGGCCATGTGAACATAGATCATGGCATTATTTCCACCTAGTAAGGACCATATAAACATAAGGCACGGTATTGTTTCCCCAGGCAATAGCCATATAAACATAAGCCATAGTATTGTTTTTCCTGGGCGAGGGCCATGTGAACATAAGCCACGGTATTATTTCCTCGGGCAAGGGCCATGTGAACTAAGGATGCCACAATTACATTTCAGAAAATTGGACATTCACTCATTATTCATAAAATAGCATTTCATGAACCAAATCATATCATATCATCCTGAAAGTACTTATCATGAAATATAACTTTACAGAGTTGTTACTCACAAATAGCTCCGATAGCAAAAGAGTCAGAACAGTCGAATCAAACAATCTATGGCCCGTGACCTACACAAACACATAGCGGATATACATTGAAACACACGCTTGGAAAACTCTTAACTCATTTCTTTTTTTATCTTTGTGTGTTTCTAATTCTTTTCCTCATTATTATGTCTTAATTAAGGCTTAGGAATGCCTAGGATGCAATGAGGATGCCAAAATATAAGTTGAAACCCTTAGCTAAAATTGTGAAAGTAGGTTCGAGCGTAACTTCCTATACTCGAACCGTCTGCAAAACTCTACAAAACTTTTGAGAGCTCTCATTTTACGCTCGAGCGCAACTTCCTATGCTCTAACTGAGGACCAAAAATAAGGGTAGTCACTTAAGCGTAGATTTTGCTGCTCGAGCCAACCCCCAAACTCTACAAAAGTACTAGGAGCTCGTATTCTTTGCTAAAGTGCAGACTTCACCGCTTGAGCGAAGAGTGAGAATTCTGAAATTTCCAGATTGCACTCCCAGCTTCAAAACTCAAATTCAAATTGTCAAAACGTATCCTTTGGGCCCAAAACTTGAGAAAACATGTCCGAACTGATATAACATCATGAATTGAAAATCATTTCGCAAAATCACAGCCCAGAATCAAGTCAATTATGCAAAACCAAACTTGAAATATATAAGTATATAACATGCATGCGATGATTTAATTTCAAAGCTTCCAAAATATGCACAATTGAAGGAATACAAGTGAAACCAAGTTGGATTCTTCAAAGTATGCAAGTAAAGCTTCATACATGTGTAAATGTTTGGAAATTGAACTCAAAACTTCATGAATTATGCATGCATGCATGAACTATTCCCAAATTCCTTAATCTAGGCTCAATTCTCATGTTAACTACCTTAATCTCTTGAATTCTTACACTAATGTCTTGAATACAAAGCTTAAGGACATGATTCTTACCAAGAGTTCTCATTTCTTTAAGGTTTAGTGATAATCTTGTGCAACTCTCCAAATCTCCTAGCAATTTCCTTTGAAACCTCAAGCTTTGATTTCAATCTCTCTTGGTTTCTTTCTCTCTCACGTTTTTGCTCTCAAGGATGACAAAATGATAGTGTTTTGTAATCTAGAAGCCTTATATAGGCTTGTTTTAATGTTGGCTAATCAAACTTGGTTTAAACTAATCAAATTGTCATTATTAATTCTAATTATTTGGTTCTGAATCAGATTTCAATTAAACTTACTATAAATTTCCAAGAATTTCAAATAACACATAAACCGAGTCAATTTTATGATCAGATGCCAATAAGGCCTTCAATTTGCATACCGAATCAGAAATACAGACAGATATTCTTATTTTGAATAGATATAAACACAATTCACACATTTAATGCATAATTAACACATGATTTCTTCTTAATTACTCATTAAGCATTTTTAATTAAGGATTATAGGCTAATCACAGATCGAGGATGTTACAGTCTTACCCCTTAAAGAGTTTGGTCCTCCGAATTTGAATTACTTTCATTTTGGAATAATGTCGGGTCTAGTGGAAACAAGTCGGGGTATCTCTTCATCATGTCCTCTTTGGTTTCCCATGTTGCATAAGTTTCTCCATGATTTTGCCAATCAACCTTCACCAATGGAATCTCCTTGTTTCTCAATCTCTTGATCCTTTGGTTGACAATTTGGATTGGATGTTCCTCGTAAGTATAATCATCTTTCAGAAGCACATGAGTTGGTTCAATAACATGATGTGGGTCATGCAAATAATCCCGAAGCATTGAAACATGAAAGACATTATGCATATTTTCCATAACTGGAGGTAAGGCCACTTGATAAGTCACAAGGTTGATTTTCTCAATAATTTCATACGGGCCAATGCATCGTGGTGCTAATTTGCCTTTAACCCCAAGTTATGTCTAGCCCTTCATAGAAGTTACTTTGATGAATGCATGGTCGCCTACTTCATATTCTCTGTCTCTTCTCCGTACATCCGCATAACTTTTTTGGCAACTTTGGGCAGTTTTCAAACATTGTTGAATCAATTTCACCTTTTAAGTTGTTTCTTGCACAAGTTCTGGTTCCAACAAAGGTCTATCACCTACTTTGGCCTAACAAATTGGAGATCGGTCCTTCCTACCATACAAGGCTTCATAAGGAGCCATTCCAATACTTGAGTGGTAGCTATTGTTGTATACAAACTCAGCCAGAGGCAGATAAGTCTCCCAATTTCCTTGGAAATATAGTACACACATTCTAAGCATATTCTTCCAAGGTTTGTATTGTTCTTTTTGATTGGCCATCCGTCTGTGGGTAATAAGAACTACTCAATCTCAATTCAGTCCCCAAAGCTTATTGCAAACTCTGTTAGAATCTCGAAGTAAACTTGGGGTCTCTGTTAAATACAATGGATACTGGTACTCCGTGCAATCTCACAATCTGATTCATATATATGTTAGCCAACTTGTCCGCATTATAAAAGGTTTTCACAAATAGAAAATGAGCAAATTTAGTTAAACAATTAACAATAACCCAAATAAAATCTATACCTTGGGAGGAGCGAGGCAGTCCAACAATAAAGTTCATCGTAATGTGCTCCCATTTCTATTCTGGTATTGGAAGCGGTTGAAGTAATCCAGGGGGTCGTTGATGTTCGACTTTAACTTGTTAGAAATGCAAACATTTAGCTACAAAATTAGCAACACATTTCTTCATTCCAGGCCACCAAAAATTTTGTTTCAAGTCATGGTACATCTTTGTATTTCCTGGATGTATAACAAATTTGGAATTATGAGCCTCAGTCAATATACGATTTCTCAATTCTGAACAATCCGGTGCACAAAGTGTACCCTGAAATTTCAACACATTATTTTCATATACAAATCCTGGCCTTGGTTTTGATTCAATTTCATCAACAATCTTTTTTAGGAATTCATCTTGTAATTGCTTATCTTTAACTTTCTCAAGTATAGTTGGTTGTGCAGAAATGACGGCTAGAACTCCATCCATTTATGTAAAACAACTTCAATTTCATCTATTTCCAACTCATACAACAATTCTTTCTGACTAGTAAGCAAAAATGCCAAATTTCCAATAGATTTTCTGCTCAAAGCATTTACAATTATATTTGCCCTTCCCGAATGATACAGAATCTGTAAATCATAATCTTTAATTAAGTCGAGCCATTTTCTTTGTCTCATGTTCAATTCTTTCTTAGTGAAGAAGTATTTTAGGTTTTTATGGTCCGTATACACTTCACAAGTTGCCCCATACAAGTAATGGCGCCAAATTTTTAAAACAAACACTACAACTGCAAGTTCTAGGTCATAGGTTAGATAATTCTTTTTGTGTGGGCGGAGCTGTCGAGAAGCATAGGCAGTTACTTTTCCGTTTTGCATTAGCACACATCCCAAACCTTTGTACGAAGCATCACTGTAGATTTGGAACCCATCAGTACCATTAAAATTGGTGCAGTCACCAATCTAGTCTTTAATTCTCAAAAAGCATACTCTCTTTGATTATTCCAATCAAATGGTGCATTTTTCTATGTCAATTGTGTCAGTGGCATTGTGAGTTTGGAGAAGTCTTTCACAAATCTTCTATAATAGCTAGCAAGCCCCAGAAAACTTCTAATTTTTGACACATTTGTTGGTTTTGGCCAATTCACAATGGCTTCGATTTTTTATGGATTAACTGATATGCCATCTTTATTGATTACATGTCCCAGAAAGGTCACACTGTCAAGACAGAATTCACATTTGGAGAATTTTGCAGACAAATTATTTTTTCTCAAAATCTGTAGCACAGTTCCCAAATGATTTTCGTGGTCTTCCTTGCTTTTGGAGTAAATCAAAATAACATCAATAAATACAACAACAAATTCATTCAAATATGGTTTAAACACCCTATTCATTAGGTACATGAAGGTGGAAGGCGCATTTGTTACTTTAAATGGCATTACGAGGAATTCATAATGTCCGTATCTAGTTCAAAAAGCAATTTTCTCTACATTTTTTGTTTTAACCTTCAACTGATGGTACTCGAATCTAAGATCTATCTTTGAAAACATGTGGGCTTCCTGGAGTTGGTCAAAAAAATCGTCTATTCAGGGCAGTGGATATTTGTTCTTAACAGTTACTTTGTTCAATTCTTGGCGATCAATACATAACCTTTTAACAAATAAAACTAGAGCACCCCAAGGTGAAGTGCTCAAACGAATAAACTTCTTATCTAACAATTCTTAAAGTTGAATTTTCAATTCTTTTAGTTCAGAGGTAAACATTCTGTATGGGGTTTTGGAAACAGGTTGTATTCCAGGTACTACATCAATGGTAAATTCAATTTCCCTATCAATCAAGTCACTAGGTAGTTCATTTGGAAACACATTGGGAAATTCATTGACTACAAAGATGTTCTTTACCTTAGTGCTATCTGTGGGCACAGTTAATATACAACACAAATAACCCCGGCACCCCTTTCTCAACAGTTTATTAGCTTTTATTGCAGAGATTAAATATTGAGGAGGAACTTCACCGTTCCCTACAAACACAGATTCAGATAACCCTGGTGGTCGGAACATAATTGATTTAGCAACACAATCGATGGTAGTGTGATATTTTGTCAACCAATTCATACCCAATATGCAGTCAAAATGATCTATATCCAATGGCAACAAATTAACACATAAAAGTGCTTTTCCAATTATAACATCACATGCCATAAGCACATACTATAGAACCCCAATATGGTGTAGATACCGATAACAAGTGGTTCATAGTTTCTAAGGGTCTAGTCAATTTCTAAGAAAAAGCATGCGATACAAATGAATGGGTAGATCTAGAGTCTATTAAGACATGTGCATTTTGAGCACAAATAGGAAGTATACTTGACACCACAAAGTTAGTGTTTTGGACGTCTCTGGGCACAAGTGCAAAAACTAGTATTAGTTCTTGGTGCAGGAGTGGATTCGGCTGAACTTGCCGCAAGACGGTTGACATTGTTAGCTATGAGTGGGCAATCTTTCATCATGTGGCTAATCTTGCCACACTGGAAGCAAGCTCCTATTGATCGGTAGCAAGGGCCCTTATGTTTCCTTCCATATTCTAGGCAAGTAGGTGTTGTACCACTACTTTGACTTGAACCATTGGAGGACCCTGTATTTTGCTTCTTTGAAAATGACCGGCCTTTTCTGGAATTAAATCCAAATCTCTTGCCTCTCTATTCAGTTGTTAAAGCTTTCGTTTGTTTCATTGCAGCTAAATTAGCTTTAGCCATTAAAGCTCTATCAAGCACATCCATATATTTGAGTAGTTTTAATACACTGACCCTATCAAACACTTCCAAAGTCAAGCCTCCTTCAAAAGCTTTTTTATAATCTGTGTCTATCATGTGTGGGGCAAACCCGGCTAATTTAGTAAATTTAGCTTCATATTTAGCCACAGACATGTTGCCTTGCTTTAATTGTTCAAACTCAGACACCTTTTGGTCTCGGAAACACTGTGGGAAGTATTTTTCATAGAAGATCTCTTTAAATTGATTCCAGGTTAAAGCCCCATTAGTGTCTTGGATAAGTATCCACTAAAGTCAGGCCTTGCCTTTCAGAGTGTAAGTTGCCAACAAAACTTTTTGAACTTCAGAACATGGAAAGACTTCAAATAGTTTTTCGGTCTCTAGTATCCATGTCTTGGCCTTTAACGGTTCAACACCAACCAAAAAAGTTGGTGGCTTCATCTTGTCAGATTTTTAAGTCAAATTGAAAATGTCATTGTTGACCAGCTCCACTTAGACCGGAGAGGGTGGAGGAGACAGAGGTTGTTGTCTTTGTTGTTGTAACATTGATTCAGTTAAAACCTCTAACATCCGTTCCATGCGGTTTATTCGGGCCTCAGAAAATTCAGTTGTACTGTCACTTCTTGGATTTTCCATTTGCTATAGGTAAACATAGCACTAATAAACACAAGCAAATAATTCTTTATAGTTCCTCAATGTTCATATTCAGTTCAGATATGTTCATGTCATTTCACTTTAGTTCAGATATGTCTAGATAATTCAATACATACTCACATATACAAATGTAATGTCCCTAATTCTTTTCTAGGACATCTTACAGCTCATACGGACTCGTTTATGCAATATAATACGTGCTCTGATACCACTCTGTCACGACCCAAACCCAGGGGCTTAGTGTCATAATTTGGCAGTAATCCTAGGATTACCAAAGGCCTCTGAACAAATTAAACAAAATGCATGAGCTAGCAAAAGCAAATACCAACAAATAATGTTCATAGAGCTGTGTAGACATACATGGGACAGAAAATTTAAAACTTAATTTATATATATGATGTCATCGAAATGTCAGTCTTACGTTACCACGTTTATAGATAGGCCAAAAGTCATGTTCAAACTTAAACAAAAAGGAAATCGAAAGTCTTAAACTTGCACACAAAACTTGAGCATTTCTTAGTTCGAGAACGTTCTCGGGAAGCACTGTGGTTGGCTGACCAAAACAAATCTCCAAGCAGCAGCTTAGGCCTGGTCACGCGCCTGATCACCTACATACATAAATAATACGGTGAGTTGGAGCCCAGTGAATAACAGTAGAGTAAAGGGTCTATGAATGATATCCAAACAGTTTCATAAATTAGAGTTCATATTAGAAACAAATTCAGATTCATATACTTGATCATAAGTCATAAGTAGTTATATGTGTGTCACGACCCAAACCCGGCCCTATGGGTTTAGCACCGTAACCGGCCAGTAATCCGAGATTACCAAAGGCCTGCTTAACAGTAGCACAGTAAAACAGAGTACAGGGCCTGGCGGAAGCCAAAACAGTAAAGAAACAATATCCAATGAGCTGTGACAGTCTGTATGCAAAAAGACTTTTCATACATATATACATGAACGGTACAGAATAGTATGCACAGTATATACAATTATTCAGACTAGGGACTCCATCCCTTACATAGCAGTACAGTAAACGTTCAGTCTATACAATCCATTCAGTTATTACAAAACAGCGCGACAGTACAGAAGGGGGAGTCCTAAAACACCCCTAAGCCTTAGCAAGATAGGCTTGGAACCTCGCAGTGAGGCACGGTAGTTGGCATGACAAAACTGGAGTAACCCTAACGCTCCTAGCCGCGGTCTGGTGCCTGTACACCTACATATATATACGAGCAGTGAGCTAAAGCCCAGTGAATACATAATGCGTAAAGAGGTTAAGAATGAATATCCTTACAGTAATGAAAATAGTTCATTAAATCAGTATTTCAATCGTTCAGTCAGTACAGTCATATGTGGTACACCCATTAGCATAACAGTACAGTAAACAGTAGGTCTTAAAAGACCGAACAGTAATGATGGCCATCAGTCAGTAACAGTAGTGGTTCCAACAAGGGAACCGACATAGATTTCTGTTACAGTAACAGTAAACAGTAGGTGCTAAGGATGCCACAATACAGTTCAGAATATAGGACATACATTCATTCAATTAACAGTAATCAGTTCAGAAAATAGTACAGTTCAGTTGTTCAGAAGATAATCATTTGTGAACATATCTTTACACAATCGTTACTCACAGAGTTTGGGCTACAGTATGCTAGAGCGTGTCTCCCCAGTCGCCAACCCTACACAGTTAACAGATTGAACACACTAAGTTACACAGCTGGGAAAGATAATAACTTAATCCCTAATTTGCCTCGGTGTGTTCTACATCTATATCCTCAATAAGATATCTTAAACTAGGCCTAAGAATGCCTAGGATGAGATGAGGATGCAAAGATGTGATCAGAAAACAGTTTCAGGAGTTTTCAGAAAAACAGAGTCCCGCTCGAGCTCAGGTTTCCCCGCTCGAGCGGTCATGCAACAAAGGTACACGCTCGAGCATCAGATATCCCGCTCGAGCGTACTGTAAAAGTACTGGATGGGTGAAATCTCCGCTCGACGAATGCTCGACGCCCGCTCGAGCTCGAGACAGATGACTCCGCTTGAGCGCCCAATCCTCCGCTCGAGCGGACTATAAAACAGTGCCGAGATACTGGATGCTCGGATTCCACGCTCGAGCGTCACTTAACCCGCTCAAGCGGGAGTGCAGAATCTGAAATTCCAGATTGCACCTCCAAGCTCAAACTCAAGCTCAAAAGCATAATTTTCAATCCTCTTGGGCTAATTTCTGGAAAAACACTTGTAAACACATGGAATAACATGATTCAAAACTCAATTTGAGAAATCAAAGCCCAAGGGTGTTTAATTCAAACCCAATTTCAAACCAATTTTATGAACATGGAGAACATGTAACCATGCATGAATTCAAATCAATTCAAAGCTTCAATTTGATGCTCTAAGGAGCCAATTGTTTCCAAAACATGATGAAATCATGGACTTAAACATAATTG
Source organism: Camellia sinensis (assembly GCF_055761805.1). NCBI lineage: Eukaryota > Viridiplantae > Streptophyta > Magnoliopsida > Ericales > Theaceae > Camellia > Camellia sinensis. The sequence goes on from NC_138963.1 coordinate 146,735,834, forward strand.
TGGACAAGCATGTAACATTTTGCCATGAAAACAACTCAACATCTACAATACAACCATGCATGCAAGGATTGAGCTTCAATTCAACAACAATGAACCAAAACATGACTTAGTTCTACAATGAAGCATGAATCATGCAAGAACTAGCTCAATGGCAACAATAAGAAGATGAGTTTCCTACCTTAGTCTTGTATTCAAGATTTAGGAGCTCAAATTAACGATCAACCTTCAATTTCTTCAATTAGCAAGCAAAACTCAAGATGGAATCCAATTCTCTCACTCTCTCCCTCTCTTGGTCGGCTAAGGCTCAAGAAGAAAGGCTGAAGGAGTTATGTTATGATCAAGTGTAAGGCTCAAATGTGTGTGAGATAGTGGACCACTAGGGTTAGTTTGGTAATTAAGTCCACTTGCAATCCATCAATATTTAATCTAATTTAATCATACCTAATCAGTTTTCAAATAAATTTACCATAAAGTCACATTAATTATGAGGATCATAAAACACCAATCAATTCTCGGTTCGGCCGCCGATAAGGCCTTCAATTAGCAGTTGAAACATAAAACGTGAACAGATCAAATAAACAATCAAACAGATAGAATACAAATTAACATACGTACGCAGTCAATTCAGTTCCAGTTTTCAGTCAGTCAGTTCAGTACTTTAATCAGTTCAATTAGCAGTCATAATCAGTTCAGTTTAGCGGTAATCAATGTTTATCGGTAAGCAGTGGGGAGGGTTATTACAATATGGTACATCCATTAGCTATCATATTAACTTAGTCCTAAGATCCATATGTATAGTCGGTACCAATGACCCTAAAGGTCCATATCTTGTGCACAAGTAGCCATGGTATTGTTTTCTCCAAGCAAGGGCCATGTAAACATAGACCACGGTATTGTTTCCCTTGGGCAACGGCCATGTGAATATAGACCACGGTATTGTTTCCCCCGGGCAAGGACCATATAAACATAAGGCAAGGTATTGTTTTCTCCAGGCAAGGGCCATATAAACATAAGCCACGGTATTGTTTCCTCCAAGCAAGGGCCATATAAACATAAGCCACGGTATTGTTTTCCCCGGGCGAGAGCCATGTGAACATAAGCCACAGTATTATTTCCCCCAGGTGAAAGCCATGTGAACATAAGCTACGGTATTGTTTCCCCCGGGCGAGGGCCATGTGAACTAAGGATGCCACAATTACATTTCAGAAAATTGGACATTCACTTATTATTCATAAAATAGCATTTCATAAACCAAATCATATCATATCATTGTGAAAGTACTTATCATGAAATATAGCTTTACAGAGTTGTTACTCACAAATAGCTCCGATAGCAGAAGAGTTATAACAGTCGGATCAAACAGTCTATGGCACGTGACCTACATAAACACATAGCGGATACACATTAAAACACACGCTCAGAAAATACTTAACTTATTTATTTTCTCTCTTGGTGTGTTTCTAATCCTTATCCCCATTATTATGTCTTAATTAAGGCTTAAGAATGCCTATGATGCAATGAGAATGCGAAAATATAAGTTGAAACACTTATCCAAAATTCTGAAAATAAGGTCTTGGCTCGAGCGGTCTGCAAAACTCTGCAAAACTTCTAAGAGCTCTCATTTTACACTTGAGCGCAACTTCCTATGCTGCAGCTGAGTACCAAAAATAAGGGTGGTCGCTTGAGCGCAGGTTCGGTCGCTCGAGCCAATCCCCAAACTCGACAAAAGTATTAGGAGCTCGCATTCTTCGCTCGAGCGCAGACTCCACCGCTCGAGCGAAAAGTGAGAATTCTGGAATTTCCAAATTGCACTCCCAGTTTCAAAACTAAAATTCAAAGTATCAAAATACATCATTTGGGCCCAAAACTTGAGAAAACATGTCTGAACTGATATAACATCATGAATTGAAAATCATTTTGCAAAATCAAAGCCCAAAATCAAGTCAATTGTGCAAAACCAAACTTGAAATGTATTAGTATATAACATGCATGCGATGATTTAATTTCAAAGCTTCCAAAACATGCATAATTGAAGGAATACAAGTGAAACCAAGCTGGATTCTTCAAAGTATGCAAGTAAAGCTTCATGCATGTGTAAATGTTCGAAAATTGAACTCAAAATTTCATGAATTATGCATGCATGCATGAATTATCCCCAAATTCCTTAATCTAGGCTCAATTCTCATGTTTAACGACTTTAATCTCTTGAATTCTTACACTAATGTCTTGAATACAAAGCTTAAGGACATGATTCTTACCTAGAGTTCTCATTTCTTTAAGGTTTAGTGATAATCTTGAACAATTTTCCAAATCTCCTAGCAATTTCCTTCCAAACCTCAAGCTTTGATCTCAATCTCTTGGTCTCTTTCTCTTTCACGTTTTTGCTTTCAATGATGACAAAATGAGAGTGTTTTATAATATAGAAGCCTTATATAGGCTTGTTTTAGTGTTGGCTAATCAAGCTTGATTTAACTAATCAAATTGTCATGATTAATTCTAATTATTTGGTTCTGAATCAGATTTCAATTAAACTTACTATACATTTTCAAGAATTTCAAATAACACATAAACCAAGTCAATTTCGTGATCAAATGCTGATAAGCCTTCAATTCGCGTACTGAATCAGAAATACAGACATATATTCAAACTATGAAATATAAACACAATTCACACATTTAATGCATAATTAACACATAATTTCTCCTTAATTACTCATTAAGCATTCTTAATTAAGAATTATATGCTAATCACATGTCGGAGTTGTTACAGTTAGTCCCATTATTTTAATAAAAATCAAAATGGTGCACTACATTGATTTATTCTAAGATCATCAAATAATATTTTTAAATTTAAAATTCACGTGGACAATGTAAAATGAATGTGATTCATTAATAAATTTTATTTATTTATTTTTTTATGGGGTGTTTTGGGAAGATGGTTAAAAATTAATTTTTTGACATTTTTTTTTATGAGAAAGAAAGTAAGTTAAAAGTTGAGAAATGATTTTTAACCCACTTTCTAAAATACCCCAACGTAAGGTTGTAGTTTTTGCAATTTGAAATTCCTATTGAAGGTGTTATCATTTGGTAGTCCTGAAACATATATGATTTTGTCTAATGTAGTACTTTATGCCAATTATACAATATAAAATTTGACCAATGAATATGTCGATCAATTTTTATTAAGTAGTAAAACGACAAAAAAAAATATAAATAAGTAAATAAATAAAATAAAAAAAGAAGAAGTAATTAATTAATGTGTAATATCACAAAACTAGTAACACATGCTATTTGGAGAGTGACTCATAACATACAAGTTATAAAGATATCAAATTTCTTATCAATTAAATGATTAAATATTTATGTGAGATATTTGGTCATTTATTTAGTAAAAAATTTGAGGTCTATAACATTTTTCTAACCGAAAACTACAAAAGTTATAATGTTTGGGAACCTAGGTTCCGGATTTTTTTCTCATTTTTTTCACTAAAAGACAAACTTTTTACAAAACCAAAAAAAACTCATCTAAACAAAATATCACATCCAACCCCATAATCATTTCACTTTTTCTCTCACAAACATCACATCCAATCACATAAAAACCCAACTATCTTTCCAAACACCAAAAATTTTTTATCCAATAAAAACCTACAACTAAAAAAACCTATATAAAAACCCACTTCCCAAACACCATCAATTAGGGATGCATATGGTCCGTGCATATACCATAGAATTTCTCTATTAAAAAATATATTGAGACCTCATTTGGAAAGACTATGTTTTAGCAATAAATTACTACAAAAAGTTCATAAATTATTTCCACCTTTTTGTATGGATTTTTGTAAAAAATAAAAATTTACTAAAAAAACACTCATTTTCTAATATTGTGTTTAGTTCATTGATTTAGGTAAGAATTTAAAAAGGAAAAAGAAAATATAAGTAAAATGTGAATATTTTACATACCTTTCACACATTTTTTTTCTTTGTAAATTTTGATTCAAATTCATGAATTAAACACATTTTTAATAAATCTAACACTATTTTAACTAATAAATATCAAATTAGAGAACCACAACCAAAATCCATAAAATAATTTTCCCTCATTATAAAGTGCCCTTTTTTCTTTTTTTTTTTGGTTATCAAGACAAATTTACATATATCTCAACTATTTGTTTTTTTATATTCTAATTCTAAGTATTAAATCTTGAACAATTATGCAAGGAACCACCCATACAACCCTCAAACTTCCTTATAAAATTCCTTGCAATAGCAAGAAGACAAAAACAAATAACAGTAAGAAAAGCTGAGAACTGGGTTCAAACTTCAATCTTCATAAAAAAACGCATATAAAAATTGAAAAAATTAATATAAAAATTTTGTAAATAGCGTAACAGTTACAGAGATTTATTCTATTCATCATCAATGGGCGGGAATTAGACAATCCTAATTTGAAAAAAAAAACCCAATAGAGCGAGCTGAATTAAACAAAAAGTTAAATAAATAAAAAAATAAAAAAAAGCTGAAAAGTGGGTCTCATTCCTTTCACTTTCAAAGCTTCACATTCACCCCCATCACTTCTCTCCATCACATGCTCTGCAGCTCCTTTCAAAAATATGGAAATATAAATATGGCAATAAACAACTCCCCAAACTATTTGAGAGGAAAAAAAAATAAAAATTTCTCATACACATACTCATGCTTGTTGGTTGTTATCTGAAATTTTCCTGACATTCCACAGATCTTAGCAAGACTCGGGTTTTTTGTATGATTCTTTGGATGTGGTGTTGTGGAATCTGAACCCACAACCCATCTTTGTTTTCACATTTATTACTGGGTTGGGTTCCCATCTGATCTCTGGCTTGGTTTTGGTCTCCAGTCAAAGGTATATTGATTTGGGTTTGTTTCTATCTAACTGTTTCCCTTTTCTTTCCCTTTTTTTTTTAATTTTTATTTTAAAGGAGACATATGCATACATGTATCTATTATTTTATTTTTTGCACTATCTTGAATATTTTAAGATGGTTTTGGGCTGTTTGAGCTTTGATGGGTTGGTCATCTTTTGGATTTTTTTCTATTGGGTATTCAGTAATCTTCAGTTCAATGTGGTATATTTAGTGGCCAGCCACTGTTATATTGATTTTTGATTTTATCTTTGGGTATATTTTGGGATTTTGAAGATTTGATTTGTTTTCATCAGATGGGTAGTCCTCATTGTTGCGTTTCAAGTAATGGGTTTAGTGCTCTTTATTTGATTAGAACTAGCAAATCTCTGTCTTCAGTATATGTTCGTCTGGCTTAATTTGTTTTTTGTTTTTGTGTTTTTTTCCACTCAGTTTTATCACTGTTCATTTTGTAATTCATAGTTTTGTTGTTGATATTGGTTGGTTACAGGGGTGGATTTGAAGCAAAGCTGAGAAAATCACAAGCCAAGTAATCCTTGTTAAATTTCTAAGATTGTTGATGAGATATGTAATTTTCTTTTTTAATGATTTCTTAGGGTTTAAATAGATTGATTGCGGTTCTATTACCTAGAAAGAAGCATATTCTAGAACTAAAACTGGTTTGGATTTCCATTCTATATTTCTTTGATGTTTCTTTTAACTTCAGGAATGCTTTATGGTTGGTTTTTAGTGTTGCTTTTTGAAGAATGCTGTTATTTTGTGTAGATGAACACTCTGTAATGTGCTAGTGGGGTTTCGATTTTCACACGCTGACATGGAAAAAAGAAAATGGTTGTGGAAGAGGAAGTCTTCTGAGAAAAGCCCTGGTGAATCTGAAAGTTCTGGATCAATATCTTCTCATTCTGAGAGATACTCTGATGATCAGGTTAGAATACAATTGCCTGATGATCTGTTTTGGCCTTTAGAGTACTTCGACATGTTTAAATCTGGTGCCTTAACTTCCCAATGGCATGAATTGTCTCAAATGTGCCTTTCTAACATTTATGTTATATCTATTATTTGTGTAGTTACATTATCTTTATTCTTTAACCAAGTGGCATGAAAACTATTGAATTTCAAAGGGTTATGCAAAATTTTAGTTAATTTCCTTTTCAAAATTAACCAGGTTTAATTTAGTAATATACAATTGCCACTTTTCAGATGCACTTGGTAAGGAAAAAAAAAAAAGTAAATTGTTTTTGTTTCTTGTTCTGATCGTAAGCTGTTTTCATAGACATTATTGGAAGGAATTGAACTTTTGCTTTGCTATGTTCTTTAACTTTTTAATTTTCGTGAGCAACTAACATTGCGTGGACATAGAGGCTGAGAAATTGACTAATTGTCTCAAAGAATAGCTTGTCTCATTTCTGCAATAAAGAACTTGGTCTGATTAGATACTCGTGTTTGAGACTGCAAACCTCAAGGCATTTTGTTGTGCATTTGTTGTTAAGGAATTCAAGTAACCTTTTGTCTTAAATGTATTTCTTGCAAATGCAAGAGAATGATCCTGTAGATAACTAGCATATTCTTCTCCATCGTGTTCCAAAATTTTAATGGCTGCAATGGTGTAATTACAACATGAAAAACTTCTTGGTTCTTATTAATCAACCTTTAAAAGTTTCTGTTAAATAACAACTTATGGGTTAGGCATATGACTGCTTGTGAATAAAAGGAAACTCTTTACTCGTCACCAATATATGCTCAGATTGATTACTTGTATAAGTTCAAATTCTGGCAACCGAATTGTATTTTTATTACTTATCCCAAAAAAATTATGGAAGACTCGTCATTTTCATATTTATTTATTTGGTCTTGATTTTTCCCCTCTTTTAAAACCATTGATGTTGGTTTAGATTTGGACATATGATATGCCCGAGCATAGTGGGGTTGATAGAAATAGGTTCAATTGCCATACTCAACATATCATATGTGCACCAATTTGCCATACTCAAAATAAAAGGGACAAATTATTTGGAATAATGTAACCTTATAGCATGTTTTGGTTGGAAGATTTGGGAAGGGATTTGGAAAGGGAAAGAGAAAAGGTAGGTGAAATTAGGTGAAAAGTAGGTATATTTTATTCACATTTCACTTAACTTTTTTCGTTTCCCTTTCCAAATTTATTCCCAAATTCCTTTTCGAATCTCCTAACCAAACACAGCGTTAACATTGCTTTTGATACCATTTCCTAATAATAGGGTTATCTTTTCTTGGGAATGCTGAGGCATTTCTAACACATATATTTAGAAGAACATTGTTCATTGTTGATATTTATTGAGGCATTTTTGAACACTGTTCCTTGGATTGCTTGTGTGTCCACGGGACAAATTCTAGTGTGTGTCCACGGGACAAATTCTAGTGCGTAACACACATACTTAGTGCCCGTTTGGCAACTTGGCCTTCTGAGTGACTTTTTGGCTTTTTTGTGAGGTGAAAAAAGTTTTGGAATGTTTTTTTAGTTGATTAGATAGTTGTGAAGGAAAAATTGATTGATTGATGTGTATGATGTGACATTTTGGCTTTTTTAGCCAAAAAACCACAAACCAAACGTGGCCATAGTGATGCAAGAAATCTCTCTTCTAAGGTTGTAGGATAAACTTTCTGTGAAGTATTTCTCATGACTATGAGTCGTCGTTATCTTGAATTATGAATAACAAAGACACTAAGACTTGAATGTTCAAAATGCTTGCTGATTCTAGTCCTGAATTTCTCTCCCATAGTGATGGTCATATATAGATGAGGCACATTAACTGATATGTCAGCAGATAAGAAGGGTTCTCCATACCCAATGTTGATTTGGCAACATCTTATGCCTTAAATCAGAAGCATTGATTACCCTCCTTTTCTTTGCTTATCGTGCCTCAATATCACCATCATACTTTTCTCTTCCTTGAAAGCCTTGGATTGCATCCCATAATATGTTTTAATTTGTATATGTCCTCTAATATCTTCTGTGGGAGAAATGTAGTCTAGAAGTTGCTGCTGCCTGTTGGTCCTCTTTCATCCATCTTTGGGTTGGGAGGAAACCATCAAAATTAGGTACAAAACTACATTTCTTTTGTGCTTCATTTATACATGTTCTCAACCTTGGTTGAGGGGTTAGTAGTCTCGTATCATTCTATTTTTAAGTCTTCAAAAACAAGAATGACAGTTGATGGTACTGCCAAAGTTGACTGTGCAATCAAATCTGTAGGTAATGGTTGTATTTTAATTAGTGAAATGTCCTATCATGCCAATCCATTGTAGGTAATGGTTGTATTTTAATTAGTGAAAAATCCTATCATGCCAATCCATTTTGGTTATACATTGTTTGTCACTGAACATTTGTTCCTGATGTCTTTTTTTTCAATCTGTGTCTTGATTTCTAAACAAAATATTATATATATACCTTAAAATACCTCATTTACTACATGCAGTGATTGATTGACTCCATTCTGTACTCACTGAGGAAACAACTTTCCAATATATATATATATATATATTTTAAACAAAAAAGATTATGTTTATGTTAAAATGCATGCTTGCTGAGAATATTTTTATCATCATAACCTCAGTTAATTGGCATTATGAGACACAAAGTGATGGGGAAGTAAAGAGGAGGCACCATAGTGTAACCACTCATTGATCTAACACCATAAAAATGTGATCAGAGAGAAATGAGGTGTGGTGGAACCTGGTGTTCTTCTGTTACTTCTGCATTTTAGTCTTTATACTATTGCTTTGCATTTGGTTTGATAACAAGCTTGTTTATTCTTGTTCATTTTGTGAATGAGTGAGGATTAAGCTTACTTCTGACCTTGTTTATTAAATGAGCCAAGCTTGAACACAACCTAGTTCAGCTCGCCATATTTGTGAGCATTTATGTATATGTATGTGTGTGTCTATCTGAAACATAAAATGAGAAACACGCTGTATAGTACATGAGCTTGAATGCATCTAATTTTGAAAATTTTCTGCCTCTTTGTGACCTGGATTCTTTCCGATATTTGAGTTTTGACTTTCATATTTTGGTTGTTGTTCTCAATTGATTCGAGTGTGAGCAAGAATCAAAATTGTTTTTCAACGTGTTGTTTCAGTTGGGTTAGAAATGGAAATATTTTGGAAACAATCAGGAAATTTGAGGGAAACGATAAATTTGTTTTGGGACATGTTTGAAAACAAAACTAAAACCTATATGTACACTAATAATTAAATAATTAATATTTATGCCCGGATGCAAGTTATCTTGGTATCTTCAATGCAAGTTCTATTTAAATGTTCTCTTTCAAAGGTTGCAAATTAAATTAGTTGTTCATGAACAGCTTGGGATTAACATGGCAATATAAGTGGCTCGTTCATGTTCTCGTTTTGATAAACTAGACAAGCCCATGCTCAATTTTTAAGCTCATCTAGTAACACATTACGTAAAGCTTGACTCTGCTTGGATCATTTGCAGCCCTAGGGACTAGCTTTACCTAGAGTGTGATGATCAATATTTTGTGTTTCTTTGTATGACTCTCTCTCTTGTTGGAATAGGAAGCATTAAAGGCATCGCCAAATCATAACACTCAATCACCAGAATTCATATCAAAAGCTGCTGTCAGTAAGGAAGAAATTATCGATAGTGTTAAGATCTTGACAGAGAAGTTATCAGCTGCTCTTGTGAATGTTAGTGCAAAAGAGGACTTGGTTAAGCAGCATTCCAAAGTTGCTGAAGAAGCTGTAGCAGGTATATTTGTCACTCAAAAATTGTGATAGAATTACTTGTTGGAGGATAGAGCAGATGTGAAGCTGGAATATTTGCCACTAAAATGTTTGTTCAATAAGACTTTAAATTCATTGTTGCTTTGTTGTTCCTTTCTTGTATTAGATTAGATTTTTTTTTAATTACTTCTTCCCCCCTTTTGTAACCCTTTATAATTCACAAATGCTAGGCTGGGAAAAGGCTGAAAATGAGGTGGCAGTTTTAAAACAAGAACTTGAGGCAGCAATTCAACAAAACTTGGCACTTGAAGATCGTGTGAGCCATCTTGATGGAGCTCTCAAGGAATGTGTAAGGCAGCTGAGACAAGGAAGAGAGGAGCAAGAACAAAAGATTGAAGAAGCTTTGTTGGAGAAAACCTGTGAATTTGAATCCACCAAAGTAGAGCTTGAAGGCCAGCTTCTCCAATTCCAGGCCCAAGCAGTGGCAGCCAAATCTGAATCTCTCATTTCTGTCGATCCTGATCTTCATATCAAGCTTGAGTCTTTGGAGAAAGAGAACGCAGCTCTCAAGCTCAAGCTTCTTTCTCAATCTGAGGAGTTGGAAATCAGTACTATTGAGAGAGACTTGAGTGCCCAAGCAGCGGAAACTGCTAGCAAGCAGCATTTAGAGAGCATTAAGAAAGTAACCAAGCTTGAGGCTGAGTGCAGAAGACTTCAAGCAGTGACTCGTAAATCCTCTTCGGCTAATGATCAGAAATCTCTTGCTGCTTCCTCAATTTATGTAGAGTCTCTAACCGATAGTCAATCAGATACTGGGGAGCGGCTAAATGCGTTGCAGAATGTGTGTGAACCAAGCTGCACAGACTCATGGGCATTGGCTCTAATTACTGAGCTTGATCAATTCAAGAACGAAAAAACTCTCAGAAAAAGTATTACAGGGTCTTCCCTTGAGATTGATATCATGGATGATTTTCTTGAAATGGAGCGACTTGCTGCACTGCCTGAGACAGAGACTAGGACCCAATGCCTTGAATCAGTAGTTGATGCCAACCAATTGAGTCATGGTGAAAATCCACTCAAAGCTGAATTTGAAGCAATGAAGCATCGGGTGGCTGGATTGGAAGAAAAATTGGAGAAGATAGAGGCAGAGAAAGATGAACTTGAGAAAGCTCTAACTGCAAGCCAAGATTCTGTTGAGGCATCTCAGTCTCAGCTGAAGGAGGTGGAAATGAGGTTGGAGGAGCTGCAGAAGGAACTAACTGCAGTAAATGAATTGAAGGAACTGCTTGAGTCTCAACTGATCGGTATAGAAGTGGAGGCACGGACCATGAGTGCAAAGGTTGGTTCGCTAAATGAAGAGGTTGAAAAGGAGCGGAATTTGTCAGCAGAAATGGCTGTCAAGTGTCGAGAATTAGAGGATGAACTAACAAGAAAATCTCAAGAAATTGAACTTCAACAAACTGCTATTTCAAATGGCAAACCTAAAATAAAGCAGGTCAGTTGTCTCTGAATTAATTTTCTGAGTAAATTCATTTTATCTCTCAAACTATCTCTCAAAAATCAATCAAATCCGTCCTTTTAATTGTTTCAATTTTACACCTAGATTATTCTGATTTGGTTCACTGTGACTCCCTGCTGTCACGTCTATATTCAAATGGGATTTTCATTTTACCCCCCAAACTACCCCTCTTGTTCAGGGGTTTAATGGATTTTTGAGGAATAGTTTAGGAGCTAAAATGAAGGGATTCCGTCTGATTATAGACAGTGGGTGATGATAAGACAATTAAAAGGACAAGAGTCTAATTGATTTTTGAGGGATATTTTGGCAGGTAAAATGACATTTGCTCTTATTTTCTTGCAATACACATTTATAATTGTCTTTGTAAATTTTAATCAGGTAGAAAATAGATGGACAAGACCTATTATCTGTTCTTCATATTGGTAGTAAAATCTTGTCCATTGCAGGAGGACTTGGATGTGGCGGCTGGGAAACTTGCAGAGTGCCAAAAGACAATAGCATCCCTGGGGAGGCAGCTTGAATCCCTTGCAACACTGGAAGACTTCCTTATCGATACTGCAAACCTACCGGGGTTTTCTAGAGGAGGATTGATGATTCCTAGAGCTGGTGAACTATGGAAGTTGCATGGTAATGAGACATTTATGCCCAAGAGTGACTCAGATCTTTTGAAAATGCCTGTAGAGAACTCCGATCCTTCAGTGAATGGTAATGATAAGAAATCACCTGCTTCTTCATCGTCATCAACATCAACTTCATCATCAGCGTCGTTAAGCCAGGTCACCTCTGCTAAGAGCCGAAATGGTTTTGGAAAGTTGTTCTCTAGAAGTAAGAGTGGCATTCAACTTGAAAACCAGCAAGCATGAACGATAGGTTTTCACAGGGGGAAACAAAAAAAAGAAAAAAGAAAAAGAATTTGGCATTGTATACCATGAGATCTTTGTGTTTTTATTGATTATGAGTTAGGGAATTTGCTAATTAAATTCTTTTTGATTGGCAATTAATATGGTTTGGATGTGGTGTCTAAATTTTGAAACCTCAAAGGGGGTTTTGAATGTGCTGTGGTTGTGTTTGGTTTGAATTGTGTTATTAAAATGCTTTAGGTTTTGTTTCTTCAGAGTTGTGGGTGGAATTTCAGTTTTTTCTATTGAATCAACTAGTCATCATCATGATTTTAGCTCAGCTGGAAATCCAAGTTAGCAATTACAAAATTAAAGATTATTATCATTGCATCAATTTTTTCATCAAACTTAAATCTTAATTACTTGTGGTCATTATTTGTTGGATAAAAATTACACTTACTTTTCCTGAGGTTTATGACAATTCTGGGATTTCTCTTATAATTTTAATAATTACAAAAGCATTCTTTACTTTTAAAATTATTATTAAGATTCTCTTACAATTAATCTTTTGTTAGTTTATTTAACAGAATAGTTAATGTCAAGCTGATATTATGTATTATGAGTCAAAAATTTTAATATTGTCTTTATACATTCAAATTGTAAATTTCACTCACCATTCTCTAAGTTTGAACAAAAAAATTAATAAAGAACCATGTATTATTTTAGTAATGTTGAACAAAATTATTAAATTCTATACAATATTAAAAAAATTCTAAATTGTTAAGATATTATAAAAATATTTAAACATTGATAAAATACTTAAAAAGAAACCATATCTCCAAAATTAATGTTATTATAGATAATACCTTAATAATTTCACATAAGATTTACTTCACACTACCTAAATAACGTAAAATTTATCATTTGAACTAAAATATTTATTGTTTGAACTTTTTTTTTTTAAAAGAAAGTTAAAATAAATTAACTTATTTATTTTTTCGGGTACTTGGTTGAGAAATCCAATTTCAAATTTTCTTGGTTTAAAGGTCCAGACGTTGATTTTCTTTACCCATAAGGACAAGTATAGGGTAATTCTATTTTCACACACTAATTCTACTCAGTTCACACACTTAATGAAAATTTTTATTAATATAATTTTGTCCCAAAATTAAAATACCATAATACCTTCATTTTCTTCTACTCAAACCCTATTTCTAAAATACCATAAAATTAGACTCTGTTTGATATAATTTTAGAATATGTTTTCAAAAATAAATTAAAAAAAAAAACCTCTTATTTCAATATGGTTTCATCTTTTTAGGGGCAAAAATATTAAAAAATACATTTTTGGTGTTTATTTTTTATCAAATTAATTTATATTTTTCTCATAAAAATTTCAAAAAATTGATTCAAAAATTAAAACCAAACATAGATTTAGGGTTTTAAAATTGAAAATGAGAGTAATATTGGAATATAGAGATGTGTACGGAAAAATGTTCATTAAGTGTATATATTGAGAATAATTAGTATATGGAAATAGAATTATCCACAAGTATATGTTAAATGACCAACATACCCTCTCTATATAAAGCCATAGACAACACTGTCCAAACCCTAAACACACACTCTCTCTCTCCCGGCGACGCCGACGCCGACTCCGACTCCGTCGCCTCAGTCACTGCCGCCGCCACCACCTCCACTGCGACACTTTCACCGCCGCCGCAACCACTATCTTCCTCCTGCCAACCTACCACCACGGATCTAATTCGTCGGGAACGAAGTCCTTGGAGCTTGAGCGAGATCCCACGAACTAGATCCTTCTGTGTCATCGTCGGAGTCGCCGCCGGTGCGGATTTGTTAGGTGTGGTTCGGCATCTGAATGAAGGGGCTATCTCGATCGTCGCTCAGATCTGCCAAATCTGATCGATTTCTAGACGATCGGGGGTGTATATACATTCTCTGTGTGTGTGTGTGTGTATTTTCGCGTTCAGCTCTCCTCACCTTTGTCTTCCATGGATACTGCAACAGTTATCTCATGAGAACGAAGACCAAGAGAAGAACAGGAAGAAGACCAGACCTTCGATTTGTATATACAAGTTGTCTCTTCAATGATTTGTGTATACAGTCTCTCTCTCTCTCTCTCTCTCTCTCTTCTCTTCATCTTCTTCATCTCAGATTTGCCGCCGCCGATCTGCCGTTGTGGTGGTGATGATGGGGTTGGGAAATGAAGAAATCTCTCAGATCAATAACATATATCTAAGTTGTTTGTTGGCCTTCACATGATGTGGATGATAATATGATTTTTTCTTTTTTTTCTCTTTGTTTGTTGTTGCTGTGATGATGATGATGATGTAGATGAAGAAACACATCGCAACAAATTGAAAAAAAAATTGACAAATATGTGAAATAGGGTTAAACAGATAAGGAAAAAATTGTAACAGACAAACAAAAAAACATTTGAACAGATAACAAATAATTTAACAGATAGTTGAAATGATTAAAAAATTAAACAGATAAACCTTGAACAAATAGGAAAAAAATTTGAACAAATAAGAAAAAATTTGAATAGATAAGAAATTTTTTGAACAGATAAAAAGTGAAGAGTGATAAAATTATAAATAAAATGTCATTCAAAACCAATAAAAGGATTTCTTATCAAACTATTTTAGAAAATGTGGATCTATTACCAACAAAAAATATTCACTTAATCTATTGTCTTAGATATTCTCTAAATTGGATTTATCACCAATTTTCTCTATTTTTTAATTTTTTTATACAAAATGAACTCCTTGGATCAATGGAGCAATCTTTGAATGTTGCATAAATTTGTAATTGGACTATGTTTTACTCTATAATTTAGATATATTTTCAATGTTTTATATTTTGTTCTATAACGTGAGACAATTAAGCCTTTCTTATCTGGTTCATCAATATATAAATCTATAATAATTAAAAAAAAAAAAATAGAGATTAACGTATTATAGCCCTGTTTGGTAGGGTTTATTTTCAGCTTATTTCAACTTTTAGCTTAATTTAAGCTATTTTGATATGTTTGGTTCAGTTTAACAATATAGCTTATAGCTTTTTGTAAGTCAAAAATCAACTTATTCTTTGAGTGGGGGAGGAGAAACTTAATTTATAAGTCAAAAATCAGCTTACGTTCATAGTTATAGGTTATAAACTGTTAAGTTATAAACTATAATCACTTTTCCACAGCCCTACCAAACGGGGCCTATATCTTATGTGTTATTAAACTCCAACTTAGATTAATAAATATATTTAAACAATAAATAGAAATTCAATCTGTTGTAAAAAGAAAATCATGCTCTTTCTTCCATTTTTCCATTATTTTTTCTCTTTCATCAGTACTAGCTAGCATCATCTAATACCACAGCAATTTACAAAACATATTTCTTTTGTTTTGTAAACATATTTGTGTGTTAATTTTTTTTTTTAAGAAAAATAAACTTAATAACATTTCATATTTATAATAATAAAAAAAATGACTTATAAAAATCAACAAATGCTACCTCATAAATATATATGAAAAAAGATTATCATTATTATCTTATCACAATCTTGTGTTATTCGTCAGTTTTAATTTTTATCTTTAAATCTTTTAATTTCTAATCGATGGATATTAAAAAAAATAGGTCATTATTTCTCACTTTATCAACAAAATTTTTAAAAATAAAAATAAAAGTGAAAAAATATCTAATCACATTATAATAAAAATAAATTAAAATTAATTGATAGGGATTGAAAGATAAAGAAATTATTTGAGAATAATAAACTATTTAAACAATTTGTCATATCTTACATCTAATTAAAATGCAATTTTACTTGAAGAAAGAAATTGTTTAAAAATAATAAAATATTCAAATAATTTGTTATTTATTACATCTAAAATCGATATCTCCATCTTTGTTCCTCTCATTTAAATTATTTTTATTAAATTAAATCTTAAAATTAATTCAAATAAGAAACATGAATATTTTTTCTTACTTTCATTAATGGTTGATTTTTTTTTTTTAACTTATAAAAGTTCAAAAACTTATAGTGGAAAAAAAGATATAAGTCAAGGAATTACAAAAAAAAAAAATAAAAAATGTAAGAAATAAAATGATAATTTAATAAATAGGTAAATTACACTTAGTTAAGGTTATGAATAGTACTTAAAGGCTATTATGCTCATTTGCACAACCAGGTTAACACGGCTTGAGCTAAATTAACGGGAGGAGGGAATCTTGATAATGTCAGAAAACTATTTATTTGTTTTGTTTTTGTTTTCTTAAGATTTACCTGATTTCAAATTCTTATGTTTGTATGATACATTTGTGGGGGAAAAGGGAAAGAAAACTGAAAAAATAAGGAGAAATGAAGATAATACTGCCATAGTGTTGATTAGCGTTTGACTAGAGCTCAACAAGCTTAACAATGTGTTTAAGCTTATTTATATCACAAATAGATTATAAATGAGTTTTTCCCAAGCTAATCATAAATGAATTTTTCTTTATGTTATATCATTACCTAGAATTTGTAATTGATGGAAAGGGAATAAGGGGAAAAAAGTTGTATATTGAGAAGGTTTCCGCAAGGCAGAAGCATACATGTATTTCTATCATAATATGGGATGCAATTGCACATGGGGTGGTGGCGCAGTTGGCTAGCGCGTAGGTCTCATAGCTTCTGAGTTATCCTGAGGTCGAGAGTTCGAGCCTCTCTCACCCCATTCTTTTTGGTTTCTTTATTTATTTATTTATTTATATCAAGGATTTCTACTACATTTACATATGAAATTTATCAACAAAAATAAAAGAAAGAATTTAGCTTCTTTCGTGCAAACCATTTGTCTCAAAGCATCATGTATCTTGGATTCAATTGTGTTCTAATCAAAATATGCTAGTATAGCAATTCAAGAATGTTGTGTATAATTCATTAACTTGGATAGGAATTCTTCAAAAAAAAAACAAAAAAGGAACTATGAATGGAAGATGACCATATCGGAAAATGAATGTCATTTCTGTCTATTTAAGTTTTTGGTACCAATAAGAAATACAACACAATTTACTAGTCCCCAACAACGTCTCCAACGATTGGCTACCAATAAAATGAACTAAAGATTGGCTACATCAATATGTGTGTCCTACAGACCGCTAATCACATAACATTCATCCCATTTCAAGACCCTTGGTGAGAGAAATGTGTTTCAAGGAAAACACAGCTAAGATGTGCAACATTTCTTCAGAATAATAACATCACAGCAAACGTAGGAACTTCTTGGGATTCTTGCTATAACCCCATTTTGACTTTCTTGAGATAGCATGCTAGCAAACACTGCTATTTTCTGATAATCATGTAAAACATCACATCCAAAGATCAAGAACTACTAGTTCGCACTGATTTATTTGTGCCCAAAAAACACAAAAAAGTCTCTTCTATGCAATAGACACAAGTACAATGGTGTTCATAGTATTGTCGCCTTCTCTTTCCGTACTCATAACTGTGCTAAATTGTTCTGTCTCCAATTTACAATAAAAAACAAACTACATAATCATTTCCTCTGCTATAGAAAATCTTTCCAACTTCCTGTGCAAACACCTTCTCTTTTTTCTTTTTTTCTTTTTTTTTGGAAAATAAGAGTACATATAAACTGAATAAACTAAGGGACGAAATTCTTCAGCACATGGTCTGTCATTCACTATGATTTTGAGATTTCTGCTGGGGATTTCTCTCTCTCCTATAAGCATTAAAGAGATCAGCACCAAGAAAAATATTCAGAAAATTCATTCCCGCCATGCCAAAGAGAGCAAGTGGAAGCTCCACACCCTTTCCAAACTTAGGAGCATCTTTGATCAGCTTGACAGTGATGAGGGCATGAGAAGTGAGTCTTGCTAAAACAAATGTGGCCCAGTTAAGAACCCATTCTGCCTCCACAATTTTGCTCTTTGCATCACGAACGCCAGCCATTCTTCGCACTTTTCTCACATGCAGAAAGACAGAATGCAGCTGTACAATGACAAGAATTTTAGCTCTAACATTTACAACGGTACAATGACAAGAATTTTAGCTCTAACATTGACAAAATTCTTCCATTTTTAGTAGTTAGGACTTGGGAAAACAAAATTTAGCTATTGCACTAGACACCTAGAAATCTGGGATTAGATAGAGGCAATGAGGGAACCCGCTACGTTAGCACATTCTACAATCCATTGTTGCCATTGCAGTAAAAAAATTGGGCTAATTATAATAACGGTTCCTGTAGTTTAGAACTTGTGTCATTTTGATTCCTGACCTTTCAATTGTAATACATTTGATTTTGAATTTTGAATCTCATTCCAAATAAGGACAATTGAAGATATTTCTCAATTTTAAAAGCAAAATCGTCAAGTTGATAAAATATAAATTAGTTTGATAAAAATAAATGTTAAAAAATTATTTTTGAATTTTTAAATTATTTCTACCCACCAAAGATAAAATTATATGAAAATAATAAATCTTTTACATTTTTATTTATTTATTTTTTACCAAATTAATTTTTAGTATATGTTTGGATGACGATGATCATGTAATGGGTGATTTTTTTTGTTGATATTTTTTGATGGTTATTATATACTAGATGACTGTATTTATTGTTAACAGATATTTTTAGATGGTTATCACGTAATGAATTGTTATTAGACTTTTAATGTGTAATCGATATGTTTAATATATGAAATGTTTATAGTTTTGGATTTTTTTGATTTAATAATGATATCAAAGTTGTCGCTATATTTGACTTTTAAAAAAATAGAAACTATTTTAACAAAAATAAATATCAAAAAAAAAAAAAAAATTACTACCTTTCCAAAATATAAAATTATATAAAAATGATATGTTTTTAATTTTTTCACCAATTTAATTTTTAATTACTTAGAAATTTTTTTTTCCTGAAAATAGATTACAAAAACCAAACCAAATAAAACTTTATAACTAAAAAAGTTTCAGTATTATTTATTAAAAAAAAGTCATTACATTTTAAACAATATACAAGTTAACAAACACCAAATAAGTTATATGACGATTTTGCCCTTGAAATGGACCGTTTGCAAATAAAACATATTTGATTGTCGTTATTTGGAACAATATTCAAAATTTAGGATCAAATATATCATAATTGAAAAGTCAAATACCAAAGTGACACAAGCCCCAAACTATAGGGATTGTTAGCGTAATTCACCCCAAAAAAAAAATCATATTATATAAAAATGCATAACAAAGAGACGCTACCCATGTACAAGGTTAAGCCTTGACAGCCTATACAAACCAAAACAAACTTGGCCTATACACTCAACAGACAAAAAAGTGTATAGATTCTTAAAAATGAAGAGAATCTACACAATCAACAATATCTAGGTTGGGCATAACTCTCACTGAGACCCAACTATACAAAATTACTAAAACAAACCAACTTTTAAGCCTATGCAAAGGCTCCTCAATCCCCTTGAAAGGTCCTATTTCGCTCACTCCATAAAAGCCACATCAAGCATAAAGAAGCTAGCAGCCAGGCCTTTCGACTCTATTTCTCTACCTTACCTCCCCACCATCCAAACATAACTCCACCACATCCATATAGAACACCCATTTCATCACAATTAAGGCCAACACCAAACCCCACATGCCCCTTGCCACCTTGCAATGAATAAGCAAATCATCTACTGACTTCCAATCACCTTTACACATGCAACACCAGCTAAAAATAATTTTTCACTACCTAGTCAATTTATTGTAAGAATCTTCTTATGTGGTGCATTCCACACAAAGAAAGTAACCTTCGATAAAGACCCAACATACCAAATGCCGTTCCAAGGAAAATTTATCCTTCTACTTCCAAATAAAGCCATATGAAATGACTTCACTTTAAATCTTCCTTTCCTCCAAATAGCCCACCACTTTTCTTTTTTTTTTTACCGTCTACAATGCCTTGATACTCATTGATCAGGTTGAGAATATTATTCAACTGATCCAACCCTACCAATCTTAGCAATTTCTACTTACACCAATTTCCCTAAAAACCCCACTATTCTCTGACATAATCTACCACCTCAACTTCTCTATCAACAAGAAGAAGGAAAATAGCAAGGAAAGCCCTTAAGTGTCTTATCTCCACACCACTTGTGTCACCAGAATTTCAATTTATCATCTCTTCCCACCTTGAAGCTAACATGCTTTGAGTCCTCCTCCCAAACTAGCCAAAACCCTTGCAAAGTCCCCGTGACCCATGAGACATGTTCACAACTAATGAAGTCTAATCACCCCAAGAATTACCATATTTAGCTGTTTACCACTGTCCTTCAATATTTTTCCCTCTGTAACACCTCATTTTCACTGGCTCCAAGACTTGGGCTCCCTCTCAAAATGCTATAAGATGACAAGATCAATATTGATTTGATTTTCAAGAAAACTAGAAATTTTGTTTTAGCTTGACTAAGCTTCCTTAAAACCCCCTCTTTGAGTCTTGACAAACCTGCAGGAGAGAGTTTCTATGCTTAACTTAAACTAAGAAATTAATCGATTTTGCATAGTGACCAAAATACCCTTAGAGGTCTCCAAAAGAAAGGTCAACTTCCACATCATGTGAAAATTTCTTTGGCTTGCAAAATTTGACAAGACCATTTGTTCATACTTTAAAAGAGCTTTCCAACGATTAAAAAAAAAAATCACTTAAATCTGATTTAAAATGAAGAAATGGTATGCATTTTATATTTTTTGACACCCACATCACATGTATACCTGAGTCAATGTAACATAAAGGTAATCTCAAACCTCTCTTTCATGGCAATATTAGCTATCTTCTAGAACTTATCTTTGTAAGAAATATTCCTATGTTCTCAAAGTAATATATTTTATATTAGCGAGTAAATTTCCACTACCATGATCATGCTGTTAGAGACATGAAGTAACTTAAATGAGGCTTTCAACCAGGTCTATTCTTCAATTGCCTAATGGTGCATGGAGACTACTGTTACAATTAACTTGAAGTAGAATATTATCATGAAATTGTGAGGAATTGTTTGACAAAGTCGCCAGAAATTAAAGTTTGATCCAAATAATATGGAAAAACCCACGTGCTAGTGGAAGAATGGTGTTCAAATAGAGTGGACCTGTGGAAGAAGACCAATGCATTACTTCAACAGAGATGGACAAATTTCTGCCCTCAGAAAAATTGGATAAATCAACAGACCCCATCCAATGGGGGACTAAACTGAGAGCACAAGAATTGCCATAAATGTCCAAGATTGTCACAGAATTTTTCCTGTAAGCCATTTCGTTTCTTTTAGCCCAAATTTTTATTTTATGTTATTGTGTCTAACCAATTCATGGTTTGTTAGCTTTCTCACCTTAAATTAACTTCTATGAAATTTTCTAAAAGCCAGCTATAAAAAAGTTGAGTCCTGATCCCATCCCTCCCTTTAAATGCAATCCCAATAGCTTTGTGATACAATGGTTCATAAATTAACTTTTACTAGTAACACTAACATATGAGGCTCCATGAGACCAACTTCCATCACGATGTTATGAATCCAAATTTTATGTCAACCTCTTAAACCATCACCCATTGATAAATATATTCTTTAATTAAATGTAAGAAACAGGAATTATTTAAAAAGTGTCATAAAGAGATAGTAGAAAGGAAAAGCAATCACACTACAGAGTTTGGAAAGAGTTATCAGGATAATACTGACATACCTCACAAATTAGAGTGAGAATAAGGTAGTTGATTGTGACATTTCGATATAACGCAAGCGTAAAGCAAACAAGGAGTATTAGATGATGCAATAGGATTGAAGGGATCCAGCCACTGTATAATTGATAAAGCAACATATCCCACTGATCATATGCAAAGTAACCACAAGAAAAGCACAATGCCTGGTATGCCCAAGGCCAAGTACCCCCAAACAACTGTGAATGATCAAACATCTTGTATGAACCATTTGTCATCCACTGATTGATCAAAATCAAAACCACTGCAATGTAGACATTATTTGCAATTATTAACAATAACAAGACAAGGGAAGGCCAAGGAGAAGCAAGACAAAAATATGGAGATGACACATTAAACAAAAATGAAGTTACATAATTCGGGCATTTAAAGTGAAATGATTGATCATAAGAGTTGTTAGCAAAGCACAACCAAATCATGGAACCACAAAAACAATCCTATTTGGTAATATTCATAATTCTAGATACTGCTTTCATTAAACCAGTTGGCACAAAATAAACCTTTTAAGATGCTTTCCCCGAAACTCAAAAGGGTAAATTACACAAAAATAGTCCTTAAAGTAAACCACAAATTTCATTTTGGCCTCTAATATTTAATTTGTATTACTTGCATCCTGAAACTTAATAATCCAATGTAGTCTCGTTTCCTAACTTGGATTAAAGGGCATAAAAGATATATTACCGCATATATTTATGCCAAATACTATCAATCAAAGTGCCAAACACACTATGTATTTGGCTCTTAGTAATGGAGTGAAAGGCTTAGATGTGTTTTGTTTTATAAATAATGTGCATTTCACGTGTTACATGGTTCATTTAGGTGGGAAATGGGATATATTCCTCTTAATGCCCTTCAAATGCTTTGATGAAAGGCTGATGTAACCATTTTTGTATGCTTTTTAGATGGTAATCAGGGTTGGGGACCATATTGGAGTAATGTGTGAAGTTCAGGGATGCAATTGATACACAAATTAAACATTGGAGATCAAAATGGAACCATTCGTATACTTTAGCGACTATTTGCGTAATTTAATCAAGCTTAAAATGTTGAAATACGGACTATATGGAAAACCCTAGCTCCAAATTTATCAAATCATCAATAGTCTGCCAAGGAAATCACATACTAGGAAATTAGAAATAAAATGTAACAAGCAAGAAAGTTTCGTCTTCAGGACTTTTTTTTCCTTTTTGTGGCAACTAAAATACATGCCTTTTGTGAATAATTAGACATTCCTAAAAGTGAATACTCATTTGTTGAATGGGTTTAAGGCTCCTAGAATTGTGTTGTAGTGGATATGTCTCCTTACAAATGCTATAAATAGGAGAGGAAGCTAAACATTCATTATACAACATTAATGAGTAGTGCTACTCTAACCCAAAAGTTAGACCCACCTTTCAAATCCAATCTAGTAATGTGATAGTCTATTAGAATATCTAAGAGAACTTTCTCTCCCATGTGTTCTCTAATCATCAGCCAATCTATCTCTTCTACACATCACGTAGTCTAGAACGTGGGCTTATATATCATTTTGCTTTGTTGATTGGCTAAGGGCCTCAATAGTTTCCCAGAAGAATTCAATGAAAAACTTACAAAATTGCTATATAGAGGTTTTCAACATATACCCTTTGTATATCCAGGAAGTGATTTCCCTAGAACCTGTTAGTAATCTCTATACAAAAAGATGTGTTATTCGACGACACGTCTCAAAGCCACAAGTTCATTGTTCTAAAATTTCTTGGTCAAAATTAATTTTTATATAGTTCATTGATTTATACTTCCTTCAACTTGAACTCCAATTGCCACAAGAAAAGCAAGATACATCAACCAACAAACCAATCAAAAAAATCAATAAACCCAAACCCCCAAACAAATCAAAAGTTGAAAACAGAGTAGGAAACATATGAGAGTGAGGAGTATATACACATAAATTATAAAAAAACACAAACATGTAGAGAAAGAAAGAAGGAAATTGGGGGGAGGACCTGAAGCAGAGGTTATGGAGGAATGGAGGAGAGAAACGCAAGTGTTGACGAAGAGTGGATCACGAGAGACCCAATTGCGGATGACCCAGTTGGCAGACTGGAAGAAGCAAAACCCAGCAAGTATGGGGACGAGCTCGGTGCGCTTGTTGAACATTATTTCGAAGAACACAGACACACCCCACATCACCAGAGTCGCCATGAAGAATGCCCCTGCCTTGTTCTCATCATCTTGTCCTCTCCTCGCCATTCCCACTCTCTATTTCTCTCTTTCTAAAACCTTTTTTTTTTTTTTCTCTCTCTCTCTCTCTCTATATATATATAAAGTTCAGTGATAAAAGTATATCTGTATGGTAGCTTTGATTTGGTTCCTCCTCCAGAAAAGCAGAGAGAGAGAGAGAGAGAGAGAGAGAAAAGTATCTACGGTAGGTATTGGGGGAGCGTGACGCAGCTCATTTTAGAGCCTCATCTCATTTTAATTGAGAGGGGAGTCGGCTTATGCGCTGTAACGTATTCATGGACTTTCCTTCAACCGCCGGCAAAGTAATTAATTTGGGGACTCGGGCCACGTGTCTTAATAATGTTATATATTAATTAGAATATTAATAAATAATGTAGTATAATTTTAAAAATTTTAAATATTTATAATTTATATAATAGATAAAATTAATAATAATAATATAATATTAATTGATATATTAATATATAGATTAATTAGCGTATATAATACCATTATTTCTAAAGTGATAAATGCAACAAGCGCTTTATGTATTTTTAATTTATTATCATTTTAAAAGTTCAAGTTTTCTTTTTGTATCTTAAAAATATTCTCTAAAATTTATTAGTAATTTATATTTATCGAAAAACTGAACACTTTTTGAAATTTAAGCACATTCAAATATTAAACACATTAAAAAAATATAATATAATTATTTTTTAAATAATTTTAAGCTTGTTTGGGTGTAGTTTTTAGAAAATAGTTTTCTAAATTATTTTTTTATTTTTCATATTTTAATATTTTCAATGATTTTTTTAATATTTTAAGTAATTTTTAAAATTTTTTAAACACGCCTAAAATACACTTAACAAGTGTAATATTTGTGAAAAAATCTTTAAAAAATATACTAAATACCAAAAAATACAAAAAAAATAAAAATTCAGTACATTTATTATATTTTTGTGTATTTATTAGTTTTTTAAAATATTTTTTTACAAATATTTTACTATTTAAATATATCTAAGTAAGGTGCACCTAAAAAAATAAAAAAAATTACTTAAAATTTAAAAAATATTCACTAAAAACAAAAAAAACTCAGTTTTTAGAAAATTGAATTCAGAAAACCGAAACCAAACACACTAATTACTTTTCTATTTTTTTTCTATTCCGAAAATATCCTCTTTATGATTAGATGTGAATAAAATGGCAACTATAAAACCTTAAAACATTATAATATAATTATTTTTTTAAAAATAAATCTATTACTTTTCTTCTATTTCAAAAATACTGTCTTTATAATTAAATTTGAATGAATCAGCAAGCATGAAATATTGTTACATTTGTATAAAAAGACATACAAATCATTTTTTCCATCTATCTACTATTATAATAAGATAGTGACTTATTTGCAGTTTATCAAAAAATTGGTATGTCCAGTCTTATAAATGAGGTAATGCTATTTCATCATTTTGTCTATTAAACAGTTCAAATTGTATTGAAGAAAAAAGATAATGATTTTGTATCTCGTAAACATCATGTTCAGTGACGTCCCTCTCGTCATTGCCCTTTCTTCCCTCACCCATTGCCAGCGCAGCATCATTCCTTACTATACACCCATTCTTCACCCATTTTACCATATAAAAAAAAAAAAACACTTTTGTTGAATATGAAGAGAGAAAATAATTGAAAGTATGAATGATTGTGCTAGAGCATAGATTGCAAATTAATTGGTGAGGGTTTGGTTAATACTTGATAAGATTAGTTACAATATGGTGGTCATGACTGTAATACCCATAGTGGTGTGTGTGTAAATTAAATGTATAAATTAAATAAACAGTACAATAAAATAATTCAAAAAATAATTATATAAATTATTTTTTGAATTAAACGCTTATAGAAATTAATGTCGAGACTTGTGTTGGACACAATTTCCTTAAAGTAGATTTCGTCATCACTCTGGTGCTTCGAGTTTTACCGGTGTCTACTTCCCAGGATGCAACGACTAACACTTAAATTTGCAACACTACAAATTCAACTCTGGCGAACAAAAACTCTGATGTAACTCTCTCTTTTTCTTCCTAAAAATTAAATGCAGAATAGATGCAGAAACACAAAAAAGACCAGAGAAAGAAGAACGAAATTATGATGGAAAAATCTGATCAAATGAACTGCTGGAAGCAGGCTTTATATAGGAGAAAAAGTGCCTTTTCAGAATAGGTACCTAACAGGAAAAACCTGTTCAGAATAGGAACAGATCTGTTCAAAATAGAAATAGATTTGTTCGGGTGAAAATTGTACCTGTTCGGGTGGACCTTTTGAATTTGTTCAGGTAAGGGCCTTATGAACCTATTAGGGATCTGTTTGGGTGAAAGAAAAATTATGGACCAATTTATTTTGAATTTTGAAAACAAAATAAATAAATAAATTACAAATGTTTTTGGTCCAAAAATATAAGTATTGGGTCAGACAAGCCCAACCTAACCTCACACTACGCACCCGCGCCAGCGTCTAAGCGCAGCCTAGCCCGCCTGCCCGACCGACCGGCAGCGGCGGTGATGCACGCGTGTGGTTTTTGTTTTGGGTCCAATGGGTCTAGCCCACTTCACCCATAACCTCACCCTTCTACAAACTTGGTTATCCCTTAGGGCCCATCCCAAGTATCCCAAACTAAAGTATATAAACCCATTCAAACCTTTAAGCCTTTCCAATGTAGGACAAGCACATTTCACAAATGTATAGAAAACCCACTTAAATACATTTCCATGAACCAAAAAATGTGAGTAGAATTCTCATTCATCCGGAAATGGTTTATATCAACCAAATACATGGTTTTATTCACTACGCGTCATTAAACATGAACCCAATAAAAAATGTTAAAAATAACGCTTGGGTCCTACCTTAATTAATGCTCAAAGTTAGCAAAAAATAAGGATTTTCAAAGCTATTTTCCAACAATCCCCCACATGAATGAAATTCACGATAACGGACATGCAACAGGATGCAGACAAAGAAAGAGTACATTAAGAAAATACACCACATCGAGATAGGTAGCTTTTGGCTTTGAACCTCCTCTAGTAAAAGCCTATCGGACTTACTGGCTAACCAGTGGACGCGATGCCTTAAACTGTTCAGCTATTTGTGTAAGCCAAGACAATAGACTACATAGTGTATCCGCAGACACAGTTTGGTTCTTACGGTTGTATTCATTTTGGCCCTGAACAATGCTTGGTAATTCATGAGTGCTCTAGAGAATTTAGCCTTATCAATTCTCATAAAACTAGCCCAGTTCACACTCATATAGGTGATTTCTTATTAAGAGTATTCTACTATACCCCACTTGGATGTCCAAGCTATAAAAATCATTAAAAGCAAAGCTTATCCTACTAACGCTGCAGATATCACTCTTCTTATCATAGAAATGGGTAGGAGCAAACTTCCTTAATGATACGTTAAGTCATCCATAATTCGGTTGTCCCTTTGAACCTAGATCTTGGGATCTCCAGTTAACTAGGTTAGGTTGCCATTATGGCGACTTTTAAGTAATCGACTTTAATCTCATTCCCTTCGATAAATAATACACTTTCTCTCTAGTTAGCCCTTTAGTCAATGGATCCGCAATATTCTCCTTTGACTTCACATATTCTATGGAAATTATTCCATGTGAGAGCAAATGTCG
Source organism: Camellia sinensis (assembly GCF_055761805.1). NCBI lineage: Eukaryota > Viridiplantae > Streptophyta > Magnoliopsida > Ericales > Theaceae > Camellia > Camellia sinensis. The sequence goes on from NC_138963.1 coordinate 146,763,449, forward strand.
AACGGTATTATGTCTTCGACGAATGTATGACACTTACCGTTATACATATGATTCTATGCCCGTCATATTGCTGCTTCACTATCACAGTGAATGAATATAGCTAGTGTAACACCCGAATTTGTAAATTTAATTCAATACTGCAATAAATAGAATTCTTTATTAGTATTTTATTAATGTTATGGTTGTAGGTGATAAAATGTAATCTAATTAGATTATTAAAACTTTGGGCCAAATGTGAATTAAATCAAAGGTTAAAAAAAGAAAAATATATGGTGGTTTATTACTATCCTAATATATAGAATGGTGACTAAGTGATCACTAGCTTAGGCCATGTGAAGAGAGGGAGAAACAACACTTGTTAGACAGGTGGCCAAGATTGAAGCAGCCCATCTAATCTGAAACCATGCAAACATGCCTATAAATAGTGAAATACCTGCGCAGTAAGCTTCAAAAGTAAGGACAAGAAATTGGAAACCATTCGTAGTGAGGCAAGCTTCGAGAGCTGAGGAAGTGTTGCTGGGAGTTATAGTAGGAAAATGAAGGCTAAGGGTGAATCTTAAGGTAAGTTATATTATACCTTGAGTTACCATAATATTTTACGAATGTTTTGAGTTACCATAATTTATTTTATATAATTTATATTTTATGGTTATGTTAATGTTTCAATTACGTGGATTATTTCCTGAACTCCATTTGCTTAAATTGAAATCCATGGATATGTTTATTTAAATTTTAAAAATTATTTGACAATAATCTTGTAAACAATTATTTTCTGTAAGTACCACTACGGGAGTCTCATGCCTTAGGGGACTTAAAAAAACAAACCATTGGCCCCTGTTTGGCCACTTTGTGGTCCTCTGTTTGTCATGGATCCATTGACCCCTATTCTGATTGTCACTCCAGTGACCCCTGTTCTGTTCTGTACCATGGTTATAGTTATTTACGTAATTTCTGTATTTCAGTTTCTGCCATTTAAATAATTTATTTATGCAACTTAAATTATGTTAATATTTTAGCTTAAATAACTATCAATGGCTATTTTGTGCCATTATACTCACAGTATAATATTTCTCACTCTGCCATGTACTTATAGTTGTTACCCCTTCAGGTGACGAGACTTAGCAGGATCAAGACGGGGAATAAACCACAGTGTTTTCTTTTTCTTTTCTTTTTTTCCTTTTTTTTTGTACTATCTACATTTCTAAGTAGACACCTGAAATAAAATAAAAGCCCAAATGACTATGTTTGTTTTCTTTTAATAAACATTTGGTACCCAATTATTTTATTTTAATTTATTTAATTTATTCGCTTACGCTACGACTACAAAATTATTTGAATTATTTTATATTCATCTTGTTGTGACGCTGAGCCTTTGGGTACCGGGTTTAGGTCATGATAAAAGTGATATCAAAGCTTTTATAATAAATAAAATAAAAAAACCCTGAGTGTCTATTAATAAAAATATATATATAGTCATAAAATAAAAAATAAATAAATACTATATTTTGTCCAACATTATAATTTTTTAATTATATATATATATTGTCATAATATAAAATAAATAAATAACATATTGTGTCCAACATGATTTAAATAAATATTAGGTAGGCTAAGTTTTCTTGTGTTGTAGGACATGGCACACCAGGAAGAATTGATTTGGTTCGAGCCTCAGGGAGCGCATCTGGCCCCTAACTTATTGGAGGGCTGTGGGGACTCAGAAAGCACTATTGGACAGACCCACCCTAACCTTGACCGACTCATGGGGAGGCCAATATCTTTGCAGGCCAACCCTAACGAGGACTACCTGTTTTGAAGACTTAGCTGGGCTAGCACCCGAGAGAGATACATTGGGCCGACGCACATCGTTGGATTGGTACATCCGCATTTCTTGGGTACTCCCTTACCCCCAAGCTTTGTCGAGAGGAGAGGGAATATATATCCTAGTAGCCACATTCACACTACTACACCTCCTCCACAGCACATTGTCCAGACCCCAACTGTGGACTACACTGACAGTACTACATACTTAGAGATGCTTGTACGGCTCACTAGGTGGCAGTTTTGGGGATATGACCACGGTGTACCGATCTACATGGTCCAGGTAGTTTGGTGCTGTTTTGGGATTGAGCTTAGTGGATGGGAGTTCGAGTCCCTCGTACAGCAGGAGTTCCCATGGCTGTTCCATGACCCAGTCTTCCAGAGCTAGTTTTCGTGGGGGCTCAATGACCTATTCTAGGAGCATGACCGAGAGATGTCGCTAATCTTTTTTTTTTTTTTTTAGTCTAATCCTTATATTTTTGTATCAGTAGGATTAGACATTAACTCTTGACGACTGGACTAACGCCTTATGTATAGTAATAATGATATATATATATATATGATGTTTTATGTGGTATTAATGTGATAGTAAAACTAATAAAACTAATACGTTATATATGACGTTGTATCAAAGTTGTATCAATGTGATATCATGCTTATATCATCTTACCTTGTAGTAATGGCTAATGATGGAAATGGAACCGGATCGTCGGTCAATGGAACCGACCTAATGGAGCAAATCATGGAAAGAGCAGTTACTAGTTTTCTGTGAGCCCTACAAACCAACATTAATAGCGGATTGCCTGAACGACGAGAAGAACCAACTACAATAAAACAGTTCCAGGACTTGAAACCTACCATATTCACTGGCAGCACAAATCCACTGGTGGCAGAAGCTTGGGTCAGAGATATGGAGAAAATTTTCCACGCACTACCTTGCACAGAAAGATAGAAGATGACTTTCACTACATTCACCTTCAAAGATGATGCATAAGAATAGTGGCTTCTTACCTTGAAAAAAGAAGAAATTGTGACTTGGGCAAGATTCTTGAAGGTATTCTATGAAAAATACTTTTCAGATTCATTACGGGAACAAAAGGTGGTAGAATTCATACATCTAAGGCAATGAACCATGACGGTGGCCGAATACGAGAGTAAGTTCACACAACTAGCTCGATTTGCGACATACATCATCCCCACCGAAGCTAAAAAAGTCAGGAAATTCGAAGCAGGATTGGATGCTGAAATCAAGGACAAGCTGGAGGTTTTGAAACTACCCACCTATTCGGAGGTGGTGGATCGAGCATACATTGCAAAAAAAGGGATTAAAGCCTTGTGCTCTGGAGAACCAAGCCAGAGGAAACGATTTTGGGAAAGAGATAACAGAAGACTCGCTGTTGCGCTTCTCAAGAGGGTAAATACGGGCACAACTAGTTCAAGCAATCAAGGTCCTACAAATCTCAGAGGTGACACCATTCCAGCTTGTTCTACCTATGGAAGGACTCATTGGGGACAATGCCATCAAGATACGGGAGTATGCTTTAGATGTGGCCAAGTTGGCCACTTGTTGAGAAATTATCCAAAGCTTGCCAGTCCTATAGCCGGCCCCTCTGAACCAGTCCGAAAACCCATGATACCTGGAGGAGTGAGAAAGGATCAAAAACGCCAAGGAAGAGATTTTTCCTTGGTGCTTGGAAACCCAGAAGTTACTGAGAATGTTGTGTCAGGTACACTTTCTGTTTGTGGTCACTTAGCTCATGTTCTCTTTGACTCTGGTTCAACTTATTCTTTTGCTGCACCACACTTTGCTACCAAGTTAACATCAATACCCGAACCCTTAGGATATATACTATATGTGTCTTTTCCTTCTGGTAGTTCTGCCCTTAGTGCTGATGTGTACAAATCTTGTACTGTATCCTTAAAAGGTGAAACCTTACATGTAGACTTGATTCTCCTCTGCATTAGTACCTTTGATGTGATCTTAGGAATGGATTGGTTAGCTGCCAACCATGCCTCTATTGATTGTGAAGCCAAAAAGGTCTTCCTTTGGTCATTAAACCAACTCGAGCTTGTCTTCGAAGGAACTTGAATCTCTCCCCCTCCATGTGTTATATCCTTCATAACATCCCAACGAATTCTAAGAAAAGGTTGTTGTAGTTATATCTGTTATGTGATCAATACTCAACAAGAGGCCCCCAAACTTGATGTAATCCCTATGGTTTGAGAATTCCCGGATGTATTTCCTGAACACCTGCATGGTACCCCAGTTGACCGAGAAATCGAATACACCATTGAAACCCAACCTGGTACACAACCAATCTCAAAGGCCCCTTACTGCATGTCCATGACAGAATTGAAAGAACTAAAGACCCAACTCCAAGAACTACTGGACAAAGGCTTTATCCGACCAAGTACCTCACCTTAGGGAGCTTCGGTACTATTCGTAAAGAAAAATGATGGCACGATGAGGTTATGCATCGATTACCGAGAGCTGAACAAAGTCACCATAAAAAATCGGTACCCTCTGCCATGAATCGATGACTTGTTAGACCAACTGCAAGGCGCCCAAGTATTCTAAAAAATTGACTTGTGTTCTGGTTACCATCAACTAAAAGTCAAAACAGAAAGCATCGAAAAAACTGCCTTCAGAACTCGTTACGGGCACTACGAGTTTCTTGTCATGCCATTTGGCGTCACCAATGCTCCAGCCGGCCTTCATGGATCTCATGAATAGAGTGTTCAAATCCTATCTTGACGAATTCGTCATTATTTTCATTAACATCATTCTCATATACTCCAAATTGCCAGAAAATCATGAGCACCACTCGCGAAGAGTTCTACAGACACTACATGATCACAAGCTTTATGCCAAGTTAAAGAAATGTGAATTCTAGATCACTAATGTACACTTTCTCGGTCACGTCATTAACAAAGATGGCATCTCAGTTGACCCCCAAAAGGTTGCAACAATCGTGTATTAGTCACGACCTACTAATGTGTCCGAGATTCGAAGCTTCTTGGGTCTAGCCGGCTATTACCGACGCTTCGTGCAAGATTTCTCGAAGATAGCATCACCCTTGACCCAACTACTCAGAAGAACACACCTTTTGAATAGACTGACAAGCAAGAACGTTGCTTCCAAGAATTGAAGAGCAGACTCGTGACGGCTCCTATACTAGCACTCCCTGTGGAAACAAAAGGGTTTGTAATTTATAGTGATGCCTTATACAATGGTTTGGTTGTGTTCTTATGCAAAATGGGAAGGTCATTGCATATGCCTTACATCAACTAAAGACCCACGAGAAGAATTACCCAACCTACGATCTGGAATTAGCTGCGGTAATCTTTGCCCTCAAAATCTGGCGTCATTATCTCTATAGAGTAACCTGCGAAATTTATACAGATCATAAGAGTTTCAAATATCTATTTACACAGAAGGAATTGAATATGAGGCAACGACGATAGCTAGAATTTTTGAAGGACTACGATATAGAAATCCATCACCACCATGGCAAATCTAATGTAGTAGCAGACGCATTGAGTCGAAAGACGACCAAAAGTTTGGCATGTACCCTCGTTCCCCGGAAAATTAATGGGTTGCTCGCCAACATAATCGTGGAACCCGAGTTGGTTTAAGAAATCAGAGTCCGCAAATGTAAAGACAAACTTTTGAAGAAAAAGTACGAGGAGCAAAGAAGCACGCTCGATCCTGACTTTATGATGAGCAATGGGATGCTAAAATTTCAAAATCGAATTTGCGTACCCGACCTTCCAAAACTCAAGAAAAAGATATTGGTAGAAGCCCATAGCTCGAGGTTTGTGATCCACCCTGGCAATACGAAGATGTATCACGATCTAAAGGAACGCTTCTGGTGGACAGGAATGAAGAAAGACATAGCAAGCCACGTCTCCAAATGCCTGCATTGTCAACAGATTAAAATAGAACATCAGAGACCTGCAAGATTGTTGCAATCACTCCCTATTCCTGAATGGAAATGGGAGCACATTACTATGGACTTCGTAGTCAAGCTACCGCAATCAGTCTCGAAGAATGATGCAATATGGGTTATCGTAGATCGATTGACGAAGTCGGCACATTTTCTACCAATCAGAATCACGTACTCCCTTACTAAGTTTGCCACTCTATACATTAAAGAAATCATTCATTTGCACGGCACCCTAGTTTCAATCGTATCTGATGGAGACCCACGCTTTGTGTCTCATTTCTGCAACAAATTGCAAGAAGCTTTGGGAACCACTCTGAAGTTTAGCACGGCTTATCTCCCACAAACTGATGGGCAATCTGAAAGAACAATCCAGACTTTGAAAGATATGTTACGTGTGTGTGTGCTAGACCTCAAAGGTAATTGGGATGATCACCTACCTTTGGTGGAGTTCACCTATAATAATAGCTACCATGCAAGCATTGGAATGGCGCCATACGAGGCATTATACGGAAGAAAATGTCGATCACCTCTGTGTTGGACAGAAGTCGGAGACAGGAAACTATTAGGCCCCGAGATCATGCAAATAACAAGCGATAAAATGCAACTCATCCAGCAGCAAATCCGCAATGCCCAGAGCCACTAGAAAAGCTATGCAGATACACAGAGACGAGACTTAGAATTTCAAATAGGCAATCATGTGTTCTTAAGAATCTCACCAATGAGAGGGGTTATCTGATTTGGAAAACGAGGAAAGTTAAACCCATGTTATATCGGGCCATTCGAGATACTAAAAAGGATTGGTCCTGTGGCATATCACCTTACGCTTCCACCCGAACTATTCAATGTCCACAATGTGTTTCACATTTCGATGCTTTGCCGATATCTTTAGATTCCAGAGCATGTTGTCAATTATGAGAACCTGGAAGTTCAAGAAGACCTCTATTATGAAGAACAAGTAGTACAAATTCTTGATTGGCGTAATCAGGTCTTTCGAAATAAGACTATACCTCTTGTAAAAGTTTTATGGAGAAACCATCGTGTCGAAGAAGCAACGTAGGAAACTGAAAGTCAAATGCGAGCCAAATACCCACACCTCTTCGAAAACCAAGGTACGTCAAGTTTGGAGACAAACTTCTTTTAAGAAGAGGAGAAATGTGACACCCGAATTTGTAAATTTAATTCAATACTGTAATAAATAGAATTCTTTACTAGTAATAATAATAATAATAATAATAATAATAATAATTAATGTTATGGTTGTAGGTGATAAAATATAATCTAATTAGATTATTAAAACCTTGGGCCTAATGCGAATTAAATCAATGGTTAAAAAAAAAAAAAATATGGTGGTTTATCACCATCCTAATAAATAGGATGGTGACTAAGTAATCACCAGCTTAGGCCACGTGAAGAAAAGGAGAAACAACACCTGTTAGACCGGTGACCAAGATTGAAGCAGCCCACCTAATCTGAAACCATGCAAACATGTCTATAAATAGTGAAATACCTGCACAGTAAGCTTCAGAAGTAAGGACAAGAAATTGGAAACCATTCGTAGTGAGGTAAGCTTCGAGAACTGAGGAAGTGTAGCTGGGAGTTGTAGTAGGAAAATAAAGGCTAAGGGTGAATCTTAAAGTGAGTTATATTATCCTTGAGTTACCATAATATATTTTACGAATGTTTTGAGTTACTATAATTTATTTTATATAATTTGTGCTTTATGGTTATGTTAATGTTTCAATTACGTGGATTATTTCCTAAACTCCATTTGCTTAAATTGAAACGCATGGATATGTTTATTTAAATTTTAAAAATTATTTGACAATAATCTTGTAAACAATTATTTTCTATAAGTACCACCACGGGAGTCCCATACCTTAAGGGACTTAAAAAAAAACCATTGGCCCTTGTTTGGCCACTTTGTGGTCCTCTGTTTGTCATGGATCCATTGACCCCTGTTCTGATTGTCACTCAAGTGACCTATGCTCTGTTCTGTTCTGTACCATGGCTATAGTTATTTACGTAATTTCTATATTTCAGTTTCTGCCATTTAAATAATTTATTTATGCAACTTAAATTATGTTAATGTTTTAGCTTAAATAACTATTCATGGCTATTTTGTGCCACTATACTCACAGTATAATATTTCTCACTCTGCCATGTACTTATAGCTGTTACCCCTTTCAAGTGACGAGACTTAGCAGGATCAAGATGGGGGATAAATCACAGTGTTTTCTTCTCTTTTTTTTTTTTCCTTTTTTTTGTACTGTTTACATTTCTTATTGGACACCTGGAATAAAATAAAAGCCCAAATGACTATGTTTTTTTTCCTTTTAATAAACATTTGGTACCCAATTATTTTATTTTAATTTATTTGCTTGCGCTACGACTACAAAATTATTTGAATTATTTTATTTTCATCTTGTTGCGACGCCAAGCCTTTGCGTACCGGGTTTGGGTCGTGACAGCTAGCACAGGTTTAGGCCACATTGGAATGTCTTCTAAGAAATTACGAAGCCATTTTTCTTCTTCTCTTGTTTTATTTAATGCGATAAACTCAGATTCCATTGTCGACCTAGCTATGCATGTCTACTTGGAAGATTTCCAAGAGACTGCAGCACCTCCTAGGGTAAAGACATATCCACTAGTGGATTTTGAGTCTTTAGTATCCGATATCTAATTTGCATCACTATACCCCTCGAGTACTGCTGGATATTTGGTATAATAAAGGCCATAATTCTGGGTATGTCTTAGATACCTAAGTACCCTAATTATCGTTTTCCAATGATCGGACCCTGGATTACTTGTGTACCTACTCAATTTGCTTACAACATAGGCTATATCTGGCCTAGTGCAATTCATTAAGTACATCAAGCTTCCGATTATCCGAGAGTACTCTAATTGTGATATGCCTGCGCCTGTATTTTTTGACAAATGAAGACTAATGTCAACAGGTGTTTTAGCAGGATGGTCGTTATGCTTTCAAAATTTTTCCAAAATCTTCTCAACATAATGAGACTGAGATAAAGCATATCCTTCAGATGTTCTAGTAATTTTTATTCCTAGAATTACATCTGCTACTCCCAGATCTTTCATATCAAACTTTTTGTTCAACGTTTTCTTTGTGGATTTAATCACGTCATTATTGCTTCCAATAATGAGTATGTCATCCACATAAAGACAAACTATGAAATAGCCTTTGTCTATGCTTTTGACATAGACGCATTTGTCACATTCGTTTATCTTAAAACCATCCGAAAGTATAGCGTGATCAAATTTTTCATGCCATTGTTTCGGGGCTTGTTTTAATCCATAAAGGGATTTGACAGGTTTACAAACCTTTTTCTCTTGGCCGGGAACTTGAAACCTTTATGGTTGTTCCATATAGATTTCCTCATTTAACTCGCCATTCAAAAAAGCTATTTTAACATCCATTTGATGTATTTCCAGATTATACAAAGTTGCAATCGCCATCAACATGCGAATAAATGTTATTCTTGTCATTGGTGAATATGTGTCAAAATAATCAAGGCCTTCCTTCTGTCTGTATCTCTTAACAACAACCCTAGCCTTGTATTTATCTATTGAACCATCGACTTTCATTTTTCTTTTGAATATCTATTTATATCCAAAAGGTTTACACCTTGGTGGAAGATTTACTAGTTTCCAAGTACGATTTTGCAGTATTAATTCAATTTCACTATTCATAGCCTCTCTCCGCAATGGAGCTTCACGACTTGACATTGCTTCTTTGAAGTTTTGAGGCTCATTTTCTAGCAGATATATCAGAAAATCTGGACCAAATGATTTAGAGATCCTAGCCCTCTTGCTACGTCTAGGTTCATTTGATTCATTATCATTGTGGTCTTCACTGCTACCCATAGTAATATCAAAAGTTCTTTTATTTGAACTTTTCTCTTTAGTTTCCTTACTAGGAAAAATGTGTTCAAAAAACGACGCATTTCTTGACTCAATAATAGTGCTTACATGCATATCCGGATTTTCTGATCTATGAACTAAAAATCTATATGCACTGCTATTATTGGCATAACCAATGAACAAACAATCAACGGTCTTTGGTCCTATCTTAGTCGTTTTGGAACTAGGGACTGCCATCTTGGCCAAACACCCCCACACTTTGAGGTAATTGTGGGTAGGTCGTTGACCTTTCCATAATTCGTAAGGTGCTTGATTAAGTTTCTTATGGGGTACCTTGTTAAGGATAAAGTTAGCAGACAAAATCGCCTCCCCCACAAGTTCTGAGGTAACCTTGAACTAATCAACATGGCATTCATCATCTCTTTAAGAGTTCGATTCTTTCTCTCAGCAACTCCATGTGACTAAGGAGAATAGGGTGTAGTGGTTTGGTGAATGATACCATGTTCATAACAAAATTCCTCAAATGGTGCATGTATCATACTTACCACCTCTGTCACTCCTCACTATTTTAATAGTTTTGCCAAGTTGATTTTCAACCTCAAGTTTATATTGCCTAAAAGCTTTTATGACTTCATCTTTACTTCTCAATAAATAAACATAGTAATATCGAGTGCAATCATCAATAAAAGTAATAAAGTACTTCTTACTTCCTCTAGTTTGAACAAATTTTAAATCACAGATATCAATGTGAATTAAACTTAGAGGTTTAGTATTTCTTTTTACTTTATTAAATGATGCCTTAGTAGTTTTGCCTTAACACAAATCTCACATTTATGATTAGGATCAAATACCAAGTATGGTAAACATTCTAAAGCAACAAGTCTACGCAAAAAATTAAAATTAACATGTATTAATCTACCATGCTATAAAAAACAAGACTCAGAAATATAAACAGAAGATGTGTTCTTATTAAATTCGGTATAACAGTTATTACATTGAGCATAAAAAGCTCATCACTTATGTAACCTCGCCCCACATACATTCCAATCATGGAGAGTACAACTTTATCAGATTCAAAGACTAATTTAAACCCATTCTTGATCAACAATGACCCAGAAATCAAATTCTTGAGAATCTCTAGCACATAAAGTCATTGTTAAGAGTTTGTTCTTTCTCCGAGGTCATTTTCAACACAATCTTTCTTTGTCCTTCTACAATTGAAGTGAAGGAGTTTCCCATAAAAAGTTGTTCCCCACTTTCCACCACTTTGTAGGTTGTGAACATCTTCTTATCTGCACAGATATGGCGGGTTGCTCTAGTATCCACCCACCACTCCTTGGGATTGGCCACCAAGTTTGCTTCAGAGATTACTGCAGCAAAATTGATGTCTGTCACTCTATCGGAAAGATAAAAATCCACGACTATGTTGGCTTGTGCTGGCTTTTTGCTTAAACTCCCTTCGTCCTTGCGAACGTGATAATCCTTAGCGCGATGTCCATCTTTGTCGCACACAAAACACTTGCCTTTGAACCTTTTGTTGATCCCGTTGTTGATCCTTTTATTGATCTTACTAGTGGATCCTTGTTTGGGACCATTGTCATCATGCTTCCGCTTTTTGTTGTTGAACATGATTGCTGCAACCTAGAAAGATTCACTGAGAACCTTCCTTTTTGCATGTAAGTCATAGAGAATTAATTGGATATCTTGAACCTGGCTAATAACCGTCTTGGAATCCATCATTTTAAAATCCAGAAAATGGCCGACTACAAATTTCTTTGTATCGGCGTCCTTTGTTTTATACTTATGATCTAGAAATTCCTACAGTTCTTTAGCAGTACTTTTAACACTATATACATTATACAGTATATTGTCCAACCCACTGAGGATATAATTCTGACATAGAAAATCACTATGTTTCTATGCATCGACTGCGATAACCATTTGCCAGTCAGTTTCTCCCTCATTCAGTGCCAGTGCCAGTGCCTATTAATGAGTGAAGCAAGCGAAATTCAATGTCACAAGATAAAACATCATTTTTTGTTGCCATCTTTTAAAATCATTTCCAATGAATTTTTTTAGCTTCTCCCCATGATTTACCGGTACTGTCGAAGTCATCATTAGCGGAACAGGTGTGGGGGTTGAAGTAATAACAATCTCAGTACTATTAATTTCAGTTGTCATACGTCTGACGAAATAAAAATACCCCAATCACAAATTTATATACAAAAGAATTTACACACAAAATAAACAGAATAATATTTTGTAACAAAATTCCAATGATAAACAGTATATTACTACTATGTTATCAAAGAAATCATTAAACAATATATTGCTACTATTTAAGAAATTAAACAGTATATGACTACTATTTAATTTCCTGAAATAAAATATTCGTCTGTCTAATACAAAAATAAATAAAAATAAAAATCTACTTCAAGATTGTAATACCCACAGTGGTGTGTGTGTAAATTAAATGTATAAATTAAATAAACAATAAAATAAAATAATTCAAAAAATAATTATATAAATTATTTTTCGAATTAAACGCTTACGAAAATTAGTGTCAAGGGTTGTGTTGGACACTGTCATGACCCAAACCCGCCCCTATGGGTTTAGCACCGTAACCGGCCAGTAATCCGTGATTATCGAAGGCCTGCTTAACAGTAATAATAGTAATACAGAGTATAGGGGCTGGCAGAAGCCAAAACAGTAAATGAAAGATGTCCAATGAGCTGTGACAGTCTGTATGCAAAAAAAGACTTTTCATAACGCATTCATATTCAAACCATAACGGTATAAACATACATCATATACAGGCATTCAGGTTAGGGACCAAATCCTTACCACAATAGTACAGAATAAGTCTCATACAGTCTATACAAAACAGAAACAGAAACGGGGAATCTAAAACACCCCAAAAAGCCTTAGCTTGAAGGACTTGGAATCTCTCAGTGAGGCACAGTGGCTGGCTTGACAAAAAAGGAGTTTAACCCAACGCTCCTACCTCCGATCCGGTGCCTGGACACCTACATATATATATAAACAGTAAGCTAAAGACCAGTGAATAACATATGCGTAAAGAGCTTAGGAATGAATGTCCTTTCAGTATTTAAAACAGTCATTTGAACAGTATATCAGTTAATCGATCATAGCAGTCATAAGTGGTACATCCAATAGCAAACAATATAGCAGGTCTTAACAGACCGAACAGTTAGTTGATGGCCATCATATCAGTAAACAGTAGTGGTTCCAAGCATGGGAATCGACAGAGATCTCTGTGACAGTAGCAGTACAGTATAGTAGCAGTAAATTGCTATGGATGCCACGAATATAGTTCGCAAATAGGACAAGCATTCATTCAGTAAGAAATATCATTTCAGAAAGCAGTACAGTTGATCATTCAAAACGTATTCATGATTGAATATATCTTTACAATATTGTTACTCACAGAGCTCTGGGTTATAAATAGGCTAGTGAGCGTCCTCGGATGCCAACCCTACACAGTTATAGGATGAACACACACTAAGTTGCACGTTTGGGAAACAATAACTTAGTCCCTATCTTGACTCGGTGTGGTTCTATAGCATTAACCTCATTAAGATGCCTTAAACTAGGCCTAGGAATGCCCAGGATGGAATGAGGATGCAAAGATGCACTTTAAAACACTTTTCAGACTTTTCAGAAAACAGGGGTCTCGCTCGAGCGTGACTTTCTACGCTCGAGCAGACATGCAGACAAAGGAGCTTCGCTCGAGCGTGACTTTCCTTGCTCGAGCGGACTGCAAAAGTACTGGATGCATGAAATTCACGCTTGATAGGCGCTCGACCCTCGCTCGAGCGTGAGAAACAAGTCCTCGCTCGAGCGTGCATTCCCTCGATCGAGCGGACTGTAAACACATGCAATGTACTGGATACACGCATTTCATGCTCGAGCGTCACTATACTCGCTCGAGCGGACTGCATGAACTCAGAGTGTACGCTCGACTGTGGAGTTCCTCGCTTGAGCGTGGATCCCAAATCTGGAATTTCCAGATTTGTCTCCAAGCATGAAATTCAACATTCAATACATCAAAACTCAACCTCTTGGGCCCATTTTCTGGAAAAACACTTTAAACCCATAATACAACATGTTTTGAAGATCAATTTGTAAAATCAAAGCCCAAGGGTGAGTCAATTGAACACCATTTTCAAATAAACATAAAAAACATGATGAACATACAACATGCATGAGTTCAATTGAAATCAAAGCTTCCAATACATAATCAAATGAGTCAATCCTTCCAAAAACGTTGATGAATTCATGAACTATAGCTAGAATATAGACATGCATGTGAGAGTTTCCATGAAATCAACCTCAAAACTCAACAATGTGTACATGCATGCATGATTTAAGCTTCAATTCAACATTTTAAGCTAATACATGCCTTAAATCACTAATGGCTCATGGACCATGCAAGATACGACTAGAATTCAAATTCAAGAAGATGATTCTCCTACCTTAGGTCCTCAATTACAAGAATGAAAGCTCAATTTGCAATCTACCCTTCAATTCCTCTAGATTTCCAAGCAATTCTTGATGAACTCAAACTATCTCCTATCTCTCTCTCTCTATAGTCGGTTAGGCTCTCAAATGGCTGAGGAAATTTGATGATAAAGCTAACATGTATAAATCAAATAAAAGGCTCATGAAAGTCCGCTAAGTGGCATTTTGGTAAATAACTCAAGTTGATGCATTTTAACTTCATTTAATCTAATTTAATCATACCAAATCAAATTTCAACTAAATTTATCATAAAATTACATAAATTCTAATTAACACAAAACACTAATCAATTTCAGATTCGGCCGCTGATAAGGCCTTCAATTTACAGTTCGAAGTTTAAAACATGAACAGATAAATCAATGACAAACAGTTAGAAATGCATTTAAACTAATACACTCAATCAATCAGTCAAAATTTCAGTCAATCAGTTGCTTAATCATGTTTAGTCACAGTTTAGCAGTAATCAGTGGTATTATCAGTAAACAGTGGTGAGGGTTGTCATAGTCTCCCCTCCTTACAAAGAGTTTGGTCCTCCATACTCGAATTACCTTCATTTTGGAAGAATACTGGATTTAGTGGGAACAATTCAGGATATCTCTTCATCATATCGTCTTCCCTTTTCCAAGTGGCATAAACACCACCATGGTTTTGCCAATCAACTTTCACTAACGGGATTTCTTTGTTCCTTAACTTCTTGATCCATCTGTTTACAATTTGAATAGGCCGTTCTTCATAAGTGTAGTCATCACTTAGCACTACACGGGTAAGCTCAATAACATGAAAGGGATCCCGAAGATAATCCCTCTACATTGAAATATGGAAGACATTATGCATATGCTCCATTTCAGGAGGAAGCGCTACTTGATACGCCACCGAATTAATTTTCTCAATAATCTCATACGGTCCGACATATCTCAGCGCTAACTTACCGTTGACTCCAAATCGAGTCTGGCCTTTCATCGGTGTCACTTTAACAAAGACATGATCACCTACTTCATATTCTCTGTCTCACCTTCGGATATCTGCATAACTTTTCTGTCGGCTTTGTGCGGTTTTCAATCTTTGCTGAATCAGTTTCACCTTTTCTGTGGTTTCCTGTACAATCTCGGGCCCAAGCAAAGGCCCATCTCCAACTTCTGCCCAGCAAATTAGAGATCGACATTTCCTGCCATACAAAGCCTCGAAAGGCGCCATACCAATGCTTGAATGAAAACTGTTGTTGTAGGCGAATTCAGCCAACGGTAAATGGCTTTCCCAATTTCCTTGGAAATTAAGAACACACATTCTCAGTAAATCCTCCAGAGTCTGGATGGTTCTTTCTGACTGGCCATCTGTTTGAGGATGGTATGCACTACTTAGTCTCAGTTCAGTACCCAATGCTGTTTGTAGGCTTTGCCAGAATCTGGATGTAAACTTCGAGTCCCTATCAGAAACAATGGACACAAGCACTTATGCAATCTAACAATCTCATCAATATAGAGTATAGCCAATTTATCCGCATTATAAATTGTTTTGACAGGTAAGAAGTGAGCAGATTTAGTCAGTCTATCAACAATAATCCAAATTGAGTCCATATCTTTACTGGAGCGAGGTAAACCAACAATGAAATCCATAGTGATATATTCCCATTTCCACACCGGTATCGGTAAAGGTTGCAGTAAGCCTGCGGGTCGTTGATGTTTGACTTTAACTTGTTGGCAATGAAGACATTTCGACATAAAATCAGCAATTTCTTTCTTCATTCCTGGCCACCATAAGTTCAGTTTCAAGTCTTGGTACATTTTCGTATTCCCTGGATGGATGGACAATTTTGAATTGTGGCCCTCTTGCAGAATTCTTCTTTTCAGTTCAGAATCACTTGGTACACATAATCTTCCCTAAAATTTCAGTACATTGTTCTCAAATTTGAAACCCGGCCTCGGTTTAGTTTCTCGTTCATCGATGATCTTCTTCAAGAAGTCATCCCGTTGCTGTTTCTCTTTAATCTTTTCGATAAGTGCCGGTTGAGCAGAAATAGCAACTAAGATTCCACCTTGTTCGCGCAAGACAATTTCAACTTCAAGTCTTTCAAGGTCACATAGCAATTCTTTCTGCTTGGTGAGTAAACAGGCTAAATTTCCAATCGATTTCCAACTCAATGCATCGGCAACGGTGTTAGCTTTTCCTGGATGGTACAAAATTTGCAAATCATAATCCTTTATCAGTTCTAACCATCTCCGCTGCCTCATGTTCAGTTCTTTCTGTGTGAAGAAGTACTTCAAACTCTTGTGGTCTGTATACACCTCACACGTCGCCCCATAAAGGTAGTGACACCAGATTTTCAGTGCAAACATTACTACAGCAAGTTCCAAGTCATGGGTCAGGTAGTTCTTTTCATGCGATCTCAGTTGTCGGGAAGCATACGCAATAACTTTACCATTCTGCATTAAAACACATACCAAACCCTTATAAGAAGCATCACTAAATATAGTATAACCATCCGTACTTGAGAGTAGGGTAAGAATTGGTGCAGTCACAAGTCGAGTCTTTAATTCTTGAAAGGCTGATTCTCTCTGGTCAGTCCAGTCAAATTATATCCCCTTTTGAGTCAATTGAGTCAGTGGTAGGGCAATTTTGGAGAAGTCTTTGACAAACCTTCTGTAATACTCGGCTAAGCCTAGAAAACTTCAGACTTCGGTAACATTTGTCGGTCTAGGCCAATTCACTACTGCTTCAATTTTCTGCGGGTCAACTGTAATACCATCTTTACTGATCACATGCCCTAAAAACATCACGTTATCAAGCCAAAATTCACATTTAGTCAGTTTAGCATACAGTTTCTGTTCTCTTAGGGTCTATAGGGAAATTCTCAAATAATGTTCATGTTCTTCCGTGCTTTTGGAATAAATCAAAATGTAATCTATGAAAACAACTACAAATTCATCAAGGTATGGTTTGAAAATTCTGTTCATAAGATCCATAAATGCAGCAGGTGCATTGGTAACTCCAAAATGCATAACTAAGAATTCATAATGTCCGTACCTCGTTCGAAAGGCAGTCTTTTTAATGTCTCCTATCTTGACTTTCAACTGGTGGCACCCAGATCTAAGGTCAAGTTGAGAGAAAACTTGGGCACCCTATAACTGATCAAATAAATCATCAATACGAGGCAATGGATATTTATTTTTCACTGTTACCTTGTTCAGTTCACGGTAGTCAATGCAAAGTCTCAATGAGCCGTCTTTCTTTTTCACAAAAAAGACTGGAGCGCCCCATGGCGAAGTACTGGGCCTGATGAACTTCTTATCTAACAGTTCTTGCAGTTGAACTTTCAACTCTTTCAATTCAGTCGGTGCCATTCTGTAAGGAGCTTTAGATACTGGCTGTGTACCCAGAATCACATCAATGGTGAATTCAATCTCCTTATCAATCAAATCCCTTGACAAATCATCTGGAAAAATATCTGGGAATTCTCTGACTATAGGAATATTGTTTACATCAGCAGGTACAGTCAATACACAACACAGATACCCTTTATACCCATTTTTAATCAGTTTAAAAGCTTTCATGGATGAAATCAGATATGACGGGGGAGGTACTACTCCAACTCTGTTAAATACAAATTCAGGTAAACTAGGTGGACGGAAAACAACTTGTTCGGTTACACAGTCTATGGTAGCATGATATTTTGTTAACCAGTCCATTTCCAATATCACATCAAAATG
Organism: Camellia sinensis; assembly: GCF_055761805.1. Lineage (NCBI taxonomy): Eukaryota > Viridiplantae > Streptophyta > Magnoliopsida > Ericales > Theaceae > Camellia > Camellia sinensis. The sequence goes on from NC_138963.1 coordinate 146,781,339, forward strand.
ATTAATATTCAATGGCAGTAAATCAATATACAAATGCGCATCTTCAACAATAATCTCACATGCAGGGTACATATAAGCACAAGTCATGGATCCTCCAACAGGTGAAGATACAGCTAACAGATAGTTCATAGGTTCCAGTGGTCTATTTAATTTTTGCGAAAAAGCATGCGATACATATGAATGTGTAGACCCCGAATCAATCAGAACATATGCATTTTCAGCACAAATTGAGAGTATACCTGCCACAACGGTCTCGGTATTCTGCACATCTCCCGGTACGAGTGCGAACACTCGGCCTTGCCTCATAGGCTCTTTTCCAGTAGCTTTGGGGTTGGGTTTCGGTGGAGCAGTTGATGCTGCTGCGCTTGGTGCAGCTTTACTATTTCCCTGAGGAGCAGAAGGGCAATCTTTGACGATGTGGCCCACCTTGCCACACCTGTAACAAGCACCTGAAAGTTTATAGCAAGCCCTTTTATGTTGCTTACCACATTCAGAACAGGGCGGTATGGAACCACTCCCCTGTCTGGAACTGGTCGTTGACCCTGTATTTTACTTTTTATTCATTGAACTGTTCCGGCCTTTCTTAAACTTGAAGCCTCGTCTCTTACCACGCCACTCGGTCGTTGGTGTTTTAGTCTGTTTCAGTGCCTCGATGTTTGACTCAGCCATTATTGCTCGGTTAAGAACATCTACATACTTCAGTAGCTTCAGAACATTTATCCTGCCAAGGATTTTAACATTAAGGCCACCTTCAAACTTCCTGGCCGTTTTGTAATCGATATCCACCATGTGTGGTACATATCTGGCGAGTTCAGTGAATTTCGATTTGTACTCAACTACGGACATGGTGCCTTGTTTCAGTTGTTCAAACTCAGTCACTTTTCTGTCCCTAACACACAGTGGAAAGTATTTCTCAAAGAAGGCTCCTTTAAACTGAGCCCAAGTCATAACAGTGTCGGTGTCATGGACAAGTATCCACCATCTTCTGACCTCTTTTTGTAAGGTGAAGGTAGCCAATAGCACCTTGTGTGCTTCAGAACACGGAAAGACTTCAAACAATTTCTCGGTCTCTAGGACCCATGCTTCGGCCTTTAGCGATTCAAGGCTGTCACGACCCAAACCTGCCCCTATGGGTTTAGCACCGTAATCGGCCAGTAATCCGAGATTACCGAAGGCCTGTTTAACAGTAAGACAGTAATACAGAGTACAGGGGCTGACGGAAGTCAAAACAGTAATTAAAAGATGTCCAATGAGCTGTGACAGTCTGTATGCAAAGACTTTTTTAAAACATATTCACATTCAGAACAAAACAGTACCATACATACATATACAAACATTCGGGTTAGGGACCAAATCCCTACCATAACAGTACAGTACGAGTCTATATAGTCTATACAATACAGTGACAGAAAGGGGGAATCTAAAACACCCCGAAACAGCCTTAGCTTGGCAGCACTTAGAACCTCAAGGTGAGGCACGACGGTTGGCTTGACAAAACAAGAGCTAATCTGACGCTCCTAACTCCGGTCTGGTGCCTGAACACCTACATATATATATATATATATATATATAAACAAGTAAGCTAAAGCCTAGTGAATAACATATGCGTAAAGAGATTAAGAATGAATGTCCTTTCAGTATTGAAAACAGTCATTCATCAGTAAATCAGTCATTCAGTTTGTGGCTCATGTTTCATGCCATAACAGTTATTCAGAAACTAGAATAGTCGTATGTGGTACATCCAATAACAAAACAGTACAGTAGGTCTTAACAGACCGAGCAGTCAATGATGGCCATCATATCAGTAAACAGTAGTGGTTCTAAATGTGGGAACCGACAGAGATCTCTGTAACAGTAGCAGTAATAGTTCAGTAACAGTAAATTGCTATGGATGCCACGAATACAGTTCACAAATAGGACAAACATTCATTCAGTAAACAGTGTCATTTCATGAAGCAGTACAGTCATTTGTTCAAAAAATAATCTCAATTGAACATATCTTTACAGCATTGTTACTCACAGAGCACTGGGCTATAAGCAGCTAGAGCGTCCTCGGATGCCAACCCTACATAGTTACAGAACGAACACACACTAAGCTACATAGTTGGAAAATAATAACTTAATCCCTAATTTGCCTCAGTGTGGTTCTACATCAATATCCTCATTAAGATGCCTTAAATTAGGCCTAGGAATGCCTAGGATGGAATGAGAATGCAAAGATGCATTTTAAAACACTTTTCAGAATTTTCAAAAAACAAAGGTCTCGCTCGAGCATGGCTTTCTACGCTCGAGCAGACATGCAGACAAAGGGGCTTTGCTCGAGCGTGACTTCCGTCGCTCGAGCAGACTGTAAGCTACAGTAAAAATACTAGATGCACAAAAATCACGCTCGACGGGCGCTCGATCCACGCTCGAGCGTGAGACACAAGTCCTCGCTCGAGCGTGAGACACAAGTCCTCGCTCGAGCAGACTGTAAACACATGCAAAGTACTGGATACACGCATTTCACGCTCGAGCGCCACTTTCATCGCTCGAGCGGACTGCATGAACACAAGGCGTACGCTCGAGCGTGGAGTTCCTCGCTCAAGCGTGAGTCCAAAATCTGGAATTTCCAGATTTGAACCCCAAGCTCAAAACTCAACTTTAATGCACCAAAACTCAACTTCTTGGGCCTATTTTCTGGAAAAACACTTTAAACCCGTAATGTAACATGTTTTGAAGATCAATTTATAAAATCAAAGCCCAAGGGTGAGTCAATTAAAACATAATTTCATCAAAACTTCAAGAACATGATGAACATGCAACATGCATGAATTTAATCAACTTCAAAGCTTCCAAAGCATGATCAAATGAGTTAATCCACTCCTAAACATGATGAGTTCATGGACTATAACCCAAATATGGACATGCATGAAATAATTTCCATGAAAACAACTCTAAACTTCAAGAGATGCACATGCATACATGATACAAGCTTCAATTCAACAATTTAAGACCAATTCTAGACTTAGATCACTAAAATTCCATGAATCATGCAAGACACAACTTCAATTCACAAATGAGAGGATGAAATTTCTGCCTTATGTCTTGAATTCAAGGTATACAACCTCAAATAATGCAAGACTCCTTCAATCTTCTAAGCCTCCAAGCCAATTTGGTTGAAAACAAGTTTATTCCTCTCCCTCACTCTCTCTAGTCGGTTAAGCTCAAGGAAATGGGCTGATGAAGTGTTGTAATGCTAGCATATAGAGATAAAAAAAAAAGGCTCATGAAAGTCCACTAAGTGGCATTCTCATAAATAAGTCCAACTCTTGTAAATTAGCATTATTTAATCCAATTTAAACATACCAAATCAATTTTCAATTAAAAATACCATAAAATCACATAAATGCTAATTAACATAATTCACTAATCAATTTCAGATTCGGCTGCCGATAAGGCCTTCAATTTGCAGTTCAAAACATAACATATGAACAGATCATTTAATAGTCAAACAGATAGACATGCATTTAAACTACCACACTCAATCAATTAACTCAGAATTTCAATCAATTCAATTACTTATCATGATCAGTCTCAGTTTAGTAGTAGTCAGTGGTGTTATTAGTAAACAGTAGTAAGGGTTGTCACAGTCTCCCCTCCTTATAAAGAGTTTGGTCTTAAAACTCGAATTAACTTCATTTTGGAAGAAAACAGGATTCAGTGGGAATAATTCAGGATATCTCTTCATCATATCATTTTCCCTCTCCCAAGTGGCATACATGCCACCATGGTTTTCCCAGTCAACTTTCACTAACGGAATCGCTTTGTTCCTTAACTTCTTGATCCGTCTGTTCACAATCTGAATAGGCCGTTCGTCGTAAATGTAGTCAGCACTTAGCACTACACGGGTAGGCTCAATCACATGGAAGGGATCCTGAAGGTATTCCCTCAACATTGAAATATGGAACACGTTATGCATATGCTCCATTTCAGGACGAAGCACTACTTGATACGCCACCAGATTAATCTTCTCAATAATCTCATATAGTCCAATATATCTCGGCACTAGCTTACCCTTGACTCAAAAACGAGTATGGCCCTTCATCAGTGTCACTTTTACAAAAACATGATCACCTACTTCATACTCTCTGTCTCGCCTTCGGACATCCGCATAACTTTTCTGTCGGCTTTGTGCGGTTTTCAGTCTCTGTTGGATCAGTTTCACTTTTTCAGTAGTTTCTTGTACAATCTCGGGCCCAAGCAAAGGCCCATCTCTAACTTCTGCCCAGCAAATCGGAGATCGACATTTTCTTCCATACAAAGCCTCGAAAGGCGCCATACCAATGCTTGAATGAAAACTGTTGTTGTAGGCGAATTCAGCCAATGGTAGATGTCACACCCCAAATCCGGGCATGACCGGCCGTGGCCCACAGGGACTTAGCCCAAGGCACACGTAAGCCTAAACATGAATCCAAAACCATAAAGAATAAATGTGATGATAGCCCAAAAATAAATAAATCAAAACTCAATCCAGTGACATGCCACAATTGAAAAACAAGTCATAACCAACTTCCTAAAAATATATATACACTAAATGGGACACAAACCGCCCACAAAATAAAATAATTCTAAATAAAACCCAACCACAATATATGCACAAAACTCGACAAAGCAACCTAAAACAAATTAAATAAATGCCCTAGAGGTCCATGCAATTGAGTCCCCGCTACGCCATGAGTCGACTCTAAGTCCTTCTAACACCTGGAAATGGTAAACAACTAAGTGAGCTGATAGCTCAGTGAGTAGCAACATGGATAGTAAATACAGTTTTGAAAACAGGGTTCAATTCCAAAATAAGATATATATCACAGAAACTAGATTGGCATACAGTTTGGTAAATACAATTGTTTCAAAAATATGGTTCCACAATTCAACATTTAAAATACTCATGTCTCGCAAGAATATGATAAACGACATTTTCCACTTAAAACAGATTATAACATGAACACCAATAATTTTCTGGGTACCAATAAAAACAAATAATCTGCCACACAGTTCTTAAGGCTATAAGCCCCGTTGGATCCAATACCGAACTAAGAGTCATCCTCAGGGTGGCACCTGGGCCTTTTCTCAAAGACGATCCGATTGAAGGTCACCTAGTTGTTTTTAAAGGCCTTTTCCTTACAATCGTTGAGCACTAGAGTCATCACGGCCCAACCCGGATCTGTTCCCTAGTGGCTAGAGTCACCACACACAGTGGAATAATTTCCCTGAACTAAATACACACATGGTCCCAATAATCAATACACATCAGTTTCGCAAAACATGGTAGTTCATCATTATAAACATGAGACCAAAACAAATAGTTTACAGTATGCCAAGTTCACACATGTTTTAGAAATAATTTGATTCAATTGATAGTATAATAATTTATCAAAACAGTTTAATCATGAAACAACAATTTAATTTTCCAACAGTTCAGGGTAGGGGAATATTTATAAAAATATGTAGCATGAAACTACTCACCTGGAAATGAAATAATATAATCCTCGAATAGAGTATGAAAGTCCAACTAGTGCCCTGAACCAATATGAAAACTACACATCACTACTAATTTAAAAATACTAAAGAATACGAACTAAGTAACCCCAAACTAAAGCGCACTAACACGACTCAACCCAACTCACCGTTACTCTTAAATATTACCTAAGTTCATGTTCTTCAAGGTCTAAAATCACCCAAGACATAGGTTTCGATCGAAACTTAACTAAAAATAACTTTAAGATAAAACAGTGTTTTAAACAAGTTTTCCTAATCTATTTGCTAACTTTGAAAATTACAAAACCCACTCCACGCTATTCGAAAAATTCTAAAACCCTCCAGATATCAACTAATATATCCTAAGTTTCAAACCCAATTGGTTTCACTTGATTTGCTTATCAAAATAATTATCTACAATTTATTATATCCAAACAGGTTGTTTTCTGCAGCACTTTAAAGAAATTGACGGTTCTCTTAATATACACGAGCAATCAATGCAAGGCCAAAAACGTACGAAACTAGACTCGTAACCGGTTCTAATGACACTAATTTGATAATTTTTGGATTTATAACCAAAGAGAACAACACTCCCGAATTTACTGTTTCGGACTGGTTTCCTGGAAAGATTTGAATACCTCAATTTATATGGATTTTGACTCCCAAAAATTATGAAAAAATTCATATATGCAATTCAATATGTAATTGATCTACCGTAAAAATTTTAGTTCAAAATTCATCCGATTGATGTGGTTTCTTGATTTTTAAAGTTCGTGATTATGCTCAGAATTTTTGGACTAAGAATTACACCCATTCTTTATACATGAATTTAACTCCTCAAATTTCTTAACAGTATATATATATACAAAATACATAAACCTACAACCTCTCCATCAATGAACTAAATAATAATAGAGTAAGGATAAAGAACAAAAACAAAAGGAAGATGAGAGACAAAGACCCACCGCACACCCAAAAATCCTTCTTTGTTTGCAACCCTTTTTTTTCCCCTTCTTTTCTCTCAACTTCTTTCTCCCCATGGCTGTTGTGGCTGCTGCTATAGAATGTATTTGGCAACCTAGGGTTACATTATGTATCTACACAAAAGGCCCTAAAATATTATCTTTTGTTTTAATTTATTTTCTCTCCCCATTAATTTAAATAAAATACAAATATTATTAGATCAAAATATACTTACTAATTTGGCACTTTAATTAATTTATTAATTTATTTATTTTTAAATAATAAATCTTGCCTCTAAATTAAAGACTTTCACCATAAATTTATTTTAGGTTTAAAAATTAATTAAAAGACCTTCCAAATATTTAATTTGCACTTTAGAATTCACCACCAAAATATTTGATATTATAATATTATTATTATTTAATTATTTACTTAATTTTTATATTCGGGTTCTCACAGTAGATGACTTTCCCAATTTCCCTGGAAATCAAGAACACACATCCGCAGTAAATCCTCTAGAGTCTGGATGGTTCTTTTTGACTGACCATCTGTTTGAGGATGGTATGCACTACTCAGTCTCGGTTCAGTACCCAATGCTGTCTGCAAACTTTGCCAAAATCTCGATGTAAACTTCGAGTCCCTATCAGAAACAATGGACACAGGCACTCCATGCAATCTAACAATCTCATCAATATAGAGTATAGCCAATTTGTTCGCATTATAAATTATTTTGACAGGTAAGAAGTGAGCAGATTTAGTCAATCTATCAACAATAACCCAAATTGAATCCATACCTTTACTGGAGCGAGGTAAACCAACAATGAAATCCATAGTGATATGTTCCCATTTCCACTCCGGTATCGGTAAGGGTTGCAGTAAACCTGCGGGTCGTTGATGTTTGGCTTTAACTTGTTGGCAATGAAGACATTTCGATACAAAATCAGCAATCTCTTTCTTCATTCTCGGTCACCAGAAATTCAATTTCAAGTCTTGGTACATTTTCGTATTTCCTGGATGGATAGACAGTTTTGAATTGTGGCCTTCTTGCAGAATTCTTCTTTTCAGTTCAGAATCACTTGGTACACACAATCTTCCCTGAAATTTCAACACATTATTCTCAAATTTGAAATCCAGCCTCGGTTTGGATTCCCGTTCTTCGATGATCTTCCTCAAGAAGTCATCCTGTTGCTATTTCTCTTTAATCTCTTCAATCAGTGCCGGCTGAGCTGAAATAGCGGCTATTGTTTCACCTTGTTCACGCAAAACAATCTCAATTTCAAATCTTTCAAGGTCACATAGCAATTCTTTTTGTCCGGTGAGTAAATAGGCCAAATTTCCAATCGATTTCTGACTCAGTGCATCAGCATCAGTGTTAGCTTTTCCTGGATGGTACAAAATTTACAGGTCATAATCTTTAATCAGTTCTAACCATCTCCGCTACCTCATGTTCAGTTCTTTCTATGTGAAGAAATACTTTAAACTCTTGTGGTCTGTGTATACCTCACATGTAGCCCCATAAAGGTAGTGACGCCAAATTTTCAGTGCAAACACTACTGCAACAAGTTCCAAATCATAGGTCGGGTAGTTCTTTTTATGTGGTCTCAGTTGTCGGGAAGCATATGCAATCACTTTTCCATTCTGCATTAAAACACACCCCAAACCCTTATGAGAAGCATCACTATATACAGTATAACCATCCGTACCTGAGGGTAAAGTGAGAATCGGTGCAGTCACTAGTCAAGTTTTCAACTCTTGAAAAGCTGATTCCCTCTGATCGGTCCAGTCAAATGATATCCCCTTCTGAGTCAGCTGTGTCAATGGTAGGGCAATTTTAGAGAAATCTTTGACAAACCTTCTGTAATACTCGGCTAAGCCTAGAAAACTTCGGACTTCGGTAACATTTGTCGGTCTAGGCTAGTTCACCACTGCTTCAATTTTCTGCGGATCAACTAAAATTCCATCCTTACTGATCACATGCCCCAAAAACATAACATTGTCAAGCCAAAATTCACATTTAGTCAATTTAGCATACAGTTTCTATTCTCTTAGGGTCTGTAGGGAAATTCTTAAGTGATGTTCATGTTCCTTAGTGCTTTTGGAATAAATTAAAATGTCATCTATGAATACAACAATAAAGTCATCGAAGAATGGTTTAAAAATTCGGTTCATAAGGTCCATTAATGCAGCAGGTACATTAGTAACTCCGAAAGGCATAACTAAGAATTAATAATGTCCATACCTCGTTCGAAATGCAGTCTTTTCAATGTCCCCTGTCTTGACTTTCAACTGGTGGTATCCAGATCTAAAGTCAATTTTGGAGAACACTTGGGCACCCTGTAACTGGTCAAATAAATCATCAATGCGAGGCAATGGATATTTATTTTTCACTGTTACCTTGTTCAGTTCACGGTGGTCAATGTAGAGTCTTAGTGAGCCGTCTTTCTTTTTTACAAATAAGACTGGCGCGCCCCACGGTGAAGTACTGGGCCTGATGAACTTCCTATCTAGTAGTTCTTGTAGCTGAACTTTCAACTCTTTCAATTCAATCGGTGCCGTTCTGGAAGGAGCTTTAGATACTGGCTGTGTACCCGGAATCACATCAATGGTGAACTAAATCTCCCTATCAATCAAATCCCCTGGCAAATCATCTGAAAAAACATCTGGGAATTCTCTGACTATAGGAATATTGTCCACATTAGTTTTATCATCAGTAGGTACAGTCAATACAGAACATAGATACCCTTTACACCCCTTTCTAATCAATTTAAAAGCTTTCATGGATGAAATCAGGTATGGGGGAGGTACTACTCCAACTCCATTAAATACAAATTCAGGCAGTCCAGGTGGACGAAAAACAACTTGTTTCGTTACACAGTCTATGGTCGTATGATATTTTGTTAACCAGTCCATTCCCAATATCACATCAAAATGATCTATATTCAATAGCAGTAAATCAATATACAAATGAACATCCCCAACAATAATTTCACATGCAGGGTACATATAAGCACAAGTCACGGATCCCCCAACAGGTGAAGATACAGCTAACGGATAGTTCATGGGTTCTAATAGTCTATTCAATTTTTGCAAAAAAACATGCGATACATATGAATGTGTAGACCCCGAATCAATAAAAACATATGCATTTTGAGCACAAATTGAGAGTATACCTAACACAACGGTCTCGGTATTCTGTACATCTCCCGGTACGAGTGCGAACACTCGGCCTTACCTCATATGCTCTTTTCCAGTCGCTTTGGGTTTGGGTTTTGGTGGAGCAGTTGATGCTGCTGCGCTTGGTGCAGCTTTGCTATTGCCTTGGGGAGCAGAAGGGTAATCTTTAACCATGCGGTCTACCTTGCCACACTATAACAAGCACCAGAGAGTTTATAACAAACCCCCTTATGATTCTTACCACATTCGGAGCAGGGCAATATAGAACGGTTTCCTTGACTAGAACTGTTTGTTAACCTTGTGTTCTGCTTTTTGTTCAACGAACTGTTCCGGCCTTTCTTAAATTTAAAACCCTGTCTCCTACCACGCCATTCAAATGCTGGTGTTTCAATCTATTTCAATGCCTCGATGTTCGACTCAGCCATGATTGCTCGGTCAAGAACATCCACATACTTCAGTAATTTCAAAACATTGATCCTGTCAAGTATTTCAACATTGAGGCTGCCTTCAAACTTCCTGGCCTTTTTATAATAAGTGTCAACCATGTGCAGTGCATATCTGGCGAGTTCAGTAAACTTTGACTCATACTCAGCCACGGACATGGTACCTTGTCTCAACTGTTCAAACTCGATCACCTTGCGGTCTCTGACGCACTGTGGGAAGTATTTCTCAAAGAAGGCTCCCTTAAACTAAGCCCAATCCATAGCAGTATTGGTGTTGCGGACCAGCATCCACCACCTTCTGGCCTCTTCTTGCAAAGTAAAGGTGGCCAGTAGCACTTTGTGTGCTTCAGAACACGGAAACACGTCAAATAATTTTTCAGTTTCTAGCACCCACGCTTCGGCCTTCAATGGTTCAAGGCGTCCCTGAAAGGATAGCAGTTTCATCTTGCTAAACTTCTGTGTTAGAGCAATGATGTCATCATTCACAGGTGGCTCTGGCTGTACTGGAGGAGGTGGGGGCTGTTGGTTCTGTTGTTGCAGCCTTAAGGCCTCAGTCAACACTTCAACTGTTCTCTCTAGCCTTGCCATTCTGGCCTCAGATGATTCAGTTTCATCAGTAGTTCTTGTATTATCCATTTCACTATAGGCAATTATAGCAATAATAAATATAGGCAGTTGCATACTTAAGCACATTAGCACATTGGCACAAATATTCATGTCATGGCCACACACACTTTTCATGCTCATACAATGCCCTATTTACTTTTCTAGGACATCCTATAGCTCATTTGGACACGTGTGTGCGGTATAACTCGTGGTTTAATATCGCTCTGATACCACTCTGTCACGACCCAAACCCGCCCCTATGGGTTTAGCACCGTAACCCGCCAGTAATCCGAGATTACCGAAGGCCTGCTTAACAGTAAGACAGTAATACAGAGTACAGGGGCTGACGGAAGCCAAAACAGTAATTAAAAAATGTCCAATGAACTGTGATAGTTTGTATGCAAAAAGACTTTTTTAAAACATATTCATATTCAGAACAAAATAGTACTATACATACATATACAAACATTTGGGTTAGAGACCAAATCCCTACCATAACAATGCAGTACGAGTCTATACTGTCTATACAATACAGTGACAGAAAGAGGGAATCTAAAACACCCTAAAGTAACCTTAGCTTAGCAGCACTTGGAACCTCAAGGTGAGGCACGATGGTTGGCTTGACAAAATAAGAGCTAATCCGACGCTCCTAACTCTGGTCCGGTGCCTGAACACCTACACATATATATAAACAGTAAGCTAAAGCCTAGTGAATAACATATGCGTAAAGAGGTTAAGAATGAATGTCCTTTCAGTATTGAAAACAGTCATTCATCAGTATATCAGTCATTCAGTTTGTGGCTCATATTTCATGCCATAACAGTTATTCAGAAACTAGAATAGTCATATGTGGTACATCCAATAGCAAAACAGTACAGTAGGTCTTAACAGACCGAACAGTCAATGATGACCATCATATCAGTAAACAGTAGTGGTTCCAAACGTGGGAACCAACAGAGATCTCTGTAACAGTAGCAGTAACAGTAAATTGTTATGGATGCCACGAATACAGTTCACAAATAGGACAAACATTCATTCAGTAAATAGTGTTATTTCATAAAGTAGTACAGTCATTTGTTCAGAAAACAATCTCACTTGAACATATTTTTACAACATTGTTACTCACAGAGCACTGGGCTATAACAACTAGAGCGTCCTCGGATGCCAACCCTACACAGTTGGAAAATAATAACTTAATCCCTAATTTGCCTCGGTGTGGTTCTACATCAATATCCTCATTAAGATGTCTTAAACTAGGCCTGGGAATGTCTAGGATGGAATGAGGATGCAAAGATGCACTTTAAAACACTTTTCAGAATTTTCAAAAAACAAAGGTCTCGCTCGAGCGTGGCTTTCAACGCTTGAGCGGACATGCAGACAAAGGAGCTTCGCTCGAGCGTGACTTTCGTCGCTCGAGCAGACTGTAAGCTACAGTAAAAATACTGGATGCACAAAAATCACGCTCGACGGGCGCTCGCTCGAGCATGAGACACAAGTCCTCGCTCGAGCGTGAACTCTCTCGTTCGAGTGGACTGTAAACACATGCAAAGTACTGGATACACGCATTTCACGCTCGAGCGCCACTTTCATCGCTTGAGCGGACTGCATGAACACAAGGCGTACGCTCGAGCGTGGAGTTCCTCGCTCGAGCGTGAGTCCAAAATCTGGAATTTCCAGATTCGAACCCCAAGCTCAAAAATCAACTTTAATGCATCAAAACTCAACTTCTTGGGCCTATTTTCTGGAAAAACACTTTAAACCCATAATATAACATGTTTTGAAGATCAATTTGTAAAATCAAAGCCCAAGGGTGAGTCAATTAAAACACAATTTCATCAAAACTTCAAGAACATGATGAACATGCAACATGCATGAATCTAATCAACTTCAAAGCTTCCAAAGCATGATCAAATGAGTTAATCCACTCCCAAACATGATGAATTCATGGACTATAACCCAAATATGGACATGCATGCAATAATTTCCATGAAAACAACTCTAAACTTCAAGAGATGCACATGCATGCACGATACAAGCTTCAATTCAACAATTTAAGACCAATTCTAGACTTAGATCACTAAAATTCCATGAATCATGCAAGACACAACTTCAATTCACAAATGAGAGGATGAAATTTCTGCCTTATGTCTTGAATTCAAGGTATACAAGCTCAAATAATGCAAGACTCCTTCAATCTCCTAAGCCTCCAAGCCAAATTGGTTGAAAACAAGTTTTTTCCTCTCCCTCACTCTCTCTAGTCGGTTAAGCTCAAGGAAATGGGTTGATGAAGTGTTGTAATGCTAGCATATAGAGATCAAATAAAAGGCTCATGAAAGTCCACTAAGTGGCATTCTCGTAAATAAGTCCAACTCTTGTAAATTAGCATTATTTAATCCAATTTAAACATACCAAATCAATTTTCAATTAAAAATACCATAAAATCACATAAATGCTAATTAACATAATTCACTAATCAATTTCAAATTCGGCCGCCGATAAGGCCTTCAATTTGCAGTTCAAAACATAACATATGAACAGATCATTTAACAGTCAAATAGATAGACATGCATTTAAACTACCACACTCAGTTAATTAACTCAGAATTTCAATCAATTCAATTACTTATCATGATCAGTCTCAGTTTAACAGTAGTCAGTGGTGTTATCAGTAAACAGTAGTGAGGGTTGTCATAAAGGCCTCCTTGGAATGACGGTGGTTTCATTTTACTGAACTTCTGCGTTAGAGCAATTATATCATCATTCACATTCTGCTCTGGTTGAACTGGAGGAGGTGGGGGCTGTTGGTTCTGTTGTAGCCTTAAGGCCTCAGTTAGCAGTTCAACTGTTCTTTCGAGCCTTACCATTCTGGCCTCAGATGATTCAGGTTCATCAACATTTCTTGCGTTATCCATTTCACTATAGACAATTATGGCAATTATAAACATAGCAGTTGCAAACTTAACATATTAACACATTAGCACATATATTCATGTCATAGCCACACACACTTTTTCAATGCTCATGCAATGCCCTATTCACTTTTCTACGACATCCTATAGCTCATTTGGACGCGTGTGTGCGATATAACTCGTGATTTAGTATCGCTCTGATACCATTCTGTCACGACCCAAACCCGTCCTTATGGGTTTAGCACCGTAACCGGCCAGCAATCCATGATTACCGAAGGCCTGCTTAACAGTAATAACAGTAATATAGAGTACAGGGGCTGGCAGAAGCCAAAACAGTAAATGAAATATGTCCAATGAGCTGTGACAGTCTGTATGCAAAAAGACTTTTCATAACGCATTCACATTCAAACCATAACGGTATAAACATACATCATATACAAGCATTCAGGTTAGGGACCAAATCCCTACCATAACAGTACAGTACAAGTCTCATACAGTCTATACAAAACAGAAACAGAAAAGGGGAATCTAAAACACCCCAAAAAGCCCTAGCTTGAAGGACTTGGAACCTCTCAGTGAGGCACAGTGGCTGGCTTGACAAAAAGGGAGTTTAACCCAACGCTACTACCTCCGATCCGGTGCCTGGACACCTACATATATATATAAACAGTAAGCTAAAGCCTAGTGAATAACATATGCGTAAAGAGGTTAGGAATGAATGTCCTTTTAGTGTTTAAAACAGTCATTTGAACAGTATATCAGTTAATCGATCATAGCAGTCATAAGTGGTAGATCCAATAGCAAACAATACAGTAGGTCTTAACAGACCGAACAGTCAGTTGATGGCCATCATATCAGTAAACAGTAGTGGTTCCAAGCATGGGAACAGACAGAGATCTCTGTGATAGTAACAGTACAACACAGTAACAGTAAATTGCTATGGATGCCACGAATACAGTTCGCAAATAGGACAAGCATTCATTCAGTAAGAAATATCAATTCAGAAAGCAGTACAGTTGATCATTTAGAAAGTATTCATGATTGAATATATCTTTAAAACATTGTTACTCACAGAGTTCTGGGTTACAGATAGGCTAGTGAGCGTCCTCGGATGCCAACCCTACACAGTTACAGGATGAACACACACTTTGGGAAACAATAACTTAGTCCCTATCTTGACTCGGTGTGGTTCTATAGCATTAACCTCATTAAGATGCCTTAAACTAGGCTTAGGAATGCCTAGGATGGAATGAGGATGCAAAGATGCACTTTAAAACACTTTTCAGAACTTTCAGAGAACAAGGGTCTCGCTTGAGCGTGGCTTTCTACGCTCGAGCAGACATGCAGACAAAGGAGCTCCGCTCGAGCGTGACTTTCCTCGCTCAAGCGGACTGCAAAAGTACTGGATGCATGAAATTTACGCTCGATGGGCGCTCGACCCCCGCTCGAGCGTGAGACACAAGTCCTCGCTCGAGCGGACTGTAAACACATGCAATGTACTGGATACGCGCATTTCACGCTCGAGCGTCACTATACTCGCTCGAGCGGACTGCATGAACTCAAAGTGTACGCTCGAGCGTGGAGTTCCTCGCTCGAGCGTGGATCCAAAATCTGGAATTTCCAGATTTGTCTCCAAGCATAAAATTCAATATTCAACACATCAAAACTCAACCTCTTGGGCCCATTTTCTGGAAGAACACTTTAAACCCATAATACAACATGTTTTGAAGATCAATTTGTAAAATCAAAGCCCAAGGGTAAGTCAATTGAACACCATTTTCAAATAAACATTAAGAACATGATGAACATACAACATGCATGAGTTCAATTGAAATCAAAGCTTCCAATACATAATCAAATGAGTCAATCCTTACAAAAACATGATGAATTCATGAACTATAGCTAGAATATAGACATGCATGTGAGGGTTTCCATGAAATCAACCTCAAAACTCAACAATGTGTAGATGCATGCATGATTTAAGCTTCAATTCAACATTTTAAGCTAATACATGCCTTAAATCACTAATGGCTCATGGACCATGCAAGATACGACTAGAATTCAAATTCAAGAAGATGATTCTCCTACCTTAGGTCCTCAATTACAAGAATGGAAGCTCAATTTGCAATCTACCCTTCAATTCCTCTAGATTTCCAAGCAATTCTTGATGAACTCAAACTATCTCCTATCTCTCTCTCTCTAGTCGGTTAGGCTCTCAAATGGCTGAGAAAATTTGATGATAAAGCTAACATGTATAAATCAAATAAAAGGCTCATGAAAGTCCACTAAGTGGCATTTTGGTAAATAACTCAAGTTGATGTATTTTAACTTCATTTAATCTAATTTAATCATACCAAATCAAAGTTTAACTAAATTTACCATAAAATCACATTAATTCTAATTAACACAAAACACTAATCAATTTCAGATTTGGTCGCCGATAAGGCCTTCAATTTACAGTTCGAAGCTTAAAACATGAACAGATAAATCAATGACAAACAGATAGAAATGCATTTAAACTAATACACTCAATCAATCAGTCAGAATTTCAATCAATCAGTTACTTAATCATGTTCAGTCACAGTTTAGCAGTAATCAGTGGTATTATCAGTAAACAGTGGTGAGGGTTGTCACAGACACAATCTTCTTAAAGTATTATTCGCCATTACTCCGGTGCTTCGAGTTTTATCGGCATCTACTTCCCAGGATGCAACGACTAACACTTAAATTTACAACACTACAAATTCAGGTCTAGCGAAACAAAACTTTGTTGTAACTCTCTCTTTTTCTTCCTAAAAATTAAATACATAACAGATATAGAAACATAGAGAAGACCAGAGAAAGAATGATGAAATTATGATAGAAAAATCTAATATAGGAGAAGAAGTGCCTTTTCGGAGCAGGTATTTAATAGGAAAAACCTATTTAGAATAGGAACAGATCTGTTCAAAATAGAAACATATTTGTTCAGGTGGAAATTACACCTGTTCGGGTGGACCTTTTGAATTTGTTCAGGTATGGACCTTATGAACCTGTTAGGGATCTATTTGGGAAAAAGAAAAATTCTGGGCCAATTTATTTTGAATTTTGAAAACAAAATAAAATAAATAAATAAATTACAAATGGTTTTGGCCCAAAAAGATAAGTATTCGGCCTGACATGCCCAACCCAACTGTCACGACCCAAACCCGCCCCTATGGTTTAGCACCGTAACCGGCCAGTAATCCAAGATTACCAAAGACCTGCTTAACAGTAATACAGTAATACAGAGTACAGGGGCTGGCGGAAGCCAATACAGTAAATAAACGATATCCAATGAGCTGTGACAGTCTGTATGCAAAAAGACTTTTCATTCAAATATATAAAGTCGAACAAAACAGTATGCACATATATACAATCATTCAGTTCAGGGACCTGATCCCTATTAAACAGTACAGTACAGTAAACAGAACAGTCATACAAAACAAATACAGAGACAGACCGGGAAATTAAAAACACCCCTAAGCCATAACTTGACAGGCTCGGAACCTCGCAGTGAGGCACAGTGGTTGGCTTGACAAAACTGGAGCTTACCTCGACGCATCTAACCACGGTCTGGTGCCTGTACACCTACATATATATATGAGCAGTGAGCTAAAGCCTAGTGAATAACACAATGCGTAAAGGGGTTAAGAATGAATGTCCTTACAGTAATGAAAACAGTTCGTTAATTCAGTATATCAGTCATTCAGTCATATGTGGTACATTCATTAGCATAACAGTACAGTAAACAATAGGTCTTAAAAGACCGAATAGTAAATGATGGCCATCAATCAGTAATAGTAGTGGTTCCAACAAGGGAACCGACAGAGATCTCTGTAACAGTAACAGTAAACAGTAGTTGCTAAGGATGCCACAATACAGTTCAGAATATAGGACATACATTCATTCAATTAACAGTAACAGTTCAAAAAACAGTACAGTTCAATTGTTCAGAAGATAATCATTTTGAACATATCTTTACACAGTTATTACTCACAGAGTTTCTGGGCTACAGTAAAGCTAGAGCGCGTCCCCAGTTGCCAACCCTACACAGTTACAGATTGAACACACACTAAGCTACACAGTTGGGAAAGATAATAACTTAATCCCTAATTTGCCTCGGTGTGGTTCTACATCTATATGCTCATTAAGATGCCTTAAACTAGGCCTAATAATGCCTATGATGAGATGAGGATGCAAAGATGTACTTTAAAAACATTTTCAGAATTTTCAGAAAACAAGGGTTACGCTCGAGCGTAGGTTACTCCGCTCGAGCGGACATGTAGACAAAGGTTTCCGCTCGGGCGTAGAATTACCCGCTCGAGCGTTCTGCAAAACAGTCAAAAGTGCTGGATAGGTGAAAATCACGCTCTATTGGGCGCTCGACACCCGCTCGAGCATGAGACACAATGTCCCACTCGAGCATCAATTATTTCGCTCGAGTGGACTTCAAAACAGAACAAAATGCTGGGAGCACGATTTCCACGCTCGAGCGCCAGTCACCCCGCTCGAGCATGAGTCCAATTTCTGGAAATTCCAGATTTGAACCTCAAGCTCAAAACCAAGTTTTAAACCATAAATTTCGATCCTCTTGGGCTGAAAACCTAAAAAACACTTATAAACACATATAATATGTTTCAAAGATCAATTTGTAAAATCAAAGCCCAAGGGTAGTTCAAACAAACTCAGTTTGAAACCAATTTTCATGAACGTGCTAAAAACATGACATGCATGGATTTAAACCATTTCAAAGCTCAAATTTCATGCTCTAATGAGCAAACTCTTCCAAGGACAAGATGAAAACATGAACTATAACAATATCATGGACATGCATGCGAGGAATTATAAACTTACAACTTTAAGCTTATCAATATGCACATGCATGCAACAATTGAGCTTCATGGCAACAATTTAACTCCAATTCATGGCCTTAGGCTCTCATCTACCATGAACCGTGCACAAACTAACTTGAAAACAACAATAAGAAGATGAAGTTCTACCTTAAGTCTAGTAGTTCAAGTGTAGAAACTTAGATATGGAGATCAACCTCCAATTCCTTCAATTTCCAAGCAATACTCAAGCAAAAGTTGAGATGAAATCAACTTCTCTAGTTTCTCTCTCTCTATGGCCGGCAATCACAAGGAGAAAGGCTGATGAATTGTGTTGTTTCTAATGTAATAAGGCTCAAATATGTGTAAGAAAGTGGCCACTCAATGGTCTAATGGTAAATAAGTCCAACTCTATTAATTTGGCTTAATTTACTCTAATTTAATCATACCAAATCAATTTTCAGATAAATATGCCATAAAATCACATAAATTATGATGGTCCTAAAACATCAATCAATTCTTGGTTCAGCCGCCGATAAGGCCTTCAATTCGCAATTTAAACATAAAACACAAACAGATAATCAAATAGTCAAACAGATAAATGTACAAGTAAACAGATATACTCAGTCAATTCAGTTCCAGATTTCAGTCAATCAGTTCAGGACTTCAATCAGTTCAATTACTTCAATCAATTCAGTTACCAATCATAATCGGTCTCAGTTTAGCAGTAATCGGTAATTAATCGGTAATCAGTGGTGAGGGTTATTACACCAACCTCACACCACGCACCCGTGCCCAGCCTAGGCCAGCTCGCCTGACCGACCGGCGGTGGTGGCGCGCGCGTGGTTTTTGTTTTGGGTCCAATGAGTCCAGCCCACTTCACCCATAACCTCACTCTTCTACAAACTTGAGTACCCCATGGAGCCTATCCCAAGTATCCCAAGCTAAGGTATATAAACCCATTTAAACCCTTAAGCCTTTCTAATGTGGAACAAGCACATTTCACAAATGTGTAAGAAACCCACCTAAATACATTTCCACGAACCCAAAAATGCGCGTTGAATTCTCATTCATCCAGAAATGGTTTATTCAACCAAATACAGGATTTTATTCACTACGCGACATTAAACATGAACCCAATGAAGAACGTTAAAAATAACGCTTGGGTTCCATCTTAATTAATGTTCAAAGTTAGCAAAAAATAAGGATTTTCAAAGCCATTTTCCAACAATGAAATGCATCAAAAGTTGCTGAAAGAAATCTCATCAACTGTCTGCCTCCAACAATGGTTGAAGTTTAGACCACAAGTGAAGGTGAGATGTCGAGATGATGTGACACCTCAAAATATATGTATTTAATCTTTGGAAGAAAAAAAACATATAATGACAACATCTTTTTGTGCCATACTGGGAATATAAGAAACTTGTGCAAATAATTTTCTAGAAACCTCATGTTCGGTGTGGTAAGCCATGTGGTGAAACCACATGGTGTGCTGCATAGTACTGCATAATGCTGCATAGTAAGGATTTTCTCACCTATAAATAGGTGAGTTACATGGTAATGAAATCACAAGAATAATAAATGAGGAGTATGTGAGAGAGTGAGCAAAAATCAGAAGTAAGAGTAAATGATCAATTTTAAGGTGAGTTGTATTATATTTTGAGCTACCATAAACTGTTTTATGTAAAATCTGTTTTGCAAATTTAAAGTATATGCTTAAAAAGGGAAACCCATGGATATAACTGTTTATTAAATATGTTTTGGACAATTATTTTGTAAGTACCACCACGGAAGTCCCATGCCTTGAGAAACTTAAATAACCCTTGGTTCTCTGAAATGTCACTTTATGTGACCCTCTGTTCTATTCTATTGTCACTTTATGTGACCTTTTGTTGTCATGGATCCACTGACCCTTTAATTTTTTGTGTAGAGCAAAGTGCTGTGCGGAATTAAGTGTTACACTATTGTGGGAGCCATCTCTAGAATTCGTATGAGCCACCTCCTGAGTTCATACTTCTGTGTTGTTCTGTTCTATTTTCTATTGTGGTTATGATTATTTGTTTATATAATTTTTGCGTTATTCTTTTGTTATTTAAAATGATTTATGTATTTCTGTTATCAAACAAATCTTTGTTTAGCCCAAATAATTATCCAATGTGAATTTTATACCCTTATTCTCTCAATATAATATTTCTCACTCTGCCATGTGTTTAGTTGTTAACCACTTTTAAGTGACGTGTCAGGACCAGTGCGTGAGGTATACACAAAGCATTTTGTAGTCAAAGTTCAGCTGTGGCAGTGTAATTAAATAGAAGCTCCAATGCATATAATTTTTGTTATAATTAAGATTTTAGTACCCTTTTATTTTACTCCGCTGCACTATTAATTTGTTATGACTTCAATTTTTGTCTTGTTGCGACGTTGAACTTCTAGGTACCAGGTTTGGGTTTCAACAGACGGGCTGCGACAGGTGGAGATGACACGATTGTGAGTGAGTAGAGATGAAGTTGTGCAAGAGAGGAATGTGAATTATCAACGACGAGAGGCTATCGCAAGGTTCAGAGATGATGGTATCGACATCATCATCCGATTCAAGAGTTGTTACGGCAAGCACCACGTCGCCATCGACGAGCAGTACCTTCTCGATGTGACTGATCAGAGAGTTTCTAAACGAAAATTGGATTCAAGATGGGTTTCAAGTTTGTCGAAACTACGATACAGTAACTATCTTCGCAGAAAACATTCATTCATTCAAAAAATGAATGAGAAATTAGACTCTCAAATTTAATCATTTACAAATATATATTTTATTTTATAATCATATTGAAATTCAAATTTTAAATTTATTTATAATTACCAAAAAGATTGAAAATTTATTTTTCTTTTATTTATTTATTATATTTATTATTATTTTAATTTCAAATTTTTTTTTTATTTATTTTAAAGTTAGCTTGTTGTTGGAGTTTGAAACCAAATAGAGTTTGGTTAATACATTATTTTCAATTGAATATATCTTTGTTTATATCTCCTATCCAATTGATCCCAAAAAATGGTCACTATTTATATATATAATATAATATAAAAGGGATTAAATTTAGACTCAAACTAGTGCACCAGTTACAACTTACAATCTGCATGCTTTTATGTATCTAATAAAAAAAAGTATACAGAGTTTCATATATAAACAAACTCTGCCTTCAAGACAAGTTCTTTTCATTCTCTTAGTGGTTCAATACGATTGGATAAAAAAATTATTATTTTCTATTTTCTATTTGGATACATGTATTACTCACAATAATGAAAAGGATAAATGATGGCCAAACATCATAACCATAACTTAATTGTGCAAAAGTAAGTCCATTACATTAATTCTTTGATAAATTTTAACATATAATTACTTATGATTCGCATAAAAGATTTTAATAATGTAAATTGACAGTGAAGTTGAATACACTTATAACAATGGGTCTATAAGTATAAAAAAAATTACTTATGCAATTTCTATATGGATCAAAACATTAAGGTAAAATTCACTTTCTTACAAAATAAATTTCACACATTTTTTACATGAATCATGAATGATTCTTATGAATAATATTATCTTTCTCATTAGGCAGGATATTCACTAACGGGAAATCAGTCCCAAAAACTCTTTATTCAATTTTTTTTTTCTCTCATTTTTCCTTCTTTTTGATAACATTATGTATTTAAGAACTTATTTATTGTATTTCAAAGTTTATATATGTTATATTTTGTTCACGATTTTGCTAAATTGTCTATACAATATACTTACGAAAGAGTGCATTGTTTAGTATGCTCATTTTATTCTAAAATTTATTCTCTATAATATTACAAGGACAATTACAAGAGTAACAAGGATTTAAAAAAAAAAAAAATTAATTACATTACATTATATTAGATTAGATGAAAATTACATGCAACGCACATACACCCCACTAGTGTAAGAAAATATGTAAAAAATGTCTTGAAAATATATAAAAATATAAAAAATATTTTTAATTTCAATAAAATATATTGAATTTAGTAAAAAGTGTCTTATATTCTTTAAATTTTTTGTCATTTATTTGTGTCCTAGGGATACTTATTAACTAGGCCTTTCTGAAATTGTTGAAGTTTAAAATTTGTTGAATTAAAAGATATTATTTGTTCCAAAGTTTAATTATATGTCCCTATGTTTAAATGTCACATTTCTATTCAAATGCATGTCAAATTATATGTTGAAATGTGTATGTTGTCACCTATTTCTTTAAATATCCAACTATCTATTCAAATGTTCTGTTATTTGTACATGTATTTCTTCAATTTATTGCTACCAATTGTTGTCAGTGGCCAATGTCGACTTTTTTGGCAAGTTTTTCGGTAACTTTTTGACACGTGTCTTTCTCATCAAATAAGATTAGTTCTTAGACTTAATGCCTAACACACCTCTCAACATTGATTTACCTTCAATTTTTCCATTAATCTTTGATCTCTAATTTTTTTGAATTCTAATATTATCTACAATCTTTGGGTGTAGGATCAACATAAAAGTCGGATTTTTTTTTCAATTTTTTATTTTTATTTTTAAAGTTCATCTGGTCTGGTGTAGAAGGGTCTAAAAAATAATTTTTTTGAAAGGAATACAAAAAAAAAAAAAAAAAAGTTTCACAAGAAATAGAAAAGAAAAAAAAAAACAATTTTTTTTTAATCTCTAGGCTTTTTTCAATTTTTTTAAAAAACTTTTCCAATTTATCTAGACGAACAGAACCTAAAATCATGAAGTTTTTGAATTTTTTTTTTATAATTTTTAAAATTCACTCACAGATACCCTCAATATTTTGTTCACAAAAATGTACGAAGAAATTTATTTTCTAATATTTGACAATGAATCCGAAGTTTAGGAAGTCTACAGAAAATATAATAAATAGTTAGAATTAAATCGAATTTATGTTCAAAACAAATCTTAATTTACCATTAGACTTGATGCTCGCGATTACTCATTCTATGAGTCATACTGTATTAGTGAAAGCTTAGTCGCATTGCAGGTTGGTAATCATTATCAGGTTAAATTTTAAATTACAATTGCCTTGTTTATGAGATATGAACTAAGGGGTGTTTTGGGAAGTTGGTAAAAAGTTGACTTTTTGGCTTTTTTAGTGGCTTTTTTGACAAAAAGTTGGGTTGTTTTGGGTAAAAAAGTTGGCTTTTTTTGCTAAAAAAGCTAAAAAGCCAACTTTTTGGCTTTTTACCATTGTTCCCAAAAGAGCCCTAAATATAATAAATTTCATTACTTTAACATATATTATATGTGATCCCCTGTGATTTAATAGAATAAAATATAAGTGATGTTTAATAAAATTGAAAATTGAAGATTGAAAATTAAAAATGAAGTACTGAAAATTAAATACTAAATTTTTTAAATTGAAAATTGTTTGATAAAAATTTAAGTGTTGAACTAAAATAAGTTATTTGATATTTATTTTCAAATTATATCTTTCAATTTTTACATTGGGATGGTGAACTAGTGGTGAAGGAGGCGGCAACTTTAGTTATGACATTTATAGTAATGGTGGTAGAGATAGATGAATAATGATTGTGTCATGGAAATAAAAAAGAGGTTGCGGCAACAATGTAATGATGGTGGTTACAATAATGGTGACAATGATTGTGGAGGTGAAAGGTTGTTGTAGTGGTGGTAATAATGATAATAACAATTGTGGTGGTGATGTGGTGGCAGTAATAAAATGATAGGGATACTTACGGCAACAATGATAATAGCGATGAAGGTGGTGGTAGTGGTGGTACCAGCAACAGCATGATAGCGGTGATAATAAGAGTGGTGGTAACGATAACGGTAGTGGTGGTGGTTGTAGTGATGGCGGTTGTAGTGATGGCGTTGCCGGTGGTATAATGGTGGTGGCGGTAATGGTAGCAGTAGCGGTAGCGGTGGCAGTAGTAGTGGCGGTGGTAGTAAGTTTATAATAATGTGTATTGATATTTATATTTAATATTTATAAATTCAAAGTTATTTTGGAAATTAGTTATTTTTGTTGACTTTTTGACTGTAATGGTGGTGGTTGTGATGGTGGTAGTAGCAATAGCGGTAGCAGTGGTGATAATAGTGGCAGTAATAGTGAGTTTATAATAATTTGTATGATGCTTATATTTAGTATTTATAAATTCAGGATTATTTTGAGAATTGGTCATTTTAATTGATTTTTTATGAAAATATGCAAAAGTAAAGAGAATAGTTGACTTTTTAGTTTTGAATTTTTGACTATTTTAATAAGTACCCAAACTTGTCTTCAATCAGAATTAAATAAGTTATATATGACTTAATAAAATTTTCTTAACTTTTAACTTTCATTTAAAAAGCACTCAAATTTTTAAGTGAAATAAATTGTAGTTATCAAATGAGTTTAATTAATAATTAATTAATATATTCAATTTTAAAGTAATGAATCAAGTTATTAAACACCTCACAATCAACGTAAACTTTCAAAGAAATTCTTATTTTACCATTTATTAACTAAAAAAGGGCATATGTTTGAGAGTTCTAATTTGAGAGATCTAATGTAACGCTAATGATGTGGAGAGTACCCATGTAAAGGTGGGACCCATACTCCTCTCTCTATCTCTCTCTACCCCCTTTTTTCCACCTCACTAGAGTTTTATTTAGAGCTCTAATATTAGAGCTATATATCATTACTGAAGAGTCATAATTAAAAAAATAGGATAAACTACAAATACACCCCCTAATGTTTGATTAAAATACGAATCGCCCCTTTATAGTTCTGGAAATTATATTTCACTCCTTGAGATTTCTAATTTTATAACAAATCGCCCCTTTTATTAATAAATTATCAAGTCAATTAACAGTTTTTAGTGATGTTAGAAATATGTTTCAATTAATAATTTAGATAATTTTATTATTGTATAGGAGAGCAATTATGAATTTCATTTTTCAGTTAATTCTGTTAAATAAAAAATTATGACAAGGGGGTATTCGTAATTTTTCAAATTGCAGGGGACAATTTGTATTTTAAAGAAATCTTAGGGGGTATATTTGTAATTTACCCAAAAAAAATAAATTGAGTAATGACTAAATATCATATGAGGTATAACCAAATAATTCTTGAATCATATATAAAAATTTATCATAATCAATATTACAATGTGTCATAACTAACAACACACTAAAGTCATAAACATTAGGAAACACTATGATACACCAGTTTGGCGTTGTTGCCACGTAAGGTGCATAGCAGCAACTGTTATGCGCCTTATTGGGTCCATTTCAGGGCCTAATTCGATAATTTGAACCGTTCACATTTTAGAAGGTATTGAGTAGAATATACCTGTAAAAATTACGTCAATCGGATATCGTTGACATTTTCATGAAATCACATTTGTATTTAAAAAAAAAAAGATAAATGTAATTTGAAATATAAAACTCATGCAAATGTGATTTGATGAAAGAGATAATAATATCCAATTGACGTGATTTTTTATAAGTATATTATACTTGATACTTTCTAAATTGTAAACAGTTCAAATTATCGAATTAAGCCCTGAAATGGGCCTAATAAGGTGTGCAACAGTTACTGTTGCGCACCCTACGCAGCAGCAACCCTAAACTCATGATATACATCCCTCAAATGGAGTGTATTATATGCACTTTATAACTGAGAGTAATGTTAGGTATTATGAAATAAATTTCATGAAAGCTTCACAAAGATTCTCCATTCTTGGATTACACACACAATAAAATATCACACTAATTAAAAGATGAAAAAATTTCATGAAACATTTAATAATATTTTTTTATGATACCTACCATTATTCTATAACTAAAAAAAAATCATAATTTTCATACTTTCTGAGTTATAGCTAAAAAAAAATGTCATAACTCAAACAACATGAAACATAACTAAAGATTTCATGAGACATAACTAAAATACTGTCATAATTAAAAAATAAAATTAATCATAATTAAAGAAAAAAGTCATAATTAAAGATACATATGATACACCATTTTTAAAAATAAATATATTATAATTTTTCTAAATATTAACTCAAAAATCGTAACTAAAAATGTAAATAATACATACCTTAAAAACATATATTCTTTTATTAAGCACTCTTCTCTCTTTACACTAGGGGTAAGCAGCGGATATTTCGATCCGCCCAAACAGATTGAACTGAACTGATCTGCAGTATTTTGGATGGATGAGTGATGACGAGTGGACAGCTGCGGATTAATTTTTTCTAATCCGTCCAGTTTTGGATGGATGGCAGATTTGAGGTTCCTTTGACCACAACTGAACAGCCAAACCGCAAGTACTTTTAGTAATTTATAAGATTTTGTATTTTCAATTTGTTTAGATATTCTATTTGTATTTTCAATTGAAAAAAAGTATAAATATTTTGTTGTGTTTTCAATTTGAAAATCCTTTTAGTGAATGGCAAGGGTTGATATTTGGTATTTTTGTACAGAAAATATAAGATTTAATCTTGTCATTTTTTAAAAAAATCAAATTAAATAGTTTTTGAATATAAAAAAGGAATGAAATAGTTTTGATAATGCATGGTTTTATTATATGTATTTATTATTGATATTTAACAATTTACTTGATAATTTTTTAGTTATATTGAGTTAGATTGTTATTCAAATAAAAATGTTGATAAATTATTATATTATGTTTAAAATTTGTAAAAGTTTAAACCGCTAAACTGATTCATATCCATCAGCTAATTCGTCAAATCTGCATCCGTCAATTCGATGGATAGATACGGATTGATTTCTTCCAATCCATCAATCTAACAAATAAATGACAGATTAAAAATTCTACGACCATAATCGAACAGCGAAAACCTTTACTTTCCACCTCTACAACTTCACCACACCATACTTCTCTCCATTTCTTACCCACACAAAAAATTAAATAAATAAATAATTATCATATCCCGAATCTGTCACCCATCACGACAAAATTAGAAAATCCATGGCCTTTCATTAAGGGGAAATTACAACTTTCCTTGAACTTTTTGATATAATTAGATTTTTTTAAATTTTTTTAGTAAAGTTAATAGATCGAAACTAATGCAAAATATATATTTTTTTTGTATAAAAAAGATAATAATATTAAATTTTCATTTATATAATTAATAAATTATTAACAAAAATGAGACTAAGCTCTTATTTGGCAACATTATTTTTTAGTCTAAAAGTCAAAAACGCATCAGAAAAATCAAAAAGCTAATAATTTATATCAAAAAGTGAAAGATTTTCTTTTCTCTTTACTTCTCACACATCTTTTTGTAAAAAATCAAAAATTCATCCCAAACATATTGATTTTTTTACATTATATTTTAACCAAAAAGATAAAAAGTTACTAAAAAAATATGTTCCTAAACGATGCCTAAGTATTATATAAATTAAAATTACAAGAGTGCTAATAAAAGCCAAAAGTCAATTTTTAACTCATTTTGAATCACATCTCTCCCACATAAAAAAGTCAAAAAATAAAAAAAAAAATCAATTTTTAACCACTTCCTACAAGTCAATGTTAAAATTATAAAACTTACAATATTTTTTTTCAAATTTCAAAGTAGTCAATGTATTATACCTTTTAAATAAACACTTAAACCCTGTACCCCACCTCTCTCATATGTCAGAATGTATTAATCGTCACCAGTAATTTTTACAATTAAGCTTAATATACTGAAACACAGTATTAATCGTCACCAGTAATTTTTACAATTAAGCTTAATATATTGAAACACAATATTGGGTATGGACTAATATTTCTAGCCCGAATTAAAATTGAAGCTAGGGGAGGACTTGGGTAACCTGAGCAACTAGAACCCAACTTTTATATATAATCTGTTGGACCATTTTAATATCTTATATCTATTTATTGGTTTATCTTTTTTATAAATGGGGTTTTATTACTTTGGTAACCTCTTGGTTATAAATGGAGGTTAAATAGAATTCATGAACCTGTTTAATGGTCATTATTTTGGTGTAACCATTTTCTTGTTTAATGATCATTATTTTTGGTGTAACTGTAAGGTCCTTATAGCCTATATATATAGTCTACTCTTTTCTATCTATAGAGATCAACTATTTTCTATACAAGAGAGATTACTAGCAAAGAAGGGTGTTTTATTGGTGGAGCTTTGGGTTCACCATCTTGTGCAGAGTTGGCCTGAACCATACGACAAGTGGTCGGGCTGTTGTATCCTGGAGGGGACAAGTCATAGTGTTGTGACTGCTGCATCGGTATTTGGATTCTTCCTACCGCAGTGGGCTTGATCTCCTTAAAGAAAACGAGATATCCGTGCCTCAGCCTGATCTATTTGTATCTCATTTTCTTTGCATCATTTATCAATAATATTGTTTAGTTTCTGGTATTTTCTCCAACAATTTTAAGGAGATCAATCATGGAACAAGTACCAGAAAAAACCAATGATGGAATTGGAGATCTCAACAAACCTTTCAAGTTCAAAGGAGTTCATTTTAAGAGGTGGAAAGGAAAAGTTCTTTTTTACCTTAGCCTTTTGAAAGTTGCATATGTTCTTACCAAAAAGAATCCGAACAAAATCCCAACCGAGGAGATGAATGATGAAGACTATGAGGCACATGAAGCAAAAGTGGCTTCCGATAATACAGATGAGTATAAATGCCGCTTTTATCTCTTAAATTGCCTTGCTGATCAATTTTATGATTACTATGACACTACTTACACTTCCGTAAAGAAAATTTGGAAAGCTTTACAGACTAAGTA
This sequence comes from Camellia sinensis, assembly GCF_055761805.1. NCBI lineage: Eukaryota > Viridiplantae > Streptophyta > Magnoliopsida > Ericales > Theaceae > Camellia > Camellia sinensis. Next base: position 146,810,593 of record NC_138963.1, read on the forward strand.
TGATACCGAAGAGGCTGGAGCAAAAAAGTATGCAGCTAGCCGGTTTTTCCGCTTCCAAATGGTAGATGGAAAATCCGTTGTGGAGCAAGCACAAGATTTCCAAATGATAGTTGCAGAAGTAAGATCTGAAGGCATCAAGATTGGTGACAACTTGGTAGTTGCAGGACTTGTTGACAAGCTACCGCCATCCTGGAGAGAATTCCAAAAGAGTATGCGTCACAAACAAAAGGAGACTTCTTTAGAGACGTTGATCACTCGCATCCGAGTAGAAGAGGAGGCTAGAGGCCAAGATGCATTAATAACACAAGCGGGTAATGGCAATTCTGCCACAAAGGTAAACTTTGTTTCTGCAAATAATAACTTACCCAAAGGTCATAATTCCAAGAATGCTTATTTGAAGCCTTATAAAAAGAATATGAAGAATTATGGTAAACCTCACAATAAGTGGATTAATCCAGATAAGAACCAAGGTCCATCACCTCCACAAAATTTTACATGCTTTGTCTGTGGCAAAAGTGGGCATATTGCTCGAACTTGCAAATTCCGAAAACGTGCACCTGTCCCAAAGGCTAACATTATCGAGGAGCCATTTGTGGCTATGATTACAGACATTTGCATGGTTAATTATGTGGACGGTTGGTGGGCAGATTCTGGTGCTAATAGACATGTTTGTTATGATCAAACTTGGTTCAAGGTGTATACTCCCTTTGATGATGAGAAAACAATTATGCTTGGTGACTCTAGTCAAACCAAGATACTTGGGAGTGGTGAGGTTGATCTAAAATTCACCTCTGGACGTGTGCTTACTTTAAAAGATGTGCTTTATACACAGTCCATGAGGAAGAATTTGATGTCAAATTATTTGTTGAATAAGGCTGGTTTTAAGCAAACTATGGAATCTGATCAATATGTGATTACCAAGAAGGGTATTTTTGTGGGTAAGGGTTATGCTTGTGATGGGATGTTCAAATTGAATGTTGAGATTAATAAACCATCTACTAATTCGGTTTACATGTTGTCTTCTATTAATTTATGGCATGCTCGCTTGTGTCATATAAATAGTAAATATGTGGGAATCATGAGTAGTTTAGAATTAATTCCTAAAGTGACAAAAAATTTGAGAAATGTGAAGTTTGCAGTAAAGCAAAAATTACAAAGAGGCCTCATAAAAGTGTTGAAAAAAATACCGAATTGCTAGAATTATTTCATACTGATTTGTGTGAGTTTGAAGGAATTTTAACTCGGGGTGGTAACCGATATTTTATCACTTTTATTGATGATTTTTCAAAATATACAAACGTATATTTATTAAAAAATAAAAGTGATGCTTTTAAGAAATTTAAAGAATTCCTTCTTGAAGTGGAAAATCAATTCGGTAAAAAGATTAAAAGAATTAGAAGTGATAGAGGCCGGGAGTATGAATCTCTAGGATTCAATTCTTTTGTTCAGTCATTGGGAATTATTCATGAGACTACTCCACCATATTCACCTTCATCAAATGGCGTAGCTGAAAGAAAAAATAGAACGTTAATTGACTTGACGAATGCTATGCTTATTGATTCACGTGCTCCCTCAAATTTTTGGGGTGAGGCTATTTTGACAGCTTGCCATGTGATAAATAGAGTGCCACACAAAAAGACTAAAATTGTCCCTTATGAGTTGTGGCGGGGGCATAAACCAAATCTAGGTTATTTGAGGGTTTGGGGTTGTTTAGCTTTTGTGAGGCTTGCAGATCCTAAACGACCTAAATTGGGTGAACGAGCTACCACTTATGCTTTTCTTGGGTATGCGTTGCATAGTACAGCTTATAGATTTTTTGATATGGAAAATAATATTATTTTTGAATCAGGTGATGCTATTTTTCATGAAAATAAATTTCCTTTCAAATCTAGAAATAGTGGGGGTCAAATAATATCTGAAAATATTTTGTCTATGCCTAGCTCTTCTACTCCTTCTCAAGTTTTTCAAGAAAAAGAAAATTTTCAAATCCAACCAAGAAGAAGTAAACGAGCTAGAGTAGAAAAAGATTTTGGCCCTGACTATTATCTTTACAATGTGGAAGAAATTCCTCATACGGTACAAGAAGCTTTATCATCACCTGATGCTATTTTCTGGAGAGAGGCTGTAAATGATGAGATAGACTCACTACTTTCAAATAAAACATGGAAGTTAGTGGATTTACCTCCAGGTTGTAAAACTATTGGGTGTAAATGGGTCCTTCGTAAAAAACTTAAACCGGATGGAACTATAGATAAATATAAAGCGAGGCTTGTCGCTAAAGGTTTTAAGCGACAAGTTGATCTTGATTTCTTTGATACTTTTTCTCCGGTTACTAGAGTAACATCCATTAGACTGTTGATTGCAGTGGCTACAATTCATGATTTAAAAATTCATCAAATGGATGTAAAAATAGCATTTTTAAATGGAGATCTAGATGAGGAGATTTACATGGACCAACCTGAAGGCTTTGTGGAGCCTGACCAAGAAAGCAAAGTGTGTAAGCTAACTAAATCCCTTTATGGTTTAAAACAAGCTCCTAAACAGTGGCATGAGAAATTTGATTCCTGCATGCTTGAGAATGGCTATAAGACTAATGAATGTGATAAGTGCATATATTATAAAACTTGTGAGAATGCACATGTGATTATTAGTCTATATGTGGATGATCTACTTATCTTTGGCTCGAATTTGCATATTATAAATGAGACTAAAAATATGCTTAATAACCACTTTGATATGAAAGATCTTGGTGAAGCTAATTTTATTTTGGGAATTAAAATTACCAAGACTGAGGATGGCATTTTTCTTGATCAATCGCATTATGTTGAGAAAATTTTAAAGAAATATAATTTTCTAGACTGTAAACATGTTGCTACTCCTTTTGATGCAAGCATACATTTGTCTGTTGTAACAAATGAAAAAGAAGTGGTTAATTAAAAGGAATATGCTAGTATGATTGGTAGTTTGAGATATGCTACTGATTGTACTAGACCTGACATTGCATATGCTGTTGGAGTACTTAGCAGGTTTACTAGCAAACCAAGTCGAGATCATTGGCTAGCCATGGGAAGAATTATGAGATATTTATTTGGAACAAAAAATTATGGTTTGTTTTATAACAAGTATCCTGCGGTACTTGAGGGATATAGTGATGCCGATTGGAACACTTTGTCAAGTGATTCTCTCTCTACCTCTGGTTTTATTTTTACCTTGGGTGGTGGTGCTATATGTTGGAAGTCTAAAAAACAGATGATAATTGCTAATTCTACAATGGAAGCTAAGCTTATAGCATTAGCTTCAGTATGTGAGGAAGCGAATTGGTTGAGAGATTTGTTACATGAAATTCCTTTTTGGGAAAAACCAATTCCTCCTGTGTTAATTCGTTGTGATAGCACTGCTGCTATTGGTAGAGTGAACAATCATTTTTATAATGGTAAATCCAAACCTATTAGAAGGAAACACAGTAATGTGAGATCCTATTTGAGTAATGGCATCATAACTGTGAATTATGTAAGATCTTGTGATAACCTTGCGGATCCGTTAACCAAGGCCTTGGCGAGAGATAGGGTCTGGAATACATCCAGGGGGATGGGTTTGAAGCCTATAAAATCAAAAACCATGTATGAGGATACCCAACCTAGGGACCAGAGATCCTGTAACTAGGTTCAATGGGAAGAACGAATCATATGGTGGTTGTAAAAATGCACCCTTTAATATTTTGTTATCCATCCCTATGATGTAAGTGCATTTGTCCTGTAATGTTGGAGGGTTGAGTTTTTATACTCTTAATGAAATTCTGTAGCTCTTGTTGAGTGGGGTGTGTAAATTACAGGAACATCCTTGACAGATTTCACCTACGTGAGCATGAAAGTGGGGCCGCTTTCAATGAGAACAAGGCTTATTCTCAAATATGCTCATGAAAACTGGGATTAGCACAAGGCCGTAATGTGCTGGCTATTAAAGCTCATGTCAACACCTGGATTATTATGTGTGAGCAGTAATACTTTATTTCCCCTAAGCAGTCATAGTTCAAGTCTGAGACCACTACTGACTCTGGAGTAGAGGTTACTGTTTCACTAATGAAGGTTCAATGCAAAGCACACCTTCATGATGCATACTAATCTATCTTTGTTTGGTAATCTCTTTTATCCTTGTTGATATTAAAATGAGTGGGGGATTGTTGGACCATTTTAATATCTTATATCTATTTATTGGTTTATCTTTTTCATAAATGGGGTTTTATTACTTTGGTAACCTCTTGGTTATAAATGGAGGTTAAATAGAATTCATGAACCTGTTTAATGGTCATTATTTTGGTGTAACCATTTTCTTGTTTAATGGTCATTATTTTTGGTGTAACTGTAAGGTCCTTATAGCCTATATATATAGTCAACTCTTTTCTATCTATAGAGATCAACTATTTTCTATACAAGAGAGATTACTAGCAAAGAAGGGTGTTTTATTGGTGGAGCTTTGGGTTCACCATCTTGTGCAGAGTTGGCCTGAACCATACGACAAGTGGTCGGGCTGTTGTATCCTGGAGGGAACAAGTCATAGTGTTGTGACTGCTGCATCGGTATTTGGATTCTTCCTACCGCAGTGGGCTTGATCTCCTTAAAGAAAACGAGATATCTGTGCCTCAGCCTGATCTATTTGTATCTCATTTTCTTTGCATCATTTATCAATAATATTGTTTAGTTTCTGGTATTTTCTCCAACATAATCATTTATTATATATTTTATATATAATAAATAACCTATTATAACCATTGGAAGTATGAGATTTCACTCTAATCATGGTGCAAATCAACTTGATATATTGACTGATGACTTTCGATCCTAAATTCTATGAACAAGTTATAATTTTAAACGATTTTTTTGAGATTTTTAGTGCAAAACAGTTCTTATTTTTTATTTTTATTTTTTATAAAAAAAAAAAAGGTTATCCACAACAAATCAATTGTCAAACTTTTTTTTTTTTGGCCAACTCAAGCCTAACTCAAGTTAAATTTATGAAGTTTGAGATAAGCTCTGGCTAATCACCTTGTGCCCCACGTTGGTCCTTGGCAAGCCTAGATAGATTTTGAGTCCATCCCAACTGCTCGACTTGTACAGTGATTACAAAAGCTTGGTGGTGGTGGCCTTTGATGGTGTCTCGTGGTAGCCTTTAGTTGAGGTTGGTGGCAGCTAGTGGCCGATTTTGAAGAGCGATGAGAAGAAATGAGTGAGAGAGTTGTTAGATGATGGTAGGGGAAAAAGAGATTGTGGGAATGGAAATGAAAGTCTATGGAAAGGAGGAGAAATAAGATAAAAGAATAGAATCAGAGGGTAATGAAAGTAATTTGACTTGTTAAATAAAAGGATTTATCATTTGACTAGTACATTCCACATACAAATATGTCAGGGTAAAACTGTAATTTCATCTTTTTATTAACTTCATTTGTGTCGTCGAGAATAATATTGTCAAAGGATAATTTTACTTATACCACAAAAAGAACTCATTACACCCTTTAATTTATATATATACTAGTGTATACCCGTGTTTGAAGGCACGGTGTAAATAATGTTGGGATTAGAATATAATTGTAATCCCAATACTATTTAATAAATTATTAATTATCAATTATTAATTTAATATAATTGTAATCCCAACCCTTCTTGTCTTAAAAATAAATTTTCAATTATAGAGATGATATTATCCCTTCAACCTGGAAAATTCCTGTTTCTATACCAAGAAAATGGCATAGGCAAACAACTATTGTTGAGTTTTGGTGACCCACCACGAAACAAACTCAAAAACATCTATCTAAGTTCACAGAAGCTGTGGAAGTTACCAATCAAATAAAGGGATTTGAAATTAAACTTTATAAGAACATAGGCGAGTTTTCAAATGAAATTCAATTAACATCCAAATAGTTTTATTTTAGTTTAATTACATGTTTATGCGATCTTTAAGTTGCTGTTATGTTATTTCATTTACAGTCAACAATAAAGCAAAAAGTTTTGCGAGCAGGTAAAGAACAAAATTTTTCAACAATCAAAGTAAATGCAAACTCAATGTTTGAACTTTCAAGGAAGGAGAAAAAAAGAAGCTTGAAAACAAAAACCTATTTGGTAAATTTTTGGCAAATTTTCTACAAACTTAAAAGCTTAGAAATAAAACGTTCACTGTTTAATTAAGATTGAGATGGGCTCAACTCCAAAATATATTATTATTAACTCTAAAATTGGACATATCTCTATAAAGTTACATGTCAAATAGAAAGCCGACTATTGCAAAAGAGAAGCACTGTGTGCTGTACATGAAATCTTAAAAGTAATACAAAATATTATCAACCAACAAATCCAAACAACAAATCCTTCAGGATTCAGAATTCAAACAACATAATTAACCAACAACAGCGATCAAGAGCAGAGAAAGGGAAATTCAAGAGACAATGTAAAATACCTCTATTTTGGTGTTGAACGATGGGTCTTGAAGCCACTGCTGGGAAATTAAAAAACGTTAAAAAAAATTTGAGTTATTGACATAGAATGGTAAAGCTAAAGGAGCCTCAAGAAGGTCTATTAATGTGTACCCAATTTGGGAGTCCTTTGCATTATATATAGGACAATCAGTAGTAATGGGTCATCACTCATGTCCATCTATGTGTGTCCATCTCTCACCTCACCCTTTGCTTTCTTCTATGCAAACATTTCAATTGTAATCTTTGTAATCTCTCAATCTCCTCTTCTGTGTATCTTTACTATTTTCATCTTACCCCTTCAAATGCCAACCACCAATCTTATCATTCTCTGTAATAATTTTTAGTGTAATAATCTTGTAATTTAAACATGTAATTGATTGCCTTTTGGGGTTTGAACTATCTTTAAATCACCCATGCAAGATTATTATACATTTTTTGTGTGCGCATAGAATCCTAGTATCTATATATACACACAGTGAATACATTGCTTGATTATTCACGATGACTTCAAATGAGGGCACGTCGAAAGATTGTTCACTAAATAATTTGACCATTTCTATAATGGAAGCGCGATAGGATATGAGTTCCTTTTTTTGTGTGCTTCAATTACTTAACAATTTCTTGGAATTTTGTTATCTTGTATGTTATCTCATGAAAAGTGGATGAAGAGTGGATGAATTTTGTTATCTTGTATGTTAATAGTTTGGTTGAAACTAATTCTTTTCTATTATACTAAAATTGCTATAAATTAGAGGAAGATTAGTCAGCTGCAGATTTTTGCATGGCAAAGCATGGGGTTGCCGAACCAAAAAAAATATTGCAAATGAAAGAGAGAAAAAATGGTAAGTGTGTGCATGTTTGAATAGCAAGCCAAAAAAATTAGATACAGAGACACAGTTAGCAGAATTACTATTAAAGGGTTTTGACATATATGTATACAACTAACCAATGATGAGCTTGGAATGTGTCATATGCATTCACAAACACTGGAATGTAACCCATCTATAATAGAGAGAGAAGACCAGTGATAAAAGTTTATGGGATGAAAAGTTTCTGCAGCAAGAAAAGTTTCTGGGCTAATAAGAAAAAAATAAAATACTACATGGGTTTCTTTGTAAGGCTATGTGCTTTGTTGCAGAGGAGGGGCTTCATTTGGAGTTTCAAATCCTTTCTATATCACATTTACACAAATAGATTATCGTATCAAAACCCAAATAAAAATGCTAGATTCTCACACCCTCACATTTACACAAATCATATCACATTTTACACAAATAGAAAACCCAAATAGAACTCCTTGATTCTCACACCCTCTTCCAAAAAAAATCCTAACCTAACCCAACTGAATAAAACTGATCTCAACCATTGAAATGTCCCAATAAAACTCTTCTCAACTATATTTAGGCTCTATTTGAAAATTGCTAACTTAGTTAATTTTTTAATTTTTGACCCAAAAAAAAAATCCAAAAAAAAATGATAAAATATTTTATAGTGATTTTTAAATTTTTAATTAAAAATTATAATTTTAAAACAGACTTAAATTTTTTTTTTTTACACACCCACCCCCAAAGAGTTCATTCACGCACCCACCTCAAAGAGCTAAAGGGCCGAGTCGACTCAATTTTTTTTCACTCTCATTCAAACCATAAATCCCAAACGGGTTGCAAGTCATAATTCGATTAGAAGCGGGTGAGTTTTTTTTCATCCGATCTTGTCAAGTCAATTAACCAATTGATGGTAAAATTGAGCCTCAACTTGTGAACTATACATAACACAATACTATCTTAATTAAAAAAATGTTACATGAATCATCCAAAAGCACACAACATAGAAGAACCAAAGTAATGAAACCAAAGGATCTCAAAACTCAAAAATAGGTTCTAATTGCTTCTTTGAAATCAATGGTAATGGGAAAATCTAACTAAAATTAAACCCAAGGTTCATTAAATAAAATTAACTATACTATTTTTTTAAACAAAGATTACAACCAAATAATACTTAAGCATACATCCACATATATGAATGTTTCATAAAGGTAAAGTTTTGCCAAGATTTGGGGTTAGCAGTTCAGATTATACAGAATTAGAAGTGAAAAACCAAACAAACCCCTAAGAAGTGAGGCAGTGACTTGAAGAATAAAAAAAGATTTATAACAAATTGCTATCAAAATGGTGGGTTTTCTTACCTATCAAAATGATGTTGAGGTTTTCATTTTCTAGAGTTCCAAGAATTAAAAACCCATAATACCTTTTTTGGGTAACAAAATAGAGCAGAAAGAGAAGGAGAAAGAGATTAACTTGGTGAGAATCAGTTCAGTTCTTGCTCTAGAGTCGAAAATTTCTGTTTGGTAACTGGTAAAAACAATGAAATCAAAAATGAAAGAGCAACGAATTTCAAAAATTAACAATTGTATATTGCAATGACAGGAAAGAAAAATTTATATAATATCTTAAAACAGGTAAAACAATTCACACCTTAATTAAAAAAAAATAGAAAATAAATAAACCTCTATCATTAAAACAGGTAAAACAATCAAACAATAGATCATTGAAAAAGAAAACTCTTCTATCATTAAAACAAACATTGCAAAATCAATAAAACATTGTGAAGAAGAAAGAAAAATTTATATACTACCTCTTCTCTATGATATGAAAATATTACTTCAAACCCCAATGACAACATTTTGAGATTGATGTTAGGATGACAGTTGCTACAAAATTGATGTTGGGATTAATCCCAAGATTAATCCCAATATCTTCAAACATTTTGTCCCAAGATTAATCCCAAGATTAATGTTGGGATGATAGTGTATACCTGTAATAAAATTGGACAGGAGAAGATTGGACAGGAGAAGATTAATCCCAAGATTATTTCTTCTTTATTTTGTACTTTTGTAGGAGGCCATCAATTACATTAACTAAGACTATTTCAAAAATGAAATTGTTGCCCTAAAAATTGGCCAAAGTTAAAAGGATTTGAAAGTCGTTCAATAGCCATTCTAATATCGATACCTGAAATTAAAAAAAATAAAAATTAAATTTGAAAAATAATAATAAAGTTAGATTAGATGGATTAAAGCAAAAATGTCTAATGTTCAGTATTTTCAAATCAATGTCACATAGTATGTAATAAACTTTCTAACTGTCTAACACCGCTTGCCATCACACACAGTCCAACTCACTTTCTTCACATATTTCCTTGTCTAGTTTTACGACCTTTATTATGTACTTGACAAAAAATGAAAACACTTGTTTTCCTTTACTAACTAAACCAGGTAAGAAGAACAATGGGACAACAAAAACTCTACACCACGATTTTGTTGTCCTCATATTCCAAGAGGTTAAAAAAGAGAAGACAGAAATAGAGAGGAAAAAAAAACCTACAACTTTAGTTTTCTCTTAATAAAATGTAAATTTATAAATCCTGAAAAACCAATTTAAAAGACAATTAGACATCAATTTTTATTTTGACAATGGGGGATTCCAAAACTTAGCACAAAGTTATTTCCAAAGTAACTCAAAATTTACCAACGTATATTGTCTTAAGAAAGGTACTAAGATTAGTCTGTGTGTTCACCAAAAAAAAAAAAAAAGAAGAGATTTATCTATGTTTATCTTCCTTTTTCTTTTCTTTTTTCAATCCTCATTATGCACATTTTCTTTTTGGTTTAAATTTTCAACACATACTCCCAACAATCACCAAAATATGTAATGGCCAAGCCAACACTTTCTTAGGAGGGGAAAAGAAATCTAGTGTACGGTGCATAGGTCATACTAATCCATTCAATTTCATTCCACTACCTTAACATTCACCAAAACCACTAACAGAAAAGCTACAAAGACTACTATAACACCCTTTACTAAGCTCCATAAGAAAGAAAGAAAGATTAAGAAAAATAATCTAGTGGAAAAACCCAATGAAAGAAAAAAGTTTATCATGGTTTACTACTCATTAGTCCTATTTTGCCTATCTTTTATGCAAATGGAAAGGGAGCTTTGTTTAAAACATAACTAAAAAAGAAACAAACCAAACAATTTAACTTTTATCAAAATTATATAAGTAATGAAACAGATGTAATAAAGAAAAATTGTGTGAGAGAGTTATACCTTTGATTATATTGAGAACCTAGAAATTGATGACCACCAGCAAAAAAACACAGCACAATATGAAAATAGCAGAAAATAACAAACTAAAATTTGGGAGAAAACTAATGATTAGAGGGAGAAAGGAAATGACATATTTTTCAAAACTTTAATGAAAAATATTATGAAAGAAATAAAAAAAAAATTGAATACCTTTCATTATAGAAACTGATAACTGCGTCAAAAACAGCAAGTTATGAAAAAGTATTAATTTTGCAATCTTAATTATATGTCAAAGTTTTCATAAATTCAAGACTTTTTGCAATCCTGAAAACAATGCTCACTTCCCATCATTTACCCTAGTGTTAAATGATTTTCATAATGAGAGGAGAAGTGGAAAAATGGAAGAATAAGAGGTATGCTCGTCCCTAAAGGCAGGATATAAATAATTATTGAGATCAAAATGTACTTGAATACAAATGTAATTTATCGAAAAACATACCAAAAACTAAGACATTGAGAAATAACAACCCCTAGGCATGGGTATATATATTGTTTTTAAAACACTTCCAACAATTTTCCTGGTATCACACATGCTACAGAACTCAATTAAAAATAGCAACCCCTAGGTACAGGTATATATATTTGTTGTTTAATAAAAAATATTCCGTTTTTATTATTCATTCGTTACCAAATAATACCAGCCAAAGCTATTGTACATATATCAATACTTTACAATAAATAAAAAAAATTACAAACCACTAAATGAAGCACACCAGTCAGTGCTATGCAATCTAGAAAATAGAATTCAAAATTAAATAACAAACAATGCACATCAGTCAGTGCTCTGCAATACCAAACAAATAAATTTAGAATAAATAATAAACAATGCACACCAACCAGTGCTCTGCAATCTCAAAAAATAAAAAGAAAAATTAAAGTGAAACCTTATAGAAGAAGAGATTCAAGACTTTCCGACCTTGAATATGAGACTGAAATTGTCTTAAACACCTGGCACTTGGAGAAAACAAAAATTTTTATTAGAATGACCACCTACTTTAATGTGTGGTACACCATTGATGTGTCGCATAGAACTAATGTTGTACATACCATGATGGAGAGGCTTGAATAGTCAAAATTAGAGCGTCATAGTGTTGGTGACCGGTTTATACCCAAATCTTGCACATACCATGATGAAGAGGCTTGAATAGCAATTTCATTCACCTATAAAACTCAAAGCATTATGAGCTACTTGAAATACTTTTGTTCAACAAATGGAATTAAAGTGCAATACTTACAACTTACATATGTCAAAATAGACAACAAAAGATAACATTCATTTGAATATTTTATCAGTCTTGGAATTGAATTCTTACTTTCTTTTAATGCTAACAAGTGTTTAAATCATGAATTTGGATAGAGATTTGAAAGGGAAAAGAAAAACAGAGAAATAATTTAGTTTATATTCCATTCACATTTCACTCATTCTTTTCCTCTATCTTTTCATAATCCTATCAAAATCCACGATCCAAGCACACTTATGAAGATTATACAACACATCCGTAACATAGACATTTTCATAAATATATCTTTTAAAGAGAAACATAAGCATAACTATGCCAATCTTAAGCAATGTTTCTACAGGAGAGGGGGGAAAAATGTCATATTAGCACCTCCACAATTCAATCCCACGGGAAATTGAAGTGCCAAAAATGATTATTGAGTAGTATTTATTAAGATATAAAGCTCATAGGCATGGCTACTAATAGAATTTTTTTTTAAAAAAAAATAATTTCAAAAAAAAGAAGCAAAAAATCATATGCCTAAGGTAACTGTGTGGGTGATTTTCTGACCAAACTACCAAACAAGTACCCAGCTGGAGAGCACCGACAGAATAGATTAAGCCCGAATGACCTGCAACAAAAAGAGAAGATTCCAGCGGTGGCTCGTCCACTCGGGGGCAATCCGACGATCAAGTTAGTACTCAATTTCTCTCAAAGATAACCAATAGTGCTTAACTCACTAGACAGAATATCAAAAGCATACCTTAGACCCATGGGGATGCCTCTCTTTTATGGCCAACATAATCCTAGTCCCAATAGGAGCCTGGCTCTAATGGACTTAGGATTACTGTTAATCTTGGACTCCCAGTAAGATTAGGATAAACTCTCTAAGAGTCTCATCTTTACCCAAACTGAAGTCTTCTCCCATTCTAGGACTCTTGTCCCTTATCCGATTATCTCAGATTCCGATATTCTCTCAGATAACCTCGGCCTAGCCGAGATTACCTCGGCGTCATGACCAGGACACGTGGCACCTCGGCCGGCACTTCGGTGACACCTCGGCCACGTGTTGTCATTCAAAAATTATGTCCCCACAGTAACCATTCCCTTTGGAATTATACCACCGTGATTTTTATTAACCCAAGAAAGACAAATTTGATGTACTAAATTTGTTGTTAAAGTGGCAGATAACATCAAATTTTATTGCAAAGAATATAATTGAAACTACCTAATAGAATTTCTAACTAATTCAATCAAAGTTATAATTAATGTAAACAAATATTAGCTAAACACCCATACATGTTCCTCAAAGAGATAGAGAGAGAAAAAGAAAGTGAGAGGACCAAACACCAATCAATTGAAGACAAACCCATTACAAATATCTTCTGTTTATTCTCCACTACAAAAGTTTCTCTTTCTTTTTCTAATTCAAATCTTAGGAAAGTAAATGCAACAGATCAGCCTATACCCATTTTTTATATAATAAGGACATGAAAACAAAACAGTTAATTTCAAGAAATAGAGTACCCATGAATGGCACCTTAAACTTCACAAAAACATCAAAACAAACAAAACCCAGTAAAAATTATAACCCAATAGATATATATGAAATGAGAGGAGGTGAAATATGGGGTTTCATGAACCTGAGAAGAAAACAATATAACTGCTAAATGACACAGAATATACTATCAATAAATTCAATATAGCTGCATCCATTAACAACTAATGAAAGTTAAGTAAACATAAAGGATAACCTGATAATCAAGAATGGGAAAACATACATCAAAACAGTTTACTTTTGACCAGTTAAATCCTATTTTCCCCATAAAATTTCCTCTTCAATCATATTAGCACTATGTTGAGAGAGTTGATTCAAGTGTTAATAAGACCTAATGGACATTTCATGAGAAAGTAAGACTGATTGGAAATTTTTCCTTTAATTTGACATTCTTTGGATTCAAATGCATCATACAACCTAAACAAATCATTTCTCCAATTACTTTGAACATCTCTACATACTTAGATCTGGTAATTATTTATTGAATAACGTTGGATACTTCTAAATGTACTTAGATCTGGTAAGTATTTACTTTGATTAGTTTTGAAATCAACCAAGACCAAGAACATCTCCAAGACCCAACCCCTGCTATGTAGTAAATTTAGAGAAAATATTTTAGGGTCTTAAACATTTTACTAAGAACATCTCCAACCCTTCATTAATTTCATACACTGGACTATACATGTATATATATCAAGTGAAACCCATTTCAGACCTAAAACTTTTTAAAAATGAAAATATCCAGATTCAAAACTCATTTCAAAATCAACCCAACCAAACACCCACATATCAAAAATATCCAGATTCAACTTTACAAACGCACAAAAAATTCATATTCAAGCAAAAAAATATTATGAATTGCAACTTTACAACCAAACCCACAAAAAATTCAGATTCAAGCAAAAAATATCATGAATTCAAGTTGGAAGTTGATTAGTTTTGGAATCAACCAAGACCAAGAACATCTCTAAGACCCAACCCTTGCTATGTAGTAAATTTAGAGAAAATATTTTAGGGTCTTAAACATTTTACTAAGAACATCTCCAACCCTTCATCAATTTTATACACTGGACTATACATGTATATATATCAAGTGAAACCCATTTCAGACCCAAAACTTTTTAAAAATGAAAATATCCAGATTCAAAATCAATTTCAAAATATAGAGTGTATAAACTGGGTTTATATATCCGAATCAAAAGGGTTAGAAGTTGAAGAACCTGGAAATCCAGGGTCAACTGAATTTTGCTTAGAAACCTTATTGGCAGGTGATTTCAAAATGTTGGAGAAAAATGATTGAATGAGAAATTGCCTCATAAATGTGTATATAACTCACACATTTAAAGCTCATCAGTTTTACAAAATTGATTGGGCAGTTTTGCTAGCATTAGTTGCCAGCCTCGATGGCTAGAGGCTCCTCCTCTCTCCCCCATGGTGTATAAAAGGAGGCCCTATTTCTTGAAAAGAGATATATAATTTTTCCTTGACATCCATACACTATCAGTCTACTTCTCCTATAATTTTCTTCCTGAAAGAGAGTGTTGCCGTTGTCCGTTCGCTAAGCTAATCAGAAAGTGCTTCTGTTGTAGCTGGTAAAAACCGTCGTATCCTGGGAAGTAGACGCCGGCATACCTCCAGCACCCAACGGTGAGGCGGCGAATCTATTTTAAGGAGACTGTGGTATCATACAGGCTTCGGTTTGCTTCCATTAACCATTTTATATTGGGCAAATTACAAACACCCCCCTCGAGGTTTGGTAAAAATACAGATTTCCCCCTGAGGTTTGAGAAATTACATCCCGCCCTCTGAGATTTATATTTCCATAACAAATTGCCCCCTGAGGTTTTTATTTTCATACAGATTCCCCCCTAATTTTTCCTAATTTGTCATGAAAATTTGACCATCAGGGAGCAATTTGTAATTTTTCAAACCTCAGGGGGGAATTTTTATTTTTACCAAACCTTGAGGGGGGTGTTTGTAATTTTCCCTTTTATATTTTATCTGTATTTTGTTCAGCATGTTATTTTTTTGGGATTGAAGGTTTGTTTTGTTCATCTCATAATTTTGCGATATGCAATGTGAAATTATGTAATATGAGTAGTTTTTCCCAACAAGCTTAAAATAGATTCGACGTTTATCATAGAATTAGATTAATAGATTCATAGGTGTGTGTAATAATTTTGCATGTAATTGGCCACTGGTAGTACTAGCGAGTTAATTGGTTTATTAGATGCATGTACACAGGGTTAAGCTTTTGATTTTGCCATTTTGTGTATGCTACTGTTTGGTCTTCCCATGGCATGGAATAGGCCACTGTTATCAATAGAGAAGAAGAGTTCCATTGGTGCAACATTAATTCACTGTATTTTCTAATTAATTTATTAATTTATGGTGTACCGGTTCATGCCTTGTATTTCTAGATTTACATGTTTCTACTTCACATGCTTCTAGTTTACAATATAAATTACATGTTCATTCGGGTTTAATTTTTAGTGTAATTTACATTTCTAGCATGTTTATTAGGTAGTAAATTTTCATGTAACTTGTACCTATTAATCTTTAATTTAGGTGTGGAGTTGTAAAGTTTATAACTTGCCTATATTTAAATTCATGGTAATTTCTCTAGAATTATTTAATCATGTCATTTGCAATTCTTGCCTAGTAATGTGATTTAAGTATTTAGGAGTTATAAAATGTTTGTAACTTACCTCTATTAATTACATGTTTAGCGTACCATAAGTTCATATGTAAATTTAAAATATGGTTTAATTATATTTAATTTAGGTCTGTAACTTATATACTTAATTACATGTTTATTATGTAATTAATTTTTTACAGTTTTTTTTAGTTTAAATTCTAGATGTGTAACTTAAGGGTTCGTTTTAATCTTTACTTACAGTTATTTATTAGTTTGTTTGCTAGTATCCTCCCCTTCAATCACTACTTTGCCAAAAGCAAAGAAAAGCTAAGGGAGGTTTTGTTGTATTTTGCTGCTAACTCTTTATTACAGGAATACCTATGGAAATGGGAAAAAGGATTAATTTGGACTAAATATTTGAAGCAATTGTTTGCTTAAGTGTTCATTTGTGGTTATTCACCAATATGTAAAGCACGTTTTATTTGCTTGTAATTATTGAAGCAATTTTGTTGTAATTGCTTGTACAGTTTGGAACTTGGTGTGTTTAACCTAATTCATCCCTTGGAAAATTTAATTCTTAAAGTTGTTTCCATGGACTAGGAGTCAACATGCTCTTGAAAGTTTTGTCTAAGGTTAACTGGGTTTTAAGTGGGACCGGTGTGACCCCTCCAGTCTTCCTGGAAACTTTCCTGACCATGTTCGATTCTAGGTTGCGTGGTGAGACTAGTTTTGAATTAAATTTCTAATTGTGGGATTTTCTAGTGTTAAGTTTGATTTCTGGAAATACAGAATAGTGAAAATTCGACTGTAATTTTTCAGAAATGGCAACTGTCTCTGATGCTGCTACTGCTGCTGCTAATGTTGGTGGGGATCCGAACCCTGGGGCGACTGGCTTGCCAACCCCTACTGTGACCTCTGTGGTCAATCCTCCTGTTGTTACTCCGACTGTTCCGGGAGGACCGCTCAATCACACGAGCGCCCGGAGAAGTTCACGGGAGTGAATTTCAAGAGATGGCAGCAGAAGATGCTGTTTTATTTGACTACTCTAAGCCTTGCGAGGTTTCTGAGTGAAGATGTACCAGCCGTAGAGGAGAATGAGCAAGATAAATAAAAGCTCATGGCTCTGGACGCTTGGAAACAAGCAGACTTCTTATGCCGGAATTACATTCTGAACGGCTTGGCGGACCCGCTTTTCAACGTGTTCTATGCCAAAAAATCGGCTAAGGAGTTGTCGGATGCCTTGGACAAAAAGTAAAAGACCGAGGATGCTGGGGTAAAGAAATTTATCGTCGGCCGGTTCCTAGACTTCAAGATGGTGGACTCCAAAACTATCATGAGTCGAGTCCAAGAGTTCCAAGTGATTCTGCACGAGATACATACAGAATGGATGGTTCTAAGTGAGTCATTCCAGGCAGCTGCTTTGATTGAGAAGCTGCCTAACGGCTGGAAAGACTTCAAGAACTACTTGAAGCAACGGCTGGAAAGACTTCAAGAACTACTTGAAGCACAAACGAAAGGAGATGACAGTCGAAGAGCTCGTTGTCAGGCTCCGGATTGAAGAGGACAACAGGAAGAAAGGAGGGAGTATCTCCACTGTCAAAGCCAACATGGTTAAGCATGACGAGTCCTCGGGGGTGAGGAAAAAACCACCGACAGGCAAAAGCTCAAAGTTGAGGGCTAGAGGAGAAATCTCTAAAAGGCCAGCCTACAAGCCAAAGGAGCCTACTTTTAGGTTCAATGGCAAATGCTTCAACTGTGGAAGTGACGGGCATCGGGCAGTTGATTGTCTGAAGAAGAAGCCCTACGGGAAAAACCCTCAGCAACACAAAAACCGGGCACATATGGCTGAAATGGAGGAATTGTCACACGATGTGGACGACATGCATCTGTCAGCCATCGTGTCAGAAGTGAACATGGTGGGGTCAAACCCGAGGGAGTGGTGGGTGGACACTGGGGTCACTCGCCATATTTGTGTAGAGATGAGAATGTTCACAACTTTCAAACCGGTTTCAAACGGGGAGAAGTTGTTTATGGGAAGCTCTGCAACCTCAGCTGTTGAGGGTAAAGGCAAGGTGATCCTGAAGATGACTTCAGGAAAAGAACTGACTTTGAACGATGTCCTTTATGTGCCGGACATTCGTAAGAACCTTGTCTCGAGGTCTCTCCTAAGCAAGCATGGCTTTCGCATGGTGTTTGAATCAGATAAGGTCGTATTGACCAAGGGCGGGGTCTATGTGGGGAAGGGATATATGTCAGGTGGTATGTTTAAATTGAATGTAATGACACTTATCCCTAAGATTAATGAGAAAGTTTTTTCTTCTGCTTATATGCTTGAGTCCCCTAGTTTATGGCATGGTAGATTGGGTCATGTAAATTTTGACTCTTTACGTAGATTAATCCACAACACAAGTGTGAAACTTGTGTAGAAGTAAAATTGACAAGGTCTTCTTTTCATTCTATTGAAAGAAGTACCCAGCCTTTGGGTTTAGTGCATAGTGATGTGTGTGACTTGGAAGTTGTACAATCACGTGGTGGCAACAAGTACTTCATCACTTTTGTTGATGATTGCACTACATACTATTATGTGTATTTGCTTAAAAGCAAAGACGAGGCTATTAATAAATTTATTCTTTTTAAGAATGAAGTTGAGAATCAATTAAGCCAGAAAATCAAGGAATTGAGAAGTGATCGTGGTGGTGAGTATAAATCCCCGTTTGCCGAGACTTGTGCTCAATTTGGGATTATTCACCAAACCACAGCGCCTTATTCACCTCAATCAAATGGTGTTGCTGAGTGGAAGAACAGGACGCTGAAAGAGATGATGAATGCAATGTTGATAAGTTCTGGGTTGCCACAAAACTTATGGGGGGAAGCAATTCTCTCCGCGAATTATATTCTTAATAGAATACCACGGAAGAAAGTGGACAAGACTCCATATGAGTTGTGGAAAGGTCACAAGCCTTCATATAAATACCTACGAATGTGGGGGTGTCTTGCAAAAGTGGCGATACCTACACCCAAGCAGGTTAGGATAGGTCCGAAAACCATGGACTATATTTTCATTGGTTATGCACAAAATAGTAGTGCATATAGATTTCTTGTGCACTAGTCTGATATTTCAGATATACACAAGAATACTATCATAGAATCTAGAAGTGCATCTTTCTTTGAAGATGTATTTCCGTGTCGTCCCCAAGACAGGGTTCCGAGTTCCATGAAAGAAATAGAAGATGTTGATGATGATAATGATCACATAGATGATCACGAAGACAATCACATAGATGATCACATGGATGATCAAACAGCTGATCAAATAACTGATCAAGTAGATGATCAAGCTGATGAAGTAGATGAGCCAAGAAGGAGTAAAAGGGCTAGAACCCTAAAGTCCTTTGGTCCAGACTTCTTGACTTATATGTTAGAGGGAGAACCTTGAACGTTCCATGAAGCTGCGACTTCACCTGAAAGTCCTTTATGGAAAGAAGCAATTAAGAGTGAGATTGACTCCATCTTACAGAACCATACTTGGGAGTTGGTTGATCTAACCCCAGGCAGTAAGGCCTTGGGGAATAAGTGGATCTTTCGAAGAAAGATGAAAGCAGATGGGTCAATTGACAAATATAAAGCTCGGCTAGTTATCAAAGGATACAGACAGCGAGAAGGCCTGGATTACTTTGATACGTATTCACCTGTGACAAGGATTACATGCATTCGCATGGTGATTGCAATAGCAGCTTTACGTGGTTTAGAAATACATCAGATGGATGTAAAGACAGCTTTCTTAAATGGAGATTTAGATGAAGAAATCTAAATGGAGCAACCCGAGGGGTTTTCAGCTCCAGGACAAAGTAAGAAAGTCTATAAGCTTGTCAAGTCATTGTATGGTTTGAAGCAAGCTCCCAAACAATGGCATGAGAAGTTTGACAATGCTATGTTGTCAAATGGGTTTCGAATCAATGAGTGTGATAAGTGCGTATATGTTAAAGACACTGACAAAGGTTATGTCATTTTGTGTCTATACGTTGATAACATACTCATTGTTGGTAGCAATAATGAAATGATTAAAGCTACCAAAAGATTGTTAAACTCTAAGTTTGACATGAAGGATATGGGCCTTGCAGATGTCATTCTGGGTGTTAAGATCACCAGAACATCTGGTGGTATTGTACTTTCTCAAGCTCATTATGTTAATAAGATACTTAAGAAATTTGGAAAGTCAGATACAAGTATGTTTAGGACACCGGTAGACTTAAGTCCATATTTGACCAAGAATAATGGTGAGAGTGTCTCTCAACTAGAATATTCTCGAGTCATTGGGAGTTTGATATATCTGATGAGTTGTACAAGGCCGGATATCGCCTACGCTGTTAGTAGGCTGAGTAGATACACGAGTAATCCAAATGCTACTCATTGGAAGGGCATTATGTGGGTGTTGGGGTATATCCGTTACACCCTGGATTATGGGCTGCATTATACCAGATACACATCGGTACTAGAAGGGTATAGTGACGCAAATTGGATATCTGATATAAAAGATTCCAAATCCACTAGTGGTTATGTGTTTACCCTCGGAGGGGCAGCCGTGTCTTGGAAATCTACCAAGCAAACGTGTATCTCGAGATCAACGATGGAATCTGAGTTTATTGCTTTAGATAAAGCAACTGAAGAAGCTGAATGGCTTCGCCAGTTTGTTGAGGATATTCCACGTTGGCCGAAACCTGTGCCAGCTATCAGTATTCATTGCGATAGCCAATCAGCGATTGGTCGGGCACAGAGTAATATGTATAATGGAAAGTCTAGACATATCCGTCGTAGACATAATTCCATATGACAACTACTCTCAAATGGAGTTGTCTCTCTAGACTATGTCAAGTCTAAGGACAACATTGCAGATCCGCTAACCAAAGGGTTAACTCGAGAGTTAGTAGAAAAGTCGTCAAGAGGAATGGGGTTAAGGCCTTTAGTAAAGGTTACCGGAACGGAAAACCCAACCTAGTTGACTGGAGATCCCAAGATCTAGGTTCAAGGGACAACCTAACTTTCGTGTAACGGGTGAGTCACTGAAGAGGTAAATCCTCTTGCCCATTCCTTTATACAGTGATGCCCTGTGGGGGTGGAAGGTTAAGCTAATGCTTTTAATGACCTTAGTGATGTGGTATAATGAAATACCGTATCTAGGTCACCTATGTGAGTGCGAAGTGGGGCCGCTTCTTTAAGAATTGCCAAGGCTGAATTCTTTAAAAACACTCACAGAACCAGACTAGTGTTCCAGGGCCATACCGGACACACCAGTGAGAACAAGAACAATGGTTGGACTAACTCCTACGTGAGGTCTATTGTCTCGGTTTACATAAATGGCAGAATAGTTCAAGACATCACGTTCACTGGTCTGCCAGTAAATCCGATAGGCTTTCACTATGAAAGGTTCAAGGCTAATAGCTACCTTTTCTGATGCAGGATTAGTCTATGTGCTCTCTCTCTTTCGAGTCTTTGTTGATAAACGTTGAGCGTTTGCTGTATTCGATCAATTTTTATTCATGTGGGGGATTGTTGGAGAAAAATGGTTGAATAAGAAATTGCCTCATAAATGTGTATATAACTCACACATTTAAGGCTCATCAGTTTTACAAAATTGATTGGGCAGTTTTGCTAGCATTAGTTGCCAGCCTTGATGGCTAGAGGCTCCTCCCCTCTCCCCCATGGTGTATAAAAGGAGGCCCTATTCCTTGAAAAGAGATATATAATTTTTCCTTGACATCCATACATTGTCGGTCTACTTCTCCTATAATTTTCTTCCTGAAAGAGAGTGCTGCCGTTGTCCGTTCGCTAAGCTAATCAGAATGTGCTTCTGTTGTAGCTGGTAAAAACCGTCGTATCCTGGGAAGTAGACGCCGGTGTACCTCCAGCACCCAACGGTGAGGCGGCGAATCTATTTTAAGGAGACTGTGGTATCACACAGGCTTCGATTTGCTTCCTTTAACCATTTTATATTTTATCTGTATTTTATTCAGCATGTTATATTTTCTGGGATTGAAGGTTTGTTTTGTTCATCTCATAATTTTGCGATATGCAATGTGAAATTATGTAATGTGAGTAGTTTTTCCCAACACAAAAATCCAAACATTTTGAAGGATGAGTAATGATTACAGATACAAAATTAAAGAAAAATCTAGCAAGAATTGTATTGGGATGGGTACGGAATTCAACTGATTACAGATACAAAATACCCAGATTCAAAACTCATTTAAAAATCAACCCAACCAAACACTCACATATCAAAAATATCCAGATTCAACTTTACAAACCCACAAAAAATTCAGATTTAAGCAAAAGAATATTATGAATTGCAACTTTATAACCAAACCCACAAAAAATTCAGATTCAAGCAAAAAATATCATGAATTCAAGTTGGAAGTTCTAGTTTACCTTGCAAGGGGAGAGAGATGAAAGAGGAGGGTGAGAGGAGAGGAGGTGGTCGGTGGTGTCATCGGGAGATGATGACACACAGAGAAGAGGTGGTCAGTGGTCGTCGGCGTCGCGATGGTCGGTGGTCGTCGCGCGGGATGGGCTCCGATGCAGGTAAAGAGAGAGAGAGAGTTCAAAAATTGAAATGAGAGGGAGAGAGGAGATGAGTACTTGTGATGGAGAGGGGAGAGAGAGAGAGAGATTTTCTGGCCATTAGATCTTTATTTAAATTGAAATCTAAATAAAGACATCTCTACCATTGAAGTTGAGATGAGACAATTTAAACCATTGGATCAAAATGTATCTCTAAGATAAATTAGATATTTTTCAAAAACCTCCGTCCCTTATTATATAGATATATATATTTTATCACAATTTTATCTTTTTTGTGTAAAATTATCAATCAATCTCTAAATCCTAAAAATTGAACCAATTTCTCATCCCATCCATCACCTTTCATGCTCTCTCTTTACTCTTTTTGCACCTCCGATAGCCCTCTCTCTACTGCTCCTCACCTTTGGCCATTCTTCCTCTACCATTTCTTACATCTGGTAGCTCTCTGCTAACCCTCCAATACTCTTTTCTTTACCTCTAGCAGCCCCCCACCTATAGCGACTCAAGTCAATAGGAATGGCAACGGGGCGGGGCGGGGCCGGGGATCACCCTCCCCGTCCTCGATCCCCGATGGCAGAACTTCCCCCCGTCCCCGTCCCCGTCCTCGTCCCCGACGGGGAACCAACTACCACCCCCACCCCCGCCCCCTAACGGGGATCGGGTTTCCCCGACCCCGAAAATCCCCGGCCAAAAAAACAACATCAACAGAATATTTGGGCTCAAATACAACATCAACAACATCAAAAAAAAAAAAAATCAACAACATCTCAACATCAACAGATTATTAACAACAGAGAACAGATCAACTACAAAAAAAAAAAAAAATGATAGAATAAGACAGATCTGAGAGAGAGATGGCCACGGCAGAGGCAAATCTACAGATCGAGCAGATCGAGCAAATCTGCAGCGGTGAAGAGCTACTGAGGGACGACGGCCACGGCAGAAGCAACGGCGTCGGCAGATCGAGTCGACGAAGGAGGTAGGGGCGTCGGAAGAGGCAACGGTGTCGGCAGAGGGAAGAAAGAGAGAGAGAGAGAAGGACGATCGGAAGAGTGAGGTGAGGGTGAGACAGAAGACAGAGTGAGAGAAGAGAAGAGAGAGAGAGTCTGTGAGAGAGAGTTGTAGATCTGTAAACAATGAACATATATATAATATAATATTATAGATAGGAGCTATAAGTTTACAGATATATAATATATAATATTATTGTTTATAGCCTGTAATCAAACCAAACGAAACATACATATATATATATATATATATAAACTATAATATATAAATCGGGGGATAACCGGGGCGGAGGGCGGGGCCGGGGCCGGGGATGAAATATATATCACCATCCTCGGCCCGAATATCACCGGGGATTTGTTTTTAAATACTATCCCCGGCCCGTCGGGGGTATTTTTCGGGAAAAAACCACTCTTATCGGGGACGGGGGGTCGGGTCCCCGTCGGGCCGGGTTGAAATTGCCATCCCTACAAGTCAAGACCCGATCCTTTATACTCTTTGAAATCCGAGATCCAGTGCTCTGTATTGTTGTCTACACCCCTTATTGTCTTATTGCCTTATGGGTTTGGTTGTTGGTTGTGTTTTGAACAAGTTGTGAGTTAGTTTTTCAAAGGACTTCTGCTTGTTTCTTCTCAGGACCGCTCGAGCGGTCTTTGGTTCCTCTTAGTATCTCTTGCAGATTTCCAAAACTACTGAGAGTGGGGTGTTTTCTGCTCGAGCGACCTTTCTTTCTCTCGAGCAGTCTTTTGCAGGTCTGGAAAGATCTGGGAGTGGGTCATTGTGCGTTTGAGCCATGTTTTGGTCGCTCGAGAGGTTTCTTGTGTTTGACACTCAAGCGATGTTTTGGTTGTTCAAGCGGTCTATGCGTATATCAGTACGGAGAAAAGAGCTTTTCATTAATCCCTTTCTTTCTCTAAAAGCTCTCCACCCAAAATTTCTTGCTCTCTCTCTCTTTCTAAAATCTCACATAAACTCTCCCATACACTCTAATCCGTAAGCCTCGTGACCTTGGTGCTTTGAGAGAAATGGTAGAGCGCGTAGAGGTGGTCGTTTTGATCGGAGAAAGTCTAAATTTCGGCTTTGTCCAACTTTGGGTCTTGTTCATCTATTTTTTTTAATTTTGTGGTAGGGATTTTTTTTTTTTGTGTATGATTTTTAACTTAGTTATGTGCTCTTTGAAAGGGTGGGGGATTTGAGAGTTATGGGTTTGATTTGGATTGGTTTTAGAGGTACAAAGTAGGAGTTTTCAAATGGATTTAGGGGAAAGGTTGTGGAGATGATTATGTTGATAAATTGGGTTGAAATCTTGAAAATCTTTTCTTTAAATGTGTTTTGAAAAAAGGAATAGATGTTTTATTAGAAAATCATGGAAATCTTTGGTTTTGAACTAAGGAGAAAGAGGAAAGATATTGAGTTTTGAAATAATAATCTGAACATACGTATTAATGATAAGAATGGGGTTGAATATGTGTTATTACTCCTATATTGAGATTTTGAAAATTGTATCTGCGTTTGGAAATGTTGGTGAAAATATCAAAAAAAATTATATTTAACTGATAAATAATGTAAAGAAAATGAGATACAGATAGATCAAGCTGAGGCACAGATATCTTGTTTTCTTTAAGGAGATCAAGCTCACTACGGTAGGAAGAACCTAAATACCGATGCAGCAGTCACAAAACTATGACTTGTCCCCTCTAGGATACAACAGGCCGACCACTTGTCGTATGGTTCAGGCCAACTCTGCACAAGATGGTGAACCTAAAGCTCCACCAAGAAAAACACCATTCTTTGCTAGTAATCTCTCTTGTATAGAAAATAGTTGGTGTGTTGGTAAAGTAAAGAGTAGATAAGAGAAACTATTTATAGGCTATTAGGACCTTACAAATTACACCAAAAAATAATAATGACCATTAAACTAGAGAAAATGGAGAGACTCCAAATAATAACTCACCACCAAATTCATGAATTCTAATTTATCTCCATTCATGAACAAGACAAAAGGTCATCAACGCAATGAATTTCCATTCATGAACAAGATGAGATTCCTGAATAAAACAAAAGAAGATTCATAAAAAAAAAATATACAAATAAATAAATAAATGATATTAAAATGGTCTAACACTCCCCCACTCATTTTAATATCAACAAGGACAAGAGAGATTACCAAACAAAGATAGACTAGTATGCATTATGACGGCGTGCTTAGCATTGAACCTTCAGTAGTAAAACAGCAACCTTTACTCCAGAGTCAGTAGTAGTCTCAGACTTGAACTATGACTACTTAGGGAAAATAAAGTATTACTGCTCACACATAATAATCCAGGTGTTGACATGAGCTTTAATAGCTAGCACATTACGACCTTGTGTTTATCCCAGTTTTCATGAGCATATTTGAGAATAAGCCTTGTTCTCATAGAAAGCGGCCCCACTTTTATGCTCACATAGGTGAAATCTGTCAAGGATGTCCCTGTAATTTACATACCCCATTTAACAAAAGCTATAAAATTTTATTAAGAGTATAAAAACTCAACCCTCCAACATTACAGGACAAATGCATTTACATCATAGGGATGGATAACAAAATATTAAAGAGTGCATTTTTAAAACCACCATATGATTCGTTCTTCTCATTGAACCTAGTTACAAGATCTTTGGTCCCTAGGTTGGGTATCCTCATACATGGTTTATGATTTTATAGGCTTCAAACCCACCCCCCTCGATGTATTCCAGACCCTATCTCTCGTCAAGGCTTTGGTTAACAGATCCACAAGATTATCACAAGATTGTACATAATTCACAGTTATGATGCCATTACTCAAATAGGATCTCACATTACTGTGTTTCCTTCGAATAGGTCTGGATTTACCATTATAAAAATGGTTATTCACTCTACCAATAGCAGTAGTGCTATCATAATGAATTAACATAGGAGGAATTGATTTTTCCCAAAAAGGGATTTCATGTAACAAATCTCTCAACCAATTCGCTTCCTCACATGCTGAAGCTAACGTTATAAGTTCAGCTTCCATAGTAGAATTAGAAATTATAGTCTGTTTTTTAGACTTCCAACATATAGCACCACCACCCAAGGTAAAAATAAAACCCGAGGTATAGAGAGAATCACCTGACAAAGTGTTCCAATCGGCATCACTATATTCCTCAAGTATCGCAGGATACTTGTTATAAAACAAACCATAATTTTTGGTACCAGATAAATATCTCATAATTCTTCCCATGGCTAGCCAATGATCTTGACTTGGCTTGCTAGTAAACCTACTAAGTACTCCAACAACATATGCAATGTCAGGTCTAGTACAGTTAGTAGCATATCTCAAACTACCAATCATGCTAGCATATTCCTTTTGATTAATCACTTCTTTTTCATTTGTTACAACAGATAAATGTATGCTTACATCAAAGGGAGTAGCAACATGTTTACAGTCTAGAAAGTTATATTTCTTTAAAATTTTCTCAAGATAATTCGACTGATCAAGAAAAATGCCATCCTTAGTCTTGGTAATTTTAATTCCCAAAATAAAATTGGCTTCACCAAGATTTTTCATATCAAAGTGGCTATTAAGCATATTTTTAGTCTCATTTATGATATGCAAATTAGATTCAAAGATAAGTAGATCATCCACATATAGCCTAATAATCACATGTGCATTCTTATAAGTTTTATAATATATGCACTAGGCCTGTAAATGGATCGGATTCGGATCGGATCTGTCAAAATCCGAATCCGATCCGATTAAGTCAAACCCGAATCCGATCCGAATCCGTTTAGTCTATATCCGATTATAAATATCCGAATCCGAATCCGATGATTTTGGATATCCGATCCGATAATCCGATCCGATCCATTTATTTATTTATTGAGCTACAATTTTATATAATTTGATTTTTTTTTTTCCATTTTATGTTTTTTTCATTCAAATTGAGAATAATCGGATCGGATTATCAGATTATCGGGTCGGATCAGATTTTTGCATATTCAATCCGTTTAATAAATGGATTAAACGGATTCGGATTATCGGATTATCGGATCGGATTTTTTGTAAACGGATTCGGATTATCGGATCGGATTCGGGTCGGATTTGGATTAAATCCGATCCATTAACAACCCTAATATGCGCATATCAGATTCATTAATCTTATAGCCATTCTCAAGTATGCAGGAATCAAATTTCTTATGACACTATTTAGGAGCTTGTTTTAAACCATAAAGGGATTTAGTTAGCTTACACACCTTGCTTTCTTGGCCAGGCTCCACAAAGCCTTTAGGTTGGTCCATGTAAATCTCCTCATCTAGATCTCCATTTAAAAATGTTGTTTGTACATCCATTTGATGAATTTTTAAATCATGAACTGCAGCCACTGCTATCAACAGTCTAATGAATGTAACTCTAGTAACCAGAGAAAAAGTATCAAAGAAATCAAGATCAACTTGTTGCTTAAAACCTTTACCGACAAGCCTCGCTTTATATTTATCTATAGTTTCATCCGGTTTAAGTTTTTTTACGAAGGACCCATTTACACCCAATAGTTTTACAACTTGGAGGTAAATCCACTAGCTTCCATATTTTATTTGAAAGTAGTGAATCTATCTCATCATTTAAAGCCTCTGTCCAGAAAATAGCATCAGATGATGATAAAGCTTCTTACACCGTAAGAGGAATTTCTTCCACATTGTATAGATAATAGTCAGGGCCAAAATCTTTTTCAACTCTAGCTCGTTTACTCCTCCTTGGTTGGATTTGAGAATTTTCTTGTTCTTGAAAAACTTGAGATGGAGTAGAAGAGTTAGGCATAGATAAAATATTTTCAGAAATTATTTGACCCCCACTATTTCTAGATTTGAAAGGAAATTTATTTTCATGAAAAATAACATCACCTGATTCAAAAATAATATTATTTTCCATATCACAAAATCTATAGGTCGTACTATGCAACGCATACCCAAGAAAAGCGCAGGTGGTAGCTCGTTCACCCAATTAAGGTCGTTTAGAATCTGCAAGCCTCACAAAAGCTAAACAATTCCAAACCCTCAAATAACCTAGATTTGGTTTATGCCCCCGCCACAACTCATAAGGTATAATTTTAGTCTTTTTGTGTGGCACTCTATTTATCACATAGCAAACTGTCAAAATAGTCTCGCCCCAAAGATTTGAGGGAGCAACTGAATCAATAAGCATAGCATTCGTCAAATCAATTAACGTTCTATTTTTTCTTTCAGCTACCCCATTAGATGAAGGTGAATATGGTGGAGTAGTCTCATGAATAATTCTCAATGACTGAAAAAAAGAGTTAAATCAAAGAGATTCATACTCTCGGCATCTATCACTTCTAGTTCTCTTAATCTTTTTACCAAATTGATTTTCCACTTCAAGAAGGAATTCTTTAAATTTCTCAAAAGCATCACTTTTATTTTTTAATAAATATACGTTTGTGTATTTTGAAAAGTCATCAATAAAAGTGATAAAATATCGGTTACCACCTCCAGTTAAAATTTCACAAATCAATATGAAATAATTCTAGCAATTCCGTATTTTTTTCAACACTTTTATGAGTCCTCTTAGTAATTTTTGATTTACTACAAACTTCACATTTCTCAAAATTTTTTGTCACTTTAGGAATTAATCCTATACTACTCATGATTCCCACATATTTACTGTTAATATGACACAAGCGAGCATGTCAAAAATTAATAGAAGACAACATGTAAACCGAATTGGTAGATGGTTTATTAATCTTAACATTCAATTTGAACATTCCATCATAAGCATAACCCTTACCCACAAAAATACCCTTCTTGGTAATCACATATTGATCAGATTCCATAGTTTGCTTAAAACCAGCCTTATTTAACAAATAACTTGGCATCAAGTTCTTCCTCATGGACGGTGTATAAAGCACATCTTTTAAAGTAAGCACATGTCCAGAGGTGAACTTAATATCAACCTCACCACTCCCAAGTATCTTGGTTTGACTAGAGTCACCAAGCATAATTGTTTTCTCATCATCAAAGAGAGTATACACCTTGAACCAAGCTTGATCATAACAAACATGTCTATTGGTATTAGAATCTGCCCACCAATCATCCACATAATTAACCATGCAAATGTTTGTAATCATCGCCACAAATGGCTCCTCAATAACGTTAGCCTTTGGGGCAAGTGCACGTTTTCGGAATTTGCAAGTTCGAGCAATATGCCCACTTTTGCCACAGGCAAAGGCCCTGTTTGGTAAAGCTTATTTCAACTTTTAGGTTAATTTAAGCTATTTTGATGTATTTGGTTCAGCTTAACAATACAGCTTATAGCTTTTTGTAAGTCAAAAATCAACTTATTCTTTGAGTGGGGGAGGAGAAGCTTAATTTATAAGTCAAAAATCAGCTTATGTTCACAGTTATAAGCTATAAGCTGTTAAGGTATAAACTATAATCACTTTCCCACAGCTCTACCAAACGGGGCCAAAGCATACAAAATTTTGTGAAGGTGATGAACCTTGGTTCTTATTTGGATTAATCCATTTATTGTGAGGTTTACCATAATCCTTCATATTCTTTTTATAAGGCTTCAAATGAGCATTCTTAGAATTGTGACCTTTGGGTAAGTTATTATTTGCTGAAACAAAGTTTACCTTTGTGGTAGAATTGTCATTATCCGCTTGTGTTATTAATGCATCTTGGCCTCTAACCTTCTCTTCGACTCGGATGCAAGTGATCAACGCCTCTAAGGAAGTCTCCTATTGTTTGTGGTGCATGCTCTTTTGGAATTCTCTCCAAGATGGCGGTAGCTTGTCAACAAGTCCTGTAACTACCAAGTTGTCACCAATCTTGATGCCTTCAGATCTTACTTCTGCAACTATCATTTGGAAATCTTGTGCTTGCTCCACAACAAATTTTCCATCCACCATTTGGAAGCGAAAAAAGCGGCTAGCTACATACTTTTTTGCTCTTGCCTCTTTAGTATCATACCTAGTCTGTAAAGCTTTCCAAATTTTCTTTGCGGAAGTGTAAGCGGTGTCATAGTAATCATAAAATTGATCAGCAAGGCAATTTAAGAGATAAAAGCGACATTTATACTTATCTGTATTATAGGAAGCCACTTTTGCTTCATGTGCCTCGTAGTCTTCGTCATTCATCTCCTCAGTTGGGATTTTGTTTGGGTTTTTCTCGGTAAGAACATATGCAACTTTTAAAAGGCTAAGATAAAAAAGAACTTTTCCTTTTCACCTCTTAAAATGAACTCCCTTGAACTTGAAAGACTTGTTGAGATCTCCAATTCCATCATTGGTTTTCTTTGGTACTTGTTCCATGCTTGATCTCCTTAAAATTGATGGTGAAAATACCAGAAAAAATTATATTTAATTGATAAATAATTCAAAGAAAATGAGATACAAATAGATCAGGTTGAGGCACGGATATCTCATTTTCTTTAAGGAGATCAAGCCCACTGTGGTAGAAAGAACCCCAATACCGATGCAGCAATCACAAAACTATGACTTGTCTCCTCTAGGATACAACAACCTGACCACTTGTCGTATGGTTCAGACCAACTCTGCACAAGATGGTGAACCTAAAGCTCCACTAAGAAAAACACCCTTATTTGCTAGTAATCTCTCTTGTATAGAAAATAGTTGGTGTATTGGTAAAGAAAAGAGTAGATAAGAGAAAATATTTATAGGCCATTAGGACCTTACAAATTACACCAAAAAATAATGATGACTATTAAACTAGAGAAAATTGAGAGACTCCAAATAATAACTTACCACTAAGTTCATGAATTCTAATTAATCTCCATTCATGAACAAAACAAAAGGTCACCAAAGCAATGAATCTCCATTCATGAACAAGATGAGATTCATGAATAAAATAAAAGAAGATTTATGAACAAAGTATATAAATAAATAAATAAATGATATTAAAATGGTCCAACAGGAAATTTATTTTTTATATAGAGATATCTATTTTGGGCTATTGGTGGAGAATATCTTTAACTATTGTAGAATTTGCATGAGAAGTAGGTTCATTACTCATTCATCTTGCATTGTGCATTGTTTCATATTCTTATACCGAAAATGAGTTATTTTTGAGAAAAATGTGTGAATACCTTGGTAAATCTGATTAGAGTGTGTGGTTGTAGTTTTATTATGTTGGCTTGAGTGTCCTTGGTGAAAGTCTAAAAACCTGATCGGTTAGGTGCTTGTGAGGTCTTTGATCTTTGCAAATTTTTTTAACCCTTACTTTTAAATTACTTCTTTGTAGTCCCTTAATTTCTTAATCAATCTTAATTTTAACCCTAGAATAAAAAACATGCGCCAACCGAAAACTCGCAAACCCTAAATTGAATCTGGGAACTCAAGAACCATTTCTAAAACCCTAAAAAATAATTAAATTAATTTTCTAAGTATATTTTCCATACAATAAACCCTAGGTTTTCGGTTCTCAGTACAATTCGCCAGTTAATTTAAAATAAAGAAACTTTAACCGAATTAAAATTCTAGACCTTAAATAAGTTAAATACTACACTTAATTAAATGTTCAAATTCATAAATTAAGATTTTGGCCCTCATATTTTTCTTGAATCACATGTTGACCCCAAACTAGTACCATTATATATACATGCATATATATATATATATATATACACATATATACTTGTACTTTTCTTACATAAATAATTTTGTACACAAAATATCTTCAAATTTTATACAAAAAAATCAAAACAAATCCCCTCAAATCCACTCTCAAGGCCAGCTATGCTATGTATATATATAGATGATGTCCTTTTGGGGACAATTTGCTTGATTTAGGGAAGAAAATTTGACCTAGGGTACAAATATGATTATATATTGATATATATATATATATATATATTGTGGTTGTAACCAATTCAACTTTGATTAAACCTAAGCCTAACTAGATCATGTTTAAAGGTGTAATTAAGGCTCTAATCATCATACATTCCATTCCATCCTAATTAAATCCAAGCCTATTCAATTGAATTGGAACTAAGGACATTTTAGACTTTTCACCATTCTTTTTTTTTTTTTTCTCCCCTATAAATACACCAATCCTCTCTACACTTTTGAGCATAAAACACACTCACACACTTACATATGTGGTTGAGAGATTAAGAAGAGAAAGAGAGTGAACCTTGGTAGTGGAGGAGATGAAAAGAGAGTGAACTTTGGTAGTGGAGGAGAGGAAAAGAGAAAAACCTTTGTGAAAACTCTTCAATTAGACAACAAGTAAGCCACATCACCATCTCTCATTTTATTTCCTTTTTCAAATACATGTTATTAGAGATTTAAAAACATATTTTCAGATGTGTTGTAATGGTATTCATGTGTTCATCAAATACATGTTATTAGAGATTTAAAATCATATTTTCAAATGTGTTGTAATGGTGTTCATGTGTTCAAAGTTGATGAATTGGGCTTTGATCTTTCTTATACTCATATTTTCTCTTAATAGATGCAAAATTACATTTTTCTTCTCATATCTCACATTATTTCCAAAGGCATACCATCACTCTAAAAATCTAAGTTATTGATGCATTATTTAGTATGTTTTCCTCACAAAAGAAGTGAAAAATTTCCCTCAGTTAGCCTATTTTCTCACCAATCTTCTTATTTTGAGTATTGTGCATGAAAAACCTGTTTTATAGCCAACTTTTGAAAAATCTAAAAAAATGTAGAAAAATTTTCTGAACCTCACCAGGTTCGGGAATAATTTGAAATAACCCTTTTAATTTTAATCTTTAAGTGGTACTGAATCTGGAAATTCTGTTTTGCATTGGTGTTTTATGCTCTTGTGTTCATGAATATACTTATTAATATATGATCATGTCTTAGTATGATATTAAATATGTCATGGTTATATACCTTTTATTTCAGTCCTTCGATGATGCTCACATTTATGCAAATTTATTCTTTTGTTACTTGCTTGTACTAACTAACTTAAAACGTTAATCTAAAAGGAAACTTAATGGGGTAGCTAATGGGGTTTCGATCATATGAGTATTGTTATGAGATAATGTTGTGTGCAAATTGAATTGGTTAGCAGAGTGTGTTCCCTTTTGAAAAATAAACTCTTGTGCAAGTGGTTAATTGGAACTCTTGAACGAAGCGGTTGTATTCGGACCCTAGATGGTTTTGGTGTGAGGAGGGAATGGGCAAGGCCCTATTTTACCGTCTCTTTTGAGGATTTGTGGTTGGCGCTACACGATATATAACTATTAGTTGGCATCTGAGGTAAGGTCTGTAACAAAGCAGCAAAAGAGGGGGCATATTAAATAATCTACGTCTGATTCTTGTGGTTGGGAGGATGAAATCTCTTTGTGAGATTTCTAGACTATTAACAACTAACCTTGTAACCCTTATTATTTACTTGAATATCATGTTTCTTTCCCTATTGTTGTAATTGTAATTGTGTATTGGATTGGAAAAAGAGGACAGGGTGTGTATGCGTTTACTGGGTATTCAAAGCTCATGGTGTTTCATGCCAGGTATCAAAGAAACATATAAGGCCGATGAAAAGCCAGAGACATTTGAAGACTTGTGTGTTTGTTTAGAGATAGTTAGTAGCCATTTTGCTGATGAGTCTATTCGTGCCTTTATTTTTGGATTGTAATAGTAATGAGACTCGTTTTGTAATTTAAGATTTGAACACTGTAATTATCATTTGCTTTTGTAATCCTATAACTATCTCTGCGTTACTTATGAGACCTTGTGTTAATACCTCTCAAGATCTGTCAACAAGATAGCTTGCTATCTAAGGTGGTTGGACTTAAAAGAGAGACTATATTAACTCCTTCGACCTTCCTGGGATTTTACTTGGCTATTGACCAAAGGACTCTGTAGTGATGCTACCCTAATCCGTATAGTAGAAATTGGGGCGTCACAGTGCCGATCTTTCCGGTTAGTACTGGTAAATGGGCTTTGGTAGTGTTTTTATAGCTTACTAGTAGACACGTACCTAAAGATTCCCAATATTGTGTATCTACTGCCCTGTTTTTTACTAATGAAACTATAATCATAGCATTGCATTGTTTTAAATGAGGAAAGTGTAATGTTGTTGGTAAATGGCATTCATATGGATTTACCCTATGACATTGTTAAGTATCATATAGTGTGTTATAATATTCTCTACTGGGGTTTAGCTCACCCTATGTGGAACTAACTTTCAAGTACAGCGGAAGTAGCTTGAAAGGACCTAGGAGCTGAGAGCTCCCTTTGTTTTCTTTTATGTAAATACTCTTTTGTATAAGTCTCGGGCTTCTTATATGTATGCAGTTTGACTCATTCTTGTTGCTCCCAAGTATCGTCTTGGAAATATGTAGCTATTAGGACATAAACTTATCTGTATTTCTTTTTGTTTCAAGTTATTCATACATGTCATATGCTATAGATTCAGGATTTAGGATTTATAAATCTATAAATGTATATGACATCTTTTGTACTGTTAAAGAGAATCAATGAAAGGATAATACTTTGTAAGTTTCCATTTTTTCATTGTATGTCATGAGGTGGTTAGTTGTTATGATTTGGGGGCGTTACAAGTTGGTATCAGAGCTATCGAGTTTGAATACTTTCAGATCGTGGGATGTGATTTTTACCACAATGGGTTTGTCTCGCTAGATAGTATCAAAAGTAGGCCTAGTATGCTATATGATAACATGATTATGTGACTAAATGAGTATGAGATTTAGTTTCTGAGATATTTATTATGTCTACGAATTTCTAGAAGTCCTATTAGAAAAGCATTTGATCATTACTGGTTCTAACCAGAACTTTGGCAATATCGCGGAATAATTATTATCTAGAAAGAAAATTCGTTTGTGACTATGTGATTCGGTGCTTATGTGGAATGAATTATTGTGTTGTCCACTATATTGGGACATGAGTGAACTAGTTTCGGCACATTTGTGAATGAGCTAAATATTTGTGTTACCTTTATTAGAATGTCAGGACGCGGACGTAGAGGTAGTAGGCGAGGTAAGCCTATACGGCAAGAAATGTCGATTCCAAGTAAGATTTTGGTACAAGAGGAAAACGTGGCTGAGCCACGTAAGCCATGGGCGCCTTTGCCTGGGACATGGCAGGGCATTGCGAGAATCCATGGACATTATCAGAGCTAAGAATTAAGTTCAGGCCCATGTGGCAGAGACAGGGCCATCATTTCTTAAGAGGGAGTTCTTTCGATCTAATCCGGACGAGTTTGTGGGCATTGAAGAAGCCATTGAAGGCTGACGAATGGCTAGAGTAGATGGTAAAGACGTTGGAGATGCTTGACATTAATGACGATAGTTTGAGGGTGACCTTGGTGTCCTTTCAGCTTAGAGACGACATAGGTCAGTGGTGAAAGTTTGTGAGGAACTGAATCAGGGTGTCTTGGGAAGCCTTTTTCAATGTCTTACAAGATAAGTTTTTGCCACCCACAGTGAGGGAGAAGTTGGGAGAGCAGTTGTTGAAGCTCAAGTAGTTGAGCACACCAGTGGCCGAGTTGAAACGACTTTCATTAGCATTTCAAGGTTTGCATTGGAACTTGTGGCAACGGAAGAATGCCATTGTATAGAGTTTGAGAAGAGGTTACGGACAGAACTCCTCTT
Source organism: Camellia sinensis (assembly GCF_055761805.1). Taxonomy (NCBI): domain Eukaryota; kingdom Viridiplantae; phylum Streptophyta; class Magnoliopsida; order Ericales; family Theaceae; genus Camellia; species Camellia sinensis. The sequence goes on from NC_138963.1 coordinate 146,846,827, forward strand.
CAAGGTGGCCGGGTCTATGATTAGGGATTACAGCTGTTTGGTGGAGTCGGCAATTCATTTAGAGACAGTGACTTAGACTGAGGATGAGCAGATGAGGGGCTCCAAGAAAAAGGGTCAGGATGTTCAAAGAGATGCGAGGGACAACAAACGGCAAAGGAGTTCCATGATGCAGCAGTCTTAGGCTTCGCAATCAAGGTCCATCTTTCCTGTACCGAGTTCTGGTTTGGGGAAAGGCAACCAAGGTGGATTCATGTGTTTTAGATATGGTCAATTAGGCTACAAATCTTCGGTATGCTTGTAGAAAAGAGGAGGAGGGCAGCAACCGGCGTAGTGTTCAGCTCATTCTTAGAGCCAGAGTTAGAGGAAAAGGTATTCGCCTACCTGTTATCAGTGTGGGCAGATTGGGCATTTGAAGAGGTTTTTCCCTCAGCCTAGTGGCATGTCTAGCACGTCTAGTTCGAGATAGACTTAAAGCCATCAACCAAATATAGTCAGCTCAGGCCTTGAGGGCCAATTAGGGAGCCACTTCGGCTTAATCTGTGTATTTGGCCTATGCTCTGAGTGGTGAGCAGGTTGATCAAAGACCTTCATGGCGTGTGTATGTTGTTATCACTCTGGATCAGTTGCCGGTACTTTCCGTTGTGAGAGGTAACTTTTTGTTGTTTAATTCTGTGGCCAAATGTGTTGGTAGGTATGGGTGTATCTCATTCATTTGTCTCACCTTCCTTTGCATTTGCTTTGGGTTTGGAGTTGGATCAATTAGAGTCTCCTCTGTATATAGAGACACCTGTTAGGGGTAAGGTAGCACTGGGATGAGTATGCCACTCTTGTGAGATTGAGGTCGTAGATCATCAACTTTTCTTTGATTTTATTGTTTTGGATATGCATGCTTTTGATGTAATATTAGGTATGGATTGGTTGACATATTTTTGGGCCTCAATAGATTGTCTCCGTGGGAGGGTATCAGTGTGTACACCGTCTGGGGATAGCTTTTACTTCTTGTGTGACCGGAAAGATAGTGCTATTAATCCGTTGTATGGCCTTGAGGGTCGAAGAGAGATGGGTTTTCTCTTTGCTATCACTTTAGTATATGAGAGCAATGTTGTTCATGATGATTTACGAGGGTAGTTCGAGATTATTCGAACGTTTTTCCTGAGGATCTCAGCAGTTTACCACCACATAGAGAGATTATGTTCTCTATTGACTTGATGCCAGGAATGGCTTAGATTTCCTTGGCATCGTATAGATTTGCACCAGCCGAGTTATGCGAGTTGAAGGTTCAACTTCAAGATTTGTTAGATAAGGGCTTCATACGTCCTAGTACCTCGCCCTGGAAAACATCGACTCTCGTTCTAAGAAGAAGGATGGTACATTGCGGTTATGTATTGCTGCAAATAGATGATTTATTTGACCAGTTGAAGAGGTCACGTTACTTTTCTAAGATTGATTTGAGATCAGAGTATCACCAATTGAGAATAAAGGAGGAGGACATTCAAAAAACGGTATTCTGTACAGGGTATGGCCACTACAAGTTCTTAGTGATGCCTTTTGGGTTGACCAATACACCAACCTTGTTGATGAACTTGAGGAATCGAGTCTTTCGAGAGTTTCTAGACCAGTTTGTGGTTGTCTTCATCAATGACATCTTGATTTATTCACCATTCGAGGAGGAATACGAGGGACACTTGTGGGTTGTACTTGATTTGCTTAGGGCACACCGTTTGTATGTTAAATTTAATAAGTGTGAGTTTTGGCTCAAATAGGTTAAATTTCTAGGGCATGTGGTATCCGGGAAAGGTGTGATAGTGGATTCATCTAACATGGATGCAATACAAGATTGGAAACAACCTAAAAATGCCTTTGAGATTAGTAGTTTCTTGGGCTTAGCAGGACATTATCGACATTTTGTGAAAGATTTCTCTAGATTGGATTCGCCTTTGATAGATTGACGAGAAAGGGGATTAAGTCTATGTAGAGTGAGGCATGTAAGAAGTCATTCCAAGAACTTACGATTAGACTTATCACATCTTCAGTTTTGATTATACCGAAGAGGCGCTTGGGTTAATCAATGTATTGTGATGCATCTCGTAAGGGTTTGGGATGTGTTTTGATGCAAGAGGAAAAGGTTATAGCCTACGGTTCTCGACAGTTGTAAACACACGAGAGAAACTACCTTACGCACGACTTAGAGTTAGCAACAATAATTTTTGCCTTACAAATCTAGAGGCATTATTTGTACGAGGAGAAATTTGAGGTATTTTCTGATCATAAAATTTTGAGATACCTTTTTTCATAGAAAGACTTGAACTTGAGGCAAAGGAGTGGATGGAGTTTATGGAGGATTATGACTTCAAGTTGCATTATCATTCGGGAAGGCCAATGTGATCGCTGATGCTTTGAGTAAGAAGTCCATCAGCACTATAGCTAGTGTTGCCATTCAGAAATGGGAGATATTGGGTGTGATCGGTGAGTTTGCCTTGCATCTTGGTGAGTCTATTGAGTTAGCTACATTATTTACTGTTATCACACAACCTACCTTGATAAGTCGAGTTATGGAGACACAACTGTATGATCGTGAGGTAGAGATTATCTGGGGGAAGATCTCCAATAGCAAGGTAGAGAAGAGGTTGAATGTTCATTCTGATTCAAATGTGAGACACTTAAACTGTCTTTTTATGCCAGAGTCTTGTAGAGAATAAGTACTTTGAGAGTGTCACCATTCATGCCTTACGCTCCACCCGGGAGGCATAAGATGTACCATGATCTTTACCATCAGTTTTGGTGGAGGAGAATGAAAAGATATGTGGCTTTATTTATTTCAAAGTGTTTTACTTGTCAACAAGTAAAGGCCAAGCACCAGCAACTAGTGGGTTTGTTACAACCCTTACCTATAGCCAAGTAGAAGTAAGAGCATGTCATAATGGACTTTGTCGTAGGCCTTTCGAGAACTCAATGGGGTAATGATGTCGTGTGGGTAATTGTCGACCAGTTAACTAAGTTTACACAATTGATACCTATGCGCATGAGTGATTTGATAGACTTTCTTGTCGATCTGTATGTTAAGGACATAGTACGACTTCACAAGGTCCTGGTGACAATCGTCTCGGATAGGGATCCACATTTCACAACTTGATTGTGGTAGAGCCTATAAGCACTAAGTTGATTTTTAGCACCGCCTATCATCCTCAGACTGACGGGCAGTCTGAAGGCACCATTCAGATTCTAAAGGACATGCTTCGTGCTTGCATTTTTTATTATAAGGGCTTGAGGGAGAAACATTTTCCTTTGGTAGAGTTTGTCTACAATAATAGCTTTTAGGCGAGTATTGGAATGACACTCTTTAAGGCCCGATATAGCTGATCTTGTAAATCTCCTCTGTATTGGGCCAAGATGGGTGACGCACCTATGTTAGGTCTTGAACTAGTTCATGAAATAACGGAGAAAGTTGCACTTATTCGTAAGAGGTTGGTTTCAGCTCAGAGTCGCTAGAAAAGTTATGCTGACTAGAGAATGAGGCATTTGTCTTTTGAGATGAGGGATCTTGTGTTTCTTAAGATTTCATCAAGATGAGATTTGATGAGATTTAGAAAGAGTGGGAAGTTATCTCTAAGGTTTATTGACCCTTTTGAGATTTTAGAGCGGATCGGAGAGGTAGCTTATCATTTGGCCTTGTCGCCCCAACTTTCCGAGGTTCATGACATGTTTCATATTTGTATGCTCCGGAAGTACGAGCTTGATCCTTCACATATATTGGATTGTACTGAGTTAGAGGTAGATGGGGATGCCTTGTATAAGGAGAGACCAGTCTAGGTTTTAGATATTCAAGATCAAGTTTTGCCAGGCAAGACTATTCTATTGGTTAAGGTGTTGTAGCGACACCACGGAGTCGAGGAGGCGACTTGGGAGCGTGAGGTTGAGGTACGTGAAAAGTATCTGGACTTGTTTGTTAGTGTTTAAGGCTTGTATACTTCCTTCACTTTTTGTTGTAACATGTAACTTTTATAAATGTTTTGGAGATTGGAGATCAAATTGTATTGAGTTGAGTTGTTCCATTTTTATACTGTTGGGCATGAATTATGTTATCAATTTTGGGAACGAAATTTCCTATGGGATGGAGATTATAGCAGCTCAAGTCACGACTCGACCCTTTATACTCTTTGAAATCCGAGATCTAGTGTTCTGTATTGTTGTCTACACTTCTTATTGTCTTGTTGTCTTATGGGTTTGGTTGTTGGTTGTGTTTTGAATAGGTTGGGAGTTAGTTTTTCAAAGAAATCTTGTCTGTCTCTTCACAAGTTTGCTCGAGTGGTCTTTCTTTCGTTCGAGTAGTCTTTGGTTCCTTCTAGTATCTCTTGCAGGTATGCAAAACTACTGGGAGTAGGGTGTTTTTTGCTTAAGCAACGTTTCTTTCGCTTGAGCGGTCTTTTGCATGTTTGTAAAAAATCTGGAAGTGAATCATCATGCGCTCGAGCCATGTTTTGGTCGCTTGAGCAGTTCCTCTTGTTTGACGCTCGAATGGCATTTTGGTCGCTTGATCGATCAATGCATATACTAGTATAGGGAAAAAAACTTTTCAGTCACTTTTTAATCCCTCACTCTAAAAGCTCTCCACCCAAAATTTCTTGCTCTCTCTCTCTCTCTAAAATTTCACATAAACCCTCCTATACATTCTAATCTGTAAGCCTCATGACCTTGGTGCTTTGAGAGAAAAGGTAGAGTGCATAGAGGTGGTCGTTTTGATTGGAGAAAGTCTAAGTTTTAGCTTCGTCCAACTTTGGGTCTTGTTCATCTATTCTTCTAATCTTGAGGTGCGATTTTTTTTAACCTCTTTGTATGATTTTTAGCTTAGTTAAGTGCTCTTTGAAAGGGTGGGGGATTTGAGAGTTATGGGTTTTGGATTGGTTTTGGAGGTATAAAAGAGGGGTTTTCAAATCAGTTGAGGGGAAAGGTTGTGGAGATGGTTATATTGATAAATCGGGTTGAAATCTTGAAAATCTTTTCTTTAAATGTGTTTTGAAAAAAGGAATATATGTTTTGTTGGAAAATCTTGGAAGTCTTTGGTTTTGAACTAAGGAGAAAGAGGAAAGATATTGAGTTTTAAAATAATAATCTGAACATACGTGTTGATGATGAGAATCGAGTTGAGTATGTGTTATCACTCCTATGTTGAGATTTTGAAAATTATATCTGTGTTTAAAAATTTATTTTTAGAGATATTTGTTTTGGGCTATCAATGGAGGATAGTTTTGATTGTTGTAGAAGTTGCATGAGAATTAGGTTAATTACTCATTCATTTTTCATTGAACAGTGTTTCATATTCTTACACTGAAAATGTATTATTTTTGAGAAAAATGTGTGAATACCTTGATGAATCTGATTAAGGGGTGTGGTTATGGTTTTATTATGTTGGCCTGAGTGTTCTTGGTGAAAGTTCAGAAACCCGTGCAGTTAGATACTGATCCTTCCGATTAGTACCAGTAAAATGACTTTGGTAATGCTTGTATAGCCTATTTGCAGACATGTACTTAGATATTCTCAGTGTTGTGTATCCACTACTCTGTTTTCTGATTTTAAAACTATTGTTTTACGAATGAAATTATAATCATGGCATTACATTATTTTAAATGAGAAAAGTGTAACGTTTTTGCTGAATGGCATTCATATGCATTTACCATATGACATTGTTAAGTATCATATAGTGTGTTATAGTATTATCTACTGGGGTTTAACTCACCCTATATGGAACCAACTTTTAGGTACAGCGGAAGTAGCTTGGGACGACCTTGGAGCCGAGAGCTCCCTTTGTTTTCTTTTGTGTAAATACTCTTTTGTATAAGTTTTGGGCTTCTTATATATATGGAGTTTGACTTACTCTTGTTGCTCTCGAGCATCATCTTGGAAATATGTAACCATTAGGGCATAAACTTATTTGTGTTTCCTTTTGTTTCAAGTTATTCATACATATCATATGTTATAGATTCAGGATTTAGGATTTATGAATATATACATGTATATGACATCTTTTGTACTATTAAAGAGAATCAATGAAAGATTAATATTTTGTAAGTTTTCGCTTTTTCATTGTATGTCATGAGGTGGTTAGTCGTTATTAAAGGGAATCAATGAAAGATTAATATTTTCACTTTATACCGCCACCTTTTACCTCCCTAGAACCGCCACAACCCTTGGCCACCCATCTCATTCCTCTGCAACCAACTGCGACCACATCTTCTTCCTTCTTCTCAAAACCCTAGATCTGAAACTCTCTCTCTCTTTAGGTTGCAAGGGTGTGTTCGTGATGGTGGCGGCTATGAAGGTTGGGTTTGTGAGCGGTGGTGGGTGCCTGTGGGACTAGGTTCAAGATAGATGGTAATCATAGTGAGTGATGATGCGATGGATGACTAGTAGTTGCGATTGCCCTGATGATGGTGAGGGGGATTGTTGTGATAAGGGCTAAGTGGAGGTGGTGGTGGCTAGAGTGAAAGAGAAGGCAATGGGAGATAATGTGATCAAATTAGGGTTTCAAATGTGAATGGTTGTAAAAAGAGGATGAATTGGTAAGGATGAGCATATATTGGGAATTATGGAGAGTGTAATGAGATGAAAGGTGGTGTAAGGAGATAAATATGTGGTGTAAGTAGAATTATTTATTGTCAAATTAGCAGACTTTGTTGTATTAAAAAACATAAAAAAAAAGTTAGAGAAGGTCAATATAGTTTATCCTATTATCAGTACGTTTGAAACTTGTAAAAGTAAAGAGGCAAGTAAAAGAACACAAAGAAAATCATTAGAAATAATGTAATTTTTTTGGGGAGATGCACCAATAAATCTCAAATTAATAATTTATACACTGTTTAGTCCTAAAAGTTTTCTTATAGACTGAAAGGTCCCATTACAATGTTTCAAGTATTAGATTAATGTTTCGAACATTAGATTTTAAACATCAAATTAATGTTTCGAACATTAGCTTTCGAACATCAGATTAATGTTTCGAATATTAGATTGATGTGCAAATGGGACTAAATGGAGCATAATAAAACTTTTAGGACTAAATGGTTCAACTTTTCAGAAACTATGACTTATGGGTAAATTTTCCTTTGTTTGATTATTTGAATGGAGGAAAAAAATTGGAGACAAATGGCATTCTCTTGTTTTGTGTCTAACTTAGTTCAAATAAATAAATAAATACAATAATTAACTTTTCCTTCAACTTTTCAAATAGGCATATCCACCTTATAACTTTTTTTTTAAAAAAAAAACATAATTTTATATTTTTTAAGTTATAATTAAAAAAAAATTCATAACTAAACACAATATGAGATATAACTAAAGAATTCGTAAGTTATAACTAAAATAATGTTATAATTAAAGAAAAAAATTGATCATAACTAAAGAAGAAAATAATATAATTACGGGTATATATAATACACCATTTTTAAGAGTGTGTATGTTAGAATTTCCCATTTGGTAATATTAAAAAAAAAAAGGCCCAACTTTCATTTAAAAAAAAGTTTAAAAGTCAAATTCTGTTTGTCTATCCAATTTCAAAATTAGATTTTGAGTTTTTAATAATTTATATTTTTTAATTTATAATGAAATTTTTTTAACATTTTGATCAATTTTTTTTAAAGATTTTTTTAGATGCAACTAATTCAGATGTTCTCAAAAGGAAAAGTATTTGCGAAAAAAAAAAACTTTAAAAAATTTAATAAATACTACAAAATATAAAACAAATACAAAATTTTAATATATTTTCTTATTTTGTTGTATTTATTAATTTTTTAAAAATTTCTTCACAAATATTTTACTCTTTGAGTATATCTATCTAGAATAGATGTATTTAAAAAAAAATTATAAATGTTCACAATATTAAAAAAAATCATTAAACATAAAAAAATATGAATTGAATCAAAAAATGATTGGGAAATTTGTTCAAGAACTCCCCATAATAAAATTTTAATGCATTAAGGAGCACAAAAAGTTTTCTATGAAAAGTTTAGCACACATTACTATTACCAAAATATCTTTAGTGAATAATTTTATATTTTAAATTTTAAAATGATATAACTTTTGATCGAAATGTTGATTTTTAATAAAATTCAACAACAATCAACCAACAACAATTTAACAACAAATCAACATCAATTCAACATACTTGAAGGAAGCTCAACAAATAGCAATCAACAACCAACAAACTCAACAAATACCCAAACTGATAGCGACATTGAGGCCTTCAATTAGAGCTTTTGCTTCCTCCGCTGGGGCTTATTTCATTACAACCAAACAACGGCTTTCGCAACTCAAACATTGAATAGTCTCCCACAGCTCAAATTTCTAAAAACATGGTTACATCACTGAGATGCAATACTCTATTTACAAAATCCTCACATTCATGGAGTTGAAATACGCAATTTAGATTTCGACAATGCTACGTAACTCAAATTTTGTGGCTCAAAAGTGACTCAAATGGCCAAAACGACGTCGTTTTGAGTACAGAACAACATAAAAATGGCCAAAACGACGTCGTTTTGGCCATTTGAGCCACTTTTGAGCCACAAAATTTGATCTACGAGACAATTTCCTTTAGATTTAAACGTTGTCAGAACAATGGAGAGACTTCCCTACCCAACTTTCACTTGAGATATATATCCAAGTCAAGATTGTCCAAAAAAAGAGGTAAAAAATATTAGCCTGTTCTTCATAAAGAACACGCTTCTTGCTTAAGGAGTTTAGGAAACAAAACATTTGGGGTTATCCTTTACACACTAGCATATGTTGGGGCTAAGGGATTTTATCTAAATTTCCTAATTTTGACAATTGGATTACCAAATTAGTGTATTATGGGGGCTAATTTGTACCCATATCAATAATCTGAAATATTCATCTCATATAACAAACTGATAAGAATATATATGTAAAAAATTAGATTGATCAGATATAAATGTATAATCAAATCATATATATATATATTATAATAAATAAACGATTTATTCTTAAAATATATAAACCTTATAAATAAAATAAAAACCATAATAGTATGATGATCAGTATTGGATAAATTTGATTTTTTATATGAATATTTTTTTATTATAATATGAATAGTTTAGATCACTAAATAAATTCAAATTAGTTTGATAATAGGTCAATTATAAAGTTGAGCTTTTCAACTTTAATAAATTCAAACTTTATATATATTGTTTTGAAAAAGGCTGTGGTGCCAAACTTAAGCACTCAGAAAAATTTGAATGAGTAATTGGGTGATAGAAATTAAATTTATATAATATTGTAGAATATATATATATATATATATAAAATAAATTTGAATAATAAGATGATAATTTTTGAATAGTTACATCAAAATTGATAGTATTGTTGTATATGTTTTTCTTAGAAAGTAAAAGTAAGAACAAAGAAACCCAAAAAAAAGAAGAAAAAAAAAAGGTTGGAGAATGATATCTTATCCATCCTAGGTGGCAAGATATCAAAGCAGCCAACAGAGACCGAGAGAGGGAGATACTCAACCCCCAGAAACAGAAACAGAGAGAGCATGTGGAAGAAGAGAACGCCACATGGAAAACACAGGTGTCCCACCGTCTTCCACATGTCAGGCCATGGATGCCAGGCGAGATCGCGCTCAACACCCACCTCTTATCAACAACCAAAAATCCCCCAAAAAATTAAATAAATCTCGCTCACTTGAATTCCCATAATTTTCTCTCTCCTCTCTCTCCCTTTGGTCGAGAGTCTCGTCAGCTTTGAACGCTATGTCTGCCATTGCTACAGTTGCGACTATCTCTCTCCCCATCTCTCTTTCTCGATCCTCCAAATTTAGCAACAAACGGGTATGCTCTCTCATCTTTTTTTTCCTTTGCTAAATTTTTCTGGGCATCAGCCAATACTAGAGGAAATTGATCAGTTGAGTTGGTTTTTTTTTTTTTTTTTTTTTTTTTTTTTTTTTAAGTGGGTAAGTTGGTTTGTTGAATTGTGGCTTTGAACGTACTACAGAGTTCTAGAAGATATTATTTTCAAATTGTTGATGGCCTCTGAATTTTGTGATTAGTTAGCTATTTTGTGCAAAATGTTAGAAACAAATACTCAGAATTTGAATGTATGTATGTTGCAGATTTAGATATCATATCGGCCACACTTTGATGAATTTGATCCATATATTTCAAATTCATGATAATTTTTCTGGGTTCGTAGTATTGTTGGTTGCCTAAAACATACTTATCTGGGTATCTGCAGAAAACTAGAGAAAATTTGAGTTGACTTGTTAGTTGACTTGGAATTGTAGATTATTTTGTGTAATGAACTTCAAGAAAGGGCTAAAATTATGTGGGTACATGCTTAATATGGAGGACAACTTAGGGCCTGTTTCGTGCGCCTCTAATAAGCCAAAAGTTGATAGTCAAAATAGTAAAAATTAAAAGCACCTCTCCCCTCCTTCTCAATAATCAACTTTTTTTTTTTTTTAAAGCTATATCTGTCTCATAAGTTGTACAATTTAAAAAATAAAAAAATATAAGTAGCTATACATGCTGCACCAAGCAGTCTCTTGGTCTAGTTAACTTCTAAGTGTGATTCTTGGCTAACATTCAAGTGGGTGATTGTAATTTCAGGGTGTTAGGGCAGGGTTTGGGGTTTTCGCCGTTTTTGGGGAAGAAGGCGGGTTAGTAGACAAGAAGAGTGCATGGGGCACACTCTTTGATGTGGAAGATCCAAGGTCTAAAGTCCCACAGTGTAAAGGGAAGTTCTTGGATGTAAATCAAGCCCTAGAATTGGTTAGATTTGATATCCAGTACTGCGATTGGCGGGCTCGACAAGATCTACTCACAATCATGCTACTCCATGAAAAGGTCTATATTTCATCCCTTCTGAAAGTTGAATATTGAATATTGAAGGTTTTTATATGATAATTTGTGAATGTTCTTTTCATTTTGAGTTCTAATTGTTGTTCGGGTATTTCTCACTGGTTGTAGGTTGTGGAAGTACTAAACCCTCTAGCCCGGGACTACAAATCGATCGGCACGTTGAAGAAGGATCTTGCAGAGTTGCAAGACGAGCTTGCACAAGCTCATAAACAGGTTTTGGAAATTTCCCACTAATGAAATGAAAAACGATGACAATTTGAAAAGCTTTTTTAAGTACATCCATGAACATAAATTCCAATTTGTGTCGTCCAATTTATAGATGCTATTTCTCCAACAGTAATCTAATAGCCATTTTTATGTTTGGAATGAATATAACAGGTTCATATATCTGAAGCAAGAGTGTCCACTGCTTTAGATAAGCTAGCTTACATGGAAGAATTGGTTCATGATAGACTGTTACAAGACAAACCAACAACAACAGAATCTGAGTGCATGTCCCCTTCATCCAGTACTTCCACCGAATCTCTAGATACTGTTAGAAATAAGCTATCCCGGAAAATCCTGAACGTGTCTGGTCCTGTTCAACCTTATCATCCCCGTTTGAAGAACTTTTGGTACCCTGTTGCTTTCTCTACGGACTTGAAGGATGACACCATGGTAAGCCAGTTCTCTAAAATATTGTGTTGTATTTATTTTACTTTTCTGATGGTTTACTTTACAGAACTTCATGGTTTTACCAAAAATTGACCAATGTCCACGTTTGTTTTGTTTTGTGTGTGTGTGTTCTCCATTGATCAGTGAATTTCTTCTTTACAATTGCCTTGTCACTTCTCTGTTTCAGGTTCCCATTGATTGCTTTGAGGAACCTTGGGTTATCTTTCGTGGAAAAGATGGGAAACCTGGATGTGTCCAGAATACCTGTGCCCATAGAGCATGTCCTCTTCACCTTGGCTCAATAAATGAGGGTCGTATACAATGTCCTTACCATGGTGAGTAAGAAGGAAAGGAAGCAATTATCCAACGTTTATATAGCCCATATTGAAGAAATTAAGAACCAAGGACAGAACGATCATGAAGTGCATAAGATAATTAGTAATGTTTACTATAAGAAGGAAGATGAATCAATATATTTATGTTTCTAATTCTTCAAACATGTTTTGGATGAACACAGGGTGGGAATACTCGACAGATGGAAAATGCGAGAAAATGCCATCTACAAGATTAGTTAATGCCAAGATAAAAGCATTGCCATGCTTTGAGCAAGAGGGGATGATTTGGATTTGGCCTGGCAATGACGCTCCAACAGCCACCATTCCTTCTTTACAACCTCCCCCGGGATTTAAAATACATGCTGAGGTTTGTTACAAATGCTTTTAGGTTTTCTCAGTTGTTGCAAGTGCAATTATTATTGAAGCATGTTTCAATATTTTACAAAAGCTCATGTATCATCTCAATTCTGATGGGCTTGGAAATTTCAGATTGTCATGGAACTCCCTGTGGAACATGGGTTGCTTCTGGACAACCTTTTGGATCTTGCACATGCCCCTTTTACTCACACTTCCACCTTTGCCAAGGGATGGAGTGTTCCCAGGTTTGTTTGATTACTCATAAAATGATCAAAAAATATAAAAAAATAGTTGTAGTAGAACCTTTTATATACCTGTTACTTCATCACCCATATTTAAATTGAATATGAAAAAGCCACTCATGAGATTCTTGAGCATCTGGGCATTATCTGAAGCATGGATTGTTCTGGTACTGGAAACAAGAACCGGAATGCAATTCGCCACATGATCTAAATTGTGGTACAATAGGGGGTAGACTTGTATAGATTACGCTATCCAATAAAATGTAGTTTTTTTTTTCTTTTTTTCTCTAAATTAATTATATATCAACACATTTCTATGAGCATTATGACCATTTTTTACGATTTCTCATGTGAAAACTTCACTCACTGTATATTTAGATCATCAGATTTGACAAAAAATATATATATATTGGAAAAAATCTTTTAGGATCTTTTGGACAACTAAATTTACCATTTTAGAACGAAAGTATACTATGTTTCGTTCCAAAACATAATTTGTTAGTATCGGGGTTTTCTATTAACATTGGGTGAAACAAATCCTTCCATTTGTTTGGCAAAGCTTTTGAACGGCGTGGTTTTTGTTATCTCTTAAATAAACTATTCATAGTATAAATGCGTATAATATTTTTTTGATAAATAAAAATGCATATAATATAGTACGGAATTAAGTTCTTAGCATCAAATTAGTTTCTTTTTTTTTCTTTTTCCTTTCCGTTTATTTTATTTTTTATTTTTTTGGGTTTAGCCTGCCGAGAGAGAGGAGGCATGAGTTAGGCTTTTTATTATATGGGCAAATTACAAATACACTCCCTGAAGTTTGCTTAAAATACAGATTATCCCTTGTGATTTGAAAAATTACAAATACTCTCTTGTCAGAATTTTTTATTTAACAGAATTAACTAAAAAAATGAAATTCATGATTGCTCTCCTATACAATAATAAAATTATGTAAATTATTAATAGAAACATAATTTTAGCATTATTAAAAAATTGTTAATTAGCTTTATGATTTATTAATAAAATAGACGATTTGTAATGAAATTAGAAATATTAAGGGGTGGAATGTAATTTCCAGAACTATAGGGATAATTCGTATTTTAATTAAATCTTATGGGGTGTATTTGTAATTTATTCTTTTTATTATTTATATAATCAATCTGCCCAAATTCTGAAGTGAGGATGAAAGAAAGGGCAGATGTTAAGAAAAAGGAAAAACAAAAAACTTGTAGAACTTACTCATCGTTATTGCTTTCTCCTGTGTGTTTTTCAGCCTGGTGAAATTCTTGACACCAGCATCCGGCCTCCAAGGATACTGGGATCCGTATCCGATAGATATGGAATTTCGACCCCCTTGTATGGTGCTATCAACAATAGGAATCTCTAAGCCCGGGAAATTGGAAGGACAGAGCACTGAGCAGTGCTCTACGCATCTTCACCAACTTCATGTGTGCTTACCATCATCTAGACAGAAGACAAGGTTATTGTACAGAATGTCGCTGGATTTTGCTCCCATGCTAAAGCACGTCCCTTTCATGCAGTATCTGTGGAAGTATTTCGCAGAGAAGGTGAAAAAAAAAAAAAACAAGTTTCCTTTACCAACATATAAAAATCTCTTATTAATATTCTGGTTGAGTTTTTGATTGTATTGAATTATTACAGGTTTTGAATGAGGATCTCCGAATTGTTATTGGCCAACAAGACCGGATGCTCAATGGGGCAAATGTATGGAATTTACCGGTTTCATATGACAAGCTAGGAGTAAGATACAGGTTATGGAGAGACGCTGTGGACCAAGGAGCTAAGCAATTGCCTTTCAGCAAAAGAACATAGAAAGCTAATTCGAGTCTCGATGATGGATTCTAACTTCTTTTGAAAGCCATCAGTTCTCATGCTGAACTGCAGACACTCAACAGCTCCTTTACAATTTTCTGCAGTTTGATGCTCCCCTCCACGCTTCCCCCAAAGCAACTCACCGGAAACTGTAATTTGATTCGAGGCAGAAGAGAGATGGAACCTACCCGACAATACAAACACCCTTGTAAAAATAAATTAACTGTACACTATCTTTTATTGTTTTGTGTACAGTCTTGAATCCTTTTCTTTTTCTTTTCCTTGTCGATTCTTTTGGTGAGGCTAGTCTTTCATTTCTTACCCAGTGGCATGAAATGTCTGTTGTACGATAATAGCATCACCGTGTTCTTGTATTCAAAATGAAACTCCAGATTCTCTGTAATGTGGTTACAACATGATACTAGTATCAGTCACTTTGCTTGTTTTCTGGTTTTCTAAAAACTTTTTTCAGAAAATTCTACTTTCTTGTTTTCTGTGTTTTTTTATTTTTATTGAAATTTTTTAATATTTTAAACAATTTTTTAAATTTTTAGACATACCTAACATAAATACACATAAAAAGTATAATTTTTGTGAATTTTTAAATATCAAAAATACCAAAAAAAATATAAGAATTCAGTATATTTTTCATTTTTTTATGTATCCATTAATTTTTTAAAATATTTCTTCTCAAAGTTTTTATTTTTTAAATACATCTAAGTAAGGTGCAACTAAAAAAATAAAAAAAAAATGCTTAAAATTTTAAAAATATTCACTAAAAAGAAAAAAAAGAAAAAACTTAACTTTCAAAAACCTTATGTAACTCTCCAAAATAAATAGGATAAACCTCGTTTCATAAAAGGAAATAAAGTTGAAACAAAAGATATTTTCATTAACCAAAGTTGGTATACAAAAGATGACACATGCATTATACATTCACAAATGGTTCATCCTGAATCTACAGCATATGTTACAAATAGTAATAAAAAATGGAAGCTAAACACATATCCAAATGCCCTAAAGGCTTACATATTTCCAAGACCGTGCTTAGTTACAACAAAATGAGTTAGGAGCTCAATGCAATTAAAGTCCTAGGACTTATATAAAAGTTAAACACAAAATAAACAGAGTGAGCCTTTAGCTCCACAGTCCTCCCAAGCTAAGTCCTTAACGGAGGCATATCACCAACACCTGAAAATGATTTTTCCCAAGTAGGGTGAGGTAAAGCCTAGTATAAACAATTTAACACAATATATAAATCTTAATAAAGATATAAGCATGATGTTCATATACAATGTCTATGATAAAATCTTTCATTATTTATAAGATCATACTATGCTAAGTTTTATATCTCATTTCATTATTCATATCATTCAATCAACCAATACTAAGGACACAACTCACTTGATTTCAAATCAATGTAATTATCATACAAGTTCAATCATTTGCCATTTTACGGAAATTTCGTCTGCGGGATCAGCATCCATGTATACAAACAGTTTTCGGGACTTTCACCCTAAACACATAGGCCAATTTAATTTACTGGAGTCCATCCCCTTTCTCCTTTTGACATGGAGTACATCACATTTCTCCTTCCAAACATCATACATATATAATGTATTAAAACACAGTTATATTTAATGATAATCAATAAAATATTAGTTTCAATTTACCTAATCCTCATGTAATTTCTACAACAATCATAGCTATCCTCCACTGATAGCCTAAAACAGATATTTCTAAACAGATATACAATCTCCAAGACAGATAAATTATCTAAATTTTCATGGGTGAAAGGTAATACATATCTAACTCTACCATTTATATAAACATGTATCCAATTTCACATTCCCCATACCAATTCCATTATTTATACCAAATAATTAATTTAAACAATTTATGGCAAAACTCTATTTTCTCCCAAAATTCAATCCACGTGTTAAATTAGTAATTTTTTCACACAACACATTCTCACATCTATAACCACAATCATTTTCAATACTTTCATTTGAAAACCCCTCTTTTGATTTTAAACCAAATTTTTATGTTTGTCTAAATTCCTCCAAATCCCACGATTTGTTTACATAATAACAAATAACTAAGTTAAAAATCATAGGAGAGTGTAAAAAGTCCCTACCTCAAGTTTAGAAGACCAAGGAAGATGTGGAGAAACTCCAAAGACGCCGAGACCAAAATTCATTCGAATCAAAACATATCTCTCAAGGTGCTCTACATTTTTAACAAAGGCACAAGGGTGGAGAAATCACTAGATCTAGATGAAAAAGTAGAGAGAATGTAAGTTTTAGAGAGAGAGGGTCTCAACTTTAGGGTTTGGACAGAAATTGATCTGAAAAAGTGATGTAAAATGACCTTTTTACGAACTGATATACGCACAGTCCGCTCGAGCGCAAGAAGTGATGCTCGAGCGCAAAATACACATTTCTAATAGTTTTGCAGAGAATAGACCAACGCTCAAGCACAAGAAATAGCCGCTTGAACTGAGCCCGCTCGAGCGCAGAAAGAACCGCTTGAGCGTAGAATACACTCTCTCAGTAGTTTTGCAGACCTACAAAAGTACTGAGAGTTTGCAAAGCCCGCTTGAGCATAAGAGAAAAATTCTAGGCAATAAGAGTTGGGAAACCGAGCAACCAACTTGTCCCAAACACAACCACAACCATAACAAACCCAATAACCAAAATTAAGGAAAAAACAAGAGAAGCAAGGCATAATCAATAGTACGGAACCATGAAACCCATATCCATAATACAACAAGGGTCGGGTCAAAATCGGAATCGCTATAATCTCCTCCCCTTAAAGAATTTCATCCCTGAAATTTTAAATCGAGTTTAAAAACTGAGTTAAAACCAATTATAACAATGACAATCATTTAATTCCATCACCATCCGATCATTCAATCCCATCAACATGATAAACAAATTCTCAATATTGAATACACAATTCGTATTTTCATAATATATACAATGTTTATATTAAACCCGTGTTTCCAAAACATATACAACATATATAATGTTTCCATAATCTCAAAACATATACAATGTTGTCATATTTCATTAACGTAATATAATCTCAATACATGTTCAAACATCAACAAATAAAACTAGATATTTCTCACGAACTTCCAACTCATGTCTCTTAATTGCTTCCTCGACTCCGTGATGTTTCCATAATACCTTAGCCAAGGGAATTGTCTTGCCTCGCAAGACTTGGTCCCGAGTATCCAAGACTCTCATCAGTCTCTCCTTATACGTTACATCATCATCTATCTCTAAGTTAGTCCAATTCAACATGTGCGATGAATCCAGCTCATACTTCCGAAGCATGCTAATACGAAACACATCATGAACCCCGGAAAGCTGTGGTGGCAAGGCCAGACGATAAGCAACCTCTCTAATCCGCTCAAGGATCTCAAAAGGCCCAATGAATCAAGGGGACAACTTTTCACTTTTTCCAAACCTCATCAAACCCTCCTAGGTGATATCTTCAAGAAGATATGATCTCCCACCTCAAAAGACAATGGTCTCCTCCTACGGTCGGCATAACTTTTCTGGCGACTCTGGGCAGTAGCCAATCTCTTACGGATAAGTGCAACTTTCTTCGTCGTTTCTCAGACAAACTCCGGGCCTAATATTGGTACATCACCCACCTTGGCCCAACACACAAGAGATCTACACGGTCGGCCATACAAGGCCTTAAACGGTGCCACGTCAATACTCGATTGGAAACAATTATTATAGGCAAACTCCACTAAGGACAAGTGCCCATTCCACGAACCTTTAAAATCAAGGACACAACCCTGAAGCATATCCTCTAAAATCTGAATTGTATGCTCTGACTGCCCATCAGTCTGAGGATGATACGCAGTACCAAAAGTCAGTCTCATGCCCAAGGCACTCTGTAGGCTTTACCACAACCGAGCTATGAAACACGGATCTCTATCTGAAAGTATCGTCACAGGGACCCCGTGCAACCTCACTATGTCCCTAATATAAAGGTCGGCAAGATGATCTACCGAGTCAATCACACGCATAAGAATAAAGTGCGCCGGCTTGGTCAACCGGTCAACTACTACCCAAATTGCATCACTATCCTGTTGAGTCCTCGGGAGGCCCACAACAAAATCCATTATGACATGTTACCACTTCCACTCGGTTATGGCAAGGGTTACAATAGACTCGCTGGCCTCTGATGCTCGGCCGTCACTTATTGACAAGTAAGGCATCTCAATACAAACACAGCTGCATCCTTCTTCATACCTCTCCACCAAAACTGGCGACTAAGATCGTGATACATCTTTGTGCTTCCCAGATGCACCGCAAGGCGTGAGTGGTGAAACTCTCGGAATACTTCCTCTTGGCAAGACTCCGGCACGAACAAACGGTCACGGTATGTAACAACCCTCGTCACTGTTTACCAATTAACCATTGATTACTACTAAACTGAGACTGATTATGATTGGTAACTGAATTGATTAAAGTACTGAACTGATTGACTGAAATTTGGGACTGAATTGATTAAGTATACCTGTTTAATTGTATGTCTATCTGTTTGTCGTTCAATTATCTGCTCATGTTTTTGTGTTTAAATTGCGAATTGAAGGCCTTATCGGCGGCCGAATCTGAAATTGATTGATGTTCTATGATCGTTAGAATTAATGTGAAATTATGGCATATTTATCTGAAAATTGATTTGGTATGTTTTAATTAGATTAAAATGGGCTAAATTACATTGTTGACTTAATTACTATTTTGCCATTGTGAGTGGCCACTATCTAAGACCACCTTTGAGCCTCATTACACCTAGATCAAACATTTGCTCAGCTCATTTCCCTTGTTCTTGCCGACCAAGAGAGTTAGAGTGAGGGAAAGTGAGTTCCTCCTTGATAGTTGCTTATAGACTTGGAGATTTTAGAAGATAATTGTGAATTTGAGCTCCTACACCTTATAATTCAAGGCTTAGGTAAGGATTTCACCTTTTCATTGATGTATTTAAGATTGTTCTTGCACGGTTCTTGAGCCTCTAAAGAGCTAAGTCATGTCTTAGTCTAATAATGTTAAATTGGAGCTCATTCCATGCATACATGTTTGGATTGTTAAATTTTAAGTTGTTTTCATGGAAAAATGTTACATGCATGTTCACATTGTGTTTAAGTCCATGATTTCATCTTGTCCTTGGAAGAATTGGCTCATTACAGCATGAAATTGAAGCTTTGAAATGGTCTAAATTCATGCATGTTATGTTTGAATTATATTCTTGAAAATTGGTTTGAAATTGAGTTGTTTGAAACACCCTTAGGCTTTGATTTTACAATTGAGCTTTGGAATCATGTTAAACTATGAGTTTTGGGATGTTTTCTGAAAAATTGGCCCAAGAGGATCGAAATTTATGTTTTAAAAGTTGAATTTGAGCTCGAGGTTCAAATCTGGGAAATCCAGATTTTGAACTCACGCTCGAGCGGGGTTACTGGCGCTCGAGCGTGAAATTCGTGCTCTCAGTACTTTGCACTGTTTTGAAGTCCGCTTGAGCGGAATAATTGACGCTCGAGCGTGACGTTGTGTCTCATGCTCGAGCGGGTGTCGAGCGCCCAATCGAGCATGATTTTCACCTATCTAGCACTTTTGACTGTTTTGCAGAACGCTCGAGCGGGTAAGTATACGCTCGAGCGGAAACCTTTGTCTGCATGTCCGCTCGAGCGGAGTAATCTACGCTCGAGCGTGACCCCTGTTTTCTGAAAATTCTGAAAATATTTTTTAAGTGCATCTTTGCATCCTCATCCCATCCTAGGCATTCTTAGGCCTAGTTTAAGACATCTTAATGAGGATATAGATATATAACACACCGAGGCAAATTAGGGATTAAGTTATTATCTTTCCCAACTATGTAGCTTAGTGTGTGTTTAATCTGTAACTGTGTAGGGTTGGCGACTGGGGACGCTCTCTAGCTTTACTGTAGCCCAGAACTTTGTGAGTAACAACTGTGTAAAGATATGTTCAAAATGATTATCTTCTGAACAATTGAACTATACTGCTTTCTGAACTGATACTGTTAATTGAATGAATGTATGTCTTATATTCTGAACTGTATTGTGGCATTCTTAGCAACTACTGTTACTGACTGTTACTGTTACAGAGATCTCTGTCGATTCCCTTGTTAGAACCACTACTGTTTACTGATTAATGTCCATCATTGACTGTTCGGTCTTTCAAAACCTACTGTTTACTGTACTGTTATGCTAATGGATGTACCACATATGACTGTACAGACTGAACGACTGAAATACTGATTTAATGAACTATTTTCATTACTGTAAAGACATTCATTCTAAACCTCTTTACGCCTTATGTTATTCACTGGGCTTTAGCTCACTGCTCATATATATATGTAGATGTACAGGCACCAGATCGTGGTTAGAAGCGTCGGGGTAAGCTCCAGTTTTGTCAAGCCAACCACTATGCCTCACTGCGAGGTTCCGAGCCCGTCAAGTTATGGCTTAGGGGTGTTTTAGTTCCCCCTTCTGTCTCTGTAACTGTTTTGTTTACTGTACTGTACTGTTTTATAGGGATTAGGTCCCTAAACTGAATGATTGTATATATGTACATACTGTTTTGTCCGACTGTATATATATTTGAATGAAAAGTCTTTTTGCATAAAGGCTGTCACAGCTCATTGGACATTGGCTATTTACTGTTTTGGCTTCCGTCGGGCCCCTGTACTCTGTTTTACTGTATTACTGTTAAGCAGGCCTTCAGTAATCTCAGATTACTGGCCGATTACGGTGCTAAACCCATAGGGGCGGGTTTGGGTCGTGACAAAATGGTATCAAAGCGATACTTACCACGAGTTATACCGCACACACGTGTCCCAATGAGCTATAGGATGTCCTAGAAAAGCGATTAGGGCATTACATGAGCATGATAAGTGTGTGGCTATGACATGACTGAATGTATGCTAATGTGTTAATCTGTTTAAACAAATGACTGCCTATGTTGATAACTGCTATAACTACCTATAGTGAAATGGATAATGCGAGAACTGCAAATGAATCCTCATCCTCATCCTCTGAGGCGAGAATGACAAGGCTAGAAATAATGATGGAACTAATAACTGAGAGACTAGATCAACAACAGAATCAACAACCCCTACCTCTTCCTCCGGTACAGCCGGAGCAGAATGTGAATGTTAATGATGGGGACATAATTGCTCTCACCCATAAGTTCAGCAAAATGAAACCACCATCCTTCCAGGGAGGCCTTGAACCGTTAAAAGCTGAAGCATGGGTTCTCGAGACAGAAAAATTGTTCGAGGTTTTTCCGTGCTCCGAAGCACATAATTGCTATTGGCCACCTTTACTCTGCAAGAAGAAACTAGAAGGTGGTGGATGCTTATCCGTGATGACAATACTGTTATGACTTGGGCTCAATTCAAAGGAGCCTTCTTTGAAAAGTACTTCCCTCAGTGTGTTAGGGACAGAAAAGTAACTGAATTTGAACAGCTGAGACATGGCACGATGTCCATTGCTAAATATGAGACAAAATTTACTGAACTTGCCCGTTATGCACCACATATGGTTAACACTGACTACAAGAAGGCCAGAAAGTTTGAAGGCGGCCTTAATGTTGCAATACTCAACAGAATAAATGTTCTGAAATTACCGAACTATGTAAATGTTTTTGACCGAGCCTTGATGGCTGAATCGAACATCGAAGCACTGAAAACTGAAACACCAGCATCTGAATGGCGTGGTAAAAGGCAGGGTTTTAAATTCAAGAAAGGCAAGTATAACCCATTGAACAAGAAACAGAATACGGGATCAACAATTAGCCCCAGCCAAGGGAGTGGTTTCATACCACCCTGTTCTGAGTGTGGCAAGAAGCACAAAGGGGTCTGTTACAAAATATCTAGAGCCTGTTACAGGTGTGGCAAGGTGGGCCACATGGTTAAAGACTACCCCTCTGCTCCACAAGCCAGTAGTAAAGCTGCACCAAGCGTGGCAGCATCAACTGTTACACCAAAATCGAACCCCAAAGCTACCGGGAAAGAGCCCATGAGGCAGGGCCGAGTGTTCGCCCTAGTACCGGGAGACGTGCAAAATACCGAGACTGTTGTGTCAGGTATTCTCTCTATTTGTACTCAAAATGCTTATGTACTGATTGATTCGGGGTCTACGCATTCATATGTGTCGCATGCTTTTTCGCGAAAACTGAATAGACCATTAGAACCCATGAATTATCTGTTAGCTGTATCATCACCCATTGGGGGATCTATGACCTGTGCATATATGTACCCTGCTTTTGAAATTATTGTTGGAGATGCACATTTGTTTATTGACTTACTGCCTCTGAACATTGATCATTTTGATGTAATATTGGGAATAGACTGGTTAACGAAATACCATGCTACCATAGACTATGTAACGAAACAAGTAGTTTTCCGTCCACTGGGTTTACCCGAATTTGTGTTTAATGGGGTTGGAGTAGTACCTCCTCCGTATTTGATTTCATCTGTGAAAGCTGTTAAATTGATTAGAAAGATGTGTAACGGATATCTGTGTTCTGTATTGACTGTATCTACTGATGATAATCCTAGCATGAACAGCATTCCTATAGTCAGAGAATTCCCAGATGTTTTTCCAGATAATCTGCCAGGGGATTTGATTGACAGGGAGATTGAATTTACCATTGATGTGATTCCGAAAACGCAGCCAGTATCTAAAGCTCCTTACCGAATGGCTCCAACTGAACTGAAGGAATTGAAAGTGCAACTGCAAGAACTGCTAGATAAGAAGTTCATCAAGCCTAGCACTTCGCCATGGGGCGCTCCTGTTTTATTTGTGAAGAAGAAAGACGGCTCACTGAGACTGTGTATCGACTACCGTGAACTGAACAAGGTAACTATGAAAAATAAATACCCATTGCCACGTATTGATGACTTATTTGATCAGTTACAGGGTGCTCAAGTGTTCTCTAAGATCGACCTCAGGTCAGGATACCATCAGTTGAAAGTTAAACCAGAAGACATTGACAAAACTGCTTTTCGAACGAGATATGGACATTACGAATTTTTAGTTATGCCCTTCGGAATTACCAATGCACCTGCTGCATTTATGGACCTCATGAACAGAATCTTTAAACCAAACCTTGATGACTTTATTGTAGTATTCATTGATGACATACTAATTTACTCCAAAAGTGTAGAAGAACATGAACATCATCTGAGACTTACCCTACAAACCCTAAGAGAATAGAAACTTTATGCTAAACTGTCTAAATGCGAATTTTGGCTCGATCATGTTATGTTTTTGGGGCATGTTGTTAGCAAAGATAGAATTTCTGTTGATCCACAGAAAATTGAAGCTGTAGTAAACTAGCCTAGACCAACAAATGTGACAGAAGTCCGAAGCTTTTTGGGACTAGCCGGGTATTACA
This sequence comes from Camellia sinensis, assembly GCF_055761805.1. Lineage (NCBI taxonomy): Eukaryota > Viridiplantae > Streptophyta > Magnoliopsida > Ericales > Theaceae > Camellia > Camellia sinensis. The sequence goes on from NC_138963.1 coordinate 146,870,559, forward strand.
GAAGATTTGTCAAAGATTTCTCCAAAATTGCCTTACCGTTGACTCAGTTAACTCAGAAGGGGATGTCATTTGACTGGACTGACCAAAGAGAATCAGCATTCCAAGAGTTGAAGACTCGACTTGTAACTGCACCGATTCTTACCCTACCTTCAGGTACGGATGGTTTTACTGTATTTAGTGATGCTTCTCATAAGGGTTTGGGATGTGTTTTAATGCAGAATGGGAGAGTTATTGCTTATGCTTCCCGACAACTGAGACCGCATGAAAAGAACTACCCGACCCATGATCTGGAACTTGCTGTAGTAGTATTTGCACTGAAAATCTGGCGTCACTATCTGTATGGGGCGACATGTGAAGTATATACCGACCACAAGAGTCTGAAATATTTCTTCACACAGAAAGAACTGAACATAAGACAGCAGAGATGGCTAGAACTAATTAAAGACTATGACCTACAGATTTTGTACCATCCCGGGAAAGCCAATACCGTTGCCGATGCACTGAGCTGGAAATCAATTGGAAACTTAGCCTGTTTGCTTACTGGACAGAAAGAACTACTTTGTGACCTTGAAAAATCTGAAATTGAAATTGTTTTACGAGAACAAGGTGGAACAATAGCTGCTATTTCTACTCAACCGGCACTAATTGAAGAAATTAAAGAGAAACAACAATCGGATGACTTCTTGAAGAAGATCATCGAAGAAAGGGAAACTAAACCAAGACTGGGTTTCAAATTTGAAAGTAATGTGCTGAAATTTCAAGAAAGACTGTGTGTACCAAATGATTCTGAATTGAAAAGAAAAGTTCTGCAAGAGGGGCACAATTCAAAATTTTCTATCCATTTAGGGAATACGAAAATGTATCAAGACCTGAAACTTAATTTCTAGTGGCCGGGAATGAAGAAAGAAATTGCTGACTTTGTATCGAAGTGTCTTCATTGTCAACAAGTCAAAGCCGAACATCAACGACCCGTAGGCTTATTGCAGCCCTTACCGATACCGGAGTGGAAATGGGAGCATATCACCATGGATTTTATTTTGGGATTGCCTCGCTCCAATAAAGGTATGGACTCAATTTGGGTTATTGTTGATAGACTGACTAAATCTGCTCACTTCTTACCCGTTAAGACAATTTATAATGCGGACAAATTGGCTATACTCTATATGGATGAAATTGTCAGACTGCATGGAGTGCCTGTGTCTATTTTTTCTGACAGGGATTCGAAGTTTACATCGAGATTTTGGCAAAGCTTACAGACTGCATTGGGTACCAAATTGAGACTGAGTAGTGCTTATCATTCTCAGACCGATGGCCAATCAGAAAGGACCATCCAGACTCTGGAGGATTTACTGAGAATGTGTGTCCTTGATTTTTAGGGAAACTGGGAAAGTCATTTGCCCTTAGCTGAATTCACCTACAACAACAGCTATCATTCAAATATTGGTATGGCGCCTTTCGAGGCATTGTATGGCAGAAAATATAGATCTCCGATTTGCTGGGCAGAAGTCGGAGATGAGCTTTTGCTTGGGCCCGAGATTGTATACGAAATGACTGAGAAAGTGAAACTGATACAACAGAGACTGAAAACCGCACAGAGCAGACAGAAAAGTTATGCTAATGTTAGAATGCGGGATAGAGAATATGAAGTGGGTGATCACGTATTTGTGAAAGTGACACCGATGAAAGGCCAGACTCGTTTTGGAGCCAAAGGCAAGTTAGCGCCGAGATACGTCGGACCATATGAGATTATTGAGAAAATTAATCCGGTGGCGTATCAAGTTGCGCTTCCTCCTGAAATGGAACATATGCATAATGTCTTCCACATTTCTATGTTGAGGGACTACCTCCGGGATCCTTTCCCTGTAATAGAGCCTACTCGTGTAGTGCTGAGTGATAACTACACTTACGAGGAACGGCCTATTCAGATTGTAAACAGACGGATCAAGAAGTTGAGAAACAAAGAGATCCCGTTAGTGAAAGTTGACTGGCAAAACCATGGTGGCATGTATGCCACTTGGGAGAGGGAAGATGAAATGGCTAAAAGATATCCTGAACTGTTTCCACTGAATCCTGTTTTCTTCCAGAGCGAAGGTAACTCAAGTTTAGAGGACTAAACTCTTTTTAAGAAGGGGAGACTGTAACAACCCCCGTCACTGTTTACCGATTAACCACTGATTACTGCTAAACTGAGACTGATTATGATTGGTAACTGAATTGATTGAAGTACTGAACTGATTGATTGAAATCTGGGACTGAATTGATTAAGTATACCTGTTTAATTGTATGTCTATCTGTTTGTCGTTCAATTATCTGTTCACGTTTTTGTGTTTAAATTGCGAATTGAAGGCCTTATTGGCGGCCGAATCTGAAATTGATTGATGTTCTATGATCGTTAGAATTAATGTGAAATTATGGCATATTTATCTGAAAATTGATTTGGTATGTTTTAATTAGATTAAAATGGGTTAAATTACATTGTTGACTTAATTACTATTTTGCCATTGTGAGTGGCCACTATCTAAGACCACCTTTGAGCCTCATTACACCTAGATCAAACATTTGCTCAGCTCATTTCCCTTGTTCTTGCCGACCAAGAGAGTTAGAGTGAGGGAAAGTGAGTTCCTCCTTGATAGTTGCTTGTAGACTTGGAGATTTTAGAAGATAATTGTGAATTTGAGCTCCTACACCTTATAATTCAAGGCTTAGGTAAGGATTTCACCTTTTCATTGATGTATTTAAGATTGTTCTTGCATGGTTCTTGAGCCTCTAGAGAGCTAAGTCATGTCTTAGTCTAATAATGTTGAATTGGAGCTCATTCCATGCATGCATGTTTGGATTGTTAAATTTTAAGTTGTTTTCATAGCAAAATGTTACATGCATGTTCATATTGTGTTTAAGTCCATGATTTCATCTTGTTCTTGGAAGAATTGGCTCATTACAGCATGAAATTGAAGCTTTGAAATGGTCTAAATTCATGCATGTTATGTTTGAATTATATTCTTGAAAATTGGTTTGAAATTGAGTTGTTTGAAACACCCTTGGGTTTTGATTTTACAATTGAGCTTTGGAATCATGTTAAACTATGAGTTTTGGGATGTTTTCTGAAAAATTGGCCCAAGAGGATCGAAGTTTATGTTTTAAAAGTTGAATTTGAGCTTGAGGTTCAAATATGGGAATTCCAGATTTTGAACTCACGCTCGAGCGGGGTTACTGGCGCTCGAGCGTGAAATTCGTGCTCTCAGTACTTTGCACTGTTTTGAAGTCCGCTCGAGCGGAATAATTGACGCTCGAGCGTGACGTTGTGTCTCATGCTCGAGCGGGTGTCGAGCGCCCAATCGAGCGTGATTTTCACCTATCCAGCACTTTTGACTGTTTTGCAGAAGGCTCGAGCGGGTAAGTATACGCTCGAGCGGAAACCTTTGTCTGCATGTCCGCTCGAGCGGAGTAATCTACGCTCGAGCGTGACCCCTGTTTTCTGAAAATTCTGAAAATGCTTTTTAAGTGCATCTTTGCATCCTCATCCTATCCTAGGCATTCTTAGGCCTAGTTTAAGACATCTTAATGAGGATATAGATGTAGAACACACCGAGGCAAATTAGGGATTAAGTTATTATCTTTCCCAACTATGTAGCTTAATGTGTGTTCAATCTGTAACTGTGTAGGGTTGGCGACTGGGGACGCACTCTAGCTTTACTGTAGCCCAGAACTCTGTGAGTAACAACTGTATAAAGATATGTTCAAAATGATTATCTTCTGAACAATTGAACTGTACTGCTTTCTGAACTGATACTGTTAATTGAATGAATGTATGTCCTATATTCTGAACTGTATTGTGGCATCCTTAGCAACTACTGTTACTGACTGTTATTGTTACAGAGATCTCTGTCGGTTCCCTTGTTAGAACCACTACTGTTTACTGATTGATGGCCATCATTGACTGTTCGGTCTTTCAAGACCTACTGTTTAGTGTACTGTTATGCTAATGGATGTACCACATATGACTGTACTGACTGAACGACTGAAATACTGATTTGATGAACTGTTTTCATTACTGTAAGGACATTCATTCTAAACCTCTTTACGCCTTATGTTATTCACTGGGCTTTAGCTCACTGCTCATATATATATGTAGGTGTACAGGCACCAGACCGTGGTTAGAAGCGTCGGGGTAAGCTCTAGTTTTGTCAAGCCAACCACTGTGCCTCACTGCGAGGTTCCGAGCCCGTCAAGTTATGGCTTAGGGGTGTTTTAGTTCCCCCTTCTGTCTCTATAACTGTTTTGTTTACTGTACTGTACTGTTTTATAGGGATTAGGTCCCTGAACTAAATGATTGTATATATGTACATACTGTTTTGTTCGACTGTATATATATTTGAATGAAAAGTCTTTTTGCATACAAATTGTCACAGCTCATTGGACATTGGCTATTTACTGTTTTGGCTTCCGCTGGGCCCCTATACTCTGTTTTTCTGTATTACTGTTAAGCAGGCCTTCGGTAATCTCAGATTACTGGCCGGTTACAGTGCTAAACCCATAGGGGCGGGTTTGGGTCGTGACACGGTATCTCACACTCAGGTCGGGATGCACATTCAAGCCTCTCTCTACCTTCTCACTAGAGAGTTTCTCTTGGAGGGATTCCACCTCAAAGTCATCCCTTCTGTGCTTCTATTACTTGGTTCACAAGTGTAGGTTGTGCGACTATCGAAAATAGGGCTACGGACTCAACGGACTCGCCAAGACGCAAGTCAAATTCCTCAGTGGCACCCAATATCTCCCATTCCCGGATGGAAACACTAGCCACACTACCAATGGATTTCCTACTCAAAGCATTGGCCACAACATTGGCTTTTTCCTGGATGATAATGTAACTCAAAGTTATAATCCTCTATAAACTCCGTCCACCTCATCTATCTCAAATTCAAGTCTTTCTAGGTAAATAGATATTTCAGACTCTTATAATCAGAAAACACTTCAAACTTCTTACCATACAGGTAATGCCTCCAAATCTTCAAGGCAAAGATCATCACCGCTAACTCTAAGTTGTGAGTAGGGTAGTACCTCTCATGAGTTTTCAACTGTTGTAAGCCATTGGCTACTACCTTCCTCTCTTGCATCAATACACAACCTAAACCTTCCTGTGAGGCATCACAATACACCGAATAGCCCAAACCTCTTTTCAGAATAACCAATACTGGAGTAGTGATAAGTCTAACTTTAAGCTCTTGAAAAGACTTCTCACAAGTCTCATTCTACACAAACTTAACTCCCTCCCTTGTCAGTCTAGTTAATGGTGAGGTTAACCTTGAGAAATCCTTCACAAATCGACAGTAATACCCGGCTAATCCCAACAAACTATGGATCTCAAAAGCGTTTTTAGGTTGTTCCCAATCTTGCACTGCCTCTATTTTGGATGAATCTACAGTCACTCCTTCCCTGGATACCACATGGCCTAAGAACTTAACTTCTCTCAGCCAGAATTCACATTTCCCAAACTTAGCATATAGTTTATGGGCTCTAGGCAACTCAAGCACCACTCGCAAGTGTTCCTCGTGCTCCTCTTCAGAGGGTGAGTAAATCAAGATGTCGTCCACAAAAAGGACCAAAAATGGTCTAGGAATTCACGGAAGATCTGGTTTATTAAGTCCATAAACACAGCTGGAGCATTGGTTAGCCCAAAGGGCATCACTAGAAACTCATAATGGCCATACCGCGTACGAAATGTCGTCTTCGGAATATCTTCCTCTTTACTCTCAACTGGTGATGGCCCGATCTCAGGCCTATTTTAGAGAAGCAACAAGTCCCCTTTAACTGATCAAACAAATCATCTATATGAGGCATTGGGTACTTGTTCTTGACGGTTACCTGGTTTAACTTCTGGTAATCTATACAAAGTCGCAATGTACCATCTTTCTTTTTGGCAAAAAGAGCTGGTGCTCCCCACGACAAAGTGATAGGGCAGATGAAACCTAAATCTAACAATTCCTGAAGTTGAACCTTCAACTCACTCAACTCAGCAGATGCAAACCTATATGGTGCCATGGAAATTAGTGTCGTGCCAGACACTAAATTAATAAAGAACTCGATCTCTCGGTGAGGTGGTAAACTGGTAAGATCCTTAGGAAATACATCAGAGTATTCACAAACCACCCTTGGTAACTCAACCCGGACCTCATCACACTCACTACCTAAGAAATTGGCAAGAAGGCAACTAAGTTCACTCCGCTCACGCAGATCATACACCAGTGATAAGACTCTATCAACCCGATTCCCCAAGAAATAAAAACAATCCCCGCTCAAGGTACATACAGTAACCCTCTGACAGTAGCAATCTATGATAGCCTGATATGAAGATATCCAGTCCATATCCAAAATAACATCAAAGCAAGACATGTCAATCAACACAAATGAAAAAAGAAGTTGGCAACCGACAACCTTTATGTCACAACCCCGACACCCCTGCTTTAAAGCCATCTCACCACCAATAAATGACTCTACACAGATAGAAAATGCTAACCAAGCCAACTCTAACCCCAAAACCGATACAAATACAGATGAACCCATATCAATTAACACATTAGCAACTAAATTGTGAAACAAGAAGGTACCTCTCACTACTGAAGGAGCTGGTACAAGATCTGGCACTATAACAGCATACACACGCCCTGTAGGTCTCTGATCTACTTGCTCACCCCTTGGAGCAAAAGCCGGATGCACTGACTGAGCTGAAGAGGCTCCCTGGTTGGCCCTCGAGGCCTGTGCTGACTGTGCTAGCTGGTGGCTCTGTGTCTACCTCGAACCAGACGCACTAGATGTATCACCCAGTTAAGGGCAAAACCTCTTCATGTGCCCCGCCTGCCCACATTGATAACAAGTGAGGGGTTGGCCTCCCCCTTGACTCTGGCCTCATGAACGAGCCGAAAACGGTGCAGATCATTGCCCTCCTCCTCTCTGCGGGCAAGCTGGAGATATATAGCCCACCTAGCCACACTTGTAATATGTAACATTGCCCTGACTGCCTCTCACAGAACCCGAACTTGGCATTAAAAAGATGGACCTCGACTAAGCTCCCTGGGACGACTAGGGGTTAGAACCCCTTTGTCTCTTACTATCCCCTTGAATGTCCTAACTCCTCCTAGAGCCCTTCATCATCTCTTCCTCCATCTGCATCACGGTCTCCAAATGAGCCGCTGCCTCCACAAGGCGTCCATAGTCCCTAATCATCGACTCGGCTACCTTAAACATGAGCTCAGTCTTCAATCTCTTCTCAAACTCCAAACAACGGTGCTCCTCTGTCGCCACTAACTCTAGTGCAAACCTAGATAGGCTAGTGAATATGGCCTCAAATTCGGCCACCGGAGTGTTCAACTGCACAAGCTTAAAGAACTAGTCTCTCAACTTCTCTCGAACCGTGGGAGACAAAAACTCATCCTGGAAGGCACTGACAAAGGCCTCCCAAGTCACCCCAATGCATCCACGCGTATACTTCCACCACTGACCCGCATCTCCCTTCAGTTGGAAGGATGCCAAGGTCACTCTCAACTGGTCGTCCTCGATGCCAAGCATCTCGAATGTTTTTATCATCTATTCCAGCTACTCATCTGTCTTCAATGGCTCCTTAGGATCACCCACAAATTCTTCTGAGTTTGACCAAAAAATCTCTCGCTTTAAGAAAAACGGCCCTGCCTTAGTTACTTGGGGCTAGACTGGATTCTCAACTCTGAGGATGTCTATGGATTTCCACAATGCTCCAGCCATTTCGCGGGCTAAGGCGTCCATGGCCTGTTGACCCACTGGTTTGGCCACATTGGCCTGACCAACCCATTTTTCCTGTGTCGAAATTTCATCCGGTAAAGGCACTTCATGCCTCCTAAGACTACCACGCCTACCCCACTACGTCTATGTCCTAACATCCTAATGAAGGTAACAATAGAGATTAGCACATTTACAAATATGCCGAAGCTAACTTACTCATTTCCGAATGCGGTGGACAACAATAATTCACTCCACATAAGCACGTAGTCACATAAACACATACGAATTTCATTCTTGGATAATGACCGTCCCACGACATTGCTAGAGTTCCAATTAGAAACAGCAGTGATCAAGTGCTTTTCTAATAGGACTTCTAGAAATCCGTAGACCCAATCAATATCTTAGGAACTAAATTCTATACTCACATAATCACATACATGTTATCACATAACATACCATACTTACTAATGTCTCTATCAAGCGAGATAAACCCATTGTGGTAATAACCACTTCCCACGTACCCAAAATATTCAAACCCGGTACGCTCTGATACCAAGTTGTAACGCCCCAAAATAAATAGAATAAACATGTCTCATAAAAGGATATAAAGTTGAAACAAGATATTTTCATTAATCAAAGTTGGTATACAAAAGATGACACATGCATTATACATTCATAAATGGTTCATCCTGAATCTACAGCATGTGTTACAAATAGTAATAAGAAATGAAAGCTAAATGGATATCCAAATGCCCTAAAAGCTTACATCTTTCCAAGACGTGTTTGGTTACAAACAAAATGAGTCAAGAGCTCAATACAATTAAAGCCCTAGGCTTATACAAAAGTAAAACACAAAATAAACAAAATGAGTCTTCAGCCCCACAGTCCTCCCAAACTGAGTCTTTGGCGAAGGCATATCACCAACACCTGAAAATGGTTTTTCCCAAGTAGGGTGAGCTGAAACCCAGTAGAAACAATCTAACACAATATATGAATCTTAACAAAGATATAAGCATGATGTGCATATACAATGCCTGTGATAAAATCTTTCATAATTTACAAGATCATACTATGCCAAGTTTTATATCTCATTTTATTATTCATATCATTCAATCAACCAATACTGGGGATTCAACTCATTGAATTTCAAATCAATATAATTATCATACAAACTTAATAATTTGTCATTTTACAGAAATTTTGTCCGTGGGATTGGCACCTATGTATATAAACGGTTTTCGGGACTTTCACCTTGGACACACAAGCCAACTTAATTTACTGGAGTCCATCCATTTTCTCCTCCCGACATGGAGTACATCCCCTTTCTCCTTCCAAACATCATACATATATAATGTATTAAAGCACAGTCATATTCAATGGCAATCAATAAAAAATTAATTCTAATTCACCTAATCCTTATATAATTTATACAACAATCATAACTATCTTCCACCAATAGCTCAAAATAGATATTTGTAAACAGATATACAAACTTCAAGACAAATAAATTATCTAAATTTCCATGGGTGAGAGGCAATACATATCTAACTCCACCATTCATATAAACATGTATCCGATTTCACATTCCCCATACCAATTCCATTATTTATACCAAATAATTAATTTAAACTATTTAGGTCAAAACTCCATTTTCTCTTAAAATTCAATCCACGTGTTAAAATCATCAATTTTTTCACACAACACATCCTCACATCTACAACCACAATCATTTTCAATACTTTCATTTGAAAATCTCTCTTTTGATTTTAAACCAAAACTTTAGATTTGTCTAAACTCCTTCAAATCCCACCATTGGTTTACACAATAACAAATAACTAAGTTAAAAATCATAGGAGAGTGTAGAAAGTCTCTACCTAAGTTTAGAAAACCAAGGAAGAAGTGGAGAAACTCTAAAGATGCCGAAACCAAGATTGATTCGGATCAAAACGTAGCTCTCGAGGTGCTCTACCTTTTTAACAAAGGCACAAGGGTGGAGAAATCACTAGATCTAGATGAAAAAGTAGAGAGAATGTAAGTTTTAGAAAGAGAGGATCTCAACTTTAAGGTTTAGAGAGAAATAGATCCGAAAAAGTGATGTAAAATGATTTTTTTTATGAACTGATATACGCACAGTTTGCTCAAATGTAAGAAGTGACGCTCGAGCGTTAGACACAATAAGTTGTTCCGCTCGTTCAAGCGCAAGAAGTGACGCTCGAGCGCAAAATACACATTCTCAGTAATTTTGCAAAGAACAGACCAACGCTCGAACACAAGAAATAGCTGCTCGAGCACAAAAAGAACTGCTCGAGCGTAGAATACATTCTCCCAGTAATTTTGTAGACCTGCAAAAGTACTAAAAGTTTGCAAAGCCCTCTCGAGCGTAAGACTCGAGCGCAAGAAGTGCTGCTCGAGCGCAAGAGCAAAATTCTAGACGACAAGAGTTGGGAAACTAAGCAACCAACATGTCCCAAACACAACTACAACAACCCAATAGCCAAGATTAAGGGAAAAACAAGGAAATCATGGCATAATCAACAGTACAGAACTATGAAACCCGTATCCATAATGTAACAGGGGCCGGGTCAAAACCAAAATCGGTATAACTTAATTCAAAAAACTCAAACCAAACACACACACTGTTATTTTGTTTTGGATTCACATGTATAAGTAATGAGATTGTTGAACATTCACAAGCATAAGCACTCCGGAAACCCAAAACAGACATTCATAAAATACAAAAAAAAATATATTTGAACACCTGGAATATTTGTTGAATCCAGAGTATTTACACATTGTAAAACCTTAAATATCACATACAAAAAAGGACAGATTATTTAAAAATACCCAATGGAGCAAACTTGTTCCATGATGATTTATGCTGGTTTCCAAACAGTCAGTATCTCCCGAAACATCTCTGACACCAGTTCCCTGTCTGCCTGCTTGAAAAAGTGATTAATTTCATCTCTAACATCATAAATCTTTCCAAAATCAAACAAGTACATTAAGCATCCTTTTTTCAACTTGTCCAGCTGGTAAAGCCATGCTTCCTGCAACCGCTCAAGGACATTTCCCGAATTAATGTCTTCCAAGAGGCTTTCCTCGCAAGAATCTTTCAGGTTTTCAACGTCATACTTGTTTGCCGCGCCCAGCAATGCCAGCCGGTGCTTCCAGAAATCCTCTTGTTTTATGGTTCCATACAAGTAACTAAGAAGAGCCATGCAAGATTCCTGTGTCATGTCGTCTATGTCAATTGTCGATGATTTTTTCTCCTTTAGGTTGTGCAGAAACATGCTCTGGAATACAGGAGAACTCGCAGCGAGTATAGCCTTGTGAGCTCTTAATGTGCCCTCAGCAGTGTTGATGGTGACATCGGCATGGATAGCCTCATTGAGCATACGAGATAGGCATTGAAGACTGCTTTGGGTTGAAAGAGATTGCATCCTTCCATCACTAGGCCAAATTGAGCTGGCTTCCCCACCCTGAGGTTAGCAAGGAAAGGATGAGAAATTAAGATCAACTTGTTTAATATAGGCACTGTATTCTGTGGGTGATTCTCAGTAGCCAATCATAGTAAGAAGTTGCACTATTTCTAAATGTGCAGATCTAAAATGCATTTGATTCCTCAAAAAATCGAAGATAGGCATAACAAGGCATAATAGGCAGATTCTCAGTCATAAACTTTTTGTTTGTGTGGATCCTAATATATGCTTCCAATTCATTATTGACTGGAAAGAAGCTTTACAAACCAAAACATAAAATCACATAATCTAACAATTCCAATCCAATTTAACTTTGAAATGTGTACGACACAATAGATGACTAGACAGAGAACCTCACATTCATTGAGCACAATTTCAGGTCCAAAAACTCAACATCGATGATGAAGCGACCAAGAAAAGTCGAATCCACTGGCCAGACAAAGTCATCACTAGTCCGAAGTAGTCTCTCATGAACTGCAACATGAAAGCAATATAGCGTAATTGGAAATATATATTGCCAAAATGTCTTGTATTAATGGGTCAATTTTAAGAAGGGAAAAAAAAAAAAAAAAAATCTTTTGAAAGCTATATTGCAAAAAAATTTAATCACTCTTAAACTCCTTGTGAGCAAAGGCAACACCCAAAGTTTTTGGCTGGTTCTCACATAGGAATCCTTGGAAGAGCATATTATATGCACAGGTAGCACAATTGACCCTACTGTATATAGACTTACAACTTCATACATTACCACAACTAGCAAAAGGAAACCAGGTTGAAAGCGGAAAAGGTCACAACAAAGCATATTACTAAATTAACTAATTAAAAGGATTGAAAAGAACCTCCCTAAACCACAGTTCCCTAGAGTGACTGACGAGCCGCATATACTTGCCAATTACCATACTACCTAATAAATAGAGTTGTGGAAAGTTGAGAATAGAAACCCTTTCGATAAGAGGCTACCAATATACCATCAGCCCAATGTGGATAACTAATTACAAAGTAAAACAAACTAGGCCCACCACCACTTTATAAAAGAACAATTGTTGATGAAAATAAAGGAACAATGCAAAAAGTAAATCAGCCATGTTGGATAGCTTGACATACATTTTTAAGCCCATTTCCGATCAGCTTAGGCTTTTGAGAAAATTAGCGACTTAACATGGTATTAGAGCTCAAGTTGAAAGGTCTTGGGTTCAAGTCACTCCATTGGCATTTAGTATTCTGCTCCAGTTTGGTTTCTTCTTATTTGATTGGTTCTTTCGAGACAATTGGCAACTTAACAAGTCATATGGAGTAAGTACTTTAAACAATTGCTGAGAATATTTGGAAATCACTTAAAATTGAAAAGATTTGATTATGGAATTGTAGGGCAGGACCCCTTTTCCATCTTCCTTAATTTTCTCTTTTTTTCCTTTTCTTTTCATGAAAATAATTGCTTAGCTTATTTTGGTAAAATTTTTATTTTAACCAACACTTCGATAATCTTAAAACAAAAGGGAAAAATTGCATCAACAGCCCAAAGACTCTGCATGACTTTCAAAGTCATAATCTTTTTGCTTCAACATAGGATATAAACATCAAAATTCCAACCAAAATAGGCTCTCATATGTTACCAAGACAGCATCAAAGAATATATATATATATATATAGAAACACAAGACGTATGAGAAATTGGAAACCTGGAGAGATGTAGAGTTTGCGATTAGCGCCCGTATTGGAGACACGGAGAACAAATCTAGCGATGGGAGGCTGTTCTTTGGAGGCACGAGACGGCTCTGGAAAGAGACGAATGTAGAGGTACCGATTCTTCTCAATCGACAAGTGCCTGAATTCGAATCAACCACCATACAAATCAAGTTATACACTAGATATATATATATATAGATAGATAGATAGATAGATAGATAGAGAGAGAGACAGAGACAGAGACAGAGACAGAGAGAGAGGTGGGGGGTTACCAATTCCAAATTCCGACCTTGAAAGGATCGGACTTTCTGTAAGTGGAAGGTCCGAAGTTGTCGATCCTCCACTGAGCCAATCTCGAAATAGTCTCCACCTTCGAATCGGCAGCCATAGCTCTGTCTCTCTCTCACTTTTACCCTCTACGAAGCTCTCAGTTCGATTTATAGAGAGAGTTTGTCCGTGTCTGAGACGAAAACCAATTCACAAAAAGAGAGAGAGAGAGAGTGAGTTTGACTTGTTGCAAATAGCTTTTGACGCATATTTGTTATACAATGATTCATCCCCTCAAACGGGGTTGGGAATCGGGAGATCAGGAAAAAAATAAAAAAATAAAAAATAAATAAATTAACCAATCAAATGCAAAAAGGTGAAGGGGTCAACCTTTATTATTTGTTATAAATAGATTTTTTTTTAAAAACAAAAAGAAAAAATAAACATGATTTGGACGCTTCTATTTTCACACCTCATTCACTCTTTTCAAAAAATTCTCAGGTCATAAATTTAAAGATTGATTTAGAATGAGGTAAATAAATATATTTTTTAATTTTTTTTATAAAATGATATATAAAATATAAAGAAGAGTTATTAATTAATGTGACTTAAATAAATATATTTATATAAAATAATATACTTATATAATTTAACTCAAATAAGACTTTAAATCATAATTTTATTTGACGAGAGTTCAATTGTTAAAATACTTTATCTAAAAAAACAAATTTAGATAAAATCATAAAAATATCCACATATATATATATATATTAAACGATGACTAAATTCTCAAATACATCACATTCTGTTTCACACACTTCCTCTCCAAACCCTAACGCTCTCTCTCTCCCGTTAGCTTTTTGACCCATATTTGTTATATTTCATTAAAATACTTTATCTAAAAAAATAAATTTAGATAAAATGATAAAATCATCCATATATAAATATATTAAACGATGACTAAATTCTCAAATACATCACATTTTTTTCTCTCTCTCTCTCGTACTTCCTTTTCAAACCTTAGCGCTCTCTCTCTCTCTCCCGTTAGCTTTTTGACCGATATTTGTTATAAAAAAATAAACACTTTTTTCAAAAACAGTTTTCTATAAGTTTTTTATTTATATTTTTATATTTTTAGTAATTTTTAAAATATTTTGCTCAATTTTTTTATTCTTTTTAATTTACTTAATCTTGATATACTTAAAAAATATATAATTTATACAAAAATATTATTAAAATTTATTGAATACAATAAAATATGAAAATGTATTAAATCTTTTTATTTAATTGCTCCCTTGCCCGTAAATAAATAAATAATAATGGCAAGTGGTAAAAGATCATTGCGGTCAATTTGTCCACACAAAGTACAAAAATAGTTAAGAAAAATTACATTTTAATTGGATAGTCAAAAAAAATATAATATTTTTATAGTGATGTAAATTTTTTTTTTTGTATATGATACAATTTTTTTTTTTTTTTTGGCATATCATACTTGCACTAAAAAAATATTTCACTTTTGGCATAATTATTTAAAATTACTTCACTTATTTATAATTTTCTAAAAAAGTGAATTTATTTATGTATGTCAGAAATTTCACTTTGATGGTGTGTTATGTGATTATTATTTAATATTTTACTTTTCTCTGGTTCATTATTGAGGTGCCGTTGTGTGAAGTCATCATGAGTTAACTTGATGGATTCAAATAATTCATTTTATACAATAAAATTTTGTTTGGGAATTAAATATTTTAGTTAAAAAATTAAAAAATATATTATAAATTATCACATCATTTTTTTTTATTTTTTAATACATCTTTTAATAAAAAAATTAAAAAATTATTAAAATAATATATTTTTAAATGAGGCTTAAGTATACTTTAAAAGTAGATAATTATTTTTTGCATGACTTTGTGATTAGATGACTATTAATATTTAATTAATTTAATTTTTTTTACATGCATAATCTTCTTGACAAATTTCATGCCAAAATATTTGAATTGATCAAAATGGGCACGTGACGAGAACAACAACTACAGTCCAAACAATAGACACACGAAAAATCAAATTCTTATTTTATGAATTGAATGTTAGAAGTGATAGCGATTCTTTTTTTCTTTCACTGAGTTAAAAAAATATAAAAAAATAAAAAGTAAAAAGTTGACCAATCTCAACATTAGAAACAGTGGAAATCACGAAAAAAAAAAATCTCAACAATCTCCCTTATATTTTTGTACTGTACTTATTTTTATACAAAATGTAGAATCAAAATCCTTAACATGCATTTACAGCTCATTCCCTTGTGAATCCGGATCCTCGGTCGTCCTACCCGGCAGCCCCTCAAAACGATGTCTTTTTGGGGGTTTTTTGATTTTTTTTTTTCTTTTTCTTTTCTTCTTCTTCGTTCTTTGTTCTTGCTTTCTCTCTCTTCGAACAGAAACCAGAGGGGAGGGGAGGGGAGAGGGAGAAGAGGGAGGAAGGAGGAGGGAGGAGGCTGCGAGCTCGCCATCGCAGCTCGTCGCCTTGCCGCCGGCCATCGCAGCAGTCCGATCGTCGCCCGATCCAGCTCGTCGCAGCAGCTGCACCGCCGTCGCCTCCGCCTCCGCCTCCGGCCCCACCTCCGCCTCCTCCTCCTCCTCCTCTCCTACTAGTTATGGCCCCCTCCAGTCCGGCCCTCCTCCTCCTCCTCCTCCTCCTCCTCCCTCCTCCTTCCTCCCTCTTCCTCTCCTTCCTCCCTCTCTTCCTCTGCGTTTTTTTTTTATTTAAAATTTTCCCCCAAAACGACGTCGTTTTGGGGGGCTGCCGGGTAGGGCGGCCGAGAATCCGGACTCTTCTCTTGTGGCTATGACTTTTACGAGTTATTACATTGACATGTGTTGTAATTATAACTAAATTATTTATAGTCATAATTAAAAAATAATAGTTGGTCATAATTAAACATTATATTAAGTATAATGAAAAAAATAATTACAATATATCATAATTAATATTATAATAAGTCATAATTAATAATATAATTAATTATAATTAAATAATAATTAATTTCACATACGTTATATCTATAATACACTTCTCAAAATAAGGCCAAGTTTGGCTACAAAGGAAAAAGTGCACTTATTTCATCTTTTTATCTTTTTTGGGTCACATCAATCAACATCTCCTCTCTACTTTTTCTACACATAATACAAAAAAAGTCAAAAAGTGCACTTATTTAGTCTTTCCAAACTAGTCTCTATTATAGAATTTCCATGCACTTTAAGATACACATTAACCAAAGAGAAAAAGGTTGGGACTCCCTTTTTGGAGAATCCCAGCCACCCTCAATATATTGTGATCGGTCAACTTTTTATTTTTCTTATTTTTTGTTTCTCTTTGGTTGACATGTGTCTATGGGAGTTGTAAAAGTAAAAAAAGCAGGGTCTGTATCATTTCTGTAACCAAAAATTTATACTTTGTTTGTGCTATCATGATGCATTGTTGGCAGTTAGCGCTCATTTTCGAATATATTATTTTAGTAATTTTTTGATTAAAATATAAGGTAAAAAAAATTAATATATTTAGAATACTTTTTAAATTTTTTACAAAAAATCTACGACAAGTAGAGGAAATTTATTTTTTATTTTTTATTTTTTAAAATAAATTATTAATTTTTTAATTTTAAAACTAAAATAATGAGCTACGAAATGAGGCGTTAATATTTGTTGGGTAAATTACATTGACACCTTTGAAGTTTGGTCTAATTACTACCCATCCTCTGAAGTTTTAAAAATTACATTTCTACCCCTGTGATTAATAGTTTCATTTCACAAACTCCCTACTTATATAAAAGGTAATAACTCTTAATAGAAAAACAGATGAAATTACATTAAAAAAAAAAGTAAAAAAAAGGAAAAAAAAGAAAAGAAAGTAAAGCAAAACAAAAAAAGAAAGAATGCATGAGTTTAATATTTTTATTCCGCCTAAATAATTACAATAATAAAAAACTTAATATCACTTTTTAAATGTCAAGAAATAATATATATTAAATCCAAACATCGGGCTAAGTGATATTTACCCGTATTTGTTTAACAAAGTTATTTGTACCTTTCAGTCTTGTAAGATTTCAATTTCAGTTTTCTTGCCACAAAAGCACAACCGACATTGCTTTTAATTTGTGTATGAGTGTGTGTGTGTCTAAGCTTTAGAAGCTACTTTTTAATAATTAAAAATTAACTTTCAGATTTCAACTTTAATTTTGCCACAAAAGCACAACCGACTATCTTTTAATTATTTTTATCTTGGTGCGCCTAGAAGGTACTTTTTAAGAATAGTAATATAGAAATCAGGGGAAAAAAAAATAGTAATAATAATATCAAATTTGTATATAGTACCCTTGTTAAACAAATAATTAAAAATTAATTTTTAAATTAAATAATAACATAAAATTATTTGACAAGTACAGAAAAAATAATTAAGAATTAATTAAATTTTAACTATTTTCATTGGAAGTTTTATTTATTTATTTATGACATTAATTTTATATTCTGAATTTTTAATAAGAATTAAATCTCATAAGCACCATTAAATCCTAGTTTTTGAAATGTTAAACCATTTAGTCATTTCTTCTTCTTTTTTTTGAAGACAAATAGATCCCATTTCAATGTTAAAGACTTTGCAGCCCATGTTTTTATGAGGTACGTGTCTAAAATTAAGGGTAAATACAAGTTTTGTTGGTGTTTAATTTACCAAAATGTCCAACATTGAAATGCATTGTTCCGATGTTGTCCATCTACTGTAGGTGAATGTGGAAGGTTGTTTCTGGGTTGTGGATTGTGATTCCGACGTTGCAGCGATTTTGTTCGCGTAATTCTTGTGATTTTGTTGTTGTTTGGTTTGGTAATGTTGATGTAAATTCGAAATTTCTCATTTGTTTGCCACCGAAAACCCTAGGTAGCTCAAACCCTCATTCGTTGAAATACGTTGGAACGTCATCAAGTTGGGTCTCAATAACGTTTTGTCCATCAATTGGCGTTAAATCTGGAGGTGAGATATTGTCAGCGTCGACGATCGTTGTGTGAACACATGGCGGCAGGTATGTAATGTTTGTCTCTCTAATGTGTGATTGTGATTTCCCGTTGGGGATTGTCGAAATGGAGATGTTAGGTTGTAACCCCTCATTGATTGTTGATAATTAGGTTGATGTTGTGTGCTGTGTTATAAATTGGTGTGTTATTGGAAGGACTTCTATGCTAGGGTTAATGTTTGCATCTATTGTGCCCTTTATTATGATGTAGTTGTGCTGTAATGTGGATTTGTGTCTTTGTTTGAGTGAGCCATTGTTGTGGTTCTGTTGTTTTTGTGATGGTCCACTTGTGTGTTTGCTTACGTGGGTGAGGGACCACAGGTTTTGTTCATGATTGGTAAATGATTTTTGTTGTTTCTGGGTGGGCTGTGGTCCTTTGTTTTTGTAGGGTATATGAATAAGTTAATAGTTGGAGTAGTGTGGTTAAAATTTCAATGTTCATGTTAAGTAGTGAAGTCCTTAAATTCCAGTGAGGTTTGTACTGATGATTTTGTTGTGTCGATATAGTTCTTTGGCTAATGGACGTCGCACACATGTGTTTTTTTTGGGGGGGGAAATGTTAGTTGAATAGTGTTTTGGATTACAAATGTATGACTGTGGTAGTTGCATATGTAGTGCTAAACTGTAGACAACATTGTCGCAGACACGTTGAGGTAAGCGATTAAATGGTGACTGAAGGATTTAGTATTAGAAGTTTATGATAGGATAGTAGTGTTAGTGTGCATACGTAGGATTTTGACTGAAGGATTCTGTTGTGTTTCATTGTTTTTGTTGTTTACTTGTGTTTTCGTTGTGATGATTTGGTGATGTTAATATTGTTGCAGGTAGTGCAAGCCGACAGAGTGCGAGGCACAAGGTGGAATGTAAAACTCTAAAGTCGCGCTCTGCAGTTCAGACCTCGATCCGGTTGGCAACGAGGCAACAAGCAAAGCTGCCATGCAAAAAAATAGTAACAGTTACATAGCCTATAAAGAAAGTCGCCATAGACACATCGAAGCTAATGTATCGGTCAAACATTGCCGGAGTGATAAGAGTTTGATTTTGGTGAGGTTCATATTAAACAATTACAGAAGACCCTGTTTTGGCTCATGATAGACGCGATTCGAATGCATGAATTGGATCCGAACGCATATAAAAAGTGTGATGCAATGGTGTGCCATGTAATTCAGACATACAACCCGAATGATGAAAAATTTTACATCGGGGGGAAAGGGATGCCGCTCCTTAATAGTGACATTGGCTTAATTTTGGTGGTGCAATGTGGAAAGGAAAAGATGGATTTGGTCCATGGTGGGAAGGCTTCATTAGATTTTATTCAAAGACGCTGCCTGAATGTCAGTAGGATTTCATCAAAGGTAATCAGAGACTTACTCATGGTGGCAATGCATAGGAGGACAGAGTGGGATGAAGAAGATGTTGCGAAACTAATGTGTCTGTACATATGTGCGAAGTTATTTTTTGCTAATACAGGTGAGTCCATTGGTTGGGCATTTGTGCGGGCTACCGATAAGTTGGAGACGCTACGCTTGTATGATTGGACTGCAATGATTCGAAATGCTCTGATTTGTTCACTGAATGAGATGCACCACCGCCCAGAATGTGTTACCGGTTGTGTGGTGGCGTTACTGGTATGTTGTTTGATTTAAAGTGTTAGAGAAGACACATAGTGTAACACAACAGCACCGTATATTTGATGTTTTGTTCACCATTAACTGTTTTTAATGTTTGTAGTTTCTCGTTTGTGAGCACACGAGCATTATAGAGCCGGATAGGTGCAATGCGTCACCTCGATTTTACCACTAGAACATTGGGAAACTCATCGGGAAATTGAAAAGTGTGCAATTATCAATGGAGGGTTCCATAAAGGTATGCTTTAGGACTTGTTTGTTGAGTTGTTGTTGCATGTTTGGTTATTCCGTTATCACAATATGGTGCCGTTTTGTTTGTTTTGCGGGTTAATCCTGATAAACTTAGTGGAACTATAATTGAAAGGAATTTTGTTAATGTGATGGCAGATGCACAAGGCGGTGTGGAAGAAAGTGGGAAGGTGTTGGAAATGGAGCCAGTGAGTACATGGGACGGGGGGGCTGTTAATACGACGACTGATGCTGTAAACTTTGTTGTACCGAGTTTTGATTGTTGGAAGCTAGATTCGTCACATGGTGGTGAGGTTGAAATGACATCGGAAATTAAGAAAGAAGGCATTCCCGAATCACATGCGTGTAGTGGTGACAACGAGGCTGGGAAGATGTTGGTAGCTGGGGAAGAATGGCCGGTGTTATCCCCGATCTCCTAGACCTATCATGCACACCACTTGGGCCTAATGCTTGTAAGGAGACCAATCATGCAATGGAACAGTTAATTATAGCTTTGAACAAAGTACATGAGTTGGAGACGGAAGTTCGATCAAAGTCTGCCTATGTGTGTGAGCTAGATGGTAAGGCTGAGTCCATAGAGAGGATGCTAGGTACACAGGCCAGCAATCTATGCAGCGGGTTTGATGATGTGATTGTTGCAAAAGATGCTGGAAACAAGGATAACAACATTAGAAGACCATGTTGACGATCGTGAGGTCCATGAAGTGACCCAATTAGCTGTGAATGAGAATTCCAACTAGCGGACGCTATCAGAAAATTATTCCGGGAAAAGTAATTAGTCCGGCAATGTGCCGAGCTGCGACAATGTGCAACGGTCAGCGATAGTTGGTGTAGAAAATGTCCAAGTTGTGGAAGGTTCGACGGAGTACGTTGATGGTGTGAATTGGGTTGCAAATATGAGTGACGCTTGGGTTGAGTCTACGAGAAATGAGATTGTGGCGATATGTGGCAACGGTGGAAATCTCGGTGTTGGTACGCAGGTAGACACATCATTTTGGATGACGTTGATTCAGAAGGGATGAGAAAGAGCAATGTTAGTAGTCCTGGTCCGAAAATGTCATCATTGGTTAAAAGAGTAAAGAACAAGGCATGGCGTGAGTTCCAGTTAAGCGGCTACGAGTATCCCAAGGTAGTTGGCCGTGTGAAAAAAAATGAATATCGGCAACATGGAGGGAGTTGGTCCTGAAGTAATTTACACCATGGAGGATGTTGAAGTTGGGAATAAAACGTGACAAGGGTTTGGAATGAAAGGAAAGCATGCTGTGTGGAACATGCTTGAACATGACGAAATGAAACTTCTTGAAAGAGTCTATACGTTTGATGGCGATGGGTAATGAATACCTGTTTATATGCATTTTCAGTTAATTATGCATGAGGGACGGTGTGATATTATGAATTGATAATGATGTGTTATTGTTTGCAGGGCTGTAATCTGGGATGGAGGTGAAAGCGGTATACAAGTTCTATTTGCAGATATTCGTGCCCTAGTGCAACGATCCTCAATTAAAGGGAACGTAAGTTTATTATTAATAAAATTTATACTTTGTGATTGAAGAGAAACGATTAGTTATGATTAGGTATGACTGTGATAACGTTGTCTGTAATTGTTGTAGGTGATTGACGTATGCACAACCATGTTAATGGACTTGCAAAAAAAAAAAAATGTTGACAAAACCAAGTATGTAGACACATCTTACATTTTTAACAGCGTATGCTTGGTATGTGTTTTTACGTTATGACCACATACTTATACGTATGGATATCCACCTACCCAGCCTTGTGAAACGCATGGGCTTTTTGAATTGTTGAATGTTTTTCGTTTGGCAATTCGTACAGGATGTAATGAGGAATCCGAGCGCACTGTCGCGAGCGAAGTATTTGAATGTGTAAATCAAAGCAGCAAAAGAACATAGATACACGCATTACCTGGTGTATCATGCCAATCATTGGACTGTAATGGTATACGACATGGTCAACGGGACGTGGAAACATTATAATTCTGTGAAACCAAGGCGCAGAATGCGGGATGAACATTACAACAAAGCGTTGAAACTGGTAAGTATGCGCACATTAAATAACGTGTTAACAAAACATAATGCTTTCTCTCCTCCGCTTGTCACCGGACATGGAAATTAATAATTTTTTTAAACGTACGTTAATTACGTCCATTTGGTTAATATCGTTGCGTGCAATATATGTTTAATATGTATGTATTCAATGATAATCGGACACATCCGGACTCCAAGTGGGATGTCGCCCATAGACGATAGAGTTGCTAAAGTATCAACGAACCTGTTATTCTCTCTTAATAGATGCATGAATATCAATTTTTCAAACTTCGGAATCAGAACATCCATGGTCTGATCGTAAACCTTCATCTTCTCTTCTTTGACTTTGTAGTCTCCGTTTGCTTGAGAAACAACCAAGTTCGAGTCCCCTATGACATCCAACCTTATTGCCCTTAGTTCTAGGGCGGTTTCTAAACCAACAATACACATTTCATATTTTTTTTCGTTGTTGGGCACTTTGCACTGGAGTTTGAAGGCTAAAGGTATATGGGAGTCGTCGGGTGCTATCAGCAATACACCTATCTCATAATCGTAATGATTGGACGCTCCATCAAAGTACATCGGCCAAGTTTTCTTTTCAAGTTGTAGAATGTCTTCATCAAGGAATAAGTATTTCACTGCCTTATCTCCTTCTACCAATTGGTTTATCAGGAACTCCGCTACAGTTCTTCTTTTAATTGACTTACAGGTGACATATTTGAGATCAAATTCGGAGATAAGAAGCAACCAACGAGCCAGCCTACCCATAAGCACTAGTTTCTCAATGAGATATTTGATAGGATCTAATCTCAAAACCAAGATTACATAGTGAGCTAACAAGTAGTGCCTCAACTTCCTGGTAGCCCATACCAAGGCTAGGCAAGTTTTCTCTAAAGGAGTGTATCGAGTCTCGTAACCTAGCATTTTCTTGCTCAAGTAGTAAATGGCTTTCTCCACCTTGTCTTCAGATTCCTGAGCGAGTATGCATCCCATGGTCGTGTCTGTTACTGACAAGTATAGAATCAAAGGCTTCCTCGACTCTGGCTGCAACAACACAGGCGGATTCTGGAGGTACTACTTATTCTATTCAAAGGCAAACTAACATCAATAATCCTATCAAAATTTCTTCCTTCTCTTCAGGAGACCAAATAGTGGTTCACAAGTCAGGGTTAATCTGGAAATAAACCGTCTTACGACTTGCACTTTACCCAGAAAGCCGCGCACCTCCTTTTCGGTCCTTGGTGGTGGCATTTCTAAAATGGCCTCTTTTTAGACCAAATTAAAACCCTTTTTCAAAATACGTTTGGTCGAACAGTTCCAAACATTTCTACAATATCCCGAGGCTCTCTATTTCAAACTTCAAGCGTTGTCTTTTTTTAGTAGACTGGGCGAAGGAAATAGTGGGAAATAGAAATGGTGAAATCCTCTAAAATACTTGTCTCTCCTTTCAAATCATGTTAGTTTTACCTTATTGATCTTATGGTATATTTTTTATCTAGCCGTACAACAATTCATGGCCGGATGAAAAATGTAATCGACTAGATTAATAATAGTATGACCAGCTGAAATGTCAAAATATAGAGCATTTTCGGAAATTTCGGCTTTTTTTGTGACTTTTTCACAAATATCTTAGATATTTTGAACCCAAAAGTCTATATAAGCACGACCCAACTTTTGGTTTGGGGGTTACAAAATTTTCAAAGGAAAAAAGACTTGTTCTTGAGAGCTTCTCACTCTACCTCTTTTCTAACTTTTAATTTTCATATATCAACCACCCAAACTCCATTAAAGCTAAAATTTAAGCTTCTTGCTAAGGATTGTAAGAACCAGAAGCTATATCTAAAGGACCTTGAGGGTGCCAATGAGGAGTTTGATAACAAAAAAGCTCACCTTCTTCAAATAGGTGAAACTTTTGAACTTTTCTCACTTTTCCTCTCTACTTCTTCATCTTTAAGCCCTGAATTTTGTTGTTAGCTTTTTATAATCATGTGATAAGTCCTCATGGATGGGTTGGAAAGTAGAAAGTAGCCACCATCCATTGAGTTGATTGTTTCTTTCCTTTTCCTACATATTGGCACTGTTTTTCTTGCCTTTAGAAGTATAATTCATTGTGGTTATAGATGTGTTAATTAGAACTTTGTGGAAATAGTTGGGAGTTAAAAGTAGCCACCCATCCCCAAGTTTACTTATGTAGTGTAATTTCTTTGCTTTTCATTCACTTTCTCATCATCTTTTTTATCATCCAAACATGTGAGTTCATATGTCTCAATCCATGCTTAATTCCCATGAGTAGTTGTGGTTGTGGCACAGAACTAGTTGGATGAGTCTCAAGATTTGGTGTTAGGAGAGTTGTTAGCTTTCATTGTGATTGATTTTTCCTTGGAAGTAAACTAAGAGGTTTTAGGTCAAAGATATTGAAAACTCTCCCATCAATCTTTTTGTGAAGATGGAAAGGGATGGAAACATTCCATGAATAGGAGAGAAGTTTTCAATAGTCTTTGATGAATCTCTTACTTTAAAGGCAAAGCTTCCACCAAGAAATAATGATCATTAATCTACTCTCTCTGATGAATAACATGAATTTGGATATTAACCTACCCTTATTCACAAAGAGATGATTGTAAGTTCTCATTTATTTCTAGGGCTTGAATTTCTTTCAACCTCTAATTCATGTCATTTGATTGATTGTTGTCAATATCATATTGTATGTAGTTTGCTTGTATTGCTAATTGTGAGTTAAGGTTTTATCTATAAAAAAGAGAGTTTGAGAGGATGAGCACCTCCTGGAAGGTGTGTTTTGGTTCTACATTATTGTTTTGCACAAAACAGCGTTCATCTCGGAGGTTTGGACTGGCCGAACCTATTTTCATTCAGCCGGATGACTTTTTGTACGGCTCAGTAAACCTTGTCCCAAGGTAAAGTGGAGCAAAATAGGGCAGCTTCTGAGAAATGTTCTCCTGTCAATTTGTGGTTGCTGTTTGTAATTTGCTTTTATTTTAGGGTAAACTAAAAATACACTCCTTGAGATTTGCTTAAAATACGAATTGCCCCCTGTGGTTTTGAAAATTACATTCCACCCTCTGAGGTTTTTAATTTCATAACAAATCGCCTCTTTTATTAATAAATCATCAAGTCAATTAACAGTTTTTAATGATGTTAAAAATATGTTTCAATTAATAATTTAGGTAATTTTATTATTATATAGGATAGCAATTATGAATTTCATTTTTTTAGTTAATTTTGTTAAATAACAAATTCTAATAATGAAGTATTTGTAATTTTTCAAACCATTGGGGACAATTTGTATTTTAAGCAAACTTCAGAGGGTGTATTTGTAATTTACCCTTTATTTTAATATGATTTGTTAGATTCAACTCAATTTGACTGAATCAATTCATTTGTTTTAATAATTTCCAACACCACGTCTTTTATTTATTCATTTATTGTAATAATCTCTAACCCCACGTCTTTTATTCATTTATTTGTTGTAACAATCTCCAATCTCACGTCTTATTTATTTGATTGTTGTAATAACTTTCAATCCTATGTCCTTTATCCCTTTCACTTACATGTTTTCCATATATGTTGTAAACCATCACATTTTATTTATCATATTCATGATTTGCATCCATTTTTCATGCATATGGATTCAGTTCATATGGGATTTATCGTTTCCAAAGTGATTATATGTGTTATCTCATGCCTTAAATGATATACATGCCATATGTTAGTAGTCGAATCCTTAGTTGTATGTTGTGGGTGTATTGTATTAGCTATTTATATATAGGATCATGCATATATTTTTGACATATTCTTTGGCTTGCCTCCAAGGAGTACTAGGTGAGCATTATTTCGGTTTTAGCATCCCACATGTACATGTTATTTATTAAATTCTACATTATACCATATGGCTATGTGCTTAAGTGGAATATTTGTTTGGATGATAGTGCATGGAGGTTGTGTTGTTTGTGTTAGAATGCGGTTGATCCTTATGCTTTTAAAACCCCTTTTTGGGGAGCAGAGCAAAAAAGATTTTTCCAAAATGCATGAAATCATAGCATAACCAAAACCAGTGATACAATCTGTATTTATTTGCCTCAGATAGTAATATTAACAATATTAAAACCAAAATATAAACATATAGAGACTATAAAAATCATATCATGATTTAGTAGAGGCTGATCTTTTGATTGGGTGAGTGGAGATGCTCAATCCATGACCTTCCTCTCTCATACCTAAGTTCCGAAGCCGAGAAACTTTGGTTATGACGGACAGTGACCTTTGGCATGAGTCACCCGTTTCCTAGGTGGCGACTCTGAGATCTAGTGACGTAGTCCATTTTCGAGTAAATATTTTGCAATAAAATAGATTTTCTGCATAAATTGCTGGATCTGGACTCTCATTTATGTTTTGCATTGCACTTGTGAAACCAGATCAGGAGATCGGGAGTCTGAACTATTGGGCGTGCTTGGTAACCCCGAAAGACATCCCATACCCACCTCTTTCTCTCCTAGCTTTGTTTTGGGCTTTCCTTTTTTGTTGTTGATCTAATTGCAATTCAAAGACCCAGAAAATGAGTTTGTGGAGAGACAGGCAGAGAGAGAAAGTAAAAGTGTTTTCTATTTGTACAAATATTTTGTGTTCTCCTTCTTTCTCTTTCAACAGATAAAATAATAAGATAAAATAAAAATTTAAATAGATTCTGTCTCTTTCAATAGATAAAATAACATATAGAAAAAAATAATTTTGGTTAATTTCAACAAATAACAAATAGATATTCCAACAGATAGATACAAATTTAACAGATAAAAAAATATTTGAACATTTGAATAGACAGTTTAAAAGATTAAACAAATAGTTAAAAAAATTATAGATTAAGGGGTAAAATAAAAAATAAAATATCCTTTAAAATAATAAATGGACTTTTCACTAAATTATTTTATAAAAGGTAGATCTCTTACCAATAAAAAAATATTGACTGAATTTAGTGCCTTAAACAATTGTCAGATTAGATTTTTCAACAAATTTCTCTTTTGTTAATTAAATTCCTACATTTACTTTAGCTTTAACGACAACTTTTAAGATTAAATTAAAACATTTTTTTTTTTTTTACCTATTAAGGATTAAAATAACAACATTTGAACATTGAGAGTAGTTGTTCATGATGTGCTATGCCTCTGTTTGGCAAGTTGGTTCTTGGGCTTTTTTGGCTATTTTAGCCACAAAAGACAAAATAGGCTATTTTAGCCATAACAAACAAAACATCACATCCAATCCATAATCATTACATTCTTCTCTCACAAAAAAACTCAAAAAAGCCAAAAAGCCAAAAAGCCCTTCCCAAACCAAGCTTTTAAGCCCAGGCTAAAATAGCCAAAAAAGTCAAAAAGCCAAAAAGCTAACCCACTTCCCAAACGAAGGCTATATAAGTGCAATTTTTTACTTTTTAGTTAAAAAAGTAGAGAATAAAAGATGTATATTTGGAATAATTTTTTAATTTTTTACAAAAAGATATATAATAAAATATTATAGTAAAATTAAAATGATCATTTTACCTTTTTGACTTTTTGGATAGTATTATTTTGCCCTGGTAGCTTCCCACACAAGCTACCTTTAAATAGTATAAATTTTTTAACTTTTTTAATAATTTTTTGACTTTTTAAGTAGGTGTTTGGCATATACTAAAAAAATATATTTTTTTTTACATACATATACTTGTTTGGATCACATCAATCAATATCTACCAACATTTATTCTCCACTTTTCTAACAACTTTCTCTACTTTTCTACACATTTTTTTTATTTATAAAAAGTAAAAAATACACTTATTTAAAATATCCCAAATCATCCCATATATAACTCCTATTATTTGAGGATTAACACTTCATTCGAATCGTGAGATGGGAAAAAAAATTAATAATTGTAGTTTACCATTTTCTTCTTTTGATGGACAATGACTAAAAAAAGATACCTGTCTTTTTATTTTATTTGTTTTGTATTTAGAGGGATAATAATCTTGATATTATAATTTCTTTTTGTAAAAATAATTTAGTTTGTCATCAAATCTCACCATTGTTTTATAAGAAACAAAACTTAGATTTTGTGTGATTGTCTTTTTCGCTAGTATTTCTTACCATTACTCGGCTCATCAATTATTTAAACAAAAATTGCCATTATCTCATTTTTTTTCCCCTCACAAAACACTCCGTCCAAATAGAGCGTAAAATGGTAATTAAACCCTACATAAACCCTACATAAGAGCATTTTCGATACTTCATCTTCTTTTTTATTAAATTTAAATTTGATAAAAAAATATTAAAAATTATTTCTAATCCTTTCATCGAATATTCATCAAGTTGAGCGAGAGAATTTTTTTTTTAATTTATTTATCAAATTGAGAACTCATCAAATCTTTTATCAAATTTTTGTTTGATGAAAAAATAAAATGATGGAGCATTAGACTTGATCTTTTTTAATCAAATTTGATGAAAAGAGAAATTTAAGATAAAATTGAAATTTTAAAAAAGATTTTGATAAAAATTTGATGAATGGATTGGAGTAAGAGCATCTTCAATCCTTTATCAAATTTTTCGTCAAATTTAAGTAAAAATTTGATGTGATATAATGCAGTTCAATGGTTATTTTAAAATTTTCATCAAATCTTATTACAAGTCCGGTTGTCTCGGCTGACATCCAACCATGAGTAAAATTTAATATTCAGATAAAGAAAATTCTAAAAAGATGTTCGGGAGAATGTTCAGCCTAACAACCTATAAAATTTGATGAAAGGTTATGATGAAAAATTTAACTATTCCTTCATTTGATATTGATTTAATCAAAATTTAGAGTACCATTTCAATAATTTTTTTATTAAATTTAAATTTGATAAAAGGATTAAAAATGGTCTAATTCCTATCAAATTAAATTTTTTAGTTAAATTTGAAATCCAATTTGATGAAAAATTTAACAAGGGTTGAGATTTTGATAAGAGAATTTCGGAGAGAGAGGGAAGAGAGAGAGAGAGAGAGAGATGGCAACAACGGTGAGCGGAGGAGGGGCTGAGGTACCGAAGATAGTTTGGAACGAGAGGCAGCAGAGGTTTGAAACGGAGGACAAGAAAGCTTACATACAGTACCAGCTCAGAGATGGCGGCAAAGTCATGGACATACTTCATACTTTCGTTCCTTCCTCCAAGAGAGGCCTCGGTTTGGCCTCTCATCTCTGCGTCTCTGCCTTCACTCACGCCCACTCTCATTCCATGTCCGTCCTCCCCACCTGCACTTACGTCTCCGTAAGAACTCTCTCTCTCTCTCTCTCTCTCTCTCTCTATACGCACATACCTATATATATTATATGAAGTTTTCTTTCTGGGTTTTACTCAATTGTTCACAAAATTTCTGGGTTTCCTTTGTGGGTTTTGCTGATTTCCTCACTGCATTTATGGGTTTCTCGTCTCTCTCTCTCTCTCTCTCTCTCTCTCTATATATATATATATATATATACACACACATGTATATTATATGAAGTTTGCTTTGAGGGTTCTACTCAATTGTTCACTGCAATTCTGGGTTTTCTTACTGGGTTGTGCTAATTTGCTCACTGCAATTATGGGGGTTTTTTTTTCCCCCATGATTCAATTTCTTGATTCTCTTTTCTCTGGGGGAATTATGTTATTTAGATTTTGGTTCTTTTGAACTCCATGAATTCGACATGTTTGTGTTTGTGTTTTGTTTGTGTTTGTGGTTGTCATAACCTGTATAAGAAAAAGATAGTTCAATTGTCATTAGAGTGATATTTGTGTTGGCTTTGCAAGTTAATCCTAGGTCAATGAATTGATGAATTGGTGAAAACATTAGCTAATAATTTACAGAATCAGTTCATTAACAAATAATAATTTCAGTGCATTAGGAAATAAAATACAGGCTTTGAAGCTAAATTCAGTGGAAAAGGAAGGAAGTCTACTTATCAATTTTAGCCTAAAACTACCTTACATTGAGCAATACTGAACATTTTGAGTTTTGATTTAAATACATTCACTTTCAAGATCAAAATTGGAGACACTGTACTTTTGAGAATTTGTATCATATCATTCCCAATACAAGGAAAAGAAGAAGGGTTTCATCTGATCTCAATTTCTTTAAACTCCAGTCCATTGAATTGAATCCTTACAAGGAAAATATTGCATTACCACTTGCCCTAAATGCTTAAGCTGTTAAGAATAGAGCTACCAATGTGTACCATAGCACTCTCAGGTATATTTGAGCTGTTGTATCTTTTTTTAATGTTCACTTTGGAGCTCAGGCTAGGAATTCAAAATAGGGACATATGGAGGTTTGACTATCAAGACTATTCTTGGCCGCAAAAGACCACTTATAAAGACCAATTCCAAAAGCTTTAAAATAGTCTTAACATAACCAAACATGAGTAAAAGTAATCAACACCATACTAAAACCAACATAAATTAGGAAAACACTCCATATGGACACTTTGGACTAAAAAGACTCTTCTCAAGTCCAACAAGACACGCTAACATAGAAAATCTTAGCAAAATAGGATACAGACATGGCAACATCATAATGTGTGTGGTAAACATATTATACAAGAAAATGTAAATTTCACAATCTTACATTGGCAATTTTATGGCAGGGGAAATGTGTTGGGATTTATACCACATTCTACCATCACAAACGGAAACACACCCACGCACTCTCCAAAGAGAAAAATAATTACACAGATTTATGTGGTTCAGTCCAAACACCTACATTCATGGGATAGAGAGCTTCCACTACATGAATACAATAGAGAATACATGTGAGATGTCCAAAACACTCAAAACCCACACCTCGAACGCTATGCTTAAGGGTAGTTTGTGTCCTTGCTCACCTCGTACCCATACATTATTTTTTCTCACCCCTTACATTGTTACTTTTTTCTCTCACCACTCTCTTAATCTTTCTCAAGAAAACCCAATAGTCCACATGACTATTTATAATAGCCTACCCATGAGAATCTTAGTTTCATACAATTAGGTAATCAAATCATACACATATTAGTTTCCCAATAGATTCCGGACTCCACTATCCTAACCCAAATACATGTTTAAACAAGCCTAATAATTGTATGGGACCCATATTTATCACATGGGTAGACTAATCCTAACAAAATGAAGCCTAACAAATATCATGTACACAAAGCATGCTTCTATTTCTATTACTTTCTTACTGTATTTTGTTTAGCTTTGAAATCATGCTTTTTCCTTGCATTAGAAGCGTCCTTTGCATACTTTACTTTGTGTTGGTCTTGTGTATGATGCATTTTTTATTAGTGTTGTAAGAACAAGTTGGTGAGTGACTTGCATTTCTAAGAATCGTGGATAGGTTTCCTATTAAGGGATTCACTAGATCAGTCATTTGCCAGAAAATGACCGAGAAGTGCTAGCAAAATGGTGAAGTTATAAAACCTTTTTTCCAGATTGGGACATGTCCAAGGAACATTGTGCACATTTTTAGTAGTATTCATGAGGTGTCAGTTTCCAATGTGTTTAGCTCAGATATGACCCCTTACAAGTGTTTGTGCTACTTGGATCATCATCAATTTTATTGCGTAGAAGTATATATATATATATATATATTGCGAGTGCATTTTAACCTTATTGTGAATTGTGGGTCATCTTACTCATGGTTGGAAATGCCTCGATCCATTCCAACTGTGTGATAATGTGAGCATGCAGCTACTGTACCAGGTATTTGCACTCCTGTTCCACATCTAAACCATGCCCGTTTACTAACTTCTTGTTTTAGTGACTTTTTGAAATTTTATTACAGTTAGTGTGTGGAATGATTTTTTTAGCTGAATAGTAGTTTGGAAGGGAAAAATATGATTGATTAATGTGTATGATGTGATATTTTACCTTTAACAATTTGGTTTTTTTCTGGTTGACTTTTTGTCTTTGAGGTACACAAGTTTTGTGACAAGATAGTTCATTCTTACAATGGTTACACAAGTTTTGTGACAAGATAGTTCATTCTTACAATGGTTGATGATATCTTCTTCACTGGTTGGCAGGACACTTTTCTTCCTCGAAACCCATCGTGGAAATCTGTTTTGCACTCGGATGATCTCAAATCTAATATATGAAGCTTTCAGCATTGTGCATGTGTTATCCTGTTAGCATGCTTTTAAGGAAATAAACTATAATACCTAATGAAGATTCTTCTCTTTCTTTTATGACATGCTTGTAATCTTAACTGGTGGTTCTTCTCTTTACCTCTGTGCTTGTTACAGAGTCATCTCTGCTGAGATACTGCAATCGAAAAACTAGAATTATGTTTCTGATTTGCTTGCAAATAATCGTCAGGAGTTGTTGAACCTTCACATTGTTTGCATAATTTTATTTTTTGTTTTTCATGTTTTGCAAATTTCTGAATTCAGAGCGTGATACTGTCATCCAGAAAATTACTCAAAAGTTTCAAAACATGAACTCAATACTTTGACACGGTACTCAAGGTCGAATAATGAATCCATGAAGTGTGAGAATTACAAAAACAACAATTGATCTGTAAATCTTTGTGACTGAATAACACCGAACAAACCCCCCCCCCCCCCCCCCCTCATTTTCAAGGATAACATAACATTAACAAACATTCTAGGCAAGCTATATTTATTCATAGACGAAAAGGTAGCACAGACCAAAAATGCAATTCATACTTCACAACGGAGACCATCTGATCCATGATCTATTTTACAAGGTGAACACCAGAACAAAAACCCATGCTGAACACACATTGCGTTCACTGGCAAGAAGCCAATCGGCTGAATAACACATTGTACAACAATAATATAAAATTGTAGTGAAGGGAATCTATATATATAGGTATTTACAGATTGGTGATCTTTGGTTGGTTGCAGTTATCAGCCAGGTACAAAATAATCCATCCTTTCCACTGGTAGGTTCAGAACTGATGTTTCCGCCTACATGATAAAAGACAATACAAAAGAAAAATGTTAGGTTTGGAACAACAATCAATATATGAACTAAAAATATTCTTTTAATACCCAAAAGAACTTGGAACCCTCAAGGGTTGTGACAATAGTTTGGGAGAAAAGAAGAAATAATTACATGAAACAGACACGATGTGAGTACTACCAAAAAAAAAAAAAGAAAGAAAGAAGTGAGATGGACACGAAAAGAAGAAATATATTCATATGTGTGCTTAAAAATAAAAATAAAAAATAAATCATTTTTTATGTTATGAGCAGTAAGGATTAATTCATTTTTTTCCACATTATATATGTTCCAAAGATGGGTGAACATGAAGTTTTAATATCTAATTTTAAGAGTTTTATTAACAACCCCCCCCCCCCCCCCCCCCCCAAAAAAAAAAAAAAAAAAAAAAAAAAAGAAAAAAAAGAGAGAGAGAGAGAGAGAGAGAGAGAGAGAAGATAAAAAGATGTAGGCTCTGTTTGTTTGTGCTCTGAAAATAGTTTTCAACACTTGAGTTTGAGCATGATGTTTGGTAAGAGTTTTGGAATTAATTTTCCAAAACTCTGCCGGAAGCTCTGTCTATATGTCAAAGCATTCTGTTTGTTGCAGAGGGGGCATTTGAGGGAACGGGACGTCCGGCCGGTCGTCCGGCCAGCTGTCCGAAACAGTGATTTTTTTTTTTTTATTTTTATTTTTTTTGCAATTGATTTATATAATCGGAAAAAATATTTTCTGAAAATTTTTAAATTTTTTATATGCTTTAAAATAATTTTGAGTTGTATGTTTAGTTATGAGTTGTAAATTTTTGTATCACATATCAAATGTCACATCAACAATTCCCCACTCAAATCAAACCTCTTTTCCAAAACTATTTTCAAAACTCTTTACCAAACAAATTTTCTACACTCAAATCATAATTCTACAACACACAAACTCAAAATATAACTCATAGTCTCAAATCACATTTACAAAATACAACCAAACGCAGGCGTAGGTTTTAAACTTTAGGGTTTCAAAAATGCCTAAAGGAAGAATTAAAAGGTTTCTCATTGTTTAGATTTTATTTGTTATCCCCCAAGCTATATTACACGGACTCTTCAAAATATATCAAACACCCGTGTCGGACACTTGACACTTAGACAAGGGTATGAGATATGTGTTGGATACTTTTCAACGGACACTACTTATATAATTGTATATAACAACACTATTATTGTATGTACATATTGTTGTATAATTGCTAGGAATGTCTTTTTAACACTGTAAGTTACATATAACACCATTTTATCTCACATACTTAATTAAAAATATAAAAATATGATATTTTTTTGCCGAATTCGCGTAACCTTAAATTTATGATTTGACGAGTCCGACCTCTAGATATATACCCGCACCCAACACCCGTACTCAAGTTCATGTAACATAGCCCCCAAGTTATTTTCTTAAAACTTGTGTCAATCCCCCAATGTGTTTAATGCGTGTCTATGCTATAGACACTCGTATCCTCCAAGTGTTTCAAAATATGTCTAGCTTTTTTAAAAATATTAAAAATGTTGAGACACATCTAGAAAAGTGTTCAACATGTGTCAGGGATAATGACACAGCACAGTCATAGATGTGCAACCATCCTTGCTTCTTAGCATAGTACCTAATTTTATGACTTGTTTTTGGAACTTAGCAACTTCACATTGTATTCCACTGAAAGGTCCAAAAATACAATTTTGTATAAACAGGAAATCCTATATGTTGACAATATTGAATTACCATTCATGAACAAATAACTAGTTCATCCTGCCAATTAGAGCATAACTTCAATTCTCAAGAAACAATAAATACTTCTGCACAATGTGTGTAGCAAAGCCAGATCAATCACAAACATACCTCTTCAAATGGAACAAAAACGAAAGGTGTTAGACCCCTCCTGTGAGAAACAGCCGGCACATCTGGGTTGTGTGTTTCGTCCTCCTCCCAGCCTTCAACAACTCCAAGAATGTCTTCATCATGGCTCGAAACCTCACCATCATTCACACCACTTGTAACAAGCGAAACCAAATCCATCCGATTGTTAGCCCCTGCTATTGTTCCCCTCAACCTGTTTACAGAAGCCAATGAGCTGAGCACAGCTCATTGCTCACTATATAGGAACCCAAAGATGTAACTTACAAATCCCAGTTAGCAATAATTTTCCCTTTGACATTTTTCACAATAACGATTATAATTTTTCCTATGAGCATTGTCATATATTGAAGGGAAAAAAAAGTGTCAGCTTGTTGGCTTTAGTAGAAAAATCATTTCCTACTTGTCTACGCAACCTGTGTTGTGCCAAGGGAACAGGAGACGAGGGAGGAAGGGAGAGGGAAGATGTGTGGGAGAGGGCAGAACCGTAATTTTTGGACAACCTCAAAATCTTTCACATCTGATAGTCTGATTTAAAATGTCGTTTCCAATCGAATTACCAAATTTCAAGGGATTATGAGCTCGTTCAAAAATTATGTTTCTGCTCTAACCTGACCAATGAATATGTACTATACCTATACAAAAATACAAACTCTGATGTTTGATTGAGTACTTGGGGGCACTCTCTTCATTTCAAAAATGCTCAAGTTTAAGGGCAACAGCCCATCCATCTAAAGAATACAATCAATGAGAAAGGTTTCAATTTTTCCAAAGGAACATAAAATGAAGCTAACTTTTGGCAATAATAAATTTTGGTGAATATATTAAAAAAGGAGGCAGATAATTGCACCCGTTATCCCCCCCCTTAGCAATAATTTTCCCTTTGACATTTTTCACAATAACGATTATAATTTTTCCTATGAGCATTGTCATATATTGAAGGGAAAAAAAAGTGTCAGCTTGTTGGCTTTAGTAGAAAAATCATTTCCTACTTGTCTACGCAACCTGTGTTGTGCCAAGGGAACAGGAGACGAGGGAGGAAGGGAGAGGGAAGATGTGTGGGAGAGGGCAGAACCATAATTTTTGGACAACCTCAAAATCTTTCACATCTGATAGTCTGATTTAAAATGTCGTTTCCAATCAAATTACCAAATTTCAAGGGATTATGAGCTCGTTCAAAAATTATGTTTCTGCTCTAACCTGACCAATGAATATGTACTATACCTATTCAAAAATACAAACTCTGATGTTTGATTGAGTACTTGGGGGCACTCTCTTCATTTCAAAAATGCTCAAGTTTAAGGGCAACAGCCCATCCATCTAAAGAATACAATCAATGAGAAAGGTTTCAATTTTTCCAAAGGAACATAAAATGAAGCTAACTTTTGGCAATAATAAATTTTAGTGAATATATTAAAAAAGGAGGCAGATAATTGCACCCGTTATCCCCCCCACCCAAAAATAAAATAATAATAAAAAAAAATTGGCCCACTAGCATTCACCACAAGTATTAAGAAGATTTTAGTTTCTACAACTTTTATCTCTTTAGCTTGAGTAACGAAGGCAGTAATTACTTGTTACTGAGAGAGAGAGAGAGAGAGAGAGAGAGAGAGAGAGAGAGAGTTCTTTAAATGAATGAACCAACCCATCTAAAATACCTTAAACGGATCCTCCATGCAGTGGGACGCAAGCCTGGGTACAAGAAGGCAGCTTCAACCTGCAAATGTAAGGGCGGCTTTTAATTGAAACACAGTTTTGTAGGACACGGAAATGCTTGTTGAACAAAAAGTGTTGCTTGAATTCTCAAATTTGATGAAATACCATGAAACATGAAGGAAAACATATCTTGTATAATGGGATAAGAAGAATTGAAGATTTGGCAAGTGATAGAACCTGACCTTGTCATCAGACAATGTGTAATTGCCAGAATGAACACAGTCAATTTTAGATGCACGGAAGTTCATGCACCTTGCAACGTCCTTCACTTTTTGTGACGAATTCTAATAATTACAGACCAACCACGAATATTTTAGTGACTAGTATAGCAGCAAAACATGTCTCTTTGTTACTAGTATTGTATGCAGTAACCCAGTTGAGAAAATAACCTTATAAAGAAACCTCCCAGAAGGATAAAATCTCAAATAACGAAAATAACAAACCTGCAATATAAGAAAATAAATTTAGAATAGTACTGAAAATGAGAACTGGAATATAGATTCACCAGCCAATGCCAAAATCTTCATGGGACTACTACACTTTTTTGAATGAAATGGAAACTTCAGATGAATTTACATGCCATGCTATAATAGAAACAAAATAGAAACATACCACATGGACTGGATTGGTAATTTTCCATTCAGCAACTCCAGCACGAATGTAGGTGTTTCTGCTGACGTAAAGCCCTGATTCATAAAAAAACAAAACTTCAGCACTAAGAAAATTCTGGGAAATTAAGAAAACTGAAATTAAATAGTTGGGAACAAAAAGTCTGGATTTGGCATAAAGATATGTATGTACTAGTGAGGCACCAACTTTTTGCATTTCATTTCTCAATGAGAGTATACCCAAGTATGCCTTTTAGACATTGTTTCAGGCACCAAAACTAGTATCAAAGAAATTTTCTTTCAACTTCCAAGGTACATATTGATCATATAATGCTCCTGAAGAACTCTCCACTTAAGAGATATTGCTTCCAATTCTACAAGCAACATCCTCTCTAATCTCTACCTCCAAATGAATAATACAAGGCTCCTGGTTACAAAAGGATCTGGAAGAGACAGTAGGTAGTCTGATTCTCATTACTCAAATCCACATTATAACGTTGGGGACAAATAGGACTAGTCATCACGCCAAGTCACATCCTCTATGAATAACCAAACCTATGAGACAAAAATGATCACCTGCCTCCTAATTTTCACCATCCTACTTTTTCCCTAGTCTTTCAAAGATTATATTTGGCGTTACATATCTATTCTAGTCCAATTTATCTCAAAGCCTCTTGAAGATAGAGCATCCCTCCAAAGTTTTATTTATAGTAAAGTTTGATTAATAGCATTTAGTGTTACCATACTTAAGTAAAATAATATCAAATTTGAATAGCATTAATTAACAACCTCAAATATGTTTGGTTGGTTTGGTGCTCTTATGCATAAAACTGACAGATTCAGTTTGATGGGAATTTTACCCTGTACCCCGACCATACCAAACCGATTATACCCCTATAAATATTAGTTTTCTCTCCATGCAATACTTTACTTGAACACTAAGAAGTTACTATGAATTCTCAATGTTCCTTCTTCCTTAGTCCCATCACCACCACCACCACCACCACCAACCTCACCCCCAGGCCAGGCAGGCAACCATTACCCAAACAATTTGTCCCCCTCTTCATAATTCTTGATTCTGTATATGACTATTTCTTTGCTTCTTCAAAGTATTTATCATTAAGAGACTGTTCGAGAGTACTTCACTTTGTTTGGGTATAACTTTTTTGACCTCAAAAAGGTTATGTAATCTACTCTATTTTTAGTTAAAATGTGGCCATATAGAGGACAGTGTCCTTAAACATCTTTCATATCATGCAAGTACAGGTGGCAAATGGACAGGTTTGGCAGATTTGAGCAGGGTCAAAACGGGTTATGCATTAAAGCAATCCAACCCAAACCCACCCCCCCACCCCACCCAACCCATTTAATAAATCGTTTAAAGGTGGTTGGGTTGAAGTGGGTATGGGTTAGACAAATCAACCCGACCAGCTCGTTTACTTTATTAAAGTCTTTGTCCAATGGATGGTGGGTTCCTTGCTTTGTTGCTGCTGTCTTTTACCCAAACCCAAAAGGGTACCTATGTCCAACCCATTTAAATGGGTTCACTAGATGCAACTCATTTACAACACATTTATGGATTTGAACAGGTTTAAACAGGTTTCAAACAGATAAAACTGGGTGGGTTCACGGTTTTGGGTTAAGTTTGTCAACTCTAGGCAAGGATACTATTCACTATGTTTGGTTCCATTTTTTAAAATTGTTTTTCCAAAAAGTGATTTGAAAGCTCTATTTTGAAAAAGGATCTTTGTTTGGTTTTCAAAAAAATGCATTATTGCAAATTCAAGTTTCCCTCCAATTTAAGGAGAGATAATGTTTTTAAAAAAAATGTCACATCAAAAAAATACTCCCATGCTAGTTTTATATACGTATCCATTTATGGGTACACATCCTACCATTAAATGTGTGACTTTATCATAAAATTTTTACTCATTTCAACCACAGACAACGTAATTCTTTTACAAATTGGCAATAAAAAAAAAATCGTAACCAACTTACAAACTTTTGCAATATCAAATACAAAAAATTTGGACATTTTCTTATGCCAATTTCTAACGATGTTACACATGTTTGTATTAATGTAATGATATTTTGTGATAAAATAAATTGTCTGTATAACATTTATGAAAATTTAATTCTATGTAAGAAGTATTTTAATGCCAATTTGTAAAAAAATTATGTTTTTTATGGTTGAAATGAGTGAAAATTTTATGATAAAGTCACACATTTAATGGTAGGATATGTACCCCTAAATGAATATATACCAAATTATGTTTTCATACATATAAATGAATTTGCAAAAATGCATTTTTTTGAAAACCAAACAAAGATACTTTTTCAAAATAGAGTTTTCAAATCACTTTTTGGAAAAATAATTCAAAAAAATGGAACTAAACCTTAGTTGCAGGATTCGTTCAACCAGGTGACGAATCTTCGTAAGAAGCGCGATTCCGCGTTTCTTAGAAAAAACGTGTAAGAATTGCGTTTCTGTAGAGAGAGAAACGCGATCCTGTCCAAGATGGAATCGTTGGTGGAAAAGAAAAGCAAAACAGAGAGATACACCCTAACTCGCTAAATATGCAGAGAGAAACCCTAACTCGAATACAGAGAGATAAAAAACCTAACTAATTGAATATATATATATAGAGAGAGAGAGAGATAGACAGAGAGAGAGAAATAGAAAGAGAAAGGGTGAAGAAGAACCTGTTGAAGCCCTAATCTGTTATTCTTCTTCGTTCTTTATTTTTCTTCTTCTTCTGTTCATCTCTCTCCATGAGTCAGCGCGATCGTCTCTCTCTCGCTTTCGACTTTGTCTCTCGCTTGTGTTGAACTCATCAACTCTGCACGATGGTCTGTCTCTCTTCTTTCTGAGCAATCGTCTCTCTCTCTCTCTCTCTTCTCTTCTCTCCTCTGTTCTATTCGTTTGATGTCCCTAATTCCTTATTATATATATATTAACAAAAAAAACCCCTTTCTTTTTCCTTTCATCTTTTTCTTTTTTTTTTTCTATTTT
The DNA here is from genome assembly GCF_055761805.1 of Camellia sinensis. Classification (NCBI taxonomy): domain Eukaryota; kingdom Viridiplantae; phylum Streptophyta; class Magnoliopsida; order Ericales; family Theaceae; genus Camellia; species Camellia sinensis. The sequence goes on from NC_138963.1 coordinate 146,910,944, forward strand.
TTTTGAATATTCTTATTTTTTCAACTTAAACATACATAAAATAATTTTTTTTTTTTTGTAAGAAAAAATTAATTTGTAAATAAAATTTGATATTCAAGTAAATGAATAAAATTTAAAAATAAATAAATAAATAATATATATTTTTAAATTTTACATATAATAAATAAGGTTATATATTGTCAAGTCTTTTTATTTGATTAGATGATTAAAAATTAATGATATTTTGTATTAGTGATGAATTTTCTAATGGGATTCTATTATATTTTTGTGTAGCAATGTAAGTCATCAAATTTAATATATTTAAATAAAACCACTCCAAAATTTTTGAATTAATTTTATTTATATATGCATAATATACATATATATATATATATATATATAAGCGCTCCCCGAGGCGCTCCCAACCTAAGAAACTTCTATCGGCTCATGCTCCCCCGCTCCCGCTCCCGCCTCCACTCCCGCTTTGTGCAACTAACTAAACATAGTGATTAGCATCATGATACCTTGAAGCTAAAAACTTCAGTTCAATTAACCTCTAAAAACTAATCATTTATAAATTTCAAAAATAGAAACTAAACTATACTCAAGATATGATGTCATCACATACTTTCAATTGCATTTAAAAATTGTTTACCAAATAGTATAGAGAACTTAAAGAGGATAGGGAAAAAAATTTGAAACATGGAAATGATTCCATAGGCAATTCCAGTATAAGCCCATAGACTTTCCAGGTGTACACGCCAGGTCCTTTTCCATTATACAAATTCAACATATGGATCCAAAGGATTATGACCTGGAACTATCCTCATTGAAAAACAGAAGAAATACAGTAGAATATTTTTTGTTAAAAGAAAAAGACTAACTAAAAAATTAAAAGAAATACTACATAGTTTTCCTAAAAGCATATATAATAAGACAAGAAGTTTCAAGGGAAGGAAATCAGGGTTCAAAAAAAAGGGAAGGAAATCACAGCAGCATGGAAGCATATTAAAAAGAACATAAACACATACATACATTGAGTTACAGGTAAATAAAGTGGAAACATGTATCAAACCAAACCTCAACACTAGAAAGTTAGTATGCAGATACATCTTACCATCAGTACGGACCCTTGGTCTTAAAAGCCACATTTTCCTCCATGAACCATCATATTTTGACTGTAAAATCTTGTAATTTTCCACCACTCCAGAGATCTTCATAAGAAAAAGACAGGGTTAGGCTTTGAGACTTTACAAACACTGATGCACGTCTAATGAGATATCCTAATGGATATTGGATCTACCTGCCAAGCCTTCAAGCATGCAATGCGCCAATACACAGGGTTACGGATCGTATATCTCCATTTTCGACATACACAAGCTGCCCTCCCCAAGTTATATGGAGTCATTTTTGCAAATATCTGCACATGAATAATCGTGACAAATTAATAAAACTTCCTGATTTATATACAAGATAAGCCAATTAAAAACTCCAAAGTAGAAGCTTCTTTATCACTTAGTTAAATTAGTGTAATTCATTAGACTGTAACCTAAATGTTAAGCTAAAACGATCACAACATGAAGCGTTGATTATGACCCAAAAAACAAAAGTATTCCTCAAAAACCAACTTTTTTTGGGTGGGTACTGAAAGACCAACTTAGAGAACTAGACAATATTTAAATAAAGTCAATGCCCCTATGGTCTTTGTAGTTTCAACAAGAACTAGTGCTGCCATGAGCTGCTAATATCCTATCCATATGCTATACAAAAGTGGATAAATGCATATGTTGACCTAAAGCTACTTTGTACAGATAGGAGTGTATTAGAGTCAGACAAAAGCACCAGGCATTGAAATTTACAAAATTAACGATATGGCTCAGATTCTCCTTTATTTTTATACTTTAAATAAATAAAGCCACCAAGGCAAATGTCTCTTAATCTTGAACGCCTCATTTTTTTCTCCATATTTCAAAATCAAATTTCAAAAAAAAAAAAAAAACCATAATTTCAGGAGTTGAAATCCCTCAATAATAGACCAAAAGGATCATGACATCAGTTTCCAAATATACAGGACCTGAATCCTTTTTCAGCCATCAAGCTCTACCTACAACAACTTTGATTAAGCAATGACCTTCATCTTATTTAGGGTTTACAGCTCCTTATTCTACAGCCATCACCATGTTCCCACATAATTTTAAAATCCTATGTAATGCTGATTTGGCAAAAGAATCTCGAGAATGTAAAGGTATAATGTAATATTTACAAATTAAAAAAGGTCGATGCAAAGAAACTGCAAAAAACACAAGATGAAAAACTGCATAGAATTTTCTTAAAATAATTAAGACTCAACTACTTCCAAACCTATGTTAACTGGAATGTGGATCATTTCGGTACGTGAAACGGGAACGTGAAACGCCACATGTTCTAAAATGTGATACGATAGGGGTAGACTTGTATGTATTACACTTAAGAATTTAAGTACTTCTAGAGTAATTTTCTTTTAACTATTAGACATCCAATAATATATATTTTTCATTTTTGAAGTTTTTGTCTTGTCAAAACTTAAAGTCACCTTAGATTTTAATTCATTATATTTGATTTTTTTCCTCCTAAGGTAACATTTAAGGATATATATTAGAAAAAACTTTAGGGATTGCTACAGATCATTAAATTTACCATTTTAGAACGAAAATGTACCATATTTTGAAACGTGCATACCAATATGCAATTCGCTACTCAAAACTAAACAGCCTCGCAACTTGGACACTAATGAAATGTAAATTACAAAAATTACTTACAAAAATGCAACTTCCCCTTCGATCCTTTTAAACTTGAGATGAGGACTTAATTATTAAACGACTGATTTGTGTTCAATAGGATAAGTAAGTACACTAAGTTAGTTCAAAATTAAGTTAAGCAACTTCGCTTAATCTTACTCTATCCAAAGGGCTACTGGAGGTTTGTCCGGTTGTTAACTTCGCTTAAGTTAAGGAGCTTGTCCACTTATTGTCCCTCTATGTGATTGGTGTAAATTAATCTAGTTCCATCAGTCCAATATTTCCTTTGTATATCCTTACTGTAAATAATCTTTACTTTTCATGCAGTTCACTTAATCTTACAATAAATTAGAACTCAGCCAGCTCATTTTGAACTGGTAACTTAGTTCCTTTAATTCCCTTCTCCCACTCTATCCAAAAATACTTGGTTGAATTATTATGTTATGTTCTTCAAGGAAAAGAAAAAAACAAAGACGAAGGGCTCTTCCTTGCATTCACCAATTGCCTAAATGAAGCACTAAGTTCAAGGTCCATGAACAAACTCAAGGGAATTGGTGCTCTCAGAACGTAACCAATTCATTCTCACACCCTTGCCACAAAATTGTCCACACACACATATTGACATAGAGCTCCAAATTTCTAATTGTGTCTACCCCCATTGTACCAAGTAAATACCTTAAGTTTCCAATTCCATTCTACATCAAAAAGTGAACCACTTGGAAAACTAATTTTGTATCTCAAGTTGGGAAATGGCCACTAATAAATGACAGTGCTTACCAAATGTTTAGCAAATTTGAATTAGAAGGAACTATGCAACTACTAGGCCGTAGAAAATACAGCTTTCCATACATACATACATACGTCCACATATTCATATATTAACATATATATAAGCAAAATGAAAAATACAAATCAAAAGCAGTAATTCTAGTGGTATTGAGCTTAATTGTTAATTATGCACATTTTTCTGAAGATAAAATGCAGAAATATTACATTTAAGAAACAAAATTCACCATAGGAATGAAAAGCAACTCCATCACAGCAATTTTTTCTCTTTGTGAAAAATCATTAAGACAAAATTTAACTGGTCAAACGTTTAGAAAAGATGCACCTCCGAAAGTAGCTCATCCGGCAAGGATCGATGTATAAGTGCTGGATCAACAAATGGTTTACTGCTTGCACTCCCAAAAGGAGGGACTGGTCTTACATGAACTCCATAAAGATCTGGGATTTAAAAGATAATGAAAATTCAAAACTATTTACTTTCTCAAAGAATAACTAAGCCTATAACAAAGAAAATCCTCATTGCATCAGCTAAATGAGAACGTAAAAAAAGGGGGCCTGGTATAGAAACTTTACCAAGCCATGGCCTTTGTGTTACAAAGAACTGTGCAGTCCTCAGCCGCGAAGCTGCTTCAAGCTCCGCTGGAATTTTCAAAGCAAAATCTGAAACAATCATAAACATTGATTCAGTATGAATTAAATTAACACATACCACATAAAAAAAAAAAAAAAAAAAACGCCAAACATTAAAAGGAAAAAAAAAAACACTATAGAATTGAATGAATTTGACTTTCGGAAAATATAAAAACCCAGATTAAATTACAGTAAATATTGACCATTTGGTCAGTGCCCAGATGGTACAATCCAAAGAATCGATCAAATTCGTGAACATAATAAAAGGAAAATCTTAATTTCGAGAAATATTTGCATTGAAACAGAGGTGCATTTGAGGGGAATCAAAGTAATTGTAGGAACTAGAAAACCTACCTGAAGTCATGAGGATATCGCGATGGTGGTTCTTCCTCAGAGAAGAACTGGCGCGAATCTTCGTTTCTCGAACATTTTCCTGGGACAAATTAGGGAAATAGAAACGCAAGGGAGGAAAATCGGAAAACTAACCGAAGACCGACTCACTGACTCGGATCAATAAACTGATGAGGGCCCCCACTTCGGGCAATTATGTGGTTGGAGAGAGAAGTTAATTAGGTGATTTTGGCAATAATTATATAATTTATAAATTTTATAAAAAAAAATATTCATTACTATGACTCTTTATCATAAAATAAAATTTTAAATAAAAACCAAAAATTGTTTGGTAGCTCAAAATTGGAGAGGCTCGAATGTCTTGAGTACCAAAATGATGTCGTTTTGGCACAATTTTTTTTCCTTTCCCTTTACGTTGAATCTGGTTCGAGAGAAATAGTGAAGTGAGAGAGGTGAGAGAAAGAGAGAAGGAAGAAGAGAGGAGAAGACAACAAAGAGAGAGGGCCATGGACAAAGATCACCACAACCTGACCCGCCACCATGGACAATGATTGCGAACCACTCGAACCACCACAACCCAACCCACCGCCATGAACGGAGAGGGCAAAGCTAGATCTTGATTTTGGGTTTGGTAATTTTGATTATGTGGGTTGATTTTGAGTTTGGTTTGATTTTGATTATGTGGGCTTGGTTCTGATTTTGGGTTTTGATTTTTTTTAATGTTGATTATGTAGGTTTGGTTTTGATTTTGGGATTGATTTTGGATTTGGATTTTGATTTTGGGTTTGGTTGGGATTCAGAGAATGATAAAGTTTTGATGAGGTATTTGTAGAATATGAGATTTGAGATGGGAGTTGATGTTGTAGTGGTGGAGTGAGTCTGAAGAAGAAGAAGAAAAAAAGAAACAAAGGAAGGAGGGAAATGGGAGAGAGAGAGAGAGAGAGAGAGAGAGAGAGAGAGAGAGAGAGAGAGAGAGAGAGAGAGAGAGAGAGAGAGGGGAAAAGTGTGGAAATTAAGCACAATAGAAGAGTGAGTTCTCGAGCCTCGACTATTTCGAGCTGCCTAGTGGGATAGATAAAAATCATACATATAGCACAAGTAAAAAACTAGATAGAAGTAAACGAAGAGGTGCTTTGCAATATAGAGAAAACTTGTATAATTTTTTATTCAATAATTTTTTATTTTATTTTATTTTATCAAACTTAGTCTTTATTGAAAAATATAATGTTGATTTATAACTTTATATTCAGTCAAGTTATTCGATAGTTTAAGATGAAAGTCAGTTGACTTTTTTAACAACATATTGATTGATAGATGGTCTGACGAATGAACAGTATTGTCTGTTACAACTTTACTAATAAGAGACTTAACCAATTGAAATGATATTGATGCACTATGTGATATGTCTGTAGACCAAATTATAATTTATTTTATTCATAACTTTTTGATCATCATAGTCCAAATGAAACATGTAGTATGTATTAATATGATGTATTAGTATAATCCCTATACATATGTTCATGATCTATTATTAATCCCTCACACTTATGTATTTATCTTTAGCCTTTCACTACTAATATTAGAATGTGAGTATATAGTTGCTCTTTTTTATCTGAGATTTGTGTCTCTCAAAATCAAGTTGAGAACAAATTATAAATAAAGGTAAATTTATTATTACTATTTTTGCTTATGGGGTAATTTCTTTTTCTTTTTCTTTTTTGTTTGTGTGGTAAGGCCAATTTTGCCCCTTTTTTTTCGGAAAAAAAAAAAAAAAAGGGTCAGGGTTGGGGTCGGAGGATAGAGTCAGAGGATCCCAAAGCTCAAATCCGAAAAATGATCTTGGCCGACCCGTACGAGTCGGGTATATTTCACTGCCTCCAAATGGAAACCATGTAAAATTAAGTACGCCCAGGCTCAATTAAATAAAATAAAAAGTTTAGGCCCAGGCCTGTTGCCCTTGGTTGAGCCCATTACAGCCCAAAATGAACAGCATTGCATTGTAGTCCATACATGATCTTTATTTTCTCATTATAAATGTCCTGAAAATTTTGTTGTATGCTTCATGCCAAACATACTTCCTCAAGCCCAACAACATTTAGCCAAAAATTTGTATATAATGTGTACCAAAACCCAACACCCCCCCCCCCCCCCCCAAAAAAAAAAAAAAAAAAAACAAAAAACAAAAAATAAACTTCCGACTTTTGGGTAATTAAAATTTTTAATTTATTTAAATTATTCTTAGTGCATAAATTATAAATAAAGATTACACAAAACACTCTGATATGAATTACTAAAATAAAAAATATTATAAGTAGCTCAAAAAAATTATATCAAATAAGACCATTATATTAAACACAAATATGTAGATAGAAAAATATTAAAAAAAATAACCACAAAACTATATGGGATTATGAGAAACGTAATAAAACAATCATTGGTCTAATTAATCTACATTGAATAATACTTTAATAATTATTTAAACGATTTAAATCAAGTCCTATCCTCTGAGAGTGGCTCCACACTTTCCTTCTTGCCTCCGATGCTGGAGTCTTGATTCCGCCCATATCGATTGCTTCATCTGAATTATTAAAAAAAAAAAAAAATTATAAAATTTTTAAGTTGTGCATAAGGTGCCCAATAAGGGAATGGCTTCTGTCCAGTCCTTAATTGGACTGGACCGTGCTGTTAGGCTTGTGGAGGCCTACCACAGGTTCCGTTTTGATAATCTGAACTGTTCAATGTATAGAACTCGTCGAGTATTATATGCCTGTAAAAAATTACGTTGATCGGATATCGATAGCTATGTGATCAAAACAGATTTTTGTCAACCGTTAATTTATTCACCGTCTATTTTTTTTTAATACAAAATTGATTTGATCACATAGCTATCGATATCTAATTAACGTAATTTTTTACAGACATATAGTGCTCGACGAGTTCTACACATTAACAGTTCAGATTATCAAAACGGAATCCGTGGTGGGTCTCCACTAGCCCAATAATACGATCCAATCCGATTAAGGACTGGACAAAAGCCATGCCCTAAGAAGAAATACCAAAACCTGCCTTGCTATCCCCTATTTACTTTTGAAATTGGAAAAATATAAATGATACCATCATGTGTTCTCAAGTGCAATTCAAGTTTCAAATTTCCGCTTGTTCTAAAAAATCTTTAAAAAAAATAAAAAAAAAATTCAAATTTCAAAGTTTTGTTCATTTATTTATTTTTTTGATCAACGACAACAGAATTTTATTGAAAAGGTCAAAAAAAAGAGGTGAGGATGAAGAATGTTCATTAGGGCTAATTAGTCAGATCAAAAAAAAAAAAAAACAAAAACAAAAACAAAAATTGGGCTAATTAGTCCTTCATATAGTTGTCATTTGTCAATAGGCACACAGAATTGGGCCAGCCCAAAGTTTTTATCCCCTCTTTTTTTTAATTTTGAATTTAAAAAAAATGAAAAAAACTTGGGAAAATTACATAGCAGGTAATTGTAAAAAGATAATTATAAATTAATGGTAAACTTGGTCAATTTTAATAATTAAAAACACAAGTTTTTTCATGTATTTATAATTATTTTTTTAAAATTACACTAAATTATAATATTCCTACAAAACTTTTACTTTGTTTTTTATTTCTCTCCCAAAATTAAGGGCATCATTTGGAATGTAAGTTGATTTTTTGACTTTTTTAGCCTGAGGTTAAAAAGTCTTGTTTGGGATAAATTTTTTGACTTTTTAAACTTTTATAAAAAAAAATGAAATAATTATTTATGATTTGAATATAATATTTTATCATATTTAATTAAAATAATCAAATTTATTTTATATGACTAAATTAGTCCAAATTGACGTGCCAAACGGGGCGTAAATCTGCTTATCACTTCCCTTTTATGTTGTCAGTTGTCAGTGCAAGCAGTGGCAGACAAAGAGGGAGACTGGCGAGGGCACCACCTCCGAAATTTCACAAAAATCTGGATTAACCCATGTAAATTTCAATATTTAAAAGAAAATTTAGCATTTTACCCTCTCCCAAAATATATAATATTTACTTTGGCCCTTCCATACTTCACAAAATCTCACTAATTTATGAAATGTTGAGTACTTATAAAAAAAAACTAAGGTTGTGTTTGGTAGAGTTTTAAAATTATGATTTAAAAATAAAGTTGTATTTTGAGTTGCTAAGTTTTAAGATTATGATTTGAAAAGAAAAAATTTATTTGGTTATGAGTTTTGAAAAGATTTATGAATTGAGTTTTGAATTTTTGATGTGACATATGAAATGAGAAAAAATTATTTGGTTATGAGTTTTTTAGAACTTAATTCAAAAAGTTATAACTCACAACCAAACACACAACTCAAAACTCTATTAAAAATTCTATTCAAAATTCATAACCAAACTCTTTTTAAAATTCAATTCAAAAAAAATAATTTGTCATTTTGGTCTAAATAAATAATTTCTATATTTAAAAAAATAAAAAAAAAATATAATTTTTTTTTTATAAATAATAGGTGGCGATTGGCAATTGCAAAAAAAAAAAAAATGTACTGTTTCACTCAACTGGCTGGAGGGTGTCCGGGCGGACGACTGGGTAGACCAAAAATTAAAAAATTTTCTACTTTATCAAACATGTTTTCAAAATGTGCTTCGAAAACTCTTACCAAACATAGCACTAGAATGTAAAAGTAAAATTAATTTTAGAAAGTCTTACCAAACATAGCCTAACATTTTGAGTCTAAAAAATCTATTTAAATCTAAGTTTGGCACTTCGAAAATTAAACAATTTTACCCTATTTGCATGTAAAACAACGAAGTTTATGTTTTGATATAAATTTACAAGTAAATGAAAATACTTTGTAAATTTTCATTTTTCAAGTGTAATTGAACATAAAAAGGATTAAAAAAAATATGAGAGAAGAAAATACTTGATTTCAGGGACAATCCTTTAATAGTTATTATTATTATTATTATTATTATTATTATTATTGATTTCAGGGACAATCCTTTAATAGTTATTATTATTATTTTTTAATTTTTTATAAAGGAAGTGGTGACGAGGCTAATCCCTTCAAGCATGAGGAAAGATAGTTGAACCAGATGCCTAAGTTTTATAAGGCATCGTTTGGGAAGCGTTTCGTTTAGTCAAAAAGTCAAAAAGTTACTAAAAAAATTTAAAAATTAATAATCCATACCAAAAAGTCAAAAAAAAAAAAATTTCTCTACTTTTTTCACATCTTTTCGTAAAAAGTCAAAAAGTCATCCCAAACATACTAATTTTTTTTAGCTCATATTTTAGTCAAATAACTAAAAATTACTAAATTAACATGTTTCCGAGTAGCGTAGTTCAATTTCCAATCAATTGGCGTGCTTATTTTTCTTCTTTATATTTGTTTAGATTTTTCTTGTATTTGTTAGATTTGTTGAATTTGTCATATATTTGTTGAATATCTAATTCTCATAAGATTGTCTAGTTTAATATAGTTCTTATGATATTTATCTTCTATCGATTGGCAAAAGAAAATAGTTAGTTTCAAAAGAAAACGAGTAATGCTATACAAAATTAAAAAAAAAAATTAGAAGAAAATAAATTATATTTATGAAAATAAAATATTTTATTTTTTGGTTCCTTTAGAAAATAAATATATAATTAATTATATATATTTTAGGGGATTTTTTTTTTAAAAAAAAAACAAATTTAAGACATAGAATGGAGGGGATTGATAGTGAAGGGATTGATAGTGAGGGGATTAAGTAAAATTGTGTTTGTTTTGATGATAGTTGTTAGTGTAGGGATTGTTAAATTATTTTTATATAAAATTAATATAAAATAATAAAAAAAATATAAAAAATACAAAAAAAATTAAACATTAATGTTTTTTAAAAAATACCCAACATGTAAAAAATTTAAAAAAAATAAAAAAAAATAAAAAATTTCCAAAAAAAAAATGAAACAAATAAAATAATGATTTTTACTTAACAAAAAATACAAAATATTAAACATTAATGTTAAAAAAAATGCCCGATATGTAAAAAATAAAATAAAAAATAAATAAAAATAAAAAATTTCTAGTCTACAGGACTATTTTTCTAATACCAAGTCCTGGAGGCCTATTTGAATCCCCTTAGGAGGCCCATCCTAATTCGGAGCTCGCTACCAATTCCCTCCACATCTCTCAAAATAAACACAATATTAACGAGTCCTATCTTACTATCAATCTTAATCTCCCCTCTAACTCTCAAAACAAACGGAACATAGGGAATTGGAATAGAGACCCGTGCAATGCATTACTGAAATTGAAGACACAAAATCCTGTTTGCAAAATGTGACTTTGAATATGATGAGGGTGGTCCATCATGTTTTTATTATGATGAAAAATGCTTGGGAGCACTAATTAGTGCTCCCACTAATTAGGTGGCAGTGAGTCCCGCTATTAATGATGTGATGTTTTGGTCTTGGAGTTGTGTTTTTTTTTTTTTTTTTTTACTTTTTTAATGCATTAGTGCTATTAGTGGTGATGTTTTTAGTGGGATAAATCATTGTTGTATTATGATTCGGCTGGTCAAATGAGTACTGTATTGACCCTTTACCTAATTCAATTAAAGTACTACAAGAAAGTTAGGATGTCAATTCCATGTAAATGTCCTTTCGGAAAATTCTATAATACAAATTTTATTTTAAAGTGTGTATTACATGTCTAAGTTATAATATATAAAATATTTGACTGTAATTTATATTGATATTAATTATGATTTGATTACGGTTTATTATAAAATTGGTTATGAGATTATTTTTTGATTATCATTTAAAAGATTTTTAATTATACCTTATGTGTTATTTAATTATGACTCATTATCATTTTGTTAATTATGATTGAAAACGATTTAACTATGACATCACTACTAAAAAACAGATAAAGATGACATTTTTTTTGTGTGATGTATGTTATTTAATCATACCTTTTAAGTTTTATTAAAATGTGATCTTTGGGAGTGTGATTAAAAAGGGTCATTTTTAATCACATTTTTTAAGTGTGATTAAAAACATTTAGATCACACCTTTTAATTGTGATTAATAAGATTAAAAATATTTAGATCACACATTTTAAGTACATTTAGATGTGAAAAAAAAAATATTATACTCACTAACTTCTCATTTGTTCTTGTGAAGATTTGAACCATCAACCCTCGCACACCATAAACCTTATACAACACACTTTTTTCACTACACCTCTATAACACCATATGCAACATATATTATTTATATAGTACGTAGACCCGTATTAATATAAAAGTATATATATAAAGATAATTATTTTTTATTGAACATAATTTATGTAAAAATAAATTATTTACTAGAAAAAAAAAGAGACCGCTTTTGGCAACTAAATATAATTTTAATCGCCAATTCTATACTTTTGGCTACTAATTAATTTTTAGTCGTTAAAAAATTTAATTCTCAGGATAAAATTACTACTTTTGGAGACTAAACTTCTTTTTAGTCGCCAAAAAGCTTCACTTTTGGCTACTAAACATCTTTTTAGTCTCCCAATGCCTTAGTTTTGGCTACTAAATTTTTTTTAGTCGCCAAAAAATTTCACTTTTGGCTACTAAATTTTTTTTAGTCGGTAAAAGTCTCACTTTTGGCGACCAAACATCTTTTTAGTCACCCAATACCTCACTTTTGGCTACTAATTTTTTTTAGTCGCCAAAAAGCCTTACTTTTGGCTACTAAAATTTTTTTAGTAAGTAAAAGCCATACATGGGCAACCAAATAGATTTTTAGTCGTCAAAACCTATACTTTTGGCTACTAATACTTTTTTAGTCGCCAAAACCTATACTTTCAGCGACCAAATGTGCTTTTTTAGTCGCCAAAGATACTTTTTCTTGTAGTGGAGTGTGATTAAAAAGTAGTAATGTATATATAATCACACTTTAATTAGAAGGTGTGATTAAAAAATATATAAATAATCACACTTTAATTAGAATGTGTGACTAAAAAATATATATATAATCACACTTATTTAAAAAGTAGTAATGTATATATAATCACACTTTAATTAGAAGGTGTGATTAAAAAATATAAATAATCACACTTTAATTAGAATGTGTGATTAAAAAATATCTATCTAATCACACTTATTTAAAAAGTGTGATTAAAAAATAGTAGTGTATATATAATCACACTTTAATTAGAATGTGTGATTAAAATATATATATATATATATATAATCACATTTAATTGAAAAGTGATATAAAAATGAATATTATTACACTCAATCAAATTAAGTGTGATTAAAATATCAATCTAATTTTTTTTATTACACTTCCAATAAAAGTGAGATTTTTTTTTGGGGTCAAAATATGACCTTTAACTATTTTTGTAGCAGTGCATTTTTATCAATCAATACCACAAATATTATAAGTTGCATATAAATATATTTTTTGAAGAATATGTATTTTATAATGACCCTTTAATTATAATATATGTATATATAAAGATAAAATAACCTACTTGTAAATCTATTTTGTTTTTCTGTCCTCTCTTTAGGTCCCATTTGGGAAGATGGGTTTGGCTATTTTAGTCACAAAAAATAAAATAAGTTATTTTAGTCACAACAAACAAAACATCGCATCTAATTCATAATTATTATACTCTTCTCTCACAAAAAAAGTCAAAAAGTCATTTCCAAACTAAACTTTTTAGTCTAACCTAAAATAATCAAAAAATTCAAAAAATTAAAAAGTCAAACCACTTCTTAGTATGCTTAGGGTTGATGAGCTGTTACGATAAATTTTCATTACGTTACAACAAGTATTTAAAACTTTATTAATCAATTAGACTTTATTGATTACTATGTATTTTTTAAGGATTTAATCTGTTACAAAAAGTCATTAAAGAGAGTTGAATTAAAAAAATAAACACTTTATAAAGGGTGGAGAGACGAATCAAATTGTTTCTCCCTAAGTTGATACACAAATCATCAAGTCTGTCGCCACTAGTTCTCTTGATATGCCAATTTCGGCCTTAGATGGCATTTATTCAAAATTTCAAATTCTCTCTACTGATCCCATTTGCCTATAAAGAATTTTTATGATATTTATAACATTTTACTCGAGTGGAAAGTGAAAGGAAAGTAAACAAAAAAACGTACGTAATACATGAAGACACGCTAGTTGGAATGAGTGCGACCTTCCTTTAAATGTGTATCACCTACATTGTAAATGAATAATGAAAAATTGACTTGATGTGTACATATTTTTGGCAGCCAGGAAACGGAGTATGATACATAAGAGGGTACATCTGCCCTTTGTCTTTGCACTTGTAAAAGGTGAGGCTAGGAAATATGAATACAGATACAGATATAATATAATATGATATGAATACGATGATGCGATAAAATTTTAAACAATGAGATACAGATAGGGTTAGGATATGTTTGCAAAAAATATATGTTTTTTTAAATTATTAGCGAACATATAAGTTAAAGAATATTGAGAAACTACACTATACTTTTCTAATGCAAAATACAAGTTTTTAAGAATTATGTATTAATTTAAGTTAACTAACTTGTTTACTTTTTAAATTTTTAATAAGTTTTACAAATATTTCATTTCAATATCAAGTTTATATTTATATTACAATAATAAAATGATTCATAACTTACTCCCGTGCTTTTCCCTTTGATACTAATAAAGAATATTATATTCAAGTTTATTTATTTATTGATACTTAATTTTGTTATTATTATATTCTCTTATTAATCCTTACTTTCTATGTAGTTATAAGAGGCATTGTCACGACCCAATCCCGCCCCTAAGGGTTTAGCACCGTAACCGGCCAGTAATCCGTGATTACCGAAGGCCTGCTTAACAGTAGTGACAGTAATACAGAGTAAAGGGGCTGACGGAAGCCAAAACAATAAATAAAAGATGCCCAATGAGCTGAGACAATCTGGATGCAAAAAGATTTTTTATAAACATGCCACACCTGATAACCAAAACATATGTACATGCGACATACACACAAACATCCATGTCAGGGACCAAATCTCTAACTATAACTGTACAGTCAAGTCTTAAACATTTATTACAGATCAGAAACATAAGGGTGAAACTGAGACACCCCAAAATAACCTTAGCTTGAACAGACTCGGAACCTCGAGGTGAGGCACGGTGGTTGGCTTAACAAAACGGGAGCTTAACTTGATGCTCCTAGCATCGGTCCGATACCTGGACACCTACATATAAATATAAACAGTGAGCTAAAACCCAGTGAATAACAGCTGTGTAAAGAGGTTAAGAATGAATGTCCTTTCAGTAATTAAACAGTCATATCAGTCATTTAGAAACCAAAGCAGTCATGTGTGGTACATCCAATAGCAAAACAGTACAGTAGGTCTTAACAGACCGAACAGTCAGTTGATGGCCATCATAACGGTAAACAGTAGTAGTTCCAACATGGGAACTGACAGAGATCTCTGTAACAGTAGCAGTAACAGTAACAATAGGTTGCTATGGATACCACGAGTACAGTTTACAAATAGGACAAACATTCATTCATTGAACAATAGCATTTCAGTAAGCAGTACTGTTGATCATTCAGAAAATAATCCTAATTGAACATATCTTTACATCATTGTTACTCACAGAGCACTGGGCTACGGATAGGCTAATGAGCGTCCTCGGATGCCAACGCTACACAGTTACAGAACGAACACACACTAAGTTATGCACTAGGGAATCAATAACTTAGCCCCTTATCTAGACTTGGTGTGGTTCTATAACATTATCCTCATTAAGATGCCTTAAACTAGGCCTAGGAATGCCTAGGATAGAATGGGGATGCAAAAATGCACTTTAAAACACTTTTCAAATTTTTGTTGAAACAGGGGTCTCGCTCGAGCGTGGCTTTCTATGCTCGAGCGAGCGTGCCAAAACAGAGGGGTTGCTCGAGCGTGGACTTCCTCGCTCAAGCGGTCTGTAAAAATGCAAAAAGTGTTGGATGTTGAAAATCCCTGCTCGATGCTCGCTCGAGCGTAGGTCTCGTCGCTCGAGCGTGCGTCTGCGTGCACCAAAAACCTGAGAGCTTGCAATCTACGCTCGAGCCAGCATTCCGTCGCTCGAACGGAGCTCTGAACAAAACGATGGTCGCTCAAGCATGGAATCCTTCGCTCGAGCGTGGAAGCCAAAATCTGAAATTTTCAAATTTTCCTTCAAAGCTCAAACCAAGCATTCAACCCATCAAAACTCAACCTTTTGGGCCAATTTTCTGGAAAACACTTGGAAACTCATATTACAACGTGTTTTCGAAAATCAATTTGTAAAATCAAGCCCAAAGGCAGACCAATTGAACACCAATATCAAAGAAATTCCAAGAATAAAACTTAAATGCAACATGCATGATCTCCCTTGAATTTCAACACTTCAAACCAAGATTAAATTGGCAATTTGATAGAGAGACATGATGAATTCATGGGCTATAACTAAAATATGAACTTGCATGTAAGAATTTCATGAAAAACAACTTCAAAATGCTATGATATGAACATGCATGCATGAAATCATTCTCAATTTAACACATTAAGCTAATCCTTGACTCAAATCACTAATCTTTCCATCAACCATGCAAGAAACAACTTCATTTCATAATTAAGAAGGTAAATTCCTACCTTAGGTCTTGAATTCTAGATATGGAAGCTCAATTTTTGCAATCTCTTTCAATTCTTCTAAGTCTTCAAGCTAATTCTTGTTGAAAACAATTTTTCTTCCAAGCCTCCCTCTCTCACTCGATTTTGGTCTCAAGAAGACGAAGTGAAGAAAGATGCTAAACAATGTAAAGGGTGAGAGAAGTAGTGGCCTAGCATAATCCACTCAATGGCAAATTGGTAGTAAATGCAAACTAATGTAATTTAACTTTATTTAATCTAATTTAATCATTCCAAATTGAATTTTAATTAAACCTACCATAAAATCACATAAATCCTAATTAGCGTATAACACTAATCAATTTCTGGTTCGGTCGCCGATAAGACCTTCAATTCGCAGTTCAAAGTTAAAACATGAACAGATTCATTCAGTAATCAAACAGATAGAAATGCATTCAAAACAATACATTCATACAATCAGTTCAGAATTTCGTTCTTATCAGTTACTTATCATGCTTAATCATAGATTAGCACTAATCAGAGGTGAGAGTTGTCACAGGCATGCATGAAACAATAAGGATACATTAATTTGACAAATTCTATTACTTGAGTCACAATGTTCTTCTTACCAAATAACTAAACAAAGTATTAGAAAAATATTCTTATATTTATCCTTACAATCGTATTATATTATAATGTTATGCAAGAAATGTTACAATTAGAATTTTGTAAAAGAAATAACATATGACTTGGAATCTAATACTTCAAAATTAAGTATTCGATACTCCAAAATTAATGAAAAATTAATTAAAAAGTATTTGATACTTTTAATAAGTATCTGACACATATCCGCGAGTATTTGAGGAATATCATATTCAATACGGATACGTCACCTTTCTTGAAGTATTCATACTTAATAGAGATGAGGTGATTAAGCCACAAAAAAAAAAAAAAAAATCACATTATTATTATAGATAATCATATATTATGAGGGTGTCACACATGATGCATATGATTAAATTTTAGATAAATTACAAATATATTTCTTGAAATTTGTTTAGAATACAAATTACTTAATGTGATTCTAAAAATTATATTCCGTCCCTTCAAATTTTTAATTGCATAACAAATTATTCCTTTTATTAATAAATTAAGTCAATTAACAATTTTTAATGATATAAGAAATATATTTCAATTAACTATTTAGATAATTTTATTATTGTATAAAAGAATAGTTAGAAATTTCATATTTTTTTAATTAATTTTGTTAAATAAAAAATTATAACCAAAAATATTTATAATTTTTAAAATTATAAAAAATAATTCGTATTTTAAGTCAATTTCAGTGTATTTATATTTTACCCTTAAATTTTTTATAAGAAAGGCATAATTATTGAGTGATTTTGGACTACATGTGATTTTGATATTAACCAATCATGCATGGCCATTTTAGTAAGCCCTCCGTTTGGATTAAGTTAGGCTTTGTGATTTTTTTAGTTATTTTATCCTGCGTAAAAAGTTGTGTTAATTATAAATTTTAGCTCTTTGTTTTTTATAGTTAAATTTGATGATTGTAAGAAAAAAAGTGAAATAATTATAGTTTAGATGTAATATTTTATCTATTGTTTGGAGTGTACTTTTTTAAATATTTAGAATGTTCCAAATAAATATACATTTTCACATTTAAAAAAAAAATATTCAAAAAAATAGAGAGATTATGTGACTTAAATAAATATATTTATTTATATCACATTTAAACAATCTCTATTGACTAAATTAGCATGTTTTAACTTTATTATTTAATTTAATCAAAATAACTCATGCCACACGAAATCGGATACACATTTGTCAAGGTAGTTGGCCTTGATTGATTGAGATTTTGGGATAAAATTTTAGACAGTGATTCTGGCTCTCTAGTAATTTTCAATAAGGAGGGAGGGTAAAAAAAAAGACTAATTGTTTGAAATGGGTAGGGGTGTAAATATGATCCGTCCCAATCTACTCGGGTCTATGACGGGTTGTGTTGGCTCTCATTTTTTTTTTTTTTTTTTTTTCGGGTAGGCTCCTAAGTCGAAAAGTGGGGTCCAAGCCTAGGCCCACTCAAATTAGGGTCGGCGGACTGAGCTAGGCCTGGGCTCAAGCTCGGGCTTAGGCTTTTTTTTTTGGGTAAAAAATAAACGATAAATAAATTATGTATATAGATTTTTTATGAGGGATAAAAAACAAAAGAAAAATTTTATTAGAATATTTTAGTTAAGATTAATAAGATGTTTGATTATATTTCATGTGTAGTGGTATTGAAATTTAATTATGTATGACTTATGTTTTTTTGGTTATGACTAAAAAATTATGAAATTATATAATTTTCTTCTTTTAAAATGAATAATTTTATATATATCAAAATAAAACTTTCAATATTATAATCATTAAATTAAATAGATAACATTTATCTACCAATTATTTGCATTATACTCTACATTAATAATCTAATACAAAAAAATAATGAAATAAAATAGTGAAAAATAAATTGTTGATTAAGCATCAGAGAAGACAGATAATTTACTCACGTTGCCCGAGGATATTTCATCCAAATTGCTTTGAATTATCTCATTTCTATTATAATTTTGTCTTCTCGTAAGTGCATGTATATGATCTCTAGATATCATCAGTGCCTTAACCATTTGAGGCGAAAGCCTGTTGCGATAATTGTTTAGCACCCGTCCACCTGCACTAAAAGTTGTTTCCAAAGCAACTGTAGAAATAAGAATAGTTAGTATATCATGTGCCATCTATGAAAGCACATGCCACATAGTTTCATTTTGTCCCCACCAATTTAAAATGTCAAAATCTTTGAAATCATCCACTACTGGGCTTTCCAAATAATGTTGTAGTTCAGAACTACTTACGCTGGTCTGTTGAGATATTCTTCTACTTTTTATTGTTGAAAAAACATTTAATCTTCTGTCTCGAGATGAGGCTGGTGTAGTGTGTATAGGTATATTTGTAGATGCAGCTGCCTTTTATTCTTCAAATAATATTTTATATGTTCGCATAATAGGGGCTGTACGGGAAAGAAATACACATTCTCGTATAATCCTGTTGACTAAGTCCGCGCTCCTCCGTACGACATCGCTTTGTCACCTGAAAACACAAACTTGAGCTAGCCGGCGGGTGTGTGCCGGAAACCTCTCCGATGCCTAAGTCAGCAAACTTGACAAATAGACAAAGCTCAATGTATTCAGAAAGTAAAATTGTGTGTGTTACCCCTCCAAAGGTGATGTTCGTGAGCTTTTATAGGTTTCGTGTGGCATAATCCTAGTAGGACTTCTATTCCTCCATGTAGAGTCCTGCTAGGATTCATACTCCTGTAGGATAATGCTTATCCTTTAACACCCCCCCACTGCTTAAACCAAGTGGGATGATTTTTACCATGGCCGAACTACCATATGACCGAAATAAAACTGGCTATGCTGAGCCACAGAGTAGGCCGAACTATCCTTAGTTCGGTTTTTCCTCTCATTACACCTTATCTCGGTTCTCTCATACACGAACCATGGTGTGCTTGGACCGAGCTACTGAGTAGCAAGGTTCTGACCGATCTATCCAGAATACGTCATGACCGAACTAACTCTGAGACCAGCCTAATTCCAAGTTGCCCGGACCGAGGTAACTTAACATTTCTTCTGGGCCGGAGTAATTTTATCTCTCTTGGGCCGGAGAAACTTTTCGGCCCTTTTTACTCAGTCCTTCGTACTTTGGGCCATAAAGTCCATCTCATAGCTCGGCCCGATTTTTACCAAAATTACCCTCTCAATTGCCCCTTAATTCCATTTGCACAGCATGATTGGGATTACTTGGCTACCAGCCGAGCTGAAGTTTTTAAGTCTTTCCAGCCGGGCTAAAAAACCCTTTAGTCTCTCCAGCCGAGCTAAAAAACCCTTTAGCCTCTCCAGCCGAGCTAAAAACTCTTTTGCCTTCTGGCCGAGCTTATTTCACTCCGGTTTCTACTTGTCCGGTCAAAACGTCTCTTCAATCACAGCGACTGTAACGCTTCCCATTCTAATGACACGTGGCACGCTCTAATTGACTGAGGACGGCTGTCACGCCGTCTTCGTACTTCATGAAATTTGAACAGTTCCTGCCCTTTTTTCCCTTTGCCTAAAACGCACCTCTTCGTCTTGGTACACTTTACGGCTTCTCTCTCTGAGCATCCATTGCCTCTTAGCTTTTTGCAACACTGAAGCTTGCTATGTGTTCATCTTCTACTGCCGTTGAATCCATTTCCAGATCCCCTACTTCAACCTGGTAAGCAAATCCCTCTTTTTTGCTCTGTTTGTTTTCGTATTTTGCTTTCTATGTTTTTGCCAAACATATTTATCCATTTCTGTTTTGCTTCTGTACTTGTATGGAAAAAACTTGAACAGTAGAACGCATAAGTATATGATACATCCTATAGAAAACTAGCTTTTGATCCGGAATCTTGCCCCAACCGAACTAGGAGACTGTTTGTGCGATATATGTAGATCAATTCAGACAATAACCGAACTAGAACTCATAGAAATAACAGTAGTTTCAGCAAGTTACCAACTCCTGATTCACTTTAGCCGAGATAAACTCACCGAACGAAGTTTGAACTCATTAAACTAGGAACCTCGGTCTTCAACCGAGCTAAGCCTTCGGGGCTAAGCCAGCTTTCCTAGTTTTTGAACCAAACTCAGAAAGCTGCCCCTAGAGGCTCAACCGAAGTAACAAAACTCATAGTTCAACCGATTTAAGCCTCTGGGGCTAAACCAGCTTTCTTAGTTTTTTAGACCGAACTCAGAAAGCTGCCCCTAGACGATAAAGCGGTCTAACAAAATTGTTTCCAAAGCCAGTATGCCGAGATGCTTGCCAAGGTTTGGCTAATAAAAACCCTGCTCAAACCGAGCTACCAAGCATTTTGCTGAACCGAGATAGAACCTGTCCACAAAACTGAAGTAGGGCTCTTTTACCTTGCTTTTAATTTGTAGCACGGTCCAATGATCTGTGCTTAACCCCTTTGTTTTCTACTTTGCAGACTTAGGTTGCCCAGGCACTCCTCCGTGCGCTCAACCGAGCTACTGAGCACAACTTTTGCACCGATATAAATTATTCATAATTTATACCATAAATGGGGAAGTATATGTATCTAGTAGACACTCCAGGCGGCCTAGTTGAATTCAGAAGAGACTATAATATACCCGATGACGTCCACCTGTCTTTAGCTGAAAAAGATGTCATTCCTTGGGATAATGAAGGCTTTGTCCCCTTCACCCTTTTGTCAATTATTGAAACCGGACTACGATTTCCAGTCCAACCTTTAATCTGCGAGTTTCTTAGGCAAACTAGATTATGCCCTACCCAACTATCCACCAATTCATACCACATCATTATGGGAATAACCGAACTGAACCGCCAAGCCGGACTAAACCTTGGCCTGGCTGAAATCTTCCACCAATACTCCATTGGTTCAAAAGAAGATGGGTGGGTCTACTATTTGAGAATACGTCGTCGTCGAGAGAAGATAATAAAACCTACACCGAATAAAGACTTAAACGACGACGACTTTTTCTGGGTGTCTGGGAACTTTGAGGATCATCAAGCCCAGATTCCTGGCCGACCTATAAACTGAAAAAAAGGAGAACCCGGTATACTTACTTTGGTTTTCTTGCTTGCTTTATTATATCTCGGTTTGTTAATCTCTCAGCCGGACTAACAGTTGTTTTCTTACGTAGATTCTGCCCACATTCACTCTTTATACAGTTACCCAAACCTAGCCACTTTGTGCGCCGCACTATGGTATCCAGAACGTAGCTGGGCCAAATTGTTGAAGTTCGAGCCGACCTACAGATATAGTGGTCACCGAAAAGCCAGAGTGACTGATTTTCTTCTTGAGGATGCCCCAGAGCTGGACCCAACCTTACCACAAATCAGACTAATTCCACTAACTGCTGAAGAGGAGATGGCCAAAAAGAACAGAGTAAGGGCCCTCTTGACCGAGACCAACAGGGCCGAGGTACCACCAGCAAGTCAAACCCAAGAAGCGGTGGTGGCGCTTCCTACGCAACAACCATCCTCATCCCACCGAACCAAGTGCGCCCGGACTATAGAAACTGATCAACGCTCGGTTGATGAAGACGAAACTGTTCTTCCACCGAGACCCCAACCGGAGCCTTCTGACCGAACTACCAGCAGCTGGGCACCAAAACTTACCTTCAACAACCGAGATATCCAAGACTCTGACTCGGTTGTTACTGATAAGGACCACCAGTTGGCCTTCAACCTGGCCAAGAGTGTGTGCCTCCCCAAAGATATGGAGCACCACCAAAAGCAACTGAACACCGAATTGAAGGCCATCCGGTCTTCAACAAAATCGATGATCCTGGTAAGTAGCTCCGTTTTTCTGTGTAGTTTGTTCAACTTTTACTTCGGCTAAAGGGAAGTCTTTGTTTTGTCAGGCCATTCAGAAGAACAATATCGCACATAAAAAAGTGCTGGAGCTGAGGAAAATGACGAGGCAGGCCATGGCTGAAGCCGAGGCAAAGACAACCGAACTTGAGAATGCCAAGAAGCGGATAGCCGAGCTACAGTTTGAGAACGGTCGCTTGACCAGACTTGTTAGCTCGGCTGAGGCTGAAAAACAAAAAATTGCAATAACGGTGAAAGATAAATATTTGCGCGAGTTGGCCAAACTCGAAGGCAAAAAAGACGCCGAAATAGCGGATCTGAAGAAGAAGATCAGTGATGCCAATGCCCAAGGTTTTAAAGAAGCGGAGGGTCTCTACATTCCGCAATGCGAGGGGGCGAAAGACTTGTTCTTCAAGTGTGGCTGGAGGAGTGCTGTGGAACAGCTCGGCTGTGGGCCTGAAACCGAGGTCTACAATGCTCCACAGTACTGCATTCCGGCCTCACTTGCGGAATATGCTGCTTCGGTCCAAGAACAATTTTTGCAAGATTCAGATGATTCAGACGATGAGAACGAACAAACTATTATTCCGGTAGTCAACGCGCAAGTTGACGATCAATCAACTCAGTTGGAGACAACGGTGGAAGACCTGACTGTTGAGCCATCGACTGATATCGTCCTGCCAGTTGCTACTGAGACGGATGTTCCATCTGCAACCGGAGTTCTAGTTGACATTGATGCCGAAATCGACGACCTTTTCTCTTGATTTTGTACTTTTTCTTTTTTGCTACTTTTTTACTCTTGTAACCGGGCTGCGGCCCCTCATTTGTACCTGTTTTTGTCTTTAATGAAAATCTTCTTTTGTGCTCAACTCTTACTCCGGTTTTTGATTTGTATGCTTGCACTTGTAATGTCTTCTATTACTCCAACTGCTATTTCGGTTTTAGCTGGTTAAACTAACTATGCTTACCAGTCAACCACTCCTTAGCCGACATAATTACTTCGGCTGAGGAGTACTCAGAGTTGGTTTAATCCACCCAACCACTCTTCGGCCATACCCTTACTTCGGCTGAAGAGTATAAAGAGTTGGTTTAATCCAGCCAACCATTCTTCAGCCATACCCATACTTCGGCTGAAGAGTACAAAGAGTTGGTTTAATCTAGCCAACCATTCTTCAGCCATACCCATACTTCGGCTGAAGAGTACAAAGAGTTGGTTTAATCCAGCCAACCATTCTTCAGCCATACCTATACTTCGACTGAAGAGTACAAAGAGTTGGTTTTATCCAGCCAACCATTCTTCAGCCATACCCTTACTTCGGCTGAAGAGTACAAAGAGTTGGTTTAATCCAGCCAACCACTCTTCAGCCATACCCATACTTCGGCTGAAGAGTACAAAGAGTTGGTTTATTCCAGCCAACCTCTAAGTTAGTTTTTCCAGCTAACTTAGAATAAAATGTTTGGTTATTCCGACCAAACGTCCTGTAGCCTGGATCCTTATCCTGGGCTTAGGAGGGGTGTTGGTTTATTCCAGCCAACCTCTAAGTTAGTTTTTCCAGCTAACTTAGAATAAAATGTTTGGTTATTCCGACCAAACGCCCTGCAGCCTGGATCCTTATCCTGGGCTTAGGAAGGGTGTTGGTTTATTCCAGCCAACTTCTAAGTTAGTTTTTTCAGCTAACTTAGAATAAAATGTTTGGTTATTCCGACCAAACGTCCTGCAGCCTGGATCCTTATCCTGGGCTTAGGAAGGGTGTTGGTTTAATCCAGCCAACCTCTAAGTTAGTTTTTCCAGCCAACTTAGAATAAAATGTTTGCAATATTGCTAACTTTTACAGAGAACAACTCATGCTGAAAAGAATCGATTGTTTTATTGAAGAAAAAGAAATTACATATGTTTGAAAGGAAAAAAGCTAAAAATAAAATAACTTAAGATTGGCCGTGTTCCATGGCCTAGGGATTGCTTTGTCGTCCCTGTCTTCTAAGTGGTATGCCCCTTTGCCTGCTAACCCAACCACTTTGTAAGGACCTTCCCAGTTGGGCCCTAACTTGCCATCTCCTGGTATCAAGGTGGTTCCCATCACTTTGCGCAGTACCCAATCTCCAATCTTGAATTGTCTTGGATGTACCGTTTTGTTGTATTTTCTGATTAACTCTCGTTGGTATGAGGCAATGTGAACCAGTGCTCTTTCTCTTCTTTCTTCCGCAAGGTCGAGCTCAAATGTTATGGCCTCTCCATTTAAGTCAGGGTCAAAATTTTCGCTTCGAATTGTGGGGAGGCCAACTTCCAATGGGATTACTGCTTCCATTCCATAGGCTAAGGAGAATGGTGTTTCTCCTGTTGATCGTCGAGGTGTGGTGCGGTAAGCCCATAAAACATGAGGAAGTTCGTCCGCCCACTTGCCTTTTGCCTTTTCTAATCTTTTCTTCAATCCATCCAAGACGACTTTATTTGATGCTTCTGCTTGGCCATTTGCTTGAGGATATGCCGGTGTAGAATTGTAGAACTCTATCTTGTACTCTTCACAAAAGCCTCTGAAGATTCTGTCGTCGAACTGAGTGCCATTGTCTGAGATTAGGGCTTTTGGTATGCCAAACCGAGTGATGATATTCTGTCAAACAAACTTCTTCACATCTTTTTCTTTGATTGATGCCAATGCTTCTGCTTCCACCCACTTTGTGAAGTAGTCTGTTGCTGCGAGAAAGAACTTCCTGTTGCCGGGTGCTATTGGAAGTGGTCCTACTATGTCCAAGCCCCACATTGCGAAAGGCCATGGGCTAGTCAATGGTAGGAGTTCTCTAGCCGGTTGATGTATTTGGTGTGCGAATTTCTGGCATTTCTCGCACTTCTTCACATATTTCTCTGAGTCTGCCTGCATGTATGGCCACCAGTATCCTTGCGAAATGGCCCTGTAAGCCAGCGATCTTCCTCCTTGATGGCTTCCGCACACCCCTTCGTGTATTTCAAACAAGAATGCTTCCACTTTGCTGGGATGAACACATTTTAGGTAAGGTCCTGAGAAAGACTTCTTGTATAATGCAAAGGATGGGGAGAGCCAAAATCGCTGCGACTTTGCTCTTATTCTATTGGCTTCTTTTTTCTCTTCTGGTAGGATGCCGTCTTTTAAGAATAGGATGATGGGATCCATCCAAGAGGAGCCTAGTTCGGCACAACATACCTCTTCTGCTTCGGGGTCTTCTATGCTTGGTCTAGGTAGGTAGTCGATCAGTAGTGGATGAGGTATGGAGGTATCTGTCATTGAGGCGAGGCCTGCTAGTTCGTCTGCTCTGCTGTTTTCCTCCCTGTCGATTTGTTCTATCCTTACTACATTAAACTTCTTGATCTCTGTTCTGACCAATTCTTGGTACTTGGCCATTCTATCATCCTTTGCTTCATAGTCGCCACAAATTTGGTTTACCACCAACTGTGAGTCGCTGAAGACCATTAGTTCGGTAGCCATCATGTAGTATGCTGATTTGAGTCCTGCGAGAAGCGCTTCGTACTCCGCTTCATTGTTTGATGCTGGGAAGCCAAAGTTGATTGCTTGCTCTATAACCAGGCCGTCTGGTGAGATGAGGACTATGCCGAGTCCTACACCATGCCGGTTGGATGCTCCATCCACAAAGAGCTTCCACATCTCACCAACGAACAACTTCCAGCAAGTAGAGGGGTCAGATGATGTCGTGGGGTCAAGAATGTTGCTGGTGCTTTCTTCAAGGTCCATGCTTGCTGTCTGTCCCTCGCTATCTGATTGTACTAAGTCTTTTTGTGTTGGAGAGCCTTGGTTTGGTGTAGCTTCTGCCTTGCTGTCTTTAGTTTGGTCTGCCTTGGAGTCTGACTGAGTACCTTCTACTAGGGGTTGCGCTATTTCGGCGTCAACTTCCATCCCTAATTCGGTGGTGTCAGTTAGGTCGATTGGGCAGATATGATGACTTCCAGGAGTAAATTCTGCGACGAAGTCTGCCAAAGATTGGGCTTTTATTGCGGTCCTGGGTTGGAACTTGATGTCGAATTGTCCCAATTCTACTGCCCACTTCAAAATTCGCCCAGAAAAGTTCGCCCTCTCAAACAAAGCTTTTAGTGGGAAAGCTGTGAGGACGACTATGGTGTGGCGTGAAAGTAGTGTGCCAATTTCCTGGAGGCCATCATCAAGGCTAATGCCAGTTTTTCCAGTGGCAAATACCTTGTTTCGGCTCCCAGCAATGTCTTGCTGACATAATAGATGGGCAAGTGTTGGATTCCTTCTGCACGAACCAATACTGCGCTAACTGCGTGCTGAGAGACTGCCAGGTACAAGAAAAGTTCTTCACCAAGTACTGGGGTAACAAGCAGTTGTGGGGAAGACATAAATTCCTTCAAGCTTTCCAGAGCTTGGTCGCATTCTTCATCCCACTCAAACTTGGCCTTTAAGGCATGAAAAAATGGTCGTAGTCTGTCTGACGACCGACTGATAAATCGGTTGAGTACAGCTGCCATGCCGGTGAGATGCTGTACTTCTTTTACTGAGTTTGGTCTCTCCAAATCCTGGATTGCTTTGATCTGAGAGGGGTCTGCTTCTATACCTCGGTTGGTCACAAGGAAGCCCAGGAATTTGCCAGATCCTACTCCGAATGCACATTTGGACGCATTGAGGCGCAATTTGTGCTTCTTCAGGATCTCAAACATCTTGCCTAGGTCCTTAAGATGGTCATTCTCATCCTTGCTCTTGACCACCACGTCGTCGATGTAAGCCTCCATTGTTCTGCCTAACAATGGTTCAAACATCTTGGTGACCATCCGTTGGAATGTTGCCCCTGCGTTCTTCAGGCCAAAGGGCATGACCTTGTAACAGTATAGTCCTCTTGGAGTTGTAAAAGATGTGACCTCCTGATCTGGCTCATGCGTGGCGATTTGGTGGTAGCCTCTGTATGCATCCAGAAAGCTAAGTCGGTTGTGCCCTGCCGTTAGGTCCACTAGTTGATCTATTCGTGGTAGAGGAAAGCTGTCTTTTGGGCATGCCTTGTTGACTGTTTTGTAGTTGACGCAGACACGCCATTTGCCATTCTTCTTTGGCACTACGGCCGTATTGGAGATCCATTTCGGGTAGTGCACCTCTCTAATTGCTCCTGCCTCCAGCAGGTTACCTACTTCTTCCGCCACTATTTCGGCATGGTGGAGTGCCGATCTGCGTGTTCGTTGGATGATTGGTCTGGCGGATGGGTGGACATTAAGTTGGTGACTGATGAAGTTTGGATCAATGCCTGGCATGTCGTAGGGTGTCCAGGCGAACACTTCGATGTTAGAGGTCAAGAATTCCAAGACCTCTAATCTCTCAGTGCTGGATAACGACGAACCGAGCAAGAAGAACTTATCCGGGTTCTTTTCATCTATTTTTACCTTCACCAAGTCCTCTACTGCTTTCTGATCAGCCTCTTTGCCGACATCCGCGAATAGTTCACTGCTTTCAGGTTCTTCCACCGAATGAACGTATCCTTTGGCAGCGCAGCTGCCATTCACCGTGGCGAAACATTGTTTTGACATGATCTGATCTCCATAGACTTCTTCAATTATACCGGTATCGTTGGGGAACCGCATTACTTGGTGGTAGGATGACGCCACCGAACGCATGGCATGCAGCCATGTTCTGCCCAAGATGATGTTGTAAGTGGAGGGGACCTTCAATACCCAAAATTCCACTTGTTTCGTCACGCTTCCTGCTTTAACTGGAAGAATTATCTTGCCGACGGGCCATTCTGGCATAGAGTTGAATCCAATTAGGGGAGATACAGCAGGTGCCAACTCTTTGTCTTGTAGCTTCAGTTGTTTAAATGTTTCGTAGTACATGATTTCACATAAACTACCCTGGTCAATCAGAATCCGCTTGACGTCAAAATCCTTGACTCGGAGAATGACGACCAGGGCATCATTGTGTGGGCAATATATCCGTTCTAAGTCTTTATCTAAAAAAGACATGACGTTTGTTGCCTCTGTCTTCCCTTTCTTTGTGGCAAGTTGGGCACTTAGCACCTCCGTTAAATGTTCAGCCTTTTTGATTGATCCTCTGAGCTCGTATACACGCTCAGGTTCAAAGACTCCATGTATCACATTGATAACGCCTTGAGGTGGGGCATCGACTGGCATCCCATTGGGGTTATTATGGTCCTGGGGGGTTGGCTGCGTCCCTCTTTCAATGTACTTATCTAGGTGACCTGCCGCCACCAACTCCTCCAGGTGCTGCCTTAATGGTGTGCAATTCTCAGTTCGGTGCCCCTTTTCTTTATGGAAGGTGCACCGTGATCTTTCGTCATAGTCCTTCTGTGCTTCCCCTAGTTTGGCTGGCCACTTGACGAAAGGCTCATCTCTTATTTCGCTCAGAATCCGATATATCGGTTTCTTGAACACCGTGGTTATGGCAGTGCGGATTCTCAACCATCTTTTATCCGGGTCTTCTCCGTTATCTCGTCTACCACGTCTGTTTCTGTTCTGACGATCTACTGTGTTGACCTTTGCTGAGGTTTTCTTTTCTGGTACTATGGTTGCCCCAGATTTTGCCTTGGCACGTACGCCATCCTCTTCTACCTTGATGTGCTGATGCACTCTTTCCATCAGGGCTTCCATGGTGAGGGGTGGCGTCATGGTGATCGAGTCCCTTAGTTTGTTCCCAACTGGAAGGCCTCTTTTATACTGCGCAATGGCGAGATTGGTGGGGCAGTCCCCAATCTGATTGAATGTCTCCCAGTAGCGACTATTGTAAGATCTTAGGGTCTCTTTATCGCCCATGTCGATGGAGAGTAACTGGTCGATCTCCACTGGGGTTTTAGTGTTTGTTCGGAATCTTGTTACGAAGGCCTCTGCCAGTTGTGCCCAAGAGGCTATGCTGCCCTCAGGAAGTTTCTCGAACCAAGTCAAACTTAGGTCGCCAAGGCTAGACGGGAAGAGTATGCACATTAAGGCCTCGTTTCGCCTGTATAC
Source organism: Camellia sinensis (assembly GCF_055761805.1). Taxonomy (NCBI): domain Eukaryota; kingdom Viridiplantae; phylum Streptophyta; class Magnoliopsida; order Ericales; family Theaceae; genus Camellia; species Camellia sinensis. The sequence goes on from NC_138963.1 coordinate 146,940,489, forward strand.
GGCCATGACTTGGCTCAAGTGGCTCAAGTGTGAGTACGGGTCCGTCTTCCCTTCATATGTAGTGAATTTGGACTGAAGGAAGCCTGATGGTAGGGGCGCGTTTTCAATTGCCGGAATAAACGGTGAAGTCTCCAGCCTTGCCAATGCTTTGTCCGTTGGTTCATAGGCAGGGCGCGGTATTGGCATTCCAACCTCGACGCTTCCATGCGTCCGAGGAGCCAACCGCTGTAAGGCTGAAATTCTGTGTGGATCCCTTGCCCTGGCGTCCTCCTTGGATCGTGCCTTTTCTTCGAGCACAGTTCGTAAGTTGGATGTTCTGGGTAGCTTCGTCTGTCTAGACCTGGTTTGGTGCGTATGTGAGGGCCAATATGTGCTTCCTTCAGTGTACGACCTTTCAGACCTCGTCCTCTCAGACCTAGAGTGACGAGTTCTGGAAGACCAAGATTGAGTATCGCCTGTCCTGAGGCTTCTACTCTCTCCTTGCGAGGGTGTGGTATTCCTACTACGATTTTCTGAGTGGCGAGGGGGCGTTTTGTTTTTGCGCCCCTCTCCTGTCGCCACTTCTTTTTTCTTCATCTGGCGTTTTAAGGCCTCCATGTCCGCCGCCATCTTTCTTATCAATTCATCTTGCTTTTTCACGCGATCTTCCAGAGCTTGGGGGTCAATCCTCCTTCTTTGCCTGTCAGGACTTTGAGAATGAGATTGACGGGGGCTGTGAGTCCGTCTTCCCCTAGTATCTCTCCTGGGGTTATGTCGCTGGGACTCCAAGTCCGCCATGGGAGGAACAGAAGGTAATCCTTCACGCCTTGCGCCCCCATCTGGAGTTAGCCCGTCGACGGCGGACTGCGGCAATTCTTCAATGTGTGCCATTGTTTGAAAAGAGGAGGAGCTTAATCAAGAGGTTTTGTTCTGTCTGTTCTTCCCACAGACGACGCCAATTGTACGGGAAAGAAATACACCTTCTCGTATAATCCTGTTGACTAAGTCTGCGCTCCTCCGTACGACGTCGCTTTGTCACCTGAAAACACAAACGTGAGCTAGCCGGCGGGTGTGTGCCGGAAACCTCTCCGATGCCTAAGTCAGCAAACTTGACAAATAGACAAAGCTCAATGTATTCAGAAAGTAAAATTGTGTGTGTTACCCTTCCAAAGGTGATGTTTGTGAGCTTTTATAGGTTTCGCGTGGCATAATCCTAGTAGGACTTCTACTCCTCCATGTAGAGTCCTACTAGGATTCATACTCCTATAGGATAATGCTTATCCTTTAACACCCCCCCACTGCTTAAACCAAGTGGGATGGTTTTTACCATGGTCGAACTACCATATGACCGAAATAAAACTGGCTATGCTGAGCCACAGAGTAGGCCGAACTATCCTTAGTTCGGTTCTTCCTCTCATTACACCTTATCTCGGTTCTCTCATACACGAACCATGGTGAGCTTGGACCGAGCTACTGAGTAGCAAGGTTCTGACCGATCTATCCAGAATACGTCATGACCGGACTAACTTTGAGACCAGTCTAACTCCAAGTTGCCCGGACCGAGGTAACTTAACATTTCTTCTGGGCCGGAGTAATTTTATCTCTCTTGGGCTGGAGAAACTTTTCAGCCCTTTTTACTCAGTCCTTCGTACTTTGGGCCATAAAGTCCATCTAATAGCTCGGCCCGATTTTTACCAAAATTACCCTCTCAGGGGCAAATTATTTTTGATCAGGAAAAATACGTTTTAAAATTTTTTGTCAACTAGTTTCTATACACATAGGATTAATTATTATGGCTAAATCTAAAAGATGAGGCAATAGATCAAAATATTTATCAAAATTTTCTTTTATTGCAGTAATAATGGTTACATAATATTCATTATCCATATATTTTATGAGAACTTTCATTATTTCTGCTAACATATGCAAAACAAATGGTGAGGTAGAAAATTTTTTAGGCTACAATAGGCTTAAAATGACAGCCTAGGTCTAGACTTAGGGTCTCGGGCTCGACTAAGCTTAACTAAGCTGGGCCCACAATGGGTTGCTTACAAGTTACGGACCATTTTTATACCCCTAATGATGAGGAGTGATAAAAGATGTGGGACTTATTTATTATGATTTTGAAAAATGCATATCTATACAATTTTTTTCCCTACAAATTTCCCCAAATGATATGAGAAGAAAAAGATAAATTAATGACCCACGCTTTCACACTCTTTTCTTTTTTCAAAACTTTCCAGTCAACTTGCCACGTTATTCAGGAGAGTTTATGGGGAAGATTTTGTATGAATATAACATTGCTGTATTATTTTTTTGTAAATAGGATTTATTAACAGGATTGATAAACCACATGGAATACCATATCTTATATATATAGCTTTGTTTAGGTGACACATTCTAAAGATTTAGGATCTATTTGATAATGTTTACGTTTTTAGTTTATATTTACAAAAATTTTATAAACTGATTTTTGTTTATTTTTTGTTTATTTTTAGAAAAACATAAACTACAAACGCGTTTGGTAATTGACAAAATGTTTAAAAAAATTTAAAAATATAAAAAAGAGTGAGAAATGGCAAGTGGTGGCAAGTGACGGCGAAAGACGGTGGTGGAAACTGGTGACGGTGGGTGGTAGGTAGCGGGTGGGTGGTGGTGGTGGTGGTGGGTGGGTGGGTGACGGTGGTGGGTGGTAGCGAGTGGGTAGTGGTGGTGGCGGGTGGTGATGGGTAGTAGCGGGTAGGTGGCGGGTGGTGGTGGTGGGTGGGTGGGTGACGGTGGCGGGTGGTGGGTGTTAGTGAGTGGGTGGTGGTGGTGGTGGTGATGGCGGGTGGTGGTGGCAGGTGGGTAGCGGATGGCGGATGGCGGATGGTGGTGGGTGGTGGCGGGTGGGTGGTGGTGACGGGTAGGTGGCGAGTGGTGATGGTGGGTGGGTGAGTGGCGGTGGCGGATGGTGGGTTATAGTGAGTCGGTCGTGGCGGTGGCGGTGGCGGGTGGTGGTGACAGGTGGGTGGCGGATGGCGGGTGGTGGTGGTGGTGGTGGTGGTGGTGGGTGGGTGACGGTGACTGGTGGTAGTGAGTAGATGGTGGTGGTGGTAAGTGGGTGGCGGGTGGGTGATGGTGGTGGTGGTGGTGGTGGTGGTAGGTGGTGGTGGCGGGTGGGTGGTAGGTGGCTGGTGGTATCGGGTGGTGGATAGTGGTGGCAGGTAGGTGGTGAATGGTGGTGGCGGGTAGGTGGTGGGTGAATGGCAGGTGGGTGGTGGTGGTGGCGGCGGCGAGTGAGTGGCATGTGGGTGGTGGTGGCGGGTGGTGGTGGCAAGTGGGTGGTGAGTGGTGGTGGTGGTGGCGGTGGCGGAAGACGGTGGTGGAAAATGGTGGCGGGTGGTGGCTAGTGTTGGGTGGTAAAAAAAAAAAAAAACTGAAAACTTAAAACGGAAACATATTTTTTGAGTTTACATTTTTTGGTTAAATTTATAAACTGAGACCACTGATTTATAAATAAAAAATTTACCAAATAAGTTTTTATTTGAGGTTTTTTAATTTTTGTAAATATAAGTAGAAAATTGAAAACGTAAGTGTTACTAAACGGCGTGTTTGGTTTAATTTTGGAATCGTGATTCCAATAATAAAATTTCAATTTTTTTTTTCAAAACTCACAACTAAATATACAATCAAAAATAATTTCAAAACTCATAACAAAATGCACAAATTCAAAATTCAATTCAAAAACTCTTTTGAAAACTTATAACCAAACTCTTTTAAAAAATCTACTTTTTAAAAAAAAAAAATTCAATTTTTTCTTTTATTTTTGCTCTTTAAAATTATTCTCTATTTATATATTTTTTTAAAAATATAAATTTCAAAAAATAATTTTTTTTATTTATTATTTTTGAAGAAAAAGACTTTTTTATTTTTTTATTTTTTCAAAAAAAATATTTTGTTAATTTTTTAAGAATTGGTTAAATAATTTGTTATGATTTAGATATATATGGATGGTCCAAAATTTTTTAAATTTTTTTAAAAAAAAAGTAAATTTTTTTTTTTAAAAAAAATCTTTATAATATTAAAAAATAAATTAAATAAAATGTTTAAAATAAAAAATAAAAATATTTAAAATAAGAATTATATATTTAAAATAAAAAAATTCAACTCATTTTAAAATTTTAAATATTTTTTTTTAAAAAAAATATAGCACACACATGTAGTAAATACATTACACAATAAAAATAAATAAATAAATATTTACAATAAAAAATATTTATCCTAAAAAAATAAAATTAAGAATTTTTTTAAATATTTTAAAAAAAATAAATCCAAAAAATTTTAAATTACAACTCAAAACACAAAAACTCAAAACACAACTTGAAACTCAAAATTGTTTTCGAAACTCAAAACTCTTTTCAAAACTGATAACTAAATAAATTTTCTCTTTTTAAAAATCAATTGAAAAATTATAATTTAAAACAAAATTCCACACTCAAATCATGATTTTAATACTAAACCCAACGGTTATTTTATCTTGTTTTTTCTAAAAAACCACATCAATATTCCTTTTTTTTATTTACATATAAAGCTCTACACAAATTCAATTTTAATTATAATAATCAATTTTATATGGACTCTATTTGATAGTTTGGTGAGAAGTCATTTTGTTTTTTTTGAAAAATATTTTGTTTTCAATTTTACTCCTGAATTTACATGTTAACTTTTTTTTATCAGTTGACTTTCGTTGACTATCTGTTTAAATTTTTTTCCTATCTGTTCAAAATTTTTCCTATATGTTCAAATTTTTTCCCTATATGTTTAATTTTTTCCTATCGATTCAATTTTTTTTTTACTCCATCTGCATGATGCCCCCCCCCAAATTGTAACAATATATAAACTCATAACATAATAACAGATATACAGATGTTCATCAAATTTAATCACTCATTAATATCTTTTATTAACTCCTTTAATGTAGTACAAAAATGACATCACATGCATTAATACATTCATTAATCCTAAGTTATGAATCCGTAGCATGTGACAGATATATATATATATATATATATATAACAAAAGATGAAAAGAGAAGTTTTTGCCCTAAGGTTTACATATTTCCAAAACAATATTTAGTTACAACAAAAATGGGTCAAACCCAGTACGAATAAAAAGCTCGAGCTTGTACAAAAGATATTTACAATACAAAAATAAATGAGCCTTCAACTCCAAGATCTTCCCAAACTAAGTCATTGACGGAGGCATACTATCAGCACTTGAAAGCTGGTTTCCACATAAGGTGAGCTAAAATCTAGTAGAGATTAATTTAACATACAATATGATGATCAATAATGTCATATGGTGTATGTACGTGAATGTCATTTACTAAAAGAATGCATTTTTCCTTCTCAAACAACGTAATGCCATTTTTATAATCAAATTCATAAATCATCACTTTTTAAATTAGAAAACAGGGCAGTGGATATACAACATTAGAAATCTCTAGGTACGTATCTGCCAGTAGGCTATACAAGTACTACCAAAGCCATTTTACTGGTATTAACCGGAAGGACCGGCACCTAACTGCGCGGGTTTCTGGATTTTCACCAAGAACACACATGTCAACATAAATAATAACCACACCACATCTCTTAACAAGATTTAACAAGGTATTCACATATTTTTCGCAAAACGCATGATGCTAGTTGGCTTTTCTCACTCATTCGCCGTGTTTGACATTCAAGTACTAACAGTGCGGGAGAGAAAGTTGTTTGTTATTGTGTAAATGGATCTGTGAATTCTCTAATTTCTTGGTTTGAAGATTCAGATGAGAACATGAATTCTAAAGAAATGAACTCCGACGCCGATAGCCCTAGGGCTCTGAAGAAGATGATTTCAACATGTCTTTTTTTTATTATTATTATTATTGAATTTCGCGTGTAAGAGGATCGTCTGGTCTCTGGATTGTCACGACCCAAACCCGCCCCTGTAGGTATAGAACCGTAACCGGCCAGTAATCCATGGATTACCGAAGGCCTCTGAAGAGATTAGCAAATAATAAGGGGCTACGGAAGCAATAATACAAATAGACAAGGTCCAATGAGCTATCATAACGTACATGGGACAGAACATTTCGAAAACTTACTTATATATACATAAACATGCCAGTCCAGATACACAATATTCACAAGGTATTTACAGAATGTACTTCCCAAGACCTGACTGTACAAAGCATACACAAGACTAGCATGAATACAAAAAAAACAGCCATGGTTGGCTGACAAAAACAGACCAGAAGGCCGTCAACTCTGGCCCTGGTCATGTGCCGGCTCACCTACATACATAATATAAACTTTGAGCGAAGCCCAGTGAATAATAATAAAGTAAAGGGTTTTCAATGAAGAGTTCGTACAGATTCAGAAAATCATAATTCAGATTTGTATCAAATTCATCATTTGTCCAGATCACATACAGACAGAAATTATAAGTCATGATTAAGTTTACGTGATACATCCATTAGCATTAACAGAACAGAACAGAACAGAACGTATACACGTGAGGTTACGAATAACCAGTTCCATAAAGGAACCTCTGGATTCGGGTAATAGAATAGAACAGAAGCTGAGCCCCCGTGACAGGGCCTCCGGTACGGGTGACAGGGCCTCCGGTACGGGTAACAGAGTGCAGATAGAAATAAGTTCCATAAAGGAACCTCCGATACCGAGTAACAGCTAGCAGATATCACATGATGCTAAGGATGTCACGAATACATATCAGAAATTGAATAATCATTCATTGTACAGAACATATCATTTCGGAAAACAGATCTTATTTTATCACACAAAAAGTAGATACAGTTTGAACATAACTTTACTAAATTATTACTCACAGTTGGCCTTGATACAGATAGACGGAGCAGATTGATCACACGATACGCGGCACGTGACCTACATAACACATAACGGACACACACTTAAAACACACATTCTAATTGCACAAAGCTTACGTCGATGGTTCTTAGTGTGTTTCTAACCTCAAATCCTCACTAAAGAGTCTTAAACATGGCCTAGGAATGCCTAGGATGGAATGAGGATGCAAAGATGTCTTGGAAAATATTTTTCAAAACTTGCTGAAAATAGGGGTCTCGCTCGAGCGAGCTTGTCAAAACAGACGAGTCGCTCGAGCGTAGACTCCTTCGCTCGAGCGGTCTGTAAAAATGCAAAAGTACTGGTTGTTGAAATTTTACGCTCGATACCCGCTCGATGCTCGCTCGAGCGTGAGACACAGCCCTTCGTTTGAGCGTAGGTCTCGTCGCTTGAGCGTGCGTCTGCATACACCAAAAACCTGAGAGCTTGCAATTTACGTTCGAGCCACCATTCCTTCGCTTGAGCAGAGCTCTGAACAAACGATGGTTGCTCGAGCGTGGAATCCTTCGCTCGAGCGAGGAAGCCAAATTCTGGAATTTCCAGATTTGCCTCCCAAGCTCAAACCAAGCATTCAACACTTCAAAACTCGACCTCTTGGGCCCATTTTCTGGAAAACACTTGTAAACTCATAGTATAAGATGTTTCAAAGATCAATTTGTAAAATCAAAGCCCAAAGGTGAGTCAATTAAACACAACTTCAAATAAAATATCAATAACATAACTTAAATGTAACATGCACGAATTCTCATGACTTTTAATGTTCCAAAACATGATCCAAAACAAGATTAAGCTCAAGAATAGGATGGATTCATGGACTATAACAAAAATATGGACATGCATGTGGAAATTCATGAAGAACAACTCCAAAACCCAAGAATATGTGCATGCATGCATGAATTCACTCTCAAATCCAACTCTTTAAACCAATTCTAGACTTTAAACTCTAATCCTCCAAGAACCATGCAAGAATTAATCTTAAATTCACAATTGAAAGGAGAATCTCCTACCTTAAGTCTTGAATTCCAAGTCTAGGAGCTCAAATTTGCAAAGCCTCTTCAATTCTCCTAAGTTCGAAGTCAAATCTCTAGATGAATTCAATCTCCTACCTCTCCCTCTCTCTCTAGTTGGTTTTAGCTTAGGAAGATGAATGAAAATGATGCAACAAATGTATGAATCAAGTCTCTAAAGGTTTCATGAAGTGGCCCACTAGTGGCAATTTCATAATAAACTTAACTAATGTAATTTAATGTTATTTAATCTAATTTAATCATACCAAATCAAATTTTAATTAAACATACCATAAAATCACATATATTCTTACTAGTATAAAACACTAATCAATTTCTGAATCGGTCGCCGATAAGGCTTCCAATTCGCAAACCGAAACTAAAACGTGAACATATCATTTTATAGCAAACAGATAGAAACACAAAGATAATGCAATACATATGCAATTTAATTCCGGATTCCTTCTAAATTACTATTAGGCATAAATAATCATGGTTTAGCATTAATCGGAGGTCGAGGTTATTACAGTCTTCCCCCCTTAAAAGAGTTTGGTCCTCCACCAAACTCGAATTACCTTCATTCGGAATCAACATTGGGTCCAATGGGAACAAATCCGGATATCTCTTCTCTATGTCTTCCTCGGTTTCCCAAGTTGCATAGGTTTCTCCGTAGTTTTGCCAATCAACTTTTACCAACGGTATTTCTTTATTTCTCAACTTTTTGATCCGGCGATTCACAATCTGGATAGGTCTTTCCTCATAAGTGTAGTCATCTTTCAAAAGCACATGTGTCTTTGTTCGATGACGTGGAGTGGATCCCTCAAATATTCTCGTAGCATCGATACATGAAAGACGTTATGCATGTGTTCCATTACTAGAGGTTGGGCTACCCGATACGATACCAGATTGATCTTTTCGAGGACCTCATAAGGTTCAACATATCTTGGCGCCAATTTTCCTTTAACACCAAACCGAGTTTGACCCTTCATTGGGGTCACCTTTATGAACATGTGGTCCCCAACTTCATATTCCCTCTCTCTTCTTCGAACATCGGCATAGCTCATTTGCCAACTCTGTACAGTTTTCAGACGCTGCTGTATCAGTTTCACTTTCTCGGTTGTTTTTTGTACAAGTTCCGGTCCCAACAAAGGTCTATCACCTACTTCAGCCCAACTTACCGGAGAACGACATTGTCTTCCATACAAAGCTTCGTAAGGAGCCATTCCAATGCTTGAATGGTAACTGTTGTTTTACACAAATTCAGCTAATGGCAAGTAGGTCTCCCAATTCCCTTGGAAGTCTAACACACACATTCTGAGCATATCCTTCAGAGTTTGGTTCGTTTGTTCAGTTTGGCCAGCTGTCTGTGGGTGATAGGCACTGCTCAGTCTCAATTTAGTCCCCAAAGCCTGTTGCAAACTCTACCAAAATCTCGATACAAACTTTGAGTCCCTGTCAGACACAATAGATATTGGCACTCTATGCAATCTTACAATTTTAGTCATATAGACATTGACCAATTTATGAGCGTTATAAATAGTTTTGACAGGCAGAAAATGGACAGACTTAGTTAAACGGTCAACTATAACCCAGATAGAGTCCATACCTCGAGAAGAACGAGGCAATCCCACAATGAAGTCCATGGTAATGTGCTCCCATTTTCATTCCGGTATTGGAAGTGGTTGTAGCAAACCAGCGGGTCGTTGATGTTCAGCTTTAACCTGTTGACACTGTAGACATCTAGCCACAAAATCGGCAATACTCTTTTTCATTCCAGGCCACCAAAAATTCTATTTCAAATTATGATACATCTTCGTGTTCCCCGGATGCATAGCAAATTTACTACTGTGAGCTTCGGTCATAACACGTTTCCTCAAATCATAACAATCGGGCACACAAAGACGGTTTTGAAATTTCAGCACATCATTTTCAAACACAAATCCTGGCCTCAGTTTTGAATCAAATTCCTCCGCGATCTGTTTTAAGTATTTATCCTCACACTGTTTCTGTTTGATTTCATCAAGAATTGTAGGTTGAGCGGCAATAGCAGTTAATAGCTCATCTTGTTCTAGGTCAGTCAACAATTCCTTTCAGTTGGATAGCAAACATGACAAATTCGCACTGGATTTTCGGCTCAAGGCATCTGCTACGGTATTAGCCTTTCCTGGATGATACAAGATTTGCAAATCATAATCCTTGATTAGTTCTAACCATCGTCTTTGTCTCATGTTCAATTCCTTTTGGGTGAAGAAATATTTCAAACTTTTATGGTCTGTATACACCTGGCAAGTTATCCCATACAAATAGTGGCGCCATATTTTCAAAGCAAACACCACATCCGCTAATTCAAGATCATGTGTTGGGTAATTCTTTTCATGAGGTCGAAGTTGTCTAGAAGCATAGGTAATCACCCTTCTGTTTTGCATTAGTACACACCCCAAGCCTTTATAGGAAGCATCACTGTACACTTGAAACCCATCAGTACCATTAGGCAAGGTTAAGATTGGTGCAGTCACTAACCTGGTTTTCAACTTTTAGAAAGCTGTCTCTCTTTGTTCATTCCAGTCAAATGGCACATTTTTCTGAGTTAACTGAGTCAATGGCATGGCAAGCTTAGAAAAGTCTTTCACAAACCTCCGGTAGTAACCTGCAAGTCCCAGAAAACTTCGGACTTCTGTCACATTTGTCGGTCTAGGCCAATCCACGACACCTTTAATTTTCTGAGGGTCAACAGAAACTCCATCCTTGTTGATTACATGTCCCAAAAATGCCACACTGTCAAGCCAGAATTCACACTTGGACAATTTAGCATACAATTTCTTTTCACTCAAAATATGCAAGGTGGTTCTCAGATGGTTCTCATGTTCTTCCCTGTCTTTAGAATAAATCAAAATGTTATCAATAAATACAACAATGAAGTCATCCATATATGATTTAAACACCCTATTCATAAGATCCATGAAAGCTGCAGGTGCATTGGTCATCCCAAATGGCATTACTAAAAATTCATAATGTCCATATCTAGTTCGGAATGCAGTTTCTCTATGTCCTCAGCTCTAACCTTTAATTGATGATACCCAGACCTGAGGTTAATTTTGGAAAACACTTAGGCATCCTGAAGTTTATCAAACAAGTCATCTATTCGGGGTAGAGGGTATTTATTCTTGATAGTCACTTTGTTTAGTTCCCGGTAGTCTATACACAATCTTAAAGATCCATCCTTCTTTTTGACAAACAAAACTGGAGCACCCTAAGGTGAAGTACTCGGACGGATAAATTTCTTATCTAACAGTTCCTGAAGTTGGGTTTTCAATTCTTTCAATTCAGAGGTAGACATTCTATAGGGAGTCTTGGAAATAGGTTGCATCCCCGGAAACACCTCAACAGTGAATTCAATTTCTCTATCAACTAAGTCCCCAGGTAAGTCAGTCGGAAACACATCGGGAAATTCACAAGCAATATGGATTGTTTCTACAGTAGTACTGTCAGATGGTGCAGTCAGTATACAACACAGATAACCCCTACATCCCTTCCTAAGGAGTTTTACAGTTTTCATAGCCGAAATCAAATATGGGGGAGGAATTACCCCATTCCCAATAAAAGTAAATTCAGGCATACCCGGTGGTCAAACACAACAGTTTTATTCGCATAGTCAATGGTAGCATAGTATTTAATCAACCAGTTCATCCCCAAAATACAATCAAAATGATTAATATCCAAGGGTAATAAGTCCACATATAACATCATATCACCAACCATAACATCACATGCTGGATAAACATGAGCACACATCATAGAATCCCCAGATGGCGTAGATACAAATAACACATATGTCATAAGTTCTAATGGTCTAGTCAATTTTCGAGAAAAAGCATGCGATACAAAGGAATGTGTAGAACCAGAATCTATCAGTACACATGTATTTTGAGAACATATAAGGAGTGTACCCGACACCACGGTATAGGTGTTCGGTACGTCACCAGGCACTAAGGAAAACACTCGGCCTTGTCGCAGAGGTTCTTTCCCAGTGTTGGCTTTGGCATTGGTTTTGGCCATAGAAGCGGATCCCGCTGAACTTGTTGCAGGACAGCTAGTAGTCTCAAACCGGAGCGGGCAATCTTTCACTACATGACCTGGCTGGCCACACCGGAAACAAGCACCGGACACTCGGTAGCACACACCCCTGTGCCTTTTACCACAATTAGAACAGACCGGAATAGACCCACTACTCTGACTCGAGCTCTTCGAAGTCCCTGTGTTTTGCTTCTTACTGACAAAGGACCGGCCTCTTTTAAAACCAAACCCGGATCTTTTTCCTTTCCACTCAGTTGTTGTAGTTGTTGGGGCTTTACCTTGTTTCATGGCGGCTAGGGTGGCCTCTGCCATCAAGGCTCTGTCTAGAACTTCCACATAAGTAGGTGTAGACACCCCATTTTTGATCGACCTTAAGACTCATACGTTATCGATTGAGCGCTCGGTGATTGCGCATGTTGTGCTCGTTCTGAGGTTACGGAGTCTCGGCTGAGGGCCTTGCCTCCGGACTTCGGGACTCTTTTGTGTTTTACCTCAGTTTGCGAACCAGGTTCCATTTTCTCTTCCCGAAGGGAGGGAGAGGTCTCGTAGACCATCTCGTAGTGGCCGTAGGCTGCTTTTCGTGGTCGTAGACCACTGTTCCCGTTTGGAGACCAGTTTACGGTTTTCAGAGCCGTCGGCTGTGCGCCTCAGTTCGGGACCGCTTAACTTTCTCCGTTTGCTCCGATTTTTGGCACACACCTTGTTTCCTCTCTCTAGAGGGACACTGTGGCCTGGGAGACCACCTTCGTGGTCGCACGGCACTTTCGATGCTTAACAGTTAGTTTTCGGGGCACCCGGCTGCGCGTTTTGGTCCCCGAACCCTCGTTTTGCATCCGTCCTGGTCCATTTTCGGCATGGACCCTATTTTCATTGTTTGGAAGTTGGTACAAGGGTGGGAGACCACCTTTTCTTCTTGGAGACCACTTTTTGCGCCGATCAATTTTTCTTGTTAGGTAGGTCTCCCCGACTTTTGAGCCACAATTACTAGTCTCCCACCATACCACTAGCTTGCATTGAGTTGGGAGACCACCCCTAGAGGCTGCCGACTAGCTTTTGAGGCTTGAACCTTTTGACCCTGGTTGGTCGACCAGGGCAGGTGGTCGGCCGACCACTTGAACTGGTCGGCCTACTTCCCTCTTTTCTGTCTCTGTGAGTGTGTGCCAGCTGGAAGGCACAGACTGCATCCTTCACACACGTGTATGGAGGATTGGCAACCTTGTTTTGGCTTCTTAAAGAAGCTTGGCCCTTTGCTCTAAGCTTCGAAGAGAAGCTTGACCCTTTTTTAGCTTCTTGAAGAAGCTTGACCCTTTGGCTCTAGCTTCCTCAAGAAGCTTGACCCTTTTTGCTATAGCTTCCTCAAGAAGCTTGGACCTTTACACAAGCTTCTTGAAGAAACTTGGACCTTTGTTCCTCTGTAAGAGAGACCCTCTCCCTCATTTGCAAAGGTTCAGAAAATTTGTCTAAGGTATACACACCTCCCTCTTTATATCTCTCTATTTTGGTCTCAAAAGTCCATGGTTCTTGCACATTTACACTACACCTCTTAGCCCAACACCTCCAACACCAACCTAAGCTTCTTGGAAGGTCTTGAGAGGTCCTAAGGTCTGAGTTTTTGGCTTCAAAGCTGCTGGAGTTGCTGAGCTTCAAGGGTAACACTTCTTTCCCTCTTTTGGTCTTTATTTTGCTTCATCTCTTAGCCATACTTGCAAGCATATTTGGGTTTTGTCATAAACTGAAAAAAGTCTTGTTTTGAAGTCCTTAACATGTTTGTTTAAGATTATTTTTCTGTTGGGGGTCATCTACCCCCTTGTATGCTTCATTTCATCTTGTTTTGAGCCATGCATTAGGGCCTTTGTGTTGAGCTTTGTTGGTCTTTTTGACCACTGAAATCCAACGGATTTTCAGTGGTTATTATTCTATTTTGAGCACCAAAATCAGAGAGGGGTGACCCTCTCACCCCTTGTCTTGTTTACTAGCATATTTGGCCTAACAAAGGAGCCCTTATTTGCATGCTTCCAAGCCATGTTTCAGGCCATTTTTGGTGGGTTTTAGGACCTACATAGGCTCTTTCTAGAGCCCTTTTTGCCATTTTGGGTGTCCATCTTGCATGTGTAGAACAACCCTCTTTATAGCCTATCAAAGGGGCATGTCATTCTTGCATGCATTGGTCAAGTTTCAGTGAGTTTTTGGGCTTCATTTGATGTGCCATGATTTTGTTTTTGACTGGTTTTTGTGGCCTCTCATGTGCTTCATATGGTTGTAGTGTAAATCATGGTTCACTAGCTTTTATTGCATGATGTTTTGGCCCTCTTTCCTAGCATATTTTGGCCATGATCCAAACTAATTTTATTCATATTTTGGGCTGCCTTAGCTCTGTTTGAAGTGTTTTGGGTCATGCATGCATTGTTGTATATGGCCATAGTTCAATTTAAGCTCACTAGCTTTGCATATCGGGTCCACTAGCATGCGTTGTTTGGACCCTTGACATGTTTTGGCATCATCAAGCATGATATTTCAGAGCATATAAGATTTCCATATTCTCATGCTCATCACTCCTTCAGTATGTTTGAGAGTTGTGCTTGTATGCCTTATTTTGAGCCTTAGCATGAGCTTCATTTCTATGCATTTTGAGCCATTATTTTAGGCCATTTTCCCACTGTCTTGGACCTGCCTAGGGTCTGTTTGGAGCTAGTTTTTCCATTTGTGCATTGCTTTGTATACCTCTAGTGTAATGCACTTCACTAGTTTCGGTATTCGGGCCATCTAGCATGCATTGTGTGACATATTTACATGATTCGGGACCATCTTGCATATCATTTCAGAGCTGGAAAATGTATGATTGTATGCTATATTTCATCCCTTGCCATGCTTTGGTAGAGTGGCATTTGATGCCTTAGGTTCGAGCCTTTGCATTGTGCATGCTTATGTGTGTCTTGTTGCTTTGATTTCATCATGTTTGGCCACTGATTTGGGTGTGGCCGAGGCCCATTCACTTTGGTTTAAATCCATCTTGCATTGTGTATGCCACATAGTCCATGTTGTCGCATGAGTTGATCATTCTCATTGTGTTTGTTAGTCTTCACATGTGCATTGTGTATGCCATTGTTTAGTCCATGTGCATTGAGTATGTCATGTATAGTTCATAGCATTGTGTATGCCATTTGCATGCTTGCATGTCATTCCTTGCATCTTTGTATCATTTAGTTGCATCACATTAGGATTGCATGCTAGAAGTTGCATTGAGCATGCCATTATTGTTTCATCATGTTTGGGATAGGAGTTAGCCCAAACACAGGAAACGAGGAGCGTTTCATACTCCAAGTGATGAAACGTGCCTTGATTTTCGGTTGCCGACACTCTTGACTATCCATGATAGAGTTGTTGGCTTTAGATGCTTATTTGTGCATTCATGTCACATTAAGTCGTGCAATCCGACTCCTCGGCCATCATGCATCGAGATGTGTGATTGGTGGTCCGAGGATCGAAGGTTACACTCCCTAGAGCCTATGCTATGACGGGGAGAGTGGTCGAGCACACATTTTTTGAAAATACCTTGCCATGCTTCCCTATTGCTTTGTGTTGCAGAAAACCAGAATCCAGGGGCAGAAAGTGGTCAGCCGACTAGGTTTTCTGGCAGGCCGACCACCTTTTTTGGTCTCCACCATAAAGGTGTGGTTGGCAGGTGGTCTCCCATGCCATTGGCTGGTCGGCAGCCCTCCCACAATTTCCCAGAGTGGAGTTTCAGCCTCTTGGAGCTTCGTGCAAGTTTCTGAAATAAATTGCACACATAGGCGGGATGAAGCATCGCGATGGATTTCCCGACTAGGCGACTCGAGTATGCATGCATCCATTGTCATCCAAAACAGAGCCGAGGCAGTCACATTCATTTAGTTCACATGCTTACTTAGCTAGTTTGTTAATTAGTTAATGTCGTGTAATAATTAGCTGTAGTTCATTATTCATCTGGTTTTGTATTATTCGGATCCTCCGAGGAGGGCAATGTTGTAGTAAGTGTGCGTGTGTGTGATGTATGTCTTCCAGCCCCACGTCTTTCTCCCTTTTATTTACTAGCTTTTGATGGTTAGTTTAGGGCATGTTTCAATTAGCATACTTATGCTCGCATGTTTGCATCATTCATCTGTATTGCATGCACTGGGCTCGGCGCATCATGCTAACTGCATTGTATTTCAATTCCAAGTTGAATACATGTTATCTGTTGCATTTCATATGCCATGTTTAGAATAGCCGAGCCTATCCTAGTTGCATTTTTGCATGTGCTGCATTAGCCGTCTTAACATGAACTAGGATCATGCATTGATTACTAACTAGTTTCTGTTTTGGCTTGGAGTACTCGGTAAGTATTTATGCTTTAGCATCCTTGCATGTGTGTGAGTGACTACCATGATAGCATGCTTACCATGAGGCTATGTGCTTATGTGATATACCTACCTAAATGCCTGTGGGTGAAGGTTGGGTTGCTTGAGTTGGAATAATTCGTCGAAACCCGTGTTTTAGCCTACTTGCGAGTAGCAAACTTCAATCCATTTTCGAAACAAACGGATATGCGATGCTTTGTTCCAACTTAGGCAATCCAGTCTATACTTGTTTTGCTGTGCGCATCACATAGTAATTCTAGGCTAATAAACCGGAATAAGAGCACATGTGTTTTCAAAAACTTGATATCATGGTTAGTAGAGGCCAATCTTTGATCGGGTGGGCGGGGGTGCTCACGAAGTGACCTTCCCCAATCGTACCCAAGTTCCCGAGCCGAGGCAACTTTGGTGATGACGGACACGTGGCCTTAGGCATGAGTCAGGGTTTCCTAAATTCCCCCAAAATAAAATATTTAGGTGGTGACTCTGTATCTGACAAAGCAGTCCATGTTTGGCACTTCTTTCTAAAAATTAGTTTTTCAAAACGATTTGCCAGATTTGGACTCTTTGATGATTCATCGGTCTTGCATTGCACTCTGCGAGATTAGATATAGGACCGTGGCAATTGAGTCTGAACTGTAGTAAGCCCAATGAACAAAACGGGATTCCCTCCCGGGATGTTCGGGGACGTCTACAGTTTCTGGCGACTCTGCTGGGGAGTTAGAGAACTTGACTCGAACTCATGATATCTTGTTTTGATTACACTTATGTGTTTATTTGCATTGGTGCGCCTAGGATACTGTGTTTGCCATTTGCTATTCCTGAACGGTTTACCAGAGGCTCGCTTTGAGAAGTGTGCCATAAGGCTGACCGATTACGGGCTCTGCCACGATGGGAACACAAACACCGGTTTTTACCGGGGTACCCTTTTTGACCATTCGACCTAGTGCATATTCGGAATCCATAGTGACCATTCCAAGCTAGGACAGGTTGCTTACCCGATTATAGGTTGTTTGAAACCGCTGTGTGCGTAGTGAAACCCTAGCTCCTGACAAGATAGGATAGGGAAACCTTACCCCAACATAGGGGTGTTTTGGCTCTCATTTGTTTGCTATATGCTTTTAGAGTGCGTCTCTACAGGAATGCATGTATCAGTTTACAAGTTTGGATATCAGGCCTGCGGGCACTAGTTCAGTATTTTGGGAATCAGTTATCTGCAGGTATCAGATTCAGTTTTGGAGGCAGTGATTTGGGAACAATGATCAGTGTTTGAGAACAGTCTATTCAGCTTATCAACTGTGTGTTGTGATGCCCAACTGTGTGTTGTGTGTTTATTTACGTTGTTATGCTGTCCATTTGTCTGGTTGTTTATTTACTTATTACGCTTTATTTATCTTTTTGCTAGGTAGTTTAGCACAATTGCTTCCGACCAAACAGATATTCCCCAAGCACTCTGGACTAGAGGTCATCAACTCCATCGATCTGAGGATCTGGTAGACGGACAACCAGTGTTCTACTCTTTACCCTCGGTTGCTAGACGGAGGTCAGTGAGGCACAGTGTATCGGTACCGAGATTTCCAGATCAGTGGTCTTTGAACAGTCAGGTTGTGATTTCCGAATCTACTACAGAGGTAAATATACCGGCAGTTCAGATAAATCAGGGCAGTATGTCAAGGATAGAAGACATGGTGCGTCAGCTCCAGGAGAGCATGAAAGCCATGCAGGAGGACGCTGTTCATCAAGAAAAATTTTCCAAACAGCAAGCCGTTGTCATGGCTCAATAGGCAGAGCTAATTACCTAGCTACAGCAACAAACCGGAGCATCTGCTTCGCACCAAGCTCCTCCCTCACCAGGAGTTCTGACACCTGGGGAGGCACGAAATATCCAGGGAGAGACGGACATTCCGACAGGGCCGGCTCTGCCCTCGATTCTACCTTAACTATCCAAGGCACCTACGCCTATCAATTAACCGGACTCTCCCTTTGAGTTCGAGGTGGACCCTACAGCGTTGAAGTTGAGCAAGCTTGAAAAGTTGTTCAAGAAATCCCAAGGGGTAAAGTCCATCCCAGACATTGAGGACGGGTATACCGACGCGGCTGTGACGCTGCCAGATCGATTCAAGATGCCACAAATCGACCGCTTTGACGGGTTCGGGGATCCCATGGTGCATCTACGTTTGTTTTCGGACATACTAAGGCCGATGGGCCTTACCAGACTACAAAAGCTTTCATTGTTTGGCCGGACCTTGTCGGGTGTGGCGGCCATCTGGTACACAAAATTGGAAGGCGATGTCAAGCGGAACTGGGATGAGATGGCCGAGGCTTTCATTACACAGTACTCCTATAATACGCAAATCGAGATTACAACCCGTGATCTCGAGACGACTAGGCAGTAGCCTAAGGAGAGTTTCTCTGAATTCGTAACCCGCTGGAGGGCCAAGGCCTCGATGATGACCCTTAAACCAACTGACAAAGATCAAATACGGATGATTGTGCGCAATCTCCAGCCTAATCTCATGCAAAAAATGATCGTACTCCCCTTTCCCACCTTTTCAGATTTAAGGAGAACTTTCAACCGAAACAACAATGCAGGCACAAGCAATACTGCAACCGCTAGAGCTTCGGAAGTAAACATGGTCACCACCACACCTCCAAGAACCCCGGCAACTACACCATTCTCCAGTGCGTCCGGAAGTAACGTACAAACAACCAAATACCAACCTCGAGGCCAAAGAACCTTCACCCCATTATATATGCCCCTGTCCAAAGCTCTGGGGGTACTAATCAGGAAAGGGCACTTGAAGCCCCTGGAGCCGAGGCCGTTGCCAAATCCACTTCCTCCCTCCTATAACCCAGTCAAGTACTGCGCATATCACCAACAACATGGTCACGACACCGACCAATGTTTTAGATTGCGTCACGAGATTCAGGATCTCATTGATAACAGGGTGATTGTGCCTCCAGAAAAACCCAACGTCACAACCAACCCTCTCCCACCACACAACCAAGCCCCACTTCCCAAACGCATCAACTTTATCCAGACTGGGGTCGTGTCTTACGATCCTAGCATCTATATCACTCCTTCTCACCTACCTAAGCTGGAGGTGTTCATTCCCGACAGCACTGACTTGTGCATGTTGGACATCTCTCGAACCCAACCTGAACCAATGGTGGTGACTGTCGAAGATAGAATAGGGATGATTTCGGAGGAAAGTGGTACAGTGGGTTCGGGGACTGAGGAACTGGGAAGCTTTGTTGAGGAGGGATACAATCTGAGTGGCTACATTGCGTCAGTAAGTCAGCTTAGGCCAGATGTGGAATTGCTGGTGGAGGTAGAAATTTGTGTGCTACGGGGGAATGGACTTGATCAGAGGCAGGATGACTTAGCAACTCTGGAAGGGGACTTTGCTAACCTTCAGATTTTCAACGAACAAGATCCAGGGGACATGACAGTCAACTGGTTCGATTTTGAGGAGTCAGCAGAGGTTACAGGGTGGCTTGATGACTAACCAGATATTGTTGAAGAATCTCAGCCCCGTCAGGGGCAAGGACATCAGTTGTGGCCGGAAGGGCCGGGAATCAGAATACATCGCCGGAGAGTGCCGATGCCAAGAATTTCGCTCGGGATCTGGGCATTTTGAATATAAGAGATGTTGAACAACAGACTGCATTGACGCAGCTAGAACGAGAAGGAATTGAAGACTCTGAAAGAGCCAGAAAAGCCAAGGCCCCTGTGGGGACTGAAAGTGCTATGTGCACAAGAACAGAGGGTGCCGCGAACACATGGACAAAAGGTACCATGAGTACAAGGACAGTGGTAACGGAGCCGGACAGGTGTCTGTTGGCTGCCGATGAAATGTGGTGGGAGGATGATGATCTATGTCTTGCCCACACGGATGAGGACTGGGGAAGCAATCAACCGGATGATACCTGGTACATTGGTGAAGTTGACCATATGACTAGGAGCGGGCGGTATTTCAAGCCCCCACACCTAGATTAGCCAGAGGCGTCCGGGAAGGACAAGGAGGCAGAGAAACAGAAAGAGAAGCAACTCGAAGAAGAGGCTGTGTTGAAACAGTTGAAAAAGATACAAGCAGACATCTCCATCTGGGGACTGCTTATGGCTTCTCGAGTACATAGACAGGCTGTCCTTTCAGCCATGGACAAGGCCAAACTCTCGATAGACACCATGCCGGAGCAGCTAGTTAGATTGGTTTTTCCGGGAGGAGGTTCCCCGACGTTGACCTTTTCTGACAAAGAACTACCACCTGAGGGCGCAAATCACAACAAACCGCTCTACATCTCTGTGGAATGTAGAGGCAAGTGGGTACCGGTGGTTCTTGTCGACACAGGATCTACCATTAATGTGTGCCCGTTGAGAACGGCATATGCAATTGGGTTGAAGCCCGCGGACTTCGTGCCAATTGCCCAGGTGATTCGAGCGTATGATAACACAAGTAGGGAGGTGATGGGGACTGTTAAAATTCAGACCCAGGTTGGTCCAGGACAACACGAGATCGATCTTGGACGTTCCTGCAACCTTTAACCTACTTTTAGGGCGACCGTGGTTGCAGCAGGTAAAAGCAGTTTCTTCCACCTTGCACCAGATGTTGAAATACCCTCACGGGAAGGGAGTAGCTATAGTTTTTGGAAATTCATCAATCCATCCACTGCCGGAGGTGTCTACACCAGTCTTAGAAATCGAGCACGGCACGGAGGATGTGTTCTTATCAGGGTTTACTCTGGCTGATGCTCAAGTCGTGCAGAACATCTTGGCTGTTGATGAGGGGGTGTATGTCAGCGCACAATCAATATACCTCATGAACAAGCTTCAACACATCCCCGAGACGGGATTAAGAAAGAGTGGCCGGAAGGGCATTGCAGTATCGGTCGAAGTGTCGCACAACCCACATACCTTTGGCTTGGGTTATCTGCCCACCAAAGAGGATTGGGTGAGGAAAGGTAAGGAGATGGCTGGGAGGGCCAGAGCAAAGAAGGCGGGGAAGCCATATGAGTTAATGCACCGACCCATTTAGGGTACCCTAAACGGACGCTTCGTCCGGGAGAGGGAGGATTTTCCGTTTTACTGCTTCTTAGAGCCATGGTTGAATGCGGAGAGGAAGCGCGTACCAGGTTTGAGATCTTCTTCGACCTGCAGTTATCCGGGGATGATGTTGCCGAGGAGCAGACAGACCCATCAGCTGAGGTTGAGCAGTGTAAAAATGTGGATTCCGAGAGCGTTGAAATTGAAATGGGGGTACCACTGGCTTGTCTACTTTCAGATCCTTCGATCGTACAGAAGTGCTTGGGAGATAACTTCTCGGTGTCCATGATCGGGAATGAAACGGCTGCAGGCCTAACATCAAACATTTTGGATGCATCCATCGCACCCTCTCTCATTTGGCAATACGAGGAGGGATTTTTGTCGAGCAGCATCGGGTCAGGTAGTGAGCCAGAATCTGATTCCACCAAATCTGTTGAGTCGGAATCAGGTTCTAGCTCGTCTGAGTCTAAGTCCGGTACTCCTGGGGGTGATAACTTGGATGCCACAGTCCTATCTAGGTCGTCTTTTTCTTTCTCTTTTGAGTTTGTTGTAACAGAAGAATCGGACGATTTGGAAATGCTTAATGAGAATGGAATGGATGTGGTTTCTGAGTACTTTTCTATGCCCTTGATTTATTGTATTAATCAGGACTTTCAAATTTTTGAAAAAAACGACGAGGAAGAAATTCCTTCGATTTTGCAACGCTTAATTGATCAAGAGCAGGAAAGATTTGTTAAACCTTTAGTTGATGAAATCACTACTGTTAATGTTGGTACTGAGGAGGACCCGCGGTTGGTCCAGATCGGGTCCACGTTGTCTTCGAAGGAACACGAGCACTTAGTCGCTTTATTAAAAGATTTCAAAGATGTTTTCGCGGGGTCCTACGAAGACATGCCTGGAATCGATCTTGAGATTGTACAGCACCGGATCCCTTTTGACCCAGAGGCCTGACCCGTTAAACAGAAACTCAGAAGGATCCGCCCGGACTGGGCCCTCAAGATTAAAGAAGAGGTCACCAAGCAAATTGACGCAGGGTTCCTGCTGGTATTTGAATACCCAACTTGGTTGGCCAACATTGTTCCGGTGTCGAAGAAGAATGGCAAGATCTGAGTATGCGTAGATTTCAGGGATTTGAACAGAGCCAGTCCTAAGGACGACTTTCCCTTGTCGCATATTGATGAGTTAGTGGACTTCACAGTGGGGCATGCTTTGCTTTCATTCATGGATAGATTCTCGGGCTATAATCAGATAGTGATGGCACCTGAAGACTGGGAGAAGACTGCTTTCACCACCCCGTGGGGGACTTACTGTTACAGGGTGATGCCATTTGGGTTGAAGAACGCTGGAGCTACATATCAACGGGTCGCGACCATAATATTGCATGACATGATCCACAAAGAGGTTGAGGTGTATGTAGACGACATGATTGTCAAGTCCAAAGAAAGAGAGGGCCACTACACCGCCTTGCAAAAGTTCTTCCAAAGGATCAGAGAATTTCGGTTGCGACTGAATCCTCAGAAGTGTATGTTCGGTGTCACAGTAGGGAAAATGCTGGGGTTTCTAAATACACAGAGAGGTATCGAAGTCGACCCTTCCAAAATCAAGGCCATCTTAGAAATGCCACCACCAAGGACTGAAAAGGAGGTGCGAGGCTTTCTGGGTAAAGTGCAATTCATAAGACGGTTTGTCTCAAAATTAACCTTGACTTGTGAACCACTTTTTGGTCTCTTGAAGAAAGGAAAGAAGTTCCAATGGGACGGCCGATGCCAAGCTGCTTTTGAATAGATCAAAGAATACTTACAGAACCCACCCGTGTTGTCACCGTTCGAGCCGGGAAAACCGTTGATTTTGTATCTTTCAGTAACTGAGACTACAATGGGCTGTAGGCTCGCACAAGTGTCTGAGGACAAGGTGGTGAGGGCTATCTACTATTTGAGAAAGAAGATGCTTGAGTATGAAACCCGCTACACACCGTTGGAAAAGGCTTGTTTAGCCTTGGTGTGGGCTACCAGGAAGCTACGACACTACCTGTTAGCTCACTCCTTGATGTTGGTTTCAAGATTAGATCCCATCAAATATCTCTTCGAGAAACCAGCACTTACGGGTACGCTAGCTCGTTGGTAGCTTTTGCTTTCCGAATTCGACCTGAAATATGTGACGCGCAAGTCAGTAAAAGGGAGAGCAGTAGCGGAGTTCCTAGCCGATCACCCAGTAGAAGGGGATGAAACAGTTGAGTACTTATTCCCAGATGAGGCCATTTTGCATATCGAAGACGAAACTTGGACGATGTACTTTGACGAAGTGTCAAATCAATACGGGTATGGGATAGGAGTCTTGCTGATTGCACCCGACAATTCCCGTATCCCTCTAGCCTTCAAACTCTAGTTCAAAGTCTCGAACAATGAAGCAAAATATGAAGCATGCATTGCTAGTTTAGAAGCAGCCCTGGAACTACGAGCAAAACGGTTGAACATCATCGGGGACTCAAATCTTGTTGAAACTCAAGCGAAAGGAGATTGGAAAGTCAAAGAAGAAAAGATGATAATGTATCACCAGACCTTGGACTTGTTAATTCCTCGGTTTGAGAAACTAAACTTTGCTCATCTGTTAAGGGAGAACAACAGGTTCACAGATTCACTAGCAACTCTATCTTCCATGATAGACATCCCTTTCGGAGTCCGGATGTGTCCGATTATCATTGACCAGAAATTTGCACCGGCCTATGAGTCGATTGCTGCCATAAATGAGGTTTAAGATGAGAACCCCTGGTACTACGATGTCTGGAACTTCTTGGAAAAAGAGGCGTATCCACCAGGGGCAAATGCCAAGGATAAAAGGGCAATCAGAAGAATGGCCGTTCAGTTCATCATCTATGGAGGTAAATTGTATAAGCGGGGTCATCAGGGGATGCATAAGTTGTGTGTTGATGCCGAAGAATCGAAGCGCCTGATGGAGGCCATCCATGGAGGAGAATGCGGAGCACATGTGAACGGGGTGATGCTAGCCCAGAAAATCCTCTGACAGGGTTATTACTGGTCCACCATGGAGGAGGATTGTATCGACTTTGTTCGGCGATGCCACAAATGTCAAATCCATGTAAACCGCATGAACATCCCGCCGTCGAAGCTGTACAATATGACTTCGCCATGGCCATTTTCAGTTTGGGGAATCGATGTGATCGGGGCCGTCGCTCCGAAGGGGTCTAATGGGCATGAGTTCATTCTGGTCGCAATAGACTATTTCACAAAGTGGGTTGAGGCCCAATCTTATGCGGTGCTGAAGGCTTCACATGTCGCGAAGTTTATTAGGAACAACATCATCTGTCGCTATGGGGTTCTGAACGAAATTATCTCAGATAATGGTTCCTATTTCAAGAAAGAAGTGATTGACTTGTTGGAGAAATACAATGTGGCTTTTCACAAGTCGTCTACATATCGGCCACAGACCAATGGAGCAGTCGAGGCCGTCAACAAGAACATCAAGCCTATTTTACAAAAGATGGTGGAAACCTACCGGGAATGGCCAGATAAGTTGCCATTTGCTCTGTGGGGCTACTAGACTTCAATTAGAACTTCTACTGGAGCGACTTCGTATTCATTGGTTTATGGGATGGAGGCCATTCTACCTATCGAAATTGAGGTTCCGTCATTACGAGTGCTGGCTGAGTGTCAGATAGTCGAAGCAGATTGGCAGCAGAGCAGATTTGAGGAACTCATGCTCTTTGATGAAATGAGACTGAAAGCACTGTACCATGTTCAAGGTTATCAGCGCAGAATTGCCAGGGCTTTCAACAAGAAGGTTAAGTCCCAAAATTTGAAGGAAGGAGATTTGGTGCTCAAAGACAACCGAGCCCCCATCCATGACCTAGGGGCAAGTTCCGACCCAATTAGACGGGTCCCTACATCATTAAGTCTATTTGGTCAGGTGGAGCTGTTGTTCTGATGGACCTAGATGACCTAGAGTTCTCACAACCGATCAACATGGACAAGTTGAAGGGATATTACCCTTGAGAGGCTCGCTAGGCCGAAAACTCGAAAGGGCGACATAGGCAAAAGTTAGAGCGTGAAAAAATTTGAAATTACAAAAACTAAGCTTGCAAGGTTGAAAACCCGCAAAGGGCGGCCTTGGCAAAAGTTAGAGCATAAAAGGAGAGTGAAAATACTCGAGTGAACCTACGTAAGGCTTGATTCTCATCTTTGGGATACGTAGGCAACTTCATTTTGAAGTCCAGCCATAAACACTTCCCCGATCAACTTTGTCCATGTGATCATGTTTGGTCATCTTTGTCTATTCTACATTCAAGAGCTCGGTTGTGATCTCCAGTGCAGTGCTACTCAGACTAGGGGCAACTTTCCAGTTGCTGGAATCCGGGGTTGTGCATCTCAGTGACAGATCCCAGGCGTATCCAGTTCTGATCCATGTCGAAAATGGTTTTGAAAAGTTTTAATAAAAGTTGATTTTGTTCAAATTAATCTTTTTACAACTTAGACCATTTTTGGACCAAAGCGGAAAATTTTCAGTACCCACAACGTTCAATTTTATTGATTTCAATACAGAGTCCTCCTGCGCTTGCATACAAATTGAAGTTGTTTTTGGCTACATTCATAAAGAAAAGTTGAAAGTACTAGTAAAGCAATAAATCCGGGGCATAGTTAAGTCAGGTGTTCCTGTGCCCCCTCCCAGAGCTGGTCGAAGCTTCTGACGCTAAAGTGGGCCCAATCTGTGCCTCTTTGTTGAGTCAATCTATGCACTCATCAGACAAAGTACAACTGAAAGTGGGAGCGGGGGCCAGGAGTTCTCTCGTCCTCCATGCTGTGGCATACCGAGCAAGCTGTGCACCTCGGGTCGGGAATGCAGCAGGGTACTCTATCCCCTCTAGCGGGCAAGTTTGATCATGGCCGAATTGGCACTGGAACCAAAAAGGAAAGTAAAACATGCAGTGCGTCAGACCAATCAACTGAATCCCAGTCTGCCGGGACATGCTGTAGCTCATTACCGGTAGATTGAGCCAAGGACAATGCCAAGCAATGCGGTCTGCGAAAAAATTGCACATCCAGTCGAACCACCACCCCTCATCAAGGGCATCGATTAGACGTCGCCGGAAGAAGTAGCCGCGAGCTGAGTATGTTGGGCAAGAGTCCACAACCTGCAACTTATCCATCAATCACACCTAGGGAGGGATGAAAAATAAGAGGTTAAAGAATAGAGAGGTATACGTTGAGAGAAAAGTGAGAAAAGGGTTTTGTGTGAAAAACCAAGCCTGAGGGCTGAGTGATGTGAGCAATATATATGTGAGATAGGGAGGGAAACATTACCTGCAGCAGCAGTGGACTCCCCGTAAATCTGGTTGTTTCCCGGCGATGAAAAGCATCCAAGCCCATCAGTGTCTCGGCCAATGTCATGGCAATGCAGCTCTTACCCTCCTTCAAGCCTTGGGCAACTTCAATCAGACGAACGCTAGACCCGCTGAAGCCCGGGGCAAGAAAAAAATGAGATAACATGCACAAGCAAAGGGCATGTCGCTGAAAGCCCTGCCAATGTTGGTCACTGCGGTCACCGGGATCAGAAAACGTTGAATCAAGCTGAGGATATCAAATTCTCCATTGCAGATCAGAGACCGAGCATTGTGCATAGTGAGCCCACACATTCGTCCTAAGGCTTGAACATGGCCGAAGCGGAGTTGGGGCAAGATCTCCTTGTTGTGCTCGGACTCCATCAAAGCTTGGAAATCTTTGAAGGTAGGGCACATCTCTTGCTCGCCGAAGCGAAAGACATGTGTTACCGGATTCCAAAACCTCGCCGTGGCATGGAGAAAGGGAATGTGCAGCGGAGTGCGGCTCAACGTGAATAGTGCATTTAAGCCAAAGCCCCGGAAGTTCAACTTTTCTGAGCCGTCTAAAGTAGCAATCCAAGCTGCGAGATTTTCGATGAGGAATGCCTCCATTTTGATGCAAAACTGAGATGAAATGAAAGAACCACGAAGCTGGAACTTTGATAGAGGATAAGGCACTGTTTGGCGACACTTGTCAAAAATCTGGTGGTCGCCAAACCAGGTGGTCGGCTGACCACTTTTTCTGGTAGGCCGACCACCCCTTTGGTCTCCAAGGAAAATAGCTGGTCGGCCAGCCTCCTCTGGTGGTCAGCCATTGAGGAAAGTTGGTCTTCGGCCTTTTCCTAATCTCTAGAATGGAGTTCCTAGCATTTCCATGTGTTGGGAATATCGAAGGTCCGTGTTTTCCTCTGTTTCGGATGCATTCCATCACTCGCCTTGTCCGAATTGCATTTGTTTATCGAGTTATTGTTAAGTCTTGCTTATCGAGTTGTTGTTTTGCGTATTGAGTTGTAGTTTTGTTTATCAAGTTGTTAAGTTTTATCGAGTTGTCGAGTTTTATCCATCGAGTTGTTACTCTTTGTTTATCAACATTCGTCGGGATTTGCTTATCGAGTTGTAAACTTGCTAAGGTGTTGTTATTTCTTAGCGAGTTAAGTTGTTTGGTTTGTTGCGTCGGTTCACTACCTGACTTGGTGATACACATTGCTTAATTTTCATTCAATCTCATTTTTGTGCAAAATGATGTGATGCGATGCTAAGAACATAAAATACAACAATTTTTTCAAAAAAGCTGTTTCATTCCATCATGCTTCCTTTGTTACAACACTTTACAACAAGGGTACAAGTTTTACAGAAAATAAAATTGCCTAATAATGTACAATGTGCTACAACTACTAGTAAAAAAGAAAAATAAAGCAGGAACAGCTACATCAGTGCTATCAAGCGCAGGAATAAGAGGCCCTCTTCGTCCTCTTCTGCGGAACAACCTCTGCACCATCATCATTATCTGAATCGGAGCCGCTGCCCTCGGAATCCTCCTCGGCATCATCTCCACTATCGGAATCGGAACTAGAGTCACCCTCTCTGTTAGCGGATGTTTCTGACTGGGGATGTGCAGACTCCTCCTCCTCGCTGGACTCCTCCTCTATGACAGGCGCTCTGCGTCCGCCTCGACTGCAGGTCAAACCCCCTCTCCCAGCTCCCCGAGAAGGCCTGGATGGCCCGGTCTGTGGCTCAGCCTGTAGCGGTGGCATCTGAAAAGGAAGAGTGCAATTTGAATACATTAGCCAATATGTATATCAGATGTAGAGACAAGAAAGCTACATGGAGTGGGTGCATGCAGATATAGTATATGAATGTGGTGTGTGTTAGATGTGCTCTACACATGCAGTCAACCAATGCAGTGAAATAGTCGAATTCAGCATGTCATCAAAAGTATGATAAATGCAGGAAAAAAAAAACTGAAAAGTACCGAAACACTGGTGATGAACAGCTGCGTCTCTCTCCGCAGGACCTGCCCTTGAGTGAGGCCACCAACCCGAGCAACCCCTCAGTATACTCCCTGGGAGGCTGCAGATACAAGCTCAAGTCATCAATGAATAAATGAATGCCTAAGTATCTGAGTGGTAAATGACAAGCAGTGGAACATACTGGTGGTGAGTCAGGATTACTGACATATCAGTGATCGGGCATAGGAGGCTCTATCGGAATCGGGTAAGATGACCCGTATCACCATCCAGTCAACTCGGTCGGAAGACCTGGCCACCCGGCGTGCTGATAAGTCGGGGGAATTGGGGGAACCAGTCCAGTCCCACCTCTCGATGTGCCAGCCCTACTAGTCGAAGGGAGATTTGTAGCCCGGGCACGACTCGATGATGGCATGCCAGTAGCCCTCCGAGTGGGAGTGCGGACACCTGTCAATGGGGGCATCAAGTATGTATGGCGATAGGTCGTGTAATCTCTCTCCTCTAAGTGCAGGGCTACATCAGTGCCTATTATAGCCAAATCAACCTCCTGGGGAGTGAGTCCCTCAGTGGATCGCATATCGTCCGGAGGTGCTGCGGGGATACTCTGCTCGGGGTAGCTCATCGTCTGACGCAGAAAATGGTCCCCCAGAAACCAGGCCCTGCCAACTGGCCCCTCGAATAAGATCCTATATCGAGAGTTGGTCCACCCTCCAGGGAAACGGAAGCGGGTATCTCCTTCCAGGGCTGCCAAGTGATCTGCAGATAACCAGTTCATGAGCTGATTAGCTATCGCAAATGTGCAAGATGAATCAAAGCTAAAAACATGAAGAACTGAGAGTTCTGAATTACCTCGGTCGTCCGCACCGTATCAAAAAACTGCCGCAAGTAGGGCAGAGTCTCCCGAGCCCTCGGCTGGTATCGACCCTCAAATACGTGGGAGTAAGGGATCGTGAGAGGCACCTCCACCTCGAGCTTCGGGGCTAGCGTCAGAAAGTATGCGAAAACCCATAGCTGTGGAAAACAAGGCAATAACCATTAGAATACAGAATGTACAGAAAATGCAGAATGCTGAGAGCAGAGTACAAAGTACAGAATGTAAAGTGTGTCATGTGTGCAGCATACAGATAATGAAAAGCAGAAATGTAAATCAAGAGGGCAGAAAGTACCTCCCAGGCTCTCCAATAGCCACCGACTTTGTTTTCCCGCCCGCGGGAGGTTGCGCTCATGTAGCAGTAGAAGGTAGCAAGGCCGGCGCCACCCCAATCATACTGGTTGACCTGTGATAGGTCTACCAGAGCACTCAACAGATAAAGTCCAACGGTGTTCCCCCTATCGGAGAACAAAGTGGTCCCGAGGAGGAACATCAAAAACCCTAGAGCATACTGCTCTATCTCCTCGAGAGTCTCGGGCACAGTCTCTCTGAAATGTGTGGAAAACCAAGTGTACCTGACTCTGCCCGATGATCTGTCAATCGGCGGACGGGCTCCTAACCAATAAATCCAAGCCGCCTCCGACTCGCCCATGTCTGCGTCGTAGGGAACTGGTCAGCCGGCCACGTCAAGACCAGTCAACAGGGCAAAGTCAAACGGGGTCATCACCATATCCCCGGTAGCCGAAAAGTGGAAAGCGTTGGTGGTGTTCCACCATCTCTCCACGAGTGCCCTCATCAGCGTTCTGCTAAGGGTCCGAACCCTGCCTCATCAACCAGATCACGAACGGTCTCTAGGAGCTCTGCGTACCACTCCCTAGCGATGATCGAGCCATAGCCCCGTGTAACACAGGAAGATACCTGCATTCAGAATGAACAGATGTATTCAGTTTCAAAATGAAAGTACGAGTTGTGTGCAAATCAAATTAGATACAATGTTGTGGACTGCGTGTTTAGTATGAGCTGCGTGCATATGCAATGAGTGAGCTGTGTGTTCACCAGTGAAAATGTATGAGCTGCGTGCAAACATAAGGAATGAGTTGTGCGTTCAGAATTGAAGTGTGTGAGCTGCGTGTTCAACATAAAGTATATGGGCCGCGTGCAAATGAAATGTATGAGCTGTGCGTTTAGATTCAAAAGTTTGGCTGTGTGTTCAACTTTCAAAAACTGTGGGCTGTGTTTTCATCATCAAAAAGTTTGGGCTGTGCGTTCGAATTTCAAAAACTGTGGGCTATGTGTTCATCATCAAAAAGTTTGGGCTGAGCGTTCGACTTTCAAAAACTGTGGGTTGTGTGTTCATCATCAAAAAGTTTGGGCTGTGCGTTCGACTTTCAAAAAATGTGGGCTGTGTGTTCATCATCAAAAAGTTTGGGCTGTGCGTTCGACTTTCAAAAACTGTGGGTTGTGTGTTCATTATCAAAAGTTTGGGCTGTGCGTTTGACTTTCAAAAACTGTGGACTGTGTGTTCATCATCAAAAGTTTAGGTCGTGTGTTCAACTTTCAAAAACTGTGGGCTGAGTTTTGGCTGTGTGTTCAACTTTCAAAAACTGTGGGCTGTGTGTTCATCATCAAGAGTTTGGGCTGTGTGTTCAACTTTCAAAAACTGTGGGCTGTGTGTTCATCATCAAGAGTTCGAGCTGTGTGTCCAACTTCCAAAATATGGGCTGCGTGTTCACGACAAAAAGTTTGAACTGTGTGTTTAGATTTCAAAAATGTGGGTTGCGTGTTCACAAGCAGAAGCATGAGCTGCGTGTTCAGAAATTCAAGTGCTTGAGCTGTGTGTTCAAAATGCAAACAGAATGCTGTGCTACAGGCTGAGTGTCCAAGAACAAGCTGCGTGCCAACTCAACAAAATTCTGTGTTATGAGCTGTGTGCTAAAACAAGCAAAGTCTAGTGATACATAAGCTGTGTGCCAAGTGGACCGGATGGTGTGTGAATGTGTTCAAAATAAGTAGATGAACATATATAGCGAAAATAGGAAATGCGCAAGAAATGCATAATACATTGCAGAGAATGTAATAATGAAGTACGTACCTCTCGTGCCTAGTGAGAGAGGTGAGACTTCGGCTCCCGTAGCAGGAGATCCATAGGTGCTCGTCGATCAAAATCAATAAAATGATAGAAAGTACTCAGGGGAAGGATATGCTCCGGAGGGTCGTACCTCTCGAGGTCAAACGGTCGAACTCTCGGGGGCAATGACATGATGTCCGGCTCACCCTCGGCACCTGGAGGACCTCCACCATGAGAGAAATGACCCGCCATTTCAAGAAATCTGCAAAAAAGAGCAAAATTAGCAAAATTAGCCAAAATTAGAAAAAGTCAACAAAAGTCAACTGTCGGGAAATGAAAAAGTCAACAAAAGTCAACTTCTGAGAAAATGTTCCAAATATCGAGACAAACTTACCTCAAGTGGTAAAAATGGAGAAAGAAGCTCCGAAATCAAATTTTAATCGGTCTAAAGTGAAGAAAACTGAAAGATTTTGCGAAACAACTTTGCGTGGGGCATTGGAAAACGCGTATAGAGCGCAGATCTGAGAGAGAAAATGGTCTAGGAAGCAAGAGGGACTAATTTTGGATCTAAATTTATGAGCAAAAGTGTTTTGGCCAAGTGTATTTAAAGATCCGAATGTAAAAGGACCAAACTGTCCCTGTTTTAGCAAAGTGGTCGGCCGACCAGCTTCTGTGGTAGACCGACCACCCCTTGAACAAGCCCTGGTCGGTGGCACTCTAGGGTGGTCGGGGGCCCTCCTGGGTGGTCTCCAATGCCTCTTTGTTCTCCCTACAAATTTTGGTGGTGATCGGAGTCCCTAGCTATCGAGAAAGTACAAGGAAAGTGCACTTTTCGGCGCGAAATCCCTCCGCGAGAACTTCAAATCCAATCTTCGATGCGTGGCTCGTTGTTACTCACCAAAAGCAAGGTGTATCCTTTTTGAGTACGTTGTGACCCTCCGAGAGGTAAACCGGAGGTCGCGTTTAAGTTCCCCCCGTCGAGGCTTACATTTCTTTGCTCATTGTTTTGTTTCAAATATGCTTTTGAAGTTACACTTATCCTGCACTGTTATGCACGTCACTTGCATTGTTGTGCACGTTTCACTGATATCGTCATGCCTCCATGATTAAACTTGCGTTGTCGCGCACGTTTCTTCTTGCATTACGATGCACTTTTTCATCGGCACCATGTTTGTCTGCGTTCGATATAGCGTTGAACATATGTTGCTAACAACATTCTACCCATGGAGTTTCTCTCTTTTGCAGGCACGATATTGTATGTACGGTTCATTTGAAGCTGGTACGACCAGACGAACCGGAAGGTATTGTATTCTCCGTGTGAGGCGTAACGAGGATTGTATAATTCTCTTACATCTTTACTGCATGATATGTAGTTTTGCTTTGCATTCTTGCTTAAAACTGTTGCATTTATTGTGAATATTTGCTTCATTACAGCTTATTGCTTTGCATGATCATGAGTTACGTTCGGCTTTGTGCCTATCATCTTGCATTTTGCCCCCGCCTGCGGGCCCATCTCTTGTTTATCTCGCCTGTTTGTCTAAGTCTTCGGCCTTGTCAAAAATGGGTCGTCTCTGGGCTTTGACATTCACTCCCGTCACTTATGACTTTCAAGTTCTGTCAAAGAGGGGAAACTGTAGACACCCCATTTTTGACTGACCTTAAGACTCAGACGTCATCGATTGAGTGCTCGGTGATTGCGCATGTTGTGCTCGTTCTGAGGTTACGAAGTCTCGGCTGAGAGCCTTGCTTCCAGACTTCGGGACTCTTTTGTGCTTTGCCTCAGTTTGCGAACTAGGTTCTGTTTTCTCTTCTCGAAGGGAGGGAGAGGTCTCGTACACCATCTTTCAGTGGCCGTAGGCTACTTTTCGTGATCGAAGACCACTGTTCCCGTTTGGAGACCAGTTTTTGGTTTTCGGAGTCGTCGGCCGTGCGCCTCGGTTCGGGACCGCTTAACTTTCTCCGTTTGCTCCGATTTTTGGCACACACCTTGTTTCCTCTCTCTAAAGGGACACTGTGGCCCGGGAGACCACCTTCGTGGTCGCACGGCATTTTCGATGCTTAACAGTCAGTTTTCAGGGTACTTGGCTGTGCGTTTTGGCCCCCGAGCCCTCGTTTTGCATCCGTCCTGGTCCATTTTCGGCATGGACCCTATTTTCATTGTTTGGAAGGTGGTACAAGGGTGGGAGACCACCTTTTCTTCTTGGAGACCACTTTTCCCGCCGGTCAATTTTTCTTGTTAGATAGGTCTCCCTGACTTTTGAGCCACAATTACTAGTCTCCCACCATACCACTAGAGAGGCTGCCGACCAACTTTTGAGGCTTGAACCTTTTGACCCTGGTTGGCGGACCAGGGCAGGTGGTCGGCCGACCACTTGAACTGGTCGGCCTACTTCCCTCTTTTCTGTTTCTGTGAGTGTGTGCCAGCTGTACTAGCTGGAGGGCACAGACTGCATCGTCCACACACGTGTATGGAGGATTGGCAACCTTGTTTTGGCTTCTTAAAGAAGCTTGGCCCTTTGCTCAAAGCTTCGAAGAGAAGCTTGACCCTTTTTTAGCTTCTTGAAGAAGCTTGACCCTTTGGCTCTAACTTCCTCAAGAAGCTTGACCTTTTTTGCTATAGCTTCCTCAAGAAGCTTGGACCTTTACACAAGCTTCTTGAAGAAACTTGGACCTTTGTTCCTCTGTAAGAGAGACCCTCTCCCTCATTTGCAAAGGTTCAGAAAATTTGTTTAAGGTATACACACCTCCCTCTTTATATCTCTCTATTTTGGTCTCAAAAGTCCATGGTTCTTGCACATTTACACTACACCTCTTAGCCCAACACCTCCAACACCAACCTAAGCTTCTTGGAAGGTCTTGAGAGGTCCTAAGGTCTGAGTTTTTGGCTTCAAAGTTGCTGGAGTTGCTAAGCTTCAACGGTAACACTTCTTTTCCTTTTTTGGTCTTTATTTTGCTTCATCTCTTAGCCATACTTGCAAGCATATTTGGGTTTTGTCATAAACTGAAAAAAGTCTTGTTTTGAAGTCCTTAACATGTTTGTTTAAGACCATTTTTCTGTTGGGGGTCATCTACCCCCTTGCATGCTTCATTTCATCTTGTTTTGAGCCATGCATTAGGGCCTTTTTCTTGAGCTTTGTTGGCTCTTTTGACCATTGAAATCCAACAGATTTTTAGTGGTTATTATGCATTTTTGGGCACCAAAATCAGAGAGGGGTGACCCTCTCACCCCTTGTCTTGTTTACTAGCATATTCAGCCTAACAAATGAGCCCTTATTTGCATGCTTCCAAGCCATGTTTCAGGCCATTTTCAGTGGGTTTTAGGACCTGCATAGGCTCTATCTAGAGCCCTTTTTGCCATTTTAGGTGTCCATCTTGTATGTGTAGAACAACCCTCTTTATAGCCTATCAAAGGGGCATGTCATTCTTGCATGCATTGGTCAAGTTTCGGTGGGTTTTTGGGCTTCATTTGACATGCCATGATTCTATTTTTGACTGGTTTGGTGGCCTCTCATGTGCTTCATATGGTTGTAGTGTAAATCATGGTTCACTAGCTTGTATTGCATGATGTTTTGGCCCTCTTTCCTAGCATATTTTGGCCATGATCCAAACTAATTTTATTCATATTTTGGGCTACCTTAGCTCTGTTTGAAGTGTTTTGGGTCATGCATGCATTGTTGTATATGGCCATAGTTCAATTTAAGCTCACTAGCTTTGCATATCGGGTCCACTAGCATGCGTTGTTTGGACCCTTGACATGTTTTGGCATCATCAAGCGTGATATTTCAGAGCACATAAGGTTGCCATATTCTCATGTTCATCACTCCTTCAGTATGTTTGAGAGTTGTGCTTGTATGCCTTATTTTTGAGCCTTAGCATGAGCTTTATTTCTATGCATTTTGAGCCATCATCTTAGGCCATTTTCCCACTGTCTTGGACTTGCCTAGGGTCTGTTTGGGGCTGATTTTTCCATTTGTGCATTGCTTTGTATACCTCTAGTGTAATGCACTTCACTAGTTTCGATATTCGGGCCATCTAGCATGCATTGTGTGACATATTTGCATGATTCAGGACCATCTTGCATATCATTTCAGAGCTGGAAAATGTATGATTATATGCTATATTTCATCCCTTGCCATGCTTTGGTATAGTGGCATCTGATGCCTTAGGTTCGAGCCTTTGCATTGTGCATGCTTATGTGTGTCTTGTTGCTTTGATTTCATCATGTTTGGCCACTGATTTGGGTGTGGCCGAGGCCCATTCACTTTGGTTTAAGTCCATCTTGCATTGTGTATGCCACATAGTCCATGTTGTCGCATGAGTTGATCATTCTCATTGTGTTTGTTAGTCTTCACATGTGCATTGTGTATGCCATTGTTTAGTCCATGTGCATTGAGTATGTCATGTGTAGTTCATAGCATTGTGTATGCCATTTGCATGCTTGCATGTCATTCCTTGCATCTTTGTATCATTTAGTTGCATTACATTAGGATTGCATGCTAGAAGTTGCATTGAGCATGCCATTCTTGTTTCATCATGTTTGGGATAGGAGTTAGCCCAAACACGGGAAACGATGAGCGTTTCATACTCCAAGTGATGAAACGTGCCCCGATTCCCGGTTGTCGACACTCTTGACTATCCATGATAGAGTTGTTGGCTTTAGATGCTTATTTGTGCATTCATGTCACATTAAGTTGTGCAATCCGACTCCTTGGCAATCATGCATCGGGATGCGAGATTGGTGGTCCGAGGATCGAGGGTTACACTCCCTAGAGCCTATGCTATGACAGGGAGAGTGGTCGAGCACATATTTGTTGAAAATACCTTGCCATGCTTCCCTATTGCTTTGCGTTGCTGAAAACCAGAATCCAGGGGCAGAAAGTGGTCGGCCGACTAGGTTTTCTGGCAGGCCGACCACCCTTTTTGGTCTCCACCACAAAGGGGTGGTTGGCAGGTGGTCACCCATGCCATTGGCTGGTTGGCAGCCCTCCCATAACTTTCCGGAGTGGAGTTTCAGCCTCTTGGAGCTTCGTGCAGGTTTCTGAAATAAATTGCACACAAAGGCAGGATGAAGCATCGCGATGGATTTCCCGACGAGGCGACGTGAGCATGCATGTGATACCCCTATTCCATATTATGCTAATTTATCCTCCTTATGCATATGATTCTGTGTTTGTTATGATTTTGAGTGCCATTTATATGAATATATGTGGTTTTGAATTTCTATCTATTCACCGTAGGAATATCTGTTTGATTGTCTGCTTTGAAAATTTAATTGAAGGCCTTATCGGCCACAGAACCCGAAAGTGATTACGCCATTGTGATTAGCGTAATTTTTAGAGCCTACGGTGAAATTTAATTGGAAATTGATTTGGATCAAATTAATTAGATTAAATTAATGTATTAAGTGCCCAATTGTTTTATAATGAAATAATGTGTTGAGCGGGGGCCTTAATACACTCCCCTTTCATTCTTTTGAACTAAAAAATCTGAGGGATACAATTGTGAGAGAGAGAGGGGCCGGCCATAGAGTGAGAGGGGGGAGAAATTGTGCAATTTTGGCTAAAAGCTTGGAAACCTTGAAGATTTCCCAAGAATTTGTTATAGATTGTGAGAATCAAAGCTCCTAGGTGAGTATTTCATGGATTCTAGTTTGTAATTTTGTGTATTAAAGCTAGTTGGGTAATCAAGAGTAAGTTTGGCATGAAATTAAGTTGATTTTGTTGAAATTAAAGCCAATAGATGCATGAATGTATATAATTGTCTTGAATTTGCATAATTGAGCTTGAATTACATGACTCATGTTAAATTTTGGTTGAAATCCATGTATTTGACCATCTTTTCATCATATGGGGTGAGAATGAGGGTTATATGTCACATGCATGTACAATCCATGGGAGTAGAAGCTTTGAATGCATGAAGTTGTTATGTTAGTGATGAATTTGGGGGAAAATGAGCCATGCATGGATTTGATTTATGAAATTGAGCTTCAAAATATTGTAATTTAGTGTTTGTATCATGCTAGCACACATATATATGAAGTTTGAGCCAAAATCATGCATTTGGAGCCTTTGAATTTGAAGTTGGAGCTCAAGAACACATTCTGGATTTTCCAGAAATTTGATGTCCGCTCGAGCGGGGAAATCGCCGCTCGAGCGTGAATTTCGTGCTCCTAGTATTTTTGTGCAGGCATGATGTCCGCTCGAGTAGGGAGCCATGTAGGATGGACTTCCACTCGTGCGCCAGAATGCATGCTCGAGCGTAAAAATGACATAACTAGTACTTTTGCAGACCTCATGGGTCCGCTCGAGCGGGGAAGTCCACGCTCGAGCGGGGACCCTGTTTCTGAAAATTTTGTATGATCGTTCTGTGTTTCGTTTTCCGTTCTTTTTCACTTGCAAGCACTCTTAGGCATGCATTAAGCATTGTAATTGAGTTAAAGAGATAAGAATGAAGCTTAAAGAGGAATATGTGAATTAAAGAACAAATTGAATCGTTTGTGACCCATATGTGTTATATGATGTGTAGGGTCAAGCTCCAGGGCAAATCCACAAGCCGATCACTGTGAGTAATATCTGATATCTGAAATATGTTGTTGTCCAAATTGCTTACTTCTATGTAAGTTTTATAAGTTCATTGATTCGTTTGGTGGACAATGGTTGTTATACTATATGAATGGGCCAGAGGCCGTTTTGATAAGAACGAATGAATGGGCCGAAGGCCGTTTTGACAGGAATGAATGGGCCGAAGGCCGTTTTGAGATGAATGATTGAGCCGAAAGCCGATTGACATAAATGGTTGGGCCAAAGGCCGTTTTGACACAAATGAAAGTTTGACATGCATGAATGGGTCAGAGGCTAGGTTGACATGCATGAATGGGCCAGAGGCCAGTTTGACAGGCATGAATGGGCCAGAGGCCAGTTTGACATACACGAATGGGCCAGAGACCAGTTTGACATGAATGAATGGGCCAGAAGCCAGTTTGATATGAAAGTTTGAAAGGCCTAAAAGGCCAGTTTGATATGAAAGTTTGAAAGGTCTAAAAGGCCAGTTTGATATGAAAGTTTGAAAGGCCTAAAAGGCCAGTTTGATATGAAAGTTTGAAAGGTCTAAAAGGCCAGTTTGATATGAAAGTTTGAAAGGCCTAAAAGGCCAGTTTGATATGGAAGTTTGAAAAGGCCAAAGGCCAGTTTGACACGAATAACAGTTTGACACGAATGACAGTTTGACACGAATAACAGTTTGACACTAATGTAAATTGGGCCCAAGGCCGTTTGATGTATATTGTTCTAATGTATATTCTTTATTCGATATTATTCACTGGGCTTTCGCTCACGCTCATTCATGTGTTTGTAGGTGAGCCAAGAGAAGTCCAAACCCAGTCCCAGTGAAGTCTGTATGGAACAACTAAGGTTTTGAAGAGTCAGCCCTTGCGTCTCACACACGAGACACGTCTTCGCCCTTCTGCCATTCTATGTTATTTTGTCATGTTGGTGAGGACTTTGGTGTACATCTGTATATAGCTTTGTTTTGGCTGACTTAGATTTGAATGATCCTGTCTGTATAGAACTTTATGTTAGTATACTTTCTGTTGTAACTTATTAACATATGTATGTATGGAATGTTATGATGTGCATATAAGCACGGCTCTATGGACAAAGTTTTAAATTTGCTTCCGTTTGGCCCCTTTACTCTGATGAGTTTTGTTTGGTTTGATTTGAGGCCGTAGGTAATCTTGTGATTATTGGCCGGTTATGGCCTTAACCCATAGGGGCGGGTTCGGGTTGTGACAGAGTGGTATCAGAGCACGAGTTAATAACTCACACACTTGTCCAAAAGAGCAATAAGCGTGTAGAAAAGATCTAGGATGCATTCATGTGATAAGTATGAAATTGGAAGCATCGAGAACATGCTTAAATGTTTTGATATGAATAGTTATGTGTTATAAGTTGTGATCTGCTTGCATTGTAAATTATTTGAATACGTATGCTCTTTAGTATATGCATACCTGTGAATCTTTTGTATAAAGCATAATGCAAGTTTAATCAAATGTTGAAAACATGTGATTATATGAGATATGAATTGTTGCACTAATGTGTATAACGAGTTTGTTTTGTTATAATGCACATACATGAACATATGAATCATGAAAAGTTGCCTATGTGCATTCGACCCTGCAAATGGGTGTCTATGTGAAATATGAACATGATTTGAGTATATAACTATTTAGTAAATGTTCAGCATGTGATATTTGATAAGTGTGAAATCATCTGTTACGTATGTGATTAAATGTGCCTACGCATGTGTATCTGTGTTTAATTTTGTATTGGGCATTCCAGTGTTTGGCAAGGCTTAATAAGAGTTTGTGTAGAACATAGATAAAGTAAGGGCATACGAGTTGGCAGACTCTTTCATAGCCAGACTTGATAGTCTGGAAGGAATAGTGCAAGAAATGGCAGGGATCTTAAGACAACAACGTCAGTTGCCGCTACGGCAAGAACCTTGCCACCACCAGTGTAAGAAATACCGAGGAGTTTGTTATCAGATCTTTGGGCTCGTTATAGGTGCGGTAAAACGGACCATATGGTAAGGAACTGTCCTTGAAATGGACAAAATATGGATAAATCTTCTGCCTCAGCTAGATTCGTACCAATGGTAGGAATGGCTAATGAGGATAGAGTAATTACACTTATTCCAGAAAGCACTCAGAATACTGCAACTGTTATTCCAGGTATCTATATTGTTTATAAACGAATGCCTATATGTGATTGATTCTGAATTAGTGCATGTGTACACCTTTGCTTAGGGTATTGTTTGATTCGTATGAGCATGCCCTTTCATAATTGCTGCATGTGTGTTTGGATTGGTCAGACCCACAAGATCGAGACTGTATTTATTGAACATATATGTGCTCTATTTGGGAAATTGTGAAATATGTATTGGGATATTGATTGACTCTGTGATTGTGTGACCGAGTTGAGCACCCTAAAGGACGAACTCTAAAATTGCGAGATCGTGTATTCTGATTGGTAGAAAATTAACTGGACTATGTGACTATATTAAGCTTGACTCGTCAGCCTATGTTTTGTGACTGATTTGGAACCTCTGCGTGACAAATCCTATATTACGAGTAATCGAAGGACTTTGTTTAATGTGTTACTGTGTACCATGTGCTTGCATCTAAGATTTATTTGAGAACTGCTATATTGATTATGATACATACCTTCTGATATGAATAATTGCACGTATATGTGACTACACCGGAACTTATGTGGACAATGCCATATTGTACCTGACTTGAGATACCTTGTTATGACCAGTTGTGATAAACTTAGGACAGTTGTGAAACTATCAACCATGTACCCTATTTGGGAAGACTTTTATCTGATTCGATCCGATAGAACCTTTGTCTGATATTGCCTTGATAGAACCCTCATTGGATATGATATGAGGGGACCTTCGTTTGATTTAATTTGATAAGACCTTTGCCTGGATTGATTTGGTAAAACGCTCTATCTAATTTGATTTTGTAGAGGGGTGTAGACACCCCATTTTTGACCGCCCTTAAGACTTGGGCACTACTGATGGTTTGCTCGGTGTTGAGAGATGTGCAGGGCAAAGATTCAGTTTCTTCGGCAAGGAGAGAGGCAAATCCTTCAAAACACTTTGTTTAGGGGTTTGGAGTTGAAGAAGAGAGGAAAGGAGAGGAGAAAACTAGTTTGGGAGAAGTTCGGCATGAATCCGGGTAGAAGCGAGTCGAGCAGCCCTCGCTGAATCGGGCTTATCTATCTGTACACTTGGAGTTTAGCTATGGGGCCACCACCGTCGGAAAGCTTACTTCTGGGGCTTCATTTTCCACTCAAGAATCTCCTAGAGCCAAGTCCGGGTGGGGGAGATATGATCAGTTGAAGTCGGGCATCATCCCGGTTGGATCGAATCTGCGCGGCTTCACGAAAAAGGGCATAACTTTTTGCACAGAAGGAATTTTAATGCAAGGTTTGCGCCATTGGAAAGCTAACTTCCGGGGCTTCAATTTGGACACCCACCGGCATTTTTTTGACCTTGGCATCATCTATCGGCAATCTATTTTGCCGACCGGAAAAATATTATGCCGACCGGCACTTTATTTTGGCCGACGACCAAATTTTCTGGCCGGTTTGCACCATTTGCACCCTCCAAGTATGGTGCATGCCAGCTGTGCCAGCTGGGATGCACAGACCCTACTCCACGTGCATATATGTGGCTATTTTGCACCCTTTGCACACCTTTGGCCCCTTTTCTTGCACCCTTTGCTCAAGGCTTCTTGAGGAAGCCTTGACCCCTTTTCTTGGCTTCCTCAAGAAGCCTACCAGCTGTCCAAGCTTCTCCAATAAGCCTTGAACCCCTTTGACCCCTTTCCCTTGACTTAGCTTGTAAGTTAAGTGCTTTATTGCTTATATATGCACCTCTCCTCCTCCTTTGTTTAAGTTAGAGACTTGAGGCAAAAAAACCAGAGATATACCATATATATCTGATATACATACATACAAACCTCCATCTCTCTCTATATCTCTCCCATTCAACCATCAAACACCCTTGTTCTTGGGCCATTTCTTCATCAACTCATAGCACAAGGCATCCAACGCCTATTCCAACAGCTTGAGGCTGTTCTCCAGAGCTTAGGAGCACCTAAACTTGGTCCAAGAGGTGCTGGTTCATTGGTCTACAAGGGTGAGTCCTCATCTTCCCTTTTCTAGCCTTTTTTTGCTTCATATCTAAGCCATAGTTGCTTGCACTTTTGGGCTCCGACCTAAACTTCAAATCATCATATTTTGAGGTCCTCTTCATGTTTGATTGAGGACCTCTTGCTGTTTGAGGATAGTAGCTAGCACTTCCTTCTTTATCTCTCCTTTAGGCCCTAATCTTGCATGTTATTTTTGGCCTACGTGTAATCTGTTTTTGAGGATGTAGTAAACTGTAGATAGGCTTATTTTGAGCCCTTCTTCAACATTGAAGAAGGGCTCAACACTGTTTGAGACTTCCATGTTGTACTTCCCTTTATATCCTCCTTTTGGTCCCATTTTTGTATGTCTTGGCAGCCCCTGATGTTGCTGTTTTTGGACCTTGCTCCGAACTAAAAGTGGCTTTATTTTGACCTCCTGAACATGTTTTATTTAGGGTCTTTGGCTGTTTGATGAATATTTTGTGTACTTCATGTTATAGCCCTTTTGTGGCCTTAATCTTGCATAAATTGTTTGCCATGCTTGTATCTGTTTTTGAGCCTTGCCATGAACTGTAAATGTGCATATTTTGGGCCCCTCTTCAATGTTGTTGAAGGGCCCTAACCCATTTGGGGTTAGTAGCTGTGAGTTGCTTCATAATCGCATGTTTAGGGCCGTTTTTGTATGCCATTTTAGCCCTATCTTTGCTTGCTGTTTGGCCATGTCATAAACTGTAAAAATGCTTGTCTCAGATCTGTCTTGCTTCTGTCTTCATGCTCCATGTCCATATTGTGCATGCTTTGTATAGCTGTAAGCCATTTCGGGTGCCAAAAGTCCATGTTTCGGGACTATTCCATGCATCGGGTGTGTTTTCGCCTCATTTCGGGGCTGTTTTCCCCCACATTTCAGTGCTGAAATCCCATTGGCATGTTTGCATATCATTTTCCATGCCATTGCATTGCATATGCCTTTGCCTCGATTTGCGTGCCCGTGTGCACGCATTTCGAGGCACTTCATTTTCATCCATCGGCCTCTTATGTGAGTGTGGCTGAGGCTCTCTCATGTTAGTATAAGTCCATGTTGCATTCTATATGCCGTTTTAGCCATTGCATTGCATATGCCATTGCCTCGGTTTGCGTGCCCGTGCGCACGCATTTCGAGGCACTTCATCTTCCTCCATTGGCCACTGTTTTGGGCCTAACTAGAGCTGCCTAATTCATGTTTAAGACCATCCTTGGCTTATTTGCATGCATCATCTTGCATGTTTGCTTGTATCGGCATGTTGCATCCTTAGCTCGTATGCCTAAGTTGCATTGCATCTTGCATGCATCACCTTGCCTCTTGAGATGAGTATGATAGAGGTTAGGCCTCCTTGTGTGTTTATTTGGTTTGCATGCATTTGAAATCAAAGTTGCATACTTGGTTCCTTGGGCCATCATGCATGGAAATGCGCGATTGGTGGTCCGAGAATCGAGGCACATGCCCCTTTGAGTCGCAAACATGATAAGGGACATGGTTAATGCATACATGCCTTGAATTGTGCTGCCATGCTTTGCCTTGCCCTCTGTTGCTGCCAGTTGCAGGTTCTGCAGGCTTTCTCTGCCGACCGGCAGTGTAAGGTGCCGGCCGGCAATATTTTCTCTGCCGACAGCTTCAATTTTGTGCCGATGGACACATGCCAGTGCCGGTGATGATCCCACTCAGCCGGTGGTACTCCCCAGTGCCCAGGGATGTAACCCTGAGGTTTTGACAGCCTCCAGAGGAGGAAAGGAAGGAAAACAGAGGCAGCTTGCGCATGGCGGCGCGTCTTTCGAGGCGTTTTCCTGTTTTAATTAGTCTATTTAATTTGTTAATTAAATTAGTTAATTTGTAATATTAATTAGCTTGCGTAGTTAATTAATCTGTAATATTTATTTGGTCCCTCCGAGCGAGGGCAAACTTGTAATAAGTGTGGGTGTGTGTGTGCATGTCTTCCAACCCCCACTTCTTTCTCCCTTTTATTTACCTGCTTATGATGGTAGATTAGGGCACATTTATTTTATCATACCTTATGCTATGCATGCGTGCATCCATACATTTGTACTGCATGCACTAGGCTCGGTACATCACGCTAACTGCATTCGTACTTCAATTCAAAAATTGACTATGTGATAGTTGATCGCATTTCATATGCCATGCTTAGGTTAGCCGA
Source organism: Camellia sinensis (assembly GCF_055761805.1). NCBI lineage: Eukaryota > Viridiplantae > Streptophyta > Magnoliopsida > Ericales > Theaceae > Camellia > Camellia sinensis. The sequence goes on from NC_138963.1 coordinate 146,985,000, forward strand.
GCCTGCCTAGATTGCATTTTTGCATGTGATGCATTAGCCATTTTTAACATGAACTAGGGCATGCATGTTTGCTAACTAGTTTTCTGTTTTGGCTCGGAGTACAATGTAAGTGTTTTCGCTTTAGCATCTCGCATGCGTGTGAATGTTAACATGACAGTATGCTTGCCATGCGGCTAAATGCTTATGTGATATAACTGCTTGAATGCCTGTGGATGGAGGTTGAATTACCTAAATTGGAATAATGCATTAAAACTGTGAGTTTTAAGCCCACTAGATAGTGGCAAAACCATCTTTTCCAAAAGCCCACTTGAAGGTGGCAAAATCTGCATTTTAGCCTACTTGCGAGTAGCAAACTATTTTCAAAACAAACATGAAATGTTTTGTTCCAATTTGGGCAATTTGGTCTATACTTGTTTGCTGTGCGCATAACATAGTAATTCTAGGCTAACAATTGGTTTAAGAACACATAACGTTTTCAAAATCAGATATCACGGTTAGTAGAGGCCGGTCCTCGGACCGGGCGAAAGGGGGTGCTCATAGCTGACCTTCCCCGATCGTACCCAAGCTCCCGAGCCGAGACAACTCCGGTGATGACGGACATGTGGCCTTCGGCACCGAGTCAGGGTTTCCTAAATTTCCCCATTTAAAAAATATTTAGGTGGCGACTCTGTATCTGGCAAAGCAGTCCATGTTTGGCACTACTTTTTCAAAAATTTGTTTCTCAAAACGATTTGCCAGATTTGGACTCTTTGGTTCAGATTAAGAACCGTGACACAAATCGAGTCCGAACTGTAGCACGAGGCCCACGCGGGCGCGTCTACAGTTTCTGGCGACTCTGCTGGGGATTTTTAGAGAGTTTGACTCGAACTCGTGATATCCTGTTTTGATTTCATTTATGTGTTTCTTTGCATTGCATGTGCATTGGTGCGCCTAGGAACACAGTGTTTGCCATCTGCCATTCCTGAACGGTTTGCCGGAGGCTTGTCTTGTCAAAGCATGTCCGTAAGGCTGACCGGCTATGGGCTCTGACAGTATGGGAACACAAACCCCGGTTTTTACCGGGGCACCCTTTTGACCATTCGACCTAGTGCATATTCGGAATCCGTAGTGACCATTCCAAACTAGGACAGGTTGCTTACCCGATAGGTTGTTTGAAACCGCTGTGTGCGTAGTGAAACCCTAGCTCCTGACAAAATAGGACAGGGAAACCCTACCCCAACATAGGGGTGTTTTGGCTCTCTCTTACTTGCTATGTGCTTTTAGAGTGTATCTCTATAGAAATGCATATACCAGTTTGCAAGTCTGGGCATCAGGCCTGTGGGCATCAGCATCAATATTTGGGGAATCAGTTTTACCCGAGGGTATCAGTTTACAGGCAGATATTTGGGAAACAGTGATCAGTATTGGGTACATTCATCCTAGTATGCTCAAATCTGTTCCAGTGAAATTAGGCTGAGATGCTCTCTGTTTTCCCTTTTGCAAGGTAGTCCTGGAACCATAGCTTCAGAAGGCTCCAATATCCCCCGAGGTTCATCGGACTTGTGCTGATAGACTTTGTCAGGTCAGAGACTCAGTTCAAGGGTAATCAGGGCTAGAGAAGGCTAGTCAGGCACAGACCACCAGTACAGCAGCTACCAGATGAGTGATCTTTGAGCAATCAGGCTGAGATTTCCGAACCTATTGCCGACACAGATATACCGGTTGCTCAGTTAGATTAGAACAGTATGTCGAGTCTGGAAGAGATGGTGCGCCAACTCCAGGATAGTATGAAAGCCATGCAGCAAGACGCAGTCTGTCAAGCGGAATTCGCCAAACAACAGGCTGTGGCCATAACCCAACAGGCAGAGACAATTGCTAGATTGGAGCAGCAAACTGGAGTATCTACTTTGCACCAGACTCCTCCCCCACCAAGAGTTCCCATACTCGGGGAGGCAACCCACGTCCAGGAGGATACCGACCTTCCAACGGGGCCAGCTCCGCCCCCGATCCCGCCTCAACTATCCAAAGCACCCACTCCTATCAATCAATCGGATTCTCCCTTCGAGCCCGAGGTGGAGCCCGTGGCATTAAAAATGCACAAGCTTGAAAAGCTGTTCAAAAAATCTCAAGGTGCGAAGTCCATTCCGGACATTGGAGACGGATACATCGACGCAGCTGTGACGCTGCCAGATCGGTTTAAGATGCCACAAATCGATCGTTTTGACGGATTTGAGGATCCCATGGTACACCTGCGACTATTTTCAGACATCCTAAGACCAATGGGCCTCACTAGATTGCAGAAGCTGTCTTTGTTTGGCCGGACCCTGTCGGGTGTAGCGGCCGCATGGTATGCCAAATTGGAGGATGACGTCAAGAGAAGTTGGGATGAGATGGCTGAGGCCTTCGTCGCACAATATTCATACAATACCCAAATCGAGGTTACGACCCGTGATCTTGAGACGACGAGGCAGGAGCCTAAGGAGAGCTTCTCAGAATTCGTGGCCCGCTGGAGGGCCAAGGCCTCAATGATGACCATTAGGCCAACAGATAAGGATCAAATACGGATGATTGTGCGCAATCTCCAGCCTAAGCTAATGCAGAGAATGATTGTAATCCCCTTTCCCACTTTCTCAGATTTACACGATATGGGGGTACAAATCGAAGATGCAATGAGGCAAGGTCTGTTTGACCAGGATAAGGAGCAGCCCAGGAGGGCATTTTCCCGTAGTTCGAATGTGACCACCAGCGGTGACGCAGCTGCAAGATCATCTGAAGTGGGCATGGTCACCACCACCACACCAAGAGCAGCCACCCCCTTTGTTGGTGCATCCACTTCAAACCCCCGAACTTCAGACTATCTGCCCCGAGGCAAGAGGGTTTTCACCCCACTCTATATGTCTTTGTCTAAAGCCCTGGGGGTCCTACTCAGGAAAGGACATCTGAAACCGTTAGAGCAACGGCCTTTACCCGATCCTCTCCCTCCAAAACATGACCCGACTAAGTACTGTGCTTTCCATCAATAAACCGGTCATGACACCGACAGTTGCGTCCGTCTCCACCACGAGATACAAAATTTGATTGACAACGGGGTCATCCCCGCACCAGGTCCTGCGAAGTCTATCGACACTTGATCAGTGAACTTGTGGGGGGATAATGTGATGTGATCAGAGGTTGGACCACCTGCGGGCGGCACTCAGTTTACTCCAGATATGGTGTATGGCACGCACTGTTTTGAGCATTTGTGAATGTTAGTTTTGTACTTTCTGACTTGGGTATTGGGTCAGTCTTGTCGTTTTGTATTGGGTCAGTCCTTTCATGCTGAGTCAGTCAGGTCTGTCTTGTTGTATCGAGTCAGTCCTGTTTTGTTAAGAGTCGGGTGATTCCGGGGGTGTTACCTCGGACATCACTATCTTGTTTTGCGTTTGTCTTTTTGCCTTCTTTTGAGTCTGTTTCTGCCTTGGAGCCAGTTATGCCAACAGATTTGAATGAAACAGCAGCAATTTTCATACTCTTGTGTTTGCTTCTGCCATGTGCCAGTTGTGCCAGAAGTTTGAATGACATGACAGTGCTCTTCGCCTACCTTTTCTGTGCCTTTGAAGTCATTGTAATGACCTAAGTTTTTCAAAACTTTTTTTCGAAACATTGTGATAAAAACGAAGAGGAAGGAATTCCTCAGGTTTTGCAAACTTGATCAATTGAGAGAAAGAGAGGCATGCTAAGCCCTTAATGATTGAAATCATGTCTGTTAATGTGAGTACTGAGAAGGATCCTGGCTTGATCCAGATTGGTCCCACACTGTCTTCAGCGCGAGCGATCTGTCGCTTTCTTAAAAACTTTCAAAAACAAAATGTTTTGCGCAGTCCTGCGAAGACCTGTGTGGAATCGCTCTTGAGATTGTGCAGCTTAGGATCGCTCTCAGCCTCAAGATTCTGTCCATTTGTTTTCAAACCTCAGACTTAAATTCAGAATGTTCAATGGTCAACCGCCATGTGAGGCCTGTGTGGCCGGATTCGAAGCAGCCCTCGGACAAGAGGCAAGAAAGTCAGATCAAGAAGATTAGACCTCATCAGAAGAAGCTTGCAAAGCTAGAACAGAAGTACCCTTCAAACTAGGGGCAAAGATGTCAGACGTGCTCGAAGAGCCGAAGATGAGTCCTCTTGCAAATCAACAGCCGCTCTCCTGGATACGGATGGCTTCAAAATCCTACAACCATTTGGCATGGACCAAACTACGCTTTTACCCTTTGAGAGGCTCGCTGGGCCGAAAACCCGGAAGGGCGACCCAGGCAAAAGTTAGAGCAAGAGAAAAATACAAAAAAATGCAAAGAAAAGAACAAAAAAGAAAATCAAAAAAAAAGAAATGAAATGAAAAGAAATGAAAAGAAAAGAAATGAAAAGAATTGAAAAGAAAAGAAAAACAAAGCTCGCAAGGTCGAAAACCCGCATCGGGCGCCTTGGCAAAAGTTAGAGCCTAAAAAGGAGAGGTTAAATACCCGAGTGTACCTTAACCCCGAACTACGTAAGGCTTGATTCCCATGTTTGGGATACGTAGGCAACTTCATCTTGAAGTCCAGCCACAAACACTTCGAATTCGATAATGTCCATGTAATGGTTCTGATAATCTTTGCCTTCTCTGTATCCGAGAGTTCGGTTGCAATCATCGTTTCGAGGGCTGATTATAAATGCGCCGCGGTGCCATTCACACAAGGGGCAACTTTTCGTTGCCATTCAATGCACTGCGGTGCCGTTCAAACAAGGGGCAACTTTCCGTTGCCATGCAGCTTCCCTCCAACAAGGGGCAATTTTCCTCCAAATCCGAGGTTGTGCGTCTCAAGAGTGGGTTCCGTGCTTGTTAAGCATTGGCCGTTTGCAAAAATAATTTTTGAGAATTTTTACTGAGGTTGACTGATCCCTCGAAAATTGTTCCATCTTTTCCAAAAACTGGACCATTTCTTGGACGCAAAAAAGGAAAATTTTCAGTGCTCATAGCCTGACTTGCATGATTTCAAATCAAAAATCGAACAAGTGTGTTAATCTGACTCTCATGTTGGTCAAAATTGTTTTAGTAGAAAAACAAAGACAAAAAATGGTCAAAATAATGAACTAGGGGCACAGTTGAGTCAGGCTTCCTGTCTTTCCCCCGTTGTCAGAACATACTTGCCAAGAAGGGCACTCTACCTGCCAGAAAAGGGCACAACTGAAGTCAACAACAAAGGGCTAAAAGCTCTCTCATCCTCCAAGCAACGAGGAATCAAGTCAAGTGCGAAGCACAAACTGGAAAGGATCAAGATATTCCACTCCCTCATCTGGACAGATCTGATCACGTCCAAACTCCCCAGCGGAGCATCGTCAACCGATGTCAATTGCAGATCTGCTGCGCGTCTGGTCGCATTGCAACCCCTCTGTGGGAGAAATTCACTGTTGTGAACAAGAGTCTGGTAAAATACCAGGGGCAAGAGCCCACAATTTCCAGCTTATCCATCAACCACCCAGGGGAGGGATGAAAAACGAGAGATTAAAGAATAGAGAGATGTGCGCTGAGAGAAAAAGCGAGAAAAGGGTTTTGAGAGAAAAACCGAGCTTGAGAGCCGAGTGATGTGAGAATCACAAATAAGAAAGGGTGGGAATAATACCCGGTGAAACAGGCTCCCTGTGCACGTCTGTGTGTCGTGTCTTTTGTTTTGTTTGTCTCGATTCTTGCTTTGAGTCGTTCCGAGCGTGTCTCGACGTGTTTAGGTTGTTTACCTTTTGTTTTCCGTTGTTGAGTCTTTCTCGCTGTGTTCAGTCGTAGGCTCAATACCTGGTCGAGAACTCATTTTCTCAATTTCAAAAAATGATTTGTTGTGCTCAGAGTGCTGTGCCATCCTTCACGTTTGTGCAAAACACGATTCTTTTTTTTTCATAAAACTGCAGGGTCCACCCCCGATAAGTGTGAACGGTGAAACCAGGACCTATCTGAAGCTATGATAGTTCCAGACTGCAAAGCAAAAGCAAAAGAGCGAAAATCGAAGTATCTGAGTTTGTGTCAACTTCAGAAAATTCCGTGATTGTACTCCGGACGTACCTCTTCAGGGCCTTGTCAATGCTCCGAAATATGAGTGTACCTCTACCTCAGGCGCAAGATCAAACTTGCATTGTGATGCACATTCCAATTGCATTGTTATGCACCCACTTCACTAGCATTGTTATGCTCATTCATTGCATTGATTTTGCACATCTATCCAGCATTGTCATGCTCATTACATTTGCATTGTCATGCACCTTTTCACTTACGTTGTCACGCACTTTCCACTTGCATTGTTATGCACGCTCTCTTATTCGGAAACACTGGGATACGTCCTTATGCTTTCCCTTCTCATTCGGAAACTCCGGGATACGTCCCTATGTTTCTTTCTCTTTTTCCGAAACTCCGGGATACGTCCCTATGTTTCTCTTACCTTTCCGAAGCACCGGGATACGTCCCTATGTTTCTTCTCCTTTTTCGAAACACCGGGATACGTCCCTATGTTTCTCCTTTTCCGAAACACCGGGATACGTCCCTATGTTTCTTCTTCCATTCCGAAACACCGGGATACGTCCCTACGTTCTCTCTCTTTCCGAAACACCGGGATGCGTCCCTATGTTTCTTCTCCTTTTTCGAAACACCGGGATACGTCCCTATGTTTCTCCTTCTTTCCGAAACACCGGGATACGTCCCTACGTTTCTCTCTCTTTCCGAAACATCGGGATACGTCCATACGTTTCACTCCTCATTTTCCGAGACACTGGGATACGTCCTTATGTTTCTCTCCCTTTTCCGAGACACTGGGATACGTCCTTATGTTTCTCTCCCTCTTCCGAGACACTGGGATACGTCCTTATGTTTCTCTTCCTTTTCCGAAACACCGGGATACGTCCCTACGTTTCTTTCTCCTTTTCTGAAACACCAGGATACGTCCCTATGTTTCTTCTCCTTTGTCTAATCTTTGGGATACGTCCCTAACCTTCGGGATACGTCCCTAACCTTCGGGATACGTCCCTAACCTTTGGGATACGTCCCTAATCTTTGGGATACGTCCCTCATCTTTGGGATACGTCCCTAACCTTTGGGATACGTCCCTAATCCTTGGGATACGTCCCTAATCCTTGGGATACGTCCCTAATCCTTGGGATACGTCCCTAATCTTTGGGATACGTCCCTCATCTTTGGGATACGTCCCTAACCTTTGGGATACGTCCCTAATCCTTGGGATACGTCCCTATGTTTCTCCCTCTTCAGTTAAAAGCGTTCGGAATACGTTCCAATGCTCACACCATTCCGAAACACCGGGATATGTCCCTATGTTTCTCCCTGTCCCATTTCCCCACACAATTTCAGTGTGTTTGGAATTTATCTTAGGTCGCATTGTCATGCACACCTCTTCACTTGCGTTGTCACGCACATTCCACTTGCATTGTTTTATCAAACCGGCTTCGCGAAAGCGTATAAGTCCAATTACAAACCGGCTTTGCGTAGCATATAAGTCCAATGTTCAAACCGGCTTTGCGTGGCGTATAAGTCCAATTATCAAAGTCTTCCTGCATATCATTTGCATCCTGCCCCTGAACTACGCTGGTTTGATTCCTTGCAAAGGGATACGTAGGCAGCCTGTGGGCACAACCATTTATTTATCGGTATTTTGTTTGTTTGTCCAAGTCTTCGGCCTTGTCAAAAATGGGTCGTCTCTGGGCTTTGACATTCACTCCCGTCATTGTTATGACTTTCGAGTTCTGTCAAAGAGGGGCAACTGTAGACACCCCATTTTTGACCGCCCTTAAGACTTGGGCACTACTGATGGTTTGCTCGGTGTTGAGAGATGTGCAGGGCAAAGATTCAGTTTCTTCGGCAAGGAGAGAGGCAAATCCTTCAAAACACTTTGTTTAGGGGTTTGGAGTTGAAGAAGAGAGGAAAGGAGAGGAGAAAACTAGTTTGGGAGAAGTTCGGCATGAATCCGGGTAGAAGCGAGTCGAGCAGCCCTCGCTGAATCGGGCTTATCTATCTGTACACTTGGAGTTTAGCTATGGGGCCACCACCGTCGGAAAGCTTACTTCCGGGGCTTCATTTTCCACTCAAGAATCTCCTAGAGCCAAGTCCGGGTGGGGGAGATATGATCAGTTGAAGTCGGGCATCATCCCGGTTGGATCGAATCTGCGCGGCTTCACGAAAAAGGGCATAACTTTTTGCACAGAAGGAATTTTAATGTAAGGTTTGCGCCATTGGAAATCTAACTTCCGGGGCTTCAATTTGGACACCCACCGGCATTTTTTTGACCTTGGCATCATCTATCGGCAATCTATTTTGCCGACCGGAAAAATATTATGCCGACCGGCACTTTATTTTGGCCGACGACCAAATTTTCTGGCCGGTTTGCACCATTTGCACCCTCCAAGTATGGTGCATGCCAGCTGTGCCAGCTGGGATGCACAGACCCTACTCCACGTGCATATATGTGGCTATTTTGCACCCTTTGCACACCTTTGGCCCCTTTTCTTGCACCCTTTGCTCAAGGCTTCTTGAGGAAGCCTTGACCCCTTTTCTTGGCTTCCTCAAGAAGCCTACCAGCTGTCCAAGCTTCTCCAATAAGCCTTGAACCCCTTTGACCCCTTTCCCTTGACTTAGCTTGTAAGTTAAGTGCTTTATTGCTTATATATGCACCTCTCCTCCTCCTTTGTTTAAGTTAGAGACTTGAGGCAAAAAAACCAGAGATATACCATATATATCTGATATACATACATACAAACCTCCATCTCTCTCTATATCTCTCCCATTCAACCATCAAACACCCTTGTTCTTGGGCCATTTCTTCATCAACTCATAGCACAAGGCATCCAACGCCTATTCCAACAGCTTGAGGCTGTTCTCCAGAGCTTAGGAGCACCTAAACTTGGTCCAAGAGGTGCTGGTTCATTGGTCTACAAGGGTGAGTCCTCATCTTCCCTTTTCTAGCCTTTTTTTGCTTCATATCTAAGCCATAGTTGCTTGCACTTTTGGGCTCCGACCTAAACTTCAAATCATCATATTTTGAGGTCCTCTTCATGTTTGATTGAGGACCTCTTGCTGTTTGAGGATAGTAGCTAGCACTTCCTTCTTTATCTCTCCTTTAGGCCCTAATCTTGCATGTTATTTTTGGCCTACGTGTAATCTGTTTTTGAGGATGTAGTAAACTGTAGATAGGCTTATTTTGAGCCCTTCTTCAACATTGAAGAAGGGCTCAACACTGTTTGAGACTTCCATGTTGTACTTCCCTTTATATCCTCCTTTTGGTCCCATTTTTGTATGTCTTGGCAGCCCCTGATGTTGCTGTTTTTGGACCTTGCTCCGAACTAAAAGTGGCTTTATTTTGACCTCCTGAACATGTTTTATTTAGGGTCTTTGGCTGTTTGATGAATATTTTGTGTACTTCATGTTATAGCCCTTTTGTGGCCTTAATCTTGCATAAATTGTTTGCCATGCTTGTATCTGTTTTTGAGCCTTGCCATGAACTGTAAATGTGCATATTTTGGGCCCCTCTTCAATGTTGTTGAAGGGCCCTAACCCATTTGGGGTTAGTAGCTGTGAGTTGCTTCATAATCGCATGTTTAGGGCCGTTTTTGTATGCCATTTTAGCCCTATCTTTGCTTGCTGTTTGGCCATGTCATAAACTGTAAAAATGCTTGTCTCAGAGCTGTCTTGCTTCTGTCTTCATGCTCCATGTCCATATTGTGCATGCTTTGTATAGCTGTAAGCCATTTCGGGTGCCAAAAGTCCATGTTTCGGGACTATTCCATGCATCGGGTGTGTTTTCGCCTCATTTCGGGGCTGTTTTCCCCCACATTTCAGTGCTGAAATCCCATTGGCATGTTTGCATATCATTTTCCATGCCATTGCATTGCATATGCCTTTGCCTCGATTTGCGTGCCCGTGTGCACGCATTTCGAGGCACTTCATTTTCATCCATCGGCCTCTTATGTGAGTGTGGCTGAGGCTCTCTCATGTTAGTATAAGTCCATGTTGCATTCTATATGCCGTTTTAGCCATTGCATTGCATATGCCATTGCCTCGGTTTGCGTGCCCGTGCGCACGCATTTCGAGGCACTTCATCTTCCTCCATTGGCCACTGTTTTGGGCCTAACTAGAGCTGCCTAATTCATGTTTAAGACCATCCTTGGCTTATTTGCATGCATCATCTTGCATGTTTGCTTGTATCGGCATGTTGCATCCTTAGCTCGTATGCCTAAGTTGCATTGCATCTTGCATGCATCACCTTGCCTCTTGAGATGAGTATGATAGAGGTTAGGCCTCCTTGTGTGTTTATTTGGTTTGCATGCATTTGAAATCAAAGTTGCATACTTGGTTCCTTGGGCCATCATGCATGGAAATGCGCGATTGGTGGTCCGAGAATCGAGGCACATGCCCCTTTGAGTCGCAAACATGATAAGGGACATGGTTAATGCATACATGCCTTGAATTGTGCTGCCATGCTTTGCCTTGCCCTCTGTTGCTGCCAGTTGCAGGTTCTGCAGGCTTTCTCTGCCGACCGGCAGTGTAAGGTGCCGGCCGGCAATATTTTCTCTGCCGACAGCTTCAATTTTGTGCCGATGGACACATGCCAGTGCCGGTGATGATCCCACTCAGCCGGTGGTACTCCCCAGTGCCCAGGGATGTAACCCTGAGGTTTTGACAGCCTCCAGAGGAGGAAAGGAAGGAAAACAGAGGCAGCTTGCGCATGGCGGCGCGTCTTTCGAGGCGTTTTCCTGTTTTAATTAGTCTATTTAATTTGTTAATTAAATTAGTTAATTTGTAATATTAATTAGCTTGCGTAGTTAATTAATCTGTAATATTTATTTGGTCCCTCCGAGCGAGGGCAAACTTGTAATAAGTGTGGGTGTGTGTGTGCATGTCTTCCAACCCCCACTTCTTTCTCCCTTTTATTTACCTGCTTATGATGGTAGATTAGGGCACATTTATTTTAGCATACCTTATGCTATGCATGCGTGCATCCATACATTTGTACTGCATGCACTAGGCTCGGTACATCACGCTAACTGCATTCGTACTTCAATTCAAAAATTGACTATGTGATAGTTGATCGCATTTCATATGCCATGCTTAGGTTAGCCGAGCCTGCCTAGATTGCATTTTTGCATGTGATGCATTAGCCATTTTTAACATGAACTAGGGCATGCATGTTTGCTAACTAGTTTTCTGTTTTGGCTCGGAGTACAATGTAAGTGTTTTCGCTTTAGCATCTCGCATGCGTGTGAATGTTAACATGACAGTATGCTTGCCATGCGGCTAAATGCTTATGTGATATAACTGCTTGAATGCCTGTGGATGGAGGTTGAATTACCTAAATTGGAATAATGCATTAAAACTGTGAGTTTTAAGCCCACTAGATAGTGGCAAAACCATCTTTTCCAAAAGCCCACTTGAAGGTGGCAAAATCTGCATTTTAGCCTACTTGCGAGTAGCAAACCATTTTCAAAACAAACATGAAATGTTTTGTTCCAATTTGGGCAATTTGGTCTATACTTGTTTGCTGTGCGCATAACATAGTAATTCTAGGCTAACAATTGGTTTAAGAACACATAACGTTTTCAAAATCAGATATCACGGTTAGTAGAGGCCGGTCCTCGGACCGGGCGAAAGGGGGTGCTCATAGCTGACCTTCCCCGATCGTACCCAAGCTCCCGAGCCGAGACAACTCCGGTGATGACGGACATGTGGCCTTCGGCACCGAGTCAGGGTTTCCTAAATTTCCCCATTTAAAAAATATTTAGGTGGCGACTCTGTATCTGGCAAAGCAGTCCATGTTTGGCACTACTTTTTCAAAAATTTGTTTCTCAAAACGATTTGCCAGATTTGGACTCTTTGGTTCAGATTAAGAACCGTGACACAAATCGAGTCCGAACTGTAGCACGAGGCCCACGCGGGCGCGTCTACAGTTTCTGGCGACTCTGCTGGGGATTTTTAGAGAGTTTGACTCGAACTCGTGATATCCTGTTTTGATTTCATTTATGTGTTTCTTTGCATTGCATGTGCATTGGTGCGCCTAGGAACACAGTGTTTGCCATCTGCCATTCCTGAACGGTTTGCCGGAGGCTTGTCTTGTCAAAGCATGTCCGTAAGGCTGACCGGCTATGGGCTCTGACAGTATGGGAACACAAACCCCGGTTTTTACCGGGGCACCCTTTTGACCATTCGACCTAGTGCATATTCGGAATCCGTAGTGACCATTCCAAACTAGGACAGGTTGCTTACCCGATAGGTTGTTTGAAACCGCTGTGTGCGTAGTGAAACCCTAGCTCCTGACAAAATAGGACAGGGAAACCCTACCCCAACATAGGGGTGTTTTGGCTCTCTCTTACTTGCTATGTGCTTTTAGAGTGTATCTCTATAGAAATGCATATACCAGTTTGCAAGTCTGGGCATCAGGCCTGTGGGCATCAGCATCAATATTTGGGGAATCAGTTTTACCCGAGGGTATCAGTTTACAGGCAGATATTTGGGAAACAGTGATCAGTATTGGGTACATTCATCCTAGTATGCTCAAATCTGTTCCAGTGAAATTAGGCTGAGATGCTCTCTGTTTTCCCTTTTGCAAGGTAGTCCTGGAACCATAGCTTCAGAAGGCTCCAATATCCCCCGAGGTTCATCGGACTTGTGCTGATAGACTTTGTCAGGTCAGAGACTCAGTTCAAGGGTAATCAGGGCTAGAGAAGGCTAGTCAGGCACAGACCACCAGTACAGCAGCTACCAGATGAGTGATCTTTGAGCAATCAGGCTGAGATTTCCGAACCTATTGCCGACACAGATATACCGGTTGCTCAGTTAGATTAGAACAGTATGTCGAGTCTGGAAGAGATGGTGCGCCAACTCCAGGATAGTATGAAAGCCATGCAGCAAGACGCAGTCTGTCAAGCGGAATTCGCCAAACAACAGGCTGTGGCCATAACCCAACAGGCAGAGACAATTACTAGATTGGAGCAGCAAACTGGAGTATCTACTTCGCACCAGACTCCTCCCCCACCAAGAGTTCCCATACTCGGGGAGGCAACCCACGTCCAGGAGGATACCGACCTTCCAACGGGGCCAGCTCCGCCCCCGATCCCGCCTCAACTATCCAAAGCACCCACTCCTATCAATCAATCGGATTCTCCCTTTGAGCCCGAGGTGGAGCCCGTGGCATTAAAAATGCACAAGCTTGAAAAGCTGTTCAAAAAATCTCAAGGTGCGAAGTCCATTCCGGACATTGGAGACGGATACATCGACGCAGCTGTGACGCTGCCAGATCGGTTTAAGATGCCACAAATCGATCGTTTTGACGGATTTGAGGATCCCATGGTACACCTGCGACTATTTTCAGACATCCTAAGACCAATGGGCCTCACTAGATTGCAGAAGCTGTCTTTGTTTGGCCGGACCCTGTCGGGTGTAGCGGCCGCATGGTATGCCAAATTGGAGGATGACGTCAAGAGAAGTTGGGATGAGATGGCTGAGGCCTTCGTCGCACAATATTCATACAATACCCAAATCGAGGTTACGACCCGTGATCTTGAGACGACGAGGCAGGAGCCTAAGGAGAGCTTCTCAGAATTCGTGGCCCGCTGGAGGGCCAAGGCCTCAATGATGACCATTAGGCCAACAGATAAGGATCAAATACGGATGATTGTGCGCAATCTCCAGCCTAAGCTAATGCAGAGAATGATTGTAATCCCCTTTCCCACTTTCTCAGATTTACACGATATGGGGGTACAAATCGAAGATGCAATGAGGCAAGGTCTGTTTGACCAGGATAAGGAGCAGCCCAGGAGGGCATTTTCCCGTAGTTCGAATGTGACCACCAGCGGTGACGCAGCTGCAAGATCATCTGAAGTGGGCATGGTCACCACCACCACACCAAGAGCAGCCACCCCCTTTGTTGGTGCATCCACTTCAAACCCCCGAACTTCAGACTATCTGCCCCGAGGCAAGAGGGTTTTCACCCCACTCTATATGTCTTTGTCTAAAGCCCTGGGGGTCCTACTCAGGAAAGGACATCTGAAACCGTTAGAGCAACGGCCTTTACCCGATCCTCTCCCTCCAAAACATGACCCGACTAAGTACTGTGCTTTCCATCAACAAACCGGTCATGACACCGACAGTTGCGTCCGTCTCCACCACGAGATACAAAATTTGATTGACAACGGGGTCATCCCCGCACCAGGTCCTGCGAAGTCTATCGACACTTGATCAGTGAACTTGTGGGGGGATAATGTGATGTGATCAGAGGTTGGACCACCTGCGGGCGGCACTCAGTTTACTCCAGATATGGTGTATGGCACGCACTGTTTTGAGCATTTGTGAATGTTAGTTTTGTACTTTCTGACTTGGGTATTGGGTCAGTCTTGTCGTTTTGTATTGGGTCAGTCCTTTCATGCTGAGTCAGTCAGGTCTGTTTTGTTGTATCGAGTCAGTCCTGTTTTGTTAAGAGTCGGGTGATTCCGGGGGTGTTACCTCGGACATCACTATCTTGTTTTGCGTTTGTCTTTTTGCCTTCTTTTGAGTCTGTTTCTGCCTTGGAGCCAGTTATGCTAACAGATTTGAATGAAACAGCAGCAATTTTCATACTCTTGTGTTTGCTTCTGCCGTGTGCCAGTTGTGCCAGAAGTTTGAATGACATGACAGTGCTCTTCGCCTGCCTTTTCTGTGCCTTTGAAGTCATTGTAATGACCTAAGTTTTTCAAAACTTTTTTTCGAAACATTGTGATAAAAACGAAGAGGAAGGAATTCCTCAGGTTTTGCAAACTTGATCAATTGAGAGAAAGAGAGGCATGCTAAGCCCTTAATGATTGAAATCATGTCTGTTAATGTGAGTACTGAGAAGGATCCTGGCTTGATCCAGATTGGTCCCACACTGTCTTCAGCGCGAGCGATCTGTCGCTTTCTTAAAAACTTTCAAAAACAAAATGTTTTGCGCAGTCCTGCGAAGACCTGTGTGGAATCGCTCTTGAGATTGTGCAGCTTAGGATCGCTCTCAGCCTCAAGATTCTGTCCATTTGTTTTCAAACCTCGGACTTAAATTCAGAATGTTCAATGGTCAACCGCCATGTGAGGCCTGTGTGGCCGGATTCGAAGCAGCCCTCGGACAAGAGGCAAGAAAGTCAGATCAAGAAGATTAGACCTCATCAGAAGAAGCTTGCAAAGCTAGAACAGAAGTACCCTTCAAACTAGGGGCAAAGATGTCAGACGTGCTCGAAGAGCCGAAGATGAGTCCTCTTGCAAATCAACAGCCGCTCTCCTGGATACGGATGGCTTCAAAATCCTACAACCATTTGGCATGGACCAAACTACGCTTTTACCCTTTGAGAGGCTCGCTGGGCCGAAAACCCGGAAGGGCGACCCAGGCAAAAGTTAGAGCAAGAGAAAAATACAAAAAAATGCAAAGAAAAGAACAAAAAAGAAAATCAAAAAAAAAAGAAATGAAATGAAAAGAAATGAAAAGAAAAGAAATGAAAAGAATTGAAAAGAAAAGAAAAACAAAGCTCGCAAGGTCGAAAACCCGCATCGGGCGCCTTGGCAAAAGTTAGAGCCTAAAAAGGAGAGGTTAAATACCCGAGTGTACCTTAACCCCGAACTACGTAAGGCTTGATTCCCATGTTTGGGATACGTAGGCAACTTCATCTTGAAGTCCAGCCACAAACACTTCGAATTCGATAATGTCCATGTAATGGTTCTGATAATCTTTGCCTTCTCTGTATCCGAGAGTTCGGTTGCAATCATCGTTTCGAGGGCTGATTATAAATGCGCCGCGGTGCCATTCACACAAGGGGCAACTTTTCGTTGCCATTCAATGCACTGCGGTGCCGTTCAAACAAGGGGCAACTTTCCGTTGCCATGCAGCTTCCCTCCAACAAGGGGCAATTTTCCTCCAAATCCGAGGTTGTGCGTCTCAAGAGTGGGTTCCGTGCTTGTTAAGCATTGGCCGTTTGCAAAAATAATTTTTGAGAATTTTTACTGAGGTTGACTGATCCCTCGAAAATTGTTCCATCTTTTCCAAAAACTGGACCATTTCTTGGACGCAAAAAAGGAAAATTTTCAGTGCTCATAGCCTGACTTGCATGATTTCAAATCAAAAATCGAACAAGTGTGTTAATCTGACTCTCATGTTGGTCAAAATTGTTTTAGTAGAAAAACAAAGACAAAAAATGGTCAAAATAATGAACTAGGGGCACAGTTGAGTCAGGCTTCCTGTCTTTCCCCCGTTGTCAGAACATACTTGCCAAGAAGGGCACTCTACCTGCCAGAAAAGGGCACAACTGAAGTCAACAACAAAGGGCTAAAAGCTCTCTCATCCTCCAAGCAACGAGGAATCAAGTCAAGTGCGAAGCACAAACTGGAAAGGATCAAGATATTCCACTCCCTCATCTGGACAGATCTGATCACGTCCAAACTCCCCAGCGGAGCATCGTCAACCGATGTCAATTGCAGATCTGCTGCGCGTCTGGTCGCATTGCAACCCCTCTGTGGGAGAAATTCACTGTTGTGAACAAGAGTCTGGTAAAATACCAGGGGCAAGAGCCCACAATTTCCAGCTTATCCATCAACCACCCAGGGGAGGGATGAAAAACGAGAGATTAAAGAATAGAGAGATGTGCGCTGAGAGAAAAAGCGAGAAAAGGGTTTTGAGAGAAAAACCGAGCTTGAGAGCCGAGTGATGTGAGAATCACAAATAAGAAAGGGTGGGAATAATACCCGGTGAAACAGGCTCCCTGTGCACGTCTGTGTGTCGTGTCTTTTGTTTTGTTTGTCTCGATTCTTGCTTTGAGTCGTTCCGAGCGTGTCTCGACGTGTTTAGGTTGTTTACCTTTTGTTTTCCGTTGTTGAGTCTTTCTCGCTGTGTTCAGTCGTAGGCTCAATACCTGGTCGAGAACTCATTTTCTCAATTTCAAAAAATGATTTGTTGTGCTCAGAGTGCTGTGCCATCCTTCACGTTTGTGCAAAACACGATTCTTTTTTTTTCATAAAACTGCAGGGTCCACCCCCGATAAGTGTGAACGGTGAAACCAGGACCTATCTGAAGCTATGATAGTTCCAGACTGCAAAGCAAAAGCAAAAGAGCGAAAATCGAAGTATCTGAGTTTGTGTCAACTTCAGAAAATTCCGTGATTGTACTCCGGACGTACCTCTTCAGGGCCTTGTCAATGCTCCGAAATATGAGTGTACCTCTACCTCAGGCGCAAGATCAAACTTGCATTGTGATGCACATTCCAATTGCATTGTTATGCACCCACTTCACTAGCATTGTTATGCTCATTCATTGCATTGATTTTGCACATCTATCCAGCATTGTCATGCTCATTACATTTGCATTGTCATGCACCTTTTCACTTGCGTTGTCACGCACTTTCCACTTGCATTGTTATGCACGCTCTCTTATTCGGAAACACTGGGATACGTCCTTATGCTTTCCCTTCTCATTCGGAAACTCCGGGATACGTCCCTATGTTTCTTTCTCTTTTTCCGAAACTCCGGGATACGTCCCTATGTTTCTCTTACCTTTCCGAAGCACCGGGATACGTCCCTATGTTTCTTCTCCTTTTCCGAAACACCGGGATACGTCCCTATGTTTCTTCTTCCATTCCGAAACACCGGGATACGTCCCTACGTTCTCTCTCTTTCCGAAACACCGGGATGCGTCCCTATGTTTCTTCTCCTTTTTCGAAACACCGGGATACGTCCCTATGTTTCTCCTTCTTTCCGAAACACCGGGATACGTCCCTACGTTTCTCTCTCTTTCCGAAACATCGGGATACGTCCATACGTTTCACTCCTCATTTTCCGAGACACTGGGATACGTCCTTATGTTTCTCTCCCTTTTCCGAGACACTGGGATACGTCCTTATGTTTCTCTCCCTCTTCCGAGACACTGGGATACGTCCTTATGTTTCTCTTCCTTTTCCGAAACACCGGGATACGTCCCTACGTTTCTTTCTCCTTTTCTGAAACACCAGGATACGTCCCTATGTTTCTTCTCCTTTGTCTAATCTTTGGGATACGTCCCTAACCTTCGGGATACGTCCCTAACCTTCGGGATACGTCCCTAACCTTTGGGATACGTCCCTAATCTTTGGGATACGTCCCTCATCTTTGGGATACGTCCCTAACCTTTGGGATACGTCCCTAATCCTTGGGATACGTCCCTAATCCTTGGGATACGTCCCTAATCCTTGGGATACGTCCCTAATCTTTGGGATACGTCCCTCATCTTTGGGATACGTCCCTAACCTTTGGGGATACGTCCCTAACCTTTGGGATACGTCCCTAATCCTTGGGATACGTCCCTATGTTTCTCCCTCTTCAGTTAAAAGCGTTCGGAATACGTTCCAATGCTCACACCATTCCGAAACACCGGGATATGTCCCTATGTTTCTCCCTGTCCCATTTCCCCACACAATTTCAGTGTGTTTGGAATTTATCTTAGGTCGCATTGTCATGCACACCTCTTCACTTGCGTTGTCACGCACATTCCACTTGCATTGTTTTATCAAACCGGCTTCACGAAAGCGTATAAGTCCAATTACAAACCGGCTTTGCGTAGCATATAAGTCCAATGTTCAAACCGGCTTCGCGTGGCGTATAAGTCCAATTATCAAAGTCTTCCTGCATATCATTTGCATCCTGCCCCTGAACTACGCTGGTTTGATTCCTTGCAAAGGGATACGTAGGCAGCCTGTGGGCATAACCATTTATTTATCGGTATTTTGTTTGTTTGTCCAAGTCTTCGGCCTTGTCAAAAATGGGTCGTCTCTGGGCTTTGACATTCACTCCCGTCATTGTTATGAATTTCGAGTTCTGTCAAAGAGGGGCAACTGTAGACACCCCATTTTTGACCGCCCTTAAGACTTGGGCACTACTGATGGTTTGCTCGGTGTTGAGAGATGTGCAGGGCAAAGATTCAGTTTCTTCGGCAAGGAGAGAGGCAAATCCTTCAAAACACTTTGTTTAGGGGTTTGGAGTTGAAGAAGAGAGGAAAGGAGAGGAGAAAACTAGTTTGGGAGAAGTTCGGCATGAATCCGGGTAGAAGCGAGTCGAGCAGCCCTCGCTGAATCGGGCTTATCTATCTGTACACTTGGAGTTTAGCTATGTGGCCACCACCGTCGGAAATCTTACTTCCGGGGCTTCATTTTCCACTCAAGAATCTCCTAGAGCCAAGTCCGGGTGCGGGAGATATGATCAGTTGAAGTCGGGCATCATCCCGGTTGGATCGAATCTGCGCGGCTTCACGAAAAAGGGCATAACTTTTTGCACAGAAGGAATTTTAATGCAAGGTTTGCGCCATTGGAAAGCTAACTTCCGGGGCTTCAATTTGGACACCCACCGGCATTTTTTTGACCTTGGCATCATCTATCGGCAATCTATTTTGCCGACCGGCAAAATATTATGCCGACCGGCACTTTATTTTGGCCGACGACCAAATTTTCTGGCCGGTTTGCACCATTTGCACCCTCCAAGTATGGTGCATGCCAGCTGTGCCAGCTGGGATGCACAGACCCTACTCCACGTGCATATATGTGGCTATTTTGCACCCTTTGCACACCTTTGGCCCCTTTTCTTGCACCCTTTGCTCAAGGCTTCTTGAGGAAGCCTTGACCCCTTTTCTTGGCTTCCTCAAGAAGCCTACCAGCTGTCCAAGCTTCTCCAATAAGCCTTGAACCCCTTTGACCCCTTTCCCTTGACTTAGCTTGTAAGTTAAGTGCTTTATTGCTTATATATGCACCTCTCCTCCTCCTTTGTTTAAGTTAGAGACTTGAGGCAAAAAAACCAGAGATATACCATATATATCTGATATACATACATACAAACCTCCATCTCTCTCTATATCTCTCCCATTCAACCATCAAACACCCTTGTTCTTGGGCCATTTCTTCATCAACTCATAGCACAAGGCATCCAACGCCTATTCCAACAGCTTGAGGCTGTTCTCCAGAGCTTAGGAGCACCTAAACTTGGTCCAAGAGGTGCTGGTTCATTGGTCTACAAGGGTGAGTCCTCATCTTCCCTTTTCTAGCCTTTTTTTGCTTCATATCTAAGCCATAGTTGCTTGCACTTTTGGGCTCCGACCTAAACTTCAAATCATCATATTTTGAGGTCCTCTTCATGTTTGATTGAGGACCTCTTGCTGTTTGAGGATAGTAGCTAGCACTTCCTTCTTTATCTCTCCTTTAGGCCCTAATCTTGCATGTTATTTTTGGCCTACGTGTAATCTGTTTTTGAGGATGTAGTAAACTGTAGATAGGCTTATTTTGAGCCCTTCTTCAACATTGAAGAAGGGCTCAACACTGTTTGAGACTTCCATGTTGTACTTCCCTTTATATCCTCCTTTTGGTCCCATTTTTGTATGTCTTGGCAGCCCCTGATGTTGCTGTTTTTGGACCTTGCTCCGAACTAAAAGTGGCTTTATTTTGACCTCCTGAACATGTTTTATTTAGGGTCTTTGGCTGTTTGATGAATATTTTGTGTACTTCATGTTATAGCCCTTTTGTGGCCTTAATCTTGCATAAATTGTTTGCCATGCTTGTATCTGTTTTTGAGCCTTGCCATGAACTGTAAATGTGCATATTTTGGGCCCCTCTTCAATGTTGTTGAAGGGCCCTAACCCATTTGGGGTTAGTAGCTGTGAGTTGCTTCATAATCGCATGTTTAGGGCCGTTTTTGTATGCCATTTTAGCCCTATCTTTGCTTGCTGTTTGGCCATGTCATAAACTGTAAAAATGCTTGTCTCAGAGCTGTCTTGCTTCTGTCTTCATGCTCCATGTCCATATTGTGCATGCTTTGTATAGCTGTAAGCCATTTCGGGTGCCAAAAGTCCATGTTTCGGGACTATTCCATGCATCGGGTGTGTTTTCGCCTCATTTCGGGGCTGTTTTCCCCCACATTTCAGTGCTGAAATCCCATTGGCATGTTTGCATATCATTTTCCATGCCATTGCATTGCATATGCCTTTGCCTCGATTTGCGTGCCCGTGTGCACGCATTTCGAGGCACTTCATTTTCATCCATCGGCCTCTTATGTGAGTGTGGCTGAGGCTCTCTCATGTTAGTATAAGTCCATGTTGCATTCTATATGCCGTTTTAGCCATTGCATTGCATATGCCATTGCCTCGGTTTGCGTGCCCGTGCGCACGCATTTCGAGGCACTTCATCTTCCTCCATTGGCCACTGTTTTGGGCCTAACTAGAGCTGCCTAATTCATGTTTAAGACCATCCTTGGCTTATTTGCATGCATCATCTTGCATGTTTGCTTGTATCGGCATGTTGCATCCTTAGCTCGTATGCCTAAGTTGCATTGCATCTTGCATGCATCACCTTGCCTCTTGAGATGAGTATGATAGAGGTTAGGCCTCCTTGTGTGTTTATTTGGTTTGCATGCATTTGAAATCAAAGTTGCATACTTGGTTCCTTGGGCCATCATGCATGGAAATGCGCGATTGGTGGTCCGAGAATCGAGGCACATGCCCCTTTGAGTCGCAAACATGATAAGGGACATGGTTAATGCATACATGCCTTGAATTGTGCTGCCATGCTTTGCCTTGCCCTCTGTTGCTGCCAGTTGCAGGTTCTGCAGGCTTTCTCTGCCGACCGGCAGTGTAAGGTGCCGGCCGGCAATATTTTCTCTGCCGACAGCTTCAATTTTGTGCCGATGGACACATGCCAGTGCCGGTGATGATCCCACTCAGCCGGTGGTACTCCCCAGTGCCCAGGGATGTAACCCTGAGGTTTTGACAGCCTCCAGAGGAGGAAAGGAAGGAAAACAGAGGCAGCTTGCGCATGGCGGCGCGTCTTTCGAGGCGTTTTCCTGTTTTAATTAGTCTATTTAATTTGTTAATTAAATTAGTTAATTTGTAATATTAATTAGCTTGCGTAGTTAATTAATCTGTAATATTTATTTGGTCCCTCCGAGCGAGGGCAAACTTGTAATAAGTGTGGGTGTGTGTGTGCATGTCTTCCAACCCCCACTTCTTTCTCCCTTTTATTTACCTGCTTATGATGGTAGATTAGGGCACATTTATTTTAGCATACCTTATGCTATGCATGCGTGCATCCATACATTTGTACTGCATGCACTAGGCTCGGTACATCACGCTAACTGCATTCGTACTTCAATTCAAAAATTGACTATGTGATAGTTGATCGCATTTCATATGCCATGCTTAGGTTAGCCGAGCCTGCCTAGATTGCATTTTTGCATGTGATGCATTAGCCATTTTTAACATGAACTAGGGCATGCATGTTTGCTAACTAGTTTTCTGTTTTGGCTCGGAGTACAATGTAAGTGTTTTCGCTTTAGCATCTCGCATGCGTGTGAATGTTAACATGACAGTATGCTTGCCATGCGGCTAAATGCTTATGTGATATAACTGCTTGAATGCCTGTGGATGGAGGTTGAATTACCTAAATTGGAATAATGCATTAAAACTGTGAGTTTTAAGCCCACTAGATAGTGGCAAAACCATCTTTTCCAAAAGCCCACTTGAAGGTGGCAAAATCTGCATTTTAGCCTACTTGCGAGTAGCAAACCATTTTCAAAACAAACATGAAATGTTTTGTTCCAATTTGGGCAATTTGGTCTATACTTGTTTGCTGTGCGCATAACATAGTAATTCTAGGCTAACAATTGGTTTAAGAACACATAACGTTTTCAAAATCAGATATCACGGTTAGTAGAGGCCGGTCCTCGGACCGGGCGAAAGGGGGTGCTCATAGCTGACCTTCCCCGATCGTACCCAAGCTCCCGAGCCGAGACAACTCCGGTGATGACGGACATGTGGCCTTCGGCACCGAGTCAGGGTTTCCTAAATTTCCCCATTTAAAAAATATTTAGGTGGCGACTCTGTATCTGGCAAAGCAGTCCATGTTTGGCACTACTTTTTCAAAAATTTGTTTCTCAAAACGATTTGCCAGATTTGGACTCTTTGGTTCAGATTAAGAACCGTGACACAAATCGAGTCCGAACTGTAGCACGAGGCCCACGCGGGCGCGTCTACAAGGGGGAATTAAGGATTGCTTGTAAATAAATAGCCAGATTATTCTTGGCAGAAGAAACTGATAGACCCAAAAACTTGAATCCGTTTGGAATACTTGACTCATTTGAAAGACCTTTTGTACCGATCAATCCATGAACACTATGAAGAACCGACCTATAGTCGTTGAAGACATACTTGTTACAAGTGAATGGGATTGAGCAAATCCAGTGATTGGGAGTTTTATGGAATAATGCTTGTGTATTGTCACATTCTTGTTTGTTTGACGCTATGAGAACCGATGGCGACAGATTGATTTGACTATAAGCAGTACTGAACATTTATCCTTGACTGATTAGAATATGTTTTGTATGGGAGGGTAGTTACTTCAGTGCCATCGGATTTTGGGAAATCAGGTTATGGTGAGTGGTATTATGTTTGTTTTGATGACATTCTTGGGGCGTCCTTTTGTGCTAGGGGATGTTAAGCCTATGTAGCACCTTTGTTAAGTCATCTCTTCTGCCACCGACGGTTTTGTACGGGTGGGTTTGTTTAATCGATCTCGAGTCGGCCACCGACGGTCGTGAATGGGTGTGCTTTGATTCCGAGACGATTATTCCTTTGTTTTGTCCGGAATGTCATCCTTTGGTATTATGTGGATGTTATTAGCATCAAAGGAGCTTTGGAAAAACCCTGATTATCCGAAAGTGTGTGAATTCAGTACGCTCTGTGTAAATAACTGCTCAGTGCTATTATATTCTGCAATTGGGACTCTGGGGATGTGTAAATCGTGCTTAATATGTGATTGAGTCTTTTGTTATTGTCCTTGACATCATGGGGATTTGTATATGCATTGCCTTATGCTTTTGACGATTATCAGGTAATATGGACAGACTCGATAGAATAGGGGATTGAATGTGGACTGAATTGTAAATCGTAAATTGTTGAATGAATTGAGGACATGTGTATTGTGCTAGAAATTGATTGCTTCGATGCTACCTTTGTTGATTTAGGAATCAGTATCTAGATCCACTTCATATTCCTGAAGACTTTTGGTTAACCTTGGATAACCGTGATGAGTCACTAAACTAAGTACTGAATTGGGTTATGAATTGCGGAATTATTGAGGAATGAATTGAACTTCTGTGACAAGGAAATGGATCAAACTTCTATGGTAAGGGTAGTTGGCATTTGAAACAAACATGTTGGCGACCTATTGTGAAGAAGGAAATTGTTGAATTTGTGTCTGAATGTTTTCGGTGCCAACAAGCCAAAGTTGAATAACAGATATTGGCGGAACTACTGCAAACTTCTCTCTATTTCGGAATGGAAATGGAAATATGTGACTATGAATTTCATTGTGGGACCACCTCGGACGCCCAAGGTATGAGTCTCGTTTGGGTTATTGTATATGGAATTACTAAGTTTGCCCGTTTCCTCCCTGTAACATTTTCGTATGATGCTTGTAGACTAGCCATTGCTTACATCAATAAGACTGCTTGTATGCATGAGGTCCCAGTATCTATTGTTTTAGACAGGAATCCTAAAATATGTTTGAGTTTTGACGAGCCTTCAAGAGGCGATGGGAACTAAGTTGGGATTTAGCACTGCTTTCCATCCGCAGATCGATGTATAATTAGAAAGAACTTTTGGGAGAAAGGCCCCAAATACATTCAGTAGATCCTTCAGGGAATTTGGAAAGTCTATTCGTTGTTGGGAGACTCTGCTTACAACCGCAGCTTACACTCTAGTTTCGGTATGGCACCATACAAGCCTTGTATGGAAAAAAAGGTAAGTCTCTGACTGATTGAGAACTGAGTGTTGCTTGCTTTTGGGACTAAGTAAATGGCTATCAAAAAGGGTTGGAACCGTTGAATGAAAAGTGTTCCGAATTGTGTTCGACTAAAGGTAAAATAAGTTTAGAGGACCAAACTTCCTAAAGGGGGGAAGACTGTGATACCCTTGTTCCGTATTATGCTAATTTATCCTCCTTATGCATATGATTATGTGTTTGTTATGATTTTGAGTGCCATTTATATGAATATATGTGGTTTTGAATTTCTATCTATTCACCGTAGGAATATCTGTTTGATTGTCTGCTTTGAAAATTTAATTGAAGGCATTATCGGCCACATAACTCAAAAGTGATTACGCCATTGTGATTAGCGTAATTTTTAAAGCCTACGATGAAATTTAATTAGAAATTGATTTAGATCAAATTAATTAGATTAAATTAATGTATTAAGTGCACAATTGTTTTATAATAAAATAATGTGTTGAGTGGGGGGCTTAATACACTCTCCTTTCATTCTTTTGAACTCAAAAATCTGAGGGATACAATTGTGAGAGAGAGAGAGGGGCCGGCCATAGAGTGAGAGGGGGGAGAAATTATGCAATTTTGGCTCAAAACTTGGAAACCTTGAAGATTTCCCAAGAATTTGTTATAGATTGTGAGAATCAAAGCTCCTAGGTGAGTATTTCATGGATTCAAGTTTTTGGCTTTGTGTATTCAAGCTAGTTGGGTAATCAAGAGTAAGTTTGGCATGAAATTAAGTTGATTTTGTTGAAATTAAAGCCAATAAATGCATGAATGTATATAATTGTCTTGAATTTGCATAATTGAGCTTGAATTACATGACTCATGTTAAATTTTGGTTGAAATCCATGTATTTGACCATCTTTTCATCATATGGGGTGAGAATGAGGGTTATATGTCACATACATGTACAATCCATGGGAGTAGAAGCTTTGAATGCATGAAGTTGTTATGTTAATGATGAATTTGGGGGAAAATGAGCCATGCATGGATTTGATTTATGAAATTGAGCTTCAAAATGTTGTAATTTTGTGTTTGTATCATGTTAGCACACATATATACGAAGTTTGAGCCAAAATCATGCATTTGGAGCCTTTGAATTCGAAGTTGGAGCTCAAGAACACATTCTGGATTTTCCAGAAATTTGATGTCTGCTCGAGCGGGAAAACCGTCGCTCGAGCGTGAATTTCGTGCTCCTAGTATTTTTGTGCAGGCATGATGTCCGCTCGAGCGGGGAGCTATGTAGGATGGACTTCCGCTCGAGCGCCAGAATGTAGGCTCGAGCGTAAAGATGACATAACCAGTACTTTTACAGACCTCATGTGTCCGCTCGAGCGGGGAAGTCCACGCTCGAGCGGGGACCCTGTTTCTGAAAATTTTGTATGATTGTTCTGTGTTTCGTTTTTCGTTCTTTTTCACTTACAAGCACTCTTAGGCATGCATTAAGCATTGTAATTGAGTTAAAGAGATAAGAATGAAGCCTAAAGAGGAATATGTGAATTAAAGAATGGATTGAATTTTTTGTGACCCATATGTGTTATATGATGTGTAGGGTCAAGCTCCAGGGCAAATCCACAAGCCGATCACTGTGAGTAATATCTGATATCTGAAATATGTTGTTGTCCAAATTGCTTACTTCTATGTAAGTTTTATAAGTTCATTGATTCGTTTGGTGGACAATGGTTGTTATACTAAATGAATGGGCCAGAGGCCGTTTTGATAAGAACGAATGAATGGGCCGAAGGCCGTTTTGACAGGAATGAATGGGCCGAAGGCCGTTTTGAGATGAATGATTGGGCCGAAGGCCGATTGACATAAATGGTTGGGCCAAAGGCCGTTTTTACACAAATGAAAGTTTGACATGCATGAATGGGCCAGAGGCTAGTTTGACATGCATGAATGGGCCAGAGGCTAGTTTGACAGGCATGAATGGGCCAGAGGCCAGTTTGACAAGCATGAATGGGCCAGAGGCCAGTTTGTCATGAAAGTTTGAAAGGCCTAAAAGGCCAGTTTGATATGAAAGTTTGAAAGGCCTAAAAGGCCAGTTTGATGTGGAAGTTTAAAAAGGTCAAAGGCCAGTTTGACACGAATGATAGTTTGACACGAATAACAGTTTGACACTAATGTAAATTGGGCCCAAGGCCGTTTGATGTATACTGTTCCAATGTATATTCTTTATTTGATATTATTCACTGGGCTTTCGCTCACGCTCATTCATGTGTTTGTAGGTGAGCTAAGAGAAGTCCAAACCCAGTCCCAGTGAAGTCTGTATGGAACAACTAAGGTTTTGAAGAGTCAGCCCTTGCGTCTCACGCACGAGACACGTCTTCGCCCTTCTGCCATTCTATGTTATTTTGTCATGTTGGCGAGGACTTTGGTGTACGTTTGCATATAGCTTTGTTTTGGCTAACTTAGATTTGAATGATCCTGTCTGTATAGAACTTTATGTTACTATACTTTCTATTGTGAGTTATTAACATATGTATGTATGGAATGTTATGATGTGCATATAAGCATGGCTCTATGGACAAAGTTTTAAATTTGCTTCCGTTTGGCCCCTTTACTCTGATGAGTTTTGTTTGGTTTGATTTGAGGCCGTAGGTAATCTCGTGATTACTGGCCGGTTATGGCCTTAACCCGTAGGGGCGGGTTCGGGTTGTGACAGTGCATGCATCCATTGTCATCCAAAACAGAGCCTTGGCTGTCACATTTATTTAGTTTACATGCTTACTTAGCTAGTTTGTTAATTAGTTAATGTCGTGTAACAATTAGCTGTAGTTCATTATTCATCTGGTTTTGTATTATTCAGATCCTCCGAGGAGGGCAATATTGTAATAAGTGTGCGTGTGTGTGATGTATGTCTTCCAACCACACGTCTTTCTCCCTTTTATTTACTAGCTTTTGATGGTTAGTTTAGGGCATGTTTCAATTAGCATACTTATGCTCACATGTTTGCATCATTCATCTGTATTGCATGCACCGGGCTCGGGGCATCATGCTAACTGCATTGTATTTCAATTCCAAGTTGAATACATGTTATCTATTGCATTTCATATGCAATGTTTAGAATAGCCGAGCCTATCCTAGTTGCATTTTTGTATGTGTTGCATTAGCCATCTTAACATGAACTAGGATCCTGTATTGATTACTAACTAGTTTCTGTTTTGGCTTGGAGTACTCGGTAAGTATTTATGCTTTAGCATCCTTGCATGTGTGTGAGTGACTGCTATGATAGCATGCTTACCATGAGGCTATGTGCTTATGTGATATACCTGCCTGAATGCCTGTAGGTGAAGGTTGGGTTGCTTGAGTTGGAATAATTCGTCGAAACCCATGTTTTAGCCTACTTGCGAGTAGCAAACTTCAATCCATTTTCGAAACAAACGGATATGCGATGCTTTGTTCCAACTTAGGCAATCCAGTCTATACTTGTTTTGTTGTGCGCATCACATAGTAATTCTAGGCTAATAAACCGGAATAAGAGCACATGTGTTTTCAAAAACTTGATATCATGGTTAGTAGAGGCCGATCTTTGATCGGGCGAGTGGGGGTGCTCACGAAATGACCTTCCCCAATCGTACCCAAGTTCCCGAGCCGAGGCAACTTTGGTGATAACGGACACGTGGCCTTAGGCACGAGTCAGGGTTTCCTAAATTCCCCTAAAATAAAATATTTAGGTGGCGACTCTGTATCTGGGAAAGCAGTCCATATGTGACACTTCTTTCTAAAAATCAGTTTTTCAAAACGATTTGCCGGATTTGGACTCTTTGATGATTCATCGGTCTTGCATTGCACTCTGTGAGATTATATACAGGACCGTAACAATTGAGTCCGAACTGTAGTGAGCCCAATGAACAAAACGGGATTCCTTCCCGGGATGTTCGGGGACGTCTACAGTAGGCAATTTCAGGACGCCTACTCGATCAAACACCTCTAAATCCAGTCCACCTTCAAACTTTCGTGCTTTCTTGTAATAAGTATCCACCATATGTGGAGCAAACCGTGCCAATTTGGTGAATTTAGCTTCATATTCTGCCACAGACATTCTTTCCTGTCTGAGTTCCTGAAATTCAGACACTTTCCGATCCCTGAAACATTGGGAAAAATACTTGTCATGGAAGATAGCATTAAACTGTGCCCATGTCATATTTCTATTGCCACTTCAGATCAGTAATCACCACCTGTGGGCTTCATCTTTCAGAGTGTAGGTGGCTAGGAGGACTTTCTGAGTTTTAGAACAAGGAAATACTTTATACAAATTTTCCATCTCAAGCAACCACGTCTCAGCTTTCAATGGTTCAATTCCACCATAGAACGTTGGCGGTTTCGTTTTCATAAATTTCTGTGTCAGATTGATGATGTCATTATTATCTGCCTCAGCTTATGCCGGTGGAGGCGGAGGGGGCAAATGTTGTTGTCTCTGTTGTTGTGTCAAGGCTTCAATCAATGCTGCTAACATTTGTTCCATTCGGCCCATGCGAGCCTTTGAAGATTCACTTTCACCACTTCCCCTTGCATTCTCCATCTTACTATACAGACATCAAATGATAATAAACACAGGCATAATCTTATTCGTTTCCGTCAATTCATTGGATTCAAATGTACATTTAGTTTTCATATTCAGTTACTTACCACACACTCACACATGCAGATAGAATGCCCCTAACTCTTACTAGGACATCCTAAGCTCATACAGACCTGTGTGTGTGGAACACGTGCTTTGATACCACTCTGTCATGACCCAAACCCGCCCCTGTAGGTTTAGCACCGTAACCGGCCAGTAATCCATGGATTACCAAAGGCCTCTGAAGAGATTAGCAAATAATAAGGGGCTGTGGAAGCAATAATACAAATAGACAAGGTCCAATGAGCTGTGATAACGTACATGTGACAGAACATTTCGAAAACTTACTTATATATACATAAACATGCAAGTCCAGATACACAATATTCACAAGGTATTTACAGAATGTACTTCTCAAGACCTGACTGTACAAAGCATACACAAGACTAGCATGAATACAAAAAAAATAGCCATGGCATTAGGCTTCGTTCGGAACCTCCTCGGGAGGCACAACAGTTGACTGACAAAAATAGAACAGAAGGCCGTCAACTCTGGCCCTGGTCATGTGCCGGCTCACCTACATACATAATATAAACTGCGAGCGAAGCCCAGTGAATAATAATAGAGTAAAGGATTTTCAATGAAGAGTTCGTACAGACTCAGAAAATCATAATTCAGATTTGTATCAAATTCATCATTTGTCCAGATCATATACAGACAGAAATCATAAGTCATGATTAAGTTTACATGATACATCCATTAGCATTAACAGAATAGAACAAAACAGAACGTATACACGTGAGGTTACGAATAACCAGTTCCATAAAGGAACCTCCGGATCCGGGTAACAGAACAGAGCAGAACAGAAGCTGAGGTCCCGTGACAGGGCCTCCGGTACGGGTAACAGAGTGCAGACAGAAATAAGTTCCATAAAGGAACCTTTGATACCGGGTAATAGCTAGCAGATATCACATGATGCTAAGGATGTCACGAATACATATCAGAAATTGAACAATCATTCATTGTACAGAACATATCATTTCGGAAAACAGATCTTGTTTTATCACACAGAAAGTAGATACAGTTTGAACATAACTTTACTAAATTATTACTCACAGTTGGCCTTGATACAGACAGAAGGAGCAGATTGATCACACGATACGCGGCTCGTGACCTACATAACACATAACAGACACACACTTGAAACACACATTCTAATTGCACAAAGCCTACGTCGATGGCTCTTAGTGTGTTTCTAACCTCAAATCCTCACTAAAGAGTCTTAAACATGGCCTAGGAATGCCTAGGATGGAATGAGGATGCAAAGATGTCTTGGAAAACATTTTTCAAAACTTGCTGAAAATAGGGGTCTCGCTCGAGCGTAGCTTTCTTCGCTCGAGCAAGCTTGTCAAAACAGAGGGGTCGCTCGAGTGTAGACTCCTTCGCTCGAGCGGTCTATAAAAATGCAAAAGTACTGGTTGTTGAAATTTTACGCTCAATACCCGCTCGATGCTCGCTCAAGCGTGAGACACAGCTCTTCGTTCGAACGTAGGTCTCGTCGCTCGAGCGTGCATCTGCGTGCACCAAAAACCTGAGAGCTTGCAATTTACGCTCGAGCCACCATTCCTTCGCTCGAGCGGAGCTCTGAACAAACGATGGTCGCTCGAGCGTGGAATCCTTCGCTCGAGCGAGGAAGCCAAATTCTGAAATTTCCAGATTTGCCTCCCAAGCTCAAACCAAGCATTCAACAACTCAAAACTCGACCTCTTGGGCCCATTTTCTGGAAAACACTTGTAAACTCATAGTATAAGATGTTTCAAAGATCAATTTGTAAAATCAAAGCCCAAAGGTGAGTCAATTAAACACAACTTCAAATAAAATATCAAGAACATAACTTAAATGTAACATGCATGAATTCTCATGACTTCTAATGTTCCAAAACATGATCCAAAACAAGATTAAGCTCAAGAATAGGATGGATTCGTGGACTATAACAAAAATATGGACATGCATGTGGAAATTCATGAAGAACAACTCCAAAACCCAAGAATATGTGCAAGCATGCATGAATTCACTCTCAAATCCAACTCTTTAAACCAATTCTAGACTTTAAACTCTAATCCTCCAAGAACCATGCAAGAATTAATCTTAAATTCACAATTGAAAGGAGAATCTCCTACCTTAAGTCTTGAATTCCAAGTCTAGGAGCTCAAATTTGCAAAGCCTCTTCAATTCTCCTAAGTTCGAAGCCAAATCTCTAGATGAATTCAATCTCTTACCTCTCCCTCTCTCTCTAGTCGGTTTTAGCTTAGGAAGATGAATGAAAATGATGCAACAAATGTATGAATCAAGTCTCTAAAGGTTTCATGAAGTGGCCCACTAGTGGCAATTTCGTAACAAACTTAACTACTGTAATTTAACGTTATTTAATCTAATTTAATCATACCAAATCAAATTTTAATTAAACATACCATAAAATCACATATATTCTTACTAGTATAAAACACTGATCAATTTTTGAATCGGTCGCCAATAAGGCTTCAAATTCGTAAACTGAAACTAAAACGTGAACAGATCATTTTATAGCAAACAGATAGAAACATGAAGATAATGCAATACATATGCAATTTAATTCCGGATTCCTTCTAAATTACTGTTAGGCATAAATAATCATGGTTTAGCATTAATCGGAGGTCGGGGTTATTACATGAATCCCCTTTGTTCAAGGGTCATTGGGTAGCAGCCTATTCTAATCTATCTTTCTAGGTTTTCAAATGCGCGATGCGAGAATGAATGGTTTCCGTTAACCTAATTCTCATGCACTTACTACAACAATTAAAGTTATCCTCCACTGATATCCAAAATAGAATTTCTATTCAAAAGAGAATTTAAGTAAACAAGTATAAATTTTCGTAAATTTCAAGATAAGAGTAACAATACATGTTCCAACTCCACTTACCAACTCAATGAAGATGCAAACATTTCTCATCATTCTCTTTCTCACTTAAAACCAATAATTTCCAAGATTTTCAAAACAATATCTGTTTATTTGAAGAACCCATTTTAAAGACAGGTTTCCAAGATTTCAATTCTTCTCATCAACACACCTATAATCACAACCTTTCAAAACAACCTATCCCAAAACCCCTCTTTTATAGCTTAAATCAAAACCAAATCAAACTCAAATATCCCAAACCCCTCTTTTTCAAATCAAAATGACCACATCAAAATCAATGAAGTTAGATCTTGAACTTTTTTGGATCAAAACGACCACCTAAATACACTGTACCTTTTATCTCAAAGCACCAAGGTCACGTGATTCAAGGATTTGGATGTATGGGATGATTTATATAAGAACTAGAGAGAGAGAGAGAGGGAGAGAGAGAAAAACAAAAAGTGAAATAAAGATCTTTTTCCTGTACCTTTATACACACAGGCAACTTGAGCGACCAAAATACCGTTCGAGCATTAGATACGGAACACCGCTTGAGCGACCAAACCATGGCTCGAGTGAAGAAACCAAAACCCCAGAACCCTAACCTTAAATAGCAGATCGCTCGAGCGAAGAATGACCTCCTCTCAGAATTTTCAAACTTGCAAAGAGATCGCTCGATCGAAAAACATTCCATTCTCAGAAGTTTAGACTGCAAACACATAATCTAGGAGAAACGAAAAACCGCTCAAGCGGATAAATGATCGCTCGAGAGAACTCAACAGCAAATAGACAAAATTTCCTTTGAAATACTAATTCCCAACTTAATTAAAACAAAATCCAACAACATCAAATAACTAATCCCAATCAACAACAAGACAACAAGGAGAATAAATAACAATAATGAGTACCGAATCCCGAATCGAAGAGTACAAAAAGATTAGGTCCTAACCTGAGCCACTATAATCTGTTTAATTTTTTAATCTTTTTCAATTCACATCTCTCTTATATGTTTAAATATTTGTCCAAATAAAATTCTATCTGTCCAAATTTATTATCGGTTCAAATTTTTGTATTTTTTCTATCGGTTAAAATACCAAGCAAACGAAATCTTATCTGTTAGAATTTTTTCTATCTGTTGAAATCTTTTCTTCTCTCTATCCCTATCTCTCTCACCCCATTTGTTGCAATCTATTTTCTTATCATCATCATCAACAACAACAACAGATAATAAAGAAAAAAATTCAGGGAGAAATTTTGAGCATATTTATTTGTTCTATTTGTTTATCGACGACAACAACAATAAAAACAATCATCCACAACTATAAAAAATAAAAAAAAAATCAATTTAACAAAGGAAAATGTCTCGTAGCTCAAATTTTGTGGCTCAAAAGTGGCTCAAATGGCCAAAACGACGTCGTTTTGGCCATTTGAGCCACTTTTGAGCCACAAAATTTGAGTTACGTAGCATTGTCGTTTAACAAATGCTTTGAAGGTTTGCATCTCTTCTACAGAGAAAATTGTTATATACAAGTTTACAGTAAATCAAGTGAACAATTTGGAAACAAAATCACATCACAACATGCCAAATTTATCTCCCTAAGGATGGCACCAACTAGGATTCATGTTAGTTGTGCATTAATATGGTGCTGTTTGATGCAGCTTATTGTAAGTTAAAAGCTGATAATAAGAAAATAGAAATCAAAAGCACCCCTTCCCCCAGCTTTTAAATAATCAATTTTTCTCAGCTTATTTAAGCTATTTCTGTCTAAAAAATTATAAACAGACATTGCACCAAATATTCTGACACAAATTTCCAAATTAAAATAAGTTATAATCACCATCTATAATCCACACCATTCACTTCCTTTACGAGAAAGCATCAACAAGAGGAAAGCTATGATTATAGTTGGGCATTCATTTTTGTTAGGACATATATATATATATATATATATATATATTTCTCAAAATCAATATACATATATAAACACGGATCTGATATATATATATCTCTAATCTATTTCTCATATCTGAATCCATATATATATAAATTCATGTGATTATAGACAACTTATTATCATCCCTCAACGATCTCTTCAGGAGAGAGATCTGAAGATGAGTGGCGGAGGAACATCGGTAAGATCGAGGTCATTGCGGCGAGATCGAGGTAAAGGAGATAACGAGATGAGCGGCGGAGGAGTAGCGATGATGAGATCGACAGTGGCCATGGCATTGACCAGATCTACGTGCCGAAAAGAGGTGAAGGAAGCGACGACAATGGATCAGTGTGTTTTGGTAGCACCACGACAAGGGTAAAACGCTGACTGTCGCCATAAACTGGAGGATAAAACGGTGAGGTACTGTGAGATTTCGACAAGCTGGTCCTGATGGGAGCTCAGCTAAGATGTGGAAGCTCTCTGGTGACAACGGTAGTGACCCTCACCATGTGGAATTGTCGTCGAAGCCACCATCGATGGGTGGCGACAAACAATGAGGAGAGAGAGAGAGAGAGAAAGAGACAGAGCCTTCGCCTTCGTTTTGACATGTCAAGTTTTTTGATTTTTTAGTTATTTTAGTTAAAAAAGATAAAATAAATTTTTTAGTCCAATAAGATAAAATATTACATCCAAATCATAATCATTTCATTTTTTCTCTAACAAAAGTCAAAAATCTATCCAAAACGAGATTTTTTAATCTCAGGTTAAAATAGTCAAAAAGCTAACTCATATCCCAAACGAGCCCTCATTGTTTGGGTTTGGGACCATATGATATATACATCGAAGGGTATTTTGGTCATTTTGTATGAGTTTGTCTTTTTGGACAAAATATTTCAATGCCTAGATATTTGGCCAAATAAAAAGAAAATTTGAATTTATGGACCGAATGCTTTTAATATATATCATATAAAATTATTATATGATAATTACACTTTTATCGTACAATAGGATTAAAATTATCAAAATAAATAAATAATTTAACTAAATTTATTCAAGTAACATTTTTATACAATGATAAGGCTAAAATTATTGAAATAAATACTTTAAATTTAAATTTTATTTTAAATTAAAATTAAAATTATTCTTTTGTAACACATGTCATATCATAATATAAAACATCATTACATTAATTAAAATTAACTCCATTATGATTTTATGTCAAATATCATGTTTTTAGAAATGATTTACATACAGTATAGCGTTTAATTTGATATTGATTGATTAAAATAATGAAACTTAATGCTTTTTTTTGTTAAGTTTTTAGAAGATAAATTAGCAAATGGCAAATACAATGATTCATCGAAAATGTTTATGTATATTTAAGGCACCTATTGATGTTTCTTGAATAATTTTTAGATAAAAATTTTGAATTTATAATATTACTGATAATGCATCTTCATGAGCTCTGTTAGAAAAAATATACAAAAATAATTTGGTTGAAACAAAATTTTTGAGATTATTATAATGTGTCACATAATTAATCAGAACCCTTTTAAGAACTGAAATTATTAAAGTTATAGAAATTTTGTGTCTGATTCCCTTTGAGGACACTGTTTATGATTTTAATTTGTAATTTTTTATGCATTAATGTGAATAACTTTTATGATCTTATTGATATTAGCGTAAATCTTACATTTGAGTCAACCCACCCTAAGCACTTTTTAGTGTAATAAAATACTTAAATATTGTCATATAAAAATATTATAATATATCATAATCAAAAGACCCGATGCACGACTTTAGATATAACCAAAAAATAAGAAATTAACAAAGACCTTTTCAATTAATAACTAAAATAATGCACCATGAGTTATAAGCAAATCATAATTTATATATTATAGAATTTTCTGTTATTTTATTTTATTTTTCCAGAAAAAATATTTTGATACTAGTGGAATTCATGATTTTTGATAAATTTAATTAATACAAATGAGAATTTGATTTCAGGTTGAGAATATATATTTTTCTTGTATAACTGGGAAAAAAATTATTTTTATGCGCCTTTTATATAGCAACAGTGACAAAAATTTTCATCAACCATTAATAAATCTGTTTATATTTAATTTTTAATTATTAAATTTTTCTACAAATAAATTATTAAAACTCAAGATTAATTTTCTATTTTAAAAATAAATTTCCTTGCGGGTCACCTAGTATTAGACAATGTGAGTGTTTGGGAATTTGCAATTTTAATAGGCTATTTTAGTATTTGACTATTTTAATAGGTTGGAATTTTTGTGTCTGAAAAGATGATTAAAATTTTTTGTAATTAGGTCTCGTTTGGGAACAGGCTAATTTAGTAACTTTTGGTTATTTGGTTAAAATATGAGTTAAAAAAATTAACATGTTTGTGATGACTTTTTAGCTTTTTACGAAAAGATGTGCAAAACATAAAAAAAAAAAAGTGAATCTTTGACTTTTTGGTATATGTTTTGACTTTTTGGCTAATTTAGTAACTTTTTGACTTTTTGGCTAAAATGGAAGGTTCCCAAACGAGGCATGAATATGATGTTTATGAAAAAAATAAAATAATTATGAGTTTAATGTGATATTTTATCTTATTAATTATTTTAATATATGCTATGAATTTTAACTTTAAAAAAAAAAAAAAAACACACCCAAAACTCACTTGCCAAACAGGCCAATGTCATTGAGGGTGAAGTCCATCAGCTCACAAGCCAATCTTGTGGATGCAGCAAGAGAGAGAGAGAGATATGCTGATGTGTTCATAACATCATGCTTATAAGGAGATTATTTGAAAAATATTAGAAATTTCAAATAATTTATTAAATTTTTTATCAAATCTCTCACATAGGTATGAGATTTATACAAACTTACATGTGATGGAAGGACCCTACACCTCTGTGGGAAATTTAATAGAAAATTTGGTAGATTATCTAGGATCTCTAACATAACTCAAATTATTTTTCGTTTGGGAAGAAGGGTTGAGTCGGATTTAAGGCTATTTTAACCACAAAAAGATAAAATAACAAAATCATGAAATTATGATGAAAAATACTAAAACAATCCTTAACATTGCTATTAGTATTAAAAAATGAGAAAGAAAATATTTTAAAAGTTATAAAAATATATAAAAATATTTTGAGATAAATAAAAAGTACATTAAAATTATAAATATCTTAGAATAAAGTATTTTATTTTTTATTTTTTGTTGAGAAGGCGTGTTTGATTCGCCGGATTAGGAGGAGACTATCCACTATTTGGATTGTAATTCAAATAGTGTTCCTTATCCGCCGTTTGATTTTTTTTTAGTCCGCCGGACTCCATGTCCAGCCAGACTCCTTATCCCCCATATAGGGGACTATTGTATCCTAGGGGGGGTATGTGATAGTTTTTGGGGAACTATCCACTGTTAGGATTAGGTGGTCAAAATGACCATTTTAACCCTCTACTATTTAATTATGTATTACATTTAATAAAATTCAATAAAATTTAAATGTCTCAATTTAAAAATAAAATAATTTTATTTATTTAATTTTTTAAAATAATTTTTTATAGATATTTTATTGATGTTTTATTTTAAAATTTTGTTTATATTTTATTTAATTTCATTATTTAAATTTAATAGATGTTTTATTTAATTTCATTGTTTGATTATTATTATTTTTAAAAACAAGTTTATTTAAAATTTTA
Organism: Camellia sinensis; assembly: GCF_055761805.1. Taxonomy (NCBI): domain Eukaryota; kingdom Viridiplantae; phylum Streptophyta; class Magnoliopsida; order Ericales; family Theaceae; genus Camellia; species Camellia sinensis. The sequence continues at coordinate 147,022,941 of NC_138963.1, forward strand.
ATTAAAAAAAATAATATATATTTTTATTGATATTTTATTTATTTATTTATTTATTTATTAAAAAATAAATTTATTTAATTGTGTAAAAAATAAAATAAAATAATTTTTTATTTAATGTAGCTAAAAATAATTAAAATATTAAAGATATGTTTAATATTGCTATTACTTAGTAAACAATTGAAAAATGGTAAAATAGTTTTTTGTTCATTTATTCTATCCAGTCCGTCCAACCAAACGTTGAATTTACTAAAAATAGTCCTTTCCAGACATCTAATCTCATGCAAAAACAAACACATGACACATATCCAATCCAACCAAATATTCCGGAGGATTCACAGTCCCAAGACTCAAGTCCGATGGATTCTAATCCTCCCTTATCCAGTCCGTCCAATCAAACAGGGTGATTGGGGGGATTAAGGGGGGACTATTCACTATTCGGATTGCTTATCCGAATGAGTGAGTAGTCCATCGTTTGTTTTTTTTTTTTAGTCTGCCGGACATGGAGTTTGGCCGGACTCCTTATCCCCTATATGGGGGACTATACTATCCCGGGGGGCGTGTGGGATAGTTTTGGGGGGACAATTTACTATTGGGATTAGGTGATAAAATGACCATTTTGACCCTCTAGTATTTAATTATGTATTATATTTAGTAAAATTCAATAAAATTTAAATGACTCAATTTAAAAGTAAAATAATTTTATTTAACTTTTTATTGATGTTTTATTTATTTAATTTTTTAAAATAATTTTTTATAGATATTTTATTGATATTTTATTTTAAAATTTTGTTTATATTTTATTTAATTTCATTATTTAAATGTTAATAGATGTTTTATTTAATTTCATTGTTTAATTATTATTATTTTTTTAAAAAAATTTATTTAAAATTTTAATTAAAAAAATAACATATATTTTTATTGATATTTTATTTATTTATTTTTTTTTTAAAAAATAAATTTATTTAATTGTGTAAAAAATAAAATAAAATAATTTTTTATTTAATCTAGTTAAAAATAATTAAAATATTAAAGATATATTTAATATTGCTATTACTTAGTAAATAATTAAAAAATAGTAAAATAGTCTTTTGTTCATTTATCCTATCTAGTCTGTCTAATCAAACGTTGGATTCATTAAAAATAGTCATTTTCAGACATTTAATCCCATGAAAAAACAAACACATATGATATATATCTAATCCAACCAAATAGTTCAGGAGATTCACAGTCCCAGAACTCAAGCCCAACACTCAAGTCCAATAGATTCTAATCCTCTCTTATTCAGTCCGTCCAAATAAATCCACCCTCAAATGTATCAACTTTACCCGGACACGGTTTCCTATATATGAGAGAGATAGAATATGCTGATGTGATGACAACCATCATGCTCATGCATCTCTCTTAAAATCATAAATATAGGATCACTAATATTATAAATTCAAACCTTTTGTTCAGAATTTTATTTAAAATTATGAATTTATATTTTAATTTTATTATATAATATGAGTAAAAATGTTGTTTTTTTTTTTTTTTTTTTGGTGGAACACAAGTAAAAATGTTGTTGAGTCTTTAAATCTTAAAGTGTCAATGCAATTTTTTCAAATTATTGAATTTATAAATTATAAAAATACGCATGTCATAAAATTATTGAGTTTCATAATATGGTAATATCTCTTAGATATTTAATTAATAGAAACTAAATTAAAGTAAGTTTTAAAATGTAAAAATATTGTTTATTAATTAATAAGGTAATATTTTCAAAATTTCTTATAATATAGTCATTTTAAAAATGCTTACACAAAAAATAAATTGAGTTTTAATTTCTAAATCCTTCTAAAAATGTTTATACAAAATATAATTTATTTCAAATTTCTTACAAGAATATTAGATAATTTATCTTTTAATTATGTTTAATCCTTTCCATTAATTATGACATTTTTTTTTTCTAAATTAGATTAGAGTCTTACATTTCTTATTATTTTTTCGTCATTCTCTTCTGTCCTCTGTCCTCTAATATATTCAAATATAATAATAGAAGTTGAAATATACAATTATGTAGATGGTTTGATCAATTATATTAACTTAATATTATAATCTATCTAATAAAAAAATAGATATTATTATTATTATTATTATTATTATTATTATTACTACATTTTTTGGAGAACGAAAAAAATAGAACTAATTATTTTATATAGACCATCTATTATTTATAATTGAACTATTTTATAAAGTAAATCTTTGTTGGGTGTTTAATGTTAAAACTTTCAATCAATTTTTCTCATAATTTTGATATTAAAAATCTTATTAATTGTGGCTCATATTTTTATCTACTAACTAGCTGTTTGTGTCACGCCCCATAAATATGAAAACTTGGATCATCCATTCCACAAATGGAAGCTTAAATAAAAACCCATACATTGATATTCATAACGTGCTTACAATATTATAAAAATCATACATGCTTTTATACATTTATTGATTCTAAAACCTAAATTTATAGCATGTGATCAATAAGCATAAATATCTGAACTATTACAGTTTCATGTCTTATTGGTTACAAGTTTCCAAGACAACACTTAATTATAACAAAAGTGGGGCTTAAGCCCAATACATAGAAAGCGTTAGGCTTAACAAAAACAAAACTCAAAATGAGTGTTTAGCTCCAACGTCCTCCCAAGCTATCCTCTCGGCGGAGGAGGTATACCATCATAACCAGAAATGATTTTCCATGTAGGGTGAGCTAAACCTAGTAGAGACAAGTTTAATGAAATGTATGATGTTTAACAAAGTCATATAGTGAATGCATGTGAAATGCCATTACAAATCATGCATTTTTTTTTTCTCTTTTTGAAACAATGTTGTGTCAGAGTTCAAATCACAATTTATATCTTCTTTTAATATAGAAAACATGGCAGTAAATACACACATAGGTAATCTTTAGATACGTGTCTGTAAGTAGGCTATAAAAGCACCACCAAAGCCACTTTAATGGTAATAATTGGAAGAAAGGCATCCTAACCGTGCAAATTTTTGGACTTTCACCACAGTATTCACCAATTTTTCTCAAAATAATCATTTTCAACATTATGGAAAATGTCTAAGTATAAACCAATGATAGAATGAAATGCATGAATACACATTGTTTCAATTCACGTAATTCTCATACAATTTCTACAACAAATCAACATTACCCCCTACCAATAATAAAAAACAGTTATCCCTATTCAATGTATTTGAAAATGGACAATATATAAATCAAGAGCATAACCCACAATTTCAACAACATTTGCACAATAAATATTGTCTTGCCTCAACATTCCTCAAAAGAAATCGCATTTATTTTCATACGGCTCAAAAATATGAATCCACAATAAATCTAACTACATAATTCATTTCTCAACCTTGAGCACAAATTAAGGGTTTGGTAAAAATATTAGGGTTTCTCCTTTCAAAGACCATTTCTTCAATTTTTCAATACCAAACACAATCACCAACAACGCAATAAGATTTTTAATAAAAACATCAAGAAAACTTTGAGAAAACCCCTCTTTATGTATTTAAACATATATTAACGGAAGTCTAATCTTTCAAAGTGTTAATCTGTCCAAATAACACATAACAAAGCTAAATAACATGCAAATCATTAAAAAAAAAAAAAAAAAAATCCCTACCTCAAACCAAGAGGAAGAGAAGAACCACATCCAAAAATCAACGGAAACGGAAACTCAAATTTTTTCAGATTAAAACGTAGCCCTCAACGTGCTCTACCTTTTTAACACAAGCACTAGGGGTAGAAAATGGGTAAAAAGAGATGAGACCCAAGGTTTTATGGCTTAAAGCAACATAAATGGTGATGTCACGGTCCGACTCACGTGAATAAACCACCCAACGATAAATAGTAGATAACAACTCTCATGCAAATGAATATAATATAGTCACGCAATACATGTGTTTTATCTAATTTTATACATTCTTAGGTACAACATCTAAGTCGAATTGATGTTCTGTAACTAAAACATGTACGGATGTTATAAAATCAAATTAGATGCCCAGAGGCTTACATTATACACAAGGATATAACCCTTACAAGAATGGCACATGGTTAATAAATAACATAAATGGCCCTTGCCCTACAAATAACTGAACCACCCTATACGGTTCCGAACATAACTTCATGTCACAGTCCATAACCACATATGTACACCTGAAAAACATTTTCAACCTCATAGGGTGAGCATAAAGCCAAGTAGAGAATATTTCAAAAACTAAATATGCTTCACTAGCATAAATGATCATGATGCAATATATATATACGATATACCCAAATGCATTTTTAAATCCATTTGATTTCTCAACAAAATCCTTTCTTTCCAATTATCAAAACCTTACGTTTAATCAAAACATTTTCCCCAAGTTCAAATCACCTGTTTGATATAAAATCCCTTTCCAAAAACCGATCCAAGTATCTCAATACCAACTAGCAAATACATTGCTAAATCAAATGCAAATACATCGCTAAAACCTTTCTCCAAAACATCATTTCAAGGCAAAATGATGATAAATAAAATGGGTAAATCTCAAGGCTAGTGTTCATACGAGTAACTATACAAGTCACAAGGTCATTTTTACTGGTGCTAATCAGAAGGCTCGACACCTACCACGCGGGTTTAGGTCTTTCACCATGGACACACAGGCCAACTTAATTCTGCTTTAACACGTGCTTGTGGCTTTACCATTTTATTTACCTTTTTCAATAGTACAATACATGTAACTCAAAAATATTATTTTTCCAAAACAATGCAAATGTTCCAAAACATAAAGTAGGAATTTCCAAACCTCTTTTCAAAACATACAGTTTCAATTTTCAAAATCCATTTCATGCTCCATGATATGAATGATTTCAAATTGCCTAATCCATATGCAATTTCTAACACACGGCAATGCTATCCTCCACTGATAGCCAAAATAGTAATCTTTAATGCAATAATCAAAAGATATCAATATAAATATATATTCCAAAAGAGTAACAACAACTATTTCCAAAATCCCACAACCATTTTCTTCTTATCTCTTACAAAACCAACATCATTTTTCAATGTTTCCAACACAAGCCAAAACCCATGATTTTAGAGCAAAATCTCATTTTCTTTCAAAATCACCTTTGAGTAAAAGAAGCCACTGTGTCAACATATCTCAACACCAATACAAGATCATTACCTGTTTCAAGAACTCATTTGAAAATCTGTCTTTTACATTTCAAATCCAAATCCCAAGTTTAATCCAAAACACCCAAATCCATAGATCTTTTGAAATAACAAATAAATAGAGCAGAGATCATACCAAAGGATTGCCAAATATAAATAACAAAGTAGGTCACAAATATACTACCGAACTCACATTGAGTTTAAGAAATAGACCCTACCTCTTGAAGCGAAGAGGATAACTTTGAAAAACTCAAAGTCGATAAAACCATGAAACTCTTGGATCAAAAGAAAGCCCTTGATGAGATCTACAAACTTTCTCAAAGGACCAAGGTGAAAAGATGCCTCTAACCAAGTAGATCTAGAGATCTATGTAAGAAAGTTGAGTTTCTAAGAGAGAGAGAGAGAGGGATTCACAGTTTAAAGAGAGAAGAGAGAGAGAGAGAGAGAGAGAGAGAGAGAGAGAGATGAAAAGAAAAAGTGAATGAGAAAAGTGTGTTTGGGGTCTATTTATAGTGGTAGAATAATAGCCCAAAATTCAAAGGAAAGAATAAGTCAAACCCCCAGAAAGTAGAGCTCAAAGCCGAACCAAAAATTTGAAAATTTACTCACAAGGGTCGACCCTTCAGACAGTGGTGTCGACCCTTTAGGAAGAAAAGCTGAGACACTAATGTGTACAGAGGACAAGGGTCGACCCTTGGAATTAGTGGTGTCGACCCTAAATTTCAGAATGCAACCCAGAACAAACATCAAGGGAAGGGTCGACCCTTAAAGCCCCTGGTGTCGACCCTAAAAACCAACAAAGACACCAAGGATAGGGCAGCAAGGTGGTGTCGACCCTCAGGAAGGTTAGTGTCGACACCAGAATAGATTTTCCAAGTTCCCAAAAAACTTTTCAACGTAAACAAGCACGAACGAACAATCCCAACAAGTTTAAATCGAATCGTTCTCCTCCAAAACCAAAATACAATAATTCCAAAGGCTCCCAAAATGAAAATAAAGGAATTAAATACACTCTCTAATAGTTTAAAGGACACAAGTGCTACAACATCCCCACGTTAGGGAATTTCATCCCCGAAATTTGAGAAACGCCAAAATAAAAAAGGCCACCCAATCTATAAAAGAAGCACAACGCTAACCCAAACTTAGATCTATCTGAGGATACGTCTCGGTCCAATACCTCGAGGTCCCAAAGACACCCGAACACCAAGAATGGTAAGAAACCTCACTGATGACCCTTCGATCCACATAACTCGTTGTGGTCTACAAGACAAGAAACAACAACTACCACAACAACAACGACAACAAGAACTCCTCGGACTCAAAGACGTGATCTATGCCTCAACCATCGACAATACTCAAATTGCTACTGAATGCTCAATGCTCGGACACAGAGAATAAGAAAGCTACTCGCACACAAAGCTCCCAACCAACTCTCTCGTAGCACGAGAACATAAAACAAACATGATTAATCCTAACAACATTATTAGACATCAATGCCCGACAATTCCAAGCCTGTGCAAAATAAACACATACCACATAGCTAGCAACTCAGGCTAAATCAAAACAAATCTCCCAAATACAAAATAAAACACAACCCATTTAGGTTAAAGAAAAATCCTTATTTTTCCCCATTTGTTTCAAAATATGTTGCTTTCCAAAAAGGGGTTCAAACTCGCACCGTCACAACCCAAACACATTTTTAACAGTTCACAACAAAACTCAGGGATTTTCAAACTGTTTTTCTGAAACCACAAGTGTTACTCATAACACCAAAATCAGTTTCACTTTCAAAATATTATTTTGTTTTATTTTATTTATTTATTTATTTTGAATACAACTTTTTATTAAATAAAAAACTTACATCTCCAACCAAAACCAATTTAGTTCAAAAAGACCACCCAAGGCCACAACATCAAAAGAAGATTTTCATTTTCCTCAAAATCATTCCTTTTCGTTCCTCTGGTGACTCACAACACAATCACCTAATAAAATCCATCATACCTATGGCGACGCCACAAAATCAACACCAATTTCCATGATAAAAAAAGAATCCCTAGGAAAATTTCCAAAGTGCCAACAAGACAATAACACAAGAGAAAGAAATTTCACATAGTGACGCAAAAGCACAGCATAAGACAAAAGTTCCTAACCGTAATCCCAAACTGGTTACCCTAAACTCAAAACAACTTCCCAACTGTCCATACAGGACTTACATCCCACACCATGACACCATTCAATTACACAACCCTCAATTCCAACCTGTTTCTGAGGTGACTATATGTCAACCAACCCAAATACTAACCAATCAACTATCCAACACCACTATCCCATACCAGTCTCCAAACACCGACATACCACTTAACTTCATATAACCCAACATCAACACCAACGCCTTGCCCAACCTCACTAACTCTGAAATGGAGTTCCATACACAACCTCACATGTTCGTTGAATCCTTCCGGATTCCTCAAAGTTAACCTATAGTACTCTGGTTCTCAACTCACTCATCATACATATGCCTATGTGGCATGCACATCTCCACTTCACATTTGAGTCCGAAATGGGCTTCTCAAGTTAAAATACAACACACACCCTCAAGTCAACGCATACACCAACCTTTCACACCACGCACACAAGGACCGATAAGGTCAAAATAACTCTGACGGAGCGCACCAATCACTCTACACAATCTTATTGCTTCACTCGGAGTTCCACTAACCAAACCCAACAACAAACACCACACCCTAGTGACCTAGCACTATTGAACATTAGACCACTCTTAACAACACATTAAACACACTATTGCTACACCCAGGCAACCTCCTAGGATTGTCTTATGACCAATCCCCTTTGATACATCATCGAACAACCCCTAACCATGCACCGGTACACACCATGCAAGCAAAACCCATTACTTACTGCAAAATATCTCACGCTTAACCCCAAATGGGTTATCTCAACACTAATACCCTCACTTTGCCAATGTACTCATAATCCCAACCAAGTTCACAACAACGAGTTTCACATATTTATTCTATCATACCAAGCTAACTTGCAAAAGCCAACCATGCTACAATGCCACCGACACCACGTAACAACCCAAACTTGAACAACAAGTAAACACATCACCTCCATCCATTAGTGACCAATAAAGTCAACTTTTTAATCCACATTCTATCCCATCACCCATTATACAAGTACAACCAAAACACTAAGTCACCTATTCAATCTACCAGCTGCTAATATTTACCGAACAATTACCCTGAACCAAACCCCGACACATACACATGACACTTATAAGGCTTTCAAAGTCATACCATCCTAACTCCATAAAAGAACAAAATAAGTTCTCAACCTCCTCCACCCGAGTCATAAAACACTACATTCCCAACTACTCTCTCAACCAACCTAGAACACTACGTGAGCCAAAGCACAACCCATCCCCAAAGACAAATACCTTCTCACCGTCATTCCAACCCTCAACCAATAAGTACTAAACCGCTGTGACCCTACACATAGGTCACGCACCAACTATGGATAAATCTCTCTTTTACATTTCAAATCCAAACCCCAAGTTTAACCCAAAACACCCAAATTCATAGATCTTTTGAAATAACAAATAATTAGGGTAGAGATCATACCAAATGATTGCCAAATATAAACAAGAAAATAGGTCACAAATATGCTACCGAACTCACATTGAGTTTAAGAAATAGATCCTACCTCTTGAAGCAAAAAGTAGGACTCTGAAAAACTCAAAGTCAATGAAACCACGAAACTCTTGGATCAAAAGAAAGCCCTTGATGATATCTACAACCTTTCTCAAAGGACTAAGGTGAAAAGATGCCTCTAACCAAATAGATCTAGAGATCTATGTAAGAAAGTTAAGTTTCTAAGAGAGAGAGAGAGAGGGATTTACGGTTTAAAGAGGAAAGAGAGAAAGAGAGAGAAAAAGAAAAAGTAAATGAGAAAAGTGTGTTTGGGGTCTATTTATAGTGGTAGAATAATAGCCCAAAATTCAAAGGAAAGAATAAGTCAAACCCCCAGAAAGTAGAGCTCAAAGCCGAACCAAAAATTTGAAAATTTACTCACAAGGGTCGACCCTTTAGGAAGAAAAGCTGAGACACTAATGTGTACAGAGGACAAGGGTCGACCCTTGGAATTAGTGGTGTCGACCCTAAATTTCAGAATGCAATCCAGAACAAACATCAAGGGAAGGGTCGACCCTTAAAGCCCCTGGTGTCGACCCTAAAAACCAACGAAGACACCAAGGATAGGGCAACAAGGTGGTGTCGACCCTCAGGAAGGTTAGTGTCGACACTAGAATAGATTTTCCAAGTTCTCAAAAAACTTTTCAACGTAAACAAGCACAAACGAACAATCCCAACAAGTTTAAATCGAATCATTCTCCTCAAAACCAAAATACAATAATTCCAAAGGCTCCCAAAATGAAAATAAAGGAATTAAATACACTCTCTAATAGTTTAAAGAACACAAGTGCTGTAGGTGACCTGGGAGAGAGAGAGAGAGAGAGAGAGAGAGAGAGAAATGAAGAAGATGAGAGCAAAAAGTAGATATTTCTAGCTTTTGGGTGACATTTATAGTCAATGACATCGTGGACACGAAAGACATAATTGCGAGCGTAGTCTCAACACTGTCGGTGCGACTACAAAGTCGTGGCTTACCTTTACGGGCCACGCAACTATCCCAGGTATAGGACCTGAAGGTGTCACTACAACAATTTACACTTTTGGCGACCAAATTTGGTGACTGAAAGGAATTTAGTTGCCAAAAGTTGTACAATAGGCGACTAAAAATTACATTGGTTGGCATTTGTTGCAGGGCTTAACTACTAAATTTTTTTAGTAGCTGTATATTAATTATTGGCAACTAACCTTTAATTTCCAAGACAGTACTTGGTTATAACACAGTACCTATTGGTCGTCAATAGGTACTGTCTTAGAAACTAAAGGTTATTGACCACAATAGGCGACTAAAAAAATATTGGTCGTCAATAACCTTTCCCAATAGTTGTTCCCCAACTAACTTGGCGACCAAAACTTTTAGTTGCTAAAAACCTTCGCCGACTAAAACATGACTTTTGGTGACTAAAAATTTAGTCACCAAAAGTGCTATTTGTTGTAGTGTGTGTTTTGGTCACGGGTGTGAAAACATGGATCACGACTTTCTTCATGCTAGGCCAATAGACTTGAAGGCTATATTTGGTCACAGCCCATCGCGAATGCAACCCAACAACCTTGCGAGCATGATAGGAATGGTCATAGATGTGACCTTTCAAACAAAGGAAAAATCTGCCAAGATTGCTAAGTATAAACCAAGGTTCCCTATGAAAATTAAATAACTCAAGGATGCCGAAGAACACAACAGATGGAAAGTCAATACCACAGAGTATAAAATGATTGGGTCTTAACCCGGACCACTATAGTTTGGGATTAGGTTTTTTAATAGCTTTTTCGTTGATTTTTTTTGTAATTTTGTTTTTAGAGAATTTTTTATTTTTTATTTTTAAAATTTTAAACATTTAGGTTAAACTCAACTAAGCAAGCTAAAAAAGAAAAAATAAAAAAATTTCTATTGAAAACAAAAAAAAGAAAAAGAAAAAATGTAAAACCCCGAAATAATTACAATAAACCGTCCACGATATTCATTAAATAACAACACATGAAAAAGTAATTGTCTTCCAATTGTTCTGATTAATTACACAAAAGAGTAACATATGTAGATATACATTCACAAGTCTAACCTTGAATCTATAGCATATGTTACATAATAGAAAGATAGAATGAGCATTAAACAAATAAGAAATGTCCTAAAGGCTTATAACTTTCCAAGACAGTACTTGGTTATAACAAAATGGATTTAAATTCAATACAGTTACAACCCTAGGCTTGTACAAAATAAATACAACAAAATAAACAAAATAAAGCTCTTGCTTCCAAGTCCTCCTAAGCTATTGCTTTGGCAGAGATATATCATCAGCACCTGAAAATGATTTTTCCACATAGGATGAGCCAAAGCCCAATAGAAATAATCCAACACAATATATGAATCTTAACAGAGTTATAAGGTGAATGAATATACAATGCTCGTGCCAATTTTTTTTTTATATCTATTTCAAAACCATGCAATGCCAGGTTTATATCACAATTTATAAAACATTTCCTTTTCAATGGGGAAAAAAAAAAAGAAATGTGAATACAGCTCTGTGAATCTCTAGGTATGTGTCTGCAAGTAGACTATACAAGTACTACCAATTTGTCATTTTTACTGGTATTAATCGGAATGCTTGACACCTATTTGCGCGGGTTTCTGGTCTTTCACTAAGGACATACAAGCCGATTTAACATTGTAACCACACCCCCTACTCAGATTCACCAAGTATTCACCTTTTGCTCATAACGATACACATTTTCAATGTGATAATATGCAACAATGCTCAATGCAAATGGATGAGAAAATAGTTTCAATTCACTTAGTTCTCATGCAATTTCTACAACAATCATAGTAATCCTCTATCGATAGCCCAAAACAGATATCTCTAAATAGATAAATAAATTCCATAAAATAAACTTTCCAAATTTCAAGATGTGAGTGGTAATACATACCCAACTACCCAACTTCACCATCCTCATGAACATCAACCCAAATTCACAATTTCAACATCAACTCCATTTATCAAAACAAAATCAACATTTGAGATTCCTAGGGAAAAAATCCTCTTTTCTTTATAAACCATTTCCCAAGGTAAAAATCTATCTTTTCATCCTATCTCAACAATAAATATCTATCCACAATCACTTCCAATAAATCATTTGAAAACCCCTCTTTTTGTTATCAAGCCAAAACCTTATGTTGTTTAAAAATTCATTTTTTCACAATGTTATTTTCTAAAAACAAATAACTAAGTTAAAAATCATAATGAAGTGCAGAGAAATCCCCACCTTAAGTGTAATGGTAGAAGAGGAAAATTCGGAGGAAACTCAATGTTGATAAAGCCACAAACCTATTGGATAAAAAAAGCCCTTAAGACGATAATCTATTTCAAAGGACCAAGATGAGAAGGTACCTCTAGGTAAGTAGATCTGAAGATCTAAGTGAGAAAAGTTGAGTTTTGAGAGAAAAAGAGAGAAGCCACGGTTAAAGAGGGAAAAGAGAACAAACTAATGAGAGAAAATTGCTTTTGGGTCTATTTATAGTGAGTACGTATCAAAGAATTATAGCTCCAAAGTCAAATGAAAAGAGCAAGTCAAAATCTGCAAAAAGTAGGGCCCAAAACGACTAAAAAAATCTGGGAATGACTCACAGGGGTCGACCTCGAGACAATGATGTCGACCCTCAAGAAGAAAATGCTGAGACACAAATGTTGGCAGTAGACAAGGGTTGACCCTAGGAACCCGTGGTGTCGACCCTATATTTCAGTAGCGATTTCAAGGATTGAGCAGTGAGACAGTGTCGACACCACCCAGACTGGTGTGGACTCCATAGGCCAACAACATGACAAGTGTCAACACCACCAAGATTGGTGTCAACTAATAGCTCCACCAAGAACACAACAACAAAGTGGTGTCGACACCACCAAGACGAGTGTCAACCCTAGGAGTAGAACAAAACAAGAAAAGGAAGGCAGTGTCGACACCACCAAGAATGGTGTCGACCCTTGAAGCCAAAACCAAACATGAAAAGAGACAAGAACGACTGCTACGGATATGGTTTTCCAGATTCAAAAGCAATAAATGGATTGGGTCTAAACCAGGATCGCTATAAGAAAACAATTGGCTTTTTTTTAATGAACTTTTTTTTTTATTTTGATTTTTTAAAAAATAATTCTTCTACACCAGAAAAATTGAAAAAAAAAATTACCAAAGACAAAAGAGTTAAAAAGATAATGTGACTTTTTTAATTGGATACCAAAGTAACACCCCGAAATAATTCAAATAAAACAATTCTAACATGACGCCATAGATATACACCTTATACCAACTACAAGGTCGATGCCAAAAGTTCTCTTTCTCATTGAACTATAAGGTTAGAGTTACAAATTAAACATTAATTGTTCACAATTCAGTAAGTAAGAGAAAACAAAACAATTGCCCCATGGGCTTACAAGGTTGAAACATGGCCATCAAAGAACAAAAGGGCCCATAATTCCAAAACAATGTATAAGTTCGACAATTAGATTACAATTTCAAAAGATCTTTAAGTCTGAAACAAAAGAGTTGGTCGACTTCGTCTTCATTGATGTGGTTGCAGTTCACCAAGTCCTGAAATGTTGTTAGATAGGAGTGAGCAATTGCCTAGTAGAGAATACATTTAACCAAGTATATAAACATTTGATTTAAAGTATGCATTGCCACACCCCTTACCCATGAATATTTAATTACACAATTTCATAATCCAATTCACATTATTTAACAAATCTCCACATTTCTCCGTCTTCACACGGATGGCCAGTGGGCATCTCAAACATTCCATATTAATTGTCCTCACACGATTGGCCACGTGGACATCTCAAACATTCCCACATTTGTCGTCCTCACACGACCAGGCAAGTGGGCACCTCAATTTTCCCCGTGCGGATATGACCATAGTGTATAATAAACAAGCCATTAAAACTCAAATTCCATTCCAAAACAAGGAATCCCACACATTTTCCATTATCGAAGATTTCCTTTCTATTACCATTCAAGACCCATGAACATTAATTAGGGTTTTACGTCTCATATTTTCATTTGCCTAAATACAAGATGTGTTCACTACTTTCCCTTAAGAATTTAATCTATTCTTCCACCAATCTTAAGGCTAACCCACCATCACCATTTATGTCTATATCTATGTATATATATATCATCATCCACTCCCAATCACATATCTAAATCATGAAATTAACACATATCCAAACTAAAATATAGATATACAAGGGTAAAAGTATTCTTACCTCAAGAGTATGAGAGGAGAGATGCAAACCCAAGAGATGAACTTTCACAATAATGAGATCCAATCGGTTCAAAATGATGAACAACTTTGATAAAGGTGCAATGATGGATTCTAGCTAAAAATAGATAAAATCTAATGTTTATGAGCTAGGGTTTTCAGAAGTGAGGTTTAGAGAGAGAAGGAGTGTAAAATAATAAGACCAAAAAGTGTTTAGATTGAAATTTAAAACAGTTGTCCCGAATAGACCACTCGAGCGATGTGCTCAAATCAAAGAGACCGCTTGAGCGAACTTTACACTACTTGAGTAGTAAACACAAGGTCTCAGAAGTTTTGTAGAGCTACAGTGAATATATTGGGAGTCTCAATTCTACGCTTGAGCGACCACTTAACCGCTCGAGTGGTCTTATCTGCAAACATAAAAGATATTGGGAGTTTTGCATTACCGCTCGAGTGACCGATTGACCACTTGAGCAGCCACCCAGAACAGATTGTTACATAAAGCCTAAGGCCTATTTTGGGAAGTTGTTTTTTTAGTAAAAAAAGTCAAAGAAATCATTACAAAATAAGTTCTTTTCTCTATACTTTTTTATACGTCTTTTTATAAAAAGTCAAAAAATTACTAAAAAGGTTAATTCTCAAAAGTTTATTTTAATTTTTTATTAAAATTGGCATCTTAAAATATTATTTTAAAAAATAAAATTATGTTAATGAGACCATCATTCTTCAATGGAAAAATAAATTTTATGAAAACTTACATTTTTTAATTTTAAAGAAAAAAATAATAATTAAAAATATTGATCATTATCAATAGATATGTCAAAAAAAAAAAAAAAAAAAAAGAAGAAACAAAGAAAGAAAAAAACTCACATTAACTAATCACTGGCTTTATTGGGATTAGATTGAAATTAGTTTTAGATTTACATAATTACCCTGTTATTGTTAGTAACATAATTTTTTTTTATTTTATTTAAATGAGTAGATATACAAATATATTTTAGTACAATTTTTCCTTGTATTACAATTGATTTTTTTTTAAATGAACATAAATCAATTTTTCTAAACAATTTTTAATTTTTTTTTCTTTTAATGTTTCGCTAGATGCACAGGTTCAATACGAGGGGGTAGACACGCCCGTGGGCCTCATGCTACAGTTCAGACTCAAATGGTCACGGTTCTTAATCCGATCTCACAATGTGCGATGTGAGATTGATAAATCACCAAAGAGTCCAAATCCGACAAATCGTTTTGAAAAACAGATTTTTAGAAAGAAGTGCCAAACATGGACTGCTTTGCCAGATATAGAGTCGCCACCTAAATGTTTTATTTTTGGGAAATTTAGGAAACCCTGACTCGTTGCCTAAGGTCACACGTCCGTAATCACAAAAGTTGTCTCGGCTCAGGAACTTGGGTACGATTGGGGAAGGTTAGATATGAGCAGCCCCGCTCGCCTGATCCGAAGATCGGCCTATACTAAGCATGATATTTTGTTTTGAAAACATGTGTTCTTATTCCAGTTAATTAGCTAGGATTTACTATGTGATGCACACAATACACAAGTATAGACTAGATCGCCTAATTTGGAACAAAACATCGCATATCCGTTTTGTTTGGAAAATGATTTGAGGTTTGCTACTCGCAAGTAGGCTAAAACACGGGTTTCGACGAATTATTCCAATTCAAGCAACCCAACCTTCACCCATAGGCATTCAGGCAGTAAATCAACTAAGCAATTAGCCTCATGGCAAGCATGCTTTCATGTTAACACTCACACGCATGCAAGGATGCTAAAGCATAAAAGCTTACCTAGTACTCCGAGCCAAAACAAGAAACTAGTTAGTAATCATGCATGATCCTAGTTCATGTTAGAAATGACTGATGCAACGCATGCAAAATGCAACTAAGATAGGCTCGGCTACCCTAAAAATGGTATGTGAAATGTGACAACTCGATACACGTATTCAAGTTGGATTTGAAACACAATGCAGTTAGCATGATGTGCCGAGCCCGGTGCATGCAAAATAGATGAATGATGCAAACATGCGAGCATAAGTATGCTAATTGAAACATGTCCTAAACTAACCATCAAAAGCTAGTAAATAAAAGGGAAAAGACGTGGGGTTGGAAGACATTCACACACACACGCACACTTATTACAAATTCGCCCTCTCGACGGAGGGTTCGAATAAATAATACAGACCAAATAAATAATCGACTACTCTAGCTAATTAAATATTACAAAACCCTAAATTAAATAACAAATTAGTTACAAAGGGAGGCCGCTGCAGCCCTGCCTCGGAATACTTGGATGATGCATGCTCGATTTGTCTTGCTCGGAAACTCGTTGCCATGCCTCTGTTGTTTCTGTTTGCACTGTTCTGCACCTCTGATAATTGTGAAAATTCTTGGGATGCTTTTGAATTACTCCCTGATCATTATGGGATATCACCGGCCAAGATATATGACCACTGGCTATGGAAATATGGTAACCGACCAGAAGTTGGTCCACCGGCTGGACCTTTGTGGTCGGCTGGCACTGAAGATTGCCGACCGGCCATTTCTTCCTGTAGAATACTGGTTTTGCTGCAACAGAGGACAGACAGTGCATGGCAAGGTATTTTCAAGGCAATTTGTGCATAGCCACTCTCCCTATCATGCAATGAACTCAAGGAAGCATGGCTCTCGGTCCTTGGGCCACCAATTACGCATTTCGATGCATGATGGCCGAGGGTACCAAGTTTACAAATCAATGTAAATGAATGCAACAAAACAAATGAAGGCTACACACTCTATTATGTTGAGATCAAGAGTGTCGGCGACCGAGGATTGAGACGTGTTTCGTCACTTTAAGTACGAACACACCTTATTCCTCATGTTTGGTTTGACACCCCAAACCAAGCATAATGCAATACATGGATGCGATGTGGTTCAAATATGCAATATGGCTCAAATATGCAATATGAGGCTAAGTTAGCAAAGCATGCCAAATGCAATGCAACCTACACATGCAAATGTACAAAGTGCTAAGCATGCAAGATGCAATGCAATGCGACCTAACATGTACGCTAAGCTAATGTATTAAGAACATGCAAACATGATATAATGCAAGCATGCAAATGATATAACAAGATGCAACATGCCAAACATGCAACCATGTACAAGGGTGGGCTTAAACCGAAATGGGAGGACCTTAGCCAATCCTAAAACAGTAGCCAAAATACCAAAGTTAAGGCACCAATATGCAAGATAGACATGTATACATGTTGGTTCATCAACTAGGCCACAATGCACAACCTTCAAACATGAGCGAGATGTGATAAATATGAGGATATGGCATTACAATAAACTCTAAAATCACATGAAGAATGATGCCAAATCGACTACACAATGCAAACATGGCATGCTAATGGAGTTAAAGCTCAAAACTAGCTACGAGACTTGAACCATGACTATGTCAACCAAGCCCCAAATGGTCAAAGCGACTCAAAATAGTCCCGAGGCAGACCAAAATGAAGCTAAAACTCATATGGAACAAAGCCAAAACATGCTGTAAAGAAGGACACAAAACAAGACGCATACAAGGCCCAAAAGGGCAAATGCACTACACCTCTTACAACCGAACATGACATGACTTAGGCAAATAAAATTAGAGTTATAATATACCAAAACAAACCCCAAAACCCAATGAGAAGGTCTTCCAAAGACCAAATCATGGAGGCACATGCAATGGTCCAAGTAAGGAGCATGAAACAACAACTCTCCAAAGTATGGAATAGGTGATAAATGCAAGTGTGTGGCCATGAAACATGGACTAAAATATGATGACAAGTGATGCCAAATCACTAAAATAGCTCAAATGAAGCATGCTAATAACTCACACACCTGAAGCCAACAAGCTAGCATGCAAAGAGGCTATATAAAGGCCCCGTTTGGTGTAGCTGTTAAAACAACTTATAGATTATAGCTTAACAGATTATAAATTATGACTTTAATCAGAAGTTGTTAATCTGTTTGGTGTAACTGTTAGATTATAGATTTAAGTTGCTGAGTAGTGTTTGTTAAATAAGCTGTGAAATAGCTTTTTCAATTAATTTTTATTTTTTGTTTGTCTACATTTCTCATAAAAAAAAAAAAATAATAATCTATAGTCCAATTGGGTCTTTTTCTATTTTTAAAAAAATAAAAAATAAAAAAATTTAAGAGTATAACCATAAATTAACATATCCAGAGCAGAAGCTGATAATCAGAAGTAAGGGGTGAGTAGCTTCTCAGAATTAACTTTTTTGAGTAAAAATAAGCTGTTAGAATCAAAAGTTAGTTGAAATAAGTTTAACCAAACAGTCCAAAATAACTTTTTCAAAGCTAAAAGCTATAAGTTAGCTTTGAAAAGCTGAAACAAACACCCCCAAAGCATGGCAAGCATGACCAAATTGACACCAAACAGAACTTAAACATGTTAAAACATGACTAAAAACTTCATAAAGCTAAGTCAAAACAAGCAAGCATGTTGGTCTAAATGCATGATGCATTTCTAAGCAAAATAGAGGAATGCAAGGCAAGTGTATGGTGCGTGCAAGGGGTCAACAAACCAACCTAAAACAGAGGTAAACCATGACCAAATATCACTAAATACCCACTGAGATGGAGCCAAAAACACAAGCATATGAGACACAAAGGGAGAGGGGTGTCCCTCCCCTATACAAGACCTCAAAACCACTTCACCACCACTGAAAATCCTCCGGATTTCAGTGGTGAGAAGGCCAATACACGAAAGTTCTGAAGCTCAACAAAGAAGGCACAAAAAGAGTCCAAACAAGGCCTAAGAGGGGGAGGACGACCCCCGACACTAAAATGACCTTAAACAAACATCTTAAGCATGAAAATACAGAACTTTTATCAGTTATACACTAAGCTCAAAACAACATGCAAGATAGGCTAAAAGCTAGTGCAAAAATGAGAAATATAAAGTAATTGTGCTCACCCTTGAAGAACACTTCAAGAACAGCAACTCTAGCACCCTCCTTCTGATCAAAACCAACTCAAAACTCCAAGAACAACCTCTCAACACCTCAATAACCAAGGTATAGTGTAACACAAGGTGCTTTAGTGCAAAAATAAGAACAAAAACACACTTTTGAACACTAATACACACACAATCTAGAGAGAGGGGGAGATATAGAGAGAGAGTGGCATGTGTGATATATATCTCTGGTTTTTTGTTCAACCCCTCTAAAGGAGGAGGGAGGCCCTCTTTTATAGAACAAAAAGGGCCTAAGCTTCTTGAAGAAGCTAAGACAAAGGGGTCAAGCTTCCTCAAGAAGCTAGAACAAAGGTTCGAGCTTCTTGGGGAAGCTAAGGCAAAGGTCCAAGCTTCTTGGGGAAGCTAAGGCAAAGGGTTCAAGCTTCCTCAAGAAGCTTAGAGCAAAAGGGTGCAAAGGGTGCAAATCCTCCATACACGTGTATGGAGGACAGGTATGTGTGCTCCAGCTGGCACAGCTGGCATGAACAATGCCTGAAAAAGGCAAAAAAGAAGTCCCGGCCAGAAAATATGGCCGATTGACCAAACAAACAGCCGACCGACCAAAAACAATGCTGACCGGCCTCATTAATAGCCGGTAGAAACAAAACAGGGCCGGTGGCCTCAAGCCAAGGCCGGTGAGGTGTGGGGATGACCAACAAGCCATTCTCTGCCCTTAGAAGCAAAAACACAAGTGTTTGGTCCATGACCAAGCACAAAGCAGCCGAGTTAAGAGATCTTGAGGCAAGGCGCGTAGCCGAGACCTCCGAGAACTCAAAACGATCACGAACATGGATGATCACCGAGTGTTCAAACGATGACGTCCAAGTCTTAAGGATGGTCAAAAATGGGGTGTCTACAGAGGGTTATATATTATTGACAATAAAAATCAGAACGTTTGGATTATGACAAATCTTACTCAAGCTCTGACTAGATTTAATTCGAGTTTGTAAATTTTTTCCTTAGTCCTGACCAAATTTAAAGCCATTAAGTTTTTAGAACTTAAATTACATGTGGCTCTAAAATTTTACGAATTTAAATTACATAAGTTGGACCAACCCAAGTTGTCCTTCGGCTAGGTCATTGGATGAAATAGATGGGACTCTAAATTTTATGATATAAAAATTTATGCAATGTTAATAAATATCCTTATCATATATCTCAAAAATAAAAGTAAAAATAAATTTATAATTCATATAATATTAATATATATCATTATCATATATATTTAACTGTACATAACATGGGTTGAATGTTAATTTTTTATTCATGACTTCACACTATTATTTTAATTTTTACTACACAATCATTGTCTATTCATTTAAGAGTAATTCTAAACAAATAAAAAATTCACACATGGTAGTGTTTGGTAAAGTTTTCTAAATATGATTTGAGAATAGAGTTGTATTTTGAGTTTGTAAGTTTTGGAATTATGATTTGAGTTTGAAAAATTTGTTTGGTGAATGAGTTTTCAAAAGAGTTTTGAATTGAGTGTGGAATTTTTGATGTGACATATGATATTTGATACAAAAACTTACAACTCATAACCAAACACACAACTCAAAATTCTATTCAAAGCTCATAATTTTTTTTTTAAAAAATTCCAATTTTTTTTATTTAAAATATAAAAAATAACATGTGCCAATTGTAAAAAAAAAAAAAATTGCACTGTCCCAGTTAACCTGCCAAACATCCAGGAGGACGACCGGTTAGCCCAAATTTTTCCGCCTTGGAAAGAGTTTTCAAAAGTGGGTGTGAAATTAATTTTTGAAAACTCTAAACAAACAAGACACTTAAAACAAGAAGTGAAAATATGTATGGAGAAGCTAACCAAACACATGTAACTCATTATAGATCATTCACTTCAAACAAAATTTCATTAAAGATACATATATTTACAATAATAATATTATCACATCATTCTTATAATCTTGTTTACATAAATTTTATATATGAACAGAAATTTTTTTTTTCATTTAATATGGATAAGTAGAATTTCTTTATTAAAAGATTGGGGCATCTTTACCACATGGACATGGTTTCCTTTCCTAAAAATAGAAAATGGGCCTACACTCCCATAACTTCTCCATTTAAGTTCTTGTCATACCACATTAAAGCAATTTTGTCACGAGGTATAACATAACCTATTTGTTTTATTTTTGTTTCAAGAGTATAGATCTGCATTTCTAAAATATAGATATATACTTTTTATGACCGAAATAGAAGTTCGAGTGTTTCTTTTTAATTTTGATATAATTTTTAAAATTTTTGACATCCATAATGATTCCCTATTCTCTTAAGCCTTCTCCCATACCATTATGAGTGTTCTTCTTATTCTTCTTCAACTTTAGCTTTTGGCAGTGTCTGAGGTATGACGATGGCGATGGCAATGACGGTGGTAGAGTTGGGCAATGACGACGAGGATGACGGTGACAGTGGGTTTTGATGCATATCTAACTTTTCAAACCACATCTATGAGAAGACCAGTGGTTTTCTTTAGATTGTAATTGATTTTTTTCACAGGTTTGTTGTTTTTGTTGTTTGTTATTCTTGTTTTGTTGTATGATTGTTTGTTTGCCCCTATAGCCTATGCTTGGTTTTGAGATTTGAGAAGATATTATGAAAAGGAAAGGGAAAAGGTAGGTGAAATGTGAATAAAATATACCTACATTTCACATAATTTCATACTATAACGACTCAAATTTTATTTCCTCGAATCCATTACCATAATCCTTTAATTAAGTCCATTTCCAAGATATGAGACAAGAACGAAATAAATAAAATAACCAAGGTTCACTCACTCACAAATGCAAATTTAGCTAAACCAAGATGCATGAAACATGGATGCAGAGCATGGATACGATGATAAATAAAATATTCTACGTATGTATAGGTAGGGAAACCGAGTAAATGAAAGGGATAGAAAAAAGTGGGGTGGGAAATTATTATAATAGTTGAATATTACAAATTCAAATGGAGTAAGAAAGGAAATAAGAATATTACAACAAAATATCCTCACAAATCTCTCTGAAATTAAAAAGAAAAAAAAACAGAAGCTTCAGGGGGCGTCGGAGACCATTGGAGTTTGTTCTGCTCAACGTCGAGAGGTTGCTGGGTTCTGTCTGGGAGAGGTTGGCTGGCCGGTTGGCCAGCTAAAATGTTGGTCGGCCGGCCAATCAGGCCAGGCCAAAGCTCTGTTTTGTTGTATTACCAAACAAAGAGCAAATAAGGGGTATGTGGGTGAGTTAACTCACCATGTCCAGTTAGAATACAACAGTTTATAATATGAAATCAAAACAAGAAGAGAAAAATGAGAAAGAAAATGCAAGAAAATAGAAAATTTGTGCAAAATTCACCTTCCAAAGAAAAATTTAATTTCCAAATTTCCTTTTGATCTCCCTCAAGTTTAGGAAATGTATTCTTAGTTCTCAATTTGAAAATTCAAAATTCTTGTGTGAATGGTATTTTTGGGTGTTTAAGAGAGTGTGTGGAGAAGTTTCTCAACTCTTTATTTTTCTCTCTTTTCAACAATACTCACTCTCTTTTGGTCAAGGCTACTAAGTCTTGGCTATATCAGAATTTTTTGGATGGTTTTGGTGTCTCAATGATGGTATATCAGTGTATGGTAGTGTATATTTGAAAATGGGAGTTTTTGGTTCAAAGCTTAAACTTCTCTCTTTTCTCTCTAACTTTCTTCTCTTGGTTTTCCAATCCTCCACTCTTAACAATCTGATCACCTTCATATAGGCGATGCAAGAATGCTTAGTGGAGAAGGTGGTGGGGGACAAGATTGAAAACAAAGGCCATAAAATGACAAAGGCCAAGGACGTTGTTGAAGAGGCTAGCTTTCTTAATAGCGAGAGATAAGTAGATACACGCCCTGCAAGGCTCAATCAAACAGGTGGGAGGGGACAAGGTGGAAGTCAAGGATGATGGAGTAACCAGGATGGTTGCATTAGATGCTCCTTTTGGGGTAAGAGAATGCTCTTTTGACAATAGAGGCCAAAGGAAGATAGTAGAGGGGTCAGGAGGTGTGCATCTGGTGCATGCATGTATCAAGAAATATCTGGAATAGCATGTTCCACACACTTCTAACAAGAATTCTGCCGAGACTGCCCTGTTTCTGGAAAAATTAGCCCACGAGCCAAAAAATCCTAACTGGTTGGCTAGCCAATTTGTTAGTTGGCCGGCCAATCAATTTGGCTGGCCAGGCAACAAAGTTAGTCGTAGCTCACTATTTTGCACGAAACAAGATCTTTTGAAAAAATTATCATCGTTTCCTCCTATTTCCACACTGTTCTTTGCTCGATTTCTGCAGAAAAAGTCTTATTTTGAAGTTTAAAAGTGAGCCTCGTAACACTAACAAAGCGCGGTCGGAATGAAAGTTTCGAAAGAGAGTTTTAAATGGGACTTGAACACTTGGCCAAAACAAGCTTAGGGTTGGAAATGAAGCAAAAAATTCATCTTTCTTACTGAGGATGTTGTGAAAAATACCTTCTTGTTTTTATCAATGGGTAATCGAAAGAAAACGTGCTAGTCTTAGGGCCAGTCAAAATGGGGTGTCTATATGTAAGCCTAAGGGCACTTTTATAATTTAACTATATTGGATTTATCATCACAAGCTGAATCACTAGTTGCATATCGTGAATGAATTGCATTAGAATCATTTGTATAAGATCATGAATGTGTTACTAACTTTATTTCATAATTGTTTGCAGGACGCCATTAAATATGTAAGCTTTTATACTTTAGTATCCCGTTTGTGTGTGTTTTTCTTACTATGTTTAGCATCCTACCATGCAACTATATGCTTATTTGATATATCTCTATAAATGCTGTGGATGGAGGTTGTGTTGTTCAATTTGAAACGAAATTGATTTTCATGTCGCAAACTCAAGTTTCTGTCGAGTTGTTTAAAATGCTTTAAAAAATACATGAAATCAAATTGTTCCAAAGTAAATGACACAATCTATACTTGTTTGCTTCATATAGTAGTTTTAGCATTTATTAAATAACCAGAATATGAACATATAAAGTAAATACAATTCATATGATGGTTTAGTAAAGGCCAATCTTCAATTTGGTGAGTGGGGATGCTCAATTAATGACCTTCCCCTCTTATACTTAAGGTTTCGAGCCAAGCAACTTTGATTATGACGAACATTGGTCTCAGCATGAGTCACGGGTTTCCTAATGTCTCAAAAATATTAGGTGGTGACTCTAAGATCTGGTGATGTAGTCCATTTCTAGCAAAGATTTTTGCAATAAAATAAATTTCTATAAAAGTTGCTAAATCTGGACTCTCGTTTACGTTTCACATTACATTCGTGAGACTAGATCGAAGATACCGAGGGTCCAAACTATTTAACGTATGTGGGTACCTCCCAGGCAATGTTACAGTTTCTGGCAACTCTGTTAGGGATATTAAAAAACTTTTACTTGAATTCCATGATATGATTTTTTTTTATTTGCAATTATATGTCCATTACATTGCATGCATTAGTGCGCTTAAGTCTCATGCTCATCATTTGTTATCCTGGATGGATTTTTGACTTCGGGCGGATAGACGAACATGGGCTCTAATATGTTGGGAGCACAAGCCTTGGAATCGGGATCACCATGTACCGCTTGATCTACCAGACTGAGTAGGTATATCAGTGTCTCGCTGAGGTATCTTTTTGACCAAGACAGACCTAGTACATATAGTAAACTTTAGCAACTTCCAAATTAGGACATAATGCTACCCTATGCTAAGATGTATGATGCCACTTGTTTGAATAGTGAAACCCTTGATCATGTTAGAGCTGGGAGATGACAACCCTACCCTTCATAGGGGTGTTTGTTCTCTTTTCTACTATGTGCAATGTATGGGATCTGAGGTTCTCAAAATTCGGAGTAGTGGTTCAGGCATTTCATTTTGAGGGGTTGAATTCAGTGTTTCAGCATGTTGTATAATGATCAGTTGAGCCAAAATGTTGCTAAAATTCTGATGTGTTACGTTGTTTTTCACTAGATAGTTATGCACTATAGCTTTAGAACGGCTTGATATCCCTTAAGTTCTTTAGACTCGTGCTGGTAGACTCTGTAAATTCGCAGACTTGGTTGAGGGTTAGCCAGTATTAGTTTCTTTATCAACTGTTACACGCAATCATTCCCACCAGAATCAACAATGGCTCAGATCCTCGAAAATATAGTACACAGGCTTTTGGCTTTTCAACAGAGCGTGGATACTATCATCAATATAGTAGCCCATCAGGGTGACGCTCTCATTGAGTTGCGATACCCATCTGGGGAGGCCAGTAGCCAACTGCTTCCGATGACTCGTACAATTCCAAGTCTGCCTCCACCAGCTGAAAAGCTTCTTGAGCTCAACTTACCAGAAGACCCGAGGGTTCCCGTGCAATCATCGGGAGGACCATTTCTCCTTCCACAACCAAAGGGAAGGCTCTTTCCCTAGGAAAGAAACGAGTTCGATCCGATTATGTTGAAACTGGCCAAGTTGGAAAAACTGTTCAAAAGGTCACAAGGAATCAACTCAATCCCCGACATTGAAGACAGGTATATGGAAATAGCTGTGAAGTTGCCCAAATGATTTAAGATGCCATACATTTATAGATTCGATGGATCGAGCGACCCAATGGTACACATTCACCTATTTCTTGATGTTTTGAAGCCCATGGGTTGGACTCGACTGCAAAAGCTCTCTCTGTTCGAACAAACTTTGTCAGGAGTGGTTGCCATATGGTATGCCAAGTTAGAGAACTCGGTGAAACAAAGTTGGAAAGAATTAGCCGAGGCCTTTATCATCTAGTATGCTTATAACACTCAGATTGAGGTGACCACTTGGGAGTTAGAAGCAACCCGCCAAAAGTCGAATGAAAGTTTTGTAGCCTTCATCACTAGATGGAGTTCCAAAGCCGTAATAATAACCAATAGACCACCTGCGAAAGATCAAATTTGCATGGTGGTAAGGAATTTGCATGGCAAGATGCTACAAAAAATGATAGTCCTCCCATTATTAACTTTTAAAGAACTACATGAATTGGGGGTTCAGATAGAAGATGCCATCAATAAGGGAATCATTGTCGATGACAGAGAGCTTGTACGAAAAACCTGTAGGCATAGTTCCAATACTACTACCAGTAATAGCACAACTGTGAAGCCCTCTGAAGTTAACTCAGTTACTATCACCACCAAAATGGCTAATCCTTTTGCCTATACTGGTCTGTAAACAACAAACCCAACCTGAACCCTAACTAGAACATTCACCCCTCTCTATATGTCTCTCACCAGAGTTATGGAGGTCTTGATAGAAAAGGGGCATCTCAAGCATCTTCACCCTCGACTTCTTTCTGATCCTCTCACAGCCAAACACGGCCTTCCAAACACTGTGCCTTCCACCAATAACTCAGACATGACACTGATCGTTTCTATCGTCTTCGTCATGAGATTCAAGATCTTATTGACAATAACGTCATAGCTCACCCACAACTGCCAAAACCCAATGTCACCACTAACCCACTACCACTTCATGAAAAAATCCAACCACTCCCTCACCTAAACCTCATACATACACTATCACCTACTTTTAACCCTAGCAAATACATCATGCCTTTCTATCTACCCAAACCCGAGGTATATATTCCTGGGAGCACTGATCTGTGCATGATGGATGCACCTCCAACCCAGCCAAAACCTGAAAGCCCTATAGTGGTAGTGGCAAAAATCCAAAAGAAAATAGCCGAAGTGCCTGTGATTGAGATTGGAAAGCTACCAGAGAAAGGATACAATCCTAGCAGGTCTATCATACCCATTGGTCAGCAAAATCCTGAGGTTGCTTGACTCATTTTCTATTAGTGTTGCCAAAGAAGATAAACCTGAACAGGGATTGGATGACTTGGCTGACCTAAAGGAGGGCTTAGCCAATTTCTAGTTCTTTGAAGAATTAGACGTTGGGAATGTGCAGATAGGATAGTGGGATCTGAGAAATTCCGATGCCAATCATGGTTAGTCAAGTAGTAGCGAAATTTTTGAATGGGAAACTGAGAGAAAAGAGGATGAACCAAAAATCAAAATCAGAAAATTTGAAGATAGTAGTGAAGGAAAGAGTTTTGGAAAGGAAAAGGAATTAGAGAGCCAAGTAGAGTATAATGTGGGGACGATTCAAGCAGAGCCTGACAATTACCTTTTCGTCAACGAAGGTGAATGGTGGAATGATGACAACCTACAGCTCGCTCACACTGACGATGAATGAAGAAACAATGTACCTGACAATACTTGGTACTCAGAAGAAATTAATCATCTTACTAGGAGTGGGCGCTACTTCAAGCCTCCACATCCAGACCAAGGAGAGTCATTGAGCAAAGACAAAGAAGATGAGAAAGAGAAAGAGGCAGAAGAAGACCTGATTCCAAAATAGCTGAAAAAGATCTAGGCAAACATCTCTATCTGAGGGCTTCTTATGGTTTCCCGAGAGCACCGACAGGAAATGTTGTCAGCCTTAAGCATGACTAAGTTGTCAATTGACACAACTCTGGAACAACTGGTGCCCTTAACCACTCTAAGAGAAAAAAATCCCTGTGATGGCTTTCTCTGACAAAGAGCTACCACCGAAAGGGTCATGACACAATAAGCCTCTATATGTTTCATTGGAATGCAAAAAGAAATGGATCCTGATCGTTCTGATTGACACCGGATCAACCGTCAACGTCTATCCTTCGCGCACTGCTTATGCGATAGGGCTAAAGCCGACAGATTTCACGTTCACTACTCAGTTGATTTGGGCTTATGATAATACTAGTCGGGAGGTTATGGGAACAGTCAAACTGCAAGTAATAGTGGGACTATCTAAGCACGAAGCTGAATTTCATGTCATGGATGTTCTTGCAACATTCATCTTGTTATTGGGAAGGCCCTGGCTCCATCAGATGAAATCTATATCATCCACGATGCATCAACTGGTAAAATACTCGTATGACGGAGGAATTGCCACCGTTTTTAGGAATTTATCCATTCGTCCTCCTTCAGAAGTCATAACACCGTTACTAGAAATACAACATGGAGAAGAGGATTTGTTCATCTCATGCTTTACATTGGCGGAAGCCCAGTTGGTTCAGATGATTATGGTAGAGAGTGAAGGGATGTACATCAGTGACCAGTCAATCTACTTCATGAGTAGGCTGGGGCATATTCCTGGAATAGGATTAGGGAAGAGCGGTAGAAATGGCATCGCCACAGTAAATGAAGTGCCCCATAACCTGTATGCATTTGGATTAGGGTATACACCTACAAAAGAAGATTGGAAAAGGAAGGGTGAAGAGATCAAAGAAAGAATCAAGGCAAAGAGAGCCGGGCAATAGTTTGAGTTGGTTCATAAGCTAATTCATGGAACCTTGAATGGGCGCTTTGTCCATGAAGGAGAAAATTTCCCTTTCTGTGGGTTTCTCGAGCCATGGATTGTACAAGTGGAAAAGAAGAGGTGTCCCGTGTTTGAAAAATTCTTTGATCATCAACTTTCTGATAGTGATGAAGAGAGAGTAGATCCTAGAATCTACATTAGTCAAGACAGTGATGTTGGTTTAGAAAGCAGCACAAAGAATGCCTTAAGTCTAACACTGGCTGATCTATTGAAAGGGTCAAATATCGGGGGTGAACCAACGAACTTGGGGGATATAATTGTTTCTGTAATCAGGGAGGGACCACCTGTTGATTGCTCAAGCTTCATTTGGATGCAATGGATGGCCCGCATGCAAAGTGTTGTTTTGAAAAAAACTTTTTAAGTTCTGAGTCAGTTGTTGAGTTTGATTCTATGGAGTCAGGTCTGTTTGGGATGCCCGACTCCGATGATTATGGGGGTAATAACCCAAACACCACTATCTCGTTCGGGTCTTCTATTTATTTTTCTTTTGAATCTGTTATAATTGTTGAGCCTGAGGTTGTGAATGAAGATGATATGATTTTCGCTTGCTTCTTTGTGCCTATAGTTCATAACATTGACCAGAATTTTCAAAATTTTGATGAAAACGAAAAGGAGGAAATTCCTTGGGCTTTGAATGAGAGGAGGAGAGGCGTGCTAAGCCATTAATAGATGAGATTATTTTAGAAAATGTGAGAATTGAGAAAGATCCTCGCTTAGTCCAGATTGGTTCCACTTTATCTTTAGAGGAACGCGAGCACTTAGTTGCTTTATTAAAAGAATTGAAAGATGTTTTTGCGTGGTCCTACGAAGATATGCCTGGAATCGATCTTGAGATTGTACAGCATAGGACCCCTCTTAATCCTAAGGCCCGACCCATCAAACAAAAGCTTCGTAGAGTTTGCTTGGATTGGGCACTAAAAATCAAAGAGGAGGTTACCAAACAAATCAATGCCAGATTCTTGTTGGTATCGGAGTATCCGATTTGGCTAGCTATATTGTGCCAGTTTTGAAGCAAGCTGACAGAATCAGGATTTGTGTTGACTTTCGGGATTTGAACAAAGCCAGTCTAAAGGATGACTTTCTATTGCCACATATTGATGAGGTGGTGGACTTCACGGTAGGGCATGCATTGCTATCACTCATGGATGGTTTCTCTGGGTATAATTAAATTTTTATGGCTCCGGAGGATAGGGAGAAGACTGCATTTACCACTCCATAGGGAACATATTGTTATAGGGTTATGCCGTTCGGACTGAAGAATGCTGGGGCTACATACTGGAGGGCAGTAACCACAATATTGCATGACATGATTCATAAGGAGGTTGAGGTATATGTGGATGATATAATCGTCAAATCCAAAGAGCGAGAGGGCCACTATGTTATATTGAAGAGGTTCTTCGAAAGGATCAGGGAGTATAAATTGAGGTTGAAGCCACAGAAATGTACATTTTGGGTGACTGCTGGTAAGATGCTGGGCTTTCAAATAGCCGTAAAAAATCAAGGCCATCTTAGAAATGCCGCCACCAATGATTGAAAAGGAAGTGTGGGGTTTTCTGGGAGAAATGCAATTCATAAGAAGGTTTATTTTAAAATTAACCTTGACTTGTGAACAACTATTTGGCTTCTTGAAGAAAGGAAAGAAGTTTGATGGAATGATTGATGCCAATTTACATTTGAGCAAGTCAACCAGTATCTCTAGAATCCACATGTGTTATCGCTACCCGAGCTGGGAAAACCATTGATCCTGTACTTATCAATGATTGAATCAACTATGGGGTGTATGCTTGCACAAAAATCAGACTAGAAATTGGAGAAGGCCATTTACTACTTGAGCAAGAAGATGTTGGAATATGAGACCCGTTACACTCCCTTGGAAAAGGTTTGTCTAGCCTTGGCTTGGGCTACTAGGAAGTTGAGGCACTACCTGTTAGCGCACTCGGTAATTCTGGTTTCAAGATTAGACTCCATCAAATATCTCTTTGAGAAACCAGCACTTACCAGTAAGCTAGCTCGTTGGTTGCCTTTTCTTTCCTAATTGAACCTCATGTATGTCACTCAAAAATCTGTCGCTATAGTAGAATTTTTGGCTGATCACCCAATTGAAGGAGAGGAGGATGTGGAGTATTCGTTCCCAGATGAAGAAGTCATGCGATTGGAAGAGGACACTTGGAAGTTGTACTTTGATAAAGCATCCAATCAATTTGGCTATAGGATAGGCATATTGCTCATAGCACCAGATGATTCTCATATTCCTTTAGCTTTTAAACTCTGATTCAAAGTGTCCAATAATCAAGCTTAGTATGAAACATGTATCACTGAATTGGAAGCAGCCCTAAAACTAGGGGCAATAAGGTTGGATGTGATCGAGGATTCGAATCTGGTCGTCTCTTAAGCTAATGGAGATTGGAAAGTTAAAGATGAGAAAATGAAGGTCTATTATCAGACCTTGCACATGTTAATCCTAAGGTTCGAAAGACTGACATTTACACACCTGGTGAGAGAGAACAACCGATTTTGTAATGCATTGACAACTCTGGCCTCAATGATAGATATACCAGTTGGGGTCAAGATGTGTCCAAACCTTGTAGAGCAGAGGTATATACCGGCATACGAGTTGATAGTCGCAATAGAAGAAGAAGTGCAAGATGAAATCCCTGGTTCTTTGATATTTGGAACTTTCTAGAAAGCAACACGTACCCGCTGTAGACGTGCCCGAACGTCCTGGGAAAATCCCGTTTTGTTCATTAGCATACTACAGTTCGGACTCAATGTCACGGTTTTGAATCTAATCTCGCAAAGTGCAATGCAAGACCGATAAATCACCAAAGAGTCCAAATCTGGCAAATCATTTTGGAAAACTGATTTTATAAAGAAGTGCCAAACATGGACTGCTTTGCCAGATACAGAGTGTAGACGTCCCCGAACGTCCCGGGAGGATGAATCCCCCATTCTGTTCATTTTGGGCTCACTGCAGTTCAGGACTCAAAGTCACGGTCCTGTATCTAATCTCGCAGAGTGCAATGCAAGACCGATGAATTGTCAAAGAGTCCAAATTCGGCAAATTGTTTTGGAAAACAGATTTTTGTAAAGAAGTGCCAAACATGGACTGCTTTGCCAGATACAGAGTCGCCACCTAAATATTTTATTTTGGGGGAATTTAGGAAACCCTGACTCGTTTGCCTAAGGCCACGTGTCCGTCATCACCAAAGTTGCCTCGGCTCGGGAACTTGGGTACGATTGGGGAAGGTCAGCTATGAGCACCCCCTCTCGCCCGATCCGAAGATCGGCTTCTACTAACCATGATATCCAGTTTTGAAAACATTATGCATTCTTATTCTGGTTATTAGCCTAGATTTACTATGTGATGCGCACAGCATACAAGTATAGACTGGATCGCCTAATTTGGAACAAAGCATCGCATATCCGTTTGTTTAGAAAATGTTTTGAAATTTGCTACTCGCGAGTAGGCTAAAACACGGCTTTTGATGAGTTGTTCCAACTCAAGCAACCCAACCTTCACCCACAGGCATTCTGGCAGTTCATATCACATAAGCCTCTAGCCACATGGTATGCATGCTGTCATGTTAACATTCACACTCGTGCGAGATGCTAAAGCACAAAATACTTACAGTGTACTCCAAGCCAAAACAAAGAACTCATTAGCAATCAATGTATGATCCAAGTCCATGTTATGTGCCTAATGCAGCGCATACAGAATGCAATTAGGATAGGTTCGGCTAATCCTAGGATGGCATGTGAAATGCAACTATTTGATGCACATATTCAAGTTTAGATTTGAAATACTATGCAGTTAGTATGATGCGCCGAGCCCGATGCATGCAATACTGACGAATGATGCACGCATGCATGGCATAAGAATGCTAAATTAAATGTGTCTTAATACTAACCATCAAAGCAGGTAAGTAAAAGGGAGAAAGAAGTGGGGGTTAGAAGACATGCACACATGCACCCACACTTATTACAAATTTGCCCTCGCTCGAAGGGACCGGAAGAATAATACAATTTAACTAACTATCAAGTTAATTAAATATTACAGACAATTAACTAGTTAAGCAAATTAACTAAACTAATTAAGCATTAAAAGTAGCCTCGGGAAGAGGGCCTAATGCATGCGCGCTCGGTTCTGCTCGGAAGTCCACTGCCATGCACAAGTTGCCTCTGTTTCCCCTGCTCTGCTCCTCTGAAAATTGCACAAATCCCAAGGTATGCTCCATGGACATTGTGGATCACCACCGACCAAGTGGAAACCCCACCGACCATGTCCGGACGGTCGTCGACCATTTGTTGAGCTCTCAGCCATCAATAATTGGTCGGTCGATAGTATAGATGGCCGACCGGCCAAAGCTTCCTGCAGAACCTGTTTTGACAGCAGCAGAGGGCAAAACAAGGCATGGCAATGTATTTCAAGCACATGTGTGCACCAATACATCCCTTATCATGTTTGTGACTCAAAGGGGTATGTTCCTTGATCCTCAGACCACCAATCGCGCATTCCAATGCGTGATGGCCCAAGAAACCAAGTATGCACTTTGATTTCAAATGAGATGCACATCAAACAAACAAGTGAGGCTCAACCTCTATCATACTCAATTCAAGAGGGAAGGCATGCATGCCAATGCAATGCAACCTAGGCATGTTAACTAAGTATGCAACATGGGCATGCAATGCACAATGCATACTAGGCATACAACCTATGCAAGCAAGCATGCAAGGCATGAGGCAATGCAAACCAACAAGTGTGCAAGATGCAATGTGGATGTTCAAACATGCAACAACACATGGAGCAAATATGTTAAACAACCTAAACATGTAACAACACACAAGTATGCAATCAACACACAAGGTGAGCATGCAGCAACATGTCCTAAACCAAGTATCTAAACATATAATCATGCATGCAAACATGGTTCATCACTTAGGCATAAAGAAGCAACTTCTAAGCACACTTAAAAGAGGCTAAACATGGGCATATGGCAAGCAATATAAGCTCTGAAAATCATGAAAAAGAGGTGCCAAACCAACTAATCAAAACAAGCAAAGCATGCATAAAAGCTTGGAATTAGCCCAATGACTTAAACCATGATCATGTGACACATGAAACAAATGATCAAAGTGAATCAAAACAGTCTCAAATCATGCAAAAGTAGGCCCCAAAAACCACTTAGATGGCATCTAAATGATCTAATTCTAGAGGCATACAAAATAGCACAAACATGGAGCATGAAACACCAAACCTCTAACACATTAAAAGGGCATCAAATGCAAGCATACAAGCACACCACAAGGACTGAAATGGCATGGCAAGTGTTTCCAAACCACTGAAATGATGCAAGGATGGCATGCTAGAGGGGTCAATGCTTAAGGCATACAAGAGAGGTTACATGGTATCTATATAAAGCAAGGCATGGACAACCCAAATGACCAAAAACAAACCTTTAGCATGCTAAAACAAGCATAAAAGCTTCACAAAGCTAAGCCAAAAACATGCTAGAAACAAGGCTCAAAACACAAGGCATGTTAAGGCAATTCATGGCATTACAAGACATGTATGTGTAGACACCCCATTTTTGACCGACCTTAAGACTCAGACATCACCAGTTGAGCACTTGGTGATACTGCATATCGTGCTCGTCTAGAAGTTTTAGAGTCTCGGCTGCGAGCCTTGCCTCCGGACTTCCGGACTCTTTTGTGCTTTGCCTCGGTTTGCGAACCAGGCTCGATTTTCTCTGTTTCTTTTCCTGAGGGGAGGGAGAGGTCCCGTAGACAATCTCCCAGTGGCCGTAGGCTACATTTTGTGGCTGTAGGCCATTTTTCCCATTTCGGAGCCCGGTTCCCGGTTTTCGGAGCCATCAGGCCGTGTGCCTCGGTTCGGGACTGCTTAACCATCTTCTATTGCTCTGGTTTTTGGCATGCATCTTATTTACTCCCTTTTGAGGGACACTAAGGTCTGAGAGACCCACTTCGTGGTCAAACACCACTCCCGGTGCCTAACAGCCAGTTTTCGGGGCCTCGGGCTGCGCGTTTCGGCCCCCGAACCTTCATTTTGCATCGGTTTGGGCTCATTTTTGGTGGAGACCTTATTTTCACTGTTAGAAAGCTTGTAGGAGGGTGGGAGGCCAGCAATTTTTCTGAAAAGCCAACTTTTTGGTCAAAAGTGGTTCAGCATGAATCCGGGAAGGAGAAAAATCTGCGCGGCTTCACCGAAACGGGCGTAACTCTTTTCACAAGAGGAATTAAGATATGAGGCCACCACCATTGGAAAGCTTACTTCCGGGGCTTCATTTTGCACTCAAGAATCTCCCAAGTCCAAGTCCCGGGGGGGGGGGAGATGTGGTTGGTTGAAGTCTGGTTGGACTGAATCTGCGTGGCTTCACGGAAAAGGGCATAACTTTTTCTACAGAAGGAATTTTAATGCAAGGTTTGCGCCATTGGAAAGCTAACTTCTGGGGCTTCATCCTAGGGGTGGCCGGCCACTCTTTTCCCTTTGAACTAGCCGGCCGGCCACTTTTTCTGGCCGGCCCGCCACTTATCTGGTGGTTGACCTTTTTCTTCCTTTTAAACTGGCCGGCCTTGATCCTCTCAATTTGCACTTTACAGCTGTATAGCTGTTTCCCCCAGAAAATATCCCAATCCGGGGGATATTTTGTGGGGGAAAACTTGCCTACTTTTCCCCCACCTTTTGCCTCCCTTTGCTCCCTCTTTTTTGTCCATATAACCAGCTACAAGCATTGGTCTTGAAGGTGAGAAAATTTGCTCTTCAAGCTTGAATACAAGAATCCCTCTTCATCTCTCTCATTTCCTTGAAAAACTTCCAAGTCCTACACCACCATTCCTTCTACACCACCACCCCCCACCCTTCCATCCTCCATTCCAGAAGATTGAAGGTGTTCTTCAAGGCCTAAGGAGCCACAAACTCAAGCCAAGAGGCAACCAAAGTCAAGTCTTCAAGGGTAAGTTCACTTTCCTTCTTTTCTAGCTCATTTTTGCAACATTTCTTAGCCTCTCTTTCTTGTATATTTGAGCTCCGACCAAAACTGAAAAGGTCATTTTTTTGAGCCCTTTTTCACTTTTTCTTAAGGGCTCAACCCTGTTTGAGCCCCCCATCTTGCACTTGCTTCAATGTCTTCCTTAAATGCCATTTTCTTGCATGCTTTGGCAGCCCCTCAATGTCTTCCTCAATGCTTTCATTTTTGGGCGTTTTACAGAACTAAAAACAGGCTTATTTTGAGCCCCTCTTCAATATTGAAGAAGGGCTCAACACTGTTTGGGACCTCCATGCTACACTTGCCTTTATATTCCCTCTTTGGTCCCCATTTTTTCATGCTTTGGCAGCCTATTGTGCTTCGATTTTTGGCCTTTTTACAGTACTAAAAATAGTCTTATTTTGGCCCATTCTTCATGTTTCATTCAGGACCTTTGGCTGTTTGATGAATATTTTGTATACTTTGTGTTATAAGCCACTTTTGAGCATCATTTTGCATTGCATTTTTAGCATGTTTGTATACTGTTTTGGTCATTTTACAGTTTTGTAAATATGCTTATTTTTGGTCCCTCTTCAATGTTGTAGAAGGGAATATTTCAATTTGGGCTTTTCATATACCACTTGCCTCTTTGGCCACCTTTTGGCCCTTTTTCTTGCATAAGAGCTTAGCCATATCTATGTTTGTTTTTAGGGTTTTCACAGTTCTGTAAAGTGGCTTATTTTTGGCCCCTCTTCAATGTTGTTGAAGGGCCCTAACCTATTTGGAGTTAGCAGCTGTGAGTTGCTTCATAATCTCATGTTTAGGGCCATTTTTGCATGCCATTGTTGCCCTATCTTTGCTTGCTGTTTGGCCATTATTTGTACTGGTAAAATGCTTATTTTGGGGCTGCCTTGCTTCTGTCTTTTCATTCTATGTACCAATTATGCATGCTTTGTATAGCTGTAGTTCATTCTATGTGCCTAATCTTGCATTTCGGGAGAGATTCCATGCATCGGGTGTGTTTTCGCCTCATTTCGGGGCTGTTTTCCCCCACATTTCATTGCTGAAAATCCATTAACATGTTTTCATGCCATTTTCATGCCATTGCATTGCATATACCATTGCCTCGGTTTGCGTGCCCGTGTGCACGCATTTCGAGGCACTTCATTTTCATCTATTGGCCTCTTATGTGAGTGCGGCTGAGGCTCTCTCATGTTAGTATAAGTCCATGTTGCATTCTATATGCCATTTCCATGCCCTTGCATTGCATATACCATCGCCTCGGTTTGCGTGCCCGTGTGTACGAATTTCGAGGCACTTCATTTTCATCCATCGGCCTCTTATGTGGGTGCGGCTGAGGCTCTCTCATGTTAGTATAAGTCCATGTTGCATTCTATATGCCATTTCCATGCCCTTGCACTGCATATACCATTGCCTCGGTTTACGTGCCCGTGTGTACGCATTTCGAGGCACTTCATTTTCATCCACCGGCCTCTTATGTGGGTGCGGCTGAGGCTCTCTCATGTTAGTATAAGTCCATGTTGCATTCTATATGCCATTCCCATGCCCTTGCACTGCATATACCATTGCCTCGGTTTACGTGCCCGTGTGCACGCATTTCGAGGCACTTCATTTTCATCTATCGGCCTCTTATGTGGGTGCGGCTGAGGCTCTCTCATGTTAGTGTAAGCCCATATCGCATTTCATATCATTTGCATTGTGTATGCCATTGCTTCGGTTTGCGTGCCCGTGTGCACGCATTTTGAGGCCTCTCATTTTCACAGCATAGTGCATACTAGGTTGTACCTTAGATCGCATTCATGCATTTCCTCGGTTTGCGTGCCCTCGTGCACGCATTTTGAGACATCTCATTTCATAACATTGTGTATGTTAGAATTGTATCTTAGTTGCATTTCATGCATGTCATGCATATTGCATCATGTTCGGAATAGGAGTCAGTCCGAGCACGGGAAACGAGGTGCATTTCGTACTCCGAGTGACGGAATGTATCTCAATTCCCTAGTCACCGACACTCCGGATTATCCATGATGGAGTTAGGTTTTAGTTGTGTTTTCATGTGCATTCATCCTATATTGAATTGTGCATTTCGACTCCTCGGCCATCATGCCTCGGTATGCGTGATTGGTGGCACGAGGATCGAGGCATGCATATATCTGTGAAAATACATTGCTATGCCCCTTTCCTGCTCTCTGTTGCAGCAAAATGAAGAATCAGCAACTTTTCGGGGCTCGGCGCGCTTTCCAAGAATAACTGCTAAACAGAGGCTAATTGGGGCATCCCGGTGGATTTCCGCGCAAGACGACCCGGACATGCATCATCCATCAGAAGCAAGGCAGTCCCTGGCTTGCATGCCAGTTTTTATTTATTTTCTTAGTTAATTTGTTAATTAATTAGGAATTTGTATATTATTTGGGCTGTAATATTTGGACTGTAATATTCTTTTATTTGGGACTGTATATTTATTCGGACCCTCTGCGCGAGGGCATAACTGTAATAAGTGTGCGTGTGTGTGTTGTATGTCTTCCAACCCCACGTCTTTCTCCTTTTTATTTATCCGCTTATGATGGTTAGATTAGGGCATATTTTAATTAGCATACAGTATGACAGCATGTTTGCATTCATTCATCTGTTTTGCATGCATCGGGCTCGGCGCATCATACTAACTGCATTGTATTTTCAATTCCAAATTGAATACATGTTAGCTGTAGCATTCCATACGCCATGTTTAGAATAGCCGAGCCTGCTATAGTTTGCATTTTTGCATGTGTTGCATTAGGCATTTCTGTATACCTAGGATCATGCATGATTTCTAATACAGTTTTTGTTTTGGCTTGGAGTACTCGGTAAGCTTTATGCTTTAGCATCCTTGCATGCGTGTGAGTGACTGCCATGAATAGCATGCTTACCATGAGGCTATGTGCTTATATGATATAACTGCCTGAATGCCTGTGGGTGAAGGTTGGGTTACTTAAATTGGAATAAATCATCAAATGCTCCAAGCCTACCTGCGGGTAGCAAACCATTTTCAAAAAGCGAACATGAAATGTTTTGTTCCAATTCAGGCGGTCCAGTCTATACTTGTATGCTGTGCGCATCACATAGTAACCTAGGCTAATAACCGGAATAAGAACTCACAATGTTTTCAAAAATAGATATCATGGTTAGTAGAGGCCGATCTTTGATCCGGCGAGCGGGGGTGCTCACAAAGTGACCTTCCCCAATCGTACCCAAGTTCCCGAGCCGAGGCAACTTTGGTGATAACGGACACGTGGCCTTTGGCACCGAGTCAGGGTTTCCTAAATTTCCCAAAACAAAATATTTAGGTGGCGACTCTGTATCTGGCAAAGCAGTCCATGTTTGGCACTTCTTTCAAAAATCTGTTTTCTCAAAACGATTTGCCGGATTTGGACTCTTTGGTTCAGACTTAGAACCGTGACTACAAATCGAGTCCGAACTGTAGCGAGGTCCCCCGCGGGCTGGTTACAGTTTCTGGCGACTCTGCTGGGGATTTAGAGAACTTGACTCGAACTCATGATATCTGTTTTTGACTACACTTGTGTGTTTCTTTGCATTGCATTTGCATTGGTGCGCCTAGGACACCGTGTTTGCCATCTGCTATTCCTGAACGGTTTGCCGGAGGCTTGTCTTGTCAAGGCATGACCATAAGGCTGACCGGTTGTGGGCTCTGCCAGTATGGGAACATGAACCCCGGTTTTACCGGGGCACCCTCTTTGACCATTCAACCTAGTGCATATTCGGATCCATAGTGACCATTCCAAACTAGGGCAGGTTGCTTACCCATTTATAGGTTGTTTGAAACGGCTGTGTGCGTAGTGAAACCCTAGCTCCTGACAAAATAGGACAGGGAAACCCTACCCCAACATAGGGGTGTTTTGGGTCTCACTTATCTGTTATGTGCTTTAGAGTGTGTCTCTACAGGAATGCATGTATCAGTATATGAGTTTGGGCATCAGGCCTGCGGGCATTACTATCAGTATTTGGGAGTCCGCTTTACCTGTGGGTATCAGACTCAGATTTGGGACAGAATTTTGGGATAGAATTCAGTAGAGGGCACACTCATTCAACTATGCTCGTATCTGTTCAGATGGAATCAGGCTGAGATGCTGTCTATTTTCTCTTTTGCTAGGTAGTCTGGGAACCATAGCTTCAGAAGGCTCTGATATTCCCCGAAGTTCATCGGACTTGTGCTGATAGACTTTGTCAGGTCAGAGATTCAGTTCAAAGGCAAATCAGTGTTCCTCCGCCAGAGACAGGGTAAAAAGGGCTAGTCGGGCACAAATCACCAGTTCAGCAGTTACCAGGTCAGCGGCCCTTATCCACCCCACCAGTGAACAGTCAGGCTGAGGTCTCAGTTTCTATCGCAGGGATAGATACCAGTCAGTTAGATGGATCAACAGAACACATCAAAGATGGAGGCAATGATGCGCCAGATGCAAGAAAGTATGAAACTCATGCAGCAAGATACTGTCCGCCAAGCTGAATTCGCCAAACAGCAGGCTGCGGTCATGGCCCAGCAGGCCGAGCTCATCACCAAGCTACAACAGCAAAGCGGTGCGTCCGCTTCACAACAAGTTCCTCCTCCAGCAGGAGCTCCAGCACCTGGGGAGACGCCAAACGTCCAGGATGATACGGACATTCCAGGCGGGCGGTTCCGCCCCCAATTTTACCTCAACTATCCAAAACACCTACCAATCTATCGGACTCTCCCTCCGAGTTCGAGGTCGACCCCACAGCGTTGAAGTTGAGCAAGCTCGAAAAGCTGTTCAAGAAATCCCAGGGGGTAAAGTCCATCCCGGACATTGAGAACGGGTACACCGACGCAGCTGTAACTCTGCCGGACAGGTTCAAGATGCCTCACATCGACCGTTTTGATGGGTCAGGAGATCCCATGGTCCAATTGAGCTTGTTTTCAGATGTTTTGCGCCCGATGGGCTTGACAAGATTACAGAAGCTCTCCCTTTTTGGCAGGACCCTGTCGGGTATTGCAGTCACCTGGTATGCCAAATTGGAGGATTCAGTGAAACAAAGCTGGGAGGAGATGGCCGAGGCCTTCGTCGCACAATATTCATACAATACCCAAATCGAGATTACGACCCGTGATCTTGAGACGATGAGGCAGGAGCCGAAGGAGAGCTTCTCAGAATTCGTGACCTGCTGGAGAGCCAAAGCCTCAATGATGACTCTAAGGCCCACGGATAACGACCAAATTCGGATGATTGTGCGCAATCTCCAGCCCAAGCTAATGCAGAAAATGATTGTGATCCCCTTCCCTACCTTTTCAGATTTGCATGAGATGGGAGTACAGATTGAGGACGCTATGAAGCAGGGCCTTTTTGACCAGGAGAAGGAGCAGCCCAGGAGGGCGTTTACCCGCAGTTCGAATGCGACCACCAGCGGTGACGCAGCTGCAAGATCTTCCGAAGTGGGCATGGTCACCGCCACCGCACCAAAAACAACCACCCCATTCACCGGTGCATCCGGAAGTAGCCCACAAGGAACCAAATATCCACCCCAAGCCAAGAAGGTTTTCACCCCACTTTATATGCCTTTGTCAAAGGCTCTAGGGGCTTTGATCAAGAAAGGGCATCTGAAGCCCCTGGAGCCTCAGCCATTACCAAAGAACCTCCCTCTCACGCACAACCCAGCCGACTACTGTGCCTTCCATCAGCGAGCTGGCCATGACAGTGACATGTGCTTTCGTCTCCGCCACGAAATACAAGATCTGATCGACAACGGGGTCATCCCCGCACCAGGTCCTGCGAAGTCTATCGGCACTTGATTAGTGAACTTGGGGGATAACGTGATGTGATCGAGGGATGAACCACCTACGGGCGGCGCTCAGTTTACTCCAGATATGGCGTATGGCACGCACCGTTTTGAGCAGTTGGCGAATGCTACATTCTGACTTGGGTATTGAGTCAGTCTTGTCGTTTTGTTTTGAGTCTGTCGTTTTGTTTTGAGTCAGTCTCTTTTGTTTTGGGTCTGTCTTGTTGTATCGAGTCAGTCCTGTTGTATAGGAGTCAGGTGATTCAAGGGGGTGTTGCCTCGGGCATCACCATTTTGTTTTGTGTTTGTCTTTTCGTTTTGTTTTGAGTCTGTTTCTGTCAAGGAGCCAGTTGTGCCAACAGATTCTGAATGAAACAGCAGTGGTTTTTCACGCTCTTGTGTTTGCCTCGGCCGTGTGCCAATTGTGCCAGAAAATTTGAATGAAACGGCGGTACTTTTCGCCTACTCTTCTGCACCCCAAAATCATTGCATTGACCTAAGTTTTTTAAAACTTTTTGAACACTGCAGTGAAAACGAAGAGGAAGTAATTCCTCGGGTTTTGCAAAAATTTGATCATTTGAGAGAAAGAGAGGCGTGCTAAGCCTTTAACGAATGGAATCATGCTTGTTAGCGTGAGTACTGAGAAGGACCTTGGCTTGATCCAGATTGGTTCTACACTATCTTCAGCGCGAGCGATTTGTCGCTTTCTTAAAAATTTTCAAAAACAAAATGTTTTGCGCGGCCTTGCGAAGACCTGTGTGGAATCACTCCTGAGATTGTGCAGCCTAGGATCGCTCTCAGCCTCGAGACTCAACCCCTTTGCTTCCAAACCTTGAAACTTGAATTCAGAAGGTTCAACGGTCAACTATGATGTGAGGCCTGTGCGGCCGGATTTGA
The DNA here is from genome assembly GCF_055761805.1 of Camellia sinensis. Taxonomy (NCBI): domain Eukaryota; kingdom Viridiplantae; phylum Streptophyta; class Magnoliopsida; order Ericales; family Theaceae; genus Camellia; species Camellia sinensis. The sequence continues at coordinate 147,065,223 of NC_138963.1, forward strand.
AGCAGCCCTCGAACAAGAGGCCAGGAAAGTCAGGTCAAGAAGATCAGATCTCATCAGAAGAAGCTTACAAAGCAAAACAGCAGCCATTCCCCTGGATTCAGATGACTTCAGGATCTCAAAACCATTTGACATGGACAAAGCTACACTTTTACCCTTGAGAGGCTCGCTGGGCCGAAAACCCGGAAGGGCAACCCAGGCAAAAGTTAGAGCAATAGAAAAATACAAAAAAAAAAAGCAGAAAGAAATATGCAAAGAAAAGAACAAAAAAGAAAATCAAAAAAAGAGGGAAAAGAAATGAAAAGAATTGAAAAGAAAGAAGAACAAAGCTCGCAAGGTCGAAAACCCGCAACGGGCGCCTTGGCAAAAGTTAGAGCCTAAAAAGGAGAGGTTAATACCCGAGTGTACCTTAACCCCGAACTACGTGAGGCTTGATTCCCATCTTTGGGATACGTAGGCAACTTCATTCTGAAGTCCAGCCGTAAAACAATTCGATTGTGTCCATGCGATGGTTCTGATCATCTTCGCTTTCTCTGTATCCGAGAGTTTGGTTGTGTTCGTCGCTCTGAGGACTGCCTACAATGCGCTGCGGTGCCATTCAAACAAGGGGCAACTTTCCGTTGCCATTCAATGCACCGCGATGTCATTCAAACAAGGGGCAACTTTCCGTTGCCATTCAATGCGCTGCAGTGCTATCCAGACAAGGGGCAACTTTCCGTTGCCATTCAGAGCACCGCGGTGTCATTCAAACAAGGGGCAACTTTCCGTTGCCATTCAATGCGCTGCGGTGCTATCCAGACAAGGGGCAACTTTCCGTTGCCATTCAGAACGCTGCAGTTTCATTTCAAACAAGGGGCAACTTTCCGTTGCCATGCAGTGTCCTTCAGACAAGGGGCAATTTTCCATTGCTATGGATCTGAGATTGTGCATCTCAAGAGTAGGTTCCGTGATCGTTGAGCAGTGGTCGTTCGCAAAAATAGTTTTTGAAAATTTTTACTAGGGTTGACTAAATCTTCTCGAAAAGTATCCCATTTTCAAAACTGGACCATTTCTTGGACCCAAAAGAGGAAAATTTTCAGTGCTCACAGCCTAACTTGTATGATTTTAAATCAGAAAATTGAACAAGCATGTTTATCTAACTCTCATTTTGGTCAAAATTTTTAGGAGAAAACTAAAACAAAAAATGGTCAAAATGATGAACTAGGGGCACAGTTGAGTCAGGCTTCCTGTCTTTCCCATTGTCAACATACTTGCCAAGAAGGGCACTCTACCTGCCAGAATAGGGCACAACTGAAGTTAACAACAAAGGGCTGAAAGCTCTCTCATCCTCCAAGCAACGAGGTATCAAGCCAAGTGCGAAGCACGAACCGGAATGGGACAAGATATTCCACTCCCTTATCTGGACAGATCTGATCACGTCCGAACTCCCCAACAGAGCATCATCAACCGATGTTAGCTGCCGATTTGCTACACATCCTGTTGCAGCGCAACCCCTCTGAGAGAGGAACTCACTGCTATGAGCAGAAGAAAGAGAATCTAGCAGAACGCTAGGGGCGCGAGCCCACAATTTGCTGTTCGTCCATCAACCACCCAGGGGAGGGATGAAAAACGAGAGATTGAAGAATAGAGAGATGTACGATGAGAGAAAAAGTGAGAAAAGGGCTTTTTCAGAAAACAAGAGATTGAGTGCCAGAGTGATGTGAGAATCACAAATGAGAAAGGGTGGGAAACACTACCCGGTGAAACAGGCTCCCTGTGGACGTCTGAGTGTCGTGTCTTTTTGTTTTATCTTGATTCTTGTTTTGAGTCGTTTCGAGTGTTACTCGATGTGTCTAGGTTGCGTGCCTTTTATTTCCTTGTTGAGTTGTCTTGTTGTGTTCAGTCGTAGGCTCAATACTTGGTCGAGAACTCATTTATCAATTTCAAAATAAAATCGTTTTGTGCTCCGAGTGCCGTGCCGTTCTCCACATCTGTGCAAAACAAGATTCGTTCTTTCATAAAATCTCAGGATTCAACCCAGGTCACGTCAGAACAATAGAACTAGGACCTATTTGAAGCTATATGGGTTCAAGACTACAAAGCAAAAGCAAAAGAGGAAAATGTCGGGTATCTGAGTTTGTTTCAACTTCAGTAAGTTCCGAGACTACATTCTGTGTGTACCTCTTCAAGTCTTGCCAAAGCTCCGAAGTATGAGTGTGCCTCTACCTCAAGCTCAAGATCAAGTCTGCTTCAAGCCAAAATGGCAATCGAAGTGTTCCCTCAGAAAACCAGCCCCTACCAGATGCATCTTGGCTGTGTTTGCAATGAGTTCCTAGGAGACCAACTGCGACGGTGGAAACTAGAGTTCGGACGGCTATTGCCTAGAACGCAAAGGTTCGGAATTTCCGAGACTAAAGTCTGGTTTAAATACCCAGGGGTCTATCCTCGGCTTGAAATCTGTATGGCAGCCCCATAGATTGAGATAGCATGTGAATGCGCCTCGATTCTGGATACTGAATCAACCTAGTCTGTCACCCCGTTGGAGAATAGGGAAAGTTGTGAACATAGCCAGGAAGGAAAGGTAGTAACTGCGGTTTGGAAGTACCAATCAAGAAAGTGCAAGGAGAACCCACTCTTTTCAGCTCAAAATGTTTCTGTGAAATTTTCAACTCATGTCTTTGATGTGTAGCTCATCGTCAGTCGGCATGCACGAGGTGTATCCTTTTTGGAATGTATCGTGACCCCTCCGAGAGGTAAATCGGAGGTTGCGTTTGGAATTTGGTCTACTTAAGGCTTGTATTCCCTTATTCGGTATTTTTGTTTCAAACGGGTGTTGTCACGCGCGTTCCACTGGCATTGTTATGCTCATTCATTGCATTGTTATGCACATCTATCTGGCATTGTTATGCTCATTCGTTGCATTGTTATGCACATCTATCTAGCATTGTTATGCTCATTCGTTGCATTGTTGTGCACATCTATCTAGCATTGTTATGCTAATTATTTGCATTATTATGTACACTTCACCTGTATCGTTATGCACCTTTTCACTTGCAATTGTCGTCTTTTCTCCTCTCGCATGCGATGCGTTAGGGCATCTTTGGTTTCGAACTTTCGGATGAGTTCCGGCGTTCATTCATCCCTTTTCTCTCTTGCATGTGATATGCTGAGAGGTTTTCTCTTGCGTGTGATACGCTGAGAAATTTACCTTTTCTCTCTTGCATGTGATATGCTGAGAGGTTTTCTCTTGCGTGTGATATGCTGAGAAACTTCCCTTTTCTCTCTTGCATGTGATATGCTGAGAGGTTTTCTCTTGCGTGTGATACGCTGAGAAATTTACCTTTTCTTTCTTGCATGTGATATGCTGAGAGGTTTTCTCTTGCGTGTGATACGCTGAGAAATTTACTTTTTCTCTCTTGCATGTGATATGCTGAGAGGTTTTCTCTTGCGTGTGATACGCTGAGAAACTTCCCTTTTCTCTCTTGCATGTGATATGCTGAGAGGTTTTCTCTTGCGTGTGATACGCTGAGAAATTTCCCTTTTCTCTCTTGCATGTGATATGCTGAGAGGTTTTCTTTTGCGTGTGATACGCTGAGAAACTTCCCTTTTCTCTCTTGCATGTGATATGCTGAGAGGTTTTCTCTTGCGTGTGATACGTTGAGAAATTTCCATTTTTCTCTCTTGCATGTGATATGCTGAGAGGTTTTCTTTTGCCTGTGATACGCTGAGAAATTTTCCTTTTCTCTCTTGCATGTGATATGCTGAGAGGTTTTCTCTTGCGTGTGATACGTTGAGAAATTTATCTTTCCTCCCTTGCATGTGATATGTTGAGGGGTTTTCTCTTGCGTGTGATACGCTGAGAAATTTTCCTTTCTTCTCTTGCGTGTGATACGTTGAGAAGTTTACCTTTCCTCTTTTGCGTGTGATACGCTGAGAGGTTTACCTTCTTCCTCTCCTATGTGTGATACGCAGAGAGATGTTGTTTGTGAGACTCCGGGTATTCTCAGTAGTCGCTTTTAGCCTTCTCCGCGTGAGACGCAATGAGAATTGCGTAATTTTCTTACATCCTTTCTGCATGAAATATAGTTAGATTTGTATTCACTTGCTTAAAACTGTGGCATGGCATGCTTCATTACAGCTTTCTTGACATGATCATAAGTTACCTTCGGCTTCTTGCATTTTCGGTTGCATTTTGCCCCTGCCTGTGGGCATGCCTGCGGGCACATCTCTGTTTATCTTGTACGTTTGTCTAAGTCTTCGGCCTCGTCAAAAATGGGTCGTCTCTGGGCTTTGACATTCACTCCCGTCACTTGTGACTTCCGAGTTCTGTCAAAGAGGGGCAACTGTAGACACCCCATTTTTGACCGACCTTAAGACTCAGACATCACCAGTTGAGCGCTTGGTGATACTGCATATCGTGCTCGTCTAGAAGTTTTAGAGTCTCGGCTGCGAGCCTTGCCTCCGGAATTTCGGACTCTTTTGTACTTTGCCTCGGTTTGCGAACCAGGCTCAATTTTCTCTGTTTCTTTTCCTGAGGGGAGGGAGAGGTCCCGTAGACCATTTCTCAGTGGCCGTAGGCTACATTTTGTGGCTGTAGGCCATTTTTCCCATTTCGGAGCCCGGTTCCCAGTTTTCGGTGCCGTCAGGCCGTGTGCCTCGGTTCGGGACCGCTTAACCATCTTCTATTGCTCCGGTTTTTGGCATGCATCTTATTTACTCCCTTTTGAGGGACACTGAGGTCTGAGAGACCCACTTCGTGGTCAAACACCACTCCCGGTGCCTAACAGCCAGTTTTCGGGGCCTCGGGCTGCGCGTTTCGGCCCCCGAACCTTCATTTTGCATCGGTTTGGGCTCATTTTTTGTGGAGACCTTATTTTCACTGTTAGAAAGCTTGTAGGAGGGTGGGAGGCCAGCAATTTTTCTGAAAAGCCAACTTCTTTTTGGTCAAAAGTGGTTTAGCATGAATCCGGGAAGGAGAAAAATCTGCGCGGCTTCACCGAAACGGGCGTAACTCTTTTCACAAGAGGAATTAAGATATGAGGCCACCACCATTGGAAAGCTTACTTCCGGGGCTTCATTTTTCACTCAAGAATCTCCCAAGTCCAAGTCCGGGGGGGGGGGAGATGTGGTTGGTTGAAGTCTGGTTGGACCGAATCTGCGCGGCTTCACGGAAAAGGGCATAACTTTTTCTACAGGAGGAATTTTAATGCAAGGTTTGCGCCATTGGAAAGCTAACTTCTGGGGCTTCATCCTAGGGGGTGGCCGGCCACTCTTTTCCCTTTGAACTAGCCGGCCGGCCACTTTTTCTGGCTGGCCCGCCACTTACCTGGTGGTTGACCTTTTTCTTCCTTTTAAACTGGCCGGCCTTGATCCTCTCAATTTGCACTTTACAGCTGTATAGCTGTTTCCCCCAGAAAATATCCCAATCCGGGGGATATTTTGTGGGGGAAAACTTGCCTACTTTTCCCCCACCTTTTGCCTCCCTTTGCTCCCTCTTTTTTGTCCATATAACCAGCTACAAGCATTGGTCTTGAAGGTGAGAAAATTTGCTCTTCAAGCTTGAATACAAGAATCCCTCTTCATCTCTCTCATTTCCTTGAAAAACTTCCAAGTCCTACACCACCATTCCTTCTACACCACCACCCCCCACCCTTCCATCCTCCATTCCAGAAGATTGAAGGTGTTCTCTAAGGCCTAAGGAGCCACAAACTCAAGCCAAGAGGCAACCAAAGTCAAGTCTTCAAGGGTAAGTTCACTTTCCTTCTTTTCTAGCTCATTTTTGCAACATTTCTTAGCCTCTCTTTCTTGTATATTTGAGCTCCGACCAAAACTGAAAAGGTCATTTTTTTGAGCCCTTTTTCACTTTTTCTTAAGGGCTCAACCCTGTTTGAGCCCCCCATCTTGCACTTGCTTCAATGTCTTCCTTAAATGCCATTTTCTTGCATGCTTTGGCAGCCCCTCAATGTCTTCCTCAATGCTTTCATTTTTGTGTATTTTACAGAACTAAAAACAGGCTTATTTTGAGCCCCTCTTCAACATTGAAGAAGGGCTCAACACTGTTTGGGACCTCCATGCTACACTTGCCTTTATATTCCCTCTTTGGTCCCCATTTTTGCATGCTTTGGAAGCCTATTGTGCTTCGATTTTTGGCCTTTTTACAGTACTAAAAATAGTCTTATTTTGGCCCATTCTTCATGTTTCATTCAGGGCCTTTGGCTGTTTGATGAATATTTTGTATACTTTGTGTTATAAGCCACTTTTGAGCCTCATTTTGCATTGCATTTTTAGCATGTTTGTATACTGTTTTGGTCATTTTACAGTTCTGTAAATACGCTTATTTTTGGTCCCTCTTCAATGTTGTAGAAGGGAATTTTTCAGTTTGGGCTTTTCATATACCACTTGCCTCTTTGGCCACCTTTTGGCCCTTTTTCTTGCATAAGAGCTTAGCCATATCTATGTTTGTTTTTAGGGTTTTTACAGTTCTGTAAAGTGGCTTATTTTTGGCCCCTCTTCAATGTTGTTGAAGGGCCCTAACCTATTTGGAGTTAGAAGCTGTGAGTTGCTTCATAATCTCATGTTTAGGGCCATTTTTGCATGCCATTGTTGCCCTATCTTTGCTTGCTGTTTGGCCATGATTTGTACTGGTAAAATGCTTATTTTGGGGCTGCCTTGCTTCTGTCTTTTCATTCCATGTACCAATTATGCATGCTTTGTATAGCTGTAGTTCATTCTATGTGCCTAATCTTGCATTTCGGGAGAGATTCCATGCATCGGGTGTGTTTTCGCCTCATTTCGGGGCTGTTTTCCCCCACATTTCATTGCTAAAAATCCATTAACATGTTTTCATGCCATTTCCATGCCATTGCATTGCATATACCATTGCCTCGGTTTGCGTGCCCGTGTGCACGCATTTCGAGGCACTTTATTTTCATCTATCGGCCTCTTATGTGACTGCGGCTGAGGCTCTCTCATGTTAGTATAAGTCCATGTTGCATTCTATATGCCATTTCCATGCCCTTGCATTGCATATACCATCGCCTCGGTTTGCGTGCCCGTGTGCACGCATTTTGAGGCACTTCATTTTCATCCATCGGCCTCTTATGTGGGTGCGGCTGAGGCTCTCTCATGTTAGTATAAGTCCATGTTGCATTCTATATGCCATTTCCATGCCCTTGCACTGCATATACCATTGCCTCGGTTTATGTGCCCGTGTTTCGAGGCACTTCATTTTCATCCACCGGCCTCTTATGTGGGTGCGGCTGAGGCTATCTCATGTTAGTATAAGTCCATGTTGCATTCTATATGCCATTCCCATGCCCTTGCACTGCATATACCATTGCCTCGGTTTACGTGCCCGTGTGCACGCATTTCGAGGCACTTCATTTTCATCTATCGGCCTCTTATGTGGGTGCGGCTGAGGCTCTCTCATGTTAGTGTAAGCCCATATCGCATTTCATATCATTTGCATTGCGTATGCCATTGCTTCGGTTTGCGTGCCCGTGTGCACGCATTTCGAGGCCTCTCATTTTCACAGCATAGTGCATACTAGGTTGTACCTTAGATCGCATTCATGCATTTCCTCGGTTTGCGTGCCCGCGTGCACGCATTTCGAGACATCTCATTTCATAACATTGTGTATGTTAGAATTGTATCTTAGTTGCATTTCATGCATGTCATGCATATTGCATCATGTTCGGAATAGGAGTCAGCCCGGGCACGGGAAACGAGGTGCATTTCGTACTCCGAGTGACGGAATGTATCTCAATTCCCTAGTCACCGACACTCCGGATTATCCATGATGGAGTTATGTTTTAGTTGTGTTTTCATGTGCATTCATCCTATATTGAATTGTGCATTTCGACTCCTCGGCCATCATGCCTCGGTATGCGTGATTGGTGGCACGAGGATCGAGGCATGCATATATCTGTGAAAATACATTGCTATGCCCCTTTCCTGCTCTCTGTTGTAGCAAAATGAAGAATCAGCAACTTTTCGGGGCTCGGCGCGCTTTCCAAGAATAACTGCTAAACAGAGGCTAATTGGGGCATCCCGGTGGATTTCCGCGCAAGACGACCCGGACATGCATCATCCATCAGAAGCAAGGCAGTCCCTGGCTTGCATGCCAGTTTTTATTTATTTTCTTAGTTAATTTGTTAATTAATTAGGAATTTGTATATTATTTGGGCTGTAATATTTGGACTGTAATATTCTTTTATTTGGGACTGTATATTTATTCGGACCCTCTGCGCGAGGGCATAACTGTAATAAGTGTGCGTGTGTGTGTTGTATGTCTTCCAACCCCACGTCTTTCTCCTTTTTATTTATCCGTTTATGATGGTTAGATTAGGGCATATTTTAATTAGCATACAGTATGACAGCATGTTTGCATTCATTCATCTGTTTTGCATGCATCGGGCTCGGCGCATCATACTAACTGCATTGTATTTTCAATTCCAAATTGAATACATGTTAGCTGTAGCATTCCATACGCCATGTTTAGAATAGCCGAGCCTGCTATAGTTTGCATTTTTGCATGTGTTGCATTAGGCATTTCTGTATACCTAGGATCATGCATGATTTCTAATACAGTTTTTGTTTTGGCTTGGAGTACTCGGTAAGCTTTATGCTTTAGCATCCTTGCATGCGTGTGAGTGACTGCCATGAATAGCATGCTTACCATGAGGCTATGTGCTTATATGATATAACTGCCTGAATGCCTGTGGGTGAAGGTTGGGTTACTTAAATTGGAATAAATCATCAAATGCTCTAAGCCTACCTGCGGGTAGCAAACCATTTTCAAAAAGCGAACATGAAATGTTTTGTTCCAATTCAGGCGGTCCAGTCTATACTTGTATGCTGTGCGTATCACATAGTAACCTAGGCTAATAACCGGAATAAGAACTCACAATGTTTTCAAAAATAGATATCATGGTTAGTAGAGGCCGATCTTTGATCCGGCGAGCGGGGGTGCTCACGAAGTGACCTTCCCCAATCGTACCCAAGTTCCCGAGCCGAGGCAACTTTGGTGATAACGGACACGTGGCCTTTGGCACCGAGTCAGGGTTTCCTAAATTTCCCAAAACAAAATATTTAGGTGGCGACTCTGTATCTGGCAAAGCAGTCCATGTTTGGCACTTCTTTCAAAAATCTGTTTTCTCAAAACGATTTGCCGGATTTGGACTCTTTGGTTCAGACTTAGAACCGTGACTACAAATCGAGTCCGAACTGTAGCGAGGTCCCCCGCGGGCTGGTTACAGTATGCTAAGTAAGCATGGTGTGTCTAAACCAACTCACAACAATGCTATATTATGGCATAATAAGCATAAGAAAATAGTTAAGGCATGGCCAACATACACTTAGACATGGTGCTCATTAATGAGGCTTAAATGGCCATTATTGAAGATAACAAGGAGAGGGGGTGGCCCTCTCCTTCCTAGGACCTCAAGGAACCATCCTCACCACTGAAATCCCTCAAGATTTCAGTGGTGAGGAGGCCCAAACAAGGTGGTCCCAGAGCTCAACCAAAATGGCACAAAATGGGGCCAAACAAGCCCTAAGAGGGGTCAAACAACCCCAAAGCTTAAAACACTCTTAGAAAACTATTTAGAGTAAGAAAAAACAAGACTTTTATATGTTATACACAAAGTCTAAAAATAGTTACAAGATAGGTTAAAAAGCTATGCAAAAATGGGGAACAAAGGGTGAAGTTCTTACCCTTGTAGACCTCCTTCACAAACAATGCTCCAGCTGGTTCTTTGAGCTCAAAACCAGTCAAGAACTTCAAGAACAGATCCCTAGCACCTCAGTAGCCAAGGTAAGGTGTAATGGTGGGTGTTTGTGTGCAATAATAAGACCAAACACACACTTATACACAAAAGAGAGAGAGATAGAGATGGGGGATATGCAAACCCTAACCCTAATATCAGAGCCCTCTGGAAAAATGTTGTAACCCTAATGGAGGGAGAAGAGGCTCCCTCTTATAGACAATCCCTCTTGTAAAGCTTTCCAAACAAGCTAGTCAAGAGGGAGATCCCTCCATACACGTGTATGGAGGGGAGCAAAGTGTATGCCAGCTAGCACAGCTGGCATAAAAATATCTGCAAAAGCAGATGAATAGTGGTCGGCCAGCCAAAAATGCAATTTGACCAAAATAGATGGCCGGTCGACCATCTTGAGTGCCGGTTGGCCAAACATTTGGCCGATGGCAACAAAACACAGCCGGTGGCCTCAAGCCATGGCCGGTGGGGTGTGGGGATGGACAACAAGCCATTCCCTGACCTCCAAAGCAAAAACACAAGTGTTTGGTGCAAACCCAAACACAAAACAGTCGAGTCGAGAGATCCTGAGGCAAGGCGTGTAGCCGAGACCTCCGGGAACTCAAGACGAACACAAACAAGGATGATCACCGAGTGTTCAAACGGTGACGTCCAAGTCTTGAGGACGGTCAAAAATGGGGTGTCTACACAGAGTCGCCACCTAAATGTTTTGTTTTGGAAAATTTAGGAAACCCTGACTCGTGCCTAAGGCCACGTGTCCGTCATCACCAAAGTTGCCTCGGCTTGGGAACTTGGGTACGAGAGGGGAAGGTCATGCAATGAGCACCCCTGCTCACCTGATCAAAGATCGACCTTTACTAAGCATGATATCTTATTTTTGAAAACACATGTGTTCTTATTTCGGTTATTAGCTAGAATTACTATGTGATACGCACAACACAGAAGTATAGACTAGATCGCCTAAGTTGGAACAAAACATATCATGTTTGTTTGTTTGTTGGAAAATGGTTTGAAGGTGCTACTCGCAAGTAGGCTAAGACGTGGATTTGCCACCCTCGAGTGGGCTTAAAACACATATTTCAATGAATTGTTCTAATTTAAGTAACCCAACCTTCACCCACAAGCATTCATGCAGTTATATCATTTAAGCAAGTAGCCTCATGGCAAGCATGCTAAACATGGCAACATACACATCTCATGCAGTATGCTAAAGTGTAAACACTCACAGTGTACTCCGAGCCAAAACAGAGAACTAGTTAGAAATCATGCATGATCCTTGTTCATCTTAAGATGGCTAATGCAACACATGTAAAATGCAACTAGAAATAGGCTCGGCTATTCTAAGATGGCATATGAGATGCAACTTGATAATCATGTATTCAAGTAGGAATTGAAATACAATGTAGTTTGTATGATGCGCCGAGCCCGGTGCATGCAAGACAGATGAATCGATGCACGCATGCAAGCATAAGGATGCTAATTAAAACATGCCCTAAAACTAACCACTGAAAGCAGGTAAGTAAAAGGGAGAAAGACGTGGGGTTGGAAGACATTCACATACTCACGCACACTTATTACAAAAGTTTGCCCTCTCGACGGAGGGTCCGAATGAATAATACAAACCGACTAATTAATTAACTACCCTAACTATTTAATTATTACAAAACTCTTAACTAATTAAACAAATTAATTAAGTTACAAAACAGACTAAGTATGAAATTAAAGAGGTTGCCACAGCTCCGCCTCAGAATGATTGAATGATGCATGCTCGGTCGGCTTTGCTCGGAAATCCGTTGCCATGCCTCATGTTGCCTCTGTTTGCACTGCTTTGTACCTCTGCAAAGTGTGAAAATTCCCAACACACTTCTGATTCACCCTATGGGCACTGTGGGAGGCCATCGGCCAAAAATCAAGGTCATCGGCTAAGATAAACAGGTCATCAACCAAATATGAAGCCATCGGCCAAACACTTGTAGCCGACCGGCACTGAAGATGGCCGATCGGCCATCCCTTCTTGTAAAATGCTCTTCTACTGCAGCGGAGGACAAATAGAGCATGACAATGCATTTACAAGACAATGTTTGCAGCTACACCCCTTATCATGTTTAAGACTCAAAGGAGTGTAGTTCTCGACCCTCGAACTATCAATCGCGCATTTCAATGCATGATGGCCAAAAGAGTCAAGTGTGCAATTCAATATCAAATGAAATACACAAAACACATAAGGGACCTTAACCTCTATCATGTGTGATCAAGAGGCAAGGCATGCACACACAATGCTATGCAAACATGCAAGCATGATGCGATAAAACTAGCATGCAACAACATGTAATGGAATTAGCATGTAACAACACGCAATGTAACAAGTATGCAACAAGCATGCAACAACATGTGAAGATGGACTTAAACTAAAATGGACAGCTCTCTAACATGCAAAAATCAGTGGCCAAAAGTGCTAAAATGATGGTGCCAAAATGCAAAGCAAACATGCATGCCAATTGGCCCATAAGCTAGACAACAAGACACAACTCTCAAACATGAGCGAGGTGTGAAAAACATGAGAATGTGGCAATGCAATAAGGTTTGAAAATATGCGAGGAATGATGCCAAATCAACCAAACAAAGCAAGTATAGCATGAAAGAAAGCCTAAAACTTAAGGCTAACCAAGGGACTCAAACCATGGCTACACAAGGCAAGCCCCGAAGGGCCAAGGGCACCCAAAACAGTCCCAAGGCAGGTCAATATGAGACCAAAAACAAGCTTGAACCTAGCCAACACAAGCTAGAACAAAAGTCCAAAAGCATGAGGCATGCAAGGTTATAAAAGAGGTGTTATACTACACCTATCAAAACCAAACATGGCATGACTTAACTAATGAAAAACAGAGTTATGGCATGGTAAAACATGACCAAAAACCCACTTAGATGGCATCCCAAAGACCTAAGCATGGAGGCACACACAATGGTCCATTCATGAGGCATAAAACACCAACTCTGTAAAATATTAAAGGAGTGATAAGTGCAAGTATATGAGCATTAAAACTTAAACTAAAATAACATAACAAATGATGCCAAATCATTGAAATGAGACAAGAAATGCATGCTAGAGGACTCAATACTCAAAGCTAACAAGCTAGATTGAACTATGGCTATACAAAGCAAGTCATGCATGACTAAAACAACCTAAATCAGAGCTAGAGCATGCTAAAATATGGACAAAAGCTTCTTGAAGTTAAGCCAAAAGCATGCTAGAATGACATGTTAAGGCATGATGCATGTTAAGGCAAATGAGAGGATTGCAAGACAAGTACATGAAGCACGTAAGAGCCAACTAAACCCACCCAAAACAGAGTCATGACATGCTAAAACAACACCAAAAACCCACTGAAATGAAGTCAACATAAGCTAGAAAGACATGCTCAAACATGAAGCATATAAGACTAGTTTGTGTGATTTACACTACAAGTGTATTATGCATGCATGGAGTGACAAAACCAAGAAAAAACAGTGTTGTATCATGGAAAAACAAAGCCTAATACATACTGAAATGAAGCTACAACAAGCTAAGCCAATGTGCAATCAACATAAGCCACTTATGCAAGCATACAAAACAACAAGGAAAGGGGATGACCCTCTCCTATTTAAGATATCAAAACTACTTTTCCACCATTGAAAATTCTCTAGATTTCAGGGGTAGAAAGGTCATGCAAAGCCAAGAACAAGGGCCAAAATGGATGGTCTAAAACAAGGCCTAACAAGGCCTAAGAGGGGTAGACAACCCCAAACCAAAAAGTGATCTTAAACAAAGATCTAAAGCATGAAAAATCAGAACTTTTATTAGTTAAGAGTTAAGCTTAAAACAATAAGCAAGTAGGTCTAAAAGCGTAAGCAAGAATGGGGGTTTAAAAGCAAAAAAGCTCACCCTTGAAGATCACCTTCAAGAACACAACTCCAACAGCCTCCTCTGACCAAAACCAGCTCAAGAACACTAAAAAAACAACTCCTAAGGGCCTCAGCAACCAAAGGATGGTGTTCTACTAGGTGCTCTAGTGCAAAAGTATGAACAAAATACACTTTTGAACACAAATACACACACAAATATAGAGAGAGGGAGATATAGAGAGAGAGTGATATATATCTTCTTCTCTCAACTTTCTGAACCTTTGGAAAGGGAGGAGGAGCTCCCTCTTTATTGTGATAACCCTGTTCCGTACTATGCTAATTGGTCCTTATTATGAATATGATTATGTGTTTGATATGATTTTGTGTGCCATTTATGTGAAAATATGTGGTTTTGAATTTCTATCTGTTCACCGTAACAATATCTGTTTGATTATCTGCTTTGGAATTTAAATTGAAGGCCTTATCGGCCATGAAACCCGAAATTGATTACGCCATTGTGCTTAGCGTAATTTTTAGAGCCTACGGTGAAATTTTATTGAAAATTGATTCGAATCAAATTAAATAGATTAAATTATTGAAGTAAGTGCCCAATTATTTAATATTAAAATAATGTGAATTAAAGGGGCTATATGAGGGCCATTACATGCTCAATACTCCTCTTTTATTCAACTTGGCTGATAAGAAAGGAGAGAGGGTCGGCTAGAGAGGGAGAAAGAAAGAAATTGCGTGTTTGACTCAAGTTTGTGAAATTGGAAGGCTAGACTCAAGATTCAACTAGAATTTGTAAAGATCAAAGCTCTTAAGTAAGTAATCAACCCTTAATTCATGAGCTCAATGTTGTAATTTTGAGAATTTAAGTTGGTTGGTGATCAAGAACTAGAATTGTGTTGTATTTGAAGTCCATGTGTGCATGCATGTAGAGAATTACATAATCTAGCATGTAATATGGGATTTGTGAAGAATTGAGCATTGTGGCATACATGCAAGCATGGTTTTATTGATTTTCATGTTTATGAGCATCATTGGTCCTATTTGAAATGGAAATGAGGTCAAAAATTGACATGCATGTTTGATTATGGAAGATATGAAGCTTATGTAAAGTTTGAATGTATGAGCCTTGAGTTTACGAAGAAATGTTGATTAATTTGGAAGAATTGGACCATGATTTTGAGTAATTGACCTCACCTTGCTTATATACTCATGTTATATAATGTGTTTACATGTTTTGGAACCAAATTTATGGGTTTTGAACCTTGGAAGGTTAGATTTGAGCTCAAGAACAAATTCTGGAAAACCCAGAATTCATGGTGTCTGCTCGAGTGGGGAAACTGCCGCTCGAGCGTGATATACGTGCTCCCAGCATATTTTGCAAGCATAACGTCCGCTCGAGTGGGGAAGTTCACGCTCGAGCCAGGAGCTATGTAGGATGGCTTTCTGCTCGAGCGCCCGAGTTCATGCTCGAGCGTGAAATTAATGTAACCAGTACTTTTGCAGACATGTTGGGTCCGCTCGAGCGGGGAAGTCCACGCACGAGCGGGAACCCCTGTTCCTGAAATTTTGAAAATGCGTTCTATGTTTCGTTTTCCGTTCTCTTTTGCTTCTAAGCACTCTTAGGCATGCATTGGGCATTGTAAATGAGTTGAAAGGATAAGAAAGAAGCCTAGAGAGGAATATGTGAATTAAGAACGGATTGAACTATTTGTGACCCATTGTGTTCATGGAATGTGTAGGTTCGAGCTTCAGGGCAAATCATCCAGCCGATCACTGTGAGTAATATCTTGACAAAGATATCTGAAGTATGTTATTTGTCCAATTGCTTACTTTCACATAAGCCTTGTAAGTTTGTTACATTGAATTGGGGACAAATATTTGTTATGCCATGTGATTGGGCCAAAGGCCGTCCGATATGAATGATAGTCTGATAGAATGAATGGGCCAAAGGCCAGTTTAACACTAATGAACACTAATGAAAGTATGAATGAATGAATGGGCCATAGGCCAGTATGATCTGAATGATAAATGAATGGGCCAGAGGCCAGTATGATCTAAATGATAAATGAATGCGCCAGAGGCCAGTGTGATCTGAATGATAAATGAATGGGCCAGAGGCCAGTATGATCTGAATGATAAATGAATGGGCCAGAGGTCAGTATGATCTAAATGATAAATGAATGGGCCAGAGGCCAGTATGATCTGAATGATAGAATGAATGGGCCAGAGGCTAGTTTGACACTAATGAATAGGGATGTAATCGGTTCGGTACGGTTGGTATTTAGGTAAAAAATTACACCGAATTGATAATGTCGATTTTATTAGTTTGAACACCAATGCAGACCGCTTCTCACATCAAACCGCACCGAACCGAACCAATTGAAACGGTTCGGTTTGGTGCGGTTTAATCAGTTTAGAATTTTTCAAACTTGAGCCATTTTTAAATATAATCATTAATCTATATAAAAATATTAAATTAGTTATTTGTCTACCATTTCAAACATATCCAATCCATCCATTTAATACATACTTTTTAATTCCTAAATTAACAAAAATAAAAACAAAAAAAAAAGTTTAAAAAATAATGAGTTAGAATTAAGATTATATCATAAGAATTTACAAACTTAGGTTATAAAGATGATAAGGTTAATTAATTAAGGTTAATAATTTATTATACTTATTAATATCATTAGATTATTAGATTATATATATATATATATATTATAAATACAATATATGTTGAAGTGGTCAGTTTCGGTTTAGATCGGTGCACAAGGTGCTTAAACCGATACCGAACCGAAAATTGAAAAAATTCAAATTTAAAAACCGCACAGACCGATTTTTGTTAAAAAACAGACCAAATATAGCCGGTTTGGTCCAGTTCAATCGGTTTGGTTGGTTTTTTCGATTTTTCTTACATCCCTACTAATGAACACTAATGAAAGTATGAATGAATGAATGGGCCAGAGGCTAGTATGATCTGAATGATAAATGAATGGGCCAGAGGCCAGTACGATCTGAATGATAGAATGAATGGGCCAGAGGCCAGTATGATCTGAATGATAGAATGAATGGGCCAAAGGCCGTATGACATGAATGAAAGACAAATGGGCCAAAGGCCGTTTGACATGAATGGTTTGGGCCCGTGGCCGTCTGACGTGTTTGGAACCCGCAGTTACTTGATATATATATATATACTAGATAGAAATATGAATTGGGCCTAAGGCCGTCTGATGTACGTTGTTCTAATGCATCTTCCTTATTTGATATTATTCACTGAGCTTTCGCTCATGCTCATTCATGTATTTGTAGGTAAGCCAAGAGAGGTTCCAACCAAGCCTTAGTGCAGCCTTTGTGGAACAACCAAGGTTTTGGAGAGTCAGCCCTTACGTCTCACGCACGAGACTGATCTTTGCCTTTTGCTATTCTCTTTTATTTTGTCATGTTGGCGAGGACTTTGGTTTATGTTTGTATATAGTTTTGATTGGCTGACCCAGACTGAATGATCCTATCTGAATAGAACTTTATGTTACTATGTTTCTGATGGGAGTTATTAACATGTATATGTATGGTTTGTTATGATGTGCCATGTAAGCACGGCTCTATGGACAAAGTTTTAAATTTTGCTTCCATTTGGCCCCCTTTACTTTGATGTGTTATATCTGATTTGGTTTGAGGCCGTAGGTAATCTCAGGATCACTAGCCGGTTATGTCCCTAACCCATGGGGGAGGGTTTGGGTCGTGACATTTATAGAAGTTCAATTCCTAAGCTTGTTGAGCAAGCTAAGCAATTGAATCAAATCCCTCCATACACGTATATGGAGGATGTGAATTGTGCATGCCAGCTATGACAACTGGCATAAAATATCTACATAAAACAGATGAATAGGGCTCGGTTAGAAAATATGGCCGATCGACCAACATAAGTACCGACCGACCAAAAAAAGTGCCGATCGGCCAACACTTTTGGCCGATGGCAAGAAAACAAGGCCGATGGCTTCAAGCCTTGGCCGATGGATTGAGGGAATGGCTAACAAGTCACCCTCTTCCCTTAGAAGCAAAAACACAAGTGCTTGGTCCACAACCAAGCACAAAACAGACAAGTTGAGAGATCTTGAGACAAGGTGCGTGACCGAGACCCCCGAGAACTCAAAATGAAAACAAGCGTGGATTATCATCGAGTGTTCAAACGATGACGTCCAAGTCTTGAGGACGGTAAAAAATGAGGTGTCTACACTCGCAAGGGGCGATTGCCAAGGACAAAAGGAGGATATGGTGTCTGGTTGCTTAGTTCATCATTTGTGGAGATAAGCTGTATAAGAGAGGGCATTTGGGAATGCATAAGTTATGCGTAGAAGAGGAAGAGGCAAAGCACATCATGAAAGCTATCCTTATGGGAGAATGTGGGGCACACATGAATGCTATAATGCTCGCCAGAAAGATCCTTATACAAGGATACTATTGGCTAACTATGGAAAGTGATTATATTAGTTTTGTTCAGCGATGCCACAAGTGTCATTTTTATGCTAACCGTATGAATATCCCGCCATCAAAATTCTACAATACGACCTCACCATGGCTTTTCTCAGTTTGGGGCATAGATGTCATCGGAGCAATCACACTAAAGAGTTCAAACGGGCATGAATTTATCCTAGTTGCCATTGACTATTTTACCAAGTGGGTTGAAGCGCAGCTGTATTCAATATGAAAAGCATCATATGTGACCAAATTCATCCGAAACAACATCATCTGTAGATATGGGGTGCCAAACGAAGTAGTTTCGGACAATGGTTCTCAACTCGTATGAGAAGTGGCCAATTTACTTGAGAAATATAATGTGGCTCTTCACAAGTCATTAACATACATGCCACAAACCAATAGAGTTGTTGAAGCTGCAAATAAGAACATCAAAACCATTCTGTGTAAGATATTGGAAACCTATAGATTTTGGCTTGATAAACTGCTTTTGCACTTTGGAGATACAGGATGTCCATCCAAACGTCTACATGGGCAACCCCCTACTCTTTGGTATATGGAATGGAGGCTGTTTTTCCGATTGAGGTAGAAGTGCCCTCATTGAGGATTATGGCAGAAAGTCAGATAGTTGAAGCTGACTGGCAACTGAACCAATTTGAGGAGTTAATGCTGTTTGAGGAGCAGAGATTGAAGGCATTATACCACAACGCAGGATTGCCAAGCATTCAACAAGAAGGTCAGATCTAGGAATTTGACGGAAGGAGACTTAGTGTTGAAGGATAATCGAGCCCTTATCCATGATCCTAGGGGCAAGTTTAGACCTAATTGGACAAGTCCTTACATCAATAAGTCAATCTGGTTAGGAGGAGTGGTTGTTCTAATGGATTTGGATGGATTGGAGTTTTCGAAACCATTTAATACGGACAAATTAAAGAAGTACTACCTTGAGAGGCTCGCTAGGTTGAAAACCCAGAAAGGTGACCCAGGCAAAAGTTAGAGCATATAAAAAAAAAATTGAAAATGAAAAAAAAAAAATTGAAGAGAGCTTGCAAGGTCGAAAACTCGGAAGGGCGACCTTGGCAAAAATTAGAGCATAAAAGGAAAGCGTTAATACCCAGGTGAACCTTAACCATGAATTACGTAAGGCCTGATTTCCATCATTAGGATACATAGGAAACTTCATTCTAAAGTTCGGCCATAACCTAGAATCACCAAATTGCTCTTGTCCATGTTTGAATGGTTTATCTCCGTCCAATCCAATTATCTTGTTCCTTATTCATGGGATCATTTGATTCGAAATTATGGATCTCGAGGACTAATTTCATGTTTGTAAGGTAAGGACCATTTGCGAAAATAGTTTTTGTTGAATTTTAATGGAATTGACTAATTTCCTAAAAAATTACCCTGGTTTTACAAAACTCAGGCTATTCTTTGGACCATAAAAGGAAAATTTTCAGCACTCACAACTTTTATTACATGGTTTCAAAACAGAGGATGGAATAAGTACGCAAATCTATCTCCCATTTTGATTATGACCTTGTTTTAGACAACTGAAAAATGTCAAAGTAATGAACCAGGGGCATAGTCGAGTTAGGTCTTCTATCTCTTATTTGCACTCCTACAGGCCTTTTGTCTCTTCCTTATATTGTTGAAGGTTTTCATCATCGGAACAACGCCAGCTTGTGCCTCTTCTTCCAGCCAGAGCATATATTCATCGAATAGGGCATGAGTGAAGATGTCAGCTGGAGCCAAAAGTTCTCTCATCCTCCAAGCGGGTGTATATCATGAGAGATGTGCTGCCCAAAATGGAAATGAAGCAGGGTACTTAAATTCACCAACATGACGAGTTTGATCATGTTCGAATTGTCGTATGAATTTGACTGGGAAGTAAAATACGCAGTGGGTCAAGCCGATTAGCTGCATACCCAGCCGAAAAAACAAGCTATAAGAGATCTGGGGCAAGTTAAGCCAGGGGCATCGCCAAGTAATGTCAGCCGCAGACCTGTGATGCATCCAGTCGTACCACACTTCTTCTGAGGGAAATCTCACTAGCTAGGAGCGAGAAGAGTAGCCTCTGGCTGAATACTGGGTACAAGGAGCCACTACTTCCAACTTGTCCATCAACCATACCTGGGGAGGGATTAAAAGACAGAGAGATTAAAGAAAAGAGAGGATTATGTTGAGAGAAAAGTGAGCAAAGGGTAATAAAAGTGTGAAAAGGGAGTATTGAGTGACAGAGTGATGTGAGCACCAGAAAATGAGAAAAGGGTGGGAAGCAGCAACTGCAGAAGTAGTGGACATCCTGCAAAATGGACAGTTTCTTGTTGATGGAATGTATCCAAGCCCATCAAAGTCTCGGCTAGAGCCAAGCCAATACAGCTCTGACCTTCCCGAATACGTTGAGTTATGTCAACCAATTTGATGCTAGCTTCAAGGCCACTAGGAACAAGTAAAAATGTGCCAGAAGACATAGACAGAGAGCATGTTTTTGTTGCCCACGCCAAAGAGGATCACTTCTATCGCTAACTTCTGAAAATCGGCGAATTAGGGCAAAAGCATCCACTTTGTCGGCATAAGCTAGAGACCGAGCTTCATCTAATGCTAGACCACACATTTGAGCAATGGCCTGTGCATAGCCAAAGTTTAATCATGGCAAAATTTCATCATCTCGAGAAAGCTCCATTAGCGCTCGAAATTCTTTAATAGTCGGACATAACTATTATGTCCCAAAGTGAAATACATTAGTGATCAAATTCCAACAACGGACAGCTACATGAAGAAACAAAAGTTGAAGTGGAGCACGATTTAAGGAGAAAAGTGCATTTAGGCCAAATTCGGCGAAATTCACTTTATCTGTGCCGTCTAGGGTGGCCATCCAATCATTGAGCATAATGAGGGAATTCTCCATTTTCAAGAGCAAAATATTTATCTTCTCACTTTTGGGGCATTACAGCATGTGAGAATCACTCTTTATAGAAGATGGTGGCTTGCAATTACGTGATAGTTGTCTCCAGCTGTATCACACTACCTGCCCAGCTGGTCAACCAACTTTTTTTGCTGACCGGCCAACTTTTCTGCCGGCTGGCCAATTTTTCTGCCAACCGGCCACTTCTCTTTCTCATAATTTGGCCGGCTATCAACCAAATCAGCTGGCCAAGATACACTACAACAAAAGTGGCCTTTGGTGACAGACTGATTTTGTCTCCAAACATCAAAATTTCGTCACTAAAGTGATCTGTGACGAAAAAAATTTGTCACCATGTTCGTGTCCTATACGTCGTCACAAAAAGTACCTGGTGACGAAAAGTAGTTTCGTCACCTATTTTTCATTTTTGGCGACGAAATGTTTCGTCTCCAAATGTTGAATTTTTTGTCCTCTAAAACACCAATTTCGTCGCCAAAACTAAATAATATTTTATTTTAATTGTTTTTTGCGACGAAATATTTCGTCACCAAATATATTTTAGTGACGAAAGTTTTCCTCACCAATGATATAGATTAAGGTGACAAAAAAATTTGTCACTAAAATGAGCAAAAAAAAAATTTATTCAATGACAAAACATTTTGTCACCAAATATTTCAATTTAGCGACGAAATATTCAACAAATATGACGAAATTATTTGTTTCGTACTATATCATTAGTGACAAAATTATTCGTCATGTTTTTTGAAAACTAATAGCAACATTTTTTATTTCGTCACTAATAAAAATTAAAAATTTTGAAAATATAGGTACTATTTTCTTCTGAAATTTTTTCTTTTCAGTAACAATTCCCTGCGCATTTCAATAACCTGTTCAATAAAATATCTATTACAAATCAATACAAAAATCTGTTCATTTTCATAAACATCACAATCGAATTTTAGCACTATCCACAAAAATATAATATGAACTACATACGGATTATAACACGTCTCCTAATATCCACAAAAAACATGTCTACTAATATCCACAAAAATATAATATCAACCGTATGCAGATTACGAAACACATCTCCTAATATCCAACAAAAAACATGTCTACTAATATTAATAAAAATAAAATATCAAGGGCGGATTAAACACGTCCATATTCTACCATCGGCCCTCCAAATTACCAAACACGTCCATATCGAATTTGCAAAAAAATGAAACACAAAAAAAAAAAATGTCAGTTAGACAATTATTATCTTATCCATAACATATACAATTTAACATGCATTTTTGGACTTAGTTTTCAAACCGGGAGTCCCATACTAGTTCCGTAAGTTTTCACAACTCACATTGATCCATCCCGAGGTGTTTGAGGTGTTTCCCGGGCTGTCTCGTGGCTGTTGCACGATTTTGGCCCCCAAAGGCCTATTTTCAAACTTAAGTGTGAAAAAGTGCATTTTTGGACTTAGTTGTCAAACCGGGAGCCCCGTGCTAGTTCCGTAAGTTTTCACAACTCACATTGGTCCATCCCGAGGTGTTTTAGGTGTTTCTCGGGCCGTCTCGTGGTTGTTGCACGATTTTGGCCCTCGAAGGCCTATTTTCAAGCTTAAGTATAAAAAAGTACATTTTTGGACTTAATTTTCAAACCGGGAGTCCCATGCTAGTTCCGTTAGTTTCCACAACTCACATTGGTCCCTCCCGAGGTGTTTGAGGTGTTCCCCCGGCCATCCCGTGGCTGTTGCACGATTTTGGCACCCAAAGACCTATTTTCAAGCTTAAGTGTGGAAAAGTACATTTTTTGACTTAGTTTTCAAACAAGGAGTCCCGTGCTAGTTTCGTAAGTTTCGACCACTCACATTGGTCTGTCCCAAGGTGTTTGAGGTGTTTCCGGGGCCGTCTCGTGGCTGTTGCACGATTTTGGCTCCCGAAGGCCTATTTTCAAGCTTAAGTGTGGAAAAGTGCATTTTTTAACTTAGTTTTCAAACCGGGAGTCCCGTGCTAGTTCCGTAAGTTTTCACAACTCACATTGGTCCGTCCCGTGGTGTTTAAGGTGTTTTCCGGACCGTCTCGTGGCTGTTGCACGATTTTGGCCCCCCGAAGACCTATTTTCAAGCTTAAGTGTGGAAAAGTGCATTTTTAGACTTAGTTTTCAAACCGAGAGTCCCGTGCTAGTTCCGTAAGTTTCCACAACTCACATTGGTCCTTCCTGAGGTGTTTGAGGTGTTTTCCGGGCCGTCTCGTGGCTGTTGCACGATTTTGGCTCCCGAAGGCCTATTTTCAAGCTTAAGTGTGGAAAAATGCATTTTTGGACTTAGTTTCAAACCGGAAGTCCCGTGCTAGTTCCGTAAGTTTCCATAACTCACATTGGTCCTAGACTATCACATCATTTTTTATTCCAACCACTCATAATCGGCTACCTATGTACACAGAATTTGTACTATGAAAATTAATCCAAAAGTGAGGTATTCTGTGTAGATTTAAAGTTAGTGTGATGTGAACCACACCTAAAATGAATGTAATCCATTGATGTAATTTTCTAAATACTTTTCGAGGTAATTTTTTTAGGTACATAGCATGAAGCATGTTTAGTGAAGCTTGTTGCAAGCTAAAAACTAATAATAATCATAAAGCAGAAGTTTAAATTATTTGTGCCTCATAAGCTACAAGTAAAAGTTGCATCTACATTAATTTTTTTTCAAGAAAGCTATAAGCAGCCCCATGAATGATCAGGATCAAAATGGCATGGTGATCCCAGACTGCAGAATAATTTACCCATATATTACTACAGTGGGGAAGTGAGAAATATGTCGGTTTTTCCAATGCTTTGAGACTTTGGGACAAACCTCATCAACACAATGAGACATCAGCAGCTAGTTCTGATAAGATTCCAGCTACAAAAGCATCTCCGGCTCCTGTGGTGTCCACCGCATCCACCTTTAAACCTTTAACTCTGCCACTGAACTCCTGAAAGAATGTAAAACTCCAACAGTTACTGTTCTTGACTCAGAAAGATATAATGGAGCCTAGCCATGCAGAAAAATTGGGACATTAGGATCACAAAAACAACAACAACAAAAAAAAGAAGGAAAAGAAAAAGAAAAATTGCATTTGCCAAGCATATCATCTCAAAATAAATTGGCTTATATGACAGATTGACCAAAAAGTGAGATCCATATATAACATCTCTAGTGGCTTTTGAAGAATCACAGTTGATATTTTGAAGGTCAAGAGGTACACCTCAGAAATGCAATTTGATGATGAACTTTATTGTCCCCATACTCACTTCAAAAGAAGAATCCTTTTAGTTTTGTTTCAAAAAAGAAAAAATCTCTTTACTTTCGTTTCCTAAAGCAAGGAAAATATGTCAAAATGCAAGGTGAACGGAATGTAATGATCTCTTCAGCCCAAGTGCATCTATCTTCATCCCACTGCAGTATGACTGAATATTTTCACTCATCAAAGGTAAATGGAACATGCTAAATAAATAGTTAAGAAACCAAAAAGAGTACAGTGTTTCAGCATAGCTTATTCCACAAAATGATATATATTTGGAGGAATATTACCTTCGTGTAATACCTACAACCGTCTGGGCCTTCAGTGACAAGGAGCAAAGTAAGATTTGGATGAAACAATTTACGAACAACAGCATCATCATATGGATCCTCCCCTTGTGTTAAAAATGATATATCTTCTTCACTTATCTAATAAGTAATTTAAACAGAATCATCAGAAATGCAGTTTCCATTTACATTATTGCATTGTGACATTTATCCATTTATGCATTTAACGTGAAGAATACCTTTTTTTTTTTTTTTTTAATCAACAAAAAACTTTATTGAATTAGAACCAAGGAAAAAAACCTTACATCTGACATCAATAAAGGAACAAAAAGGCCGTGCTACTAGCATCATAGTGAACTATACTCATCCCAACTAGGTTGGCACAAGAAAGCCACCCAATCATGTGCTAACACAAGCCAAAAGCTAGTTGGAGAGAGACCAACCAGCAGAAACCAAAAAGAAACAAGAAGCAAACAGACACCAAGGAGAACAACACAACAACAAGACAGCAGCAACCACTGAAAGGCAGCAACAACCACAGCTCAAAGCCCCCTGATAGAATTCAAATTAAAGAGCAACTCATTAACTGAGAAAACCACCCCCTTAGAATGGTACTTAACCAAGAGAGCGATATGCATCTTAATGGATTCACAGACACCACACCAGTTTGCTTGTGAACCAGAATTCCTTAATAATATCAGCGATCTCCCATATACTCAAAATTCCTTCTCTGGCACTCTCGGCAGATGACCACAATGGCAGCCTCAGATTGGGGTCGTAAGGCAAAATCACACCAGCATCTTTTGCAGCTTTTGCTGCTGCAATATGGGCTAACTTGCATGGTTCTGTAATCAAACTTATGGAACCATAATGAACAATTTTTGCCCGCCAGAGGGTGTTATAAATTACTAGATTTTTTTACACAATTGAACATATAATAAAAACACAATTATGTGTATTGTGGTACGAACATAATCATATATATCCAGAAGCAGACTCCAAATATGGGCAGATAAACTGTAAATACTTCAAAAACTGAAGCCCTTTATGACATAAATGCTCAGAGGCATAGACAGAGGGAAGAGGAGCAAGAGGGGAGGCATAAACTGAGTCCCTTTTGAAGAAAATGACTTGGTAGACAACAACTGAAATAAAAACAAAGTGGGTTTATAATATTTAGTTCCTCCTCATTGTTTCCCTTTTATTTAGTTATCAAAATACTCCTCAATTACCTTCCTAATTAAATCGTAATCAAGTTCAGTTTCTTGAAGCAGCATATCAGCACTAGGATTGCAGTAAAACATGAACTCACGCTCCCCATCATTTCTCAGTGTCACAAATGCTAAAGCAGTTCGGGCACCAGGGTCAAAACGCATTCCTTCATTGTTTACATTATTTTCCTTTAAAATATCAGCAAGCATGTATCCAAATTCATCTTCACCCACCTGTGCACATTGCTTAAAACATGAATGATCATAGTAACAGGAGAAACAATTGTTTTTCCTTTTCCAATTAGCTCAAGTAATAAGCACATGACAAGCAATTCTCAGAAACCAATTTCGAGACAAAATTTAGGTTGATGCTCTAAAGATAATAGATATTGCATTTCATACAGAGTTATATTCAGTACAATTTAATAAACAGTTCAAAGCTTAAAAGATCTTCCAGGTGAGTAGCATTTCAGATTCAGGAATAAACAACTGACAGCTTTTGGTAATGGTAGATAACAACTTCTTCTAAATGGAAGCCACGAGGATGACTTGGTTTGGAATGGATAAATGAATCCATGGATATTCATGATGCATCTATATTTTCTCACAGGCAAGTTGCATAAATACCAGACACTCTAGCAGTAGAGCTCCAATATTGAATGATTCAAAAAAATGTACAAATACAGAACAAGTACGTAGGGTGATCAGATTATGTTTTAATCAATTTTAATGGGCAGAACTCCATACTATTGAACTAGCTAACTGGGACCATGCTACATAGGCACAACAGAGGCTACATTTGATGTATCACAGCAGTGAATATATTTTTGAAGTGAACAACAAAATTCTTACGTGTGGGCGTGTTTTACAAATCTTGTATTTTTGCTGTTCTCTATTTTTCGCGTCTCACCAATCCTAGTTATGAGTTTCGGATTCCTAACACATGCAAGGATGTAACACAAACACATCAATGTGCTTATACCACCAACTAAAGACATTATGTGCAGTAGAAACTTGCAATTTGAAAAAAGAAAAAGAAAAAGCAAAAAATATCTGATATTGAGAGAAGGTTAGTTGTATTATCTGTCATGGAAAAGCTCTGTGCTGGTATTGGAAATGTGGGGTAAGGGAGGGATTGGGCCATGGACTTTATGTCCCATTGAAGGAATCTAACAAAAAAATGTGACAGAAGTGTTTTGCCTAGCATGCTAATAATTCAATGACTTTATAAAAATCACATATATCAGCAAAAAATAGTGATTTTTATATGGTTCAAAATTAATGATTTAAGCTTAAGGAAAGGTACATGAGTTTTTGCCAAACCTCCACTCATTATATTGAAGACCCTACAACCAAAAGGTGCATCAAATAACATCACAACAATCAATGGTGGAGCCAAGAAACTAATTCAACGGGTCACTATATATTACACTCGCAAAAGTTTTCTATCCAAAATCAACAACAATAAGATAATACTAATTTTTTAAGCTAATATTAAGCATAAAAATCTAAATTTTCATTACAAAAGTTTTAAAATATTAGCAGATTAGGAAGTTAGTACTACTAAACATTCGATGCTTCTCTTAAAGCTTGAACCCCAAAACCTCCCTCTAGAAACTTAGAGGTACAACGACTTGAGCTATGCTTAAGTTCTTTTACAAATTTTCATCTTTCGAAAACTTTCCATAGTAGTATCATTATTAATGCCATCATTTTTTTCCCCATATATACACAACTAAAATCACTTATTTTTAACACAATTCACAAGAAGTCAAAATCCCTAATTTTAGCACAAATTGAAATCTTTAATTTTAACTCAACCAAACACATCATTTTTAGTATCAATGGAGTAGGCACGTACCTAATAGAAAATGGGAGGCGTATCTTGACACCCCCCCCCCAGGGACCCTTCGTACATCACCCCTGACACCAATAGTTGTTAAATAAAATATTTCACATACCACATGACTTTTGAAGATGAAATAGGAAAAAATCAATGAAAAAATAAGTCTGAACAAGGGAGAATGTTGCAAGATTAACATTTTCCTTGATTTCCTCAGTTTGAAAATGAACACCTGTAACCTTAAATCTGACCCTTTATATATATTTACACTTCATAGGTGAAATAACAAAGCTTGTTTTTTTCCAAGGCAACGAAACAACACATACTGAATATCAAGGGAGAGGCCAAGAGCACAATATGGAACTAGTGACCAGTCACCACCAATAAGGCAATAAAATCACACCTCAAAGTAGTAGCAGTTATGAGAAAAAAAAGGTATTGAACAATTAATAACACGACTACTTTTACACCTATTGAACAAGAAAAAAAAGGTAGGTATTTGTAATCACACATAAGGAAATACCCCAAAAGCAGTTCTACAAGTATCAATCCCACAACACAGACTAAAAGGATTAGTTTCACCTTTAGAAAGGCAGAGCTGCAAAGGACCTTAATTATTCCTCATCTAAAAGGCTCACACAACGTCATCTGTTTCTGAATTGGATAATTCAGGCACCCTTGATTCAGCTAACCAAGGATCTCTGCCTCCTTCCTCCATCTATTCTAATTAAATCAAATACCCTCTGCTGTTTGTCACCTTCCTGAAGCCAATATAATGACCTCCATCTATTCATAGCTATTGTTTCCATGAATTGATTAGTACTAACAAGAATACTTCCCTATTTATTTGTTGGCATCACTAGTTATATTAGTGTTTACTAATATATGCATCACTAGTTAAATTTTTAGATTTTCTATTGTGTTTCACTACGCAACGATACAAACTGAATACATAGTTATAGTTGCATTATTTTACATTTTAGAGTGTTTATGTACTTGTGTAATTGATGTATGTGTCATGTATCATATCCACAGTTTGTGTTGCTGTCTCTGTATGTATGCTACTTAGACCACAAGAAATGCACAGAATCAAAAGCAAAGGAAAATTTGGACTTAAATTTAAAAAAGTGAGCTATATTGATCCTTGTAATCTAGTGAACCACTTGCAATAATAATAACCTTTGTCTAGAATATTACTCGCAAAGCTATTACAAAGAATAGGTGTGACTTTTTTATCATTATGATCATTGAGAGCCATTTGTCATCTTGTTCATCTAAAGATGTTGAGATATAACTTGGGGTTTCCTACTTAGATAATTTTCTGTACAATTGTGCCAGTCAATAAATATGTCAAATCATATGTCCCTCTTGCCAATACAATTGTGTTAATCAGACGTTCAAACCAATCTTTCTACATATCATTTGCTGCAAAATTTCATATTGTTCCCAAAAACATTGGACAAAGCAGATGAAGATACGCATGTTTTTAAGGCAAAAGATAAACCCTCTCACACGAACCATGGTTTCCCAAACAAGTTACTACCAATCATGAACATTTCACAAGGCATATTCCCCCCCCCCCCCGATTAAATGGAACCCGTTTTATGGTGAATCAAACCTTTTGGATGACTTGGATTTTACAGAGAGCAAACTAGCAATCAGGAACAGAACCAAAATGAAAAAGAGAAGCAGCATCAGTCAGGAACACCTGTCTACCAAAGGTTCCTCTAGAGGACGGGTAACTAACCAAAGTTTAAAAGAATATACCTGAATATGTGAAGCAGCTGTTGAAACTCGGAGTCGCCAGGGAATAAAGCTTGTCTCCTTGCCATTTCAGTTGTAACGACCTACAGATCAAGGTTAAGTCAAATTTTTCCCAGGAAAATAAACTGATGTTCTTGAGCTTAGTAGTTGCCACCAAAGCAAGAATAGACAGTTTCTTTTACAATAGGGTTTAGACGAAGGATCATTTTTGAGTTTGTATCATTTTGTTATACTTGTGCTCAGAGAAAAACGGATGCAGTAAAAAGTGACTAAAAAGATTAAATTCCTTGATCCGTACTGATTTGTTGATCACAGCTGGTGTGGTGTCCGGGCAATAGGAGCTAAAGGGTGATGGACACACAATATCCAATAATGTGAAAGCTACAATAGAAATTGATGAATGTTTTTTAGGGGCAATTAGAGACTTCATTGTAAAATCCCCAAACCTAATGTCTAGATAGCAGTCTCAAAACAACTAAATTGCAATCCACAGAAAGTATATGGTGGACCATGGAACTGAAGGGTGTTACCAAAAAGGCAACCCACAGACCACATATCCACGGCAGTTGAGTAATGAGTTGATCCTAATAAAACCTCTGGAGCTCTGTACGAAAGAGTAACAATCTGTGGAACAAAAAAAATAACAGATGCAACAAACAGAAAAATTAAAGAGCATAAATGCATAGGGAATGAAACTGAGATTCATCCACCGGACAATTGACATGTACAAATTGATAAATCAGATTTTATAATTATCCAATCCTGCTGCTCAACAAAAATAAAATAAAAAAATAAACAAAACAATGAAGAAAAAATTAGCCATTGTGGCATTTTATCAAACACATAGTAGACCCATAATCAGAAGCATGAGACTTTACTGTGTGTAGAATCACCAATAATTCATTCACTTTAATGATTATATTGGGTAGAATATAAATATCATAATTAGAATACATAACATGTTAATCATTCTATTTTCTACGTTTTTCCCCCAAATTAAAATCATTCAAGTTGTTCATAGAACCTTTAAAGCAGAGAAGTTTTGGAGATGTTAGAAGGAACGAATGGAATGACTTTAATCTCAACTTAACAATGAATTCCATTTACGCATACATGTCCGAAGACAGAGTGAGGGTAGAGAATGAGAAACCCAGAGACCTGAACAGAGAGAGGGGTAGAGAAAGAGAGAGAGAGACAACAAACTGACCTGGAACTCACGGTGGTGCTGTCGCTTGATGTCGGTGCAGGATGAACTCACGGTGTGGAGGACGAACCGTCCTGACAATGGAGGATGAACTCACGGTGGTGGATGAACCGTCCTCACGGTGGAGTATGAACTGACGATGGTTCTCTGTTACAGCTTTGTGAAGGAACTATAGATAGATTAGGGTACAAAGTTCTAATCAAGGAGATGAAAAGTTTTTTTGGACTGAAATTTTGATATTATTCAATTTAGGCGCTAAATCAAAAAAAAATTTGGCGCTGTAATTTTGGATGCATGTAAAGACATAGAAAAATATAAAAAAAAAATAAAAATAAATCATAATTGGATAGTAATGTGAAAGTATTCCCACTAAAAAATAAATCTAGGTATTTTATGAAATTTTTTAGTTATCAAATTTGCAATTTGTTGTAGTGAGAGAGAGATATAAAAGGAAAATTGATAAACACACACACACAAAAAAAAAGGAGGAAAAAATTAGTAGTCTATTTTTTTTCATTACAATCCAATTTGTCAAAATTTTCCATCCAAAATTAGTGACAAAATAATTTCCTCACTAAAAGGTCTCAAAATATTAAAAATTATTAGTAACAGAAATATATTTCTCACCAAATAATCTTAAAATATTTAAAATCAAGTTTTTTTTTTAAAAAAAAATGTAAAATTAATGATGACGAAAATATATTCCTCACTAATAATTTTATAATTAATGACAAATTTTTTTCTCACCCAAAGTTTTAAAATTTTGACGCCACTTGGAGGTTGGAAAAGTGAGAAGAGGGAAGAAGGAGCTCAGAAAGGCGAGAAGAGGGCAGGGGAGAGAGAGTGAGGTGAAAACAGGGCGCGCGAGAGAGAGAGAGAGAGCGCCGGCTGGTGACGTGAGGGTTGACCGATGCGATAAAGATGAACAGACGATGTGATGGAGATATATGGGTGAGGGAGTGACAGAAAGAGATATCTATGGTTCAATTTTATTTTTTATTGATTTTAAGCATTTGGAGACGAAATTTGGTTTTCCTCTCTAAAAATAATACATTTAGAGGCGAAATTATTTCCTCTCTAAAATTTTTTACAATGGCGATGAAAAATTTCGTCTCCAAAATGACACCTAATCTTCTGCCAAATTTTGCAAGGGCGGGAAATTGTTTTGTGACGAAAAATAAAATTTAGAGATGAATAAAATTTTCGTCACCTATTGTTTTGTTTGATTTTAAGCATTTTGTGACGAAATTTGATTTTCGTCTCTAAAAATAGTACAATTGGAGACGAAATCTTATTTTCATCACTAAAACATGCATATTTGGAGACGAAATATTTTTTCGTCACGCGTTTTCGTCACCATAAACCTTTTTTGTTGTAGTGATATTCTCTGCCTAGATTTGAAAGTTGCAAGAAGAGGGAGGGCTTAACGGTTTGTTTGTTAAGGTCTTGTTTTTGAGTCTTTTTATTCCAACAAGTGTATCTTAGCATGTTTAAGTTGTTTATGGTTTGTTTTTCTATTATCGAGTTGTATTTTGAATTTTGAACAGTTGAAAACTCAATGACGAATCTAGAACTTATTGAAAATCAATTATTCCTAGTTTCAAATTCACAAACAAAATGTTTTACTGCTCATATGCCATGCTATTCGCACCACAAGGTCCAGAGTGAAAATTTTATTTTATTAAAATTGAGGGTCTAAACTTTCCAATTACAACCTTGAAAACAAAAGAAAAACATAAAAGGAAAAAGAAAAAAATCTGAAGCTTTAGTGCTCTATTCCTAAACAAAATACAGGGGAAAAGAGAATAGGAAAAAAAAAAAATAGAAAGAGAAAAGGAAAAAAAAAAAAAGCAGAGATTGAAAGCATGGTTCTTAGTTTTTGGTGACTTGTGGCTGACATCTTAGCTTTCACTACCTGCTTCCATTACCGGCTGCCTCGTTTCATCATCACTATTAGGAAGCCTTTGAAGACTTTGCCTCGACATTGGTAGAGTTTCTGAAAGAAATTACTCCCCGTCGGTTGTCAAATGAGGAATACGAAGGAACTCCGAATTGGGCCACGGAGGTTGCCTGTCGTTTCAGCTCTTTGTTCTACTTTTTTAGTGCACTAATCTCTACTCAAGCATCCTTGTACATATGCTGGAGCAAGGAGAGTTGGGCATTTAATCGATGTACCTCACTTGTTTTGTTCTGCAATCGATGGGACAAATTGGAGACCACGATCACTGTCTCCACACAGGACTTCAGTGTATAGTGATTGACATAAATGTTAGACCGCGATGCCATTGTTTGCTTGATTGACATCACAGGGAAGCTGAGAATAGGGGCAGGGGCAGGGGCAGGGGCACTTTGTTGAGGCTTAGAGGAGCCAGTGTTAGCATTCTCAATCGGAGAAGTGTTAAGGTCTGGGAAAAAGGAAAGAGGACGGCAAGGAGGAGCCATGTTAGAAATAAAGGGCTTTGGGCTATGGCAGAGGGTGTGTTTTGCAGCTTTTTGTCTCTATTCTGTCTCCCTCGCAAATTGTGTTTAAGAAAAAGAATGGAGGAGAAGAAGAAGCCAAGAGAAGAGGGATTGTCGAGACAATCTTTGACAAACGAGGCCGGTCTAGCTACTGTCGATCAGGTATGCTGTGATTATTAAATTCGCACACCAGACACGATGCTCGACGAAGATGAACGGGGCATAAAGAGAGAGACAAAAACAGGGAAGGAGTGTATGTATGTATATATTTTGTACGTATATATCTGTGTATCTGTATTCGTATGCTTGTGTATCTGTATGTCTGTGTCCATATATAATATAATATGTATATATATCCGTATTCTGTATATCATTCGTACGTATGTGTATATATATCAGCATTTTGTATATCGTCTGTACACACACATATATATATATATATATATATGTATTTGTATATTGTATATTGTCCGTCTGTATATATACGTATCTGTATATTGTCCTACGTATATGTATATGTATTTGTGTTTTGTATATTGTCACGTATTTGTATGTTGTCCGTATGTATATATATATATATTAGGTTTGTATATGTATAATTATGTTATTGGTGTATGTTTGTATAAGTGTAATCCATTTTCTGTATATATTATGTTGTCTCTTGCATCGTATATATTTCATATTGTCCATTTTTTAATACCATTTAGAATTTGAGATATGTAGATATATAGGCATCATGTAATTTTCTCATTACAAAAGAAAAAGACTATGTATATTATCATAAGTTTTAGATCATCCTTTTACACCAAAAACATAAAAAGTAGCCAAAAGGAAAAAAAAAAGGAAAAAAAGAAAAGAAAAGAAGAAAAAATACATAATGCAAAAAAGAGAGAGAAGAAAATACATCATAAAAGGAAAGAAAAGAAATCAGCGTGAAGCCCTCTTCGTCCTCCTCCGTGTTGGGAAAGCCTCTATATCACTAGCAGTCTCACTGCTCTCGGAAGCCTCAACATCAGTATCTCTGCCACTATCACTCTCCTCATTGCTCTCTCTGGAGTCCTCATCGTAGTGCTCCTCAAAAGCCTCTGGCTCTGGTTCTAGAACCTCAGGAGATGTTCTCCTTCCTCTCTTTCCATAGTCATCTCTATCTCGACCCCCTCTTCCTTATGTTGAAGCTCTTCCTCGTCTCTTTCTTATGGCTAGAGGGGGTGCTATTTGAAAAGATAGACATCATAAAATCAGAACATGTGGCGTGAAATAAACAGTATATCAGAAGTGAATGAAACAAAAGGAACTGCATAGGAGATAAGGCAAGCAAGAAAAGGATACCTCATTCCCAACGGAGACTAGAGTTGCCTCCCTCCTCCGCACCATGATCATCAGTGTGTTGATGAGCTTTAGGCACTGATCTATATAACCTATCTTGGGGTACTAGAGATAAAAAAGAGAGGTTAGTATTGGTATTGAAATAATGAGAAATACATGGAAAGAGTAAGGGAAAGGGCATACCGGTCGGGTCTTTGGAGCGAGGACGAGTGATCGTCGTCCGAGAGGCTCCAAGGGTAGCTCATCTAGAATGCCATTTGGGCGATGAAATATAATTGCTGTGGGAAGTGCCGGATGTCTGAGAGGAACGACAGCATCACCAGCAGGACGTGCTGGACCTCTAAACAGCAGGAGTAACACCAGCGGGAGCATTATTAGTAGTTGGGGCATCAACGACTCCGATAGCACGAGCCACACCCTATTTCAGAGGAGGCATGATGTGAGACCACAAGAATGCAATATAGTCCCCAAGGACGTAGAAGGCATTAACATGCTGCCCTAGCATTATGTGATCCATGAGGGCCCAGTTAGTGATATCATCAGTAGTCCTCATGAGTGGAGGTAAATGAGACGGAATGTGAGGGTTAGTATGGCCCAAGGTCTGGTGGGTGAATCGCTCCCCCAAATACCAGACTCTGCAAAGGGGCCTTCTAGTAGCACCCTCGTTTGGGAAGTCTCCAAGGTAATAACATATCTCTCCCTCGTCACGTTGGGCATGGCCGTCCAAGGATGCCACTCAATCTGCAGATGAAGAATAAACAGACTAGTGGTTTGATTCAAAAGGGAAATAGAGAGTTCTGAGAAAGATTACCATGTCGGTGGTCATCGTGTCGAAGAAGCGACGAAAGGTAATAAAGCTGCGAATATGCTGGCTGTGAGGGCTGAGCTTCCCATCGTAGTACAAAGAGCGGGGCACCGCCAGAGCTATCTCTAATCTTGGGATCGGTGCGATGGAGGGAAAGTTAGTGCAAAGCCATACCTGCATGGGAAAGTGTGTTAGAAAATCAACAAGAAAAAATGGAAATGAAACTGGCAGTAAAGTGCAATTGAATTGAAAGAGAGTGCATAATCTACCTCCCATGTCCTCCAGTAACCTCCCAGCAGCTCCACCTTTTAGTGGGACACGAAGCTCATGTAGCCATAAAGGGTGGCGAGGCTAGCTCAACCCATTCATACTTCCTCACCTGTGGGAGCTCCACTATGCCACTCAGTAGATAGAGTCCTATGGTATTCTCCTTGTTCGTAAACATGGTAGTATCGAGGACATAAAAAAGAAACCCACGGGCATTCTGGGCAGACTTCTCTGGAGTCACTGGTTCTAACCCGTAGAAGTGCTTCTAGAACCAATTGTAGTGAATCATCCCATGGCAAGTGAGGGGAGGGACAGCTCCAAGGAGAAACATCTGAGCAATCGCCCACTGGCTCATGTCATGGTCAAAAAGGATCGGATCACCCCCCACTGAGAGACCAATGATCATGGAGAAGTCATAGGAGGTCATCGTCATCTCCTCGGTAGATGAAAAGTGGATGGAGTTAGTGGTGTCCCACAACCTCTCTACCAAGGCACCAAAAATAAATTGGTCTGCCTGCAACGATGTGATGCTTAGGCAGAATGGGCTGAATCCAACTCTATCTACCAGGATACTAACCTTGGTAGGGAGGTCTCTGTACTACTGGCGAGGGTCGTGGACGCCTCCATACCCCTTCATCAGTCGGGCAGTGACCTGTAATAAGAAATTTATTAGCATACAAGAGATTGGAGCTATCAAATAAGTTCAAAGCATGGTACGCTAAACAAAAAGGGGAAAGAGAGAAATGAATATTGTATAGAAATCATGGGAGAGGTGCCTCGAGCACTCCCGGAGCAACACATCCTCTGCAACACGCCGAGAGAACTCAATAAAGTGTAGCATCCCTCCTGGGACCATCGTGTGGGTATGGGGCCTGTAGGTCACCTGGTCAAAAGGCCTCATCCTTAGACGGAGCGGCTTTAGCGCTGCATCAGTATCCTCAGCCATGAGATCCTTATCATGGCCCTCCATATCTATATTGGGTGCGGGGATGTCAACCCCAGGCACCGGTGAGGGTACGTCACCCTCTGTGATAATGACGGGAGGTACGACATCTTGCGAAGCATCATCGCTAGCCATGACAATTTGTGGAATCAAAGAAAGAGTATGAGCAATCCAGCCCAAGTTGTGGGTGATTAAAAAAAAAAACAAAAAAAAAGGGAAATGCGGAAAAGTGTTGAAATATTTTAACAATGTTGAACTTTTGGAAGAAAAATGCAAAATCAATGGCAAATGGAAGGGAAAAAAAAATCCCAAGTGGTTTAATTTTAACAATGTAAAACTAGGGGCAACGTGTATGTAAAAAATAAAAAAAAATGAAAAAAAACAAGTCCGGCAACGTGAATTCAAGATTTGTGTTAAGCTATGAATTTTCATTCAATACACAAATCAAGTTGAAATTCATGTTCCAAGTTTCATTTGGTCAAAGGGGGCATATTGTGAGTAATCCATGTCAAATTCTAAGGAAAATTGTCCAAATTCATGAGTAATCGACCTAGCAATTAGTATGGTATGAAATCAATGGTTAAGCGGTGAGTAACTACCCGCAATTCATGGAAAATTCAAGCAATTCAAGGCACATTGAAGAAATTCAAGGCACATCATGAAACAATTTGGAGAAATTGTTCAAACTCATGAGCAATTAATCAAGAGTGTGTTGAGAAATCGCCTTAGCTATGGAGAATCCCCAAAAATCATTCCAATTTGTGAAAAATCGACGCTGAAATCGTGGAAATCGTGAGGAATGAAGAACAAATTGCAATAATTAGTGGAAAATGGTAAGAGGTGGCCCAAATTTGTGAACTAATGTGTTAAATTAGGCCCAAATCATAAATTGAACTTCCAAATGTGTAAAATCAAACAAAAGATCAAGAAACTTACCTATTTTGGAAACTAATCGGTACACAGGGTTGAAAACTGTGGCATAATCCAAGGGGAAATCGACTTTGGATCTTGGGTAATTTGAAAATGAAAAGAGAATCTAAAAAGAGAGAGAGTTTCAGAGGGAGGGAAGATGTATATCGAACGTGAGTGTGTGAGGAAAATGATCCCTAACTTCTTGTAAAGCTAATTGGGTTGCCCAACCCGTTTTCTGCCCTGATGTCACAGAAATTGGCCACCCGACACTTTTTTTGGCTGGCCGGCTAAGTTTTGTGCTGTGTGGAAATTTTGTTGGTCGGCTGACACTTCTTTTGGCCAGGTGGACCATTTGTTAATTGGGTGGCTCATCTTTTGTCCGATTCAGTCATTTGTTGGTCGGGTGGGTCACTTTTTGGTCGTAGGGATCATGTTTTGGCTGGCTAGCTCATAATTTTGCCGGATTGCTCTGATTTGGTATGAGAATTTCAAAAATTGGCTGGGCCAGTCGTATTTTGTACGATTGGGCTCGAGTGATGAGACCAAGTTCTCTCATTTTCATTTAATGACGATCAAGTGGCACGCCCAAATTATCTCCGTTCTCAGAACTCAAAAGTAGCATTCAGAATGTATGCCATGGTGATTTCAGCTTTGATTTCATTACCCGATTAAAACCTTTCCCTTCTCCGTATGAAATACGGTTAGGTATGTCTGTTGGTTACACTACTTTCCTCCTCTCACATGAAATGCGTCAGGATTTCCAATTACCTATTTAAAACCTTTCCCATCTCCGTATGAAATACGGTCAGATAAGCTTGTTGGTTACACCACCATTTCCTACTCTCGTGTGAGGCGCGCTTGGATCTCAAATTGGATTACAAGTTCACATTTCCTTCTCTCAATGAGACGTGTATTATCATTGGCTATGCGGAAGTGCGTAAGTCCAACTTCCAACTGGCTGTGCTAAAATGTGTAAGTCCAACTTTCAATCGGCTGTGCAGTAGCACATAAGTCCAACTATCACCGGTTGTGTGGAAACACATAAGTCCAACTTTTAATCGGCTGTGCGAAAACGCATAAGTCGAACTTTTAACTGGCTGTGTGGAAACATGTAAGTCTAACTTTTAACCTATTGTGCAGAAGCACATAAGTCCAACTTTTAATCAGCTATGCGGTAGCGCATAATTCCAACTATCATCGGCTGTGCAGAAGCGCGTAAGTCTAACTTCCAACCGGCTGTGCGAAAGCACGTAAGTTCAACTTTCAACCAGCTGTGCAGAAGCGCGTAAGTCCAACCATCATCGGTTGTGTGGAAGTGCATAAGTTCAACTATCACCAACTGTGCGGTACTGCGTAAGTCCAACTATCATTGGCTAAGCGAAAGTGTATAAGTCCAACTATCATCAACTGTGTGGAAGCGCGTAAGTCTAACTTTGAACTGGCTGTACAGAAGCGCATGAGTCCAACTTTGAATTGGTTGTGTGAAAGCACGTAAGTCCGACTTTTAATTACATTTTGAGCATATATTTGCACGAGGTTTGCCTCGCATGTTGCCATCTTTACAGTTTTGTCATCATTGCATTATATTGCATCTGTCATGAATTTTTGAAACAAAAATCAGCTTTGCGAAGCGTGTAAGTTCAACTTTCAATTGCATTACAAGCACATCATTTGCATTTTGTCCCCAACTATGCTGGTTTGATTCCTTGCAAAGTGATATGTAGGCAACCCTTGGGTTTAACTAATTGTATTTGCATCTTGTTTGTTTGCTCGGGTCTTACGACCTTGTCAAAAGGGTCATCTTTGGGCTTTGACATTCACTTATGTCATAAAATGACTTCGAGTTCTATCAAAGAGGGGAAACTGTAGACACCTCATTTTGACCGGCTGTAAGACTCGGGCTCTTGCTTTTGATTACCTGATGATAAAACAAGAAGGTATCTTTCACAACATCCTCAGTAAGAAAGATGGATTTTTTGCTTCATTTTCAACCCTAAGCTTGTTTTGGCCAAGTGCTCAAGCCTCGTTGAAAACACGCTTTCAAAACTTTCATTCCAACCATGTTTTGTTCCGAATATTTTCGCAGTGTTTCGAGGCTCACTTTTAAACTTCAAAATAAGACTTTTTTCTGAGGAAATCGAGAAAAGAACAATGTGGAAATAAGAGGAAAAGATGATAATTTTATCAAAAAATCCTGTTTCATGCAAAATAGTCAGCTACGGCCAACTTTGTTGGCCGACTGGTCAATTAATTGGCTTTTGGCTAGCCAGCTAGGGTTTTTTGGCTGGCTAATTTTCCCAAAAATAGGGCAGTTTCGGCTGAATTCTTGTTAGAAGTGTGTGGAACATGTTGTTCCAGATATTTCTTGATACATGCATTTACACCTCCTGACCCTCCACTATCTTCCTTTGGGCTCCATTGTGAAAAGAGCATTTGTCTCTTACCCCAAAAGGAGCATCCAATGCAACCATCTTTGTCCGTCTATCATCCTTGCCTTTATCCCCTCCCACCTGCTCGATTGAGCCGTGCAGTGTGTGTATCTACTCATCTCTCATTGTCAAGAGAGATGGCCTTTTCAACGAAGTCCTTGGCCTTTGTCATTTTATGGCCTTTGTTTTCAACCTTGTCCCCCACTACCTTCTCAATTAAGCATTCTTGCATTGCCTATATGAAGGTGATCAGATTGTTAGAAGTGAAGGATTGGAAAACCAAGAGAAAAATGTTAGAGAGAAAAGAGAGAAGTTTAAGCTTTGAACCAAAAACTTTCATTTTCAAATATACACTACCATACACTAATATGCCATCCTTGAGACACCAAAACCATCCTAAAAATTCTGATATAGCCAATCGTTAGTAGCCTTGATCAAAAGATAGTGAGTATTGTTGAAAAGAGAGAAAAATAGAGAGTTGAGAAACTTTTCCATACACTCTGTTAAGCACCCAAAAATACCATTCACACAAGAATTTTGAATTTTCAAACTGAGAACTTAGAATACACTTCCTAAACTTGAGAGAGATCAAAAAGGAAGTTTGGAAATCAAATCCTTTCCTTGGAAGGTGAATTTTGCAAACTTTTTCTATTTTCTTGCATTTTCTTTCTCATTTTTCTCTTCTTGTTTTGATTTCAAATTATAAACTGTTGTATTCTAACTGGACGTGGTGAGTTAAGTCATCCACCCCTTGTTTGCTTTTTGTTTGGTAATTTAACAAAACATAGTTTTGGCCTGACTTGATTGGTTGGTGAGTCAACTTTTTGGCTAGCCAGCTCATCTTTGGCTGGCCGGCCAGCCAACCTCTCTTGGACAGAACCCAGCAACCTCCCAGTGTCGAGCAGAACAGACTCTGATGGTCTCCAAGGCCCCCCCTGAAGCTTCTGTTTCTTTGTTTTTGTTTTAATTTTAAAGATATTTGTGAGGATATTTTATTGTAATATCCTTATTTCCTTTCTCCCCTCATTCGGATTTGTAATATTCAACTGTTGTAATAATTTACGGCCTTGCTTCTTTCCATCCCATTCTTTTACTCACTTTCCCTACCTATACATATGTAGAATATTTTATTTATCATTATATCCATTCTCTACATCCATGTTTCATGCATCTTGATTCGACTAAATTTGCATTTGTGAGTTTAATCGATTATTATGTGATTTTGTGCGCAATTTCATGTTCTTGATATGAATCACAAGTCACATTTTATAAGCCGAATCACTAGTTGCATATCATAAATGAATTGCATTAGAATCTTGAATATAAGATCATGCATGTTTTATTAACTTTATTTGTAATTGTTTGCGGGATGCCAGTAAATATGTAAGCTTTTATGCTTTAGCATCCCATTTGTGTGTGTTTTTCTTACTATGTTTAGCATCCTACCATGCGGCTATGTGCTTATTTGATATATCTCTATGAATGTCTGTGGATGGAGGTTGTGTTGTTCAATTTGGAACGAAATTGATTTTCATGTGGCAAACTCAAGTTTCCATCGAGTTGTTTAAAATGCTTTCAAAAATACATGAAATCAAATTGTTCTAAAGTAAATGACACAATCTATAGTTGTTTGCTTCACATAGTAAATTTAGCATTTATTAAATAATCGGAATATGAGCTATAAAGCAAATAAAATTCATATCATGGTTTAGTAAAGGCCAATCTTTGATCAGGTGAGCGTGGGTGCTCAATTAATGACTTTCCCCTCTCATACATAAGGTTATGAGCCATACAACTTTGGTTATGACGAACAGTGGCCTTAGCACGAGTCATAGGTTTCCTAATCTCCCAAAAATATTAGGTGGCGACTCTAAGATCTGGTGTTGTAGTCCATTTCTAGTAAAGATTTTTGTAATAAAATAAATTTCTATAGAAGTTGCCAAATCTGGATTCTCATCTACGTTTCACATTGCATTCGTGAGACTAGATCGAAGATACCAAGGGTCTGAACTATTTAATGTGCATGGATACCTCTTGGGCAATGTTACATTACAATGAAACCAAACACAAACGAAATAGAAGGAGTTAATCCTCTTTACATAACATGGAATCCCACCTACAAATAGCAGGCCTCTTGGCCAACAATTAAAAGACACTTTGGCCTTGAACAACTCTTCTACTTCATACCTGAAAATAATTAATAACGTGGGATAAACATGAATGCCTAATAGAGATCCCAATGATTCTAAACAGTAGTATCTTATAGATGTATATGATCATGAATGCTCTAGGTCAATAAATATATACAGATAGTATTGTTTTCCATATCCAAAATATACATATATACGTATCATTTTCTTAAAATAATCATTCCTTATCATTTCAAGAAACTTATCTTATGATCTTTGTAACTCACCAATTTCAATTCAAAAAGATTTCCAAACCTAAATTACATCTTGAGTATCATATACGCATTAACCATTTCAGCATCTCTATGACTGATCTATTATAATCCAAATGATTTCATCAAATTTTTTTTTATTTCTAAAACCAATCCACAATTAATCATTTATACTCTCGTGCTACTCATTTACATTGAACAATACTCACATTATTACTGGATTCAATATCCACCTGATAACACAACTTCAAATATATTCACAATACATATTTTCATCAACAAATATTCTCTACAAATATACACACATTAGCAATTAAATCTCATAATAAAACAAACAATTCATGGTCTCGCCAAGCCCTACATCACCATTGTGGTCTCATCAAGCCTTACGTCTGACTGTTTTACCTGTTGCTAGCCAGAAGAAACATTACCTCTATATAACACAACCTGCTTTATCGGGTGCTAACCAGAAGGAATAGGTTACCTCTATATAACACATCTGTCTACTTTAACAGATGCTAACTGAAAGAAATGCATTACCACTATATAGCATATCAGCCTGGTTTACCGATTGCTAGTCAGAAGGATTGCATTACCTCTATATAGCACAATCACATTCCATAACACATGCATCTCAATTTGCTTCCATTCATTCTCATA
Organism: Camellia sinensis; assembly: GCF_055761805.1. Lineage (NCBI taxonomy): Eukaryota > Viridiplantae > Streptophyta > Magnoliopsida > Ericales > Theaceae > Camellia > Camellia sinensis. Next base: position 147,108,043 of record NC_138963.1, read on the forward strand.
TAATTATGTAATTAGTTAATCAACAACACATAAGGTTTCATTTCAACCTATTTCACATCAATTCTACAACAAGCAATGCCATTTTCCACCGATGGTTGATGACAAAACCTCTAAGCATTTAATAGTAATAATATAAATTCTTATAAACAAGATAGTGTGATTCTCATAACATTTACATACCTCAATATTACCAACATTTCCTAGAGTTAGATTAATAATTATATCATCTCGTAATGTCCATAATTGATCCCACTATTTTCAATCACCAACATTTACAACGTAAGGCAATTTCATGATAATCATTTACTTCATTCTCTCTACTTTCCAATTCTAGTTCACATTAATTATTACAACCATCTATGAATTAATTTTTAAGTATCACATTTTTCAATTTACCAATAACAATACCTAACTCAACCATTACACAAACATTAACCACTTTTTGTACAACATAATCATCATATAAAAATTAAGAATTTTATTCATTTTAAACTTCACAACTAATTTTTAATAGCATCAATTCATCATAGTAACCAAGACATCACAAGATCAACCATTTAAATTTCCTTCTCTTCCTAATTCATATTTTTTATTCACAAAAAAATAAAATAAAATAATAAAATAAATAAAATAAATAAAACCATCTTTTCTATTCTTTGTCATAAACATTAAATTAAAATTTAGGAATTTTTATTTCAACCATCATAAACATGTTCTATTAGCTTAAAATTTCCATAATCAACAACAAAATATAAGATTCAACTATTTGATTCCAAACCCTAAAATCTCATCTACATGCAATAGAAAGTGCCATACATCCATCTATAGTGATATATTGTTATGCCTCAAATTTTATTACTCGAATACATTACCAAATTCCTTATAAACATCCATTTCCAAATTATAATTACAAAAATTAGACGAGTTAGAATAAAGAATGTTATCTCTCTACCATAATTACAATGATAGAAATGTTCTACACAAATATTAACAATACATGCCTCAAGACTTGCATGAAATTTATACAATAATCATATACAATAGAAGGATAACATCCTTATTATAACATTCTAACACTTCATTTACACTTCACATAGTAAGAAGTCTTAACGAACCAGGACATCATGATCTTCAAACCGCAGCACCTAACTTAGTTCTTGTAAAAATGGTTAAACAACATGGGATAAACACTAGGTCTAGTGGGGATCTATAACGATTTTCGACAATAAGATCAATAGATATATGCAATCATGAATTCTATTAAGTGATACGTACATATTTGTAAGGAAAATAGATTACATAAATAGAGAAGCTTTTCATAAAATCCCACTTGCTATTTCATAGAAACTTTCTTTGTTAATTATTTATCTTACAAAAATCCAGTCCAATAATTCCCTTAAATCTTGCCTCCTTAAATAAAGGTTTTAAGCCTACTTGTCATTTACTACCTCTAATTCCCCTTTCACTCTCATTAACCCAAAAAACACGAAACACTTACACACCACAACACATTTCGCATATCATAGTTATTTAGTTTGATTCATTTTTCATCTTGTCTTATTTATACGTTTCATTTTCTAATATGACTCTTCATCTCAACATAATTCACATAACACTAGACACATACATAAGTCAACACATTTCAAATAATTGGGTTATAAGAATTATCTCACCAACAATGTATTCTACATTATCCACTTCCACTTTTACTTCTAACAACTTTCACAATCACATAATGGAATTGTAATAACCCCACCATGTAACATACTTATATTTATTTAATTTTGAATTGTGATTATGTGTTTTGTGATTAAATTGTGTATATCTATCTGAATTGTGAATTATCTGTTATGATTTCTATTTTGAATTTGAAATTGAAAGCCTTAATGATTTCAGAAACTGAAATTGATGAGTCTAACTAGGTTGTTATAATTTTTAGAGCTTATTGGGAAATTTGATTAAAATTGATTCAGTTTAGTAAAATTATGTTTTAATTAATTAAGCTTAAGTCCAAATTAATTTGCCTAACGCTTAATTAGTGTATTAAGTTAATCATATGTATATATATGTTAGACACGAGAATTAGAAGAGAGTTAGTCATATTTGAGCTCAAAAATCTACTGTAGGAAGTTGTAGAGTGAGAGTGAGTTCATTTGAGAGAGAGAGAGAGCTTAAATTGAGAAAAGGGACTTAAGATTTTGCTAAAACAAGCTAAATTCAAGGCTCTAGGTAAGAGTTTGATTCTTAATCCATCTAATTAAGTCACATAGCTAATGAATTCAAGAACAATATGAGATTAATCACAAGAAGAAAACTTAAAGATGAGTTAAATTGAAGATAGACATACATGCATGCATCCATCATTTTGTAAAGTTCTATCATTTTGATTATGATTTTTGTTATTTATGCATGCATCCATCATTTTGTAAAGTTCCATCATTTTGATTATGATTTTTGTTATTTATGTTTGAATTGAGAGTTGAATCATACATGCATCCATGGTTCTTAATGTTTTGAGGTTCAATTTCATGCTTTGAAAGTTATAAAAAAGAGTTTGTAAACAATTCATACATGCACGAAGATTTGAGTTTTATTTTTAAAGAATTTATGAAGTTTTGAGCTTAGGATTTGGAATTTGTCATATATTTATGTTTTTAGAAGTGTTTTCATGGTTTGGTGTGTGTCGTGCAAAGGTTTTACACTTTAGACTATGTTTTGAAACTTAAAATTCTGTTTCGAAAACCCAAATTTCAACTACATCGCTTGAGCTGTGAAGTTTCCGCTCGAGTGCACTTTGTGAGCATCCGATAGTTTTGCGACCGCTCGAACAATCAATTTTGCGCTTGAGCGAATTGCCCTATTCCAGCACAATTTTGAAAGTTGTATTCTGCTCATAATTGCATTCTTATTTCTTTCCAAGCATTCTTAGGCATGAATTAAACCTCATGAATGAATTAATAAGCTATAAATGGACTTGAAGGAATTGATTATGAAAGGAATAATTTGATTAAGCAATGTGTTCCAATGTGTGTATATGTCTATGTGTTGTGTAGGTTGATTCATGGAGACGTGATAACAATCTAATCACTGTGAGTAGTATCTTAGGAAATATATTTTCATATATTCTATTTGCTAAATGTTTTAATGTGGTAAGCTTTTCTAAACTTATAATTTTGTAAATATGAATGAGCTTTCCATCTATCCGATCAACATGATATCTGTAAATATGATTGATGAATTACGAAAACATACAATGGACCTAAGGTTGTTCTATATATCTGATAAGATGGACCCAAGGTCGTTCTAAATATTTGATAAGTCTGAGATATCTGTTATGTGTTGACCAAATGGTCATTATAGTAATTTAATATAGCTGTAATAAATTGGACCCAAGGTTGTTGTATCAAGTTATGATCTGTTCCATTTTATACATCTGCCATGTCTGTTATATGATGGACCTGAGGTCATTTTGTCATGTATTAGACCAGAGGTTGTTCCACTATGTAATGAATTTGATATAGAAATGATTATGATTAAGTTTTGGAACTCATTCATGAAACTATTTACTTTGATGTCATTCATTGGACTCTAGTTCAGTCTTATATATATGTATGTAGGTGAGCAGCGGGATGTCCAACCTTAGAGATGTTTGATGATCACCCAAGTTTTTGTGAAGTCAACCAAGGAGTGCTTCGCGAATGAGGCTTTTGTCTTTTGTTTTTGTTGGTCAAGTTTGACCATCTTTTGTTTGCACAGGTTTAAGTTTTGTAAGTTGATGAATTGTACTCTTATATGTAAGTCTTGAATATGCAATCAAGAATGAATGTATGTTTGTACAAATGTATTTTGAATGTGGGTTATTACCTCAAAGTATTTTGATATGCTATATATGCATGACTCAAGGGAAAATTTTTGTTATATCATTATCTGCTTCTGCTTTTGGCCCCATATACTTAATTATGTTTCGAATTTCTGTCCAAGGCCGTAGGTAATCTTATGATTACTGGCTGGTTACGATCCAAACCTCTAAGGGTAGGTTCAGGTCCTGACAAGTAATATCATAAGATTCTCTACCAATATCCACAAGCCAATAACTGGCTTCACCAAGTCATACCAACACAGTTTATCGGGCGCTACTTCGGAATGAATGCTGGAACCTTTATAAAGCGCTACACATTACCGATGGCTAGCCGAAAGGAAAAGGGAACCTCTATATAGACTAGCAATCCACACACTTTATTGGGCGTTACTTCGGAAGGAAAATGAAACCACTATCAAGCGCCACGCTTTACCAGTTATGAGCTGGAAGGAAATGGACCCTCTTTCAAAACTTTATTCCACAATTTATCATTTCAATTCAAAAATAAAATCATGTCATCAACACATAACAATTCAAGCAAAATCTATCTTTATGGAAGAACGTAATTTGTTCTCCCCTATATTCCCATACTCCAAAATCAACTCATTTTATTTAAATCACACTATCCATTTAATTCCATACATATTACATAGTTTATTATACCAATTCTCATAACCCATTTACTGAACATGAATCCATCGTTCAATGATCGTTCTTACCACATTTAATAATCAACATTTAGACCTAATTCAACCAAACATCAACTCAATTTCAAGAATTTAAGGCCAATTGAAGAAAACCCCTTGTCACATTGAAAATTTAAAACTAGGATTTGAACAAAAATTGGGGCTTTTCATTTTAAAAGGTGTAACTATTTAGCTCACAACTTCCATAATCAACTTAAAATAATAGGTTATCTCTTTTGAGTTAGAAACCCTAACATTTCTCTACAAGCATTTTAAGAAAATCTCTTTCAACTTAAGATTCATGCAATAAAAACATACCACCCATCTATCTATACGAAATTATTGAAGGAAAGCAAAGAAATGCCTAACTTTAGCAAGAAGAGGAAGAAACCCGAAAAACCAACTTCAAAGAAAACACGATCTGCTTAGATTAATAGAAAGTCATCGTCGTGCTCATCATTCTTGTATTAGGAACTAGGGTGAGATTCTCACTTAAACGAGATGAAATTCAAGGTTTAAAGAGCTTGGAGCTAAAAAATGGTGGAAAAGAGAAAGAAGAGAGAGAAAGAATCCAAAAAGAATGAATAAAAGTGGACTAAAAATGACTTTTTAAAGTGATGATCTCGAACAGTCCACTCAAGTGACGGAACCTACGTTTGAGCGTCAGAGACAGAAGACTGCTCGAGCGGTAACACCTTCACTTGAGCGTAGGACGCGAACTACCAGAAGTTCAGGCTTCAGACCAAAGTACTGGAAGACCTCAAAGACTGCTCAAGTGAACACTTCTTTAGTCGAGCAATGAAGAAAATTTTGAGCATGTTAAAATTTTGAGCATGCTTCAGACCAGAGGCCTAATCCATCCCCAGACTAATCTTCCAAATTTTCAAGTCAACCCCATAGTATCTTATTGATTCAAAGTGAAAAGATCAACATGTTGAAGAAATCAAGTCAGTCCCAACTCATCGACTATAACAGACAAACAAAAGGCTAAACAAATAGGAATTCCTCGCATCACTAATTTTAGGAACTACGATTCTAACAAAGGTTACAAACACCCCCACGAACCAAATAACTTACCAAGATTCATAGAACTAAAACCCATCAGAAAATTGTCTAAACTCGTAAGACATGTACCCTCACTTCAACTATATACCCAACATCTAATAACCATTGAACAATTAGTATTCCAGAATTCAAAAACAATTGCGCACTACAAGTTAGAAGCTCTCACAAAGAAATTGAGTTCGTCAAGGAAAAACCCGGTTCAACTACACCAACCTAGTCAAAACAAAACACAAATACTTCTGATAATTAACATCTCAAACTCAAGACTAGCCCACATTCATGACCAACTCGCATTCAATTCCCTCACTAGAAACAAACTCAATCCACAAGTTGTACTACAACACAACACATTTAAACCATAGTAACCTATCAAGACAATACGTTCAATTAATCATCATCAACCCATGTTCAATCCATACACTTGCCAACTCACACCAACTCGACACAATTAGAGAATTAATTACTTACCATAAAATTTATCGTCGTTTTGAAAACGCTTTCTTGAGTATAGAGAAAATATTATAAGTAGGAATAAATAAATAACATAACATAACATAAAATGTTCCAACTCACACCGTATATAAAACAAACAATGCCAACCAAGAATGTAACATAAAATTTTCCAAGAACCAACAACCATGGTTTCAATTCCAATGCCAACCAAGGCCATAACACTAGAAACTGCATTTTCACACCCTTTTTCAACATCACCACTAGTGACCACCAACCGTCACTCAAGATCACCAGCCACAATCAAGGTGATTCAACCAATTAATCTTAACATTTATTGAAACAACATTTCATAAAAACAACAATCATCTTGGGAGACAACAATGCACATGCATGCTTATAAATCTTTGGTTCGTTATGACCAATTAACAATCACATTTCTCATTTTCAAAATGTCATCTTCTACCAAGTCAAGAAATTTCCATACATACTTACACTAAATACCGCACTCACAAAATCTAATTTCAACACCTTAGAATGCATTTCCAAGCACTCTTTAACTACACAATTTCTTGCCCAAAATGAAAACAACTTACAAGGTGACCACTTGTCAACCTCTTCCAGACACAAGACAATGAGCACCATTACCCCTCAACACTTTAGCACTCAAACACCAATGAGTTCCTGACACTAATCACCCCTACAAGGGTTTCATTGCCCACAGTCTTACATAACACTTAAGTCCACGCCAAACTCCCCAAAACTAATTACAATATAACTACCCCCGTTCGTTCATTTCTATCGTGAAACCATACTACCCAACCTCCACTCCCAATCAACTTTTGATAATCTTTATACTTTATATAATAATTAGGCACTCCACACCCCTTTCCTTGATCGTTGGGGTCACTACCAAAACCTTTATTCACATCGACTCAAGCACATTTCATGACTAACTCTGTCACCACTCTCAATACCAAGCTATGAAATTCTCACTACCTCTTATAAGACTCTTACCCCTCCATTAAGGTAACTCAGTCCCCAAAACCCCTCAGACTTACTTCGCACTGTGGGGGCCAAATATTGGGAGTCATAAAGAGGCCGAATGGTTGGACTTGGGTCGAAACATATATATTTCATTCAACCCCGTCCCGTAATTTAAATCCTGCCCTATTCGTCCAAATAGCCGATTGAGTAAGGGGCCGAGTGAGAAGCGCTTTGCTGCAAACGAAGCTGAATAAATAGTTATACGGCAAATCGAAAGTGGGCCCAATCTCGGGGCCCAAGAAAGAGAGTAATATAAATACAGGATCATCAGTTAGAGGAAGGTATGTGAGAACTAGTATGCTTAACTTAAAATACAAGTAATCCAGAGTGAGTAGAGACTAACTTGTCTGTCGGAGTGCTAATTCGTGCACCCCCGACCGGAGTGTTAATTCTTTTTTCAGGTGGCTAGCTGAGGATCACGAGCGTCCCCCAGGATCTGAAGAGTATTTCCAAACCACTTCTCCACAATTGGCGCCGTCTGTGGGAAAACTCAAATACATCCATGGCGGGCGTAACGGAAGACCCTTCGATAGTCACTGATGAGACCATGCAGAGAGACGACCTCACTCTAACAAACATGCTTGGACCAGAGACTATCCCTGCAAGACGCGCTTTGAACTTCACGTCACCCTCGACTTCAGAGCATGGGGCAATGCAAGCGATCATGGAACAAGCAAAGCAAAATGAACAGAGGTTAGAGAACATGATCGCTGAGAACGAACATCTCCATCAGGATTTGGCCTTGGAAGTGGCGAAGTCCAAACAAGCTGTACGCCAAGATCCGGAACGACCTCTGAGGGCAGGTGGTCGACGACCTCGAGCCCAACAACAAGACACTGATAGCAACTCCGACTCGTTATCCCCGGAGCCCAAGAAGAAGGAACGACCCGAAACTTCCAGTTCTTCTGAAGAGAGTCCACGTATAAGGCATAAGCATAGAAGAAACAGTTCAGATGAAGAAGACCAGCATGATCCCTTTGTGCGACGGATCGCCAGGGCGGTTTTGCCCAAAAAGTTCAAAGCCCCATTGTTCACTCTCTATGATGGAAAATCAGACCCCACCGATCACATTCGTCACTACAAGTAGGCCATGGCATTGCATGCAGACGATGAGGCCCTCCTGTGCCGAATATTTCCCAGCAGTTTGGGACCATTGGTTGTCAGGTGGTATTATAAACTGGAGCCGGCTTCGATCAAAACCTTTCATCAATTACAGAAATCCTTCAGGGCCAGATTCATCACCAACGAGGTCCAACCGAAACAAGCCAACTCTCTATTCGGCGTGCTATTGGGAGTGCTTTAATCTTGTTGATGATGCTTGCAATGACTCTATGGCCATCACCACCTTCAAAATGGGTTTGCTTCCTGACAGTGCTCTTCGCAGTTCTTTGACTAGGAGACCCCCCAAAACAGTCTGGTTGTTGATGAAGAAAGTTGAGGAATACTGCAAAGTGGAGGATGACGCCTTGCGGGTTAAAGTCGAAAACGTGGCCACCAAGACGGCCCCTTCTGAAATTGCTCAGCCGTTAAATTCTGTACCACCTCAGAGCCTTGAACCTCGACATCAGGGTAAACGAGACAAGAGATGAGATTCTCACCGATCAAATGACCAATGCTCCCACCAAGCGAATGAACAACTGCAAGTTGATAGCAGGCGCACAAGGCGTGCTGACAAGAAATATACAGAGTTGGCATAGCCGATCAGGGCGGTTATGTCTAAAGTCCAACACCTTCCGTTCTTCAAATGACCGTCCAAAATGGTGGGGCCTCCTGACATGAGAAGACGGGATAAACGGTGCGAGCATCACAAGGACCATGGCCATGATACTGAGAGTTGTTATGCATTGAAGGATCACCTGGAGGAATTGGTACAAGATGGTAGGCTACAACAGTACGTTCGAAAAGGCAACCCAACCAAAGCAATAGCCTTGAGACAGGATTCCTCTCTCCTTGGCGTAATCCACATGACATACAACATGCCAATGTCATCCGCGGTGCATACGATTCAGTCGAATCTCAACCCTCAAAATCAACTCACTCTGGCAAAACGGCCCCATAAAGCTGCGAGCATTGCTTTTGATGATTCAGATTTGGCCGGAGTGACACTTCCCCACATCGATCCCTTGGTAATTGAGTTACACGCAAACCGATTCACCGTTGAGCGCATACTCATTGATCCGGGGAGCACATCAGAGGTTATGCATTACAAGACATTCACCAAACTCAGCTTCTCTGAATCGGATCTCTCTCCGGCTCCTTATCCACTATTCAACTTCAATGCCAATCCAGAATACCCATTAGGAAAAATCACACTACCCGTTCAAGCGGGCTCCTGAATAGTGGATGTGGAGTTCTTGGTCGTCAAGCTGCCATCGCCGTATAATCTCATCATGGGGCGATCTTGGTTGCATGTTATGCAGGCCGTGCCAAGCACCTATCATCAGCTGCTACGCTTCCTGACAAAACGCGGCATTGAGAAAATCCGTGGCTCTTAGAAATCGGCACAAGTATGTTATCTCCTTGCTCAAAAGACGCCAAAGGAGTTGCAAGTGAACTCTATTGAGGTAACAGATCGGGAGAGCCTCGACAATGTTGGGCGGCTCCCAAATGAAAAGGCCACGGAAGACCTAGATCGAGTTGACAGACAGCTGGTCGGTGCCTCCTTCAGTCAAGCCGACAAACAACTGCTAATTTCCTTCCTGCTTGGCAACCTTGACGTATTTGCGTGGACTCAATATGAGATGGTGGGTGTAGATCCGTCTGTTTCGCAACACCGTTTAAATGTTGACCCTAAATGCAAGCCGATCATTCAGAAAAGCTGGTGATCAGCCGCGGAGCACACTGCCGTAGTTGTTGAAGAGGTTGACCGGTTGCTTGACACCGGGGCAATCAGGGAAGTGACTTACCCTACATGGCTCTCTAATACTGTGGTTGTGAGGAAGAAAACTGGGACCTGGCGAGTCTGCGTTGATTTCACGGACCTAAACAAAGCCTGGCCCAAGGATTGTTTTCCTCTCCCCAGGATAGACCAACTATTAGATGTTACAACACGTCATCAGCGTATGAGCTTCCTCGATGCCTACAGAGGCTATCATCAAATTGCTATGCATTCGGAGGACCAAGAAAAAACTGCATTCCTCACCCCAAGAGGAACCTATTGCTATAAGGTTATGCCTTTTGGGCTGAAGAATGCAAGGGCAACTTACCAGAGACTAGTCACCACCATGTTCAAGGAGCAACTTGGCCACACTATGGAAGTGTACATTGACGAAATGGTGGTCAAATCCAAGGAAGAGCAGAATCATATAGCCGATCTGGAGGAGACATTCGGCATTCTACGCAAATATGGAATGAAGCTGAACACTTCCAAATGTGTGTTTGGGATCGGCTCTGTCAAATTCTTGGGTTACATTGTCAGCTACCGAGAATCGAAGCCAATCCAAGGCAAATCACAGCAATCCTGGAACTATGCTCCCCTCGATTGGTCAAGGAGGTTCAGCAGTTAATGGGGATGGCCGCCGCACTAAACAGGTTCATCAGTTGTTCCACGGACTACTGCCGACAATTCTTTCATACACTACGGCAGGCAAGGCTTTTGAATGGTCTGCCGAGTTCGAAGCCACTTTCAACGACCTCAAAACCTACCTCTGATCAGTTCCACTAATGATAACACCTTTGGCAGGTGACCCGCTCATTTTGTATCTGGTAGTTTTTGACCGGGCCGTCAGCGCCGTATGATAAAGGAAGAGCTGGGGGAGCAGCGGCTAGTTTATTATGTGAGCAAGGCAATGGTCGATGCCGAAACACGCTACCTTCCGCTGGAAAAACTCATCCTCGCCCTAGTCATAGCGGCAAGAAAACTGATGCATTACTTCCAGGGGCATAGCATTGGGGTGCTAATAGATTACCCCCTCCGATCAGTACTACGCAGTGTGGAAGCATTAGGACGCGTTTCAAAGTGGGCTCTTGAACTCGGCCAGTATGATATTCATTTTTTACCTAGAACCTTAATCAAGGGACATGTGCTTGTCGACTTTGTGGTCGAATTCACTGGGGTCTTGCCGACTTCAAGTCTGATGAAGTTCGTCCTAAGCCAAACTGGAGAATTTATGTTGGGGACATTTGGCAGTTGTACTGTGATGGATCATCCAATCAATAGGGTAGCGGAGCCGGAGTAGTAATCATGGCTCCCGACGGTGCAATAATTGAGTAGGCCGTCAAACTCGGCTTCGAAGCATCAAATGACGAGGCCGAATACGAAGCCCTTTTGGCCGATTTGAGGAATGCACACCTTCTGGATGCTTGGCGATTGCTGGTATTTTGTGATTCAAAATTGGTGATCAATTAGCTAAAGGGGGAGTATGCAGCCAAAAATGACCATATGGCAGCTTACATGAAATCGGCTAGCGCCTTGCTAGCCAAATTTGACCATCATCAATTGAATCAGATAACGCGTGATCAGAACACACATGCAGACACCCTAGCTTGCCTAGCCTCCGCCATTAACTCAGAGATTAAACGGACCATCGAAGAAGGTTTCATCCCGGAGCCGAGCATTGGCCCTTCGGAGGAAATCCATGTCAATGTCATAGAGTCAGGACTGAGTTGGATGAACCCCATTGCTGCATTCCTGTCTTCCGAACAGCTCCCAGCGCACAAAAAATGAAGCGCACAAGCTGCGAAACAAAGCCCTGCGATACTACTTGGATTCGCAAGGAAAGCTTTATTAAAAATCCCTTTCTGGTCCGTACCTAAAATGTGTACACCCGGACAAAGTCAAAGAGCTTCTGACTGAAATACATGAAGGCAGTTATGGTGCCCATTCTGGTGGGCGCTCTTTGGCCCATCGAGCTGTAACACAGGGGTATTACTGGCCGACAATGAGAGCTGATGCCGAATGCTATGTGAAGAAATGTGAACAGTGCCAGAAGTTCTCCCCGTTAACCCATCTACCCGCTGAAGAGTTAAGCTCCATTACCAGTCCCTGGCCATTAGCCCAGTGGGGACTTGATATCACAGACCATTGCTGAGGGCCCCAGGGAACAAGCGATATTTGATCGTCGCGGCAGATTATTTCACAAAATGGGTCGAAGCGGAGGCATTAACGCACATTCGAGATGCTGATGTTAAGCGCTTTGTATGGAGAAATATCATAACACGATTCGGCATTCCAAGAGCTCTTATCTTAGACAACGGCACCCAGTTTGATTGTGGCGTCTACCGAGAGCTGTGCAGCAAGTATGGTATCCGGCCTTACTTTTCTATGCCGGCTTACCCACAAAGAAATGGTCAAGCTGAAGCCTCTAACAAATCCATCTTGGACGGCATCAAGAAGAGGTTGGAGAAAGCTAAAAGCAAATGGATCGAAGAATTGCCGAGTCTATTGTGGGTTCATCGAACTATGCCGAGGCGATCCACTGGAGAAACACCGTTTGCTTTATGCTTTGGAACCCAGGCGATCATACCCCTGGAGATCGGCCACCCAACCCTGAAATCACAAGTTTTGGATATGGGCCGAAATGACATGAAGCTGGCTTTGGATTTGATTCTGATCGAAGAACGAAGAGACCGTGCCCTTGCGTCCATGGCGCGGTACCAGCAGCAGCTTGCCAAGTCATATAATCAACGTGTTCAGCTGCGCCGCTACACACCAGGAGAGTTGGTCCTGAAGAAGGTACTTCCAGCTGCCAAGAAACCAGCTGATGGAAAATTGGGTCCTAATTGGGACGGCCCCTATCAGATTGATTCGATCTTAGGAGTAGGGGCATATCGACTCAAAGACATGTCAGGAAAGAGTCTGCCACGGCCTTCGAATTCCACGCATTTACGCAAATTTTATCATTGACCTGACTTTTGGGGCATGATACTTGTTCTGAACGGTTTGCCATGTACACCTCATTTTTTGTAATGCAAAGATCCCTATTTACTCACTGCAAAATCCAGTTCAAAAGTGTTTCGATGAAAGCCTCTGGATTCGGAGCGCCCTTCGTGGATATCACGATTGGCCAAACTAAGTCTCTGAATTCGGAGCCCCATTGGCGCATGACGCCTTGGGGCCGATAAAAGCCTTTGGATTCGGAGCGTCCTTCATAGATATCACGATTGGCCAAACTAAGTCTCTAGATTCGGAGCCCCATCGGCGCATGACGTCTTTGGGCCAATTAAGCCTCTGGATTCGGAGCGCCCTTCGTGGATATCACGATTGGCCAAACTAAGTCTCCGAATTCAGAGCCCCATCGGCGAATGACGCCTTTGGGTCGATAAAAGCCTCCGGATTCGGAGCACCCTTCGTGGATATCACGATTGGCCAAACTAAGTCTCTGAATTCGGAGCCCCATCGGCGCATGACACCTTGGGGCCGATAAAAGCCTTTGGATTCGGAGCGCCCTTCGTAGATATCATGATTGGCCAAACTAACTCTCTGGATTCGAAGCCCCATCGTCGCATGAAGTCTTTGGGCTAATTAAGCCTCCGGATTTGGAGCGCCCTTCGTGGATATCATGATTGGCCAAAATAAGTCTCCGGATTCGGAGCCCCATCGGCGCATGATGTCTTTGGGCCAATTAAGTCTCCGGATTTGGAGCGCCCTTCGTGGATATCACGATTGGCCAAACTAAGTCTCCGAATTTAGAGCCTCATCGGCACATGACGTTTTTGGCCCGATTAAGCCTCCGGATTCGGAGCGCCCTTCGTGGATATCACGATTGGCCAGAATAAGTCTCCGAATTCGGAGCCCCATCGGCGCATGACACCTTTGGGCTGATAAAAGCCTCCGGATTCAGAGCACTCTTCGTGGATATAACGATAGGACGTCTCCGAATTCGGAGACCCATTAGTGCGTGACACCGTATAAACGTGAAATGGTGAAACATGTATAAACGCAGGCTGAAACATGTGAACGTTCAAAATAAAATGTGTCCTTAGATCAGTCCATTGACATAAAGTATGCTAACATTTGAAAACACTTGAAATAGACAATGTACTATTATTCAATTAGCTAAAAATTACATGAATTTCTCATTACAATGCCTGCAATGTCTACTTTTATATGGCGTCTCCCTCATCATCACTTTTTTCGACTTCAAAGGTGGAGAAGGGAAAGTGATCACGTTGGTACAACGGCAACGCCGAATCAACACCCTCTGCTCGGAGATCCTCCGCGGCTTGAAGTGCCTTGATCCAACTGTGCCTAAAGCCCCGGTTCTAGCATCGGCAGACCTCCTCTGCAAGTTTCTCTTTGGTTTTGTCGATCCCAACCTTCCGGCCCGCATGTAAGCCTTGTTCATAACCCATGGTCCTCGCATTTTCTACGGCAAACATGCTTGCCGTATCTCGGTCGGCAATGGCGTGACTTAACAGCTGTTGGGTCACTGTCTCTTCCACGACCGGGTTAGATTGACCCGCCGCACGCGGCTCGGTGGCTTGAGCCTTCTTGAGCTCCCTAAGCTCACGCTCGGCCTTTTCCGCGCGAGCCTCCAAACTGCGAATTCGTTCGTCCTTTTTATCTATTTCTCGTTGCACGGCGCACCGACGCATGCCAACTTCATAAGCGGTGTACAGCCCCTTCACCGCCCCATGGATGCCTTCTCGAAATACTTCGAAATCTTGTCGTCCAACCATCGACTGCTGGACTTCCGGTGGAAAGATCTGTCGAGCGAACTCGACTGCTACACCTGGATCGTTAACGATGGAATCCGCCTCCGTCATCGGTTTATTCCCCACAAAAATTGCAAAACTCAACGGTCGTGGTGTCGTGTCAGGCTCGTTTCTCAGTCGCGGTTGCGGGAAGCTTCCCCGTTGCTGTTTTTCTTTTCGGGGTGATCTGATTCGACGACTTGGGGGCTGACATTTTTCCCGTTCCTTAGACGTCCTTCCTCCCTTATGTGTGGGCTCGCTACTAAGATTCATTGTAGTGTCTAGCTCAGTCAATGTTCATCCTTCTGCTTTGCTGTTGAAGAACAGTCTGTTTGACATTCACGCTTATCCCAAACTAGTTTAAATCGAGTCTGAATAAGAATAAGTGGAGTTACTGGCACGAACTCACCCCATTTATTCTTAATGTATGCAGCGCCCTCGAGGCGATGCCATTAATACTAAGCGCCAAAAGCTAGATGCCGATCGGGTCATTCCATGACCTAGTCCTATTCGTCTCCTGAAGCTCATGCACAGGCTGGGGCAAGGGTAGATTTATTAATCTGATCGGCCAAGGGCAGATTTATTAATCTGATCGGCTAAGTACCTAAACCCAATGCTGATCGATTTATGCCGCAGCCATTCCATGACCTAGTCCTATTTGGCTCCTGAAACTCATGCACTGGCTGGGGCAAGGGCAGATTTATTAATCTGATCGGCCAAGTATCTAAATCCAATGTCGATCGATTTATGCCGCAGCCATTCCATGACCTAGTCCTATTCGGCTCCTAAAGCTCATGCACTGGTTGGGGCAAGGGCAGATTTATTAATCTGATTGGCCAAGTATCTAAATCCAATGCCGATCGATTTATGCCGCAGCCATTCCATGAACTAGTCCTATTCGGCTCCTGAAGCTCATACACTAGCTGGGGCAAGGGCAGATTTATTAATTTGATCAGCCAAATATCTAAACCCAATGTCGATTGATTTATGCCACAACCATTCCATGAACTAGTCATATTCAGCTCCTGAAGCTCATGCACTTGCTGGGGCAAGGGCATATTTATTAATCTGATCGACCAAGTACCTAAACCAAACGCCGATCGATTTATGCGGCAGCCACTCGAATTATGACACTTAGTATTGAAAACAAAATGTAGCCACTTTATAATTGAAAACAATACCATTCATCAATAACAAAATTTAGCACAAATGATAGCAAAGTAAAAAGGAAATTTTCATTAGTAAATTGGGCAAAAATTGTAGCCATTTTACATACGAAAATTACTAAACAAAAAGCAACAAGTTCGCATGAAAATGCCTAGCAAGAAACTATGACTGTTGTAATACATGAAAACTACTAAACGAAAACCAGTAAGAATACATTCAAAATCCTAAAAAAAAAGTGTCGCTCAATTTAATCCTCGGAGTCAGACTCCAGCGGCACAACATCCACTTGCTCGTATGGAATTGGCATAGCCAATGTCACATTAGCAGCAGCAAGGGCCTTGAGCCAGCCGTGTTTGAATTCCCGATTCTCGAATTTGGGGACTTGCTCCATATAATCGTCGACGGCGGCGCTCTTTCCAGCCTCGTACGCCTTCAAAGCCTCAGAATCGGCTAATTCCTTTCGCCGCCTTCGATTCTGCCAAGTTCGCCTCAAGTTTGGCGATCGCCTCTTGGGCTAACTTGAGCACAGCTTCACTCGCATTCACCCTCTGCTCGACAGTTAACTTGAGCTCGTCTGTATTTCTGGCCCTCTCCATCTCGGCCTCGGCCCTCGCGCCTTCTATCTTCGCCCTCAAAGCTTCGAACTCGGCCTTGCTCCTTTGGCCTTCAACTTTCGTCTGTAAACGGCCAAGCTGTTCGACGGCGTCATGATGGCGACGACCCATCTCGACTATCCTTTCGACCACCTGCAAAATAGGAAATTAAAACCAAAATGGTATTTGCATAAAATGAAAAGATAAAGTCAAGATATATACCAAAAAAGCCGATTGAGCGGCTAATGCTATGGCAACCAGATTCGGCTTTGTCCGAAAGTCGCCTTGTCAGCCGGCAATGAGACGGACGTAGCCATGCTGAGTGCGATAGTAGGATCTTTAATGACCGAAGCATCAGAGGAGATTAGCATGTTTTTCTATTTTCGGGTGAATGACAAAAGGCATGATCACATCCGATTCCTCTAAACAAGGTCGTTTGTCGGCACGGTTTTCTTCTGAGCCGGCCTCGACCCCGGCAGGACGCTTCTCTGCCCTTTTCTCGGCCTCTTGATCGGCCTACACAACTACAACGGACTCGGCACTTTGTTTTTTTGTCATTTCCTTAACAACAGGCAAGGGGGGTTGAGATTCGGCAACAGGAAAGGAAGGCTGATATTCGGCAGCAGTTGGCACTTCTGATCAAATGGCCTCTGCTCTTCGCCGCGTGGCCATCCTTTCCACGTTCGCCCTCTTGTCAAGTTGTGTGAGGCTTAACCCAGCCATGCCTTCGAGGTATGCAATGGGAAGGTCCTCTAAATCGTTAAAAACGTCGTCCAATGGAAGGTCCCCTCAGCCCGAAGTAGATGGAGGGTCAGCTGAATTAAGGCCGGTTTCCTCAAAGGCCAACTTCAATGCCTCGTCTACTTCTGCTTCGAACGGATCTGACTCGGCGACCTCAGCTACTTCCGCCCGTTCCGAATCAGATCCCTCGAAACCAACTTGTCGCAAGTTTTTAAAGTCGGTCAAAATAAGAGCGGTAAGAGACTCTTCACCTTTCAGAATTGGGATGTTTTCTGCCGCCGAGAAGGTCATATAGGTCGGCTCATAGCGAAGCAGAACGTGGGCCGCCCTCCCCTATTTCTGGAGTCTTAGACGGTCGAAATATTTGAGCACGGCTTTGATTTCCGAAAGAACGGCGTCATCGATTGAAGTCAGTATTTTCTTCAAATCGTTTCCTGCACAAGCAAAACCATGAGGTCTTAGAAATGAAGCTTTATAAATATAACAAAAAATAATAAAATAATAACAATAAACACAAGAAGCTATACGGCCACCTGGTTCACCCCTCCGTCTAGGGATAGGATCGAGGCGATCCTCGCATTTGCCGAATTCCCATTTGCCTCGGACAATAACCATAACGTCATCGACTCGCTTTCCAGAGCTGGAGAGCATAGTCACTAGTTGATGGTCGGTGTCCTTAGCCCTAAGGAAATAGCGTTCACGCCAACCAGAAGACTTCGCCAAGGCATAACAATGCCAAATAGCAGGTATGCCGAGGTTAATCCTAAGGCGATGGTTTAGCTCTATATTCCCCATTACGATTTTAAAAAAATTGACATTGGGTTGAGAGGGGATTAGACTTCAATGGCGAAGGACAACCCTAAGGAATGGATGAAGCGGAAAATAGACTCCACCCTCTGTAATCGATAAGAGAGGGAAAACAATTGTGCTTTCATCGTCCCTCTCCATATCGAGAGTGCCGTCTGTCATAAGCGATAGACGGACATTTTCAGGGATAGAAAAATGGCGTCGGAAGCTAGAAATTCGATCCGCAGAGAGAAGGTCTTTCAAATGCTTTGCCATTCTGATAAGCTTATAGGAGTGTGCTAAACTAAGGACAAACCAGGAAAAAGGACTCAAAGCAGAGAGAAAGCAGAGATGAAGGAGACTTACAAGAGACGGAGAAGACAATGGAGGACGAATGGAAGTTACAGAGACAAGCCGGAAGGCAGTTCAAAAACTTTAAGCGTCCAAAATGAGCGTGTCCGAGAAGACGACAAGATTTTAAATCATAATAAATGGAGGCGTACGAAGGGGCAGGAAGTTGAAATGATAACCGAGAGGCGTGTGCTCTGACATCTGTGTTGAAATGAGGTTAGCCGCCGAATTTCGGCTCTGACTTTTCGAAGTTCAAGACCAAACACTCTAGCTAACTATCGTAAGTGAAGTGCTTGGGGGCAATTGTAGGGGCCGAATATTAGGAGTCATAAAGAGGCCGAATGTTGGACTTGGGTCGAAACATATATATTTCATTCGACCCCGTCCCACAATTTAAATCCCGCCCTATTCGGCCAAATAGCCGATTGAGGAAGGGGCCGAGTGAGAAGCGCTTTGTTGCAAACGAAGCTGAATAAATAGTTATATGGCAAATTGAAAGTGGGCCCAGTCCCGAGGCCCAAGAAAGAGAGTAATATAAATACAGGATTATCAGTCAGAGGAAGGTATGTGAGAACTAGTATGCTTAACTTAAAATACAAGTAATCCAGAGTGAGTAGAGACTAACTTGTCCGTCGGAGTGCTAATTCCGGCACCCCCGACCGGAGTGTTATTTCTTTTTTAGGTGGCTAGCTGAGGATCACGAGCGTCCCCCAGGATCAGAAGAGTATTTCCAAACCACTTCTCCACACGCACCAATATACAATTATTATTCTCAATAACAACTCTTGACCAAAGAAGAACTCACAAGTCATTACAAACATCAACTTATACAACACTAACACATTAGCGGTGATACTAATATTTACCAATCCCAGTAATAACTTTTCAATTTAAGTAAATTCACAAAATATCACAAGTTAAGTTTACTACATTCAAGCCAACAAATACATGAATATAATATCAGCAGGCACAAGGCCCTATATTTAATTGCATAGCATTACAATACCAAGACAACCAAAATTCTCCACTAATCATCAACAACATTTCTTTCCCAATCTACACCACCAAGACTAGTTCTGACCACGCTGAAGGAACTGACGTCTAGCATGACCCAACTGGTTACACTTGGAACAAAATGGTGGTTCTCTATTCTGTGACCGACTCAAGAAAGCCTAAGTCTGATTAGACCTCCCGATGGACGAATCCAAAGAAACAAGAGAAGACAAAGGATGAAATTGTGCTTGCGATTGGGATTCTACTCTCCTTTGTCTCTTACTTAGCCTAATGTGCTCTCAAACCATAGGACTCGCTAATATGGACTCTTCTCCTCCATCTCGGCTAGCTTCAAGATGGGTGGCTTCCGCGTGAGCCACCGCTTCTACCAGTGTGTGATAATTCCTATGCATGCACCTAATAACCTTCTATCGAATATCATCACATAACCTTTCTTCAAACTCAATGCAACGACGTTCCTCTGTCGCTACCAACTTTGAAACAAACCTAGACAAACTAGTGAATCTTGCCTTAAACTGTGCCAAAGGAGTAGTACCTTGGCACAACTCCATAAATTGGTTCCTCAATCTTTCTCGAGCAGAAGCAGGAAAGTACTTGGCCCAAAAGGCCTCAGTGAATGCAGCCCAGGTGGTGCCTATGGTAGGGCTTGCATACTTCCACCAATACCTAACATCTTCCTTTAGTACAAAAATGGTTAATGCCACTCTCAACCCCTCATCCGTAACTTTGAGCATGTCAAGAGTCTTAGTGATTTGATCTAGTCAATTCTCTGCCTTCAATGGTTCAGGCCCTCCTATGAACTCTGGTTGGTTAAAATGAAAGAACTTTTTAGTGATTTTTAAGGCACGAGAATCGTCCCTCATATTGTGAAATCTTCTCGCCCACAGTTGGCGTTGCAGATGCAGGTGTTATTGGACTCGTTGCGTCCCTACCAGCACTTCTAGTCCCTGCATGAACCCTATTTCCTTGCCTTGACATTCTATCAATAACAACACCAAGCTTAGTAGACATAACTTTAGCCTTTCTTGAAACACTTATTCAACTCCTACCAAGTTACAAAACTGATCTAGCATATAGCCACGTAACGCATAAACAATTTAAACAACCAACCACACAATCGAGCCAAGCCTACAAGGATGACCACTTGTCCCGGAACTTCTAAGGAACTCTCACTAGAAACCATGTTGATCAGGCGCGTTTACAATGAGATCTCGAAGCAAGTTAAGCAGCTACAAGCGCTATCCCTAAAGCTTAACTCCAAGCCCACACAAATGCAACACATAATTTCCTATACCTCATACTTTCTACATGCAAATGTCCTCACCAAGCGAAATCAAACCCATTGTGGTAAAACCCACTTCCCACGAGCTCAAGATTTTCAAACTCGGTTAGCTCCGATACGAAATTTTCATGCTCCAAATTTTATTACTCGAATACATTACCAAATTCCTTATAAATATCCTTTTCCAAATTATAATTACAGAAATCAGGCGAGTTAGATAGAATATATAAGGTTTTCTCTCTAGCATAATTACAATGATAGAAGTGTTCTACACAAATGTTTGTAATACATGCCTCAAGAGTCACATAAAAGATTACATAATAATCATATACAATAGAAGGATAACATCCTTATTACAATATTCTAACACTTCATTTACACCTCACACAGCAAGAAGTCTTAATGAACTAGGACATCATGATCTCCAAACGAATGCAGCCGACATAGTTCCTGTAAAAAAAGGTTAAACAACATAGGATGAACACTAGGTCCAGTAGGGATCTACAATGATTCCTGATAATAAGATCAATAGATATATGCAATCATGATCATGAATGCTATCAGGTGATATGTACATAGATAATGTGTCCTTTGTAAGGAAAATAGATTACATAAATAGATAAGTTTTTCATAAAATCTCAGTTGCCATTTCATAGAAACTTCCGTTGTTAACTATTTATCTTACAAAAATTCGGTCCAATAACTCCCTCAAATCTTATCTCCTTAAATAAATGTTTTAAGCCTACTTATCATTTACTACCTCTAATTCCCTTTTCACTTTCATTAACCCACAAAACACTTATACGCCACATCACATTCCGCATATTATAGTTACATTCAGTTTGATTCATTTTCCATCTTGTCTCATTTTACATGTTTCATTTTTCAAATATGACTCTTCATCTCAACATAATCCATATAACACTAGACACATACTATAGACACCTCATTTTAACCAGCATTAAGACTTGCGTGCTTTCTTCTGAACACCTGATGATGAAAATTAGAATATGCTATTTGACAAATTTCTCAGTAGGAATGTCAGGTTTAAGTTTTAATTCCAACCTTACACTCGTTTTGCCCAAATTATTTTAGTCCTATTCAAAAATATTTTTTTGAATTTTTTGTTGTTTGAAAAATTTAGAAGTTTTGGAAAAATCGGCTCTCATACCACATGGGAAGCCATATGGTTTTGGGATACCACATGGCAAACCTTATGTTTTTTGGAAAAACCAACATGGCTAGCCATGTGTTTTGGGCGTTTTGTGAATTCTATAAATATTCCTCATTTTGTTGTTTGAAAAGGGGATTTTTGGAGGGAAAAAAATTTGTTGCAAAAGCCTTGAGGAGAAAATTTTGGTTGAAATAATTTTTTGTTTTAAAAATCTTGAGGGAGATAAATTGATTTTGAAAAATCGTAAGTTATTTTGAGAGCAAAAGAGCCTTTTTAACCATCCAAAATTCCATTAAAGCTAAAACTTGAAACATCTCGCTGAAATTCCAAAGCATACACTATAACCGTGAGGGTGGAAAGAAGAAAATTCGTTAATCAGAAAATTCACCCTTTCCTTTAAAGGTAAATTTTTGCAATTTTCTAATTTATTTTCTTGTATTTTCTTTATTGTTTTAACTATGTGATATTTATGTTGTGAAAGTGGAAGACTGAGCCCCTGTTTCATAGATTTCTTCTCACTTATTTTCTTGTATTTTCTTTATTGTTTTAAATATCTGATATTTAGGTTATGAAAGTGGAAGGCTGAGCCTCTGTTCCTTATATTTCTTCTCATTTATTTTCTTGTAGTTTCTTGTATTTTCTTTATTGTTTTAAATATGTGATATTTAGGTTGTGGAAGTAGAAGGCAGAGTCTCTGTTCCTTATATTTCTTCTCATTTATTTTCTTATATTTTGTTTATTGTTTTAAATATGTAATATTTAGGTTGTGGAAGTGGAAGACTGGGCCTCTGTTCCTTAGATTTGTTTTAGAATATGTGATATAAATATGCAATTGAAGTTATAAAGACTTCCTCATTAAAAGTGTTAAAAACTCTCTTGTTGACTGATTTTGAACATGAAAATGGATTTTACATACATATTTCATAAGTAAGAAGATGTGACTTTAACTACTTTTGATGAGTTATATGTATATTTTTCACTTTCTTCCCTATTTTCTTAGAAGTCTTATGGAGCTTTCACAAGCTTTGTAAGACTTCCCCTTGAAATAATGGCAATAATTAATAGTATGGATTTGAGTAATAATTTACTTTTATTCATAAAAAGAGATGAATGTAGGTTTCCATCTATTTCTTTGGTTTGGTGTTTCCTAGCTTTAATTCCCATGCTTGTTAGATCTTTCATTTGATAGCTTTTTGTACATATGGTAAAGTATTTCTTGGAAAGGTTTTGTTTTCTTTGTTTTGGTTGTGCTACATGAAAAATATGAATTACTAGATGAGCAAAACAGACTAGTTTCCAAGCAATAAACATGACAATTTTTGACGAATGATTATAGTTTCTTGTTAATTATTTATTTATTTATCATATTCTCATAATTTGTGAGATTGATTTGTGTTGTAATAATCTCTTCCTCCCTCACATCTTTTATTCAGTTTTGTAATTATTTGATGTCATAATAATTCCCTACCCCCACTTCTTTCTATCCCTTTCATTTACTCGCTTTCCATATCTGTAAATAAGCATCATATTTTATTCTTCATCATATTTATGCTTTGCATTCACATTTCATGCATTCAAATTCGGCTTATTTATGTCTATGGATTTAATTAATTTCTATGTGATTTTATACTCTACCCCATGTCTTGAGATGATTCATATGTCATGTATTAGTAGCTGAATTTTTAGTTGCATTTTTGTGTATGTATTGCATTAGAACCTTGAATCTAGGATCATGCATGTTTTACTAACTTTGTTTTATAGTTGTTCGCAGGACGTCGGTAAATATGTAAGTTTTTATGCTTTAGCATTCCTCTTGTGTGTGTTTTCCTTATTATGTTTAGCATTCTAACATGAGGCTATTTGCTTATTTGATATAACTCTATGAATGCTAGTGGATGGGGGTTGTGTTGTTCAATTTGGAATAATATTGATTTTCATGTTTGTAAACTCAATTTTGTTTGAGTTATACATTATTCAAAACTCTTTCAAAAATACATGAAATCAAATGTTCCAAAATGAAGACATATTCTATACTTGTTTGCTTCACATAGTAAATTTTAGCATTATTAATAATCGAAATATGAACACATAAAGTCAATAAAACTCATACCATGGCTTAGTAGAGGCTGATCTTTTGATCGGGTGAGCGGAGATGATCAATTAATGACTTTCCCCCTCATACCTAAGGTTTCGAACCGAGACATCTTTGGTTATGATGAACAGTGGCCTTGGCACGAGTCATGGGTTTCCTTGTTTTCCCAAAAGATTAGGTGGCGACTCTAAGATCTGGTGACGTAGTCCATTTCCAGCAAAGGTTTTGCAATAAAATGGATTTTCTATAAAAATTGCCAAGTTTGAACTCTTATCTATGTTTCTCATTGCACTCATGAAACTAAATTAAAGAAATCGAGGGTCCGAACCATTTAGCGCATTCGGGTACCTCCCGTGCGATGTGATAGTTTTTGGCAACTTTGCTGGGAATATTAAGAAACCTTGACTCGAACTCCATGATATGAATTTTATTTTCAATTATATGTTCATTGTATTTCATACATTGGTGCACTTAAAGTCCCGGTGTTACCCAAGTCCTGGTGGGAACACAGGCAATCTTTTTTAGAACACTATACCTCTCTTCGTCTTACTTATGAGACCTTGTGTTAATACCTCTTAAGATCTACCAAAAAGGTAGCTCCACTATCTAAGGTTATTGGACTTAGAAGAGAGGCTATATTGACTATTCCAACTTCCTGGGATCTTAACTGATTATTAACCAAAGGACTCTTTAGTGACATCACCTTGACTTCAACCCCTAGAGTAGAGCTGATCTTATATATACAGTGAGCTATGGTACTTTCCCAACATAGGACATGATACTCTCCCATTTTTAGGATGTGATGATAGCACTTGTTTAATTTGTGAAACTCTAGATCATTTCAAAGCTAGGACAGGGTAATCCTACCCCCCCCATAGGGGTGTTTGTTCTTTTTCCTGTTATGTGCTATGTATGGGATCTGTATAGAGGTTTGCAAATTTTGATTAGTGACACATGTCAGTTTGAGGCGGTTTGAGGGGTTAAAATTATTTTTTTAGTGGGGTGTACAGTAATTTGGCAGTGTTCAGTTGTTCAAATGTTTGAGATTGAGTCAAAATGTTGTCGACGTTCTAATTAGGGGTTTTTATTTTCTTTTTGCAAGGTAGTTGTAGCACCACAGTTTCTGAAAGGTCTGATATCCCCCAAGTTCTATGGACTTGTGCTGTTGCTAATACAGTTGCCACCTATGGTGATGCCATTGCCAATATAGTGCCACACACGATGATGCTTTTGTTAAATTGCAATGCCCATCTAGGGAATCCACTACTGAACCACCTCCGGTGACTCATCCAATTCAAAATCCACCTCCACTAGCTGAGGAACTTCCTGAACCCAACTCACCAAAAGATCTGAGGGTTCTCAGGCAAACTTTGGGAGGACCTTTTCCCCCTCCACAACTAATGAGAGGACCTTTTCCCATAGACATGAATGAGTTCGATCTAACTATGCTAAAACTAGCCAAGTTGGAAAAGATATTCAAAAGGTCGTAAGGAATCGACTATATCCTATGCATCAAAGACAGGTACATGAAAACAGTAGTGAACTTGCTCGAACAATTCAAGATGCCACATATTGATAGATTTGATGGGTCTGGTGACCCTATGGTGCATATCCACCTATTTTCTAATATCTTGAAGCGTATGGTTTTGACCTATTCTCAAAAGTTATGTCTATTTAGGTGAACTCTATCAAGAGTGGCTGCTATCTGGTATGTCAAGCTAGAATACTCAGTATAACAGAGATGGGAAGAATTAGCTGAGGCTTTCATCATTGAATATGCATACAACACTTAGATCAAAGTGACCACCCAAGGGTTAGAAGCGACCCGTTAGGAACCAAACAAAAGTTTTGTAGCCTTCATTACCAGATAGAGGGCTAAGGCAGCAATGATAACTAATAGATCAACCAAGAAAGATCAAATCCGTATGGCAGTAAGAAATTTGCATAGTAAGATGTTACAAAAGATGATAATCCTTCCATTGTTCACCTTCAAAGTACTACATAAAATGGGGGTCCAGATAGAGGATTCAATTAAGCAAGGAATCATTGTCGATGACAAAGAACTTGCATAGAAAACTTTTGGTCGCAGTTCTAATGCTACTACTAATAGTAGCACAACTGTGAAGCCATTTGAAGTCAACTCAGTTACTGCCACCACCAAAATGGCTGATCCTTTTGCCAATGCCAGTCTGCAAATGGCAAACTCAGCCTGAACCTCTACTAGAACCTTCAACCCTCTCTATATGTCCCTCACCAAAGCTATGAAGGTCTTAGTAAAAGAGGGTATCTCAAACCTCTTGACCCTCGACCTCTTCCAGATCCTTTCCCAGCTAAACAGGACCTTGCCAAATATTGTGCCGTCCACTCACAGCCTAGACATGATATTGACTGTTGTTTGTTTCTGTCATGAGATTCAAGATCTAATTGACAATAAAGTCATAGCTCCCCCACAATTGCCAAAACCCAATGTCACTACCAATCCATTGCTACCCTCACGACAGAGTCCCACCATTTACTTGTCTTAACTTTATTCGTACACTATCACCCACTTTCAACCCAAGCATATACATGACATCCACTCATTTACCTAAACCTGAGGTACATATTTCGGAAAATGCTGATTTGTGCCTGATGGATGTGTTTCCAATCGAGTCAAAACCCAAGACTCTAATTGTCACAACCTGAACCTATCTCTAAAAGTTTAGGCCATGACCGGCCTGTACTTAGGCCTCAAAGACAAAATTTCAAAATATTTAAATGACATCGGGGCCTAAAGCGGAAGCAAATTCAATAGTAATGTCCATTGAGCTTGTGCATACATGATAACTGAAATAATTAAAACAATGTAAACGCACTATTATACATATATATATATATATATATATCTCACACACATATACATAAAACTTAAGTAAATACAAAATTCTAACAATAGAAGATTAAAGCCTCAACATAGAGGCGCATCTTGGGTGGCTTGACTTAGCAGGTTCACAAAAGAACTCCTGAGGCTGACCTAAGGATGGTCTCTGGATTGATTTCCTACATATAGATAAAGTAGGGGGTGAGCGAAGCTCAATGAGTAATAATAAAGTGAAATGAATCAAGTAAATAATCTAGATTCAAAAGAAGCATAACACCATACTCTTTCGCATTTACATCATTCACAACATTACTCATAATCGTATTTACAAAACGGCCTCAGGCCCACCATATAACACAACGGCCTCGGGCCCATATGTATTAAAATGGCCTCGGGCCCAATCGAATATCAAAACGGTCTCGGGCCCAATCATATAACAAAACGGCCTCGGCCCAACATAATACATAACGGCCTTAGGCCCAACATATCAATAGCTGTTTTGGACTTTATACGGTAGATGGAACATTGGCATGTCTCTACCTCCCTTGGTGTAAAGCCATTAATCATAACAATTCTCATCATAGTAGGGTAGATGGAACATCGACATGTCTTCACCTCCCTTGGCTTAAAGCAATCATATATAATGGGAACAGAACAACCTCAAGTCCATTTCATACGCCATTGCTCACACTCGCACCATTGTTCAATCGTTTCCCATCAATTTATACTTTATCTAACGTATGCCATTCACAATAAAAAATACATGAATCATAACACCTTTTATCCCAAATATAACATTCACAATCATAATACTTAAATCATAGCATAATTTACCTCGAATAAGCTAACCACAATCAAGGTATATGATTTATAAACAGAAATACAGTAATAAACATATCGTTACACTATTATTACTCACAGGGGCGTGGATGAGCAGCGGTCTCCTCTGGCACGTGACCTACACAAGGCACATACACATAACTTATAAGTTATTCACTTTTCTGTAGTCTTGTTTTATGTCTGATTCGTACATTCTCATTCAATTCTAAGCATTTTAGAAGGATCACATGTGCACATTAATAGTTCCAGAGGGTCAAACAGGGGAAAAGAAGCTGACAGGATTTCTCTCCATGGGCCGCACGTGCGGAAGTCCCCACCGCACGTGCCTTTATTGCAATATGCCTCAATTTGTCTTCCCTATGTTCTGCACGTGTGGCTGTGAGTCCCACATGTGCGGCTGTGCATCCTGCACGTGCGGCCCTGGGCTCTGTTTGAGCAGCCCGAAAACTCAACAATTTTAAGCTTTCCAAAGGCATCTCAAGGTTTTATTTCACGCAATTTCATTTCAAAAACATAATATATTATCATAAAAATCATGAAATTCAAGCCCAATGAGATCAAACTTCTTTTAATTTAACATATAAAATCCTAATCTTCATAATCCCTTCATTTTCCATCACAGTAGAATAATATATATACATATATATATATAGCTACATGAATTCAAATTATGTAAAGGCTCAAGACTACTTAACAATTCCACAATCTAACTCAAATCAAACTCCAATTGAAGGAATTAACTCATAAATCAAGCAAATGCGAGGATTACATATTCATTTTCATGAGATTTGTTCAACCAAGATCATAACTCAAAACCCTAAGTTTTGTTAGTGCAAAAGCTCTATCTTAGTTTTTGATTCCAAGCAATTGAAGAGACATTTCAAGTATTTAGGTTGATTATCACTTACCTTGGCCCAATCCTTGAGTTACTTTCTTTAATTCTCTCAAATCCTCAAGCTTAAACTTGAATCCCCTTCTTCTCTTCCTTTTCTCTTCTTTCCTCTCTTTCTCTTCACGTTTTTATCTCTTCTCTCTTCTCTTTTTGTTGAGCCAAGCAAGGCTCATATATATCTATACATATATATATATATATATATATAAAATATAATATTTAATGAAACTAATTTAATTCGTTCTAAATCAGATTTTTACGAAACTTTATACGAGGCTCTAAAAATCACGCTGATCATAACTATGTACTCCGTTCCAGTTTCTGAAGCCTCTAAGGTCTTGAATTTGCAGTGCAAAGTTAACCACCCAAACACACCTTAACGAATTAGACAAAATAAATTTTCAATTAACTTTCCCAAATGGCTCTAAAAATTCCCATTAATATATCCATGTACTCAATTTCGATTTTTGAACCCATGAAAGTCGGCAATTTCAGTTCTAAAGTCATAACTCAACAGATAGTTCCTCAATTCAAACATATATAATTAAATTAAAGCACATTAACCCATAATTAATTAAAGATAATTTCTGATACGCACTTTGGGATTGTTACACTAATGGTAGTGGAGATGGATCCCATAAAAGAAACAATTGAAGTGACTGTGACTGAAATAAAAAAAAATGCCAGAAGAGGGATATGATCCCACCAAATACAATGTACCTGTCAATCAGCCGAAGCCGAACATTGTTTTACCCAACTCATTTGCTATTAATGCTAGTCGGGAGGATATACCTGAACAAAGGTTGGATAACTTGGTTGATCTAGAGGAAGACTTACACAATATCCATTTTTTTGAAGAGCTAGATCTGGGCAATTTACAAATTAAATGGTGGATCCAAGCAGTTTAGAAAATGGCCATAAATGGATGAGTGGTGAGGATTCTAAAATAGAAGTAGCTGAAGGAACTGAGACAGAAACAATGACAATGGAACCAAAAGTGGATACTAAAGAAACCAAGGAGGACAACAAAGAAGAAGACACCAAAAGAAAGAAGGAAAAAGGAAAAGTTAGTAGAGTGGAGATATGCGTAGATATCTTATCAAAATCACCTTATGAGTATCATGATCCATTCAGGGCTAGATAATTGTCTGTTAATAAATGAAGGAGAGTGTTGGGAAGATGATGATCTGAACTTTGCTTATACTGACGAAGATTGGAGTACCAACGTCCCTGATGATACCTGGTACTCTGAGGAAATTGATTATTTAACTAGGAGCAGACGTTACTTCAAGCCCCCACACCTAGACCAAGGTGAACTATCTGGAAAAGATACCGAGAAAGAAAAGGAGAAGGAGAAAGAGGTATAGGAAGATTTGGTTCTTAAACAATTGAAAAAGATCTAGGCAAACATTTCTATTGGGGGACTTCTCATGGCATCTCTGGAACATCGTCAGGCAATGTTTAACTGCTTTGAGCAAAGCTAAATTGCCAATTGACAACTACTCCAGAACAACTTGTGGCGTTGATTACCCCGAAGGAAACAGTCCTTGTAATGACCTTTTCCAACAAAGAATTGCCACCAGCGGGAGCAGGACACAACAAGCCTTTATGTGTGTCGTTGGAATGTCAAAAGAAATGGATCCCAATTGTTTTGGTTGATATCAAATTAGCTATCAATATTTATCCTTCACGCACTACTTATGCCATTGGGCTAAAACTGGTGGATTTCACACCCACTACATAGCTGATTCGAGCTTATGATATATAATACAAGCTTGGAGGTCATAGGAACAATCACGGTGTAGATAGCAGTGGACCCATCCTAGCACAAAGTCGAATTTCATGTCATGAATGTACCCGTGACATTTAATTTGTTGTTAGGAAGACCATGGCTCCACCAAATGAAAGCAATATCCTTCACAATGCATCAACTATTGAAATATCCATATAAAGAAGGAATTGCCACCATTTTTGGAAATTCATCCATTCATCCTCCTCTAGAAGTCACAACGCCATTACTGGAAATACAACATAAAGATGAGGATGTGTTCCTTTCAGGTTTTACATTGATAGAAGTCCAGCTAGTTTAGACTATCATGGCAGATGACGAAGGGATGTACGTCAGCACCCAGTCAATCTACTTCATGAGTAAATTGGGTTACATTCCTGGGATAGGCTTAGAAAAAGTGATAGGAAATGTATCTCTATAACTAATGAAGTACGCTACAACCCGCATGCATTTGAATTAGGATATACATCTACGGGAAGAGGATTAGAAAAGGAAAAGTAAAGAAATTAAGAAGAGAATCAAGGCAAAGAGAATTGGGTGACAATTTGAGTTGGTCTATAAGCCAATTCATGGAACCTTGAATGGACGCTTTGTCCATAAAGGGGAAGATTTTCCTTTTTGTGAATTTCTTGAGCCATGGATTGACCAAGTGGAAAAGAAGAGATATCTTGGGTTTAAAATCTTATTCAATCATCAGCTCTTCGATAGTGATAAGGAGTGAGTAGATCCTAACATCGACATCGGGAAAGATAGTGATGTCAGTTCAAAAAGTAGTACAGAGGAAGTCCTACGTCTAACATTGGTCGATTTACTGAAATGGTTAGATACCGGTGCTGAACCAACGAACTTGGGGAATATACCATTTCTGTGATTAGTAAAGGACCACTTGTTGATTGTTTTCATCGTGGATGCAATGGATACAAATTGGTGTTTTGAAAAATGTTTTTTAAGTTCTGAGTCAATCGTTGAGTTTGATTTTGTGGAGTTGGCTCTGTCTAAGACGCTAAAATCTGATGATTATAAGGGTAATGACCCAAACACTACTATCCTATCCATATCTTTATCTTTTTTCCTTTTTCTTTTAAGTCTGTTGTAACTGTTGAGCCCGAGGCTTGAAGGAAGATGTAGTGGTTTCTGCTTACTTCTTTGTGCCTGTAGTTCATAACATTGACCAGAACTTTCAAACTTTCGATGAAAACGAAGAGGAAGAAATTTCTTAGGCTTTGAAAAACTTGATTAATTTGGAGGAAGATAAGCGTGCTAAACCCATGCTAGATGCGGTTGTTTTAGTCAATGTGGGTGCTGAGAAAGATCCACGCTTAGCCCAGATTGGTTCCACTTTATCTTCGGAGAAACGCGAGCAATTAGTTGCTTTATTAAAAGAATTCAAAGATGTTTTTGCGTGGTCCTATGAAAATATGCCTAGAATCGATCCTGAGATTGTACAACATAAGATCCCACTTAATCCCATGGCTTAACCCGTCAAATAGAAGCTTTGCAAAATTCTTTCGGATTGGGAATTGAAAATCAAAGAAGAGGTTACCAAACAAATCAATGCCAGATTCTTGCTTGTATCAGAATATCTAACTTGGTTAGCCAACATTGTGCTAGTTTCGAAGAAAGATGGCAAAATCAGGGTTTACATTGACTTTCAGGATTTGAATAAAGCCAGTCTGAAGGATGACTTTCTACTGCCACATATTGATGAGCTAATGGACTTCACAACATGTCATGTCTTGTTATCATTCATGGATGGCTTCTCTGGGTACAGTTAGATTTTTATATGTCCGAAGGACAGGGAGAAAACTGTATTTACCACTCCATGGGGGACATACTATTACAAGGTTATGTCGTTTGGACTAAACAATGCTGGGTCTACGTATTAGAGAACAACAACCACAATATTGCACGACATGATGCATAAGGAGGTCGAGGTATATGTGGATGATATGATCGTCAAGTCCAAAAGCGTGAGTGCCACTATGTTGCATTGAAGAGGTTTTCAAAAGGATAAGGAAGTATAGGCCGAGGCTGAATCCACAAAAATGTACATTTTGGGTGACTGCTAGTAACATGTTTGGGTTTCTAATTACCCAATGAGGAATTGAAGTTGATCCGTTAAAAATTAAGGCCATCTTAGAAATGTTGCCACCAATGACTGAAAAGGAGGTGTGGCACATTTTGGGAAAAGTGCAATTCATAAGAAGGTTTGTTTCAAAACTAACCTTGACTTGTGAACCACTATTTGGTCTCCTAAAGAAAGGAAAGAAGTTCTGATGGGATGATCGATGTCAGATTAAGTTCAAACAAGCCAAGCAGTATCTATAGAATCCACTTGTGTTATCACCACCTGAGCTGGGGAAACTGCTAATCTTGTATTTATCATTGACTGAATCGATTATGGGTTGTATGCTTGCGCACGAGTTAGATAAGAAAGTGGGGAAGGCCATCTACTACTTGAGCAAAAAGATGATGGAATATGAGACCTACTACACTTCCTTGGAAAAATCTTGTCTGGCCTTGGTTTGGGCTACTAGGAAATGGAGGCACTATCTATTAGCACACTCGGTAATTTTGGTTTTGAGATTAGATCCTATCAAATATCTCTTTGAGAAACCAATACTTATCAGTAGGATAGGTCGAATAGAGACATCTTTGGTGATGACCTTCCCCTTTCATACTTAAGGTTTTGGACCGAGATATCTTTGGTTATGACAAACAGTGGCCTTCGCACGAGTCATGGCCTTCGCAAGAGATGAAACAGAAGCAAGTGACTGATAATTTCTTGAAAAATATTTGTAATGAGTTCGAAACCAAGCCTAGACCGAGGTTCATAATTGAAGATTAAGTATTGAGGCTTCAGGGAAGGCTTTGTGTACCTAATGATGCTGATTTAAAAAGGAGAATCTTAGAAGAAGCCCACAAGTCTCTATTCGCTCTGCATCCGGGAAATACCAAGATGTACCAAGTTGAAACAAGTATACTGGTGGACAAACATGAAAAGAAAAATTGCCAATTACAACTCCAAATGGCTCAAATGCCAACAAGTCAAAGCAGAACACCAAAAACTGGCAGGCTTACTTCAGTCCCTTCCTATTCCATAATAGAAGTGAGAGCATATAACCATGGACTTTATTGTTGGTCTACCTCGAACATCTAGAGGTATGAATGCTATTTGAGTTATAGTAGACAGATTGACAAAGTCTGCTCACTTTCTTGCTGTGAAAACTTCCTTCAATGCTTATAAACTTGCTGTCATCTACATTGATGAGATTATTTGCTTACATGGGGTTCCAAAGTCTATTGTGTCGGAGAGGGATCCTAAATTTGTTGCTAGATTTTGGCAAAGTTTGCAGCAGGCAATGGGCATAGAGTTGAGATTCAACATTGCCTTTCATCCACAAACTGATGGGCAAACTGAGAGGACTATCCAAACGCTAGAAGATATGCATCGTATGTGTGTTATTGAATTTCAAGGCAGTTGAGAAACTTACTTGTCATTAGCTAAATTTTCATACAATAATAGTTTCTACATTAGTATTAGCATGGCACCATAGGAGGTGTTGTATGGAAGAAGGTGTAGGTCTCTAGTTTGCTGGACTGAGGGTGGTAATAGGGCATTATATGGGTTTGAACCTGTACAAGAAACAACTGAAAAGATAAAGATCATCCAACAGAGGCTCAAGACTGCTCAAAGCTGACAGAAAAGTTATACAGATAAGAGAATGAGGGATTTGGAATATGATGCGGAAGATCACATGTTCATTAGAGTAACACCAATGAAAGGGCAGATGAGGTTTGGCAGAAAAAGGAAAATAACTCCACGTTATATCGGGCCATTTCAAATTCTAGAAAGACTTCGCCTTATTTCTTATCGTATTGCTTTACAACCGGGAATGTAACAGATGCATAATATGTTTTGTGTTTCACGTGTCAATGCTCCGTGGGTATCTCAGGGATCCGTTCCATGTCATTGACAACCACCAAATAGCCTTAGACGATGATATGAAGTACAAGGAATGGTCGGTACAGATCATTGACTGACAAGTAAAGCAACTAAGGAACAAATTGATCCCAATAGTAAAGGTAGAGTGGAGAGAATACTACGGAAAAGAGGCTACATGGGAAAAAGAAAATGAAATGTGACAATGGTACCTATATTTGTTTTCCAATGGAGGTAACTTAAGTTGGGAGGACCAAATTTTCTAAGGAGGAGAGACTGTGACGACCCCAATGTGCATATTATTTTTATATATTATTTCATTGAGAATATTTACATAATTATATGTTTAATTTATGCTTATCTATTTGTTTATGAAATATCTGGTAGAGTGTAGACATAGAATTCAAAATTGGATGCCGAAATAGATTCAAAAATCGAAATTGACTAGTTCAACAGGTTAATTAAAATATTTAAAATTATATGGCAAGTTTGATTAAAATTTGATTCAGATAAAAATAATTATAATAAATCAATTAGAATTAATTAGAATTAAGCCTAATTAATTAAGCCTAATCCACTTAATTAGTCTAACTTATCCAATTATATATATATATATATATATGCTATATGAACTTGATTAGCTCATTCTCATCAACTTGGTTAAGATTTAGAGAGAGACAACAAGTGAGAAACAACTTCTAGAGAGAGAGGATGAAGAATTGTAGAGATTTGAAGGAGACTTGAAGAGATTAAGCTACTAATCCTTGAATTCAAGCTTTAGGTCTGGAATTCACCCATAATTCTTGTAGACAATCCTTGTAGAAGTTGAATTCATAAATTTTGTAGGAACATTTTCATTTAATTGATAAGAAAATGAAGGAATCAACTTGTTCATGGAAGAATTCAGTTAATTGTATACATGCATGCATATTTTGCCATTCTTAAGTTTGATTTTCAACACAAAACATTACATGTATGGAGTTTATACTTGATATCTTAAGGGATTTACATAATTCTCTCCTCATCACTTCATATATTCATGATTTGAGGGAAAAGAATTGAATTCATTACATTCATGG
Organism: Camellia sinensis; assembly: GCF_055761805.1. NCBI lineage: Eukaryota > Viridiplantae > Streptophyta > Magnoliopsida > Ericales > Theaceae > Camellia > Camellia sinensis. The sequence goes on from NC_138963.1 coordinate 147,143,388, forward strand.
TGAAAATTATGAGCTTTGGGTTTTGTTTTGGAAATTGATGAAGGTTTTTGGGACTATGGTTTAAAGATAATCAAATATCTATGAGTTATGAAGTGTTTTTACATATCTCAACTAGCCATGCAAACTTTGGTCATGAAAGTTGTGGTTTTGAACTTAAAATGTAATTCTGGAAATTGCAGAATTATGTCTTATTGCTCGAGCGAACAATACGTCGCTCGAGCGCACTTTGCATGCTCTCAGTATTTTTGTAGACACGTTGCACACAGCTCGAGCGACCGAATGACCACTCGAGTGAACCCACCTTTTATACCACTTGGCTCGAGTGACCATCGAGCCTACATTTCGACCATCCAATAGTTTTGAAAACCAGGCACAGGTCGCTCGAGCAAACTGTCCTATTTTCAGCATTTTTTCAACACACTTCCATGTGCACATTTTCATCCTGATGCACTTTTAGGCATACATAGGCATTGTTTGGGTATCCTTAATAAGGAAATGAATTAGGAACACATAAAAGGGAATTGAATTAAGGTAGAACATTTGATTGAGACTTGTGTTTCAATGTGTGCTTTATTATATGTATTGTGTAGATAGACGTCCGAGGCCTAATATCGGTGTAACCCATTGTGAGTAATGTCTTTATAAAGCTATGTTCGAAATGTATTATGAAATTGTTCAAGTTTGATATTTTGAATTCTACTTTGTTATCTATGAATGAATGTCCTTTTTGAAAATGTAATTGTGGCATACTTTAGTGAGGCCCTTGCCTAGGGGAATCAATACCATGGCCTATTGATTAATAAACCCTTGCTTGGAGGAAACAATACCATGGCCCATTGGATTGATTGAAACACAGATATCTCTAATGTTAGACCTTAATGGTCCACATTGAACTATGAATTATTGATTGACCCGTAGTGGTCCCATTTGGATTGACCTCCAATTGGCTTCAGTACATTGTTACGTTGATACTCTATTGGATGTACCACGTAAATTGATTGAATGATTATTGTTATCGTAAAAGATTAATATGATTGTTTAATCAAATAGTTTTGCTTATTGACATGAATTGTTTTAGAAACGAAAGACGTGATTTGTAACATGCTGGACTTCATTCATATAAAACCTTTATATTGATATTGTAACACCCCGAAAATATAACGATAGCTCATGACGTATAATCAAATAAGATAATGCGTTTCCAAAATGAATATCCTTTCCATTCATATATGATTTGAATTATATAAAAGATAACACATGTATTTGCAAATTCACAAGCTTGACCTTGAATCTGTAGCATGTGTTTCAACTGGAGATATGATATGAAAGTAAAACAGATAATAAATGCCCTAAATGCTTACAACGTTCCAAGATGATACTTGGTTAGAACAAAAGTCGATTTAATCCAATACAGTTAAAGGCCCTTGGCCTGTACAAAACATATACAATAATAAAACAAAATGAAGCTCTTGCTCCAAATCCTCCCAAGCCATTACCTTGGCGAAGGCATATCATCAGTACCTGAAAATGTTTTCCCCACATAGGGTGAGCCAAAGCCCAGTAGAAATAATCTAACACTGTAACGCCCCAACTTCAAGGCAGTAAATAAATCAAATCAACCTCAAATTACAAATTCTAACTAATTAACAATCTCAAAAATACAAATTGGCTCTAAAATAATTACAAAAATGTCTATAATTTATAATTTGTACAAATCTCCAAAACTAATCTATAGTGGTGGTCTTAAAAATCTCCAACTCAATAATTCTTTAAATATTTCAACTCCAATCGCCACTAGATTTGCCCCACACTTGAAAAATAAATTAATTCGGGAAGTATACAATATGACAGGAATAATAATGCTCAGATAGAAAATAAATCAACAGGGATCTAATAATGTACGACATGGCACAAACGATTCGATTTGAGATACCAAGTAATTTACCAAATTGCACAAACAAGTCAACTCGACATTTGATAATTTATCCAGGACCAAATACTCGGTCCTACTTAGTACATGACCAGTGACTTGCTTCACCCACCTCACCCAAGCACAACCGCTTATCCGAGTTATTGGTCCAAGCTATTGGCAAGGTCCACTCAATCCATGCACGGAGCATTTCCACGTCATTTACCCAGACAAATCAGCACCAACTATATAGAACAACTTCACAAAATTTATCAAATGATTATAATAATCAAACGTATTAACAACAATGATTTCACAAAATTTAACATATGACCATGATAATCAAGAGGAGTACAAATGTGAAGTAATTAAGATAAAAACTCTTTGCAAAGTGATTTAGAGGAAGCATATTGTATACCACCTGAATTACCTCAAAACAATTCCATGACCACTTGATGCAAAATCTCTTTAACACCAATGCTTTCAATCATCTTCTATATCACCATAAATCTCCAAAGGTTGTGGATCAAAAAGGTATGTAAAGTTTAACAAAATCTACAATTCTTCTCTTAAATAAAATGCTAACTCTCACTCTAAATATTCTTAATCTAAACTCTAAATATCTATAATTTAGAAGAGAATAATATGAGAGAGAGATATGGATGGACCAGGAAAAAGAATGGAAAGAAGTTGTGAGGATGAGTTCCAATTTATAGGCAAAACAAAGAGTAGCCTCCAAGTAAACTTAGAGAGAAAGAAAGATAATTGACTTGTAGGCAAAGAAAGGCTGCTTAGAGGGAAAGAAAAAACCTTTACTTAGAGTTCAAGTAAACTAAAATAACTAAATAATAAAATAGATGAATAATGATATAATGAAATGGAGGTAAAAAAAGACAAAACAAATAGAGAAAATAAGGTAGGTTCTCATCTAAAAATCTCAACACCAAACTACTACCAATATCTTTCACTAAAATATTAATACCTCAAGAATACGGGGTTTCACAAATATAGTATATGAATCTTAACAAAGATACAAGTGAATGCATATGTAATGCTTGTGCCAAAACATTTATATTTTTTTTCCAAAACCATGTAATGCCAGGTTAATGTTAGAATTCATAAATCAATTCCTTTACAATAGAAAACAGGGCAGCGAATCACACTTTGGAAATCTCAAAACAATTCCAACCTTTCACAGAAATTTCGTCTGCAGGAAACCGTAAATTGACAGCCATGTAAACGTAGGCTCTACAAGCACTGCTATTGTCATTTCATGAAAATTTCGTCCGCGGAATCCGCACCAATGTATATGCGCGGTTTTTAAGACTTTCACCATGGACACTCAGGCTAACTTATTTCAACAAGACAACATATACTTCCCAGATTCACCCATTTTTCTCAAAACAATAAACATTTCCAATGTCTAAATATGAAGTAATGCTTGCTGCAAATGGATGAGACAATAGTTTAAATTCTCCTAATTCTCATGCAATTTCTACAATAATCATAGTTATCGTCCACCGATAGCGCAAAACAGATATTTCTAAACAGATAAACAAAGATAAACTTTTCAAATTTCAAGATGTGAGTGATAATACATATCCAACTCCACCATCCTTATCAATGTCCACCCAATTTCACATTTTCAACATCAATTTCATTTATCCTTTAAAAATAAACATTTGATATATTTAGGGTGAAACCTCTATTTCTTTATAAACCAATTTCAAAGGTAAGAATCTACAAACTCATTATAACTCAACAATAAATACATTCTCTTAATCATTTCCAACAAAGCATTTGAAAACTCCTTTTTTAAAATCAAGCATTAACCCTAGGTTTGTCAAAAATTCCTCCAAATCACAATATTGTTTTATGAAGACGAATATCTAAGTTAAAAATCATAAGAAAGTGCGGAGAATCCCTATCTCAAGCATAGAAGATGAGAGAAAGAGTGAAGGAACTTCAATAACGCCCAAACCCAACTTCGTTCGAATCAAAAGAAAGCCCATGGCACGCTCTACTTTTTTAACAAAGGGACACGGGTGAAGAACTCAATGAATTTAGGTGTATTTGTAGAGAGAAGTAGAGTTTTAGAGAGAGAAAGAGTGTAGATCTAGGGTTTTTAGAATGTTAAAGAGAGGGAGAGAGAAATGAAAAAGGACTCAAAAGTGGAATTTTACGAATTGATATATGCGTAGATCGCTCGAGCTACACTTATAGCGCAAGAAGTGTCACTCGAGTGACCAGACACAATAAGTTGCACTGCTCGAGTGAAGAATACTTACTCCCAGAAGTTTTACAGATAGAAGACCACCACTCGAGCTCAAAAAGGGCCGCTCGAGCTAACACCGTTCAAGCGCTAGAAGTTTTGCACGAGCGAAGAATATCATTTCCCAATAGTTTTGTAGACCTACAAAAAGTAATGAGAGTTCACAAAGACCGCTTGAGCGCAAGCAGTGTCGCTCGAGCGAAGAAGCAAAATTATGGGCAACAACAGTTTGAAAAACAAGCTACCAACTTGTCCCAAACGCAACTAACACATCCCAATAGCCAAACTCAAAGAGAAATAAGGGGAAACAAGACATGAACAACTATATCAGACAATTAAACTCGGATCCAAAACATTAAATGGGTTAGGTCTAAACTAGAATCGCTATAACCTCCCTCCCTAAGAAATTTCGTCCCCGAAATTTTAGACTAAACATTAAAACCATGTTTAAACCAATTACCACAGTGATAGCAATTCAAATTCACCACTATGACCCATCTACCGGTCATCCATTCTCATCAACATGATAAACGAGTTTTCAATACTGAATATACAATTCACATATCCAAAACATATACAATGTTTATATTACATTAATATAACAAAGTTTTCAATACATGTTCAAACATCAACAAATAAGTCCGGATACTTCTCCCGGACTTCCGTCTCATGTTCCTAAATGGCCTCATCAACCTCGTGGTGTCACCACAACACTTTTACCAAATGAATCATCTTGCCTCGCAAGACTTGGTCTCGAGTGTCCAAAACTCTAACTGGTCTCTCCTCATATAAGGCATCTTTGTCTACGTCTAACTCAGTCCAATCCAACAGGTTTGAAGGATCTGGCTTATACTTCCCAAACATACAGATATGGAACACGTCATGAACCCCTGAAAGTTGTAACGGCAAGGCCAAACGGTAAGCTACCTCCCCAATCTGTTCTAGGATCTCAAAAGGCCCAATAAATCTAGGAGACAACTTCCCACTCTTCCCAAACCTCATCAAACCCCATCTAGGTGATATCTTTAAGAAGACTTGATCTCCCACCTCAAAGGATAACGGTCTCCTCCTAGGGTCGGCATAGCTCTTCTAACGACTCTGAGCCATAATCAACCACTTAAAAATAAGTGCAACTTTCTTCATCGTTTCCTGGACTAACTCTGGACCTATCGTAGGTGCATCACCCACCTCAGCCCAACACACAGGAGATCTACACGATTGATCGTACAAGGCCTCAAACGGTGCCGTGCCAATACTTGACTGGAAGTTGTTGTTATAGGCAAACTCCACTAAAGGAAAGTGTCTCTCCCATGACCCCTTAAAGTCAAGAACACGATCTCGAAGCATATCTTCAAGGATTTGAATGGTACGCTCTGACTGCTCGTCCGTCTGAGGATGATAGATAGTACTAAAAGTCAATCTAATGCCCAGAGCATTCTGCAGGCTTTGCTAAAAACAAGCCGTGAAACGTGGATCTCTATTCGAAACAATAGTCACAGGGACCCCATCAAGTCAAACTATGTCCCTAATATACAGGTTGACAAGATAATCTACCGAGTCACTCGTGCGTATAGGTACAAAGTGAGCTGACTTAGTCAATCGATCAACTATCACCCAAATGGCATCATTACCCCATTGAGTCCTCGGAAGACCCACAACAAAATCCATCACGACATGCTTCCATTTCCACTCAGCTATAGGCAAGGGCTGCAATAAACCCGCTGGCCTCGAATGCTCAGCCTTCACTTGTTGACAAGTAAGGCACCTCGATACAAACATGGCTATGTCCTTCTTCATTCCGCTCCACCAAAACTGACGACTAAGGTTGTGATAAATCTTTATGCCTTACGGATGTACCGCAAGGCGGGAATGGTAAAACTCTCAGAGTACCTCCTCTCGATAAGACACCGAAACAAAAAGACTGTCAAGGTATCTAACACATGAGTCAGAATACACGTTCAAGCCCCTCTCTACCTTCCCGCTAGAGATCATCCCCGGGAGGGTTTCTACCTCATGGTCACCCCTCTGTGCTTCTATAACTCTGCTCACTAGTGTAGGTTGTGCAACTATTGTAAACATAGCTGCCGACTCAACAGACTCGCCAAGATACAAGTCGAACTCGCCGATAGCACCTAACATCTCTCATTCCCAGATGGCAATACTCGCTACATTGCTAATAGTCATTCTACTCAAGGCATCGGCCACTACATTGGCTTTCCCCGAATGATAATGCAACTCAAAATCATAAGCTTCTACAAACTCCATCCACCTTCTTTGCCTCAGATTCAAATCTTTTTGTGAAAACAGATACTTCAAACTCTTATGGTCGAAAAAGACCTCAAATCTCTCACCATACAAATAATGTCTCCTAATCTTCAACGCAAAGATCACTGTTGCTAGCTCTAGGTCATGAGTAGGATAATTTCTCTCATGTGTTTTCAATGGACGTGAACTATAAGCTACTACCTTCCCCTCGTGCACCAAGACACAACCCAAACCTTCCCGAGATACGTCACAATACATAGAATAGCGCAAACCCCTTTCCAGAATAATCAACACTGGAGCTGTGATAAGTCTAACCTTAAGCTGCTGAAATGACTTATCACAAGTCTTATTCCACACAAACTTAACTCCCTTCCTCATATGCCTAGTCAATGGTGAGGCTAATCTAGAGAAATCCTTCATAAACCGACGATAATACCCTGCTAACCCCAAGAAACTACGAATCTCAAAGGCATTCCCAGGTTGTTTTGAATCTTGTATTGCTTCTATTTTAGATGAATCTACAGTCACTCCTTCTTCGGATACCACATGGCCTAAGAACTTCACCTCCTTTAACCAGAACTCACACTTCTCGAACTTAGCATATAGTTTGTGGGCTCTAAGCAACTCAAGTACAGCTCGCAAGTGTTCATCGTGCTCCTCCTCAGAGGGTGAGTAAATCAAGATGTCATCAACAAAGACAACCACAAAACGGTCTAGAAACCTACGAAAAATTCGGTTTATCAAGTCCATAAACAAGACCAGTGCATTGGTTAACCCAAAAGGCATCACTAAAAAGTCATAATGGCCATATCGCATACGGAATGCCATCTTTTGGATATCCTCCTCCCTTACCCACAACTGGTGATAACTCGATTTCAAGTCTATCTTAGAGAAACAACAAGACCCCTTCAACTAATCAAACAAATCATCTATGCGAGGTAGTGAGTACTTGTTCTTAATAGTTACCCTGTTCAACTTTCGAAAATTGATACAAAGTCGCAATGCGCCATCCTTCTTGTTGGCAAAGAGAGTCGGTGCTCTCCAAAGTGAAGTACTAGGGTGGATAAAACCCTTATCTAACAATTCTTGGAGTTGAATCTTCAACTCACTCAACTCAGCGAGTGTAAATCTATACGGAGCCATAGAAATCGGTGTCGTGCCAGGCACTAAATCAATAGAGAACTCAATCTCACGGTGAGGTGACAAACTAGTGATATCATTAGGAAAGACCTCTGGGTATTCAAAAACTATCCTCGGCAACTCAACTTAGGCTATACCACTCTCAACACCCAAAGATGCAACAAGAATGAGACCAAGTTCACCCCGACCATGCGGGTCACACACTGGCAATAAAACTCTATCAACTCGGTCCCCGAAAAAATGAAAACAATCACCACTTAAGGTACACACAGTTACCCTCTAACAGTAACAGTCTATAACAGCCTGATAGGATGACAACCAATCCATACCCAGGATAACATCAAAGCTCAACATATCAATCAATGCAAATGTAGAAGGAAGTTGATGACCGACAACTTCTATCTCACAACCTCGACACCCTTGTTCCAACACGTCCTCACCACCAACTAGTGACTCTATCCTGAGTGGAGATGCTAATCGAGTCACTTCTAAACCCAATGTTGATATAAATACAGACAAGATAAAAGAATGGGAACCACTCGTATCAAACACCACATTGGCAATAGAATTACACAACAAGAAGTTACCTCTCACTACTGAAGGTGCTAACACTAAGTTTGGCATGGTAACAGTATACACACGTCTTGTAGGTCTCTGCTCTACCTGCTCACCCCTCGGAGCATAAGTCTGATGCACTAACTGAGTTGAAGAGGCCCCCTGATTGGCCCTCGAGGTCTATACTGACTGGGTAGGTTGATGACTTTGTGTTTGTCTCGAACCAGACGCACCAGTCGTGCTACCCAACTGAGGACAAAACCTCTTCATATGCCTTGACTGCCCACACTGATAACAGGTAAGCGGTTACCTTTTTCCCTAACTCTACCTCTGAGGATGAGTCGAAGACGGCGCAGACTATTGCCCTCCTCCTTTCTATAGGTAAGATAGAGATTTGTGACCCAATTGGCCACACCTAAAACAAGGAAAACCTCCTTGATTACCTCTCCTTGAACCCGAACTCGGCACAGGAAAGTTAGATCTAGACTGTGCTACTTGAGACTATTGTGGGGTAGAACCCAGTGCTTCTTGTTGTCCCGAATCTCCCCTTGAACCTCGTAACTCCTCTTAGAGCCCCTCATTCGCTCCTCCTCTATCTGAACTACAATCTCGAGATGAGCTACCACCTCCATAAGGCATCCGTAGTCCCTAATCATCGACCCAACCACCTTGAAAAGGAGCCCAGTCCTCAATCTCTTCTCAAACTCGATACAACGGCGTTCCTCCATTGCCACGAGCTTTGGTGTGAATCTAGAAAGGCTAGTGAAGGATGCCTCAAACTCGGCTACTGGTAAGCTAAGTTGTTTGAGCTTCAGAAACTGCTTCCTCAACTTCTTCCTAGTAGTGGGAGACAAGAACTTATCTTGGAAGGCGTTGATGAAAGCCTCCTAAGTCACCCCATTGTGCCCTCGCGCATACTTCCACCATTAACCCCACATCTCGCTTTAGCTGGAAGGATGCCAAGGTCACCCTCAAACCATTATCCTCGATACCAAGCATCTCGAATGTCTTTACCATCTGCTCGAGCTATTCATCTGCTTTCAAAGGCTCTTTGGAATCCCTCAATAACTCATTCGGATTCAACCTTAAGAACTCTCTCTTTAAGAAAGATGGCCTTGTGTCCGCTACTTGGGCCTGGACTTGATTCTCAGCTCTGAGAATGTCCATGGATTCCCGTAAAGCTCCGACCATTTCTCTGGCCAAGTGACCGTGGCTTGCTGACCAACTGGTTTAGCTACATTGGTTTGATTAACTCCTTCCTCTTGCGTCGAAATTTCATCTGGTAATGGCACCTCCTGCCGTCTAGGCCTGCTATGCCTACTATCACCACGTCCACATCTTGACATCCTAATAAAGGTAACACCAGAGATTAGCATATTTACAAATGTGCTGAAGCTAACTCACTCGTGTTCTAATACAATGGACAACAATTAATTCACTCCAGATAAACACATACAGATTTTCTTTCTAGATAATGATCATTCCGCGATTGCTGGAGTTCCAATTAGAAATAGCAGTGATCAAGTGCTCTTCTAACAAGACTTCGAGAAACTCGTAGACCTAATCAATATCTTAGAAATGAAATCCCATACCCATATAATAACATAAACATGTTATCACATAGCATACTATACATACAATTATCTCTATCAAGTGAGATAATCCATTGTGGTAAGAACCACTTCCCCCGTACCCAAATATTCAAACTCGGTACATTCTGATACCAAATTGTAACACCCTAAAATTATAATGATAGCTCATGACGTATAATCAAATAAGATAATGTGTTTCCAAAATGAATATCCTTTCCATTCATGTATGATTTGAATTATACAAAAGATAACACATGCATTTACATATTCATAAGCTCTAACCCTGAATCTGTAGCATGTGTTTCAACATGAGATATGATAAGAAAGTAAAACAGATAATAAATGCCCTGAAGGCTTACATCGTTCCAAGACAATGCTTAGTTATAACAAAAGTGGAATCGATCCAATACAGTTAAAGGCCCTTAGCCTATATAAAACATATACAACAATCAAACAAAATGAAGCTCTTGCTCCAAGTCCTCCCGAGCTATTGCCTTGCGGAGGCATATCATCAACACTTGAAAATGTTTTTCCCACATAGGGTGAGCCAAAGGCAGTATAAATAATCCAACACAGTATATGAATCTTAACAAAAATACAAGTGAATGCATATGCAATGCTCGTGCCAAAACATTTTATATCTTTTTCCAAAACTATGTAATGCCACGTAATGTCAGAATTCATAAATCACTTTCTTTACAATAAAAACAAGGCAGTGAATCACACTTTGGAAATCTCAAAACAATTCTAACCTTTCATGGAAATTTCGTCCGTGGGAAACCATAAACCGACACCCATGTAAACGTAGGCTCTACAGGCACTACTATTGCCATTTCACTAAAATTTCATCCATGAGATTGACACCCATATATATGAGCGATTTTTAGGACTTTAAATATGGACACTTAGGCTAACTTATTTCAACGAGACAACATATACTTCCCAGATTCACTCATTTTTCACAAAACGATAAATGTTTCCAATGTCTAAATATGAAGTAATGCTTGATGCAAATAGATTAGACGATTGTTTCAATTCTCCCAATTCTTATGCAATTTTTATAACAATCATAGCCATCCTCCACCGATAGCCGAAAATAGATATTTCTAAATAGATAAACAATTTTCAATAAAGATAAACTTTCCAAATTTTAAGATGCAAGTGATGATACATATCTAACTCCACCATCCTCATCAATGTCCACCTAATTCCACATTTCCAACATCAATTTCATTTATCCTTTCAAAATCAACATTTGATATATTTAGGGTGAAACCCTCATTTCTTTATAAACCAATTTCAAAGGTAAAAATTCACTAATTCATGACAACTCAACAATAAATACATTCTCTTATTCATTTCCAACAAAGCATTTGAAAACCCTTCTTTTGAAATCAAGCTGAACCCTAGGTTTGTCCAAAATTCCTCCAAATCGCAATATTGTTTTATAAAGACAAATATCTAAGTTAAAAAACATAAGAAAGTGCAGAGAATCCCCACCTCAAGCTTAGAAGATGAGAGAAAGAGTGAAGGAACTTCAATAACGCCCAAACCCAACTTTGTTCGGATAAAAAAGAAGCCCATGGCATGTTCTACCTTTTCAACAAAGGTACACGGATGAAGAACTCAATGGATTTAGGTGTATTTGTAGAGAGAAGTAGTGCTTTAGAGAGAGAGAGAGAGTGTGTGTGTGTAGATCTAGGGTTTGTAGAATGTTTAGGGAGAAAGAGAAATGAAAAAGTGATTCAAAAGTGGCTTTTTACGATCTGATATACGCGCAGATCACTCGAGTGCAAGAAGTGTCGCTTGAGCGACCAATCACAATAAGTTGGATTGCTCAAGTGCAAGAAGCTTTGCTCGAGCGAAGAATACCAACTCCTAGAAGTTTTACAGACAAAAGACCACCGCTTAAGCTCAAGAAAGGCCGCTCGAGCCTACACCGCTTGAGTGCAAGAAGCTTCGCTCGAGCGAAAAATACCACCTCCCAGTAGTTTTGTAGACCTGCAAAAGTATTGAGAGTTCACAATGACCGCTCGAGCACAAGAAGTGTCATTCGAGCGAAGAAACAAAATTCTGAGTAACAACAGTTTGAAAAACAAGCTATCAACCTGTTCCAAATGCAACCAACATATCTCAATAGCCAAACTCAAAGAGAAATAAGGGGAAACAAGACATGAACAACTATATAAGACAATGAAATTCGGATCCAAAACATCAAATGGGTTGGGTCTAAATTAGAATCACTATAATCTCTCCCCCATAAGGAATTTTATCCTCGAAATTTTAAACCTAACATTAAAACCATGTTTAAACCAATTACTACAATGATAGTAATTCAAATTCACCACTATGACCCATCCACCGGTCATCCATTCTCATTAACATGATAAACGAGTTTTCAATCCTGAATATATAATTCACATTTCCAAAACATATGCAATGTTTATATTACATTAATATAACAAAGTTTTCAATGCATATTGAAAGATCAACAAATAGGTCTGGATATTTCTCACGGACTTCTGCCTCACACTCCCAAGTGGCCTCCTCAACCCTGTGGTGTCGCCACAACACTTTTACCAAAGTAATCGTCTTACCTTGTAAGACTTGGTCTCGAGTGTCTAAAACTCTAACCGATCTCTCCTCATACGAGGCATCCTTGTCTACCTCTAACTCAGTCCAGTCCAACACGTGTGAAGGATCTGGCTCATATTTTTGAAGCATACAGATATGAATCACATCATGAACCTGTGAATGATGTGGCAACAATGCCAAATGGTAAGCTATATCGCCCATCCATTTTAGGATTCGACTCATACTTTCATTTTTTTGTTTGAGAAAACTTGTTTTTATTTGACTAGATATTATGTAAAAAGAGTTAAGTAAATATGATGTATGTATGTATATATAGCTTGTATGAAGTTATAGTGTTTAATTATTCATGAATTGGTATGTATGCATTGCTCAATGGACTCGGTTATATTTCTTAAGACAACAACAACAATGGCAACCACAAACATAAGCCCCACCTCTAATGCCCATACCACCACCAGTATCGGACCACCAAGCAGATGATAGAATTATCTCCCTCAACAAGGAATTCAAAAAGATGAAGCCACCCTTGTTTCATGGGGGAGTTGATTTACTAAAGGTTGAGGCTTGGGTGTTGGGAATTGAAAAGTTATTTGAAATGTTTCCTTGCACGGAAACATAGAAGGTTCTATTAGCTACATTCACTCTAGAAGATGAAGAAAGGAGATGGTGGATATTAGTTCATAATGATAATCAAGGAATTGATTGGGCTCGATTTCTAGAGATTTTCTATGATAAGTACTTCCTGCAGTGTGTCCGGGATAGAAAAGTATCTGAATTTGAGCAACTAAAGTAGGGAAACAATCCAGTGGCTGAATACGAAGCCCAATTTATAGAATTGGCATGTTTTGCAATGCATATAGTTGATACAGACTACAAAAAGGCTAGGACGATTGATGGAGGCCTTCGTGATTCAATCTTGTAGAGAATTAATGTGCTTAAATTGTCAAAGTTTGTTGATGCACGGGACATAGTGCTAATGTCAGAAGCAAATATAGCCGTTCACAACCGGAATTTTGAATAGAGAGGTAAAAGACAAAATTTTAATAAGGGAACAACGTCTTCAATGAGCTAGAAATCAAAATCCAGTAATTCAGGTTCAAATCAGAGTGGCAATTCGGTACCCACTTGTACTATATGTGGAAAAAAGCATCGGGGTGTTTGTTACTGTACTATAGGAGCTTGTTATCAGTGTGGTAAAGTTGGTCACATGTCAAGGGATTGTACACAACCTCAATGAGAAGGTAACCGAGGCACTACAAGGTCAACCCTCAACAAGAACTGATATAAGACAAGGAAGAGTCTTCGCACTCATTCCAAGGGATACTCAAAATATAGAGGCTGTAGTTTCAAGTACACTTCTGTTTGTGGCCAAGCTGCATACGTATTGATTGATTCAGGTTCCGTGCACTCTTTTGTTTCTATGGTATTTGCTGGTAAATTGAATAGACCTATGGAATCTCTAAGATATATATTATGTGTTGCATCACCAACGGGGGGAACTGTGTTATGCTCATCTATTTATTCTGCATGTGAATTATTACTTGGAAATGCCATCTTATATGCCGATTTGTTACCCCTTGATATAAGACACTTTGAAGTTATTTTGGGTATGGACTGGCTATCTAAATTCCATGCAACTATTGATTGTGCTTCTAAATGAGTGATATATCGACCTCCGGGTCAGGATGAATTTTATTTTGAGGGTAAGGGAGTAGTTCCTCCACCATACCTAATATCTGTAATGAAAGCTCGTAAACTGATTAGTAAAGGATGTCAAGGGTATTTCTGTGTAATAAATGATCAAACCATAGACATTACCTTGGACAGTATTCTAGTAGTAAAAGACTTTCCAGATGTATTTCTGGAAGAGCTACCAGGACAATTAATCGATTGGGAGATTGAGCTTACAATTGCTGTAGTTCCAAGTACTCAACCAATATCTAAAACTCTGCATCGTATGTCCACTACTAAAATGAAAGAATTCAAAGTTTAGTTACAGGAATTACCCGATAAAGGGGTTTATTCAGCCAAGTATATCAGCGTGGGGTGCATCGGTCCTTTTTGTACAGAAGAAAGATGGTACACTCCGATTGTGCATTGATTATCGAGAACTCAACAAGGTATCCATTAAAAATAAATATATTTTTCCTCAGATTGATGATTTATTTGATCAGTTATAGGGGGTTCAGGAATTTTCAAAGATTGATTTGAGATCGGGGTATCATCAGTCGTAGGTTAAAGCTGAAGATATTGAGAAAACTACCTTTCGAACCAAGTATGGTGTCACGACCTGAACCTCACACTGTAAGGGTCAATGAGGTGATCGGCCAGTAATCCGAGATTATCACAGGTCATCCTGTACAAGACAGAATATAATCGGGGTTAGTGAAAGCTTATAACATATATACAACAAATAGTCCATTGAGTTATGAATCAAATGTACATAAACATTAATTTACCCACCTTATAATACATACATAACATCATGTACAAAAACTTTCATATACATATATACATATAATCAAAACTCCCACATCATGAACATAAAACTCGCTAAAGGCCACCTAGACTTAGCCTCAACTCAGAGGCCCCAAAAACTGAAAAGGCTTCAATTGCTGGCTCGGCTAAAGGAGTTCTTCTAGGCTTGTCCTTTATGTCACCCACCTATACATATATATAAACATAGTGAGCTAAAGCCCAGTGAATAACATTATAATAAAGAGGTTAGTGAACGAATTCCAAATATGTTGTATACATAAAACAAATCATTACAAATCAGTCTCATATCTAAACATAATAATAGTACATCCAATAGAACATATCATATCATCTTCTGACTAGAGTAACCGATCCTGGACACCGATTATCAAACATATCACTACTTTATCAAGTGACTAGCGAGATCTTGTAAACATACATATGTCATGGACCTGCATTATTATGCTGCTCCCCCATAACCTGGGACTTTCTTTGGATGCCATGATAGATCAAAATAGGAAATTTGTTCACTTAAACAAAATAACATTTCAAAAATCATAACTTGTCGAATAACATTTCGAAGATAATGCATATGAACATATCTTTACAATAACGTTACTCACAATGGCTTCCAGAAACGGTTGATCGGTCTTCGAATCTTGACCTACATACACAAACATTCATAGCACAACATCTCAAAACACATTCGATTTGCTTACACATTTCTTAAACCTATTCCAAACGTTCACCACGTGTTCATTAAGTCATTACTAGTTGTCCCCTAAATTCTTTCTTAGTCATGGTATGAAAATGAGTTTAAAATATATGCTAGAATCATAGGAATGAAGGCCCGTGCATATCAAGAAAATGAAGAGAAGATGAAATAGAAAACTATTTTGACTTCCGCACGTCTGGGGGTTCTAGCCGCATGTGCGGAACCACCATTGCATGTGCACACTGCACGTGAAATTAAAGTAGAATTGACACAAAAATAGGGAAAGTGTTTTGCACGTGTGGGGCTTCACGCCGCACGTGAGGTTCTAGGTAAAATGTAGTCCGAAAATCATCTTCAAGCTTGGAACTCACTCTTGTCAAAAATAAACTCCAAATTCCTGCATTGCAACTCAAAACTCTTAGAAAATCACCCTTGAGCTTGCATTTTTAACATCAAATTCATATCATAACTATAAAACCAAACTCAAATTTCTAATTAAAAGATCAAAATTTTGAATTACATGTTAAAACCATAAAACATACATTTAAGGGCTTCAACATCAACTTCCATGGAAAATTCTTTTCAAATCTTAAGAGCCATGCAAGAAGAATAGTTTATATTCGTGAATTCATGCCATGCATTTCAAAATGATGAGCTTTCTGCCATTAGTTCTTGCCTTTCATGTTCATGTATGTTTTCGAGGTTAGAGTACATCACAACACTCTCCATTAGGCATGAATTCTTCCTAATTAAACTTGAATTTCAAAGGATCATGAGTGTAGATCTCTAATTTAAGAAATTTAGGTGGAGATCCTAGCTTAAGTTGATAAGCTATGGGGAATCAAGCCCCAACATTTTGTCTTAATCAAACCCTTCTACTTCTCAACCTTGACGCTTCTTTCTCTCTCTCTCTCTCTCTCTCTCTCTCTCTCTCTCTCTCTCTCTTTCTCTTTCTCTCTCTCTCTAGAATGACTTTCTCAACAAAACCCACTCACTCTCTCTCTACACACTTCATCATCTTATAAATTGATGACTAGAGTTAGGAATTCAATTAAACATGAGACAATAAGTCATATATACATCCCATAATTGAAATTGAGTCCATTGTACATCGAATTACAATTATTCAGTCATGTTTAAAATTACTGAATTAGACTGACTTATTTAATCATATAAATTTATATAACATAAATAAAATCACATAGGCAAATTCAAACATGGCACATCCTATAAATTAACTCATATGACCCAAATTCCATTTAAATATTTAAACACATAATCAATTAGCACATAAAAATGCAATTAGATGACTAATTAATTAAATGCATGTCTGAGTCATTACATATGGACACTATGAATTCTTAGTTATGCCTTTTAGAGTCACAAATGCGCCTGCAACATTCATGGATTTGATGAGTAGAGTCTTTAAACCTTTCTTGGATGACTTTGTTGTTGTATTTATTGATGACATTCTGATCTATTCGAGAAGTAAAGATGACCATGAACAACACTTGAGAATAATCCTTCAGACACTTAGAGAAAAACAATTGTATGATAAATTTAAAAAGTGTGAATTCTGTTTAGATGAAATTATATTTTTAGGGCATGTTATTAACAAAGATGGCATTTCAATTGACCCATAGAAAATTGAAGCAATTATAGATTGGCCTACTTTGATTAATGTAACAGAGGTATGCAATTTATGGAATTGGCAAGTTACTATTGGAGATTTGTCAAAGATTTTTCAAAGATTGCTATACCGTTGACTCAACTAACCCGGAAAAGGGAACTGTTCAAATGAACATACCAAAGGGAATTTGCATTCCAAGAGTTGAAAGCAAGACTGACCACAGCTCCAATCCTTACTTTATCGTTAGGTACTGAGGGATTTGTGATTTTTAGTTATGCTTCTTATAGAGGTTTGGGTTGTGTCTTAATGCAGACTGGAAAAGTGATTGCTTATGCATCCCGGCAATTGAAACCACATGAGAAGAACTACCTAACACGTGATCTAGAACTTGTCGCTGCTGCCTTTGCATTGAAAATGTGAGGTATATACAGATCATAAGAGCTTGAAATATTTCTTTGTACAGAAAGAGTTGAACATGTGACAGAGGAGATAACTTGAATTGATCAAAGACTATCACCTGCAAGTTCAATATCATCTGGGCAAGGCCAACACTGGAGTTGATGCACTCAGTAGAAAGAATGTGGAAATCTGGCTTGTTTCTTTACAGATCAAAGAGGCCTTTTTCAAGAATTTGAAAGACTTGAAATAGAAGTGGTACTTTATGAGCTAGACAATTAGTTAGCTACATTTTCTGCACAACCAGCAATCATAGAAGATATCAAACAGAAGTAAGTGAATTATGATTTCTTTAAGAAGATTTGTGATGAGTTCGAAACCAAGCCTGGACCGGCGTTCATAATTGAAAATCAAGTATTGAGGTTTCAGTGAAGGCTTTGTGTACGTAATGATGCGGATTTGAAAAGGAGAATCTTAGAAGAAGCCCACAAGTCTATGTTTGCTATGCATTTGGGAAATACCAAGATGTACCAAGACTTGAAAAAAGTATACTAGTGGACAAACATGAAAATAGAAATTACCGATTACAACTCCAAATGCCTCTAATGCCAACAATTCAAAGCGGAACACCAAAAACTAGCAGGCTTACTTCAGTACCTCCCTATTCTAGAATGGAAATGGGAGCATATAACCATGGACTTCGTTTTTGGTCTACCTCAAACATCTGGAGGTATGAATGTATTTGGGTTATAGTAGATAGATTGACAATGTCTGCTTACTTTCTTACTGTGAAAACTTCCTTTAATGCTTATAGGCTTGCTACTATTTAGATTGATGAGATTATTCGCTTACATGGGGTTCCAGTGTCTATTGTGTTGGATAGGGATCCTAAATTTGTTTCTAGATTTTGGCAAAGTTTGCAATAGGCAATGGGCACAGAGTTGAGATTCAACACTGCCTTTCATCCACAAACAGATGGGCAAACCGAGATAACTATCCAAATGCTAGAAGACATGCTTCGTATGTGTGCTCTTGAACTTCAAAGGGAAACTTACTTGCCATTGGTTGAATTTGCATACAACAACTATTTCCACACTAGTATTGGCATGGCACTATATAAGGCATTGTATGGAAAAAGGTGTATATCTTCAGTTTGCTGGACTGAGGTTGGTAATGGGGCATTATATGGGTCTAAACCTGTGCCAAAAACAACTAAAAAGATAAAGATCATCCAACAGAGGCTCAAGACTACTCATAGCTGATAGAAAAGCTATGTTGATGAGAGAATGAGGGATTTGGAATACGAAGTAGGAGATCACATGTTCATCAAAGTAACACTAATGAAAGGGAAAACGAAGTTTGGCAGAAAAAGAAAGTTAACTCCATGTTATATCGGGCCATTTCAGATTTTAGAAAGGCTTGGCCTTGTTTCTTATTGTATTGTTTTACCACCGTGAATAGAACAGATGCATAATGTGTTTCACATGTCAATGCTCCGTAGGTATCTCAAGGATCCATTCCATGTCATTGACTACCACCAAATAGCCTCAGACGATGATATGAAGTACGAGGAATGGCTGGTATAGATCATTGACCGACAAGTAAAGCAACTACGGAACAAATCAATCCTAATCGTGAAGATGGAGTGGAGAGAACATTACGGAAAAGAGGCTACATGGGAAAAAGAAGATGAAATGCGACAATGGTACCCATATTTGTTTTCCAATTGAGGTAACTTAAGTTTGGAGGACCAAATTTTCTAAGAGGAAGAGACTGTGATGACCCCAACGTGCATATTAGTTTTATATATTATTTCATTGAGCATATTTGCACAATTATGTGTTTGATTTACGCTTATCTGTTTGTTTATGAAATATTTGTTAGAATGCAGACTTAGAATTTAAAATTGGAAGCTAAAACAGATTCAAAAACCGAAATTGACTAGGTCAATAGGTTAATTGAAATATTTAGAGTCATATGGCAAGTTTGATTAAAATTTCATTTGGATAAAAATAATTAGAATAAATTAATTAGAATTTATTAGATTTAAGCTAATCCCACTTAATTAGTCTAACTTGATCCAATTATATATATATATATATATATATATATATATTTTATTTGAATTTGATTAGCTTATTCTCATCAACTTGGCTGAGATTTAGAGAGAGAGAACAAGTAAGAAACAACTTCTAGAGAGAGAGAGAGGGTGAAGAATTGTAGAGATTTGAAGGAGACTTGAAGAGATTAAGCTATTAATCCTTGAATTCAAGCTTTAGATATGGAATTCATCCATAATCCTTATAGACAATCCTTGTAGAAGTTGAATTCATAAAATTTGTAGGAACATTTTCATGTAATTGATTAGAAAATGAAGGAATCAACTTGTTGATGGAAGAATTAAGTTAATTGTGTACATGCATGCATATTTTACCATTCTTGAGTTTGATTTTCAATAAAAAAACATTACATGCATGGAGTTTATACTTGATATCTTAAGGGATTTTACAAAATCCTCCACTCATCACTTCACATATTCATGATTTGAGGGAAAAGAATTGAATTCATTACTTGCATGGTGAAAATTATGAGTTTTGGGTTTTGTTTTGGAAATTGAAGTAGGTTTTTGGGACTATGGTTTGAAGATAATTAAATATCTATGAGTTATGAAGTATTTTTACATATCTCAACTAGCCATGCAAACTTTGGTTGTGAAAGTTGTGGTTTTGAACTTCAAATTCAATTCTAGAAATTCCATAATTCTGTCTTACTGCTCGAGCGAACAATACGTTGCTCGAGCGCACTTTGCATGCTCTTAGTATTTTTGCAGTTACGTTGCATACGACTCAAGCAATCGAATGACCGCTCAAACAAACTCACCTTTCATACCACTTGGCTCGAGCAACTGTCCAGTAGTTTTACAGACGGGGCACACCACTCGAGTGCCCATAGGTGCGCTCGAGTGAACTGCCCTATTCAGCATTTTTGAAACACATCCCATGTGCATGTTTTCATCCTCATGCACTTTTAGGCATCCATGGGCATTGTGTAGGTATCCTTAATAAGGAAATGAATTAGAAACACATAAAAGGGAATTGAATTAAGATAGAACGTTTGATTGAGACTTGTGTTTCAATGTGTGCTTTGTTATATGTATTGTGTAGGTAGGCACCCGAGGCCTAATATCGGTGTAACCCACTATGAGTAGTGCCTTTATAAAGCTATGTTCGAAATGTATTATGGAATTGTTCAAGTTTGATATTTTGAATTCTACTTTGTTATAGTCCTTTTTGAAAATTTAATCATGGCATCCTTTAATGAGGCCCTTGCTTGGGGTAAACAATACTGTAGACCGCCTGGAACTCTGCTCTCCGCGCGTGAGGGCGCGAATCATTTTGTTTTTAGCTACTACAGTTCAGACTCATGTCACGGTTCTGAATCTAACCTCACAAAGTGCAATGTGAGACTGATAAATCACCAAAGTGTCCAAATCCGACAAATCGTTTTGGAAAACTTATTTTAATAAAAAAGTGTCAAACATGGACTGCTTTGCTAGATACAAAGTCGCCACCTAAATATTTTATTTTGGGGGAATTTAGGAAACCCTGACTCGTGCCTAAGGCCATGTGTCCGTCATCACCAAAGTTTCCTCGGCTCGGGAACTTGGGTACGAGAAGGGAAGGTCATGCAATGAGCACCCCCGCTCGCCCGATCAAAGATCGGCCTTTACTGACATGATATGCTGTTTTTGAAAACACATGCGTTCTTATTCCGGTTATTAATCTAGAATTACTATGTGATGTGCGCAGCATACAAGTATAGATTAGATCGCCTAAGTTGGAACAAAACATTGCTTGTTCGTTTGAGAAAATGATTTGAAGCTTGCTACTCGCAAGTAGGCTAAGTCGTAGATTTTGTCACCCTCAAATGGGCTTAAAACTCGCATTTCGATGAATTGTTCCAATTCAAGTAATCCAACCTTCACCCACAGGCATTCAAGAAGTTAATCAAATAAGCACATAGCCTCATGGCAAGCATGCTAACATGGCAACACTTACACACATGCAAGATGCTAAAGCATAAACACTCACAGTGTACTCCAATCCGAAACAAAGAACTAGTTAGAAATCATGCATAAGCCTAGTTTATGTTAAGATGGCTAATGTAACACATGCAAAAATGAAACTAAGATAGGCTCGGCTATCCTAAGATGTCATGTGAATGCAACTTGATAACATGTATTCAATTTGGAATTGAAATATAATGCAGTTTGTATGATGCGTCGAGCCCGATGCATGCAATACAAATGGATGATGCACGTATGCAAGCATAAGGATGCTAATTGAAACATGCCCTAAAACTAACCATCAAAAGCATGTAAGTAAAAGGGAGAAAGAAATGGGGGTTAGAAGACACGCATCACACACACGCACGCTTATTACAACAGTTGTGCCCTCTCGATGGAGGGTCCAAATAATGAGCTAACTAGCTAATCTAAGCTAATTAAACTAATTATTACATCTCAAAACTAATTAACTAACAAGCTAACTAATTAAGTACGAAACGAAGCTAATTAACTAACAAGTTAACTAACTAGTTATTACAATACAAATAAGCGGCTAAATGCATTAACTACTTAAATACAGAACCAAACCATAAACTAGCTAAAGAGAGCAATAAAGAGAGGTCCTCAGGATGAGGAGTGCATGCTTGCTCGGTCGCCTCGTTCAGAAATCTGTCGCGTTGCCCCAACTTGCCTCTGTTTGCAATTGTTCTCAGAACTTTGCATCAAGCTCCAGATAGCTTCTAACTCATCTTGGGGACCCTCAGGAGGGCTGCCGACCAGTTATTGGTGTTATAGACCACCTGCCGACCACTTGCCATTGCTCCAGACCAGAAAAAGTGGTCATCCAGCTAGTTTTTCTGGTCGGTCGACCAGTTTTGCTTCCATACTTCCAGTTTGCTGCAACAGAGGACAAGAAGGGGCATGGCAATGTATTTGCAACACATGTGTGCACAACCACCCTCCCTATCATTTCATAAGCTCAAGGGAGTGTAGTGCTCGACCCTTGGGCCACCAATCACGCATCTCGATGCATGATGGCCGAGAAGCCAAGATTGCACGAATCAATGTGAAATGAATGCACACATAACACATAAGTGCCTTTAACTCTATCATGCATGATCAAGAGCGTCGGCGACCGAGAATTGAGGCACGTTTTATCACTTCGAGTATGAAATGTCCATCGTTTCCCGTGTTTGGATTAACACCTAACCCAAACACAAGCAATGCAACTCCAGCATGTTAAACACAATGTAATGCATGCAAACAACATGCTATGCAACATGAGCAACCTATCAATGCTAATGACTTGCATGCACAGTGGAAGACAACATAACAATGCTAATGGCATGCATACACAATGCAATGCAACATAAGCAACCTAACAATACTAATGGCATGCATACATAATACAATGCAACTCAAGCATACAAAACATAATGCGAACAACAAGCATGCGAACATAATGTGATGCAACAAGCATGCAACATAATGTGCTCAACGGACTTAAACCGAAATTGGATAGACCTCAGTCATGCCAAAACAATGGCCATAATGATGAAATGAAGGCACAAAAAGGCAAGACATGCGTGCACATGCATTGGCCTATTAACTAGGCCCAAGAGTACAACTCTTAAGAGTGCTCAAGGAATGAGAAAATTGGAAGTGCAACAACACTATATGCACTGAAATAAGGTATGAAATGATGCCAAATCACTCAAACAACACAACCATGGCATGCTAGGGTCCTTAAAGCATTAAAGCTAGCTAAGAGGACTACAAAGGACATGCAATACATAGCACAAATGCAAGAACCAACCATGGACATAGCTTAAATGGGTCAAAACAAAGACCGAAGCATGCTGAGATGGGGGCTCAAATGCTCTAAGCATGCATGTATACATACTAGGCCATAAACAAGGCAACAATGCACAACCCTTAGAGGCACTCAAAGGGTGAAAGAAATGGGACCATGGCAGTCCTATATGCTCTAAAATGTCATGGTAAATGATGCCAAATCATGTACATGATACAAATGAAGCATGCTATGGTGCCCAAAGCTTGAAGGTAGCAAGGCCAATTGCACTACAGCTATGCAATACATGAAGCATATGGCAAATACAACCCAAAATAGTCCTAGAGCATGTCAAAATGATGCTAAAACATGTATGGAAGGAAGCCAAAATAAGCTAGCATGGTGAGCATGAAGCATGAAATATGCAAGGCCAAAAGGGAGGATTACACTACACCTACTAAGACCAAACATGAGATGAATTAACCAACAAAAATCAGAGTTACATCATGGCAAAATAACCCCAAAAAACATACTGAAATGATAGTTCGCAAGCTTAGGCATGAAGGCATACACAATGGCTCATGTTTAAGGCATAAAGCACAAACTCTCCAATGCATTGAAAGAGTAAAAGATGTGAGTGTATGATCACACTACATGTACTAAAATCACATTTCAAATGATACCAAATCATGAAAATAGTCCAATCAATGCATGCTAATGGACTCAATACACAAAGCTAATGAGCAAGATTGAACCATGGCTATACGAAGTAGTGCATGCATGACCAAAACAACATAAATCAAAGCTAGATCATGCTAAAAAATGAACAAAAGTTTCTTAGAGTTGAGCCAAAAGCATGCTAGAATGATGATCAAAAGCATGATACACATTAGGCTAGTTTGTGGAATTGCACTACAAGTGCATGGAGCATGCAAGGGGCTATCAAACCAACCTAAAATAGAGTTATGGCATGCTAAAAAAACACCAAAAACCTACTGAGATGGACCCAAAACATGCAAGAAAGACATGCTACTTCATGAAGCACACAAAGCTAGTTTGTAAGGATTACACTACAAGTGTATAAACCATGCAAGGGGTGACAAAACCAAGTCAAAAAAATGGTATGCCATGTCAAAATAAGCCCAAAAACAGGCTGAGATGGAGTCAACACAAGCTTAACAAACATGCTCAAACATGAGGCAAATGAAGCAAGTAACTAAAAACACAAGGAGAGGGGATGACCCTCTCCTATTTGGGACCTCAAAACACCATTTCCACCCCTGAAATTCTTCTAAGTTTCAGTGGTGAGAAGGCCAAAAGGAGGTGGTACCAATAGCTTAAAAGGAAAGCACAAAACAAGGCCAAACAGGGCACAAGAGGGGGTAGACCACCCCCAACACCAACAAGGCCTTAAACAAACATGCTAAGGACTAAAAATTAGAACTTTTTTGCAGTACAAAGTCAAGCCAAAATAAGCATGAATATAGGTCCAGAAGCTTAAACAAGAACAAGGGTTTTAAGGGTTAGTAGCTCACCCTTGTAGAACAACTTTAGAGCAACAGCTCCATCAGCTATTTTGGATCAAAACCAGTCCCAAAACTCCAAAACCAACCTCAAGGAGCCTCAGCAACAAAAGGGTGATGCTTCACTATGTGTTTGTGTCAAAAAGTGTGAAGAAACTACACTTTAAGGCACAAAAATGAAAGAGATGGAGAATTATAGAGATAGAGTGATATGTATAGCTCAAGCACCAAAATCTAAACCTAAGTCAAGAGGGGGGAGGTTCTCTTTTATAGAGAACCAAAGGTTAAGCTTGTTGAACAAGCTTAAGGCCTAATGCCATCCCTCCATACACGTGTATGGAGGACAGTTTCTGTGCCCTCCAGTTGTTACAGCTGGCTAGAAAATATCTCCAAAAAGATGCTGGAAAGCTGCCGACCACTTAAAGTGGTCGGCTAGCTACTTACACTGGTCGGCCGACCAGTAGAAGTGGTTGGCCAGGGAAGAAAGTGGTCGGTCATGGTGGAAAGGCAGTCTGCACACTGAAATCAAGGTGGTGGTTTGGTGGCTGACCACTATTGGTGGTCCAAAGACCAAGAAAACCAGTTAGCCGACCAGAAAACTGGCTGGCACGAGGGAAAGCGGTCTCCAAGGGGAAGACCTGGTATCCCACTCTTATTCCACTATCCAAGCAAGGAAAACAAGGTTTGTGCCAAAAACAAACCAAAAAGGATGCAAGACAAAAGTCTGGGAGGCAAGGCGCGTAGCCGGGAGCCTCGAAAACTAGTCTACGGGCACCAAAAGCGATCTATGAGGGAAAAATGGTCTATGACCACAAAAAGTGGTCTCCCAGACCATAGTGTCCCTCTAGGCAAGGTCAAAAAGGCATGGTTCAAAAACCAACCCAAACGGAGAACGTTAAGCGGTCCCGAGACAAGGCGCACGACCGAAGGCTCCGAAAACCGGAAACTAGTCTCCAAGCAGGAAAAGTGGTCTACGACCACAAAAAGGTGGTCTACAGACCTCCTTCTCCTTCCAGGGAAGGTAAAACAAGGTTTGGTTCAAAACCAAACCAAAAGGGAAGCAAGACAAGGCGTTCGGCCGAAGGCTCCAGAAACCGGAAACTAGCCTTCCAGAGGGAAAAGTGGTCTACGGACCTCTCTCCCCCTCCAGGCAAGGAGAACAAAGCTTGGTCCACAAATTGAGCCAAAACACAAAGAGTTCAGAGGCCTGGAGGCAACGCACTCAGCCGAAAACTCCGGAAACTCGAAACGAGCGCAAACATGCACAATCACCGAGTGCTCAATCGATGACGTCGGAGTATTGAGGTCGGTCAAAAATGGGGTGTCTACAAATACCATGGCCCATTGATTAATAGGTCCTCGCCCAGAGGAAACAATACAATGGCCCATTGGATTAATTAAAACACAGAGATCTCTAATGTTAGACTTTAATGGTTTACATTGAACTATGAATTATTGATTGACCTGTTATGGTCCCATTGGATTGACTTCCTATTAGCTTCAGTACGTTGTTACATTGATACTCTATTGGATGTACCATGTAAATTGATTGAATGATTATTGTTATCATAAATGATTAATATGATTGTTTAATCAAATGGTTTTGCTTATTGACATGAATTGTTTTGGAAACTGAAGATGTGATTTGTAACATGCTAGACTTCTTTCATGTAAAACATTTATTTTGATATTACTCACTGGGCTTCAGCTCACTCATCTCTCTTATATATATGGAGGTGAACAAGTGGAACGACAAGTTTAAGGTAGCCTCAAAGTCTACCCTGTAAAGCCATTTTGATGTGCCTTCATGATGGGATGTGCTTGGACTCAAGAGGAGTCTAGCTTTGTCAACCCTTCTGTCTTTCGGTCTTTCATTTTGTTGTTTGAGAAAACTTGTTTTGATTTGACTAGATATTATGTAAAGGGAGTTAACTGAATATGATGTACGTATGTATATGTAGCTTGTATGAAGTTAAAATTTTTAATTATTTATGAATTTGGCATGTATGCACTGCTCAATGACCTTAGTTATATTTCTTATTGCTTCCGCTAAGCCCCGTTATATATATTATGATTGATTTTTTCATTAAGGCCGTAGGTAATTTGAGAATACTAGCTGGTCATGAAACCTAAACCTTTACGGACGGGTTTAGGTCTTGACAAAAACTCACACTTCCTGAATTTAGCATATAACTGGTGTGCTCTAAGCAACTCAAGTGCAATCCGCAAGTGTTCCTCGTGTTTCTCCTCAGAGGGTGAGTAGACTAAGATGTTGTCGATGAAGACAACCAAACATTGATCTAAGAACTCATAAAAGACTCGAAGGCATCACTAAGAACTCGTAATGGTCATAGCACGTGCGTAATGCCGTTTTCTGAATATCCACCTCCTTCGCTTTCAACTAGTGATACCTTGATCTTAAATCAATCTTCGAAAAGCAACGTGACCCCTTCAGCTGGTCAAACAAGTCATTTATTCACAGTAATGGGTATTTGTTCTTAATAGTTACCTGGTTTGACTTTTGGTAATTAATACACAGTCATAATTGTCACGACCAAAACCCGACCCTATGGGTTTAGCATCGTAACCGGCCAGTAATCCGAGATTACCGAAGGCCTGCAGAACAGTAATACAGTAAAACAGAGTACAGGGCCTGGCGGAAGCCAATACAGTAATTAAACAATGTCCAACGAGCTGTGACAGTCTGTATGCCAAAAAGATTTTTCATGCATTCATACATAAACAGTATAGAACAGTATGTACAATATTTACATCCATTCAAGCTAGGGACTCAACCCTACATAACAGTACAGAAAACATTCCGTCTGTACAAAACAGTACGGTCTATACAAAATTTACGGTCACACGGTACAGGGACCTAATCCCTTTATAACAGTACAGTAGTCCAAACAGTATGGAGACAGACGGGGGGAAAACAAACAAAACACCCCAAAGCCATAGCATGGCAACTCGGAACCTCGCAGTGAGGCACATAGGCTGGCTTGACAAAACTGGAGTCTAACCCGCGCTCCTAGCTCCGGTCTGGTGCCTGTACACCTACATATATATATGAGCAGTGAGCTAAAGCCCAGTGAATAACATAATGCGTAAAGGGGTTTAGAATGAATGTCCTTACAGTAATGAAAACAGTTCAATTCAATCAGTATTTCAGTTGTTCAGTACAGTAAACAGTCATATGTGGTACATCCATTAGCATAACAGTGACAGTAGGTCTTAAAAGACCGAACAGTAATGATGGCCATCAGTCAGTAAACAGTAGTGGCTCCACGAGGGAACAGACAGAGATCTCTGTAACAGTAACAGTGACAGTAAACAGTAGTGTTAAGGATGCCACAGTACAGTTCAGAAATAAAGGACATACATTCATTCAGTAAACAATATCAGTTCAGTAAACAGTTCAGTTCAGTAATCAGAAGATAATCATTTGTGAACATATCTTTACACAATCGTTACTCACAGAGTTCTGGGCTACAGTATGCTAGAGCGTGTCCCCCAGTCGCCAACCCTACACAGTTCACAGGTTGAACACACACTAAGCTACACAGTTGGGAAATATCATAACTTAATCCCTAATTTGCCTTGGTGTGTTCCACATCTATATCCTCATTAAGATGCCTTAAACTAGGCCTAAGAATGCCTAGGATGGGATGAGGATGCAAAAATACACTTAGAAAACATTTCGCAAACTTTGCTGAAAATAGGAGCCTCGCTCGAGCGAGACTTTCTCCGCTCGAGCGGGATTCCAAAATCAAAGGCTTCGCTCGAGCGAGTAATCCTTCACTCGAGTGGTCTGCAAAACAGTAAAAATACTGGATGCTGAGATTTTACGCGCGATGGTCGCTCGATGGTCGCTCGAGCGGAGCCCTGGACAAAGGTGCTCGCTCGAGCGGGGAATCCTTCGCTCGAGCGAGGAAGCCAAATCTGGAATTTCCAGATCTGCCTCCCAAGCTCAAACCAAGCATTCTACCCCTCCAAACTCGACCTCTTGGGCCCAAATTCTGGAAAACATAACTAAACTCAATGTATAACAAGTTTCAAAGCTCAATTTATGAATTCAAGCCCCAAAGGTGAGTCAATTAAAACCATATTCAAACCCATTTTTCAAGAATATGAAGAACATGCAAACATGCATGGATTCAAACCAAATTCAACCTTCAAAGCTTGTTTAGCTGGACTCATTTTTCCAAGAACATGATGGATACGTGGACTCAAGCCTAATTATGAACATGCATGTACAATTTTACCATGAATTCGACTCAAAACTCATCAATTCAAACATGCATGCAAGAATTATGTTCTATCCTTCATGTATGAACTAAAACAAGACTTAACACTACAATTGAAACATGAATAATTCTAAGACAACAACAAGAAGATGGATGTCCTACCTTAGTCTTGTAGAATTAAGAGTGAGGGAGCTCAAATATGCAAATACACTTCCATTCCTTCAATTTCCAAGCAAAACCAAGCCAAAAGAGGTGAAATCTAACTCTCCCTTAACTCTCTCCCTCTAGTCGGCAAAAGCAAGAAATGAGCTGAGCAAAATGTTTGATTCAAGCATACCAAGGCTCTAACATGTTATAATAAGGGCCCACTAACAATGGCAAAAGTGTAATTACGTCAAACTCTTTAATTAGCTTAATTTAATCTAATTTAGTCATACCCAATCAGTTTTCAGGTAAATACACCATAAAATCACATTAATTATGATGATCATTAAACATCAATCAGTTTCTAATTCGGCCGCCGATAAGGCCTTCAATTAGCAGTTTAAACATATAAGTATGAACAGATAATCATACAATCAAACAGATAGAATGCAATTTAACTAACATATACTCAATCAATTCGGTTTCCAATTTCAGTCAGTCAGTTCAGTACTTTTAATCAGTTCAATTATCAGTCAGTTATCAGTCATTATCAGTTTCGTTTAACAGTAATCGGTGATTATCGGTAATCAATCGGTCATTAATCAGTAAACAGTATGGGGGTTGTTACAGTCTCCCCTCCTTATAAAGAGTTTAGTCCTCTAAACTCGAGTTACCTTCATTCTGGAAGAAAACAGGATTCAGTGGAAACAGTTCAGGATATCGTTTGGCCATGTCATCTTCCCTTTCCCAAGTGGCATACACGCCACCGTGGTTTTGCCAGTCAACTTTCACTAACGGGATCTCTTTGTTTCTCAGTTTCTTGATCCGCCTGTTTACAATCTGTATAGGTCGTTCCTCGTAAGTGTAGTCATCACTCAACACTATCCGAGTAGGCTCAATCACATGGAAGGGATCCCGGAGGTAGTCTCTCAACATAGAGATGTGGAAGACGTTATGCATATGCTCCATTTCAGGAGGAAGCGCAACTTGATACGCCACCAGATTGATTTTCTCAATGATCTCATATGGTCCGACGTATCTCGGCTCTAACTTGCCTTTGACTCCAAAACGAGTCTGGCCTTTCATTGGTGTCACTTTCACAAAAACGTGATCACCCACTTCATACTCTCTGTCCCGTCTTCTGACATCTGCATAACTTTTCTGTCTGCTCTGTGCAGTTTTCAGTCTCTGTTGTATCAGTTTCACTTTCTCAGTCGTTTCATACACAATCTCGGGCCCGAGCAAAGGCCCATCTCCAACTTCTGCCCAGCAAATCGGAGATCTACATTTTCTGCCATACAATGCCTCGAAAGGCGCCATGCCAATACTCGAATGGTAGCTGTTGTTATACGCAAATTCAGCTAAGGGCAAATGGCTTTCCCAGTTTCCCTGAAAATCAAGGACACACATTCTCAGTAGATCCTCCAGAGTTTGGATGGTCCTTTCTGATTGCCCATCTGTCTGAGGATGATAGGCACTACTCAGCCTCAATTCAGTACCCAATGCAGTCTGTAGGCTTTGCCAAAACCTCGATGTAAACTTCGAATCCCTGTCAGAAACAATAGACACAGGCACTCCATGCAGTCTAACAATTTCATCAATATAGATGACAGCCAATTTGTCCGCATTATAAATCGTCTTGACAGGTAAGAAGTGAGCAGATTTGGTTAGTCTATCAACAATAACCCAAATTGAATCCATACCTTTTCTGGAGCGAGGCAATCCGACGATAAAATCCATCGTGATATGCTCTCATTTCCACTCTGGTATGGGTAGGGGTTGCAATAGTCCGGCAGGTCGTTGATGTTCAGCTTTGACCTGTTGGCAATGAAGACATTTGGATACAAAATCAGCAATTTCTTTCTTCATTCTCGGCCACCAGAAATTCTGTTTCAGATCTTGGTACATTTTCGTATTCCCCGGATGGATAGAAAATCTTGACTTGTGGCCCTCTTGCAGAACTCTTCTTTTCAGTTCAGTATCATTTGGTACACACAGTCTTTCTTGAAATTTCAGTACCTTATTCTCAAATTTGAATCCCGGTCTCTGTTTAGATTCTCTTTCCTCGATGATCTTCTTCAAGAAATCATCCAGTTGCTGTTTTTCTTTAACCTCTTCAATCAGTGCCGGTTGAGCAGAAATAGCAGCTAAGATTCCACCTTGTTCTCTCAAAGCAATTTCAATTTCAGATTTTTCAAGGTCACAAAGCAACTCTTTCTGTCCTGTAAGCAAACAGGCTAAGTTTCCAATCGATTTTCGGCTCAATGCATCGGCAACGGTATTGGCTTTTCCCGGATGGTACAATATCTGTAGGTCATAGTCTTTAATCAGTTCCAGCCATCACCGATGTCTCATATTCAGTTCTTTCTGTGTGAAGAAATACTTTAAACTCTTGTGGTCGGTGTATACTTCACATGTCACCCCGTACAGATAGTGACGCCAGATTTTCAGTGCAAATACTACTGCAGCAAGTTCCAGATCATGGGTCGGGTAGTTCTTTTCATGCGGTCTTAGTTGTCGGGAAGCATAAGCAATAACTCTCCCATTCTGCATTAACACACACCCCAGACCCTTATGAGAAGCATCACTAAATACAGTATAACCATCCGTACCTGTAGGTAAGGTCAAAACTGGTGCAGTCACAAGTAGAGTTTTCAACTCCTGGAACGCAGATTCTCTTTGGTCAGTCCAGTCAAATGATGTCCCCTTCTGAGTTAACTAAGTCAATGGTAGAGCAATTTTGGAGAAATCTTTGACAAATCTTCTGTAATATCCAGCCAATCCCAAAAAGCTTTGGACTTCAGTCACATTTGTTGGTTTAGGCCAGTTCACTACAGCTTCAATTTTCTGCGGATCAACAGAAATTCCATCTTTGCTAACAACATGCCCCAAAAACATAACATGGTCAAGCCAAAATTCACATTTAGACAGTTTAGCATACAGTTTCTGTTCTCTTAAGGTTTGTAGGGCAAGTCTCAGATGATGTTCATGCTGTTCTATACTTTTGGAGTAAATCAATATGTCATCGATAAATACAACAATAAAGTCATCAAGGTATGGTTTAAAAATTCTGTTCATGAGGTCCATAAAAGCAGCAGGGGCATTCGTGACTCCAAAAGGCATAACCAAAAATTCGTAGTGTCCATACCTTGTTCTAAAAGCAGTTTTATCAATGTCTTCCGGTTTAACCTTCAGTTGATGGTATCCTGATCTGAGATCAATCTTGGAAAACACTTGTGCACCCTGTAACTGATCAAATAAGTCAACAATACGTGGCAAAGGGTATTTATTTTTCACAGTTACCTTGTTCAGTTCACGGTAGTCTATACACAACCTCAACGAGCCATCTTTCTTCTTGACAAACAAAACTGGTGCACCCTATGGTGAGGTACTGGGTCTGATGAACTTTTTGTCTAACAGTTCTTGCAGTTGCACTTTCAGTTCTTTCAGTTCAGTTGGAGCCATTCGGTAAGGAGCTTTAGAAACTGGTTGTGTTCCGGGAATCACATCAACAGTAAATTCAATCTCCCTGTCAGTCAAATCTCCTGGAAGATTATCTGGAAAAACATCTGGAAATTCTCTGACTATAGGAATACAATTCACATCAGTTTTAACACTATCATCAGTAGACACAGTCAGTACAGAACACAGATATCCTTTACACCCCTTTCTAATTAATTTAACAGCTTTCACTGACGAAATCAAATACGGAGGAGATACTACTCCACTCCCATTAAACACAAATTCAGGCAAACCAGGTGGACGAAAAACAACTTGCTTGGTCACACAGTCAATAGTGGCATGATATTTTTGTAACCAATCCATCCCCAATATTATGTCAAAATGATCAATGTTCAATGGCAGTAAATCAATAAACAGATGCATATTCCCAACAATAATTTCACATGCGGGGTACATATAAGCACATGTCATGGACCCTCCTACGGGTGATGATACGGCTAGCAGATAGTTCATGGGTTCTAAGGGTCTATTCAATTTCCGTGAGAAAGCATGCGATACATAAGAATGCGTAGACCCCGAATCAATTAATACATATGCATTTTGTGCACAAATAGAGAGAATACCTGACACAACGGTCTCGGTATTCTGCACATCTCCCGGTACTAGTGCGAACACTCGGCCCTGCCTCACAGGCTCTTTCCCGGTAGCTTTAGGGTTAGGCTTTGGTGCTACAGTTGATGCTGCTGCACTTGGTGCAGCTTTACCACTGGCTTGTGGAGCAGAGGGGCAGTCTTTAACCATGTGGCCCACCTTGCCACACCTGTAACAGGCTCCAGATATTCTGTAACAGACTCCCTTGTGCTTCTTGCCACACTCAGGACAGGGTGGTATGAATCCACTCCCTTGACTGGGGCTAGTTGTCGTCCCCGTATTCTGTTTCTTATTGGCTGGGTTGTGCTTGCCTTTCTTGAATTTGAAACCCTGCCTTTTTCCATACCATTCAATTGTTGGTGTTTCAGATTGTTTCACTGCTGCAATGTTCGACTCGGCCATCAATGCCCGATCGAGAACACCCACAAAAGTCGGTAGTTTCAAGACATTTATTCGATCAAGGATCGCAACATTAAGGCCACCTTCGAATTTCCTGGCCTTCTTATATTCAGTATCCACCATATGCGGTGCATATCGGGCTAGTTCAGTAAATTTCGTCTCATATTCTGCAACGGACATTGTGCCCTGCTTCAGCTGTTCAAATTCAGTCATTTTTCTATCCCTGACACACTGAGGGAAGTACTTTTCAAAGAAGGACTCCTTGAACTGAGCCCAAGTCATAACAGTATTTGTATCACGGATCAACATCCACCACCTTCTAGCTTCTTCTTGTAGGGTGAAGGTAGCTAGCAATACCTTATTCGCTTCCGAGCACGGAAACACTTCAAATAATTTTTCTGTTTCAAGCACCCAAGCTTCAGCCTTTAACGGTTCGAGGCCTCCCTGAAAGGATGGCGGTTTCATCTTGCTGAATTTATGGGTGAGAGCAATAATATCCCCATCATCCACATTCACATTAGGTTCCGGCTGTACC
Organism: Camellia sinensis; assembly: GCF_055761805.1. Classification (NCBI taxonomy): domain Eukaryota; kingdom Viridiplantae; phylum Streptophyta; class Magnoliopsida; order Ericales; family Theaceae; genus Camellia; species Camellia sinensis. Next base: position 147,177,754 of record NC_138963.1, read on the forward strand.
GGAGGAGGAGGAGGTGGGGGTGGTTGGTTCTGTTGTTGTTCAAGTCTAGCAGTTATCAGTTCTATCATTCTTTCCATTCTTTCCATTCTTGCCTCGGCAGACGAGGATTCAGGTTCATTTGCATTGTCCATTTCACACTATAAGCAGTTATAACAGTTTTAAACATAAGCATTCATTTGTTTAACAGTTTACCACATTAGCATGTATTCAGTCATAACGTAACCACACACTTATCATGCTCATGAGATGCCCTAATTACTTTTCTAGGACACCCTATAGCTCATTTGGACACGTGTGTGCGGTATAACTCGTGGTTAAGTATCGCTCTGATACCACTCTGTCACGACCCAAACCCGGTCCTATGGGTTTAGCACCGTAACCAGCCAGTAATCCGAGATTACCGAAGGCCTGCAGAACAGTAATACAGTAAAACAGAGTACAGGGCCTGGCGGAAGCCAATACAGTAATTAAACAATGTCCAACGAGCTATGACAGTCTGTATGCCAAAAAGATTTTTCATGCATTCATACATAAACAGTACAGAACAGTATGTACAATATTTACATCCATTCAAGCTAGGGACTCAACCCTACATAACAGTACAGAAAACATTCCGTCTGTACAAAACAGTACGGTCTATACAAAATTTACGGTCACACGGTACAGGGACCTAATCCCTTTATAACAGTACAGTAGTCCAAACAGTATGGAGACAGACGGGGGGAAAACAAACAAAACACCCCAAAGCCATAGCATGGCAACTCGGAACCTCGCAGTGAGGCACATAGGCTGGCTTGACAAAACTGGAGTCTAACCCGCGCTCCTAGCTCCGGTCTGGTGCCTGTACACCTACATATATATATATATGAGCAGTGAGCTAAAGCCCAGTGAATAACATAATGCGTAAAGGGGTTTAGAATGAATGTCCTTACAGTAATGAAAACAATTCAATTCAATCAGTATTTCAGTTGTTCAGTACAGTAAACAGTCATATGTGGTACATCCATTGGCATAACAGTGACAGTAGGTCTTAAAAGACCGAACAGTAATGATGGCCATCAGTCAGTAAACAGTAGTGGCTCCACGAGGGAACCGACAGAGATCTCTGTAATAGTAACAGTGACAGTAAACAGTAGTGCTAAGGATGCCACAGTACAGTTCAGAAATAAAGGACATACATTCATTCAGTAAACAATATCAGTTCAGTAAACAGTTCAGTTCAGTAATCAGAAGATAATCATTTGTGAACATATCTTTACACAATCGTTACTCACAGAGTTCTGGGCTACAGTATGCTAGAGCGTGTCCCCCAGTCGCCAACCCTACACAGTTCACAGGTTGAACACACACTAAGCTACACAGTTGGGAAATATCATAACTTAATCCCTAATTTGCCTTGGTGTGTTCCACATCTATATCCTCATTAAGATGCCTTAAACTAGGCCTAAGAATGCCTAGGATGGGATGAGGATGCAAAAATACACTTAGAAAACATTTCGCAAACTTTGCTGAAAATAGGAGCCTCGCTCGAGCGAGACTTTCTCCGCTCGAGCGGGATTCCAAAATCAAAGGCTTCGCTCGAGCGAGTAATCCTTCACTCGAGTGGTCTGCAAAACAGTAAAAATACTGGATGCTGAGATTTTACGCGCGATGGTCGCTCGATGGTCGCTCGAGCGGAGCCCTGGACAAAGGTGCTCGCTCGAGCGGGGAATCCTTCGCTCGAGCGAGGAAGCCAAATCTGGAATTTCCAAATCTGCCTCCCAAGCTCAAACCAAGCATTCTACCCCTCCAAACTCGACCTCTTGGGCCCAAATTCTGGAAAACATAACTAAACTCAATGTATAACAAGTTTCAAAGCTCAATTTATGAATTCAAGCCCCAAAGGTGAGTCAATTAAAACCATATTCAAACCCATTTTTCAAGAATATGAAGAACATGCAAACATGCATGGATTCAAACCAAATTCAACCTTCAAAGCTTGTTTAGCTGGACTCATTTTTCCAAGAACATGATGGATACGTGGACTCAAGCCTAATTATGAACATGCATGTACAATTTTACCATGAATTCGACTCAAAACTCATCAATTCAAACATGCATGCAAAAATTATGTTCTATCCTTCATGTATGAACTAAAACAAGACTTAACTCTACAATTGAAACATGAATAATTCTAAGACAACAACAAGAAGATGGATGTCCTACCTTAGTCTTGTAGAATTAAGAGTGAGGGAGCTCAAATATGCAAATACACTTCCATTCCTTCAATTTCCAAGCAAAACCAAGCCAAAAGAGGTGAAATCTAACTCTCTCCCTTAACTCTCTCCCTCTAGTCGGCAAAAGCAAGAAATGAGCTGAGCAAAATGTTTGATTCAAGCATACCAAGGCTCTAACATGTTATAATAAGGGCCCACTAACAATGGCAAAAGTGTAATTACGTCAAACTCTTTAATTAGCTTAATTTAATCTAATTTAGTCATACCCAATCAGTTTTCAGGTAAATACACCATAAAATCACATTAATTATGATGATCATTAAACATCAATCAGTTTCTAATTCGGCCGCCGATAAGGCCTTCAATTAGCAGTTTAAACATATAAGTATGAACAGATAATCATACAATCAAACAGATAGAATGCAATTTAACTAACATATACTCAATCAATTCGGTTTCCAATTTCAGTCAGTCAGTTCAGTACTTTTAATCAGTTCAATTATCAGTCAGTTATCAGTCATTATCAGTTTCGTTTAACAGTAATCGGTGATTATCGGTAATCAATCGGTCATTAATCAGTAAACAGTATGGGGGTTGTTACAATAATGTGTCATCTTTCTTCTATACAAAGAGAATCGATGCTCCCCAAGGTGAGGTACTAGGGCGAATGAAGTTCGTATCTAACAAATCTTGAAGCTATGCCTTTAAGGTCACACAACTTGGTTGGTGCAAACCTATAAGGTGCCATGGAAATTAGAGCTATGCCTGGCGTTAAGTAGATAGAGAACTCAATATCAATTTGTTCTCCAGAAAGACATTTGAATATTCTCGAACTACTCTTAGCAATTCACCTCGAACCGTACTACCCTCATTAGCTATCGAGATGGCAAAAAAAAAAAAGTCAACTCTCCTCAACCTTTAAGGTCATACAACAGAGGAACAAGACTATTGCCCTAGTCACACATAAAGTAGAAGCACTCTCCTGATGGTGTACACACTGACACCCTCCTACAATGGTAATCTATCAAAGCTTGGTAATAAGTCAACCAATCTATACCCAGAACTATGTTGAAAGCATGTATATTAAGAACAATAAATTCGAAAAAGAATTGACGATCTACGACCTGAATCTCACAGGAGCGGCATACTCGACCCAATGCCACTAAACAACCAATAGATGTTTCAACCAATAGAGGAGACTCCAGCAGCTCAAACTCCAACCCCAAAGCGGATACAAAAAAAGACGATATGAAGGAATATGATGTACTAGTATCAATCAACACATTGACAATAGAGTTGAATAACAAGAAGTTATCTCTCACAATAGAAGGTGCTGGCAACTGATCCGGCATGTTAATAGCATATACACACCCTAAAGACCTCTGTTCTACAAGCTCACCCCTTGGAGCAAAGGCCTGATACATGGATTAAGCCGAATTGGCTTCTTGATTGGTTCTTGAGGCATGTGACTATGCTGGCTGATGGCTCTGCATCAACCTCGAACGAAATGCACCATATATTCCACTAGACTAAGGGCAAAACCACTTCAAGTGCCTTGCCTACCTACACTAATAATAGGTAGGCTGCTGCCATCTTCGTTGGCCTTGACCTTGAGAATAAGTCAAGGACGGTGTAGACTGTTACCCTCCTCCTCTCTACGGGTAAACTAAAGACTTGTGGCCCAACTTACAACACTTGAAGCAAGTAAATCCATCTTGATTACCTTTTCCCGAGCTTGCATTTGGCACGGGAAAAGTAGATCTAGACTGTGTAGCCTGTGACTGCTGTGGGGTGGAACCCCTTTGCCTTTTGTTGTCCCTCGCATCAACCTGAACATCTTGACTCCTCTATCTGGAGCCCCTCATTTGCTCCTTCTCTGCTTGGATCACAATCTCTAAGTGGGCCACTGACTTCACGAGATGGCCGTAATCTCTAATCATAGACCTACCACCTTAAAAAGCAACTCGGTCCTCAACCTTTTCTTGAACTCTTGCAACGACGTTCTTCCGTTGCCACAAGTTCCGATGTAAACCTTGAAAGGCTAGTGAAAGCCACATCAAACTTGGCCACTGGTGTGTTTAACTGTTTGAGCTTCAGAAACTGCTCCCTTAACTTCATTCTCGTTGTGGATGGCAAAAACTTATCTTGGAAGGCATTAAAAAAAGCCTTCCAAGTCACTCCGATACGTCTTATCGCATACTTTCATCATTGACTTACATCGCCTCTTAGTTGAAAAGATGCCAAGGTCATTCTTAACATGTCATCCTCGATGCCAAGCATCTCGAATGTCTTCACCATCTACTCGAGCCATTCGTTGGCCTTTAGTGGCTCTTTCAGATCCCCAACAAACTCATTTGGATTCGACCGGAAAAACTTCAGAAAGGATGGCCCTGTCTCTACTACATGGGCCTGGACTTGATTTTCAACCCTCAAAATGTCCATGGATTCCTAACACGCTTCTGCCATTTTGTGGGCGAAGGCATCCATGGCTTGCTGACTTGCTGGCTTGGCCACGTTGACTTAACCAACTCCTTCCTTTTGTGCTGAAATTTCATCTAGTATCGGCACCTCCTGTTAGCTAAGCCTACTACACCTACCACCTCCACATCCATGTCCATATCCACATCCTGACATACTGATAAAGATAACATAAAAAATTTAGCATATTATGAATGTGTCAAAGGTAACTCACTCACATCCTAATATAGTGAACAACAATTAATTTATTCCACATAAGCACGGAGTCACATAGTCACAAACGAATTTTCTTTTTTCATAAAAATCATTCCACGACATTGCTAGAGTTCCAGTTAGAATTAGCAGTGATCAAGTGCTCTTCTAATAAGACTTCTAGAAACTCGTAAAAACAATCAATATATTAAAAACAAAACCCCATACTTATTTACTCACGTAAACATGTTATCGCATAGCATACCAGGTCTACTTCTAATATTATCTAGCGATATAAACCCATTGTGGTAAAAATCACGTCTCACGATCCCAAAGTATTCAAATTCGGTAGTTCTGATACTAAGTTATAACGTCCCGAAATAATAATAACCCACCTCATGATATTCCATGAAAAAGCAGAAACTTACTTAACATTAACCTTTCATTGATATTGTTTTCCTATACAAAAGATGTTATATGCATGTATAAATTCATAAATCCTAGATCCCTAAATCTATAGCATACGACGTGAATGAATAAACTGGAACAAAAAGAAATATAGATAAGTTTATGCCCTAATGGCTACATATTTCCAAGATAATGCTTGGTCATAACAAAAGTGGATCACATCCCAAAACAATTAAAAGCCCGAGGATTGTACAAAAGATAATTACAATAAAAGAAACAAAAAAAAAAAAAAGAGCCTTCAGCTCCACAATCCTTCCAAGCTACGTCCTTGCTGGAGGGATATCATCAGCATCTGAAAGTTGGTTTTCCACATAGGGTGAGCTGAAGCCCAGTAAAGACATTTTAACATAATGTATGATGCTTAAAAATATCATATGGTGAATGCATATGCATGTCATTTACCAAAACGTTACATTTTCTTTTCCAAAACAATGAGATGCCATAGTTATATGTCAATCCATAAAATAATGCTTTTTAAACCAGAAAACTAGGCAGTAGATACAAAACACCGAGAATCTCTAGATATGTGTCCGCCAGTAGGCTATACAAGCACTACCAAAGCCATTTTATTGGTACTAACCGGAAGGATCGACACCTAACCACATGAGTTTCTAGACTTTTACCAAGGACACATAGGCCAACATAATAAAACCACAACTGCACCCCTAGCCAGATTCCCCAAGGTATACACCTTTTTTTTTCTTCTCAAAATGATACATTTTCAATGTTTAAGTATGAAGCAATGTTCAATGCAAGATGTATGAGTTGTTGGTTTCAATTAACCTAATCCTCATGCAATTTCTACAACAATCAAAGTTAACCTCCACTGATAGCCCAGAGCAGTTATCTCTATACAATAGGTAAATTTCCAACAACAATAATAACTTGAAAATCTCAAAATATGAGTGATAGCACATATTCAACTCCATGCTCATCACCAATAGATACATTCATTTTATCTTTTTAAAATCCAACATCTTTCCCCTTTCATTCATAGGTCATATACCAATGATTTCCAATAAAACGTCTTTTACTTTAAAAAAAACCCATTTTTAGGAGAAATTTTCAATATTTCAACATAACTCAACAGTATATTCATTTCCACAACCTTTCTCAAGAACCCATTTAAAACACCTCTTTCTACATTTTCAAAATCAAAACCCTAATCAAAATCCATAACTTTCAATCACTATTCCTTTTTAAAGAGCAAATAATAAGGCTAAGAGTTGAAGAAATCCCTATCTCAAGATTAGAAGGAAAAGAGAATAAGTGTTGAAGTTTGGTGAAGTCAAAAACAAAATCTTCTCCGATTAGATTGTTCTTCTCTATAAGCTCTATGTTTTACTCCGAAACATTATGGTGGTAGAATCAATGGATTAGGGTGTATGAGAGGGTTTAGACAAGAACTAGAGAGAGATTGAGTGCAAAAATTAGATTTTGGGATGTTTTAGAGATAGAAAGAAAGTAAAAAGTGATAGAAAAGGACCTTTCCCCAATCTGATATATGTATAGACCGCTCGAATAACAAAACCATTGTTTGAGTGTCATACACAATTAAGTGACACCGCTCGAGTGACCAAAACACAGCTTGAGCGCACAATGACCTTCTCCTAGAAGTTTGGTAGACTACAGAAGACTGTCGAGCAAAGATCGTCTTGCTCCTAGTAGTTTTGCAGACCTGCAAAGGTAATAAGAGAACTCAAAGACCACTCGAACGAAAGAATAGGGCTTTGTTGGGATCAAAATCACTTTTAGGGTTTTCAAATTCCTTGTACGAAATCGAAATCAAAGTTCATCATTGAACGAAGGGCACAAACTAACATTGAATCATGAATTGGGTTCAAAGAGAGAAGGATGGAAAGTGAAGGAATCGATCAACTGTTTCTGGTATTTATTGTTAATATTTGTTTATTTTTTAAGCTAATGATTATGAAAAATCAATTTCTAATATAATACTAATTTGATTTGGCATTTTTTAGAATAAATCTTTGTATGCTTTGTCTTTGAAAAGGATTCGTTTAATCGGAATTGTTTGTAATACTTGATTAGTGGATTAGTTTAATCAGTTCTTAAAAGAAACTCTTTTTTTGTGTAATGCTATTTAAATATCGATTTACCAAGAATACAGACAAAGATTTTTGACTTAATGTATTCATATATGGATTTGTTGAATTGAAACTGTTTTATGGTAATAGTAGTTTAATATTAATTTTATTTATTTGTTAGTATAATTAGTCCATAATAACATATTTTTTCATTTAAAAAATGCAAAGAAAGGATCTTGTTATTTTCACAATCAAAAGGCATCATGGGGGTTTGGTTAGTTATAATCCTTAGAGGGTTTATAGTGCTGGATTTATCAATTATCACCATGTTGTGGTGTTGCAAATTACTTAGGTCAAGAACCAGAAAAATATGTTCATCAGTACTACAAGGTGGAGACTTATCTAATGATATATGACAACATGTTAAGTCCTATTAATGGTAGAGAAATGTGGCCAAGAACTGAGTTTGCAAAGATGCTGACACCTGATGTGAAGAAGAGAGCTAGGAGGCCTAAACAAAATAAAAGAAATGAGATTGAGGCACCAACTAAAGGCAGAAAGCTAGGAAGGCAGTGCACTAAAATGACTTGTAATAATTGTGGGAATATGGGACACAACAAGAGAAGTTGCAAGATGAAAGGCAGATTCAGTAGATTCAGCTATATACAAAAAAGCCAACCTCAGGGGAGCCAAGCTGAATAAAGCCAACCTCAGAGTCAATTAACTGCAAAAGGACCTGAGGTCAGGCCACACAGAAGATAGAAGAAATTAGTTGTAAGTATTCTTTTTATTATTATTATTTTTATTTTTAAATAGTAACTTAACTGTCATATATTTGATTGTGTTTAATTGTTAAAATAATTCAATCTTATTGTTGGTTAAAAGGTGAGTGGTATAAGAAAGTCAGTCAACTCCATCTCCAATGAGTTCAACTAGAACACCAAAGATGTGGAGAGGCAAGCTAGTGTACAATGCTAGTGGCCTTAAAATAGCATCCACTAGACAGAAAATGAGAGAACCTGGAGATTGAATCCACTGCATGGAAGTAGGAAGCATCCACTGCACAAAAGATTGAAGTTTTTTTTTTTGTTTTTGTTAGTGGATAAAAGAAGGAAGCATCCACACCACTTTGTCATTGGGGGGTTTTTGTACATTTAATGGTTTTTTTCTTTGGAATGGTTGCCCTAAACTTCTTAACTATGTAAAGGTAGTATTTTGGTTGTCACAAACAATTGTGTGTTTTGAAAACTTGAATGACAAATTTATGAATGTTGGTTTCGTGCATGATGCTCTATTTTATGAATGCTGCACTTGATTTGTATGTAAATTTAGCTTGTGTTGGTTTTGATTCCCATTTGATGAATGGATGCCATTTCATGACAATTCAGTAAGTATTGGATGGATGCAATTTATCAGTGATGCCAATTGCGTGTTTTGAAGATTTCAATGAGCATTATGAATGTAACACACAATGCCAGTGATGGTTGTCTTTTTTTTCTTTTCTAAGTACAACCTTAACACAAAATATGAAATTTTCATTCAAAATACTTCTCTCATTACATTTCATTTATAATATTTCCCCCCATTACATTCATTCATTCATTCATAATAGTCCCTCTCATTACATTTTTTTCTTAGGCTATATTACAAACCACATTGATAAAATGATGCACCATGAGGCAGCCAAGCATATCCATAACTTTCTCTCTATTCGATTCCTTGTCTGTAATTTTGCTTATAGCTTATTGACTTTCTTCAACAACCTATGGATGATTTGCACTGCCCGTGAGCACATAGGTAGGTCTACCCAGGTGAACTGATTACAACCACTACTGGGACAACTAAGAAACCTCCTACCAGGATTTGTATCAGTCCATGATGTTTATATCACCCTCCATCTTCTACAGCAGATGCATCTCACGTCTTCCAACTTGAGCTCCATCTTCCTTCAGTTGAGCACCATCTTCCCTGATTTCTTAACCCTTTATTCCTCATTCTCTTTCACCCATCAAAATGATGCTCTATTGTTTTTTTTTTGAACTTGCCTATGTTAAATAGCAGAAGGGAAAGGTTGAATATAGCAGAAAAGACTCTTATATTCCCTCCATTAGTCATTATCATATCTTGTATGATAAAAAATATAGCATTAGTCATTAGCATATTTTTATTCATGTAGAAAATGTGGAATAATTTTTTTAAGAAATGATATTGTAGCTTAATATTTTGATCAATATAGGAATTTCATAATTATTCACAATGTTTATAGATCCATACTTATAAGTATTTGTAGGGTTACTTTCATGAAATTATAAAGTTACATAACTTAATATAACATCTGTAAGTAATCAGCATATAATAAAAATTGATCGAAACTTTTTGTTTGATGTACTTACTTTATGTATTATTGAGTTGTTGCGATAATGTTTGGGCATCATTTAGTTTTTTTTTTTCCCTTGTAATTTGACTAAAATGTGTGCACGAGACTCTTTTTTTTTTTTTTGAATTTCACAACAGATATGACAATTCCTGCTTCACCTTACTTAACTTTGCTTGGAGAGCATATTGCAACAGATGTTCTGTAGTTTTTATTTTACCATCTTCTTATTTTTCTTTTTGCTCGCCATAATAACTCATTGTAATAAAAATATTTTGATGAGTAAAAGTTTGAAGAGATATCATATTGTTATGAATTTCAAAATCAATTTTTTCTCAATAATGTGATTTTTTCTATGAGGGAAAAAAAAAAAGGATATAATTATTGTCATGATGGAGGTGTTTTGCAAAATCTTGATTTGTTATTGAAATTTGTTGTGGACACTTGTTTGTATGACATGTATGTATATATGTATTGAACATAAGTTGATAGGAGAATGATATACAATTTGGCAATTTTTTTTCTAACAAATATGACTATATTACTAAAGTAATACGTGTTTAAAAATTAAAGTATTCGATAGTAATATAACATTACCGATTGACAATGTATGAATATAGTAACATAAATAAATTTATGTTTATATTATATATATATATATACTTATATATGTAGACATTGACTTATATAAGATATCATAAAACTAATATGTGAAATATTTTGTAACAACATAATATAGGTAACAATGAGAAATTAATTATTCAAAATTAAATAGTTGGTCAGAATGCAGATGTTTAGTGTTATATTTTTGTGTGTATGCACTATTTTTTAATTAGATTATTAAATTCACATACAAATTTAAAAGAATTTGTGAATAATTAGTGTAAAATTAGAAATTAGTGAAGAATATATATATATATATATATATATATATATATATATATATATATATATATATAAAAGAAGAGAAGTTTATAGTTTTTGGTTTAGTTTGTTTTTGGAAATTTACCTATAAATCTCATCTTGAGGAATGATGATCCATTTAGTCCATAACACTTTTTTATAGGCCAATTTGTCCCATTGATTTTGGAAAGATAAATTTGATATATTATTTTAAAATTAGATTTACGATTATACCCTTATTTCTATTATGTTTCCTTCTCTTTTTTTCTCGTGTTAGAAAAGTAAGATACACAATCTGTGGGAATCAAATATGGGATGAATTTTTATATGAAAATATTTTTTATTCGGGAAATATTTCAAAATGAGTACAAAAATGACTTAAAATATGAGATTTTTCAAACATTTTAAAAGGATGTGAGATTCTTTAAACATTTCAAAAGGATGTGAAATTCTTCAAACATTTCAAAAGAAGTACGAAAACTCCTTAGTAAGTTTTAAGCAAATGTATAATTTCAAATTGTAACACTCTAATGTAACACTCAAACATAACACTATTATATAACATTTTAAAAAAATAAAAAAATAAAAAAAAATCTTCAATATACTTTTCCTAAATGTAACACTCTAATGTAACACTCCAATATAGCACTCTAAAAAAACTCCTTAGTGTAACACTCCAATGTAACATACAAAAAAATTCCTTGGTATATTTTTTTCAAATATAACACTATAATGTAACACTTCCACAAAAAAAAAAAAAAAAAAAAAGGATCTAAAATTTTTCAAACAATTTCAAAAGGATGTGGGATTCTTCAAACCATTCTAAAAGGAGTACAAAAATTCCTTAATAAGTTTTGAGCAAATGTATAATTTCAAATTATGAGTGTTACGATTGGAAAAAAAATACATTAAAGAGTTTTTTTTTAATTATATTTTTGTGTGTTACATTGGAGTGTTATGTTTGGGATTGCATTGATTGGAATGTTACGTTTGGGAAAAGTATACTAAGGATTTTTTTTTTGGGTATGTTACATTAGAGTCTTAGGTTTGAGAAAAGTACACTAATGAGTTTTTTTCGAGTGTTACGTTGTTACGTTTGAGAAAAGTACACCAATAAATTTTTTTAATATGTTACATTGGAGTGTTACATTTTTGTTTGTAATGTGAGATTTGTTCTAGGAGAGAAAATCCAAAACCTCTATAATACGGATTGTCCAAATGTGTAATTTTATATTTGGAGAAATCCACTTTTATCCCTAAAAAATTAAGCTCAAACATGTAAGTGACTACATTTTTGTGTAATTTTCACTTCAATGGGATCTTTGGGTTCATAATAAAAAAAAGTGAGGAGTAAATAATTTACAAGATCATATTTGGGGATATATTGATATTTCACCCTTATTTTTTCAAACTTTTGATTTTCATATATATATATTTTTTAATCTTTGACACTATTTTTTTAATAACCGTTTTATTTTCATTTTAGATTCACTTAATTTAATATATACATATATATATATATATATATTTTAATTTTACTTTTAGATTTAAATTCACTTAATCTAAATACACTTAATTTTTTTTTTTTGTGTATTCTTTTTGAAAAACAATTATTGATAATAATAATAATAAATCAACTTATGTTTGAATTTATAAATTTTTTTACTAATATTTTACTTTTTAATTCTATTTAGATTATTAGATATTATATTTTTATGTAAAATTATAATTTAAATATAAAATATGAAGAAATTAAAGTATCTTCAATCATCAAAAAAAATGAGAGAATATGAAAAATTAAAAATTGAAAAACAAATTTAAAAATAAAACCAATGAAAGTGGTTCTTATTTAGAATTTTGACATTATACCTTAGTTATTAAAATTCTATATAATAGTTCATAAAATATAATTTAAACAAAAAGAAAGTGTATGAAGATAACCTGCGAAATTTTGAGATGCAATACAAATTTCTGTTTTAAAAACGCATGCAGTTTCCTCGGTCTAGATTCAAATGGATTCATACAATTTCAAGATTCAATCACAATTTTTCACAGTGATTTGATTCATGATAGACAATTATAAATATTATGTATATCAATATAGAAGCAAACACGAGAAAAAAGAAAGTGTAATTATTTTTTATTCTTCAATCATCATCAATGTAAAAAATAGGGAGACGGTTTCTTTCTCTTTTTTTTTTTTGAGATAAAAAGGGAGACGATTTGTTTATATTTATATGAGACTCTTTGAAGCAGATATATCATTTTTGAGTATTTAACTCTAAAAATAAAGAGATAGTTGGTTTATATAGGATTATTCATAACTTTTAAAAATATAATAGATTTGAGAGAGTAAAATTAAGATTTAAAAAAAAATAAAAAATCATAATAAATTGTTCACACTTTTATAATAGTAGTAGATAATTTTTATTATGGGCAAATTACACAAATAGTTCCTATAGTTTGGGACTTGTGTCACTTTGGTCCTTGACTTTTCAATTGCGACACATTTGACCTTGAATTTTGAATCTTGTTCCAAATAAAGACAATTAAAGATATCATTAGATTTTTCAAGGGTAAAATTGTCAATTTGATAAAATATAAACTAATTTGACAAAAATAAATGCCAAACAAATATTTTTGAATTTTTAAAAATTATTTCTACCTACTAAAAAATAAAATTATGTAAAATTGATAAATTTTTTAGACATTTATTTATTTTTTTTACCAAATTAATTTTTATTATGTGTTTGGATGATGATCATGTAAAATTAATTTTAAAAAATTAATCATGTAATTTTTATTAATTTTACATAATTTTATCATTGGTGGATAAAAATAATTTTTAAAAAATTAAAAATATTTTTTTGACATTTATTTTTGTCAAATTAGTTTATATTTTATCAAATTGATAATTTTACCTTTGAAAAATCTAATGATATTTTCAATTGTCCTTATTTGAAATAAGATTCAAAATTCAGGGTCAAATGTGTCACAGCTGAAAAGTTAGGGAACAAAGTGACACAAGTCCCAAACTATAGGGACTATTAGTGTAATTAACCCTTTTATTATTATTATTATTTTTTGTGTGGTTTTATTCAGGTATGGTTTTATTCAGGTAGTTACAAGTGTATCCTAAGAATGTGTTTGTCAATACGCTGATTTTCAGAGTACAATCTTTTGTAATGTGTGCTTTATTTCTTTCAACTCTCTTTCAACCAGTTATTTGGGCGACAATACACAAAATTGGTAAGATAAGACTTCTAGGCATAGGCGAATTATAAGAATCCAAATTCTCACCTGTGCGTGAATCTGTAACATATTTTTCCAAAGTGTGACCATATTATGTATTACTACCTAAAAGTAACTTTTAGGGAACTTGGCTCCTTTAGAATCTAATTTTAAAGATCACCCCTCCCTGATTATACCTTTATTTTGATTCTAAACTTAAGCATTCATCTTTCTTTGCAAGTTAATTAAAAAATTAATTTATTGACTAAAAATAAGATTAAACAAAATTAATGTTAAAAAATTATTCGTTTTAGTTACAACCAAACGACAAAGGACAAAATGTCATTAGCCATTCTAGCTGTATAAAGGTGGAATATAAAATTAGCCTATAAAATTTTGAAAATTTGAAATTCATTAGATAACAACATCAAAGGTGGGTCCAATTCCAATGTTTGGGTGATTGAATTGGCCTACCGTGTTTGGTTGATGTGAAAGTGAAAACAGAACAATTGATGGTGCCTTTGATTGGATTTAATAAAGCCAAACAACTATTACATGATGATGATGATGATAGGTATAACCAGAGATGTAAAACACAACTCATGGAATGAACCAAAATGATAAGGTGTTTGAAAATTGGGTCCAGCGTGTTTTCAGAGATTAAAATTAGACTGTTTAATTCATTTTGTAGGTTTATTTTTTTTATCTTATTTTGATAATTCAAATAGTTTAGATTTTAAAATTCATCGAGTATATTATCTTTGTAAGAAATTAAGTCAATCGGATAACAGTAATTACATGTTTGACTTAATTTTATATGAGCCGTTTATTTTTTTACAGTCTAATTTTTTTTTTTTTTTATAAAATTGATTCGAACACATAATTGTCGTTATCCGATCGACTTCATTTTTTGTACGAATAATATACTTGACGAATATTAAAATAAGAATGATTCGAATCATCAAAGCAAGACTCCAAAGTAAGCTCACAAAACGAACTAGATGATCCAATCTTGATTTTCAACTAAAAACAAAATGGACCTTGAAAATTAAACAGGTAATAATAGTATGATGATGACGTTCTAAGTTCGACTACCATGTTTGTTTGTTTGGATTAAGGGGATTGAACCAAAAAATCGATCGCTCCGTTTTAATTTTTTTACAAAAATGATTTGTAGCTCGAAACTGACGAAGCTCGAATGCCTGATTGCCCAAAACGTCGTTTTGGACAGTATTTTTTTTTTCTTCTCTCTTTCTTTTTCTTTTTCTTTCGAACACACAAACAGGAGAAGAGGAGAGAGAGAGAAAAGAGAGGAGAGGAGAGGAGAGGAGAGGAAGAGGAAGATGAAGATGAAGAGAGAAGAGGCGACAAAGAAGGAGAAAAGATGATCAACGGTGATGGTGGCGGCACCGGTGGGTATCACCGATCTCTTTGTTTTCTTTTCTTAAGCTTTGATTGTGAAATGGTTTGAATAAATGTATGGATGTTTTAGAAGTTTCTATTAATTTTGCTTTTCATCTCTTTAAGTGTTTTACTCTCTGTGATTGTTTAATACTTTCCATACATTAGTTTTCTTTGTATTTGTGTTCAAAGTATGAGACGAGTCATGTTATGAGAGACGGGTCGTGTTGCTACCATAGTTTAGAGCAAATGCATTGTGCTACTTGAGATGACTTGTGCTTGTACGTTGAACACAACAATCCTTTTGATCAATGTTTTAAACTTGTAGTTGTGAAATATTGGATAGTTCAAACCAGATTACAATTGATGGCCGATATTAAGTTTTATTTATGTGGTTACTGGTGAATTCTTTGCCTTAGGATTTTTTTTCCAAAGATCAATATCTCAAACCCTATGTTTAATTGTCAATTCAATTTCTCAATTTCATTTAATTGTCGTTTAGTCATAATATCCTTCAATTTTTTTAATCAAAATTAATTGAGGAATTTAACAATTAAATTAATTTAATTTCTCATTTATCTCTGTGGATAGATACCTAGACTTGCCATTATTCTAAAGAATTTGGTATAGTTTAGTATTTATATTTGATGTGTGAAATGACCCATCAAAATTTGGCGTCGTTGCCAGGGACTTCTGGCGAAATTGAGTAATTTAAAGTTACATTCCTATTTTAATTTTTAGTTTAGGATTTTATATTTTAGTGTTGCTAAATATGTAGAGTGTTTGCAAGTGGAGCTATCATCGAAGTGCAAGCGGAGCACAACCAAGCTTTAAAAGGAAATCGCAGCACCAAAGTGCTTAAGAAAACAAACAAAAGCAATTACTCGCAAGCAAAGCACCAAAGTGCTAAAATTAGAGAGCTCAATTGGAAATTGGGGACAACGTCTTCATGTCAAGACGAGTAAAGCATTTTCATTAAATCATGTAAGTATTTTCTTCTTTGGTATTTTACTTTCATAACTTAGTGTACACAAGTTGGAACTTAGTGTATGTGTGTGAACAGTGTATGCACGGGTGCCGTTCTTGTTGCCCTTGTGGAGAAGTGGTTTGGAAATACTCTTCAGATCTTGAGAGACGCTTGTGATCCTCAGCTAGTCACCTGAAAAAGAATTAACACTCCGTCGGGGGTGCCAGAATTAGCACTCTAACGGACAAGTCAGTCTCTACTCTCTGAATTACTTGTATTTTAAGTTAAGTGTAATGGCTCTCACCTCCCTTCCTCTGAATGAAGATCCTATATTTATAGTATTCTCTCTGGGCCTTAGGGCCTGGGACATCCCTGATCCCTTACATGTACTTCTACTCGGCCTTTGTTCTACTGGTTGGAATGCCGGCTATTTTATTCAGCTCTTCAATTGACTGGGACCAATGCCGAATAGAGGTTATGTTATGGACCGGACTGGTCCATTCTTCTCTATTGATCCAACCAAATTCGCCTCCCACAATTGCCCTCCAAACACCCCACTAGCATCAGTTAGTCGGCGTGTTTGGCTTCTAGCCTGGGAAGTCAAAAATTCGGCGGTTAATACTCTTCCCGATGCGTGTCAGAAAGCGTATATGCTTTTTGGTCATTGTAATGATTTCCTGCCCCTTCGTACATTGCCTCTATTTAATGCGATTTGAAATTGTCTCTTCGAGTGTATGTTCTGATTACTCAAAGATATATGGCTCGCCTTTTAGTGCAACTCCTTCACTTCGTGGCTTCTACAACTCCTTGTTTCTCGTTTTTCCATTCGTCTCCTGTAAGTTTTCTTCTTCTTCATTTTTGATCCCGCTTCTTTGTTGGCTTTTAGTTTTCCATAATCCTTGGGTTGGCCAAAATGGCAAAACATCTGAAGGAGCTCCTTTCCGCGGATCGAATCTCCGGCTTTCGACGCCATTTTTCCATCCCTGATGACGTCCATCTGTCACTTTTGGCAGATCACACCACTGATATGGAAAGGGAAGATGAGAGCACAATCGTCTTTCCTCTCCTATCAATTGCTGAGGGTGGAGTCCGCTTTCCTCTTCACCTATTTTTTAGGGCCGTTTTTCAATACCCTTTCCAGCCCAATGTGAATTTCTTTCCCATCATAATGGGAATTGTAGAGATGAATCGGCGTCTTAGGATTAATTTAGGTATACCTACCATTCGGCACTGTTTTGTCCTAGCCAAATCTATCGGCCGGCTAGGACGCTACTTTCTTAGAGCCAACGATATTGATCATCACTTAGTGACTACGCTTGCCAGCTCTGGCAAGCGTGTCGATGACGTGATGGTCGTCGTCCGCGACAATTTGGAACTCGGCGAAGGTGAAGATTGCCTAGACCCTGTGCCAAGGCGAAAAGGCAAACCAGGGGCCGATTAGATCACTTGTTTCTGTTATTTCCATATCTGTGTTCGACACTATACACATCTAATCATTTTGTTTGTGTAGGTAGTGACTTGAAGAGAGTGTTAGCTTCACACGAAAATGTTGTGCTTACAGAAATTAAGACCGCACTACAGTTCGTCGGCCGTCAAAACCTTCAAAAACAAGGGAGGGCGGCCCACATTCTCCTGCAGTACGAGTCGATTTATACTACATTCTCGGCAGCAGACAACATTCTGATCACGCGAGGTGACAACCATCTTACAGCCCTCATCTTCCACAGCTTCAAAAACTTGAGGCAGATCGGTTTAGAAACATCCGATTCTGAACACTTAGAAGAACAAACGGCAGAACCAATCGCTGAGGACCTGGATTAGTTGGCAACAGAGGTTGACGAAGCTATTAACTCGGCCTTTGAGGAGGCCGGACTGAACTCGTCCGACCCTTCTTCCACATCAGGCCGAGGGGACGCCTTCAGAGATATTTTTACAAATTTGGGAGACCTTCCCGACGCTTATTCTGAGGGTGTGGCTGGGAAAAGTCTCACGCAGATGGCATGAAAGAGAAATGCCGAACGCATGGCCGCCCGACGGAAAGCTGTGGCTACCCGTTCTGTACTTGCCCCGACTGAATCTTCCAAACCCACAATTGTAGAAGAAACGACTTACGTTGACGTGGCCGAGACGAAAAAGGCAGCCGATCGACCGAGTTAATAGCTTGTTTTGGTTTTGTTTGCATACGGTATTTCTTGGTATGTGACGATCCCAACTTGTTTTGCAGACGGTCGGAAGGATCGCCGAATTAGGCCGCCGCCAGCATGATGCCATTGAAAGGATTGGCCGTTTGCAGTCGGAAGTGGAGGGTCAGAGGAGCAGGGCCGAGTTTGAGGTGATAAGAGCCACAATGGAAAGTGCGCAGGCCGAAGCTGAGAAGGAAAGGGCACAGACTACTGACCAGCTCAAATCGGACGCCGAGGAGAGGGCAAATGCGAGTGAGGAATCGCTTAAGTTGGAGGCCGAATTAGCAGAGTCGAAAGCGGCAAAGGAAAAAGCCGAATCTGAGGCTTCCAAAGCATTCGAGGCTGGGAAGAGTGCCGCTCTAGAAAACTATGTAGAAGAGGTTGCCAACTTCGATAATCGGGGATTCAAACATGGCTGGCTCAAAGCCCTTGCTGCCGCTGAAGTGACATTGGACGTGTCGATTCCATACAAGCAAGTGGACGTTGAGCCGCTAGAGTCTGATCCCGAGGATTGATTTGGCGATCAATTTAGTTTTGTTAGGTGCTTTTAATTTCAATGTATGTTCTTTGTTAGTTGATTTTCGTCTTTTTTGGATTTTCATGTGTAAAATGTCCACTGTTAGCGCCCAATTTATGAATGAAAATTTTCTATGCTCTCAAGTTGTTGCTTGTATTGTTTGTTATATGAGTACATAATTAAAAGAATTAGCAGTTCATGAACAAAATATCATGACTACGTGAGACGGAAAACTTATTAGCCGATTAATGAATTTGATTTATGAATTCATGAGGTGCTGATCGGTCAGCTCATAAGGCAGCTAGCGTACATAAGCTGATTTGTCTTAACGAATCTGCCCTTAGTTGGTTCATGAACAAGAACGCTGAATAAAATGAACTTATGAATATTGTATGGATAAATTGATTTGTGGAGCGGCTGGGGCACTCAAGCCAACTAGATTGATGAATCTGCCCTTGCCCCAGCTAGTTCATGAACAAGAACGCCGAATAATGGAGGTTCATGAGTATTGTACTGATAAATCGATTTGTGGAGAGGTTGATGGGGCGATTGAGGCATATGACTCAACCAGTGCCGGGCTGTTGAGGTTTCAATATTAATGAGATTGCCTCGGAGGTGCTGCCTTCGTGGGGAATAAATGGGCGTGTACTTCGTGAACGAAGGCTCTATTTACATGCTTAGTCTTCAAATCAGTCCAGCTCTTTGAGGAAGGTTAAACAAGTGCGAATGCCAAATAGACTTTTCTTCAATAGCAGAGGGAAAGCGAGGATGCTAGCTGAGCTGGGAGGAGATATGAGTCGAAGTGGTGAACCTTCGCGCACGGGAAGTAGGACTTCGAGGGATCGGGAGAGACACCAATCTCCTCGTCGTCGGAGTAGGTCGCCCAGGAGGGACAAGCAGCTGCAGGACAAATCTCCTCAACCCCATTCTGGAAGGGAATCCAACGCGACTCCGCGCCCATTGAGTTTTGCAGTCTTCGTGGAAAATAGACCAATGACAGAGGCAGCTTCGATCGTTTGAGATCCAAATGTGGTCGTCGAGTTCGCTCGACATATTTTTCCACCCGAAGTCCAGCAGTCGATAGTAGGTCAGCAGGATTTCGAAGTCTTTCGTGAAGGCGTTCACAGTGCGGTGAAGGGGCTGTACACCGCTTATGAAATCGGCATGCGTCTCCACGCCGCTCGGCGCGATATAGAGCAAAGAGATAAACGCATTCGGAAGTTAGAAGCGCACGCGGATAAGGCCGAGCGTGAGTTAAGGAAAATCAAGTCTGCAGAGTCTCAATCAGCCAGCCATCCCAACCCGATTGTGGAAGAGAGAGTGACTCAAAGGCT
Source organism: Camellia sinensis (assembly GCF_055761805.1). Taxonomy (NCBI): domain Eukaryota; kingdom Viridiplantae; phylum Streptophyta; class Magnoliopsida; order Ericales; family Theaceae; genus Camellia; species Camellia sinensis. Next base: position 147,198,063 of record NC_138963.1, read on the forward strand.
GATAAGTGATGCTATTGCCGATTAGAACATGGCTAGCATGTTCGCGATTGAGACTGCGAGGGCCGCGGCCTATGAAAAAGGTTTCCATGACGGCCGAAAGGTCAGAATTCAAAAGACTAAGGAGAAACTTGTCGAAGAAGTTTGCCAATGTGAAAATCGTGGATTTAAGCACGGTTGGATCAAGGCACTTCAGCAAGCTGAGGCACTCCAGGCAGCAGGTGTGAATTCTGCGTTATCGTTGTACCAACATAATGATTTCCCCTTTTCCGCTTTCAAAGTTGAGAAGAGTGATGATGAGGGAGCCGCCGAATAGAAGAAGACCTTGTAATGCTTATGTAGATTGAGAGAGATGTATTTATTGGTTGATTTTAATAAAATGCTTAGTTTTCAATTTGTAGCGTACTTTTTATTTATATTAGTACACTTGATGCTAATCGATTTATCTAAAGACATATTTTATTTTGAATGTTTGCACGTTTTAGACTACGTTTATGCGGCTTGAACCATTTCATTTTGAATATTAGCATATTTCAGCCTTTGTTTATACGGCTTGTACAAAGTCCAGCCGAATCCGGAGGCTTTAATCGGCCCAAAGGAGTCATGCGTCAATAGGGGCTCCGAATCCGGAGTCTTTATTTGGCCAATCGTGGTATCCACGAAGGCGTCATGCCACGAAGCTCCGAATCCAGAGTCTTTATTTGGCCAATCATGATAGCGTCATGCGCTGATGGGGGCTCCAAATCCGGAGTCTTTATTTGGCCAATCGTTGTATCCACGAAGGCGTCATGCCACGAAGCTCCGAATCCGAAGTCTCTATTCGACCAATCGTGATATCCACAAAGGGCGCTCCGAATCCGGAGGCTTTATTGGCCCAAAGGCGTCATGCACCGATGGGGGCTCTGAATCCGGAGTCTTTATTTGGCCAATCGTGTTATTCATGAAGGTGTCATGCCACGAAGCTCCGAATCCAGAGTCTTTATTTAGCCAATTGTGATACTCACGAAGGGCGCTCCGAATCCAGAGGCTTTTTCGGCCCAAAGGCGTCATGCGCCGATGGGGGCTTCGAATCCGGAGTCTTTATTTGGCCAATCGTGGTATCCATGAAGGCGTCATGCCACGAAGCTCCGAATCCAGAGTCTTTATTCGGCCAATCGTGATATCCACGAAGGGCGCTCTGAATCTGGAGGCTTTGTCGGCCCAAAGGTGTCATGCGCCGATGGGGGCTTCGAATCTGGAGTCTTTATTTGACCAATCGTGGTATCCATGAAGGCGTCATGCCACGAAGCTCCGAATTTGGAGTCTTTATTTGGCCAATCGTGATACTCACGAAAGGCGCTCCGAATTCGGAGGCTTTTTCGGCCCAAAGGCGTCAGGCGCCGATGGGGCTCTGAATCCGGAGACTTTATTTGGTCAATCGTCATATCCACGAAGGGCGCTCCAAATCCGAAGGCTTTTTCAGCCCAAAGGCGTCATGTGTCGATGGGGCTCCGAATCCGGAGTCTTTATTTGGCCAATCGTGATATCCACGAAGGGCGCTCCGAATCCAGAGACTTTATTTAGCCAATCGTGATATCCACGAAGGGCGCTTCGAATCCGGAGGCTTTATCGGCCCAAAGGCGTCACGCGCCGATGGGGCTCCGAATCCGAAGACTTTATTTGGCTAATCATGATATCCACGGAGGGCGCTTCGAATCCGGAGGCTTTTTCGGCCCAAAGGCGTTATGCACCGATGGGGCTCCAAATCTGGAGACTTTATTTGGCCAATCATGATATCCACGAAGGGCGCTCCGAATCCGGAGGCTTTTTCGGCCCAAAGGCGTCATGCGCCAATGGGGCACCGAATCCGGTGACTTTATTTGGCCAATCGTGATATCCATAAAGGGCGCTCCGAATCCGAAGGCTTTTATCAGAAATCTTTTGAACTAGATTGCACAATGAGTAAACATGAATCTTTGCATTACAAAAGTGGAATGTGTACATGGTGAGCCATTTAGAACTAATATCATTCCCCATAGGTCGGGTTTAATGATAGAATTTGCGCAAGTGCGTTGAATTCCAAGGCCATGGCAGACTCCTTCCAGACATGTCTTTGAGCCGATATGCCTCTACTCCTGCGATCGAATCAATATCATAGGGGCCGTCCCAGTTAGGACCCAATTTTCCATCAACCGATTTCTTGGCAGCTGGAAGTACCTGTGTTATAGCTTGATGGGCCAAAGAGCGCCCACCAGAATGGGAACGACAACTGCGTTCATGTATTTCAGTCAGAAGCTCTTGAACTTTGTCCGGGTGTACACATTCCAAGTATGGACCAGAAAGGGATTTTTTTATAAAGCTTTCCTTGCAGATCCAAGTAATATCACAGGGCTTTGTTTCGCAGCTTGTGCGCTTCTTTTTTGTTCACTGGGAGCTGTTCGGAAGACAAGAATGTAGCAATGGGGTCTATCCAACTCGATCTTGACTCTATGACATTGACCTAAATTTCCTCTGAAGGGCTAATGCTCGGCTCCGGGATGAAACCTACTTCGATGGTCTGTTTAATCTCTGAGTTAATGGCGGAGGCTAGGCAAGCTAGGGCGTCTACATGTGTGTTCTGATCACGTGTTATCTGATTCAATTTATGATGGTAAAATTTGGCCAGCAAGGCGCTAGCCGATTTCATGTAAACCGCCATATGGTCATTTTTGGCTGCGTACTCCCCCTTTAGCTTCGAAGCCGAGTTTGACGGCCTGCTCAATTATTGTGCCGTCGGGAGCCATGATTACTACTTTGGCTCCGCTGCCCTGTTGATTGGATGATCCATCACAGTACAACTTCCAAATGTCCCCAACATAAATTCTCCAGTTCGACTTAGGTCGAACTTCATCAGACTTGAAGTCGGCAAGACCCACAGTGAATTCTGCCACAAAGTCGGCAAGCACCTATCCCTTGATTGAGGTTCTAGGTAGAAACAGAATATCGTACTGGCCGAGTTCAAGAGCCCACTTTGAAACGCGTCCTGATGCTTCTGCACTGCATAGTTCTGATCGGAGGGGGTCATCTGTTAGCACCCCGATGCTATGCCCCTGGAAGTAATGCATCAGTTTTCTTGCCGCCATGACTAGGCGAGGATGAGTTTTTCCAGCGGAAGGTAGCGTGTTTCGGTGTCGACCATTGCCTTGCTCATATAATATACTGGCCGCTGCTCCCCCAGCTCTTCCTTTATTAGTACGACACTGACGGCCCGGTCAGAAACTACCAGATACAAAATGAGCGGGTCACCTGCCGAAGGTGTTGTCAAGAGTAGAACTGATCGAAGGTAGGTTTTGAGGCCGTTGAAAGTGGCTTCGCACTCGACGGACCTTTCAAAAGCCTTGCTCTGCCGTAGTGTATGAAAGAATTGTCGGCAGTAGTCCGTGGAACGACTGATGAACTTGTTAAGTGTGGTGGCCATCCCCATCAACTTCTGAACCTCCTTGACCGATCGAGGGGAGCCGAGTTCCATGATTGCTGTGATTTGCCTTGGATTGGCTTCGATTCTTCGGTGGTTGACAATGTAACCCAAGAATTTGCCAGAGCCGATCCCAAACGCACATTTGGAAGCGTTCAGCTTCATTCCATATTTGCGTAGAATGCCGAATGTCTCCTCCAGATCGGCTATATGATTCTGCTCTTCCTTGGATTTGACCACCATGTAGTCAATGTACACTTCCATAGTGTGGTCGAGTTGCTCCTTGAACATGGTGGTGACTAGTCTCTGGTAAGTTGCCCCTGCATTCTTCAGCCCAAAAGGCATAACCTTATAGCAATAGGTTCCTCTTGGGGTGAGGAATGCAGTTTTACTTGGTCGTCCGGATGCATGGCAATTTGATGGTAGCCTCTGTAGGCATCGAGGAAGCTCATACACTGATGACGTGCTATAGCATCTACCAGTTGGTCTATCCTAGGGAGAGGAAAACAATCTTTGGGGCAGGCTTTGTTTAGGTCCGTGAAATCAACGCAGACTCGCCAGGTCCCATTTTTCTTCTTCACAACCACAGTATTAGAGAACCATGTAGGGTAAGTCACTTCCCTGATTGCCCCAGCGTCAATCAACCGGTCAATCTCTTCAACAACTGCGGCAGTGTGCTCCGCGGCTGATCGCCGGCTTTTCTGAATGATTGGCTTGCATTTAGGGTCAACATTTAAACGGTGTTGCGAAACAGACAGATCTACACCCAGCATCTCATATGGAGTCCACGCAAATACATTAAGGTTGCCAAGCAGGAAGGAAATTAGATGCTGTCTGTTGGCTTGATTGAGGGAGGCGCCGACCATAAAGAACCTGTCTGGGTTGCCGTTGAATTCCACTCGATCTAGGTCTTCCGTGGCCTTTTCATTTGGGAGCCGCCCAACATCGTCGAGGCTCTCCTAATCTGTTACCTCAATAGAGTTCACTTGCAACTCCTTTGGTGTCTTTTGAGAAAGGAGATACATGCTTGTGTCGATTTCTGAGAGCCACGGATTTGCTCAATGCCGCGTTCTACCGGGAAGCGTAGCAGCTGATGATAGGTGCTTGGCACGGCCTGCATAACATGCAACCAAGATTGCCCCATGATGAGATTATACGGCGATGGTAGCTTGACGACCAAAAATTCCACATCCACTGTTCGGGAGCCCGCTTGAACGGGTAGTGTGATTTTTTCCAATGGGTACTCTGGATTGGCGTTGAAGCCGAATAGTGGATAAGGGGCCGGAGAGAGATCCGATTCGAAGAAGCCGAGTTGGTAAATGTCTTGTAGTACATAACCTCTGATGTGCTCCCCGGATCAATGAGTATGCGCTCAATTGTGACTCGGTTTACGCGTAACTCAATTACCAAGGGATCGATGTGGGGAAATGTCACTCCAGCCAAATCTGAATCATCAAAAACAATGCTCGCAGCTTCATGGGGCTATTTAGCTAGAGTGAGTTGACTTTGAGGGTCGGGATTTGACTGGATCGTAGGCACCGTAGATGACATTGGCAGGCTGTATATCATGTGGATCACGCTGAGTGGAGGGGAATCCTATCTTAAGGCTATTGTTTTGGTTGAGTTGCCTTTTCGGATGTACTGTTATAGCCGACCATCTTGTATCAATTCCTCTAAGTGATCCTTCAATGCATAACAACTCTCAGTATCATGGCCATGGTCCTTGTGATACTCACACCGTCTATCCCGTCTTCTCGTGTCGGGAGGTCCCACCATTTTGGACGGCCATTTGAAGAACGGAAGGTGTTGGACTTTGGACATAACCGCCCTGATCGGCTCCGTCAACTCCGTATATTTCTTATCGGCGCGCCTCGTGTGCCAGCTATTAACTTGTAGTTGTTCATTTGCTCGGTGGGAGCATTGGTCCCTTGATCGGCGAGAATCCCGTCTCTTGTCTCGTTTAGCCCGATGCTGTGGCTCGGGGCTTTGAGGTGGTGCAGAATTTATTGGCTGAGCAATTTCAGAAGGGGCCGGCTTGTTGGCCACTGTAGACGTCCTCGAACGTCCCGGGAGGGAATCCCATTTTGTTCATTAGGCTCACTACAGTTCGGACTCAATGTCACGGTTCTGAATCCAATCCCGTAAAGTGCAATGCGAGACCGATAAATCAAAAAAGAGTCCAAATCCGGCAAATCATTTTGAAAAACAGATTTTTAGAAAGAAGTGCCAAACATGGTCTGCTTTGCCAAATACAGAGTCGCCACCTAAATATTTTGTTTTGGGGGAATTTAGGAAAACCTGACTCGTGCCTAAGGCCACGTGTCCGTCATCACCAAAGTTCCCTCGGCTCGGGAACTTGGGTACAATTGGGGAAGGTCATTTCATGAGCACCCCCGCTCCCCCGATCGAAGATCGGCCACTACTAAGCATGATATCGAGTTTTTGAAAACACATGTGCTCTTATTCCGATTTATTAGCCTAGAATTACTATATGATGCGCATAGCATACAAGTATAGACTGGATTGCCTAAGTTGGAACAAAGCATAGCATATCTGTTTGTTTTGAAAATGGATTGAAGTTTGCTACTCGTAAGTAGGCTAGAACCCGGGTTTCGACGAATTATTCCAACTCAAGCAACCCAACCTTCACCCACAGGCATTCAGGTAGTTATATCACATAAGGACGTAGCCTCATGGTAAGCATGCTATCATGACAGTCACTCACACACACGCAAGGATGCTAAAGCCTAAACACTTACTGAGTACTCCGAGCTAAAGAAAGAAGCTAATTAGAAAACATGCATGAATCCTAACTATGCTGAGATGCCTAATGCAACGCATGCAAGAATGTAACTAAGATAGGCTCGGTTATTCTAAGATGGCATATGAGATGCTACAGGTAACATGTATTCAACTTGGAATTGAAGTACGATGCAGTTAGTATGATACGCCGAGCCCGGTGCATGCAAAACATATGAATGGATGCAAACATACGAGCATAAGGATGCTAATTGAAACGTGCCCTAAAACTAACCATCATAAGCTGGTAAATAAAAGGGAGAAAGACGTGAGGTTGGAAGACATGCATCACACACACGCACACTTATTTACAACAATTGTGCCCTCTCTACGGAGGGTCTGAATAAATAATACAAATCAAATAATTAACTAACTAACGAGCTAACTAATTATTACACAACACTTAACTAATTAAACAAATTAATTAAGCTACTGAAAACAGTAAAGCAGCCTCGGGAAGAGGGACGAATGCATGCATGCTCGGCTTCGCTCAGAAATCCATCGCCATGTCATGTTGCCTCTGTTTACACTGCTCTTCACCTCTGAAAACTTTAAAAGTCTCAAGGATACTTCTGAACCACCTTGGGGACATTCTGAGAGTCCACCGACCAAGAGACAAGGCCATCGGCCATGGAGAACTGGTCATTGACCATATATGAGGCTCTCGGCCAACAATACTTAGCCGATCGGCACTGCAGATAGCCGATCGGCCATCTTTTCCTGCAGAATGCTATTTTTGCTGCAGAAGAGGACAAACAGAGCATGGCAATGCATTTTCATGGAAATGTTTGCACAACCACCCTCCTTATCATGTTTGAGACTCAAAGGAGTATGGTTCTCGACTCTTGGGCCACCAATCACGCATTTCGATGTATGATGGCCAAAGGAGCCAAGTGTGCATTTACTATCAAATGAAATGCACACAAACACATAGAAGGCCCCCCAACCTCTATCATGATTTATCAAGCGGCAAGGGATGCAAACATGCACATTGCTGTGGAACCTAAACATGCAAGCAAACTAATGCAACATGAGCATGTGAACAAGCATGCAAACATGCAAGTATGTAACAACATATCAAACACATGACAAAATGCAAGCTAACAAAGATGCAAAATGCAACTTAAGCATGAAATAACATGCAATGAGCCAAGTATGCAACAACATACAAGGCAAGCATGCAACAACATGCAAAGGATGGAGTTACACCAAGATGGACAGTTCTCTAATAGGTCCAAAACAGTGGCCAAATCGACTAAGATGATGTCTTGAAGTGCGCAAAAATGAAGCTCATGCAATGGCTCATAAATGGGGCATACAAGCACAACTCTCAAATGCGCTTAAAGAGCGATAAACATGGGAACATGGCACAAGTATAAGCTCTGAAATGACATGTTCAATGATACTAAAACATGCAAACACCTCAATATAAGCATGCAATAGGCTTTAAAACTCAAAGCTAGGCATGGCTATTACACTGCAAGCATACATGGCGAGCATCATTCGACTATGGGATCTCAAAACAGAGCTAAGGTAGCCCAAATCATGAATAAAATTAGTTTAGAACATGGCCAAAATATGCTAGAATCGAGGGCCAAGACAACATGCAATGCAAGTTAGTGAGCATAGTTTACACTACAAGTATATGAAGCATTCAAGAGGCCACTAAACTAGCAAAAGGCATAGGTATGACATGCCAAATAATGCCCAAAAGCCAACTGAAAAGTGATCAACACATGCAAGAATGACATGCTCCTTTGATAAGCTATGAATAGGATTATTCTACACATGCAAGAGGCACACCCAAGATGACAAAACCAACTCTGGACAAAGCCTAGGAAGGCCTTAAAAGTCACCAAAAAGGGCCTGAAACAAGGCTTGGAGGTGTGAAAATATAGGCTCCTTTGAAAGGCCAAATATGCTAGTCAACAAGACAACAAGAGAGAGGGTCACCCCTCTCTAATCTTGGCCCTCAAAACCACATTCTCACCACTAAAAATCCACTAGATTTCAGTGGTAGGAAGGCCAAGAAAAGACTAGCTTGAAGGCCTTATGGAATAGCACAAAACAAGGCCAAAACAAGCTTGCAAGGAGGTAGATGACCCCCAACAACAAAGTGACCTTAAAAAAACATGAAAAGGACTTCAAAACAAGACTTTTTTCAGTTTACACCAAAGCTCAAATATGCTTGCAAGTATGGCTAAAACATGAAGCAAAATAAAACTTAAAAGAGGGAATAGTGTGTTACCCTTGTAGCTTCAGCAAAACCAGCAGCTTCTTGGACCAAAAACCAGCTCTTTGAGACCTCTCAAGACCCTCCAAGAACCTTAGATCAATGGTGGAGGTGTGTGGCTATGAGGTGTGGTGTTAAAGGCCAAGAACAAATACCCTTTCTATGCCTAGAATGTAGAGATATAGAGAGATATATGTGTTTTTCCTTAGACAAATTTTTTTCAACCTCTCTAAAGGAGAGGGAGGCCCTCTCTTATAGAGAAACAAGAGGGTTCAAGCTTCTTGGAGAAGCTAGAGCAAAGGTTCAAGAGGTTCAAGCTTTCTCATGAAGCTAAAGCAAAGGTTCAAGAGGTTCAAGCTTCCTCAAAAAGCTAAAGCAAAGGTTCAAGAGGTTCAAGCTTCCTAAAGAAGCTAAAACAATGGTGCAAATCCTCCATACATGTATGGAGGGGGTTAATTGTGGATGCCAGCTACACCAGCTGGCATAAAATATCTGCATAAAGCAGATGAACAGGGTTCGGCCACCAAAAATGGCCGATCGACCAATACAAGTGCCGGCCGACCAAATATAGTGCCGACCAGCCAACACTCTTGGCCGGTGGCAATAAAAAGGGGCCGATGGCCTCATGCCATGGCCGGTGGGTGAAGGGGATGGAAAACAAGCCACCTTCTTCCCTTGGAAGCAAAAACACAAGTGTTTGGTCCATGACCAAGCACAAAACAGATAAGTTGAGAGATCTTCAGGCAAGACGCGTAGCCGAGACCTCCGAGAACTCAAAACGAACACGAGCATGGATGATTATCGAGTGTTTAAATGATGACGTCCAAGTCTTGAGGACGGTCAAACATGGGGTGTCTATAGTTGCCCCTCTTTGACAGAACTCGAAAGTCATAACAATGACGGGAGTGAATGTCAAAGCCCAGAGACGGCCCATTTTTCACGAGGCCGAAGACTTAGACAAGCATGCAAGATAGCAAGATACGCGTCCGAAGGCAGGGGCAAGATGCAAGAACAATGCACAAAGCCGAGCATAACTTATGATCATGCAAAGAAAGCTGTAACAAAGCATAACATGCAACAGTTTTAAGCAAGCCAAAAATCAAACTACATTACAATACAGAAAGGATGTAATAGAATTATGCAATCTTAACCACGCACCACGTAGGAAAGACTAAGAGCGACCATTGGGGACACCCGAGGTCTCAAACGAGATCCGACGCATTGCACGCGGAAGGAAAGAGAGTGATACAAGCATTGAAACATGTTCCAAATGCTCTTAACCAAAGAGGGAGACACACAGGGACATATCCCGGTGTTTCAGAAAGGTATAACCATGGTAACGTATTCCAAATGCTATTAACCAAAGAAGGAAAAACACAGGGACATGTCCCAGTGTTTCGGAAGAGGAGAAGAAACACAGGGACATATCCCGGTGTTTCAGAAAACGAGAAGAAACATAGGGACGTATCCCGTTATTTCAGAAAAAGAGGAAGAAACACAGGGACATATCCCGGTGTTTCGGAAAAAGAAGGAGAAACATAGGGACGTATCCCGGTGTCTGAGAAAAAGAAGGAGAAACATAGGGACGTGTCCTGGTGTTTCAAAAAAAGAAGGAGAAACATAGGGACGTGTCCCGGTGTTTTGGGAAAAGAAGGAGAAACATAGGGACGTGTCCCGGTGTTTCGAAAAAAGAGAAGAAACATAGGGACGTGTCTCGGTGTTTCAGAAACGGAGCAGAAACATATGGACATGTCCCGGTGTTCCGGAAAAAGAGTAGAAACATAGGGACGTATCCCGGTGTTTTGAAAAAGGAGAAGAAACATAGGGACATGTCCCGGTGTTTTGGAAAAGGAGCAGAAACATAGGGACGTCTCCCAGTGTTTCAGAAAAGGGGAAGAAACATAGGGATGTATCCTGGTGTTCCAAAAAAGGAGAAGAAACATAGGGACGTGTCCCGGTGTTTTCGAAAAGGAGCAGAAACATAGGGACGTATCCCAGTGTTTCCAAAAAGGGGAAAAAACATGGGGATGTATCCCGGTGTTTTAGAAAAGAAGAACAAACATAGGGACGTGTCCCGGTGTTTCGGAAAAGGGACAGAAACATAGGGACATATCCCGGTGTTTCAGAAAAGGGAAAGAAACATAGGGACGTATCTCGGTGTTTCGGAAAAGGAGAAGAAACATAGGGACGTATCCCAGTGTGGCAGAAAAGGGAAAGAAACATACGGACGTATGCCGGTGTTCTGGAAAAAGAGAAGAAACATAAGGACGTATCCCGGTGATTCGGAAAAGGGAAAGAAACATAGGGACGTATCCCGGTGTTTCGGAAAAGGAGAAGAAACATAAGGACGTCTTACTTTTTTCAAAAAATGAGAAGAAACATAGGGACGTGTCCCGGTGTTTCGGAAAAGAAGCAGAAACATAGGGACGTATCCCGGTGTTTTGGAAAAGAGGAAGAAACATAGGGACGTATCCCGGTGTTCCGGAAAAGGAGAAGAAACATAGGGGCGTATCTCGGCATTTCAGAAAATGGTAAGAAACATAGGGACATATCTCGGTGTTTCAAAAAAGGAGAAGAAACATAGGGACGTATCCCGGTGTTTTGGAAAAGGGGAAGAAACATAGGGACGTGTCCTGGTGTTTCGAAAATGGGGTAGAAACATAGGGACGTATCCTGGTGTTTCGGAAAAGGGAAAGAAACATAGGGACGTATCCCGGTGTTCTGGAAAAGGAGAAAAAACATGGGGACGTATCCCGGTGTTTCGGTAAAGGAGAAGAAACAAAAGGACGTGTCCCAATGTTTCGGAAAAGGTGCAGAAACATAGGGACATATCCTGGTGTTTCAGAAAAGGGGAAGAAACATAGGGACATATCCCGGTGTTCTGGAAAAGGAGAATAAACATAGGGATGTGTCCGGTGTTTCGAAAAAGGAGAGGAAACATAGGGACGTATCCCGGTGCTTCGAAAAAGGAGAAGAAACATAGGGACGTGTCCCGGTGTTTCAGAAAAGGAGCAAAAACATTGGGACGTATCCCGGTGTTTCAGAAAAGGAGAAAAAAGATAGGGGCGTATCTCGGTGTTCCGGAAAAGGAGAAAAAACATAGGGACGTGTCCCGGTGTTTCAGGAAAGCGGCAGAAACCTAGGGACGTATCCTAGTATGTTGGAAAAGGGGATGAAACATAGGGATGTATCCCGGTGTTTTGGAAAATGAGAAGAAACATAGGGACGTATCCCGGTGTTTCGGAAAAGGGAAAAAAACATAGGGACGTATCCCGGTCTTCCGGAAAATGAGAAGAAACTTAGGGACGTATCCCGGTGTTGCGGAAAAGGGAAAGAAACATAGGGACGTATGCCGGTGTTCCGGAAAAGGAGAACAAACATAAGGACTTATCCCGGTGTTTCAGAGAAGGAAAAAAAATAGGGACATATCCCGGTGTTCCGAAAAAGGAGAAGAAACATTGGGACGTCTCCCGGGGTTTCGGAAAAGGAGAAGAAACATAGGGACGTGCCACGGTGTTACGAAAAAGGAGCAAAAACATAGGGACGTATCCCGGTGTTTCGGAAAAGAGGAAGAAACATAGGGACGTATCCCGGTGTTCCGAAAAAGGAGAAGAAGCATAGGGACTGATCCCGGTGTTTCGAAAAAGGGAAAGAAACACAGGGATGTATCCCGGTGCTTCGGAATAGGTGAAGAGACATAGGGACGAATCCTGGTGTTGCGGAAAAGGGGAAGAAAGATAGGGATGTATGCCGGTGTTCTGGAAAAGGAGAAGAAACATAAGGATTTATCCCGGTGTTTCGAAAAAGGGAAGAAACACAGGGACGTATCCTTGTGTTTCGGAAAAGGAGAAGAAACATAGGGACGTCTCCCGGTGTTACGGAAAAGGAGAAGAAACACAAGGACGTATCTCGGCATTCCGAAAAAGGAGAAGAAACATGTAGACGTATCCCGATGTTTCGAAAAAGGAGAAGAAACATAGGGACGTGTCCCGGTGTTTCAAAAACGGAGTAGAAACCTAGGGACGTATCCTAGTGTTTCGAAAAAGGGGAAGAAACATAGGGACGTATCCCGGTGTACTGGAAAAGGAGAAGAAACAAAGGGACGTACCTGGTGTTTCAAAAACGTAGTAGAAGCGTAGGAACGTATCCCAGTGTGGCGAAAAAGGGGAAGAAACGTAAGGACCTATGCCGGTGTTCTGGAAAACGAGAAGAAACATAAGGACGTATCCCGGTGTTACGGAAAAGGAGAAGAAACACAGGGACGTATCTCGGCGTTCCGAAAAAGGAGAAGAAACATGTAGACGTATCCCGATGTTTCGAAAAAGGAGAAGAAACATAGGGACGTGTCCCGGTGTTTCAAAAATGGAGTAGAAACCTAGGGATGTATCCCAGTGTTTCGAAAAAGGGGAAGAAACATAGGGATGTATCCCGGTTTACTGGAAAAGGAGAAGAAACATAGGGACGTACCCGGTGTTTCAGAAACGTAGTAGAAGCGTAAGAACGTATCCCAGCGTTGCGAAAAAAGGGAAGAAACGTAGGGACCTATGCCGGTGTTCTGGAAAAGGAGAAGAAACATAGGGACGTATCCCGGTGTTTCGGAAAATGGGAAGTAACATAGGGACGTATCTCTGTGTTCCAAAAAAGGAGAAGAAACATAGGGACATGTCCCGGTGTTTTGGAAAAGGAGCAGAAACATAGGGACGTCTCCCGGTGTTTCAGAAAAGGGGAAGAAACATAGGGATGTATCCCGGTGTTCCAAAAAAGGAGAAGAAACATAGGGACGTGTCCCGGTGTTTTCGAAAAGGAGCAGAAACATAGGGACGTATCCCAGTGTTTCCAAAAAGGGGAAAAAACATGGGGATGTATCCCGGTGTTTTGGAAAAGAAGAACAAACATAGGGACATGTCCCGGTGTTTCGGAAAAGGGGCAGAAACATAGGGACATATCCCGGTGTTTCAGAAAAGGGAAAGAAACACCGTATCTCGGTGTTTCGGAAAAGGAGAAGAAACATAGGGACGTATCCCAGTGTAGCAGAAAAGGAGAAAAAACATAGGGACGTATGCCGGTGTTCTGGAAAAAGAGAAGAAACATAAGGACGTATCTCGGTGTTTCGGAAAAGGGAAAGAAGCATAGGGACGTATCCCGGTGTTCCGGAAAAGGAGAAGAAACAGAAGGACGTCTTACTTGTTTCGAAAAATGAGAAGAAACATAGGGACGTGTTCCGGTGTTTCAGAAAAGAAGCAGAAACATAGGGACGTATCCCGGTGTTTTGGAAAAGAGGAAGAAACATAGGGACGTATCCCGGTGTTCTGGAAAAGGAGAAGATACATAGGGGCGTATCTCGGCATTTCGGAAAAGGGGAAGAAACATAGGGACATATCTCGGTGTTTCAAAAAAGGAGAAGAAACATAGGGACGTATCCCGGTGTTTCGGAAAAGGGGAAGAAACATAGGAACGTGTCCTGGTGTTTCGAAAATGGGGTAGAAACATAGGGACTTATCCTTGTGTTTCGGAAAAGGGAAAGAAACATAGGTACGCATCCCGGTGTTCTGGAAAAGGAGAAAAAACATGGGGACGTATCCCGGTGTTTCGGTAAAGGAGAAGAAACATAAGGACGTGTCCCAGTGTTTCGGAAAAGGTGCAGAAACATAGGGACATATCCCGATGTTTCAGAAAAGGGAAAGAAACATAGGGACATATCCCGGGGTTCTGGAAAAGGAGAATAAACCTAGGGATGTGTCCGGTGTTTCGAAAAAGGAGAAGAAACATAGGGACGTATCCCGGTGCTTCGAAAAAGGAGAAGAAACATAGGGACGTGTCCCGGTGTTTCGGAAAAGGAACAAAAACATTGGGACGTATCCCGGTGTTTCCGAAAAGGAGAAAAAAGATAGGGGCGTATCTCGGTGTTCCGGAAAAGGAGAAAAAACATAGGGACGTGTCCCGGTGTTTCAGGAAAGCGGCAGAAACCTAGGGACGTATGCCGGTATTTTGGAAAAGGGGATGAAACATAGGGATGTATCCCGGTGTTTTGGAAAAGGAGAAGAAACATAGGGACGTATCCCGGTGTTTCGGAAAAGGGAAAAAAACATAGGGACGTATCCCGGTCTTCTGGAAAATGAGAAGAAACTTAGGGACGTATCCCGGTGTTGCGGAAAAGGGAAAGAAACATAGGGACGTATGCCGGTGTTCCGGAAAAGGAGAACAAACATAAGGACTTATCCTGGTGTTTCAGAAAAGGAAAAAAAATAGGGACATATCCCGGTGTTCCGAAAAAGGAGAAGAAACATTGGGACGTCTCCCGGGGTTTCGGAAAAGGAGAAGAAACATAGGGACGTGTCACGGTGTTACGGAAAAGGAGCAGAAACATAGGTATGTATCCCGGTGTTTCGGAAAAGAGGAAGAAACATAGGGACGTATCCCGGTGTTCCGAAAAAGGAGAAGAAGCATAGGGACTGATCCCGGTGTTTCGAAAAAGGGAAAGAAACACAGGGACGTATCCCGGTGCTTCGGAATAGGTGAAGAGACATAGGGACGAATCCTGGTGTTGCGGAAAAGGGGAAGAAAGATAGGGACGTATGCCGGTGTTCTGGAAAAGGAGAAGAAACATAAGGATTTATCCCGGTGTTTCGAAAAAGGGAAAGAAACATAGGGACGTATCCCTGTGTTTCGGAAAAGGAGAAGAAACATAGGGACGTCTCCCGGTGTTACGGAAAAGGAGAAGAAACAAAGGGACGTATCTCGGCGTTCCGAAAAAGGAGAAGAAACATCTAGACGTATCCCGGTGTTTCGGAAAAGGAGAAGAAACATAGGGACATGTCCCGGTGTTTCAAAAACGGAGTAGAAACCTAGGGACGTATCCCAGTGTTTCGAAAAAGAGGAAGAAACATAGGGACGTATCTCGGTGTACTGGAAAAGGAGAAGAAACATAGGGACGTACCCGGTGTTTCAGAAACGTAGTAGAAGCGTAGGAACGTATCCCAGTGTTGCGAAAAAGGGAAAGAAACGTAAGGACCTATGCCGGTGTTCTGGAAAAGGAGAAGAAACATAGGGACGTATCCCGGTGTTACGGAAAAGGAGAAAAAACACAGGGACGTATCTCGGCGTTCCGAAAAAGGAGAAGAAACAGGTAGACGTATCCCGGTGTTTCGGAAAAGGAGAAGAAACACAGGGACGTGTCCCGGTGTTTCAAAAACGGAGTAGAAACCTAGGGATGTATCCCAGTGTTTCGAAAAAGGGGAAGAAACATAGGGACGTATCCCGGCTTACTGGAAAAGGAGAAGAAACATAGGGACGTACCCGGTGTTTCAGAAACGTAGTAGAAGCGTAAGAACGTATCCCAGTGTTGCAAAAAAGGGGAAGAAACGTAGGGACCTATGCCGGTGTTCTGGAAAAGGAGAAGAAACATAGGGACGTATCCCGGTGTTTCGGAAAATGGGAAGTAACATAGGGACGTATCTCGGTGTTCTAGAAAAGGAGAAGAAACATAGGGACGTATCTCGGTGTTTCGGAAAAGGGGAAGAAACATAGGGACGTATCCCGGTGTTCCGAAAAAGGAGAAGAAACATAAGGACGTGTCCCAGTGTTTCAGAAAAGGAGCAGAAAGATAGGGATGTATCTCGGTGTTTCGGAAAAGGCAAAGAAACATACGAATGTATCCCGGTGTTTCGGAAAAGGCCAAGAAACTTACGGATGTATCCCGGAGTTTTGGAAAATGAGAAGAAACATAGGGACGTGTCCCGGTGTTTCGGAAAAGGGGCTGAAATATAAGGACGTATCCTGGTGTTTCAGAAAAGGGAAAGAAACATAGGGATGTATGCCGGTGTTCCGGAAAAAGAGAAGAAACATAAGGACGTATCTCGGTGTGGCGGAGAAGGGGAAGAAGCATGGGGACGTATGCCGGTGTTCTTAAAAAGGGGAAGAAACATAAGGACGTATCCCGGTGTTTCGAAAAAGGGGAAGAAACATAGGGATGTATGCCAGTGTTCTTGAAATGGGGAAGAAACATAAGGACGTATCCCGGTGTTTCGAAAAAGGGAAAGAAAGATAGGGACGTATCCCGGTGTTCCGGAAAAGGATAATAAACATAAGGACGTCTCCCGGTGTTTCAGAAAAGGAGGAGGAACATAAGGACGTGTCACAATGTTTCGGAAAAGGAGCAGAAACATAGGGACGTATCCCGGTGTTTCGGAAAAGAGAAAGAAACATATGATGGTATCCTGGTCCTCCGGAAAAGGAGAAGAAACATAGGGACGTATCCCGGTGTTTCGGAAAAGGGGAAGAAACATAGGGACGTATCCCGATGTTTTGGAAAAGGAGAAGAAACATATGGATGCATCCCAGTGTTGCGAAAAAGTGGAAGAAAGATAGGGACTTATGCCGGTGTCCCGGAAAAGGAGAAGAAATATAATGACTTATCCCGGTGTTTCGGAAAAGGGAAAGAAACATAGGGACGTATCCCGGTGTTCCGAAAAAGGAGAAGAAACATAGGGACGTCTCCCGATGTTTCGGAAAAGGAGAAGAAACAAAGGCACGTATCTTGGTGTTTCGGAAAAGGAGAAGAAACATACAGACGTATCCTGGTGTTTCGAAAAAGGAAAAGAAACATAGGGACGTGTCCCGGTGTTTCGAAAACGGAGTAGAAACATAGGGACGTATCCCGGTGTTTCAGAAAAGGGGAAGAAACATAGGGACGTACCCGGTGTTTCGAAAACGGAGCAGAAACATAGGAACGTATCCCAGTGTTGCGGAAAAGGGGAGGATACATAGGGTCGTATCCCGGTGTTCCGAAAAAGGAGAAGAAACATAGGGACGTGTGCCGGTGTTTTAGAAAAAGAGCAGAAACATAGGGACGTATCGCGGTGTTTCGGAAAAGGGGAAGAAACATAGGGATACATCCCGGTGTTTTGGAAAAGGAGAAGAAACATAGAGACGTGTCCCGGTGTTTCAGAAAAGGGGCAGAAACATAGGGACATCTCTCGGTGTTTTAGAAAAGGGAAAGAAACATAGGTATGTATCTCGGTGTTTCGGAAAAGGGTAAGAAACAAAGGGACGTTTGCCGGTGTTCCGGAAAAGGTGAAGAATCATATGGACGTATCCCGGTGTTTCGGAAAAGAGAAAAAAGATAGGGACATATCCCGGTGTTCCAGAAAAAGAGAAGAAAAAATAAGGACGTCTCCTGGTGTTTCAGAATAGGTGAAGAAACGTAGGTACGTGTCCCGGTGTTTCAGGAGAGGAGTAGAAACATAGGGACGTATCCCGGTGTTTTGGAAAAGAGGAAGAAACATAGGGACGTATCTCGGTATTTCATAAAAGGGTAAGAAACATAGGGTCGTATCCCGGTGTTTCAGAAATAGAGCAGAAACATAGGAACATATCCCAGTGTCGCGGAAAAGGGGAAGAAACATAAGGGCGCATCCTGTTGTTCCGGAAAATGAGAAGAAACATAGGGACGTATCCCGTTGTTGCGGAAAAGGGAAAGAAACATTGAGACGTATCTCGGTATTCCGGAAAAGGAAAAGAAACATAGGGACGTATCCCGGTGTTTCAGAAAAGGGATAGAAACATAGGGACGTGTCCCGGTGTTTCAAAAACGGAGTAGAAACATAGGGACGCATCCCGGTGTTTCGGAAAAGGGAAAGAAACATAGGGACGTATCCCGGTGTTCTGGAAAAGGAGAAGAAACATAGGGACGTATCCCGATGGTTCGGTAAAGGAGAAGAAACAAAGGGACGTGTCCCGGTGTTTCGAAAAAGGAGCAGAAACATAGGGACATATCCCGGTGTTTCAGAAAAGGGGAAGAAACATAGGGACGTATTCCGATGTGTCAGAAAAGGAGAATAAACATAGTGACGTGTCCCGTTGTTTCGGAAAAGGAGAAGAAACATAGGGATGTATCTCGGTGTTTCGGAAAAGGGGAAGAAACATAGGGACGTATCCCGGTGTTCCGAAAAAGGAGAAGAAACATAAGGACGTGTCCCGGTGTTTCAGAAAAGGAGCAGAAACATAGGGATGTATCCCGGTGTTTCGAAAAAGGCCAAGAAACATACGGATGTATCCCGGTGTTTCGGAAAAGGCCAAGAAACATACGGATGTATCCCGGAGTTTTGGAAAATGAGAAGAAACATAGGGACGTGTCCCGGTGTTTCTGAAAAGGGGCTGAAATATAGGGACGTATCCTGATGTTTCAGAAAACGGAAAGAAACATAGGGACGTATGCCGGTGTTCCGGAAAAGGAGAAAAAACATAGGGACGTATCTCGGTGTGGTGGAAAAGGGGAAGAAGCATAGGGACATATGCCGGTGTTCTTTAAAAGGGGAAGAAACATAAGGACATATCCCGGTGTTTCGGAAAAGGGGAATAAACATAAGGACGTATGCCGGTGTTCTTGAAAAGGGGAAGAAACATAAGGACGTATCTCGGTGTTTCGGAAAAGGGAAAGAAAGATAGGGACGTATCCCGGTGTTCCGGAAAGGATAATAAACATAAAGACATCTCCCGGTGTTTCAGAAAAGGAGGAGAAACATAGGGACGTGTCACAGTGTTTCGGAAAAGGAGTAGAAACATAGGGACGTATCCCCGTGTTTCGGAAGAGTGGAAGAAACATATGAAGGTATCCTGGTCTTTCGAAAAAGGAAAAGAAACATAGGGACGTATCCCGGTGTTTCGGAAAAGGAGAAGAAACATATGGATGTATCCCGGTGTTGCGAAAAAGTGGAGGAAAGATAGGGACGTGTGCCGGTGTTCCGGGAAAGGAGAAGAAATATAATGACTTATCCCGGTGTTTCGAAAAAGGAAAAGAAACATAGGGTCGTATCCTGGTGTTCCGGAAAAGGAGAAGAAACATAGGGACGTCTCCCAATGTTTCGGAAAAGGGGAAGAAACAAAGGCACGTATCTTGGTGTTCCGGAAAAGGAGAAGAAACATACAGACGTATCTTGGTGTTTCGGAAAAGGGGAAGAAACATAGGGACGTGTCCCAGTGTTTCGAAAACGGAGTAGAAACATAGGGACGTATCCCGGTGTTTCAGAAAAGGGGAAGAAACATAGGGACTACCCGGTGTTTCAAAAACGGAGCAGAAACATAGGAACATATCCCAGTGTTGCGGAAAAGGGGAGGATACATAGGGCCGTATCCCGGTGTTCCGAAAAAAGAGAAGAAACATAGGGACGTGTGCCGGTGTTTCAGAAAAAGAGCAGAAACATAGGGACGTATTGCGGTGTTTCGGAAAAGGGGAAGAAACATAGGGATGTATCCCGGTGTTTTGAAAAAGGAGAAGAAACATAGGGACGTGTCCCGGTGTTTCGGAAAAGGGGCAGAAACATAGGGACGTCTCCCGGTGTTTTAGAAAAAGGGCAGAAACATAGGTATGTATCCTAGTGTTCCGGAAAAGGAGAAGAAACATAGGGACGTATCCCGGTGTTTCGGAAAAGGGTAGGAAACATAGGGACGTTTGCCGGCGTTTCGGAAAAGGTGAAGAATCATATGGACGTATCCCATTGTTCGGAAAAGAGAAAGAAAGATAGGGACGTATCCCGGTGTTCCGGAAAAGGAGAAGAAAAATAAGGGCGTCTCCTGGTGTTTCAGAAAACGGGAAGAAACGTAGGTACGTGTCCCGGTGTTTCAGGAGAGGAACAGAAAACATAGGGACGTATCCCGGTGTTTCGGAAAAGAGGAAGAAACATAGGGACGTATCCCGGTGATTCGAAAAAGGGGAAGAAACATAGGGTCGTATTCTGGTGTTTCAGAAATGGAGCAGAAACATAGGAACGTATCCCAGTGTCACGGAAAAGGGGAAGAAACATAAGGGCGCATCCTGGTGTTCCGGAAAATGAGAAGAAACATAGGGACGTATCCCGTTGTTGCGGAAAAGGGAAAGAAACATAGAGACGTATCTCAGTATTCCGGAAAAGGAGAAGAAACATAGGGACGTATCCCGGTGTTTCGGAAAAGGAATAGAAACATAGGGACGTGACCTGGTGTTTCGAAAATGGAGTAGAAACGTAGGGACGCATCCCGGTGTTTCGAAAAACGGAAAGAAACATAGGGATGTATCCCGGTGTTTTGGAAAAGGAGAAGAAACATAGGTATGTATCCCAGTGGTTCGGTAAAGGAGAAGAAACATAGGGACGTGTCCCGGTGTTTCGAAAAAGGAGCAGAAACATAGGGACATATCCCGGTGTTTCAGAAAAGGGGAAGAAACATAGGGACGTATCCCGATGTTTCGGAAAAGGAGAATAAACATAGTGACGTGTCCCGGTGTTTCGAAAAAGGAGAAGAAACATAAGGACGTATCCCGGTGTTTCGGAAAAGGAGCAGAAACATTTGGACGTGTCCTGGTGTTTCAGAAAAGGAGAAGAAATATAGGGGCGTATCCCGGTGTTCCGGAAAAGGAGAAGAAACATAGGGATGTGTCCCGGTGTTTCAGAAAAGGGACAGAAAATTGGGACGTATTCTGGTGTTTCGGAAAAGGGGAAGAAACATAGGGACGTGTCCCGGTGTTTCGGAAATGAAGAAGACACATAGGGACGTGTCCCCGTGTTTCGAAAAAGGAGCAGAAACATAGGGACGTATCCCGGTGTTTCGGAAAATGAGAAGAAACACAGGACATATCTCGGTGTTGCAGAAAACGGGAAGAAACATAGGGACGTATGCAGGTGTTCCGGAAAAGAAGAAGAAACATAGGGACTTATCCCGGTGTTTCGGAAAAGGGAAAGAAAATAGGGACGTATTCCGGTGTTCCGGAAAAGGAGATGAAACATATGGACATCTCCCAGTGTTTCGGAAAAGGAGAAGAAACGTAGGGACGTGTCACGGTGTTTCGGAAAAGGAGTAGAAACATAGGGACGTAAACCGGTGTTTCAGAAAAGAGGAAGAAACATAGGTACTTATACCGGTGTTCCGGAAAAGGAGAAAAAACATAGGGACGTATCCCAGTGTTTCGGAAAAGGGAAAGAAATATAGGGACGTATCTCGGTGTTTCGAAAAAAGTGAAGAAACATAGGAACGTATCCCAGTGTTGAGAAAAAGGGGAAGAAACATAGGGACGTATCCCGGTGTTCCGGAAAAGGAGCAGAAACATAGGGACGTATGCCGGTGTTTCGGAGAAGAGGAAGAAACATAGGGACGTATCTCGGTATTCCAGAAAAGGAGAAGAAACATAGGGACGTATCCCCGTGTTTTGGAAAAGGGGAAGAAACATAGGGATGTATCTTGGTGTTTCAGAAAAAGAGGAGAAACATTTGGATGTATCCCGGTGTTGCGGAAAAGGGGAAGAAACATAGGGACGTATCTCGGTGTTCCGGAAAAGGAGAAGAAACATAGGGACGTTTCCCGGTGTTTCGGAAAAGGAGAAGAAGCATAGGGACGTGTCCCGGTGTTTCGGAAAAGGTGCAGAATCATAGGGACATATCCCGGTGTTTCAGAAAAGGGGTAGAAACATAGGGTCGTATCCTGGTGTTTCGGAAAAGGAGAAGAAACATACGGACGTACCCGGTGTTTCGAAAACGGAGCAGAAACATAGGAACGTATCCTAGTGTTGTGGAAAAGTTGTAGAAACATAGGGACATATCCCGGTGTTCCGAAAAAGGGGAAGAAACATAGGGAATTGTGCTGGTGTTTCGGAATAGGAGCAGAAACAAAGGGACGTATCCTGGTGTTTCAGAAAAGGGGAAGAAACATAGGGACGTATCCCGGTGTTTTGGAAAAAGAGAAGAAACATAGGGACGCGTCCTGGTGTTTCGAAAAAGGGGCAGAAATATAGGGACGTATCCCGGTGTTTCAGAAAAGGGGAAGAAACATAGGGACGTATCCCGGTGTTCCGGAAAAGAAGAAGAAACATAGGGACGTATCCCGGTGTGGCGGAAAAGGGAAAGAAACATAGGGACGTATCCCGGTGTTCCGGAAAAGGAGAAGAATTATAAGGACGTATCCCGGTGTTTCAGAAAAGGGAAAGAAAGATAGGGACGTATCCCGGTGTTCTGGAAAAGGAGAATAAACATAAGGACGTCTCCTGGTGTTTCGGAAAACGGAAAGAAACGTAGGTACGTGTCCCGGTGTTTCGGAAGAGGAGCAAGAACCTAGGGACGTATCCCGGTGTTTCGAAAAAGAGGAAGAAACATAGGGACGTATCCCGGTGTTCCGGAAAAGGTGAAGAAACATAAGGACGTATCCCGGTGTTTCGGAAAAGGGGAAGAAACATATTGTCGTATCTCGGTGTTTCAGAAATTGAGCAGAAACATACGTACATATCCCAATGTTGCGGAAAAGGGAAAGAAACATAAGCACACATCCTGGTGTTCTGGAAAATGAGAAGAAACATAGGGACGTATCCCGTTGTTGCGGAAAAGGGAAAGAAACATAGAGACGTATCTTGGTGTTCCGGAAAAGGAGAAGAAACGTAAGGACGTATCCCGGTGTTCTGGAAATAGAAAAGAAACATAGGGACGTATCCCGATGGTTTCGTAAAGTAAAAGAAACATAAGGACGTATCCTGATGTTCCAGAAAAGGAGAATAAACATAGTGACGTGTCCCGGTGTTTCGGAAAAGGAGAAGAAACAAAGGGATGTATCCCGGTGTTCCGAAAAAGGAAAAGAAACATAAGGACCTGTACTGGTGTTTTGGAAAAGGAGCAGAAACATTTGGACGTATCTCAGTGTTTCAGAAAAGGAGAAGAAATATAGGGGCGTATCCCGGTGTTCCGGAAAAGGAGAAGAAACAAAGGGATGTGTCCCGGTGTTTCGGAAAAGGGGCAGAAACATTGGGACGTATCCTGGTGTTTCGGAAAAGGGGAAGAAACATAGGGACGTGTCCCGGTGTTTCAGAAATGGAGAAGACACATAGGGACGTGTCCCCGTGTTTCGAAAAAGGAGCAGAAACATAGGGACGTATCCCGGAGTTTCGGAAAAGGGGAAGAAACATAAGGACGTATCCCGGTGTTTCGAAAAATGAGAAGAAACATAGGGACGTATCCCAGTGTTGCGGAAAAGGGGAAGAAACATAGGGTCGTATGCCGGTGTTCCGGAAAAGGAGAAGAAACATAAGGACTTATCCCGGTGTTTCGGAAAAGGGAAAGAAAATAGGGACGTATTCCGGTGTTCCGGAAAAGGAGAAGTAACATAGGGACGTCTCCCAGTGTTTCGGAAAAGGAGAAGAAACATAGGGACCTATCACGGTGTTTCGGAAAAGGAGTAGAAACATAGGGACGTAAACCGGTGTTTCAGGAAAGAGGACAAAACATAGGGACTTATACCGGTGTTCCGGAAAAGGAGAAAAAACATAGGGACATATCCCGGTGTTTCGGAAAGGGGGAAGAAATATAGGGACGTATCCCGGTGTTTCAGAAGAAGAGAAGAAACATAGGAACGTATCCCAGTGTTGCGAAATAGGGGAAGAAACATAGGGACGTATCCCGGTGATCCGGAAATGGAGCAGAAACATAGGGACGTATCCCGGTGTTTCGAAAAAGAGGAAGAAACATAGGGACGTATCTCGGTATTCCGGAAAAGGAGAAGAAACATAGGGACGTATCCTGGTGTTTCGGAAAAGGAACAGAAACATAGGGACGTATTCTGGTGTTTCGGAAAAGAGGAAGAAACATAGGGACATATCTCGATATTCCGGAAATGCAGAAGAACCATAGGGACCTATCCCGGTGTTTCGGAAAAGGGGAAGAAACATAGGGACGTATCCCGGTGTTTCAGAAAAGGAGAAGAAACATTTGGACGTATCCCGGTGTTGCTGAAAAGGAGAACAAACATAGGGACGTATGCCGGTGTTCCGGAAAAGGAGAAGAAACATAAGGATGTATCCCGGTGTTTCGGAAAAGGGAAAGAAAAATAGGGCTGTATCCCGGTGTTCTGCAAAAGGAGAAAAAACATAGGGACATTCCCGGTGTTTCGAAAACAGAGCAGAGACACAGGAACGTATCCCAATGTTGCGAAAAAGGAAAAGAAACATAGGGACGTATCCCAGTGTTCCGAAAAAGGAGAAGAAACATATGGACGCATCACGGTGTTTCGGAAAAGGAGAAGAAACATATGGACGTACCCGGCGTTTTGAAATTGGAGCAGAAACATAGGAACGTATCCTAGTGTTGCGGAAAAGGGGAAGAAACATAGGGACGTATCCTGGTGTTTCGAAAAAGGGGAAGAAACATAGGGACGTGTGGCCGTGTTTCAGAAAAGGAGTAGAAACATAGGGACGTATCCCGGTGTTTCAGAAAAGGGAAAGAAACATAGGGACGTATCCCGGTGTTTTGGAAAAGGAAAAGAAACATAGGGACATGTCCCCGTGTTTCGAAAAAGGGACAGAAACATAGGGACGTATCCCGGTGTTTCAGAAAAGGAGAAGAAACATAGGGACGTATCCCGGTGTTCCGGAAAAGAAGAAGAAACATAAGAACGTATCCCGGTGTGGCGGAAGAGGGAAAGAAACATAGGGACGTATGCCGGTATTCTGGAAAAGGAGAAGAAACATGAGGACGTATCCCGGTGTTTCGGAAAAGGGTAAGAAACATAGGGACGTTTGCCAGTGTTCCGGAAAAGGAGAAGAATCATAAGGACGTATCCCGGTGTTTCGGAAAAGGGAAAGAAAGATTGGGATGTATCCCGGTGTTCCGGAAAAGGAGAAGAAACATAAGGACGTCTCCCGGTGTTTCGAAAAAGGGGAAGAAACGTAGGTACGTGTCCCGGTGATTCGGAAGAGGAGCAGAAACATAGGGACGTATCCCGGTGTTTCGGAAAAGAGGAAGAAACATAGGGACGTATCCTGGTGTGTCGGAAAAAGGAAAGAAACATAGGGACGTATCCCGGTCTTCCGGAAAATGAGAAGAAACATAGGGACATATCCCGGTGTTGCGGAAAAGGGAAAGAAACATAGGGACGTGTGTCGGTATTCTGGAAAAAGAGAAGAAACATAAGGACGTATCTCGGTGTTTCGGAAAAGGGGAAGAAACATACCGACGTATCGTGGTGTTCCGGAAAAGGAGAAGAAATATTGGGACGTATCCCGGTGTTTCGGAAAAGGGGAAGAAACATGGGGTCATATCCCGATGTTTCGGAAATGGAGCAGAAACATAGGAACGTATCCCAGTGTTGCAGAAAAGGGAAAGAAATATAAGGATGTATCCCGGTGTTCCGGAAAAGGTGAAGAAACAAAGGGACGTATCCCGTTGTTGCGAAAAAGGGAAAGAAACATAGAGACGTATCTCGGTGTTCCGAAAAAGGAGAAGAAACATAGGGACGTATCGCGGTGTTTCGGAAAAGGGGTAGAAACATAGGGACGTGTCCTGGTGTTTCGAAAACGGACTAGAAATATAGGGGCGTATCCTGGTGTTTCGGAAAAGGGGAAGAAACATAGGGACGTATCTCGGTGTTCTGGAAAAGGAGAAGAAACATAGGGACGTATCCCGGTGGTTCGGTAAAGAGGAAGAAACATAGTGACGTATCCCGGTGTGTCCGAGAAGGAGAAGAAACATAGGGACGTATCTCGATCTTCCGGAAAATGAGAAGAAACATAGGGACGTATCCCGGTGTTTCGGAAAAGGGGAAGAAACATAGTGACGTATCCCGGTGTGTCGGAAAAGGAGAAGAAACATAGGGACGTATCCCGATCTTTCGGAAAATGAGAAGAAACATAGGGACGTATCCTGGTGTTGCGAAAAAGGGAAAGAAACATAGGGACGTATGTCCGTGTTCCGGAAAAGGAGAAGAAACATAAGGACGTATCTCGGTGTTTCAGAAAAGGGGAAGAAACATAGCGACGTATCGCGGTGTTCCGGAAAAGGAGAAGAAATATTGGGATGTATCCCGGTGTTTCGAAAAAGGGGAAGAAACACGGGGTCATATCCCGATGTTTCAGAAATGGAGCAGACACAGAGGAACGTATCCTAGTGTTGCAGAAAATGGAAAGAAACATAAGGACGTGTCCCGGTGTTCCGGAAAAGGTGAAGAAACATAGGGACGTATCCCGTTGTTGCGAAAAAGGGAAAGAAACATAGAGACGTATCTCGGTGTTCCGGAAAAGGAGAAGAAACATAGGGACGTATCCCGGTGTTTCGGAAAAGGGGTAGAAACATAGGGACGTGTCTTGGTGTTTCGAAAACGGAATCGTAATATAGGGACGTATCCCGGTGTTTCGGAAAAGGGGAAGAAACAAAGGGACGTATCTCTGTGTTCTGGAAAAGGAGAAGAAACATAGGGACGTATCCCGGTGGTTCGGTAAAGGAGAAGAAACATAGGGACGTCTCCCGGTGTTTCAGAAAATGAGCAGAAACAAAGGGACATATCCCGGTGTTTCAGAAAAGGGGAAGAAACATAGGGACGTATCCCGATGTTCCGGAAAAGGAGAATAAACAATGTGACGTGTCCCGGTGTTTCGGAAAAGGAGAAGAAACATAGGGACGTATCCCGTTGTTTCGAAAAAGGAGAAGAAACATAGGACTTGTCCCGGTGTTTCGGAAAAGGAGCAGAAACATTGGGATGTATCCCGGTGTTTCAGAAAAGGAGATGAAATATATAGGGGCGTATCCCGGTGTTCCGGAAAAGGAGAAGAAACATAGGGATGTGTCCCGGTGTTTCAGAAAAGGGGCAGAAACATTGGGACGTATCCTGGTGTTTCGGAAAAGGGGAAGAAACATAGGGACGTGTGCCGGTGTTTCAAAAATGGAGAGGACACATAGGGACGTGTCCCCAGGTTTCGGAAAAGGAACAGAAACATAGAGACCTATCCCGGAATTTCGGAAGAGGGGAAAAAACATAGGGACGTAACCCGGTGTTTCAGAAAATGACAAGAAACATAGCGACGTATCCCGGTGTTGCAGAAAAGGGAAAGAAATATAGGGACCTATGCCGGTGTTCCGGAAAGGGAGAAGAAACATAAGGACTTATCCCGGTGTTTCGGACAAGGGAAAGGAAATAGGGACGTGTCCCGGTGTTCCGGAAAAGGAGAAGAAAATAGGGACGTCTCCCAGTGTTTCGGAAAAGGCGAAGAAACATAAGGACGTGTCACGGTGTTTCGGAAAAGGAGTAGAAACATGGGGACGTAAACTGGTGTTTCGGAAAAGAGGAAGAAATATAGGGGCTTATACCGGTGTTCCGGAAAAGAAGAAGAAACATAGGGATGTGTCCCGGTGTTTCGGAAAAGGGGATGAAATATAGGGACGTGTCCCGGTGTTTCGGAAAAAGAGAAGAAACATAGGAACGTATCCCAATGTTGTGAAAAAGGGAAGAAACATAGGGATGTATCCCGGTGTTCCAGAAAAGGAGCCGAAACATAGGGACGTATCCCGGTGTTCCAGAAAAGGAGCCGAAACATAGGGACGTATCCCGGTGTTTTGGAAAAGAGGAAGAAACATTGGGACGTATCTCGGCATTCCGAAAAAGGAGAAGAAACGTAGGGACGTATCCCGGTGTTTTGGAAAAAGGGAAGAAACATAGGGACGTATCCCAGTGTTTCGGAAAAGAGGAAGAAACATTTGGACGTATCCCGGTGTTGCGGAAAAGGGGAAGAAACATAGGGACGTATCTCGGTGTTCCGGAAAAGGAGAAGAAACATAGGGACGTATCCCGGTGTTTCGGAAAAAGGGAAGAAACATAGGGACGTATCCCGGTGTCTCGGAAAAGGAGAAGAAACATATGGACGTATCCCGGTGTTGCGGAAAAGAGGAACAAAGATAGGGACGTATGCCTGTGTTCCAGAAAAGGAGAAGAAACATAGGGACGTCTCCCGGCGTTTCGGAAAAGGAGAAGAAACACACGGATGTATCCCTGTGTTCGGAAAAGGGGAAGAAAAATAGGGACGTATCCCGGTGTTCTGGAAAAGGAGAAGAAACATAGGGACGTACTCGATGTTTCGAAAACGGAGCAGAAACATAGGAACGTATCCCAATGTTGCGGAAAAGGGAACGAAACATAGGGACGTATCTCGGTGTTCCGAGAAAGAAGAAGAAACAAAGAGACGTATCCCAGTGTTTCGAAAAAGGGAAAGAAACGTAGGGACGTATCTCGGTGTTCCGGAAAAGGAGAAGAAACATATGGACGTATCTCGGCGTTTCGAAAAAGGGAAAGAAACATAGGGACGTCTCCCGGTGTTTCAGAAAATGGAAAGAAACATATGGACGTATCCCAGTTTTCCGACATAAGAGAAGAAACATAGGGACTTGTCCCGGGGTTTCAGAAAAGGAGCAGAAACATAGGGACGTATCCCGATGTTTCGGAAAAGGGGAAGAAACATAGGGATGTATCCCGGTGTTTCGGAAAAGCAGAAGAAACATAGGGACGTGTCCCGGTGTTTCGAAAAAGGGGCAGAAACATAGGGATGTATCCCGTTGTTTCAGAAAAGGGGAAGAAACATAGGGTCGTATCCTGGTTTGCCGAAAAAGGGGAAGAAACATAGGGACGTATCCCCGGTGTGGCGATAAAGGGGAAGAAACATAGGGACGTATGCCGAAGTTCCGGAAAAGGAGAAGAAACATAAAGACGTATCCCGGTGTTTCGGGAAAGGGAAAGAAACATAGGGACGTATCCCGGTGTTCCGAAAAAAGAGAAGAAACATAAGGATGTCTCCCGGTGTTTCGGAAAAGTGGAAGAAACATATGCACGTGTCCCGGTGTTTCGAAAAAGGTGCAAAAACATAGGGACATATCCCGGTGTTTCGAAATAGAGAAAGAAACATAGGGACGTATCCCGGTGTTCTGGAAAAGGAGAAGAAACATAGGGACGTATCCCGGTGTTTCGAAAAAGGGAAAAAAACATAGCGACGTATCCCGGTGTTCCGGAAAAAGAGAAGAAACATAGGGACTTTTCCCGGTGTTTCGGAAAAGGGGAAGAAACATAGGGACGTATTCCGGTGTTTCGGAAACGGAGTAGTGACATAGGAACGTATCCCAGTGTTGCGGAAAAGGGGAAGAAACATTGGGACCTATCCCGGTGTTCCGGAAAAGGTGAAGAAACATAGGGACGTATCCCGGTGTTTCGAAAAAGGGGAAGAAACATAGGGACGTATCTCAGTGTTTCGGAAAAGGAGAAGAAATATAAAGACGTATCCCGGTGTTTTGAAAAAGGGGAAGAAACATAGGGACGTGTCCTAGTGTTTCGAAAACGGAGTAGAAACATACGGACGTATCCCGGTGTTTCGGAAAAGGGGAAGAAACATAGGGACGTTTCCCGGTGTTCTGGAAAAGGAGAAGAAACATAGGGACGTATCCTGGTGTTTCGGTAAAGGAGAACAAAAATATGAACGTGTCCCGGTGTTTTAGAAAAGGAGCAGAAACATAGGGACGTATCCCGGTGTTCCAGAAAAGGAGAAGAAACATCGGGACGTATCCCGGTGTTCCGGAAAAGGAGAATAAACATAGGGACGTGTCCCGGGATTTCGGAAAAGGAGAAGAAACATAGGGACGTATCCCAGCGTTTCGAAAAAGGAGAAGAAACATAGGGACATGTCCCGGTGTTTCGGAAAAGGAGTAGAAACATTGGGACGTATCCCGGTGTTTCGGAAAATGAGAAGAAATATAGGGGCGTATCCCGATTTTCTTGAAAAAGAGAAGAAACAAAGGGATGTGTCCCGGTGTTTCAGAAACGGGACAGAAACATAGGGACGTATCCCGGTGTTTCGGAAAAGGAGAAGAAACATAGGGATGTATCCCGGTGTTTTGGAAAAGGAGAAGAAGCATAGGGACGTGTCCCGATTTTTCAGAAAAGGAGCAGAAACATTGGGACGTATCCCGGTGTTTCAGAAAATAAGAAGAAACATAGGGACGTATCCCGGTGTTGCGGTAATGAGGAAGAAACATAGGGACGTATGCCGGTGTTCCGGAAAAAGAGAAGAAACATAAGGACTTATCCCGGTATTTCGGAAAAGGGAAAGAAAATAGGGACGTATCCCGGTGTGCCGGAAAAGGATAAGAAACATAAGGACGTGTCACGGTGTTTCGAAAAAGAGCAGAAACTTAGGGACGTAAAACGGTGTTTCGGAAAAGAGGAAGAAACATAGGGACGTATACCGGTGTTCCGGAAAAGGAGAAGAAACATAGGGACGTATCCCGGTGTTTCGAAAAAGGAGAAGAAACAGAGGGACGTATCCCGGTGTTTCGGAAAAGGAGAAGAAACACAGGGACGTATCTCGGTGTTGCGGAAAAGGGGAAGAAATATAGGGACGCATGATGGTGTTCTGGAAAAGGAGAAGAAACATAAGGACTTATCCCGGTGTTTCGGAAAAGGGAAAGAAACATAGGGAAGTATCCCGGTGTTCTGGAAATGGAGAAGAAACATAAGGACGTCTCACGGTGTTTCGGAAAAGAAGAAGAAACATATGGACGTCGCTCGGTGTTCCGGAAATGGAGAAGAAACATATAGACGTATCCCAGTGTTTCGAAAAAATGGAAGAAACATAGGGACGTGTCCTGGTATTTCGAAAACGGAGTAGAAACATCGGGACGTATCCCGGTGTTTCAGAAAAGGGGAAGAAACATAGGGACGTATCACGGTGTTCTGGAAAAGGAGAAGAAACATAGGTACATACTCGAAGTTTCGGAAATGGAGCAGAAACATAGGAACGTATCCCGGTGTTCCAGAAAAGGACAAGAAACATAGGGGCGTATCCCGGTGTTCTGTAAAAGGAGAAGAAACATAGGGACGTGTCCCGGTGTTTCAGAAAAGGAGCAGAGACATAGGGATGTATCCCGGTGTTTCAGAAAAGGGGAAGAAACATAGGGATGTATCCCGGTGTTACGGAAAAAGAGAAGAAACATAGGGACGTGTCCTGGTTATTCGGAAACGGAGCAGAAACATAGAGACGTATCCCGGTGTTTTGAAAAAGGGAAAAAAACGTAGGAACGCATCCCGGTGTTTCAGAAAATGAGAAGAAACATAGTGACGTATCCTGGTGTTCCGAAAAATGAAAAGAAAGATAGGGACGTATCTCGGTTTTTCGGAAAAGGTAAAGAGAGATTGGGACGTATGCCGGTGTTCTGGAAAAGGAGAAGAAACATAAGGACTTATCCCGGTGTTTCGGAAAAGGGAAAGAAACATAGGGAAGTATCCCGGTGTTCTGGAAATGGAGAAGAAACATAAGGACGTCTCTCGGTGTTTCGGAAAAGGAGAAGAAACATATGGACGTAGCTCGGTGTTCCGGAAATGGAGAAGAAACATACAGACGTATCCCGGTGTTTCAAAAAATGGGAAGAAACATAGGGACATGTCCCGGTATTTCGAAAACGGAGTAGAAACATAGGGACGTATCCCGGTGTTCGGGAAAAGGAGAAGAAACATAGGGACGTACCCGGTGTTTCGGAAACGGAGCTGAAACATAAGAACGTATCCTAGTGTTGCGGAAAAGGGGAAGAAACAAAGGGACGTATCCGGTGTTCCGAAAAAAGAGAAGAAACATAGGGACGTATCCCGATGTTTCGAAAAAGGGAATGACACATAGGAACGTATCTCGGTGTTCCGGAAAAGAAGAAGAAGCGTAGGGACGTATCCCGGTGTTTCGGAAAAGGGGAAGAAACATAGGGACGTGTCCCGGTGTTTCGGAAAAAGGGAAGAAACATAGGGACGTTTCCCGGTGTTCCGGAAAAGGAGCAGAGACATAGGGACGTATCCCAGTGTTTCGGAAAAGGGAAAGAAACATAGGGACGTATCCCGGTGTTCTGGAAAAGGAGAAGAAACATAGGGACGTATCCCTGTGTTTCGATAAAGGAGAAGGAACAAAGGGACGTGTCCCAGTGTTTCAGAAAAGGAGCAGAAACATAGGGACGTATCCCAGTGTTTCAGAAAAGGGAAAGAAACAAAGGGACTTATCCCGGTGTTCCGGAAAGGGAGAAGAAACATAGGGACGTGTCCCGGTATTTCGAAAAAGGAGAAGAAACATAAGGACGTATCCCAGTGTTTCGAAAAAGGAGAAGAAATATAGGGACGTGTCCCGGTGTTTCGGAAAAGGGGAAGAAACCTAGGGTCGTATCTTGGTGTTCCGGAAAATGAGAAGAAACATAGAGACGTATCCTCATGTTCCGGAAAATGAGAGGAAACAAAGGGACGTATCCCGGTGTTACGGAAATGGGGAAGAAACATAGAGACGTATGCCGGTGTTCCGGAAAATGAGAAGAAACATAAGGACTTATCCCGGTGTTTCGAAGAAGGGAAAGAAACATAGGGACGTATCTCGGTGTTCCGGAAAAGGAGAAGAAACATAGGGATGTCTCCCGGTGTTTCAGAAAAAGAGAAGATACATAGGGACGTGTCCAGGTGTTTCAGAGAAGGAGCAGAAACATAGGGTCGTATCCTAGTGTTTCGGAAAACTGGAAGAAACATAGGGACATATCCCGGTGTTCCGGAAAAGGAAAATAAAAAACAATTATGTTGTACGTTGTTTTTTCATGCCACATCGAATACGTTTCTTATTTTTGTGCCAGGGAAGTGTAGGGTAAGGTTCTCTATAATTATTTTTTCGCGACAATGTTATTTTTCTTTTTACAATAATCAGATATGTAAAGTATATAATTTAATAATTTGAGTTTAAAAATTAAATAAAGTGACATTTAAAATGTGATTTTATTTTAAATTTAAACTTAAATTGTTAGATTATCATAACAAAATCATTACAAGAAAATTATGATGGGGGATTTGATCCGGAGATGGAAATACTCATGCTCTCAGCTTGATTTCTTTCCAATTATTGAAAAAAAATTACCAATAATACTCAGGATATAAATTAAATAGACACAATTACAGAAAGTGACATTCATGAGGCCCCACAAATGATGAAATTTTCTGAAATGGTAAGAATGTGTGCACAGGGAGAAGGTTCAATTTCTCTGCTGAATGGGGTTGGAACATGGTTCAAAAGGTTAAAATGGGACCAAAATAAAGAGTTGCTCTGGTTTGTTGTCTTCCAAGGAATACTAGAGGTTGACAAAGGGGACATTTACCAAAACTTTTGAGAATTGTTTGAATATATAAAAGCTTTGAGATTGTGTTTTGTATTAATTTATATTTGAAGAGAACAGAACTGGATTACACTAGCAAACAAATATGTCTTCAATTTATGTTGGATAAGTTACATTTTAGATGTTTAACATATAAACCTCAAGGGTAGATAAGTGGTTTTAGGTTTTTTTGCTAAGCAAAGGATGCCATATTTCATTTCTCAATTTTTTTGGAAACTAAATTTAAAAATTTATGTCAAATATTGATGTACTATTATTGTTTTATTAATACAATATTTTCCATTTTCCATTTTTTTTTTCTAAATTTGACTACAATTAGTGACAATAAAAAAATAAAATAAAAAAGCATAACCTTCCTTGTTGGTGCTCAAACCTTTTCCGCTACCATCTTCTGTGAATACCCCCATCACTTAAATGTGAATACAAGTCACTTGTCGATGGGGTTTATTTTAAAACTGATGCTTTTAATAATTTTTTAGTTAAAATA
The DNA here is from genome assembly GCF_055761805.1 of Camellia sinensis. Classification (NCBI taxonomy): domain Eukaryota; kingdom Viridiplantae; phylum Streptophyta; class Magnoliopsida; order Ericales; family Theaceae; genus Camellia; species Camellia sinensis. Next base: position 147,231,953 of record NC_138963.1, read on the forward strand.
TAAATTGAAAAATTTTAAATATTTAAAAATAAATTTTTATCTTTTTTTAAAAAATATGCAAAACAGAAAGAAAATATAAAAAAATATTTGAATTTTTTTTGTAAAAATTAGCCTTTGCCAAAGGTAGCCAAAATTTAACGAGGGCAAAATCCTAAGCTTGATTAAAAAATAAATTACAAATACATCTCGATGTTCACCTGGATACGTATCCCGGTGTTGCGGAAAAGGGGAAGAAACATAGGGACGTATGCCGGTGTTCCGGAATATGAAAAGAAACATAAGGACTTATCCCGGTGTTTCGGAGAAGGGAAAGAAACATAGGGACGTATCTCAGGGTTCCGAAAAAGGAGAAGAAACATAGGGATGTCACCCGGTGTTTCGGAAAAGGAGAAGAAACATAGGGACGTGTCCCGGCGTTTCAGAAAAGGAGCAGAAACATAGGGTCGTATCCCGGTGTTTCGGAAAAGAGGAAGAAATATAGGGACGTATCCCGGTGTTCCGGAAAAGGAAAATAAAAACCAATTATGTAGTATGTTGTTTTTTTATGCCACATCAACTACGTTTCTTATTTTTGTGCCAGGGGAGTGTAGGATAAAGATTCTCTATAATTATTTTTTCGCGACAATGTTATTTTTCTTTTTACAATAATCAGATATGTAAAGTATATAATTTAATAATTTGAGTTTAAAAATTAAATAAAGTGACATTTAAAATGTGATTTTATTTTAAATTTAAACTTAAATCATTAGATTATCACAACAAAATCATTACAAGAAAATTATGACGGCGGATTTGATCCGGAGATGGAAATACTCATGCTCTCAGCTTGATTTCTTTCCAATTATTGAAAAAAAAATTACCAATAATACTCAGGATATAAATTAAATAGACACAATTACAGAAAGTGACAATCAAGAGGCCCCACAAATGATGAAATTTTCTGAAATGGTAAGAATGTGTGCGTAGGGAGAAGGTTCAATTTCTCTACTGAATGGGGTTGGAACATGGTTCAAAAGGTTAAAAAGGGACTAAAATAAAGAGTTGCTCTGGTTTGTTGTCTTCCAAGGAATACTTGAGGTTGACAAAGGGGATATTTACCAAAACTTTTGAGAATTGTTTGAATATATAAAAACTTTGAGATTGTGTTTTGTATTAATTTATATTTGAAAAGAACAGAACAGGATTACACTATCAAAAAATATATGTCTTCAATTTATGTTGGATAAGTTACATTTTAGATGTTTAACATATAAACCTCAGGGGTAGATAAGTGGTTTTAGGTTTTTTTGCTAAGCAAAGGATGCCATATTTCATTTCTCAATTTTTCTTGAAACTAAATTTAAAAATTTATGTCAAATATTAATGTACTATTATTGTTTTATTAATACAATATTTTCCATTTTCAATTTTTTTTTTCTAAATTTGACTACAATTAGTGACAATGAAAAAATAAAATAAAAAAGCATAACCTTCCTTGTTGGTGCTCAAACCTTTGCTGCTACCATATTCTGTGAATACCCCCATCACTTAAATGTGAATACAAGTCACTTGTCGACGAGGTTTATTTTAAAACTGATGCTTTTAATAATTTTTTAGTTAAAATATAAATTGAAAAATTTTAAATATTTAAAAATAAATTTTTATCTTTTTTTAAAAAAAAATGCAAAACGGAAAGAAAATTTAAAAAAATATTTGAATTTTTTTTCTATAACTTAGCCTTTGCCAAAGGTAGCCAAAATTTAACGAGGGCAAAATCCTAAGCTTGATTAAAAAATAAATTAAAAATAAATCACAATGTTCACCTAGATACGTATCCCGGTGTTGCGGAAAAGGGGAACAAACATAGGGACGTATGCCAGTGTTCCGAAATATGAGAAGAAACAAAAGGACTTATTCCGGTGTTTCGGAGAAGGGAAAGAAACATAGCGACGTATCTCGATGTTCCGGAAAATGAGAAGAAACATAGGGATGTCTTCCGGTGATTCGGAAAAGGAGAAGAAACATAGAGACGTGTCCCGGTGTTTCAGAAAATGAACAGAAACATAGGGTCGTATCCCGGTGTTTCAGAAAAGAGTAAGAAACATAGGGACGTGTCCCGGTGTTTTGGAAAACGAGAAGAAAAATAGGGACGTATCCTGGTGTTTCGAAAAAGGAGAAGAAACATAGGGACGTGTCCCGGTATTTCGGAAAAGGAGCAGAAACATTGGGACGTATCCCGGTGTTTCAGAAAATGAGAAGAAATATAGGGGTGTATCCTGGTGTTCCGGAAAAGGAGAAGCAACAAAGGGACGTGTCCCGGTGTTTCAGAAAAGGGGCAGAAACATAGGAACGTATCCCGGTGTTTTGGAAAAGGGGAAGAAACATAGGGATGTATCCCGGTGTTTTGGAAAAGGAGAAAAAACACAGGGACGCGTCCCGATTTTTCGAAAAAGGAGCAGAAACATAGGGACGTATCCCGTTGTTCCGGAAAAGGAGAAGAAAACATCGGGACGTGTCCCGGTGTTTCGGAAAAGGAGAAGAAAGATAGGGACGTATCCCGGTGTTTTGAAAAAGGAGAAGAAACATAGGGACGTGTCTCGGTGTTTCGGAAAAGGAGCAGAAACATTGGGACGTATCCCGGCGTTTCATAAAATGAGAAGAAATATAGGGGCGTATCCCGATGTTCTGGAAAAGGAGAAGAAACAAAGGGACGTGTCCCGGCGTTTCAGAAAAGGAGCTGAAACATAGGGACGTATCCTGGTGTTTCGGAAAAGGGGAAGAAACATAGGGATGGATCCCGGTGTTTTGGAAAAGGAGAAGAAACACAAGGACGTGTCCTGGTTTTTCGAAAAAGGGGAAGAAACATAGGGACGTATCCCGTTGTTCCGGAAAAGAAGAAGAAACATATGGACGTATCCCGGTGTTTCAGAAAAGGGGAAGAAACATAGGGACGTATCCCGGTGTTCTGGAAAAGGAGAAGAAACATAGGAACGTACCCGGTGTTTCGGAAACGGAGCAGAAACATAGTAACGTATCCCAGTGTTGCGAAAAAGGAAAAGAAACAAAGGGACGTATCCCGGTGTGCCGGAAAAGGAGAAGAAACACAGGTACGTATCCTGGTGTTTCGGAAAAGGGAAAGAAACATAGGGACGTATGCCGGTGTTTCGAAAAAGGGGAAGAAACATAAGGACGTATCCCGGTGCTTCGGAAAAGGGAAAGAAACATAGGGACGTATCCCGGTGTTCCGGAAAAGGAGAAGAAACATAAGGACGTCTTCCGGTGTTTCGAAAAAGGAGAAGAAACATAGGGACATGTCCCGGTGTTTCGGAAAAGGAGCAGAAACGTAGGGACGTATCCCGGTGTGGCGGAAAAGGGGAAGAAACATAGGGACGTATGCCGGTGTTCCGGAAAATGGAGAAGAAACATAAGGACTTACCCCGATGTTTCGGAGAAGGGAAAGAAACATAGGGACGTATCTCGGTGTTCTGGAAAAGGAGAAGAAACATAGGGATGTCTCCTGGTGTTTTGGAGAAGGAGAAGAAACATAGGGAAGTGTCCTGGTGTTTCAGAAAAGGAGCAGAAACACAGGGACGTATCCCGGTGTTTCAGAAAAGGGAAGAAACATAGGGATGTATCCTGGTGTTTTGGAAAAGGAGAAGAAACATAGGGACGTGTCCCGGTGTTTCGGAAAAGGGAAAGAAATATAGGGACGTGTCTCGGTGTTTCTGAAAAGGGAAAGAAACATAGCGACGTATCCCGGTGTTCCGGAAAAGGAGGAGAAACCTAGGGACGTATCCCGGTGTGGCTGGAAATGGGAAGAAACATAGGGACGTATGTCAGTGTTCCGGAAAAGGAGAAGAAACATAAGTACGTATCCCTGTGTTTCAGTAAAGGGAAAGAAACATAGGGACGTATTTCGGTGTTCCAGTAAAGGAGAATAAACATAAGGACGTCTCCCGGTGTTTCAGAAAAGCAGAAGAAACATAGGGACGTGTCACGGTGTGTCGAAAAGGGAGCAGAAACGTATGGACGTATCCCGGTGTTTCGGAAAAGAGGAAGAAACATAGAGACGTATCCTGGTGTTCCGGAAAAGGCGAAGAAATATAAGGACGTATCCCGGTGTTTCGGAAAAGGGGAAGAAACATAGGGGCGTGTCCCGATGTTGCGGAAAAGAGGAAGAAAGATAGGGACGTATGCCGGTGTTCCGGAAAAGGAGAAGAAAAATAATGACTTATCCCGGTGTTTCGGAAAAGGGAAAGAAACATAGGGACGTATCCCGGTGTTTCGGAAAAGGAGAAGAATCATAGGGAATTCTCCCGGTGTTTCCGAAATTGTGAAGAAACATAGGGACGTGTCCCGGTGTTGGGGAAAAGGTGAAGAAAGATAGGGACGTATGCCGGTGTTCCGGAAAAGGAGAAGAAACATAAGGACTTATCCCGGTGTTTCAGAAAAGGAAAAGAAACATAGTGACGTATCCCGGTGTTCCGGAAAAGGAGAAGAAACATAAGGACGTCTCCCGGTGTTTCGGAAAATGAGAAGAAACGTAGGGACGTATCCCGTGGTTACGAAAACGGAGTAGGAGCATAGGGACGTTTCCCGGTGTTTCGAAAAAGGGAAAGTAACATTGGGACGTATCCCGGTGTTCTCGAAAAGGAGAAGAAACATAGGGACGTAACCGGTGTTTCGGAAATGGAGCAGAAACATAGGAACGTATCCCAGTGTTTCGGAAAAGGGGAAGAAACAAAGGGACGTATCCCGGAGTTCCGGAAAATGAGAATAAGCATAGGGACGTATCCCGATTTTTCGGAAAAGGCAAAGAAAATAGGGACGTTTGCCGTTGTTCCGGTAAAGGAGAAAAAACATATGGTCGTATGACAGTGTTTCAGAAAAGGGAAAGAAACATAGGGACGTATCTCGGTGTTCTGGAAAAAGCAGAAGAGACATAGGGACGTATCCTGGTGTTTCGGAAAAGGGAAAGAAATATAGGGACGTCTCCCGGTGTTTTAGAAAAGGAGAAGAAACATAGGGACGTATCCCGGTGTTCCAAAAAAGGAGAAGAAAAATAAGGAAGTGTCCTGGTGTTTCAGAAAAGGAGCAGAAACATAGGGACGTATCCCGGTGTTTCGGAAAAGGGGAAGAAACATAGGGATGTATCCTGGTGTTTTGGAAAAGGAGAAGAAACATAGGGACGTGTCCCGGTGTTTCGGAAAAGGGAAAGAAATATAGGGACGTATCCCGGTGTTTCTGAAAAGGGAAAGAAACATAGCGACGTATCCCGGTGTTCAGGAAATGGAGAAGAAACATAGGGACGTATCCTGGTGAGGCGGGCAAGGGGAAGTGACATAGGGACGTATGTCGGTGTTCCGGAAAAGGAGAAGAAACATAAGTACGTATCCCGGTGTTTCAGTAAAGGGAAAGAAACGTAGGGACGTATCCCGGTGTTCCGGTAAAGGAGAATAAACATAAGGACGTCTCCCAGTGTTTCGGAAAAGGAGAAGAAACATAGGGACATGTCACGGTGTTTCGAAAAAGGAGTAGAAACGTATGGACGTATCCCGGTGTTTCGGAAAAAGAGGAAGAAACATAGGGACGTATCCTGGTGTTACGGAAATGGCAAAGAAACATAGGGATGTATCCCGGTGTTTCGGAAAAAGGGGAGAAGCATAGGGACGTGTCTCGGTGTTGCGGAAAAGAGGAGGAAAGATAGGGACGTATGCTGGTGTTCCGGAAAAAGAGAAGAAACATAATGACTTATCCCGGTGTTTCGGAAATGGGAAAGAAACATAGGGACGTATCCCAGTGTTTCGGAAAAGGAGAAGAAAGATAGGGACGTCTCCCGGTGTTTCGGAAAAGGCGAAGAAACATAGGGCGTTTCCCGGTGTTGCGGAAAAGGGAAAGAAAGATAAGGACGTATGCCGGTGTTCCGGAAAAGGAGAAGAAACATAAGGACTTGTCCCGGTGTTTCGGAAAAGGGAAAGAAACATAAGGACGTCTCCTGGTATTTCGAAAAATGAGAAGAAACATAGGGACGTGTCTCAGTGTTACGAAAACGGAGTAGAAGCATCGGGACGTATCCCAGTGTTTCGAAAAAGGGGAAGAAACATAGGGACGTATCCCGGTGTTCTGGAAAAGGAGAAGAAACATAGGGATGTACCCGGTGTTTCGGAAATGGAGCAGAAACATAGGAACGTATCCCAGTGTTGCGGAAAAGGGAAAGAAACAAAGGGACGTATCCCGGGGTTCCGGAAAATGAGAATAAACATAGGGACGTATCCCGATTTTTCGGAAAAGGCAAAGAAACATAGGGACGTTTGCTGTTGTTCCGGAAAAGGAGAAAAAACATAAGAACGTATGACGGTGTTTAGGAAAAGGGAAACAAACATAGGGACGTATCCCGGTGTTCCGAAAAAGGAGAAGAAACATAAGGACATCTCCCGATGTTTCGAAAAAGGATAAGAAACATAGGGACGTGTCTTGGTGTTTCGGAAAAGGAGCAGAAACATAGGGACGTATCCCGGTGTTGCGGAAAAGGGGACGAAACATAAGGACGTATGCCGGTGTTCCGGAAAAGGAGAAGAAACATAAGGACTTATCCCGGTGTTTCGGAGAAGGGAAAGAAACATAGGGACGTATCTCGGTGTTCCGGAAATGGAGAAGAAACATAGGGATGTCTCCCGGTGTTTCGGAAAAGGAGAAGAAACATAAGGACGTGTCCTGGTGTTTCAGAAAGGGAGCAGAAACATAGGGTCGTATCCCGGTGTTTCGAAAAAGCGGAAAAAACATAGAGACGTATCCCGGTGTTCCGGAAAAGGAGAAGAAATATAGGGACGTATCCCGGTGTTTCGGAAAAGGGAAGAAACGTAGGGACGTAACCCAGTGTTCGGGAAAAGTTGAAGAAACATAGGAACGTACCCGGTGTTACGGAAACGGAGCAGAAACATAAGAGCTTATCCTAGTGTTGCGGAAAAGGGAAAGAAACAAAGGGACGTATTCCGGTGTTCCGGAAAAGGAGAAGAAACATAGGGACGTATCCCGGTGTTTCGAAAAAGGGAAATAAACATAGGGACCTGTCACGGTGATTCGGAAAAGGTGCAGAAACCAAGGGACGTGTCCTGGTGTTTCGAAAAAGAGGTAGAAACATAGGGACGTATCCTGGTGTTCCGGAAAAGGAGAAGAAACATAAGGACGTATCCCGGTGTTTCAGAAAAGGGAAAGAAACATAGGGACGTATCCCAGTGTTTCGGAAAAAGAGAAGAAACATATGGTCGTATCCCGGTGTTGCGAAAAAGAGGAAGAAAGATAGGGACGTATGCCGGTGTTTCGGAAAAGGAGAAGAAACATAAGGACATATTCCGGTGTTTCAGAAAAGGGAAAGAAACATAGGGACGTATGCCGGTGTTCCGGAAAAGGAGAAGAAACATAAGGACGTCTCCCAGTGTTTCGGAAAAGGGGTAAAAACGTAGGTACGTGTCCCTGTGTTTCGAAAATGGTGCAGAAACATAGGGACGTATCCCGGTGTTTCAGAAAAGATGAAGAAACATAGGGACGTATACCCGTGTTCCGGAAAAGGAGAAGAAACATAGGGACGTATCCCGGTGTTTCGGAAGAGGGAAAAAACATAGCGACATATCCCGGTGTTTCTTTAAAGGAGAAGAAACATAGGGACGTATCTCGGTGTTACGGAAATGGAGAAGAAACATATGGTCGTATCTCGATTTTTCGGAAAAAGGGAAGAAACATAGGGACGTCTCCCTGTGCTTCAGAAAATAGGAAGAAACATAGGGACGTATCCCGGTGTGCCGAAAATGGAGAAGAAACCTAGGGACGTGTCCCGGTGTTTCCGAAAAGGAGCGGAAACATAGGGACGTATCCCGGTGTTTCGGAAAAGGGGAAGAAACATAGGGATGTATCACGGTGTTTTTGAAAAGGAGAAGTAACACAGGGACGTGTCCTGGTGTTTCGGAAAAGGGGCAGAAACATAGGGACGTCTCCCGGTGTTTAAGAAAAGGGGAAGAAACATAGGGACTTATACCGGTGTTCCGGAAAAGGAGAAGAAACATAGGGGCGTATCCCCGGTGTGGCGGAAACGGAGCAGAAACATAGGAACGTATCCCAGTGTTGCGGAAAAGGGGAAGAAACAAAGGGACGTATCCCGGTGTTTCGGAAAAGGAAAAGAAACATAGGGACGTATCCCCATGTTCCGGAAAATGAGAAGAAGCATACGGACGTCTCCCGGTGTTTCGGAAAAGAGGAAGAAACATGGGTATGTGTCCTGATGTTTCGGAAAAGGAGCAGAAACATAGGGAGGTATCCCGGTGTTTCGGAAAAGAGGAAGAACCATAGGGACGTATCCCGGTGTTCCGGAAATGGAGAAGAAACATAGGGATGTATCCCAGTGTTTCGAAAAAGGGGAAGAAACATAGGGACGATTCCCGGTGTTTCAAAAAAGGAGAAGAAACATAGGTACGCATCCCGGTGTTTTAGAAGAGGGGAAGAAACATAGGGACGTATCCCGGTGCTTCGGAAACGGAGCAGAAACATAGGACCCTGTCCCCGTGTTTCGAAAAAGGAGAAGAAACATAGGGACGTATCCCGGTGTTTCGGAAAAGGAGAAGAAACATAGGGACGTATCCCGAAGTTTCGGAAAAGGGGAAGAAACATAGGGACGTATCTCGGGGTTCTGGAAAAGGAGAAGAAACATAGGGACGTATCCCGGTGTTTCGGAAAAGGGGAAGAAACATAGGGACGTCTCCCGGTGTTTCAGAAAAGGGAAAGAAACATAGGGACGTATCCCGGTGTTCCAAAAAAGGAGAAGAAACATAGGGAAGTGTCCTGGTGTTTCAGAAAAGGAGCAGAAATATAGGGACGTATCCCGGTGTTTCGAAAAGGGGGAAGAAACATAGGGATGTATCCTGGTGTTTTGGAAAAGGAGAAGAAACAGAGGGACATGTCCCGGTGTTTCGGAAAAGGGAAGGAAATATAGGGACGTATCTCGGTGTTTCTGAAAAGGGAAAGAAACATAGGGACGTATCCCGGTGTTCGGGAAAAGGAGAAGAAACATAGGGACGTATCCCCAGTGTGGCGGAATTGGGTAAGAAACATAGGGACGTATGTCGGTGTTCCGGAAATGGAGAGGAAACATAAGTACGTATCCCGGTGTTTCAGTAAAGGGAAAGAAACATGGGGTCGTATCCCGGTGTTCCGGTAAAGGAGAATAAACATAAGGACGTCTCCCGGTGTTTCGGAAAAGGAAAAGAAACATAGGGACGTGTCACGATATTTCGAAAAAGGAGCAGAAACATATGGACGTATCCCGGTGTTCCGAAAAAGAGGAAAAAACATAGGGACGTATCCTGGTGTTCCGGAAAAGGGGAAGAAACATAGGGACGTATCCCGGTGTTTCGGAAAAGGGGAAGAAACATAAGGACGTGTCCCGGTGTTGCGGAAAAGAGGAAGAAAGAATGGGACGTATGCCGGTGTTCCGGAAAAGGTGAATAAACAAAATGACTTATCCCGGTGTTTTGAAAAGGGGAAAGAAACATAGGGACGTATCCCGGTGTTTCGGAAAAGGAGAAGAAACATAGGGATGTCTCCCGGTGTTTCGGAAAAGGAGAAGAAACATCGGGACGTATCCCGGTGTTACCGAAAAGGGTAAGAAAAAAAGGGACGTATGCCGGTGTTCCAGAAAAGGAGAAGGAACATAAGGACTTATCCCGGTGTTTCGGAAAAGGGAAAGAAACATAGGGACGTATCCCGGTGTTCCGGAAAAGGAGAAGAAACATAAGGACATCTCCCGGTGTTTCAGAAAATGAGAAGAAACATAGGGACGTAGCTCGGTGTTCCGAAAATGGAGAAGAAACATACGGACGTATCCCGGTGTTTCGAAAAAGGGGAAGAAACATAGGGACGTGTCCCAGTGTTACGAAAACGGAGTAGAAGCATAGGGACGTATCCCGGTGTTTTGAAAAAGGGGAAGAAACATAGGGACGTATCCTGGTGTTCTGGAAAAGGAGAAGAAACATAGGGACGTACCCGGTGTTTCGAAAATGGAGCAGAAACATAGGAACGTATCCCAGTGTTGCGGAAAAGGGGAAGAAACAAAGGGACGTATCCCGGAGTTCCGAAAAATGAGAATAAACATAGGGACATATCCCGGTTTTTCGGAAAAGGGAAAGAAACATAGGGACGTTTGCCGTTGTTCCGGAAAAGGAGAAGAAACATAAGGACATCTCCCGGTGTTTCGAAAAAGGATAAGAAACATAGGGACGTGTCTCGGTGTTTCGGAAAAGGAGCAGAAACATAGGGGCGTATCCCGGTGTTGCCTAAAAGGGGGCGAAACATAGGGACGTATGCCAGTGTTCCGAAAAAGGAGAAGAAACATAAGGACTTATCGCGGTGTTTTGGAGAAGGGAAAGAAACAGAGGGACGTATCTCGGTGTTCCGGAAAAAGGAGGAGAAACATAGGGATATCTCCCGGTGTTTCGGAAAAGGAGAAGAAACATAGGGACGTATCCTGGTGTTTCAGAATGGGAGCAGAAACATAGGGTCGTATCCCGGTGTTTCGGAAAAGCGGAAGAAACATAGAGACGTATCCCGGTGTTCCGGAAAAGGAGAAGAAACATAGGGACGTATCCCGGTGTTTAGGAAAAGGGAACAAACATAGGGACGTAACCCGGTGTTCTAGAAAAGGAGAAGAACCCTAGGAACGTACACTGTGTTTCGGAAACTGAGCAGAAACATAAAAGCGTATCCCATTGTTGCGGAAAAGGGGAAGAAACAAAGGGACGTATCCCGGTGTTCCGGAAAAGGAGAAGAAACATGGGGACGTATCTCGGTGTTTCGAAAAAGGGGAAGAAACATAGGAACGTGTTACGGTGTTTCGGAAAAGGAGCAGAAACCATGGGACGTACCCCGGTGTTTCGGAAAAGAGGTAGAAACATAGGGACGTATCCTGGTGTTCCGGAAAAAGGGAAGAAACAGAAGGACGTATGCCGGTGTTTCGGAAAAGGGGAAGAAACATTGGGACGTATCCCAGTGTTTCGGAAAAAGAGAAGAAACATATGGACGTATCCCGGTATTGCGGAAAAGAGGAAGAAAGATAGGGACGTATGCCGGTGTTTCGGAAAAGGAGAAGAAACACAAGAACGTATTCCGCTGTTTCTGAAAAGGGAAAGAAACATAGGGACGTATGCCGGTGTTCCGGAAAAGGAGAAGAAACATAAGGACGTTTGCCGGTGTTTCGGAAATGGGGAAGAAACGTAGGTACGTGTCCCCGTGTTTCGAAAATGGTGCAAAAACATAGGGACGTATCCCGGCGTTTCGGAAAAGAGGAAGAAACATAGGGACGTATACCGGTGTTCCGGAATATGAGAAGAAACATAGGGACGTATCCCAGTGTTTCGGAAAAGGGAAAAAACATAGCGACATATCCCGGTGTTTCGGAAAAGGAGAAGAAACATAGGGACGTATCTCGGTGTTCCGGAAATGGAGAAGAAACATATGGACGTATCTCGATTTTTCGAAAAAGGAAAGAAACATAAGGACGTCTCCCGGTGCTTCAGAAAATGGGAAGAAACTTAGGGACGTATCCCGGTGTTCCGAAAATGGAGAAGAAACCTAGGGACGTGTCCCTGTGTTTCAGAAAAGGAGCGGAAACATAGGGACGTGTCCCGGTGTTTCGGAAAAGGGGTAGAAACTTAGGGATGTATCACGGTGTTTTGGAAAAGGAGAAGAAACATAGGTACGTGTCCCGGTGTTTCGGAAAAGGGACAGAAACATAGGGACGTCTCCCGGTGTTTCAGAAAAGGGGAAGAAACATAGAGACGTATCCCGGTGTTCCGGAAAAGGGGAAGAAACATAGGGGCGTATCCCCGGTGTGGCAGAAACGGAGCAGAAACATAGGAACGTATCCCAGTGTTGCGGGAAAGGGGAAGAAACAAAGGGACGTATCCCGGTGTTTCGGAAAAGGGAAAGAAACATAGGGATGTATGCCGGTGTTCCAGAAAAGGAGAAGAAACATACGGACGCCTCCCGGTGTTTCGGAAAAGTGGAAGAAACATGGGTACGTGTCCTGGTGTTTCGGGAAAGGAGCAGAAACATAGGGACGTATCCCGGTGTTTCGGAAAAGAGGAAGAAACATAGGGACGTATCCCGGTGTTCCGAAAAAGGAGAAGAAACATAGGGACGTATCCCCGTGTTTCCGAAAAGGGGAAGAAACATAGTGACGTATCCCGGTGTTCCGGAAAAGGAGAATAAACATAGCGACGTATCCCGGTGTTTCTGAAAAGGAGAAGAAACATAGGGACGTATCCCGGTGTTTCGGAAATGGATTAGAGACAGAGGAACGTATCCCATTGTTACGAAAAAGGGGAAGAAACATAGGGACGTATCCCGGAGTTACAGAAAAGGGTAAGAAAGATAGGGACGTATGCCGGTGTTCCGGAAAAGGAGAAGAAACGTAGGGACGTCTCCCGGTGCTTCGGAAAAGGAGAAGAAACATGGGGATATATCCCGGTTTTTCTTAAAAGCAGATGAAAAATCGGCACGTTTCCCAGTGTTCTGCAAAAAGAGCAGAAATATAGGAACGTATCCCAATGTTGCGAAAAAGGGAAAGAAACATAGGGACGTATCCCGGTGTTCCGAAAAAGAAGAAGAAACATAAGGGCATATCCCGGTGTTTCGGAAAAGGGGAAGAAACATAGGGACGTATCTCAGTATTTCAGAAAAGGGAAAGAAACATAGGGACGTATATCGTTGTTTTGGAAAAGGAGAAGAAACATATGGACGTATCTCAGTGTTTCGGAAAAGGGGAAGAAACATAGGGACGTCTCCCGGTGTTTCAGAAAATGGGAAGAAACATAGGTACGTTTCCCCGTGTTCCGAAAAAGGGGAAGAAACATAGGGACGTGTCCCGGTCTTTCAGAAAAGGAGCAGAAACATAGGGACGTATCCCGGTGTTTCGAAAAAGGGAAAGAAATATAGGGATGTATCCCGGTGTTTTGGAAAAGGAGAAGAAACAGAGGGACGTATCCCGGTGTTTCAGAAAATTTGAAGAGACATAGGGACGTATCCCGGTGTTTCGGAAAAGGAGAAAAAACATAGGGATGTATCCCCGGTGTGGCGGAAAAGGGTAAGAAACATAGGGACGTACGCCGGTGTTCCGAAAAAGGAGAAGAAACGTAAGGACGTATCCCGGTGTTTCGGAAAAGGGGCAGAAACATAGGGACGTATCCTGGTGTTTCAGAAAAGTTGAAGAAACATAGGGACGTGTCTCAGTGTTTCGGAAATGGAGAAGAAACATAGGGACGTATCCCCGGTGTGGCGGAAATGGGTAAGAAACATTGGGACGTATGCCGGTGTTCCGGAAAAGGAGAAGAAATATAAGGGCATATCTCGGTGTTTCGGAAAAGGGAAAGAAACATAGGAATGTATCCGGTGTTCCGGAAAAGGAGAAGAAACAAAAGGACGTCTCCCGGTGTTTCGAAAAAGGGAAAGATACATAGGTACGTGTCCTGGTGTTTCGGAAAAAGTGCAAAAACATAGGGATGTATCCCGGTGTTTCGGAATAGAGGAAGAAACATAGGGACGTATCCGGGTGTTCCGGAAAAGGAGAAGAAACATAGGGACGTATCCCGGTGTTTTGGAAATGGGAAAGAAACATAGCGACGTATCCCGATGTTCCGGAAAAGGAGAAGAAACATAGGGACGTATCCCGGTGTTTCGAAAAAGGGGAAGAAACATAGGAACGTATCCCGGTGTTTCAGAAACGGAGCAGTGACATAGGAACTTATCCCGGTGTTGCGGAAAAGCGGAGGAAACATAGGGACGTATCCCGATGTCTCGGAAAAGGAGAAGAAACAAAGGGACGTATCCTGGTGTTTCGGAAACGGAGTAGAGACATAGGAACATATCTCAGTGTTACGGAAAAGGGGAAGAAACATAGGGACGTATCCCGTTGTTGCAGAAAAGGGTAAGAAAGATAGGGACGTCTGCCGGTGTTCCGGAAAAGGATAGGAAACATAGGGATGTCTCCCGGTGCTTCGGAAATGGAGAAGAAACTTAGGGATGTATCCCGGTGTTTCGAAAAAGCGTATGAAAAATAGGGACGTTTCCCGGTGTTCTGCAAAAGGAGAAGAAACATAGGAATGTACCCGATGCTTCGAAAACGGAGCAGAAACATAAGAACGTATCCCAATGTTGCGGAAAAGGGAAAGAAACATAGGGACGTATCCCGGTGTTCCGAAAAAGGACAAGAAACATAGGGGTGTATCCCGGTGTTTCGGAAAAGGGGAAGAAACATAGGGACGTATCTCGGTATTTCAGAAAAGGGAAAGAAACATAGGGACGTATCTCGATGTTTCGGAAAAGAAGAAGAAACATATGGACGTATCTCGGTGTTTCGGAAAAGGGGAAGAAACATAGGGACGTCTCCCGGTGTTTCAGAAAATGGGAAGAAACATAGGGACGTATCCCGGTGTTCCGAAAAAGGGGAAGAAACATGGGGACGTGTCCCGGTCTTTCAGAAAAGGAGCAGAAACAAAGGGACGTATCCCGGTGTTTCGAGAAAGGGGAAGAAACATAGGGACGTGTCCCGGTGTTTCAGAAAAGTTGAAGAAACACAGGGACGTATCCAGGTGTTTCGGAAAAGGAGAAGAAACATAGGGACGTATCCTCGGTGTGGCAGAAAAGGGTAAGAAACGTAGGGCGTATGCTGGTGTTCCGGAAAAGGAGAAGAAACATTAGGACGTATCCCGGTGTTTCGGAAAAGGAGCAGAATCGTAAGGACGTATCCCGGTGTTTCAGAAAAGTTGAAGAAATATAGGGACGTATCTCGGTGTTTCGAAAAAGGAGAAGAAACATAGGGACGTATCCCTGGTGTGGCGGAAAAGGTTAAGAAACATAGAGACGTATGCCGGTGTTCCGGAAAAGGAAAAGAAACATGAGGACGTATCTCGGTATTTCGGAAAAGGGAAAGAAACATAGGAATATGTCCCGGTGTTCCGGAAAAGGAGAAGAAACATTAGGACGTCTCCTGGTGTTTCGGAAGGGGGAAAGAAACATAGGTACGTGTCCCGGTGTTTCAGAAAAGGTGCAGAAACATAGGGACGTATCCCGGTGTTTCGAAAAAGAGGAAGAAACATAGGGACGTATCTGGGTGTTCCAGAAAAGGAGAAGAAACATAGGGACGTATCCCGGTGTTTCGAAAATGGGAAAGAAACATAGCGACGTATCCCGGTGTTCCGGAAAAGGAGAAGAAACGTAGGGACGTATCCCGGTGTTTCGGAAAAGGGGAAGAAACATAGGAACGTATCCCGGTGATTCGAAAACGGAGCAGAGACATAGGAACTTATCCCGGTGTTGCGGAAAAGGGAAATAAACATAGGGACGTATCCCGGTGTTTCGGAAAAGGAGAAGAAACATAGGGACGTATCCTAGTGTTTCGGAAAGAGGGAAGAAACATAGGGATGTATCTCGGTGTTTCGGAAAAGGAGAAGAAACATAGGGACGTATCCTGGTGTTTCGAAAAAGGGGTAGAAACATAGGGACGTGTCCCGGTGTTTCGAAAACGGAGTAGAAACATAGGGACGTATCCCGGTGTTTCGAAAAAGGGGAAGAAACATAGGGACGTATCCCGATGTTTTGGAAAAGGGGAAGAAACATAGGAACGTATCCCGGTGATTCGAAAACGGAGCAGAGACATAGGAACTTATCCTGGTGTTGTGGAAAAGGGGAATAAACATAGGGACGTATCCCGGTGTTTCGGAAAAGGAGAAGAAACATAGGGACGTATCCTAGTGTTTCGGAAAGAGGGAAGAAACATAGGGATGTATCTCGGTGTTTCGGAAAAGGAGAAGAAACATAGGGACGTATCCTGGTGTTTCGAAAAAGGGGAAGAAACATAGGGATGTGTCCTGGTGTTTCGAAAACGGAGTAGAAACATAAGGACGTATCTCGGTGTTTCGGAAAAGGGGAAGAAACAAAGGGACGTATCCGGGTGTTCTGGAAATGGAGAAGAAACATAGGGAGAAGAAACATAGGGACGTGTCCCGTTGTTTCGTAAATAGAGCAGAAACATAGGGACGTATCCCGGTGTTTGAGAAAATGGGAAGAAACATAGGGACGTATCCTGATGTTCCGGAAAAGGAGAATAAACATAGGGACGTGTCCCGGTGTTTCGGAAAAGGAGAAGA
This sequence comes from Camellia sinensis, assembly GCF_055761805.1. NCBI lineage: Eukaryota > Viridiplantae > Streptophyta > Magnoliopsida > Ericales > Theaceae > Camellia > Camellia sinensis. Next base: position 147,248,122 of record NC_138963.1, read on the forward strand.
AACATACGGACGTATCTCGGTGCTTCGAAAAAGGAGAAGAAACATAGGGACGTGTCCCGGTGTTTCAAAAAAGGAGTAGAAACAATGGGGCGTATCCCGGTGTTTCAGAAAAGAAGAAGAAATATAGGGGCATATCCCGGTGTTCTGGAAAAGAAGAAGAAACACAGGGACGAGCTCCGGTGTTTCAGAAAAGGGAAAGAAACATAGGGACGTATCCCGGTGTTTCGGAAAAGGGGAAGAAACATTGGGATGTTGCCCGGTGTTTTGGAAAAGGAGAAGAAACATTGGGAAGTGTCCTGGTGTTTCGGAAAAGGAGTAGAAACATAGGGACGTATCCCAGTGTTTCAGAAAAGGGGAAGAAACATAGGAACGTGTCCTGGTGTTTCGGAAAATGAGAAGAAACATAGGGACATATCCCGGTGTTGCGGAAAAGGGAAAGAAACATAGGGACGTAAGCCGGTGTTCCGGAAAATGAGAAGAAACATAAGGACTTATCCCGATGTTTCGGAAAAGGGAAAGAAAATAGGGACGTATCCCGGTGTTCCGAAAAAGGAGAAGAAACATAGGGACGTGTCACGGTGTTTCGGAAAAGGAGCAGAAACATAAGGATGTAAACCGGTGTTTCGGAAAAGAAGAAGAAACAGAGGGACGTATACCGGTGTTCCAGAAAAGGAGAAGAAATGTAGGGACGTATCCCGGTGTTTCGGAAAAGGGGAAGAAACAAAAAGACGTATCCCAGTGTTTCGAAAAAGGAGAAGAAACATAGGGACATATCCCGGTGTTGCGGAAAAGGAGAAGAAAGATAGGGACGTATGCCGGTGTTCCGGAAAAGGAGAGGAAACATAAGGACTTATCCCGATGTTTCGGAAAAGGGAAAGAAACATTGGGACGTATCCTGGTGTTCCGAAAAAGGAGAAGAAACATAAGGACGTCTCCCGGTGTTTCGGAAAAGGAGAAAAAACATAGGGACGTAGCTCGGTGTTCCGGAAATGAAGAAGAAACATACAGATGTATCCTGGTGTTTCGAAAAAGGGGTAGAAACATTGGGACGTGTCCCGGTGTTTCGAAAACGGAGTAGAAACATAGGGACGTGTCCCGGTGTTTCGAAAAAGGGGAAGAAACATAGAGACGTATCCCGGTGTTCGGGAAAAGGAGAAGAAACCTAGGGACGTACCTGGTGTTTCGGAAACGGAGCAGAAACATAGGAACGTATCCCAGTGTTCCGGAAAAGGGAAAGAAACTAAGGGACGTATCCCGGTGTACCGGAAAAGGAGAAGAAACATAAGGACGTATCCCGGTGTTTCGGAAAAGGGGAAGAAACATAGGGACATATCCCGGTGTTCCGGAAAAGGGGAAGAAACATAGGGACGTATCCCGCTGTTTTGGAAAAGGGGAAGAAACATAGGGACGTATCCCAGTGTTCTGGAAAAGGAAAAGAAACATAGGGACGTATCCCTGTGTTTCAGTAAAGAAGAAGAAACATTGGGGCGTGTCCCGGTGTTTCGGGAAAGGAGCAGAAGCATAGGGACGTATCCCAGTGTTTCAGAAAAGGGAAAGAAACAAAGGGACGTATCCCAGTGTTCCGGAAAGGGTGAGGAAATATAGGGACGTGTCCCGGTATTTCGAAAAAGGAGAAGAAACATAGGGACGTATCGCGGTGTTTCAAAAAAGGAGAAGAAAGATGGGGACGTGTCCTGGTGTTTCGGAAAAGGAGAAGAAATATTGGGACGTATCCCGGTGTTCTAGAAAAGGAAAAGAAACATAGGGGCATATCCCGGTGCTCCGGGAAAGGAGAAGAAACATAGGGACGTGTCCTGGTGTTTCAGAAAAGGAGCAAAGACATAGAGATGTATCCCGGTGTTTCGAAAGAGGGGAAGAAACATAGGGATGTATCCCGGTGTTATGGAAAAAGAGAAGAAACATAGGGACGTGTCCCGGTGTTTCGGAAAAGGAGCAGAAACAAACGGACGTGTCCCGGTGTTTCGGAAAAGGGAAAGAAACATAGGGACGTATCCCGGTGTTCCGGAAAATGAGAAGAAACATAGGGACGCGTCCTGGTGTTCCAAAAAATGAGAAGAAACATAGGGACGTATCCCGGTGTTACGGAAAATGAGAAGAAACATAGGGACGTATCCCGATGTTGCGAAAAAGGGGAAGAAACATAAGGACGTATGCCGGTGTTCCGGAAAAGGAGAAGAAACATAAGGACTTATCCCGGTGTTTCGGAGAAGGGAAATAAACTTAGGGACGTATCTCGGTGTTCCAGAAAAGGAGGAGAAACATAGGGATGTCTTCCGGTGTTTCGGAAAAGGAGAAGAAACATAGGGACGTGTCCCGGTGTTTCAGAAAAGAAGCAGAAACATAGGGTCGTATCCCGGTGTTTCAGAAAAGAGGAAGAAACATAGGGACGTATCCCGGTGTTCCGGAAAAGGAGAAGAAACATAGGGACGTATGCCGGTGTTTCGGAAAAGGGAAAGAAACATAAGGATGTATGCCGGTGTTCCGGAAAAGGAGAAGAAACATAAGGACTTGTCTCGGTGTTTCGGAAAAGGGAAAGAAACATAGGGACGTATCCTGATGTTCCAGAAAAGGAGAAGAAACATAGGGACGTCTCTCGATGTTTCGGAAAAGGAGAAGAAACATAGGGTCGTATCTCGTTGTTCCGAAAAAGGATAAGAAACATACAGACGTATCCTAGTGTTTCGGAAAAGGGAAAAAAACATAGGGACGTGTCCCGGTGTTTCGAAAACGGGGTAGGAACATAGGGACGTATCCCGGTGTTTCGAAAAAGGGAAAGAAACATAAGGACGTGTCCCGGTGTTCTGGAAAAGGAGAAGAAACATAGGGACGTGTCTCGGTGTTTCGGAAAAGGTGCAGAAACATAGGGACGTATCCTGGTGTTTCAGAAAAGGGGAAGAAGCATAGGGACGTATCCCGCTGTTCCGAAAAAGGAGAAGAAACATAGGGACGTATCCCGGTGTTGCGGAAAAGGAGAAGAAACATAGGGACGTTTGCCGGTGTTCCGGAAAAGTAGAAGAAACGTAAGGACTTATCCCGGTGTTTCAGAAAAGGGAAAGAAACATTGGGACGTGTCTTGGTGTTTTAAAAAAGGAGCAGAAACATAAGGACGTGTCTCGGTGTTTCGGAAAAAGGGAAGAAACATAGGGACGTATCTCGGTGTTCCGAAAAAGGAGAAGAAACATCGGGACGTATCCCGGTGTTGCGGAAAAGGGAAACAAACACAGGGACGTATGCCGGTGTTCCGAAAAAGGAGAAGAAACATAAGGATGTATCCTGGTGTTTCGGAAAGGGGAACAAAAGTAGGGATGTATCCCGGTGTTCCGGAAAAGGAGAAGAAACATAGGGACATCTCCCGGTGTTTCGGAAAAGGGAAAGAAACATAGGGACGTTTCCCGGTGTTTCGGAAAAGGAGCAGAAACATGGGGACGTATCCCAGTGTTCCGGAAAAGGGAAAGAAACATAGGGACGTATCCTGGTGTTCTGGAAAAGGAGAAGAAACATGGGGACATATCCCGGTGTTTCAGAAAAGGGGAAGAAACATAGGGACGTATCCCTGTGTTCTGGAAAAGGATAAGAAACATAGGGACGTATCCCGGTGTTTCGGAAAAGGGGAAGAAACAAAGGGACATATCCCGGTGTTTCGAAAAAGGAGTAGAAACATAGGGACGTGTCCTGGTGTTTCGGAAAAGGGAAAGAAACATAGGGACGTATCCCGGTGTTTCAGAAAAAGAAGAATTCAAAACAATGCAAGTGGAATGTGCGTGACAATGCAAGTGAAGAGGTGTGGATAACAATGCAGGTATAGTGCGTGACAGCGCAAGATAGATGTGCTAAACAATGCAAGTAACGGTGCATGACAATGCAGGTGGGACGGTGCATAACAATGCAACGGAAAAGTGCATAACAATGCAAGTGAAAAGTTGCATAACAATGCAAGTGAAAAGTTGCATAACAATGCAATTGGAACGTGCATAACAATGCAGGTGGAGTATGCATAACAATGGAACTGAAAGAGTGCATAGCAATGTAGGCAGAGTGTGCAAAACAATGCAAAGAGAATGGTGTATAACAATGCATTTTCAGTGTAACAATGACAGCATGTTTGAAGTAAACTACTGAATAAGGATATACACGCTTTAATGAGACCAATTTAAACGCAACCTCCGTTTTACCTCACGGAGGACTTGGCAACACGCCCAGCTCAAAAGTGTATACCCTGTTCATATTGGCGAGAGGTAACATCTGCATGTGAAACCCTCAGGTGCTGCCTGAACTGCCATTCTGGCTTGAAGTAAGCTTACACTTGGGGTCGAGATATACTCATACTCCAGAGAAACAGTGAGGCCTGAGAAGGTGCACCTGGAATGCAGTCTCGGAATTTGCTGGAGTTAAACCACACTAAGATGCCTCATATTTTCCCTCTTTCCTTTTGCTTTGTAGTCTGGAACCCACATAGCTTCAAATAGGTCCTTGTCTTACTATTCACACTTATCGGGGGTGGACCCTGCAGTTTTATGACAGAACAAATACTATTTTGCACAAATGTAGAGAATGGCATAGTACTCTGAGTACAAAACGATTCTTTTTTTTTTTTTGAATTTGAGAAATGAGAAAAAGTTTTTGACTGGGTATTTGAACCTACGACTGAACACAGCGCACCACGACTCAACAAAGGAAAACAAAAGGTGAACAACCTAAACACATCGAGAAACGCTCGAAACGACTCACAACAAGAATCGAGACAAACAAAACAATGGACACGACACTCAGACGTGTTCCAAAGACAAGGGACCTCTCAGATCATGAGGAGCCAGTTTCTCCGGGTATTGTTTCCCATCATTTCTCATTTGTGATTCTCACATCACTCTGGCACTCAATCTCTATTTTTCTAAAAAAGTCTTTTTCTCACTTTTTCTCTCATCGCACGTCTCTCTATTCTTCAATCTCTCATTTCACGTCCCTTCCCTGGGTGGTTGATGGATGAACAAGAAGTTGCGGGCTCATGCCCCTAGCATTCTGCTTGATTCTCTTTCTTCTGCTCACAACAGTGAACTTTCTCACAGTGGGGTTGCACTACAACTAGGTGTGTAGGAAATCCGTGGCTGAGATCGGTTAACGATGTTCTGCTGGGGCGTTTTGGACGTGATTGAATCCAACCAGATGAGAGAGTGGAATATCTTGATCCATTCCGATTCGTGCTTCGCACTTAACTTGATATTTTGGTGCCTGGAGGGTGAGAGAGTTTTCAACCCTTCGTTGTTAGCTTCAGCTATGCCCTTTTCTGGCAAGTAGAGTGCCCTTTTTGGCAGGTAGAGTGCCCTTTTTCTGGCAAGTACATTGACAACGGGGAAAAGACAGAACACCTGACTCAACTGTGTCCCTAGTTTATTATTTTGACCATTTTTTGATTTTGCTTTCTACTAAAACAATTTTGACCAATATGAGGGTTAGATTAACACACTTGTTCAATTTTTTGATTTGAAATCATGCAAGTTAGGTTATGAGAACTGAAATTTTTCCTTTTTTGGGTCCCGGAAATGGTCCAGTTTTGAAAAATGAAATACTTTTCAAGAAAATTAGTCAACCTCAGTAAAAATTCTCAAAAACTGTTTTTGCAAACAACCACTGCTCAACGAGCACGGAACCTACTCTCGAGATGCACAACCTTAGATTCGAAGGAGAATTGCCCCTTGTCTGAATGGCACTGCATGGCAACTGAAAGTTACCCCTAGTCTGAATAGCACCGCAGCACTGCACGACAACGAAAAATTGCCCCTAGTCTGAATAGCGCCGCAGCACATGGCAACCAGTCCTCATAGTGACAATTACAACCAAATTCTCAGATACAGAGAAGACAAAGATGACCAGAACCATCACATGGACACAGTCAAATTTGAAGTGTTTTACGGTTGGACTTCAGAATGAAGTTGCCTACGTATCCTAAACATGGGAATCAAGCCTTACGTAGTTCGGGGGTTGAGGTACATTCGAGTATTAACCTCTCCTTTTGCGCTCTAACTTTTACCAAGGCCGCCCTTCCGGGTTTTCAACCTTGCCAGCTATGTTCTTCTTTTCTTTTCAATTCTTTTTATTTCTCTTTTTCATCTTTTCTTTTCATTTTCTTCATTTTTCTTCTTTTCTTTTTTTTATTCTTTGCATTTTTCTTTTTTTTTTTTTGTTCTTTTTGTTCTTTTTCTTGCTTTAACTTTTGCCTGGGTCGCCCTTCCGGGTTTTCGGCCCAGCGAGCCTTTCAAGGGTAAAAGTTTAGCTTTGTCCATGTTAAATGGTTTGAGATCTCAGAGCCATCTGGATCTAAGAGAATGGCTGATGTTCGCTGATGATGTAGAAGTCCATCCAATGGAGGGTGAATTTGCCCCTGGTGTTGTGGATAGGAACTTGGTTGTCCTTCAGCAATACTTTCTTCTTTCCCCCTTATGGGATTTGGCAGTCTTGCCAGTTTTCCCTGGTTTGCAGAAAAGACTCATCTTTGACTCTACGAGCGCATCTAACATTTTTGCCTCTAGTTTAATGGCTGCTTTTGATCTAACTTCACAAGCTTCCTTTGATCACATCTGATATTCTCGCTCCTAGTTCATGGGTTGTTTCTGATCCGGCCACACAAGCCTTAAATTGTGGTTGACCATTGAACATTTTGAATTAAGGTTCAAGGTTTGGAAGCAAAGGGGTTGAGTCTCAAGGCTGAGAGCGATCCTAAGTTGCACAATCTCAAGAGCGATTCCACAAAGGCCTACGTAGAACCACGCAAAACATTTTTTGAAATCTTTTAAGAAAACGACTAATTGCTCGCGTTGAAGACAATGCAGAACCAATCTAGATCAAGCCAGGATCCTTCTCAGTACTCACATTAACAAATGATCTCAATCATTAAGGGCTTAGCATGCCTCTCTCTCTCTTTCTCTCAATTGATCAATTTTTTTTTTTGCAAATCCTAAGGAATTCCTTCCTTCTTGTTTTCATCACAATGTTCAAAAAGTTTTGAAAAAACTCAAGTCAATGTAATGATTTCAAAGCACAGAAAAGACATAGTTTTTAGTCAAATACTACCATCTCATTCAGAACTTCTGGCACAACTAGCACAAGGCAGAAGCAAACACAAGAGTTTGAAAATCACTGCTGTTCATTCAAATCTGTTGGCATTACTAGCTCTAAGGTAGAAACAGACTCAAAAGAAAACGAAAAGACAAACACAAAACAAAATAGTGATATCCGAGGTAACGCCCCCGGGATCGCCCGACTCTAACAAAACAGGACTGACTCAATACAACAAGACAGACCCAACGGACTCAGTATGAAAAGACTGACTCTATACAACGGGACAGACTCTAAACGACATAACGAAACTAACTCAATACCCAAGTCAGAAAGTACAAAAACCAGCATTCACAAATGCTCAAAACAATGCATGCCATCCCCACAGCTAGAGTGAACTGAGTGCCATCTGCAGGTGGTTCATCCCCCGATCACATGGTCACATTATCCCCCAAGAGTTTACGGATCAAGTGCCGATAGACTTTGTAGGACCCGGTGCAACGATGACCTTGTTGTCAATCAAATTTTGTATCTCGTGGCAAAGACAGACGCAACTGTCAGTGTCATGACCGGTTTGTTGATGGAAAGCATAGTACTTAGCCGGGTCATGCTTTAGAGGGAGAGGATTGGACAGAGGCCGTTGTTCTAACGGTTTCAGATGTCCTTTCCTGAGTAGGACCCCTAGAGCTTTAGACAAAGGCATATAAAGTGGGGGTGAAAACCCTCTTGCCTCGGGGTAGATAGTTCGAAGTTCGGGGGTTTGGATTGGATGTGCCAACAAAGGGGATGGCTATTTTTGGAGTGATGGTGGTCATTCCAACTTCAGAAGATCTTGCAGTTACGTCACCACTAGTGGTCGCATTCGAACTGCGTGTAAATGCCCTCCTGGGCTGCTCCTTCTCCTAGTCAATAAGGCCCTGCTTCACAGCATCCTCAATCTGCACCCCAATCTCGTGCAGGCCTGCGAAGGTGGGAAGGGGTATGACGATCATCTTTTGCATTAGCCTAGGTTGGAGGTTGCGCACAACCATCCTTATCTGGTCTTTGTCGGAAGGCTCATAGTCATTATCAAGGCCTTTGCTCTCCATCTCGTCACAAACTCTAAAACCCTCCTTTGGCTCTTGGCGGGTGACTTCAAGATCACGAGTTGTGACCTCGATCCGGGTGTTGTAGGAGTATTGAGCAACGAAGGCCTCAGCCATCTCTTCGTAGTTTTGTTTCGCAGAGTTCTCCAATTTTGCATACCAAATTGCGGCTATCCCAGGCATGGTTCGGCCGAATAGTGACAGCTTCTGGGCTGTGGTTAAACCCATTGGCCTCAGGATATCAGAAAATAGGTGGAGGTGCACCATTGGGTCTCTAGAGCCATCGAAGCAGTCGATATGTGGCATCTTGAACTGGTCCGGCAGAGTTACGGCCGAATCGGTATATCCATCCTCTTGTCTGGAATGGATTTCACGCCTGAGTCTTCTTGAACAACTTTTCTAGCTTGCTCACTTTTAGCGCTGTGGGGTCCACCTCGAACTCAAAGGGAGAATCCGGTAGATTGGTGGGCGTGGGTGCCTTGGACAGCTGAGGTAAGATTGGGGGCGGAGCCGGCCCCGTTGGGATGCCCATATCTCCCTAGACATTTGTTGTCTCCTCGAGTATTGGGACTCTTGGTGTGGGAGGAGCTTGGTGTGAAGCAGATGCTCCGGTTTGCGGTTGTAGCCTGGCAATTAGCTTTGCCTGTTGGGCCATGATCTCAGCTTGCTGTTTGGCAAATTCTGCTTGACGAGCAGCGTCTTGCTGCATGGTTTTCATACTTTCCTGGAGCTGACGCATCATCTCTTCCATACTAACTGAAAACTGCTGATCTAACTGAACAAGTGTGTATCCCTTTTCTGTGGTGGAAACAAATATCTCAGCCCAACTGCGCACAGGTGAGGTGGATAATGACTGTTGAACTGGGTACTGTTGAACAGGTGATCTGTGCCTGATTGGCCTTTTCTTGTCTTACCTCTAGCGAAGGAAACACTGGTTACTCTGAACTGAATCTCTGACCTGACAAAGTCTATTAGCATGAATCCAATGTATCCGGGGGATATCGAAGCCCTCTAAAGCTATAGTTCCACGACTACCTTGCAAAAGAGAAAACAGGCAGCATCTCAGCCCAATTTCACCAGAACAGATATAAGCATAGTTGAATAACTGTATTTGACCACTAGTCACTGTTCCCCAAATTACTGCCCCAAAACTGAATCTGATACCCGCAGATATAACTGATTCTCAAAACTCTGATACTGATGCCCGCAGGCCTGATACCCAGACTTGCAAACTGATACATGCATTCCTGTAGAGACACACTCTAAAAACACATAGCAAGCAAGTGAGAGCGAAAAACACCCTTATGGAGGGGTAGGGATTCCCTGTCCTATTTTTCAGGAGCTAGGGCTTCACTACGCACGTAGCGATTTCAAACAACCTATAATCGGGTAAGCAACCTGTCCTAGTTTGGAATGGTCACTATGGATTCCAAATATGCACTAGGTCGAATGGTCAAAAGGGTGCCCTGGTAAAAACTGGGGTTTGTATTCCCATCGTGGCAGAGCCTGTAACCGGTCAGCCTTATGGCACGCTTCTCAAAGCGAGCATCCGACAAACCGTTCAGGAATAGCAGATGGCAAACATGGTGTCCTAGGCGCACCAATGCAAATGCAATGCAAAGAAACACATAAGTGTAATCAAAGCAAGATATCATGAGTTCGAGTCAAGCTCTCTAAATCCCCAGCAGAGTCGCCAGAAACAGTAGACGTCCCCGAACGTCCCGGGAGGGAATCCCGTTTTGTTCATTGGGCTCACTATAGTTTGGACTCGATGTCACGGTTCTGAATCTAATCCCGCAAAGTGCAATGCGAGACCGATAAATCACCAAAGAGTCCAAATTCGGCAAATCATTTTGAAAAACAGATTTTTAGAAAGAAGTGCCAAACATGGACTGCTTTGCCAGATACAGAGTCGCCACCTAAATATTTTGTTTTGGGGGAATTTAGGAAACCCTGACTCGTGCCTAAGGCCACATGTCCGTCATCACCAAAGTTGTCTCAGCTCAGGAACTTGGGTACGATTGGGGAAGGTCATTTCATGAGCACCCCCGCTCGCCCGGTCGAAGATCGGCCACTACTATGCATGATATCGAGTTTTTGAAAACACATGTGCTCTTATTCCGGGTTATTAGCCTAGAATTACTATATGATGCGCCCAACATACAAGTATAGACTAGATTGCCTAAGTTGGAACAAAGCATCACATATCCATTTGTTTTGAAAATGGATTGAAGTTTGCTACTCGCAAGTAGGCTAAAACCCGGGTTTCGACGAATTATTCCAACTCAAGCAACCCAACCTTCACCCACAGGCATTCAGGTAGTTATATCACATAAGCACATAGCCTCATGGTAAGCATGCTATCATGGCAGGCACTCACACACATGTAAGGATGCTAAAGCATAAACACTTACCGAGTACTCCGAGCCAAAGAACGAAGCTAATTAGAAAACATGCATGAATCCTAACTATGCTGAGATGCCTAATGCAACACATGCAAGAATGCAACTAAGATAGGCTCGGCTATTCTAAGATGGCATATGAGATGCTACAGGTAACATGTATTCAAATTGGAATTGAAGTACAATGCAGTTAGTATGATGTGCCGAGCCCGGTGCATGCAAAACAGATGAATGGATGCAAACATACGAGCATAAGGATGCTAATTGAAACGTGCCCTAAAACTAACTATCATAAGCTGGTAAATAAAAGGGAGAAAGACGTGAGGTTGGAAGACATGCATCACACACACGCACACTTATTTACAACAATTGTGCCCTTTCTACGGAGGGTCCGAATAAATAATACAAATCAAATAATTAACTAACTAACGAGCTAACTAATTATTACACAACACTTAACTAATTAAACAAATTAATTAAGCTACTGAAAGCAGTAAAGCAGCCTGGGGAAGAGGGACGAATGCATGCATTCTCGGCTACGCTCAGAAATCCATCACCATGTCATGTTGCCTCTGTTTACACTGCTCTGCACCTCTGAAAACTTTAAAAGTCTCAAGGATACTTTTGAACCACCTTGGGGACATTCTGAGAGTCCACCGACCAAGAGACAAGGCCATCAGCCATGGAGAACTGGTCATCGACCATATATGAGGCTCTCGGCCAACAATACTTAGCCGATCGGCACTGCAGATAGCCGATTGGCCATCTTTTCCTGCAGAAAGCTGTTTTTGCTGCAGCAGAGGACAAACAGAGCATGGCAATGCATTTTCAAGGAAATGTTTGCACAGCCACCCTCATTATTATGTTTGGGACTCAAAGGAGTATGGTTCTCGATTCTTGGGCCACCAATCACGCATTTCGATGCATGATGGCCAAAGGAGCCAAGTGTGCATTTAATATCAAATGAAATGCACACAAGCACATAGAAGGCCCCCCAACCTCTATCATGATTTATCAAGAGGCAAGGGATGCAAACATGCACAATGCTATGCAACCTAAACATGCAAGCAAACTAATGCAACATGAGCATGTGAACAAGCATGCAAACATGCAAGTTGTAACAACATATCAAACACATGACAAAATGCAAGATAACAAAGATGCAAAATGCAACTTAAGCATGCAATAACATGCAATGAGCCAAGTATGCAACAACATACAAGGCAAGCATGCAACAACATGCAAAGGATGGACTTACACCAAGATGGACAGCTCTCTAATAGGCCCAAAACAGTGGCCAAATAGACTAAGATCATGTCTTGAAGTGCGCAAAAATGAAGCTCATGCAATGGCTCATAAATGGGGCATACAAGCACAACTCTCAAATGCGCTTAAAGAGCAATAAACATGGGAACATGGCACAAGTATAAGCTCTGAAATGACATGTTCAATGATACTAAAACATGTAAACACCTCAATATAAGCATGCAATAGGCTTCAAAAGTCAAAGCTAGGCATGGCTATTACAAAACAAGCATACATGGCAAGCATCATTCGACCATGGGACCTCAAAACAGAGCTAAGGCAGCCCAAATCATGCATAAAATCAGTTTAGAACATAGCCAAAATATGCTAGAATCAAGGGCCAAGACAACATGCAATGTAAGCTAGTGAGCATGGTTTACACTACAAGTATATGAAGCATTCAAGAGGCCACTAAACCAGCAAAAGACACAGGTATGACATGCCAAATAATGCCCAAAAACCCACTGAAAAGTGATCAACACATGCAAGAATGACATGCTCTTTTGATAAGCTATGAATAGGATTATTCTACACATGCAAGAGGCACACCCAAGATAACAAAACCAACTCTGGACAGAGCCTAGGTAGGCCTTAAAAGTCACCAAAAAGGGCCTAAAACAAGGCTTGGAGGTGTGAAAATATAGGCTCCTTTGAAAGGCCAAATACACTAGTAAACAAGACAACAAGAGAGAGGGTCACCCCTCTCTGATTTTGGCCCTCAAAACCACATTCTCACCACTAAAAATCCACTGGATTTCAGTGGTAGGAAGGCCAAGAAAAGACTAGCTCAAAAGCCTTATGGCATGGCACAAAACAAGGCCAAAACAAGCGTGCAAGGGGGTAGATGACCCCCAACAACAAAGTGACCTTAAAAAAACATGAAAAGGACCTCAAAACAAGACTTTTTTCAATTTACATCAAAGCTCAAATATGCTTGCAAGTATGGCTAAAAGATGGAGCAAAATAAAGCTTAAAAGAGGGAATAGTGTGTTACCCTTGTAGCTTCAGCAAAACCAGCAGCTTCTTGGACCAAAAACTAGCTCTTTGAGACCTCTCAAGACCCTCCAAGAACCTTAGATCAATGGTGGAGGTGTGTGGCTATGAGGTGTGGTGTTAAAGGCCAAGAACAAACACCCTTTCTAAGCCTAGAATGTAGAGATATAGAGAGATATATGTGCTTTTCCTTAGACAAATTTTTTTCAACCTTTCTAAAGGAGAGGGAGGCCCTTTCTTATAGAGAAACAAGAAGGTTCAAACTTCTTGGAGAAGTTAGAGCAAAAGATTCAAGCTTCTTGGAGAAGCTAGAGCAAAGGTTCAAGAGGTTCAAGCTTCCTCAAGAAGCTAAAGCAATAGTTCAAGAGGTTTAAGCTTCCTCAAGAAGCTAAAACGAGGGTTCAAAAGGTTCATGCTTCCTCAAGAAGCTAAAACAAGGGTGCAAATCCTCCATACACGTGTATGGAGGGGGTTAATTGTGGATGCCAGCTGCACTAGTTGGCATAAAATATCTACATAAAGCAGATGAATAGGGTTCGGCCACCAAAAATGGTCAATCGACCAATACAAGTGCCGGCCGACCAAATATAGTGCCGACCGGCTAACACTCTTGGCCAGTGGTAATAAAAAGGGGCCGATGGCCTCATGCCATGGCTGGTGGGTTGAGGAGATGGAAAACAAGCCACCCTCTTCCCCTAGAAGCAAAAACACAAGTGTTTGGTCCATGACCAAGCACAAAACAGATAAGTTGAGAGATCTTGAGGCAAGGCGCGTAGCCGAGACCTCCGAGAACTCAAAATGAACACGAGCATGGATGATCATCGAGTGTTCAAACGATGACGTCCAAGTCTTGAGGACTGTAAAAAATGGGGTCTCTACAGCCACGTTTCCGGCTTTAACTCGCAAGGCGTCATCCTCCACTTTGCAGTATTCCTTAACTTTCTTCATCAACGACCAGACTGTTTTGGGGGGTCTTCTAGTCAAGGAACTGCGGAGAGCACTGTTAGAATGCAAACCCATTTTGAAGTCAGTGATGGCCATGGAGCCGTTGCAGGCGTCATTGACAAGATTAAAGCACTCCCAATAGCGCGCCGAATACACTTTTAGTGTTTCTGTTGGCTGGATCTGCATTGCCCAGAGAGAGTCGGCTTGTTTTGGTTGGACCTCGTTGGTGATGAATTTGGCCCTGAAGGATTTCTGTAATTGATGGAAGCTTTTGATCGAAGTTGGCTCCAGTTTATAATATCACCTGACAGCCAATGGTCCCAAACTGTTGGGAAATATTCGGCACATGAGGGCCTCGTCGTCTGCATGCAATGTCATGGCTTGCTTGTAGTGACGGAAGTGATCGGTGGGGTCTGATTTTCCATCATAGAGAGTGAACGACGGAGCTTTGAACTTTTGGGGTAGAACTGCCCTTGCGATCCGTCGCACAAAGGGATTATGCTGGTCTTCCTCATCTGAACTGTTTCTTCTACGCTTATGCCTTATACGTGGACTTTCTTTAGAGAAACTGGAAGTCTCGAGTTGTCCCTTCTTCTTAGGCTCCGGGGATAATGAGTCGGAGTCACTATCAGTGTCTTGTTGTCGGGCTCGAGGTTGTCGACCACTTGCCCTCAGAGGTCGTTCCAGATCTTGGTGTACAGCTTGTTTGGACTTTCCCACTTCCAAGGCCAAGTCCTGACGGAGACGTTCGTTCTCAGCGATCATGTTCTCCAACCTCTGTTCATTTTGCTTCGCTTGTTCCATGATTGCTTGCATTGCCTCATGTTCTGAAGTCGAGGGTGAGGTGATGTTCAAAGCGCGTCTTGCGGGGATAGTCTCCGATCCAAGCATGTTTACTGGAGTGAGGTCGTCTCTCTGAGTGGTTTCATCAGTGACTATCGGAGGGTCTTCCGTTATGCCCGCCATGGATTTATTTGAGTATTTCCACAGACGGCGCCAATTGTGGTGAAGTGGTTTGGAAATACTCTTCAGATCCTGGGGGAAGCTCGTGATCCTCAGCTAGTCACCTGAAAAAGAATTAACACTCTGGTCGGGGGTGCCGGAATTAGCACTCCAACGGGCAAGTCAGTGTCTGCTCTCTGAATTACTTGTATTTTAAGTTAAGTGTAATGGTTCTCACCTCCCTTCCTCTGACTGAAGATCTTATATTTATATTATTCTCTTTGGAACTTAGGGCCTGGCCCATCCCTGATCCCTTACATGTACTTCTACTTGGCCTTTGTTCTATTGGTTGGAATGTCGGCTATTTTATTCAGCTCTTCAATTGACTGGGACCAATGCCGAATAGAGGTTCTGTTATGGACTAGACTGGTCCATTCTTCTCTATTAATCTAACCAAATTCGGCTCCCACAGCCCTGAATTGTGGAATTTGGACCTTGAACTAGAAAGGACTCTTAGGAAACTTATAGCCTCTTCCCATGTTCCTAGGATTGAATATTCATACCCATATCTCGAACCATTAGAGATGGCGAACCCAAATGGCCTAAATGGGCCCAATCGGCCCTTAAGGATTACTTCACACCCACTGCATATACATCACCATCGTGCATCTAGTTACCCGACACCACTGTTGCTCATTATGAGATTAAGTCTAGCACCATCCAAATACTCCCAACGTTCCATGGACTAGCTTATGATGATCCTTACAAACATCTGCATGAATTTCTAGAAATTTTCTCTACAGTGAGAATCTAGAATTCCACAAATGAGGCCTTAATGTTGCGACTATTTCCATTTTCACTAAAGGACAGAGCCAAACATTGGTTGAACTCCTTACCTGCTAATTCTGTCACAAAATGGGAATAATTACAGCAGAAGTTTTTAGAGAAGTACTTTCCCATTTGTAAGACCAACCAACTTTGGCGAGCCATCACCAATTTTGCTTTAAATTGATGGCGAGCAATTTCATGAAACATGGGAAAGACTACATGACCTTCTCTAACTGTATCCCCAATACCAAGTGCTTGATTAGTAACTTGTTCAAACCTTTTACTATGGCTTAACTAAGCCTCACTGCCAAATGGTGGATTTTTCTTGTGGTGGGACATTTATGTCCAAAAATGACGCCGAGGCATGGTAATTATTTGAGAACTTAAGCGATAATTACCTCCACCATGCTTCCGCAGCCCAGCAAGTCCGACAACCGGTAGTTGGTGCCCCGAAAACCAGGAGCATTTATGAGGTAGGGCAAAACCTAGAGTTAACCCAACAAGTAGAGGTATTGTCCTACAAAATGAACAAATTGTTATCTGCGGGACATGTCCCTGCACAGCAAGATTAACCTCAATTTCCCAAGGCATGTGCTATTTATGCGAGCCTTGTTCATGACTTGAGTGAGTGCCCTTCACCATCACAATTTTTGGAATTAGTCCAAGGGCATGTGAATACAGCTCAAGAATTCTCTAACCCATGTAATGACTTTTATTCCAACGCATACAATCCAGGATGAAGAAATCACCCTAATTTTACATGGAGACCTCCTTCACAAGGCACTTCTTACAATCCTCCACCACCAAGGCAGAATTTTAATAATTTTGCCAACCAATCTTCTTACCGACTACCACAACCTTACTGACCCCCACAACTTTACCAGAAACCACAACCTTTGCTTGTTCTTCAAGGAAATTATGCTCTTGAGACTCAAGTGTTGGAAGTTCTTTCAGAACTTTAGGGGTTAGCACCAGTAGTTCACTCCCATACTCACTCCATTGCCAAGCTAGAAGCCCAATTGGGTCAAATAGAGAACAACATGAATATGAGAGAGGAGAGAAAATTACCGAGTTAGACTGTGGCCAACCCTAAAGGACAATATAGAGTAGAGGAGTCGGGTGGGAATGGAAAGCACTATGAGCAAGTGCAAATGGTGACTACCTTGAGAAGTGGGAGGGAGTTAGAGCCTCAGCCAGTTGCGTTTGATGCAACTAAGGCTAAGAAGGGTGACCATGGTGGTATAGCCAATGAGAGCAAGGGTGAAGAAGAAACACCTAAAGGGGATGACTTAGTCCCTAGCACTTCACATGAGTCTAAGGTACCATATGTGCCTAAGGCACCCTTTTCCCAATGCCTTTATACATCGTTCCCTTTTAATAAGAAAGTGACATCCATGAAGCAATGATGGCGGTGTTTAAACAAATTAAAATCAACCTCCCCTGTTGGAGGCAATTAAACAAGTACCCTCCTATGCCAAATTTTTGAAGGACCTTTGTACGCAAAACGTAAATCTAGGACACACGTGTCCCAAAGGTCATACTCACGGAGCAAGTAAGCTCCATTTATTGAGTGACACCCCCCCAAGCTTAAAGACCCCGGTGCCCCAACCATTGCATGCATTATAGGGGACCATTTCATTGATAGGTCCTTATTACATTTAGGGGCTAGTGTCAATTTATTGTTGTACTTTGTGTACGAAGAATTCAGACTTGGCGAGTTGAAGCCCATTACTATTTCTCTCTAGTTGGCTGACTGGTCCCTCAAAGTGCCACGTGGCATGATTGAGGATGTGCTAGTAAAGGTTGATAGGTTTTATTTTCCTGTTGACTTTTTGGTTTTAGATATGGAACCGGTAGCCAACTGTAGGAAACAAATCCCGGTGATCTTAGGCCAACGTTTGTTGGCTATGGGCAATGAGTGCATAAATTGTCGTACCGGGGTTATGGATGTTTCATTTGGAAATATGCAAGTGAAACTCAATGTTTTCCAAACATCCCAACAACCCTATGAATGAGGGGAATGTTTATTTGTGGATGTTGTGGATGGGATTGTGGAGAAGGCTTTACCCTCTATTCTTGTAGGGAACCCTCCAGAGGCTTGGCTAGATCATTTTGGGTTCGAGGATTTTGATATTGATGGGACAGTTGAGGAGATGAATGCCTTACTTAATTCTTCTTCTACACCGGATTTTCTTCCATGGAAAGCTTGGTTTGAGTCCCTTCCTCCTCTGTCTAGAGAGCTTGCCACACCATCCCCAGTCACACCACCTACACTTGAGTTGAAGCGACTCCCGACCACACTCAAGTATGCATTTTTAGGGCCAAAGGATACTTTATCTATCATCATTGCATCTGACTTAACTGCAGAGCAGGAAAGTCAATTAAATGAGTGTTCTTATGGCATATCGGAGTGCTATAGGGTGGTCAGTGGCTGATTTGCAAGGGATAGATCCCTCTGTGCGCATGTATTATACACACCTAGAGGAGGACACCAAACCTTCTCATAAAATGTAACAGAGGCTTAATCCCAATATGAAAGAAGTGGTGAAAAATAAGGTGTTAAAATTGTTAGATGCGGGTATTATATACCCCATCTTGGATAGCAAGTGGGTGAGCCCCACACAAGTGGTGCCCAAGAAATCTGGCATCACTGTTGTCGAGAATGAGCGAGGAGAGTTAGTCCCCACACGAACCACTACTGGGTGGCGAGTGTGCATTGATTATAAGAGATTGAATTTTGTGATTATGAAGGGTCATTTTCCCTTACCTTTTATTGACCAGATCCTAGAGCGGTTAGTAGGGCAGAGCTACTATTGTTTCCTTCATGGCTATTCTGGTTACAATCAAGTTCCTGTGTATTCAGATGACCATGAAAAGACCACCTTCACATGCCCTTTTGGTACTATTGCCTATCGCCGATTGCCCTTTGGGCTTTGCAATGCACCAACGACCTTTCAACGGTGCATGATGGATATCTTCTCTGACATGGTGGAGAAATTCTTAGAGGTCTTCAAGGTTGACTTCTCTGTGTTTGGGCCGTCTTTTGAGGAATGTCTCCAGAACTTATCTAAAGTACTTACTCGATGTGTGGAGACAAACCTAGTTTTGAGTTGGGAAAAGAGCCATTTTATGGTTCACGAGGGTATAGTGTTGGGACACATTGTGTCCCCTCGAGGTATAGAGGTTGACAAAGCTAAGGTTGACCTCATTGCAGTCCTTCCTCCACCCACTTTAGTGCATCAAGTTCGATCTTTCTTAGGGCATGCAGGTTTTTACTGAAAGTTCATCAAAGACTTTAGTAAAATATCTCGTCCTTTGTGTAGTTTACATCCTAAGGACACACCCTTTATCTTTGATGATGCATGTTTGAAAGCGTTTGAAAGACTTCGAGCGACCTTTTCTACTACCCCTATCATGCAATCATCAGATTGTTCGCTTCCCTTTGAGATCATGTGTGATGCATCTAATTATGCCCTCGGCGTCGTCTTGGGCCAAAGGGTGAATAAAGTGCCCCATGTCAAATCCTATGGTAGTCGTACTCTTTCTGATGCTTAATTAAACTACACTACCACTGAGAAAGAGTTACTAGCTATTGTGTTTGCACTTGATAAGTTCCGGTCCTACCTCCTAGGGTCTAAAGTCATTGTGTTCACAGATCATGCTGTTATGCGGTACTTATTGTCGAAAAAAGAAACCAAACCTAGGTTGATTAGGTGGATTCTACTCCTTCAAGAGTTTGACCTAGAAATCCAGGACAAGAAGGGATCCGAGAATGTAGTTACGGATCATCTCTCCTGAATCTTTATTAAGCACACAAGTGATCCCTTAGCCTTGCAAGACTCGTTTCCTGATGAGTATCTTCTTACGGTATCACACGTGATCCTCCCGTGGTTTGCTCACATAGTGAATTACTTGGCGGTTGGTCAAATTCCGAAAACCTGGTCTAAGCAATACAAAGACCGATTTTTCACACAAGTCAAGCACTATTTCTGGGAAGACCCGAAATTGTTCAAGTATTGTCCGGATCAAGTGATTCGGCGTTGTGTGCCTAAGAGTGAAACCCATAGCATTCTCACCTTTTGAAACCCATCAAAAAGCCAATGACCCTTATTTTGATTGTTGAGATTTTTGATGTTTGGGGCATCCACTTCATGGGTCCCTATAGCTTGGCTTTTTGTGCTCCTTTTGGATATGACTAGCTTTACAGTTCGGACTCTTGTGGTTTTGAATCTGATTCCACAAGTGCCATGTGAAATAGATAAACATAAATGAGTCCAAATTCGGCAATTCTTTTGGAAAATTGATTTTGAATCAAAATGCCAAAAATGGACTGGTTTGCCAAATACAGAGTCGCTCCCTGAATGTTTTTGGAAAATTTAGGAAACCCGAGACTCGTGCCAAAGGCCACGTATCCGTCAACACCAAGATTGTCTCGGCTCGGGAACTTAGGTACGAGAGGGGAAGGTCATGAATTGAGCACCCTACTCGTCCGATCAAAAGATCGGCCTCTAATAATCATGATGTGATTCTTATTTACATTATATGTTCTTGTTCCGATTAGTAGACTTTACCATGTGTTGCACACAAATATAGACTAATTTACAAAAATTGGAACATTTGACTTCAAGTTTGTTTTTGAAAATTCTTTCAAATATGCATCACTTGAAAAAGTGATCTCATATACACATTACTCAAATTATCCTAATTCAAGGTATTAGCCATCATCCGCAAGCATTGAAGAGTTATAGCACTTAAACACTCATGCACTTAGCCTCATGTTAATCATGCTCGACATGGCAACAATCGCACTCATGCAATATGCTAAAGCACTAAAATGCTCACCTAGTACTCCGAGGTGAGCCAAAACAAGCAAACTAATTAGAAAACATGCATGCCACTAATTAATGCAACACATGCAAGATGCAATTAATAGGCTCTGTGGAAGCCGAATAATTGGGCATAATCAGAAGCGTACGCTCTAAAAGATGGACGCTGCTCGGCTCTAACCTGCATAATTCAGAGGCCAACTTCAATTAACAGGCCGAGTAACTATGGGGCCGAACAAATAAGTAGTTTGTGAGCCAAAAGTGGACCAGGCCCCGAGGCCCTGGAAATGAGTATAAATAGAGGGACAACTGTCAAAGAAAGGTATGTGGGAACTACTGTGCTTAACTTAGAATACAAGTTATCTTGAGTGTAGAGACTGACTTGACCGTCGGAGTGCTACTTCCGGCACCCCCGACCTGAGTGTTTATTCCTTTTCAGGTGACTAGCAAAGGATCATTGGCGTCCCCCGGGATTAGAAGAGTATTTCCAAACCACTTCCCCACAATTGGCGCCGTCTGTGGGAATACTCAAACACATCCATGGCGGGCTTAATGGAAGACCCTCCGATAATCACTGATGAAACCACGCAGAGGGACGACCTCACTCCAACAAACATGCTTAGACCGGAGACTATCCCCGTAAGACGCGCTTTGAACTTCGCCTCACCCTCGACTCTAGAGCATGAAGCAATGCAAGCGATCATGGAACAAGTAAGGCAAAATGAATAAAGGTTGGAGAGCATGATCGCAGAGAATGAATATCTCCGTCAGGATTTGGCCTTGGAGGTGGCGAAGTCCAAACAAGCTGTACACCAAGGCTCGAAACGATATGTGAGGGTAGGTGGTAGACGATCTCGAGCCCGACAATAAGACACTAATAGCGACTTCGATTCATTACCCCCGGAGCCCAAGAAGAAGGGACGATCTGAAACTTCCAGTTCTTCTGAAGAGAGTCCATGTATAAGGCATAAGCGAAGAAGAAACAGTTCGGATGAAGATCAACACGATCCTTTTGTACGACGGATTGCAAAGGCAGTGCTACACAAGAAATTCAAAGCACCGTCATTCACCTTGTACGACGGTAAATCAGACCCCACCGATCACATCCGCCATTACAAGCAAGCCATGACACTTCGTGCAGATGACGAGGCTTTGATGTGCAAAATATTTCCGAGCAGTTTGGGACCACTAGCTATCAGGTGGTATTACAAACTGGAGCTGGCTTTGATTAAAAGCTTCCACCAACTCCAAAAATCCTTCAGGGCAAGGTTTATCACTAATGAGGTCCAGCCAAAGCAAGCCAATTCCCTCTGGGCAATGCAGATTCAACCGGGGGAAACCCTTCGTGCCTACTCGGTGAGGTATTGGGAATGTTTCAATCTGGTAGACGATGCTTGCAATGACTCCATGGCCATCACCGCCTTCAAGATGGGCTACATTCCGACAGTGCCCTCCGCAGCTCTCTGACCAGGCGGCCCCCCAAAACAGTTTGGTCGTTGAAGAAGAAAGTTGAAGAATACTGTAAAGTGGAAGATGATGCCTTGAGGGTTAAAGCCGGCAATACGACCAACCAGACAGCTCCTGCTGAAATTGCTCAGCCGTTAAATTTTGCAGCACCTCAGAACCATGAACCACGGCAACGGGCGAAACGAGATAAGAGACAGGATTCCCGCCGATCAAGCGGCCAATGCTCCCATCGAGAAAATGAACAGTTACAAGTTCACAGCAGGTGCACGAGGCGCGCCGACAAGAAATATACAGAGTTGACAGAGCTGATCAGTGCGGTTATGTCCAAAATCCAACACCTTATGTTCTTCACATGGCCATCGAAAAATGGTGGGACCTCCCGACACGAGAAGACGGGATAGACGTTGTGAGTATCACAAGGACCATAACCATGATATTGATAGTTGTTATGCACTGAAGGACTTCCTAGAGGAATTGGTACAAGATGGCCAGCTACAATAGTACGTTCGAAAAGGCAATCCAACCAAAGCAATAGCCTTGAGACAGGATTCACCTTCGCTCAGTGTGATACACATGATATACAACCTACAAATGTCATCGGCAGTGCATCCGATTCAGTCAAAGTTTGACGCTCAAGACCAACTCACTCCGGCTAAACGGCCCCATGAAGCCGAGGGAATTACTTTTGATGATTCGGATTTGGCCAGAGTAATACTGCCCCATATTGATCCCTTGGTAATTGAGTTACACGTAAACCGATTCACAGTTAAGCGCGTACTCATTGATCCGGGGAGCACTTTGGACATTATGTACTATAAGACATTTACCAAACTCGGCTTCTCCGAATCGGATCTCTCTTCGGCCCCTTACCCATTATTCGGCTTCAATGCCAATCTAGAATACCTGTTGGGGAAAATCAGACTACCCGTTCGAGCAGGCTCCCGAACAGTGGATGTGGAATTCTTGTTCGTCAAGCTGCCGTTGCCGTATAACCTCATCATGGGGTGATCCTGGTTGCATACTATGCAGGCTGTGCCAAGCACCTATCACCAGCTGCTACGTTTCCTGACAGAACGCGGTATTGAGCAAATCTGTGGCTCCTAGAAATCGGCACAAGCATGTTATCTCCTTGCTGAAAAAACACCAAAGGAACTACAGGTGAATTCCATTGAGGGGCCGGATCGAGAGAGCCTCGACGATGTTGGACAGCTCCCAAATGAAAAGGCCACGGAAGGCTTAGACCGAGTTGAAATCGATGGAAGGCCAGACAAGTTCTTCATGGTCGACGCCTCCCTGAATCAGGCCGACAGACAGCAGCTAATCTCTTTCCTGCTCAGCAACCTCGATGTCTTTGCGTGGACTCTGTATGAGATGCCAGGTATAGATCCGTCCGTTTCACAACACCATTTGAATGTTGATCCTAAGTGCAAGCCGGTCATTCAGAAAAGCTGGCAGTCAGCCACAGAGCGCACTGTCGCCGTTGTTGAGGAGGTTGACAGGCTGCTTGACGCCGAGGCAATTAGGGAAGTGACCTACCCTACATGGCTCTCTAATATAGTGGTGGTGAAGAAGAAAAATGGGACTTGGCGAGTGTGCGTCGACTTTACGAACCTAAACAAAGCCTGGCCCAAGGATTGTTTTCCCCTGTCCAGAATCGATGAACTTGTAGATGCGACAGCACGCCATCAACGTATGAGCTTCTTCGATGCTTACAGAGGCTACGATCAAATCGCCATGCATCTAGAGGACCAGAAGAAAAATGCATTCCTCACCCCAAGAGGAACCTACTGCTACAAAGTTATGCCTTTTGGGCTGAAGAATGTAGGGACAACCTACCAAAGACTGGTCACTGCCATGTTCAAGGAGCAACTCAGCCACACTATGGAAGTGTATATTGACAATATGGTGGTCAAGTCCAAGGAAGAGTAGAATCATATAGCTGATCTAGAAAAGACATTCAACATTCTACGCAAATATAGAATGAAGTTGAACGCTTCCAAATGTGCGTTTGGGATCAACTCTGGCAAGTTCTTGGGTTACATTGTCAACCACCGAGGAATCGAGGCCAACCCGAGGCAAATCATAGCAATCTTGAAACTCGGCTCCCCTCGTTCAGTAAAAGAGGTTCAAAAGTTGATGGGGATGGCCGCCACACTCAACAGGTTCATCAGTCGGTCTACAGATCACTGCCAACAATTCTTTCACACATTACAACAGGGAAAGCCTTTTGAATGGTCTGCCGAATGCGAAGCCGTTTTCAACGGCCTCAAGACCTACCTTCGCTCAGTATCACTCTTGACAACACCTGCAGCTGGTGACCCGCTCATTTTGTATCCGGCGGTTTTCGACAGGGCCGTCCGCGCCGTACTAATAAAGGAAGAGCTGGGAGAGCAGCGGCCAGTGTATTATGTGAGCAAGGCAATGGTTGATGCCGAAACACGCTACATTCCGCTAGAAAAACTCATCCTAGCTCTAGTCATGGCGGTAAGAAAATTGATGTATTACTTCCAGAGACATAGCATTGGGGTGCTAACAGATTATCCCCTCCGATCAGTACTACGAAGTGCAAAAGCGTCAGGAAGTGTTTCAAAGTGGGCTCTTGAACTCGGCCAGTACGACATTCAGTTTCTTCCTAGAACCTCAATCAAGGGACAGGTGCATGCCGACTTTGTTGCTGAATTCACTGGGGGTCTTGCCGATTTCAAGTCCGATGAAATTCCACCGGAGCCGAACTCGAGAATTGATGTTGGGGAAATTTGGCAGCTGTACTATGATGGATCATCCAATCGGCGGGGCTACGAAGCCGAAGTTGTAATCATGGCTTCCGACGGCGCAATAATTGAGCAAGCCGTCAAGCTCGGCTTCGAAACATCAAATAATGAAGCCGAATACGAAGCCCTTCTAGTCGGTTTGCAGAATGCACATCTTCTGGGTGCTCAACGTTTGCTTGTATTTTTCGATTCAAAACTGGTGATCAATCAGCTAAAAGGGGAGTACATGGCAAGAAACGACCATATGGCGGCTTATATAAAAATGGCCAACTCCTTGCTGGCAAAATTTGACCATCATGAATTGAACCAGTTAACACGTGATTAGAACACACATGCAGATGCCCTTGCCTGCCTAGCCTCCACCATTAACTTAGAGATTAAATGGACCATCGAAGTAGGCTTCGTCTCGGAGCCGAGCATTGGCCCTCTGGAGGAAGTCCAGGCCAATGTTATAGAAGCTGGACCGAGTTGGATGGATTTTATTGCTGCATTCCAGTCTTCCGAATAGCTCCCAGAGGACAAGAAAGAAGTACACAAGCTGCAAAACAAAGCCCTGCGATACTACTTGGATCCGCAAGGAAGGCTTTATAAAAAAATCCCTCTCTGGTCCATATTTGGAATGTGTGCACCCGGACAAAGTGGAGGAGCTTCTGACTGAAATACATGAAGGCAGTTGTGGCGCCCATTCTGGCGGGCAATCCTTGGCTCACCAAGCCGTGAGACAGGGGTATTACTGGCCGACAATGAGAGCAGGCGCCGAATGTTACGTAAAAAAGTGTGAACAGTGCCAGAAGTTCTCTCCTTTGACCCACCTGCCTGCTGAAGAGCTAAGCTCCATAACCAGTCCTTGGCCGTTCGCCCAATAAGGGCTTGACATCATCGAACCACTGCCTCGTGCCCCGGGTAACAAGCGATTTTTGATTATCGCGACAGATTATTTTACAAAATGGGTAGAAGCGGAGGCACTAACGCATCCGAGATATCGATGTGAAGCGTTTTGTTTGGAGAAACATCATAACGCGATTCGGCATTCTGAGAGCATTCATCTCAGATAACGGCACCCAGTTTGATTGTGGCGTCTACCAAGAATTGTGTAGCAAATATGGTATCCGGCCTTACTTTTCTACGTTGGCCTATCCTCAAAGCAATGGTCAAGTTGAAGCCTCTAACAAATCCATCTTGGACGACATCAAGAACAGGCTGGAGAAAGCTAAAGGCAAATGGGTCGAAGAATTACCGAGTGTGTTGTGGGCTCATCGAACTATGCCAACACGGTCTACTGGGGAAACGCCGTTTGCTCTATGCTTTGGAACCCAGACAATCATATCCCTGGAGATCGGCTTCCCAACCTTGAATCGACAGTTTTTGATATGGGCCAAAATGACATGATGCTGGCCTTGGATTTGGTTCTGATTGAAGAACGAAGAGACCGTGCCCTCGCATCCATGGCGCGGTATCAACAGTAGCTTGCTAAGTCGTATAACCAACGTGTTCAACTGTGCCGCTACACACCAGGAGAGTTGGTCCTGAAGAAGGTACTGCCAGCTGCCAAGAAACCGGCTGATGGAAAATTAGGTCCTAACTGGGACGGCGCCTATCAGATTGATTCGATCGCAGGAGTAGGGGCATATCGGCTCAAAGACATGTCAGGAAGGAGTATGCAACGGCCTTGGAACTCCACGCATTTACGCAAATTTTATCATTGACCCGACTTGCGGGACATGATGCTTGTTCTGAATGGTTCGCCATGTACATTTCATTTTCTATAATGCAAAGATCCCTATTTACTCACTAAAAATTCCAGTTCAACGGTGTTCCGAAAAAGCCTCTGGATTCGGAGCGCCCTTCGTGGATATCACGATTGGCCAAAAAAAAGTCTCCAGATTCGGAGCCCCATCGGCGCAAGACGTCTTTGGGCCGAAAAAGCCTCCGGATTCGGAGCACCCTTCGTGGATATCACGATTGGCCAAAAAAAGCCTCTGGATTCGGAGCCCCATCGGCGCAAGACGTCTTTGGGCCGAAAAAGCCTCTGGATTCGGAGTGCCCTTCGTGGATATCACGATTGGCCAAAAAAAGTCTCCGGATTCGGAACCCCATCGGCGCAAAGATGTTTTTGGGCCGAAAAAGCCTCCGAATTCAGAGCGCCCTTTGTGGATATCACGATTGGCCAAATAAAGTCTCCGGATTTGGAGCCCCATCGGTGCAAGACGTCTTTGGGCTAAAAAAGCCTCTGGATTTAGAGCGCCCTTCGTGGATATCATGATTGGCCAAAAAAATGTTTTTGGATTCAGAGCCCCATCGGTGCAAGACGTCTTTGGGCCGAAAAAGCCTTCGGATTCGGAGCGCCCTTCGTGGATATCACGATTGGCCAAAAAAAGTCTCCCGATTCGGAGCCCCATCGGCGCAAGACATCTTTGGGCCGAAAAAGCCTCTGGATTCGGAGCGCCCTTCGTGGATATCATGATTGGCCAAAAAAAGTCTCCGGATTCGGAGCCCCATCGGCGTAAGACGTCTTTGGGCCGAAAAAGCCTCCGAATTCAAAGTGCCCTTCGTGGATATCACGATTGGCCAAATAAAGTCTCTGGATTCAAAGCCCCATCGGCGCAAGACGTCTTTGGGCTGAAAAAGCCTCCGGATTCGGAACGCCCTTTGTGGATATCACGATTGGCCAAATAAAGTCTCCGGATTCCGAGCCCCATCGGCACAAGACGTCGTTGGGCCAAAAAGGCCTCGGAATTTGGAACCCCATCGGTGCAAGACGTCTTTGGGCCGAAAAAGCCTCCGGATTCGGAGCGCCCTTCCTTCGTGGTTATCAGGATTGGCTAAATAGAGTCTCCGGATTTGGAGCCCCATCGGCGCAAGACGTCTTTCGGCTATCGGCGCAGGACGTCTTTGTGCCGTTTAAGCCTCCGTGCGTAACATAATTATGCCGATTAACTTAATGTAGAATGCTCTCATACTGAGCCGTCGAAATGACTAGTTATCTCAGGCCGGACAATGTTTATACAATAAAACATGCAAACACGTGTGTGTCGAATAAAAATTACATCAAAATAGACAGTTGAAATTGACAATGTACAATGTACTATTATCCAAATTAAAGCCTCTGTAAAACAAAGGCCGAAAAATGTAAATATTCAAATAAGATTGTTCAAGCCGCATAAACGTAATCTAAAACGTGCGCACATTCGGAATAAAATGTGTACTAATATAAATAACAACTACGCTACAAATTGAGAACTAAGCATTTTAATAAAATTAAGCCAATAAATACATAATTTCACTTTCGATCTGCGTAATCATTTCAAGGTTTTCTTCGGTTCGACAGCTTCTTTATCATCACTCTTCTCAATTTCAAAAGCGGAGAAGGGGAAATCATTCTGTTGGTACAACGGAAACAGCAGATCCAACCCTGCTGCCTGGAGACTCTCAGCTTGCTGAAGTGCCTTGATCCAACCGTGCCTAAATCCACGATTTTCACATCGGCAAACTTCTTCGGTGAGTTTCTCCTTTGTTTTTTGAATTTCGATATTTTGGCCGTCGTGGAAGCCTTTTTCATAGGCCGCAGCCCTCGCAGTCTCGATCGCAAACATGTTGGCCATGTTCCGATCGGCGATCGCATCACTAATCAGCCGTTGGGTAACCTTCTCTTCCACAACTGGGTTTGGATGGCTAGCCGATTGAGGCTTGGTGGACTTTATTTTCTTGAGTTCACACTCAGCCTTCTCAGTGCGAGCTTCTAACTTTTGAATGCGTTCTTCTCTTTGCTCTATATCGCGACGAGCAGCGCGGAGACGCATGCCAATCTCGTAAGCCGTGTATAGTTCCCTCACCGCCCTGTGAACGTCTTCACGAAACACTTCGAAGTCCTGCTGACCTACCATCGATTGCTGAACTTCGGGTGGAAAAATTTGTCGAGCAAACTTGACTACCACATTTGGATCTTGAATGATCGAATCCACCTCTGTCATTGGTCTATTACCCACGAAGACCGCGAAACTCAATGGGCGAGGAGTCGCGTCAGATTCCCTTGCACGACGGGATTGGACAGACCTACGCTGTGGCTGTTTGTCCCTCCTGGGCGACCTGCTTCGATGATGAGGAGATTGGTGTCTCTCCCGATCCCTCGAAGTCCTACTGCCCGTGCGTGAAGGTTCACTGCTTTGACTCATGGCTCTACCCAACTCAGCTAGCGTCTTCATTTCACCTCTACTATTGAAGAAAAGTCTGTTATACATTCGTACTTGTTTAATCTTCCTTAAAGAACTGGACTGAGCTGCTGACTGAGCACATAAATAGGACCCTCGTTCACGAAGTACACACCCATTTATTCCCTATAAGGGTAGCACCTCCGACGCAATCTCATTAACACTGAAACGACAGCAGCCCAGCACTGAGTGAGTCATATGCCCCAATCGCCCCATCAACCACTGATAGTCGGCGTTCTACGATCATGAACCAGTTGGGGCAAGGGCAGATTCGTCAATCTAGTCGGCTTAAGTGCCCCAGCCGTTCCAGGAATCGATTCATCAGTACAAGATTCATCAGTAACGTGTTATTCGGCGTTCTACGATCATGAACCAGCTGGGGCAAGGGCAGATTTATCAATCTAGTCGGCTTGAGTGCCCCAGCCGTTCCACGAATCGATTCATCACTATAAGATTCATCAGTAACGTGTTATTCGGCGTTCTATGATCATGAGCCAGCTGGGGCAAGGGCAGATTCATCAATCTAGTCGGCTTGAGTGCCCCAGCCATTCGACGAATCGATTCATCACTACAAGATTCATCAGTAACGTGTTATTCGGCGTTCTACGATCATGAACCAGCTGGGGCAAGGGCAGATTTATCAATCTAGTCGGCTTGAGTGCCCTAGCCGTTCCACGAATCGATTTATCACTACAAGATTCATCAGTAACATGTTATTCGGCGTTCTACGATCATGAACCAGCTGGGGCAAGGGCAGATTCATCAATCTAGGCGGCTTGAGTGCCCCAGCCGTTCCACGAATCGATTCATCACTACAAGATTCATCAGTAACGTGTTATCCGGCATTCTACGATCATGAAAGCTGGGGCAAAGGCAGATTCATCAATCTAGTTTGGCTTGAGTGCCCCAGCCGTTCCACTGAATCAATTTATTAGTACAATATTCATGAATTCATTTTGTTTATGATTAAATCAGATCCCAAAACTTAATCGGTTTTTAAGTTTGTCGTCTCGCGTAATCAAGACATTTTATTCTAACTGCTGATTCATCTAATTATGTACTGATACAACAAACAATACAAGCAATAACTTGAGTACAATATTAAATTTTCATTCATAAATTGGGCGCTAGCAGCGGACATTTTACATATGAAAATCCTAAAAAGAAGAAAATCAACTAATAAAAAACATACATCAAAATTAAAAATACTTAATAAAACTAGAATGTCCCACAAATCAATCCTCAGGATCAGACTCAAGTGGCTGAACGTCCACTTGCTCGTATGGAATTGGCATGGCCAATGTAACTCCAGCGACAACAAGGGCTTTGAGCCACCCATGTTTGAACCCCCGATTCTTAAATTTGGGGACTTCTTCTATGTAGTTGTTAAGGGCGGCACTCTTTCCAGCCTCGAACGCCGCAAAAGCCTCAGAGTCGGTTTCTTCCTTGGCCTTCCTCAACTCTTCCAACTCGGCCTCCACCTTGGCGAGCGCCTCCTTGGCTAACTTGAGCGATTCCTCGCTCGCGTTAGCCCTCTCCTCGGCATCAGACCTGAGTCGGTCAGTAGTCTGAGCCCTCTCCTTCTCAGCTTTAGCTTGAGCACTTTCCATCGTGGCTCTCATCGCCTCAAACTCAGTCCTGCTCCTCTCACCTTCAGCTTCCGACTTCAGGCAGCCAATTCTTTCAATGGCTTCGTGCTGGTGGCGACCTAGTTCGGCTATCCTTCCAACCGTCTACAAAACACGGATTCAGGATCATCACATACCAAGAAATATCGTATGCAAACCAAACCAAACAAGGAGTAAAAAAGATCAAGTCACATACCAGGAGGGCCGACTGAGCGGCCAACGCTATAGCTACCAAATCCGGCTCTGCTCGAAAGGTGGCCTTGTCAACCGGCAATGAGACTGAGGTGGCCAAGCTCAACGCTATAGCTGGATCCTTCAAGGCGGATGCGTCAGAGGAGATCGGTGTGTTTTTGATCTTCGGCTGAATAATGAAAGGAACAACCACATCCGACTCCTCTAGACGAGGCCGCTTATTAGCAGGGCTCTCCTTCGAGTAGGCCTCTCCCTCGGCGGTATGTTTTTCGCCCCGCTCTTCTTGAATCGGCCGTTCTTCCTGGATCTGTTGTTCGGCCTCCTTATCCGACTCGGCCAAAACAACTTGAGCCGTGTCTTTTACTATCACAGGTTGTAAAGATTCAATCGGGCAGGCCCAAAATAGCCGGCCTCGGCTTTCCGGCGCGCTGCCATGTGTTCGGCATTTCTCTTTCGCGCCAACTGCGTTAGATTTTCCCCAGCCATACCTTCAGAAAAATTGTCGGGTAGATCCCCCAACCCTGTAAAAATATCTCAGAAAGAAAACTCCGCCCGACCCGAAGTGGATGGTGAGTCACGCTGGTTAAGACCGACTGCCTCAAACGGCGAGTTTAGAGCATCATCGACCTCTTCAGCCTTCGCAGTGAACTCTCTCGTCAGTTTGGCAACTACCTCGACCACTGTCTCTATGCCTTGCTCTGAATCAGAAGCTTCAAGACCAATTTACCTGAGGGTCTTGAAGCTGGGGAAGATAAAAGCCATAAGGTGGTGTTCGCCGGAGGGGATCGGAATGCCGTCCGCGGCCAAGAACATAGTATAAGTGGGCTCGTACCGCAGAAGTATATGGGCGGCTCTCCCTTGCTTCTGTACGTTTGGACGGCTAAAATACTTGGGTGCAGTCTTTATCTCCGCGAGGACTGCGTCGTCAATCGAAGTTTGAATCTTCTTCAACTTATTGCCTGCAAAAACAAAGGATTAGACTTGAAGAGAAAGCCGAATAAAAGAAAGATCAATAAACATAAGGAGTTACACGGCCACCTAGTTCATCCCTCTTTCTGGGAACAGGGTCTAGGCGATCTTCGCCCTTGTCGAATTCCCAATTGCCGCGGACATTGACCATTACATCGTCAACTCATTTGCCGGAACTAGAAAGCATGGTTACCAAGTGATGGTCGGTGTCCTTGGCCCTGAGAAAGAAGCGCCTGAGCCGACCGGAGGATTTGGCCAGAGCATAGCAGTGCTGAATCGCCAGAATGCCAAGGTTGATCCTAAGGCGCTGGTTCAATTCTAGTATTCCCATTATGATTCGAAAGAAATTCACATTGGGTTGAGAAGGAATCAGACCCCAATGGCGGAGGACGGCTCTAAGAAAGCGAACCCTACCCTCTGCAATGGATAGGAGAGGAAAGACGATGGTATTTTGGTCCTCCCTCTCCATATCAAGGGTATTTTCTGTCACTAGAGATATGTGGACATCATCAGGGATAGAGAAATGTCTCCGGAACCCAGAAATACGACCCTCAGAAAGGAGGTCTTTCAAATGCTTAGCCATTCTAGTAAGGATTCGGGTTTTCTAAAACAAAACGAACACGGAAAATAGGATTACAAAAAGGAGAAGAAAACTTACGAGAGGCAAAGGAGACAGAAAGAGACCGAAAGAAGTTGCAGAAGACGCGAAATAGAGGGATTCCAGCTGGCAATCCAGGAGGCTCTAATATTCAAAAAGTATGCATTCGAAGAGACTGAAGTTTCAAATTGTAATAAATACAGAAGATGCATGAATGAGGCGGGAACGTATAATGATGACCGAAAGGCGTGTGTGTTCTGACATTTACATTGGGATAGGTGATGCCGCCTAATTTATCTTTCTCTTGACTTTTCAAATTCGAAACCAAACACACCAGTTAACTGCCGTCAACGGGGAGTTTGGGGGGCAATTGTGGGAGCTAAATAATTGGGCAGAATCAAAAGCGTACGCTCTAAAAGATGGACGCTGCTCGGCTCTAACCTGTACAATTCGAAGGCCGACTTCAATTAGCAGGCCGAGTAACTATGGGACCGAACAAATGAGCAATTTGTGAGCCAAAAGTGGACCAGGCCCCGAGGCCCTAGAAATGAGTATAAATAGAGGGACAACAGTCAAAGAAAGGTATGTGAGAACTACTATGCTTAACTTAGAATACAAGTTATATTGAGTGTAGAGACTGACTTGACCGTCGGAGTGCTAATTCCGGCACCCCCGACCGGAGTGCTTATTCCTTTTCAGGTGACTAGCAGAGGATCATTGGCATCCCCAGGATTAGAAGAGTATTTCCAAACCACTTCCCCACAGGCTCGACTACTACTATACCATGTGAACTAATTTGATAGCATGCGGTTTAAACACGTTTCCAAAGAAGTAATAAATACAATGCATTGTTAGAATGATGCACCGAGCCTCATGCATGCAAGACAATGGATTTAAATCATGAGAAACGCTAAGTAAACATGATGCTCTATACTATCCAACATAAGCAGGTAAATAAAAGGGAGAAAGATGTGGGGTTGGAAGACATACACACTTACTACAAGTTTGGCCCTCGCACAAGAGGGTCCGAATAAATGCCTTAGCTAAGCTATTTACTTATTATTACAAACCAAATGAATAAATTAGCTAAGCTACTTAACTAATTATTACGACAATGAATTAACTAACTACTTTAGCTAATAAAATAAGTACAACACAAAAATTAACTAGTTATTCTACTTAGTTTAATACAAAAAAAAAAAAAAACTAGCTAATTACAATGCACAATTAATTAGCTAATTAATTAACTGCTATGAGCCCCAGGGAATGAGTGTTGATAGATGCAGGCCCACGGATTTCCATCCAAAAAAGTTACCTGTTTTGCTGCCAGAATGCCTCTGTTGCAAAGTCAGAAAATTGCACTGTTTTTCCACCTCAGACTCTGCTCTGCTGGAAAAAGGACATTGCCTGGCTGGAAAAAGTGGCTGGCAACCCAGAAGTAGTGGTCGAGTGGCCACAAATAGTGGCCTGTCGTCCAGTAAGAGTGGCATGCTGGCCACTAATGTTGGTTTTTTTCTGTTGTAACAGAGAACAAATAGAGTACAAATAGAGTATTCTCAGGGGATGTTTGTCTACCCTGCCTCTCCTTATCAGCAAACAGGTCAAAGGAGGGATAGGCTTGATTCGCAAGCCATCAATCATCAAAATTTCATTGTGTGATGACTTATGAACCAAGGGATACAATTTTAATAAATGCATAATGAAAGGCTCGCAAACCTTTTCCCTATCATGATTTGATCAAGGGAAGTGGTTGACCTTGGAAACATTAACCATTTCATCACTAACAAGTATAAAATGACTCAAGTCTCCATGTGTTCAATTAACGTCTGATTGAATACCAAATTATTTTATTATCTTTGTCTATTTTATCCCAATTTTAATTACCTCTTTTAATTACCTTTCCATTCCTTAAGTCATTTAGTCTAAAAATGAAGATTAAGTCCTCTAATGGAAAGAAGTGTCAAACAAAGGGTTGTTTTAGGCATGAGGGAGATGTCATGTCGTTGGTAATGAACCTCTGAAGAGATTAAACCATTTAAGTACAACGACCTCAATCTTAAGTTCAAACAAACAATCGGTTTGAAACTAGTCTCAAAACAAAGGAAAAGCCAAGAAATGAGAGAGGTTGAAGATGATTAGAAGTGATCACAAGTATGGAAAGCTTGAAATA
This sequence comes from Camellia sinensis, assembly GCF_055761805.1. Lineage (NCBI taxonomy): Eukaryota > Viridiplantae > Streptophyta > Magnoliopsida > Ericales > Theaceae > Camellia > Camellia sinensis. The sequence continues at coordinate 147,282,522 of NC_138963.1, forward strand.
AATGCTATCAACTCAAATAGGTTGGTGTCTAATGCCTCAAACACCAAATCTATGAGGACCATTACACCACAAGCATACTATACAAAGCTTAAATGAAATAAATACCTCCAAACAGTCCAAAATTAGACTAAAACAGTGCTAAAATTCACATGGAAAAGCTTGAAAAGGTTAGCTACAATATTAAGGAATTTAAGCTAGTAAACAAGCACAAGGAGGGGAGGCTAACCCCTCCATTTTTGGGACTTCAAAACTACTTTTTTAGCCTTTTGAAAACCTCTGAAAATCAGTGATAAAAAACTCAAAAAAGATTGATGAAAAGATGGGAAAGACAAGGATAAAAGCGCAGGAGACAAGGTTTAAAGAAGGGTGATTAAGCCGTTCACCTTTGGTAGCTTTAAACCAAAAGTTTCAGCCCATAAAAATAGTGTAAAAATAGCCTAAAAATAGTAAGAAAAGATAGGAAAGAAATTGTTTAGAGATGCCTAAAATTATACCTCTTGAAGCATGGTAACTCTTTTGTTAACAAACCCACAAGTTCTTACTTTCAAGGGCAGAAATTTGGAGTTAATTGTCTCAGCAAGGAGAACACCAATATTGGTTTGGGAAATGTTTGGATAAGGTGTGTGTGTTGCAAGATAGAGAAAGAGAGAGATTTTCAAGAATTTGGTCTTTTGTAATTTTTTTTAACCTTAAAAACATGAGGGAAGGTCAAGTATATATAGAAACACAACCTCTTAGGTCGGAAATGTCTGTATGGGAATAGTTGGAGCTTGTGGGGGACAGTTGGCAACAAATATTTGTGTTTTACACAAATGGACGGAAGGCCACTACTAGTGGGCGGCAGTCCACAAATAGTGGGCGGCCGGGCACAAAATATGGTTCCAAGCCTAACTTCAAATGGGCGTGTCTCCCTTTTCTAGACTTGGTTTTAGATCATTCTTGGTTCTAAATTGAATCCCCAGAAGTCTACTTTCCAATGGTGGCATCCTAACATCTAAATTCTAAGTGTACAAAGAGATATTCCTATTTTAGTGAATGTTGCTCATTTCTATCTTAACCGGATTAATGCCTAACTTCAAACGGCTATATCTCCCTCATCCGGACTCGGATTTAGGAGATTCTTGAGTCTAAATTGAAGCTTTGGAAGTCCAATTTCCGATGGTGGTGGCCTCACAACTAAAGTCTAAGTGTGCAAATAGATATTCCCAATTTAGTGAAGGCTGCTCATTCCTATCTTAACGGATTGATGCCCAACCTCTTCCCCAACTAGTTTTCCTCCCTCTCCCCAATTTTCTTCAACTCCAAACACGTAAATAAAATGTTTTAAAGATTGTTAAAAGAGTTCATCTCCCTTTCATTTATTTCCACTTTGTCCTTACTCGATTTACCGAAAGTGCAATATTTTACACGAATTGCGAGTGTTGGAAGATCGTAGAAACATTTTGAAATATATTTTGAAAAAAAAAGGTTTTAAGGTCTCAGATAGTTTTGGTCAAAATAGTTTTGGTCAAAAATGGGGTGTAAGGTTGGGATTTAGAAGCTTTTCTTGTTCAAGAAATCGAACGTTTATACAACATAACTTTCACTATCGAGTGATCAACCTGAGGCGCCCAAGTCTTACTGGTGGTCAAAAATGGGATGTCGACAATTGCCCCTGTTTGACAGAGCTCAAAGTCATGAAGTGACGTGAGTGAATGTCAAAGCTGAAAAATGACCCATTTTGACAAGACCGTAAGACTTGGCAAACAAACAAAATAAAGATGCAGTTGGTTAAACTAGAGGGTTGCCTACGTATCTCATTGTAAGGAATCAAACCAGCGTAGTTCAGGGCAGAATGTACATAATATACAATTTAATGTAATAATATAATCAAACTACAAGCAGTGCTTACCACACAAATACTATAAAGGGATAGAGATGGGGTGCAAGCAAATACAAAATACTACGTTTTATATAGAAAAGAAGTGGGCATATCCAAACAACGCCTAACACAAGCTAAGTGCCTACACATTCAATAATGGCCTCAGCGCAACATGGATGGTTACACATAACAGAACCATGTTTCAACGTGAAAGGGGTGCGAACACATGCAAAACTAAGTTTTTCACAGAAAGAATACAAGTAATTGAGTGGTATGATATAAGTGAGAATGATTTGTTGGGGAAAGATAATGATCCTAAATGCTGAATGCAACAATACAAAGTACGATGCAATAAATGCAATGGATGGGAGGCGCAAACTGAACCATATTTTACCTAGAAAAGGTATGGACACAAAACAAACCACGTCTAACACAGAAAAGGTGTTGACACCCTCAATATTGGCCTCAGCGCATCATGGGTACTTACACATAACAGAACCATGTTTCAATGAGGAAAAGATATAAGCACATGTTGAACTAAGCTTAACATGGAAAAGATTCAGGTGATAAAACAGTATGATATAGTAGATGCATGCAATAAATTCTATATGCAATGTGATAGAAGTACTAGATGTGATGCAATATAGCAGCTGGGAAGTGAAAGTACTTTACAGAGGCAATCGGCGATGACTCACCTTATGCTGTTGGGGATCTTTCGCTTCTTCTCAGTTTTATCTTCTTCCTTTATCTTGCACTTCCAAACCACAGGCACCACTTTTTCTCTCTGGCTATGTTTGCAACTTTTCCTATTCTCCAATTGGGTGACAGACTAGGTTGGTTCAGTATCCAGAATTGAGGCACATACAAAGCTACCTCAACCTATGGGGCTGCCATATAGATTTCAAGCCGAGGATACACCCCTGGGCATTTAAACCAGACTTTTGTCTCAGAAATTCTGAACCTTTGCGTTCTAGGCCTCACAGTTTCCACCGTCGCAATTGATCTCCTAGGAACTCCTTACAAACGCAGTTTAGTGGCTATACCAGGCCGCTTGAAGCCGTTTGGGCACGACAAACACCAAAGGAATTGCACCTTTAGAGGATTTAAGATCTCCTAGACCCAGCGAGTGCACAAGACACTGCGGGTGAGGTGCACAAGATAGTGCGATGTAGGGTGAGTGCATAAAATAGTGCTATATCGGTGCACAAGATAGTGCGATGCAAGTTACACAAGACAGTGCGATGCAAGGTGCACAAAATAGTGCGATACAAAGTGAATGCACAAGACAGAGCGATATGAGGTGTACAAAATAGTGCGATGTAGGTGCACATGATAGTGTGATGCAAAGTGAGATGCAAGGTACACAAAATAGTGCGATACAAAGTGAATGCACAAGGCAGTGTGATACAAGGTAGAATGCACAAGACAGTGTGATACGAGGTGCACAAAACAGTGCGATGCAGGTGCACAAGACAGTGCGATGTAGGGGTGCACAAGACAGTGCGATGCAAAGAGCGATGCAAAGTGCACAAAATAATACGATATAAAGTGAATGCACAAGATAGTGCAATGAAAGGTAGAATACACAAGACAGTGCAATACGATGTGCACAAAATAGCGCGATGCAGGTGCACAAGACAGTGCGATGCAGGTGCACAAGACAGTGCGATGCAGCGGTGCACAAGATAGTGCGATGCAAGGTGCACAAAATAGTGCGATACAAAGTGAATGCACAAGACAGTGCGATGCAAGGTATAATGCACAAGACAGTGCGATATGAGGTGCACAAAACAGTGCGAAGCAGGTGCACAAGACAGTGCAAGTGAAGGTGCACAAGACAGTGCGATGCTGGGCAAATGCACAAAACAGTGTGATATAGGATGCCATGCAGGATGCACAAAACAGTGCGATGTAAGGTGAAAACGTATGGTATGCAAAGGGAAATGAGCAGTACATAGAGTAGTGCATCATGTATCTTATGAAATGAGTGCAGGGCATCTTGCCACAACTTATTGAAATGTAATTAAAAAACACTACAAAGGTAACTCAAAGAAACTCTGTTAAGTACAAAACAAAGTCAAGAGCAAAGGCAACCAATCACGCAGTTCAACTCAACCAGAGTGTATAAGTATGCTGGCATAATCCAAAGCACAAGTATTAATCAGAGGGAAGATGGCAATCCCAAGAGAGTTTTGAAATGGTCAGAGACAAATTTTGAAAGCAATCATATCATAATCATCATAGGGGTAAGCCCATCCTAATCCAGGGAAAAGTTCCCAACAAAAGGCTTTGAGTGAACTGAGGGAAAGGTTGGGTTCATGCCCCTTGTTTAGATGATGACCTGATTAGATGCACTGAGAATTGCTCCTAGTGTCCAGTCATTGGCCACTGGTTGGGTTCATGCCCCTTGTTCAACGGATGGCCCAATCAGATGTACTGAAAATTGCCCTTAGTGTCCAGTCGTTGGCTACTGCTTGGGTTCATGCCTCTTGTTCGATGGATGGCCCGATCAGATGTACTGAAAATTGCCCCAAGTGTCTAGTCACTGGCCACTGTTTTCAACATTCTACAGGTACGTGCGATGGGGATCATCCGATCCTAGAACAGTTGCCAACTAATCAGATTCATGCTTCTCTTCTTTCCCGACATGTTGAGAACTTACTCCAGTCCCCTCCAAAGTAGTGACGAATTCCTTATATACACATTGCAATGATCATGAATGCGATGCCCCTTGTATGGGTACTCTCAGCTTGTTAATGAATTCCACACATGGACTTGTTTTTTAGTTTGAAGTGAACAATCGTGTATGGAATTTTGACCATGCCACTCTGCTGAACTTTGAGCAACAGACACGCTATGGTGACTCGATGACGAGTGCTTTTGAAAGACAAACATGCTATGGTGACTCGATAAAGAGTGCATACTGAGACAAACACCAAGCACGACACAACAGAACTCACAACTGACCCAAAAGCAGAAAGTGACTCAAGGTAATTGATCATTTATAGTGCCCCTAGTATTACTTATGCTCCCTTTAGAAATCAATTTCGCAAAACCTGAGTTTTGATTCTTTTTTTTTTTCTTTTTTTTTTGGTGCTCAAGATAGAGAGTCTACTGATAAGTTCAAGTATTGAAAATTTCTCTACTTGTCGATTCAAGCTAGTTCATTCTTACCCAACGCAAGTATATGATATTTGCAGCAATCGGTGTAGCTCATTGATTGATGTGAAGCTGACAACGTGAATAAGGCAAGATGATTGGATCGCGACGAACAAGATGGATATGGTTGAGACCGAACTTCAGGATGAAGTTGCCTACGTATCCCAAGAATGGGAATCAGGTTAACATAGTTCATGGCTAAGGTTCACTCAAGTGTTATCACTCTCCTTTTGCGCTCTAACTTTTGCTAAAGTCGGCCTTTTGGGGTTTTCTACCTTGTGAGCTATATTTTTTTTGATTTCTCATTTTTCATACTCTAACTTTTGCCTAGGTTTCCCTTTTGGGTTTTCGGCCTAGCAAGCCTCTCAAGGATAACGTTACAACATTTGTGGTGAATTTGATCAATAGTCATCTTTGCCCTAACACTGGAACTGGCTTCGCCTTGAATTGAGTTTGGTTCTTCATTCCCTTATGCATGTCATTGTTCTTTCTTTCACTCCATTTGCAAAGTTGGCTGTTCTTGCACTGTGGTACCTCCTCACATCGGCTTCCTGCAATTTAGACAACAGTTCCCTTCCTCCTGGCTGATTGAATTTCATTCTAATGGATACCCCTAGCTTGATGGTTGACTCTTTTTTATTTTATCTCTTTTCTTTTCTTTTTTCTTTTTTCTTTTTTTCTTCTTTCTTTTCTCTTCTTTTTTTTTCTTCCTTTCTTTCTCTTTATTTTTGGTGTCTTTTATCCTTTTCTCTTTGAAATAATGAAAACACTAGGGGGAGAAATTCTATGATTGTGAGGTCTGAAAGTCGTGTTGTGCTTGCAACAATGATCGCCTAACGGCGAAGAGAATCCCCAGGACAATGTAAAATACTGTTCCCAATTCTAAACCTATTTTTGCAAGTTTGCAAAAGAAATAGCTTAAAATTCTGAAAACATGAAGGACTTTGTGCCTATAAGTCAAAATTCACTCAAACCATTCGGGGATCCTTCTCAACACTCGAGCTTATTAACATAATCTCATTCAAAAAACAAATTCAAAACTTTTCCTATTTTTTAAAAGGTCACACATGCATTACTGTAGTGTAGCTCAACTTTTTCGCGCCCCCTTTCAGAAGCTCAAAACAAAGCCCTACAGTTCGGACTCCCATGGTTCTGAATCTATTCTCACAAGTGCAATACCAAATTGATAAACACCAAAGTGTCCAAATCTGGCAAATCTTTTGGAAAATCGATTTTTGAATAAAAAATACTAAAATTGAACTACTTTTCCAAATACAGAGTCGCCACCTAAATATTTTCGTTTGGGGAAATTTAGGAAACTCATGACTCATGCCAAAGGCCATGTGTCTGTCATCACCATGATTGTCTCGACTCGGGAACTTAGGTCTCGGCTCGAGAGGGGAAGGTCATGAATTGAGCACCCCCACTTGCCCGATCAAAGATCGGCCTCTACTAATCATTATATGATTTTTATCAACATTATATGCTCTTGTTCTGGTTATTAGGCTAGCATTACTATGTGATGCACACAAGCAAGTATAGACTAGTTTGCCTGAATTGGAATATTTCAATTTCATGTTTGTTTTTCGAAAAGAGTTTGAATTTGCCACTTAACAAAGTGGGTTTAAAGATTGTCAATTTGCCATTTGACAAAGTAGGCTTAAAATGTACAATCATTGAATCATTCCAATTCAAGCAATAAGCCTTCATCCACAAGCACTCAAGAAATTTAATAAGTAAGCACTTAGCCTCATGGAAAGCATGCTAGTCATGGAAATCACTCATACTCATGCAAGTATGCTAAAGCACTAAAAACTCACTTAGTACTCCAAGCTAAGATAAAACAAAAGAGTTAGAAATGTATGATTCCTAACTATACAATTATGACTAATGCGATGCATACAATAATGCAACTAATAGGCTTTGCTACTAGACATGTTATTTGCAACAATTTCATAGCATGCGTTTAAACACGTATTCAAAGAAGTATTAAATGATAATGTAGTTTGAATGATGTGCTGAGCCTTAGTGCATGCAAGACAAAATGAATGGATGCTAGCATAAGGTATGCTAAACGAAACATGATGCTCCTAATCTAACCATTAAAAGTGGATAAATAAAAGGGAGAAAGACATGGGGTTGGAAGACATACACATTATTACATTGTGTTCTCACGAAGGAGAGTCCGAATGAATAAAACTAACTAGCTAACTAAGCTAAGCTAATTAAGTAATTATTACAAACCAAAATGAATAACTAGTTAAACTACATAACTAATTATTACAACAACAAATGAACTAATTAGTTAACTAACTAATTAAATAATTACAGGACAATTACAACAACAATTAAACTAAGTTGTTAACTATTCTGCCTCGGGAAATGAAAGATGTGCATGCGCATGCTCGGTTTTCACCCGAAAAGACCACCATTTTTCTCCCGAATGCATTTGTTTGCATAGTTGAACATTTCTAGAACTATTGTGCTCCACCATACCAACACTCTGCTGAATTTTGCATCAGTAGCCAACCGACCATTGGTGAAGATTGCTGGCCACCTACTGGCCATGAAAGTGGCCTGCCGGCCATCCAAGGTGGTCTACCAGCCATGAAGAGTGGTCTGCCGACCATTGATGCACAGGTTTATCTTGCTGTAACAGAGGACAAACAGAGCATATACAGGGTATTTCAAAGCCCTTGTTTTCATGAGCAAATCCAAGGAGTGGTGAACTTAAGCCACAAACCACCAACTTAAGCAATTTCATTACATGATGGCTTGTGACTCAAGAGGTGCAAGCTCAATAAATGGAACAATAAGACACAAAAACCATCACCCTATCATGCATGATCAAGGGTGATGGAGATCTAGGAAACTTGGCACATTTCATCACTTTGAGTATGAAATGCCCCAATTTTCCTTGCGTTCAATTAACGTCCGATTGAACACAACAAAGCACAACCAAATTCTTATATTTGCTCACTTTTAGGCCCAAGTTTTAGTTACTCATTTTACTTTACCAACTATTCTTTAATCCAATTAAGTCCAAAGGTGATTAAAGTTCTCTAATGGAAAGATGGCTCAAAACGGAAGTTGCTTTGGATATGAAAGAAGCATCATACCATTGGTAATGAATCCCCTATGGGATTAAACCATTAAGTAGGAAACCTCAATTTCACATTTAGGCAAGCAAGTGACTTGAAATCACTTTCAAAGAAAAATTAAAAGCCAAGAAAGGAGAGAAGTTGTAGAGATTATGCTAGCTGAAATTAAGTGTGAAAAACACTAAAACAATGCAATCAACTCAAACAAGTGATGTCTAAAGGCCTAAAACACCAAGCTTGTAAGGACTATCACACTAGAAGCATGTAAAACAAGACTCAAATGACATAACCAACCCAAAACAAAGACAAAACAGTCTAAATCAGAGCCTAAAACATGCTGGAATTAAGCTACAAGAAGCTAGAAAAATAAGCTAAAGCATGACACCAACTAGGCTAGAAAACAAGACACAAGGAGGGCAGGCTAACCCCTCAAAATTTGGACTTCAAGACATGATTTTCATCACTAAAAAAGCTCTGAAAATTAGCGTTTAAAAGCTTGGAAAAAGATAGTTTGAAGGTGGGAAACACAAGTGGCAAGGCCTTACAAACAAGGTACAAAGAATGGTGTACCACCCCCTACCATAAATGGCTTAAAACCACAAATTTCAAGCAACACAGACAAAGTTTTTATAGCCTAAAAATAGTGGGAAAAAGATAGAAAAACAAGTATGCAAAGCAAGCTAATAAAGCAAATATTATACCTCTTGAAGAGAAGAGTAATTCCAAGCTACAAAACCAAGCAAGTACACCCTCTAAAACTCAAACCAAGCTCAAGGACACCTCATCTCAAAGATGGTGAAATTTCATTAAGGGTGTGTAGACGTCCCTGAACTCCCTGGGAGGATGAGTCCCGTTCTGTTCGTTTTGGGCTCACTACAGTTCGGACTCTCAAATCGTCACGATTCTTAATCTGAACCAAATAGTCCAAATTCGGCAAATCGTTTGGAAAAACAGATTCTTAGAAAGAAGTGCCAAACATGGACTGCTTTGCCAAATATAGAGTCGCCACCTAAATATTTTATTTCGGAGAAATTTAGGAAACCCTGACTCGTTTGCCTAAGGCCACGTGTCCGTCATCACCAGAGTTGCCTCGACTCGGGAACTTGGGTACGATTGGGGAAAGGTAGCTATGAGCACCCCCTCTCGCCCGACCCGAAGATCGGCCTCTACTAACTATGATATCCAATTTTGAAAACGTTATGTGTTCTTATTCCGGTTAATTAGCTAGAATTACTATGTGATGCGCACAGCAAAACAAGTATAGACTAGATCGCCTAATTTTGAACAAAGCATCGCATATCCGTTTGTTTGGAAAATGTTTTGAAATTTGTTACTCGCGAGTAGGCTAAAACACGGATTTTGATGAGTTGTTCCAACTCAAGCAATCCAACCTTCACCCACAGGCATTCAGGCAGTTCATATCACATAAGTATCTAGCCACATGGTAAGCATGCTGTTATGTTAACATTCACACTCGTGCGAGATGCTAAAGCACAAAATACTTACAGTGTACTCCAAGCCAAAACAAAGAACTCATTAGCAGTCAATGTATGATCCAAGTCCATGTTAAGTGCCTAATGCAACGCATACTGTAGACGTCCCCGAACGCCCCGGGAGGATGAGTCCCGTTCTGTTCATTTGGGCTCACTACAAGTTCGGACTCTCGAATTGTGTCACGATCCTTAATCTGAACCAAAGAGTCCAAATCCAGCAAATCGCTTTGAGAAACAGATTTTTGAAAAGAAGTGCCAAACATGGACTGCTTTGCCAGATACAGGGTCGCCACCTAAATATTTTTTTATGGAGGAATTTAGGAAACCCTGACTCGGTGCCAAAGGCCATGTGTCTGTCATCACCAAAGTTGCCTCGGCTCGGGAGCTTGGGTACGATTGGGGAAGGTCAGCTATGAGCACCTCCTCTCGTCCGATCCGAAGATCGGCCTCTACTAACCGTGATATCTGTTTTTGAAAACGTTATGTGTTCTTATTCCGGTTATTAGCCTAGAATTACTATGTATGTGCACAGCAAACAAGTATAGACCAAATCACCTAAATTGGAACAAAATATTTCATGCTTGTTTTGAAGATGGTTTGCTACTCGCAAGTAGGCTAAAATGCAGGTTTTGCCACCCTCGAGTGGGCTTTTAGAAAAACATGATTTGCCACTATCTAGTGGGCTTAAAACACACATTTCATGAATTGTTCCAATTCAAATAACCCAACCTTCACCCACAGGCATTCAGGCAGTTATATCACATAAGCACATAGCCTCATGGTAAGCATGCTATCATGGCAGTCACTCACACGCATGCGGTATGCTAAAGCATGAATGCTTACCGAGTATTCCGAGCCAAAACAAAAACTAGTTAGTAATCACATGCATGATCCTAGTTCATGTTAAGATGGATACTGCAACACATGCAAAACGTGACTAAGATAGGCTCGGCTAATCTATAATAACATGTGAAATGCTACAACTAATCACGTATTCAATTTGGAATTGAAATACAAATGCAGTTAGAATGATGCGCCGAGCCCGGTGCATGCAAGACAAATGTATGAATGCACGCATGCATAGCATAAGGTATGCTAATTTAAATATGCCCTAGTCTACCATCATAAGCGGGTAAATAAAAGGGAAGAAAGACGTGGGGTTGGAAGACATACACACACTCACGTACACTTATTACACAATTGCCCTCGCTCGGAGGGTCCGAATAAATATTACAGTCCGAATGAATAGTGCTAAATTAATTATTACAGAAGTTCCAATTAGTTAACAATTTAAACAAAGAATTAAAGTGGCCACAACCCCTGCCTCGAAATGCATGGATGATGCATGCTTGACTCGTCTTGCCCAAAAATCCGTACCATGCCACTATTGCCTCTGTTTACACTGCCTTGCTCCTCCGAAAATTGTGCAACTCCGAAGGTGCAGTCTCTGGACATTGGGGAGCATCACCGACCAAGTGAAATTTTCACTGGCCACGTCCAGATGGTTATCGACCATTTTTAAATCCATCGGCAAATAATGAATGGCCGGTCAGCAGTATATTTGGCCGACCGGCCAAATATTCCTGCTGAACCTGTTTTTGACAGCAGCAGAGGGCAGACAGTGCATGGCAAGTTAATTCAAAGCAATGTATGCATGGCCATTCTCCCTATCATGCAATGGACTCAAGGGAGCATGGCCCTCGACCCTCGGGCCATCAATCACGTACTTCAATGCATGATGGCCCAAAAGCCAAGTGTGCAACTTTGATATCAAATGAAATGCAAGCACAAAACACATCGAAGGGCCCCAACCCCTATCATAGTTGATCAAGAGGCAAGGGAATGCACGATGATGCGCATGCGACCTAAGCATGCAAACAATCATACGAACATGCAATGCAGCTATATGGCACACACAATGCTAACAACATAACATGCACAACGCATTGAAACATGGCATACACAATGCAGGATGGACTTATACCAATGTGAGTAGACCTCAGCCACACTCACATCAGTGGCTAATAAGATGGAAATGAGGCAACCGAAATGCACACAAACATGTCCAATGCATGGCCCGATCCTAAGATACAACACGCAACTCTAACTAAGCATGGAAAATGATGAAACATGGCATATGAACATGCAAATTCTAGCACTAAAGTATGATGCTAAACAGCCCCAAAACATGGAAAAATGGCACCCGATGCATGAGATGAAACTCGCAACTTGAAACTAGGCACACGGAATGACTTACAGCTATACAAAGCAAGCATTATTTGATCATGAAGCATGAAGACAGATGCAAGAAAGTCCCAAAACATGCATATTTCCAATTTATAACAAGTCTAAAAAATGAACACAAATAGGGCTAATCTATCATGCAAAAATGGCCCTAAAAGAGAGATTAAACACAAAGGGACAGCAGATGGCCCCAAATGGAAAAGATCCCTTCAACAAAGTTGAATAGGGGCTCAAAAAAAGGTACTTTACAGTTTACATCAAGCCACGAAAATAATCACAAATAAGGCCAAACTATCATGCAAGAAAAGGCCTAAAAGAGGGGTAAAGAGACAAGTGGTAGCTGCTGTTCTCAAATAGAGGAGAGCCCTTCAACAATGTTGAAGAGGGGTTCAAAAAAAGATATTTCACAGTTTATGGCAAAGTCCAAAACAGCTCACAAGTAAGCGTAAAATACTATGCAAAAATTGGCCTAAAAGAGAGATAAAGAGGCAAGTGGTAGTAGGAGACCTTAAACAGCAGAAGGTCCTTGATCAAACATGAAAAGGGGCTCAAAATATGGCTATTTATAGTTTTGGTCGGAGCCCCAAAAAGCTATCATGCATAGCTTAGATACAAAGCAAAATAAGGCAAGAAAAGAGGAGAAGAGGACTTACCCTTGAAGACCAATGAACCAGCAGCTCTTGGACCAAATTTTTGAGCCTTTAACCTCTCCAAAACAATCCCAAAGTGCTGGAATGAAGGATGGAGGCCTTGTGCTATGAGGTGTAGGGTAAATGGTGCAAGAACCTTAGGATTTGAAGGGTTTGGGAGAGAGAGATAGGGAGAGAGTTGAGAATTTTTTAGAGGGAGAGGAAATTCTTCTTCCTCCAAGTTGTATCTTTCTTCTTTTCTGTCCTTGTGTCTCTTTCTTTTTGTCAAGAAGCTTGATTGATATAGAAATATATCAATCTGCAGCTCCTAAGAGCTCCCACGTCCAGGCATGGGCTGGGGTATGGCCTGGAATGACAGCTGCTAGCTGTCTGCAGAAATATCTGTTGAAAACCACATTTGGCCAGCCGGCCATCAAAGTGGCCGACCGGCAATCAAATTGGCCGGCCGGCCATCACATTTGGCCGATTGAAAATCAAGGTGGCCGGTGGGCAGGAGACTTGGTCGACAGGCTCCCCCCTATCCTCAGGAACACATCCACAAGCTCTTGGTGCAAAACCAGACACAAAGCAGTCGAGTCGAGAGATTCTGAGGGAAGGCGTGCAGCCGAGGCCTCCGGGAACTCAAGACGAACACAAACATGGATGATCACCGAGTGTTCAAGCGGTGGCGTCCAAGTCTTGAGGACGGTCAAAAATGGGGTGTCTACACATATATAATGCAATTAGGATAGGCTCGGCTAATCCTAGGAAGGCTTGTGAAATGCAACCATTTGATGCACATATTCAAGTTAGATTTGAAATACTTATGCAGTTAGCACGATGCGCCGAGCCTGGTGTGTCCAATGCTGATGAATGATGCACGCATGCATAGCATAAGGTATGCTAAATTAAATATGCCCTAATACTAACCATCAAAGCAGGTAAGTAAAAGGGAGAAAGAAGTGGGGGTTTGAAAACATACACACACGCACCCACACTTATTACAAATTCGCCCTCGCTCGGAGGGACCAAAAGAATAATACAATTAATTAACCTATAAGCTAATTAATTATTACAGACAAATTAAACTAGTTAAACACATTAACTAATCTAATAAAACAGTAAACAGCCACGGGAAGAGGGCCCAATGTAATGCATGCTCGGTTCCGTTCGGAAGTCCACTGCCATGCACAAGTTGCCTCTGTTTTTACTGTTTGGCACCTCTGAAAATTGCACAAACTCCAAGGTTGCTTCTCTGAGTGCTGTGGAACACCACCGGCCATGAGGAATGGTCACCGGCCATGGGGAATGGTCATCGACCACCTATGGAGATATCGGCCACAAATTGTTTGTCGGTCGGCACTGGATGTAGTCGACCGGCCAAAACTTCCTGCAGAACCTGTTTTGACAGCAGCAGAGGGAAAAACAAGGCATGGCAATACATTTCAAGAAAATGTGTGCACCGACACATCCCTTATCATGTTTGTGAAATAAAGGGACATGGTTCTCGATTCTTGGACCACCAACTACGCATTTCAATGCGTGATGGCCCAAGAAACCAAGTATGCACTTTGATTTCAAATGAGATGCACATCAAACAAACTAGTGAGGCTCAACCTCTATCATACTCAATTCAAGAGGCAAAGCATACATGCCAATGGAATGCAACCTAGGCATGTTAACTAAGTATGCAACATGGGCATGCAATGCACAATGCATACTAGGCATACAACCTATGCAAGCAAGCATGCAAGGCGTGAGGCAATGCAAACCAGCAAGTGTGCAAGATGCAATGTGGATGTTCAAGCATGTAGCAACACATGGAGCAAACATGTTAAATAACCTAAACATGTAACAACACACAAGTATGCAACAACACACAAGGTGAGCATGCAACAACATGCGAATAATGGACTTAAACTAATTTGGGCAGCTCTATACTAAGCCCAAAACAGTGGCCAATTGCTAAGAGGATGAGGACCAAATAACATGCAAGCATGCATGCACACAAGGACCAACACTTAGGCATTGAAGAGCAACTCTCAAGCACACTTAAGAGGATGAAAACATGGTCAAATGGCATGCATTATAAGCTCTGAAAATCAAGTCATGAAAGATGCCAAACCAACTAGACAAGACAAACAAGGCATGCAAGCAAAGCCAAAATTCAAGGCAAGCCCAAGGTGTATTGAACTACACTTAGCAAAATCGGACATGGCATGAATTAAGCAACCAAAATCAGAGTTTTAGCATATTAAGACAAAGCCAATAACACATCTAGATGGCATCTAAATGGCTTAAACATGCAAGCATGCACAAGGGCCTAAACAAGGGGCATAAGACAACAACCTTTTAACACATTAAAGGGGCATCAAATGCAAGCATGTCATGAGGACTGAAATGACATGTTATATGGTTCCAAACCACTGGAATAATGCAAGTAATGCATGCTCATGGTTCATACACTTGAGGCTTACAAGCCAAGAATGCAAAGAGGCTAAACAAAGCATGGCAAGCATGGCTAAGACAACCTACATCAGACCTTAAGCATGGCAAAACAAGCCTAAAAGCTTCACAAAGCTTGGCCAAAACAAGCAAGCATGGTAATCTATATGCTAAGTACATGTTAAGGAAAATGATGGCATTACAAGACATGTATACGAAACAAGCATGGTGTGCCTAAACCAACATAAAACAATACTATAGCATGTTAAAATAACACTAAATAGCAGCTAAGATATGGCCAACATGAACCTAAATAAGATGCTCACTCAAGAGGCTAAAATGGCCCTTTTCAAGGAAAACAAGGAAAGGGGGTGGCCCTCTCCTTCTTAGGACCTCAAGGAACCATCCTCACCACTGAAAATCCCTCAAGATTTCAGTGGAGAGGAGGTCCAAACAAGGTGGTCCCCGAGCTCAACCAAAATGGCACAAAATGGGGCCAAACAAGCCCTAAGAGGGGTCAAACAACCGCGAAGCTCAAAACACTCTTAAAAAACTATTTAGAACAGGCAAAAACAAGACTTTTATATGTTATACACAAAGTCTAAAAACAGTTGCAAGATAGGTGAAAAAGCTATGCAAAAATGGGAAAAAAGGGGTAAGATTGTTACCCTTGTAGACCCTCTTCAAAAATGGAAGACCAGCAGCTTCCTTAGGTTCAAACCAGTCCAAAACCTCCAAGAGCAAGCCCCTTATGCCTCAGCAACTAAGGTATGGCGTAATGGTTGGTGTTTGTGTGCAAAACTAAGACTAAACACACACAAAACACTCAAGAGAGGGAGAGATATAGAGATAGAGTATGAACAAACCCTAACCCTAAAACTCAAAGCTCTAAAAAAATTTTCTCACCCTAATGGAGGGAGAAGAGGCCCTCTCTTGTAGACAATCCCTCTTGTAAAGCTTTCCAACAAGCTAGTTAAGAGGGAGATCCCTCCATACACGTGTATGGAAGGGAGCAAAGTGTATGCCAGCTAGCACAGCTGGCATAAAAATATCTGCAAAAGCAGATGAACAGTGGTCGGCCAGCCAAAAATGCAATTTGACCAAAATAGATGGCCGGTCGACCATCTAGAGTGCCGGTTGGCCAAACATTCTGCCGATGGCAACAAAACACAGTCGGTGGCCTCAATCCATGGCCGGTGGAGTGTGGGGATGGCCAACAAGCCATTCCCTGCCCTCCAAAGCAAAAACACAAGTGTTTGGTGCAAAACCAAACACAAAATAGTCGAGTCGAGAGATCCTGAGGCAAGGCGCGTAGCCGAGACCTTCGGGAACTTAAGATGAACACAAACAAGGATGATCACCGAGTGTTCAAACGGTGACGTCCAAGTCTTGAGGAAGGTCAAAAATGGGGTGTCTACAGTTGCCCCTCTTTGACAGAACTCGAAAGTCATAAGAATGACGGGAGTGAGTGTCAAAGCCGAGAGACGACCCATTTTTGACAAGGCCAAAGACTTAGACAAAGCATGCATGACAATAAAGATATGCGCCCGAAGGCAGGGGAAAAATGCAACTGATAATGCAAGAAGCCGAGCATAACTTATGATCATGCAAAGAAAGCTGTAACGAAGCATAACATGTAACAGTTTTAAGCTGGCATACATCAATCCAACTACACTACAATTCAGAAAGGATGTAAGAGAATTATGCAATTCTTGATACGTCTCACTCGGAGAATACAATACCTACGCGGTTCGTCTGGTTGCACCAGCTTCAAATGAACCGTACATACAATATCATGCCTGTAAAAGAAAGCAACTTAACAGGTACAATATTGTTAGCAACATGCATGACAATGCAAAATGAATGCGAAATGATATGCAGTATATACAAAACTATGTATAAACAATGCAAACGATAATGCAATGCAATTGAATCATAATCGAACCACGAGTGGTACAAAACCACACAAATGTCAAAGAGATGATAGAGATCCAAAATCCATCTACCATAGAAAAGGTGCTGCAACCCTCAAACCAACATACCAGCGTGGAATAGGCGTGTACACATGCAGAACTATGAGTGATGTAGACGGACACAAGAACAAGTAATTGGGTGGAATGACATAAGTACGGAAGTGACCCGCTGAGGAAAGACCATGACCTTAATGCTAGATACAAAAATTACACTACAATGTAATATATACCATGGATATGGCGCGTGGGCCAAACCAAATCTTGCCTGGGCTAGGCATGTACACATACAAGCCATGTCTAACACGGAAAAGGTGCCACAACCCTCAAACCACAATATCAGCAGTGGAATAGGCGCGTACACATGCAGAACTATGCTTCAACGCGAAAAGTATGGACACATACCAGACCAAGCTCAACATGGAAAGGCACAAGCCATAGATGGATGTGATACAGTGGATGCATGCAATCTACAATGCAATATATACAATTTGCAATGGTTGGGTGCAACATTTACAGTGACTGCATGACATATGCAGTTTATAATGAAATGCATGACATATGCAATATATACAACGTAATGCATGACATATGCAATATTTACAATGTATGCACGACATATGCACTATTTACGATGAAATGCATGACATATGCACTGTATACAGTGGATGTATGACAGATGCATGAAAATGCATGATAATGCATGCTATTTACAGTGCATGACATATGCACGTTTTTTGTTTTGAAATGCAAATGATGCATGTTGTTTTTGGTTTTTCCTTTCGGAATGCAAATGATGCATGTTTTTTTTTTTGAAATACATGTTGTCTGGAATGCGCGACAACACAAGTTGCTTGAAATGCATGAAAATGCGTGATTTCGAAATGTGCGACAACGCGCGGCTTGAGATGCATAAAAAATGCATGATTTTGTTGTTATTTTTTTTAAATGCATGAGAATGCATGATTTCGAAATACGCGACAACGCGCGACTTTTGAGATGCATGACAATGCAAATGAGGAAGATGCATAACAACGCATGTAAGGTGCATATAGCAACGCGTGACGAGAATCATGCATGACAATGCAGACGCCAAAGGTTTCGCACCATCGAAGGATTTAAGGTCTCCTAGATCGAGCGTATTTAAGGTCTCGCCAGACCGGGCGTATTTAAGGTCTCACCAGACCGAGCGAGTTTAAGGTCTCGCCAGACCGTGCGAGGTGCATAACAATGCAAGTAAGATAAGCATGGCGATACAAAATTCCTGCACAATACTGCGAATGAAATGACGTATAACCAACGCATGTTCACGACAAAGCATTTGTAAAGCAACTCTTGCGGGGCAGCTTTCGAATCTCGCAAGAGGCAAAAGGATACCAAAAAGGATGCACCTTGCACATATTTGGGGATGGCATGCCGCAGACGCGGTCCGAGGTCAAAACGGAGACCGGTTAAGCTTCAAAAATGCCTGTTCTTGCACTGTCTTGAGAAATGAGGGCCCCAAACCACTTATCTGACCCAAAAAAGAGTGTAGGAGGCTCACCAGCCATTGGAGGAGATCACCGGTTGTCCATCGGCCATCAAAAAGTTTAATCGGCCAAATATTTGGCCGACCGGCCAACAGTGTGGCCGACCGGCCAAATCTGCCTGAATCGGGGCAATTTGATCTTTTGGCCTTGGGTTTTTTACAATAGGGCCTCTAGCCCTATTTTCTTCACTTGTTCTTGGTCAAAAATTGCTCCCCCCTCCCTCTAGGTTATTTTTCTCCCTTCCATTCACCGTTTTCTTCAGTTTTCGTGCCCGTTTCGCCGTTTGATTCGCGAATACCTTCGCGTTTCGGACGTTTTGAACTGAACGAAACTTTATTTCGATGTCTCTTTATTGATTTTCACCACTCAGGGCTTGTTTTCCTCGAGTTTTTCTTGATTTTCGTGCCTTTTCCACATTCCGGCCATTTTTCGCCCTCTCGGGGTTGACTTTCCATTGACTTTTCACATTCTAGCCCAGTTTTCTTTCTTCCGGTCATTTTCACACTTTCTTTGAGATGGCAGACGATATTCCACGGGGCGGGACTCCCCCAGATCATGAGATGGATCCCGAGGCCGAGCTCTTGCCCTTGAGCGTCTGCCCGTTCGACCTGGCGACCTACTGGCCGGCGATTCACATACTTCCTCCTGACGGACTTCGCCAGTTCAGGAGTTTCGATAGGACAGTGCCTCCAGAGCTTCTCCTGCGTGAGTCGGAGTCATATCTATCATACGGCACTTCTGAGGTATATTCTTCCCCGTTTCATTTTCCGCAATGTAGAACACTTAACTACCATAGTTGATTCGGTTCTTTAACTGCTTAGCCTGGATACACCGATACACTGTATGCTGTAGTTGACTGTGAAGACATTTGCAGTTGATGTCTGTTTGAATCTGAACACGTGCACACATGCTGTATTGTCACTTAACCACCCAAACACACTGGCACATCGCATGTTGTAGTTCACTGTAAGCACACTGGCACCCGATGTTTGTTTGAACTTGAAAACGTGCACACACACTGTATCTGTACTGAACCACTCAAACACGTTGACACGTCACATGTTGTAGTTTACTGTAAGCACACCGGCACCCGATGTTTGTTTGAACTTAAAAACGTGCACACACGCTGTATCTGTACTGAACCACTCGGAAACACTAACACATCATATGCCATAGTTCACTTCCAGCACACTGACACCCGATATTTGTTTGAACTTAAAAATGAGCACACACGCTATATCTGTACTGAACCACTCGGAAACACTGACACATCATATGTCGTAGTTCACTTCGAGCACACCGACACCCGATATCTGTTTGAATCTGAAAACGTGCACACACGCTGTATAGTCACCAATTCTGAATGCTCTTCAAAACCGTACATTTTATATGGCTTCGCAACTGTTTTGCTTGAACACAGGGAGATTCCCATGCCTTCCATGGGTATGGGAACGTTGCCGTTCGAGACTGGTACATGGAGTTGCCAGATGCGGTCCGCCACATCGTAGACCAGGCCGGCTTTGGCGCCTTCTGCAGAGGACTCTCGTGCCTCACTGCGAGCAGGCCTCTCCTTACTGCTCTAGTGGAGAGGTGGTGGGACACCACCGACTCCTTCCCCTTCTCTGCTATGGGAGATATGACGATGACTCCCTATGACTTCTCGATGCTCACCGGCATCGGGGTAGCGGGTGATCCGATCCCCTTCGACATCGACATGGACGAGTGGGAGGCCGCTCAGATTTACTTGCTGGGTGAGATGCCGCCTCTCGCACGCCCCGGCTTCGTCAAATACTCATGGTTCGAGGTCCAGTTCAGGGTTCAGCCAGCCTTAGCTAAGGAGGCACCGACGACCCAGGAGGAGGTGGAGCAGTACGCCCGCGGCTTCCTGATTTTTCTACTAGGGATGACCATTTTCGCCGATCGGCCGAACACTGTGCCTCTCTGTTTGTTGAGTGTGCTAGTGGACGTCACGCGGATCCTATGCTACGACTGGGGTGGCGCTGCCTTGGCCACTCTATACGGATACATGAGCTCAGCCTCCCGTTGCAGCGGGCAGTTGCTCGGAGGCTACTGGCGGGCTTGGAAGGTACGTCTTCTTCTTCTGTTTTTCGTTTCTGCTCTACATTTTCTGTACTCTGTACACTGCACACACTGTGGTCTGCTTTACGCTGACTGTATACTGCACACACGGCGCACAAATACTCTACTTTACACTGAATGTACACTGCACACACAGTGCACTCTGCACAATACACTACACCATACACGGTTCTACTATTTCTGCTTTATTCTGTATTCTGCTTTATCTGATAAGCATACTGACACCTACTCTGCAGTTGTGGGTCTACGCCTACTTTTCGAGACTCGCGCTAGTGCCTGATGTGGAGACCCCTCTCGGTGTTCTATTCTCCCAATGCTTCAACGTGAGATGCGTGTGGAGACCGCGAGAGACATTCATCTTCTTCCGCCGCTACTTTGACACCATCACTCCCGCGGAGGTATGTTTAGAACTTGCAATTCATTTGAGCTTCGCTTTGCACTGTATTTTCTGATAATAGATAGATAACAAACCGCATTTCATTTTCAGATCACCTGGCAGCCTTGGGCTCCATTGCCAGCTACGATGCGGGAGCGATTTACCGGTGCGGAGGAGACTGCTTGCTTTAGGATTTTGCTGGAGGGCCCTGTTTATCGGGCCTGGTACCTGGGTGAGCGTTTCCTATGCCAGACCCCGGGTTTATCTGAGCAGATAGTCTCGGTTCACCCTCCTAACCATATGAGGGACACCAAGAGGTTCACTCTCGAGCAGATGGCCGACTACACGATCGGCTGGGACTCGACACGCTTCAGAGGCATAGGCGACTACACAGAGTACGTCCGGACCTACATTATGCAGCCTTTGAGCAGCGGCCGTCAAGCAAAGAGAGAGAGAGAGGCCTGCGGCGTTAGTGGCTGGAGCAGGAGCAGGAGCGGGAGCGGGAGCAGAAGCACCGAGGGTGGCTCGGGCCCGTGGCAGGAGCGGAGCTCGGAAAGGACGGGGGGCTAGTTGGCCAGCACTGCCCGTGACGATGACATGTCGAGGGCGTGGTTGGGCGACTTACTAGATCCCTATTGCTCCCTCTCCAGCTGATCACGAGCTAGTCGGGTTCTACGACTTGCCTCCGGTATGTACTACTGCATTTTGCATTCTGCACAGTTAGTTCATTTCAATTCATTTGATATTCTGAAGAATACTGATGCGTCTATGTAGACACCCCATTTTTGACCGTCCTCAAGACTTGGACGTCACCGTTTGAACACACGGTGATCTTCCATGTTCGTGTTCGTTTGGAGTTCCCGGAGGCCTCGGCTCGCGTGCCTTGCCTCAGGATCTCCGAACTCGACCGTTTAGTGTCTGGTTTTGCACCAAACACTTGCATCTTGCCCTTGAGAGGCAGGGTGGGGCTTGTAGACCATCCCCACCCACCACCGGCATTGGCTAGAGGCCACCGGCTGGTTTTTGCTGCCACCGGCAATATAGTTTGCCGGCCGGCACTCTTTATTGCCGGTCAGCACTATTTGTTGCCGACCGGCACTCGTTTTGGCCAAGATGGCATTTTTGGCCGGCCGATTACTGTGCAGTTGCTTTTTGAGATATTTTTAGGTAGCTGTATTGCAGTGACTTTCCCTCCATACACGTGTATGGAGGGATGGCCCTCTAGTTTTGCTTAACTTGTAAGTTTTGCAACTTTGGTGAGAGGGATAGATAGAGGCTCTCTCTTGGGGCTAGGGAGAGACTTTAGACATTTTAGAGAGGGAAAAACACAGAGAGAAGCTCTGGTTTTAGGGTTTGAGTTGCATACATATCCTATCTCTATATTTACTCTTGTGTGTGTTTTAGTCCATACTATTGCATACAAGCACCTAGTGTTTCACCTTCCTCTTGAAACTAGGGTTCTAAAGGCTTGTTCTTGAGTTTCTTGACTGGTTTGGAGCCAAAGGAGGCCATTGGAGCACCATTTGTGAAGAGGTCTACAAGGGTGAGAATCTAGTCCCATTTTCCCCCATTTTTGCATTGATTTTATACCTATCTTAGAGCTGTTTTTGTGCTTATTGTATAACATAAAAAAGTTCTGTTTTTAGACCCTCTTTGTTGTTTATTAAGAGTGTTTTGTTGTTTGAGGGTTGTTGACCACCCTTAGGCCTTGAAAGGCCTCATTTTGAGCCATTTTGTGCTAGCTCCGGGATTTTGGTGTTGGGGTCTCTTCACCACTGAACTCTTGAGGGATTTCAGTGGTGAAGATGATGCCTTGAAGTCCCAAGAAGGAGAGGGCCACCCCCTCTCCTTGTTGTCCTTGAAAAGGACACATTTTGGCCTCTTAAGGAAGCCTATGCTTAAGTGTGTGTTGAGCATGTTTAGTTTGTTTTTCATGCTTATATATCCATAATATAACATGACTTTAAGTTGGTTTTGGAACTCCATGCATGCTTAGCATAGTTGCCATGTAATGCCTTGTTTATGCCTTAACATGTCTTAGGTTGTTAGCCTTAGTTGGAGCTTGTTTTAGGCTTAGCCTTGTGAAGATTATGTGCTTATTTTGCCATGTTTTAGGTCTGTCCATAAGTGTTTGGGTTGATTTTGGCATGCTTGATATAGCTCCTTCGTATTTAGGCTTGTTAGCCTTGAGTATGTGCATGTGTAGCATGCCATCCTTGCATTGTTTTGGTGATTTGGGATCATCCTATATGCCATTTCAGTCCCATTTCCATGCTTGTTGGATTGCCTTGCATGTCTCTTTAATGCCTCATAAGCTTGTGTAGCAATGCTCCATGTTTTGGTGCTTATTCATGCTTTTGTTTTGAGTCATTTGAATGCCATTTAAATGATTCTTGAGGTTTGTTTTAGCATGATTTTCAGAGCTTATGTTGCATGCTTTTAGTCCATGAATGTCTCTTTCAAGTGTGCTTGAATGTTGCTTGCTTTGTGCCTAAGTGTTGGGTCTTAACATGTGTGTGTGTGCATGTGTGCTTAGCATCCATTTTAGGCATTAATGGCCACTGTTTTAGGCCTTATTAGAGCTGCCTAATTCATGTATAAGCCCATCTTTCCATACATTTGCATTGCCATATGTATGCTTGTATGCTTGCATAAGTGCCTTGCCATGCCATGTTGCATTCTTAGCTTGTATGCCTAGGTTGCATTGCATCTTGCATGCATGCCTTGTTCCTTGAATTGGTGATAGGAATTGGGCCTAATTTGTTTGATTGGTTCGCATGCATTTGAAATCAAAGTTGCATACTTGGTTCTTTGGGCCATCATGCATGGAAATGCGTGATTGGTGGTCCGAGAACCGAGGCACATGTCCCGTTGAGTCATTACAATGATAAGAGACATGGTTGGTGCATACATACCTTGAATTGTGCTGCCATGCCTTGTTTTGCCCTCTGTTGCTGTGAGTTGCAGGTCCTGCAGACTTTCTTTGCCGACCGGCACTGTAAGGTGCCGGCTGGCAACCTTTTCTCTGCCGACAGCTTCAATTTTGTGCCGATGGACACATACCAGTGCCGGTGATGATCCCACTCAGCCGGTGGTACTCCCTAGTGCCCAGGGATGTAACCCTGAGGTTTTGACAGCCTCCAGAGGAGTGAAGGAAGGAAAACAGAGGCAGCTTGTGCGTGGCGACGCGCTTCTCGAGGCGTTTTACTGTTTTCCTTAGTCTATTTAATTTGTTAATTAAATTAGGCAATTTGTAATATTAATTAGCTTGCGTAGTTAATTAATTTGTAATATTTATTCGGTCCCTCCGAGCGAGGGCAAATCTGTAATAAGTGTGCGTGGGTGGTGCGTATGTCTTCCAACCTCACTTCTTTCTTCCCTTTTACTTACCCGCTTTAATGGTTAGTATTAGGACACGTTTAAATTAGCATACCTTATGCTATGCATGCGTGCATCCATGCATTTGTATTACATGCATTGAGCTCGGTACATCATGCTAACTGCATATGTATTTCAAATTCCAAACTGAATATGTGATAGTTGTGCATTTCTCACATACCATGTTTAGGATAGCCGAGCCTATTCTAGCAACACTTTGTATGCGATGCATTAGGCACTTAACATGGACTTGGATCATGCATGTTTGCTAACAAGTTCTTTATTTTGGCACGGAGTACGATGTAAGTATTTCCGCTTTAGCATATCGCATGAGTGTGAATGTTGCCATGTCAGCATGCTTAACATGTGGCTAGATGCTTATGTGTTAAAATGTTTTGAATGCCTGTGGGTGAAGGTTGGATTGTTTGAGTTGGAAAAAACTCATTGAAATCCGTGTTTTTAGCCTACTTGCGAGTAGCAAATTTCAAAGCATTTTCAAAACAAACGGATCTGCAATGATTCTTTCCAAATTAGGCAATCTAGTCTATACTTGTTTGCTGCGCGCATAACATAGTAATTCTAGGCTAATAATTGGTTTAAGAACACATAGCGTTTTCAAAATTGGATATCACGGTTAGTAGAGGCCGGTCTTCGGACCGGGCGAAAGGGGGTGCTCATAGCTGACCTTCCCCGATCGTACCCAAGCTCCCGAGCCGAGACAACTCCGGTGATGACGGACATGTGGCCTTCGGCACCGAGTCAGGGTTTCCTAAATTCTCCCATAAAAAATATTTAGGTGGCGACTCTGTATCTGGCAAAGCAGTCCATGTTTGGCACTACTTTTTCAAAAATCTGTTTCTCAAAATGATTTGCCAGATTTGGACTCTTTGGTTCAGATTTAGAACCGTGACACAAATCGAGAGTCCGAACTGTAGCATTGAGGCCCACGCGGGCGCTGTCTACAGTTTCTGGCGACTCTGCTGGGGAGTTTAGAGAGCTTGACTCGAACTCGTGATATCCCGTTTTGATTACACTTATGTGTTTCTTTGCATTGCATGTGCATTGGTGCGCCTAGGAACACCGTGTTTGCCATCTGCCATTCCTGAACGGTTTGCCGGAGGCTTGTCTTGTCAAGGCATGTCCATAAGGCTGACCGGCTATGGGCTCTGACAGTGTGGGAACACAAACCCCGGTTTACCGGGGCACCCTTTTTGACCATTCGACCTAGTTCATATTCGGATCCATAGTGACCATTCCAAATTAGGACAGGCTGCTTATCCGATGTTAGGTTGTTTGAAAACCGCTGTGTGCATAGTGAAACCCTAGCTCCTGACAAAATAGGACAGGGAAACCATACCCCAACATAGGGGTGATTGAGCTCTCTTTATTTGCTATGTGCTTTTAGAGTGTTGCTCTACAGGAACGCACATGTCAGTTTGCAAGTTTGAGCATCAAACCTGGGGACACCAGTATCAGTATCAGTTGTGAGAATCAGTTATCCGCGGGTATCGGTTCAGTTTTCGGGAACAGTAATTTCTGGGAACAGTGATCAGCAGTAGGGTACAGTTGTCTGGCTACACCCGTGTTTGATCAGTTTGGGCTGAAATGCTGTCTGTTTTCCCTTTCAGTTCAGAAAGTTGCAGAGTTGATACAGAATAGCCAGTGTCTCCCCTTTGCTGAGGCAGGATTTATGGCGGCACAAAGTTCAGAAGAAATTGTGGTTATGACGGCTGCATTGGAGCAGGGGACCGCTCCGCAGAGTGAGGCCAGCATCAGTATGTCATACCCGCCCAAGTCGCCCGTTGTGCACCCGGTCTGGGCTCCCCAGTTATACCAGGCTCGTGAGCCCACCACCTTTGAATTAATGGGGATGATAGGCGATCTCCAAAGGTCTGTGTCGGACCTCGCCTATGGAATGTCGGCTTCACTGCCAGCGGCGTCGTATGCCGGGAATTTTCGTACCACAAGAGCCCCCGCTACTGGGGCGGATCGTAATAGAGCTTAGCCAGCCAGAGGTGGCTTCCAGCTACAGCCGCGACATGCCAGTATCAACCCCGACCCTTGATCAGGCTGAGGCCAGGGGAAAGGACAAGGCAAAGGTAGACGCCGACCCTATTGAACAACTGCTGTGGGCAGTCGAGGCTCTGAAAGTCAGAGGGATGAGCAAGCAACAAACATCTGCAATAGTGACCAAAGCTGTGGATGACGCTTTCCCCGCTCCAATCAAAGGCAGTTCAAGCCACGCAGAAAACCGGGATGGGCCCCGTCATGCCCAGACAATTCCTGTAGTTCCCAACCCTGCACCGGGAAAGGTTTAAAAAGCCAAGGTAGTGCCAGCCGATCCTTTCGCCAGCGCATCTGGCAAGAATCCTCAAACTGCAAAGTACCTGCCCCGAGGGCGCAGGGTCTTTCACGACCTCCACATGCCTTTGTCTAGGGCATTGCTAATATTGGCGAAGAATGGGCACCTTAAGCCTTTGGAGCCTCGACCACTCTCGAAGAATCTCCCCGCCACCCATGATGCTACCTTGTACTGCGCGTACCACCAACAGTCCGGTCACAGTACCGATGGATGTTCCCGCCTTCGTCATGAAGTGCAGGATTTGATTGATAACAAGGTTATCCTACCACCCACCTCAGGCAAGCCCGTCACCACTCAGTTGTTGGATTTCGAGGGCTCAGATACTGCGAGTATGTGAAGTGGACCGCCTGCGGGCAACATTTGGTGTGTTTTTGAAGCGTCTGGCACGCATTTTTGAGCATCGGTGAGACCGAGTTTTGTAAAT
The DNA here is from genome assembly GCF_055761805.1 of Camellia sinensis. Classification (NCBI taxonomy): domain Eukaryota; kingdom Viridiplantae; phylum Streptophyta; class Magnoliopsida; order Ericales; family Theaceae; genus Camellia; species Camellia sinensis. Next base: position 147,309,593 of record NC_138963.1, read on the forward strand.
CCTAGCTTGGATGTCGAGTCAGTCTTTTGTTTTGAGTCTGTCTCTTTGTCTTGAGTCAGTCTTTTTTTGCTTAAGGGTTTGTCTGGTTGTATCGAGTCAGTCCCCGTTGTATATAATACCAGGTGATTCTGGGGTTGTTGTCCCAAACGCCATTTTTGTTTTGTAATTATTATCTGTTTTTGTTTTGAGTCTGTTTCTGCCGAGGGGCCAGTTGCACCAACAGAGCCGATTGAAACAGCTGTTGCTATCTCAAACTTCATGCTTACTTTCAGCATAAGTGCCAGAGAATTTGATTGGGCTGACAGTACATCTCGCCTGCTCTCCCGCGCGCCAAACTCATTGCATTAACCTAAGTTTTTCACAAAAAAACAAACTTTTTTTGAACACTGCAGTGATAAAAACGAAGAGGAAAGAATTCCTCGGGTTTTGCAAAATTTTGATCATTTTGAGAGAAAGAAAGGCGTGCTAAGCCTTTTATGAATGAAACCTTGCTTGTCGGCGTGAGTACTGAGAAGGACCCTAGCCTAATCCAGATTGGTTCCACACTATCTTCGGCGCGAGCGATTTGTCGCTTTCTTAAAAACTTTCAAAAACAAATGTTTTACGCCGCCCTGTGAAGACTTGTGTGGAATCCCTCTTGAGGTCGCGCAGCCTAGGATCGCTCTCAGCCTCAAGATTCAACCTATTTGTTTTCCGACTTTGAACCCGTTCAGAACGTTCAGAAAGTTCAACGGACAAACGCCGTGAAGGGCCCGTGTGGCCAGTTTTGAAGTAGCCCTCGAGAAAGAGGCACCAAAAGCCAGAATCAGAAGGAGTAGATCTCACCGGAAGAAGCTTGTGGAGTAACCGACATGGATTCTCCGCAAATCAGTGCAACAACCGTTCTCTTAGATACAGAGGGGCTTCAATTCAAAAAACCATTTGACATGGACTTGCTACACCTTTTACCCTTTGAGAGGCTCGCTGGGTCGAAAACCCAGAAGGGCGACCCAGGCAAAAGTTAGAGCAAGAGAAAAATACAGAAAAGCAAAAAATAGCAAAAAAGCAAAAAATAGCAAAAAAGCAAAAATACAAAAAAGAAGAAAAGAAAAGAAAAGACAAAAGATACAAAAAAGAAAAGAAAAAGAAAAATGCAAGAAAAAAGAAATAGAAGATGAAAAGAAGCTCGCAAGGTCGAAAACCCGCATTGGGCGCCTTGGCAAAAGTGAGAGCCTAAAAAAGTGAAGGTTAAAATACTCGAGTGTACCTTAACTGGAACTACGTAAGGCTTGATTCCCATGTTTGGGATACGAAGGAAACTTCATCATGAAGTCCAGCCCCCAACGCTTTCATAGCATCTCAGTCCATGCAATGGTTTCAATTTCATCCCAAAGTCCAGTGGCCAACACCCTTCAAGGTGATTGTGTCCATATATGTGTTGTGACCGTCTTCGTCATCGCTGTGTCCAAGAGCTCGACCACCGCCAATGAAGACTGTCTGCGGATTGCTGCGGCACCATCCCAAACAAGGGGCAACTTTCCGTTGCCACAAGCTGTCGTGAGACGCCATTCAAACTAGGGGCAACTTTCCGTTGCCTCCCACTCCCTTCAAACCAGGGGCAATTTTCCATCGCCTCCGATCCGAGGTTGCGCATCTCGAAGAGTAAGTTCCATGCTTGTTGAGCATCAGCTGTTTGAAAAATAGTTCTTGAAAATTTTTACTGAGGATGACTATTTTCTCGAAAACTATTCCATTTTCCAAAACTGGACCATTGTCTTGGACCCAAAAAAGGAAAATTTTCAGTACTTGCAGCCTGACCTGCATGCTTTTCAAATCAAAAATCGAACAAGTACGTTAATCCGACTCTCATTTTGATCAAAACTGTTTTAGTAGAAAGCAAAAACAAAGAATGGTTAAAATGATGAACTAGGGGCACAGTTGAGCCAGGCGTTCTGTCTCTCCCCCGTCATCGACGTACTTGCCAGAAGGTCGCCCTGCCCGCCAGAAGAAATAGCTGTGAGCTAACGGCATCGGGCGTGAACCCGCAACTCCCTGTTCATTCATCAGTCACCCTGGGGAGGGATGAAAAATGAGAGAATGAAGAATAGAGAGGTGTAAGTTGAGAGAAAAGTGAAGAAAAGGTTTTCGAGAGAAAATCCGAGCTTGAGAGTTGAGTGATGTGAGAATCACAAATCAGAAAGGGTGGGAAACAATGCCAAGAGAAACTGGCCCCTCGTGATCTGAGGTCCCCCATTTTCGTTTATGCGTCTGTGTGTCGTGTCTCTTTGATCTGACGGTCTCGTCCTTTGTTTTAGGGCTTTTCCGAGCGTGTCTCGTTGTGTTTAGGTCGTGCACCTATATTTGAGTCCTCCCCGCTGTGTTCGGTTGTAGGCTCGATATTCCGGTTTGAAAAACCCCCATTCGATTTCAAAAAATCATTTATGCTCAAGAATGCTGTGCCATTCTCTACATTTGAGCATGTTTCGACTCCAACCGGTTCCATCTTTGAGGTCCGTCCTGTCAGATTGGGCTGTTTGTTTGAGAATTGCTGTGTGCAGAATGAATCAAATGCTGGGTTATGGGCTGTATGCAGATTAATCCCCAGTAGAGCAAGGGCTGTGTGTCCAGAATCAGGCAGTGGGTTGCTTGGGTGTATTTTGCTGCTGGCTGTTTAAGTTATCTGATTATTACAGTGCAAGTGTTCAATTTTCAGACAACCAACCAATTTCGTTTACATTGAGGTGTAACATGATGAGATGCGATGCGATGCATGAGATGTGTAAATGTAAACACTTTTTCAGATAAAAAGTCCGTTTCATTTCATTATCTTTTCAAATGTACAAGTTTTGGAAACAAAATCTGCCCGTGGCAGTACAAGGTAATCTATCTACCAACAAAAAGAAAAGTACAAGAAAGAAGAAAGATAACAAAAATCCGCATCTCTGTCGAGCACTCCAAGGGCTGTCGGTCCGTCCTGGTCCTCTTCCTGGACGAGGGTCCAGGAGCATCATCAGCGTCGTCGTCAGAGCCCGAGCTAGAACCGTCTCCGGTCTCCTCCTCCGATGACTCGGACTCCGCCTCTGCCTCCACCTCTGACTCCTCGTCATCATCATCGTCCGGGACTGGAGCTCGCGAGCTACTCCCGACATGAGTACGCCCTCCCCTGGTACGGGGAAATATCCTGCCCTCCTCATCTCTCCCCCGAGCAGGGACAGAAGGTCCGGCTGGAGCACCTCTTGCCATGGGAATCTGGAAAGGAGGCTGAAAAAGTACACAAAAGGGAAATGCATCAGTGTGCCGTGGGCAGTTTAACAGTGCAGAATGCAGTGTATGAGTACAGTGTGAATGCCGTGAGCAGTCTATCAGTGCAGAATGCAGTGTGTGAGTACAGTGTATGAATGTCGTGGGCAGTTTAACAGTGCAGAATGCAGTGTATGCAGTGTGTCAGATGCTGTGAGATCAGTGTATCAGGTGTGGTGCCATGAATCAGATTATGCAAAGCAGTGTATGAATAGTTTGAGGCCAGTGTCAGAAGAACATACCGGTATGCTGTAGAGGGCTAGGAGATCAAATGTCCGCTGGAGCATCCCCATCATCGAGGCATTCATCGCCAATGACTGACGGGTGTACCCAGAAGAAGCCTGCAAAAGTATCAGATGCATCAATATTCTGTGGAATATCAAGTAAACTGAGATGAATGACTATACAAAAATGCAGTGATACATACCGGTGGTAAGTCGGGGACGTCAATGAACTCGTGACCAGCCGGTGGAGGGGCGAAGGGGATCTGATAGGTCGACCCACCCTGCCCCTGGAAAGTCAGTACACCGGGCAGGGCAGGCCAGCCAGCTCCTCGTCCTCCCTGCACTCTGCCCCTACCACGGACCGGGCCCGTCCTCGAAGATCCAGCCCCTGCTCCCGCTCCGGCCCCAGCCGCCGATGCTACAGGCCTAGCTCCCTCTGCTCGACGGCCACTCAAAGGTCGCATCAGGTACGTCCGCACGTACTCCTGATAGTCGTCGGTGCCTCGGAAGCCGGCCTCCTCCCAGCCGATGGAGTAATCATCCAGCTGCTCAGTAGTGAGCCCCTCGGTCTCCCTCATGTCTGCAGGAGGGGGAACCGGGACTATTTGCTCAGGTAACCCTAGGGTCTGGCGTAGAAAACGCTCCCCCAGGTACCAAGCCCGACAGACCGGGCCCTCAAGCAGAATCCGGAAACGCGAGGTCTCCTCCGCACCAGGGAACCGACCCCGCATCGCCGCCGGCATAGGAGCCCACGGCTGCCATGTGATCTGAAAATGACAGATAGTTTGTTATTTACTGTTATTGAAATATACAGTTGGAAAGCGAAGCTTAAATGAACCGAAAGTAAAGCATACCTCCGCGGGGGTGATGGTGTCGAAATATCGGCGGAAGAAGCCGAACGTCTCCCGTGGTCGCCGGGTGCATCTCCCGTCGAAGCGACTCGAGAAGGGAACGGCCAGGGGAGTCTCTGCAACTGGCACGGGGGCAAGCCTAGGAAAGTAGGCGTAAACCCACAACTGCAAAATAGATGTCTGTATGACCGTCAGAATAAAGCAGAAATAGCAGAGCCGTGTGTTGTGCAGTGTATTGCTTGCAGTGTACAGTGTGAGCAGTGTACAGTCAGTGTAAAGCAGAATGTATGTGTGTGCCGTGTGTACAGTATACAACAAGTATAGAGCAGACTACAGTGTGTGCAGTGTACAGAGTACAGAAAGTACGAGACAGAAATGAAAAAAAGCGGAGAAGAAGTGTACCTCCCAAGCCCGCCAGTAGCCTCCGAGTAGCTGGCCGCTGCCGCGCGAAGCCGAGCTCATATATCCATAAAGGGTGGCCAGAGCAGCGCCGCCCCAATCGTAGTGCAGAATATCCCGGACGTCCACCAGTGCGCTGAGAAGACAAAGAGGCACGGTGTTCGCCCGATTGGCGAAAATGGTAGTCCCGAACAGGAACATGAGGAAGCCGCGAGCATACCTCTCCTCGTCCTCCGGGGTCATCTGCGCCTCCTCCTCCAACACGGGCTGGACTCGAAACTGGACCTCGAACCAGGAGTATCGGACGAAACCTGGGCGAGCTAGGGGTGGCGCCTCCCCCAGTAGATGGACCTGAGCGGCGGTCCACTCATCCATGTCTGTGTCAAAAGGGATCGGATCCCCCCTACCCCGATGCCAGTGAGCATCGAGAAATCATGAGGGGTCATCGTCATATCCCCTGCAGCAGAGAAATGAAAAGAATCGGTGGTGTCCCACCATCTCTCCGCCAGAGCGGCAAGGAGAGGTCTGCATGTGGACAATCTGGAGAGCCCTCGGCAGAAGGTCCCGAAGCCCGCTCGGTCTACGATGCGTCGGACTGCGTCAGGGAGCTCATCATACCACTCCCGTGCACCAGTATTCCCATACCCGCGAATGGTATGGGAACCCTCCTGTAAACAGAAAATAACAATTGCAAGACAATATTCAACATGCAGTTTTGAAAGGACAGATATAGCATGTGTGCAAGTTTGACAGATTCAGACAAATACTGGGTGCCGGTGTGCTTGCAGTGAAATACGTGTGCTGTGTCAGCGTGTTTGGGTATTTCAGAACAGATGTGGCATGTGTGCAAGTTTGACAGATTCAGACAAATACTGGGTGCCAGTGTGTATGCAGTGAAATACAGTGAGCGCAGTGTGTTTGAATGATTCGGGGCTAGTGCAATGTGTGTGCATGTGTCAGTCTCAAGCAGATATCAGTTGTATGTATGTTTACAGTCAACTACGGTCTATGGTGCATCAGATTTCAGCAGTTAAAGAGTACAACTAGCTACGGCAGTTTTGTATCCTACATTGCGGAAAGTAAAGCAGAAGAAAAAGAGTTACCTCGGAAGTGCCGAATGAAAGGTGGGAGGTAGGCTCACGCAGTAGTAGCTCAGGCGCCACATGCCTCTCGAAGCTCCGGAACTGACGTAGGCCGTCGGGGGGCAGAACATGGATCGCCGGCCGGTAGGTCGCCGGGTCGAACGGGCGCTCGCTCAGTGGTAGGAGCTCGACCCCGGGATCCATCTCGTGGTCCGGGGGAGTCCCGCCACGTGGAATGTCGTCCGCCATGTAGAGAATGGTGTGAAAATGGTCGGGAAAAGGAAAACCGGGCCGGAATACGAAGAGTCAACCGGAAAGTCAACTCCTGAGAGGGTCGGAAATGACCGGGAAGGCCGGAATGTGAAAAGGCACAGGAATGAAGAGGAAAGTGAGGGGAACAAACCCCGAAAAGGCGGGAACGCCAAACGAGGCACCGAAACGAAAATGTGATCGGTGGAAAATGTCCGAAACGCGAAGGAAATCGCGAATCTGACGACGAAACGAGCGTAGAACGCGAAGAAACAGGCGAAAAATGAGAGAGAAACACTCTAGAGAGAGAGAGCAAGGGATTTCGGCGGTGGAGAAGTAAGGAAATAGGGCTTAAAACCCTATTTTAAAACACCCAAGGTGAAAAGTCGAAACTGCCCCGATTCAGCAACTGTTTGCTGGTCGGCAATGTTTTGTGCCGGCCGGCACTTTTTTGTGCCGATAGAATTGCTTTTATGCCGATGGCCAGCCGGTGGCCTCCCCTTTCGGCCGGTGGGGTTCCCACAGCCTTGTTTAGGCCATTTGAGTTGTTTTTGGTCTTCATAGCTCAAGAAAGTGCAAGAAAGTGCATCTCCGACGCTCAACCGGCCTCCGTTCTGACCGCAGGCCGTGGCTTCAGTGCGTGGCGCTCGAATTCGTGCAAGGTGTATCCTTTTTGTATCCTTTTAAATTCAAAGTTGCCCCATGTGTGTTGCACGAGTTCATCACACTACTTTGGTGCATTACATCGCGCTGTCATGCGCCACACATTTGCATTGTTATGCACGTGTTACATGTATTGCAACACGCACCCCTTTGCATTGTCGTGCACATTTCTCATGCATCATCATTGCATTTCCATTCCATGCATTGTCATGCATTCCGGAACACGTGCGTTGTTGCGCATATAAGTCTTTTTTGTGCATTTCAAACTGTCGCACTGTTTTGTGCATTTCAAATTGTCGCGCTGTTTTGTGTATTGTATTTCAATCGCACTGTTTTGCGCATCGCACTGTTTCGTGCACCTCATTTGCATCTTGCATGCATCCATTCGCGCTATCTTGCGCACCTCGGTTGTACTTGTTAGTACATTGCATTGTTTTGAATACAAAACCGGCTTCGCGTAGCGTATAAGTCCAACTTTCAAAACCGGCTTCGCGTAGCGTATAAGTCCAACTTTCAAAACTGGCTTCGCGTAGCGTATAAGTCCAACTTTCAAAACCGGCTTCGTGTAGCGTATAAGTCCAACTTTCAAAACCGGCTTCGCGTAGCGCATAAGTCCAACTTTCAAAACTGGCTTTGCGTAGCGTATAAGTCCAACTTTCAAAACCGGCTTCGCGTAGCGTATAAGTCCAACTTTCAAAACCGGCTTCGCGTAGCGTGTAAGTCCACTTGTATCATTTTGCATCTTATGAGGCACACGTATCTCATTTGTTTCATTTTGCATTCCGTGTGGCATGTGTGTCACACTTACATTTTGTCCACGGTCTGGCGAGACCTTAAACACGCATGGTCTGGCGAGACCTTAAACACGTACGGTCTAGGAGACCTTAAATCCTTGGGAGGTACGAAACCTCCGGTGCATTGATGTGCACGTTTATTTTTTTTGGCATATAAGTCCATTTGTATCAACTTACATTCCATACGGCATGCGTGCCTCATTCTTGCATTGTCATGCATATTGCTAACAATATTGTACCTGTTAAGTTTGTTTTCTTTTCAGGAACGATATTGTATGTACGGTTCATTTGAGGCTGGAGCGACCAGACGAACCGGACAGGTATTTAGCGGTCTGGCGAGACCTTAAACACGCACGGTCTAGGAGACCTTAAATCCTCTAAAGGTGCAATTCCTTTGGTGTTTGTCGTGCCCGAATGACTTTCGGTGGTCTGGTAAAGCCACCTACCTATGTTTGCGATGAGTTCCTAGAAGACCAACTGGGACGGTGGAAACTAGAGTTCGAACGGCTTATGCCTAGAACGCAAAGGTTCGGGAGTTCCGAGACTAAAGTCTGGTTTAAATACCCAGGGGTTTACCCTCGGCTTGAAATCTGTATGGAAGCCCCATAGGTTGAGGCAGCTTGTCTGCGCCTTAGTTCTGGATACTGAACCAACCTAGTATATCACCCTGTTGGTAAGATAGGGAAAGTTGCAATCATAGTCATTGCATCATAGTGCATTGTCATGCATTTCCATTGTAGCTTGCATGCATCCATTGCATTTTCCCCAGTAGGTCGCATTGCACTGCATTGTCATGCATATTTGTAAATATCCACTCCATTGCATATTTGTAGATATTGCATTGTAGTTTGCACGCATTCATTGCATCACCTTCCGCCTTTGGCTTGCGCCTTTCCAGGTTGAGCTTGGTCCGGTATGTGCCCTTACTTTTCATGTTAAAACACAGTTCTGCATGTGTATCGCGCCGATTCCACGCTGATATGTTGGTTGAGGGTTGCGGCACCTTTTCTGTGTTACACATGGCCCGTATGTGTACATGCCTTTCCTAGGCAAAATTTGGTTTGGCTTGCGTGCCATATCCATTGTATCCATATCCATTTCATTGCATATTTGTAGATATTGCATTGTAGATTGCATGCATTCATTGCATCATCTTCCGCCTATGGCTTGCGCCTTTCCAGGTTGAGCTTGGTCTGGCATGTGCCCTTACTTTTCACGTAAAACACAGTTCTGCATGTGTATCGCGCCAATTCCACGCTGGTATGTTGGTTGAGGGTTGCGGCACCTTTTCTGTGTTATACATGGCTTGTATGTGTACATGCCTTTCCTAGGCAAGATTTGGTTTGGCCTGCGTGCCGTATTCATGTATTACATTGTAGTGTAATTTTTGCATCCGGCATTAGGATCGTAGTCCTTTCTCCAGCGGGTCGTTTCCCCACTTATGTCGATTCCACCCAATACTTGTTCTTGCGTCTGTATACAATACTCATAGTTCAGTTGACCGTTCTATGGTAGACAGACTTGTTATCTCCATCAATCTATTTGACATAGGTGTGGTTTCGAGCCGTTCGTGATTGGATCACGATTCAAATGCTTTGCATGTAGCTTGCATTGTTTCAATTACATTGCATCTTCATTTGCATTGTTTATACATTGTTTTATATATATTGCATATCGTTTTGCATCCATTTGCATTGTCATGTATGTTGCTAACCATATTGTACCTGTTAAGTTTGTTTTATTTGCAGGCACGATATTGTATGTACGGTTCATTTGAAGCTGGTGCAACCAGACGAGCCGCACAGGTATTGTATCTCCCGAGTGAGACGTATTGAGAATTCCATAATTCTCTTACATCCTTTCTGCATTGTAGTGTAGTTTGGTATGCTAGCTTAAAACTGTCGCATGTTTGCTTCATTACAGCTTTCTTTGCATGATCATAAGTTATGCTCGGCTCCGTGCATTGTCTTGCATTTTGCCCCTGCCTCCGGGCGCATACCTTGTTTGTCTTGCATGTTTGTCTAAGTCTTCGGCCTTGTCAAAAATGGGTCGTCTCTGGGCTTTGACATTCACTCCCGTCATTGTTATGACTTTCGAGTTCTGTCAAAGAGGGGCAACTGTAGACACCCCATTTTTGACCGTACTCAAGACTTGGACGTCACCGTTTGAAGACACGGTGATCTTCCATGTTTGTGTTCTTTTGGAGTTCCCGGAGGCCTCGGCTCGCGTGCCTTGCCTCAGGATCTCCGAACTCGACCGTTTAGTGTCTGGTTTTATACCAAACACTTGCATCTTGCCCTTGAGAGGCAGGGTGGGGCTTGTAGACCATCCCCACCCACCACCGGCATTGGCTAGAGGCCACCGGCTGGTTTTTGCTGCCACCGGTAATATAGTTTGCCGGCCGGCACTCTTTGTTGCCGGTCAGCACTATTTGTTGCCGACCGGCACTCGTTTTGGCCAAGATGGCATTTTTGGCCGGCCGATTACTGTGCAGTTGCTTTTTGAGATATTTTTAGGCAGCTGTATTGCAGTGACTTTCCCTCCATACACGTGTATGGAGGGATGGCCCTCTAGTTTTGCTTAACTTGTAAGTTTTGCAAGTTTGGTGAGAGGGATAGATAGAGGCTCTCTCTTGGGGCTAGGGAGAGACTTTAGACATTTTAGAGAGGGAAAAACACAGAGAGAAGCTCTGGTTTTAGGGTTTGAGTTGCATACATATCCTATCTCTATATTTACTCTTGTGTGTGTTTTAGTCCATACTATTGCACACAAGCACCTAGTGTTTCACCTTCCTCTTGAAACTAGGGTTCTAAAGGCTTGTTCTTGAGTTTCTTGACTGGTTTGGAGCCAAAGGAGGCCATTGGAGCACCATTTGTGAAGAGGTCTACAAGGGTGAGAATCTAGTCCCATTTTCCCCCATTTTTGCATTGATTTTATACCTATCTTAGAGCTGTTTTTGTGCTTATTGTATAACATAAAAAAGTTCTGTTTTTAGACCCTCTTTGTTGTTTATTAAGAGTGTTTTGTTGTTTGAGGGTTGTTGACCACCCTTAGGCCTTGAAAGGCCTCATTTTGAGCCATTTTGTGCTAGCTCCGGGATTTTGGTGTTGGCGTCTCTTCACCACTGAAATCTTGAGGGATTTCAGTGGTGAAGATGATGCCTTGAAGTCCCAAGAAGGAGAGGGCCACCCCCTCTCCTTGTTGTCCTTGAAAAGGACACATTTTGGCCTCTTAAGGAAGCCTATGCTTAAGTGTGTGTTGAGCATGTTTGGTTTGTTTTTCATGCTTATATATCCATAATATAACATGACTTTAAGTTGGTTTTGGAACTCCATGCATGCTTAGCATAGTTGCCATGTAATGCCTTGTTTATGCCTTAACATGTCTTAGGTTGTTAGCCTTAGTTGGAGCGTGTTTTAGGCTTAGCCTTGTGAAGATTATGTGCTTATTTTGCCATGTTTTAGGTCTGTCCATAAGTGTTTGGGTTGATTTTGGCATGCTTGATATAGCTCCTTCGTATTTAGGCTTGTTAGCCTTGAGTATGTGCATGTGTAGCATGCCATCCTTGCATTGTTTTGGTGATTTGGGATCATCCTATATGCCATTTCAGTCCCATTTCCATGCTTGTTGGATTGCCTTGCATGTCTCTTTAATGCCTCATAAGCTTGTGTAGCAATGCTCCATGTTTTGGTGCTTATTCATGCTTTTGTTTTGAGTCATTTGAATGCCATTTAAATGATTCTTGAGGTTTGTTTTAGCATGATTTTCAGAGCTTATGTTGCATGCTTTTAGTCCATGAATGTCTCTTTCAAGTGTGCTTGAATGTTGTTTGCTTTGTGCCTAAGTGTTGGGTCTTAACATGTGTGTGTGTGCATGTGTGCTTAGCATCCATTTTAGGCATTAATGGCCACTGTTTTAGGCCTTATTAGAGCTGCCTAATTCATGTATAAGCCCATCTTTCCATACATTTGCATTGCCATATGTATGCTTGTATGCTTGCATAAGTGCCTTGCCATGCCATGTTGCATTCTTAGCTTGTATGCCTAGGTTGCATTGCATCTTGCATGCATGCCTTGTTCCTTGAATTGGTGATAGGAATTGGGCCTAATTTGTTTGATTGGTTTGCATGCATTTGAAATCAAAGTTGCATACTTGGTTCTTTGGGCCATCATGCATGGAAATGCGTGATTGGTGGTCCGAGAACCGAGGCACATGTCCCGTTGAGTCATTACAATGATAAGAGACATGGTTGGTGCATACATGCCTTGAATTGTGCTGCCATGCCTTGTTTTGCCCTCTGTTGCTGTGAGTTGCAGGTCCTGCAGACTTTCTTTGCCGACCGGCAGTGTAAGGTGCCGGCCGGCAACCTTTTCTCTGCCGACAGCTTCAATTTTGTGCCGATGGACACATACCAGTGCCGGCGATGATCCCACTCAGCCGGTGGTACTCCCCAGTGCCCAGGGATGTAACCCTGAGGTTTTGACAGCCTCCAGAGGAGTGGAGGAAGGAAAACAGAGGCAGCTTGTGCATGGCGACGCGCTTCTCGAGGCGTTTTACTGTTTTCCTTAGTCTATTTAATTTGTTAATTAAATTAGGCAATTTGTAATATTAATTAGCTTGCGTAGTTAATTAATTTGTAATATTTATTTGGTCCCTCCGAGCGAGGGCAAATCTGTAATAAGTGTGCGTGGGTGGTGTGTATGTCTTCCAACCTCACTTCTTTCTTCCCTTTTACTTACCCGCTTTAATGGTTAGTATTAGGACACGTTTAAATTAGCATACCTTATGCTATGCATGCGTGCATCCATGCATTTGTATTACATGCATTGAGCTCGGTACATCATGCTAACTGCATATGTATTTCAAATTCCAAACTGAATATGTGATAGTTGTGCATTTCTCACATACCATGTTTAGGATAGCCGAGCCTATTCTAGCAACACTTTGTATGCAATGCATTAGGCACTTAACATGGACTTGGATCATGCATGTTTGCTAACAAGTTCTTTGTTTTGGCACGGAGTACGATGTAAGTATTTCCGCTTTAGCATATCGCATGAGTGTGAATGTTGCCATGTCAGCATGCTTAACATGTGGCTAGATGCTTATGTGTTAAAATGTTTTGAATGCCTGTGGGTGAAGGTTGGATTGTTTGAGTTGGAAAAAACTCATTGAAATCCGTGTTTTTAGCCTACTTGCGAGTAGCAAATTTCAAAGCATTTTCAAAACAAACGGATCTGCAATGATTCTTTCCAAATTAGGCAATCTAGTCTATACTTGTTTGCTGCGCGCATAACATAGTAATTCTAGGCTAATAATTGGTTTAAGAACACATAGCGTTTTCAAAATTGGATATCACGGTTAGTAGAGGCCGGTCTTCGGACCGGGCGAAAGGGGGTGCTCATAGCTGACCTTCCCCGATCGTACCCAAGCTCCCGAGCCGAGACAACTGCGGTGATGACGAACATGTGGCCTTCGGCACCGAGTCAGGGTTTCCTAAATTCTCCCATAAAAAATATTTAGGTGGCGACTCTGTATCTGGCAAAGCAGTCCATGTTTGGCACTACTTTTTCAAAAATCTGTTTCTCAAAACGATTTGCCAGATTTGGACTCTTTGGTTCAGATTTAGAACCGTGACACAAATCGAGAGTCCGAACTGTAGCATTGAGGCCCACGCGGGCGCTGTCTAGAGTCTAACACTTTTGCAGGCTTTCTTCGAGTACACTCGCCAGTCCCTGGAGTTGACCGCCTCTGTGATGGGGATACTTCAGCAGAGCCTCGACCTTCTGGCGATTTACAGTATTTCGGAATGTTCTTCTGACCACGGTCTCAAACCGTAAACTGTTTCACACAATCTAATGCACAACACAACACTTCACACACGACCCTCACGGCCTCTGATACACTGTACTCATACACTGCATTCTGTACTGACACACTGTTCATAGCATTTATACACTGTACTCATACACTGCATTCTGAACTGATATGCTGCTCACTGTATTCACACACTGTACTCATACATTGCATTCTGCATTCGTACCTTGTTTTGTGCGACATACTGATGCATTTGCTTTTTGTACTTTTCAGCATCCCTTCCAGATTCCTACTGTAGGAGGTGCTCCAGCTGGACCATCCATTCCTATTCGAGGGGGAGATGGAGAGGGCAGAGTATACCCCCGCACCAAGGCGAGGCGCACTCATGTTGGGAGTAGCTCACGGGCACCAGTTCCTGACGATGATGAGTCCGAGGCGGAGTTATCTGAGGAGGAGACCGGAGATGGTGCTGACTCGGGCTCAGATGACGGCGCTGATGATGATGCTCCTGGACCTTCGTCCAGGAAGACGACGAGGACGGACCTCTAGGCCTGAGACCATTTGACATTGATCCAGACTTTTGCTGTTTTTCTTCTTCTTGTTTTGCTTTTCTTTTGCTGGTAGCTAGGGTACCTTGTACTGTCGCGGGAAGGTTTTTGTTTTGTCCAAAACTTTGTACTTGAAAAAGATGATGAAATGAAACAAACTTGCTGTCTGAAAAATTGTTACATTTGTACATTTCATACATTGCATCGCATTGCATCATGTTACACCTTAATGTAAATGAGATTGATCTCCTGTCTGAAAATCAAACATTTGTATTGTAATAACCAAGTAATGAACCAGCAAACAGCAAAACAACTTAAACAACCCACTGCTCTGTCTGAACACTTGGCTCATGCTCTGCTGGGGATTAATCTGCATACAGCGAATCCTGAACAAACAGTTCAATCTAGCAAGACGGAATACAAAGGTTGAATTTGCTGAATCTGAAACACACTTAGATGCAATCCGGAATCCATATGCTCATTGTTTTCACGCGACCTAGGTTGAACCTCCACGGCTTTACAAAAGAACCAAATCTGTTTTGCACAAATGTGGAGAATGGCACAACACTCTGAGCACAAAATGATTTGTTTTTGAAAAAAGGGTTTCTCAAACTGGGGTATTGAGCCTACGACTGAACTCAGTGAAAAGGACTCAACAGCGAAAATCAAAAGGTAAACTACCTAGACACAACGAGTAATACTCGCAAAAGACTCAAAACAAAAGTTGAGCTAAACAAAACAAAAGACACGACACACAGACCTATTTACAAAAATGAAAGACCTTAAATCACGAAGAGCCAGTTCCTTCGGGTATTGTTCCCACTCTTTCTGATTTGTGATTCTTACATCACTCGGCCCTCAAGCTCGGTTTTTTCTCTCAAAAACGCTTTTGCTCACTTTTCTCTCAACTTACACCTCTCTATTCTTTATTCTCTCATTTTTTCATCCCTCCCCAGGGTGAATGATGGATGAATAGGAAGTTGTGGGTTCAAACCCAACACTGTTAGCTCGCAGCTATTTCCTCCAGGGACGTCTAGTTGATGTTCCGAATGAGGGAACAGAGTACCTTGATTCATTCCAGTTCATGCTTCGTACTTGGTTTGATACCTCGTTGCTTGGAGGAGGTTGAGGGCTTTCAGCCCTTTTACTGACAGCTTCAGTTGTGCCTTCTTCTGGAGAATAGAGTGCCCTTTTGGGAAATATGTTGACTACGGGGGGAAAGATAGAACACCTGACTCAACTGTGTTTTGACCATTTTTTCTGGTTTTCTACTAAAACAGTCTTGACCAAGATGAGAGTTAGATCAACATACTTGTTCGATTTTTGATTTGAAAATCATGCAAGTCAGGCTATGAGTACTGAAAATTTTCCTTTTTGGGTCCAAGAAAATGGTCCAATTTTGGAAAATGAAATAGTTTTTGAGAAAATAGTCAACCTCAGTAAAAATTTTGAAAAACTATTTTTGCAAACGGTCAATGCTCAACGAGCACGAAACTTACTCTCGAGATACGCAACCTCAGATCGGAGGCAATGGAAAATTACCCCTCATTTGACGAGAGCTGCACGATAACGTAAAGTTGCCCCTGGTTTGAATAGTGACTCATGGCAACTCATGGCAACGGAAAGTTGCCCCTTGCCTGGATGATGCTGCGGCATTTTGTTCTCAGTCCTCATTAGTGACGATCACGACCGAACTCCCGGATACAGAGAAGACGAAGATGGTCGGAACCATTATATGGACACAGTTGCTTTGAAAGCGTTGGTGACTGGACTTCATGATGAAGTTGCCTACGCATCCCAAACATGGGAATCAAGCCTACGTAGTTCATGGTGTCATAACCGAACTATTGAATTTAGAGAAGGCAAGGATGATCAAAACCATTACATGGACTCAGTCGCTATGAAAGCGTTGGGGGCTGGACTTCAAGATGAAGTTGCCTACGTATCCCAAACATGGGAATCAAGCCTTACGTAGTTCGGGTTAAGGTACACTCGGGTATTAACCTTCACTTTTTAGGCTCTAACTTTTGCCAAGGCGCCCGTTGCGGGTTTTCGACCTTGCGAGCTTTGTTCTTCTTTCCTTTTTCAATTCTTTTATTTTCTTTTGTATTTTCTCTTGCTCTAACTTTTGCCTGGGTCGCCCTTCCGAGTTTTTGGCCCAGCGAGCCTCTCAAAGGGTAAAAGTGTAACAAGTCCATGCCAAATAGTTTTGAGATCCTGAAGTCATCTGAATCCAGGAAAATGACTGTTGTATTGATTTGCTGAAGGACCCATCTTCGGCTTTTTGAGCAAATCGGACATTTTTGCCCCTAGTTGGAGGGGTGCTTCTGTTCTAGCTTCACAAGCTTCTTCTGATGAGATCTGATCTTCTTGATCTGACTTTGGTGCCTCTTGTTCGAGGGCTGCTTCCAATCTGGCCACGCAGGCCTCTCTTAATGGTCGATCGTTGAACACTCCGAAATGTGGTTCAAGGTTTTAAAGCAAGGGCTCAAGTCTTGAGGCTGAGAGCGATCCTAAGCTGCACAATCTCAAGAGCGATTCCACACAGGTCTTCGCAGGACCGCGCAAAACATTTTGTTTTTGAAAGTTTTTAAAGAAGCGACAAATCGTTCGCGCTGAAGATAGTGTGGAACCAGTCTGGATCATGCTAGGGTCCTTTTCAGTACTCACGCTGACAAGCATGATTTCAATCATTAAGGGCTTGGCATGCCTCTTTTTCTCTCAATTTGATTAAAGTTTTGCAAATCCCGAGGAATTCCTTCCCCTTTGTTTTCACCGCAGTGTTCAAAAAGGTTTTGAAAAACTTAGGTCAATGCAATGATTTTCAAGGCACAAGAGAGCAGGTGGAATGTACTGCTATTCCATTCAAATCCGCTGGCACAACTAGCTCAAAATAGCAGTAAGCACAAAAACATGATAGTCGCAGCTGTTACATTCAGATTCCCTGGTTGCAACTGGCTCCACGGCAGAGACAGACTCAAAAAAAAAAAAGGGTAATTACAAAACAAAAGGGTGTTCAAGGCAACAACCCCCAAATCACCCGACATTCTATACAATGGGACTGACTCGACGCGACAAGACAGACCCTTAAGCAAAAAGACTGACTCAAAACAAAGAGACAGACTCAAAATAAGATCGCCGAACTGACTCAACACCTAAGTCAAAAACCACAAAAATTGGCATTTGCAGATGCTCAAAAGTGCGTGCCAGACGCCACATCTGAAATGCACCGAGCGCCACCCGCAGGTGGTCTAACCCCTGATCACAAACTTGCAGTATCCTCGCAGTCCAATAGCTCAGTAGTGACAGACTTTGCTGAGGTAGGTGGGAGGATGACCTTATTGTCAATCAAATTTTGCACTTCATGACGAAGGCGGAAACAACCATCGGTGCTGTGACCGGACTGTTGGTGGTACGCGCAGTACAAGGTAGCATCATGTGAGAGAGGGAGATTCTTCGGGAGAGGCCGAGGCTCGACGGGTTTAAGATGCCCCTTTTTATCCAAAATTAGAAATGCCCTAGACAAAGGCATGTAGAGGGCATGAAAGTCTCTGCGCCCTCGAGGTAGGTACTTTGAAGTTTGAGTATTCTTGCTAGACGTACTAGCGAAAGTGTCGGCAGGCACTGCCTTGGCTTTCTGATCTTTCCCAGTTGCAGAGTTGGGATTGGGAGAAACTGTCCTGGCATGACGGGGCCTATCCCGATTTTCCGCCTGGTTTGAACTGCCTTCGGTGGGAGTGAGGAAAGCATCATCCACAGTTTTAGCCACAATTGCGAATACCTGTTGCTTATTCATCCCCCCAGTTTTCAAAGCCTCGACTGCCCACAGCAGTTGCTTAACAAGATCAGCATCTGTTCCCACTTTGTTCTTACCTCTGGCCTCAGTCTGATCGAGGGTTTGGGTTACTGTTGGAACATCATTACTATAGCTTGAGGCGACCTCAGGTTGGCTGAGCTCGATCACAATTCGTCCCAGTAACGGGGGCTCCTGCGGTACAAAATTCCCGGCATACGATGTGGTTGGTGGCGAAGCCGACATCCCATAAGCAAGATCAGCCACAGACCTCTGGAGGTCCCCAATCATCCCCATCAACTCGAATGTGGTGGGCTCGCGAGCCTGATACAACTGGGGTGCCCAGACCGGGTGCGCAACAGGCGACCTGGGCGGATGCGTTATTTCAACACTGGTCTCACTTTGCAGGGTGATTCCTTGGTCAAGTGCGGCTGCCATAACCACAATTTCCTCTGGGCTTTGGGTCGTCATAAGTCCGTCGAACCAAACGGAGATGATGCAGTCAGTGATCGTTGGGCCCAGACCGGGTGCGCAACAGGCGACCTGGGCGGATGCGTTATTTCAACACTGGTCTCACTTTGTAGGGTGATTCCTTGGTCAAGTGCGGCTGCCATAACCACAATTTCCTCTGAGCTTTGGGTCGTCATAAGTCCGTCGAACCAAACGGAGATGACGCAGTCAGTGATCGATGGATCCGATATTTGTCTTGCCTTAGCGAGGAAGAACACCAAATCTCTGAACCCAAATCTCTAAACTGAAAGGGAAAGCATACAGCATTTCAGCCCAACTGAATAGACACAAGCGTAGTCGAATAACTGTACTCTACTACTGATCACTACTCCACAAAATCACTACCTCGAAACACTGAATCTGATACCCGCGGATATAACCGATTCTCAAATTTTGATACTGATGCCCTTAGGCCTGATGCCCCAGACTTGCAAACTGGTATGTACGTTCCTGTAGAGATACACTCTAAAAGCACATAGCGAGTAAGAGAGAGCCAAAACACCCCTATGTTGGGGTAGCGTTTTCCTGTCCTATTTTGTCAGGAGCTAGGGTTTCACTACGCACACAGCGGTTTCAAACAACCTAACATCGGGTAAGCAACCTGTCCTAGCTTGGAATGGTCACTATGGATTCCGAATATGCACTAGGTCGAATGGTCAAAAGGGTGCCCCGGTAAAACCGAGGTTTGTGTTCCCATACTGGCAGAGCCTGTAACTGGTAAGCCTTATGGCATGCAGCCTCTGGCAAACCGCTCAAGAATAGTAGATGGCCAACACGGTGTCCTAGGCGCACCAATGCACATGTAATGCAAAGAAACACATAAGTGTAGTCAAAACAAGATATCATGAGTTCGAGTCAAGTTCGTTAACTCCCCAGCAGAGTCGCCAGAAACTGCAGACGTCCCCGAATGCCCCGGGAGGATGAGTCCCATTCTGTTCGTTTTGGGCTCACTACAGTTCGGACTCTCAAATCATCACGGTTCTTAATTTGAGCCAAAGAGTCGAAATCTGGCAAACCGTTTTGAAAAACAAATTTTTAGAAAGAAGTGCCAAACATGGACTGCTTTGCCAGATACAGAGTCGCCACCTAAATATTTTATTTCAGAGAAATTTAGGAAACCCTGACTCGTTTGCCTAAGGAGACGTGTCCGTCATCACCAGAGTTGCCTCGGCTCGGGAACTTGGGTACGATTGGAGAAGGTCAGCTATGAGCACCCCCTCTCGCCCGACCCGAAGATCGGCCTCTATTAACGATGATATCCAATTTTGAAAACGTTATGTGTTCTTATTCCGATTAATTAGCTAGAATTACTATGTGATGCACACAGTAAAATAAGTATAGACTAGATCGCCTAATTTGGAACAAAGCATCGCATATCCGTTTGTTTGGAAAATGTTTTGAAATTTGCTACTTGCGAGTAGGCTAAAACACGGATTTTGATGAGTTGTTCCAACACAAGCAATCCAACCTTCACCCACAAGCATTCAGGCAATTCATATCACATAAGCATCTAGCCACATGGTAAGCATGCTGTTATGTTAACATTCACACTCGTGCGAGACGCTATAGCACAAAATACTTACAGTGTACTCCAAGCCAAAACAAAGAACTCGTTAGCAATCAATGTATGATCCAAGTCAATGTTAAGTGCCTAATGCAACGCATATAGAATGCAATTAGGATAGGCTCGGCTAATCCTAGGATGGCATGTGAAATACAACCATTTGATGCACATATTCAAGTTAGATTTGAAATACTTATGCAGTTAGCGTGATGCGCCGAGCCCGGTGCATGCAATGCTGATGAATGATGCACGCATGCATAGCATAAGGTATGCTAAATTAAATATGCCCTAATACTAACCATCAAAGCAGGTAAGTAAAAGGGAGAAAGAAGTGGGGGTTGGAAAACATGCACACATGCACCCACACTTATTACAAATTCGCCCTCGCTCGGAGGGACCAAAAGAATAATACAATTAATTAACCTACAAGCTAATTAATTATTACAGACAAATTAAACTAGGTAAGCAAATTAACTAATCTAATAAAACAGTAAACAACCTTGGGAAGAGGGCCCAATGTAATGCATGCTCGGTTCCGTTTGGAAGTCTACTGCCATGCACAAGTTGCCTCTGTTTTTATTGTTTGGCACCTCTGAAAATTGCACAAACTCCAAGGTTGCTTCTCTGAGTGCTATGGAACACCACCGGCCATGAGGAATGGTCATCGACCACCTATGGAGATATCAGCCACAAATTGTTAGTCGGTCGGCACTGTATGTAGCCGACCGGCCAAAACTTCCTGCAGAACCTGTTTTGACAGCAGTAGAGGGCAAAACAAGGCATGGCAATGCATTTCAAGCAAATGTGTGCACCAAGACATCCCTTATCATGTTTGTGACTTAAAGGGTCATGGTTCTCGATTCTCGGACCACTAACCATGCATTTCAATGCGTGATGGCCCAAGAAACCAAGTATGCACTTTGATTTCAAATGAGATGCACATCAAACAAACTAGTGAGGCTCAACCTCTATCATACTCAATTCAAGAGGTAAAGCATGCATGCCAATGCAATGCAACCTAGGCATGTTAACTAAGTATGCAACATGGGCATGCAATGCACAATGCATACTAGGCATACAACATATGCAAGCAAGCATGCAAGGCGTGAGGTAATGCAAACCGACAAGTGTGCAAGATGCAATGTGGATGTTCAAGCATGTAGCAACACATGGAGCAAACATGTTAAACAACCTAAACATGTAACAACACACAAGTATGCAACAACACACAAGGTGAGCATGCAACAACATGCGAATAATGGACTTAAACTAATTTGGGCAGCTCTATACTAAGCCCAAAATAGTGGCCAATTGCTAAGAGAATGAGGACCAAATAACGTGCAAGCATGCATGCACACAAGGACCAACACTTAGGCATTGAAGAGCAACTCTCAAGCACACTTTAGAGGATGAAAACATGGACAAATGGCATGCATTATAAGCTCTGAAAATCAAGTCATGAAAGATGCCAAACCAACTAGACAAGACAAACAAGGCATGCAAGCAAAGCCAAAATTCAAGGCAAGCCCATGGTGTATTAAACTACACTTAGCAAAATCGGACATGGCATGAATTAAGCAACCCAAATCAGAGTTTTAGAATATTAAGACAAAGCCAATAACACATCTAGATGGCATCTAAATGGCTTAAACATGCAAGGATGCACAAGGGCCTAAACAAGGGGCATAAGACAACAACATTTTAACGCATTAAAGGAGCATCGAATGCAAGCATGCAAACATGTCATGAGGACTGAAATGACATGTTCATTGGTTCCAAACCACTGGAATAATGCAAGTAATGCATGTTCATGGTTCATACACTTGAGGCTTACAAGCCAAGAATGCAAATAGTCTAAACAAAGCATGGCAAGCATGGCTAAGACAACCTACATCAGACCTTAAGCATGGCAAAACAAGCCTAAAAGCTTCACAAAGCTTTGCCAAAACAAGCAAGCATGGTAATCTACATGCTAAGTACATGTTATGGCAAATGATGGCATTACAAGACATGTATGCTAAACAAGCATGGTATGCCTAAACCAACATAAAACAGTGCTATAGCATGGCAAAATAACACTAAATAGCAGCTAAGATATGGCCAACATGAACCTAAATAAGATGCTCACTCAAGAGGCTAAAATGGCCCTTTTCAAGGACAACAAGGAGAGGGGGTGGCCCTCTCCCTCGTAAGACCTCAAGGCACCATCCTAACCACTAAAATCCCTCAAGATTTCAGTGGTGAGGAGGCCCAAACAAGGTGGTCCCGGAGCTCAACCAAAATGGCACAAAATGGGGCCAAACAAGCCCTAAGAGGGGTCAAACAACCGCGAAGCTCAAAACACTCTTAAACAACTATTTAGAGCAGGTTAAGAAAAGACTTTTATATGTTATACACAAAGTCGAAAAATAGTTGCAAGATAGGTGAAAAAGCTATGCAAAAATGGGAAAAAAGGGATAAGATTGTTACCCTTGTAGACCTTCTTCCAAAATGGAAGACCAGCAACTTCCTTAGGTTCAAACCAGTCCAAAGCCTCCAAGAACAAGCCCCTTATGCCTCAACAACTAAGGTATGGTGTAATGGTAGGTATTTGTGTGCAAAACTAAGACTAAACACACACAAAACACTCAAGAGAGGGAGAGATATAGAGATAGAGTATGAACAAACCCTAACCCTAAAACTCAAAGCTCTAAAAAAAATTTCTCACCCTAATGAATGGAGAAGAGGCTCCCTCTTATAGACAATCCCTCTTGCAAAGCTTTCCAAACAAGCTAATCAAGAGGGAGATCCCTCCATACATGTGTATGGAGGGGAGCAAAGTGTGTGCCAGCTTGCACAGCTGGCATAAAAATATCTACAAAAGCAGATGAACAGTGGTCGGCCAGCCGAAAATGCAATTTGACCAAAATAGATGGCCGGTCGACCATCTAGAGTGCCAGTCGGCCAAACATTTGGCCGATGGCAACAAAACACAGCCGGTGGCCTCATTCTATGGCCGGTGGAGTGTGAGGATGGCCAACAAGCCATTCCCTGCCCTCCAAAGCAAAAACACAAGTGTTAGGTGAAAAACCAAACACAAAACAGTCGAGTCGAGAGATCCTGAGGCAAGACGCGTAGCTGAGACCTCCGGGAACTCAAGACGAACACAAGCGAGGATGATCTCCGAGTGTTCAAACGGTGACGCCCAAGTCTTGAGGACGGTCAAAAATGGGGTGTCTACAGGGTGTATATACAAAGGTTAAGGAATTGGAGGCTAAATTGTGGAGAAATGCTAGAGAGAGTGGAAAATTTATGGGTTTAAAATTTTCTAACCTACAAGAGAGAGGGGGTCTCTATATATAGAAAACATGAAATTTCTACAATGAGATCCATCCCACCACGTGTGGATAGATGCATGCATCTGTGCAAACAGTTGGCACAGCTGGCATAAAATATTTGCAGAAAACACTAGTGCTCGGCTGGCCATCACTGGTGGCTGGCAAGCCACATCAGTGGCTGGCAAACCAAAAGTGATGGCTGGCAGCCTCTCGGGATGGTTGGCAAGCCACCAGAGGTTGCAGGCTAGAAAGACCAAGGTATGGTCCAAAAAATAGACAAAAAGGGTGCAAGGTTTGAAAGGCTCAAATTTATGGCGTTTCATTGAGGACTTCGAGCACTTGGCAAGCAAACAGACTCATTATCGGGTGTACCTACAAGGACATACAAGTCGTAAGGGCCGTCACAAATAGGGTGTCTACATGTAGGCACAACAAAATGATCAACAACTTGACTGCCACTTTCTTATGAAGATGAAGACCTAAGGGTACACGAGAGCGACTCAAAGGAAAAGACTTAACTAACGCAACAACGTAAGAAAAGACAAAGAAAACAAAACTCACAACAACTATTTACAAGACACAACTCAAAACAAAATAAGCATTTCTAAGACAAAAGGTGGTTTCCTTTCTCTAAGTCCATCTATAGAATTTCAAAAAAAAACTTCAAGTAGCCCACGAGAAGGTCCAGACCTGCCTTCAATTTAGCAATACTAACATACACACCCAGAAGGATTGATTTTTGACTTTTAAATCGGGTCTCACAGATTGAACCTCATAATTATGTGGTCCCCACACATCTTCTTGACTGAAACAATTGGTTTTTCACACCATGCCCCTTGTTTAGAAGGTGTGCTTTCGACAATTCCCCTAGTTGAGACTGAGGTTCATCATTCCAACCACCAGTGCGGGCATCTGTAGAGAGCCCACTACTTCATCAAGCTTGAACTCACCAAGATTGCGTAAACTTTCCATCTCTTCAAAGATTTTGTTCCTTTTGCTCAGATTAGAATCAGCAGGTTTAGGAATGAACACAATGGGTTTAGGCTCATTCACGGGTATGATGTGTTAGCTAGGGTAATGGTTGGTTGTTGGCAAGCTGTGGGTGGGTTTTATGTTATGGAATGGCAATCTATTGCGGTTAGGGAGAGGGTTATTGACAGGTTCGGGATTTTCAAGTGGGGTGATGACCTTATTGTCAATCAAGTCTTGAATTTCGTGGCGAAGGTGGAAGCAATGGTCAATATGATGGCTGTACTGTTGATGAAATGTGCAATATTGGGTAGGGTCATGTTTAGGTGGGAGAGGATTAGGGAGAAGTCAAGGATAGAGCGGTTTGAATACCCTTTCTCCATCAGTACCTTCAATGCACAGGTTAGGCTCATATGGAGTTGGGTGAAGGTTCGTTTTTGGGAGGATGAAGCATTAGGTTTAGAAACATTGGCAAATGGATTGGTGGGTGTTGGTCGGGTATTCATGGGCTTGGGATTGGAATTAGGATGTGTGTTTCTGGTAAAGCATCTCTTTCCATTATTTGCCCCCTGATTCAAAATGCTCTCAACCTAAGCGATAAAAGTGTCATCCACAGTCTTTGCAACAACTTTGAGCACTTGCTGCTTGTTCAACCCTTTGACCTGCAAAGTCTTAATAGCCCACCGAAGTTGTGCATAGGGATCCATACTTGTCCCGGCCTTGTTCTGGCCACTTGCTTTAGCTTAAGGGATTGCGTGGCTATATCGAAGCGAGACCCATTTGTTGTTGATCTGTCATCACCCAGACTTGAGATAGTTTCGGGTTGGCCCTTTTCACTTGCAGTTTGCCCCAAGATTAGGGAGCTTTTTGATGGGATCGAAACCCCAAATGTTAAATCTGCCATCGTTCCTTGAAGGTCTTCAACCATTCTGAACATCTCAGCAATAGTAGGTTTGACCATTTGGTGCCCTTGGCATACCTGAACCAAATTGGGTGCATCCATCAGGCACAAGTTAGTGCCTTTTGGAATGAACACCTCATGCTTGCGTAAATGGGCTAGGGTGATGTATATACTGGGGTTCAAGGGTAGTGGTAATGTATGGATGAGGTTAAAGTCAGGAGAAGGTACTTGGTCATGTATGGCACGTGGGTTGATAGTAACGTTGGATTCTTGAGGTGGGGCTATCGTCTGGTTATGATGAGATTCTGAACCTTATGACGATGGTGGTAGCAACGATCGGTACCATGATCGTGCTGCTGATTGTACGCACAATATTTGATGGGGTTATGTCTAGCAGGGAGTGGGTCAGGAAGTGGTTGGAAGGGGTTTGAGATAAGCCACTTTTCATTAGGACTTTTAGTGCACTGGTTAGGCTCATATGTAGGGGGGTGAAAGTTCTACCTTGAGCTCGGGTTGGGCTGGCTGTTTGTGGGCTTGTATTGGCAAACGGGTCGGCAGTTTTGGGAGCGGCAGCAACGGTATTGATTTTAGTGGGTTTGAGAATAGTGCTCCCAAAAAACACCCTCCTTGTTGGTTCGCTTGTTCTAGGAATAATCCCTCTGTTAAATGCACTCTCAATCTGAACCCCTAATTCATGCAAAGTTTTGAAAGTGAACAATGAAGCGACTATTAACTTTTGTAACATATCAGACTCAAGGTTCTACACCACTATCCATACTTGGTCCCTCTCAGAAGGTCGATTTATCATTTGTGCTCCATTTGCTCTCCACCTTGCAACAAACTCCACAAAAGGTTCTTCAGGATGCTGGTGGGTTGCTTTGAGCTCTTGGGTGGTCATTTCAATTTGGGTATTGGGAGAATACTGATTGACAAACGCTTCAGCCAAATCTTCCTAGTTCTGCTTTACTTTATCCTCCAACTTGGCGTACCAAATGGCTACTATACTTGATAAGGTTCTTCCATACAGAGAGTTTTTGAGGGTTAGTTAGACCCATTGGTTTCAGGACATCCAAGAAAAGTCGGATATATACGATAGGATCTCCAGACCCATCAAAACGGTCAATATGTGGCATTTTGAATCTGTCTAGGAGCCTTACAGCAAGCTCGGTGTACCCATCCTCAATGTCGAGAATGGAGCTAATTTCCTGTGCCTTTTTCAATTGCTTCTCAAGGTTAGTAATTTTTAACAAGGTCGAGTCGAGCTCATTAATATCAAGGGGAAAAAGCCCCTCATTAGGCTGTACCAGAGGTCTGAAAAATTGAGCTTGAGTCAACCCTTCTCGAGGATCTGAGCCATGCAAATCTTCAACTGGCGGAGGTGGGTCAAAGTTCGGCTGGGTGGCCAGGACTGGATGTGTAGTAGACGGCCTAGATGGGCATTACATTTTAGCATTGGGCTTATCCTGCATGGCAATTCCCTGGCTTGATGCCATTATCATGGCCATAACTTCTTCTGGACTCTATGTAATCACGGGTCTGCTAAGTTGGCAATCGAGGAAATGGATAGGTGCAAGTTGAGAGCTGACTAACAAGGATTTCGTCCTGGTTATATTTGATGCATTTGAACTGTATAAGTCCAGACGGGTTCGACTGGATTGGGCTTTTTAGAATGGGTTTTTTGGTATTGGCTGAATCTTTTTTGAGCTGGCCTTTTGGGGGTTAGATGGACTGGACGTTTGCTGAGTGGGTTTTTTTTTTTTTTTTTTTTTTTTGGAATTGGATGGATTTTGATGGGTTAAGGCGGGTATTGCTCCTTCTCTTGCTCAGAAAAACCTAGCATTAAAAACGAATGCCTCATCAGATCAGGTATGCCAGTTAAAGCAAAACAAAGATACAATTTTGGCCCTGGTTCTGGCCTTGCTGAAAATTCACCCCTATCAAACACAAACCCTTGGATTTCGACCCAAATTTTGATTCTAATATGATCCTCAAGTTTTGAAAGGAATTGCCTCAAGTTTAAGACTCTCCCAGGATTGCACCACACATTTCCAAAGATTTCACATTTTGCACAAAAGCATTCAAAACACCCCTATGAGAGGTTAGGGTTTCCCTGTCCTAGTTTTTTGAGTGATCTAGGATTCACTATTTCAATCAAGTGGTTTCACATAATCCTGCATTCTGGTGAGCATCTTGTCCTAGTTTGGAATAGTCACTATGGCTTTACTATATGCAGTTAGGCCAAATAGTCAAAGGGGTACCTCAACAAGGCTACCTAATATACCTCTCACACCTAACATCGAGAAGTGAAAGAAGGATCAAGCGGTACAGCGGTAGTCCAGATCCAAGGGTTGTGTTCCCAACATGGTAGAGCCCACGACCGGTCAGCCTTTTGGCAAGCTTTTGGGCAACCCTCTGGCAAACCGTCCAAGAATAGCAGATGGCAAACACAGTGACTTAAGCGCACTAATACAAATTCAATGCAAAGAACATATAAGTGTAGATAAAATTTCACATCATGAAGTTCGAGTCAAGTTCTCTAAGTCCCCAGCAGAGTCACCAGAAATTGTAGCTCTGCTTTTTGTGTTCCTTTCGGATATGACTAGCCCTACAGTTTAGACTCCCGTGATTCTGAATTTGATTCCACAAGTACAATGTGAAATAGATAAACACAAATGAGTCCAAATCTGGCAATTTTTTTGGAAAATCGATTTTGAATGAAAATGTCAAAAATGGATTGCTTCGCCAGATACAAAGTCGCCACCTAAATGTTTTTGGAAAATTTAGGAAACTTGAGACTTGTGCCAAAGGCCACGTGTCCATCGTCACCAAGATTGTCTCGGCTCGGGAACTTAGGTACGAGAGGGGAAGGTCATGAATTGAGCACCCCACTCGCCCAATCAAATGATCGGCCTCTACTAATCATGATATGATTCATATTTACATTATATGCTCTTGTTCCGATTATTAGACTAACTTTACTATGTGTTGCACACATGTATAGACTAATTTACAAAAATTGAAACATTTGACTTCAAGTTTGTTTTTGAAATTTTTTTCGAATATGTATCACTTGAAAAAGTGATCTCATATACACATTACTCAAATTATCCCAATTCAAGCAATTAGCCATCATCCACGGGCATTCAAGAGTTATAGCACTTAAGAACTTAGGCACTTAGCCTCATGTTAATCATGCTCGACATGGCAGCAATTGCACTCATAAAATGCTCACCTAGTACTTCGAAGCGAACCAAAACAAGCAAAATAATTAGAAAACATGCATGCCACTAATTAATGCAATATGATTAATGCAACACATGCAAGATGCAATTAATAGGCTCGACTACTACTATACCATGTGAACTAATTTGATAACATGCGGTTTAAGCACGTTTCCAAAGAAGTAATAAATACAATGCATTGTTAGAATGATGCGCCGAGCCACATGCATACAAGACAATGGATTCAAATCATGAGAAATGCTAAGTAAACATGATGCTCTATACTATCCAACATAAGTGGATAAATAAAAGGGAGAAAGACATGGGATTGAAAGACATACACACTTATTACAAGTTTGGCCCTCGCACAAGAGGGTCCGGATAAATGCCCTAGCTAAGCTATTTGCTAATTATTACAAACCAAATGAATAAATTAGCTAAGCTACATAACTAATTATTACAACCACTACTAAAAAAAGTGATTTTTGCGACCGTCACAAGCCGTCGCAAATAATAAAAATACTGTCGCAAAAGATCTTTTGCGACGGCCCATGGGACGGCAAATGGGGGTCGCGATTATGGGGGTGGCAAATATTTTTTGCGACGGCAAACAACGGTCGCAAATGATTTGCCACCGTCTAAACTACTTATGGCCACCGCTATTTTGCCATCGTAAAAAAATAAAAATAAAATGCTAACATGTTTTTTGGTGACCATCTTGTTACCGTCGCAAAATAATAATAATAATAATAATAATAATAATAATAATAATAATAATAATAATAATAATAATAATAATAATGTGTAACATTAAACACTCAAAATTGAAGCCATTGCATTTGAGTCTCAAAAATTGAAGCCATATGTGAAAATTATTAAAACTAGAAATAGAAAAAAGTTCTTTTAGACACCATTATTAGCATGTCAAAATTAGGAAAAAACAGCAGGCCACATAAACCCTAACACAACAATCTGAATTTCAGATGAAATCTTTCTTAGATCTAACACAATTACAAGATACCACAACACTGCTCAAACAATCTAGGGTAGCATTCCAATACTTCCAACAAAACTACCAAAAGACAGAAATAGACAATCTCCGTGCACAAAACTAAGACCTTGGCTTCTCTTTCTTCTCCTTGAAGAGAGCCAGAAGGGAGACACTAGATACCTTCACAACCTTGAATTTGACACCATGAATATCTCTGACAGCATGCCCCTTACATCCAAAATCCAGCAATCAACACCTCATCCTACAACAAGAAATGTTTCGAGGTTAAGTCACCAAGGATGACTGCAGAATGATCATCCCAAGCTTTTGAAGAGTACTTACATTCTCTTCAATGTAGTTTAAGCAACCGTCGATTGGGACAAATGCTGCAATCTTCTTCCCATTTCTAATCAGTTGAACCCTAGCACATTTTTGGATAGTAGAGTTTGGCTATTTAGCCTCAATACCATTGTAAATGTCAGTTGGCCATTAGTCAGGTTTGATACTAAATGCAACAACCACAAATGAACATTTAGTAAAAAGGAGGTAAATGAAAGCATATTAGAAATAGCATACATCTTCTCAAGGACAATGTCTTTGGTATGGGAAGACCCAGCAAAAGGCTTCTTCCATTCATTGCCAAGATGGGACTTCTTATATGCCTTGTCAGCCCACCTTTGCCTTCTGCGATGGGACTTCAGTTTGCGACCAGCTCCCATACCACATGTCTTCCTGTGACATGCAAAATTTTCACGTTCCAAAGCCATTCAACTGGAAAGGAGCTTATAATGCCAACTAGAGAAGTAACTATGCCATGTTTGGTTGATCAGAAACATCTTAGCAAGATGATCTAAATTTGCTTATTTATATCCACCATTTTACAATTATGCAAGTTTGTTTTTGTTGTGATCATTAACTGCTCTAATCTAAAATGAAAACTTACAATTAATTTTTCATTTGAAATTAAAATTAAAGTTTTCTTTGTTTTTTTTACTAGGTCCAAGAAACATCAAGTTCATCTATATATTGGTTTAAAGCTTAGCACAAAGCAGAGAATAATGTAAAATATCAAACATCTATTTTACTTATTTTATTTAATTTTATAAAGTATCGAACACCATTTGAAATACACAATGAGAGTCATTGCCAAGAAGCAACTATGTAAGCTTTGTTAATTTTAACACATACTTTTAAAAAATTCAATTTCCAACCAAACCACAAATTATAATGTTTTTTCATAAAAGAAAAACTCATGTCTTTGTAAGACATTCATGCCAAAGAAATCACCAAAACACACATGGTTCAAGTAAGGTCATTCAACACCTTCCAAAAGCTAATTGAATATTTGAGTGCTATCTGTTAAATTTTAAACAGGGAACTTCCACTTTATTTTCTAATCCAATGTATAGATCTTGTATTTGTGAAGTGATTTACCAAGGGAAAGGAAAAAGCCAATGAAATATAAACTTCTTTTTTTCAATTTTCATTCCCTTTTCGTTTGCTTCAACAAATCCAAGATCCAAACTCAGCCCAGATGTAATTTCCCACTATGTTTTGTTGCTGACAGAAAGGTAAGAATTGAAAACTATAAACTTTTTAATCATTGAAGCAAACTGACTGTACCTTGTCTAATGCCAATCTATTAAAAAAGGATCAATTAGAGTTGGAGTATGATCAAGTTAATGGATCAGACATTTTTTTTAAGAAAGTACAGTAAAACAAATCATAGCACACCAGACGGTGGTGTAACCTCTACACACCAAGAATATATAAGGACCATACACTCTCATCAAAAGGGAGCTCTCCCAAAAAATCTGTAAGAACAAAAGATGACTGACAATTTAATTCGTAAACCACTCAAACATTTCTGATTCAGTTTACAATAAATTAGTTATATGTTTCTTGATTGGATCAAATAAATTAGTTAGTTTTCCTCCCTCCCTCTCTCCTTTCTCCAAACATATTCAAAAAATATGATTATAGAAAGCACCAAAGACATTCACAACATTCAACAAGCAAAAGTTCCAACAACAAGTGCAATGATGAATACACTTGTACCGAGTGATAATGATTCATGTCAATGTCAATGCTAACAGATCAATCAACTAGAAAATCCAATCAGCATGATCAACGAACTAATTTAGTATCACATATAAATCAAGCAAATTCAACACTAGGACTTTTTATCTTCCATATTCAAATTTACCAGTTCTTGCCTCAACAAATTCAAAATTGCCGATAATAAATGAAATCTTGATTTCAAGTTAAAAACAATAATTTACTACTCACTATAATGTATTGAAGAAGAAATTGAGAGATATACACTAATAGATATGGAAAATGCAAGAAAACAGGGCAAGAATAAAATGAGTTGAACCAGTACATACTTGTACGAGGATGAGACGAATTAGTCGAACCAGAGCTTCCTCGTATGATATGTATGTGTGGCTAGAGATAGATAGATAGATAGATAGATACATAGAGAGAGAGCGAGAGAGAGAGAGAGAGAGAGAGAGAGAGAGAGATAGAGGGATTGGGGGCGAGATTGAGAGAGAGATTCATACCGCTAGAGATCTTCTGACGATGATGACTAGCGAGAGAGCAAAGCTATACAGGTCTGTTGAACGCGTGCGAGAGAGAGAGAGAGAGAAAGAGAATGATCCGCCATAGATCTTTAGAGCTTATGGAGAAGTGGCTTTGGAAATACTCTTCAGATCTTGGGAGACGCTAGTGATCCTCAGCTAGTCACCCGAAAAGACACAAACACTCCGGTCGGGGGCGCCGGAATTAGCACTCCGACGGACATGTCAGTTCTTGTACTCCAAATAACTTGTCTTCTAAGTTAAGCAAAAAGTGATTGTTACATACGTTTCTCAATCCATTGTTCCTGTATTTATACCTGTTCCTTTTGATCCTCGGGGCCAGGGCCTACTTTTTAATCATTGTCCTTTCTCTTATTCGGCTCTAAGGATCTACACTTATTCGGCACATGTATTATATTCGGTTTCCCATTCTCATAGGATATAGTCGATTAATATCAGTCTTCTAAGGTATGCATCTTCTAATTTTGCCATTATTCGGCTCCCACAGAGCTATTTGTCAATTCTCTCTCTAGAATCATCTAGAACACAAGCTATCAGAGATACATACACAAATATATCCATGTATATAAAGAGAGAGAAAGAGACTTGGAAGAGGTTGAGAAGGGCAGGGGCGAAGGTGAGGCAGCCGAAGGAGAGAGAAACGTTAATGGCGACCTGAGAACTGAGAGCTTCGACGATTAATTTGAGAGAGAGAGAGAGGGGGGGAGGGGGGCACGATATCAATGTTTGTGAAATAGGGCTAGGGCAATAAGGAAAAAAGGAAGAAAAAATAAATATAAGGAACAAATAGATTATTTGCAACTGATAATTAGGGGGTTGCAAATTATATAGTAGCAAAAGGTCATTTTTCTAGTAGTGAACAACGAATTAACTAACTACTTTAGCTAATTAAATAAGTACAACACAAAAATTAATTAGCTATTCTACTTAGTTTAATACAAAAACTAACTAGCTAATTTGAACACACAATTAATTAGCTAATTAATTAACTATTATGAGCCCTAGGGAATGAGGGTTGCCCATGCATGCATGCAGATTTCCACCCGAAAAAGTCCCCTGTTTTGTTGCCAAAATGCCTCTGTTGCAAAGTCAGAAAATTGCATTATTTTTCTACCTCAAACTCTGCTCTGCTCTGCTAGAAAAAGGACATTGCCTGGCAAGAAAAAGTGGTCAGCAACCCAGAAGTAGTGGCCTGTCGCCCAGTAAAAGTGGCCTGCCAGTCACTAATGTTGGTTCTTTCTTGCTGCAACAGAGAACAAACAGAGCGCAAACAAAGTATTTTCAGGGGATATTTGTCCACCCTGCATCTCCTTATTAGCAAACAGGTCAAAGAAGGGATAAGTTTGATTCACAAGCCATCAATCGGCGCAATTTCATTGTGTGATGACTTATGAACCAAGGGATACAATTTCAATAAATGCATTACGAAAGACTCGGAAACCTCTTCCCTATCAAGATTTGATCAAAGGAAGTGGTTATAGCTTGACTTTTTTGCACCCCTTTCGGAAGTTTGAAAGAAGGCCCTACAGTTCAGACTCCCATGATTTTGAATCTAATCTCCCAAGTGCAATGGAAAATTGATAAACACCAATGAGTCCAAATCTGGGAAATTGTTTGGAAAATTGATTTTGAAGCAAAAATGCCAAAATTGGACTGCTTTGCCAGATATAGAGTTGCCACCTAAATATTTTATTTTGGGAAAATTTAGAAAAGCCATGACTCATGCCAAAAGGCCACGTGTCTGTCATCACCAAAGTTGCCTTGGCTTGGGAACTTGGGTATGAGAGAGAAAGGTCATGAATTGAACACCCCCGCTTGCCCGATCAAATATCGGCCTCTACTAATCATGATATAATTTTTATCAACATTATGTGCTCTTATTGCAGTTAGTAGGCTAGCATTACTATAAGCAAGTGTAGACTAGTTTGTTCAAATTGGAACAATTCAATTCATGTTTCTTTTGGAAATGGATTTGAATTTGCCACCTCAAGTGGGCTTAAAGTTTGCGAATTTGCTACCAAACAAAGTGGGCTTAAAGATGTGAATTTGCCGCTCAACAAAGTGGGCTTAAAACATACATTCGGTGAATCGTTCCAATTCAAAAAATAATCCTTCATCCACAGGCATTCAAGCAATTTATCAAGAAGGCATTTAGCCTCATGGTAAGCATGCTAGTCATGGCAATCACTTACACTCATGCAAGTATGGTAAAGCACTAAAAATTTACCTAGTACTCCAAGCTAAGATAAACAAAAAGAGTTAGAAAAATGCATGATTCCTAACTGTACAAGATGTCTAATGCAACACATGCGAAGAATGCAATTAATAGGCTCGACTACTAATATTACATTTTCAATTATTTCATAGCATGCGTTTAAACACGTATTCAAAGAAAGTATTGAAATGACAATGTAGTTTGAATGATGCGTCGAGCCTCGGTGTATGCAATACAAGATGAATGGATGAAGCATAAGGTATGCTAATTGAAACATGTCCCTAATCTAACCATCAAAAGTGGGTAAATAAAAGGAAGAAAGACGTCAGGTTGGAAGACATACACATTATTACATTACGCTCTCATGAAGGAGAATCTGAAAGAATAAACTAGCTAACCAAGTTTAAGCTAAGCTAATTAAGCTAATCATTACAAAACTTGAATAAATAGCTAAACTAATTAACTAATTATTACAACAAATGAATCAATTAACTATTCTAGTTAACTAACTAATTACAAAACGAAATTGAATAATTAATTAACTACTTAATTAATTACAAAACTTTACAAAATTAACTAGCTACAACGAATTAATTACAACAAGATTAATTACATTGGACAAAATGCGTAAGTGAAAATGGATGAAGGTTACATGAACAGCGCCTGAGAGCTACTCTGTGTGCCCAAGCCGCTTCTGTTTCACGTTCAACCACTGCATCTAGTTTTTGCAAAACTACACTGCTAGCCACACACTGAGGGCCGGTCGTGCATCACTGATGGCTGGATGGGTATATAGATGACCGGTCGTGCATCAATTTGGTGCAAAGCTCTGTTTTTGTGTTCCGAGGTGAAATAGTGCAGACAGAGTGTCCTCAAGCTTTGTTTGTCCGTTTCTTCCTCAACTGTCATGGGAAAGCCTCGGGAGAAGGTTGAAATTGATTCGAAAGCCATCAATGAGCAAAATGATTGCTTGATGGTCTCAGATGCAATTTTGGACAAAAGTCAATGAAATGCAATGAATACGACCACCCCTCCCTCTTGTCATGGAATGAACTCAAAGAGGGTGGTAGAGACGCTTCAAGAATCATCAAAATGCTATGAATTAACATGTGACGACTCTTGACACAAGTAACTTGGCATAACATCTGGCCAAGTTGAAGCAATTTTAAGCCTTCTTCTTTAAGTGTGTTGATCGAAGTTTTAAACCAATTTGTTTAGTCATTGCCATTCATTAGTCCATTTGTCCATGGTGATTAAGTCCTCTAAAAGGAGAGAAGCGTCAAATGGGAAGTAATTCTCAACATGAACACCGTTGCAATGAATCTTCGTAGAGATTATGCCATTAAGCGCAAAACTCTAGTTCATGTATTGAATAACCATCAACCACTTGAAACAACTCTCAAATGAAAGAAAGGAGTGGCAAGTTGATTATTATAACGAGGTTATTAAACATGGAAATGAGTTGAAGAAAAACTAGAACAACATGCAACAAGCTATACAAGTAAACTTAGGAGACAACAAATGAACTAATCAAAGCTTGAAGTAATTAAATGAATTAGGACAGCCCTAAACAGCCCCTAAAGTGCAAAAGATAGTAGCTAAAACCAAGAGAAAAAGCTATGGAACAAAGCCTAAGGAGGGGTGGCTAACCCCTCCACTTTTTACAGTTTTAAATCACATGTTTCAGCCTCAAAACAGTCCAAAAATAGTGCCTACAAGTGTGTTTAAAGAGCACAAAAAGATAGACAAAAGCAAGAGATATAAAGCTAGCAAGAAAAATTAAGGAAAGGTGGCTAACCTTTCCACTTTTGAGACCTTTAAACCATGTTTTTCAGCCCCTTTAAACTCTGAAAAACATCATGTAAACCAAAGAAAAGAGTAGGAAGACAAGGGGTATGAGCTATGGGATAAGGTGCAAGAAAGGTTGTTAAACCTCTCTACCTTTGGTAGCCCTTTAACCCCAAGTTTCAGCACTTGGAATGGATCTAAAACAGTGTATAAATACAAGAAAAAGATAGAAATGAAAGCAAGGAAAAAGGTGACAAGCTTATACCTCTTGAAGAGAGAAAGCTTTGGTTAAACAAACTTGATTCCAAAGCACCCTCAAGTTTATGAAACTTAGTATGAAACTCTAGCAAAAAGCTTCAAGAACAAGCTCCAATAGTATATGTATTGTGTATGTATAGTTCAAAAAGGGTTTGAAGGTTAAAGGAAGTAAGGCGGAAGATGGATGTTCTATCAATGCCTAAGCCTTTTGGAAGGTTTTTCTAACCTTGAATTCTGAAGGAAGAGGTTCTATTTATGGAGTTTGAGCCAAAAAGGTCCAAAATATCTTCAAATAAAGATATTTGTTCAATTCCCGCCAGCTATCTGCTTGACGCCATCGAGGCCCGACTGGCCCTTGAAACACACGGTTGGGTCTCAATAATGCACGGTCGGGCCTTAATAAACAAGGCAAAGTAAAAAAAACACTCTGGAGAAATTTTCATAAAGGCTCGGCCGGGCCTCGATGAAGCATTGTCGGTTCTACGTAGACCCGGCCGGGTCTCAATGACTGCACTTCAAGCCCGATTTCAAATGGGCATATCATCCTCATTCGAACTCAGTTTTAGGAGATTCTTGAGTCTAAATTGAAGCCCCGGAAGTCTACTTTCCAATGGTGTGGCCTCACATCTAAATTCTAAGCGTGTAAAGAGATATGCCTATTTTAGTAAAGGTTGCTCATTTCTATCCTAACCAGATTGATGCCCAACTTCCAACAGCCACATCTCCGCCACCCCAACTTGGTTTTAGATGATTCTTGAGTCCAAAGTGAAGCCCCGGAAGTCTAATTTCCAATGGTGGTGACATCACAACTAAAGTCTAAGTGTGCAAAGAGATAGACATGGTTTGTGAAGGCTGTTCAGTTCTGTCTCAATGGTTTGATGCTCACATTTCCTAAACTGGTTTTCTTTTAACCCCTTCTATTTTATTCAACTCCAAACCTATAAATAAGAAGTTTTAAAAGATTTTTTAAAGAGTTCACCTCTCTTCCATTCATTTCCACTTTGTCCCTACTCAGTTTACCTAAAAGTGCAATGTTTTAAACGAAATGCGAGCCTCAGACATCGTAGAAGCATTTGGAAAAATATTTTGAAAAGAGGGTTTTAAGGTCTAAAATAGTTTGGCCAAAATGGGGTGCAAGGCTTGGGATTAGAGCTTCAATCTGAATTTCTTCGCCAAGAATTCAAAAGATTGTACAGTGTAACTTTCATCATCGGGTGTTTGGAATAAAGCGCCCAAGTATTAAGGGTGGTAGAAAATGGGGTATCTACAATGGCTGACCTTGGAAACATGAGCCATTTCATCACTAACAAGTTTGAAATGACTCAAGTCTCCATGTGTTCAATTAACATCCGATTGAACACCAAATTATTTTATTAGCTTGGTCCATTTTATCCCAATTTTAATTGCCTTTCCATTCCTTAATTCATTTAGTCAAAAAATGAAGATTAAGTACTCTAATGGAAAGAAGTGTCAAACAAAGGGTTATTTTAGGCATGAGAGAGATGTCATGCCGTTGGTAATAAACCTGTGAAGAGATTAAACCATTAAGCACAACAACCTCAATCTTAAGCTTAAACAAACAATTGGTTTGAAACTACTCTGAAAGTAAAGGAAAAGCCAAGAAATGAGAGAGGTTGCAAACATAATTAGAGGTGATCACAAGTATGGAAAACTTGAAATAAATGCTATCAACTCAAATAGGTTGGTGTCTAATGCCTAAAACACCAAACCTATGAGACCATTACACTACAAGCATACTATACAAAGCTTAAATGAGTATAAACACCTCAAAACAATCCTAAATTAGACTAAAATTGTGCTGAATTTCACATGGAAAAGCTTGAAAAGGTTAGCTACAATATTAAGGAATTTAAGCTAGTAAACAAGCACAAGGAGGAAGGCTAACCCCTCCATTTTTGGGGCTTCAAAGCTACTTTTTTAGCCTTTAAAAACCTCTGAAAACCAATGGTAAAAAAGTCAAAAAAAAAGTTGATGAAAGATGGGAAAGACAAGGGTAAAAGCTTAGGAGACAAGGTTCAAAGAAGAGTGATTAACCCCTCCACCTTTGGTAGCTTTAAACCGCAAGTTTCAACCCATAAAAACAGTGTAAAAACAGTACAAAAACTAAAAGAAAAGATAGGAAAGTAGTGTAGAGATGCCCAAAATTATACATCTTGAAACAAGGTAACTCTTTTGTTAATAAACCCACAAGTTCTCACTCACAAGGGTTAAAATTTGGACCTAATAATCTCTACAAGGAGAGCTCCAGTATTGGTTTAGGAAGTGTTTGGGTAAGGTATGTATTGCAAGATAGAGATAGAGAGAGATTTTCAAGAATTTGGTCTTTTGTAATTTTTTGAAACCTTAAAAACATGAGGGAAGGTCAAGTATATATAGAAACACAACCTCTCAGGTCAGAAATATCGATATAGGAACAACTGGAGCTTATGGGGGATAGCTGGCAGCAAATATCTACGTTTTACACAAATGGTCGGCAGGCCACTAATAGTGGCCGGCCGTCCACAAATAGTGGGCAGTCGGCCACGAAAATCTACTTCCAAGCCCGGCTTCAATTGGGCATATCTCCCTCATCCGGACTTGTTTTCAGGTTATTCTTGATTCTAAATTGAAGCCCCAGAAGTCTAGTTTCCAATGTTGGCAGCCTAACATTTAAATTCTAAGTGTACAAAGAGATATTCATATTTTAGTGAAGGTTTCTCATTTCTATCTTAACCGGATTGATGCCTAACTTCAAATGGCCATATCTCCCTCATCCAGACTCAGTTTCAGGAGATTCTTGAGTTTAAATTGAAGCTCCACTTTCCAATGGTGGTGGCCTCACAACTAAAGTCTAAGTGTGAAAAGGGATATGCCCAATTTAGTGAAGGCTGCTCATTTTTATCTTAATAGATTGATGCCCAACCTTTTCCCCAACTAGTTTTCCTCTCTCTTCTCCAATTTTCTTCAACTCCAAACCTATATATAAGATATTTTAAAGATTTTTCTAAGAGTTCACCTCCTTGTCACTTATTTCCACTTTGTCTTTACTCGATTTATTGAAAAGTGCAATATTTTATACAAAATGCAAGTGTCGGAACATCATAGAGACATTTTGAAACATATTTTGAAAAAAGAGGGTTTCAAGGTCTAAAATAGTTTGGGTCAAAATAGTTTTGGCCAAAAATGGGGTGTAAGGATGGGATTTAGAAGCTCTTCTTGCTGAAGAAATTGAACGCTTATACAGCATAACTTTCATTATCAAGTGATCAACCTAAGGCTCCCATGGCTTAAGGGCGGTAAAAAATGGGGTGTCTACAGTCCCTTTCCACCATCTTTTGGATTTGAAAACATTTTGGTGGCTGTGGACTATGTCTCTAAGTGGGTTGAGGCAGTGGCCACCAGAATGAATGACCACAAAGTTATGGTTAAATTCCTCCATGAAACCATTTTTTGTCATTTTGGGTTCCCGCGTGCCATAATTAGTGATAGTGGCAAGCATTTTTGCAACCGATTCTTCGAGGCATTAGCGTGCAAGTACATGATCACTCACGAAGTTGGCACTCCCTATCATTCCCAGACTAGTGGTCAAGTAGAGGCTTCTAATAGGGAGGTTAAACACATCCTCGAGAAAATTGTGAGGCTCAATCGGAAAGATTGGTCCACTAGGTTGGTTGATGCACTTTGGGCTTATCGCACTGCATATAAAATACCTATCGGGATGTCTCCATATAGGATTGTGTTCGGGAAACCATGCCATCTCCCTATTGAGTTAGAACACCGGGCTTTGTGGGCCATTAAGAAGTTCAATTTTGATATGGCTAAAGCCAATGACCATCGAAAACTCCAACTTAATGAGTTAGAGGAGCTCCACAATGATGCATATGAGAGCTCTAAAATTTACAAGGCTAGGACTAAGGCATTTCGTGATAAACACATTTCTCGTAAGTCCTTTGAACCTCACCAAAAAGTGTGGCCATTCAATGCCAAATTGAAATTGTTCCTGGGTAAACTTCAGTCTCGGTGGGATGACCCATATGAGGTTATTGAAATCTTTCCACATAGGGTGGTTGAGATTAAAAATCCACAAGATGGTATGACCTTCAAGGTTAATGGCCAACGATTGAAACATTATGTGGATGGTATTGAGAAAGGGGAGATGATTGAGGTTGTCCACTTGACTGACCCAATATATCTTCCACAGTACTTGCTTTGAGTCTAGGAGACTTTAAATCCTCTAAAGTTGTAATTCTTTTGGTGTTTGTCATGCCCGAACGACATCTGACGGTATGGTATAGCCACCTAACTGTGTTTGTAGTGAATTCCTAGAAGACAAACTTAGATGGTGGAAACTAGAGTTCGAATGGCAAAACCTAGAATGCAAAGGTTTGGAATTTCTGACACTAAAGTCTGGTTTAAATACCCAGGGGTGTGGAGATTGCTTCAAAACCACCTCGGCTTGAACTCTGTATGGCAGCCCCATAGGTCAAGTTAGCTTTATGTGCCTCGATTCTGGATACCGAATCAACCTAGTCTATCATGCTGTTGCAGAATAGGGAAAGTTACAAACATTGTTAGGGAGAAAACTAGTACCCGTGGTTTTCACATGAAGATTATATATCTATTAAGCATTCCGATATTTTCAAAGTGCTATATATATTTCCTATGTGAAATGGAGGTAAAAAGGGTTTGACATGTTTTGGGTTGTACTTGGTTTTAATTTTTTTTTTTTTTTAAAAAGTAGTGCAACAGACCGCACGTGTGGCCCACACGGGCACACGAGCGGAGGTCCCAGAAATGGGCGTATGAACAGAGGCCCTGGTCACATGGGAGGCCCAGGCTCAAAACACATTGCTTCAGCGCCGCTGGAGTGGCCCAATTTTGTCACTGTAGCCGCCCAAAATTAAGCACTCGTGCGGCCCAAATGAGCGCACGAGCGGTCCATTCCAAAAAAAAATGGGCGCTCGAGCGAATGGCTAGGCCTCATCAGCGGCCCAGGCCCAAAAGTATTCTACGTAAGCGCCGCTAGAGCGACCCATAATTTACCGCACATGTGGCCCCGTTGGGTGCACGAGCGGTCTGGTAAAAAAAATATGGTTCAGATTTTATTCTGTTATTTGTTTTTTTCTTTTCCTTCGCAAAAAAAAAAAAAAAAAAAGCGTGCAGTTTATTTATTTATTTATTTTTATTTACTTATTTATTTTATTTCTTAAAAAAAAATTGACTTCATTAAGCCAAACCCTAGACCCAACTTCACCATCAACTTTCAAATATTTTCTCTCTACCTCTCTCTCTCTCTCTCTCTCTCTCTCTCTCTCTCTCTCTCTCTAACTCACAAACTCACAACACCACAAAGTCTCACAATCATCAACCCTTCTTCCTTCAACCTTCACTCACCTTTTTCTCACCACCACCTACCACCAGAGCATCACCATCTTTTCCAACCGGGGACCTTCCGACGGCCATTTTTTTCGGTGGATCTACATCTTCTTCTTCCTTTCTTTTCTTCCTACTTTTTTTTTTGAGGTAATCACCCTCTTTTTGGTTAGATTTCTTAGTTTTCACTTGTAATATTAGTACATTAGTAGTTTGATGGTTGTTTTTCAGGCTTATTCATCATCTGGTTCATCATTGTCATCCTCACATACAACAAAAATAAATAAAAAAAATTGTTGCTGTAATAGACCACCGCTTGTGCAGCCATCACCAACGCATGTGCGGCCCAAAAATAAAAATAAAAATAAAAATATCCACCAATAATAATAACATAATAATAATTTAGCTTGTTGTAGTCTATATTTGTATAATGTAGTTGTTTAGTTTAATTGTTTAGTTAGTGGTTTTTATATTTTTTTTTTAATTTCAATTTAGTTGTTAGTTTAATTGGTTAGTGGATTGTTTTTATTTTTGTTTTAGTGATTTTGTTTTGTTTTTATTTAGTGATTTAATTGTTAGTTTAATTGGTTAGTCGTTTAGTTTTTATTTTATTTTTTTATTTTTTATTTTTTTCTCTCTGCTAAGTAATTAATTTATTCATTGTATTTCATAGTTGCATTTGTCAATTTTCTACTTGCTAACTTAGTGTAAGTTAATTTAGGGTAGTATTTAAAAAAAAAACAAAAATTGAAATAAAAGAAATCCGGTGGTGTGATGGCAATTAGGTTTTGAGTGATTTGTTCCACGTTTTTGGTTGTGTTGGTTGTTTTATTTTGTGCAGATATCTCTACATCATCCCGCCGAGCACCCAAGCAGCCTCACGATGCTAACATCGCCGCTAGGGATGTACCAACCGACACTTGGGCCAACAAACCAATTGCCTGTGACACAACTTTTGATGTGGACTTGTTCCACCGCTATTAACCCACTTCATGGAGTGTCCAACAACTTGAAGACCGGGGCCTCCTAGGCATCTATATCGTCACTGCACCGGCGTATCCTCGCATTGTGTGAGTCTTTTATCAGAACACGTACATCAGTGACGAGGCCCCGAGAGCTTTTTGTCCGTTGTTGACTAGGTGGATTTAGTGGTCACACCAGGTTCCATTGCCAAGGTTCTTCACTGTTCCACGAACATTATCAATGAAGAGTTGTTCTTGGTGTTCACTCGGGAACTCACAGTCTTAGCACTGGTGACCGAATTTTATGAGGAGCGACGGGATGATGACAACCTAACTAGCATCTGGCAGGCTAACTTACCATGCCGCCTCCTCTTCCTTGATGTGGTTCTAAAAAAGAATGTCATCCCTCTAGGCTACAAGGAAGAGCGGCGAGGGGACTTCTTTTGTGCCTTGCACCGATTTGACTGTAGGTTTTGGGTCGGCATCCCTACTTTGATCTTCAACTAGATGGCTTGTATCCTTAATGAAGTCAAGTTATGCAATATTCGAGGCGGTTCTACATGGGCCCTCCCATTTGCCAACCTCATCATTGCACTTATAAAAGGCCATGGGACATACCCACTCGAACCCAATGAGGTTCAGCTTCTGCCGCCAATGCTTTATAGTAAAACCCAATGGCGCCAAACCACTACTTGCCTGCCGCCTCCTCTACTCCTCCCCGATGCGCTGGCCAATCCTAATGATGTTCCGGTAGTGCCCGCCGCCGTACCAGCGCCACCACCATTCTGTATGACGCGGGTGCAATATTAGACTCTTTTGGATAATCAAGCTGCAATTCAGCAATCTGTGGTTGATCTCTGAGTAAACTATCTGGCATATCAGGATTACTCACAGACGACACTTGATGGGTATCAATAGTCAGTTGCATCTCTGCAAACTGACTTCTATGCATACCGGGAGTTGGGCCAGTAACGGTTTGATCAGCTTGGTGCTAGGGTTCATGATGAGGCATTCAAGACTCGGACATTGATGCATGCCCTATTTGAGCAGCATTTTCCACCACTGCCGGATCCAAATCAGTGATATCCATTATATTTTCTTTGTTTCATTTCTTCATTTCTTTTTGTTTTGTTTTATTTTATTTTTCTTTTCCTTTTATATTGTACTGTAAAAAAAAAAGAGTATGTGTGTGTGTGTTTGGTTCGTCCCTGCCTTACTAGATGTGCGCCTACACCATCTGGTAAGATCCTCTCTGTCTCACTTTACTATCTACTTTACAGTTACTTACATTGAGGACAATGTTGTATTCTAGTTGGGGGTTGAGGGTATTTATAAAAACAATTCATGTTTGTACTTACTACACTTGATTGCACCACAACACGGAGACACTCCACAATTGGCTTGACAAAAAGGCGAACTCTCGAAAGCAACTCTATGTTTGACCATCCCAATGCTCACCTACATGTATATAAGGGAAAGGGGTGAGCTAAAACCCAATGACTAATACCAAAATGAAGAGGTTAATGAATGAAGTCCAACATATTCAAATCATGTCCTATATTCCAAAACAAATCATATAATGAATTCAAACAAAGCATTTATCATGACATTGTCAAGCATTATACGTGGTGTAGACACCCTATTTTTGACCGCCTTTAAGACTTGGGCGCCACTGATTGATCACGCAATGATGAATTTATACACTTGTCAAACGCTCGATTTCGTCAACAGAAAGCCTCGGATTTAAGCCTCAAAAACCTACAAACCTTGCACCACTTTTGGACCAAAACAATATTTTTTTTAAGCCTAATCATCTAGGGGCCTGAAGGCCACTTAGTGATAGCTGGCCACAAATGAGTGGCCGGCCCTCCCCTTAGCGGTCGGTCAGCCACTTGTGTCAGTAAAAATAGATATTTTTGCCAACTGTGCCAGCTGTCTCCATAGGTGCATGCATTGCACTAGCTATTTCTATACTAATATTTCCGAGAGCCTAACATTATTTTCTATATATACTTGACCCCCTCTCATAAAATTAGGTTAGAAAATTTTGGTGAAGCCAAATTCTTAATCTCTACCTTGCAACCTATACATACCTTGCCTAGCCTTCCTAAACCAGATTTTTTTGGACTCTTTGCTAAGGTTGTTGAGCTTGAATACTAGCTCTTGAGGGTGTGGAATTGTTGGTTTATAACTCCAAGGGTCACTCCTCTTCAAGAGACATACATCCTAGCTCTTTCACAATACTTCTTTCTTATCTTTTCTTATTATTTTTGGGTTGTTTTTCAACTGTGTTAATGGGCTGAAACTTGTGGTTAAAAGCTATTAAAGGTATAAGGGTTAATCATCCTTCTTTGAACCTTATTTCCCAAGCTTTGACCCTTGTGTTTCCTATCTTCTTTTTAACTTTTTCCTACTAATTTTCAGAGATTTTAG
Organism: Camellia sinensis; assembly: GCF_055761805.1. Lineage (NCBI taxonomy): Eukaryota > Viridiplantae > Streptophyta > Magnoliopsida > Ericales > Theaceae > Camellia > Camellia sinensis. The sequence goes on from NC_138963.1 coordinate 147,354,397, forward strand.
AGGCTAAAACTATTGTTTTGAAGTCCAAAAAATGGAGGGGTTAGCCTCCCATCCTTGTGCTTGTTTACTAGCTTCATGTCTTTGTTATTTTAGCTAGCTTTTCTTAGCTTTTTCAACTCAATTCTAGCACTATTTTCACTCATTCTAGGATTGTTTTAATGTGTTTATTTCATTTATGCTTTGTATAGTAGGCTTGTAATGTAATGGTCCTCATAGACTTTGTGTTTTAGGCATTAAACACCAACTTATTTGAGTTGATAGCATTTATTTAATGCTTTTCATACTTGTGTTCATGGCATAATCACCGTTGCACCCTCCCTCGTTTCTTGACTTTTTGCTGCTTTGAGAGTTGCTTCAAAATGAGTGTTGTTTAAGCTTGAGAAAGAAACCTTGTGCTTAATGGTTTAATCTCTTCAGAGGTTCATCACCAAAGGCATGACCTCTCTCTCATTCCCAAAACAACCCTTTGCTTGACACTCCTCTCCATTAGTGGACTTAATGCTCATTTTGGACTAAAATGACTAATAAAAGGAAAGGCAATTAAAAGAGGTAATAAAATTGGGCTATGATTCAACAAGATAATAAAATAGTTTGGGGGTTTGATCGGATATTAATTGAATCCATTGAGTTTTGCGCCATTTCATACTCTCTTGTGATGATAATGGTTCAAAATATCAAGTAAACTGCTTCGCGTTGATCAATATCATGATAGGGAGAGGTTTTTGTTTGTCATTTAGCTTCATTTGTTAAGCTTTTGCCCCTTGATTCATAAGTCATCACGCAATGACTTTGCACCGATTGATCACTTGCGAATTAAGGCTACCCCTCCTTTGATTCGTTTGATGATAGTGAGAGATAGGGTGGGCAAACATCCCCTTAAAATACTTTGTTTGTGCTCTATTTCATATCTGTTGCAGCAGGGCAATACCAAACATTAGTGGTCGGTCGACCACATTATCGCACGGCCAACCTCTTCTTCTAGCCGGCCGGCCAACTTTTTCAGCCAGTCAGTGTCCTTTTTCTTTCTGCAGAACAAAGCAGAGGCTGAGGTGAAAATCAGTGCAATTTTCTGACTGCAAAATAGCATCATTCTGGCAGCCAAACAAGGGCATTTTCAGGTTGAAAATCTGCATTTCACGCATGAGCATTTCCTCCTTGTGGCTCGTTAAGTGGAATCTTGTAATTAATTAAGTGTAATTCCTTTGAGCTTGTAATAGCTAAGTTAATTAATTTTGTGTTGTAATTAATTAATTGGTTCTAACTTGTAAATGATTAGCTAGAATAGTTGATTAATTTAATTTGGGTATTGTAATAGTTAATTGATTTGTAGTAATTAGTTAGGGCATTTATTCGGACCCTCTTGTGCAAGGGCAAATGTGTAATAATTTGTGTATGCCTTTCAACCCCTGTTCTTTCTCTCTTTTATTTACCCGCTTATGATGGACAATGTAGTACATCATATTTCGTTAAGCATTTTCCATGCTTTGCATCCATGTGTCTTGCATGCATAAAAGTTCGGCTCATCATCCTAATTCATATTGTTATTTATTACTTCTATGAAAATGTGCTTAAACAGCATGCTGTCAAATTGATTCACATGCCAAGTTAATAGCCGAGCCTATTTGCTGTATATTGCATGTGTTACATTAGTTATATCGCATTAGTTAGAGGCACTCATTGCTTTAGCATATTGCATGAGTGTTAGTGTTGCCATATCGGGCATGTTTTCCATGAGGCTAAGTGCTTAAGTGATATACTTGTTTGAATGCCTGTGGATGATGGCTAATTACTTAAATTGGGATGATTTGCTTAATGTACATATGAGATCACTTTTTCAAGTGGTACATATTCAAACATCTTTCCAAAACACACATAAAATCAAAGCGTTCCAATTTTTGCAAATTAGTCTATACTTGTGTGCGTTATGTAGTAAAGATAGCCTAATAACCGGACTAAAGAGCATATAATGTAAATAAAAATCACGTCATGATTAGTAGAGGTCGATCTTTGATCGGGCGAGTGGGGTGCTCAATTCATGGCCTTTCCCTCTGTAGACTCGACTTTCTTCACGCGCCCCCCTTTTGGAGAGGCGCGAATTGGTCCTACAGTTCGAACTCCTGTCACGGTTCTGAACGTAATCTCACAAAGTGCAATGTGAGACTAATAAACACCAAAGAGTCCAATCTGGCAAATCGTTTTGGAAAATTGATTTTAGATCAAATAATGCCAAAACTGGACTGCTTTGCCAGATTACAGAGTCGCCACCTAAATATTTTGTTTTTGGGAAATTTAGGAAAAACCCTGACTCGTGCCAAAGGCCACGTGTCTGTCATGACCAAAGTTGTCTCGGCTCGGGAACTTGGGTACGAGAGGGGAAGGTCCTGAAATGAACACTCTCGCTCGCCCGATCAAAGGATCGGCCTCTACTATCATGATATGATGTTTGATAAACACATGTGTTCTTGTTCGGTTACTAGCTAACTTTACAATGTGACGCACACACAAGTATAGACTAAAATCGCAAGAATTGGAACAAAAAAACTCATGTTTGCTTTTCGAAAATGGTTTAAAAATGCCACCCTCAAGTGGGCTAAAGCACGAATTTGCCATCAAACATGATGGGCTTTAAAACATGATGATTTGCCATTTCGCAAAGTGGGCTTAAAACTAACATTTGATGAATTGTTCCAATTCAAGCAATGAAGCCTTCATCCACAGGCATTCATGTAGTTAATCAATTAAGCAAATAGCCTCATGGCAAGCATGCTATCATGGCAACACTCACTCTCAGGCAAGTATGCTAAAGTGTAAAACTTACAGTGTACTCCGAGCCAAAACAAAAGGTAGTTAGAAACATGCATGATCCTAGCTATACAAGATGCCTAATGCAACACATGCAATAATGCAATAAGATAGGCTCGGCTACCTAAGATAGCATATGAATGCAACAATTTGATAACATGCTTTGAAACATGTATTCAAATAGGTATTTGAAATACAATGCAGTTTGAATGATACACCGAGCCCGGTGCATACAAGACAAATGAATGGATGAAAACATGCAAGCATAAGGTATGTTAATCGAAACATGCCCTAGTCTAACCATCGAACGCAGTTAAATAAAAGGGAGAAAGACGTGGGGTTGGAAAACATGCACACACGCACGCACACATATTACAACATTGTGACCTCTCAATGGAGGGTCCAAATGAACAAGCTAAGCTACTCTAAGCTAAGCTAAGCTAACTAATCTAATTAAACTAATTAGACTAATTATTACAAAGCCAATTGAATAACTAATAAACTACTTACCAATTATTACAATACTTAACTAATGAGCACACTAATTAATTAAATTACAAAACCAATGAATACTAACTAAACATGCAAAACCAATGTTAAAACTATGCTACTCCAGCTCTGCCTTGGGAAGCGGAGGATGCATGCATGCGATTTTTCGTCCCGAAAAGCCTTTCGGTTTGCTCTTGAGAGGCTCTGTTTGCAGGGTTATCCTAAGAAATTTCTACTCCACCTTACCAAAACAATGTTGGGGAGTGCACTAGTGGCCTGCCGGCCATGAAGAGTTGCTATCAGCCACTTGCCGGCCAAGATTGGGCTCTGCCGGCCAACAATGAAGCACTGTCGGCCAATGATGATGTACTGTCGGCCACTGGTGCGCTGATTCACCAAACCGCAACAGAGCACACAGAGAGGAAAATGTAGGGTTTTCCTAGGACATGTTTGTACTGTACCCTCTCCTTATCATCTCAAAACATCAAAGGAGGGGGGTTATTGGGTCTAAAACCACCAATCAATCATCTTCAATGCATGATGGCCAAGGATCCAACTTGTACACATTCAATAAATGCACAAAGCAAACACTCAAATCCACTACCTTATCATGGATGATCAAAGGCAATGGAGACAAAGGGGATTGGCTCATCTCATCACTTTGAGTATGAAATGGACCAATCTTCCTTGTGTTCAATATAACGTCCGATTGAACACAATGCAATGCACTCATAACATGCTTATCTTGGTAATGTTTTACTTGGTTCATTGTATTTACTCATTTTAGCATTACCAAGCCATTCTTTAGTTGGTTAAGTCCAAGATGAGTGTCCTCTAATGAGAGAGGGGTCAACCAAAGGATGGCTTAAGACATGAGAGAGCTCATACCTTTGGCTAGGAGGAACCCTCAAAAGAGAGTTAAAGCCATTGAGCACAAGCTCTATCTCAAGCTTAAACACAAACATAAGGTTAACCAACCCTCAAAACAAATAGAAAGTGAAGAAATGAGGGAGGTTGCAGACATTTTAGTGCTTAAATGGCACGACAAATAATGCTCAAACATGCAAGCAACACATGCACAACATGTTAAGGGCCAAAAGCATTGAAACTAGTGAAGAGCACTACACTAGGGGCATGCATTATCAAACTTAAATGATCAAACCAACTCAAGACAGAGCTAAGACATGCAAAAATAGTGGCTAAAACATGTTGAGAATGAAGCATAAAAGGCAAGAAAAACATGCTCCCATGTTGGCTCACAAACAAGACACAAAACACAACTTTCAAAAGCCATGAAAGAGTGGAATAAGTGAGAGTGTGACAAAGATATATGCACTGAAATCATGTGTACAATGATGCTACAACACGCAAACATCTCAATCAAAGCATGCTAAAGGCCTTAAAACTCAAAGCTAGTGAAGCCAAATACACTATAGCCATGCAAGACAAAGCACATATGACCGAGACCACCCAAAACAGAGCTAAAGCATGCTAAATAAGTAGCAAAAATGTGCTAACATAGAGCCTTAAGGGGGTAGAAAAACATGCTCATAGGTTAAGCCAACTACACATGCAAACAAGATACAAAGAGGGGAGGCCACCCCCTCCTCTTTTGGACCTCAAAACCAACTTTTTACCACTAAAATATCCTTGGAATTCAGTAGTTAAAAGGCCAAGAAAATGGTGTTTCAAAAGCTTTGAAAGATGGCTCAAAAAGCTTTACAAGCCAAATAGCAAAGGGAGAAAACCAACCCCTAAGTAAACAAAGACTCAAACCATCATTTTAAGACCTTTAAAACAGAGTTTTTAGAAGTTAAAACCAGCCTAATACTACCATGCAAAGGTGGCCAAACAAGCAACTAAAACAAAGCTTTAAAAAGGGTAAGGATTTACCCTGGAAACACAGCAACAAACAACACAATTTATGAGCTCAAACCAAGCTTATGACCTCAAACCAAGCTTCAAGGGACCTCAGCTCTGAAGTGAAGGTGTTTGGTCAAGGTTCTTAGTGCAAGTGTGTAGAGAAAACTCACTTGCAAGCACAAAATATAGAGAGAGAGGATTCTAGAGAGTGAGAGAGAGAGAAATTTTGCTCACAAGATTTTTGTAACCCCTCAAATGGGGGAGAGACCTCCCCTTTTGTAGAAATACAAGCCAAGAACTTGCCTTCATCCCTCTATACACGTGTATAGAGGGGAGCACTAGTGCTCACTAGCTGGCTCAAAATATCTAGTGATGCACTAGTGGCCTACCAGCCATCAGTGATGGCCGGCAGGGCTCATCAATGGTCGATAGGACTAAATCCATGGTCGGCAGTGCCCAAAAGTGGACGGCAGTGCACCAAGAAAAATATTCTGAAAGGACCAACACATGGCCCAAAAATGAGACAGAATTGATACAGGGTTTGGAAAGCTTAAACCTGTGGCGCTCCGCCGCGGAATTCGAGCGCTCGACGAGAAATCGCACTTGTCACTGGATGTACCTGCAAGAACATCCAAGTCTTAAGAAGGGTCAAAAATGGGGTGTCTACACCCTCTCGTACCTAAGTTCTAGAACCAAGACACTTTGGTGATGACGGATAAGTGGCCTTTCGCACGAGTCTCGGGTTTCCTAAATTTTTCAAAAATATTTAGGTGGCAACTCTGAAATCTGACAAAGCAGTCCATTTTTGGCATTTTGATTACAAATCAATTTTCCAAAAGATTTGTCGAATCTGGACTCATTTGTGTTTATTTATTTCATATTGCACTTGTGAAATCAGATTCAGAACCACAAGAGTCCGAACTGTAGGGCTATCATATCCAAAGGGAGCAAGAAAAGCAAGCTACAATTTTTTGGTTACTCTGCTGGGGATAGTAGAGAACTTGACTTGGACTTCATGATGTGAAATTTTATCTACATATATGTGTTCTTTGCAATTGCATTTGCATTGTTACCATAAGTCATTGTGTTTTCCATATGCTTTTCCTGGATGGTTTGCTAGAGGTTCGCCTAAAACGCTTGCCAAAAGGCTGACAGGTCGTGGGCTCTGCCATGTTGGAAACACAACTCCTGGATCTGGACTACCACTGTATCGCTTGATCCTCCTTTCACTTTTTGGTGTTAGGTGTGAGAGGTATATTAGGTAGTCTTGCTAAGGTACCCCCTTTGACCATTTGGCTTAGCTGCATGTAGTAAGCCATAGTAACTGTTCGAAACTAGGACATTGTAGGATTACAAGAAACCGTTTGATTGAAATAGTGAAATCGTAGTTCATGACAAAAACTTGGACAGGGTAACCCTACCCTTCATAGGGGTTTTTTGGCTCTCTCTTACCTAGTATGTGCTTTATAGTGAAACTATACAAGAACGTGCATGTCAGTTGCAAGGTTGGTATTTGTTTTGGGGTATGATTCAATATGGAGTGCAATCATACAGCTTTGATCATGTCTGTGTTGATAACATCTTAGCTGAGGTGCTGTGCGATTTTTGATTACTGTTCTCTTTCTTTACTTCAGAAGGGTCTGATATCTCCCAAGTACTTTGGACCCACGTCGGAAGACTTTGCAAGGTCGGAGATCTTGTTCGGGACAACCTGTATTTGCCTCGCTGTCACCAGTTGCAAGGTGGAGATGGATCAAACAGAATTCACCAGTCCAGTTCTTACAACAGTCACCTCTCAGCTCACCTGTATCCAGCCCGGTTCAAGAATAGTCAACTACTTCCAATTCAACTCAAGAACAGTCACTGATTCCAATGGCACAGTATCCCCCGACAAATATGGAGGACTTAATACTCAAACTGCAATAAACAGTTGAGACACTACAGCACGATGCGGCCCGTTAGGCCGAGGTCATAACTAGGCTATAGCAACAGCAACAGCCAGCTACGGCCTCTGATCACATGTACCCACTGCGGCTATTCTTGTGCTCGGTGCTACTGTTAATGTTGCCACTGCTTCGAATCCACAAGCTGAGGGTATTCCGGTTTTCCCAGTGTAGGTAGAACCCATCCCGACACAAGCTTCCAAAGCCTTGGTTTATCAAATTGAGGTACCATTCGAATTCAAGGTTGATCCAACCGCTCTCAAAGTCGACAAATTAGAGAAGCTGCTCAAAAAATAGCAAGGAGCCAATTCCATTCCACACATAGGGGATGGATACACCAAATCGACGGTTACATTACAAGAGTGGTTCAAGATGCCACATATTGATTGCTTTGATGGTTCTGGGGACTCGATGGTTCATTTATGGTTGTTTTTAGATATCTTGTGGCCGATGGGTTTGACTCGGTTACAAAAGCTATCCCTCTTTGGTCGCACTATGTCAGGCATAGCTGCCATTTGGTATGCCAAGTTAGAAGATTTCGTAAAGTAGAATTGGGAGGAATTAGCCGAGTCCTTCATTGCTTAGTACTCTTACAATGCGCAAATCGAGCTCACAACTCGTGATCTCGAGGCGACACGTCAAGAGCCAAAGGAAGGTTTTTTTCGAGTTTGTGACAAGATAGACGGTTAAAGTGTCAATGATGACCACTCGAGCTTCAGAGAAAGACTAGATCAGAATGGTTATCCGGAATCTGCATGGCAAGTTGCTGTAAAAAATGATTGTTCTCCTCTTATTTACATTTAAAGAGCTTCACGAGATGGGGGTTCAAATCGAGGATGCCATGAAGCAGGGGATTATTAAGGATGATAAGGAGCCAGCTAAGAAGCCGTTCATTTGCAGTTCCAATGCTGCCAGTGGTAGCACAGCTACAAGGCCATCAGACGTAAGTGTTGTCACCATAACAAAAACTGTCGACCCTTTTGCCAACCAAGGCCCACAACCACCATCCAATCCTACCTGACCTTCGAGTAGAATTTATCACCCACTATACATAACCTTATCCAAAGCCGTGCAGGTGCTGGTCAGGAAAGGGCACCTAAAACCCTTAGAACCTCGCCCACTTCTTGACCCTCTTCCACCCAAGCATAATCCTACAAAATATTGTGCTTTTCACCAGCAGCACGGTCATGACACTGACCAGTGCTTCCACTTGCGCCATGAGATTCAGGATCTCATTGACAACAAGGTCATCGCTCCACCCCAGAAACCAAATGTAACCACAAATCTGCTCTTGGCCCATAATCAAGTCCCCCTATCGAAACCTTAACCTTATGCATACACTGCCCACCTCAGCGTATATATTACCCCATCCCACCTACCTAAACTGATGTTGTTCATTCTTGAGGGCACAAGTTTATGCATGATGGGCACATCTAATCCATAACCTGAACCTCATAATGTGGTGACGATACTTGCAGTAAATGAGGTTTTGGCTTTGGAAGTAGGTACTAGTTTGTCGTTAGGGTGTCTTAGGGACCTATTTGAAAGGGCATATGATCTGAGTTGTTATTTTGTGCCAAACACTCAAACAAGACCCAAAGTGGTGTTACCAACCTTGGGGGAGATTATTGTGGTTAGGGAGGATGGCTCGAGCCAAGGGTTGGACGACCTGGTAGATCTTGAAGAAGATCTAGACAACCTACAGTTTTTCGATGAGAATGACCAAGGAGATATATAGATCGGGTGGTTTGACCTGAACGGATCAACCAACGACACCGGATAGCTAAGTGATGAGCTAGAGAAGGAAGAAGAAACTAGGATGAAATTGGAGGGAAAGGAAATAGAGGTAGCTGCAATGGCCGGGAAGGTTGATGAAAAAGGAAAACTGCTGGAGGACACATGTTGGAAACCCAACCCAAGAAGTGGGTGTGATGAACACTACAGATACTGAACAAGAAGTTACACTGAGGCAGTTTGAGAGAAAGAATTGAAAATAGCTAGAAAAATGCAACTGCGTGTCGCCCTGAGGGGGACACTTATACTGTGAAAATGATTCAAGTAGAGCTAGACAACTGTTTGTCGACAGTTAAGGGCGAGTGATGGGACAACAATGATTTGCATCTGGCCCATACTGACAAAGACTGGGGGGGGACTGTATCCCATAGACTACATGGTATGCTGAGGAGATAGACCATCTTACCCAAAGTGAACGGACTTTAAGCCGCCACACTTAGATCAAGTTGAGCCATCAGGAAAGGACAAGGAGGTGGAGAAACATAAGGAGAAGCAACTAGAAGAGGAGTTAGTTTTAAAGTAGCTCAAGAAGATCCAAGCTGATATCTCTATCTGGGAACTCCTTATGGCTTCACGGGTTCACCGACACGCAGTATTGTCGGCAATGGACGAGGCTAAATTGTCCATTGATACTACGCGCCAAACAACTTGTGGGCCTGGTCTTTCCAAGTGAAGCTAAGCCAATGCTCACTTTCTCTAACAAAGATATGCCACTGGAAGGTCGCCTCACAACAAGCCATTATACATATCTATGGAATGTAGAGAGAAGTGGGTGCTAGTGGTGTTGGTAGATACTAGTTCTGCCATTCATGCCAGTTCTTCCCGTACTGCCTATGTGGTTGGCCTCAAATCGGCAGACTTTGTCTCCACAGCCTAGGTAATACAGGCGTATGACAATACAAGTAAAGAAGTCATTGGAACAGTGAAAGTATGACTCCAGGTCGGCCCATCTGAGCAAGAGATTGAGTTCCATGTATTGGATGTGCTGGCTACCTTTAACCTGCTGTTAGGGAGGCCTTGGTTACATCATGTGAAGGTCGTTTCCTCCACCCTCTATTAGATGTTGAAGTATCCTCATGAGAGAGGGGTAGCAACTGCTTTCGGGAACTCATCCATCCATCCACCTCTAGAGGTGACTACGCCAGTGCTAGAGATCAACCATGGCGACGTGGATGTATTCCTCTCAGGATTCACTCTGGTGGAAGCTTGAGTAGTGTAGATAATTCTGGCCACGGACGAAGGCATGTACGTCAGTGCCCAGTCCATCTACTTCATGAACAAACTATAGCATGTGTTGGGAATGGGGTTCGAGAAAAGTGGGCAGAAGGGTGTTGCAGCATTGGCAGAGGTGCCACAGAACCACATGCCTTTGGATTGGGCTACGTACCCACCAAAGAGGACTAGATCAGAAAGAGAGAAGAAATAAAGAGCAAAGCCAAGGCCAAGAGTGCTGGGAAGCATTAGGCGCTCATCCACAGGTTGATCTGAGGAACGTTGAACGGTCATTTTGTTCGAGAAGGAGAGGATTTCCTTTTTTGTGGCTTTCTTGAGCCTTGGGTAAATTTCTCAAAAAAGCGTGCAAGACAGTGATGAGGAAATGGCTAAACCAAGCATCAACACTGACCAGAGCAAAGAAGATCACTCAAACAACAATGAGGTTGACATAGGGGCAACACTGGCTAATCTCTTGACAGATCCCGCGACCGACACAGAGAACTTGGAGGATAACATTACTATCTTTTTAATCAGAGAGGAACCGTGTATGGATCCCTCCAGTGGTATTCTAGATGCATTGAGGGCACCATGTCTTATTTAGTAGCTGGAGAAAGGCTTTCTTTCCAGTTCTGAATCAGGTGATGAGCTAGAATCTAATTCCATTGAGTCTATGGAGTCAGAATCAGATTCAAGTCAGTCTGGAGAGTCTGAGTCTAGCATTCCCGGGGGTGGTAACCCGGATGCCAAGGTCCTGTCGAGGTCCTTTTTTTGTTTCTCTTTTGAGTCTATTGTAACAGAAGAACCAGAACTTATGTATAAGAACACTACAGATTCTATGTACTACTCTATGTCGCTGATTTATTTTATTGACCAAGATTCTTAGAATTTGAATGAAAACAGAGAGGAAAAAATTCCTCTGGTTTTGAAAAAGTTGATTAATCGAGAGGAGGAGAGGCATGCTAAGCCTTATATTGATGAAATCGCTGCCATTAATGTGGGTACTAAGAAGGATCCACAATTGGTCCAAATCGGGTCCATGTTGTCTTCGAAGGAACGCGAATGTTTAATCGCTTTGTTAAAAGATTTTAAAGATATTTTTGAGTGGTCTTATGAAGACATGACTGGAATCGACCCTGAGATCGTACAACACCAGATCCCTCTTAACCCTGAGGGCTGACCAATCAAGCAGAAACTGCGTAGAGTTCGCCTAGATTGGGCATTGAAGATCAAAGAAGAGGTCACCAAACAAATTGAGGGAGGGTTCTTGATTGTATCTGAGTATCCGACGTGACTAGCTAATATTGTTCCAGTACCTAAGAAGGATGGCAGAATAAGAGTCAGTGTCGACTTTAGAGACTTGAATAAAGCCTGTTCGAAGGATGACTTCCCACTGCTGCAATAGATGAGTTGGTAAACTTCACTACTGGCCATGCCTTGCTTTCGTTTATGGATGGGTTTTCTGGGTACAATCAGATTCTGATGGAATCAGAAGACAAAGAAAAGACTTCTTTCACCACACCATGGGGTACGTATTACTACTAAGTCATCCCTTTTGGGTTCAAGAATGCTAGGGCTACCTATCAAAGGGTTGCAACCACCATTTTGCATGACATGATCCACAGAGAGGTTGCGGTGTATGTGGATGACATGATTGTCAAGTCCAAAGAGCGAGAAGGCCACTACACCACATTGGAAAAGTTCTTTCAACAGATTAGGGAATATAGATTGAGGTTAAACCTGCAGAAATGCACCTTCGGCATAACGGTAGGGAAAATGTTTGGATTTCTGATCACGTAGAGGGGAATTGAAGTAGATCCTTCCAAAATCAAGGCCATCTTAGAAATGCCACCATCGAGGACTGAAAAAGGAGGTGTGTAGCTTTCTGGGTAAAGTACAATTCATATGACAGCTTATTTCCAAATTAACCTTGACTTGTGAACCACTATTTGGTCTTTTGAAGAAAGGGAAGATGTTCCGATAAGACAATTGATGTCAGTTTGCCTTCAAGCAAGTCGAGCAATACCTCCAGAATCCACTTGTGTTGTTACCGCCAGAGCTGGGGAAGCCTTTGATTCTGTATTTTTCAGCAACAGACTCAACTATGGGGTGCATGCTAGCTCAAGAATCTAAGATAGAGTGGAGAAGGCCGTCTATTACTTCAGTAAGAAGATGCTGGACTATGAGACCCGCCACACTCCCCTGGAGAAAGCTTTCTTAGCCTTGATATGGGCTACCAGGAAGTTGAGGGACTACTTATTAGTTCGCTCTGTAATTCTAGTTTTGAGATTAGATCCCATCAAATATCTCTTTGAGAAACCAGTGCTTATGGGTAGGCTAGCTCGTTGGTTGCTTTTTCTTTGTAAATTTGATCTCAAGTATGTCACGCACAAATCTGTTAAAGGAAGAGCTGTAGCGAAATTCCTGGCAAATCACCCAGTAGAGGGAGATGAGGCAGTGGAATACCTGTTCCTAGATAAAGATATTTGGCAACTGGAAGACGAAACATTGACGATGTACTTTGATGGAGCATCTAATCAATATGGTTATGGGATAGGTGTGTTGCTAATAACACCCCATGATTCCCATATATCCCTAGCGTTCAAACTCTAGATCAAAGTGTCCAACAACGAAGCAGAATACAAAGCGTGTATCATTGGTTTAGAAGCTGCCCTAGAACTAGGGGCAATAAGGTTGGATGTCATCAGAGACTCTAACTTGATTGTGTCTCAAGCAAACGGAGACTGGAATGTCAAAGAGGAGAAAATCGAGGTTTACCATAAGACCCTAGATATTTTGATTTCGAGGTTTGAAAAGCTAACATTTATGCATCTGCTAAGAGAGAACAACCGGTTCGCTAATGCTTTGGCAACTCTATCTTCTATGTTAGACATCCCGTTGGGAGTGAAGATGTATCTGATTATTATCGAACAGAAAGACACGCCACATTGGCCTATGAGACCATTGCCGCAATAAATGAAGTTCAAGACAAAAACCCATGGTATTACGACATTTGGAATTTTCTAGAAAATGAGACTTATCCACCAAGGGCAAATGCCAAGGACAAATGGGAATACGACATCTGGCCGTCCAATTTATCATTTACGGAAACAAGTTTTACAAAAGTGGTCATCTGGGAATGTATAAGCTGTGTAGATGAAGAGGAATCGAAGTGTCTCATGGAGGCTATCCATGGAGGCTATCCACGGAGGAGAGTGTGGGGCACAAATGAATAGTGTGATGCTAGCCTGGAAGATTCTCAAACAAGGTTATTACTGGTCAACCATGGAGGAGGATTGCATTAGCTTTGTACGGCGATGCCACAAATACCAAATCTATGCCAATCGCATGAACATCCTGCCGTCAAAGCTTTACAACATGACTTCGCCTTGGCCTTTCTCAGTCTGGGGAATCGACATTATCGGAACAGTCACGCCAAAGGGGTCAAATGGACACATGTTCATCTTGGTGGCGATTGACTATTTTATGAAGTGGGTGGAAGCTCAGTCCTATGCGGTGTTGAAAATGTCACATGTAGCCAAGTTCATCAGAAACAACATCATCTACTAGTATGGAGTTCTGAACAAGAACATATCAGATAATGGCTCACACTTCAAGAAAGAGGTGGTAGATCTGCCCGAGAAATATAACACGGCTTTTCATAAGTCATCAACATATAGACCACAGACCAATGGAGCTGTTGAGGCAGCCAACAAGAACGTTAAGAACATCCTGCAAAAGATGGTTGAGACCTACAAATACTGGCCAGATAAACTGCTGTTTGCTCTCTAAGGCTACAGAATGTCGATTTAGACATCCACAGGGGCAGCCCCCTATTCTCTGGTGTATGGAATGGAAGCTGTTTTGCCAATTGAGATTGAAGTACCTTTACTGCTAATTATGGCCGAGTGTCAGATAGCAGAGGCAGACTGGCAACAGAGCAGATTTGAGGAATTGATATTGTTCGACGAAAGGAGGTTGAAGGAATTATATCACATGTAGGGCTACCAATGCAGAATTACTAGGGCTTTTAACAAGAAAGTTAAGTCCAGGAATCTCAAGGAGGGAGACATGGTACTGAAAGACAACCGAGCTCCCATCCATGAACCTAGGGACAAGTTCCAACGCAATTGGATTTGTCCTTACATCATCAAATATATCTGGTCATGAGGGGCGATTATTCTCCTGGACCTAGATGGCCTTGATTTTCATAGCCGATCAATATAGACAAGTTGAGGAAAAACTATCCTTGAGAGGCTTGCTAGGCCGAAAACCCGGAAGGGCTACCTAGGCAAAAGTTAGAGCATGAAAAATGAGAAACAAAGAAAAACTGAGCTCGCAAGGTTGAAAACCCTAAAGGGAAACTTTAGCAAAAGTTAGAGCGCAAAAGAAAAGAGTTAATACTCGACTGAACCCGAACCGAACTACATAAAGCCTGATTTCCATCTTTGGGATACGTAGCAACTTCATCCTGAAGTTCGGCAATAACCATCTCCAATTCCGTTGTCCTATTCATTCATTTTGATCTGGCCATCTTTCTCTATTATTTGTTAGCTTGGTTGTGTGATCCTCATTCTGGCAGAAGGGTTGTTTGTAAGATGGAGCAGTGCTTGTGAATGCAGTTATGGGCAGTTGCAATCTTCTGATTTATGGCTGTGCATCTTGAGGACTGATTTTGTGCATGTCAGGTAGTGATCGTTTTCGAAAATGGTTTTGAAATTTTTTAATAAAAGTTGATTTCTGCTTAAAATTTTACCTTTTATGACTTAGACCATTTTGGGACCAAACGGAAAATTTGTAGTGCTCGTTACCTTAATTCCATTGATTTCAACAGAAGTACATTCTCCATCTCACTGATTAAATCAAAGTCGTTGTTACATCAAAAAACTTGAAAAGAATGGTCAAAGCAATTAACTAGGGGCATAAATAAGTCAGATGGTTCTGCGTCCTCTGCTCGTGCTTATGGGAGTCTCCGCAGCCAAAGTTGGCCCAACCTCTGCCTTGTCTTCCAGCCAAGCCAAGCACTAGCCAGAAAGGGTGCAATTGAAGCTAGGGACAGGGGCCAAGGGTACTCTTGTCCTTGAAGCAGTAAGGTACCAAGGCAAGTGCGAAGTACGAATTGGAAATGAAGTTGGGTATTCTACCCCCCTCCTCTGGGCAAATCTGTTCATGTCCAAACTGGCGTCTAAACCGGAAAGGGAAATAGAACACGTAGTGCGTGAGGCCAATCAACTATATACCCGATTGTTGGGACATGTTGTAGCTCATCTCAGTTAAATTAAGTTAGGGAAAATGCCAAGCTATGTCAGTCGTAGATCTACTGCACATCCTGTTACACCACCATCCCTCTGAAGGGAAGTCCACTAGCTGTTGGTGAAAAAAGTAAGCCCTAGCCGAATACGCGAGGCAAGGGGCTACGACTTTCAGCTTATTCATTAGCCATACTTGCGAAGGGATGAAAAATAAGAGAGATTAAAGAATAGAGAGATGTACGTTGAGAGAAAAGCAAAGAAAAAGGCTTGGAGAGAAAAATAGAGTGCGAGTGCTGAGTGATGTCAGAATCATAAGTAATAAAGGATGGGAAACAATACCTAGAGTAGGAGTCGGCTCCTTGTGAACCAAGTAGTCTCTCACCTATGAAAAGCATCTAAACCCATCAGAGTTTCGGCCAAGGCCAGACCAATGTAGCTCTTTCCCTCTTTCAGGCATAAGGCCACCTTGATCAGTTTAATGTTGGCTCTGCCATAATTAGGGGCAAGAAGGAAATGCGCGAGCATACATAAGCAGAGGGCGTGTTACCAATAACCACGGTAGAGGTAGTCATCTCTGTCGTCACTGTTAGAAAATCGATAAATTAAGCCGTGTATATCTAGCTCTCTATCGTGAGCTGACAATCGGGGTTCGTACAAAGTGAGCCCACACATCCGTCCCAAAGCCTGGGCATGGCCAAAGTGGGGTTGAGGCATGATCTCCTCATTGCACCGGGACACCATCAATGCGTGGAACTCTTCAAGAGTCGGATACATTTGTTGTGCGTCAAAGAGGAATACATGTGTAATTGGGTCCCAACATCAGACCGCGACATAGAGGAACGAAAAACAAAGTGAAGTCAGCTCAATAGAAAAAGCACGTTTATGCCGAAACTTAAAAATTTACCTTTTCTGTGTCGTCCAAAGTGGTTATCTAGTCTTTAAGCTTCTTAGCAAGGAATATCTCCATTTGTGGAAGAAACAGCAACAAAAATGAGGTTCTGTATAAAAGAATTTGGGGAGGAAGACCTTTTGTAGAAGATAAGGCTGTAAGTGGATGTCAGCTGTCAGCCAATTGATGAACCACCACAACTGGACGCCTGGCTACATTTATTGGCCGACCATCCCCTTTAGTGGCCGACTGTCCACTATTGGTGGCCTAGCAGTTGGGCAGTGTGTTTCTATTCTGGGTGTTGTGTTTTGAGGGCTTGTTTTGAGTCTTTTGTTTTTAGCAAGTGTAAATAGCTGTGTTTAGGTTGTTTTTACTTTGTGTTCCGTTATCGAGTTGTAGTTGTATTTTAGCTGGTTGTCGGCTCGGTATCTGGTTACGAACATTATTCCAATGCAAATTCAATTCCATTTTCGTTTTCATGCAAGAGTGGTGTTCATGATGCAAAAACAAAGGCTCTTTTTATAAAACTGCTAGGTTTTGCCCCAATCATAGTTTTTACAAAAAGAGAATACAAGTCTTTTCAAAAATAAAAAAGTAAACACCTATCTAAAGCTATACATGTGCTAAGCTACCAATATAAAAGAAACTAAGAAAAAGAGTACAAAAATCTGTGCCAATCACATCAAGCTTAAGAGGCTCTCTTCGTCCTCTTTCTCGAAGGGGACCCAAGGGCACTGTCTCTATCGGCACCGCTATCAGAATCGGACTCCGAACCAAAGCCAGCATCATCATCTCCGCTCTTTGATGTAGGGCCAGCCGACACCCTCCTCGCTCCCTGACCCTGAGCCAGCATCATCATCCTCGCTCTTAGACGGCTCAAAGCATCAGCTCACTACCACCTCAGTGTTACTGGTCTCAGTATCATCCCCACTCAAAATTGGCTTCGATAGGAGGAGGTCTCCTTTGTTTGGGACTTGTTACTGCTCCGACCACGAGCACCTCTGCCCTTGCCTCGACCTCGACACTTATCTCGGCCGCTTGCTAGGGCCTGTATAACTCTCATTCCTACCACTAGAGGAGGTGCCGCTAGTGCTGCTGCTGCCATTTGTGTCCTCGGTACAGGTGGAATCTGAAAAACAAATATCAGAGTATCAGACACAGTATGTATGTTGCAGAATGTAGTATACAGTATGAGTATGATCCGAAAGACAAATTCAGCATAGGCGTAGTGCATCAGTGCAGTGTGAGGCAGTGCTAGAATGCATATTAGTTTACAGTATGAGTATTGTGTATCAGTGGCAGTATGGCATATCAGTGCAGTGTGGGAAGCAATGCAATGCCCGTGAGGGAAGGAAATATATCTGGAAACCATGAAGAGCGAGCAACGTCTCTCTTCTCTGCACTATGAGAAGCAACCAGCTGAAGAAGGCCCTCTGTGTACTCTATGGGCGCCTGCAAGTGAATTTGAATGATCAGTATCTAAAAGGAAAAATACGGGATATAAGTTGTCAGGTGTGGTCCATACCTAAGGTGCGCCCGGGGCTCTGACATACCCATGCTCTGCCGCTGGTGGCTTTATCCGGATCTGATGGGTCATCCCACTCGGTTGCCTGCAGAGAATCATGGTAGGAATCGTCAGCCAACCAGCTGTGTGTACAATGGGTGTGACCTCTCCAACATCAGCCTCGGCCTCCTAGGTAGCCTCCGCAACAATGGGGACACTTTTAGCATCGCCGGGGCAAACTCCGGTCAAGGGTGGCGTGAGGTGAGTCCAAATGAAGGCTATGTGGTCTCTGTCTCACCGGAAGTAGTCCGCATCCTGCCCCACCATGAACTGAATAATAGCCTTAACTGGGAGGCTATCGACTGACCTCATCGATGCTGGAGGCCGAGCAAGAACGACTGGAGCAAGCAGACCTATGGTTTGGTGTACAAAACGCTTACCCAGAAACTAAGCCCTGTAGAAAGGGCCCTCCAGCAAGATCTGATACCAGGAGGTAGCCCAAGCCCCAGCATACTAGTCCCGGACTTCGGCTGACATCATCACCCATGGCTGGCAAGTGATCTGTAAATGGAGAATTTACAAGTTGTTAGTTGTTATCAGTTGTCAGTTGTTCGAGTATGGATCAGAACAATCGCGGCAGGAATAAAGAAGATATGACTGCAAGTTTCGAATTACCTCACGAGCCACCAACGTGTCAAAATATCGGCAGAAGTAAGCGAATGTCTTGTCATCGCAGTGCTGGCGCCGGCACCTGACATCATACCATTGCACGTAGGGCACGGTTGGTGTTACCTCCTCTACCGGCACTAGGGCAAGGGCCGGTAAATAAGCATAAATCCGGAGCTGTAAGGCAAAGATAAAGTGTGGATGTGCGAACAGATAGTAAATAGAAAGTGCACAACAGAGGCACAGTGTCACACCGTAAACTCGCCCCTAAAAGTTTGGACATGACCAACCCGGTAAGGGGTCTCAAAACCAAAAAATCAATAACATGATTACCTTATATAATACGGGGCCTAAATAGAAGCAATGATTAATTTTTTTTAAAAAAAATCATCCATTGAGCCAGTGTTTACATGCCAGGATCACAAAATATTTCACTACACAACCCGACATATAACTTGATATATACGTAAGTGACAACTATATACACACGTATATACATAATCCCAACACCATGACTGGGGGTATGGCTAAGACATTCAAGAGTGAAAGCTATACATGATTATCGACATTGACAAAAGTGCTAATGACCCAACGTTCTGAACCATGAGGGGAACTCTTACAGAAATACATAAACTCCATGTAACTGGTTGGACAGGTGGGGTTGACAATAGGGCTGCTAGGGCTGGACTAAGACTGATCCCCGAGCTGATTACCTACATAGACATACATAACATAGAGTGAGCCGAGCTCGGTGAATAATAGCATGTAGGCAATTCGTATGAACAAATAGAAATCACGTCGTATGTATGTACGTATGTCATATGCTTGTCTTTATTCTGCATTCATTTCCAAAACGGCCTCAGGCCCAATATCATATAGAATGGCCTCTGGCCCAATATCATTCAGAATGGCCTCAGGCCCAATATCATACAGAATGGCCTATGGCCCAATATTATACAGAACGGCCTCTGGCCCACATATCAACAGATGTTTGAACATTGAAGGGTAGGTAGAACATCGACATGTACACCACCTCCCTCGGCCTTAAGCCATGAGTCATAATCAATTGAAATCATGCTAGGGTCGATGAGACATCGGCATGTCACCACCTCCCTCGGCCTTAGGGCTGTCAATAAAATGTACTTATATTGGAACGGCCTCGGGCCCAGCAATGACAAAACAGAATGGCCCCGGGTCTATAAGGATACCATTGTTCAATGTCACATAAGTTTTCCAATTGTTCACCACATGGAGACATAGCTCATTTACGAATAACAACATGCTAACGATAGCGATTGGAAGTAATTAAAGATATTACTACAGTACTATTACTCACTGTGCAATGGCAGAGCAATAGTCCCTTCCTACACGTGACCTACATATAGCATGCAACTCACAAGTTAGTCCATTTTCTTTAGTTTTTCCTTTTTAATCAATGTCTGATTCGTTCACCCTTCATCAAATTACAAGCATTTTTAAAGTTTCAAATGCACATTTTAGCATTTCCAGAGGGCCAAACTGAAGAAAAGAAGCAGACAAGATTTTTTCTCTTCGGCCGCACGAGCCTGAAGGTGGGCCCCACGTGCACCTGTAGGCATCTCTGAACGTCCTGGGAGGAATCCTGTTTTGTTCATTAGGCTCACTACAGTTCGAACTCAAAATGTCACGGTTCTTAATCTGATCTCACAAAGTGCAATGCAAGATTGATAAATCACCAAAGAGTCCAAATCCGGCAAATCGTTTTGAAAAACTAATTTTTAGAAAGAAGGGCAAAACATGGACTGTTTTTCCAGATACAGAGTCGCCACCTAAATATTTTATTTTAGGGGAATTTAGGAAACCCTGACTCGTGCCTAAGGCCACGTGTCCGTCATCACCAAAGTTGCCTCGGCTCGGGAACTTGGGTACGATTGGGGAAGGTCATTTCATGAGCACCCTCGCTCGCCCGATCAAAGATCGGCCACTACTAAGCATGATATCTTGGTTTGAAAACATATGTGCTCTTATTTTGGTTTATTAGCCTAGAATTACTATGTGATGCGCACAGCATACAAGTACAGACTGGATCACCTGAATTGGAACACAACATCTCATGTTTGTTTTTGAAAATGGTTTGTTACTCGCAAGTAGGCTAAAATGCGGATTTTGCCACCATCAAGTGGGCTTAAGAAACAGGGTGATTTGCCACTCTCACGTGGGCTTAAAACTCGTAATCAATGAATTGTTCCAATTCAAGTAATCTAACATTCACCCACAGGCATTCAGGCAGTTATATCACATAAGCACATAGCCTCATGGTAAGCATGCTATCATGGCAGTCACACGCATGCAAGGATGATAAAGCATAAACACTTACCGAGTACTCTGAGCCAAAGAAAGAAGGTAATTAGAAAACATGCATGAATCCTAACTATGCTGAAATGTCTAATGCAACACATGCAAGAACGCAACTAGGAATAGGCTCGGCTATCCTAAGAATGGCGTATGAAATGCAACAGATAACACGTATTCAACTCAGAATTGAAATACAATGTAGTTAGCATGATGCGCCGAGCCCGGTGCATGCAAGACAGATGAATGAATGCAAACATGCGAACATAAGTATGCTAATTGAAACATGCCCTAAGCTAACCATCAAAAGCAAGTCAATAAAAGGGAGAAAGACGTGGGATTGGAAGACATACATCACACACGCGCACACTTATTACAACATTGCCCTCTTCGGAGGATCCGAGTAATACAAAACCAGATGAATAATGAACTACAGCTAATTATTACACGACATTAACTAATTAACAAACTAGCTAAGTAAGCATGTAAACTAAATGAATGTGACTACCTCGGCTCTGTTTTGGATGACAATGGACGTATGCATGCTCCAGTCGCCTCGTCGGGAAATCTATCGTGATGCTTCATCCCGCCTTTGGGTGCAATTTATTTCAGAAACTTGCACGAAGCTCCAAGAGGCTGAAACTCCACTCAGGGAAGTTGTGGGAGGGCTGCCAACCAACCAATGGCATGGGAGACCACCTGCCAACCACCCCTTTGTGGTGGAGATCAAAAAGGGTGGTCGGCCTGCCAGAAAACCTGGTCGGCCGACCACTTTCTGCCCCTAGATTCTGGTTTTCTGCAACACAATGCAATAGGGAAGCATGGCAAGGTATTTTCAAAAAATGTGTGCTCGACCACTCTCCCCGTCATAGCATAGGCTCTAGGGAGTGTAACCCTCGATCCTCGGACCACCAATCACGCATCTCGATGCATGATGGCCGAGGAGTCGGATTGCACGACTTAATGTGACATGAATGCACAAATAAACATCTAAAGCCAACAACTCTATCATGGATGGTCAAGAGTGTCGGCGACCGGGAATTGAGGCACGTTTCATCACTTGGAGTATAAAATGCTCCTCGTTTCCCGCATTTGGGCTAACTCCTATCCCAAACATGATGAAACAAGAATGTCATGCTCAATGCAACTTCTACCATGCAATCCTAATGTAATGCAACTAAATGATACAAAGATGCAAGGAATGACATGCAAGCATGCAAATGGCATACACAATGCTATAAACTACACACGACATACTCAATGCACATGGACTAAACAATGGCATACACAATGCACATGTGAAGACTAACAAACACAATGGAATGAACAAGGCATGCTCAATGCAATGATCAGCTCATGCGATAACATGGACTATGTGGCATACACAATGCAAGATGGACTTAAACCAAAGTGAATGGGCCTCGGCCACACCCAAATCAGTGGCCAAACATAATGAAATCAAAGTAACAAGACACACATAAGCATGCACAATTCAAAGGCTCGAACCTAAGGCATCCAATGCCACTCTACCAAAGCATGGCAAGGGATGGAATATAGCATACAGTCATACATTTTCTAGCTTTGAAATGATATGCAAGATGGTCCATAATCATGCAAATATGTCACAGAATGCATGTTAGATGGCTCGAATACCGAAACTAGTGAAGTGCGTTACACTAGAGGTATACAAAGCAATGCACAAATGGCAAAACCAGCCCCGAATAGACCCTATGTAGGTCCAAGACAGTGGGAAAATAGCCTAAGATGATGGCTCAAAATGCATAGAAATGAAGCTCATGCTAAGGCTCAAAAATAAGGCATACAAGCACAACTCTCAAACATATTGAAGGAGTGATGAATATGAGAATATGGAAACCTTATATGCCCTGAAATATCATGCTTGACGATGCCAAAACATGTCAAGGGTCCAAACAACGCATGCTAGTGGACCCGATATGCAAAGTTGGTGAGCTTAAATTGAACTATGGCCATATACAGCAATGCATGCACGACCCAAAACACTTCAAACAGAGCTTAGGCATCCGAAAATATGAATAAAATTAGTTTGGATCATGGCCAAAATATGCTAGGAAAGAGGGCCAAAACATCATGCAATACAAGCTAGTGAACCATGATTTACACTACAACCATATGAAGCACATGAGAGGCCACCAAACTAGTCAAAAATAGAATCATGGCATGTGAAATGAAGCCCAAAAACCCACTGAAACTTGACCAATGCATGCAAGAATGACATGCCCCTTTGATAGGCTATAAAGGGGGTTATTCTACACATGCAAGATGGACACCCAAAATGGCAAAAAAGGCTCTGGACAGAGCCTATGCAGGTCCTAAAACCCACCAAAAATGGCCTGAAACATGGCTTGGAGGCATGTAAATAAGGGCTCATTTGTTAGGCCAAATATGCTAGTAAACAAGACAAGGGGTGAAAGGGTCACCCCTCTCTGATTTTGGTGCTCAAAACAGCATAATAACCACTAAAAATCCGCTGGATTTCAGTGGTCAAAAGGGCTAACCAAGCTCAACACAAAGGCCCTAATGCATGGCTCAAAACAAGATGAAATGAAGCATGCAAGGGGGTAGATGACCCCCAACAGAAAAATGGTCTGCAACAAACATGTTAAGGACTTCAAAACAAGACTTTTTTTCAGTTTATGTAAAAACTCAAATATGCTTGCAAACTAGGCTAAGAGATGGAACAAAACAATGCTAAAAAGAGGGAAATAGAGTGTTACCCTTGTAGCCAAAGGGACCAGTAGCTTCTGGACCAAAAATAGCACACCTTCAACCTCTGAAAACCAGCTCCAAGGTTGTTAAGTTGATAATGGAGGGGTTGTGCTAGGAGATGGTATGCAAAGGGGTCAAGAACTATGCAACTTTAGAGCCAAAGTGTTGAGATATAGAGGGAAGTGTATGCATAAGCCTTTAACAATTTTCTGAACCCTTGGAAGGGAAGAGGAGCCTTCCCTTTATAGAGCCAAGGGTCTAAAGCTTCTTCAACAAGCTTAAAACCAAGGTTAAACATCCTCCATATACGTGCATGAAGGATGCAGTCTGTGGCTTCCAGTTGGCACAGCTGGCACCAACTTAGTGAGACAGAAAAGGAGAAAGCTGGCCGACCAGTTCAGGTGGTCGGCCAACCACTCCCCCCGGTTGGCCGACCAGAGTCAAAAGGTTCAGCTGGTCGGTGGCCTCCTAGGGTGGTCTCCACACTCAAAGCAAGCAAGTGGTGTGGTGGGAGACCAGCAATTGTGGCCCAAAAGTGAGGGAGACCAGCTACCTGACAAGAAAACCGGCCGGCGGGAGAAAAGTGGTCTCCAAGGAGAAAAGGTGGTCTCCCACCCTTGTACCACCTTCCAAACAATGAAAATAGGATCCATACCAAAAATGAACCAAGACGGATGCAAACGAGGGTTTGGGGGCCAAAACGCGCAGCCGGATGCCCCGAAAACTGACTGTTAAGCATCGAAAGTGGCATGCGACCACGAAAGTGGTCTCCCGGGCCACAGTGTCTCTCTAGAGAGAGGAAACAAGGTGTGTGCCAAAAACTGGAGCAAACGGAGAAAGTTAAGTAGTCCCGAACCGAGGCGTACGGCCAACGGCTCTGAAAATCGAAAACTGGTCTCCAAACAGGAACAGTGGTCTACGACCACGAAAAGTAGCCTACGGCCATTGAGAGATGGTCTACGTGACCTCTCCCTCCCTTCGGGAAGAGAAAACAAGACCTGGTTCGTAAACCGAGGTAAAACACAAAAGGGTCCCGAGGTTCAGGGGTAACGCTCTCAGCCGAGACTCCGTAACCTCAGAACGAGCATAACATGCGCAATCACCGAGCGCTCAATCGATGATGTCTGAGTCTTAAGGTCGGTCAAAAATGGATTGTCTACAGTTGCCCCTCTTTGACAGAACTCGAAAATCATACATGACGGGAGTGAATGTCAAAGCCCAGAGACGATCCATTTTTGACAAGGCCGAAGACTGAGACAAACAGGCGAGATAAATGAGATGTGCCCGCAGGAGGGGGGCAGAATGCAATATGTTATGCAGGAAGATTTTGATAATTGGGCTTATATGTTACGCGAAGCCGGTTTGATAATTATGGATGTAACAGATAGAGCAAAATATGCAAATGGGGTAACGCACTCCAACCACGCTAGAATCGTGAGAGAAGGTCCGAAAACAAAATGCCCAAGTGCGTACACGACGCAACCTGAGATGAATTCCAAACACGCTGAAATCGTGTGAGCAAAGGGACACTCAAACCACGCTGAAATCGTGAGAGGAGATCCAACAACCCGCCCAGCGCGTCTACAGCGCAACTTGAGATAAATTCCAAACACGCTGAAATCGTGTGAGGAAAGGGACACTCAAACCACGCTGAAATCGTGAGAGGAGATCCAACAACCCGCCCAGTGCGTCTACAACGCAACTTGAGATAAATTCCAAACACGTTGAAATCGTGTGAGGAAAGGGACACTCAAACCATGCTGAAATCGTGAGAGGAGGTCCGCAAACAATCGCCCAGGTGTGTACACAACACAACCTGAGATGAATTCCAAACACGCTGATATCACGTAAGGAACGGAACACTCAAACCACGCTGAAATCGTGAGAGGAGGTCCAACAACCCAGCCAGCGCGTCTACAACGCAACCTGAGATATATTTCAAACATGCTAAAATCGCGTAAGGAACGGGACACTCAAACCATGCTGAAATCGTGAAAAGAGGCCTAACAACAAACCGCCCAAGCGCGTACACGACGCAACCTGAGATAAATTCCAAACACACTGAAATCATGTGAGGAAAGGGACACTCCAACCACGCTGAAATCGTGAGAGGAGGTCCGAAAACAAACCGCTCAGGTGCGTACGCAACACAATCTGAAATAAATTTCAAACACGCTGAAATCGTGTAAGGAACGGGACACTCAAACTATGCTGAAATCGTGAGAAGAGGCGTAACAACAAACCTCCTAAGCGCGTACATGATGCAACCTGAGATGAATTCCAAACACGCTAAAATCGTGTGAGGAGACGGAAACTCAAACCACTTTGAAATCGTGTGAAGAGGTCTAAAACAAAGTATCAGGTGCGTGCTCGGCGCAACCTGAGAAAGTCCCGGAGGACGACGATCTTAAATACAGCTCGACGTAGAAGGATAAATGGTACAAGATAACACAAGATGCAAGTAAACGCAATAAGCGCGATGATATAGTACATGTTACAAGCAATGTAGAGCATGATGTTTAGGGAATGCAATAAACAGACAAAGCGGCACTTTGGAAAGCACCTTATGGAGTGAGTGGCGGTAAACCGCTTTACTTTGAAGGGGATCTTCCTTCCATTGTGTTCTTCGAACACTTACCTTCAACTCACAATATAAAGGTCTTAAAATGCTGACAAGGGGTAGCTTCTGCATGCAGAAACCACAAATGTCGTTTTCCTTCCTGATCATATTCATAACTTTCCCTTATTACAAACATAGCCAAGATAACTTTGACGGGGAATGGTACTCAGGGGGAGCACTTCTGATCGCCATTCTGGCCTGAAACAGAGAAACAGTCAACACAGTATTCTGTTCACTTTGAACACACAGCTCGGATCAGCACACTGCTTATTCTGAACATGCAGCTCATAACACAGTATTCGGTTTATTCGACACACAGCTCAGAACACAATACTTTGTTTGTTTGGAATGCGGCTCACAACACAATATTCTGTTCATTCGGCATGCAGCTTGAAACATAGCACTCTGTTTATCTGGGCACACAGCTCTTTTGGGCACACAGCTCATTTCGGGCACGCAACTCATTTTGGGCACGCAGCACATTTCGGGCACACAACACGTTTTGCGAGCACACAACTCATTTTGAGGGCTCACAGCTCATTTTTGGGGCACACGGCTCATTTTAGGGCACACAGCTCATTTTTTGAGCAGACAGCTCATTTTGGGCACACACACATTTTGGGGGCACACAGCTCATGTCGAGCACACAGCAGATCTTGGGCACACAGCTCATCTTGGGGGCACACAGCTCATTTTTTGGGCACACGGCTCTTTGGGGACACAGCCTATTTCGGGCACACGACTCATTTTTTGAGCATACAGGTCATTTCGGGCACACGACTCATTCCGGGCACACAGCTCATCTTGGGGGCACACAGCTTATTCTGAACACACAATTCATTTCGGGCGCACAACACATTTTGGGACACACAACACATTTGGGGGTACGCAGCTCATTTCGATTCTGAACCCATAGCTCATACACTTCATGTTGAACACGCAGCTCACACATTTCAATTTTGAACACATAGCTCATACACTTCATGTTGAACACGTAGCTCACACATTTCAATTCTGAACACACAGCTCATATATTTAAACACGCAGCTCACACTTTTCAATTCTGAACACACAGCTCATATGTTGAACACGCAGCTCACACTTTTCAATTCTAAACACACAGCTCAAATACTTCATGTTGAACACGCAGCTCGCACATTTCAATTCTGAACCAACAGCTCATATGTTGAACACGCAGCTCACACTTTTCGATTCTAAACACACAGCTCATATACTTCATATTGAACACGCAGCTCACACATTTCAATTCTGAACCCACAGCTCATATGTTGAACACGCAGCTCACACTTTTCGATTCTGAACACACAGCTCATATACTTCATGTTGAACACGCAGCTCACACATTTCAACTCTAAACCCACAACTCATATGTTGAACACGCAGCTCACACTTTTCAATTCTAAACACACAGCTCATAAACATCATGTTGAACACGCAGCTCACACATTTCAATTTTGAACCCACAACTCATATACGTCATTTTGAACACGCAGCTCACATATTTGACTTTGAACACGCAGCTCATTCTTAATTCTAAACACGCAACTCATGAATTTTCATTTCTGAACATACAGCTCATTCACTTCATTTTGAACACGCAGCTCACGAATTTCACTTTGAACACGCAGCTCATACATTTTCATTTTTGAACACGTAGCTCATAACACAACATTGCTCGATCTGAACACACGGCTGATAACACAGTATTTTTTTTTATTTTGAACATGCAGCGCCTTCTGAACATACATGATGCGATGACGGAACTTGCAGAAGTTGAAACAAACTCAGATGCCTGACATTTTACCTTTCTTTCTTTTGTTTCGAAGTCTGGAACGTATATAGCTCCAGATAGGTCCTGGTTTTACTGTTCCCACATGACCCGAGTTGAACCCTGCAGTTTTTGAAAGAACAAAATCTCGTTTTGCACAAATGTGGAGAACGGCATGACACTCTGAGCACAAAACAATTTTTTTTTTTTTTTTAAATTGAGAGTGAGAATAAATTCTCAACTGGATATTGAGCCTACGATTGAACACAACACACCACGACTTAAGAACAAAGAAAAAGACAAGGTAAGACAACCTAAACACATCTATAGACACCCGAAACGACTCAAAACAAGAATCGAGATAGTCAAAACGACTGACACGACACACAGGCGTGTTCCAATGGCAAGAGACCTTTCAGTGCACGAGGAGCCAGTTTCTTCGGGTAATATTCCCATCCTTTTCTTATTTGTGATTTTCACATCACTCGGCCCTCAAGCTCGGTTTTTCTCTCGAAACCCTTTCCTCGCTTTTCCTCTCAGAGCACATCTCTCTATTCTTCAATCTCTTATTTTTTATCCCTCTCCCTGGGTGATTAATGGATAAACAAGATAGTTGTGGGTTTATGCCCAACATTATCAGCTCGCAGCTACTTCTTTCGATGACGTCTAGTCGGTGCCCTGGATGAGGGAGTGGAATGGATTGATCCATTCCGATTCCTACTTCGCACTTGGCTTGATACCTCACTGTTTGAAAGATGAGAGAGCTTTTAGCCCTTCGTTGCTATCCTCAGTTGTGCCCTTTTCTGGCAGATAGAATGCCCTTCTTGGCAAGAAGAGTGCCCTTTCTGGCAAGTATGTTGACAACGGGGAAAAGATAGAACACTTGACTCAACTGTGCCCCCAATTCATTATTTTGACCATTTTTTGTTTTTGCTTTCTACTAAAACAATTTTGACCAACATGAGAGTTAGATTAACACATTTGTTCCAATTTTTGATTTGAAATCATGCAAGTTAGGTTATGAGCACTAAAAATTTTCCTTTTTTGGGTCCAAGAAATGGTCCAGTTTTGAAAAATGAAATACTTTTCGAAAAAATTAGTCAACCTCAGTAAAAATTCTCAAAAATTGTTTTTTCAAACGGCCACTGCTCAACGAGCATAGAACCTACTCTCGAGATGCACAACCTCAGATCCGTAGGAGAATTGCCCTTGTCTGAACGACACTGCATGGCAACGGAAAGTTGCCCTCTTGTTTGAATAGTACCGTAGCGCGCTGTAAGGCAACGGAAAGTTGCCCCATGTTTGAATAGCACCTCAGCACACTGTAACCAGTTTTCAAGGTGACAATTACAACCGAGCTCTCAGATACAAAGAGAACAAAGATGACTAGAACCATCACATGGACACAGTTGAATTTGAAGTGTTTTACGGCTGGACTTCAGAATGAAGTTGCCTACGTATCCCAAACATGGGAATCAAGCCTTGCGTAGTTCCGGGGGGAGGTACACTCGGGTATTAACCTCTTCTTTTGCGCTCTAACTTTTGCCAAGGCCGCCCTTTCTGGGTTTTTAGCCTTGCGGGCTTTGTTCTTCTCTTCTTTTCAATTCTTTTCTTTTTCATCTTTTCTTTTCATTTTTTCATCTTTTCTTCTTCTTTTTTTTTTTTTTTTTTTTTTTTGCATTTTTCTCATTTTTTCTTTTTTCTTCTTTTTCTTCCTCTAACTTTTGCCTGGGTCGCCCTTCCGGGTTTTCGGCCCAGCGAGCCTCTCAAGGGTAAAAGTGTAGCTTTGTCCATGTCAAATGGTTTCGAGATCTTGAAGTCATCTGAATCTAGGAGAATGGCTATTGCTCGCTAATGATGTAGAAGACCATCCAATGGAGTGTGAATTAGCCCCTAGTGTTGTGGATAGGAACTCGGCTGTCCTTCAGCAATGTCTTCTTCTTTCCTCCCTTCTGAGGTTTGGCATTCTTGCCGATCTTCATTGATTTTTGGAATGATCCATCTTCGGCTCTTCGAGCACAATCTGGCATCTTTTGACCCTAGTTTGAGGGGTGTTTCTAATCTAGCTTTGCAAGCTTCTTTTGACGACATCTGATCTTCTTGATCTACCTTCCCTGCCCCTAGTTTGTAAGCTGCTTCGAATCTGGCCACACAGGCCTCACATTGTGGTTGACCTTTGCATATTCTGAATTAAGGTTCAAGGTTTGAAAGTGAGGGGTCGAGTCTCAGGGCTGAGAGCGATCCTAAGCTGCACAATCTCAAGAGTGATTCCACACAGGTCTTCGCAGGACCATGCAAAACATTTTTTGAAATTCTTTAAGAAAGCGACAAATCGCTCGCGCTAAAGACAGTGTAGAACCAATCTGGATCAAGCTAGGGTCCTTCTCAGTACTCACATTAACAAACATGATTTCATTCATTAAGGGCTTAACATGCCTCTCTTTCTCTCAATTGATCAAATTTTGCAAAACCCGAGGAATTCCTCCCTCTTCGTTTTCATCACAGTGTTCGAAAAGTTTTGAAAAACTTAGGTCAATGCAATAATTTCAACGCACAGAAGAGCAGGTGAAATGCGCTGCCATTTTATTCAAACTTCTGGCACAAGTGGCGCAAGGCAGAAGCAAACACAAGAGTGTGAAAATCATTGCTATTTCATTTACATCTTCTGGTGTAACTGGCTCCAAGGCAGAAGCAAACACATGAGTGTGAAAATCACTGCTGTTTCATTTAGATCTTCTGGTGTAACTGGCTCCAAGGCAGAAACAGACTAGAGAGAAAGCAAAAAGATAAACACAAAACAAAATGGTGATGCCCGGGGTAACACCACCGGAATCACCCGACCTTTGTACAACAGGACTGACTGGATACACCAAGACAGACCCTTAATCAAACAGACTGGCTCAAGACAATGGGACAGACTCAAAAAAAACTACAGGATTGACTCAACACCCAAGTCAGAAACTACAAAACTAGCATTCGCAAATGCTCAAAATACTGCGTGCCAAACGCCACATCCGGAGTAAACCGAGCACCGCCCGCAGATGGTTCATCCCCTGATGACATCACATTATCCCCCAGGTTCACTGATCTAGTAACAATAGACTTTGCTGAGCTTGGTGGGAGGACGACCCCATTGTCAAACAAGTCATGTACTTCATGGCAAAGACGGAAGCAATTGTTGGTGTTATGACCGGTCTGTTGATGGTACACACAGTACTAGGTAGTATCATGCCCTGGGGGAAGATGAGCAGGGAGGGGCCGAGGCTCGAGGGGTTTAAGATGCCCCTTTTCAGCAAGGACTTGAAGGGCCTTGGACAGAGGCATATAGAGGGCATGGAAGACCCTGTGACCTCGGGGTTGATACTTCGAGGTTTGTGGATTTTTGCTAGGCGCACAAGCGAAAGGGTCAGCAGGAGCTGGCTTGGTTTGCTGATCTCTCCTGAGTGCAGGATTTGAGCTCAAAGGATCGTTTCTGGTACGACGGTCCTTCTCTCGGTTTTCCCCTTCGCTTGAACTACTCTCACTCTGATGTGCAAAGTGTCATCCACTGTTTTTACAGCAATAGTGAGCACCTGCTATTTATTTAGTCCTCCGGCTTTCAAAGCCTCAACAGCCGACAGGAGTTGTTCGTAGGGGTCGGTGTCCACCTTCACCTTGTTCTTACCACTCGCCTCGGCTTAGTAGAAGGTTTGAGTTGCTACATAAGAGTGGAGCCTCGTTGTTGTCGACATGCCATTGTCGGAACTTGGGATGGCTTCAGGTTGGCTGAGTTGGATTGCAATTCGCCCCAGTAGCGGGGGCTCCTTCGGTACGAAGTTCCCGACATACGATGTGGTTGGTGGCGAAGCTGACATTCCGTAGGCTACATCAGCCACGGATCTCTGAAGAACGCCAATCATTCCCATCAACTCGAAAGTGGTGGGCTCATGGGTTTAAAATAATAGGGGTTCCCAGATCAGATGTGCCGTAGGTGATCTGGGTAGGTGTGGCACTTCAACGTCGGTATCACCCTGTATGATGATTCCCTGGTTTAATGCGGCTTCCATAACCACTATTTCCTCTGAATTATGTGTCATCATGAGTCCACTGAACTGATCGGAGGTGATGTGACTGGTGGCTGACGGATCAGATGAACCGGTGTGCCCTAACTGGCCTTTCTCTGCTTTTCCTCAGCGAAGAAAGATACTGACTGCTTTGAACAGAATCTCCGAACTGAAAGAGAAAACAGGCAGCAGCTCAGCCCAATTTCCCTAGGACAAATACAGGTATGGCTGGATAACTATATTCAACCACTGATCACTGTTTCCCAAATTACTGTCCCAAAAACTAAATCTGATACCCGCAGATAACTGATTTCCAAAATACTGAACTGGTGATGCCCACAGGCCTGATAGCCAGACTTGTAAACTGATACATGCATTCCTGTAGAGACGCAGTCTAAAAGCACATAGCAAACAAGTGATAGCCAAAACACCCCTATGGAGGGGTAGGGTTTCCCTGTCCTATTTTGTCAGGAGCTAGGGTTTCACTACGCACGCAGTGGTTTCAAACAACCTATAATCGGGTGAGCAACCTGTCTTAGTTTGGGATAGTCACTATGGATTCCGAATATGCACTAGATCAAATGGTCAAAAAGGGTGCCCCAGTAAAATCGGGTTTGTGTCCCCATCGTGGCAGAGCCTGTAACCGGTCAGCCTTATGGCACGCTTCTCGAAGCGAGCCTCCGACAAACCGTTCTGGAATAGCAGATGGCAAACACTGTGACTGAGGTGAACCAATGCAAATGCAATGCAAAGAAACACATAAGTGTAATCAAAACAAGATATCATGAGTTCGAGTCAAGTTCTCTAAGTCCCCAGCAGAGTCGCCAGAACTGTAGACGTCCCCGAACGTCCCAAGAGGAATCCCGTTTTGTTCATTAGGCTCACTACAGTTCGGACTCAAAATGTCACGGTTCTTAATCTGATCTCGTAAAGTGCAATGCAAGACTGATAAATCACCAAAGAGTCCAAATCTGGCAAATCGTTTTGGAAAACTGATTTTTAGAAAGAAGTGCCAAACATGGACTGTTTTGCCAGATACAGAGTCGCCACCTAAAAATTTTATTTTGGGGGAATTTAGGAAACCTTGACTAGTGCCTAAGGCCACGTGTCCATCCTCACCAAAGTTGTCTCGGCTCGGGAACTTGGGTACGATTGGGGAATGTCATATCATGAGCACCCCCACTCGCCCGATCAAAGATCGGCCACTACGGAGCATGATATCTTGTTTTGAAAACATATGTGCTCTTATTTCGGTTTATTAGCCTAAAATTACTGTGTGATGCGCACAGCATACAAGTATAGACTGGATCGCCTAAATTGGAACAAAACATCTCATGTTTGTTTTTGAAAACGGTTTGCTACTCGCAAGTAGGCTAAAATGCGGATTTTCCCACCCTCAAGTGGGCTTAAGAAACAGGGTGATTTGCCACTTTCAAGTGGGCTTAAAACTCATATTCAATGAATTGTTCCAATTCAAGTAATCCAACCTTGACCCACAGGCATTCAGGCAGTTATATCACATAAGCACATAGCCTCATGGTAAGCATGCTATCATGGCAGTCACTCACACGCATGCAAGGATGCTAAAACAAAAACACTTACCGAGTACTCCGAGCCAAAGAAACAAGCTAATTAGAAAACATGCATGAATCCAAACTATGCTGAAATGTCTAATGCAACACATGCAAGAATGCAACTAGGAATAGGCTCGGCTATCCTAAGAATGACGTATGAAATGCGACAGATAACACGTATTCAACTCGGAATTGAAATACAATGTAGTGAGCATGATGCGTCGAGCCCGGTGCATACAAGACAAATGAATGAATGCAAACATGCGAATATAAGTATGCTAATTGAAACATGCCCTAAACTAACCATCAAAGCTAGTAAATAAAAGGGAGAAAGACGTGGGCTTGGAAGACATACATCACACACACGCGCACTTATTACAACATTGCCCTCCTCGGAGGATCCGAATAATACAAAACCAGATGAATAATGAACTACAGCTAATTATTACACGACATTAACTGATTAACAAAATAACTAAGTAAGCATGTAAACTAAATGAATGTGACTGTCTCGGCTCTGTTTTGGATGACAATGGATGCATGCATGCTCGAGTCGCCTCGTCGGGAAATCCATCGTGATGCTTCATCCCGCTTTTGTGTGCAATTTATTTCAGAAACTTGCACAAAGCTCCAAGAGGCTGAAACTCCACTCTGGGAAGTTGTGGGAGGGCTGTCGACCAGCCAATGGCATGGGAGACCACCTGCCAAGCACCCCTTTGTGGTGGAGACCAAAAAGGGTGGTCGATCTGCTAGAAAACCTGGTCGGCCGACCACTTTCTGCCCCTGGATTCTGGTTTTCTGCAACACAAAGCAATAGGGAAGCATGGCAAGGTATTTTCAACAAATGTGTGCTCGACCACTCTCCCCATCATAGCATAGGCTCTAGGGAGTGTAACCCTCGATCCTCAGACCACCAATCACGTATCTCGATGCATGATGGCCGAGGAGTCGGATTGCACGACTTAATGTGACAAGAATGAACAAATAAGCATCTAAAGCCAATAACTCTATCATGGATAGTCAAGAGTGTCGGCGATCGGGAATCGAGGAACGCTTGATCACTTGGAGTATGAAACGCTCCTCGTTTCCCATGTTTGGGCTAACTCCTATCCCAAAGATGATGAAACAAGAATGTCATGCTCAATGCAACTTCTATTATGCAATCCTAATGTAATGCAACTAAATGATACAAAGATGCAAGGAATGACATGCAAGCATGCAAATGGCATACACAATGCTATGAACTACACATGACATACTCAATGCACATGGACTAAACAATGGCATACACAATACACATGTGAAGACTAACAAACACAATGGGATGAACAAGGCATGCTCAATTCAATGATCAACTCATGCGAGAACATGGACTATGTGTCATACACAATGCAAGATGGACTTAAACCAAAGTGAATGGGCCTCGGCCACACCCAAATCAGTGGCCAAACATGATGAAATCAAAGCAACAAGACACACATAAGAATGCACAATGCAAAGGCTCTAACCTAATGCATCAAATGCCATTCTACCAAAGCAATGCAAGGGATGAAATATAGCATACAATCATACATTTTCTAGCTCTGAAATGATCTGCAAGATGGTCCCAAATCATGCAAATATGTCACACAATGCATGCTAGATGGCCCGAATACCGAAACTAGTGAAGTGCGTTACACTAGAGGTATACAAAGCAATGCACAAATGGCAAAACCAGCCCCAAATAGACCCTAGGTAGGTCCAAGACAGTGGGAAAATGGCCTAAGATGATGGCTCACAATGCATAGAAATGAAGCTCATGCTAAGGCTAAAAAATAAGGCATACATGCACAACTCTCAAACATATTGAAGGAGTGATGAACATGAGAATATGGCAACCTTATATGCTCTGAAATATCCTGCTTGATGATGACAAACATGTCCAGGGTCCAAACAACGCATGCTAGTGGACCCGATACAACAGGACTGACTCGATACAACAAGACAGACCCTTAATCAAAAAGACTGACTCAAGACAATGGGACAAACTCAAAACAAAACTACAGAATTGACTCAACACCCAAGTCAGAAACTACAAAACTAGCATTCGCAAATGCTCAAAATACTGCGTGTTAAACGCCACATCCGGAGTAAACCGAGCATTGCCCGCAGGTGGTTCATCCCCTGATCACATCATATTATCCTCGAAGTCCACTGATCCAGTAACAATAGACTTTGTTGAGCTTGGTGAGAGGATAACCCCGTTGTCAAACAAGTCTTGTACATCATGGCGAAGACAGAAGCAATTGTTGGTGCTATAACCGGTTTGTTGATGGTACGCACAGTACTAGGTAGTATCATGACCTGGTGGAAGATGAGCAAGGAGGGGCCGAGGCTCGAGGGGTTTAAGATGCCCCTTTTTAGCAAGGACTTGAAGGGCCTTGGATAGAGGCATATAGAGGGCATGGAAGACGCTACGACCTCGGGGTTGATACTTCGAGGTTTGTGGATTTTTACTGGGCGCACTAGCGAAAGGGTCAGCAGGTGCTGGCTTGGTTTGCCGATCTCTCCCGAGTGCAGGATTAGAGCTCAAAGGATCGTTTCTGGTACGACGACCCTTCTCTCGATTTTTCCCTTGGCTTGAACTACTCTCATTCTGAGTGGGGAAAGTGTCGTCCACAGTTTTTACGGCAATAGCGAGCACCTGCTATTTATTTAGTCCTCTGGCTTTCAAAGCCTCAACAGCCGACATGAGTTGTTCGTAGGGGTCGGTGTCCGCCTTTACCTTGTTCTTACCACTCGCCTCGGCTTAGTAGAAGTTTTGAGTTGCTACATAAGAGTGGAGCCCCATTGTTGTCGACATGCCATTGTCAGAACTTGGGATGGCTTCAGGTTGGCTAAGTTTGATTACAATTCGCCCCAGTAGCGGGGGTTCCTTCGGTATGAAGTTCTCGACATACGATGTGGTTGGTGGCGAAGCCGACATTCTGTAGGCTACATCAGCCACGGATCTCTGAAGATCGCCAATCATTACCATCAACTCGAAAGTGGTGGGCTCACGGGTTTAAAATAACTGGGGTTCCCAGATCGGATGTGCGGCAAGTGACTTGGGTGGGTTTGGCACTTCAACGTCAGTATCACCCTGTATGATGACTCCCTGGTTTAATGCGGCTTCCATAACCACTATTTCCTCTGAATTATGTGTCATCACGAGTCTACTGAACTGATCGGAGGTGATGTGATTGGTGACTGACGGATCAGATGAACCGGTGAGCCCTAACTGGCCTTTCTCTGCTTTGCCTCAGTGAAGGAAGATACTGACTGCTCTGAACTGAATCTTCGAACTGAAAGAGAAAACAGGCAGCAGCTCAGCCCAATTTCCCTAGGACAGATACAGGTATGGCTAGATAACTATATTCAACCACTGATCACTGTTTCCCAAATTACAACCCCAAAAACTGAATCTGATACCCACAGATAAATGATTCCCAAAATACTGAACTGGTGATACCCACAGGCCTGATACCCAGACATGCAAACTGATACATGCATTCCTGTAGAGACGCACTCTAAAAGCACATAGCAAACAAGTGAGAGCCAAAACACCCCTATGGAGGGGTAGGGTTTCCCTGTCCTATTTTGCTAGGAGCTAGGGTTTCACCACGCACGCAACGATTTCAAACAACCTCACCCGTCTTAGTTTGGGATAGTCACTATGGATTCCGAATATGCACTAGGTCGAATGGTCAAAAAGGGTGCCCCGGTAAAATCGGGGTTTGTGTTCCCATCGTGGCAGAGCCCGTAACCGGTCAGCCTTATGGCACGCTTCTCGAAACGAGCCTCCGACAAACCGTTCAGGAATAGCAGACAGCAAACACTGTGACTTAGGCGCCCCCATGCAAATGCAATGCAAAGAAACACATAAGTGTAGTCAAAACAAGATATCATGAGTTCGAGTCAAGTTCTCTAACTCCCCAGCAAAGTCGCCAGAAACTGTAGATGCCCCCGAGCGTCCCAAGAGGAATCCCGTTTTGTTCATTAGGCTCACTATAGTTTGGACTCAAAATGTCACGGTTCTTAATATGATCTCGCAAAGTGTAATGCAAGACTGATAAATCACCAAAGAGTCCAAATCTGGCAAATCGTTTTGGAAAAGTGATTTTTAGAAAGAAGTGTCAAACATGGACTGCTTTGCCAGATACAGAGTCGCCACCTAAATATTTTATTTTGAGGGAATTTAGGAAACCCTGACTCGTGCCTAAGGCCACGTGTCCGTCATCACAAAAGTTGCCTCGGCTCGGGAACTTGGGTACGATTGGGGAAGGTCATTTCATGAGCACCCCCGCTCGCCCGATCAAAGATCGGCCATTACTATGCATGATATCTTGTTTTGAAAACATATGTGCTCTTATTTCGGTTTATTAGCCTAAAATTATTGTGTGATGCGCACAGCATACAAGTATAGACTGGATCACCTGAATTGGAACAAAACATCTCATGTTTGTTTCTTAAAACGGTTTGCTACTCGCAAGTAGGCTAAAATTCGGATTTTGGCTTAAGAAACAGAGTGATTTGCCACTCTCAAGTGGGCTTAAAACTCATAACCAATGAATTGTTCCAATTCAAGTATTCCAACCTTCACCCACAGACATTCAGGCAGTTATATCACATAAGCACATAGCCTCATGGCAAGCATGCTATCATGGCAGTCACTCACACGCATGCAAGGATGCTAAAGCATAAACACTTACCGAGTACTCCGAGCCAAAGAAAAAAGCTAATTAGAAAACATGCATGAATCCTAACTATGTTGAAATGTCTAATGCAACACGTGCAAGAATGCAACTAGGAATAGGCTCAGCTATGCTAAGAATGGCGTATGAAATGCTACAGGTAACATGTATTCAACTCGGAATTGAAATACAATGTAGTTAGCATGATGCGCCGAGCCCGGTGCATGCAAGACAGATAAATGAATGCAAACATGCGAACATAAGTATGCTAATTGAAACATGCCCTAAACTAACCATCAAAAGATAGTAAATAAAAGGGAGAAAGACGTGGGCTTGGAAGACATACATCACACACACGCACACTTATTACAACATTGCCCTCCTCGAAGGATCCGAATAATACAAAACCAGATGAATAATGAACTATAGCTAATTACTACACGACATTAATTAATTAACAAACTAGCTACGTAAGCATGTAAACTAAATGAATGTGATTGCCTCGCCTCTATTTTGGATGACAATGGACGCATGCATGCTCGAGTCGCCTCATCGGGAAATCCATCGCGATGCTTCATCCCGCCTTTGTGTGCAATTTATTTCAGAAACTTGCACGAAGCTCCAAGAGGCTGAAACTCCACTCTGGGAAGTTGTGGGAGGGCTGCCGACAAGCCAATGGCATGGGAGACCACCTGCCAGCCACCCCTTTGTGGTGGAGACCAAAAAGGGTGGTCGGCCTGCCAGAAAACTTGGTCGGCCGACCACTTTTTGCCCCTAGATTCTGGTTTTCTGCAAAGCAAAGCAATAGGGAAGCATGGCATGGTATTTTCAACAAATGTGTGCTCGACCACTCTCCCCGTCATAGCACAGGCTCTAGGGAGTGTAGCCCTCGATCCTCGGACCACCAATCATGCATCTCGATGCATGATGGCCGAGGAGTCGGATTGCACGACTTAATGTGACATGAATGAACAAATAAGCATCTAAAGCCAATAACTCTATCATGGATAGTCAAGAGTGTCGGCGACAGGGAATTGAGGCACGTTTGATCACTTGGAGTATGAAACGCTCCTTGTTTCCCATGGTGGGGCTAACTCCTATCCCAAACATGATGAAACAAGAATGTCATGCTCAATGCAACTTCTAGCATGCAATCCTAATGTAATGCAACTAAATGATACAAAGATGCAAGGAATGACATGCAAGCATGCAAATGGCATACACAATGCTATGAACTACGCATGACATACTCAATGCACATGGACTAAACAATGGCATACACATTGCACATGTGAAGACTAACAAACACAATGGGATGGACAAGGCATGCTCAATGCAATGATCAACTCATGCGACAACATGGACTATATGGCATACACAATGCAAGCTGGACTTAAACCAAAGTGAATGGACCTCGGCCACACCCAAATCAGTGGCCAAACATGATGAAATCAAAGTAACAAGACACATATAAGCATGCACAATGCAAAGGCTCGAACCTAATGCATCAAATGCCACTCTACCAAAGCATGGCAATGGATGAAATATAGCATACAATCATACGTTTTCTAGCTCTGAAATGATATGCAAGATGGTCCCGAATCATGCAAATATGTCACACAATGCATGCTAGATAGCCCGAAAACTGAAACTAGTGAAGTGCGTTACACTAGAGGTATACAAAGTAATGCACAAATGGAAAAACCAGCCCCAAACAGACCCTAGGCAGGTCCAAAACAGTGGAAAAATGGCCTAAGATGATGGCTCAAAATGCATAGAAATGAAGCTCATGCTAAGGCTAAAAAATAAGGCATACAAGCACAACTCTCAATCATATTGAAGGAGTGATGAACATGAGAATATGGCAACCTTATATGCTCTGAAATATCATACTTGATGATGCCAAAACATGTCAATGGTCCAAACAATGCATGCTAGTGGACCCAATATGCAAAGCTAGTGAGCTTAAATTGAACTATGGACATATACAACAACGCATGCACGACCCAAAACACTTCAAACAGAGCTAAGGGAACCCAAAATATGAATAAAATAAGTTTGGATCATGATTTACACTACAACCATATGAAGCACATGAGAGGCCACCAAACCAGTCAAAAATAAAATCATGGCATGTCAAATGAAGCCCAAAAACCCACTAAACTTGACCAATGCATGCAAGAATGACATGCCCCTTTGATAGGCTATAAAGAGGGTTATTCTACACATGCAAGATGGACACCCAAAATGGAAAAAAAGGCTCTGGACAAAGCCTATGCTGGTCCTAAAAGCCACCAAAAATGGCTTGAAACATGGCTTGGAGGTATGTAAATAAGGGCTCCTTTGTTAGGCCAAATATGCTAGTAAACAAGACAACGGGTGAGAGGGTCACCACTCTCTGATTTTGGTGCCCAAAACAGCATAATAACCACTGAAAATCCGCTAGCTTTCAGGGGTCAAAATGGCCAACAAAGCTTAACACAAAGGGCCTAATGCATGGCTCAAAACAAGATGAAATAAAGCATGCAGGGGGGTAGATGACCCCCAACAAAAAAATGGTCTTAAACAAAC
Organism: Camellia sinensis; assembly: GCF_055761805.1. Taxonomy (NCBI): domain Eukaryota; kingdom Viridiplantae; phylum Streptophyta; class Magnoliopsida; order Ericales; family Theaceae; genus Camellia; species Camellia sinensis. The sequence goes on from NC_138963.1 coordinate 147,395,199, forward strand.
ATGTTAAGGACTTCAAAATAAGACTATTTTAAGTTTATGACAAAACTCAAATATGCATGCAAACTAGGCTAAGAGATGGAACAAAACAATGCTAAAAAGAGGGAAATAGAGTGTTACCCTTGTAGCCAAAGGGACCAGCAGCTTCTGGACCAAAAATAGCACACCTTCAACCTCTAAAAACCAGCTCCAAGGTGCTTAGGTTGATAATGGAGGTGTTGTGCCAGGAGATGGTATGCAAAGGGGTCAAGAACTATGCAACTTTAGAGCCAAAGTGTAGAGATATAGAGGGAAGTGTATGTATAAGCCATAAACAACTTTCTGAACCATTGCAAGGGAAGACGAGCCTTCCCTTTGTAGAGCCAAGGGTCTAAAGCTTCTTCAAGAAGCTTAAAACCATGGTTAAACATCCTCCATACACGTGTATGGACGATGCAATCTGTGGCTTCCAGCAGGCACAGCTGGCACCAACTTAGTGAGACAGAACAGGAGAAAGCTGGCCGACCAGTTCAGGTGGTCGGCCGACCACTCCCCCTGGTCGGCCGACTAGGGTCAAAAGGTTCAGCTGGTCGGTGGCCTCTTAGGGTGGTCTCCACACTCAAAGCAAGCAAGTGGTGTGTTGGGAGACTAGCAATTGTGGCCCAAAAGTGAGGGAGACCAGCTACCTGACAAGAAAACCGGCCGGCGGGAGAAAAGTGGTCTCCAAGGAGAAAAGGTGGTCTCCCACCCTTGTACCACCTTCCAAACAATGAAAATAGAGTCCATACCAAAAATGAACCAAGACGGATGCAAAACGAGGGTTCAGGGGCCAAAACGCGCAGCCGGGTGCCCCGAAAACTGACTGTTAAGCATCGAAAGTGGCGTGCGACCACGAAGGTGGTCTCCCGGGCCACAGTGTCCCTCTAGAGAGAGGAACAAGGTGTGTGCCAAAAATCGGAGCAAACGGAGAAAGTTAAGCGGTCTCGAACCGAGGCGTACGGCCGACGGCTCTGAAAATTGGAAACTAGCCTCCAAACGGGAACAGTGGTCTACGACCACGAAAAGTAGCCTACAGCCACTGAGAGATGGTCTTCGAGACCTCTCCCTCCCTTCAGGAAGAGAAAACAAGACTTGGTTCACAAACCGAGGCAAAGCACAAAAAGGTCCCGAGGTTTGGGGGTAAGGCTCTCAACCGAGACTCCATAACTTCAGAACGAGCACAACATGCGCAATCACCGAGCGCTCAATCGATGACGTCTGAGTCTTAAGGTCGGTCAAAAATGGGGTGTCTACAATGCCTGACACGTGCATTTATTTCAGAATCTCAACTTCACACTCCCCTGTTTTCCGAACGTGCGAGAATGAGCCCTACACGTGCGGTGGTGCTTCCCGCATGTGCAGCCATGAGCCCCGCACGTGAGGTCGCAGCCCCTATTTTGAGTAGTCCGAAATAACACACATACCCAGCTAGGTCAACACAATACAAGGTGTAAAATAGAAGAATTTGAGACAATATGATGATATAACACCACACTAACATGAATCATAAGCTCAATTAAACCTTCATTTTCTTCAAATTCATATACACAACCCAATTCCTTCAAAGTTCTACCCATATTAGGTTTTCAATTATATATATATATATATAACCATTTAAATATATAGATGAGTTCAAACATACAAACCAAAGAATATGATGCAATTCTCCTTCACAAAGCTCAAAATAGTTCAAAACAACTAAAATACAAGGATCTTCCTTCTAATTAACCAACTATCACGCACAAGCTCCTTCTTGAAACCTTAGCTTTCACAAATAACCAAAATTCCTACTAAAATCAATTAGAGAGGATTTTCTTAGTGAATTAAACTTGCCTTGGACTCAAATCTCTAAAACTCATCTCAATTCTTCAAGTTTCCCTCTTGTTGAGCCTCATCTTCTTTCTCTCCTTCTCTCACTCTCCCTTCCTCTCAGGACATATTTCTCTGTGATAGAATTGCCAAGTTAAGAGTTTAAAAGGGTTAACTAAGAGTTAACCACAAATTAAGCAGTTTAATCATTACTAATCAATTTTTTACAAAAATTCACATTATGATCTAAAAATCACGCTTATTGCAATTATAAAGTCAATTTTGGGTTATCGCGCCTTTACGGCCTGCAATTACTAATCTAACCATCACAGTTGTAACAGAGTTTTCCCATAGTTGACAGATATAAGTCTATAATCATATAATTCACACAATTAAATTTAATTTTACCTAAAATTTTGCATTAAGCGTATAAATGGACATAAGAAGAGATTGAAAGCATAATAGAAAACATGTAAGAGGGTCGGGTTATTACACTCTCCCTCCCTTAATAAGTTTGGTCCCTCAAACTTGTTTTACCTTACTATAGAAATAATTCTGGATATTGGTGTGCATTTCTTCTTCTTTTTCCCAAGTAGCTTCTGCTCCGTAATGCTCTTGCCATTCGACCTTTACCATTGGGATTACCCAGTTTTCTAGTTGCTTCACTTGCCGGTCCAAAATTTGAATTGGTTTTTCTTCACAGGTTAATTTATCATCCAAGGTGATTTGGTGCTAATCGATGACATGAAACGGATCTGGAAGATAACCTCGCAACATAGATACATGAAATACATTATACACTTGGTCCATGCTTGGTGGAAGAGTAACTCGATAAGCCACCAGACCCACTTTCTCAAGAATTTGGAACGGACCAACATATCGGCGTGTTAACTTACCATTTTTACCGAATCGAGGATGTCCCTTCATTGGAGTGACTTTTACAAAAACATAATTACCCATATAAAATTCCAAATCTCTTCGTCGGTGATCAGCATAACTCTTTTGTCTACTTTGAGCGGGTTCTTAATCTTTCTTGTATGGTTTTAATCTTTTCTGTCGTCAACTGTACAATTTCAGGCCCTAACAACGATCTATCTCCAACTTTGGCCCAACACATGGGGGAACGACATGGCCTTCCATATAAGGCTTCATAGGGGGCCGTTCTAATGCTCGAATGGTAACTATTATTGTATGCAAACTTCGCCAACGGTAAATGAGTTTCCCAACTCCCCTGGAAGTCCAAAACACACATTCGTGGCATATCTTCTAACGTTTGTATTATCCTCTCGGATTGCCCATTGGTCTGGGAGTGAAAGGCTGTACTAAACTTTAACTTTGTCTCCATTGCATTCTGTAAACCTTGCCAAAATCTAGACACAAATTTCGGGTCTCTGTCTGACACAATCGAAACCGGAACACCATGAAGCTTCACAATTTCATTCACATAGATTACAGCAAGTTTATCTGCATTATACTGAGTCTTCATAGGTAGGAAATGAGCGGATTTAGTTAACCGATCCACGATGACCCATATTGAATTCATGCCCGAGGAGTTCGCGGTAACCCTACAATGAAATCCATAGTTAAATGTTCCCACTTCCACTCCGGAATTGGAAGGGGTTGAAGCAACCCTGTCGGTCTCTGATGTTCTGCCTTCACTTGTTGACATTGCAAACATTTCGAAACAAACTCCGCGATTTCTTTCTTCATATTCGGCCACCAAAAGTTCTACTTTAAATCTCGATACATCTTTTGTACTCCTGGGATGTATTGAGAGTCTCAAGGCATGTGCTTCTTCCATCAAGTTCTTTTTAATTTCTGGTACATTGGGAACATATAATCTACCTTGAAATTTAAGTACATAATTTGCAAAGTCAAATCCGGGTTTTTGTTTTGTCCTCATCTCCTCCTTGATCTTCCTTAAGAATTCATTTTCCATCTGTCGTTCCTTGATTTTTTCGATTAATGCCGACTGGCCTAAGATTGCTGCTACTATAGCATCCCGACTATGCACCACAATGTCTACGTCCATCCTTTCCAATTCAAGTGATAATTCCTTCTGCCTCTTGAGCAAATTGGCCAAATTTCCCATACCCTTTTGGCTAAGAGCGTCTGCAACTGTATTGGATTTACCAGGATGGTAAAAATTTACAAATCATAATCCTTAATGAGTTCCAACCATCGTCGCTGTTGCATATTCAACTCCTTTTGGGTAAAGAGATACTTGAGGCTCTTATGATCAGTATAGACTTCACAAGTAGTGCCATACAAATAATGTCGCCATACCTTCAAAGCAAAGACCACCGCTACTAGCTCTAGGTCATGTGTGGGGTAGTTCCTTTCATAGGGTTTGAGTTGACGAGATGCATAAGCGATAACCCTCCCATTTTGTATAAGTACACAGCCTAGCCCTTTATAAGAAGCATCACTGTGGATCACAAATCCTTCAGTGCCAGATGGTAGTGCAAGAACCGGTGCTGTAGTTAACTTCGTTTTCAATTCCCGAAAGGCAGATTCCCGTTGTTTGGACCATTCAAACAAAACACCCTTCTGAGTTAATTGAGTGAGTGGCACGACAATTTTGGAGAAATCTTTAACAAACCTTCAGTAGTACCCGGCCAATCCCAAGAACTACGCACCTCGGTCACATTGGTAGGGGTTGGCCAATTTACGATTGTTTCAATCTTGTGTGGGTCAACAGAAACACGTTCCTTGGTTATCACAGGACCCAAGAATCCCACTTCATGTAGCCAAAACTCACATTTCTTCAATTTAGCGTATAGTTTCTTGTCTCGGAGTGTTTGAAGAATTAAACGAAGATGATTTTCATGAGCTTTTGCATCCTTCGAATAAATAAGGATGTCGTCGATAAACACTACTACAAACTCATCCAGGTAAGGCTTGAAGACACGATTCATTAAATCCATGAATGCTGTCGGTGCATTGGTAACCCTAAAGGGCATAACCAAGAACTCGTAATGGACGTACTGGGTTCGGAAGACAGTTTTTTCAACATCAACAGCTTTGACCTTCAATTGGTGATATCCGGACCGCAAATCGATTTTTAAAAGGACTTGTGCCCCTTGTAGCTAGTCAAACAGATCATCGATCCTAGGCAATGTGTACTTACTCTTGATTGTCACGTTGTTAAGCTCCTTGTAATCCATACATAACCGAAGAGTTCTATCTTTCTTCTTCACAAACAGGACTGGCGCACCCCAAGGAGAAACGCTCGGGCGAATGAACCCTCTACCAAGTAAATCTTGTAATTGAACCTTCAACTCTTTCATTTCAACCGGTGATATTCTATAGGGAGTTTTTGAAATGGGTTGAGTTCCTAGCACTACCTCAATTGTAAACTCGATTTCCCGATCCACTAACTCTCCTAGTAACTCTTTCGAAAAAACATCCGAAAATTCGCGGTCAATTGGAATCATATAAATACCCCTATTCACTGATTGCCCATTGTAGACGCGCCTGAACGTCCCAAGAGAATCTTGTTTTGTTCATTGGGCTTACTACAGTTTGGACTCAAATGTCACGGTCCTGTATCTAATCTCACGGAGTGCAATGCAAGACCGATGAATCATCAAAGAGTCCAAATCCAGAAAATCGTTCTGAAAAACTGATTTTAGAAAGAAGTGCCAAAACATGGACTGCTTTGCCAGATACAGAGTCGCCACTTAAATATTTTATTTTGGTGGAATTTAGGACACCCTAACTCGTGCCTAAGGCCACGTGTCTGTCATCACCAAAGTTGCCTCGGCTCAGAAACTTAGGTACGATTGGGGAAGGCCATTTCATGAGCACCCCCGCTCGCCCGATCAAAGATCGGCCACTACTAAGCATGATATCGAGTTTTGAAAACTTTATGTGCTCTTATTCCGGTTATTACCCTAGAATTACTATGTGATGCACACAACATACAAGTATAGACTGGATCATTTGAGTTGGAACAAAACATTTCATGTTTGTTTATTTGAAAGATGGTTTGATGGTGCTACTCGCAAGTAGGCTAAGACGTGGATTTTCCACCCTCAAGTGGGCTTAAGACTCTCATTCAATGCATTGTTCCAATTCAAATAACCCAACCTCCGCCAACAGGCATTCAGACAGTTATATCACATAAGCAAATAGCCTCATGGTAAGCATGCTATCATGGCAGTCACTCACACGCATGCAAGGATGCAGAAGCATAAACACTCATCGAGTACTCCAAGCCAAAACAGAAACTAGTTACTAATCAATGCATGATCCTAGTTCATGTTAAGATGGCTAATGAAACACATGCAAAATGCAACTAAGATAGGCTCGGATATTCTCAACATGGCATATGAAATACAACAGATAATATGTATTCAACTTAGAATTGAAATACAATGCAGTTAGTATGATGCGCCGAGCTCGGTGCATGCAAGACAGATGAATGGATGCGAACATGCAAGCATAAGGATGCTAATTGAAACGTGCCCTAAAACTAACCATCGAAAGTAAGTACGTAAAAGGGAGAAAGACGTGGGGTTGGAAGACATACATCATACACACGCACACTTATTACAACATTGCCCTCCTCAGAGGGTCCGAATGAATAATACACAACCAACTAGCTAATCAAGCTAATTATTACACAACATTAGCTAATTAACAAATTAACTAAATAAGCAAATGAACTAGCATGCAAACTACATATGATGGACCGCCTCAGCTCTGCTTTGAATGATAAAGGATGCATGCATGCTCGAGTCGCCTCGTCGGGAAATCCATCGCGATGCCCTGATTTGCCTCTGTTTGCAATTGGTCCCAAAATACTGTACAAAGCTCCAGAAGGCTGAAACTCCACCATGGGAACCTGTAGGGATACTACCGACCAGCTTTTGCTGCTGGTTTCTGGTTTGCTGTAACAGAGAGCAAGAAAGGGGCATGGCAAAGTATTTTCAGCATATGTGTGCACGACCACTCTTCCCATCATTGCATAAGCTCTGGCGAGGGTAGTCCTCGATCCTCGTGCCACCAATCATGCATCTCGATGCATGATGACCGAGAAGTCGAATTGCACGACTCGATATGAAATGAATGCACATATAAACACAACAAGGCCTAAACTCCATCATGGGTAATCCGGAGTGTCGGCGACCGAGAATCGAGGTACGTTTCGTCACTTGGAGTACGAAACGTCCTTCGTTTCCCGTTTTTGGACTAAACCCTACTCCAAACACTATGTAACAACTAGCATACAATCCTAAATGAAATGCAACTAAGACATGCAAACATGCAAGAAATGACATGCAAAGATGTAACTAGCATACGCAATGCTATGAACTAAGAATGGAATACTCAATGCACACGAACTATATGGCATACACAATGCACATACGAAGACTATCAATGAGACGATCAAGGCATGCACAATGCATTGGTCAATCATGCAACAACATGAACTACATGGCATATACAATGGAAGATGGACTTAAACTAAAATGAATGGGACCAAACCTAAGGCACAAAGTGCAACTCCACCAAAGCATGGTAAGCGTGAAATATGGCATACAATCACATATTTTCCAGCCCTGAAATGACATGCAAGATGGTCCCGAAACATGCAAACACTTCACATAATGCACGCTAAATGGCCCAAATACCGAAACTAGTCAAGTGGATTAGACTATAGGTACCCAAAGCAATGCACAAATGACCCAACCAGCCCAAAATAGTCCCTACGTAGGTCCAATACAGTGGGAAAATGGCCTAAAATGATGGCTCAAAATGCATGGAAATAGAGCTCATGCAATGGTCCATAAACGAGGCATATAAGCACAACTCTCAAATGCATTTAAAGAGTGGAAAACATGGGAATATAGCACAAGTATAAGCTCTGAAATAGCATGCTCAATGACCCCAAAACATGAAAACACCTCAGTATAAGCATGCAATAGGCTCCAAAACTCAAAGCTAGGCAAAGGTATTGAACTACAACCATGCATAGCAAGCATCATTCGACCATGAGGCATAAAAACAGAGCTAAGGCAGTCCAAAACATGCACAAAATCAGTTTAAGGCATGGCCAAAAAGTGCTAGAATCAAGTGCCAAAACAACATGCAATACAAGCTAGTGAAGAGGGTTTACACTACAAGTATACAAGGCATTAAAGAGGCCACTAAACCAGCAAAAGTCAAAGGTATGACATTCCAAATAAAGCCCAAAAACCCACTGAAACATGGTCAATGCATGCAAGAATGACATGCTCCTTTGATAGGCAATGAAGAGGGTTGTTCTACACATGCAAGATGGTCACCCAATATGGAAAAACAAGCTCTAGACAGATCTTATGCAGGTCCTAAAACTTACCAAAAATGGCCTAAAACATGGATTGGAAGTATGCAAATAAGGGCTCCTTTGTTAGGCCAAATATGCTAGGAAACAAAACAAGGGGAAAGAGGGTCACCTCTCTCTCATTTTAGCACTCAAAATAGTATGCTAGCTACTGAAAATCTACTTAGATTTCAGTGGCTAGAAGGTCAAACAAAGGTCAATGCAAAGGCCCTAATGCATGGCTCAAAACAAGGTAAAATGAAGCATGCAAGGGGGTAGATGACCCCCAACAGAAAAATGATCTCAAACAAACATGCTAACGGCCTCAAAATAAGACTTTTTTCAGTTTACACCAAAGCTGAAATATGCTTGAAACTATAGCTAAAAGATGAAGCAAAATGAAGCCTTAAAAGGGAGAAAGTGAGTTACCCTTGTAGCGCAAAAGGACCAGCAACCTCTGGACCACAAAGACAGCCTCTCAACCTCTGAAAATGGCCTCCAAGATGCTTAGAGTGATGGTGGAGGGGTTAGGTTGGGAGATGGTATGCAAAGGTGCAAGAACCATGCACTTTTTGAGCTTGGATGTAGAGATATGGAGGGAGAAGTCTTGTATGCCTTAGACCAACTTTTTTCAACCTCTCTTTAGAGAGGGAGGGCCTCTCTTATAGAAAAACAAGAGGGTTCAAGCTTCTTGGAGAAGCTAAAAAAGGTTCAAGCTTCTTGGAGAAGCTAGAGGAAAGGTTCAAAAGGTTCAAGCTTCCTCAAGAAGCTAAAACAAAGGTTCAAAAGGTTCAAGCTTCCTAAAAAAATCAGTCGGTGGCCCCATTTGGTGGCCTCCCGATTGAATGCAAGCTAGTGGTGGGGTGGGAGACCAGTAAATGTGGCCCAAAAACCAAGAAAACCAGCTTCCCAACAAGAAAACCAGAAAACTGACAAGCGGGGAGAAAAATGGTCTCCAAGGATAAAAGGTTGTCTCCTACCCTTGTACCACCTCCCAAACAACAAAAATAGGGTGCATGCCAAAAATGAATGAAGACGGATGAAAAACGAAGGTTCAGGGGTCAAAACGCGCAGCTGGGTGCCCCGAAAATAAGCTGTTAGGCACCAAAAGTGGCGTGTGACCACAAAGGTGGTCTCCCGGGCCACAGTGTCCCTCTAGAAAGAGGAAACAAGGTGTGTACCAAAAATCAGAGCAAACGGAGAAAGTTAAGCCGTCCCGAACCGAGGCGCATGACCGACGGCTCCGAAAATCGAAAACTGGTCTCCAAACGGGAATAGTGGCCTACGACCACGAAATGTGGCCTATAGCCACTGAGAGATAGTCCATGAGACCTCTCCCTCCCTTTGGGATGAGAAAACAAAATTTGGTTCGCAAATCGAGGTAAAGCACAAAGGGGTCCCAAGGTCCGGGGGTAAGGCTCTTAGCCAAAACTCCGAAACCTCAGAACAAGCATGACATGCATCATCACTGAGCACTCAATCGATGACGTCTGAGTCTTAAGGTCAGTAAAAAATGGGGTGTCTACAGTTGCCCCTCTTTGACAGAACTTAAAAGTCATAAGTGACGGGAGTGAATGTCAAAGCCCAAAGACAACCCATTTTTGACAAGGCCGAAGACTTAGACAAACAGGCAAGATAATCAAAGAGATGTGCCCGCAGGCAGAGGCAAGATGCAAAGAAAATGCTCAAGGCCGAACATAACTTATGATCATGCAAAGAAAGCTGTAACGAAGCATAACATGCAACAGTTTTAAGCAAGCATATACAAAGCTAACTACATCACATGTAGAAAGGGTGTAAGAGAATTATTCAATTCTCGCTACATCTCACACGGAGAAGATACAATACCTGTCCAGTTCGTCTGGTCGCGCCAGCCTCAAATGAACCGTACATACAATATCGTGCCTGTAAAAGCAAGAAACTTAATAGGTACAATATCGTTAGCAACATGCTTAGCAATGCAAGTAGAAAGTGCGTGACAATGCAAGTGGGGAGGTGCATGACCATGCAGCCTAAGTGTGATGCATAACAATGCAGGAAAAATAAGCATAACAATGCTATGAAATACACATAATAATGCAACGCACTAACAAGTGTAGGTAAGGTGCGCAAGATAGCGTGATGCAATGCACTAACAAGTGCAGAGAGGTGTGCAAAATAGCGCGATGCAATGCACTAACAAGTGCAGGTAAGGCGCACAAGATAGCGCGAACGATGCAATGCACTAACAAGTGCAAGTAAGGTGCACAAGATAGCGTGATAAAATGCATGTACAATGCAAGTAAGGTGCACAAAATAGTGCGATGCGCAAAATAGCGCGAATGTAAACTGCACAAAATAGTGCGATGTGCAAAATTGCGCGAAAGTAAACTACACAAAACAGTGCGATGCGCAAAATAGCGCGAGTGATAAACTGCACAAAACAGTGCGATGCGCAAAATAGCGCGAATGATAACCTGCACAAAACAGTGCGATGCGCAAAACAGCGCGAGTGATAAACTGCACAAAATAGTGTGATGCGCAAAACAGCGCGAATGTAAAACTGCACAAAACAGTGCGATGTGATATGCAAAGCACAAGACAATACGATTGAGGTGCGCAAAATAGTGCGAATGAATGCAATGCACAAGACAGTGCGATGCGCAAAATATCGCGATTGAAATGTAATGCACAAAACAGTGCGATGCGCTAAACAGTACGATGCGCTAAACAGCGCGAGTGATTTGAAATGCACAAGATAGTGCGAGTGAGATACAAAGTATAAATGCACAAGACAGTGCGAGAGAGATGTAATGCATAAGAAAGTGCGAGGAAGGTGCACAAAAGAAGTGCGATAAAGTGCATGTTCTATGCAAGTATGGGGGCATTTTCTATGCAACATGGAAAGCATATTCTATGCAATATTGAATGCATGTTCTATGCAATATTGAATGCATGTTCTATGCATGAGACATGCATATTCTATGCAACATTGAAAGCAAAGCATATTCTATGCGGAATCAAAAGCAAGCATATTCTATGCATGAATCATAACGATGCGTGGCAGGCATGAAATAGAAGTGTATATGAAAGTGCACATTCTATGCAATAGAGGGGCATCAAACATGTACTATGGTGCCTCCGATTTATCTCTCAGAGGGCTTTGCAACACAGTCAGCTCGAAAAGGGTATACCCCGTTTATGTTGGCAAGAGATAACATCTGTATGTGAAAACCACATGTGCTGCTTAGACCACCATTTTGACTTGAAGCAGGCTTACACTTGAGGTAGAGGCGCACTCATACTTCAGTAGCATTAACAAGGTCTGAAGAGGTGCATATGGAATGCAATCTCGAAATTTTCTGAAGGTGAAACACACTCAGATGCCCAAAATTTTCACATTTTCTTTTGCTTTGCAGTCTGGAACCTTTATAGCTTCAGATAGGTCATGGTTTTACTGTTTTCACATAACCTAGGTTGAACCCTGCGGTTTTATGAAAGAACAAATCCTGTTTTGCACAAATATGGAGAACGACACAGCACTCTGAGCACAAAACGATTCATTTTGAGATTGAAATGAGAAAAGGATTCTCAACTGGGTATTGAGCCTACGACTAGACACAGCGCATCACGGCTCAACAAAGAAAAACAAAGGTAAACAACCAAAACACACCTATTGACACTCGAAACGACTCAAAACAAGAATCGAGACAAACAAAACACAACAAAACACAAGACTCAAATGTACACAGGGAGCCTGTTTCTCCAGATATTGTTTCCCACCCTTTCTCATTTGTAATTCTCACTTCACTCGGCCCTCAGGCTCTGTTTTTCTGAAAAAGCCCTTTTCCTCACTTTTTCTCTTAGCGCACATCTCACCATTCTTCAATCTCTCATTTTTTATCCCTTCCCTAGGTGGTTGATGGATAAACAAGAAATTGCTGGCTCTTACCCCTAGCATGCTGCTAGATTCTCTTTCTTCTGCACACAACCAGTGAGTTCCTCCCACAGAGGGGTTCCGCCACAACTGGGTGTGTAGCAAATCTTCAACGGACATCAGTTGACGATGCTCTGCTAGGGAGTTTGGACGTGATCAGATCTGTCCAGATAAGGGAGTGGAATATCTTGCCCCATTCCAGTTCGTACTTTGCACTTGGCTTGATACCTCGTTGCTTGGAGGATGTGAGAGCTTTCTGCCCTTTTGCGGTCAGCTTTAGTGGTGCCCTTTTCTGGCCAGTATGTTGACAACGGGGAAAAGACAGAACACCTGACTCAACTGTGCCCCTAGTTTCATTATTTTGACCATTTTTGTTTTGGTTTTTCTACTAAAACAATTTTGACCAATATGAGAGTTAGATTAACATGCTTGTTCAATTTTCTGATTTAAAATCATGCAAGTTAGGCTGTGAGCACTGAAAATTTTCATTTTTTGGGTCCAAGAAATGGTCCAGTTTTAGAAAAATGGAATAATTTTCGAGAGAATTAGTCAACCTCATTAAAAATTCTTAAAAACTATTTTTGCAAATGGCCACTGCTTAACCAACGCAGAATTTACTCTTCAGATGCACAACCTCAGATCCAAAACAAATGGAAAATTGCCCCTTGTTTGAATGGCACTGCATGGCAACTGAACGTTGCCTCTAGTCTGAATAGCACCGCAGCACACTATACGGCAACGGAAAGTTGCCGCTTGTTTAGATAGCACCACAGCGCATTGTAATCAGTCCTCAGAGTGACAATCACAACTGAACTCTCGGATACAAAGAAGACAAAGATGACCAAAACCATCACATGGACACAGTCGAATTTGAAGTGTTTTACGGCTGGACTTCAAAATGAAGTTGCCTACGTATCCCAAAGATGGGAATCAAGCCTTACGTAGTTCGGGGTAGGTACACTCGTGTATTAACCCTCACCTTTTACGCTCTAACTTTTGCCAAGGCCGCGCTTCCGGGTTTTCAACCTTGCGAGCTATGTTCTTCTTTTCTTTTCTTCTTTTTCTTTTCCATCTTTTCATTTCAATTTCTTCATTTTTCTTCTTTTTTTTTTATTCTTTGCATTTTTCTCTTTTTTTTTTGTTCTTTTTCTTCTTTTTCTTGCTCTAACTTTTGCCTGGGTCGCCCTTTTGGGTTTTCGGTCCAGCGAGCCTCTCAAGGGTAAAAGTTTAGCTTTGTCCATGTTGAATGGTTTGAGATCTCGGAGCCATTTGAATCCAAGAGAATGGCTGTTGTTCGCTGATGATGTAGAAGTCCATCAAATGGAGGGTGAATTTGCCCTTAGTGTTGTGGATAGGAACTTGGTTGTCCTTCAACAATACTTTCTTCTTTCCCCCCTTCTGGGATTTGGCATTCTTGCCGATCTTCATTGGTTTGCAGAATGATCCATCTTCAGCTCTTCGAGCGTATCGGACATTTTTGCCCCTAGTTCCAGGGGTGCTTCTGATCTAGCTTTGCAAGCTTCTTTTGATGAGATCTGATCTTCTTGATCTTTTCTTGCCCCTAGTTCGTGCGTCGCTTCAAATCTGGCCACGCAGGCTTCACATTATGGTTGACCTTTGAACTTTCTGTGTCCGAGTTAGAGGCTTGAGAGCAAGGGGTCGAGTCTCGAGGCTGAGAGCGATCCTAAGCTGCACAATCTCAAGAGCGTTTCCACCCAGGTCTTCACAAGATTGCGCAAAACATTTTTTGAAATCTTTTAAGAAAGCGACTAATCTCTTGCACGGAAGACAATGTGAAACCAATTTAGATCAAGCCAGGATCCTTCTCAGTACTCACATTAACAAGCATGATCTCATTCATTAAGGGCTTAGCATGCCTCTCTTTCTCTCAATTGATCAAATTTTCACAAATCCCGAGGAATTCCTTCCTCTTCGTTTTCATCACAATGTTCAAAAAGTTTTGAAATACTTAGATCAATGCAACGATTTCAAGGCATAGAAAAGTAGGTGAAAAGCACTACTTGTTTTATTCAAAATTCTGGCACAACTGGCTCCAAGGCAGAAACAGACTCAAAAGCGTGGAAATCACTGTTGTTTCATTCAGATCTGTTGGCATAACTGGCTCCAAGGCAAAAACAGACTGTAGACGTCCCCCGAATGCCCCGGGAGGAACGAGCTCCCGTTCTGTTCATTTGGGTTCACTACAGCTCAGGACTCTCAAATTGTCACGGTTTGTAATCTGAACCAAAGAGTCCAAATTCGGCAAATCGTTTTGAGAAAACAGATTTTTAGAAAAAAAGTGTCAAACATGGACTGCTTTGCCAGATACAGAGTTGCCACCTAAATATTTTATTTTGGGAAAATTTAGGAAACCCTGACTCATTTGCCTAAGGCCACGTGTCCGTCATTACCAAAGTTGCCTCGGCTCGGGAACTTGGGTACAATCGGGGAAGGTCAGCTATGAGCACCCCCTATCGCCCGATCCGAAGATCGGCCTCTAGTAACCATGATATCCGTTTTTGAAAACGTTATGTGTTCTTAATCCGGTTATTAGCCTAGAATTACTACGTTATGTGCACAGCAAACAAGTATAGACTAGATTACCTAATTTGGGAATAAGCATTGCATATCCGTTTGTTTTGGAAAATGTTTTGGAATTTGTTACTCACAAGTAGGCTAAAATATGGATTTCAACGAGCTTTTCCAACTCAGACAATCCAACCTTCACCCACAGGCATCCAAACAGTTTATCACATAAGCATCTAGCCACATGGTAAGCATGCTCTCATGATAGCATTCACACGCATGCGATATGCTAAAGCATAAATGCTTACCGAGTACTCCGAGCCAAAACAATAAACTAGTTAGCCAACATGCATGGTCCTAGTTCATGTCAAATTGACTAATGCAACACATACAGGATGCAATTAGAGTAGGCTCGGCTAACCTAAACATGGCATGTGAAATGTAATCAATTGATGCACGTATTCAATTTGGAATTGAAGTACAAATGCAGTTAGCATGATGTACCGAGCCCGGTGCATGCGAGACAAATGTATGGATGCACACGTATGCATAGCATAAGGTATGCTAATTTAAACATGACCTATTACTAACCATCAAAGCAGGTAAGTAAAAGGGAGAAAGAAGTGGGGGTTGGAAGGCATGCACACACTCACCCACACTTATTACAGATTCGCCCTCGCTTGGAGGGACCAAAAGAATAATACAATTCGAATAATGAATTAACTGTCCTAGCTAATTAATTATTACAAATTACCTAATTAGTTAACAAACTGACTAAGCTAGGAAAAACAGTAAACCGCCTCGGGAAGAGAGCTCAATGCAATGGATGCTCGGTCCTGCTCGGAAGTGCACTGCCATGCGCAAGCTGCCTCTGTTTTCCCTGCTATACTCCTCTGAAGGCTGCCAAAGTCTCAGGGTTGCTTTACTGGACATTGGGAGACACCACCGGCTGAGTAGAATGGCCACCGGCAGTGGTATGTGATCACCGGCTGTTGGTGAAGCTATCGGCCCAGGAAGGATTGCCGGTCGGCACTGGACACTGCCGGTTGGCAGAAAGTTCCTGCAGAATCTGCAATTGACAGCAGCAGAAGGCAAGGCACAGCATGGCAATGCCATTCAAGCCATATATGCACCAATCATGTCCCTTATCATGTTAGTGACTCAAAGGGACATGCTCCTTGGTTCTCGGACCATCAATCGCTCATTTCCATGCGTGATGGCCCAAGGGACCAAGTGTGCACATTTTGATGTTAAGTGCAATGCAAACCAACAAAACAAAGGGGCCCAATCCCTATCACTAAGTCAAGGGACAAGGCATGCATGTTCAATGCAACCTAAGCACGTTAACTAACATGCAACATGGTATAAAAGGGAGCATGCAAACATGCAATGCACATTAGGTACACAACCTAAGCAACAAGGCAAACAAGCATGCCACAATTATGCAAACTACTTAAAGCATGCAAGATATAATCTAATCATGCAACATGCTAGTAATTTGGCCAAGGAAATGCATGCCAAATGCAAATGATTTCAAGCATGCGACACATGCAACCAAAGCATGCAAACATGGGATAATGTAACAACACTTGAATGGCATGCGAGGGATGGACTTACACTAATTGGACAGCTCTAAGTTAGGTCCAAAAATAGTGGCCAAAGCTTAAGAAGATGGGACCAAACACGCATACACACATGCACATGTTAAGGCCTAAACACTTGAGCATCAAAGGGCATCTTTTAAGCACACTTAAAAGGGAATAATCATGGACATGGGGCATGCATTAAGCTCTGAAAATTATGCAAGAACATGGCGTCAAACCAAGCAAACAAGATAGGCTAAACATGCAACAAATGGCCCAAGCATTCAAGGCAAGCTAATGAAGTATTGAACTACACCTAGCAAGACCAAACATGGCATGAATTTAATGACCAAAAACAGAGTTTAAGCACATAAAACAAAGCCCAAAAGACCACTTAGATGGCATCTAAATGGCTTGAATTCAAAAGTGTGCACAAATGCACTTTCAAGGAGCATACCACACAAGCTCATAAGTCATCAAAGGGGCATCCAAGGCAAGCATACAAACATGCTAAGGGGACTGAAATGATGCTATAAACGGTGCCAAATCATTAAAACAAGGCAAGTAATGCATGCTACACACTCGCACACTTAAGGCCAACAAGCCGGAATGCAAAGGGGCTATACCAAACACATCATGGCCGACCAAAATGAATAAGGACAGACCTTTAGCATGGAAAAATAAGCATAAAAGCTTCACAAAGCTAGACCTAAAACATGCTTGAACAATGGTTTACAACCTAAGGCATGTTAAGGCCTAAACGTGGCATTACAAGGTAGGTATGCTAAGCATGCATGGTGTACCAAAACCAACAAAAAAACAGAGGCATATTATGACATAATAAGCACAAAAATAAGCTAAGGCATGGTCAACATGAAGCTTAGCTAGGTGCTCCCTCAAGAGGCCAAAAATGGTCCTTTTCAAGGACAACAAGGAGAGGGGGTGACCCTCTCCTTCTTGGGACTTCAAAGCACTATCCTCACCACTAAAATCCCTCGAGATTTTAGTGGTGAGGAGGCCCAAACACCAAAGTCCCGGAGCTCACTCAAAATGGCACGAAATGGAGCCTCTCAAGGCTTAAGAGGGGTCAAACACCTCCAAACCACAAAACACTCTAAACAAACTATTTAGAGGGCCTAAAAACAGAAATTTTTTATATTATACACTAAGCTCAAAAATAGTTCTAAGATAGGCAAAAATAGTATGCAAAAATGGGGAATAAAGGAGTATGATTGTTACCCTTGAAGACCCTCTTCACAAATGAAGCTCCAGCAGCTTCTTTGAGCTCAAAACAGCTCCAAAACTCTGAAAACAATCCCTTAGAACCTCAATAGCCAAGGAAAGGTGTAATGGTGGTTGTTTGTGTGCAATACTATGAACAAATACACCTAGAACACTCAAGGGAGGGAGAGATATAGAGATAGAATATGTATAAGTTCTAACCCTAGAACCAGAGCTTCTAACAATGTCTTTCTCTCTAAAATGTCTCACCCTCAAGCCAAGAGGGAAGGGCTCCTCTTATAGAGGAGCCAATCTTGTAAAGCTTACAAGGTAAGCTAACAAGAAGGCCATCCCTCGATACACGTGTATAGAGAGGAAAAAAATACCATACAGCTGTATTAAAATATCTGCAAAAGCAGATGAACGGTAGTCGGCTGCTCAAAATTGCCATTTTGACAAAATGTACTGCCGACCGGCAACAAAGAATGCCGACCGGCAATATACATTGCCGATGGTAACAAAACACCAGCCGGTGGCCTCTGGCCATGGCCGGTGATGTGTGGGGATGCCTCACAAGGCATTCCCTGCCCCTCCAAGGCAAAGCACAAGTGTTTGGTGCAAAACCAGACACTAAACAGTCGAGTCGAGAGATCCTGAGGCAAGGCCCACAAGCCGAGACCTCCGGGAACTCAAGACGAACACAAACATGGATGATCACCGAGTGTTCAAATGGTGACGTCCCAGTCTTGAGGACGGTCAAAAATGGGGTGTCTACACAGACTCAAAAGAAAGCAAAAAGACAAACACAAAACAAAATAGTGACATCCAAGGTAACATCCCAGAACCACTCGACTCCTATACAACAGGACTGACTCAATACGACAAGACAGACCCCAACTGACTCAGTATGAAAAGACTGACTCAAAACGAAGAGACAGACTAAAAATAAAACAACAGAACTGACTCAATACCCAAGCCAGAACGTACAAAAACTAGCGTTCGCAAATGCTCGAAACAGTGTGTGCCATACGCCACATCTGAAGTAAACTGGGTGCCGCCCGCAGGTGGTTCATCCCTCCGATCACATCACATTATCCCCCACGTTCATCGATCCAATGCCGATAGACCTTGCGAGACTGGTGTGACGATGACGTTGTTGTCAATCAAATTTTGTATCTCGTGGCGAAGACGGATGCAACTGTCGGTGCCATGACCGGTTTGTTGATGGAAAGTGCAGTACTGAGTACCATCATGCCTAGCTGGAAGGGGATTCGGGAGAGGCCAAGGCTCGAGGGGTTTGATATGCCCTTTTTCGATAAGGATTTGAAAAGCATTGGATAAAGGCATGTAAAGGGCATGGATGACCCTGCAACCTTGGGGTAAATACTTCGAAGTCTGTGGACCTTTGTTGGACGCACTAGCGAAAGGATCGGCAGGTGCCACCTTGGCTTTCTGATCTTTTCCAGGTGAAGGGTTAGGATTGGAAGGAATGGTTTTGGTACGACAGTCCCTATCCCGATTTTCCCCCTAGCTTGAACTGCTCTCGGTCTGGGTGGGGAAGATGTCATCCACAGTCTTAGCAACAACCGCGAGTACTTGTTGCTTATTCAATCCTCCGGCTTTCAGAGCCTCAACAACTTGCTGCAGTTGTTCATAGGGATCAGTGTCCACCTTCATCTTATTCTTTCCACTAGCCTCAGCTTGGTGGAAGGTTTGGGTTGCTTGATCAGAGTGGAGCCTTATTGTTGTCGACATGTCATTGTCGAAGCTTGAGACAGCTTCAGGTTGGCTGAGCTCAATTACAATTCGCCCCAGTAGCGAGGGCTCCTCTGGCATGAAGTTCCCGGCATACGATGTGGTTGGTGGCGGAGCCGACATTCCGTAGGCTAGATCAGCCACAGATCTTTGAAGGACGCCAATCATTCCCATCAACTCAAATGTGGTGGGCTCACGAGCTTGAAACAACTGGGGTTCCCAGATCGGATGTGTGGCAGGCGAGCTGGGCGGGTGTGGTACTTCAACGTCAGTCTCACCCTGCAAGATGATTCCTTGGTTTAATTTGGCTGCCATAACCACAATTTCCTCTTCCGAACTCTGTGTCATCATGGGTCTGCTGATGATGTGACTGGTGACTATTGGATCAGATGAACTAATGAGCCCTGTCTGGCCCTTCTTTGCCTTACCACTGGCGAAGGAAAACTAGTTGCCCTTGAACTAAATCTCTGACCTGACAAAGTCTATCAGCACAAGTCCAATGAATTTGGGGATATCGGAGCCTTCTGAAGCTATGGTTCTAGGACTACCCCAGTAAAAGAGAAAACAGAGAGCATCTCAGCCTGATTTCACTGGAACAGATGTGAGCATAGCTGAATGACTGCACTCGTTACTGATTTCTGCCCCAAAATTCTGCCTCAAATCTGATACCCTCGGGTAAAACTGATCCCCCAAAATACTGATACTGATGCCCACAGGCCTGATACCCAGACTTGTAAACTGATACATGCATTCCTGTAGAGACTCACTCTAAAAGCACAGAGCAAACAAGTGAGAGCCAAAACACACCTACGGAGGGGTAGGGTTTCCCTGTCCTATTTTGTCAGGAGCTAGGGTTTCACTACGTACGCAGCGGTTTCAAACAACCTATAATCGGGTGAGCAACCTGTCCTAATTTGGAATAGTCACTATGGATTCCGAATATGTACTAGCTCGAATGGTCAAAAAGAGTGCCTCGGTAAAATCGGGGTTTGTGTTCCCATCGTGGCAGAGGTCGTAACCGGTCAGCCTTATGGCACGTTTCTCGAAGCGAGCCTTCGGCAAACCATTCAGGAATAGCAGACGGCAAACACTATGACTTAGGCACACCAATGCAAATGCAATGCAAAGAAACACATAAGTGTAGTCAAAACAAGATATCATGAGTTAGAGTCAAGTTCTCTAAATCCCCAGTAGAGTCACCAGAAACTGTAGACGTGCCCGAACGTCCCGGGAGAATCCCGTTTTCTTCATTGGGCTTACTACAGTTCAGACTCAAATGCCACGGTCCTGTATCTAATCTCGTGGAGTGCAATGCGAGACCGATGAATCATCAAAGAGTCCAAATCCGACAAATCGTTTTGAAAACTGATTTTAGAAAGAAGTGCCAAAACAAGGACTGCTTTGCCAGATGCAGAGTCGCCACCTAAATATTTTATTTTGGGGGAATTTAGGAAACCCTGACTCATGCCAAAGACCATGTGTCTGTCATCACCAAAATTGTCTCGGCTCGGGAACTTGGGTACGATTGGGAAAGGCCATTTCATGAGCACCCCCGCTCGCCCAATCAAAGATCGGCCATTACTAAGCATGATATCGACTTTTGAAAACATTATGTGCTCTTATTTCGGTTATTAGCCTAGAATTACTATGTGATGTACACAACATGCAAGTATAGACTGGATCATTTGAGTTGGAAAAAAACATTTCATGTTTGTTTATTTGAAAGATGGTTTGATGGTGTTACTCGCAAGTAGGCTAAGACGTGGATTTGCCACCCTCAAGTGGGCTTAAGAGTCTAATTCAATGCATTGTTTCAATTTAAATAACCCAACCTCCACCCACAGGCATTCAGGCAGTTATATCACATAAGCAAATAGCCTTAAGGTAAGCATGCTATCATGGCAGTCACTCACACGCATGCAAGAATACTGAGGCATAAACACTCACCGAGTACTCCAAGCCAAAACAGAAACTAGTTAGTAATCAATGCATGATCCTAGTTCATGTTAAGATGGCTAATGAAACACATGCAAAATGCAACTAAGATAGAATCGGCTATTCTAAACATGGCATATGAAATGCAACAGCTAACATGTATTCAACTTAGAATTGAAATATAATGCGGTTAGTATGATGCGCCGAGCCCGGTGCATGCAAGACAGATGAATGGATGCAAACATGCAAGCATAAGGATGCTAATTGAAACGTGCCCTAAAACTAACCATCAAAAGTAAGTACGCAAAAGGGAGAAAGATGTGGGGTTGGAAGACATACATCATACACATGCACACTTATTACAACCTTGCCCTCCTCAGAGGGTCTGAATGAATAATACACAACCAACTAGCTAATCTAAGCTAATCAAGCTTATTATTACACAACATTAGCTAATTAACAAATTAACTAAATAAGCAAATGAACTAGCATGCAAACTACATATGATGGACCGCCTCAGCTCTGCTTTGAATGATAAGGGATGCATGCAAGCTCGAGTCGCCTCGTCGGGAAATCCATCGCGATGCCTCGATTTGCCTCTGTTTGCAACTGGTCCCAGAATACTGTACAAAGCTCCAGAAGGCTGAAACTCCACCATGGGAACCTATAGGGATACTGCCGACCAGTTTTTGCTACTGGTTTCTGGTTTGCTGCAACAGAGAGCAAGAAAGGGGCATGGCAAAGTATTTTCGGCATATGTGTGCACGACCACTCTTTCCATCATTGCATAAGCTCTAGGGAGGGTAGTCCTCGATCCTCGTGCCACCAATCATGCATCTCGATCCATGATGGCTGAGAAGTCGAATTGCACGACCCGATATGAAATGAATGCACATATAAACACAACAAGGCCTAAACTCTATCATGGGTAATCCGGAGTGTTGGTGACCGAGAATCGAGGTACGTTTCGTCACTTGGAGTACGAAACATCCTTCGCTTCCTGTGTTTGGACTAAACCCTAATCCAAACACTATGCAACAAATAGCATGCAATCATAAATGAAATGCAACTAAGACATGCAAATATGCAAGAAATGACATGCAAAGATGCAACTAGCATACACAATGCTATGAACTTAGAATGGCATACTCAATACACACGAACTATATGGCATACACAATGCACATATGAAGACTATCAATGAGACGATCAAGGCATACATAATGCAATGGTCAATCATGCAACAACATGGACTACATGGCATTTACAATGCGAGATGGACTTAAACTAAAATGAATGGGCCTCAGCCACACTCAAATCAGTGGCCAATACATGATGAAAATGAAGCAAAAACACACATGCAATCATGCACAAATGCAAGGGATCAAACCTAAGGCACAAAGTGCAACTCCACCAAAGCATGGTAAGCATGAAATATGGCATACAATCACATATTTTCTAGCTCTAAAATGACATGCAAGATGGTCCCGAAACATGCAAACACCTCGCACAATGCACGCTAGATGGCCCAAATACCGAAACTAGTGAAATGGATTACACTATAGCTACCCAAAGTAATGCACAAATGACCCAAACAGCCCCAAATAGTCCCTATGCAGGTCCAATAAAGTGGGAAAAATGGCCAAAAATGATGGCTCAAAATGTGTGGAAATGAAGCTCATGCAACGGTCCATAAACGAGTCATACAAGCACAATTCTCAAATGCATTTAAAGAGTGGAAAACATGGGAATACAGCACAAGTATAAGCTCTGAAATAGCATGCTCAATGACCCCAAAACATGAAAACACCTCAGTATAAGCATGCAATAAGCTCCAAACTCAAAGCTAGGCAAGGGTGTTGAACTACAACATGCATAGCAAGCATCATTCGACCATGAAGCATAAAAACAGACCTAAGGCAGTCCAAAACATGCACAAAATCGGTTTAAGGAATGGCCAAAAAGTGCTAGAATCAAGGGCCAAAACAACATGCAATACAAGCTAGTGAAGAGGATTTACACTACAAGTATACAAGGCATTCAAGAGGCCACTAAACCAGCAAAAGTCAGAGCTATGACATGCCAAATAAAGCCCAAAAACCCACTGAAACATGGTCAATGTATGCAAGAATGACATGCTCCTTTGATAGGCTATGAAGAGGGTCGTTCTACACATGCAAGATGGACACCCAATATGGAAAAACAAGCTCTGGACAGAGCCTATATAGGTCCCAAAACTTACCAAAAATGTCCTGAAACATGGCTTGGAAGCATGCAAATAAGGGCTCCTTTGTTACGCCAAATATGCTAGGAAACAAAACAAGGGGAGAGAGGGTCACCCCTCTCTCATTTTGGCACTCAAAATAGTATGCTAGCTACTAAAAATCCACTGCATTTCAGTGGCTAGAAGGCCAAACAAAGGTCAATGCAAAGGCCCTAATGCATGGCTCAAAACAAGGTAAAATGAAGCATGCAAGGGGGTAGATGACCCCCAACAGAAAAATGATCTTAAACAAACATGTTAATGGCCTCAAAATAAGACTTTTTTCAGTTTATACCAAGGCTCAAATATGCTTGAAAGTATAGCTAAAAGATGAAGCAAAATGAAGCCTTAAAAGGGAGAAAGTGAGTTACCCTTGTAGCACAAAAGGACCAGCAACCTCTGGACCATAAAGACAACCTCTTAACCTCTGAAAATGGTCTCCAAGATGCTTAGAGTGATGGTGGAGGGGTTAGGTTGGGAGATGCTATGGAAAGGTGCAAGAACCATGCACTTTTTGAGCTTGGATGTAGAGATATAGAGGGAGAAGTCTTGTATGCCTTAGACCAATTTTTTTCAATCTCTCTAAAGGAGAGGGAGGGCCTCTCTTATAGAAAAACAAGAGGGTTCAAGCTTCTTGGAGAAGCTAAAAAAAGGTTCAAGCTTCTCGGAGAAGAAGCTTCTTGGAGAAGCTAAAAAAAGGTTCAAGCTTCTTGGAGAAGCTAGAGCAAAGGTTCAAAAGGTTCAAGCTTCCTCAAGAAGCTAAAACAAAGGTTCAAAAGGTTCAAGCTTCTTCAAGAAACTAAAACAAGGGTTCAAAAATGTTCAACTCAAAAAAACTGGTCGGTGGCCCCCTTTGGTGGTCTCCCTATTGAATGCAAGGTAGTGGTGGGATGGGAGACCAGTAAATGTGGCCCAAAAACCAAGAAAACCAGCTTCCCGACAAGAAAACCAGAAAACCAACAAGCGGGGAGAAAAGTGGTCTCCAAGGAGAATAGGTGGTCTCCCACCCTTGTACCACCTCCCAAACAATGAAAATAGGGTCCATGCCAAAAATGAACCAAGACGGATGCAAAACGAAGGTTTGGGGGTCAAAACGCACATCCAGGTGCTCCGAAAACAAGCTGTTAGGAACCGAAAGTGGCGTACGACCACAAAGGTGGTCTCCCGGGCCACAGTGTCCCTCTAGAAACAGGAAACAAGGTGTGTGCCAAAAACTGGAGCAAACGGAGAAAGTTAAGAGGTCCCGAACCGAGGCGCACGACCGACGTCTCCGAAAATCAGAAACTGGTTTCCAAACGGGATCAGTGGCCTACAACCACGAAAAGTAGCCTATGGCCACTGAAAGATGGTCTACGAGACCTCTCCCTCCCTTCGGGAAGAGAAAACAGAACCTGATTCGCAAACCGAGCCAAAGCACAAAAGGGTCCCGAGGTCCGAGTGTAAGGCTCTCAACCAAAACTCCGAAACCTCAGAACGAGCATAACATGCATCATCACTGAGCGCTCAATCGATGACGTCTCAGTCTTAAGGTCAGTCAAAAATTGGGTGTCTACAACCATTCAAGACACTATATAAATACCCTTGACACCCTTTTTGTAACAATTTGCATGCTTTCATTGCCGCAATTAAGTAAGGTGGAGAAATCACTCCATGCCCCTTGAAGGTAAACTCTTGTTGTCCTGGTGGGTGACAAATGATTTGCTTGGTCGTACGATCAATATTCGCACGATACTCACTTAACCAGTCCATTCCCAAAATGATATCAAAGTGGGTCATTTCAAGAGGTAGCAAGTTAGCATATACCCGGACATCCCCAATTAAGAGTTCACAAGCAAAATAAATAGAGGTACAGATCATAGAATCCCCATAGGTGAAGACACACATAACACATAAGGTAGTAGTTCCACAGGTCTATTTAAATTTTGGACGAATGTTTTTGACACAAAGGAGTGAGTAGAACCTGAATCAAACAACAAATGAGCAGTGTGACCATGAATAGTGAATGTACCTGACACCACTACTTCAGCATTTTGCACGTCACCCGGAACCAACGCAAACACTCTTCCTTGCCTAGCGGTGTCTTTAGTATGGGTGGATTTTGCAACTGGCTTGGTGTTAGGAGGTGGTGTAGATCCTGCCAAACTTATAGTAGTTCTATTCCCATTTTGCCGATCTCTTTAAGGACAATCCTTTACCAGATGACCTGTTTTGCCACATCTAAAACATGCCCCGGTCACCCGATAGCAAGTCCCATGATGTTTCCTTCCACAATCTGAGCAAATGGGGGTTGAATCTCGAATAGGGGTGGAAGTACTCAGAGTTCCCGAATTAAGTTTCTTATTTGGTGGAGTCGTTGGCCCTTTTGATACCTGAGTATTCTGCCTCTTTTCCTTCCACTTGGAAATCTGATTTTGAGCAGCAATATTCCCTTCTGCCATGACTGCCCTCTCTAATACATTAACATATGCAGGTAACTTCAACACATTGATTCGATCAAGAATAGCATTCCGTAATCCCCCTTCGAATTTCCTCGCCTTCTTGTAATCCGTGTCCACCATATGAGGTGCAAACCGGGCTAGTTCTGTGAATTGGGCTTCGTACTCCACAACAGTCTTGTTTCCTTGTCTTAGAGTTTCAAACTCAGTCACCTTTTTATCTCGCATACATTGCAGAAAGTACTTATCATATAAGAGTTCCAGAAACTGGCCCCAAGTCAACCCTTGATGTTCAATTCTTGTGAGCATCCACCACCTACATGCTTCATCTTCGAGAGTGAAAGCGGCCAATTGTACCTTTGGGCTTTCAGTGCATGGAAACACCTCAAATAACTTATCTATGCCCAACACCCACGCCTCAGCTTTCATCGGATTAATGCCCCCCTTAAACAAAGGTGGCTTCATCTTCTTAAATTCTTTCGTAAGAGTGATGGTTCGATCCTTAGCATGATGATCCTGCACCACAGGCGGAGGTACCGGTGGCGGTGGTGGTTGTTGCTATTGTTGTTGTTGCCGTAGTGTTTCTGCCATCTCCATAATCATTCTTTCCATTCGATCTAGCCGTGCGGAGGTAGAATCTTCCGGATCATCCATTCTTGTCCTCACCATGATCTACATAATAATCAATTACAACACACACAAGAGATATACTTGCAGACATGAACAATAACCATTTCAAAATACTTGTCAGTAGTTGTTACATAAACAAATCGCGTTGCTATCGTTCACTTAATATGCATCAAAAGTACTATGCATGGAGCTTAAGTCTTTTCCAGACATCCTAAAGCTCAATGGATTCATGTGTGAGATAACAACTTGTGCTCTGATACCACTTGTCACACCCCAAACTCGCCCCTAAAAGTTTGGGCATGACCAACCCGGTAAGGGGTCTCAAAACCAAAAAAATCAATAGCATGATTACCTTATATAATATGGGGCCTAAACGGAAGCAATGATTAATTTTTTTTTAAAAAAAGATCATCCATTGAGCCATTGTTTACATGCTAGGACCAAAAAATATTTCACCACATTACCCAACATATAACTTGATATATACGTAAGTGACAATTATATACACACGTATATACATAATCTCAGCCCCATGACTGCGGCTATGGTTGAGACATTCAAGAGTGAAAGTTATACATGATTATCGACATTGACAAAAGTGCTAATGACCCAATGTTATGAACCATGAGGGGAACTCTTACAAAAATACATAAACTCCATGTAATTGGTTACACAGGCGGGGTCGACAAAAGGGCTGCTAGGGCTGGACTAAGACTGATCCCTGAGCTGATAACCTAATAGACCTACATAACATAGAGTGAGTGGGGCTCAGTGAATAATAGCATGTAGGCAATTCGTATGAACAAATAGAAATCACGTCGTATGTATGTACGTATGTCATATGCTTGTCTTTATTCTGCATTCATTTCCTAATGTCACACAAAACGGCCTCAAGCCCAATATCATATAGAATGGCCTTTGGCCCAATATCATGCAGAATGGCCTCAGGCTCAATATCATACAGAATGGCCTCTAGCCCAATATCATACAAAACGGCCTCAGGCCCACATATCAACAGTTGTTTGAACATTGGAGGGTAGGTAGAACATCAACATGTACACCACCTCTCTCGGCCTTAATCCATGAGTCATAATCAATTCAAATCACGTTAGGGTCAATGAGACATCGGCATGTCACCACCTCCCTCGGCCTTAGGGCTGTCAATAAAATGTACTTATACCGGAACGGGCTCGGGCCCAGCAATGACAAAATAGAAGGACCACGGGTCCATAAGGATACCATTGCTCAATGTCACACATAAGTTTTTGAATTGTTCACCACATGGAGACATAGCTCATTTACGAATAGTAGCTTGCCAACGATAACGATTGGCAGTAATTAAACATATTATTGCACTACTATTACTCACAGTGCGATGGCGGAGCAATAGTCCCTTCCTACACAGGACCTACACACAGCATACAGCTCACAAGTTAGTCCCTTGTCTTTAGTTTTTCCTTTTTAATCAAGGTCTGATTCGTTCACCCTTCATTAAATTTCAAGCATTTTTAAAGTTTCAAATGCACATTTTAGCATTCTCAGAGGGCCAAACAGAAGAAAAGAAGCACACAAGATTTTTCCTCTTGGGTTGCACATACGGAAGCCCTTCGCAGCACGTGTGGGAGGGTGGGCCACACGTGCGCCCTGCACGTGTATTTATTTCAGAATCTCAACTTCACGCTCCGCTATTTTCTACACGTGTCGTTATGAGCCCCACACGTGCGGTGGTGCTTCTCGCACGTGCTGCCATGAGCCCTGCACGTGCGGTCGTAGCCCTTGTTTTGAGTAGTCTAAAATAACACACACAGCTAGGTCAACACAATACAAGGTGCAAAACAGAGGAATTTGAGACAATATGATGATATAACACCACACTAACATGAATCATAAGCTCAATTAAGCCTTCATTTTCTTCAAATTCGTATACACAACCCAATTCCTTCAAAGTTCTAGCCATATTAGGTTTTCAATTATATATATATATATATATAACCATTTAAATATATAGATGAGTTCAAACATATAAGCCAAAGAATATGATGTAATTCTCCTTCACAAAGCTCAAAATAGTTCAAAACAACAAAAATACAAGGATCTTCCTTCTAATTAACCAATTATCACACACAAGCTCCTTCTTGAAACCCTAGCCTTCACAAATAACCAAACTTCCTACTAAAATCAATTAGAGAGGATTTTCTTAGTGAATTAAACTTTCCTTTGACTCAAATCTCTAAACTTCGCTCAATTCTTCAAGTTTCCCTCTTGTTGAGCCTCCTCTTCTTTCTCTCATTCTCTCACTCTCCCTTCCTCTCAGGAGATATGTCTATGTGATAGAATTGCCAAGTTAAGAGTTTAAAAGGGTTAACTAAGAGTTGACCACAAATTAAGTAGTTTAATCATTACGAATCAAATTTTTACAAAAATTCACATTATGATCTAAAAATCACGCTTATTAATTTTGAGTTATCGCGCCTCTACGACCTCCAATTACTAATCTAACCATCATAGTTGTAACAGAGTTTTCCCATAGTTGACAGATATAAGTCCATAATCATATAATTCACACAATTAAATTTAATTTTACATGAAATTTCGCATTAAGCATATAAATGTACATAATAAGAGATTGAAAGCATACCAGTAAACATAGAAGAGGGTCGGGTTATTACACAGAGTGTGTGACTAGTGTTAAACAAAAAGTGCAAAGCAAAAAGCACAATGCATGGATATATATAAAATAGAAAATGCAAAGTAGAAAGCATAAGAAGCAAATAGAAAATGAAGGTACAGTGTGTACCTCCCAGGCTCTCCAATAGCCTCTAACCTTGTGCCCTTTCATACGGGAATTGGAGCTCATGTAACCATAGAAGGTGACAAGGTCAGCTCCACGCCAGTCATAAAATTGGACCCGGGACAAGGTCACAAGGGTGCTCAATTGATACAAGCCCACAGTATTCCCTCTATTCGCAAACAAGGTGGCGCCGAGAAGGTATATCAAAAAGCCATAGGTGTATTGCTCTACCTCCTCTTGAGTCTCAGGCTAACTCCTATGGAAGTTCTTGAGGAACCAGTTGTATCTGACCGTGGCTAGCCTGTATAGAGGTGGGCTCACACCAAGCAGGTAGAACCAGGCCGCCTCCTACTGGCCCATATCCATATCAAAGGGTATCAAATCCCCTTTACTCCCAAGTCGATGATCATCGAGAAATCATAGGTGATCATTATCATCTCCCTAGCAGAAGGGAAGTGGAAGGAGTTGGTGGTGTCCCACCAGCTCTTTACCAAAGCTCTGAGTAAGGCCCGGCTAGCCATGTGGCATAAAAGCCCGATACAGAATAAGCCAAAGCCCACCTCGTCAACAAGGTCGTGGACCTATACCAGCCCCTGGCTGTCACCACCCCATAACCTCTCTAGGAGCGATAGTTCTCCTGTGACGAGGAAAGAGTGAGTGAAATAAAAGACAGTCAGATAAATGGCAGTGATAAAATAGCTAAACAGATGAAAGTGCATGAAAGCAAAGTTTGTATCTCAGAAGCGTCGTGAGAAAGGTGAAAGGTCCACTCCCTCAGCAAAACATCCTCTGGCATGCCACCAACAAAATCATCAAACCGCAGCATGCCGCTGGGGGGCCATTGCGTGTGTCTGTGGATGGTAAGTGGCTGGATCAAATGGTCTCAGCCTCAGTGGCAACATCTCGGGTTCGGGTCCTAGTGGAAAGACTGCATGTACATTGGCCTCAAAATCAGCGATGATATCCTTCACCACCCTGCTAGTCTCGGCAACTTCTGGCTCCTCTACCTCAGCTATAGGTGGAAGCATGGGTACCTTGGGAGAGGCACTGTCATGTGGGACATCATCTACCATCTGAAAAGTGGGTGAAAACCGGTGAAAAATGAAGAAAATGAGGTAAAAGAGAGAAAACTTGAGGGGAAAAAAAAGTCAATCTTAGGAGAGAGAAAACAGAAGAAAAAGTCAAAGTCGCGGAAAAATCATAAAACCCAAGAAAAACCCGAGGGAAATGAGCCCAAAGTGATGAAAACTTGAAAAAATCATTGAAAACAAAATTTGATCGGTTCAAATTGTAGAGGACCAAAAGTGTTTTATGAATAAAGTTTGTGTTGTGCATTGAAAAACATGTACAAGGCACAAATCTAGAGAGAGGAAACACTTAGAGAGAGAGAGAGAGAGAATATTTCCGGACTTGGGTGTGTGAAGAAATGAAACTTTGGTGTGTATTTAATGAAGACCCAAGGCAAAATACCAAAACTGCCCCGATTTAGCGACGGGTGGCCGACCATACACTTTTGTGATCGGTCGTCCCCCATTAGTGGCCAGCTGGCCCCTTTTGTGATCCAGTGTTGGTTTTTGTTACTCTCTTCCCCAAACAGTGTATAAGAGATCATGTTTTGAACTGGGAAAAAAGATTGAGGTGTTTGAAGTTGGTGCGGTTTCCGAGGATCCCAAAATTGTGTTTCGATTGTGCCGTTCCAATTCTCGCTGCGTCTCTGGTGTATGAATGTGCCCCGTTTTCAAATCTGAGCAAGTTATATCCTTTTTTTGAGCATTTCGCCTCCGAGTGGTGAGTTGGAAATCGTTATCAAACATCGCTTTTGTTAGTCTATTTAAATCACGTATCTTTTGCATAGAATATGCATTCTCATATACCTCTTACGTTGCATATGCACATTGCATCTTATCTAGCATAGAACTGTCATCGTACTGGTTTTCAATCTATGTCACCTTGTGTTGTATTCGTGTGCATCATGCTTGTCGACCTTTGTCATAAGAGTGTGATTTGGGTTTCTTCCCTTTAACCACGATATGCAGAAGTGTGGTGTAGCTTGCTTTCGTGCTCCTTTCGGATACAACTGGCCCTACAGTTCGAACTCTTGTGGTTCTGAATCTGATTTCACAAGTGGAATGTAAAATACTGAAAACACAGAAAGAGTCCAAATCCAACAATTCTGTTTGGAAAATCAATATTTGAATCAAATGCAAAAGTTGACTGTTTTTCCAGATTACAAAGTCACCATCTAAATATTTCCAAGACTCGTGCCAAAGGCCATTAGTCTATCATCACCAAAGTGTCTCGGCTCGGGAACTTAGGTATGGGAGGGGAAGGTCATGAATTGAGCACCCCACTCGCCACTTGAGAATTATTTTTGATACTCGTCACTTGAGAAAAGGTGAGTTTGTGCATTAATCAATTTGTCCCAATTTTGGCAAGTAGCCTCCATGCACAGGAAATCAAATAGGTATATCATTTAAGCAATTAGCCTGATGGAAATCACACTCGAGATGGCAACAGTCACAAGCAATACAAGATGCTAAAATAATAAATGCTCACCTAGTACTCCAAGGCAAGCCAAATAATGCGAAATAATTATAAAACATGCATGCTCTTAAATAATGCGATATGACTAATGCAACACACACATTATGTAACTTTATAGGCTCAACTATGAGCATGGTATATGATTCCATTCAAGACATATGACGAATCACGTATTCAAGCAATGAATTTAAACATTTGGTTAATATGATGAGCCAAACCTTTGATGCATGCAAGACAATGGATGCAGAGCATAAAGATGCTAATTTGAAAAATGATGTTCTATACTAACCATCATAAGCAAATAAGTAAAAAGGAGAAATACGTGGGGTTGGAAGACATACAACTTATTACATGTGGGCCCTCGCACAAGAGGGTCTGAATGAGTCTCCGAATGTCCGGTTTTAAACTAATTATTACAAAGCCAAGTAAATGAATAAATAACCAACTAGCTAAGCTATAATTAACTAACTAGCTAATTTATTACAACAAAATGGGCTAACTATCCAATGAATCATTGCTACAACAATATTAATTACGATGATGATAATTACAACAATATTGAAATCATTAATTTACAATTTACAATGGAAGCACAAGGATGGCATGCTCGTAGTGGTTTCGGAAGTAACTCTGTCTGCCTTCCTTGGAATCTGTCATGTTTCATCTTTAGTCACTGCGCTTTGCTTCTGCAAAACACACTTAATTTTATGCAAACTCCTGTTTTTGTGTTCTGAAGTGAAAACAGTGCAGACAGAGTTATGTTTTGAACTCTGTTTGTCCCTTCTACTCTTCTCTCTCATGGTATGCCTCAAGAGAAGAATGAAGTCATTTCCAAAACCATAAATGAGCAAATTGGTTGCTTGATGAGTTAGTGCTTGATTTTGGACAAAAATTAATGAATGCAATGAATCAATAACGACCCCTCCCTCCTATCATGGAATAAGCTCAAAGAAGGAAGTAGGAACGCTTCAAGGCTAATCGAAACATCATGAATTGATGTAAGACAACCCTTGAACAATAGACTCGGTATAACTTCCGGCCGAATCCAAGCAATATGACTCATTTTCTTTATGTGGTTTGGTTCATTTTAGCAATTTTTAGACCTTTTCATTCTTTAGTCCATTAAGTCCAAGGTGATGATTACGTCCACTAAATGAAAAGCGTGTCAAACGGAAAGTGATTCTCAACATGAAAGAGAGACTATGTCGTTGGCGATGAACCTCCGTAGAGATTAAGCCATTAAGCGTAGATCTCTAGCTCATGTTTTGAACAACCATCAACCGATTGAAACAACTCTCAAATGAAAGAAATAGATGATAGGTTACTTGTGAAAATGAGGTTCTTAAACATGGAAATTAAACAAAGAAAGGCCAAGAACAACCTACAACAAGCTATATATGCGAACATATGAGACAACAAGCAAGCTAATCAAATCATGAATTAATTAAATAACCTAGGACAACCCTAAAACAACCCGTAATGGGTGAAAAATAGTGGCTCAAAGTGCCTAAAAAGAGCCCAAAAAGCTAAACAACAAAGAAAGAAAATAAGGCTAGTAAGCAAGAACAAGGAGGGGTGGCTAACCCCTCCACTTTTAAAACCTCGAAGCATTTTTTTTGGCCTCTTTTAAACTCTGGAAATCAATTTAGAAAACAAAGAAAAGGGTGTAAACATAAGGGTTTGAGCTATAGGTGAAGGTGCAATAAATGGTGGTAACTCTCTCTACCCTTTGGTAGTTATCCAAATCCAAGCTTTGACACTGAAAAGAGGATTAAAACAATACAAAACTACAAGAACTAGATAGAAAGAGATACCAAAGAGAGCAAGAGAAGAGATAGTAAGCTTATACCTCTCAAGAACGGTAAGCTCTTTGTTTGTAAATCAAACTTGGTCTAAACTAACTCTCAAGCTTAAATTGTGATGTTCAAGGCTCAACCAAGGTTCCAAGGGTAAGGTATGAAGGTGTATATGGTGTATGGATATAGGTCAAGGGTGGTAAGCTTGCTCAAAGGTTGCTTGTTCAAGAAGAAGGAGCTCTCAAGAAGGTGTATAAGCTTTTTAGAATTTGTTCAACCCTAAAAATAGAGATACAACTTCGTTTTTATAGAATTTAAGTAAAAGAGGTCATAAATATGTTCAAAAAATAGACAGTTGGTGGGCTCCCACCCAGAACAGTGTTTCTCGTTACCAAGGCATTGTTGGCCATGAATGGCCACGGCCAACTCCTAATCAGGCACGGTCGGGCCTCAATGTCATCCCCTATCTCTTTGCTTCAGACTCAGCACGGGGTGGCACAATGTGAAAAATGGATTTCTAGGTATAAGCAGTGGGAATATGGAAGGTTTGGGATTGTTTCGGAACTTAAACATAGCCCCTTCATTAAGACCTCGAACCATGCACAACACCACTTTCATCATCAAGCGTACCGGACAAAGTGCTCGAGCCTTGCGGGTAGTCAAAAATAGGGTGTCTACAGTTGCCCCTCTTTGATAGAGCTCGAAGTCATAAAGTGACGTGAGTGAATGTCAAAGCCAAGAGGTAACCCATTTTGACGAGGCCACAAGGCTTAGGCAAGAAATCAAGACATAAATGCAAAGATTAAATCCGAGGGCAAAGTGCAAAATAACATGCAGAAAATAACTTATGATCATGCAATGAAACACTAATGAAACAATGTAATGGAACATTCGAATGTAAATGAAGCAATGAAATAACGCTACAATCTAAACAAGAATGCAATGTTTGAATGAAAATGTAAATCAGAGCAAAATAAATCCATCTTTGTCTCACACGGAAAGAAGTGAATAAACAGACACGTCTCATGTGGAAAGGACAAAGAAAGCATAAACCAAACTATGTCTCATGTAGAAATGATGTAAGAAAATGCAGACCTAACTAGGCCTGGCATAGGAAGGGTGAAGGATGACGTAACCGTCGAGCACACCTAAGGTTTCAACCGAGATCCTAATGTGTCTCGCATGATAGAAGTAAGGGTGATGTGAACAAACAGGCGCACCTGATTTTTTAACCAAGGAAAACAATCCTAATGCATCGCATGCGATAGGAGGAGAGGTGGTGTGAACACCAAGTGCACCCGATGTTTTAACCTATGAAAGCAATCCTAGCGCGTCTCACTTGATACGAGGAAATGTGGTGTGGACAACAGGCGCACTTGTTGTTTTTAACATAATGGAAACAATCCTAACGCGTCGCACGTGATAGGAGGAGAGGCGGTGTGAACAATAGGCGCACTTGCTGTTTTTAACCAAATGGAAACAATCCTAACGTGTCGCATGCGATGGGAGAAGAGGCGGTGTGAACAATAGGCACACCTGTTGTTTTTAACCAAAAGAACAATCCTAACACGCCGCACGCGATAGAAGAAAATGTGGTGTAAACAACAGGCACACCTGTTGTTTTTAACCAAAGGAACAATCCTAACTCATCGCACGCGATAGAAGGAAATGTGGTGTGAACAATAGGCACACCTATTGTTTTTAACCGAAGGAACAATCCTAACGTGTCGCACACGATAGGAGTAAAGGTGGTGTAAACAACAGGCACACTTGTTGTTTTTAACCAGGGATAAACAATTCTCACGCGTCGCACGTGAGAGGAGAAGATCAGAATAATGCATAAGCAGCCAAATTCAGAAGCAGGCAAACTTTGAAGCCAAATTATCTCATTCCCGGGAAGGCCTCGAAGATAACTCAAGTCAAGACACAACGCATAAACATGAATTAGCGAAGTGACAAAGAAGTGAACACAAATTCTACACAAAGAGACATAAAATCAAAACAATCAAAGCAACGTAGTAAAATGAAAGCCAATTTGCCAATGTGTGAAAACAATGGGCTTTAATTTTAACACAGCACACCGCATTCCAATTTGATGGTAAAATGGATGATGATTTTACTGTGGCATTTATTTGGAACTCCTCTGAATTAACCATGCACACAATATTGTGTGTTACAAAATAACGGAACGAATTAACGCAACAAATCATGAAGTCATGCAATAGAACAAAACAGGATGAACAAAATTCCTCTATTTTTCCTTTCCTTCTCTTTTATATTTTTGCTTCTATTCCCTTCCTTCTTTATTTTGAATTTTTTTTTTTTTTTTTCTGTTTTGATCTCTTTGTTCTTTTCTCTTCTTCTTCACTGTTTTTTGTTAGTTTTTGTTTATTTTTTAGATTAAAACTCCATAATACAAGAAATAAAGTAAGATAAAAAAAACCAACTAAATTCAAACTGAGAGCCGGCCAGGCCTCAATGAAGCACGATCGGGCTTTAATAAAGCTGGTCGAGCCTCGATAGCGGCAGGGGAAGAATTGGGAAATCTGCACAACACGGTTGTTTTAAACACATTCCAACCTCCATTTTGCACACATCTAAGGTTGAAACTCCTCTCCCTCTCTGTCTGGGCTTCTCCTTTCTCTAGATTTTCCCCCCTTTGAGTTACCCAACAACCCTTGCAATTTTTTTCCCTGAAACCCTTCCCTCCTCTACACCTTGAACCGAACAAAATTTAATTTGGTTGAGTTTTGGGGTTTCTCTTGCTTTCCCTCAAATTTACCCACATTTTCCTTCTTTCCCCCTTTGATTTTCCAGAACTTCTTTACTTTCTCTCTCCTAGGGTTTGGATTTTGGGGTTTTTACCCATTTTCAATCATCCCTTCACTTTTCTTCACTTTTTTTTTTTTTTTTTTCGCTTTCTCTCTATGGCTAGTGACGAGGTTCCTATCCTGGACCCTTCCATTGGTATTGGGGTTATCTTGGGTGCGGATATAGAGGCCAAGGACGTTCCTGCGTTGCCTTCCCTCATCGAGAGGCCATTTGATGTGGCCACCTACTGACCACGTACACATGCTCCGTCCCCAGGCAGTATTTTGAGATTTGAGGGCCTCATCCCAGGGATAGATGAGGACATCCTACTGTCAAAGCTTGCGGAACACTTGTCCGCCGATGCCTCCACAGTAAGCAACTTTCCTTTGTTTTGTACATATGTCGAATCTCATAGACAGACCACTCATTAATGTTACATACACTTCCCATTTACAAGTGATAGCTTGGAGGATTGACGGCTATGGATCCATATCTGGGCCCGATGCTGGTATGAGAGGCTTCCTGCAGAGGTCCGCACACTAGTTGATGTTGTCGGCTTTGGGCCCTTATGTTCAGGGCTCATACAGATGAGGGCTGTGTCACTGCTATACAGGGCCTTGGTAGAGAGATGGTAGGACACCACAGACTCGTTCTACTTCTCATCGATAGGGGAGTTGACTCTGACCCTGTACGATTTCGCGATGCTCACTGACCTGCGGGTCAGGGTTGGCGGTCCGATTCCATGTGATCCTAATATGATGTAGTGGAGAGCCGCACAACGTCAGCTCCTCCGGGCAATCCCAGACACCACCAGTCACGGGATGGTGATGTATAGCAGGTTCTTTCATCACTTCTCCGATTTTCAGCCTGTCCCTCCAGATGAGGTTGTTCAGTACACCCGTGGCTTCCTTACGTACACCCAGTACTACCTTGTTTGTGAATAGGAAAATATCGTGGGGTTACATCTTTTGGGGGCACTGGTGAACCTACCATAGGTGATAGAGTATGACTGGGGTGGCGCCAGCCTGGCCACCTTGTACTGCTATATGAGTTTCGTATCCTGCCTCAAGGAGAATTCACTGGACGGCTATTGACGAGTTTGGGAGGTACACCTCACACTTACTTTTTCTGTACAGCTTTACATTTTGTTCAATTTTACATTTCCTGCTCATCTTTGTTTTGCATTTCTCCTGTTTATCTGCTCATTTACTTCATTCATCTTTTTCTTCTTCCAGCTATGGGTTTACACTTATTTCACCTCTCTAGCTCCGGTTCTGGTGAGGCCGATTGAGTTGTCAATACCCTACTCCTGGTACAACAACTCCCAATTCGAGTGACACTGTCACGTAGTACGAGACTTCCATACATTCGCCGTTTCTTTGACACCATCACCGTGAATCAGGTTACAAAATACTAGTCTTCACATTTCCATACTACTGTTTCCATACTACTATTATTCTCATATTGTACTATTTCCATATTGCACTGTTCCCATACTGCACTGTTTCCACACTGCACTGTTATTCTCATAGTGTTGCTTCTTATACTGTTGTTTCCATACTGTGTTTTCAAACTACTTAGATCCTTGACATCTGACATCTACTTCCACAAGCTGACTGGCATCCTTGGATGGGTATCCCTCAGGCACCAAGGGCGACCTACGTTGCTGCATGGCACGCCTCTACCATGCGGATTCTGTTTGAGGGCCCCTTTGGCCGAGCTTATTACCTATGGGAGAGGTTCATCCGCCAGACATAAGGGGTAATGGATCTGGACATTCCACATCCTCATCCTGCTGGCATGAGGGTAGTGGACGATCTTCATAATGGTCCTTAGATCGACTTCTTGATGTTGGGAGAGGATGGTGACCGGCATCATGAGCCTGTCGACTTCACCACTTTCTTGCAGACTCGGGTGATGGCGCCTCTTACCCATGGTGTGGCCCATGCTGGCGTTGAAACTCTAGATCAAAGTGTCCAACAACGAAGTAGAATACAAAGCGTGTATTATTGGTTTAGAAGTTGTCCTAGAACTAGGGGCAATAAGGTAGGATGTCATCGAAGACTTGAACTTGATGGTGTCTTAAGCAAACGGAGACTGGAATGTCAAAGAGGAGAAAATCAAGGTTTACCATAAGACCCTAGATATTATGATTTTGAGGTTTGAAAAGCTAACATTTATGCATCTAATAAGAGAGAACAACCGGTTCTCTGACGCTTTGGCAACTCTATCTTCTATGTTAGACATCCCGTTGGGAGTGAAGATGCATCCGATTTTTATCAAACAGAAATACACGCCACATCAGCCTATGAGACCATGAAATATCCTCTCACATGGATTGTAGAGATCCAATGAAGAAATCAACTTGGGTCTAGTATACCTGCAAAGATGAGCATGATCGGCGCCACCCAACCGGGGTTGTCGGCCAGAGGCACTCCGATGGTGAAGTACCTGTTAAGCAGAAATGAAAGTCTGGAAAGTGTAGAGTGCTTGGTGTGTAGTGTAGGGAAAGAGAACATACCATTCTTCTGGGATCCCCCCCTCCCCTTTATATAGATGGAAGGGGGTGTGATATTTGTTTGGGCTGGACCTATTGTAGGCCTTGTTTAGGTTAACTTCCATAAACTGATATATATTGTTTTCTGGCTCCCATAATTGCCCTAAAACTTTCATTGTCTGCGGTAGAAGGAATGAGAGTTTTTTTTTCTTGCCAAGTTACGCTGTTCAAATAGCTATTAGGTGTTTTGATAAAGAACACTTTGAATAAAATGTATGAATGAATGACTACATGTGTGCTTGAATGTATGTATGAATGTATGTATAAATGTACGTATGTCTTGAATGTATCTATAAATGTATATAAGTCGATCATAGGCTGAGTGGGGTGAGCTAAAACCCAGAAAGGAATACAAACAAATCATAACGATAGACCGTGGTATTCTAACCCCGGGGTATGGGTGTAGGCTGCGGTATTCTGACCCCCGGGCATGGGTGTGGTATATTGTCAAGTGTAAAGATTGCTTCCAAATATGGACTTTCGTGCCGAGCTAGAAATATTTCTATAGGCCGAGCACGGAAATGATTGCCTGAACCAAATAAGACAGATTAAATAAGGTAGATATATTAGCCAAAAATTAGACTTCGGCATTATTACCCCTGGGTGAGGGTGTAGATCTGCGGTATTATAGCCCTCGGGTAAGGGTGTAGGCCGCGGTATTCTAACCTCCGGGCATAGGTGTAGGCCGCGGTATTCTAACCTCCGGGCGTAGGTGTAGGCTACGGTATTCTAACCTTCGAGCGTAGGTATAGGCCACGGTATTCTAACCTCCAGGCGTAGGTATAGGCCTTTCTTGATGGCGCTCCGTGCCGAGTGCGAAGATTACACTATACTTAGAGACTTTGCTGATTTTAAGTGGCAACGAAGTGCCAACATGGCAAGGACTTTGAATAATGTATCCTGTATAGAATAAGGTGGACGTGTTAATCACCAATAATATTACTCCGCTTGTATGGAATTGCCAAGTAGATATTGGCCCAACGATTTAATTGCCGAGTTGCTCGGTTTGCGTTTAGTCCAAGGTAGACTTGCCCCATTGCTTTCGAATGACAGGTGTTAGTCGGAAGGAATGTAGATTCCCATTGCCCTATGTTGTAGGGAAGATTCAACTTTGGTAAAATAACAGCGCGTAAAAATATGCAAACTGTTGACTGCGAAATGTGTAATGTATTGCCCTAAAACGGGCGCTTGCTTCAAGCTGTGTGAAAAGGAGTGGGAGTTTGTAACTCAAGTGAACGTCGTTGTAATGTTTGTACCAAGTTGGCCGAGTATGCATGCATATCAAAGGTGCCGAGATGATGATCGGCTGATGTGCCCCAATTGGAAAGCGAAAAATTGATTGATGTCCCAGTGGGCAATTGTTTTGGCAAATAATGTTGTTAGGCAAATAAAGTTGCCAAATACTATGGCCAATGTTGCTGCATAAAGTTTGATAATGCATAAAGTTGACAAATAATGTTGCTTAGCCGAATAAAGTTGATGCACGGCCGAATAATGATCATGCATAATGTTGAATTAATAGTGGTCGAATAATCTTGCCTGATAAAGTTGATGCACTGCCGAGTAACTAGTGTCAAAACATCGATGTCTGTTTACACTTGGATCGGTGATTGTGCCGATCGTTTGGTCGGCGATTT
This sequence comes from Camellia sinensis, assembly GCF_055761805.1. Taxonomy (NCBI): domain Eukaryota; kingdom Viridiplantae; phylum Streptophyta; class Magnoliopsida; order Ericales; family Theaceae; genus Camellia; species Camellia sinensis. The sequence continues at coordinate 147,435,733 of NC_138963.1, forward strand.
CTCTTAGCTTCACGGTGTGTCGGTATCCCGTCGAAGTTGGATTTGCTAAGAACTTGGTTGGCAATGGTTGCCAATTTATTGAAGTTGAGTTTCTTGTCCAACGTATATTTGCCCCATTTCTTTTGAATAAGATTTGTTATTTGGAAGGAATAAAATGGACGTAGGCCAAAATTGCAGATAAAAATTTGAAACAGATTCCGTGCTCCCAAGTTTTTGAGAAATTATGAGATTTTTGTAGAAAAGGTAGACAAATTTACAACTGTTGTTGTTCCGAGAATGTCTAATGCTGTGGAGTGATAGTTGTTATTCGGGAAGAATTCATCCTTTGGTGACAAATGAGTCGAGCTGGGAGATAGGCAGAGAGTCTCCAAATAAGATGTAGTTAGTGAATTCGGTATTGAGCAAACTCCAGGTATGACGGCAAAAATGTTGTTTTTAGCTGCGATATGTGGCATTGCATATAACATCTATGAATGTTTGGTATGGAATTTCCAAAATCAGATCGTACGGATGTGTTCAGAAGGCTCTAAATAGTTGGAAACGACTATATGATTGCTGGAATCGGACTCCGGATGGCGTAATTATAGCTAAAACGGATCCGACGGCTTAGATCGGGAGAGAATTAGGCTCCGCAAAGCACTGGATAATTTTTTTGACTTATTCTGCATGTAATGGCTTGGCTTTATTGCTTGCAGCACAGCTTAGTGGTGTGGCAAAAAATATAAACAATGTTGTTGCCTACAAGATTTGAACTCATATCCTTGTGAAAAATATTAAACACTTAACCACTTTGCCACCTTAAATCTTTGTGCATATATTTGGCTCATTATGGATTTGAATTTGATTGTTTGGCTATGACATGATGTAATTTAGCCACAATGCACACAATAATTTCTTTGTCTGCCAACTTCTGGTCGTTCTCTTCGACAAAATAGGTGAATTTCTGGGCAAATTTCGCCTACGCTGTACGGCTTCGTTTTAGCTCTGATTTTGACGTGGTTTGTTGCGTTGGACTCGACTTAATGTGTACTTCACACCGGTATGGCCAAAACTTGATTTTGACAATTATGAAAATTTTAGTTTTTCTAAAAATTTGGTTTGTTTCGCAACTACCGGCGAACTTTGGTTAGTTCTTGGCTCCGCGGGTTGGTGGGTTTGGACTGCTCGAGTTGACACGAATTTGCTAGTATTTTCAAATATGAATTTCAGCAAGCCGAGATGCTAGTGTTATACCGAGAGAATAGTGTCGAGCAAGATTGTGTAGCTAACTTGCAATTGTTAATATGCCGGATTTCGAAACTGTTGATAATAGGCCGAATAAATGTTGTTGAAGCCGAGTGATAATATGCAAAGAATGAATATTGCCGGATAAGTTGTTGAAGCTTTGTTGATAATAGGCCGAATAGATGTTGTGGAATCTGAGTTATATGCAGAGAATAAAATTGCCGAATAATGTGCCAAGCTTTGTTGATAATAGGCCGAATAAATGTTGTCGAAGCCGAGTTATCATATGCAGAAAATGAAAATTGCCAGATAATCAATAAGTTGCCGAACAAGCCAATCGGTTGCCGACTTGCTCGATGGGCTTGGATGTAAGTTGGTTTGTTGGCAGTTGCCGAATAGGCGTAGTTGTGATAGTCGAATTTGGAGGTCTGTTTTGGACAATCCGAGTCGAAGCTGAAGCCGATGACGATGCTAAAGTCAGAGATGGCGAAATCGAGCTCAAAATTGTTTTGACCATGCACCATTTGTTATTACATGTATAAGTTTGCCAATCTCTCGAAGCCGATTCATCCTCGTTGTCACCGAGTGTTCTTGATGTGTGAGTTACTTGGGTAACAAACTTGGGAGAATGATCGGTTTGGGTCGGAATTGTTGTCGATGGGGTTGGAACTCGGCGATTGATTTTTGCCGATCAATCCATGCCTACGATGAAGGATCTGAGAGGTCGAGGAAATTGTGTACAAATTCATAGCTATAGATCTTCCGATGTACCCATTTGTCCTACATGACTGAAGTTGCCGAATTGAAGTTGGGGCAAGTCGGCCATTTGGCTCATTGAACCACAACATAATTCTTTAATTCCTCTTAATTGTTAGCACATGCATATGTATATATATTCCAAGAATCAACTTTCGTCTAGAGAGAGAAAAAGTGAAGACCAACTTTTGTTTTTAACATAGGAACACATCTACGTTAACAATCAACTGTAAGGTAAGCGTTAAGAAATAAAGAATAAATAAGTAAATGGTAGACCACATATGAATTTGGCCGAGCAATCCCGTTTGTAATGCCGAAAAGATTTTGTTACCAAGAAAAGTATGAAATCCATTTTTAGAGAGAATGAAAATGTAAAAGTTGATCCACATAATATGTGCCGACTACTCTTCTCAAAATGTTGAGATAGATATTAAACAAATGTTTGGACCAAATCTATGAGCATCAATATATAGTGGATCAAATCTATAAGCATAAATTTAGAGATGAGATTTCGAATAACAAGAGAGTTGACAAACAACCCAATAAAGAGTTACTGTTGCTGAGTTGGTTGATAGACAAGCCAAATAAAGTGCCGAATTAAATGAGCCTTTCAGTTTTAACAGTTTACTCCGATCTCATTTTGATCCCACTGAGAAGATAGTGGTGTTGAATATCTTGATTAATAAACTTTTAGAGAGAGAAAGTAAAGACCCAACTGTGGATTCCATAAAAATTGCTAGTATAGACATATGTATATCTCAAGAATTAATTATAAAATAAACTCCTTTGAGGCAAAAACGAAATAAACAATCCTGGGGTGGGTTTGGCTGAGCAACCTTTTTGATAATGCCGAAAAGAAGCTCTAACAAACACAATCTGAAACCCATTTTTAGAGAGAGAAAATGAAGATGCAAAAGTAAATCCATGAGAACTATTTTATTATAACACTTTTCATCAAGATTTACCATGAAAAAAGAAAAGAGATTCCATGGAGTTTGTCAGTACACACATATATATGTATACAATTCAAGAATTGATTTTACAGTAATTTTATAATAAGTTTCATCAGAGAGAAAATTCAAAGCTTAGCTGTGGCTCGTGATAACCATCAAAGTGTTGTAGAGTGTTTACTTACAATAACATGTTTGTTGTGTTCTTCGTTGATCTCATTCAGTCGTTCTCACAGACAGCGCCAATTGTGAGACTATGAAATATCCTCTCACATGGATTGTAGAGATCCAACGAAGAGATGAACTTGGGTCTGGTATACCGGCAAAGATGAGCATGATCGGCGCCACCCAACCGGGGTTGCCGGCCGAAGGCACTCCGATGGTGAAGTCAGCCACCTGTTAAGCAGAAATAAAAATCTGGAAAGTGTAGAGTGCTTGGTGTGTAGTGTAGGGAAAGAGAACATACCATTCTTCTGGGATCCCCCCCCCCTTTATATAGATGGGGGGTGTGATATTTGTTTGGGCTGGACCTATTGTAGGCCTTGTTTAGGTTAACCCCCATAAACTGATAAATATCTTTTTCTAGCTCTCACAGTCGCAATAAATGAAGTTCAAGAAAAAAAACCTATGGTATTACGACATTTGGAATTTTCTAGAAAGTGAGACTTATCCACTAGGGGCAAATGCCAAGGACAAACGGGAATACGACGTCTGGCCATCTAATTTATCATTTACGGAAACAAGTTTTACAAAAGAGGTCATCTGAGAATGTATAAGTTGTGTGCAGATGAAGAGGAATCGAAGTGTCTCATGGAGGCTATCCACGGAGGAGAGTGTGGGGCACACATGAACAGTGTGATGCTAGCCTGGAAGATTCTTAAACAAGGTTATTACTGGTCAACCATGGAGAGGATTGCGTTAGCTTTGTACGACAATGCCACAAATGCCAAATCCATGTCAATCGCATGAACATCCCGCTGTCAAAACTTTACAACATGACTTCGCCTTGGCCTTTCTTAGTCTGGGGAATCGACATTATCGGAATAGTTACACCAAAGGGGTCAAATGGACACGAGTTCATCTTGGTGGCGATTGACTATTTTACAAAGTGGGTGGAAGCTTAGTCCTATGCGGTGTTGAAAGCATCACATGTAGCCAAGTTTATCAGAAACAACATCATCTACTAGTATGGAGTTCTGAACGAGATCATATGAGATAATGACTCACACTTCAAGAAAGAGGTGGTGGATCTGCTCGAGAAATATAACGTGGCTTTTCACAAGTCACCAACATATAGACCACAGACCAATAGAGCTGTTGAGGCCTCCAACAAGAACATTAAGAACATCTTGCGAAAGATGGTTGAGACCTACAAAGACTGGCCAGATAAACTGTTGTTTGCTCTCTGGGGCTACAGAACGCTGATTCAGACATCCATAGGGACAGCCCCCTATTCTCTGGTTTATGGGATGGAAGATGTTTTGCCAATTGAGATTGAAGTACCGTCACTGCTAATTATGGCCGAGTGTTAGATAGCAGAGGCGGACTGGCAACAGAGCAGATTTGAGAAATTGATGTTGTTCGACGAAAGGAGGTTGAAGGCATTGTATCACATGTAGGGCTACCAATGCAGAATTACTAGGGCTTTTAACAAGAAAGTTAAGTCCAGGAATCTCAAGGAGGGAGACATGGTACTGAAATACAGCCGAGCTCCCATCCATGACCCTAGGGACAAGTTCCAATGCAATTGGATTGGTCCTTACATCATCAAATATATCTGGTCGTACGGGGCGATTATTCTCATGGACCTAGATGGCCTAGATTTTCATAGCCGATCAATATAGACCAGTTGAAGAAAAACTATCCTTGAGAGGCTTGCTAGGCTGAAAACCCGGAAGGGCGACCTAGGCAAAAGTTAAAGCATGAAAAATTAGAAATAAAGAAAAACTGAGCTCGCAAGGTTGAAAACCCTAAAGGGAAACTTTAGGAAAAGTTAGAGCGCAAAAGAAAAGAGTTAATAGTCGAGTGAACCCGAATTGAACTACGTAAGGCCTGATTTCCATCTTTGGGATACATAGGCAACTTCATCCTGAAGTTCAGCCATAACCATCTCCAATTCCATTGTCCTATTCATTCATTTTGATCAGGCCATCTTTCTCCATTATCTATTAGCTTGGTTGTGCGACCCACATTCTGGTAGAAGGGTCGGTTGTAAGACGGAGCAGTACTGGTGAATGCAGTTATGGGCAGTTGCGATTTTCTGATTTGAGGTTGTGCATCTTGAGGACTGATTTTGTGTGTGTCAGGTAGTGATCATTTTCGAAAATGGTTTTGAAAAGTTTTAATAAAAGTTGATTTCTGCTTAAAATTTTACCTTTTACAACTTAGACCATTTTGAGACCAAACGGAAAATTTTTAGTGCTCATTACCTTAATTCCATTGATTTCAACACAAGTACATTCTCCACCTCGCTGATTAAATCAAAGTCATTGTTACATCAAAAAAACTTGAAAAGAATGATCAAAGCAATAAACTAGGGACATAGATAAGTCAGATGGTTCTGCGTCCTCTGCTCGTGCTTACGGAAGTCTCTGCAGCCAAAGTTGGCCCAACCTATGCCTTGTCTTCAACCCAAGCCAAGCCAAGCACTCTCGCCGAAAAGAGTGCAATTGAAGTTAGGGACAGGGGCCAAAAGTTCTTTTGTCCTTGAAGCAGTGAGGTACCAAGGCAAGTGCGAAGTACAAATTGGAAATGAAGTTGGGTATTGTACCCCTTCCTCTGGGCAAATCTGATCATGTCCAAACTGGCGTCTGAACCGGAAAGGGAAATAGAACACGCAGTGCGTGAGGCCAATCAACTGTATACCCGATTGTTGGGACATGTTGTAGCTCATCTCAGTTAAATTAAGCTAGGGGCAATGCCAAGCTATGTCAGTCGCAGATCTACTGCACATCCAGTCACACCACCATCCCTCTGAAGGGAAGTCCACTAGCTATTGGCGAAAAAAGTAAGCCCTGGCTGAATATGCAGGGCAAGGGTCTACCACTTTCAGCTTATTCATTAGCCATACCTGCGAAGGGATGAAAAATAAGAGAGATTAAAGAATATAGAGATGTACGTTGAGAGAAAACAAAGAAAAAGGCCTGGAGAGAAAAATAGAGTGCGAGTGCGGAGTGATGTTAGAATCATAAGTAATAAAGAATGGGAAACAATACCAGGAGTAGGAGTGGGCTCCCTGTGAACCGAGTAGTCTCTCACCTATGAAAAGCATCTAAACCCATCAGAGTTTCGGCCAAGGCCAGACCAATGTAGCTCTTTCCCTCTTTCAGGCATTAGGCTACCTTGATCAGTTTAATGTTGGCTCTGCCACAATTAGGGGCAAGAAGGAAGTACGCGAGCATACATAAGCAGAGGGTGTGTTGCCAATAACCTCTCTAGAGGTAGTCACCTCTGTCGTCACTGTTAGAAAATCGATAAATTAAGCCATGTATATCTAGCTCTCCATCGTGAGTTGACAATAGAGGTTCGTACAAAGTAAGCCCACATATCTGTCCCAAAGCCTGGGCATGGCCAAAGTGGGGTTGAGGCATGATCTCCTCACTGCGCTGGGACTCCATCAATGCATGGAACTCTTTAAGAGTCGGACACATTTGTTGTGCGTCAAAGAAGAATACATGTGTAATTGGGTCCCAACATCGGACCGCGACATAGAAGAATGAAAACAAAGTGAAGTATGGCTCAACAGAAAAAGCACGTTGTAGACGCGCCCGCGGAGGGCCTCACGCTACAGTTCGGACTCGATTTGTGTCACGGTTCTAAATCTGAACCAAAGAGTCCAAATCTGGCAAATCGTTTTGAGAAACTGATTTTTGAAAAAGTAGTGCCAAACATGGACTGCTTTGCCAGATACAGAGTCGCCACCTAAATATTTTTTATGGGAGAATTTAGGAAACCCTGACTCGGTGCCGAAGGCCACATGTCCGTCATCACCGGAGTTGTCTCGGCTCGGGAGCTTGGGTACGATCGGGGAAGGTCAGCTATGAGCACCCCCTTTCGCCCGGTCCGAAGACCGGCCTCTACTAACCGCGATATCCGTTTTTGAAAACTTTACGTGTTCTTATTCCGATTATCAGCCTAGAATTACTATGTTATGCGCACAGCAAACAAGTATAGACTAGATTGCCTAATTTGGAAATAAACATTGCATATCCGTTCGGTTTGAAAATGCTATGGAATTTGCTACTCGCAAGTAGGCTAAAATGCGGATTTCAACGAGTCTTTCTAACTCAAACAATCCAACCTTCACCCACAGGCATTCAAAACAGTTTAACACATAAGCATCTAGCCACATGTTAAGCATGCTGTCATGGCAATATTCGCACACATGCGAGATGCTAAAGCATAAATACTTACACCGTACTCCGTGCCAAAACAGAGAACTTGTTAGCAAACATGCATGATCCAAGTCCATGTTAAGTGCCTAATGCATCGCATACAAAGTGTTGCTAGAATAGGCTCGGCTATCCTAAACATGTCATGTGAAAATGCACAATTATCACGTATTCAATTGGGAATTGAAGTATTGATGCAATTAGCGTGATGTACCGAGCCTAATGCATGCAATACAAATGCATGGATGCACACATGCATAGCATGAGATATGCTAAATTAAACATGCCCTAATACTAACCATTAAAGCAGGTAAGTAAAAGGGAAGAAAGAAGTGAGGTTGGAAGACATACACACCACCTACACACACTTATTACAGACTTGCCCTCGCTCGGAGGGACCGAATAAATATTACAAATTAATTAACTACGCAAGCTAATTAATATTACAAATTAACTAATTTAATTAACAAATTAAATAAATTAATTAAAACATGAAAACGCCTCGGGAAGCGCGCCACCATGCATGGGCTGCCTCTGTTTTCCTTCCTTTCCTCCTCTGGAGGCTGTCAAAGCCTCAGGACTGATCCCTTGGACAGAGAGGATCACCACCGGCTGATTGAAATTGCCACCGGCTGTGTTGTATGGCCATCGGCACAAAATTGAATCTGTCGGCAGAGAAATTGTTGCCGGTCGGCACATTACACTGCCGGTCGGCAGAGTATTCCTGCAGAACCTGCAACTGACAGCAACAGAGGGCAAGGCAAAGCATGGCAGCACAATTCAAGGTATGTATGCAATAATCATGTCCCTTATCATGTTTGCGACTCAAAGGGGCATGTGCCTCAATTCTCGGACCACCAATCACGCATTTCCATGCATGATGGCCCAAAGAACCAAGTATGCAATTTTGATTTCAAGTGTACGCAAACCAATCAAACAAAACTCCCAATCCCTATCACCCAAGTCATGGGACAAGGAATGCATGCAAGCTGCAATGCAACCTAGGCATACAAGCTAAGGATGCAACATGGCATGGCAAGGCACTTATGCAAACATACAAGCATACATATGGCAATGCAAACTAATGCTAAGATGGTCTTATACATGAATTAGGCAGCTCTAATAAGGCCTAAAACAGTGGCCAAAGAGATCAAAATAAAGGACCAAAACACATACACACATGCACATGTTAAAGGGCCAACATTTAGGCACAAATGAGGCAACTCTCAAACACAATTGAAAGAGGCACAATGTGGACTAATGGCATGCAAAGTAAGCATTGAAAATCATGTTAAGATGGTGTCAAACCAAGCAACAAGATAGACTAAACATTAGCATGCAAATGGCCCAAATGCTCAAGGCAAGTCAATAGAGCATTGGACTACACTAAGCAAGACCAAACATGGCATGAACTTATTGACCAAAACAGAGTTTTGGGACATCAAAACAAGGCCTAAGGACCACTTAGATGGCATCTAAATGACCCAAAACAAAGGCATGCACAAATGGTCAAAACAAGGAGCATGCAACACATGCTTCCAAAGCATTAAAGAGGCATGCAAGGCAATCAAACAAGCATGGAAATGGGACTGAAATGGCATATAGAATGATCCCAAATCACCAAAACAATGCAAAGATGCCATGCTACACATGCACATACTCAAGGCCAACAAGCCCAAATACAAAGAAGCTATATCAAGCATGCCAAAAGCAACCCAAACGACTATGGACAGAGCTAAAACATGGCAAGATAAGCACATAATCTTCACAAGACTAAGCCTAAAACATGCTCCAACAAAGGCACACAACCTAAGGCACATTAAGGCATAAACAAGGCATTACATGGCAACTATGCTAAGCATGCATGGAGTTCCAAAACCCACTTGAAATCATGTTATATCATGGATATATAAGCATGAAAAACAAACCAAATATGCTCAACACACACTCAAGCATAGGCTTCCTTAAGAGGCCAAAATGTGTCCTTTTCAAGGACAACAAGGAGAGGGGGGTGGCCCTCTCCTTCTTGGGACTTCAAAGCATCATCTTCACCACTGAAATCCCTCAAGATTTCAGTGGTGAAGAGACCTCAACACCAAAATCCCGGGGCTAACACAAAATGGCTCAAAATGAGGCCTTTTGAGGCCTAAGGGTGGTCAACAACCCTCAAACAACAAAACACTCTTAATAAACAATAAAGAGGGCTTAAAAACAGAACTTTTTTATGTAATACAAAAAGCACAAAAACAGCTCTAAGATAGGTATAAAATCAAAGCAAAAATGGGGAAAAAAAGGACTAGAATCTCACCCTTGAAGACCCCTTCACAAATGGTGCTCCAATGGCCTCCTTGAGCTTGAATCCAACACCAAAATTTCAAAACAAACTCTTTAGAACCTCAACTCCAAGAGGAAGGTGAAACACTAGGTGTTTGTGTGCAATAGTAAGACACAAAGCACCTAGTGAACAAAAGAGAGGGAAAGAGAGATAGAGTGTGTATCTAACTCTAACCCTAGAACTCAAACCCTAACAATGGCTGTTCTTGCTCTCAAAATATCCTAAGTCTCTAACCAAGCCTCTCCTTTTTGCCTTAGAGAGAGCCTCTCTCTATATTGTCTTGTAAAGCTTACAAGACAAGCTTTGCAAGATGGAGATCCCTCCATACACGTGTATGGAGGGGAGCAAAAGCAAGACAGCTGTCTAAAAATATCTGCAAAAGCAGATGAACAGCAATCGGCCGGCCAAAAATGCCATCTTGGCCAAAAAGAGTGCCGACCGGCACAACAAAGTGCTGACCGGCAACAAAAAGTGCCGGCCGGCAAACTACATTGCCGGTAACAGCAGACACCAGCCGGTGGCATCTAGCCACTGCCGGTGGTGGGTAGGGATGGTCTACAAGCCCTACCCTGCCTCTCAAAGGCAAGATGCAAGTGTTTGGTGCAAAATCAGACACTAAACGGTCGAGTTCGGGGATCCTGAGGCAAGGCGCGCGGGCCGAGGCCTCCGGGAACTCCAAACGAACACAAACATGGAAGATCACCGTGTGTTCAAACAGTGACGTCCAAGTCTTGAGGACGGTCAAAAATGGGGTGTCTACACACGTTTATGCCGAAACTTTAAAAATTTACCTTTTTTGTGCCATCCAAAGTGGTTATCTAGTCTTTAAGCTTCTTAGCACGGAATATCTCCATTTGTGGAAGAAACAACAGCAAAAATGAGGTTTTGTATAAAAGAATTTGGGAGGAAGACCTTTTGTAGAAGATAAGGCTGTGAGTAGATGTCAGCTGTCAGCCAATTGATGAACCACCACAACTGGCCGCCCGGCTACATTTACTGGCCGACCGTCCCTTTTAGTGGCCGACTGTCCACTATTGGTGGCCTAGCAGTTGGGCAGTGTGTTTCTGTTCTGGGTGTTGTGTTTTGAGGCCTTATTTTGAGTCTTTTGTTTTTAGCAAGTGTAAATAGCTGTGTTTAGGTTGTTTTTAGTTTGTTTTCTGTTATCGAGTTGTAGTTGTATTTTAGTCGGTAGTCGGCTCAGTATCTGGTTACGAACATTATTCGAATGCTAATTCAATTCCATTTTCATTTTCATGCAAGAGTGGTGTTCATAATGCAAAAACAAAGGCTCTTTTTATAAAACTGCAAGGTTTTGCCCCGATCATAGTTTTTACAAAAAGAGAATACAAGTCTTTTCAAAAATAAAAAGTAAACACCTATCTGAAGCTATACATGTGCTAAGCTACCAATATAAAAGAAACTAAGCAAAAGAGTACAAAAATTTGTGCCAATCACATCAACCTCGAGAGGTCCTCTTCATCCGCTTTCTCGGAGGGGACTCAGGGGCACTGTCTCTGTCGACACCGCTATCAGAATCGGACTCTGAACCAAAGCCAGCATCATCATCTCTGCTCTTTGACGTAGGGCCAGCCACGACACCTTCCTCGCTCCCTGACCCCGAGCCAGCATCATCATCCTCGCTCTTAGATGGCTCAAAGCATCAGCTCACTAGCTCCTCAGTGTTCCTGGTCTCAATATCATCCTCACTCAAAATTGGCTCTGAGGAGGAGAAGGTCTCCTCTGTCCAGGACTTGTTGCTACTCTGACCTCGAGCACCTCTACCCCTGCCTCGACCTCGACGCTTATCTCGACCGCATGTTGGGGCCTGTATACCTTTCATCCCTACTGCTGGCGGAGGTGCCGCTAGTGCTGCTGCTGCCGTTGGTGCCCTCGGTACAGATGGAATTTGAAAAAAAAAAATCAGAGTATTAGGCACAGTATGTATGTTGCAGAATATAGTGTACAGTATGGGTATGATGAGGAAGACAAATTTGGCATAAGAGTAGTGCATCAGTGCAGTGTGAGGTAGTGCTAGAATGCATATTAGTTTACAGTATGATGTATCAGTGGTAGTATGGCATATCAGTGCAGTGTGGCAAGAAATGTAATGCACGTGAGGGAAGGAAATATACCTGGATACCATGAAGAGTGAGCAACGTCTCTCTCCTCTGCACCATGAGAACTAGAGAAGCAACTAGCTGAAGGAGGCCCTCCTTGTACTCTGTGGGCGCCTGCAAGTGAATTTGAATGATCAGTATCTGAAAGGGAAAATACGGGATACAAGTTGTCAAGTTTGGTCCATACCGAAGGTGCGCCCGGGGATCTGACATACCCTTGCTCTGCCGCTGGTGGCTTTATCGGGATTTGATGGGCCATCCCACTCGGTTGCCCACAGAGAATCATGGTAGGAACTGTCAGCCAACTAGTTGCGTGTACAATGGGTGGGGCCCCTCCAACATCAGCCTCGACCTCCTAGGTAGCCTCCGTAGCAAAGGGGACACTTTCAGCGTCACCGGCGCGAACTTCGGTCAGGGGTGGCATGAGGTGAGTTCTAATGAAGGCTGTGTGGTCTCTGTCTCACCAGAAGTAGTCCGTATCCTGCCCCACCATGAACTGAATAATAGCCTCAGCCCGGATGCTATCGACTGACCTCATCGATGTTAGAGGTGGAGCAAGAACGACTGGAGCAAATAGACCTATAGGCTGGTGTACAAAATGCTTACCCACAAACCAAGCCCGGCAGAATGGGCCCTCCAGCAAGTTCTAATACCAGGAGGTAGCCCAAGCCCCAATATACTAGTCCCAGACTCCGGCTGGCATTATCGCCCATGGCTGCCACGTGATTTGTAAATGGAGAATTTACAAGTTGTTAGTTGTTATCAGTTGTCAGTTGTTAGAGTATAGATCAGAATAGTCGCAGCGGAAATAAAGAAGATATGACTGTAAGTTTCGAATTACCTCGCGAGCCACCACCGTGTCAAAATATCGGCAGAAGTGAGCGAACGTCATGTCATCGCAGTGCCAGCGCCAGCACCTGCCATCATACCATTGCATGTAGGGCACGGTTGGTGTTACCTCCCCTACCGGCACTGGGGCGAGGGCTGGGAAATAGGCATAAATCCAGAGCTGTAAGGCAAGGATAAAGTGTGAATCCATATGTGCGAACAGATAGTAAATAGAAAGTGCATAGCAGAAGGCACGGTATATGACCAATAGTAAATAGAAAGCAACAAAGGCACAGTGTCAAACCCTAAACTGGCTCCTAAAAGTTTGGACATGACCAACCCGGTAAGGGGTCTCAAAACCAAAAAATCAATAGCATGATTACCTTATATAATACGGGACCTGAACGGATGCAATGATTAATTTTTTTAAAAAAAGATCATCCATTAAGCCAGTGTTTACATGCCAGGATCACAAAATATTTCACTACATAACCCAACATATAACTTGATATATACGTAAGTGACAACTATATACACACGTATATACATAATCCCAACCCCATGACTGGGGGTATGGCGGAGACATTCAAGAGTGAAAGTTATACATGATTATCGACATTGACAAAAGTGCTAATGACCCAACGTTATGAACCATGAGGGGAACTCTTACAAAAATACATAAACTCCATGTAACTGGTTGGACAGGCGAGGTCGACAAAAGGGCTGCTAGGGCTGGACTAAGACTGATCCCCGAGCTGATTACCTACATAGACATACATAACATAGAGTGAACGAGGCTCAGTGAATTATAGCATGTAGGCAATTCGTATTAACAAATACAAATCACGTCATATATATGTACGTATGTCATATGCTTGTCTTTATTCTGCATTCATTTCCAAAATAGCCTCAGGCCCAATATCAAACAGAACGGCCTCTAGCCCAATATCATATAGAATGGCCTTTAGCCCAATATCATACAGAACAACCTCAGGACCAATATCATACAGAATGGCCTCCGGCCCAATATCATATAGAATGGCCTCAGGCCCACATATCAACAGCTGTTTGAACATTGGAGGGTAGGTAGAACATCGACAACACCACCTCCCTCGGCTTTAAGCCATGAGTCATAATCAATTCAAATCATGCTAGGGTCGATGAGACATTGGCATGTCATCACCTCCCTCGGCCTTAGGGCTGCCAATAAAATGTACTTATATCGGAACGGCCTCGGGCCTAGCAATGACAAAATAGAACGACCTCGGGTCCATAAGGATACCATTGCTCAATGTCACACGTAAGTTTTCTAATTGTTCACCACATGGAGACATAGCTGATTTACGAATAACAGCATGCTAGCGATAACGATTGGCAGTAATTAAACATATTACTACACTACTATTACTCATAGTGCGATGGCGGAGCAATAGTCCCTTCTTGCATGTGACCTACATACAGCATGCAACTCACAAGTTAGTCCATTTTCTTTAGTTTTTCCTTTATAATCAATGTTTGATTCGCTCACCCTTCATTAAATTTCAAGCATTTTTAAAGTTTCAAATGCACATTTTAGAATTCCCGGAGGGACAAACAGAAGGAAAGAAGCACACAAGATTTTTCCTCTTGGGCCACACGTGCGAAAGCCTTTCGCCGCACGTGCGGGAAGGTGGGCTGCACGTGCACCTGACACGTGGATTTATTTCAGAATCTTAACTTTACACTCCCTTGTTTTCTGCACGTTCGACTGTGAGCCCCACACGTGTGGTGGTGCTTCCCGCATGTGCGGCCATGAGCCCCACACGTGCAGTCGCAACCCCTGTTTTGAGTAGTCTAAAATAACACACACACATAGCTAGGTCAACACAATACAAGCTGCAAAATAGAGGAATTTGAGGCAATATGATGATATAACACAACACTAACATGAATCATAAGCTTAATTAAGCCTTCATTTTCTTCAAATTCATATACACAACCCAATTCCTTCAAAGTTCTAGCCATATAAGGTTTTCAATTATATATATAACCATTTAAATATATAGATGAGTTCAAACATATAAACCAAAGAATATGATGTAACTCTCCTTCACAAAGCTCAAAATAGTTCAAAACAACTAAAATACAAGGATCTACCTTCTAATTAATCAACTATCACCCACAAGCTCCTTCTTGAAACCCTAGCCTTCACAAATAACCAAAATTCCTACTCAAATCAATTAGAGGGGATTTTCTTAGTGAATTAAACTTGCCTTGGACTCAAATCTCTAAAATTCATCTCAATTCTTCAAGTTTCCCTCTTGTTGAGCCTCCTCTTCTTTCTCTCCTTCTCTCACTCTCTCCTTCTCTCACTCTCCCTTCCTCTCAGGAAATATTTCTATGTGATAGAATTGCCAAGTTAAGAGTTTAAAAGGGTTAACTAAGAGTTGACCAGAAATTAAGCAGTTTAATCATTACGAATCAAATTTTTACAAAAATTCACATTATGATCTAAAAATCACGCTTACTGCAATTATAAAGTCAATTTCGGGTTATCGCGCCTCTACGGCCTCCAATTACTAATCCAACCATCACAGTTGTAACATAGTTTTCCCATAGTTGACAGATATAAGTCTATAATCATATAATTCACACAATTAAATTTAATTTTACCTAAAATTTCGCATTAAGCATATAAATGCACATAATAAGAGATTGAAAGCATAATAGAAAACATGGAAGAGGGTCAGGTTTTTACATTCTCCCTCCCTTAATAAGTTTGGTCCCTCAAACTTGTTTTACCTTACTATAGAAATAATTCCAGATATTGGTGTTGCATTTCTTCTTCTTTTTCCCAAGTAGCTTCTACTCCGTAATGCTCTTGCCATTCGACCTTTACCATTAGGATTACCCAGTTCCGTAGTTGCTTTAGTTGCCGGTCCAAAAATTCGAATTGGTTTTTCTTCATAGGTTAATTTATCATCCAAGGTGATTTGGTGGTAATCGATGACATGAGATGGATCTGGAAGATAACCTCACAACATAGATACATGAAATACATTATACACTTGGTCCATGCTTGGTAGAAGAGCAACTCGATAAGCCACCGGACCCATTTTCTCAAGAATTTGGAACGGACCAACATATCAGGGTGTTAACTTACCCTTTTTACCGAATCGAGGATGTCCCTTCGTTGGAGTGACTTTTACAAAAACATAATTACCGATATCAAATTCCAAATCTCTTCGTCGGTGATCTGCATAACTCTTTTGTCTACTTTGAGCGGTTCTTAATCTTTCTCGTATGGTTTTAATCTTTTCTGTCGTCAACTATACAATTTCAGGCCCTAACAACGATCTATCTCCAACTTCGGCCCAACACACGGGGGAACGACATGGTCTTCCATATAAGGCTTCATAGGGGGCCATTCCAATGCTCGAATGTTAACTATTATTGTATGCAAACTCCGCCAACGATAAATGAGTTTCCCAACTCCCTAGAAGTCCAAAACACACATTCGTAGCATATCTTCTAAGGTTTGTAATGTCCTCTCGGATTGCCCATCAGTCTGGGGGTGAAAGGTTGTGCTAAACGTTAATTCTGTCCCGATAGCATTCTGTAAACCTTGCCAAAATCTGGACACAAATTTCAGGTCTCTGCCTGACACAATCGAAACCGAAACACCATGAAGCCTCACAATTTCATTCACATAGATTACAGCAAGTTTATCTACATTATACTGAGTCTTCACAGGTAGGAAATGAGCGGATTTAGTTAACCGATCCACGACGACCCATATTGAATTCATGCCCGAGGAGTTCGTGGTAACCCTACAATGAAATCCACAGTTAAATGTTCCCACTTCCACTCCGGAATTGGAAGGGGTTGAAGCAACCCTACTAGTCTCTAATGTTCTGCCTTCACTTGTTGACATTGCAAACATTTCGAAACGAACTCCGTGATTTCTGTCTTCATATTCGGCCACCAAAAGTTCTGCTTTAAATCTCGATACATCTTGGTACTCTCGGGATGTATTGAGAGTCTCGAGGCATGTGCTTCTTCCATCAAGTTCTTTTTAATTTTCGGTACATTGGGAACACATAATCTGCCTGGAAATTTAAGTACGAAATTTGCAAAGTCAAATCCAGGTTTTGGTTTTGTCCTCATCTCCTCCTTGATCTTCCTTAAGAATTCATCTTCCATCTATCGTTACTTGATTTCTTCGATTAATGCCGGCTGGGCTGAGATTGCTTCTGTGGAGATGTGGTTTTGAAATACTCTTCAGATCCTGGGAGATACTAGTGATCCTTAGCTAGTCACCTTAAAAGACACAAACACTTCGGTCGGGGGTGCCAGAATTAGCACTTCGACGGACAAGTCAGTTCAGACACTCAGGATAGCTTGTTTACTAAGTTAAATGAAATGATTCTTACATACCTTTCCCAATCCATTGTTCTTGTATTTATACCTGTTCCTTTTGATCCTCGGGGCCAGGGCCTACTTTTTAATCATTGTCCTTTCTCTTATTCGGCTCTAAGGATCTACACTTATTCAGCATATGTATTGTATTCGGCTTCCCATTCTCGTAGGATACAGCCGATTAATATCAGTCTTCTAAGGTATGCACCTTCTGATCTTGCCATTTATTTGGCACCAACAATTGCCCCCGAACTCTCCATTAACGATAGTTAATCGACGTGTTTGGTCTTGAATTGGAAAAGTCGAAATAGGTCAGGCGGCTTCACGTGCCCCAATACAGATGTCAGAACGCGCACACCTTTTTGGTCATCATTACACTTTCCCACCTCATTCGTGCGTCTCGCATTTATTGCGATTTGAAATTTCAGTCCTTTCAAGTGCACATTTTGTCGAGTATTCGAGACTTTTGGACCGCCAGCGGGCAACCCTTCTCTGACTCACGTTTTCTGCAACTCTTCTCCGTCTATCCTTGCCCCGTCTACTCGTAAGTCTTCTTCTATCTTCTTTGCAATCCTATTTTTTGTTTCTCATTTTGATTTCGGCGGAACCTTGAATCCCTACGAAAATGGCTAAACACTTGAAAGACCTCCTTTCTGAGGGTCGTATTTCTGGATTCCGGCCCCGACGATGTCCACTTATCTCTTGTAATGGACAGTACTCTTGATATGGAGAGGGAGGATCCAAATACGATCGTCTTCCCTCTCTTATCCATAGCGGAGGGCGGAGTCCGTTTTCCCCTACATCCATTGTTTAGGGCCGGCCTTTGCTATTGGAGTCTGATTCCTTCTCAACCCAATGTAAATTTCTTTCAAATCATCATGGGGGTGATAGAGTTGAACCGATGCCTTAGGATCAACCTTGGCATTCCGGCGATTCGGCACTGCTACGCTTTGGCCAAATCTTCCGGTCGGCTGGGGCGATACTTTCTCAGGGCCAAGGGCACTGACCATCACTTGATAACCATGCTTGCCAGTTCTGGTAAGAGAGTTGATGATATAATGGTCAATGTCTGAGGTAATTGGGAGTTCGGTGAAGGCGAAGACCGCCTAAACCCTATTCCCAGACGGAAGGGTGCTCCAGGTCACCATGTAACACCTCGTGTTTGTTGATCTGCCTTTTATTCGGCTTTTTTCCTTTAATCACCCCTTGTTCTTTGCAGGCAACAGATTGAAGAAGATTCTTCCCTCAACTGACGACGTAGTCCTTGAGGAAATTAAGGCTGCACTCAGATACTTCGGCCGTCCAAATGTACAAAAGCAAGGGAGAGCTGGTCACATACTCCTCTGATACGAACCTACTTATACTACATTCTTGGCCGCGGACGACATTCCAATTCCATCCGGTGATCCACACCTTTCGGCTCTTCTCTTTCCCAGCTTCAAGCGCCATAGGCAAATTGGCCTCGAAGATTCGGATTCGGGGGAAGACGCAGAGCCGGTGGTAGAGGTAGTTGCCGAACCAACTAGAGAGGTTGCTGAGGAGGCCAAAGAGGTCGACGAGGCGATACGCTCAGCGTTCGAGGTTGCCAAACTTAACCAGCCTTCACTGTCCACTTCGGGTCGGGCAGAGTTCTCTTCTGGAGATATTTTTGCGAATTTAGGAGACCTACTCGGCAATTTTTCTGAAGGTATGGCTGGGGAAAGCCTTACGCAGATGGCGCGAAAGAAAAATGCCGAGCGAATGGCTGCTCGAAAGAAGGCCGAGGCCGCCCATTCTAAGCCCACCGTGATTAAAACCTTCATACCTGTTATTGAAGAGACGACTCAGGTTACTGCGGCCGAAGCGGAGAAAGAGGTTGAACAGGTGATTGAGGAACGTCTGGTTCCAGAGCAGCGAGGCAAAAAGCGTAGTGGCGAGGGAGAGGCTGGGTCGGAGATTAGCCCTGCTTCCAAACGGCCTTATTTAGAAGAGTCGGACGTGGGTGCTCTTTTTATTGTTCGGCCAAAGATCAAAGATACGCCGATTTCTTCTGACGCTTCAGCCATTGAGGATCCAGCCGTGGCATTGAGCCTGGCTACTTCAATTTCCTTACCGTCTGACACCGCATCCTTTCGCGCCATGCCGGATGTTATGGCCGTAGCCCTATCTGCGTAGTCGGTGCTCCTAGTAAGTGACCATCTCAAATTCTCTTTAATTTGTTTTCATTAAGGTATCTGACGATCCCAACTTGTTTTGCAGACGGTTAGCAGGATCGCGGATCTGGGCCGCCGCCTGCATGATGCCCTTGGCAGGATTGATCATTTGCAAACGGAGGCGGACAGTCAAAAGAGTAGGGCCGAGTTTGAAGTGATGAGAGCCGCAATGGAGAGTGCGCGAGTTGAACCAGAGGAGGAGAGGGCTCGCTCAGTTGAACAGCTCTGTTCTGATGCTGAGAGTACGGCAAATGCGAGCAAAGAATCGCTCAAGTTAGCGAATGAGGCGCTTGCCGAGGTGAAGGTTCAGTTAGAGGAGCTCAAGGCAGCCAAGGAAAAAGGCGATTCTGAGGCTTCTACGGCATTTGAGGCAAGAAAAAGCGCCGCCTACACGGAATATGTAAATGAAGTCTCCAAATTCGAGAATCGGGAGTTCAAACATGGGTGGCTCAAAGCGCTTGCTGCCGCTGGAGTTACATTGGCCTTGCCAATTCCCTACGAGCAAGTGGTCGTTGAGCCACTCGAATCTAACCCCAAGGATTGATCTGGGACACATTTCAATTTTATTAAGTATTTTTAATTTCGATGTAAGTTTTTGTTCGGTAGACTTAGACTTTTGTTGGTTCAGGTTAGTTTTCATGTATAAATTGGTTACTATTTGCACTCAATTTATTAATTAAAATTTCCTTGTTATTTCACCACCACTTGAACACAGTTTGTGAAGTTATGTTAACGAAGAATGTTTTGCCTTTAACTACTTTGGACAAAATCATTGCTGTGTTTGAGCTTTCAGAGATTGAATATCTTATGACAATATTGATTTATCACTCATATGCTGAGTATTGTGGGTATTCAAGCCGAATATATTGATGAATGTTAAGTATTTTGAATAATCGATTCATAAGCTATCTGGGCATTTAAGCTGAATAGATTGATGAATCTGCCCTTCCCCTAGGCGGTGCATGATCATTCGAGAGCCGGATGAGACGGCCAAGAGAATTTTGAAGTCGATTCATGAGCTGTTTAAGGCACTTGAGCCGAATAGATTGATGAATCTGCCATTGCCCCAGGCGGTGCATGATCATTCGGGTGCCGGATGAGACGGCCTTGAGAATTTTGAAGAGTTGATTCATGAGCCGTCTGGGCATGTAAGCCGAATAGACTGATGAATCTACCCTTGCCCCAGGGGGTGCATGATCATTCGGGAGCCGGATCAGACGACCTTGAGAATTTGGAAGCCGATTCATGAGCCGTCTAGGGCACTTGAGCCGAATAGATTGATGAATCTGCCCTTGCCCAAAGCGGTGCATGATCATTCGGGCATCGGATGAGACGGCCTTGAGAATTTTGAAGTCAATTCATGAGCCGTCTGGGGCACTTGAGCCGAATAGATTGATGAATCTACCCTTGCCCCAGGCAGTGCATGATCATTCGGGCGCCGGATGAGACGGCCTTGAGAATTTTGAAGAGTCGATTCATGAGCCGTCTGGGGCACTTGAGCTGAATAGAATGCTGAATCTGCCCTTGCCCCAGGCAGTGCATGATCATTCGGGCACCGGATGAGACGACCTTGAGAATTTTAAAGAGTCGATTCATGAACCGTTTGGGCATGTAAGCCGAATAGACCGATGAATCTGCCCTTGCCCCAGGGGGTGCATGACCATTCGAGAGCCGGATCAGACGACCTTGAGAATTTTGAAGTCGATTCATGAGCTGTCTGGGGCACTTGAGCTGAATAGATTGACGAATCTGCCCTTGCCCCAGGCGGTGCAAGATCATTTGGGCGCCGGACGATTGAGGTTTTTTGCAATTAATGAGATTGCCTCGAGGGCGCTGCCTCTATAAAGGATAAATGAACAAAGGTACAACCTTTATGAGCTTAGTAAATAGCTGACTCTAGCTCTTGGAGGAAGATTTATCGTGTGAATGTTGAACAGACTTTTCTTAAACAGCAGAGGGGAAGTGAGGACGCTAGCTGAGCTGGACGGAGACATGAATCGAGGTGGTGAACCTTCACGCACAGGAAGTAGGAGTTCGAGGGATCGAGAGAGGCATCAGTCTCCTCGACGTCGAAGCAGGTCACCCAGGCGGGACAAGCAGTTGCAGGGCAGATCTCCGCAACTCCGAGTCGAGAGGGGATCTGACACGAATCCATGCGCACTGAGCTTTGCGGTATTTGTGGGGAACAGACCCATGACAGAGGCGGACTCGATCGTTCGGGACCCAAACGTAGCGGTCGAGTTTGCTCGACAAATTTTTCCTCCTGAGGTGCAGCAGTCAATGGTAGGTCGCCAGGAGTATGACGTATTTCGCGAAGGCAATCACGGGGCGGTGAAGGGGCTTTACACTGCCTATGAAATTGGCATGCGGTTGTGCGCTGCCGTCGAGAATTGGAGAAGTAGGATGAGTGTATTAGAAGTTTAGAGGCTCGCGCGGAGGCGGCTGAGCGTGAGTTAAGGAAGACTAGGGTGGCTCAGGAACAACCCGCCAGGCAGGGAAACCCAATTGTGGAGGAAAGGGTTACCAGTCGACTCATCAGTGCCGCGCTCGCCGATCGTGAGACAGCGAGTATGTTTGCAATGGAGTCTGCGAAGGGGAGGGCCTATGAAAAAGGTTTTCATGATGGCCGAAAAGTTGGAATCGAAAAGACTAAGGAGAAGCTTGTCGAAGAGGTTTGTCGATGTGAGAATCGTGGATTTAGGCACGGTTAGATCAAGGCATCTCAAGCCGCGGAAGCTCTTCGAGCGTCGGCCATTGATTCGGCATCGGCACTCTACCACAGTAGACATTTTCCATTTTTCGCTTTTGAAGTCGAGAAAAGTGAGGATGAGGGTGATGCCGTATAAGAATACGCATTGTAAGGTTGAATCGTAATAAAAACTATATAATTTATTATTGGATTGAATAGAAACGTTCTATTATAAATATTTCGTCATAGTTCGTATTCGGTATATACGTGTTTCATTTTATTACATGGATGTTTGAATGAATGTACAAACATTGATCGTATAGTGATACGCCGGCTTATAGGCGGGGTCGGCCCAATCGTGATGGCCGTTTATTCTTGAATGTGGCCACTGTAATTTCAAGAGGCCAAAAGCTAGTCCGTGGAGTAGCTGTGGCAAATTCCAGTCGGCGTGGGGTCTAAATGCTTGGCCGGTTGGATTGATAGCGCTGACCTTGTCCCAGTCAGTGCGTGTTCCAAAAATCCGTTCAGGTACCTAGGCCGTGGTGAATGTTAACTGACGTTCGTCTCGTGGGGTTTTGGAGTTAATGAAATTGCCTCGGGGTCACTGCCAGCATTTAAAAATAAATGCAGTGGACTCTTCATGCCAGTGACCTTATTAATATAACACCATTTATTGCCTGGGGTTATATAATATTGTGGATGTAAAACAAAGTTTCTTTAATCAGCCAAACTTGAACTTTGGCCAAGCTTGATGCCGCAATGGATCGCAGCGGAGAATTCTCCGGTGTGGGAGGTAGGTCGTTAAAAAAGAAACGGGAGGCGTGTCAGCCTCCAACTCGTCGAAGAAGATCGCCCTGAAAGTGACACAACGACCGTTGCCCTTAACCTTCCTTGTCTTGGATCTTGGCCTTGACATTGTCGATGGTGTCAGAGGGAAGTCCAGAGATACGCTGATTCGGGCACGGTTGGATCAAGGCATTTTGAGGTGCGGAGGCCTTCCAAACGACGTGCATTGATTCGGGGCCTCCGATGTATCAACGTGATTAATTCCCCTTTTCGCCTTAGAAGTTAAAGATAGATATTGTAATGGTCGAATGCAAATTGCGTCTATGTAACAACTATTTGATCAAATAAAAAGTTTTATTTCAAATATTTGCGTCTTACTCAGGATTTTTATTTATTTATTTATTTATTTTTTAGCTAAGCACCTTATTTCGAATGTTGGCATGTGTTGTTTCGTTTTGTTCGGGCTGAGGGTGCTCCAAATTCAGAGGTATGATCTACAGTAGGGTGTTACGCATCAGAGGCGCTACGAATTCGGAGGCTTAATCGGCCCAAAGACATCTTGCGCCGACGGGGCTCCGTAACCGGCGTTTCAATGCGGAAACATTAATCGGCCCCGAGGTGTAATACACCAAAAGAGGGCTCCAAATCTGGAGGCTTAGTTTGGCCAATCGTGATATCTAGGAAGGGCACTCCAAATTCGGAGTCTTAGTCGGCCCTAAGGTGTCATGCACCAAAGGGGGCTCCGAATCCGGAGACTTTGTTTGGTCAATCGTGATATCCACGAAGGGCGCTCCGAATCCGGAGTCTTAGTCGGCCCTAAGATGTCATGCACCAAAGGGGGCTCCGAATCCGGAGACTTAGTTTGGCCAATCATGATATCTACGAAGGGCGATCCGAATCTCGAGTCTTAGTCGGCCCTTAGGTGTCATGCACCAAAGGGGGACTCCGAATCTGGAGACTTTAATCGGCCCTAAGGTGTCATATACCAAAGGGGGCTCCGAATCCGGAGACTTTAATCGGCGCTAAAGTGTCATACACCAAAGGGGGCTCTGAATCCAGAGACTTTAATTGGCCCTAAGGACCAAATGGGGCAACGAATCTGGAGACTTAGTTTGGCCAATCGTGATATACACGAAGGGCGCTCCGAATCCGGAGTCTTAGTCGGCCCTAAGTTGTCATGCACCAAAGGGGTCTCCAAATCCGGAGACTTAGTTTGGCCAATCGGGATATCCACGAAGGGCGCTCCGAATCCGGAGTCTTAGTCGGCCCTAAGGTGTCATACACCAAAGGGGGCTCCGAATCCAGAGACTTGAATCGGCCTTAAGGTGTCATACGCCAAAGGGGCTCCGAATCCGGAGACTTGAATCGGCCCTAAGGTGTCATACACCAAAGGGGGCTCCGAATTAGGAGACTTTAATTGGCCCTAAGGTGTCATACACCGAAGGGGGCTCCGAATTCGGAGACTTAGTTTGGCCAATCGTGATATCCACGAAGGGTGCTCCGAATCCGGAGTCTTAGTCGGCCCTAAGGTGTCATGTACCAAAGGGGGCTCCGAATCTAGAGACTTAGTTTGGCCAATCGTGATATCCACGAAGGGCGCACCGAATCCGAAGTCTTAGTCGACCCTTAGGTGTGATGCACCAAAGGGGGCATCGAATCCAGAGACTTTGTTTGGACAATCGTGATATCCACGAAGGGCGCTCCGAATCCGGAGTCTTAATCGGCCCTAAGGTGTCATGCACCAAAGGGGGCTCCAAATCTGGAGACTTAGTTTGGCCGATCACGATATCCACAAAGGACGCTCCGAATCCGGAGTCTTAGTTGGCCCTTAGGTGTCATGCACCAAAAGGGGCTCCGAATCCGGAGACTTTAATCGGCCCTAAGGTGTCATACAACAACGGGGGCTCCGAATCCGGAGAATTCAATTGGCCCTAAGGTGTCATACGCCAAAAGGGGCTCCGAATCCGGAGACTTAGTTTGGCCAATCGTGATATCCACGAAGGGCGCTCCAAATCCGTAGTCTTAGTCGGCCCTAAGGTGTCATGCACCAAAGGGCGCTCCAAATTCGGAGACTTAGTTTGGCCCATCGTGATATCCACGATGGGCGCTCCGAATCCGAAGTGTCAGTCGGCCCTAAGGTGTCATGCACCAAAGGGGGCTCCGAATCCGGTGACTTAGTTTGGCCAATCGTGATATCCACGAAGGTTGCTCCAAATCTGGAGTCTTAGTCGGCCCTAAGGTGTCATGTACCAAAGGGGGCTCCGAATTCGGAGACTTGGTTTGGCCAATCGTGATGTCCATGAAGGGCGCTCCGAATCCGGAGTCTTAGTTGGCCCTTAGGTGTCATGCACCAAAGGGTGCTCCGAATCCAGGGACTTTAATCAGCCCTAAGGTGTCATACACAAAAGGGGGCTCTGAATCCGGAAACTTTAATCGGCCCTGAGGTGTCATACACCCAAGGGGGCTCCGAATCCGGAGATTTAGTTTGGCCCATCGTGATATCCACGAAGGGTGCTCCGAATCCGGAGTCTTAGTTGGCCCTAAGGTGTCATGCACCAAAGGGGGCTCCAAATCCGGAGACTTAGTTTGGCCAATCGTGATATCCACGAAAGGCGCTCCGAATTCGGAGTCTTTGTCGGTCCTAAGGTGTCATGCACCAAAGGGGGCTCCGAGAAATGAATTGAGCGACGAAGAAAAATGGTTTGAATTGCATAACTGATATATATACAAGTATCAATGCCCACAGGTCGGGTCAGTGATAGGGTTTTCATAAAATCTCTGCTTGTGCCGATTGCGAGGAGCCACAGATTTCTTCAATGCCATGGGCTGTCGGGAAGCGCACAAGCTGGTGATAAGTGCTTGGAACGACCTTCATAATATGTAACCAGGTTTGCCCCATGATGACATTATACGGTGAAGGGAGCTTTACGACTAGGAATTCTACTTCGACCATTCTGGAGCCCACTCGAACAGGTAGTATAACGGGTACTCAGGATTCGTATCAAAGCCGAACAATGGGTGAGGCACCGGAGACAAATCTGACTCGTTGAAGCCGAGTTTGATGAAAGTTTTGTAATACACAACCTCTGAAGTACTCCCTGGGTCTACGAGAATACATTCAATGGTGAACCGCTTTACGCATAATTTGATGACCAACGGATCGATGTGGGAGGCTGTTGTGCCACTAAGATCGGAGTCATTGAAAGTAATTGTCGGGGCTTCTCTAGGCCATTTGGCCGGAATACGTTGTTTTTGGGGGATTGGATGCGATTGAATTGTGTGTACGGTTGGGGACACAGGCAGGCTGTAGATTATATGGATCACGCCAAGTGAAGGTGAGTCCTGCCTCAAGGCTAATGCCTGGATTGGCTTTTCTTTTCTCACGTACTGTTGCAGTCGGCCGTCGTGCACCAGTTCTTCCAGGCGATCCTTTAATGCGCAACAGCTCTCGGTTTCGTGGTCGTGATCTTTGTGATACTCGCACCGCCTATCCCTTCTTCGCGTGTCAGGTGGCCCCACCATCTTTGACCGCCATTTGAAGAATGGAAGGTGTTGGACTTTGGTCATTATTGCAGTGATTGGTTCTGACAACTCTGTGTACTTCTTGTTGGCACGCCTCGAGCGCCTATTGTCGACTTGCAGTTGTTCATTTGTCCGGTGGGAGCATTGATCGCTTGATCGGCGAGAATCCCGCCTTTTGTCTCGTTTAGCGCATTGTTGTGGCTCAAGGTCGGGGGTGGCACAGAACTTATTGGTTGAGCGTTTTTGAGGGGGGCCGTTTTGTTGGGCATTTGTCCGGCTTTTATTCTCAAGGCATCATCTTCCACTTTGCAATACTCTTCAACTTTCTTCATCAACGCCCAGACTGTTTTGGGAGGTCTTCTGGTCAAGGAACTGCAAAGGGCACTGTTGGGATGTAGTCCCATTTTGAAGGCGGTGATGGCCATGGAGTCGCTGCAAGTGTCGTCGACGAGGTTGAAGCACTCCCAATAGCGCACTGAATACGCTCGGAGTGTTTCTCCTGACTGGATCTACATAGCCCAGAGAGAGTCGGCCTGTTTCGGCTGTACCTCGTTTGTGATGAACCTGGCCCTAAAGGATTTCTGTAATTGATGGAAGCTTTTGATCGAAGCTGGCTCCAGCTTGTAATACCACCTGACTGCTAATGGCCCCAGGCTGCTGGGGAATATTCGACACATGAGGGCTTCGTTGTCTGCATGCAATGTCATGGCTTGCTTGTAGTGACGGATATGGTCAGTGGGGTCTGATTTTCCGTCGTAAAGAGTGAATGACGGAGCCTTGAACTTCTTGGGCAGGGCCGCCTTTGCGATCCGTCGGACAAAAGGATCGTGTTGGTCTTCTTCGTCTGAACTGCTTCTTCTGCGCTTGTCCCTTGTATGTAAACTTTTTTTGGATGAGCTGGAAGTTTCGGATCGTCCCTTCTTGTTGAGCTCCG
The DNA here is from genome assembly GCF_055761805.1 of Camellia sinensis. Lineage (NCBI taxonomy): Eukaryota > Viridiplantae > Streptophyta > Magnoliopsida > Ericales > Theaceae > Camellia > Camellia sinensis. The sequence goes on from NC_138963.1 coordinate 147,462,855, forward strand.
TGGGTGATGAGTTGGAGTTGCTATCGGTCTTCTTTGGTTGGGCTTGAGGTCGTTGTCCACCTGCCCTCAGAGGTCGTTCGGGATCTTGGCGCACGGCTTCTCTGGATTTTGTTACTTCCAGGGCCAAATCTTGACGGAGACATTCATTTTCAGCGATCATGTTCTCCAGCCTTTGTTCATTCTGCTTTGCTTGTTCCATGATCGCTCGCATTGTCTCTTGCGCTGAAGTCGTTGGTGAGTCGAAGTTCAAGGCGCGTCTTGCAGCGATGGTTTCCTTTTCGAGCATATTTGCTGGAGTGAGGTCATCTCCCTGTGCAGTCTCGTCAATGGCTATTGGAGGATCTTCAGTCACGCCTATCATGGATGTATTTGAGTATTCCCACAGACGGCGCCAATTGTGGAGATGTGGTTTGGAAATACTCTTCAGATCCTGGGAGACGCTAGTGATCCTCGGCTAGTCACCTAAAAAGACACAAACAATCCGGTCGGGGGTGCCGGAATTAGCACTCTGATGGACAAGTCAGTTCAGACACTCAGGATAGCTTGTTTACTAAGTTAAATGAGGTGATTCTTACATACTTTTCCCAATCCATTGTTCCTGTATTTCTACCTGTTCCTTTTGATCCTCGGGGCCATGGCCTACTTTTTAATCATTGTCATTTCTCTTATTCGGCTCTAAGGATCTACACTTATTTGGCATATGTATTGTATTCGGCTTTCCATTCTCGTAGGATACAACCGATTAATATCAGTGTTCTAAGGTACGCACCTTCTGATCTTGCCATTTATTCGGCTCCCACAGCTGCTACTATAGCATCCCGATTATGCACCACAAATGTCTACATCCATCCTTTCCAATTCAAGTGACAATTTCTTCCACCTCGCGAGCAAATTGGCCAAATTTGCCATACCCTTTTGGCTAAGAGCATCTGCCACAGTATTGGCTTTACCAGGATGGTAATAAATTTGCAAATCATAATCCTTAATGATTTCCAACCATCGTCGTTGTCGTATATTCAACTCCTTTTGGGTAAAGAGATACTTTAGGCTCTTATGATCAGTATAGACTTCACAAGTAGTGCCATACAAATAATGTCGCCATACCTTCAAAGCAAAGACCACCGCTGCTAGCTCTAGGTCATGTGTGGGGTAGTTCTTTTCATGGGGTTTGAGTTGACGAGATGCATAAACGATACCCTCCCATTTTGCATAAGTACACAGCCTAGCCCTTTATAAGAAGCATCACTATAGATCACAAATCATTCAGTGCTAGATGGTAGTGCAATAATCGGTGTTGTAGTTAACTTCGTTTTCAATTCCTAAAAGGTAGGTTCCCGCTGTTCGGACCATTTAAACAAAACACCCTTCTGAGTTAATTGAGTGAGTGGCACGATAATTTTTTAGAAATCTTTAACAAACCTTCAGTAGGACCCGACCAATCCCAAGAAACTACACACCTCGGTCACATTGGTAGGGGTTGGCCAACTTACGATTGCTTCAATCTTGTGTGGGTCAACAAAAACACCTTCCTTCGTTATCACATGACCCAAGAATCCCACCTCATGTAACCAAAACTCACATTTCTTCAATTTAGCGTATAGTTTCTTGTCTCGAAGTGTTTGAAGAATTGAACAAAGATGATTTTCATGAGCTTTTGCATCCTTCGAATTAATAAGGATGATGTAGACACCCCATTTTTGACCGTCCTCAAGACTTGAACGTCATCCTTTGAACACTCGATGATCATCCATGCTCGTGTTCGTTTTGAGTTCTTGGGGGTCTCAATCGCGCGCCTTGCCTCAAGATCTCTCAACTTGTCTATTTTGTGCTTGGTTGTGGACCAGGCACTTGTGTTTTTGCTTCTGAGGGAAGAGGGTGGCTTGTTGGTCATCCCCTCAACCCATCGGCCAAGGCATGAAGCCATCGGCCTTGTTTTCTTGCCATCGGCCAAAACTGTTGGCCGATCGGCACCTTTTTTGGTCGATCGGCACTTATGTTGGTCGAACGGCCATATTTTTTGGCTGGGCCCTGTTCATCTGCTTTACACAAATATTTTATGCCAGCTGGCATGCACAATTCACATCCTCTATACACGTGTATGGAGGGATTTGATTCAATTGCTTAGCTTGCTCAACAAGCTTAGGAATTGAACTTCTATAAAGAGGGAGCTCCTCCTCCCTTTCCAGAGGTTCAGAAAGTTGAGAGAAGAAGATATATATCACTCTCTCTCTATATCTCCCTCTCTCTATATTTGTGTGTGTATTTGTGCTCAAAAGTGTATCTTGTTCATACTTTTGCACTAGAGCACCTAGTAGAACACCATCCTTTGGTTGCTGAGGCCCTTAGGAGTTGTTTTTAGTGTTCTTGATCGGGTTTTGGTCAGAGGAGGCTGCTGGAGTTGTGTTCTTGAAGGTGGTCTTCAAGGGTGAGCTTTTTGCTTTTAAACCCCCATTCTTGCTTAAGCTTTTAGACCTACTTAATTATTGTTTTAAGCTTAACTCTTAACTGACAAAAGTTCTGATTTTTGATGCTTTAGATCTTTGTTTAAGATCGCTTTTTGGTTTGGGGTTGTTTACCCCCTCTTAGGCATTGTTAGGCCTGGTTTTAGGCCATCTCTTTTGGCCCTTGTTTTAGGTTTTGCATGACCTTTCTACCACTAACATCCAGAGGATTTTTAGTGGTGGAAAGTTGGTTTTGGAGTCCTAAATAGGAGAGGGTCATCCCCTCTCCTCGTTGTTTTGTATGCTTACATATGTGGCTTGTGTTGATAGCACGTTGGCTTAGCTTGTTGTAGCTTCATTTCAGTATGTATTAGGCTTTGTTTTTCCACGATACAACACTGTTTTTGCTTGGTTTTGTCACTCCATGCATGCCTAATACACTTGTAGTGTACATCACACAAATTAGTCTTATATGCCTCATGTTTGAGCATGTCTTTCTAGCTTATGTTGACTTCATTTCAGTGGGTTTTTGGTGTTTTTTTAGCATGCCATGACTCTGTTTTGGGTGGGTTTAGTTGGCTCTTACATGCTTCATGCACTTGTCTTGTAATCCTCTCATTTGCCTTAACATGTCATTCTAGCATGCTTTTGGCTTAACTTCAAGAAGTTTTGGTCTATGTTTTGGCATGCTTTAGCTCTGATTTAGATTGTTTTAGTCATGCATGACTTGCTTTGTATAGCCATGGTTTAATCTAGCTTGTTAGCTTTGAGTATTGAGTCCTCTAGCATGCATTACTTGCTTTTGGAGTTGTATTCTAGCTTGTGTTGGCTAGTTTCGAGCATGGTTTTGGTCTTTTCTTGACCTACGTTAGGACTGTTTTGAGTGCCCTTGGCCCTTTGGGACTTGCCTTGCATGGCCATGGTTTGAGTCCCTTGGCTAGCCTTAAGCTTTGGGCTTTCTTGTATGCTTTGCTTGCTTTGTTTGGTTGGTTTGAAACCTTTCCATGCATGATTTCAGAGATTATAATGTTTGTCATATGTCCATATCTGTCCTCTTTTAAGTGCTCTTGAAAGTTGCCCTCCTATGCCTTGGTGTTGGACCATTTACATGTGCATGTTTGTTTTGCATTTTCATACTCCCAATTCATAACTTTGGCCACTGATTTTGGGCATGGCTGAGGTCCATCCCTATTTAGTTGAAGTCCATTTACCATGTTGTTCAAAGTTCTTACTTTACATCATGCTTACATGCTTGTTGCATGCTTGTCATATTGCATGTTGTCACATGCTTGCTAATTGACATGTTGTTGCATGCTCATCCATCTTGCCTTGCATGTTGTCGTATGCTTGTTACATGTTTAGTTCCATTGCATGTTGTTGCATGCTCAGGTTGCATAGCATTGTGTATGCATTGCCTTGCCTCTTGATCACACATGATAGAGGCTAAGCTCCTATATGTGTTTTGTGCATTTCATTTGATATTGAATTGCACACTTGACTTTTTTGGCCATCATGCATTGAAATGCGTGATTGATGGTCCGAGGGTCGGGAACTAAACTCCTCTGACTCTTAAACATGATAAGGAGTGTAGTTGCAAACATTGTCTTGTAAATGCATTGCCATACTCTGTTTGTCCCCTACTGCAGCAAAAAGAGCATTTTACAGGAAGGGATGGCCGATCGGCCATCTTCAGTGCCAATCGGGACAAGTGTTTGGCCGATGGCTTCATATTTGGTCGATGACTTGTTTATCCTAGCCAATGACCATGATTTTCGGCCGATGGCCTCCCACAGTGCCCATGGGGTGAATCAGAAGTGTGTTTGGAATTTTCACACTTTGTAGAGGTATAGAGCAGTGCAAACAGAGGCAACATGAGGCATGGTGTAGACACCCCATTTTTTACCGTCCTCAAGACTCGGTTGTGCTTGCAGGTACATCTAGACACAAGTTCGATTGCTCGTTGGGCATTCGACTTTCACGGCGGAACGTCACAAGTTTGAGCGTTCCAGACCCTGTATCCTTTCTGCCCCATTCTTGGATCATGATTTGGTCCTTTCAGCATCTTTCTCCTGGTGCACTGCCGGCCTTGGATTTGTTTCTGCTAGCCATTGAGTGAGCCTGCCGGCCATCAATGGGCCACTGTCGGCCATCACCGATGGCTGGCAGAACCCCTATCTCAGCTGGTTTTACTCCAGATCTTTTGAGCCAACTGGAATCCTTTTATCTGCCCTCCATACACGTGTATGGAGGGATGGAGCTCTTGCCAAGCTTCTTGAAGAAGCTTTGCATTGCTTTTCTTCTATATAAGGAGAGAGCGTCTCTCCTTAGTAGAGGTCCAGCTCTTTGAGAAGAAATATATCTCTCTCTCTCTCTCTCTCTATTGTTGTTCATTTGTGCCTTGAAGTCCATTTTCCTTGCACTTTTACACTACAACACATAGAGATACACCATCTTTGGATTGAGGTTCTTGGGAGGACTTCTTAAGCTCTGAAAGTGAGGTTTTACCCCCTGAAGTTGTTGGTTTCGAAGTTGATCTTCAAGGGTGAGTTTCTTTCCCTTTTTTGCACTTTTTTGTACCTCATTTTGGCCATCCTTTCATATTGTTTTAGGCCTTTCTTTCAACTAAAAAAAAGTCTTGTATTTAAGTGCTTTTGAAGTTTGTTTAAGGTCTTTTGGCTGTTGAGGGTCTTCAACCCTCTTATTGGCCTTGTTTTGCCTTGTTCTGAGCCATGCCTTAAGGCCTCCGAGCTAGCCTTGGTTTGGCTTTCAAACCATTCAAATCCAGTGAATTTTTAGTGGTAGGCATGAGGTTTTGAGGCCTCAAATCAGAGGGGGTGGCCCCCTCTCTTTTGGTTCTTGTTTGCTTACATTTTTGGCCTTCCAAAGGAGCATGCCTCTATGTATCTTTGAGGCTTGGTTTAGGCTCTTTTTTGTGACTTTTAGGACCTGCCTTAACTTTGTCCATGGCTGGGTTGGTCATCTTTTGCATGCTTCTTACATGTGTAGTGTAATCCCATTTGTGGCTCATCGAAGTAGCATGTTTGTCTAGCTTATGTTGAGTCCATTTCAGTATGTTTTTGTTGATGTTTTGCCATGTCATGACTCTGTCTGAAGTGGGTTTGGTCATCCTTTGCATGCTCCATATACTTGTAGAACAAATCTTGCTTACTAGCTTCATGTGCATGATGTTTTGACTCATCATCCTAGCATGTTTTGACTTTGCTACAGCATGATTTTGTCCGTGTTTTAGGCTGTCCTAGGATTGTTGTGGGCTGCCATGGCCATATCACTCATGCTTTGTGTAGCTATAGTATAAATGCTTAGGCTAGTCTTGGGTTTTGAAGCCCCTACCATGCCATACATGCGATGTTTGCATGCTTTGCCATCATTCTAAGTGTTATTTCAGTTCATGAAATGTGGCCATCCACTTGCATTTGGCATGCTTTTAATGCCTTGGAGGTTTGACCGTTTATGCCTCAAGAATGAACTTTTGTGCATGCCGTTAAGCCTAAGCCCTTGGCTCATCATTTCAGTGCATTTTTGGTCTTGTTATATCATGATGTAACTCTGTTTTATGTAGTCCAAGTCATGCCATGTTTGGTTCTAATAGGTATGGTGTAATGCCTCTTTGTAGCTTTGCATGTTCCATGTTTTCGGACTTGTGTTCTAGCTCGTGTTGGCTAACTTTAAGCTTGTTTTTGGTCTTGTTTGGACCTGCCTTGGGACTGCTTTAGGTCCCCTTGGCCCTTTGGGGCTTGCTTTGTATGGCCATGGCTTAAGTCCCTTTACTTATTTTGAGCTTTGAGCATCCTAACATGCCATACTTGCATTGTTGAGTTGATTTGGCATCAATTTACATGAGATTTCAGAGCTTAGGGCATTGTCACATATCCATGCTTGTCGCTCTTTAAGTGTGCTTAAGAGTTGCATCTTTGTGCCTTAATCCTTGAGCCAATTGGCATGCATGTTTGTCTCGCCATTTCATGTTTTTCATACCATCATTCCAACACTTTTGGCCACTGATTTGGACCTATTTGAGAGCTGTCCATTTTAGTTTAAGTCCATCCCTCTTGCATGTTGTTGCATGCTTGCGTGTTTGCATGTTGTTACATGCTTAGCCATTTTGCGTGTTGTCGCATGCTTGTTATATCACATGTTGTCGCATGTATTGATACATGATTACATACTTGTTGCATGCCACAATGTTTACATGTTTAGGTTGCATTACGTTGATTGCATACGTTGTATTGTATTTGGCATGCTTGCATCGCATTGTTGTTTGGGTGAAGTGTTAATCCGAACACGAGGAACGAGAGGCGTTTCATACTTCAAGTGATGAAACGTGTCTGAATTCTCGGTTGCCGACGCTCTTGATTATCCATGATAGAGTTCTAGGCACTTATGTGTTTATTTGTGCATTCATTTCATATCGATTTGCACAAGTTGGATCTTTGGCCATCGTGCATCGGGATACGTGATTGATGGTCGTGGATCCAACTATGCCTCTCCCTTGATGTTTCGAGGTGATATGGGGTGGCATAGTGCACACATACCCTTGGGAAACCCTCCATTTTCTCTATTTTGTGCTTTGTTGTAGCTTGGTATCCCAGCACATCAGTGGTCGGCAGTGCCTTGTAGATGACTGGCACCCTCTTGTTGATGGCCGGCAGTGCCCACCCTTGGCCGGCAGGTGGTCGGCAGTGGCTTACTATGGCCGGTAGACCACTGATGCACTCCCCTAGACTGGTTTTGGTAAAGTTCAGCAGGAATTCTTTGAGGACACCCTGTAGACAGAGCCTCTAAAGAACAACCGGAAGGCGTTTCGAGGGTAGAAACCGAGCACGAACATGCATACCCTTCTGCTTCTATGAACAGAGCTGGAGCGGCATTGTTTGTTGCTTCTCATTTGTAATAATTAATTAATTTGTTAATTAATTAAGTTTTGTAATAATTAGTTATAGCTAGTTATTCAATTCGGTTGTGTAATAATTAATTAGCTTGTTAGTTAGTTAATTAGTTGGCATGTTTTATTTATTCGGACCCTCCGTCGAGAGGGCCAATTTTGTAATAAGGGTGTGTGCGTGCGTGCATGTCTTCCAACCTCCATTTATTTCTCCCTTTTACTTACCTGCTTTTGTTGGTTAATTTTAGGTCATTCTTCGATTAGCATCCTTATGATTTGCATGTTTGCATCCATCCATCTGTCTAGCATACTTATGCTTGCATGTTTCCATCATTCATCTACATTGCATGCATCGGGCTAGGCGCATCAAACTAATTGCATCGTATTTCAAAATTCTAAATTGAATACATGTTATCTAATTGCATCTCATATGCCATCTTAGGATAGGCAATCCTATTTCTAGTTGCATTTTGCATGTGTTGCATTAGCCATCTTAACATGAACTAGGATCATGCATTGATTACTAACTAGTTCTTTATTTTGGTTCGGAGTACACTGTAAGTAATTATGCTTTAGCATCTTGCATGTGTGTGAATGTTAACATGACAGCATGCTTGCCATGAGGCTAATTGCTTAGTTGATATAATTGCTTGAATGCCTGTGGGTGAAGGTTGGATTGCTTGAATTGGGACAATTCATTGAAATCCGGATTTTAGCCTACTTACAAGTAGCAAACTTCAAACCATTTCTAAACAAACGGATATGTGATGCTTTGTTCCAAATTAGGTGATCTAGTCTATATTTGTTTTGCTATGCGCATTACATAGTAATTCTAGCTAATTAACCGGAATAAGAACACATGTGTTTTCAAAAACTAGATATCATGTTTAGTAGTGGCCGATCTTTGATCGGGCGAGCGGGGGTGCTCATAGCTGACCTTATCCAATTGTACCCAAGTTCCTGAGCCGAGGCAACTTTGGTGATGACGGACGCGTGGCATCAGGCACGAGTCAAGGTTTCTTAAATTTTCCCAAAAAACAAAAGTCAGTTTTCCAAAACGATTTGCTGGATTTGGACTCTTTGGTGATTTATCGGTCTTGTATTGCACTTTGCGAGACTAGATTCAGAACCGTGACATTTGAGTCCGAACTATAGCATGAGGCCCAAGGGCGCATCTACAGTTTCTGGCGACTCCGCTGGGGAGTTAGAGAACTTGATTCGAACTCATGATATTTTGTTTTGATTACACTTATGTGTCCCTTTGCATTGCATTTGCATTGGTGCGCCTAGGACACCAGTTTGCCGAATGCAATTCCTGAACGGTTTGCTGGAGGCTTGCTTTGATAAGAGTACCATAAGGCTGACCGGTTGCGGGCTCTGACACGACGGGAACACAAACCTCAGTTTTTATCGAGGCACTCTTTTTGACCATTCGACCTAGTGCATATTTGGAATCCATGGTGACTATTCCAAACTAGGACAGGTTGCTTACCTGATTGTAGGTTGTTTGAAACCGCTGCGTGCGTAGTGAAACCCTAGCTCCTGACAAAATAGGACAGGGAATCCCTACCCCAACGTAGGGGTGTTTTGGCTCTCATTTGCTTGCTATGTGCCTTTAGAGTTGGCCTTTACAGGAGTGCACGTATCAGTTTGCAAGTCTAGGTATCAGGCCTGCGGGCATCAGTATCAGTATTTTGAGAATCAGTTATATCTGCGGGTATCAGGTTCAGTTTTGGAGCAGTAATTTCGGGAACAGTGATCAGTGGTCGAATACAGTTATTCAACTATGTCCATGCTATATTGATTGGGCTGAGATGCGACCTGTTTTCTCTTTCAGGTCAAAGACTTGGTTCAGAGCAACCAGTATTCTCTTTCGCTGAGGAAAGACAGGAAAAGGCTCACCGGTTCGTCAGATCCGTTAGTCACCAGTTACGCTACCTCTGTCCAGTTCAGCAGATTTGTGATGACCAAGAATTCAAAGGAAATTGTGGTCATGGAAACAGCACTAAACCAAGGAATCACCATGCAGGGTGAGACCGATGTTGACATACCACACTCGCCTAGGTCGCCTACCGCACATCCGATCTGGGAACCCCAATTATTTCAAGCCCGTGAGCCCACGACTTTTGAGCTGATGGGAATGATTAGCGACCTTCAGAGGTCAGTGGCTGATGTAGCCTATGGAATGTCGGCCCCGCCACCAACTGCATCTTATGCCAGGAACTTCATGCCACAGGAGCCCCCGCTACTGGGGCGAATTGTAATTGAGCTCAGCCAACCTAAAGTTGTCTCAAGCTCCGGCAATGACATGTCGACAACAACAGGGCTTCGCACTGAAATAGCAACCCAAACCATCCACCAAGCTAAGGCTAGTGGAAAGAACAAGATGAAGGTGGACACTGATCCCTATGAGCAACTCCATCAGGCTGTTGAGGCTCTGAAAGCCGGAGGTTTGAATAAGCAGCAAGTACTCGCAGTTGTGGCTAAGACTGTGGATAACACTTTCCCTACTCAGAAAGAGGGTAGTTCAAGCCAAGGGGAAAATCAAGAGAAGGGTCATCATACCAGAACCGTTCCCTCCAACCCTAATCCTGTACTCAGGAAAAATCAGCAAGCCAAGCCTGTACCTGCCGATCCTTTTTCAAGTGAATCCAATAAAAATGCACAAAACTAGAAGTATTTGCCTTGAGGTCACAGGGTCTTTCATGCCCTCTACATGCCTTTGTCCAAGGCGCTTCAGATCCTTGCTAAAAAGGGGCATCTTAAGCCCCTCGAGCCTCGACCTCTCCCTAGTCATCTTCCACCTAGCCATGACACTACCCAGTACTGTGTGTACCATCAACAAACTAGTCATACCACTGACAATTGCCTCTGTCTTCGCCACGAGGTACATGATTTGTTTGACAATGGGGTTATCCTCCCACCGAGCTCAGCAAAGTCCATCGTCACTGGATCAATGAATATGGAGGATAATGTGATGTGATCAGGGAATGAACCACCTACGGGTGGTGCTCAGTTTACTTCAGATGTGGCGTGTGGCACGCATTGTTTTGAGCATTTGCGAATGCCAGATTTTGTAGTTTCTGACTTGGGTGTTGATTCAGTTCTATGGTTTTGTCTTAAGTATGTCTCTTTGTTTCGAGTCAGTCTTTTTGATTAAGGGTCTGTCTTGTTGTATCGAGTCAATCCTGTTGTACAGAAGTCGGGTGATTTCGGGGGTGTTACTCCGGATGTCACTATTTCGGGGGTCATGCATTGCACTTTGCAAGATTAGATTCAGAACCGTGACATTTGAGTCCGAACTGTGGTAAGCCCAAATGAATGAAACAGGATTTTCCCGAGACGTTCGGGCACGTCTATAGTTTCTGGCGACTCTGCTGGGGACTTAGAGAACTTGACTCAAACCCATGATATCTTGTTTTGACTACATTTATGTGTTTATTTGCATTGCATTTGCATTAGTACGCCTAGGACACCGTGTTTGCCGTATGCTATTCCTGAACAATTTGTCAGTGGCTCGTTTTGAGAAGGGTGCCACAAGGCTAACCGGTTGCGGGCTCTGCCACGACCGGAACACTAACCTCAGTTTTTATTGAGGTACCCCTTTTTTTGACCATTCGACCTAGTTCATATCGGAATCCATAGTGACTATTCCAAACTAGGACAGGTTGCTTAACCGATTGTAGGTTGTTTGAAACCACTGTGTGCGTAGTGAAACCCTAGCTCCGGACAATAGGACAGGGAAACCCTACCCCAACGTAGGGGTGTTTTGGCTCTTAGTTGCATGATATTTGCTGTCAGAGTGTGCCTCTATAGGGTTGTGTGTATCAGTTTGCAAGTCTGGGTATCAGGCCTGAGGGCATCAGTATTTCGGAATCAGTGTTACCTAAGGGTATCAGGTTATAGGCAGAATTTTGAGTAGAACTCAATGGAGAGTGCAATCATTCAACTCTTGCTCGTATCCGTTCTGGTAAAATTGGGCTGAGATGCTTCCTGTTTTCTCCTTTGCAAGGTAGTTTGGGAACCGTAGCTTCAGAAGGCTCCAACATTCTCTGAGGTTCATTGGATTTGAGCTGATAGACTTTGTCAGGTCAGAGATTCAATTCAAGAGCAGCCGGTACTTTCTTTCGCTGAGGCAAGGTAGAGAAAGGCCAGTCAAGGCTCACCGATTCGTCTGATTCTTTAAGTCGCCAGTCAAATCACCTCTGCTCAGTTCAGCAGACTCCTGATGACGCAAAATTCAGAAGAAATTGTAGTCATAATAGCAGCATTAAACCAAGGAATCGCCATGCAGGGTGAGACTGATGTTGAAATGCAACGCCTGCCCAGGTCACCTGCCGCACATTCAATCTGGGAGCCCCAATTATTCCAAACCTGTGATCCCACCACTTTTGAGTTGATGGAAATGACCGGCGATCTTCAGAGGTTTGTGGCGGATCTAGCCTTTGGAATGTCGGCTCCGCCATCGATCATATCACATGCCGGGAACTTCATGCCAGAAGTGCCTCCACTATTGGGGTGAATTGTAATCGAGCTCAGTCAACCCGAAACTATCGCAAGTTCCGACAATGACATGTCAACAATAACAGGTCTCCGCTCTGATGTAGCAACCCAAACCTTCGACCAAGCTGAGGCAAGTGGTAAGAACAAGGTAGAGGTGGACATTGATCCCTATGAACGACTTCTACAGGCTGTTGAGGCTTTGAAAGCCGGGGGACTGAACAAACAGAAAGTGCTCGCAGTTGCTACAAAAACTGGGCATGACACTTTTGTCACTCAGAACGAGGGCAGTTCGAGCCATGGGAAAAATCAGGTATGGGCCGTCATACCAGAGCTGTTCCTCCCAACCCTAATCCTACACCCGAGAGAGATCAGCAAACCAAGCCAGCACCTGCTGACCCCTTTGCTAGTACGTCCAGCAAAAGTCCACAAACCGCAAAGTATCTACCCCGAGGTCGCATGGTCTTCCTTGCCCTCTACATGCCTTTGTCCAAGGCTCTTCAAATCCTTGCCGAAAAAGGGCATCTCAAACCCCTCGAGCCTCGGCCTCTCCCTAGTTGACGCTACCCAGTACTGTGCGTACCATCAACAAACTGGTCATACCACCGACAATTGCTTCCGTCTTTGCCATAAAGTACAGGACTTGTTTGACAACAGGACTGTCCTCCCACCAAGCTCAACAAAGTCTATTGTCACTGGATCAGTGAACCTGGAGGATAATGTGATGTGATTAGGAGATGAACCACTTGCGGGCGGCACTCAGTTTACTTCAGATGTGGCGTATGGCACGCACTATTTTGAGCATTTGTGAATGCTAGTTTTTGTACTTTCTGACTTGGGTATTCAGTCAATTTTGTTGACTTGTTTATAGTCAGTCTTGTTGTATCGAGTCAATCCTGTTGCATAGGAGTCGAGTGATCCCGGGGGCATTACCTCGGATATCACTATTTTGTTTTGTGTTTGTCTTTTCGCTTTCTTTTGAGTCTGTTTCTACCCTGGAGCCAGTTACACTAGAAGATCTGAATGAAACAGCTGTGGTTTTCATGCTTTTGTGCTTGTTTTTGCTTTGGGCCTGTTCTGCCAGTAAACTTGAATGAAACGGCCGTGCATTTCACCTGCTTTTCTGTGCCTTTAAATCATTGCATTGACCTAATGTAGACACCCCATTTTTGACCGCCCTTAAGACTTGGGCACTACTGATGGTTTGCTCGGTGTTGAGAGATGTGCAGGGCAAAGAATCAGTTTCTTCAGCTAGAAGAGAGGCAAATCTTTCAAAACACTTTGTTTAGGGTTTTGGAGTTGAAGAAAAGAGGAAAGGAGAGGAGAAAACTAGTTTGGGAGAAGTTCGGCATGAATCCGGGTAGAAGCGAGTCGAGCAGCCCTCGCTGAATCGGGCTTATCTATCTGTACACTTGGAGTTTAGCTATGAGGCCACCACCGTCGGAACGCTTACTTCCGGGGCTTCATTTTGCACTCAAGAATCTCCTAGAGCCAAGTCCGGGTGGGGGAGATATGATCAGTTGAAGTCGGGCATCATCCCGGTTGGATCGAGTCTGCGCGGCTTCACGGAAAAGGGCATAACTTTTTGCACAGGAGGAATTTTGATGCAAGGTTTGCGCCATTGGAAAGCTAACTTCCGGGGCTTCAATTTGGACACAAATCAGCAGTTTTTTGACCTTACCGGCCATCCACCGACACTATATTTATCCGGCCGGCAATTTATTGTGCCGACCGGCACTTTATTTTGCTGACCGGCAATTTTTGCTAGCCGACGACCTTCCGGAGCATTCTCCAGATTGAGTGGATTCCAGCTGTGCCAGCTGGAATGCACAGAATCGATCCCCCACGTGCATGTGTGTTTGTTTTGCACCTTGTGAGCCTTTGAACCCCTTAACCTTGTAGAAGCTTGAACCTTTTGGAAGAAGCTTGGCCAGCTGTTTTAGCTTCCTCTAGAAGCCTTGCACCCCCTTGAACCCCTTGGCCCCTTTGAAGCTTGTCTTAGAAGCTTAGCATTGCTTATATAAGCACCTCTCCTCCTCCTTTGTTGAGGTTAGAGATTTGAGGCAAAAAAAACCAGAGATATATCACATATATCTGATATACATACATACAACCTCCATCTCTCTCCATATCTCTCTCATTCAACCATCAAACACCTTTGTTCTTGGGCCATTTCTTCATCAAATCATAGCACAAGGCATCCAACGCCCATTCCAGCAGCTTGAGGCTGTTCTCCAGAGCTTAGGAGCACCTAAACTTGGTCCAAGAGGTGCTAGTTTGCTGGTCTTCAAGGGTGAGTCCTCATCTTCCCTTTTCTAGCCTTTTCTTGCTTCATATCTAAGCCATAGTTGCTTGCACTTTTGGGCTCCGACCTAAACTTCAAATCATCATATTTTGAGGTCCTCTTCATGTTTGATTGAGGACCTCTTGCTGTTTGAGGACAGTAGCTTGCACTTGCTTCATTACCCCTCTTAAATGCCATAATCTTGCATAGAATGTTTGTCTTGCGTGTGATCTGTTTTAGAGCCTGATGTAAACTGAAAATAGGCTTATTTTGAGCCTTTCGTCAACATTGAAGAAGGGCTCAACACTGTTTGGGACTTCCATGTTGTACTTCCCTTTATATCCTCTTTTTGGTCCCATTTTTGTATGTCTTGGCAGCCCCTGATGTTGCTGTTTTTGGACCTTGGTCCGAACTAAAAGTGGCTTTATTTTGACCTCCTGAACATGTTTTATTAAGGGTATTTTCTTTTTTGGTGAATGTTTTGTATACCTCATGTTATAGCCACTTTTGAGCCTCATTTTGGATTGTATTTCTAGCATGTTTGTATACTGATTTCGGGGCTTCCATGAACTGTAAATGTGCATATTTTGGGCCCCTCTTCAATGTTGTTGAAGGGCCATAACATGTTTGGGGACAGCAGCTGTGAGTTGCTTCATAATCTCATGTTTAGGGCCGTTTTTGTATGCCATTTTAGCCCTATCTTTGCTTGCTGTTTGGCCATGTCATAAACTGTAAAAATGCTTGTCTCAGAGCTATCTTTCTTCTGTCTTCATGCTCGATGTCCATATTGTGCATGCTTTGTATAGCTGTAAGCCATTTCGGGTGCCAAAAGTCCATGTTTCGGGACTATTCCATGCATCGGGTGTGTTTTCGCCTCATTTCGGGGCTGTTTTCCCCCACATTTCAGTGCTGAAATCCCACTGTTTTGGGCCTAACTAGAGCTTCCTAATTCATGTTTAAGACCATCCTTTGCTTATTTGCATGCTCATCTTGCATGTTTGCTTGTATCGGCATGTTGCATCCTTAGCTCGTATGCCTAAGTTGCATTGCATCTTGCATGCATCACCTTGCCTCTTGAGATGAGTATGATAGAGGTTAGGCCTCCTTGTGTGTTTATTTGGTTTGCGTTGCATTTGAAATCAAAGTTGCATACTTGGTTCTTTGGGCCATCATGCATGGAAATGCGTGATTGGTGGTCCGAGAACCGAGGCACATGTCCCTTTGAGTCATTACAATGATAAGAGACATGGTTGGTGCATATATGCCTTGAAATGTGCTGCCATGCTTTGCCTTGTCCTCTGTTGCTGTGGGTTGCAGGTTCTGCAGGAATACTCTGCCGACCGGCAGTGTAAGGTGCCGGCCGGCAATCTTTTCTCTGCCGACAGCTTCAATTTTGTGCCGGTGGCAACATTTCAGTGCCGGTGGCAATTTCACCCAGCCGGTGGTGTCTCCCAGCATCCAAGGAAGCAGTCCTGAAATTTTGGCAGCCTCCAGAGGAGCACAGGAAAGAAAACAGAGGCAGCCTACGCATGGCGGCGCGCTTCCCGAGGCGGTTTACTGTTTTCTTAGAATAATTAATTTTTTAATTAATTTGTAATATTTAATTAGCTCGCGTAGTTAATTAATTTGTAATATTTATTTGGTCCCTCCGAGTGAGGGCGTGTCTGTAATAAGTGTGTGTGCGTGGTGTGCATGTCTTCCAACCTCCACTTCTTTCTTCCCTTTTATTTACCTGCTTATGATGGTAGATTAGGGCACATTTATTTTAGCATACCTTATGCTATGCATGCGTGCATTCATGCATTTGTTGACATGCACCGGGCTCGGTACATCATACAAACTACATTGTACTTTTCAATTCCAAATTGAATACATGTTACTTGTAGCATTTCATATGCCATTTTAGGGTTAGCCGAGCCTGTTTAGATTGCATCTTTGCATGTGTTGCATTAGCCATTTTTAACATGAACTAGGATCATGCATATGATTACTGACTAGTTTCTGTTTTGGCTCGGAGTACTAGGTAAGCTTTCGTGCTTTAGCATATCGCATGCGTGTGAGTGTTGCCATGACAGTATGATTACCATGAGGCTAGCTACTTATGTGATATAACTACTTGAATGCCTGTGGATGGAGGTTGAATTACCTAAATTGGAATAATGCATTAAAACTGTGAGTTTTAAGCCCACTAGATAGTGGTAAAATCATCTTTTCTAAAAGCCCACTTGAGGGTGGCAAAATCTGTATTTTAGCCTACTTGCGAGTAGCAAACCATTTTCAAAACAAACATGAAATGTTTTGTTCCAATTTGGGCGATTTGGTCTATACTTGTTTGCTGCGCGCATAACATAGTAATTCTAGGCTAATAATCGGGATAAGAACACATAAAGTTTTCAAAAACGGATATCACGGTTAGTAGAGGCCGGTCTTCGGACCGGGCGAAAGGGGGTGCTCATAGCTGACCTTCCCCGATCGTACCCAAGCTCCCGAGCCGAGACAACTCCGGTGATGACGGACATGTGGCCTTCGGCACCGAGTCAGGGTTTCCTAAATTCTCCCATAAAAAATATTTAGGTGGCGACTCTGTATCTGGCAAAGCAGTCCATGTTTGGTACTTCTTTCGAAAATCTGTTTTCTCAAAACGATTTGCCGGATTTGGACTCTTTGGTTCAGATTTAGAACCGTGACACAAATCGAGTCCGAACTGTAGCATGAGGCCCTCCGCGGGCGCGTCTACAGTTTCTGGCGACTCCGCTGGGGAATTTAGAGAGCTTGACTCGAACTCGTGATATCCTGTTTTGATTCCATTTATGTGTTTCTTTGCATTGCATGTGCATTGGTGCGCCTAGGAACACAGTGTTTGCCATCTGCCATTCCTGAACGGTTTGCCGGAGGCTTGTCTTGTCAAGGCATGACCATAAGGCTGACCGGCTATGGGCTCTGACAGTATGAGAACGCAAACCCCGGTTTACCGGGGCACCCCTTTCGACCATTCGACCTAGTACATATTCGGATCCATAGTGACCATTCCAAGTTAGGACAGGTTGCTTACCCCATGTTAGGTTGTTTGAAAACTGCTGTGTGCATAGTGAAACCCTAGTTCCTGACAAAATAGGATAGGGAAACCCTACCCCAACATAGGGGTGTTTTGGCTCTCTCTTACTTGCTATGTGCTTTTAGAGTGTATCTCTACAGGAACGCATATACCAGTTTGCAAGTTTGGGCATCAGGCCTGTGGGCATCAACATCAGTATTTGGGGAATCAGTTTTACCCGAGGGTATCAGTTTACAGGCAGATATTTGGGGGACAGTGATCAGTGTTGAGCACAGTCATTCCACTATGATCATATCCGAGCTGAGATGCTGTCTGTTTTCCCTTTTGCAGGGGGTAGTCCCGGAACCATAGCTTCAGAAGGCTCCGATATCCCCGGGGTACATCGGACTTGTGCTGATAGACTTTGTCAGGTCAGAGATTCAGTTCTAGGGTAATCAGGGCCAGAGAAGGCTAGTCAGGCACAGACCACCAGTACAACAGCTACCAAATCAGTGATCTTCGAGCAGTCGGGCTGAGATTTCCGAGCCTATTGCCGACACAGATATACCGGTTGCTCAGCTAGATTAGAACAGTATGTCGAGTCTGGAAGAGATGGTGCGCCAACTCCAGGATAGTATGAAAGCCATGCAGCAAGACGCTGTCCGTCAAGCGGAATTCGCCAAACAACAGGCTGTGGCCATAACCCAACAGGCAGAGACAATTGCCAGATTGGAGCAGCAAACTGGAGTATCTACTGCGCACCAGACTCCTCCCCCACCAAGAGTTCCCATACTCGGGGAGGCAACCCACGTCCAGGAGGATACCGACCTTCCAACGGGGCCAGCTCCGCCCCCGATCCCGCTTCAACTATCCAAAGCACCCACTCCTATCAATCAATCGGATTCTCCCTTCGAGTCCGAGGTGGACCCCATGGCATTAAAAATGAGCAAGCTTGAAAAGCTGTTTAAGAAATCTCAAGGCGTGAAGTCCATCCCGGACATTGGGGACGGATACACTGACGCAGCCGTGACGCTGCCAGACCGGTTTAAGATGCCACAAATCGATCGTTTTGATGGATCTGGGGATCCTATGGTGCACCTACGACTATTTTCAGACGTCCTAAGACCAATGGGCCTCACTAGATTGCAGAAGCTGTCTTTGTTTGGCCGGACCCTGTCGGGTGTAGCGGCCGCATGGTATGCAAAATTGGAGGATGACGTCAAGAGAAGTTGGGATGAGATGGCTGAGGCCTTCGTCGCACAATATTCATACAATACACAAATCGAGATTACGACCCGTGATCTTGAGACGACGAGGCAGGAGCCTAAGGAGAGCTTTTCAGAATTCGTGGCCCGCTGGAGGGCCAAGGCCTCAATGATGACCATTAGGCCAACAGATAAGGATCAAATACGGATGATTGTGCGCAATCTCCAGCCTAAGCTAATGCAGAGAATGATTGTAATCCCCTTTCCCACTTTCTCAGATTTACACGATATGGGGGTACAAATCGAAGATGCAATGAGGCAAGGTCTGTTTGACCAGGATAAGGAGCAGCCCAGGAGGGCATTTTCCCGCAATTCGAATGCGACCACCAGCGGTGACGCAGCTGCAAGGTCTTCTGAAGTGGGCATGGTCACCACCACTGCATCAAAAACAGCCACCCCATTCACCGGTGCGTCCGGAAGTAGCTCACAAAAAACCAAATATCCACCTCGAGTCAAGAGGATTTTCACCCCACTCCATATGCCTTTGTCAAAGGCTCTAGAGGTCTTACTCCGGAAAGGACATTTGAAACCGTTGGAACAACGGCCCCTACCCGATCCTATCCCTGCAAAGCATGACCAGACTAAGTACTGTGCGTACCACCAACAAACCGGTCATGAGACCGATAGCTGCTTTCGTCTGCGCCATGATGTACAGGATTTGTTTGACAACAAGGTCATTGCCGCACCAGCTCAGTAAAGTCTATCACCACTGGATCAGTGAACTCGGGGGATAGTACGAATATGTGATCAGGGGATCAACCACCTGTGGGCGGCACTCAGTTTACTCTAGATGTGGCGTTTGGCACGCACTATTTCGAGCATTTTACGAATGCTAGTTTTTGTGTTTTCTGACTTGGGTATTGGGTCAGTCTTCTCAATTTGTATTGAGTCAGTCTTTTCATACTGAGTCAGTCGGGTCTGTCTTGTTGTATCGAGTCAGTCCTGTTTTGTTAAAGTCGGGTGATTCCGGGGGTGTTACTTCGGATATTACTATTTTGCTTTGTGTTTGTCCTTTTGAGTCTGTTTCTGCCAGGGAGCCAGTTGTGCCAACAGATTTGAATAAACAGCAGTGATTTTCACACTCTTGTGTTTGCTTCTGCCGTGTGCCAGTTGTGCCAGAAGTATTGAATGGAATGACAGTGCTCTTCGCCTTCCTTTTCTGTGCCTTGAAATCATTGTATCGACCTAAGTTTTTTTCAAAACTTTTTTTGAACACTGCGGTGAAAACGAAGAGGAAGGAATTCCTCGGGATTTGTAAAATTTTGATCATTTGAGAGAATGAGAGGCATGCTAAGCCCTTAATGAATGAGATCATGTTTGTCAATGTGAGTACTGAGAAGGATCCTGGCTTGATCCAGATTGGTCCCACATTGTCTTCAGCGCGAGCGATTTGTCGCTTTCTTAAAAACTTTCGAAAAATGTTTTGCGCAGTCCTGTGAAGACTTGTGTGGAATCGCTCTTGAGATTGTGCAGCCTAGGATCGCTCTCAGCCTCAAGATTTTGTCCATTTGTTTTCAAACCTCGTACTTAAATTCAGAATGTTCAATGGTCAACTGCCATATGAGGCCTGTGTGGCCAGATTCGAAGCAGCCCTCGAGCAAGAGGCACCAAAGTCAGATCAAGAAGATCAGATCAAAGGAAGCTTGTAAAGCTAGATCAGAAGCCCCCCCTCAAACTAGGGGCAAAAATGTCAGATATGCTCGAAGAGCCGAAGATGGATCCTTCAGTAAATCAATACAACAGCCACTCTCCTGGAAACGGATGGCTTCAAAACCCTAAAACCATTTTGCATGGATTTGTTACACTTTTACCCTTTGAGAGGCTCGCTGGGCCGAAAACCCAGAAGGGCGACCCAGGCAAAAGTTAGAGCAAGAGAAAAATACAAAAAAAAAAGAAAAAATGCAAAGAAAAGAACAAAAAAGAAAATCAAAAAGGAAATGAAATGAAAAGAAATGAAAAGAAAAGAAATGAAAAGAATTGGAAAGAAAAGAAAAACAAAGCTCGCAAGGTCGAAAACCCGCATCGGGCGCCTTGGCAAAAGTTAGAGCCTAAAAAGGAGAGGTTAAATACCCGAGTGTACCTTAACCCTGAACTACGTAAGGCTTGATTCCCATGTTTGGGATACGTAGGCAACTTCATTCTGAAGTCCAGCCCTAAAATACTTCAAATTCAACTTGTGTCCATGTGTTGGTTCTAGTCATCTTTGTCTTTTCTGTATCCGGGAGTTCGGTTGCAATCATCACTCTGAGGACTGATTACAATACACTACGGGGCCATTCAGACAAGGGGCAACTTTCCGTTGCCATTCAATGCGCTGCAGTGCCGTGCAAACAAGGGGCAACTTTCCGTTGCCATGGAGCTCTCTTCGAGCAATGGGGCAATTTTCCTCCAAATCCGAGGTTGTGCGTCTCAAGAGCGGGTTCCGTGCTTGTTAAGCATCGGCCGTTTGCAAAAATAGTTTTTGAGAATTTTTACTGAAGCTGACTACTTTTCTCGAAAATTGTTCCATCTTTTCCAAAAACTGGACCATTTTTTGGACCCAAAAAAGGAAAATTTTCAGTACTCATAGCCTGACTTGCATGATTTCAAATCAAAAATCGAACAAGTGTGTTAACCTAACTCTTATATTGGTCAAAATTGTTTTAGTAGAAAACCAAAACAAAAAATGGTCAAAATGATGAACTAGGGGCACAGTTGAGTCAGGCTTCCTGTCTTTCCCCCGTTGTCAATGCATTTGCCAGAGGGCACCCTACCTGCCAAGAAGGGCACAACTGAAGTCAACAACAAAGGGCTGAAAGCTCTTCCATCCTCCAAGCAACGAGGTATCAAGCTAAGTGCGAAGCACAAACTGGAAAGGATCAAGATATTCCACTCCCTCATCTGGACAGATCTAACCACGTCCAAACTCCCCAGCAGAGCATCATCAACCGATGTCAGCTGCAGATTTGCTACACACCCAATTGTAGCCCAGCCCCTCTGTGGAAGAAACTCACTGTTGTGAACAAGAAGAAGAATCTAGCGGAATGCTAGAGGCAAGAGCCCACAATTTGCTGTTTATCCATCAACCACCCAGGGGAGGGATGAAAAACGAGAGATTAAAGAATAGAGAGATGTGCGCTGAGAGAAAAAGCGAGAAAAGGGTTTTGAGAGAAAAAACCGAGCTTGAGAGCCGAGTGATGTGAGAATCACAAATAAGAAGGGGTGGGAATAATACCCGGTGAAACAGGCTCCCTGTGCACGTCTGTGTGTCGTGTCTTTTGTTTTGTTTGTCTCGATTCTTGCTTTGAGTCATTCCGAGCGTGTCTCGACGTGTTTAGGTTGTTTACCTTTTGTTTTCCGTTGTTGAGTCTTTCTCGCTGTGTTCAGTCGTAGGCTCAATACCTGGTTGAAAACTCATCTCTCAATTTCAAAAATAAATCGTTTTGTGCTCAGAGTGCTGTGCCATCCTTCACGTTTGTGCAAAACAAGATTCTTTTTTCCAAAAAAACTGCAGGGTCCACCCCCGATAAGTGTGAACGGTGAAACCAGGACCTATCTGAAGCTATGATGGTTCCAAACTACAAAGCAAAGACAAAAGAGCGAAAATCGAAGTATCTGAGTTTGTGTCAACTTCAGAAAATTCCGTGATTGTACTCCGGACGTACCTCTTCAGGGCCTTGTTAATGCTCCGAAATATGAGTGTACCTCTACCTCAAGCGCAAGATCAATCCTGCTTCAAGGTTATGCACTCTTCCACTTACATTGTTATGCATCCACTTCACTTGCATTGTAATGCATTATACCTATCAAGTTTCTTCCTCAGTCATGCACGATATTGTATGCACGGTTCATTCGAAGAAGTTCCGTTTTAAGGTCATTCACTTTTGTGTATCAATCACACACACTCACTTTAGTGTATCAATCACACTTCATTCGCTTAGTGTATCAATCACACTTCATTCACTTAGTGTATCAATCACACTCTAATTTCAATTACACTCTAATCTACTTAGTGTATCAATCACGCTTCAGTTACGCTCTCATTCATATAGTGTATCAATCACACTTCATTTGCCTTAGTGTATCAATCACACTTCACTCGCTTTGAGTATCTATCACCCACATTCTCATTTAGTGTATCAATCACACTCTCTTTACTGAGTGTATCAATCACACTTCTTTCATTTTGTGTATCTATCACACACATTCTCGTTTTCTGTATCACACTTCATTGATTTAGTATATCAATCATACTTGTTCACTGAGTGCATCTATCACACTTCGTGTTCACCTTTAGTGTATCAATCACACTCTGTTCACATAGTGCATCTATCACACTTTGTGTTCACTTTTAGTGTATCAATCACACTCTTGTTCACTGAGTGCATCTATCACACTTCGTGTTCACCTTTTAGTGTATCAATCACACTCTTGTTCACTGAGTGCATCTATCACACTTCGTGTTCACCTATTAGTGTATTAATCACACTCTGTTCACATAGTGCATCTATCACACTTTGTGTCCATTTTCAGTATATCAATCATACTTTGTTCACTAAGTGCATCTATCACACTTTGTGTTCACTATTAGTGTATTAATCACACTCTGTTCACATAGTGCATCTATCACACTTTGTGTCCATTTTCAGTATATCAATCATACTTTGTTCACTAAGTGCATCTATCACACTTTGTGTTCACTTTTAGTGTATCAATCACACTCTGTTCACATAGTGCATCTATCACACTTTGTGTTCATTTTCAGTATATCAATCATACTTTGTTCACACTGTGCATCTATCACACTTTGTGTTCACTTTTAGTGTATCAATCACACTCTGTTCACATAGTGCATCTATCACACGTTGTGTTCATTTTCAGTATATCAATCATACTTTGTTCGCACTGTGCATCTATCACACTTTGTGTTCGCTTTTAGTGTATCAATCACACTCTGTTCACATAGTGCATCTATCACACTTTGTGTTCCCTTTTAGTATATCTATCATACTTGCTCACTAAGTGCATCTATCACACTTCGTGTTTGCTTTCAGTATATCTATCATACTTGCTCACTAAGTGCATCTATCACACTTCGTGTTCGCTTTCAGTATATCTATCATACTTTGTTCACTTAGTGCATCTATCACACTTTGTGTTCACCTTTAGTATATCTATCACACCTTGTTCACTTAGTGCATCTATCACACTTTGTGTTCACCCTTTGTGTATCTATCACACTATGCTCACCATACTCGCTTAGTGTATCTATCACACGCTCAACTACTGTATGTATCACATGTTGCTTCATATAGTGTATCTATCACATGCTCGCTTTGTGTATCAATCACACACGTTCGCTTTGTGTATCAATCACACACTCTCATTTTGTGTATCTATCACACGCTCACACTTTGCCTCATATAGTGTATCCATCACACTAGCTTCACCTTTTATGTATCTATCACACTATGCTCACTTTGTGTATCTATCACGCGTTCACTTTGTGTATCCATCACACGCTCCCTTTGTGCATCCACCATACACGGTTGCTTAGTGTATCTATCACATATTTTCTCAGTGTATCCATCACACTTGTTTCGCTTTGTGTATCTATCACACTTTGCTTTGCTTAGTGTATCAATCACACTTTATTCATGTAAGCATGTTCATCACACTCTCTTCACTTTTGTGTATCTATCACGCATGTTTGTCCACTTAGTGTATCTATCACACTTCGTTCACTTTTGTGTATCTAACGCACATGTTCGTGAGAATTGCATAGTTCTCTTACATCCTTTCTGCACGAGGTGTAGTTTGGCTCGAGCTTACTTGCTTGCCTAGCATTCGCTTAAAATGTTGCATTTATTTCACATAATTGCTTCATTACAGCTCTCTTTACATGATCATGAGTGATAACCGGCTTCGCGTAGCGTATAAGTCCAACTTTCAAAATCGGCTTCGCGTAGCGTATAAGTCCAACTTTCAAAATCGGCTTCGCGTAGCGTATAAGTCCAACTTTCAAAACCGGCTTCGCGTAGCGTATAAGTCCAACTTTCAAAACCGGCTTCGCGTAGCGTATAAGTCCAACTTTCAAAACTGGCTTCGCGTGGCGTATAAGTTCAATTATCAAAGTCTTCCTGCATATCATTTGCATCCTGCCCCTGAACTACGCTGGTTTGATTCCTTGCAAAGGGATACGTAGGCAGCCTGTGGGCACAACCATTTATTTATTGGTATTTTGTTTGTTTGTCCAAGTCTTCGGCCTTGTCAAAAATGGGTCGTCTCTGGGCTTTGACATTCACTCCCGTCATTGTTATGACTTTCGAGTTCTGTCAAAGAGGGGCAACTGTAGACACCCCATTTTTGACCGCCCTTAAGACTTGGGCACTACTGATGGTTTGCTCGGTGTTGAGAGATGTGCAGGGCAAAGAATCAGTTTCTTCAGCTAGAAGAGAGGCAAATCTTTCAAAACACTTTGTTTAGGGTTTTGGAGTTGAAGAAAAGAGGAAAGGAGAGGAGAAAACTAGTTTGGGAGAAGTTCGGCATGAATCCGGGTAGAAGCGAGTCGAGCAGCCCTCGCTGAATCGGGCTTATCTGTCTGTACACTTGGAGTTTAGCTATGAGGCCACCACCGTCGGAAAGCTTACTTCCGGGGCTTCATTTTGCACTCAAGAATCTCCTAGAGCCAAGTCCGGGTGGGGGAGATATGATCAGTTGAAGTCGGGCATCATCCCGGTTGGATCGAGTCTGCGCGGCTTCACGGAAAAGGGCATAACTTTTTGCACAGGAGGAATTTTGATGCAAGGTTTGCGCCATTGGAAATCTAACTTCCGGGGCTTCAATTTGGACACCAATTGGCAGTTTTTTGACCTTACCGGCTATCCACCGGCACTATATTTATCCGGCCGGCAATTTATTGTGCCGACCGGCACTTTATTTTGCTGACCGGCAATTTTTGCTAGCCGACGACCTTCCGGAGCATTCTCCAGATTGAGTGGATTCCAGCTGTGCCAGCTGGAATGCACAGAATCGATCCCCCATGTGCATGTGTGTTTGTTTTGCACCTTGTGAGCCTTTGAACCCCTTAACCTTCTAGAAGCTTGAACCTTTTGGCCAGCTGTTTTAGCTTCCTCTAGAAGCCTTGCACCCCCTTGAACCCCTTGGCCCCTTTGAAGCTTGTCTTAGAAGCTTAGCATTGCTTATATAAGCACCTCTCCTCCTCCTTTGTTGAGGTTAGAGATTTGAGGCAAAAAAAACCAGAGATATATCACATATATCTGATATACATACATACAACCTCCATCTCTCTCCATATCTCTCTCATTCAACCATCAAACACCTTTGTTCTTGGGCCATTTCTTCATCAACTCATAGCACAAGGCATCCAACGCCCATTCCAGCAGCTTGAGGCTGTTCTCCAGAGCTTAGGAGCACCTAAACTTGGTCCAAGAGGTGCTGGTTTGCTGGTCTTCAAGGGTGAGTCCTCATCTTCCCTTTTCTAGCCTTTTCTTGCTTCATATCTAAGCCATAGTTGCTTGCACTTTTGGGCTCCGACCTAAACTTCAAATCATCATATTTTGAGGTCCTCTTCATGTTTGATTGAGGACCTCTTGCTGTTTGAGGACAGTAGCTTGCACTTGCTTCATTACCCCTCTTAAATGCCATAATCTTGCATAGAATTTTTGGCTTGCGTGTGATCTGTTTTAGAGCCTGATGTAAACTGAAAATAGGCTTATTTTGATCCCTTATTCAACATTGAAGAAGGGCTCAACACTGTTTGGGACTTCCATGTTGTACTTCCCTTTATATCCTCTTTTTGGTCCCATTTTTGTATGTCTTGGCAGCCCCTGATGTTGCTGTTTTTGGACCTTGGTCCGAACTAAAAGTGGCTTTATTTTGACCTCCTGAACATGTTTTATTAAGGGTATTTTCTTGTTTGGTGAATGTTTTGTATACCTCATGTTATAGCCACTTTTGAGCCTCATTTTGCATTGTATTTCTAGCATGTTTGTATACTGATTTCGGGGCTTCCATGAACTGTAAATGTGCATATTTTGGGCCTCTCTTCAATGTTGTTGAAGGGCCCTAACATGTTTCGGGACAGCAGCTGTGAGTTGCTTCATAATCTCATGTTTAGGGCCGTTTTTGTATGCCATTTTAGCCCTATCTTTGCTTGCTGTTTGGCCATATCATAAACTGTAAAAATGCTTGTCTCAGAGCTATCTTGCTTCTGTCTTCATGCTCGATTTCCATATTGTGCATGCTTTGTATAGCTGTAAGCCATTTCGGGTGCCAAAAGTCCATGTTTCGGGACTATTCCATGCATCGGGTGTGTTTTCGCCTCATTTCGGGGCTGTTTTCCCCCACATTTCAGTGCTGAAATCCCATTGGCATGTTTGCATATCATTTTCTGTGCCATTGCATTGCATATGCCATTGCCTCGGTTTGCGTGCCCGTGTGCGCGCATTTCGAGGCACTTCATTTTCATCCATCGGCCTCTTATGTGAGAGTGGCTGAGACTCTCTCATGTTAGTATAAGTCCATGTTGCATTCTATATGCCGTTTTAGCCATTGCATTGCATATGCCATTGCCTCGGTTTGCGTGCTCGTGTGCACGCATTTCGAGGCACTTCATTTTCATATTATGGCCACTGTTTTGGGCCTAACTAGAGCTGCCTAATTCATGTTTAAGACCATCCTTTGCTTATTTGCATGCTCATCTTGCATGTTTGCTTGTATCGGCATGTTGCATCCTTAGCTCGTATGCCTAAGTTGCATTGCATCTTGCATGCATCACCTTGCCTCTTGAGATGAGTATAATAGAGGTTAGGCCTCCTTGTGTGTTTATTTGGTTTGCGTTGCATTTGAAATCAAAGTTGCATACTTGGTTCTTTGGGCCATCATGCATGGAAATGCGTGATTGGTGGTCCGAGAACCGAGGCACATGTCCCTTTGAGTCATTACAATGATAAGAGACATGGTTGGTGCATATATGCCTTGAAATGTGCTGCCATGCTTTGCCTTGTCCTCTGTTGCTGTGGGTTGCAGGTTCTGCAGGAATACTCTGCCGACCGGCAGTGTAAGGTGCCGGCCGGCAATCTTTTCTCTGCCGACAGCTTCAATTTTGTGCCGGTGGCAACATTTCAGTGCCGGTGGCAATTTCACCCAGCCGGTGGTGTCTCCCAGCATCCAAGGAAGCAGTCCTGAAATTTTGGCAGCCTCCAGAGGAGCACAGGAAAGAAAGCAGAGGCAGCCTACGCATGGCGGCGCGCTTCCCGAGGCGGTTTACTGTTTTCTTAGAATAATTAATTTGTTAATTAATTTGTAATATTTAATTAGCTCGCGTAGTTAATTAATTTGTAATATTTATTTGGTCCCTCCGAGTGAGGGCGTGTCTGTAATAAGTGTGTGTGCGTGGTGTGCATGTCTTCCAACCTCCACTTCTTTCTTCCCTTTTATTTACCTGCTTATGATGGTAGATTAGGGAACATTTATTTTAGCATACCTTATGCTATGCATGCGTGCATTCATGCATTTGTTGACATGCACCGGGCTCGGTACATCATACAAACTACATTGTACTTTTCAATTCCAAATTGAATACATGTTACTTGTAGCATTTCATATGCCATTTTAGGGTTAGCCGAGCCTGTTTAGATTGCATCTTTGCATGTGTTGCATTAGCCATTTTTAACATGAACTAGGATCATGCATATGATTACTGACTAGTTTCTGTTTTGGCTCAGAGTACTAGGTAAGCTTTCGTGCTTTAGCATATCGCATGCGTGTGAGTGTTGCCATGACAGTATGATTACCATGAGGCTAGCTACTTATGTGATATAACTGCTTGAATGCCTGTGGATGGAGGTTGAATTACCTAAATTGGAATAATGCATTAAAACTGTGAGTTTTAAGCCCACTAGATAGTGGCAAAATCATCTTTTCTAAAAGCCCACTTGAGGGTGGCAAAATCTGTATTTTAGCCTACTTGCGAGTAGCAAACCATTTTCAAAACAAACATGAAATATTTTGTTCCAATTTGGGTGATTTGGTCTATACTTGTTTGCTGCGCGCATAACATAGTAATTCTAGGCTAATAATCAGGATAAGAACACATAAAGTTTTCAAAAACGGATATCACGGTTAGTAGAGGCCGGTCTTCGGACCGGGCGAAAGGGGGTGCTCATAGCTGACCTTCCCCGATCGTACCCAAGCTCCCGAGCCGAGACAACTCCGGTGATGACGGACATGTGACCTTCGGCACCGAGTCAGGGTTTCCTAAATTCTCCCATAAAAAATATTTAGGTGGCGACTCTGTATCTGGCAAAGCAGTCCATGTTTGGTACTTCTTTCAAAAATCTGTTTTCTCAAAACGATTTGCCGGATTTGGACTCTTTGGTTCAGATTTAGAACCGTGACACAAATCGAGTCCGAACTGTAGCATGAGGCCCTCCGCGGGCGCGTCTACACCTAAGTTTTTCAAAACTTTTTGAGCACTGTGGTGAAAACAAAGAGGAAGGAATTCCTCGGGATTTGCAAAAATTTGATCAATTGAGAGAAAGAGAGGCGTGCTAAGTCCTTAATGAATGAAATCATGTTTGTTAATGTGAGCACTGGGAAGGATCCTAGCTTGATCCAGATTGGTTCTACATTGTCCTCAACGCGAACAACTAGTCGCTTTCTTAAAAGATTTCAAAAAATGTTTTGTGCGGTCCTACGAAGACTTGGGTGGAATCGCTCTTGAGATTGTGCAGCCTAGGATTGCTCTCAGCCTCGAGACTCAACTCCTTTGCTTTCAAACCTTGAACTTGGATTCAGAATGTTCAACGGTCAACCACAATATAAGGCTTATATGGCCAGATCAGAAGCAACCCTTGGACTAAGGGCAAGAAGGTCAGATATGATCAAAAGAAAGCTTGCAAAGCTGGATGAGAAGCAGCTCTTGAACTAGGGGCAAAAGTGTCAAATGTGCTCAAAGAGTAAAACATTGGGACATTTCTCAAGCTAACGAAGATCGGCAAGAATCCCAAATCCCAGAAAGAAGGAAAGAAGGGAGTTTTTGAGAGCCTCATGCCTTTTGGAGTTGTATTCTAGCTTGTGTTGGCTAGTTTTGAGCATATTTTTGGTCTTTTCTTGACCTGCCTTAGGATCGTTGTGAGTGCCCTTGGCCCTTTGGGACTTGCCTTGCATGGCCATGGTTTGAGTCCCTTGGCTAGCCTTAAGCTTTGGGCTTTCTTGTATCCTTTGCTTGCTTTGTTTGGTTGGTTTGACACCTTTCCATGCATGATTTCAGAGATTATAATGTTTGTCACATGTCCATATCTGTCCTCTTTTAAGTGCTCTTGAAAGTTTCCCTCCTACGCCTAGGTGTTTGACCATTTACATGTGCATGTTTGTTTTGCATTTTCATGCTTCCAATTCATAACTTGGCCACTGATTTTGGGCATGGCTGAGGTCTGTCGCTCTTTAGTTTAAGTCCATTTACCATGTTGTTCAAAGTTCTTACTTTACATCATGCTTACATGCTTGTTGCATGCTTGTCATATTGCATGTTGTCACATGCTTGATAATTGACATGTTGCTGCATGCTCATCCATCTTGCCTTGCATGTTGTCGTATGCTTGTTACATGTTTAGTTCCATTGCATGTTGTTGCATGCTGAGGTTGCATCGCATTGTGTGTGCATTGCCCTGCCTCTTGATCACACATGATAGAGGCTAAGGTCCCTTATGTGTTTTGTGCATTTCATTTGATATTGAATTGCACACTTGACTCTTTTGGCCATCATGCATTGAAATACGTGATTGATGGTCCGAGGGTCGGGAACTACACTCCTCTGAGTCTTAAACATGATAAGGAGTGTAGTTGCAAACATTGTCTTGTAAATGCATTGCCATACTCTATTTGTCCTCTGTTGGAGCAAAAAGAGCATTTTACAGGAAAGGGATGGCCGATTGGCCATCTTCAGTGCCGGTCGGCTACAAGTGTTTGGCAGATGGCTTCATATTTGGTCGATGACCTGTTTATCCTAGCCGATGACCATGATTTTTGGTCGATGGCCTCCCACAGTGCCCATAGGATGAATTAGAAGTGTGTTGGGAATTTTCACACTTTGCAGAGGTAAAGAGCAGTGCAAACAGAGGCAACATGAGGCATGGCAACGGATTTTCGAGCGAAGCCGACCGAGCATGCATTTTTCCCTCTCCCCGAGGCCTCTTTACTATTTTTCATAGCTTAATTAATTTGTTAATTATTTAAGTGTTGTAATAATTAGTTGTGGCTAGTTATTAATTTGATTGTGTAACAATTAATTAGCTAGTTAGTTAGTTAATTAGATGGTTTGTATTATTCTTTCGGTCTCTCCCTCGAGAGAGCCAATTGGTGTAATAAGCGTGCGTGTGTGTGATGCATGTCTTTCAACCCCCATTTATTTCTCCCTTTTACTTAACCGCTTACGATGGTTAGTTTTAGGGCATATTTCATTTAGCATACCTTATGCTCGCATGTTTGCATTCATTCATCTGTATTGCATGCACCAGGCTCGGTGCATCATGCTAACTGCATTGTACTCTCAATACATTACTTGAATATGTGTTTAACAGCATGTTATCAAGTTGCATTTCACATGACATTCTAGAATAGCCGAGCTTATTTTAGTTCCATTCTCACATGTGTTGCATTAGACATCTTAACATGAACTAGGATCATGCAAGATTTCTAACTAGTTCTTTGTTTTGGCTCGGAGAACACTGTGAGTGTTTACGGTTTAGCATACTGCATGTGTGTTAATGTTGCCATATTAGCATGTTTACCATGAGGCTAACTGCTTATGTGATTAACTGCCTGAATGCCTATGGGTGAAGGTTGGATTATTTGAATTGGAACAATTCATTGAAATCTGCATTTTAGCCTACTTGCGAGTAGCAAACTTTAAACCATTTTCCAAACAAACGGATATGCGATGCTTCGTTGCAAATTAGGCGATCCAGTCTATACTTGTTTGTTGTGCACATCACGTAGTAAGATTAGCTAATTAATCAGAGTAAGAACGCATGTGTTTTCAAAAACAAGATATCATGCTTAGTACAGGCCGATCTTAGATCGGGTGAGTGGGGGTGCTCATTGCATGACCTTCCCCTCTCGTACCCAAGTTCCCGAGCTGAGGCAACTTTGGTGATGATTGACACGTGGCCTTAGGTACGAGTCAGGGTTTCCTAAATTCCCTCAAAATAAAATATTTAGGTGGCGACTCTGTATTTGGCAAAGCAGTCCATATTTGACACTTCTTTCTTACAAATCAGTTTTCCAAAACGATTTTCCGGATTTAGACTCTTTATTGATTTATCGGTCTTGCATTGCACTTTGCAAGAGTAGATTCAGAACCATGACATTTGAGTCCGAACTGTGGTAAGCCCAAATGAACGAAACGGGATTTTCCATGGACGTTCGGGCACGTCTACAGTTTCTGGCGACTCTGCTGGGGACTTAGAGAACTTGACTCGAATTCATGATATCTTGTTTTGACTAAATTTATGTGTTTCTTTGCATTGCATTTGCATTGGTGCGCCTAGGACACCGTGTTTGTCATATGCTATTCCTGAACGGTTTGCTAGAGGCTCGCTTTGAGAAGCGTGCCTTAAGGCTGACCGACTACGGGCTCTGCCACGACGGGAACACAAACCTCAATTTTTACTAAGGTACCCCTTTTTTTTGACCATTCGACCAAGTGCATATCGGAACCCATAGTGACTATTCCAAACTAGGACAGGTTGCTTACCCGATTATAGGGTGATTGAAACCGCTGTGTGCGTAGTGAAACCGTAGCTCCTGACAATAGGATAGGGAAACCCTACCCCAACATAGGGGTGTTTTAGCTCTTACTTGCATGATATTTGCTGTCAAAGTGTCCCTCTACAGGGTTGTGTGTATCAGTTTGCAAGTCTAGGTATCAGGCCTGAGGGCATCAGTATTTGGGTATCAGGTTACAGGCAGAATTTTGAGCAGAACTCAGTGGAGAGTGCAGTCATTCAGCTTTTGCTTGTATCCGTTCTGGTAAAATTGGGCTAAGATGCTGCCTGTTTTCTCTTTTGCAAGGTAGTCTAGGAACCGTAGCTTCAGAAGGCTCTAACATTCTCCGAGGTTCATTGGATTTGTCCTGATAGACTTTGTCAGGTTAGAGATTCAGTTCAAGAGCAGCCGGTACTTTCCTTCGCTGAGGCAAGGTAGAGAAAGGCCAGTCAAGGCTCACCGGTTCATCTAATCCTTTAAGTCGCCAGTCACATCACCTCAGTTCAGTTCAGCAGACTCGTGACGATGCAACATTTAGAAGAAATTGTAGTCATGACAACAGCATTAAACCAAGGAATCGCCATGTAGGGTGAGATAGATGCTGAAATGCAACGCCCGCCCAAGTCACCTGCTGCACATCTAATCTAGGAACCCCAATTATTCAAATCCCGTGAGCCTACCACTTTTGGGCTGATGGGAATGATCGGCGATCTTCAAAGGTCTGTGGCTGATCTAGCCTTCGGAATGTCGGCTCCGCCATCGATCATATCACATGCCAGGAACTTCATGCCAGAAGAGCCTCCACGATTGGGGCGAATTGTAATTGAGCTCAGTCAACCCGAAACTATTGCAAGTTCCGGCAATGACATGTCAACAATAACAGGTCTCCGTTCTGATGTAGCAACCTAAACCTTCGACCAAGCTGAGGCAAGTGGTAAGAACAAGGTAGAGGTGGACACTGATCCCTATGAACAACTTCTGCAGGCTGTTAAGGCATTGAAAGCCGGGGGACTGAACAAACAACAAGTGCTCGCAGTTGCTACAAAAACTGGGCATGACACTTTTGTCACTCAGAACGAGGGCAGTTCGAGCCAAGTGGAAAATTGGGAGAAGGGCCGTCATACCAGAACTGTTCCTCCCAACCATAATCCTACACCCGGGAAAGATCAGCAGACCAAGCCAGCACCTGCTGACCCCTTAGCTAGTACGTCCAGCAAAAGTCCACAAACCTCGAAGTATCTACCCCGAGGTCGCAGGGTTTTCCATGCCCTCTACATGCCTTTGTCCAAGGCTCTTCAAATCCTTGCCAAAAAAGGGCATCTCAAACCCCTCGAGCCTCGGCCTCTCCCTAGTCGCCGTCTATCTGGTTATGACGCTACCCAGTCCTGTGAGTACCATCAACAAACTGGTCATAGCACCGACAATTGCTTCCGTCTTCGCCATGAAGTACAGGACTTGTTTGACAACGGGGCTGTCCTCCCACCAACCTCAGCAAAGTCTATTGTCACTGGATCAGTGAACCTGGAGGATAATGTGATGTGATCAGGAGATGAACCACCTGCGGGCGGCACTCAGTTTACTTTAGATATGGCGTATGGCACGCACTATTTTGAGGATTTGTGAATGCTAGTTTTTGTACTTTCTGACTTGGGTATTCAGTCAGTTTTGTTGTCTTGTTTATAGTCAGTCTTTTGCACTATGTCAGTTGGGTTTGTCTTGTTGTATCGAGTCAGTCCTATTGCATAGGAGTCGAGTGATCCCGGGGGCGTTACTTCGAATATCACTATTTTGTTTTGTGTTTGTCTTTTCGCTTTCTTTTGAGTCTGTTTCTGCCGTGGAGCCAATTACACCAGAAGATCTGAATGAAACAGCTGTGGTTTTCATGCTTTTGTGCTTGTTTCTACTTTGGGCCTGTTGTGCCAGCCAACTTGAATGAAACGATAGCGCATTTCACCTGCTCTTCTATGCCTTTAAATCATTGCATTGACCTAAGTTTTTCAAAACTTTTTGAACACTGTGGTGAAAACAAAGAGGAAGGAATTCCTCGGGATTTGCAAAAATTTGATCAATTGAGAGAAATAGAGGTGTGCTAAGCCCTTAATGAATGAAATCATGTTTGTTAATGTGAGTATTGGGAAGGATCCTAGCTTGATCCAGATTGGTTCTACATTGTCTTCAGCGCGAGTGACTAGTCGCTTTCTTAAAAGATTTCAAAAAATATTTTGTGCGGTCCTACGATGACCTGTGTGGAATCGCTCTTGAGATTGTGTAGCCTAGGATCGCTCTCAGCCTCGAGACTCAACCCCTTTGCTTTCAAACCTTGAACTTGGATTCAGAATGTTCAACGGTCAACCACAATATAAGGCTTGTGTGGCCAGATCAGAAGCAACCCTTGGACTAAGGGCAAGAAGGTCAGATATGATCAAAAGAAAGCTTGCAAAGCTGGATGAGAAGCAGCTCTTGAACTATGGGAAAAGTGTCAAATGTGCTCAAAGAGTAAAAAATTGGGACATTTCTCAAGCTAACGAAGATCGGCAAGAATCCCAATTCCCAGAAAGAATGAAAGAAGAGAGTTTTTGCTGAAGGACAATCGAGTTCCTATCCACAACACTAGGGGAAAATTCAGCCCCCATTGGATGGACTTTTACATCATCAGCGAACATCAGCCATTCTCTTAGATTCAGATGGCTTCGAGATCTCAAAACCATTCAACATGGACCAAGCTACACTTTTACCTTTGAAAGGCTCGTTGGGCTAAAAACCTGGAAGGGCGACCCAGGCAAAAGTTAGACCAAAGAAAATGAAAAAACGCAAAGAGAAATGAAACTGAAAAAAAGATGAAAAAATGAAAGGAAGAAATGAAAAGAAGAAAAGAAAAGAAAAACAGAGCTTGCAAGGTTGAAAACCCAACAAGGGCGGCCTTGGCAAAAGTTAGAGCGTAAAATGAGAGGTTAATACCCGAGTGTACCTTAACCGGAACTACGTAAGGCTTGATTCCCATGTTTGGGATATGTAGGCAACTTCATTCTGAAGTCCAACCATAAACACTTCCAAATTGATTGTGTCCATGTAATGGCTCTGACCATCTTTGTCTTCTCTGTATCCAAGAATTCGGTTGTGGTCACCACTTTGAGAACTGGTTACAGTGTGCTGCAGTACTATTCAAACAAGGGGCAACTTTCCGTTGCCATACAGTGTTCTGTGGTGCAATTCAAACCAGGGGCAACTTTCCGTTGCCATGCAGTGCCGTTCAGACAAGGGGCAATTTTTCATTACTTCCGATTCCAGGTTGTGCATCTCAAGAGCAGGTTCCGTGCTTGTTGAGCAGTGGCCGTTTGCAAAAATAGTTTTTGAGAATTCTTACTGAGTTTGATTAATTCTCTCAAAAATTATTCCATTTTTCCAGAACTGGGCCATATCTTGAACCCAAAAAGGAAAATTTTCAGTGCTCACAATCTAACTTGCATGATTTTGAATCAAAAAAGTTGAACAAGCATGTTAATCTAACTCTCATATTTTGTTGAAAGCCAAAACAAAAATGGTCAAAATGATGAACTAGGGGCACAGTTGAGTCAGATGCTCTGTCTTTTCCCCATTGCCAACAACCATGCCAAAAAGGGCACCGTATTCGCTGGAAAGGGCACAACCGAAGCTAACAACATAAGGCTGAAAGCTCTCTCATCCACCAAGGAACGAGGTATGAAGCTAAGTGCGAAGCACGAACTGGATTGGATCAAGACATTCCAATCCCTCGTCTGGATACATCTGATCACGTCCAAACTCCCCAGCAGAGCATCGACAACCAATGTTAGCTACAGATTGGCTACACACCCAGTTGTAGCGTGACCCCTCTGTGGGGGGAGTTCACTGTTGTGAGCCGAATAAGGGGAATTTAGCAAAATGCTAGGGACAAGAGCCTGCAACTTTCTGCTTATCCATCAACCACCTAGGGAAGGGATAAAAAAGAAGAGATATTGAAGAATAGAGAGATGTGCGTGGAGAGAAAAGTGAGAAAATGGCTTTTTTAGAAAAACAGAGACTGAGGGTTGAGTGATGTGAGAATCACAAATGAGAAAAGGATAGGAAACAATACCCGGAGAAACTGGCTCCTCGTCAACTAAGAGGTCTCTTGTCATTGGAATACGCCTGAGTGTCGTGTGTGTTGTTTTGTTTGTCTCGATTCTTGTTTTGAGTGGTTTTCGAGTGTTTCTCGGTGTGTTTAGGTTGTCTACCTTTTTTTTTTCTTTGTTAAGTCGTTTTGACTATGGTCAGTTGTAGGCTCAATACCCGGTTAAGAACTCTCATTTCAATTTTAAAAAAAAATAAATCGCTTTGTGGTCAGAGTGCTGTGCCATTCTCCGCATTTGTGCAAAACAGGATTCGTGCTTTCATAAAACCGCAGGGTTCAACCCAAGTCACGTCAGAACAGTTGAACCAGGACCTATCTGAAGCCATGTTGGTTCCGGGCTGCGAAACAAAAGAAAAGAGGAAAATTTGAAGCATCCAAGTTTGTTTCAACTTTCACATATTCCGTTTTCGCATCCTATCTGTTCAAATTGAACTGTTTGTTTAGAGTTCGCCGTGTGCAGAATAAACTGAGTGCTGTGTTATGAGCCGTGTGCTCAAAATGAGCAGTTTGTTCAGAATTTGCCGTCTGCAGAATAAACTGAGTACTGTGTTATGAGTAATGTGTTCAGAATGAACCGTGTGCGAAATAAACTGAGTATTGTGTTACGAGCTGTGTGTTCAAAATGAATAGAATACTGTGTCGACAATTTTCATGCCAGAATGGCAATCAGAAGTGCTCTCCCAGAGTACCAATCCCTGCGAGAGGCATCTCGGCTGTGTTTGCAATGAGTTCCTAGGAGATCAACTGCAACGGTGGAAACTATAGTTCGAATGGCTGATGTCTAGAACACAAAGATTTGGAATTTCCGAGACTAAAGTCTAGTTTCAATACCCAGGGGTGTATCCCCGGCTTGAAATCTGTATGGAAGCCCCATAGGTTGAGGTAGCGGGTATGCATCTCAATTCTGGATACTGATCCAACCTAGTCTGTCACCCTGTTGAAGAATAGGGAAAGTTATGAGTATGATCAGGAAGAAAAGTGACATCTGTGGTTTCCCCAGCAGATGTCCCTCCTTGTCAGCATTTTAGCATGTTTGTACTGTGAGTTGAAGGTAAGTGCTCAAGGAACACGAGGGGGGGATCCCCATCAGAGTAGAGCGGTTTATCGCCACTCACCCCGTGAGGTGCTTGCTGAAACGCTGCTTTGTTTGTTTATTGCATTTCTTAAACATCATGCATTGTGTTGCATTTTTACCTATCTAGTTTCTTTCCCGTTCTTGCACGGTATTGTATGTATTATTCATTTAGGGACGTTCCGGTTCAGTTTAACTGATACCTTTCTCCTCTCGTATTTGGGATGCGTTTGGACCTATCTTTCTCCTCTCGCGTTTGACACACGTTTGGATGACTGCGCTTTCTTGCACAGTCCTTTCGTCTCTTACGTGTTATACGCTGAGAGGTTTTTTCCCTTTCCTCTCTTGCGTGTGATACCCTGAGAGGTTTTCCTTCTTTTCGAAACATCGGGATATGTCTCTATGTTTCTCCTTCTTTCCGAAACACGGGGATGTCTCCCTTTGTTTCTCCTTTTCTGGTTTAGAGCATTTGGAATACGTTCCAATGCCCGTACCATTCCGAAACAGCGGGGATACATCCCTATGTTTCTCCTTGTCCCAATTCCTCACACGATTTCAGCGTGTTTGGAATTTATCTCAGGTTGTGTTTTGAACACACCTGGGCGGGTTGTTTTGGACCTCCTCTCACGATTTCAGCGTGGTTTGAGTGTCCCCATTCCTCACACGATTTCAGCGTGTTTCGAATTTATCTCAGGTTGTGTTTTGAACACACCTGGACGGGTTGTTTTGGATCTCCTCTCACGATTTCAGCATGGTTTGAGTGTCCCCATTCCTCACACGATTTCAGCGTGTTTGGAATTTATCTCAAGTTGTGTTTTGAACACACCTGGGTGGGTCATTTTGGACCTCCTCTCACGATTTCAGCATGGTTTGAGTGTCCCCATTCCTCACACGATTTCAGCGTGTTTGAAATTTATCACAAGTTGTGTTTTGAACACACCTGGGCGGGTTTTTTTGGACCTCCTCTCACGATTTCAGCATGGCTTGAGTGTCCATTTCCTCACACAATTTCAGCGTGTTTGGAATTTGACTCAGGTTGCGTTGTATACGCGCCTGATTGTTTGTTTTCCTCCTCACATGATTCCAACGTGGTTGGAGTATGTCACCCTTTTTGTGTCTACTATACTATCACCTCATATGCATATGTTAGTGCATTGCATTACATTCACGCTATTTTGCATATCGCGCTATTTTGTGCACCTCATATGCACCTGTAAGTGCATTGCATTGCAGTCGCGATATTTCGCGCATCGCGCTATTTTGCGCACCTCATCTGCACCTGTTAGTGCATTGCATTGCATTCGCGCTATTTCACCCATCGCGCTATTTTGCGCACCTTATATACACCGGTTAGTGCATTGCTTGCATTCGCACTATTTCGCACATCACGCTATTTTGCACACCTCATTTGCACCTGTTAGTGCATTGCATTTCATTCACGCTATCTTGCGCACCTCATATGCACCTGTTAGTGCATTGCATTTCATTCGCGCTATTTCGTGCATCGCGCTATTTTGCGCACCTCATCTGCACCTGTTAGTACATTGCATTTCATTCGCGCTATCTTGCACATCGCGCTATTTTGTGCATTGCATCATTCGCGTTATTTCGCGCATCGCGCTATTTTGCGCGCCTTACCTGCACCTGTTAGTGCACTGTTCGCGCTATTTCGTGCATCACGCTCTCTTGCGCATCGTACTGTTTTGTGCATTACATAGTATCATTCGTGCTATCTTGTGTATTCCACCTGCACTTGCTAGTGCATTGTATTGTTCGTGCTACCTTGCGCACCGTACCTGCACTTGTTAGTGCATCACAATGTTACGAACACTTCACTTACATTGGTATGCTTGTTTTCACCGCATTATTATGTGTGACACTTAGGTTGTATTGTTTTGCATCCCTTTCCACATTATTATGCGTCACACTTTGGTTGCACTGTCATGCACCCCATTCACCTGCGTTGTCACACACTTCTCACTTGCATTGCTATGCATATTTCTAACGATATTGTACTTGTCAAGTTTCTTTCTTTTGCAAGCACGATATTGTATGCACGGTTCATTTGAAGCTGGCATGACCAGACGAACCGGACAGTATTGTATATTCTTCGCGTGAGACGTAGCGAGAATTGCATAATTCTCTTACATCCTTTCTGCATGTAACGTAGTTTGGTTTTTATTCGTGTGCTTAAAACTGTTGCATGTTATGCTTCGTTACAGCTCCCTTTGCATGATCATAAGTTATGTTCGGCACCGTGCATGTCCTTTGCATTTTGCCACTGCCCGCGGGCACATATCTTGCTATCTTGTATGCTTGTCTAAGTCTTTGGCCTTGTCAAAAATAGGACGTCTCTGGGCTTTGACATTCACTCCTGTCATTTTTACGACTTTCGAGTTCTTTCAAAGAGGGGCAGCTATAGACACCCCATTTTTGACCGTCCTGAAGACTTGGACATCATAGTTTGAACACTCGATGATCATCCATGCTCGTGTTTGTTTTGAGTTCTTGGTGGTCTCGGTCGCACGCCTTGCCTCAAGATCTCTCAACTTGTCTGTTTTGTGCTTGTTTGTGGACCAAACACTTGTGTTTTTGCTTCTGAGGGAAGATGGTGGCTTGTTGGTCATCCCCTCAACCCATCGGCCAAGGCATGAAGCCATCGGCCTTGTTTTCTTGCCATCGGCCAAAAGTGTTGGCCGATCGGCACCTTTTTTGGTCGATCGGTACTTATGTTGGTCGATCGACCATATTTTCTTGCCAAGCCCTATTCATCTGCTTTATGCAGATATTTTATGCCAACTGTCATAGCTGGCATGCACAATTCACATCCTCTATACACGTGTATGGAGGGATTTGATTCAATTGCTTAGCTTGCTCAACAAGCTTAGGAATTGAACTTCTATAAAGAGGGAGCTCCTTCTCCCTTTCCAGAGGTTCAGAAAGTTGAGAGAAGAATATATATATCACTCTCTCTCTATATCTCCCTCTCTCTATATTTGTATGTGTATTTGTGCTCAAAAGTGTATTTTGTTCATACTTTTGCACTAGAGCACCTAGTAGAACACCATCCTTTGGTTGCTGAGGCCCTTAGGAGTTGTTTTTAGTGTTCTTGAGCTGGTTTTCGTCAGAGGAGGCTGCTGGAGTTGTGCTTTTGAAGGTGGTCTTCAAGGGTGAGCTTTTTGCTTTTAAGCCCCTATTCTTGCTTAAGCTTTTAGACCTACTTGCTTATTGTTTTAAGCTTAACTCTTAACTGATAAAAGTTCTTATTTTTGATGCTTTAGATCTTTGTTTAAGATCTCTTTTTGGTTTGGGGTTGTCTACCCCCTCTTAGGCCTTGTTAGGCCTTCTTTTAGGCAATCTCTTTTGGCCCTTGTTTTAGGTTTTGCATGACCTTTCTACCACTGAACTCTAGAGAATTTTCAGTGGTGGAAATGTAGTTTTGGAGTCCTAAATAGGAGAGGGTCATCCCCTCTCCTTGTTGTTTTGTATGCTTACATAAGTGGCTTGTGTTGATAGCACGTTGGCTTAGCTTGTTGTAGCTTCATTTCAGTATGTATTAGGCTTTGTTTTACCATGATGCAACATTGTTTTTGCTTGGTTTTGTCACTCCATGCATGCCTAATACACTTGTAGTGTAAATCACACAAACTAGTCTTAAATGCTTCATGTTTGAGCATGTCTTTCTAGCTTATGTTGACTTCATTTCAGTGGGTTTTTGGTGTTATTTTAGCATGCCATGACTCCGTTTTGGGTGGGTTTAGTTGGCTCTTACATGCTTCACATACTTGTCTTGCAATCCTCTCATTTGCCTTAACATGTCATTCTAGCATGCTTTTGGCTTAACTTCACGAAGCTTTTGTCCATGTTTTAGCATGCTCTAGCTCTGATTTAGATTGTTTTAGTCATGCATGACTTGCTTTGTATAGCCATGGTTCAATCTAGCTTGTTAGCTTTGAGTATTGAGTCCTCTAGCATGCATTACTCGGCTCATTTCAATGATTTGGCATCATTTGTAATGTTATTTCAGTTCATGTTTCATGCTTATATAATTGCACTTATCACCCTTTTAATGCTTTAAAGAGTTAATGCCTTATGCCTCATGAATGGACCATTGTGTATGCCTCCGTGCTTAGGTCTTTGGAATGCCATCTAAGTAGGTATTTGGGCTTGTTTTGATATGCCATAACTCTGTTTTTCATTGGACAATTCATGCCATGTTTGGTTTTGATAGGTGTAGTGTAACACCCCCATTGTAGCCTTACATGCCTCATGCCTTTTGGAGTTGTATTCTAGCTTGTGTTGGCTAGTTTCGAGCACGTTTTTGGTCTTTTCTTGACCTGCCTTGGGACTGTTTTGAGTGCCCTTGGCCCTTTGGGGCTTGCCTTGCCTGGCAATGGTTTAAGTCTTGTGGCTAGCCTTAAGCTTTGGGCTTTCTTGTATGCTTTGCTTGCTTTGTTTGGTTAGTTTCACACCTTTCCATGCATGATTTCAGAGATTATAATGTTTGTCACATGTCCATATCTGTCCTCCTTTAAGTGCTCTTGAAAGTTTCCCTCCTATGCCTAGGTGTTTGACCATTTACATGTGCATGTTTGTTTTGCATTTTCATGCTTCCAATTCACAACTTTGGCCACTGATTTTGGGCATGGCTGAGGTCCGTCCCTCTTCAGTTTAAGTCCATTTACCATGTTGTTCAAAGTTGTTAATTTACATCATGCTTACATGCTTGTTGCATGTTGTCACATGCTTGCTAACTGACATGTTGTTGCATACTCATGCATCTTGCCTTGCATGTTGTCGTATGCTTGTTACATGTTTAGTTCCATTGCATGTTGTTGCATGCTGAGGTTGCATAGCATTGTGTGTGCATTGCCTTGCCTCTTGGTCACACATGATAGAGGCTATGGTCCCTTATGTGTTTTGTGCATTTCATTTGATATTGAATTGCACACTTGACTCTTTTGGCCATCATGCATTGAAATACGTGATTGATGGTCCGAAGGTCGGGAACTACACTCCTTAGAGTCTTAAACATGATAAGGAGTGTAGTTGCAAACATTGTCTTGTAAATGCATTGCCATACTCTATTTTTCCTCTGTTGCAGCAAAAAGAGCATTTTACAGGAAGGGATGGCCGATTGGCCATCTTCAGTGCTGGTCGGCTACAAGTGTTTGGCCGATGGCTTTTTATCCTAGCCGATGACCATGATTTTCGGTCGATGGCCTCCCACAGTGCCCATGGGGTGAATTAGAAGTGTGTTGGGAATTTTCACACTTTGCAGAGGTAAAGGGCAGTGCAAACAGGGGCAACATGAGGCATGGCAACGGATTTCCGAGCAAAGCTAACCGAGCATTGCATTTGTTCCTCTCCCCGAGGCCTCTTTACTGTTGTCGTAGCTTAATTAATTTGTTAATTATTTAAGTGTTGTAATAATTAGTTGTGGCTAGTTATTCATTTGATTGTGTAACAATTAATTAGCCAGTTAGGTAGTTAATTAGATGGTTTGTATTACTCTTTCGGTCTCTTCTTCGAGAGAGCCAATTGGTGTAATAAGCGTGCGTGTGTGTGATGCATGTCTTTCAACCTCCATTTCTTTCTCCCTTTTACTTAACCACTTATGATGGTTAATTTTAGGGCATATTTCATTTAGCATACCTTATGCTCGCATGTTTGCATCCATTCATCTATATTGCATGCACCAGGCTCAGTGCATCATGCTAACTGCATTGTACTCTCAATACATTACTTGAATACGCGTTTAACAGCATGTTATCAAGTTGCATTTCACATGACATTCTAGAATAGCCGAGCTTATTTTAGTTGCATTGTCGCATGTGTTGCATTAGACATCTTAACATGA
Organism: Camellia sinensis; assembly: GCF_055761805.1. Taxonomy (NCBI): domain Eukaryota; kingdom Viridiplantae; phylum Streptophyta; class Magnoliopsida; order Ericales; family Theaceae; genus Camellia; species Camellia sinensis. Next base: position 147,506,113 of record NC_138963.1, read on the forward strand.
ACTAGGATCATGCATGATTTCTAACTAGTTCTTTGTTTTGTCACGGAGAACACTGTGAGTGTTTACACTTTGGCATACTGCATGTGTGTTAATGTTGCCATGTTAGCATGCTTGCTTATGTGATTAACTGCCTGAATGCCTGAGGGTGAACGTTGGATAACTTGAATTGGAACAATTCATTGAAATCCGCATTTCAGCCTACTTGCGAGTAGCAAACTTCAAACCATTTTCCAAACAAACGAATATGCGATGCTTCGTTCCAAATTAGGCGATCTAGTCTATACTTGTTTGTTGTGCACATCACGTAGTAAGACTAGCTAATTAATCAGAATAAGAACATATGTGTTTTCAAAAACAAGATATCATGCTTAGTACAAGCCGATCTTTGATCGGGCGAGCGGGGGTGCTCATTGCATGACCTTCCCCTCTCGTACCCAAGTTTCCGAGCCGAGGCAACTTTGGTGATGACGTACACGTGGCCTTAGGTACAGGTCAGGGTTTCCTAAATTCTCTCAAAATAAAATATTTAGGTGGCGACTCTGTATCGGGCAAAGTAGTCCATGTTTGGCACTTCTTTCTTAAAAATCAGTTTTCCAAAATGATTTGCCGGATTTGGACTCTTTGGTGATTTATCGGTCTTGCATTGCACTTTGCAAGATTAGAATCAGAACCGTGACATTTGAGTCCGAAATATGGTAAGCCCAAATGAACGAAACGGGATTTTCCCGGGACGTTCGGGCACGTCTGCAGATGTCGTCGATAAACACTACTACAAACTCAATCAGGTAAGGCTTGAAGACACGATTCATTAAATCCATGAATGTTGCTGGTGCATTGGTAACCCCAAAGGGCATAACCAAGAACTCGTAATGGCCGTACTGGTTTCGGAAGGCAGTTTTCTCAGCATCAACAACTTTGACCTTCAATTGGTGATATCCGAATGGAAAATCGATTTTTAAAATGACTTGTGCCCCTTGTAACTGGTCAAACAGATCATCGATCCTAGGCAATGTGTACTTATTCTTGATTGTCACATTGTTAAGCTCCCTGTAATCCACACATAACTGAAGAGTTCAATCTTTCTTCTTTACAAACAGGACTAGCGCACCGCATGGAGACACGCTCGGGCGAATGAACCCTTTATCAAGTAAATCTTGTAATTGAACCTTCAACTCTTTCATTTCAACCGGTGACATTTTATGGGGAGTTTTTGAAATGGGTTGAGTTCCTGGCACTACCACAATTGTAAACTCAATTTCCCAATCCACTACCTCTCCTGGTAACTCTTCCGGAAAAACATCCGAAAATTCGCGGACCATTGGAATCATATCAATACCCCCATTCACTGATTGCCCATTCATGACAATACATAAATACCCTTGACACCCTTTTTGTAACAATTTGCATGCTTTCATTGCGAAAATTAAGTAAGGTGGAGAAATCACTCTATGCCCCTTGAAGTTAAACTCTGGTTGTCCTGGAGGGTGACAAATGATTTGCTTGGTCTTTCAATCAATATTCGCACGATACTCACTTAACCAGTCCATTCCCAAAATGATATCAAAGTGGGTCATGTCAAGAGGTAGCAAGTTAGCATATACACGGACATCCCCAATTAAGAGTTCATAGGCAAAATAAATAGAGGTACAGACCATAGAATCCGCCATAGGTGAAGACACACACAACACATAAGGTAGTAGTTCCACAGGTCTATTTCAATTTTGGATGAATGTTTTTGGCACAAAGGAGTGAGTAGAACCTGAATCAAACAACACATGAGCAGTGCAACCGTGAATAGTGAATGTACTTGACACCACTACTTCAGCATTTTGCACGTCGCCCGAAACCAACGCAAACACTCTTCCTTGCCTAGCGGTGTCTTTAGCATTGGTGGATTTTACAACTGGCTTGGTGTTGGGAGCTGGTGTAGATCTTGCCAAACTTGTAGTAGTTCTATTCCCATTTTCCCGATCTCTTTGAGGACAATCCTTAACCAGATGACCCATTTTGCCACATCTAAAACATGCCCCCAATCACCCGATAGCAAGTCCCGTGATGTTTCCTTCCACAATCTGAACAAATGGGGGCTGAATCTTGAATAGGGGTGGAAGTACTCGGAGTTCCCGAATTCAGTTTGTTATTTGGTTGAGTCACTGCCCCCTTTGATACCTAAGTATTCTGCCTCTTTCCCTTCCACTCGAAATCCGATTCTGAGAAGCAATATTCCCCTCTGCCATGATTGCCCTCGGTAATACATCAACATATGTAGGTAACTTCAACACATTGACTCAATCAAGAATAGCATTCCGTAATCCCCCTTCAAACGGCCTCAATCCCAATATCACACAGAACGGCCTCAAGCCCAATATCATATAGAATGCCTTGGCTCAATATCATACAGAATGACCTCAGGCCCAATATCATACAGAATGGCCTCTGGCCCAATATCATACAGAACGGCCTCAAGACCACATATCAACAGCTGTTTGAACATTGGAGGGTAAGTAGAACATCGACATGTACACCACCTCCCTTAGCCTTAAGCCATGAGTCATAATCAATTCAAATCATGTTAGGATCAATGAGACATCAGCATGTCACCACCTCCCTCGGGCTTAGGGCTGTCAATAAAATGTACTTATATTGGAATGGCCTCGGGCCTAGCAATGACAAAGCAGAACGACCTTGGGTCCATAAGGATACTATTGCTCAATGTCACACTTAAGTTTTCCAACTGTTCACCACATGGAGACATAGCTTATTTACTAATAACAGCATGCTAACAATAATGATTGGCAGTAATTAAACATATTACTACACAACTATTACTCACAGTGCGATGGCGGAGCAATAGTCCCTTCCTGTATGTGACCCACATACAGTAGGCAACTTACAAGTTAGTCCCTTTTCTTTAGTTTTTCCTTTTTAATCAATGTCTGATTCGTTCACCCTTCATTAAATTTCAAGCATTTTTAAAGTTTCAAATGCACATTTTAGCATTCCCAGAGGGTCAAATAGAAGAAAAGAAGCACACAAGATTTTTCCTCTTGGGCTGCACGTACGAAAGCCCTTCACAGCATGTACGGGAAGGTGGGTCGCGCGTGCACCTTGCACGCGCCTTTATTTCAGAATCTCAACTTCACACTCCCCTATTTTCCACACGTGCAGCTGTGAGCCCCGCACGTGCGGTGGTGCTTCCCACATGTGTGGCCATGAGCCCCGCACGTGTGGTCATGGCCCCTGTTTTGAGTAGTTTGAAATAACACACTGCTAGGTCGAAACAATACAAGGCGCAAAATAGAGGAATTTGAGACAATATGATGATGTATCACCACACTAACATGAATCATAAGCTCAATTGAGCCTTCATTTTCTTCAAATTCATATACACAACCCAATTCCTTCAAAGTTCTAGCCATATTAGGTTTTCAATTATATATATATATATAACCATTTAAATATATAGATGAGTTCAAACATATAAACCAAAGAATATGATGTAATTCTCCTTCACAAAGCTCAAAATAGTTCAAAACAACTAAAATACAAGGATCTTTCTTCTAATTAACCAACTATCACACACAAGCTCCTTCTTGAAACCCTAGCCTTCACAAATAATAAAAATTCCTACTCAAATCAATTAGAGAGGATTTTCTTAGTGAATTAAACTTACCTTGGACTCAAATCTCTAAAATTCGTCTCAATTCTTCAAGTTTCCTTCTTGTTGAGCCTTCTATTCTTTCTCCCCTTCTCTTACTCTCCCTTCCTCTCAGGAGATATTTCTATGTGATAGAATTGCCAAGTTAAGAGTTTAAAAGGGTTAACTAAGAGTTGACCACAAATTAAACATTTTAATCATTACGAATCAAATTTTTACAAAAATTCACATTATGATCTAAAAATCACGCTTATTGCAATTGTAAAGTCAATTTCGGGTTATCACGCCTTTACGGCCTCCAGTTACTGATCTAACCATCGTAGTTGTAATAGAGTTTTCCCATAGTTGACAGATATAAGTCCATAATCATATAATTCACACAATTAAATATTTTACATGAAATTTTGCATTAAGCATATAAATGCACATAATAAGAGATTGAAAGCATACAAGAAAACATGTAAGAGGGTCGGGTTATTACACAGAGTGTGTGAACAGTGTTGAATAGAAAGTGCGAAGCAGAAAGCACAATGCACGGACAGATATAAAATAGAATATGCAAAGTAGAAAGCATAAGAAGCAAATAGAAAATGAAGGTAAAGTGCGTACCTCCCAGGCTCTCCAATAGCCTCTAACCTTGTTCCCTTTCATGTGGGAACTGGAGCTTATGTAACCACAGAGGGTGGCAAGGCCAGCTCCATGCCAGTCATAAAATTGGACCCGGGACAAGGCCACAAGGGCGCTCAATTGATACAGGCCCACAGTATTACATCTATTCTCAAACAAGGTGGTGCCGAGAAGGTATATCAAGAAGCCATGGGTGTATTGCTCCACCTCCTCTTGAGTCTCAGGCTGACTCCTGCGGAAGTGCTCAAGGAACCAGTTGTATCTAACCATGGCTGGGCTGTATAGAGGTGGGCTCGCTCCAAGCAGGTAGATCCATGTCGCCTCCTATTGGCCCGTATCCATATCACAGGGTATCGGATCCCCCTTGCTCCCAAGCTGGTGATCATTGAGAAATCATAGGGGATCATTGTTGTCTCCCTAGTAGACGGGAAGTGGAAGGAGTTGGTGGTGTCCCACTACTTCTTTACCAAAGCTCTAAGTAAGGCCCGGCTAGCCATGTAGCGTAAAAGCCCGGTACAGAATAAGCCAAAGCCCACCTCGTCGACAAGGTCATGGACCCGTACTAGTCCCTGGCCGTCACCATCCCATAACCTCTCTAGAAGCGATAGTCCTCCTGTGACGAGGAATGAGTGAGTCAAATAAAAGACAGATAGATGAGTGGCAGTGATAAAATAGCGAAACAGATAAAAGTGCATGAATGCAAAGTTTGTATCTCAGAAGCGTCGTGAGAAAGGTGGAAGGTCCACTCCCTCAGCAAAACATCCTCTGGTATGCCATCGACAAAATCATCAAACCGCAGCATGCCGCCGGGGGGCCATCGCGTGCGTCTAAGGATTGTAAATGGCTGGATCAAATAGTCTCAAACTCAGTGGCAACATCTCGGGCTCGGGCCCCGGTGGAAAGATTGCCTCTGCCTTGGCCTCAAATTCAACGACGATATCCTCCGCCACCCCGCCGGTCTCGGCAACTTCTGGCTCCTCTACCTCAGCTATAGGTGGAAGCACGGGTACCTTAGGAGGGGCACTGCCATATAGGACATCATCTGCCATCTGGAAAGTGGGTGAAAAGTGGTGAAAAATTGAGAAAATATGGAAATAGAGAGAAAACTTGAGGGAAAAAAAAAGTCAACCTTAGGAGAAAGAAAATGGAAGAAAAATTCAAAGCCGAGGAAAACTCGTAAAACCCAAGAAAAACCCGAGGGAAATGAGCCCAAAGTGATGAAAACCTGAAAAAATCAAGGATAGAGCACCAAAAGTGTTTTATGAATAAAGTTTGCGTTGGGCATTGAAAAGCGTGTACAAAGCACAAATCCAGAGAGGGAAAACACTTAGAGAGAGAGAGAGAGAGAGAGCATTTTCGGACTTGGGTGTGTGAAGAAATAAAACTTGGGTGTGTATTTAATGAAGACCTAAGGCAAAATACCAAAACTGCCCCAATTTAGCCACGGGTGGCCGGCCATACACTTTTGTGGCCGGTCATCCCCTATTAGTGGCCAGCTGGCCCCATATGTGGTCTAGTGTTGGTTTTTGTTACTCTCTTACCAAAACAATGTATAAGAGATCCTGTTTTCAACTGGAAAAAAAAGATTGAGTTGTTTGAAATTGGTACGATTTTCGAGGATCCCAAAATTGTGTTTCGATTGTGCCGTTCCAATTCTCGTTGCATCTCTGGTATATGAATGTGCCCTGCTTTCAAATGTGAACAAGTTATATCCCTTTTTTGAGCATTTAGCCTCCGAGTGGTGAGTTGGAAATCGTTATCAAATATCGCTTTTGTTAGTCTTTTTAATTCACGTATCTTTTGCACAGAATATGCATTCTCACATACCTCTTACGTAGCATATGCGCATTGCATCTTATCTAGCATAGAACTATCATCGTACTGGTTTTCAATCTATGTCGCTTTGTGTCGTATTTGTGTGCGTCATGCTTGTCGACCCTTGTCAGAAGAGTTTGACTTGGGTTTCTTCCCTTTAACCTCGCTATGCGGAAGTGTGGTGTAGCTTGCTTTTCATGCTCCTTTTGGATATAACTGGCCCTACAGTTCGGACTCTCGTGGTTCTGAATCTGATTTCACAAGTGGAATGTAAAATAGTGAAAACGCAGAAAGAGTCCAAATCCGACAATTCTGTTTAGAAATCAATATTTGAATCAAATGCCAAAAATTGACTACTTTGCCAGATTACAGAGTCACAATCTAAATATTTTTGAGAAATTTAAGAAGCTCAAGACTCGTGCCAAAGGCCATTAGTCCATCATCACCAAAGTGTCTCGGCTCAGGAACTTAGGTACGGGAGGGGAAGGTCATGGATTGAGCACCCCACTCACCTGATCAAAGATCGCCCTTTACTAGTCATGATGTGAATTTTATTTACATTATATGCTCTTGTTCTGGTTATTAGACTAACATTACTATGTGACGCACATTAGTATAGACTAATTTGCAAAAGTTGGAATTCTTTGATTTCATGTTTGTTTTGAAAATTATTTTTGATACTCGTCACTTGAAAAGGTGAGTTTGTACATTAATCAATTTGTCCCAATTTTGGCAAGTAGCCTCCATCCACAGGCAATCAAATAGGTATATCATTTAAGCAATTAGCCTGATGGAAATCATACTCGAGATAGCAACAATCACAAGCAATACAAGATGCGAAAACAATAAAGGCTCACCTAGTACTCCAAGGCAAGCCAAATAAGGCGAAATAATTAGAAAACACGCATGCTCCTAAATAATGCGATATGACTAATGGAACACACACATTATGTAATTTTATAGGCTCAACTATGAGCATGGTATATGATTCCATTCAAGACATGTGACGAATCACGTATTCAAGCAATGAATTTAAACATTTGGTTAATATGATGAGCCAAACCTTGGATGCATGCAAGATAATGGATGTAGAGCATAAAGATGCTAAATCGAAGAATGATGTTCTATACTAACCATCATAAGCAAATAAGTAAAAGGGAGAAAGGCGTAGGGTTGGAAGACATAAAACTTATTACATGTGGGCCCTCGTACAAGAGGGTCTGAATGAGTGTCCGAATGTTTGGTTTTGAACTAATTATTACAAAGCCAAGTAAATGAATAAATAACCAACTAGCTAAGCTATAATTAACTAACTAGCTAATTTATTACAACAAAATAAGCTAACTATCTAACGAATCATTGCTACAATAATATTAATTACGACGATGATAATTACAACAATATTGAAATCATTAATTTACAATTTAAAATGGAAGCACAAGGTTAGCATGCTCGTAGCGGTTTTGGAAGTAACTCTGTCTGCCTTCCTTGGAATCTGTCCTGTTTCACCTTCAGTCACTGCCCTCTATTTCTGTAAAACACACTTAATTTTATGCAAACTCCTGTTTTTGTGCTTTGAAGTGAAAACAGTGCAGACAGACTTATTTTCTGCACTCTGTTTGTCCCTTCTACTTTTCTCTCTCATGGTAAGCCTCAAGAGAAAAATGAAGTCATTTCCAAAACCATCAATGAGGAAATTGATTGCTTGATGAGTTAGCGCTTGATTTTGGACAAAAAATTAATGAATGCAATGAATCAATAACCACCCCTCCCTTCTATCATGGAATAAGCTCAAAGAGGAAGGTAGGAACGCTTCAAGGCTCATCGAAACATCATGAATTGATGTAAGACAACCCTTGACCCAATAGACTCGGTATAACGTCCGGCCGAATCCAAGAAATATGACTCATTTTCTTTATGTTGGTTGGTTCATTTTAGCAATTTTTAGACATTTCCATTCTTTAGTCCATTAAGTCCAAGGTGATGATTACATCCACTAAATGAAAAGCGTGTCAAACGGGAAGTGATTCTCAACATGAAAGAGAGACTATGCCGTTGGCGATGAACCTCCGTAGAGATTAAGCCACTAAGCATAGATGTCTAGCTCATGTTTTGAACAACCATCAACTGATTGAAACAACTCTCAAATGAAAGAAATGGATGATAGATTACTTGTTAAAATGAGGTTCTTAAACATGGAAATTAAACAAAGAAAGGCCAAGAACAACATACAACAAGCTATATCTGCGAACATATGAGACAACAAGCAAGCTAATCAAAGCATGAATTAATTAAATAACCTAGGATAGCCCTAAACAGCCCGTAATGGGTGAAAAACAGTGGCTCAAAGTGCATGAAAAGAGCCCAAAAAGCTAAACAGAAAGAAAATAAGGCTAGTAAGCAAGAGCAAGGAGGGGTGGCTAACCCCTCCACTTTTAAAAGCTCAACGCATGATTTTTAGGCTCTTTTAAACTCTAAAATCAATTTAGAAAACAAAGAAAAGGGTGTAAAAACAAGGGTTTGAGCTATAGGTGAAGGTGCAAGAAAGAGTGGTAACTCTCTCTACCCTTTGGTAGTTATCCAAACCCAACCTTTGACACTTAAAAGAGGATCAAAACAATACAAAACTACAAGAACTAGATAGAAAGAGATAGTAAAGAGAGTAAGAGAAAAGATAGTAACTTATACCTCTCAAGAAAGGTAAGCTCTTTGTTTGTAAATCAAACTTGGTCTAAACACACTCTCAAGCTTAAATTGTGATGTTCAAGGCTTAACCAACGTTCCAAGGTTAAGGTATGAAGGTGTATATGGTGTATGGATATAGGTCAAGGGTGGTAAGCTTGCTCAAAGGTTGCTTGTACAAGAAGAAGGAGCTCTCAAGAAGGTGTATAAGCTTTTTAGAATTTGTTCAACCCTCAAAATAGAGATACAACTTTTTTTTATAGAATTTAAGCAAAAGAGGTCGTAAATATGTTCAAAAATAGACAGCTGGTGGGCTCCCACACAGAACAGTGTTTCTCGTTACCAAGGCATAGCTGGCCATAAATGGCCACGGCCGACCCGCAATCAGGCACGATTGGGCCTCAATGTCAACCCCTATCTCTCTGCTTCAGACTCAGCACGGGGTGGCACAATGTGAAAAATGGATTTCTAGGTATAAACAATGGGAATATGGAAGGTTTGGGATTATTTCGAAACTTAAACATAGACCCTTCGTTAAGACCTCAAACCACGCACAACACCACTTTCATCATCGAGCGTATCGGACAAAGCGCTCGAGCCTTGCGGGCAGTCAAAAATAGGGTGTCTACAAGTCCCTCTCTTTGACAGAGCTCGAAGTCATAAAGTGACGTGAGTGAATGTCGAATCTCATAAGCAGACCACTCATTAATGTTACATGCACTACCCATTTACAGGTGATAGCTAGGAGGATTGGCGGCTACGGATCCATATTTGGGCCTCGATGCTGGTATGAGAGGCTTCCTGCTGAGGTCTGCACGCTAGTTAATGCTACTGGCTTTGGGTCCTTTTGTTCAGAGCCCATATAGATGAGGGCTTAGTCACTACTATACAGGGCCCTGGTAGAGAGATGGTGGGACACTACAAACTCATTCTACTTCTCATCGATCGGACTCTGACCCCGTACGATTTTGCGAAGCTCACTAGCCTGTGGGTCGGGTTGGCGGCCCGATTCCATGTGATCCTAATATGATGCAGTGGAAAGCCGCACAACGTCAGCTCATCGAGGTGATCCCAGACACCACTAGTCACGGGATGGTGAGGTATAGTTGGTTCTTTGATCTTTTCTCCGATTTTCAGCCTGCCTCTCTAGATGAGGTCGTCCAGTACACCCGTGGCTTCCTTACGTACACCCGGTACTACCTTGTTTGCAAACATGAAAATATCATGGGTTATATCTTTTGGGGGCACTGGTGCACCTACCACAGGTGACAAAGAGTGACTGGGATGGCGCCAGCCTGGCCACCTTGTACTGCTATATGAGTTTCGTATCCTGCCTCAAGACGAATTCACTGGGTGGCAATTGGAGAGTTTGGGAGGTACACCTCACACTTACTTTTTCTGTACAGCTTTACATTCTGTTCAATTTTGCATTTCCTGATCATCTTTGCTTTGCATTTCTCCTGTTTATCTACTCATTTACTTCATCCATCTTTTTCTTCTTCCAGCTATGGGTTCACACTTATTTCATCACTCTAGCTCCGGTTCCAGTGAGGCCGATTGAGTTGTGAATACCCCACTCCCGGTACTACAACTCCCGAGTTGAGAGACCCTACCGCGTAGACCGAGACTTCCCCTACTTTCGCTGTTTCTTTGACACCATCACCGCGAATCAGGTAACAAAATACTAGTCTTCACATTTCCATACTACTGTTTCCATACTGCTGTTATTCTCATATTGTACTATTTCCATACTGCACTGTTCACATACTGCACTGTTTCCGCACTACACTGTTATTCTCATATCGTTGTTTCTTATATCGTTGTTTCCATACTGTGTTTCCATACTACTTAGATCCTTGATATCTGGCATCTGCTTCCACAAGTTGACTGGCATCCCTGGGCGGGTATCCCTCAGGTACCAAGGGCAACCTACGTTGCTGCATGGTGCACCTCTACCATGCAGATTCTGTTTGAGGGCCCCTTTGGCCGAGCTTATTACCTAGGGGAGAGGTTCATCTGCCAGACACGAGGGGTAGTGGATCCGGACATTCCACATCTTCATCCTGCTGGCATGAGGGTAGTGGACGATCTTCACGATGGTCCTTAGATCGACTTCCTAATGTTTGGAGAGGATGGTGACTGACATCATGAGCCTGTCGACTTCATCACTTTCTTGCAGACTCAGGTGATGGTGCCTCTTATCCATGGCGTGGTCCATACTAGCGTTCAAACTCTAGATCAAAGTGTCCAACAATGAAGCGTAATACAAAGCATGTATTATTGGTTTAGAAGCTGCCCTAGAACTAGGGGCAATAAGGTTGGATGTCATTGGAGACTCGAACTTGATTGTGTCTCAAGCAAACGGAGACTGGAATGTCAAAGAGGAGAAAATCAAGGTTTTCCATCAGACCCTAGATATTTTGATTTCGAGGTTTGAAAAGATAACATTTATGCATCTGCTAAGAGAGAACAAGCGGTTCGCTAATGCTTTGGCAACTCTATCTTCTATGTTGGACATCCCGTTGGGAGTGAAGATGCATCCGATTATTATCGAACAGAAATACACGCCACATCGGCCTATGAGACCATTGCCGCGATAAATGAAGTTCAAAACAAAAACCCATGGTATTACGACATTTGGAATTTTCTGGAAAATGAGACTTATCCACTAGGGGCAAATGCCAAGGACAACCGGGAATACGGCGTCTGGCCGTTCAATTTATCATTTATGGAAACAAGTTTTACAAAAAAGGTCGTTTGGGAATGTATAATCTATGTGTAGATGAAGAGGAATCGAAGTGTTTCATGGAGGCTATCCACAGAGGAGAGTGTGGCATACACATGAACAGTGTGATTCTAGCCTGGAAGATTCTCAAACAAGGTTATTACTGGTCAACCATAGAGGAGGATTACATTAGCTTTGTATAGCGATGCCACAAATGCCAAATCCATGCCAATCCCATGAACATTCTGTCGTTAAAGCTTTACAACTTGACTTCACCTTGGCCTTTCTCAGTCTGGGGAATTGACATTATCGGAACAATCACGCCAAAGGGGTCAAATGGACACGAGTTCATCTTGGTGGCGATTGACTATTTTACAAAGTGGGTGGAAGCTCAGTCCTATACGGTGTTGAAAGCGTCACATGTAGCCAAGTTCATCAGAAACAACCTCATATGCTAGTATAGAGTTCTGAACGAGATCATATGAGATAATGGCTTACACTTCAAGAAAGAGGTGGTGGATCTACTCGAGAAATATAACGTGGCTTTTCACAAGTCATCAACATATAGACCACAGACCAATGGAGCTGTTGAGGCCACCAACAAGAACATTAAGAACATCCTGTGAAAGATGGTTGAGACCTACAAAGACTGGCCAGATAAACTGTTGTTTGCTCTCTGGGGCTACAAAACGTCGATTCAAACATCTACAGGGGCGGCCCCCTATTCTCTGGTGTATGGGATGGAAGCTATTTTGCCAATTGCGATTGAAGTACCGTCACTGCTAATTATGGCCGAGTGTCAGATAGTAGAGGCGGACTGGCAACAGAGTAGATTTGAGGAATTGATGTTGTTCTACGAAAGGAGGTTGAAGGCATTATATCACATGTAGGGCTACCAATGCAGAATTACTAGGGCTTCTAATAAGAAAGTTAAGTCCAGGAATCTCAAGGAGGGAGACATGGTACTGAAAGACAGTCGAGCTCCCATCCATGACCCTAGGGACAAGTTCCAACGCAATTGGATTGGTCCTTACATCATCAAATATATCTGGTCATGAGGGGCGATTATTCTCATGGACCTAGATGGCCTGGATTTTCATCGCCGATCAATATAGACAAGTTGAAGAAAAACTAGCCTTAAGAGGCTTGCTAGGCCGAAAACCCGAGAGTACGACCTAAGCAAAAGTTAGAGCATGAAAAATTAGAAATAAACAAAAATTGAGCTCACAAGGTTGAAAACCCTAAAGGGAAACTTTAGCAAAAGTTAGAGCGCAAAAGAAAAGAGTTAATACTCGAGTGAACACTAGTCAAACTACATAAGGCCTGATTTCCATCTTTGGAATACGTAGGAAACTTCATCCTGAAGTTCGGCCATAACCATAACCATCTCCAATTCCATTTTCTTATTCATTCATTTTGATCAGGCCATCTTTCTCCATTATCTGTTAGCTTGGTTGTATGATCCTCATTCTGGCAGAAGGGCCGGTTGTAAGACAGAGCAGTGCCGGTGAATGCAGTTATGGGCAGTTGCGATCTTCTGATTCGAGGTTGTGCATCTTGAGGACTGAATTTTTGCATGTCAGGTAGTGATCGTTTTCAAAAATGGTTTTGAAAAGTTTTAATAAAAGTTGATTTCTGCTTAAAATTTTACCTTTTACAAGTTAGACCATTTTGAGACCAAATGGAAAATTTTTAGTGCTCATTACCATAATTCCATTGATTTCAACACAAGTACATTCTCCACGTTGATTAAATTAAAGTCGTTGTTACATCAAAAAACTTGAAAAGAATGGTCAAAGTAATAAACTAGGGGCATATATAAGTCAGATGGTTCTGCGTTCTCTACTCGTGCTTACAGAAGTCTCTGTATCCAAAGTTGGCCCAACCTATGCCTTGTTTTCAAGCCAAGCCAAGCCAAGCCAAGCACTCGTCAGAAAGGGCACAATTGAAGCTAGGGGCAGGGGCCAAAAGTTCTCTTGTCCTTGATGCAGTGAGGTACCAAGGCAAGTGCGAAGTACGAATTGGAAATGAAGTTGGGTATTCTACCCTCTCCTCTGGGCAAATCTGATCATGTCCAAACTGACGTCTGAACTGGAAAAGGAAATAGAACACGCAGTGCGTGAGGGCAATCAACTATATACCCGATTGTTGGGACATGTTGTAGCTCATCTCAGTTAAATTAAGCCAGGGGCAAAGCCAAGCTATGTCAGCCGCAGATCAATTGCATATCCAGTCACACCACCATCCCTCTGAAGGAAAGTCCACTAGTTGTTGGCAAAAAAAGTAACCCCTGGCTGAATACGCGGGGAAGGGTCCATCACTTTCAGTTTATTCATTAGCCATACCTACGAAGGGATGAAAAATAAGAGAGATTAAAGAATAGAGAGATGTACATTGAGAGAAAAGTAAAGAAAAAGGCTTGGAGAGAAAAATAGAGTGCGGGTGCTGAGTGATGCCAGAATCATAAGTAATAAAGGATGGGATACAATACCTAGAGTAAGAGTGGGCTCCCTATGAACCGAGTAGTCTCTCGCCTATGAAAAGTATCTAAACCCATCAAAGTTTCGGCCAAGGCCAGACCAATGTACCTCTTTCCCTCTTTCAGGCATTAGGCCACCTTGATCAATTTAATGTTCACTCTGCCATAATTAGGGGCAAGAAGGAAGTGCGCGAGCATACATAAGTAGAGGGCATGTTGCCAATAACCTCGCTAGAGGTAGTTACCTCTGTCGTCACTATTAGAAAATCGATAAATTAAGCCGTGTATATCTAGCTCTCCGTCGTGAGTTGACAATCGGGGTTCGTACAAAGTAAGCCCACACATCCATCCCAAAGCCTGGGCATGGCCAAAGTAGGGTTGAGGCATGATCTCCTCACTGTGCCGGGACTCCATCAATGCGTGGAACTCTTCAAGAGTCGGACACATTTACTGTGTGTCGAAGCGGAATACATGTGTAATTGGGTCCCAACATCGGACCGCAACATAAAGGAACGAAAAATAGAGTGAAGTATTGCTCAACAGAAAAAGCACGTTTATGCAGAAACCTTAAAAATTTACCTTTTCTGTGCCGTCCAAAGTGGTTATCTAGTCTTTAAGCTTCTTAGCAAGGAATATATCCATTTGTGGAAGAAACAGCAGCAAAAATGAGGTTTTGTATAAAAGAATTTGGGGAGGAAGTCCTTTTGTAGAAGATAAGGCTGTGAGTGGATGTCAGCTGTCAGCCAATTGATGAACCACCACAACTGGCCGCCCGGCTATATTTACTGGCCGACTATATACTATTGGTGGCCTAGCAGTTGGGCAGTGTGTTTCTGTTATAGGTGTTGTGTTTTGAGGCCTTGTTTTGAGTCTTTTGTTTTTAGCAAGTATAAATAGCTGTGTTTAGGTTGTTTTTACTTTGTTTTCCGTTATCAAGTTGTAGTTGTATTTTAGTCGGTTGTCAGCTCAGCATCTGGTTACGAACATTATTCCCATGCAAATTCAATTCCATTTTCATTTTCATGCAAGAGTGGTGTTCATGATGCAAAAACAAAGGCACTTTTTATAAAACTACAAGGTTTTGCCCCGATCATAGTTTTTACCAATATAAAAGAAACAAAGCAAAAGAGTACAAAAATTTGCGCCAATCACATCAAGCTTGAGAGGCCCTCTTCGTCCTCTTTCTCAAAGGGGACTCAGGGGCAATGTCTCCGTCGACACCGCTATAAGAATCGGACTCCGAACCAGAGCCAACATCGTCATCTCCGCTCTTTGACGTAGGGCTAGCCTTGACACCCTCCTCGCTCCCTGACCCTGAGCCAGCATCATCATCCTCGCTCTTAGACGGCTCAAAGCATCAGTTCACTACCTCCTCAGTGTTGCTAGTCTCAGTATCATCCCCACTCAAAATTATCTCCGAGGAGGAGAAGGTCTCCTCTGTCTGGGACTTGTTGCTGCTCTGACCTCAAGCACCTCTACCCTTGCCTCGACTTTGACGCTTATCTCAGCCGCGTGTTGGCGCCTGTATACCTCTCATCCCTACCACTGAAGGAGGTGCCGTTAGTGCTGCTGCTGCCGTTGGTGCCCTCAGTACAGGTGGAACCTGAAAAACAAATATCAGAGTATCAGACACAGTATGTATGTTGCAGAATGTAGTATACAGTATGAGTATGATGCGGAAGACAAATTCAGCATAGGTGTAGTGCATCGGCGCAGTGTGACGTACTGCTAGAATGCATATTAGTTTACAGTATGAGTATTGTGTATCAGTGGCAGTATGGCATGTCAGTGTAGTGTAGGAAGCAATACAATGCACATGAGGGAAGGAAATATACCTGGATACCATGAAGAGCGAGCAACGTCTCTCTCCTTTGCACCATGAGAACTAGAGAATCAACCAGCTGAAGGAGGCCCTCCGTGTACTCTGTGAGCGCCTGCAAGTGAATTTGAATGATCAATATCTAATAGGGAAAATACGGGACACAAGTTGTCAAGTGTGGTCCATACCTAAGGTGCGCCCGGGGCTTTGACATACCCATGCTTTGCCACTGGTGGCTTTATTGAGATCTGATGGGTCATCCCACTCGGTTGCCCATAGAGAATCACGGTAGGAATCGTCAACCAACTAGCTGCGTGTCCAATGGGAGGGGCCTCTCCAACATCAACTTCGGCCTCCTAGGTAGCCTCCGCAGCAAAGGGGACACTTTCATCATCGCCGGCGCGAACTCCGGTCAGGGGTGGCTTGAGGTGAGTCTTAATGAAGGCTGTGTGGTCTCTGTCTCACCGGAAGTAGTCCGCATCCTGCCCCACCATGAACTGAATAATAGCCTCAACTAGGAGGCTATCGGTTGACCTCATCGATGCTGGAGATGGAGGAAGAATGACTGGAGCAAGTAGACCCATGGTCTGGTGTACAAAACGCTTACCCAGAAACCAAGTCCGGTAGAATGGGCCCTCTAGAAAGATTTGCTACCAGGAGGTAGCCCAAACCCTAGCATACTAGTCTCGGACTCCGGCTGGCATCATCGCCCATGGCTGCCACGTGATTTGTAAATGGAGAACTTACAAGTTGTTAGTTGTTATCAGTTGTCAGTTGTTAGAGTATGGATCAGAACAATCACAGTGGAACTAAAGAAGAAATGACTGTAAGTTTCGAATTACCTTGCGAGCCACCACCGTGTCAAAATATCGGCAGAAGTAAGCGAATGTCATGTCATGTCATCGCAGTGCCGACGCCAGCACCTGCCATCATACCATTGCACGTAGGGCACGGTTGGTGTTACCTCCTCTACCGGCACTGGGGCAAAGGCCAGGAAATAAGCATAAATCTAGAGCTGTAATGCAAAGATAAAGTGTGAATCTATATGTGCAAACAGATAGTAAATAGAAAGTGCACAGCAGAAGACACGGTGTATGACCAATAGTAAATAGAAAGTGCACAACAGAGGCACAGTGTCACACTGTAAACTCGCCCTAAAAGTTTGGACAAGACCAACCCGATAAGGGGTCTCAAAACCAAAAAATCAATAGCATGATTACCTTGTATAATACGGGGCCTGAACGGAAGCAATGATTAATTTTTTTAAAAAAATCATCCATTGAGCCGGTGTTTACATCCCAGGATCACAAAATATTTCACTACATACCCCAACATATAACTTGATATATACGTAAGTGACAACTATATACACACGTATATACATAATCTGTCATGACCCGAACTCGCCCCTATGGATTAAGGTCATAACTGGCCAGTAATCAAGGGATTACCTGTAACGACCCCAAAATCCGTATTCGAGATTACCTTTATGGCCTTATGGGTTAATACATTTTAATTTAATGATATTTGTTCAAATTGAGGAATTATCTGTTGAGCCACGACTTTAAAATTGAAATTATCGACCTTTACGGTTTCAGAAATCACAATTGAGTACTTGGGTGTGTTAATGGAAATTTTTAGAACTATTTGGGAAAACTAATTGGAAATCTAATTTGTCTGATTCATTAATGCACGTTTGGGTGGTTAACTTGGTACTGCAAATTGAAGGCCTTAGAGGCTTCAGAAACCAGAACATGGGAGATATTTATGATCAACACAATTTTTAGAGTCATCTGAAAAGTTTAATTGGAATTTGATTTAATTCGATTCGTAAGGCCGCGTTTGGCTCTCCCTATTGTGTTAAACTTATATGTGTGTATATTTAATGTATATATGTATATGAGAGGCATGAGTTGAACTCATCTCCTGGAACCTAAAAATATCTAAAGATGGGAGAGGGGAAACCATGAAAAGGAGAGAGATAAGAGAGACAAGCTCCTCAATATCCATAGTGGTTTTGAAGGTGCTTGAAGGGAATTGAAGAAAAAAAAAGAAGATCACCCATAGGAAACTTGGGGGAATTGAAGAAAGCTAAGAGAAAGACAAAGATTGAACTAAGGTATGATCATATACATTGAATCCTTATGTTTAAAGCATCAATTACATGAAATCAAGGATTGATATGGAAGATGTGAACTTTGAACCCCAACTATGGCTATTTTATGCGCTTGTGTTCTTGTGCTTGGGAATTGAGTATTATTTTGAGGTTATGATGTTTGATGGAGATTAATAATGTGAAATTTATCATGTATTAAAGGGCTTGGGGCTTTGATTTACATGAAATTGAGGCTTGATTTTGAAAATGAGAGGTTCCAATTATACAGCCATTTTGGGACTGCAAACTGCCCAAAGCCGCACATGCGGCTCTATTTCCCGCACGTGCGGGAGACAGTTCTGTTCAGCCAACTTTGAATAAGCATATCTTTTACCTCCGGACTCCATTTTGAGTGATTCTTGAGTCTAAAATCAATCCCCGGAAGTCCAGTTTCCAATGGTGGTAAGCTCACTCCCAAATTATAAATGCAGAAATAGTTATGCCCAAATTAGTGACGACTGTTCACTTTCTGTCAACCAATTTTGTACCATTTCTTCACCTAAACCATTTCCCATCAATTTCTCCTGTTTTCTGAGACATGGATTATAACTTATTAAGGAATAATGAGCTTGGTACCACCATGGCTAATTGATTGAATGGTCAAAGACAATAAGTAAAGGATTGATTATAATCTCATATTATGTGTTGTGCATTGTGCTTTTAGGTCGAGACGAGGACATCGTCCCATGACTACCGGAAGCCGATCACTGTGAGTAATGGTAGTGTAACGATATGTTTCACTTACTTCCTGTGATTATGATTTATGTATTGTGATTCGTGAATGGTCTATTTCATTGTTATTGTGCTTTGATTCAATTAATGGATATGCTTGAATAATGGCATTGATGTGGACCTAAGGTCGTTTTGTCCCTAGTATAGACGTGGACCCGAGGCCGTTATAATGTGAATTGTTTTGTCTGTATTGATCGTACTGTAGTGATACATGTGCCTTCTATTAATAGTTATTATTAATGTTTTGTTATACGCAAGAGAACTATGTCGACTTGTAATAAACCATGGGGAAATGTACGTGCACCATTATTCTTATTGTATAATGGTATTCTTACGTGCACCAGTACTGGGCTAGAGGCCGTTCAATAATATCTGTGGGCCAGAGGCCGTTCTGTTGACATCTGTGGGCCAGAGGCCAATCTGTTGATATCTGGGCTTACAGCCGATCTGTATTATATCTGGGCTTATAGCCATTTTGTCTTATATCTGGGCTTACAGTCGCTCTGTATTATATCTGGGCTTACAGTCGATATGTATTATATCTGGGCTTACAGCCATTCTGTCTTATATCTGGGCTTACAGCCGCTCTGTATTGTATATGGGCCTGAGGCCGTTCTGTGTTACATGTGGATCTGAGGCCATTTTAAAATATGATTATGAATAAGATCTGTGTATGGTTTGATATGCATGTTTACATTCTTTAAGCCTATACCCGTTTAACTCATCTCCTTACATTGCTATTATTCACTGAGCCTTGCTCACTCCATTTTTTATGTATATTTATGTATGACACTAGAATTGTATTGAGGTCTACCTGTTTGCCAAGCCGCCTGGGGTACGTCTCCGTGTTGAGGCCTTAATTCGTGTTGGGAGTCATATAAATTATTTAGTCTTATGTAAGTGCGTGTGAGATCTATATATATTCCGTGATTGTATGTGTAACTCTGGGAATGTATTTAAATGCTTGAATCTAATTAAACCATCATGTATGCACAAGCTCAACGGATGCTGTCTTTTGTTGATATTGCTTCCACTTAAGGCCTCGTATGTGTTTAAATATTATTCTAAATTCTGTTTCAGGCCCATGTACGGGCCGGTCATGGACCAAACTTTTAGGGGCGGGTTTGGGTCGTGACAGGTGGTATCAGAGCACGAGTTGAGATCTCACACACATGTCCATTGAGCATTAAAGTGTCTAGAATGCATTTAAGTTGTATGTATCTAGTAATGAAAGGATATGATGTGCATTTTAAAAGATGAATGTGAGCTTGTACAATATATTGAGTATTGAGATTAAGAATGAGAATTCTCATGGATTCTGAGGTAATTAAAGAAGATTTGTATGCTTTGTTACATAGACTGAGTTTTGTGACTAAGGAAAATTAGACAATTGTTATGAAGTGAGAATGGGTTACATAATGCTAAATTTTTGAAAGATGAGGAATACCGGTGTCCTTCGGCTATTCAAATTGATAAGTATAAGTATTTTTGTGGAAACGTAATGTGAAAAGAGATTAAACTTAGCTTCTATCTGTGTTATATGTGAAATTAGACCAGGAGGAATTTTGGGGAAACTAAGGTTGTTGTGAATCAATGAAGTGTATTGCAATTGAGAAATACAGTGATTAATAACGAGTATGGGACTTGAGAATGGTTTGATATAAGAAGTAGAGATAAAGGAATTGCCCCACTCATATCCTTGTATGCTTGTGTGTGTTATGACTAAGTATGCGAAACTATGTGTTATGGAGTAATTAATGAATGATATGCGATGTGTTAACAATCTGCATCTTATGACTCTCAGAGTAGGGATGAAATGGAATATTAATAAATACAAGTATCATGATCTGTGATCACATAGTACTCGGTAGAATTTTATGGAAATTTAGTGATATAGGAAAATTGAAATTTTGACTAAAATGTGGGTGGTGTTGAGTATGTTAATTTGTAGAGATAGAGTGTATGTTGAGGGAATTGAGATATGTATGCTGGCGAAGCAAATATTATCTGATATCTTGAACCATGGAGTTAAATGGCGTGGTATGATCTTATGTATTAAGCTAATTTGTATTTAGTGGCTTGAGGGAAAGGTAGTAAGAATGAGGTGATGCTTATGTTGTCTTACCACGTGTAAAAATATGAATGGGCATTGTTTACGTAGTGAGATGATATGTTTGTTAATTAAATTATTTGGGTTATTGAAGTGGATCATTGGCAAAAAGAAGGTCATATTGTGAATCTTTCTATGGGATGATAAGTGAAGTTTTGTTCCTTCTTTTAGTATGAACATATATTCCTGTGAATGAATGTAAATAAAAGGAAAATTGTGTTTCTTTTGTGGACTGCCATTTGTCTGAAAGACATAATTTTGTTCTGATGCGCTTTTGTTCTGAACCTAACATATTGTTATCATAAACTCACCATTATTGATTAAGGATGAAATATTTGCATGAGAATTAATTCAAGGCTTAATCCTTTATTGTGATCTGAAAATGAGTGATCATTGGAATGAAACTTATATGATTCGAGTTATTTAGAGATGTCATACCATCAATTAAATTCGGTACTTCCGACATAGATGAATAATGTGTGACCTTGTGTGAGTTGACCATGGACCTAAGTGAGTAATGTCTTTGTAAAAGATACTTTTGTATAAATGATTTTGAAAGTGGCTATGCTATACGATGTTTAATGAAATCTATATTTTGGTTACGAAATGTTCTATATCATAAGTATTTTCTAAAATGATAAAATATGCTATGAACTTCCGACATGTTCTGATATGATACGTTTTCCAAATAATTTCCCCACAATGACTAGATATGCTACAGAACTCCGATTGTTCAGGATATGACAAGTTTTCTGAAAGAGATATTTTGCTATGCATGAATGAGTTTTCCATTTGATAATTTATTGTGGCATGCTTGATGAATGCTCTATGTTGAACTTGAAGGCATTTTGTCTTATCTGTCATAAGTTGGACCAGAGGTTCTTCTGTCAAAGTTTAAATAAGTTTAATGCTATTGGGAATTATCCTATCATCTGATAATCTTTGAAAGGTCTGATAAGTTTCTGAACAATGTCTCTAAACAACGTATTGTGTGTTAATATGAAAAGTTTGATGAACTTTATGTATTACATATTTTTGGAAAATGTTTTTGTCCATGATAAGAACGTTTTACTAAATATGAAACAAGAATATAATAGCTTTATGGTGAATGTATTATGTGCTTGATGTCATGATGTCGACTTTAAGATCTTCCAAGCGGATATGGATTTTAAATGATTATTACCTTACTACAACTTGGGAATTGTGACAATTAAGGTTTGATCCGTATTTGATTTTACTAACAATTTATCTTGGAATTCGGGTTACCATTTGAGGCCTGCTAGGAATCTGATTTGAAGTGATAAGTTTAATTCTGATTATTTGAGCCTTCATTGAAGTTGAGGATTTGAGTCTGAATTTGAATATTCAAAATTTAGACCTGACTTATCCTATCTATTATGGAAGTAAAGCGCTTGAGGATACTTCAAAGTACTGAAACCATTGTTCTGAATATTTAATTTATCAGTGAGCAAGGGTTATAAAGTCGTTAATGTAGAACTCATTTGTTTATTCTGGGCCTAATTGTTGTAGTATGTTTGTGCCATCAGTAACTCGATTAAGTGGTGAATGCTTCCTTAACCTTTGAGGAATTATGATAATGGGGGTTGTTTGTGACCCTAAAGAGTTTGAATTATGTTTGATAGCTTATGAGTTGCATGCAATCGAATACTCGAAATGAATTCATTTCTGAATACCCTTAAGTTCTTATATTATTTGGAAGATATGACATGTGGATCAATAAATTGAAATGTACGAGGGTTGTGAATAGTGAGATGATGATTTGATGTTATTGAATATTATTATCAATTGAGTTACCAATTAGCCAGTAAAGATGAATTACTTGTGATTCTTGGAGCAAACTCCATTGAAATTGGCTGTATAGGATTGTGAATTGTTAAATAATTGAGAAGTGTTGTGTACCCAAGACGAAACTGGACTTGTGGCAGGGTGAATCAAGTTTGGAGGACCAAACTTTTTAAGGTGGAGAGGATGTAACGACCCCAAAATCCGTATTAGAGATTACCTTTATGGCCTTATGGGTTAATGCATTTTAATTTAATGATATTTGTTCAAATTGAGGAACTATTGTTGAGACACTGCTTTAAAATTGAAATTACCGACCTTTACGAGTTCAAAAATCACAATTGAGTACTTGGGTGTGTTAATGGAAATTTTTAGAACTATTTGGGAATAATTGGAAATCTAATTTGTCTGATTCGTTAATGCACGTTTGGGTGGTTAACTTGGTACTGCAAATTGAGGCCTTAGAGGCTTCAGAAACCAGAACATGGGACATATTTATGATCAGCACAATTTTTAGAGTCATCTGGGAAGTTTAATTGGAATTTGATTTAATGCGATTCGTAAGGCCGCGTTTGGCTCTCCCTATTAAACTTATATGTGTGTATATTTCATGTATATATGTATATGAGAGGCATGAGTTGAACCCATCTCTTGGAACTTAAAAATATCTAAAGATGAGAGAGGGGAAACCGTGAAAAGGAGAGAGAGAAGAGAGACAAGCTCCTCAATATCCATGGTGGTTTTGAAGGTGCTTGAAGGGAATTGAAGAAAGAAAAAGAAGATCACCCATGGGAAACTTGGGGGAAATTGAAGAAAGCTAAAAGAAAGACAAAGATTGAACTAAGGTATGATCATCTATCTTGAATCCTTATGTTTAAATCATCAATTACATGAAATCAAGGATTGATATGGAAGATGTGAACTTTGAATCCCAACTATGGCTATTTTATGCCCTTGTGTTCTTGTGCTTGGGAATTGAGTATTATTTTGGGGTTATGATGTTTGATGGAGATTAATAATGTGAAATTTATCATGTATTAAAGGGTTTTGGGCTTTGATTTACATGAAATTGAGGTCTGATTTTGAAAATGAGAGGTTCCAATTATATAGCCATTTTGGGGCCGCAAACTGCCCAAAGCTGCACGTGCGGTTCTGTTTCCCGCACGTGTGGGAGATAGCTCCGTTTAGCCAAATTTGAATAAGCATATCTTTTGCCTCCGGACTCCGTTTTGAGTGATTCTTGAGTCTAAAATCAAGCCCCAAAAGTATAGTTTCCAATGGTGTAATCTCACTCCCAAATTCTAAATACAGAAATAGTTATGCCCAAATTAGTGACGACTATTTACTTTCTGTCAACCAGTTTTGTACCATTTCTTTACCTAAACCATTTCCCATCTCTTTCTCTTGTTTTCTGAGACATGGATTATAACTTATTAAGGAATAATGAGCTTGGTACCACCATGGCTAATTGATTGAATGGTCAAAGAGAATAAGTAAAGGATCGATTATAATCTCATATTATGTGTTGTGCAATTTGCTTGTAAGTCGAGACGAGGACATCGTCCCATGACTACCGGGAGTCGATCACTGTGAGTAATAGTAGTGTAACGATATGTTTCACTTACTTCCTGTGATTATGATTTATGTATTGTTATTCGTGAATGGTCTATGCCATTGTTATTGTGCTTTGATTCAATTAATGGATATGCTTGAATAATGGCATTAATATGGACCTAAGGTCGTTCTGTCCCTAGCATAGACGTGGGCCCGAGGCCATTATGATGTGAATTGTTCTGTCTCTATTAATCATACTATAGTGATACATTTGCCTTCTGTTAATAGTTATTATTAATGTTCTGTTATACGCAAAACAACTATGTCTACTTGTAATAAACCATGGGGAAATGTACGTGCACTATTGTATAATGGTATTCTTATGATTCTGAGGATTATTCTGTTTTGCTAGTACTGGGCCGGAGGCCATTCTGTAATATCTGTGGGCCAGAGACCAGTCGGTTGATATCTGTGGGCCAGAGGCCAATTTGTTGATATCTTTGGGCCAGAGGCCAATCTGTTGACATCTGTGGGCCAGAGGCCAATCTATTGATATCTGGGCTTACAACCGTTCTGTATTTTATCTGGGCTTACAGTCGATCTATATTACATCTGGGCTTACAGCCATTCTGTCTTATATCTGGGCTTACAGCCGCTCTGTATTGTATATAGGCTTGAGGCCGTTCTGTGCTACATGTGGATCCGAGGCCGTTTTAAAATACGATTTTGAATAGGATCTGTGTTTGGTTTGATATGGATGTTTACATTCTTTAAGCTTATACCCGTTTAACTCGCCTACTTACATTGCTATTAGTCATTGAGCCTTGCTCACTCCGTTTTTTATATATATTTATGTAGGTGAGCCATCAGAAGATTGACACTAGAATTGTATTGAGGTCTACCTGTCTACCAAGCCGCCTGGGGTACGCCTCCGTGTTGAGGCCTTAATTTGTGTTGGGAGTCATTGTAGACGCGCCCCGAGGGGCTTTATGTTGTGCTACAGTTCGGACTCGAATGTCATGGTTCTTAATCTGATCTCACAACGTGCAATGTGATATTGATAAATCACCAAAGAGTCCAATTCTGGCAAATCGTTTTGGAAAATTGATTTTTGTAAAGAAGTGCTAAACATGGACTGCTTTTCCAGATACAGAGTCGCCACCTAAATATTTTATTTTGGGGAATTTAGGAAACCCTGACTCATGCCTAAGGCCACGTGTTCGTCATCACCAAAGTTGCCTCGGCTCGGGAACTTGGGTACGATTGGGGAAGGTCATTTATGAGCACCTCTGCTCGCGCGATCAAAGATCAGCCTTTACTAACATGATATCTTATTTTTGAAAACACATGCATTCTTATTCCGGTTATTAGCCTAGAATTACTATGTGATGCGCACAACGCACAAGTATAAACTAGATCACCTAAGTTGGAACAAATCATCTCATGCTTGTTTATTTGAAAATGGTTTGAAAGTGCTACTCGCAAGTAGGCTAAGACGTGAATTTTGCCACCCTCGAGTGGGCTTAGAAAACATGATTTTGCCACAATCAAGTGGGCTTAAAACTCGCATTTCAATGAATTATTCCAATTCAAGTAATCTAACCTTCACCCACAGGCATTCAGGCAGTTATATCATATAAGCGGTTAGCCTCATGGCAAGCATGCTGTCATGTTAACACTCACACTCATACAAGATGCTAAAGTATAAAAGCTTACCTAGTACTCCGAGCCAAAACAATAGCTAGTTAGTAATCAATGCATGATCCTAGCTATGTTAAGATGCCTAATGCAACACATGCAAGATGCAACTAGAAATAGGCTCGGCTATCAAAGAATGGCATGTGAAATGTGACAACTCGATACATGTATTCAAGTTGGAATTGAAATACTATGCGGTTAGTATGATGCGCCGAGCCCGGTGCATGCAAGACAGGTGAATGATGCACGCATGCAAAGCATAAAGTATGCTAATTGAAAATGCACTAAAACTAACCATTGAAAGCATGTAAGTAAAAGGGAGAAACACGTGGGGTTGAAAGACATTCACACACTCACGCACACTTATTACAAAATTCGCCCTCTCGACGGAGGGTCCAAATAAATAATACAAATCAACTAATTAATTAACTACCCTAGCTAATTATTACATAACTCTTAACTAATTAAACAAATTAATTAAGTTATGAAACTAAAGAGGCCGCCGCAGCTCCGTCTCGGAATGATTGAATGATGCATGCTAGATCGGCTCGCTCGGAAACCTGTTGCCATGGCACATGTTGCCTCTGTTTGCACTGTTCTACACTTCTGAAAACTGCACAAGTCCCAAGGATGCTTCAGAACTACCCCCTGAGCACTGTGAGATGTCACCGGCCAAAATATAGGGACATCAGCATGTGGAATTGGTCATCGACCATTTGTGAGGATCTCGGCTAACAATGTTTAGTCGATCGGCACTGAAGATGGCCGGTCAGCCATATCTTCCTGCAGAATGTTGTTTTGCTGCAGCAGAGGACAAGCAGAGCATGGCAATGCATTTTCAAGGTGATGTGTGCACAAACACCCTCCCTATCATGTCATTAGCTCAAGGGAGTGTAGTGCTCGACCCTCAGGCCATCAATCACGCATGTCGATGCATGATAGTCAAAGGAGCCAAGTGTGCGATTCAATATGGAATGAATTCAAAAAACACATGAATGCCTAGAACTCTATCATGTTGGATCAAGAGTGTTGGCAACCGAGGATTGAGGCATGTTTCGTCACTTCAAGTACGAATATTTCTCGTTCCTCGTGCTTGGTTTGACATCCCAAACCAAACACAATGCAATGCATGCATGCCAAATACAATGCAATCATGGAAATGCAATGCAATGTAACATGAGCACGCCGAAGGCAATAGAACGCAACCTAACACATAAACAACATGGCACGCAACAAGTATGCAACAATACTATGCAACCTAAACATGCAAATGTGCAATGTACGAAGCATGCAAAATGCAATGTACCAAGTATGCAATAACGACGAAATGGATCAAGCATGCAACAATATGCAAGGATCATGCAAGATGGACTTAAATTGAAATGGGCAGACCTCAGCCATGCCCAAATTAGTGGCCAAAACACTAAAACTAAGGCACCAACATGCAAAACAAACATGTACACATATTGGTCCATCACTTAGGCACAAAAAGGACAACTCTCGAAAGCACTCAAAGAGTGAAAAGCATGCAACCATGACAACACTACATGCTCTGAAATGATATCAAGGATAATGCCAAATCATACACACAAGACAAGCGTAACATGCAAGAAAGCTCAAGGCTTTAGGCTAACCAAGGAGCTTGTACTAAGGCCACATGAAACAAGCTCCAAAGAGCCAAGGACAACCAAAACAGTCCTAGATCATGCTGAAGGGGGTCTAAAACACGCAAGGGCCAAAGCTAAAATAAGCCAAAATGAAGGGCCGAAGGCAAGATGCAAGTAAGGCCAACAAAGGGGATTACACTACACCCATCAAAACCAAACATGGCATGACCTGACCAATGAAAAATTGAGATATGGCATGTCAAAATAGGCCCAAAAACCCATTTAGATGGCATCCCGAAGACCTAGTCATGGAGGCATGCACAATGACCCAACATTAAGGCACAAAACTTCAACCTCCTAATGCATGGAAAAGATGATAAATGCAAGTGTGTGGCTACACTACGTGGACTGAAATCACATATGAGATGATGCCAAATCATGAAAAAGGTCCAAGTAGCTCATGCTAATGACTTGGACCCTCAAAGCTAACAAGCTAGACTGTATGGTAGCCATACAAAGTGATACATGTATGATCAAAACAACATGAAACAGAGTTTTAACATGCTGAAATATGAACAAAAGCTCCATTGGGTCGAGTCAAAATCATGCTAAAGCCATAGCTTAAAGCACAAAGCATGTTAAGGCAATAGAGAGGATTACACTACAAGTGTATGGTGCATGCAAGAGACCACTAAACCAACCTTAGACAGAGGTATAGCATGACAAAATAACACCAAATACTTGCTGAAATGAATCCAAAACATGCTACCATTACAAGCCATTAACACAAGCAAATGAGACACAAGGAGAGAGGGGTGTCCCTCTCCTATACAAGACTCTAAAACCACCTTTCTACCACTGAAAATCCTTTGGATTTTAGTGGTAGAAAGGTCAAACCAAA
Source organism: Camellia sinensis (assembly GCF_055761805.1). Lineage (NCBI taxonomy): Eukaryota > Viridiplantae > Streptophyta > Magnoliopsida > Ericales > Theaceae > Camellia > Camellia sinensis. The sequence goes on from NC_138963.1 coordinate 147,534,478, forward strand.
GCAAGAACAAAGGACAAAAGAAATGGCTCCAAACAAGGCCAAACAAGGCCTAAGAGGGGGTAGACAACCCCCAACCAAAAAGTGACCTTAAACAATCATCTAAAGCATACAAAATCAGAACTTTTTTCAGTTTATAGTTAAGCTTAAAAAAATATGAAAATAGGTCTAAAAGCTTAAGCCAAAATGGGGAAACAAAAGGTTAGTTGCTCACCCTTGAAGAACACCTTCAAGAACACAACTCTAGCCACTCCCTTGGATCAAAACTAGCCGAAGAACTCTGAAACCAACTTCCTAGTGCCTTAACAACCAAAGGAAGGTGTTCTGCTAGGTGGTATAGTGCAAAAGTATGAACAAAATACACTTTAGGTCACAAACACACACACAAATATATAGAGACAGCGATATAGAGATAGAGGGATATACGAACTCTATATCTATTTTGCTGAACCTCTGGAAAGGGAGGGGAGGCTCCCCTCTTATAGGAAATCAAATTCAAAGCTTCTTAGAGAAGCTAAGCTTTGGTTCAAATCTTTCCATACGCGTGCATGGAGGGGAGGGTCTGTGCTCACCAGCTGGCACAACTGGCATGCACAATGCCTGAAAAAGGCAAAGAAAAGGCCTCGGCCAGAAAATATGGCCGGTTGACCAAAATAAGTGCTGACCCACCAACAAAAGTGCCGACCGGCCAACACTTTTGGCCGATGGCAAGAAAACAAGGCCGATGGCTTCAAGCCTTGGCCGGTGGGTTGATGGGATGGAAAACAAGCCACCCTCTTCCCTTAGAAGCAAAACCACAAGTCCTTGGTCCACAACCAAGCACAAAACAGACAAGTTGAGAGATCCTAAGGCAAGGCACGCAGCCGAAACCTTCGGGAACTCAAAACGAACACGAGCATGGATGATCATCGAGTGTTCAAACGATGACGTCCAAGTCTTGAGGACGGTCAAAAATGGGGTGTCTACAGTTGCCCCTCTTTGACAGAACTCGAAAGTCATAAGATGACAGGAGTAAATGTCAAAGCCTAGAGACGACTCATTTTGGACAAGGCCGAAGACTCAGACAAGCATACAGGATAACGAAGAGATGCGCCCACAGGCAGCGGCAAGATGCAAATGACATGCAAGATGCCGAGCATAACTTATGATCTTGCAAAGAAAGTTGTATTGAAGCAAAACATGCAACAGTTTTAAGCAGGCAAACACAAATCCAACTACATTACATGCAGAAAGGATGTAAGAAAATGATGCAATTCTCGCTGCGTCTCACGCGGAGAAGTCTAAAAGCGACTACCGATGAAACCCGGAGCCTCAAACACAACACCTCCCAATGTATCACACGCAAGAGAGGGAAGGAGTAACAATTCTCAGCGTATCTCACGCAAGAGAAGGAAAGAGCAATTCTCAGCGTATCACACTCAAGTGAAGGGAAGCAATTCTCAACGTATCACACGCAAAAGAAGGAAAGCAATTCTCAGTGTATCACACGCAAGAGAAGGAAGGCGATTCTTAGCATATCACACGCAAGAGAAGGGAGGCAATTCTCAGCGTATCACACGCAAAAGAAGGACAGGAAAGGTCTTACCTAGAATTCTTTTGAATAAACTGCATATACAGTGCCGTCTGGTTGCACCAGCCTCAAATGAACCGTACATACAATATCGTGCCCTGCATAAGAAAGAAACTTGACAGGTACAATATAGTAACAACACGTATCCAACGTCACATCAAGATACAATTCCAATACGTATAGCAATGCATGTTGAAAGATGCGTAGCAACGCGGGTGAAATGTTCATAACGATGTAAGTGAAAAGTGCAGAACAACGCAAGTGATGGTGTGCGCTACAACGCGTATGAACAGTGCATGACAATGCAAGTGATGGTGTGCGCTACAACGCATATGAACAGTGCATAACAATGCAAGTGATACACGATCATCATAAACAAGACAAAACATTGTAACATAACATGCTCAAAAGCAATTCTTGAATTTTGCAATATACAAAAGGATACGAAAAGGGTACACCATGCGCGCATCGAATGTCATACACGGAAGACACGGTTCGAGGTCAACACGAAGACCGGTTAAGCTTCAAAAGTGTACTTTCTTGCACTATCTTGAGAGATGAAGGTCCCGAACCACATAATTGACCCAACCAAGGGTGTGGGAGGTTCATCGACCACAAGGGGAGGCCATCGGCCATCCATCGGCCACAAAATGATTTCATCGACCAAATATTTAGCAAATCGGCTAACAATTTGGCCGATCGGCCAAAAATGGCAGTTTCGGGGCAGTTTTGTCTTTTGGCCACGGGTCTTTAAATATGGGGTTCCAAACCCCATATTTTCACTTCTCCAAGCTCGAAAGTCCTTCCTCTTTCTCTCTAGGTGATTTTCTCGCCTTCGATTGTCGTTTTTCTCTTGTTTTTGAGCGTTTTTCGTTGCTCGATTCGCAAAACCCTTCCCGTTTCGCACACTTTAAACTGAACAAAACTCAGTTTTTGGTGTTTCTTTCTTGGTTTCCACTACTTGGGGTTTGTTTCCCCCCGAGTTTACTTGGTTTTCGTGCCTTTTCCACACTTCGATCTTTTCTCCCATTTTTCATCCTCTCGAGGTTGACTTTTGGGTTGACCTTTCACATTCTTGCCCGTTTTTCACATTCTCAGCCATTTTCACGCTCCTTTTGAGATGGCAGACGACATTCCACATGGTGGGACTCCCCGGGGGATGGACGTGGACCCCAAGGTTGAGCTCCTACCTCTTCGCATCCAACCGTTCGATTCAGTGGCTTACAGGCTAGCGGTACACGTGTTGCCTCCCGACGGCATCCGCCACTTCAGGAGCTATGCGCGGGGCGCGCCATTGGAGCTTTTGTTGCGCGAGCCAGAGTCACATCTGTCCTACGGCGCTTCTGAGGTACACTCTTCCTCTGTTCCATTTTCTACAATGTTGAACATATAACTGCGATAGTCGATTCTATTCTTTAACTGCTTAACTCAGACACACTGATACATCTCATGCTGCAGTTCACTGTGAGCACACCCACACTTGATATCTGTTTAAATCTGAACACATGCACACATGCTGCATTTTCATCGATTCTGAGCGCACCCAAACACATGCACACGCACTGCATTTTCAACTGAATAACCCAAACAAACTGTTACATTGTATGCTTAGCCCACCCAATATCTGTGTAAACTCGAACATATGCACCCACACTGCATTTTCCCCAATTCTGAAGGCATTCAAACACTGTACATCTGACACTGCTTCGCATCTGTTTGTCTTTGAACACAGAGAGATTCCCATGCCTTCCAGGGGTATGGGAATATCGTCGCTCAAGGATGGTATATGGAGCTACCTGATGCAGTTCGCCATATTGTCGACCAGGCCAGCTTTGGGACCTTTTGCATGGGACTCTCGTGCCTCACTGCGAGCAGGCCCCTTCTTGCTGCTTTGGTGGAGCGGTAGTGGGACACCACCGACTCCTTCCACCTTTTTGCCACTGGGGAGATGACGATGACTCCCTTTGACTTCTCCATGCACACAGCCATCGGAGTAGGGGGTGATCCGATCACCTTTGATACAGATATGGACGAGTGTGACGCCGCTCAACTATACTTGCTTGGCACTCAGCCACCTCTTGCCCGGTCAGGGTTTGCAAGGTCCTCATGGTTCGAGGATCACTTTCGGATCCAGGCGCCTACTACTCGGGAGGAGGAGGAGCAGTATGCTCATGGCTTCTTCATGTTCTTGCTGGGGACCACGCTCTTCGCCGACTGGGCGAACACTATCGCCCTTTACCTACTGAGCGCACTTGTGGACGTGACACGAATCCACAGCTATGATTGGGGTGGCGCGGGCTTGGCCACCCTTTACGAATATATGAGCTCATCCTCCCGCCGCAGCGGGCCGTTGCTTGGAGGCTACTGGCGAGCCTGGGAGGTACATGTTCCCTTTTCTGTCTTTTCAATTTTTTTTCATTATCTGTACATCACACACACTGTGCACACGCAATCTGCTTTACACTGGTTGTACACTGCACACACTGCATAATGCACTGCACATATTGCACTCTGCTTTATCTGTGTACTGCTTTATCTGATAAGCATACTCATATCTGCTCTATTACATTTTCTAGTTGTGGGTGTATGCCTACTTTCCTAGGCTTGCCCCAGTGCCGGATGAGGAGATGCCCCCCAAGGTTTTGTTTTCCCACCGCTTCGATGTGAGATACGAGCGGAGGCCATGGGAGTCCTTCATGTTCTTCCGCTACTACTTTGACACCATCACCGCAGCCGAGGTATGTCAAACATTACAGTTTATTTAAGCTTCGCTTTATATTGTACTCTCAATAGTAGTAGATAACAAACTGTGTATTATTTGCAGATCACCTGCCAGCCTTGGGCCCCATTGCCTGATGTAGTTCGGGAGCGGTATGCCAGTGCTCGAGAGACTGCCCGGTTCAGGGTCTTGTTAGAGGGACTGATTTGCCGCGCTTGGTACTTTGGGGAGCACTTCCTGCGACAGACCTTGGGCGTGCCCGAGTAGACAGTTCCAGCACCACCTCCTACCCACACGAGGCACACTGAGAGGTACACCTTAGAGGAGATGAGAGACTACACGATTGGCTGGAGCTATGAGAGCTTTAGAGACGAGGGTGATTACGCTGAGTACATCCAGGCTTATCTCATGCGGCCTCTGACCGGTGCTCGCCGAGTCGAGAGAGAGAGGGCAGCGGCGCCAGCAGCAAAAAGTTGGGGCACCGAGGGCACCTCCGGCTCGAGGTAGGTGTGGGTCCCGAAGAGGGCAGGGAGCTGTATGGCCAGAGCTGCCTATGACGTTGACATGCCGAGGATAGGGTGGGGAGACTTACCAGATACCCATCGCTCCTCCTCCGGCTGATCATGAGTTCATCGGAGTCTATGGCTCGACCCTGGTATGTACTACCACACTTTGCATTCTGTACAGCCATTTCATTTCATTTCTCTTGATATTCCGCAGAATATTGATGCTTTTAACCCTTTTGCAGGCTTCCGTCGAGTACACTCGGTAGTCTCTAGAGCTGACTGCCTCTGTGATGGAGATGCTGCAGCGGAGGATCGGCCTGTTGACCATCTATGGCATCCTGGTAAGTTATTTCAACCGCAGTCTCAACCTCTGCATAATCTGTTTCATACATAATCTAATGCATCATGCTATCAACACGGCACTTGATACATAGCACTCACGGCACTGATACACTGTACCCCACATACTGCTCACAGCGTTGCTCACGACATTCATACACTGTACTCATATACTGCATTCTGTACTAATACACTGTTCACAGCATTCATACACTATACTCATACACTGTATTCAGTATTCATACTCAACTTTGAATAGCATAACTGATGCATTTTGCATTTGTCCTTTTCAGGCCCCATTACAGATCCCGGCCGTGGGAGGTGCTCCGGCTGGGCCATCTGTTCTTGCTCGAGGAGGAGGGGGAGCCAGGCGGGGGATGACATTCCATAGCCGGGGCAGACAGAGCCCTCTTCTGACCATGGAGATGGCAGTGGTGACCCTGGACCCTCGTCCAGGATGTGGACCAAGACCGACTCCCGTTCTTGAGGCCATTGATATTGATCCGGACATTCTGTTGCTTTTTCTTTTCTTTGATCTGTTCAGACATTTTGTTGTTTTTCTCCTCTTTTTTGTTTTACTTTTCTTTTTACTGGTAGTTTGAGCACATTATACTGCCTCAGGCAGGTTTTACTTTCCTCAAAATTATGTACTTTTTGCAAAAGACATGATAGAAATGAAATAGCTATTTTGCTCAAAAAGTGTTGCATTTGTACATTCTATACATCGCATCGCATTACATAATAATGTAAATGAGATTGAACTTTTGTTTGAAAATTAAGCACTTGCATCGTAATAATCAGGTAGTGAACCGACTAACGACAAAAACAACTCGATAATCAAAACAAAGAACTAGATAAGCAAACCAAGTGTGAATACAACTCAATAAGCAAAGCAAAGACTTAAAAAATGTGAAATACAACTCGATAAGCAAATGTACAACAACTCGATAAACAAATCAAAGTAACGCAGGCATGACTTTGGAAAATCATCACCAGAAGGCATTGGAAGGGGTGCCAATTACAAATTCTCAGCATGTTCAATACATAAATAGCTTAGGGAACAAAAAGGAAGGCCATCGGCCAAAGGGAAAGGTCACCGGCCACAAGAAATAGCCATCGACCAACATTTTTAGCCGATCAGCCAAAAAGGATGGTCGTTCGGCACTATTTTTAGCCGATCGGCCAAAAATGGCAAGCACCTCCAGAATGTTGACACTTATCTTCCACTCAACACCTTATCTTCTACAAGAGCCTCAACTTCATTGTTTTTCTCATTTCAACACTGATTTGCACCAAATGGAAGAGTTTCTTGCCCAAAATCTCACAACTTGAATTGTCAACTTGGATGGCTTGGAAAGGCTGAATTTTTGGGGTTTCAACATAAATGCACTATTCACGCTGGGCCGCACCCCACTGCGTTTTCCGTTTCTCCATGCCACGGCAAGGTTTTGGAATTCGATAACACACGTCTTTAGTTTTGGCGGTCAAGAGATGTGTCCCACTTTTGAGGATTTCCAAGCTTTAATGGAATCCGAGCGCGACGAGGAAATCTTGCCTCAGTTCCGGTTCGCCACGTCCAAGCCTTAGGATAGATATGCGGCCTTACTGTGCATGACGCTCGGTCATTGATTCATGATGGAGAGTTGGACACTCCGAGCTTGGTTTGTTGGTTTTCTGATGCTGGTGACCGCGGCGACCATTATTGGCAGGGTTATCAATGACATGCGCTTTGCTTGTGCATGCTGTCCCATTTCTTACTTGTCCCAAGCTCTGGTGGGTTTAGCACTCGTTTGATTGAGGTCGCCGAGGGCTTGAAAGAGGGCAAAAGCTGCATCGCCATGACATTGGCAGAGACATTGATGGGGTTAGACGCTTTTCATCGCTGGGAAACGGCTAGGTTTGCGGGGAGTCCACTACTATTGCAGGTAATGTTTCCCACCCCATCTCACATATGTATCTCACATCACTTGACCCTTAGGCTCGATTTTTCTCTCAAAACCTTCTGCTCACTTTTTCTCTCAACATACATCTCTCTATTCTTTATTCTCTCATTTTTCATCCCTCCCCAGGTGTGGTTGATGGACAAGTTGAGGGTTGTGGACTCATGTCTGGCATATTCAGTTCGCAGCTATTTCTCCTGACGACGACTAGTCGATGCTCCGGATGAAGGACGGTGGTACAACTGGATGTGCAGTTTGTCCGCGGACCACATTGCTTGGCGCTGCCCTTGGCTTAACCTGCCGATAATGAGTTACAGCATGACCTGTCAGCCCGGGATTCAGTGGATTGACATGACACACTATCTTCTATTTTTTGTTCCGATTTCGGCACCAGTTCGGACATGATCAGATTTGCCCGGAGGAGGGGATAGAGTACCCTGCTACATTTCCGGTTCGAGGTGCGCAGCTAGCTCGGTATGCCGCAGCATGGAGGACGAGAGAGCTTCTGGCCCCTGCTCCCACTTTCAGTTGCACCCTTTTTGATGAGTGCTTAGATTGGCTCAATGAAGAGGCACAGGTAGGGTCCATTTTGGCATCAGAGGCTTTGACCAGCTTTTGGGAGGGGACGCAGGGACACCTGACTATGCCTCAGATTTATTTGCTTTTAATCAGAACTTTCAAGTTTTCTTTATGAATGTAATGAAAAGCAACTTCAATTTTGTATTCAAGAGCAGGAGAACTCTGTATTGAAATCAATGTAATTGAAGGTTGTGGGTACTGAAAATTTTCTGTTCGGTCCAAAATGGTCTAAGTTGTAAATAGATTAATTTGAGCAAAATCAACTTTTATTAAAACTTTTTAGAACCATTTTCGATATGGATCAGGACTGGACACACCTGAGATCTGTCACTGAGATGTATAACCCCGAACTCCAACAACTGGAAAGTTGCCCCTAGTCTGAATAGCACCACACCGGAGATCACAACCGAACTCTTAAATGCTGAAATAGACAAAGATGGCCGAGATGATCAAATGGACAAAGTTGATCAGGGAAGTGTTTATGGCTGGACTTCAGAATGATGTTGTCTACGTGTCCCAAAGATGGGAATCAAGCCTTACGTAGTTCAGCATTAGTTCACTCGTGTATTAACCCTCACCTTTTACGCTCTAACTTTTGCCAAGTCCACCTTTGCGTATTTTCAACCTTGCGAGCTCAATTTTTATAATTTCAAATTTTCTATGCTCTAACTTTTTCCTAGGTCGCCCTTTCGGGTTTTCGGCCTAGCGACCCTCTCAGGGAAAATATTTCTTCAACTTGTCCATGTTGATCTGTTAGGAGAACTCTAGGCCATCTAGGTCCATCAGAACGACAGCTTCACTTGACCAGATAGACTTGATGATGTAAGGGCCAGTCCAATTGGGTCTGAACTTGCCCCTAGGGTTGTGGATGGGAGCTCGGTTGTCTTTGAGCACCAAATCTCCTTCTTTTAAATTCCTGGACTTAACCTTCTTGTTGAAAGTCCTGGCAATTCGTCGTTGATAACCTTGAACATGGTACAGTGCTTTCAGCCTTCTCTCATCGAAGAGCATGAGTTCCTAGAACCTACTCTGCTGCCAATCCGCCTCAGCTATCTGACACTTAGCCAGTACTCGTAATGACGGAACTTCAATTTCGATAGGTAGAACGGCCTCCATCCCATAGACCAAGGAATACGGAGTCGCCCCAGTAGAAGTTCAAATTGAAGTCCGGTAGCCCCACAGAGTAAATGACAACTTATCTGGCCAGTCCCGGTTGGTTTCCACCATCTTCTGCAAAATGTGTTTGATGTTCTTGTTGGCGGCCTCAACTGCTCCATTGGTCTGTGGCCGATATGTAGATGACTTATGAAAAGCCACGTTATATTTCTCCAACAAGTCGATCACTTCCTTCTTGAAGTGGGAGCCATTATCTGAAATGATCTCGTTCGGGACTTCGTAGTGACAGCTGATGTTGTTTCTGATGAATTTCGCAACATGTGATGCCTTCAGCACCGCATAAGATTGAGCCTCAACCCACTTTGTGAAATAGTCTATCACGACCAGAATGAACTCAAGCCCATTGGATCCCTTTGGAGTGATAGCCCCGATCACATCAATCCCCCAGACGGAAAATGGCCATGGCAAAGTCATGTTGTACAGCTTCGACGGCGAAATATTCATGCGGTTTGCATGGATCTGGCAGTTATGGCATCGCCGGACAAAGCCAATACAATCCTCCTCCATGGTGGACCAGTAGTAACCCTGTTTGAGGATCTTTCGGGCTAGCATCACCCCGTTCATGTGCTCTCCGTACTTTCCTCCATGGATGGCCTCTATTAGGCGCTTCGACTCGTCAGCATGAACACACAGCTTATGCATTCCTAGATGACCTCTCTTGTACAGTTTACCCCCGCAGATGATGAACTGAGTTGCCATTCTTCGAATTGCCCTTTTATCCTTGGCATTTGCCCTTGGGGGATATGCCTCTTTTTCTAAGAAGTTCCAAATGTCGTAATACCAGGGAGTTCTCATCTTAAACCTCTTCTATGAGAGCAATCAGCTCGTAGGCCAACACAAATTTCTGTTTGATGATGATCGGACGCATCTGGACTCCGAAAGGGATGTCTATCACAGAAGATAGAGTTGCTAGTGAATTTGCGAACCTGTTGTTCTCTCTCAGTAGATGTGTGAAGTTTATCTTCTCAAACCGAGGAATCAACAAGTCCAAGGTCTGGTGGTATATTCTCATCTTTTCTTCTTTGACTTTCCAATCTCCTTTAGCTTGAGATACAACAACATTCGAGTCCCCGATGACGTCCAACCGTTTTGACCCTAGTTCTAGAGCTACTTCTAGTCTAGCAATACATGCTTCATACTCTGCCTCATTGTTCGAGACTTTGAACCGGAGTTTGAATGCTAGAGGAATACAAGAATTATCGGGTGCTATCAGCAACACTCCTATCCCATACCTGTATTGGTTTGACGCTCCGTCAAAGTACATCGTTCAAAATTCTTCTTCGACATGCAGAATGGCCTCATCTGGGAATAGGTACTCAACTACTTCATCCCCTTCAACTTGGTGATCGGCTAGGAACTCCGCTACCACTCTCCCCTTTACTGACTTGCGTGTCACATACTTCAGATCGAATTCGGAAAGCAGAAGTAACCAACGAGCTAGCCTACCCGTAAGTGCTGATTTCTCGAAGAGATATTTGATGGGATCTAATCTTGAAACTAACATTACAGAGTGAGCAAATAGGTAGTGCCGCAGCTTCCTGGTAGCCCATACCAAGCCTAAGCAAGCTTTTTCCAGCAGAGTGTAACTTGTCTCGTAATACAGCATCTTCTTGCTTAGGTAGTAGATAGCTCTCTCCACCTTGTCCTCAGACTCCTGTGTAAGCATGCAGCCCATTGTAGTTTCAGTCACTGAAAGGTACAAAATCAACGGTTTTCTCAGCTCAGGCAGTGACAACACGGGTGGGTTCTGTAAGTATTGCTTGATCTGGTCAAAAGGAGCTTGGTATCGGCCGTCCCATTGGAATTTCGTTCCTTTCTTCAGAAGACCAAAGAGTGGTTCACAAGTCAAGGTTAATTTAGAAATAAACCGTCTTATGAATTTTACTTTACCTAGAAAGACTCGCACCTCCTTTTTAGTCCTCGGTGGGGGCATTTTTAAGATGGCCTTGATTTTGGAAGGGTCGACTTTGATACCTCTCTGTGTAATCAAGAACCCCAGCATTTTCCCTGCTGTAACACCAAACGTACACTTCTGAGGTTTCAGCCGCAACCGAAATTCCCTAATCCTTTGGAAAAACTTTTGCAAGGCGGTGTAGTGGCCCTCTCTTTCTTTGGACTTGACAATCATGTCGTCCACGTACACCTCAACCACCTTATGGATCATGTCGTGCAATATTGTGGTCGCAGCCCGTTGATACGTGGCTCCAGCATTCTTCAACCCAAACGGCATTACCTTATAACAATAGGTCCCCCACGGGTGGTAAAAGCAGTCTTCTCCCAGTCTTCGGGTGCCATCACAATCTGATTGTAGCCTGAAAATCCATCCATGAATGAAAGTAATGTGTGCCCAGCAGTGAAGTCCACTAATTCGTCGATATGCAGTAGAGGAAAGTCGTCCTTCGGACTGGCTTTGTTCAAATCCCTGAAGTCCACACATACCCGAATTCTGCTGTCTTTCTTCGGCACTGGAACGATGTTGGCCAACCAAGTTAGGTATTCAAATACTAGCAGGAACCCTGCGTCAATTTGCTTGGTGACCTCTTCTTTGATCTTAATAGCCCAGTCTGGGCGGATCTTTCTGAGCTTCTGTTTAATAGGTTGGGCCTCAGGGTCAAGAGGGATCCGGTGCTGTACAATCTCAGGATCGATTCCAGGCATGTCTTCATAGGACCACGCGAAAACATCTTTGAAATCTTTTAATAAAGCGACTAAGCGCTCGCGCTCCTCCGAAGACAACGTGAACCCGATCTGGACTAGTTGCAGGTCCTTCTCAGTACCAACATTAATTTGGGTGATTTCATCAACCAGCGATTTTACAAACCTCTCCGGCTCCTGATCTAGCAAATGTTTCAAAACTAGAGGAATTTCTTCCTCGTCGTTTTCATCGAAGTTTTGAAAGTCTGAATTAATGCAATAAATCAAAGGCACAGAAAAATACTCAAAGGCCACAGCCATTCCATTCTCATTAATCACTTCCAAGTCGCCTGATTCCTCTGTTACAACAGACTCAAAGGAAAAAGAAAAAGATGACCTAGACAGGACTGTGGCATCCGGGTTGTCACCCCCAGGAATACCGGACTCAGACTCAGACGATCTGGAACCTGATTCTGACCCTACAGACTCGGTAGAATCAGATTCCGACTCACAACCTGACCCGGTGATGCTCGATAAGAATCCCTCCTCGTAGTACCAGACGAGGGAGGGTGCGATGGACGCATCCAAAATATTTGCAGATGGGCTTGTGTAGACACCCCATTTTTTACCATCCTCAAGACTTGGACGTCACCGTTTCAACACTCGGTGATCATCCTTGTTCGTGTTCGTCTTGAGTTCCCGGAGGTCTCGGCTACGCGCCATGCCTCAGGATCTCTCGACTCGACTGTTTTGTGTCTGGTTTTGCACCAAACACTTGTTGTTTTGCTTCTGAGGGTGGGAAGTAGCTGGTAGGCCATCCCCACACCTCACCGGCCATGGCTTGAGGCCACCGGCCTTGTTTCCCGGCCACCGGCCATTGGTGATAGCCGGTCGGCACTCTTGATGGTCGGTCGGCATTATGTTTGGCCGGCCGGTCGCTATTTTTGATCAATCGGCCACTTGTCCTGACCGAGACCTTTTCTTGAGGGAGCTTGACCCTTTTGAACCTTTTTTAGCTTCCCTAAGAAGCTTGACCTTTTTTTTAGCTTCTCTAAGAAGCTTGAACCTCTTGACACTTTTTTAGCTTCTCCAAGAAGCTTGACCTTTTTTTTTTTAACTTCTCCAAGAAGCTTGAACCTTTTGACCCTTTTTAGCTTCTCCAAGAAGCTTGACTTTTTTTAGCTTCTCCAAGAAGCTTCAACCTTTTGACCATTTTTAGCTTCTCCAAGAAGCTTGACCCTTTTTTTTTAGCTTCTCCAAGAAGCTTGATCCTTTTTTTTAGCTTCTTGAAGAAGCTTGGCCTTCTTGGCCCATTTGCTCCAAGCTTCTAGGAGAAGCTTGACCCTCTTGACCCCTTTGCCTAGCTTCTCCAAGAAGCTTGGCCCTTTTGATCCAAGCTTCTAAGAGAAGCTTGGCCTTTTTGCTCAAAGCTTCCAAGAGAAGCTTTGCCCCCTTGTCTTGCTCTATAAATATAGAGCCTATCCTTCCATTCAAGAGGTTCCAAGAATTGGTCTAAGGCTCCATACATATATCTCTCTCCATATCTCCTCCATTTTAGCTCCAAATTGCTTGGTTCTTGGCTCCGTTGCACACCAACCCCTAGCCTAACACCTCCATCATGAACCTAAGGAGCTTGGAAGCCATTTTCAGAGGCTAAGGGACTGTTTTTTTGTCCAAGAAGCTGCTGGTTTCGTTGGTCTACAAGGGTGAGCCTTTAACCCTCTTTTATCCCCCGTTTTTGCACAAGTTTTTAGCTTGTCTTTCTTGCTGTTTTGAGCTTTGTGTATAACATAAAAAAGTTCTGTTTTTTTGTGTTTAAGGCACTTAATTAAGGACACTTTTGTGTTTGGGGTCGTTTACCCCCTCTTAGGCCTTGTTTGGCCCCATTTTGTGCTAATTTTTGGTGAACTTCGGGACCACCTTGTTTGGGCCTCCTCACCACTGAAATCTTGAGGGATTTCAGTGGTGAGGATGGTGGTTTAAGGTCCTAAGAAGGAGAGGGGTGACCCTCTCCCTTGTTGCCTTGTTTGTTGCCCTTTTTGGCCTTCCAAAGGGGCTCCTATTTGCATGCTTCCAAGCCTTGTTTCAAGCATTTTTTTAGTGGGTTTTAGGACCCCCATAAGCTATTTCCAGAGTTGGTTTGGTCTTGTTGAATGTCCTTATTGCATGTGTAGAGTAACCCTCTTGTTGGCCTTTCAAAGGAACACCCCATCCTAGCATGTGTGGACCTTGTTTCCATGGGTTTTTGGGGCTTATTTGACATACCATGTTATTGTTTTTACTTGGTTTAGACACACCATGCTTGCTTTGCATACTTGTCTTGTAATGCCATGAAATTGCCTTAACATGTATCTAGCACTTAGACCGCTATGCTTACTTATTTTGGCTTAGCTTTATGAAGCTTTTATGCATGTTTTATTGTGTTTAAGGTCTATTTTTGGTCATTTGGGTCATCCATCCTCTGCTTTGTATAGCTACCATGCAATCTCCCTTGTAGGCCTTGAGTGTTGACCCCCCTAGCATGCTTTACTTGCTTTGTTTCAGTGGTTTGGAACCATTTATCATGCCATTTCAGACCTTATAGCATGCTTGTATGCTTGCATTTGATGCTCCTTTAATGCTTTAAAAGGTTGGTATCTTATGCTCCATGTTTGGCCCCTTTTGTATGCTTCCGTGTATAGGCCATTTAGATGCCATCTAGGTGTGTCTTTGACCTTAATTTGGCATGATTTGGGACTATTTTGATTCACTTTGATCATTTGCTTCGTGTGTCATATGATCATAGTTTAAGTCCTTGGGATTGGATGCATGCTTTGCTTGCATTGGTAGGTTGATTTGGCATCATCTTCTACATGTTTTTCAAAGCTTATCATGTATGCTATGTGCCAATGTTTGCCCCTTTTAAGTGTGCTTGAAAGTTTCTTCTATATGCTTAGGTATTCAACCATGTTTGCATGCATGTTTATATGCTTAGGTACTTGGCTCATGACATTTTGTTGCATGTTTAATTGGTGTTGCATTTGGCATGCATTTCTTGCTAAGTTTCCTAACATGTTACATGCCTTGCATGTGTGCATGGTTAAGATTACACTTTGCATGTTTGCTAACTTGTATACTTGTCCTCATGTTCATGTTGCATACTTAGCTTCCATGCCTAGGTTGCATTGCATAGAGCATGCATGCTTTGCCTCTTGAATTGAGTATGATAGAGATTGGGCTTTATGTGTTTAATTGGTTTGCATGTCATTTGAAATCGAAATGCACAACTTGGTTTGTTGGGCCATCACGCATTGAAATGCGCAATTGGTGGTCCGAGGGTCAAGCACCATCCTCCTTTGAGTCGTAAACATGATAAGGAGTGTGGTTGGTGCAAACATTGCTTGAAATGCATTGCCATGCCATGTTTTGCCCTCTGCTGCTGTCAAAACAGATTCTGCAGGAAGATTTGGCCTACCGGCCATCCATCCGTGGCCGATATCTCAATCAGAGGCCGGTGGTCATTCTCCATGGCCGGTGGAAAATCCCCTTAGCCGGTGATGTTCCGAAGCATTCAGAGAAGCAACCCTGGGACTTGTGCAGTCTTCAGAGGAGGATAACAGTCAAAGTGGAGGCAACTTGTGCATGGCTGTGACTTTCCAAGCGGAACTGCGTATGCATTGCATTGGACCCTCTTCCCAAGGCTGATTTTATTGCTTAATTAGCTTAGTTAATTTGCCTAGCTAGTGAATTGTCTGTAATAATTAATTAGCTTGGTAGTTAGTTAATTGTATTATTCTTTTAGTCCCTCCGAGCGAGGGCTAATTTGTAATAAGTGTGGGTGCGTGTGTGCATGTCTTCCAACCCCTACTTCTTTCTCCCTTTTACTTACCTGCTTTGATGGTTAGTATTAGGACACGTTTAATTTAGCATACCTTATGCAATGCATGCGTGCATTCATACATTTGTCTTGCATGCACCGGGCTCGGCGCATCATTCTAACTGCATTTGTACTTCAATTCCAAGTTAAATACGTGTTAGTTGTATCATCATCATATGCCATCTTAGAATAGCCGAGCCTGTCTAGATTGCATCTTTGCATGTGTTGCACTAGCCATTTTTAACATGAACTAGGATCATACATGTGATTACTAACTAGTTTTTGTTTTGGCACGGAGTACGATGTAAGTATTTATGTTTTAGGATCCTTGCATACGTGTGAGTGTTGCCATGATATCATGATTACCATGAGGCTAGCTGCTTATGTGATATAACTGCTTGAATGCCTGTGGGTGAAGGTTGGATTGTCTGAATTGGAATAATTCATTGAAATCCGTGCTTTAGCCTACTTGCGAGTAGCAAATTCCAAAACATTTTTCCAAAACAATCGGATATGCAATGCTTATTCCCAAATTAGGCAATCTAGTCTATACTTGTTTGCTGTGTGCATAACATAGTAATTCTAGGCTAATAACCGGAATAAGAACAGATGATGTTTTCAAAAACGGATATCATGGTTAGTAGAGGCCGATCTTCGGATCGGGCGAGAGGGGGTGCTCATAGCTGACCTTCCCCAATCGTACCCAAGTTCCCGAGCTGAGGCAACTTTGGTGATGACGGACACGTGGCCTTTGGCACCGAGTCAGGGTTTCCTAAATTCCTCCAAAAAAAAAAAATATTTAGATGGCGACTCTGTATCTGGCAAAGCAGTCCATGTTTGGCACTTCTTTTTCTAAAAATCTGTTTTCTCAAAACGATTTGCCAGATTTGGACTCTTTGGTTCAGATTAAGAACTGTGACACAAATCGAGTCCGAACTGTAGCGGGGTCCTTCGCGGACGTGCTACAGTTTCTGGCGACTCTGCAGGGGATTTAGAGAGCTTGACTCGAACTCGTGATATCCTGTTTCAATTTCATTTATGTGTCTCTTTGCATTGCATGTGCATTGGTGCGCCTAGGACACCGTGTTTGCCATCTGCCATTCCTGAACGGTTTGCCGGAGGCTTGACTTTGTCAAAGCATGCCATAAGGCTGACCGGTTATGGGCTCTGACAGTATGGGAACACAAACCTCAGTTTCACCGGGGCACCCTTTTTGACCATTCGACCTAGTGCATATTCGGAATTCATAGTGACCATTCCAAACTAGGACAGGTTGCTTACCTGATGCTAAGTTGTTTGAAACCGCTACGTGCGTAGTGAAACCCTAGCTCCTGACAAAATAGGACAGGGAAACCCTACCCCAACATAGGGGTGTTTTGGCTCTCTCTTACTTGCTATGTGCTTTTAGAGTGTATCTCTACAGGAACGCATATACCAGTTTGCAAGTTTGGGTATTAGGCCTGTGGGCATCAGTTTGTGAAGAATCGGTTTTAGCCGAGGGTATCAATTTTGGGACAGATATTTGGGGAACAGTTATCAGTATTGAGTACAGTCGTTCTGCTATCCGTTCCAGTGAAATTGAGCTGAGATGCTGTCAGTTTTCTCTTTTGCAAGGTAGTCTTGGAACTATAGCTTCAGAAGGCTCCAATATCCCCCGAGGTTCATTGGACTTGTACTGATAGACTTTGTCAGGTGATAGACTCAGTTCAAGGGTAATCAGGGCCAGAGAAGGCTAGTCAGGCACAGACCACCAATACAACAGCTACCAGATCAGTGATCTTTGAGCAGTCGGGCTGAGATTTCTGAGCCTATTGCCGACACAGATATACCGGTTGCTCAGTTAGATTAGAACAGTATGTCGAGTTTGGAAGAGATGGTGCGCCAACTCCAGGATAGTATGAAAGCCATGCAACAAGACACTGTCCATCAAGCAGAATTCACCAACCAACAGGCTGTGGTGATAGCCCAACAGGTAGAGACAATTGCCAGATTGGAGCAACAAACTGGAGTATCTACTTCGCACCAGGCTCCTCCCCCACCAAGAGTTCCCATACTCAGGGAGGCAACCCAAGTCCAGGATGATACGGACATCCAGTCGGGGCAGCTCCGTCCCCGGTTCTACCCCAGCTATCCAAGACACCCATCAACCTCCCGGACTCCCCTTTTGAGTTAGAGATGGATCCAACGGCGCTAAAGATGAGCAAGCTTGAAAGGTTGTTCAAGAAGGCTCAAGGCATGAAATTTGTCCCGGACATCGAGGATGGGTATACCGATGCAGCTGTGACGCTGCTAGACAGATTCAAGATGCCACATATTGACTGTTTCGATGGGTCCGGGGATCCCATGGTGCACTTGCGGCTGTTTTCAGACATTCTAAGGCCGATGGGCCTCACTAGATTACACAAGCTATCATTGTTTGGCCGGACCCTGTCTGGGATAGCCGCAATCTGGTATGCGAAATTGGAGAACTCTGTGAAATAGAATTGGGAAGAGATGGCTGAGGCCTTCAGTGATCAATATTCCTACAATGCACAGATTGAGGTCACAACTCGTGATCTTGAAGTCACCCGCCAAGAGCCAAAGGAGGGTTTTTCAGAGTTTGTGGCGAGGTGGAGAGCAAAGGCCTCGATGATGGCTACAAGGCCTTCCAACAAAGACCAGATAAGGATAGTTGTGCGCAACCTCCAACCCAAACTAATGCAGAAAATGATCGTGCTCCCCTTCCCTACCTTTTCGGATCTGCATGAGATGGGGGTACAGATCGAGGATGCTATGAAGCAGGGCCTTATTGATCAGGAGAAGGAGCAGCCCAGGAGGGCGTTTACCCACAGTTCGAATACGACCACCAGCGGTGACGCAGCTGCAAGATCTTCTGAAGTGGGCATGGTCGCCACCACCACACCAAGAACAGCCACCCCTTTTGTTGGTGCATCCAATCCAAACCCCCGAACTTCGGACTATCTACCCTGAGGCAAGAGGGTTTTCACCCCACTCTTTATGCCTTTGTCTAAAGCCTTGGGGGTCCTACTCAAGAAAGGACATCTGAAACCGTTGGAACAACGGCCTCTACCCGATCCTCTCCCTCCAAAGCATGACCTGACTAAGTACTGTGCTTTTCATCACCAAACCGGTCATGACACCGACAGTTGCGTCCGTCTCCGCCACGAGATACAAAATTTGATTGACAACAAGGTCATCCTCGCACCAGGTCCTGCAAAGTCTATCGGCACTTGATCGGCGAACTTGTGGGGGATAATGTGATGTGATCAAGGGATGAACCACCTGCGGGCGGCGTTCAGTTTATTCCAAGATGTGGCGTTTGGCACGCATTGTTTTGAGCATTTGCGAATTTTAGTTTTGCACATTCTGACTTGGGTATTGGGTCAGTCTTGTTATGTTGTTTTGAGTCTGCCTTCTTGTTTTGAGTCAGTCCTTTCATAGTGAGTCAGTCGGGTCTGTCTTATTGTATCGAGTCAGTCCTATTTTGTTAGAGTCAGGTGATTTTGGGGGTGTTACCTTGGATATCACTTGCTTGTTTTGCGTTTGTCCTTTTGGTTTCCTTTGAGTCTGTTTCTGTCGAGGAGCCAGTTGTGCCAACAGATCTGAATGGAACAACAGTGATTTTCATACTCTTGTGTTTGCTTCTGCCGTGTGCCAGAAGTTTGAATGAAATGACAGTGCTCTTCGCCTGCCTTTTCTGTGCCTTTGAAGTCATTGTAATGACCTAAGTTTTTCAAAACTTTTTTCGAAACATTGTGATAAAAACGAAGAGGAAGGAATTCCTCAGGTTTTGCAAAACTTGATCAATTAAGAGAAAGAGAGGCATGCTAAGCCCTTAATGATTGAGATCATGCTTGTTAATGTGAGTACTGAGAAGGACCCTGGCTTGATCCAGATTGGTTCTACACTGTCTTCGGCGCGAGCGATTTGTCGCTTTCTTAAAAAATTTCAAAAAATATTTTGCCCGGTCCTGCGAAGACTTGTGTGGAATCGCTCTTGAGATTGTGCCGCCTAGGATCACTCTCAGCCTCGAGACTCAACCCATTCATTTTCAAACCTTGAACTTAGATTCAGAATGTTTAGAGGTCAATCATGATGTGAGGCCTGTGTGGCCCAATTTGAAGCAGCCCTCGAACAAGAGGCACCAAAGTCAGATCAAGAATATCAGATCAAAGGAAGCTTGTAAAGCTAGATCAGAAGCCCCCCCTCAAACTAGGGGCAAAAATGTCAGATATGCTCGAAGAGCCGAAGATGGATCCTTCAGTAAATCAATACAACAGCCACTCTCCTGGATACGAATGGCTTCAAAACCCTAAAACCATTTGGCATGGACTTGTTGCACTTTTACCCTTTGAGAGGTTCGCTGGGCCGAAAACCCGGAAGGGCGACCTAGGCAAAAGTTAGAGCAAGAGAAAAATACAAAAAAAAAGCAAAAAAAAAATGCAAAAGAAAAGAAAAAAAGAAAGAAAGAAAAAAATACCAAAAAAAAAAAAAGAAAAGATACAAAAATTGAAAAAAAAAAGAAAAAGAACAAAGCTCGCAAGGTCGAAAACCCGCAACGGGCGTCTTGGCAAAAGTTAGAGCCTAAAAAAGGAGAGGTTAATACCCGAGTGTACCTTAACCCCCGAACTACGTGAGGCTTGATTCCCATCTTTGGGATACGTAGGCAACTTCATTCTAAAGTCCAGCCGTAAAATACTTCAAATTCAACTGTGTCCATGTGATGGTTCTAGTCATCTTTGTCTTTTCTGTATCCGGGAGTTCGGTTGCAATCATCGCTCTGAGGACTGATTACAATACACTACGGTGCCATTCAGAAAAGGGGCAATTTTCCATTGCCATTCAATGCACTGCGGTGTCATTCAAACAAGAGGCGACTTTCCGTTGCCATGCAGCTCTCTTCGAGCAAGGGGGCAATTTTCCTCCAAATCCGAGGTTGTGCGTCTCAAGAGTAGGTTCCGTGCTTGTTAAGCATTGGCCATTTGCAAAAATAGTTTTTGAGAATTTTTACTGAAGTTGATTAATTTTCTTGAAAATTGTTCCATCTTTTCCAAAAACTGGACCATTTCTTGGACCCAAAAAAGGAAAATTTTCAGTGCTCATAACCTAACTTGCATGATTTTCAAATCCAAAATTGAACAAGTATGTTAATCTAACTCTCATATTGGTCAAAATTGTTTCGGTAGAAAGCAAAAACAAAAAATGGTCAAAATAATGAACTAGGGGCATAGTTGAGTCAGGCTTCCTGTCTTTCTCCCGTTGTCAATGCATCTGCCAGAAAGGGCACTCTACCTGCCAGAAAAGGGCACCACTGAAGCTGACCGCAAAAGGGCAAAAGGCTCTCACATCCTCCACGCAACGAGGTATCAAGCCAAGTGCGAAGCACGAACGGGAATGGATCAAGATATTCCACTCCTTTGTTTGGACAGATCTAATCACGTCCAAACTCCCCAGTAAGAGCATCGTCAACCAATGTCGATTGCAGATCTGCTGCACATCCAGCCGCATCGCAACCCCTCTGTGGGAGGAAGTTCACTGTTGTGAGCAGAAGAAGAGAATCTAGCAGAATGCTTGGGGCAAGAACCCGCAACTTCCTGTTTATCCATCAACCACCCAGGGGAGGGATAAAAAATGAAAGATTGAAGAATAGAGAGATGTGCGTTGAGAGGAAAAGTAAGAAAGGGGCTTTTTCAGAAAACTAGAGATTCAGTGCCAAGTGATGTGAGAATCACAAGTGGGAAAGGGTGGGAAACAGTACCCGGTGAAATAGGCTCCCTATGCACGTCTGTGTGTCGTGTCTCTTGTTTTGTTTGTCTCGATTTTTTATTTGAGTCGTTCCGAGCGTGTCTCGATGTGTTTAGGTTGTTTACCTTTTGTTTTTCGTTGTTGAGTCTTTTTCGCTATGTTCAGTCGTAGGCTCAATACCCGGTCGAGAACTCATCCTCAATTTCAAAAATGAATCGTTTTGTGCTCAGAGTGCTGTGCCATTCTCTACACTTGTGTAAAATAAGAATTTGTTCTTTCTTAAAACCGCAGGGTTCAACCCAGGTCATGCAAGAACAGTAAAACAAGGACCTATTTGAAGCTATATGGGTTCCATACTACAAAGCAAAAGAAAAGAGGGAAAATCGAAGCATCTGAGTGTGTTTCACCTTCAGTAAATTCCGTAATTGTACTCCGGATGTACCTCTTCAGGCCTTGTTAGTGCTCCGAATAATGAGTGTGCCTCTACTCCAAGCTTAAGCCTGCTTCAAGTCAGAATGGCAATTAAAGCAGCAGCAGATGTTATCTCTTGCCAATGTAAACAGGGTGTCCCTTTTTCGAGCAGAGTTGTGTTGCCAAGTCCTCTGAAAGGTAAATCGGAGGCACCAGAGTACATGTCTGATGCCCTTCCATTGCATAGAATGTGAACTTTCATATACACTTCAGTTGCATGCGTGCCACGTATCGTTATGTTTTTGCATAGAATATGCTTTCAATGTTGCATAGAAAATGCCCCCATAAATGCATTTTATCGCACTATCTTGTGCACCTACATTGCATTGTTTTGCGCGCTCCTTTGTTTCGAAACACCGGGATACGTCCCTATGTTTCTTCTCCTTCTTTCCGAAACACCGGGATACGTCCCCACGTTTCTTCTCCTTCTTTCCGAAACACCGAGATACGTCCCCACGTTTCTTCTCTCTTTTCAAAACAACGGGATACGTCCCTATGTTCCTCTCCCTTTCCGAAACAACGGGATACGTCCCTATGTTCCTCTCCCTTTCCGAAACAACGGGATACGTCCCTATGTTCCTCTCCCTTTCCAAAACAACGGGATATGTCCCTATGTTCCTCTCCCTTTCCGAAACACCGGGATATGTCCCTATGTTCCTCCTCTTCTCCGAAACACCGGGATACGTCCCTATGTTTCTTCTCCTTTGTCGAAACACCGGGATACGTCCCTATGTTTCTCCTCCTTGTTCGTAACACTGGGATACGTCCCTAATCCTTGGGATACGTCCCTAACCTTTGGGATACGTCCCTAACCTCTGGGATACGTCCCTAATCCTTGGGATACGTCCCTAACCTTTGGGATACGTCCCTAATCCCCGGGATACGTCCCTATGTTTCTCCCTCTTTGGTTAAGAGCATTTGGAATACGTTCTGGTGCTTGAACCACTCTGGAACACTGGGATACGTCCCTATGCTTTTCTTTCTTTTCGAAACTCCGGGATATGTCCCTATGTTTCTCATTCCTTCCGAAACTCTAGGATACGTCCCTATGTTTCTCTTTCGTTCCGAAACTTCGAGATACGTCCCTATGTTTCTCTTTCCTTCCGAAACACTGGGATACGTCCCTATGTTTCTCCTTCGTTTCGAAACACCGGGATATGTCCCTATGTTTCTCCCCCTTTGGTTGAGAGCATCTGGAATATGTTCCAATGCTTATACCTTTCCGAAACACCGGGATACGTCGCTGTGTTTCTTTGCATGATCATTAGTTATGCTCGGCTTGGTGCATTGTCTTGCATTTTGCCCCTGCCCTCGGGCGCATACCTTTATTTGCAGCTTGTATGCTTTGTCTAAGTCTTCGGCCTTGTCAAAAATGGGTTGTCTCTAGGCTTTGACATTCACTCCCGTCATTGTTATGACTTTCGAGTTCTGTCAAAGAGGGGCAACTGTAGACACCCCATTTTTGACCGTCCTCAAGACTTGGACGTCACCATTTGAACACTCGGTGATCATCCTTGTTCGTGTTCGTCTTGAGTTCCCAGAGGTCTCGGCTACGCGCCATGCCTCAAGATCTCTCGACTCGACTGTTCTGTGTCTGGTTTTGCACCAAACACTTGTTGTTTTGCTTCTGAGGGTGGGAAGTAGCTTGTAGGCCATCCCCACACCTCACCGGCCATGGCTTGAGGCCACCGGCCTTGTTTCCTGGCCATCGGCCATTGGTGATAGCCGGTCGGCACTCTTGATGGTCGGTCGGCATTATGTTTGGCCGGCCGGCCGCTGTTTTTGATCAATCGGCCACCTGTCCTGACCGAGACCTTTTCTTGAGGGAGCTTGACCCTTTTGAACCTTTTTTAGCTTCTCCAAGAAGCTTGACCCTTTTTCAGCTTCTCCAAGAAGCTTGACCTTTTTTTTAGCTTCTCTAAGAAGCTTGAACCTCTTGACCCTTTTTTAGCTTCTCCAAGAAGCTTGACCTTTTTTTTTAGCTTCTCCAAGAAGCTTGAACCTTTTGACCCTTTTTAGCTTCTCCAAGAAGCTTAACCTTTTTTTAGCTTCTCCAAGAAGCTTCAACCTTTTGACCCTTTTTAGCTTCTCCAAGAAGCTTGACCCTTTTTTTTTAGCTTCTCCAAGAAGCTTGATCCTTTTTTTTAGCTTCTTAAAGAAGCTTGGCCCTTTTGATCCAAGCTTCTAAGAGAAGCTTGGCCTTTTTGCTCAAAGCTTCCAAGAGAAGCTTTGCCCCCTTGTCTTGCTCTATAATTATAGAGCCTATCCTTCCATTCAAGAGGTTCCAAGAATTGGTCTAAGGCTCCATACATATATCTCTCTCCATATCTCCTCCATTTTAGCTCCAAATTGCTTGGTTCTTGGCTCCTTTGCACACCAACCCCTAGCCTAACACCTCCATCATGAACCTAAGGAGCTTGAAAGCCATTTTCAGAGGCTAAGGGACATTTTTTTGTCCAAGAAGCTACTGGTTTCGTTGCTCTACAAGGGTGAGCCTTTAACCCTCTTTTATCCCCCTTTTTTGCATAAGTTTTTAGCCTATCTTGATTGCTGTTTTGAGCTTTGTGTATAACATAAAAAAGTTCTGCTTCTTTGTGTTTAAGACACTTCATTAAGGACACTTTTGTGTTTGGGGTCGTTTATCCCATCTTAGGCCTTGTTTGGCCCCATTTTGTGCTATTTTTGGTGAACTTCGGGACCACCTTGTTTGGGGCTCCTCACCACTGAAATCTTGAGGGATTTCAGTGGTGAGGATGGTGGTTTAAGGTCCTAAGAAGGAGAGGGGTGACCCTCTCCCTTGTTGCCTTGTTTGTTGCCCTTTTTGGCCTTCCAAAGGGGCTCCTATTTTCATGCTTCCAAGCCTTGTTTCAAGCATTTTTCAGTGGATTTTAGGACCCCCATAAGCCATTTCCAGAGTTGGTTTGGTCTTGTTGAATGTCCTTATTGCATGTGTAGAGTAACCCTCTTGTTGGCCTTTCAAAGGAACACCCCATCCTAGCATGTGTGGACCTTGTTTCCATGGGTTTTTGGGGCTTATTTGACATACCATGTTACTTTTTTTACTTGGTTTAGACACACCATGCTTTCTTTGCATACTTGTCTTGTAATGCCATGAAATTGCCTTAACATGTATCTAGCACTTAGACCGCTATGCTTACTTATTTTGGCTTAGCTTTATGAAGTTTTTATGCATGTTTTAGTGTGCTTAAGGTCTGTTTTTGGTCATTTGGGTCATCCATGCTCTGCTTTGTATAGCTACCATGCAATCTCCCTTGTAGGCCTTGAGTGTTGACCCCCCTAGCATGCTTTACTTGCTTTGTTTCAGTGGTTTGGAACCATTTATCATGCCATTTCAGACCTTATAGCATGCTTGTATGCTTGCATTTGATGCTCCTTTAATGCTTTAAAAGGTTGGTATCTTATGCTCCATGTTTGGCCCCTTTTGTATGCTTCCATGTATAGGCCATTTAGATGCCATCTAGGTGTGTCTTTGACCTTAATTTGGCATGATTTGGGACTGTTTTGATTCACTTTGACCATTTGCTTCGTGTGTCATATGATCATAGTTTAAGTCCTTGGGCTTGGATGCATGCTTTGCTTGCATTGGTAGGTTGATTTGGCATCATCTTCTACATGTTTTTCAAAGCTTATCATGTATGCTATGTGCCAATGTTTGCCCCTTTTAAGTGTGCTTGAAAGTTGCTTCTATATGCTTAGGTATTCAACCATGTTTACATGCATGTTTGTATGCTTAGGTACTTGGCTCATGACATTTTGTTGCATGTTTAATTGGTGTTGCATTTGGCATGCATTTCTTGCTAAGTTTCCTAACATGTTACATGCCTTGCATGTGTGCATGGTTAAGATTACACTTTGCATGTTTGCTAACTTGTATAC
Source organism: Camellia sinensis (assembly GCF_055761805.1). Taxonomy (NCBI): domain Eukaryota; kingdom Viridiplantae; phylum Streptophyta; class Magnoliopsida; order Ericales; family Theaceae; genus Camellia; species Camellia sinensis. The sequence goes on from NC_138963.1 coordinate 147,559,907, forward strand.
TTGTCCTCATGTTCATGTTGCATACTTAGCCTCCATGTCTAGGTTGCATTGCATAGAGCATGCATGCTTTGCCTCTTGAATTGAGTATGATAGAGGTTGGGCTTTATGTCTTTAATTGGTTTGCATGTCATTTGAAATCAAAATGCACAACTTGGTTTCTTGGGCCATCACGCATTGATATACACGATTGGTGGTCCGAGGGTCAAGCACCATCCTCCTTTGAGTCATAAACATGATAAGGAGTGTGGTTGGTGCAAACATTGCTTGAAATGCATTGCCATGCCATGTTTTGCCCTTTGCTGCTGTCAAAACAGATTTTGTAGGAAGATTTGGCCGACCGGCCATATGCAGTGCCGACCGCCCATCCATCCGTGGCCGATATCTCAATCAGAGGCCGGTGGTCATCCTCCATGGCCGGTGGAAAATCCCCTTAGCCGGTGATGTTTCGAAGCATTCAGAGAAGCAACCCTGGGACTTGTGCAGTCTTCAGAGGAGGATAACAGTCAAAGTGAAGGCAACTTGTGCATGGCTGTGACTTTCCGAGCGGAACTGCGCATGCATTGCATTGGACCCTCTTCCTAAGGCTGATTTTATTGCTTAATTAGCTTAGTTAATTTGCCTAGCTAGTGAATTGTCTGTAATAATTAATTAGCTTGATAGTTAGTTAATTGTATTATTCTTTTGGTCCCTCCGAGCGAGGGCTAATTTGTAATAAGTGTGGGTGCGTGTGTGCATGTCTTCCGACCCCTACTTCTTTCTCCCTTTTACTTACCTGCTTTGATGGTTAGTATTAGGAGACGTTTAATTTAGCATACCTTATGCAATGCATGCGTGCATTCATACATTTGTCTTGCATGCACCGGGCTCGGCGCATCATTCTAACTGCATTTGTACTTCAATTCCAAGTTGAATACATATTAGTTGTATCATCATCATATGCCATTTTAGAATAGCCGAGCCTGTCTAGATTGCATCTTTGCATGTGTTGCACTAGCCATTTTTAACATGAACTAGGATCATGCATGTGATTACTAACTAGTTTTTGTTTTGGCACGGAGTACGATGTAAGTATTTATGTTTTAGCATCCTTGCATGCGTGTGAGTGTTGCCATGATATCATGATTACCATAAGGCTAGCTGCTTATGTGATATAACTGCTTGAATGCCTGTGGGTGAAGGTTGGATTGTCTGAATTGGAATCATTCATTGAAATCCGTGCTTTAGCCTACTTGCGAGTAGCAAATTCCAAAACATTTTTCCAAAATAATCGGATATGCAATGCTTATTCCCAAATTAGGCAATCTATTCTATACTTGTTTGCTGTGCGCATAACATAGTAATTCTAGGCTAATAACCGGAATAAGAACGCATGACGTTTTCAAAAACAGATATCATGGTTAGTAGAGTCCGATCTTCGGATCGGGCGAGAGGGGGTGCTCATAGCTGACCTTCCCCAATCGTACCCAAGTTCCCGAGCCGAGGCAACTTTGGTGATGACAGACACGTGGCCTTTGGCACCGAGTTAGGGTTTCCTAAATTTCCCCAAAAAAAAAATATTTAGGTGACGACTCTGTATCTGGCAAAGCAGTCCATGTTTGGCACTTCTTTTTCTAAAAATCTGTTTTCTCAAAACGATTTGCCAGATTTGGACTCTTTGGTTCAGATTAAGAACCGTGACACAAATTGAGTCTGAACTGTAGCGGGGTCCCTCGCGGACGTGCTACAGCTTGCAGCCACTTTATTCCCAATCATAGACACTGAGAGATCATCCACCAAGCACTCATGTACAATTGGAGGATCTGATAGTAGACAGGCCGGTGCTACCCCTATTTCAATTTTGGTGCTCTCTGAATCCACTTCCTTACACTGCTCAACCTCAGCTGATGGGTCTGTCTGCTCCTTGGCAACATCATCCCCGGACGATTGTAAGTCGAAGAATATCTCAAAACCCGGCAGGCGCCTCATCTCGGCATTCAGCCATGGCTCTAGGAAGCCGTAGAATGGAAAATCCTCCCCCTCCCGGACAAACCGTCCATTCAGAGTGCCTTGGATAGGCTGATGCATCAGCTCAAAATGCTTCCCGGTCTGCTTGGCTCTGGCTCTGGCTCTCCCAGCCATTTCTTTGCCCTTTCTTACCCAGTCCTCTTTAGTGGGCAGATAAACCAAACCAAAGGTATGCCGGTTGTGCTGCACTTTGGTCGATACTGCAACGCCCTTCCGGCCACTTTTTGCTAATCCTATCCCAGGGATATGTTGGAGCTTGTTCATGAGGTACACTGATTGTGTGCTGACATACAACCCCTCATTGTAGACACCCCATTTTTGACCGTCCTCAAGACTTGGACGTCACCATTTGAACACTCGGTGATTATCCATGTTTGTGTTTGTTCGGAGTTCCCGGAGGTCTCGGCTCGCGTGCCTTGCCTCAGGATCTCCGAACTCGACCATTTAGTGTCTGGTTTTGCACCAAACACTTGTGTTTTGCCTTGGAGAGGCAGGGTAGGGCTTGTAGACCATCCCCACCCACCACCGGCAGTGGCTAGAGGCCACCGGCTGGTGTTTGCTGCCACCGGCAATGTTTATTGCCGGCCGGCACTATTTGTTGCCGGTCAGCACTATTTAGTGCCGGCCGGCACTCTTTTTGGCCAAGATAGCATTTTTGGCCGGCAGATTGCTGTTCATCTGCTTTTGCAAATATTTTTAGACAGCTGTCTTGCTTTTGCATCCCTCCATACACGTGTATGGAGGCATCTCCCTCTTGTAAAGGTTGTCTTGTAAGCTTTACAAGACATATAGAGAGAGGCTTGTCTCTAGACTAGAAAGGTTGGAGAGGGTTGAGATTTTGAGAGCAAAAACAGCCATTGTTGAGCTCTGGTTTTAGGGTTTTGAGTTAGATACATTTTCTATCTCTCTTTCCCTCTCATTTTGTACACTAGGTGTTTTGTGTCTTACTATTGCACACAAACACCTAGTGTTTCACCTTCCTTTGGCTCTTGAAGTTCTAAAGGACTGGTTTTGAAGCTTTGGCATTGGATTCAAGCTAAAGGAGGCCATTGGAGCACCATTTGTGAAGAAGGCTTCAAGGATGAGAATCTAGTCCCATTTTTCCCCATTTTTGCATTGATTTTCTACCTATCTTAGAGCTGTTTTTGTGCTTATTGTATAACATAAAAAAGTTCTGTTTTTAGACCCTCTTTATTGTTTATTAAGAGTGTTTTGTTGTTTGAGGGTGGTTGACCCCCCCTTAGGCCTTGAAAGGCCTCATTTTGAGCCATTTTGTGCTAGCTCCGGGATTTTAGTGTTGGGGTCTCTTCACCACTGAAATCTTGAGGGATTTCAGTGGTGAAGATGATGCCTTGAAGTCCCAAGAAGGAGAGGGCTACCCCCTCTCCTTGTTGTCCTTGAAAAGGGCATATTTTGGCCTCTTGAGAGAGCATTATGCTTGAGTGTGTGTTGAGCATGTTTGGGCTGTTTTTCATGCTTATATATCCATAATATAACATGACTTGATGTTGGTTTTGGTACTCCATGCATGCTTAGCATAGTTGCCTTGTAATGCCTTGTTTATGCCTTAATGTGCCTTAGGTTGTTAGCCTTTGTTGGAGCATGTTTTAGGCTTAGTCTTGTGAAGATTATATGCATATTTTGCCATGTTTTAGGTCTGTCCATAAGTGTTTGGGTTGATTTTGGCATGCTTGATATAGCTCCTTTGTACTTGGGCTTGTTGGCCTTGAGTATGTGCATGTGTAGCATGGCATCTTTGCATTGTTTTGGTGATTTGGGGTCCCCCCACATGTTATTTCAGTCCCATTTCCATGCTTGTTTGATTGCCTTGCATACCTCTTTAATGCTTTGGAAGCATGTGTTGCATGCTCCATGTTTTGGTCATTGTGTATGCCTTTGCATTTGAGTCACTTAGATGCCATCTAAGGAGTCCTTTGGCCTTGTTTTGACATGCTAAAAATCTGTTTTTAGTAGTTTAATGCATGCCATGTTTGTTGTGATAAACGTGCTTCAAAGCTTCATGACTTGCTTCAAGTGCTTGGACCATTCTTGCATGCACTTGCTTGTCTTGTTTAATATGATTTGGCATCGTTTTATAACTTGATTTTAGAGCTCATGTTGCATGCTAATTGTTCATGATTGCCTCTTTCAAGTGTGCTTGAATGTTGCTTGCTTTGTGCCTAAGTGTTGGGCCTTAACATGTGTATGTGTGCATGCATGTTTAGCCTTCGTTTTTGGGCATTATGGCTACTGTTTTAGGCCTATTTGGAGCTGCCTAATTCATGCATAAGTCCATCTTTGCATCCATTTGCATGCCCCTATGTTTGCTTGTATGCTTGCATAAGCTTGTCACCATGCCATGTTGCATCCTTAGCTTGTATGCTTAGGTTGCATTGCATTTTGCATGCATTCCTTGTCCCTTGATTTGGTGATAGGGATTAGGACTTTGGTTTGATTTGGTTTGCATGCATTTGAAATCAAAGTTGCATACTTGGTTATTTGGGCCATCATGCATGGAAATGCGTGATTGGTGGTCCGAGAATCGAGGCACATGCCCCTTTCAGTCGCAAACATGATAAGGGACATGATTATTGCATACATGCCTTGAATTGTGCTGCCATGCTTTGCCTTGCCCTCTGTTGCTGTCAGTTGCAGGTTCTGCAGGAACACTCTGCCGACCGGCAGTGTAAGGTGCCGGCCGGCAACAATTTCTCTGCCGACAGCTTCATTTTGTGCCGATGGCTACACACCGGTGCCGGTGGTGATTCCACTCAGCCGGTGGCACTCCCCAGTGTCTAGGGATGCAGTCTTGAGGTTTTGACAGCCTCCAGAGGAGTGAAGGAAGGAAAACAGAGGCAGCCTATGCATGGCGGCGCATTTCCCGAGGCGATCTTCCTGTTTTAATTAATTTATTTAATTTGTTAATTAAATTAATTAATTTGTAATATTTAATTAGCTTGTGTAGTTAATTAATTTGTAATATTTATTTGGTCCCTCCGAGTGAGGGCAAATCTGTAATAAGTGTGTGTGGGTGGTGTGTATGTCTTCCAATCCCCACTTCTTTCTTCCCTTTTACTTACCTACTTTGATGGTTAGTATTAAGGCACGTTTAATTTAGCATACCTTATGCTATGCATGCGTGCATTCATGCATTTGTATTTCATACATTAGGCTCGGTACATCATGCTAACTGCATTTGTACTTCAAATTCTAAACTGAATATGTGATAGTTGCGCATTTCTCACATGCCATGTTTAGGATAGCCGAGCCTATTCTAGCAACACTTTGTATGCGATGCATTAGGCACTTAACATGGACTTGGATCATGCATGTTTGCTAACGAGTTCTTTGTTTTGGCACGGAGTACGATGTAAGTATTTCCGCTTTAGCATATCGCATGAGTGTGAATGCTGCCATGACAACATGCTTAACATGTGGCTAGATGCTTATGTGTTATAAACTGCTTGGATGCCTGTGGGTGGAGGTTGGATTGTTTGAGTTGGAAGAACTCATTGAAATCCGTGTTTTAGCCTACTTGCGAGTAGCAAATTTCAAAACATTTTTTAAAACAAATGGATATGCAATGTTTCTTTCCAAATTAGGCAATCTAGTCTATACTTATTTGCTGCGCGCATAACATAGTAATTCTAGGCTAATAAATGGAATAAGAACACAAAACGCTTTCAAAATTGGATATCACGGTTAGTAGAGGCCGGTCTTCGGACCGGGAGAAAGGGGGTGCTCATAGCTGACCTTCCCCGATCGTACCCAAGCTCCCGAGCCGAGACAACTCCGGTGATGACGGGCATGTGGCCTTCGGCACCGAGTCAGGGTTTCCTAAATTCTCCCATAAAAAATATTTAGGTGGCGACTCTGTATCTGGCAAAGCAGTCCATGTTTGGCACTACTTTTTCAAAAATCTGTTTCTCAAAACGATTTGCCAGATTTGGACTCTTTGGTTCAGATTAAGAACCGTGACTACAAATCGAGTCCGAACTGTAGCGTGAGGCCCACGCGGGTGCGTCTACAGTTTCTGGCGACTCTGCTGGGGATTTTTAGAGAGCTTGACTCGAACTTATGATATCCTGTTTTGATCTCATTTATGTGTTTCTTTGCATTGCATGTGCATTGGTGCGCCTAGGAACACAGTGTTTGCCATCTGCCATTCCTGAACGGTTTGCCGGAGGCTTGTCTTGTCAAGACATGTCCGTAAGGCTGACCGGCTATGGGCTCTGACAGCATGGGAACACAAACCCCGGTTTACCGGGGCACCCTTTTTGACCATTCGACCTAGTGCATATTCGGAATCCATAGTGACCAATCCAAGTTAGGACAGGTTGCTTACCCGATGCTAAGTTGTTTGAAACCGCTGTGTGCGTAGTGAAACCCTAGCCCCTGACAAAATAGGACAGGGAAACCCTACCCCAACATAGGGGTGTTTTGGCTCTCACTTACTTGCTTTGTGCTTTTAGAGTGTATCTCTACAGGAACGCATATACCAGTTTGCGAGTTTGAGTATCGGGCCCGAGGGCACCAGAATCAGTATTGTTGAGAATCAGTTATCAGGAATCAGTTATTCGCGGGTATCAGATTCAGTATTTTGGGAGCAGAAATCTGGGAACAGTGATCAGTAGTAGGGTACAGTTGTTTGGCTACGCCCGTGTTTGATCAGTTTGGGCTGAAATGCTGTTTATTTCTCCTTTCAGTTTAGAGAGTCGCAGAGTTGATACAGAATAGCCAGTGTCTCCCCCTTGCTGAGGCAGGATTTATGGCGGCACAAAATTCAGAAGAAATTGTGGTTATGACGGCTGCATTGGAGCAGGGGACCGCTCCGCAGAGTGAGGCCAGCATCAGTATGTCATACCCGCCCAGGTCGCCCGTTGTGCACCCGGTTTGGGCTCCCCAGTTATACCAGGCTCGTGAGCCCACCACCTTCGAATTGATGGGGATGATAGGCGATCTCCAAAGGTCTGTGGCGGACCTCGCCTATGGAATGTCGGCTTCGCCGCCAGCGGCGCCATATGCCGGGAATTTCGTACCACAGGAGCCCCCGCTACTGGGGCGGATTGTGATAGAGCTCAGCCAGCCAGAGGTGGCTTCCAGCTACAGCCGTGACATGCCAGCACCGACCCAGGCCCTTGATCAGGCTGAGGCCAGAGGAAAAGACAAGGCAAAGGTAGACGCCGACCCTATTGAACAACTGCTGTGGGCAGTCGAGGCTCTGAAAGTCAGAGGGATGAACAAGCAACAAACATCTGCAATAGTGACCAAAGCTGTAGATGATGCTTTCCCCGCTCCAATCAAAGGCAGTTCAAGCCAGACAGAAAACCGGAATGGGCCCCGTCATGCCCAGACAATGCCTGTAGTTCCCAACCCTGCACCGGGAAAGGTTCAAAAGGCTAAGGCAGTGCCAGCCGATCCTTTCGCTAACGCATCTGGCAAGAATCCCCAAACTGCAAAGTACCTGCCCCGAGGGCGCAGGGTCTTTCACGACCTCCACATGCCTTTGTCTAGGGCATTGCTAATATTGGCGAAGAATGGGCATCTTAAGCCTTTGGAGCCCCGGCCACTCCCGAAGAATCTCCCCACCACTCATGATGCTACCTTGTACTGCGCGTACCATCAACAGTCCGGTCACAGTACTGATGGACGTTCCCGCCTTCGTCATGAAGTGCAGGATTTGATTGATAACAAGGTTATCCTACCACCCACCTCAGGCAAGCCCGTCACCACTCAGTTGTTGGATTTCGAGGGCTCAGATACTGCGAGTATGTGAAGTGGACCGCCTGCGGGCAACATTTGGTATATTTTGGATGAAGCGTCTGGCACGCATTTTTGAGCATCGGTGAAACCGAGTTTTGTAAATCCTGGCTTGGATATCGAGTCAGTCTTTTGTTTTGAGTCTGTCTCTTTGTCTTGAGTCAGTCTTTTTTGCTTAAGGGTCTGTCTGGTTGTATCGAGTCAGTCCCCGTTGTATATAATACCAGGTGATTCAGGGGTTGTTGCCTCGAACACCGTTTTTTTTGTAATTATTATCTGTTTTTGTTTTGAGTCTGTTTCTGCCGAGGAGCCAGTTACACCAACAAAGCCGATTGAAACAGCTGTTGCTATCTCAAACTTCATGCTTGCTTTCAGCATAAGTGCCAGAGAATTTGATTGGGTCGACAGTACATCTCGCCTGCTCTCCTGCGCGCCAAACTCATTGCATTAACCTAAGTTTTCCAAAAACGAACTTTTTGAACACTGCGGTGATGAAAACGAAGAGGAAGGAATTCCTCGGGTTTTGCAAAATTTTGATCATTTTGAGAGAAAGAAAGGCGTGCTAAGCCTTTTAATGAGTGAGATCATGCTTGTCGGCATGAGTACTGAGAAGGATCCTGGCCTGATCCAGATTGGTTCCACACTATCTTCGGCGCGAGCGATTTGTCGCTTTCTTAAAAACTTTCAAAAGCAAATGTTTTACGCGGCCCTGTGAAGACTTGTGTGGAATCCCTCTTGAGGTCGCGCAGCCTAGGATCGCTCTCAGCCTCAAGATTCAACCTATTTGTTTTCCGACTTTGAACCTGTTCAGAACGTTCAGAAAGTTCAACGGACAAACGCCGTGAAAGGCCCGTGCGGCCAGTTTTGAAGTAGCCCTCGAGCAAGAGGCACCAAAAACCAAATCAGAAGGAGTAGATCTCGCCGGAAGAAGCTCGTGTAGCAACCGGGATGGATTCTCCGCAAATCAGTACAACAGCCGTTCTCCTAGACACAGAGAGGCTTCAACTTCAAAAAACCATTTGGTATGGACTTGCTGCACTTTTACCCTTTGAGAGGCTCGCTGGGCCGAAAACCCGGAAGGGTGACCCAGGCAAAAGTTAGAGCAAGAGAAAAATACAAAAAAGCAAAAAAATACAAAAAAAGAAGAAAAGAAAAGAAAAAGACAAAAAATGCAAAAAAGAAAAGAAAAAGAAATGAAAAAGAAATAGAAAATGAAAAGAAGCTCGCAAGGTCGAAAACCCGCATTGGGCGCCTTGGCAAAAGTAAGAGCCAAACAAAGTGAAGGTTAAAATACCCGAGTGTACCTTAACCGGAACAACGTAAGGCTTGATTCCCATGTTTGGGATACGTAGGCAACTTCATCATGAAGTCCAGCCCCCAACGCTTTCATAGCGTCTCAGTCCATGGAATGGTTTCGATTTCATCCCCAAAGTCCAGTGGCCGACACCCTTCAAGGTGATTGTGTCCATATATTTGTTGTGACCGTCTTCGTCATCGCTGTGTCCAAGAGTTCGACCACTGCCAATGAAGACTGTTTACAGATTGCTGCGGCACCATCCCAAACAAGGGACAATTTTCCGTTGCCGCGAGCCGCCGTGTGCCGCCATTCAAACTAGGGGCAACTTTCCGTTGCCTCCCACCTCCCTTCAAACCAGGGGCAATTTTCCATTGCCTCCGATCCGAGGTTGCGCATCTCGAAGGGTAAGCTCCATGCTTGTCGAGCATCAGCTGTTTGACAAATAGTTTTTGAAAATTTTTACTGAGGTTGACTATTTTCTCGAAAACTATTTCATTTTCCAAAACCGGACCATTGTCTTGGACCCAAAAAAGGAAAATTTTCAGTACTTGCAGCCCGACTTGCATACTTTTCAAATCAAAAATCGAAGAAGTACGTTAATCCGACTCTCATTTTGATCAAACCGTTTTAGTAGAAAGCAAAAACAAAAAATGGTTAAAATGATGAACTAGGGGCACAGTTGAGTCAGGCGTTTTGTCTTTCCCCCGTCATCGACGTACTTGCCAGAAGAGCGCTCTACCCGTCAGAAGAAATAGCCGTGAGCTAACGGTGTTGAGCATGAACCCACACCTTTCTATTTATCCATCAATCACCCCGGGGAGGGATGAAAAATGAGAGAATGAAGAATAGAGAGGTGTAAGTTGAGAGGAAAGTGAGGAAAAGGGTTTTGAGAAAAAAATCCGAGCTCGAGAGCCGAGTGATGTGAGAATCACAAATCAGAAAGGGTGGGAAACAATGCCTAGAGAAACTGGCCCCTCGTGATCTGAGGTCCCCCATCTTCGTTCACGCGTCTGTGTGTCGTGTTTCTTTGATTTGACGCTCTCGTCTTTTGTTTTTAGTCTTTCCCGAGCATGTCTCGTTGTGTTTAGGTCGTGCACCTATATTTGAGTCCTCCCCGCTGTGTTCAGTTGTAGGCTCGATATCTTGGTTTGAAAAACCCTCATTCGATTTCAAAAATCATTTATGCTCAGAATGCTGTGCCATTCTCTACATTTGAACGTGTTTCGACTCCAACCGGTTCCATCTTTGAGGTCCGTCCTGTTAGATTGGGCCGTTTGTTCAGAATTTTCCGTGTGCAGGATGAACCGAATGCTGTGCTAAGGGCTGTATACAGATTAATCCCCAGTAGAGCAAGGGTTGTGTGTCCAGAATCAGGCAGTGGGCTGCTTGGGTTATTTCGCCGTCGGCTGTTTAGTTATCTGATTATTACAGTGCAAGTGTTCAATTTTCAGACGACCAATCAGTTCCATTTACATTGAGGTGTAACATGATGAGATGCGATGCAATGCATGAAATGTGTAAATGTAAACACTTTTTCAGATAAAAAGTCCGTTTCATTTCATTATCTTTTCAAATGTACAAGTTTTGGAAACAAAAATCTGCCTGCGGCAGTACAAGGTAATCTATCTACCAACAAAAAGAAAAGTACAAGAAAGAAGAAAAATGACAAAAATCCGCATCTGTATCGAGCACTCCAAGGGCCGTCAGTCCGTCCTAGTCCTCTTCCTGGACGAGGGTCCAGGAGCATCATCAGCGTCGTCATCAGAGCCCGAGCTGGAACCGCCTCCGGTCTCCTCCTCCGATGACTCGGACTCCGCCTCGGCCTCCGCCTCTGACTCCTCGACATCATCATCGTCCGGGACTGGAGCTCGCGAGCTACTCCTGACATGAGTACGCCCTCCCCTGGTACGGGGAAATATCCTGCCCCCCTCATCTCTCTCCCGAGTAGGGACAGAAGTTCCGGCTGGAGCACCTCCCGCCATGGGAATCTGGAAAGGAGGCTGAAAAAGTACACAAAAAGGGAAATGCATCAGTATACTGTGAACAGTTTATCAGTGCAGAATGCAATGCAGAGTACAGTGTATGAATGCCGTGAGCAGTTTATCAGTGCAGAATGCAGTATATGAGTGCAGTGTGAGAATGCCGTGAGCAGTTTATCAGTACAGAGTACGGTGCAGAATGCAGTGTATGCAGTGTGTCAGATACTGTGAGATCAGTGGATCAGGTGTCATGCCGTGCATCAGATTATGCGAATCAGTATATAAATGGTTTGAGGCCAGTGTCAGAAGGACATACCGGTATGCTGTAGAGGGCTAGGAGATCAAATGTCCGCTGGAGCATCCCCATCATCGAGGCATTCATCGCCAACGACTGACGGGTGTACCCAAAAGAAGCCTGCAAAAGTGTCAGATGCATCAGTAGTCTGTGGAATATCAAGTAAACTGAAATGAAATGACTATACAAAAGTGCAGTAGTACATACCGGAGGTAAGTTGGGGACGTCAACGAACTCGTGCCCAGCCGGTGGAGGGGCGAAGGGAATCTGATAGGTCAACCCACCTTGCCCCTGGAAAGTCAGTACAGCGGGCAGGGCAGGCCAGCCAACTCCCCGTCCTCCCTGCACTCCGCCCCTGCCACGGACCCGGGCTCTCCTCGCAGCCCCTACTCCAACTCCCGCTCCGGCCCCAGCCGCCGATGCCACAGGCCTGGCCCCCTCTGCTCGACGGCTGCTCAGGGGGCGCATCAGGTACGTCCGCACGTACTCCTGATAGTCTCCAGTTCCTCGAAAGCCGGCCTCCTCCCAGCCGATGGAGTAATCATCCAGCTGCTCAGTGGTGAGCCCCTCGGTCTCCCTCATATCTGCAGGAGGGGGAACCGGGACTATCTGCTCAGGTAACCCAAGGGTCTGGCGTAGAAAACGCTCCCCCAGGTACCAAGCCCGATAGACCGGGCCCTCAAGCAAAATCAGGAAACGCGAGGTCTCCTCCGCACCAGGGAACCGACCCCGCATCGCCACCGGCATAGGAGCCCACGGCCGCCAAGTGATCTGAAAATGACAGACAGTTTGTTATCTACTGTTATTGAAATATACAGTTGGAAAGCGAAGCTTAAATGAACTAAAAGTAAAGCATACCTCCGCGGGGGTGATGGTGTCGAAATATCGGCGGAAGAAGCCGAATGTCTCCCGTGGTCGCCGGGTGCATCTCCCGTCGAAGCGACTCGAAAAGGGGACAGCCAGGGGAGTCTCCGCAACTGGCACGGGGGCAAGCCTAGGAAAGTAGGCGTAAACCCACAACTGCAAAACAGATGTTAGTATGACCGTCAGATAAAGCAGAAATGGCAGAGCCGTGTGTTGTGCAGTGTATTGTGTGCAGTGTACAGTGTGAGCAGTGTACAGTCAGTGTAAAGCAGAATGTATGTGTGTGCCGTGTGTATAGTATACAGCAAGTGTAAAGCAGACTACAGTGTGTGCAGTGTACAGAGTACAGAAAGTACGAGACAGAAATGAAAAAGCGGAGAAGAAATGTACCTCCCAAGCCCGCCAATAGCCTCCAAGCAGCTGGCCGCTGCCGCGCGAAGCCGAGCTCATGTACCCGTAAAGGGTGGCCAGAGCAGCCCCGCCCCAATCATAGTGCAAGATGTCCCGGACGTCCACCAGTGCGCTGAGAAGACAGAGAGGCAAGGTGTTCGCCCGGTCGGCGAAGATGGTAGTCCCGAACAGGAACATGAGGAAGCCGCGAGCATACCTCTCCACGTCCTCCGGGGTCATCTGCGCCTCCTCCTCCAACACGGGCTGGACTCGAAACTGGACCTCGAACCAGGAGTATCAGACGAAACCTGGGCGAGCTAGGGGTGGCACCTCTCCCAGTAGATAGACCTGAGTGGCGGTCCACTCATCCATCGCGATGTCAAAAGGGATCGGATCACCCCCACCCCGATGCCTGTGAGCATCGAGAAATCATGAGGGGTCATCGTCATATCCCCTGCAGCAGAGAAATGAAAAGAATCGGTGGTGTCCCACCACCTCTCCGCCAGAGCGGCAAGGAAAGGTCTGCATGTGGAGAGCCTGGAGAGTCCTTGGCAGAAGGCGCCGAAACCCGCTCGATCCACGATGCGTCGCACTACGTCGGGGAGCTCATCATACCACTCCTGTGCACCAGTATTCCCATACCCGCGAATGGTATGGGAACCCTCCTGTAAACAGAAAATAACAATTGCAAGACAACATTCAAAATGCAGTTTTTGAAAAAGCAGATATAGCATGTGTGCAAGTTTGACAAGTTTCAGGCAAATACCGGGTGCCGGTGTGCTTGCAGTGAAATAATACGTGTGATGTGTCAGCGTGTTTGGGTGTTTCAGAACAGATATAGCATTGTGTGCAAATCTAATAGATTCAGACAAATACTGGGTGCCAGTGTGTATGCAGTGAAATACAGTGAGCGCAGTGTGTTTGAATGATTCGGGGCTAGTGCAGTGTGTGTGCATGTGTCAGTCTTAAGCAGATATCAGTTGTATGTATGTTTACAGTCAACTACAGTCTACAGCATATCAGTTTTCAGCAGTTAAAGAATACAACTAACTATGACAGTTTTTGTATCCTACATTGCGGAAAGTAAAGCAGAAGACAAAGAGTTACCTCGGAAGTGCCGAATGAAAGGTGGGAGGTAGGCTCACGCAGCAGTAGCTCAGGCGCCACGTGCCTCTCGAAGCTCCGAAACTGACGCAGGCCGTCGGGGGGCAAAACATGGATCGCCGGCCGGTAGGTCGCCGGGTCGAACGGGCACTCGCTCAGTGGTAGGAGCTCGACCCCGGGATCCATCTCGTGGTCCGGGGGAGTCCCGCCACGTGGAATGTCGTCTGCCATATCGAAAATGATGAGAAAATGGCCAGGAAAAGGAAAATCGGGCCGGAATGCGAAGAGTCAACTCCCAAGAGGGTCGGAAATGGCCGGGAAGGCCGGAATATGAAAAGGCACAGGAATGAAGAGGAAAGTGGGGGGAACAAACCCCAAAAAGGCGAGAACGCCAAACGAGGCACCGAAACAAGAATGTGATCGGTTGAAAATGTCCGAAACGCGAAGGAAATCGCGAATCCGACGACGAAACGAGAGTAGAACGCGAAGAAACGGGCGAAAAGGGAGAGAGAAACGCTGTAGAGGGAGAGAGCAAGAGATTTCGGCGGAGGAGGAATGAGAAAATAGGGTTTAAAACCCTATTTTAAAACACCCAAGGTGAAAAGTCAAAACTGCCCCGCATCAGCAACTGTTTGCCGGTCGGCAATGTTTTGTGCTGGCCGGCACTTTTTTGTGTCGATGGACTTATTTTGATGCCGACGGCCAGCCGGTGGCCTCCCCTCCCGGCCGGTGATGTTCCCACAGCCTTGTTTAGGCCATGTGAGGAGTTTTTGGTCTTCATAGCTCAAGAAAGTGCAAGAAAGTGCATTCCCGACGCTCGATCGGCCTCCGTTCTGACTTCGGACTGCATCTGCCGTGCGTAGCACTTCAACCCATGCAAGGTGTATCCTTTTCGCATCCTTTTGGCTTTTGCAAGGTCCAAAAGTTGCCCCATGTATATCGCATATCAATCGCACTGTTTTGTGCATTTCAAACTATCGCACTGTTTTGTGCATTTCAAATTGTCGCACTATTTTGTGCATTTCAAATTGGCGCACTGTTTTGTGCATTTCAAACTATCGCACTGTTTTGTGCATTTCAAACAATCGCACTGTTTTGTGCATTTCAAATCGTCGCACTGTTTTGTGCATTACATTTTAAAGCCTCGCACTGTTCTCCGCATCGCACTGTTTTGTGCATTGCATTTCAAACCTCGCGCTGTTCTGCGCATCGCACTGTTTTGTGCATTTCAAACCTCGCGCTGTTCTGCGCATCGCACTGTTTTGTGCATTTCAAACCTCGCGCTGTTCTGCGCATCACACTGTTTTGTGCATTTCAAACCTCGTGCTGTTCTGCGCATTGCACTGTTTTGTGCATTTCAAACCTCGCGCTGTTCTGCGCATCGCACTGTTTTGTGCATTTCAAATTTCGCGCTATTTTGCGCATCTCATTGCATTTTGCATGCATTCCATCGCACTATCCTGTGCACTCGCGTTGCCTAATGCATTGCGCTATTTTGCGCATCATACCGTCGTGCAATACACCAGTCTGGCGAGACCTTAAACACGCACGGTCTGGCGAGACCTTAAACACGTACGGTCTAGGAGACCTTAAATCCTTGGAAGGTGCAAGACCTTTAATGCATTGGTGTGCACACTATTGCTTTGTACATGTTTTAAGCCGCGTGTTGTCGCGCATTCCATGCAACATGCATTTCATACATCATTTGCATTTCAAAAACAAAAAACAACAAAAAAATGCATTGTCATGCATACATTTTGCATCCCGGTCTAGGAGACCTTAAATCCTCTAAAGGTGCAACTCCTTTGGTGTTTGTCGTGCCCGAACAACTTTTGGTGGTCTGATAAAGCCACCTGCCTATGTTCGCGGTGAGTTCCTAGAAGACCAACTGGGATGGTGGAAACTAGAGTTCGAATGGCTTATGCCTAGAACGCAAAGGTTCGGGAGTTCCGAGACTAAAGTCTGGTTTAAATACCCAGGGGTGTATCCTCGGCTTGAAATCTGTATGGAAGCCCCATAGATTGAGGCAGCTTGTCTGCGCCTCAGTTCTGGATACTGAACCAACCTAGTATATCGCCTTATTGGTAAGATAGGGAAAACTGCAATCATAGTCATTGCATCATAGTGCATTGTCATGCATTTCCATTGTAGCTTGCATGCATCCATTGCATTTTTCCCAGTCATTGCATCATAGTGCATTGTCATGCATTTGCATTGTAGATTGCATGCATTCACTGCATCGCCTTCCGCCTATGGCTTGCGCCTTTCCAGGTTAAGCTTGGTTTGGTATGTGTCCTTACTTTTCATGTTAAAACACAGTTCTGCATGTGTATCGCGCCGATTCCACGCTGATATGTTGGTTGAGGGTTGCGGCACCTTTTCTGTGTTACACATGGCTCGTACGTGTACATGCCTTTCCTAGGCAAAATTTGGTTTGGCTTGCGTGCCATATCCATTGTATCCATATCCATTCCATTGCGTGTTTGTAGATATTGCATTGTAGATTGCATGCATGCATTGCATCACTTCCCGCCTATGGCTTGCGCCTTTCTAGGTTGAGCTTGGTCTAGTATGTGCCCTTACTTTTCATGTTAAAACACAGTTCTGCATGTGTATCGCGCCGATTCCACGCTGATATGTTGGTTGAGGGTTGCGGCACCTTTTCTGTGTTACACATGGCTTGTATGCGTACATGCCTTTCCTAGGAAAGATTTGGTTTGGCCTGCGTGCCATATTCATGTATTACATTGTAGTGTAATTTTTGCATCCGGCATTAGGATCGTAGTCCTTTCTCCAGCGGGTTATTTCCCCACTTATGTCAATTCCACCCAATACTTGTTCTTGCGTCTATCTACAATACTCATAGTTCAGTTGACCGTTCTATGGTAGACAGACTTGTTATCTCCATCAATCTATTTGACATAGGTGTGGTTTTGAACCGCTCGTGATTGGATCACGATTCAAATGCTTTGCATGTAGCTTGCATTGTTTCAATTACATTGCATCTTCATTTGCATTATTTATACATTGTTTTGTATATATTGCATTTCGTTTTGCATCCACATTTGCATTGTCATGCATGTTGCTAACAATACTGTACCTGTTAAGTTTGTTTTCTTTTCAGGCACGATATTGTATGTACGGTTCATTTGAGGCTGGTGTAACCAGACGAGCAGCACAGGTATTGTATCTCCGAGTGAGACGTATTGAGAATTCCATAATTCTCTTACATCCTTTCTGCATTGTAGTGTAGTTTGGTATGCTAGCTTAAAACTGTCGCATGTTTGCTTCATTACAGCTTTATTTGCATGATCATAGGTTATGCTCGGCTCTGTGCATTGTCTTGCATTTTGCCCCTGCCTTCGGGCGCATATCTTGTTTGTCTTGCATGTTTGTCTAAGTCTTCGGCCTTGTCAAAAATGGGTCGTCTCTGGGCTTTGACATTCACTCCCGTCATTGTTATGACTTTCGAGTTCTGTCAAAGAGGGACAACTGTAGACACCCCATTTTTGACCGTCCTCAAGACTTGGACGTCACCATTTGAACACTCGGTGATTATCCATGTTTGTGTTTGTTCGGAGTTCCCGGAGGTCTCAGCTCGCGTGCCTTGCCTCAGGATCTCCGAACTCGACCGTTTAGTGTTTGGTTTTGCACCAAACACTTGTGTTTTACCTTGGAGAGGCAGGGTAGGGCTTGTAGACCATCCCCACCCACCACCGGCCGGTGTTTACTGCCACCAGCAATGTTTATTGCCAGCCGGCACTATTTGTTGCCGGTCAGCACTATTTAGTGCCGGCCGGCACTCTTTTTGGCCAAGATAGCATTTTTGGCCGGCCGATTGCTGTTCATCTGCTTTTGCAGATATTTTTAGATAGCTGTCTTGCTTTTGCATCCCTCCATACACGTGTATGGAGGGATCTCCCTCTTGTAAAGCTTGTCTTGTAAGCTTTACAAGACATATAGAGAGAGGCTTGTCTCTAGACTAGAAAGGTTGGAGAGGGTTGAGATTTTGAGAGCAAAAACAGCCATTGTTGAGCTCTGGTTTTAGGGTTTTGAGTTAGATACATTTTCTATATCTCTTTCCCTCTCATTTTGTACACTAGGTGTTTTGTGTCTTATTATTGCACACAAACACCTAGTGTTTCACCTTCCTTTGGCTCTTGAAGTTCTAAAGGACTGGTTTTGAAGCTTTGGCATTGGATTCAAGCTAAAGGAGGCCATTGGAGCACCATTTGTGAAGAAGGCTTCAAGGGTGAGAATCTAGTCCCATTTTCCCCTATTTTTTGCATTGATTTTCTACCTATCTTAGAGCTGTTTTTGTGCTTATTGTATAACATAAAAAAGTTCTTTTTTTAGACCCTCTTTATTGTTTATTAAGAGTGTTTTGTTGTTTGAGGGTGGTTGACCCCCCTTAGGCCTTGAAAGGCCTCATTTTGAGCCATTTTGTGCTAGCTCCGGGATTTTGGTGTTGGGGTCTCTTCACCACTGAAATCTTGAGGGATTTCAGTGGTGAAGATGATGCCTTGAAGTCCCAAGAAGGAGAGGGCTACCCCCTCTCCTTGTTGTCCTTGAAAAGGGCATATTTTGGCCTCTTGAGAGAGCATTATGCTTGAGTGTGTGTTGAGCATGTTTGGGCTGTTTTTCATGCTTATATATCCATAATATAACATGACTTGATGTTGGTTTTGGTACTCCATGCATGCCTAGCATAGTTGCCTTGTAATGCCTTGTTTATGCCTTAATGTGCCTTAGGTTGTTAGCCTTTGTTGGAGCATGTTTTAGGCTTAGTCTTGTGAAGATTATATGCATATTTTGCCATGTTTTAGGTCTGTCCATAAGTGTTTGGGTTGATTTTGGCATGCTTGATATAGCTCCTTTGTACTTGGGCTTGTTGGCCTTGAGTATGTGCATGTGTAGCATGGCATCTTTGCATTGTTTTGGTGATTTGGGGTCCCCCCACATGTTATTTCAGTCCCATTTCCATGCTTGTTTGATTGCCTTGCATACCTCTTTAATGCTTTGGAAGCATGTGTTGCATGCTCCATGTTTTGGTCATTGTGTATGCCTTTGCATTTGAGTCACTTAGATGCCATCTAAGGAGTCCTTTGGCCTTGTTTTGACATGCTAAAAATCTGTTTTTAGTAGTTTAATGCATGCCATGTTTGTTGTGATAAACGTGCTTCAAAGCTTCATGACTTGCTTCAAGTGCTTGGACCATTCTTGCATGCACTTGCTTGTCTTGTTTAATATGATTTGGCATCGTTTTATAACTTGATTTTAGAGCTCATGTTGCATGCTAATTGTTCATGATTGCCTCTTTCAAGTGTGCTTGAATGTTGCTTGCTTTGTGCCTAAGTGTTGGGCCTTAACATGTGTATGTGTGCATGCATGTTTAGCCTTCATTTTTGGGCATTATGGCTACTGTTTTAGGCCTATTTGGAGCTGCCTAATTCATGCATAAGTCCATCTTTGCATCCATTTGCATGCCCCTATGTTTGCTTGTATGCTTCCATAAGCTTGTCACCATGCCATGTTGCATCCTTAGCTTGTATGCTTAGGTTGCATTGCATTTTGCATGCATTCCTTGTCCCTTGATTTGGTGATAGGGATTAGGACTTTGGTTTGATTTGGTTTGCATGCATTTGAAATCAAAGTTGCATACTTGGTTCTTTGGGCCATCATGCATGGAAATGCGTGATTGGTGGTCCGAGAATCGAGGCACATGCCCCTTTGAGTCGCAAACATGATAAGGGACATGATTATTGCATACATGCCTTGAATTGTGCTGTCATGCTTTGCCTTGCCCTCTGTTGCTGTCAGTTGCAGGTTCTGCAGGAACACTCTGCCGACCGGCAGTGTAAGGTGCCGGCCGGCAACAATTTCTCTGCCGACAGCTTCATTTTGTGCCGATGGCTACACACCAGTGCCGGTGGTGATTCCACTCAGCCGGTGGCACTCCCCAGTGTCTAGGGATGCAGTCTTGAGGTTTTGACAGCCTCCAGAGGAGTGAAGGAAGGAAAACAGAGGCAGCCTATGCATGGCGGCGCATTTCCCGAGGCGATCTTCCTGTTTTAATTAATTTATTTAATTTGTTAATTAAATTAATTAATTTGTAATATTTAATTAGCTTGTGTAGTTAATTAATTTGTAATATTTATTTGGTCCCTCCGAGTGAGGGAAAATCTGTAATAAGTGTGTGTGAGTGGTGTGTATGTCTTCCAATCCCCACTTCTTTCTTCCCTTTTACTTACCTACTTTGATGGTTAGTATTAAGGCACGTTTAATTTAGCATACCTTATGCTATGCATGCGTGCATTCATGCATTTGTGTTTCATACATTAGGCTCGGTACATCATGCTAACTGCATTTGTACTTCAAATTCTAAACTGAATATGTGATAGTTGCGCATTTCTCACATGCCATGTTTAGGATAGCCGAGCCTATTCTAGCAACACTTTGTATGCGATGCATTAGGCACTTAACATGGACTTGGATCATGCATGTTTGCTAACGAGTTCTTTGTTTTGGCACGGAGTACGATGTAAGTATTTCCGCTTTAGCATATCGCATGAGTGTGAATGCTGCCATGACAGCATGCTTAACATGTGGCTAGATGCTTATGTGTTATAAACTGCTTGGATGCCTGTGGGTGGAGGTTGGATTGTTTGAGTTGGAAGAACTCATTGAAATCCGTGTTTTAGCCTACTTGCGAGTAGCAAATTTCAAAACATTTTTTAAAACAAACGGATATGCAATGTTTCTTTCCAAATTAGGCAATCTAGTCTATACTTATTTGCTGCGCGCATAACATAGTAATTCTAGGCTAATAAATGGAATAAGAACACAAAACGCTTTCAAAATTGGATATCACGGTTAGTAGAGGCCGGTCTTCGGACCGGGCGAAAGGGGGTGCTCATAGCTGACCTTCCCCGATCGTACCCAAGCTCCCGAGCCGAGACAACTCCAGTGATGACGGACATGTGGCCTTCGGCACCGAGTCAGGGTTTCCTAAATTCTCCCATAAAAAATATTTAGGTGGTGACTCTGTATCTGGCAAAGCAGTCCATGTTTGGCACTACTTTTTGAAAAATCTGTTTCTCAAAACGATTTGCCAGATTTGGACTCTTTGGTTCAGATTAAGAACCGTGACCACAAATCGAGTCCGAACTGTAGCGTGAGGCCCACGCGGGCGCGTCTACAATCATCAATAGCCAAGATATTTTGAACAACCCAAGCCTCGGCTAGGGTAAATCCTAATAGGAACACATCCTCCATGCCATGCTCGATTTACAAAACCAGTGTAGACACCTCTAGCGGGATGGATTGACGAATTCCCAAAAACTATAGCCACCCCCTTCCCGTGGGGGTATTTCAACATCTGATACTGGGTGGAAGAAACTGCCTTTACCTGGTGCAGCCACGGCCTCCCTAGGAGTAGATTAAAGGTTGCGGGAACGTCCAAGACATGAAAGTCAATCTGTGATATCCTAGACCAACCTTGGTCTGAATCTGCACAGTTCCCATCACTTCTTTACTAGTATTGTCATAAGCCCTTATCACCTAGGCAGTTAGCACAAAGTCCATGGGCTTCAACCCGATTGCATATGCCATCCTCGACGGACACATGTTAATGGTGGATCCAGTGTCGACAAGAACCACCGGTGCCCACTTTTCTCTGCATTTCACAGAGATGTAGAGCAGTTTGTTATGGTTTGCGCTCTCAGGCGACAGTTCCTTGTCAGAAAAGGTCAACGTCGGGGAAGCTTCTCCTGGAAAAACCAATCCTACCAGCTGCTCAGGCGTAGTATCTATTGAAAGTTTGGCCTTGTCCATAGCAGAAGGGGCATCTTGTCTATACACTCTTGAAGCCATAAGCAGTCCCTAGATGGAGATGTCTGCCTGTATCTTCTTCAGCTGTTTCAGCACAGCCTCCTTTTCGAGCAATTTATCCTTCTGCTTGTCTGTCTCCCTGTCCTTTCCGGATGCCTCTGGTTGATCTAGGTGTGGGGGTTTGAAATATCGCCCGCTCCTAGTCATGTGATCAACTTCGCCAATGTACTAGGTATCATCCGGCTGGTTACTTCCCCAGTCCTCATCTGTGTGGACAAGACATAGATCATCATCTTCCCACCACATGTCATCGGCAACCGACAGACACCTGTCTGGCTCCGTTACAACTATTCCTGTGCCCACAGCACCTTCCATTCCTGTGCCCGTAGCACGCTCTGTTCCTGTGCACACAGCACGTTCTGTCCTCGCAGGGCCCTTGGCCTTTCTGGCCCTCTCAGAATCCTCTATCCTTTCCCGTTCAAACTGCTTCAACGCAGCTTGCTGTTCAACATCTCCTATATTCAAATTGCCCAGATCCAAAGCGAAATTCTTTACACCGGCGTTCTCCAGCAATGCATCCAGATTCCTGGCCCTTCCGGCCACAGTTGATGTCCCCGTCCCTAACGGACCCTGTTCTAGCTGAGGTTGTTCAACAACATCTGGCTAGTCGTCAAGCCACCCAGTAGACTCCGCTGCCCCATTCAAATCAAACCAGTTGACTGTCATATCTCCCGGATCTTGCTCGTTGAAAAACTGATCATTAGCAATGTCCTCTTCTAGTTCTACCAGGTCATCCAGCCCCTGATTAAGTCCATCCTCCCGTACTACACAAATCTCTGCCTCTACTGGCAATTCCACATTCGGCCTAGCCTGGACTGCTGATGTAATGTAACCGCTCGAGTTATACATGAAGCTTGTAGACCTCTCAGGCTCTGTATCTGCACTCTCATCTGCCTCCGCAGTCGACCCGCTCCTATCTTCGATAACTACCACCACCGCTTCAGGTTGGGTTCGGGAGATGTCCAACATGCACAAGTCAGTGCTGTTAGGAATGAACACCTCTGACTTGTGTAGGTGAGAAGGGGTGATATATCTACTAGGGTCGTATGACACAACCCCTGTTCTGATCAAATTGATGTGTTTGGGAGGTGGAGCTTGGTTATGTGGTGGGAGAGGGTTGGTTGTGACATTCGATTTCTCCGGAGGCACGATCACCCTATTGTCAATGAGATCCTGGATCTCATGACGCAATCGAAAGCACTGGTTGGTGTCATGACCATGGTGTTGGTGAAGGGCGCGGTACTTTGTCAGGTTATGGGTTGGTGGGAGATTACTTGGTATGGGTCGCGGCTCTAGGGGCATTAGGTGCCCTTTCCTAATCAAAACCCCCAAATCCTTAGACGAAGACATGTATAGTGGGGTAAAGGTTCTTTGGCCTCTTGGTGGAAATTTGGTTGTTTGTGAACTACTTCCGGACGCACCGGTGAATGGTGTAGCTGAAAGGGTTCTTGGGGTTGTGGTGGTGGTGACCATACTCACATTTGAAGCTCTGGCAGCTGCAGCACTGCTTGTGCCTGCATTCGTACTGCGGTTGAATGCCCTCTTGGGCTGTTCTCTCTCATTATCAATGAGGCCCTGCTTCATAGCGTCCCCGATCTGCACCCCTATCTCATCTAAATCTGCAAAGGTGGGGAGGGGGAGAACGATCATCTTCTGCATAAGCTTGGGTTGGAGGTTGTGCACAACCATCTGAATCTGATCTTTGTCAACAGGCTTGATGGTCATCATCGAGGCCTTGGCCCTCCACCGGGTCACAAAATCGGAGTAGCTCTTCTGCGGCTCTTGCCAAGTTGTCTCAAGATCACGGGTTGTGACCTCGATCTGTGTATTATAGGAGTATTGAGTTATGAAGGCCTCGACCATCTCATCCTAGTTCCTCTTAACAATGTCTTCCAGTTTTGCATACCAAATAGCCGCTACACTTGACAAGGTCCTGCCAAACAGAAAAAGTTTCTACAATCTAGAGAGGCCCATTGGCCTTAGTATGTCCAAGAACAGCCGCAAATGCACCATAGGATCTCTAGACCTATCAAAATGGTCTATGTGTGGCATTTTAAATCGGTCCAACAGCGTCACGGCTGAGTTGGTGTATCCGTCTTCAATATCCGGAATGGACTTCACACCCTGAGATTTCTTGAACAGCTTTTCAAGCTTTCTCACTTTCCATGCTGTGGGGTCCACCTCAAACTCAAAGGGAGAATCCTGTAGGTTAGTAGGTGTTTTGGATAGCTGGGGTGGGATTGGGGGCGGAGCCGGCCCTGTCGGAACGTCCGTATCTTCCTGGGCATTTGGTGTCTCCCCAAGTATTGGAACTCTTGGTGGGAGAGGAACTTGGTGTGAAGCAGATGCTCCGGTTTGCTGCTGTAACCTGGCGATTAACTCTGCCTGTTGGGCCATGACCTCGGCCTATTGTTTGGCAAATTCTGCTTGACGGACAGCGTCCTGCTGCATGGTCCTCATACTTTCCTAGAGCTGACGCATCATCTCCTTTATACCTGCCATATCGCGCTGATCTATCTGCACAACCGGTATATTTGTCCCTACAGTAGAAACTAAGACCTCAGCCTGACTGTCCACTAATGGGGTAGACCACTGATCTGACGACCACTGTACCGATACACTGCGTCCTCTTGACCTCCGTCTGGTAACCTGGGGTAAAGAAAGGATCACTGCTTGTCCGTCTATCAGATCCCTAGATCGATTAAGTCTACGACCTCTAGCCCAGAGTGCTCGGGGGATAGCTAACTGATCAGATGCAATGGTGCTAAACTACCTTGCAAAAAGATAAATAAAGCAATAATAAGGAAATAATGAACAGAAAAACGGACAGTATAACAGCTTAAATAAAGACAACACACAGTTGGCAAACACAAGTTGAATGGAATGTTCTCAACCACTGATCACTATTCCCAAATCACTGTCCCCAAATCTGAATCTGATACCCGCAGATATAATTGATTCTCAAAGTACTGATGCTGATGCCCGCAGGCCAGATACCCAAACTTGTAGACTGATACGTGCATACCTGTAGAGGCCAAGTCTAAAAGCACATAACAAGCAAGTGAGAGCCAAAACACCCCTATGTTGGGGTAGGGTTTCCCTGTCCTATTGTTAGGAGCTAGGGTTTCGCTACGCACACAGCGGCTTTCAAACAACCAACAATTAAGTAAGCAACATGTCCTAGTTTGGAATAGTCACTATGGATTCCGATATGCACTACGTCGAATGGTCAAAGAGGGTGCCTCGGTGAAAATCGAGGTTTGTGTTCCCGTTGTGGTAGAGCCCGCAACCGGTCAGCCTTATGGCACGCTTCTCAAAGCATGCCTCTGACAAACCGTTCAGGAATAGCATATGAAAAACACGGTATCCTAGGCGCACCAATGCAAATGCAATGCAAAGAAACACATAAGTGTAATCAAAACAAGATATCATGAGTTCGAGTCAAGTTCTCTAACTCCCCAGCAGAGTCGCCAGAAACTGTCGACGCGCCTCGAAGGGCTTTATGCTGTGCTACAGTTCGGACTCGAATGTCATGGTTCTGAATCTGATCTCACAACGTGTAATGTGAGATTGATAAATCACCAAAGAGTCCAAATCTAGCAAATCGTTTTGGAAAACTGATTTTTGTAAAAAAGTGCCAAACATGGATTACTTTGCCAGATACAGAGTCGCCACCTAAATATTTTATTTTGGAGAATTTAGGAAACCCTGACTCGTGCCTAAGGCCACATGTCCGTCATCACCAAAGTTTCCTCGGCTCGGGAACTTGGGTACGATTGGGGAAGGTCATCTATGAGCACCCCCGCTCGCCCGATCAAAGATCGGCCTTTACTAACATGATATCTTGTTTTTGAAAACACATGCATTCTTATTCCGGTTATTAGCCTAGAATTACTATGTGATGCGCACAACACACAAGTATAGACTAGATCACCTAAGTTGGAACAAATCATCTCATGTTTGTTTGTTTGAAAGTGGTTTGAAGTTGCTACTCACAAGTAGGCTAACACGTGAATTTTGCCACCCTCGAGTGGGCTTAGAAAACATGATTTTGCCACAATCAAATGGGCTTAAAACTCGCATTTCAATGAATTGTTCCATTCAAGTAATCTAACCTTCACCCACAGGCATTCAGGCAATTATATCATACAAGCAGTTAGCCTCATAGCAAGCATGCTGTCATGTTAACACTCACACTCATGCAAGATGCTAAAGTATAAAAGCTAACCTAGCACTCTGAGCCAAAACAATAGCTAGTTAGTAATCAATGCATGATCCTAGCTATGTTAAGATGCCTAATGCAACACATGCAAGATGCAACTTGAAATAGGCTCGACTATCTAAGAATGGCATGTGAAATGCGACAACTCGATACACGTATTCAAGTTAGAATTGAAATACTATGCGGTTAGTATGATGCGCCGAGCCCAGTGCATGCAAGACAGATGAATGATGCACGCAAGCAAAGCATAAGGTATGCTAATTGAAAATGCCCTAAAACTAACCATTGACAGCAGGTAAGTAAAAGGGAGAAAGACGTGGGGTTGGAAGACATTCACACACTCACGCACACATATTACAAAATTCGCCCCCTCGACGGAGGGTCCAAATAAATAATACAAATCAACTAATTAATTAACTACCCTAGCTAATTATTACATAACTCTTAACTAATTAAACAAATTAATTAAGCTACGAAACTAAAGAGGCCGCCGCAGCTCTGCCACAGAATGATTGAATGATGCATGCTCGATTGCCTCGCTTGGAAACCCGTAGCCATGCCATATGTTGCCTCTGTTTGCACTGTTCTACACTTTTGAAAACTGCACAAGTCCCAAGGATGCTTCAGAACTACCCCCTGAGCACTATGAGATGTCACCGGCCAAAATATAGGGACATCGGCCATGTGGAATTGGTCATCGACCATTTGTGAGGATCTCGGCTAACAATGTTTAGTCGATCGACACTGAAGATGGCCGGTAGCCATATCTTCCTGCAGAATGCTGTTTTGCTGTAGTAGAGGACAAACAGAGCATGGCAATGCATTTTGAAGGTGATGTGTGCACAAACACCCTCCCTATCATGTCATTAGCTCAAGGGAGTTTAGTGCTCGACCCTCGGGCCATCAATCACGCATGTCGATGCATGATGGCCAAAGGAGCCAAGTGTGTGATTCAATATGGAATGAATGCACAAAAACACATGAATGCCTAGAACTCTATCATGTTGGATCAAGAGTGTTGGCGACTGAGGATTGAGGCACGTTTCATCACTTCAAGTACGAACGTTCCTTGTTCCTCGTGTTTGGTTTGACACCCCAAACCAAACACAATGCAATGCATGCATGCCAAATACAATGCAATCATGGAAATGCGATGCAATGCAACATGAGCACGCCAAAGGCAATACAACGCAACCTAACATGTAAACAACATGGCATGCAACAAGTATACAACAATACTATGCAACCTAAACATGCAAATGTGCAATGTACTAAGCATGCAAAATGCAATGTACCAAGTATGCAATAACGACGAAATGGAACAAGCATGCAACAATATGCAAGGATCACGCAAGATAGACTTAAACTGAAATGGGCAGACCTCAGCCATGCCCAAATCAATGGCCAAAACACTAAAACTAAGGCACCAACATGCAAAACAAACATGTACACATATTGGTCCATCACTTAGGCACAAAGAGGACAACTCTCGAAAGCACTCAAAGAGTGAAAAGCATACAAGCATGACAACACTACATGCTCTGAAATGATATCAAGGATAATGCCAAATCATACACACAAGTCAAGCGTAACATGCAAGAAAGCTCAAGGCTTAAGGCTAGCCAAGGAGCTTGTACTAAGGCCATATGAAACAAGCTCCAAAGAGCCAAGGACAACCAAAACAGTCCTAGATCATGCTAAAGGGGGTCTAAAACATGCAAGGGCCAAAGCTAAAACAAGCCAAAATGAAGGGCCGAAGGCAAGATGCAAGTAAGGCCAACAAAGGGGATTACACTACACCCAGCAAAACCAAACATGGCATGACTTGACCAGTGAAAATTAGAGATATGGCATGTCAAAATAGGCCCAAAAACCCATTTAGATGGCATCCCGAAGACCTAGTCATGGAGGCATGCACAATGACCCAACCTTAAGGCACAAAACATTAACCTCCCAATGCATGGAAAAGATGATAAATGCAAGTGTATGGTTACACTACATGGACTGAAATCACATATGAGATGATGCCAAATCATGAAAAAGGTCCAAGTAGCTCATGCTAATGACTTGGACCCTCAAAACTAACAAGCTAGACTGTATGGTAGCCATACAAAGTGATGCATGTATGATCAAAACAACATGAAGCAGAGTTTTAACATACTGAAATATGAACAAAAGCCCCTTTGGGTCGAGTCAAAATCGTGCTAAAACCATAGCTTAAAGCACAAAGCATGTTAAGGCAATAGAGAGGATTACACTACAAGTGCATGGTGCATGCAAGAAACCACTAAACCAACCATAGACAAAGGTATAGCATGACAAAATAACACCAAATACTTGCTGAAATGAAGCCAAAACATGCTAAACAAACATGCTACCATTACAAGCCATTAACACAAGCAAATGAGACACAAGGAGGGAGGGGTGTCCCTCTCCTATACAAGACTCTAAAACCACCTTTCCACCACTGAGAATCCTCTGGATTTCAATGGTAGAAAGGTCAAACCAAAGCAAGAACAAAGGCTAAAAGAGGTGGCTCCAAACAAGGCCAAACAAGGCCTAAGAGGGGGTAGACAACCCCCAACCAAAAAGTGACCTGAAACAATCATCTAAATCATACAAAATTAGAACTTTTTTCAGTTTATAGTTAAACTTAAAACAATATGCAAATAGGTCTAAAAGCTTAAGCCAAAATGGGGAAACAAAAGGTTAGTTGCTCACCCTTGAAGAACACCTTCAAGAACACAACTCCAGCCACTCCCTTGGATCAAAACCAGCACAAGAACTCTAAAACCAACTTCCTAGTGCCTCAACAACCAAAGGAAGGTGTTCTACTAGGTGCTATAGTGCAAAAGTATGAACAAAATACACTTTAGGTCACAAACACACACACAAATATATAGAGAGAAAGATATAGAGATAGAGCGATATATGAACTCTATATCTATTTTGCTGAACCTCTGGAAAGGGAGGGGAGGCTCCCCTCTTATAGGAAATCAAATTCAAAGCTTCTTAGAGAAGCTAAGCTTTGGTTCAAATCTCTCCATACACGTGTATGGAGGGGAGGGTCTGTGCTCACCAGCTGGCACAACTGGTATGCATAATGCATGAAAAAGGCAAAGAAAAGGCCTCGGCCAGAAAATATAGCCGATCGACCAAAATAAGTGTCGACCGACCAACAAAAGTGCCGACCGGCCGACACTTTTGGCCGATGGCAAGAAAACAAGGCCGATGACTTCAAGCCTTGGCCGGTGGGTTGAGGGGATGGAAAACAAGACACCCTCTTCCCTCAGAAGCAAAACCACAAGTCCTTGGTCCACAACCAAGCACAAAACAGACAAGTTGAGAGATCTTAAGGCAAGGCGCACAACCAAGACCTTTAGGAACTCAAAACGAACACAAGCATGGATGATCATCGAGTGTTCAAACGATGACGTCCAAGTCTTGAGGATGGTCAAAAATGGGGTGTCTACAGTCATATAAATTATTAAGTCTTATGTAAGTGTGTGTGAGATATATATAAATTCTGTGATTGTATGTGTAACTCTGGGAATGTATTTAAATGCTTGAATCTAATTAAACCATCATGTATGCACAAGCTCAATGGATGCTGTCTTTTATTGATATTGCTTCCGCTTAAGGCCTCGTATGTGTTTAAATATTATTCTAAATTCTGTTTGAGTCCTATGTACGGGCCGGTCATGAACCAAACTTTTAGGGGCAGATTTGGGTCGTGACATTACCCGCGGCCTCAAACCAAACAAAATGTATTCCATCATAGTTAAGGGACCAAACGGAAGCAAATTCAAATATTTTGTCCATAGTGCCGTGCTTACATGGCACATCAAATAGCACATATCTGTATTCATTAATAACTCACACCAAAAGGGAAATCAACTTAAAATGTTATACACCCACATGATCATTCAAGTCTTAGTCAGCCTAACCAAAACTTACATACAAAGGTAATCCAACATTTTCGCCAATATAACAAGATTACGACAAGAGAACAAAAGAGGCGAAAGTAAGTCTCATGCGCGAGACGTTTGGACTGACTCTCCAAGACTTGACCTCACTCACAGACTTCACCGGGGCTGGGTTTAAACATCTCTTTGCTCACCTACATACACATGAATGAGTGTGAGCAAAAGCCCAGTGAATAATATCAAATAAAGAAGGTACGCAAATCAAATTCACATATATCAGACAACCTTGGGCCCATGTAGAATTCTATTTAGTGCATTATTTTGGTACATTAGGTGATCCAAGCCTGAACATATCAAACGGCCTCTGGCCCACTTCGTTCTTTAACAAACGGCCTCGAGCCCAATTCATTCATGTGTATCAAACGGCCTTTGGCCCAATTAATTGTATCCAACGGCCTTTGGCCCATTCATTCATTCATTCATGTCAAACGGCCTTCGACCCAATCGTTCGTGTCAAACGGCCTTCAGCCCAATCGTTCATGTCAAACGGCCTTCGGCCCGATCATTCATGTCAAACGGCCTTCAGCCTAATCAACGGCATCCAACGGCCTTTGGCCCAACCACATGGCATAACAAATATTTGTCCACAATTCGATTTAACAAACTTATAAGACTTAGATGGAAGTAAGCAATTGGACAAATAACATACTTCAAATATCTTTATTAAGATATTATTCACAGTGATCTACCGATGGATTTGCCCTCGTGCTTGACCCTACACATTTCATGAACATAATGGGTCATAAATGATTAAATCCGTTCTTAATTCATACATCCTCTTAGGCTTGTTTCTTATCCTTTTAACTTATTTATGATGCTCAATGCATGCCTAAGAGTGCTTAGAAATAAAAGAGAACGGAAAATGAAACACAGAACACCTTTACAAAATTTCTAAAACAGGGGTCCTCGCTCGAGCGTGGGTTCCGCTGCTCGAGCGGACCCTCATGGTCTACAAAAGTACTGGTTGCCTCATTTTTACGCTGGAGCATGAATTCGGACGCTCAAGCTGAAAGTCGCACTACATGGCTCCCCGCTCGAGCGTGAATGTCCTCGCTCAAGCGGACATCAATGTCTGCAAAAATTCTGGGAGCTCGCATTTCATGCTTGAGCGGCGCTTTCCCCGCTCGAGCGGACATGCCAAATTCTCGGTTTTCCAGAATTACTCTTCAAGTTCAAACTCCATGTTCAAAGGTTCAAAACTCACATTTTTGGTACAAAAACATGGAGAGACATTACATAATATAAGAATACAACCAAAGTGAGGCTAATTATTCATAATCATGATCTAATCCTCAAATAGATTAACATTTCTCTTGCATGGTCCAAACTTATGCACTCAAGCTTCATACCAATTTCATAACTTCATCAATCATGCAGGCATATCAATTTTTTACTTCATTTCTATTTAAAATGTTACAAATGACACTTATTATTACGAAACCCATGAAAATTATGCATGCATGTGAAGATTGGTGCCCAATTCTCCATGTTCAACATTATTCATGCTAGCTTATGCAATTTCATGGCAATTCATGGTAATTTCATGCATGCATCTGCATTCTAACTTCATATTCAACTCAATCTTTGCCATGAGCTACCACATCACTTGAATTCACAAAATTACAAACTTAACTCATAAATCTTTGCTCAATTACTCACCTATGAGCTTCAATTCTTCCAAATTATAGCAAATTCTTGAGCCTAGCCTTTCAAAGATTGAGCTCCTTAGCAAGATCTTCAAGATTGGCCCTTCTCTCTCTCAGTTCTCGCTCTCTAAATTCATCTCTCTCTCTCTCTCTCTCTAAGGTGTGATTTCAACCAAATGAGTTTAAAAGAGAGGAATTGAGCGAGAATGAGCCTTTTTATTAACTCTCTTAATCACATTTCATTAACACTAATTAATTAGGCACTATTTCATCAATTTAATCAATTTAATTTGATCCGAATCAATTTTCAATTAAATTTCACCGTAGGCTCTAAAAATTACGCAAATCACAATGGTGCAATCAATTTCGGTTTCTGTGGCCGATAAGGCCTTCAATTTTTCAGTTTATAACAGTAAGTTGAACAGATTTTCCTACGGCAAACAAATAGAAATTCAAAACCACATATATTCATATAAATGGCACTCAAAATCATATCAAACACATAATCACATTCACAATAAAGACCAATTAGCATAATACGGAACAGGGTTATCACAGTCTTCCATCCTTTAGAAAGTTTGGTCCTCCAAACTTATTTTACCTTCGTCAAGAAACAAATATGGATAGCACAGTCGCATTTCATCCTCCATTTCCCATGTGGCGTCCGTCCCATAGTGTTTGTAGACACCCCATTTTTGACCGTCCTCAAGACTTGGACGTCACCGTTTGAATACTCGGTGATTATCCATGTTTGTGTTCGTTTGGAGTTCCCGGAGGCTTCGGCTCGCGCGCCTTGTCTCAGGATCTCCGAACTCGACCGTTTAGTGTCTGGTTTCACACCAAACACTTGTGTTTTGCCTTGGAAGGGCAGGGAATGCCTTGTGAGGCATCCCCATACACCACCGGCAGTGGCTAGAGGCCACCGGCTGGTTTTTGCTGACACCGGCAATGTATATTGCCGGCCGGCACTATTTGTTGCCGGTCAGCACTATTTAGTGCCGGTCGGCACTCTTTTTTGCCAAAATGGCATTTTTGGCCGGCCGACTACTGTGCATCTGCTTTTGCAGATATTTTAAGACAGCTGTCTTGTTTTTGGCTCCCCTCCATACACGTGTATGGAGGGATCTCCCTCTTATGAAGCTTGTCTTGTAAGCTTTACAAGACAAGAAGTTCTATAAAGAGAGGGGCTCTCTCTTGTTGCAACGGTTAGACACTTGGGATATTTTAGAGAGCTTAGACATCCATTTTTAGGGTTTGAGTTCTAGGGTTAGGGTTTGATACACATTATCTCTCTCTTTTTCCCTCTTGTGTGTGTTAAAGTGTGTTTGTGTCTTACTATTGCACACAAACACATAGTGTTTCACCTTCCTATAGCTACTGAGGTTCTAAAGGACTGGTTTTAGTGTTTTGGTGTTGGATTCAAGCCAAGGAGGGCCATTGGAGCATCACTTGTGAAGGGGTCATCAAGGGTAAGAAACTAACACCTTTATTCCCCATTTTTGCATTGTATTTTGACCTGTCTTAAATTCGTTTTTGAGCTTAGTGTATAATACAAAAAAGTTCTGTTTTTTAGTCCTCTTGATTGTTTATTAAGAGTGTTTTTTGGTTTGAGGGTGTTTGACCCCTCTTAGACCTTGAAAGGCCCCATTTTGTGCTATTTTGTGCAAGTCTTGAGACTTTGGTGTTTGGACCTCTTCACCACTGAAATCTTGAGGGATTTCAGTGGTGGAGATGGTGCCTTGAAGTCTCTAAAAGGAGAGGGCCACCCGCTCTCCTTGTTGTCCTTGAAAAGGACCATTTTTGGCCTCTTGAGGGAGCACCATGTTAGAGGGTGTATTGACCATGCCTTAGTTGTTTTTTGTGCTTAATATGTCATATTATGCCTCTGTTTTTTGTTGGTTTTGGTACACCATGCATGCTTAGCATACCTACCATGTAATGCCATGATATCGCCTTAATGTGCCTTAGGTTGTTAGCCCTTGTTAAAGCATGTTTTAGGCTTAGTCTTGTGAAGCTTTTGTGCATATTTTGCCATGTTTTAGGTCTGTCCATAGTTGTTTGGGTCGAATTTGGCATGCTTAGTATAGCTCCTTTGCATTCCGGCTTGTTGGCCTTAAGTGTATGAGTGTATAGCATGACATTTTTGCATTGATTTGGTGATTTAGGACCATCCGCCATGTCATTTCAGACCTTATAGTATGCTTGTATGCTTACTTTAGTTGTCCCTTTAATGCCTTGTAAGGTTGTCATCTCATGCTCCATGTTTTGGTGACTATGCATGCCTTTGTTTTTGAGTCATTTGGATGCCATCTAAGTGATCCTTAGGCCTTGTATTAATGTCCTAAAACTCTGTTTTTGGTCAATAAGTTCATGCCATGTTTGGTCTTGCTAAGTGTAGTTCAATACTCCATTGGTTTGCTTTGAGCACTTAGGCCATTTGTTGCATGCTTGGCTTGATTTATTGCTTGGTTTGGCACCATGTTTTAACATGATTTTTAATGCTTATGTTGCATGCTAATTGTCCATGATATCCTTCTTTCAAATGTGTTTGAGAGTTGTCCAATTTGTCCCTAAGTGTTGGCCTTAACACGTGCATGCGTGTATATGCGTTTGGTCCCTTATTTTGGTCACTTTGGCCGCTGTTTTGGGCCCATTTAGAGCTGCCCAAATCATGTTTAAGTCCACATTTTCATTGGTTGGCATTGCCTCATGTTTGCTTGTATGCTTGCATAAGTGCCTTGCCATGCCATGTTGCATCCTTAGCTTGTATGCCTAGGTTGCATTTCATCTTGCATGCATGCCTTGTTCCTTGACTTGATGATAGGAATTGGGCCTTGATGTGTTTGTTTGGTTTGCATTTCATTTGACATGAAAGTTGCATACTTGGTTCTTTGGGCCATCATGCATGGGAATGCGTGATTGGTGGTCCGAGAATCGAGACACATGCCCCTTGGAGTCACAAACATGATAAGGGACATGAATGGTGCATATATGCTTTGAATTGTGCTGCCATGCTTTGCCTTGCCCTCTGTTGCTGTCAATTGCAGATTCTGCAGGAACACTTTGCCGACCGGCAGTGTCAAGTGCCGACCGGCAATCCTTTCTCTGCCGACAGCTTCATTTTGTGCCAATGGCCATAACACACTGCCGGTGACAGTTCCATTCAGCCGGTGGCACTCCTCAGTGTCCAAGGAACCAGTTCTGAGATTTTGGCAGCCTTCAGAGGAGTGAAGGAAGGAAAACAGAGGCAGCCTATGCATGGCGGTGCATTTCCGAGCAAGATTCGGGCATGCGCTGCATTTGGCCCTCCCCCCTAGGCGGTTTACTGTTTTTCCTAGATTAATTAATTTGCTTAGTTGATTAGGCAATTTGTAATATTTAATTAGCTTGCGTAGTTAATTAATTTGTAATATTTATTCAGTCCCTCCGAGCGAGGGCAAATCTGTAATAAGCGTGTGTGGGTGGTGTGTATGTCTTCCAATCCCCACTTCTTTCTTCCCTTTTACTTACCCGCTTTGATGGTTAGTATTAGGGCACGTTTAATTTAGCATACCTTATGCTATGCATGCGTGCATCATGCATTTGTATTGCATGCATTAGGCTCGGTACATCACGCTAACCGCATTTGTACTTCAAATTCAAAACTGAATATGTGATAGTTGATCGCATTTCACATGCCATGTTTAGGTTAGCCGAGCCTGTCTAGATTACATTTTTGCATGCGATACATTAGCCATTCTTAACATGAACTAGGACATGCATGTTTGCTAACTAATTTATTGTTTTGGCACGGAGTACGATGTAAGTATTCACGCTTTAGCATCCCGCATGCGTGTGAGTGTTGCCATGACAGCATGTTTATCATGTGGCTAGATGTTTATGTGATAAACTGTTTGAATGCCTGTGGGTGAAGGTTGGATTGTTTGAGTTGGAAAAACTCGTTGAAATCCGTATTTTAGCCTACTTGCGAGTAGCAAATTTCAAAACATTCTCCAAAACAAACGGATATGCAATGCTTGTTTCCAAATTGGGCAATCTAGTCTATACTTGTTTGCTGCGCGCATAACATAGTGATTCTAGGCTAATAACCGGAATAAGAACACATAACGTTTTTAAAATCGGATATCATGGTTAGTAGAGGCCGGTCTTCGGACCGGGTGAAAGGGGGTGCTCATAGCTGACCTTCCCCGATCGTACCCAAGCTCCCGAGCCAAGACAACTTTGGTGATGCCGGACATGTGGCCTTCGGCACCGAGTCAGGGTTTCCTAAATTCCCCCATAAAAAATATTTAGGTGGCGACTCTATATCTGGCAAAGCAGTCCATGTTGGGCACTTCTTTTCAAAAATCTGTTTCTCAAAACGATTTGCCGGATTTGGACTCTTTGGTTCAGATTAAGAACCGTGACAATTTGAGAGTCCGAGCTGTAGTGACCCCACAAATGAACAGAACGGGACTCATCCTCTCGGGGCGTTCGGGGACGTCTACAGTGTTCTTTTCATGCTACTTTCACCATCGGAATGGAATTGCTTCTTAACTGTTTCACTTACCGGTCGATGATTCGTTCCAGCCATTCTGCGTATTCCATATTCTCATCAAGAGCTATCCGGTGATAATCAATCACGTGAAGGGGATCTCGGAGATAACCCCTTAACATTGACACATGAAACACATTATGAATTTGCTCAAATCCCGGTGGCAAAGCAACTCTATAAGCAACTGGACCAAGCCTTTCCAGAATTTCAAACGGCCCAATGTAGAGGGGCGACAACTTTCCCTTCTTTCCAAACATGCTTGGCCTTTCATCGGAGTCACACGAATAAAACACATGATCACCAACCTCATACTCAAGAGGTCTTCTTCGAACATTTGCATAACTCTTTTGTCGGTCTAGCGCGGTTTTGAGCCTTAGTTGGATAATTTTAATCTTCTCAGAAGTGTCTTGCACAATTTCACGCCCAAGCAGAGCCCTATCTCCGACATCTGTCCGACAAATTTGCGATCTACACCTTCTACCATACAAAGCCTTGTATGGTGCCATACTGATGCTGGAGTGGAAGCTGTTATTGTATGCAAACTCTGCTAGTGGCAAATAATCTTCCCAACTCCCTTGAAAATATAAAGCACACATTCTCAGCATATCCTCTAACGTCTGTATGGTCCATTCTGATTGCCCATCTGTTTGTGGATGGAATGCAGTACTAAACCTTAGTTCTATCCTCATAGCTTTCTGCAAACCCTTCCACAATCTAGATACAAATTTCGGATCTCTATCCGACACAATAGATACCGAAACTCCGTGTATACCGACGATCTCATCAACATATATAGTAGCCCATCTATAAGCATCAAATGTAGTTCTAACAGGTAGAAAATGTGCAGCTTTAGTCAGTCTATCAACTACAATCCAAATGGAATCCATACCTTGAGGGGCTCGTGGTAGACCAACAACAAAGTCCATAGTCACATGCTCCCATTTCCATTCTGGAATAGGGTGAGGCTGAAGTAGACCGCCTGGTTTCTGATGTTCAGCTTTAACTTGCGGACATTGAAGCCACTTGGACACATACTCTGCAATTTCTTTCTTCATTTTGGGGCACCAATAGCTTTGCTTCAAATCCCGATACATTTTGTTATTACCCGGATGCATAGCAAACACTGATTTATGGGCTTTATCTATAATTCTTTTCTTTAACTCAGGAATGTTCGGAACACACAATCTGTCTTGAAATTTCATCACTTCATTTACCATACTATATTCCGATCTCGAACTCATTTCAATCTCATCAATTATCTTTTTAGGGAATTCATCCTCCTGTTTTTGTTTAATCTCATCAATGATTGCTAGTTCGGCTGAAATAGCGGCTATCAATCCGTCATGTTCACATATTATCACTTTAATCCAGATTTCTCAAAATCTTGCAAAATTTCTTTTTCTTCAGTAAGCAAACAAGCCAAATTCCCCATTGATTTTCTGCTCAAGCCATCAGCAACTGTATTGGCTTTCCCGGGGTGATACTGGATTTCAAGATCATAATCTTTTATCAATTCAAGCCATCTCCTCTGCCGCATATTTAGCTCCTTCGATGTAAAGAAGTACTTCAGACTTTTGTGATCCGTGTGGACTTCACATTTCGCCACCATACAAGTAATGCCCGCCAGATTTTCAAAGCAAACACAACTGCGGCCAATTCTAAATCATGTGTTAGGTAGTTCTTCTCATGTGGCCTCAACTGTCGGGAGGCATAAGAAATAACCTTTCTGTTCTGCATTAATACACAACCCAAACCTTTATAAGATGCATCACTAAAAATTACAAAGTTTTTCATACATGTGGGCAATGTCAATACTGGTGCAGTCGTCAATCTTGTTCTTAGTTCATGAAAGGTGGATTCTCTTTCGTCGTTCCATTCAAATGGTTTCCCTTTACGTGTCAGTTGGGTAAGAGGCACAGCTATTGTCGAAAAGTCTTTCACAAATCTCCTGTAGTATCCAGATAAACCCATGAGACTAAGAACTTTTGTTACATTTATCGGTGTAGGCCAATTCATAATTGCCTCTATTTTCTGTGGGTCCACTAAAATCCCCTCTTTGTTGATAACATGCCCTAAGAAAATAACTTCATCCAACCAAAACTCACATTTCTTTAGTTTAGCAAATAATTTCGTTTCTCTAAGTGTTTGCAGGACAAGTCTCAAGTGCTGTTCATGTTCAAGTCTATTCTTTGAGTATATCAAAATGTCATCAACAAAAACTATAACAAATTCATTAAGGTAGGTCATAAAAATTCGGTTCATTAAGTCCATAAACGTTGCAGGAGCATTAGTCACCCCAAATGGCATAACAAGAAATTCATAATGACCATACCTCATTCTGAATGTTGTTTTCTCAACATCTTATGCCTTTACTTTCAACTGGTGGTACTCAGGTCTCAAATCAATTTTGGAAAACACCTGTGATCCCTACAACTGGTCAAACAAGTCATCAATACAAGGTAAGGGATATTTATTCTTTATTATCACCTTGTTCAGTTCTTGGTAGTCAATACACAAGCGCAAGGTTCCATCTTTCTTTTTCACAAATAGCACCGGTGCACCCCATGGTGAAGTACTAGGTCCGATAAATCCTTTATCAAGCAGGTCTTGCAACTATTCTTTCAGTTCTTTCATTTCGGTGGCAGCCATTCTGTAGGGAGTTTTAGAAATAGGCTCAGTGCCTGGCACAACTTCAATAGTAAATTCTATATCCTTATCCACTAATTCCCCTAGCAATTCATTTGGGAATACATCTGGAAATTTGCTAACAATAGGGATACTGTTCAATTCAACATTCAAACATTGTTCAGATAACACATAACACAAGTAACCCTGGCACCCCTTCTTGATCAATTTACTTGCTTTCATTACAGATATTAAGTAAGGTGGAGACACTACCCCGTTACCCACAAACATAATTTCTTCTTGTTCTGAAGGTTTAAATACAACCCCTTTTGTCACACAATCGATGGCGGCACAATATTTAGTTAGCCAATCCATGCCCAAAATTATATCGAAATGTCTAAAGTTCAAGGGAAACAAATCTACATATACAATAGCATTCCCAACACGCATGTCACAAAATCAATACACAGATGCACACAACACAGCTTCCCCGGATGGAGCACACACACATAGCAAATATGGTAATGGTTCTAGGGGTTTACTCAATCTAGATGCAAACGCACAAGTTACAAAAGAGTGTGTTGATCTAGAATCAATTAACACAAAAGCATCCTGATTGCATATAGAGATAGTACCTGAGATAACGACTTCAACATTCCGTGTATCGCTCAGAACAAGCGCAGAAACTCTCCCTTGCCTCACGGTATCTCCGGCAGTAGTAGATCTCATAGTATTTCCCGATTTTGGGATGGATGCTGTTGAGCTAACATCTGATTTTCCATTGTTCTGGTTACAATCTCTGGCCATGTGCCCTTGTTTACCACATTTAAAACAGGCTCCTGAGACACGGTAACAAACTCCACGATGCCTTTTACTACAAATATTGCACATAGGAGATGTATCTCGGGAAGAATTTGAAGTACTTGAGGAGCCCGTGTTTTGCTTCTTTGAAAATTTCTTCTTCGAAAATGAGCCTTGTCTTTTGCTACCTTTCCAGTCAGTCATTGGTTTAGCTTGTCTGGCTATATTGGCTTCTGATATTATGGCCCAGTCTAGCACCCCAATATAGGTCTCCAGTTTGAGAACATTTACCTTTTCTAAGATGTCATCCCGGAGTCCCCCTTCAAAATGTCTCGCTTTCTTGTAGTCAGTGTCAACCACATGTGGTGCAAACCTAGCCAATTCAGTGAACTTGGCTTCATACTCAGCTATAGTCATGTTGTTCTGTTTAAGTTCCATGAATTCCGACACCTTTCTATCACTGACACACTGTGGAAAATACTTGTCATAGAAAATTTCCAAGAACCGTGTCCAACCAATGTCTTTATTATTTTCACGCATTAGCATCCACCACCTTCTTGCCTCATCTTCAAGAGTAAAAGTGGCTAAAAGCACTTTATGTGTCTCTGAACAAGGAAACACTTCAAATAGTTTTTCAATGCCGAGAACCCATGCTTCGGCCTTCAATGGGTCTAATCCCCTATGAAACTGTGGCGGTTTCATTTTTTTAAATTCTTTGGTGAGGGCTATTATTCGGTCATCATTCTGATTGTCTGGCATAGGTGGCACTAGAGGAGGAGGCGAAGGGTGTGGTTGTTGCCACTGTTGTTGCCACTTTTGTTGTTGCCTCAATGTCTCTGCCATTTCATGAATCAGTCTTTCCATTCTATCCATTCTGGCAGTAGAAGACTCCTCTATTTCATCACCTCTTGTTCTCACCATCTGATTAGACTTGCATTACACTTTATACAAAGGAATTCACAAGCATACATATACTAAAGACCACACATATTCAAATAATTCGGAATGCAATAAAATCACAAACTTATAATACATAATCGTTCACATTAAAGCATTCAAGCATATTCTCGTTGTTTTCAGATTCATACTTAACACATGAATGCATCCTAGATCTTTTCTAGACGCTTATTGCTCATTTGGACTAGTGTGTGAGTTAACTCATGCTCTAATACCATTCTGTCATGACCCGAACCCGCCCCTGTGGATTGAGGTCATAACCGGCTAGTAATCAAGGGATTACCCACGGCCTCAAACCAAACAAAACGCATTCCATTAGAGTTAAGGGGCCAAATGGAAGCAAATTCAAAAAATTTGCCCATAGAGTCGTGCTTACACGGCACATCAAATAACACATATCTGCATTCATTAATAACTCACACCAAAACAGAAATCAACTTCAAATGTTATACACCCACATGATCATTCAAGCCTTAGCTAGCCTAACCAAAACTTATATACAAAGGTAATCCAACATTTTCGCTAATATAACAAGATTACGACAAGAGAACAAAAGAGGTGAAAGTAAGTCTCATGCGTGAGACGTTTGGGCTGACTCTCTAACATTTGACCTTACTCACAGACTTCACCAGGGCTGGGTTTGGACATCTCTTTGCTCACCTACATACACATGAATGAGTGTGAACGAAAGCCCAGTAAATAATATCAAATAAAGAAGGTACACAAATGAAATTCACATATATCAGACGGCCTTGGGCCCATGTAGAATTCTATTTAGTGCATTATTTTGGTATATTAGGCGACCCAAGCCTGAACATATCAAACGGCCTCTGGCCCACTTCATTTCTTAACAAACGGCCTCGAGCCCAATTCATTCATGTATATCAAATGGCCTTTGGCCCAATCAATTGCATCCAACGGCCTTTGGCCCATTCATTCATTCATTCATGTCAAACGGCCTTCGGCCCATTTATTCATTCATGTCAGACGGCCTTCAGCCCAATCATTAATGTCAAACGCCCTTCAGCCCAATCATTCATGTCAAATGGCCTTCGACCCAATCGTTCGTGTCAAACGGCCTTCAGCCCAATCGTTCATGTCAAACAGCCTTCGGCTCGATCATTCATGTCAAACAGCCTTCGGTCCAATCAATGGCATCCAACGGCCTTTGGCCCAACCCCATGGCATAACAAATATTTGTCCACAATTCGATTTAACAAACTTACAAGACTTAGATAGAAGTAAGCAATTGGACAAATAACATACTTCAAATATCTTTATTAAGATATTACTCACAGTGATCTGCCGATGGATTTGCCCTCGTGCTTGACCCTATACATTTCATGAACATAATGGGTCATAAATGATTCAATCTGTTCTTAATTCATACATCCCTCTTAGGCTTCTTTCTTGTCCTTTTAACTTATTTATGATGCTCAATGCATGCCTAAGAGTGCTTAGAAATGAAAGAGAACGGAAAATGAAACACAAAACACCTTTACAAAATTTCTAAAACAGGGGTCCCCACTCGAACGTGGGTTCCGCCGCTCGAGCGGACCCTCGTGGTCTGCAAAACTATTGGTTGCCTCATTTTTACGCTCGAGCGTGAATTCGAACGCTCGAGCTGAAAGTCGCACTATATGGCTCCCCGCTCGAGCGAACATCAATGTCTGCAAAAATTCTGGGAGCTCGCATTTCACACTCGAGCGGCGCTTTCCCCACTCGAGCGGACATGCCAAACTCTCAATTTTCCCGAATTGTTCTTCAAGTTCAAATTCCATGTTCAAAGGTTCAAAACTCACATTTTTCGTACAAAAACATGGAAAGACATTACATAATATAAGAATACAACCAAAGTGAGGCTAATAATTCATAATAATGGTCTAATCCTTAAATAGATTAATATTTCTCTTGCATGGTCCAAACTTATGCACTCAAGCTTCATACCAATTTCATAGCTTCATCAATCATTCATGCATGTCAATTTTTGACTTCATTTCTATTTCAAATGTTACAAATGACACTTACTATTACGAAACCCGTGAAAATTATGCATGCATGTGAGGATTGGTGCCCAATTCTCCATGTTCAACATTATTCATGCTAGCTTATGCAATTTCATGGCAATTCATGGTGATTCATAGTAATTTCATGCATGCATGTGCATTCTAACTTCATATTCAACTCAATCTTTGCCATGAGCTACCATATCACTTGAATTTAAAAATTACAAACTTAACTCATAAATCTTTGCTCAATTACTCACCTATGAGCTTCAATTCTTCCAAATTATGGAAAATTCTTGAGCCTAGCCTTTCAAAGCTTGAGCTCCTTAGCAAGATCTTCAAGATTGGCCCTTCTCTCTCTCTCTCTCTCTCTCTCTCTCTCTCTCTATGGTGTGATTTCAGCCAAATGAGTTTAAAAGAGAGGAATTGAGTGAGAATGAGCCTCTTTATAGGCTCTCTTAATAACATTTCATTAACACTAATTAATTGGGCACTATTTCATCAATTTAATCAATTTAATTTGATCCGAATCAATTTTCAATTAAATTTCACCGTAGGCTCTAAAAATTACGCTAATCACAATGGCGCAATCAATTTCAGTTTCTGTGGCCGATAAGGCCTTCAATTTTTTAGTTTATAACAGTAAGTTGAACAGATTTTCCTACAACAAACAGATACAAATTCAAAATCACATATATTCATATAAATGGCACTCAAAATCATAGCAAACACATAATCACATTCATAATAAAGATCAACTAGCATAATACGAAACAGGGTTATGACATAATCCCAACCCCATGACTGGGTGTATGGCTGAGACATTCAAGAGTGAAAGTTATACATGATTATCGACATTAACAAAAGTGCTAATGACCTAACGTTATGAACCATGAGGGGAACTCTTACAAAAATACATAAACTCCATATAACTGGTTGGACAGG
Source organism: Camellia sinensis (assembly GCF_055761805.1). Classification (NCBI taxonomy): domain Eukaryota; kingdom Viridiplantae; phylum Streptophyta; class Magnoliopsida; order Ericales; family Theaceae; genus Camellia; species Camellia sinensis. The sequence goes on from NC_138963.1 coordinate 147,603,212, forward strand.
CGGGGTCGACAAAAGTGCTGCTAAGGCTAGACTAAGACTGATCCCCGAGCTGATTACTTACATAGACATACATAACATAGAGTGAGTAGGGCTCAATGAATAATAGCATGTAGGCAATTCGTATGAACAAATAGAAATCACGTCGTATGTATGTACATATGTCATATGCTTGTCTTTATTCTACATTCATTTCCAAAACGGCCTCAGGCCCAATATCACACTGAGAGGCCTTAGGCCCAATATCATATAGAATTGCCTATGGCCCAATATCATATAGAACAACCTCAGGCCCAATATCATATAGAATGGCCTCTGGCATAATATCATATAGAACAACCTCAGGCCCAATATCATATAGAATGGCCTCTGGCATAATATCATATAGAACGGCCTTAGGCCCACATATCAACAGTTGTTTGAACATTGGATGGTAGGTAGAACATCGACATGTATACCACCTCCTTCAGCCTTAAGCCATGAGTCATAATCAATTCAAATCATGTTAGGGTCGATGAGACATCGGCATGTCACCACCTCCCTCGGCCTTAGGGCTGTCAATAAAATGTACTTATATCGGAACGGCCTTGGGCCCAGCAATAACAAAACAGAATATGTCACACATAAGTTTTCCAATTATTCACCACATGGAGACATAGCTCATTTACGAATAACAGCATGCTAACGATAACGATTGGCAGTAATTAAACATATTACTACACTACTAGTACTCACAGTGTGATGGCGGAGCAATAGTCCATTCCTGCACATGACCTACATACAGCATGCAACTCACAAGTTAGTCCATTTTCTTAGTTTTTCCTTTTTAATCAATGTCTGATTCGTTCACCCTTCATTAAATTTCAAGCATTTTTTAAGTTTCAAATGCACATTTTTGCATTCTTAGAGGGCCAAAAAGAAGAAAAGAAACACACAGGATTTTTCCTTAGGGGCCGCACATACGAAAGCCCTTCACCGCACGTGCGGTATGGTGGGCCGCACGTGCGCCTGGCACGTGCATTTATTTCAGAATCTCAACTTCACACTGCCCTATTTTCCGCACGTACGACTGTGAGCCCCACACGTGCGGTGGTGCTTCCCGCACGTGCGGCCATGAGCCCCGTACGTGTGGTCGCAGCCCCTGTTTTGAGTAGTCCGAAATAACACACCCAGCTAGGTTAACACAATACAAGTGCAAAATAGAGGAATTTGAGACAATATGATGATATAACACCACACTAACATGAATCATAAGCTTAATTAAGCCTTCATTTTCTTCAAATTCATATACACAACCTAATTCCTTCAAAGTTCTAGCCATATTAGGTTTTCAATTATATATATATATATATATATATATAACCATTTAAATATATAGATGAGTTCAAACATATAAACCAAAGAATATGATGTAATTCTCCTTCACAAAGCTCAAAATAGTTCAAAACAACTAAAATACAAGGATCTTCCTTCTAATTGACCAACTATCACACACAAGCTCCTTCTTGAAACCCTAGCCTTCACAAATAACCAAAATTCCTACTCAAATCAATTAGAGAGGATTTTCTTAGTGAATTAAACTTACCTTGGACTCAAATCTCTAAAATTCGTCTCAATTCTACAAGTTTCCCTCTTGTTGAGCCTTCTCTTCTTTCTCTCCTTCTCTCACTCTCTCATTCTCTTACTCTCCCTTCCTCTCAGAAGATATTTCTATGTGATAGAATTGCCAAGTTAAGAGTTTAAAAGGGTTAACTAAGAGTTGACTGCAAATTAAGCAGTTGAATCATTACGAATCAAATTTTTACAAAAATTCACATTATGATCTAAAAATCACGCTTATTGCAATTATAAAGTCAATTTCGGATTATCGCGCCTCTACGGCTTCCAATTACTAATCTAACCATTACAGTTATAACAGAGTTTTCCCATAGTTGACAGATATAAGTCTATAATCATATAATTCACACAATTAAATTTAATTTTACCTAAAATTTTGCATTAAGCATATAAACGCACATAATAAGAGATTGAAAGCGTAATAGAAAACATGTAAGAGGGTCGGGTTATTACACTCTCCCTCCCTTAATAAGTTTGGTCCCTCAAACTTGTTTTACCTTACTACAGAAATAATTCCGGATATTGGTGTTGCATTTCTTCTTCTTTTTCCCAAGTAGCTTCTGCTCCGTAATGCTCTTGCCATTCAACCTTTACCATTGGGATTACCCGGTTCCGTAGTTGCTTCACTTGCCAATCCAAAATTCGAAATGGTTTTTCTTCATAGGTTAATTTATCCTCCAAGGTGATTTGGTGGTAATCGATGACATGAGACGGATCTGGAAGATAACCTCGCAACATAGATACATGAAATACATTATACACTTGGTCCATGCTTGGTGGAAGGGAAACGTGATAAGCCACCGGATCCACTTTCTCAAGAATTTGGAACGGACCAACATATCGGTGAGTTAACTTACCTTTTTTACCGAATCAAGGATGTCCCTTCGTCGGAGTGACTTTTACAAAAACATAATTACCTATATCAAATTCCAAATCTCTTTGTCGGTGATCCGCATAACGCTTTTGTCTACTTTGAGTGGTTCTTAATCTTTTTCGTATGGTTTTAATCTTTTTTGTCATCAATTGTACAATTTCAAGCCCTAACAACGATCTATCTCCAACTTCGGCCCAACACACGGGAGAATGATATGGTCTTCCATATAAGGCTTCATATGGGGCCATTCCAATGCTCGAATGGTAACTATTATTGTATGCAAACTCCGCCAATGGTAAATGAGTTTCCCAACTCCCCTGGAAGTCCAAAACACACATTCGTAGCATATCTTCTAAGGTTTGTATTGTCCTCTTGGATTGCCCATCGGTCTGGGGGTGAAAGGCTGTGCTAAACTATAACTCTGTCCCCATAGCATTCTGTAAACCTTGCCAAAATCTGGACACAAATTTCGGGTTTCTGTCTGACACAATCGAAGCTGGGACACCATGAAACCTCACAATTTCATTCACATAGATTACAGCAAGTTTATCTTCATTATACTGAGTCTTCATAGGTAGGAAATGAGCGGATTTAGTTAATCGATCCACGACGACCCATATTGAATTCATGCCCCGAGGAGTTCGCGGTAACCCTACAATGAAATCTATAGTTAAATGTTCCCACTTCCACTCCGAAATTGGAAGGGGTTGAAGTAACCCTGCCGGTCTCTGATGTTCTGCCTTCACTTGTTGACATTGCAAACATTTTGAAACAAACTCCGCGATTTCTTTCTTCATATTCGGCCACCAAAAGTTCTGCTTTAAATCTCGATACATCTTGGTACTCCCGGGATATATTGAGAGTCTCAAGGCATGTGCTTCTTCCATCAAGCTCTTTTTAATTTCTGGTACATTGGGAACACATAATCTGCCTTGAAATTTAAGTACAAAATTTGCATAGTCAAATCCGGGTTTTGATTTTGTCCTCATCTCCTCCCTGATCTTCCTTAAGAACTCATCTTCCATCTGTCGTTGCTTGATTTCTTTGATTAATGCCGGCTGGGCTGATATTGCTGCTACTATAGCATCCTACCTATGCAAGTGATAATTCCTTCTATCTCGCGAGCAAATTGGCCAAATTTCCCATACCTTTTCGACTAAGAGCATCTGCAACTGTATTGGCTTTACCAGGATGGTAATAAATTTCCAAATCATAATCTTTAATGAGTTCCAACCATCATCGCTGCCACATATTCAACTCCTTTTGGGTAAAGAGATACTTGAGGCTCTTATGATTAGCATAGACTTCACAAGTAGTGCCATACAAATAATGTCACCATACCTTCAAAGCAAAGACCACCGTTGCTAGCTCTAGGTCATGTGTGGGGTAGTTCTTTTCATGGGGTTTGAGTTGATGAGATTCATAAGCGATAACCCTCCCATTTTGCATAAGTACACAGCCTAGCCCTTTATAAGAAGCATCACTGTAGATCACAAATCCTTCAGTGCCAGATGGTAGTGTAAGAACCGGTGCTATAGTTAACTTCATTTTCAATTCCTGAAAGGCAGGTTCCTGTTGTTCGTACCATTCAAACAAAACACCCTTCTGAGTCAATTGAGTGAGTGGCACGGCAATTTTGGAGAAATCTTTAACAAACCTTCAATAGTACCCGGCCAATCCCAAGAAACTACGCACCTCGGTCACATTGGTAGGGGTTGGCCAATTTACGATTGCTTCAATCTTGTGTGGGTCAAAAGAAACACCTTCCTTGGTTATCACATGACCCAAGAATCCCACCTCATGTAGCCAAAACTCACATTTCTTCAATTTACTGTATAGTTTCTTGTCTCGGAGTGTTTGAAGAATTAAACGAAGCTGATTTTCATGGGCTTTTGCATCCTTCGAATAAATGAGGATGTTGTCGATAAACACTACTACAAACTCATCCAGGTAAGGCTTGAAGACACAATTCATTAATTCCATGAATGCTGCCGATGCATTGGTAACCCCAAAGGGCATTACCAAGAACTCGTAATGGCCGTACTGGGTTCGAAAGGTAGTTTTCTCAACATCAACAGCTTTGACCTTCAATTGGAGATATCTGGATCGAAAATCGATTTTTAAAAAGACTTGTGCCCCTTGTAGCTGGTCAAACAGATCGTCGATCCTAGGCAATGGTTACTTATTCTTGATTGTCACTTTGTTATGCTCCCTGTAATCCACACATAACTGAAGAGTTCTATTTTTCTTCTTCACAAATAGGATTGGCGCACCCCAAGGAGAAACGGTCGAGCGAATGAACCCTTTATCAAGTAAATCTTGTAATTGAACCTTCAACTGTTTTTATTTCAACCGGTGACATTCTATAGGGAGTTTTTGAAATGGGTTGAGTTCCTGGCACTACCACAGTTGTGTACTCGATTTCCCGATCCACTAACTCTCCTGGTAACTCTTCCAAAAAAACATCCAGAAATTTGCGGACAATTGGAATCATATCAATACCCCCATTCACTGATTGCCCATTCAAGACACTACATAAATACTGTTGACACCCTTTCCGTAACAATTTGCATGCTTTCATTATAGAAATTAAGTAAGGTGGAGAAATCACTCCATGCCCCTTGAAGTTAAACTCTAGTTTTCCTGGAGGGTGACAAATGATTTGCTTGGTCGTACAATCAATATTCGCACGATACTCACTTAACCAGTCCATTCCCAAAATGATATCAAAGTGGGTCATGTCAAGAGGTAGCAAGTTAGCATATACCCGGACATCCCCAATTAAGAGTTAACAAGCAAAATAAAGAAAGGTACAGACCATAGAATCCCCCATAGTTGAAGACACACACAACACATAAGGTAGTAGTTCCACAGGTCTATTTAAATTTTGGACGAATCTCTTTGACACAAAGGAATGAGTAGAACCTGAATCAAACAACACATGAGCAGTGTGACCATGAATAGTGAATGTACCTGACACCACTGCTTCAGCATTTTGCACGTCGCCCGGAACCAACGCAAACACTCTTCCTTGCCTAGCAGTGTCTTTAGCATTGGTGGATTTTGCAACTGGCTTGGTGTTGGGAGCTGGTGTAGATCCTGCCGAACTTGTAGTAGTTCTATTCCCATTTTGCCGATCTCTTTGAGGACAATCCTTTACCAGATGACCCATTTTGCCATATCTAAAACATGCCCCGGTCACCCGACCACGTACACATGCTCCGTCCCAAGGCAGTATTTTGAGATTTTAGGGCCTCATCCCAGGGATAGATGAGGACATCCTACTGTGAGAGCCGGCGGAACACTTGTCCGCTGATGCCTCCATAGTAAGCAACTTTCCTTTGTTTTGTACATATGTCGAATCTCATAAGCAGACCACTCATTAATGTTACATACACTCCCCATTTACAGGTGATAGCTAGGAGGATTGGCTGCTATGGATCCATATCTGGGCCCCGATGCTGGTATGAGAGGCTTCCTGCAGAGGTCCGCACACTAGTTGATGCTACTAGCTTTGGGCCCTTCTGTTCAGGGCTCATATAGATGAGGGCTGAGTCACTGCTATACAGGGCCCTGGTAGAGAGATGGTGGGACACTACGGACTCGTTCTACTTCTCATCGATCGGGGAGTTGACTCTGACCCCGTACAATTTCGCGATGCTCACTGGCCTGCGGGTCAAGGTTGGCGGTCTGATTCTATGTGATCCTAAAATGATGCACTGAAGAGCCGCACAACGTCAGCTCCTCGGGGCGATCCCAGACACCACCAGTCACGGGATGGTGAGGTATAGTTGGTTCTTTGATCATTTCTGTGATTTTCAGCCTGCCCCTCTAGATGAGGTTATCCAGTACACCCGTGGCTTCCTTACGTACACCCGCGGCACTACCTTGTTTGCGAACAGGAAAATATCGTGGAGTTATATCTTTTGGGGGCACTAGTGCACCTACCACAGGTGACAAAGTCTAACTGGGGTGGCGTCGGCCTGGCCACCTTGTACTGCTATATGAGTTTCATATCCCGCCTCAAGGCGGATTCACTACGCAGCTATTGGAGAGTTTGGGAGGTACACCTCACACTTACTTTTTCTGTACAGCTTTACATTCTGCTCAATTTTGCATTTCTCCTGTTTATCTGCTCATTTACTTCATCCATCTTTTTCTTCTTCTAGCTATGGGTTTACACTTATTTCACCTCTCTAGCTCCGGTTCCGGTGAGGCCGATTGAGTTGTCAATGCCTGCTCCCAGTACTACAACTCCTAATTCGAGCGACACTGTCGTGGAGACCAAGACTTCCCTTACTTTCGTCGTTTCTTTGACACAATCACCGCAAATTAGGTAACAAAATACTAGTCTTCACATTTCCATGCTACTAGTTCCATACTGCACTGTTCCCATACTGCACTCTTTCCACACTGCACTGTTATTCTCATACTGTTGCTTCTTATACCGTTGTTTCCATACTGTGTTTCCATACTACTTAGATCCTTGACATTTGACATCTGCTTTCACAAGTTGACTGGCATCCTTGGGCGGGTATCCTTCAGGCACCGAGGGCGACCTACGTTGCTGTATGGCACGCCTCTACCATGCGAATTCTGTTTGAGGGCCCCTTTGGCCGAGCTTATTACCTATGGGAGAGGTGCATCCACCAGACACGAGGGGTAGCGGATCTAGACATTCCACATCCTCATCCTCCTGGCATGAGGGTAGTGGCGATCTTCACGATGGTCCTTAGATCGACTTCCTGATGTTAGGAGAGGATGGTGACCGACATCATGAGCTTGTCGACTTCACCACTTTCTTTCAGACTCCAGTGATGGCGCCTCTTACCCATGGCATGGCCCATGCTATTATAGAAGTTGTTGCTGATGTTGTTACTAGAGGCGCTCCCGCCACTGCTCTCGTTCCCGCTCCTCAGTTTCCTGTGATTTCGACTGAGGTTGTGTACATGCGGCCAGACGGGGTGATTGAGTAGATCCCCCTTGAGCACATTGAGGAGATGGATCGTAGATTGGTGATGGCTCTTGGTGTCAAGCAGGTTCATACTTCTTCCAGTTTCTACCCATTGTGTTATTTTATGTTTTCACTGCCCTCTGTTATTTCTGTCCACTGTTCCCAAATCCTTCTCCTTTTTGCAGGTACCCGCGACATATGCTGATGACCTCATTCGGACGATTGACCGACTGCTTCTGATGGTGTGGCGGAGACAAACTGCTCTAGCCACTCATGGGATTAAGGTATGTTTTTGCTCCCTAGTTTACAATCCTGACAGTCTTGCTCATAACTTTGTTGGCCTCTTCTGATAGATGTACTCTCTCTCTCTCTCTCTCTCTCTTTCTCTCTCTCTTTTCAGCTTGAGCTAGCACCAGTTGCACCTGCAGGACCTCGTCCATCTAGGACATGGAGACGAGGCCTAGTGAGGGGCAGATGCGATGCTGACCGGGGGAGAGGCAGAGTGAGGCAGCGCTAACCTCTCGAGGAGTCCTTCAAGGAGTACACCAGGACAAAGGCCAGCCTTTTCTGAAATTGCACTAATCTAGGCCCTCATTTAGACCAAGTTGGGCCCAAATAGGCACAGCCGGGCTTTACTGTGGTAAAGCCAGGCCTAAATATGTGGTCGGTCAGTGCTGTCCAATTGTCATGCACTGCTCCTTCTCAACCTCTATAAATGGTGCTCCTATGCTGTTTTTCTGGCAGAATAGCAAGTCTTTGGTATTTTGCTCTCAAGATGGAGACACTGTTCAATAATAGGCTCCAAGACTAGGTAACCACTTTGGACGGCTCGGAAAAGGTGAATTTTTGGGATTTGGGCCTAAACCCCCTTTTTTCTCTAAGCCACACTTCTCTTCTCTTTGCTTTCCATTCCTCCATGCCGCTATTTGATGTTGGAACCTGATCACACATGCGTTTCACTTTGGATCACAGGAGACATGTTCGACAATCCAAGAATTTCAAGCCTTGATCGAATCCCGGCGCAACGAAGAAATCATGTTGTAGCCCTGTTTTGGCCATGCCCAAGCTTTGGGACAGATGTGTGGGCTAACAGTACACGAGGCTCAGTCCTTGGCACATGATAGGGAGCTAGGCATCCCTAGTTTAGTTCATCAATTTTCCGCTATTAGAGATAGGAGTGACCTTCTCTGGCGAGGCCATCGGTAACATGCTTTTTGTTTATACCTTCTTGCACAATTCCTCCTTGCCCCTAGTTTCGGTGGAGTTAGCATCCGGTTGATCGAAGTGGCCCAATGTCTGAAAGAGGGTAAGAGTTGCATGGGTTTGGCACTGGCCGAAACGTTGATGGGCTTGGATGCTTTCCATCGGGGAGAGACTACCCAGTTGGCAGGGAGTTCGTTACTTCTCCAGGTATTATTTCCCACCTTGCTAATTTATAATTGTCACATCACTCGGCACTCAATCTCTGTTTTTCTCTCATAACCTTTTCCTTACCTTGCTCTCATTGTACACCTCTCTATTCTTTAATCTCTCTTATTTTTCATCCCTCCCCAGGTATGGTTGATGGATAAACTGCAAGTACTGGACACTTACTGTCACGACCTAAACCTGCTTCTACAGGTTTAGCATCGTAACCGGCACTGAACTGATTAACAAAATTAAGGAGCTAGCAGAAGCATATATATAAATATAGATGTCCAATGAGCTATGCTGACTCATATGAACGGAATATTGAAAACTTTATATACATATCCAAAAATCATTCTTACATTATACCCACACACATTATAGCATCTTAAGTATAGCCAACAAAAACAAACAAGTGTCATATACAGAAACAACCAGAGCTTATAACACGTGACACTTTCAGAACCTCCACGTGAGGCACAATGGTTGGCTGACAACAGAACACAAATCCAGAAAAAAAAAAAAAAAAAAAAGCCTTCAGGCTCGATCACTAGAATGCCCACCTATACATATATACACACACAGTGAGCCAAAGTCCACTGAATAACATTAAGGTAAAGGGGTTAGTGAACGAATTCCGAACACTTCATAAACATAAGACAAACCATAACATAATCATTCTAATATCTTAACATACTAATGGTACATCCCATAGAACACATCACGTAACGTCTTCCAACTAGAGTAATCGGTTCCGGATACCGATTAAACACATATCACCACAATGAAGTGGCTAACGAGATCTCGTAATCACATATATGTCATGGACCCGCATTAACATTCTGTCCCCCATGACTTGGGACTATCTATGGATGACATAATAAATCTCAAGCATAGGACATTCGTTCGCGTAAACAAATATCGTTTCAGAAATCATAACTTACGAAATCACATTTGGAACATATTTTATATGAACATATTTTTACAATAACGTTACTCACAGTGGGGTCCAGTAAACGGTCAATCGAACGTCGGATGTTGACCTACAAACACAAGAGTGCATAACACAAACATATCTTATCATTACACGTGTTCACATAGCCATACCACATAACTTGTTCATATTTCCCATATACTTGAATTCGACACATATTTTCTAATTCACTTTACATACATCGATTCTTAGCTCATGAATCTTCAATAACTCATAATTCATGCCTACATATGCACAGAAATGGATGGAAATGGAATGCAAAACAACTTGTCAAAATGCACTAAAAATGGCCTGGTCGCTCGAGCGCAACATTGGTCGCTCGAGCGGACCAGCCTGTCTAAAAAAGTACTGGTTGGTCTCAATCTACGCTCGAGCCACAACTCCCACACTCGATCAGTTCAACAAAATAAAAAGGGTTCGCTCAAGCATGAATTTGGTCGCTCAAGCGGAGCGCTTATGTCTGCAAAAAAAATGCTGAGAGCTCGCATTCTTCGCTCGAGCGCAGGTTTCCTCGCTCGAGCGGACTGCGAAATTCTGGGTTTTCAAAAATAGAGTTTTGAGCTTCCAAATGTAATTTCAAAGGTAAACAAAAATCTACAAAAACTATGCATGGAAGGTGCCTAACAAAAATCAAAGCATCACCCTAGTCAATCTTCAATGTCAGACTCCAGCGGCTCAACGTCCACCTGCTCGTAAGGAATCGGTTGCGCTAATGTCACATTAGCGGCAGTAAGGGCTTTGAGCCAGCCATGTTTGAAGCCCCGATTCATGAACTTGGGTACTTCCTCCACATAGTTCTCCAAGGCGGCATCTTTTCTAGCTTGGAATGCTTTGTAAATCTCGAAGTCAGCCATTTCCTTTGCCTTCTTCCACTCTTCCAAATCAGCCTCGAATTTGGCAATGACCTCCTTCGCTAACTTGAGCGCGTCTTCGCTCGCGTTTGCCCTCTCTTCGGTGGCCAACCTGAGTTGGTCGGAACTCTTTGCCTTTTCCGCCTCGGCATTGGCTCTTGCAAGTTCCTTCGCCGCTTTCACCGCCTCGGACTTGGCTCTTTGAGAGGCTTCCACGGCCTTTCTCTTTTCATTTTCAATTTCGGCTTTCAGAAAGTCAATTTGTTCATTAGCATCATGTTGATGGCAGTAAATCTTGACTATCCTGCCCGCCGTCTGCAAAACAAGGAATTAGAGTTAAAATATAAAAATAAAAATATATATATATAAAGGCGGAAGACTACAGATAAGGCTCAAGTCATGCACCAATATGGCCGATTGAGCGGCTAATGCTATTGACAGCAAATCTGGCTCCGACCGAAAAGTCGTTCTGTTAACTAGCAGAGAAATTGAGGAAGCCATGCTCAGGGCCACTGCCAGATCTTTCAGAGCCGACGCATCAGAAGAAATCGGCACATTCTTTATCCTTGGTTAAATGGTGAAGCTCACAACCGAGTCTGACTCCTCTATGTGCTGCCGTTTATCGGTAAGGGTTTCCTTAGGGTCGGCTTTGCGCTCAGCGGGGCGCTTTTCCCCCATCTGCTCGGCTTCCTGATCCAACTGTTCGATTATTTGCTCCGTCTCAGTTGTTTCTTCCATGATAACATGCGGAGAAGATTCAGTCACGGTAACAGGGGGAGGTTTAGATCGGTTGGTCTCGGCTCTCCTCCGGGCAGCCATCCTTTCGGTATTTTTCCTCCTAGCTAGCTGCGTGAGTGACTCCCCAGCCATGTTCTCAGGTTACGTGCCGGGAAGGTCCCCTAAGCCAGTAAAAATATCTTCAAAGGAGACGTCCCCCTCGGTCGAAATTGGATGGAGGGTTGGATCGATTAAGGCCGGCTTCTTCAAAAGCTAAGTTTAGAGCCTCGTCAACTTCTTCGGCTTCCAAAGTGGACTGATTCTGCTGCTCGACGGCTTGTTCGGCTACTTGTTCTTCCGCCTACTCTGAATTAGAAGCTTCCAAACCAACCTGCCTGAGGTTTTTGAAGTTGGGAAAGATAAGGGCCGTGAGCTGCTGTTCACCCCTTAGAATCAGAATGTTGTCTGCGGACGAAAAGGTTGAGTGAGTCGGCTCGTATCTCAGAAGTATGTGGGCCGCCCTCCCTTGCTTCTGGAGGTTTGGACGACCCAAGAATTGGAGTGCGGTTTTGATTTCCACAAGCACAGCGTCGTCGGCCGAAACCAGAACTTTCTTCAAATCGTTGCCTGTATAAATAAACGATAAGTGCATAGAAGGAAAGCCGGATAAATATATAGCAAATACATATAAGGAACTATATGGCCACCTGGTTCGCCTTTTTTTCTGGGCACAGGATCTAGGCAATCTTCGCCCTCGCCGAATTCCCAGTTGCCTCGGACAACGACCATAACATCGTCAACTCGCTTGCTAGAGCTGGCAAGCATAGTCACCAAATGATGGTCGGTGTCCTTAGCCCTGAGAAAGTAGAGCCCCTACCGGCCAGAAGATTAGGCCAAGGCTTAACAATGTCGAATAGCAGGGATACCAAGATTTATCCTAAGGCGTCGGTTCAACTCTACAATTCCCATTATGATTCGGTAAAAATTTACATTAGGTTGTGAAGGGATTAGACCCCAGTGGCGAAGGATGGCCCTTAAAAATGGGTGAAGGGGGAAGCGAACTCTGCCCTTAGCCATTGATAGGAGAGGAAAGATAATTGTACACTCATCAGTTTTCTCCATATCAATTGTGCTCTCTGCCATGAGTGACAAGTGGACGTCATCAGGAATGGAGAAATGGCGTCGAAAACTAGAAACTTGATCCGCAGAAAGAAAGGCTTTCAAATGTTTGGCCATCTTAGCTAGTTTAGGGAGTATGCTAAACTAAAAAAAAACAAGGAAAAGGGAATCGAAATGGAGGAGAAGAGAACTTGCAAGAAGCGGAGAAGACAATGAGAAACGGGGAGGAAATTGCAGAGGTCACGAAATGAAGGAGGTATACTGAAAGGCAAACCAGAAACCTTGCGTATTCAAAAAACAAACATTCGAAGGGACAACATAGTTTCGAATCGCATTAAATGAAGGAAGTGTACGAAGGGGTGGGAAATTGTAATGATGCCTAAAAAGTGAGTGCGTTCTGACACTTATGTTGGAATGAGGCTAACCGCTGAATTTTTTGACTCTTCGAGTTCGAAACCAAACATGACGACTAACTGGTGTTAGGAGGATGTCTGGGGGGCAATTGTGGGAGCCGAATAACGGTACATGTAGGGAAGCCGAATAACGTCTTACGATAATCAGGATATATATTACATTCGGCCCTGACCTGTACAATCCCGAAGCCGAATAGATTAATCAGCCATAGAACCAGCTGAACAAAAAGCCGAATGGAAATTGGCATACGATAGAAGGGGGTTGAATGAGCAATCACACGATGGATTAAGAGTGAGCCCAACCCTAGGGCCCAAAAGCAAATATAAATAGAGAAACATCAACCAAAGAAAGGATCAGGGACGTCCTTTAGGATCCAAGAGTATTTCCAAACCTACTTCTCCACAATATATATCTTCGTTATTCAAAGTTTTGGATTTGTAATGTTAAGCTACAACAATCGACAATTCACACTGTCACGATTCACAGAGAGTCCAGAAGATGAATATGCTCTTATTTTTTTCTTTTCTTTTTTTTTTTCTTTTTTGTAGCTGCTATTGTTGTTGTTGATGATAATGAAACAAATTGCAACATATATAGGGAAAGAAAGAGAGATTGTAACAGATATGGAGGGAGAAAAAGAGAGACAAAAAGAGAACATACAAGAAAAAAATTGAACACATAGGGGTTTTTTGGCTATCTATTTCAAAAGATAGAATTTGGCTTGGCTTAGTATTTCAACAAATAGAAAAAAAATAAATAAAAATGAACAGATACAATTAATTCAGGAGAAAAAATTGAACATATAATAAAATTTAAACAAATATTTGAAAGGATAAGAGAAAAAAAAAATTAAACAGATTGAAAAAATTTTGAACAAATAGAAAAAAAAATTTTGAACAGATAGATATGAATTTGAACAGATAGTCAATGAAAAGTCAATAGATAAATCAAGAAGTAAAACTAGAAACAAAATTCTTTCAAAACAAATAAAAGGATTTCTCACCAAACTATTTCATAAAGGGTGGACCTTTCACTAACTAAAAAAATATCTACTAAACCTAATGCCTTTTTTTTTGGATAAGCAAACCTAACACCTTAGACTCTCCTTAGATTGGTCTTTTTAACAATTATCTACTTTTATTATTATTATAATTTATACATTCCAAAAATTGATTAGGGATACAACAATTATATCAAAATTATAACCATTCATTGACAAAAATTGATTAGGGATGCAACAATCATATCAAAATTATGATTTTAAATATTGGTGGTCATATACCATGTCACTCGTTACATTATGGGATTTTAATCTTCTGGTATTGTTATTTGTTAATATATTGATCGATATTGTCTAATTACTCTCAGATATCGATTGATATATGACCGTATTATCAATACCGATACCTAAACTGATACTATTAATTAAAGGGAGAACTACATACATGTGGGAGAAGGGAAAAAAAATTACTAACACATGAGGGTGCAAGTGTGTTTACAGTGAGGTGCAAATAAAAGACAATGGAGGTGCAAGTGTCACTTCACTTGCATCCATTCATGTGTTGGTAATTCTTTTCCCCTTCTCTCACCTGCATAGAATTCCCCCTTAATTAAAACTATGATAAAAATTGAACAAGTGGTTGAATGGTGAAACAACTAGCAATTTTATTTTATTTGTTTTAATATTGTACGTTGTTTTTATTTTGTCCTACTCGAATAAATTTCCAGTGATTGTCGTTCGGCAATTAGCTTTTTATATTTTGTTTTTTGGCTTTTTAGTTATTTTAACTCCAGTTAAAAAATTCGTTTGAGTTGGCTCTTTTGAATTTTTTGAGACAAACAGTGAAATGATTAATAGTTTGAATGTGACATTTTATTTTTTTAATTTTTTAACCTATTTTTCTTTTGTAACTAATTTAGAGAAAAAGCTCGTTGCGAAATGAAAGCTCATAACCTTGAATCTCAATTTTTTTTCTAAAAACTTTAGAGATATATTTAATAACCCAAGATCATCGATACGTTTTAATGACAATTAGATGGGCTTTCAATTTTGTGATTCTTTTTTTTTTTTTTTTTTGGTTCTCGTTTCATATTTCACAAAGAAGTCGAAAAAACAAAACACTAAAATAGAAAATCACTAATTTTTATCGCATTTGTCGTCCATTTTTTCAAAAATAAATGTAATAAAATGAAAAAGTTATGATTGTTCAATCAAATTAATTTTTTTTTATAGATGATATATGTCACACCCCGAAAATAATGACCATAATTCAAGTTGTCACGCCCCGAAAATAATAACCATAACTCATCCCATGGTATTAATTAATTAATGACATGTGCTAAAATAATTATCTTTCATTCATATGTTTCCATTGTACAAAAGGTAACACATACAATTATACATTCATAAGTCCTAACCCTGAATCTATAGCATGTGTTGTAAGTTAATGATATGAAATAAGAGTTAAACAAATATATAAATGCCCTAGTGACTACAACTTTCCAACACGGTGCTTGGTTACAACAAAAGTGAGTTTAGACTGATACAAATAAAGCCTTAGGCTTGTATAAAATACAACAATAACAAAAAGAGAAGCTCTTGGCTCTAAGTCCTCTCAAGCTATTGCCTTAGCGAAGGTATATTATCAGTACCAGAAAATGGATTTCCACATAGGGTAAGCCAAAGCCCAGTAGAGATATTCTAACACAGTGTATGAATCTTAACAAAGCTATAAAGTGAATGCATATGCAATGCTCATGCAAAAACATTTTATATCTCTTTCCAAAACCATGCAATGCCAGGTTTATATCCCAATTCATGAAATCATTTCCTTTACAATAGAAAACAAGATAGTGGATACAACACTTAGAATCTCTAGGTACATGTCAGTAAGTAGGTTAGGTACGTGTCAGTAAGTAGGTTATACAAGCACTACCAATTGCCATTTTTACCGTTACTAACCATAAGCCTCAGCACCTAACCGCACGGGTTTTTGGACTTTCACCAAGGACACATAGACCAACAATAATACCACAACCACACCCCCTACCCAGATTCACCAAGGTATTCATTCCTTTTTCTCAGAATCATATACATTTCCAATGTGTTAAATATGCAACAATGCTTAATGCAAATGGATGAGAAATTAGTTTTAATTCTCCTAATTCTCATGCAATTTCTACAACAATCAAAAGTATCATCCACTGACAGCCCAAAACAGATATCTCTAAACAGATAGATGATTCCAACAAAGACATACTTTCGAAAATTCCAAAATGGTAGTGATAATGCATATCTAACTCCACCATCATCATAATTCCAATTTCACAAAACCCAACATTATTTCCATTTCCTCTTTGCAAAATTCAATATTCATATTTTAGGGCGAAATCCTCTTTTCTTTATAAATCAATTTCAAGGATAAAAATCCACCATTTTATCACAACTCAACCACTTTTTATAACCTCACAATCATTTCCAAGAAGCCATTTTGAAAACCCCCCTTTTGACTTCAAAACCAAAACCCTAGGTTTATCCAAAAATTCCCAAATCACAATCTTATTTAGAAAAACAAATAATTAAGTTAAAAATCATACTAAAGTGTGGAGAAATCCCTACCTCGAAGCTAGAGGCAAGAGGGAGAGTGAAAAAACCTTGACGAAGTCGAAAATCAACTTTGCTTCGATCAAATGGAAGCTCTAGGTGAGCTCTACCTTTTCATCAAACGATTACTAAGTTGTAGAGATCAATAGATTGAGAGTATTTGGAGGTTGAAGATGAGTTTTATGGAGAGAGGGTCAAGATTTAGGGTTTTGAAATATTTTAGAGACGGAAAGATATCAAAAAGTGACTCAAAAAGTGAGTTTTACAAATTAATATACGCGTACACCGCTCGAGCAACCAAAACACCGCTCGAGCGACCAGACACAATAAGTGATACCGCTCGAGTGCACAGACACAAACTATGACACCGCTCGAACGTAAGAAGCGTCGCTCGAGTGCAGATATTGAACTCTCAGTAGTTTTGCAGACAAGGACTAACTGTTCAATCGCAAAAAAGACCGCTAGAGCCAAGGCAGCATGAGCGCAATAAACACCGCTAGAGCGAAAAAAAACCCTTCCAGTACTTTTGCAGGCCTACGAAAGTACTAAGAATTCACAAAGACCGCTCGGGTGATCAAATGACTGCTTGAGCAAACTGACCAAAATCTAGACAAAGACTCCTATGAAAAACAAACTCCCAATCTGTTTCAAATGCAACAAAGGCCTCCAAACAACCAAACTCAATAAAGAAAAAGATGAATAAGGATATGAACAACCAAATAAGACACGGAATCCCAGATCCAAAACAATAAACGGGTCGTATCTAAACCAGAATCATTATAACCTCCCCCTCAACAAATTTTGTCTCTAAAATTTTAAAATCAACACAATAACTACTATATTTAAATAAACGGAACAATGATCCATCCATCCTTATAACCATGACCCATCCACCAGTCATTCATTCTCATAACAAAGATAAACAAAATTTTCAATATTTGAATATACAATTCACTTTTTCCAAAACATATGCAACATTTTACATTTAATCAACATAACAAGATTTTCATTACAAGTTTCAAACATCTACAAAAAGGTCTAGATACTTCTCATGGACTTCCGCCTCATGTTCCCAGGTCACCTCCTTAACCCCGTGGTGTCACCACAAAACTTTACCAAAGGAATTGTCTTGTCTCGCAAGACTTGGTCGTGTGTATCTAAGACTCTAACCGGTCTCTCCTCATATGAGGCATCATCATCTACCTCTAACTCGGTCTAATCCAACACATATAGCAAATCCAGCTCATACTTCCGGAGCATACAGATATGAAACACGTCATGAACCCTGGAAAGTTGTGGCCCCAATGCACTCTAGGATCTCAAAAGGCCCAATAAATCTAGGAGAAAACTTCCTGCTCTTTCCAAACCTCAATAAACCCTGTCACAGTGATATCCTTAAAAAGACGTGATCTTCTACCTCAAATGATAACAGTCTCGTCCTACAGTCAGCATAACTCTTCTGACGACTCTAAGCCGAAACCAACCTCTTATGGATTAGTGCAACCTTCTTTGTCGTTTCCTAGACTAACTCAGAACCTGCCATAGGTGTGTCACCCACCTCAGCCTAATACACAGGAGATCTATACGGTTGGCCATACAAGGCCTCAAAAGGTGCCATGCCAATACTAGCCTGAAAGTTATTGTTGTAGCCAAACTCCACTAAAGGTAGGTGCCTCTCCCAAGACTCCTTAAAGTCGAGAACACAACCCTGAAGCTTATTCTCTAGGATCTGAATGGTACGCTCTGACTGCCCGTCAGTCTGAGGATGGTAGGCAACTTTAAATGTCAATCTAGTGCCCATGGCATTCTATAGGCTCTACCACAGTTAAGCTATGAAACGAGGATCTCTATTCAAAACAATAGTTACAAGGACCTCGTGAAGTCGAACTATGTCCCTAATATAAAGGTTGACAAGGCAATCTACCGAGTCACACGTGCGCATAGGTACAAAGTGTGCTAATTTAGTTAACCGATAAACTATCACCCACACAGCATCGTTATCCCGTTGAGTCCTCGAAAAATCTATAACAAAATCTATCGTGACATGCTCCCACTTCCACTCGGCTATAGGCAAGGGTTATAATAAACCCGCTGGTCTTTAATGCTTCACCGTCATCTATTGACAAATAAGGCACCTCGACACAAACAAGGCTACATCTTCCTTCAGTCCCCTCTACCAAAACTAGCGACTAAGGTCGTGATACATCTGTGTTCCTCCCGGAAGAACTACAAGGCGCGAATGGTGGAACCCTCGAAGTACCTTCGCTCTACAAGATTTCGGCATGAAAATGTGGTGAAGATATCTAATACTCGAGTCAGAATACAAGTTCAAGCCCTTCTCTACCTTCCCACTAGATATCTTCTCCCAGAGGGTTTCTACCTTGTGATCACCCTATTGTGCTTCTATAACTCAGCTTACAAGCATAGGTTGTACAACTATAGAAAACAAAGCTGTCGACTCAACGGACTTGCCAACATGCAAGTCAAACTCACCAATAGCGCCTAACATCTCCCATTCCCGGATGGCAATACTAGCTACAATGCTAATGGATTTCCTACTCAAGGCATCGGCCACTACATTGGCCTTCCTCGGATGATAGTGTAACTCAAAGTTGTAATCCTCTATAAATTCCATCCACCTTCTCTGCCTTAGATTCAAATATTTTTATGAAAACAGATACTTCAAACTCTTACGATCGGAAAAGACCTCGAATCTCACACCATAAAGATAATGTCTCCAGATTTTTAAAGCAAAAGTCACTGCTACTAGTTCTAAGTCGTGGGTGGGATAGTTTCTTGCGCATGTTTTCAACTGACATGAGCCATATGCTCCTACATTCCCTTCTTGCATCAAGACACAACCCAAACCTTCCCAAGAAGCATCACAATACACTGAGTAGCCCAAACTCCTCTCCAAAATAATCAACAGTAGAGCAGTGGTAAGTTAACTTTATGCGCTTGAAATGACTTCTCACAAGTCTCACTCCACACAAATTTGATTCCCTTCCTCATTAGTCTAGTGAAAGATGAGGCCAACCTAGAGAAATCTTTCGAAAGACAACGGTATTACCCAGCTAACCCCAAGAAACTCTGTATCTCAAAGGCATTCTTAGGTTGTTCCCAATCCTACACTACCTCTATCTTAGAAGAGTCTATAGTCACCCCTTCCATGGATACCACATGGCCTAAGAATTTCAACTCCTTTAGCCAGAACTCACACTTTTGAACTTAGCATACAATTTGTGGGCTCTAAGCAACTCAAGCACAATCTGCAAGTGTTCCTTGTGTTCCTCCTTAGAGGGTGAGTAAATCAAGATGTCATCAACAAAGATGACTACAAAACGGTCTAAGAACTCATAGAAGATTTGATTCATCAAATCCATAAACAAGGCCGGTGCATTGGTTAGCCCAAAAGGCATCACTAGGAACTCATAATGGTCATACCACGTACGGAATGCCATTCTCTAGATATCCTCCTCCTTCACTCGCAATTGGTGATAACCCAATGTCAATTTTATCTTAGAGAAACAACATGACCCTTTCAATTGGTCAAACAAGTCATCTGTACGAGGTAGTAGGCACTTGTTCTTAACAAACACCCTGTTCAACTTTCAGTAATCAATTCAAAATCGCAATATGCCATCCTTCTTCTTTGCAAAGAGAGTTTGTGCTCTCCAAGGTGAAGTACTACAGCAGATAATTTAATAATTCTTGTAGTTGAATCTTCAGCTCACTCAACTCGACGGGTGCAAATCTATACGGTGCCATGGAAATCAGTGTCGTGCTTGGCACTAAATCAATAGAGAACTCAATCTCACAGTGAGGTGGTAAACTAGTGAGATCCTCAGGAAAGACGTCCGGGTATTCACAAACTACCCTCGGCAACTCTACTCAGACCACATCACTCTTAACACCTAAGAATGTAGCAAGAAGGAGACTAAGCTCGCCCCAACCACACGGATCATACACTGGCAACAAAGCTCTATCAACTCGGTCCCCCAAGAAAAAAAAAACAGTCACCACTCGTGGTGCACACCATAACTCTCTAACGGTAACAGTCTATAATAGCCCGATAGAATGGCAACCAATTCATTCCCAAAATAATATCAAAACTCGACATATCAATCAACACAAAAGCAAAAGGAAATCAGTGACTGGCAACCTTTATCTCACAATCCCGACACCCCTGGTCCAACACAACGTCACCACCAACAGGTGACTCTACCCTGAGTGAAGATGGTAACTAAGCCACTTCTGACCCCAATGCTGATGCGAATGCAGACGAAATGAAAGAATGTGATGCACCAGTATCAATCAACACATTGGCAATAGAATTACACAACAAGAAGTTACCTCTCACTACCAAAGGTGCTGGCAACAAATCTGGGATGGTAACAGTGTACACACGCCCTAAAGGTCTCTGTCGTACCTGCTCACCCCTTGGACCATAAGTCTGAAACACTGATTGAGCCGAAGAGGCTCCTTGGTTGGCCATCAATGCTTGAGCTGACAGTGTAGGTTGATGGCTCTATGTCTGCCTCGAACCAAATGCACCAGATGTGCCACTCGACTGAAGGCAAAATCTCTTCAGGTGGCTAGACTGTCCACATTGATAACAGATAGGTGGCTGTCATCTCCCCTGACTCTGGCTTGGAGGACAAGACGCAGACGATGCAGATTATTGCCCTCCTCTTCTCTACGGGCAAACTAAAGACTTGTGGCCTAGTTGACTACACTTGAAACAAGTGATCCCATCCTGACAACATTTTACTGGCCCAGAACTCGGTACAGGAAAAGTAGATCTAGGTTGTGCTCCTTGGGACTGCTGTGCGGTGGAACCCATCTGTCTCTTGTTGTCCTGAGTCTCCTCTTAAACCTCCTAACCTCTCTGCGTGAAACCCCTCATCCGCTCCTGCTCCAACTGAACCACAGTCTCAAGATGAGCCGCCGCCTCCACAAGGCATTCGTAATCCCTAATCATGGACCCAGCCACTTTGAAAAGAAGCCCAATCCTCAATCTCTTCTCGAAGTCAATACAACGGCATTCCTCTGTCGCTACAAGTTCTGGTGCAAACCTCGACAAACTAGTAAAGGCAGCCCCAAACTCGGCTGTCTATGTGTTAGGCTAGTTAAGCTTTAGAAACTACTCTCTCAACTTCTCCCTAGTAGTGGGAGGTAAAAACTTGTCCTGCAAGGCATTGACAAAGGCCTTCCAAGTCAACCCAATGCATCCATGTGCGTACTTCCACCACTAACCCACATCTCTCTTCAGTTGGAACGATGCCAAGGTCACTCTCAGTCCATCGTCCTCGATTCTAAGCATCTCAAACATCTTCACCATCTGCTCTTGCTACTCATCTGCCTTTAGTGGCTCTTTCGAATCCCCTAAAAACTCATCCGGATTAGACCTTAAGAACTACCTCTTCAAAAACGATGGCCCTGTCTCAACAACATGAGTCTGGACTTGATTCTCAACTTTGAGAATGTCCATGGATTCCTGCAAAGCTCCAGCCATCTCAGGGGCTAAAACACCCATGGCGTGCTGACCCACTAGTTTGGCCACATTGGCCTAACCAACCCCTTTCTCCTGTGCCAGAATATCATCCGATAATAGCACCTCCTGCCGTCTAGGCCTGCCATGCCTACCACCACCACGTCTACGTCCTGACATCCAAATAAAGATAACACAAGAGATTAACACATTTACAAATGCGCTAAAACTAACTCACTTGCGTCCTAATGCGATGGACAATATTTAATTCACTAAACATAAGCACTTAGTCACATAAACACATACGAACTTCCTTTCTAGATAATGATCGTCCAGCAACATTGCCAAAGTTCCAATTAGAAACAATAATGATCAAATGCTCTTCTAACAGGACTTCTAGAAACTCATATACCCAATCAATATCTTAGAAATTAAATCTCATACCCATCTAGTCACATAAGTATGTTATCACATAGAATACCAAGTTTACTTCTAACACAACCAGCGAGATAACCCCTTATGCTAAAAGCTACATCCCACGATCCCAAAGTATTCAAACCTGGTAGCTCTGATACCAAGTTGTCACGCCCTAAAAATAATAGCCACAATTCAAGTTGTCATGCCCGAAAATAATAACCATAATTCATCCAACAGTATTAATTAAATAACAACATGTACCAAAATAATTATCTTTCATTCATATATTTCCATTATACAAAAGGTAACACATGCAATTATACATTCATATGTCCTAACCCTGAATCTATAGCACATGTCACAAGTTAATGATATGACATAAGAGTTAAACAAATATATAAATGCCCTAGTGGCTACAACTTTCCAAGACAGTGCTTGGTTACAACAAAAGTGAGTTTAGACTCAACACAAATATAGCCCTAGGCTTGTATAAAATAAATACAACAATAACAAAAAGAGAAGCTCTTGGCTCCAAGTCCTCCCAAGCTACTGCCTTAGCGGAGGCATATCATCAGTACATGAAAATGGTTTTCCACATTGGGTGAACCAAAGCCTAATAGAGATATTCTAACACAATGTATGAATCTTAAAAAGATACAAGGTTATAGCATATGCAATGCTCGTGCAAAGACATTTTATATCTCTTTCCAAAACCATGCAATACCAGGTTTATACCCCAATTTAAGAAATTATTTTCTTGACAATAGAAAACAGAGCAGTGGATATAACACTGAGAATCTCTAGGTTATATCGGTACTAATCGGAAGCCTCAGCACCTAACCGCTGATATTTATGGACTTTCACCAAGGACACAGACGCCAACAATAATACCACAACCACACCCCTACCCAGATTCACCAAGATATTCACCAATTTTTCTCAAAACAATATACATTTCCAATATGTTAAATATGCAACAATGCTCAATGCAAATGGATGAGAAATTAGTTTCAATTCTCCTAATTCTCATGCAATTTTTATAACAATCATAGTTATCCTCCACCGATAACCCAAAATGGATATCTTTAAATAGATAGATAATTCCAACAAAGATATACTTTCCAAAATTCCAAGATGGGAATGATAATGCATATCCAACTCCACTATCATCATCATCATTCCAATCCACAAAACCCAACATCATTTCCATTTTGTCTTTGCAAAATCAAATATTCACATTTTTTGACCAAATCCCCTTTTCTTTATAAATCAATTTCAAGGATAAAAATCTACCATTCTATCAAAACTCAACCACTTTAACAACCCGACAATCATTTCCAAGAAACCATTTTGAAAAATCCTTTTTTGACTTCAAAACCAAAACCCTAGGTTTATCCAAAAATTTCCAAATCACAATTTTGTTTAGAAAACCAAATAACTAACTTAAAAATCATACTAAAGTTTGTAGAAATCCCTACCTCGAAGCTAGAAGGCAAAAGGGAGAGTGAAGAAACCCCGACAAAGCTAAAAATCAACTTTGCTCCGATCAAATGGAAGCTCTACGTGAGCTCCACCTTTTTATCAAAGGGACTAAGGTGTAGAGATCAACAGATTGAGTGTATTTGGAGGTTGAATATGAGTTTTATAGAGAGAGGGTCTAGATTTAGGATTTTGAAATGTTTTAAAGAGAGAGAGAAAGATATCAAAAAGTGACTCAAAAAGTGAGTTTTACGAACTGATATACGCGCAGCCCGCTCGAGCGACTGTAGACACCTCATTTTTGACGGCCCTTCAAAACTTGGATGTTCTTGCAGGTACATCCGATGACAAGTCTGTTTGCCCGCCAAGCATTCGAATTCCTCAGCAGAATGCCACAACTTTGAGCCTTTTAAAACCCTATATCCATTTTGTCCTATTTTTGGACCATGCCATGGTCTTTCCAGCCTGCAATCTCTAGTGGCTTGTCGGCCATCACTTTTTCCCTGCCAGCCATTAGGCCACTAGTGTTTTCAGTAGATATTTTATGCCAGCTGTTTGCACAGATGCTTGCATCTGTCCACACATGGAGGGTTGGATCTCTTTGTATAGATTTCATGTTTTCTATATATAGGAACTCCCTCTCTCATGTTTTGAAGTCAGAAAATTTTAGACTCAAAATTTTCCTCTCTCTCTCTCTCTCTCTCTCTCTCTCTCTCTACAAATTTCCTACACTTTTGCCTACAATTCCAACACTCTTGCCTATACACCCTTAACCAAATCCCCTAATCTCTGAGTTGAGGTGTTCTTGGGCTTGGTTTGAGCTCTAGAAGGAGGTTTTGGCTTGGTTTGTTGCCTAGAATTACTCTTCCCTTCAAGAGGTATAACACTTGTCTTGTACACTTTGTTTTGCATACTCATTTTGCTCTCTTTTCCCATTGTTTTTGGGCTACTTTGGAACTGTAAAAAAAAACCTATTTTGGTGGACTAAAACTGATGGTTTGAAACCATTTTAAGTTAGGGGGTGCTTCACCCTTCTTTCTTTCCTATTTGAAAGGCTTTTGCATCTTTGTTTTCCACTTTCAAACCAACTTTTTTTGGGATTTTAACCACTGAATTTCAGAGTATTTCAGTGGCAAAAAGCATGTTTTGAAGTCCAAAAATAGAGGGGTTAGCCTCCCCTCCTTGTGTCGTGTTTGCTAGCCTAGTTAATTCTATATGTTAGTATGATTTTCTAGCTTTTTGTAGCTATATTCCAGCATATTTTTGCCTTTGTTTTAGACTACTTTAGCTCTATTTTGGGTTGTTTGGGTCAGTTAAGTCTTGTTTTGCATGGTCGTAGTGTAAAGGTCCTTACAAGCTCAGTGTTTTAGGCCATTAGACACCCCTTGTTTGAGTTGATTGCATGCTTTGGGGTTGTTTTTCACTTCATTTCAGCACTAACCACCTCTGTATCCTCCCTCCTTTCTTGGTTTTTCATTTTGCTTTGAAAGTGGTTTCTACTCACTTGTTTGCCTAAGTGTGAAATTGGGGTTTCATACTTAATGGTTGAATCCCTTAAGGGATTCATTACCAACAGTATGAGACTTCTTTCATACCCAAAGCAACTTGTGTCTTGAGCTTTTCTTTCCATTAGAGGACTTTAACTCACCTTTTGGACTTAATTGGATTAAAGAATGGTTGGTAAGTTAAAATGAGTAACTAACAACTTGTGACTAAAATTGAGCAAGATAATAACTTGTGTGTTGTGTGTTCAATCGGATGTTAATTGAACACAAGTAAAATTAGGACATTTCATACTCAAAGTGATGAAATGTGTCAAGTTTCCTAGGTCTTCATTGCCCTTGATCATGCATGATAGGGTGATGGTTCTTGAGGGTCTTGTTTTTCATTTATTGAGCTTGCACATCTTGAAACACAAGCCATCATGCAATGAAATTGCTTGGATTGGTGGTTTGTGGCTTAAGTTCACAATTCCTTGGACTTGTTCATGAGAATGAGGGGTGAATTGTACAGACAATCCTTGAAAATGCCCTTTCTTTGCTCTGTTTGTCCTCTGTTGCAGCATGATGGTCCAGTACATCAGTGGCCGTCAGGTCACTATCCATGGGTGGTAGGTGGCTGGCAGAGCACCATTGGTAGCCGGCAGACCACTTCCATAGCCGACAGGTGGCCGGCAGTCTTTACCACTGGCCAGCTAGCCACTAATGCAAACCTCAGCAGAATGTTAGTAAGGTGAAGCAAAGTGGTTCTGGAAGTATTCAACTGTGCAAACAAAGGCTTTCGAGAGCAAAACGGAGGTCTTTTCGAGTGGTATCCGAGCATGTGAATCTTCTATTTCCTGAGGCGGAGCGGTGGTAGAGTAATTAGAGACTTTAATTACTTAGTTTGCTTACATTTGTGTTGTAACTTAATTAATTAGCTTACTAGTTAGTTAACTCAAAGTGTTGTAATAATTAGTTGATTCATTAGCTAGTTATTCATTTGTTTTGTAATAATTAGCTTAATTAGCTTAGCCCTAATTAGCTCCTAGTTAGTTTTGCTTCATTCATTCAGACTCTCCTTCGTGAGAGCAAAAATGTAATAACCCCACATTTTTCTCCCTTTTATTTATCTGCTTATGATAGTAAGATTAGGAGCATCACGTTTTGTTTAGCATACATTATGCTTGCATCCATTCATCTTGTATTGCATGCACCGAGGTTCAGTTCATCATTCTAACAACATTGTCATTTCAGTACTTTGTTGAATATGTGCTTAGACAGCATGTCTTGAATTAATTCATATGCCATATTAGTTTCTGGAGACTATTCTTTTGAGCTTCCGAATCTAATCTCACAGGTGCAATGTGAAATTGATAAAGCCGAGCTTCAGAACCGCGTCTTTTTCAAGCTTTCGAAAGGGGGCGCAAAAAAGCCGGGCTACAGTTTTTGGCAACTCTGCTAGGGATTTAGAGAACTTGACTCGAACTCATGATATGACATTTTATTTACACTTATGTGTTTCTTCGCATTTACATTTGCATTGGTGCGCCTAAGTCACTGTGTTTGCCATCTGCTATTCCTAAATGGTTTGCTGGAGGCTTGCTTGGAAAAGCTTGCCAAAAGGCTAACGGGTTACGGGCTCTGCCACGATGGGAACACAACCCTTGGATCTAGACTACCATTGTACCGTTTGATCCTCTTTTCACTTCTCGGTGTTAGATGTGACAGGTATATTAGGTAGTCTTGCTGAGGTACCCTTTTTTTGACCAATCAGCCTAGTTGCATATCGAAAGCCATAGAGACTGTTCCAAACTAGGACAGCTTGCTTACCCGAATACAGGATTGTGTGAAACCACTTTGCTTGAATAGTTAACCCTAGTTCCTGACGAAACTAGGACAGGGTAACCCTACCCCATCATAGGGGTGTTTTGGCTCTCACTTAACTGGTATGTGCTTTTAGAGTGAAACTCTAAAGAAATGTATGTATCAGTTGCAAGTTTGGGTATCAATTTTTGGGGGCAAAAATCGATGTTGAGTGCAGTTCTACAACTTATGATTGTAACTGTGTCATGTTCACATCTGAGCTCAGGTGCTGTGCGGTTTCTGATTTTTATTTTCCTTTTTCCTTTATGTCTTTTTGCAAGGTAGTTTCTCACCATTACTCTGGACAATTCTATTACCCCCAAGCACTATGGACCCATGTAAGGAGAATTTACAGATCCGGGGATCTTGTTAGGGGACAACCAGTGTTTGCTTCACTCCCACCGGTTACGAGACGGAGGAGGGTTAGGCATAATTCACCAGTCCAGCAGTCACCTTTTATTTCGCCTGTGCCCAGTCAGGTTCAGTCTTCTACTTCCACTCCAATGAGAGATTATTCACTAGTTCTTATAGCACAACATCCCCCGATTAACATGGAAGACATGCTCCGCCATCTCCAGCAAACCATTGAAACCATGTAGCTAGATGTTGTCTGCCAAACTGAAGTTACAGCCCACCAAGTGGAACTGATAAACATGCTGCAGCAACAGCAACCACCACATGCAGCAGCTTCTGCTTCCCATGCTCCTCCTGTGGGTATTCTAGCACCCGGAGTCACTGTCAATGTCCAAGAGAATCTGGGCATTCCAGTAGATCCGATCTCGACGCAAACCTCCAAGGTATTAGTGTACCAAACTAAGGCGCCATTTGAATTCGAGGTTGACCCCACTGCACTGAAGGTCAACAAGCTAGAAAAGCTTTTCAAGCGAGCACAGGGTGTGAACTCAATCCTTGGCATAGAAGATGGATACACCGACTCCACAGTAACTTTGCTGGACAGATTCAAGATGCCTCACATAGACTATTTTGATGGCTCTAGGGATCCCATGGTCCATCTGCGGTTATTCTCAGACATCCTGTGACCAATGGGCCTCACTAGACTCCAAAAGCTTTTGCTTTTTTGCTAGACCTTGTCGGGTATAGCGGCTATCTGGTATGCAAAATTGGAAGACTCTGTGAAATGGAGATGGGAGGAAATGGCTGAGGCCTTCAATGCATAGTACTCTTATTATAGCCAAATTGAGATCACAACCTGTGATCTTGAAGTGACCCGTCAAGAGCCAAAGGAGGGCTTCTCAGACTTTGTGACCCGATGGAGGGCTAAGGCCTTGATGATGACTATTGGGCCATCCGAAAAGGATCAAATCAGAGTGGTGGTCCGCAATCTGCAAGGAAAATTACTGCAGAAGATGATAGTCTTACCATTATTTACATTCGCTGAGCTCCACGGGATAGGGGTTCAGATTAAAGGTGCGATGAAACAAGGGTTGATCGCCGATAAGAAGGAACAGCCCAAGAGGCCCTTTACACGTAGTTCCAATGCAACCACGAGTAGTAGAACCTCTGCACGACCGTCGGATGTGAATGTCGTCACCACGACACCCAAAACTGCCAACCCATTCACCAATACAAACCCACAAACCTCAATCAGCCAGGCCCGATCTCAAAGGGTCTTTACCCCACTGTACATACCTTTATCCAAAGCCCTAGGGGTCTTGATCAAAAATGGGCATCTTAAGCTGTTAGAACAACGCCCACTACCCGATCCCCTCCCACCTAAACACAATCCGGCCAAATACTGTGCTTTTCACTAGTAGCACGGTCACGATGCCGACCAATGCTATAGGTTGCGTCATAAGATTCAAGATCTCATTGACAACAAGGTGATAGTGCCACCCCAAAAGCCAAATGTGAACCACCAAGCCTCTTCTAGCCCACAACCAGGTCCTCCACCTTGGTACTTAAATCTAATACAAACACTGGCCATGCCATATGACCCCAGTGTATACATAACCCGTTCCCACCTACCCAAACCGGCTATGTTCATCCCTGAGAGCACTGACTTATGCATGATGAACGGTTCTACTCTACAACTTGAACCCATGGTGGTGACAACGGCAGAGGAAAGGAAGTTGGCATTGGAAGAGAATGGCAGTCCATTACTTGAGAGCTCTGTGGATTTATCTGAGGGGGTGTATGACCCGTGCTGTTACATTGTACCGACTGATCAAGCCAAACCCGAGGTGGTATTGCCGACAGCAACAGAGGTTAATGTGGTTTAAGAGGATAGCCCAAGCCATGGTCTAGATGACCTAGGAGGACCTGGGCAATCTACAGTTCTACGACGAGCAAGATCATGAAGACGTGTAGATTGATTGGTTTGATCTAAATTGGTCGACAGACAACTCAGGGTGGTTGAGCGATTAACCCGATGTGAAGGAGGTGATTAAACGGAAACTAGCAGTGGTTGGAATGGCTGAGGACAAGAGGAAATTGCCGAAGAGCGTCGGCATCAAGAATTTAGCTCAAGAACTGGGCACCGTGAGTACAACGGATACAGTGTAGGAAACCGCACTGAAGCGGTTTGTGCAAGAAAGGGATCGAGATAAACAAAAAGCTAGAATAGCTCAACACCTTGCGGGGAATGTTTTTGCTGAGAGAGTAATTAGACCAGAACCAGACAATTTCTTATCGGTTGCCGAAGGTATATGGTGGGAAGATGACGATCTACATCTTGCCCACACTGACGAGAATTGGGGTGAAGACCTGCCAAACAATACCTGGTATTCTGACGAGGTAGACCACATGGCTAGAAGCGGGTGGTACTTCAAGCCCCCATACTTGGACCAAGCTGAAGCCTCCAGAAAGGACAAAGAGGTTGAGAAGCAGAGGGAAAAGCAGTTGGAAGAACAAGCAGTGCTGAAACAGTTAAAGAAGATCCAGGCTAATATTTTAGTCTTGGGTCTGATCATGGCTTCTCGCGTGCATCGGGAAGCTGTGCTATTAGCGATGGATAAAGCCAAATTGTCCATTGAAACTATTCCTGAATAGTTAGTCGGATTAGTCTTCTCAGGAGGTACTGTGCCAACTTTGACCTTTTCAGACAAAGAATTGCTGCCAGAAGGCTCAATACATAACAAACCTCTGTACATATCAATAAAGTGCAGAGAAAAGTGGGTGCCAGTGGTATTGGTTGATACTGGGTCAGCAATCAACTTTTGTCCATCTCGTACAGCCTATGCCATCAGTTTGAAACCGGCGAATTTCGTTTCTACAGCCCAGGTGATTCGACCGTATGACAATACAAGTAGAGAGGTGATGGGTATAGTATAGATCAGAGTTTAAGTGGGCGCAGCTCAACAAGATATTGAGTTCCATGTCCTGGATGTCCCGGCCACTTTTAATCTACTGCTAGGGAAACCCTAGCTGCACCAAGTGAAAGATGTCTCTTCTACCCTTCACCAAATGCTGAAATACCCCTATGGGAAGAGAGTGGCTATTGTGTTTGGAAATTCATCTATACATCCTCCACCAGAGGTAACTACACCTGTACTAGAAATTGTTCACGGTGAGGCGGATTTATTTCTCTCTGGATTTACCCTAGCTGAGGCCCAAGCAGTGCAAACTATCTTGGCAGCTGATGAGGGCTTGTATGTCAGCGCCCAATCAATCTACTTCATGAACTAGCTCTAACATATGCCAGGAATGGGATTGGGAAGAAGTGGCCGGAAGGGGGCTACTGCATTGGCCGATGTGCCACATAACCCGCATGCCTTTGGTATTGGCTATACACCCACCAAAGAGGATTGGGTTAGGAATGGGAAAGAGATGGTCGGCAGAGCCAATGCTAAGCAAACTGGGAAACACTATGAGCTTGTACACCAACCTATCTGGGGAACCTTGAATGACCATTTTGTTCGGGAGGGTGAAGACTTCACATTCTGTGGTTTCTTCGAACCCTGGTTCAACTCTGAGAAGTAGGGGGTTCTTGGCTTTGAGATTTTCTTTGACTTGCAGCTGCATGACAATGATACGGAGGAAATAGCTGAACCAACTGTTGAAGCTGTGAAAAGCACAGAAAGTGATTCCAATAGCAACGAGCTTGAAGTAGGAGCAGCACTGGCATGTCTCCTTTCGA
This sequence comes from Camellia sinensis, assembly GCF_055761805.1. NCBI lineage: Eukaryota > Viridiplantae > Streptophyta > Magnoliopsida > Ericales > Theaceae > Camellia > Camellia sinensis. Next base: position 147,634,587 of record NC_138963.1, read on the forward strand.
ATCCTCCGATCGACTCAGAGAGCTTGAGGGATAACCTGGCCGTTTCCATAATCGGGGACCAACCGGGTGTCAACCTTTCTACCAGCATCTTAGATGTATCTGACGCACCATCCTTCGTTTGGCAGCTGGAGGAGGGCTACCTATCTAGTAGCTCTAAGTCGGGTAGTGAGCCAAAATTTGACACAGAGTCTGTGGAGTCAGAATCAGATTCCGGTGCTTCTGAGTCTGGGTCCGATATTCTTGGGGTTGATAACCCGGATGCTGAGGTTTTGTCCAGGTCATCCTTTTCTTTTTGTTTTGAGTCGGTTGTAACCGAAGAACTGGAAGAGCTTGACCTTGTGAATGAGAATGCCACTGCAGATTCTGAGTATTTCTTTGTGCTGCTTATTTATTGCATTGATCATGATTTTCAAAATTTTGATGAAAATGAAGATGAAGGAATTCCTCTGGTTTTGAAAATTTTGATTAATCGAGAGGAAGAGAGCTTTGCAAAACCCCTTGCTAATGAAATCATTACTTTTAATGTGAGTACTAAAAAGGATCCGTGTCTGGTCCAGACCGGGTCCATGTTGTCTTCAGAGGAGCGCGAGGGCTTAGTCGCTTTTTTAAAAGATGTCAAAGATGTTTTTGTGTGGTCATACGAAGACATGCCTGGAATCAATCCTAAGATTGTACGGCATCGAATCCCACTTGACCCCGAGGCCCCACCCATCAAACAGAAGTTGCAGAGAATATACCCGGATTGGGCTTTGAAGATTAAAGAAGTGGTCACCAAGCAGATAGTTGCAAGGTTCTTGCTAGTAACTGAGTATCTAACTTGGTTAGCCAACATTGTTCTAGTGCTGAAGAAATATGGCAGAATTTGAGTGTGTGTGGACTTCAGGGATCTGAACAGAGCCAGTCCGAAGGACGACTTTCCCTTGTCGCATATTGATGAATTGGTAGACTTCATCATAGGTCATGCATTGCTCTCCTTCATGGATGGATTTTTCGGGTATAACTAGATTCTAGTGGCACCCGAGGACAGAGACAAAACCATTTTCACTATGCCGTAGGGAACCTACTGCTGCAGAGTGATGCCGTTCAGGCTGAAGAATGCTGGGGCTGCCTATCAAAAGGCTGTAACCACAATTCCGCATGATATGATCCATAAAGAGGTTGAGGTATACATGGACAACATGATTGTCAAGTCCAAGGAAAGAGAGGGCCACTACACCTCCTTCAAGAAATTCTTTCAGCAGATTAGAGAATACAGACTGAGGTTGAGTCCACAGAAGTGTATTTTCGGCGTAATAGCAGGGACAATGTTGGGTTTCTTGATCACACAGAGAGGCATTGAGGTGTATCCTTCTAAAATCAAGGCCTTCCTAAAAATGCCACCACCAAGTACTGAAAAGGAGGTGCGAGGCTTTCTAGGTAAAGTGCAATTCAAAAGACGGTTTATTTCAAAATTAACCTTCACTTGTGAACCACTGTTTGGTCTCCTGAAAAAAGGAAAGAAATTTTGATGGGATGATCGATGTCAATTTGCTTTTGAGAAAATCAAGCAGTACCTTCAGAACCCAACCGTGTTGTCGCCGCCAGAGCTGGGGAACTTTGATTTTGTATCTATCAGTAGCGGGCACAATGATGGGATGCATGCTTTCTCAAGAATCTGAGGATAGGGTGGAGAAAGCCATCTACTATTTGAGCAAGAAAATGCTGGATTATAAGACCCATTACACCCCGCTGGAAAAAACTTGCTTAGCCTTGGTATGGGCTACCAGGAAGTTGAGGCACTACTTGTTAACTCACTCCGTAATTCTGGTTTCAAGATTAGATCCCATCAAATACCTCTCTGAGAAACCAGTGCTTATGGGTAGGCTAGCCTATTGGTTCCTTCTTCTTTCTGAATTTGATCTGAAGTATGTTACTCGCAAGTTGGTCTAGGGGAGAGCAGTAGCGGAGTTCCTACTAGATCACCCAGTGGAAGGGGATGAAGCTATAGAATACATATTCCCAGACGAAGCTATTTTTCAAGTCAAGGAAGAGATTTGGACAATGTACTTTGACGGAGCATCTAGTCAATACAATTATGGGATAGGGGTGTTACTGATAACACCCGACAATTCCCATATACCTTTAGCCTTCAAACTCCGGTTCAAGGTATCTAATAACGAAGAAGAATAGGAGGCATGTATCGCTGGTTTGGAAACCGCCCTGGAACTAGGGGCAAAAAGGTTGGACGTCATCAGGGACTTGAACTTGGTTGTGTCTCAAGCAAATGGAAACTAGAAGGTCAAAAAAGAAAAGATGAATATCTATCACCAAACCCTGGACGTTCTGATTCTTAGATTTGAGAAACTGACCTTCACACATCTACTAAAAGAGAATAACAGGTTTGCTGACGCCTCATCAACTCTATCATCCATGATAAACATCTCACTTTGAGTCCGGATGCGTCCGGTCATCATTGAGCAGAGGTATACACCGGCCTACGAGACTATCGCCGTAATAGATGAAGCACAAGATCAAAACCCTTGATTCTATGATATCTGGAACTTTTTGGAAATTGTCGTTTATCCACCAGGGGCAAATGCCAAAGATAAGAGAGCAAGAAGGGGGATGATCATTCAATTTATCATTTACGGAGGTAAACTGTACAAGAGGGATCATCTGGGAATGCACAAGTTGTGTGTCGACGCAGAGGAATCAAAGCGCCTAATGAAGGCCATCAATGGAGGGGAATGTGGAGCGCACATGAACGAGGCAATGTTAGCCCGAAAGAATTTCAAAAAAGGTTACTGCTGGTCTACTATGGAGGAGGATTGTATCGGTTTTGTTCAGCGATGCCACAAACGCCAAATTCATGCCAATCGCATGAATATCTCACCGTCGAAGTTGTACAACATGACTTCACCATGGCCTTTCTCAGCTGGGGAATTAACGTCATCGGCGCAGTTACACCAAAAGGGCAAATGGGCATGAATACATTCTGGTGGTAATTCATTACTTTACAAAGTGCGTGGAAGCTCAGTCTTATGTAGTGTTGAAAGCAGAGCATGTGGCTAAGTTCATCCGAAACAACATCATTTCCCGATATGGAGTTCCAAACGAGATCATTTCAAATAATGGCTCCCATTTCAAAAAAGAAGTGATAGACTTATTGGAGAAATACAACGTAGCTTTCCATAAGTCATCCACATACCAGCCGCAAACCAATGGAGCTGTTGAGGCCACCAACAAGAACATCAAGCATATTTTGCAGAAGATGGTTGTGACCTATAGGGACTGGCCAGACAAATTGCCATTTGCACTCTGGGGCTGTAGAACTTCAATCCGGACGTCGACGGGAGCGACTCCTTATTCTCTTGTCTATGAAATGGAAGCTGGTCTGCCAATCGAAATAGAAGTTCCGTCGCTGCAGGTTATGGCAGAGTGTCAAATAGTAGAGGTGAATTGGCAACAGAGCAGGTTTAAAGAACTGATGTTGTTTGATGAAAGAAGGCTGAAAGCATTGTACCATGTTCAGGGTTATCAACGTAGGATTGCTAGGGCTTTTCACAGGAAAGTTAAGTCCAGGAATCTCAAAGAAAGGGATTTGGTGCTGAAAGACAATGGAGCTCTTATCCATGACCCTAGCGGCAAGTTCAGACCCAATTGGACTAGTCCTTACATCATCAAAACTATATGGTCGAGTGGAGCTATTATTCTCAAGGACCTAGATGGTCTATAATTTTCCCAACCGATCAACATGGACAAGTTGAAGAAATACTATCCCTGAGAGGCTCGCTAGGCCGAAAACCTGCAAAGGCGACCTAGGCAAAAGTTAAAGCACAAAAAAAAATGGAAATAAAGAAAAACTGAGCTTGCAAGGTTGAAAACCCTAAAGGGCGGCCTTGGCAAAAGTTAGAGCGCAAAAGGAGAGTGTTAATACTCGAGTGAACCCGAACTGAACTGCGTAAGGCCTGATTCCCATCTTCGGGATACGTAGGCAACTTCATCCTGAAGTTCGGCCATAAACACCTCCAATTCAACTGTCCTATCCATGTGTTTGATCAAGTCATCTTTGTCTCTTCTTCATCTGAAAGTTCGGTTGTGATCCTTACTCTGAGAGAAGAGCTGGATACAGTACTGAGCAGTGTTATTCAGTCAACGGGCAATTTGTGATCTTCGGATTTGGGGTTGTACATCTTGAGGATAGATTCCATGTGTGTCAAGTGGTGATCCTTTTCGAAAATGGTTTTCAAAAGTCTTGATAAAAGTTGACTTTTGTTGAAATGTTACCTTTCATAACTTAGACCACTTTTGGACCAAAAGAACAACTTTTAGTGCTCACAAATTTAATTTCATTGATTTTAATGCAAAGTTCTCAACCTCTCCATACAAATCAAAGTTGCTTTTATTACATTCAAAAAACTTGAAAAGTAAGATCAAAGCAATAAACTAGGGGCATAGATAAGTCAGGTGCTCTTGCGTTCCCCGCTTGTGCTTGTGGAAGCTTCTGAAGCCAAATTAGGCCCGGTTTGTGTCTCATTCTCGAGCCAAGTCAGACACTCGCTAGAAAGGGCACTGCTAAAACTCAGAGCAGGGGCCAGAAGCTCTCTCGTCCTCCAAGCAGTGAGGTATCTAGCCAAATATGAGCCTCGGATAGGGAATGAAACCGGGTTTTCTACCCCCTCCTCTAGGCAGGTCTGGTCATGTCCAAACTGAAGCTTGAACCAGAACAGAAAGTAAAATACATAGTGTGTCAGGCCAATCAGCTCCATGCCTGGTTGTCGAGTGATGTTGTAGCTCATTTCGATCATATTAAGCTAGGGGCAGCGCCAAGCAATGTCAGCAGCAGACCTGTTGCACATCCAGTGACACCACCATCCCTTATTCGGCAAATCCACTAGTCATTGGCGAAAAAAGTACGCTCAGGCTGAGTATGCAGGGCAAGAGTCCACCACCTTTAGCTTGTCCATTAGCCATATCTAGGAAGGGATGAAAGAAAAGAGAGACTAAAGAATAGAGAGATATATGTTGAGAGAAAAGTGAGAAAAGGGCTTTGAGAGAAAAATAGAGCATGAATGCCGAGTGATGTAAGAAACACATATTAGAAAGGGTAGGAAATATTACCTGAAGAAGTAGCGGACTCCCTGCTATAGACACCCCATTTTTGACCGCCCTTCAGACTTGGGCGCCATTGATTGCTTATTTGGGGATGAAAGTTATGCTATGCAAAGGTTCGATTTCTTCCGCAAGAAGAGCTCTAAATCCTAACCTTACACACCATTTTGGACCAAAAATTTTTTTGACCAAAATGATTTTAGACCTCAAAACCCTCTCTTTCAAAATATTTTTGAAAAAGGTTTCTACGATGTTTCGAGGCTCGCATTTCGTTAAATGTTGCGCTTTTCGCTAAATCGAGCTAGGACAAAGTGGAAATAAATGAAAAAGAGGTGAAATCTTCAAAAACAATCTTTCAAAACACCTTATTTAGAGGTTTGGAGTTGAAGAAAATAGCAGGGGAGGGAAGAAAACTAGTTGAGGCAAAGTTAGGCATGAATTCGGTTAGGACCGAAACTGAGCAGTCTTCACTAAAATAAGCATACCTTTTTGCACACTTGGAATTTTGATGTGAGGCTTCCACCATTGGAAAGAATACTTTCGGGGCTTCAATTTAGACTCAAGATGATCTGCCAAGGAGTCCAGATAATGGAGATATTCCCATTTGAAGTTGGACCTAGAGAGCAGATTTTTCTGGCCGGCCACTGGTGGAGTTTGCTAGCCATGGATGGGCTTTGACGGCCACATGTTAGCCATGATTGGGCTTTGTCAGCCATGTGTCATCCAAGGGTGATTTTTGTCGGCCATCAGTGGTGGTCGGTCGACCACTAGTGTCAAAAGGCAGTTTTTGTGCAGATATTTTCCATCCAGCTGTTCTACACTGCTCCCGCTGTCCATTTTGAGATATTTTCAACCAAGGCTCATATATTTCTATATATAGAGGACCTTCTCTATTGTTTTCAAGGTTGGAAAAATCTTGGGAGTCTCTCTCTCTCTACATTTCTCTCTCTCTCTCTCTCTCTCTCTTGAACTTTTGTGCATACAAGTATAGATACACTTCAAGTTTGCCTATCAACCCTTAACCAAAGTTGCTTATCTTTGGGTTGAGGTTGCTTGAGACCCTCTTTGAGCTCTAGAAGGTGGTCTAGGCTTGGTTTATTGCCTCATTTGTGTCTTCCATTCAAGAGGTATAACACTCTCCTTTTGTACTTGTTTTGCACACTTGCTTTGCCATCTTCTTCTACTATTTTTGGACTATTTTTTACCTAGTTTTGAATTTTAAAAAACTCTATTTTTATGACCTAAAAATGGTGGTTTGAGGCCATTTTCAGTTAATGGGTGGTTCACCCTTCTTGCTTATTTGCTTATAAAGTTTTTGTGCCTTTGTTCATCACTTTCAAACCAACTTTTTTGGACCTTTTAACCACTGAATTTCAAAGGTTTTTCAGTGGAAAAAATTTAATTTTGAGGTGTCCAAATTTGAAGGGGTTAGCTTCTCCTCCTTGTGTCTTGTTTGCATGCCAAGTTAGCTTCACATGTTAGTATGTTTTTCTAGCTTAACTTAGCTCAAGCCCAGCATGTCTTAGCCTCGGAAATAACCTGTTTTAGCTCTATTTTGGGCTGGTTAGTTTGTTTGAGTCTTGTTTTGCATAGTTATGGGGCAACCCCATGCATTAGCTTAATGTTTTGGCTTTTCGTGTCTCGAGTCCAGCATGTTTTGGACCATATTTAGGGCTGTTTTGCGTCTTTTTTTGGTTATTTGTTTCATTTGAGCCTTGTATAGCATGGTTGTGGTGTTAATTCTTTCACTAGTTTAGTGTTTTAAGGCTTTAACTATCATTGGTTTGAGTTGGTTGCATGTTTTAGTGCTTTTAGTACTCATTTTCAGCACCTAATCATATCTGCAACGCTCTCCCTTTCTTGATTTTATTTTTGTTTTGAAAGTGGTTTAAATCCTTTGCTTGCTTGAAGCATGAAATTGAGATGTTAGTGCTTAATGGTTTAATCCCTTTGGGGGTTCATTACCAATGACATGAGGTCTCTTTCATGCCTAAAACAACCTTCGGTTTGAACCCTCTTTCCATTAGAGGACACTCACCAATGGACTTCATGGATTAATGAATGATTCAGTAATCAAAATGAGAAAACAAAAATTGACAAGTAAAATATGCAAGATAAGCATCTCTTTGTGTTGCATTGCAAGTGTTCAAATCGGACGTTAATTTTAACATAAGGAAAATGGGACATTTTATACTCAAAAGTGATGAAATGTGCCACTTTCCTTGGTCACCATTTCCCTTGATCATGCATGATAGGGTGGTGGTCATTTTGGTCTTGTTTGTGCATTTATTGAACTTGTACAAACATGGTCCCTTAGCCATCATTCATGGAAATTTCTTGATTGATGGTTTGAGGGCCAAGAGTTTCTCTCCTTTGAGCTTGTGTGATGATAAGGAGGGTAAACAGTACAAACAATCTGCGAGAATACACTGTTTTGCTCTCTGTTATAGCATGGAAGTGTGAATCAGCAGTGGCCAATAGCCACCATCAGTGGCCGAACGGCCACCAATGGTAGCCGACCGGCCCCATGTCCCTCCTGTTGGTCAGCAGTGATTTTTGAACAATGTGATGGTAAGATGAAGCAGAGGTGTTCTGGAAGTTGGCAGAATATTTAGTGATCAAATGTGTGACTGAGGCTCGCAGTAGGAAAGCAGTGGCTTTTCGGGTATAGAATCGAGCATGCACATGCATATCCATCATTTCTTAGGGCTAAGTGATTGATTACTTAGTTTACTTGCAATTGACTTGTAATCCGTTAATTGGTTAAGTAGTTAGTTAGATGTGATGTAATTATTTAATTAGTTAGCTAGAATAATTAATTAGTTTTCGGTTTGTAATAATTAGTTAGCTTAAATAGCGTAGCTAGTTGGTTAGCTTATTCATTCGGACCCTTCAACGTGAGGGTGTAATGTTGTAATAAGTGTGTGTGCGTGTGTGTTTGTCTTCCAACGCCACGTCTTTCTCCCTTTTATTTAATTACTTTCGATGGTTAGATTAGGGACATGTTTCGATTAGCATATCGCATGCTTGCATCCATTCATTTGTCTTGCATGCACCGAGACTCGGTGCATCATTCAAACTACATTATCCTTTCAATACTTCTTTGAATACGTGGTTAATCGCATGTTGTTCAAATCAATTCATATGCCACATTAGTAGCCAAACTTGTTAATTGCATTATTACATGTGCTGCATTAGTCATCTTGTATAGTTAGGATCATGCATCTTGCTAACTAGTTTATGTTTTGGCTTGGAGTACTAGGTGAGTTTTTATGCTTTAGCATACTTGCATGAATGTGAATGTTGCCATGATTAGCATGCTTTCCATGAGGCTATGTGCTTGAATGCTAAATTGCTTGAATGCCTGTGGATGAAGGCTTGTTGTTTGAATTGGAACAATTCAACAAATGTGCATTTTAAGCCCACTTTGTTGAGTGGCAAATCATGTTTTAAGCCCACTACGTTTGGTGGAAAATTCACAACTTTAAACCCACTTGAAGTGGCAAATTCAGACCATTTTCGCAAACAAACATGAGTTGAATTGTTTCAAATTGAGCAAATTAGTCTATACTTTCTTGTGCACGTCACATAGTAAAGCTAGTTTAATAATCAGAACAAAAGCATATAATGTTTATAAAAACTCATATCATGATTAGTGGAGGCTAATCTTTGATCGTGTGAGCGGGGGTGCTCAATTCATGACCTTCCCTCTCATACCTAAGTTCCCGAGCTGAGGTAACTTTGGTGATGACGGACATGTGGCCTTTGGCACAAGTCAAGGTTTCCAAAATTTTCCCAAAATAAAATATTTAGGCGGCGACTCTATATCTGGCAAAGCAGTCCAATTTTGGCATTATTTGATTTAAAATCGATTTTCTAAAATGATTTGGCAGATTTGGACTCTTTGGAGTATATCAGTTTCACATTGCACTTGTGAGACTAGATTCAGAACCGCGAGAGTCTGAACTATGAGGCCTTTTTTCCAACCTTTCCGAAAGGGGGCATAGAAAAAAGTGAGTCAACAGTTTTTGGCGACTCTGCTAGGGTTTTAGAGAACTTGGCTTAAACTCATGATATGACATTTTATCTGCACTAATGTGTTTCTTTGCATTTGCATTTGCATCGGTGCGCCTAAGTCACAGTGTTTGCCATCTACTATTCTTGAACAGTTTGTCGAAGGCTCACTTGGAAAAGCTTGCCAAAAGGCTGACCGGTTACGGGCTCTGCCATGGTGGGAACACAACCCTTGGATCTGGACTATTGCTGTACCGTTTGATCCTCCTTTCACTTATTGGTGTTAGGTGTGTGTAGACACCCCATTTTTGACCGTCCTCAAGACTTGGACGTCGTCGTTTGAACACTCGATGATCATCCATGCTCGTGCTCGTTTTGAGTTCCCGAATGTCTCGGCTGCGCGCCTTGCCTTAGGATCTCTCAACTTGTTTGTTTTTGTGCTTGGTTATGTACCAAGGACTTGTGTTTTTGCTTATGAGGGAAGAGGGCGGCTTGTTGGCTATCCCTACAACCCATCGGCTAAGGCCTTGTGCCATCAGCCTTGTTTTCTTGCCATCAGCCATAAGTGGTGGCTGATCAACAATCTTTTTGGTCGATCGACACTTTTTTTGGTCGAGCGACCATATTTTTGAGCCGAGACCTTTCCATCTGCTTTTTGTAGATATTTTGTGCCAGCTGTGACAGCTGGTGGGCACAATTCTGATCCTCTATACACGTGTATGAAGAGATTTGTTTCAAGACTCAAGCTTGTTGAACAAGCTTGAGAATTGAAATTCTATAAGAAGGGAGCCTCCCCTCCCTTTCTAGAGATTCTAGAATTTTGATACACAAGTTCTATATCTCTCTCTCTATATTTTGCCTATCTCTCTTATTTTGCCTTTGTTTGTGCCCAAAAGTGTGATTTCTTCATACTATTGCACACAAACACCTACTAGAACACCATCCTTTTGTTGCTGAGGTACTAGGGAGTTGTTTTTAGTGTTCTTGGACTGGTTTGGTTCAGAGAAGGGTGCTAGAGTTGTGTTCTTGAAGGTGTTCTTCAAGGGTGAGTCAACCACCTTTTAATCCCCCATTTTTGCTTAAGCTTTTAGACCTACTTGCATATTGTTTTATGCTTAACTCTAAACTGTAAAAAGTTCTAATTTTGCATGCTTGTGATGATTGTTTAAGGTCACTTTTGTGTTGCAGGTAGTTTACACCCTCTTAGGCCTTGTTTGGCCTTGTTTTGTGCCTTTCTTTTAGAGCTTTGGAACCACCTTTGCATGACCTTTCTACCACTGAAATTCAAAGGATTTTCAGTGGTGGAAAGGTGGTTTTGGAGTCTTGAATAGGAGAGGGACACCCCTTTCCTTGTGTCTTGTATACTTGTATTAGTAGCTCATAATAGTAGCATGTTTGCTTAGCATGTTTTGGCCCCATTTCAGCAAGTATTTGGTGTTATTTTAGCATGCTTTACCTTTGTCTAAGGTTGGTTTAATAGCTTCTTCCATGCACCATGCACTTGTCTTGCAATCCTCTCATTTTCCTTAACATACATCATGTATTTGGACAATCATTGTTGCATATCTTGGCTCAACTTGAAGTTTTAGTCATGTTTTACCATGTTTGAGCTCTGTTTCTTGTTGTTTTAGTCATGCATGCACTGTTTTGTACAGCCTTGGTTCAATCTGGCTTGTTGGCTTTGAGTGTCCAAGTCATTAGCATGCATTGCTTAGACCATTTTCATGATTTGGCATCATTCCATATGTGATTTCAGTCCATGTAGTGTAGTCATACATTTATATTTGTCACCCTTTTGATGCTTTGAAGAGTTGGTGTTTTATGCCTCATAAATGCATCATTGTACATGCCTCCATGCTTAGGCCTTCGGGATGTCATCTCAGTGGGTTTTTGGGCTTAGTCTGACATGCCATAACTCTGTTTTTCATTGCTTAAGCCATGCCATGCTTGGACTTAATAGGTGCAGTGTAATACCCCTTATTGGCCTTGTATGTATCATGCCTAATGCCCTTCATGTTGACTTATTTTGGCTTTACTCCATGCTTGTTTTAGACTCATTTTGGCATGACCTAGGACTGTTTTGGGTTGTACTTGCCACTTGCTTCATGTTTTGCATAGCCTTAGTGCAAGTCCCTTTTGCTAGCTTCAAGTTTTGAGCCTCTTGCATGCCATACTTGTGTAGTTTGGATGGTTTGGCACCATTTCATGCATGATTTCAGGGCTTATGATGCTTGTCACATGTCCACACTTTCCACTCTTTAAGTGCTCTTAAGAGTTTGTATCTTCATGCCTTGTTTGTAAACTGAAGTGTATGCATGTTTGTATGTGCTTTTGTCTTCATTTTCATTGCATTTTGGCCACTAATTTGAGCATGGCTGAGGCCTACCCATTTTGGTTTAAGTCCATCTTTGCATGTTGTTACAAGCTTGACATGTTACATGTTGTTACATGCTTGCTAGTTTGCATGTTGTTACAAGCTTGTCCATCTTGGCATGCCATGCATGTTTGTATGTTTAGGTTGCCTTTTGCATGCTTGCTAGTTTGCATTTTGTCACATGCTTGTTTAGGTTGCATTGCATTTGGCATGCTTGTTACCTTAGCCTTGTGTGCATGTTTGAGTCATATTGCATTTGGCATGCCTATGTTGCATTGCATAGTTTTTCCATGTTGCATGCATCGCATTGTGTTTGGTTTGGGGTGTCAAACCCAACATGAGGGCCGAGGGACGTTTCGTACTAAAAGTGACGAAACGTGCCTCAATCCTCGGTCGCTGACACTCTTGATCCAACATGATAGAGTGTGAGGCATTCATGTGTTTTGGTGCATCATTCCATATTGATTTATGTAATTCGGCCTCTTTGGCCATCATGCATTGAAATGCATGATTGATGGCTCGAGAGTCAAACACTACACTCCTTTGAGTATCAAACATGATAAGGGCTGTAGTTGCACAACATTTTCTTGCAAATGTAATTCCATGCCCTTGTTTGTACTCTGCTACAGTAAAAGGAGCAGTCTGCAGGAAGAGATGGCCGATCGGCTAATAATCTTTGGTCAATGGACTCATAATTGGTCGATGACCATTTTCCCTTGGCCGATGGCCCTATCTTTTGGCTGATGGCCTCTCAGCATGTCCATGATGTGGTTCACAAGCATCACAGAGATTTTCACAGTTTTCAGAGGTGAACAAGTGTGCAAATAGAGGCAACATGGGGCATGGCAACGGATTTCCGAGCGAAGCTGACCGAGCATGCATGTGTCCCTCTTCTTGAGGCCGCTTTAACTATTTTATACATTAATTAATTTGTTTAATTAGTTAAGAGTTTTTTAATAATTAATTAGCTAGGGTAGTTAATTAATTAGTTGATTTGTATTATTTATTCGGACCCTCCATCGAGAGAGCGAATTTTGTAATAAGTGTGCGTGAGTGTGTGAATGTCTTCTAACCCCACGTCTTTTTCCTTTTTACTTAGCCGCTTACGATGGCTAGTTTTAGGGTATATTTCAATTAGCATCCTTATGTTAGCATGTTTGCATCCATTCATCTGTCTTGCATGTACTGGGCTCGGCGCATCATACTAACCGCATTGTATTTCAATTCCTACTTGAATTCATGATTATCAAGTATTGCATCTCATATGCCATTTTAGAATAGCCGAGCCTATTTCTAGTTTCATTTTGCATGCGTTGCAATAGTCATCTTAACATAAACTCGGATCATGCATTGATTACTAACTAACTATTGTTTTGGCTCAGAGTACTAGGTAAGCTTTTTATGCTTTAGCATCTTGCATGAGTGTGAGTGTTAACATGACAGCATGCTTGTCATGAGGCTATTTGCTTCAATGATATAACTGCGTGAATGCCTGGGGATGAAGGTTAGATTGCTTGAATTGGAACAATTCATCAAATGCGAGTTTTAAGCCCACTTGAGAGTGGCAAAATCATGTTTTCTAAGCCCACTTGAGGGTGGCAAATCCACGTCTTAGCCTACTTGTGAGTAGCACCTTCAAACCATTTTCAAATAAACAAACATGAGATGTTTTGTTCCAACTTAGATGATCTAGTCTATACTCGTGTGTTGTGTGCATCATATAGTAATTCTAGCTAATAACCAGAATAAGAACACATATGCTTTCAAAACAAAATATCATGCTTAGTAAAGGCCGATCTTTGATTGGGTGAGCGGGGGTGCTCATTGCATGACCTTCTCCTCTCGTACCCAAGTTCCCGAGCTGAGGCAACTTTGCTGATGACGGACACGTGGCCTTAGGCAACGAGTCAGAGTTTCCTAAATTTTCCCAAAAAAAAGACATTTAGGTGGCAACTCTGTATCTGGCAAAGCAATCCATGTTTGGCACTTCTTTATAAAAATTAGTTTTCCAAAACGATTTGCCAGATTTGGACTCTTTGGTGATTTATCGGTATTGCATTGCACTTTGCGAGATTAGATTCAGAACCGTGCCATTTGAGTCCGAACCGTAGTAGCTCAATGAACAAAATGGATTTTCGAGCCACATCGCACGCGGAGCCCGGGACGTTTGGGCACGTCCACAGTTTCTGGCGACTCTGCTAGGGATTTAGAGAACTTGACTCGAACTCATGATATCCTGTTTTGTTTACATATATGTGTCTCTTTGCATTACATTTGCATTGGTGCGCCTATATGCTATTCCTGAACGGTTTGTCAGAGGCTCGCTTCGAGAAGCGTGTCATAAGGCTGACCGATTGTGGGCTCTGCCACGACGGGAACACAAACCCCGATTTTACTGGGGCACCCTTTTTGACCATTCCACCAAGTGCATATCGGAAACTGTAGTGACCATTCCAAGCTAGGACAGGTTGCTTACCCGATTATAGGTTTTTTGAAACCGCTGCATGCGTAGTGAAACCCTAGCTCCTGACAAAATAGGACCGAGAAATCCTACCCCTCCATAGGGGTGTTTTGGCTCTCACTTGCTTGCTATGTGCTTTTAGAGTGCGTCTCTACAGGAATGCACGTATCAGTTTGCAAGTCTGGGTATCAGGCCTGCGGGCATCAGTACTTGGCAATCAGTTTTACCTGCGGGTATCAGATTCAGATTTGGGGCAGTGATTCGGGAACAGTGATCAATGGTTGAGAACAGTCCATTCAGCTTGTGTTTGCCAACTGCGTGTTGTCTTTATTTAAGCCGTTATGTTGTCCGTTTTTTTGTTCATTATTTCCTTATTATGCTTTATTTATTTTTTTGCAAGGTAGTTTAGCACTATTGCATCCAGCCAGGAAGATATCCCCCGAGCAATCTGGGTTAGAGGTCGTAGACTTAATCGATCCAAGGATCTGATAGACGGACAAGCAGTGTTCCTTTCTTTACCCTCAGTTACCAGACAGCGGTCAGAAAGGCGCAGTGTATCGGTACAATGGTCATCAGATCAGTGGTCTACCCCACCAGTGGACAGTCAGGCTGAGGTCTCAGTTTCTACTGTAGGGACAGATATACTGGTTGTTCAGATAGATCAGCATAGCATGGCAGGTATAGAGGAGATGATGCGTCAGCTCCAAGAGAGTATAAAAACCATACAGCAGGACACTGCCCGTCAAGCGGAATTTGCCGCACGCCAGGCCGAGGTTATGGCACAACAGGCAGAGTTTGATTGCTAGACTTCAGCAATAACAACCACCACAGCAAGTCGGGGCATCTGCTTCGCACTAGGTTCCTCCCCCACCAAGAGTTCCAATACTTGGGGAGATCGCACACGTCCAAGATGATACGGACGTTCCAACAGGGCCGGCTCCGCCCCCAATTCTACCCCAGCTATCCAAAGCACCTACCAACCTACTGGATTCTCCCTTTGAGTTCGATGTGGACCCAGTGGCGTTAAAAGTGAGCAAGCTGGAAAAGCTTTTTAAGAAGTCTCAGGGTGCGAAGTCCATTCTGGATATTGAGGATGGGTACACCGACTCGACCGTGACTCCGCCAGATTGGTTTAAAATGTCGCACATAGACCGTTTCAACGAGTCTGGAGATCCTATGGTGCATTTACGGCTGTTCTCATATATACTAAGGCCGATGGGCCTCTCCAGATTGCAGAAGCTTTCCTTGTTTGGCCGGACCCTGTCGGGTGTAGTGGCTATTTGGTATGCAAAACTGGAGGACTCCGTTAAGAGGAACTGGGAGGAGATGACTGAGGCCTTTGTAGCTCAATACTCTTACAATGCACAGATTGAGGTCACAACTCGTGATCTTGAGACAACTAGGCAAGAGCCGAAGAAGAGCTTCTCCGATTTTGTGACTCGGTGGAGGGTTAAGGCCTCGATGATGACCCTCAGGCCTGTTGACAAGGACCAAATTCAGATGGTTATGCGCAACCTCCAGCCCAAGCTCATGCAGAAGATGATCGTTCTCCCCCTCCCCACCTTTGCAGATCTATATGAGATAGGGGTGCAGATCGAGGACGCGATGAAACATGGCCTCATTGATCATGCGAGAGAGCAGCCCAAGAGGGCATTCAACCGCAGTACGAATGCAGGCACAAGCAGTGTTGCAGCTGCCAGAGCTTCAAATGTGAGTATGGTCACCACCACCACCACCCTAAGAACCCTTTTAGCTACACCATTCACCGGCGCGTCCGGAAGGAGCTCGCAAATAACCAAATTCGCACCCCGAGGCCAGAGAACCTTTACCCCGCTGTATATGTCTTCGTCCAAAGCTTTGGGGGTTTTGATCAAGAAAGGGCACTTGAAGCCCCTAGAGCCGCGGCCCTTACCAAGTAATCTCCCACCAACCCATAACCCGACGAAGTACTGTGCCTTTCACCAACAGCATGGTCATGATACCGACCAGTGCTTTAGATTGCATCATGATATTCAAGATCTCATTGACAATGCAGTGATCGTGCCTCCGGAGAAACCGAATGTCACAACCAACCCTCTCCCACCACATAACCAAGCTCTACCTCCCAAACGCATCAATCTAATCCAAACTGGGGTTGCGTCATACCACCCTAGCATATATATCACCCCTTCCTACCTACCCAAGCCGAACGTGTTCATTCCTAACAGCACTGACTTGTGCATGTTGGACACCTCCCAGACCCATCCTGAAACGATGGTGGTGACTATCAAAGATAGAATTAGGTTGGTTATGGGGGCAGATGAGACTGCGAATATAGAGCTTGAGGGGTCCGCGAGCTTCAAGTACAACCCGAGCGGTTACATTATATCAGCAGGCCAGGCTAGGCTGAATGTGGAATTGTTGGTAGGGGTAGAGATTTGTGTAGTACATGAGGATGGACTTAATTAGGGGCTGGATGACCTCGCAGAACTGGAGGAGGACATCGTGAACCTTTAATTCTTCAACGAACAGGACTCAGGGAACGTGACTGTCAACTGATTTGGTCTGGAAGGGTCAACAGAAGTTACTGGGTGGCTTAGCGACGAGCCGGATGTTGTTGAGCAGTCTCAGCAAGAACAAGGTCCGTCAGGGACGGGGACATCAACTGTGGCCGGAAGGGCCAAAGATCAGAATGCACCGGTGGAGAGCACCAGTGTTAAGAATTTTACTCAGAATACAGGCAGTTTAGGTACAGAGGATACTGAACAGCAGGCTGTACTAAAGCAGTTTGAGCGAGAAAGGATCAAAGATTATGAGAAGGCTAGAAAAGCCAAAGCCCCTGCGGGGACAGAACGTGCTGTGTGCACAAGAACAGAACGTGCTACAAGCACAGGAACACAGGGAGCTGCGGGCACAGGAATAGTTGTGATGGAGCCGGACAGGTGTCTGTCGGCTGCCGATGGCATGTGGTGGGAAGATGACGATCTATGTCTTGCCCACACAGATGAAGATTGGGGGAACAACCAGCCGAATGATACCTGGTATATTGGCAAAGTTGACCACATGACTAGGAGCGGGCGGTATTTCAAGCCCCCGCACTTAGATCAACCAGAGGCGTCCGGAAAGGACAAGGAAGTAGAGAAGCAAAAAGAAAAGTTGCTCGAGGAGGAGGCTGTACTGAAACAGCTGAAGAAGATACAAGCAGACATCTCTATCTGGGGACTACTTACGGCCTCAAGAGTACACAGGCAGGCTATCCTTTCTGCAATGGACAAGGCCAAACTTTCAATAGACACCACACCTAAGCAGCTGGTAGGACTGGTCTTTCCGAGAGGAGCTTCGCCGGCGTTGACCTTTTCCGACAAGGAACTGCCGCCTGAGGGTGCAAACCATAACAAACCTCTCTACATCTCTGTCGAGTGTAGAAAAAAATGGATACTGGTAGTTCTTGTCGATACGGGATCCGCCATTAATGTGTGCCCGTTGAGGACGGCATATGCAATCGGGTTGAAGCCCGCGGATTTTGTGCCAACTGCCCAGGTGATAAGGGCCTATGAAAATACAAGCAGAGAGGTGATGGGGACTGTGCATATCCAGACTCAGGTTGGTCCAAGACAGTAAGACATTGACTTTCATGTCTTGAACGTTGCTGCAACCTTTAATTTACTCCTAGAGCGGCCGTGGCTGCACCAGGTGAAGGCGGTGGCTATTGTTTTTGGGAATTCGTCAATCCATCCGCCGCCAGAGGTGTCTACACCGGTTTTGGAAATCGAGCATGGCACAGAGGATGTGTTCCTGTCAGGATTTAGCCTAGCCAAGGCCCGGGTCGTACAGAACATTTTGGCTGTTGATCAGGGGTTATATGTCAACGCACAGTCAGTGTACCTCACGAACAAGCTTCAACATATCCCTGGGACGGGACTGGGAAGAAGTGGCCGGAAAGGCATTGCTGTATCGATCGAAGTGCCGCACAACCCGCACACCTTTGGGTTAGGTTATCTGCCTACCGAAGAGGACTGGGTGAGAAAGGGCAAAGAAATGGCTGGAAGAGCCAGAGCCAAGCAGACCGGGAAGCATTATGAGCTGATGCATCGGCCTATCCAGGGCACCTTGAATGGACGCTTTGTCCGAGAGGGGAAAGATTTTCCATTCTGCGGCTTCCTAGAGCCATGGCTAAACGCAGAAAAGAGGCGCCTGCCGGGATTTGAGATCTTCTTCGACTTGCAATTGTCCGGGTATGATGTTGCCGAAAAGCAGATAGACCCATCAGCTAAGGTTGAGCAGTGTAAGGAAGTGGATTCTGAGAGCATCGAGATTGAAATGGGGGTAGCACTGGCTTGTCTACTCTCAGATCCTCCGATCGTACAAGAGTTCTTGGGGAATAACTCATTGTCCATGATTGGGAATGAAATAGCTACGAGCCCATCTTCAAACATTTTGGATACGTCCATCGCACCCTCCCTCGTCTGGCAGTACGAGGAGGGATTCTTATCGAGCAGCACCGGGTCAGGTAGTGAGCCAGAATCTGATTCCACCGAGTCTGTGGAGTCAGAATCAGGTTCCAGCTCGTCAGAGTCTGAGTTCAGTATTCCAAGGGGTGACAACCCGGATGCCACAGTCCTATCTAGGTCGTCTTATTCTTTTTCCTTTGAGTATGTTGTAACAGAGGAATCAAGCAACTTGGAAGTGATTAATGAGAATGGAATGGTTGTGGCCTTTGAGTATTTTTCTGTGCCCTTGATTTATTGCATTAATTCAGACTTTCAAAATTTCGATGAAAATGATAAGGAAGAAATTCCTCCGGTTTTGAAATATTTGCTAGATCAGGAGCAGGAGAGGTTTGAAAAACCCTTGGTTAATGAAATCACCCAAATTAATGTTGGTATTGAGAAGGACCCGCGGCTAGTCCAAATCGGGTCCACGTTGTCTTCGGAGGAGCGCGAGCGCTTAGTCGCTTTATTAAAAAATTTCAAAGATGCTTTCGTGTGGTCCTACGAAGACATGCCTGGAATCGATCCTGAGATTGTACAGCACCGGATCTCTCTTGACCTAGAAGCCCAACCCGTTAAACAAAAGCTCATGAGGATCCGCCCAGACTGGGCTCTCAAGATCAAGGAAGAGGTCACCAAGCAAATTGACGCAGGGTTCCTGCTGGTATCCGAATAACCAACTTGGTTGGCCAATATAGTTCCTGTGCCGAAGAAGGACGGCAGAATTCGGGTATGTGTGGACTTTAGGGATTTGAACAAAGCCAGTCCGAAGGACGACTTTCCTCTGCCTCATATCGACGAATTAGTGGATTTCACTGTGGGGCATGCGTTGTTCTCATTCATGGATGGATATTTAGGCTACAATCAACTATTGACGGCACCTGAAGACCGGGAGAAGACTGCTTTCACTACCCCGTGGGGTACCTATTGTTATAGGGTGATGTCGTTTGGGCTGAAGAATGTCGAAGCTACATATCAACAGGCCGCAACCACGATTTTGCATGATATGATCCACAAAGAGGTTGAGGTGTACATGGACGACATGATTGTCAAGTCCAAGGAAAGAGAGGGCCACTACACCGCCTTGCAGAAATTCTTTCAACGGATCAGAGAATATCGGTTGCGGCTGAATCCTCAGAAATGTACGTTTGGTGTTACAGTAGGGAAAATGCTGGGGTTCTTGATCACACAGAGAGGTATCGAGGTCAATCCTTCTAAAATCAAGGCCATCTTAGAAATGCCACCACCAAGGACTGAAAAGGAGGTGCGGGGCTTTCTGGGTAAAGTGCAATTCATAAAACGGTTTATTGCAAAATTAACCTTGACTTGTGAACCACTCTTTGGTCTCCTAAAGAAAGGAAGGAAATTCCAATGGGACGGCTGATGCCAAGCTGCTTTTGAACAGATCAAGTAATATTTACAGAACCCCCTTGTGTTGTCACCGCCTGAGCCGGGGAAGCCGTTGATTCTTTAACTTTCAGTGACTGGAACTACAATGGGCTGCATGCTTGCCCAGGAGTCTAAGGACAAAGTGGAGAGAGCTATCTACTACTTGAGCAAGAAAATGATGGATTATGAGACCCGCTACACTCCGCTCAAAAAGGCTTATTTGGCCTTGGTATGGGCTACCAGGAAGCTGAGGCACTACCTGTTAGCTCACTCTGTAATACTGGTTTCGAGATTAGATCCCATCAAATATCTCTTTGAGAAACCGATACTTGCGGGTAGGCTAGCCCGTTGGTTGCTTCTGCTTTCTGAATTCGATCTGAAGTATATGACGCGCAAGTCAGTGAAAGGGAGAGCGGTAGCAGAGTTCCTAGCCGATCACCCAGTGGAAGGGGATGAAGCGGTTGAGTCCCTATTCCCAGACGAGGCCATTCTGCATGTCAAAGAAGAATTTTGGATGATGTACTTTGACAGAGCGTCAAACCAATACGGGTATGGGATAGGGGTGTTGCTGATAGCACCCGACAATTCCCGTATATCTCTAGCATTCAAACTCCTGTTCAAAGTCTTGAACAATGAGACAGAGTATAAGGCGTGTATTGTTGGACTAGAAGCAGCTCTAGAACTAGGGGCAAAATGGTTGGACGTCATCAGGGACTCGAACCTTGTTGTATCTCAAGCTAAAGGAGATTGAAAAGTCAAAGAAGAAAAGATGAGAATCTACCACCAGACCTAGGACATGCTGATTCCTTGGTTTGAGAAACTGAATTCCGTTCATCTGTTAAGAGAGAACAACAGGTTCGCAGATTCACTAGTAACTCTATCTTCCATGATAGACATCCCTTTTGGAGTCTAGATGCGTCCGATCATCATCGAACAGAAATTTACCCCGGCCTACGAGCTGATTGCTGCCATAAATGAGGTACAAGTTGAGAACCCCTGGTTTTACGATGTCTGGAACTTCTAGGAAAAAGAGATGTATCCACCAGAGGCAAATGCCAAAGATAAGACGACAATTCAAAGAATCGCTGCTCAGTTCATCGTCTGCGGAGGAAAACTGTATAAGAGAGGTCATCTCGGGATGCATAAGCTGTGTGTTGATGTCGAAAAATCGAAGCGCCTGATGGAGGCCATCCATAAAGGAGCGTGCAGAGCACATGTGAACGGGGTAATGCTAGCCCGGAAGATCCTTAGACAGGGTTACTACTGGCCCACCATGGAGGAGGATTGTATAGGCTTTGTCCGACGATGCCACAAATGTCAGATCCATGCAAACCGCATGAACATTCTGCCATCGAAGCTGTACAACATGACTTCGCCATGGTCGTTTTCAATCTGGGGGATTGATGTGATCGGGGTTGTCACTCCAAAGGGGTCCAATGGGCATGAGTTCATTCTGGTCGCGATAGATTACTTTACGAAGTGGATTGAGGCCCAGTCTTATGCGATGTTGAAGGCGTCGCATGTTGCAAAGTTCATCAGGAACAACATCATCTGTCGCTACGGGGTCCCGAACGAGATTATTTCAGATAATGGTTTCTACTTCAAGAAAGAAGTGATCGACTTGTTGGAGAAATACAACGTGGCTTTTCATGAGTCATCTACATATCGGCCGTAAACCAACGGAGCAATTGAGGATGCCAATAAGAACATCAAGCGTATTCTGCAGAAGATGGTGGAAACTTACGGAGACTAGCCAGATAAGCTGCCATTTGCTCTGTACGGCTACCGAACTTCAATTCAAACTTCTACTAGGGCGACTCCGTATTCCTTGGTCTATGGGATGGAGGCCATTCTGCCTATTGAAATTAAGGTTCCGTCATTAATAGTACTGGTTGAGTGTCAGATAGCTGAGGCAGATTGGCAGCAAAGCAGGTTCGAAGAACTCATGCTCTTTGATGAAACAAGGCTGAAAGCACTGTACCATGTTCAGGGTTATCAACGAAGAATTGCCAGGGCTTTGAACAAGAAGGTTTAGTCCAAGAATTTGAAGGAAGGAGATTTGGTGCTCAAAGACAATCGAGCTCCCATCCACGACCCTAGGGGCAAGTTTAGACCCAATTGGACTGGTCCTTACATCATTAAGTCTATCTGGTCGGGTGGAGCTGTTGTTCTGATGGATCTAGATGGCCTGGAAGTCTCCCAACCGATCAACATGGATAAATTGAAGAAATACTTTCCCTGAGAGGCTCGCTAGGCCGAAAACCCGAAAGGGCGACCTAGGCAAAAGTTAGAGCACAAAAAATTTGAAATTATAAAAACTGAGCTCGCAAAATGAGAGAGTTAATACACGAGTGAACCCATGCCGAACTACGTAAAGCTTGATTCCCATCTTTGGGATACGTAGGCAACTTCATCCTGAAGTTCAGCCATAAACACTTCCCCGATCAACTTTGTCCATGTGATCATGTTTGGTCATCTTTGTCTATTCTACATTTAAGAGCTCGGTTGTGATCTCCAGTGCAGTGCTATTCAAACTAGGGGCAACTTTCCGGTTGCTAAGGATCCGGGGTTGTACATCTCAGTGATAGATCTCGGGCGTGTCCAGTTCTGATCCATATCGAAAATGGTTTTGAAAAGTTTTAATAAAAGTTGATTTTGCTCAAATTAATCTTTTTACAACTTAGACCATTTTTGGACCAAACGTAAAATTTTCAGTACCCACAACCTTCAATTACAATGATTTCAATACAGAGTTCTCCTACTCTTGAATACAAATTGAAGTTGCTTTTTTATTACATTCATAAAGAAAACTTGAAAGTGCTGGTTAAAGCAAATAAATTCGGGGCATAGTCAGGCGTTCCTGCGTCCCCTCCCAGAGCTTGTGGAAGCCTCTGATGACAAAGTGGGCCCGATCTGCGCCTCTTCATCAAGCCAAGCTATGCACTCATCAAAGAGGGTGCAACTGAAAATGGGGGCGGGGGCTAGAAGCTCTCTCATCCTCCTTGCTGCAGCATACCGAGCTAGTTGTACACCTCAGACTGGAAATGTAGCAGGGTACTCTATCCCCTCCTTCAGGCAGGCCTGATCATGTCTGAACTGGTGCCAGATCCGGAACGGAAAGTAAAAGACACAGTGTGTCAGGCCAATCAACTGAATCCTGGGCTAGCGAGTCATGTTGTAGCTCATTGTCGGCAGATTGAGCCAAGGGCAGCGCCATGCAATGTGGTCCGCGAACAAACTGCATATCCAATTGCACCACCATCCCTCATCTGGGGCATCGACTAGACGTCGTCGGAAGAAATAGTTGCGAGCTAAATATGTCGGGCATGAGTCCACCACTGTCAACTTGTCTATCAACCATACCTGGGTAGGGATAAAAAATGAGAGATTAAAGAATAGAGAGGTGTATGTTGAGAGAAAAAGTGAGAAAAAGGTTTTGAGAGAAAAACCGAGCCTGAGGGCCGAGTGACGGGAGGAATATATGTGAGATAGGGTGAGAAACATTACCTGCAATAGTAGTGGACTCCCCGCGAATCTAGTCGTCTCCCGG
This sequence comes from Camellia sinensis, assembly GCF_055761805.1. NCBI lineage: Eukaryota > Viridiplantae > Streptophyta > Magnoliopsida > Ericales > Theaceae > Camellia > Camellia sinensis. Next base: position 147,657,935 of record NC_138963.1, read on the forward strand.
CGATGAAAAACGTCCAAACCCATCAATGTCTCAGCTAAGGTCATGGCAATGTAGCTCTTGCCCTCTTTTAAGCCCTTGGCGACTTCAATCAAACGAGTGCTAAACCCTCCGGAGTTCGAGGCAAGCAAGAAATGAGACAGCGTGCACAAGCAAAGCGCATGTCGCCGATAACCCTGCCAATGATGATCGCCACGGTCACCAGCATCAGAAAAATGACGAATCAAGCTTGGAATGTCCAGCTTTTTGTCGTGAATCAATGACCAAGCGTCGTGCAAATTGAGGCCGCACATCCATCCTAATGCTTGGACGTGGCCAAACCGGAGCTGAGGCAAGATTTCTTCATCGCGCTCGGATTCCATTAAAGCTTAGAAGTCCTCGAAAGTAGGACACATCTCTTCTCCGCCAAAGCTAAAGACGTGTGTCACCGGATTCCAAAACCTTGTCGCGGCATGGAGGAACAGAAAATGTAGCGGGGTGCGACTTAACGTGAATAGTGCATTTATGCCGAAGCCCCGGAAATTCAGCTTTTCCGAGCCATCCAAGTTGGCAATCCAATTTGTGAGATTTTGGACAAGAAATGCTTCCATTTGATGCAAAATTGAGCTGAAATGAAGAAAACTACGAAGCTGAGGCTTTTGTAGAAGACAAGGTGTTGAGTGGAAGACAGGTGCCAGCATTCTGGAGGTGCTTGCCATTTTTGGCCGATCGGCCAAAAATAATGTCGACCGACCATCCTTTTTGGCCAATCGGCTAATAATGTTGACCGATGGCCATTTCTTATGGCCGATGGCCTCTCCCTTTGGTCGATGGCCTATCCCTATGTTCTCTAAGTTGTATATGTATTGAAGATGTTGAGAACTTGTGATTGGTTCCACATCAAGTGCCTTTCGGTGGTGATTTTGCGAAGTCGCGCCTGTGTTACTGCAATTTGTTTATCGAGTTGTTGTACTTTTTGCATATCGAGTTGTATTTTGCATTCTTTAAGTCTTTGTTTTGCTTATCAAGTTGTATTTACAATTAGTTAGCTTGTCGAGTTCTTTGTTTTGCTTATCGAGTTTTTTTGTTGTTAGTCGATTCACTACCTGATTAATTCAATTCGAGCGTTTACTTTTCAAAACAAAGTTCAATCTCATTTACATTGTTATGTAAAGTGATGCGATGCGATGCAATGCATAGAATGTACAAATCCAACACTTTTTCAACAAAAATAGCTGTTTCATTTCATCATATTCTCTTTTGCAAAAGTACATAGTTTTGAAGAAAATAAAACCTGCCTGAGGCAATACAATGTGCAAAACTACCAGTAAAAAGAAAAATAAAGCAAAAAAAGAAAAGCAGCAAAGTGTCTGGATCGGGGCCAGTAGTCTCAAGTGCGGGAGTCTGTCCTGGTCCTCTTCCTGGACGAAGGTCCAGGATCATCGCTACCAGCTCCACTGTCTGAGTCATCTCTAGCCTCATCCTGAGATGACTCCGCCTATGCATCAGATTAGTCATCATCAAGGGAAGGCTCCCGTGAACTACTCTTGGCACGAGCTCACCTGTGTCTACCTTGGCTGTGGATCGTCATCCCCCGCCTGGCTCCCCCTACTGCTCTAGCAGGCGCCGAAGGTCCTGCTGGAACACCCCCTACGGCCGGTATCTGGAAAGGGCCCTGAAAAGAACAATTGGTGAACGCATCAGTTATGCTATGCAAAGCAGAGTGTGAATACTGAATACAGTGTATGAGTACAGTGTATGAATCCCGTAGGCAATGCTGTGAGCAGTGTATGAATGTCGTGAGAAGTGTATCAGTGCTGTGAGCAGTATGTGAGTTATAGTGTATCAGTGCCGTGAGTGGTATGTGAGTACAGTGTATCAAGTGTCGTATTGATAATGCGATGCATCAGATCATGTATGGAACAGATTATGCAAAGTTTTGGGACTGAGGTTGAAGGGATTTACTGGGATACCGTAAATGGTCAACAGGTCAATGCTCTTCTGCAGCATCTCCATCATCGAGGCCGTCAGCTCCAGAGACTGACTAGTGTACTCGATGGAAGGCTGCAAAAGTGTTGAAATCATTAGTATTCTGTGGGATATCAAATGAAATGAAATGACTGTACAGAATGAAAAGTATGGTACATACCAGGGTCGAGCCACAAACTCCGACAAGCTCATGATCAACCGGAGGAGGAGCGTTGGGTATCTGATAAGTCTCCCCACCCTGTCCTCGGCATGTCATGGTGGTGGGCAGCTCTGGCCACCCGACTCCCTGTCCCTTCCGGGACCCACTCCTGCTACGGGCCTGAGTCACCCTCGATGCTCCCGTTCCTCTCACAGGCACTGCAGGCCTCTCCCTCTCAACTCGGCGAGCACCAATCAGAGGCCGCATAAGATAAGCCTAGATGAACTCGGTGTAGTCGCCCTCATCTCTGAAGAAGTCAGAGTCCCAGCCGATGGTATAGCCCATCATCTCCTCCAAGGTGTACCTCTCGGTAGCCCTCGTGTGGGTGGAAGGTGGCCTGGGGACTATCTGCTCTGGCAAGCCGAGGGTCTATCGCAGGAAGCGCTCTCCAAAATACCAAGTCCGACAGATCGGACCCTCCAGCAAAATCCTAAACCGGGCAGTCTCCTAAGCACCTGCATACTGGTCGCTCACCGCCTCCGGCAATGCAACCCAGGGCTGCCAAGTGATCTGCAAATGACAGGATATACAGTTTGTTATCTACTGTTGAAAGTACAATGTAAAGCGAAGCTTAAATAAACTGTAATGTTTGAAATACCTCTGTTGTGGTGATGCGAAGTATCTGCGGAAGAACAGGAAAGACTCTCATGGCCCCCGCTCGCACCTCACGTCATAGCGATGAGAATATGGAACGCCGAGGGGTATCTCTGTATCTGGCACTGGGGCAAGCCTCGGAAAGTAGGCATACACCCACAAATACAAAATGTAACACGGCAAATATGAGTATGCTTATCAGTAAGGTGGTATGCAGATAAAGCAGAAATCAGAGAATGATGTGTAGTGCGTTGGGCAGTGTGTGCAGTGTATTGTGCAGCGTGTGAAGTCTATTGTGCAATGTACAGCCAGTGTAAAGCATATTGTGTGTGCGCAGTGTGTGTGGTGTACAGATAGTATAAAGCAAAACTATGAAACAGAAAAAGGAAAATGTACCTCCCAGGCTCGCCAGTAGCCTCCGAGCAGATGTCCGTTGCGGCGAGAGGATGAGCTCATAAATCCGTAAAGTGTGGCCAAGCCTGCGCCACCCCAGTCGTAGCGCCGGATCCGCGTCACATCCACTAGCGCGCTCAGCAAATAAAGGCCGATAGTGTTCGCCCGGTCAGCGAAAAGGGTGGTGCCCAGCAAAAACATGATGAAGCCTCGAGCGTACTGCTCCTCCTCCTCACGGGTCGTGGGGGCTGTACCCTGAAGTGGTCCTCGAACCAAGAATACCTCACGAATCCTAGCCGGGAGAGAGGTGGCCGAGTGCCGAGCAAGAACATCTGGGAGGCGTCCCACTCATCCATATCAATGTCAAAGGGAATCGGATCACCCACTACTCCGATGCCGGTGAGCATCGAAAAGTCGAAGGGAGTCATCGTCATCTACCCTGTAGCAGAAAGGTGGAAGGAATCGGTGGTGTCCCACCACCTCTCCACCAGAACACCAAGAAAGGGCCTACTCGCAGTGAGGCGTGAGAGTCCTATGCAGAAGACGCCGAGGCCGGCCTGATCAACGATGTGGCGGACCACACCGGGAAACTCCATGTACCAACCTCGAGCGATGGTGTTCCCATATCCTCGGAAGGCATGGGAATCTCCCTGTGTTCAAAGACAAACAGATGCGAAGTAATGTTAGAAATACAGTGTTTGAATGCATTCATAATTCATGAAAATACAGTGTGTGTGCATGTGTTCGATGTTTACATAGATATCGGGCGTGGGTGTGCTCACAATGAACTAAGCATGTCATGTATCAGTGTGTTTGGGTTATTTAGTTATGGAACAGTACTGGCTATCGGAAGCGTACAATCTATATTGCAGAAGGTAAAAGAGGGGAAGAATGTACCTCAGCAACACCATAGGAAAGGTGCGACTCCGGCTCGCGTAGCAGGAGCTCCAAGGGTGCGCCTCGCGCGTAGCTCCTGAACTGACGGATGCTATCAGGAGGCAATATGTGAATCGCCGGCTGGTATGTCGCCGGGTCGAATGGTCGAACGCTAAAAGGCAAGAGCTCGACCTCTGGGTCCATGTCCATCTCTGGGGGAGTCCCACCCCGTGGAATGTCGTCCGCCATCTTGAGAACGGTGCAAAAGTGGTCGAAAGTATGGAAAATCGGTAAAAATACAAAAAGTCAACCGAAAGTCAACCCCGAGGGGTGAAAAACCGAGGAAAATGACGAGGCTCGAAAGAGGGCACGAAAATCAAGGTAAACTTGGGGAAGCGAACCCCAAATGAAGGAAATCAAGAATGTGGCATGGAAATTGAGTTTTGTTCGGTTCAAAGTGTGTAAAACGAAGAGGGTTTCGCGAATTGAACGATATAAAAGGCTCAAAAACGGGAGAAAAGCTCAGATCTAAGGGTTGAGAATGAGCTAGAGAGAGAGAGCACTGATTTTCGACTATAGGAAAGTGAAAGAATAGGGTTTGAGGCCCTATATTTAAAGACCTGAGGTGAATGGACAAAACTGCCCCGAAATTGCCATTTTTGGCCGATCGGCCAAATTGTTAGCCGATCGGCTAAATTTTTGGCCGATAAGCTCCTTTTTGTGGCCGATGGATAGCCGATGGCCTCCTCTTGTGGTCGATGCACCTCCAATGCCCTTGTTTGGGTCAGTTTGTTGATTGGTACCTTTATCTCTCAAGATAGTGCAAGAAAGTACACTTTTGAAGCATAATCGGCCTTCATGTTGACCTTGAACCGCGTCTTCCGTGTGTGGAACTCGATATGTACGAGGTGTATCCTTTTCCGTATCCTTTTGTATATTGCAAGATTTAAAAATTGCCCGAGAATCGCTGTGAATATCTTGCATTACAAAGTTTTGTCGTGTTTGTAATAGGTGCGCTTGTTATACGTCTTCTCGTTCTTGCATTGAGCATGCGTCGTTTTGCTTTGAAGTTGCATTTCAATATTATGGATAACATGCCTTTACCATGCTTATATTGAATATGGCATCTCTATGTCGTTGCGTGGAACATGCGTGTTGCGTTGTCACTTAGAGTAAGCACCATTACGTTCGCCTAACATGTGCATATTGTGTCGGATATGTATCCACAATTACATCACATAGGGTATACATGTTGCATTGAGCATACATCTTTGTTGTTGTTTTGCATAGAATGTGCATTTTTCCCTCTCGCATAGAATATGCACCATATTATTACATAGAATATACATCACTACTCGTTGCATTGTTATGCACTTCTCTCGTGCGTTGTTATGCACTTTTCACTCGCGTTGCTACGCATCTTTTCGCTTGCATTGCGTATGCACGCGTTTATTTCATATTGGAATTGTATCTTGACGTAACATTGAACACATGTTGTTACTATATTGTACCTGTTGAGTTTTTTTCTTATGCAGGGCACAATATTGTATATACGGTTCATTTGAGGCTGGTGCAACCAGACGGTATTGTATGAGCGGTTCATTCAGAGAAATTCCAGGTGAGACCTTTCCTGTCCTTTGAATTCGTTCTGTTTCAGTTAAAAACACCCCGGCGTGTTCTCCTTCCCTTCTCTTGCGTGCGATACGCTGAGAATTGTTGCTCCTTCCCCTCTCTTGCATGTGATACGCTGAGAATTGTTGCTCCTTCCCTTCTCTGGCGTGTGATACGCTGAGAATTGTTGTTCCTTCCCTTCTCTTGCGTGTGATACGCTGAGAATTGTTGCTCCTTCCCTTCTCTTGCGTGTGATACACTGAGAATTGTTGTTCTTTCCCTTCTCTTGCGTGTGATACGCTGAGAATTGTTGTTCTCTCCCTTCTCTTGCGTGTGATACGCTGAGAATTGTTGTTCTCTCCCTTCTCTTGCATGTGATACGCTGAGGATTGGTGTTCTTTTCCTTCTCTTGCGTGTGATATGCTGAGAATTGTTGTTCTCTTTCTTCTCTTGCGTGTGATACGCTGAGAATTGTTGTTCCCTTTCCTCTCTTGCCTGTGCTACATTGAGAGATGTTGCATTCAAGACTCCGGGTGTCCTCAGTAGTCGCTTTTAGTATTCTCCACGTGAGGCTCAGTGAGAATTGCATAATTTTCTTGCATCCTTTCTGCATGAAATGTAGTTTAATTCCTATTCGCCTGCTTAAACTGTTGCATGTTATGCTTCATTACAGCTCTCTTTGCATGATCATAAGTTATGTTCGGCATCATGCATGTCCGTTGCATTTTGCCCCTGCCTGCAGGCGCATCTCTTTGTCATCTTGTATGCTTGTCCAAGTCTTCGGCCTTGTCGAAAATGGGTCGTCTCTGGGCTTTGACATTCATTCCCGTCATCTTATGACTTTCGAGTTCTGTCAAAGAGGGGCAACTGTAGACACCCCATTTTTGACCGTCCTCAAGACTTGGACGTCGTTTTTTGAACACTCAATGATCATCCATGCTCGTGTTCGTTTTGAGTTCCTGAAGGTCTCGGCTGCTTGTCTGGCCTTAGAATCTCTTAACTTGTTTGTTTTTGTGCTTGGTTGTGGACCAAGGACTTGTGTTTTTTATTCTGAGGGAAGAGGGTGGCTTGTTGGCCACCCTACAACCCATCAGCTAAGGCCTTGTGCCATCGGCCTTGTTTTCTTGCCATCAGCCATAAGTGGTGGCTGATCGGCACTGTTTTTGGTCGATCGACCATATTTTTGAGCCGAGACCTTTCCACCTGCTTTTTGCAGATATTTTGTGCCAGTTGTAACAGCTGGTGGGCACAATTCTAATCCCCGATACACGTGTATGGAGGGATTTGTTTCAAGACTCAAGCTTGTTGAACAAGCTTGAGTATTGAAATTCAATAAGAAGGGAGCCTTCCCTCCCTTCCAGAGGTTCTGGAATTTTGATACACAAGTTCTATATCTCTCTCTCTATATTTTACCTCTCTCTCTTGTTTTGCGTTTGTTTGTGCCCAAAAGTGTGATTTCTTCATACTATTGCACACAAACACCTACTAGAACACCATTCTTTTGTTGCTGAGGTACTAGGGAGTTGGTTTTAGTGTTCTTGGACTGGTTTTGTTCAGAGAAGGGTGCTGGAGTTGTGTTCTTGAAGGTGTTCTTCAAGAGTGAGTCAACTACATTTTAATCCCCGATTTTTGCTTAAGCTTTTAGACCTACTTGCATATTGTTTTATGCTTAACTCTAAACTGTAAAATTTCTGATTTTGCATGCTTGTGATGATTGTTTAAGGTCACTTTTGTGTTGGGGGCAGTTTACCCCCTCTTAGGCCTTGTTTAGCCTTGTTTTGTGCCTTTCTTTTTGAGCTTTGGAACCACCTTTGCATGACCTTTCTAGCACTGAAATCCAGAGGATTTTCAGTGGTGGAAATGTGGTTTTGGAGTCTTGAATAGGAAAGGGACACCCCCCTCTCCTTGTGTCTTGTATGCTTGTATTAGTGGCTCATAATAGTAGCATGTTTGCTTAGCATGTTTTGGCCCCATTTCAGCAAGTATTTGGTGTTATTTTAGCATGCTTTACCTCTGTCTAAGGTTGGTTTAATAGCTTCTTCCATGCACCATGCACTTGTCTTGCAATCCTCTCATTTGCCTTAACATACATCATGTATTTCGACAATCATTCTTGCATATCTTGGCTCAACTCGAAGTTTTAGTCATGTTTTACTATGCTTGAGCTCTGTTGCTTGTTGTTTTTGTCATGCATGCACTGTTTTGTATAGCCTTGGTTCAATATGGCTTGTTGGCTTTGAGTGTCCAAGTCATTAGCATGCATTGCTTAGACCATTTTCACGATTTGGGATCATTCCATATGTGATTTCAGTCCATGTAGTGTAGTCATACACTTGCATTTGTCACCCTTTTAATGCTTTGAAGAGTTGGTGTTTTATGCCTCATGAATGGATCATTGTACATGCCTCCATGCTTAGGCCTTCGGGATGCCATCTCAATGGGTTTTGGGGCTTATTCTGACATGCCATAACTCTGTTTTTCATTGAGTCATGTCATGCTTGGTCTTAAGAGGTGTAGTGTAATACCCCTTATTGGCCTTGTATGTATCATGCCTAATGCCCTTCATGTTGGCTTATTTTGGCTTTGCTCCATGCTTGTTTTAGACTCATTTTGGCATGACCTAGGACTGTTTTGGGTTGTACTTGCCAGTTGCTTCATGTTTTGCATAGCCTTAGTGCAAGTCCCTTTTGCTTGCTTCAAGTTTTGAGCCTCTTACATGCCATACTTGGGTAGTTTGGATGGTTTGGCACCATTCCATGTATGATTTCAAAGCTTATGATGCTTATCACATGTCCACACTTTTCACTCTTTAAGTGCTCTTAAGAGTTTGTATCTTCATGCCTTGTTTGTGAACCGAAGTGTATGCATTTTTGTATGTGCTTTTGTCTTCATTTTCATTGCATTTTGGCCACTAATTTGGGCATGGTTGAGGCCTACCCATTTTGGTTTAAGTTCATCTTTGCATGTTGTTGCATGCTTGTCATGTTGCATGTTGTTGCATGCTTGCTAGTTTGCATGTTGTTACATGCTTGTCCATCTTTGCATGCCATGCATGTTTGTATGTTTAGGTTGTATTTTGCATGCTTGCTAGTTTGCATTTTGTCACATGCTTGTTTAGGTTGCATTGCATTTGGCATGCTTGTTACCTTAGCCTTGTGTGCATGTTTGAGTCATATTGCATTTCGCATGCTTATGTTGTATTGCACAGCTTTTCCATGTTGCATGCATCGCATTGTGTTTGGTTTGGGGTGTCAAACCAAACACAAGGACCGAGGGACGTTTTGTACTTAAAGTGATGAAACGTGCCTCAATCCTCAGTCGCCGACACTCTTGATCCAACATGATAGAGTGTGAGGCATTCATGTGTTTTTGTGCATCATTCCATATTGATTTGTGCAATTCGGCCTCTTTGGCCATCATGCATCGAAATGCGTGATTGATGGCTCAAGAGTCGAACATTACACTCCTTTGAGTCTCAAACATGATAAGGGGTGTAGTTGCACAACATTTTCTTGCAAATGTATTGCCATGCCCTTGTTTGTACTATGTTGCAGCAAAAGGAGCAGTCTGTAGGAAAAGATGGCCGATCGGCTATCTGTAGTGCCGATCGGCTAATAATCTTTGGTCGATGGACTCGCAATTGGTCGATGACCATTTTCCCTTGGCCGATGGCCCTATCTTTTGGCCGATGGCCTCTCAGCATGTCCATGAGATGGTTCAGAAGCATCACAGAGATTTTCACAATTTTCAGAGGTGAATAAGCATGCAAACAGAGGCAACATGGGGCGTGGCAACGGATTTCCGAGCGAAGCCGACCGAGCATGCATGTGTCCCTCTTCTTGAGGCTGCTTTAACTGTTTTATACATGAATTAATTTGTTTAATTAGTTAAGAGTTTTGTAATAATTAATTAGCTAGGGTAGTTAATTAATAAGTTGATTTGTATTATTTATTCGGACCCTCCGTCGGGAGGGCGAATTTTGTAATAAGTGTGGGTGCGTGTGTGAATATCTTCCAACCCCACGTCTTTCTCCCTTTTACTTAGCCGCATACGATGGTTAGTTCTAGGGCATGTTTCAATTAGCATCCTTATGTTGCCATGTTTGCATCCATTCATCTGTCTTGCATGCACCGAGCTCGGCGCATCATACTAACCGCATTGTATTTCAATTCCTACTTGAATACATGATTATCAAGTGTTGCATCTCATATGCCATTTTAGAATAGCCGAGCCTATTTCTAGTTGCATTTTGCATGCATTGCATTAGCCATCTTAACATAAACTCGGATCATGCATTGATTACTAACTAACTATTGTTTTGGCTCAGAGTACTAGGTAAGCTTTTTATGCTTTAGCATCTTGCATGAGTGTGAGTGTTAACATGACAGCATGCTTGTCATGAGGCTATTTGCTTCAATGATATAACTGCGTGAATGCCTGGGGATGAAGGTTAGATTGCTTGAATTGGAACAATTCATCAAATGCGAGTTTTAAGCCCACTTGAGAGTGGCAAAATCATGTTTTCTAAGCCACTTGAGGGTGGCAAATCCACGTCTTAGCCTACTTGCGAGTAGCACCTTCAAACCATTTTCAAATAAACAAACATGAGATGTTTTGTTCCAACTTAGATGATCTAGTCTATACTCGTGTGTTGTGTGCATCACATAGTAACTCTAGCCAATAACCGGAATAAGAACACATATGCTTTCAAAACAAAATATCATGCTTAGTAAAGGCTGATCTTTGATTGGGAGAGCAGGGGTGCTCATTGCATGACCTTCCCCTCTCGTACCCAAGTTCCCGAGCCGAGGCAACTTTGGTGATGACGGACACGTGGCCTTAGGCAACGAGTCAGAGTTTCCTAAATTTTCCCAAAAAATAAAACATTTAGGTGGCGACTCTGTATCTGGCAATGCAGTCCATGTTTGGCACTTCTTTATAAAAATCAGTTTTCCAAAACGATTTGCCGGATTTGGACTCTTTGGTGATTTATCGGTCTTGCATTGCACTCTGCGAGATTAGATTTAGAACCGTGACATTTGAGTCCGAACTGTACTAGCTCAATGAACAAAACGGATTTTTGTGCCACTTCGCGCGCAGAGCCCGTGACGTTCGGGCAAGTCTACAGTGTGAGAGGTATATTAGGCAGTCTTGCTGAGGTACCCTTTTTGACCAATCGACCTAGTTGCATATCAAAAACCATAGAGACTATTCCAAACTAGGACAGGTTGATTACCCGAATGCAGGATTGTGTGAAGCCACTTGTTGTACGTATTGAAACCCTAGCTCCTAATGAAACTAGGACAGGGTAACCTTATCCCCCTCATAGGGGTGTTTTGGTTCTCACTTAATTGGTATGTGCTTTGCAGTGAAACTATACAAGGATGTGCATATCAGTTACCAAGTTGGTATCTGTTTTGGGGCAGAATTCAGTGGAGAGCACAGTCACTCAGCTGTGATCATATCTGATCTAGTGAAATTGGGCTGAGGTGCTGTCTGTTTTCTCTTTTGCTAGGTAGTCCTGGAACCATAGCTTCAAAAGGCTCTGATATCCCCCGGTTACTCTAGACTCGTGTTGATAGACTTTGTCAGGTCGGAGATTTAGTTCAAGGGCAACCAGTGTTTGCTTCGCTGATGGCAGGGCAAAGAAGGTCCAGACAGGGCTCACTGGTTTAACTGATCTGAGAGCCACCAGCTAGATCACCTTTGTTCAACTCAACAGACCTGTGATAGCACAAAGTCTGGAAGAAGTTGTGGCCATGATAGCGGCATTAAACCAGGAAATCGCCATGTAGTATGAGACCAATGCTAAAATGCAATGCCCATCTGGGGTACCTACCACACATCTAGTCTCGGGACCCTAGCCGAACTTTGATCTACCTTCTCTAACTGAAAATTTGCAAGGTCCGGATCCCTGAGAAGGGTTGGCTCAAGCTCGAGTTTTCAGACATCTGGTACAGCCTAATGAGAGGCTTTATCCCCTTGATACTAATGATCTCGAACTGACCTTGGTAAAATTTGCTAACCTTGAAAAGCAATTCAAAAAGACACAAGGCCGTAACTCCATTCCCAACATTGAGGATGGGTACACCGAGGCTGCCGTAAGACTCCCAAACAGGTTCAAAATGCCACACATTGACCGTTTCGATGGGTCTAGAGATCCTATGGTCCATATCCGACTTTTCTTGGACGTTCTGAAACCGATGGGTCTGACTAAGCCTCAGAAACTCTTTCTGTATGGAAGAACCCTATCGAGTATAGCAGGCACTTAGTATGCCAAGTTGGCGGATACAGTGAAGCAAAACTGGAAAGAGATGGTCGAGGCGTTTGTCAATCAGTACTCCTATAATACCCAACTTGAAATGACCAATCAAGATCTTGAAGCAATCCACCAGAATCCTGGAGAACCTTTTGTGGAATTTGTTGTAAGGTGAAGAGCAAAGGTAGCACAGATGACAGATCGACCTTCTGAAAGGGACCAAGTGCGGATAGTGATGCAGAACCTTGAGCCTGATATGCTACAAAAGTTAATAGTTGTTTCACTATTCACTTTCAAAAATTTAGATGAATTAGGGGTTCAGATTGAGAGTGCATTGAACAATGGGATTATTCCTAAAACAAGTGAACCAACAAGGAGGGTGATTTCTGAGAGTACCAATGTTGGCGGTAGCACTATTCCCAAACCCATTGAAATAAATACCATCACCATCAATCCCAAAACTGCCAACCCTTTTGCCAATGCCAACCCACAAACAGCTGGCCGAACTCGAACTCAAGGCAGAACTTTCACCTCCCTCTATATGAGCCTAACCAGTGTACTAAAAGTCCTGATGGAAAAAGGGTATCTCAAAGCCCTTGATCCAAAACCTCTACCTGACCCACTCCCTACCAGACATAACCCCACCAAATACTGTGTGTACCATCAACAACGTGGTCATGGCACTGATCGTTGCTACCGCCTTCATTATGAGGTCCAGAATCTCATCGACAACCAGACGATAGCTCCACCTCAAGACCCCAATGACCAAGTACCTCATCCACACCTTAACCTCATCCATACACTACTTCCTACCTAGAACCCTAGTGTATACATCACCCCAGCTCATTTACCTAAGCCAAGGTGTTCATTCCAGAAAGCACGGACTTGTGCATGATGGATGCACTCGAACCCCAATCATCTCAAACCCATGAACCCATTAATTCTGAGCTGATGAGCATGATTGAAGATCTTCAAAGAACAGTGGAAGATCTAGCCTTTAAGATATTGGCTCCGTCATCGACCACATCACATACCAGGAATTTCATGTCAAAAGGCTCCCCAATCTTGGGACAAGCAGTATTGGAAGAAGACCAATCCCTTGGCAAAATGGAGGCAAATGGCAAGAACAAGGTAAGGGCAGGCATTGGTCCCTATGAACATCTTCAATGGGCTGTTGAGGCTTTGAAGGCTGAAGGACTGAACAAACAGTAAGTGCTCGCAAATGTTGCAAAGGCTGTGGATGACACTTTTGCCACTCAGGATGAGAACATTCTGAATTAAGGGGCAAGCCGAGAAAAGGGATGTCATACCAGAAACGCCCCTTTCAGCTCCATTTCTACACTCAGAAGAGATCATCAAACCCAGTCAGCACTTGCCAACCCCTTTGCTGGTATATCCAACACAACTTCACAAACCTCAAGCCATCAAGCCCGAGGCCAGAGGGTCTTCACCCCGCTTTACATGACTTTATCCAAAGCTCTCCAAATCCTCGTAGAACAAGGCCATCTAAAAACCCCTTGACCCTCGGCCTCTCTCGGATCCTTTTCCTGCCAGGCATAATGCTGCCAAGTATTGTGCTTTCCATCAACAAACCGGTCATCACACTAACAGTTGCTTTCACCTTTACCATGAAGTTCAAGATCTGATTGACAACGAGGTCATCACTGCACCAGGTCCTACAAAGTCTATCGGCACTGGATCAATGAACTGGGGGGATAATGTGACTATGTGATCGGAGGATAAACCACCTGCTGATGGCGCTCATTTTACTCTAGATATGGTGGATGGCACGCACTATTTTCAGCAATTTGAAAATGCTATTTATTGTACTTTCTGACGTGGGTTTTGAGTCAGTTCTACTGTGTTGTGTTGGAGTCAGGTGATTTCGGGGGTGTTACCTCGGACATCACTTTCTTGTTTTGTGTTTGCCTTTTCCACTCTTTCTTTTGCGTCTGTTTCTACCATTGGTCCAATTATGCCAGAAGATCTGAATGAAACGGCAAAGATTTTCACCTACTTTTCTGTGCCTTGAAATCATTGCATTGACCTAAGTTTTTCAAAAAATTTCAAGCACTATGATGAAAACAAAGAGGAAGGAATTCCTCGCGATTTGCAAAAATTTGATCAACTGAGAGAAAGATAGGCATGTTAAGCCCTTGATGAATGAGATCATGTTTGTTAATGTGAGTACTGAGAAGGATCCTGGCTTGATCTAGATTGGTTCTGCATTGTCTTTAGAGGAGCTTGAGCGACTAGTCGCTTTATTAAAAGATTTCAAAAAATCTTTTGTGTGGTCCTACGAAGACATGGGTGGAATCGCTCTCGGGGTTGTATAGCATAGGATCACTCTCGGCCTCGAGAATCGACCCCTTTGCTTTCAAACCTCAAACTTTGATTCAGAATGTTCAACGATCAACCAAAACATGATGGTTGCAAAGCTGGATTGGAAGCAGCCCTTGAACTAGGGTCAATAAGGTCAGATGTCATAAAAGGAAGCTTGTAAAGCTGGATGAGAAGCATCCCTTGAACCAGGGGCAAAAAAAAAAAAGTCAAATGTGCTCAAAGATTCAAAATTGGGTCATCTCTCAAACCAATGAAGACTGGCAAGAAAGCCCAATCCCAGAATTTGAAAGAATAAAATTTATTGTTGAAAGGACAATCGAGTTCCTATCCACAACACTAGGGGCAAATTCAAACCCAATTGGATGGGCTCTTACATCATCAAGACTACATCATTAGCGAACAGCAGCCATTCTCCTGGATTCATATGGCTTAGAGATCCTACGACCGATCAGCATGGACAAGTTAAACTTTTCTATCCTTAAGAGGCTCGCTGGGCCGAAAACCTGGAGGGGTGACCTAGGCAAAAGTTAGAGCAGAGAAAAAAAAAAGAACAAAAATAAAAAAATGGAAAGAAAGAAGAAAAGGAAAAGAAATAAAAAGAAAAGAAAAACAGAGCTCGCAAGGTTAAAAACCTGAAATGGCGGCTTAGGCAAAAGTTAGAGCTCAAAAGGAGAGTGTCAACACCCGAGTGAACCCTAACCCCAGAACTACGTACGGCCTGATTCCCATCTTTGGGATACGTAGGCAACTTCATCCTGAAGTTCGGCCCTAACCATTTTCAACCTGCTTGGCTCATCCATGTTGATTGGCTTATCCTTGTTCAAACTCGGCTATCTTATCCATATGCAAATTGGCTCATCTTCGTTCAAATTCAGTTGTCCTATGCCGTTACAAGATTCAGCTGCAAGACAATTTAAGTTCAGATTTGAGGTTGTGCATCTTAAAAGTTAATTCACTGTTAGTTGAGCAGTGGCCATTTGCAAAAATAGTCTTTAAGGATTTTTAATGGGGCTGACTAAGTCTCTCGAAAATTATTCCATTTTTCCAAACCTGGACTATTTCTTGAACCCAGAAAAGGAAAATTTTTAGTGCTCACAACCCAACTTGCATGATTTCAAATCAAAAAGTCGAATAAGTATGTTAATTTAACTCTGATGTTCGTCAAAATTGTTCTAGCAGAAGCCAAAAAACAAAAAATGGTCAAAATGATGAACTAGGGGCACAATCGAGTTAGGTTTTCTGTCTTTTTCCCATTACCAACTTCCTCGCCAGAAAGGGCACAGCTAAACTTAGCAGCAGGGCGCCAAGCGCTTTCTCATCCTCCAAACAATGAGGTATCAAGCCAAGTGCAAAGCACGAATTGAAATGGGACTAGATATTTGATTACCTCATCTAGATGATCACACCCCAATTGGCATTTGACCCAGAATGGGGACGTAGAAAACGTAATGTGTGAGACCAATCAATTGTATACGTGGCTGGTGGGACATGCTATAATTCATCTCGGTCAAGCTAAGCCAAAGGCGTCGTCAACCGATTTCAGTTACAGATTTGCTGCGCGTCTAGTTACACCACAATCCCTCTGTGGGAGAGCTCACTAGTTCTGAGCGAAAGAAGGAGAATCTAGTAGAATACTAGAGGCAAGAGCCCATGACTTCCTACTTATCCATCAACCACCCAGGGGAGGGATAAAAAAAATAAGAGAGATTGAAGAATAGAGAGATGTGCACTGAGAGAAAAAAATGAGGAAATGGTTTTTCCAGAAAACTAGAGATTGAGTGCCAGAGTGATGTGAGAATCACAAATGAGAAAGGGTGGGAAACAACGCCCGGAGAAACAGGCTCCCCGTGAACCGAGAGGTCTCTCGCCATCGGAACATATCCGAGTGTTGTGTTTGTTGTTTTTGTTTGTCTCGATTCTTGTTTTGAGTCGTTTTGATTTCAGTAAATGTCAACAGTTGTGTTGTTTTTACCTTGGCTTTCCCTTTGTTGAGTCATTTTGACTGTAGCCAGTCATAAGCTTAATACCCGGTCAAAAACTCATTCTCAATCTCAATTTCAAAAAAAAAAAAATCGTTTTGTGCTCAGAGTGTTGTGCCCTTCCCAACATGGTGTACAAAACAGAATTCTTTCTTTCATAAACTGCAAGGTTCAACCCCGATCAAGAAAGCAACCAAACCAGCACCTATTATATAGGTTCCGAACTGCAAAGCCAAAAAAAAGAGGAAAAATCGGAGCATCTAAGTTTGTTTCAACTTCAGCAAATTCCGAGACTGCATTCCAGGTGTACCTTCTCAGGCCTCGTCATTTCTTTGGAGTATGAGTGTCCTTCGACCCTGAGTTCAAGCCTGCTTCAAGTTAGAATGGCAATCAAAGCGACATGCAGATGTTACCGCTTGCCAATATGAATAGGATGTATCTTTTTTGAGCATGTTGCAAAGTCCCCAAGGGGTAAATTAGAGATTGTCACTGAACAACACCTTTTGTTCGATCTGTCGTTCTATCAAATTAAATATTTGTTCTCTTTTGTTGCATAGAATGTGCATTTTTACATATACTTATATTGCACGCGTGCCTTGCATCGTTTATGATTCATGCATAGAATATGCTTTCAAAGTCGCATAGTATATGCTTTCATTCATGCATAGAACATGTTTTCAATGTTACATAGAATATGCTCTTGTTTCATGCATAGAACATGCTTTCGGTGGTGCATAGAATATGCTCTTGTTTCATGCATAGAACATAATTTCAATGTTACATAGAATATGCTCTTGTCTCTTGCATACAACATGCTTTCAGTGTTACATAGGATATGCTCTTGTCTCTTACATAGAACATGCTTTCAATTAACATCATGCGTCGGTTGTTTATCTTGCATAGAACATGCGTTGTCACTGTATTGATTTGTAAACCTTGTTCATTTGTTCATTCTGTGCATCTATCGCACAATAATCTCACTCAATGCATCTATTGCACAATTTCATCTCACATCGTACTATCTTGTGCATTTCATCGCACTATTTTGTGCATCTTACTTGCACTATTTTGTGCATCTTACTTGCATTATTTTGTGTATTTCATCCCACTATTGTGTGCACTTTCACTCGCACTTTTTTGTGCATCTCACTTGCACTATTTTGTGAACTTTCACTCACACTATTTTATGCACTTACACTCGCACTATTTTCTGCACTTACACTCGCACTATCTTGTGCACCTACATCGCACTATCTTGTGCATTTCAGTTTACATAGCACTGTCTTGTGCATTACATAGCACTGTCTTGTACATTTCATCGCACTATTTTGTGCATTGCATTTTGTATAGCACTATTTTATGGATTCATTCACCATCACTCGCACTGTCTTCTGCACCTTGTATTTTTGTATCACTCCCACTCTCTTGTGCATCCCACTCTCTTGTGCACTCTCATTCTAAGAGACCTTAAATCCCGCATCTTGATTAGCACTCTCTTGTGCATCGTACTCTCTTGTGCACTCTCGGTCTAGGAGACCTTAAATCCTGTATCTTGATTCACACTCTCTTGTGCATTGCACTCTCTTGTGCACTCCTGGTGTAGGAGACTTTAAATCCTCTAAAGGCTCAATTCCTTTGGTGTTGGTCGTGCCTGAATGACTTTCAGTGGTCTAGTATAGCCACCTGCCTGTGTTTGTGATGAGTTCCTAGGAGATCAACTGAGATGGTGGAAACTAGATTTCGAATGGCCAAGGCCTAGAACGCAAAGGTTTGGAATTTCCGAGACTAAAGTCTGGTTTAAATACCCAGGGGTGTATCCTCGACTTGAAATCTGTATGGCAGCCCCATCGATTGAGGTAGCTTGTATGCGCCACAATTCTGGATACTGACTCAACCTAGTCTATCACCCTGTTGAAGAATAGGGAAAGTTGCGAACATAGCCAGGGAGAAAAGTAGTACCTGTGGTTCAACTAACAAAAAAAGAGGAAGATCCCCAACAGCATAAGGTGAGTCAGCACCAATTGCCTCTGTAAGATACTTTCACTTCCTAACTACTACATCGCATTTATTATCTATTGCATCACATCTATCACTTCTATTGCATATAGAATTTATTGTATATATCTATTGCATCATACCATTTTATTGTCTGCATTCTTACCATGTTAAGCTTGGTTTGGCATGTGCCTATACCATTTCACGTTAAAACATAGCTCTACATGTGTACGCGTCTGTTCTGCAAGAATTGTGGTCTGAGGGTTTCGGCAGCTTTTCTATGTTAGACGTGCTTTGTTTTGTGTCCATGCCTTTTCTAGGTAAGACGTGGTTCAGCCCACGCCTTGTTCACTTCATTCACTACATCCATTGCATCGTATTTTGTCTTGTTGCATTCAGCATTTACGATCACGATCTTTCCTCAGCAGATCATTCCACACTTATATCATACCATCCAATTACTTGTACTCTTTCTCTTTCCACGAAAAACATAGTTCTGCATGTGCATGCGCCTATTCCACAAGAATTGTGGTTAGAGTGCTCTGGTACCTTTTCTATATAAAATGTAGTTTGACTTGCATCGCAAATCCTTTATGATATTTGTGTGTTTTGCACTGCTTGTGGTTTGATGATTTTGTCACATTGTATATCATTTGCATGATTTTATTACAATTGTGTATCATTTTGCATTATGCCCCTGAACTACGCTGGTTTGATTCCTCGCAAAGGGATATGTACGTAACCCTCGGGTTCAACCAATTGCATCTGCATTTTGTTTGTTTGCCCAAGTCTTACAGCCTTGTCAAAATGCGTCGTCTTCGGGCTTTGACATTCACTCACGTCACTTCATGACTCCGAGCTCTGTCAAAAATGGACAACTGTAGACACCCCATTTTTGACCGCCCTTCAGACTTAGGCACCATTGATTGATTACTTGGTGACGAAAGTAATGCTATGCAAAGGTTCGATTTCTTCAGCAAGAAGAGCTCTAAATCCTAACCTTACACCCCATTTTGGACCAAAACTTTTTTTGACCAATATGATTTTAGACCTTCAAACCCTCTCTTTCAAAATATTTTCGAAAAAAGTTTCTACGATGTTTTGAGGCTCGCATTTCTTAAATGTTCCGCTTTTCGGTAAACCGAGCTAGGACAAAGTGGAAATAAATGAGAGAGAGGTGAACTCTTTGAAAAATCTTTCAAAACACCTTATTTAGAGGTTTGTAGTTGAAGAAAATAGCAGGGGAGGGAAGAAAACTAGTTGAGGAGAAGTTAGGTATGAATCCGGTTAGGACCGAAACTGAGCAGTCTTTACTAAAATAAGCATATCTTTTTGCACACTTGGAATTTTGATGTAAGGCTTCCACCATTGGAAAGAATACTTCAGGGGCTTCAATTTAGACTTAATAATGATCTGCAAAAGAGTCCGGATGAAGGAGATATGCCCATTTGGAATTGGACCTAGAGAGCAGATTTTTCCGGCTGGCCACTGGTGGAGTTTGTTGGCCATGCATGGGCTTTGACAGCCATGTGTCAGCCATGATTAGGATTTTCCAGCCATGTGTCATCCAAGGGTGATTTTTCTCAGCCATCAGTGATGGCCGGTCGGCCACCAGCGTCAAAAGGCAGTTTTTGTGCAGATATTTTCCCTCCAGTTGTTCTACACTACTCCAGCTATCCATTTTAAGATATTTTCAACCATGGCTCATATATTTCTATATATAGAGGACCTTCTCAATTGTTTTCAAGATTGGAAAAATCTTGGGACTCTCTCTCTCTCTCTCTCTCTTGAACTTTTGTGCATACAAGTGTAGATACACTTCAAGTTTGCCTATCAACCCTTAACCAAAGTTGCTTATCTTTGGGCTGAGATTGCTTGAGACCCTCTTTGAGCTGTAGAAGGTGGTCTAGGCTTGGTTTGTTGCCTCATTTGTGTCTTCCCTTCAAGAGGTATAACACTCTCCTTTTATACTTGTTTTGCACAGTTGCTTTGCCATCTTCTCCTACTATTTTTGGACTGTTTTTGACCTGGTTTTGAATTTTAAAAAACTCTATTTTTATGACCTAAAAATGGTGGTTTGAGGCCATTTTCAGTTAAGGGGTGGTTAACCCTTCTTGCTTCTTTGCTTGTAAAGTTTTTGTGCCTTTATTCATCACTTTCAAACCAACTTTTTTGGACCTTTTAACAACTAAATTTCAAAGTTTTTTTTGTGGCATAATTTTAATTTTGAGGTGTCCAAATTTGGAGGGGTTAGCCTCTCCTCCTTGTGTCTTGTTTGCATGCCTAGTTAGCTTCACATGTTAGTACGTTTTTCTAGCTTAACTTAGCTCAAGTCCAGCATGTCTTAGCCTCTGAAATAACCTGTTTTAGCTCTATTTTGGGCTGGTTAGTTTGTTTGAGTCTTATTTTGCATAGTTGTAGTGCAACCCCATGCATTAGCTTAATGTTTTGGCTTTTCGTGTCTTGAGTCCAGCATGTTTTAGACCATATTTAGGGCTGTTTTATGTCTTTTTTTTGATTATTTGTTTCATTTGAGCCTTGTATGGCATGGTTGTGGTGTTAATTCCTTCACTAGTTTAGTGTTTTAAGGTTTAACTATCATTGGTTTGAGTTGGTTGCATGTTTTAGTTCTTTTAGTACTCATTTTCAGCACCTAATCATATCTGCAACCTTCCCCCCTTCTTGATTTTATTTTTATTTTGAAAGTGGTTTAAACCTTTTGCTTGTTTGAAGTATGAAATTAAGATGTTAGTGCTTAATGGTTTAATCTCTTTGGGGGTTCATTACCAACGGCATGAGGTCTCTTTCATGCCTAAAACAACCTTTGGTTTGAACCCTCTTTCCATTAGAGGACACTCACCAATGGACTTCATGGATTAATGAATGATTCAGTAATCAAAATGAGAAAACAAAAATTCACAAGTAAAATAGGCAAGATAAGCATCTCTTTGTGTTGCATTGCATGTGTTCAAATTGGACGTTAATTTGAACACAAGGAAAATGGGACATTTCATACTCAAAAATGATGAAATGTGCCACTTTCCTTGGTCACCATTTCCCTTGATCATGCATGATAGGGTGGTGGTCATTTTGGTCTTGTTTGCGCATTTATTAAACTTGTAAAAACTTGGTCCCTTAGCCATCATGCATGGAAATTGCTTAATTGATGGTTTGAGGGCCAAGAGTTTCTCTCATTTGAGCTTGTGTGATGATAAGGAGAGTAAACAGTACAAACAATCTATGAGAATTCACTGTTTTGCTCTCTGTTGTAGCATGGAAGTGTGAACCAGTGTAGACACCTCATTTTTGACCGTCCTCAAGACTTGGACGTCACCGCTTGAACACTCGGTGATCATCCTTGTTTGTGTTTGTCTTCAGTTCCCGAAGGTCTTGGCTACGCGCCTTGCCTCAGGATCTCTCGGCTCGACTGTTTTGTGTCTGGTTTTGCACCAAACATTTGTGCTTTGCCTTTGAGGGGTAGGGAATGGCTTGTTGACCATCCCCACACATCACCGGCCATGGCTTGAGGCCATCGACCACTGGTTTATTGCCATCGGCCAAATGTTTGGCCGACCAGCACTCTTTGTAGTCGACCGGCCATCTATTTTGGTCAAATTACATTTTTGGCTGGCCGACCACTGTGCATCTGCTTTTGGCAGATATTTCATGCCAGCTGTGATAGCTGGCACCCACTTTGCTCCCCTCCATACACGTGTATGGAGGGATCTCCCTCTTGACTAGCTTACTTGAGAAGCTTTGCAAGAGTGAGCTTCTATAAAGAGAAGGCCTCTCCTCCCTCTTCTAGCGTTAGAGAAAGAAGCTCCAGAGGTCTGGTTCTTTTTAGGGTTAGAAGTGTGTCTATTCTATCTCTATACTTTCCTCTCATTGTGTATAAGTGTGTGTTTGTTCATAGTTTTGCACATAAACACCTACCATTACACCTTCCCTTAATTGCTGAAGCTTTAGAGGGTTGATCTTGGACTTTTTGAGCTGGTTTTGATCCAAGAAGAAGTCTGACCTTGTGATCTTGGAAGTGTTCTTCAAGGGTGAGTGTTCTTGCCTTTTATTCCCCATTTTTGCATAGTTTTTTTTCCTATCTTGCAACTGTTTTTAGACTTTGCATATAACTAATAAAAGTCTTGTTTTTACTTGCTTAAAATAGTTGTTTATGGGTGTTTTGTTGTTTGGGGTTGTTCGACCCCTCTTAGGGCTTGTTTGGCCCCATTTTTGTGCTATTTTGGTGAGCTCCGGGACCACCTTGTTTGGGCCTCCTCACCACTGAAATCTTGAGGGACTTCAGTGGTGAGGATGGTGGTTTAAGGTCCTAAGAAGGAGAGGGCCACCCCCTCTCCTTGTTGTCTTCAAAATGTGCCATTTAAGCCTTATGTGTGAGCACCATTTTTGAACTCATGTTGGCCATGTTTCAGTAGGTATTTGGTAGAATTTTGCCATGCTTTACCTCTGTTTTTACTTGGTTTAGACACACCATGCTCGCCTTGCATACATGTCTTGTAATGCCATGAATTGTCTTAACATGCCTTGTGCTTTGAGCCTTGTTTCTAGCATGTTTTTAGCTTAGCTTTGTGAAGCTTTTATGCTCGTTTTAACATGCTAAAGGTCTATTTTTGGTTATTTGGGTTGTCCATGCTTTGCTTTGTATAGCTACCATGTAATCCCTCTTGTAGGCCTTAGGTATTGACCCCTCTAGCATGCCATCCTTGCATCATTTTAGTGGTTTGGAACCACTTGTCATGTGATTTCAGTCCTCATGATATGTTCGTACGCTTACATTTGATGCCCCTTTCATTATTTAAAAGGTTGGTGTTTCTTGCTCCATGTTTGTGCCATTGTGTATGCCTCTAGGATTAGATCATTTAGATGCCATCTGAGTGGTTTTTGGGGCTTACTTTTGCATAATTTAGGACTATTTTTTAGTTCATTTTGGTCATTTGCTTCATATGTCATATGGCCATGGTTTAAGTCCTTGGGCTTGGTGGCATGCCTAGCTTGCATTGTAGATTGGTTTGGCACCTTCTCTAACATGACTTTCAAAGCTTATAATGCATGCCATTTGTCCATGTTTGCATCCTCTTAAGTGTGCTTGAGAGTTGTTTCTATATGCCTAAGTGTTAGTCCTTGTGTGCATGCATGTTTGCATGTCATTTTGCCTTCATTCTTGAGCATATTGGCCACTGTTTTGGGCTTAGTATGGAGCTACCCAAATTAGTTTAAGTCCATAGTTCGCATGTTGTTGCATGCTCACCTTGTGTGTTGTTGCATATTTGTGTGTTGTCACATGTTTAGGTTGTCTAACATGTTTGCTCCATGTGTTGTGGCATGATTGAATGAAGTCACATGCTTGCTTGCATGCTTGAACATCCCCATTGTATTTGGCATACTTATTTGTTAGCATGATCGTCACATGCCCTGTATGCTTGTTCACATTGCTCATGTTGCATACTAGCTCATACGTCTAGGTTGCATTACATTGACATGCATGCTTAGCCTCTTGAATTGAGTATGATAGAGGTTGAGCTCCTTGCTTGTTTATGTGCATTTCATTTGAAATCAAAGTGCATAACTTGGTTTCTTGGGCCATCACGCATCGAAATGCGTGATTTGTGGTCCGAGAGCCAAGAACCATGTCCCTTTGAGTCATAAACATGATAAGGAATGTGTTGGTGCACACATTTGCTTGGAATGCATTGCCATGCCTTGTTTTGCCCTCTGCTGCTGCCAAAACAGGATTCTGCAAGAAGATTTGGCCGGCCGGCCATTTTTAGTGCCGACCGACCAACAATTGGTGGCCGATAGATTAACCAGTGGCCAGTGATCATTTCCTTTGCCCTCTGTTTACTGTTTTATTAGATTAGTTTATTTGCTTAACTAGTTTAATTGGTCTGTAACATTTAATTAGCTTGTAGGTTAGTTAAATCTGTATTATTCTTTCGGTCCCTCCGAGCGAGTGCAAATTTGTAATAAGTGTGGGTGCGTGTGTGCATGTCTTCCAACCCCCACTTCTTTCTCCCTTTTACTTACCTGCTTTGATGGTTAGTACTAGGGCATATTTAATTTAGCATCCTTATGCTATGCATGCATGCATCATTCATCAGTATTGCATGCATCGGGCTCGACGCATCATACTAACTGCATAGTATTTCAAATCTAACTTGAATATGTGCATCAAATGGTTGCATTTCATATGCCATCCTACGATTAGCCGAGCCTATCCTATCCTAATTGCATTCCGTATGCGTTGCATTAGGCACTTAACATGGACTTGGATCATACATTGATTGCTAACGAGTTCTTTGTTTTGGCTTGGAGTACACTGTAAGTATTTTGTGCTTTAGCATCTCGCACGAGTGTGAATGTTAACATGATAGCATGTTTACCATGTAGCTAGATGCTTATGTGATATGAACTGCCTGGATGCTTGTGGGTGAAGGTTGGATTGCTTGAGTTGAAACAACTCATCAAAATCCATGTTTTAGCCTACTTGCGAATAGCAAATTTCAAAACATTTTCCAAACAAACGGATATGCGATGCTTTGTTCCAAATTAGGCGATCTAGTCTATACTTGTTTTGTTGTGCGCATCACATAGTATTTCTAGCTAATTAACCGGAATAAGAACACATAACGTTTTCAAAATTTGATATCATGGTTAGTAGAGGCCGATCTTCGGATCGGGCGAGAGGGGGTGCTCATAGCTGACCTTCCCCAATCGTACCCAAGTTCCCGAGCTGAGGCAACTTTGGTAATGACGGACACGTGGCCTTGGGCAAACGAGTCAGGGTTTCCTTAATTCCCCCATTGAAAAAATATTTAGGTGGCGACTCTGTATCTGGCAAAGCAGTCTATGTTTGGCACTTCTTTTCTAAAAATCTGTTTTCTCAAAACGATTTGCCGGATTTAGACTCTTTGGTTCAGACCAAGAACCGTGACACAAAAGGGAGTCCGAACTGTGGTGGCGTAAAGCCCGAGGGCGCGTCCACAGTTTCTGGCGACCCCACTGGGGACTTTAGAGAGCTTGACTCGAACTCATGATATCTTGTTTTGACTACATATATGTGTTTCTTTGCATTGCATGCGCATTGGTGCACCTAGGACACCGTGTTGGCCATCTGTTATTCCTAAACGGTTTGCCAAAGGCTTGCCTTGTCAAGGCATGACCATAAGGCTGACCGGTTGCGAGTTTTGCCAGTATGGGAACACAAACCCCGGTTTTTACCGGGGCACCCTTTTGACCATTTAACCTAGTGCATATTCGGAATCCGTAGTGACCATTCCAAACTAGGACAGGTTGCTTACCCGATTATAGGTTGTTTGAAACCGCTGCGTGCGTAGTGAAACCCTAGCTCCTGACAAAATAGGACAGGGAAACCCTACCCCAGCATAGGGGTGTTTTGGTTCTCATTTACTTGCTATGTGCTTTTAGTGTGTATCTCTACAGGGAATATGCATATCAGTTTGCAAGTTTGAGTACGAGGCCTGAGGGCATCAGTATCAGTGTTTTGGGAAATCAGTTATATCTGCGGATTTCAGACTCAGTTTTGGGGCAGTGATTTTGGGAAACAGTGATCAGTAGTAGAGTACAGTTTTTCAGCTATGCCTGTGTCTGTTTCGTCTGGGCTGTAATGCTGCTTGTTTTCCCTTTCAGTTCAGAGATTTGGGTTCAGAGATTTGGGGTTCTCCTTCACTGAGGCAAGGCAGACGTCTGATCCGTCAATCGCCGGTTGCATTATCTCCGTTCGGTTCAGTGGACTTATGATGACCCAAAGTTCATAGGAAATCGTGGTTATGACAGCCGCATTAGACCAAGGAATCACCCTGCAAAGTGAGACCAATGTTGAAATACCACATCCGCCCAGGTCGCCTACTGAGCACCCGATCTGGGAACCCCAGATGTTTCAAGTTCGTGAACCCACCACGTTTGAGTTAATGGGAATGATCGGCGACCTCCAGAGATCTGTGGCCGATCTGGCCTATGGAATGTCGGCGTCGCCATCAACTACACCATATGCCGGGAATTTCATACCACAAGAGCCCTCGTTACTAGGACAAATTGTGATCGAGCTCAGCTAGCCTGAAGTTGTCCCAAGCTATGGCAATGACATGTCAACAATAACCGAGTTCCGCTCTGATATAGCAACCCAAACCCTCGATCAGGCTGAGGCTATAGGTAAGAATAAAGTGGGAACAGATGCTGATCCCGTGGAACAACTGCTGTGGGCAGTCGAGGCTTTGAAAGCCGGGGGAATGAATAAGTAGCAAGTGTTCGCAATCATGACTAAAGCTGTGGATGATGCTTTCCCCACTCCAACCGAAGGCAGTTCAAGCCAGGCGAAAAATCGGGATAGGCCCCGTCATGCCAAGACAGTTTCTTCCATTCCTAACCCTGCACCAGGAAAAGATCAGAAAGCCAAGGCAGTGCCTGCCGACCCTTTCGCTAGTGCGTCTAGCAAGAACCCTCAGACTTCGAAGTATCTGCCTCGAGGGCACAAAGTCTTTCACGCCCTCTACATGCCTTTGTCTAGGGCATTTCAAATTTTGGCTAAAAAGGGGCATCTTAAACCCCTTGAGCCTCGACCTCTACCGAAGAATCTTCCTCTCACACATGATGATGCCTTGTACTGCGCATACCATCAGCAAACCGGTCACAGCACCGACGGTTGTTTCCGCCTTCGCCACGAAGTGTAAGATTTGATCGACAATGAGGTCATCCTTCCACCCACCTCAGCAAAGTCTGTTACCACTGAGTTGTTGGACTTTAAGGATATTGCAAGTATGTGATCAGGGGTTGGACCACCTACGGGCGGCGCCCGGTGTATTGCAGATGTGGCGTTTGGCACGCACTATTTGGAGCATTTGCGAATGCAGTTTTGTAATTTCTGGCTTGGGTGTTGAGTCAGTTCTTTGTTTTGTTTTGGGATCTGTCTCATTGTCATGAGTCAGTCTTTTTGCTTAAGGGTCTGTCTTGTTGTGTCGAGTCAGTCCCATTGTATGGAATGTCAGGTGATTCCCGGGTTATTACCTTGAACACCGTTTTGTTTTGTAATTATCCTTTTGCTTTCTTTTTGAGTCTGTCTCTGCTATGGAGCCAGTTGCAACCAGGAAATCTTGAATGAAACAGCTGCGACTATCATGTTCTCATGCTTATCGTTACTTTGAGCTAGTTGTGCCAGAGCATTTGAATGAAACGGCGGAGCATCTCACTCACTCTTCTGCACCACAAACTCATTGCATTGACCTAAGTTTTTTTTTCAAAACTTTTTAAACACTGTGGTGATGAAAACGAAGAGGAAAGAATTCCTCGGGCCTTGCAAAACTTTGATCAAATTGAGAGAAAGAGAGGCGTGCTAAGCCCTTAATGATTGAAATCATGCTTGTCAGCGTGAGTACTGAAAAGGACCCTGGCTTGATCCAGACTGATTCTACACTATCTTCGGCGCGAGCGATTTGTCGCTTCTTTAAAAACTTTCAAAAAAAAAATGTTTTGCGCGGTCCTGCGAAGACCTGTGTGGAATCACTCTTGAGATTGTGCAGCTTAGGATCGCTCTCAGCCTCAAGACTTGAGCCTTTGCTTTAAAACCTTGAACCACAATTCGGAGTGTTTAACGATCGACCATTAAGAGGGACCTGTGTGGCCAGATTGGAAGCAGCCCTCGAACAAGAGGCACCAAAGTCAGATCAAGAAGATCAGATCTCATCAGAAGAAGCTTGTGAAGCTAGAACAGAAGCACCCCTCCAACTAGGGGCAAAAATGTCTGATGTGCTCGAAGAACCGAAGATGGGTCCTTCAGCAAATCAATACAACAGTCATTTTCCTGGATTCAGATGACTTCAAGATCTCAAAACCATTTGGCATGGACTTGTTACACTTTTACCCTTTGAGAGGCTCGCTGGGCCGAAAACCTAGAAGAGCGACCTCGGCAAAAGTTAGAGCAAGAGAAAATACAAAAAAAAAAAGAAAAAAAAATGCAAAAGAAATGAAAAGAGAAAAATAGAGGAAAGAAAAAAGAAAAAAAGAGAAAAGAAAAGAATTGAAAAAGGAAAGAAGAACAAAGCTCGCAAGGTCGAAAACCCGCAATGGGCGCCTTGGCAAAAGTTAGAGCCTAAAAATTGAAGGTTAATACCCGAGTGTACCTTAACCCGAACTACGTAAGGCTTGATTCCCATGTTTGGGACACGTAGGCAACTTCATCTTGAAGTCCAGCCCCCAACGCTTTCATAGCGACTGAGTTCATGTAATGGTTTTGATCATCCTTGCCTTCTCTAAATTTGATAGTTCGGTTATGACACCCGAACTACGTAGGCTTGATTCCCATGTTTGGGATACGTAGGCAACTTCATCCTGAAGTCTAGCCGCCAACGCTTTCAAAGCGACTGTGTCCATATATTGGTTTTGACCATCTTCGTCTTCTCCGTGTCCGAGAGTTCGGTCGTGATCATCACTGATGAGGACTGTTTACAAAATGCTACGGCGTTATCCAGACAAGGGGCAACTTTTCGTTGCCATGAGTCGCCATTCAAACCAGGGGCAACTTTTCGTTGCCATGCAACGTCCTTCGAGCAAGGGGCAATTTTCCATTTCCTCCGATCCAAGGTTGCATATCTCAATAGTAAGTTCTACACCCGTCGAGCGATGGCCGTTTGCCAATAAAAAAATAATTTTTGAGAATTTCTACTGAGGTTGACCATTTTCTCGAAAATTATTTTATCTTTTCCAAAACTGCACCATTTTCTTGGACCCAAAAAAGGAAAATTTTCAGTGCTCATAGCCTGACTTGCATGATTTTAAATCAGAAAATCGGACAAGTATGTTAATCTAACTCTCAATTTGGTCAAAATTGTTTTAGTAGAAAACCAAAACAAAAAAATGGTCAAAAAGATAAACTAAGGGCACAGTTGAGTCAGGTGTTCTGTCTTTACCCCGTGGTTAACATTCTTTGCCATAAGGACACTCTACCTGCCAGAAAGGGCACAACTGGAGCTGTCTGTAAAGGGCTGAAAGCTCTCTCACCCTCCAAGCAACAAGGAATCAAACCAAGTACGAAGCACGAACTGGAATGAATCAAGGTACTCCGTTCCCTCATCCGGAACATCAACTAGACGTCCCTAAAGGAAATAGCTGTGAGCTAACAGTGTTGGGTTTGAACCCACAACTTCCTATTCATCCATCAATCACTCTGGGAAGGATGAAAAAATAAGAGAATAAAGAATAGAGAGGTGTAAGTTGAGAGAAAAGTGAGCAAAAGCGTTTTTGAGAAAAAAAAAAACTGAGCTTGAGGGCCGAGTGATGAGAAAATCACAAATCAGAATGGGTGGGAACAATACCCAAAGGAACTGGCTCTTTGTGATTTAAGGTTTCTCATTTTTGTAAACACATCGGTATGTCGTGTCTTTTGTTTTGTTTACCTCAACTTTTGTTTTGAGTCTTTTTCGAGCGTGTCTCGTTGTGATTAGGTCGTGTACTTTCTGTTTGAGTCTTTTTCACTGTGTTCAGTTGTAGACTCAATCCCCCGGTTTGAAAAACCCTTTTTCAATCTCAAAAAATTTTAAATCATGCTGTGCTCAGAGTGCTGTGCCATTCTCCACATTTATGCGAAGCAAAAGAAGAAAGGGAAAATTTGGGGCATCTGAGTGTGTTTCAGATTCAGCAAATTCAACCTTTGTATTCTGTCTTGTCAGATTGAACTGTTTGTTCAGGATTCGCTGTATGCAGATTAATCCCCAGCAGAGCATGAGCCGAGTGTTCGAACTGAGCAGTGGGTTGTTTAAGTTGTTTTGCTGTTAGCTGGTTCATTACGTGGTTATTACAATACAAATATTTGACTTTCAGACAGGAGATCAATTCCATTTACATTGTTATGTAATGCGATGCAATGTATGAAATGTACAAATGTAACAATTTTTCAGACAAAAAGTTTGTTTCATTTCATCATCTTTTTCAAGTAGAAAGTTTTGGAGAAAACAAAAACCTGCCTGAGGCAGTGCAATGTGCTTAAAACTAACAGTAGAGAAGGAAAGTAGAGCTAAAGGAGGGCAGGGTAGTAGAGTGTCGGGATTGATACCAGTAACCTCCCCTGATGGCCGGTGAGCCTCCTAAAATCTTGTTTGGGTCAGAGGTGTGGTTTGGGGCTTTCATTGCTCAAGATAGTGCAAGACAGTGCATTTCCGAAGCTCAACCGGCCTCCGTTTTGACCTCAGACTGTGTCTTCTGTGCACAGCACTTGAATATGTGCAAGGTGTATCCTTTTTGTATCCTTTTGTCCCTTTCAAGATTGGAAAGTTTCCCCACACGGGTTGCTTTACAACGCTTGATCTGAACGCACGTTGAGTTGTACGTCATTATGCTTACATTGTCATACACCTCACCACGGTCTGGCGAGACCTTAAACACGCACAATCTGGCGAGACCTTAAACACACGTGGTCTGGCGAGACCTTAAACACGCACGGTCTAGCGAGACCTTAAATACGCTCGGTCTAGGAGACCTTAAAATCCGTCGATCTGCATTGTCATGCATTATCCTCGTCACGCGTTGCCATACGCACCTTACATGTGTTGTTATGCATCTTCCTCATTTGCATTGTCATGCATTTCAAGCCGCGCGTTGTCACGCATTTCAAATTCACATGCATTGCCATGCATTTCAAGCAACTTGCGTTGTCGCGCATTCAAAACAACATGCAATTTAAACATAAACAACATGCATCATTTGCATTTCAAAAAAAACTAAAAAATCTATGCATATGTCATGCACTATAAATAGCATGCATTATCATGCATTTCCATGCATTTGTCATGCATCCACTGTATATAGTGCATATGTCATGCATTTTTATTGTAAATAATGTATATGTCATGCGTTCACTGTACATACATACATTCCATTGCATATTGTATATATCACGTTGTAGCTTGCATGCATTCATTGCATCACCTCCATTTATGGCTTGCGCCTTTCCATGATTGAGCTTGGTCTGGTATGTGCCCATATCTTTCACGTCAAAGCACAGTTATGATATTATGTGTACACACCTATTCCACGCTGGTATGTTGGTTTGAGGGTGACGGCACCGTTTCTATGTTAGACGCGGCTTGTATGTGTCCATGCCATTCCTAGGCAAAATACGGTTTGGCCGCAGGCCTTATCCACTGCATTCATTGCATTCTCCCGGGCAGATCGCATTGTACATAGCATTCATCGTATATAATGCATTGTACATACATACATTCCATTGCATATTGTAAATTTTGCATTGTAGTTTGCATGCATTCATTGCATCACCTCCATTTATGGCTTGCGCCTTTCCATGATTGAGCTTGGTCTGGTATGTGCCCATATCTTTCACGTCGAAAGACAGTTATGATATTATGTGTACGCACTTATTCCACGCTGGTATGTTGGTTTGAGGGTGACGGCACCGTATCTGTGTTAGACGCGGCTTGTATGTGTCCATGCCTTTCCTAGGCAAGATTTGGTTTGGCTGCATGCCATATATTATATTGTAGTGTAATTTTTGCATTCAGCATTAGGATCATTGGTCTTTCCTCAGTAGGACATTTCCCACTTATGTCATTCCACCCAATTACTTGTTCTTGTGTCCGTCTATATCACTCATAGTTCTACATGTGTACGCGCCTATTCCACGCTGGTATGTTGGTTTGAGGGTTGCGGCACCTTTTCTATGGTAGACGGACTTTGCATCCCCATCATCCTTTTGACATTTGTGTGGTTTTGAACCGCTCATGATTTGATCATGATTCAATTGCATTGCATTTTCATTTGCATTATTATACATAGTTTGGTATATATCGCATATCATTTTGCATTCATTTTGCATGTTATGCATGTTGCTAACAATATTGTACCTGTTGAGTTTTCATTCTCTTTCAGGCACGATATTGTATGTACGGTTCATTTGAAGCTGGTGCAACCAGACGAACCGCACAGGTATTGTATTCTCCGAGTGAGACATATCGAGAATTGCATAATTCTCTTACATCCTTTCTAGCATGTTTTTGGCTTAGCTTTGTGAAGCTTTTATGCTCGTTTTAGCATGCTAAAGGTTTGTTTTTGGTTATTTGGATTGTCCATGCTTTGCTTTGTATAGCTACCATGTAATCCCTTTTGTAGGCCTCAGGTATTGACCCCTCTAGCATGCCATACTTGCATCATTTTAGTGGTTTGGAACCACTTGTCATGTCATTTCAGTCCTCATGATATGCTCGTACGCTTGCATTTGATGCCCCTTTCATGCTTTAAAAGGTTGGTGTTTCTTGCTCCATGTTTGTGCCATTGTGTATGCCTCTAGGATTAGATCATTTAGATGCCATCTAAGTGGTTTTTGGGGCTTACTTTTGCATGATTTAGGACTGTTTTTTAGTTCATTTTGGTCATTTGCTTCATATGTCATATGGCCATGGTTTAAGTCCTTGGGCTTGGTGGCATGCCTAGCTTGCATTGTAGATTGGTTTGGCACCTTCTCTAACATGACTTTCAGAGCTTATAATGCATGCCATTTGTCCATGTTTGCATCCTCTTAAGTGTGCTTGAGAGTTGTTTCTATATGCCTAAGTGTTAGTCCTTGTGTGCATGCATGTTTGCATGTCATTTTGCCTTCATTCTTGAGCATATTGGCCACTGTTTTGGGCTTAGTATGGAGCTACCCAAATTAGTTTAAGTCCATAGTTCGCATGTTGTTGCATGCTCACCTTGTGTGTTGTTGCATACTTGTGTGTTGTCACATGTTTAGGTTGTCTAACATGTTTGCTCCATGTGTTGTGGCATGATTGAATGAAGTCACATGCTTGCTTGCATTCTTGAACATCCCCATTGTATTTGCCATACTTATTGGTTAGCATGATCGTCACATGCCCTGTATGCTTGTTCGCATTGCTCATGTTGCAAACTAGCTCATACGTCTAGGTTGCATTGCATTGACATGCATGCTTAGCCTCTTGAATTGAGTATGATAGAGGTTGAGCTCCTTACTTGTTTATGTGCATTTCATTTGAAATCAAAGTGCATAACTTGGTTTCTTGGGCCATCACGCATCGAAATGCGTGATTGGTGGTCCGAGAGCCAAGAACCATGTCCCTTTGAGTCATAAACATGATAAGGAATGTGTTGGTGCACACATTTGCTTGGAATGCATTGCCATGCCTTGTTTTGCCCTCTGCTGCTGTCAAAACAGGATTCTGCAGGAAGATTTGGCTGGCCGGCCATTTTTAGTGCCGACCGACCAACAATTGGTGGCCGATAGATTAACCAGTGGCCGGTGATCATTTCCTTTGGTCGGTGACCATTTCCCTTGGCCGGTGGTATCCCACAGGGTTCATAGAGTGCACCTTGGGAATTTTGCAATGATCAGAGAAGGAAAATAGTGTGGACAGAGGCAACTTGTGCATGGCAGTGGACTTCCGAGCGAAGCCGAGCACACATTGGATTGGGCCCTCTTCCCGAGGCTATTTATTGTTTTATTAGATTAGTTAATTTGCTTAACTAGTTTAATTGGTCTGTAATATTTAATTAGCTTGTAGGTTAGTTAAATCTGTATTATTCTTTCGATCCCTCCGAGCGAGGACAAATTTGTAATAAGTGTGGGTACGTGTGTGCATGTCTTCCAACCCCCACTTCTTTCTTCCTTTTACTTACTGTGGACACCCCATTTTTGACCGGCCTCAAGACTTGGGCGTCACCGTTTGAACACTCGGTGATCATCCTTGTTTGTGTTTGTCTTGAGTTCCCGGAGGTCTCGGCTACGCGCCTTGCCTCAGGATCTCTCGACTCGACTGTTTTGTGTTTGGTTTTGCACCAAACACTTGTGTTTTTGCTTTGGAGGGCAGGGAATGGCTTGTTGGCCATCCCCACACTCCATCGGCCATGGCTTGAGGCCACCGGCTGTGTTTTGTTTCCACCGGCCAAATGTTTGGCCGGCCGACACTATAGATGGTCAACCGGCCATCTATTTTGGCCAAATTGCATTTTTGGCTGGCCGACCACTATTCATCTACTTTTGCAGATATTTTATGCTAGCTGGCATACACTTTTCTCCCCTCTATACACGTGTATGGAGGGATCTCCCTCTTGTTAGCTTGCCTTGGAACCTTTACAAGATTGAACCTTCTATAAGAGGAGACCTCTCCTCCCTCTTTTAGGTTTGAAAAAAAAAAAACTGAGGGGAGCTCTGATATTAGGGTTTTGGGTTTGTATCTCTTTTATCTCTATATCTCTCTCTCTTGAGCTTAGTGTGTGTGTTTAGTCTTACTTTTGCACATAAACACCTAGTCTTACACCTTTTCTTGATTGCTGAGGGACCAGAGGTCTGTTCTTGGTGTTCTTGGGTGGTTTTGAACTCAAAGAAGCAGCTGGTCCACCATTTGTGAAGAGGGTCTTCAAGGGTAACAAACTTGCCTTTTTTTACCCCATTTTTGCTTAGCTTTTTCACCTATCTTGAAACTATTTTTAGACTTGGTGTATAACATATAAAAGTTTTGTTTTTGCCTACTCTAAATAGTTGGTGAAGAGTATTTTGAGCTTTGAGGTTGTTTGACCCCTCTTAAGCCTAGTTAGGCTCCATTTTTGTGCATTTTTGGTGAGCTCCAGGACCATTGTGTTTGGGCCTCCTCACCATTGAAATCTTGAGGGATTTCAGTGGTAAGGATGGTGCCTTGAGGTCCTAAGAAGGAGAGGGCCACCCCCCTCTCCTTATTGTCCTTGAAAAGGTCCATTTTTGCCTCATGTGTGAGCACCTAGTTTAGGTTCATGTTGACCATGCCTTAACTGTTATTTGGTAGTATTTTGCCATGTATTACCTCTGTTTCATGATGGTTTGGACATACCTTGCATGCCTTGCATACATGCCTTGTAATGCCATGTTTTGGCCTTAACATGCTTTGGGTTTTGATCCTTGTTCTAGCATGATTTTGGCCAAGCTTTGTGAAGCTTTTGTGTTTGTTTTAGCATGCTTAAGTTCTGTTCTTGGTTGTTTTGGTCGACCATAGCATGCTTAGTATAGCCACCTTGCATTTGGCTTGTTAGCCTTAGGTGTGTGAGTGTGTAGTATGCATTACTTGCACTATTTCAGTGGTTTGGAACCACTTACCATGCTATTTCAGTCCTTATAACATGCTTGCATACTTGCATTTGATACTCCTTTGTTGCTTTAAAAGGGTGTTGCCTCATGCTCCATGAATGTGCTTCTTTGTATGCTTGCGCGTTCAAGCCACTTAGATGCCATCTAGGTGTTCCCTTAGCATTGTCTAAGTTTGCCTTGAACTTGTTTTAAGTCCTCTTGGCCTTGTGAGGCTTGGTTAACTTAGCCATGGTTTAAGTCTCCTTGGCTTGCCTCAAGTACTTGGACCAATTGCATGCCATGTTTGTCTTGTTTAAATTGGTTTGGCACCATTATTAACATGATTTCCAGAATTTACATTGCATGCTAATTGTTCATGTTTAAGCTCTCTTAAGTGTGCTTAAAGATTGCTTGTTTGATGCTTAAGTGTTGGCCCATCAACATGTACATGTGTGTGTATGTGTAGGCCCTCATTTCCATAGCATTGGCCACTGTTTTAGGCTTGTTTGGGGGCTGCCTAAATTAGTCTAAGTCCACCCCTTTGCATGTTGTTGCATGCTCACCTTGTGTGTTGTTGCATACTAGTTTGTTGTTGCATGATTGAATGAAGTCACATGCTTGCTTGCATGCTTGAACATCCATATTGTGTCTTGCATACTTGTAGGTTGCATTGCCTCATGCCTTACATGCTTCTTTACTTAGGTTGTGTGCCTAACCTACATCACACATTGCATTGCCATGTTGCATACTAGCCTCCATACCTAGGATGCATTGCATTGGCATGCATGCTTCACCTCTTGAGTTGATTACGATGGAGGTTGAGCCCCTCCCTTTGCTTGATTATGTGCATTGCATTCCATATCAAAATGCATACTTGGTTCCTTGGGCCATCATGCATGAAAATGCGCGATTGGTGGTCCGAGAATCGAGGATCATATCCCTTTGAGTCATGAATATGATAAGGGGTGTGTTTGGTGCATACATTGCTTGAAATGCATTGTCATGCTATGTTTTGCCCTCTGTTGCTGTCAAAAACAGATTCTGCAGGAAGATTTGGCCGGCCGGCCATCTGAAGTGCCAACCGACCATCCATAAGAGGCCAATGGATTAACTTGTGGCCGGTGACCATTCTCCATGGCCGGTGACCAATTCCCTCAGCCGGTGGTGTTCCACAGCATTCAGGGAAGCAACCCTGAGATTTGTACAGTCTTCAGAGAAGGATAACAGTCAAAGTAGAGGCAACTTGTGCATGGCAATGGCCTTCCGAGCGGAGCCGAGCGCACATTGCATTGGGCCCTCTTCCCGAGGCTGTTTACTGCTTTTATTAGATTAGTTAATTTGTTAATTAATTAATTGGTCTGTAATATTTAATTAACTTGTAGGTTAATTGATTTGTATTATTCTTTTGGTCCCTCCGAGCGAGGGAGAATTTGTAATAAGTGTGGGTGCGTGTGTGCATGTCTTCCAACCCCACGTCTTTCTTCCCTTTTATTTACTAGCTTTCAATGGTTAGTCTAGGGCATGTTTCAATTAACATACAGTATGATAGCATGTTTGCATCCATTCATTCGTTTTGCATGCACCGGGCTCGGCGCATCATTCTAACTGCATTTGTATTCCAATTCCAAATTGAATATGTGTTAGTTGTAGTATTTCACATGTCATTGTAGATTAGCCGAGCCCATCTTAGTTGCATTTTGCATGTGTTGCATTAGGCACTTAACATGAACTAGGATCATGCATATGATTACTAACTAGTTCATTGTTTTGGCACGGAGTACTAGGTGAGCATTTATACTTTAGCCTCTCGCATGAGTGTGAATGTTAACATGACAGCATGCTTACCATGAGGCTACTTGCTTATATGATATAACTGCTTGAGTGCCTGTGGATGGAGGTTGAATTACCTAAATTGGAATAATGCATTAAAACTGTGAGTTGTAAGTCCGCTAGATAGTGGCAAAACCATCTTTTCTAAAAGCTCACTTGAGGGTGGCAAAATCTGCATTTTAGCCTACTCGCGAGTAGCAAACCATTTTCAAAACAAACATGAAATGTTTTGTTCCAATTTAGGCGATTTGGTCTATACTTGTTTGCTGTGCGCATAACATAGTAATTCTAGGCTAATAACCAGAATAGGAACACATAATGCTTTCAAAACAAGATATCACGGTTAGTAGAGGCCGATCTTTGATCGGGCGAGAGGGGGTGCTCATAGCTGACCTTCCCCAATCGTACACAAGTTCCCGAGCCGAGGCAACTTTGGTGATGACGGACACGTGGCCTTTGGCACCGAGTCAGGGTTTCCTAAATTTCCCAAAATAAAATATTTAGGTGGCGACTCTGTATCTGGCAAAGCAGTCCATGTTTGCCACTTCTTTTTCTAAAAATTTGTTTTCTCAAAACGATTTGCTGGATTTGGACTCTTTGGTTCAGATTAAGGACCGTGACGAAAATCGAGTCTGAACTGTAGCACGAAGGCCCCACGCGGGCGCGTCTACACTTTCCTGCTTTGATGGTTAGTACTAGGGGATATTTAATTTAGCATCCTTATGCTATGCATGCTGTAGACGCGCCCGCGAGGGGTCCCGCTACAGTTCGGACTCGATTTGTGTCACGGTTCTTAATCTGAACCAAAGAGTCCAAATCCGGCAAATCGTTTTGAGAAAAACAGATTTTTTTGAAAAAGAAGTGCCAAACATGGACTGCTTTGCCAGATACAGAGTCGCCACCTAAATATTTTTTGATGGGGGAATTTAGGAAACCCTGAGTCGGTGCCGAAGGCCACATGTCCGTCATCACCAGAGTTGCCTCGGCTCGGGAGCTAGGGTACGATTGGGGAAGGTCAGCTATGAGCACCCCCTCTCGCCCGATCCGAAGATTGGCCTCTACTAACCGTGATATCCGTTTTTGAAAACGTTATGTGTTCTTATCCCATTTATTAGCCTAGAATTACTATGTTATGCGCACAGCAAACAAGTATAGACTAGATTGCCTAATTTGGAAATAAGCATTGCATATCCGTTTGTCTTGGAAGAATGTTTTGGAATTTGCTACTCGCAAGTAGGCTAAAACACGGATCTCAACGAGTGTTTCCAACTCAGGCAATCTAACCTTCACCCACAGGCATTCAAACAGTTTATCACATAAGCATCTAGCCACATGGTAAGCATGCTGTCATGATAGCATTCACACGCATGAGATATGCTAAAGCATAAATGCTTACCGAGTACTCCGAGCCAAAACAATAAACTAGTTAGCCAACATGCATGGTCCTAGTTCATGTCAAATTGACTAATGCAACACATGCAGGATGCAATTAGAATAGGCTCGGCTAACCTAAGCATGGCATGTGAAAATGCACAAGTAGCATGTATTCAAGTTAGATTTGAATTACTAATGCAGTTAGCATGATGCGCCGAGCCCGGTGCATGCAATACTGATGAATGATGCACGCATGCATAGCATAAGGTATGCTAAATTAAACATGTCCTATTACTAACCATCAAAGCAAGTAAATAAAAGGGAAGAAAGACGTGGGGTTAGAAGACATACACACACTCACGCACACTTATTACATAATTGCCCTCACTCGGAGGGTCCAAATAAATATTACAGTCCGAATAATAAACGCATAAACTATTACAGAATTTCTAATTAATTAGCAGAATGAATACAAAAAGAAAGGTGGCCACAGCCCCCGCCTTGGGATGCGCGAATGATGCATGCTCGAACCCGTCTCGCCCGGAAAGTCCGCACCATACCACTGCCGCCTCTGTTACATTGCCCTGCTTCCCTAAAAATTTCCAAAGTTCTGGGACAGGTTCCTTGCACACTGTAGAATACCATCGGCTGGAGGAAATGCCCACCGGCCATAGGTAATTTCCATCGGCTGCTGATGGAGTTATCGGCCATTCACAAATGGCCGGTCGGCATTAGATGCTGCCGGTCGGCAGAAACTTCCTGCGGAAGACAGTTTTGACAGCAACAGAGGACAGACAGTGTATGGCATGGGATTTCAGGCACATGTGAGCATGGTCATGCTCCCCATCATGCTTTGAACTCAGGGGAGCATGGCCCCCGATCCTCGAGCCATCAATTGTGCATGATAGCCTAAGTGATCAAGCTTGCCATTTGATGTAAAAATGCATGCAACACACAAATGAGAACCAAGACCCTATCATGTCTAAGTCAAGGGCCCCGGTGACCGAGAGTTAAGACGCATTACATCACTTGTAGTATGAATGCTCCTTAACCCTCACACTTGGTTTGACACCCCAAACCAAGTAATGCAATGCATGCTATGCACTCATGACTCAAAGATATAATATGAGATTAGGATGCAAGTCATGCCAAGTACCATGCAACCACCATGGCAAGTATGCAATGCTAGGTATGCAAGATGCAAATGCAATGCAAACATGGACGATTTAAGCAATAGGAACGTCATGTTACAACACCTAATGAAGCAATCATGCAACAAACATGAGACAAGTATGCAATGGTGGGCTTAAACCATAAAGGGGCAGACCTTAATCCACTCCAAAACAGTGGCCAAAAGTGCCCAAAATGGTGGTCAAACACTCATGCCAATATGCAAGCCAATGGACCTAAGGCTAAGGCACAAAAAGGGGACACTTTACTTCCACTAACATGACCATTCATGGCATGAATTAGACAAGCAAAAATAGAATCCTAGCATGCAAAATGGACTCCAAACCCACTGATATGGCAGCTTAAGAGGCTCCAATGAGATGTATGCATCAAAGCTCATTTCTAGGCATAAAAGGGCACACCTTCAAAGCATGAAAGAGGTCACATATGCAAACATACAAACATGATTTATGGACTGAAATATGGTCCTAAATGATGCCAAACCATGAGGATGGTCTAAGCTACGCATGCTAGAGGCTAATATACTCAAAGCTTACAAGCCAAAACACAAAGAGATGACACCAAACATGGCAAGCATGACTGAAACAGATGGCCAACAGGCCTTAAACATGGTAAAGTAATGCTAATACCTTCATGAAATTAGGCTAATACATGCAAGAATCATGACCTAAACACAAGATGCATTTCTAGGCCAAATAGAGGAATGTAAAGCAAGTATGTTAAGCATGTAAAAGGGCACAAATCCGACCAAAAATAGAGATGACATATGACCTAAAAACACCCAAAAACCTCTTAAAAATGGCCAAAATTAATCAAGCATGCATGTTCCCCTTTAAGCCAAAACAAGAGTAAAAGA
The DNA here is from genome assembly GCF_055761805.1 of Camellia sinensis. NCBI lineage: Eukaryota > Viridiplantae > Streptophyta > Magnoliopsida > Ericales > Theaceae > Camellia > Camellia sinensis. Next base: position 147,698,486 of record NC_138963.1, read on the forward strand.
AAGACAAAGGGGAGAGGGGTGTCCCTCCCCTATACAAAACTTCAAACCACCTTCCTCACCACTAAAAATCCACTGGTTTTCAGTGGTGGGAAGGCGAAGACACTCAAGCAAACAAGGCCTTACAAAGGAAGCACCAAAAAGGCCAAATAAGGCCTAAGAGGGTGAGTTTGAACTCAAACCACAAAACACCCTTAACGAAAGTTCTTAAGCATGAAAATATAAGCTTTTTTCATGTTATGCACAAAGCCTAAATCAGCAAGCAAGACAGGTAAAAAACTAGTGCAAGTTTGGGGAAACTAAAGCAAAGTGATTACCCTTGAAGATCCTTTGAAGAACAGAAGATGCAGCCCTCTTCTTTTGATCAAAACCAGTCCAAAAACTCAACAAACAACCCTCAAAGTGCCTCAAAGTCGAAGTAAGGTGTGGTAGTGTGTGTGTTAGTGCAAAACTAAGGTAGAAATGCACTTTAAGGCCACCAAACACACACAAGGGAGGAGAGAGAGGGAAATATAGAGAGAGAGTGTATGTATATGTATAAGCTCTGGTTTTCTCTTCAAACTTTGCCAACCTAGAAGAAGGAGGAGAGCCTTCCTCTTATAGAAGTCCCCCTTGCAAAGCTTACACAACAAGCTTGCTTAGAGGGAAATCCCTCCATACACGTGCATGGAGGGGAACAGAGTTGGTGCCAGCTATCACAGCTGGCACAAAATATCTACATAAAGTAGATGAACAGTAGTCGGCTGCTCAAAATTGCCATTTTGTCAAAATGGGCTGTCGACCCGCAACAAAGAATGCCGACCGGCAATATACATTGCCGATGGCATCAAAACACCAGCCGGTGGCTTCTGGCCATGGCCGGTGATGTGTGGGGGTGCCTCACAAGGCATTCCATGCCCCTCCAAGGCAAAACACAAGTGTTTGGTGCAAAACCAGACATTAAACAGTCGAGTTCGGAGATCCTGAGGCAAGGCGCGTAGCCGGGAACTCCGGGAACTCCAAACGAACACAAACATGGATAATCACCGGGTGTTCAAACGGTGACGTCCAAGTCTTGAGGATGGTCAAAAATGGGGTGTCTACACATCCGTGCATCATTCATCAGTATTGCATGCAACGGGCTCGGCGCATCATACTTACTGCATAGTATTTCAAATCTAACTTGAATATGTGCATCAAATGGTTGCATTTCACATGCCATCCTAGGATTAGCCGAGCCTATCCTAATTGCATTCTGTATGCCTTGCATTAGGCACTTAACATGGACTTGGATCATACATTGATTGCTAACGAGTTCTTTGTTTTGGCTTGGCGTACACTGTAAGTATTTTGTGCTTTAGCATCTCGCACGAGTGTGAATGTTAACATGACAGCATGCTTACCATGTGGCTAGATGCTTATGTGATATGAACTGCCTGAATGCCTGTGGGTGAAGGTTGGATTGCTTGAGTTGGAACAACTCATCAAAATCCATGTTTTAGCCTACTCGCGAGTAGCAAATTTCAAAACATTTTCCAAACAAACGGATATTCGATGCTTTGTTCCAAATTAGGCGATCTAGTCTATACTTGTTTTGCTATGCGCATCACATAGTAATTCTAGCTAATTAACCGGAGTAAGAACACATAACGTTTTCAAAATTGGATATCATGGTTAGTGGAGGCCAATCTTCAGATCGGGCGAGAGGGGGTGCTCATAGCTGACCTTCCCCAATCGTACCCAAGTTCCCGAGCTGAGGCAACTTTGGTAATGACGGACACGTGGCCTTGGGCAAACGAGTCAAGGTTTCCTAAATTTCCCCATTAAAAAAATATTTAGGTGGTGACTCTGTATCTGGCAAAGCAGTCCATGTTTGGCACTTCTTTTCTAAAAATCTGTTTTCTTAAAAAGATTTGCCGGATTTGGACTCTTTGGTTCAAACTAAGAACCATGACACAAAAAGGGAGTCCGAACTATGGTGGCATAAAACCCGAGGGCGCGTCCACAACCAACAGTGGTCGAAAGCCACCATCAGTGGCCGAACAGCTACCAATGGTAGCCGACCGGCCCCTTGTCCCTTTTGTCGGCCATTAGTGATTTTTGCACAATGTGATGGTAAGATAAAGCAGAGGTGTTCTGGAAGTAAGCAAAATTTTCATTGATCAAATGTGCAAACAGAGGCTCACAGCAGCAAAGCAGTGGCTTTTTGGGTGTAGAATCAAGCATGCGTATGCATAGCCATCATTTCCCAGGGCCAAGTGGTTAATTACTTAGTTTACTTGCAATTGACTTGTAATCCATTAATTAGCTAAGTAGTTACTTAGATGTGATGTAATTATTTAATTAGTTAGCTAAAATAGTTAATTAGTTTTCGATTTGTAATAATTAGTTAGCTTAATTAGTGTAGCTAGTTGGTTAGCTTATTTATTCCGACCCTCTTTCGTGAGGGCGTAATGTTGTAATAAGTGTTTGTGCGTGTGTGTATGTCTTCCAACCCAACGTCTTTCTCCCTTTTATTTAATCACTTTCGATGGTTAAATTAGGGACATGTTTCGATTAGCATATTGCATGCTTGCATCCATTCATTTGTCTTGCATGCAACGAGGCTTGGCGCATCTTTCAAACTGCATTGTCCTTTCAATACTTCTTTGAATACATGGTTAATCGCATGTTGTTCAAATCAATTCATATGCCACATTAGTAGCTGAGCCTATTAATTGCATTATTTCATGTGTTGCATTAGTCATCTTGTATAGTTAGGATCATGCATCTTTCTAACTAGTTTATGTTTTGGCTTGGAGTACTAGGTGAGTTTTTATGCTTTAGCATACTTGCATGAATGTAAATGTTGCCATGATTAGCATGCTTATCATGAGGCTATGTGTTTAAATGCTAAATTGCTTGAATGCATGTGGATGAAGGCTTGTTGTTTGACTTGGAACAATTCAACAAATGTATGTTTTAAGCCCACTACATTTGGTTGCAAATTCGCAACTTCAAGCCCACTTGAGATGGCAAATTCAAACTATTTTCGCAAACAAACATGAGTTGAATTGTTCCAAATTGAGCAAACTAGTCTATACTTTCTTGTGCGCGTCACATAGTAAAGCTAGTTTAATAATCAGAACAAGAGCACATAATGTTTATAAAAACTCATATCATGATTAGTAGAGACCGATCTTTGATCGGGCAAGCGAGGGTGCTCAATTCATGACCTTCCCCTCTCATACCTAAGTTCCCGACCCGAGGCAACTTTGGTGATGACGGACACGTGACCTTTGGCACGAGTCAGGGTTTCCTAAATTTTCTCAAAATAAAATATTTTGGTGGCGACTCTGTATCTGGCAAAGCAGTCCAATTTTGGCATTATTTGATTTAAAATCGATTTTCCAAAATGATTTGCCGGATTTGGACTCTTTAGTGTTTATCAGTTTCACATTGCACTTGTGAGACTAGATTCAGAATCGCAGGAGTCCGGACTGTTAGGCCTTTCTTTCCAACCTTTCCGAAATGGGGCGCGGAAAAAAGCGAGTCCACACCTGCGAATTTTTTTGTCTCTAGTCGATGGAAGGCGTCTAAGCCCATCAAAGTCTCGGCCAACACCAAACCAATGCAACTCTTGCCCTTTTTCAAACCTTGGACCACTTTGACGAGTTGAATGTTAGACCCTCCAAAACTAGGGTAAACAAAGAAATGAGCCAACATGCACAAATAAAGGGCATGTTACTGAAAACCCCGCCAAGGAAGATTACCTCGGTCGCCAACTTCAGGAAATCGATGGATCAGGCTGGGAATATCCAACTCTCCATTGTGAACCAAAGATCGAGCCTCATGTAAAGTAAGTCCGCACATCCATCCCAAAGCTTGGATGTGGCCAAAGCGGGGTTGAGGTATCATTTCCTCATCACGCCGGGATTCCATTAACACTTGAAATTCTTCGATCGTCGGCATATCTCTTGTCCTCCGAAGCTAAAGATGTATGTAATTAGGTTCCAACATCTAGCTGCGGCATAAAGGAGGGGGAAACAAACCAAAGCACGACTCAGCTAGAAAAGTGCATTTATGCCAAAACCCCGAAAATTCACCTTTTTCGAGCCATCCAAAGTCGCAATCCAATTTGAGAGTTTTTTGACAAAAAACGGCTCCATTTGTGAAGGATTTGCAACTGAAATGAAGAAATCACAAAGCTCAACCTTTTGTAGAAGATAAGGCAGTGAGTGGAAGCCAGATGTCAACAATCTGGAGGTCTGGCACATTAATGGCCGGCAGGTGGCCAGGTAGCATTGATGGCCAGCAAGAGGCATTGATGGCCGGCAAGCCACCTCTCATGGCCGGCATGTGGCCGGCAACCTTTGTTTGTGGCCAGAAATCTCTCACTTTGACCTACTGTCCCTCTTTGTGCTGAACAATGCTGAAAGCATGTGTTTTGCTCTATTTTTAATCTGTTTTAAGGTCTTGTTTTGAGTCCTTTTGGCCTTAGCAAGTTTGTTATTTTGTTGTTGCGTTGTTTTTCTTATCGAGTTGCATGTTGTTCTGTTTATCAAGTTGTCGTCGTTTTGTTTATCGAGTTGTTGTTATGCTATTTATTGAGTTGTATCTTGTTTTTCATTTCAGTTGTTAGTCAGTTCATTTCCCGATTAAGAACGTTGTGCCAATATAAATGTTCAATTTTCATTATCAAATTCAATATCATTTTCATGCTAAGTGGTGCTCATGATGCAAAATACAACATTTTTTCAAAGAAAAACTAGTTTTCATTCCGATCATGGTTGTTTTTACCAAAGCACAGTACAAGTTTTTAAAGCAAATAAAACTTGTCTGAAGCTGTACAATGTGCTAAAACTATAAACAAAAAGAAACTAAGCAAAATACAAAAAATCAGCGCTGGTCACCTTAGGCTCGAGAAGCCCGCTTCGTTCTTTTCCTCGGAGGAGAGAACTCTGGGGCACTGTCTCCGTCAACGTCATTGTCTGAACCTGGACCGAAACCCAAGCCAGTGTCATCATTGCTCTCCGCCTCAGAGCTCACCTCGACATCGCCTCCACTCTCAGATGACTCTGAATGCTGACTCGCTGCCTCCTCAGAGTCGATCGTCTTAGCATCATCATCACTCAAAATAAGCCCTGAAAGACCACTCTCAGCTCGGGTGCCCCTAGCTCTGCCCCAGCTGCGTGCCAGAACCTGTCTCTCTCTCTCCTCCCTGCTACTAGAGGAGGTATGCCATCGGTATAGGTAGGAACTGAAAAAGACAGTTGTTATGTATCAATTATAGTATGTGTATCAGATGCAAGCATAGTATGCAAAATGAGTATATGCAGAAGTCAAATATAGTGTATGAATACAGTATGCAAGCGCAGTGTGTCAGATGCGGTCTATCGATACAATGTATCAGTGCGTTTGTGGAAGTTGTCAATTGAAATGTCAATGTCAGTGTGTCAGTGGAAATTTGATGCCTGGAATGTAAAACTGAAGAAATTACCTAAACACCGTAGAGGCTGAGCAGTGTCTCTCTCCTCTATACCATCCCATAGCGAGGCTATCAGCTCAACGGCGCCTCTTGTGTACTCAATCGGTGCCTACAAACGTATTTGAATGATTAGTAGCTGCAAATGAATATATCTGAAATGAAACATGGAGATCAAGTGCTAAAGTGTGGTTCATACTGGAGTCGGGCCTCGGATCTCAACAAGCTCATGACCAGCCGCTGCGGGCTCAATCGGGACCTGGTAGGCATCCCCGATGTGTCGCCAGCAAGTTAGCGTGGTGGAAAGCTCTGGCCAATCAGCCCTCTGCCCTGCTTGGGAAGCCTCTCTGCCATGAGCCCTACTCGCTCAGGTCACTCTGGGCCTCGCTCTCATAGCGGGAGCTCTCGCCTCCTCAGCTCCACAAACACTGGTCAGAGGCAGCATCAAGTGTATCTGAATGAAAGCTACATAATCGCCCTCCGCTCGGAAGAAGTCGGTGTCTAGGCCCTCCATGAACTGGATGACCTCCTCAACAGATAAACTCTCTGTGGACTGCATGGACTCTGGTGGAGCCATCAGGACGATGAGGTCGGGCAGGCCCATAATCTGGCATATGAAGCGCTCACCTAAGAACCAAGCCCAGCAGACCAGGCCCTCAAGCAGAATGCGGTAACGGGAGATGGCCCAGGCGCCGGTAAACTGGTCCTAGAGCCCATGGCATCCAAGCCCATGGCTGCCACACGATTTGCAAATAAAAGTTATATAGGTTATTAGTTGTTGTCAGTTGCTAAGTGTGTGAAGCAGAACAATTTCAAAGCAAAAATCACTGTGTTTCGGATTACCTCATGGGCCACTACCGTGTCGAAGTACTCCCTGAAGAATGTGAAAGGCTCACAGGTCCTACGGCGAAGCTGACCGTCATATACCCGCAAATAGGGGACTGTCAATGGAAGCTCCTCTATAGGCTCTAAGGCAAGTGTCGGAAAGTATGCGTATACCCATAACTGCAGGGAAAATGCAACGGTATGTGATTAGTATAGTATCGAGCAGGTGCAGAAAGTGCAAAACAGAAAGCATAGTATATGAACAATGTTTGAGCAGATACAGAAATGCGAAGCAGAAAGCATGTATTAAGATAGATGTAAAGCAGAAATTGTAAAGAAAATATAAAGTACAAAGAGGGAACTGAGATGTGTACCTCCCAGGCTCGCCAATAGCCTCTAATCAAGTCTCTCCATAGACGGGAGGTAGAGCTCATAAATCCGTACAGTGTGGTGAGGCCAGCTTCGCCCCAGTCATAGAAACGAAACCGAGGAAGGGTTACCAAGGCACTCAGCAAATGTAGGCCTACGATATTCCACCTGTTCGAAAACAAGATGGTACCGGAAATGAACATCAGGAAGCCCCTGGCTTACTGCTCGATCTCGTCTATCGTCTCAGACTCGGTTCCTCTAAATCGCACAGTGAACAAAGTGTATCTGACCATCCCCGTCTGGTATATGGGTGGGTATGCCCCCAGCAGCTCGAACCAAGCCGCCTTCCACTCCTCCATATTTGTATCGATAGGGATCGGATCCCCCCTATTTCCAAGCCGGTGATCATGGCAAAGTCGTAAGGAGTCATCGTCATCTCCCCTACGACGGAAAAGTGAAAGGAGTTGGTAGTATCTCATCACCTCTCCACCAGCGCTCCTAGAAGGGGACGGCTCGCGGTGACTTGAGTCAAGCCAGAGCAAAAGAGGCTGAAGCCCGAATCGTTAATGATGTCTTGAACTCCAGTTGGGAGCTCATCATACCAGTCTCGAGCGATCGTAGCACCGTAGCCTCTGAAGGCGAGAGACTTACCCTGTGGCAGAAGACAAATGCATCAAATGAAGGCAGTGCATGAAATGCATCAGATAAAGATAGTGCATGAAATGCAATTAGATGAAGACAGTGCATGAAATGTAATTAGATGAAGACAGTGCATGAAATGCAACCAGATGAAGACAATGTATGAAATGCAATCAGATGAAGGCAGTGCATGAAATGTAATCAGATGAAGACAATGCATAAAATACGGTCAAATACGAGGCAATGTATGAAATGCAATCAGGTGAATCCGATATAAGGCAGTGCATGAAATGCAAATAATGAAAGGTAAAATACATGAAAACAAAGTTCATACCTCAACAGTAATGGCCGACCGGTGAGAATCTGGCTCCCTCACTAGGAGGTCCTTTGGTGCGCCACAGGCAAACTCGGTGAAGCGTCTGATGCCTCCGGAATTGGGCAATATGTGTGTCTGTGGGTGATATCTCGCCGGATCGAAAGGTCGTACCCTTAGTGGTAGCAGCTCTGGCTCTGGCTCTAGCTTGGGCTCAAACTCGAACTCCGCCTCCAGGTTGGCCTCAAGGTCAGCCATCGGCTCCTCTACCTCTGGCATAGGTGGAACTACTGAGGGAACCTCCGAAGGAGACCCGTCATGAGGAATCTCATCCGCCATCTGAAAATGGGTGTGAAGTGGGTGAAAAGTGAAGCAAAATGAAGAAAAATGGTAAACTTGGAAAGTCAAACCCTAGGAGAGAGAAAATAGAGGAAAAAGTCAAAGCCGGAAAAAGTGCACAAAACTCGAGAGAAACTCGAGGGGAATAAGCCTAGAATGGTGGAAATGAGGAAGGAAGCACCGAAATCAAGTTTCAATCGGTTCAAAGTAAAGGAAATAAAGAGGGTTTAGGTAATCAAATCCACATGGGGCGTTGGAAAACCCGTAGAAAGTGCAAATCTAGAGAGAAGAAATGTCTAGAGAGAGAGGGAGGAAGATTTCAAACTTGGGTGAGTGAGGAAATAAGCCCTAGTGGCTCATACTTAAAGACCCGAACCGAAATGACCAAAAAACCCTCGATCTGCCATCAATGGCTGGCAAGGCTTATCATTGGCCGGCACCAGGCTGGCGGCCTTTCCTTGTGGCCAATAGGTGGCCAACAGCTTCCTTTGGGTTCTTGATGATGTTTTGTATCCTTGGTTCCCAAGAAGTGTAGGTGTAGTCCACTGTTGAGTTCAGAATGTCTCTACGAAAGCTCAAAACTGTGTTTTCGGTGCACGATGTTCGTCACTTGTCAACATGAACAAGGTGTATCCTTTAAATACATTGTAACTCTTCCAAGAGGTGAATCGAAAGTTGCTACTGAGTTCATTTTTGTCAAATCATGCTTTGATATATTGCATAGATCATGCATTTCTTATTCGTTGTTGCATGGAACATGCACTTCACTTTGTGGCATAGAATATGCATTGCACATATGTTGCTATAAGATGTGCATCTCATGGGAATTGCATGCGCGTCTTGCATTCACTCTTGAATCATGCATGGAATCTACATCCGCTTTTACGCATAGAATATGCTCCTGTTACGAATTATGCATAGAATATGCTTCTGCTTTTGTTTCTCGCATAGAACATGCCTTTAACATTGTATCTCGTATGTTTATTTTGCATAGAACATGCCTTCTTACCGCATCGCACTTATTAGGTTTCTTTCTTACAAATGCATGTGTAGACGCGCCCGAACGTCCCGAGAAAATCTCGTTTTGTTCATTGGGCTCACTACAGTTCAGACTCAAATGTCACGGTTCTTAATCTGATCTTGCAAAGTGCAATGCAAGATTGATAAATCACCAAAGAGTCCAAATCTGGCAAATCGTTTTGAAAAACTGATTTTTAGAAAGAAGTGCCAAACATGGACTGCTTTGCCAGATACAGAGTCGCCACCTAAATATTTTATTTTTGGGAAATTTAGGAAACCCTGACTCGTGCCTAAAGCCACATGTTCGTCATCACCAAAGTTGCCTCGGCTCAGGAACTTGGGTACGAGAGGGGAAGGTCATGTAATGAGCACCCCTGCTCGCCCGATCAAAGATCGGCCTTTACTAACATGATATCTTGTTTTTGAAAACACATGTGCTCTTATTCCGGTTATTAACCTAGAATTACTAAGTGACGCGTACAGCATTCAAGTATAGACTGGATCGCCTAAATTAGAACAAAACATCTCATGTTTGTTTTTTAAAGCAATTTGTTACTCACAAGAAGGCTAAAATGTGGATTTTGCCGCCCTCAAGTGGGCTTTAGAAAACATGGTGATTTGCCACTCTCAAGTGGGCTTAAAACTCGCAATCAATGAATTGTTCCAATTCAAGTAATCCAACCTTCACCCACAGGCATTCAAGCAGTTATATCACATAAGCAGTTAGCCTCATGGCAAGCGTGCTATCATGGAAGTCACTCACACACATGCAAGGATGCTAAAGCATAAACACTTACCGAGTACTCCGAGCCGAAACAAAAGCTATGTTAGAAATCAATGCATGATCCTAGCTATGTCAAGAATGCCTAATGCAACACATACAAAATGCAACTAAGATAGGCTCGGTTATTCTAAAATGTCATGTGAAATGCAATTTGATACATGTATTCAAATAGGAATTGAAATACAATGTAGTTAGTATGATGCGCTGAGCCCGGTGCATGCAAAACAGATGAATGGATGCAAACATGCGAGCATAAGGATGCTAATTGAAACATGCCCTAAACTAACCATCGTAAGCTGGTAAATAAAAGGGAGAAAGAAATGGGGGTTGGAAGACATGCATCACACACACGCACACTTATTTACAACAGTTGTGCCCTCTCGACAGAGGGTCCGAATGAATAATACAGAACCAACTAGCTAATATAAGCTAATCTAATTAAACTAGTTATTACACAACAGAATGAATAACAAGCTACAGCTAATTATTACCTAACTCTAACTAATTAACAAATTAACTAAGTTAGCAATTGAATAAACATGTAAACTATATGGAATAGGCTGCCTCCAATCTGCCTTGGATGACGAAGTATGCGTGCCCGGTCACCTCGTGCGAAAATGCATCGCGATGCCCCGATTTGCCTCTGTTTGTAACTGTTCTCAGAACACTGTAAAAAGCTCCAGAAGGCTAAAACTCCATCATGGGAATCTGTAGAAGGGATGCCGACCAATTATTGGCATTGGAGACCATCTGTCGACCACTTTTTGCACTGAAAACCAGAAAAAGTGATCCGCCAGCCACTTTATCTGGTCGGCCGACCAGTTTCTGCTGCCAGACTTCAGTTTGTTGCAACAGAGAGCAAGAAAGGGGCATGGCAAAGTATTTGCAACACATGTATGCACAACCACCCTCCCTCTCATTACGTAAGCTCAAGGGAGTATGGTTCTCGACCCTCGGGCCAGCAATCACACATCTCGATGCATGATGGCCGAGGAGCCAAATTGCACAACTCAATATGAAATGAATGCACACACGAACACATAAAGCCTAAAACTCTATCATGTATAGTCAAGAGTGTCGGCGACCGAGAATTGAGGCACGTTTCATCACTTCGAGTATGAAACGCCCCTCGTTTCCCGTGTTTGGACTAACTCCTATTCCAAACACAATGCAACAAATAACATGTCATGGCATACACAATGCGGGAACCAATTAGCATGCACAATGCAATGATGGTATACTCAATGCAATGTGACCTAAGCATACACAATGCAAATGATAAGGCATACACAATACAATGGACAACATAGCATGCAAACAACATGGAATCAATCATGCTTAATGGACCTAGGCTAAAATGAATAGACCTCAGCCATGCCCAAACAGAGGCCATTTCACACCAAAACTTAGGCACAAAAAGGCAAAGAACTTGTGCTCATGCAATGGCTCATCAACAAGGCATAAAGGTCAACTCTCCAACAAAATGAAGAAGTGACGAATATGAGAGTATGGCATAGGTACAAGCACTGAAATCATCTTCCAAGTGATGTCATATCATGCAAATAGCTCAAATAAAGCATGCCAAGAGACCCGAAATACAAAGCTAGTCAAGGGCTTTACACTACAACCAAACCAAGCAATGCTCAAATGACCTAAAGCACTCAAAACAAACCTAAGGTAGGTCAAAATGGTAGCAAAAACAAGCTAAACTCACAACAAAGATGGCAAGAAAGATAGGCCCCCGAATTAGCTCGCAAACAAGGCATAAGGGCACAACTCTTAAACACAATGAAAGAGTGATAATCATGAGAGCATGGTAGAATTTTATGGTTTGAAATTACCTACCAAATGATTCCATATCATGCAAATAGCTCAAATATGACATGCTAGGGGGCCCAAAGTGCAAGGCTAGCAAAGCCAAATACACCATAGCTATACAAAACCAAACATGCATGACCAAAATCACTTAAATCAGACCTCAAGCATGTTAAATCAAAGCCAAAAAAGTGCTGGAGTGAAGCCAAGACATGCTAGAATAATAGGCTACAACATCGAGCATACAAGGCTAGCGAAGAGGATTTACACTACAAGTGTATTAGGCATGCAAGGAGTGACAAGACCAAGCAAAAACAGTGATATGCCTCAGCAAAGCCCAAATACAAGCTAAGATATGGCCAACATAAGCTTAAGAAACATGCTCACACATGAGGCAAATCAAGGCAAGTATTGAAGACATAAGGACAAGGGATAACCCTCTCCTCTTTGGGACCTTAAAACACCACCCTCACCACTAGAATCCCTCTAGATTTCAGTGGTGAGAATACCAAAACAAGGTGGTCCCAAAGGCTTTAAAAGAAAGCTCAAAACAAGGCACAAGAGGGGGTAGACTACCCCCAATACCAACAAGGCCTCAAACAAACATGTTAAGGACTGGAAAAAAAAAAAAAAAAAAAAAAAAAGCTTTTTGTAGTTTAATGTTAAGCCAAGAGAAGCATGCAAATATGGCTAAGAGAGTGATCAAAATAGAGCTTTAGGAGGAAAAGAGAGTTACCCTTGAAGCACTGCAAAACTAGCAGATTTCCTGAGCCAAAACCAACTTTTGAGCTCCCACAAAACCCTCCAGCAACTTAGCAACAAGGTAAGAGTGTTTGGCTAGGAGGTTGTGTGCACAAATGTGAAGCAATGCACCAATATAGGGAGAGAAAGAGAGGAATATAGAGAGAGTGTAAACCTATGCTCTCCACCCAAAATTAGAACCCTTGCAATGGAGAGAGGGCCCCTCTCTTATAGAAAAACCAAAGTTAAAGCTTCTTAGCTCTGTGCCCTCCAGCTGGCACAACTGGCATCCACACAATCTGCCAAAACAGGGAGAGAGGTGCCGACCACTTAAAGTGGTCGGCCTGTTACTTGCAGTGGTCGGCCGACCACTTCAAGTGGTCTCCCAGAAAAAAAAGTGGTCGGCAGGGGGAATTGGTGATCTCCACACTGAAAGCAAGCCAATGGTGGGGGAGAGATCGGAAAAGGTGGCCTAAAGACCAAGAAAACCAGTTTCCCGACCAGAAAACTGGCTGGCGGGAATGAAAGTGGTCTCCAAGGGGAAGAACTGGTCTCTCATCCTTGTACCACCTTCCAAGCAATGAAAACAAGGTTTGTACCGAAAACAAACCAACACGGATACAAAACAAGAGTTCGAGAGGTAAAGCGCGCAGTCGGGAGCCTCGAAAACTAGCTGTCGAGCACCAAAAGTGGTATAGGACCACAAAAGTGGCCTCTCGGACGACAGTGTCCCTCTAGGGAGATGAAGCAAGGTGTGGTTCAAAAACCAAGTCAAACAGAGAATGTTAAGCGGTCCCGAGACAAGGCGCATAGCCGAAGGCTCCAAAAACCGAAAACTAGTCTCCAAATGGGAAAAATGGCCTACGACCACGAAAAGTAGTCTACAACTATAGAGAGATGGTCTACAAGACCTCTCCCTCCCTCCAGGAAGGGAAACAAGGCTTTGGTCCGCAAACCGAGCTGAAGCACAAAGAGTTCGGAGACCCGGAGGCAAGGCTCTCAGCCAAAACTTCGAAACTCGAAACAAGCACAACACGCACTATCACCGAGTGCTCAATCGATGATGTCTGAGTCTTAAGGTCGGTCAAAAATGGGGTGTCTACAACATGATATTGTATGTACGGTTCATTCGAAGAAATAGATGATATTGTATGTACGGTTCATTCAGAGGAGTTCCAGGTTAAATCATTGTGCCCTTCGAATCGCATCCTTTCTCCCCCCTCGGGTCACCACCCCTTCAGTTAAAAACATTCGGGTGTGTCCCGGTGTTCTCACCACCCCCTTTGGTTAAAAATCTTCGGGTACATCCTGGTGTTCACACCACCCCTTCGATTAAAAACATTCGGGTGCGTCCCGGTGTTCACACCACCCCCTTCGGTTCAAAAAATTCGGGTGCGTCCCGATGTTCACACCACCCCCTTCGGTTAAAAACATTCGGGTGCGTCCTGGTGTTCACACCACCCCCTTCGGTTAAAAACATTTGGGTGAGTCCCGGTGTTCACACCACCCCCTTCGGTTAAAAACATTCTGATGCGTCCCAGTGTTCACACCACCCCCTTTGGTTAAAAACATTCGGGTGCATCTCGGTGTTCACACCACCCCTTTTGATTAAAAACATTTGGGTGTCCCGGTATTCACACCACTCCCTTCAGTTAAAAACATTCGGGTGCGTCCTGGTGTTCACACCACCCCCTTCGATTAAAAACATTTGGATGCCTCCCGGTGTTCATACCACCCTCTTCGGTTAAAAACATTTGGGACGATGTTCACACCAACCCCTCTTGGTTAAAAACATTCGAGTGCGCCCTGGTGTTCACACCACCCCTCTCGATTAAAAACATTCGGGTGCGTCCCAGTGTTCACACCACCCCTCTCGGTTAAAAACATTCGGGTGCATCCCGGTGTTCACACCACCCCCTTTGGTTAAAAACATTCGGGTGCATCCCGGTGTTCACACCGCCCCCTTGGTTAAAAACATTTGGGTACATCCCGATCTTCACATCACATTTCCTTCTATCGCGTAAGACGCGTTAGGATTGTTTGCATCGGTTAAAAACATTTGGGTGCACTCGGTGTTCACACCATCCTTTTTCTCCTTCTGCGTGGAATGCGTTAGGATCTCGGTTGAGGCCTTAGGTGTGCCCGACGGTTACGTTGCCTTTCACCTTTCCTGCACGATACGTAATCAAGCTTGCATAATTTTCTTACATCCTTTCTACATGAAATGTAGTGTGGGTTTGTGTTTCTCGCATGTGGCGCGTGGTTTTCTTTTCGTGATTGGAATTGCTGTGTCTTGTTTTAGTTTGTTTAACTGTGGCATTTGTTTGCATTGTATTTGCATTTAAATGTTTCATTGTACAACCTCATTGCATGATCATAAGTTATGTTCTTGCATCAAGCATATCATTTGCATTTTGCCCCAGAACAACGCTGGTTTGATTCCTTACAAAGGGATACGTAGGTAGCCTGTGAGCACAATCATTTATTTCTGTTGTGATTGTTTGTCCAAGTCTTATGGCCTTGTCAAAATGGGCCATCTCTGGGCTTTGACATTCACTCATGTCATTTCATGCCTCCGAGTTCTATCAAAGAGGGGCAACTGTAGACTCCCCATTTTTGACAACCCTTCAAGACTTGGATGTTCTTGTAGGTACATCCGATGACGAGTTTATTTTCTCACCGAGCGCTCAAAGTCCTCAACGAAATGCTACAGCTTTGAGCCTTTTCAAACCCTGCATCCATTTTGTCCTATTTTTGGGCCATGCCTTGGTCTTTCCAACCTGCAATCTCTGGTGGCCTGCCGGCCATCCCTAGAGGCTATCGGCTATCACTTCTTGCCTGCTCCCCATTGATGGCCGGCCCGCCACCAGTGTTTTCTGCAGATATTTTGTGCCAGCTGTTCGCACAGATACTTGCATCTGTCCACAGTGGAGGGTTGGATCTCCTTGTATAGATTTCACGTTTTCTATATATAGGGACCCCCTCTCTCATGTTTTGAGGTTAGAAAATTTTACACTCAAAATTTTCTCTCTCTATAATTCTCTCTCTCTCTCTCTCTCTCTCTCTCTCTCTCTCTCTCTCTCTCTCTCTACAAATTTCCTACACTTTTACCTACAATTCCAACACTCTTGCCTATACACCCTTAACCAAATCCCTTAATCTCTGAGCTGAGGTGTTCTTGGGCTTGGTTTGAGCTCTAGAAGGTGGTTTTGGCTTGGTTTGTTACCTAGAATTACTCTTCCTTTCAAGAGGTATAGCACTTGTCCCTTACACTTTGTTTTGCATACTCATTTTGCTATCTTTTCCCACTGCTTTTGGGCTGCTTTTGAACTGTAAAAAAAACCTATTTTGGTGGACTAAAACTGATGGTTTGAGACTATTTTAAGTTAGGGGGTGCTTCACCCTTCTTTCTTTCCTATTTGAAAGGCTTTTGCATCTTTTTTTTCCACTTTCAAACCAACTTTTTTTGGGCTTTTAACCACTGAATTTCAGAGTATTTCAGTGGAAAAAAACATGTTTTGAAGTTCAAAATTGGAGGGGTTAGCCTCCCCTCCTTGTGTCTTGTTTGCTAGCCTAGTTAATTCTATATGTTAGTATGATTTTCTAGCTTTTTGTAGCTATATTCCAGCATGCTTTTGCCTTTGTTTTAGACTGCTTTAGCTTTGCTTTGGGTTGTTTGGGTCAGTTAAGTCTTGTTTTTCATGGTTGTAATGTAAAGGTCCTCACAAGCTCGATGTTTTAGGCCATTAGACACCCCTTGTTTGAGTTGATTGCATGTTTTGGTGTTGTTTTGAACTTCATTTCAGCACTAATTACCTCTGCAACCTCCCTTTTTTCTTGGTTTTTCATTTTTCTTTGAAAGTGGTTTCAAGTCACTTGTTTGCCTAAATGTGAAATTGAGGTTTCATAGTTAATGGTTTAATCCCTTAAGGGATTCATTACCAACAGTATAAGACTTCTTTCACACCCAAAACAACTTGTGTCTTCAGATTTTCTTTCCATTAGAGGACTTTAACTCACCTTTTGGACTTAATTGGATTAAAGAATGGTTGGTAAGTTAAAATGAGTAACTAACAACTTGGGATTAAAATTGAGCAAGATAATAACTTGTGTGTTGTGTGTTCAATCAGACGTTAATTGAACACAAGGAAAATTGGGACATTTCATACTCAAAGTGATGAAATGTGTCAAGTTTTCTAGGTCTCCATTGCCCTTGATCATGCATGATAGGGTGATGGTTCTTGAGGGTCTTGTTTTGCATTTATTGAGCTTGCACATCTTGAATCACAAGCCATCATGCAATCAAATTGCTTGGATTAGTGGTCTGTGGCTTAAGTTCACAACTCCTTGGACTTGTTCATGAAAAGGATGGGTGAATTATGCAGACAATCCTTGGAAATACCCTTTTCTTTGCTCTGTTTGTCATTTGTTACAGCTTGATAATCCAGTGCATCAGTGGCTGGCAGGCCACTATCCATGGCCGACAGGTGGCCGGCAGAGCACCATTGATGGCCGATAGGCCACTTCCATAACCGACAGGTGGCTGGCAGTTTTTACCAGTGGCCGACTGGCCACTGATGCAAACCTCAGCAAAATGTTGGTAAGGTGTAGCAAAGTGGTTCTAGAGGTATTCAACTGTGCAAACAGAGGCTTTCGAGGGCAAAATCGAGGTCTTTTCTGGTGGTATCCGAGCATGTGAATTTTTCATTTCTCGAGACGGAGTGATGGCAGAGTAATTAGAGACTTTAATTACTTAGTTTGCTTACATTTGTGTTGTAACTTAATGTTAGTTAATTCAAAGTGTTGTAATAATTAGTTAATTAATTAGCTAGTTGTTCGTTTGTTTTGTAATAATTAGCTTAATTAGCTTAGCCCTAATTAGTTGCTAGTTAGTTTTGCTTCATTCATTTGGACTCTCCTTCGTGATAGAAAAAATGTAATAACCCCACGTCTTTCTCCCTTTTATTTATCCACTTACGATGGTTAGATTAGGAGCATCACGTTTTGTTTAGCATACCTTATGCTTGCATCCATTCATCTTGTATTGCATGCACCGAGGCTCGGTTCATCATTTTAACTGCATTGTCATTTCAATACTTCATTGAATACGTGCTTAGACTGCATGTCTTGAATTAATTCATATGCCATATTAGTAGCCGAGCCTATTTAATTGCATATTATATGTGTTGCATTAGGCATCTTGTATAGTTAGGGATCATGCATATTTTTCTAACTCATTTGATTTATCTTAGTTTGGAGTACTGAGTGAGTTTTTAGTGCTTTAGCATACTTGCATGAGTGTGAGTGATTGCCATGACTAGTAAGCTTGCCATGAGACTAAATGCTTACTTGCTAAACTACTTGGATGCCTGTGGATGAAAGCTTGTTGCTTAAATTGGAACGATTCAATAAATGTACGTTTTAAGCCCACTATGTCTAGTGGCAAATTCACAGTTTTAAGCCTACTTTGTTGAGTGGCAAATTCACAAACTTTAAACCAACATGAGCAAACTAGTCTATACTTGCTTGTGCGCATCACATAGTAAAGCTGGCTTAATAACCGGAACAAGAGTATATAATGTACATAAAAAATCATATCTTGATTAGTAGAGGCCAATCTTTGATCAGGCGAGTGGGAGTGCTTAGTTCATGACCTTCCCCTCTCGTACCTAAGTTCCCTAGCCGAGGCAACTTTGGTGATGACGGACATGTGACCTTTAGCACGAGTCATGGGTTTTCTAAATTTTCCCAAAAATAATATATTTAGATTGCGACTCTATATCTGGCAAAGCAGTCCATGTTTGGCAATGTGATTCAAAATCAATTTTCCAAAAGATTTGTTGGATTTGGACTCTTTGGTGTTTATCAATTTCACATTGCACTTGTGAGATTAGATTCAGAACTGCGGGAATCCGAACTGTAGAGCTTCTTTCGAGCTTTCGAAAGAGGGCCTGAAAAAGCCGAGCTACAGCGACCAAAACATGGCTCGAGCGACTAGACGCAATAAGTGAGACCGCTCGAGCAAACAAAGTTACCGCTCAAGCGCAAGAAGTGTCGCTCGTGTGCAGATATCGAACTCTCAATAGTTTTGCAGACAAGGACTAACCGCTCGAGCCAAGACTACCTGAGCGCAAAAAAAACACCGCTTGAGCAAAGAAAAACACCCTTCCAGTACTTTTGCAGGCCTGCGAAAGTACTAAGAGTTCACAAAGACTGCTCGAATGACCAAATGACCGCTCAAGTGAACTGACCAAAATCTAGGCAAAGACTCCTACGAAAAACAAACTCCTAACATGTTTTAAACACAACAAAGACATCCAAACAACCAAATTCAATCAATAATAAGATGAGTAAGGATATGAACAACCAAATAAGATAAGGAATCCCGAATCCAAAACAATAAATGGGTCAGGTCTAAACCAAAATCGTTACAATATACATGGTGGGCCTTACAAAATGAACAATTCGGTTCAGCGAAACGAGACCTGTGTTGGGCCCTATGGACCCCTCAAGTTCTGTCATGGTGAGATCCCAATATGAGATAAAACTCAACCCTTAAATTTTAAAGGTTAATGTTAACAAGTGTTTCTAAGGCACTTGATAAAGTGTATTTAATGTGATACATATTTTTTTAGTAACTTTCAAATTTTAACTTATTAATATGTATTTGTTGAATTAAATTGTCTTGAGTTTTTTTTTTTTAAGGTCAAGATTTGTCCACATTTCCATTTTGGTCCATCCCAAAATGATTGTCCATTTTCTGTTTTGGAATACTAAATTTTGTTAAATTTTCAAAATTGCCCCTTATAAATCATTATAAACTCATTTTAAAATTCAAATAAAAGGGCAATGGTGGAGAAAATGTTTCAAAATTTCAATTAGAATGTAATGATTGCATGTCTCATTAATAAGTTAGACTTTTTATAATAGACAAATAAATTGGGATGGAGGGAGTAATAAAGTTAGATTATAACTAAGGAGGTCGTTGTTACTCCATCAATTCAAACCTCTGATATTCCCTTCATCACACCCTGAAGTGTGGTTGCATGACTACTAGGCCAAACCCAAAGTCTAATTGCCTTGAGTTTAGTAACTTTTTATTTTTAACATTGTAATTAAATTAGAGGTAATTAATAAATTTATATTCTAACATTTTATTTAAATTTTAATAAGTTTCAAGAGTCATTAAATGAAATAAAGTATTATTAATTAATTAATCTTTATCATATGCACTTGTTCGCATGACCCATCTTTTTAAATATTATGGGAAGTATTAATACCATATCAAAATTAAAGAGACATTTATTCGTATATTTCTCTTCATTTATTTATATTTCACTTAATTTAAATTATTTTCTTATATTCCAATAATTACTGAGTGACATAATTACCAAAATATCCCTAATAATAATAGGGTGAAGCGTGCATTAATATTCACATTGACAGTGTGAATGTTTCATAATGTGAATATTCACACTATCAAATTTATTTAATGTGAATGCTCACATCATCAAGTTGCTAAGAGTTCAAAAAATATTTGTAGAGGTAAATTATCCATAAAATACCTTAAATATAATAGTTAGGATTTGGTGAATCAAATGTCTAAAATAATAAAACTTATTAGAATATAAGAATACCTTATGGACTAATTAGGATAAAAGTAAACTTTTTTAGATCGGAAAGAAAATCTTCATTACAAAATCGATAAAAAAATCTGATCAATCTCATACAGCGATATCAAAAGATCATATAAAAAGATCACAAACTTCCACGGGAGAAAGAATCCTAGCCTTCATAGAGGAGAAGAAAAAAGCGTTCACAAAGGAGGGACACAACCTCCAAGCAGGGAGGATTATTACAGCAAACAATAAAAAAAATAAAAAAGCATACCGAAAACAACCAGATCGAAGTTTCCAAACGCATCCAAAGCTCCATTACACTGCAACCTTCAACTTGAAATATGAAGATCCCACCTTTGCTAGTCAAGATGGAATATTGAGGTTGAGATGGTCACTGTTAGAAATTGGGCGCCCATGTAGCATGACCCTTTGAACCTTTCGAACCTTATCCATGTAAGTTTGAATTTGAATTCAAAACTTATTTGGATAACCATTTAGGATATCTATGTCTATCATATCAATAGATATGGATAGATGGATAGATAGATATTGGTGGTTATATATCTGATTATATATTTTAGATAATATATTGATATATCAGATACGTATATCAGATACTGTAGGAGCCGAATAATGGCAGAATCAGAAGGTGCGTACCTTAGAAGACTGATATTAATCGGTTGTATCCTACGAGAATGGAAAGCTGAATATAATATATGTGTCGAATAAGTGTAGATCCTTAGAGCCGGATAAGAGAAAAGACAATGATTAAAAAGTAGGCCCTAGCCCCGAGGATCAAAAGAAACAGGTATAAATACATGAACAATGGATTGAGAAAGGTATGTAAGAATCACTTCACTTAACTTAGTAAACAAGCTATCCTGAGTGTCTGAACTGACTTGTCCGTCGGAGTGCTAATTCTGGCACCCCCGACCGGAGTGTTTGTATCTTTTCAGGTGACTAGCTGAGGATCACTAGCGTCTCCCTGGATCTGAAGAGTATTTCCAAACCACTTCTCCACAATTGGCGCCGTCTGTGGGAATACTCAAATACATCCATGGCAGGCGTGACTGAAGATCCTCCGATAGCCACTGATGAGACCGCACAGAGAGATGACCTCACTCCAGCAAATATGCTCGGAAAGGAAACCATCGCTACAAGACGCGCCTTGAACTTCGACTTACCAACGACTTCAGCACAAGAGACAATGCAAGTGATCATGGAACAAGCAAAGTAGAATGAACAAAGGCTAGAGAACATGATCGCTGAAAATGAACGTCTCCGTCAAGATTTGGCCCTGGAAGTAGCAAAATTCAGAGAAGCCGTGCGCCAAGAGCCCGAACGACCTCCGAAGGCAGGTGGACAACGACCTCGAGCCCGACCAAAGGATACCGATAGCGACTCCAACTCATTACCCACGGAGCTCAACAAGAAGGACGATCCGAAACTTCCAGCTCCTCCGAAAAGAGTCTACATACAAGGAACAAGCGCAGAAGAAGCAGTTCAGACAAAGAGGACCAGCACGATCCTTTTGTCCGACAGATTGCAAGGGCGGCCCTGCCCAAGAAGTTCAAAGCTCCATCATTCACTCTTTACAACGGAAAATCATACCCCACTAATCATATCCGTCACTACAAGCAGACCATGACATTGCATGCAGACAACGAAGCCCTCATGTGCCGAATATTCCCCAGCAGCCTGGGGGCATTAGCTGTCAGGTGGTATTATAAGCCGGAGCCGGCTTTGATCAAAAGCTTCCATCAATTAAAGAAATCCTTCAGGGCCAGGTTCATCACCAACGAGGTACAACCGAAACAGGCCGACTCTCTCTGGGCTATGCAAATCCAGTCAGGAGAAACGCTCAGAGCGTATTCGACGCACTATTGGGAGTGCTTCAACCTCGTCGATGACGCTTGTAACGACTCCATGGCCATCACCGCCTTCAAAATGGGACTACATCCCGACAGTGCTCTTCACAGTTCCCTGACCAAAAGACCCCCCAAAACAGTCTGGGCGTTGATGAAGAAAGTTGAAGAGTATTGCAAAGTGGAAGATGATGCCTTGAGAATAAAAGCTGGACAAATGTCTAACAAAACGGCCCCCCTTGAAATTGCTCAACCAATAAGTTCCGTGCCACCTCCGAGCCCTGAGCCACGGCAACATGCTAAACGAGACAAAATGCGGGACTCTCGCCGATCAAGCGATCAATGCTCCCACCGGACGAATGAACAACTGCAGGTCGACAGCAGGCACTCGAGGCATGCCAACAAGAAGTACACAGAGTTGTTAGAACCAATCACTACAATAATGACCAAAGTCCAACACCTTCCATACTTCAAATGGCCGTCAAAGATGGCGGGGCCACCCGACATGCGAAGAAGGGATAGGCGGTGCGAGTATCACAAAGATCACGGCCACAAAACCGAGAGCTGTTACGCATTAAAGGATCACCTGGAAGAACTGGTGCAAGACGGCCGACTGCAATAGTACGTGAGAAAGGGAAAGCCAATCAAGGCATTAGCCTTGAGGCAGGACTCACCTCCACTTGGCGTGATCCATATAATCTACAGCCTACCTGCATCCCCAACCGTGCGCACAATTTAATCACATCCAATCCCCCAAAAGTAACATATTCCGACCGAATGGCCCAGAAAAGCTCCGACAATTACTTTCAATAACTCCGATCTTAGCGACACAACAGCCTCCCACATCGATCCATTGGTCATCAAATTACGCGTAAATCGGTTCACTATTGAACGCATTCTCGTAGACCCAGGGAGTACTTCAGAGGTTATGTATTACAAAACTTTCATCAAACTCAGCTTCAACGAGTCAGATTTGTCTCCGACGCCTCACCTATTGTTCGGCTTTAATACGAATCCTGAGTACTCGTTAGGGAAAATCATACTACCTGTTCAAGCGGGCTCCAGAACGGTCGAAGTAGAATTCCTGGTCGTAAAGCTCCCTTCGCCGTATAATGTCATCATGGGGCGAACCTGGTTACGTATTATGAAGGCCGATCCAAGCACTTATCATCAGCTTGTGCGCTTCCCGACAGCCCATGGCATTGAAGAAATCCGTGGCTCCCCGCAATCAGCACAAGCAGAGATTTTATGAAAACCCTATCACTAACCCGACCTGTGGGCTTTGATACTTGTATATATATCACTTCTGCAATGCAAACCATTTTTCTTCGTCACTCAATTCATTTCTCAAAGCCCCCCCTTTGGTGCATGACACCTTAGGGCCGACTAAGACTCCGGATTCGGAGCGCCCTTCGTGGATATCACGATTGGCCAAACTAAGTATTCGGATTCGGAGCCCCCTTTGGTGCATGACACCTTAGGGCCGACTAAGACTCCGGATTCAGAGCGCCCTTCTTGGATATCACGATTGGCCAAACTAAGTCTCTGGATTCGAAGCCCCCTTTGGTGCATGACACCTTAAGGCCGATTAAAGTCTCCGGATTCGGAGCCCCCTTTGGTGCATGACAACTTAGGGCCGACTAAGACTCCAGATTCGGAGCGCCCTTCGTGGATATCACGATTGGCCAAACTAAGTCTCCGGATTCGGAGCCCCCTTTTGGTGCATGACACCTTAGGGCCGATTAAAGTCTCCGCATCGAAATGCCAGTTACGGAGCCCCATCGGCGCAAGATGTCTTTGGGCCGATTAAGACTCCGAATTCGCAGCGCCTCTGACGCGTAACACCCTAGGGCAGATCATACCTCCGAATTTGGAGCACCCTTCGGCACGAACAAAATGAAACAAAACATGCCAACATTCGAAATAAGGTGCTTAGCTAAGCATATAAAAAATCCAGAGTAAGACGCAAATGTTTGAAATAAAACTTTTTATTTGATCAAACAGTTGTTACATAGACGCAATCCGCGTTCGAACATTACAATATCTATATTTAACTTCTAAGGCGAAAAGGGGAATTAATCACGTTGATACAACGGAGGCCCCGAATAAATGCACGTCATTTGGAAGGCCTCCGCGGCTCAAAATGCCTTGATCCAACCGTGCCCGAATTAGCGTATCTCTGGACCTCCCACTAACACCATCAACAATGTCAAGGCCAAGATCCAAGACAAGGAAGGTTAAGGGCAATGGTCATTGTGTCTCCTTTCGGGATGATCTGCTTCGACGACTTGGAGGCTGATGCGCCTCCCGTTTCTTTTTTAACAACCTACCTCCCACACCAGAGAATTCTCCGCTGCGATCCATTGCGGCATCAAGCTAAGCCAAAGTTCGAGTTTGGCTGACTAAAGAAACTCTGTTCTACATCCACAATATTATATAACCCCACGCAACAAATGGCGTTATATTAATGAGGTCACTGGCACGAAGAGTCCATTTCATTTATTTTTAAATGCAGGCAGTGACCCCGAGGCAATTTCATTAACGCCAAAACCCCAAGAGACGAATGTCGGTTGACATTCACCACGGCCTAGGTACCCGAACGGCTTTTTGGAACACATGCACGGACTGGGACAGGGGCAACGCTATCAATCCAACCGGCCAAGCATTTAGACCTCGCGCCGACTAGAATTTGCCACAGCCACTCCACGTACTGGCTTTTGGCCTCTTGAAATTACAGTGGCCACATTCAAGAATAAACGGCCATCACGATTGGGCCGACCCGCCCATAAGCCGGCGTATCAACTATACGATCAATGTTTGTACATTCATTCAAACATCCATGTAATAAAACAAAACACGTATATACTAAATACGAACTACGACGGAATATTTATAATAGAAAGTTTATATTCAATCCAACAATAAATTACGTAGTTTTTATTGCAATTCAACCTTTCAATGCGTATTCTTATACGGCGTCACCCTCATCCTCACTTTTCTCGACTTCAAAAGCGGAAAACGGAAAATGTTTACTGTGGTAGAGTGGCGATGCCGAATCAATGCCCGACGCTCGAAAAGCTTCCGCGGCTTGAGATGCCTTGATCCAACCGTGCCTAAATCCATGATTCTCACATCGACAAGCTTCTCCTTGGTCTTTTCTATTCCAACTTTTCGGCCTTCATGAAAACCTTTTTCATAGGCCCTCCCCTTCGCAGACTCCATTGCAAACATACTCGCCGTCTCACGATCGGCGAGCGCGGTACTGATGAGCCGACTGGTAACACTTTCCTCCATAATTGGGTTTCCCTACCCGGCAGGTTGTGCCTGAGCCGCCCTGGTCTTCCTTAACTCACGCTCAGCCACCTCCGCGCGAGCCTCCAAACTTCGAATACACTACTCCTTCTTCTTCAATTCTTGACGGGCAGCGCGCAGCCGCATGCCAATTTCATAGGCAGTGTAAAGCCCCTTCACCACCCCACGAATGCCTTCGCGAAATACGTCATAGTCCTGGCGACCTAGCATTGACTGCTGAACCTGAGGAGGAAAAATTTGTCGAGAAAACTCGACCGCTACATTTGGGTCTCGAACGATCGAGTCCGCCTCTGTCATGGGTCTATTCCCCACAAATACCGCAAAGCTTAATGGGCACGGATTCGCGTCAGATCCCCTCTTGACTCGGAGTTGCGGAGATCTGCCCTGCGACTGCTTGTCCCGCCTGGGTGACCTACTTCGACGTCGAGGAGACTGACCCCTCTCTCGATCCCCAGAACTCCTACTTCCTGTGTGCGAAGATTCACCACCTCGATTCATGTCTCCGCCAAGCTCAGCTAGCGTCCTCGCTTCCCCTCTGCTGTTAAAGAAGAGTCTGTTCGACATTCACACGATAAATCTTCCTCTAAGAGCTGGAGTCAGCTATTTACTAAGCTCATAAAGGTTGTACCTTTGTTCATTTATCCTTTACAGAGGCAGCGCCCTCGAGGCAATCTCATTAATTGAGAAAACCTCAATTGTCTGGCGCCCGAATGATCATGCACCTCCTGGGCAAGGGCAGATTTATCAATCTATTCGGCTCAAGTGCCCAACACGACTCATGAATCGACTGTTCAAAATTCTTAAGGTCGTCTCATCCGTCTCCTGAATGGTCATGCACCGCCTAGGGCAAGGGCAGATTCATTAATCTATTCGGCTCAAGTGCCCAAGATGGCTCATGAATCGACTCTTAAAAATTCTTAAGGTCGTCTCATCCGGCTCCCGAATGATCATGCATTGCCTGGGGCAAGGGCAGATTCATCAATCTATTCAGCTCAAGTGCCCAAGACGGCTCATGAATCGACTCTTCAAAATTCTTAAGGTCGTCTCATCCGGCACCCGAATAGTCATGCACCGCCTGGGACAAGGGCAGATTCACCAATCTATTCGACTCACGTACCCCAGACGGCTCATGAATCGACTCTTCAAAATTCTTAAGGTCGTCTCATCCAGCTCCCGAATGGTCATGCACCGCCTAGGGCAAGGGCAGATTCATCAATCTATTCGGCTAAAGTGCCCCAGACGGCTCATGAATCGACTCTTCAAAATTCTTAAGGTCATCTCATCCGACTCCCGAATGGTCATGCACCGCCTGGAGCAAGGGCAGATTCATCAATCTATTCGGCTCAAGTGCCCAAGATGGCTCATGAATCAACTTTTCAAAATTCTTAAGGTCGTCTCATCCGGCTCCCGAATGGTCATGCACCGCCTGGGGCAAGGGCAGATTCATCAATCTATTCGGCTCAAGTGCCCCAGACGGCTCATGAATCAACTTCAAAATTCTTAAGGTCGTCTCATCCGGCTCCCGAATCGCCATGCACCGCCTGGGGCAAGGGAAGATTCATTAATCTATTCGGCTAAAATGCCCCAAACGGCTCATGAATTGACTCTTCAAAATTCTTAAGGTCGTCTCATCCGGCTCCCGGATGGTCGTGCACCACCTAGGGCAAGGGTAGATTCACCAATCTATTCGGCTCAAGTGCCCAAGACGGCTCATGAATCGACTCTTCAAAATTCTTAAGGTCGTCTCATCCGGCTCCCGAATGGTCATGCACCGCCTAGGGCAAGGGCAGATTTATCAATCTATTCGACACAAGTGCCCAAGACGGCTCATGAATCGACTCTTCAAAATTCTTAAGGTCGTCTCATCCGGCTCCCGAATGGTCATGCACCACCTGGGGCAAGGGCAGATTCATCAATCTATTCGACTCAAGTGCCCAACACGGCTCATGAATCGACTCTTCAAAATTCTTAAGGTCATCTCATAAAACTCCCGAATGGTCATGCACCTCCTGAGGCAAGGGCAGACTCATCAATCTATTCGACTCAAGTGCCCAAGACGGCTCATGAATTGACTCTTCAAAATTCTTAAGGTCGTCTCATCCGGCTCCTAAATGGTCATGCACCGCCTGGGGCAAGGGCAGATTCATCAATCTATTCGGCTCAAGTGCCCCAGACGGCTCATGAATCGACTTCAAAATTCTTAAGGTCGTCTCATCCGGCTCCCGAATGGTCATGCACCGCCTGGGGCAAGGGCAGATTCATTAATCTATTCGACTAAAGTGCCCCAGACGGCTCATGAATCGGCTCTTCAAAATTCTTAAGGTCGTCTCATCCGGCTCCTGAATGGTCATGCACCGCCTGGGGCAAGGGCAAATTCATCAATCTATTCGGCTCAAGTGCCCAAGACGGCTCATGAATCGACTCTTCAAAATTCTTAAGGTCGTCTCATCCGGCTCCTGAATGGTCATGCACCGCCTGGGGCAAGGGCAAATTCATCAATCTATTTGGCTCAATTGCCCCAGACGGCTCATGAATCGTCTTCAAAATTCTTAAGGTCGTCACATCCGGCTCCCGAATGGTCATTCACCGCCAGGGGCAAGGGCTGATTCACCAATCTATTCGGCTCATGTGCCCAAGATGGCTCATGAATCAACCCTTCAAAATTCTTAAGGTCGTCTCATCCGGCTCCCGAATGGTCATGCACCGCCTGGGGCAAGGGCAGACTCATCAATCTATTCGGCTCAAGTGCCCAAGACGGCTCATGAATTGACTCTTCAAAATTCTTAAGGTCGTCTCATCCGGCTCCCGAATGGTCATGCACCGCCTGGGGCAAGGGCAGATTCATCAATCTATTCGGCTCAAGTGCCCAAGACGGCTCATGAATCGACTTCAAAATTCTTAAGGTCGTCTCATCCGGCTCCCGAATGGTCATGCACCGCCTGGGGCAAGGGCAGATTCATCAATCTATTCGGCTAAAGTGCCCCAAAGGGCTCATGAATCGACTCTTCAAAATTCTTAAGGTCGTCTCATTCGGCGTCCGAACGATCATGAACCACCTCGGGCCAAGGCAATTTCACCAACCTATTCGGCTTGAATGCCCACAATACTCGGCATATGAGTGATAAATCAATATTGTCATAAGATATTCAATCTCTAAATGCTCAAACACGGCAATGATTTTATCCAAAGTAGTTAAATGCAAAACATTCTTCGTTAACATAACTTCACAAACTGTGTACAAGTGGTGGTGAAATAGCAAGGAAATTTTCATCAATAAATTGAGCGCAAATAGTAACCAATTTATACATGAAAACTACCCTAAACCAACAAAAGTCTACCGAACAAAAACTTACATCGGAATTAAAAATACTTAATAAAATTGAAATGTCTCCCAGATCAATCCTCGTGGTCAGATTCAAGCGGCTCAATGTCCACTTGCTCGTAAGGAATTGGCAAGGCCCATGTAACTCCAGCGGCAGCAAGGGCTTTGAGCCACCCATGTTTGAACCCCCGATTCTCGAATTTGGGGACTTCATCTACATATTCCGTGTAGGCAGTGCTTTTTCCTGCCTCAAATGCCGCACAAGCCTCAGAATCGGCTTTTTCCTTGGCCGCCTTGAGCTCCTCTAACTAAACCTCCACCTCGGCAAGCGCCTCCTTGGCTAACTTGAGCGATTCTTTGCTCACATCTGCCCTACTCTCAGCGTCAGAGCGGAGCTGTTCAGCAGAGCGAGCCGTCTCCTCCTCTGCTTCAGCTCGCGCACTCTCCATTGCGGCTCTCATCACTTCAAACTCAGCCCTACTCTTTTGACCGTCCGCCTCCATTTGCAAACGATCAATCCTGCCAAGGGCATCATGCAGGCGGCGGCCTAGGTCCGCGATCCTGCCAACCGTCTGAAAAACAAGTTGGGATCATCAAATACCTTAATGAAAAGAAATTCAAGAGAATTTGAGATGGTCTTTTATGAGGAGCGCCGACTGCACAGATAGGGCTACGGCCATAACATCCGGCACGGCACAAAAGGCTACGTTGTCAGCCGACAAGGAAATTGAAGCCACCAGGCTCAATGCCACGGCTGGATCCTCAATGGCTGAAGCGTCAGAAGAGATCGGCGTATCTTTGATCTTTGGCTGAACAATAAAATGAGCAACCACGTCCGACTCTTCTAAACGAGGTCGTTTGGAAGTAGGGCTAATCTCCGACCCAACCTCTCCCTCGACACTACGCTTTTTGCCCCGCTCTTCCGGAATCAGCCGTTCGTCAATGGCCTGTTGTTCAACCTCTTTCCCCGCTTCGGCCGCAGCAACCTGAGCCGTCTCTTCAATAACGGGTACGAAAGTTTTAATCAAGGTGGGCTCAGAATGGGCGGCCTCGGCCTTCTTTCGAGTAGCCATTCACTCGGCATTTTTCGTTCGCGCCATCTGTGTAAGGCTTTCCCTAGCCATACCTTCGGAAAAATCGCCGAGTAGGTCTCCCAAATTCGCAAAAAGTATCTCCAGAAGAAAAATTTGCCCGACCCGAAGTGGACGGTGAAGGCTGGTTAAGTCCGGCAGCCTCGAACACTGAGAGTATCGCCTCATCGACCTCTTCAGCCTCCTCAGCGACCTCTCTGGTTGGTTCGGCAATTACCTCTACCACCGGCTCTGCGTCTTCCCCCGAATCCGAATCTTTGAGGCCAATTTGCCTAAGGCTCTTGAAGCTGGGAAAGAGAAGAGCCGAAAGGTATTGATCGTCGGATGGAATTGGAATGTCGTCCGTGGCCGAAAATGTAGTATAAGTAGGTTCGTATCGAAGGAGTATGTGAGCAGCTCTCCCTTGCTTTTGTACGTTTGGACGACCGAAGTATCTGAGTGTAGACATAATTTCCTTAAGGACTACGTCGTCGGTTGAGGGAAGAATCTTCTTCAATCTGTTACCTGCAAAGAACAAGGGGTGATCAAAGGAAAAAAGCCGAATAAAAGGCAGATCAACAAACACGAGGCGTTACATGGCAACCTGGATCACCCTTCTGTCTGGGAATAAGGTCTAGGCGGTCTTCGCCTTCACCGAACTCCCAATTACCTCAGACATTGACCATCACGTTGTCAACTCTCTTACCAGAACTAGCAAGAATGGTTATCAAGTGATGGTCAATGTCCTTGGCCCTGAGAAAATATCGCCCCAGCCGACCGGAAGATTTGGCCAAAGCGTAGCAGTGCCGAATCGCCGAAATGCCAAGGTTGATCCTAAGGCGTTGGTTCAACTCTATCACCCCCATGATGATTCGAAAGAAATTTACGTTGGATTGAGAAGGAATCAGACTCCAATAGCGAAGGACGGCCCTAAGCAATGGATGTAGGGGACAACGGACTCCGCCCTCCGTTATGGATAAGAGAGGGAAGACAATCGTATTTTGATCCTCCATCTCCATATCAAGAGTACTGTCTGTTACAAGAGATAAGTGAACATCATCGGGAATGGAAAAGTGTCATCGGAATCCGGAAATACGACCCTCAGAGAGGAGGTCTTTCAAGTGTTTAGCCATTTTCGCGGGGATTCAAGGTTCCGCCGAAGTCAAAATGACAAACAGAAAATAGGATTGCAAAGAAGAGAGAAGAAGACTTACGAGGAGTAAATGGGGCAAGGATAGACGGAGAAGAATTGCAGAAAATGCGAGTTAGAGAAGGGATACCCGCTGGCGGCCCAAGAGTCTCGAATACTCGACGAAATGTGCACTCGAAAGGACTGAAATTTCAAATCGCAATAAATGCGAGACGTACGAATGAGGCAGGAAAGTGTAATGATAACCGAAAAGGTGTGCGCGTTCTGACATCTGTATTGGAGTATGCGAAGCCGTCTGACCTATTTTGACTTTTCCAATTCAAGACCAAACATGCCGATTAACTACCGTCAATGGGGAGTTCGGAGGGCAATTGTGGGAGCCGAATAATGGCAAAATCAGAAGGTGCGTACCTTAGAAAACTGATATTAATCGACTGTATCCTACGGGAATGGGAAGCCGAATATAATATATGTGCCGAATAAGTGTAGATCCTTAGAGCCGGAAAAGAGAAAGGACAATGATTAAAAAGTAGGCCCTGGCCCCAAGGATCAAAAGGAACAGGTATAAATACAGGAACAATGGATTGAGAAAGGTATGTAAGAATCACTTCACTTAACTTAGTAAACAAGCTATCCTGAATGTCTGAACTGACTTGTCCGTCACAGTGCTAATTCGGGCACCCCTGACCGGAGTGTTTGTATCTTTTCAGGTGACTAGCTGAGGATCACTAGCGTCTCCCAGGATCTAAAGAGTATTTCCAAACCACTTCTCCACAGATACATTATGTGGTTTTTACCCATAACCTTTTTTTCCAGACTCTCTCTCTGACTCTCTCCCATTAAACAACGATCAAGCCATTTTGCACTGTGACTTGTGTGGATGATACTCATTTTGTAGTATCTCTCCTCTGCTGGGTTCGTTGTTCAGATTCTGGAAGCACGTGATTTACCCGCGAGGTTCTATCACCTAAAGGTATGATCTAAATGTTTTTCCCGCTGCGTTATAATACTTTGATTTACATTGGTATCAGAGCCAATCTGGGTATTTTTGTACATATTTTTATGCATTAAAATATGTGTATATTTTTATGTAAATATATATATACACGGTATATGCATAAAAATTAATGAAGAAGTAAGATGAAGTGCATGGTTTCTGGACTTTCACTCCCATTAGATTGAGAGTGTAAAATACCTCATTTTTATGTTGATTAATTTTTTCTTTAAGACCATAAATGTTTTTGTTATGAAAAACGGAGTTTGGTAGTACCAAAATTAGACCAGAAAACACCTTGGAAGGCGGTGCGTGTGACTAACACGCTATATGACACCGCCTAGCAAATCCACGTGCTTCCACGCACCACTACGCCCTCTCA
Source organism: Camellia sinensis (assembly GCF_055761805.1). Classification (NCBI taxonomy): domain Eukaryota; kingdom Viridiplantae; phylum Streptophyta; class Magnoliopsida; order Ericales; family Theaceae; genus Camellia; species Camellia sinensis. Next base: position 147,730,485 of record NC_138963.1, read on the forward strand.
CGCGTTGAGACGTGCTGCCACGCGCTTCCACGCGCTAGGCACGCTTTCCACGTGCCTCCACGCGCGCGCTGTCCGCACCCTTCCACACGAGCGCGTTAAACCGCACCGCTTCGAGCCGCGTCACGTACGCAGTCAAGCGCGCGCCATGCGCCGCGCCGTGTTGAGCCTCCACGCGCCGAGTTGTACTACGTTGAGCAGCGGCGAACCTAGCCGAGCCATTTTTTCCGCGCTGGCTTGGCTCTAAGGCTCTGTTTTTTTTTTTAATTCTGAATTGCGTTAAATGGTCATAAATAATTCGTTTTAGCTTCGTTTTAAGCATGGTTAGTACTGTTAGACTCAGAATTATATTTTCTATCTTCTTTAAAATTTTCAAAATTTTATGAAAATAAAAAATATTTTTCCTGAAATAATAATTCATTATTTCTGCTTTAAAATGCATCTGGTGTTGCATGATTAAGTTTCCGGGGCTGAATTTTTTATTGTAAACTATTGTTGTAGTTTACTATTTACTAGTATGGTTATTGCTTTTTACCAGATTCTGGAATATTTATTTCTAATTTTATGTGTGTTTATTATTTATTTAAAATTCCAGAAAATACCAGAAATTTTCAAAAGTGATATACTTTCTGTTATGGCATAATTTGAATATTAAATATAGCATATTGTTGTTTTTTGCCTAGAGTTTCTAATATGTTGTAATAAGAATAGCATGATTAATTGTTATTTGTTTAAATTCCATTATTAATTGTGACATAGCATGAGGCTGTTGTGAATCTACATTATGATGCTATTGTATGGAATTAGAATTTTTTATCATGCTTTTAGACATGTCATAGTCAGTGGGAGGTTATTCGATTGAAAGAAATCTTTGTAGATTAACTCCCGAAAATCAATATTTTGCGCATAAATTAAATTAAGTTTTGGATAATTGTCACCTGTGGCGCAAGAGATGATTACGAGCATAGCGGATTTTCAATGTTGCGACTTGTGTAATATTGTCACTATTTAATTGAGATTTTTGCGGCAAAATTATGCTAATCAAAATTAATCCCAATACGAATTTCTCTCTAAATTGACTTAGCTTATGGAAGTTAATTGGTTGACCTAGACTTAGTAGAGATGTTCAAATGTGAACAATGTAATCCTATTCTTTAGATGAGCAAAAATCTTGGAGACTTTAGGTCAAACCTTAATTGAGCCAAAGTAAGGAAACATGACTCAAATTCGCCGTGGTTTTGTTGCCGTGTTTGGCACAATAAAAACTAATGTGTGCGCTATGGTTAGCGGCATGCTACGTAGTTTTGGTTGGCAAGTTTTGGAGTTCTGAAATTATTAAGCCCTCAATAGATCTGTATATGATCTTGACTATTGAGCTGCGCGGATTGACTTTGTAATTTGACTTGTAATGATGTTTCATCATTGGATGAAGTAACATTCAAGAGTCACGTCATCCAAGAAATGCGAGCTTAAATGAATTAGTAAGTGTAAGATAAGTAGCCAGTATGAGCAGTGTTTTGCTCTCTACCGAACTATTGGGAGTGGATAGAGAAAAAAATAGTGTGCATTAAAGTATCACTTGAAGTTAAAAGATTAGTGCTTAGTAGCAGCAAAATCTATTAACACTAAGTGAAAAGATTAGCGCCGAGTGGCTGCAGAATCTATTAGCATTGCCAACTTGTCTAAGTCTGGACACTTACTATTTCCACACTTGAGTGTGAGACATGATGAGATGCTTCTTTGTATGATTCCTTTACTAGGCTAACGTTTTGTTTTGAATAACGTTTACCACTAAACGCAAACATTGCAGCATAGTAATGAAAAGGTCAAAGCCGACAAGGTTGTTATGCCTCTAAGAATTTGACGCATCGCTTATGAGAGCATTGTGTTGAATTAGACTCTTTAGCCTAATTCGCACTTAAGTTACTTCAAGAGCTGTCATAGATTGATAGCTTATTCTCTCCTTCTTGTGGATAGTAGAATTAATTGCAAGTAACTATGAAGCGAGAAACAGAGATGGCAAGAGAAGTATCGTCATCTTTCAACTAAATACAGTAAAGTGTATGGAGAATAAAATTGACTTGAAGGTGCAGGGGATTAGCACTTACTAGTTAAATTTGCGACTTAGGCGCACTTGATATCTCCATGACATCCTTTTATGATCTAGTGAATATGAATTAGTTGTGAGTCATTACCTAGTTGGGCCTAAATCTTTAAAACTTGTCTTCGAGAACTCCCACATTAAGATGATTGGAATTAGTTTATGACATTGGTCATGAACCGGTGGCTTATTATACTTAATCACATTAATGAGATGATGACACGATGATTTAAGTAGGCCTTCTCGGGCCCACTCGCTTATGACATCCTGCTCTCATGTGAATGTGTAACTTTATTCGCAATGGGTGCGCACAAGAAAGTAGGAAAGCCGTATAAGATCATTTGTTTTGGCGCATTTAATCCACTATGATATTTGTGACTAGATATGTGTAAGGGTATGATATCTAAGCCTCAATCTTGACGCATTTATAGATTACGATACGCATCTAAGTCAAGACTATTTGATCTCCCATAAGTCAAAAGTTTTGAGATGATTTTTGACATTGCACATATAAGGTCGAGATCAATTAGATAAGAGCTTTTGTGCTTTTAGTTTTGACCAAGGTGGCGAGTATCTATTTGAGTTTTTTTCTAGAAAGCTCTGTGAAGAGAAATGGATGCTTAGAAAGTTGATTATTCCTAGTACTCAACAACACAATGGTGTAGTAGAGATAAGGAATTAAATATTGTTAATGTTAAGTAAATAATGGCGCAAAATGTTTCCCAATTGGGAATTGCACTAGTTTGTTGCCTATATCCTTAACTAAGTGCCCTCTATATCAGATTTTACACTCCATTTGAGTAATGGGTTAGCGGAGAGCCATCTATGGGCGATCTGTAACCATTAAGCAGCTTATCTTTATTTTACTTCTCATAAGGTTGCGAAGTTAAGGCCTAGAGTTCTATGGCGCATTATTGTATGCTGTCTTGTAAACACATGGGGTCACATGGCGCATTATTGTATACTGTCATGTAAACTCTCCGGGTCATGTGCATATAGGTAAGCAGCTTTGTGGGAGTGTAACTAAGTCACATAAAGTTTTCTTAGTAAAGGTGACGTTAATAGAGTTTTTTGGAACTCTATAAGATAGAGAATTCTAAGCATAGCGCTTTTATGTAGCCTAGTTGATAATGGAAAGAAATTTCCAATATCCTAGGGACAGTGGGAGCGATGTGCCTACTAATGGATTACTCCATTAGAGAAGAATACTCTACATTCTTAGTTGCGTGGTAGTGAATGTGAAAATTTTCCACGTCATCACTGGATGATTGAAAAGGAAACATTCATGATTGCTCCGTAAGATGATAAAGAGCCTAGGATAATGCCAAAGGCTCTAGTCCCCTATTTTTAGAAAGTGGATCAATGTTGCGCAGTTTAAGACAAAGTCTTTGAGGATTAACCATTTCTATAATTTGGTTGACTTTCCATTATGATGCGAAACTGTTCTAAAGTTATGCGTAATTTGGATAGTCATTGTTGAGGCATAAAGCTCGCTAGATACCGAAAAGTCGCACCATTGAGGAAGGTGTAGACCATGAGAAAACTTTCTCTTGGGGAGTGAACTTATTTCGACTTAGGCTATGATTGACATAAGTTCGGAACATTGATTTATGGACGTTGTGACCTAACTTCTCATTGGAGAATTGGATAAGTAAATCCGTAGGGATTTACCTTCTGTTTTTATGGAGAAAAGTTAGGAGTGCAAAAAGGTTGCTAGTTCCAATAAATCTTTTACAGCCTAAAAAAGTTATCCAAATAGTGGTTCTTAGATTTCGTCAAGCCATGATAGGCCAACGATGATCGATGAAGACCACTGAGGCATGATTAATGGTCCAAAAATAAGTTTTTCCTTACTTAGTCATTATGAGCCAGGAATTTATAGGGTTATCGCTACCTAGGGTGGGCAGTCCTCTGTTTTAGATATGATGGACATGGGTGATGTAATTTATATGCTTGGATGTACGATCCTTAGGGATTGTTTTGGGAGAATTAATGTTTTGTCTTCGATGACTTACATAAGGAATATCCTAGAACGATTCTAGATGCAAAACTGCAAACCCATTGACTTACCTATCGGTAAAAGCCAGAGCCTTAGCTATTGAGTGAATCCTCGGATTGTCTTTGGGAGAAACAGATGACCTATATTCCTTGATCTTTTTCTTTGTTGTGGGAGCCTAAAGTACGTTATGTGGGCATATTCGGCATGATAAGTGTTATCTTTTGTAAATGGTCAACTGAGTTGTTTAGACATTGACCTTGCTCATTAGACTGTGGATAGAATGCTTTACTAGTAGTATATTAATTTGCTTCTTGTAAGATTCAATGCGCTAGTTGGGCGCATCTGCGTTAGTTGGGCGCATCAAGAATGAACGCAAATTGGTCACTAAAATATCTTTAGAGAGGTTATTGCGCAAGAGGTAGTGATCTTGAATCACTTTATGTGAGGAACACATGGAGGATTCCGTTGTATATGCTTATCGCAAGAGGTGCTGACAAGGCTTATATTTGGAATCTAGAATTGCGCAAGCTGTGGTCATGTTTTTTAGATCGATCACTTATTTGGTGTGAGATGATGGGATGTTGACACTATTATGGTTTGTGTCATAATGATTAGCAGATGATGATGTCAGCAGGCAAGATTGGCTCACTCATACGAGCAATCGCCCTTGGCGCTTGGGAGCGAGCAAGGATGAGACTAGTGGTTTATTTTTAATTTGGAGCCAAGAGAGGCTTAAATTATCTACTATGCATGTCACCTTGGTTACAACCAAGATGAGGTCGTGTTAAGGGCCAAACATGGATATTAGTACCCACTTTCCATGTTGTGCCTATTATGATTAGCCAAATGCGAGATCTCATTTGGCGCCTGGAAGGCGAGCAAATAGAGAATTCAGGTTAGGCGCTAGAAAGCAACTAGACTAATATATGTACGGTGTATTGAGTATAATGTCACTCTTTTGGAAGAGTTACTCCACCGTAGCATGTATTCATACTATCTGTGCCTGGCGACCGAGTAATGAGGTGAGAGAATGGATCCATATTTCTTCATCGTGTGAGTCTTACATGTCATTATTGATATGACTTTCATTTATATACCCTTTTGTGACTTTTGACTATGTCATAAGGCAAGGGGTTGATGTTCTGCTACTTTGGTATGTTGCCTGCGGTCATGTATGATTCAACCTTAAGGGACATCACTGGGAAAGCGATCAATCCTAAACTAAATGGCATGAGGGCAAAGGGAAGATTATCTAGTATTACACCACTGTTGTATATTCACTACCGGCAACTCACATCGCTTTGTATGAGAGGCGGATTGAGTGTGAATATATTACAAGAATTGAGAGGGTCAAACATGCTCTTTTTTTAGGGATTAGAGATGTTTTTTGGACCGGTGTAATTAGATGGGTCTGGGATATATGAGACACTATTTCTATTCTTTTTGGGTTGATGTCTCTATGCTGGCTCATTTTGAGTTTCTAGTATACAGCTCCCACATGCAGGTGTTCTCAACAATCGCACGGTGCATTGGCTAGTATGAGATTGTTCTTTTTTGGGGAGATTGAGATAGAGATGTGGCAGTGTCATGCCAACTCATGTGCGAGTGGGAGATGTTAGAAATTGGGCTCCCATGTGGCATGACCCTTTGAACCTTTTGAACCTGAACCTTTTGAACCTTATCCATGTAAGTTTGAATTTGAATTGAAAACTTATTTGGATAACCATTCAAGATATCTATGTCTATCATATCAATAGATATGGATAGATGGTGTAGACACCCCATTTTTGACCATCCTCAAGACTCGGTTGTGCTTGCAGGTACATCTGGACACAAGTTCGATTGCTCGTCGGGTATTCGAATTTTGCGGCGGAACGTCACAGGTTCGAGCTTTCCAAACCCTGTATCATTTTTGCCCCATTCTTGGACCATGACTTGGTCCTTTCAGAATGTGCTTCTTGGTGCACTGTCAGCCCCATTTTGGGCCTGTCGGCCCCCACTTTGTTGCTGCCGACCATTGATTGAGCCTATCGGCCATCAATGCGCCACTGCCGACCATCCCTGATGGCCGACAACACCCCTGTCTCAGCAGGTTTCACTCCAGATCTTTTGAGCCAGCTGGAATCCTTTTATCTGCCCTCCATATGTGTATGGAGGGATAAAGCTCTTGCCAAGCTTCTTGAAGAAGCTTTGCATTGCTTTTATCCTATATAAGGAGAGGGCCTCTCTCCTTACCAGGGGTTCAGCATTTTGAGAAGAAATATCTCTCTATATATATATATATATATTGTTGTTCATTTGTGCCTTGAAGTCCATTTTCCTTGCACTTTTACACTACAACACTTAGAGATACACCACCATCTTTGGGTTGAGGTTCTTGGGAGGACTTCTTGAGCTCTGAAAGTGAGGTTTTACCCCCTGAAGTTGCTGGTTTCGAAGTTGATCTTCAAGGGTGAGTTCCTTCCCCTTTTTAGTGCTTTTTTGTACCTCATTTTGGCCATCCTTTCATATTGTTTTAGGCCTTTCTTTCAACTGAAAAAAGTCTTGTATTTGAGTACTTTTGAAGTTTGTTTAAGGTCTTTTTGCTGTTGAGGGTCTTCAACCCTCTTGTTGGCCTAGTTAGGCCTTGTTTTGAGCCATGCCTTAAGGCCTCCGAGCTAGCCTTGGTTTGGCCTTCTAACCACTAAAATCCAGTGGATTTTTAGTGGTAGGCATGTGGTTTTGAGGCCTCAAATCAGAGGGGGTGGCCCCCTCTCTTTTGGTTTTTGTTTGCTTGCATTTTTGGCCTTCCAAAGGAGCATGCCTCTTTGTATTTTTTAGGCTTGGTTCAGGCCCTTTTTTGTGACTTTTAGGACCTTCCTTGCCTCTGTCCATGGCTGGTTTGGTCACCTTTTGCATGCATCTTGTATGTGTAGTGTAATCCCATTTGTAGCTCATCAAAGTAGCATGTTTTCTTAGCTTGTGTTGAGTCCATTTCAGTAGATTTTTGGTGATGTTTTACCATGCCTTAGATCTATTTTGGGTTAGTTTTGTTACTCCATGCATGTGCAATACACTTGTAGTGTAAATCTCATAAACTAGCTTTATATGTTTCTTACTTTAGCATGTCATCCTAGCTTATGTTCAGTCCATTTCGGTATGTATTTGGTCATCATTTGGCATGTCATGACTCTATCTTTTGCTGGTTTGGTCGTATTTTGCATGCTCCATATACTTGTTGAACAAATCTTGCTTACTAGCTTTATGTGCATGATGCTTTGACTCATCATCCTAGCGTCTTTTGGCTTTGCTCCAGCGTGATTTTGTTCTTATTTTGAGGTGTTCTAACACCATTTTGGGCTTCCATGGCCATATCACTCATGTTTTGTATAGCTATAGTGTAAATGCTTAGGCTAGCCTTGGGTTTTGAGGCCCCTACCATGCCATACATGTGATGTTTGCATGCTTTGCCATCATTTTACATGTTATTTCAGTCCATGAAATGTGGTCATATACCTGCATTTGACATGCTTTGAATGCCTTGGAGGTTTGGCTCTTTATGCCCCATGAATGGATCATTGTGCATGCCATTAAGCCTAAGCCTTTGGCTCATCATATCAGTGCATTTTTGGTCTTTTTATACCATGATGTAACTCTGTTTTATGCTGTCCAAGTCATGCCATGTTTGGTTTTAATAGGTGTAGTGCATTGCCTCTTTTATAGCCTTGCATGCTCCATGTTTTTGGCCTTGTGTTCTAGCCTATGTTGCCTAGCTCCGAGCTTGTTTTTGGTCTTGTTTGGACCTGCCTTGGGACTGTTTTAGGTTCCCTTAGCCCTTTGGGGCTTGCCTTGTATGGCCATGGCTTAAGTCCCTTTGTTAGTTTCGAGCTTTGAGCTTTCTAACATGCTATGCTTGCATTGTTTAGTTGATTTGGCATCAATTTAAATGAGATTTCAGAGCATGTAGTATTGTCATACTTGCATACTTTTCACTCCTTAAGTGTGCTTAAGAGTTGCATCTTTGTGCCTTAATCCATGAGCCAATTGGCATGCATGTTTGCCTTGTCTTTTCATGCTTTTCATATTATCAATTCATCACTTATGGCCACTGATTTTAGGCATGGTTGAGGCCTATCCATCTTTAGTGTAAGCCCATCTTACCATGTTGTCACATGCTTGTCCCATTTCATATGTTGTTGCATACTTGTCCGCCTTCGCATGACTTGCATGTTTGTATGTTCATGTTGCATTTTATCATGTGATTCGAGGTTGTTACCTCACGCCATGCTTATATGCTTGTTGCATGCTTGATTTATTGCATTACATGTTTGCATGCTTGTTGCATTGCATGTTTGCCATGCTTGTTTTGCATTGTCATTTGGATGTGTTAATCCGAGCACGAGGAATGAGGGGCGTTTCATACTTCAAGTGATGAAACGTGTCTTAATTCTCGGTTGCCGATGCTCTTGATAATCCATGATAGAGTTTTAGGCTTTATGTGTTTATTTGTGCATTCATTTCACATTGATTTGCACAAGTTGGATCTTTGGCCATCATGCATCAGGATGCATGATTGATGGTTGTGGATCCGATTATGCCTCTCCCTTGATGCTTTGAGATGATATGGGGTGGCATACTGCGTACATACCCTTGGGAGACCCTCCATTTTCTCTGTTTTGTGCTCTACTGCAGCTTGGTGTCCCAGCACATCAGTGGCCGGCAGTGCCTTACTGTTGGCCGGCACCCCTTCATTTTTGGTTGGCAGTGGCTCCCCATGGCCGGCAGGCCACTGATACACTCCCCAGCATGTTTTTGGTAAGGTTCAGCAGGAATTCCTTGAGGACACCCTGCAGACAGAGCCTTTAAAGAGCAACCGGAAGGCGTTTCGAGGTGAGAAACCGAAGGCGAGCATGCATACCCTTCTGTTTCTGTGAACAGAGTTGGAGCAGCTTTGTTTGTTGCTTTTCAATTTGTAATTAATTAATTTGTTAATTAATTAAGTGATGTAATAATTAGTTGTAGCTAGTTATTCTTTTTCGGTTATGTAATAATTAATTAGCTTGTTAGTTAGTTGATTAGCCAGCATGTATTATTTATTCGGACCCTCCGTCGAGAGGGCCAACTTTGTAATAAGTGTGCATGTGTGTGTGCATGTCTTCCAACCTCCATTTCTTTCTCCCTTTTACTTACCTGCTTTTGTTGGTTAGTTTTAGGTCATGTTTCAATTAGCATCCTTATGCTTTGCATGTTTGCATACATTCATCTATCTTGCATGCACCGGGCTCGGCGCATCATACTAACTGCATTGTATTTCAATTCCAAGTTGAATACATGTATCAATTGTCGCAGCTCATATGTCATCTTAAAATAGCCGAGCCTATTTCTAGTTGCATTTTGCATGTGTTGCATTAGCCATATTAACATGAACTAGGATCATGCATTGATTACTAACTGGTTCTCTGTTTTGGATCGGAGTACACTGTGAGTGTTTACGCTTTAGCATACTGCATGTGTGTGAATGTTGCCATGAAAGCATGCTTGCCATGAGACTAACTGCTTATGTGATATAATTGCCTGAATGCTTGTGGGTGAAGGTTGGACTACTTGAATTGGAACAATTCATTGAAATCCACATTTTAGCCTACTTACGAGTAGCAAACTTCAAACCATTTTCCAAACAAACAAATATGCGATGCTTTGTTCCAAATTAGGCAATCTAGTCTATACTTGTGTATTGTGCGCATCACATAGTAATTCTAGCTAATTAACCGGAATAAGAACACATGTGTTTTCAAAAACGAGATATCATGTTTAGTAGTGGCCGATCTTTGATCGGGCGAGCGGGGGTGCTCATAGCTAACCTTCCCCAATCGTACCCAAGTTCCCGAGCCGAGGCAACTTTGGTGATAACGGACACGTGGCCTTAGGCAACGAGTCAGGGTTTCCTAAATTTTTCCAAAAATAAAATATTTAGGTGGCGACTCTGTATCTGGCAAAGCAGACCATGTTTGGCACTTCTTTACAAAAATCAGTTTTTCAAAACGATTTGCCGGATTTGGACTTTTTGGTGATTTATCGGTCTTGCATTGCACTTTGCGAGGCTAGATTCAGAACCGTGACAATTTGAGTCCGAACTGTAGGCATGAGGCCCTCGGGGGCGCGTCTACAGATGGATAGATAGATATTGGTGGTTATATATCTGATTATATATTTTAGATAATATATTGATATATCAGATACGTATATCAAATACGTTATGTGATTTTTACCCATAACATTTTTTCCAGACTCTCTCTCTGACTCTCTCCCATTAAACAACGATCAAGCCATTTTGCACTGTGACTTGTGTGGGTGATACTCATTTTGTAGTATCACTCAACTGCTGGGTTCGTTGTTCAGATTCTGGAAGCATGTGATTTACCCGCGAGGTTCTATCACCTAAAGGTATGATCTAAATGTTTTTCCCGCTGCGTTATAATACTTTGATTTACAGTCACCTAGCATGAAACGAACACATTAAGCAATGTCAATTTTTGGATTGTGAGAAGATCTGTAACTAGATCTTAAAAGTTTTGAGCGCAAGGGTGAAAGTTCGGGCGGAAGCCAAATATCAAATCTGAAAGATTAGAAAGAGAGAGAGGCAACACTGATACCAACACTAACTTTGTGATAAATAATTTAAGGACAAATTACAAAATTGAATACCAGTTTTGGCTATAGTAATATTATTTGTAATGCCTCAAAATAATAGCAACAACCCACAACATAATATTTCGTAGAATTTAAAACATGTGATATATTTTACATTCATTGATACTCCTTAATAGTACAAAAGATAACATATGCGTGTATACATTCATAAATCCTAGATTCTGAATCTATAGCATATGACATGTGTAAATGAATTGAAACATAAGGAGATACAGGTAAGTTTATGCCCTAATAGCTACATCTTTCCAAGTTAATGCTTGGGTACAACAAAAGTGAGTTCAACTCAATACGGTTAAAGCCCATGACTTGAACAAAAATAATTACATCAAAAGAAATAAAATGAGTTCTTGGCTCCAAGTCTTTCCAAGCTATGTCCTTGGTAAAGACATATCATCAGCACCTAAAAAAAATTTTCCACATAAGGTGAGCTAAAGCCCAATAGAGATACTTTAACACAATATATAAAACTTAACGAAGTCATAAAATGAATGCATAGGCATGCCATTTGTCAAGTGTTTTATATTTTCTATCTCAAAACAATGCAATGCTAAGATTATATATCAATTCATGAAAAGAAATATCTTTTTATATTAGAAAACAAGGCAATGGATACAAAACATTGAAAATCTCTAGATACATGTCTACCAGTAGGCCATACAAGCACTACCAAAGCTATTTTACCAATACTAACTGAAAAGATCAGCACCCAACTACGCGGGTTTCTGGACTTTCATCAAGGACACACAGGCCAACATAATAATCACAATCACACTCCCTAACCAGATTCACCGAGGTATTCACTCCTTTTTCTCAAAACAATATATTTTCAATGCTCAAGTATGAGGCAATGCAAGATATAAGAGTAAATAGTTTCAATTCACCCAATCCTCATGCAATTTCTATAACAATCAAAGCTATCCTCCACCAATAACCCAAAACAGATATTTCTACTCAACATGTAATTTTCCAACAATAGATATAATCTCATCATTTTCAAAATGGGAGTGATACATATATCCATCTACATTCTCGTTATCAACATACACATTCATTTCATCCTTTCAAAAACCCATCATTCATTTTTCTTTCATAAATCAAACATTCATAATTTTCAAATTGCATACCCTCTTCTTCAAGAAAACACTTTTAAAGCAAGGATTTCTAACATTTCAACACATCTCAACCATAAACACATCCCCACAACCTTTCTCAAGAACTCATTTGAAAATCCCTTTTTTACATTTCAAAATAAAACCCCAGGTTTAACCCAAAATCTTCAAATCACTAAACCCTTTTAAAGAAAAAATAACTAGGCTAAAAATCATACCAAAGGTTGAAGAAATTCCTACCTCAAGAGTAGAAGAGGAAAAAAGCAAGGGTAAAACTTTGACAGAGCCGAAAACAAGATCCTCTCAAATTAGAATGAAGTTTTTGACGAGCTCCACATTTTTCTCCAAAGAGCTATGGTAGAGAAATCAATGGGTGATGGTGTATTTTAGGTTTTAAGGTGAGAACTAGAGAGAGTGAAAGTGAAGAAATTAGGGTTAGAGGTGTTTTAGAGATAGAGAGAAATGAAAAAGTGATTAAAATTTCTCTTTTCCTGATCTAATATACACACAGACCGCTCGAGTGATCAAAACATCGCTTGAGCGTCAAACACAATAAGTGACACCACTCAAGCACACAATGACCCCTCCCAGAAGTTTTGCAAACTGCAGAAGACTGCTTAAGCGCAAGAAATATCGCTCAAGTGAAGATCACCCTACTCCTAGAAATTTTGCAGACCTATAAAATACCGAGAGATCTCAAAGACCGCTCAAGCGACCAAAACACCTCTCGAGCGAACAAGAAGAAAATTGGATAACAACTTTATTGAAAAACTAACTCTCAACATGTTTCAAACACAACCAACACTCAACCCAATTACCAACAATATGTAAAAAGACATGAACAACAACTAAAGACATGGAATCCCGGATTCAAGAGTATGAAATGGGTCAAGTCTAAATCGGAACCGTTACATTATTGGACCAATAAATTTAAGGATAAATTATAAATACACCTTTTGAGATTTGCCTAAAATAAAAATTACTTGAAAATTACAAATGTCCTTTTGTTAGAAATTTTTATTTAATAAAAATGATAAATAAATAAATCCTAACTACTCTCATATATAACAAAAATTATTAAAATTATTAATTGAAATATATTTTTGACACCATTAAAAATTGTTAATTAATTTAATAATTTATTAATAAAAAGAATCATTTGTTATGCCATTATAAATTTAAAGAGACGAGATATAATTTTTAAAATCACATAAAATAATTTATATTTTAAAAAATCTCAAAAATATATGTCATTTAGTCCCAAATTTAACTTCCTTCTTCCAACTAACTCATTTATATCCATTTTATTATTTTCTTTTTTTATAAAAAAATCGTAATAAAAAAGGGTTTTTTGCCGACTTGACTTGTCAACCTCTAAAAGAAATTGACACCACTAAGAAGTAAATATCAAATTGCCATCCTCATGCCCAATGGCATCTGAGCCATGGTTTGATTTTCAAAAAATTATTTTAGAATTTTTTTAAAGAAAAAAATAATTTAATAAAAAATAAAAATAAAAAAAATATTTATCATTGTTACATAATTTTATATTTTGAGAGGTTAAAAATGATTTTTAAAAATTAAAAAATATTTTTTTAATAATTATTTTTATCAAATTAGTTTCTATTTTTAAAAAAAAAAATTAAAAAAAATCTCAAAAACAAACCAAACACGGCCCTGGAGTTGAACCTCTTTATAAAAAATAAAAAATAAAAATTCCCATTTTTCTGTCTGTTGAATGCAATTACCCATATATATATATATATATATATATATATACATATATTGCATTTTTGTGCTGCAGTAATTTAAAATTTAAGTTTTAAAATATATTTAAATTTAATTTGTTTACTTTTTAAAATTGATCTTAAAAACTCAATTAATTTTGTTTTTATAATGTGTATTAACTTATATTGAGCCAAGTAATAGTACAAGTTTGGCATGAAAATTTAATAAATTTAAAATATATTTAAGTAGGACTTATTTATATAATGAATCCACATACAACAAACATTTAATTAATTGAATATGAGTTACACTTAAGTAACTTAATTTATTTTAAAGACACCTAATAAAGTAAAATCTGGAAAAAAAATAAAAAAATAAAAAATAAAAAAGACTTTGCCCAAAGAGCCTTACTAGCAAATACTCAAAAGAACACTCTTTATCTAAAGGCCCATCAAAAATAAAATATTCTTCTCAAAGACCCTCTTTGAAAATAAAATAAAATAAAACACACAAACACACACACATTTTCCAAAATCCCATTGAGGGTTATAAAATAGTCCCAAATTAAAAATAAAATAAAATAAAACACTTTTAATAGAATAGTCCCAAATTTTACATTACAAAATTGTAATATAAAAAAGGCACGCAATTGAGATTTTTCCTTAAACCCAATGAGGATTAGGCTGCCCCTTATTAGCCCCCTTTTTGCTTTGTTTATTTCGGATATACCCAAATATATATATATATATATATATATACTGTATTGGCCCAAATAAAATCATAAAAATAAGAAAATAATTAAAGATAAATTACACTGTGGTTTGAACTTATTACAGCTCACCTCTATAGTTTGATAAAATGACGTCATTCTCACATAAAATTTAGATCAATGAAAATAGGGTAAAAACAAAATAAAAAAGAAAGATATTTGATTGTCACTTGTCAATGAGAAGAAAGGTTGGGCTGTGGTGAGTACGATGGTTTGATGAAATCAAATTGGAGAAAGAAATTAACGGAGACAATGAAGGATAATTAAGTAAATTAATCAATTAGAAAAGAGGAAGATTTTGCCAATTGAAATTGATTTATATTTAAAATGCAAAATGTTTAGGGGTTAAAATGTAATTTTCTATTTTTATTAATATCGTTTATGTTAATGGAGGAGTGGTATGTGTAACTTTTCTAATGGGTAATTTTTATTGGCACACCACTTATCCTTTCCGTATGCATCATTCTCTTAGCTCACACCAAATTCAATTTAAATTCTTTCATTTTCTCTTTATACACACCATATATTTTTCAATAATATCAAAATACCTACATCTTCTCCAACCTCAAATCTAAGCCCTAACCCTAACCCTAACCTTGATTCACCACCACCATCACCATCGCCGCCATTGTCACGCCATCAACAGTCGTCATCACCAAAAATCGCCATCGCCGTTATCCATCCATCTCCACCCTATATCCTCTTCTTTTTCTTTTCCTTCTTCTCTTCTTCCTCTTCAAACCCTAGCATCACCAGAAATCACCATCTCAGCCCTTTTATTTCCAGGCACCAATGCAGCTCACACCCTATGACGACCCCAACATGTACATTATTTTTATATATTATTTGTATGAGTTTAATTGCTTAATTATTCGCTGAAGTGGGAATATCTGTTTGTTTATGAAATACATGTTAGAATTGTCAACTTATAGACAAAAATTGAGAGCCTTAACGGCTTCAGAAACCAAAATTGATTAACCCAATAGGGTAATTAGAATATTTCGAATCATACGGCAACTTTAATTAAAAATTGATTCGTATCAAAATAATTAGAATTGATTAGTCTAACCTAATCAACTCATATATAAGGCCTTAATCAAGTTTATGAATTCATTTTTACACCAAATGAGCTAAGATTTTAGAGAGAAAGAGATGGAGAACTCAACTAGAGAGAGAGAGAGTGTGTGTGTGTGAAGATTTGTAGAGAATTTGAAGAAGACTTAAAGAATTGAGCTAGGATTGCACTTGACTGCAACTCTAGGTATGAAAATCACACTTAATTCATGTAGATAATCTATATAGGAAGTGAATTCACCAAGCTATAAGACTATTTGCATGAATTTAGAAAGAATGTGCTAGGATCATCTTTAGTCATAGAAGAATTGAGCATGATTGTATACATGCATGCATGAATCACCAACTTGAGTTTGAATTCCATGAAATTTTCCACATGCCTGAAGCTATATTTGACATTTTTGAAGATTTTTCATAGTTCTAACACTTCTCATCTCATACATGGGAGTTTTGAAACGAAAAGAGTGCAATTCTTGTCATCCATGGTTTCAACTTCATGATTTAAGTTTGAATTTGGAATTTGGAGCATGATTTTGAGCAATTGGTTTCAAATTGACTATGTTTTCATGTTCGAAAATGATTTACTATGTTTTTGTACCAACCATGCAAAGTTTGAACCATGAAATTGCAAGTTTGAACTTCAAACACAATTTTGAAAATTCCATAATTTGAGCAGTTCGCTCAAGCGATGGAAGTGTCGCTCGAACGTACATTTCAAGCTCCTAATAATTTTGCAAACAATTAAACAATGGCTCGAGCGACCAAATATACGCTCGAGCGAACACACTTTTACTCAATACTTGGCTTGAGCGACTATCGAGCAACCGTTGAGCATAAAAATCAAGCATCCAGTACTTTTGCAGACAGCTCAAGTGACAAAGTGTGCGCTCGAGCGAACCCTTTGCATATTGATGGGCTGCTTGAGCGACAAAGTGCGCTCTCAAGCGAACACCCTATTTTCAGCAACTTTCAAAAAGCTTTCATAAGTACATCATTGCATCCTCATACTTATTAGAGCATTCTTAGGCATTGATTAAGACATCAATAATAAGGAATTGATGTAGAAACATCCAAGAAGTGAATTGAATTGAGAACTAAACGTGAAATGGATTTGGAACCTCAATATGTTTTTGCTATGTATTTTGTATAGGTGAACGTCCGAGGCCTAGTGTCAATTTAACCCACTGTGAGTAGTAACTTTATAAAAATATGTTCAAACTATATTTACTTTCAAAATTGTTATATGATTGGTTTTATTGGAGTGTTGTTTTCTTTTAATGAATGAAGTTCTTCTTTGAATTGTGTTCGTGGCATCCAATAGTAAGGCCCTACCTGGGGAAAACAATACCATGGCCCATTGGCCCTCACGCGGGGGAAACAATACCGTGGCCCATTAGATAATTGAAACATAGAGATCTCTGATGTTAGACCTTCGTGGTCACATTGAATATAGAACATTGATTAACCGTTGTGGTCCCATTGATCGACCTTTGTGGTCCCATTGATATTGAAATATTGTTACTCTATTTAATGTATCAATTGAAATGACTATTGCCATTGTGCTATTATTGGATCATTGTGAATTGAACTGAAATGAGAATTATATTGAAACATTATCGAACTTCATTCATTTACCTCATTTATTCTGTTATTACTCACTGGGTCTTAGCTCACTATTTATATGTATATGTAAGTAAGCAAACTGAGCATGAATGATAGAGAAGCCTCAGAGTCTACCCCTGTGTCAGCCGTTTTAAAAGCTCCCTAGTTGGAGTAAGCTTGGGTTTGAGTGGAGCCAAGCAAGTCAAAACCCTATTGTGATATACTTTTTGTTTTGTACCTTTTTGTTTTGTTATTTTGGAGTTATTTTGAACTTAAAACTATGGAGTTTGACTTATATACTAAGTGCTAAAGATTTACCATGTTATATAAATGAACATATGTAAGAGTGGTTACACAGCTATTATATGAGGTTTTTCATGTATTCACAGCTCAATGGTTCATCTTTATGTTTCATATTGCTTTCGCTAAGCCCCGTAAATTATAGTGAGATTGATTTTGTTTATTAAGGTCGTAGGTAATCTCAGGATTATTGGCTGGTCATAATGCTAAACCTATAGAAGCGCGTTTGGGTCATAACACACCCTCTCGCTGGCCCATGACTATCATAGCTAGCATTGCTTCTCTCCAGTCACTTCTCCATCCACTTTCGTCTTGCCCCTGCACTTCCACCTCACCACCAATCATAATCCTCTAAAGTTGTCAGAAATGGGATAAAAAAACCACACAGCTATCGAAGGTAATGATAGATTTCCTAGGCTAATACGAAAGCTACGCCGTTATCCACGGTGGCCTTGCTATAGAGTTCGAACGCCACGGCTGCTGCTATAACTCGCAAACCCTAGGCTTCTTTCTATCTCTCTGCAATGAAAGATGTTTAGGTTAAGATGGAGTTCTGGATTGAGATGGCAGGGTTAGGCAATCGGGTTGGTCACGAATGGAGGTGAGGCTATTGGCAAGATTCGCCGAATGGCGATGATGATGGGCTACGAGCGGCGAATGGTGGCGGCTTAGGTTAAGTTTAGGGGTTAGGACTGATGGAGTTGGTGTGGTGTGGTGGAGAGAGGATTGAGACATTAGTGTAAAGATTAAAAATATAATTAACTAAAGGGATAAAGATGTAATAAGAACAATTTTAAAAATTGTGTATAGTGAGAGGATTTGTGGTGTGTATATAGAATCACCCTTTTCTAATTTGTATTTTCTTTACACATCAGGACGTTAATAGAATAAGAATAAATTACGCTAACATTTTTTAAAGTTTGAAGAAAATATAATAAACTCTATAATATTTAACAAAGTTATCAGTTTATATGATTACACTAACTTCCATTTTAATAAAGTTTAAGGGATTCAAACTAATACACATGGTGTAAAGACATAAAAATAGAAGATATGACAAATTATTTTGTTATCTATATGACTAACAAATTTCTAATAAAAAATTTAAATATTAGATAAATTAAAATATTAAAACAACTCAATGTAATTATACTAAATTTTAAAAGTTTATTGTATTTTAACAAATATTAAAAAGAAAAATTATTATTCGTCCTGTTTGGTTTAGGTTGATTTTCTAAAAAATATTTTTTTACTTTTCATGTATTTTTATTTTTAGTGAATTGTTTTTAATATTTTAAGATTTTTTTTTTTTACTTTTTAAATGTATTTAAAAAGTAAACTATTTTAACATTTCAATACACAATACGAGAATATATTGAAATTATATATATTATATTTAGTGATTTTTTAAATATTTTTTCATAAATATTATAATTTTTAAGTGTATTTAGATTAGATGCGTTTAAAAAGTGAAAATAAATAATAAATAAATAACTTATTTAAAATATTTACAAAAAATAAAAAATTCAATTTTCTAAAAATCATTCAAATTATAATTTACTCATAAAATAATGAGAACTACAAGGGGAAAAAAAGGTAAAATACAAATATATCCCTTAAAATTTACTTAAAATATGAATTATCCCTTATACCTTTGAAATTAGAAATACCACATTGTAATAATTCTTTATTGAACATAATTAACAGAAGAAATAGAATTTGTAACTATTTTCTTGTACATAATAAAATTACATGAATTGTTAATTAAAATATATTTCATACATTAATAAAAACTATTAATTAACCTGATAATTTATTAATAAAAAGGTAATTTGTTATGCAATTAAAAACTTAGAGGATGCAATTTTTGAAAGGGTTTGGAATGTCTCTAGTTGGGATTTCGATTGGACGGTCCAGTTCGACTTATTTTGGATCTGTCTCGATAATCCATATCGTTATAGGGTTCGTTAAATAATTCATTCTTATAAAAAATTCATGTTGATCGGATATTAATGTACTTGATCAAATTATATTTGTGTCATCAATTTATTTCTAAAATCATACTTATTATTGATATAAATTTGATCAAATCAAGTAGATATCTATATGTGATCAATGTAATTTTTTTACAAGAATAAATTACCATACAAGTTGTACACATTGAATCGTTTAAATCATTGATATGAATTCCGTAATAAACTTATAGAATCCAATATGAGTGGAAAATGGCCCAAGGCCCGTGGGCGGTCCGAAGTCCGCTCGTGGCCCGGTAGGCCCGACATTTTGAGACTCGTTTGGGCCCGAGCCCAGTCTAAGCCACCTAGGCCGAGACTTAGGCCATCATTTTGAAACTCAGCCCCGCCCGTGGCCCAACCTATCGGCCCACTTAAAACCCACTTAAGGCCCAGTCCGTCCGAAACCTAGTGTCTTTTTAGTGAAAAATAATAAAATTTTGATAAAAAAAATTTTAAAAAAATCAAAAACAATGATCAGGCCCGCCTAAGCCAGAGGCCAAGCCCGGCCCACCGGACCGGCCCACCCAAGGCTTGAATACCCCTAAGTCTAGGCTTAATTTTTTACCCATGGATCGACCCGGCCCGATTTAAATTTTGACAAGAGCCCAAGAGGTCTGACATGGGCCGAGTTGAATTAAGTTAGATCAGATTAGATTTACACCCTTAGAATCTAACAATTCATTATAATTTAATTTAATCTAATTTCAAACTAAAAAAAATTACGAAAACAATCTATATTTTATCAGTGTACTATTTAAATGTTTTACCCCAAAAAAAATAAAAACAAAAATAAAAATCGTAAGGCTAGATGGAGGTCAGTGTCTATAGTCTAATCCGAAGACTGCTATACCACCGTATGAGTGGTGGTCCCCACCTGCTGCGATTCGACGCTTAATTTAAGCCCAAAACCTTCTCTCTCTTCTCCGTATATGATATGGCAAACAAATTCCCCCACGTGCTCGTTATGGGTCTCCCCTTATGTTATCCCCCACGTGTTCATATTCCATTCCCTCTCTCTCTCTCTCTCTCTCTCTCTCTCTCTCTCTCACTTCTCTTCCGTTCTCCTCTCTCTCCGAAAAGAATTGATCTCGTTTGAATGTTGACTTTTTAATAAATTATTTAATTTTTTATTATTTTAATTTAATTAAAATAATTATATTTAAAAAGAAAATTAATTTTTTTTATAAATAAATGTATATTTATAATAAAAAAATATTTAAAAATTTAATATAATATTTTATTTTATTTTTTTAGTGTCATTTTATTAAAAAAAATAAAAAATTTCGTACTCAAAGCCATTATTAATTCAGAGACAATTATACAATGCTTCACATTCATTATATTTGATAGAGAATAAAATTTATAATCTTATATTGACTGATTAATACCATAAAAAAAAAATATGAAGTTTTTTTTTTAATGAACTTAGAATATGACCATATAATATCTCACGACCTGATCAATAATTTTTCCTCTCCTCCTCACACTTCCGTCACCTCTCTCTCTCTCTAAAAATAAAAATGAATCCTCGCATTTTATCTCTCCTCTCTTCAATCTCAATCGTTTCAACACTTATTCTAATCACTTGTACCATCTCAGTAATCGGAGCCAAACCAGATTCCTCCTCCGGCAATGACTTCTCATATTTGGAACGAAGTTGCCTCTCCAAGTGGGCGGCGGCGGAGGAGGAGAACAACCGCAAGAACCAAACCAGTCCACGGCGGCGAACGGCGGAGATGCTGAGTCTTGAGACTCCGGAGTTGGACTGCACGGTTTGGAGCGAGGCTTGCTCGGAAGAGGTACTGAATCTCGCGAGGCGGCCCGAGAATGTCCGGTGGATGAAGGATCTCAGGCGGATAATCCACGCGAATCCGGAACTCGCTTTCGAGGAATTCGAGACGAGTCGTCTAATCCGCCAAGAACTGGATGGAATGGAGGTTGCTTACCGGTTTCCGATGGCCGGAACCGGAATCCGAGCCACCATCGGCACCGGCGAACCGCCTTTCGTCGCTCTCAGAGCCGACATGGACGCCCTCCCAATCCAGGTCCTGACCTCACTTAATTGATTGCATACATATCTGTAAGTGTATATAATAATTATTATATTATTATATTATATAAAGTGCATAGTTTATTTGCCAAACTTGTCTCATTGTTTAGTTGTTCTTTTGTAACTGTCTAACTTGTTTATTTAAATTTTGTTTTCTTTAATCTTTTTCCGGATCACAAAAAAAAATTCTCAAAAACCATACAAAAAGCATTACGAGTCCACCGGTCAGTCGATCCTAAACTTTCTTTTTGGCAAGCTTATAAAATATTAATTTTTTTGATTTGTGACTTTTTTTAAGTCACATTTTTTCTTTATTTTTTTACATTAAAAAAATTTAAAAAATCAATTTTTTACTTTGTTTCCAAAACACCACGTCTTACTACAACTTCAAGATGGTTTTGCTCAACATTTTTCTAACATTCATTTTTTTTCTTCTTCAATATTATATTTTTCTAGAACAACAAATACCCTAGCGTCTGTAATTGAAATGGGTATGAAATTATAAAGTTATTTGAAATGATTTAAATAAATATATTTGTTAATTTTATATGAAAAAATTTATAATATAATAGATAGATGATGTAATTTAAATAAAATAAAAAGATAAAAAATAAATAAAATAAATAAAAAAAGAAGATAAATTAAAGGAGCCCATATCAAACAATTTCTAAACAGTTTGACATATTTTTTATTTTTTACTTTTAAAGAAAAAGTTGAATCTATGGCATCGCTATTGTTCCTATGGTATTTTTAAAAATAAAAATAAAAATGACATATCTACACTAACGTGCACACTTCCAATAATATGATATAGATTTTTATACACAGTGCATAGCTTTCTAGTAGCACACGATAGAACTTGATACTTTGTCACACTTTTATTATTTTCAAAAGATTATAAGGTATTTTGAGAAGTTGATTAAAAATTAATTTTTGATTTTGTTGACTTTGATAAAAAAAATGTGAAAGGTGATATGACTTAAAAGAGATTAAAAGTGAAAAGCTAACTTTTAACTATGTTGCCAAAATAGCCCTATATTTAAATGGGGAAGTCGCAAGACTGTGATAGTTTTTCACAAAAATTATAGATTTATGAAAAAGTATTTGGTTTTAATCATTGAAATTTATCATAAATCTATAATTATTTTTAAAAAAGATTATTGATTTGTTATTTTCTCTATTTAAATTATGAATTTGAATAGTGATTTGAAAAAAAAAATAAAATGAAATGAAATGCACATTTTATACATTTTTTTTTATTCTGTTTTTAAATTCCTATTCAAATATTAAAGTTAAATTCTAATATCTATTTGCTAAATACTTTTTAAAATATAACATATATTTCTTCTATTAAACTGTCTAAAAATTTAAAATCTACCCATATTGTTGATTTTAATGTTTTAGCTTTACTTTTTGTGAGTGAAAATTGGTTATGGATTTGTTGTTGCAGGAAGCGGTCGAATGGGAGCACAAAAGCCAAGTCGCCGGAAAAATGCACGCTTGTGGCCACGACGCCCACGTGGCCATGCTCATTGGGGCTGCCAAAATTTTGAAAACTCGTGAACATCATTTGAAGGTTTTAATTTCCCACCAACTCATCTGCAAATGCTTTTCTTTTGATCCAATTTTTTATTTTTTTAACTGTTTTTTGTTTTTTGGGGAATTACTACTACCTCTTGTTACTTTTGTCTCTTATGTTACCTACTCACTAACTTTTTTATGTGATTAGCTATATGTCATTGAAGATAATAAATTGTGATAGTATCGAGCTTTGGAAGTTAAAGCCCATTTTGTTGCATCTATATATATGTTTTGTGTTTTTGTTTGCTTATGAATATATTCAATGTCGTAATCAGGAATTCTCCTCAGTGGGGTCATTTAGAGGGAGAGGAAGAGGGAGGGGGAGAGAGAACAAATGAAGGAATGCAACAATGGTTGTTAGAGAATGAAGCGTTGATGGAGCAAATGAATGAATGAACGAACACTAAGTTAAAATTGACACTACTAAACAATGAATAGCTCCAAATATATGTGATATTTATCTAGATTTACTGGGTTCATTTTGTTAAAATTCAAAACTATTAAACAAAATTTCATATATATTTAAACAAAATTTGAAAGTTCAGTGGTGTAAATTGACACCACTGAATTACACATAGCCCCGCCCCTGAATATACTAATAAAAGGACAGTGCATCATGTTCTATCATACACGTCGCATTTTTAGTTATATCATTTTTTTTTATTATGATCAATTTTCTTTTTTAATTATAACATTATTTTAAAATCTTTGGTTATGCTATGCCTAATATAGTGTTTGGTAATTTTTTTTTTTTTTTTGCTTTTTAGTTACAACTCAAAAAGTATGAAATTATATTATTTTTTTATTTAATTATAAGATGTATATGGTGCACGTCCTTTGATAAGTGTGCATGATAATCTTTCCCTACCCTTAAATTACCCATGTTCTGATTTATGAGGGGGAGAAACTGATAATTCAAGATAAAGAGTTTTCTGAGATGAGGAAATATTCAATGATTTTAAATTAATAGAATATTATATACATTATTGCCTTTCGGTTGTTCATCTTGGCTGGATTATCAGTTTTCGTAAAGATTATTTTGGGAAAAGAAAAGTTGCACAACTTAACATATTTGATTTTTTCAGAAAACTCTTCACATATATGTTGACGCTGAACCTGTAGTGTTCATTTTACAGTGATTCTTACATATCTAAAGTATTACCCAATACATTAATATATGACACAGATTTATTCTCATAATATATTAATTAAAATCTCAATCACTTTATTTTTTTTCATTTTGGGGAATAAATTTTTGGGGTGAGTAGAGTTTACATTTATTTTATATGGGAAAAAGCTATTTTTACAAAAAAATTTCAAACGGATTATTTCACTAAAATAATATGACAGTGATATTTTTATAATTAATAGACATCTTTTCAGATCTTTTGTTTTAAAATGATGGGTCGCAACGCAACCATATTGATTTATATAAATTTTTGGTATGCTTTTTTATGCTTGTATAGGTTCTTTGTGTTGAATTGATGGCCCACAATGCAACTTCATCATTTTATTCAAATATTCTATATGTTTTTGTTTATTTATTATAATATTAAAGGTAAACATTATACTTATCAAAGCATGGGGAAAACATGGAGAATCCTACACTATTTTACTGATACAAATCAATCATAATTGCAACAGAATTCCACTTTTTGTGGCAAAAAGGTAAGGGATATTGTCCAAGTTGTTATGGAAACCTTTTCGTATTGGAAACATTTTGTAATTATTATTGGGAAAAAGTGTGGGAGCTTGCATAACTTTTTGGGTTACGGTAAGAACACAAAACGTTCTAAATAATACACAAATGTGATATAAAAAATGTTTACATTTATAATTGTGAATATACGAACATGTATGTCACATTTATGCATTATGTGGTCCTAGACTTTTCCTAACTCCCTATATTTGTATATGCAGCTACCAATTACCTATGCTTTTCTTTCAGCCTAGTTTTGGTTAGCATTTGGGCTCTTCTTGTTGAATTCAAGCTTTGCTGGGCAAATGGGTCACATTATAGTGTGGTCATCCAACAACATATAATGCCAACATGACCCCTGTTGTATCATCGTCATCTTTCTGTGCCGTCTGATTCAGAATTGTATACATCATTTCCCTTTTTGATGAAGATTTGCATTAAAATCACAATCACAACCATTAAACAATTGCCTCATTTGTATCTTTGTTTTCTTGTGTTCTCCGAAACAAATTGTAAAAAGTTGGAAAGCACCTATCACAATCAGAATATTAGCTGTTTTTATTTTTATTTTTTAAAATGAAAATAGAAAACGCTAAATTTCAAACGGGTGCTAAGGCTCTGAGAGTGATGGGAAAAAGAAAATCGGGGAAAAAATTCATTTCATCTTTCAATTCTTTAAGGTTGTGTTATACCTTTGGTTTAGTATTTTGATTTTGACTGATCACATGCATGGTGGCCCATGGCACCATGTGCACTCCAAACACCAGTTACTACCTTGTCATAGAGGAGTCAGGTTTTAGGAGATGTGAAAATTAGCGTATGTTTTCAAGGGTGAGAAGGGAAGAAACTCCAAGATTTGAGCCCTAGCTTTCTAAGATTGTGAACAGAAAAAGTCTACTGCCCCAGACTTATCCACCCAAATTATTTTGAGTAGGTAGTTGTGTGGTAGAGATTAAATTTGTGTAGTATAAGATCCATATGTAGAATAAATCTGAATCACAAGATTATAATTATAGGTAATTTCTAGATTGTTAAGTCTGGATTCGTAGTATTACTGAAAAGAGTTAGGATCATGAAACCTTGTAAACTTTATGCCTTTATGCCTATTTTTTGCTTTTTGTATTTTTGTTTTCGTACTTTAGGATTGTTGCATGTCATAAGGGTATTCTGATTTTATGGACAGTAGGGGATGGGCTCTAGATTCATTGTTAAGCTAGATGGTGACTTTTAAAGCTTTCATATGGGCTACTAGTGGATCAATCCTTGATTTAAAAATATAATTTTTGAATACTACCCTTCGTGATTTTTGGCTAATCTGTTACATCTTTCTTTCAAATTGATTTTGTGAAAGAACACAGGATGGGTTTTAGATACCATGTTAAACCAGATGGTGACTTTCAAAGCATGAATGGAGTGGATTCCTAATATGCTAATATTGAATCAAAATAGAAAAGAATGAACGAAGGAAGGAAGGTGAATCAGATTGCCAGTACGGAAAAGAAGTTATGTACCCAGAAAAAGTGCTTAAAACAAACAAGCATATGCCGTAGATTCACACGCATAATAAATCTTACCCACACCTTTCATTTTCAGGTTTTTTTTTTTTTTTGGTGCTTAGTGTCCCTGCTGCAACCAACAGCAGTTTGAGTGAAGTAAGGTGGAATTAGTATCAAGAACTTTTGTAGACTGTTCGTAACTGCCTGGAAAGACCTATTGTCAATGTCAATGTTCCTGCCTTACTTTGGTTAAGTTTGATAACTTGACACATGACTATTTCTTCCATAACATTTTTATTGCAACTGCAATGTTAATTGTACTATGGAAAGAAGAGTTTATGCTTCACAAATTTGATAATTTATTTATTTATTTATTTATTTATTTATTTAAAAAAAAAAAAAAAAAAAAAGTTCCTATATGATCCCACTTTGGTTAGTTTTCCAACATAATCCGCACTATTGGTACTGCAGGGAACAGTGATATTGCTGTTCCAGCCAGCAGAAGAAGCAGGGAATGGAGCAAAACGGATGATAAGCGATGGAGCTCTCGAAAACGTGGAGGCTATATTTGCAGTTCATGTATCCCATCAGCACCCAACTGCTGTGATTGGATCGAGGCCTGGTCCTTTGCTAGCAGGTTGTGGTTTTTTCAGAGCTGTGATCAGGGGGAAACAGGGCAGTGCAGGAAATCCACACCGCTCTGTTGACCCTGTTTTGGCTGCCTCGGCTTCTGTAATCAGCTTACAAGGGATTGTGTCTCGTGAGGCCAATCCGCTTGACTCTCAGGTGAACTTGTGATTCAATTTTTCATGTCAATTATTCCTTCGGTTTTTAACTGTTATTTTCACTAAGAAGCACCAAGTGCTGGTACTATAGGAAGATTGGATGTTAATGGAACCGAAAATGAGTGATTACATTGACTACTATAGATAATTAAAAAGCAGCATGATTAGGAAGATAGAAAGATGCAGAAACAAGTGATGATTCTCCCCCGCTCCCTCTCATGACTATCAAAATCATAGCGATGACGATGTGACAGTTTTTGAGTATTTTTTAGTAAAGAGGATTGAATGTAAATGGGATCGAGAAAGCGAACAAATATTGAGTGAAACTAGAGATATAAGAAAATTTGAAAAAATCGACCAAATCCATTGAACTAGATCGAACCGGTCATATTTGATCGATTTTTTAATACGAATCCCTATGCAATTTTGAAAATTAAATTTTATTTATTTTCGGTTCGGTACCGATTTAGACATCTTGTACACCGATTTCTACTGAAATCGACCGAAATTTTTACATAAGTTTTGGTTTGTTTTGATGTCCAGATTTTGGATCTTAGATTATAATTTTTTTTTAAATTCTAATTCAGTAACAGTGTCAAGCCTTAATATATATTAATTTTTTTTGTTTGTATTTTTGTGAATGGTTGGATTGGATATGGTTGAAATTGTGTACAAATTTCTAATCTAATGTTTTTATATAAATTATTTATTATACTACAAATTTAATAAATGACTCAATTTTAAAAATACTTAAACCGATTAAACCGAACCGAGTCAAACCGTTTGAATCGGTGGGGTTTGGTGACAAATTCGGCCTATATCGGTTCTCAATATATTAAAACCGACATTATCGGTTTGGTATAAAATTTTACCTAAACACCGACCATCTCAAACCAATTACATCCCTAAGTGAAATAGTCTAATTAATCGTACAACTTCTTACAAGCTAAAATCTAATAATTAAAAGCAAAGCATAAAGCACTCATTCCTTGCTTTTAAATGATTATTTTTTCAGCTTATGTAAATTATTTCTATAAACAGAAGCGGCACTAAATATTATGGCATAAATTTTTTTAATAAAATAATAAAAAAAGAAGTTATAAGCAGCCCATAAACTGGACCAAATAAGGCCTAAGTACCAATTAATTATCCATATTACTAGGGTGATTCAACTTTAGGCAGCTAGATTACTCTCATTCTCACTCAAAAATTTCAATACATGATCAATATCTTGCTGATTGAGTTCCACTTGATCTTTTTAACTATCAGGTGGTATCAGTGACTTCCTTCAATGGAGGTGACAATCTCGACGCGATACCGGATACCGTCGTCATCGGCGGCACTTTTCGAGCTTTCTCCAACACAAGCTTTTACCAACTTCTGAAAAGAATAGAGGAGGTACCATATCTATCTATCCACCATATGTGCCTGAAAACAATCTTTACTTGCAGTGTTGTTCTTTCCATTTTCTAACCCCTTGTTGAAAAACATCACTAAATAGGTAATTGTAGAACAAGCCGGTGTTTTCAGGTGCTCAGCGACAATTGATTTCTTTGAGAAAGAGTACACAATTTATCCTCCCACGGTGAACGATGAGAAGATGTACGAGCATGTGAGGAAGGTGGCAGTGGATTTGGTGGGAAGAGAGAATTTCAGGGTGGTTCCGCCAATGATGGGTGCAGAGGACTTTTCCTTTTACTCAGAGGTTGTCCCTGCAGCCTTCTTCTATATTGGGATAAGGAACGAAACGTTGGGGTCAATACACTCCGGTCACTCCCCTCACTTCATGATCGATGAAGATGCTCTACCAGTAGGTGCGGCAACTCATGCTGCCATTGCAGAAAGATATCTCAATGAGCACAGATGATGATGAATTCAAGATGAACTACGTACCTACCCTAAGGTTGTGTTTTTTTTACTACGGAGGCTTTGTTTGTTAACTATACATTTTAACTAAAAAGTCAAAAAATTACTATAAATTGTCACATTACTCTCTTTATTTTTTTGCACACCTTTTCATAAAAAATCAAAAAGTTATTAAAATAATTTGTTCTCTAACGAGGATTGAGTTAAAGGAGGATGGGTAAAATAAAAATAAAAATAAAAATAAAAATAAAAATAAAAATAAAAAATTGAAGGACTTTCATTTCAATAGTGTAAAAAGTTAGTTTTGCATAATACATAATTAAATTACAGAAAAGTATCAATTTTCAGAGGATATGGGGATTGAGTCTCTTGGGATGACGTTCGGGTGCGAGACTCTTGACTACTAATCTTGGCCACCAAATGTTTGCTATTATGTTTTTTGGTGGGAGCGGAGTCCTGCTATGATTCAAGTTCTTTTTCAAGGAGCATCTGTAGATCCCTACATTACTAAGTTGGTATAGGCTTCTCTTGTTCGACTTTCCAACGGGTAGTGGCTCTTCTGAGCAGTTGTCGCGAGCTGATTGCCCCCATTGCCTTTTCTATCTAGTAAAAATATTTTAAATTGTACATGTTTAAACAATGAGACCACTAGAGGTATCCTCAGTATTTCATCTAAAGTGGTCCCATTGGGTTAGCATAAATATTTTTAATATTTTTTTGTGATTTAATTATGTATATGTAAAGTACTCGCAAGTGTTAATGTATGAAGCTTTTTTTGGGCCAAATGTTTGAAGTAATAGTAGTTCCCTATGGATGGTTGCTTCTATTCTAAGCTGACTTTCAGTTTTAAAAATGTTGCGCAAATGGTCTTAAAAGAGATGGGTGTTCAAACTTCATAAGCAAATAGCAAGTAACATTACCAAAATTTAATCTCTATTTGTTCCTTTTTGTCTTGTGCTTGTGCACCACCATCACTAAACCACCACCTCAACCCCATTGTGTACCTCCAACCAAATTATTTTGATTTTCAATTGCTAGTCACAATTTGATGCTCAAAGACAGAGAGAGACATCCAGTCGTCAATGGAGCAAAATTGCTTGTTGAGGATAGACAGTATTCAGTTGATCAAACTCTGACAATTACAAGGACTTCTGATTGTGATCAATAGCGATGGAGTTTGAGATACACGGAGACAAGAGACGATGTTGGTGAGTGGTAGTTGTCCAGTTGGGTCCAACAAGTGTAAGGAGAGAAAAAAAAATGAGATTTGGAGTGACTGTTGTGCCCAGTTACTATTGTATAACCAAATGGGCTTATTTGGGAGCATATTTCGATAATCCAAACCGTTTACATTTTCGAATACATCAAGTAAAACATACCTATAAAAAATCCAATTAACCACTCACATTTAATACTTTAAATCACAATTCTTATTTATTTTTGTAGATACAAATGTGAATGGATGAAAGGATAAACGATATCCGATGAACTTGATTTTTTGCAACTATTTTTTACTTGATGTATTCTAAAATGTGAACGATTCGAATTATCGAAATGGACCCCAAAATGGGCCCATTTGACTGCACAACAGTGACTGTTGTATACCCCCACAGAGCAGCTACCTCAAATCCGAAAAAAGAAAAATTGGTGTTGGGGGGAAGATTTGGCTTAAAAAAAAACTGTTATTTTCAAATAATTATACGTAATGAATTTCAGCAGTTTTGCATAGTTAATTAGGGGTGGACTAAAAGAGAGGCTACTGTTTACAATGTTCCAAAAATAAGGAAAGTATGTGTACTGTACTAAGGATGGTTACTACTTCAAAACCAGATTGTTCCAGAGCTTCAATAATTCTCCTCAATCCATAAATGGCAGACCACATGTTGCACGGGTCATTTCAGCTGTTCCCAAAAGGCCTTTTACACCGAATGATAAGATGGGTCAGTTGGAGATCTCCGTCATCCCGAGAGAGAGAGAGAGAGAGAGAGAGAGAACTTTTTCCCAGCATTCATGGCTTTTAAGTCCAACTCCAACAGGAAAACACCTGATACCATTACCTACCGTGCTTGAATACCAAATTGAATTCAGAGGATTAAGGCTATACTTCAGAGTCGGAATATCCCCTTCAAAAAAAGAGTTGGAATATCCAAATTCATCATATTGAGTAAATAACTATATAACAACATATTGAGTAAATAACTATATAACAACAGTGGCACGAAAGTAACAACAATAAAACAATCACAGTTTCAATTTGTGAACAAAAAATATATCCATGTCACACAAAGTGAGAACCAATTTCATTTTCACCTCTTTTTTTTTTCTTTTTTTTAATCTTTTTCCCCTTCATCAAACAACTTTTGTTACCTTAGGACATACTTGTACTGCCTACAGTGATACAACAAGCTGATCATAAGAAATTAACAAGCATTTTATTGGAAACTTTACACATTAAGTATATGAGGTTAAATTTCTGTTGAAGCCAACAAACTAAGCAAAATGCAATTTCTATCATTAAGTCTCACCTTTTCTCACCACATAAACATCTAGCAGCTTGTAGAGCAAAATATGTGAGGATGATGTCAGCGCCAGCCCTACGGAGGCACATCAGCGACTCCATCATGACCTTTTCCTCATCAATCATTTTCAGAACCCCACCAGCTTTAATCATTGAGTATTCACCCGAAACCTGGATCCAAGAAAATGAAAATGGAAAACAAAACCAAATCAAAGGGTAGCAAAGGAAACTGAAAGACACATTTAGGGAGGAAAGAACAACCCCGCGTATCTTTTATTTTCTCTATTTGTATATTGGATCCATCAAATCATGTATATCATCTATTTTCTTTCTTCTCAAAACCTAATGCATTCTTTTTCACAGATTTAATATTACTGTTATTTGAAGCTCAACACTGTGATTGGATTTAGGATTTATGGAGAAAAAAGAAAATGGGAGGGAAAAGTAAATGAAATAGAAGCAATTTTATTTCTTCACTTTTTCATCTTTCACATATTTCAATTTTAAATAGAAATATATATATATATATAATAAATGTAAATTAAATATTTTTTTATTATATATTATGCATTTCATGCATTTAAATTAGTGTTTTGGAACAAAAGTTCACCATGTTTAGCAACATGTGTCCAAAAGGGCATTAATATTTTCTAGGAAATATAATTCCTACTGAAGTTTTAATGATCAGAAAAAAGAAAAGAAAAGAAAAAGGAGAACGAAATGAAGTTGAGACTACCTGATATGCCGCAATTGGCAAAGGGGAGCTATCACGTAAGTGCCTGATGATATCCAAGTAAGGAAGGCCTGGTTTTACCTGCAACCCAATTAAAGTAAACTTCTGCATAACAAGCAGTTCCACAACTAACTACATGATCAAAAGAAGAAGAAAAAAAACACCAACCAGAAGGATATCAGCTCCTTCAGACTCGTCTTCACGGGCCTCAACCAAAGCCTCTCTATAATTGGCCGGGTTCATCTGATAACTTTTGAATACAAGGCATATGCAAAAGTGAGCAGTAGCAATAATAGAGTACAATATACTGAAATAACACCCCAAAAAAGATTTAAACTCTTAAATTTGATGAGCCACGTACGTTTTCTTGTCCCCACATCATGGATTTGAGTCTAGTGCTTCACGAAATGGACCATAAAACGAACTTGCATACCTGTAGTCAACATAATTCAAACTCTCATATAAAATACAGAAACTAAGACAGGACTGCACTTATTAGGTACTTTAAATATAAAAAAAAAAAAAAAAAAACACTAATATTGGCCAAAATTGCTCAAAACAAATGACTAACCAAGTGGGTTCAAAAAAAAAATGACTAACCAAGTCGTCGTGTGTGGATCCAAACAGTTGGTAGAGAGAAGCTAGAAAAATAGGAATCCAGAATGTTTGATTTCATTTTCAAATTTTTTTTTTTGAAAAGTAGAAATTAGTTTGACAAAAAATAAACACCTAAAAGATATTTTCAAAATTTATACAAATTATTCTGCACCCCAAAAAGATAGAACAACATGAAAATGATGAGTATTTTTTTATTTATTTTTTATTTTTTACACCATGTGCTATATAAGTGCACTTTTTGACTTTTTAGCTAAAAAAATAGAGAAAAATATATATATATTTGGGATAACTTTTTGACTTTTTATGAAAAAATGTGTAATAAAATATTATAGCAAATATCAAAATTATCGTTCTACCCTTCCTGACACATGCAGCAGCACTGTTCTCATTCTGTGCATTTCATTTTTTTTTTTAATGGGAATTCGTGGCTTACATTGTGCCACGTCATTGCATTTGGGAAAATGTAGATGCAAAGTAATCTGGAGCACCGAGCTGCACTGTTGGGCTATTGAATTCAAAAGGCAAAATTGTAATTTTACCCTCTAGGCTTCCCCCACACGCTTCCCCCAAATAGTAGGGACTCTTTGACTTTTTTAATAACTTTTTGATTTTTTGTACTATCGTAGATTATGCCAAACAAGGCTTTTAGTTTTTCATAAAATTTTCAGATTACTGATTCTGAAAACCAAACCAAACTTGAGTCTACCTACACAGCCAATGCTAGTGTGCCAAAGATGTGAAGACCAAACAATCGTTCATGAAAATGGAATTGTTCCTTATTTTCTTTGAAGTGTGGAGATGGATCAGGAGCCATAATTTTCAGCCATTTCCAATTGTTGTTCCCTTCCCAAGGGCAGGTTCTTACATGTTACTCACCTTCCAAGAGCTCAGATCGAATCAGTATTTTTTTTTTTTTTTTTGTACTTAATTGGGGAAAGCATAACTGAACTTGCCAACTTGGAAATAGAAAATGACAATGACAATGACAATGACAATGCTCTTATAATCTCTAAGTGGAGTGCTACCTATAAGATGGAGCAACAATAATTTAATTAAACATAAAGCGGACTAAATTTGTTCCCGGTTTGAGGTATATTGTGAGAAGTAGACAAAAAGAATGCATGCCTGTAACCACTATGAACAAAGCAGCAGTTTGTTGGCCCTAGCTAACGTCAGACCTTCATTTAACAGTGCAGTCTCACGTTATAGAAGTTCTTCTTTTAGCCCAATAAATATAATAATATAGATTCCATTAGCTGCTAAATCAGGGTGCCTAGAAGATTCTGGTCTGATAAGGCCCTACATGACCAAAACCCAAGACTAAGTGCGCCAAAAGCATGGTTATCAAAACCCCGATCCAAATCATAAGATCTTAAGATCTTACGACTCTAGTTGAGCCAAACTATCCGGATCGCACTAGGATCTTAAATTTAGTAGAATTTTAAAGTGACTATGATCCTAGTCATAAAATCGTGTAGAATCACACTACAATCCCGATTCTACTACAATCTTGATCCTACCCAAAAAAAAACTTACTATTTATTTCTTATATATGAATGTATATATGCATATCTATATAAAAAATTTGATTATAAATTCTTTCTATAAACATTTCTTCTAATTTCTGATAACATAAAAGATGCATTATATTAAATTAATCATTTTTCTTTAGTGATTTTACAATTATTTAACATACATTATCATTATAGATAATTTATAATTTTGTTCTACATTAAAAGTAGAATCTTACGATTCTCGATCCGATTTTACGATCTGATCCACAAGTCCCTCCCACCGATCCTACCTAGGATCATGATTTTAACAACCTTGGCCAACAGGTAGGATGGGATTATGAAGCCAAGAAAGGAAAAACTACAAATTATGAATAAAGTTCCCATTTATTCAACCAAAATTAGTTTGCCAATAGCAATGATTGGAGAGGATTAATAAGAGAGGAACTTCCCCCGATCATACATGACAAATATGACATAATTTCTTAAATGAAGGTAAAAATAAAAACAACAAATATGTAGATTAACATCTTATGGAAGATATATCAGGTTTTCTTCAAGTAATTATGCATGGGAATGAGAACATAAGAAAATTATTAGGAAGTTAGACAAGTACTAGCACAACATAGCAAGTGATGAGAAAAATAATAATTCAAACAAGCCAATTACTTTGCTGTATATGACATGATAGACACATGCTGAAAACCTTCAGCATCAAGAGCTGCTCGAATTGCTCCTACACGACCATCCATCATGTCACTGGGACTCACAACATCTGCTCCTGCTTGGGCCTACATATATATAAGTAAAACAAAGCAACAAAATCATGAACTGATTAAGTCACAACTTTTAGTTGAATCCTATGAAGCATTGATATGGATACGGGATACAAGTGCGACACAATACGGATGTGTTGACATGGAAACTATAAAAATGTGTGTATGTACATTAATAAATAAATAAAAGCGAAAAAAGTAATCTTGTCATAACATATTTGTAACAAACTATCTATGTTTAATTACGTATCAAATTTCTCATTTCAAGTTTATAATGTATTCACAATAAAACATTAAGGGGGAGAGAGAGAGAGAGAGAGGGTTATGTTATGTCATGTGGACATGAACTTGGACCAAATTTGACATGATTTTTCATAAGAAACATGCTTTAATCTCACTAATCTACCATTCCTCTGTTTGTTTTCTTCACTAAGAAGTATACAAAGTACATTGTCAAATCTAATTCTATAGAAGAAATGTCACATCAGAATTTCAAGATAGGTACTATATTTTATCCGACACTTGATAAAACTAAAGAAAATTAATTTATAATTGTGGAACATTTAGTAAGTATCAGATATGTATATCTACAAATATTCGAGGAGTATACAGACATGACTCCCTTTAAGAAGTATCCGTGCTTTATAAGCTAAATCAAATTTATCTATTGTAAATTCTAAGAAACACGGACACTTTTAAAAAGGTGGCGTATCTATGTCGTGTCCATGTCAGACACCTCAACACTTCCTCACACGTGTCCAACACTCGTCAAAACGTATCCTATTTTTTTAAAATGTTTTTAAACCCGGAAACTTGGAGGACACATGTGTCCATCGATTAGACATGCATGAAACTAATTATAAGTCCGAACTAAATAACTTAAGATACAATAATAAAATCAAAAAAAAAAAAAGCGTAAATTCATAAAACTAATAAGTGTTATATTGCATTTTTTTATTATCTTTGAAGGATATATTCTTATATATGACATATAATAAATATATAAAATTACATATTTCATGCATATCCCCCACACGTGTCCTGCATTTTTTGAAAATTGGAGTGTCGGCATGTCGGTGTCATGTCACATGTCTGTGCCCATGCTTCTTAGTTTTAATTAGTAGAATCAAATGTAAAATATGACTCAACTAGGGCTAGTTTGGTTGGCCAAAATCCTTGCATTTCTGACCTCACCAGGAGGTAAGGGTTCAAGTCTTGCTAGGTAAGACTCCCCTCTCCCCAAGGCCTCCAATGTAACCCCCCAAAAAAAAATGTACAATATGAGCCATAGAAGTTGTTAGATAATTATTACAAATCTCCAATGCAGTTTCTAAATGTGTATGGAAACTCTACAAAAAATTATTCCTCCATGGGGTTTAGATTTCGTTTGTAAGCCACTGAAAACATGTTTTAACCCATTTCAAATATGAATCTACTAGTCAGTGGAAATACTATTGTAAGACCACTTGAGGAGAATTACATGCGTGCTAAATGTATATACAGTTTACATCACCATAAGATCTGCAACTACCTGCTAGACAGCCTGTTTACATAACTGATGCACAGTCTCGTCATTCATGATAACTCCTACATTGTATCAAAGATATTAAACACAATCAGTGACAAAATTTTGCAAGCTTGAACTAAAGAAGTGCATATTACATGAAATAGAAATTTAAGCAAGTAGCTCTTTAATCATAGGATGCTGGGACAAAATATAACTTAAAAGCATAGCGTGACCCTCCAACTTGATGGGTTCAAGTTGGCCAACTGAGAAAACCAATTTGAGATAATTTCCTGAAAAGAGACTCTTTTCAGGAAATTTCTTCAAAAGCAGATTTCAGAAACATTTCTAACCAATGCACTTTTGGTGTTAATTTCTTTTCCTCTTTTTTACCAAACAAAAGAAACCGCCTGAAGATAGCACTGAACTGTCAGAACAAAAAACGAGGAAACAAAATGAAGAGAGGGATAATGTAACCAACACAAAGTGTTTTGCATAGTCTTTATTGAGTTGAATGAGGAACAAATAATAATAATTGGGATTTATTTTCTTAAATCAGAAATATTGGGCTTGTTACGTAAAACCAGACCTCATTGCAGTGATAAAAAGGATGAAAAATACTTTTGCCAGATTTAATGCTGGTTAATGAATGAAAGAATTATAAAACAGCTTCTTTCAAGAACTCTTCTAGGATTTGTTTCCAAAGTTCTACATGAGAGCTCATAAAATTAGGGTATACATCTTTTATCTACATTAGATGACACACTGAAAAAGTTTACATTTTTTTTCTTTTAGCATGGGCTTTCTTGTTTTCCTCTCTCTCTCTCTCTCTCTCTCTCTCTCTCACACACACAGGGAGAAAAAATAAAATAGCACAAGGGATATTTGGAATAAGAAACCAGCAGTGATAGTAACTAAAGTTAAGTTCTGTGGAGAATTGATCATAAGAAACTGCTGGCATTTCAAATACAATGTCTAACCATCCCCTGCACTTAAATAGATGTGTAAAAAGGGTGATCCAGTGCACAACACTCCCGGTAAAGCAGGGTCTACGGAGGGCAAGATGTACGAAACCTTACCTCCATTTCTGGAGATGTTTTCATGATCTGAACCCACGCTACTAAAGACACTAATGACAAGCCTTAACGTTGGGCCAAATTGCCCTTTTACACTTAAAGAGGTGCATGGCATCGATTCTAGAAAATAGAACTGACATTTTCCTTTCCTTCTTGTTTTATTTCTTTTTAGGGTATTTTGTTTTTTTCATATGTCTCTTTGTTCGGACTTCATATACGCATCCAAAAAAATTCTCACACGACACAGGAAAATGTTGAACCCAAAAACTAGCCTTGCTCATGTCAGAGTTGTAAAGTATTTCTTACCATCTTCTCTGACAATGCCATCATGCCCATCAGAGGAATATGGATCTAAAGCAACATCAGTGTAGATAACCTACTACAATAAAACATTAAATGCATCAGAGTTGTTCCCAAATTCCCCTAACCTTCCCAACCGAGGAAATTAATTGTGAAATAAGAGCTTACAAGATCAGGGTACTTGTCTTTGAGTAACCTTATGGCTCGAGGCACTAATCCATTTGTCATTATACGCTTCATCTCCAGTGGGAGACTGGAGGGGCATAAACATGTTAAATCAGATCAACTCATCAACCTATAAAGCCTAAGGCCTCATTTGGGAACAGGTTTTTTTGGTAACTTTTTGGCTTTTTGGCTAAAATATGATATATATATATATATATATATAAATAAAAAAAATAACAATAACAAAAATAAAAACTAGTATATTTTGGATGACTTTTTAATTTTTTATGAAAAGATGTGCAAAAAGTAAAGAGAAAAAGGAATCTATAACTTTTTGGTATAGGTTATTGGTTTTTTGGTTTTTTTAGTAACTTTTTGGCTTTTAGGCTAAAAAATGATGTTGCCAAACAAGATCTAAAGTGAAATTTAGATGGTAAATACAGACCTTTAAGGCATCAGGAACTTTTGGGAACAGCACAACACTGTTAACACCAACATCCCGGGCCTTTGAAGCCTGCACCAGAAAAAGTTTTCTGAGAGATTATTTTGTGAGACATTAAATAAATAGATTAGCCTCATACAATGGAAGCAATAACACAATGAGATGTTCATACATGGCAAACTAAACCTTTTTATATGTTAAAAGACGACAAAATAAGTTATGAACCACCTTATTTGTTTCTATAAGAACTTTTTCTTGATTATCAAAAATAAAAGGTGTAGTATACAAACTAATACCTTGAACAGTAAACATTGCCAAAGGTTACGGGAATTTGGCAATTGCTACAAGGACATAAATAACAGAGTTGTAGAGGCAAAAAAGACAAAATTGTTTCATGCTGTGAGAACAGACATAATGGCACATTTTACAGAGGTAACGACCCCTAGATAGAATGGCAAAAAGGATACATAGCCAATCCAAAGCGATTGAGGTTTAAGGCTTGGAACTTGGATATACTTGGAGCATCAAATTGAAACAAATTATTTAAAAATGGAAATGAATTCATAACATATATGAGAAAGTCTTCAAATCAGTTATCTAAGACTATAAATTTTTAACTAGGGCCAATAATATGGTGGGTAACAAGCATCACTTGCCTTTTTGCATGACACAATTAACTGGGCTTACTGACCTCTTCCATAAGTCCATGTCTCCAACCAAGCCTATAACATCCAGGCATAGCCCCAATAGGTGTGTCCTCTTCACCTGCAAATCCAGTAACATGAGACAAAAGTATCAAATAGACTGAGGAAGATGCAGTGAGTGAGTGTGTGTGTGTTTGAAGAGAGAGGAAAGAGTTGGTCAAGAGTAACACGAACCTTCATGAATGAAAAGTGGATATACAAAATTAGCAGGTGTTAAGCTTGTTTCTTGAAATGCTGCTCTCAATGCCAGTGATTTCCTATTACGACGAGGGCGCCTATTAAGTGGCTGATACCAACCAACATGGGGCACAGGCATCCATAAGGCCACATGATTTAAAACAATAAAAACTAACCAGTATAGAGAAAACTAAAAAAAAGAAAATTGTACTCAAAACCAAGATACTCAAAGAAATGGCACAACACCCTCAATTTATCACTAGCTTGGTAAGTTTTTCCATTGGCACAACACTTGGCATTTATCAAGAGGCACTAATCTTAATGAAGATCAAAATTATAGTTAGTCCAATTAAAGTTTCATCACATGTACTACATAAAATACTCAATACTCACAAGTGAAGAGACCACAGGGGTTCCAACTGGTGCCGCGGGCATAGGGGGCACCAGAGGAGCTTCGTGCACATTCCCAGCTACCACGGCAGCTTCGCATTCCTCGTCACTTAAACCCATCTTTTTCATTGGTCCTTCACGTGTTTCCCTCGCTCTCACAACAAACATACGACGAGTACATGCCTTGTTTAATGGCCTCACACATACAAAATTCTGATTCACGGAGGGTTTCAAACCCACATACACATAGTATGCACAATCCAAACCCTTGAATGATCCAACATTACAAGAAAAATTAACCACAGTCGAAGCCATGTACCCTACAATGTCTGCATAGAAATTGAACCAAATTCTGTGAAGTGATTCAAAAGGAAGGTCATATTACGACGAATTCATGAACAGAACAACTCAATTATCAATTTCAGTTCATCATAAGCACTCTTCAAAGCAATAAATTGAGGAAAGCGAGATCAGAAACTTACATTGGATGTGAAATGTGAACAAGATTTGCAATTGAGAGAGAGAGAGAGAGAGAGAGAGAGAGAGGGTTATCTGGAGAGTTATGACAAGGGCGAAAGTTTTTTTTTTTTTTTTTTCTTTTTTTGAAAATTATAAATCAGATGTAATTTTTAAGGAAAATGCGTTGTACCCGGTGGGGGTGCTGGGGTCCTTGGCTGAAATTTTTTTTTTTTTTTTTTTAAGACTTCAGTCACTGTTAGTGTGTTATATGCCATTGGGGTCCTTAGCATCACCCAATTTTTAAAGGTTTTGGCTTCTCAATTTTCCTGTCAATTGGAGAGAAAGTTTGGGCTCAATGGATCACGGGTAAATTAGGAGTTGCCTGAGATATTCTAAATAAGCATGGGTGTGTTTGGTAACGTTTAGGTTTTCAGTTTATATTTATAAAAATTTTATAAATTGATTTTTGTTTATTTTTTGTTTATTTTTAGAAAAACATAAACTACAAATGTGTTTGGTAACTGACAAAATATTTAAAAAAATTTAAAAATATAAAAAAGAGTGAGAAATGGCAAGTGGTGGCAAGTGGCGGCGGAAGACGGTGGTAGAAAGTGGTGACGGTGGGTGGCGGGTAGCTGGTGGCGGGTGGGTGGTGGCGGTGGGTGGTAGCGGGTGGGTGGTGGCGGGTGGGTGGTGGTAGTGGGTAGGTGGGTGACGGTGGCGGGTTGTAGCGAGTGGGTGGTGGTGGTAACGGGTGGTGGGTGGTGAGTGGTGATGGCAGGTAGGTGGCGGATGGCTGGTGGTGGTAGGTAATGGCGGGTGGGTAGTGGCGGCAGGTAAGTGGCGAGTGGTGGTGGTGAGTGGGTGGGTGATGGTGGCGGGTGGTGGGTGGTAGCGAGTGGCAGGTGGTGGTGGCGGCAGGTTGGTGGCGAATGGCGGGTGGTGGCGGGCGAGTGGTGATGGTGGGTGGGTGGGTGGGTGACGGTAGCGAGTGGTGGGTGGTAGTGAGTGGGGCGGGTGGTGGGCAGTAGCGAGTGGGTGGTGGTGGTGGCGGGTGGTGGTGGCAGGTGGGTGGCGGATGGCGGGTGGTGGCGAGCGGGTGGTGATGGTGATGGTGGGTGAGTGGGTGACGGTGGCGAGTGGTGGGTGGTAGTGAGTGAGTGGTGGTAGTGGTGGTGGTAGGTGGGTGGCGGATAGCGGGTGGTGGCGGTAGGTGGTGGTGAGTGGTGGTGAGTGGATGGGTGGGTGACGATGGCGGGTGGTAGTGAGTGAGTGGTAGGTGATGGTGGCGGCAGGTGGGTGGCGGGTGGGGGTGGGTGATGGCGGTGGTAGTGGTGGTGGGTGGTGGTGGCAGGTGGATGGCAGGTGGCTGGTTATGGCCAGTAGGTGGTGGGTGGTGGTGGCAGGTGGTGGATGGTAATGATGGGTGGTGGGTGGTGGGTGGTGGTGGTGGCGGCAAGGGGTAGATAGTGGTGGCGAGTAGATGGCACGTGGGTGGTGGCTGGTGGTGCCTGGTGGTGACAGGTGGGTGGTGAGTGGTGGTGGTAGGTGGTGGCGGAGGGTGGGTGGTGGTGGCGGAAGACGGTGGTGGAAAATGGTGGCTTGTGGTGGCAAGTGTTGAGTGGTAAAAAAAAAAAAACTCAAAACTCAAAACAGAAACACATTTTTTGGCCAAATTTATAAACTGAGACCACTGATTTATAAATCAAAAATTTTACCAAACAAGTTTTTATTTGAATTTTTTAAATTTTTGTAAATATAAACTGAAAACTGAAAACTGAAAACGTGTGTTACCAAACGGCACCTATATTTTTTAACTTTTTATGAAATATGGATTGGATTTAAAGTGATGTGTTAAAGAGATGATATGACTTAAATAAGATGATGTAACTTAAATAAGATAGTGACTTTTTGACTTTTTAATTTTTTTTTAAACATAGCAAGCCAGGCCTTACTATGACGAAGTTACAGAATCTTTCCGAAGTTTCAAAAATTATATTCCATAATTAACGTGGATAGCGGATATTAAAAATTAATTAAATTGTCTTTTTGACAAATAAGAATAAATTACTTACACTTTTTTAGGTTTAGTTAAATTATAGATTTTGTGTGATTTAGCTAAATTATCATTTTTAAATAAGTTATGAAATACAAAATTTAAATGGAAAAACACTTATCACATTACAAAAAATTAAGGTTTTGGAGACCAAAATTTAAGGACTAAAGTATTTTAAGGCACCAAATATTTTTGTTACGGAAAGTGTCGTTATTATATTTTTAGCAACGAAAATTGAACATTAGTGAGTAGTTATTATCTTTTTGGTGTCAATTTTTTTATCTCAAAAAATAAATCATTTTGTCACCAAATTATTTTGTCCTTAAAAGTCTATTTATTATTAATATTTTTGAAATTCTATCGCTAAAAGTCTTATTTTTGACTTTTTAGGGCGATCTTTTAGCGACTATCCTCACGACGATAGAAATCAGTCTATAAATGTCTTTTGCAACAAAATTTTCACTTTTAAAGATAAAAAAAATTGATCTCTAAAACTCTTATGTGTTATAGTGTCAGATGGTAAAAATATCATAAAATTAAAAAATAATTAAATAAGTTAAAAATATAAGAAATGGTTTGTCAAAAAATTCTTAGAATATGTTTGGTCTGATTTTTAGAAATTTATTTTTAAGTTTTTTTTTAAAAAAATAAAAAATAAGAAATTAATTTGGTTAAGAAATAAAAAATTATTATTATTTTTATATAATTTTATTTTTGAGTGGTTAGAAATAATTTTTATAAATTTAATATATTTTTTCATATTTATTTTTATTAAATTAGTTTTTTTTTTTAATTCTGAATTTTTTTTTTCTAAACAACAAATCAAACATGGTTCCAAAAAAAAAAAATTTCCATCCAAAATAAATCTTTTGTAAATTTTGTTAATTTATCAAAGGGATTTCAGCAGGTGCAATATCATCTATCAATTTATATTTTAATGATATCAGCTAACCATTCTTAACGTTTAATTAACGGTATAAGTTAAATTGTTATGCGAATATAAATCTCAGGAAGCGAGATGTAATTTAGTTAAACATCAAGGGAGGTGTAGGTAATTTACTCGTGGATCTATTTTTATATTGATTCTATGCAATTTGTAAAATTTGTTAAATAAAATAATTATAAAAAATTAAATAATTTAATATCGATAATCATATATTTAAATTAAATTTATATTATAAAAAATAAATAATTATATTTATCGTCTATTTTTTTAATATAAATATGATTTAAACATATGGTTATTTATGTTTAATTATCTTATTTTTTATATAAATATTCTACTCAATGAATCTTAAAAAATGAACATATCAAGTTCAAATACTCTCTCAAATGGAGATGACAATTTAAAAAAAGTCAAACATTTTTTTAAAACCATTACTTAAAAAAATTATATCTTCAATAATTAAAATTTATAAATTTTACTATTATTCTAGAACTTTTTTTTTACTATTATAAAGTCAAAAATTCGAATTTGAATTCTTTTTACCTAACCGTCCACGCACAAAATTAGGAAAATTCTATTTTCACACATTATTTCCTCTCTTTCCATACACTTAATGATTTTTTTATTATATTTTTGTCTTAAAATTAAATTACCAAAATATTCCTTTCCCAAAATCCTAACTCTAACTCTCTCAAATCATCTTTGTGAGTCTGTGATCCATCTCATAATTTATTATTATTATTATTATTTTCATTGGGAAGACAATTAGATTTTTTTGTAATTAGATGTGATGTTTGTGAGAGGAAAAAGTAAAATGATTATGGATTTAATGTGACATTTTGTCTTATTAACTATTTTAGTCTATTTTGTCGTTTTGTAGATTTTAGCCCAAAAAACAAAAAAAAAAATAGCCTTTGCCAAACACCCCCCAAAATGTCACATTAAACTATAATCATTTCACTTTTTTTTTTCATAAACATCACATCTAACTACAAAAAAATTCAACTATCTTTCCAAACACAAAAAAATTAGCCTATTAAATTAGTCAAAGACTGAAATAGCCTACTAAGATAACAACTTACCAAACATCCATATTAATAGGAAGTTTATAAAATCAGCTTCTAAGTTATTATAGACTAGAAACAATTGGGATATATGAACAAAACAAAAACGGAAATAAGAATATTAATATCCTACATGTACATATAACATTTGTCGCATTATCTATGTAGAAGGTGAAAAAAAATGATGAAATTATCTAGTGATATATAATAGTTCTCAAACAA
Source organism: Camellia sinensis (assembly GCF_055761805.1). Taxonomy (NCBI): domain Eukaryota; kingdom Viridiplantae; phylum Streptophyta; class Magnoliopsida; order Ericales; family Theaceae; genus Camellia; species Camellia sinensis. Next base: position 147,775,007 of record NC_138963.1, read on the forward strand.
AAACGAAGTAAGAAAAATATTTAACAAGTCAGTCATTCTTAACAGTGCACATTCTAAAATGATAAAAAACTCAAAAACAGAAAAGTAATTAAAACACATAAAATGCTATGAAGTATAACTGAAAGGTGTTTTCAATTCTCATTACCTTAGAAGGGATTGACAAACTCAATTTGTAAGTTTTCTAAAAACTAGATCCCAGTTAGGACATGAAACCAAACCCAAAAAAAAAAAACACAAAAAAACAAAAGCAGTTAGAACAAAATTTTAACTGCAATATGAGCTCATAGTAAGTCCATAGCAACATACCTCTAGTTGAGGGGAAAATGAACATGTCAAAGTCATCTCAGCCCCACATTATGTAACTATAGCAGACAGACCATTCAATTGCCTCTTCTTCCTCTTCTTACAAAGCTTCACCAACTCCTCCACCACCCCATCCACCACCTCCTTCTCTCTCGTCCTTATTTCATCACTCAATTCTCTCTCTTTCTTCTTCACAGCCTCACCACTTTTCTCCATCACAACCTGTTTGATCACTTTAGCCACTTCTTCTCTTAAAATCTTCCCATTCTCATCTCTCATGATCTCCACACCAACACCAATTTCAGTCAAGAGCGTAGCATTGATTGGCTGATCAAGGTGCATGGGCACAGATATTATAGGGACTCCAAACTTGATCCCCTCCATTACTGAGCTCCACCCACAGTGGCTCACAAAGCCACCAACATTTGGATGCTCCAAAATTTTTACTTGTGGGGCCCACCCTTGGATGACCCTTTTGGGAGTGCCTCCTCAACCCTAGTTTTTTGTCCCACTAGAAACCTAACAACCCATATGAAATTGACATTGCTAAGTTCTAACCCATGAGCCATCTCTTCCATCTCTACCTTGGTGAGCAAATACTCACTTCCAAAGGAAACAAACATGGTCGAGCCTCTGTCCTTCTTGTTGAGCCACTCGGTGATGTGCAAGTGCTCGTCGTCATTGACAAAGGCTTGGACAAGTGGACCAATTGGTACAATTTTCTTTCCAGCTAAAAAGGAGAGGTGGTCGATATATTTTCCTTCAATCTCTCTCGAACTCTTGATCAAAATTATGCTCGATGATTCTTTAAGGATTGTAATTTTCAGAAGATTGAATCAAATGAATGAACTTATCATCCTCATAATCATTAAGATGTATCTCTGGAAAAGGGAAGTCCATACCTGGATCATTTTTTTGATTGACAAAAAAGATTTTATTAACTCAGAAAAAAAGTACTTTTCACTATTAAAACATCATTTCTCAACTAAATTTACGCATGCTTATAGCGAATAACAAAGTCTGTACCTGGATTGTTGTAGCGATCAAACATGTAAGAAGTCATTGTAGCGCTGGTGCTTATGAAAACCACAGCTGGGATATCATGCTTGGAAGCGATAATCGGGGCCCATGGTTGAATAGTATCATAGATAAGGAGGTCTGGTTTTAGGGTTTTTAGCATTTTGGAGAAGTTGTGGCTTGACCAATCAAAGGCCTTTTTGAGGGTAGGCATGAGATGGGGTGGGAGGTTCTTGGTTGTGTGGCAATTTGGAGGAAGACCAGGCAAGGTCGGAACATGGAGTTCCACTAGTTGTATGGAATTTGCATCCTTCTCTGTGAGTCTTCTGTTAATGCAACTAAGATTCACCACTGTTGAACACAAGTATACCATGAAGTTTCTGCTTGAAAGTGTCATGGCTAGCTCTAGGAAAGGTGAGATGTGTCCATGTGCTAGCCATGGGAACATGAAAACTTTGATCTTTCTCTTCTCACACGCCATTAACTCTCTCTCTCTCTCTTCTAGGTGTGTATATCTTGATCCATATTGTTAGATATATAGCAACCGTTACAGGACTAAAATGGAAATATGAAGGAGGGATTGAATAACTCATTAAGTGTGAATAAAAAGGGGGGGGGGGGGGGGGGGGGGGGGGGGGCGGAAAGAAGGAAAGAATAAAAATCATTGGGAATATATTGCAACTGTAGTGATGTATTTTTTATTTGGAATGATTTTATGTTCACTGATTATGGAAACATATAATACTATAGGGGAATGGCTGAATCTCTAGTGCATAAACACCATTTCGAGTTCGTTTAGGACATAATGATCTCTAACCTTTAAGTTAACAATGTCATGTATTTGAAGTTACAACTCAACCCATTATGTCGGTGAATCAAAACTCACTAGTTAAGATGTAACTTTGAGGACTTCAGAGTTGTAATTTTGAGCACATCCCATTGTAATAACAGCGGGAAGCAAAATCGGTAGTGTGCACCCATTTGGTTATGATATGATCATACAATCATTTTTACTGCAAGCTTAAAACCAATAATGATTTCCTTTGGAAAGTTGGCTATTTTTTTTGATCAACAAAAAGAATAATTTTATTGATGGCAACAAAACATACAAAAAGTATGGAATATATCAATAAAGTAAGGTTGAAAATAAGCACTAAGAGGAACACCCTATAATTTGCTACCTCTCGCCAAAGGATTAATGAGAGGCCAACACCAGAAAAGAAACACTCAAGTAGAGCACAAATATACAAATCAACCAACCAACAACACACCATAACACCCCCCACCTATTTTAGTAGACTATTTTAGTTTTTAACTAATTTAGAGGCTAAAATATTTGTATTTGAAAAGAATGTTCAATTTTTTTATAATTGAATGTGATGTTTATGAGGAAAAAAAAATGAAATGATTATGAATTTGATGTGACATTTTATCTTATTAACTGTTTTAGTTTATTTTATTTTTTTGTGTGGATTTTAGCCCCCAAAAAACCAATTTTTGGCTTCCAAACACCCCCAAAAGGATAAACTACTAATAGGTTCTAATAGTTTGAGTTAATTCCCATCAAATTCTATTGAAAATAAATCTTACCAAAATCGGCACTAAAAACAATTTTTGATAAACTTACATGTAGGTTTTAATAGGTAAACTTATTGTTCAATAGATCCTGTGAGAATTATTGGTATTTTTCATCAAACATTATTTAAAAACGTTAATAATTATTAATTTTCAGTAACAGTTTGAAAATTGTCACAAAAATATCACTAATTATAAGTTTTAGTGACGGTTTAAAAACATTGTCACAAAAAATTAACTAATTTTTAACTTTCAGTGGCAATTTAAAAAATTCTTCATAGAAAAATGTCACTAATTGTAAGTTTTAGCAACAGTTTATAAAAATCTTGACAAAAAAATCATTAATTGTCAATTTTTAACGACATGTGTAAAAAAATTATCACAAAAAATTATTTTTAGCAACGATTTTACTAAGGCTTATTTTTAATAGGATTTCATAGAAATTAAATCTAACTTTTGGGACCTATTGGTAATTAACCCATAATTTTTTATGACGATTTTTGCACATCACTGCAGGAAATTAGAGATTTAATGGTGTTTAATTAACAGTGTTTTATTAAACGTCACATTTTTTAATTTTTAGCAGCGTTTTATAATCGCCGTATATTTTTTTAACTAAAACGGCACCGTTTTGTAATTAAAGGCGTTTAGAAACGCCTCCGAATGCGGTGCATACACTCGCCATTTTTTGAAACCCTTATTCTTGAATCTGAGCCCTTTCTCTCTCTCTTATACCTACACATCTCTCTTATCTTGTACGCATACATCTCTCTCTCTCTCAGCAACGAAGAAGACGAAGGAGAGTACTCTCGGAAGAAGCTTCGTCTCTCGAAAGATCAATTGGCTGTTCTTGAAGAGAGCTTCAAAGAACACAAGCTCCATCGGCTGTTCAGAGCGATTTTGAAGCGATTTCAAAGATTCAGAGCGGCATGTGTGTTGCTAAACTTGTCGTTGATGAGTAGCTTGGCGGCGGTGGCAGAAGGGAATGAGGCGATTGTGGAGGAAGGGGGGATTGCGACGTTGGTGGAGGTGATCGAGGATGGGTCGCCGAAAGGGAAGGAGTTCGCGATGATGACGCTGTTGCAATTGTGTGGTGAGAGTGTGAGGAATAGGGGTTTGCTTGTCAGGGAAGGTAGGATTCCTCCATTGGCAACGCTTGGTCAAACTGGTACTGCAAAAGCCAAGCACAAGGTCAGTTTAGTGAAATTTCACACTACTTTTTTTTATTTATTATTTTATTAATTTTTTTGGGAGGTAATAGAATCTCCAACGTCAATCAAAAAATTTATTAATTTTGAGTAAAAATTTAATACTAGGGGTAATTTGATATCATTTATTTCAACGCTGAATTAGAATTTTTATCAGATTTTTTCATATTCTATTGTCTAATAAGACGGCCAAGCAGACGTCATAGAGGTCGTCCGGAGATGAACAATAAAGACTGTGGACATCTATGTTCGTATCCATTGGCTAACTATATGTATAAAAATTACCTATAATTTCCTTGTGATGATGTTTGACGGGCAGCATGAATTTTAATGCCTAATTGTTTGGTTTTGCAGGCTGAAACACTGCTAAGGTATTTGAGAGAACAAAGACAAGAAGCTTCTACTTTGAGTCCTTAGAGTTAGAGGGGTATTCACATGAGATTAGGTTTTATAATTATACTAGAGTGTTTTATAATCATTGATTGTAAATAGGAATTGTTTTGATTGGTTGTACAGAGTAGTTGAGAAATTTGGAAGTTCATGATAAAAAGAGAGAGGACGAAGAAAAAAAAAATGATGCCAGTGAGGAGGAGGAGCTGACCTTATAAGTTGTATGTATGTTATTGACTTTTTGGGTTTCTGGTTTCCTCTGTCTTAAATTGTTATTTTTGTTGGAAGGTTGAAACTTGCTGGCCTAGGAGTGGGTTTTGGATTGATTGAGGATTTGGGTTATGCTTTCCAAATTCTGTTGGAAATATTGTAGATTGTAGATTCTTCCCTTTATAATGCTATTACTTGTTTGTTATGGTACATGTACAATATTTATGTTAATTGCTTTGTCTAGGTGTTGAATTAAGCGACAATCGCATATCAATGGACAGTTAAAAAAATAAATAAAAAATTGCATTAGGTGCTGGCACTCACTTTGGTACTTATGAAATTTTGACAACTTTTTATGATGGTATATTCTTCATTCTATGTGCAGTTAGAAGTTATTGTGTTTGTTCTTAATATTATTCTATGTGCAGTTAGCAAAGGTGCCTGGGAATGTTGATATGGTTATCTTCCCAAATTATGTGAGTGAATTGGTCTACTTTTAAATAATTATTTAGTACTTAATACTATGAATTTATACTACTGTTATCTGGTAAGTAGTTGTATATGTTGTAATGTCAGTTCTAGCATTCACTTGATTCATTTGAGATTCATTTGATTTTGCTGTGATATCACTCCATTTCATTTGATTTTGTTGTGATATTGCTGTGGTGGTAGGCCTGGGAGGAGTCAAATGAGATTTTGCTGTGATTTTGCTTTGTTTCAAAAGCCATTTCATTTGATTTTGCTATGTTTTAAAACTCTACCCTTCTTATTTAATATTTTTTAAAGCTTTTTTAATAATCAACAGAATTATAGAAGAGTTGTAGTGATCTTATTGTTACAGATTATGCTTCTACACATTTAATATTCTTGGCTTTATTGTTAATATGATGCTTTATATTATTACAATATGTGGTAAGATTATGTGAATTTAAGTATATTATTAGGACTTTCATGTATATTCATTGCATTGGCATTACTGGATGCTGCCCAACATGTTTTGAATTTAAGAACTATCCATTTTAAGCTACTTGTTGCTAGAAACCTATGGTTTTCTGATGGTAAATTTGAGAATGAAGTTTTGAGACTTGATCTCTCAACTGCAAGTTGTAAAAATTGTACTCAAATTTGTTTGGCTGCCAAAATTTCAACGAGTTGGTAACACTATATGATAGTATCTATGACATGGTTTTTGGCAAAGTCAGTTTTGGGAAATTTCTTCAAGGTAAATTGTATGGAAAACAATTATTCCTTACTATTGGTGATTCAATTCCTATATCATTTATAGAAAGAAGAGGTTCAGTTGAGTTTTCATGGATATAGTTGAATCCTCAGATGTATCCATAGTAGAATTTAGAAGTCTTGTGGTTGGTGGCCTTGAATGATATGTATAGATGGAATTGCACCAAGTGCTATCTTGGACTGGTGATAATAAATGCATAGATTGAACTACTTGGGCCTCATTTGGATGTAGTTACTTTTTCAATTTTGAAACTACATCTGAGTGCCACCGAGAGCTATGATGTTTGAATTTTTGCAGACAAAGGTATAGAACAGGAAGCAAAAAAGGGCACATCATAATAAATTGAACTCTGGTTAGGCCCCAGTTACCCACAAATTAGAGATTTTTTTTAAAATTTTTTTTTACAGTTAGACTAATTAATTTGTTAAAGTTAGACCCTATTAATATTTTTTTTATAGATAAAATCATTAATAACGTCAAAACAAATAATTTATATAATGAGTGAGAGATGAGAATCGAGATATCATTGCACTGCAGCACTAGTCTTTGTCATTTCTGAGCGAAACAGAAATGATAGATTTTGTGTTGTAACTTGTGTGTATGATGTATATAGTCAATATGATCATCTATATTAGTTTAACATCATTCAACGGCAAATAATTTATATGTATATTTAATATTTTTTATATATTTACATATGCAATTAGGTTTGCGGGGTTGCCTAGTGTCTTTGTCCACACCCGGCCCAAATTTATTTGGGCTTCTAAACATTTTGCCCAGGTCTACTCATAATTCAAATATATATTGCCTATGGCCTAAATTTTTTTTGGTTGGGCTCGGGTTGCTCCAATTGGTCCTGCCCAAGTTGCACCCTATTGTAGAGTGCGAGCCTCGTTTAAGAATGAATGCAGTGCTAACAGTGCTAATGCTAGTACTAAAGTAAGTTAAAGCTAAAGTGATTGTTGATATCCTCATGTTTATATTATCAGGCAGGGAAAGGTGGAGAGTTAACACATGATGAAACTACTATTATCTCTGGAGCTTTGGATTTAACACAGAAGACTACTAAAGATGCTATGACACCTTTATCTAAAATATTTTCCCTTGATTTGAATTCTAAACTAGACGAGTATGCTGCAAAAAACTTTCTTCGATCTCTGCATATATTTACACCATTTTCTACTTATAAGTTTATTTATGAGATAACATATATGTTTGGTTTGCTCCCCCAGGGATACAACGAGCTTGATAATGAGCAAAGGGCACAATCGCATACCTGTCTATTCAAGAAGCCCATCAAATATTATAGGCCTTATTTTGGTAAGCATATGGTGGAACCTGTAACAACCTGTTTGTTTGTGTTCATATTTTTTATTCATTTTTGTTTTTTTTTGTGTTTTAAGAGAAAAAACAACGGAAATTAACTATTATGACATTTTCTATGATTGTTAGGTAAAAAATTTAATCAAATGCTGTGCTGAAGACGAAACACCAATCAGAATTCTTACCATCAGGAGAATTCCTAGGTACAAAATTTTATAAATGTATTTTGGTCTTGAATTTGCAAGCAATGCCATAAATATTTTTATTTTTTCTTATTTTTTTGTGCGTGATTTTATCTGTGAAAGGGTGGAGGACAGTTTACCACTGTATGATATACTGAACCAATTCCAAAAAGGGCACAGCCACATGGCTACTGTTGTGAAGGGCAAGCACAATGTTAAGGACACTGCAGGAAATGCAACAGACAAAAATGACATGATCATGATAAACATCAATTCAAACTCATCAATATTACAAAAACAAGCAGAGGGAAAAGGTAATTTCTTTCAATATTTTAGGTGCTTTACATTACAATCCAAAATTCCATTCACCTGATCATGTGACTGACATTGCATTGCGTACAAATTTCCCAGATTTTGGATATATTCAGTCTATTTATTAAAATAAATTCCAATGGAACACAAGGAAACTTGTCGTTATATGTTGGTCATTGCTATTTCCTTTTATAACATATAGGAATTGAGATCAAGCAACAAAAGAGTATTTCTACACATACACCACCATCTGTGACTTCCAGCGACACTATTGAGAGTCAGAGTCCAGCATTACAGTACATAACGGAGCGATGCAGTGACAGCTGGAACCTCCAACCAAAGAAAGGAGGTGAACAAGGAGATGCAAATAAAACAAAGGAAGTTTTGGAATCACTTCCAGATCAAGAGGAAGAAGTCATTGGTATCATTACTATGGAAGATGTTTTAGAGGAACTCTTACAAGTTAGTAATATATATAACTAATTAACTAGTATTAATAAATACTATGATGTACTTCATGCAAATGTTATTTTGTGTTCCATTATAGTTAATTAATATTGCTGCTTTAGATATAACTTATAGAAGTTAATTCTGTCCAAGTACACAAAACTAGCTTCAATATGAACGTTTTTCTTCCATATAGGTGATAGGAAATTTCGTATATGTAAATATTAGATCAGTCCTTTCATATATGCTTTTCTTTCCGCAAGCCTTCTAGGTATCTTGATAAAATACCTAAAATTTTATTCACAAAAAAGAAAAAGAAAAAGAAAAAGTAATGATTTGTGGTTTAAATTCTTTTTTAATTTAAACCTCACCATATCTAGACATGGCACTGTTTTTTCTGAGTTCTTTTTCTGGGTACATAAACTTAATGTGTTTTTTCTGTTGATGAACTAATATTTGTATTTTGTTTTGAAGGAAGAAATACTGGATGAAACTGATGAATATGTTGATGTTCACAATAAGTGAGTTACAATTCCGCGTCTGTTAATTGATCATTTGGTTATGTTTTTGTGTCTATGGAAACCGGGAAAAAAAATGAGATGTTTAAAAAATACCTATCATTTTCATCATTTTTATATTTGTGAAAACAGTTTCCAAAAAGGACATGTTTTCGGAAAAACAAGTTTTGTGTGTTCTGCAAAAAACAAAACAAGAAAACACAACCAAAGAAAAAGTTTCAAGTGTAATATATTTCAGTTCTGTTAGTTACTAACTTATTGACTAATGATATACACCAATTTACTGTGTTTTGTGTCAGAATTAAAATAAACATGCTTCCTACAAGGAAGTCACAATCAAGATCTCCAGGAGCACCTTCTCATAGAGCATGGTGAACGCCAATGGCAACTCCACTATCTTTAGGTCATCAGACACCAGTTTCTTCTTATCATCACACTCCGATACTACGGTCCCCAATTTCACCCTTTGTTCAGTCTCCATTTATACGACTAACTCACTCTGCTTCCCCTGCTAAATCTACACCAAATTCTCCATCTATTTGCACCTCTCCATCCTCACATCAGGTATGTCTAAATTTTCAATACAATTACTGCTTCATTGCTCTCGAGTAATATGCTTCTCATTCAATTTTCTGATATGTACTGCTTATGTCTGAGATTAAAGGAAATGAGTGGCCTGGTTGAATTCTTTTTCATCTCTTGTTAGGAAAATACTTGATGTGTTTAGCGTGTTATAATCTATGTATGGTGAAATTATCTTCGTTGAATAGCACTTCAATAATTTTCAAGATTTTATTGTTAGGTGAAAGAAATGAAGCTTCTGGGGTTTGAATATGACCAAAACTATGCATACCTTCTCCTCTTGCAGGACTTGTGTGGCTAGAAATTTCTCATTCATTTGATAACTCTCTGTTTAGATAACTTGGCATGGAAGTTGTAACTGTTTCTAGCTCTGCTTCGAGGACTACACTGGGATTGAGTGCAGTACTTTTATCTTACTGATCTCCATTTAAAAAACCATTAATTAAAGTGCTTGAACTGGTAGAGAATGTTGGTGCTATCAGTGATCTTTCAGGAAAAGCAAGACTGTTTTTGGTTCTTCCTGTGGCACTCTTGGATGCTTTCTTCATTCTTTGAATATTTACCTCCCTCTCTGCAAGTCTGAATAAGCTTCAGGTATATTTAGTTATATTATTATTGTTTTACGGAAAAACCTTTTGATCATGTTCATTGTGTGGTCCTTTGACAATACCATGCTATGCTAGCAAAGATTCAAATATTAATTAGTATTTGGGCTCAATGTGTTGCATATCTAGCTAACAATAGGAGTCAAACATTTTTGTTTATTAGTCTATATATCAGATAGTATTTTAATCAGGTTAAACATACTCTATAGGAAGAAAAAAAAAAAACAAAAACAAAAAACAAAAATGTGAAGATAAGTTCTATTTAATAATTAATTGTCAATTATTTTCTTGTCTCCACATTGAATATTTTCACATGTGGCAGCTATACTTACTCGGGAGAAGCAAGTGAAGAGTTTAACAGGGATGATAATACTTTGACACTCATAAAACCATCTCCTATGCCTTCAAAGGATATTTGAAGTCCACTTGAAGTCAGATCAGTACACGGTGGAAACAACGGGGTATCGAACGGTGATTTGGAAGAAGACAAGACAGAATAATTTGAAATCCAACTTTGTTTGATTGTGAGAAGCTATTTAACTTCAAATGATCATCATGATGGATATGAAGTTGCTACATGTAGAATTTATGTGAGAGGAGAGGGAAAAAGCCATTAGAGGGAATATGATGAAGCTTTTTTTATTTGTTCTTGTTCTTTTACTTTTTTCCCCCCTCTAATTCTTTTTATCTTGTTTAATTGAATTATAGCGTACTGTATGGATCCAAATGTATCATCTGTTGCATATAGTTTAGGCTCATCTTTGGATATAGTTGGAAGACAAGTGGTATTTTTAATATTATAAGCCATATTAGTGTGCTTTCTATTCCTTTTTAATTTTTTTGGGCAAATTACACTTCTAGACCATTTTGATTTTAATTGATGTATTTAAAGTCTGAATTGTTTCTGTTCTTAGGTATGTAATGCATTGTTTTTTATTTTTAATTTTGTTTACAAGCTTAGTTTATTTATTATTTTAATAAACATTAATTATTAGTTCTTAATAATTGTTTGACAGGTATTTTTTTTTGTTCAACCATATAAAATTAACAAAATCTAAAAATTAAAAAAAAGGCTATGGCGGCGTTTAAAAAACGTCACTATATCCCATCCCAACGGCAAGATTTTTACAATGTATAAATGTCTATGACGGCGTTTTCAAAAACGTCGCTAAATGTCAGAGTGACGTCACAGTACAGTTAGGTAGGACATTTTAAAAACGATGCCTATACTAATATAACAACATTTTTTAAACGCCATAAAGTTATAGCGACGGCCGCGTCATCGGTGTTTGGTACTAAACGTCACAAAAAGAATTAGAGACGTTTTTAAACGCCGCTAAAAGTAGATTTTCTAGCAGTGCATGTCACTAAAAAATGACAATTAGTGACTCTTTTTTTCACAATTATTATGAATTGTTGCTAAAACTTACAATTTAGTAACTTTTTTTGTGACAACATTTTTAAACTATAGCCAAAAGTTGAAAATTAGTGATTTTTTTTGTGACGATTTTTTTAAAATGTCACTAAAACTTATAATTAATGATATTTTTTGTGATAAAATTCGTTGTTGAAAATTAACAATTAGTGACATACTTTTAATAGTGTATGGTGAAAAACGCCATTAATTATCATAGAACCTATTAGACAATAAATGCACAATTAGTCCACCTATTAGTATCTACACATAACCAACCCTACTAAAAAAGTAAAAATTAAAAATATTCATCTACTAACTTCTTAAGAATTAATTTTTAAAATTATTTTTGCTTCATAAATTGTGAATTGAAATTGTGACAACCTTTTATTACAAACTTTCAAAATAAAATAAAAAATTACAAACAACTTTATAAACTACACCAAAGTTTAAATTATGACACTATTCACTTAAGTTTGAGATAATGTTTTGCGATTCGATTTAATTGGGTTATAATTTCAAAGAGATTGTGTCATAACTTAAAATCTATTCCAATGTAATTGGAGAAGGTAAACATTCTTTAATAATAATTAAAAAGAAAAATCTATTTACATATAAAATTCATATAAAATTTTATAAAAATATATGACAATGACATTATTATTACAAATAAATTTATCTTTAATAGTGTGCTATTTTGAAGTGAAATGAACCACACCATCATTATATATGAATTTTTTTATTTGTATAGCTACATATAATTTTATTTGTATTATATATATATATATATATATATATATATTATTTTTAAAAGTAAGTAAATGAGTCCTATAAGTTATATACATATAATTTGCGCCATCACATCACCTAGAAGCCACCTAGAAGAATCATAACAAAATGCAATCTCATGAATTATGATAGAAGATCGCAGCATCTAATGGTCACTATATGGTCAAATAAAAATAATGATTTTAAAATTTAGTAACCGTTGCATCATAAAAAATTATGAAATCAAAGTGTATCAAAACATTAACGGTTACTAACAGTTTCTCCAACCACAAGTTCGCTATTTCTTTTCTTGTTGATCAATCAAAGTGAATTGTTGTGAATAGAGAGGCTCAATTTATGCAAGAATTATCCTATCTTTTAGAAATTTCAATTAAGTTGTGTGTCATTTCAATTCTATTAATTATTTTATGTAATACAGAAGAAGAAGAAGAAGAAGAAGAAGAAGAAGAAGAAGAAGAAGAAGAAGATAGTTAGTATGTAATCAATAAAATTGTAAGGGACCACATAGAATATGGGTAGACCTATGTAATAATTTTTTCAACTTATGGAAGTTAACCTAAAAGTAAATAAATAAATAAATAAACCTAAATTTTTAATGGCAAATTTACTATAAATACATTTTCTTTTCATGAAAAGTCAATAAATATCTGTGTCTTAGCTAAGCAATGAAAATGTACCAAGAACCGAATGGAAGGATGTCCACCATTTAGGTGATTTTTCTACTTCTAGTTAAAGAAGTTTTAGGAATTTAGAAAAAAGAATCATAAATCTATTCAAAATTGACGTGACCCATAATAACAATTTTATATATGCTTTCTATTTTTTGAATCATTTTCTAATTTATTTTATGGGTTAATAGAGTTTCTGTTTTAGTTATGACCATAAATTTTTTAATTTGAGTTATTTCCATCATGGACCATCATATCTTTGTGGGCTGCAATTGCAGCCTATTAAGGAGTTGATTATGGATTGGTGTGAGGATATCTTTGAAGGAAAATCTAGAGTGGTTCTGGAGCAGGAAAGGAGTGTCTGGATCAGCTACTATGGTATCCCTTTAAATTTATGGAATAGTGCAAATCTAAAGAGAATTAGTGGGTTATGGGGAAATGTCCTGTGTTTTGATAGAGATACTAATCAACGTAAATCCTTTGTGTGTGCGAAGATTAAGATTTCCACCAAGTACATGGAACCCATTAATGAGGTAGTAAACTTGGCTTGCAGAGGCTTAGTACACCAAGTGAGAGTTTGTGAAGAACATGTAGTGATGGAAAAAACGATGACTGTGGTGTGCAAATGCTAGAAGGACCAAGTGGTGGATGAGAAAGGTAGCTCAAATGCAGTAGGAAAACAGAGTGTAGAAAGGGGTAACAGTAAAGAGGAAGAGGATGATGACATGGACGATGACTCAGACCATGCATTGGAACTCAGAGTTGATGTGGCTAAAGAATGCAAGGCACATGGAGAGAGTAAGAGTGAGGAGGTGGAGCAGGAGCCATATGGGAAAAGTAATACAGAAGTTGTAGAGTCAAGTGGAGGCGTGGAGAAAGAGACTAATGGAGAGGCATGCAAACTAATGATGGGAATGGGGAACCTAAATAACGGCTATGCAGTTGGTAGTAGTAAAAGTCAGAGTATAGATTATCCTGTGCTCACACCACGATATGTTCAAAGCCTCAGTGGGTCAAGTCTAAATAGGCCTGGACTAGAAATAGAAGTGGTTATGGGCCATAATCAAAGGATATGCCAAGGGCATGGGCTACAAAAAGTCATTCAACCTCAGAATGGGCCCAAGGGTCAAGTTCATACCACTAATGAAGGCTGTGGTGACATTGGGCCAGACTCTAGAGTTTCAAGTGTGTCTGAAGCCTAGGAGCTAGGGCCTAAGTCTCAACCTACTAAGCAAATGAAGGGGAAGAAGAAGATGAGAAGTAAATCAATTATGTGTCCTCAGTATCCATATGAGGGCTCCCTCAGTTTACTCAGAAGGAATGGTCATAAAGGGGCATCAACAAGTAAGGCAAACCCTAAATCTACAGTATGGAGGGCAGCAATAGCAGCAATTTCTCCATCAGCTTCGATAGAGAATGGGGTTGATAATAGGAGGCATCTATTGAATGAAGCTCAAGCAACTTTGAAAATGGGGGAAATTCTAGAAGTGAAGTATAATGGGAAGGAGGAAGAAGTGATAAACAAGATTGTTGAGCGTAAGGCAAATGATAAAGGAAGAATTAAAGGTGAGGTCAGAGGTGGGGTATGAAGTATGCCCATTGGGGTGAAGTCTAGGTGTATCCTTATGTTGTTATGAAGTTACTATCATGGAATGTTAGAGGGTTGGGAAAGCAAGGTAAAATTCAAAAGCTCATAAAGGAAAGGAATGTGGATATGGTGCTCCTCCAAAAAACAAAAAAATAAAAAATTTCTGAAGTTGAAGTAAGAACACTGTGGGCAAGAGACAAAATGGAGTTCCTGGTTGTGGATTCAGAAAGTTTAGTAGGTGGTTTACTTTGCATTTGGGATCCAGGTGTGTTCCAGATGTCAGAATGCTGTAGTAACAGGAGGTTTCTCATAATATCATGTACATTATTCAACTCTTTTGAGTGTGCTGTTTTAAATATTTATGCACCTAATGAAATGGGTTTAAGAGCATAGTTTTGGGAAAACTTACTAAAGTTAAAGGAGGTATTTTCTCAACCTTGGTGTATGGGTGGGAATTTTAATCAGATAAGAAATATTGGTGAAAGGAAAGAGTGCTCAAGAAGGGATAAATGAATAAGGGAATTGAATGAGTTCATTGATAAATGTGAAATGTCTGATCTACCATTGTTTGGAATGAAGTTTACCTAGTGCAATTCAAGAGAAGGTGAGAAGTGAAATAGAATAGACAAAGTCTTAGTAGACCCAAAGTGGCTTGAGGTTTTCAAATTGAAACTATGGGGGCTGCCAAGGTTAATTTCTGATTATAGTCCCCTTCTACTGATGGAGGATGAAAGGGACTAGGGACCTAAACCCTTTAGGTTCCAAAATGCATGGTTCTTACATAATAAATTCCATGCTTTTTGAGAGAATAGCTAGAAAGAGGCCAATATAGTGGGTTGGGCTGGGTACATTTTGCTTAATAAGTTGAAGACTCTCAAGGCAAAACTTAAAATATGGAATGTGGAGGTGCTTGGAAATGTTATCCATAAACTAAAAGAAGCAGAGTGTGACTTGCATAAGTTAGATCTTGTTACTGAGGTTAAAGATCTTGATGATATAGAGAAATTTAGAAGAAGGAAAGTTAGAGGAGAAGTGTGGAGATTAAGCAGAATGATGGAGAGAATGTGGCTATAGAACTCAAGATTGAATTGGGCTATGAAGGGAGATAAGAATACAAGGTATTTTTATGTTATGACAAAGTGTAGGCAAACAACGAATGAAATCAACTCAATTACAGAGGGAGAGGTAGTCTATGAGGAACCTTGGCAGGTGAAGAAAAAAGTATTTAAGCATTTCAAAGACCATTTTGCTGAGGACTGGGCAGTGAGACCTGAATTAGGAGGGTCATTTAAATCAGTACAAGGAAGTTGTGGTTTTGATATGCTAGAAGCAATGTTTACAGAAACTGAGATTAAAGCTGCAGTGATGGAATGCGATGGGAATTAAGCACCAGGGCCTGATGGTTTTAATATGGGGTGTTTTCAAAAATTCTAGAATGTGATGAAGAAGGATGTGATAAATTTTGTGAACGAATTTCACAAGAATAGTAAACTCGTTAAGGGTATAAATAGCTCTTTTATTACCCTCATACCCAAGAAGGAGAATCCAAAAGGGCTTGTTGATTATAGGCCTATGTAGACACCCCATTTTTTACCGACCTTAAGACTCTGACGTCATCGATTGAGCGCTCGATAATCACGCATGTTTGTGCTCGTTTCGAGTTTTCGGAATTTTCGGCTGAGTGCCTTGTCTCCGGGCCTCTGAACTCTTTGTGTTTTGGCTCGGTTTGTGGACCAAGCCTTGTTAACCTTGTTTGGAAGGAGAGAGAGGTCCGTAGACCACTTTTTGCGATCGTAGACCATTTTTCCCTCTTGTAGGCTAGTTTCCGATTTTCGGAGCCTTCGGCCAAGTGCCTTGTCTTGCTTCCCTTTTGGTTTGGTTTTGAACCAAACCTTGTTTTCCCTTCCCTGGAGGAAGAGAGGGTCTGTAGACCATTTTTTTGTGGTCGTAGACCACTTTTCCCTCTTGGAGGCTAGTTTCCGATTTTCGGAGCCTTTGGTCACGCGCCTTGTCTCGGGACCGCTTAACGTTCTCCTTTTGGCCTAGTTTTCGGACCATGCCTTGTTGCCTTGGTCTAGAGGGACACAGAGGTCTCGTAGACCACTTTTTGTGGCCGTAGACTACTTTTCCCTCGTAGACCCCCTTTTGGTGCCCGTAGACTAGTTTTCGAGGTTTCCAACTGCGCGCCTTAACTCGCGGGCTTTTGTCTTGCATCCTTTTTGGTTTGTTTTCAGCATAAACCTTGTTTTCCTTGCTTGGAGGGTGGAATAAGGGTTGGAGACCAGTTTATCTCCCTGAAAACCACTTTTCTTCCTCGCCAGCCAATTTTCTGGTCGGCCAACTGGTCTTGGTGGTCTTTAGACCACCAAAAGTGGTCGGCAGCCATGCCACTACCTTACTTTTTTGGTGCAGACCACCTTCCCCCCCTGCCGATCACTTGGTCTCCTTGCAGACCACTTATGGTGGTCAGCCGACCAGTGTAAGTAGCTGGCCGACCACTTCAAGTGGTCGGCGACTTTCCTACAGTTTCCTGCACATATTTTCTTACCAGCTGTGGCAGCTGGTAAGCACAAAAATCATCCTCCATACATGGGGGGATTGCATCTAGCTTCAAGCTTGTTCAACAAGCTTGAGGCTTGGTTTTCTATAAAGGGGAGGCCCTCTCTCCATTCTCTAGGTTTTGAAATTTGCTTAGAAGCTATACATACACATATATCTCTATATTTCTCTCTTTGTCTCATTTTTGTGCTTGAAAGTGCCTTTCTTTCACACTTTTGCACACAAACACATAGTGAAACACCACACTTTTGTTGCTAAGGCACCTAGAAGCTGGTTTTAGTGTTTTTGGATTGGTTTGAGCTCAGAAAAGCTGCTGGAGTTGCAGCTTTGAAGTTGTTCTTCAAGGGTGAGTTTCTAACATCTTAAACCTGGGTTTTTGTTTAAGCTTTTGGCCCTATTTGCATGCTGATTTAGGCCTAACTTTTAACTACAAAAAGTTCTGATTTCAAGTGTTCTAAATGTTTAGGACCACCTCTTTTAGGACTTCTCACCACTGAAACTCAGAAGAATTTCAATGGTGGAAAGTGTGTTTTGAGGTCCCAAATAGGAGGGGGTCATCCCCTCTCCTTGTATCTTGGATGCTTGCTTTATTGGCCTCATGTTTGAGCATGGTTTCCTAGCATGTGTTGGCTTGTTCTCAACTTGTTTTTGGTGTTATTTTGGCGTGGCATGCCTCTGTTTCAGCTTGGTTGAGTCACCTCTTGCATGCTTTATACACTTGTAGTGTAAATTTTGCATACTAGCCTTGCATGCTTATGTTGATAGCTCATCTTTTTAGCATGTTTTGGTCCTATCTCAGCAAGTTTTTGGCCATGTTTTAGCATGCTCTAGGTCTGATTTATGTTGTTTTGGTCATGCATGCCTTGCTTTTTATAGCCATAGTGCATTCTAACTCACTAGCTTTGAGTTTCCAAGCCACTAGCATGCATTGCTTGGGCTATTTGCATGATTTGGCATCTTTTGCTACATGATTTCAGTGCAAATAGTGTGGCCATACACTCACATCTTTCACTCATTCAGTGCTTTGGAGGGTTGGTTCTTTATGCCTTTGGTATGAGCCATTGTGCATGCCATCTTGCCTAGCCTTTTGGACCACTATTTCAGTGTGTTTTTGGTCCCATTTTTCCATGATACAACTCTAATTTTTGTTAGTGGAGTCACCTCATGCTTGGTTTTGGTAGGTGTAGTGTAATCCTCCATATTGGCCTTGCATATTCCATGTTTCATGCCTTTATGCTAGCTTGTTTTGGCTCTGGTCCATACATGTTTTAGCATCATTTTGACATGCTCTAGGACTTTTTTGGGTTGCCTTGGCCATATGCGTCATGTATTGCATAGCTATAGTGCAAGTGCCTATGCTAGTTTTAAGCTTTGACCCTCCTAGCATGCTTCATTTGTGATATGTATATGATTTGGCATCATTTACCATGTTGTTTCAGAGCGTATAGTATTGCCATGCTCCCACTCCTTTCACTCTTTGAGTGCCTTTAAAGGTTGTGCATTATTGCCCTGTTTGTGGCCTAGCTTGTATGCATGCATGCCTTGCCTTTTGGGCTCCTGTCTTAGCATGTTTTGGTCTTTGTTTTGACCTATTTGAGCTCTATTTGTGGCTGGTTCATCCATTTGTGCCATGCATTGCATGCCTCTTGTGTAGTCTCATTCACTAGCTTTCATGCTTAAGGATTCTTGCATGCCATACTTGAGATGTTTGCTTGCCATCACATCATTTCACATGATATTTTAGTGTATATAGTGTGGCTACACTCTTACATTTGTCACTCCTTGATCATGCTTGAGAGTTGTCCTCTTAGGCCTAATTGATGAGCCATTGCATGTGCATGCATTTTCTTGCTTTCATGCTAGCATTTCAGAGTGTTTTGGCCACTGTTTTGGGCATGATTGAGGTCTGTCCATATTCGGTTTAAGTCCATATGACATTGTTATTTGCATGTTGTTGCATGTTCATGATGTTGTTGCATGCTTGTTGCATTGCATGTTGTTATATGCTTGTTGCATTGCATGATATTTACATGCTTGTTGTTTACATTGTGTGTGCATGTCTTGCATTGTATTTGGAATCTTGTGCATGCATTGCATTGTGTTTGGATAGGGAGTTAATCCAAACACGAGAAATGAGGAATGTTTCATACTTGAAGTGATGAAACGTGCATCATTTCTCGATCGCCGACGTTCTTGATCATGCATGATAGAGTTTAAAGCCCTTATGTGTTATGTGTGCATTCATTTACATTGATTCGTGCAATCTTGGCTTCTCGGCCATCGTGCGTTGCGATGCTTGATTGGTGGCCCGAGAGTCGAGAACCGTACTCCCTTGAGATCATGAAATGATAGGGAGGGTGGTTGTGCACACATACCTTGCAAATATATTGCCATGCCCCTTCTTGTTCTCTGTTGCAGCAAACCAGAGTTGTGCAGATTTTTCTGGTCGGCAGACCAATAAAAGTGGCTAGCCGACCACTTTTTCTGGTCTACAGCAGAGGTAAGTGGTCGGCAGGTGGTCGGCAACACCAATAAGTGGTCGGCAATGCTCCTGGAGGTTCCCATGATGGAGTAGAAGCTATCTAGAGCTTTTGCAGTGTTCTGAGAACAATTGCAAACAAAGACAAGTTGGGGCATCGCGATGGATTTTCGAACGAGGCGACCGAGCATGCATGCGCTTCTCGCTTCGAGGCCCCTTCTATTTGCTTTACTTAATTGCTTTGCTTAAGCAAGCTAATACATTGGTTTTTGTACTTAAGTAGTTAAGGCAATTCGCTATTCATTTGTATTTAATTAGCTAGTGTAGTTAGCTAATTAGCTTGTTTTGTAATAATTAGTTAACTTGTTAGTTAATTAGCTTTGTTTTGTAAAAATTAGTTTAATTAGCTTAGATTTGCCAGTTAGCTTATTATTCGAACCCTCTGTTGAGAGGGCCAACTGTTGTAATAAGTGTGCGTGTATGTGTGAATGTCTTCCAACCCCACGTCTTTCTCCCTTTTATTTACCAGCTTTTGATGGTTAGATTAGGGATCATTTTCAATTAGGATACTTATGCTTTGCATGCTTGCATCATTCATTTTGTCTTGCATGCACCGGGCTCGGCGCATCATTCAAACTGCATTGTACTTGCAATACACTTTCTTGAATACATGTTTAACAGCATGTTATCAAGTTACATTCACATGACATCTTAGAATAGCTGAGCCACTTTTTTCTAGTTGCATTTTGCATATGTTGCATTAGGCATTATTGACATAGCTAGGATCATGCATTGATTACTAACTAGCTTCTATTTTGGCTCGGAGTACTAGGTAAGCTTTTACGCTTTAGCATACTACATGAGATGTGTATGTTGCCATGTATAGCATGCTTGCCATGAGGCTAACTGCTTAAGTGTTTAACTGCATGAATGCCTGTGGATGAAGGTTGGATTACTTGAATTGGAACAATTCATCAAAATGTGAGTTTTAAGACCATCTCCAACGGTTCATCAAACCTGGTATCAAATTCAAAATTTGATGAAAAAGCCACTTTTTTGAGCTCCAACGGCTTCACCAAATCGATATCAAATCCAGAATTCAACAAATCTTTTACCAAAATGAGAACAGGCGAAGCATTTTACCAAATCACTGTTCCTAGCCGTTGGGAGAGACTAACCGGTTAACCAGCCGGTTGCTCGGCCGGTTGACCAACCGGTCGACCGCCTAAAGGTTCAAACGGTTCGAAGAAAAGGTTCAAATAGTAAAAAAAAAAAATTATTTTTTGCCTAGCCGGTTGACCAGCCGGTCGACCACTAAAAGGTTCAAAAAGTTCAAAAAAAAAAAAAAAAAAAAAAAATTTCCGCTTAACCGGTCGACCAACCGGTTGTCCCCGGCACAAATTTGATGAAAGTGCACCGTTGGAGCGAGTGGTATCAAATTTGGTAAAATGAGTCATTTTTTGCTCAAATTTGGTGAGTGGCAAAATCATGTTTTCTAAGCCCACTTGAGGGTGGCAAATCCACGACTTAGCCTACTTGCGAGTAGCATTTTCATACCATTTTCAAACAAACAAACATGAGATGTTTTTTTCCAACTTGAGTAATTTAGTCTATACTTGTATGCTGTGCGCATCACATAGTAATTGTAGATTAATAAACCGGAATAAGAACACATGTGTTTTCAAAAACAATATATCATGATAGTAAAGGATGATCTTTGATCGGGCGAACGGGGGTGCTCATTGCATGACCTTCCCCTCTCGTACCTAAATTCTCGAGCCGAGGTAACTTTTGGTGATGACGGACACGTGGCCTTAGGCACGAGTCAGGGTTTCCTAAATTTCCCAAAATAAAATATTTAGGTGGCAACTCTGAAATCTGGCAAAGTAGTCCATGTTTGGCGCTTTTTGATTAAAATCGATTTTCCAAAACAATTTACCGAATTTAGACTCTTTGGTGATTTATCAGTCTTACATTGCACTTTATGAGATTAGATTCAGAACTGTGACATGAGTCCGAACTGTAATAGCTAAGAACAACAATTCGCGCCCTCGCGCGTGGAGCGGAGTTCTGGGCGGTCTATAGCCTATAAGTTTGGTGGGATCAATCTACAAGATTATAGCAAAACTATTTTCCCATAAGCTAAAATCAGTGTTGCCAAGTGTTATTAGTGAAACACAGTCAACTTTCTTAAGTGGAAGAAATATCTTAGATGGGGTATTAATAGCTAATGAGGTGGTAGATGGGTGGAAGAAAGCTAAGAAAAAGGAGATTATTATTAAGTTAGACTTTGAGAAGGCATATGATTCCATTAATTGGAGCTTCTTATTTTCTATGATTTCAAAGTTTGGATTTGGTGCTAAATGGACCAACTGGATTAAGGAATGTGTCACCATTGCCAAGGTCTCAGTATTTGTTAATGGGTCACCAACTGAAGAGTTCAGCCCTCAAAGGGAATTAAGGCAAGGAGATCCTTTGTCCCCTTTCCTGTTCAATATAGTTGCTAAAGGTTTGAATATCTTATTATCTAGGGCACAGGATTTAGGAATGATTAAAGGTGTGAAGGTTGGTTCAAATGGGGTTGTGCTATCTCATCTCTAGTTTACAGATAATTTCATCTTATTCTGTGAAACAGAAATGGAGGAGGTGAGAACTGTGAAAAGAGTGCTAAGATGCTTTGAAATTTTGTCTGGTTTGAGAATTAATTATCATAAAAGTGTTGTGTGTGGGGTGGGGGTATCAAAAGACATTTTGCTTGGTTTTGCCTCAGTGCTGAATTACAAGATGAAATCCTTGCCACTTACATACCTAGGACTTCCCCTAGGGGCTAATCCAAAGAAGAAAGCCACATGGAAACCTGTTTTTGATAAAGTCAGAAGAAGGTTGACTGGATGGAAAAGAAGGTTGCTGTCTTTTGCTGGCAGATTAACATCTGTTAAAGCTTTGACATCTTCATTACCTGTGTATTATTTGTCTCTGTTTAGAATGCCTGAAGGGATTGCTAAAGAATTTGAGAGGCTTCAAGCTTCATTCTTGTGGGGTGGGTCAGACTTAAAGAGGAAGATCTACATGATTAGATGGGAGAATTTAGGTAAAAGTGTGAAGCATGGAGGGTTAAGTATAAGGAAGGTGAGAAAAGTTAATAAATGCTTATTATTAAAATGGTAGTGGAGGTTTGGTAGTGAAAATGGAGCTTTGTGGAAGAGGGTTATATGCAGCAGATATAAAATGGAGATTGGAAGCTGGCTTTCAGCAATATGGAAATGAATCATAGCTACTGATGAGCAAAGTAATAGCCTACATCAGTTCTATTTAAACAATTATCAGCTGAAGGTGGGAGACAGAAGAAAAATTACCTTCTAGACTGATAGATGGTGTCAATAACTTTCATTGAAGAATGAGTTCCCAAGCCTTTACAGATTACCTACAGAGAAAAGTGATACATTGAGAGATATATGTGGTAGGAAAGATGCATCTGGTGTCTGGAACCTATCTTTTAGAAGAAATTTGTATGAGTGGGAGGTGTTGGAACTGCAGAACCTACTTAAGCATCTAGCAGCAGGCCTTGTGTTAAGACTAGAACAGATAGACAGGCCTGTTTGGTTAGCATCTAAATCAGGTGAGTATTCTGTAGCATCAATGTACAAGGCTGTTATTGGCAATCTTGGTCCATCCCTCAGGATTAGTAAATTGGTCTGGTTAAAGTATATTCCTCCTAAGGTTCAAGTTTTTGGATAGTTAGCTTGGAAAAAGAGAATTAAGACATTGGAGTTCCTACAAAGAGTGGATGTGCTACATGTCAATGGTTCTAATCTCTGTGTCTTTTGTAGGAATGATATTGAATCTGCAAATCATGTCTTAGACTGCAGTCCCTTTGTGTGGAGTGTATGGGCTGATATGTTGAATTGGTGGAGGATGCAAGGGGCACTACCAGGCTTTGTGGACTAGCTGCTACTATGGTGGACAGGAAGGAAGATAACGAAGCTGGAAAGGAAAATTTGGTGTGTTATTCCACTGGCTGTATTGTGCTCAATTTGGAAACTTAGAAATGACTGTATTTTCAACTCTTTTATTCTAAACAGGGGTAAGTTATGTGAGTTGATCAAAACCAGGATAGGCCTATGGTTGAGTCCACACTTGAAGAACTTTAATTTTTCAATTAATGATTTTGTCTTTAATCTGAGTCAAATTAGGTTATGCCTGGGAGGAGCTTTGGTGTTTTGAGTTAGGTAAAGCTGCTTATAGGTTGCTTTGAGTTAGGAGCTCCTATTTGTTGGTGTTCTGTTGTGGTGTAGCTCGATCTGCTTATGCTCAGATGGTGTTTTGTTTGTTTGTTGGTCTCTCACCAACTTGGGGCTGTGCTAGCAGATGATCGAATAGTCCTCACGGTGCCAACTTAGTTGGGATGGTGCTGGCCTATTGTGATGCTCTTTGCACTTCCTCTTATCTGTTGATGTAATCCTCTGATTGTACATTTCTTTCATCAATGGATTTCTCTTTGGCTAATCAAAATATATATATATATGTTTGTGGGCTGGTCATGATCTAGTATGGTTTCATGGACTACATGGGCTTATTTTAGTAATTTGATCTATTGATTTTTAAAGTTTCCATTGATTTTTAAAGTTTCTATGGATAGATTATTCATAAAAGTAAAAATAGAACATTAAATTAATTCAATAATTGTAATATATGATTTTATCACATTTGTTTTTATTTTATTATTTTATAAAATTAATCTAATAATTGTAATTTGTAACCACATAAATTCATTCCACGTAGTGCATAAACTATTATGTTCTATTAAGTTATTGCTTTTCACTCTTTTCTTTATTCAGTTAATGGCATAGATAATGAGAGACGAAGTAGGAACATGGACAGTTACTTTGTAACGTCTTGCCTCATATATTGCCTAGATCAAACTCGCATAAACTTTTGTAATTTCTATAGTTTTAACAGTGCATATATGTATATATAGTTGGGATGATTAGTGTGTTTAATCACTTTTTATTTATTTATTTTTATAATGTTTTGCTCGTGTGTGTTTAATAACTTTTTTTTTTTTTTTTGGGATCAGCAATGTGTTTAATAACTTTGAATACATTAAATATGTTATCCAATAAATTATACTTTTAAAACCATGAATCAAGTATAAAAAAACACATTATAATGGTTATTATTAATATTGGATTGATTGACCTCCCTTAAGGGGAGGTTTAGGTAATTAAGAGAAATAGATTTTATAACAGTTCTTGTGAAACTATTGTACCAGGAATGAATGTCTTTTTGAAAGTATTCAAGTAAAGTTGCATGAGTTGCAGGAGCTTATCATCACCAGGTTTGCAATCTGGTTAATGGTGAGGGTGACAAGGTATATTTGATAAGAACTTGGGCAAGCTAGGAAGGGAATTATAGAAGAAGAAGATAAGGTAGAAATGCAAATATAAGAAAACTTCTTCTTATTATGTTGAGTACAAGTCAAGATTCTTGCATACATACATTTACAATTAGCTCATGGCTCAAGATTCTTGAATGGTTATGTAGATTTCAATTTGTTTCAACTGTAAGAGGTATTTCCAATTTGCATAGATGTAACAAAAAAAATGTTTATGTCATCCGCAGATGATGAAACTCAATACTAGTTACCTTAAAAAATAAAAGTGATGGTGGCTTGTTAGGGTTAGGGTTTTGAGGATGAAGATGGTAATGGTATTTTTGATATGGGAGGATGTGTATTGAATAAAAGTTGATAATTTAAATTTATTTAGTGTATGTATTGAGAAAAGATGTGGAAAGAGAAGAAGTAGTGTGTGGAAATAGAATTTCCTACAAAATTAGTATGTCATATGATTATGCAAAATGACCAAACTACTCCAGATATATATATTGTTCCCCAACCAAATCAAACCCTAACCAAATACTCTCTTAGAGCATTTCCAACGTTGCATCAATTTTTAAAAGCTTTCTTTGATATCAAGTGCTCTAACAGAGGATTTTGGAATTTCATCAAAACACCAATCAATCGGGCAGACGACCAGGTGGATGTTCGGCTAGTTGACCGGCCAATGTAATTTTTTTTTTAGTTTTTTATTTTTATTTTTTATTTTTACTTTAAGGTGGTCGACTGAGCAATCGACTTGACCAGTGCAATTTTTTCATAAATTTTCCCTTGAGGTGGTCATCTGAGAGGATATTCAAAGGATATCCGAGGGATGTCCAGCAACGATAATGAACAATGATTTGATAAAAGACACATTAGTCCTCAGTTTGATGACAAAAAAGTGAAATCCTCAATTTAATACTTATTTGGTACAATTGTTACAGCAATAAAACGACTCAGTTTTCATCAAATTCAAATTTGATGAAATGTTTGAGTAACCAAAGATGGTCTTATATGTTGAAGACCATTTTCTCTTTCCCTCTCTCTATCCTCAAAACCCTAAGAAATCCTTTCTCTCTCTCTCTTTCTCTTTACTATAACTGCAACCAGCTCCACCATCGCGCGAATGGCGGCACCATAAGCCCTTGATTAGGGATCAGCACATTAGTTCCGCCGCCGTCGATTCGACTGTCGTTATGTCTATGATCAAATCTGTGGCTCATCATTGCCTCATAGAAAAGAAAGAATCAAAGTGAAAATAACGACACTAAGCACAGCGCTTCCCTGCCTCATTGCCGTCTTCCTCCTCACCTCAGCTCCCTCTGTCTGTCTGTGTATCTCTTTCTCTCTCTCTACTGTGAACTGTGAACTGTGAACCTCTCACTCTTACTCTCTCTTTCTCTTTCTCTTTTTATGTTTGTGTTTGTGCTTATGTGCAACATGGAAGGAACAACACTATACCACCCTCAAATAATTGATGACATTTTTAGCGATTTCAAGGGTTGCCGTACCGATAAACACATAAATATTTAAATACATGTATACACACATCTCTGATCTGTTCATTTTTCAAGTTCATTCGTAGATATGAAGCTCAATCTCTAAAACCCTAACACAGATCACAATCCAATAGAGCTTAGTTGTTGTTTCTACAGAAGCAAACCCACGGTCACCAAAAAGATTATTTGATTATTCAAACTTTATTCTATTGATTTTGATTGTGTTGATTAATTTTATACTCTGGTGGTACATAATAGTATTTATTTATTTATTTATTTGTTAGTGTAAATGGAAGAAGAAAAATTTGAGGATTTGAATATGGATTGCTTGGTGAATGTGTTTGGGAGAGTTAGAATTGAATCACTACTTGACATTCCCTTTGTGTGCAAGTCATGGCACAGAGCCACAATTTATCCTCCATGCTTGAAGCGACTTGATTTTTCTCAAATCTTACTTGATGTTGTTGGGTTTCTATCAGATAAAACTATTTTTGTTTGTTTTTGTTGTTGGATTTGAACAGATGGATTTTCAACAATTGAGAAGAATTCCACCAGTTAGTGGATTCATGAACATATATTTTTAATAGCTATAAAAAAAATTAGACAGATAATTTTTTTGAACAGTGGATATAATCTGTTCAAAATGAGAATTTGAACAAATAAGTTAAAAATTAGAATTTGAATAGATAAGTTAAAAACGAGAATTTCAACAGAGAGAAAAAAGAGGTGTAAAAATTCAACAGATAACCGAATTTTAAATAGATAAAGGGAAAAAATTGAACAGGTAGTCAAAAAATTTGAACAGATAGATATAAACTTGAACAGATAGGAAAAAAAGTCAACAGATAAAAAAAGTTAACAGATAAATTAAAGGGTAAAATTAAAAACAAAATGTCTTCGAGAATTAATAAAAAGACTTTTCACTAAACTATTTCACAAATAATGAATCTCTCACTAATAAAAAAATATCCACTGAATCTAATATTTTATACTCTTTTTAAATTGAATATATTATCAATTTACTCTTTTAATAATTAAAATTTATTTCCTTTTTTTTTTTTCTTACAAAAAGAGAGAAGGTGCAAAGAGAGCATTTTCTAACAACAAATCAATTGACAGGTTTGGTCATAATCTGCCAAATCTAGCAATGGAAGGTCAGCGATTTTATATATTTATGGAAAAATTAGTCTAATATTTCTCTCTAACTTTTGTTAATGAGAGAGGTCCACAATATATATATATATATATATATATATATATATATTTGTAATCTAAGGTCCTCTGATCCATCACCCGTAATTATAGACATCAAATTTCTTCTAAACTCTCTCTCTCTCTCTCTCTCTCTCTCTCTCCCCTTCTCAACATCATCATCTCTCTCTTTCTTTGTGTATAGCAAAGCAAAGCAAAATCAAAGCAACAATGGCTCTATGGATGAACAAAGGTTCAGAACCTTTGATCGAAAGCGAGGTAGTCGACCTTCAGAGCATCGCCAACCTTCAGGAATCTATTATGAGAGACCATTCTTAACGATTGAGATATGAGTCAGATTTGATTTTGTGACCTGAAAATTTCTTGAGCACTCAAATCATTGTGATTTTTGCTCCGATCAACACCTTTGTCTAAGATCTGAGTCAAATTCGATGGCAGCGAAGAAAGCTAGGATTCAATGAGAAACGAAACCATCGTCAAAACAGAGCAAAAATCATATTCATCTTTATATCTATTGGATGGTGATACTACCAAGGTTATGTCATATATATATATATATGAATAATGTTTGAGAGCCACAATTTGTGTGGCTCAAATGGCTCAAAACTGCCAAAACGACGTCGTTTTGGCATGTTTTGTGCTCAAAACGACGTCGTTTTGGCAATTTTGAGCCATTTGAGCCACAAAAATTGTGGCCCTCTACCATTGCCCTATATATATATATATATATATATATTTGTTCATATAAGTTTGTTATTATACTCAATTTGACTACTACTGTAAGAACCCGCATTTTTCATTGTAATCATGTTCATGAGCATTTGTATGATTATGACTTGTTAAGCTTGCATGTGTATGTTGTGGCTTGTTTTGCTTTAGCGAGTGAGATCCATGCCTTGTTTTGAAGCCTTGTGATTTGTCTAAGTGTTGTGTGCTTGCCTAAGTTATGTTAGCCGACGTTACGCCTAGATCATTCCAAGCCGAGGTCACTCTCAGTCTAGAAGTATCTTGGAACCCCTTGTTGACCTCCGTCTTTGCCTTGACACATTAGCCGAGATGTTACCTTGCACCCAAGTGAACTCGTCCTGGAAGTGGTATGACCTAGGCCGAGGTGTGGCGCATCTAGGCCAAGATGTGGCACAGCTTAGTCAAGTGTTGTCCTTCCTAGCCGAGGTCATTGTCACCTTAGTTCCCGAAGTCCTTTGTTAGCCGATGTCACCCCTTGCCGGAGTGTCATCCCGTGCAGCTTGTTAGATATGCCTTGTTGATTAGCCGATGTCATAGCCTGTCAGAGAGCCCATACCGCTTTGCTTGTTGAACACCCTTCCACCATGCTTTGTCTGGTCTGTCAGTCACCTTTTCAGGTAGAACCCAACCAGTCGCCGCCACGTGTCTCAGCAGAGGATTAACCCCAGAACCGGGTATAGAAAACTATCATTTGGTGTCATAACCTTGTCTTGTAGAGAGAGAAGCTCTAGGAGGAAGAAGGAGTTTTAGAGTGAAGGAGTAGATCTTCAAGCTTGATTCCTAGAGATCCAACCGTTAGATCCGCGTTCTAAGGTTAGATTCTTGATCTACTCGTGATGTTCTTTACGTTCATGTATTTGCATTGCATGATCGGACATGATTTGTAAGCCATGCATCGTCTTGAAATCCGGTTTTAGAAAGAGAAAATGGCATTCATGAGTTCTTCAAGAAAAGTTATGTTTTGATCCGGAAGCTCTTTGACTAGACTCATGTTTTGTGTTTGTTCTTGCATGATTTCCAACTATGGGTACCCAGGTCCGTGTTTTCAAACTTGTAACATGAAAATCCCAGATTTGTGATGACAGATTGGTATCATCGAACATTCATATTTTCCATGTTTTCATACTCATGTTCTTCATATTCATCAGCAGAGGGAGAACCCAGAGTTTCCCGACCTCTTTTCCTTGCATGTAGCCCTCGGAAACACACCTCGGCTTAGACCTGGTTGGTGCCCAGTAGGTTTTCCAAAAATCATTTGCATGCATAATAGACTTGTTTTGAGGAATATGTTCAAGTACGCTTTGCCATGTGATTGTAGGACTTGGACCTTGCTTGACCCCGACGTTTGAAGAATTATGTGAGTGGTATTTTTAATAAAGCTATGTTACACTTGCTTTCATAAATCTCGTCTTGCCTTGTTTTGAAAAGTACTTGATCTAGCATGAATGACTATCCCTATTTTGTGTATCAAATGCTATCTTGTTTTGATGACTTGTCTTGACAGTCCTTAGTGCTAGAGGACTTTAAACTTTCGCAGCACAGCTTGTCTTGACAGTCCTTAGTGCTAGAGGACTCTAAACTTTCGCAGCACTCTTGTCTTGAAAGTCCCTAGTTGCAGGGGACTATAATGTAACTGCACTCTTGCCTTGGGAATGTCATCACCCTCTTGTATTAAGTAGATGTAATAACATCCAAAGTACTTGAAAGGCCGGCAATGAACTTGATTTCCCTCTTGATTGTAGAGTATGCTATGTATTGTTTCGAAAGAAATCTTGGATATCAATCATGCAAACCTTTATTTCTAATATCATTCACTGAGTATCCAAGCTCACCCTCTCTATATATATGTAGGTGATGAACAAGAAGGCATTGAGGCCTAGACGTGATTGCCGATGTGTTTTGGGTGCCTTGCCGACATGTTTTGGATTTGCGTTTTGCATCGTCTTGAAGATTATGCTTCTCGGCTTATGTTTTCTTTGTTTGTTTTTGGCATATGTCGGCTTGAGAAGCCTTTTGGTCAGGACGTGTTTTGTATCTCATTCTTGCTGTATCTAAATTGTAAGACTTGTAAAGATGTTTGATGTATGACATTCCATTGGACTTATGCACGGCTCTCATGGACTATTTAGGTTTTGTATATGTATATATATTGCTTCCGCACTTGTAAGCCCCATATTTTATACTCTGATTGTGTGTGATCTTTGCAAGACGGCCTTCGGTAACCTCGGGTTACTGGCCATCACGGCACCAAACTACTAGGGGCGGTTTGGGGGCGTGACAGAATGGTATCAGAGCACAAGATCCTTGTAGTACGTTAATCACACACCTTGAGTCCTAGAGAGCCTAGGATTTCCCTTAGAGGAATGTTAAGATTGCATCATATTGCTTGCTACTTGACTATGTGTGCATCGTTTTAGCCTAGACGCTCGTTACTTGCATATGTGTTATCTGTTTAGTTGTTTTAAAGTCTCATCTTGCATTCCCCCTAGCATCATGAGGAGAGGTAGACCTCCGGTTGGCCGAGATCGATCAGAAGACAGGTTGGAGAGGTTGGAAAGGTTAGTCGAAGGCTTGGTTCGTGAGCAGAGACAACCTAGGCCGCAGGATACTGGTACCGCTTCTACACATGCCGAACAGACGAATGGCCGATATGCAGCTCCACCCCCTCCAGTGCCACAAGTGCCTCCACAGCAAGCTTTGTATGGGAACGACACGATAACTCTGATCAGAGAGTTCAAGAAGATGAAACCGCCGAGATTTCAGGGAGGTATAGAACCAATGAAAGCCGAGGCATGGGTTTTAGAGATGGAGAAGTTGTTTGAAGTTTTCCCCAGTACAGACGCCCAGAAGGTATCTCTGGCAGCATTCACATTAGACGACGATGCTCGTAGGTGGTGGATGATGGTCCGAGAAAGCAATCCGGGTTTGACTTGGGCAAAATTTTTGGAGTTATTCTACAACAAGCATTTTCCCCTCAGCGTCCGAGACCGAAAGACCACGGAGTTTCAGAATCTGATCCAAGGGAACAAGACGGTCGCAGAATACGATCGTGCCTTTACTGAACTAGCGAGATATGCGCCTCATATGGTTGACGACGAGTACCGAAAGGCGAGGAAGTTCGAAAGTGGGTTACGGGGACCGATACAAGATCGGGTCAATATGCTCAATATGCCGACGTACGCCGGAGTACTGGACAAGGCCATCCTGGCTGAAGCTAACTTGAACCGATACCAGAGTTCAGGTGAGGGTCAGAGGAAGAGACAGAGTTATGACAATCGCCGAGTTCCGTTCAATGCCAAGAAGAAGATAAGCACAGACAGTTCCAGCAACTCAAATCAGGAAGGTAACGTCAAGCCGATGTGCGCGAGTTGTGGAAAGCTACATTTCGGGGTTTGTCGTTGGGCAACAGGAGCTTGCTACGAGTGTGGCGAGATAGGCCATCGCGTGAAGGACTGCCCGAAAGCAAGGACCGATGATGGGAAGAGGACTGGGAGCACCTCGGGCTCTGCACAGAAGAATAACATCGGGGGAGTACAGGCGAGGCAGGGCAGAGTTTTCGCATTGGTGCCGGGAGACGCCCAGAATGCTGAAACAGTGGTGTCAGGTACCATTTCAATTTGTTCTCAAGATGCATACGTATTGATTGATTCGGGTTCTACGCATTCATTTGTGTCCACTATATTCGCCGAGAAGTTGGATAGGGAATTAGAACCCCTTGATTATGTATTATCTGTGTCTACTCCATCTGGGAGAAATATGATTGTTACATCCATTTATAGGGCGTGTATTGTCATAATTGAGAACGTAGAGTTGTTAGTTGATTTGATGCCATTAAACATGACTCACTTCGATGTTATATTGGGAATGGATTGGTTAGTGGCGAATCATGCATCCATTAATTGTGTTACTAAGAACGTCACATTGAAGACCCCAAGCCAAGCTGAGGTCATTTTTCAAGGTAAAGGAATAGTACCCCCACCTTACTTAATCTCATCCATGAAGGCCTACAAGTTGATCCAAAAAGGATGTAAGGGTTATTTATGCAGTATACTAAGTGATCTGAATGGAAATGTTGAGTTAGCCGACATACCCGTTGCTGAGGAATTCCCCGACGTCTTCCCGAATGAGTTGCCTGGCCACCTTGTCGATAGAGAAACAGAGTTCACTGTGGATGTCTTGCCAGGAACACAACCTATCTCCAAAACACCCTATAGAATGGCTCCAGCCGAACTTAGAGAACTGAAATCGCAATTACAGGAATTGTTGGATAAGGGATTCGTCAGGCCGAGCACTTCACCGTGGGGAGCACCCGTTCTGTTTGTTAAGAAAAAGGATGGCACACTTCGTCTTTGCATCGACTACAGGGAACTCAATAAGGTGACCATTAAGAACAAGTATCCATTGCCTAGAATCGATGATTTGCTTGATCAACTACGAGGAGCACGAGTCTTTTCCAAGATTGACCTTAGGTCAGGCTACCATCAGTTGAAGGTTAAAGCCGAGGACATTGAGAAAACTGCTTTTCGGACAAGATATGGTCACTACGAATTTTTGGTAATGCCCTTCGGAGTAACCAATGCCCCAGCAGCGTTCATGGACCTGATGAACAGAGTCTTTAAGCCGTACCTAGATGAATTTGTCATTATTTTTATCGACGACATATTGATCTATTCTGGGAGTGCGAGCGAGCACGAGAACCATCTGAGACTTGCCCTGCAGACCTTGAGAGATAAGAAGTTGTACGCCAAGTTAAGTAAATGCGAGTTTTGGCTTTCCAGCATTTCATTTCTAGGGCATGTGATTAATGAAGACGGTATATCAGTTGACCCCAGTAAGATTGAAGCCATTGTGAATTGGCCGACGCCGACCAACGTGTCCGAGGTCCGTAGTTTCCTGGGTTTGGCAGGTTATTACAGAAAGTTTGTGAAGGATTTCTCGAGGATTGCAGTGCCTTTGACACAACTAACCAAGAAGGGAGCAGCTTATGAATGGACCAATGAAAGGGAATCAGCTTTCCAGGAACTGAAGACGAGGTTAGTTACAGCACCGGTTCTAGTACTACCATCAACTAATGAGGAATTTCAGATCTACAGTGATGCTTCACATAAAGGTTTGGGTTGCGTATTAATGCAAGAAGGTAAAGTCATAGCGTACGCGTCTCGTCAGTTGAAGCCCAATGAAAAGAATTATCCTACCCATGATTTGGAGCTAGCTGCCGTGGTTTTTGCCTTAAAGATATGGCGTCATTACCTGTACGGAACATCTTGCCAAGTTTTCACCGACCACAAGAGTCTGAAATACTTGTTCACCCAGAAAGAGTTAAATATGAGGCAGAGAAGATGGCTCGAGCTGTTGAAGGACTACGACATGCAGATTCAGTATCACCCAGGTAAGGCAAACTCCGTAGCCGACGCATTAAGCAGGAAGCTAGTCGGAAGTTTGGCGTGTCTGGCAACAGTCTCAGCGGAACCGACCATCGTTGAGGAAGTGAAGACCAGGCAGGTGGAAGATAAGTTCCTAAAAAGAGTAATCGATGAATTTGTCTCCATGCCGAGGCCAGGTTACACAGTGGAAAATCAGGCGCTTAGGTTCGAAGGAAGATTGTGTGTAGCCGACGTACCAGAATTGAAAAGGAAGATTTTGCAAGAGGCCCATAGCTCCAAGTTTGCCATTCATCCAGGGAGCACCAAGATGTATCAGGACATAAAGCGGACCTTTTGGTGGCCAAACATGAAAAGGGAGATAGCTGAGTTTGTATTTCAGTGTCTGAGTTGTCAGCAAGTGAAGGCAGAACACCAGAGACCGGCAGGACTTCTCCAACCCTTGTCAATTCCTGAGTGGAAATGGGAGCACATCTCCATGGATTTCGTAGTGGGCTTGCCGAGGACGCAAAGAGGTATGGATTCCATCTGGGTTATAGTCGACAGGTTTACTAAGTCAGCTCACTTCTTGCCTGTCAAGACTGCATTCAATGCCGACCGACTTGCCGAATTGTACATGAATGAGATCGTTAGGCTTCATGGTGTGCCGATGTCCATTGTGTCAGACCGAGACCCGAAGTTCGTTTCTAGATTTTGGCAGAGTTTACAAGGAGCCTTGGGAACAGAATTGAGATTTAGCACAGCCTTTCACCCCCAGACCGACGGGCAGACAGAAAGAATGATTCAGACACTCGAAGACATGCTTAGGTTGTGCGTGTTGGATTTTCAGGGGAGTTGGGAATCGCATTTGCCATTAGTAGAGTTCGCGTACAACAACAGTTATCAAGCCAGCATAGGCATGGCGCCGTATGAAGCTCTGTATGGAAGAGAGTGCAGATCGCCGATGTGTTGGACTGAAGTAGGAGACAAAGCTCTAATTGGCCCCGAGTTGGTTCAGATGACAACTGAAAAGATCAAACTCATTCAGCAGAGGATTAAAACCGCACAGAGTCGACAGAAGAGTTATGCCGACCAAAGAAGGAGGGAGTTAGAATTTGAAATTGGGGATCACGTGTTTTTGAAAGCTTCGCCGATGACAGGAGTTTCGAGATTTGGGAAGAAGGGTAAACTTGCACCCCGATATATTGGGCCATTTGAAATTCTTGAGAGGATCAACGCCGTTGCTTACAGACTTGCTTTGCCACCAGATTTGAGTCGAGTCCACAGTGTGTTCCATGTTTCGATGTTGAGGAAATATATCCGAGACCCACTGCACGTAATAGATTATTCCGGAATTGTGGTTAATGAAGACTTGGGCTACGAAGAGAAGCCGATGAGAATTATCGACAGACAAGTGCGACAGCTGAGAAACAAGTCGATATCAATGGTGAAAATCGAATGGGAGAAGCATTATGGCGGGGAGGCCACATGGGAAAAGGAAGAAGAGATGAAAATCTGTTACCCGGAGTTATTCATAGGCCATGGTAACTTAAGTTTGGGGACCAAACTTCCTTAAGGAGGGTAGACTGTAAGAACCCGCATTTTTCATTGTAATCATGTTCATGAGCATTTGTATGATTATGACTTGTTAAGCTTGCATGTGTATGTTGTGGCTTGTTTTGCTTTAGCGAGTGAGATCCATGCCTTGTTTTGAAGCCTTGTGATTTGTCTAAGTGTTGTGTGCTTGCCTAAGTTATGTTAGCCGACGTTACGCCTAGATCATTCCAAGCCGAGGTCACTCTCAGTCTAGAAGTATCTTGGAACCCCTTGTTGACCTCCGTCTTTGCCTTGACACATTAGCCGAGATGTTACCTTGCACCCAAGTGAACTCGTCCTGGAAGTGGTATGACCTAGGCCGAGGTGTGGCGCATCTAGGCCAAGATGTGGCACAGCTTAGTCAAGTGTTGTCCTTCCTAGCCGAGGTCATTGTCACCTTAGTTCCCGAAGTCCTTTGTTAGCCGATGTCACCCCTTGCCGGAGTGTCATCCCGTGCAGCTTGTTAGATATGCCTTGTTGATTAGCCGATGTCATAGCCTGTCAGAGAGCCCATACCGCTTTGCTTGTTGAACACCCTTCCACCATGCTTTGTCTGGTCTGTCAGTCACCTTTTCAGGTAGAACCCAACCAGTCGCCGCCACGTGTCTCAGCAGAGGATTAACCCCAGAACCGGGTATAGAAAACTATCATTTGGTGTCATAACCTTGTCTTGTAGAGAGAGAAGCTCTAGGAGGAAGAAGGAGTTTTAGAGTGAAGGAGTAGATCTTCAAGCTTGATTCCTAGAGATCCAACCGTTAGATCCGCGTTCTAAGGTTAGATTCTTGATCTACTCGTGATGTTCTTTACGTTCATGTATTTGCATTACATGATCGGACATGATTTGTAAGCCATGCATCGTCTTGAAATCCGGTTTTAGAAAGAGAAAATGGCATTCATGAGTTCTTCAAGAAAAGTTATGTTTTGATCCGGAAGCTCTTTGACTAGACTCATGTTTTGTGTTTGTTCTTGCATGATTTCCAACTATGGGTACCCAGGTCCGTGTTTTCAAACTTGTAACATGAAAATCCCAGATTTGTGATGACAGATTGGTATCATCGAACATTCATATTTTCCATGTTTTCATACTCATGTTCTTCATATTCATCAGCAGAGGGAGAACCCAGAGTTTCCCGACCTCTTTTCCTTGCATGTAGCCCTCGGAAACACACCTCGGCTTAGACCTGGTTGGTGCCCAGTAGGTTTTCCAAAAATCATTTGCATGCATAATAGACTTGTTTTGAGGAATATGTTCAAGTACGCTTTGCCATGTGATTGTAGGACTTGGACCTTGCTTGACCCCGACGTTTGAAGAATTATGTGAGTGGTATTTTTAATAAAGCTATGTTACACTTGCTTTCATAAATCTCGTCTTGCCTTGTTTTGAAAAGTACTTGATCTAGCATGAATGACTATCCCTATTTTGTGTATCAAATGCTATCTTGTTTTGATGACTTGTCTTGACAGTCCTTAGTGCTAGAGGACTTTAAACTTTCGCAGCACAGCTTGTCTTGACAGTCCTTAGTGCTAGAGGACTCTAAACTTTCGCAGCACTCTTGTCTTGAAAGTCCCTAGTTGCAGGGGACTATAATGTAACTGCACTCTTGCCTTGGGAATGTCATCACCCTCTTGTATTAAGTAGATGTAATAACATCCAAAGTACTTGAAAGGCCGGCAATGAACTTGATTTCCCTCTTGATTGTAGAGTATGCTATGTATTGTTTCGAAAGAAATCTTGGATATCAATCATGCAAACCTTTATTTCTAATATCATTCACTGAGTATCCAAGCTCACCCTCTCTATATATATGTAGGTGATGAACAAGAAGGCATTGAGGCCTAGACGTGATTGCCGATGTGTTTTGGGTGCCTTGCCGACATGTTTTGGATTTGCGTTTTGCATCGTCTTGAAGATTATGCTTCTCGGCTTATGTTTTCTTTGTTTGTTTTTGGCATATGTCGGCTTGAGAAGCCTTTTGGTCAGGACGTGTTTTGTATCTCATTCTTGCTGTATCTAAATTGTAAGACTTGTAAAGATGTTTGATGTATGACATTCCATTGGACTTATGCACGGCTCTCATGGACTATTTAGGTTTTGTATATGTATATATATTGCTTCCGCACTTGTAAGCCCCATATTTTATACTCTGATTGTGTGTGATCTTTGCAAGACGGCCTTCGGTAACCTCGGGTTACTGGCCATCACGGCACCAAACTACTAGGGGCGGTTTGGGGGCGTGACAACTACAGTGAATGAACTCAGATTCAAGTATAAATTTGAGTAAGAGTATTTTCAATCCTCAATTTCTTTTTGTGTATGTGTTTGTTGAAGGTTGCCTGAAATTTCTTTGTAAAAAGACACAATTTTCTCTAATTTGGTTAAAACACAGAGAAAATTATGAGCAAATAAGAGAAAGTTGGTCAAATATATAGAGAAAATTATGAGCAAATCACAAAGAAAATTATGAGCCAACTAGATCAAATTCGACCCAAAGAAATTTCAAAATACAGAGAAAATTAGAGAAATTTCAAACCAGAAAAATGTTGAGGAACCCCAACCACTACAAAAATATTGCATGCCATTTATCTTATAAAATTTTAATACTAGTGACCTAAAAAAAAAAAAATTCCCCTATATTTATTATTATTTTAAAAAATTATAAAAAAAATCTTAAAATTTGATAGTGGATGGAATGTGAAAGCAGTTAGATCTGTTAAGAATGTGATTGTTTAACTTAAAAAAAAGATTTTTTTTTTTAAAAAAGTAAAAAGTTAATTTGTCATCAATTAAAAAATTAAAATGCCATATCATTTTTTTATGCACACAAATAAAATTTAACAACTTTTATGATACATTAATTTTTAAGAAAAATTATCATTAAGTGGTAATCTATAAAAATTATTTTGCATTAATAAAAAAAAATTATAATTATAATTATTAATATTTATAATTTTTTGTAATTAATTTTTTTGAACTCGACTGCCCTAACTTTTATTACTCTTAAAAAATTTTAAAAATCACAAAAAATAAAAAAAAAATCTCAAATGACCACTTGCACAAATTCATGCTCTTTCATCATCTCTATGTTTTTTAAGATGGTTGCCAAGCAACACAGCACAAAGAGCCTAAATAGAACTAGAAAAATCAGCTAACACTACAAGCTTCTAAAGCAATTGGAGCTGAAAAGGGACGAGGAAGCATCCTCCATCCAAACTCGAAGGCCTGACAGGAAATGCATTACATGCAATTATAATAATTAAAATAATTGTTTTTTTTGGTATAAATAAGAACTGGATTACACGCAATTATAATAATTAAATATTAGTAAAATAAGACTCGTGGCATCAATAATCATAAACAAATAATGAGTATAAAATTGACCGGAGCCCATCGGGCCTAAGCCAGGTTCCAACCATCTCAAATTCCCTCGTAAAATTTGGGTTGGGAAACTGAAGGACGACTGGGCTCCCATCTCAATCTCGACCCAATTTTTAAAAATTCAGAAATGAAAACTAAAAGCACGGCTCAGCCCAAAATCTAGTCTAGGCTTGAGGCCCAGTTCAATAGACTTCATAGGGCTCGGGTTGGACCTGAACCAAGGGTTTTGAAAATTTGGACCGGGCCATAATTTGATGGGACCCAACCCAGCCGAATTCACAACCCCGTGAGTCGGTTTGGTTTTGTGTGACCATACCTAGTACAAAAAAATTCATGCTATGCTAAAATTAAAAAAATATATATAAAATTTATGCATGAAATCTATCATGCTTTAAAATGAGATGTCAAATCCGTGTCGAATACATCATGTCAAGACACGCATATCTATATATCAAACATATCATATGACATGTTAATTTTTTAATCATTATTTTTTATTAGACATTTTGAGAAGACAGGAGTGCTTTGCGTTTAGATATGACTATAATAATTTTTTAGAAATTTTAAATGGTTAAAATAAAAAATAAAAAAATAAAAAAAGAACAAAATAAAATAAATAAAATAAAAATAAACCTACATATAAATTAATGCCCCTTATATCTATACTCTAAATTTATATACATAATAAATAAAAATATATCTCAATTTTTTAAAAAATAATCATGTCTTATATTTATACTCGTGACTATATTTATATCCATATTCATATCTATATTCATTCTTTTAAGCATGAAGTCTTTGACAATCATGATAATCATGGACAACATTGTGAAAGCTAAATCAACTAGAAAGATCAAAGAAGATCCTAATCTGAAAAATAAAAAAAAGTGGGTCCTTGATTGGTGGAAAAGCAAGTGAGAAAGAAAAGAACAAAAAAATGATGGAAAACGTGAAATATCATTGGGCTTAACTCAAAATCTATTCAAAGCATGCTTGCCAAACTTTCTTCAAAGCACATGGCAGAGAAAGTTTGAGAAACTTGAGAGAAATTGAGAA
Source organism: Camellia sinensis (assembly GCF_055761805.1). NCBI lineage: Eukaryota > Viridiplantae > Streptophyta > Magnoliopsida > Ericales > Theaceae > Camellia > Camellia sinensis. Next base: position 147,814,642 of record NC_138963.1, read on the forward strand.
TTGATGTTTTTCGGATGAGCAAAGTTATATTTATTTAAATTTTTCCTAATAATTGTATTCAAATATAGATGTTCAAATATTATTGGATGATTAAATGTCACTATGTTTTTGACAATCAATTATATTTCACTTCTTATATTTTTAATAAAATTGTTAGTATATATAGAATTATAATGGATTTTTGAACAAATCCAAATGCGAGAAACAAACACGTGTGACTTTGATTGAGATGGAAGTTAGGTATGGATAATAAAACTTACAAGGGTCTTCAAAATGGCTACTTATATATATATATATATATATATATTTGATTCATATAAGATATTACAATGAAACTCAATAAATTACAATTATAATAGTGAAGATCAAATGCAATACAAACTTTTATAAAGAAATCCTTAATGTGGGAAAGAAAGTCCCAATTTAATACACGAGAAATCAGACCCACACGCATGTGGAGAGATTCGTACTACTAACCATCTAGTGGAATGCAAGACTGGCTAATCGGACTAATCCCGTTTGGTTAAAATGGCTACTTATATTAACTGTCAAATTAATAATATGACCCATTATCCAACTTTTGTCCTCCTTAATTAATAAGTTTTTGTTAAATTATTGTCAATCTATTGATTTCTTTTGGCTTATGTTAAGCTTCTAGTTTGACACTATGACATTTTTAAAGAAAAATTAATATTAAAAAAAATGGAATTTTAGTATGATCATATTAAGGTAGGAGATGTTGATTAGATATAAATTGTCATTCATTCTTAACTTTCTCAATACCCTAATTATGTCGGACCCATCCAATTAAGGACTTTGGTGTGTTAATTAATAGGTGCAATATAGGACACGAGATCATTTGTTTTCAAAGTTCTTTTTTCTTATTTTCATGCTCAGATATGATATAGTAATTATTTTTTAATTTAAAAGATGTCTCATCCTGGAATGAAAAATGTATGGATAACAGAAATCTTAAAAATAAAATGTTTCGGACCATTATTTTAATTTAGAAGTGTTACTAAATGCATCTATGGAAGAGTTTCAATAGGAGTCATGGAGTGTCCTCTCTTGCTAATAATGACATCCAAAATTTTATCCCATAAATATTCTGTGAAAAGGACATAGCTATATATTATTGTCCTATAAAATCTTCAAGCTGAACGAACCTTTGCTACCAAATGCATCATTTGATGTACCAAAGCATTCAAATTTCAAATCCTTTGTTGCTTGGATTTTGATGTTAAAATAAAAAATAAAAAAAGCATTTGTTGCTATTTATTGTTTAGGGCATTCTAAGGAGTTCTCATCAAGCATGGTATTTTTTTTATAATTTTTTTTTTTACATGCTTTGTATTTCATTTGAGTTTATGCTATGTTTAAACGTTAGATTTGTGTAATATATATATGAAGTTGTTGGATTAGGACTTAGGAAATACATTTTGGATAAGAGTAATAAATTTGTTTTTCAACTAAATAAATAAATGAAAAACATAATTACCACACACAAAAAAAAAATCATTTTCTTTATTTGTTTACCCATAAAAACAATTTGAATATGAAATATTTCATTTACGTTTCGTTTTTCTTTTCTTTTATATATTTAAAAAAAAAAGAAAAGAAAAGAAAGATCAACAAGTACAAAACACCAAAATACTTGAGATGGGGATCAGCTAAACAAATTTATCAATTTCAGAATGAATAAACCCAAGGGAAAAAAAAAGTGAAATAAAAGTAACCGACGGTCGAAAATGTGCAGTGGCTTGAATTGAATTTCCATGGATGAGAGTGAAAATGCAAACTTCACACACACACACACACACACACATATATATATATATATATATATATTGTGAGTGTTGATTTTTGACCTCACAACTAAATAAGAAACTGAGTTGGAGAGCACCGACAGAATAGATTGAACCAACAACCAGCCAACAAGACAATGTGAATACCGTAGTGGTTCGTCCACTCGGGGGTATTCCGATGATCAAATCAGTAAATCTTATCTCTCACAGATATTAAAACAGTACTTAAACTCCCAAGTAAAAGCATACCTTAGACCAACGAGGGTGCCTCACTTTTATAAACAATAGTGACCTAGTCCCCTAGAAGTTTCACTTTGTAGGACTCAAGCTCAATGCTCATCTCGGACTCTTGGCTAGATAGGGATAAACTCCTTAAGAGCTTTATCTTTATTCAAACCGAGAGCCTCCTCTGATTTAGGATTCTTGTCCCTTATTCGTATATCTCAGAATTCTGGCATTACCGCAAAACATCTCGGCAATGTCATGGTCACCTCGGTAAACATGACTCATCCACGTGGCACCTTAGTTGACATCTCGAAGTTATCTTAGCCACGTGGCATCATTCGCAAAATACTTGCCCACAATAGCCCCTAGGTTCTATTACCTCGGCAATCTGAGGTGACGGAACCTACATCGTTTGCCTACCCTACATGTTGGCCAAAACGCAGGCACCACTCTAACCAAGATCATGACTCGTTGGATTTAAGTTACCAGGATTCAGTTGCCCACTTTCTCAAAAACCAAGAACCAAGAACCAAGTTCTTTAAACATCTCAACCGAGATCACCATCTCAACCAAGATTGTTTCTCTAGCCGAGGTCATTACCCCAATAGCCCAAGAATTTCAAAAATCTCCACTGTGCATGAGCTGTTACGCACCATTATTCCAACTATTTCTTCTACGTGTCGTCACTTTACTGGTTCGTACCTGTCACGCGCCACTAAGTCACATCGAGTTTGGCCACGCCGCCTGACAGGCACGTCGTCCAAGGCAGTTATATCAATTTCTACCACCTTTTCATCTTTTGACAAAACTTTCCCTTTTATCTCTTTATCTCTTCACTTTTGCAATCATAATTTCCTTCCCTTCTCAAACTTTCTCTCTCTAGAAATCTTTGTTGCCATTTTCTGACCTCTCGAAGCTCTGCAACTGTGCTCTGTTTTACCATTTTTGGCAAAGCATTCATCTGCCGTCTTTCTCCGGTGAACTCAAATCAGGTGTTCATTTTTTTGGCATCTCCCTATAAATGTTCAAATTCCCTCTTTTTAATTTTTGTTTCTTACTTTTCTTCAATATATTCATTTTTCGTATTATTTAAACACATCTCGCACTGTACCCGTATCTGCATCTGTATTACCACGTTGTATTTATATTTGAATCTCATTGTTTTTCATGCCTTTGTTTGCTTTGACTCATACTGTGGTTTTCGTGTTCTTTGTACTCATACTTGTTTTCTTGCACTCAAGATATGTCAAATGTTTTGAACATGCCTTCGTTTTCTTCTATGTTCTTGAACTTGCAATGATTCCATGCCTTGAATGCTATTCTGAATTCACACCATTGTACTGTTCGTACCCGTGTCTTTTCTTGCATTTTTGTTACTGTTTAGATTTTGAATTTTGTTTATTCTATTTTTCTTGCTTGTTTCTAGATTCTGTCTTCGAATCTTGTTCATCTTCATAGATTTAGGTTTGGGACTTGGCTTAGAAATCGCACACTTAGGAAAAATTGAAACAAGCCTCCCTTAGATCTCTAAATTCCCTGCCCTAGCGTTCATTACGGTCTCGTCGAGGTTTTTCAACCCACACAATCCCCTTTCCAGTAATAAATTTTACCAAACTCCTTTAGCCGAGATCATAGGTATGTTTAAGTTGAGGGTAGACTCGCCTAGTAAACGACAATACTTTTGCCAAGAGTTCTCCATTCCAACCGATGTTCAACTCAGGTTTGCTGGGAAAGAGAACTCTATTGGGGGTGTTTGGTGTGGCTTATTTTGGCCAACTTATAGATTCTAGCTTTAAAAAAGTTATTTTGGACTGTTTGGTTAAACTTATTTCAAACAACTTTTGATTCTACCAACTTATTTTAACTCAAAAAAGTTGATTCTGAGAAGCTGCTCACCCCTTACTTTTGATTATCAGCTTCTGCTGTAGACATGTTAATTTAATGTTGTACTCTTAGATTTTTTTATTTTTTATTTTTAAAAAATAGAAAAAGACCCAAATGGACTATGGATTATTAGTATTATTTTTTATGAGAAATGTAGACAAGTAGTGAATAACAAAAAATAAAAGTTAATTCAAAAAGTTATTTCACAGCTAATTTAATAAACACTACTCAGTAACTTAAATTTATAATCCAACAGTTACACCAAACAGATTAGCAGCTTCTGATTAAAGTCATAATCTATAATTTGTTAAGTTATAATCTATAATCTGTTTTAACAGTTATACCAAACGGGGAGATTATGCCTAAAGAAGACTATATGTCATTGCCCATATTTCCATCATCGAGGGCGGAATCAGATTCCCCTTTGACATTCTTTGCCGAGAGGTTTTACACTTCTACAAACTCAACCCTATACAACTAGCCATAAACACATTTAGAGTCATCAATGGTATTCCCGAGTTGGCACGCCGAGAAAACACTAGGATCAACCTCGTCGTCATCCAGTTCTGTTATACCACGTGTGGCCTCAAGTCCACCAGTGGTTATACTTACTACCTCAAACCTTGCTGCACAGCTTTCAAACTCAGAGTCGACCTCCCAGACTGCAACAAGGGCGCTGGAGATAACTACATGATTATCTCGGGCAATTAAGAGTTTGCGTCTGATGATGATCTTCATCTCTATCCTCTGCGCCGAGGAGTTTTTAGAGAGGACAAGAGTAAGAACTTAGTCAGAATCTCATTTTGTTGCACTTTATGCATTTATCTCTTATATCTGTTCTTACATTTTCCTCTGGTTTTTGTAGCTCTTCTTCAGCCGAGCAAATCATTTTGATAGTCCTACGTCCCGAACCAAGATCTGAAAAGGCTCTTGGACCTGCCCATCGAGAAACGTAAGGCACTCGTTCTCCTAAACTACGTGCCGACGTATCATTCTCCGTTTTTCGACGTCCTAGGGAGGAGTAGGACATTAGCATGCTCTCAACCAGCCGCTTCTTTGCCAAGGCCAACTCAGATATCAACATCTGATCCAGCCAACGAGCCATCCACATCGGCTCCCGCTCAACATCTTCCACCATCACAGCGCCAATGCCATTACCGACCTCCCAATGCTCCTGTCGGTAAAATGCATAGTAGAAGGCGCCGAAATTCAAAAGTGTCGGCTTATAATCCCGCCAATCCTCCCATTGCTCTACCTGCCATCAACTTCAACACCAGAGTTACTGTTGCTACGACCGCCGAGAAGATAGGCCAGAAACCAGCTGTTGCCGAGGATTTCCTTTTCGACATTCCTGGCATCGTAACAGTCTAGTCTTTCCCTTCTCAATCCCAGCAAAACCCAAACAAAAAAGAGTGAAAAAGGCTAAGGCAAAAGCCAAGGTCACCACCATTGCCTCTAACTCAGAAGATACTCTGCCCATCTCGAAGTTGGCCGAGGTCGAAAAGAGACCTGCCGAGGCTGAGTCATTTGATACGCTGCAGCCCAAGAAGCCGAGGTTCGAGGGCCTGAAGGGTGGGAGCAGTTTCTATCCCGAGGATAATTGGGCAACCGAGGTCTTGGTTAGTGACCGGCCTCTCAAAGCCAGTAATAACGCTATTGAGAGTCTGGAAGTTGACGCCATTTTATCTGCGGCCGTACTTCTACCGGCCGACATGAATCATATGGCCGACTTTAATCAGTATGAAAACTTCGCTATGATAATGTGGCACTCAGTCTTGTTAAGTCTCTGAATTCTTCTGTCTTTCCATTCAATTTTCATCTCAATCATTTGTACTTAGTCAAATTTTTCTTGACTTGTTTCTTCTCTTGCAGGCTATCTAGCACGCACATTCTCACGCAATCAAGGCTGAGATGGTGAAGAAAGAGTTGATAAAGAAAACACAGGAAGCTGTTGGTCTTTTTTCTTCATTGAACAAAGTCGAGGCTTGCATTTGCAATCTGATGGACAAAACCAAAGCTGCCCAAACCTTCTAAAGCAAGGCTGAAGCCAAAGCTGAAGCTGCCGAGACTATTGCCAAGGTTGCTAAGGCCGAAGCAAAGGCTGCCGAAGTCAAGGCAGAAAAGCTGAGGCCGAGCTCAAGGCGGCCTTGGAGACCAAAAAGGCCGAGATCAAGGCAATTGATGAAAAGACCTATGTAGAGGGGCAGACTGATGTATGGGATGCGTACCAAAAACAAGTCAACATGGCCTGCAATAAAGGCTACTATCTCGGCTGGATGGAATCCCCAGAAAGCTGCCTGTTCCGGAGGACTCACTCCTCCATGACATTGGCTAGCTCAATGTCCTTTTCCCTCCCTCTTCCAACTAATTTGAGGATGAGGATGAGGATGAGGATGAGGATGAGGCTAAGGAAGTAGAATAGGCTAACGATGAGGAGGCTAAAAACAATGAAGAGGCCGAAGTCGAGGTTGCGGAGAAAGAATCTGATGTTGCTGCTGGGGCCAAGTCCCCTACTCTAAATGATCAAGTCCTAGACTTAACTGAGGAGGATGGAGAAGAAGTCTCCAAGAGCACTTTGCCAAAAGAGCCGACACTTTTGAGACCGAGATCTTTGTTGGTACAAAAGCCTAGACCAGACTCTTCTGGAAATCGACGTCAAAATCGCGTTCGAGAAGTCTGCTTAGCTGTCTGTCGAGGCCGAAACAACGCCAACAGTCAAGGTTGAACAATCTGAGATCAATGCACAAGATCCTAGTACTTAGAAATTTTTTTTCCATTGTACTTTTTCTTTGTAGTTGTATTTCTTCTTTTCTGTTTTGCACAGTTTGTAACCTTTCTTTTGAACAGTATCTGTTTTGTCGGGCCGATGTGCCTGTTTATGTACTTGAAGAAGCTGTCTCTTTTCAATTCAAGTCTTCTCATTTCTTTTAAGTATTGAATGTTGCTTTCATGTATGCTTTTTATATCTAGAACTTTCCTTATCTTTCCAAGTCTAAAATTTTGGCTCCTCATATTGGACCACAATACCTCGGATACTTCCACATCTCAGATTAGAACTAATTAATCATCTCAGATAACAACTCATGTCAATTATGTTGGCCAACTCTTACTTAAAGAAATTTTTTCAAAAAACTTCTTACAAGTGTCGTTACTTGTATTTACTGTCTTCTAGCAAGACTTCATCCCTCAAAGTCTAACAACCTGGTTGGTTATCACGGGTATACCTCGGGTATCCCTTCATTCAATTATCTCAGAAAACTTCAACTTTAGAATTTTGTCAAAAATTTTCACAAGTGTTATGTTCATTCCTACTTCCTGCCCCCTAATATGAACCTAAGTACCACTTATGTTCACATTAAAGACACATCACCTGGTTATCGCCTAAGTCTTAATTAGACACTTCTGGCCGAGGTCACCATGTTTGGTTCGCCCAAACGAAGCACTTAAGGCTTAACTTTAGTGCACCAAGAGTACTAATTACCTCGATTTTTCTTACAAACTGACCAAGTCATAGCCAACTTCGCCTTGTTTTGTGCCAAACCATCACTAACTTAGTTCAACTTTACCGTCATGGAAAGACTAAGTTAATCATCTTGTTTAATGATGAAACATTGTAGACTTAGTTCAACTCTACCATTATGGCAAGTCTAAGTTAATCTTCATGTTTCATTCTGAAACATCGTTGACTTAGTTCAACTCTACCATCATGGCAAATCTAAGTTAATCGTCATGTTTCATACTGAAACATTGCTAACTTAGTTCAACTCTACCATCATGACAAGTCTAAGTTAATCGTCATGTTCACCATAGGAACACCGCCTTAAGGATTTTTAGTCTTATTGCACAAATTTCAACAACATTTTCATAAAACAAAATCAAGCTAGTATTTCATTAATACTTTGGCTAATAATCTGTTACAAAAAAGAAACTTGAAAAACAGAAATTAATGGTAGAAAAACTTCAAATTGCTGGTGTTCTAGGGTCTTAGCAACTCCTTGCCATTAGTGTCTTCAAACCGGTAAGCGTCATTGCCTGCGACCGAGATGATGCGATAAAGTCCATCCCAATTTGGGCCAAGCTTGCCCTCCATAGGATCTTTCTTATTGCTGACAACCTTTCTTAGGACGAGGTCCCCAATTTGAAATTCCCTAGGATTGACCTTTTTGTTATATGCCTTAGCAAGTTGTTGCTGGTATGCCTTATGCCGAATTGTTGCTCTTTCTCTTATTTCTTCTATCAAATCAAGACCTCGGGCAATGAATGCCTCATTTGTTCCATTCTCCACTCCTTGTGTTCTAATTCTTGGGATATGTAGATGTCCCCGAACGCCCCGGGAGGAAATCCCCCCCCCTCCGGTTTTGTTTATTGGGCTCACTACAGTTCAGGACTCAATGTCACGGTCCTATATCTAATCTCGCAGAGTGCAATGCAAGACCGATGAAATCATCAAAGAGTCCAAATCCGGCAAATCGTTTTTGAAAATAGATTTTTTGAAAGAAGTACCAAACATGGACTGTTTTGCCAGATACAGAGTCGCCACCTAAATATTTTATTTTGGGAAAATTTAGGAAACCTTGACTCGTTGCCTAAGGCTACGTGTCCGTCATCACCAAAGTTGCCTTGGCTCGGGAACTTGGGTACGATTGGGGAAGGTCACTTCGTGAGCACCCCCGTTCGCCCGATCAAAGATCGGTCTCTACTAACCATGATATCTAATTTTGAAAAACATTATGCGTTCTTATTCTGGTTATTAGCCTAGATTTACTATGTGATGCGCACAGCATACAAATATAGACCGGGTCGCCTAAATTGGAACAACATATCTCATGTTTGTTTTGAAAACGGTTTGCTACTCGCAAGTAGGCTAAAATGTGGATTTGCCACCCTCGGGTGGGCTTAGGAAACATGGTTTTGCCACTCTTAAGTGGGCTTAAAACTCACATTTAATGAATTGTTCCAATCCAAATAACCCAACCTTCACCCACAGGCATTCAGGCAGGTATATCATAAAAGCAAATAGCCCCATGGTAAGCATGCTGTCATGGCAGTCACTCACACGCATGCAAGGATGCTAAAGCATAAATACTTACCGAGTACTCCAAACCAAAACAGAAGCTATGTTAGAAATCTATGCATGACCCTAGCTATACAAAAATGTCTAATACAACACATGCAAAATGCAACTAAGATAGGCTCGGCTATTCTAAGATGGCATTTGAAATGCTACAACTAACAAGTATTCAACTTGGAATTGAAATACAAATGCAGTTAGTATGATGCGCCGAGACCAGTGCATGCAATACAAATGAATGAATGCAAACATGCTATCATACTGTATGCTAATTGAAACATGCCCTAATCTAACCATCATAAGCTGGTAAATAAAAGGGAGAAAGACGTGGGGTTGGAAGACATACATCACACTCACGCACACTTATTACAACATTGCCCTCGCTCGGAGGGTCCGAATAAATAATACAGTCCAAATGACAATACAGTCCGAAATGAATAATTAAATATTACAAAACCCTAATTAATTAACAAATTAATCTACGAAAGCGAGTAAATTAGCATGCAGGCCTATGGACTGCCTCAGCTCTGTTCCGAATGATGGGAGATGCATGCTTGAGTTGCCTGGCGCGGAAATCCATTGCGATGCCCCGATTCGCCTCTGTTTGCAATTAATGCCGGAATGCTGTGCAAGGCTTTAGAAAGCTGCTGATTTCTGATTTGCTGCAATAGAGAGCAAGAAAGGGGCATGGCAAAGTATTTCACATATGTATGCATGACTACTCTTCAGGGAGTGTAGTCCTCGATCCTCGTGCCATCAATCACGCATATCGATGCATGATGGTCGAGGAGTCGAATTGCACGGCTCAATATGAAATGAATGCACATGAAAACACAACAAGACCTAAACTCCATCTTGGGTAATCCAGAGTGTCGGTGACAGGGAATTGAGACACGTTCCGTCACTCGGAGTACGAAACGTCCCTCGTTTCCCGTGCTTGGCCTAACTCCTATCCCCAAACACAATGCAAATGAGGTGGCATGCACAATGCAACTAACATACAACCTAGCATACGCAATGCTATGAAATGGCACACACAATGCTCTAACACGCAACCTAGCATACGCAATGCTATGAATTGAAAAGGCATACACAATGCATAATGGGCTTACACCAACATGAGTGGACCTCAGCCACATTCACATCAGGGGCCATAAGATGAAAATGAGATGACCGAAATGCGTGCACACATGCACGCAAATCGAGGACCGAACCTAAGGCATTGAATGCCACTCTACCAAAACATGGCAAGAATGAAGCATGGCATTCAAACATGTAATTTTCAGCATTGAAACATAATGCTAAATGGTCCCGAAACATGGAAATATGGCACCCGATGCATAGAACAAGCCCCGAAACTTAATACTAGGCACATGCATTGAACCACAAGTATACAAAGAAAGCATTATTTGATCATGAAGTCTAAAGACAGAACCAAAGCAGTCCCAAAACATGCATATTTCTAGTTTAGAGCATGGCCAAAAGATGCTAAAATGGTAGACTAAAATAGCATGCAACATTGACTAGCAAACATGGTTTATATGACATGTATATGAAGCAAATGAGAACTCACCAAACCAGTCAAAAACAGTGAACAAAACATGCCAAAATATGTCCAAATAATCACTGAAATGCAGCCAATGCATGCAAAAATGAGGGGCTTCTTTGGAAGGCCATTTAAAGGAATGTTAAGCACATACAAGATAGACACTTAGCATGACCAAACCAACTCTGGAAATGAGTTATGACATCCATAAAACTCACAAAATTAGCCCTGAAATCAGTCTAGGAAACATGCCAAGAAAGGCCCCTTCAAAAGGCCTTGAATGGAATTGTTCTACACATGCACTATAGACATAAAATATGATCAAAAGGGCCCCCGAAAGACCTAAGGTAGACCTTAAAACCCACAAAATTGAGCCCAAAAAGTGACTTCAATGCATGCAAAATAGAGCCCCTTTGGAAGGTCCAAAAGATCCCCAAACAAGACAAGGAGAGAGGGGGTCACCCCCCTCTAATTTTGGCCCTAAAAAATGCATCAGTGGCTAAGAGGCTAAATCATGGCCAATGCAAGTGCTCTAATGCATAGCCTTAATCATGAAGAGATAAAGCATGCATAGGGGGAAGATGACCCCAAACAGAAATGAGATCTTAACAAAACTTGAAGAGGATGTCAAAACAAGACTTTTTCCAATTTATAGAAAATCTCGAAAATACTCACAAGTAAGGCTAAAGTAGGATGCAAAAATAGCCCTAAAAGAGAGATAGAGGAAAGGGGGAAGTAAATGACCTCAAACAACAAAGTACCCTTAAACAAATTTGAAGAGGAGCTCAAAATAAGTCACTTTACAGTTTATAGTAAATCTCGAAAGTGCTCACAAATAGGACCAAGATATGATGCAAAATAAGCCTACAAAAAGGGGTAAAGCATGCAAGGGTGTAGGAGGCCTCAAACAGAAAAGTGTTCTTAAACAAATATGAAGAAGAGCTCAAAATAAGACTATCTTCAGTTTAAACCAAGGCTCGAAAATGCTTGCAAATGGAGCTAAGGTATAGGGCAAAATAATGCAAAAATGGGAGAAATGAGGACTTACTCTTGAAGAGCCGACCTCCAGCAGCTTTTTGACCAAGTTGATGAGCTTCCAACCTCTGCAAATGGCTTCCAAGGTACTGGAATGGATGATGGAGGTGTGGTGCTAAGGGTTGTAGTGTAAATGGACCAAGGAAGTTAGGGTTTTGGAGCTTGGACTAGTAGCAATGGAGGTGGGAGGTTGTATGCCTTAAGCAAAAGTGTCTAACCAGCTGATATGAAGAGGAGGGCCTCTCTTATAGAGAAGAGAGGCCAAAGCTTCTCTTGGAAGCTTCAAAGATCCTCCATACACGTGTATGGAGGATGTACCAAATGGTCTCCAGCTGGCACAGCTGGATTACACTCAAAGAGAGGAAAAGAAATAAGCAGGCCGGCCAGTTCAAGTGGCCGGCCGGCTACCCCCCCTAGTCGGCCGACCAGGGGTCAAAAGGGTCAAGCAAAATTGCTGGTCGGCCTACCCAGAAAGGTGGCCTCCCAGATGAGTAGATCACAATGGTGGTATGAAAAGCCAAAAAATGTGGCTCAAAAGTAGAAAAAACCAGCTTTTTGTCAGAAAAATCGGCTTTTGGAGAGAGAAAATGAGAAAAGTGGATTTTCAGGGGAATAGGTGGCCAGCCACCATCCTATCACCTCCCTAACAATGAAAATAGGGTCCCTACCAAAAATGGACCAAAACGGATGCAAAACGCGCGGTTCGAGGCCCCGAAAACAGGCTGTTAGGCACCGGAAGTGGCGTATGACCACGAAGGTGGTCTCCCGGGCCACAGTGTTCCTCTAAAGGGAGGAAATAAGATGTGTGCCAAAAACCGGAGCAATCGGAGGTAGTTAAGCGGTCCCGAACTGAGGCACACGGCCGACAACTCCGAAAACCAAAAACCGGGCTCCAAACGGGAAAAATGGCCTACGACCACGAAACGTAGCCTACGGCCACTGAGAGATGGTCTACGAGACCTCTCCCTCCCTTCGGGAAGAGAAAACGAAGAAAACAGAACTTGGTTCGCAAATCGAGGCAAGACAAGGCTCACAGCCGAGACTCTAAAACCTCAGAACGAGCACAAAATGCAACATCACCGAGCGCTCAACTGGTGATGTCTGAGTCTTAAGGTCAGTCAAAAATGGGGTGTCTACAGGATGCCGATCTCCAGTGGAATGACTGCTTCGGTGCCATATGTTATAGCAAAAGAAGATTCTCTAGTAGATCTTCTTGGTCTAGTCCGATATGCCCATAGGACATTAGGCAATTCATCAACCCACTTGCCCTTGGCTACTTCCAGCCTTTTCTTGATTCCATCTACGATAGTCTTGTTGGACGCATCGGCTTGACCATTACTATGGGGAAAACTAGGAGTAGAATAGTAATTCTTAATCATGTACTTTGCAGAAATTTTTTTAATCTGCTTACTGTCAAATTAGGTGCCATTATCTGCCACAATGGCTCTTGGGATTTCGAATCTGGTGATTATGTTTTTCCAGATGAAATTCTTCACGTCCACATCTCGTATTTTGGCTAGGGGTTCGGCCTTTACCCACTTCATGGAGTAATCAGTTGCTACTAGCAGGAACTTCCTCTATCTAGTTGCTTGGGGCAGTTGCCCAACCAGATCCATGCCCTACTAGCAAATGGCCAAGGACTGGACATCGGATTCAGATCTATAGCTTGATAGTATATCAAAGGTGCAAACTTTTGGCATGTCTCACATTTCCTTACATAGGCTTCAACGTTCTTCTGCATATAGGGCAACTAGTATCCGTGAGATATAGCCCTGTGGGCAAGTAATCTACCCCCACTATGGCTTCCACATACTCCCTCATAGATCTCGTACAGAAAGTCCTCTACTTGGGATGGGTGCACACATCGCAGAAGGGGTCCAGTGAAGGATCTCCTGTACAGATGGCCTTCTACTAACAGACAGAACCTGGCTAACTTTAATATGATCTTATGTGCTTCCTTTCTGTGTGCTGGCAACCTACTATATTTAAGGAACACAACTATAGCGTCTATCTGGCTTGGATCCATCTCCACACACATTGTTTCATACTTTGTTATTAGGGGCTCTATACTAGGGTGTAACGACACTGTCACGTATAATGATTAGCACTTAATTAATTAAGAAGATTTGGAATTTAATTGTCAAGTATTATAATTTAATCTAGAATTCACGAAAATTATGGAGATTGATTCACATATGATTCTATTAAAGATTTATTTTGAAATTAGAAATTAAGGGTCCAAATGGCTTAAGGAAGTGAAGTTAAGAAGTTGAATCAATTTAATCTTAACTACGGACCCATTTGGGAGTTTAATTAAATATTCGATTCAGTTTAGTAAAATTGAGATTCGATTAATTGGATCCGAATTGGAGTTAATTAAGTTAAGAGGATTGGGAATTAAGATTATTTTGAATTAAATTCATTTATGTGGTGCTTAATTTGAATATGTAATTTATTAACGAAATTGTGAGTCTGATCAGAAATTGAAGGCTTAAATGATTTAAGGAACCAAAATTGAGGATAAGAATAAGTTAAATTTAATATTTGGAACCTTTTGGGAATTTGATTAAAATTCAGATTCAGAATGGTAGAGATTAAATATAATTAATTGGGCTATAATGGAAGTCAAATTAGACTGAGTAAATTATATGGGATTTCGATTAGTTGTGATTAATTAAATTATGTACTAATCAAGTGTTAATTATAATTAGTTAAGACAAAAGTGGGGTTTAATTAAGTCAATGCATAAATTAGTAATTTAGTTAATTTTAGAGCCTTCTAATCTTTTAATATTGGAACCTTGTGCACATGTGAATAGTGTTGAATCAGGAAGTGGGTTTGGTATATGTGGTGCCAATTTCAAGTGATAAAGTGGGCTTACTCATCTTCTTCTTTAGAAACTATTTTTGTTGAGTACGGTTTGGTGAGGGAGAGAAGAACCGAGAGAGAGAGAGAGTGAGAGAGAGAAGTCCAACTTTTATGTTGGAAAAAGCTTTGGAGAAATGGGTGTAAGAGATCTAAATGAAGATAAAAGAGAGGACTCAAGGAATTAAAAAGAATTAGTAAAATGGTGTAGAAATTGAATTAGATTCAAAATTATAGAAGTTAATTTGAAAATAACCATTTTGGGTTTGAATTTATTTGTCTTACATGAAATTGAGTTTCAATCACACATGCATCATGAATTTGCAAGAGTTTTGGGAGTCTAATTCATGTTTTAAAATTTATGGGTTTACGAACAATGAGCTTAATTTATAAATTAAAGGAGTTTTGATGTAAATGATTCAAAAGTGATCATATTTTCTTGATTATTAAAGAGTTTGCATGTTTTAGACAAGCCATGTATGAATCCAAGTTTTGAAGTTATTTTGAAAGCTCAATTCAAGATTTAGAATTTGTAAGTTTAGAATTGGGCTTGGTATGAAGAATATGAATTGAATTGAATTTGATGAGTTTGATATGATTCGAGTTTATGAAATGGATTTATGTAAATTTGAGATTCAAATACTGTAAAATTGGCCCTTATACTCATGTTAAAGATTATGTGGTGGAAATATGAGTCTTATGATGTTAATTACATTGGTTAGAACCAAGTTTTGAAGCTCAAGCATAATCTGGAAAAACCTAGAATTTGACCTGTTTGCTCGAGCGTGGAAAGTCCTGCTCAAGCGTACCCTATTTTACTTGACCCCTTGCTCGAGTGTCAAAAGTCTCGCTCGAGCGTAATTTGCAAGTAACCAGTACTTTTGCAGACCAAAGGGGTCCGCTCGAGAGGAGGGCCCTGTTTCAGAAATTTTGGAAAGATGTTTTATGCTTCGTTTTCTGTTTTCTTTTATTTCAAAGCACTCTTAGGCATGCATTAAAAATTGTAAATGAATTAAAGAACATGAAATGAGCCTAAGAATGTTAAACAAGTTAAAGAACGGAATGTATTGTAATATGACCCAAAGTGTTATGAATTATGTAGGGTCAAGCGCAGGGACGAATCAAGCACCAGAACCCTGTGAGTAATAACTTTGTAGAGTTATGTTCAATGTTAAATATTTTTTGAACATTACGACATGAAATGATTAGTCTTCTGAAATGCTATGCTATGTTTTGAATGAATAAATGATTGTCCAAGATTCTGAAAGTTATTTGTGGCATCCTTAGCATCATATGATATGCGTCCCTTTATGGGTCATCAGGTCCCTTTATGGGTCATCGGATTTGTTAACGCTAATGGATGTACCACGCACGATTATATGCAAAATCTGAATATGGAAATGATCATGAATATGTATATGAATTTGTTTTTGATTTGGAATCTGAATATGCATAAGACATTGTTTCTGATAAGAATCTGATTTCTAACTTTGTGATGGATATCGTTCATTAACCCTTTACTCTGTTATTATTCACTGGGCACCCGCTCATTGTTTATATATATGTATATAGGTGATCAGGCGCATGACCAAGCTTAGAGGTGTCTGTCTGGAATCAGTTTTTGACAGCCAACCTATGTGCCTCCCGTGGAGGTTCCAGACATGACTAGTGGTTATGGGTAATTGCATAAGTTGAAGTTTTATTTTCCTGTTCAGCTAGACAAGTCTTTGTGTATTTTGTGAATAGGGCTAAGTCCCTTTTTGTCTAGCCTATATATGTATATATATGATGATGTGTATATGTATGTATATAAAGTTTAAAATTTTTTTGTCTCATATAAGTTTGCACAGCTCAATTGATGTTGTATAATTGCTATCTCCTTTCGCAGCCCCTAATTATATGTTATTATGTTAAGAGGCCTTTGGTAATCTAAGGATTACTGGCCAGTTATGATGCTAAATCTATAGGGGCGGGTTTGGGTCGTGACATAAGGCCTGATAGGTCCACCATTATTGTTCTCGGTTCGCCTGACTTTATAGTACTAGCAAGGTTTGCTAGGCCGTCGGCGTGGCTGTTATCATCTCGGCTAACTTGCTGTAGCCGACAGCTTTGGAACTGTGTTAGCAACTTGACAACCTCTCTGACATAGGTTATCATCCTTTCATCTCAGGCTGTGTACTCACCTATCGCTTGATTTACAATGCGTAGGGAGTCACAGAAGACTACCACTTCGTCGGCTTCCATAGTTGCTACTAGTTTCAGTTCAGCAATCAGTGCTTCATATTCTACTTCATTATTTGAGGCTTTAAACCCCAAACGGATGGACTGTTCTATCATTCGCCCATCCAACGACACCAGGACCAATCCTGCCCCCGCTCCTTGTTGGTTTGAACTACTATCGAAATGTCGCCAATGTAAATGTCGCAGGGTTTTAGTCTTTTTTCTCCCTTCTTTTTGTTCTGTCGGCTTGGAGTTCCATGGCCCTAGTTGGTTTTCTTTTTACTCTCCTAGGCATCCTAGGCCGCAACTTACCGGTGCCCATCTTGGGATCGCACCAGGAGATAATTCTACCACAAAATCGGCCAAAACTTGGCCCTTGATTGTTGTTCTCGGCCTGAATTCTAAGTCATACCGACCTAGAACTATAGCCCATCGAGCTACTCTATCTGTCAGGTCTCCATGATGCAACAGGGACTTTAGTGGATGCTCAATTAGCACCACAATTTTGTGGGCTTGAAAGTAGTGGTTCAGTTTTTTCAAAGCCATTACCAGAGCCAATGTTAACTTTTCTAGAGCAAGTATCGGGTTTCTGCATTTGTCTGGGTTTTGCTCACATAGTACATTGTCTTCTACTCTCCTTCTCCTTCTCTTTCTCCTTCTCGGATGACCACGACACTCACGGCGTGGTCTAAAACTGCCAGATACAAGAACAATTCCTCTCTTGGTACCGAGTTCGACAACAGTGGTGAGATTGGCTGGTATTTCTTCAAGCCAGCCAGCGAGACTTCGTGTTCTTCTATCCACAGAAATTCTGTGGCTTTCTTCAATAATTAAAAAAATGGTTTGCATTTATCTGAACTTCAGTTGATGAACCTATTCAGGGCCGCTGCCCTGCCGGTCAAAATCTGGATCTGTTTCACTATTGTCGAGCTCTTCAAATCAAGGATGGCCTTGATCTGATCTAAGCGCGCTTCAATTCCCCTTCTGGTTACCAAATATCCTAGGAATTTACCGGATCTAACTGCAAATTTGCACTTCGAGGCATTAAGTCAAAGCCGATATGTTTTCAATATGTTAACGACCTCTTTCAGGTTGGCTAGATGATTCCCAAGTTCCTTGGTTTTGACAACCATATCATCAATGTAGACCTCTACTGTCCTTCCAATTAGATATTTGAAGATCTTGGTGACTAGTATTTGGTATATCGCTCCTGCATTCTTTAGTCCAAAAGGCATTACTCTGTAACAATAGAGTCCTTTGGGGGTGATGAATGTTGTATTTTCTTCACTTGGGGCATACATTGCTATCTGGTGATATCTTCTGTATGCATCTAGAAAACTCATCCTCTCATGCCCCAATATGGCATTCGCCAGCTGATCAATCTTGGGCGGTGGGAAGTTGTCCTTGGGGCAAGCCTTGTTTAAGCTTGTGAAGTCCACGTAGACCCTCCACTTGTCATTCTTCTTCTTTACTACCACTGTATTGGACAACTAGGTAGGATAGTTCACTTCTCGGATGGCCTGTGCCTTTAGTAGCTTCTCTACTTCTTCTTCAACTGTCTATACATGTACTGATGTCGGCTTCCTTGCTCTCTGAATGAAAGGTTTAGTTGACCTGTCCACGTTAAGTCTGTGACTGGTGACCTCGGGGCTGATTCCTGGCATCTCATAGGATGTCCAGGCAAACACTTCTATGTTCTTTCTCAAGAAAGCCTCTAGTTTTCTTTCTTCTTCCTCGGCTAAGCCAGCATCGAGAAGAAAGGATCGCTCATCATTTCCTTCTTGTACAAAAACCTTTTTCAAGGATTCTTCACTCTTGTTGACGGGTTCTTTGTCGACATCATCCAGGACTTCGTGGTCTTCGCTTTTAATCTCTACATTATCTGCTTCTCTTATGTTGCAGGTATATTTCATTGCTACCGTGGAGCAATTTTTTGCCTAGACTTGGTCTCCTTTTACTTTTTCAATCATCTGTTCTGTTAGGAATCACAACAGTTGGTGTAACGTTGACGGAACAACCTTCATTGCATGCAACTAAGGTCTTCCAAAAATGATATTGTATGGGAGGGAGTATTTATCACAGTAAAATTCTATTACTTCCTTCTTGTTCCTTGCCTGCATCTCTAGACTCGTGGCTCTTAGAGGCCACGTCGGTATTCCATTGAATCTGACCATAGGGTTGTCAGATTGCTCTAGATCATCCTTGTGAAGGCCAAGCTCCTTGTAACATCTGACATACATGATGTCACAAGAGCTGCCTTGATCAATTAATATGTGCCTCACCTAACAATCTCCAATCTACAAAGTTACCACCAAGGCATCATTATGCGGATGCTGCGCCATATTCAAGTTCGCCTCAGTAAAAAAGATCATCGGTCCTTGATGTTCATTTGTTCTTGGCTTTTTTCTATTAGAATTGATATACATGCTGTAGGTGCCTTACTCTCTGGTTCTCCCCTCAAACTTCATTCTCATTGACTTTCTAGTGAATCACATTGATACCCGAGGTCTATTCGCCTGCTGCGGTGGTGGTGGTAGAGGTGGTGCTGCTGGTGCCTAGGGCAACCCCGCGTGCTCTTCCATTATCTTCGCCTCATCTACTAGGTCTCTCAGGTGTTCCTGTCTGACCAGATCCTCTAAGTGTGACTTCAGAGCGCTGCATCCCTGAGTTATGTGCCCATCCTCGCTATAGTAGGTACAATGTTTCATAGTGCTCCTACACATGTACTCACCAGAGACCTTCTCCGGTGCTCTGTAGTATGGTTGTTTCATGATCCTCTCCAAAACCTTATAGATTGAAATCCTGAATACTGTGCTGACTGCCTACATAGCCCTCATTCCTGTTTTTGGCCTATCAACGCCAATATTTCCTTGGCCTCGCTTCAGCGTTTGGTGCCTTCTTCCCTTTCGTGTCTTCCTCTACTCTGGCATACTTCTCAATCCATGCCATGAGCTCTTCCATGCTCTTCGATAGGGTTATTGCAAGTGATTGTCGAAGCGGGAAATCATCATCCAGGCTATTCTTGAAAGAAATGACTGCCAACTCCTAATTACAAGCTGGGATCCAGTTGTAAACCTCATAGTATCTGTTGAAGTAAGCCTTGAGGCCTTCACCATCGCTAATCTTTAAAGCCAACAAGGAGTCTATCCTCAATGGTTGCAACTTGTTTGTAACAAACTTAGCCACAAACATCTCGGCTAGGCCTTCCAAACTCTTTACACTCCCTTTCGACAGTTTATGGAACCAATTTGATGCTATTTCCCCGAACGACGACGGGAATACTTTGCACAACAGTTGCTCGTTTCTACTCCACAAAGCCATTGAATTTAAATATAAGTCGACATGAAAGTTCAATTCGGACTTACCATCATAAACTTGAAACCTCGGTATGCTAAACCTCTTCAGCGCCTCGAACGCATCCAACTCCACTGAGTATGGCGTCTTCGGCTTGGCGTTGGATGTGATCTCGGCGTTATGCCTTTTTCTCTAGTAGTAATGTCTTAGGTCCTCTTTTGTTCGTTTGGGGGCTCAACTATTAGTAGACTTTAGCCTTTTCGGTGCACTGCTTTTGGTGTAATTGTGCATTCTCTTGGACTTCCTTTCGTCCATTACATCGTCAAAATAGAGGCCTTGCCCTTGGATCTGCCAAGATCCCCTGACATAGGTCTCCTTGGTTCGTGGTGTCCTCTGTGACTCGCCTCGTACTGACTCTGTTCGCTCGGCATCCCATGATGGATGGTGTGAGTTTCCTTATCCCTTGTCATGCGGTGGAAAAACTGGGACTGTCTTCTGTCCTCTTTTCAGGACATCAGTTTTGGTTACTGGTGTCGACGTGTCCTGCAATGGGAATGATGGTTGTATCACGTTGTTTTGCATCATGAAGTTGATCACTGTCTCCAGGTTTGTCAACTTGTTTTCCATGTCCTTCATCTCCTCGTCCCTCTTCAAGAATCTATCATTTCATACCTGGAGATTGCTCTCATTGTAGTATTCATCTCGGCTACCCTTCTTATTTATGCCTCAGCCCTTGCCGGCATTGTTGGCCCTAGGGTTGACCCCCTGTCCCTCTTCATTGTTGTTCCTTTCTCTGGTGTTAGGATCCATATGTTCCTCTTCCTCACTATGGATGTCGTCCCTAATTCTCATTTCATGTCCGTTGTTGGCCATATATCCTTACTAAGTTCCCACAGAGGGAGCCAAATTATGAGTGTTGATTTTTGACATCACAACCAAATAGGGAACTTAGCTGGAAAGTACCGATAGAATAGATTGAACTAACAACCTGCCAACAAGACAATGTGAATACCGCGGTGATTCATCTACCCGGGGGCACTCCGATGATTAAGTCAATAAATCTTATCTCTCACAGATATCAAAACAATACTTGAACTCCCAAGTAAAAGCATACCTTAGATCCACGAGGGTGCCTCACTTTTATAACCAGCAGTGACCTAATCCCCTAGAAGTCTCACTTCATAGGACTCAAGCTCAATGCTCATCTCGAACTCTTGGCTAGATAGGGATGAACTTCTCAAGAGCCTTATCCTTATCCAGACCGAGAGCCTCCTTTGATCTCGGACTCTTGTCCCTTATTCGAATATCTTGAGATTCTGGCATTACCGCAAAACATCTCGGCAATGCCATGATCACCTCGGCAAACATGACTCATCTACGTGGCACCTTAGCCGACATCTTGGAGCTATCTTGGCTATGTGACATCATTCACAAAGTACTCTCCCCTCCCCCCACATATATATATATATATATATAATATATTATTTAAATGAATGACTCTAATTTTTTATTGAAAATATATTATATTAATAAAGGCCCACATTTTAGATAATTCAATACCTTTATGGTCTGATTGGATATTCACTACAACATATGAGAGTAAATTTTGTTGTAAAAGACATTTAGAGACCAATTTATATCGTCGTGAGGATAGTAAATAAAAAGTCATCCCGAAAAGTCAAAAATAAAACTTTTAGTGACAAAATTTTGAAAATGTTACTAATAAATACACTTTTAGGGACAAAATAATTTAGTCTCAAAATGATTTTTTTTTTAGACAAAAAATTTGGTACTAAAAAGATAATAATTCATCAGTAATGTCCAATTTTCGTTGCTAAAAATATAATAACGACACTTTTTACAACAAAAATATTTGGTTCCTAAAAAATAATTTTGTCCCTAAAATTTGGTCTCTAAAACCTTAATATTTTGTAGTGATTAGACCATGTTTGGCAAAGGTTTTTTAGTATAATTTTTCTAGCTCAAACAACTCTCCCCCCCAAATAAATAAATAAAAAAAAAAATTGAAAGGAATTTGGTATGGGTGTTTTTTATTATTATTTTTATTTTTTTATTTTAAATCCATTAAAAATTATTTATTTGTTAAATTGTCAAACGCATGAGCGTTTTTGGCACACTTTTAAAAGCCAATAACATTTGCCAAAACTAGGCTATAAAGGAAGTGAAAAAAGAAAGATAAATAAAATTAAATAAATTATATTATTGGTCATGAAATTTGAATAAAATACAATAAATCTTATAAATTTGACATAATTAAATTGGACTTCCTTAATGTTTTAATTCATATAATCCTTAACTCCATTTTCATCATAAATTCGTTAGTTATATGAATAGAAAAGAGTAATTCTACTTACATCACTATTTTACCTCTTTACAACTTCTATATGAGATTTTTTTTTTTTTCCAATTTCATCCATGTGTAAAATTACTTTTCACGACAAAAGACTAAAATTAAATATATTTTATTATCTCCTTACACCCATTACTTTTTAATCCCTACTACTGTTTTTTCCTTCTCAATTTTTCTTATATGTTACATATCTTTTTTCAAAATTAAGAACCATAGTGTTTTGATCATAGAAGAAAGTAATGAATAAAGAAACGGTGGTGAAGAACCATAAAAAAAAGGTGAAATAGTGAGGCTTTTTATTTGTTTGGCAGGTTTTCGTTTTTTTTTTTTTTTTTTTTTTTTGGAGAGAGTTCTTCGACTTTTATTCTGTGTGTCAAAATCGAACAAAATAAAATAGTTTGGAATCACATTGCCGAACAAAAAATATATGCCCAACAATCCACTACCGAATAAAAGATACATTTTTAGTAACTCAAGGCCGAACGTTTTTAAATTATTCGGTTACTCATTACCGTGCATTTATATATATATATATATATATATATATATATATATTTTCTTGCAAGGATTATACTTCCATTCATTACAACAATGCAAATACAATCATTCGGTTGCTAAACATCTTAAATGGTACTCATTTAGTGGTAGATTATTTGAGGAGGAAATATCCTTCTTAGTTGATGTCACGACCCAAACCTGCCCCTATTGGTTTAGCACCGTAATCGGCCAGTAATTCGAGATTACCGAAGGCCTGCTTAACAGTAATACAGTAATACAGAGTATAGGGACTGGCAGAAGCCAAACAGTAATTAAAAGATGTCCAATGAGCTGTGACAGTCTGTATACAAAAAAACTTTTCATATATATATATATATACAATCAGTACCAAAACAGTATATACAATATATACAATCATTCAGGACAGGGACTTAATCCCTATTAGAACAGTACAGTACAACATCAGTCAGTCTATACGGTAAATACAAAACAGATACAAAAATGGGGAAACTAAAACACCCCAAAAGCCCTAGCTTGACAGGCTCGGAACCTCGTAGTGAGGCACAATGATTGGCTTTGACAAAAAGGGGTCTAACTCACGCTCCTAGCTCCGGTCTAGTGCCTGAACACCTACATATATATATGAGTAGTGAGCTAAAGCCCAGTGAATAACATAATGCGTAAAGAGGTTAAGAATGAATGTCCTTTCAGTATTGAAAACAGTCAATTGATTCAGTGTATTAGTCATTCAGTCATAACAGTCATATGTGGTACATCCATTAGCAGAACAGTACAGTAAACAGTAGGTCTTGAAAGACCGAACAGTCAATGATGGCCATCATAATAGTAAACAGAAGTTCCAAAATAGGAACTGATAGAGATCTCTGTAACAGTAGCAGTAACAGTAACAGTAGTTGCTAAGGATGCCACAATACAGTTCAGAATAGAGGACAAACATTCATTCAGTTAACAGTAAACAGTTCAGAAAACAGTTCATTTGATCATTCGGAAAATATTCATTTTCGAACATATCTTTACAACATTGTTACTCACAGAGTTCTGGGCTACAGATAAGCTAGTACGCGTCTCCGGATGCCAACCCTACACAGTTACAGAGTGAACACACACTAAGCTACACAGTTGGAAAAATAATAACTTAATCCCTGTCTTGACTCGGTGTGGTTCTACATCAATATCCTCATCAAGATGTCTTAAACTAGGCCTAAGAATGCCTAGAGTGGAATGAGGATGCAAAGATGCATTTTAAAAATATTTTCAGAATTTTCAAAAAACAGAGGTCCCGCTCGAGCGTAGTTTTACCCGCTCGAGCGTACAGGCAAACACAAAACTCTGCTCGAGCGCGAGTTACCCCGCTCGAGCGGACTGTAAAACATACTAAAAGTACTGGATGTGTGAAAATTACGCTCGATTGGGCACTCGATACTCGCTCGAGCGTGTGACACAAGTCCTCGCTCGAGCGTCCAATACCCCGCTCGAGCGGATTGTAAAACAGTGTAAAGTGCTGGATGCACGAATTTCACGCTCGAGCGCCGGTCACTTCGCTCGAGCGTGAGTCCAAAATCTAGAATTTTCAGATTTGAACCTCAAGCTCAAAAACAAGTTTCAATGTACCAAATTCGATCCTTTTGAGCTAATTTTCTGGAAAACACTTCAAAACTCATAATATAACATGTTTCAAAGATCAATTTGACAAATCAAATCCCAAAGGTAGTTCAATTAAATCCAATTTCAAACCAATTTTTCATGAACATAACTCAAACATGACATGCATGAGTTTAAACCAATTCAAAGCTTCAATCACATGCTCTAATGAGCTAATTCTTCCAAAACAAGATGAACTCATAATCCAATGCAAAAATATGGACATGCATGAGGAATTTCATGAACAACAACTTCAAACTCAAGAATGGCAACATGCATGCATGATTTATGCTACAATTCAACATATAGAACCAATTCTAGACTTAACCCTTTAATATAACATGAATGTAACATGAGCCATGCAAGAACTATCTTAAATACACAATCAAGAAGGTAAAGGCTCTACCTTAAGTCTTCAATTATGAGAAGGGAAGCTCAATTATGCAATCAACCTTCAATTTCTTCAAGTTACCAAGCTAAATTTGTTGAAATCACTCTATTCCCCTCTCTCTCTCTCTCTCTCTCTTTAGTCGGCTATAGCAAGGAGAAGGCTGATGAAATGCGTTATGTCTAATGAGGAGAGCTCAAAAATGTTCCAAGTAATGGGTCACTAAGTGGCAAAGTTGTGAATTAAGCCAATTAGTGCAATTTATCAATATTTAATCTAATTTAATCATACCAAATCACATTTCGGATAAATACACCATAAAATCACATTAATTCTAATTATCATAAATCATCAATCAATTTCAGATTCGGCCGCCGATAAGGCCTTCAATTTGCAGTTTAAAGCATACCACATAAACAGATAATTTTAACAGTCAACAGATAGGTATGCACTTAAACAGATACACTTAATCAATCAGTTCAGTATTTCAATCAATTCAATGACTATTTATGATCAGTCTCAGTTTAGCAGTAATCAGTAGGGTTATCAGTAATCAGTGGTGAGGGTTATTACAGTTGACATGTCAAAGAGTATGATACGACCAAAAAAAATATTGATTAAATTGAAATGAAGGAATGCCTTTAATGCGACAATAATGAAGACAATTTACAACGCACGTAAAGCGGCAGGTGACTGCACAAATTTATTTTAGTTCGGCAACATGACACTGGAGTAATCTAATTTGTATAGCAATGTGTCACTGAACATGCACTTCACAAATGGGCGCCAACTAATTTCTTTTTAAAGTAAAGTAAAATCATCCAATGAAACGATAAAAAATGGCTAAAAAAAATTAATTTGTTTGGTAACATGGCACTAGAGTAATTCAAATTATTTAGCATTGTATTACTAAAAGTTGTCGGTGTAAAGAGACAAAATTGAAGGAGTTTTGAAGAGTTTTTAGTTTAGGATTAGTTTTGGTAGTATAATGGGTGTAATGAGAGTCATATTTTTTTTTAGTAGTGTAATGAGATGGGTGTAATGAGATGGGTGTAAGTAGAATTACTCATAAAAAAATAATATTGTCATCTTTTTTACACTGACATGTTTATTTGATCTTATTTATCCTGTGTCTACACATCATCTATATTAGTTTCAGTCTTTTAACTATACTAAAATAAAAACTAGTATAATTATACAAAAAAAAATTATAAGTCTTAATATATTCCGAACCTGAGATCAGTGTCATTTACTTTTTTTTTCTGTTTTTTTTTTTTTTTTTTAACAATTCTCTCAACAAAATTATAACCCAAACAAAACCATGAAAATTACTAGAATGGCCCCATAAGACAAAGGAAGGTATGTACAAAAGTTGGTGGGCCAAACATAATTAGGAAATTTCTCAAAAACTTGCGAGACAGAAGACTTGTTAGTCATTTTTCTTTTTGGTCTAGATGAGGTCCCCACTAGCTTAGATCTCCTTGAAATCTCAATTGATTTTTGGATGACCAATTGAGAAAAGTTTGGTCAAATTGATGAGATATTCTTATTTACGGTGAGATATGGTCCCAAAATTGCCTCCAAAGTCGAATAACTAAACAACAACATATATAGGTTTATAGACCAAGCATATTTGTCAATCTAAGAGAAAGAGAGAATGGGTCAAGCTTTTTTGCTTTTGTGTAAAAGTTAGATTACATGAACAATCTTAATTTAAGTGGCTAAAAATCCATTAAAAAAAAAAAAAAAGTGGCTAAAAAAGATCTTAATTGGCCGCGTATTGCTGCCCAGTTGGATAAAAAGTTATGTTCTTTCGAATTATTTTATTTTAAAATTATTTTATTATGTAAATAATCACATCCCGTATATAGTTGAAAAGAGAAAGTATTATTTATTATCAACACTTATATTGGGAGGTCTCATGGGGTATCTAAAAAACAATCAAGGCCTTTTGTATACATGTATCTGGACACAGTGTTAATTCACATTTGAAAACAAACACTTTTGGGGAGCAATATTAAATGTGTGGGTAATTTTCTTACCATACTGCCCGCCTAGTAATCAGTTGGAGAGTACCGGCAGAATAGATGGCACCTGACTGACCTGCAACAGAAGAAAAAGGCTCCGGCAGTGGCTCTTCCACCCGGGGGCACTCTGACGATCAAGTCAATATATCTCTCAAAAATAAATCAAGTGCTAAACTCACAAGTTAGAGTATAAAACTGCATACCTTAGACCCACGGGGGTGCCTCTCTTTTATAGTTTACTCAATTCAAGTCCTACTAGAAGCCTAACTTCTATGGACTCCAATTCAGTACTTTCTTTGGATTCCTTAAGAGATAAAAGATAAACTCCCTAAGAGCTTTATCCTTATCTCAGCAAAGTCTTCCCTTTACTCTAGGACTCTTGTCCTTTATCCGCTTATCTCGGATTCCGATATCATCAGAGATCACCTTGGCCTTGCCTAGGTAACCTCGGCATAACTATTAGGACACGTGGCACCTCGGCTGACACGTCGGCATCACCTTGCCACGTGTTGGTACTTAGAAAATATATCCCCACAACTGCCCCCTAGGTTCTATTACCTCGGCATCCTGAGGTGATGGAACCTACATTGATATTTCTTTCTGCATAGTGGCTCAAAAACTGTTTGGCTGAAATAATTTATTTTCAAGCCGATGTGTTCTCTTCGGAGAACAAGAATTCAAATGAACTCCATCACGCGCATGAGCTGTCATGCACATCTAACCGTTCCTTTCACGTGCTTTGTCTTCATTGGCCCGTGTTTATGACGCGCCTGAAAGCTGTCTTTCACTTGTCTGCGCCGTCTGACGTGTGCGTTGCTCCAGGCGTAATAAATGGCCTACTTTTGCTGCCGTTTCAAGTTTTTTGATAAAACTTTTCTTTCTATCTTCTTTTCCTTACTTTATGCATTCGAATTTCTGGTTTTCTCTCTCTCTAAACTTTCTGAAATCCACCATTGTTCTAACTCCAAGCTCTACAACCGTCTTCATTCCTTCATTTTAGCGAAGTGTTTGCCGTTCTGCTGTGTCTGCAATCGTTGCCCTACTTCGGCGGCTTTTATTCCGGCTCCATTTGTTCTGGTAAGATTCCGTTTCTCTTATTCTCAATTTCTTCTATGCGCTTTTGTTTACTTGCTGCCATTTTTGTTTTGTTCATACCTTGGATTGTTCATCTGGATGTGTTCATTCATGATTTCACTTATCTCTTGAACACTTGTACTGTTTTAACACTTCCTTGCCATGGTTCTTGATCTTTTACTTCTGTACCTCTTTCGCTTTTGAGAATCATACCTCTGTTCTTGATTCTGAAACGTCATTCTTTGTTTCTTGTTTTATGTTTTTCCTTTCCAGATCTGTGCCTTTGATCTTGTTCTTCATAGTTCTTAGGCTTGGGATTTGTTTGTAGAACCTTTAATTTAGGGAAAACTGAAACAAACCGTATCACTACTTACCTAGGTTGTTGCCGAGGTTCCAATAACTTTTTTAAGAACACCTCCTTTCTGAGACCTAGCCCTCTGACTTTAGGCCGACGTTATGGGCATGTGGAGACATCGGGTAAATACCCCATCAAAACTCGAATACTTTAGGCAGGAGTTCTCCATCCTAGCCGATGTTCACCTTAGGCTAGTTGGGGATGGTGATTCCATCATGCCCACAGATCATACGATGCCCTTTCCTATTGTAGCCTTTACTGAATGTGGACTCCGGCTTCCACTCAATCTCCTCTTTCGCGAGGTTCTCCACTTCTATAGGTTGAATCCTATGCAACTTACCATCAACTCTTATCGAGTGATTAATGGTATCATAGCCCTGGCTAGGCAAGAGAATGTTAGGATCACCCTTGCCGATATCCAATTTTGTTATACCATGTGCCCCCTTAAGCTGAAGGAAAGAGGTTATGTCTACTACCTCAAGCCGAGGTCCACCGAGTTCAAAATTGTAGCCGACCTCCCAGATTCCAACAAGGGAGCCAGGGATGACTTTGTCATTGCTTCGGGAAATTGGGAATTTGGCCCAGACGAAGATGTTCACCTCTACCCTCTTCCTCGAACAGTTAAAGAGGGCAAGGGTAAGAGCCCAGTGCCAATACTTAGTTGTTTCTTTTCCAAGTTTTCAAAACTCTGTCTGTTTCTAATGTTGGTTTGTTTGTCTTGCAGATCTTCATCAGCCACCCAAAAACTTCCGTCAATCCTTCTTCCCTGGAAAAGATTTAAAGAAGCTTCTAGATCTTTCAATTCACAAGCGCAAGGCTCCCCTGTTACTGAATTTTATTCCGACATACAAATTCACACTACCCGACGTCCCAAAAAGGAAGAAAAAGAGTCTTTCTCCACCTTCTGCCACAAGTCCTCCCATTACTTCCATATCATGAGCAGACGAAGGATCCATTTCTGACCCAGTCGATTTGCCATCTACTTCAGCCCCATATTTAGTCCCAATACCAGAAAGAAAACGTCGGCGTCGACTTGTCAAGACTGCTGAGATGGGTCGCCTGAAGCCTATTGCTGTAGATCTTTTAGCCGACTTACATGCCGATGTTGATGCTGTTCCAGCTCAATCCATGCCCCCACCGAAGCCAAAAAGAATCAAAAAGGCTCAGCCCAAGGCCAAGGCAACTGAGGTTGAGGCTGAGGATGCCCTGCCCATCTCCAAGCTGGCTGAAAGCAGCAAATCCCAACCCTCTGTTGGGAAGATGTACGCAGAGACCCAGCCATCAGAATCTTCAAAGTCAAAGAGGCCGAGGTCCTCCTTTGCAACGACTTCAAAATCCAAAGTGCCAAACGTCCCCTGGACGCCCGAGATTACCCTGGAGGACAAGCTGGTCATGGCTACTGATAGCGCCGACGACATTAATGTCGGCGTTGCCCTTAGTACAGCTCTTCTTCTTCCAGGTGATCTGGAAAAGAATGCTGGAATGAGTGAGTATGAAAATTACGCTTTCATGCTTCAACGCTGTGTTCAAGTAAGTGTCTTAACTTGGTAATCTGTCTTTTCCTCATTGTTTGTAAAACTCCTGTAATAACTTCTCACTTTTGTGTTCTTTCAGGCTGTTCAGCATGCCCACTTCTTCTCCATGCAATCTTTTGAGAACAGGGAGAAGTTAACTGACTTGCAGAAGGAGTATTCTGCACTCCAGAAGATCATAAGGGTCTTCAAGCAAAAATGAAGAAATTGGAAGACCAGGCCGAGGCTGCCACTAAAGCCCAAACTTTGGCCGAAGAAAAGGCCGAGGCTGCTGAAGCTATAAAGAAAGTTGCCGAAACGCAGAAAAATGAAGCCGAGGACAAGGCGACCCAAGCCGAGAAGGAACTTCAGGAGGCCTTGGCCACGAAAAAGGCTGAAATCAAAGAAGCTGATGAAAAGGCTTATGCGCAGGGCATGTCCGACGTCACTGAGGAGTACAAGCTTCAAGTCAGGCAAGCATGCAACAGGGGATTTTCCCTTGGTTGGATGTCTCTGCTAAAAAGACTTGATCTCCCTGCTGACTCGCCTTTCCGTAATGCCGATGCTATTCCTCTCCCATTTCCTCCTCTTCCACCAAGTCAAGCCGAAGAAGAATCTGGGTCTGAGCCTGAGGATGAAGATGATCATGATGCTAAGGCCTTGATGAAGAAACCCAAGGGTGATGCTGGGGTCAAGTCTCCTTCTCAAATTGAGCCCATCCTGGACTTAACCCAAGATGAGGAGATTGAGGAGGTACCCAAGGAAGTTGATATTGGGATGTTATCTTCCGACCTCCTTCTGGCTGAAAGGAGTCTTACTAAAACACTTGCTGAGATCGATGCCGAGCTGGCTGCAGAAAAGGCTGCCGAAGTATTTCCATATGAATCTGCCGAGGTAATTCTTCAAGAATCGGACGAGGTCCAGACCCAAATTGCTCCTAAAGCTGAAGAATCATAACTTCCATGTCTTGTACTTTTTTTCTTTTGTGGACAATATAAGTTTCTTTGTATGGCCGAAGTGCCTTTTCCTGTAAAAACGATTTACTTCTGGTAGGCCGTAGTGCCTTCTTCAATATGTAACTGCAACTGTTTTTTCTATAGATGTTTCAATCTTTGTAATTTTCTGTTGATTGCTTCTGCGTAGTTCTATACTTAGAATTTTTTGCATGCCTTTCCATTTTGCTTTCTTTGTATAATCTTCTCGGGGTTACGCACCTCGGGTGAAATAACGTCCAACATCATTTTGGCAAGATACATGTCTGTAAACTCTTCATAAATTCCAACAAGTGTAAAACATATATTGTTTAATGTCAATTTTGCAAACTTTTTTTTCCAAGTTTCAACAAATATTTAAACAGCGATCTCGGTCTAACCTATTTGTAAATTGCTGCAAATTTCAACAAGTGTTAATATATACTGTAATTTTTTCTTCAAGTTATAATAATGATTTACTTGTAAATTGCTACGAATTTCAACAAGTGTTTAAACAATTTAGCTTTTACCTCAACCTGTAAATTGCTGCAAATTTCAACAGATGATCACATGTCGGCTTAACATTATCTTGTAAATTGCTACAAATTTCAACAAGTGTTAAGCATCTTCTTTGGTTGGATCATCCTGTAGATTGCTATAAGTGTGCAAACTATAACCTCGGCTTTACTTCGATTTGTAAATTGCTACAAATTTCAACAAGTGTTAAGAGAAACAGTAATCTCGGCTTAACTTCGACTTGTAAATTGCTACAACTTTCAACAAGTGAAGATAATGAATTAGCTTAACTCCAACTTGTAAATTGCTACAAATTTTAACAAGTGAATTAAGGAATTATCTCGACTTAACTTCGACTTTGTAAATTGCTACAAATTTCAAGAAGTGAAGATAAGGAATCAGCTTAACTCCAACTTGTAAATTGCTTCAAATTTCAACAAGTGAAGATAAAGAATCAGCTTAATTCCAACTTGTAAATTGCTACAAATTTCAACAAGTGAATTAAGGAATTATCTCGGCTTAACTTCGACTTGTAAATTGCTACAAATTTCAACAAGTGAAGATAAGGAATCAGCTTAACTCCAACTTGTAAATTGCTACAAATTTCAACAAGTGAAGATAAGGAATCAGCTTAATTCCAACTTGTAAATTGCTACAAATTTTAACAAGTGAATTAAGGAATTATCTCGGCTTAACTTCGACTTGTAAATTGCTACAAATTTCAACAAGTGAAGATAAGGAATCAGCCTAATTCCAACTTGTAAATTGTTACAAATTTCAACAAGTGAATTAAGTGTCTCTGTCTTCTCTCTGCCCCCAATGTAAACCTGAGTTCCTCTTGGGTTCTCATTATTTATGTTTCCAAAAACACCAATATGTAATTTTGTCAATCATATGTGTTGAAAGAATTCTGGAAAGACTTTATTGATGATATCAGCCAAAAAATGATGCACATCTAATGATAGAAAAATTTCAAATTACAAGTATTCCAAGGTCTGGGCAATGCTTTGCCCTCATTGTCCTCAAGCCGATAAGCTCCATTACCTAATACTGAAGTAATTCTGTAGGGTCCTTCCCAATTTGGGCCAAGCTTGCCCTCTCTGGGATCCTTCTTGTTCCCTACGACTTTTCTCAGGACTAGGTCGCCGACTTGAAAATCTCTTGGATTGACCTTCTTGTTGTAAGCTCTGGCAAGCTGTTGCTGGTATACTGCAAGCTGAATTGCAGCTTTCTCTCTTCGTTCTTCCAAAAGGTCCAGATCTCGGGCTAAGAGGATGTCGTTAGTGCCATTCTCTACTCCCTGGGTCCTGATCCCTAGGATGCCGATCTCCAATGGGATGACAGCTTCTGTGCCATAAGCCATGGCAAAGGGAGATTCCCTAGTTGATCTTCTCGGCGTAGTCCGATATGCCCAAAGCACGTTGGGCAATTCGTCTACCCACTTTCCTTTTGCTGCCTGCAGCCTCTTATTTATTCCATCCAAAATTACTTTGTTGGATGCTTCTGCTTGCCCATTACTTTGGGGAAAACTTGGTGTTGAGAAATAATTCTTGATCTTGAATTTTGCACAAAAGTTCTTGATGAGTTTGCTGTCAAACTGTGTTCCGTTGTCGGCAACTATTGCTCTTGGAATCCCAAATCTGGTGATGATGTTTCTCCATATAAAGTTCTTGACGTCCACATCTCGGATTTTGGCAAGAGGTTCTGCCTCTATCCACTTTGTAAAGTAGTCTGTTGCTACCAGCAAGTATTTTCTTTGCCCAGTTGCCTGGGGAAGTTGCCCAACCAGATCCATGCCCCATTGGGCGAACGGCCAAGGGCTGGATACTGGGTTCAGGTTAGCAGCTGGCTGATGTATCAAAGGTGCAAACCTTTGGCATTGTTCACACTTCTTCACGTAGGCTTCAGCATCCTTTTGTATGTAGGGCCACCAATACCCCTGGGTAATGGCCTGTGGGCTAATGATCTGCTCCCAGCGTGGCTTCCACAAATTCCTTCATGGATTTCATAGAGGAAATCTTTAACCTGCAAAGGGTGTACGCACCTTAAAAGGGGTCCAGTGAAGGATCTTCTGTAAAGATGTCCATCTTCTGTCAGACAGAATCTTGCAAATTTCAATCTGACTTTGTGTGCTTCCTTACGATCT
This sequence comes from Camellia sinensis, assembly GCF_055761805.1. Lineage (NCBI taxonomy): Eukaryota > Viridiplantae > Streptophyta > Magnoliopsida > Ericales > Theaceae > Camellia > Camellia sinensis. Next base: position 147,848,106 of record NC_138963.1, read on the forward strand.
TCTGGCAACTTTCCTTCTTTCAGGAATGTGATAATTGCATCCATCCAGCTTGGCCCCATGTCCACACACATTGCTTGCTGCTTTGTGCTCTCTGCTCCTATGCTCGGGCCCAACATGTAGTCGATCATAATTGTTCTTGGTTTTCCAGTCTGAATTGAACTTGCCAGGTAAGCCAACGCGTCGACGTGGGTGTTGTCATCTCGGCTAACCTGGAGCAGTCGGCAGTTCTGAAATAGGGTTGCCAATCTAATGACATCTTTTGCATATGCCGACATCCTTTCGTCCCTGACTGCAAATTCTCCTGTTGACTGGTTAACAATAAGTTGTGAATCACAAAAGACAATTACCTCATCTGCTTCTGCTGCTGCTGCCAGTTTTAGCCCTACAATTAATGCTTCGTACTCTGCTTCATTGTTTGAGGCCTTGAACCCCAAACGGATGGACTGTTCTATTATTTCTCCATCTGGAGATATCAGCAGTACTCCTGCCCCTGCTCCTTGACGGTTTGAACTTCCATCAACGAACAGTCTAAATGAATCGCCGATGTAGATGCTGCAGGGTCTGAGTTTTTCCTTCCTTTGTTCTTTTGCCTTTGGCTGCGCTTCTCCTTGCTTGTTGGGATACTGCTCATCTCGGCTCAATGGAGCCCGATGTTTCATGGTTTCTGGGGTGAATTCTGGCACGAAGTCGGCCAAAACTTGGCCCTTTATTGCTGTTCTCGGCCTGAACTCCAGGTCATATTGGCCCAAGGCCACTGCCCATCTTGCTATCCTTCCTGTTAAGTCTCCTTGTTGTAACAAGGACTTTAGTGGGTGCTCTGTTAGGACCACAATCTTGTGTGCGTGAAAATAATGGTTCAACTTCTTTGAAGCCATTACTAAGGCCAGCATTAATTTTTCTAGCGGCAGATACCTTGTTTCTGCATCGGCCAAGGTTTTACTTACATAATAAACCGCTTTTTCTTCTCGGATTAGTACTGCACTTACTGCGTGTTCTGAAACTGCCAAGTATAAAAACAGTTCTTCCCTTGGTTCTGGATTGGAAAGAACCGAAGTTGTGGTCAAGTACTTCTTTAGGTCGGCTAGAGCGGTTTCGCATTCTTCTGTCTACAGAAAGTCTGTGGCTTTTTTCACCAAGTTGAAAAAGGGTCTGCATTTATCTGAGCTTCTGCTGATGAATCTGTTTAGGGCTGCGGCCCTTTCGGTAAGCATCTGAACCTGTTTCGCCGACGTCGGGCTCTGCAGCTCTAGGATGGCGTTTATTTGGTCTGGGCTGGCCTCTATGCCCTTTCTCGTTACCAGATACCCTAGAAACTTACCTGATCCAACTCCAAACGAGCACTTTGATGCATTGAGTCGGAGCCAGTATGTTTTGAGTATATCAAAGATCTCTTTTAGGTCGGCAAGATGTCCCTTAGATTCTTTGGTCTTCACGACCATGTCATCGATGTAGACTTCTACCGTTTTGCCAATCAGGTGCTTGAACATCTTTGTTACTAACCTTTGGTAAGTTGCTCCTGTGTTTTTCAACCCAAAAGGCATTACCTTGTAACAGTACAAGCCTTTAGGGGTGATGAACGCAGTCTTCTCCTCGCCTGGAGGGTACATGGCAATCTGGTGGTACCCCCTGTATGCATCTAGAAAACTCATCCTTTCATGCCCTGAAGTTGCATCTACTAGCCGGTCGATCTTGGGCAGAGGAAAGCTGTCTTTGGGGCAGGCTTTGTTGAGGCTGGTAAAGTCTACACAGACCCTCCATTTACCGTTCTTCTTTTTCACTACTACTGTGTTGGACAGCCATGTCGGATAGTGAACTTCTCGGATGGCCCTGGCTTCCAGAAGTTTGTCTACTTCTTCTTCTACTGCTTCGACGTGCATCAACGTCGGTTTTCTAGCTCGTTGAATCACAGGTTTTGCCGACCTGTCGACATTCAACCTGTGGCAAGTGACCTCGGGGTCAATGCCAGGCATTTCATAAGGTGTCAAGGCGAACACCTCAATGTTGGCTCTCAAAAAATCTTCCAGTTCTCTTTCCTCTTCTTCGGCTAAGCCTGAACTGAGAAGAAAGAAACGTTCTTCGTCGCTCTCCTGGACTAGGATTTTCTTTAGTGTCTCTTCACTCTTTTCGGTTGGCTCCTTGCCGACATCATCTAGGACCTCCATGTCCTCGTTTTCAATTTCGGCCTCTTTTGGCTCCCGAATGTTGCAAGTGGACTTTGTTGCTGCCATGGAGCAACTTTTTGCCTGCAGTTGATCTCCTCTAACTTCTTCAATTCCATGTTCTGTGGGGAACCGTAGTAGTTGATACAATGTTGAGGGAACTACCCCCATCGCATGCAACCATGGTCTTCCCAAGTTGATGTTATATGGTGAGGGTGTGTCAATCACCATAAATTCTGTTTTGATCTTCTTAGTACCAGCTTGTACTTCCACGCTTGCTGCGCCCAGTGGCCATGTCGGCGTTCCATTGAAGCCGACCATAGGGTTGCTGGATTGTTCCAGGTCATCAGGATGAAGGCCCAGCTCCCTGTAACATCTGATATACATGATGTCACAAGAGCTGCCTTGATCTATTAGGATGCGTTTTACTTGGCATTCCCCAACCTGGAGAGATACTACCAAGGCATCATTATGCGGATGCTGGACTATCTCTAGGTCGGCTTCGGTGAAGGTTATCATTGGTCCTCGACTTTCTTCATGCCGAGGTCTTTTTTCCCCGATTTGGTAGACATGCTGTAAATGCCTTACCCTCTGGGTTTCTCCTCTGACTTCGTTCTCATTGACCCTTGAGTGGATCACATTAACCACCCTTGGCCCTCCTGCCTGTGGTTGCTGTGCTGGAGGTGGTGGAGCTGCTGGTGCTTGAGGCAATCTTGTCTGTTCTTCTCTTGTCTTGGCTTCATCAATAAGGTCCCTCAGATGGCCTTGTCTTACCAAGTCTTCTAAGTGTGCTTTTAGGGCTCTGCAACCTTGAGTTTGGTGCCCTTCTTCATTGTGGTAAGCACAACGCCTACCAACGTTTCTTCCCATGAACTCCCCTGGTGTTCTTACTGGGGTTCTGAAATAGGGTTGGTTTCGTATTTGGTCCAAGACTTTATGGATAGGGATTCGAAACACCGTTGTCACTGCCTGTTTACCCTTCAACTTTGTTTCTTGTTTGGTCGGTCCGTTGTTACCTCGGCCTCGCTTCGGTGAGCCGTTTCTTTTTTCCTGCTTTATCTCTTTGTTTCCCGATGTATCTTCCTCGGCTCTGGCGTACTTCTCAATTCTTGCCATGAGTTCTTCCATGCTTTTTGGCAGTGTTTTTGCCAAAGACTTCCGTAGTGGGCAGTCATCTTTGAGGCCGTTCTTGAAAGATACGACCGCCACTTCTTGGTTGTATTCGGGTATTCGATTGAACACCTCGTAGTATCTCTTCGCGTAGGCCCTAAGGCCTTCTTCCTTGGTGATTCTTAAAGCCATCAGGGCGTCGACCCTCAGGGGCTGTAGTTTGTTCGTCACAAACCTGGCCACAAACATCTCGGCCAGGCCTTCCCATGTCTTCACGCTTCCCTTTGGTAGCTTATGGAACCAATCGGATGCAATTTTCCCAAAGGATGAGGGAAATACTTTGCAGAGCAATGGCTCGTTCCCACTGTATAATGCCATTGAGTTCAGGTATAGTCCAACATGAAAGTTGGGGTCTGACTTACCATCATAAATTTGGAACCTCGGCATACTGAATCTCTTTGGTGCTTCAAATTTGTCAAGTTCCACCGAGAATGGTGTTCTCGGCTTAACTTTGGAAGTCACCTCGGCTTCAGCATTCTGCTGCTTCCTTTTGAAGTAGTCCCTTAAGTCTTCCTTACTTCTACCTGGAGCTCAGCTATCTTTGGACTTCAATCTTTTTGGCACACTGCTTTCGGCCTCGTGGTGGGCTCGTTTCGATCTTTCTCCATGGGTTGTGTCAAAGCAGAGTGCTTGCCCTTGAACATGACGATGTTCTTTGGGTCTTGGATTCTTCATGCGATGTGTCCTTTGGGACTCTTCTAGCCTTGGTTCCTCTCGTCCGACTTCCCTGGAACGTCGGTGAGAGTGGCTTCCACTCCTGGTGTGCTGAGGGGCTTCGGGGATTACTTTTCTCCCTCCCTTCTGGGTATTAATCGCTGGCATCAGCGTATCTTGCAGCGGGTATGGTGGCTGTATAACATTGTTTTGCATCATGAAGTTGACCACTGACTGTAGGTCTGCCAGTTTGTTTGCCAGGTCTTTTACTTCCTCATCCCTTCGTAGGCACCTATCCCTCCAAACCTGAAGGTTATCTTCGTTGTAATACTTACTTTGGTTTGTCCTTTTTGAAGCGTCGCCCTCCTGGCCGATGTCTTTTTCTCCGTGGCCCTGGTCATAATTTTCTGTATTGTGGTTGTCTCCTTCAACGTCAAGGTCGATTTTTCCCCCTTGTCCGTCACTGGCCATCTATTCTTCTAAGATTCCCACAGACGGCGCCAAATTGTGTGGGTAATTTTCTTACCACACTGCCCGCCTAGTAATCAGCTGGAGAGCACCGGCAGAATAGATGGCACCTGATTGACCTGCAACAGAAAGAAAAAGGCTCCGGCGGTGGCTCTTCCACCCGGGGGCACTCCGACGATCAAGTCAGTATATCTCTCAAAGATAAATCAAGTGCTAAACTCACGAGCTTGAGTATAAAACTGCATACCTTAGACCCACGGGGGTGCCTCTCTTTTATAGTTTACTCAATTCAAGTCCTACTAGAAGCCTAACTTCTATGGACTCCAATTCAGTACTTACTTTGGATTCCTTAAGAGATAAAAGATAAACTCCCTAAGAGCTTTATCCTTATCTCAGCAAAGTCTTCTCTTTACTCTAAGACTCTTGTCCTTTATCCGCTTATCTCGGATTCCGATATCTTCGGAGATCACCTCGGCCTTGCCTAGGTAACCTCGGCATAACTATCAGGACACGTGGCACCTCGGCTGACACATCGGCGTCACCTTGCCACGCGTTGGTACTTAGAAAATATATCCCCACATTAAATATGTTAATTCTAAGGGATAATTTTGCAAATATCTTCTCTTTCCATTTTTGAAATGTGTTAATTCTAATAAGTTAGTGATTACTAAATTAAAGTGCATAATTTTTAAGGTAATTCTATTTCCACGTATCAATTCTTCTCAGTTCATACAATTAATAAAAAATTTCCTTAATATAATTTTGTCCTAAAAAAAAAAAAAAAAACATAATACCCTTATCTTCTTACACTAAAACCTTAATTCTAAAATAGCACAACCATCCTCCATCACCAGTGCCACCTCTCTCATCTTTCATCCCCTCCCGTTGTCTTTTCCCTCTCCATTGGCAACCAATTTCCGCCATGAACCTTACACTCTCATAAGGCCCCCACCACGAATCACCCACTTTCAAGATTGATTGCAAAGGTCTAGGATGGAAAATAATGAGCTGGGAGTAGCGGTGGTAGTGGTGATGGAGGGTTGAACAACAGCAAAGGAGGAGTGTATGAATGGAAGAAATATTAAGCCATGTTTGGTTTGGTTTTAGAATATATGTTTTTAAAAAAATTAAAAAATAATTTAATAAAAATAATAATACTCCCTCCGTCCCAAAATATTAGTCCCTTATTCCATTTTTCATTGTCCCAAAATATTAGTCCCTCTTTATAAATCAAGTACAAAAATAATGTAAATTTTCTATTTTGCCCTTCTTTTAAATTAATAAACAATTTAAAAAGTACAATTATGACATTGATATTCCCAAAAAATGTACTATCAAAAGGGTAATTTTGGAAAACCAACTTTTTTCAAATGCAATAAGTGTACTACCAAAAAAAGTTGGATTCCCCAAAAGGGACCAATATTTTGGGACGGAGGGAGTAAATAAATAAGCTCATTATTTTCATATGATTTTATCTTTTTTGGTGGCAAAAAACAATTAAAAATATTGTTTTTTATATTTATTTTTGTCAAACTAATATAGATTTTTTCATAAAAATTTCAAAAAATTAATTCACAAACTGAAACCAATCATAGCCTTGGGGTATTAAAATTGAAGATGACGATCTTATTGGAACAAAGATATGTGTACTGAGAATTTTATTTTTTTGATGTGTGTATTGAGTAAAATTAAAGATGATGATCTTATCGGAACAAAGATATGTGTAATGAGAATTTTATTTTTTTGATGTGTGTATTGAGTAAAATTGAAGATGGTGGCCTTATTGGAACAAAGATATGTGTATTGAGAATTTTATTTTGATGTGTGTATTGAGAAGGTGTTCATTAAGTATGTGTATTGAGAGAAATTAGTGTGTGGACCAAATCATATAGAGTAAGCCTTTTATTATTAGTTTTCTTTTTAGATTTGGAAAAGATCTTTATTGCGAAATCAATAAAAGGTCGGACTAATTTGGTACATCGATATCATAAGATCTTAAAATGAGATAAAAACCCACATAGAAGGAAAGATCTAAACCTCCATAGAGGAGGGAAAAACCCTCACAATGGAGGGAAATAAACATCCGCACAAAAAAGATTATTACATCAATAAACTAAAAATTAAAAAAAAAACCAAATATATAAAAAATTAAAAAAAAAAAAACAAATTCAAGTCGTCACCAAACTCATCCAAAATTCAACTACTTTGTAGCCTTCAACTACTCTGTAGCCTTCAACAAACCTGAAGACCCCGTATCCATTGGTCAAGATAGAACATTGAAGTTGAGATGATTGCCTAGCATTCGCGTTATCCAACGTCAGCCTTCGGATTATGAGAAGATCTGAAACTGGATCTTAAAGTTTTGGATTCAAGGGTGGAGAAGGTGCGGTGATAACCGAATTAGTGAGGCAAACATCAGATCGAAAAGAGGGAAAAGAAATGGAGATCGGAGAAGTCGAAGAACCACTGCCGTTTCTCTCTCCCTTGAAGAAAAATCTAGAGAAAAAAGGAAGAGAGTTTTAGGGTTTAGAGAGGATGGTTTTGTGATTACAAGAGTTTAGGTTGCCTTTTATTATTAGTTAGAGAATAATAATAATAAAAAATATAAGAAGTATTATATAGAGAACACAATTATTCTAATTCGTGTTAATTGGATGGAGTTTTGATTGATAAAAAGCATTCTCTAAAATAAAGATGCATATCCAAAAAATAAAAATAAAGATGCATATCAAATTGTAATTAGACTACTCAATCACACATAGTATAATAAATTGAAAATAGGAGCCATGAATTTAAAACTTTAACACGTTCAAGTTGACTTGGAGGCATTGCCGCTTTGTGTAAAGGTTTTTTCATTTCATGGAAGTTTTATCCTCTATAGGTAGACAATTTTATTTTATTTTATTTTATTTTTTTATGATGTGAGGCTCGTATTCTCTTTCATGTGTGAAGGTTCTTTATTTCTTTCAAAATCTATTTTATACTTTGATATATTTTATTAAACGATTTATTATCAGATATATAATATATTAAGTCTTATGTTTTTTTATAAATAAAAATAATAAAAAGAAGTTGACTTGGAGGCATTGATGTCTCATGTTTTGAATAATTGAAATATACTAAGGCTTTGTTTGGTACCATTTTAGTTTTTAGAATTTACCTTTAGATTTAAAAAGGTTTAGAAGAATATTTTTGAGGTAAAATTTTCCATGAAGTTGATTTATTTGAAAACGTGATAAACTGTTCAAAATAACTTGTTAAAAATGCATCATTCCCCCACAAAAGATTGAAAACTACGTTGCATTTTTTTATTATTATTTTATTTTAGTAATAAAAAAATAGTTTACTAAACTACATGAAACATATCCTACCAATATTTGAAAATAAAATGAATAAATTTTTTCATTGTTATCAATAGTGTTCTTCCATGTGAAATTAATATCCAATGAGCAGTGAAACCCTCTATTAACATGCGCCTAATTTATTTTAGGGACAATTACAAATAAAACCTTAGGGTTTGGATTTTGTAATAAAATAAATATTAAATTTTTAATTTTATCAATTTAAACCATATTCTTTTGATTTATTTTCAATTTAAACCATTCGGTTATATTTGTTAAGTAAAACCAACGGAAAAAAAAGTATTGTAATAATTAAACTCAATGTAGGAATACATAAAATGTCTAAAATATACTTTTTATTGAGTTTAATGACTAAAATATCTATTTTTAAATTAGTTTTACTTAATGAAAACATGCAAATGATTTAGATTGAAAAAAAAATTTAATTTAAAATTTAAATTGATAAAATTAAAAACCCAGAGTATATTTTATTATAAGGCTCAAACTCTAAGGTTGTTTTTATAATTGTCCCTTTATTTTAAAAGGAAATTTCATGAGTGAAACTATGAAACGTAAGGAGACAATATAAAAAATAAAATTAAAAAAATGTAATGATAAATTAGCCCCTCCTATGCCATATATAAGTATACATATGTTACATATTATTTTTGTATTTGTTACATGTAATACTATAATTTTAGTATTTAGAGTGAGACTCATTAAAATAATATAGTTATGATACACAAATGATCAACTTTTAAAAATATGAGTACTTTTTTATATAAAATTAATTAATTTGTATAAATAAGTTGATAATAGCAAATAAAATATTCAAATAACAAATTTTATTATTCATACATGACTTTATAATTATGAGGGAGTTTTAAAAGTACTAATTTTTTTTTTTTTTTTTTAATCCTTTTAACAAGAAAAGAAAGTTAGGAGGGGTTTATGGTCAAATTTCTCTTCTAAAAATAGCATAAAACATGTCTATTAGGACATATTTAATATAGTAATACTACGAATCCAAAAATTAACTATCTAGAAATTATCTAGAAATATCATATTGTGGTTCAAATTTATTCAACATATGAACTCCATATTACATAAATTTAATTTTCATCACACAATTACCCACCTAGAAAAATCTGAATGGACAAATCTAGGTTTACAGACTTATTGTATTTAATAACGTTTATATTTATAATTTTCTATTTATATTTACAAAAGTTTTAAAAATGGTTAAAAAAAACTTAGTCTGACGTATACATGTTTTAAATTTTGTAAATAGTTTATAAATTTTTAAAAATTTTTGCAATTACAATTGTCACTTGTTTAGAAAAGAAAAAAAGTTGTTTGGTTCCTCTTTTCCAAAAATACTTTTCAGAAAAATTTACTTTCTTGTTTTTCGTGTTTTTTTTTTGTTTTTACTGAATTTTTTTAATATTTTAAGCATTTTTTATTTTTTATTTTTTAGACATACCTAACATAAACATATCTAAAAAGTAAAAAAATTGTAAAAAAAACCTTTTAAAAATTCATTAAATACAAAAAATATAAAAAAAATACGAGAATTCAGTACATTTTTTGTATTTTTATGTATTTATTAATGTTTTAAAATATTTTTTCATAATTTTTTTATTTTTTAGATATATCTAAGTAAGGTGCATCTAAAAAGTAAAAAAAAATGTTTAAAATTTTAAAAACATTTACTAAAAACAAAAAAACACGAAAATAAAAAAAATCAATTTTTAAAAAAGTTAATCCAAAAAACTCAAACCAAACATACTGAATAATTTCATCTTCCTTCTCAGTCTCCTCCAACTGCCACCCAGCTCTAATAATCACCATTAGCCACCATCTTCAATGGTCAGTGCTATCTCCAATATGTGATAATCACTTTTAATCACCACCTCACGCAATTAATAATCACCTTTAATCACCATTTTCGATAATTAATGATTACTTCTTATCTCTATTTTCAATTATCGACAATTATTTTTAACCAACACATCTTATTAACCACTCTTTTTACTTAAGTTTTTGACACCCATATATATTTTTTTGTAAACATAAAACCGTATCACTTTAATAATTGATATTTGATAGTATTTGAATAAGCACCTAATAATCTTCCTCTCATTTAGGACTAATTAGCTTTAGCCACCAACCCGTTAGAGAGGGAGGCACACTGTCACCTTGGAAAAGTCCTTCCCAAACAATCACACAGAGAATGAGCTTTCAGGAAGATATCATATTGATTTTTTGATCGGACGGTTCATGTGACGAATTGACATGGCACCCTGTTCGTCAGCCTAATGATAATATGTAGATCAAGCAACACGTGGCAGACAAGTTGTGGGACCCGACACTAAATTGTTAAAAAAATAATTAAAAAAAAAACAGTCTGAAATAACTTTTCTGATTTCTGCTTTTAGACACCCTCGATGGGGACAGATTCGAGAGACCCCATATTTATAGCAGAAGGACTGAAAAGGCAAATAAAGAAAATTTAAAAGTGGGACTCACTGAGGATTTTATTTGAATGGACCCACAAAGATTTCAAAATATTTGCAAGTGGGCCCCTGGTCGCCTTCCCAAACCTTTTACTTATTTCATGTCTCTGTCACTATAATTACAAAAGATTGATTCCCAATATATTTCCATGTTCTCACCTCATCAAAACTCCTATTTGAGTGGTCCCATTTTTCTCTTTTTAGTCCTCAAAATTTTAATTATTATGCTGGGGGCTCTGTGGATTTTAATGAGTTTGCTTAGCCAGAACAAGCACTACCATTATTATAGTTGTGACTCCAATTTCTTCTTCAATTGTAGAATTGACCATTTTTATTTTAGGGCGAATTACACTAATCATTCCTATAATTTGGGACTTGTATCACTTTAGTCTCTGACTTTTCAATTGTGATATATTTGACTCTGAATTTTGAATCTTATTCCAAATAAGGACAATTGAAGACACCATTACTTAATTTCAAGGTTAAAATCGTCAATTTGATAAAATATAAACTAATTTGACAAAAATAAATGTCAAAAATATTTTTTAATTTTTAAAAATTATTTCTACCCACTAAAGATAAAATTATGTAAAATTGATAAATTTTTTAGACATTTATTTATTTTACCAAATTAATTTTTATTATGTGTTTGGGTGATAATCATGTAATGGGTGGTTATTTTTATTTTCATTAAATTAGTTTCTATTTTTTCAAAAGTTAAATATGACGATAACTTTGATATCATTAGTAAACCAATTCATTAAATTAAAAAATCTAAAACTAAAAATATTTCATACATTAAATATATCGATTACGCATTAAAATCATAAGAACCACCCATTAATTGATTATCATCCAAATACATACTAATAAAAATTAGGGTAAATTACACTTATATTCCCTGAGATTTGGATTTAATACATATCACCCATGATGTTTGGGAAATTATACTAACCCCCTGTCATTGTAATTATTTAGACGAAATTAACATTGGTATATAAAATATTGAATTCATACACTCTCTCTTTTATTATTTTGTTTTACTTCTATTTATTTTTTTTTTCTTTCATTTCTTTCTTTTTTTTTTCAATTTAATTTCTTCTGTTTTTTCACCAAGAGTTGTTACTTTTTATATAAGTAAGGGGGTTTGTGAAATAGATTATTAACCACAGGGTGAGAATGTAATTTCTACAATGTCAGGGGATGTGATGTAATCGAACCAAACCTCAGGGGGTGTCAGTATAATTTACCCTAAAAATTAATTTAGTAAATAAATAAATGTCTAAAATATTTATCAATTTTACATAATTTTATCTTTGCTGAATAGAAATAATTTTTAAATTTTTTTTAAAAAAATTTTGACATATATTTTTGTCAAATTAGTTTATATTTTATCAAATTGACTATTTGGCCCTTAAAATTAAGCAATGGTATCTTCAATTATCTTTATTTGGAACAAGAGTCAAAATTCAAGGTCAAATATGTCATAATTGAAAGGTCAGAAATCAAAGTAACACGAACTCCAAACTATAAGGACTGTTAGTGTAATTCGCCATTTATTTTATTACTCTTTTTTAACCTACCCACAAATCAAGACATTGTTTAGAATCAGGGTTTTAATTTTTTCTCGCCTAATTTGTGAACTATTTTTTTAAAAATTTTTCACACCAAAAATAAAGAATTAAATTATACTTAAATTTCGTAGAACAATGGCAAAGTATCGATTCACATGGAGTAATGTGAAATTATACCATTTGAATTGCAAGATTCTTAAATTAACTAGATGGAAATTGTCGATGAGAATTAAAATGAACATACGAAATTAAATTAGCAGTAAATATTAGGGTTTGTAAAATTGATTTGGAGAAAATCTTAGGGTACCACTAGTCGCATAAATAAGGTTGGGAAAATTACACTGACACCCCTTGAGATTTGTCTTTAATACAAGTATCTCCTCACATTCTGGAAATTACATCTCCCTCCCTAAGATTTGTCTTTAAACTTCGATTACAATTTAATCCTTCCGTTCGTCAATTGTTAAGTCAACTAACGGAAAAACTAATATAAGAAATTAATTTTTTTAAAATGTCTATTTTACCCTTGTTTGCATATATAAAATTGACAAACAATTTACTGCTTAGAAAAATTTTATATGCCCCAGTCTTGCTTTTTGTTTATAACCTATTATGGTATTAGTTATAACTATTGATTATAACATTATTTTGATTATGATTCATCTGGTTATACCTTATACGATATTTGGTTATAACTATTTTTTTTTTTAGTTATGATTGAAAATGATCTAATTATAATATTTGTAATAATTAACACCACAAAAGCTTGTGTGCCATAGAATTACCTAAATGTGTAATAGTATAATAATATATGTATTGAATGAATTTTTATAATTCCCTGCAAATTTTCTTAACTCATCTAGTAAAAAAAAATTTAATTTTTTTTAATAAGAGTAAAATAGGCATTTAAAAAAATTAATTTCTTATATTAACTTTTTTCGTTAGTTTACTTAACAGTTGAGTAATGGAATGATTAAATTGTAATGAAAGTTTAAACCTTAGGGAGGGGGATGAAATTTCTAGAACGTGAGGAAAATATTTGTATTAAAGACAAACCTCAAGGGGTGTTAGTGTAATTTACCCAATAGGGTTTAATATTGGCAGATAATTACAATCCGGTTTAAACTACCCACTGTTTCATAACTACAAGTTTGAAATATTGATTAAGAAGATTGTTGCATTCAACGTATAGACACGAATCATTTCAAGTAGTACGAGTCATTCGCTCTAAATTAAAGTAGCAACACGACTCGTCTCTCATAACATGACTCGTCACATACTTTGAATACAACACAAAGTAAACCATTGTATGAAAAGAAAAATACTAAAAAAGATAGAAAGGCATGATATTAATTAAAATTTTTTAAAAAATTGATGCCACTTGCTCAAACCAGTCAAACAATCAAAGCCTAGTTAAAACTCTATTTATATGGCTAGGATTTTATCAAAACCCTAAAAAAATGAGAACTAGCCACTCATGGAGAAGTGGAAAGAGGTAGAGGATGAATTCATTATAGAAGATAATCTTGAAGTTCTAAAGCTTTCTATCTCAAAACCCTAGCCTCCCTCTTTCTTTCAAAAAATACTCGAACCCTTCTTCAGTTTTTTCTCCCTTCTTTTATACTTTGGAGGCGCAAGAAATAGATTCAAAAAGATGTGTACGCAAACCGAGGCAAGTTGCGCGTGAGGGAAATGTTGGCCACACATGCAGTAAAGTTTACTTTACTTAAAAACTTCACTTTCTGGCTCGTTTTTCACTTTTGGAGCATCCAGCCTGGTTCAGATCAATTGTTTGTGAAGTATACCAAGTTATATCGAGAAATGGGTTAAGGCATCTCAATTAGCGGCCTTAATGATGTACATTTTGACCTCAATCAGATTTAGTTTTATCTTTCTTTTTTTCATCTAAAAAAAAGCACAAAAATACAAAATCCATCTTGAAAGGCCCTAACAAGTAGAAAAATGAATGTTAATCAAAAAAGATTACCATAAGAAAAAAAAAATTAAAGGATTGAATTTTAAGACAAACCAAACGAGGCCTAGTTGTCATTGTGTGAGGAAGCTTAAAACATTGCTAATGTTTATATATTTTGGATGATTGTGATATCTTAACATGAATTCTTTTAGATATTTTCTTGAATTGGTAAAGCATGTGAAAATGAAAGATTTTTGTTTGTTGGTTTTGATGAATTTATGGTTGAATTTTCTCCAACTTGATTTCATGTAATTGGATAGTTGATAGGGATACTAATAGCGACTAGCTTCAATTAGTGGCTTAATTTTCAAACCCTAGGACCTAATATGGAAGATGTCGGTGACATTTCAAATTTCTTTATCACCATTTTGATAATATAACAAGGTAAAATCCAATTTTTTTTCAGTCCTATTTTCTTTAATGACTTTTACAACCTTTTTACACACACACACACACACACACACACACACAAATCATACAAATTGATGTGGTAAAATTTGTAATTATGAACTCTGATGATGACTTTTTGATTTCTAACACAATTATAAACTATGATATTGTTTTGAATATAAATGAGACACATCATTTTGTATAAATTTTGTAATAATTATCCAATAGTCTCCAAGCACTATGTGACATAACCTATATGATGCTCTAAACTAATCATGTAGAAAAAATTTTTACAGGCAAGGACATGCTAACTCATTTTTGTTAGATAATAGACAAAAATAACTCAATAGTGGCGTGTGTTGCAATTTTTGATTAGTTGAAAATACCACGTAAACAATGCAACATAATACTTCAGTAGTAGTATCTAATGAGGTTCCCAAATTTTGTTTCTATAGCATTATATCCTTATATTATGAACATAACCACATGAAAGAGCTATTGCAACTTATATTTGATGCTTGCATTCAAAGGAAAATAAACATAAATTGAGAGCTAATAAGACAATTTAGGCCAATGGATTTGGAAAAGTTATTTGTAGGATCCTGTCATCTTCAGGAAATTGAGAACTTTCCATCATCTTATGACTTTCATAGAATGGAAGAATAAAAATTTTACAAGATCTACATGAAAGTCACTGCCTATTCACCAATTAAATCAATCAAACTATCTCTTCAATGCATCCTTAGGCTTTAGGCTTTAGGTTTTAGGCTTTGATGCTTCCATGCATACTGGAGAAAGAAAAACTAACCTACACCCAAAACAATCATTTTTACAATTGGAGAGGGGATAACATATACGCAGCCATGATTATTCTATTTTTTGAAAAAAAGATTTTCGTGATTCAAATTTGAACCACAAGGATATTAACAACAAATCTTTTATTATTGGGCTAAGTCACCTTTTTATAAAATTTTAATTTGTCATATTCTTCATCAAAGGCAAAGGGCAATGACATATGGTGTTTTTGTCATTTTTTTTTTTTTTTGAACTTTAGACGAAAAAATTTATGTTCATGTTAAGAATTTTTACGTGTTAGTTGTCAGTCTACTTAAGTTCATTTGTGTCGTGTTTAGATCACTTTTTATACAGTTGGTCACAAATCCAGATCTAGAAGAATGTGATAAAAAAAATTAGTTTCTAATTATTATTCTAAACTCCTTCATAGTTAACCATCCCTTTTCATTTCACATTTCTCATTTTTCTATGGATTCTATATATCTAAAACCTACTAGCTTAGGATGATAAGATCATCACTTACACCTCACTTTCACGGAAGCTCTCTAGTTGTACACTCCTTTACTAATTCAAACCTATAAAATAGAATAAAAATTAAAATAAAAAAAGAATCTATCATAAATTTAAGTAAATTGATACGTGACATAACTTTTTTTTTTTTTTTTTTTGGATGAGTGAATAGTTTTTTTTTTTTTTTAATAGTGAAATGATAATCATAGAATTTGAATCATAGACAATTATATATATAGACATATACAATGTATTAATAAGGAATTGATCATAGGGTTCGGTAGCTGCAGCAGTAAGACTCAGTTCACAGATCATGCTGAGAAGGCTGAGAAAGATCATGTAACTGTTAGGCCAATGTAACTGTTAGAATGTGTTAGCCAGATGTGCAGGAGAGGTTGTTAGACTGTGTTAGACTAGTTAGTTAGACTAGTTTGTTAGAAGGCACATGTATAATAGGTATTGAGATTGTATATAGTTTCACCTATAAATACTGTGTAAATTCTGAGTTTTAATTGTAATGAAAAATATCATTCAAGTATATCATTTTCTTCATGGTATTAGAGCATCTGTAAGCTCCAACGAGCAATAATGGTTGTCTCTTCATCATCATCATCTCTTCCACCAAATCTAACCTTACTCATCACAAATCTGAACTCATTAGTCAATGTAAAGCTTGATTCATCCAATTATATCATTTGGAAGAATCAGATTCAGAATTTGTTTCAAGCAACAGAGTTACTTGGTTACATTGATGGATCAATTCCATGTCCTTTAGCCTCAATTCTTGATTCAAGTAACAAAACAGTTGAGAATCTTGATTTTCGTCAGTGGAAGATTATAGATGCACATCTCCTCAGTTGTTTAACATCAACACTTTCTCCTTCTATTTTTTCATTTGTTCTGCATTTGAAACAAAGTGCAAAGGTATGGCTTGCTCTTGAAAAACGATTTACTGTTTGGTCAAGATCTCATGTGCATCAGCTTAAGAACAAGCTTCAAGCAATCAAAAAGAAATCACAGTCCGTGGAGGCTTATCTGCATCAGTTTAAAGAAATTTCAGATCAAATTGCTTTAGTTTCTCATCCTCTTGATGATGAGGATCTGGTTCTTATGATTTTGAATGGTTTGCCTGATGAATATAATTCTTTTAAAACTTCAATTAGAACTCGATCAGCGGGTATTACTCTTGAAGAATTATCTTCATTACTGAGTTCTGAAGCAATTCATATTGAACAACAATTTCATTCGTCTTCTTCGATTGGTTCAACTGTTGCTTTTGCAACCACAAAGGAATCAGTTCCTTCTTCTCATACTCATACTTCTCCGACTACATTTGGTTCTGAATCTGGCAATCGTGGTTATCAATTCAATTATCGAGGCCATTCTTATAACTCTGGTTTTAGAGGTGGTGGAAGATTTTCTGGAAATAGAGGTCGCAGAGGAGGCAGATTTCCTATTTTTTGTCAGATTTGTGGAAAAGGAAATCATACAGCTTTAGAATGTCGCAATAGAATGAATCCTGCCTATCAATCATCAATGTTTGGTTATTTATCTGCTGCTGTGAATCCTACCTCTCAGCCATCAATGTTTGGTTATTCCTCTGGTGCTGGCGCACCTTCTATTGGTTCATCTACTCTGTCAACCAATAGAGGTGGTTACTCTCCTCCTTATCCTGCTTACTCTGCTGTCACTCAGGCATGTTCACCTAGTCCGTGGTATCTTGATTCGGCTGCAACCACAGATATCACTAATGATCTTGATAATCTTCATCTCCATTAACCTTATCATGGCACTGATCAGGTGGTGGTTGGTAATGGTAGTACTCTTCCAATTCATAATTCTGGGACTGGTATTCTGCCTACTCCTTCTTTTCAATTTCAATTGACAAATTTACTTCATGTTCCTCACATCTCTTCTAATCTTGTTTCTATGCATCAATTAACCAAGGATAATCATTGTAGTGTGTTGTTTGAATCACTAGTGATTCCTTTGCTGTTCAAGACAAAGTTTTGAAAGCCATCCTGTGTAAAGGCTATTATCTGAATGGTCTTTATCAGGTTCCTTCCAGTTTTACACCACATGCTCACCTCACTCAGTCTGTTTCTTTTCAAACATGGCATCAAAGGCTAGGGCATCCCTCTGCTGCCAAGTTTGCACCTATTGCTAAAGACTTGTCTCTAGTTGTTGCACATTTTCCTTCTTCTTTGTGTAAAGACTGTTGTATTGCTAAGAGTCATCGTCTGCCTTTTTCTCTTTCTAATTCAACTGTTAATAAGCCCTTATCATTAGTTCATAGTGATGTATGGGGTCCATTTACTCATGTTTCTTCTCCTTCTAAGTACTATGTTTTGTTTGTGGATGATTTTAGTGGTTTTACCTGGCTATATCCACTACATTATAAAAGTGAAGTCTATGATAAAGTTCTTGTTTTTAAAGCATTTGTTGAAAAACAGTTTAGTACTACACTTCAAATTTTCCGTAGTGATGGTGGTGGTGAGTTTTCATCTCATAAGTTGTTTCATTTCTTTCAAACTCATGGAATCTTGCATCAAACTAGTTGTCCTCACACTCTCTCTCAGAATGGTGTTGCGGAGAGGAAGCATAGGCATATAGTGGATACTACTATTGCACTACTTCAACAATATGGTTTGTCTCTTCAATACTGGTTTGATGCAGTTGCCACAGCCACCTATCTTATTAATAGACTTCCTGGTAATTGGGCATCTCCTCTTAGTCCTTATGAAATTCTCTTTCATACTCCACCTGATTATCATTTTCTCAAAGCCTTTCACTACAAGAAAAAGCACCTTTGGCGACTAAATTTTTAGTCGCCAAAAGTCCATTTTTAGTCGCTAAAAGTCAACTTTTTAGTTTCCCCCGACTAATTTTTTTAGTCACCGATTTTGTCGCGAATACATGGTCGCCGAAGGTTTTGGCGACTAAAACTTTTTTAGTCGGCAAAAAACAAGTCTTTAGCGACCAAAGTTTTGGTCGCCAATAGTCAATTACACTTTTTTAAATTATACATTTAGCGACTAATCTTTTAGTCGCCAATAACCTATGAATCGCCGACTAAAAATTTAGTCGCCCAAAGTTTTCAACAAATGTGATTTTTTTTGTTTTAGCGACTAAAATCTTTAGTTGCTAAAAACATGACTCCTTTTTAGCTTCCAATTTTTTGGTCGCTAAAATCATGGTACACCTTTTCGGCTACTAATTTTTTAGTTGCCAAATTTTTTTTTTTTTTTTTGGCTACTAACTATTTAGTAGCCAATAAGTTCTCTTTTTATTTTTTGGCTACTAAATGTTTAGTCGCCAAAAACTATTTATTAATTTTTTTAAAATGCATAAATTAAATATTTTTAATTAATTTGTAAATTATATGCAGTCCATTATCGACGCAACTTGTAACCTGTAAATATATAGAATAATATATCTATCAATTATCATCTAAATCCATTACAAATAATATTACTCATTTCATTGTCATATAAATCTTGATCAACACCAACCAAGTATAATCTATCTAAATTAAATATTACATACAAAAACAATGGATTTCCAAAACAAAGAATTGTACAAAAATAAATGTCTTCCATATATAGAACAAATGCTCTTCGTACACAAAAATAAATATCCACAATAGCTCACGCAAAAGCAATCTATTGACAAAAAAAAAAAAAAACCATTAGCACTTATTCAATAAAATTGACATTTCAAATTATAACAATTATAAATTTAATAATTTTGATATATTATACTTTGCAAATTATTGTGATCAAATAGACAACATGTTATTGTAAATGAAGTGCATGGTATATGGTTCACCTAAATCAATGGCCTGCAAAAAATACCATTAGAATTTGAAAGGGAAGTGGAAGGCAAATGATTCATAGTGCTTTGTCAAGAAACTCAGGGTCACCCAAACTAGCAAAAACTCAGGGTCACCCAACCTCCAGTTCCTTTAGTGCTTTGTCAAGAAAAATTGCAACCGCAAACAACAACATGATTAGACTTTCCCGAAAGGATACTGAAGTATTCATTTACAAGTATCAATGTTTACATGTCCACATCTCTTAAAAAAAATTTGTCTCATAAACCACCAAAATAGAATGAGGTTCCAAAGTGGACGCTTAATGTGAAAGAAGAAATTGAACATTTAGAATGGATGCTATTGAAATGCTACCAAACAGTTATTTATGATCCAAACATAAATTGCTAACCAATCATTTGTGTGAAATTGCTAACAAATCATTTGTCACCTTGGCATCAGCAACTCACTCATATAAATACCAGAATAGTGGTGATTAATATCCAAAATTACTCCAACAAACATGGGAGGCCAAACTCCAATATTATTTCTTTCTTATAGGTGAAACAGAAATACACATTTTTTATGTCCCATGAATCAACCAAAAATTTGAAAGTTTACACCTAAACCAAAATCTACATTTCTTTGTCACTGGTCAAATTTGTTGAAACTTAAGAATGTCAAGAACTTCATAATGAATTTACATGAAGATGAGATGTAAAAACAGAGAAGAATAAATTAAACAAAGAAAAGCTTCATACATACCCTATTTTAAACAATGAATTTACACCTATACCTAGGTAAACATTGCTTTAGAAAATACTCAAACATACTCAAACAGTTTGGAAATTCTAGAAGTTCAAAGCTTGATTTTGCCCCATTCAACTTGTTTGGTTTTTCCCCATTGAACTTCCAGAATTTCTTTTTCTTTCTCCTATTCTATCTCTATTAAATCTTAGAAAAGAAAATGCAACAGATCATCCTATTCTTTCTATTCACAATCAATAATCTATATGACTTTACCATTCTTTTCTACCTTATTAACATCATTTAAATCAAGCTTATATGATTTAAAAACAATTTAGATGTATTGAATGTTAAGCAGTATCATAGACATCAATCATTATAAGTGATCCTAATTTCCCAGAAAGAATTTCCAAAGCATTCATGAACTTAGATTGTTGTTCCAACAGAGAAATGCAGACAGTAAGAGCTGCAACAGATTTTACCATTTAGCATGCTAATAGACTAGAAAAGATAATTTCCTAATTTTAACTGCTGGTTTTTCATTATGAACAGAAAAGGAAAAACTAAGTGTACCTTCTGGTTCGAGCTATGAGAATCAATATGCTTCTTAAGCAAACTGTAGACACCCCATTTTTGACCGACCTTAAGACTTAGATGTCACCAGTTGAGCGCTCAGTGATGTTGCATATTGTGCTCGACCTGAGGTTTCAGAGTCTCGGCTGAGAGCCTTGCCTCCGGACTTCGAGGCTCTTTTGTCCTTTGCCTCGGTTTGCGAACTAGGTCCTGTTTTCTCTGTTTTCTCTTCCTGAAGGGAGTGAGAGGTCTCGTAGACCATTTCTCAGTGGCCGTAGGCTACGTTTTGTGGTCGTAGGCCACTTTTTCCATTTGGAGCCCAGTTTCTAGTTTTCGGAGCCGTCGACCGTGTGCCTCGGTTCGGGACCGCTTAACTACCTCCGTTTGCTCTGGTTTTTGGCACACACCTTATTTCCTCCCTTTAGAGGGACACTGTGGCCCGGGAGACCACCTTCGTGGTCATACGCCACTTCCGGTGGCTAACAGCCTGTTTTCGGGGGCCCCAAACCGCGCGTTTTGGTCCCCGAACCTTCGTTTTGCATCCGTTTTGGTCCATTTTTGGTAGAGACCCTATTTTCAACGTTAGGGAGGGGGTAGTATGGTGGCCGGCCACCTTTTTCCTAGAAAAACTAGTTTTCTCATTTTCTCTCTCCAAAAGTCGATTTTTCTGACAGAAAGCTGGTTTTTCTCTCTTTTGAGCCACTTTTGTTGGCTTTTCGTACCACAGCTGTGCTGCACTCATCTGGGAGGCCACCTTTTTAGGGTGGCCGGCCAGAATTTTTTGTTGACCTTTTTGACCCCTGGTCGGCCGACCAGGGGGAGTGACCGGCCGGCCACCTTAGCTGGTCGGCCAGCTTCTTGTTTTTTGCTCTTCTCAAGCTGTTTTGCAGTTGACCCACTGTCCGAGGGTTTTGTCCCTGTTTTGGTCCTTAAAAGGGGGTTTTGACCTCTTTGCTTAGGGAGGAAGATGGTTTGGCCCATTTGGTCAAGCTTCTTGAGGAAGCTTGACCCTTTGGTTAAGCTTCCTTTAGAAGCTTTGAACCCCTCTCTTGGCTTCTCCAAGAAGCCTCACCCTTCTCCCTCTATATAACACACACTCCACCTCCATTTGCAAGGGTTAGAGGCTTTGGGCTGAGATATATACATACAAAGCTTTATTTTTCCACTTCAAGCCTCCAAACATCCTTATTCTTGGCCATTCTACACTACAACTCCTAGCCTACCACCTCCACTATCCATTCCAGCTCCTTGAAGCTGATTTTTAGAGGTTGAAGGTTCACCAACTTGGTCCAGAAGCTGCTGGAAACATGCTCTTCAAGGGTAAGTGCCTATTTCTCCTAAACTCACATTTTTTTACATTATTGGTTAGCCTTATTTGCAAGCATTTCTGGGCTTCGACCCAAACTGTAAAGTGTCTTATTTTGACCCCCTCTTCAACTTCGTTTAAGGGCACTTTGCTGTTTGAGGTCATTTACTTCCCTTTATCCTCTATCTCTCTTTTAGGGCTATTTTTGCATCCTATTTTAGCCTTACTTGTGAGCATTTTTGAGATTTTCTATAAACTGAAAAAAGTCTTATTTTGACATCCTCTTCAAGTTTTGTTAAGGTCCCATTTTTGTTTGGGGTCATCTTCCCCCTATGCATGCTTCATCCCTTCATGATTAAAGCTATGCATTAGAGCACTTGCATTGGCCATGGTTTGGCCTCTTAGCCACTGAAATCCAGTGGAATTTCAGTGGCTTAGATGCATTTTTGAGAGCCAAAATTAGAGGGGGGTGACCCTCTCTCTCCTTGTCTTGTTTGGGGGTCTTTTGGGCCTTCCAAAGGGACCCTATTTTGCATGCATCGAAGTCTTGTTTCAGGCCTCATTCTGTGAGTTTTGGGGTCTGCCTTGGCTCTGTCCAAGGCCCTTTTGGCCATATTTTATACCTATAATGCATGTGTAGAGCAATCCCATCCAAGGCTCTTCAAAGGAGCCTTTCTTTGCATATTTCCTAGACTAATTTCAGGGCCTATTTGGTGAGTTTAAGGGCTGTCATAATCCGTTTCCAGAGTTGGTTTTTCCATGCTAAGTGTCTATCTTGTATGTGCTTAACAACCCCTTGCAAGGCCCTCCAAAGAAGCCCCTCACTTTTGCATGCATTGACAGCATTTCAGTGATTATTTAGGCATATTTTGGCATGTTTTATTCACTGTTTTTGGTTGATTTGATGAGTTCTCATTTTCTTCATATACATGCCATGTAAACCATGCTTGCTAGCCAATGTTGCATGCTATTTTAGTCCATCATGTTAGTATCTTTTGGCCATGCTCTAAACTAGAAATGTGCATGTTTTGGGACTGCCTTGGCTTTATCTTTTGACTTCATGATCAAATAATGCTTGCTTTGTATACTTGTGGTTCAATGCATGTGTCTAGTTTTGAGTTTCGGGGCTTATTCCATGCATCGGGTGCCATATTTCCATGTTTCGGGACCATTTAGCATCATGTTTTAGTGCTGGAAATTACATGTTCATAGGCCATCTTTCATCCCTTGCCATGCTTTGGTAGAGTGGCATTTGATGCCTTAGGTTCGGTCCTCGGTATGCATGCACGTGTGCAAGCATTTCGGTCGTCTCATTTTTGTCTAATGGCCACTGATGTGAGTATGGCTGAGGTCCATTCATGTTGGTGTAAGTCCATCGTGTATTGTGTATGCCATTTCAATTCATAGCATTGCGTATGCTAGGTTGCGTGTTAGAGCTTTGTGTATGCTATGTTACATCGAGCATTGTGTATGCCATTTCATAGCATTGTGTATGCTAGGTTGTATGTGAGTCGCATTGTGCATGCTATCTCATTCACATTGTGTTTGGGATAGGAGTTAGCCCGAGCACGGGAAACGAGGGACGTTTCGTACTCCGAGTGACGGAACGTGTCTCAATTCCCTGCCGTCGACACTCCGGATTACCCATGATGGAGTTTAGATCTTGTTGTGTTTTCATGTGCATTCATTTCATATTGAGTCCTGCAATTCGACTCCTCGGCCATCATGCATCGATATGCGTGATTGGTGGCACGAGGATCAAAGACTACACTCCCTGAAGAGTAGTCATGCATACATATGTGAAATACTTTGCCATGCCCCTTTGTTGCTCTCTGTTGTATTAAATCAGAAATCAGTGGCTTTCTGGAGCGTTGCGCAATATTCCGAAAACAATTGCAAACAGAGGCAAACCGGGAAATCGTAATGGATTTCTGCGCAAGGCAACTCGAGCATGCATCATTCATCATTTGGAACAGAGTTGAGGCGGTCCATGGATTTGCGTGCTAATTTACCTGCTTTCCTAGATTAATTTGTTAATTAATTAGGATTTTGTATTTATTCAGACTGTACTATTTATTCGGACTGTATTATTCTTTCGGACCCTCCGAGCGAGGGCAATGTTGTAATAAGTGTGCGTGAGTGTGATGTATGCCTTCCAACCCCACGTCTTTCTCCCTTTTATTTACCAGTTTATGATGGTTAGATTAGGGCATGTTTCAATTAGCATACAGTATGATAGCATGTTTGCATTCATTCATCTATCTTTCATGCACCGGGCTCGGCGCATCATACTAACTGCATTTGTATTTCAATTCCAAGTTGAATACGTGTTAGCTGTAGCATTTCATATGCCATCTTAGAATAGCCGAGCCTATCTTAGTTACATTTTGCATGTGTTGCATTAGGCATTACTGTATAGTTAGGACCATGCATGGATTTCTAATTAGCTTCTGTTTTGGCTTGGAGTACTCGGTAAGTGTTTTTGCTTTAGCATCCTTGCATGTGTGTGAGTGACTGCCATGATAGCATGCTTACCATGAGGCTAAGTGCTTATATGATATAACTGCCTGAGTGCCTGTGTGTGAAGGTTGGGTTATTTGAATTGGAACAATTCATTAATTGTGAGTTTTAAGCCCACTAGATAGTGGCAAAATCATATTTTTCTAAGCCCACCCAAGGGTGGCAAATCCACGTCTTAGCCTACTTGCGGGTAGCACCATCAAACCGTTTTCAAATAAACAAACATGAAATGTCTTGTTCCAATTCAAGTGACCCAGTCTATACTTGTATACTGTGCGCATCACATAGTAAATCTAGGCTAACAACCGGAATAAGAACGCATAATGTTTTCAAAACTAGATATCATGGTTAGTAGAGGCCGATCTTTGATCGGGCGAGCGGGGGTGCTCACGAAGTGACCTTCCCCGATCGTACTCAAGTTTCCGAGCCGAGGCAACTTTGGTGATGACGGACACGTGGCCTTAGGCAACAAGTCAAGGTTTCCAAAATTTCCCAAGATAAAATATTTAGGTGGCGACTCTGTATCTAGCAAAGCAATCCATGTTTGGTACTTCTTTCAAAAAATCTGTTTTCAAAAACGATTTGCCGGATTTGGACTCTTTGATGACTCATCGGTCTTGCATTGCACTCCGCGAGATTAGGTACAGGACCGTGACACAAATTGTGTCCGAACTGTAGAGAGGCCCGAGGGCGCGTCTACAGTTTCTGGCGACTCTGCTGGGGATTTAGAGAACTTGACTCAAACTCATGATATCTTGTTTTGATTACACTTGTGTGTTTCTTTGCATTGCATTTACATTGTTGCGCCTAGGACACTGTGTTTGTCGTATGCTATTCCTGAACGGTTTGCCGGAGGCTCGCTTTGCGAAGCGTGCCATAAGGCTGACCGGTTGCGGGCTCTGCCACGACGGGAACACAAACCCCGATTTTACCGGGGCACCCTTTTTGACCATTCGACCTAGTGCATATCGAAATCCATAGTAACCATTCCAAATTAGGACAGGTTGCTTACCCGATCATAGGTTGTTTGAAACCGCTGCGTGCGTAGTGAAACCCTAGCTCCTGACAAAATAGGACAGGGAAACCCTACCCCAACATAGGGGTGTTTTGGCTCTCACTTGCTTGCTATGTGCTTTTAGGGTGTGTCCCTACAGGAATGCATGTAACAGTTTACAAGTCTGGGTATTAGGCCTACGGGCATCAATATTTGGGAATCAGTTTTACCTGAGGGTATCAGTTTACAGGCAGACTTTTGGGCAGAATTTGGTAGAGAGCACGGTCATTCAGCTACGCTCATATCTGTTTTGGCAAAAATGGTCTGAGATGCTGCCTATTTTCTCTTTTGCTAGGTAGTCCTGGAATTATAGCTTCAAAAGGTTCCAATATCCCCCGGGTACATTGGACTAGTGCTGATAGACTTTGTCCAGTCAGAGACTCAGTTCAGAGCAGCCAGTGTTTTCCTTCGCTGAGGCAAGGCAGAGAAGGGCCAGTCAAGGCTCACCGGTTCATCTGATCCGTCAGTTACCAGCCACATCATCAGCAGACCGTGATGGCATCGGGTTCGAAAGAATTTGTGGCCGTGATAGCAGCGTTAAATCAGGGAACTGCCATGCAGGCCGAGACCAGTATTGAAACGCAGCGCCCATCTGGGGCATCTGCCTCACATCCAGCTTTGGGACCCCAGCCGAACTTTGACCCACTTCTGCCAGCTAAAGATTTGCAGGGTCCAGATCCTCGAGAAGGGTTGGCTCAAGCCCGAGTTTTCAGACCCCTGGTGCAGCCTAATGAGAGGCTTTATCCCCTTGATGTTAATGAGCTCGATCTGACCGCAGTGAAAATTGCAAACCTTGAGAAGCAATTCAAAAAGGTACATGGCCTTAACTTAATTCCCGACATTGAGGATGTGTACACCGAGGCTGCCGTACGGCTCCCAGACAGATTCAAAATGTCACATATTGACCGTTTCGATGGGTCTAGAGATCCTATGGTACATATCCGGCTTTTCTTGGATATCCTGAAGCCGATGGGTCTGACTAAGCCACAGAAACTCTCTCTGTATGGAAGAACCCTATCGGGTGTAGCAGCCACTCGGTATGCCAAATTGGAGGATACAATGAAGCAAAACTAGAAAGAACTGGCCGAGGCCTTTGTCGATCAGTATTCCTACAATACCCAAGTTGAAATGACCATCCAAGAGCTTGAAGCAACTCGCCAGAACCCAACAAAGCCTTTTGTGGAATTCGTTGTGAGGTGGAGAGCAAAAGCAGCACAAATGACAGATCGTCGCCCTTCTGAGAGGGATCAAGTGCAGATGATGGTGCGAAACCTCGAGCATGATATGTTGCAAAAGTTGATAGTCGCTCCGCTATTCACTTTCAAAAGTTTGCATGAACTGGGGGTTTAGATCGAGAATACGTTCAACAGTGGGATCATTCCCAGAACAAGTGAAGCGACAAGGAGGGTGATTTCAGGGAGTGCCAATGCTGGTAGTAGCTCTATTCCCAAACCCGCAGAAATCAATACAGTCCCCACAGCCAACCCTTTTGCCAATCCAAGCCTACAAATCGCCGGCCCAGCCCGAGCTCAGGGCAGAACTTTCACCCCTCTCTATATGAGCCTGACTAGCGCACTAAAAGTCTTGATGGAAAGAGAGTATCTCAAACCCATCGATCCTCAACCTCTGTCTGACCCACTCCCAGCCAGCCATAACCCCTCCAAGTACTGTGTGTACCATCAGCAGCGCGGTCATGGCACCGACCGTTGCTACCGCCTTCGTCAAGAGGTCCAAAATCTCATCGACAACCGGACAATAGCCCCACCTTTAGACCCCAATGACCAAGTACCTCATCCACATCTCAATCTAATTCATACACCGGCCGTCCCTCACGACCCCAGCACATACATCACCCCAGTCCATCTACCCAAGCCTGAGGTGTTTATCCCAGAAAGCATGGATTTATGCATGATGGGTGCATCTGAGCCCCATCATCTCAAACCTATGAGCCCACCACTTCTGAGTTGATGAGAATGATCGAAGATCTTCAGAGAACTGTGGCAGACTTAGCCTTTGGAATTTTGGCTCCATCATCGACCACATCACAGGCTAGAAGTTTCAATCCAAAAGGCTCTTTAATCTTGGAGCAAGCTGCAACTGAAAAGGGCCAACCTGAAGCCATCTCAGATCTGGGTGTTGGCGTGTCGACAACAACTAGGCTCCGCTCGGATATAGCGACCCGATCCTTTGATAAAGTGGAGGCCAATGATAAGAACAAGGTAGGGGTAGACATTGATCCCCATGAACACCTCATGTGGGTTGTTGAGGCTTTGAAAGCCGAAGGACTGAACAAACAGCAAGTGATTGTAGTTATTGCAAAGGCTGTGGATGACACTTTTGCCACTCAAGTTGGGGGCAGTCTGAATCAAAGGGAAAACTGGGAGAAGGGCCGTTATACCAGAGATGATCCTGTTAGCTCTAATCCTCCACTCGGAAGAGATCAGCAAGCCAAGCCAGTACCTGTCAATCTCTTTTCTGGTGCGCCCAACAAAAATCCACAAACCTTGAAGTACCAACCCCGAGGTCGGAGGGTCTTCCATGCCCTCTATATACCTTTGTCCAAAGCTCTCCAAATCCTTGTTAGACAAGGCCATCTCAAACCCCTTGAGCCTCGGCCTCTCCCGAACCCTCTTCCGGCTACGCATGATGTTACCCAGTACTGCGCGTACCATAAGCAAACTGGCCATACTACCGCCAACTGTTTTCATCTTCGCCACGAAGTACAGGATTTGTTTGACAACGGGGTCATCCTCCCGCCGAGCTCAGCAAAGTCTATCGGCAATGGATCGGTGAACTTGGGGGATAATGTGATGTGATAGGGGGATGAACCAGCTGCGGGCGACGCTCGATTAACTCCAGACGTGGGAATAGCACGCACTGTTCTGAACAATATGCAAACACTGGTTTTTGTGCTTTTTAACTTGGGTATTGAGTCAGTCTTGTTGTTTTGTATAGAGTCAGTCTTTTTGTTTTGGGTCTGTCTTGTTGTATCGAGTCAGTCCTGCTTTGTTGGAGTCGGGTGATTTCGGGGGTGTTACCTCGAACATCACTTGTTTGTTTTGTGTTTGTCTTTTCGTTTTCTTTTGAGTCTGTTTCTGCCTTGGAGCCAGTTGTGCCAACAGATTCTGATTGAAATAGCAGTGATTTTCGCACTCTTGTGTTTGCTTCTGCCATGTGCTAGTTGTGCCGGGATTTGAATGAAACGGCAGTGCATTCCACCTGCTCTCTTGTGCCTTGAAATTATTGCATTGACCTAAGTTTTTCAAAACTTTTTTTGAACACTGCGGTGAAAACGGAGAGGAAGGAATTCCTCGGGTTTTGTAAAAATTTGATCAATTGAGAGAAAGAGAGGCATGCTAAGCCCTTAATGAATGAAATCAAGCTTGTTAGTGTGAGTACTGGGAAGGATCCTGGCTTGATTCAGATTGGTTCTACACTGTCTTCAGCGCGAGCGACTGGTCGCTTTCTTAAAAGATTTCAAAAAAATATTTTGCGCGGTCCTACGGAGACCTATGTGGAATCTCTCTTGAGATTGTGCAACCTAGGATCGCTCTCAGCCTCGAGACTCTACCCCTCTTGATTTCAAAACTTGAACTTGGATTCAGAATGTTCAACGGTCAACTACAATGTAAGGCCTGTGTGGCCGGATCAAAAGCAGCCTGTGAAGTAGCGGCGACAAAGTCAGATCAAGAAGCCTGCAAAGCTAGATTAGGAGCACCCCTTGAACTAGGGGCAAAAGAATTTCAAATGTGCTTGAAGAGTCAAAGATGAAGATCAGCGAGAATGCCAAATCCCAGAAGGGAGAAAAGAAGAAAGTATTGGTGAAGGACAACCAAGTTCCTATCCACAACACTAGGGGCAAATTCAGCCCCCCATTGGATGGACTCCTACATCATCAGCGAACAACAGCCATTCTCCTGGATTCAGATGGCTTCGAGATCTCAAACCATTCCATATGGACAAAAGCTACACTTTTACCCTTGAGAGGCTCGCTGGGCCGAAAACCTGGAAGGGCGACCCAAGCAAAAATTAGAGCAAGAAAAGAAGGAAAAGAACAAAAAAAAAAATGCAAAAAAAATAAATAAAGAAAATGCAAAAAATGAAGAAAAAATTGAATTGAAAAAAAAAAAGAAAAGAAAAGAAATAAAAAAATTGAAAAAAAAAGAAAAACAGAGCTCGCAAGGTTGAAAACCCGGAAGGGCAGCCTTAGCAAAAGTTAGAGCGCAAAAGGAGAGGTTAATACCCGAGTGTACCTTAAGCCCGAACTACGTAAGGCTTGATTCTCATCTTTGGGATACGTAGGCAACTTCATTCTGAAGTCCAGCCGCAAAACACTTCAAATGCGACTATGTCCATGTGATGGTTCTGATCATCTTCTATATCCAAGAGTCTGGTTGTGTTCATCGCTCTAAGGACTGACTACAATGCGCTGCGTTGCCGTTCAAACAATGGGCAACTTTCTGTTACCACACAATGTGCTGCGGTGCTATTCAAACAAGGGACAACTTTCCGTTGCCATGCAGTGTCCTTCAGATGAGGAGCAGTTTGCCATTGTTATGGATTTGAGGTTGTGCATCTCAAGAGTAGGTTCTGTGCTTGTTGAGCAGTGACCATTTGCAAAAACAGTTTTTGAAAATTTTTACTGAGGTTGACTAATTTTCTCGAAAATTATTCCATCTTTTTCTAAAACTTGACCTTTTTCTTGGATCCAAAAAAGGAAAATTTTCAGTGCTCATAACCTGACTTGCATGATTTCAAATCAAAAATCGAACAAGCATGTTAATCTAACCCTCATTTTCGTTAAAATTGTTTTAGCAGAAGCCAAAAACAAAAAATGGTCAAAATGATGAACTAGGGGCACAGTTGAGTCAGGTGTTCTGTCTTTTCCTCCATTGTCAACATACCTGCCAGAAAGGGCACTCTACTTGCTGGAAAGGGCACTGTATTCGCCGGAAAGGGCACAGCGAAAGCTGACCGTAAAAGGGCAGAAAGCTATCACATCCTCCAAGCAACGAGGTATCAAGCCAAGTGTGAAGCACGAACTGGAATGGGGCAAGATATTCCACTCCCTCATCTGGACAGATCTGATCACGCCCAAATTCCTAAGCAGAGCATCGTCAACCGATGTCAGCTGCAGATTTGCTACACACCTAATTGTAGCGCAATTCCTCTGTGGGAGGAATTCACTAGCTGTGCGCAAAAGAAAGAGAATCTAGCAGAATGCTAAAGGCAAAAGCCTGCAACTTCTTGTTTATCCATCAACCACCCAGGGGAGGGATGAAGAAAATGAGAGATTAAAGAATAGAGAGATGTGCGCTGAAAGAAGAAGTGAGGAAAAGGATTTTGTGAGAAAAGCTGAGCCTGAGGACCGAGTGATGTGAGAATTACAAATAAGAAAGGGTGGGAAATAATACCCGGAGAAACTGGCTCCTCGTGCACCGAGAGGTCTCTTGCCTTTGTAACACAGCTGAGTGTTGTGTTTGTGCATTTGTGTTTGTCTCGATTCTTGTTTTGAGTCGTTTGAGTGTCAACAGATGTGTTTAGGTCATTTTACCTTGTTTTTCCTTTGTTGAGTTGTGTTTAGGTTGTTCTACCTTCGTTTTCCATTGTTGAGTCGTTTTGGCTGTGGTCAGTTGTAGGCTCAATACCCGGTTGAGAACCCTTTTCTCATTTCAATTTCAAAAATCGTTTTGTGCTCAGAGTGCCGTGTCGTTCTCCACATTTGTGCAAAACAGGATTGGTTCTTTCATAAAACCGCAGAGTTCAACCCAGGTCATGTGTGAATAGTAAAGCAAGGACCTATCTGAAGCTATTTAGGTTCCGGACTGCAAAGCAAAAGAAAAGAGGAAAAATTTGGAGCATCTTAGCATGTTTCAACTTTAGCAAAATCCGAGACTGCATTCCAGGTGCACTTTCTCAGGCCTCGCCGTTTCTCTGGAGTATGAGTGTATCTCGACCCTAAGTGTAAGCCTGCTTCAAGTCAGAATGGCAATCCAAACAGCACTGGAGGGTTTCACATGCAGATGTTATCTCTCGCCAATATGAACAGGGTGTGCCCTTTTTGAGCTGAGTGTGTTGCGAAGTCCTCTAAGAGGCAAATCAGAGGCACCAGAGTACATATTTGATGCTCCTCTATTGCATAGAATGTGAACTTTCATATACACTGTTGTTGCATGCGTGCCACGCATCGTTATGATTCATGCATAGAATATGCTTGCTTTCGATTCCGCATAGAATATGCTTTGCTTGTCTCACACATAGAACATACTTTCCCTGTTGCATAGAAAATGCCCTCGTACTTGCATAGAAGATGCATTTTATCACACTGTCTTGTGCACTTACACTTTGTATCTCACTAGCACTGTCTTGTGCGTCTTGTGGTTGTATCTCAATCGCACTGTTTTGTGCATTTCAAATCACTTGCGTTGTTTAGCATATCGCACTGTTTAGTGCATTTCAAATCACTCGCGTTGTTTAGCGTATCGCATTGTTTAGTGCATTTCAAATCATTCGCGCTATTTTGCGCATCGCACTGTTTTGTGCAGTTTACATTCGCGCGATTTTGCGCATCGCACTGTTTTGTGCAGTTTATCATTCGCACTGTTTTGCGCACCTCAATCGCACTGCTTTGTGCAGTTTACATTCGCGTTATTTTGCGCATCGCACTGTTTTGTGCAGTTTATCATTCACGCTATTTTGCGCACCTCAATCGCATTGTTTTGTGCAGTTTACATTCGCGCTATTTTGCGTATCGCACTATTTTGTGCAGCTTACATTCGCGCTATTTTGCGCATCGCACTGTTTTGTGCAGTTTATCATTCGGGCTATTTTGCGCATCGCACTATTTTGTGCAGTTTACATTCGCGCTATTTTGCGTATCGCACTGTTTTGTGCAGTTTATCATTCGCGCTATTTTCCGCACCTCAATCGCACTGTTTTGTGCAATTTATCATTCGCGCTATTTTGCGCATCGCACTGTTTTGTGCAGTTTATCATTCGCGCTATTTTCCGCACCTCAATCGCACTGTTTTGTGCAGTTTATCATTTGCGCTATTTTGCGCATCGCACTGTTTTGTGCAGTTTACAGTCGCGCTATTTTACGTACCTCAATCGCACTGTCTTATGCTTTGCATATCGCATCGCGCTATCTTGCGCACCTTACCTGCACTTGTTAGTGCATTGCATCGCGCTACCTTGCGCACCATACCTGCACTTGTTAGTGCATTGCATCGCGCTATCTTGCGCACCTTACCTGCACTTGTTAGTGCATTGCATCGCGCTATCTTGCGCACCTTATCTGTATCGCACTATTTTGTGCATTCACCGTGCTCGTACTGTTTATACACCTTTAGCATCGCACTATTTTGTACATCTTCTTAGCACTATTTTCTGCATTCACTCCGCATCGCACTGTCTTGTGCACATTGTATTTTTGCATCATTCGCACTGCCTTGTGCACTCCTTGGTCTAGGAGACCTTAAATCCTCTGAAGGTGCAATTCCTTTGGTGTTTGTCGTGCCCGAACGACTTCCAATGGTCTGGTATAGCCACCTGCTTGTGTTAGCGGTGAGTTCCTAGAACTAGAATTCGAATGGCTCTTGCCTAGAACGCAAAAGTTCGGGATTTCCGAGACTAAAATCTGGTTTAAATACCCAGGGGTATATCCTCGACTTGAAATCTGTATGGCAACCCCATAGATTGAGATAGCGTATGTATGCACCTCAATTCTGGATACCGAATCAACCTAGTCTGTCACCCTGTTGGAGAATAGAGAAAGCTGCGACCATAGTCAGGGAGAAAAGTAGTACCTGTAGTTCAACTGAGAAGAAGAGGAAGATTCCCACATCAGCATGAGGTAGGACATTGCCGAGGTAAGTCATTGCCAATTGCCCCTGTAAGGTACCTCCCTTTTCCTAGCTATCACATTGCATTTTAGTCATTACAGTGCATCGCATAAATCATGAATTTTCAAACTAGCTTCGCTTAGCGTATAAGTCCAATTTTCAAGCCGGCTTCGCGTAGCGTATAAGTCCAATTTTCAAACCGGCTTCGCGTAGCGTGTAAGTCCAATTATCAGACCGGCTTCGCGCAGCGTATAAGTTCAATTATCAAACCGGATTCGCGTAACGTATAAGTCCAATTATCAAAATCTTTCTGCATATCATTTTGCATCCTGCCCCTGAACTACGCTGGTTTGATTCCTTGCAGAGGGATACATAGGCAGCCTGCGGGCGCAATCATTTATTTGTTTGTACTTTGTTTGTTTGTCCAAGTCTTCGGCCTTGTCAAAAATGGGTCGTCTCTGGGCTTTGACATTCACTCCCGTCATGTATGACTTCCGAGTTCTGTCAAAGAGGGACAACTGTAGACACCCCATTTTTGACCGACCTTAAGATTTAGACGTCACCAGTTGAGCACTCGGTGATGTTGCATATTGTGCTCGACTTCGAGGCTCTTTTGTCCTTTGCCTCGGTTTGCGAACCAGATCCTGTTTTCTCTATTTTCTCTTCCTGAAGGGAGGGAGAGGTCTCGTAGACCATCTCTCAGTGGCCGTAGGCTACGTTTCGTGGTTGTAGGCCACTTTTCCCGTTTGGAACCCAGTTTCAGATTTTCGGAGCCGTCGACCGTGTGCCTCGGTTCGGGACCGCTTAACTACCTCCGTTTGCTTTGGTTTTTGGCACACACCTTATTTCCTCCCTTTAGAGGGACACTGTGGCTTGGGAGACTACCTTCGTGGTCACACACCACTTCCGGTGCCTAACAGCCTGTTTTCGGGGCCCCGAACCGCGAATTTTGACCCCGAACCTTCGTTTTGCATCCGTTTTGGTCCATTTTTGGTAGAGACCCAATTTTCACTGTTGGGGAGGGGGTAGTATGGTGGCCGGCCACCTTTTCCCCTGAAAAACTAGTATTCTTATTTTCTCTCTCCAAGAGTCAGTTTTTCTAACAGAAAGCTGGCTTTTCTCTCTTTTGAGCCACTTTTTCTGGCTTTTCGCACCACAGCTGTGTCGCACTCATCCGGGAGGCCACCTTTTTGGGGTGGCCGGCCAGAATTTTTTGTTGACCTTTTTGACCCCTGGTCGGCCGACCAAGGGGAGTGGCCGGCCGGCCACCTTAGCTGGTCAGCCAGCTTCCTACTTTTTGCTCTTCTCAAATGCAACACAACTGTGCCAGCTGTTTTGCACTTGACCCACTGTCTGAGGGTTTTGTCCCTATTTTGATACTTAAAAGGGGGTTTTGACCCCTTTGCTTAAGGAGGAAGATGGTTTGGCCCCTTTGGTCAAGCTTCTTGAGGAAGCTTGACCCTTTGGTTAAGCTTCCTTTAGAAGCTTTGAACCCCTCTCTTGGCTTCTCCAAGAAGCCTCACCCTTCTCCCTCTATATAACACACTCCATCTCCATTTGCAAGGGTTAGAGGCTTTGGGCTGAGATATATACATACAAACCTCCATCTTTCCACTTCAAGCCTCCAAACATTCTTGTTCTTGGCCATTCTACACTACAACTCCTAGCCTACCACCTCCACCATCCATTCCAGCCACTTGAAGCTGATTTTTAGAGGTTGAAGGTTCACTAACTTGGTCCAGAAGCTGCTGGAAACCTGCTCTTCAAGGGTAAGTGCCTATTTCCCCTAAACTCACATTTTTTTGCATGATTGGTTAGCCTTATTTGCAAGCATTTCTGGGCTTCGACCCAAACTGTAAAGTGTCTTATTTTGACCCCCTCTTACACTTTTTTTAAGGGCACTTTTCTGTTTGAGGTCATTTACTTCCCCTTATCCTCTATCTCTCTTTTAGGGCTATTTTTGCATCCTATTTTAGCCTTACTTGTGAGCATTTTAGAGATTTTCTATAAACTAGAAAAAGTCTTTTTTTGACATCCTCTTCAAGTTTTGTTAAGGTCCCATTTCCGTTTGGGGTCATCTTCCCCCTATGCATGCTTCATCCCTTCATGATTAAGGCTATGCATTAGAGCACTTGCATTGGCCATGGTTTGGCCTCTTAGCCACTGAAATCCAGTGGATTTTCAGTAGCTTAGATACATTTTTTAGGGCCAAAATTAGAGGGGGGTGACCCTCTCTCTCCTTGTCTTGTTTGGGGGTCTTTTGGGCCTTCCAAAGGGACCCTATTTTTCATGCATCGAAGTCTTGTTTCAGGCCTCATTCTGTGAGTTTTGGGGTCTGCCTTGGCTCTATCCAAGGCCCTTTTGGCCATATTTTATACCTACAATGCATGTGTAGAGCAATCCTATCCAAGGCTCTTCAAAGGAGCCTTTCTTTGCATGTTTCCTAGACTGATTTTAGGGCCTATTTGGTGAGTTTTAGGGCTTTCATAATCCATTTCCAGAGTTGGTTTTGCCATGCTAAGTGTCTATCTTGTATGTGCTTAACAACCCCTTGCAAGGCCCTCCAAAGAAGCCCCTCATTTTTGCATGCATTGGCTGCATTTCAGTGATTATTTGGGCATATTTTGACATGTTTTATTCACTGTTTTTGGCTAGTTTGATGAGTTCTCATTTTCTTCATATACATGCCATGCAAACCATGCTTGCTAGCCAATGTTGCATGCTATTTTAGTCCATCATGTTAGCATCTTTTGGCCATGCTCTAAACTAGAAATGTGCATGTTTTGGGACTGCCTTGGCTCTGTCTTTTGACTTCATGATCAAATAATGCTTGCTTTGTATACTTGTGGTTCAATGCATGTGCCTAGTTTTGAGTTTCGGGGCTTATTCCATGCATCGGGTGCATATTTCCATGTTTCGGGACCATTTAGCATCATGTTTTAGTGCTGGAAATTACATGTTCATAGGCCATCTTTCATCCCTTGCCATGCTTTGGTAGAGTGGCATTTGATGCCTTAGGTTCGGTCCTCGGTATGCATGCACGTGTGCAAGCATTTCGATCGTCTCATTTTCGTCTAATGGCCACTGATGTGAGTGTGGCTGAGGTCCATTCATGTTGGTGTAAGTCCATCGTGCATTGTGTATGCCTTTTCAATTCATAGCATTGCGTATGGTAGGTTGCGTGTTAGAGCTTTGTGTATGCCATGTTACATCGAGCATTGTGTATGCCATTTCATAGCATTTCGTATGCTAGGTTGTATGTTAGTCGCATTGTGTATGCCATCTCATTCGCATTATGTTTGGGATAGGAGTTAGCCCGAGCATGGAAAATGAGGGACGTTTCGTACTCCGAGTGACGGAACGTGTCTCAATTCCCTGTCGTCGACACTCCGGATTACCTATGATGGAGTTTAGGTCTTGTTGTGTTTTCATGTGCATTCATTTCATATCGAGTCGTGCAATTCGACTCCTCGGCCATCATGCATCGATATGCGTGATTGGTGGCACGAGGATCGAAGACTACACTCCCTGAAGAGTAGTCATGGATACATATGTGAAATACTTTGCCATGCCCCTTTGTTGCTCTCTGTTGCAGTAAATCAGAAATCAGCGGCCTTCTGGAGCGTTGCGCAATATTCTGAAAACAATTGCAAATAGAGGCAAACCGGGACATCGTAATAGATTTCTGCGCAAGGCAACTCGAGCATGCATCATTCCTCATTTGGAACAGAGCTGAGGCGGTCCATGGATTTGCGTGCTAATTTACCTGCTTTCCTAGATTAATTTGTTAATTAATTAGGATTTTGTATTTATTCAGACTGTACTATTTATTCAGACTGTATTATTCATTCGGACCCTCCGAGCGAGGGCAATGTTGTAATAAGTGTGCGTGAGTGTGATGTATGCCTTCCAACCCCACGTCTTTCTCCCTTTTATTTACTAGTTTATGATGGTTAGATTATGGCATATTTCAATTACCATACAGTATGATAGTATGTTTGCATTCATTCATCTATCTTGCATGTACCGGGCTCGGCGCATCATACTAACTGCATTTGTATTTCAATTCCAAGTTGAATACGTGTTAGCTGTAGCATTTCATATGTCATCTTAGAATAGCCGAGCCTATCTTAGTTGCATTTTGCATGTGTTGCATTAGGCATTACTGTATAGTTAGGACCATGCATGGATTTCTAATTAGCTTCTGTTTTGGCTTGGAGTACTCGGTAAGTGTTTTTGCTTTAACATCCTTGCATGTATGTGAGTGACTGCCATGATAGCATGCTTACCATGAGGCTAAGTGCTTATATGATATAACTGCCTGAGTGCTTGTGGGTGAAGGTTGGGTTATTTGAATTGGAACAATTCATTAATTGTGAGTTTTAAGCCCACTAGATAGTGGCAAAATCATGTTTTTCAAAGCCCACCCGAGGGTGGCAAATCCACGTCTTAGCCTACTTGCGGGTAGCACCATTAAACCATTTTCAAATAAACAAACATGAAATGTCTTGTTCCAATTCAGGAGACCCAGTCTATACTTGTATATTGTGCGCATCACATAGTAAATCTAGGCTAATAACCGGAATAAAAACGCATAATGTTTTCAAAACTAGATATCATGGTTAGTAGAGGCCGATCTTTGATCGGGCGAGCGGGGGTGCTCATGAAGTGACCTTCCCCGATCATACCCAAGTTCTCGAGCCGAGGCAACTTTGGTGATGACAGACACGTGGCCTTAGGCAACGAGTCAAGGTTTCCTAAATTTCCCAAGATAAAATATTTAGGTGGCGACTTTGTATCTGGCAAAGCAATCCATGTTTGGTACTTCTTTCAAAAAATCTATTTTCAAAAACAATTTGCCGGATTTGGACTCTTTGATGACTCATCGGTCTTGCATTGCACTCCGCGAGATTAGATACAGGACCGTGACACAAATTGAGTCCAAACTGTAGAGAGACTTCGGTGAAGTGAGGAGGTGAGGTTCTCTCTGTGAGAGAGAAACAGAGGAAAAGGACTGAAATCTGGGCGCCTAAATTAGGGCGCCTAAAATATGTTCCCAAATATTTTAAATCTTTTAGCAACTAAACGTTTTTTTAGTCGCCATAAGTTGACTATTTGGTGACTAATTGTTCTTTTGTCGGGAAAAATTGAGTATACCGCGACTAAATATTTTTTAGTCGCCAAAACTGCATATTTGCCGACCAAATTCTGTAGTCGCCAAAGAGTAACAGTGCAAATGTAGGTATTATTTGGCAACTAAACTTATTTTAGTCGGCAAAAATTAGCATACTACAACTAAAATAAAATTTAGTAGCTAAAAAACTAGAGCAACGGCGACTAATAATTTTTTTAGTCGCCTATTGTGGAAAATTTACCGACTAATGTTTTTTTTGGTCGCCAATAAATAATATACGTCGACTAAAATATTTTAGTAGCAAAAACTTGAACGAATGGCGACCAAAATAATTTTTAGTAGCCAAAAATTGAACTTTTGGCGACTAAATCCCTTTTAGTAGCCAAATTCAGTCCCCAAAAGTGTAAATTGTTGTAGTGTTTGGTTGTCGATGTTATCCTTGGCTCAAGCCCTACACTGTTCACAAGTTTCAACCTAAATCTCTTCCTTGTATTTTCTTAGGTTATCATCCTACAGTCAAAGGCTATCGATGTCTTGATCCTGTTACTAACAAGATTTATCTTTCTCGGCATCTTGTCTTTGATGAGACTCTTTTTCCTTTGGTTACCACTCCATCTTCTACTTCTTCTCCTACTTCTATGTCTGATTTGACTTCTTTCTTTTGCTCTTCTTCTATACCTCATCCTTCCTCTCCTTCTACAGATTCAGTTCCTGCTCTATCTCCTTCTGCTAGTTTATCTTCTTCTCCTTCTGGAGCTCTTTCATCTCCTACTTCTCCTTCTCCAATTCCTATCTCTTCCATTTCTATTCATCTTCCTTCTATTCCTTCTACTTCCAATACACATCCTATGGTTACTAGATCTAAGTCTGCTTTACCTGCTCTTGTTTCTACTACCTGTTCTTCTGATGTTACTGAACCTCCTTTTTATCAAGCTGCTCTTCTTTCTAAAGACTGGTTTCATGCTATGACAGAGGAGTTCTCCGCTTTGCAGGGGCAACATACCTAGACTTTGGTTTCTCCTTCTTCTTCTCAGCATGTTATTGGCTGTAAATGGGTTTTTCGTATTAAAAAGCATGTTGATGGTTTCATTGCTCGATTTAAGGCTCGTCTTGTTGCCAAAGGATATCTTCAAGAGGCCGGTGTTGACTTTTATGATACATTTAGTCTCGTGGCCAAACAGCCCACTGTTCGTATTTTGTTGTGTCTTGCTCTTCATTTTCAGTGGCCTCTCCGTCAATTGGATGTGTCCAATGCCTTTCTTTATGGCCATTTATCTGAGGAAGTCTATATGACTCAACCTCCTGGGTTTGAGGATCCCATTCATCCTTCCTATGTTTGCAAGCTTAATAAAGCTCTTTATGGCCTCAAACAGGCGCCTCGCGCTTGGTATAATACTTTCTCCTCTCATCTTCTTTCTCTTGGTTTTCATACTAGTGCTTCTAATACTTCTTTGTTCACTCAACATACTTCTACTTCTCTTACTTTTCTTTAGTTTATGTTGATGACATTTTGATCACAGGTAATAATTCTTCTCATATTTCATCTTTAATTACTCAACTCAATTCTGTGTTTGCTCTCAAAGATCTTGTTCCTATTTCCTACTTTCTTGGCATTCAAGTTACTCATACTCCTTCTGGGTTATTTCTTTCTCAGCCAAAATATGCTACTGATATTCTTACTAAAGCTGGCATGCTTGACTGCAAACCTTATTCCTCTCCCATGTCTCTGAAAAATTCTGCTACTGCTGATTCTTCTGTTCTATTTTCTAATCCTTCTCTTTATAGGAGTTTGGTTGGTGCTTTGCAATACTTAACCATTACTTGACCTGATCTTGCTATTTCTGTTAATCAAGCCTGTCAATTTATGCATACTCCCACTAATGGTCACTTTTGTGCTGTTAAGAGGCTTCTTCGGTATCTTAAAGGCACTCTTTCTCATGGCTTATGTTTTACTCTTGGGTCTTTTGATCTTCAAGTTTTCTCCGATGCTGATTGGGCTGGTGATTCATCTGATCGTCGGTCTGTTTCTGGCTATTGTGTGTTTTTTGGTCCCAATCTTATTTCTTGGGCTGCCAAGAAACAACCTACAGTTGCTCGATCTTCCACTGAAGCTGAATATCGGTCTTTAGCTCAGGCCACTGCTAAAGTTTCTTGGCTTAAAATGCTTATTGCTGACATGCATGTTCCTTTGTCTATTCCTACTGTCTGGTGTGATAATATATTTGCAATCTCCCTTGCTTCGAACCCTATTTTTCATGCTCAGACAAAGCATATCGAGGTCGATTATCATTTCATTCGGGAGAAGGTGGCTCAACGTTTGATTCACCTTCAATATATTCCTTCCTCTGATCAAATTGCTGACATCCTCACTAAGCGCCTCTCTCATTCCCGCTTTCACTATTTGCAATCCAAACTCATGGTCTTTCCTTCGCCCATCAGTTTGCAGGGGCATAATAAGGAATTGATCACAGGGTCCAGCAGCTGCAGCAGTAGGACTCAGTTCACAGATCATGCTGAGAAGGCTGAGAAGGATCATGTAACCGTTAGGCCAATGTAACTGTTAGAATGTGTTAGCCAGATGTGCAGGAGAGATTGTTAGGCTGTGTTAGTTAGTTAGACTAGTTTGTTAGAAGGCACATGTATAATAGGTATTGAGATTGTATATAGTTTCACCTATAAATACTGTGTAAATTCTGAGTTTTAATTGTAATGAAAAATATCATTCAAGTATATCATCTTCTTCATGTATTACTACTAGTATTAATGGGT
Source organism: Camellia sinensis (assembly GCF_055761805.1). NCBI lineage: Eukaryota > Viridiplantae > Streptophyta > Magnoliopsida > Ericales > Theaceae > Camellia > Camellia sinensis. Next base: position 147,889,416 of record NC_138963.1, read on the forward strand.
TGCATTTTAGAAATGCTATGTATCACTAAAAAATTTTGCTTTGCCGTCCAAAAAAAAAACGAAATGCTATGTATCTAAAAATAATAGTCAGAAAAATATTTAGAATTTAAATTTATGTCATAGAATTTATATTACACATATTAAATTTTAAGCACTTTTTAAATACTCTTGTCAAGATATAAAGCATTAATTGTTGCTTTGTTTTTTTAAGCAAAATTTGTAAGAAGATGTATTGAGTATAGTAACTTATATATATATATATTGATATGGGAGGTATCTTATACTAGCTTGTGTGGTCCATGGATCCAAGAATTTTGGCTAGAGAAATGAGTCAAACCAGAGATCTTAGAAGGAGTAAACTCCCAAATCTCAGACCTCATCCATCAGGCCAAACCTTTGAGATTAGATTTCATATTTTAAAAATAATATAGCATTTATCAAGCCATATGAGAAGCTACATAAAAAATAAAAAATTTGGTAAAATATTGAGAAGATATACAGCTGTTCTCTTCTTCTTCTTTTCTTGGACATTAGGTTAGAAATCCACCACATAATGAATCTTCATCTTGCTTATATGTTAAACTGTTTTTGAGACAAAGCTCCTCCTCCAAGTGTGTGAATAAAAAGTATATAATATAAGGACTAAACAGTAAAAAGGTGACGAGAGGAGAGATATAATCTAATCTAAAACAAGAGTATTCAAATCAGTTAATAATCACTTTTTCAAAGTCTTCTATCCAATCCACCCTCCAAAATCAAATCCAGATTATGTTGACAAAGTGAGAACAAAGATATCTAGATTTTCCTTGGCAATCAATCCTAAAATCCTTTGGCAATCAACCCAAAATCCAAAACAAAGAAAAAAGAGCAAAAAAGGAAAAAAAAGATGAGAGAGAAATCTTTTAGAGAGAGAAAGGAGGGTAGAGAGGGGGACCCCACAAGGCAGGAGGGTAGAGGTAAGGATGGCATCAGTGGTTGTACCAACAGGGTGTCTAGTCCAAGTAAAGAGAATCTAGAGGGAGATCACAAACTGGTAAAACCCAAACTGGTAAACCCCCCCCCCCCCCCCCCCAAAAAAAATTTAAGAATAAATAAATATATTATATATGTTATTTCAATTCTTATAATTTTAATTAATTCAAATTTAATTTTAAATTTTAAATTTTACGTCAATTTAATCCTATTGATAATGTTTTTAGAGATTTTAACCACAAAAAAAAAAATCCTTAGGAAATTAATTGAAATTAAGTCACTAAGTTAATCGAATTTATAGTTTTATTTCTAAAAATATGACGTAGGCTACTCATGTATAGATTTGCTATAAAAAATATTAACAATTAAAAATAATTGAACCAATTTAAAACAAAATAAAAATTTTGGAATCAAAATTTGTTCAATTAAAATTACAGAAACCAAAATAAAATTATAAAGACTAACAATGAATTTACTTAAAATATATATATATATATATATAAACACACAAACATTTTCCTGCAAGACACAGATTGCTTCCCAACTACTCAATAAAATCCTACAGAGATAATACCCCACCTCCCCAATCTCCATTCCCATCCCATTCCCATAGCACGCCTCTCTCTCTCTCTCTCTCTCTCTCTCTCTTATAGATATATATATATAAGGCATATACTAATGCACAGTACTGGTAGTAGCAACTGCAAATCTGAAGGGATCTTTGCACAATTTAGTGAACAAATGGATTTGAAACCAAAAATCCATCAAGAAGAAGAAGAAGAAGAAGAAGAAGAAGAAGTACAACATCTTCATGTGTTAGCAGTGGATGATAGTCTCATTGACAGAAAGCTCTTGGAGAGGCTTCTCACTGTCTCTTCCTACCAAGGTATGGTCGTATACCCACATACCTAGTTTTTTTTTTTTTTTTTTTTTTCCTTTATTTTTTCCCTCCCTTAATCGCAGACCGTTGCATGGAAAAGGAAATACAATTAGGTGCTTTTTATTTTTTTGGCTATACAGAGCCCGTAGCCTGGTGTATAGCCTGTGGATTGGTTGGGAGTCTTGTCTGTGACAAAACTCGAACCATTGTGGCTCATATTTTAACTCAATATCATGTATTGCAATTTGAAGTCCATGTATAACTCTCTCTCTCTCTCTCTCTCTCTCTCTCTCTCTCTCTCTCAATGTTTGTGTAGTGACTTGTGTGGATTCTGGAAACAAAGCTTTGGAATACCTGGGTTTGCTTGATGACAAAGACAACATTGATTCCACAAGCTCTACTACTACTACTCTTTCTTCTTCTTGTTCTTGTACATCTTTATCCCAACAAGAGGTGACAATTCTATGATATAACTTAAATTTCATATTTCTTTGTTTCCTCATTTTCTGGTTGTTTGTTGTACAAAAAATAAATAAAAATCCTAAATGGATCTTTCTGTTCCCCCTTTTCACCACAAATACTTTGTTCTTTAAGCACCAGACTCCTCCATCAAACTGGTGAAAACATTACTTTCTGGGGCCTCCAATTTGAAAAAAATAAAAACCACAAAGGCAATAAAATTCCAGTTTTTAACTAACTAGGTTAATTTAGTTGGTCAGAATAGTTGCATCGAGGGTTCGATTCTTGTCGCGTGCAAGGTTCCTAAATAAATTACAGTCCGATGTATCAAAGAAAAAGCTTCGAATTCTATTCATTGCGGGTGTGTTTTTCTATATATACATATATATATACTCAATAAAAATAAAAATTAAAAAAAGAAAGAGTCTCAAATTTCAAATGCTATTTGTTTGGAGGTTAAAGAGGTTTGATGACAATTTAGATCCAAAATTAATGTTGCATATATGTAGGTGTTCCTTCCATGGAGGGAGCTTTAATTTCATGCAAAGGTCTCCACACAAATAGTTCAAAGGGCACATGCATTGCTAAATGAATTGTAGCATATCATAACTAAAAGACAAGCATTTAAGCCTACCCTCTTTGTACTATTTCTGTCAAATAGATGTGAGTGTCCTACCAAAATCCTACAGTTTTTTTTAATGTGTTTTTTAGAGGGTGGATGCCCAAAATCCTATAGTTAGAACCCCTTATGTAGATACCAATTCATCACATATGTTTAACTACACCAGAATCACCTTTAAGATATATATAATTAAATAAAATTCTACATTTAAAAAAAAAAAAAAAAAAAACTATATATTTTTGCATTTTGCTAGTTGTAGAGAATGTAGGTAAATACAAAGTAACACAGATACACTATCACAACTGTGATACATTAGATACATACTTAAACACCAATTTTGATTATAACTTTTTATTTTTTTTATTTTTTATAGTTATTTATAAAGTACACAACTAATTTACTAAGGATTTGAAGTGTGTATATTTGTATTCCATTCCAGTTACACTTTGCATAATTTGAAATTCTTTCAAATGCACATGATCATGTTTCTTAATTTTTTTCATTATTCCATGTGTTTTTGTCTTATTTATTTACTTATTTATTTTCTCTTTAACACTAAATATTGAAGATTTTTAATATGAAATCAGGTGCAGGGATCAAAAGTCAACTTAATCATCACAGATTATAGCATGCCGGGAATGAGCGGCTATGATTTGCTAAGAAGAGTGAAGGTCAGCCACCCCAACCAACATTCAATTATATCTTTAGTTACTTCAATTAGCTATGTGGTATCTAGTCAAAAATAAATAAAAAATAAAAATACATAAATAAATAAAAATTGTCCCATATCCACATCACCTAAGCTAATAACCACAACAACTAACATTGCTTATAAATTAGATTTTAGCATATCATAATTGCATTTGTAGCTTGTGTAGTTTAATTCATTTCTTGATCTTAATTGAAAGAAAAAATAATTGATTGTTCCAAAGTGCTATTGAAACTAGCTTCTTTATTTATTTTCTACTTATATATTTTTCTTTCTCATGGGGGATGCTTGAACCTGCAGGGGTCTTCTTGGAAAGATATACCAGTTGTCGTGATGTCATCAGAAAATGTACCTTCCAGAATCAATATGTATGCTTCTCTTCTCTAAACTTGTCCCAACTCATGCTTTTAAATAAATAAAACTGGTTTGCGATGTGTATCAGTTAATAGTCGATTCACAACTGGTATGACCTGTTCACAGTCAATACGGCCACCTGGGCTAGTGTAAAGCTCCTCTCTCACGGTTGATAATTTTAAAAAATCCACAATCATGTCACTTAGTTCCCGATATGCCTTACTTGATAGACCCAATACTGATTCATCTTCTGATATCACTATTTGCAGAACTTTGGTTCATGTCATTGTATACATATGACTCTTATAATGTATATGTTTGATTATCTTAATTAATTTGTAGGTGCTTGGAAGGAGGAGCAGAGGAGTTCCTACTCAAACCGGTTCAGTTATCGGATTTAAGGAAGCTTCAATCTTACCTTTTGAAGCCCCTAACCCATTCATGCGAAGATCTCGATATGAATTTGATCGATAGTAGCGATCACAACAACAATAACAGTGACAACAACAACAACAATGACAAGAGCAACAACAATAACCTTAACAAAAGGAAAGCAATGTCCCCAGAGTGCTCCTCAGAGAGAAGGCCCAAAATGAAAGAATTAGCTGTGGTTTAATATAACTAATCTAACATTTTTTAGATTTTTTTTTTTTTTTTTGGAGAGAGTATATGATATGCATGCATGGCTTACCATATTTTGTTTAACTTGATTAACACAAATATTTTGTTTGCAAATTAAGCCTCTAATTTATCCATAGAATTTGTGTCAATCTATATATGCATACAAATTCAATGTTTTTTAGTTATAAACCAGGTGACCAACAATGGTTCTTTATATCAAAATATTACTATGTAAATATGGAAGTTTGAAGATTTTGATCTGTTGAGTGAAAATATTTTAGCACAAACTAACAATTACCCTTCCTTTCCTTGTCTTCATGAACAACAAATAGCTTGTCATTTATTTATTTATTTACTTTTTTTGAGAAATTACACACACACACACACACACACACAAAACTGAGACCCTTTAACTAGACTACACTTTTAGAAAGAGTGTCCAGAATTTTGACATGTGGCTAAGATTGAATTGGTGTACTAGGAGATCCTTACATTGAAAAATCTAAACCACACTGATGTTTTTGATTAAAATTTTAGGTACCTAATATTACTGAAGGAAATACTGTGGGGTCACTCTGTACTATGTATTTTTATTCTCTTTCCCACTTCATGTCCAACCATTTTCTCTACCTAAGTCATAAATAAATGCACTCTCTAATATGTAAATCACATTTATTTCTGTCTAATACATACATGAATGAGATAATAAACAAATATTGTTTTTTTATACAACAATATGTAACTAACTCTCTAATTCTAATAGAACAACAAACCTAACCAACTCTACTTGGTGAGTTACTAACTTTATAAGTCTGTGAGACATTATGCATGACAGTCAAGCACATGGGATGAGCTGCCTTGGATGCTTTGCACTGCTCTACTCTAGGAGATTACAGCTGCTGTAGAGGAGTGAGTCTAGTGCTATCTGCTGCTGAGACTGCTACTGAGACTAGTCTGATGGTTTAAACTCAGACTTAGCTATGTAGAGCACATTCTTGATTGATCTTATCAGCCCCCCTCAAGCTTATGGAAACTAGAAGTAGCATAAGTTTGTCCTTCAGATAATAAAATCTAGAAGCAGATAAAGGCTTGGTAAACAAATTTGCAAGTCGATCAGTGGTAAGGATGTGTTGAAGAGCAATCTTCTTAGCAACAACTCTCTCCCTGACAAAATGACAATCAATTTCGATATGCTTGGACCGTGAATGAACGACAAGATTAGACGCAAGAGCCATAGCAGAAGGATTATCACATCAAAGAATAGGAACAGAAGAGGTAGAAATAGAAAAATCAGTCAACAAATGTTGAAGCCAAGTAAGTTCAGCAGCAATGTTGGCCAAAGATCTATATTCAACCTTGGTGGATGACCTGGAAACTGTTGGTTGTTTCTTAGCTAAGCAAGAGATTAAATTTGGACCAAGAAAAATGCACTACCCAGAAGTAGACCTTCTATCTATTGTGTCACCAACCCAATTAGAATCTAAAAAAGAATGAAGAGGGAAGGGTCCAGGAGTGAAACTAAGACCATGAGACAGAGTACCTTTAACATATCTCAAAAGGCGTTTGACAGATTGAAAATGAGCATTTGTTAGGGCATGGATGTGTTGACAAGCTTGATTGACTGCCAAGGACAAGCCAGGTCTAGTTATGGTAAGATATTGAAGGCCACCTACAATGCTTCTATAAAGAGATGGTTAGGAAAAAGGAAAGGCATCTAATGAGGACACAAAAGGCTTCATGGACATAGGAGTGGAACAAGGCTTACAATCAGTCAAACCAGCATTCAATAGAAGTTTTGAAGCATACTTATGTTGGGAAAGAAAATACCTTGTGAGGTCTTTTGTAACAAAAAGGCCCAAAAAAAATAAGAAATAGCACCCTTTTTTCATGGAAAAAATTGAATACATTTGATGAAGAAGATGAGCAATGAAAGTAGAATCACTACTAGTTAAAAGAATATCATCTACATAGATGAGAAGCACGGTGAGACTGGAAGAAGTCTAGTGAATAAAAAGAGAAGTATCTGAGAAACTATTGGTAAAACCTTGAGAAAGAAAAAAAATGAAAAAGTTGAGTACCAAGCTCTTGGAGCTTGTTTAAGACTATAAAGGGAATTGTTTAGTCTGCAAACATGAGAATGAGATGTGGAATCAACAAACCCCTGAGGTTGTACCATGTACACCTCCTTCTCGAGTTTGCCATGAGGAAAGGCATTTGAGATATCTAACTGTTTGATAGACCAATTATAATGAAGAGCCAAACAGAGAAAAATCCAAATTGTGGGTTATTTAGCCACTGGGCTAAAGGTTTCTTGAAAATCAATACCTTCTTGCTGCAAATACCTCTTAGCAACCAACATGGCTTTGTATCTGGCAATACTACCATCGGAGTTCTTCTTAATACGAAAGACCTAATAACAACCAATAGCCAGTTTAGAAGAGGAATGAACAACTAAATTCCAAGTATCTTAATCTTAAAGAGCTTTAAATTCATCTGTCATGGCAGCAACCTAGACATGAGATTGAAGAGCTTCTTTGACAATAACTGGCTTAGTAAGAAGCAATTTAGAAGAAAGATCAGTGATGGAAACCTAAAGACAAACAGAATTTCTGGCTTTGGACCTGGTAGTCATGGAATGAAAGTTAAGTGTAGAGGAAAAAGGAATAGTGGGAGGTGCTATAGGTGGATTAGACTGAAAAGTGGGAGATCAATACTAATGGAGGTAATAGGAATACAATAAGGTGGAGGAGAGACAAACTCACAAAGAGAGGAAGGCAATGAGGAAGATCATAGCACAGATACAAAAGAATGAAGAGAAGCTGAGGACCAAAAGAAAGAGCTAAGAGATGGTGAAGGTGACGAGAGGACAGGAGCAGATGAAATGTTATAAAAAGGAAAGCATGTTTCGTTAAATAAGGCATGCCTAGATATATAGACTTTACCAATTTGTGGATTCATGCGATACCAACAATCAAAAGCTGTGTGACTAAGTTCTCCACAGATCTGACAACCATTGGATGATGATTGTTGATATGAGAATCGATATCTTCCTCGACCTCTGTGATTATATCTTCCTCTCTAACTCATATATCTACTTCTTCTACCTCTGTAAGAATTTTGACCTCTAGATTGTAATGAAACACCTCTATAGGAACCAAGTTGAGAAGAAGCGAACCGAGTTTCAAAACCAAAAGATCCAGATGATCCTTTGGTGGCTACATAGGTGTAGACGTCCTTGAACGCCCCGAGGAGGAACGAGGTCCCCCATTCCGTTCGATATTGGGCTCACTACAGTTCAGGACTCTAAAATTGTCACGGTTCTAAGTTTGAACCAAAGAGTCCAAATCCGGCAAATCATTTTTGAGAAAATAGATTTTTTTAGAAAAGAAGTGCCAAACATGGACTGCTTTTCCAGATACAGAGTCGCCACCTAAATGTTTTATTTTGGAGAAATTTAGGAAACCCTGACTCGTTTGCCTAAGGCCACATGCCCATCATCACCAAAGTTGCCTCGGCTCGGGAACTTGGGTACGATTAGAGAAGGTCACTTCGTGAGCACCCCCGCTCGCCCGATCAAAGATCGGCCTCTACTAACCATGATATCTATTTTTGAAAACATTATGCGTTCTTATTCCGGTTATTAGCCTAGATTTACTATGTGATGCGCATAGCATACAAGTATAGACTGGATCACCTGAATTGGAACAAAACATTTCATGTTTGTTTGTTTGAAAATGGTTTGATGGTGCTACTCGCAAGTAAGCTAAGACGTGGATTTGCCACCCTCGGGTAGGTTTAGAAAAACATGATTTTGCCACTATCTAGTGGGCTTAAAACACACATTTGATGAATTGTTCCAATTCAAATAACCCAACCTTCACCCACAAGCATTCAGGCAGTTATATCACATAAGCATATAGCCTCATGGTAAGCATGCTATTCATGGCAATCACTCACACGCATGCAAGGATGCTAAAGCATAAAACTTACCGAGTACTCCAAGCCAAAACAGAAGCTAATTAGAAATCCATGCATGATCCTAAATATGCTGAAATGCCTAATGCAACATATGCAAGAGTGCAACTATAGCAGGCTCGGCTATTCTAAACATGGCATATGAAATGCTACAGCTAACATGTATTCAACTTGGAATTGAAAATACAATGCAGTTAGTATGATGCGCCGAGCCCGGTGCATGCAAGACAGATGAATGAATGCAAACATGCTATCATACTGTATGCTAATTGAAACATGCCCTAATCTAACCATCATAAGCGGGTAAATAAAAGGGAGAAAGACGTGGGGTTGGAAAACATACATCACACACACGCACACTTATTACAATATTGCCCTCGCGTAGAGGGTCCGAAAGAATAATACAGTCCTGAATAAATATTACAGTCCAAATAATACAGTCCGAATAAATAATACAGTCCAAATATATACAAAAATCCTAATTAATTAACCAATTAAACTAGGAAAACAATAAACTGGCATGCAAGCTAGGGACTGCCTTGACTCCGCCCCGGATGATGAATGATGCGTGCTCGGGTCGCCTTGCGCGGAAATCCATGGCGATGCCCCAATTAGCCTCTGTTTTGCAATAATTTTTGGAAAGCGCGCCAAGCCCTGGAAGACTGCTGATTCTTGATTTGCTACAATAAAGAGCAGGAAAAATGCATGGCAATGTATTTTCACAAATGTATGCATGCCTCGATCCTCGTGCCACCAATCACGCATCTCGATGCATGATGGCCGAGGAGTCGAATTGTGCAACTCAATATAGAATGAATGCACATATAAACACAACAAAACCTAAACTCCATCATGGATAATTCGGAGTGTCGGTGACTGGGAATTGAGACACGTTCCATCACTCGAAGTACGAAACGTCCCTCGTTTCCCGTGCTCGAGCTAACTCCTATCCCAAGCACAATGCGATATGCATGACATGCATGAATGCAACTAATATACAACTTAGCATGCACAATACTATGAAATGGCATACACGATGCACGAGGTAACATGGCATACACAATGTGCTAACATACAACCTAGCATACGCAATGCTATGAAATGAAATGGCATACGCAATGCAATATGGGCTTACACCAACATGAGTGAACCTCAGCCACACGCACATAAGAGGCCATGAGATGAAAATGAGACAACTCGGAATGCGTGCACACATGCACGCAAACCGAAGACCGAACCTAAGACACGAATGCCACTCTAACAAGACATGGCAAGGCATGGAATATGGCATACTAGCATGCAAATTTCAACGCTAAAATATGACCCAAAACAGCCCCGAATCATAGAAACATGGCACCCGATGCATGGAATGGGACCCGAAATGCAAAATTAGGCATGCGCAATGACCTATAGCTATACAAAACATGCACTATTTGAACATGAAGTGTGAAGAAAGATTCAAGGAAGTCCCAAAAAAAGCATGTTTACAGTTTTAAGGAAGGCCAAACAGCGAACACAAATGGGACTAAGCTAGCATGCAAAAATGGACCCGAAAGAGAGGTAATGAAGCAAGTGGCAGCTTCTGGCTCTAAACAGATGAGGGCCCTTCAACAATGTTGAATAGGGGACCAAAATATGACCTTTTACAGTTTATGATCAAACCCAAAACAGTGCACAAGCATGCTCAAAATACTATGCAAAACAAGGCCAAAAAGAGAGCTATAACACAAAGTACAAAAAGGATGCCTCAAAAAGTAAAAGACCCTTAATGAAACATGAAGAGGGGGTCAAAATAAGGCCATTCACAGTTTGGACCAAAGCCTAAAAAAATAAGCGCAAGGGGCTAACAAATCATGCAAAAATAAGGCCAAAATAGGGATATAAAGGCAAGTGGCAAATGGAAGCCTCAAATAGTGATGAGCCCTTCAACAATGTTGAAGAAGGGCTCAAAATAAACCACTTTACAGTTTATGACAGAGCTCAAAATAGTTTACACGTAGGCCAAAAATACTATGCAAGGAAATGGCATAAAAGAAAGGTAAAGAAGCAAGTGCCACAAGGAAGCCTCAAACAGTGAGAGGCCCTTAAACAAACATGAAATAGAGCTCAAAAAAATGCTATTTTCAGTTAGGGTCGGAGCTCAAAAAAGTAAGCACAAGGAGCTAGAATATGAACCAAGAAAATGGTCAAAAATGGGAGAAGAGGACTTACCCTTGAAGACTAGTCTTTGACAGCCTTTTGGACCAAAATGCAGCACTCCTAGGCTCTGAAGAACAACCTCAAGCTGCTAGAATGGAGGATGGAAGGGTGGGGCTATGGGTTGGTGAAGAACCAATGGGGTTTTTAAGGCTTAGAGTAGAGAGAGAGAGAGATTTAATGTGAGAGCTCCAAACCAAATTTTTCTAACCTATAAACCAGAGCTGGGAGGCTGGTTTTATAGACAAAAGAGGGGGAGAAAATGGGGGAAAAATGGGGGGGAAAACAATTCAAGTTTCCCCCCAAAAAGTTGGCCCCCCAGATACAAAATCTGGGGGGAAAAGAGATGCATATTTGAACTGTATCAGCAGCAAGGAGCAAGGCCGGCTGGTTATTGAGGTTTCAGGTGGCCGGCCGGCTCTTCCCATGGCCGGCCGGCCAAGGGTCAAAAGGTTCAATGAGGATTAGTGGCCGGCCATACCAAAAAAGGAGCCTCTCATGTGTGCACAACACAACCATGTGGTCAAAAACTGGAGAGAATGAACCAGGAAAGAGAAAAAGCCACTTTTATGAGGGGTTCAAAAGGGTCAAAAGCAATTACTGGCCGGCCACCAAATATTGGTGGCCTCCCAGATGTGTACACCACAAATATGGGGTTTAGGGTGCAAGAAAATGGCCCAAGGGTGGTCAACATTGGCTTTTAAGTGAGAAAAAACGGGCGACGGAGGGAAATGGAGGAATAAAACTGGTTGTCTGAACAATTATTGGCCTCCCACCCTTCTACGACCTTTCCAATAATGAAACAGAGGTCCCTGCCAAAAATGAGCTCAAACTGATGCAAAATGGAGGTTCGGGGGCCGAAACGCGCAACCCGAGGCCCCGAAAACTGGCTGTTAGGCACCGGAAGTAGTGTTCGACCACGAAGTTGGTTTTTTGGGCCACAGTGTCCCTCAAAAGGGAGCAAACAAGATGTATGCCAAAAACCGGGACAAACGGAGGTGGTTAAGCGGTCCCGAACCGAGGCACAAGGCCAACGGCTCCGAAAAACCGGAAACCAGACTCCAAACGGGCAAAATGGCCTACGACCACAAAACGTAGCCTACGGCCACTGAGAGATGGTCTACGAGACCTCTCCCTCCCTTTGGAAAGAGAAAACAGAGAAAGCAGAGCCTAGTTCGCAAACCGAGGCAAAGCATGAAAAAGTCCGAAAGTCCGGAGGCAAGGCTCACAGCCGAGACTTTGAAACTTCTGAACGAGCACGATATGCAACATCACCAAGCGCTCAATCGGTGACGTCTAAGTCTTAAGGTCGGTCAAAAATGGGGTGTCTACAGTTGCCCCTCTTTGACAGAACTCGAAAGTCATAAGTGACGGGAGTGAATGTCAAAGCCTAGAGACGACCCATTTTTGACAAGGCCGAAGACTTAGACAGGCATATGAGATAAACAGAGATGTGCCCGCAGGCATGCCCGCAAAATGCAACTGACACTACAAGAAGCCGAAGGTAACTCAATGATCATGTAAATGCAGTAAGCTGTAATGAAGCAAGTATTCGCTAATAGATGCAACAGTTTTAAGCAAGAGTGCAAAGCAACAACTACATTTCATGCAGTTAGGAATGCAGAGAATTATTCAATTCTCGTCGCGTCTCACACGGAGAAGATACAATACTTGCGCGATTCGTCTGGTCGCACCAGCTTCAAATGAACCGTACATACAATATCGTGCCTACAAAAGAAAGAAACTCAACAAACACAACAGATTTAACAGCATATGTTCAATGTGATATCGAATGCAGACAATTGCGGTGTTGATGGAAAAGTGCATCGCAATGCAGGAAGAAACGCGCGTGACAACGCGAGTTTAAGCATGGAGGCTCGGTGATATCAAAGAGACGTGCATGAGAATGCAAGTATGTGCATAAGAATGCAAGTTATGTGCATGATAATGCAGAACAAGCGTAAACCAGGATGTATGTTTGTCACAAAACAACGAGCAAGGAAGTGCGCGTTTCGGCGAGGGCGACTCGATCGCGGTCTCCGGTTCACCTCCCGGAGAGGTTACAACATGTTCAGAAGGATATACCTCACTTTCAATGAGTAAACGATGAGACATGCATCGGAAGTTGAAGCTGAAGTTCCGGCGGAGTGATTTCGCGACAAAAAGTGCACTTCTCTTGTACTTTTTCAAGTCTCGGGGACTCCAATCCTCTCCAAAATTTGCAGGGACCTTGGGGGGCATGTGGGGAACACCACCGGCCAACTTTATTGGGAGAGGGAATCCACCGGCCAGTTTTTGAAAAGTGATTGGCCGGCCTGCCAGAAAAAATGGCCGACCGGCCACTTTGCCAAATCCGGGGGCAGTTTTGTCTTTTCGGCCTCTTTTCTTTAAATACACTTATCCAAACACTTTGTGCTCACAAGTGCAGCTCCAAAATCCTCTTCTCTAGCTTCCCAAACCATTTTCTCCCTCAGATCCGTGCTCTATACGCGTTTTCCAATGTCCCACGCAAGTTGTTTTCGCGAAAACTTTCAGTTTTAAGCACTTTGAACCGATTAAATTTTGATTTCGGGGCTTCTTTTCTCATTTTCGCCACTTAAGGTGAGTTTGTCTCAATATTTGGAAGATTTTCTCGGGAGTTGACTTTTGTTGACTCTTTCATTTCCCGAGAGTTTACTTTTGTTGACTTTTTCCAATTTTGGCTCATTTTTGCTCATTTTTGCCCCTTTTGCAGATTTCTTGAAATGTCGGGTCAATTTCCCCACGGCGGAGGTTCTCCAGGCACCGGAGGCGAGCCTGACATCATGTCTTTGCCTCCGAGGGTTCGCCCCTTCATCCCTGAGAGGTATGACCCACCAGCACACATTCTCCCACGGGCTGTTTTCCATCATTTCACCGATTTTGACGAGCGAGCACCCGGGGATCTCCTTCTGCGGGAGCCAGAGTATCATCTCTCCTATGAGGCACGAGAAGTATTTACTTCGTTCCTACCTTTTCTGTAACGTATTATGAATTTTTCTTTCATTCTGTTTGCACTTTGAACACACGGTCTTATCACTTGAATTCCTGAACACTCAGCCCATAAATTGATTGTGAACACACAGCACAAATCAGTTGAGGGTTGAACACGCAGCCCAACACACTGATTTTCTGAACATACAGCCCAAATTGAAGGTGAACACACAGCACACACTGATTGAGATTTGAACACGCAGCCCAAAACACCGATTTTCTGAACACACAGCCCAAATTGAAGGTGAACACACAGCACACACTGATTGAGAGTTGAACACGCAGCCCAAAACACTAATTTTCTTGAACACACAGCCCAAATTGATGGTGAACACGCAGCACACACTGATTGAGAGTTGAACACGCAGCCCAAAACATTGATTTTTTGAACACACAGCCCAAATTGATTGTGAACACGCAGCCCACACTGATTGAGAGTTGAACACGCAGCCCAAAACACTGATTTTTTGAACACACAGCCCAAATTGATTGTGAACACGCAGCCCACACTGATTAAGAGTTAAACACGCAGCCTAAAACACTAATTTTCTGAACACACAGCCCATACTGATTGAGAGTTGAACACGCAGCCCAAAACACTGATTTTCTGAACACACAGCCCAGAACATTGATTTTCTGAACACACAGCCCAAATTGATTGTGAACACGCAGCACACACCAATTGAGAGTTGAACACGCAGCCCAAACACTGATTTTCTGAACACACAGCCCAAATTGATTGTGAACACGCAGCCCACACTGATTGAGAGTTGAACACGTAGCCCAAAACACTAATTTTCTGAACACACAGCCCAAATTGATGGTGGACACGCAGCCCACACTGATTGAGAGTTGAACACGTAGCCCAAAACACTAATTTTCTTAACACACAGCCCAAATTGTAGGTGAACACGCAGCCCACTTACTTTACTTTGCACGCAGCCTAAAACACTAATTTTCTGAACACACAGCCCAAATTATAGGTGAACACACAGCCCACTTACTTTACTTTGCACGTAGCCTATTCATTTTATTTGCACGCAGCTTATTCATTTCATTTGCACGCAGCTTATTCATTTTATACTGAAACATGTATTCATCCTGAATGCAGGTGACTTCTCGCACTGTGTGGGGGTATGGCTCTACCGCGGCGAGAGACTGGTACGCCGAGCTCCCGGAGGCCGTTCGGGATTTGGTTGACTTGACGGGGTTCGGGCCCTTCTGTACTGGGCTATCTCATTGTCCTGCCAGGAGGACGTTGATGGCTGCCTTGGTGGAGAGATGGTGGGATACCACCAACTCCTTCATTTTTCCGCCACGGGGGACTTGACTATGACCCCGTTTGACTTCGCCGTACTGACTGACCTTGACGTGGGAGGTTGGCCTATCCCTTACGACGAGGACATGGGCCAGTAGGAGGCCGCCTGGATATATTTGCTAGGGGCTCGCCCGCCTGTTGATAGAGCTTCGGGGAGAGTCCGATACACCTGGTTCTCTTCCCATTTCCGGCGGGTGGAGATGGAGCCCGGGACTCCTGATGAGGCAGCACAGTATGCCCGTGGCTTTCTGCTGTTCCTCTTCAGGACCACTTTGTTTGCCGACAGGGGGAATACTGTTGGGCTTTTCCTGTTGAGTGCCTTGGTGGACCTGTGTGTTCACCTATAATTTGGGCTGTGTGTTCACCTATATGAGCGCAACTTCCCGCGGACGGGGGGACTTACTTGGCGGCTATTGGAGAGCCTGGGAGGTACTTTCTGCCCTTTTGATTTACATTTCGGCTCCTCATTACTTGCACACGGCACACACACGGCGCGCTTTATACTCTGTATCGTGCACTTTGCCCTCAGCACTTCGTATTCTACTTTGTTTTCCACAGTTGTGGGTCTATGTATATTTCCCGATATTGGCCCCGGAGTTGGTGGTAACGGAACCCCTCGTGACCCCGTACTCACTCGTATTTGAAGGCCAGCACCGGCCAAGACCTCGGGAGTCTCTCCTTTACCTGCGACAGTATTTCGACACGGTGCGCTCATCGGAGGTATTTCAGAACTCTCAATTCTTTCTGTTTTCATCTTTAATTTTTCCTGTACATCTTCGATTTTTGCTTGGTTTATGCGCCTGTTATCTGCAGATTACATGGCAGCCCTGAGCGCCTTTAGGTGAAGGTCTCCGATTCAAGTTTGCCGGAGGGTGGGGTGCCTCCCGGTATAGGATCCTGTTCGAAGGGCCGGTTGGTAGAGCCTGGTTTTTGGGAGACCGCTTCTTGTGTCAGGTTCGGGGGTACACTTCTCAGGACCCTCCCTCAGCACCCCCAGTTGATATGCGGACTGCTGATAGGCTCCCTTCCCAGGATGTCGTCAGTGCTATGCTGGGTACTGATGCTTTGCTACATCTTAAGGAGGGGGATTACGATACTTACCGTCACATATACCTGATGCCTCCGTTGACGGGAGTTTGTACTCCGACGATGAGGTCTGCTGGCATGCCATCTTCAAGCCAGGCCTGGGCTCGGGCTGCAGACGCCCCTTCTACCAGCAGGGCTGGTACATCTATAGGTGGGAGTGGATTGGTTCCCCCGATTCCTCTGACTTATCCTCATCCTGGATGGCCGGACATGCCGACCGAGCTGATGGGGTGGCAATATGGGACTACCTCTCCGATTCCGATCCCGATAGAGCCTCCGATGCCCGGTCATCGATATGTCAGAGACCCCGACTCACCACCGGTATGTTTTACGGCTTTGATTCATTACTCAGATACTTGGACTTTTATTCCTTTACTGATGCCCTTGCCTTTGCATCTGCAGCCCCCTGTTGAGTATATGGATCAGGTGCTCGAGATGGTAGCCTCACTTGAGGGGATGGTCCTGCGGAGGGAGGCACAGTTGTCTATCATGGGCTTCCAGGTACCTTTTAGTTTTCTGGCATTTATCATACTTCTGATGACATGCTGATTTCTACTGCATTGATAGGCTACTTGTGTAGAGCACATCTGACACACACCTCACTTATACACTGTGTTTACATGTACCCACTTCATGTAGTTTTTCTCGTATCTGCATCTGATGTAGATATTTGGACTGATGTATTTAAATTGAACTCTTTATTCTCAGATGCCTCCGGTATATGCTCAGCCGCAGGCCGGGCCACATGGGCCTTCTCGGGGAGTTGGGCCATCTGGGCCTTTTCACGGAGCTGGGCCATCCAGGCCTTTCCGAGGAGCTGGGCCATCCAGGCCTTTTCGAGGGGAGGGGTCGTCTCGTAGACGCAGAGCACACATTGTAGAGGAGGAGCCTGGTGAGGATGAGGAGGAGGAGGCTGTAGACCGTCAGTCGGAGACATCTGCTGACAGAGAGGATGGCTCCGGCCTTGGTTCCGGTAGTGGAGGCGAGGCCGAGGGGGATCCCGAGGATGACGACTCCGATTCAGATGATGGTGATGGCGATGGTGGCGGAGAGTCCATTCCGCAGAAGAGAACGAAGAGGGCCTCTTATTCCTGCTCTTAAGAGCACAGATGCGGCTGTTTCCTGTTTTATTTATCTTTTTGCTAGTAGTTGTAGCACATTGTACATTATCGGGCAGTTTTAATCTCTGTAAAAATTGTACCTTAGTCTGTAAAATGTTGTAACAAGCGAGGCATGATGGGATGAAACAGCTTTTGAAAAGAAAGTATTGTATTTTACACTTTTAGCATCATATCGCATCATTTTGCATCATAACGAGATTGAATGGAAACGTGCATTGTGTATTTTGCCCAGTCAGGTAGTGAACCGACGCAACAACTTAACTTTCTAAGATATAACAAAACCTTAGCAAGTTTACAACTCGATAAGCAAAGCACAATAGTGTCGATAACTCAAAAAACAAGACTCAAACAAAAAGCCTTAAACAAAGAGTAACAACTCAAAAACACGAAACACGACAGCTCGACAAACAACTCGATAAGCAAAACGACAACTCGATAAACAAAACAACAAAACGAAGTGTACTTCGGACGATCTGGGCAACGGAACGCATCCGAAACAGAGGGAAATAGGGGCCTTCGACACATCCGTTGCATGGAAATGCTTGAAACTTTCCCTCGGAGGGTAAAACAGGGATGAAGACACACATTGGAGCATGACCGGCTACTTTTGGGAGCCGGCCGGCCAGTTTTATTGTCAAAGGGGAGGCCACTGGCCAGTTTTGAAAAAAAGAAATGGCCGGCCTGCCAGAAAAGGTGGTCGGCCGGCCACTCAGCTTGGCAACCGCCCAATTTTTGACACTTGTCCCCCGACTAGTGTCTTTTCCTCTTTAAAAGCCTTAGCTCCGTGGTTCATTCAATTCATCTTAGCTTTGCACAAAAATTGAGGCGTTTCTCGTTGAAAATCTCACAGCTTGGATCGCTTCTCTAGATAGTTCGGAAAAGTTGAACTTCCGGGGTTTCGGCTTGAATGCACTATTCACGCTGAGTCGCACTCCGCTGCATCTTCCTTTCCTCCATGCCGTAGCGAGGTTTTGGAACTCGATAACGCATGTCTTTAGCTTCGGCGGGCCAGAGGTATGTCCAACTTTTGAAGATTTTCAAGTTTTGATGGAATCTAAATGTCATGAAGAGATCTTGCCCCAGTTCCGCTTTGGCCATGCCCAAGCTTTATGGAGGATGTGTGGACTCACCGCTCATGACGCTCGGTCTTTGATCTGTAATGGGGAACTGGACTTCCTTGGTTTGATTCATCGCTTTTCTGACACTGGTGACCGCAGCGACCATTATTGGCAAGGTTTCTGGCAACACGCCCTTTGCTTGTGCTTGCTGTCTCACTTTCTACTTTCCCCGGGCTTTGGCGGGTTTAGCATTCGTCTGATTGAAGTTGCTCAAGGCTTGAAAGAAGGAAAGAGCTGCATTGCCATGACCCTGGCCGAGACACTGATGGGCTTGGATTCTATCTATCGCCGGGAGACGACTAGATTTGCTGGGAGTCCACTGTTGCTGCAGGTAATGTTTCCCACCCAATCTTACATATGTATTTGCTCACATCACTCGGCCCTCAGGCTCGGTTTTTCTCACAAAAACCCTTTTCTCACTTTTTTCTCACCGTACATCTCTCTATTCTTTATTCTTTCATTTTTCATCCCTCCCCCAGGTATGGTTAATGGACAAATTGCAGGTTGTGGACTCTTGCCCAGCATACTCAGCTCGAGGCTATTTCTTTCGACAGCGCCTAGTCGATGCCCCTGATGAGAGGTGGTGGTTTGACTGGATGTACAATTTGTCCGCAGATCGGATTGCTTGGCGTTGTCCTTGGCTCAATCTCCCGGCAATGAGCTATAGCATGTCCCGGCTGATCGGGATCCAGTTGATTGGTCAGACCCACTGTGTGTTCTACTTTCCGTTTCGGTTCCTGCGCCAGTTCGGTCATGATCAGATTTGCCCGCCAGAGGGGATTGAGTACCCGGCTGCTTTCCCAGTCCGAGGTGCACAGCTTGCCCGATATGTCACAGCATGGAGGACTAGAGAGCTCCTGGCTCCTACTCCCACTTTTAGTTGCACTTTGTCTGACGAGTGCTTGGATTGGTTCAACGATGAGGCACAGGTTGGGCCTAGCTTGGCGTCAGAAGCTTCGACCAGCTCTGGGAGGGGACGCAGGGATACCTGACTTGACTATGCCCCGGATTTATTGCTTTATAAGTACTTTCAAGTTTTCTTTATGAATGTAATAAAAAGCAACTTCGATTGTATGCAAGAGCAGGAGAACTCTGTTTTGAAATCAATGAAATTGAAGGTTGTGGTACTGAAAATTTTCTGCTTTGGTCCAAAAATGGTCTTAGTTGTAAAGAGATTAATTTGAACAAAGTCAACTTTTATTAAAACTTTTCAAAACCATTTTCGATATGGATCAGAACTGGACACGCCTAAGATCTGTCACTGAGATGCACAACCCCAGATCCCTGCAACTGGAAAGTTGTCCCTAGTTTGAAGAGTACCGCGGCACTGCATGGCAACGGAAAGTTGCCCCTAGTCTGAACAGCACTGCACCGGAGATTGCGATAAATGCTGATGGATAAAGATGACTGAGATGGTCAAAATGGACAAAGTTGATCGGGGAAAAGTTTATGGCTGAACTTCAGGGTGAAGTTGCCTACGTATCCCAAAGACGGGAATCAAGCCTTACGTAGTTCAGGCTTAGGTTCACTCGAGTATTTTCACTCTCCTTTTACGCTCTAACTTTTGCCAAGGTCGCCCTTTGCGGGTTTTCAACCTTGCGAGCTCAGTTTTTATATTTTCTAATTTTTTGTGCTATAACTTTTGCCTAGGTCGCCCTTTCGGGTTTTCGGCCTAGCAAGCCTCTCAGGGGTAATATTTCCTCAACTTGTCCATGTTGATCGGTTAGGAGAACTCTAGGCCATCTAGATCTATCAGAACCACAGCTCCACCAAACCAGATAGCTTTGATGATGTAGGGACCAGTCCAATTGGGTTTGAACTTGCCCCTTGGGTCGTGGATGGGAGCTCGGTTGTCCTTGAGCACCAAATCTCCTTCCTTTAGATTCCTAGACTTAACTTTCTTGTTGAAAGCCCGGGCCATTCTGCGCTGATAGCCTTGAACATGGTACAGTGCTTTCAGTCTTCTCTCGTCAAAAAGCATGAGTTCCTCAAATCTGCTCTGCTGCCAATCTGCTTCGGCTATTTGACACTCAGCCAATACTCGTAATGACGGAACCTCAATCTCGATAGGTAGAACGGCCTCCATCCTATAAACCAATGAATACGGAGTCGCCCCGGTAGAAGTTCTGATTGAAGTCCTGTAGCCCCACAGAGCAAATGGCAGCTTATCTGGCCAATCCCGATAGGTTTCCACCATCTTCTGCAGTATGTGTTTGATATTCTTGTTGGCGGCCTCGACCGCTCCGTTGGTTTGCGGCCGGTATGTAGATGACTTATGGAAAGCCACATTGTATTTCTCCAACAAGTCAATCACTTCCTTCTTAAAGTGGGAACCATTATCTGAAACGACCTCGTTCGGGACCCCATAGCGACAGATGATGTTGTTTCTGATAAACTTTGCAACGTGTGACGCCTTCAACACCGCATATGATTGGGCCTCGACCTACTTCGTGAAATAATCTATTGCAACCAGGATGAACTCATGCGCATTCGACCCCTTCGGAGTGACAGCCCCAATCACATCGATTCCCCAAACTGAAAATGGCCATGGCGAAGTCATGTTGTACAGCTTCGACGGCGGGATGTTCATGCGGTTTGCATGAATCTGACACTTGTGGCATCGTCGAACAAAACTGATACAATCCTCCTCCATGGTGGACCAGTAGTAACCCTATCTGAGGATCTTTCGTGCCAGCATTACTCCATTTATATGCGCACCGCATTCTCCTCCATGGATGGCCTCCATCAGGCGCTTCGATTCCTCGACTTTAACACACTGCTTACGCATTCCCAGATGACCTCTCTTATACAGCTTACCCCCACAAATGATGAACTGAACGGCCATTCTTCTGATCGCCCTTTTATCCTTGGCGTTTACCCCCGGCAGGTATGCTTCCTTTTCCAAGAAATTCCAAATGTCAATACCAGGGGTTTTCGTCCTGAACCTCATCTATAGCAGCGATCGACTCATAAGCCGGCACAAATTTCTAGTCAATGACAACTGGACGCATCCGGATTCCAAACGAGATGTCTATCATGGAAGATAGAGTTGCTAAAGAATCTGCGAACCTGTTGTTCTCTCTTGGAAGATGAGCAAAGTTTAGCTTTTCAAACCGAGGGATTAACAAGTCCAAGGTCTGGTGGTACATCATCATCTTTTCTTCTTTGACTTTCCAGTCTCCTTTTGCTTAAGATACAACAAGGTTTGAATCCCCGATGACGTCCAACCGTCTTGCCCCTAGTTCCAGGGCCGCTTCTAGACTGGCAATGCATGCCTCATATTCTGCTTCGTTGTTCGAGACTTTGAACCGGAGCTTGAAGGCTAGAGGGATACGGGAATTGTCGGGTGCTATCAGCAACACTCCTATCCCATACCCGTATTGATTTGACGCTCCGTCAAAGTACATCGTCCAATATTCGTCGTCGATGTGCAAAATGGCTTCATCTGGGAATAAGTACTCAACCGTTTCACCTCCTTCGACTGGATGATCGGCTAAGAACTCTGTCACCGCTCTTCCTTTGACTGACTTGCGTGTCACATATTTCAGATCGAATTCAGAGAGCAACAACAACCAACAAGCTAGCCTACCCGTAAGTGCTGGTTTCTCGAAAAGGTATTTGATGGGATCCAGTCGTGAAACCAACATTACGGAGTGAGCTAACAAGTAATGCCGCAGCTTCCTGGTAGCCCATACCAAAGCTAACCAAGCCTTCTCCAGCGGAGTGTAGCGGGTCTCGTAATCTAACATCTTTTTGCTCAGGCTGTAGATGGCCCTCTCCACTTTATCCTCTGATTCTTGTGCGAGCATGCAGCCCATTGTAGTCTCAGTCACTGAAAGGTACAATATCAACGGTTTCCCCGGCTCTGGTGGCGACAACACGGGCGGGTTCTGTAAATATTTCTTGATCTGTTCAAAAGTAGCTTGGCATCGACCGTCCCATTGGAATTTCTTGCCTTTCTTCAGGAGACCAAAACGTGGTTCACAAGTCAAGGTTAATTTTGAGATAAACCATCTTATGAATTGCACTTTACCCAGAAAGCCTCGCACCTCCTTTTCAGTCCTTGGTGGGGGCATTTCTAAGATGGCCTTGATTTTTGAAGGGTCGACCTCGATGCCCCTTTGTGTAATCAGAAATCCCAGCATTTTTCCCGCTGTAACACCGAACGTACATTTCTGAGGATTCAGCCGCAACCGAAATTCCCTGATCCTTTGAAAGAACTTTTGTAAGGCGGTGTAGTGGCCCTCTCTTTCTTTGGACTTGACAATCATGTCGTCCACGTACACCTCAACCTCTTTGTGGATCATGTCATGCAGTATTATGGTCGCGGCCCGTTGATAAGTAGCTCCGGCATTCTTCAACCCAAACGGCATTACTCTGTAGCAGTATGTTCCCCACGGGGTGGTGAGTGCAGTCTTTTCTCTGTCTTCTGGTGCCATTACTATCTGATTGTACCCTGAGAAGCCATCCATGAATGAGAGCAAAGCATGCCCTGCTGTGAAATCCACCAACTCATCAATATACAGCAAGGGGAAGTCGTCCTTCGTACTAGCTCTGTTCAAATCCCTGAAATCCACGCACACCCGGATCCTGCTATCCTTCTTCGGCACTGGAACGATGTTGGCCAACCAAGTCGGGTATTCGGACACCAGCAGGAAGCCTGCGTCGATTTGCTTGGTGACCTCTTCTTTAATCTTGAGAGCCCAGTCGGGGCGGATCCTTCTGAGTTTCTGCTTGACAGGTCGGGCCTCGGGGTCAAGGGTGCTGTACAATCTCAGGGTCGATCCCAGGCATGTCTTCGTAGGACCACGCGAAAACATCTTTGAAATCTTTTAATAAAGCGACTAAGCGCTCGCGTTCCTCCGAAGACAACGTGGACCCGATTTGGACCAGTCGCGGGTCCTCCTCAGTACCAATATTCACGGTAATGATTTCGTCCGTTAAGGGTTTGACAAATCTCTCCTGCTCCTGCTCAATTAAACGTTGCAAAACTAGATGAATTTCCTCCTCGTCGTTTTCATCAAAATTTTGAAAGTCTGAGTTTATGCAATAAATTAAGGGCACAAAAAAGTACTCAAAAACCACAGTTACTTGATTCTCATTAAGCACATCCAAATCGTCCGAATTCTCGGTTACAACAGATTCAAATGAGAAAGAAAAAGACGACCTGGACATTACTGTGGCATCCGGGTTATCATCCCCAGGATTACCAGACTCAGACTCAGTCGAGCTGGAACCTGATTCTGACTCACAAGACTCGGTGGAATCAGATTCCGGCTCACTACCTGACCCGGTGCTGCTGGACAAAAATCCCTCCTCGTACTGCCAAGTGAGAGAGGGTGCGATAGATGCATCCCAAATAGTCGCTGGAAGGCCCGTAGCCGTTTCAACCCCAATCATGGAAACCGAGGAGTTATCCCCCAAGCACTTTTGGTCGATCGAAGGATCTGAAAGTAGACATGCCAGTGCTACCCCCATCTCAAGTTCGGCGCTCTCGGAATCCACTGCCTTACACTGCCCAACCTCAGCTGATGGGTCTGTCTGCTCTTCGACAACGTCATCCCCGGGTAGTTGCAGGTCGAAGAATATCTCGAAACCAGGCACGTGCTTCTTCTCCGCGTTTAGCCATGGTTCTGGGAAGCCGCAAAACGGAAAGTCTTCCCCTTCCCGGACGAAGCGTCCGTTTAGGGTACCCCGAATGGGCCGATGCATTAATTCAAAAGGCTTCCCCGCCTTCTTTGCTCTGGCTCTCCCAGCTATCTCTTTACCCTTCCTCATCCAGTCCTCTTTGGTGGGCATATAACCCAAGCCAAAGGTATGAGGGTTATGTGGCACTTCGGCCAATGCTGCGACGCCCTTCCGGCCGCTCTTTCCTAATCCCATCCCGGGGATGTGTTGTAACTTGTTCATGAGGTAGACGGATTAAGCACTGACGTACACCCCCTCATTCACAGCCATGATATTCTGCACAACCCGGGCCTCAGCCAAAGTAAATCCTGATAAGAACACGTCCTCAGTGCCATGCTCGATTTCCAAGACTGCTGTGGACACTTCCGACAGCGGATGGATTGATGAATTCCTGAAGACAATAGCCACCCCCTTCCCGTGAGGGTACTTCAACATCTGATGTAAAGTGGAAGAGACTACCTTGACCAGGTGCAACCACGGTCGCCCCAAAAGTAGGTTGAAGGTTGCGGGAACGTCCAAGACATGGAATTCAATGTTGTGTTGTCCAGGACCAACCTGGGTCTGAACTTTGACAGTCCCCATCACTTCCCTACTAGTATTATCATATGCTCTGATCACCTGAGCAGTTGGCACGAAGTCTGCGGGCTTCAACCCGATTGCATATGCTGTTCTGGCTGGGCAGACATTAATGGCGGACCCGGTATCAACAAGTACCACCGGTATCCACTTGTCTCTACATTCCACGGAAATATAGAGGGGTTTGTTATGATTTGTGCCCTCAGGCGGTAGTTCTTTTCTTAAAAGGTTAATGCCGGGGAACCTCCTCCTGGAAAAACCAGCCCAACCAACTGTTCTGGTGTAGTATCTATAGAGAGTTTGGCCTTGTCCATGGCAGATAAGACAGCCTGTCTGTGTACTCGCGACGCCATAAGCAGTCCCCAGATGGAGATATCTGCTTGTATTTTCTTCAGATGTTTCAGTACAGCTTCCTCTTCGATCTGCTTCTCTTTCTGTCTTTCGGCTTCTTTGTCCTTCCCAGATGCCTCGGGTTGGTCTAGGTGTGGGGGCTTGAAGTACCGCCCGCTTCTTGTCATGTGATCCACCTCATCGAGGTACCAGGTGTCGTCCGGATAATTGTTTCCCCAGTCTTCGTCTGTGTGGGCAAGACATAAGTCATCGTCTTCCCACCACATTCCGTTGGCATTCAAAAGGCACCTGTCTGGTTCGGACATGTTTGTACTCGCAGCACTTTCAACCTTTATGCTCACAGCATCCTCTGTTCTTGTGCCCGCAGCACTTCCGATCCCCTCATGGATTTTGGCTTTCCCGGTTCTCTCAGAACCCTGTCGTTCTACCTGCGTCAGTGCAGTTTGTTGTTCAACTTTCCCTGCATTCACAATGTTTCTGTACTGAGCGAAATTCTTTGTACCGGCGCTCTCCGGCAATGTAACCTGACTTCCGGCCCTTCCGGCCACAGCTGATACTCTCGCCCCTGCCGGACCCTATTCTGGTTGGGATTCTTCCATCACATCTGGTTAATCATCCAGCCATCCAGTGGCCTCTGCCGATTCCTCATAGTCAAACCAGTTGACTGCCGCGTCCCCTGATTCTTGGTCATCGAAAAATTGCAGGCTGGCAAAGTCCTTCTCCACAGCTGTCAGATCATTTGTCCCTTGCTCAAATCCATCCCCCTAGATCACACACAGCTCTTCTTTCTCTGGCAATTCTATACCCAGCCCAATCTGGCTTGTTGACAGGATGTACTCACTTGGATCATAGACTTCCCCATCAAAACTCTGTTTAATCCCAGACTCAACAATCCCATTCTTTCCCGAAGTCTGCCCTGCCACATCTTCGATGGTCACCACCGTCGGCTCTGGTTGGGTTATGGAAATGTCCAACATGCACAAGAAGTCAGTGCAGTCGGGAAGGAGCACCTCCGGCTTAGGTAGATGAGTAGGAGTAATATAGATGCTAGGATCGTAAGACACGACCCCAATCTGGATAAGATTGACTCTTTTGGGAGGTGGAGCCTGGTTGTGTGTAGGGAGGGGGTTGGTTGTGACGTTGGGTTTTTCTGGCGGTAAAATCACATTTTTGTCAACGAGGTCTTGAATCTCGTGACGCAGCCTGAAACATTGGTCAGTATCATGACCGTGCTGCTGGTGATATGCACAGTACTTGGCTGGGTTGTGAGAGGGAGGGATTCGGCAATGGCCTCGGCTCTAGGGGTTTTAGATGCCCCTTTCTGATCAAGACCCCCAGAGCCTTAGACAAAGGCATGTATAGTGGGATGAAGGTTCTTTGGCCTTTGGGCTGGTATTTAGTGGTCTGGGTATTACTTCCGGATGCACCAGAGAAGGGTGTGGCTGCCATGGGCCTTGGAAGGGGAGGGGGAATGGTGGCGACCATGCTGACCTCCGAAGCTCTTGCGGTTGCAGCGCCATTCGGGCCTGCGTTATTGTTGCGATTAAATGTTCTCCGGGGTTGCTCCTTGTCCTGGTCAATCAGACCTTGCTTCATCGCATCCTCGATTTGTACCCCCATCTCGTGTAGATCCGAAAAGGTGGAAAAGGGGAGCACAATCATCTTCTGCATCAATTTTGGTTAGAGATTGCGCACAATCATCCGGATTTGGTCCTTATCAGTGGGCCTCAAAGTCATCATCGATGCCTTCGCCCTCCACCAAGTTACGAAATCTGAGAAAGTCTCCTTGGGCTCCTGCCTTATCGTTTCGAGATCACGAGTTGTAATCTCGATCTGGGTATTGTACGAGTACTGTGCGACAAAGGCCTCGCCTATTTCATCCCAACTTCTTTTTACCTCATCTTCTAACTTTGCGTACCAGATAGCGGCCACACCCGACAGGGTTCGGCCGAACAGCGAAAGCTTTTGTGGTCGGGTTAGGCCCATTGGCCGCAGTATATCTAAGAATAATCGGAGGTGGACCATGGGATCTCCGGATCCGTCGAAACGATCAATCTGCGGCATCTTGAATCTATCTGGCAAAGTTACAGCCACATCGGTATATCCGTCCTCGATATCCGGAATAGCCTTTACCCCTTGTGATTTCTTGAAAAGCTTCTCGAGCTTGCTCAGTTTCAGAGCTGTATGGTCTATTTCGAACTCGAAAGGAGAGTCTGGGTGGTTGGGTGTATGGGTTTTGGACAGTTGAGGCGGAAGCGGGGGCGGAGCTAGCCCCGTTGGAAGGTCCGTGTCCTCTTGGATGTTCTGGATATTGGATAAGGTGTTCTGGGTGTTTGGCAGAGCATTCTGGACAGTAGGTGCTTGCTCAGGTAACGGGACCCCTGGTGGAGGAGGAACTTGATGTGAGGCCAATGCTGCATTTTGCTGTTGTAGTCTAGTGATTAGCTCGGCCTGCTGAGCCATGACTGTGGCCTGTTGTCTAGAGAACTCTGCTTGGCGGGCGGCGTCCTCCTGCATTTGTTTCATGCTCTCTTGGAGCTGGCGCATCATTTCCTCCATTCCGGCTACACTCTGTTGATCCTGCTGACTGACGGGTATGTGTATTTCTATGGCAGAAACTAAAACCTCAGCCCGACTGTTCACTACTAGGGTAGACCACTGTTCTGGTAACCTCTCCTCAGACACACTGCGTCTTCTTGGCCTTCTTCTGACAACTGGGGGTAGAGAATGAAACACTGGCTGTCCGTCAACCAGATCCTCGGATCGATTGAGTCGGCGACCTCTTGTCCAAAGTGCTTGGAGAATATCTACTGGGTCGGAAGCAATTGTGCTAGAACTGCCCTAGTAAAAAGATAAATAAAGCAATAAGGAAATAAATAAACAGATAAACGGACAGCATAACAGCTTAAAGTAAATGCATGACACGCAGCCGGGCATAACAGCACACGGTCGACAAGCTGAATACACACTGTCCTCCAACACTGATTATTATCCCTGAATCACTGTCCCCAAAACTGAATCTCTGATACCCGCAGATAACTGATTCTCAAATACTGACTGATACCCGCAGACCTGATGCCCCAGACTTATAAACTGATATATGCATTTCCCTGTAGAGATGCACTTTAAAAGCACATAGCAGATAAGTGAGAGCCAAAACACCCCTATGTTGGGGTAGGGTTTTCCCTGTCCTATTTTGTCAAGAGCTAGGGTTTCACTACGTACGCAGTGGTTTCAAACAACCTATAAACGGGTAAGCAACCTGTCCTAGTTTGGAATGGTCACTATGGATCCGAATATGCACTAGGTCGAATGGTCAAAAGGGTGCCCCAGTAAAACCGGGGTTTGTGTTCCCATACTGGCAGAGTCCACAACCGGTCAGCCTTATGGTCATGTCTTGACAAGACAAGCCTCCGGCAAACCATTCAGGAATAGCAGATGGCAAACACGGTGTCCTAGGCGCACCAATGCAAATGCAATGCAATGAACACACAAGTGTAGTCAAAACCAGATATCATGAGTTCGAGTCAAGTTCTCTAATTCCCCAGCGGAGTCGCCAAAAACTATAGACGTCCCCGAACGCCCCGGGGAGGAACGAGGTCCCCCGTTCCATTCGATATTGGTCTCACTACAGTTCAGGACTCTAAAATTGTCACGGTTCTAAGTCTGAACCAAAGAGTCCAAATCCGGTAAATCGTTTTTGAGAAAACAGATTTTTTTAGAAAAGAAGTGCCAAACTTGGACTGCTTTGCCAGATACAGAGTCGCCACCTAAATGTTTTATTTTGGGGAAATTTAGGAAACCCTGACTCGTTTGCCTAAGGCCACATGTCCGTCATCACCAAAGTTGCCTCGGCTCGGGAACTTGGGTACGATTGGGGAAGGTCACTTCGTGAGCACCCCCACTCGCCCGATCAAAGATCGGCCTCTACTAACCATGATATCTATTTTTGAAAACATTATGCGTTCTTATTCCGGTTATTAGCCTAGATTTACTATGTGATGCGCACAGTATACAAGTATAGACTGGATCGCCTGAATTGGAACAAAACATTTCATGTTTGTTTGTTTGAAAATGGTTTGATGGTGCTACTCGCAAGTAAGCTAAGACGTGGATTTGCCACCCTCGGGTGGGTTTAGAAAAACATGATTTTGCCACTATCTAGTGGGCTTAAAACACACATTTGATGAATTGTTCCAATTCAAATAACCCAACCTTCACCCACAGGCATTCAGGCAGTTATATCACATAAGCATATAGCCTCATGGTAAGCATGCTATTCATGGCAGTCACTCACACACATGCAAGGATGCTAAAGCATAAAACTTACCGAGTACTCCAAGCCAAAACAGAAGCTAATTAAAAATCCATGCATGATCCTAAATATGCTGAAATGCCTAATGCAAGACATGCAAGAGTGCAACTATAGCAGGCTCGGCTATTCTAAACATGGCATATGAAATGCTACAGCTAATATGTATTCAACTTGGAATTGAAAATACAATGCAGTTAGCATGATGTGCCGAGCCCGGTGCATGCAAGACAGATGAATGAATGCAAACATGCCTATCATACTGTATGCTAATTGAAACATGCCCTAATCTAACCATCATAAGCGGGTAAATAAAAGGGAGAAAGACATGGGGTTGGAAGACATACATCACACACACGCACACTTATTACAATATTGCCCTCGCGCAGAGGGTCCGAAAGAATAATACAGTCCCGAATAAATATTACAGTCCAAATAATACAGTCTGAATAAATAATACAGTCCAAATATATACAAAAATCCTAATTAATTAACCAATTAAACTAGGAAAACAATAAACTGGCATGCAAGCCAGGGACTGCCTTGACTCCGCCGCGGATGATGAATGATGCGTGCTCAGGTCGCCTTGCGCAGAAATCCATGGCGATGCCCCAATTAGCCTCTGTTTTGCAATAATTTTTGGAAAGCGCGCCAAGCCCTGGAAGACTGCTGATTCTTGATTTGCTACAACAGAGAGCAGGAAAAGGGCATGGCAATGTATTTTCACAAATGTATGCATGCCTTGATCCTCGTGCCACCAATCACGCATCTCGATGCATGATGGCCGAGGAGTCGAATTGTGCAACTCAATATAGAATGAATGCACATATAAACACAACAAAACCTAAACTCCATCATGGATAATCCGGAGTGTCGGTGATTGGGAATTGAGACACGTTCCATCACTCGAAGTACGAAACGTCCCTCGTTTCCCGTGCTCGAGCTAACTCCTATCCCAAGCACAATGCGATATGCATGACATGCATGAATGCAACTAATATACAACCTAGCATGCACAATGCTATGAAATGGCATACACGATGCACGAGGTAACATGGCATACACAATGTGCTAACATACAACCTAGCATACGCAATGCTATGAAATGAAATGGCATACGCAATGCAATATGGGCTTACACCAACATGAGTGGACCTCAGCCACACGCACATAAGAGGCCATGAGATGAAAATGAGACAACTCGGAATGCGTGCACACATGCACGCAAATCGAAGACCGAACCTAAGACACGAATGCCACTCTAACAAGACATGGCAAGGCATGGAATATGGCATAATAGAATGCAAATTTCAGCGCTAAAATATGACCCAAAACAGCCCCGAATCATAGAAACATGGCACCCGATGCATGGAATGGGACCCGAAATGCAAAATTAGGCATGCGCAATGACCTATATCTATACAAAACATGCACTATTTGAACATGAAGTGTGAATAAAGATTCAAGGAAGTCCCAAAACAAGAATGTTTACAGTTTTAAGGAAGGCCAAACAGCGAACACAAATGGGACTAAGCTAGCATGCAAAAATGGCCCCGAAAGAGAGGTAATGAAGCAAGTGGCAGCTTCTGGCTCTAAACAGATGAGGGCCCTTCAACAATGTTGAAGAGGGGCCCAAAATATGACCTTTTACAGTTTATGATCAAACCCAAAACAGTGCACAAGCATGCTCAAAATACTATGCAAAACAAGGCCAAAAAGAGAGCTATAACACAAAGTACAAAAAGGATGCCTCAAAAAGTAAAAGACCCTTAATGAAACATGAAGAGGGGGTCAAAATAAGGCCATTCACAGTTCGGACCAAAGCCTAAAAAAATAAGCGCAAGGGGCTAACAAATCATGCAAAAATAAGGCCAAAATAGGGATATAAAGGCAAGTGAAAAATGGAAGCCTCAAACAGTGATGAGCCCTTCAACAATGTTGAAGAAGGGCTCAAAATAAGCCACTTTACAGTTTATGACAGAGCTCAAAACAGTTTACACGTAGGCCAAAAATACTATGCAAGGTAGGGGTGAGCAGCGGATATATCGATCCGCCAAAACCGACCGAACCGAACCGATCCGCCGCATTTTGGACGGATGCGTGATGATGAGCGGACGGTTGCGGATTGATTTTCTCCAATCCGCCAATTTGGCGGACGGATGGCGGATTTGAGATTTTTTGGCCGCAACCGAACCGCCAAACCGCCAAATCGCGAGCACCTGTAGTAATTTATACGACTTTGTATTTTCAATTTGTTTAAATATTATGTTTGTGTTTTCAATTGAAAAAGAGTTTAAATATTCTGTTGAAAAAAAGTTTTCAACTTGAATATATTTTTGAATTGAAAAAAATAAACATATTATTCATCTATATTTTTTAGTTTTTAAATCTAACTCTAAAAATAATAAATAAAAAATATGATATATGCTGGTTGGTTTTTGTTTTCAAAAACATATGTAGATGTAACAATGTAGAGACATTCAATCTCTACTACTGCTCTATTTATGGTTTTGGTGGTTTGAATTGTTATTATATTTTAAGAATCACAGGTTGTAATACTTTATAGGGATGAATCATACTATAATTGTAATATGTGGATGAAGCATACAGTGATCGTGATATTCTAAAGTTTCAAACTTTCTTTCTTTGGATAAGGCATACAGTGATTGTAATACTTTTTTAAGTCATTGACTGTAATACTTTTTTTTCTTTTTTTTTTAAGGAAGTGCACAAGTTGAATTATGTTGAAAATTTATAAAATTTTAAACCGCCAAACCGATTCGCATCCATCCGCCAAACCGCCAATCCGCTCAATCCACATCCGCCGGATTGGCGGACGGATGCGGATTGATTTTCTTCAATCCGCCAATCTGGCGGACGGATGGCGGATTGGAGGTTTCGTGGCCGCAACCGACCCGCGCCCACCCCTAATGCAAGGAAATGGCATAAAAGAAAGGTAAAGAAGCAAGTTCCACAAGGAAGCCTCAAACAGTGAGAGGCCCTTAAACAAACATGAAATAGAGCTCAAAAAAATTCTATTTTCAGTTAGGGTCGGAGCTCAAAAAAGTAAGCACAAGGAGCTAGAATATGAACCAAGAAAAGGGTCAAAAATGGGAGAAGAGGACTTACCCTTGAAGACTAGTCTTTGACAGCCTTTTGGACCAAAATGCAGCACTCCTAGGCTCTGAAGAACAACCTCAAGCTGCTAGAATGGAGGATGGAAAGGTGGGGCTATGGGTTGGTAAAGAACCAAGGGGGTTTTTAAGGCTTAGAGTAGAGAGAGAGAGAGATTTAATGTAAGAGCTCCAAACCAAATTTTTCTAACCCATAACCAGAGCTGGGAGGCTGGTTTTATAGACAAAAGAGGGGGAGAAAATGGGGAAAAAATGGGGGGGAAAACAATTCAAGTTTCCCCCCAAAAAGTTGGCCCCCCGGATACAAAATCTGGGGGGAAAAGAGATGCATATTTGAACTGTATCAACAGCAAGGAGCAAGGCCGGCTGGTTATTGAGGTTTCAGGTGGCCTGCCGGCTCTTCCCATGGCCGGTCGGCCAAGGGTCAAAAGGTTCAATGAGGATTAGTGGCCGGCCATACCAAAAAGGAGCCTCTCATGTGTGCACAACACAACCATGTGGTCAAAAACTGGAGAGAATGAACCAGGAAAGAGAAAAAGCCACTTTTATGAGGGGTTCAAAAGGGTCAAAAGCAATTACTGGCCGGCCACCAAATATTGGTGGTCTCCCAGATGTGTACACCACAAATATGGGGTTTAGGGTGCAAGAAAATGGCCCAATGGTGGTCAACATTGGCTTTTAAGTGAGAAAAAACGGGCGACGGAGGGCAATGGAGGAATAAAACTAGTTGTCTGAACAATTACTGGCCTCCCACCCTTCTACGACCTTTCCAATAATGAAACAGAGGTCCCTGCCAAAAATGAGCTCAAACTGATGCAAAATGGAAGTTCGGGGGCCGAAACGCGCAGCCCGAGGCCTCCAAAACTGGCTGTTAGGCACCGGAAGTAGTGTTCGACCACGAAGTTGGTTTTTTGGGCCACAGTGTCCCTGAAAAGGGAGCAAGCAAGATGTATGCCAAAAACCAGGGCAAACAGAGGTGGTTAAGCCGTCCTAAACCGAGGCACACGGCCAACGGCTCTGAAAAATCAGAAACCGGACTCCAAACAGGCAAAATGGCCTACGACCACGAAACGTAGCCTACGGCCACTGAGAGATGGTCTACGAGACCTCTCCCTCCCTTTAGGAAGAGAAAATAGAGAAAGCAAAGCCTGGTTCGCAAACCGAGGCAAAGCATGAAAGACTCCGAAAGTCCGAAGGCAAGGCTCGCAGCCGAGACTCTGAAACTTCTGAACGAGCACGATATGCAACATCACCAAGCGCTCAATCGGTGACGTCTGAGTCTTAAGGTCGGTCAAAAATGGGGTGTCTACAATAGGCGACAGTTAAATCATGATTATACTTCATCATGTTCTCAACATAAATTGATTATGAGCAAAGCAAAGCATAGAGTTCTTCCATAGAGATCACATCTGATTTAGCACGAATGGCAGTTTTGAAGATATCATATTCTTCAGGAAGTTCATTTAGTGTAAGCAAGATCAAATCCTCATCTTTTATTTGTGAAAAAGCCAAAGCTAGTTGATCTGAAATATCTTTAATTTGATAAAGATATTCTTCAACGGATGAAGATTTCTTTGATATTGTTTGGAGTTTGATCTTTTAATTGATGAATATGCGATCGAGATAGAGATGTAAACTTCTTGTTTAACACTGTCCAGACCTCTGAGCTATGTTGAAGATGTAAAATTGAAGAGTAAATCTAAGGAGAAAAAGTTGCAGTCAGATAACTTAGAAAATGTGCATCAATTTTCTGCCATTTGATGAAGTCTGGATTAGAGACTGTATTTACAGTGGAATTGATGATTTCTGACGGAGGACATGGATTTGTACCAGTTACAAACCCCAAGAGATTAGTAGCTCGCAACATATTTTGCATCTAACTTTTCCATATCAAAAAATTTCTTGAATCTAACTTGACTGTGACTAGAAAAGTGAAATTAGAAATGAGAAGACTCAAGTTTGATGGAAGAGAAGAAGATAATTGATCAGCCATTGATGAATGCTCGTGAGAGCTCTACAAGCTCTGATACCAAGAAGAAAGATATAAACTAAAAGATGTATTATTTATTTATACAACAATATGTAACTAAATCTCTAATTCTAACAAACTAACAAACCTAACAAACTCCACTTGGTGAGTTACTAACTTTACAAGTCTGTGAGACATTATGCATGACAGTCAAGCACACAAGATGAGCTGCCTCGGATGCTTTGCACTGCTTTGTTCTAAGAGACTGCAACTGCTCTAAAGGAGTGAGTTTAGCCCTGTGTTGATGTTGAGCCTGTCCTATCTGTTGTTGCTGCTGAGACTGCTACTAAGATTGGTCTAATGGTTTAGACTCAAACTTAGCTATATGGAGCTCATTCTCGATTGATATCTTATTAGTAGTAACCATATTTGACAATAAGTTGCATGAAATTTTCTTGTCTGGGAAAAGCAAATCAGTGGGCTTAGGCTATTGTTTTTAACATCGATGGAGATGGAGAAAGAGAAAGAGAGAGCTCAAGCTCGACATTGTCTAACCCCTCTTTAATAAAAACATTTTTAAAGGACCATATTTACAACATCATTATTCTCATTAATTTTTTTTTCTTCTTAAATCATGTGACTATAATTATAAAATTAATTTATTCATTTTTTATTTATAAATGATCTACATAAGAAAGCTCACAGAATGAAGAATTCAAATGATCGAAGTTGTAACAATCCCGATCCGTAATTAGCCCACAATCCGTAATTAATAATGCATATTAAGTTTTAAGAATAAGATTATGTGTTCATTGTGCATTTTGTATGTGTTTTGCATTCTTATCTGTTAGCCATAAAAATATATGTCTAAAATTCTATTTCAATATGAAAATTGAAGACCTTATCGGCATCCGAACATAAAATTGCTTAGATTTACATGTTATTTGGGATTTTTAGAATTTTATGGTAGGCATAATTAGAATTCAATTCAAAATCAAATAATTAGAATAAATTAATTATTAAGTTGAATTCATTTAGTTCTAATCATAACTAATTAGCCTAAGCTAATTGAGCCTATATAAGGCTAATATGAGTGTTTGGACTTCTCATTCTATCATTTAAAAAAAAAATGTGAGATAGAGAGACAGGGTGAGAGCTTGAGAGAGAATTCAACACTTTAGAGAGAGAGTGAAGGAAATTGAGGGGGAAGTCAAAATTTTGCTCAACTTTGGAAGAATTAAGTCACTCAATTTGTGGATTCAAGACTTAAGGTAGAGATTCAACCCTTTGATCATATAATTGAATGGTTTAGTGTAAGAATTCAAGTGAAATTGATGATTAAGCATGAGAATTGAGCTTGGAATGTAGAATTGAGATCATATTATGCATGCATGCATAAGTCACCATGTTTTAAAGTTGATTTCCAAGAATTCTTTCTTGCATGTCAATAGTTCAACTTGGTTTTGGAAATTCATCATGTTCTATGTCATTTTGTCTTACTTGATCATGTTTCAAAGTGAAGAACTTGGATGATTACATGCATGTTCATACCATGTATAGAAGAGCATAGTTTTGATTTGGTTTTGAAGAATTGTCAAGTTTTTTAGCCTTGATTTTGTGAATTAGTCTTCATTTTATGTTTTACTACAAGTTTTCAAGTGTTTCTTCAAGTTTTGGCCCAAATAAACAAGATTGAAAGCTTTGAAATTGCTTTAAACTTGGAACTAAAATATGAAAATTCCAGAATTTGGTCGCATTGCTCGAGCGACAAACCGTCGCTCGAGTGTACATTTCGAGCTCTCAGAAATTTTGTAGAGTTTGATGGTTGGCTTGAGCCACCGAAAGATCGCTCAAGCGACCACCCTTTATTTTCTATCTCGGCTCGAGCGACGAAGATGTTGACTCGAGCATGAAATAAGGGCTCCCAGTACTTTTTGTAGACTTTGCAGATCGCTCAAGCGACCAAAGCTTCGCTCGAGCGAACTGCCCTGTTTTCAAAAATTTTGCAAAGTATTTCAATGTGCATAATTGCATCCTCATTCCATCTTAGGCATTCTTAAGACATGGTTTAGGCCATATTAATGAGGATATGAATTAGAAACACAGTAAAAAGAAATGCAATAAGTTAAGTGTTTTCGGAGTGTGTGTTTCAATATGTATTTGTCACGTGTTTGTGTGTAGCTCACGCACCATTATCCGATCGATCTGTCTACGTTGTCTATTTTGCTTCTGAAGCTATCTGTGAGTAACAACACTGTAAAGCTATGTTTGACTATAAGTATTTTCTAAATGAAATGATATGATAAGTTCTGTTTTCTGGAATAATATTTTCTATATAGATGAATAATTGTCCTATTTCTGAAATGTATCATGGCATCCTATATGTTATATGTTATCTGGTACCAAGGTTGCAAGTGGGTTCCATTCATGGAACTGATTATGCATACTCAACTATATGATCTGCAAGTGGATCTTTATGGCCACCTCATATGTATAAGGGTCTTTATGACTACCTCTTGTGTGTATGGGTGTTTATGACCAATTTAATCTGTTATCACTAATGGATATACCATGTATAACTATATAACTGTTTACAAATCTGAATACATGTAAGAATCCGCTTCTAATAAGAATCTGTTTCCAATCTGAATTCTGATTTCTGAATCTGTTATGGACATCGTTCATAAAACCTTTACTTTGTTATTATTCACTGGGCTCCAACTCATTATTTATATTATGTATGTAAGTGATCAGGCTCGTGACCAAGCTTGAGACTTCTAGTCTGGATCCATTAGTGTCAACCAATTAGCGCGCCTCTCGAGGAGGTTCTGGAAGTCCATGTGGTCAAGTTTTTGTGGTCATGTTTATGAACAAGTTTTAAGCTTTATTTTCTTTATTTTGTTTGAACGAGTTTATGTTTCTTCTGTATGTAAGGCTGACGTCATATTATATGTAAATATAAGTTTTAATTTTCTATCACATATAAGTTTGCACAGCTTTATGGACATTATGCATTTGTTATTTGCTTCCGCTGGCCCCTTATTTTTGCTAATCTATTCAAAGGTCTTTGGTAATCTTCAGATTACTGATCGATTACGATGCCAAACCTATAAGGACGGGGTTTGGGTTATAACAGAAATGAAACCCGAAAACCATACATCTCCAACCCTAACCATACAAATGATTGATGTAGATCATTTGTATTATGTTTTTGCATCAATAAAAGGTTTTTTTTTTTTTTTGCTGATCAAAAAATATATACAATAGACTAGTGATAATCACATCCCATATGAAAATATGGACAAAATTTATTTTATCTCTTTGTGGTTTCGTCTCGAAATACTTTACACCCCCTATGATTCAAAAATATGTAGAAAACTCCCATATAATTTTGGACTAAACTGCTACCATCACTTTTTTTTGTTAAAAGTAACAAAGGTGTGCCACACTCTCTCAAATTGAGAGTGAGCAATGTAAATATCCCAAATTAAAGTCAAAAATTGAATCATCTTCATTTGCTTCTCCAAATTAAATATTAGAGTTATTTACATGGAGACCCCTAAACTATTTAAAAATATCACTTTGATCCTCTAAACTATAAAAACATACAAATGGATCCCCTACACTATTGACAAGTATCACTTTAGCCCCTAAACTATAAAAACATGCCAAATGGATCCCCTACACTATTAACAAGTATTACTTTACCCTCTAAACTATAAGAATATACCAATAGAATCCCTAAACTATTAGCACCCCCTCTATTCGGGGGTCCAATTTGTATGTTTTTATAATTTAGGGATATATTTATACGCTTTTATAATTTGGAGGATAAAATAATACTTCTCAATAGGTTAGGAGGTCCTCGTGTAAATAACCCTAAATATTATTCCTAACCAAACCTTAACCCTAACCCTAAATGTTCTCTTCTATTAACAATATAATTTAATTTAATTTAAAATGTTATTAAATGAGAAATTATGTTAAAAATTAAAAGCTATATTAAGATTATTTTTTTGGTAAAAAATTAGGGTATTTAAGTTGATTTATGATTTGATTTGTTAAATATATATACGTACATATGTAATTTAAAAGGTTATTAAATAATAAATTGGGTTAAAAATTAAAAATTAGGTTAAGGTACTTTTATTATTTAATTTTATGGCCATAAATTAAGTTATTTAGGTTAATTTATGATTTAATTTGGTATACATGTGTTTATTTTAAAATGTTTTTAATAGAAAATTGGGTTAAAATTAGATTAAATTAATTTGATGATTTAATTTTGTGGTAACAAATTAAGTTGTGTAGGTTAATTTGTAGTTTAATTATATATATGTTTAATTTATAATGTTATTAAATAAGAAATTGGGTTAAAAATTTAAAATTAGATTAAGATAATTTTATAGTAATAAATTAGAGTTTTTAGGTTAATTTATGATTTAATGTGTTAAATATATGATTAAGATAGAAAATTATATGTATTAAAGGAGAGAAAGAGAATATATCATGATATTTTTTTATAATAAAAATAAAATCAGAATGTAAGTTGTTATTGGGCAAAATTTTGAGTCATTTACTAGTCCGTGCTTGCTTAAACAAGAAACAAAAAAATATCATTCATAATAATAATATTAGTAACAAATTTTATGTTATTTTATTTTATTTTATTTTATTTTTTTGTCAAAAAGGCATGGTAAAATGAAACCCCTACTTATCTAAAGTCAAAAAATAAGGGGAAAAAACTCTTTTTTCTCTACGGGTCCCTAATAGTAAGGGTTGATGAAAATTATCGTTATCTAAAGTCCCTTAATAGTAATTTTTTTTTTCAAAAAAAAATCATTTTTATTCAAAGGCCTAGCAAAAAAACATTGTCTAAATGCTCCTAGAATTTGGGGTTATTTTTCCAAATCCTAGCCGACCATTGAGCTTGATGTCTTCGGGCTCCGCCTTTTCACTGAATTCTCAAATTTCTAAATTCTTAATTAAAATAAAAATAATAATAAACCCTCATCAAAAGCATAATAATAATAGTACAATAAATTTATTTGTAAGAAAATACAGCAAGAAAAAAAATTCCCTACTTATATCCAAATGCCAAGAAAAGGCACAAAAAATATATATATAAAAATAAAATAAAATAAATCATCAAAAAGCTCTCAATAGTGCTGCCTTAAAGAAAAATCCTCATTCAAAGACTTAAATATATATATATATATATATATATACAAGGGTTTATTATACATTATACCCTTAAACTATTGTTAAATTATATATTTAGTTCATAAACTATTGATTGTATCTATTAGATCCTAAAATATATAAATCAAAATTTATTTAGTTTTTAAACTATCAATTAAATCCATTAAGTCCCTAAAGTATTTAATTTAAACTTATTTTAGTCCTTACAAGAATTACAAAAATAAAATATAAGCCCATAAATATTATAAATTAGTAAAAGGTCCTATCTAGTTAAAATTTATTTCAAAAAAAACTTAAATTTTTATTTTGTCTTTGAAAAGTAGGCGGCAATCCATATATTGAATTTCCTTTATAAGGATACGGTAATTATCTATAGTATTTTCTTGCTTATCTTCTATAATGTATACGTACTTGCCTTTATCTAGTATTATATATCAGATTTCATTTATAATTTCTAATTGATTATTTTTAAGTTTTTCTCTAAGTTATTTTTATTACTTAATTAATGTATTATTTTTTGTTCTATTACTATTTGTAGAGAAGTATTATTATCTAAATTATCTAATTATACTTCTTTAATATATCTAATATTCATATGATTTATTGGTAAGACTCATACTCTAATATTAATTTAAGCACACAATGAAATAAAATACCTTTTAAAGACACAAAAAAAAAATTAAAACATTTTTCTGTAATAATATCTTAATTGGAGAGGGTTTTTTACTAATTTATAATATGTATGGGCCATATATTTTATTTTTGTAATCTTTTTAGGGACTAAATAAGTTTAAATTTAATAGATTTAATTGATGATTTAAGAACTAAATAGATTTTGATTTATATACTTTATTGACTAAATAGATAATTTGACGATAATTTAGAAATAAAGTGTAATAAACCCATATATATATATATATATATATATCTTTCTTTTTGTTTAAAAATTCATAACATTTATATTATAATGTTCATAATATAATCACAATAATTCATAATTTTTCACTTTGAGAGTGCAAGCTATAATTTTGTAAATTCATAACTTTACCCCCTAAAAAAAAAAAAAAATTATAATAATAATGACATGGATAGTAGCATTTTTCTTGATTGAATTGGTATATAGTTTGGTAGATGTCAATTTCTAAAGTGATATCACGTTTGACACAGAAGATATTATTCTCTTATATGTGGATAACAAATATATGAGAAATTTACTATTGTTTTGCTCGTGACAAGCAATAGTGATATGATTGTGCAATGTAAGAGACTAGACTAGTGGGGGCTATACAGGGATTGTATTGTATATATCAATAAATGATGATGGTTGGTATAAATAAATTCTTATAAATATTTTGGTCACAAAAGTACTTGGCATGCATGTGAACGTGCCCCGTTGCTGCCTGCGGAGTACGAGCTGAGACGTTACCCTTACTCTTTAGGCATTGACATTGTCTCTGCTGTGTGTGTGAGAGATAGAGATAAATGACATGGATGCAATAATAATAATTCAATGCATGATGGAAGGGAATTAATGAGTTCAATTTCAATATCTTACCCTATCCAAAAAAATTATCAATACATTACCACGAGAATTAAAGGAAGAAGAAAAATATGAAGCATAATTTTTTTTTAAAAAAATAAAAAATTACAACTTTGGTTTGATGAGCCTTCCATAATTTGAATAATCTATCTATTTAGGCCTCGTTTGGGGACTAGCCGGTTTAGCCAAAAAGTTAAAAAGTTACTAAAGAAGCCAAAAAACGAACAACTCATACAAAAAAGTCAAAGATTCTTTTTTCTCTCTACTTTTTGCACATATTTTCGTAAAAAACCAAAAAATCATCCCAAACATACTAATTTTTTTTAGCTCATATTTTAGCCAAATAATCAAAAAGTTACTAAATTAGTCTGTTCCCAAACGAGACCTTATACTATTATAAAGCGAAGACTTAAGATGGTGTTTATACATTTTATAATCTTATTTTCTAAAACAAAATGATCATTTGTGCATGCATCGTGTGCAATGCGGCTTTTAATAAATTATAAAGAGAAGGCTGAAGTTAGTGTTTATGTCTCATTTTTTGAGTTCCAAAAGGGATTGGATTCTCTCAAGTTAGCCATTTAGCTTGAGAGAGAGTTTGGACTTAGTAGACTCGTATTAAGACCAACTTCAATGATTCAACTCGTTTACTTTTTAGAACTTGTTGAATAGCATATTCATACCAAAAATTAAGAGATTGGACATTGGTAGTTATAAGTTTGAATCAAATTTGTTTACAAAAAATTCAAAAATAGTTATCTATTTTTTATAATACTGATTCAAACATATAACTTGATGTCCGATCTTATTAATTTTTTACATCAATATTCAACTGAACGAGTACTAATTGAACCCAAAATAAGCCTACCATGCCCAAACACACTTTTTGAGATACACCTATATAACAATTACATTGGCATTTATGCCCTAAATTTAAGTTTCTGTTTTTCTTTTTTAATCTCAACTTCTGATTTTTTCAAAGTCATTCAATTATCAGATTTTAAATTCAATCCTACAATTTATAATTTTATTTTTTTGAAACAAGATGATCATACGAACATGTGTGCCACCGCTTCTAAAATTCTAAAAATCATATGTATATTATCCATTATTGAAAAAATTAAATAGTAAGTATAGTTTTGAATGTAAACCATTTAATTTTTAAGACAAGTATATTTGTTAATGTCTCTAAAATGGACAATCATGAATTCCCCTAGACATATCATGTGATTATAAATTTCCAAACAAAGGAAAAGTCATGCACTCATCTTCACATCCCTAAATGCTATCAAGGGAAGGGGATGTAATCATGTATCCTTTTCTCAACTAGAAAACAACTCTGTGTTTGATTGGGAGATTTGAGAAAAAATTTGAAAAGAAAAATGAAAATAATACCTAATTTTACACACCTTTTCTCTCTCCCTTTTCAAATCACTCTCAAAATCTTCTAACCAAACACAACGTTATTGTTTCCCAGATTGAAGAACGAGACAAGGAATAAATTAAAGTTTTTATTTTTATTTTGTTTCATAAATTCTAGATCTAAACACATTCTTATAGGACATAATTCACTCTAGTCAGGGAAAAATCATAACCATCTTTTGTGTAGTCTAGTTTTTTTATTGAAAAAGACAAAGAAACTTTCCTAAAATGAAATGCAACGTACCATCTTCTCAGGTTTTCAAGAAGTGTGTAAATATTATTATTAGAATGCAACATAGCATTTTTGTAAAAGTAAAATTCTCAATTGATGAGATTTATTATGAATATTAATATATAAGAAATCAATACAAAGTTGACAATATAAATAATTTGATTTTGTATTACAAAATATATATATATATATATATATAGATTAGTTTGATTTTTCAAAAACTATTTTTAGATAAATTTTCATTTATTTTTAATGATTTTTTTAATATTTTAATCAATTTCTTTGTGCCTTAAAAAATAAAACAAATAGACTAAAATATTTATAAAAATAAATTACTAAAAATAAATTAAAAAAGCGAACAAAAATCTAACTCTATACCGCTAAAATTTCACGCATTGCAGTGTTGCACCTTCAATTTGTCAAAAATAAAATAAGAACAAGAATTAAGGAAAAAAAATACTTCTAGTTCACTGTTTTTTCTTCACAAATTAAATATTCAAACACAGCCTAAGACTCTAACCAGAATGGGAGGGAGAAATGGAGGGATTAAAAAAAAACCATTACCAAGATCTTCAAGTGTCAGAACTCAAAAGCAGCTTGTAAGCAAAAATAAATACTTCCATACGACAAAATTTAAGTGCTTAAAACATACTCTACCTCAAAACATGCTTTTCTTAATCTATAGTAGCACAAGCGCGCGCAAAGCAAAACAAAACAAAACAAAACAAAAAACTGTTTCATTCTGAACTATGCAATCCCCAAAACTAAAATTTACTGCAACTACACAAGCGAAAAGAACTCCCATTTTATACGGGTCGAGGATTTTTTTGATTAAAAGCGGATAAGAAAGGGATATGAGGATATCACATGGAGGGAGATCATGCAGTGCTTCCTCGCTAACATAGTTTAAAGTACAGTTGCCGCCTAACATGTATCCAACTATGCTCATCTCTGCATGTTCCATTACAGATGGGAAAGCTCTTCCTGCAAAATGAGGATATATCAATAAATTTCTAAGTTTGTCAATTGTCAATGTCCATCGGCTAGAACATCTTAAACTGGTCCACAAAAAGGTTCACCATATAACAAGAGAACCTTTCATCTTAAAGAATACGTAATGCATCAACTGGAATTAAAGAAAACAATAATGACAAAAGTTTTTTTAGTTTGTAACACAATGCAAATTTGTACATAATAGAGGCTCTCACAAAATTTTAGCTTTAATGTGTGTGAATTTGAAGAGCTCACTTCAGGTTTATGTCAGAAGTATTATTTTAAAGGTACCAACGAACAAATGTGCAATCGTGCAAAAAAAAGGACAAAAAAAAAAGGAAATATAATTATATTTCAGTTTGGGTAAGGAAGTATTTGAAAAAAAGGAAGTATTTTTTTCGGTTTGGGTAAGGATTTAGAAAGGAAAAAAAAAAAAAAGGAAAGGTGCGTGAAATATAATTATATTTCATTCACATTTCACTTACCTTTTTTTTTTTCCCTTTCCAAATCCCTAACCCAAATCGATGATCCAAACCAAGCCTAAAGATTATTATAAAATATCTCTCTTTCTACAAAAAACAAGAGTTGCCTGTCCTCTGACTGATACTAAAGGTGGGTAGAAAAACTATAGAATATAACAGGTGAGGATTTGTAGTAGGATTTTTGTAGCTAGAAAAGGATCTTAAGCATGATTTCAAATAAATACTTTTACATAGTTATTTCAAATCCATCATGATAAAATAATTTAATTTAATTTTGAAATTTATAA
This sequence comes from Camellia sinensis, assembly GCF_055761805.1. Classification (NCBI taxonomy): domain Eukaryota; kingdom Viridiplantae; phylum Streptophyta; class Magnoliopsida; order Ericales; family Theaceae; genus Camellia; species Camellia sinensis. The sequence continues at coordinate 147,934,047 of NC_138963.1, forward strand.
GTAAACTATTAAATCTAAATTTGAGTAATTCTCCATAAATGATTAATGTCAAACCCATGCATTTCAAATTCACATCCATCCAAAGGAACCCTACGCATGCATGTCAATTAGCAACTGCGAAAATGACGATTGCCCCCTGCAGACAAAATAACACAAAAGAACCAAACCGAACAAATCTTGTCTCCCACAGGGTCAGCTAAATGAATCCTTTTTTGCCTTTATCGGCAAACTAGGAAAATAAAAATGCGACGCTATATTTTCTCACTAAAAACTTTTCAAGAACCACTTTCCAAACAAAAATCGTGTTCATGTTCACAAATTTTGTCCCGTTTCCTATTACTCTATTTTCCCCAGAATTTAATCAACAGAAATATACAAAAATATATATCGTCAGCATAAAGACAAACAATAAACCTCAAGCAGCAACCTTGTTCCTTTTATAAAATCAATTATTCCACAAGCTCAGACCATGGATACTCTATTATGCAAAACTCCATAACAACAGAAGACAGAACCCAAAAGAATATAATTAATTGCCAAAGTAGTGTTCACAAGATATACTACTGATGGTGCAGACACCAGTATTGTTAAATAATTAACCTTCATAATGTTATCAGAATGTATCATTTGCACAACTAACAAATTTTTGGGTGTGTAGTTATTTAATTAAGCTGGCAAAGATTTCCATTTCCACCAAAAAAATGGGGCAAATAAAAATATTTTATAATTAAATCAGATCAGACTACGATCTGAAACCATTGCCTTAAATGATGAGACAATTGTAAATTTGTAATGAAGAAACATTACCTTCATTACAACTCAGATTTTCGAAGATCTTGCTGATCTTGCTGATCTTGCTGGGTAGTTTTATCCTTATTCTTCTTAATAAAGTCAATTATATCTTCTTTGGTACGATCCCCATCATACTGCAACAGATTTCCACTTGCTGACCTAAAGTACAACGTTGGATAACCTTTCACGTCGAACATATCAACTGGGATATCATTTGCAGTGGCATCCTACAAAGTACAAAATAGTGGAAGCGATTCAGGAACATAATTGCATAAATCTCCTAAAGGGGGTGACGCTGCCGCTCTAGAACTGCGATTCCATGGTTCAAAACAATAAGAATCTCGTTAGAACCACATTCGCGTTGGGATAGAATCACAGTTTCAACTGGAACGAGACCACTCAAAACATATGAATCCCAAATAGATAAAATAAAAGCTACGAAGTCTCATTATAAATAAGATACATCAATGCTCCCCTGCTCTTCTTTGTGAGCTAAATTTAGGAATAAAATTAGTAACAATCAAATAAAGGATCAACATTTACACAGATGAAGCCAGCAAGTCAAAATCAAACCAATGCAGAAAAATTGTAACAGCAGATACATGGGAGAAACACATATCAAGCAGACAGAAGACTAACAGATGAGAATTCAAAAAACAATCACCATAGATAAGACAACAAATTGAACTAGTGTTAACATGCAAAATTAATTTTAATATTGCAAATGCAAAAGAATTTTATTGTTCAAATTTAGAAGCCTTTGATGAACAGTACAGCGTCAAATCGAAGTTACTTCATGCCTAATATTGGAACATACGAGCAGGGCCGGAACCAAAATTTAAAAAAATATATAAATAAAATAGGAATCCACATAAGAAACCAATTCTCTACACCAAAATTTAAGGAAATATTTTTTTTAATGTGATTTCACAACAATCAAATGGACTACATTATCCAAATAAATTTTTGGAGGGTCATAAATCACAACAATCAAATAGACTATATTCTCCAAATAAATTTTTGGAGGGTCATTATATGAGACATTTTGAAAAACAACTCCAATAAAAAGTGAGATTTTTAAAATTTTTGGGGGTGCCAAATTAAGTTTGGGAGGGGGCATTATATGGGATACAAAAATTTCTAAAAAAATACAAACATATAAAAGTGGGATTTATCAAAATGTAGGAGGGGCCAAGGCCTCCCTTAAGACCCCCTCCCTCCACCCCTGCATATGAGCACACTATTTGCAGAAATTAAACAACTACACTGACAAAGCAATATATTCCTTCGAGAAGTTAATTGTTTAGCTAGTTTGGGTTATAAATCTTACAATCTTTGCAATGATAACATCACCATCACTTTGGAATGAACCAGCAACTTCATCCAATATTGGAGCCAACTTTTTGCAGTGACCACACCAGGGTGCATAAAATTCCAACAGAACTGCAGAACAAACATGACCAGATATATCAATTATAAATAAAATATCATGTGAATGTCTATCACTTTTTTCTTGGTTTTCTGAACTCCAAACCAATCATCATCCACATCCAAATTGATTATGCAAAATCAATTGGTATATACATCATAGACAATAACACCGTTTCTTTATGGCATTGTTCCTTTTCTTTCTTTCTTTCTCTCTTCTTTTTTTTTTTGTGTGTGTGTGTGTGTGTGTGTGATCGGCAACAAAAGAATTGCATTGTTCCTCAAGCCATGTTTTTAGGGGAGGGAAAAAAATGACAACTTTAGAGATTATCCATACCCAAGGCATAGAATAAGAAAGTTCTGTTATTTTTTTCTGTTTTTTTTTTTTTCACTTGAACGTATCGCATGGGAAGAGCCCTGAACTAAACTTAGAAAGCTCAAGCTAAAAGACTTGCAATTCTAATTGACATAAGGACCACACAAAAAAATTAATAAATAAATAAATAAGACACTAATCCCAAGTTACAAATAAAATGCTGAACAAATTACTGTTAATACGCACCATTTTTCCCGGAATTGAAAACCATGTCGTGGAGGCTGTCGGCAACCACCACCTTAACAGATTCATCGTTAACTTCAGGTATGGGTTCAGACTTTCTGTATGGAAGCACATTGCCCTCCTGTAATTATTTACTATAGTTAGTTCCTGATGGAAGGACATATTAAAAGTTTAAAACTAAACAATCTTTATCATTTTTTGATGGGATCCTTCATTAACAGAACCAAAAAAAAAAAAATTAAATATGAAATAGATTACTCAAGAAGAGAAAGTTATCAAAGAAAAGCGATTTGTCCAATACAAATTTCTAAAAGATCATTGCTATTGAACAAATCATCGATTTCTCAAAGCAGCAATCACCACCTTGTATTCCTTCACCCATGATGAAATTTGTTCAGGCTCCACATTCGGTTTAAGATATTTCAACCCATCATTGGTTTGTATGACGATGAGAGGCACCTGATCGTCTTTGAGCCCAAAATACTGTTCATTGAAACCGACGGTTATAATCAACAAGTCAATGAGATATATCAAATAACTATGCAATCTACAGACCAAAAGATACTAACCTGGAATGCACCTTGACTAGCCTCAACATCACCCAGCAGAAAACTTATGCCCTGTCCTTTGTATTGCTCAGCAACATCACGATATTTTGATTTAAAAGCATCAACAAGCCCACTGCTAAAATTCAGAAACAACATAGCCTAGCCATTCCAAAAAATTTCATTAGAAAAAAATAATATATATTTAACAACGAAAAATAAACAAAAATAAAAGCGATATACTTCTTTAAAGCAGGTCTACAAGAAGGAACATGTCAAAGAACAGAGCATAATCCTCAAAATGCTATTATGCTAAGCAATATGAGGTCATATCGAGATGGGTACAATGGTATGCCAGAAATGGTAGTCTCCAATAAAATAACCAACCATATGATCCACAAAACCAGGAAACTTCCAAATAATGACTGTTCTACCAAAACCTGAATTTGAAGGCAAGCAACAAAGTAAAAACAACTGATACAGGCATTTTGCTTTGAACGATATGAAAAGACAGATGCAGGAAAAGGAAACTATTTATGAGCCAAGTTTACAACCAGAGAAAGGCTATTAAAATTCAAAATAACAAAATTCAACATGTTCAAAATTCAAATTTTCAGTGAGATGGAAAAGTAAAAGTCAAGGCAACATGTTCAAAATTTGGAAGAGAAAGAACATGATAAATAATATTCAGTTTTACAACAACCAACCAACATCAGTGAAGTGGTGGAAATGTCAAGTATTTCTAAATATAATTCTGTTAGGCAGACTGAAAAAGTATGATTCAGTTGTTCACCTTGGCATTGGGACTGTTGAAGAATTTAATAACAAAGGGATGATTGCTAGGGTCTTTGTTAAAGAGAGTCACAACAGGAGTGCTAGCTTCTTCAACAAACTCCTCTAAAGCATCCGTATCAAAATCCTGCAAGCATACAACATGATTTAGATACATTGTATCCTCCTGTAAGGAATAGAGTAGTTGTGTGTGTGTGTGTGTGTGTGTGTGTGTGTGTGTAGAGAGATTATGATAAAATCAATAAAAATTATACAATGCATCATAACGTTAAAAATGTACCAATAGTCTGATACCTTGAAATCAACAAGAAGTTCATCAAATGGCTTGAACAACCTAACTACTGGCCCAGTAACTGATGATTCTCCACGTGGCAGGAGCTTTGCATCCAAAGTGTGACCAAACTCATATTCAGACCGCAATTTTTCAGCTACAGCTGTGAAATTCTCATACTTCTCTCCAGAAAATTCTGGGAACACCCCAACCTGTAAGAATGTAAAATGCCTTTAATCTCCAAAATCATGATAGGGGTATATATGGGAATAGAAAACAAGAAAGTATAAGGCACTTACAACGACAATCTTACTGCCATCAATAAGAGCACTAGCATCCTCCACAGATTTTATTTCACCAGATGCAGGACCACTTTGCTTCTTCAAATAAGCAACAATACCTTCAGCATCCCGAGGACCTTTGTAATCTTGAATATTCTTCCCTCCATTTCTCAAGATCTTAAGTGTGGGGAAACCCTTAATCTCAAATTCACCTGCAAGCCCTTTGTTCTTTTCTTCATTAGCATCAACTTTTGCTAGAATGATGGGAGGGTCATGACTGCTCAATGCAGATGCAGCTTTCTCATACTGCAAATCAATATAGATATACCGTATCAGCATATATAGGGGTGTTTATCTTATTTGGGTCACATCACCTCTCTACTACATCACTTCAAACACAACCCATATTTCACGTTTTTTCGTAAAAAGTCAAAATTTTTACTTATTTAGATCATCCCTAATACCCCTATATTATCCTCTAAAATACAATCCAAAGCTTGATGAAATTTCTAGCTAAATCTCTGAAATTGGATAGTTTCATTACCTCCGGAGCAAGCTTTTTGCAATGGCCACACCTGTTACAGAACACAAAATAAGCATAAAAACAAGATAAACTGTAAATTTGTTGAAAAGTACTTTCCATAATATTCAACATGAAAATGTAATTGTAATCACATCCATGAAAACATAGACATTTTAATAGCAATCAGAGAAGTAAACGTAGACGGCATGTTATGTTATTCAAGTATCTTGATATAAAGTTCAAGGAACAGCTGCACATAATAAGCTGTTTATTAAGGTACAAAGGGCTTAAGTGCATTCCTAGGTATCATTTATCTTCAACGGGGAGGAAGAAACACACGCAAACAGAGTTAACTCAGTAAGCCTACAAGCAGGTGGTTAGCAAGGAAACTCATACAATGCAAACTTGTGTATTGACACTGAACTACTTAGGACTTGACCAAAAGACAAACTCAATTTGCATCTAGAAAAGAAATCATTCATAATTCACAACAAATGTTTTCAAAGTACAAGCACATGCATGCACATCACCATGCAACACTCTACAACTCCAAGACCCACTGATTCCAATTCCTGGCCAAATATGTAAAAGGCATAAAAGTAATCATCCAAATGAATTTATTAAGTCCTACACTAATTCAGGGCAAGAGGGTAGCTGATTTGACTCTTCAAATTAGATCATCTAATTTAATCTATCTATAAAAGGAGAACCCAAGTTGGTGTGAACTCTATATTTGATGTTGTGTAAACTTTTTGAAATGATGAAATTATCCTAACATGATAACCATTTTACCCATTTAATTTAGTTACAGTTGATTGATTTTTAAGGGTAAAGAATAAAAATGAAAGTTCAAATGTATTATTTGTAAAAGCTCATGCTTCAAATGTTTCTATGCTCAAGTTTGTTAACACAAGCTTGAGTTACAGAATACAAAACTGACCTCTCACCATAGCCAGCAATGTTGCAGAACACAAAAACAAGGTGTACGGGGAGAGAAAGAAAAGAGGAAACAGGGGCTGTTGGGTCGGCTACTGCACAACAGCTGTGTTGTGCGTAGGGAAAAGAAACTAGGGAGGAAACGCTAGTGGCCTTTTCTTCTCCGACATCTACTGTCTCATACACTTGTTCTCAGTAACGAAGGGAGACTAACCTAAAAAAAATTGACAGCACATACCAATTAAATAACAGAGCATAAGACCTCTTTTCAATCAAGAATGACCAATGCCAAGTGACACGAACCTGAAAATCAAGCAAAAGTTGCTCCAGGATTTAGGATTTAGTATGTTGACAAACAAATGCTAGATGTGCAAGTTAGATGTATGAAAGTGTCCAAGTGTTCAAGAATAAAGATCATCAGAGACAATACAAAGTGTGATCTGATCCGGTCTGATCTAATCTCAGGAATAACTGCATGAGAATAATGCATTAGTTTAGAACATGTGTGATTTTTATGTCACAAAATCAGCCAAGGATGACCTACACTTAGTCACGTAGACCTTGTAGTTGAAAACAATTTGAAACAAGGGTGGGTGTGTGCGCTCAAGCAGAGAAGCTAAAAGAGGCATGCTCAAGTAGGTGATGCTAGTTAGCGGATTTGGCAAGGTGGCCTGCAATTTTATTCCCAACTACTTTCCATGTATGTCATTGTAATTTGTGCCTATTAACTTCCCTTCTTTATTGTGATACTGATGTGGATGACATATGATTGATATTTGAAATTGGAAAATGCTATATAACCACACATTTTTTTACTAAGATTGTTTACAAAGGAATGTGTCATTCAGTGATAAAACATTTTTGGAAGGTGAAATGGGACCTAGTTGACTAATAGGTGCCACATCAGTTTGTCAACCCTCATTCATTTTCTCCCTAAATCTCTCCACTTTTGAAGAGAATCAAAAAGTGATTTTCAAGATGTGGTTTCTCTCCCTTTTCCATTTCACTTCTTTAACTTGTTTGGGTAGGAGATAATTGATTTTATCTCCCAATCACCGACTGTAAATTACAAATATTTTGTAGTCTCAAATTGATAATATCATATGCCCAATCAACCCAACACGGACTGTTTCACATTTATGTTCCATATTTAGATCGAATCCTTAATTAATTACCCCTTCATATAGAAAGAAGGAATACAAAGTATAAGCCTCATGTTCGAATTCAGATTTCAATATGAAAGTCTCTGCCAATCAACACAACAGGTATATTGTATGAATTCACTTGATATACCAAACAACTAAATTAAACTACCAAAAGAAAAAAAAAAAAAAAAAAAAAAAAAAAAAAAAGCATAACGAAAAACAAAGAATTAAAAAGGAAGAGAATTGAATAATAATAATAATGAAAAATTACCATGGAGCGTAGAACTCGACGACGACGAAGTCGTGTTTGCCAACAGTATCATTGAAGTTAGAGTTATCAAGAGTGAGAACGAACTCCTTCGATTGTGCTTCGTCGCTTTCAGAGGCAAATGACGAAGCGATTTGAGAGAAAACGAACAAGAACAAGCAGATCCAAACCCTAGACGCCATTGATGCAAGCATTCACACTCTGAAATGCAACAGAGTATTATGAGAGAGAGAGAGAGAGAGAGAGTAGGAGTCTATCAAAAGAGGGAGAAGTAGACAAACGTGGAATGGGATGGAAGTGAAGAAAGTGTTTGCATCGTATGCGATGGGCCAAAATCGTATACGTACTTCGCGAGTATGTTTAGATATATGATACTCGCAGTATTTATGGGTGATTATCCACGTGGAAGTATATGATTTGTGGAGTTTAGTCACGGGGAAGTTTATCGATGCGAGTGTATCTGTTTTCGAGTATGGGGAAGTATAGAGTATTGTCCAATTGAGAAACGTACGAAGTAAGGAGAATAAACTAGAAAGAGCATTTTTCGGTGTGATTTTATTTTGTGTGATGAGTTTTGGTAATAAATGTTTGAGGTCACAATTGAGATCACTTGAGTGTTTTGAAAAAAGGATTAAAAGTTATTTTTAAAAATAAAATTTATGAGAGAGAAAAGTTAGGTTAAGTTTGAGAAGATTAAATAAGTGTATTTTTTGACTTTTTATGAAATATGGGTTGGATTTGGGTTGGGTTTGAAGTGATGTGTTAAAGAGGTGATGTGACTTAAATGAGATGATGTGACTTAAATAGGATAGTGACTTTTTGAATTTTTTAAAAGATGTCAAACTTGACCTTAGTTAAAAGTTTAAAAATGATTTTTAATTTATTTCTCAAAATAGGCCTTAGCTTGTTTTAAAAAGTTGGTTAAAATTTTATTTTAATTTTTTTTAAAAAAAGAGAAAAATTATATAACTTAAAATAGATTGAAAGACACACACACACACAAAAAAAAAAAAAAAAAAAAAACTTTTAATCCTCTACTCAAAAGAGACTCTTCATAAGATTCTTGATATATCTATTTATGTCTATATCTATATTACACTATAAAAATTTCAGTTTTTTGCGACGACATTCCTAATACCGTCTCAAAAAAACTTTTAGTAACGACAAATGACTTTTAGCGACAACAAAGGGGGGTCACAAAAGAGAGTGTTGCTAAAACGTTTTAGTGATGGCATTATGTCGTCGCCTTTTTTTTGGCGACAACAAATGTGGTCTTTTGCGATGCCATTTTACTATCGCCTATAATATGTAAAAAAATGAGACATTTTATGACGACAATGTTGTATCGTCACTAAAATTTTTATTTGAGACGGCAACACAATGTTGTCGCAATATGTTTGTTTTGCGACGGCATGACCTCTGTCGCTAAAATTCTTTTTGCGACGGCATTGCCTGTGTCGCCAAAAAAATTAAATTTAGCTCTACTATTTTTTGCGGCAGCGTGGTGCCGTCGCAAAAAATAAAATTTAAAAAATTTAAAAAAACTACAATAGAATTATTAAAAATATTCAAATTACCTTTATTAAATGAAAAAAATTGAAAAAGAAACCAATAATTGCATAATAATAATAAATAAATAAATCTTGTATAGAAATAACAATTTCTCCATAATAAAAATATTCTTATATTCATAACTGCACATTAGAAAAATTACCCCACTATATAATATTGCATAATGCATATATAATGTTTAAATACATAATGTTGTTCACAATTCAAAAGAACATAACAAAAAACAAAAGTTTTTCTCATCATTCTCCGTGGATAACAAAAACAAAAGTTAGTCGTATTCTTCACAGGCATGCATTCTACAAGAAGCAAACTCCTACACGGGAAATATTTGAAAACAAAAAACAAAAATAATTAATGACAATATAATTATGTATTAATATGTTAATAACAAAAAAAAACATAAAAATCTAACTACTATACAATTACAAAGATAATTAAGTAAATAATTTTGCCTAAACCGAAATTCGACCCTAACTCCCAAATCGAGAACCCGATTTCAGTCTCGTCTTCTCCCACAAGTCTCTCATGCCAAGGCGGTCGTGTGTGCCAAGTTTTGTGCTAATCTGACGCCAGTTGGTGATTTTGGGGCACCAACACCTCGAATTCTAAGTTTCTTAAGAAATTAGCTTGCCTAGACCGAAATCCGACTTTAACTCCCAAATCGGGAACCCGATTCAAGTCTCATTTTCTCCCACAAGTCTCTCATGTCATAGCGGTCGTGTGTGCCATGTTTCGTGCTAATCCGACGCCGTTTGGTGATTTTGAGGCGTCAACACCTCGAATTCTGAATTTCTTAAGGAACTAGTTTGCCTAGACCGAAATCCAGCTCTAACTCCCAATCCGGGAACCCGATTCGAGTCCCGTTTTCTCCCACAAGTCTCTCATGCCAAGGCGGTCGTGTGTGCCAAGTTTCGTGCTAATCTGACGTTGTTTGGTGATTTTGGGGCGTCAACACCTTGAATTCTAAGTTTCTTAAGGAACTAGTTTGCCTAAACCGAAATCCAACTCTAACTTTCAAACCGGGAACCCGATTGTAGACACCCCATTTTTGACCGACCTTAAGACTCAGACGTCACCGATTGAGCACTTGGTGATGTGGCATATCGTGCTCGTTCAGAAGTCTCAGAGTCGCGGCCGTGAGCCCTGCCTCCGGACTTCCAAACCCTCTTATTTGCCTTGCCTCGGTTTGCGAACCAGACTCGATTTTCTCTGTTTCTTTTCCTGAGGGGAAAGAGAGGTCCCGTAGACCATCTCTCAGTGGCCGTGGGCTACATTTGGTGGCCGTAGGCCATTTTGCCCATTTCGGAGCCCGATTTCCGGTTTTTCGGGACCGTTGGCCGTGTGCCTCGGTTCGGGACCGCTTAACCATCTCCGTTTGCTCTAAATTTTGGCAGACATCTTATTTGCTCCCTTTTGAGGGACACTGGGGTCTGAGAGACCCACTTCGTGGCCGAATGCCACTTTCGGTGTTTAACAGACAGTTTTCGGGGCCCCGAACTGCGCGTTTTGGCCCCCGAACATTCGTTTTGCATCGGTTTTCGTTCATTTTTGGCAGGTACCTCTGTTTCATCCCCAGGAAGGCTGTAGAAGGGTGGGAGGCCAGCAATTATTTCAGCAACTAGTTATATATCCTCCGACGCCTTCTGACGCCCGTTTTTCTCACTTCCGAGCCAATGTTGAACACCCTTGGGCCATTTTCTTGAACTTTTAACCACATATTTGTGTTGTACACACATGGGAGGACCCTAAAAGTTGGTGGTCAGCCACTAATTCAACTTGACCCTTTTGAACCCCTCCTAAAAATGGCCTATTCTCTCTCCTGTTTTACAGTTTGCAATTTTGAACCACAAGGTTGTGATGAGGGGACCTGGGAGGCCACCAATATCATATGATCGGCTACTAATTCTCATTGACTCTTTTGACCCTTGGCCGGCCGGCCATAAGAGGTGGCCGGCCGGCCACCTGCAGCTCCAAAAGGTGGCCGGCCATAATCCCTAGGTTGTGCACTTTACAGCTGTATACTTTTTTTCCCAAAAAGATCTGTATCCGAGGGAAACAGCCTTTGGGGAAAGGACTTGGTCCTTTTCCCCCACCCTTTCCCTCCATGCTCCCCCTCTCCTTGGTCCATATAACCAGCTGCCATCTCTTGTATTAAGGGTTAGAAAAATTGCTTCAAGCATATACATACATATCTCCATCCATCTCTCTCATTTTTCCTTGAAAACTCCTAAGTTCTACCTCATTTCTTCACCACCACCAAGCACCACCACCACTACTCCATTTCTAGCAGCTTGAGAGGCTTTCCAGCAGCTAGGAGGCATCACTTCTCAAGCCAAGAAGCAACCAAAGACTTGTCTTCAAGGGTGAGTTTCAATTCCCCCTTTTTGGTCCATTTCTTGTGTCATTTTTAAGCCATATATGCTTGTTGTTTTGAGCTCCAGCCCTAACTGAAAGTAGCCTTATTTTGAGCTCTTTTTCACTTTTTCTTAAGGGCTCAACACTGTTTGAGGCCCCCATATTGCACTTGCTTCAATATCCTCCTTGAATGTCATTTTCTTGCATGACGTTTTTAGCCTATATGTGATCTGTTTTGGAGCATGATGTAAACTGTAAATAGGCTTATTTTGAGCCCCTCTTCAACATTGAAGAAGGGCTCATCACTCTTTGGGACCTCTATCTGCCACTTCATGTTATATCCCTCTTTGGTCCCCTTTTCTTGCATGCTTTGGCAGCCCATTGTGCTTCTGTTTTTGGCCTTTTTACAGTACTAAAAATAGTCTTATTTTGGCCCATTCTTCATGTTTCATTAAGGGTCTTTGGCTGTTTGTTGAATATTTTGTATACTTTGTGTTATAGCCTCTTTTGAGCCTCATCTTGCATGACATTTTGAGTGTATTTATATATTGTTTTTGGGGCTTCCATAAACTGTAAATAGTCATATTTTTGGCCCCTCTTCAGTGTTATAGAAGAGTCTTTTTCTGTGTGGGCTTTGCATCTACCACTTGCTTCTTTGTCCATTTTTCGGTCCAATTCTTGCATAAGAGCTTAGCCATACCTATGTTTGTTTTTGGGGTTTTTACAGTTCTGAAAAATGTCATATTTTGGGCCCCTCTTCAATGTTGTTGAAGGGCCCTAACCTGTTTGGGGTCAGCAACTGTGAGTTGCTTCATTATCTCATATTTAGGGCCATTTTTGCATGCTAGTTTTGCCATATTTGTGCTTACTATTTGGCCATGATTTGTACTGGTAAAATGCTAATTTTGGGGCTGCCTTGCTACTGTCTATTCATTGCATGTCCATATTGTGCATATTTGGTATAGCTATAGGCCATTTCGGGTGCCAAAATTTATGTTTCGGGACTATTCCATGCATCGGGTGCACTTTCGCCTCATTTCGGGGCTGTTTTCCCCCACATTTCAGTGCTAAAATTCCATTAACATGTTTGCATATCATTTCCCATTATTGCATTGCATATGCCATTGCCTCGATTTGCGTGCCCGTGTGCACGCGTTTCGAGACACTTCATTTTCATCCATCGGCCTCTTATGTGAGTTTGGCTGAGGCTCTCTATAACAACCCTCATACTGTTTACTGATTAATGACTGATTGATTACCGATAATCACCGATTACTGTTAAACGGAACTGATAATGACTGATAACTGACTGAGAATGGAACTGATTAAAGTACTGAACTGACTGACCGAAATTGAAACTGAAATGAATGAATACATCTGTTTGAATTGCATTTTATCTGTGGACTGTTTGTTTGATCTGTTCGTGTTTTATGTTTAAACTATTAATTGAAGGCCTTATCAGCGGCCGAACCGGAAATGGGTTAGTGTATTATGATCGTCATATTTAATATGATTTTATGGTATAATTATCTGAAAACTGATTAGGTATGATTAAATTAGATTAAATATTGATCAATTGCAGAGTTGGCCTTATTTACCGAACTACCCCTAGTGGACCACTATCTCACACACACACTTGAGCCTTATACATTGAATCAAACATTTCTTTAGCCTATTTGTGAGACCCTTAGCCGACCATAGAGAGAGAGAGACTTGAGGAGTTGAGTTCATCTCAATATTGCTTAGAATTTGAAGAGAATTGAAATGTAGATTGCTAAATTGAGCTCCTAGTCTTCTAATTCAAGACCTAAGGTAGAGTAATTACCCTCTTGTTTATGAATTGAGCTTGTTCTTGCATGATTCATGTCAAATTGAGGAGCTAAGTCTTGTTTTAGTTCATACATGTTGAAATAGAACATAATTCATGCATGCATGTTTGAATTGTTGGATTTTGAGTTGAATTCATGGCAAATTGTCACATGCATGTCCATAATTTTGTAATGGTCCATGTTTTCATCTTGTTTGTGAATCAATTGGCTCACTAGAGCATGTTTTGAAGCTTGAAAGTTATTTAAAGATCATGCATGTCATGTTTGAAGATTGTTCTTGAAAATGATTTGAAATTGAGCTTGAATTAAACACCCTTGGGCTTTGATTTCTCAAAATTGAGCTTTGAACCATGTTATACTATATGTTTATAAATGTTTTCCAGAAAATGGGCCCAAGAGGATTGGTTTTGATGCATTTGAGTGTGAGTTGGAGCTTGGAGGTGCAATCTGGAATTCCCAGATTTTGCACTTACGCTCGAGCGGGGAAAGTGGCGCTCGAGCGTGGAATCCGAGCATCCAGCATCTCTCTGCACTGTTTTGCAGTCCGCTCGAGCGGAGGATTGGGCGCTCGAGCGGAGTCATGTCTCACGCTCGAGCGGGCGTCGAGCGGAGATTTCACCCATCCAGTACTTTTACAGTACGCTCGAGCGGGAAAGTTTACGCTCGAGCGTGTACCTTTGTTGCATTACCGCTGGAGCGGGGAAACCTGCGCTCGAGCGGAACTCTGTTTTTCTGAAAATGCTTTTAAATGTGCATCTTTGCATCCTCATCTCATTCTAGGCATTCTTAGGCCTAGTTGTAGACATCTTGTTGAGGATATAGATGTAGAACACACCGAGGCATTAGGGGTTAAGTTATTATCTTTCCCAGCTGTGTAGCTTAGTGTGTTCAATCTGTTAATTGTGTAGGGTTGGCGACTGGAGAGGCACGCTCTAGCATACTGTAGCCCGAACTCTGTGAGTAACGAATGTGTAAAGATATGTTCACAAATGATTATTTTCTGAACAACTGAACTGTACTGTTTTCTGAACTGATTACTGTTAACTGAATGAATGTATGTCCTATATTCTGAACTGTATTGTGGCATCCTTGGCACCTACTGCTTACTGTTACTGTGACAGAATTCTCTGTCGGTTCCCTCGTTGGAACCACTACTGTTTACTGACTGATGGCCATCATTACTGTTCGGTCTTTTAAGACCTACTGTTACTGTTATGCTAATGGATGTACCACATATGACTGTTTACTGTACTGAGCAACTGGAATACTGATTGAAATGAACTGTTTTCATTACTGTAAGGACATTCATTCTAAACCCCTTTACGCTTTATGTTATTCACTGGGCTTTAGCTCACTGCTCATATATATATGTAGGTGTTCAGGCACCGGATTGAAGCTAGAGGCGTCAGGGTTACTCCAGTTTTGTCAAGCCAGCCTTTGTGCCTCACTGCGAGGTTCCGAGCCTAACGTGTTAGGGCTTAGGGGTGTTTTACAATTCCCCCTTTTGTACTGTTTCACTGTTTTGTATAGACTGAATGTTTACCGTACTGTTATCTAGGGTTGAGTCCCTAGTCTGAATGATTGTAAATATTGTGCATACCGTTCTGTACTGTTTACGTATAAATGTATGAAAAATCTTTTCATATAGACTGTCGCAGCTCATTGGGCATTGTTTATTTACTGTTTTGGCTTCCGCCAGGCCCTGTACTCTGTTTTACTGTATTACTGTCCTGCAGGCCTTCGGTAATCTCGGATTACTGGCCGGTTACGGTGCTAAACCCATAGGGCCGGGTTTGGGCCGTAACAGAGTGGTATCAGAGCGATACTCAACCACGAGTTATACCGCACACACGTGTCCAAATGAGCTATAGGGTGTCCTAGAAAAGTGATTAGGGCATTTCATGAACTTGAAAAGTGTGTGGCTATGTTATGACTGAATACATGTTGATGTGATAACTGTCTAAATATGCGACTGTTTATGTTACAATTTATAACTGTTATAACCGCTTATAGTGAAATGGACAACGCAAATGAACCTGACTCCTCATCTACGAAGGCAAGAATGGAAAGAATGGAAAGAATGATGGAACTAATAACTGCTAGACTTGAACAACAACAGAACCAACAGCCCCCACCTCCTCCTCCGGTACAGCCGGAACCTAATGTGAATGTGAATGATGGGGATATTATTGCTCTTACCCAGAAGTTCAGCAAAATGAAACCGCCATCCTTTCAGGGAGGCCTTGAACCGTTAAAAGCTGAAGCTTGGGTTCTGGAAACAGAAAAACTATTTGAAGTGTTCCCGTGCTCAGAAGCGAATAAAGTACTGTTAGCTACCTTCACCTTACAAGAAGAAGCTAGAAGGTGGTGGATGTTGATCCGTGATACAAATACTGTTATGACTTGGGCTCAGTTCAAGGAGTCCTTCTTTGAAAAGTACTTCCCACAGTGTGTCAGGGATAGGAAAGTAACTGAGTTTGAACAACTGAAACAGGGCACCACGTCGGTTGCCGAATATGAAACAAAATTTACTGAACTTGCCCGTTATGCACCGCATATGGTGGATACTGAGTATAAGAAGGCCAAAAAATTTGAAGGTGGCCTTAATGTTGCAATTCTTGACCGAATAAATGTTTTGAAACTACCGACTTTTGTGGGTGTTCTCGACCGGGCACTGATGGCCGAGTCGAACATTGCAGAAGTGAAACAATCCGAAACACCAACAACTGAATGGCATGGAAAAAGGCAGGGTTTCAAATTCAAGAAAGGCAAGCACAACCCGGCCAACAAGAAACAGAATACGGGGTCGACAACTAGCCCCAGCCAAGGGAGTGGTTTCATACCACCCTGTTCTGAGTGTGGCAAGAAGCACAAAGGGGTCTGCTACAAAATATCTGGAGCCTGTTACAGGTGTGGCAAGGTGGGCCACATGGTTAAAGACTGCCCCTCTGCTCCACAAGCCAGTAGTAAAGCTGCACCAAGCGCAGCAGCATCAACTGTAGCACCAAAGCCTAACCCCAAAGCTACCGGGAAAGAGCCCATGAGGCAGGGCCGAGTGTTCGCCCTAGTACCGGGAGACGTGCAAAATATAGAGACCGTTGTGTCAGGTATCCTCTCTATCTGTACGCAAAATGCATATGTATTGATTGATTCGGGGTCTACGCATTCTTATGTATCGCATGCTTTCTCACGGAAACTGGATAGACCCTTAGAACCCATGAACTATCTGCTAGCCGTATCATCACCCGTAGGGGGATCCATGACATGTGCTTATATGTACCCCGCATGTGAAATTATTGTTGGGGATATGCATCTGTTTATTGATTTACTGCCATTGAACATTGATCATTTTGATGTAATATTGGGGATGGATTGGTTACAAAAATATCATGCCACTATTGATTGTGTGACCAAGCAAGTTGTTTTCCGTCCACCTGGTTTGCCTGAATTCGTGTTTAATGGGAGTGGAGTAGTACCTCCTCCGTATTTGATTTCGTCAGTGAAAGCTGTTAAATTAATTAGAAAGGGGTGTAAAGGATATCTGTGTTCTGTACTGACTGTGTCTACTGATGATAGTGTTAAGACTGATGTGAATTGTATTCCTATAGTCAGGGAATTCCCAGATGTATTTCCAGATGATCTGCCAGGGGCTTTGATTGATAGGGAGATTGAATTTACCGTTGATGTGATTCCGGGTGCGCAGCCGATATCGAAAGCTCCTTACAGAATGGCCCCAACTGAACTGAAAGAACTGAAAGTGCAACTGCAGGAACTGCTGGATAAGAAGTTTATTAGGCCTAGCACTTCGCCATGGGGCGCTCCTGTTTTGTTTGTAAAGAAGAAAGATGGCACATTGAGATTGTGTATAGACTACCGTGAACTGAACAAGGTAACTGTGAAAAATAAATACCCATTACCGCGCATTGATGACTTATTTGATCAGTTACAGGGTGCACAAGTGTTTTCCAAAATCGATCTCAGATCGGGGTATCATCAACTGAAGGTTAAACCGGAAGACATTGATAAAACTGCTTTTAGAACGAGGTATGGCCATTATGAATTTTTAGTTATGCCATTCGGAGTCACGAATGCCCCTGCTGCATTTATGGACCTTATGAACAGAATTTTTAAACCATACCTTGACAATTTTATTGTTGTATTTATTGACGACATATTGATTTACTCCAAGAGTATAGAAGAACATGAACAACATCTGAGACTTGCCCTACAAACCTTAAGGGAACAGAAACTGTATGCTAAACTGTCTAAATGTGAATTCTGGCTTGACCATGTTATGTTTTTGGGGCATATTGTTAGCAAAGATGGGATTTCTGTTGATCCGCAGAAAATTGAAGCTGTAGTGAACTGGCCTAGACCAACAAATGTGACTGAAGTCCGAAGCTTTTTGGGATTGGCTGGATATTACAGAAGATTTGTCAAAGATTTCTCCAAAATTGCCCTACCATTGACTTAGTTAACTCAAAAGGGGACATCATTTGACTGGACTGACCAAAGGGAATCAGCATTCCAAGAGTTGAAAACTCGACTTGTGACTGCACCGGTTCTTACCTTACCTTCAGGTACAGATGGTTATACTGTATTTAGTGATGCTTCTCATAAGGGTTTGGGATGTGTTTTAATGCAGAATGGGAGAGTAATTGCCTATGCTTCCCGTCAACTGAGACCGCATGAAAAGAACTACCCGACCCATGATCTGGAACTTGCTGCAGTCATATTTGCACTGAAAATCTGGCGTCACTATCTGTACGGGGTGACATGTGAAGTATACACCGACCACAAGAGTTTAAAATATTTCTTCACACAGAAAGAACTGAACATGAGACAGCGGAGATGGCTAGAACTGATTAAAGACTATGACCTACAGATATTGTACCATCCGGGAGAAGCCAATACCGTTGCCGATGCATTGAGCCGAAAATCGATTGGAAACTTAGCATGTTTGCTTACCGGACAGAAAGAGTTGCATTGTGACCGTGAAAAATCTGAAATTGAAATTGTTCTGAGAGAACAAGGTGGAACCTTAGCTGCTATTTCTGCCCAACCAGCACTGATTGAAGAGATTAAAGAGAAACAGCAACTGGATGACTTCTTGAAGAAGATCATCGAGGAAAGAGAATCCAAACCGAGACCGGGATTCAAATTTGAGAATAATGTACTGAAATTTCAAGAAAGACTGTGTGTACCGAATGATATTGAACTGAAAAGAAGAGTTCTGCAAGAAGGCCACAATTCGAAATTGTCGATCCATCCGGGGAATACGAAAATGTACCAAGATCTGAAACAGAATTTCTGGTGGCCAGGAATGAAGAAAGAAATTGCCGACTTTGTGTCCAAATGTCTTCATTGCCAACAGGTCAAAGCTGAACATCAACGACCTGCCGGATTACTGCAACCCTTACCCATACCGGAATGGAAATGAGAGCATATCACGATGGATTTTATAGTGGGATTGCCTCGCTCCAGAAAAGGTATGGATTCAATTTGGGTTATTGTTGATAGACTAACCAAATCCGCTCACTTCTTACCTGTCAAGACAATCTATAATGCGGACAAATTGGCTGTTATCTATATTGATGAAATTGTGAGACTGCATGGAGTGCCTGTGTCTATTGTTTCTGACAGGGATTCGAAGTTTACATCGAGGTTTTGGCAAAGCCTACAGACTGCACTGGGTACTGAACTGAGATTGAGTAGTGCCTATCATCCTCAGACAGATGGCCAATCAGAAAGAACCATCCAAACTCTGGAGGATTTACTGAGAATGTGTGTCCTTGATTTTCAGGGAAACTGGGAAAGCCATTTACCATTGGCTGAATTCGCCTACAATAACAGTTACCATTCGAGTATTGGTATGGCGCCTTTCGAGGCATTGTATGGCAGAAAGTGTAGATCTCCGATTTGCTGGGCAGAAGTTGGAGATGGGCCTTTGCTTGGGCCCGAGATTGTTTATGAAACCACTGATACAACAGAGACTGAAAACTGCACAGAGCAGACAGAAGAGTTATGCTGATGTCAGAAGACGAGACAGAGAGTATGAAGTGGGTGATCACGTGTTTGTGAAAGTGACACCAATGAAGGGCCAGACTCGTTTTGGAGTCAAAGGCAAGTTAGCGCCAAGATACGTCGGACCATATGAGATTATTGAGAAAATCAATCCGGTGGCGTATCAAGTTGCGCTTCCTCCTGAAATGGAGCACATGCATAACGTCTTCCATATCTCTATGTTGAGAGACTACCTTCGGGATCCTTTCCATGTAATTGAGCCTCCTCGTATAGTGCTGAGTGATGACTACACTTATGAGGAGCGGCCTATACAGATTGTAAACAGACGGATCAAGAAACTGAGAAACAAAACGATCCCACTGGTGAAAGTTGACTGGCAAAACCATGGTGACGTGTATGCCACTTGGGAAAGGGAAGATGACATGGCCAAACGATATCCTGAACTGTTTCCACTGAACCCTGTTTTCTTCCAGAATGAAGGTAACTCGAGTTTAGAGGACTAAACTCTTTATAAGGAGGGGAGACTGTAACAACCCTCATACTGTTTACTGATTAATGACTGATTGATTACCGATAATCACCGATTACTGTTAAACGGAACTGATAATGACTGATAACTGACTGAGAATGGAACTGATTAAAGTACTGAACTGACTGACCGAAATTGAAACTGAAATGAATGAATACATCTGTTTGAATTGCATTTTATCTGTGGACTGTTTGTTTGATCTGTTCGTGTTTTATGTTTAAACTATTAATTGAAGGCCTTATCAGCGGCCGAACCGGAAATGGGTTAGTGTATTATGATCGTCATATTTAATATGATTTTATGGTATAATTATCTGAAAACTGATTAGGTATGATTAAATTAGATTAAATATTGATCAATTGCAGAGTTGGCCTTATTTACCGAACTACCCCTAGTGGACCACTATCTCACACACACACTTGAGCCTTATACATTGAATCAAACATTTCTTTAGCCTATTTGTGAGACCCTTAGCCGACCATAGAGAGAGAGAGACTTGAGGAGTTGAGTTCATCTCAATATTGCTTAGAATTTGAAGAGAATTGAAATGTAGATTGCTAAATTGAGCTCCTAGTCTTCTAATTCAAGACCTAAGGTAGAGTAATTACCCTCTTGTTTATGAATTGAGCTTGTTCTTGCATGATTCATGTCAAATTGAGGAGCTAAGTCTTGTTTTAGTTCATACATGTTGAAATAGAACATAATTCATGCATGCATGTTTGAATTGTTGGATTTTGAGTTGAATTCATGGCAAATTGTCACATGCATGTCCATAATTTTGTAATGGTCCATGTTTTCATCTTGTTTGTGAATCAATTGGCTCACTAGAGCATGTTTTGAAGCTTGAAAGTTATTTAAAGATCATGCATGTCATGTTTGAAGATTGTTCTTGAAAATGATTTGAAATTGAGCTTGAATTAAACACCCTTGGGCTTTGATTTCTCAAAATTGAGCTTTGAACCATGTTATACTATGTGTTTATAAATGTTTTCCAGAAAATGGGCCCAAGAGGATTGGTTTTGATGCATTTGAGTGTGAGTTGGAGCTTGGAGGTGCAATCTGGAATTCCCAGATTTTGCACTTACGCTCGAGCGGGGAAAGTGGCGCTCGAGCGTGGAATCCGAGCATCCAGCATCTCTCTGCACTGTTTTGCAGTCCGCTCGAGCGGAGGATTGGGCGCTCGAGCGGAGTCATGTCTCACGCTCGAGCGGGCGTCGAGCGGAGATTTCACCCATCCAGTACTTTTACAGTACGCTCGAGCGGGAAAGTTTACGCTCGAGCGTGTACCTTTGTTGCATTACCGCTGGAACGGGGAAACCTGCGCTCGAGCGGAACTCTGTTTTTCTGAAAATGCTTTTAAATGTGCATCTTTGCATCCTCATCTCATTCTAGGCATTCTTAGGCCTAGTTGTAGACATCTTGTTGAGGATATAGATGTAGAACACACCGAGGCATTAGGGGTTAAGTTATTATCTTTCCCAGCTGTGTAGCTTAGTGTGTTCAATCTGTTAATTGTGTAGGGTTGGCGACTGGAGAGGCACGCTCTAGCATACTGTAGCCCGAACTCTGTGAGTAACGAATGTGTAAAGATATGTTCACAAATGATTATTTTCTGAACAACTGAACTGTACTGTTTTCTGAACTGATTACTGTTAACTGAATGAATGTATGTCCTATATTCTGAACTGTATTGTGGCATCCTTGGCACCTACTGCTTACTGTTACTGTGACAGAATTCTCTGTCGGTTCCCTCGTTGGAACCACTACTGTTTACTGACTGATGGCCATCATTACTGTTCGGTCTTTTAAGACCTACTGTTACTGTTATGCTAATGGATGTACCACATATGACTGTTTACTGTACTGAGCAACTGGAATACTGATTGAAATGAACTGTTTTCATTACTGTAAGGACATTCATTCTAAACCCCTTTACGCTTTATGTTATTCACTGGGCTTTAGCTCACTGCTCATATATATATGTAGGTGTTCAGGCACCGGATTGAAGCTAGAGGCGTCAGGGTTACTCCAGTTTTGTCAAGCCAGCCTTTGTGCCTCACTGCGAGGTTCCGAGCCTAACGTGTTAGGGCTTAGGGGTGTTTTACAATTCCCCCTTTTGTACTGTTTCACTGTTTTGTATAGACTGAATGTTTACCGTACTGTTATCTAGGGTTGAGTCCCTAGTCTGAATGATTGTAAATATTGTGCATACCGTTCTGTACTGTTTACGTATAAATGTATGAAAAATCTTTTCATATAGACTGTCGCAGCTCATTGGGCATTGTTTATTTACTGTTTTGGCTTCCGCCAGGCCCTGTACTCTGTTTTACTGTATTACTGTCCTGCAGGCCTTCGGTAATCTCGGATTACTGGCCGGTTACGGTGCTAAACCCATAGGGCCGGGTTTGGGCCGTAACAGAGTGGTATCAGAGCGATACTCAACCACGAGTTATACCGCACACACGTGTCCAAATGAGCTATAGGGTGTCCTAGAAAAGTGATTAGGGCATTTCATGAACTTGAAAAGTGTGTGGCTATGTTATGACTGAATACATGTTGATGTGATAACTGTCTAAATATGCGACTGTTTATGTTACAATTTATAACTGTTATAACCGCTTATAGTGAAATGGACAACGCAAATGAACCTGACTCCTCATCTACGAAGGCAAGAATGGAAAGAATGGAAAGAATGATGGAACTAATAACTGCTAGACTTGAACAACAACAGAACCAACAGCCCCCACCTCCTCCTCCGGTACAGCCGGAACCTAATGTGAATGTGAATGATGGGGATATTATTGCTCTTACCCAGAAGTTCAGCAAAATGAAACCGCCATCCTTTCAGGGAGGCCTTGAACCGTTAAAAGCTGAAGCTTGGGTTCTGGAAACAGAAAAACTATTTGAAGTGTTCCCGTGCTCAGAAGCGAATAAAGTACTGTTAGCTACCTTCACCTTACAAGAAGAAGCTAGAAGGTGGTGGATGTTGATCCGTGATACAAATACTGTTATGACTTGGGCTCAGTTCAAGGAGTCCTTCTTTGAAAAGTACTTCCCACAGTGTGTCAGGGATAGGAAAGTAACTGAGTTTGAACAACTGAAACAGGGCACCACGTCGGTTGCCGAATATGAAACAAAATTTACTGAACTTGCCCGTTATGCACCGCATATGGTGGATACTGAGTATAAGAAGGCCAAAAAATTTGAAGGTGGCCTTAATGTTGCAATTCTTGACCGAATAAATGTTTTGAAACTACCGACTTTTGTGGGTGTTCTCGACCGGGCACTGATGGCCGAGTCGAACATTGCAGAAGTGAAACAATCCGAAACACCAACAACTGAATGGCATGGAAAAAGGCAGGGTTTCAAATTCAAGAAAGGCAAGCACAACCCGGCCAACAAGAAACAGAATACGGGGTCGACAACTAGCCCCAGCCAAGGGAGTGGTTTCATACCACCCTGTTCTGAGTGTGGCAAGAAGCACAAAGGGGTCTGCTACAAAATATCTGGAGCCTGTTACAGGTGTGGCAAGGTGGGCCACATGGTTAAAGACTGCCCCTCTGCTCCACAAGCCAGTAGTAAAGCTGCACCAAGCGCAGCAGCATCAACTGTAGCACCAAAGCCTAACCCCAAAGCTACCGGGAAAGAGCCCATGAGGCAGGGCCGAGTGTTCGCCCTAGTACCGGGAGACGTGCAAAATATAGAGACCGTTGTGTCAGGTATCCTCTCTATCTGTACGCAAAATGCATATGTATTGATTGATTCGGGGTCTACGCATTCTTATGTATCGCATGCTTTCTCACGGAAACTGGATAGACCCTTAGAACCCATGAACTATCTGCTAGCCGTATCATCACCCGTAGGGGGATCCATGACATGTGCTTATATGTACCCCGCATGTGAAATTATTGTTGGGGATATGCATCTGTTTATTGATTTACTGCCATTGAACATTGATCATTTTGATGTAATATTGGGGATGGATTGGTTACAAAAATATCATGCCACTATTGATTGTGTGACCAAGCAAGTTGTTTTCCGTCCACCTGGTTTGCCTGAATTCGTGTTTAATGGGAGTGGAGTAGTACCTCCTCCGTATTTGATTTCGTCAGTGAAAGCTGTTAAATTAATTAGAAAGGGGTGTAAAGGATATCTGTGTTCTGTACTGACTGTGTCTACTGATGATAGTGTTAAGACTGATGTGAATTGTATTCCTATAGTCAGGGAATTCCCAGATGTATTTCCAGATGATCTGCCAGGGGCTTTGATTGACAGGGAGATTGAATTTACCGTTGATGTGATTCCGGGTGCGCAGCCGATATCGAAAGCTCCTTACAGAATGGCCCCAACTGAACTGAAAGAACTGAAAGTGCAACTGCAGGAACTGCTGGATAAGAAGTTTATTAGGCCTAGCACTTCGCCATGGGGCGCTCCTGTTTTGTTTGTAAAGAAGAAAGATGGCACATTGAGATTGTGTATAGACTATCGTGAACTGAACAAGGTAACTGTGAAAAATAAATACCCATTACCGCGCATTGATGACTTATTTGATCAGTTACAGGGTGCACAAGTGTTTTCCAAAATCGATCTCAGATCGGGGTATCATCAACTGAAGGTTAAACCGGAAGACATTGATAAAACTGCTTTTAGAACGAGGTATGGCCATTATGAATTTTTAGTTATGCCATTCGGAGTCACGAATGCCCCTGCTGCATTTATGGACCTTATGAACAGAATTTTTAAACCATACCTTGACAATTTTATTGTTGTATTTATTGACGACATATTGATTTACTCCAAGAGTATAGAAGAACATGAACAACATCTGAGACTTGCCCTACAAACCTTAAGGGAACAGAAACTGTATGCTAAACTGTCTAAATGTGAATTCTGGCTTGACCATGTTATGTTTTTGGGGCATATTGTTAGCAAAGATGGGATTTCTGTTGATTCGCAGAAAATTGAAGCTGTAGTGAACTGGCCTAGACCAACAAATGTGACTGAAGTCCGAAGCTTTTTAGGATTGGCTGGATATTACAGAAGATTTGTCAAAGATTTCTCCAAAATTGCCCTACCATTGACTTAGTTAACTCAAAAGGGGACATCATTTGACTGGATTGACCAAAGGGAATCAGCATTCCAAGAGTTGAAAACTCGACTTGTGACTGCACCGGTTCTTACCTTACCTTCAGGTACAGATGGTTATACTGTATTTAGTGATGCTTCTCATAAGGGTTTGGGATGTGTTTTAATGCAGAATGGGAGAGTAATTGCCTATGCTTCCCGTCAACTGAGACCGCATGAAAAGAACTACCCGACCCATGATCTGGAACTTGCTGCAGTCATATTTGCACTGAAAATCTGGCGTCACTATCTGTACGGGGTGACATGTGAAGTATACACCGACCACAAGAGTTTAAAATATTTCTTCACACAGAAAGAACTGAACATGAGACAGCGGAGATGGCTAGAACTGATTAAAGACTATGACCTACAGATATTGTACCATCCGGGAGAAGCCAATACCGTTGCCGATGCATTGAGCCGAAAATCGATTGGAAACTTAGCATGTTTGCTTACCGGACAGAAAGAGTTGCATTGTGACCGTGAAAAATCTGAAATTGAAATTGTTCTGAGAGAACAAGGTGGAACCTTAGCTGCTATTTCTGCCCAACCAGCACTGATTGAAGAGATTAAAGAGAAACAGCAACTGGATGACTTCTTGAAGAAGATCATCGAGGAAAGAGAATCCAAACCGAGACCGGGATTCAAATTTGAGAATAATGTACTGAAATTTCAAGAAAGACTGTGTGTACCGAATGATATTGAACTGAAAAGAAGAGTTCTACAAGAAGGCCACAATTCGAAATTGTCGATCCATCCCGGGAATACGAAAATGTACCAAGATCTGAAACAGAATTTCTGGTGGCCAGGAATGAAGAAAGAAATTGCCGACTTTGTGTCCAAATGTCTTCATTGCCAACAGGTCAAAGCTGAACATCAACGACCTGCCGGATTACTGCAACCCTTACCCATACCGGAATGGAAATGAGAGCATATCACGATGGATTTTATAGTGGGATTGCCTCGCTCCAGAAAAGGTATGGATTCAATTTGGGTTATTGTTGATAGACTAACCAAATCCGCTCACTTCTTACCTGTCAAGACAATCTATAATGCGGACAAATTGGCTGTTATCTATATTGATGAAATTGTGAGACTGCATGGAGTGCCTGTGTCTATTGTTTCTGACAGGGATTCGAAGTTTACATCGAGGTTTTGGCAAAGCCTACAGACTGCACTGGGTACTGAACTGAGATTGAGTAGTGCCTATCATCCTCAGACAGATGGCCAATCAGAAAGAACCATCCAAACTCTGGAGGATTTACTGAGAATGTGTGTCCTTGATTTTCAGGGAAACTGGGAAAGCCATTTACCATTGGCTGAATTCGCCTACAATAACAGTTACCATTCGAGTATTGGTATGGCGCCTTTCGAGGCATTGTATGGCAGAAAGTGTAGATCTCCGATTTGCTGGGCAGAAGTTGGAGATGGGCCTTTGCTTGGGCCCGAGATTGTTTATGAAACCACTGATACAACAGAGACTGAAAACTGCACAGAGCAGACAGAAGAGTTATGCTGATGTCAGAAGACGAGACAGAGAGTATGAAGTGGGTGATCACGTGTTTGTGAAAGTGACACCAATGAAGGGCCAGACTCGTTTTGGAGTCAAAGGCAAGTTAGCGCCAAGATACGTCGGACCATATGAGATTATTGAGAAAATCAATCCGGTGGCGTATCAAGTTGCGCTTCCTCCTGAAATGGAGCACATGCATAACGTCTTCCATATCTCTATGTTGAGAGACTACCTTCGGGATCCTTTCCATGTAATTGAGCCTCCTCGTATAGTGCTGAGTGATGACTACACTTACGAGGAGCGGCCTATACAGATTGTAAACAGACGGATCAAGAAACTGAGAAACAAAACGATCCCACTGGTGAAAGTTGACTGGCAAAACCATGGTGACGTGTATGCCACTTGGGAAAGGGAAGATGACATGGCCAAACGATATCCTGAACTGTTTCCACTGAACCCTGTTTTCTTCCAGAATGAAGGTAACTCGAGTTTAGAGGACTAAACTCTTTATAAGGAGGGGAGACTGTAACAACCCTCATACTGTTTACTGATTAATGACTGATTGATTACCGATAATCACCGATTACTGTTAAACGGAACTGATAATGACTGATAACTGACTGAGAATGGAACTGATTAAAGTACTGAACTGACTGACCGAAATTGAAACTGAAATGAATGAATACATCTGTTTGAATTGCATTTTATCTGTGGACTGTTTGTTTGATCTGTTCGTGTTTTATGTTTAAACTATTAATTGAAGGCCTTATCAGCGGCCGAACCGGAAATGGGTTAGTGTATTATGATCGTCATATTTAATATGATTTTATGGTATAATTATCTGAAAACTGATTAGGTATGATTAAATTAGATTAAATATTGATCAATTGCAGAGTTGGCCTTATTTACCGAACTACCCCTAGTGGACCACTATCTCACACACACACTTGAGCCTTATACATTGAATCAAACATTTCTTTAGCCTATTTGTGAGACCCTTAGCCGACCATAGAGAGAGAGAGACTTGAGGAGTTGAGTTCATCTCAATATTGCTTAGAATTTGAAGAGAATTGAAATGTAGATTGCTAAATTGAGCTCCTAGTCTTCTAATTCAAGACCTAAGGTAGAGTAATTACCCTCTTGTTTATGAATTGAGCTTGTTCTTGCATGATTCATGTCAAATTGAGGAGCTAAGTCTTGTTTTAGTTCATACATGTTGAAATAGAACATAATTCATGCATGCATGTTTGAATTGTTGGATTTTGAGTTGAATTCATGGCAAATTGTCACATGCATGTCCATAATTTTGTAATGGTCCATGTTTTCATCTTGTTTGTGAATCAATTGGCTCACTAGAGCATGTTTTGAAGCTTGAAAGTTATTTAAAGATCATGCATGTCATGTTTGAAGATTGTTCTTGAAAATGATTTGAAATTGAGCTTGAATTAAACACCCTTGGGCTTTGATTTCTCAAAATTGAGCTTTGAACCATGTTATACTATGTGTTTATAAATGTTTTCCAGAAAATGGGCCCAAGAGGATTGGTTTTGATGCATTTGAGTGTGAGTTGGAGCTTGGAGGTGCAATCTGGAATTCCCAGATTTTGCACTTACGCTCGAGCGGGGAAAGTGGCGCTCGAGCGTGGAATCCGAGCATCCAGCATCTCTCTGCACTGTTTTGCAGTCCGCTCGAGCGGAGGATTGGGCGCTCGAGCGGAGTCATGTCTCACGCTCGAGCGGGCGTCGAGCGGAGATTTCACCCATCCAGTACTTTTACAGTACGCTCGAGCGGGAAAGTTTACGCTCGAGCGTGTACCTTTGTTGCATTACCGCTGGAACGGGGAAACCTGCGCTCGAGCGGAACTCTGTTTTTCTGAAAATGCTTTTAAATGTGCATCTTTGCATCCTCATCTCATTCTAGGCATTCTTAGGCCTAGTTGTAGACATCTTGTTGAGGATATAGATGTAGAACACACCGAGGCATTAGGGGTTAAGTTATTATCTTTCCCAGCTGTGTAGCTTAGTGTGTTCAATCTGTTAATTGTGTAGGGTTGGCGACTGGAGAGGCACGCTCTAGCATACTGTAGCCCGAACTCTGTGAGTAACGAATGTGTAAAGATATGTTCACAAATGATTATTTTCTGAACAACTGAACTGTACTGTTTTCTGAACTGATTACTGTTAACTGAATGAATGTATGTCCTATATTCTGAACTGTATTGTGGCATCCTTGGCACCTACTGCTTACTGTTACTGTGACAGAATTCTCTGTCGGTTCCCTCGTTGGAACCACTACTGTTTACTGACTGATGGCCATCATTACTGTTCGGTCTTTTAAGACCTACTGTTACTGTTATGCTAATGGATGTACCACATATGACTGTTTACTGTACTGAGCAACTGGAATACTGATTGAAATGAACTGTTTTCATTACTGTAAGGACATTCATTCTAAACCCCTTTACGCTTTATGTTATTCACTGGGCTTTAGCTCACTGCTCATATATATATGTAGGTGTTCAGGCACCGGATTGAAGCTAGAGGCGTCAGGGTTACTCTAGTTTTGTCAAGCCAGCCTTTGTGCCTCACTGCGAGGTTCCGAGCCTAACGTGTTAGGGCTTAGGGGTGTTTTACAATTCCCCCTTTTGTACTGTTTCACTGTTTTGTATAGACTGAATGTTTACCGTACTGTTATCTAGGGTTGAGTCCCTAGTCTGAATGATTGTAAATATTGTGCATACCGTTCTGTACTGTTTACGTATAAATGTATGAAAAATCTTTTCATATAGACTGTCGCAGCTCATTGGGCATTGTTTATTTACTGTTTTGGCTTCCGCCAGGCCCTGTACTCTGTTTTACTGTATTACTGTCCTGCAGGCCTTCGGTAATCTCGGATTACTGGCCGGTTACGGTGCTAAACCCATAGGGCCGGGTTTGGGCCGTAACAGAGTGGTATCAGAGCGATACTCAACCACGAGTTATACCGCACACACGTGTCCAAATGAGCTATAGGGTGTCCTAGAAAAGTGATTAGGGCATTTCATGAACTTGAAAAGTGTGTGGCTATGTTATGACTGAATACATGTTGATGTGATAACTGTCTAAATATGCGACTGTTTATGTTACAATTTATAACTGTTATAACCGCTTATAGTGAAATGGACAACGCAAATGAACCTGACTCCTCATCTACGAAGGCAAGAATGGAAAGAATGGAAAGAATGATGGAACTAATAACTGCTAGACTTGAACAACAACAGAACCAACAGCCCCCACCTCCTCCTCCGGTACAGCCGGAACCTAATGTGAATGTGAATGATGGGGATATTATTGCTCTTACCCAGAAGTTCAGCAAAATGAAACCGCCATCCTTTCAGGGAGGCCTTGAACCGTTAAAAGCTGAAGCTTGGGTTCTGGAAACAGAAAAACTATTTGAAGTGTTCCCGTGCTCAGAAGCGAATAAAGTACTGTTAGCTACCTTCACCTTACAAGAAGAAGCTAGAAGGTGGTGGATGTTGATCCGTGATACAAATACTGTTATGACTTGGGCTCAGTTCAAGGAGTCCTTCTTTGAAAAGTACTTCCCACAGTGTGTCAGGGATAGGAAAGTAACTGAGTTTGAACAACTGAAACAGGGCACCACGTCGGTTGCCGAATATGAAACAAAATTTACTGAACTTGCCCGTTATGCACCGCATATGGTGGATACTGAGTATAAGAAGGCCAAAAAATTTGAAGGTGGCCTTAATGTTGCAATTCTTGACCGAATAAATGTTTTGAAACTACCGACTTTTGTGGGTGTTCTCGACCGGGCACTGATGGCCGAGTCGAACATTGCAGAAGTGAAACAATCCGAAACACCAACAACTGAATGGCATGGAAAAAGGCAGGGTTTCAAATTCAAGAAAGGCAAGCACAACCCGGCCAACAAGAAACAGAATACGGGGTCGACAACTAGCCCCAGCCAAGGGAGTGGTTTCATACCACCCTGTTCTGAGTGTGGCAAGAAGCACAAAGGGGTCTGCTACAAAATATCTGGAGCCTGTTACAGGTGTGGCAAGGTGGGCCACATGGTTAAAGACTGCCCCTCTGCTCCACAAGCCAGTAGTAAAGCTGCACCAAGCGCAGCAGCATCAACTGTAGCACCAAAGCCTAACCCCAAAGCTACCGGGAAAGAGCCCATGAGGCAGGGCCGAGTGTTCGCCCTAGTACCGGGAGACGTGCAAAATATAGAGACCGTTGTGTCAGGTATCCTCTCTATCTGTACGCAAAATGCATATGTATTGATTGATTCGGGGTCTACGCATTCTTATGTATCGCATGCTTTCTCACGGAAACTGGATAGACCCTTAGAACCCATGAACTATCTGCTAGCCGTATCATCACCCGTAGGGGGATCCATGACATGTGCTTATATGTACCCCGCATGTGAAATTATTGTTGGGGATATGCATCTGTTTATTGATTTACTGCCATTGAACATTGATCATTTTGATGTAATATTGGGGATGGATTGGTTACAAAAATATCATGCCACTATTGATTGTGTGACCAAGCAAGTTGTTTTCCGTCCACCTGGTTTGCCTGAATTCGTGTTTAATGGGAGTGGAGTAGTACCTCCTCCGTATTTGATTTCGTCAGTGAAAGCTGTTAA
Source organism: Camellia sinensis (assembly GCF_055761805.1). Classification (NCBI taxonomy): domain Eukaryota; kingdom Viridiplantae; phylum Streptophyta; class Magnoliopsida; order Ericales; family Theaceae; genus Camellia; species Camellia sinensis. Next base: position 147,965,186 of record NC_138963.1, read on the forward strand.
ATTAATTAGAAAGGGGTGTAAAGGATATCTGTGTTCTGTACTGACTGTGTCTACTGATGATAGTGTTAAGACTGATGTGAATTGTATTCCTATAGTCAGGGAATTCCCAGATGTATTTCCAGATGATCTGCCAGGGGCTTTGATTGACAGGGAGATTGAATTTACCGTTGATGTGATTCCGGGTGCGCAGCCGATATCGAAAGCTCCTTACAGAATGGCCCCAACTGAACTGAAAGAACTGAAAGTGCAACTGCAGGAACTGCTGGATAAGAAGTTTATTAGGCCTAGCACTTCGCCATGGGGCGCTCCTGTTTTGTTTGTAAAGAAGAAAGATGGCACATTGAGATTGTGTATAGACTACCGTGAACTGAACAAGGTAACTGTGAAAAATAAATACCCATTACCGCGCATTGATGACTTATTTGATCAGTTACAGGGTGCACAAGTGTTTTCCAAAATCGATCTCAGATCGGGGTATCATCAACTGAAGGTTAAACCGGAAGACATTGATAAAACTGCTTTTAGAACGAGGTATGGCCATTATGAATTTTTAGTTATGCCATTCGGAGTCACGAATGCCCCTGCTGCATTTATGGACCTTATGAACAGAATTTTTAAACCATACCTTGACAATTTTATTGTTGTATTTATTGACGACATATTGATTTACTCCAAGAGTATAGAAGAACATGAACAACATCTGAGACTTGCCCTACAAACCTTAAGGGAACAGAAACTGTATGCTAAACTGTCTAAATGTGAATTCTGGCTTGACCATGTTATGTTTTTGGGGCATATTGTTAGCAAAGATGGGATTTCTGTTGATCCGCAGAAAATTGAAGCTGTAGTGAACTGGCCTAGACCAACAAATGTGACTGAAGTCCGAAGCTTTTTGGGATTGGCTGGATATTACAGAAGATTTGTCAAAGATTTCTCCAAAATTGCCCTACCATTGACTTAGTTAACTCAAAAGGGGACATCATTTGACTGGACTGACCAAAGGGAATCAGCATTCCAAGAGTTGAAAACTCGACTTGTGACTGCACCGGTTCTTACCTTACCTTCAGGTACAGATGGTTATACTGTATTTAGTGATGCTTCTCATAAGGGTTTGGGATGTGTTTTAATGCAGAATGGGAGAGTAATTGCCTATGCTTCCCGTCAACTGAGACCGCATGAAAAGAACTACCCGACCCATGATCTGGAACTTGCTGCAGTCATATTTGCACTGAAAATCTGGCGTCACTATCTGTACGGGGTGACATGTGAAGTATACACCGACCACAAGAGTTTAAAATATTTCTTCACACAGAAAGAACTGAACATGAGACAGCGGAGATGGCTAGAACTGATTAAAGACTATGACCTACAGATATTGTACCATCCGGGAGAAACCAATACCGTTGCCGATGCATTGAGCCGAAAATCGATTGGAAACTTAGCATGTTTGCTTACCGGACAGAAAAAGTTGCATTGTGACCGTGAAAAATCTGAAATTGAAATTGTTCTGAGAGAACAAGGTGGAACCTTAGCTGCTATTTCTGCCCAACCAGCACTGATTGAAGAGATTAAAGAGAAACAGCAACTGGATGACTTCTTGAAGAAGATCATCGAGGAAAGAGAATCCAAACCGAGACCGGGATTCAAATTTGAGAATAATGTACTGAAATTTCAAGAAAGACTGTGTGTACCGAATGATATTGAACTGAAAAGAAGAGTTCTGCAAGAAGGCCACAATTCGAAATTGTCGATCCATCCGGGGAATACGAAAATGTACCAAGATCTGAAACAGAATTTCTGGTGGCCAGGAATGAAGAAAGAAATTGCCGACTTTGTGTCCAAATGTCTTCATTGCCAACAGGTCAAAGCTGAACATCAACGACCTGCCGGATTACTGCAACCCTTACCCATACCGGAATGGAAATGAGAGCATATCACGATGGATTTTATAGTGGGATTGCCTCGCTCCAGAAAAGGTATGGATTCAATTTGGGTTATTGTTGATAGACTAACCAAATCCGCTCACTTCTTACCTGTCAAGACAATCTATAATGCGGACAAATTGGCTGTTATCTATATTGATGAAATTGTGAGACTGCATGGAGTGCCTGTGTCTATTGTTTCTGACAGGGATTCGAAGTTTACATCGAGGTTTTGGCAAAGCCTACAGACTGCACTGGGTACTGAACTGAGATTGAGTAGTGCCTATCATCCTCAGACAGATGGCCAATCAGAAAGAACCATCCAAACTCTGGAGGATTTACTGAGAATGTGTGTCCTTGATTTTCAGGGAAACTGGGAAAGCCATTTACCATTGGCTGAATTCGCCTACAATAACAGTTACCATTCGAGTATTGGTATGGCGCCTTTCGAGGCATTGTATGGCAGAAAGTGTAGATCTCCGATTTGCTGGGCAGAAGTTGGAGATGGGCCTTTGCTTGGGCCCGAGATTGTTTATGAAACCACTGATACAACAGAGACTGAAAACTGCACAGAGCAGACAGAAGAGTTATGCTGATGTCAGAAGACGAGACAGAGAGTATGAAGTGGGTGATCACGTGTTTGTGAAAGTGACACCAATGAAGGGCCAGACTCGTTTTGGAGTCAAAGGCAAGTTAGCGCCAAGATACGTCGGACCATATGAGATTATTGAGAAAATCAATCCGGTGGCGTATCAAGTTGCGCTTCCTCCTGAAATGGAGCACATGCATAACGTCTTCCATATCTCTATGTTGAGAGACTACCTTCGGGATCCTTTCCATGTAATTGAGCCTCCTCGTATAGTGCTGAGTGATGACTACACTTACGAGGAGCGGCCTATACAGATTGTAAACAGACGGATCAAGAAACTGAGAAACAAAACGATCCCACTGGTGAAAGTTGACTGGCAAAACCATGGTGACGTGTATGCCACTTGGGAAAGGGAAGATGACATGGCCAAACGATATCCTGAACTGTTTCCACTGAACCCTGTTTTCTTCCAGAATGAAGGTAACTCGAGTTTAGAGGACTAAACTCTTTATAAGGAGGGGAGACTGTAACAACCCTCATACTGTTTACTGATTAATGACTGATTGATTACCGATAATCACCGATTACTGTTAAACGGAACTGATAATGACTGATAACTGACTGAGAATGGAACTGATTAAAGTACTGAACTGACTGATCGAAATTGAAACTGAAATGAATGAATACATCTGTTTGAATTGCATTTTATCTGTGGACTGTTTGTTTGATCTGTTCGTGTTTTATGTTTAAACTATTAATTGAAGGCCTTATCAGCGGCCGAATCGGAAATGGGTTAGTGTATTATGATCGTCATATTTAATATGATTTTATGGTATAATTATCTGAAAACTGATTAGGTATGATTAAATTAGATTAAATATTGATCAATTGCAGAGTTGGCCTTATTTACCGAACTACCCCTAGTGGACCACTATCTCACACACACACTTGAGCCTTATACATTGAATCAAACATTTCTTTAGCCTATTTGTGAGACCCTTAGCCGACCATAGAGAGAGAGAGACTTGAGGAGTTGAGTTCATCTCAATATTGCTTAGAATTTGAAGAGAATTGAAATGTAGATTGCTAAATTGAGCTCCTAGTCTTCTAATTCAAGACCTAAGGTAGAGTAATTACCCTCTTGTTTATGAATTGAGCTTGTTCTTGCATGATTCATGTCAAATTGAGGAGCTAAGTCTTGTTTTAGTTCATACATGTTGAAATAGAACATAATTCATGTATGCATGTTTGAATTGTTGGATTTTGAGTTGAATTCATGGCAAATTGTCACATGCATGTCCATAATTTTGTAATGGTCCATGTTTTCATCTTGTTTGTGAATCAATTGGCTCACTAGAGCATGTTTTGAAGCTTGAAAGTTATTTAAAGATCATGCATGTCATGTTTGAAGATTGTTCTTGAAAATGATTTGAAATTGAGCTTGAATTAAACACCCTTGGGCTTTGATTTCTCAAAATTGAGCTTTGAACCATGTTATACTATGTGTTTATAAATGTTTTCCAGAAAATGGGCCCAAGAGGATTGGTTTTGATGCATTTGAGTGTGAGTTGGAGCTTGGAGGTGCAATCTGGAATTCCCAGATTTTGCACTTACGCTCGAGCGGGGAAAGTGGCGCTCGAGCGTGGAATCCGAGCATCCAGCATCTCTCTGCACTGTTTTGCAGTCCGCTCGAGCGGAGGATTGGGCGCTCGAGCGGAGTCATGTCTCACGCTCGAGCGGGCGTCGAGCGGAGATTTCACCCATCCAGTACTTTTACAGTACGCTCGAGCGGGAAAGTTTACGCTCGAGCGTGTACCTTTGTTGCATTACCGCTGGAGCGGGGAAACCTGCGCTCGAGCGGAACTCTGTTTTTCTGAAAATGCTTTTAAATGTGCATCTTTGCATCCTCATCTCATTCTAGGCATTCTTAGGCCTAGTTGTAGACATCTTGTTGAGGATATAGATGTAGAACACACCGAGGCATTAGGGGTTAAGTTATTATCTTTCCCAGCTGTGTAGCTTAGTGTGTTCAATCTGTTAATTGTGTAGGGTTGGCGACTGGAGAGGCACGCTCTAGCATACTGTAGCCCGAACTCTGTGAGTAACGAATGTGTAAAGATATGTTCACAAATGATTATTTTCTGAACAACTGAACTGTACTGTTTTCTGAACTGATTACTGTTAACTGAATGAATGTATGTCCTATATTCTGAACTGTATTGTGGCATCCTTGGCACCTACTGCTTACTGTTACTGTGACAGAATTCTCTGTCGGTTCCCTCGTTGGAACCACTACTGTTTACTGACTGATGGCCATCATTACTGTTCGGTCTTTTAAGACCTACTGTTACTGTTATGCTAATGGATGTACCACATATGACTGTTTACTGTACTGAGCAACTGGAATACTGATTGAAATGAACTGTTTTCATTACTGTAAGGACATTCATTCTAAACCCCTTTACGCTTTATGTTATTCACTGGGCTTTAGCTCACTGCTCATATATATATGTAGGTGTTCAGGCACCGGATTGAAGCTAGAGGCGTCAGGGTTACTCCAGTTTTGTCAAGCCAGCCTTTGTGCCTCACTGCGAGGTTCCGAGCCTAACGTGTTAGGGCTTAGGGGTGTTTTACAATTCCCCCTTTTGTACTGTTTCACTGTTTTGTATAGACTGAATGTTTACCGTACTGTTATCTAGGGTTGAGTCCCTAGTCTGAATGATTGTAAATATTGTGCATACCGTTCTGTACTGTTTACGTATAAATGTATGAAAAATCTTTTCATATAGACTGTCGCAGCTCATTGGGCATTGTTTATTTACTGTTTTGGCTTCCGCCAGGCCCTGTACTCTGTTTTACTATATTACTGTCCTGCAGGCCTTCGGTAATCTCGGATTACTGGCCGGTTACGGTGCTAAACCCATAGGGCCGGGTTTGGGTCGTGACACTCTCTCATGTTAGTGTAAGCCCATATCATATTTCCGTGTCATTTGCATTGCGTATGTCATTTTCTCGGTTTGCGTGCCCGTGTGCACGCATTTCGAGGCATCTCATTTTTACAGCATAGTGCATACTAGGTTGTATCTTAGATCGTATTCAGTCATTTTCCTCGATTTGCGTGCCCGTGCGCACGCATTTCGAGACATCTCATTTTCATAGCATTGTGCATGCTAGGCTGTATCTTGGTTGCATTCATGCATATCATGCATATTGCATCGTGTTCGGGATAGGAGTTAGCCCAGACACGGGAAACGAGGTGCGTTTCGTACTCCGAGTGACGGAACGTGTCTCAATTCCCTAGTCACCGACACTCCGGATCATCCATGATGGAGTTAGGTTCTTGTTGTGTTTATACGTGCATTCATTCTATATTGAGTTGCACATTTCGACTCCTCTGCCATCATGCATCGATATGCGTGATTGGTGGCACGAGGATTGAGGCATGCATATATCTGTGAAAATACATTGCCATGCCCCTTTCCTGCTCTCTGTTGCAGCAAAATAAAGAATCAACAACTTTTTGGAGTTTGGCGCGCATTTCAAGAAAAGGTGTAAACAAAGGCTAATTGGGGCATCCCAGTGGATTTCCGCGCAAGGCAGCCCAGACATGCATCATTCATCAGGAGCAAGGCAGTCCCTGGCTTGCACGCCAGTTTTACAGTTTTCTTAGTTAATTTGATTAATTAATTAGGAATTTGTACATTATTTGGACTGTAACATTTGGACTGTAATATTCTTTTATTCGGGACTGTATATTTATTCGGACCCTCCGAGCGAGGGCATAATTGTAATAAGTGTGCGTGTGTGTGTTGTATGTCTTCCAACCCCACATCTTTCTCCCTTTTATTTATCCGCTTATGATGGTTAGATTAGGGCATATTTCAAATAGCATACAGTATGACAGCATGTTTGCATCATTCATTTGTTTTGCATGCACCGGGCTCGGCGCATCATACTAACTGCATTTGTATTTCAATTCCAAGTTGAATACATGTTAGTTGTAGCATTCCATATGCCATGTTTAGAATAGCCGAGCCTGCTATAGTTGCATTTTTGCATGTGTTGCATTAGGCATTTTTGTATACTTAGGATCATGCATGATTTCTAATGTAGTTTCTATTTTGGCTTGGAGTACTCGGTAAGTTCTATGCTTTAGCATCCTTGCATGCGTGTGAGTGACTGCCATGAATAGCATGCTTACCATGAGGCTAATTGCTTATGTGATATAACTGCCTGAGTGCCTGTGGGTGAAGGTTGGGTTACTTTGAATTGGAATAATTCATCAAATGTGTGTTTTAAGCCCACTAGATAGTGGCAAAATCATGTTTTCTAAGCCCACCCGAGGGTGGCAAATCCACGTCTTAGCCTACCTGCGGGTAGCACCATCAAACCATTTTTCAAACAAACAGGCATGAAATGTTTTGTTCCAATTCGGGCGACCCAGTCTATACTTATATGCTGTGTGCATCACATAGTAACCTAGGCTAATAACCGGAATAAGGATACACAAAGTTTTCAAAAATAGATATCATGGTTAGTAGAGGCCGATCTTTGATCGGGCGAGCGGGGGTGCTCACGAAGTGACCTTCCCCAATCGTACCCAAGTTCCCGAGCCGAGGCAACTTTGGTGATGACGGACACGTGGCCTTAGGCAACGAGTCAGGGTTTCCTAAATTTCCCAAAATAAAATATTTAGGTGGCGACTCTATATCTGGCAAAGCAGTCCATGTTTGGCACTTCTTTCAAAATCTATTTTCTCAAAACGATTTGCCGGATTTGGACTCTTTGGTTCAGATTTAGAACTGTGAAAAATTTGAGAGTCCTGAGCTGTAGTGACCCCAAATGAACGGAACGGGAGCTCGAACCTCCCGGGGCGTTCGGGGGACGTCTACAGTTTCTGGCGACTCCGCTGGGGATTTAGAGAACTTGACTCGAACTCTTGATATCTGTTTTTGACTACACTTGTGTGTTTCTTTGCATTGCATTTGCATTGATGCGCCTAGGACACCGTGTTTGCCATCTGCTATTCCTGAACGGTTTGCCGGAGGCTTGTCTTGTCAAGGCATGACCATAAGGCTGACCGGTTGTGGGCTCTGCCAGTATGGGAACACAAACCCTGGTTTTACCGAGGTACCCTTTTTGACCATTCGACCTAGTGCATATTCGGATCCATAGTGACCATTCCAAACTAGGACAGGTTGCTTACCCGATTGTAGGTTGTTTGAAACCGTTGCGTGCGTGGTGAAACCCTAGCTCCTGACAAAATAGGACAGGGAAACCCTACCCCAACATAGGGGTGTTTTGGCTCTCACTTGTCTGCTATGTGCTTTTAGAGTGCGTCTCTACAGGAATGCATGTATCAGTTTGCAAGTCTGGGCATTTGGCCTGCGGGCATTACTATCAGTATTTGGGAGTCAGCTTTACCTGTGGGTATCAGACTCAGATTTGGGGCGGAATTTTGGGGCAGAATTCAGTAGAGAGTACACTCACTCAGCTTTGCTCATGTGGGTTATCGTGAAATCAGGCTGAGGTGCTGTCTGTTTTCTCTTTTGCTAGGTAGTCTTGGAACCATAGCTTCAGAAGGCTTCGATATCCCCCGGGTACATTGGACTAGTGCCGATAGACTTTGTTAGGTCAGAAATTCAATTCAAAGGCAACCAGTGTCCTTTCGTTGAGGCAAGGTAAAGAAAAGCCGGTCAGGGCTCATCTGTTCATCTAATCCGTCAGTCGCCAGTCACATCACCTTTGTTCAGACTCAGCAGACCGTGATGGCACAAGGTTCGGAAGAATTTGCGGCCGTGATAGCAGCGCTAAATCAGGGAACTGCCATGCAAGCTGAGACCAGTATTGAAATGCAGCGCCCATCTGGGGCATCTGCCTCACATCCAGCTTTGGGACCCCAGCCGAACTTTGACCCAATTCCGCCAGTTGAAGATTTGCAGTGTCTGAATCCTCGAGAAGAGTTGGCTCAAGCTTAGGTGTTCAAACCCCTGGTGCAGCCTAATGAGAGAACTCAACCCTTTCATGTTGATGAGTTCAATCTGACTGCAGTGAAAATTGCAAACCTTGAGAAGCAATTCAAAAAGGCACAGGGCCTTAACTCCATTCCTGACATTGAGGATGGGCGCACTGAGGCTGCCATCTGGCTCCCAGACAGATTCAAAATGCCATATATCGACCGTTTCGACGGGTCTGGAGATCCAATGGTACATATCCGACTTTTCTTAGATGTCCTGAAGCCGATGGGTCTGACTAAGCCACAGAAACTCTCTCTGTATGGAAGAACCCTGTCGGGTGTAGCAGCCACTTGGTATGCCAAATTGGAGGATACAGTGAAGCAAAAGTGGGAAGAACTGGCTGAGGCCTTTGTCGATCAGTATTCCTACAATACCCAAGTTGAAATGACCATCCAAGAGCTTGAAGCAACTCGCCAGAACCCAACAGAGCCTTTTGTGGAATTCGTTGCAAGGTGGAGAGCAAAGGCAGCACAAATGACAGATCGTCGCCCTTCTGAGAGGGATCAAGTGCAGATGATGGTCCGAAACCTGGAGCATGATATGTTCCAAAAGTTGATAGTCGCTCCACTATTCACTTTCAAAAGTTTGCATGAACTGGGGGTTCAAGTCGAGAATGCGTTCAACAGTGGGATCATTCCCAGGACAAGGGAACTGACAAGGAAGGTGATTTCAGGGAGTACCAACGCTGGTAGTAGCGCTATTCCCAAACCCACCGAAATCAATACAGTCGCCACAGCCGACCCTTTTGCCAAACCAAGCCTACAAACAGCTGGCCCAGCCCGAGCTCAGGGTAGAACTTTCACCCCCCTCTATATGAGCCTGACTAGCGCACTAAAAGCCTTGATGGAAAAAGGGCATCTCAAACCCCTCGATCCTCAACCTCTTCCTGACCCACTCCCAGCCAGACATAACCCCGCCAAGTAATGTGTGTACCATCAGCAGCGCGGTCATGGCACCGACCGTTGCTACCGCCTTCGTCATGAGGTCCAAAATCTCATCGACAACCGGACAATAGCTCCACCTTCAGACCCCAATGACCAAACATCTCCTGCCTACCTCAATCACATCCACATACTGCCATCCACCTTTGACCCCAGCATATACATCACCCCGGCCCATCTACCCAAGCCTGAGGTGTTTATCCCAGAAAGCATGGACTTATGCATGATGGGTGCACCTGAACCTCAACCATCTCAAACCCGTGAACCCACTACTTCTGAGTTGATGGGAATGATTAAAGATCTTCAAAAAACCGTGACGGATCTGGCCTCCGGGACATTGGCTCCATCATCGACCACACCACATACCGGGAACTTCATGTCAAAAGACTCCCCGATGTTGGGACGGGCTGCATTTGAGGAAAGCCAATCCCTTGGCGGAGTGGAGGTGAGTGGGAGGAACAAGATAGGGCGGACATGGATCCCAATGAACGTCTTCTGTTGGCTGTTGAGGCCTTGAAAGCCGAGGGACTGAACAAAGAGTAAGTCCTCGCAGTTGTTGCAAAAGCTATGGATGACACTTTCGCTGCTCAAGTTGGTGGCGGTCTGAATCAAAGGGAACATCGGGAGAAGGACTGTCATACCAGAGACGATCCTGCTATCTCTAATCCTCCACTCGGAAGAGATCGGCAAACCAGGCCAGCACCTGCCAATCCCTTTGCTGGTGCGCCCAGTAAAAATCCACAAGCCTTGAAGTACCAACCCCGAGGTCGGAGGGTCTTCCATGCCCTCTATATGCCTTTGTCCAAAGCTCTCCAAATCCTTGTTGGACAAGGCCATCTCAAACCCCTTGAGCCTCGGCCTCTCCCAAACCCTCTTCCGGCTACACATGATACTACCCAGTACTGCGCGTACCATCAACAAACTGGCCATACTACCAACGCCTGCTTCCGTCTTCGCCATGAAGTACAGGATCTATTTGACAATGGGGTCATCCTCGCACCAAGTCCTGCAAAGTCTATCGGCACTTGATCAGTGAACTTGTAGGGGATAATGTGATCTGATCAGAGATTGAACCAGCTACGGGTGGCACTCGATTTACTCCAGACGTGGGAATGGCACGCACTGTTCTGAGCAATGTGCAAATACCAGTTTTTTTTGTGCTTTCTAACTTGGGTATTGGGTCAGTTTTGTTGTTTTGTTTTGAGTCTGTCTTTTTGTTTTGAGTCAGTCTCTTTTGTTTCGGGTCTGTCTTATCGTATCGAGTCAGTCCTGTTGTATAGGAGTCGGGTGATTCCGGGGGGTGTTACCTCGGGCGTCATCATTTTGTTTTATGCTTGTCTTTTCGTTTTGTTTTGAGTCTGTTTCTGCCAGGGAGCCAGTTGTGCCGACAGATTTGAATGAAACAGCAGTGGTTTTTCACGCTCTTGTGTTTGCCTCGGCCATGTGCCAATTGTGCCAGAAAGTTTGAATGAAACGACAGTACTTTTCGCCTACTCTTCTGCACCCCAAAATCATTGCATTGACCTAAGTTTTTCAAAACTTTTTGAACACTGCGGTGAAAACGAAGAGGAAGGAATTCCTCGGGATTTGCAAAACTTTGATCATTTGAGAGAAAGAGAGGCGTGCCAACCCCTTAATGAATGAAATCATGCTTGTTAGCGTGAGTACTAAGAAGGACCCTAGCTTGATCCAGACTGGTTTCACACTATCTTCAGCGCGAGCGATTTGTCGCTTTCTTGAAAACTTTCAAAAACAAAATGTTTTGTGTGGTCCTGCGAAGACCTGTGTGGAATCGCTCCTGAGATTGTGCAGCCTAGGATCGCTCTCAGCCTCGAGACTCAACCCCTTTGCTTCCAAACCTTGAACTTGAATTCAGAAGGTTCAACGGTCAACTACGATGTGAGGCCTGTGTGGCCGGATTTGAAGCAGCCCTCGAACAAGAGGCCAGGAAAGTCAGGTCAAGAAGATCAGATCTCATCAGAGGAAGCTTACAAAGCAAAACAGCAGCCATTCTCCTGGATTCAGATGACTTCAGGATCTCAAAACCATTTGACATGGACAAAGCTATACTTTTACCCTTGAGAGGCTCGCTGGGCCGAAAACCCGAAAGGGCGGGCCAAGCAAAAGTTAGAGCATGAAAAGAAGAAAAAGAACAAAAAGAGAAAAGAACAAAAGAACAAAAAAGAAAGATGCAAAGAAAAGAACAAAAAATAAAGAAAAAGAGAAATGAAAAAGAATGAAAAAATACAAAAATTGAAAAAAAAAAAAAAAAAAAAAGAAGAAGAGCAAAGCTCGCAAGGTCGAAAACCCGCAACGGGCGCCTTGGCAAAAGTTAGAGCCTAAAAAAAAAAAAAAAAAAAGGAGAGGTTAATACCCGAGTGTACCTTAACCCCGAACTACGTGAGGCTTGATTCCCATCTTTGGGATACGTAGGCAACTTCATTCTGAAGTCCAGCCATAAACACTTCCAAATCGACTGTGTCCATGCGATGGTTCTGATCATCTTTGTCTTCTCTGTATCTGAGAGTCTGGTTGTGTTCGTCACTCTGAGGACGGACTACAATGCGCTGCGGGGCCATTCAGACAAGGGGCAACTTTCCGTTGCCATTCAACGCGCCGCGATGCCGTTCAAACAAGGGGCAACTTTCCGTTGCCATTCAATGCGCCGTGGCGCCGTTCAAACAAGGGGCAACTTTCCGTTGCCATTCAATGTGCCGTGGCGCCGTTCAAACAAGGGGCAACTTTCCGTTGCCATTCAATGTGCCGTGGCGCCGTTCAAACAAGGGGCAACTTTCCGTTGCCATGCAGCTCTCTTCGAGCAAGGGGGCAATTTTCGTCCAGATCCGAGGTTGTACGTCTCAAGAGTAAGTTCCACGCTTGTGAAGCATCGGCCGTTTGCGAAAATAGTCTTTGAGAATTTTTACTGAGGTTGACTAATTTTCTCGAAAATTGTTTCATCTTTTCCAAAAACTAGACCATTTCTTGGACCAAAAAAGGAAAATTTTCAGTGCTCATAGCCTGACTTGCATGATTTTTCAAATCAAAAATTGAACAAGCATGTTAATCTAACTTTCATGTTGGTCAAAATTGTTTTAAAACCAAAATAAAAAAAATGGTCAAAATGATGAAATAGGGGCACAGTTGAGTCAGATGTTCTGTCTTCCTCCTGTTGTCAACTTACTTGCCAGAAAGGGAACTCTACTTGCCGAAAGGGCACCATATTCGCCAGAAAAGGGCACCACTGAGGCTGATCACAAAACGGCTGAAGGTTCCCTCATCCTCCAAGCAACAAGGTATAAAGCCAAGTGCGAAGCACGAACCGGAATGGGACAAGATATTCCACTCCTTTATCTAGACAAGTCTGATCACGTCCAAACTCCCCAGCAGAGCATCGTCAACCGATGTCAGCTGCAGATTTGCTACACACCAATTGTAGCGCAGCCCTTCTTTGGAAGAAATTCACTGTTGTGAACAAGAATCAAAAGCTGGTAGAATACCAGGGGCAAGGGCCCACGACTTCCTGTTTATCCATCAACTGCCCAGGGGAGGGATTGAAAAAAAACGAGAGATTGAAGAATAGAGAGATGTGCGATGAGAGAAAAAGTGAGAAGAGGGCTTTTTTTTTTTCAGAAAAATAGAGCTTGAGGGCCGAGTGATGTGAGGATCACAAATGAGAAAGGGTGGGAAACAATACCCGGGGAAACAGGCTCCATGTGCACATTTGAGTCTTGTGTTTTATTTTGTCTGTCTCGATTCTTGTTGTGAGTCGCTTCGAGTGTTACTCGATGTATTTAGGTTGTTTACCTTTTGTTTTCCGTTGCTGAGTCTTTTTCACTGTGTGCAGTCGTAGGCTCAATACCCGGTTAAGAACTCATTTCTCAATTTCCATAAATCTTTTTGTGCTCAGAGTGCTGTGCCATTCTCCACATTTGTACCAAAACAAGATTTGTTCTTTCATAAAACTGCAGGGTCCACCCCCGATAAGTGTGAACGGTAAAACAAGGACCTATCTGAAGCTATATAAGTTCCGGACTACGAAGCAAAAGAAAATAGGGAAAATTTTGAGCATCTGAGTGTGTTTCACCTTCAGAAAATTCTGAGATTGCATTCCATATGTACCTCTTCAGGCCTTGCCAGTGCCCCGAAGAATGAGTGTGCCTCTACTCCAAGCTTAAGCATGCTTCAAGTCAGAACGGTAATTAAAGCAGCAGCAACAGATGTTATCTCTCGCCAATATGAACAGGGTGTGCCCTTTTTGAGCTGAGTGTGTTGCAAAGTCCTCTAAGAGGTAAATCAGAGGCACCAGAGTACATATTTGATGCTCCTCTACTACATAGAATGTGAACTTTCATATACACTGTTGTTGCATGCGTGCTGCGCATCGTTATGATTCATGCATAGAATATGCTTGCTTTCGATTCCGCATAGAATATGCTTTGCTTGTTTCATGCATAGAATATGCTTGCTTTCAATATTGCATAGAAAATGCACTCTTCCATACTTGCATAGAAAATGCACCTCATTTGCATAGAACAAGCATTCACTCGCACTATCTTGTGCACTTACACTTTGTATCTCACTAGCACTGTCTTGTGCATCTTGTGGTTGTATCTCACTCGCACTATTTTGTGCATTGCATTTCAAAACCACTCGCGCTGTTTAGCGTATCGCACTGTTTAGTGCATTTCACTCGCGCTGTTTAGCGTATCGCACTGTTTAGTGCATTTCAATCGCGCTGTTTAGCGTATCGCACTGTTTAGTGCATTTCAAATCAATCGCGCTGTTTAGCGTATCGCACTGTCTTGTGCATTTCAAAATCACTCGCGCTATTTTGCGCATCGCACTGTTTTGTGCAGTTTACATTTCGCGTTTTTTTGCGCACCTCAATCGCACTATTTTGTGCAGTTCATCATTTGCGCTATTTTGCGCATTGCACTGTTTTGTGCAGTTTATCATTCGTGCTACTTTGCGCATCGCACTGTTTTGTGCAGTTTACATTTCGTGCTATTTTACGCACCTCAATCGCACTTTCTTGTGCATTTCAAATCACTCGCACTGTCTTGTGCATTTCAAATCACTCGCGCTTTCTTGCGCATTGCACTGTTTTGTGCACCTTACTTGCATTTTGCACGCATTCCATCGCGCTATCTTGCGCATCTCACCTGTACTTGTTAGTGCATTATATCGCGCTATCTTGCGCACCTTATCTGTATCGCACTGTTTGTGCATTCACCTTGCTCGTACTATTTTGTACACCTTTAGCATCGCACTATTTTGTGCATCTGTTTAGCACTGTTTTGTGCATTCACTCTGCATCGCACTGTCTTGTGCACTCCCTGGTCTAGGAGACCTTAAATCCTCCGGTCTACGGAGACCTTAAATCCTGCATCTTTATTCGCACTGTCTTGTGCACTCCCCGGTCTAGGAGACCTTAAATCCTCTAAAGGTGCAATTCCTTTGGTGTTTGTCGTGCCCGAACGACTTCTGGTGGTCTGGTATAGCCACCTGCCTGTGTTTACGGTGAGTACCTAGGAGACCAACTGAGACGGTGGAAACTAGAGTTCGAATGGCTTATGCCTAGAACGCAAAGGTTCGGGATTTTCGAGATTAAAGTCTGGTTTAAATACCCAGGGGTATATCCTTGGCTTGAAATCTGTATGGCAGCCCCATAGATTGAGATAGCATCTGTATGCACCTCAATTCTGGATACTGATCCAACCTAGTCTGTCACCCTGTTGGAGAATAGGGAAAGCTGCGACCATGGTCAGGGAGAAAAGTAGTACCTGTGGTTCAACCAAGAAGAAGCGAAAGATCCCCAGCAGCATGAGGTAAGTCATTGCCAATTGCCCCTGTAAGGTACCTTTACCTCTTAGCCATTACATTGCATTTTAGCCACTACATTACAGTGCATTGCGTGAATCCTCAATTTTCAAACCGGCTTCGCGTAGCGTATAAGTCCAATCCTCAAAATATTTCTGCGTATCATTTTGCGTTTTGCCCCCCTTGCCTGCGGGCACATCACTGTGTTTATCTTGTACGTTTGTCTAAGTCTTCGGTCTTGTCAAAAATGGGTCGTCTATGGTCTTTGACATTCACTCCCGTCACTTGTGACTTCCGAGTTCTGTCAAAGAGGGGCAACTGTAGACACCCCATTTTTGACCGACCTTAAGGCTCAGACGTCACCGATTGAGCACTTGGTGATGTGGCATATTGTGCTCGTTCAGAAGTCTCAGAGTCGCGGCCGTGAGCCCTGCCTCCGGACTTCCGAACCCTCTTCTTTGCCTTGCCTCGGTTTGCGAACCAGACTCGATTTTCTCTATTTCTTTTCCTGAGGGGAGGGAGAGGTCTCGTAGACCATCTCTCAGTGGCCGTGGGCTACATTTGGTGGCCGTAGGCCATTTTGCCCATTTCGGAGCCCGGTTTTCGGTTTTTCGGGACCGTTGGCCGTGTGCCTCGGTTCGGGACCGCTTAACCATCTCCGTTTGCTCTAAATTTTGGCATACATCTTATTTGCTCCCTTTTGAGGGACACTGGGGTCTGAGAGACCCACTTCGTGGCCGAATGCCACTTTCGGTGTTTAATAGGCAGTTTTCGGGGCCCCAAACTGCGCGTTTTGGCCCCCGAACATTCGTTTTGCATCGATTTTCGTTCATTTTTGGTAGGTACCTCTGTTTCATCCCCAGGAAGGCTTTAGAAGGGTGGGAGGCTAGCAATTATTTCAGCAACCATTTATATATCCTCCGACGCCCGTTTTTCTCACTTCCGAGCCAATGTTGAACACCCTTGGGCCATTTTCTTGAAATTTTAACCACATATTTGTGTTGTACACACATGGGAGGACCCTAAAAGTTGGTGGTCGGCCACTAATTCAACTTGACCCTTTTGAACCCCTCCTAAAAATGGCCTATTCTCTCTCATGTGTTTACAGTTTGCAATTTTGAACCACAGGGTTGTGATGAGGGGACCTGGGAGGCCACCAATATCATATGGTCGGCTACTAATTCTCATTGACCCTTTTGACCCTTGGTCGGCCGGCTATAAGAGGTGGCCGGCCGGCCACCTGTAGCTCCAAAAGGTGGCCGACCATAATCCCTAGGTTGTGCACTTTACAGCTGTATACTTTTCTCCCCAAAAAGATCTGTATCCGAGGGAAACAACCTTTGGGGAAAGGACTTGGTCCTTTTCCCCCACCCTTTCCCTCCATGCTCCCCCTCTCCTTGGTCCATATAACCAGCTGCCATCTCTTGTATTAAGGGTTAGAAAAATTGCTTCAAGCATATACATACATATCTCCATCCATCTCTCTCATTTTTCCTTGAAAACTCCTAAGTTCTACCTCATTTCTTCACCACCACCAAGCACCACCACCACTACTCCATTTCCAGCAGCTTGAGAGGCTTTCCAGCAGCTAGGAGGCATCACTTCTCAAGCCAAGAAGCAACCAAAGACTTGTCTTCAAGGGTGAGTTTCATTTCCCCATTTTTGGTCCATTTCTTGTGTCATTTTTAAGCCATATATGCTTGTTGTTTTGAGCTCCGGCCCTAACTGAAAGTGGCCTTATTTTGAGCTCTTTTTCACTTTTTATTAAGGGCTCAACACTGTTTGAGGCTCCCATATTGCACTTGCTTCAATATCCTCCTTGAATGCCATTTTCTTGCATGACGTTTTTAGCCTATATGTGATCTGTTTTGGAGCATGATGTAAACTCTAAATAGGCTTATTTTGAGCCCCTCTTCAACATTGAAGAAGGGCTCATCACTGTTTGGGACCTCCATCTGCCACTTCATGTTATATCCCTCTTTGGTCCCCTTTTCTTGCATGCTTTGGCAGCCCATTGTGCTTCTGTTTTTGGCCTTTTTACAGTACTGAAAATATTCTTATTTTGGCCCATTCTTCATGTTTCATTAAGGGTCTTTGGCTTTTTGTTGAATATTTTGTATACTTTGTGTTATAGCCTCTTTTGAGCCTCATCTTGCATGACATTTTGAGTGTATTTATATACTGTTTTTGGGGCTTCCATAAACTGTAAATAGTCATATTTTTGGCCCCTCTTCAGTGTTATAGAAGAGTCTTTTTCTGTTTGGGCTTTGCATCTACCACTTGCTTCTTTGTCCATTTTTCGGTCCAATTCTTGCATAAGAGCTTAGCCATACCTATGTTTGTTTTTGGGGTTTTTACAGTTCTGAAAAATGTCATATTTTGGGCCCCTCTTCAATGTTGTTGAAGGGCCCTAACCTGTTTGGGGTCAGCAACTGTGAGTTGCTTCATTATCTCATATTTAGGGCCATTTTTGCATGCTAGTTTTGCCATATTTGTGCTTACTATTTGGCCATGATTTGTACTGGTAAAATGCTAATTTTGGGGCTGCCTTGCTACTGTCTATTCATTGCATGTCCATATTGTGCATATTTGGTATAGCTATAGGCCATTTCGGGTGCCAAAATTTATGTTTCGGGACTATTCCATGCATCGGGTGCACTTTCGCCTCATTTCGGGGCTGTTTTCCCCCACATTTCAGTGCTGAAATTCCATTAGCATGTTTGCATATCATTTCCCATTATTGCATTGCATATGCCATTGCCTCGATTTGCGTGCCTGTGTGCACGTGTTTCGAGGCACTTCATTTTCATCCATCGGCCTCTTATGTGAGTGTGGCTGAGGCTCTCTCATGTTAGTGTAAGCCCATATCATATTTCCGTGTCATTTGCATTGCGTATGTCATTTTCTCGGTTTGCGTGCCCGTGTGCACGCATTTCGAGGCATCTCATTTTTACAGCATAGTGCATACTAGGTTGTATCTTAGATCGCATTCAGTCATTTTTCTCGGTTTGCGTGCCCGTGCGCACGCATTTCGAGACATCTCATTTTCATAGCATTGTGCATGCTAGGCTGTATCTTGGTTGCATTCATGCATATCATGCATATTGCATCGTGTTCGGGATAGGAGTTAGCCCGGACACGGGAAACGAGGTGCGTTTCGTACTCCGAGTGACGGAACGTGTCTCAATTCCCTAGTCACCGACACTCCGGATCATCCATGATGGAGTTATTTTTTATTTTTTTTTTGATAAACAAAACTGTCCCTGATGTTGATCAATATATATATATATATATATACATATATTGATTAGCATGAGACTTTACTTCAAAAATATTAATAAATTAAGTTTCATTTCAGGGGACTGAAATCCATGCATAAACTGAAATTTTAAAGCTTCAAATCAAGCAATCCAAACTACTAAATACTTATAAAAATAAAAATAGAAAACAAATAAAAGTCAGCAATACCTGGTATGCAATGTCACGCCCCAAAAATAATACAATGATCCTATGACAACCCTCACCTCTGATTAGCGTTAATTCATAATTTAGCACGATAAGTAAATGATTACGATGAAATCTCAAATTAATTATGTGAGTATGTTTTTTTAATTGCATCCTTATCTGTTTGATGTAAAGAAAGACATGTTCACGTTTTGATTTCAATTTGCGAATTGACAGCCTTATCGGCAACCGATTCAGAAATTGACTGGATTTATATGCTAATTAAGAATTATAGAATTTTATGGTAGGTTTAATTGAAATTCGATTCGGAATGATTAAATTAGAGCAAATAATGCTAAATTACTTTAGCTAGAGTTATTTACACATTTGCCATTGGGTGGGCTACCTTCAAGACCATTGTTTAGTCTTAATTCACATATGTTGGACACATCATCTATCTTCCACCTCCTTGTGCTAAACCGTGAGAGAGAGAGAGAGAGAGAGAATAGGAAGGAATTGGATTCAACTAAGCAATTGCTTGGAATTGAGACGAATTGAGGAAATCTTTGGAGACTAGTTCATCTAGCTCAAGATTTATAGTGTCTTAAGCCCGATTGAACATCTAAGGTAAGGAGTCAAGTCCCTAATCTTGAATTTAAGTTGAATCATTTTGAATTTTAGTGAATTGACCTATGAATTAAGGGATTTTAGCTTAAGAGGTATTAATTCATGCATGCATGCTCATATCATTGAAGTTGAGGTTTGTTTTCATGAAATTTCCTCATGCATGTCCACGTTATGGTTGTAATCTAGGAATTCATCAAGTTTTAGAGTAAGATTCCTCTTGTGATCATGTGTTGGGAGCTTTGAATTCAAATGAGTGCATGCATGGCATAATTAAACCATGTTCTTGGATTTTGAGTTGGGAATTGATACAATTGGCACACTTTTGGGCTTGAATTTTATGAAATGATCTTTAAAACATGTTGTATTATGAGTTTTTACGTGTTTTCCAGAAAATTTGGCCCAAGAGGATGTGTTTTGGAATGTTTGGTTCATGGTTTGAAGCTTGGGAGCAAATCTGGAAAACCCATAATTCGGCTTCCTCGCTCGAGCAAAGGATTCCACGCTCGAGCGACTACCTTTGTTTTCAGACTTTCGCTCGAGCGACGGAATGCTGGCTCGAGCATAAATTACAAGTTCTCAGGTTTTTGCGTGTGCAGATGCACGCTCGAGCGATGAGACCTACGCTCGAGCAAGGAACTGTGTCTCACACTCGAGCGAGCATCGAGCGGAGAATTTCAGCAACCAGTACTTTTCACATTTTTGCAGATCCTCGAGCGACCTCTCTCATTCGGTAAGCTCGCTCGAGCGAAGGAGTCTACGCTCGAGCGAGACTCCTGTTTTCAGCAAGTTTTGAAAAATATTTTTAAGTACATTTTTGCATCTTCATTCTATCCTAGGCATTCCTAGGTCATGTTTAAGACATCATAATGAGGATAATGTTATAGAACCACACCAAATCAAGTTAGGGGCTAAGTTATTAATCCCGAGTGTGTAATTTAGTGTGTGTTCGTTCTGCAACTATGTAGGTCTGGCACCCAAGGAAGTTGTTTAGCCGCTTATAGCCTAGTAATCTGTCAGTAACAATGTTGTAAAGATATATTCAATTATAATTATTTTCTGAATGATTAACTGTACTGCTTTCTGAAGTGACATTGTTTACCGAATGAATGTTTATCCTATTTTATGAACTGTACTCGTGGCATCCATAGCAACTTACTGTTACTGTTGCTGTACTGTTACTGCTACTGCTATTGTTACAAAGATCTCTGTCAGTTCCAATGTTTGAAACTACTACTGTTTACTGTTTCGATGGCCATCAACTGACTGTTC
The DNA here is from genome assembly GCF_055761805.1 of Camellia sinensis. Lineage (NCBI taxonomy): Eukaryota > Viridiplantae > Streptophyta > Magnoliopsida > Ericales > Theaceae > Camellia > Camellia sinensis. The sequence continues at coordinate 147,985,815 of NC_138963.1, forward strand.
GGTCTATTCAGACCTACTGTACTGTTTTGCTATTGGATGTACCACGTATAACTGCTATGATTTCTAAATGACTGATATGACATGAAATATATGGCACCGACTAAATGACTGATCTACTGATGTAAATGACTGTTTCAAATTCTGAAAGGACATTCATTCTAAAACCCTTTACACATGTGTTATTCACTGGGCTTTAGCTCACAGTTTATATATGTATATAGGTGGCCAGGCACCGGACCAAAGCTAGAAGCGTCGAATTAAGCTCATGTTTTGTCAAGCCAACCATTGTGCCTCACTTCGGGGTTCCGAGTCTGCTCAAGTCAAGGCTGTTTTGGGGTGTTTCAGATTCACCCTTTTTGTCTCTGCTAATGTATGAGTGTTTAAGACTTAATTGTACAGTTATGGTGAGGGGAACAGGTCCCTAACCTATATGCTACATTGTATATGTGTTTTGATATGTATATATATGTATATGGCTTTGAAGGTGGTTGCCCATAAAAGTCTTTTTTTTTATTCAGGTTTCCACAGCTCATTGGACATCTTTTTATTACTAATTGGCTTCCGCCAGCCCCCTTTAAATTGTATTACTGTTATTACTGTTAAGTAGGCCTTTGGTAATCATGGATTACTGGCCGGTTACGATGCTAAACCCTTAGGGGCGGGTTTGGGTCGTGACAGATCCATCCACCAAGCATTATATGTCAACAACAATAATAAAGTTATCTTCCATTAATTCAATATGATATACAAAAGAGAAGCATATGTATCATACATTTATAAAGCCTAACCCTGAATTTATAGCATATGTTTCCAATCAAAAGAGAGGAAGAAAGATAAACAGATAAACATGCCCTACAGGCTTTCAACTTTCCAAGACGATGCTTGGTTACAACAAAAAAGAGTCAAAGGCTCAATACAGATAAAGCCCTAGGCTTGTACAAAAGGCAAATAAATACAAATAAACAAATTTGAGCTCTCAACTCCACAATCCTCCTAAGCTAAGTCCTGGACGGAGGCATATCACCAGTACCTGAAAATATTTTTCCCAAGTAGGGTGAGCCACAACCCAGCAAGAATAATCTAATACAGTATATGAGATTTAACAATGGTATAAAGGCAACGTGCTTTTACAATACCGGAAGTAAAATGATCACATTTTATATAGTCATAGAACACCAAGTTACATTACATTTCATTTCATTTCCCTTCAATCCATTCCAATACATGAGTCGATTTCATTATTTCTCAACAACCAAACTGAGGTTACAGTTCAATGGTTTTCAAATCATACAACACATACACATAAACACTTCAAACTTCCATTTTACGGATATTTCATCCGCGGGCAGCCGTCAAACGGGACCCATGTAAACATAGGCTATACAAGTGCTACAATTTCCATTTTACGGATATTTCGCCCGCGGGCTAGGCACCTATGTGTAATTTCGGGACTTTCACCCAAGACACTCCAGCCAACTTAATTATAATGAAGTCCATCTCCTTTCTCCTTCCAAAAAATCATTCATACATATACAATGTATATAAACACATAATCACACATAGAGTACATCCCCTTTCTTCTCCCAAATAATCATACATATACAATGTATATAAACATAGTCATATTCAATGACAACCAACAGAAGATTAATTTCAATTCACCTAGTCTACATGCAATTTTTACAACAATCATAGCTATCCTTCACCGATAGCCTAAAACAAATATTTTTAAGCAGTTATACAAACTTTACAATAGATAAATTATCCATATGTCCATCAACAAGAAACGACAATTTTCCAACTCCACCATTAACATACACATCTAACTAATTTCACCTTTATTGAACCAATTCCATGATTTATACAAAATAACCATTTGAAACATTTTAGGGCAACACCCCATTTCCTCCCAAATACAACCCATTTGCCAAAATCAACAAGTTTGATACAACCCAACCTCATATCCATACCCATAAACATTTTAACACCTTTACTTTGAAAACCTCTCTTTTTGATTTAAAATCAAAACCCTAGGTTTGTCTAAAATCACCCAAATCCCAACCTTTATTTGCAATATCATCAAATTCCCAAGTTAAAAATCATACAAGAGTATAGAGAGTCTCTACCTCAAGCTTAGAAGGTGGAGAAGGAAGAAAAGCCCAAAAGTCGACGGATGAGAAACGACGCTTTGCTTCGATCAAAATGAAGCTCTTGACAAGCTCTACAATTAATCTCAAAGGAGCAAGGCAAGGAGAGGTCTTCAAGTGAGTAGATCTAAGGATCTTTGAGTGAAAAAGTGCTTTTTGAGAGAAAGAGAGAGTTTCATGGTTTAGAGGGAGAAAGGAGAAGGAAAAGTAAAGAAAAGATCAAGTGGTGAACCTATTTATAATACTAGGTCAAAATAAAAATAAACCCCAAAGTTAACCCAAAAGATCTGGTCAAAATCCCCATAAATTAGGGCCCAAACTAACTAAAAAATCTGGAAAAAAGTTCACAAGTGTCAACCCTTGCAGCAAAGGTGTCAACCCTTACGAAGAAAAGCTGGAACACTTATGTTTGACAGCATGCAAGGTATCGGCCCTTCCCAGACTGGTGTCGACACCAAATTTTAGCAAGAAAATTTCAGGACAAGGGTCGACCCTTCCCAGACTGTTGTCGACCCTTGAGGCCAACAACAAAAGGAAGGTGTCGACACCACCAAGACCGGTGTCAACCTCAGAACAAGATTTTTAGGTTTCCAAACAACTTTTCAACGTAAACAAGCGTGAACGAGCAATTCCCAACAAGTTTAAATCAATTTTTATTCCTCCAAAACTAAGATACAACAACCCAAAGATTCCCAAAATAAAATAAAGGATTTAAATACACTTCCCAAAAGCTTTGAAGGACACAAGTGCTACAACCTCCCCACCTTAAGAAATTTCGTCCTCGAAATTTTAATGCAAGTTTTAAAGCCATGTTTAAACCAATCCCAACAATGATAATCAATCAATTTCATCACCATGACCCATTTTCTGGTCATCCATTTTCATCAACTCGATACACAAGTTCCAACATTGAATGTACAATTCACATTTTCTAAAACACATACAATGTTTTTGTGTAAAATCCATGTTTCCAAAACATATATAACATATACAATGTTTTCATGTCTCATTAACATAATCGACACCTCAATACATGCTCAAACATCAACAAATAAGTCCAGATACTTCTCACGGACTTCCAACTCACGTTCCCAAGTTGTTTCCTCAACCCCGTGATGTTTTCACAATACTTTAACCAAGGGAATTGTCTTGCCTCGCAAGACTTGATCCCGGGTATCCAAAACCCTCACCGATCTTTCTTCATACGAGGCATCCTCATCTACCTCTAAGTCGGTCCAATCCAACATGTGCGATGGATCCAGCTCATACTTCCAAAGTATGCTAATATGGAACACATCATGAACCCCGGAAAGCTGTGGCGACAAGGCCAGACGGTAAGCTACCTCTTCGACCCGCTCAAGGATCTCAAAAGGCCCAATGAATCGAGGGGACAACTTCCTGCTTTTCCTTAACCTTATCAAACCCCGCCTAGGTAATATTTTCAGGAACACATGGTCTCCCACCTCAAAAGACAAGGGTCTCCTCCTACGGTCGGCATAACTCTTTTGGCGACTCTAGGCTGTAACTAGCCTTTTACGAATAAGTGCCACATTCTCTGTCGTTTCTCGAACCAAGTGTGGGTCCAACAAAGGTGCATCACCCACCTCGGCCCAACACACAGGGGATCTACATGGTTGGCCATAGAAGGCCTCAAATGGTGCCATGCCAACACTTAATTGGAAGCTATTGTTATAGGCAAACTCCACTAAGGGTAAGTGTCTCTCCCACGACCCCTTAAAATCAAGGACATAGCCTCGAAGCATATCGTCAAGGATCTGAATAGTATGCTCGGACTGTTCGTCAGTTTGGGAATGATAAGCGGTGCTAAAGGTCAATCTAGTGCCCAAGGCACTCTACAAGCTCTGCCACAACTGAGTTGTGAAACGTGGATCTTTATCCAAAACAATCGTCACAGGGACTCCGTTCAACCTCACTATGTCTCTAATATAAAGATCGGCAAGATAGTCTACCGAATCGTTTATCCGCATAGCTATAAAGTGCGCTAACTTAGTCAACCGGTCCACTACCACCCAAATGGCATTACTGCCTCGTTGAGTCCTCAGAAGGCCCACAACAAAATCCATCGTAACATGCTCCCATTTCCACTCGGCTATAGACAAGGGTTACAACAAACCCGCTAGCCTCTAATGTTCGGCCTTCATTTGTTGACAAGTAAGGCACTTCGATACAAACACGGCTGCATCCTTCATCATACCTTTCCACCAAAACTGGCGACTCAGATCATGATACATCTTTGTGCCTCCCAGATGCACCACAAGGCGTGAATGATGAAACTCTCGGAGTACTTCCTCTCGGTAAGACTCCGGTATGAACAAACGATCACGGCATCTTACACTTTGGTTGGGATACACACTTAAGCCTCTTTCTACCTTCATATTGGAAATCTTCTCTCGGAGGGATTCCACCTCAAAATCACCCCTCTGTGCTTCTAATACTCGGTTTACAAGTGTAGGTTGGACAATTACCATAAACAAGGCCGCAGATTCAACGGACTCACCAAGATGCAAGTCAAACTCCCCAAGAGTACCCAACATATCTCATTCCCTAATGGCGATACAAGCCACATTGCTAATTGATTTCTTACTCAAGGCGTCGACCACAACATTGGCCTTCCCCAGATGATAATGCAACTTAAAATCATAATCCTCTATGAACTCTATCCACCTTCTTTGCCTCAAGTTCAAGTCTTTCTGTGTAAATAGATATTTCAGACTTTTATGATCAGAAAACACCTAAAATCTCTCACCATACAAATAGTGTCTCCAAATCTTCAAGGCAAAAATCACCGCCACTAACTCTAACTCGTGAGTAGGGTAGTTCTTCTCGTGGGTTTTCAACTGCCGCGAGCCATAGGCTACTACCTTCCCCTCTTGCATCAAAACATAGCCCAAACCTTCCCGTGAAGCATCACAATATACTAAATAGCCCAAACCCCTCTCCGGAATAATCAAGCCTAGAGCAGGGGTAAGTCTAACCTTAAGTTTTTGGAATGACTTCTCACAAGTCTCACTCCACACAAATTTGATCCCTTTCTCCATCAATCTAGTCAAAGGTAAAGATAGCCTAGAGAAATCCTTCACAAATCTCCGATAGTACCCGGCTAACCCCAGAAAACTACGGATATCAAAGGCATTCTTAGGCTGTGCCCAATCTTGCCTTGCTTCTATCTTGGATGAATTTACAGTCACCCCTTCTCCGTATACCACATGGCCAAAGAACTTAACCTCCTTCAGCCAGAACTCACATTTCCCAACTTAGCATACAGCTTGTGGGCTCTAAGTAACTCAAGCACCACTCGCAAGTGTTTCTTGTGTTCTTCTTCAGAAAGCGAGTAAATCAAAATGTCGTCCACAAATGCGACCACGAAATGATCTAGGAACTCATGGAAAATCTGGTTCATCAAATCCATAAATACAACTGGAGCATTGGTTAGCCCAAAAGGCATCACTATGAACTCATAATGGCCATACCGCGTACGGAATGTCGTCTTCAAGATATCCTCCTCCCTTATCCTCAACTGATGGTAATCCGATCTCAGGTCTATCTTAGAGAAACAATAAGACCTCTTCAACTGATCAAACAGATCATCTATATAAGGCATTGGGTACTTATTCTTAACAGTTACCCAGTTCAACTTTCAGTAATCAGTACACAATCACAACACACCATCTTTCTTTTTGGCAAAAAGAGTCGGTGCTTCCCAAGGCGAAGTACTAGGGCGAATAAAACCCTTTTCTAACAATTCCTGGAGTTGAATCTTCAACTCACTCAACTCGGCAGGTGCAAATCTATACGGTGCCATAGAAATCGGTGTCGTGCCAGGCACTAAATCAATAGAGAACTCGATCTCTCAGTGAGGTGATAAACTAATAAGATCCTCCGGAAAAACATCCAAGTATTCACAAACTACCCTTGGCAACTCAACTCGGACTTTATCACACTCAGTACTCAAGAAGTTGGCAAGAAGACAACTAAGTTCACTTCGCCAATGTCGATCATATAACAGTGATAAGACTTTATCCACCTGGTCTCCTAAGAAATAAAAGCAATCACCGCTCAAGGTACACAGAGTAACTCTCTGACGATAGCAATCTATAATTTCCCGATATAACGATAACCAATCCATGCCCAAAGTAACATCAAAATTAGACATGTTAAGCAATACAAATGCAAATGGAAGTCGACGACCAGCGACCTCTATGTCACAACCCCGACACCCCTGTTTCAAGATGACCTCACCACCGATAGGTGACTCTACACAAATAGGAGATGCTAACTATGCCAACTTCAATCTCAATACCGATGCAAATATAGACGAGATAAAAGAATGGAATGCACCCGTATCAATCAACACATTAACAACAGAATTGCAAAACAAAAAGGTACCTGTCATTACTAAAGGAGCAGGTACAAGATCCGCCGCTATAACAGCATACACACGCCCCATAGGTCTCTGCTCAACCTGCTCACCCCTCGAAGCATAAGTCTGATGCACTGACTGAGTCAAAGAGGCTCCCTGATTGGCCCTCAAGGCTTGTGTTGATTGTGCAAGCTGGTGACTCTGTGTCTGCCTCAAACCAGATGCACCAGATGTGCCACCCAACTGTGGATAAGATCTCTTTAGATGCCCTGCATGTCCACACTAATAGCAAGTGGGCGACTTCCCTTTACCTTGACTCTGGCCCTGAGAACAAGCCAAAGACGATGCTGCTCGCTGCCCTCCTTCTCTCTGTGAGCAAGCTGGAGACTTGTGGCCCAACTGGCCACATTTGAAACAAGTCACATCTCCTTGACCACCTCTCCAAAAACCCAAACTCGGCACTGGAAAGGTAGACCTCGAGTGCGCTCCCGCGAACTGTTGGGGGTTAGAACCCTTCTGCCTCTTACCGTCCTTTTGACTATCCTGACTCCTCCTAGAGCCTCTCATCCTCTCCTCCTCTGCCTACATGATAGTCTCAAGATGGGTCGCCGCCTTCATAAGGCGCCCATAGTCTCTAATCATGGACCCCGCCACTCGAAACATGAGACTGGTCCTCAACCTCTTCTCAAACTCCAAACACCGACGCTCCTCAGTCGTCACCAACTCTGGTACAAATCTAGACAAGCTAGTGAATGTGGCTTCAAACTCAACCATCGGTGTGTTCAACTGTACCAGTTTAGAGAACTGGTCCATCAACTTCTCCCTAACCCTTGGAGGTAGAAACTTGTCTTAGAAGGCATCGACGAAGGCCTCCTAAGTCCCTCCAATGCGCCCCCACGCATACTTCCACCACTAACCCGTGTCTCCTTTCAATTGAAAGGACGCCAAGGTCACTCTCAAACCCCCTATCTTCGATGTCGAGCATCTCAAACGTCTTCACCATCTGTTCTAGCCACTCATCAGCATTCAGCAGCTCCTTGGGATCACCCAAAAATTCATTCAGATTCGACCGACAGAACTCCCTCTTCAGAAAAGACGGCCTTGCTTCCACAATTGGGGCCTGGACTTGATTCTCAGCCTTGAGAATGTCCATAGACTCTCGCAATGCTCCGGCCATTTCGCGGGCTAGGGCGTCCATAGCTTGTTGACCTACTGGCTCGGCCACGTTGGCCTGATCAACCCCTTTTTCCTGTGCCGGAATTTCACCAGGTATAGGCATCTCGTGCCTCCTAGGCCTACCGCGCCTACCACCACCACCATGTCCACGTCCTGACATCCTAATAAAGGTAACAAAAACAATTAGCACAACTACAAATGTGCCGAAGCTAACTCACTTGCGTCCTAAAGCGGTGGACAACAATAATTCACTCCACATAAGCATATTATCACATAAACACATACAAATTTCATTCCCGGATAATGACCGTCACATAAACACCATAGTAAAATTCAAACTATCAGATCAGAGAAGCCATAGATAAGGCTCGGTAGAAGCGGAGATAATGATAGGAGGGAGGGGAATTATGCGAACATATCATTATGCCATTGTCCAATATAACTTCTCATTAAACATCTCCAGGGATCACTTGACTAATTTGTAAGGTAGAATAATTACTTATCTCACTTTCAAAAATATCAGTTGAAAATTATTCTAGAATATTCTTTCAAATTTTGCTATTAAAAAAAATGTGGATAAATGCTGCCATTAGCAGAATTTCTTTAATTTAATAACAAAACTAGCTAAGCTTAACCAACTAGCATTCTGTAAATCACAGATAGGGGAATGAGCATTCAACATTAAAATAGTATTTCAAACTTCCAGAAGAATTCATACCTTTGCACTAGACAATTTATCAGAAGAGCCTAACTCCCCATAAACGAAGCATTGATGTTTCTTGTATTGACATTTTTTACAGAAAAATTCTGTATTGCCTACAAAAAACATGCATGAACTTAAAAAGTGTCCTAAGAATCTATCAAATAGTATAAGCACTGATGTCGCTCACTCGCCGCCGTCGTTTGTTACTCGCCGTCGTCTGTTGTAGCTCGTCATCGAGAGAGAGAGAGAGAGAGAGAGAGAGAGAGAAGAGATTAGAGATTTTTAGTTGAAGGAGATTTTTGGTTTTTGAGATTGGGGATTTTGGTTCAAGAGATTGGGGATTTTTAGTTGTGGGGGAAAACTAAGCGGGAATGGACAAAAAAAAAAAAAATCCTAAGCCTCAGATTTTGAATTTTTTTTTATTTATTATTTTTTTTTTGCAACGGGAGGTTGTCGACGCCAAAAAACTTTATTTTTTGTTAAAATAATTTTTTTTTTGATTTTTCATTTTTTTTTTAGTTACTAAGGTTGAAAATTTATTTGTTTCATTTTTATTTTAATGAAAAAAAAAATTATTTTTTTTATTTGGTAGAAGTAGGGGTAATATTTTAATAAAAAATAATTTCCGTTAAAATAAAATTAATTTTTTGTGGTCAATGAAAAATACTTTTCTACGGCCAATTTTTTTTTTGTTACTAAAAATCAGGAACTAATTTTTTGTCGTAGAGGAGAGGGAGCAACAGTAGTGGTGAAGGTGGTGGATAAGAGGTAGTGGTGGTGGTGGTGGTGGTGGTGGTGATGGCAAAAGAGATTAGTGGTGAAGTTGTGGTAGTGGTAGAGGAGATGGAGTTGCGATAGTAGAGGAGAGGTAATGGAAGTAGCAGTAGTAGTAGTAGTAGTGGTCGTGGTGGTAGTGGAGTGGTGGAGATGGTGGTAGTAATGGTAGTCATAGGTGTGGAGTGGCAACAATGGTAATAGTGGTGGTAGTGGAATGACATTTGCAGTAATGGTGACGGTGGTAGAGGAGATGGGTAGTATGAGAGACAGATAGAGAAGAAAGATAGAGAGAGACAGAGACAGAGTGATGGGTAAGAGAGAGACAAAATGATCGCTAAAAGTGCATTTTCTTATAGTGGATCGATAAATCGAGAGAGCTTGATAAATAGAGAAGAGGAGAGAGAGAAGAGGAGAGAGAGAAGAGGAGAGAGAGAGAGAGTGAGCAAGGCGAACACAGTGGGAGAGAGAGATAGACAGACAGACAAATAGACAAGCAGATAAGAGAAAGAAAAGAGTGATGAGAGAAAGAGAGATAGAGAGAGGCATAAAAAGAGAGAGAAACAAGAGATGAACGAGAGATAGACAAAAAGAGAGAGAAAGAGAGTGAAAAGAGATGAACAAGAGAGATATAGAAAAAGAGAGAGACAAAGAGAAAAGAGAGAAGAGAGATGAGCAAGAGAGACATAGAGAGAGATAGAGAGAAGAGAGGTGAGCGAGAAAGACAGAGAAAGAAGAGAGATAAGAGATAGAGAGAAAGAGATAGAGAGAAGAGAGATAAGCGAGAGAGACAGAGAGATGATCGAGAGAGAGAGAGAGACAAATAGACAGATAGAGAAGAGTGATGAATGAGAAAAGAAAGAGAAGAGTGAGAAGAGAGAGAGACAGACAGAGACAGAGACAAAGACAAAGACAAAAAGACAAGAAGATGAAAAAATGGGTAAAAAGAGAAATGTTATATCAAAAGAGCAAGACGACGTTGTTTTTTTAAATTTTTTTAAAATAGAAAAATACCATTGCATTTATTCAAATCATTTTGTGACTAATATATGAAGCCATCTCATAGTCACAATATTTTTTTTTTACCTTTTTTTTTTGTAACGGTACTTATTACGGTCGCAAAAAAACTCACTTTTTTTTTGCGACTGCAGCTAGTGCTGTCGTAAAAACTCTATTTTTTCGCGACAGCAATCTCTATCGTCGCAAATACTCCCTTTTTTTTTGCGACAACAATTTCTGCCATTGCAAATACTCTCCTTTTTCACAACAGCATTTTCTGCCGTCGCAAATACTCTATTTTTCCGCAACAGCAAATTGTGCCATTGCAAAAACTCACCTTTTTCATAACCGCAAATTGTGCCATTGCAAAAACTCATCTTTTTCATGACAGCAAGTTGTGCTGTCGTAAAAAGTCACTTTTTGAGACGGCAAGTGTGCCGTCGCAAATGCTTCCGTCTTTTAAGCCCATTTTTCTTGTAGTGTTATATACATATAGTTTCATAGCCTTTCAAATCTCAATTCTTAATTTTTTGTAAATTCTAAAAGTACAAAAAATTACGTGGCACTTGCTTTAAGCTAATTTTTCAATCCACTAATAAGTTTTCTTTTAAAATAAAAACTCACAATTTTATATGTGATTTTGATTACACCCATCTCTATCTCTACAATTTGCATTAAAATTGAAACTCTTCATAAAACATTCTATATCTATCTATCCATCTCCATAACAGAAAATAAAACTAATCTATTAGAGCAACTCCAACCACACTCTTTATTTTTCACTTGCTAAAGTACAAAAAAAGTACACTCTTTATTTTGCTTAATTAGTTTAGTTATTGTGTGTTCCAACCATACTCTTTATTTAACTAGTCATTCAAACTAACTTAACCAATTTTCAAAATAAAAAATGCTATATATATTATTTTATTTTTCATAGAATGCCACATACGCACCAAATGCTAATATGGTTGCCAATATGACATTTGTGATAATATTTTTCAATATTAGTTTTAAAAATATTATAAAAAATAATTTTTAACTAATATTTAATTTTTTTATATATAAAATGTATAGTATGTGAATATATACCAACATATGAATTTTGTAGAACCATCTAGAAGGGGAAGGGAGGGGAAGAATAAAAGAAAACAATGAAGAATTTAAAAAAAAAAAAACAATACAAAGGAAGTTCTTCAATAATTGTAAATTATCAAATTAAGAACCGAAAAAACACAAATTAACTAATCAAAAACCTTACAAAAGTCAATGAATAAAATGAGAAAAAAAAAATCATAAATAGCAAAGTTAGGAATAAACTTCAAAATAAGTAAACTATTTCTAATTCAAGTTATTACAAATCTCCATATAGATGCCATAAGTGCTCAACTAGGTCTGCTTGGAGTTTAGAATGAGTTTGTCTATCTCTGATGCGATGATGATTTTGAATGAATTCATAAAGTCCGGATGTGCGCTCGTGTGACATTGCTGGAGGGAGACTTTCATCAATTGCATCATAATTACAGTCTATATTTTGTTCATTTCGCTCATCCTCAACAATCATGTTATGCAATATTATACATGCCTTCATAATAACTTTAAGGGTTTTAACTTTCCAAAAACGTGTAGGCCCTCGCACAATTGCAAAACGTGCTTGGAGCACTCCAAATGCTCGTTCAACATCCTTCCAAACTGACTCTTGAGCTTTAGCAAAATGCATTTGCTTATTGCCTCGTGGAGATGGGATTGTTTTAACGAATGTTGACCATTGAGGATATATACCATTAGCGAAATAATATCCCACTGTATAGTCATTTCCAAACTCACATACTAAGTTTCTTGATTAATTTTTATTTATTATTAAAAATCTATTGGGTAATGCTTTCTCAACAATAAAAATATAACTATCTAATGATTTATGAAATTGAAAAGGAAAATATACTAACCCATTTCAAAATTCAAAAGTGTGCCATATAACTATTAAATAAAATCTAATTTTCTCATAATTTATGGCTTTTAAAAAGAAAGAAGACTAAATCAATTTTATAAATTTAAAATTGTGTATCACAAATTATGAGAAGCAATTCACATCTCCCATAAATCTTCCCTCTTGCACTTATTGGATTCAAGTCAAATTAGAATCGGCGTTGTAACAATTAGTGATGGAGCAATTGTGAAGAATTCAATTGATAAATTTTTTCATTGTAAGTTTATGCTTTTTTATAAAGATCAATTTCTAATCTTTAGCCTCCCACATCCTTATTTCTATTATGCATCTAACAATTATGTTAATTTCTAAAAATTTATTGTATGCTTATTTAATCTAAGTGTATTTTACAAAATAAATCTCTAATATCTTTGGTTGAGGTTCAATGGTTTAAAATATATATTTATCAAGCACATAAATATGGATGACAGAGGCTATTGAGAAAATATGCAATTTATTAACAAATTTTCATTGCAAGTTTCTTCTTCTTTTGAATGATGTATATGATTATAATATTACTTATGCATTTATGTTTTGGAATTTCCATGATTTTATATTTCAAAATTTGTATAAGGTTTGTTTTTAATTTTCAAATTTTATAGTAGGTGCACTTTTTCCTAAATAATGTTATACTTATTATATTTTTATATTATATTATATTGTGTAATTAAGTTTATTTGGTTGTAATTTTAAATTATAATTTATTTGATATTTTTATAGCTTATTTGGCTAAAAAATAGAGGCTTTTTAAACTACAGTTTGTAACTTATTTAAAATCCTTAAATACATATGAATATAAGAGTCTCATGTCTTTCGTCTTAGTAATAACTTTTGAGGCATTATGTATATTTACACAGTAAAAATGTTATATAGATTTATCAAAAGTTACATAGCACCAAATAAAATTACAACTTATTTTAAGTTAATAATTTAAAATTTTACTTATAATTTATAACCATTTTATGGGTCATACCAAACATTAAACAAAATTTTAAAAATACAAGGTGCATTTATATTAGGGCCTAAGTTTCATAAGCTTAATAATGACCGTGAACATGATGCACTAACATGTAGATAGTTTTTCTAAATAAATATTTGCCAAATTTTTGAATGAGAAAATTTGTTTAAAAAATAGGTTGATGATTAGATTTAAAGCATATTTGATAAAAATTAATTATTGAATTTGTAATGCTAAAAGTTTTAATAAAGTATAAAATTTTTAAATTATATAAATTTATTCATAAATTTTAAATGTGAAAATGGCTTGGAGTATTTGAAAATATTAGATTTATTCATAAATACTGAATTTTCAAATGTTAGAAGAACTATTTGATTAAATATAGAACTTTTTAATAAAAATGGTTTATTGATAAAGTTATTTCATACATATTTATAATGTATCATGTCTATTTTTTTTTTTTTTTTAAAGTTTGTGATTAACTCTTAAAAATTTATAAAATTCTTATTTGAAATGTGGATTATGCATAAATTTATTAACAAATGAGAAGAAAAAAAATATATAAATTCACATTTAGTACACGCATTACCTTTTATTTAAACTATGTGAACTATAAGTCAAGTAGTCATTCTGGCTCAAGTTACCTACTGGATAAATATTAAGATTTAGGTACTGGTCATTAAAATGGTCTAACACATTTTCAATCAAATACACAATAAAAAAACTTAGGCCTATGGACTAGAGTTAAATTGTTTTATATACATATTTAGTTTAATTTATTTGTTTAGTATATTAGTTCTAAATTTTTTTAATATAAAACAATTAAAAAATATAAAAAATAAAAAATTAAAAATGATCTATATGGAGTCCAAATTAAGAAAATGCCTATAGGGTTTGCAAAATGTTCAATTGGTCTAACCTCTAAAATATTAATTAACTAATATTTAATGAGACTGTTTTAGAGGTTATACCTAGTAGCCTAGCATGATCGAAATCATTGAAATCTTATTTGAGGAGTGGGTTGAAGATTGGAGTCACTGATACTTTATTTTTATTTTTTTTTCTATTTTTTATTTATTCTTGAATTTTGATTTATTGATGAGGTAATTGATTTTACATAATAGATATGAGATAATTGGTAGATTGAAAACTAAAATTACGAAATTCATCAACACGAAATATATTTATATTTTATCGTAAATATAATTATTATATGGGAACTAATTAATGTTAAATAAATTTTATTTTATATTATAAATAAAATTTTTGTTATAATTTAATTTTAAAAATAATTTTTAATTATTTATTTTAACCTGTGCATAGCACGGGTATTATACTAGTAGATAGATATAAAAAAAATAAAAAATAAAAAATAAAATAAAAAACCCACACATCTATCCATATCCCTCTTAAACCTCTCATTTATCGCTTAATTCATCTCCATACATAATTACACTACTTCAAATAATCCCAGTAGTCCACTACTACAAATATCCGTACATTTACTTTGAGAGTGTTTGATAATATGATTCAGTATGATTCAGCACTTAAAACTAAATGTATTAAGTAATAATCAATTAGGTCTGTTTGATAACCACAATTGATATTATTTTAAAAAAATTAAGTGCATCTTAAAATGTAAACTAAAACTTAAGAAAATTTTAAGTCATATTCTGACTAAATTTATAAATACCAAATATAAGTATCAGTATATATTGTTATAAAGTCACTACAACCACCACCATCATGAAACTGCCGCCATCGTCACCACCACCGTCGTCGCCACCACTATTACCATATCGCCGCCATTACCACCACCACAACGATCATTGTAACGCCTCCAATATAATTACAATAATCCAACTCCAAACACCAATACAAAGTGATATAGATACAATAAGAAGCTTTTATTCATCAGAGTTAATATACAAAAGGTAACACATGCGATATATATTTATAAATTATTCATCATGAATCTACAGCATATGTTACAAGACGTAATAAGGAATGTGTAGGACAATCTTCACTGTATTTAAAAGATTTAACTCTATTGTGTACACAACAACAAATAGAATTTAAAGAAATAAAGAAAAGGAGAGAATTTGTTTGATTACAAAAATCAAACTCGAAATAAAAATAAATAAATAAAAACAACACCGAAAATAAATTAAATAACTTACTTGATTTAATTTCTTTGAATTATTTTCTGATCAAGTCCAGTGTTTGACACTGTGTCCTTAAGACAGATTCGTCCTCTCCACGGTGCTTTCAGAATTTGGACGTCTATCTCCCAGGATAAAATGATCTACTACAAACAATAGCAGCACTACAAATTGTTTGCCTTACGAACACACTAAGTGTTTACACTCTTTCTGACAAGTAAATAATGCAGCAAAATGAAGAGGAAGTTTGCAGAATTATGAAGGACGAAAATTAGAGTTACAAAATCCAAATGAGGGTGGTCCTATTTATAGATGTGAAGGTGGCTCTTGGATTTGAAATAAACAGGTATGTAACTCTTGGTTTTGAATTGAACAGGTATCATACCTGTTGGGTTTTGAATTCAAACAGATTTGAATTAAATCAAACAGATAGTAAAACGGGAAGGGCCCTGTTTGGGTGTGCATTAATTCCAAAACAGTTTATTTCTGTTTGAAACCGGGAAGGGCCCTGTTTGGGTGAACAAATAATCCAAACCAATTTAATTTGAATTATGGATTTTATTTTAATAAAAAATAAAATTAAATTCAAATGTTTTTGGCCCAAAAAGATTAGAAGCCCAACCCAACCACACACCACGCACCCGCGCCCAGGCCCAGCCCAGCCCGCCCGACCGACCGGACGGACGGCGGCGGCGGCGCGCGCGCGCGTGTGTGGTGATTTTTTGGGTCCAATGGGTCTAGCCCATTTTGCCCATAACCTCTCCCTCTAAAACACTTGGGTACCCCTTGGGGCACACCCCAAGAATCACACCCTAAGCCTTATAAACCCTTTCAAAACCTCCCACCAAATCAATGTGGGACAAGCCAATTTACAACCTTAAGGAATTTCCACCAAAACTCCATTTTCATGGAGCACACTTTGGCTTCAATTTCCCATTCACTCGGTAATGGTTTTGAGCAACCAAATATACCACGTGAATCACAACGCGGCATAGAACGCGTTACCACTTTGACCCGAGTTAATCGACACTCGGGGCCCACCTAAAAAATAGACCGAACTTAGGAAAAAATTCTGGTTTTATCCAGAATTTTATAACCATTTCCAACAATCCCCCACATGAATGGAATTTGATGACAACGGAAATGCAACAATATGCAGACTTTAACGAAAGAGTATAAGTCGAAAATATCTTGCATCAGGATAGGTAGTTTTCGGCTTTGAACCTTCCCTAGTGATAACCTATCGGACTTACTGGCTAACCAATGGACGCGATGCCTTGAATTGTTCAGCCGTTTGTGTAAGCCAAGACAATAGATTTCACACAAAATATCTTCTAACACATCGTGGTTCTCACTGTTGTGTTCATTTTGGCCTTGAACGCACCTGGTTTTCATAAGTGTTTCTAGAGAATTTAGCCTCTTCATTCTCATAGAACCGGCCCCAGTTCAACACTCATATAGGTGATTCTTATTGTGAGTATCTCCTTATACTCGTCTTGATTTTATGTCTTAACCAAGATATAAGTAATCATTAAAAGCAAAGCTTATCCTTATACCCCTGCAGACAACATATGTTGCAGATATCACTCTCACCATAGGAATGGGTAGGAATTTTAATCCCTTGGTGATTTCTGGCGAGCCATACATAACTTAGTTGTCCCTTTAAACTTAGTTCTTGGGATCTCCAGTCATATAAGTAGGGTTACCATTATGACGACTCTTATGTAATAGGCTTTAATCCCATCCCCTTCGATGAACTATACACTAGCTCTTTTGTCAAACCTTTTGTTAACGGATCCGCAATATTCTCTTTAGATTTTATATAATCTATTGAGATTATTCCGTTTGACAACAATTGCCTTACGGTATTATGTCGACGACGTATATGTCGTGACTTACCGTTATACATGTGATTCTGTGCCCTGCCTATTGCAGATTGACTATCACAATGAATGCAAATAGCTGGCACAGGTTTTGGCCACATTGGAATGTCTTCTAAGAAGTGACGAAGCCATTCTGCTTCTTCACCTGCTTTGTCTAAAGCAATGAACTCGGATTCCATTGTGGATCGTGCGATGCACGTTTGTTTCGTGGATTTCCATGAAACAGCAGCGCCTCCTAGAGTAAAGACATATCCACTAGTGGATTTTGAATCTTTAGTATCCGATATCCAATTGGCATCACAATAACCTTCGAGTACTGCTGGATATCGAGTAAAGTTCAAACCATGATCACGAGTAAATCTTAGATATCTAAGAACTCGAATGATCGCTTTCCAATGGTCTTCTCCAAGGTTACTAGTGTACCTACTCAATTTACTGATAGCATAAGCTATATCAGGACGAGTACAATTCATTAGGTACATTAGGCTTCCAATGATTTGGGAGTATTTTAACTGAGACACTGCATCACCTTTATTTTTCGATAAATAAAGACTGATATCTACAGGTGTTCTAGCTAAATTCAAATCATCCTTAATAAATTTATCAAGAATTTTCTCAATATAATGAGATTGAGATAATGCATATCCGTCAGATGTTTTAGTAATTTTCATTCCTAATATAACATCTGCGACCCCCATATCTTTCATATCAAATCTTTTGTTAAGCATCTGCTTAGTTGATTTGATCATGTTTTGACTGCTTCCAATGATAAGCATGTCATCCACATAAAGACAAACTATGACATATCCTTGGTCAGTGTTTTTAACATAGACGCATTTGTCACATTCGTTTATCTTAAACCCATTAGTAAGCATTGCATGATCAAATTTTTCATGCCATTGCTTAGGTGCTTGTTTTAATTCATAAAGGGATTTTACAAGTCGACAAACTTTCTTTTCTTGCCCTGATACTACAAACCCTTCGGGTTGTTCCATATAGATCTCTTCATTTAGATCACCGTTTAAGAAAGCTGTCTTAACATCCATTTGATGTATTTCTAAATTAAACAACGCTGCTATAGCAATAAGCATGCGAATGGATGTTATTCTTGTCACAGGGGAATATGTGTCAAAATAATCCAGACCTACCTTTTGTCTGTAACCTTTAACAACAAGTCTTGCTTTATACTTGTCAATTGAACCATCTGCTTTCATTTTTCTCTTGAATATCCATTTATATCCAAGAGGTTTAGAACCTGGTGGAAGATCCACCAATTCCCAAGTATGATTTTGCATAATGGATTCAATTTCATTATTAACAGCCTCTTTCCACAAAGGTGCTTCAGGACCTGTCATTGCTGCCTTAAAGCTTTGAGGTTCATTTTCTAACAAGTATGTCAGAAAATCTGGACCAAAGGATTTTGATGTTCTCGCTCTTTTACTTCGTCTTGGTTCATCATTAGTTAAATCCTGTTGGTTGAGACTATTACTAGTCTCTTGTGTTTGATTGTCATTAGTCTCTTGACTTTGTGTACAATCATAAGTTCTTTTCTGTGAACTTAATTCCTGTCCTTTCTTGTAAGGAAAGACATGTTCAAAAAACACAGCATTCCTTGACTCTATAATAGTGTTCACATTTATATCAGGTATATCTGATTTATAAGTCAGAAACCGATATGCACTACTATTCTGAGCATAACCAATAAACACACAATCTACTGTTTTTGGTCCTATCTTAGTCTTTTTAGGAACAGGTACTTCAACTTTTGCCAAACACCCCCACACTTTTAAGTATTTGTAGGAAGGTGGTCGACCTTTCCACAATTCATAAGGAATGCTTTTGGTTTTCTTGTGGGGTATTCTATTAAGAACATAATTAGCAGACAATATTGCTTCCCCCCACAAGTTCTGTGGTAAGCCTGAACTTAGTAACATGGCATTCATCATTTCTTTTAGGGTTCTATTCTTCCTTTCAGCAATTTCATTTTGCTGTGGAGAATAAGGGGCTGTAGTTTGATGAATAATGCCATGTTGTGCACAAAATTCATTTAAAGGTGCATCATATTCACCACCCCTATCACTTCTAACCATTTTAATGGTTTTACCAAGTTGATTTTCAACTTCTGTTTTGTAGAGTTTAAACATTTCTAAGGCTTCATCTTTACTTCTAAGTAAATAAACATAACAATATCTTGTGCAATCATCGATAAATGTTATGAAATATTTTTTGCCACCTCTAGTTTGAATAAACTTTAAATCACATACATCAGTGTGAATTAATTCTAGAGGTTCGGTTTTTCTTTCAACCGATTTAAATGGAGCCTTAGTTAGTTTCGCTTCTACACAAATTTCACATTTATGATTAGGATTAATTTCAAACTTTGGTATATAATCTAAACCAATTAATCTACGCAAAGCATCAAAATTCACATGTCCTAATCTACCATGCCATAAATTTGACTCAAGAATATAAACAAAAGATGTGTTATTCTTATTCATAGCAACTTTCGGTACAACTGTCATTACATTTAACTTAAAGAGACCATCACTCATGTATCCCTTACCAACATACATACCACTCTTTGTTAATACAAATTTATCAGACTCAAATACAAGCCTAAAACCATTTTTGCTTAACAAAGACCCAGAAACTAAATTCTTCCGGATGTCAGGTACATGCAGTACGTTGTTGAGGGTCAGTTCTTTCCCTGATGTCATCTTCAAGATCACTTTCCCTTGTCCAGCCACAGCAGAAGTAGAAGAATTTCCCATGAAAAGTTGTTCACCATTTGCTGCCTCATTGTAGGTAGTGAACATCTTCTTGTCCGCACATATGTGACGAGTTGCTCCAGTGTCAACCCACCACTCTTTGGGATTTCCAACCAAGTTAGCCTCAGACACCACAGCAGAAAGGTTGATGTCATTCACTCCATCAGAGATGTAATCCAATTCTGTTACATTGGCCTGATTGGTGGTCTTCTTACTTGTACTTCCATGATTCTTTTTAGGACGGCGGCAGTCAGAAGCTCGATGTCCAGTTTTGCCACAGTTATAGCATTTTCCTTTGAACTTCTTGCTACTATCGCCTTGTTTAGGACCATCTCCAGTAAACTTTCTCTTTTTGTTATGTGGTTTATGAACTTGTTCAACCACATTTGCCTTGGACTCAATGGGATTTTTCCCATTCCTCTTTTCAGCCTTTCGGTTATCTTCTTCAATTCTTAACCTTACAATCAATTCATCCATAGTCATCTCTTTGCGTTTATGTTTTAAATAATTTTTGAAATCTTTCCAAGCCGGTGGTAACTTTTCCACTAAAGCTGCGACTTGGAATGACTCGCTAAGAGACATACCTTCTGAATGAATATCATGCAAAATTATTTGAAAACTTTGAACTTGAGATATTACCGTTTGGGAGTCTACCATAACAAAGTCCAGAAATTTACCGACGACAAATTTCTTCGTGCCGGCATCTTCTGTCTTGTATTTCTTCTCCAAAGAATCCCACAATTCTTTTGCTGTTTTCAGAGGACTGTATACATTATACAGCATATTGTCAAGGCCATTTAGGATGTAGTTTCTGCACAGGAAATCTGAATGTTTCCAAGCATCTACAGCGGCAACAACTTGCCGATCACTTTCACCCTCTTTAAGTGCTGGAGCCTCTTCATGGAGAAACCGGGCCAAATTAAGAGTTGTAAGATAGAACAGCATCTTCTGCTGCCATCTCTTAAACTCGGTACCATTAAATTTTTCCGGTTTTTCTCCATGATGAACATGGTTCTGGATAGGGACCGATGTAGGTGTAACAATAGGAGTACCACTGCCAGATGCAGTTTCAGTTGTAGTAGCCATAATCTCTGATTACAAAAATCAGAAAATATTAAAACACAAATTAATTTTCTAGTTACTAAAACCAGAAAATAATTATAACAACAAAATAATTTTATTTTCCTTGTTACTAAAACTTGAAAAATAAAATATCACAAGAATTTTCTGTAATACCAAATAATATTCTGAATTGTTAATGACACCAGTATCGTACTACTAGTAGTTGTCAAAGAAAAGAGACAGTATATTACTACTATCTGTCAAATAGCATAAATCACTATTTGTTTTTCCAACCAGAATATTAATTTGAAAACACAGAAAATTAAATACAATGAAGATACCCAAAAAAGGAATCTGTCTTAAGATTGTAGGACAATCTTCACTGTATTTAAAAGATTTAACTCTATTGTGTACACAACAACAAATAGAATTTAAAGAAATAAAGAAAAGGAGAGAATTTGTTTGATTACAAAAATCAAACTCGAAATAAAAATAAATAAATAAAAACAACACCGAAAATAAATTAAATAACTTACTTGATTTAATTTCTTTGAATTATTTTCTGATCAAGTCCAGTGTTTGACACTGTGTCCTTAAGACAGATTCGTCCTCTCCACGGTGCTTTCAGAATTTGGACGTCTATCTCCCAGGATAAAATGATCTACTACAAACAATAGCAGCACTACAAATTGTTTGCCTTACGAACACACTAAGTGTTTACACTCTTTCTGACAAGTAAATAATGCAGCAAAATGAAGAGGAAGTTTGCAGAATTATGAAGGACGAAAATTAGAGTTACAAAATCCAAATGAGGGTGGTCCTATTTATAGATGTGAAGGTGGCTCTTCATTTTGAAATAAACAGGTATGTAACTCTTGGTTTTGAATTGAACAGGTATCATACCTGTTGGGTTTTGAATTCAAACAGATTTGAATTAATTCAAACAGATAGTAAAACGGGAAGGGCCCTGTTTGGGTGTGCATTAATCCAAACCAATTTAATTTGAATTATGGATTTTATTTTAATAAAAAATAAAATTAAATTCAAATGTTTTTGGCCCAAAAAGATTAGAAGCCCAACCCAACCACACACCACGCACCCGCGCCCAGGCCCAGCCCAGCCCGCCCGACCGACCGGACGGACGGCGGCGGCGGCGCGCGCGCGCGTGTGTGGTGATTTTTTGGGTCCAATGGGTCTAGCCCATTTTGCCCATAACCTCTCCCTCTAAAACACTTGGGTACCCCTTGGGGCACACCCCAAGAATCACACCCTAAGCCTTATAAACCCTTTCAAAACCTCCCACCAAATCAATGTGGGACAAGCCAATTTACAACCTTAAGGAATTTCCACCAAAACTCCATTTTCATGGAGCACACTTTGGCTTCAATTTCCCATTCACTCGGTAATGGTTTTGAGCAACCAAATATACCACGTGAATCACAACGCGGCATAGAACGCGTTACCACTTTGACCCGAGTTAATCGACACTCGGGGCCCACCTAAAAAATAGACCGAACTTAGGAAAAAATTCTGGTTTTATCCAGAATTTTATAACCATTTCCAACAGAATGAAAGCTAAACAGATATTCATGTGCCTTAATGGCTTACATCTTTCCAAGACCGTACTTGGTTACAACAAAATGAGTCATAAGCTCAATACAAATAAAGCCCTAGGCTTGTAAAAGAGTAAATACAAAATAAACAGTAATTGAGCCTTCAGTTCCACAATCCTCCCAAGCTAAGTTCTTGACGGAGACATATCATAGCACCTGAAAATGGTTTTCCCAAGTAGGATGAGTCAAAGCCCAGTAGAAACAATCTAACACAATATATTAATCTTAACAAAGATATAAGTATAATGTGCATATACAATGCTTGAGATAAAATCTTTCATTTTCTACAAGATCATAATATGCCAAGTTTATATCTCAATCCATTTTATCTCAATTCATTTCACCTCAACTCATTAGTCAAATTCTTTGTTATCCAGACAACCCAACTGAGGCTACAACTCATTGGTTCTCTAATCAATACAACCATTACATAAACACTTCAATGCCATTTTACAAAAATTTCGTCCACGGGAATCGACACCCATATATAAGCGCGATTTTTGAGACTTTCACCCTGAACACGCAAGCCAACTTAATTCAATGGAGTCCATCCCCTTTCTGTTTCTAAACATAGAGTACATCGCATTTTTCTTCCTAAACATCATACATATACAATGTATTAAAACACAGTCATATTCAATGATAACAAATAAGAGATTAGTTTCAATTCACATAATCCTCATGCAATTTCTACAACAATCATAGTTATCCTCCACCTATAACCCAAAACTGATATTTCTAAACAGATATACAATCTCCAAGACAGATAAATTATCTAAATTTCCATAAGTGAGAGATAATACATATCTGTGCAGGGAGCAAATATTTGGTAATGCCCGTACTCCTTCCGTCCAAGCTCCTCGTCTGTCTGATTGACCTGAGAACATAACAGCGGTGAGCAACCTGGCGGTGTGTGGCTGGAAAACCCCTCCGACGGTCAAGTTAGCACACACTCAGGGATATAGAGAGAAAGAGGAGAGAGTTGAGTGTTTTGGTTTTTCTCACCAAATGATGTTTTATATCCAGCATGGGGGCGCAGTTACGCTTATATACTTTCTGCGCTCAACTCTGCACCCATTAGTCTCTTAACACGTGGTGCTGCTCTCCCATCTGTCAGCACAAATCCAGCAATCACCACCTAGCCCAACCGTCAGGCTACATTAGCGGGAACTCGGCAGCCCGGCGGAATCACCTCGGCCTTCCACGACCGTGCTGCGTAATGTGCCCGAGTGCTCCACTCGCCGAGCTCCATAATAGCTGAGCTCGGTAGCACTCCGGCAGGACCGAGTTCCATACAGGTTTCACTGGCATTCAGAAGACTTTTCTTACCGAGCTAATCGTGCTCCCACAAAACCCGGTAGCAGACGCTCATCTCGGCTAAGTAGACCTCGAGGATAGGCCTCGGCTGAGCAAGTCCAAATTCGAGGAAGCTCGGTCCAAACATGGGACCTGGACCTCAGACTTAGGCCTGGACCGAGCAAGATCATCTCAAAGGAAGCCCCAGTTAGCTCGGCCTAAATAGGGGCAAACCTCGACCGAGCAAATCCCACTCTGATCAGGCCCAAGTTAACTCGACCCAAACATGCTCGGCCATCTTCTGTCCGGCTCCTTCCACGGCCCAAAGCCAGATTATAAATCTCCCTCTCAATTGCCCCTTAATTCCATCCGCGCAAGCGTGACTAGGATTACATGATCCGACCGGGGTAGATTCTCCCTCGGTTCTTAGTTCGCAAGGCGTTAACCGCGCTAATCCCCATGCTTAGTTTCTTGGCTTACTCGGTTGACGCCTCGACTTGCCATCTTGCCTCTTCAGTATTGACACCACCGTCATTATGAACACGCGTCGTCCATTTATTGGCCTCGAGCAGCCAACCTAGGCATCCCTTCACATTCGAAATTTTGGCGGTTCTTTTCGCCTATAAACACACCATATCTCCCTTTCATTCCCTTCTTGCTGCTTCACCTTTGCTCCAGATGAACCAAAGTTGCTGTGCCAACCTCACTACTCAAACACTGTTCTTGCCTTGGATTGAAGCTCGAAGAATCAGCTTTTGCCTCTATACTGGTAAGCTCTTTGAAACTCCTCATTGATTTTTCATTTGGTATTTCACATTCTAGGGCACGAAATCCATAGATTTTAGGATTTAACCCCCAAAAACCTCTTCTGCCCCTGTTCTCTTTGCTGTTCTTCAACTCCAGTGATGAACACACAAAGATCTGGAGCGGACCGAGCTCTAGGCCATCTTTTGATCCCAAAAAACACCTAAACCGAGCAAATTACGAGTTTGCAAAAACTCCTGTAGGAACCGAGGTAGGCTGAGGGCTTGACTGCTAGACCGGGCTAATATCGGGTCCACTTAAGCGGCCGAGCTTCTGGATTTACCTTCGTGACCGAGGTGGTCTGGCACTCCATCTGACCGAGCTAAAGTCAAGCTCGTTTTACGCGACCGTGCTCCCTCTTACACTTACCCTCCTTTTCTTGCAGAGTCCAAGGGGACCATGCACCAACACTGAGACTCTCAAAGATCGAGCAGCCATCAAACAAGAGTTTGTGCCAAACCAACACAGCCGTGCTAAAACTAGCCGGCTACACACATGGGGCGCTACTGCTTCCTGGTCGACACGTCGATTGCTCTAGCCGCGTTTCGGGAAGAATACGGTATCCCGGACGATGTTTATCTAGAGCTCGGTACTAAGGACACGACCCCTTGGGGCAGATTAGACTAGTGCCCCTTCACCGTGCTTTCCATTATAGAAGGTGGCCTCCGCTTCCCGGTTAACCCCCTAATGTGTGAGTTCTTGCGGCGCACCGAGCAAGCACCAACCCAAGTATCAACCAACACTTACCGCATAATAAACGGAATTGCCGAGCTAAACAACCGGCTAGGAACCAATCTAGGATTAGGCAAGATACTTCACCAGTATACCCTCGGGCATACAGGTGACGGCCTTACCTATTATTTAAGATCAGACCGGGCAAGGAGAAAATAGTGACCGGTACCCCAGACAAAGACTTACATGAGGTGTCTGGTAATTACGAAACAGCGACGTGCCGGGCTGGTATATCAGCAAGAATTTTGGCGAAACATGTAAGCCGTGATAACTGCTCGGTCAAATTACTTTCCTTTACTATTCTGTACTTAATATCTTTTCTTCTTCTCTTTGTAGCCATTGAAGCTTTGCAAGCCAACTACTACAACCCCAACAAATCATCCATCAGAACCGTGCTTCGGTACCGTAACCGGGATTGCCACAAACTTCTCGGTTACGTACCGACCTACAGATACTCCGCTCCCCGCCGGAGTAGAGTGACAGACTTCCTTTGAGCACTGTCGCCACCTCCTGACCCCACACTTCTGGACGTGCCCCTTATCCGGTTGACCGAGGCAGAGGAGATGGCCAAAAGAAGCCGCATCAAGAATCTGATCACTGCTACATCCACCGAGCTACCAAGCATCCCCTCCCGCACAGCCGATGCCGGTAAATCAAGCGGGACCGTGGTTGCATTGGCATCACCTGCCGTGGTGCAGGCAAGCAAAGAAAGCCGCCGAGCTGGAAAAAGGCCTTATAACATCGATCCCTTAGCCGAGCTCGTTGTAGAGTTGAACACCGAGCAACCGACGGTCACAACTGACCCAACACCACCATGGAAGCCCCAACTGAAGCACCGGGGAAAAGAGATCCCGGCCAGCGCATCAGTCAAAGGGGACAAGGAGCATCTACTCGCCTTTGACCTAACCAAAGCCTTGCTTCTGCCGAGCGACGTGACCGGCAACAACCACGTGCCGGACTCCCGGCTCGTGAAGTCCTCGGTCAAGTCTATGACCCGGGTAAGAATCTTGAACTTTTTATTCAAATTTTTCCGAGTGTTTGCCCGGTTTCCTTTCTTTAATCAAACTCTTTTCTTTGTAGGCCATCCAGAAACAACATCTGGTCATGGAGAGGATTCATAGACTCCGGTAGAAGGTAACCGAGGTTGCCAGCCAGGTTGAGCACCTTCAAACCGAGCTGGGCGATCAAAAGCTTCTTTGGAGATTGCAAACTCCGACAACTCCAGATTGCTCGGCCAGCTTGGAGCCGCCGAGCAAGAGTGGGACGCTCTCCGGGCTGAGCTGGAGGTGTTGAAATAATCAAGGAAGGATGAGCTGGATGAGGCGAACAATGAAGGTTTTAAGGAGGCTGAGGAAAACTACACGAAGCAAGTCCATGCACCCAAGATATTTTCTTCAAGGCTGGCTGGAAGGCTGCTTGCGAACAGCTCAGCCAAGGATCTGGAACCGACGTGTTTGCTCTCCCCCAGCTGCCTTCCTGCCGACATACATGGTGCCATACGCCAACGATGTCATCAGTGCACTGCAGGCTAATGCCGAGGAAGACAGCGGGGAGGAAGCCGAGGAAAATGCCTGTAGACGTCCCCGAACGCCCCGGGAGGATGACCCCTGTTCTGTTCGTTTTGGGCTCACTACAGTTCGGACTCTTAAATCGTCATGGTTCTTGATCTGAACCAAAGAGTCCAAATCCGGCAAATCGTTTTGGAAAACAGATTTTTAGAAAAGAAGTGCCAAACATGGACTGCTTTGCCAGATACAGAGTCGCCACCTAAATATTTTATTTTGGGAATTTAGGAAACCCTGACTCGTTTGCCTAAGGCCAGGTGTCCGTCATCACCAAAGTTGCCTCGGCTCGGGAACTTGGGTATGATTGGGAAAGGTCAACTATGAGCACCCCCTCTCGCCTGATCCGAAGATTGGCCTCCACTAACCATGATATCTTGTTTTGAAAACATTATGCGTTCGTATTCCGATTATTAGCCTAGATTTACTATGTGATGCGTACAGCAAAACAAGTATAGACTAAATTGCCTAAGTCGTAACAAAGCATCGCTTTTCTGTTTGTTTGGAAAATGGTTTGAATTTTGCTACTCGCGAGTAGACTAAAATACGTATTTCGATGAATTATCCCAATTCAAACAATCCAACCTTCACCCACAGGCATTCATGCAGTTATATCACATAAGCATATAGCCACATGGTAAGCATGCTATCATGTTAACATTCACACTCATGTGAGATGCTAAAGCATAAATACTTACATCGTACTCCGTGCCAAAACAATGAACTAGTTAGTAATCATATGTATGATCCTAATTCATGTTAAGGTGGCTAATGTATCTCATACAAAATGTCACTAGAATAGGCTCAGCTAATCTATGAATGGCATGTGAGATGTGACAGATAACATGTATTCAAGTTTGATTTGAAATACTATGCAGTTAGTATGATGAGCCGAGCCCGATGCATGCAATACCGATGAATGATGCACGCATGCATAGCATAAGGATGCTAAATTAAATATGCCCTAGTACTAACCATCAAAGCAAGTAAGTAAAAGGGAGAAAGAAATGGGGGTTGGAAGACATGCACATACGCAACAACACTTATTACAAATTTACCCTCGCTCGGAGGGACCGAAAGAATAATACAATTTAACTAACCATCAAGCTAACTAAATATTACAGACAATTAACTAGTTAAGAAAATTAACTAAGCTAATTAAGCAGTGAAAGTAGCCTCGAGAAGAGGGCCCAATGTATGCGCGCTCGGTTCCGCTCGGAAACCCACCACCAGGCACAAGTTTGCCTCAGTTTCCCCTGCTCTGCTCCTTTGAAAATTGCACAACTCTCAAGGCATGCTCCATGGACACTTTGGATCACCACCGACCTAGTGGAAACCCTACCGACCATGTTCAGATGGTCGTCGACCATTTGTTGAGCTCTTGGCCATAAATATTTGGTCGGTCGGCAGTATAGATGGCCGGCCGGCCAAAGCTTCCTGTAGAAACCTGTTTTGACTGCAGCAGAGGGCAAAACATGGCATGGCAATGCATTTCAAGCAATGTTTGCACCAACCACACTCCTTATCATGTTTATGACTCGAAGGAGGATGGTCCTCAATCGCACATTTCAATGCGTGACGGCTCAAGAAACCAAGTGTGCCATTTCAATGTCGAATGAAAGGCACTTAAACAAACAAATGGCCCAACCTCTATCACTTGATCAAGAGGCAAGACATGCATGCCAATGCAATGCAACCTAGGCATGCGAACTAGGCATGCAATATGAACATGAAGACAAGTATGCTAGGCACACAACCTAAGCTAGCAAGCATGCAAGCATGTAATAACTATGCTAATGATCAACATGCAAGATGTAACCTAATCATGCAAGTGTGTAAGGCATGCAACATGTTATGCAACCTAGGCAAGGAAATGCGTGCCAAATACAAGTGTCACTTAAACATGCAACAACAATACATGGTAAGTCAAGTATGCAATCAACACACAAGGTGAGCATGCCACAACATGCAAAGGAGGGACTTACACTAATTTGGACAGCTCTCTATTAGGCCCAAAACAGTGGCCAAATGCTATGGAAATGAGAGGCAAAACACACACAAGCATGCATATGTTAAGGCCTAAACACTTAAGCATCAAGAAGCATCTTTTAAGCACACTTAAAAGGGAATAACCATGGACATATGGCATACATAATAAGCTCTGAGAACATGTAGGAAATGATGCCAAATCAACCTACCAATGCAAGCTAGGCATGCAACCAAGCCCAAGGACCTAAAACATGATCATATGACACATGAAGCAAATGACCAAAATGACCCAAAACAGTCCTAAATCATGCAAAAGTAAGCCCTAAGAACCACTTAGATGGCATCTAAATGACCTAATCCTAGAGGCATACACAATAGCACAAACATGAAGCATGAAACACCAACCTCTTAACACATTAAAGGGGCATCAAATGTAAGCATTCAAGCATACCATGAGGACTGAAATGACATGGCAAATGGTTCCAAACCACTGAAACAAAGCAAGTAAAGCATGCTCCACACTCACACACCCAAGGCTAACAAGCCAAAATGCAAGGTGGCTATATTAAGCTTGTCATGGTCGACCAAAACAACCAAAAATAGAACTTAAGTATGCTAAAACAAGCACAAAAGCTTCACAAAGTTAGGTGTAACAGCGCCCGCGTGGGCCTCATGCTACAGTTCGGACTCTCGATTTGTGTCACGGTTCTTAATCTGAACCAAAGAGTCCAAATCTGGCAAATCGTTTTGAGAAACAGATTTTTGAAAAAGTAGTGCCAAACATGGACTGCTTTGCCAGATACAGAGTCGCCACCTAAATATTTTTTATGGGAGAATTTAGGAAACCCTGACTCGGTGCCGAAGGCCACGTGTCCGCCATCACCGGAGTTGTCTCGGCTCGGGAGCTTGGGTACGATCGGGGAAGGTCAGCTATGAGCACCCCCTTTCGCCCGGTCCGAAGACCGGCCTCTACTAACCGTGATATTCTGTTTTGAAAATGTTTATGTATTCTTATTCAGGTTATTAGCCTAGAATTACTATGTTATGCGCGCAGCAAACAAGTATAGACCAAATCGCCCAAATTGGAACAAAACATTTCATGTTTGTTTTGAAGATGGTTTGCTACTCGCAAGTAGGCTAAAATACAGATTTTGCCACCCTCAAGTGGGCTTTTAGAGAAGATGATTTTGCCACTATCTAGTGGGCTTAAAACTCACAGTTTTAATGCATTATTCCAATTTAGGTAATTCAACCTCTATCCACAGGCATTCAAGCAGTTATATCACATAAGCAGCTAGCCTCATGGTAATCATACTGTCATGGCAACACTCACACGCATGCAATATGCTAAAGCATAAAAGCTTACCTAGTACTCCGAGCCAAAACAGAAACTAGTCAGTAATCATATGCATGATCCTAGTTCATGTTAAAAATGGCTAATGCAACACATGCAAAGATGCAATCTAAACAGGCTCGGCTAACCCTAAAATGGCATATGAAATGCTACAAGTAACATGTATTCAATTTGGAATTGAAACGTACAATGTAGTTTGTATGATGTACCGAGCCCGGTGCATGTCAACAAATGCATGAATGCACGCATGCATAGCATAAGGTATGCTAATTTAAACGTGTCCTAATACTAACCATTAAAGCGGGTAAGTAAAAGGGAAGAAAGAAGTGAGGTTGGAAGACATACTCACCACCCACGCACACTTATTACAGATTTGCCCTCGCTCGGAGGGACCGAATAAATATTACAAATTAATTAACTACGCAAGCTAATTAATATTACAAATTGCCTAATTTAATTAACAAATTAAATAAACTAAGAAAAATAGTAAAACGCCTCGAGAAGCGCGCCGCCATGCACAAGCTGCCTCTGTTTTCCTTCCTTCACTTCTCTGGAGGCTGTCAAAACCTCAAGGTTACATCCCTGGGCACTGGGGAGTACCACCGGTTGAGTGGGATCATCACCGGCACTGGTATGTGTCCATCGGCACAAAATTGAAGCTGTCGGCAGAGAAAAGGTTGCCGGCCGGCACCTTACACTGCCGGTCGGCAAAGAAAGTCTGCAGGACCTGCAACTCACAGCAACAGAGGGCAAAACAAGGCATGGCAGCACAATTCAAGGCATGTATGCACCAACCATGTCTCTTATCATTGTAATGACTCAACGGGACATGTGCCTCGGTTCTCGGACCACCAATCACGCATTTCCATGCATGATGGCCCAAAGAAACAAGTATGCAACTTTGATTTCAAATGCACGCAAACCAATCAAACAAATTAGGCCCAATTCCTATCACCATTTCAAGGAACAAGGCATGCATGCAAGATGCAATGCAACCTAGGCATACAAGCTAAGAATGCAACATAGCATGGCAAGGCACTTATGCAAGCATACAAGCATACATATGGCAATGCAAATGGATGGCAAGATGGGCTTATACATGAATTAGGCAGCTCTAATAAGGCCTAAAACAGTGGCCATTAATGCCTAAAATGGATGCTAAGCACACATGCACACACACACATGTTAAGACCCAACACTTAGGCACAAAGCAAGCAACATTCAAGCACACTTGAAAGAGACATTCATGGACTAAAAGCATGCAACATAAGCTCTGAAAATCATGCTAAAACAAACCTCAAGAATCATTTAAATGGCATTCAAATGACTCAAAACAAAAGCATGAATAAGCACCAAAACATGGAGCATTGCTACACAAGCTTATGAGGCATTAAAGAGACATGCAAGGCAATCCAACAAGCATGGAAATGGGACTGAAATGGCATGTAGGATGATCCCAAATCACCAAAACAATGCAAGGATGGCATGCTACACATGCACATACTCAAGGCCAATAAGCCCAAATACAAAGGAGCTATATCAAGCATGCCAAAATCGACCCAAACACTTATGGACAGACCTAAAACATGGCAAAATAAGCACATAATCTTCACAAGACTAAGCCTAAAACATGCTCCAACAAAGGCTAACAACCTAAAACATGTTAAGGCATAAATAAGGCATTACATGGCAACTATGCTAAGCATGCATGGAGTTCCAAAACCAACTTAAAATCATGTTATATCATGGATATATAAGCATGAAAAACAAACCAAACATGCTCACCACACACTCAAGCATAGGCTTCCTTAAGAGGCCAAAACATGCCCTTTTCAAGGACAACAAGGAGAGGGGGTGGCCCTCTCCTTCTTGGGACTTCAAGGCATCATCTTCACCACTGAAATCCCTCAAGATTTCAGTGGTGAAGAGACCTCAACACCAAAATCCCGGAGCTAGCACAAAATGGCTCAAAATGAGGCCTTTTAAGGCCTAAGGGTGGTCAACAACCCTTAAACAACAAAACACTCTTAATAAACAACAAAGAGGGTCTAAAAACAGAACTTTTTTATGTTATACAATAAGCACAAAAATAGCTCTAAGATGGGTATAAAATCAATGCAAAAAAAAGGGGAAAAATGGGACTAGATTCTCACCCTTGATGACCCCTTTACAAA
Organism: Camellia sinensis; assembly: GCF_055761805.1. Taxonomy (NCBI): domain Eukaryota; kingdom Viridiplantae; phylum Streptophyta; class Magnoliopsida; order Ericales; family Theaceae; genus Camellia; species Camellia sinensis. The sequence continues at coordinate 148,018,336 of NC_138963.1, forward strand.
TGGTGCTCCAATGGCCTCCTTTAGCTTGAATCTAACACAAAAACTTCAAAACAAACCCTTTAGAACCTCAGCTCCAAGAGGAAGGTGAAACACTAGGTGTTTGTGTGCAATAGTAAGACACAAAACACCTAGTGCACAAATGAGAGGGAAAGAGAGATAGAGAATGTATCTAACTCAAACCCTAGAACCAGAGCTTCTCTCTGTGTTTTTCCCTCTCTAAAATGTCTAAAAGTCTCTCCTCTCTAGCCCCCAAGAGAGAGCCTCTATCTATCCTCTTGTAAAGCTTACAAGACAAGCTTTGCAAGAGGGAAATCCCTCCACACACGTGTATGGAGGGGAGCAAAAGCAAGACAGCTGTCTAAAAATATCTGCAAAAGCAGATGAACAGCAATCGGCCGGCCAAAAATGCCATCTTGGCCAAAAAGAGTGCCGGTCGGCAACAAAGAGTGCTGACCGGCAACAAAGAGTGCCGGTCGGCAAACTATATTGCCGGTGGAAGCAAAAACCAGCCGGTGGCCTCTAGCCAATGCCGGTGGTGGGTGGGGATGGTCTACAAGCCCCACCCTGCCTCTCAAGGGCAAGATGCAAGTGTTTGGTGCAAAACCAGACACTAAACGGTCGAGTTCGGAGATCTTGAGGCAAGGCACGCGAGCCGAGGCCTCCGGGAACTCCAAACGAACACAAACATGGAAGATCACCATGTGTTCAAACGGTGATGTCCAAGTCTTGAGGACGGTCAAAAATGGGGTGTCTACAGTTGCCCCTCTTTGACAGAACTCGAAAGTCATAACAATGACGGGAGTGAATGTCAAAGCCCAGAGACGACCCATTTTTGACAAGGCCGAAGACTTAGACAAACATGCAAGACAATCAAGATATGCGCCCGAAGGCAGGGGCAAAATGCAAGACAATGCAGAGAGCCGGACATAACTTATGATCATGCAAAGAAAGCTGTAATGAAGCAAACATGCGACAGTTTTAAGCTAGCATACCAAACTACACTACAATGCAGAAAGGATGTAAGAGAATTATGGAATTCTCAATACGTCTCACTCGGAGGATACAATACCTGTGCGGCTCGTCTGGTTGCACCAGCTTCAAATGAACCGTACATACAATATCGTGCCTGAAAAGAAAAAAAGCTTAACAGGTACAATAATCGTTAGCAACATGCATGACAATGCAAATGTGGATGCAAAACGAAATGCAATATATACAAAACAATGTATAAATAATGCAAATGAAGATGCAATGTAATTGAAACAATGCAAGCTACATGCAAAGCATTTGAATCGTGATCCAATCACGAACGGTTCGAAACCATACCTATGTCAAATAGATTGATGGAGATAACAAGTCTGTCTACCATAGAACGGTCAACTGAACTATGAGTATTGTAGATAGACGCAAGAACAAGTATTGGGTGGAATCGACATAAGTGGGGAAACGACCCGCTGGAGAAAGGACTACGATCCAAATGCCGGATGTAAAAATTACACTACAATGTAATACATGAATATGGCACGCAAGCCAAACCAAATCTTGCCTAGGAAAGGCATGTACACATACAAGCCATGTAACACAGAAAAGGTGCCGCAACCCTCAACTAACATATCAGCGTGGAATTGGCGCGATACACAAAGAACTGTGTTTTACGTGAAAAGTAAGGGCACATACCAGACCAAGCTCAACCTGGAAAGGCGCAAGCCATAGGCGGAAGATGATGCAATGAATGCATGCAATCTACAATGCAATATCTACAAATATGCAATGGAGTGGATATGGATACAATGGATATGGCACGCAAGCCAAACCAAATCTTGCCTAGGAAAGGCATGTACACATACGGGCCATGTGTAACACAGAAAAGGTGCCGCAACCCTCAACCAACATATCAGCGTGGAATCGGCGCGATACACATGCAGAACTGTGTTTTAACATGAAAAGTAAGGGCACATACCAGACCAAGCTCAACCTGGAAAGGCGCAAGCCAAAGGCGGAAGGTGATGCAATGAATGCATGCAACCTACAATGCAATATCTACAAATATGCAATGGAGTGGATATTTACAAAAAATGCATGACAATGCAGTGCAATGCGACCTACTGGGGAAAATGCAATGGATGCATGCAAGCTACAATGGAAATGCATGACAATGCACTATGATGCAATGACTATGATTGCAACTTTCCCTATCTTACCAACAGGGTGATATACTAAGTTGGTTCAGTATCCAGAACTGAGGCGTAGACATGCCGCCTCAACCTATGGGGCTTCCATACAGATTTCAAGCCGAGGGTAAACCTCTGGGTATTTAAACCAGACTTTAGTCTCGGAACTCCCGAACCTTTGCGTTCTAGGCATAAGCCGTTCGAACTCTAGTTTCCACCGTCCCAGTTGGTCTTCTAGGAACTCATCGCAAACATAGGCAAGTGGCTTTACCAGACCACCGAAAGTCTTTCGGGCACGACAAACACCAAAGGAATTGCACCTATAGAGGATTTAAGGTCTCCTAGACCGGGATGCAAAATGTATGCATGACAATGCATGTTTTTGTTTGTTTTTTTTGAGATGCACATGATGCAAGTGATGCATGTTGCATGAAATGCGCGACAACACGCGGCTCTCGAAGTGTACGACAATGCGAACACTAAAGGTCTTACACCTTCCAAGGATTTAAGGTCTCCTAGACCGTACGTGTTTAAGGTCTCGCCAGACCATGCGCAAGATGTAAGTGTGACACACATGCCACACGGAATGCAAAATGAAACAAATGAGATACGTGTGTCTCATAAGATGCAAAAATGATACAAGTGGACTCACACGCTACGCGAAGCCGGTTTTGAAAGTTGGACTTATACGCTACGCGAAGCCGGTTTTGAAAGTTGGACTTATACGCTACGCGAAGCCGGTTTTGAAAGTTGGACTTATACGCTACGCGAAGCCGGTTTGAAAGTTGGACTTATACGCTACGCGAAGCCGGTTTTGAAAGTTGGACTTATACGCTACGCGAAGCTGGTTTTCAAAGTTGGACTTATACGCTACGCGAAGCCGGTTTTGAAAGTTGGACTTATACGCTATGTGAAGCCGGTTTTGAAAGTTGGACTTATACGCTACGCGAAGCCGGTTTTGAAAGTTGGACTTATACGCTACGCGAAGCCGGTTTGAAAGTTGGACTTATACGCTACGCGAAGCCGGTTTGAAAGTTGGACTTATACGCTACGCGAAGCCGGTTTTGAAAGTTGGACTTATACGCTACGCGAAGCCGGTTTTGAAAGTTGGACTTATACGCTACGCGAAGCCGGTTTGAAAGTTGGACTTATACGCTACGCGAAGCCGGTTTGAAAGTTGGACTTATACGCTACGCGAAGCCGGTTTTGAAAGTTGGACTTATACGCTACGCGAAGCCGGTTTTGAAAGTTGGACTTATACGCTACGCGAAGCCGATTTGAAAGTTGGACTTATACGCTACGCGAAGCCGGTTTGAAAGTTGGACTTATACGCTACGCGAAGCCGGTTTGTGTTCAAAACAATGCAATGTACTAACAAGTACAAGCAAGATGCGCAAGATAGCGCGAATGGATACATGCAAGATGCAAGTGAGGTGCACAAAACAGTGCGACGCGCAAAACAGCGCGATTGAAATACAATGCACAAAACAGTGCGACAATAAGTGTGACACGCATGCCACACGGAATGTAAATGGGCTTAGATGCGCAACAACGCACGTATTCCAGAGTGCGTGACAATGCATGGAATGGAAATGCAATGATGACGCATGAGAAATGTGCATGACAATGCAAAGGGGTGCGTGTTGCAATGCATGTAACACGTGCATAACAGTGCAAATGTGTGGCGCATGACAGCGCGATGTAATGCACCGAAGTAGTGTGATGAACTCGTGCAACACACATGGGGCAACTTTTGAATTTAAAAGGATACAAAAAGGATACACCTTGCACGAATTCGGGTGCCACGTACTGGAGACACGGCCTGCGGTCAGAACGGAGACCGGTTGAGCGTCGGAGATGCACTTTCTTGCACTTTCTTGAGCTATGAAGACCCAAAACAACTCAAATGGCCTAAACAAGGCTGTGGGAACCCCACCGGCCGAAAGCGGAGGCCACCGGCTGGCCACCGGCATAAAAACAACTATATCGGCACAAAAAAGTGCCGACCGGCACAAAACATTGCCGACCGGCAAACAGTTGCTGATGCGGGGCAGTTTTGACTTTTTACCTTGGGTGTTATAAAATAGGGCTTCAAAACCCTATTCCTCACTTTTCCACCGCCGAAAACCCTTACTCTCTCTCTCTAGAGTGTTTCTCTCTCATTTTTCGCCCGTTTCTTCGCGTTCTACGCTCGTTTCGTCGTCGGATTTGCGATTTCCTTCGCGTTTCGGACATTTTCCACCGATCACATTTCCGTTTCGGTGCCTCGTTTGGCGTTCCTGCCTTTTCGGGGTTTGTTCCCCTCACTTTCCTCTTCATTCCTGTGCCTTTTCACATTCCGGCCTTCCCGGTCATTTCCGACCCTCTCAGGAGTTGACTTTCCGGCTGACTCTTCGTATTCCGGCCCGGTTTTCCTTTTCCCGACCATTTTCACACCATTCTCTACATGGCGGACGACATTCCACGTGGCGGGACTCCCCCGGACCACGAGATGGATCCCGGGGTCGAGCTCCTACCACTGAGTGAGCGCCCGTTCGACCCGGCGACCTACCGGCCGGCGATCCATGTTCTGCCCCCCGACGGCCTGCGTCAGTTCCGGAGTTTCGAGAGGCATGTGGCGCCTGAGCTACTACTGCGTGAGCCTACCTCCCACCTTTCATTCGGTACTTCCGAGGTAACTCTCTTTCTTTTGCTTTACTTTCCGCAATGTAGGATACAAAACTGTCATAGCTAGTTGTATTCTTTAACTGCTGAAAACCGATATGCTGTAGACTGTAGTTGACTGTAAACATACATACAACTGATATCTGCTTGAGACTGACACATGCACACACACTGCACTAGCCTCGAATCATTCAAACACACCGCACTCACTGTATTTTACTGCATATACACTGGCACTCAGTATTTCTCTGAATCTGTCAAACTTGCACACATGCCATATCTGTTCTGAAACACCCAAACACGCTGACACAGCACACGTATTTCACTGTAAGCACACCGGCACCCGGTATTTGCCTGAATCTGACCAACCTGCAAACATGCTATATCTGTCCTTTCAAAAGTGCATTTTGAATGTTGTCTTGCAATTGTTATTTTCTGTTTATAGGAGGGTTCCCATACCATTCGCGGGTATGGGAATACTGGTGCACGGGAGTGGTATGATAAGCTCCCTGATGCGGTCCGACGCATCGTGGACTGAGCGGGCTTCGGCACCTTCTGCCGAGGGCTCTCCAGGTTGTCCACATGCAGACCTCTCTTGGCCGCTCTGGCGGAGAGGTGGTGGGACACCACCGATTCTTTCCATTTTTCTGCTGCAGGGGACATGACGATGACCCCTCATGACTTCTCGATGCTCACAGGCATCGGGGTAGGGGGGGGATCCGATCCCTTTTGACACAGACATGGATGAGTGGACCGCCGCTCAGGTCCATCTACTGGGGGAGGCGCCACCTCTAGCTCGCCCAGGTTTCGTCCGATACTCCTGGTTCGAGGTCCAGTTTCGGGTCCAGCCCGTGTTGGAGGAGGAGGCGCAGATGACCCCGGAGGACGAGGAGAGGTATGCTCGCGGCTTCCTCATGTTCCTGTTCGGGACTACCATCTTCGCCGACCGGGCGAACACCGTGCCTCTCTGTCTTCTCAGCGCACTGGTGGACGTCCGGGACATCCTGCACTACGACTGGGGCGGCGCTGCTCTGGCCACCCTTTATGGATATATGAGCTCGGCTTCGCGCGGCAGCGGCCAGCTACTCGGAGGCTACTGGCGGGCTTGGGAGGTACACTTCTTCTCCGCTTTTTTCATTTCTGTCTCGTACTTTCTGTACTCTGTACACTGCACACACTGTAGTCTGCTCTATACTTGCTGTATACTGTACACACGGCACACACATACATTTTGCTTTACACTGACTGTACACTGCTCACACTGTACACTGCAAACAATACACTGCACAACGCACGGTTCTGCTATTTCTGCTTTATTCTGACGGTCATACTGACATCTGTTTTGCAGTTGTGGGTTTACGCCTACTTTCCTAGGCTTGCCCCCGTGCCAGTTGCGGAGACTCCCCTGGCCGTTCCCTTCTCGAGTCGCTTCGACGGGAGATGCACCCGGCGACCACGGGAGACGTTCGGCTTCTTCCGCCGATATTTCGACACCATCACCCCCGCGGAGGTATGCTTTACTTTCAGTTCATTTAAGCTTCGCTTTCCAGCTGTATATTTCAATAACAGTAGATAACAAACTGTTTGTCATTTTCAGATCACTTGGCGGCCGTGGGCTCCTATGCCGGCGGCGATGCGGGGTCGGTTCCCTGGTGCGGAGGAGACCTCGCGTTTCCGGATTTTGCTTGAGGGTCTGGTCTGTCGGGCTTGGTACCTGGGGGAGCGTTTTCTACGCCAGACCCTAGGGTTACCTGAGCAGATAGTCCCGGTTCCCCCTCCTGCAGACATGAGGGAGACCGAGGGGCTCACCACCGAGCAGCTGGATGATTACTCCATCGGTTGGGAGGCGACCCGCTTCCGAGGCACCGGAGACTATCGGGAGTACATGCAGACGTACCTGATGCGACCTTTGAGCGGCCGTCGAGCAGAGGGGGCCAGGCCTGTGGCATCGGCGGCTGGAGCCGGAGCAGGAGTTGGAGTAGGGGCTGCGAGGAGGGCCCGGGTCCGTGGCAGAGGCGGAGTGCAGGGAGGACGGGGAGTTGGCTGGCCTGCCCTGCCCGCTGTACTGACTTTCCAGGGGCAGGGTGGGTCGACCTATCAGATCCCCTTCGCCCCTCCACCGGCTGGTCACGAGTTCATCGACGTCCCCGACTTACCACCGGTATGTATTACTGCATTTTTGTACAGTTATTCATTTCAGTTTACTTGATATTCCACAGAATATTGATGCATCTGATACTTTTGCAGGCTTCTTCTGGGTACACCCGTCAGTCGTTGGCGATGAATGCCTCGATGATGGGGATGCTTCAGCGAACATTTGATCTCCTAGCCCTCTACAGCATACTGGTATGTCCTTCTGACACTGGCCTCAAACCATTCATATACTGCTTCACATAATCTGATGCACGGCATGACACCTGATCCACTGATCTCACAGTATCTGACACACTGCATACACTGCATTCTGCACCATACTCTGTACTGATAAACTACTCACGGCATTCTCACACTGTACTCATATTCTGCATTCTGCACTGTTAAACTGCTCACGGCATTCATACACTATACTCGACATTGCATTCTGCACTGATAAACTGCTCACGGCATTCTCACACTGTACTCATACACTGTATTCTGCACTGATAAACTGTCTACAGTATACTGATGCATTTCCCTTTTGTGCACTTTTTCAGCCTCCTTTCCAGATTCCCATAGCAGGAGGTGCTCCAGTTGGGCCTTCTGTCCCTGCCCGGGGGAGAGATGAGGAGGGTCGGATATTTCCCCGTACCAGGGGAGGGCGTGCTCATGTCGGGAGTAGCTCGCGAGCTCCAGTCCCGGACGATGATGATGACGAGGAGTCAGAGGCGGAGGCCGAGGCGGAGTCAGAGTCATCAGAGGAGGAGACCGAAGGCGGTTCTAGCTCGGGCTCTGACGACGATGCTGATGATGCTCCTGGACCCTCGTCCAGGAAGAGGACTAGGACGGACTGACGGCCCCCCGGAGTGCTCGACATGGATGCAGATTTTTGTCACCTTTTCTTCTTTGTACTTTTGCTTTTTTGTTGGTAGATAGATTACCTTGTACTGCCGCAGGCAGATTTTTGTTTCCAAAACTTGTACATTTGAAAAGATTATGAAATGAACAGATTTTCACTTAAAAAGTGTTTACATTTACATATCTTATGCATTGCATCGCATCTCATCATGTTACACCTCAATGTAAATGAAATTGATTGGTTATCTGAAAATTGAACACTCGCACTGTAATAACCAGATAACTTAAACAGCCAACAGCAAAATAACCCAAGCAACCCGCTGCCTGATTCTTGGACACACAGCCCTTACTCTGTTGGGGATTAGTCTGCATACAGCCCATAACACAGCATTCGATTCATTCTGCACATAGCAATTCTCAAACAAACAGCCCAATCTGACAGGACGGACCTCAAAGATGGAACCGGTTGGAGTCGAAACACGCTCAAATGTAGAGAATGGCACAGCATTCTTGAGCATAAATGATTTTTGAAATTGAATGAGGGTTTTTCAAATCGGGATATCGAGCCTACGACTGAACACAGCGGGGAAGACTCAAATATAGGTGCACGACCTAAACACAACGAGACACGCTCGGAAAAGACTAAGAACAAAAGACGAGAGCGTCAAATCAAAAAGACACGACACACAGACGCGTGAACGAAGATGGGGGGCCTCGGACCACGAGGAGCCAGTTCAACCTGGGTATTGTTTCCCACCCTTTCTGATTTGTGATTCTCACATCACTCGGCTCTCGAGCTCGAATTTTTTTCTCAAAAACCCTTTTCCTCACTTTTCTCTCAACTTACACCTCTCTATTCTTCATTCTCTCATTTTTCATCCCTCCCCGGGGTGATTGATGGATAAATAGAACGGTGTGGGTTCATGCTCAATATCGTTAGCTCACGGCCATTTCTTCTGACGGGTAGAGCGCTCTTCTGGCAAGTACGTCGATGACGGGGGAAAGACAGAACGCCTGGCTCGACTGTGCCCCTAGTTCATCATTTTAACCATTCTTTGTTTTTGTTTTCTACTAAAACAGTTTTGATCAAAATGAGAGTCGGATTAACGTACTTGTTCGATTTTTGATTTGAAAAGCGTGCAAGTCAGGCAGTAAGCACTGAAAGTTTTCCTTTTTGGGTCCAAGACAATGGTCCAGTTTTGGAAAATGAAATAGTTTTCGAGAAAATAGTCAACCTCAATAAAAATTTTCAAAAACTATTTTTCAAACAGCTGATGCTCAACAAGCATGGAACTTACTCTTCGAGATGCGCAACCTCGGATCGGAGGCAATGGAAAATTGCCCCTGGTTTGAAGGGGGGGGTGGGAGGCAACGGAAAGTTGCCCCTAGTTTGAATGGCGTCTCACGACGGCTTGTGGCAATGGAAAGTTGCCCCTTGTTTGGATGGTGCCGCAGCAGTCTGTAAACAGTCTTCATTGGCGATGGTCGAACTCTCAGACACAGAGACGACGAAGACGGTCATAACACATATATCGACACAATCACCTTGAAAGGTGTCGGCCACTGGATTTTGAGATGAAATCGAAACCATTGCATGGACTGAGACGCTTATGAAAGCGTTGGGGGCTGGACTTCATGATGAAGTTGCCTACGTATCCCAAACATGGGAATCAAGCCTTACGTAGTTCCGGTTAAGGTACACTCGGGTATTTTAACCTTCATTTTGTTTGGCTCTCACTTTTGCCAAGGCGCCCAATGCGGGTTTTCGACCTTGCGAGCTTCTTTTCATTTTCTATTTCTTCTCTTTTTTTGCATTTTTTTTTTCTTTTCTTTTTTGTATTTTTGCTCTTTTTTTGTATTTTTCTCTTGCTCTAACTTTTGTTTGGGTCGCCCTTCTGGGTTTTCGACCCAGCGAGCCTCTCAAAGGGTAAAAAGTGTAGCAAGTCCATGCCAAATGGTTCCTGAAATTGAAGCCTCTCTGTATCTAGGAGAATGGCTGTCGCACTGATTTGCGGACGAATCCACCCTGGTCGCTCCACGAGCTTCTTCCGGTGAGATCTACTCTTTTTGATTCGGCCTTGGTGCCTCTCGCTCGAGGGCTACTTCAAAACTGGCCACACGGGCCTCCTCCAACGGTTGACTGTTGAATGTTCCGGATGAGTTCGAGGTTCAAGACAACAGGTCGAATCTTGAGGCTGAGAGCGATCCTAGGCTGCGCAGTCTCAAGAGCGATTCCACACAGGTCTTCGCAGGGCCGCGTAAAACATTTGTTTTTGAAAGTTTTTAAGAAAGCGACAAATCGCTCGCGCCGAAGATAGCGTGGAACCAATCTGGATCAGGCCGGGATCCTTCTCAGTACTCACGCCGACAAGCATGGTTTCATTCATTAAAAGGCTTAGCACGCCTCTCTTTCTCTCAAAATGATCAAAATTTTGCAAAACCCGAGGAATTCCTTCCTCTTCGTTTTCATCACCGCAGTGTTCAAAAAGTTTGTTTTTGGAAAACTTAGGTTAATGCAATGAGTTTGGCGCGCAGGAGAGCAGGCGAGATGTACTGTCAGCCCAATCAAATTCTCTGGCACTTATGCTGAAAGCAAGCATGAAGTTTGAGATAGCAACAGCTGTTTCAATCGGCTCTGTTGATGCAACTGGCCCCTCGGCAGAAACAGACTCAAAACGAAAACAGATAATTACAAAACAAAACGGTGTTCGGGACAACAACCCCAGAATCAACTAGTATTATATACAACGGGGATTGACTCGATACAACCAGACAGACCCTTAAGCAAAAAAGACAGACTCAAGACAAAGAGACAGACTCAAAAACAAAAGACTGACTCGACATCCAAGCCAGGATTTACAAAACTCGGTTTCACCGATGCTCAAAAATGCGTGCCAGACGCTTCAAAAATACACCAAGTGTTGCCCGCAGGCGGTCCACTTTACATACTCGCAGTATCTGAGCCCTCGAAATCCAACAACTGAGTGGTGACGGGCTTGCCTGAGGTGGGTGGTAGGATAACCTTGTTATCAATCAAATCCTGCACTTCATGACGAAGGCGGGAACATCCATCGATACTGTGACCGGACTGTTGGTGGTACGCGCAGTACAAGGTAGCATCATGGGTGGCGGGGAGATTCTTCGGGAGTGACCGGGGCTCCAAAGGCTTAAGATGCCCATTCTTCGCCAATATTAGCAATGCCCTAGACAAAGGCATGTGGAGGTCGTGAAAAACTCTGCGCCCTCGGGGCAGGTACTTTGCAGTTTGAGGACTCTTGCCAGATGCGCTGGCGAAAGGATCGGCTGGCACTGCCTTGGCTTTTTGAACCTTTCCCAGTGCAGGGTTGGGAACTACAGGAATTGTCTGGGCATGACGGGGCCCATCCCGGTTTTCTGCCTGGCTTGAACTGCCTTTGATTGGAGCGGGGAAAGCGTCATCTACAGCTTTGGTCACTATTGCAGATGTTTGTTGCTTGCTCATTCCTCTGACTTTCAGAGCCTCGACTGCCCACAGCAGTTGTTCAATAGGATCGACGTCTACCTTTGCCTTGTCTTTTCCTTTGGCCTCAGCCTGATCAAGGGTCTGGGTCGGTGCTGGCATGTCGCGGCTGTACCTGGAAGCCACCTCTGGCTGGCTAAGCTCTATCACAATCCGCCCCAGTAGCGGGGGCTCCTGTAGTACGAAATTCCCGGCATACGGTGCCACTGGCGGTGAAGCCGACATTCCATAGGCAAGGTCTGCCACAGACCTTTGGAGATCGCCTATCATCCCCATCAATTCAAAGGTGGTGGGCTCACGAGCCTGGTATAACTGGGGAGCCCAGACCGGGTGCACAACGGGCGACCTGGGCGGGTATGACATACTGATGCTGGCCTCACTCTGCGGAGCGGTCCCCTGCTCCAATGCAGCCGTCATAACCACAACTTCTTCTGAATTTTGTGCTGCCATAAATCCTGCCTCAGCAAAGGGGAGACACTGGCTATTCTATATCAACTCTGCAACTTTCTGAACTGAAAGGGAAAATAGACAGCATTTCAGCCCAAACTGATCAAACACGGGTGTAGCCAGACAACTGTACCCTACTGCTGATCACTGCTCCCAGAAATTACTGTTCCCGAAAACTGAACCGATACCCGCGGATAACTGATTCTCACAACTGATACTGATACTGGTATCCCCAGGTTTGATACTCAAACTTGCAAACTGACATATGCGTTCCTGTAGAGATACACTCTAAAAGCACATAGCAAGTAAAGAGAGCCAAAACACCCCTACATTGGGGTAGGGTTTCCCTGTCCTATTTTGTCAGGAGCTAGGGCTTCACTATGCACGCAGCAGTTTTCAAACAACCTAACATCGGATAAGCAGCCTGTCCTAATTTGGAATGGTCACTATGGATCCGAATATGAACTAGGTCGAATGGTCAAAAAGGGTGCCCCGGTAAAATCGGGGTTTGTGTTCCCATATTGTCAGAGCCCATAGCCGGTCAGCCTTATGGACATGCCTTGACAAGACAAGCCTCCGGCAAACCGTTCAGGAATGGCAGATGGCAAACACTGTGTTCCTAGGCGCACCAATGCACATACAATGCAAAGAAACACATAAGCGAAATCAAAACAGGATATCACGAGTTCGAGTCAAGCTCTCTAAAATCCCCAGCAGAGTCGCCAGAAACTGTAACAGCGCCCGCGTGGGCCTCATGCTACAGTTCGGACTCTCGATTTGTGTCACGGTTCTTAATCTGAACCAAAGAGTCCAAATCTGGCAAATCGTTTTGAGAAACAGATTTTTGAAAAAGTAGTGCCAAACATGGACTGCTTTGCCAGATACAGAGTCGCCACCTAAATATTTTTTATGGGAGAATTTAGGAAACCCTGACTCGGTGTCAAAGGCCACGTGTCCGTCATCACCGGAGTTGTCTCGGCTCGGGAGCTTGGGTACGATCGGGGAAGGTCAGCTATGAGCACCCCCTTTCGCCCGGTCCGAAGACCGGCCTCTACTAACCGTGATATTCTGTTTTGAAAACGTTTATGTATTCTTATTCAGGTTATTAGCCTAGAATTACTATGTTATGCGCGCAGCAAACAAGTATAGACCAAATCGCCCAAATTGGAACAAAACATTTCATGTTTGTTTTGAAGATGGTTTGCTACTCGCAAGTAGGCTAAAATACAGATTTTGCCACCCTCAAGTGGGCTTTTAGAGAAAATGATTTTGCCACTATCTAGTGGGCTTAAAACTCACAGTTTTAATGCATTATTCCAATTTAGGTAATTCAACCTCCATCCACAGGCATTCAAGCAGTTATATCACATAAGCAGCTAGCCTCATGGTAATCATACTGTCATGGCAACACTCACACGCATGCGATATGCTAAAGCATAAAAGCTTACCTAGTACTCCGAGCCAAAACAGAAACTAGTCAGTAATCATATGCATGATCCTAGTTCATGTTAAAAATGGCTAATGCAACACATGCAAAGATGCAATCTAAACAGGTTCGGCTAACCCTAAAATGGCATATGAAATGCTACAAGTAACATGTATTCAATTTGGAATTGAAACGTACAATGTAGTTTGTATGATGTACCGAGCCCGGTGCATGTCAACAAATGCATGAATGCACGCATGCATAGCATAAGGTATGCTAATTTAAACGTGTCCTAATACTAACCATTAAAGCGGGTAAGTAAAAGGGAAGAAAGAAGTGAGGTTGGAAGACATACTCACCACCCACGCACACTTATTACAGATTTGCCCTCGCTCGGAGGGACCGAATAAATATTACAAATTAATTAACTACGCAAGCTAATTAATATTACAAATTGCCTAATTTAATTAACAAATTAAATAGACTAAGAAAAACAGTAAAACGCCTCGAGAAGCGCGCCGCCATGCACAAGCTGCCTCTGTTTTCCTTCCTTCACTTCTCTGGAGGCTGTCAAAACCTCAGGGTTACATCCCTGGGCACTGGAGAGTACCACCGGCTGAGTGGGATCATCACCGGCACTGGTATGTGTCCATCGGCACAAAATTGAAGCTGTCGGCAGAGAAAAGGTTGCCGGCCGGCACCTTACACTGCCGGTCGGCAAAGAAAGTCTGCAGGGCCTGCAACTCACAGCAACAGAAGGCAAAACAAGGCATGGCAGCACAATTCAAGGCATGTATGCACCAACCATGTCTCTTATCATTGTAATGACTCAACGGGACATGTGCCTCGGTTCTCGGACCACCAATCACGCATTTCCATGCATGATGGCCCAAAGAAACAAGTATGCAACTTTGATTTCAAATGCACGCAAACCAATCAAACAAATTAGGCCCAATTCCTATCACCATTTCAAGGAACAAGGCATGCATGCAAGATGCAATGCAACCTAGGCATACAAGCTAAGAATGCAACATGGCATGGCAAGGCACTTATGCAAGCATACAAGCATACATATGGCAATGCAAATGGATGGCAAGATGGGCTTATACATGAATTAGGCAGCTCTAATAAGGCCTAAAACAGTGGCCATTAATGCCTAAAATGGATGCTAAGCACACATGCACACACACACATGTTAAGACCCAACACTTAGGCACAAAGCAAGCAACATTCAAGCACACTTGAAAGAGACATTCATGGACTAAAAGCATGCAACATAAGCTCTGAAAATCATGCTAAAACAAACCTCAAGAATCATTTAAATGGCATTCAAATGACTCAAAACAAAAGCATGAATAAGCACCAAAACATGAAGTATTGCTACACAAGCTTATGAGGCATTAAAGAGACATGCAAGGCAATCCAACAAGCATGGAAATGGGACTGAAATGGCATGTAGGATGTTCCCAAATCACCAAAACAATGCAAGGATGGCATGTTACACATGCACATACTCAAGGCCAATAAGTCCAAATACAAAGGAGCTATATCAAGCATGCCAAAATCTACCCAAACACTTATGGACAGACCTAAAACATGGCAAAATAAGCACATAATCTTCACAAGACTAAGCCTAAAACATGCTCCAACAAAGGCTAACAACCTAAAACATGTTAAGGCATAAATAAGGCATTACATGGCAACTATGCTAAGCATGCATGGAGTTCCAAAACCAACTTAAAATCATGTTATATCATGGATATATAAGCATGAAAAACAAACCAAACATGCTCACCACACACTCAAGCATAGGCTTCCTTAAGAGGCCAAAACATGCCCTTTTCAAGGACAACAAGGAGAGGGGGTGGCCCTCTCCTTCTTGGGACTTCAAGGCATCATCTTCACCACTGAAATCCCTCAAGATTTCAGTGGTGATGAGACCTCAACACCAAAATCCCGGAGCTAGCACAAAATGGCTCAAAATGAGGCCTTTTAAGGCCTAAGGGTGGTCAACAACCCTTAAACAACAAAACACTCTTAATAAACAACAAAGAGGGTCTAAAAACAGAACTTTTTTATGTTATACAATAAGCACAAAAACAGCTCTAAGATGGGTATAAAATCAATGAAAAAAAAAGGGAAAAAATGGGACTAGATTCTCACCCTTGATGACCCCTTTACAAATGGTGCTCCAATGGCCTCCTTTAGCTTGAATCTAACACCAAAACTTCAAAACAAACCCTTTAGAACCTCAGCTCCAAGAGGAAGGTGAAACACTAGGTGTTTGTGTGCAATAGTAAGACACAAAACACCTAGTGCACAAATGAGAGGGAAAGAGAGATAGAGAATGTATCTAACTCAAACCCTAGAACCAGAGCTTCTCTCTGTGTTTTTCCCTCTCTAAAATGTCTAAAAGTCTCTCCTCTCTAGCCCCCAAGAGAGAGCCTCTATCTATCCTCTTGTAAAGCTTACAAGACAAGCTTTGCAAGAGGGAGATCCCTCCATACACGTGTATGGAGGGGAGCAAAAGCAAGACAGCTGTCTAAAAATATCTGCAAAAGCAGATGAACAGCAATCGGCCGGCCAAAAATGCCATCTTGGCCAAAAAGAGTGCCGGTCGGCAACAAAGAGTGCTGATCGGCAACAAAGAGTGTCGGTCGGCAAAATATATTGCCGGTGGAAGCAAAAACCAGCCGGTGGCCTCTAGCCAATGCCGGTGGTGGGTGGGGATGGTCTACAAGCCCCACCCTGCCTCTCAAGGGCAAGATGCAAGTGTTTGGTGCAAAACCAGACACTAAACGGTCGAGTTCGGAGATCCTGAGGCAAGGCACGCGAGCTGAGGCCTCCGGGAACTCCAAACGAACACAAACATGGAAGATCACCGTGTGTTCAAACGGTGACGTCCAAGTCTTGAGGACGGTCAAAAATGGGGTGTCTACATTAGGCCAAAACAAGTAAGCATAATAGGCTAAATGCTAGGCACATGTTAAGGCAAATCATGGCATTACAAGACATGTATGCAAGGCAAGCATGGTGTGTCTAAACCAAGTAAAAACAGTGTTATATTATGACAAAATAAGCACAAATAACAACTAAGACATTGCTAAAATGCACTTAAAAATGGTGCTCACACATGAAGCTAAAATGGCCCTTTTCAAGGACAACAAGGAGAGGGGGTGGCCCTCTCCTTCTTAGGACCTTAAGGCACAGTGGTGAGGAGGCCCAAACAAAGTGGTCCCAGAGCTCACCAAAATAGCAAAAAAATAGGGCCAAACAAGGCTTAAGAGGGGTCAAACACCCCCAAACGACAAAGCAACCTTAAACAACTATGTTCAACACTCAAAATCAAGACTTTTATTAGTTATGTACAAAGTCTAAAAACAGTTGTAAGATTGGTTAAAAAGATATGCAAAAATGGAGAGGAGCAAAGTGTATGCCAACTAGCACAGCTGGCATAAAAATATCTGCAAAAGCAGATGTACAATGGTCAGCCAGCCAAAAATGCTATTTGACCAAAAAAGATGGCCGGTCGACCACAAAGAGTGCCAGTCAGCCAAGCATTTCGCCGATGGTAACAAACCAATGGCCGATAGCCTCAAGCCATGGCCGGTGAGCTGTGGGGATGGCCAACAAGCCACTCCCTGCCCTCCAAAGCAAAAACACAAGTGTTTGGTGCAAAACCAGACACAAAACAGGCGAGTTGAGAGATCCTGAGGCAAGGCGCGTAGCCGAGACCTCTGGGAACTCAAGACGAACACAAACAAGGATGATCACCGAGTGTTCAAACGGTGACGTCCAAGTCTTGAGGATGGTCAAAAATAGGGTGTCTACAATTGTCCCTCTTTGACAGAACTCGAAAGCCATAAGAATGACGGGAGTGAGTGTCAATGCCCAGAGACGACCCATTTTTGACAAGGCCGAAGACTTAGAGAAAGATGCAAGACAATAAAGATATGCGCTCGAAGGCAGGGGCGAAATGCAACTGAAAATGCAAGAAGTCGAGCATAACTTATGATCATACAAAGAAAGCTATAACGAAGCACATACAATGCAACAGTTTTAAGCTAGCACAAACCAAACTACACTACAATGCAGAGAGGGTGCAAGAGAATTATGCAATTCTCGATACGTCTCACTCGGAGGATACAATACCTGTGCGGCTCGTCTGGTTGCACCAGCTTCAAATGAATCGTACATACAATATCGTGCCTGAAAGAGAAAGAAAACTCAACAGGTGCAATATCGTTAGCAACATGCATAACAATGCAATCGAAAGCTGCACGACAACGCGAATGTAGGATTTAAGGTCTCCTTAGACCAAGGGGTGCACAAACAGTGCGATGATATGCAATTGAATCTAATGTAATGCAAATGATATGCAAAATTACAAAACAAATGTAAAAACAATGCAAATAATATGCAAAACATACAAAACTATGTATAAACAATGCAAACGATATGCAATGCAATTGAATCATGATCCAATCATGAACGGTTCAGAACCACACAAATGTCAAATAGATTGATGGAGATGCAAAGTCCGTCTACCATAGAAAAGGTGCCGCAACCCTCAAACCACAATACTAGCAGTGGAATAGGCGCGTACACATGCAGAACTATGAGTGCTGTAGATGGACACAGGAACAAGTAATTGGGTGGAATGACATAAGTGAGGCATGCTCTGCTCAGAAAAGATTATGATCCTAATGCTGGATGCAATCGAACTACACTACAATGCAGTATATACAGTGGATATAGCGCGCGACCGAAACATATCTTGCCTAGGAAAGGCATGTACACATGCAAACCGCGTCTAACACAGAAACGGTGCTGCAACCCTCAAACCACAATACCAGCAGTGGAATAGGCACGTATACAAAAGTCTCAGATCCGTGCTTCGACGTGAAAAGTATGAGCACATACCAGACCAAGCTCAACATGGAAAAGCGCAAGCCATAGCTGGATGTGATGCGGAAAATGCATGCAAGCTACAATGTAACATATACAAATATGCAATGGAGTGGAATATTTACAATGGATAAGGCCTGCGGCCCAAACCGTATCTTGCCTAGGAAAAGCATGGACACAAACAAGCCACGTCTAACACAGAAAAGGTGCCGCAACCCTCAAACCACAATACCAGCAGTGGAATAGGCACGTACACATGCAGAACTATGCTTCGACGTGAGAAGTATGGGTACATACCAGACCAAGCTCAATATGGAAAGGCGCAAGCCATAGCTGGGGGTGATGCAGTGAATACATGCAAGCTACAATGCAATATTTACAAATATGCGATGAAATGGAATATATACAGTAAAATGCATGACATATGCAATATTTACAGTGATGCGTGACATATGCACTATTTACAGTGGTATGCATGACATATGCACTATTTACAATGATGCACGACATATGCACTATTTACAGTGAAATGCATGACATATGCATGTTTGTTTTTTGTTTTGTTTTTTGAATGCATGACAATGCATGATGAAGGGAAAATGCATGATAATGCATGTTTTTTTTTTTTTTTTTGTGTTTTTGTTTTTGAAATGCAAATGATGCATGTTGTTTTTGTTGTTTTTTTTTTGAAATGCAAATGCATGATGATGCGTGATTTTGAAACGCGCGACAACGCGCGGCTTTTGAGATGCATGACAATGCAAATGATCTTGGAATGCATGACAACGCGCGACTTTTGACATGCATGTGAACTCGAATATGCGACGACGCGCGTCGCTTAAAATGCATGGTAATGCATGTGGACTCGAATGCGCGACAACGTGTGTTGCTTGAGATGCATGATAACGCATGTGGACTCGAATGCGCGACAACGCGTGTCACTTGAGATGCATGATAATGCATGTGAGCAGTGCACATCAATGCAAGTTGTGCTTGTTACGACGTGTGTATGCATACAAAAACCAAAGGTCTTGCATCTTTAGAGGATTTAAGGTCTCCTAGACCGAGCGTGTTTAAGGTCTTGCCAGACCGTACGTGTTTAAGGTCTCGCCAGACCGAGGCGATTTAAAATGCAAAACAATGCAAGTAAGGTATGCGAGTGCAAGACAATGCACGTAGGGGCAACTTTCGAATCTTGAAAGAGACAAAAGGACACAAAAAGGATATATGAAGTCCCCAAACCACACCTCTGACACAAACAAGGTTTTAGGAGGCTCACCAGCCATCAGGGGAGGTCACTGGCTGTCCACCGGCCACCAAAAACTTCCATCGACCATCTATTTGGCCGACCGGCTAACAGCAAAACAACTCAAACAAACCACTGCTCATTCTGAACACTCGGCTCGTAACACAGTGCTTGGTTTAATCTGCATACAGCCCACACAGCTCACAACTGATTCTGAACACTGCTCATTCTGAACTCATGGCCCACAATAGCATATTGCTCATTCTGAATACACTGTTCATTCTGAACTTGTAGAAGTTAAAGCACACTCAGATGCTCCAAAATTTCTTGCTTCTCAATCTGGAACCCAAAAGTTTCAGATAGGTCCAGATTTTTCTGTTCACACTTTATCGGGGGTGGACCCTGTAGTTTTATGAAAGAACCAAATCATGCCTCGCATAAATGTGGAGAATAGCACAGCACTCTGAGCACAAAATGATTTGAGAAAAGGGTTTTCAACCGGGTATTGAGCCTACCCCTGAACATAGTAAAAAAGACTCAATAACGAAAAACAAAAGGTAAACAACCTAAACACGACGAGATACACTCAGAATGACTCCAAATAAAAATCGAGACAAAACAAAAGACACGACACACAGACATATTACAAAGACGAGAGACCTCAGATCACAAGGAGCCAGTTTCTTCAGGTATTATTCCCACCCTTTCTTGTTTGTGATTCTCACATCACTCGGCCCTCGAGCTCGGTTTTTTTCACTCAAAACCCTTTTGCTCACTTTTCTCTCAACTTACATCTCTCTATTCTTTAATCTCTCATTTTATATCCCTCTCCTGGAGGTTGATGGATAAATTGGAGGTCGTGGGTTCATGCCCAACACTGTTAGCTCACAGCTATTTCCTCTGGTGACGTTTAGTCGATGTTCCGGATGAGGGAGTGGAGTGTTTTAATCCATTCCAATTCGTGCTTCGCACTTGGCTTGATACTTTGCTGCTTGGAGCGTGAGAGAGGTTTCAGCCCTTTGTCGTTGACTTCAGTTGTGCCCTCTTCTGGCAGGTATGCTGCGATGACGGAAAGACAGGAAGCCTGACTCAACTGTGTCCCTAGTTCATCATTTTGACCATTTTTTTTTTGTTTTGGTTTTCTACTAAAACAAATTTTAACCAAAATGAGAGTTAGATTAACATGCTTGTTCGATTTTTGATTTGAAATCATGCAAGTCAGGCTATGAGCACTGAAAATTTTCCTTTTTTGGGTCCAAGAAAATGGTCCAGTTTTGGAAATGAAACAATTTTCGAGAAAATGGTCAACCTCAGTAAAAATTCTCAAAAATTATTTTTGCAAACGGTCACTGCT
Organism: Camellia sinensis; assembly: GCF_055761805.1. NCBI lineage: Eukaryota > Viridiplantae > Streptophyta > Magnoliopsida > Ericales > Theaceae > Camellia > Camellia sinensis. The sequence continues at coordinate 148,039,045 of NC_138963.1, forward strand.
CAACGAGCGCAGAACTTACTCTCGAGATGTACAACCTCAGATTGGAAGGAAAACTGCCCCTTTTCTGAAGGACACTGCATGGCAACGAAAAGTTGCCCCTTGTCTGAATGGCACCGCAGCGCGTTGAATGACAACGGAAAGTTGCCCCTGGTTTGAATGGCGACTCATGGCAACGGAAAGTTGCCCCTTGTCTGGATGATGCTGCAGCATATTGTAAACAGTCCTCCTTAGTGATGATCACAACCGAACTCTCGGATACAGAGAAGACGAAGATGGTCAAAACCAATATATGGACACAGTCGCTTTGAAAGCATTGGGGGCTGGACTTCAGGATGAAGCTGCCTACGTATCCCAAACATGGGAATCAAGGATGATTAAAACCATTATATGGACTCAGTCGCTATGAAAGCGTTAGGGGCTGGACTTCAGGATGAAGTTGCTTATGTATCCCAAACATGGGAATCAAGCCTTACGTAGTTCCGGTAAGGTACACTCGGGTATTAACCCTCACTTTTTTTTTTATTCTCTAACTTTTGCCAAGGCCGCCCTTTGCGGGTTTTCAACCTTGCGAGCTTTGTTCTTCTTTTCTTTTCCATTCTTTTGTATTTTCTTTTTCTTTTTCATCTTTTCTTTTCTTTTCTTTGCATTTTTTTTGTTTTTTTTTGTTCTTTTTGTTCTTTTTCTTGCTCTAACTTTTGTCTGGGTCGCCCTTCCGGGTTTTCGGCCCAGCGAGCCTCTCAAAGGGTAAAAGTGTAACAAGTCCATGCCAAATGGTTTTAGGGTTTCGAAGCCATCCGTATCCAGGAGGGCGGCTGTTGTATTGACTTGCAGAAGGATCCATCTTTGGCTCTTCGAGCATATCGGACATTTTTGCCCCTAGTTCGAAGGGTGCTTCTGTTCTAGCTTCGCAAGCTTCTTTTAATGAGGCCCGATCTTCTTGATCTGACTTTCTTGGCCTCTTGTTCGAGGGTTGCTTCAAATTTGGCCACGCAGGCCTCATGTTGTAGTTGACCGTTGAACATTCTGAACTAAGGTCCAAGGTTTGAAAGTAAGGGCTCAAGTCTCGAGGCTGAGAGCGATCCTAAGCTGCACAATCTCAAGAGCGATTCCACACAGGTCTTCGCAGGACCGCGCAAAACATTTTGTTTTTGAAAGTTTTTAAGAAAGCGACAAATCGCTCGTGCTGAAGATAGTGTGGAACCAATCTGGATCAAGCCAGGGTCCTTCTCAGTACTCACGTTAACAAATATGATTCCATTCATTAAGGGCTTTATCATGCCTCTCTTTCTCTCAATTTGATCAAGTTTTTGCAAAGCCCGAGGAATTACTTCCTCTTCGTTTTCATCACCACATTGTTCAAAAAGTTTTGAAAAATAAATTTAGGTAAATGCAATGAGTTTGGGGAGCAGAAGAGTGAGTGAGATGCTCCTCCGTTTCGTTCAAATGCTCTGGCACAACTAGCTCAAAGTAACGATAAGCACGAGAACATGATAGCCGCAACTATTTTATTCAAGATTTCCTGGTTGCAACTGGCTCCACAGCAGAGATAGACTCAAAAAGAAAGCAAAAGGATAATTACAAAACAAAACGGTGTTCAAGGTAACAACCCCGGAATCACCTGACATTCTATACAATGGGACTGACTCGACACAACAAGACAGACCCTTTAAGTAAAAAGACTGACTCGGGACAAAGAGACAGACTCAAAACAAAAACAAAGAACTGACTCGACACCCAAGCCAAAAATTACAAAAACTGCATTCGTAAATGCTCAACGTAGTGCGTGCCAAACGCCACATCTGAAATATACCGAGTGCCGCCCGTAGGTGGTCCAACTCCTGATCACATGCTTGCGATATCCTCGAAATCCAACAATTCAGTGATGACAGACTTTGCTGAGGTGGGTGGGAGGATGACCTCATTGTCGATCAAATCTTGCACTTCGTGGCAAAGGCGGAAACAACCGTCGGTGCTGTGACCGGTTTGCTGGTGGTATGCGCAGTACAAGGCAGCATCATGTGTAAGAGGGAGATTCTTCGGGAGAGGTCGAGGCTCGAGGGGTTTAAGATGTCCTTTTTTAGCCAAAATTTGAAATGCCCTAGACAAAGGCATGTAGAGGGCGTGAAAGACTCTGTGCCCTCGAGGCAGGTACTTCGAAATCAGAGGGTTCTTGCTAGATGCACTAGCGAAAAGATCGGCAGGCACTGCCGTAGCTTTCTGATCTTTTCCTGGTGTAAGGTTAGGATGTAAGGAACTGTCTTGGCATGACGGGGCCTATCCCGATTTTTCGCCTGGCTTGAACTGCCTTCGGTTGGAGTGGGGAAAGCATCATCCACAGCTTTAGTCATGACTGAGAACAATTGCTGCTTATTCATTCCCCCGACTTTCAAAGCCTCGACTGCCCACAACAGTTGTTCAACGAGATCAGCATCTGTTCCCACTTTATTCTTACCTCCAGCCTCAGCCTGATCGAGGGTTTGGGTTGCTATATCAGAGCGGAACCCGGTTGTTGTTGACATGTCATTGCCATAGCTTGGGACAGCTTCAGGCTGGCTGAGCTCGATCACAATTCGTCCCAGTAGCGGGGGCTCTTGTGGTATGAAATTCCCGGCATATGGTGCAGCTGGTGGCGAAGCCGACATTCCATAGGCCAGATCGGCCACAGATCTCTGGAGGTCGCCGATCATTCCCATTAACTCAAATGTGGTGGGTTCATGAACTTAAAGCATCTGGGGTTCCCAGATCGGGCGCGCAGCAGACGACCTGGGCGGATATGGTATTTCAACATTGGTCTCACTTTACAGGGTGATTCCTTGGTCTAATGCGGCTGTCATAACCATGATTTCCTCTGAACTTTGGGTCATCATAAGTCCGCTGAACCGAACGGACATGATGCAACCGGCGATTGACAGATCAGACACAGGAGAACACCAAATCTCTGAACCCAAATCTCTGAACTGAAAGGGAAAACAAGCAGCATTTCAGCCAAGACGGAACAAACACAGGCATAGCTGAAAAACTGTACTCTACTATTGATCACTGTTCCCCAAAATCACTGCCCCAAAACTGAGTCTGATACCCGCAGATATAATTGATTCCCCAAAATACTGATACTGATGCCCTCAGGTCTAGTACTTAAACTTGCAAACTGACATGTGCGTTCCTGTAGAGATACACTCTAAAAGCACATAGCAAGTAAAAGAGAGCCAAAACACCCCTATGTTGGGGTAGGGTTTCCCTGTCCTATTTTGTCAGGAGCTAGGGTTTCACTACGCACGCAGCAGTTTCAAACAACCTATAATTGGGTAGCAACCTGTCCTAGATTGGAATGGTCACTACGGATTCCGAATATGCACTAGATCAAATGGTCAAAAAGGGTGCCCTAGTAAAACTGGGGTTTGTGTTCCCATACTGGCAGAGCCCGTAACCGGTCAACCTTATGGCACGCAGCCGCAGGCTAACCGCTCAGGAATAGCAGATGGCCAACACAGTGTCCTAGGCGCACCAATGCACATTCAATGCAAAGAAACACATAAGTGTAGTCAAAACAAGATATCATGAGTTAAAGTCAAGTTCTCCATTGTCCCTAGCAGAGTCGCCAGAAACTGTAGACGTCCCCGAATGCCCTGGGAGGATGACCCCCGTTCTGTTCGTTTTGGGCTCACTATAGTTCGGACTCTCAAATCGCCATGGTTCTTGATCTGAACCAAAGAGTCCAAATCTGGCAAATCGTTTTGGAAAACAGATTTTTAGAAAAGAAGTGCCAAACATGGACTGCTTTGCCAGATACAGAGTCGCCACCTAAATATTTTATTTTGGGAATTTAGGAAACCCTGACTCGTTTGCTTAAGGCCACGTGTCCGTCATCACCAAAGTTGCCTCGGCTCGGGAACTTGGGTACGATTAGGGAAGGTCAGCTATGAGCACCCCCTCTCGCCCAATCCGAAGATCGGCCTTTACTAACCATGATATCTTGTTTTGAAAACATTTTGCGTTCTTATTCCGATTATTAGCCTAGATTTACTATGTGATGCGTACAGCAAAACAAGTATAGACTAAATTGCCTAAGTCGGAACAAAGCATCGCATTTCCGTTTGTTTGGAAAATGGTTTGAATTTTGCTACTCGCGAGTAGACTAAAATACGAATTTCGATGAATTATCCCAATTCAAACAATCCAACCTTCACCCACAGGCATTCATGCAGTTATATCACATAAGCATATAGCCACATGGTAAGCATGCTATCATGTTAACATTCACACTCATGCGAGATGCTAAAGCATAAATACTTACATCGTACTCCGTGCCAAAACAGTGAACTAGTTAGTAATCATATGCATGATCCTAATTCATGTTAAGGTGGCTAATGTATCTCATACAAAATGTCACTAGAATAGGCTCAACTAATCTATGAATGGCATGTGAGATGTGACAGATAACATGTATTCAAGTTTGATTTGAAATACTATGCAGTTAGTATGATGAGCCGAACCCGGTGCATGCAATACCGATGAATGATGCACGCATGCATAGCATAAGGATGCTAAATTAAATATGCCCTAGTACTAACCATCAAAGTAGGTAAGTAAAAGGGAGAAAGAAATGGGGGTTGGAAGACATGCACATACGCAACCACACTTATTACAAATTTGCCCTCGCGCGGAGGGACCAAAAGAATAATACAATTTAACTAACCATCAAGCTAACTAAATATTGCAGACAATTAACTAGTTAAGCAAATTAACTAAGCTAATTAAGCAGTAAAAGCAGCCTCGGGAAGAGGGCCCAATGTATGCGCGCTCGGTTCCGCTCGGAAACCCGCCACCATGCACAAGTTTGCCTCTGTTTCCCCTGCTCTGCTCCTCTGAAAATTGCACAACTCCCAAGGCATGCTCCATGGACACTTTGGATCACCACCGACCTAGTGGAAACCCCACCGACCATGTTCGGATGGTCGTCGACCATTTATTGAGCTCTCGGCGATAAATATTTGGTCGGTCGGTAGTATAGATGGTCGGCCGGCCAAAGCTTCCTGCAAAAACCTGTTTTGACTGCAGCAGAGGGAAAAACATGGCATGGCAATGCATTTCAAGCAATGTTTGCACCAACCACACTCCTTATCATGTTTATGACTCGAAGGAGGATGGTCCTCGATTCTCGGACCATCAATCGCGTATTTCAATGCGTGACGGCCCAAGAAACCAAGTGTGCCATTTCAATGTCGAATGAAAGGCACTTAAACAAACAAATGGCCCAACCTCTATCACTTGATCAAGAGGCAAGGCATGCATGCCAATGCAATGCAACCTAGGCATGCGAACTAGGCATGCAATATGAACATGAAGACAAGTATGCTAGGCACACAACCTAAGCTAGCAAGCATGCAAGCATGTAATAACTATGCTAATGATCAACATGCAAGATGTAACCTAATCATGCAAGTGTGTAAGGCATGCAACATGTTATGCAACCTAGGCAAGGAAATGCGTGCCAAATGCAAGTGTCACTTAAACATGCAACAACAATACATGGTAAGTCAAGTATGCAATCAACACACAAGGTGAGCATGCCACAACATGCAAAGGAGGGACTTACACTAATTTGGACAGCTCTCTATTAGGCCCAAAACAATGGCCAAATGCTATGGAAATGAGAGGCAAAACACACACAAGCATGCATATGTTAAGGCCTAAACACTTAAGCATCAAGAAGCATCTTTTAAGCACACTTAAAAGGGAATAACCATGGACATATGGCATACATAATAAGCTCTGAGAACATGTAGGAAATGATGCCAAATCAACCTACCAATGCAAGCTAGGCATGCAACCAAGCCCAAGGACCTAAAACATGATCATATGACACATGAAGCAAATGACCAAAATGACCCAAAACAGTCCTAAATCATGCAAAAGTAAGCCCTAAAAACCACTCAGATGGCATCTAAATGACCTAATCCTAGAGGCATACACAATAGCACAAACATGAAGCATAAAACACCAACCTCTTAACACATTAAAGGGGCATCAAATGTAAGCATTCAAACATACCATGAGGACTGAAATGACATGGCAAATGGTTCCAAACCACTGAAACAAAGCAAGTAAAGCATGCTCCACACTCACACACCCAAGGCTAACAAGCCAAAATGCAAGGTGGCTATATTAAGCATGTCATGGTCGACCAAAACAACCAAAAACAGAACTTAAGTATGCTAAAACAAGCACAAAAGTTTCACAAAGCTAGGCCAAAACAAGTAAGCATAATAGGCTAAATGCTAGGCACATGTTAAGGCAAATCATGGCATTACAAGACATGTATGCAAGGCAACCATGGTGTGTCTAAACCAAGTAAAAATAGTGCTATATTATGACAAAATAAGCACAAATAACAATTAAGACATGGCCAAAATGCACTTAAAAATGGTGCTCACACATGAGGCCAAAATGGCCCTTTTCAAGGACAACAAGGAGAGGGGGTGGCCCTCTCCTTCTTAGGACCTCAAGGCACCATCCTCACCACTGAAATCCCTCAAAATTTCAGTGGTGAGGAGGCCCAAACAAAGTGGTCCCAGAGCTCACCAAAATAACACAAAAATAGGGCCAAACAAGGCCTAAGAGGGGTCAAACACCCCCAAACGACAAAGCAACCTTAAACAACTATGTTAAGCACTCAAAATCAAGACTTTTATTAGTTATGCACAAAGTCTAAAAATAGTTGTAAGATTGGTTAAAAAGCTATGCAAAAATGGGGAATAAAGGGTGAAGTTCTTACCCTTGATGACCCTTTTCACAAACAATGTTCCAGTTGGTTCTTCAAGCTTGAATCTACTCAAGAACACCAAGAACAGCTCTCTGGCCTCTCAGAAACCAAGAGAAGGTGTAACTCTATGTGTTTGTGTGCAATAGTAAGACTAAAACACACACTTATGCACTAAAGAGAGAGATATAGAGATAGAATAGCTACAACTATGAACTAACCCTAACTCAGAGCTCCCTCTGTATTTTTTTTGTCTAACCCTAATGGAGGGAGAAGAGGCTCTCTCTTATAGAGCTCACTCTTGCAAAGCTTCTCAAGTAAGCTAGTCAAGAGGGAGATCCCTCCATACACGTGTATGGAGGGGAGCAAAGTGTATGCCATCTAGCACAGCTGGCATAAAAATATCTGCAAAAGTAGATGTACATTGGTCGGCTAGCCAAAAATACTATTTGACCAAAAAAGATGGCCGGTCGACCACAAAAAGTGCCGGTCGGCCAAACATTTGGCCGATGGCAACAAACCAATGGCCGGTAGCCTCAAGCCATGGCCGATGAGGTGTGGGGATGGCCAACAAGCCACTCCCTGCCCTCCAAAGCAAAAACACAAGTGTTTGGTGCAAAACCGGACACAAAACAGTCGAGTTGAGAGATCTTGAGGCAAGGCGCGTAGCCGAGACCTCTGGGAACTCAAAACGAACACAAACAAGGATGATCACCGAGTGTTCAAACGGTGACGTCCAAGTCTTGAGGATGTTAAAAAATGGGGTGTCTACAATGCCGAGGGAGATAACCGCCCAAAGCAGACCGGCCAGGTGGAGACCGATGTCCAGGAAAAAATAGCCACGGTCGACCTGGAGGCTACTGTTACCAGGGATGAATTTGCTGACCTGTCCCCCTTAGTTTAGTTTTCTGTCTTTTTCTTCTTCGTTTTTAAGAATGTAACCGGGCTGCCAGCCCCACCATATGTAATTCTGTTCCTCATCAATGAAAAGTTCTGATTTCGTTAAGTGTTTGCACTGTGTTTAAACTAAACAACTTCAGCTGGGGTAAAGCACCTTGGCTTAGCAAATCATCAACTCGTCCTTGAGCAAATTATCAACTCATATAGCTGAGATAAACCATCTCGGTTGAAACCACAGTTGAGTAAAACATCAACTCATTTAACTAGAGCAAAATCATCTCGGTTAAAATCACAGAGTTGAACAAAACATCAACTCATTTAACCGGAGTAAAACATCTCAGTTTATGCTGAGTAAATCATCAACTCATTCAACGGGAATAAAACATCTCGGTTTAAGCTGAGTAAAACATCAGCTCATTTAACCGGAGCAAAATCATCTCGGTTGAAATCACAGAGTTGAGCAAATCATAACTCATTTAACCAGAGTAAAACATCTCGGTTGAAATCACGGAGTTGAGCAAATCATCAACTCGTTTAATCGGAGTAAAGCATCTCGATTGAAATCATAGAGTTGAGCAGATCATCAACTCATTCTACCGGAATAAAACATCTCGATTTAAGCTGAGTAAAACATCAACTCATTTAACCAGAGCAAAATCATCTCGGTTGAAATCACAGAGTTGAGCAAATCATCAACTCATTTAATCGGAGTAAAACATCTCGGTTGAAATCACGGAGTTAAGCAAATCATCAGCTCGTTTAACCGGAGTAAAACATCTTGGTTGAAATCACAGAGTTGAGCAGATCATCAACTCATTTAATCGGAGTAAAACATCTCGGTTGAAATCTCAGAGTTGAGCAAATCATCAACTCATTTGACCGGAATAAACATCTCGGTTAAGATCTCGGAGTAAGCATCTAAAACAACAGAATGCTACAGCAAAGTGTAGACGTCCCCGAACGTCCTGGGAAAAATCCCGTTTTGTTCATTAGGCTCACTACAGTTCAGACTCAATGTCACGGTTTTGAATCTAATCTTGCAAAGTGCAACGCAAGATCGATAAATCACCAAAGAGTCCAAATCCGGCAAATCGTTTTGAAAAACTGATTTTAGAAAGAAATGCCAAACATAGACTGCTTTGCCAGATACAGAGTCGCCACCTAATTATTTTATTTTGGGGGAATTTAAGAAACCCTAACTCGTTTCTGAGGCCACGTGTCCGTCATCACCAAAGTTGCCTCGGCTCGGGAACTTGGGTACGATTGGGGAAGGTCATTTCATGAGCACCCCCGCTCGCCCGATCAAAGATCGGCCACTATGAAGCATGATATCTTGTTTTTGAAAACACATGTGCTCTTATTCCGTTTATTAACCTAGAATTACTATGTGATGCGCACAGCATACAAGTATAGACTAGATTGCCTAAGTTGGAACAAAGCATCGCATACCCATTTGTTTTGAAAATGGATTGAAGTTTGCTACTCGCAAGTAGGCTAAAACACAGGTTTCGACGAATTATTCCAATCCAAGCAACCCAACCTTCATCCATAGTCATTCAGGCAGTCATATCACATAAGCACATAGCCTCATGGTAAGCATGCTATCATGGCAGTCACTCACATGCATACAAGGATGCTAAAGCATAAACACTTACCGAGTACTCTGAGCCAAAGAAAGAAGCTAATTAGAAAACATGCATGAATCCTAACTATGATGAGATGCCTAATGCAACACATGCAACTAAGATAGGCTCGGCTATTCTAAGATGACATATGAAATGCTACAGGTAACATGTATTAAACTTGGAATTGAAATACGATGCAGTTAGTATGATGCGCTGAGCCCGATGCATGCAAAACAGATGAATGGATGCAAACATATGAACATAAGGATGCTAATTAAAACGTGCCCTAAAACTAACCATCATAAGCTAGTAAATGAAAGGGAGAAAGACGTGGGGTTGGAAGACATACATCACACACACGCACACTTATTACAAAGTTTGCCCTCTCGCGGAGGGTCCGAATAAATAATACAGAACCAACTAGCTAATCTAAGCTAATTAAACTAGTTATTACACAACCGAAATGAATAACGAATTACAGCTAAATATTACACAACATTAATTAATTAACAAATTAAACTAAGGAAGCAAATAAATTAGCATGCAAGCTACATGAAATGGACTACCTCAACTCTGTTCCGAATGATAAAGGATGCGTGCATGCTCGAGTCGCCTTGTCAGGAAATCCATCGCGATGTCTCAGCTCGTCTTTGTTTGCAATTGAACACAGAAACTTGCACAAAGCTCTAAGGAGATGAAACTCCACCCTGGGGATCTAGGGGAAGGCTACCGACCAGCTATAGGCATTGGAGACCACCTACCGACCACCCTTTGTGGTGAAAACTAGGAAAGGTGGTCGGCCTGCCAGAAAACCTGGTCGGCCGGCCAGTTTTTTCTCTTGGTTTCTGCATTTTCTGCAACAAAGGCAAGAGAGAGAGAAGGCAAAGTATTTTCAACATATGTGTGCCCGATCACTCTTCCCGTCATTGCATAAGCTCTAGAGAGTGTAGTCCTCGATCCTCGTGCCATCAATCACGTATCTCGATGCATGATGGCCGAGGAGTCGAATTGTACGACTCAATGTGAAATGAATGTGCATGTAAACACCTAAAGCCAACAACTCTATCATGAATAGTCAAGAGTGTCGGTGACCAAGAATTGAGGCACGTTTCATCACTTTGAGTACGAAACGTCCCTCGTTTCCCGTGTTTGGACTAAACCCTACTCCAAACACAATGCAACAAACAATGTATAGACAAATGCAACTCTAGCATGCGATCTAAATGCAATGCAACTAAGTGATGCGAAAATGCACAGAATGACATGCAAACATGCAAATGGCATACACAATGCTATGAACTAATCAATGGCATACTCAATGCACATGGATTATATGGCATGCATACACAATGCACTAACATGCGCAATGTTTTGAACGAGGCATACGCAATGCAATGATCAAACATGCGATAACATGGACTATAGGGCATACACAATGCAAGATGGACTTAAACCAAGATGGATGGGCCTCAGCCACACCCAAATCAGTGGCCAATATGATGAAAATGAGGCAACAAGGTACATGCAAACATGCACAAATACAAGGGACCAAACCTAAGGAACAAAGTGCAACTCTACCAAAGCATGACAAGGATGAAATATGGCATACAATGACACATGTTCCAGCTCTGAAATGACATACAAGATGGTCTCGAATCATGCAAACAACTCACCCGATGCATGTTGGATGGCACAATTACCGAAACTAGTGAAGTGCATTACACTAGAGGTATGCAAAGCGATGCCCAAATGACCAAACCAACCCCAAACAGTCCCTATGCAGACCCAAAACAGTGGCAAAATGGACTAAAATGATGGCTTGCAATGCACAAAAATAAAGCTCATGCTATAGCCCAAAAATGAGGCATACAGGCATAACTCTCGAATGCATTTAAAGAGCGAAAAACATGGGAATATGGCACAAGTATAAGCTCTGAAATAACATGTTCAATGATGCCAAAACATGAAAACAACTCAAGTTAAGCATGCAAGAGGCTTCAAAACTCGAAGCTAGGCAAGGGTATTACACTACAAGCATGCATGGCAAGCATCATTCGACCATGGGACCTCAAAACAGAGCTAATGCAGCCCAAATCATGAATAAAATCATTTTAGAACATGGTCAAAATATGCTAGAATCAATGGCCAAAACAAAATGCAATGGAAGCTAGTGAGCATGGTTTACACTACAAGCATATGAATCATTCAAGAGGCCACTAAAACAACAAAAGTCAGAGACATGACATGCCAAATAAAGCCCAAAAATCCACTGAAACATGATCAATGCATGCAAGAATGAAATGCTCCTTTGATAAGCTTGAAGAGGATTATTCTACAAATGAAAGAGACACACCCAAGGTGACAAAACCAACTTTGTATAGAGCCTAGGCAGGCCCTAAAAGTCACTGAAAAGGGCCTAAAACAAGGCTTGGAGGTGTACAAATGAAGGCTCCTTTGTAAGGCCAAAAATGCTAGGGAACAAGAAAAGGAGGAAGAGGGTCACCTCTCTCTAATTTTGGCTCTCAAAAACACATGTTAACCACTGAAAATCCGCTTGATTTTAGTGGTTAAAAGGCCAAGCAAAAGTTAACACAAAGGCCTTAAGGCATGGCTCAAAACAAGGCAAAATGAACCATGCAAGGGGGTAGATGACCCCCAACAACAAAATAACCTTAAACAAACATCAAAAGGACCTCAAAACAAGACTTTTTTTAGTTGACAACAAAGCTCAAATATGCATGAAAATAAGGCTAAGAGATGGATCAAAATAAAGCTCAAAAGAGGGAAAAAATGTGTTACCCTTGTAGCTCAGCAAGACAGCAACTTCTGGACCTAAAACCCAACTCCTTAACCTCTGAAAATGGCCTCCAAGAAGCTCCAAGCAATGGTGGAAGGGTTAGGCTATGAGATGGTGTGCAAAGGTGCAAGAACAATAAACTTTTTGAGCCAAAATAGAGAGATATAGAGGGAGATGTATTGTATGCCTTAGACAAAAATGTGAACCCCCACAAAGGAGGGGGAGGCCCTATTTTATAGCCAAAAGGGACCAAAGCTTCTCAAAGAAGCTAAAAACCAAGGTTGAAGATCCTCCGTGTATGGAGGATCCAGTATGTGCCTTCCAGCTGGCACAACTGGCAACAACTCACAGAGACAAAACTAGGAGAGGCAGGCCGACCAGTTCAGGTGGTTGGATGACCACTTCCCCTTGTCGGCCGACTAGTTCAAAAGGTTCAACTTAATGAAAGGTGGTCGGTAGCCCCATTTGATGATCTCCACATTGAATGCAAGCTAGTGGTATGGTGGGAGACCAGTAAATATGGCTCAAAGACCAAAGAGACCAGCTTCTTGACAAGAAAACTGGCTGGCAGGAGAAAAGTGGTCTCTAAGGAGAAAAGGTGGTCTCCCACCCTTGTACCACCTCCCAAACAATGAAAACAAGGTCCATGCCAAAAATGAACCACGACGGATGCAAAACGAGGGTTCGGGGGTCAAAACGCGTAGCCGGGTGTCCCAAAAACAGGCTGTTAAGCAACGAAAATGGCGTGCGACCACAAAGGTGGTCTCCCAGGCCACAGTGTCCCTCTAGAGAGAGGAAGCAAGGTGTGTGCCAAGAACCATGCCAAACGGAGAAAGTTAAGACGTCCCGAATCGAGGCGCACGACCGACGGCTCCGAAAATCGAAAACTGGTCTCCAAACGGGAAAAGTGGCCTACGACCACGAAAAGTAGCCTATGACCACAAAAAGTAGCCTACGGCCACTGAGAGATGGTCTACGAGACCTCTCCCTCCCTTTGGGAAAAGAAAACAAGACCTGGTTCGCAAACCTAGGCAGAGCACAAAAGGATCCTAAGGTCCGGAGGTAAGGCTCTCAGCCGAAACTCCGAAACCTCAAAACGAGCACAACATGCACCATCACCGAGCGCTCAATCGATGACGTCTGAGTCTTAAGGTCGGTCAAAAATGGGGTGTCTACACAAAGATAAGTCACTTCTATTATATTTGATAAAAAGCGTGTTACATTCAGAAGTATAGCGTGTTACATTCACAAAAAATTACATAAGAACGTAAAATGCTAAAAATAGTATAGTTTGAGGTTGGCCGCATTCCATGGCCGGGGTATGCCTTTTCCTTCCAAATCTTCCAAGTGATATGCCCCCTTGCCCGCCAGACCGGTTATCTTGTAAGGCCCTTTCCAGTTTGCCCACAGCTTGCCTTCCTCCGGCACCAGTGTGTTGCCCATCACCTTTTTTAAAACCTAATCCCCGACTTTGAACGGTTTGGGGTGCACCGTTTTGTTGTATTTTCTAGAAAGTTCTTGTTGGTATGCGGCCACATGGATTAGAGCCTTGTCTCGGCGCTCTTTCACTAGGTCCAATTCCAGGGCGATGGCTTTAGAATTCAGCTCGGGCTCAAAACTTTCACTGCGGAGAGTGGTCATGCCAACTTCCAATGGGATGACCGCCTCCATGCTATAAGCCAAGGCAAAAGGAGTTTCCCCGGTAGATCGCCTCGGGGTCGTCCGGTATGCCCAAAGGACACTTGGGAGTTCCTCGGCCTATTTCCCTTTGGCTTTCTCAAGTCTTTTCTTCAAGCCATCAAGAATGGTCTTGTTTGATGCTTCGGCTTGGCCGTCGGACTGCGGGTATGCCGAGGTAGAGTTGTAGAATTCGATCTTCAATTCTTCACAAAATCCTCTGAACAAGGGCCCGTTAAATTGGGTGCCATTGTCAAAAATCAGAATCTTGGGGACGCTAAACCGCATTACCATATTCTGCCAGACAAACCGTTTGACGTCTTTCTCCTTGATAGTTGCTAAGGGCACAACTTCAACCCATTTGGTGAAGTAGTCCATAGCCGCGATGAAGAACTTTCGGTTGCCTGGTGCCGTTGGGAATGGTCCCACTATATCCAGCCTCACATAGTGAAAGGCCAAAGGCTTGTGAGGGGAAGAAGTTCTCTGGCCGACTGGAGAATTTGGTGGGCGAACATCTGGCACTTCTCACATTTGCGAACATATTTCTGAGCGTCCGTTTGCATGCACGGCCACCAATACCCTTGCGAGATAGCTCGGTAGGCCAAAGATCTACCCCGATGTGACTACCGCATATGCCTTCGTTAATTTCGTACAGGAAAGCTTCCACGCTGTTTGGGTGTACACACTTGAGATAAGGACCAATGAAAGACTTCTTGTATAAAGTGCTAGATGGAGATAGCCAAAACCGCTCTAACTTCACCTGGACTTTATGCGCTTCCTTTTTATTGGCCGGAAGGGTCCGCTCTTTTAGGAAGAGGATAATAGGGTCCATCCAAGAAGGGCCAAGCTCGGTGCAGAGTACTTCTGTCTGCTCTGGTTCCTCTATGCTAGGCCTTGAAAGGAACTCAATCAGGAGAGGACTGGGAGATGTTCGGTCGACCATGGAAACCAGACTGGCTAACTCATCCGCGCAGCTGTTTTCTTCCCGTCCAATTTGTTGGACTCGTATCGCCTGGAATCGCTTGATGTGGTCTCTTACCAGAGCTTGGTACTTTGCCATTCTGTCATCTTTAGTATCGTAAACCCCAGACACTTGGTTGACAACAAGTTGGGAATCGCTGTAAACCATCAGCTCGGATGCGAGCACCTGGAGTGCGCTCTTAAGTTCGGCCAGTAGCGTCTTGTATTCAACCTCATTGTTTGATGTAGAAAATCTGAGGGTGATAGACTGTTCGATGGTCAAACCATCTGGTGAGATCAAAACTATGCCCAGCCCGGCACCGTGATGGTTTGAGGCTCCATCTACAAAAAGTTTCCACATTTCGCCGACGAAGAGTTTCCAACACTTTGAGGGATCTTGGGAGGCTTGAAAGTTGCTGGGATCATGGGCGCTCGGTCGTTCAGTTTCAGGTTCAATGCTGATTGGTTCCACTTCCTCCCCCCTCGGTGACGCGGTACCGGACCCAACAGGTTGGTCTGTTATGCCTAAGTTCGTCGTCACACCGCCGAGCTGATGTATCATGCCGGATTGAGGTTCTATGGCAGGGCGCGCAAGTTTCGCGTTGCCAACATCGCCCTGCTGTGCAATTGCGGTTGAATCTTCGTTTGCTTCCTCAACTACCGTGGTGAGATCCACCGGACATACTTGGTGAATCCCAGGCGAGAACTCAGCAACAAAATCTGCCAATGCTTGAGCTTTTATGGCTATTCGGGGTTGAAACTTAACGTCAAATTGTCCTAACTCAACTGCCCACTTTAGAATTCGACCTGAGAAATCCGCCCGCTCGAACAAGGCTTTTAGGGAAAATTTGGTCAACACAATAATTGTGTGAGCATGAAAGTAGTGCGCAATTTCCTGGAGGCCATCATCAACGCCAAAGCGAGTTTTTCCAGTGGCAAGTACCTCGACTCTGCCGGTAGCAAGGTTTTACTCACATAAAAGATAAGGAAATGCTTTATACCTTCTGACCGGACAAGTACCGTGCTAACGACATGCTGAGAACTGCCAGATAAAGGTAGAGTTCTTCACCGGGCTTTGGTGTCACCAATAATGGAGCAGAAAATAGATACGCCGTTAGCTCAGCCAAAGCCCTATCACATTCCTCGTCCCACGAAAACTTGGATTTCAGGGCTCGAAAGAAAGGGCGGCAGCGATCTGATGACCGACTTATGAATCGATTAAGCGCGGCGGCCATTCCGGCCAGATGCTGCACGTCCTTCACTAAGTTGGGCTACTTTAATTCTTGTATGGATTTGATTTGTGTGGGGTCTGCCTCGATGCCTTGGTTTGTGACTAGGAATCCCAGGAATTTCCCGGATCCCACGCCAAAGGCACACTTTGACGTATTCAGGCGTAGCTTGTGCTGTTTAAGAATAGCGAACATCTCAGCTAGGTCGGATAAGTGGTCAGCCTGTTGCTTGCTCTTGACCACCATGTCATCGATGTAGGCCTCCATCGTCCGGCCAAGCAGAGGAGCAAACATCTTGGTCACCATCCTTTGGAAAGTCGCCCTGGCATTCTTCAAACCAAAAGGCATGACTTGATAGTAAAATAGTCCCCTTGGGGTAGTGCAAGAGGTTATTTCGCGGTCAGGGCCATGCATGGAAATCTGATGATAACCGCGGTAGGCATCCAAGAAACTGAGCCTTTCATGTTCCGCCGTTAAATCCACCAGCTGGTCTATTATGGGTAGAGGAATGTTGTCTTTAGGGCAAGCTGGGTTGACGGTCTTGTAGTCGACGCAAACTCGCCACTTCCCATTCTTCTTGGGTACTACGACCATGTTTGAAATCCACCGAGGATAGTGCACTTCCTGAATAGCCCGTGCTTCAAGCAAGTTCCTTACCTCCTCCGCGACTACCTCGGCGTGATGAAGAGCCGATCTCCTTATTCTTTGAATGACTGGTCATGCATCAAGGAAAACATTGAGTTGGTGGCAAATAAAACTTGGATCGACGCCGGGCATGTCGTAGGGCGACCATGCGAAAACTTCGATATTTGCCATCAAGAACTCTACCATCTCGGTCCTTTCTTGAGCGGTCAGGCTTGATCCGAGCAAAAAGAACTTGTTTGGACTTTTCGTGTCGATCCGTACTTCTACCAATTCTTCAATGGCTTTGTCCTTGGCCTTGGTGCCCACATCATCAAGGACACTCTGGTCTTCTGGGCCTTCAATCATTTGCACGAAGCCTTTGGCAGCTTGACTCCCGTTCACTCCCATAAAGCATTATTTCGACATGACTTGATCGCCTCAAATTTCCTCAATTTCCCCCATAGCCGAGGGGAATCTCATAACCTGGTGGTAGGTCGACGCTACAGCCTGCATAGCGTGAAGCCAGCCCCTACCGAGGATCAACTTGTATGTAGACGGCACTTGCAATACCCAGAACTCCACCTTCTTGACCACAGATTCGGCTTTGACAGGTAAAATTATTTTTCCCAAAGGCCACTCCGGTTGCGAGTTGAAACTTACCAGTGGCGAAGTTGCTGGAGCTAAGTCTGTATCTCGGAGTTTGAGTTGTTTGAATACGTTGTAGTACATAATTTCAACCGAGCTACCCTGGTCAATCAAGATGCGTTTGACATCGAAGTCTTTGACGCGGAGTGTGACCACTAGGGCATCGTTGTGTGGCGTTTGAATGCACTCTAGGTCCCTTGTGGAGAAACTAATCATGTCTTTTTCCTCGGTCTTTCCCCTTTTGATCGCAGGTTGGACTGACAAAACTTCCCTCATGTGTTCTGCCTTTTTGATCATTCCTCGGAGCTCGCATACACGCTCCAGCTCCACTATGCCGTGGATCACATTAACCACTCCTTGAGGGGGCGCCTCCAAGTCATCCGGTCCATGTGGATCAGCCGGAGCGGGATGCTCGGCCTTAACACCCCCATCAATGTAAAGATCTAGGTGTTCGGTTGCGACTAACTCCTCTAAGTGTTGCTTCAGAGGCAAACAGTCCTCTGTCCGGTGTCCTCGCTCCGGATGATATGTGCAGCGGTACCGGGATTAAAACCCTTTTGCGCGTCGCCTAACTTAGCAGGAAACCGGACGTAATCCTCATCACAGATTTTACTAAGTATGCGATAGATTGGAATCTTAAAGACCGTAGTGATGCCCGTCCGAGCTTTCAACCTTCTGTTAGCATCAGTTACGTCATCGTGGGGGTATTCAATCGGTCATTCCTACGACCCCTTCCCCGGTTTTGATGATTTGACCCACGGTCAGATTCCTCGGTGCGATCATTTGGACAGCTAGTCTCTTGTCCGACCACCTGTACCTTGCTAGCCGACCTCTTGTCTGTTACCACCGGAGTTGTCTTCACGGTGGACGCCGTCGCATCATCCTCTACTCGGATGTGCTCATTGATGCACTACATTAGTTGGCCCATGGATGTCGGCTGGTTCATGGTAAGCGAGTCTCACAGCCTATGTCCGACCGGGAGACCGCGCTTATATTGGGTGATTGCCAGGTTGATCGGGCAATCTAAAATCTCATTGAAGGTTTCCCAGTATCTGGAGTTGTATGCCTTGAGTGTGTCGCTCGACTCCATTTTGACACTGAGAAGGTGGTCCACCTCCTTTGGTGTTTTAGTATTGGTCTTGAAACATGTCACAAAGGCTTTCGCCAACTGCCGCCACCTTTCGATGCTTCCTTCCGGCAGCCTCTCAAACCATTTTAAGCCTAGCTTGCCCAAACTCGATGGGAATATAAGGCACATAAGAGCGTCATTGCGCCTATGTCTGGCCATGACCTGCCGGAAGTGGCTTACATGCATGTATGGATCGGTCTTTCCGTCGTAGAGCATAAACTTGGGCTGGTGAAAGCCCGCGGGGAGCGGTGCGGTCTCTATCTCAAGGGAGAAGGGGGTGGCATTCAGCCTCGCCAAATTTGTGTCTAGAAGGAGAGGCATGGCTGGGCGGGGTAGTGGCATTATGACCTCTTCACTGGCATGACCCCCGTAAGATAGCCGCTGGAGCGCCGGCACCCTTTGAGTCTCTCGCCGATGAGCCCGCTCCTTCAAGGCTACCCGCAAGTCCTCTGAGCGAGCGGAGTAGGAATACCTCGACGTAGTCGCCGAACGTGAGGGTTGATAGGTACTATCTTACACGCTAGACTTCTCTACAGGCGCGTCGGAATCTCCAATCCTGTAACTTCTGGTGATAGAAAGGGAGGGAGTGTGCCACTGGCTCTGATTGCCTGAACGACGTGGTTGGGTGCGCTCACTGTGGTCTCCTACTCCAGCAACACCCTTCCCTTTAACATGTCGTTGGAGAGCTTTCATCTCCGCCGCCATTCTCCGGATAACGGCGTCTTGGTCCCTTAACTTGTGCTCCAGACGTCTAGCGTGCGATTCTCTTCGCTGCCGGTGTCTATCTGGGCTCCGTGAGTGACCAAAACTTCTAGCACGCTTATCACACGCGTCTCTTGAATGTCCACCTGGGGAAGTCTCCAGGTTCGCCATGTTTGGAACGGCGGGGAGTCCGTCTCTCCGTCTGGCTGACTCCGGGGTAACACCGTTGATGGCGGACAACGGTATTTCGTCGTTATTCGCCATGGAAGGCGATCAGATAAGCTTGGAAGACAAGGTTTTGTCAATTCCTCTTCCCACAGACGGCGCCAATTGTACAGGGAGCAAATATTCGGTAATGCCCATACTCCTTCCGTCCAAGCTCCTCGTCTGTCCGATCGACCTATGAACACAACGGCGGTGAGCTACCCGGCGGTGTGTGGCCGGAAAACCCCTCCGACAATCAAGTTAGCACACACTCAGGGATATAGAGAAATGTTTTTCTCACCAAATGATGTTCTATATCTAGCATGGGGGCGCAGTCATGCTTATATACTTTCTACGCTCAACTCTGCACCCATTAGTCTCTTGACACGTGGTGCTGCTCTCCCATCTGTCAGCACAAATCCAACAATCACCACCTAACCCAACCATCAGGCTACATTAGCGAGAACTCGGCAGCCCGACGGAATCACGTCGGCCTTCCACGACCATGCTGCGTAACGTGCCCGAGTGCTCCACTCGTCGAGCTCAATAACAACCGAGCTCGGTAGCACTCCGGCAGGAACGAGGTCCAGACAGGTTACACTGGCATTAGCAGATGATCATCTCGGCTAAGTAGACCTCGAGGATAGACCTCGGCCGAGCAAGTCCAAATCCGAGGAAGCTCGATCCAAACATGGGACCTGGACCTCAGACCTAGGCCTGGACCGAGCAAGATCATCTCAAAGGAATCCCCAGTTAGCTCGACCTAAACAGGGGTGAACCTCGATCGAGCAAATCCCACTCTGATCAGGCCCAAGTTAGCTCGGCCCAAACATGCTCGGCCATCTTCTGTTCGGCTCCTTCCACAGTCCAAAGCTAGATTATAAATCTCCCTCTGAATAACTCCACCATTTATATAAAAATTCATCTAATTTCATATTCCCAATACCAATTTCATTATTTATACAAAATAATTATTTGAAACATTTTAGGGCAAAACTTCATTCTCTCCCAAATCCAACCTATGTGTCAAAATCAACAAATTTAACACCACATTCTCATATCTATACCCATAGCCATTTTCAATACCTTCATTTGAAAACTCCTAAAATCCTCCAAATCCCAACATTTTTTACACAACAACAAATAATTAAGTTAAAAATCATAGGAGCGTGTAGAAAGTCCCTACCTTAAGTTTAGAAAACCAAGGAAGAAGTGGAGGAACTTCAAAGACACCGAAACCAAGCTTTATTCGGATCAAAAGAGAACCCTCGGAGTGCTTTACCTTTTTATCAAAAAGAGTATGTAGACGCGCCCGAACATCCCAGGGGGAAACCCCGTTCTGTTCATTTCGGCTTACTACAGTTCAGGACTCAATGTCACGGTCCTGTTTCTAATCTTGCAGAGTGCAATGCAAGACCGATGAATCATCAAAGAGTCCAAGTCTGGCAAATCATCTTGAAAAACAGATTTTTAGAAAGAAGTGGCAAACATGGACTGCTTTGCCAGATACATAGTCGCCACCTAAATGTTTTATTTTTGGGAAATTTAGGAAACCCTGACTCGTTACCTAAGGCCACATGTCCGTTATCACCAAAGTTGCCTCGGCTCAGGAACTTGGGTACGATTGGGGAAGGTCAGCTATGAGCACCCCCGCTCACCCCATCAAAGATCGGCCACTACTAAACATGATATTTTATTTTGAAAACATATGTGTTCTTATTCCGGTTATTAGCCTAGATTTACTGCGTGATGCGCATAGCATACAAGTATAGATTATATTGCCTGAATTGGAACAACACATCTCATGTTTGTTTATTTTGAAATGGTTTGATGGTGCTACCCGTAAGTAGGCTAAGACGTGGATTTGCCACCCTCGGGTGGGCTTAGAAAATGTGATGGTTTGCCACTCTTAAGTGGGCTTAGAACTCACAGTTAATGCATTATTCCAATTTAGATAACCCGACCTTCACCCACAGGCATTCAGGCAGTTATAACACATAAGCACGTAGCCTCATGGTAAGCATGCTATCATGGCAGACATTCACACGCATGTAAGGATGCTAAAGCATAAAAGCTTACCTAGTACTCCAAGCCAAAATAGAAACTAGTTAGTAATCAAATGCATGATCCTAGTTCATGTTAGCAATGGCTAATGCAACGCATACAGAATGCAATTAGGACAGGCTCGACTAACCTAAAGATGGCATATGAAATGCAACAGATAACATGTATTCAACTTGGAATTGAAATACCATGCAGTTAGTATGATGCGCCAAGCCCGGTGCATGCAATACAGATGAATGGATGCACGCATGCATAACATAAGGTATGCTAATTTAAATATGCCCTAATTCTAACCATTGAAAGCAGGTAAGTAAAAGGGGGAGAGAAGTGGGGGTTGGAAAACATACACACACTCACACACACTTATTACACAATTGCCCTCGCTCGGAGGGTCCGAAAGAATAATACAAACCGAATAACGAACCAACTATCCTAGCTAATTAATTATTACAAAACTTCTAATTAATTAACAAATTAATTACAAAAATAGCCAAAATATGAAACTAAAAGAGACCGCCTCAGCTCTGCCTCGGAATGCATGGATGATGCATGCTCGATTTGCCTTGCCCGGAAGCCTGCTGGCATGCCATTGTTGCCTCTGTTTGCACTGTCATATACCTCTGAGGACTGTGAAAACCCTGGAGATGCCTCTGAATTGTTCCCTGAGCATTGTGAGATGCCATCGACCAAGGCATAAGATCACCGGCCATTGATAAATGGTCATCGACCAATTGTTGAGCCATCGGCTAATTATTTTTGGTCGGTCAGCACTGTAGGTAGCCGGTCGGCCAAATCTTCCTGCAGAATCCTGTTTTGACAACAGCAGAGGACAGACAAGGCATGGCATGGAATTTTCAAGCAAATGTGTGCATGTCCACTCTCCCTATCATGTTATGGACTCAAGGGGGTGTGGACCTCAGTATTCGGGCCACCAATCACACATTTTGATGCATGATGGCCAAAAGTACCAAGCTTGCAAGTCAATGTAAATGAATGCAACAAAAACACATAAGTGCTACATGCCCTATCATGTTGAGATCAAAGGCATCGGCGACCAAGGATTGAGACGTGTTTCGTCACTTTGAGTACGAACACATTTCATTTCTCATGCTTGGTTTGACACCCCAAACCAAGCAAAATGTAATGCATGTATGCAACGTGGCTCAAGTATGTACATGATGCTAAGGTACAAAACATGCCAAATGCAATGTAACCTATCATGCAAGTGTACAATGTGCCAAGCATGCAATGCTACAATGTAACCTAGATAGGCAACTAGGCAAAGTGATATGCATGTAACAATGCACTAACTACAAGGATGCAACAATCATACAATGTAATCAGCATGCTGCAAGATGCAAATGCATGATCCATGGATCTACACTAAGATGGAGGAACCTCAGCCACACCCCAAAACAGTGGCCAAAAGTACTGAAATGATGATGCCAATCATGAAAAATAAACATGCAAACCAATGAGCCTAAGGCTAAGGTATGAAAGGCAAGTTTCAAGAGCACTCACATGATGATGAACATGGATGCTTGACTAACATATTAAGCTCTGAAAATGTATAGAGGATGATGCCAAATCAACCATGTCATGCAAGTAAGGCATGCCATGACCAAAACTTGAAGCCAACAAAGGGGTCCAAACCATAGTTATGTCAACCAAACCCCAAAGGACCAAAATGACTTAAAGCAGTCCTAAGGCACTCCAAAACAAGACTAAAGCATGCATAGATCATGGTCAAGACATGCTAAGAAATGGATGCCAAACAAAAGGGGATTTAGGGCCACAAAGAGGGCACTCTATTGCAACCACCCCAACCACACGTGGCATGGACTAACCAATGAAAAATAGGAGTTTTAACATGCAAAATAAGCCCCCAAAACCAACTGATATGGCAGCCCAAAGACTAAACATGGTATCATACACAATGACCAACTCTTGAGGCACAAAACTACAACACTTTCAAGCATTGAAAGAGAGCCAAATGCAAGTGCACAAGCATGGATTGTGGACTGAAATATGGTCTCCAATGATGCCAAATCATGAGAATAAGCTAAGTAAAGCATGCTAATGATCCACACACTCAAGGTTCACAAACCAAAATACAAAGGGGCTATACCAAACATGGCAAACATGATCAAATCAATACTCAACAGACCTTAAGCATGATGAAATATGACCAAAAGCTTCACAAAGCTAGGCAAAAATATGCAAGCATGATGGTCTAATGGCAAGATGCATTTCTAGGCAAAATAGAAGAATACAAGGCAAGTATATTATGCATGCAAGGGGGCATTAATCCGACCAAAAACAGAGGTATATTATGACCAAATATCACCCAAAAACCTCTGAAATGGAGCCAAAAACAACTAAGCATGCATGCTACCCTTATGAGCCAAAAACATGAACAAATGAGACACAAAGGGAGAGGGGTGTCCCTCCCCTATGCAAGACCTCAAAACCTCTTCTTCACCGAGAAGGCCAATGCACAAAGGTTCCCAAAGCTCAACAAAGAAAGCACAAAAAGGGCCAAACAAGGCCTAAGAGGGGGAGGTCGACCCCCAACACCAAAATGACCTTAATGAAGTATCTTAAACACCAAAAAATAGAACTTTTATATGTTATACACAAAGCTCAAAACAGTATGCAAATGGGGTTAAAATCTAGTGCAAGAATGGGGAATATAAAGCAATGGTGTTACCCTTGGAGAACACTTCAAGAACAGCAAGTCCAGCCCCCTTCTTCTGATCAAAACCAGCTCAAAACTCCAAGAACAAACTCTCAACACCTCCAAAACTGAAGTTTGGTGTAATGCTAGGTGTTTTACTACAAAACTAAGAACAAAACACCCTTTTAGACCCTCTAACACACACAAATAAAGAGAAAGAGTGAGATATAGAGAGAGAGTGGTGTATATATGCTATATATATCTGATTTGCTGAACCTCCTCAAAGGAGGAGGGAGGCCTCCTTATATAGAAAAGGCAAAGGCCTAAGCTTCCAAGAGAAGCTAAACAAAAGGGGTCAAGGATTCTTAAAGAAGCTAAGGCAAAGGGGCCAAGGCTTCCTGAGGAAGCTGAGACAGGGGTCCAAGCTTCTTGAGGAAGCTAAGACAAAGGTCCAAGCTTTCTCAAGAAGCTAGACCAAAAGGGTGCAAAGGGTGCAAATTCCTCCATACACGTGTATGGAGGACAGGTCCGTGCACTCCAGCTGGCACAGCTGGCATGCACAATGCCCAAAAAAGGCAAAAAGGTGGTACCGGTCAGAAAAGGAGTCCATCGGCCAAATAAATGGTCGGCCGACCACACAAAGTGCCGACCAGCCATCACCAATGGTCGGTGGCCTCAAGCCATGGCTGGTAAGGCATGGGAATGGCCAACATGCCATTCTCTACCTTTCAAAGAAAAAACCAACAAGTGTTTAATCCAACCAAGCACAAGACAACCGAGTTGAGAGATCCTGAGGCGAGGCGCGTAGCCGAGACCTCTGGGAACTCAAAACGAACAGGAACATGGATGATCACCGAGTGTTCAAACGGTGACGTCCAAGTCTTGAGGACGGTCAAAAATAGGGTGTCTACAGTTGCCCCTCTTTGACAGAACTCGAAAGTCATAGCAATGACAGGAGTGAGTGTCAAAGCCCAGAGACAACCCATTTTTGACAAGGCCGAAGACTTAGACAAAGCATACAAGCTACAAGCAAAGATATGCGCCCGAAGGCAGGGGCAAAATGCATGACAATGCACAAAGCCGAGCATAACTTATGATCATGTAAAGAAAGTTGTAACGAAGCATATACATACAATAAATGCAACAGTTTTAAGCAATCAAACACAAATCCAACTACATTACAATTCAGAAAGGATGTAAGAGAATTATGTAATTCTCATTACGTTTCACGCGGAGAATACAATACCTGTACGGTTCGTCTGGTCGCGCCAGCTTCAAATGAACCGTTCATACAATATCGTGCCTGTAAGAGAAAGAAAACTTAACAGGTGCAATATTGTTAGCAACATGCATGACAATGCAAGTTAAGACTGCGTGACAACGCAAGTGTAGGAGTGCATAACAATGCGATCTGGGGTAGGCATAACAATGCCATAAACACATGTAAGTGAAGAACACATGACAACGTGCACAATGTGTGAAGATGTAGACACGTGTAAGTAAAGCATACACGACAACGCATACAATGTGTATAAAAAAGGACTTGAACACATGTAAGCAAAGCATAACGTGACAACGCATGCAATGTGTATAAAAAGGAACTTGAACACATGTAAGTAAAGCATAATGCAATAACGCATGCAATGTGTATAAAAAGGAACTTGAACACATGTAAGTAAAGCATAACGCGACAATGCATGCAATATGTATAAAAAAGGAACTTGAACACATGTAAGTAAAGCATAACGCGACAACGCATGCAATGTGTATAAAAAGGGACTTGAACACATGTAAGTAAAGCATAACGCGACAACGCATGCAATATGTATAAAAGGAACTTAAACACATGTAAGTAAAGCATAACGCGACAACGCATGTAATGTGTATAAAAGGAACTTGAACACATGTAAGTAAAGCATAACGCGACAACGCATGCAATGTGTATAAAAGGAACTTGAACACATGCAAGTAAAGCATAACGTGGCAACGCATGCAATGTGTATAACAAGCAAGGTATGAACACGTGTTTAGCATAAGTATAGTGAAGGCATGCTACTCGTATTCGTTGAGGTGCAACCAAATCGAGACGAGGCATTTGTTGAAAGTAAGACGCGTAATGAGCGTGCTTATTACAGTGACATGCGGAACTCGCCAGATAAAAGGATACGGGAAAGGATACACTTTGCGCGCACCGAGCATCACACACAGAAGACATGGTTCGAGGTCAACACGAAGACCAGTTAACATTCCAAAGCACACTTTCTTGCACTATCTCGAGTAATGAAGGTGCCAAACCGTATAATTGACCCGAACAAAGACGCAGGAGGTGCATCGATCACAAGAGGAGGCCACCGGTATTAATCCAGACACTCTGCTGCCCTGCTCTCCTTTTGCTTTACTTTCCTTTACTACTGTTAGTTTTAAGCACATTGCACTGCCTCAGGCAGGTTTTACTTTTTCAAGACTGTGTATTTTTGCAAAGACATGATGGAAATGAAACAACTATTTTGTTCAAAAAGGTGTTACATATGTACTTTCTACGCATCGCATCGCGTGGCATCACATAACAATGTGAATGAAATTGAACATCGTTTGAAAATTAAGCACTTGCATCGTAATAATCAGGTAGTGAACCGACTTACAACTCGATAAGCAAAACAAAGAAACTCGATGAGCTAACCAAGTGCGAGCACAACTCAATAAGCAAAGCAAAGACTTAAAGAGAGTGAAACACAACTCGATAAGCAAATATACAATAACTCGATAAGCCAATAGGCGTGACTCCGCAAAATCAATCACTAAAGACACTGGAAGTGGAACCAGTCACAACTTTTCAGCATTTTCAGCAAATGGACAACTCTGAGGATATGAGGGAAGGCCACCGGCCAAATAAAGAGGTCACCGGCCATTATAACTAGCCGATCGGCCAAACATGGTGGTCGGTCGGCACTTTTCATGGCCGGCAGGTCAAAAATGACAAGAACCACCAGAATGCTGACACCTGTCCTCCACCCACCTTATCCTCTACAAAAGGCCTCAGCTTCATAGTTTTTCTTAATTCAACACTGATTTCCTCCAAATAAAAGTGTTTCTTACCCAGAATCTCATGGCTTGGATTGCCAACTTGGACGGCTCGGAAAAGCTGAATTTCCGGGACTTCGACATAAATGCGCTATTCACTCTGAGTCGTACCCCGCTGCATTTTCCATTCCTTTATGCTGTGGCGAGGTTTTGGAACCCAGTAACACATGTCTTTAGCTTTGGCGGGCAAGAGGTATGTCCTACCTTCGAGGATTTCCAAGCTTTGATGGAATCTGACCGCAACGAAGAAGTCTTGCCTCAGTTTTGTTTCGGCCACGCCCAAGCCTTAGGGCGAATGTGTGGGCTCACGATGCACGATGCTCGCTCTTTGATTTGTGACGGAATGCTGGATGTTCCAAGTTTGATTTGCCAGTTTTCTGATGTCGGTGACCGTGGCGACCATCATTGGCAGGGCTTTCGGCGACACGCCCTCTGTTTGTGCATGCTATCTTACTTTTTACCTGCCTCAGGCTTCGGAGGGTCTAGTGTCCGGTTGATCGAGGTTGCCCAAGGCTTAAAAGAGGGCAAGAGCTGTATTGCCATGACTCTGGCTGAGACGTTGATGGGCTTGGACGCCTTTTATCGCCGAGAGACGACCAGATTTGGGAGGAGTCCGCTACTGCTGCAGGTAATGTTTCCCACCCAATCTCACATATGTATTTGCTCACATCACTCGGCCCTCAGGCTCGGTTTTTCTCACAAAACCCTTTTCTCACTTTTCTCTCAACATACATCTCTCTATTCTTTATTCTCTCATTTTCATCCCTTCCCAAGTATGGTTGATGGATAAGTTACGGGTTGTGGACTCTTGCCCAGCATACTCAGCTCACGGCTACTTCTTCCGACGTCGTCTAGTCGATGCCCTTGATGAGGGATGGTGGTTCGATTGGATGTGCAGCTTGTCTGCGGACCACATTGCTTGGCGGTGCCCTTGGCTCAACCTACTGGTAATGAGTTACAGCATGTCCCAGCAGACCGGGATTCAGTTGATTGGCTTGGCACACTGCGTATTCTACTTTCCTTTTCGGTTCCAGCGCCAGTTCGGCCATGATCAGATTTGCCCGCTAGAGGGAATAGAGTACCCAGCTGCATTCCCAGTCCGAGGTACGTAGCTTGCTTGGTACGCCACAGCGTGGAGGACTAAAGAACTCCTGGCCCCCGCTCCTACTTTCAATTGCACTTTGTCTGATGAGTGCATAGATTGGCTCAATGAAGAGGCACAGATTGGGCCCAGCTTGGCATCAGAGGCTTCGACCAGCTCTGGGAGGGGGCGCAGGAACACCTGACTTATCTATGCCCCAGATTTATTGCTTTATCAGTACTTTCAAGTTTTCTTTATGAATGTGATAAAAAAGTAACTTCAATTTGAATGCAAGAGCAGGAGAACTCTGTATTGAAATCAATGAAATTGAAAGTTGTGGGTACTGACAATTCTCCGCTTTGGTCCAAAAATGGTCTAAGTTGTAAAAAGATTAATTTGAACAAAGTCAACTTTTATCAAAACTTTTCAAAACCATTTTCGATATAGATCAAAACTGGACACGCCTGACATCTGTCACTGAGATGCACAACCCCAGATCCCAACAACTGAAAAGTTGCCCCTAGTCTGAATAGCACTGTACCGGAGATCACTACCGAAGCTCTAGAATGCTGAATAGATAAAGATGACCGAGGTGATCGAATGGACAAAATTGATCGGGAAAAAAATTTATGGCTGAACTTCAGGATGAAGTTGCCTACGTATCCCAAAGATGGGAATCAAGCCTTACGTAGTTCAGGCTTGGGTTCACTCGAGTATTTTCACTCTCCTTTTGCGCTCTAACTTTTGCCAAGGCCGCTCTTTGCGGGTTTTCAACCTTGCGAGCTCAGTTTTTATAATTTCAAATTTTCTATGCTCTAACTTTTGCCTAGGTCACCCTTTCAGGTTTTCGGCCTAGCGAACCTCTCAGGGGTAATATTTCTTCAACTTGTCCATATTAATCGGCTGTGAAAACTCTAGGCCATCTAGGTCCATCAGAACCACAGCTCCACCTGACCATATAGATTTGATGATGTAGGGATCGGTCCAATTGGGTCTGAACTTGCCCCTTGGGTCGTGGATGGGAGCTCGGTTGTCCTTGAGCACCAAATCCCCTTCTTTCAAATTTCGGGACTTAACTTTCTTATTGAAATCCCGAGCAATTCTGCACTGATAACCTTGAACATGGTACAGTGCTTTCAGTCTTCTTTCATCAAAGAGCATGAGTTCCTCAAATCTGCTCTGCTGCCAATCTGCTTCGGCTATCTGATACTCAGCCAGTACTTGCAAAGACGGAACCTCAATTTCAATAGG
This sequence comes from Camellia sinensis, assembly GCF_055761805.1. Lineage (NCBI taxonomy): Eukaryota > Viridiplantae > Streptophyta > Magnoliopsida > Ericales > Theaceae > Camellia > Camellia sinensis. The sequence goes on from NC_138963.1 coordinate 148,068,451, forward strand.
TAGAACGGCCTCCATCCCATAAACTAATGAATACAGGGTCGCCCCAGTAGAAGTTCTAATCGAAGTCCAGTAGCCCCACAGAGCAAACGGCAGCTTATCTGGCCAATCCCGGTAGGTTTCCACCTTCTTCTGTAAAATGCGCTTGACATTCTTGTTGGCGGCCTCAACCGCTCCATTGGTCTGAAGCCGGTATGTGGATGACTTGTGAAAAGCCACATTGTATTTCTCTAACAAGTCAATCACTTCCTTTTTGAAGTGGGAACCATTATCTGAGATAATCTCGTTCGGGACTCCATAGCGACAGATGATGTTGTTCCTGATAAACTTTGCAATGTGCGATGCTTTCAACACAACATAAGATTGGGCCTCAACCCACTTTGTAAAATAATCTATTGCAACCAGGATGAACTTATGCCCATTTGACCCCTTCAGAGTAACAGCTCCGATCACATCAATTTCCCAAACTGAAAATGGCCATGGCGAAGTCATATTGTACAGCTTCGACAGCGGTATATTCATGCGGTTTGCATGGATCTGACACTTGTGGCATCGTCGAACAAAACCAATACAATCCTCCTCCATGGTGGACCAGTAGTAACCTTGTCTGAGGATCTTCCGCGCTAGCATTACCCCATTCATATGCACACCGCATTCCCCTCCATAGATGGCCTCCATCAGGCGTTTTGATCCTTCAACTTCAACGCACAATTTATGCATTCCCAGATGACCTCTCTTATACAATTTACCTCCGCAGATGATGAACTGAACGGGCATTCTTCTGATTGCCCTTTTATCCTTGGCATTTGCCCCTAGTGGATACGCCTCTTTCTCCAAGAAGTTTCGAATGTCGTAATACCAGGGGTTGTCGTCCTGAACCTCATCTATGGTAGCAATTGATTCATATGTTGGCACAAACTTCTGGTCAATGATGACTAGACGCATCCGGACTCCAAACGGGATGTCTATCACGGAAGATAGAGTTGCTAGTGAATCTGCGAACCTGTTGTTCTCTCTTAGCAGATGAGCAAAGTTTAGCTTCTCAAACCGAGGAATTAACAAGTCCAAGGTCTGGTGGTACATTATCATCTTTTCTTCTTTGACTTTCCAGTCTCTTTTTGCTTGAGACACAACAAGGTTCGAGTCTCCAATAACGTCCAATCATCTTGCCCCTAGTTCCAGGGCTGCTTCTAGACCGGCAATGCATGCCTCATATTCTGCTTCGTTGTTCGAGACTTTGAACCGGAGTTTGAAGGCTAGAGGGATACGGGAATTGTCGGGTGCTATCAGCAACACCCCTATCCCATATCCGTACTGGTTTGACGCTCCGTCAAAGTACATCGTCCAAGTTTCATCCTCGATGTGCAAAATGGCCTCATCTGGGAATAAGTACTCAACTGCTTCACCTCCTTTCACTGGATGATCGGCTAAGAATTCTGCTACTGCTCTTCCCTTGACTGACTTACGCGTCACATATTTCAGATCGAATTCAGAAAGCAACAACAACCAATGAGCTAGCCTACCCGTAAGTGCCGGTTTCTCGAAAAGATATTTGATGGGACCTAACCGTGAAACCAACATTACAGAGTGAGCTAACAGGTAGTGCCGCAGCTTCCTGGTAGCCCATACCAAGGCTAAGCAAGCCTTTTCCAACGGTGTGTAGTGAGTCTCATACTCTAGCATCTTCTTGCTCAAATAGTAGATGGCTCTCTCCGCCTTGTCCTCTGATTTGCACGAGCATACAGCCCATTGTAGTCTCAGTTACTGAAAGATACAAAATCAACGGTCTGCCCGGCTCTAGTGGTGACAACACGGGTGGGTTCTGTAAGTATTCCTTGATCTGTTCAAAAGCAGCTTGGCATCGGCCGTCCCACTGGAATTTCTTTCCTTTCTTCAGGAGACCAAAAAGTGGTTCACAAGTCAAGGTAAATTTTGAGATAAACCGTCTTATGAATTGCACTTTACCCAGAAAGCCTCGCACCTCCTTTTCAGTCCTTGGTGGTGGCATTTCTAAGATGGCCTTGATTTTGGAAGGGTCAACTTCGATACCTCTCTGTGTAATCAGAAACCCCAGCATTTTCCCTGCTGTAACACCGAACGTACACTTCTGAGGATTCAGCCCCAACCGAAATTCTCTGAACCTTTGAAAGAACTTTTGCATAGCAGCGTAGTGGCCCTCTCTTTCTTTGGACTTGACAATCATGTCGTCCACGTACACCTTAACCTCTTTGTGGATCATGTCGTGTAATATCGTGGTCGCGGCCCGATGATATGTAGCTCCAACATTCTTCAACCCAAACAGCATTACTCTGTAGCAGTATGTCCTCCACGGGGTTGTGAAAGCAGTCTTCTCTCGATTTTCAGGTGCCATCACTATCTGATTGTAGCCTGAGAAGCCATCCATAAATGAAAGCAAAGCATGCCCCGCTATGAAGTCCACCAACTCATCGATATGTGCTAAGGGAAAGTCGTTCTTCGGACTAGCTCTGTTCAAATCCCTGAAATCCACGCATACCCTGATCCTGCCATCCTTCTTCGGCACCAAAACGATGTTGGCCAACCAAGTCGGGTATTCGGAAACCAACAGGAACCCTACGTCAATTTGCTTGGTGACCTCTTCCTTAATCTTGAGGGCCCAGTCCGGGAGGATCCTTCTGAGTTTCTGCTTGATGGGTCGAGCCTCGGGGTCAAGAGGGATCCGGTGCTATACAATCTCAGGATCGATTCCAGGCATGTCTTCGTAGGACCACGCGAACACTTCCTTGAAATCTTTTAATAAAGCGACTAAGCGCTCACGTTCCTCCAAAGACAACATGGACCCGATCTGGACAAGCCGCGGGTCCTTCTCAGTACCAACATTCACAGTAGTGATTTCATCAACTAAAGGTTTAACAAATCTTTCCTGCTCTTGTTCAATTAAGCGTTGTAACACCAGAGGAATTTCCTCCTCGTCGTTTTCATCAAACTTTTGGAAGTCTGAGTTAATGCAATAAATCAAGGGCACAGAAAAGTACTCAGAAACCACATCCACACCATTCTCATTAAGCACACCCAAACCGTCCGATTCTTCTATTACAACAGACTCAAAAGAGAAAGAAAAAGACGACCTAGATAGGATTGTGGCATATGAGTTATCGTCCCCAGGATTACCTGACTCAGACTCAGTCGAGCTGGAACCTGATTCCGACTCACAAGACTCGGTGGAATCAGATTCTGGCTCACTACCTGACCCGGTGCTGCTTGACAAAAATCTCTCTTCATAATGCCAAATGAGAGAGGGTACGATGGATGCATCCAAAATGTTTGCAGGTAGGCCCGCAGCCGTTTCATTCTCGATCATAGACACCGAAAAGTTATCCCCCCAAGCACTTCTGTTCGATCGGAGGATCTGAAAGTAGACATGCCAGCGCTACCCCTATTTCACTTTCGGCGTCCTCAGACTCCACTTTCTTGCTCTGCTTGACCTCAACTGTTGGGTCTGTCTGCTCTTCGGCAACATCATCCCCAGATAATTGCAGGTCAACTAGGCAAAGTGATATGCATGTAACAATGCACTAACTAGAAGGATGCAACAATCATACAATGTAATGAGCATGCTGCAAGATGCAAATGCATGATCCATGGATCTACACTAAGATGGAGGAACCTCAGCCACACCCCAAAACAGTGGCCAAAAGTACTGAAATGATGATGCCAATCATGCAAAATAAACATGCAAACCAATGAGCCTAAGGCTAAGGTATGAAAGGCAAGTTTCAAGAGCACTCACATGATGACAAACATGGATGCTTGACTAACATATTTAGCTCTGAAAATGTATAGTGGATGATGCCAAATCAACCATGTCATGCAAGTAAGGCATGCAACCATGACCAAAACTTGAAGCTAACAAAGGGGTCCAAACCATAGCTATGTCAACCAAACCCCAAAGGACCAAAATGACTTAAAACAATCCTAAGGCACTCTAAAACAAGACTAAAGCATGCATAGATCATGGTCAAGACATGCTAAGAAATGGATGCAAAACAAAGGGGGATTTAGGGTCACAAAGAGGGCACTCTATTGCAACCACCCCAACCACACGTGGCATGGACTAACCAATGCAAAATCAGAGTTTTAACATGCAAAATATGCCCCCAAAACCCACTGATATGGCAGCCCAAAGACTAAACACGGTATCATATACAATGACCAACTCTTGAGGCACAAAACTACAACACTTTCAAGCATTGAAAGAGAGCCAAATGCAAGTGCACAAGCATGGATTATGGACTGAAATATGGTCTCCAATGATGCCAAATCATGAGAATAAGCAAAGTAAAGCATGCTAATGACCCACACACTCAAGGCTCACAAACCAAAATACAAAGGGGCTGTACCAAACATGGCAAACATGATCAAATCAATGCTCAACAGACCTCAAGCATGATGAAATATGACCAAAAGCTTCACAAAGCTAGGCAAAAACATGCAAGCATGATGGTCTAATGGCAAGATGCATTTCTAGTCAAAATAGAGGAATACAAGGCAAGTATATTATGCATGCAAGGGGGCATTAATCCAACCAAAAACAGAGGTATATTATGACCAAATATCACCCAAAAACCTCTTAAATGGAGCAAAAAACAACTAAGCATGCATGCTACCCTTATGAGCCAAAAACATGAACAAATGAGACACAAAGGGAGACGGGTGTCCCTCCCCCATGCAAGACCTCAAAACCTCTTCTTCACCACTGAAAATCCTCTGGATTTCAGTGGTGAGAAGGCCAATGCACAAAGGTTCCCAAAGCTCAACAAAGAAAGCACAAAAAGGGCCAAACAAGGCCTAAGAGGGGGAGGTCGACCCCCAACACCAAAATGACCTTAATGAAGTATTTTAAACACAAAAAAATAGAACTTTTGTATGTTATACACAAAGCTCAAAATAGCATAAAAAGGGGGTTAAAATCTAGTGCAAGAATGGGGAATATAAAGCAATAGTGTTACCCTTGGAGAACACTTCAAGAACAGCAAGTCCAGCCCCCTTCTTCTGATCAAAACCAGCTCAAAACTCCAAGAACAAACTCTTAACACCTCCAAAACCGAAGTATGGTGTAATACTACGTGTTTTAGTGCAAAACTAAGAACAAAACACCCTTGTAGACCCTCTAACACACACAAATGAAGAGAGAGAGAGAGATATAGAGAGAGTGGTGTATATATGCTATATATATCTGATTTGCTGAACCTCCTCAAAGGAGGAGGGAGGCCTCCTTATATAGAAAAGGCAAAGGCCTAAGCTTCCAAGAGAAGCTAAACAAAAGGGGTCAAGGCTTCTTAAAGAAGCTAAGGCAAAGGGGCCAAGGCTTTCTGAGGAAGTTGAGACAGGGGTCCAAGCTTCTTGAGGAAGCTAAGACAAAGGTCCAAGCTTCCTCAAGAAACTAGACCAAAAGGGTGCAAATTCCTCCATACACGTGTATGGAGGACAGGTCCGTGCACTCCAGCTGGCACAGCTGGCATGCATAATGCCTGAAAAAGGTAAAAAGGTGGTACCGGCCAGAAAAAGAGTCCATCGGCCAAATAAATGGTCGGCCGACCACACAAAGTGCTGACCGGCCATCACCAATAGCCGGTGGCCTCAAGCCATGGCCGGTGAGGTGTGGGGATGGCCAACAAGCCATTCTCTACCTTCCAAAGCAAAAACCAACAAGTGTTTGATCCAACCAAGCACAAGACAACCGAGTTGAGAGATCCTGAGGTGAGGCGCATAGCCGAGACCTCTGGGAACTCAAAACGAACACGAGCATAGATGATCACCGAGTGTTCAAACGGTGACGTCCAAGTCTTGAGAACTGTCAAAAATGGGGTGTCTACAGAGTAGGGTAAAGAAATCCTTGGATCTAAATATATTTGTAGAGAGAAGTTGGATTTTAGGGAGAGAAAGGGTTGATCTAGGGTTTTGAGAGAAATAGATATGAACTACAAATTGATATACGCATAACTTGCTCGAGCGTAAAGTTGTCACTCCAGCGACCAGACACAATAAGTTGTTCTGCTCGAGCGCAGAATGCACACTCCCAGAAGTTGTACAGACAGAAGACCGTTGCTCGAGCACAAGAAGTCTCGCTTGATTGAATAACATTACCTCCCCAGTATCTTTGTAGGCCTGCAAAAGTATTGGGGGCTCACAAAGCTCGCTCGAGCGAAGAAGTCAAATTCTGGGCAACAACAGTTTGAACCAACTAGCAACCAACCTGTTCCAACCACATCCAAGACGCTCCAAAACTCGAACTCAATGAGAAATATACGGAAACATGACATGCACAACAATATAAAACCATAAAACCCGAGTCTAGGTGTAGACGCGCCCGCGAGGGACCCCGCTACAAGTTCGGACTCGATTTTGTGTCACGGTTCTTAATCTTGAACCAAAGAGTCCAAATCTGGCAAATCGTTTTGAGAAAACAGATTTTAGGAAAGAAGTGCCAAACATGGACTGCTTTGCCAGATACAGAGTCGCCACCTAAATATTTTTTATGGGGGAATTTAGGAAACCCTGACTCGGTGCCGAAGGCCACATGTCCGTCATCACCGGAGTTTCTCGGCTCGGGAGCTAGGGTACGATTGGGGAAGGTCAGCTATGAGCACCCCCTCTCGCCCGATCTGAAGATCGGCCTCTACTAACCGTGATATCCGTTTTTGAAAACATTATGTGTTCTTATTCCAATTGTTAGCCTAGAATTCCTATGTTATGCGCACAGCAAACAAGTATAGACTAGATTGCCTAATTTGGAAAGAAACATTGCATATCCGTTTGTCTTTTAAAAAAATACTTTGGAATTTGCTACTCGTAAGTAGGCTAAAATACGGATTTCAACGAATTTTTCCAACTCAAACAATCCAACCTTCACCCACAGGCATTCAAACAATTTATAACACATAAGCATCTAGCCACATGGTAAGCATGCTATCAGGTTAACATTCACACGCATGCGAGATGCTAAAGCATAAATACTTACAACGTACTCCGTGCCAAAACAATAAACTAGTTAGCAAACATGCGTGATCCTAGTTCATGTCAAGTTGACTAATGCAGCACATGCAAGATGCAATTAGAGTAGGCTCAGCTAACCTAAACATGGCATGTGAAATGCAACCAATTAATGCACGTATTCAATTTGGGATTGAAATACAAATGCAGTTAGAATGATGAACCGAGCCCGGTGCATGCAAAACAAATGTATGGATGCACGCATGCATAGCATAAGGTATGCTAATTTAAACATGCCCTAATCTACCATCATAAGCAGGTAAATAAAAGGGAAGAAAGAAGTGGGGTTGGAAGACATACACCCACTCACGCACACTTATTACACAATTGCCCTCACTCGGAGGGTACAAATAAATATTACAGTCCGAATAACAAATACATTAATTATTACAGAATTTCTAATTAATTAATAGAAAGAATGCAAAAAAAGGGAGAAAGGTGGCCACAGCCTCCGCCTCGGGATGCGCAAATGATGCATGCTCGAAATCTGGCTCGCCCGGAAAGCCCGTACCATACCACTGCCGCCTCTGTTTGTACTGCCCTGTCTCTCTGAAAATTTCCAAAGTCCTGGGACAGGTTCCTTGCATGCTGAAGAGTACCACCGGCTGGAGGAAATTCCCACCGGCCCTGTATAATTTCCATCGACTTCTGTTGGGATTATCGGCCATTCACACAATGCCGGTCGGCATTTAATTCTGCCGGTCGGCAGAAGGTTCCTGCAGAGGCCAGTTTTGACAGCAACAGAAGACAAACAGTATATGGCATGGGATTTCAGGCACATGTGAGGACGGTCATGTTTCCCATCATGCTTTGAACTCAGGGAAGCATGGCCCTCGATCCTCGAGCCATCAATGGTGCATGATAACCCAAGAGATCAAGTTTGCCACTTGATGTAAAAATGCATGCAATCACATAAATGAGGACCAAGACCCTATCATACCGAAGTCAAGGGCCCCGGTGACCGAGAGTCAAGGCGCATTACATCACTTATAGTATGAATGTTCCTTGACCCTTACACTTGGTTTGACACCCCAAACCAAGTGATGCAATGCATGTTATGCAAACAATGCCTCAAAGATACAACATGGGATTGGAAATGCAAGGCATGCCAAATGCCATGCAACTAATATGGCAAGTATGCAATGCTAGGCATGCAAGATGCAAATGCAAGGTAAACATGGACAATTTGAGCAATGGGATCAACATATTACATTACTTAATGAACCAAATATGCAATGGACATGAGACAAGCATGCAAAGAGGCTTTAAACCATAAAGGGACAGACCTTAATCCACCCCAAAACAGTGGCCAAAAGTGCCTAAACGGGTGGACAAATACTCATGCCAACAAGCAAGCCAATGGTCCTAAGGTTAAGGCACAAAAGGGGGCACTTCACCCACACCAACATGACCACTCATGGCATGAATTGGACAAGCCAAAACAGAAATTTATCATGCAAAATGGACTCCAAACCTACTGATATGGCAGCTTAAATGGCTCCAAAGGGATGCATGCACCAAGGCTCATTTCTAGACACAAGAGGGCACACCCTCAAGGCATGAAAGAGGTCACACGTGCACACATATAAACATGATTCATGGACTGAAATATGGTCCTAAATGATGCCAAATCATGAGGATGGTCATAGCTATGCATGCTAGAGGTCAATATGCTCAAAGCTTACAAACCAAAACACCAAGAGATGACATCAAACAAGGCAAGCATGACTGAAATGGATGACCAACAGACCTTAAACATGGTAAAATAATGCCAACACCTTCATGGAACTAAGCCAACACATGCAAGAATCATGGCCTAAACACAAGATGCATTTCTAGGCCAAATGGAGGAATGTAAAGCAAGTATATTAAACATACAAAAGGCCATAAATCCGACCAAAAACAGAGATTACATATGACCTAAAGACACCCAAAAGCCTCTGAAAAAGGGCCAAAACCGATCAAGCATGCATGTTACCCTTTAAGCCAAAACGCAAGGAAATAAGACAATGAAGGGGTGTCCCTCCCCTATGCAAGACTTCAAACCACCTTCCTTACCACTGAAAATCCACTGGTTTTCAGTGGTGAGAAGACCAAAACACTTAAGCAAATAAGGCCTTAACAAAGAGGTAACAAAAAAGGAAAATAAGGCCTAAGAGGGTGAGTTTGAACTCAAACCACAAAGGACCCTTAATGAAAGTTCTTAAGCATGAAAATATAAGCCTTTTTTATGTTATGCACAAAAACTAAATCAGCAAGAAAGATAGGTAAAAGACTAGTGCAAGTTTGGGGAAACTAAAGTAAAATGCTCACCCTTGAAGCACACTTCAAGAACAGCCAAGGCAGCCCCCCTTTTTTTTTATCAAAAACAGCCCAAAAACTCAAGAATCAACCCTCAAATTCCTCAATCTCGGAGCAAGGTGCAATAGTGTGTGTATTGGTGCAAAAGTAAGGTAAAATCACACTTTTAGGCCAAGAAACACACACAAGGGAGGAGAGAGAGGGAAATATAGAGATAGGGTGTATCTATATGTGTAAGCTCTGGTTTTTGCCTTTAAAGTCTCTAACCTAGAGCAAGGAGAAGGCCTCTCCTCTTATAGAAGTCCCTCTTGCAAAGCTTATACAACAAGCTTGTTTAGAGGGAAATCCCTCCATACACGTGTATGGAGGGAAGCAGAGTTGGTGCCAGCTACCACAGCTGGCACAAAATATCTACATAAAGTAGATGAACAGTGGTCGGCTGCCCAAAAATGTCATTTTGACAAAATTTAGTGCCGACCGGCAACAAATAGTGCCGACCGGCAACAAAAAGTGCCGATGGAAGCAAAAATCAGCCGGTGACCTCTAGCCACTGCCGGTGGTGTGTGGGGATGCCTCACAAGGCATTCCCTGCCCCTCCAAGGCAAAACACAAGTGTTTGGTGCAAAACCAGACACAAAACGGTCAAGTTCGGAGATCCTGAGGCAGGGTGCGTAGCCGAGACCTCCGAAACTCCAAATGAACACAAACATGGATGATCACCGAGTGTTCAAACGGTGACGTCCAAGTCTTGAGGACGGTCAAAAATGAGGTGTCTACAGTTGCCTCTCTTTGACAGAACTCGAAAGTCATAACAGTGACGGGAGTAAATGTCGAAGCCCAGAGATGACCCATTTTTGACAAGGCCGAAGACTCAGACAAACATGCAAGACAAGCAAGATATGCGCCCGAAGGCAGGGGCAAAATGCAAGACAATGCACAAAGCCAGACATAACTTATGATCATGCAAAGAAAGCTGTAACGAAGCACACATGCGACAATTTTAAGCTAGCATACACCGAACTACACTACAATGCAGAAGGGATGTAAGAGAATTATGTAATTCTCAATACGTCTCACTCGGAGGATACAATACCTATGCGGCTCGTCTGGTTGCACCAGCTTCAAATGAACCGTACATACAATATCGTGCCTGCAAAGAAAACAAACTTAACAGGTATAATATCGTTAGCAACATGCATAATAGTATACTCGGAATGCGTGACAACGCAAAGCGAGTGGGGAGCATAACAATGCTGTGAAGGCACAGGTGTGTAAGTGGAGCATACGGTCTACGCAGGCAACGAATTTGATCATAAGCATGCGGTCTACACAAGCAATGAAATTGGACATAAGAATGCGGTCTACGCAAGTAGAATATGCAGTCTACGCAAGTAACGAAATTGATCAATCATGCGGTCTACGCAAGTAATGTATTTAACATGCGGTCTACGCAAGTAAAACATGCAGTCTACGCACATAATGAAATTGAGCAAATATGCGGTCTACGCAAGCAAAACACGCGGTCTACGCAGGCAATGAATTTGAACCATCATGCGGTCTACGCAAGCAAAACATGCGGTCTACGCAAGTAATGAAATTGAACAATCATGCGGTCTACGCAGGCAAAACATGTGGTATACGCAGGTAATGGAATTGAACAATTACGCGGTCTACGCAAGCAATACATGCGGTCTACGCAGGTAATGAAATTGATTAATCATGCGGTCTACGCAAGCAAAACATGCGGTCTACGCAGGTAATGAAATTGAACAAACATGCGGTCTACGCAAGCAATACATACGGTCTACGCAGGTACTGAAATTGATTAATCATGTGGTCTACGCAAGCAAAACATACGGTCTACACAGGAAATGAAATTGAACAAACATGCGGTCTACGCAAGCAATACATGCGGTCTATGCAGGTAATGAAATTGATTAATCATGCGGTCTACGCAAGCAAAACATGCGGTCTACGCAGGTAATGAAATTGAACAAACATGCGGTCTACGCAAGCAAAACATGCGGTCTACGCAGGTAATGAAATTGAACAAACATGCGGTCTACGCAAGCAAAACATGCGGTCTACGCAGGTAATGAAATTGATTAATCATGCGGTCTACGCAAGCAAAACATGCGGTCTATGTGGGTAATGAAATTGAACAAACATGCGGTCTACGCAAGCAATACATGCAGTCTACGCAGGTACTGAAATTGATTAATCATGCGGTCTACGCAGGTAATGAAATTGAACAAACATGCGGTCTATGCAAGCAATACATGCGGTCTACGCAGGTAATGAAATTGATTAATCATGCGGTCTACGCAAGCAAAACATGCGGTCTACGCAGGTAATGAAATTGAACAAACATGCGGTCTACACAAGCAATACATGCGGTCTACGCAGGTAATGAAATTGATTAATCATACGGTCTACGCAAGGAAAACATGCGGTCTACGCAGGTAATGAAATTGAACAAACATGCGGTCTACGCAAGCAAAACATGCGGTCTACGCAGGTAATGAAATTGAACAAACATGCGGTCTACGCAAGCAAAACATGCGGTCTACGCAGTTAATGAAATTGAACAAACATGCGGTCTACGCAAGCAATACATGCGGTCTACGCAGGTAATGAAATTGATTAATCATGTGGTCTACGCAAGCAAAACATGTGGTCTACGCAGGTAATGAAATTGAACAAACATGCGGTCTACGCAGGTAATGTAATTAACACGCGGTCTACGCAAGTAATGAAATTGATTACAAACATGCGGTCTACGCAAGTAATGTAATTAACATGCTTGAACATATGTGAGTGAGGACATATCATTCATAATGCAGGGATGTAAAACACTGTAACACAGCGTAATTGAAGTGATTTGTGGGAATCCTCAAGACATGAAAAGGATACGGGAAGGAACGTTCTTCGTACGTATCGAGCATCATTGGCAGAGGTTGTGGCCTGAGGTCAACTCGAAGGTTCATGTTTCAAAAGCGTACTTCCCCGCAGGGTCTTAAGTAATGAAGGTGCCAAACCATGTCGTTGACCCGATCAAAAGCATGGAGGGTGCGTTGACTGCAAGGAGAGTTTTGCTGGTATCCATTCCGACACTTGGCTACCCTGTTATTCTATGTTTTACTTTCCTTTTTACTAGTAGTTTAAGCACATTGCATTGCCTCGGGCAAGTTTTATACTTTCTCAAAATGACACATTTTGCAAAGCACGTGACGGGAATGAAACAACCATTTTATTCAAAAGATGTTTGCATTTGTAAACTTTCTATGCATCGCATCGCAAGGTATCACACCATAATGTGAACGAAATTGAACTCATTTTGAACACCGAGCATTCGCATCGTAATAATCAAGCAGTGAACCGACTTACAACTCGATAAGCAAATGTACAAAGGCATGATAGGACCAAACAAGCGTGAGTACAACTCGATAAATAAATCAAAAACTCAAAGAGAGTGAAATACAACTCGATAAGCAAATGTTCAAAAACTCGACAAGCAGATAGGCATGACTTCGCAAGAATCGATCACCGGGGGAGGGATCGGAGGTGGTGGAGTTCCTCAATCCCTAGCACAAACAGCTCAGGGAACCAGGAGGAAGCCCATTGGCCAGGGGGAGAGGCCATCGGCCACAAGGAATGGCCATCGACTAAAAATTTGTTCGGTCGGCAAAATATGATGGCCGGTCGGCAGAATGTTTGGCCAGCCAGCTATGAATGAGGGAATCACCAGAATGTTGACACCTGTCCCCCACCCAACCTCATCTCCTACAAAAGACCCCAACTTCGTAGTTTTTCTCAATTCCACACTGATTTGCTCTGATGGAAGAGTTTCTTGCTCAAAATCTCACAGCTTGGATTGCTAGCTTGGATGGCTCAGAAAAGTTGAATTTCCAGGGTTTCGGCATAAATGCACTATTCACTCTGGGTCGTACCCCGCTGCACCTCCCGTTCCTTCAAGCTGCGGCAAGGTTTTGGAATCCGGTGACGCATGTCTTTAGCTTCGCTGGGCAAGAGATATGTCCTACCTTTGAAGATTTCTGAGCCTTAATGGAGTCCGAGCGCGACGAGGAGCTCCTGCCCCAACTTAATTTTGGCCATGCCCAATCCCTAGGGCGAATGTGTGGACTCAGCATGCGTGACACTCGGTCTCTGATTTGTGACGGGATGCTAGACATTTCGAGTTTGACCGATCGGTTTTCTGATGCTAGTGATCGCAACAACCATCACTGGCAAGGCTTCCGGCGACATGCCCTCTGTTTGTGCATGCTATCTCATTTTCTATTCGTCTTAGGCTCTGGAGGGTCTAGTGTCCGGCTGATTGAGGTTGCCCAAGGCTTGAAGGAGGGCAAGAGCTGCATTGCCATGACTCTGGCTGAGACGTTAATGGGCTTAGACGCCTTTTATCGTCGTGAGACGACCAGATTAGCAGGGAGTCCACTACTACTATAGGTAACATTTCCCACCCAATCTCACATATGCATTGCTCACATCACTCGGCCCTCAAGCTCGGTCTTTTTTCACAAAGCCCTATTCTCACTTTTCTCTCCTCGTACATCTCTCTATTCTTTGCTCTCTCATTTTTCATCCCTCCCCAGGTATGGTTGATGGACAAACTGCAGGTTGTAGACTCTTGCCCAGCATATTCAGCTCGTGGCTACTTCTTCCGGCACCGTCTAGTCAATGCGTTGGATGAGGGATGGTGGTTCGCTTGGATGTGCCGCTTGTCCGCAGACCGTATTGCTTGGCGGTGCCCTTGGCTGAGCCTTCCGGCAATGAGTTACAATATGCCCCAGCAGACTGGGATTCAATTGGTTGGTCTCACTCACTGTGTATTCTATTTCCCATTTTGGATTCGACGCCAATTTGGCCATGATCAGACCTGCCCGCCAGAGGAGATAGAGTATCCTGCTGCATTCCCAGCACGAGGCACACAGCTCGCTTGGCAGGCCACCGCGTGGAGGATGAGAGAACTCCTGGCCCCCGCTCCTACTTTCAGTTGCACTTTGTCTGACGAGTGCGTGGATTGGCTCAATGAAGAGGCACAGATTGGGCCCAGCTTGGCATCAGAGGCTTTGACCAGCTCTGGAAGGGGGCGCAGGAGCATCTGACTGGACTATGCCCCAGATTTATTGCTTTATTAGTACTTTCAAGTTTTCTTTATAAATGTAATAAAAAGCAACTTCGATTGTATGCAAGAGCAGGAGAACTCTGTTTTGAGATCAATGAAATTGAAGGTTGTGGTACTGAAAATTTTCCGCTTTGGTCCAAAAATGGTCAAAGTTGTAAAAAGATTATTTGAACAAAGTCGGCTTTTATTAAAACTTCTCAAAAATCATTTTCGATGTGGATCAGAACTGGACACACCTGAGATCTGTCACTGAGATGCACAACCCCAGATCCCTGTAACTGGAAAGTTGCCCCTAGTTTAAAGAGCACCGCAGCACTGCACAGCAACGGAAAGTTGCCCCTAGTCTGAAGAGCATTGCCCCGGAGATCATAATCGAACCCTTGAATGCTGAATAGACAAAGATGACCGAGATGATCAAATAGACAAAGTTGATCGGGGAAAAGGATTATGGCTGAACTTCAGAATGAAGCTGCCTACGTATCCCAAAGATGAGAATCAAGCCTTACGTAGTTCAGGCTTAGGTTCACTCGAGTATTTTCACTCTCCTTTTGCGCTCTAACTTTTGCCAAAGCCGCCCTTTGCGGGTTTTCAGCCTTGCGAGCTCAGTTTTTATATTTTCTAATTTTTTGTGCTCTAACTTTTGCCTAGGTCGCCCTTTCGGGTTTTCGGCCTAGCGAGCCTCTCAAGGGTAGTATTTCTTCAACTTGTCCATGTTGATCGGTTGGGAGAACTCCAGGCCATCTAGGTCCATCAGAACCACAGCTCCACCTGACCAGATAGCTTTGATGATGTAGGGACCCATCCAATTGGGTCTGAACTTGCCTCTAAGGTCGTGGATGGGAGCTCGGTTGTCCTTGAGCACCAAATCCCCTTCCTTTAGGTTCCTGGACTTAACCTTCTTGTTGAAAGCTCGGGCAATTCTGCGCTGATAACTTTGAACGTGGTACAGTGCTTTCAGTCTTCTCTCGTCAAAAAGCATGAGTTCCTCAAACCTGCTCTGCTGCCAATCTGCTTCGGCTATTTGACACTCAGCCAATACCCGTAAGGACGGAACCTCAATTTCGATAGGTAGAACGGCCTCCATTCCATAAACTAATGAATACAGAGTCGCTCCGGTAGAAGTTCTAATTGAAGTCCTGTAGCCCCACAGAGCAAACGGCAACTTATCTGGCCAATCCCGATAAGTTTCCACCATCTTCCGTAGTATATGCTTGATGTTCTTGTTGGCGGCCTCAACTGCTCCGTTGGTTTGTGGCCGGTATGTGGATGACTTATGAAAAGCCACGTTATATTTCTCCAACAAGTCAGTCACTTCCTTCTTAAAGTGGGATCCATTATCCAAAATAATCTCGTTTGGCACCCCGTAGCGACAGATGATGTTATTTCTGATGAACTTTGCGATGTGCGACGCCTTCAACACCGCGTATGATTGGGCCTCGACCCATTTTGTGAAATAATCTATCGCTACCAGGATGAACTCATGCCCATTCAATCCCTTCGGGGTAACAGCCCCGATCACATCAATTCCCCAAACGGAAAATGGCCATGGGGACGTCATGTTGTACAGCTTTGACGGCGGGATGTTCATACGGTTCGCATGGATCTGGCATTTGTGGCATCGCTGAACAAAACCGATACAATCCTCTTCCATGGTAGACCAGTAGTAGCCCTGTCTGAGGATCTTTCTGGCCAGCATTACTCCATTCATGTGTGCACCGCACTCTCCTCCATGGATGGCCTCCATCAGGCGCTTCGATTCTTCAGCTTCTACACAGAACTTATGCATTCCCAAATGACCCCTCTTGTACAGCTTACCCCCGCAAATGATGAACTGAACAGCCATTCTTCTGATTGCCCTTTTATCCTTGGCATTTGCCCCTGGTGGATACGCCTCCTTTTCCAAGAAGTTCCAAATGTCGTAATACCAGGGGTTGTCGTCCTGGGCCTCATCTATGGCGGAAATTGACTCGTATGCTGGCGCAAACTTCTGGTCAATAATGACTGGACGCATCCGGACTCCGGACGGGATGTCTATCATGGAAGATAGAGTTGCTAGTGAATCTGCGAACCTGTTGTTCTCTCTTACTAGGTGGGTGAAATTTAGCTTCTCAAACCGAGGAATTAACAAATCCAAGGTTTGGTGGTAAATTATCATCCTTTCCTCTTTGACTTTCCAGTCTCCTTTTGCTTGGGATACAACAAGGTTCGAGTCCCCAATGACGTCCAGCCGTCTTGCCCCTAGTTCTAGGGCTGCTTCTAGGCTAGCAATACATGCCTCATATTCTGCTTCATTATTCGAGACTTTGAACCGGAGCTTGAATGCTAAAGGGATGCAAGAATCGTCCGGCGTTATCAGCAACACTCCTATCCCATACCCAAACTGGTTTGACGCTCCGTCGAAGTACATCGTCCAAGTTTCATCTTCGATGTGCAGAATGGCTTCATCTGGGAATAGGTACTCAACCGCTTCATCCCCTTCAACCGGGTGGTCGGCAAGGAACTCCGCTACTGCTCTTCCTTTTACTGACTTGCGTGTTACATACTTCAGATCAAATTCAGAAAGCAACAGCAGCCAACGAGCTAGCCTACCCGTAAGTGCCGGTTTCTCGAAAAGATATTTGATGGGATCCAAGCGTGAAACCAACATTACAGAGTGAGCTAACAGGTAGTGTCGCAGCTTCCTGGTAGCCCATGCCAAGGCCAAGCAAGCCTTCTCCAGCGGAGTGTAGCGGGTCTCGTAATCCAGCATCTTCTTGCTCAGATAGTAGATGGCCCTTTCCACTTTGTCCTCTGACTCTTGTGCGAGCATGCAGCCCATGGTAGTCTCAATTACTGAAAGGTGCAATATCAACGGTCTCCCTGGCTCCGGTGGTGACAACACGGGCGGGTTCTGTAAATATTCTTTGATCTGTTCGAAGGCTGCTTGACATCGGCCGTCCCATTGGAATTTCTTTCCTTTCTTCAGGAGACCAAAAAGTGGTTCACAAGTCAAGGTTAATTTCGAGATAAACCGTCTTATGAATTGCACTTTACCTAGAAAGCCTCACACCTCCTTTTCAGTCATTGGTGGTGGAATTTCCAAGATGGCCTTGATTTTGGAAGGGTCGACCTTGATGCCCCTTTGTGTAATCAGAAACCCTAGCATTTTTCCTGCTGTAACACCGAATGTACACTTCTGGGGATTCAACCGCAGCCGAAACTCTCTGATCCTTTGAAAAAACTTTTGTAAGGCGGTGTAGTGGCCCTCTCTTTCTTTGGACTTGACAATCATGTCGTCCACGTACACCTCGACCTCTTTATGGATCATATCATGTAATATTATGGTTGCTGCCCGTTGATAAGTAGCTCCAGCGTTCTTCAACCCAAATGGCATCACTCTGTAACAATATGTACCCCACGGGGTAGTGAACGCAGTCTTCTCCCGGTCTTCGCGTGCCATTACTATCTGATTATAGCCTGAGAAGCCATCCATAAACGAAAGCAAGGCGTGTCCTGCCGTGAAATCTACCAATTCATCAATGTGCGGCAAGGGAAAGTCGTCCTTCGGACTGGCCCTGTTCAAATCTCTGAAGTCTACACATACCCGAATTCTGCCATTTTTCTTCGGCACCAGAACAATGTTGGCCAACCAAGTCGGGTATTCGAATACCAGCAGGAAGCCTGCATCGATTTGCTTGGTGACCTCCTGCTTGATCTTAATAGCCCAATCAAGGCGGATCCTTCTGAGTTTCTGCTTGACAGGTCGGGCCTCGGGATCAAGAGGGATCCGGTGCTGTACAATCTCAGGATCGATTCCAGGCATGTTTTCGTAGGACCATGCAAAAACATCTTTGAAATCTTTTAATAAAGCGACTAAGCGCTCGCGTTCCCCTGAAGACAACGTGGACCCGATCTGGACCAGCCGCGGGTCCTTCTCAGTACCAACATTCACGGTAGTGATTTCATCCATTAAGGGTTTAACAAATCTTTCCTGCTCTTGATCAATTAACCGTTGCAAAATCGAAGGAATTTCTTCCTCGTCGTTTTCATCAAAATTTTGAAAATTCTGATTTAAGCAATAAATCAAAGGCATAGAAAAATACTCAGAAACCACATCCACATCGTTCTCATTAAATGCTTCCAAGCCGTCTGATTCTTCTATTACAACAGACTCAAAAGAGAAAGAAAATGACAACCTAGACAGGACTGTGGCATCCGGGTTATCACCCCCAGGAATACCGGACTCAGACTCAGTCGAGCTGGAACTTGATTCCGACTCACAGGACTCGGTGGAATCAGATTCCGGCTCACTACCTGACCCGGTGCTGCTGGACAAAAATCCTTCTTCATATTGCCAGACGAGAGAGGGTGCGATGGATGCATCCAAAATAGTTGCCGGTAGGCTTGCAGCCGTTTCATTCTCGATCACACATACCGAAGAGTTATCCCCCAAGCACTTCTGTTCGATCGGAGGATCTGAAAGCAGACATGCCAGTGCTACCCCCATTTCATTTTCAGCGTCCTCAGACTGCACTTCATTACTTTGTTCAGCCTCAACCGATAAATTTGTTTGCCCTTCGGTGATGTCATTCTCAGGTAGCTACAGGCCAAAGAAAATTTCAAAACCCGGCACGCGCTTCTTCTCCACGTTCAGCCATGGTTCTGGGAAGTCACAAAACGGAAAGTCTTCCCCCTCCCGGACGAAGCGTCCGTTTAGGGTACCCTAAATGGGCCTATGCATCAACTCGAAAGGCTTCCCAGCCTTCTTTGCTCGGGCTCTTCCGGCCATTTCCTTTCATTTCCTTATCCAGTCCTCTTTGGTGGGTAGATAACCCAATCCAAAGGTATGAGGGTTGTGTGGCACTTCGGCCAATGCTGCGACGCCCTTCCAGCCGCTCTTGCCCAATCCCATCCCGGGGACGTGTTGGAGTTTGTTCATGAGAGAGACTGCCTCAGCACTGACATATACCCCTTCACTAGCAGCCATGATGTCCTGTACAACCCGAGCCTCAGCCAAGGTAAAACCCGATATGAACACATCTTCCATACCGTGTTCAATTTCTAGAACAGGCGTAGATACTTCTGGCGGCGGATGAATCGATGAATTTCCGAAGACGATGGCTACTCCCTTCCCATAGGGGTATTTCACCACTTGATGTAGGGTGGAGGAGACTACCTTTGCCTGATGCAGCCACCGCCACCCTAAAAGCAGGTTGAAAGTTGCAGGAACCTCCAAGACATGGAAATCTATCTCATGCTGTCCCGGCCCAACCTTTGTTTGAATCTTAACTGTTCCCATTACTTCCCGACTTGTGTTGTCATACGCCCGAATCACCTGGGCCGTTGGCACAAAATCTGCGATTTTCAAACCGATCGCATAGGCTGTCCTTGCCGGGCAGACGTTGATGGCAGACCCCGTGTCGACAAGCACCACGGGTATCCATTTATCTCTGCACTCCACAGAGATGTAGAACGGCTTGTTATGGTTTGCACCCTCAGGTGGCAGTTCTTTGTCAGAAAAGGTCAATGCCGGGGAACTTCCTCCCGAAAAAACTAGGCCCACCAGCTGCTCGGGCGTGGTGTCTATAGAAAGCTTGGCTTTATCCATGGCCGAAAGGACAGCCTGTCTATGTACTCGAGAAGCCATAAGCAGCCCCCAGATGGAGATATCTGCTTGTATCTTCTTCAATTGTCTCAATACGGCCTCATCTTCGAGTTGCTTTTCCTTTTGCTTCTCTGCCTCCTTATCTTTTCCAGACGCCTCCGGTTGATCTAGGTGTGGAAGCTTGAAGTACCGTCCACTCCTAGTCATGTGATCGACTTCGCCGATATACCAGGTATCATCTGGTTGGTTACCTCCCCAGTCCTCGTCCGTGTGGGCAAGACATAGATCATCGTCTTCCCACCACATGCCATCTGCAGCTGACAGGCACCTGTCCGGTTCTGGCATGACTGTTCCAATACTTGCAGTACCTTCTATTCCTATGCTCGCAGCATTCTCCATTTCTGTACTTGTGGCGGTCTCAACCCCCACGTGGGCTTTTGCCTTCCTGATCCTCTCTGAATCTTCGAATCTTTCCTGTTCTGACTGTGTCAATGCAGTAGATTGTTCAATGATCCCTGTACTCAAAATGCTCCATTCCCGAGTGAAACTCTCGACACCGGCGCTCTCCGGTGATGTACTCTGTTCTTTGACCCTCCCGGCTGTTACTGACATTCCTACCCCTGCCGGGTCTTGTTCTGACTGAAACTCTCTTACCGCATCTTGCTGATCGTCCAACCATCCCGTGGCCTCTACCGATTCCTCATAATCGAACCAGTTGATGGCTGAGTCTTCTGGATCTTGGTTATCGTAAAACTGGAACTTGGCAAGATCCTCTTCCATAGTTGTCAAATCATTCGTTCCCTGTCTTGGACTGTCCCCTTGGATTGCACACAGCTCTCCTTCTACTGGAAATTCCACATCTGGTCTATTCTGGCCCATCGGTGAAATGTAGTCACTCGGACTATAAGCATTCCCAATATCACTCCCAGACTCCGCAGATTCTGGCTCGACAACCGCCTTCTCCTTTGGAGTCTTCTCTCTCCTGCTCTCGATGGTCACCACCACTGGCTTGGGTTGGGTTATGGAGATGTCCATCATGCACAAATCAGTGCAATCAGGAAGGAAAACCTCCGGCTTAGGCAGGTAGGAGGGTGTGATATAGATACTAGGATCGTAGGACTCGACCCCAGTGTGGATGAAATTGATTCTTTTGGGTGGTGGAGCTTGGTTATGTGTGGGGAGAGGATTTGTAGTAACATTGGGTTTCTCAGGAGGTAAAATCACCCCATTATCAATGAGATCTTGAATCTCATGACGCAATCGAAAGCACAGGTCGGTGTCGTGGCCGTGCTGCTGGTGAAATGCACAATACTTGGCTGGATTGTGGGCAGCGGGGAGTCTTTCCGGTAAGGGCCGCGGCTCTAGGGGCTTCAGATGCCCTTTTCTGATCAAAACCCCCAAAGCTTTGGACAGGGGCATATAAAGCGGAGCGAAGGTTCTGGTATTTTTGGGAGGGTATTTGGCTGTTTGTGGATTGCTTCCGGATGCACCGGAGAATGGTGTGGCTGCCATAGTTCTCGGGGAAGGGTTGGTGGTGACCATACTCACTTCGGAGGTCCTGGTAGTTGTAGCGCCACTCGGGCCTGCGTTAGTATTACGATTGAAAGTTCTGCGGGGTTGCTCCCGGTCATTATCAATCAAGCCTTGTTTCAAGACATCCTCGATCTGCACCCCATTTCATGCAGATCAGAAAAGGTAGGGAAGGGGAGTACAATAATCTTTTGCATTAGCTTCGGCTGAAGATTGCGCACAATCATCCGAATCTGGTCTTTGTCCGTGGGTCTTAAGGTCATCATCGAAGCCTTAGCCCGCCATCTGGTTACGAATTCTGAGAAGCTCTCCTTGGGTTCTTGCCTCGTTGTCTCGAGATCCCGGGTCGTGATCTCGATTTGTGTGTTATACGAGTACTGCAGGATGAAGGCCTCAGCCATCTCGTCCCAACTTCTCTTGACGTCATCCTCCAATTTGGCATACCATGCGGCCGCTATACCCGACAGGGTCCGGCCAAATAAAGACAGCTTCTACAGTCTAGTGAGGCCCATTGGCCTTAGGACGTTTGAAAACAGTCGCAGGTGTACCATGGGATCCCCAGATCCGTCAAAACGATCAATTTGTGGCATCTTAAACCGATCTGGCAGCGTCACGGCTGCGTCAGTGTATCCGTCTCCAATGTCCGGAATGGACTTCACACCTTGAGATTTCTTGAACAGCTTTTCAAGCTTGCGTATTTTTAATGCTACGGGATCCACCTCGGACTCGAAGAGAGAATCCGATTGATTGATAGGAGTGGGTGCCTTGGATAGTTAAGGCAGAATCGGGGGTGGAGCCGGCCCCGTTGGGATGTCTGTATCTTCTTGGACATTCCGGGCAGTTGGCGTCTCTTCGGGTATCGGAACCCTTAGTGGGGGAGGTACTTGTTGTGAAGCTGACGCCCCGGTTTGCTGCTGCAATCTCACGATTAACTCCGCTTGCTCATTCATAACTGTGGCTTGTTGTTTGGCGAATTCTGCCTGTCGGACAGCATCCTGCTGCATTACTTTCATGCTTTCTTGGAGTTGGTGCACCATCTCTTTTAAACTAGCCATGCTGCTTTGTTCTGACTGAATTGTCGATATATGTTCCCTTTCTGCGGGTGAAACAGGATCGTGATCCCTACTATACACAGGTGGGGTAGATAAAGCCCTCTGTACTGACTATTGAACCGATGCCCTCTGCCTAGTTGCCCTCCGTTTAGTAACCGAGGGTAGAGAGTGGTACACTGGTTGTCCGTCTACCAGATCCTCAGATCGATGGAGCCGATGACCTCTAATCCAAAGCGCTTGGGGAATATCTACCGGGTTGGAAGCAATGATGCTAAACTACCTAGCAAAAAGATAAATAAAGCAGTAAATAAACTAACAATCGGACAGCACAACGGCATAAAATAAATACATACAATACACAGTTGGGTATCCATAATACACAGTTGGTAAGCCGAACACACTGTTCCTCGATACTGATCACTGTTCCCCAAAATCACTGTTCCCAAAACTGAACCTGATACCCGCAGATAACTGATTCTCATAAACTAATACTGATGCCCTCAGGCCTAATACTCAATCTTGCAAACTGATATGCACGTTCCTGTAAAGCAACTCTCTAAAAGCACATAGCAAGTAAAGAGAGCCAAAACACCCCTATGTTGGGGTAGGGTTTCCCTGTCCTATTTCGTCAGGAGCTAGGGTTTTACTATGCACGCAGCAGTTTTCAAACAACCTAACATCGGGTAAGTAGCCTGTCCTAACTTGGAATGGTCACTATGGATCCGAGTATGCACTAGGTCGAATGGTCGAAAAGGGTGCCCCGGTAAAACCGGGGTTTGTGTTCCCATACTGTCAGAGCCCATAACCGGTCAGCCTTATGGTCATGCCTTGACAAGACAAGCCTCCGGCAAACCGTTCAGGAATGGCAGATGGCAAACACTGTGTTCCTAGGCGCACCAATGCAAATGCAATGCAAATAGACACATAAATGAAATAAAAAATCGGATATCGCGAGTTCGAGTCAAGCTCTCTTAATCCCCAACAGAGTCGCCAGAAACTGTAGACGCGCTCGCGAGGGACCCCGCTACTAGTTCGGACTCGATTTTGTGTCACGGTTCTTAATCTTGAACCAAAGAGTCTAAATCTGGCAAATCGTTTTGAGAAAACAGATTTTAGGAAAGAAGTGCCAAACATGGACTGCCTTGCCAGATACAGAGTCGCCACCTAAATATTTTTTATGGGGGAATTTAGGAAACCCTGACTCGGTGCCGAAGGCCACATGTCCGTCATCACCGAAGTTTCTCGGCTCGGGAGCTAGGGTACGATTGGGGAAGGTCAGCTATGAGCACCCCCTTTCGCCCGATCCGAAGATCGGCCTCTACTAACCGTGATATCCGTTTTTGAAAACATTATGTGTTCTTATTCCAATTGTTAGCCTAGAATTCCTATGTTATGCGCACAGCAAACAAGTATAGACTAGATTGCCTAATTTGGAAAGAAACATTGCATATCCGTTTGTCTTTTAAAAAAAATACTTTGGAATTTGCTACTCGTAAGTAGGCTAAAATACGGATTTCAACGAATTTTTCCAACTCAAACAATCCAACCTTCACCCACAGGCATTCAAACAATTTATAACACATAAGCATCTAGCCACATGGTAAGCATGCTATCAGGTTAACATTCACACGCATGCGAGATGCTAAAGCATAAATACTTACAACGTACTCCGTGCCAAAACAATGAACTAGTTAGCAAACATGCGTGATCCTAGTTCATGTCAAGTTGACTAATGCAGCACATGCAAGATGCAATTAGAGTAGGCTCAGCTAACCTAAACATGGCATGTGAAATGCAACCAATTAATGCACGTATTCAATTTGGGATTGAAATACAAATGCAGTTAGAATGATGAACCGAGCCCGGTGCATGCAAAACAAATGTATGGATGCACGCATGCATAGCATAAGGTATGCTAATTTAAACATGCCCTAATCTACCATCATAAGCAGGTAAATAAAAGGGAAGAAAGAAGTGGGGTTGGAAGACATACACCCACTCACGCACACTTATTACACAATTGCCCTCACTCGGAGGGTACAAATAAATATTACAGTCCGAATAACAAATACATTAATTATTACAGAATTTCTAATTAATTAATAGAAAGAATGCAAAAAAAGGGAGAAAGGTGGCCACAGCCTCCGCCTCGGGATGCGTAAATGATGCATGCTCGAAATCTGGCTCGCCCGGAAAGCCCGTACCATACCACTGCCGCCTCTGTTTGTACTGCCCTGTCTCTCTGAAAATTTCCAAAGTCCTGGGACAGGTTCCTTGCATGCTGAAGAGTACCACCTGCTGGAGGAAATTCCCACCGGCCCTGTATAATTTCCATCGACTTCTGTTGGGATTATCGGCCATTCACACAATGCCGGTCGGCATTTAATTCTGCCGATCGGCAGAAGGTTCCTACAGAGGCCAGTTTTGACAGCAACAGAAGACAGACAGTATATGGCATGGGATTTCAGGCACATGTGAGCACGGTCATGTTTCCCATCATGCTTTGAACTCAGGGACGCATGGCCCTCGATCCTCGAGCCATCAATGGTGCATGATAACCCAAGAGATCAAGTTTGCCACTTGATGTAAAAATGCATGCAATCACATAAATGAGGACCAAGACCCTATCATACCGAAGTCAAGGGCCCCGGTGACCGAGAGTCAAGGCGCATTACATCACTTATAGTATGAATGTTCCTTGACCCTTACACTTGGTTTGACACCCCAAACCAAGTGATGCAATGCATGTTATGCAAACAATGCCTCAAAGATACAACATGGGATTGGAAATGCAAGGCATGCCAAATGCCATGCAACTAATATGGCAAGTATGCAATGCTAGGCATGCAAGATGCAAATGCAAGGTAAACATGGACAATTTGAGCAATGGGATCAGCATATTACATTACTTAATGAACCAAATATGCAATGGACATGAGACAAGCATGCAAAGAGGCTTTAAACCATAAAGGGGCAGACCTTAATCCACCCCAAAACAGTGGCCAAAAGTGCCTAAAAGGGTGGACAAATACTCATGCCAACAAGCAAGCCAATGGTCCTAAGGTTAAGGCACAAAAGGGGGCACTTAACCCACACCAACATGACCACTCATGGCATGAATTGGACAAGCCAAAACAGAAATTTATCATGCAAAATGGACTCCAAACCTACTGATATGGCAGCTTAAATGGCTCCAAAGGGATGCATGCACCAAGGCTCATTTCTAGACACAAGAGGGCACACCCTCAAGGCATGAAAGAGGTCACACGTGCACACATATAAACATGATTCATGGACTGAAATATGGTCCTAAATGATGCCAAATCATGAGGATGGTCATAGCTATGCATGCTAGAGGTCAATATGCTCAAAGCTTACAAACCAAAACACCAAGAGATGACATCAAACAAGGCAAGCATGACTGAAATGGATGACCAACAGACCTTAAACATGGTAAAATAATGCCAACACCTTCATGGAACTAAGCCAACACATGCAAGAATCATGGCCTAAACACAAGATGCATTTCTAGGCCAAATGGAGGAATGTAAAGCAAGTATATTAAGCATACAAAAGGCCATAAATCCGACCAAAAACAGAGATTACATATGACCTAAAGACACCCAAAAGCCTCTGAAAAAGGGCCAAAACCGATCAAGCATGCATGTTACCCTTTAAGCCAAAACGCAAGGAAATAAGACAATGAAGGGAGAGGGGTGTCCCTCCCCTATGCAAGACTTCAAACCACCTTCCTTACCACTGAAAATCCACTGGTTTTCAGTGGTGAGAAGACCAAAACACTTAAGCAAATAAGGCCTTAACAAAGAGGTAACAAAAAAGGCAAATAAGGCCTAAGAGGGTGAGTTTGAACTCAAACCACAAAGGACCCTTAATGAAAGTTCTTAAGCATGAAAATATAAGCCTTTTTTTTTGTTATGCACAAAAACTAAATCAGAAAGAAAGATAGGTAAAAGACTAGTGCAAGTTTGGGGAAACTAAAGTAAAATGCTCACCCTTGAAGCACACTTCAAGAACAGCCAAGGCAGCCCTCCTTTTTTTTATCAAAAACAGCCCAAAAACTCAAGAATCAACCCTCAAAGTCCTCAATCTCGGAGTAAGGTGTAATAGTGTGTGTATTGGTGCAAAAGTAAGGTAAAATCACACTTTTAGGCCAAGAAACACACACAAGGGAGGAGAGAGAGGGAAATATAGAGATAGGGTGTATCTATATGTGTAAGCTCTGGTTTTTGCCTTTAAAGTCTCTAACCTAGAGCAAGGAGAAGGCCTCTCCTCTTATAGAAGTCCCTCTTGCAAAGCTTATACAACAAGCTTGCTTAGAGGGAAATCCCTCCATACACGTGTATGGAGGGAAGCAGAGTTGGTGCCAGCTATCACAGCTAGCACAAAATATCTACATAAAGTAGATGAACAGTGGTCGGCTGCCCAAAAATGTCATTTTGACAAAATTTAGTGCCGACCGGCAACAAATAGTGCCAACCGGCAACAAAAAGTGCCGATGGAAGCAAAAATCAGCTGGTGACCTCTAGCCACTGCCGGTGGTGTGTGGGGATGCCTCACAAGGCATTCCCTGCCCCTCCAAGGCAAAACACAAGTGTTTGGTGCAAAATCGGACACAAAACGGTCAAGTTCGGAGATCCTGCGGCAGGGCGCGTAGCCGAGACCTCCGGGAACTCCACACGAACACAAACATGGATGATCACCGAGTGTTCAAACGGTGACGTCCAAGTCTTGAGAACGGTCAAAAATTGAGTGTCTACGCTAGGATACAAAATGAACCGGGTCCAAACCCGAATCACTATAATCATTACCGTTACTACTACCACCGCCGCCACCATCACTACCGCTACCACCACGATCGCCACATCACCACTACCATCATCATCATACCATCACCACCCTACTACCACCACTACCATCACAATATAAAAATTCAAATATATAATTTGAAAATAATAAATTTCAAATTTAATCTTATACATATCAAACAATTTATTTTTAGTTCAACACTTAAATGTTTATCAAATAGCTTTTTAACTTAAAAAATTAAGCATTCAGTTTTCAATACTTAATTTTCAATTTTTAACTTTATCAAACAACACCTTCATCAACTCCTTATCAGCGGCCATATGATTAGCCCGGTGACCATCACCCACCACTCCACCTCTCGAATCACCAGTCAAGACTCATTGAATGCGTGTCTCGATTTTTATTTTTATTTTGCTTTAATAATTTATTTTTTGTTCTAAACATTTGTGATTTTGTATTTTGATTAAAAAGATTGCAGAGGATTGCACACTTTTTAAATGTATACAATTGATTAGAGATTCAAATTTATATGTACAAACACCTATATTTATATAGATGTGCACACTGAGAAGTACATTTTTATTTATTTATTTTTGTGAGAGCAGGACATTTGAAGTCAAATTGTCAATCTACGCACATCTTCTTCTTCTTCTTCTTTTTTCCTTCCAATATGTCCAAATTGAATCAGTTTACCAAGAATTTGAGTGTCCTGTGATCTATGCCGTCTTGGATTATCATTCTACAGTCATAAAATTTACATAACTATAAATATTTATAATAATTGATAAAATATATATTTAAAAAAAATAAAATTATAAAATACTAAAATATATTGTCTTGAGTTATACATCTATTATTTTTTTTTTTTAAATTTATTGATTAGGTATAACGAAAAACGAAACTTAACAGAAAGAGTTTTGGTAGTCAATGAAAAACAAATTTATTTGGATGCCTACGACAAAATAGTAGAATTATATATTCTCATTTGTGTTTACATATTTTGATTGAATTTACATTTGATGATTGAAAAATGCCATACATGCATAAAATTCATATAAATACCGCAAAAATGATGTGATAATGTCATTTTAGTAAGTAAATTTGAATTTTAAAAAATTATAAGTCACATTTCACTATTTTCTAATTTTTAATCTACTACCTCAGTTCTTCTCTCTCTCTTTTTTTTTATTATTTATAAATTTTAAAAAATTATAGATGACATTTCACTCTTATCCAATTTTCCAATTTTTAAGCTACTACCCTCTCCAATTCTTCTATCATTAGAGTTAAATTTTATTTTTCAAGTTTATCTTATTTTATTTTTCAATCTCCATTTGACGTTATTGAATATCTCTCTAATTCTTTTTTCTAGGATTCATCTAATTTTTTCTTCCTATATTTTTATAATTTATCTTCAAATTTAAACTTGATTTAATATATATATATATATATATATATATATACATAGTGAGATCAGTCAAATATAACTACCTAATTTAATATCATAATATTTAGTAGTTAATTTTTAATATATTTAGCATTGTTTATCGCTTTTTAATACTTACCAGTGCATAGCACGGATTACTGCTAGTCTATATATTATATAAGGAAAATGAACTTTTTAGTGAGAAGTCTTCTAGGTGCTTCAAATCCTCATCCTAAAATTATTGAATTTTCAATTTACAAAATTATTGACTAATATATTTAATTAATTATTAATTATTTTAGAAATAATAATTATTCCTTAATTTATGGATTTCAAATGGAAAAATAACAAAATGCTCCATAATCTCCCCCATCATAATCTCTCTCACTAATTTTCAAAAAATTAAAACCTTTCTTCATACTCTTTCTCTTCTTTTCCCAAACCATCTCTCTATTAAAAAACCCTACCTACCACCTTACACGGTTCCAATATTTTTTTTTTAAACTATCATATGCAACTTGCTTATCCCTAAAGAGGTTATATCATGCAAGAGAATATCATACCATTGTTATTATTTTTTTCTAAGGTTGTTATAAGTTAGTTAATATTTAATTTTTTTTCTTACTTATTACATTTTTATTTTTCAACAGTATTATTTCTCCGTTCTTTTACACCACATCACTTTCAATCTTTTTTTTTTTGTGCTTGAAGATCTATACTATATATATATAATGTAGTGTGTGTGTGCGCTTTTGGGTTTCCAAATCTCTATTCTTAATTTCTTATAAAATCTATTAAAATTTTAAAAAATTATGTGGCACTCATGTTTCAAACTAATCCCTCTCCCATCACTTCCATTTAAAATAAAAAATATTTTTTTAATAATTTAATAATATATGCTCTTATAATAATAGTTATCCAAATACAAATTTATCAACAAGGGAAAAAAAAAAAGGGAGAAGAAGAAGAAGAAGAAAGAAAGAAAGAAAGAAAAAGCTATCACAAAATTCAAAAATATTTGAATTGAAAATCTATATAAAGATAGTCTATATCTATCAACAAAACTCAAAATAAAGATAATTTGAATTTGAATTTGAATATATAATAAAGATAATCTATACTTATCTATCCAATTTCACATCTCTCTGCTCTTATATAAACAATTATATTTCAATTGATTATAAACACATACAAAACTATTATATTGCTCTTTCTCTTTCTCCCTTTCTCTTTCTCTCTATATATAACTACTGGTAACCCGTGCAATGCACAAGTGTATATGATTTAAAATGATTAACTTAAAAATAGAATTGCAAAACATATGTTGAGTTATGGTTTTATGTTTAATATCATTCGCACTGATTGTCTTTTATTATTTATTTTTGATGAGATTTTGAAAACCGAAAACATAAAAAGTAATTTAATTAAACAAACAAATAAATCAAAAACAACTACAATGAAACATCAGTAAGTATCATATAATTGAAACTATGTTTTGCTATGATAAAAATAATATTCTACTACCAACCCACAAACAAAACTAAATAGAAGACTCAATTATTCAAGTTTCTTATTTAAAAAAAAAAATTGATATCAAATGTAAGAGCAAAATTAAATATTACATAAAAACATATAAACTATATGAACCCATCACCAAAATATCATCGAAAGATAAAATTTTAAGCAAAAGAACATAGTAGATATTCAATGGCCAAGTTAAAATACTCTAAAATTCTTAAGTAGGAAATAGTTTTTTAGTTTGGTGTTATTATGTGTAACGCCCTCGACATAATCATAATATTCCAACTCCAAACACTAACAAAGTCATATAGATAAAGTACAAAGCTTTCATTCATCAGAGTTAATGTACAAAAGGTGACACATGCGATATATATTCATAAATCGTTTATCCTCAATCTACAGCATGTGTTACAAGACGAAGTAAAGAATGGAAGCTAAACAGATATTCATATGTCCTATTGGCTTATATCTTTCCAAGGCCATGCTTGGTTACAACAAAATGAGTCAGAAGCTTAATACAAATAAAGCCCTAGGCTTGTACAAAAAGGGTAAATACAAAATGAACAAAAGTGAGCTTTCAGCTCTACAGTCCTCCCAAGCTAAGTCCCTAGCGGAGACATATTATAAGCACCTGAAAATGGTTTTTCCCAAGTAAGGTGAGCCAAAACCCAATAGAGACAATCTAGCGCAATATATGAATCTTAACAAACATATAAGTATGCAGTGTATATATATAACACCCATGATAAAATCATTTTTATTGTTACAATTCATAATGTGCCAATTTCATGTTTCAAGCCATTTTATCTTAATTCATTTCATGACAATTCATTTCACTTCAGTCCATGAGTTAAGTCCATTGTTATCCAGACAATCCAACTAAGGCTAGAACTCAGTGGTTCTCTAACCAATACAGTCATTTCATAAACACTTAAAGTTTTCCATGTTACAGAAATTTCATCCGCAAGAATCGGCACCCATGTATACGCACGGTTTTCAGGACGTTCACCTTGGACACACAGGCCAACATTCAATGGAGTCCATCCCCTTTCTTCTCCCAAACATGGAGTACATCCCATTTTTCCTCTCAAACATCATATATGTACAATGTATTAAAACACAGTCATATTCAATGACAACTGTTAAGAGACACTACTAGAAATATGGTTTTTACGCCTTTTTTTTTGTGATGGATTATTTAACCGTTGCAAAAAATCATTTTTTACATCAAAATCCAATTTTACTTAAACTTCAAACGTGTTTCACTGTTATTTTCCAATTCTGTCTCCATTTCGCGCTCCCTTCGGCTGAAGAAGAGACCTCCAACGATACATCTCTCTTTCTCTATCTCAAAATCTCACTCTCCACTCTCTCTCGCTCGACTCTCTTTCGATTCTCCACTCTCAATTTTATTGTTCATTTGAAGATTTCAATCAATTGTTGATGAAGATTTGAAGATTTTGATTGATTTTTGATGAATATTTTGATCGATTCATAATCGG
Organism: Camellia sinensis; assembly: GCF_055761805.1. Classification (NCBI taxonomy): domain Eukaryota; kingdom Viridiplantae; phylum Streptophyta; class Magnoliopsida; order Ericales; family Theaceae; genus Camellia; species Camellia sinensis. The sequence continues at coordinate 148,100,369 of NC_138963.1, forward strand.
TAAGCATAATTTCTATGAATGAATCCAACTCTCTCTCTCCCCTTTGCTATGCCTCTTTTCTGTCACGGCTGCTTCTCTTTCTCTTTCTTGCCAAAGTCGACTATGGAGACCTCCAATTTTTCAATTCTAGGGTTTAATAGAGTATTTATTTTCAAATTCTTGAGATTTCTATCATTTTCATCTCTCTCTATCGCTTAGGTTTAACCATTGATCGAATTCTGGGTTTTCAATTGACGATTTCGGATTGCTCGTGAGAAAAGGGCGAATCAAGTAGTATTATTAGTAATAGCAGACGCAAATGCTAATGAAGCTCACTCACTCTCTCTCTCTTTCTATATATATATATATATATATATATATATGTACCAATTAGTTCGCTTCTGATGCATTGCATTTTGAATTTCGTTTTGAGTCGCATGAAGTTCAATGTGACTCATGAAACTTTGTTTTCTGAATTGATTCAAACATTTTAATTTGCTATATGTTATGTTACAGAGCTTCATAATTGATAGTCTGATTTGAATTTCTGATGCGCTGTGTTTGTTTTTGTATAGCTGTTTGTTATCCGCTTCATTAGTTGTAGTTGATTTCTATGTTGCTCTCTTTAATTCTGATTTCAAGCTTTGTATTGCTGTGCATTGCTTCTCTACGCTCTCTACCAGCAGGTTTGATTTTATTTTAATTCGATCCTATGTTGTATGATGTCAAATTTGTGTCTCAATTTGGTTGAATTGTTGTAGGAGTTGTATGTGTTTGTATGGGAAATGATGGGTTTAATTTCTGTTATTTTGACATTAATTGGTATAGATCTGTGTTTGTTTAGGGGGATTGATATTGGAGTTTGTGGAAATGTTCATCTATTTGATATGTGTGGTTGATGGGAAAATGAAAGGTTGGAATTGGAAATTTTGATTCTTGTTCGGCGTGAATGGGGAAATTTGAAGGAAAAATTGCAAATCAGTGGAAACAACCCAAAATAATTGCAATTTTCATGGAGGTGCAAGTAGGTTTGTGCTCGGCACGTGGCACAACTTTCACTGCACATGAAGTGCAATTATTTTGAGTTATTTTTTGTTTTTACAATTTTTCCATAATTGAAATTATTCAAATATTAATTGTATGATTAAATGTTTTATTTCTTTTGTTTTTGGGTGATCTGAGTGACCAAACAAGGGACCAGTGTTTGTAAATGATAAAATTACACAACTAAGACTGATGCTAAGACTGACATTGAAAATTGGTGGGCATTGGGCAATGTTTATTTATATGCCATTTAGGATTTAAGACTGATGCTAAGACTAGTACTTGTCACATATCTTCTATCTGCTTACCCCTTTTTTCTTTTTCTTTTTTTGTTTTTTTTTTTGTTTTTGTTTCCGTTTCCCTCCTCTCACTACTAGAAATATGACTTTTTGCGACTGATTATTTGACAGTCGCAAAAAATCATTTTTTATTTCCAAATTTCATTTTATTTAAACCCCCCCAATCATGTTCTTAACTTTTAAAAATTTAAAAAAAAAAAACCCCAAATCGGGTAAAACGTGCCCTATCCCCTTTTCACTCTTATTTCCCAAATCCTAAACTGTTTCAATTTTTTTTTCTTTCTATTATTGATCTTTAGATTTTGATAAATTTGATTGTGTATGATATAGTCAGTTTTGTTAATTGGATATTGACAATTTTAGGTTATATTCATACTACGTTTTTTGTTTTTTTTTTCCTTGTTCATGTTCACTATTTAGGTGCCAAGAAAATTGAGCAATGAGAAAATAAAATAAAACACCGATTCTTACATTTTCTTGCCGCTTTTAATTTATTATATATTTGGTTTAGTTGAGAGGGACTTTGACTTCTTGTCAAGTCACCATGATGAAAACTCTGAACTATCTACACCTTTTTGTGATGTTTTATATTTTTGTTACATAGGGGCTTTCAAAATACAATTGAATTTGATTAACTGTTATGTTCTTGTGTAGTTTTTAGTGCATATGTTTAATACACAAATCTTTTAAGATTTTTCAATTTGTTCATCAGTGTTTTAACTGGAGCAATATTGGCTTGTATTTTCTTATCTCAGTTGATACATTTGTGAGGGCTTTGCACACTCTTGTCTATCCTTCCATCCGCACTCAGTAAGCCAACTTTTGATTTGGATCAATTTCTTCTGCTAGGTAAAATTTACTGCTATAGTTTGATTTGGTCTCAAACTAATATTTAGTTTGATTTACTTCTCTTTGTATCCATTCATGTGAATAATAAAATAATGTCAAGTATGTTCATAGTTGTGTATAGATGATGCAATATTAAAATCTAGGTCTTCTCTCTTATGATCATGGAAAGTTGATTAGCTATTTGTTTGCCTGTAGTTTTGATCAAATAAAATGACAATGCTTAATTGTGTTGAAAACATAACAAGCAAATTGCAATTCTTTTATTCAATTATTTTTCATTTGTGAGGTGTGTGGCCAGAATTATTATTATAATAAAGCTCTATGTTCTCAATACGAAATTGAGAGGGGTTCAAATCTGTTTTGAGACTAATACTCACTAATTAGTTGGAGAAACTATACAATACATTGATATGATCCAAATGTAGCAGTAGATTCTTAAATACATAATGACTAGCATTCAAATATCCCACTCCAAATGTAGCAGCAGATTGTATAATGCTCATCATCACTAACCTAGACAGAAGAAAAATACCTATCACTAATATAAATTCCAAATTTGATCACATAAAATATTGCCTCTCAAATTCTTGTATAGTAGTTAGAATTTATGAACTTGTTTTTATTTATCATTAGTCATGACATTTGTGATGTTTGGTTGAGATTTGCCTTGTTTGCAATTGCTTTGATAGGGCTAAGAACTCTTTTAGTTTTTCATGGCCTTTCCTATCAAAACTCTAATTTGGGGCACTTTCTTTAATTTTCATGGAAGATCTTGGAAAGTCTCTTAATTTGTTGTGGAAGTTTCTTAAATCAACCTTTTGGAAAGTTTCCATTTTTAGAAAGTTTAAATAAGAGAAGTTTCTTAAATTATTTTTGGAAAGTTAAACTATGAAGGTTTCCTAATCTATTATTGCATGCTTATGACGTGTTATTTTCCTTTTGGGGCTTATTTTATGTTTATCTTTAGAAACAACAGATACCATACAAAGTAGAGGCCATAATTTGGCTGGGCAAAAATGGGTGCCTAACATCTTCCCACTTTGCACCTTAGCCCCTGAGTCTACATGACAATGACGATTAGGCATTATCTTCATTTTTAACCAAGTGGAGACTCTTTTTTGATTTGAACCTCTAGTTCTCTGTGAGTTGCGTTGGTTTGCCTAGGATGTCAAGAGGGGGACAATATGAATTAAAATTGGCCTTCTCACAATTTTATATCAGTATGTCTCTTTTCATAGGATTGAAATAGGGTATGGCTGACAAGTGAGAATTAAAATTATTTTAATTCTGAAAGAAGAATACCTCCTGTCATGATGTTCAAGCCTTTGAATCTTTATCCTTGAATGATCAAATCTTGAATGTATAAACAAAACTCACTCACTGAACACTTTTACAGAACCATATGGGAAAAGTGGAAGGAACAGAGTTTCAAGTCTATTCTATTCACAAAACAACGTATCACAGGCATATATATAGATAGGCTTGGACCCATATCCAAATGTAACTCCTTATAACTTCCCACCATCAGGGAAGTTGTAAGGTCCCATGAAACTACCATATGGGATAGTGAACAGACGTTAGTTACCCATTAACCACTAAACTAATTAAATATATATAATAAATATATATAATATAAATAAATAAATAAATAAAACATGTGGCGTATAGGCCACTTTATGGATATTCTTGCATTCTCCCACTTGGCACATATAACACACGTTGTTGACTGTCGGGTAACTAACAAACTGATTATGGCCATTAAATAAAAATACCCAAACCTTAGAGTTATAATACACGAATCATGGCAGTTATACTCTATCAATTAAGTATTTCCTTCCATGTATTACATTGTATCACACTCTCAACTTTAAGTGGTGTCATTCTTTATGAATAACTTCTAATAAGTTATTCTAGGTCCAATGATCCCTATGGATCAATAGTCCCAATGGACTGCATAGCATCACAAATACTTTAGGTGCACAAAATGATGTTTTTCAGTAATAATAAAAAAAAAAATGTCATGACAAAACAAAATAAAACAACAACTAGAAAAATTATTGAGCTAACCAATCAGTCCCGTGCCCTCAACGTGTTTTGAAAACACCTTTACAGAAAGACCTTTGGTCATGGGATCTGCAACCATCATATCGGTACTAATATGCTCAATGCTGACTTCTTGCTTCTTAACACGGTCTCGAATAGGAAGATACTTTATGTCAATATGCTTGCTTTGGCTACCACTTTTGTCGTTGTTAGAGAAGAAAACCGCAGCCGAATTATCACAGTAAACCTTTAATGGCCTAGAAATTGAATCCACAATTCGAAGTCCTGTGATAAAATTCCTTAACCAAATGGCCTGTGAGGTTGCTTTAAAGCATGCTATAAACTCTGCTTTCATTGTTGACAATGCAATTATCGTCTCTTTGGCACTCTTCCATGAAACAACACCGCCTGCTAGCAGATAGACATATCCTAAAGTGGATTTTCTGGAATCTTGACAACCTGCAAAATCCGAGTCTGAAGCCAACCACCTCAAAACAGTCAACATGTTTGTAAGTAAGCACGTAGTCCTTGGTTCCCTTTAAGTACCTCATGATTTTCTTTGTAGCCTTCCAATGTTCCATTCCTGGATTACTTCGGTATCTTCCAAGCATCCCAACTGCAAATGCAATGTCAGGTTGTGTACAAACCAAAGCATGCATTGAACTGCCCACAGCAGACGCATAGGGAATGCTAACCATTTGTTCCTTTTCCAAATCATTTTTCGGACATTGATTTAAACTGAATTTGTCACCCTTTAAAATGGGCGCTGCATTAGGAGTGCAATCACTCATCTTGAATTCCTCCAAAACTCTTTCAATGTAGGCTTTATGAGACAGTCCTAATGTCCTTTTGGACCTATCTCTGTGAATCTCTATGCCAATGACATAAGAAGCTTCACCCATATCCTTCATTTCAAAATTTTGGAAAAGAAATTGTTTAGTATCATGCAACAATCCCAAATCATTAGATGCAAGTAAAATGCCATCCACATATAGAACTAGAAAAATGTATTTGCTCCCACTAATCTTAAGGTATATACAGTTGTCCACAACATTCTCCGTAAAACCATATGAAGTAATAACATTGTGGAACTTTAAATGCCACTATCGGGAAGCTTGTTTTAGTCTATATATGGATTTCTTGAGCTTCCAAACTAAGTGACTATCTCTATCAGAACAAAAACCTTCAAGTTGGTTCATGTATACTTCTTCCTCAAGATCCTCATTTAAAAATGTCGTTTTCACATCCATTTGATGTAGCTCTAAATCAAAATGAGCTACTAATGCCATGATAATTTGAAATGAATCTTTCTTACAAACCAAAGAAAATGTATTATGATAATCGATGCCTTCTCTTTGAGTGAAGCCTTTAGCTACGAGTCTGGCTTTATATCGTTCGACATTGCCATTTGAGTCTTTCTTGGTCTTATAGACCCATTTACAGCCAATTGTTTTAACTCGTTTAGGCAACTCGACAATTTCCCAAACTTGATTCTTAGCCATAGATTCCAACTCTTCCTTCATGGCATCATACCATAATTTAGAATCATCCCTATTCATGGCATTGGAAAATGAAATAGGATCATCTTTAGGTCCGATGTCAAAATCAGACTGCATTGAGTATACAAAATAATCACCAGAAATTGCTGACTTTTCTAGCTCGTGAGGATCTCCTTAATTCTGTAGTCTCAATTGGGACTTGAGCTACAGGCTCTATGTTGACTTGTTCCTCTTGTGGTGAAAGTTCTTGAATTTGTTGATTTTCAAGAATATCAGGTTGATTATCTTGAAAGACAACCAATTCACCTATATTCATGGGTGTTGTATCCGGATCCCGCGATTCCTTCCACTCTATCTTTCGAGGGTAACTCTCACTATGGTCAACTTCCTCAATAAACTTAGCATTTCTGGCTTCAACAATTCTAAGTAAATTTGAAGAACAATAAAATCTGTAACCCTTGGAGTTTTCTGCATAGCCTATGAAAAAACCACTAACTGTTTTGGGGTCCAATTTCTTTAAATGTGGGTTATATACCCTCACTTCAACTGGACAACCCCAAACGTGTAAGTGTCTTAAACTTGGCTCCCATCCTTTCCATAATTCAAACGGTGTTTTGGGAACAACCTTGGATGGAACCCTATTTAAGATATACACAGCGGTTTTCAAAGCTTCACTCCATAAATTTATAGACACGTTAGAATAACTAAGCATGCTCCTTACCATGTCCATAAGTGTTCGGTTCCTTCTTTCAGTAACACCATTTTGTTATGGTGTGCCAGGCATTGAATATTGTGCAATAATGCCTTCTTCCTTAAGGAACTTAGCAAATGGACCTAGTAATTGTCCCAATTCTGTGTACCTCCCACAATATTCTCCACCCCTATCTGACCTCACAATTTTAATTTTACTTTCTGTTTGTTTCTCTACCTCTGCTTTATAAACTTTAAAGACATCAAGTGCCTCAACCTTATCAAACAAGAGGTAGAGATACATGTATCGTGTGAAGCATCAATAAATGAGATAAAATATCTCTGACCATTCAGACAAGGTGGAGTAAATAGTCCACAAATATCAGTGTGTATGATTTCAAGAATTTCCTCACTCCTTTTGGCACCTTTATTGGTCTTGTTAGTCTGCTTTCCCTTTATGCAGTCCACACAAATACCAAATTTGGTAAAATCAAGAGTCGGAAGGACTTCATCATTAACCAACCTCTTTATTCTCTCAATGGAGATACGTCCCAATCTCCTATGCCAAAGAATAAATGAGGACTCATCAGCAATATTACGCTTAATGCCAATATCACCATGCAAGGTTAAAAGATTTTGTTCAAAAACAGGATCCAGATTTAATTTGTACAAACCATTAATTAAAGTACCAAATCCTACAGAAACAGAGACTTTAAAAAAACTAAAATTTACACCAACAAATTGAAATTCAAATCCAAACGGTACTAGTCTAGAAACACAAATTAAGTTTTTTGAAAAAAATGGAATGTAAAATGCGTTTTCAAGATCCAAAACAAAGCCATTTTTTAAAACAAGTCTGAAAGTTCCAACAGCTTCGACGTGCGAACACATCCCATTGCCCGAATAGATTCCTTGTTCACTTCTCGTCGGTTCCTTAGGCTGAAGAAGCCCTGCATGGTATTAGCAATGTGAATTGTAGAACCCGAATCAATCCACCAATCATATTGATGAGTATTAACAAAATTATATTCATAACACACAAGAGATATGAGATTACCTTTCTTCTCAAGCCATTTCTTATGCTTGGGGCAGTCTTTCTTCATGTGACCTTTTTTCTTACAGAAGAAGCAGGCATCCTTATTGCCATGATTTTTAAATGGCACTTTACCAAGCTTCTTCCATTTTTGATCACATTTTCCCTTTTTCCATTGCCCTTCTTTATGTGTTGCTAAATGAGCACTTTCCATTTTTCCATGCTTCAATCTCTCCACCTCTTAAACGCACATGGTCAAAAGTTCATTGATAGACCATTTTTCCTTCTATGTGTTGTAAGAAATTTGGAATGCTCCATATTTCACAGGAAGGGAATTGAGTATGAAATTGACAAGGAATGGCTCAGAAATCTCAATCTCTATGGACTTATGACGAGCTACAATGTCCCTCATTTCCATAATGTGCTCACGCACACTCCTAGAATTGTTATGCTTCATTCCTGATAGTTTGTTTATTAGGGTGCTTGCCAATGCTTTGTCAAAACTAACAAATTGCTCTTCAATAGCCCTCATGTAGTTCTTGACCTTATCAGATGGTGGGATTAAGCCCCTAATGTTTTGGCTAATATGTGACTTTATGAGCATTAGGCTTAAGTGATTGGATCGTTCCCACTTATCATAAGCAATTTTTTCTGCAGCGGAACTCTCATCCGTGAGTTCAGGAGGTTCATCCACACGGAGTGCCAGATCGAGGTCCATGCACCCTAATGTTAGAAGGATTTCGTCCTTCCAGTCTGAAAAATTATCACCGTTCAAGAATGGAATACGAGAAGACTCATTAGATAGTACAAAGGTAGAAATCACTGCAATTACCAAGAACATTATTAATGCTTTGAAACAATAGCTATAGTCTGAATCAACCAATGTCAAATTCAGTAACAAATCTAAACCTTCCTATGGGTAGAGGTCACTAAACTGTATTAGATTTGCTATTACTTTATAATAAGACTAATGTGTTCCAAAATATTTAAGGAAAAGAAAACTCATGCCTGTTGGTTTAGAGTGTTCAATCCCTTTAATGCGCAATCCATTATCTTATTCCAATTAAATTTCATAAATAATTACTTTCCTGTGGGACCAAGAAATTATTTTAAAAAATGGTGTTGCAATGTAAAAATGCCAAATTAATTTTTAACTTTATGTGATCAAAATACTGTGGATCACATCTTTATGTCTTAAGATACTGTGGCTACTCTTAAAACAGAATAAATTTTTTTAAATATGGCATAATTTATTAATGTGGGCAAATCCTTATAGTCACAACATATACATAATCTTTTAATGCACATAATGTATAATACATACAATCAGAATAATATCACATGAAAAATCTCAAGACCAAACACATGTAATTCAACCTTATACTAGATTTTGCTTAAAAGTTGGACCAAAATAAATTCCATAAGCCCAACACATAGTATATACATGCTCTTATTTCACATAAATTTTCATGGAATAAATAATCTCGATACATGTAGTATGATATTACACTATACTAGAGAGCATGCCAATTATTATGAAAATTTATAAGGCTTTTAAAGAATATGTTAAAACAGTTCACTGTATGAAATTCAAATGAATTTACTTACTATTTAAACATGCAACTATAATAAACAAAATATCCTTAATATCATATCCTTTATATGTTAAAAAAAATCTAGAAATATATTTAAGTCTTTTATGCCTTTTAAAATTAACTAAATACACCCAAATAAAAGCATGAGAATTTCTAGATTTTATACAAAATGGTTTTCAATGTGTGGCAATTAATGAAAACTCATACTTAATGATATATAGTAGGTTTCCAAAACATAGCAAATTTAGAATAGGAAAACTTCTACATTAATATAAACACTACTGTTGTAGAACAAGATGAATTCTATTATTACCTCTAATTAATATACATCATGCAACAATTTATCTCTAATAACGAGAAAATTAACCAACATGATTCAGAATCTTATTTTATTTTTTATTAATTAAACAAGATAAACCAAACAGTAAACGTTTATATTGATTTCAAAGGGTAATCCTTAAATTAAACAAAATATACAAGTGAAACTATAAATTTTGTATAATAATGGCTACCGTAAAAATCTGAGATCCACCATTAAGTAGTAGAATATCATACCTATATATATATATATATATATGACTTGTTATAATGGTCTATAGGTTAAAGATTCTCTTCACAAGGAAAAACAAAACAATGGTCTAAGAGTCATGGTGGTCTGACATACTGGATGTATATGCGGAAGCATTAAGAGGCATGGAAAACAATAATATATTAAAATCAATTGAACAGATGCATGAAATTGAAAATATCTATACCAGGACATAATTGAGGTTCAAGAAAATAATATATATATATATATATATAACGTAATGGCCTCCATAAATACAGTAAGGCTAAACAACAAAACAAGAGGAGGCTCTGATACCAATTGTAAGAATTAAAATTATTTTAATTCAGAAAGAAGAATACCTCCTGCCATAATGTTCAAGCCTTTGAATCTTTATCCTTGAATGATCAAATCTTGAATGTATAAACAAAACCCACTCACTGAACACTTTTACAAAACCATATGGGAAAAGTAGAAGGAACAGAGTTTCAAGCCTATTCTATTCACAAAACAACGTCTGTGTTTGATGGTTATCACAGGCATTTATATAGATAGGCTTGGACCCATATCCAAATGTAACTCCTTATAACTTCCCACCATCAGGGAAGTTGCAAGGTCCCATGAAACTACCATATGGGATAGTGAACAGACGTTAGTTACCCATTAACCATTAATCTAATTAAATACATATAGAATAAATATATATAATATAAATAAATAAAACAAACATGTGGCATATGGGTCACTTTATGGATATTCTTACATGACAAACCGATACTCTAGGAAATAAAGTGGAAGTGAGTGGAAATCAATTACATTACATTAAAAATTACCCTTAATAGACTTTTAATAAAACTAAAATGTAAAAAAAAATTAAGAATTATTTCAGGAAAAAAAAAGTATACAAAAAAAAGAAATATATATATATATATATAAAAGGGCTCGTATTATGGAAAATGGGGGCTATGGCTATGGCTATGGCTATGTTGGAAGGGGTCGTGGCAGAGGGGGCATGTCAACTCGTGATTCCTAAGATAGTATGTGGTAGTTTCCAAATGTTTGGGTTGAAATCAAAGCTTGATTTAAGACTGTGCTTGTAATGTTTGTGCATCTTACTATTCATCGGCCAAAAAATAAAATTAGGATTTGTGGTATTTTTTTACATGTCTTAAATCTCTTTGCTCTTAATGAACATTAATTTTTGTTTGTTTGTTTGTTTGCCTTTTTTCTTCTTTCTGGATATGCAGCTTGTTGTAGAGAAGAATTGATGTAATAATATCAGTATCCCAATAAGGTAAGGTTGGTTCATATGATAAGCAGAAATTTGAAGTGAAATTTTACTGTTATACAATTAGCAAAAAACTGAGAGGTGAACAGGTTGAGATATATCTTGGCATTGGCTTTGCAATATAGTTGGAACCAAACTAGTTGGAATAAGATTTAGATTGGCTTTGTTTGTTTCTTATTTTTATTTTTTGTTTTATTATTATTTTAAAATTTTGTTTTGAACTGCGAAAAAGTGGGAGGGAAATCAATGGCAACCTAAGCACAACCTAGGAGTGTGCCCCTCACTCCCAAGTCAGTGGATTTTGAATGGCTTAATAGAACAATTTTGATGGTCCTATGGATTTTTGGCACAGTTTAGATGGTACCAAGCATTGTGTGCCAATCAATTAGTGTTGACTAATATAGATGCTTATTTTGTTATTTCATTTTATCAAGGCCTATATGTTCAGTTTATTTAAATAAATATGTTTTTTTTCTTATAATATATATATATATATATATGATATTCCATGTCAGCTTCAAGTTCTTTTCTTCTAGTATTTTTGTTTATAGTGATCATATATATATATATATATATTCTTACCATTATATTTTTCAGATTTTGTTTTACATGATCACATTATATCTTATTGTGGTCTCTCTTGGTGCTATTCTAATAATCTGAGCATAGCAGTAGTTTGCTGGCTCACTGTTGTATTTTTTGTTTTCTTTCTCAAACCTGAAAAAAAAAATGAACATATTTGTCTTTAATTCTATCTTTATTGGTCTAACTAGAGAGCCATGTTAATATTCTCATCTTTAGTACATTGATTTTATTAATATGTTGTTCTTTAATTTTCCATTTCATTACCCAAGAAGAAAGAGAATTTTATTAAGGGAAGAAATGGAAAATAATGCATGAATGTTGAGATTTTTGCAAATATGTCTTTACTTTTATTGTATATAATACTTGAATATATATATATGATTGTAGGTATTTTTTTTTCTTTTGCGATGGTAAGAAGATGGTCGCTAATAAGTTGTAGGAATTTTTTAAACTTTTTTGCGATGGCAAAATATCAAACGCTATAAGTAGGTTAGGCGGTCACAAATAATTTGCGACTGCTGTTTTGCGGTCACAAAAAGTATTTGCCACCCCCACATTCGCGACCTTCATTTGCGTCACATGGGCCATCGCAAAAAGTCTTTTGCGACTGTTTTTGTATTATTTGCGACGGCTTGTAGCGGTCGCAAAAAGTACTTTTTTTAGTAGTGAGATTAGTTTCTATTCACCTAATCCTCATGCAATTTCTACAACAATCATAGCTATCCTCCACCGATAGCCCAAAATAGATATTTCTAAACAGATAGGCAATCTCCAAGACAGATAAATTATCTAAATTTCCATAGGTACGAAATAATACATATCCAACCCCACCATTTATATAAATATTCATCTAATTTCATATTCCTAATACCAATTTCATTGTTTACACAAAATAATTATTTGAAACATTTTAGGCCAAAACTCCATTCTCTTCCAAATCCAACTCCTGTATCAAAATCAACAAATTTAACACAACATATTCTCATATTTATACTCATAACCATTTTCAATACCTTCATTTGAAAACTCATCTTTTGATTTTAAACGAACTTCAAAGACACCGAAACCAAGCTTTATTCGGATCAAAAGAGAGCCCTCAGAGTGCTTTACCTTTTTATCAAAGAGAGTAGAGTAGAGAAATCCTTGGATCTAAGTGTATTTGTAGAGAGAAGTTGGGTTTTAGAGAGAGAAATGGTCGATCTAGGGCTTTGAGAGGAAAATATATGAAAAAGTGATGTAAAAAGGTGCTGCTGCTAACTAATATACGCGCAGCTCGCTCGTGCACAAAAGTTGTCGCTCAAGCGACCAGACACAATAAGTTGTTCCGCTCGAGTGCAAAAGCTTCGCTCAAACGTAGAATGCACACTCCCAGAAATTTTACAGACAGAAGACCGTCGTTCGAGCGTAAAAAGTCTCGCTTAAGCGAAGAACACTGCCGTCCTAGTGTCTCTGCAGGCCTACAAAAGTACTGAGAGTTCACAAAGCTCGCTCGAGCACAAGAAGTTTCGTTCGAGCAAAGAGGTCAAAATCTGGACAACAACAATTTGAACCAACTAGCAACCAATCTATTCCAAGCACAACCAAGGCACTTCAATAGTCAATTTCAATGATAAATAAGGGGAAAAAGCAAGAACAACACTACAGAATCATGAAACCCGAGTCCATAGTGCAAGATAAGTCGGGTCTAATCCAAAATCGCTATATTATGCGAATGATACACACAAATAATTTTCTTACACTTTCTTTTTTTTTGTAATTTTGGTACATAATATTCAACATTGATGCAATTAAAAAAAATTCAAAAACTCTCTAGCCTTTGGTAAAATTAAAATTTAGAAAAAATGCAAATGTATGGAGCATTTCAGCCATACCTATAATAATATAAAATTATATAGAGAGAGACGGGAAATGCAAATGTGTGAAACTTTTCAACCATACCTATAATAATATAAAATAATATATAGAGAGAAAGGGAGAAAGAGAAAGAGCACAAAATAGTTTTGTATGTGTTTATAATCAATTTAAATATAACTGTTTATATAGGAGGAGATAAATGTGAAATTGGATAGATAAATATAGATTATCTTTATTATATATTCAAATTCAAATTCAAATTATCTTTATTTTGAATTTTGTTGATAGATATAGACTATCTTTATATAGATTTTCAATTCAAATATTTTTGAATTTTGTGATAGCTTTCTCTTTTTTTCTTTTTTCTTTTTTCTTGTTGATAAGTTTGTATTCGGATAACCATTATTCTAAGAGCATATATTATTAAATTATTAAAAAATAGTTTTTATTTTAAATGGAAGTGATAGGAGAGGAGTGAGTTTGAACCTTGAGTGCCACATAATTTTTTTAAAAATTTTAATAGATTTTATAAGAAATTAAGAATAAAGATTTAGAGGCCTAAGAGCACACCCACTACATTTGCTTATATATATAGTATAGATCTTCAAGCAAAAAAAAGAAAAAGAAAAAAAGGAGATTGAAAGTGATGTGGTGTAAAAGAATAGAGAAATAATATTGTTGAAAAATAAAAATGTAATGTAGGAAAAAAATTAAATATTAACTAACTTATAACAACCTTAGAAAAAAATAATGATGTGATGTTCACTTGCATGATTTAACCTCTTTAGAGATAAGCAAGTTGCATATAACATTTAAAAAAAATATTGGAATTGTGTAAGGTAGGTAGGGTTTTTTAACAAAGAGATGGTTTGGGGAAAGAAGAGAGAGTATGAAGAAATGTTTTAATTTTTTGAAAATTGGTGAGAGAGATTATGATAAGGGATATTATGGAGTATTTAGCTATTTTTCCATTTGAAATCCATAAATCAAGGAATAATTATTATTTCTAAGATAATGATTAATTAATTAAATATATTAGTCAATAATTTTGTAAATTGAAAATTTAATTATTTTAGAATGAGGGTTTGGAGCTCTTGGAAGACTTCTCATTACAAAACTCATTTTCCTTAATATATAGATTTTATATTGTTATAGGTATGGCTGAAAAGTTTCACACATTTGCATTTCCCGTCTCTCTATATATAATTTTATATTGTTATAGGTATGGCTAAATGCTCCACACATTTGCATTTTTTCTAAATTTTAATTTTACCAAAGGCTAGAGAGTTTTTGAATTTTATTATTGCATCAATGTTGAATATTAAGTTTTGGTATGATCACTGGTGTGGGGTTCTTTGCCTCAAAGATGAATTTTCTAGACTTTTTCAACTGTCCAATAGCAAGGAGGGACTTCTCAAGGATTTTGTGTCAAACTCAGCTACAATTTGGTTGTTTACCTTTAGGAGAGCCCTCTTTGAATGGGAAAAGGATGAGCTCCAGAGACTTCTTACCACCATAGCAGCTCCTCCTTCTTTGACTCTAGGTGTTGAGGACAGTGCTGTTTGGGCAGCACTAAAACCTGGTCAGTCTTTTGTTTCCACTCTTTATAATCATTCTAACATTGCCTTTGGCAACACTGTTAATTCTAGTGGTTTGGTTTGGCTCAACTATCTGCCACCCAAAGTGCAATTTTTTGGTTGGCTCTCATGGAAACACAAGATTAAAACATCTGTCTTCTTGCAACGAATTGGTGTATTGGATACGTCGGCTTCTACCTCATGTCTCTTCTGTAAATCACAACAGGAAATAGTCCAACATGTTCTGATTCACTGCCCTTTGGTGTGGAGGATTTGGACTGGGTTGTTACAATGGTGGCGAATTCTTTGGGTGGTACTTGCCTCTGTTGAGGATCTACTGCAGTGGTGGGTAGGGTACATCTGTAAGAAAAATGAGAGGAGAATCTGGCGTGCCATTCCTTTGGTCACCCTCTGGTCCATCTGGAAGATCAGAAACAAGTGCCTCTTTCAAGCCTCCCAACTAAACACTCAGATGTTGCAGGATCTCATCATCATCAGGCTTGTGATCTGGTTAAAGTCCTCTTCCAATGATTTTCCATTCTCCATTAATGATCTCCTCTTCAATGTTTCTGGTGTAAGGCACTGCATTCGCTCATGAGATGCTTTGGTTGATAATGTTCTTGGCATGGTAATCTGATATGTTGAGGTGTTAGGCACTAGTAATCTGATCTGTTGAGGTTTATGGCAGTAGTGGCTCCTTGTCTGGTGGAATCTGAGAAGAGTAGTGGTTCCTGGCAGTAGTGGCTCAGGTTCATGGCAGTAGGTTCATGTGCACAGGTTCATTCAGGTTCATGTGCTCAGGTTAAGTAGTGCTTTGTCTGATGGAATCTGAGAAGAGTTCTCTGGTTGCTACTGTACATGGCATGGCAGTTTTGTTCTGTTTTGGTTCAATTTCTGTTCTGTCTTGGTTCTGTCATGGTTGTTTTGTTCTGCACTGGTTTTTTTGCTTTTGTTCTTGTTGGCTCCTTGCCAACTGGAGCTTGAAGCTTGTGTTAGCTTCAAGCTCCTCTTTACTGATGTATTTTGTCATACTTCGTATGTTTCATCAATAAAGATCTTTTGTTTCGCCATTCAAAAAAAAAAAATGTTGAATATTATGTACCAAAATTACAAAAAAAAACATTAATTGTAAGAAAATTATTTGTGTGTATCATTCTCATAATGAATTTCCCACCAAACTAAAAAAACTCTTTCCTATTTAAGAATTTTAGAGTATTTTAACTTGGCCATTAAGTATCCACTATATTCTTTTCCTTAAAATTTCATCTTTCGATGATATTTTGGTGATGGATTCACATAGTTTATATGTTTTTATGTAACATTTAATTTTGCTCTTTTACATTTGATATCAATTTTTTTTTTTTTTATAATAAGAAACTTGAATAATTGAGTCTTTTATTTAGGATCAGTGGATTCCAGTGGTTTCAAATCCTTGTAAGGGAAGAGGCTTGAGTGGGATCTTTCCCGGAATGAGGGTTGAACACTTTATTGATCTAGAAAATCATTCTTGTAGAGTGGATTTATTGAGTAGGTTTTTCCCAGACAATATCTTATCTCATGTATTATCTATTCATATACCAGATACTGGCATTGAGGATAAAATTGTTTGGGAACCAACAAAGACTGGAGAGTACTCAGTCAAATGGGCTACAAGCAAGCTCTAACCCGGCAATTCCCAGGTTATTGTAGGCCCGATTCTGATTGGCTAGTATGGAAAAGATCGTGGAAACTCGAGATTCCCCCCAAGTGGATTCTGTTTGTCTGGAAATATCTTCATAACATCCTCCCAGTTAAACGAGAACTCACAAAAAGAGGCATGGATATTGATCCAATTTGTGGACGATGGGCTCACGAAGAAACTCTTGAACACTTATTTTTTGATTGCCCAGTGTCTCGAAGGGTTTGGCGTGGATCTGTGTTGGGTCTTGATTTTAGTATTGGCACTCCACTGTCCTTCTTCATGTGGTTTAAGGGTTGGGTTCAACAGATTCGAGACTCCAAAATACTAATCCAATCTATTGCCATTTTATGGGCTATATGGCTACAAGAGAATTCCACTGAATTTCACACTATGGCCATGTCCGTCAATCGCAACTTAGAAGAAGCACATGATTTATTTGTTGTTCAAATTGTGAAATTAATTAAATAGATTTATGAAGAAATCAAAATTATATACCAAAAACATATACTGATAATTACAACTAAATTTCAACAGAAATACACAAAATAATAAAATGATAAAGAAACCAAACCGAAGCCTGCACGGTAGCAGTTTCCTTAAAATAGATTTCGCCGCCTCACGGGTCGAGTGCTTGAGAAATCCCGCGTCTGTCTCCCAGGATACGACGGTCAAAAACTAGCTACGGCAAAAGCACTCTCTGTCTAGCTTAGCGAACAAAAACAGTGGCAGCACTCTCTCACAGTAGGAACTTTCTGGCAAATTGACTAAAGAATGGAAGAAACAATTTCTGTGTTGGAGACTTGACAGGAGGGTCTCAATTTATACATGTATAGGGGAGAGAGGAGAAGCCTCCAGCCTTTATGGCTGGTCACTAATGCACCATTAACCTCTGCAATAAAGGCAGGAGTTACAAACCCCATTAATACACTATTAAACTCTGCAATAAAGGCAGAAGTTAAAAACTCCATTAACTCTTTCATGAAGCTAACTTCATGGGGCAATTTGTCATTCAATTTTCAATGGTTTTGGCTATACTATTTGTGGTGTAAAGATCTCATTGCAAAGTATCTAGACCCACTTGGACCCAACACAATAGATGGTTGGGACCCACTTTAATATTTAATTAAAGTCACCAAAAAACCATTTTTTCCAACATTATTTTCAGCAGCTATTTCACCACAGAATCAAGTTACACATGCACTATCCCACTCTTTTAGTACCAATAACAATGTATTCTCTAATCAAGTTCTTTTGCAGCATACTGCTCAACACCCGCAGATTCCAGGAGGTGGCGAATCGTGGTCGATAGGTCATGGCTCTCAATAGAAGATCACACTAGATTGGCTTGGGTTTGTTTTGATGAAAGTAATCATATTGTTCAGCAGAAGGCAGTTGAAGGTCCACCATTGCTTTCTCCACAGCAAACGGAAGCTGCAGCAGCACTATAGGCTTTGCGGTGGGCATCCAAACATGGCATCAGGCATCTTCATTTACAATCCGATTGTCAAATATTAATTTCGTTGCTACAAAACGATGACAGGCACTCTGATTGGCACCTTCAGTCCTTTCTACGTGATATAAGGTACTCCAGGAAATGTTTTGATTATGTTGTAATTGAAAAGGTAGGAAGAGAGGTTGTCCATCCTGCTCATAACTTAGCAACAGATGTAAGGAGACGTTTTCTTCCTTAATTATATTTCTATCTGTTGTTTTGTCCTCGAAATATATATATATATATATTGAATTATTGTTTATGTTTTTGGTTATCAAAATCTCATCAAAAATAAATAATAAAAGACAATCAGTGTGGATGATATTAAACATAAAATCATAACACATAATATGTTTTGCAATTCTATTTTTTAGTTATTCATTTTAAATCATATACACCCGTGCATCGCACGAGTTACCACTAATATCATATAAGCAAAAGAGCGCTTCTAATATAAATGATTCTAATGTCTCTAAAGCCTCAAGCTAATTTTCTGAATTCCTATAATTATAAATTATCTTTATTTTTTGCATGGCATACTCCTCTTAGTCTCTCCTTATTTGTGTTGATTTTTCGAATTTTAAAAAAAATCCAAACAAAGGCACAATTCCTTTAAACTCTCTCAAATCACCCTTCTTTCCTCCCCTCTCTCATTTGTTCTTTTACCTTTCCTTTCCTCTTCTTCAATTTCCTTTTTTAAGTTTTCATAGGTTCTTGAGTCATTGTGAGCACACAACACAACACAACAAATTTGAGGGCTATGAGGAGCACCCATTACGAATAAATGGCTTGGGAGTGTGTGTGCAAAGGTGATTGATATGTGTTCTTGTCAGTTAATCCAATTATCTTTTCGAGTACTCATTCTTCAAATCGTAAGTATTCTCTCTCTCTTTCCCTCTTCCCATGCTATATCCATTTTGATTATTTCTTTTTTATTCTTAATCTTTTTTTTATCCAAACCTATAGTAAACTTGAGGTTGCAAGACTCTTGAGATTGTAAGGCTACCAGCGAATCATGCAAGCAGTAAATCTATGTATCTTTTTTTTTTTTTTAATCTGTTTGGATTATGAGATGGGAGATTTGCGCGTTAGTACGGCCGAGCAACGATAACGTCGATCATGACGAACCGCACGCCGCCGAGTAGACTCCTCTCTTGCTCGGCCCAGCGGCCTGACTTGCACGGCCGAAGAGGTCGACCGGCCAGACACGAACCAATGCCTGGCCGAGCTATAACGCGGCCGAGCGCATAGCAGTGCCTGATGACCAAGCTAAGAGCAACCTGGGCTAGACTATGGACGCGGTTAGGGCCGGCACGCTTCTGACCGACCAGCCGAGATAAGTGGGCTTCGTGTGACCGAGAATAAAGGTAGGACGGGTGGAGGTCGGCATACCTCACAACCGGTTAGCCTAATGAACCGGTCAATATCAGCTCGGCCATGAGTATCGCCCTTTGGTCCCTTCGCAAGGGACAGTCCGGCGATGCATAGCTCGGTTGTGTGCATATGATGGCAACTCTCCACAAGTGATAGGCCGGTCGTGGTATTCTGGTCAAGTGTGCCACCTGGGCCAATGGCGTGAGGGATAGAGGAAATCTGCTCCAAGCATGCGCCAATACCGTTGGACAGTTCTACGTGTACTGGTGGGAGGACTAAGCCTTTACACGTGTAAGGTGGTGAGAGGCGAGCACTGCCACCTGTCCTGGGAAGGACAGCAGAGGTAGTGCGCGCATAATCTTGAGGCTATATGGCCAGCCTTGAAATATGGAGGAGGACGAACGTTAGAGGTATGCAACTTCTTCTCCAAAGACAATACTCTCTCTCTAACAGTTTTCTTCCTCCTCAAGTGGACTTACTTGATCGTCGGAGGGTCTATCCGGCACACCACCGCCGGGTAGCTCACCGTTTCTGTGTGGCCAGGTAGACGTCGTCAAGAGAAGCTTGGAGTACAAGGAGTACGGAAAGCAGAGGATATTTTGCCCCGTACAATTGGCGTCGTCTGTGGAAATTCTTTGATACTCAACCCTTGTTTTTTGAGCTTCTTCAACCATTTCCATGGCCAACAACGGCGAAGCCCCACTGTCCGTCGTCGATGGCGTCACACCTGAGTACGTCCGCTTGAGAGAAGGCCCTCCGAATATTCCAGCCATGGCGGGCCTAGAGACTCCTTCGCGAGGTGCGCGAGACAAACGCAGGAGGAGTACTGATCGCTCGCAGAGTCCGGAGAGCTGCCGACGCCGAGGGGAGTCCCATGCGCAGCGCCTGGAGCACAAACTCAAG
The DNA here is from genome assembly GCF_055761805.1 of Camellia sinensis. Lineage (NCBI taxonomy): Eukaryota > Viridiplantae > Streptophyta > Magnoliopsida > Ericales > Theaceae > Camellia > Camellia sinensis. The sequence goes on from NC_138963.1 coordinate 148,120,701, forward strand.
GACCAAGACGCCCTCATTCGCAAGATGGCGGCGGAGATGGAGCTGCTGAAACGCCAGATTAAAGGGAAGGGTGTTGCTAGAGAGGGCAACCTCAGTGAGCGCACCCCGTCCCCTCGTAGTAGCAGTCGCCGCCAGGGGAGGACTCACTCTCTTTCCATCACCAGGAACTATGGGGTTAGAGATTCCGACCAAAGAGAGGGTAGGACCCTCTCTCGCGACAGCACCTACCGCCCCTCACGCCCGACGCCGACGTCGGGATCCTCTTTTTCCACACGTTCCAGGGACTTGAGGGATGTATTGGAGGAGAGGGCGCGCCGTCGGGAGGCTCGGAAAGTGCCGGCATTGCAAAGGTTGAGCGCTCCAGTTCGTTGTAGTGAGGAAGTGGCAATGCCAGCCCCCAAAGTGATGGCCCCTACGCTGGTGGACAAAGAGCTGGCACGACTTACAGCCACGCCGCTGTCTCCAGAGATTGAGAGTACGCCACTCCCCGCCGGATTCCACCAGCCAAAGTTCACTTTGTACGACGGCAAGACGGATCCGTACATGCATGTGAGCCATTACCGGCAAGTAATGGCTGGACACCGGCGCAACAACGCCTTGATGTGCCTCATATTCCCAGCAAGCTTGGGAGAGCTGGGTTTGAAATGGTTTGAAAGGCTCCCGGAGAGGAGTATTGAGGGGTGGCAACAACTAGCGGAAGCCTTCGTCACTAGATTCAAAACCAACACACGAACGCCGAAGGAGGTCGACCATCTCCTGGGCGTCAAGATGGAGTCTGGATGTTCGTTGAAGGCATACAATGCGAAATACTGAGAAACTTACAATGAGATCCTCGATTGCCACACAAATCTGGCGATCACTCAATACAAACGGGGTCTCCCAGTCGGACATAGGCTGCGAGATTCACTCACGATGCACCAATCCACAACCATGGAGTCATTGATGCAGCGGATCAATGAGCACATTTGTGTGGAGGATGATGCCGCCTCCGCGACCGAGAAGACTAATCTGGTCGTGGCGAACAGAAGGGTGGCGGGGAAAGTTCACTCGGTTGGGCAGGAGGATAACCGCCCAAACAACCGATCAAAAGATCAGCGCCATGGTTCAAACCGTGATGACAGAAACAATGGTCGCCGAAACGACCGGGCTGACACTCCCCGTGATGCAGCGGAGGATGCCAAAAGAAAATTAAAGGCACAGACTGGAATCACCACGGTATTTAAAATCTCCATCTACCGCATTTTAAGCGAGATTCGAGGTGAACCCTTCGTCCGTTGGCCGGCCAAGTTGGGGAGTGCGCAGAGGGGCTTCAATTCAAAATATCGCTGCACCTTTCATGAAGAGCGGGGGCACCGAACAGAGGACTACTTGCCGCTCAAACAACACTTAGAGGAGTTGGTGGCGGCGGGGCATCTTGACCAATACAAAGATGGGGGCATCAAGGCCACGCCAGCGGACCAAGCCGAGCCAAACGGCCTAGCCGCCCTAGAAGCGCCCCCGCAAGGTGTAATCAACGTCTTCCACGGCATCATTGAACCGGCCAGGGTCTGCGAGCTGAAAGGGATGATCAAGAAGGCCGAGCACATGAGGGAAGTGCTCTCTGTTCAGCCCGCTGTGAAGAAGGAAAAGACCGAAAAGAGGGACATCCTTTCATTCTCGACTAAGGACTTAGAAAGAGTTCAGATGCCGCACAATGATGCTTTAGTAGTCACTCTTCGCGTCAAAGACTTTGACATCAAGAGAATCTTGATCGACCAGGGGAGTTCGGTAGAAATTATGTATTATGACACGTTTAAACAAATGAAGTTGGAAGACAAGGACTTGGCCCCCGCAACGTCCCCTTTGGTCGGCTTCAACTCACAGCCAGAATGGCCAATCGGAAAGATTATTTTTTCGGTCAAAGCGGGATCCGTCGTAAAGCAAGTAGAGTTCTGGGTGCTCAAAGTTCCATCGACTTACAACTTGATCTTAGGCAGGGGTTGGCTGCACGCCATGCAAGCAGTTGCTTTGACCTTCCACCAAGTCATGCACTTTCCGGCACCAAGCGGACAAATAGAGGAAGTTTGGGGGGACCAGGTGATGGCGAAACAATGCTTCGTTGCGGTAAATGGCAGTCGAGCGGCCAAAGGGTTCGTCCAAATGATTGAGGGGCCCAAGGGTAAAGAGGTCCTTGAAGACGTAGGAATAAAGGCCGAGGAAAAATCGATCGAAGATTTGGTGGAAGTGCGCATTGACGAGAACGATCCAACTAAATTCTTCCTCTTGGGATCATCCTTGTCTAGCGCCGAACGGATGGATTACGTCAACTTCTTGGTTTTCAATTTGGAGGCCTTTGCCTGGACGCCTTACGACATGCCTGGCATCGACCCGAGCTTTATTTGTCATCAGTTGAATGTCTTCCCCAATGCACGGCCAGTCATTCAAAGGACGCGCCGCTCAGCCTTGCACCATGCTGAAGTGGTGGCAGAAGAAGTGAAGAATTTGTTGGAAGCTGGGGCCATAGAGGAGGTGCAATACCCTCAGTGGATATCCAATACGGTGGTTGTTCCAAAGAAGAACGGCAAGTGGCGAGTCTGCATTGACTACAAGACCGTCAACCAAGCTTGCCCCAAGGATAGCTTTCCCCTCCCACGAATTGACCAGCTGGTGGACTTAACAGCTGGCCATCAGAGGTTTAGCTTCCTGGACGCATATCGCGGCTACCACCAGATAGCCATGTATAAACCGGACAGAGAGATCACGTCGTTCACAACCCCCAGAGGCTTATATTGCTACAAAGTCATGTCGTTCGGACTAAAGATCGCCGGGGCGACTTTTCAACGGATGGTGACAAAGATGTTCGCCCCAATGCTGGGCCGCACCATGGAGGCCTACATCGACGATATGGTGGTAAAAAGTAAGGAGAAAGCTCAGCACCTCTCCGACCTAGCAGAGATGTTTGCTATACTTAAACACCACAAGCTTCGTTTGAATGCTTCCAAATGCACCTTCGGAGTCGGCACCAGGAAGTTTTTGGGTTTTCTGGTCACAAATCGAGGGATTGAAGCTGACCCATCACAGATCAAGGCTATATAAGACCTGGAGCGTCCTAACTCCACGAAGGACGTGCAACATCTTGCCGGGATGGCAGCCGCGTTGAACAGATTTATCAGCCGGTCTTCTGATCGTTGCAGGCCCTTCTTTAAAACTTTGAAGTCCAAGTTCTTCTGGGATGACGAGTGCGATCGCGCACTGGCAGACCTGAAAGCATATCTATCCTCAGCCCCTATTTTGGTCACACCTCAGTTGGGCGAAGAATTGTACCTCTACTTGGCTGTCTCTCAACACGCAGTCAACGCGGTATTGGTCCGTGCTGAAGGCATCCAGCACCTATCGATCTTCTATGTAAGCAAGACTCTGCTCCCAGTCGAAACGAGATATCTTCCCTTGGAAAAATTGGCGCTGGCCCTAATGATGGCGTCAAGAAAGCTGGCACACTATTTTCATGCCCATACAATAGTTGTGTTAACCGAGTTCCCGCTCAAAGTGCTTTTTGAAAAGGCAGACTTCACTGGGAGAATTTTGAAATGGGCCGTGGAATTAGGGCAATATGACATCAAGTTCCGACCGCGCACCACAATCAAGGCTCAAGCACTTGCTGACTTTGTGGCGGAATTTGCCCCTAGGATGCATCCAGTCTGCCCAATTGATTTGGTTGGTACGGATTTAGCACAACCCATGGTTCTGGCAACAAAAACAAGTGTTGGTGCGCAAGAGGAGGAAGGGCAAAGAGCGACCGAACCAGCGAAGGCGAATAACTCGATGAAGGAGGAAGTCAACCATGACGAGGAAAGAGACCAGAATGAGCCAACCCAAGACTTGGATTTGAGGAGTTCCGAAAACCCTTCTGATTGCTGGAGGCTGTTTATCGGCGAGATGTGGAAACTCTTCGTCGATGGCGCATCCAACAGACATGGGGCAGGGCTGGGTATCGTGCTGACTTCACTGGACGGAATGATCATTGAACAAGCAATTACGCTCGGTTTCCCAACGTCCAACAACGAGGCGGAATATGAAGCCCTCCTTGCCGGGCTAAGAAGCGCACTAAGAATGAAAGCGTCGGCCCTGATGGTGTTCAGCGATTCCAAGCTGGTGGTCAATCAAGTCTCAGGGGAGTACGAGGCCAGGGATGAAAGAATGGCCAAGTATCAGGCGCTGGTGCGTACAGAGATAAAGAAGTTCGATGCCATAAGGGTAGAGCAGATCAACCACGAAGGAAACAACACGGCTGATGAGTTGGCCGGGCTCGCTTCTACTCAGACATTTTTTCCCAACCCCTTGATGATAGAATTTTTACCGCGGCCAAGTACAGAAGAACTGGAAGTGGCCGAGGTACTTTGCACCGACTTGGGCCCTTCTTGGATGGATCCTATCATCGCCTTCCTGAAAGATGGAATTCTACCAGAAGAAAAGAAGGTGGCACACAAGATCCGGGCAAAGTCAGAGCAGTTTTGGCTCTCCCCGTCCGGGGCCTTGTACGAGAAATCTTTCACCGGGCCGTATTTGAAATGTGTCCACCCCACCAAGGTGGAGGCTTTCCTCTATGAGATACACGAGGGCATCTGTGGCAGCCATACTGGGGGCAAATCCTTGGCTTACCGAGAAATTTCTCAGGGTTATTGGTGGCCGCGCATGCAGGCAGATGCGCAAAAATATGGTCGCAGGTGCGAGAAGTGTCAGAAGTTCGCCCACCAGATCCACCAGCCGGCTAAAGATTTGCTCCCTCTCACAAGTCCTTGGCCGTTGGCGCTTTAGGGGTTGGATATTGTTGGGCCACTCCCAGCTGCACCGGGCAATCGCAAGTTCTTCATCGCCGCCACCGACTATTTCACCAAGTGGGTTGAGGCCGAGCCACTAGCGACCATAAGGGAAAAGGACGTGAAGAAGTTTGTATGGCAAAACGTCATCACCCGTTTCGGTATACCCAAGGCCCTCATCTCGAATAATGGCACTCAATTTGATGGTAAACTCTTTCACGGATTTTGCGAAGAGTTGAAGATCGAGTTCTACAATTCGACGCCGGCCTATCCTCAGTCAAATGGTCAAGCAGAGGCCTCAAACAAGACCATCCTGGACGGGCTGAAGAAGCGGCTTGAGAAGGCTAAGAGCAAGTGGGCTGAAGAACTCCCTAATGTGCTCTGGGCATACCGCACTACGCCAAGGCGATCAACCGGGGAAACACCATTTGCTTTGGCCTATGGCATGGAGGCCGTCATCCCGTTGGAAATTGGCATGCCAACCATCCGCTCTGAAAGTTTCTAGCCAGATCTGAATAATGAAGCGGTGGCATTGGAGTTGGACCTTGCTGAAGAAAGGAGGGAGCGAGCATTGATCCACATAGCGGCCTATCAACAAGAACTCTCCAAAAAGTACAACAAGGCTGTGCACCCCAGGCTGTTCAAGATTGGGGACTGGGTATTAAGAAAGGTGCTTGGCAACACAGTGGTCCCTGGCGAAGGAAAGCTCGGTGCAAATTGGGAAGGACCATACAAGGTGATTGGTCTTGCTGGTAAAGGGGCATACCATCTGGAAGATTTAGATGGCAAGGCTGTCCCCAGACCATGGAATACGGCCAAGCTTAAGGTCTTTTACTTTTAAGATGTAATTTGCTTGTGTTGTTTAGCTTTTCTAGACCTTTAGCCTTTTGGCACTTAATGTAAAAAATAGCAATGCTTTTGTAATGAAAAATAGCCCTCTTGTTGTTTGGTATTACATCTTTGTACAATGAATTCGCAAGGACGCAAGGCAATTATGGATGCCAGGAGCAAGGAGACCGACCTGAATGGGACCGGACTGATTTCCACTCGCCGGAATGGAAGCAGACCGCACAAACAGTTGGTGCATTGTCCAACGATATAATTGGCATATGGACCAATTCGCATTAGGGCCAAGCTGGTTTTGCTCGCCCGGTTGAAATGTTGGCGTCATGACCAACTTAACTGAAACATTGGTGTTTTGCCCAATGTAAGGGCCGAGCTGATGTTGCTCAGCCCGGTTGGCATATTGGTGTCTTGTCCAATATAGAAAACGAGCGGAGTTTGCTCGGCAGGGTTCGCAATGTTGGAGTTTTGTCCAACCGATAAAAAGCCGAACTGACTTTGCTCGGCGGAAAAGAAATGTTGGCGATCTACCCAACTGAAAGGGCGAGCTGGTTTTTGCTCGATCACATTAAAGTACTGGAATTTTATAAAGTTTGAAAACCCGTCAAGGCCGAGCTGATTTTGCTCGGCCGCATTCATGAGCCCTTAATTTCGAGCCAAGCATATTTTGCTCGGCATTTTAAAAGGTGCATTTGAAATTCCAAAGGAGCCGAGCTGCTAGTTGAAGTTTGAACGCGTTTATGGAAATTTTGCACGTCGAAGCCAAAAAGCAATAGAAGTTAAACGGGCAAAAAGTTCAAATTTCATTGATTAACGAAATTGCGTTACAATGGTGGGGCCCTAGCCCGGTTACATTAAACAAAGAAAGACAAGAGACGAAAATAAAGCAGGAAATATGAGGCATTTCAGTCCAACTCCAGACCAACCGTCTGCTCGGCGACCTCCAGAGTCTGCTCGGCCACCTCCGGGCTATGCTCGGGCAAGCCTTCTTCCAACCCATCATCCGCGTCCTCCACCGCGACAACCTCCCGATCGGCTACTCGATCTTCAGCATCCTGAGATGCTTCAAGAGAAGTTTGCTCAGTTTGTTGCGCGGCGGCGGCTTCTTCCGCGGCTTCCTTTTTGGCCTCTTCTATGAGCCTCTTCTGCGCGGCGCCCGCATAAGCCTGCATATAGTGCGGTATGAAGGCCGCAGGCGGATGTAGGAACATGTCAGCAACCTGACCAAGGCCAACTTTCTCCACAGTGGCTTTCCAAGCGCACTGGAAAAAGATGTCCTTGGTCGCCTGCACCTGCCGTTCATACGTTCTTTCGCCTTAAGCATAGTCCTTGTCTTCGGCGTCGCTGACCGCCTTATCTTTCTCCTCTTTATGGGCATCGCGCATCTTCCTCAGCTCGGCGAGATACCGAGCTTTGGTCGACTTCACGGCCCGCTATTTGTCCACTTCAGCTCGGTCGACCTTTTGGCTTAGGTTATCTCGTTCGGCCTCAACCGCTTCTTGCGCGGCCTTAAGCTTCTCTATCTCGGCCTTTTGGGCCTTGTTCTCAGCTATTGCGTCCCGCAGGCTCTGCCGCAGTTTGATCATTCGGTCGTGGGCCAAATAGTTCTTTTGCGCGGCCTAAAAACAAGCGAGAGATCGTGAGTATTCGAGAAACCGAGCAAAAACCGAGCAAATAGTTGACGCAAAGAATGGAGAACTTACCAGCACTATGGATTTCGCCGCCGAGCGGAGGACCTTGAGGTCGGAAAGCTCGTCATGTTTTTTCATATCAGCGGGCAAGATCAACCCCTTGGTCAAATTGAAACCAAGCGAGTAGTCCTTGTCTGTGTAGACAGAGTCTTCAACAGAAACTGCTCGGCCCTGGTGTTTGAACTCGGGCGCCCAGACCGGGGGGGTGGATGGGCCCTTGGATTTGCCGGTCTGTGGTTGCTCGGTCTGGTCCCCGAGCTCGGTGGAGACGCGATCGGTAGAGTCTTCATCCGCCAGACACGGCCTGGTTTGCTCGTTCCTTGGCCGCTTCTTGGACCGACCAGCCAGTTGCTCGCTGGCAAGCGCCAGTACTGCCCCTTCTTGTTGCCCGGCGAGTGTGGAGGATGTCCCCCCGGTTGCCTCTAGTTTTTGGGACTCGTCTTCTTCCCCGGTGATCATGGACTTGATGGCCCTGATTTTTGCCATTTCTTGCTCGGCGGTGAGTGGAATAAACCTGATCGGTGGTAGGTTCGGATTCGGTTCTGGGGTTGGCGCACGCAGAAAATCGGTAACCCGGCTCTTGCGCAGCGCGGTGTAATGGTAGGTCTGTTCGAAGTCGAGCAGTTTCGCAGCCTCCCTCTCCTCGGCAGGATGGCACAGCAGGGCTCTGATGGCCTCTTGGTTGGCCTGGTAGTAGTCTGCTGCTAGGTGCTTATCTATAAAAAGAAGACAAGTGTTAGATCGGCATGGAAAGTAATTGATGCATAAAGAAAATAGTGCGGTCAGCCGAGCGACTCACCGGCACTGCCAAAATCCTTTCTAATATACCATCCCGGTATGGGTGCCTCGGTGTCCTCATAGCGACCGGACACCCACAAGAAGTCGTCATCGTTGGTCTCCTTGTCCGGGTTGCCCTCTATTAGCTTTGCTCAGCCCTTCTTGACTTTGAGGTACCAGCAAAGCCCACTCTTATTTCTACTTAGACTATACTGATGGAAAATTTCGGCCAGACCAAGATTGAGACCGAGCCTCCGGTTCAGCTCGGCGACCCCGTTTATTGTTTTGTAAGTGTTATTTGAAACTTGGGTCGGGCAAAGCCTTGTCTGCCTCAAGAATTCACAGATTAATGGTTGAACTGGGAAGCGGAGCCCTCCCTCTACTATTGATACGACGGTGAAGGGGCACCGATCTAGATCCCCCTAAGGGGTGTCTCCCTTTTTGGCGAGCTCTAAGACGACGTCATCTGGGATGTTGTACTGCCTACGAAACTCGGCCATCGCACCGGGCGAGCTCACCATGAATCGGTACTTGCCCATCTATCTCGGTTTTATTTGGTGAACTAACTTGTACCTCGGACAAAAATGTTTGGTGTAATTGCTCGGTCTTTGAGCTCCACCAGTGATGGTTCTTGACTGAACTGATCGGTCCTAGTTTGTTCTGCATTGTTAAAAAATGAGGCCAAGGGTCAGCGCGGCATAAATTTCATGGCTCCTATTGGGAATAGCTCGGTGAAGGATTTTTGGTGTTTTACCGGCCTGACCCCTATCATGGCTAGACTACTTGGTCGATTTCCTAGCTCGGTTTATTCCTATTTGCAGATCTAATGGAGTATTCAGCTCAGTTAGGCTTTGAAGTGGAGACCTCAAGTTACAGCTCGGTGCGTTCCTATTTACCAATCTAATTAGAGTATTCAACTCTGTTGCAACCTCGGTAAGAAGCCACAAACTAGTTTTTGCTCGGCTATAGCTCTACCTATGGATCTAAATGAGCGTTTAGCTCGGTTCTACCCAGATTTAAACTGTTCATCCCAGAAGTGGGGCGAACTCATTTGAACCAAGGAGGAACAGGGGGCTCAGAGGCCCCTTCCATTCTCAAAGTTCTCATTTGCCCTAGGGTGTGCAGGTTCTAAGCAAAGAAAGCGGGCACTGGTGGTCACAAACAAAAAAAAAAACACGAAGAACATGTATAAAAAATTTTGAGAAATAGAAACAGAAAATGCAAGGGAGGGTAGTGTAACTTACCAGGGGGATAGATGCGAGGGTGAACGCAACCTCGAGAGCTCGATTGCGGCCTTCGAAAGGATCTGAAATAGAGGATGTAGCACAGAGACAGTAATGGCAGTGGTCTTGGGGGTTCGAAGGTTTGAGAGGTTCAAGGTTTGTGTGGAAGAGAAGGTGAAAAGTGAAGGGTTGTAGGCCCTTCGTTGGAATACAAAAGAGGGAGGAAGGAACCCCAAATGGCTGCGCCGTTTGAATTCTGCACGTGCAGAACAGCTGGCTGCACGACCCAATGGCGTGAAGCCACGTGGCACTGGAAACGCGGCTGTCAGTACGGCTGTACGACCTTTGATGAGACTGCGGAGGAAATGGCCGACCAAACGAGACAGCTCGACGATAGATATGCCCTCAATCATGCTCGGCTTGGTGATGGCGCAACTTATCCGTTAGCTCGGTCACGATGGTAACCCCAATCACGACTAGGTCGGATGGGGTTAAGGGGCAATTGAGAGGGGAGATTTGCGCGTTAGTACGGCCGAGCTACGATAACGCCGATCATAACGAACCGCACGCCACCGAGCAGACTCCTCTCTTGCTCGGCCCAGCGGCCTGACTTGCACGGCCGGAAAGGTCGACCGGCCAGACACGAACCAATGCCTGGCTGAGCGCGCAGCAGTGTCTGATGACCAAGCTAAGAGCAACCCGGGCTAGACTATGGACGCGGTTAGGGCGGCACGCTTCTGACCGACCAACCGAGATAAGTGGGCTTCGTGTGACCGAGAATAAAGGTAGGACGGGTGGAGGCCGGCATACCTCACAACCGATTAGCCTAATGAACCGGTCAATATCAGCTTGGCCATGAGTATCGCCCTTTGGCCCCTTCGCAAGGGACAGTCCGGCGATGCATAGCTCGGTTGTGTGCATGTGATGGCAACTCTCCACAAGTGATAGGCCGGTCGTGGTATTCTGGTCAAGTGTGCCACCTGGGCCAATGGCGTGAGGGATAGAGGAAATCTGCTCCAAGCATGCGCCAATACCGTTGGACAGTTCTACGTGTACTGGTGGGAGGACTAAGCCTTTACAAGCGTAAGGTGGTGAGAGGCGAGCACTGCCACCTGTCCCGGGAAGGACAGCAGAGGTAGTGCGCGCATAATCTTGAGGCTGCATGGCCAGCCTTGAAATATGGAGGAGGACGAACGTTAGAGGTATGCAACTTCTTCCCCAAAGAGAATACTCTCTCTCTAACAGTCTTCTTCCTCCTCAAGTGGACTTACTTGATCGTCGGAGGGTCTATCCGGCACACCACCGCCAGACAGCTCACCGTTTCTATGTGGCCAGGTAGACGCCGTCAAGAGAAGCTTGGAGTACAAGGAGTACGGAAAGCAGAGGATATTTCGCCCCCGTACAGATTAGAAATTAAATTTAAATTAATCTTTTTTTTATTGTTGACTTTTTTTGGTTTGTATATAATGCTATTACTGATTTGAACTAATTCTTATAACATTGCGTTGTTGTGGCATAGAAAACTATACACCATGTTTGTTTCTAATTTTTTAGAAAATTCTACTTTCTTGTTTTTCATTTTTTTTTTGGTTTTTACTGATTTTTTTAAATATTTTAAGCAATTGTTTAATTTTTAGACACATTTAACATAAATACACTTAAAAACTATAATATTTGTGAAAAAAATCTTTAAAAAATTCACTAAATACTAAAATACAAAAAAAAATACGAAAACTCAGTATATTTTTCATATTTTATGTATTTATTAATTTTTTAAAATATTTTTTCACAAATATTTTACTTTTTAGATATATCTAAGTAAGGTGCATCTAAAAAAGTATTAAAAAAATGCTTCAAAATTTTAAAAATATTCACTAAAAATAAAAAAAATACAAAAAATAAAAAACTCGATTTTCAAAAAACTGAATTCAGAAAAGTGAAACCAAACACATTGATAAGGATTTTTCATCTAAAATTCTCTATTAGCTCTAAAACATTAATCTAAATTTTTAATTTTTAAATTTTAGTATATATTCATGGCATAGAAATATTAGTCCATCTAACAATATCTATAATTTTGAAAATTAAAAATCTTAAAATAAAATATCAAAAATAAAATTTAGCCATCTAATTTGAAAGTTAACAAATTTTAAAAGAAATTCCAAATGTAACTTTAGTCTTATATAATTTCCAATTTTAAAAATATTTACTTCAAAAAAAGAAAAAAATGAAAAGGCATAATTTTATGTTTTCCTATTCTATATTTGAGTGATTATTTCCTTTTAAAACCCAAAAATTATGGGATAGTTTTCATAATTTTGAATTTTAAAATTTATTTTTTGATAGACTAACCAATTAGATTTTTTTTTTCAATTTTTTAAATCAAAAAATTAGAAAAATTAGTTTGAAAGAATAGAACGCTCAAAAATTGGTTTGAGGAGATTTTATTTATTTATTTGTTTAATTCGGATATTATGTAAGACATGTGAATAATTATATTCACTACAGGAAATATGTGATATAATGGCATTTTTTTAACGGCGTTTTTTTAAACGCCACATTTTCTAATATTTAACGACGTTTTATAAACGTCGCAATTTAATTTAATAAAAAAGTACCGTTTACCCTGTTTAAAAACGCCTTCGAATGTATCTCACATTTTAATTAAATAAAACGGTACCGTTTAACCCGTTTGGAAACGCCTTCGAATGTATCCCACTCTCATGCGCTCTCTCTCCCTCTTCAAACCCTCATCCTAATCTGAGAAACCCTTCTTCTCACTTTCACTCACTCAAATCTGAGAAACACCAGTGTATGAATCTCGCTCGCTCGCTCTCTCGCTCTCTCTAAACCCTTAAAGTGATTTCGATATCGAAGTTCGGTGATCCAATCTCAGAGTGATTTCGATTTCGTAGAGCAGAATCGATTTCAATATCGATTTGGAAGATACAATTCAACCTTCTTCAGCTCGGTGATTTCGATTTCGAAGTTCTCTCTCTCTCTCTCTCTCTCTCTCTCGATTTCGAAGCTCCACCACCACCACCACCACCACCACCACCATCTGCATCGTTTACTAAGGTGAGCACTACTGTCTACAATCTCGATTTCGATGTCGAAGTTCTCTCTATTTCTGTCAAAATCTTCATTCCGCTGATTCTTCTCCTAGGGTTTACAGTCTTGAATCTCCTCCTAGGGTTGGATGTGAGGTCAGATTGTGTGTCATATCATCATTTCTATCGCAACTTTACTTTTTGCTGTGCTTAAATATCTCAATTGTTTAAATGTTGTTTTGATTACATTTCAGTTCCTTTGTTTGCGATTTGATATGTTAGCAGTCTCTTCGAATGTATCCCTCTTATGTGTTTTTTTATTTGTAATTTTTAATCTATTCTTTTCAGTTTAAGGTAATGATGCATATTGCAATTCATGACTCCATAATTCAAATAAATATTTTCATTTGCAGCTACCTTTTTTTTTTGGGGCCAAAAATCTATGCAATCATGTATTTACTCCATTTTGTCATTGTGATTTACACTATTGGCTTTGCATTGCTTTATTTCTCATTTCTTACTTTTGTCTTTGGAGTTTGAGAATGGACAATTTTCTGTACATTTTATTTATCTCATTACTCTTACTACTTCCCTTGTTGTGAGGTGTCTTGTATTTACCATTCACTCTAGAGTACTGTAAGGGGCCTTTTTTGGGTAAGGTTTCATAGAGAGTGTTATAGAAAACTGTGATGCATTGAGAGGTTGAGAGTCTTCTTATAATCCTTATTGAGTATAGTGGATTTGTTCTCCATTTCTGCAGTAGATGTAGGCACACTCTGCCAAACCACGTATATCTTGTGTCTTGTTTTTGCTTGTGTGCTTTTGTTCTATTATTTACTGATTGATTGTGTAATTGGAATCACAATTCTGAAAAACATCTCTACTGACAAGATTGTTAAAAATTTTCATTAGCCAATTCTGTTCTTTCGCATTGCAGGAAAATGGGTATCATTTACTTTTTCTAAGCGCACGTGCTATCTCACAGGCCTATCACACTAGAGAATTCCTATTCAACCTTAAGCAGGTGATGAGATGGAGAGTCAATGTCACGAAAGTGATTGGTGCTATCTGCTGTCTGTTTCCTCACAGATTCCATTTCTCTCTTTTGCAGGATGGAAAGGCTTTACCAGAAGGGCCTGTTGTTATTTCCCCTGACGGACTGTTTCCTTCCTTGTTTCGAGAAGGTACTTGGTGTAGTGCTCTGTTTATTGAAACTCATTCATGAATTGCCTGATTTTTGTAAATTCCGCAACTTTATTTTCATGCAAGTGTAACAATCCACACATTTTGGGTTTTTTGCAAATTATATTGCTTGATCCATTATCTGAAAACAAGAATAGGAATGATTTGCAATCTCTGCAAATAGCTTCCATTAATATGTACATCTTGCATATATTTAGTGCACTGAGAGATTATCCTATCAAAATTTTGCAGTCATCAGAAGAGCTCCTCATGAATTCAAAATTGCTTGCTTAGAGGTTGGTTCTTGTCATCTCTACTACACAGGTAGCTTAATATGTCTGGAAGAGAGAGGTTCTTAATTATGTTTGTTTACAATTTTCCAGGATATTAAGGCATTATTTCCTGCGGATTGCAACCCGTTCTATGCTGGTTTTGGAAATAGAGACACTGATGAGTTTAGCTACCTTAAGGTTGGAATCCCAAAGGGAAAAATCTTCATCATTAATCCCAAGGTAATTCTGAAAAGACTCCATTATGATTTGCATGAGATCTCAGCATGTCTAACATAGGAAAATGTTTTCCATTGAAAAATGTTTTCTGTCGAAACAAATGGAGGATTAGTTTTGAAACTGCAATCACTGAAGGGATCTTTTTTAGTGCAATAATGGATACACTTCAATGAGGTTAATCCCAAGGACACTAGTGTGCCGTGTCTTGTCTATGATTTTTCCATTTTTGTTATTCTTCACCATTCATTTGAATAGAAATTGTGTTTTGGTACTGTCAGTTTATCTCCTTTCTTCTGTTGACTAACTCAATTCCCACCCATTTTCCCCCTTGGTTCCAGGAGGATTATAATTCATGAAATTACTGGAAACTGCCTCCTGCTTTGGATATTTGAAGGTCTTAAAAGAAATAATTCCTTCAACATTTAAAATTGGAATCATATGGATGCCGGCCAGCTTGTCAGAAATTATCAAGGTATCTTCATATTTTAGTTGCATGTATTGTAGGTTAGAAATCGGTATAGGAAATTCAGGATGTGTTCTCCAGCTAACACAATTAAAATGACAAGACATTTTTCTTAGAACTATTGTATGGGGATGCATTTTGAAGATTTCAGAATTTTAATCTGTGATTGTTGAAAAAACCCAAAACTGTCCGTGTAAAGCAGTAGGATCTGTTCATTTTCCATGCAAAATGATCAGTAAGATTTTGGACAGAAGGCTGTTCTGGAATAAATTCCAAAGCCTTTAGGACCTGAGGAACCACACGCACAAACAATGAATCTGTAACAGAAACTAGATTAAACACACAAAAGCAACACAAAGATTTACATGGTTCATTTAAAGAAAGGGCAACATCTATGGATTCGTTGTGATTTCACTATGATCATAATAGAGGAATTACAAGAGTTTCTCACACTCAATTTCACAAACTCACTCTATTGATCTCACTAATAAATAGGTTTCTCACACTCTCAAGACTACTATAATAGAGTTACAAATGTGTATTTATAGAGCTAGCCCTGAAAAAAGCCTAGGGTTACTAGGATTAGAGTCCAGACGTCAAAATCAGATCAAAACTGCCTTTCCGTGCAAGCCTAGGCAGACAGCTCACTCGAGTGCCCATAGGCCCACTCAATTGAGCTTCCATTCTCACCCTTATGCAAGTGCGCTTACTCTAGTAGCTGTTCATCCCTTTCTGGACAACCCTGCATGACTGGCCATGACCCCCGCTCGAATGCACCTTGCAATCAAGTTCCACCATTTAGATCTTGTTTAGAAGTTAAACAAATAGTCAAGGAGGTTTTAAGACAACCTTTTAGTCCAGTTCAAACTTATAAGGACATAAGTCAATGAAAACTTATCATGCATTCTTTTTATCATGCCCACACACCTTATATGATTTAAAATTAGGACTATTAAATGAGCCAAGCTACTTGAGCTTGAGTCGTATTTGGCTCGTTAAATGCTCGTTCGATATTGGCTCGTTATGTAAAACCCACAGTTAAATGCATTTTAAAACTTATTAAGTTTTTAAGCCAAGTTTGAACAATCTACTATTCAGCTTCATAATTTGGCAATCAGGATAACCTGTTTTATTCTCCTCTTCCTGAAGCTCATGTTGTCATCTTTACTTCTCTTAAAATTTTCTACTGCATCATTTATTATTTTCCTTCATGTTAAATACAATTGCATCAGCAATGATATGTGCATAAAAGTTTACGCACACAGTATCCACCAATGTCTCACAAAATGTACAAATTGCTGCATTTTGTGCACACAAACTTTCTGTGCGTGTAGGGTTTTGCATTTTTATACATGTCAAATGATGAAGTTTCATTTTGTCATGAGAACAATGGTGTTGGTGTTCTTGTTTCAACGATAGATATTCACAAGGCTAATTTTATTCTCTCAGGTTGGAGGACACGAAAACTATGGAATCAGAGACGAATTCCATTGACAGGGCTGTTGCTAACCTCGTGTTCAGTAAGGTGGATTCGGGTGGAATAGATCTCCTCCCTGCAGTGTCATCCAAAGAGGAAGCTAAGGGATCAACCAAGCAGTGCAACTACAGCTTGAATCAGCCACAACAACCTCATTGGCATCACCACACAAGAAGTTCAACCGGTGATGCCAAAGTTCCAATCTTCGGTTAAATGAAGCCATACTTGCTGCTGCAGCAAATAGATCCATGCAAATTTCTCAAGCACTGTATTGTAAGCGCTATGTAGTCGGTACATGCTGTCTCAACTCAACAGAGATGCACATTTCAGATTTCATGGAGTACGTGGACCTCTTTAAATGTGTATGTATATATATATATATATCAAAGTGGTTTGTATTTGTTAACAGGATGTGAATTCTTGATGCATCCACTCAATTTTGGTTAGCACCTACATGAGTTATATGTTTCTGTTAAATTGATTATTTTTTTTTACTTGTTTGTCATGTTTGGTTGGTTTTTGGACTTAAATATGTATATATATGAAGTTGGTTTGTACTGATATTAGTGAATGAAATTTAATCTAATGTTTTCCATTCTAATCTAATGTGTCAATCCATTGTACTGATATTAACCTTTCTAATTTGGTCCTGGCTGTGACTTTTTGCAGGAGGACAAATTGGCAAAGTTTGCCTCGTTCAGAAAGAAAATTTTGTTTATGAACTAGGCCAAGCTTTTGTTACTATCAGTATTGTGTCATTAGGAGTATGGATGTCTTTTTTGCTTTCTGCATGAGTTTTCAAGCCTGACTTTGTAAATAAATCCTCATGGATTTCTAATATATCTTGTCTAGATATATTCTGTAATTGTACATGTATCACATCTTATTGCATTGTTTTTTATTTTTAATTTTGTTTTCAAACTTAGTTTATTTATTATTTTAATAAACATCAATTATTAGTTCTTAATAATTGTTTATGGCAGGTATTTTTTTCAACCATATAAAATTAGCACAACTTCAAAAAAAAAAAAAGGCTATGACAGCGTTTTTTGAACGTCACTATATCCCTATCCCAACGGTTAGATTTTTAAAATGTACAAATGTCTTTGACGGCGTTTTAAAAACGTCGCTAAATGTCATAGTGACATCATAGTACAGTTAGGGTAGGACATTTGGCGGCGTTTTTAAAAATGCCGCCTATACTAATATACCGACGTTTTCCAAACGCCATAAAGCTATAGCGACGGCCGCGTCTTCGGCTTTTGGTACTAAACGTCACAAAAAGAATTAGCGACGTTTTCAGTACCTATAGCGGCGTTTTTAAAACGCCGCTAAAAGTCAATTTTCCAGCGGTGATTAGAAGATGGGTTTGAAAAGATTTTATTTATTTGTTTGTTTAATTCGAAAATTATGTGAAACACATGAATATTTATTATTTTTTTAAATTGAAAAATTGATTTTGGACAATGATCTTAAGAGATGGGTTTGGAGAGATTTTATTTATTTAATTTAGAATTAATTATAGTGTAATTCTGATGAAAATAATTAAAGTTTAATTGATTATAAATTATTTTATATATATATATATATATATATATATTTCAGACAAATTTTATGTTATTATTTAATTTAAAATATTAAGTTTTAATTATTTATCTGTAACCGTACCTGGCACAGATATTATGCTAGTTTATATATAATGCATAAGAGTATAATTTAGAGTCGAACTACTATACTAGTATTTTTTTTATTTTTATTTTTGTTTTTATTTTTATTTTTTTATTGATTTGCACTACTATACTAGTATTATGGTTTTAGATATACATCACTAGTCTGATATATACTTTACTATATACATATTATTTGTGTGATTCATTAATATGAAATAAATATAGCATTATTATATATGAAATCAAATTAATATCATGATGGTTTTGAATAGAATCATGTTTCCACTTTAATTTAATTATTCAATTCTCAACTTACCCAAAGTCAAACTAAAGTGGCTATATTAGACAAAGTTGATTATCAATTAATGAGAGGGAATAAAAATAACCACAAGGATTATGTGAGTTCAGCCATTGCCACGTGACATGATTATGGATTATTATGTATATGACAGTTATCATATTCTTATCAAACACTGCATTAGTGTTTTATGTAAACTTATTAGGATATGAAATCTTATCGATATAGAAGTCCTGAAAAACCGAAGATTGTTTGGGATAGGACTTCTTGAACAATCAAATTACTTAAGAAGTAAGTCACTAGATATTATAAATAGGCAACACCCAACACCCTTATGGGTTAAGGTATGCAATTTCTTTCTATGAATTAGTCTATTAAATATTTTGATAATATTAGAGGACTGACTTGGACGCCGGAGGGCCCCCAATTATGGCTGGGGTTGTTTTATCTTACAGATAGCGATCGGGTAGTGGTGCAGATCATCATCTTCGTTGGATTTCTTTATCATCAAATACAGTATTTTTTTATATTCGTACAATTGGCGCCACCTGTGAGAATCAATTGAATTCAATGAATAAAATAACTAAGTGGTCAATATGAAGTTTGTCTTTACTAAACCATCCATTATTACAGTATGCTTTCTGGAGTAGTCTTTGCTCTATGTTACTGTTTGTATTAAATCAATTATTCAAATTGATGCGTTGGGACCAAAGGCAAAAACAAGAATTATAATTCTATGGGATGAATACATCCATCATCATTATGAAAGCAAACTTATCCTACCTTGACTTGAATTGAGAACCAAGCAGTGTTGCCGTGATATAAACCAATCACTAAAAACGGTGCGAACCACCGATTTAATAGTGTGATTAATTCTTGTCTGTGGGAACATGTAGACACCCCATTTTTGACCGTCCTCAAGACTTGGACGTCACCATTGGAACACTTGGTGATTACCCTTGTTTGTGTTCGTCTTGAGTTCCCGGAGGTCTCCGTTGCGCGCCTTGCCTCAGGATCTCTCGACTCGACCGTGTTGTGTCTGGTTTTGCACCAAGCACTTGTTTTTTGCCTTGGAGGGGCAGGGAATGCCTTGTGAGGCATCCCCACACATCACCGACCATGGCTTGAGGCCACCGGCCAGTGATTTTATGCCATCGGCAATGTATATTGCTGGTTGGCACTATTTGTTGCCGGTCGGCCATTTATTTTGCCAAAATGGCAATTTTGAATGGTCGATCCCCGTTCATCTACTTTTGGTAGATATTTTGTGCCAGCTGTGATAGCTGGCACCCACCTTTTCTCCCCTCCATACACGTGTATGGAGGTATCTCTCTCTTGACAAGCTTATTTGACAAGCTTTACAAGAGAGAGCTCTATAAGAGAGAGTCTTCTCTCTTGGATTTAGGGTTAGACAACATTTTTAGAGAGCTTTGATATTAGGGTTAGGAATTTGTATCTATTCCATCTCTATATTTCCCTCTCTTGTTAGTTTAGTGTGTGTTTGGTCTTACTTTTGCACACAAACACCCACCATTACACATTTTCTTGGTTATTGAGGGCCAAAGGAGGGTTCTTGGAGTTCATGGAGCTGGTTTGGAGCTAAAGAAGCTGCTGGAGCTTCATTTGTGAAGAAAGTCTTCAAGGGTAAGAAACTAGTCCCTTTTTACCCCATTTTTGCACACTACTTTTACCTATCTTGCAACTATTTTTTGGCTTTGTATATAACATAAAAAAGTTCTATTTTTAGGCCCTCTAAATAGTTTGTTTAGAGTGTTTTGTGATTTGAGGTTGTTTAACCCATTTTGAGGCTTGTAAGGCTCCTTTTTGCGCCATTTTTTGTGAGCTCCGGGACCATTGAGTTTGGCCCTCCTCACCACTGAAATCTTGAGGGATTTCAAAGGTGGAGATGGTGCCTTGAGGTCCTAGGAAGGAGAGGGCCACCCCCTCTCCTTGTTGTCCTTGAAAAGGACCATTTTTGCCTCTTGAGGGAGCACCTAGCTTAGGCTCTTGTTAACCATGCCTTAGCTATTATTTATGCTTATTTTGCCATGAAATAGCATTGTTTTAAGTTGGTTTTGGTACACCATGCTTGCTTAGCATACATGCCTTGTAATGCCATTTTGTTGCCTTAGCATGCCTTAGGTTGTAAACCATTGTTCTAGCATGTTTTAGGCTTGGCTTTGTGAAGCTTTCATGTTTATTTTGCCATGATTAAGATCTGTCCTTAGTTGCTTGGGTCGACTTTGGCATGCATTGTATAGCCCCTTTTCATTTTGGCTTGTTAGCCTTAAGTTTTGGACCATGTTGCATGCTTGACTTGTCCTTGTTTAATTGGTATGGCACCATTTTTAACATAATTTCAAAGCTTTTGTTGCATGCTAATTGTCCATGTTGGCATCCTCTTGAGTGTGCTTGGGAATTGCCCTTTAATGCTTGAATGCTGGTCCATGTTTTCATGCATGTTTGTATGCCAATTAGTCCTCATTCCTTAGCATCTTGGTCACTGTTTTAGGTTAGTTTGAGGGCTGCCTAACTTAGTCTAAGACCACTCTTGCATGTCGTAGCATGCTTACCTTGTATGTTGTAATACATTTGGCCCCTTTGGTATGTTGTTACATTCTTAGGTGGTAGTACATTTAGCATGCATTCCTTGCCAAGTTGTCCAATTTGTTGTATGCCTTGCATATGTGCACATTGGCACTACACATTGCATGTGTGTTGGTAGCATCCATGCATTTCCATGTCGCATCCTTAGCTCACATGCTTAGGATTGCATTCCATTTGCATGCATGCTTGGCCTCTTGAAATGCTTGTGATAGAGCTTGAGTCCCATTGGTTTGTTTATGTGCATTGCATTCCATATTAAAATGCACACTTGATTCTTTGGGCCATCACGCATGAAAATGCGCGATTGATGGTCCAAGAACCAAGGATCATGGCCCTTTGAGTCATAAACATGATAAGGGATATGGTCGGTGCATACATTGCTTGAATTGCATTGCCATGCAAAGCCCTGTCCTCTGCTGCTGTCAAAAAGATTCTGCAGGAACTTTTTGCCGACCGACTGCACATAGTGCCGACCGGCAATCCATCCGTGGCCGATAGCTTCATCAACAGCCGATGATCACATCTTACTGCCGGTGGCCATTCTCCTCAGCCGGTGGTGTCTCCCAATGTCCAGGGAAGCAATTCTGAGACTTTGGCAGTCTTCAGAGTGGCAGAGCAAGGAAAACAGAGGCAGCCTACGCATGGCAGTGGACTTTCGAGCAAGACCCGAGCACGCGTGCATGGAGCCCTCTTCCCGAGGCCCTTTTTCTTGCTTTTCTAAGTTTAATTCATTTGTTCATTAATTAGGTAATTTGTAATAATTAATTAGCTTGCGAGTTAGTTAATTTGTACTATTCTTTCGGTCCCTCCGAGCGAGGGCGAATTTGTAATAAGTGTGGGTGAGTGTGTGCATGTCTTCCACCCCCCCCACTTCTTTCTCCCTTTTACTTACCTGCTTTGATGGTTAGTAATAGGACATGTTTAAATTAGCATACCTTATGCTATGCATGTGTGCATCATTCATCAGTATTGCATGCACCGGGCTCGGCGCATCATGCTAACTGTATCAGTATTTCAAATCTAACTTGAATACATGCTACTTGTGCATTTTCACATGTCATTGTAGATTAGCCGAGCCTGTCTTAGTTGCATTTTGCATGTGTTGCATTAGCCATTTAAACATGAACTGGGATCATGCATTGATTACTAACTAGTTTTTTTGTTTTGGCACGGAGTACGATGTAAGTATTTATGCTTTAGCATCCTTGCATGCGTGTGAGTGTTGCCATGATAGCATGATTACCATGAAGCTAGCTGCTTATGTGATATAACTACTTGAATGCCTGTGGATGAAGGTTGGATTGTCTGAGTTGGAATAGCTCATTGAAATCCGTGTTTAGCCTACTTGCGAGTAGCAAATTCCAAAATATTCTTCCAAAACAAACAGATATGTAATGCTCATTCCCAAATTAGACAATCTAGTCTATACTTTTGTGCTGTGCGCATAACATAGTAATTCTAGGCTAATAATCGGGATAAGAACACATAACGTTTTCAAAAACGGATATCACGGTTAGTAGAGGCCGATCTTCGGATCGGGCGAGAGGGGGTGCTCATAACTGACCTTCCCCAATCGTACCCTAGCTCCCGAGCCGAGGCAACTTTGGTGATGACGGACATGTGGCCTTTGGCACCGAGTCAGGGTTTCCTAAATTCCCCCTTAAAAAAATATATTTAGGTAGCGACTCTGTATTTGGCAAAGCCGCCCATGTTTGGCACTTCTTTTCTAAAAATTTGTTTTCTCAAAACGATTTGCCGGATTTGGACTCTTTGGTTCAGATTAAGAACCGTGACACAAATTGAGTCCGAACTGTAGCGAGGGTCCCACGCGGGCGCGTCTACAGTTTCTGGCGACTCTGCTGGGGATTTTAGAGAGCTTGACTCGAACTCATGATATCCTGTTTTGATTTCATTTATGTGTTTCTTTGCATTGCATGTGCATTGGTGCGCCTAGGAACACAGTGTTTGCCATCTGCCATTCCTGAACGGTTTGCTGGAGGCTTGTCTTGTCAAGGCATGACCATAAGGCTGACCGGTTGTGGGCTCTGACAGTATGGGAACACAAACCCCGGTTTCTCCGGGGCACCCTTTTTGACCATTCGACCTAGTGCATATTCGGAATCCATAGTGACCATTCCAAACTAGGACAGGTTGCTTACCCGATGCTAAGTTGTTTGAAACTGCTGTGTGCATAGTAAAACCCTAGCTCCTGACAAAATAGGACAGGGAAACCCTACCCCAACATAGGGGTGTTTTGGCTCTCACTTATTTGCTATGTGCTTTAGAGTGTATCTCTACAGGAACATACATATCAGTTTGCAAGTTCGAGTATCAGGCCCGAGGGCACCAGTATCAGTGTTGTTGAGAAATCAGTTATCTGCGAGTATCAAGTTCAGTTTTGGGAACAGTGATTCTGGGGAACAGTGATCAGTAGTAGAGTGCAGTTGTTCGGCTACACCCGTGTTTGATCTGTTTGGGCTAAAATGCTATTTGTTTTTTTTTTCAGGTCAGAGGTTCAGAGAGTTGATACAGAGTAGCTAGTGTTCCCCCTTGCTGAGGCAAGACAGATATCTGATCCGTCAGTCACCGTTCAGTACAGCGGACTTATGATGACGCAAAATTCAGAGGAGATTGTGGTTATGACAGTTACACTAGATCAAGGGATCACCCTGCAGGATAAAACCAATGTTGACGTATCGCATCCGCCCAGGTCGCCTGTCGCGCACCCGATCTGGACTCCCCAGTTGTATCAGGCTCGTGAGCCCACCACATTCGAGTTGATGGAAATGATAGGCGACCTCCAGAGATCCGTGGCCGATCTGGCCTATGGAATGTCGGCTTCGCCGCCAGCGGCACCGTATGCCAGGAATTTCATACCACAGGAGCCCCCGCTACTGGGGCAGATTGTGATAGAGCTCAGCCAACCAAAGGTTGTCTCCAGCTACAGCAACGACGTGTCAGCAACAACCGGGCTTCGCTCTGATGTAGTAACCCAAACCCCCGATCAGGCTGAGGCCAGAGGCAAGAACGAAATGAAGGTAGATGCCGATCCCATTGAACAACTGCTGTGGGCAGTCGAGGCTTTGAAAGCGGGGAGGATGAACAAGCAACAGATATCCGCAGTTGTGGCAAAAACTGTGGAGGATGCTTTCCCCACTCCACCTGAGGGTAGTTCAAGTCAGTCAGAAAATCGGGATAGGCCCCGTCATGCCAGAACAGTTCCTCCTATTCCCAACCCTACACCTGGGAAAGATCAGAAAACCAAGGCAGTGTCTGCCGACCCTTTTGCTAGTGCGTCTAGTAAGAATGCTCAAACTTCAAAATACCTGCCCCGAGGGCGCAGGATCTTTCATGCTCTCTACATGCCTCTGTCTAAGGCACTTCAGATTCTTGCCGAAAGGGGGCACCTCAAACCCCTTGAACCTCGGCCTCTCCCGAAGAATCTCCCTCTCACACATGATGCTGCTTTGTACTGCGCGTACCACCAACAGACCGGTCACGCCACCGATAACTGTTTCCGCCTTCGCCATGAAGTGCAGGATCTAATCGATAATGAGGTCATTCTTCCACCTACCTCAGCGAAGTCTGTTACCACCGAGCTGTTGGACTTTGAGGATACTGCGAGTATATGATCAGGGGTTGGACCACCTGCGGGCAGCACTCAGTGTATTTTAGACGTGGCGTCTGGCACGCACTTTTTTGAGCATTTGTAAATGCAGTTTTGTAGCTTCTGGCTTGGGTTTTGAGTCAGTTCTCTGTTTTGTTTTTGAGTCTGTCTCTTTGCTTTGAGTCAGTCTTTTTGTTTTCGGGTCTGCCTTGTGGTACCGAGTCAGTCCCGTCGTATAGGATGTCGAGTGATCCCGGGGTTGTTGCCTCGAACACCGTTTCGTATTTAACCTTTTTGCTTTCTTTTTGAGTCAGTCTCTGCTGTGGAGCCAGTTACATCCGAGAAACCTGAATGAAAACAGCTGCGGCTATCATGTTTCCGTGCTTATTGTTTGTTTTGGGCTAGTTGTGCCAGAGAATTTGAATCAGACGGCCGTGCATTCCACCTGTTCTCTTGTGCCCTGAAAATCATTGCATTGACCTATGTTTTTCAAAACCTCTTTAACACTGCGGTGAAAACGAAGGGGAGGGAATTCCTCCGGTTTTGCAAAAATTTGATCAATTGAGAGAAAGAGAGGCATGCTAAGCCTTTAATGAATGAAACCATGCTTGTTAGCGTGAGTACTGAAAAGGACCCTGGCTTGATCCAGATTGGTTCCACACTATCTTCGGCGCGAGCGATCTGTCGCTTTCTTAACAACTTTCAAAAACGATTGTTTTGCGCGGCCCTGTGAAGACCTGTGTGGAATCGCTCTTGAGATTGTGCAGCCTAGGATCGCTCTCAGCCTCAAGATTCGACCTGTTTGTGTTGAACCTCGAACTCATTCGGAACATTCAAAGGTCAACTGTCAGAGGAGGCCCGTGTGGCCAGTTTTGAAGCAGCCCTCGAACAAGAGGCACCAAAGTCGAATCAAAAAGATTAGATCTCACCAGAAGAAGCTCGTGGAGCAGCCATGATAGATTCTTCTGCAAATCATTGCAACAGTCGTTCTCCTAGATACAGAGAGGCTTCAACTTCAAAAACCATTTGGCATGGACTTGTTACACTTTTATCCTTCGAGAGGCTCGCTAGGCCGAAAACCCAGAAGGGCGACCCAGGCAAAAGTTAGAGCAAGAGAAAAATACAAAAAATGCAAAAGAAAAAGAGAAGAAATAAAATCAAAAAAAAAAAGAAGAGAAAAAAAAAAGAGAATGAAAAGATACAAAAAAATCAGAAAAAAAAAGAAAATGAAAAGAAGCTCGCAAGGTTGAAAACCTGCATCGGGCACCTTGGCAAAAGTTAGAGCCTAAAAAAGTAAAGGTTAAAATACCCGAGTGTACCTTAACCGGAACTACGTAAGGCTTGATTCCCATGTTTGGGATACATAGGCAACTTCATCCTGAAGTCCAGCCCCCAACGCTCTCATAGCGACTAAGTCCATGCAATGGTTTTTAATCATCCTTGATTCCCATGTTTGGGATACGTAGGCAACTTCATTATGAAGTCCAGCCCCCAACGCTTTCATAGCATCTCAGTCCATACAATGGTTTCGATTTCATCCCAGAGTCCAGTCGCCAACACTTCCAAAGTGACTGTGTCCATATATTGATTATGACCGTCTTCGTCATCTCCTTGTCCAAGAGTTCGACCACCACCAATGAAGACTGTTTGCGGGCTGCTGCGGCATCATCCAAACAAGGGGCAACTTTCCGTTGCCACGAGTCGTCGTGAGTCGCCGTTCAAACCAGGGGCAACTTTCCGTTGCCATCCACCCCTTTCAAGCCAGGGGCAATTTTCCATTGCCTCCGATCCGAGGTTGCGCATCTCAAAGAGTAAGTTCCATGCTCGTTGAGCATTGACTGTTTGCAAAATAGTTTTTGAAAATTTTTACTAAGGTTGACTATTTTCTCGAAAACTATTCCATTTCCAAAACTGGACCATTTTCTTGGACCCAAAAAGGAAAATTTTCAGTGCTTATAGTCTGACTTGCATGGTTTTCAAATCAAAAATCGAACAAGTACGTTAATCCGACTCTCATCTTGATCAAAACTGTTTTAGTAGAAAACCAAAACAAAAAATGGTCATAATGATGAACTAGGGGCACAGGTGAGTTGGGCTTCCTGTCTTTCCCCCGTCATCAACGTACTTGCCAGGAGGGCACTCTACCCACCAGAAGAAATAGCTGTGAGCTAACGGCGTTGGGCATGAACCCGCAACTTCCTATTCATTCGTCAATCACCTTGGGGAGGGACGAAAAATGAGAGAATAAAGAATAGAGAGGTGTAAGTTGAGAGAAAAGTAAGAAAAAGGGTTTTGAGAGGAAAAAACCAAACCTGAGGGCCAAGTGATGTGAGAATCACAAATCAGAAAGGGTGGGAAATATACCCGGAGGAACTGGCTCCTCGAGATTTGAGGTCTTTCGTTGAACATGTACGCGCGTCGTGTCTTTCGTTTTGATCACCTCAACTTTTGTTTTGGGTCTTTTCTGAGCGTGTCTCGTTGTGTTTAGGTCGTGTACCCTTTTGTTTGAGTCCTTCCCGCTGTGTTCAGTTGTAAGCTCGATACCTCGGTTGAAAATCCTTTTTTATTTCGAAAATCGTTTATGCTCAGAGCGCTGTGCCATTCTCTACATCTGTGCGAAGCAAAAGAAGAAAAAAAAAAATTTTTTTTGGGCCATCTAATCGTGCTTCAACTTCAACTGGTCCCGTCTTTGTGTTCTGTCTTGTTAGATTGGGCCGTTTGTTCAGGATTTGCTGTGTGCAGAATGAACCGAGTGTGGTGTTAGGGGCTGTATGCAGACTAATCCCCAACAGAGTATGGGCTGTGCGTTCAGTTTGAGCAGTGTATTGCCTGGGCTGTTTTGCTATGAGGTCGTTTGGTTATCTGATCATTACAGTACAAATGCTCGATTTTTCAGACAACAGGTCAATTCCATTCACATTGAGGTATAACATGATGTGATGCGATGCAATACATGAGATATGTAAATGTAACACTTTTTAAGCAAAAGTTTGTTCATTTCATTATCTTTTTCAAGTACATAGCTTTGAAAACAAAAATCTGCCTGCAGCAGTACAGGGTAATCTAACTACCAGCAAAGAAAAAGAAAAAAAAAAGTACAAAAAAAAAGAAGAAAAGCAGCAATCTGGATCATCATCAGTAGTCTCGGGCCCGGGGATCTGTCCTCGCCCTCTTCCTGGACAAAGGTCCAGGGGCATCGTCATCAGCATCGTCATCTGAGCCTGAGTCTGAATCGTCTCCAACCTCCTCAGATGACCCGGCCTCTGCCTCTGCCTCGGACTCGTCATCATCATCATCGTCATCATCGGGGGTCGGTGCCCGAGAGCTACTCCCGACATGAACACGCCCTCCCCTGGTACGGGGACGTACAGTGTCTCCACGCCCTCCTCGAGCAAAAATAGAGGGCCCAGCCGAAGCACCACCCACCGGAGGAATCTGGAAGGGAGGTTGAAAAGTACAAAAGGCAAATACATCAGAATACTGTGAGCAGTGTATCAGTGCAGAATGTAGTGTATAGTGTGTGAATGCCGTGAGCAGTTTATCAGTGCAGAATGCGGTGTATGAGTACAGTGTGTGAATGTCGTGAGTAGTTTATCAGTACAGAGTGCAGTGTATAAATGCAGTGTATGCAGTGCATCAGATGCTGTGAGATCAGTGTGTCAGGTGTTGTGTCGTGCATCAGATTACGTGAATCAGCTTATGAATGGTTTGAGACCGTGATCAGAAGAACGTACCGGAATACTATAGAAGGCCAAAAGGTCGAAGGTCCGCTGTAGCATCCCCATCATAGAGGCATTCAACTCCACGGACTGCCGGGTGTACTCGGAGGACGCCTGCAAGAGTACAAGATATATCAGTATTCTGTGGAATATCAAGATAAACTGAAATGAAATGCCAATGCAAGATGCAAAATGAAATAATACGTACCGGAGGCAAGTCGGGGATACCGGCTAACTCATGATCAGCCGGGGGAGGAGCAAAGGGGATCTGGTAGGTCGCCCCATCCTGCCCTTTGTATGTCAGTAAAGTGGGCAGAGCAGGCCAGCTGGTCCCCCGCCCTCTCTGAACTCCACCCCTACCGCGGACTCGAGCTCTCCTCGACGCTCCTGCTCCAGCCCTCGCTCCCGCTCCAGCTGCCGGCGCCGCTGGCCTCTCTCCCTCAACTCGACGGCCACCGCTCAAGGGTCCCATAATGTAGGTCCGGACGTACTCTGCATAGTCGCCCTCGCCTCTGTGATGCTCTGCACCCCAGCCGACGGTGTAGTCCCCCATCTCCTGGGCGGCGAACCTCTCAGTATCTCTCATATGGGCAAGAGGTGGACCCGGGACTATCTGCTCCGGTAAACCCAGGGTCTGACGCAAGAAACGCTCGCCCAGGTACTAAGCCCGACAGACCGGGGCCCTCCAACAGAATCCGACAATGGGCAGTCTCCCCTGCGCCCTCATAGTGATCCCTCACCACGGCCGACAACGGAACCCAAGGCTGCCAGGTGATCTGAAAATGAAATGCAGTTTGTTATCTACTGTTATTGAAAACATACAGTGCTAAACAAAGCCTAAGCAAATTCTAAAGTTGAACATACCTCCGTGGCGGTGATGGTGTCGAAGTAGCGGCGGTAGAAAATAATAGACTCTCGTGGTCTCCGCACGCATCGCACATCAAAGTGATGAGAAAAAAGGGACGCCGAGTAGGGTCTCCACATCAGGTACTGGGGCAAGCCTGGGAAAGTAGGCATACACCCACAACTGCAGAACAGATATAAGTATGACTATCAGATAAAGCAAAATACAGAATAAAGCAGATATGGCAGAGCCATGTGTTGTGCAGTGTATTGTACAGAGTATACAGTGTGTGCAGTATACAGTCAAAGTAAAGCAGAGTATATGTGTGCCACGTGTGCAGTATATAGTCAGTGAGAGGCAGACCGTGGTGTGTGCGGCGTACAGAATACAAAAAACGTGAAGTAGAAATGTAAAATGGGAAGAAGATGTACCTCCCAAGCTCGCCAGTAGCCGCCGAGAAGCTGTCCGCTGAGGCGGGAAGAAGAGCTCATGTAACCATACAAAGTGGCCAAGCCGGCGCCACCCCAGTCATAGCGGCGGATCCGCCTGACATCCACCAGTGCGCTCAACAGACATAGAGGCATGGTGTTCGCCCGGTCGGCGAAAAGAGTTGTCCCAAAGAGGAACATGATGAAGCCCCGTGCATACTGATCCACCTCCTCTGAGGTCATCTGCGCCTCCTCCGCCAAGGCTGGCTGGATCCGGAAATGGCTCTCGAACCAAGAGTACCTAACAAACCCTGCTTGAGCGAGGGGAGGCTGAGTGCTGAGCAGGTACAGCTGGGCAGCGTTCCACTCATCCATATCGGTGTCGAAGGGGATCGGATCACCCCCTACCCCGATGCCGGTGAGCATCGAGAAATCGTAAGGGGTCATCGTCATGTCCCTCGCAGCGGAGAAGTGGAAGGAGTTGGTGGTATCCCACCACCTCTCCACTAAAGCGGCAAGCAAGGGCCTGCAGGTCGTAAGCCGGGAGAGCCCCCTGCAGAAGATGCCGAAATCGGCCTCGTCGACGATATGACAAACTGCGTCTGGCAGCTCTACGTACCAATCCCGAGCGACGATATTCCCATACCCGCGGATGGTATGGGAATCCCTCTGTAATCAAAAACAACAATTGCAAGGCAATATTCAAAATGCAGTTTTAAGAAGCATACAGGTATACAGCATGCGTGCATGTTTTCAACTTCAAACAGACATCGGGTGCCGGTGTACTTACAGTGAACTACAACGTGTGATGTGTCAGCGTGTTTGAGTGGTTCAGGGCAAATACAGCATGTGTGCATGTTTTCAGACTCAAGCAGATACCGGGTACCAGTGTGCATGCAGTAAAATACAGTATGCGCCGTGTGTTTGGGTGATTCAGGGTCAGTGCAGTGTGTGTGCATGTGTAAGTTTCAAACAGATATCGGTTGTAAATTTGTTTGCAATCCACTACAGTGTACAGTGTATCGGTGAATCCGGGCTAAGCAGTTAGAGAACAGAATCAACTAATGGCAGTTATGTTCTACATTGCGGAAAATAATAAAACAGAAGAAAGAATGTTACCTCGGAAGTGCCGAAGGACAGATGGGAGGTAGGCTCACGTAGGAGAAGCTCGGGTGCCACGCCCCTCTCGAAGCTCCGGAACTGGCATAGTCCAGCGGGGAGCATCACATGAACCGCAGGCCTATAGGTCTCCGGATCAAACGGCCGGACATGAAATGGCAAGGGGTCGGCCTCGGGATCCATCTCGAGCTCTGAAGGGGTTCCGCCCTGTGGAAGATTGTCCGCCATCTCGAAGAGAATGTGAAAATGGCCGGAAGACGAAGAAACCGGGCGAGAATGTGAAGAATCAACAAAAAGTCAATCCCGAGGAGAGCCGAAAAAGGCCGAAAAAGTCGGAGTGCGGAAAAGGCACAGATATCGAGAAAAACTCGAAGGAAACAAGCCCCGAGTGGCGGAAATCAAAAACGAGACACCAAAATGAAATTTCAATCGGTCTAAAACGTTCGAAACGCAAGGGTGAATGCGAATCGAACGACCAAACGGAGCCAAAAACCAAGGAAAACAAGAAAATAAGGCTCGGAAAATATCTTAAAGAGAGAGAGGAGGAGATTTCGAGCAAGGGCAAGTGAAGAAAATAGGGCTAGAAGCCCTATTTTAAAAGACCCGTAGCGAAATGACTGAACTGCCCCAATACAGGGACTTTTTGCCAGTCGGCCACACTCTTTGCCGGTCGGCAAAATATTGTGCCTGTGGAAATTGTATGATGGCCGATGGATGGCCGATGATGCATTTTGATGGCCGGTGGGCATCCGGTGGTCTCCTATAGTGGTTTTGGAGCCTCATACACCCTTGTTTGAGTTATGTGTGGGGTCCAGGGCCTTTAGTGCTCAAAACAATGTAAAACAGTGCATTTCCGATGCTCAACCGGCCTCCGTTTTGACCTTGGATCGTGTCTTCTGTGCGTGGCACTCGAATTCGTGCAAGGTGTATCATTTCCGTATCCTTTTGGTTTTTACAAAACTCAAAAGTTGCTCCATGTGCATCATATGTCAAGCGCACTATCTTGTGCACTCGCGTTGTCTAACGCATCGCGCTATTTTGCGCATCTTATTGCATTTTGCATGCATTCAATCACACTACTTGCGTAGACCGCATGTTTTGCTTGCGTAGACCGCATGTTTGTAATCAATTTCATTACTTGCGTAGACCGTATGTTTTACTTGCGTAGACCGCATATTTGTAATCAATTTCATTACTTGCATAGACCGCATGTTTTGCTTGCGTAGACCGCATGTTTGTAATCAATTTCATTACTTGCGTAGACCGCATGTTTTACTTGCGTAGACCGCATATTCGTAATCAATTGCATTACTTGCGTAGACCGCATGTTTTGCTTGCGTAGACCGTATGTTTTGCTTGCGTAGACCGCATGTTTTTCTTGCATAGACCGCATGATTGTAATCAATTTCATTACTTGCGTAGACCGCATGTTTTGCTTGCATAGACTGCATATTTGTAATCAATTTCATTACTTGCGTAGACCGCATGTTTTACTTGCGTAGACCGCATATTCGTAATCAATTGCATTACTTGCGTAGATCGCATGTTTTGCTTGCGTAGACCGCATGTTTTGCTTGCGTAGACCGCATGATTGTAATCAATTTCATTACTTGCGTAGACCACATGTTTTGCTTGCGTAGACCGCAATGCTTTCCTTGCGTAGACCGCATGCTTTCCTTGCGTAGACCGCATATTTTGCTTGCGTAGACCGCACGCTTGAAACCAATTTTTTTGCTTACGTAGACCGCATGCTTATGTTCAAATTCATTGCTTGCGTAGACCGCATGCTTATGATCAATTTCGTTGCCTGCGTAGACTGCGTGCTCCACTTACATGATTGTGCCTTCACAGCATTGTTATGCTTCCCACTTGCTTTGCGTTGTCACGCATTTTCAAGTACATTAATGTGCATATTGTTAATCACATTGTACCTGTTAAGTTTGTTTTCTTTGCAGGCACGATATTGTATGTACGGTTCATTTAAGGCTGATGCAACCAGACGAACTGGACAGGTATGATATACTCCGAGTGAGACATATCGAGAATTTTGTTCGGTCTAGGAGACCTTAAATCCTTGGAAGGTGCAAGACCTTTGGCGCATTGATGTGCACAGTTCGTTTGCATTGTCATGCATGTCTTAAGCCGCACGTTGTTGCGCATTTCAAGTTCACTTGCATTGTTATGCATTTCTTGTGCAATATACACGGTCTAGGAGACCCTAAATCCTCTGAAGGTGCAAGTCCTTCGGTGTTTGTCGTGCCCGAACGACTTTTGATAAGTTGCATTCTACATGCATTTCAAGCGACTCGCGTCGTCGCATATTCAAGTTCACGTGCATCTCAAAAGCCGCATGTTGTCGCGCATTCCATGCAACATGCATTTCATACATCATTTGCATTTCAAAAAACAAACAAAAAATATATAGTTGCATTGTCATGCACCATCGTATATAATTGCATTTTCATGCATCATCGTAAATAGTTGCATTGTCATGCACCATCGTAAATAGTTGCATTGTCATGCATCATTGTAATATAGTGTATATTGCATTATAGCTTGCATGCATTCACTGCATCACTTCCATCTATGGCTCGCGCCTTTCCATGATTGAGCTTGGTCCAGTATGTGCCCATACTTCTCGTGTCGAAGCATAGTTCAGTGGACCGTTCTATGTTAGACGCAGCTTGTACGTGTACATGCCCTTCCTAGGCAAGATTTGGTTTGGCCTGCGTGCCTTATCCATCGTATCTTTTCCATCCCAGTGCACATTGCATTGTAGCTTGCATGCATTCACTGCATCACCTCCGCCTATGGCTTGTGCCTTTCCATGTTGAGCTTGGTCCGGTATGTGCCCATACTTCTCGTGTCGAAGCATAGTTCAGTGGACCGTTCTATGTTAGACGTGGCTTGTATGCGTACATGCTTTGCCTAGGCAAGATTTGGTTTGGCCCGCGTGCCATATCCATTGCCATTTCCCCAGCATTTTCATTATATATTACATTGTAGTGTAATTGTTGCATCCAGCATTAGGATCATTATCCTTTCCCCAGCGGGTCGTTTCCCCACCTTTGTCATTCCCCCCCCCCAATACTTGTTCTTGTGTCCGTCTACATTACTCATAGTTCTATTGACCGTTCTATGGTAGACGGACTTGCTACCTCCATCAATCTATTTGACATAGGTGTGGTTTCGAACCGCTCATGATTGGATCATGATTCAATTGCATTGTACTTTCATTTGCATTGTTTATACATAGTTTTGTATATATTGCATATCATTTTGCATTCATTTTTGCATTGTCATGCATGTTGCTAACGATATTGTACCTGTTAAGTTTGCTTTCTTTTCAGGCACGATATTGTATGTACGGTTCATTTGAGGCTGGTGCAACCAGACGAACCGCACAAGTATTGTATCCTCCGAGTGAGACGTATCGAGAATTGCATAATTCTCTTACATCCTTTCTGCATTTGTAATGTAGTTGCATTGGTGTATGCTAGCTTAAAACTGTCGCATGTGTGCTTCATTACAACTTTCTTTGCATGATCATAAGTTATGTCCGGCTCTGTGCATTGTCTTGCATCTTGCCCCCGCCTTCGGGCGCATATCTTGATTGTCTTGTATGTTTGTCTGAGTCTTCGGCCTTGTCAAAAATGGCTCGTCTCTGGGCTTTAACATTCACTCCCGTCATTGTTATGACTTTCGAGTTCTGTCAAAGAGGGGCAACTGTAGACACCCCATTTTTGACCGTCCTCAAGATTTGGACGTCACCATTGCAACACTTGGTGATTACCCTTGTTTGTGTTCGTCTTGAGTTCCCGGAGATCTCGGTTGCGCGCCTTGCCTCAGGATCTCTCGACTCGACCGTGTTGTGTCTGGTTTTGCACCAAACACTTGTGTTTTGCCTTGGAGGGGCAGGGAATGCCTTGTGGGGCAGGGAATGCTTTGTGAGGCATCCCCACACATCACCGGCCATGGCTTGAGGCCACCGGCCAGTGATTTTATGCCATCGGCAATGTATATTGCCAGTCGGCACTATTTGTTGCCAGTCGGCCATTTATTTTGCCAAAATGGCAATTTTGAATGGCCGATCACTGTTCATCTACTTTTGGTAGATATTTTGTGCCAGCTGTGATA
The DNA here is from genome assembly GCF_055761805.1 of Camellia sinensis. Taxonomy (NCBI): domain Eukaryota; kingdom Viridiplantae; phylum Streptophyta; class Magnoliopsida; order Ericales; family Theaceae; genus Camellia; species Camellia sinensis. The sequence goes on from NC_138963.1 coordinate 148,155,141, forward strand.
GCTGGCACCCACTTTTTCTCCCCTCCATACACGTGTATGGAGGGATATCTCTCTTGACAAGCTTTACAAGAGAGAGCTCTATAAGAGAGAGTCTCCTCTCTTGGATTTAGGGTTAGACAACATTTTTAGAGAGCTTTGATATTAGGGTTAGGAATTTGTATCTATTCCATCTCTATATTTCCCTCTCTTGTTAGTTTAGTGTGTGTTTGGTCTTACTTTTGCACACAAACACCCACCATTACACCTTTTCTTGGTTATTGAGGGCCAAAGGAGGGTTCTTGGAGTTCTTGCAGCTGGTTTGGAGCTAAAGAAGCTGCTAGAGCTTCATTTGTGAAGAAAGTCTTCAAGGGTAAGAAACTAGTCCCTTTTTACCCCATTTTTGCACACTACTTTTACCTATCTTGCAACTATTTTTTGGCTTTGTATATAACATAAAAAAGTTCTGTTTTTAGGCCCTCTAAATAGTTTGTTTAGAGTGTTTTGTGATTTGAGGTTGTTTAAACCCTTTTGAGGCTTGTAAGGCTCCTTTTTGTGCCATTTTTTGTGAGCTCCGGGACTATTGAGTTTGGGCCTCCTCACCACTGAAATCTTGAGGGATTTCAGAGGTGGGGATGGTGCCTTGAGGTCCTAGGAAGGAGAGGGCCACCCCCTCTCCTTGTTGTCCTTGAAAAGGACCATTTTTGCCTCTTGAGGGAGCACCTAGCTTAGGCTCTTGTTGACCATGCCTTAACTGTTATTTATGCTTATTTTGTCATGAAATAGCATTGTTTTAAGTTGATTTTGGTACACCATGCTTGCTTAGCATACATGCCTTGTAATGCCATTTTGTTGCCTTAACATGCCTTAGGTTGTAAATCATTGTTCTAGCATGTTTTAGGCTTGGCTTTGTGAAGCTTTCATGTTTATTTTGCCATGATTAAGGTCTGTCCTTAGTTGTTTGGGTCGACTTTGGCATGCATTGTATAGCCCCTTTGCATTTTGGCTTGTTAGCCTTAAGTTTTGGGCCTTGTTGCATGCTTGACTTGTCCTTGTTTAATTGGTATGGCACCATTTTTAACATAATTTCAGAGCTTTTGTTGCATGCTAATTGTCCATGTTGGCATCCTCTTGAGTGTGCTTGGGAATTGCCCTTTAATGCTTGAATGCTGGTCCATGTTTTCATGCATGTTTGTATGCCAATTAGTCCTCATTCCTTGGCATCTTGGTCACTGTTTTAGGTTAGTTTGAGGGCTGCCTAACTTAGTCTAAGACCACTCTTGCATGTCGTAGCATGCTTACCTTGTATGTTGTAATACATTTGGCCCCTTTGGTATGTTGTTACATTCTTAGGTGGTAATACATTTAGCATGCATTCCTTGCCAAGTTGTCTAACTTGTTGTATGCCTTGCATATGTGCACATTGGCACTACACATTGCATGTGTGTTGGTAGCATCCATGCATTTCCATGTCGCATCCTTAGCTCACATGCTTAGGATTGCATTCCATTTGCATGCATGCTTGGCCTCTTGAAATGCTTGTGATAGAGGTTGAGTCCCATTGGTTTGTTTATGTGCATTGCATTCCATATTAAAATGCACACTTGATTCTTTGGGCCATCACGCATGGAAATGCGCGATTGATGGTCCAAGAACCAAGGATCATGGCCCTCTGAGTCATAAACATGATAAGGGATATGGTCGGTGCATACATTGCTTGAATTGCATTGCCATGCAAAGCCCTGTCCTCTGCTGCTGTCAAACAGATTCTGCAGGAACTTTTTGCCGACCGACTGCACATAGTGCCGACCGGCAATCCATCCGTGGCCGATAGCTTCATCAATAGCCGATGATCACATCTTACTGCCGGTGGCCATTCTCCTCAGTCGGTGGTGTCTCCCAATGTCCAGGGAAGCAATTCTGAGACTTTGGCAGTCTTCAGAGTGGCAGAGCAGGGAAAACAAAGGCAGCCTACGCATGGCAGTGGACTTTCAAGCAAGACCCGAGCACGCGTGCATGGAGCCCTCTTCCCGAGGCCCTTTTTCTTGCTTTTCTAAGTTTAGTTCATTTGTTCATTAATTAGGTAATTTGTAATAATTAATTAGTTTGCGAGTTAGTTAATTTGTACTATTCTTTCGGTCCCTCCGAGCGAGGGCGAATTTGTAATAAGTGTGGGTGAGTGTGTGCATGTCTTCCACCCCCCCCCCCCCACTTCTTTCTCTCTTTTACTTATCTGCTTTGATGGTTAGTAATAGGACATGTTTAAATTAGCATACCTTATGCTATGCATGTGTGCATCATTCATCAGTATTGCATGCACCGGGCTCGGCGCATCATGCTAACTGCATCAGTATTTCAAATCTAACTTGAATACATGCTACTTGTGCATTTTCACATGTCATTGTAGATTAGCCGAGCCTGTCTTAGTTGCATTTTGCATGTGTTGCATTAGCCATTTAAACATGAACTGGGATCATGCATTGATGACTAACTAGTTTTTTTTTTTTGGCACGGAGTACGATGTAAGTATTTATGCTTTAGCATCCTTGCATGCGTGTGAGTGTTGCCATGATAGCATGATTACCATGAGGCTAGATGCTTATGTGATATAACTGCTTGAATGCCTGTAGGTGAAGGTTGGATTGTCTGAGTTGGAATAGCTCATTGAAATCCGTGTTTTAGCCTACTTGCGAGTAGCAAATTCCAAAACATTCTTCCAAAACAAACGGATATGTAATGCTCATTCCCAAATTAGACAATCTAGTCTATACTTTTGTGTTGTGCTCATAACATAGTAATTCTAGGCTAATAATCGGGATAAGAACACATAACGTTTTTAAAAACGGATATCACGATTAGTAGAGGCCGATCTTCGGATCGGGCGAGAGGGGGTGCTCATAACTGACCTTCCCCAATCGTACCCTAGCTCCCAAGCCGAGGCAACTTTGGTGATGACGGACATGTGGCCTTTGGCACCGAGTTAGGGTTTCCTAAATTCCCCCTTAAAAAAAAAATATTTAGGTGGCGACTCTGTATCTGGCAAAGCAGTCCATGTTTGGCACTTCTTTTCTAAAAATCTGTTTTCTCAAAACGATTTGCCGGATTTGGACTCTTTGGTTCAGATTAAGAACCGTGACACAAATTGAGTCCGAACTGTCACAAAGGTCCCACGCGGGCGCGTCTACAGCACATCATGTTCAAATACATTTTGAAGATCAAGTGATGAGTTTCCACCATCTTTACAAATAAAGCAGGATCATAATATATATATATATATATATATTGTTCTATTTACTACCATGCTTATTGGGCTAGTTTTCAGCACATCTGGTACACTCTAAGATGGATGCAAATTAGATAGATGCAAATTAGCATGTTTCATATCTCATCAGGAACTTATTCTCATGACTGGTGTTTTTAGGAGCAGAAAAAAGGAGTTGAGATTTGGCCAAATGACTAAGAGCACAATTAGTCTTGGCACCGCTCAATCATGGCGGAGTTATTATGTCGGATTTTTATCTGTGAAGTATAGATTTTATGTATTATTATTCTCGGTATAGAAATATTATTATCAATTATGAATTTTATGCGCCGCTCAAAAAAGATTTTCAAAGTTGGTCAAACCAACCAACCCACTTTGCTGAGCAAAACCTGCTCGAAAAAGATTTTTTAAGTTAGTCATACCTGCCAACCTACTTTGCTGAGCAAAACCCGGTCGACAAAGATTTTTGAAGTTGGTTAAACCTACTAACCCACTTCGCCAAGCAAAACCCGCTTGACAAAGATTTTTCAAGTTGGTCAAATCTGCCAACCTACTTTGCTCGACAAAGATTTTCAAAATTGATCAAACCTGCCAATCTACTTCACCAAGCAAAACCCGCTCGACAAAGATTTTCAAAATTAGTCAAACCTGTCAATCTACTTCACCAAGTAAAACCCGCTCAATAAAGATTTTCAAAATTGGTCAAACCTGTCAATCTACTTCACCAAGCAAAACCCGCTCGACAAAGATTTTTCAAGTTGGTCAAACCCGCCAACCTACTTTGTTCGATAAAGATAAAATTGGTCAAACCTGCCAATCTACTTCACCAAGCAAAACCCACTCGATAAAGATTTTTCAAGTTGGTCAAACCTGCCAATATACCTTGCTCGACAAAGATTTTCAAAATTGGTCAAACTTGTCAATCTACTTCACTAAGTAAAACCCGCTTGACAAAGATTTTTCAAGTTGGTCAACCCTGCCAACTTATCTTTTGCCCAAACCAGCTTGGCAAATAGATAAAATTTGTAACCAAAGGGTAGCGTAATTCATATTGCCCTCATGATCCATAAAGCACAAACTCTATTTCAGCATATTTGATCCAAATAATAGTCATTATCCACGTTTGGTATAAAAACTCATATTTTTCAGATAATAAAAATTTGATATAATAATTTGATCTTCCAGGTCCCCTTGATCAGAATAATAGGTGAAATAGATTGGCAAGTTTGACCAATTTTGAAAATCTTGGTCGAGTGGGTTTTGCTCAGCAAAGTAGGTTGGTAGGTTTGACCAACTTGGAAAATCTTTTTTGAACGGGTTTTGCTCGGCAAAGTGGGTTAGCAGGTTTAATCAACTTTGAAAATTTTTGCAGAGTAGGTTGGTGGCTTGTCCAACTGTGGGATTCCTTGTCGAGCGAGTTTTGCTTGCCAATAAGCAAGTTGTTGTTTTGGTAGTTCCTAACAAGATTAGGCATTTTCGGATAAGTCCTAACGAGATTAGGCATTATTGGAATAAGTCCTACCAAGGCTAGGCATTTTCGAAGTAAGTCCTAATGAGATTAGGCATTATTGAAATAAGTTTCAGCAAGGTTAGGCATTTTGGAATAAGCCCTAGCATCCATGTATAGTTCTAGTTAGGCAATATCACACGACTATTTTTATCAGAACAACAAAAAACTTTCACTCTTTCACTAGGTTTAAAGAGAATGAAAGCTTGGGGTCAATTGAGAGGGAATAAAAATAACCACAAGAATTATGTAGGTCAAAGCATTGCCACTTGGTATGGTTATGGATTATCATATATATGACAATTATCAGATTCTTATCAAGTACTGCATTAGTGTTTTATGTTATGCAAAACTTATCAGGATATGAAATCTTATCGATATAGAAGTCTTGAATAACCGGAGATTGTTTGGGAGAAGACTTCTAGAACAATCAAATTACTTGAGAATGCAACACCCTTATGGGTTGAGATACGCAATTTCTCTCTATAAATTAGTCTATTAAATATTTTGATAATATTAGAGGACTGACTTGGGCGTCAGAGGGCCCCGGTTACGACTGGAAGAGTTTTGTTTTGCAAATAATGATCGCGTGGTGATGCAGATCATCTTCTTCGTTGAATTTCTTTATCATCAAATACGATATTTTTTTATATCCGTACAATTAGTAATTGCATTTCTTTATCATCAAATACGATATTTTTTTATATCCGTACAATTAGTAATTGCATCATTTCGGAGGGAGGGGGGGGATTTAGTAATTGTATCTTTCAATGTAAATACTAAATTATAAAAAGATATAGAATGAATATGTCTTCCATGATTCACGAAGTTTAGTGAAGGATAACTCCATCCAGTCAGATTCATCATTTCATTTTCAGCATAAATAAATAAATAACAAAAAAAAACTACTCAAAGTAGACATCAATGGTAGGAATAGCTCCAGCTTTCTCATTATCAAAATCTTGGACTTAACTATGCTACAACTCTCTGTACACTAGCAACATGAACAACAAACCTATCAACAGATCATCTACCTAATGAACTAGCTAACTCAATCAACAAATAAATGAATTTTGAACAAACTCTAGCTTTCTACCCCTAGGGTTAAGGCAATATCAAAATTCAAAACTGAACCTCCTTAAATCCCCCCACCCCCAAATCATCTACGACACAAACCTCTCATCTTTAAGTTTCCTGCCATAAAAAGTCCACAACACCCTCTATCACGAGATCTTTGAACCATCTTCCCGGTGCTGTTCCTGTATTCCCTAACCTGTTCAATATTTCTTCTTTCCTAAGAGGTATATGATCTAATGGCTGGCCCGGAATACAAATCAGTGTGCTCAGACTACGAACAGAATTTCACCTCCCCGAATTCTGGATTCTGACATGCTCATAAGCTTTCAGTGCTTCTGAGGTAAAATTGCCCAAAGCCTCGAAAATCGGAATCAAACCTGCTTGTAAACTACTAGAAGATGCATTATGAACTAATTTAACAGCCTCTGTATGGCTTGCTCTCTCTTCCTGCAATTTCTTTCTCATGGAATCCAAATCCACCTTCAGATCATCCAGTGGTGAGACCCCACCTTCGGAAGGAACAATTGACCCACCAGTTTTGTCCGACATCACATCTTGTTCATGCTCCAATCTTCCCTTTTCCATACGAAGGGTTCTAAGCCGTCTTTCAAAGTCCTTCGACAAGTACTCTGCTTTGAGACTCTGTCTTTGCGCCTCATCTTGTCTCTCCAATAGCTGTCTCAGGCTTGAAGCAAAATTATTCATCGCATTGGCCACCCCAGTTTCTGAAATAGTTTCCATTGCTTGGGACCAATCATTACAAATTACAAAAACTGGTGGAGCTCCAATCCGGCCTGGGGAAAATGGAACGATTCCATCGGCGGTTTCTTCAGGTTCGTGCAATAGGCACCTCAAAAGCCATCCATTTAAAGACTCAATAAAAGATTTTTGAGTGTTAATCCAATCACCAAAATGGCTGCACCATGAGAGCAGCTCCGTCTCAAGTTCCTGAGTGGCCCTCAAGTTCGAATCTCTTCGAGAACCAGTATTTGCTCTCAAGCTACGAGTTTTACTCTCCACGATAGCTTGAAACTGCTTATGGTGACACTTGAGCATGGCTTTCCACATTCTTATCAATCTGTAAATGCAATATGTAAGAAAGAAGTGCATTCAGAATATAATGGTTTAAAAATGTATGATTCATCTTAGCTACACAAGTAAAAGACAAGAAGTAGAGCTCAATGTTGAGAAGTTTGTTAGACAATAAATAGAGTTTGATTCAACTTGTACCCGTTAAAATGACCAAAACTTAACCAATATCATGTAGATTTACGATGTTTGGGTATTGAACTGTCCTTTCTCATTCGTGTACACCAACATAACATGTATTTAAAGAGAACTTTACCTACTGTAAAAATCAAGACAGCAGGGGACCTCAAAGGCAACAATCATTGTACAATTTAGGACCTATTTATTATTGTATTTGAAAACTATTATGTTCTTGGAAACATAAAAATAAATAATTATAAATAAAATAAAAACAAAAAAAAAACATGCTTGATGAAAGTGTGTGCAAAAATTGTTTCCGAGAAATTTCAAGAAAATAGCCCACTTTTAGAATGTTGAACTGTTTTTTGACTCAACTAAAATTCAGTTTCATAAGAAAATGGAGACAATTCCAAAGTGATTGTGTTTTCAAATTTTCCAACAAAAAAAAAAAAAAAATCAAAAATACAAAAATCCAAAAGAAAACAAATAATGAAAATGATACCAAACAGCCCTTATTTTCCTCAAGTGCTGAAATCTTCTGTTTAGCTTCTTTCTTGTATATCTGTATGGTTTCCTATAGTTTTCTTTAGGAGTCCTATTTCCAATCATAATTTCATCTTGGATTCTACATGACATTTATGGCACTCCAGATTGATCATCTCTTGTAATTCGTATTCCGGGAAGTGTACACTCTATGCATGTCCTTATTTGTATTTTATTTACTAGTCAGAAAACAATATTGTTATGTACCAGAAATAAAAAGATATTACAATTCTAGCAACGGAAAAGTTTAGCACTAGGTACAGTTATCTATAATTCAAGCATATCAAAAGGAAAATTTTAAAGAACCTGTTGGTAACAAGGTGAAGAAGCAAGTTCATACCCATAAATTAATTCAGATAATTGGGGCTGCAACTCCTCATCCCTCAACTTGTGAATACGACTCGATATACCGTCAATAGCTTTGATGCAAACGTTAAGTTTTGTTAGCAACTTCCTTATTGAAGCCTGAGTAGCATCAATCTTACTAGACTCAGCTCCTCGGTCATCCAAAGCTTTCAGCCTCTTGCACTGCTTTTCATAGATAACCCGAAGTCTTTCTTCATCCTAAATAAGAGAACATTTTTAGCAAGGATTGTACCAGAACTGCAATAATAAAAAAAGCACCAAAATCCGTAAATGATTTTTTTTTTTTTTTTTTTTAAAAAAAACAAAAAAATGTAATCAAGCTAATTTTCATATATCTAGGTTCACATCCAAAGTTTAAATTATAAGATCATAGCATGGTCACATGTGAGACAACTTTCAAAAATTGACCCTACAACAATGCAAATTCATGAGGATCCTATTATACCAAAATTCTGGCCATGTGAATAATCTATGACATAAGTCTACTAAGTGACCAGGGGTCTGTTTCCCTGGAATAGAAGAGGTCAAACAGTACAGGGGGTCCTACCCCCTTTCTTGAGATTACACATACATGAAGATTAAATTATTCCTTTCTATTTGTGCATTTCCTTCTGTGTGCTCGGGCTATTTCTTTTCTTTTTTCAATAAAGTTGTTTTCATAAAAACAAATAAATAAATAAATAAAAATTGCCCAAAAAATGTAAAAATAAAATCCAATGAGGGTATTAACCACTTAATAGAATTAAGCAAAAGTTTAAAACTAAAAATACATCCAGAATACATTTACCCTCTATGAAGCTCTTAAAAGCTTAAAACTTTAAAGTGCATTTACAATTTACATAATAAATGAAATATATATATATATATATAAGGTTTGTAGTGCATAAGATAACGACAGTGCATGAGTGATCATAGAAGCACAAATGGTTGATATCTTGGCTTAATTTAATATTTTAACAAATTAAAAGTACTATTGCAACTGATATTGAGGTGGGTTACAACATGCTGGAATCTAACTAAATTGAAAAGTCAGAACAATCCAGTCCAATGCTGTTTCATCTTATTTGCAAAATGGCTTTCATAGTAAAGAAGGTTAGAACTCCCAATCTAATATTAGGATATAAAATGACCTGCCAGTACCAACTTAATAAATTCCTTCTTTTTTTTTTTTTGATCAACAACTTAACAAATTCCTATTGTCCTTCAAAGAGATGAAAACACAACAAAAGAGCAATCTACAAAGAGCAAAGATTAAAGCTGTTTTCATTGTTTCATTGGTTTTCTTTCATAACATGATTTGCCATGCATGCATTACCAGATTCACAATATCGCAAAAGATTTTTACTTATAATCACGGCCCATGGGGATGGAGGATTGCGTACTCAACCATATCAGCACAAAAAGTATTTGATGATGCCCATGAATAAGCTCAGCAAAGTGAATAAAACAAAGAGTGTCAGTGACCCAAAGTTGTTCAATGAAGAAATCAAGAAATGAAGAATAAAGAAAATTCAAACCCTATACATATACGGCAGTACTGTAAACTGGATTTAAAATGAGAGCAAAATAACAGGATTCTGTGAGAGAGTAAAAGATGATAGGGGAGGACCCAAATATCACACCAAGATATTATCATTGTAGATATGAAAATATTTTCACATATCAAAAGAAAATATTACACTTACTCACAAGTCATACCGACAGTATGAAACATAAAATGGATTTATCATTACCTTAACTTCCTTGTATAGTTTCTTCTCCCATGCATACAGCTTCTCCAGAGTAGATGAAAGGTTAGTGGGCTTCATATTAGAGTTATTCACTGAGTCCCCATGGTACAATTTTGCCAGTTTCATTGTGCTAAAGGCTAATCTTACAGTTTTCCTGGAAGTTGGGGTTGAAGACGACAAGGGAGGTGCTATCATACACAGAATCCTGGATAAAATCACTGCACAAAGAAACAACACCACCAATAAAGTACCAGGACTAATTTTGTTTGTGGAGACAATAATCTTTTCAGCCAAAGAAATTCAGTAGGTGTATGGCATGCACTAAAAAAGTACACTTTTTTTTGCATACATACACTTTATTTGGGTCAAATCAATCAACATTTTCTCTCCACTTTTCTACACCCTTTTCTATAAAAAGTCAAAAAGTGCACTTATTTAAAACATCCCAAACCACCATTAGCTAGATAAAAAGAATTCCAATCAAAAGCATGAAGTAATCAAATTAATTTAATTACGGTGTATGTTTAAGTCAAGAAAGTAATTTTTGAATCTTTCAAATTGTTTTCATGTACCATGTTCGTGTAGTTTCCTTTAACATTCCATTGAACCAAGAAGAAAGGTCTAACATTTCCATTAACCCAATAAAAAATCATATAAGGTGTCCAATTGACTTTCTTTAATTCTATTTGCCTGTAAAAGTCAGTGTTCCCACCCATAAAACTTTGACACATCCTTAAAGTCTGTCACATCTTGCTAAAGATAATATATAAAATATAAACAACAAACTTTTAAGGATGGGAAATAACAAGAGAAAAAAACACCAGAAAAAAATAGCAATGGAAGAGTCACAGAAATGGTAGCTTATGTAGTAGTTAGTAATTTAAGTACTTGGAAATATAATTTTTACCATACACCTCATTCCACATCTAGAATAATATTCCATTTTACAGGAGGGGAAGGAAAAAAAAAAAAAAAAGGAACTCCATCATGCTACCCACAAAATCCAAGCCTCCAGCAGCCACTACCCCTAACCATGCCAAATGACCTGCAGATGTAGTGGCTCTTTAAAAAAGATGAACATGAAAAACAAAAGAGCTAGACGCAATGTTTTGAAGGGCATTTCAACTGGTTCACACATGCTTGAACACCCAAATAATCTTGATATTCTATGTACTATCATAACAATGGAAAATGCTATACAAAAACTGACAAATCTCACAATCTACACTTGCAAATATGTGATGCAATAATAAAACTACGGTATTTGAAACGAGACCCACAAAAATAACATCACATTAGCATACATTCAAATATTTTGGAGTAATTGTTGGCGTTTGCCTTTTTTCAAATTACTCTCATAAGGGACCAACATTTCCAAGCAAAATTGCCTTTAACAGTAACTTATAAACAAGACATACCAAACTATGAAAAATCATAAAAGATACACTACAGGGAAATTCAAACAACTCAATAATGAACAGAAAGACACAAAACATGAAGACAACAATAGATGAAACAATACCTTTCAGTAAAGTGAACCTAGGCTGATAAGGAAGCTTGCCCACCTCAAGCAACATGGCAACCTCCTTGCCATAACTCGAAGCCGTCGCAAATTCATCCCTGATTTCAGCAGCAACCTCTTGAAGGTCTCGTGTGCCTCGAGCCGATAATGAGGTCAAGCTACTTAACTTGGAGGATTCAGCATCATGTATTGATGCCCCATCTACTTCAAAAGTAACCCCTTTCTTCCTCATAGACCCATGTTCTGATTCGATTGTATCGGAACTTCCTTTATCCTCTTTCACATCAACAGAATGTGTTGCTTCAAAATATTGTTCTTCTGGTACTTCTCTTGAAGTCCCCTCATTGTCTTGCAATGGCACTGACCTTGAACTGCCCTCACCACTCTGTTTTTGTAATGGCACTGTCCTTGAACTGCCCTCACCACTCTGTTTTTGTAATGGCACCGCTCTTGAACTGCCCTCACTGCTCTGTTTCTGTGATGGCACTTCCCTGGAGGAAGTGCCCTCCCCTGAGTTCTTCTTTATCTCTTCATTCAACTTCTTCTTCCCCACGTGAACTTCTCTAAAAGATTCAGTCTCTGTTTCATCTTCCAAATCAGGGATTCCCTCCCTCTCTCTCACCTCATTCGAATCAGGACTACTAGCAACTGACCCATACCCATATTTCCCATAAGAATCATAACCAAGGTAACCACTATCATACACATCAAAGGGATTGAAAAAGTCCCAAGAAGACACCTTCGGCGAAGGAGGCGGCGGCGGATCGACCGGAGGTTTTGGTTGCTGATTCGGAGTTTCAAGAGGCGGGGAACGCATTGGGTACCCAAAAAAACCTGTATTTTCATATGGGTTATAGCTTGAATATGAATTCATATATGAATATGATGATGATTCAGATCCTGCCTGATGAGAAGTCCTTGGATCATAAATTACAGACTGAATGGGGGGCGAAGATCTCTTCATATAATACATTTGAGTATTTGAATTCACTCCAAATGAATCCCAAGCAGTTTGAGGAGGTGAGTTCAACGCATGTGAACCCCAAGCTGTTTGAGGAGGTGGGTATACTCCATATGGTCCTTCACCCCAACCCATCCGAGGAGATGGGTTCACCCCATATGGGCCCCAACCTGTTTGAGGAAGTGGTGGTGGTGGTGGTGGTGGTGAATACGAAGGTTCTTCAATTTCTGGACTACGATGTAAATGAATATGACCCCGTGAAGAACCCAGTTCAGAATCAGACCCAGAAGACAAATGCAAGTGCGAATCATCATGGTCATGATATTGATCGTGATCGTCGTCTGACAAGTGAATGTGCGAGCCCGAACCAGAATGTGATAGCGAGGTCGAAGAAGAAGAATTGTTTTTGTTGTTGTTGTTGTTGTTGTTGGACTTGGACTTGGACTTGCCTTGGTGGGAGGGTAATGTGAGAACAGGGGAAGAAAGAGAGGGAGAGGAGAGGAGGAGCTCTTCGTCGACGAAGCGGCGAAGAGCGTCGCCGACGTCTTTCAACGAATGGAAGTAGGACACGTGGGCGGAGGCGAGGGCGTAGCGGTGGTCGGCGGCGGACTTGATAAGCTCCTTTCTCTCTCTACAACGAATCACCAATGGCAAGTCGTCGGACTTTGATCCTCCACAGCCCATATCATATCAAACCAAAACAACTCAACAAAACCCTAATCCAAAAACCCATATGACTGTTGTTCACTCATCTCTGAACCTGTGGACGCAAATGCACAAGTACAAACCAAAGCATTGTGAAGCATAAACACAAAAATATACATATACATATATATCTATGCTCTTTAGATTTTTAAAAAAAAAAACAAAAAAGAAGAAGAATGAACTTGGAAAGTGTAGCTAACTTTCCTTGCTTGGAAAATTTGATATGAATAAGATATGAAGAATAGAGAGAGAGGATTTGGAGTGAAATCTGACCGTTAAGATTGAGGAAATTGACTCGTTTCCGTCCATGAGATGGAAAGTGTTGTCTGAATTCGATGAATCTGAAAGACTGAGATAGTCCCGAGAGAGAGAGAGAGAGAGAGTGTGTTTTTCTGTGTTTGTATATACTAGTATTTTTTTGTTTGGAGATGTGTGAGAGAGATATCTGTAATCTAATGAAATGTATTGAAGAATAGTCATCATCTTCTTCCGAACGACTTTGAATTTTGGGATTTGTTTTTTTAGTAATTTGAGTGAGTGTGTTGAATGTGTCAGAGATTTCAGGGAAGAGAGAGAAGAGGGGTGGAAACACCCGCCAGTAACGGACAATGTCATTGATTACTATCAATAGACAGCCATAGCCATCATCAAATCATCACAGTGATATATATATATATATATATATATTACTCTCTTTCTCTCTCTAGAAAAGACTTTCTCTCTCATAATTCCAGTACTTGTTTGTAGGTCTTCTGCCGCTGCTTGCTTGCAGTCATGATGGTCACGTTACTAGTAGCCAGCTCCACACTATAATACACAACTTGCCATGTTTTTTTTTCTTTTTTCTTTTTTTTTTGGAACATAGCGGTCTGGGTTATAATTCATTTATTAAATTATAACTCACTTTTATCTATCATAAAAAATTAATTATAGTCATCTTTCCAAAATAATCTATAGTTGTTGCTAATTACCTTTTAGTTAAATTACAAATATATTCTTTCATATTTACTTAAAATATAAATTAATTTTTATGATTTGAAAAATTAAGTATCGTTTAGAAATATATTATTTTAGTAATTTTTAAATTTTTTAGTTAAAATATGAGAAAAAAAATTAGTGGGCTCGTTTGGTTTGATTTTCTGAAAAAATTTTGGGAAATTTTCTCTACAAATAAGTTTTCAAAAATAATCAAACCAAACAAATTTTTCCAAAAAAATTTCTCAAAACTTGTAAACCAAACAAGTTTTCCAAACAAATCTCTCTCTCACACATATCAAATCAATCACTTTTTCCAAAACTCTATCTCAAAATAATTTTCCAAAACATCTTTTAAAAAAAACTAAACCAAACATGTTTTCGTACTTTTTATCTCTAAAACACATCTCTCAAACACAAACCAAACATACCCAGTATATTTGAAATAACTTTTTAATTTTTTACGAAAAGATATTCAAAAAGTAGAAAGAAAATAGATATTTTTTAATATAGATTATAGACTTTTTTAGTAACTTTTTAACTTTTAGACTAAAACAAACACTTGTCAAACGAGACCTTATAAATATTTTATTGGTCATTTTTTATTTAATAGAATTAATTAAAAATGTGAAATTTCTAATTATTCACTCATACAATAATAAAATTATCTAAATTATTCATTGCAATAAAATTTGAACATTATTAAAAATTGTTAATTAATTTGATGATTTATTAATAAAATGACCTATTTATTATGAAATTAAAAACTTTAAAGACATAATATAATTTCTAAAATCACAAGAAGTAATTTATAATTTAAATTAATCTTAGCCTCTGTTTGGCAAGTGAGGTTGGAGGTTTTTTTGGCTATTTTAGCCACAAAAAATAAAATAAGCTATTTTAGCCATAACAAACAAAACATCACATCCAACCCATAATCATTACATTCTTCTCTCACAAAAAAACTCAAAAAAGCCAAAAAGCCAAAAAGCCCTTCCCAAACCAAGCTTTTAAGCCCAGGCTAAAATAGCCAAAAAAACCAAAAAGCCAAAAAGCCAACCCACTTCCCAAACCAAGCCTTAAGAAGTTTGTTTGTAATTTAGCCTTACTTTTTAGTCCAGGTATTTTAGAAAGTGAATATTTTAGTCTTTTATACAATAAAGTGTAAAAAATAGAAAATAATAATAATAATAATATTTTGATAATTCCTTTTTACCTATTTTTAATTATTTTAGCAATTGGTTATTTTAGGTATGAATTATAAAATAATTTTTTATTTATTATAAAAAAAAAGTCTAAAAAAATAAAAAGGTTATGTGATTCAAATAAGTCAATAAACTAATTTTTGTAGCCCCCATTTCCCTACATGATTAGAACTAATTTAGTAGGTGTTTGACATGCATTAAAAAAATATACTTTTTTTATATACATATACTTATTTGGGTCACATCAATCAACATATATCAATATCTTCTCTTTACTTTTCTACCTACTTTCTCTATTTTCTACACATTTTTTTTATAAACAGTCAAAAAGTGCATTTATTTAAAATATCTCAAACCACCCCTTAAAAGATAAAATAAGTTAAAATGTCAATAAGATAAAATATCATATCTAAATTATATCATTTCATTTTTTCTCTCACAAAACTATAAATAAATAAAAAAAGTCAAAAGTTCATTCTAAACGGAACTTTTTTAACTAAATTAAAATAATCAAAAAAATTATGCTAAAAAAGTTTTTCACAAATAAAACTTTAGTTCATCCCTAAGACCATCTCCAACGGTGAACTAAACTTGACATCAAAATCAAATTTTGGTGAAAAAAACACTTTTTGGTGCTCCAACCATTTCACCAAATTGATATCAAAATGAGAATTCAACAAAAAAATCATCAAACTGAGAACAAGGTACTGATTTTACCAAATTACTGTTCCTGACCGTTGGAAGAGCTGAACCGGTCAACCAGCCAGTTGCCCGGCCGGTTGACCAACCGGTCGACCGGTTCCCTTTCAAATAGGTAGGTTCAAACCGGTTAAAAAAGGTTCAAACAAGTAAAAAAAAATTACTCTTACCGGTTGACCAACCGATCGACCACTTCCCTCAATTCTGCTTTGATGCTCACTGTTGGAGCGCCTCGTATCAAATTAAGAAAATTGTCCTTTTTTTTCCTCAAATTTGATGAAAAAAGAAATTTACTATTAGAGATGCTCCAAAGAAGCCTAAATAGGCAGCTTATTTACTACCATTATCATCGCATAATATTACTTTTCCAAACATTTTTTTATAAAGTGTTAAAAAATTACTAAATAAACAAACTTCAAATCATTGCTTAAATAAGCAAACCCCAAACCACAGTTCATCTATTTTTAAATTAAAATTTTTAAAAAAAGAAATGAATAAAAACTCCATTTATTTAATATCAAGTACTCTAATAGAAATTTTTAAAACTTCATCAGAACACCAGTTAACTGGGCGAATGTCCGGCCGGTTGATTTTTTCACAAAATTTTACCTTAAAGTAGTCATCCGAGAGGACATCAGTTAGTGAAAATCTGATGGCTATGAACAATAATTTGATGAAAGGCACGTATATCCTTAATTTGATGAAAAATTTGAAAAATCTTATATTTAATAAAAAATTTGATACTGAGTTAGAACAACAAAAGATAAATTTTTTCATCAAATTTAAATTGATGAACCATTTAGTAAACTATTGAAGCCGGCCTTAAGTGTTGCAAAAACAAACCAAAGTTTTTAAATAAGCAAACCTCAAATCACACTTTACAATTTTTATATTTGATCTTTTTTATTTATTATTATTATTATTTTATTTTTATCATAGCCTTTAATTTTTTATTTTTACTTTTATCCTTGTGTTTCAATTTTTTTTGCAATTTACTCTTATAACTAACTTCTATTCATAATTAAACAAAAAATAATATGTTAACTACCACATAACATAAACATATATTATTATATTGAGATTTGGATTTGGATTTGTATTGGAGGTATAAATTATATACAATAAAATATTTTTATATCACGTGACTATCAATGTGTCATTTTCTATATAATTTTAGACATAAGTTAACTTTTGCAATAAATTTATAAAAACTTACCAACTTTGAGGGGGTAAAGTGAAAAATTAACCAAAGCAAAATGTAATTTACCTTTTAATTTTTTAATGTATAAAAATTATTTTTATAGATAAATTACACTGACACCCCTGAGGTTTGAATTTAATTCAGATTCATCCTCCATCTTTCATAAATTACACTACACTCCCTTGTCAGTATATTTAACTGGGTTAACAAAAAATATAAATTTACTCTAATACCCTCACACTTAACAGGGAAATTACCAATCCTTGATATGATGCACTCTAATAATAAATTTAAAATTTTTCATCAAATCTTGGTACAAGCTCTGTTGTTCAGGAGGACGTTCAGGAGGACATCTGGCCATGAGTAAAATTTGACATTAAGTAAAGCCCAATTGTCTGGAGAGGATGTCTAGGTGAACGTTTAGCTCAACGAGCATTTACAAAAATTGATAAAATGGCAAAAGTTCTATTGATTTGATGAAAATTTTAACTCCTTTCATTTGATTGATTTGATAAAGAGCCATGATAGAGACTGACTCCAATCACCACCCCCACCACCCCCACACACACGTGGCGGGTGGTGATTGGAGGAGCAGGAAAAAAAAGAAAAAAAAATGTAATCAATAAGAGAGAGAGGGGGTCAAAGGGGGTGAGGGAAAAGGGAGCCTGAAACATTTTTGTTTGATAAAACGTTTGGAGCACCATTTTAACCAATTTTTCAGCAAATTTAAATATGATGAATGATTGGAGATGACCTAACAACAAATCCTCCTTTCCATAGGACTCCCACAACTGACTCTCTCCCTCTCATCCCTCATCTCTCATCTCTCAATCATCTTCTTTAGGGTTTGATTCTCTATTCTAATTATATCCTTAATTTTAGTTAAATATATTTTGGTGCGAATTGTGAATCTTCAAATAATTTTGACAATGCCAAATTTCTCTCATCCCCTTCTCTTTGTAACACACCCGTACACTACCAACCATTTGAGATTGGGGGTTGTGATTCAACGATTTGCAATGTAATAGAGTTGAGTGGTGTTAGTAATGGGCGCCCATGTGGCATGACCATTTGAACATAATTTGGATCTTATCCAAATAGGTTTTGAATTGAATTCAAACCTATTTAGGATAACCACTCAGGATATAGATATTATCAGTTTTAACTGATATGGATAAATAATAATAATATATTATATATCTGATATATGGTTATGTGTAACCAAGAGAGAAAAGACGTATGATCTGTTTCTACCCATAAACTGACTCTCTCCCAAGAAACAACGATCAAGTCATTTGCACTGTGATTTGTGTGGGTGATATTCAATCTGTGATATCACCCCACTGCTGGGTTGGTTTATCAGTTTTCTGGAAGCACGTGATTTATCCACGAGATTTTAGATCAATCAAAAGGTATGATCTGATTATTTTATCCGCTGCATGTTTTTGTGTTTTTGATTTACATTGGTATCAGAGCTGTTGATGGATATTTCGTGCTTTCTTTTATCATGTGTATATTTATAAAAGATGTGGAGATCCAAAATATTTCATTTTTATGATCATTGATGTCATTTTTAAGAGCATAAATGATTTTATTTTGAAAAATGGAGTCTGGCAATACAAAAATGGGACCAGAAAACACCCTGGAAGGCGGCGCGTGGTATGCACGCGCCACCTGACGCCGTGAGCTGCAGCCACGCGCTCCCACGCGCTGTCACGCGCCCGCACGCGCCTGCATGCGCCATCACGCGCGCGTCAGCGGCGCTGTCCACGCGCACGCCGTCCGCGCCTCGCACGCGCGCCACGTGCTGGAGCCGAGCGCCGAGCCGCGTTTGAGCCGTGCGTCGAGCCGCTCCGAGCCGGTGCTGTGCCGCGCCGCGTTGAGCCGACTCGCGCCGAATTGCGCTGAGCGGCGCCGAGCCGAGCCGAGCCGTTTTTCCCGCCTGGCTTGGTTCTAAGGCTCTGTTTGTTTGTTTTTTAATTCTGAATTGCGTTAATTGGCCATAATTTATTCGTTATAGCTTTGTTTTAAGCATGGTTGGTACCATTAGACTCAGAATTAATTTTTCTACATTCTGTAAAATTTTGAAAATTTTACGAAAATATAAAATATTTTTTCTGTGTTAATAATTCATGTTTTATGCTTTAAAATGCATCTGGTGTTGCATGATTAAATTTCTGGGGCTGAATTTTTTATTGTAAACTATTGATGTAGTTTACTATTTACTGGTATAGTTATAGCATTTTATCAGATTCTGGAATATTTATTTCTGATTTTATGTGTGTTTATTAGTTATTTAAAATTCCAGAAAATACCAGAAAATTTCAGAAAATTTCAGGATGATGTACTTTCTGTTATGGCATAATTTAAATATTTAATACAGCATATTTTTTTAGAGTTTGTAATATGTTGTAATTAGAGGAGCATAATTATTTATTTATTTATTTATTAGAATTCCATTATTAAATAAATATAGCATGAGTTATTTGTAAATTTACATTAAGATGCTATTGTATGGAATTTATCATGCTTTGTATATGCCATAGCCAGTGGGAGGATATTCGGTTGAGAGAAATCTTTGTAGATTAACTCCCGAAAACTAATATTTTGCGCATAAATTAAATTAAATTTTGGATAATTGTCACCTGTGGCGCAAGAGATGATTACGAGCATAGCGGATTTTCGATCTTGCGACTTGTGTAATATTGTCACTATTTAATTTAGTTTTTTGCGGCAAAATTATATTATGCTAATCAAATTAATCCCAATGTGAATTTCTCTCTAAATTGATTTAACTTATGGAAGTTAATTTGATTGACCTAGACTTAGTAGAGATGTTCAAATGTGAACAAACTAATCCCATTCTTTAGATGAGCAAAAGTCTTGGAGACTTTAGGTCAAACCTTAATTGAGCCAAAGTAAGGAAACATGACTCAAAGTCGCCGTGGTTTTGGTGCCTTGTTTAGCACAATAAAAACTAATGTGTGCGCTATGGTTAGCGGCATACTACGTAGTTTTTGGTTGGCGAGTTTTGGAGTTATGAAATTAGTAAGCCCTCAATAGATCAGTATATGATCTTGACTAATGAGCTGCACGGATTGACTTTGTAATTTGATTTGTAAATAATGTTACATCATTGGATGAAGTAACATTCAAGAGTCACGTCATCCTAGTAATGCGAGCTTAAATAAATTAGTCATTAAGTGTAAGACGAGTAGCCAGTATGAGCAGTGTTTTGCTCTCTACCCAATTATTGGGAGTTGGATGGAGCAAAATTTCATGCACTATAATAGTGTGCGTTGAAATATCACGTGAAGTTAAAAGATTAGCGCTTAGAAGCTGCAAAAATCTATTAACACTAAGTGAAAAGATTAGCGCTTAGTAGCTGCAAAATCTATTAACACTAAGTTAAAAGATTAGCGCTTAGTGGCTGCAAAATCTATTAGCATTGCCAACTTGTCTAAGTCTGGACACTTACTGTTTCCACACTTGAGTGTGAGACATGAGGAGGGGCTTCTTTGTATAATTCCTTAGCTAGGCTAACGTTTTTTTAATAACGTTTAACACTAAGCGCAAACGTTGCGGCATAGTGATGAAAAGGTCAAGGCCGACAAGGTTGTTATGACTCTAAGAATTTGACGCATCACTTGTGAGAGCATTGTGTTGAATTAGACTCTTTAGCCTAATTCGCGCTTAAGTTACTTTGGAGCTGTCATAGTTGATAGCTTATTCTCTCCTTCTTGTGGATAGTAGAATTAATTGCAAGTAACTATGAAGCGAGAAATAGATATGGCAAGAGGAGTATCGTCATCTTTCAACTAGATGCAGTAAAGTGTATGGAGAATAAAATTGACTTGAAAGTGCAGGGGATTAGCACTTACTAGTTAAATTTGCGACTTAGGCGCACTTGATATCTCCATGACATCCCTTTTATGATCTAGTGAATATGACTTAGTCGTGAGTCATTACCCAGTTGGGCCTAAACCTTTAAAACTTGTCTTTGAGAACTCACACATTAAGATGATTGGAATTAGTTTATGACATTGGTCATGAACCGGTGGCTTATTATATTTAATCACATTAATGAGATGATGACACGATGGTTTGAGTAGGCCTTCTTGGGCCCACTCGCTTATGACATCCTACTCTTATATGAATGTGTAACTTTGTTCGCAATGGGTGCGCACAAGTAAGTAGGAAAGCCGTAGAAGGTCATTTGTATTGGCGTATTTAGTCCACTATGATCTTTGTGACTAGATATGTGTAAGGGTATGATAGCTAAGCCTCAATCTCGACACATTTATAGATTACGATACGCATCTGAGTCAAGACTATTTGATCTCCCATAAGTCAAAAGTTGTGAGATGATTTTTGACATTGCACATATGAGGTCGAGATCAATTAGATAAGAGCTTTTGTGCTTTTAATTTTTGACCAAGGTGGCGAGTATCTATTTGAGTTATAGTTTTTGAAAACTCTGTGAAGAGAAATGGATGCTTAGAATTGATTATTCCTAGTACTCAACAACACACAGGTGTAGTAGAGATAAGGAATTAAATATTGTTAATGTTAGGTGGATAATGGCGCAAAATGTTTTCCAATTGGGAATTGCACTAGTTTGTTGCCTATATCCCTAACTAAGTGCCCTCCATATCAGATTTTACACTCCATTTTGAGTAATGGGTTAGCAGAGAGCCATCTATGGGCGATCTGTAACCATTAAGCAGCTTATCTTTATTCTACTTCTCATAAGATTGCGAAGTTAAGACCTAGGGTTCTATAGCGCATTATTGTATGCTGTCTTGTAAACACAAAGGGTCGTGTGGCGCATTATTGTATGCTGTCATATAAACCCTCTGGGTCATGTGCATATAGGTAAGCAGCTTTGTGGTAGTGTAACAAAGTCACATAAAGTTTTCTTAGTAAAGGTGACGTGAATAGAGTTTTTGGAACTCTATAAGATGGAGAATTCTAAGCATAGCGTTTTTATGTAGCCTAGTTGAGAATGGAAAGAAATCTCCAATATCCTAGGGACAGTGGGAGCGATGTGCCTACTAATGGATTACTCCATTAGAGAAGAATACTCTACATTCTTAGTTGCGTGGTAGCAAATGTGAAAATTTTCCACGTCATCACTGGGTGATTGAGAGGGAAACATTCATGATTGCTCCGCAAGATGATAAAGAGCCTAGGATAATGCCAAAGGCTCTAGTCCCCTGTTTTTAGAAAGTGGATCAATGTTGCGCAGTTTAAGACAAAGTCTTTGAGGATTAACCATTTTTTATAATTTGGTTGACTTTCCATTATGACGCAAAACTGTTATAAAGTTATGCGTAATTTGGATAGTCATTGTTGAGGCATAAGGCTCGCTAGATACCGAAAAGTCGCACCATTGAGGAAAGTGTAGACCATGAGAAGACTTCCTCCTGGGGAGTGAGGTTATTTTGACTTAGGCTATAATTGACATAAGTTCGGAACATTGATTTGTGGACATTGTGACCCGATTTCTCATTAGAGAATTGGATAAGTAGATCCGTAGGGATTTACCTTCTACTTTTATGGTGAAAAGTTAGGAGCGCAAAAAGGTTGCTAGTTCCAATAAATCTTTTACAGCCTAAAGCAGTTATCCAAACAGTGGTTCTTAGATTTCGTCAAGCCATGATAGGGCAACGATGATCGATGAAGACCACTGAGGCATGATCAATGGTCCAAAAGAAGTTTTTCCTTATTTAGTCATTATGAGCTAGGAATTTATAAGGTTGTCGCCACCTAGGGTGGGCAGTCCTCCATTTTAGATATGATGGACATGGGTGATGTAATTTCATATGCTCGGATGTACGATCCTTAGGGATTGTTTTAGGAAAATTCTCGGTTTGTCTTCGATGACTTACATAAGGAATATCCTAGAACGATTCTAGATACAAAATTGCAAACCCATTGACTTACCTATCGGTAAAAGCCAGAGTCTTAGCTATTGAGTGAATCCTCAGATTGTCTTTGGGAGAAACAGATGACCTATATTCCTTGATCTTTTCTTTGTTGTGGGAGCCTAAAGTACGCTATGTGGGCGTATTCGGCATGATAAGTTTTATCTTTGATAAATGGTTAACTAAGTTGTTTAGACATTGACCTTGCTCATTAGACTGTGGATAAAATGCTTTATTAGAAGCATATTAATTTGCTCCTTGTAAAATTCAATGCGCTAGTTGGGCGCATCTGCGCTAGTTGGGCGCATTAAGAATGAACGCAAATTGGTCACCAAAAAATATCTTTAGAGAGGTTATTGCGCAAGAGGTAGTAATCTTAAATCATTTCATGTGAGGCGCACATGATGGATTCCGTTGTATATACTTATCGCAAGAGGTGCTGATAAGGCTTATGTTTAGAATCTATAATTGCGCAAGCTGTGGTCAATTTTTTTTTAAATCGATCACTTATTTTGAGATGATGGGATATTGACACTATTATGGTTTGTGTCATAATGATTAGCAGATGATGATGTCAGCAGGCAAGATTGGCTCACTCACACGAGCAATCGCCCTTGGCGCTTGGGAGCGAGCAAGGATGAGACTGGTGGTTTATATTTTTTGGAGCCAAGAGAGGCTTAAATCATCCACTATGTATGTCGCCTTGGTTATAACCAAGATGAGGTCATGTTAAGGACCAAACATGGATGTTAGTACCCACTTTCCATGTTATGCCTGTTATGATTAGCCAGATGCGAGATCTCATTTGGCGCCTAAAAGGCGAGCAAATAGAGAATTCGGGTTAGGCGCTAGAAAGCGACTAGACTAATATCTGTACGGTGTATCGAGTATGACGTCACTCTTTATGGAAGAGTTACTCCACCGTAGCATGTATTCATACTATATGTGCTTGGCGACCGAGTAATGAGGTGAGAGAATGGATCCCTGCTTCCTCACCGTGTGAGTCTTACGTGTCATTATTGATATGACTTTCATTTATGTATCCTTTTGTGACTTTTGACTATGTCATAAGGTAAGGGGTTAATGTTCTGCTACTTTGGTATGTTGCCTGCGGTCATGCATGATTCGGCCTTAAGGGACATTACTGGGAAAGCGGTCAATCCTAAACTAAATGGCATGAGTGCAAAGGGAAGATCATCTAGTATTACACCACTGTTGTATATTCACTGCCGGCAACTCACATCGCTCTGTATGAGAGGCGAATTGAGTGTGAATATATTACAAGAATTGAGAGGGTCAAACATGCTCTTTTTGAGGGATTAGAGATGTTTTTTGGACCGGTGTAATTAGATGGGTCTGGGGTATATGAGACACTATTTCTGTTCTTTTTGGGTTGATGTCTCTATGCTGGCTCATTTTGAGTTTCTAGTATAGAGCTCCCACATGCAGGTGTTCTCAGCAGTCGCACGGTGCAGTGGCTAGTATGAGATTGTTTATTTTTGGGAGATTGAGACAGAGATGTGGCAGTGTCATGCCAACTCATGTGCGAGTGGGAGATGTTAGTAATGGGCGCCCATGTGGCATGACCATTTGAACATAATTTGGATCTTATCCAAATAGGTTTTGAATTGAATTCAAACCTATTTAGGATAACCACTCAGGATATAGATATGATCAGTTTTAACTGATATGGATAAATAATAATAATATATTATATATCTGATATATGGTTATGTGTAACCAAGAGAGAAAAGACGTATGATCTGTTTCTACCCATAAACTGACTCTCTCCCAAGAAACAACGATCAAGTCATTTGCACTGTGATTTGTGTGGGTGATATTCAATCTGTGATATCACCCCACTGCTGGGTTGGTTTATCAATTTTTTGGAAGCACGTGATTTATCCACGAGATTTTAGATCAATCAAAAGGTATGATCTGATTATTTTATCCACTGCATGTTTTTGTGTTTTTGATTTACAAGTGGGTTTCTTGAGAGATTGAAGGTACGTAGCATTGTTAATGTAGTGTTGGTGCACTATAATCATCCTTAGTAGTGCTGATTGGGTTTGGTGGGGTGTTGTGTTGGTGTATTATGTATTGCTGGTTGTATTTGTATGTAGTAAAGGAAATGCCCAATTAGTGATTATGATTATTTATTTCCTTGTTATGTGTAGATGTTGAAATTTCGGTGCTCCTTTGTTTTTTATTTCTTGTGGATGCCTATGTATTGTTGATTGGATGTTTATTTCACCATTTGATTTTGGGATTTTGCACTGGTTTTGCACTAGGTATTTCCCAAAACCTTATGCACATCACATGTTTGCTTCATTTTTTTTTAACCCAAAAAAAAAATAAAAATTTAAGCAAACATGTATTAGCTGGTTTTTTATAAATAATTTTTTATTTTTTATTTTTAAAAAATAGAAACTAGTTTAATAAAATAAACACTAAAAAAATAATTTTGAATTTTCAAAAACTATTTTTACTTCCTAGACTATATGAAAATTATCAATATTTTCCATTTTTTAAAATATTTTTCACTAAATTATGTTTAAAAATTAAAAAAATTAGAATCCAACCAAGCAAAGCCTTAATTTTTCTCTAAACACGAAAGACTTATTTGATTTGTGGGGTGTGGGGTGGCTGTTGTGCCCCTGCACAACAACCACTGCTGCGTAGTGAAATGAGTCTATTTTGATAATTCAAATGGTTCACATTTTAGAATACATCAAGTAGATTATACCTGTAAAAAATCAAGTTAATCCGATATCGTTTATCTATTCATCCACTCACATTTGTATCTATAAAAATAAATAATAATTTTAATTTAAAGTATTAAAATAAATACAAATGTGAGTAAATGAAAGAATTAATGATATCTAATTAATTTAATGTTTTACAGGTGTGCTACTTGATGTAATTTAAAATATAAACTGTTCAAATTATCGAAATTGACCAATTTTACTGCACAGCAGCCACCCCCACCCTTGATTTTTGTGAGGTGGTGATCATGTGGTGATGTGGTAAGTCGCAGGAAGGACGAGGGAGCAAGAAGAGAGTGATGACTAGCTATTGAAGAGAAATAAAAAATACAGTGAAAGGAAGGAAATAAACCAAGGGTAAAATTGATATTTACAAAAAATTAACAACTAACATCAACAAACTAGATGCTTAGCAGTCAACTAATGTAGGGGGTTATTTGTAATGTGACTTTAAATGTTAAGGAGAGGGTTGTAATTTTCAAAATGTGATGGAGAATCTGTATTAAATGTAAACCTCAAGAGATGTCAATGTAATTTACCCTATTTTTATTAAGAGTTAGGTTTCTTTCCAGTTCAAGATCGAAATGAAGCGTACTATTTGGCCTGTGTAGAGCTCACAAATAAATTATTGACAAAAAATTGATTCGATCAAGTAGTTATCGATATCCAATCAACGTTTTTTTATAAGGATAAAATATTCGGTGAGCTCTTCATATTAAATGATTCGGATCATCAAAATAGGACCCGTTGTTGGCCCCACAAGCCTAACAGCACCATCCAGTCTACAAAGTGGATCGGAGACAAGCCTGACCCTTTTATTAAAGCACGATATTCATATATATATATAGTTAAAATAGAAAATAAATATAGAAATTTTATTTAAAAATAATCTTTTAGTTTTAAAAATATATAATTTGTATCGTTTTAGTCTTCAAATATTTAAATTTTATTTACTTAATTCTTAATATATATATTTTTAATTTGATCTCTAAATATTTTTTTTATTTTTGTCTGAACTAAAATGTTTGAAAACTATAAACACACATTATAAATAAATATATAAACCTAACATTTTTGGAAGAAAAATGTAATTTTCATGATGTGGGATGGGAAGGAAAATTGTCACCAAAACGCTTGTTTCATGGATGTGATTCTTGGCGCCAAATTTTTTTGGTCAACAATTATTTCGATGATGATTTTTTTTTATGACCAAACATGTTATTAGAAGTATCGTTTGGTAACACTTACATTTATAATTTTTTATTTATATTTATAAAAATTTTAAAAAATCAAATAAAAATTTATTTGGTAAAATTTTTTATTTATAAATTAGTGGTCTCAGTTTATAAATTTGGCCAAAAAATGAATTTCCGTTTTGAGTTTTAAATTTTTTTTTTTTACCACCCAAAATAGCCACCACCTGCCACTATTTTCCACCACCGTCTTCCTCCACCACCACCTGCCATCACCACTCACCACCCACCAGCCACCACCACCCACCCCTCGCCGCCGTCGCCGCCACCACCACCACCACTCACCTACTATCCACTCGCTACCACCCACTACCCGTCACTACCATCCACCACCCGTCACCACCACCCGCCGCCTACTTGCCACCACCACTCACCAACCACCTACCACCACCATCCAATACCTGCCACCACTAGCCACCCACCACCACCAGCCACCTGTCACCCACCCACCACCACCACCTACCACTCATCACCACCACCACCACCACCACCACCATCACCCACCACCCACCTGCCACCACTACCCACTCGCTACCACCTACCATCCGCCACCGTCACTCACCCACCCACCCACCACCACCACCACCACCAGCCACCTGCCACCCACTCGCCGCCACCACCCACCCCTTGCCACTACCACCATCACCACCACCAGCCACCTGCCACCCACCCGCTGCCACCACCCACCTACCACCACCACCACCACCCACTCGCTACCACCCACCACCGGCCACCATCACCCACCCACCCACCACCACCACCACCCGCCACTACCCACCGCCACCCGCCATCCGCCACCCACCTGCCACCACCACCACCACCATCACCACCCACTCGCTACCACCTACCACCCGCCACCGTCACCAACCCACCCACCATCACCACCCACCACCTACTTGCCACCACCCACCATCCGCGACCCACCACCCACCACCACCCGCCATTCGCAACCCACTAGCTACCACCGTTACCCGCCACCACCCGCCATCCGCCATCCGCCATCCGCCACCCACCTGCCACCACCACCCACCACCACCACCACCCACTCGCTACCACCCACCACCGGCCACCGTCACCCACCCACCCACCCACCCACCACCACCACCACCCACCCGCCACCACCCGCCATCACCCACTACCAACAACCTACCGTCACCACTTTCCACCATCGACTTCCGCCAGTACTTGCCACCATTTGCCATTTCTCACTTTTTTTTATATTTTTAAATTTTTTTAAATATTTTTTCAATTACCAAACGTGTTTGTAGTTTATGTTTTTCTAAAAATAAACAAAAATCAGTTTATAAAATTTTTGTAAATATAAACTGAAAACGTAAATATTACTAAATAGACCCATAGTATTTCATCAAATAGATCTTTCAATAATAAACACTAGAATATTTCTAGTATAAATTTTGACGATGACTTTTTTTGTGACCAAAAATGTTTTTTTTCTTATAGTATTTCATCAAATACATCTTTTAGTAATAAACGCTAAAATATTTCATA
The DNA here is from genome assembly GCF_055761805.1 of Camellia sinensis. Taxonomy (NCBI): domain Eukaryota; kingdom Viridiplantae; phylum Streptophyta; class Magnoliopsida; order Ericales; family Theaceae; genus Camellia; species Camellia sinensis. Next base: position 148,183,533 of record NC_138963.1, read on the forward strand.
AAAAATGATTTTCTTTTTTTTTGCTTTTATTTTTTTTATTATTGATATATGTTTATGAATTTCATGTTTGTCGTTTGATTCAAATGAAAAGAATCGAAATTGAATTTGATAACCAAATTGAAACATTTGTTTATACTTTAGTGACTAAATTTATACAATTTAAATATTGAGAACTAAATGACGCAAATGTTTTACTTTAGGGATAAAAAAATAAATTTTTAATTGAATTTTCAAATTTACCCCTAACTTTAACAACACCTACAAATTGAGTTAGATTGGAGAGACCAATCGAAACATTTATTATACTTGGGGATTAATTTAAAACAATTTAAACATTAAGAATCAAAATTATACAAACCACATACTTTAAAACCGAAAAAAAGTAATATCGCAAGTTTTTTCTTTACACTGTTCAATTTTTATTTTTTTTATTACAATTTTTTTTGTACATAAATTTATTTTTAAGTCCTCAAATTTTAAAAAATTTAAATCTTATGCAGAAATAAGAGGAGAAATTGATGAAAATAAAAAAAGGATAAATTAGATTGAAATCTACTGAGGCTTATGACTATTACATTAAAAGCTCTTGAGGTTTATCACCGTTACACAAGCCTCCCTTGAGATTTTGAAATAAAAATGCTAGAGGTCCCAAAAATTCTATCAAAAGTTTTATCAAATGCACCCATGTGAGACATTTGGTAAAACTTTTGGTAGAATTTTTGAGGTCTCTAGCATTACTCATTTTGAAATGACACCAACCTCTTTCTGGTAATATTGTTAGATGACAATGCCTATAAAAAGAGTTTTGCTAGAGATTTCAAATAAATTATTAAATTTTTTATCAAATTTCTTACATAGGCGTGAGACTCGCGTTGAGATTATTAAATTTTTTATCAAATCTCTAGACCCACACACATGGATCGTACATTCATGTGAGAGATTTGATAAAAAAATTTAATAATTTATTTGAGGTCCATAATATTTTTCTTATAAAAATTATAATTTGAGCTTTTTACCCTTCCATTAAATTATTAATTATCTCCCACCAATTTTTTATTTTTTTATTTTTTAAAATTTTTTAGTCTCTCTTTTATCTTCATATCCAAGAAAACCTCGAAATATAATTATCTTTACGTCATTTATCTTCATGTTTCAATTAAGAGGTCAAAGATGTTTGGCAACTGGCTAAAAAAATTGAAATATTAAAAAGTTACCAAGCTATATGTTATGAGCTAAAAAGTTAAATATCATATTAATTTCGTTTACTCACAAAAAAAATAATTTTTTTTTAGTAACTTCCCAATACATTAACTAAAAAAAATTATTTAAAAAGTTTTAAAAAAAAAATCACTAAAAAAAAATGCTAATCCTAAACGGCCACTCGCAGCTTGTGATGGTAGTGATGATGGCTCTGATTTTGGGTTTTACATGGTAACTCTGCTTTGGTAGTATTACACGACGGTGATGGTGATAGAGTTTGGTCAAGCAGAAAAAAACACATAAAATGAGGGGCAAAAGAGCAATAGAGTTAACATTTTTACTTTAATCATACAAAAAGTGGTGTTTTGGGAACAAGCTAAAAAAAATTTGTGTTTGGTAGAGTTTTAAAATTATGATTTGAAAATAAAATTGTATTTTGAGTTTGTGAGTTTTGGAATAATTATTTGAGTGTGGAAAATTTGTTTGGTTATGAGTTTTGAAAAGAGTTTTGAATTGAATTTGAAAATTTTGATGTGACATATGATATTTGATTAAAAAACTTACAACTCATAACCAAACACACAATTCAAAATTCTATTCAAAACTAATAAATTTTTTTTAAAAATTTGGGAATTTTTTTTATTTAATACATAATTAATAACAGGTGCCAATTGCAAAAAAAATAAAAAAATAAAAAATTGTACGGGTCGAACGTCTGAGAAGACGACCGGGTAAGCCAAATTTCAGAAGGGATTTTTACTGGCGGGTCTTGCTTTTTATAGTTATTCCCATCTTAGTCTTGAAGATTGGTTTTATGCACCAATAAGTCCTGAAATTCTATTTTTTGTACTGTTTTACCCCTATTTTATTTTCCCATGTTTTTGTCGCAATTTGTCACTATAAACTTACCCGTGTATAAACTTTTCATTTCTAATAATCGAGCATGCATGGAATTGATGAATAATGATTATTTTCGTCATTACGAAAGTTGTTCATGTATAATTGCAGGAGCATGGAATTCATCAATGATGAATTCATCACTATACAAATTTTGTGTGGATAATTGAGCATGCATGCATATTCGTGGACTTGATGTACATATATATATATATATATATACAAGGCAATCTCTGCATTTACAGCTTAAATGCGCTGAATTATATATCATCCAGGAGAGATATTACCATGTGTATCTAGAAAATATATTAGACTATAAATGAAATTTGCAATCATTATCCAAAAAATTTATCAAAATAGATAATTTATCATGTGCATGTTTGCACAAACTGTCAACACCAACTCATCATCGTCACAAATTAACACAAGATTCAAAGACATATTCAATGATAAATTTCTCACTGACTGTTTATTAAAAAATTATAAAAATAACGTCACAAATCAACACAAAGATTCAAAGACATATTCGAAGACACATTCATTGATAAGTTTCTTACTAATTGTTTGTTAAAAAATTACAAAAAGAAAATCTCATCATCATCGTAACAAATCAACACAAGATTCAAATATCACTGATATATTAAACCTTTGTTTGCAACAGATTTGGTTTGAGAGAAATAAAGAGAGGGGGAGGGAGAGAGAGAGAGACAGAGATGTGAGATTTGGAGAATCAATGTTGCTTGTAGCCATTCGAAGTTGATTTCATAATAGAAACAACTAGATTGATGTAGATCTAGGACAAAGTAAATTTCTTCGGATGTTGTTCCAAATCGCCAGAGATCTCTTTGTTTATAGGAAATCAGCTGAGAAGTCGCCTGAGAAATCGCATTCCAAATCGTGTGGTTTCTTCACACGTTTGTGAAAGAGAGATTGTGAAATTGTGTTTACGCATGTGGTGGTCAAGAAAAGGGATAAACTGGGAATACAAAAAAGTAAATATTAGGCTAGGAGTTCGTGGGTATTAACGTTAGTCCATGGGATTGCCTGGTAACTTCCCCATTTTAAAATTCAAATCCCAACAAAAACGAGTTTTCAAAAAATAATGTAAAATTAATTTTTAAAACTTGTATCCAAACATCACACTCAAATGAATATTAGAATCTTGATTTGAGAGTTCTACCAAACGGAGAGTTTTTTAGTTTTTTTACATAAAAAAGTCACAAAAAGTCAAGTTTTTACATAAAAAAAGTCACAAAAAATCAAAACAATTAAAAAGTCAATTTTTAACCAATTTCCTAAAATACCCTAAAAAAAGAGCGATTGAGTTATGACAAGTTTACACGGCGAAACTTCTATCAACACAAAACGATTGAGTTATGACAAGTTTACACGGCGAAACTTCTATCAACACAAAACGTTACGGAATTGCAGAGAAATCATTTTTAACTAATAACTATTATGACAAAATCAAGGAAACGAGTGTAGATTATTACTGTATTTCTCCATTTGGAGGCAAAACCAATTTAAAATCTTATTAATGTGAGCATGAAGGGTGGAGCTAAAATTTTGAGGTTTGGAGGCATCAAATCAAAAAGGTTGACATTTCTTAGAATTTTAATGAAATTCTCATATAATATAGGGATTTTCTTAAAACCTTGGAAAACCCTTGCTGGTCTGATCATTTGCCTATGAGAATCTCACCACCAAACAAGTTCAACACTTTCTTGGAATTATAAATTACATTGGCCCTGTTTGGTAGAGCTGTGGGAAAGTGATTATAACAACTTATAATTTATAGTTGTGAACATAAGCTGATTTTTAACTTATAAATTAAGTTTTTTCTCCACCACTCAAAGAATAAGTTGATTTTTGACTTATAAAAAGCTATAAACTGTATTGTTAAGCTGAACCAAACACATCAAAATAGTTTAAATTAAGCTAAAAACTGAAATAAGCTGGAAATAAGTCCTACAAAACAGGGCTATTGCAGAGTTTGTTCCTTCGTTGGCTAAACATCGAACAATTCTTTATAACACCCTCAAGACTGCAAAACAAACTAAGTTCTCGTTTGTCAACATTATTTTTTAATTTAAAAGTTAAAAAATTATTAAATAAAATAAAAAAATCAACAACTTATATTATAAAGTCAAAAAAATTATTTTCTTTCTACTTTTTACATATCTTTTCGTAAAAAATTTTAAAAAATTATCCAAAACATACTAATTACTAAAAAAGTTAAAAAATTACTAAAAAAATCTGTTTCCAAACGAGACCTAAGACGGTTGAGCGCAACTCGCTAAATATTTATTTGAGATGAATTTGTGATGTGAATAAATTAAATTTGCATAGGATTTAAAATTAATTAAGTTTTTAAGTTAAATTTTTATGAATTATTATTTTCATTGATAAACTTATATGCATTATAAAAGAACCAAACTATTCAAGTTTGGCTCAATAAGTTTGTATATATTATGGGGAAAAAACTATCTTCACTTCTTATCAGTTCAATTAAAATTCATTTGAGATTAGTTTGAACAGTGAATAAGCCAAGTTTGAGATTAAAAATAAATAAATAAAAGTAAGGCTAAAGCAAACATAACTCAAAAGAGAGGGAAAAAAAAGAAGGAAAGAGAAGATTTATTTTAGGTTTTGTTTGTTTAGAAAGAAATGAATGATAGAAAATGAAAATGGTAGAAAGAAAAAATGAATGAAAATTTATTTTCTTGCATGCATTTAAATAGATGAAAATTTTTGTAAGAAAATGACAGGAAAAAAATATAATCACTACATGACAGAGAGTTGTGGAAAGAAACATGGACAAAAAGAAAAATAAAATAAACCTTGTCAAGATTTGTGAAAAAAAATAAAATTTTCAATATATTTTGCAAGAAATTATTAGCTTAATTAACAAGTTAATTTGAGTTGTACAACAAATTTTAGTTTCTATTACTTTTTAGGACTGTCTATCTAAATAAACACATAAAAAAATTTTCTTCTTTTTCTTTCACTTTCTTGTATTATGGTAAATTACACAATGACCATTTATGAAATTTAAAAAAATATAGTAAGTTTTATAAATTTAGCATAACTAAAACTAAATTCCACTTTAACAAGACTAAAGTAAACAAAACTAATTTAGGAAGTGTGTAAACATCGAGATACTCAAGAATAAAATATACATTTTTGAGAAGGAGATTTGTGCCGAACAAATGGGCCGAGCAAAATCTAATGTGAGTCTTGCTCTTGATCTAGCTACCGGGTAACATGTATCTCGAATGTTAGATGATGGGCTTGAGTTGTGGGCCGGGCTAGGTGGAATGAGAATGCTATCCTTGATCGAGGTAAGGATCGTAGCCGAGCTAGGTCGGCGCTTCAGTGATAGACCAGACTAAATCGTGCAGGATTACACGAAGTTGATCGAGTTGTGGGATCACAGAGTGAATTGGGCTAATGAAGCCCCTCGTGGTGGTCTGGCTAGAGTTAAGTCGGCCTTGAAGATGACTAGGTTAGACCAACTTGAATTAGCTTGACATATGGACTTGTGAAGTGAGCACACTTAAAGATTTCACAAGTGATTGCTTGACTAGGACATTCTACATGGCCTAATGAAGCATGATGAGGAATCCACCTAAAGTATTCATCAATACCGTTTGGCAGTTTGGCCAACACTGTTTGGCAATATTGACGCACACGCGTGTAAAGAAGAGAGAAGATAATACTACCAAGCGTCCATAAAAGGACGACATAGGCAGTGCGCGCACAAGCTATATAAGCCATGTGGTGCCTCCATGCAAAAGGTCTACAACTTTTCCTTACACTGAGCTATCCTTGCTTTAGTCTCTCTTTTCTCTCTAAGGGTGCTAACTTGACCGTCGGAAGGGTTTTCCAGCTGCACACCCGCCAGGTAGCTCACTGCCGTTTTGTTCTCAGGTTGAACAACATTACTTAGAGCAACGTAGAGCTTGGACCCAAAGAGTACGGAGAGCAATGGATATTGCCTTCTCGTACAATCGGCGCCATCTATGAAATTAGACAAATAAAACCTTGTCCTCTAAGCTTTTGTGTTCAACTTCAATAGCGAACAACGACAACATTTCCTTGTCCACCAACGATGGCATTATACCAGAGTTTGTCCAACGTCGTGATGACTTGCACGCCGTTCCGACGATGGCTAGTCTAGAGACCTCCATACAAGGGCCATACAGAGACGCGCTAAACAAGCGTGGAAGGAGTTCTGAGCACTCACAGAGCCTTGAAAAGCGCTACCGACAGTAAGAGTCGCACACTCAATACTTGGAAAACAAACTAAGGGACTAGCATGCCATCATTTGAAAATGGCGAGGGCTATGAAACAACAACTGAAATGGAAGAGCGTCGCTGGAGTGGAAAACCATAGTGAGCGTGCTCAATCCCATCGCTCAAGCAATCGAAGTCAGCAAGAGATACCCTTATTTTCCATCACCAGGAGTTACAGAGGTGGTAATTCTGTACCGCCAGTGAACAAGTCTTACATTTAGGACATTAGCTACCACCCTTCGTGTTTGGCGCTGACATTGAGACACTCATACCCTACTTGTTCAGAGGACCCGATGGACGTTTTGGGGGAACGAGCATGCCGGAGGGAAACCCTGGGGTGCCGGTGCTACGGAGGTTGGCTCATAGAGTTTATACAAGCGAAGAGGTCGCTATGCCGCCATGTTTGATAATGAATGCATTGGTGGATAGAGATTTAGCGAGGCTAAGCGCCACTCTTTTTTCCCCTGAGATTGAGAACATGCCGCTTGTTGCCGGTTTCCACCAGCCCAAGTTCATGCAGTATAATGGAAAGACAGATCTGTACATGCACGCCAGCCATTATTGACAAGTTATGGCTAGGCATAGACAAAATGATGCCTTGATATGCCTTATTTTCCTAGTGAGTTTGGACAAGTTGGACCTGAAGTGGTTCAAGAGGCTGCTAGAGGAAAGTATCAAGAGGTGGTAGCAATTGGCGGAGGCATTCATTACTAGATTCAAAACCAACACAAAGACTCAAAAAGAAATCGACTATCTTTTGGGAGTGAAGATAGAGCCGAACGACACCTTGAAAGCATACAATGCCAAATAGTGGGAGACATTCAACGAGATACATGAATGTCCCACAAACTTGGCGATCACTCAATACAAGTGCGGTCTTCCAGTTAGACACAGGCTGAGGGATGCGTTTACAATGAATTAACCTGCAACAATGGAGCTGTTGATACAAAGGATCAATGAACACATCAGAGTTGAAGATGACATAGTTGTAGCTACTGTGAAGACAAATCCAATAGTGGCGGACAAAAGAGTTGTGGAAAAAGTCAATGGAGTTGGATAGGAGGATGGCTATGCGAACAACCATGGAAGAAAGCATGACAGCGGTGCTAACTGCAACAACTGGGATAAGGGTCGTAACAATGACCGGGCTAACAACCCATGTAACGCAGATGATGATGCCAAGAGAAAGTTGAAAGCCCAGACTGGCATTACTATGGTTTTCAAAATACTGATCAATCACATATTAAGTGAAATCCGTGACGAGGAATACGTCCGATGGCCGGCTAAGTTGGGGAATGCCCAGAGAGGGTTCAATTCGAGATCCTATTGCACCTTTCATTATAGGAGAGGGCACAAAACAGAAGATTGCATACCACTCAAACTATACTTGGAAGAGTTTGTGGCTTTAGGGCATTTGGATCGCTATGTTGATGAAAGGGTCATAACGGCTCCTCAAGAGAAAACGTTGTAACAATCGAAAATGTCCCAATCAAAGAGTCATCGATTGAAGAGATTAGGGAAGGTTGGTTTTGGAAGACGTCAGTAAGAAGGCCAAGGAAAAGGGGCACAAAACTCACATGATAAAAATGGCTGATCTATTTCTAGAACGTCGAACACTGCTAATCTGAAGTTTTATTCTTAGTTATACTTTTGTAACCCTTTTCTACTATTGATGTAATGAAACAAGTAAACTATTTTCTTGAAAATTATTATATTTTTGACCCGTCAAGCAGATTTAGCGCGGTCCAAGGGGCAACTGATGATCATTTTGATAGAAAGGTTAGAATTCCTTGTCGGGCTGATTTCGCTCAACAAGATGAAAATTGGCGTTTGGTTCAATTTTGAAATTCCTCGCCGAGCTGATTTTGCTTGGTAAGATGAAAGTTGGTGTTTTGTTCAACTTTGGAATTCCTTATCGGGCGGATTTTGCTCGAAAAGAGGTTTGTTGATAGTTTTGATCAACTTTAAAATTCCTTGCCGAACTGAATTTGCTTGCCAAGAAGCAAGTTACCGAGCTGATTTTGCTCACCAACGTTAAATTCCTTGCCAAGCTGATTCTACTTGCTAAGAAGTAAGTTACTAAGCTAATTTTTCTCAACAACTTTATAATTCCTTGCTGAACAAATTTTGCTATCCAAGAAGTCTTGTTGAGCCGAGTTTGCTCGCTAACTTTAAAATTCCTTGCCGAGTTGATTTTGCTCGCTAAGAAGTAAGTTACCGAGCTAATTTTGCTCACCAACTTTAGAATTCCTTGCCAAGCAGATTTTGATTTCCAAGAAGTTTTACCAAGCTGACTTTACTTGCCAACTTTAAAATTCCTTGCTGAGCTGATTTTGCTCCTCAAGAAGCAAGTTGCCGAGCTAAATTTACTCGCTAACTTTGAAATTCTTTGTCGAGCTGATATTGCTCACCAAGAAGCAAGTTGATAAGCCGACTTTGCTCGCCGACGTGAAATTCCTTATTGAGCTTATTTTGCTTGCCAAAAAATAAGTTGTCGAGTAGATTTTGCTCGCCAAGAAGTTTTGTCAAGTTGTTTTTGCTTGCCAACTTTAGAATTCTTTGCCGAGCTAATTTTGCTCGCTGAAAGTAAGTAGTCTAGCTAAGCTGATTTTGCTTGCCAAGAAATTGCACTGATTTTGCTTGCTAAGGAAGTTGCCGAGCCGATTTTGCTCGTCGAAAAGTAAATCGCCAAGCTAAGCTGATTTTGCTTGCCAAGAAATTTCACTAATTTTGCTCGCTAAGGAACTTACTGAGTCGATTTTTCTCATCAAGAAGTAAATCGTCGAGTTAAGCTGATTTTGCTCGCCAAGAAGTTGCGCTGATTTTGCTCGCCAAAGAAGTTGTCGAGTTACCAAGCCGATTTTGCCGCTAACTTTCGACGCAAAACTAATGATTTGTTCAGTCGAAGAGAATTCTAATTGAGTAGTGGACACGGTCCATGAGCAATCCATTTAGCCTGGGTTACTGCTTTGCCTTTGTAAGTTAAAGGCAAGAGCCCAGATTGGGAGGGAAGTTATAGGATCGATCTCAATAACTTGATATTTGTCTATGTTGTGAGGTTAACATCATGCATTGTTTTTTTGGCTAACACTTGCATGTCGTTTGCAAAGTCGATATCCAAGGTCCGTTTGCATGGCCCGTTTGCACGGTCGCCAGAGTTGTCTGTTTGCATGGTCTATTTGCAAGGTCACCAAGGTCAAGCCTAGCAAAGTCTGTTTGCAAGGTTCGTTTACACAGTCCGTTTGCAAGATCGCCAAGGTCAAACCTAGCAAAGTCTGTTTGCAAGGTCTATTTGCATAGTCCGTTTACAAGGTCACCAGAGTTAAGCTTAGCAAAAGCAAGCCTATGACATCAAGTGTCAGGCCGGAGTGGTTCATGATCAAGCAATAATTCATGACTGATATGGCGACGGAGCAAATCAAATTAATGCCAAACAAATTGTGAGATCGCTAATTGCAACTGATCGAGCTAAAGAGCAAAAGAGTTAGAATAAGCTTTACTTACACAATTCTATCGACCAATCACTAAGATCAAGATACGTAGTCAACCATTTTATTCTCGGCCAAGATCATTTTATCCTCTTAGTAGTGGGAACAAGCAACCAAGCATGGCAATAAAGGCATGACCCATCAGAGCACCACTAAGCAACGTAAGATGACTTGAAACAAAGGCACTCTCGACCGACCAGTATGGTTTTCATGAAAGCCAAGATGGTCACGGGTTAAACCGAGCTCGAAAATTGTTCGCCTTTACAAACAAACAACCGAGCTGATACAAAAACTATGCAAACAAACACCCTTGGCGTAACCCAAATTTCATAACTTAATCGACCAAGCTAAGGGCGAGAGTTTGGACCACCTTCTTCAACCAAACACGGGTCTTTTTATTTAGTAGCATCTAATGACCGAGTAACTACCCGACCGAGCAGTAGACAACCTTGAACTCTATCAAGATTAAGCAAAATGGAGCTAAACGAGCAGTAACGAAAAAAATGGGCCTAGCAAAGTGAATAAGCTGGGGCCCACGAAACTACTCCGTGCATGCACCAAGAAATGACTCCATCAAAATGCCATGTGTCCATGAAGGGATGAGATGTCAAATTGGTTGGTGAGTGCACTGCTTTGAAGACATGAACTGGGCTAGGGATTTAGCTCAGCAGGATAAGGTAATCCCAGTCATGTTGAAGTGGACGGGATTAAGGGGCAATTGAGAAAAAGATTTGTGCCAAACAAATGGGCCGAGCAAAATCTAATGTGTGCCTTGCCCTTGACCTAGCTACCAGGCTACATGTATCTTGGATGTTGGGACCAAGCTAGATGATGGGCTTGAGTCGTGGGCGGGGCTAGGTGGAATGAGAACACTATCCTTGATTGGGGCAAGGATCGTAGCCGAGCTAGGTTGGCGCTTCAGTGATAGACCGAACTAAATCATGTAGGATTGCACGAAGTTTGATTGAGCTGTGGGATCACGGAGTGAACCGGCCTAAAGAAGCCCCTCGCGACAGTCTGGCTAGAGTTAAGTCGGTCTTGAAGATGGCTGGGTTAGACTAGCTAGAATTAGCTCGGCATATGGACTTGTGGAGCGAGCACACTTAAGGATTTCACAAGTGATTGCTCGACTAGGACATTCTATGTGGCCCAATGGAATATGACGAGGAATCCGCCTTAAGTACGCTTCAATACCTTTTGGCAGTTTGGCTAACGTTGTTTGGCAGTATCGACACGCACACGTGTAAAGAAAAAGACGGTAGAGGTAGTGCGTACACAAGCTATATAAGCGTTGTAGCACCTTCATTCAAAAGGTCTGCAATTTCTCCTTACACTGAGCTATCCTTGCTTTAGTTTCTCTTCTCTTTCTAAGCGTACTAACTTGACTATTGGAGGAGTTTTTTGGGCTGCACACCTGCCAGGTAGCTCACCATCGTTTTGTTCTTAGGTTGAACGATGTTACTCAGAGTGACGCAGAGCTTGGACCCAAGGGGTACGGAGAGCGACGAATATTTCTTTCCCGTACAATTTTTATGTAAAAAATGATGATAATATAATTTTTTTTTCCATCTATACAACTAACAAATAACTAATAAAAACTTTTCATATATTATGTGAATTAAAACCTTAAGGGACAATATTGATATTATATCAAACTTATGAGATTTGATATATCTTTTTCTAATCCCATGATAGACTAGTGTAATTACCTTTATTCTAAGTGTAAAATTAATTAAGAAGGTCATAACCACATATTGGTGCAATTGCCATGTGGCAGTTGAACTTTCATAATCTGTGTGTTAGAAGACTGTACTAAGCATAGGTTTTATTTGGGTTTAGATCTCCCTCCTCCAATAAAACAAAGTCGGCAGTACCCTAATAATCTAAACAAAAGTTAGAAGTTGGACCATGGCAAATAAAAATTGCATGCGTGGATGGACCATATAATATACTGCATAGATGGCTAAGAGACTGCATGCATTTGGCTTTTAGGTAGGACCATTTAAAACAATTTATTGATGTCTGTAATTTTTTTTTTAATTGGTACAGTTCTAATGTTAAAAACAAACAGGTAACAATTTGGATGTTTGGAAAGTGCTTATTTTAGAGATTTTTTGACTTTTTAGTTATTTTAGTTGGTTATTTTAGTTTTTGTGTTTGGAAATTTAGAATGGATTTTTATTTGAGTTGTTGTATTGAAAAATGTGTTTGAAATGATGTTTAAAGCGAAATGACAAATTTATCCCCACTCTTACTTTTTTCAAAATTAGTCCACAGGGACAGAATAGCCATTTACTCATTTGGGGCTAGGCTATAATTACACTCAACTTACACTGTCAGTTTAGGTCTGCTGAGCCTACTTTTTTTCTTTTTCTTTTTTAAAATATAAATCATTGGTTTATATATTTTTTGAGGCTAGTGGGCTAAATTAGACTTTGAGACTATTTTAACCTCAAAGTTGGGTTCCCAAACACCCCCAATATTTCAACTCTTACTATTGACCAAAAGGTTATTAGGTCCATAAAGAGTAAAAATATAAAAGAGAGAAAGAGTGAACCATAATAAGCAGTTGATTAAGGTAAAAATAAGGTTAAGATAGTTAAAATTTTGATATATTTTATGCTTAAATAAAATATATATATAGAGAGAGAATAATGATTACCCAGTTAACCATATTTAACATTTTAAATATTAAAAAAAAAAGGACTACAAATTGGGTGCTTAAAGGTTTTGAGTAACGGCAATGGTACATACCACTAAAAGTGATATTTTAAAATATCATTAGTAAGTTGGCACACACTTACAAAAAAAAAAAAAAAAAAAAAACAACAACAACAACAACAAGAAGAAGGCACAACAACATTCTGACAATAGGTGAGACACTGCTACATCATTAGTGTTATTATTAATTAGTGGTCTCAATCATTTTCTTGTGAGTAATTAAAATGAAGTTTAACCCTGACAAAGAAAAATGCACAACAAAATTGGCCATTCAAAAAGGGACATGGAAGATCAATGATGAAGCAGACACAGAAAAGGCTGAAAAAGCTCAAGAAAGTAGAGAAGATACATCCCCACATAAAGCTTCTTAAAAAAATGATGAATCCATGGAGAGGTTAAAAAAAAAAGGAGGGGTTAAAAATAAAAAGGGGAAGAAGGAGGAAGAACTCATTTTTTTCTTGTTTTCAAAAAAAAAAAAAAAAAAAAAAAAAACAGAAAAAAAGAAAAAAAAAAGGAGAAAAGGAAAGAAAAAAAGAGAAAGGCACTTATTGTGGTCAAGTGTTTCCCAAATAGAAGCAGAGCCATGATTTATTTTCTCAAAGTATACTTTTTGATAGAGAGAATAAAGCGAGGGACCTTTTAGCTCCATAGTCTTCCCACTAAAGTTTGGCACCATTAGCTATTTTGAGAATTTAGTTAGATCATCTCTAATGATTGTTATTATAATATTATTATTATTATTATTATTATTATTATTATTTAGTAATAAATAGTATTATTTTGTCAAATTATAATAATAGTATTTCAATAATCACTTGTTATTTTGGTAATTCTCAATCAACTTTCCTTCAAGTTTGTAAGTGTTGTTTGGATATAAGTTTTTTTGTGATTTTTATTTTTGTTTATTTTTTGTCTTTTATAATCTTTTTTTAACTATTTGTAAAAAAAATTATATATTTATATTATTCCCGACTAGACAAATATAAAAAATAAAAAAATAAAAAAAATTAGAAAAAAAATGAATATAATTCAATTTCAAAAATTAAATAGAAAAATTAAATTAAAAAATTACTTGATTTTCTACCGTTTCAATTCTGTTTTTTCAACTGAATTTGGAGTCATAAATATGTTCATATTTGCTAATGTGACATGTTTGGCAATTGCTATTTTACCGGTCAAATTTAAGAACAGATATGACATATGTCATATTTGACAAGTAAAATAACAAGCCATTAGAAACTTAGTTTTTATCACTATTGCTAAATTATAACTTTGACAAGTATTTTGAAAACTCCATTAAAGATGCTCTTAGACGTTAATTTTAAATTTATTTTAAGTTAAATTATTTTTTTATTTTTTTATACATATTTTTATAAAAAATTAAAAAATTAATTTTTAACTAACTTCCCAAACTAACACATGAATCATGTCCCAGAAAGAAACACTATGAAAAATGTTATCAACATTAGCACTTTTATAAATAAACAAAAATTTATAAACACATTCAAATCTGAAGTGATCTCACACTACATGATCAGTATCTCTAACATTCCTTTATAATAAATAAAAAATTGAAACTACGGAGTTGTTTGAGAAGATTTAAATAAATGTATTTTTTAATTTTTTATAAAAAAAAATAAAATATGAATTGAGTTTGAAATGATGTGGTAGCGAGATGGCGTGATTTAAATGAGATGCTGTGACTTAAATATGATAATAACTTTTTGACTTTTTGAATTTTTTGTATTATGCCAAACTAGGCCTTACTTGTAAATTCTAATACGTAAATTTATTATCCAATAAGGTTATGATAATTAATAACAATTTTTATCAAACATTCTTAAAAAAATGTCATAACTGTTAATTTTCAACAACAGTTTGAAAATTTTATTACAAAAAATTACTAATTATAAATTTTAACGATAGTTTAAAAAAATTGTTATAAAAAAGTCATTAATTTTCGACTTTCAGTGATCATTTGAAAAATTCGTCACAAAAAAACGTCACTAATTGTAAATTTTAGTGACAATTTATAAAAATCATAATAAAAAAAAAGTCAATAATTGTTAATTTTTAACGACATGCAAAAAATCACTATAAAAACTTATTTTTAACGACGATTTTATTAAGAGTTATTTTTAATAAGACTTGATAGAAATTAAGTTTAACAATTAGGACCTATTGATAGTTTACCCATAAAAAAATTGACCAAAAAAAAAAAAAAAAAAAAAGAAAGAAAGAAAAGAAAAAGAACATTGGTCCATAATTGGGTATTAAACTTCCAAAGAAATTCCAAATTTCGTGTAAACTATTGGATTCTCTATAATATTGAGCAATTTAATGTTTTTGCAAAAAAAATTGTGCAAAAAAATATATTAAGATTTTGTACATAAGAATGTGATTTTTTTATGTTCTCAACAATCCAAGGATTTAGGGCAAGTTTGGGAAGATCCAAAAAAGCCAAAAAACCAAAAAGTTACTCAAAAAGCTAAAAAGTTAACACTATTCACCAAAAGTCAACAATTACGGCTGCACAACTCCCAATTCAAATTTTTCCCTACAAATCAATTTTTACAATTTTTTATTACACATTTTTCAATAAAAAGTCAAAAAGTTAACCCAAACATCCATATTTTCAACCTCAATTTTTTAGTCCAAAAAGATAAAAAGTGTATTTTTTTAGTCTTCCCAAACTTAGCCTTACTTGGGCTTGGGTTTTCAACAATATCATTTAAAGCTCACCATGAATGACGAAAGTTCAGAACATACCATATTCTCTGAACGTAGCTCATCTCAGCCCTGTTTGGTAGAGCTGTGGGAAAGTGCTTATAGCTTATGCCTAAACAGCTTATACCTTATAACTTTCAACTTAAGCTGATTTCCAGCTTATTCTTAAAGCATTTTCTGCCCCACTCAAAGAATAAGCTGTTTTCTGACTTCCACAAAGCTATAAGCTATAAGCTATAAGCTAAACCAAACACATCAAAATAACTTAAATTAAGCTGAAAG
Organism: Camellia sinensis; assembly: GCF_055761805.1. Lineage (NCBI taxonomy): Eukaryota > Viridiplantae > Streptophyta > Magnoliopsida > Ericales > Theaceae > Camellia > Camellia sinensis. The sequence goes on from NC_138963.1 coordinate 148,199,144, forward strand.
CTGAAATAAGCTGAAATTAAGCTGTACCAAACAGGGCCCTCGTCTACAAAGAAATCAAATAAGAAAAAGATGAAATTTTAGGTTTTTATGAACTATACTTGCGTTTATAAAAACTTGGGTTTCGTTTGGTAGAACTTTAGAATTATAATTTGAGAGTAGAATAACATTTTGAATTTGTAAATTTTGAAATTATGATTTGAGTATGAAATATTTGTTTGGTAATGAATTTTAAAAAGAATTTTGAATTGAGTGATGTGACATATGATACTTGATTAAAAAATTTATAACTCATAACCAAACACATCACCAAAAATTCTATTCAAAACGCATAAAAAATCTAAAAGAAATTCGGAAAATATTTTTTATTTAAAATATTAAAATAACAGGTGTAAAAAGAAAATAAAAAAAATGAAACACTGTTCCGATCAACTGGCTAGACGTCCGGAAGGATAACCGGATAGACATGTTTTCACATATGCATATGAAATCAATTTTTAAAAACTGTAACCAAACATATGACTCAAACCAAAGGGTGGAATTGAATGTGGAAAGCTTAACCAAACAGGAGTTTTTTCCTCTCATCTCATTCAACTAGATGATTGATTTTCCAAGTTTTTTTTATTTGTTTTTGCGCACACAAACATCAAGAACAAAACTAGACCATCCTACTTGAGTTCAAGCAAATGTTTCAGATTTTGGGCTGTCAACACTATTTGCTATTGCAGTTTACACCCAGCTCTGCTCAAACACCACCCTAACTCATTTTCATAAAGTAGAACAAATACAAACCAACTATCGAACAAGTATAAAATGATTGCCTCTATAAATAAAAAACCCTATTTCAATTTTCTTCTTTTCTAATTTTTGAAATGTGTATTTAATAGTATTTTGTTTTGATTAGTTTTTTCCTTTTCTAGTTACTAATGTCAAGTACATGGATTCAGGTTGCACAAGAACCTCAAAAATGACAAATCTCTCTAATTTTCTGAGAAAAAAATGTTGTAAAGAAGAATGCCAAGAAACAAAAGTAACAACCCAGCTGCCATCAGTAGTCCCAAAATGCATTCATCCATTACCCAAATACTTCAGAGGTGAATCCATGAGAGAAATTGGAATTTGGGTAAACTAACTAGACAAGGGGTCGTAACCTTACACAATGGCAAATGCTCTAGCAGCTATGGAGCGAGTTTCAGTTGCAAAATCAAGCTCTCTAGTAAAATCAGGAAAATATCCTATAAGTCCTGCTTTTCTAATAATACTTCTATCGAGTCCTATTAACACATAAACCAACTGTTAATATGACTTGATGGGAATGCTGTATAAAAAGTAAAATTTATTTGATATTTTCCCAAATAAATATTGTTTTCTGTTCATAACAAATTTCAACCAAAACCCAATCAATCCCCATGCCTACGCTCTACAAAAATCCCAAGTTGTGGAAATCATAACTAATCTTTTTATGTAGAATATTAACCACCGCATCTCTTGAAAATATTGTTGGGTATACCTCTTTATTAGAGTTTGGAATCCAATGATTTATTAAAAAAGTTTTAATTTGGTTTAGTATTAGTTAAAATATATTTTTATATATTATATCTAATTTGGTGGAGACCCAATTCAGTTTGAAAACAATTAAGACTTTGATAATAAACTCTAGATTCACAATATTTTAGGTATTGTTTTTGCTCATCCCGAAGTGGAGAACGGCTGCTACACACACTCCACTTTGATGGAATCAATTATTTGGGTGCGTGAAAAGTGAAATTAATTAGGCTGGTTCTTTGCTTTGTTTTCGGTGTTGATTTGGTTCGCTATTTTGGATCTTCTACAATTCTGGTTCTGAAGATTTTTGTTCATCTATTTGGTGAGGTCTTTCCTCTTGTTTATTTGTGATTATTTAGAATTCACCTAAGGGTGGTTTGTGAGACCATTCGTGTCTCGTTTGTAATCGTTTGGAAACTATTTGGTTGATAGTGGAATCAGATTTCGATCCCGTGGACGTACCTCACATTGAGGGAACCACATAAAATTCTTGTGTTGCTTTTGATTTAATTTTTCCGTATTAGTTTTTATTTCCATTAATTGATTTATTTGTGGGGAATCACATATTTTCTCTAACAACTGGTATTAAAGCTTACGGTTTATTTGAGTTTATTTATTTTTATAAATCAATGGAGGGGAATGTAGGTCGTATGTCTAGTTTCAATGGAAGCAATTGGGTAACTTGGAAAACTAAAATGGAGGACCTATTATTTTGTAAAGATTTGTATAGACCCATTGAGGGTGATTCTGGCAAACCTGAGGGCATAAAAGATGATGAATGGATAGGCTTAATCGAAAAGCCGTTGGTGTTATCCGTTAATGGATCGATGACAGTGTATTTCATCATGTTGCTACTGAAATTTCGGCACATGATTTATGGAAAAAATTAGAGTCTTTATGATAGAAAATCAGCCACGAATAAAGTCTTTCTGTTTTGTAAGTTGGTTAATTTAAAATATAAAGATGGCAGCCCCATTCCAGAACATTTGAATGAAATAAAAAGTATTGTTAACCAACTTGCTTCTATGAAAATTATTTTTGATGATGAGTTACAGGCTTTGATGCTACTTAGTTCTTTGCCCAAAAGTTAGGAGACTTTGGTTGTGACCGTTAGTAATTCGGCCCCCGATGGAGTTGTCACAATGGGCCAAGTCACTAGTAGCCTGTTGAATGAAGAAACTAGAAGAAAGTCAACGGGTTCCTCTCATTCGGAAGCATTCGTTGTGAGAGGTCGAAGCAAAACAAGGGGAGAAGTAAGACTCCTCATGGTCGTGATCAAAGCCGTGACAAATCAAAAGATGGTTCTTTTTCAAAGAAAGACATTGAGTGCTATTATTGCCATGAGAAAGGGCACATGAAGCGAGAATGTCGAAAGCTCAATGTAGACACCCCATTTTTGACCGTCCTCAAGACTTGGACGTCATCGTTTGAACACTCGATGATCATCTATGTTTGTGTTCGTTTTGAGTTCTCAGAGGTCTCGGTTGCGCGCCTTGCCTTAGGATCTCTCAACTTGACTGTTTTGTGCTTGGCTGGACCAAGGACTTGTGATTTTTGCACCTGAGGGTAGGAAGTGGCTTGTTGGCCACCCCCCTTAACCCACCGGGCATGGCCTGAGGCCACCAGCCTTGCTTTGTTGCCACCGGCCAAGTGTATTAGCCGATCGGCACTTTATTTAGTCGGCCGGCCATGGTGTTGGTTGATCGGCCATTTTTTGCTGGCCGAACCCTGTTCATCTGCTTTATGCAGATATTTTGTTCCAGCTGGCACAAACCCTATCATTTTGAACATTTGTTTTAGTTTCTTGAGGAAGCTTGAACCTTTTGAACTTTTGTTTTAGCTTCTTGAGGAAGCTTGAACCTTTTGAACCTATGTTTTAGCTTCTTGAGGAAGCTTGAACCTTTTTGAACCTTTGTTTTAGCTTCTTGAGGAAGCTTGAATCTTTTGAACCTTTGCTTTAGCTTCTCCAAGAAGCTTGAACCTTTTGCTCTAGCTTCTCTTAGAAGCTTGAACCCTTTTGTTTCTCTATAAGAGAGGGCCTCCCTCTCCTTTAGAGAGGTTGAAAAATTTGTCTAAGGCACAAGAGATATCTCTCTCTCTATATCTCTATATTTTGGGTTCAAAAGAGTGAGATTCTTGGTCCCTTTGCACACCACCTCACAACCACACACCTCCACCATTCATCTAAGGTTCTTGGAGGGTATTTTCATTTTTGCACAAGATTTTAGCCTATCTTGCATGCTGTTTTGAGCTTTAGTGTATACCTGATAAAAGTTCTATTTTTTTATACTTTTAATCTTTGTTTAAGATCACTTTTGTATTTGGGTTTGTTTACCCCCTCTTAGGCCTTGTTTGGCCTCATTTTTGTGCCTTTTTTGTGAGTTTCGAGACCACCTTGTATTGGCCTGGATTTCAGTGGTGGGGATGGTGTTTTGAGGTCCTAAGAAGGAAAGGGCCATCCCCTCTCCTTTGTTGTCTTGTTTACTAGCATATTTAGCCTATCAAAGGAGCATATGTTTATATCATTTGGAGGCCTATTTCAGGCACTTTTTGGTGACTTTTGGGACCTGCCTAGCCTTTGTCCATGGCTGGTTTGGTCTCTTTTTGTTTGCCTCTTGCATGTGTAGAGTAATCCTTTTCACAGCTTATCAAAGTAGCACATCATTCTTGCATGTATTGACCATGTTTCAATGGATTTTTGGTCATATTTTCGCATGCCATGATTCTGTTTTTGGCTGGTTTGGTGGCCCCTCACATGTTTCATAGGCTTGTAGTGTAAATCATGCTTATTAGCTCACATTGCATGTTGTTTTGGCCCCCCTATTCTAGCACCTTTTGGCCACACTCCAAACATGTTTTGTTCATATTTTTGGCTGCTTTAGCTCTGTTTTTAGGCCTCTTGGCCGATTGGTGCTTGCCATGCATGGTTGTAGTGTAATAGCCTTGCTTACCTTTGAGTTTTGGGGTCCCTTGCATGTGTTGCTTGAGGCATTTTAGTGTTTTGGCATCATTGAATATGATATTTTAGAGTTTATAGGTGTGCCATATTCTCATGTTTATCATGCCTTCAATGTGTTTGAGAGTTGTGCTTTTATACCCCATTTGTGAGTCATTGCATGAGCTTCATTTTGGTGCGTGTCAAGCCATCATTTTAGTTCATTTGGCCACTGATTTTGGCATGCTTGAGAGCTACCCATGTTAGTGTAAGTCCATCGCACCATGTTATTGCATGCTTGTTTCATTTTGCATGTTGTTGCATGCTATACATGTTCACATGTTAAGGTTGTATGCCTATTGCCTATTGCATATTGCCTACTTGTGTTGTTTTATTAAGTTTATCATGCATGCATTACATTGGTCTAAGTATACTTGCCTTTGCATGTTATTGAATGTTAGCCTATTGACATGTTGTTGCATGTTCATCCATCTTGCATACTTGTTAAGTTACATGCTTGTTTGCATGCTTGTCTTTGCATATTGTTATATGCTAGTTGCCTTGTATAGCATTGTTGCTTGCATGCTCATGTTGCATTAGTTTGCTTGCATGCTTAGGTTGCATAGCATTGTGTGCGCATCCCTTGCCTCTTGAATCAATCATGATAGAAGTTGGGGCCCTTATATGTTTTTGTGCATTTCATTTGATATCAAATTGCACACTTGGCGCCTTTGGCCATTATGCATTGAAATGCGTGATTGGTGGCCCGAGGGTCGAGAATCAAACCCCCTTGAGTTCATAGCATGATAGGGAGGGTTGTCTTGTAAATTCCTTGTCATGCACTGTCTGTCCTCTGCTGCAGCAAAAATAGAGTTCTGGAGGAACAGATGGCCGGTCGGCCCTCTTCAGTGCCGGCTGGCTACCAAAGTCCGGCCGATGTCCCCACTTTTGGTCGGTGACCACTTCCTAATGGCCGGTGGTCCTATCTTTTGGCTGGTGACATCCCACAATGTTCAGGGAATGGTTCATAAGCAACCTTATGATTTTCACAATTATCAGAGGTGCAGAATAGTGCAAACGGAGGCAACAGAGGCATGGCAACATATAACAACCCTCACTTTACTCTAGTCATGCTTGCATATATTACATGATCTTGTCTTGATATGTTGCATTTGCAAAACCTTGATTTCTCTTGCATAAGTGTTACTTGCATGCTTTATTCCTTGTTTGGTGTGTGTGTTTAGCCTAGGTTAATCTAGGCCGAGGTCACCTTAAACTTAGAATCATCTTGGAACCACTTTGGTTGACCTCTACCTTCACCAAGGCATGATTGGCCGGGATGTCATCATCTAGGCCGAGGTGTTCATCACCAAGGCCGAGATATGTATTATTTAGGCCGAAATGTTACCTTTGCACCTAGTGATCTTGTTCCTGGATTGGTATGACCTAGACCGAGGTGTGGCACATCTAGGCCGAGGTGTGGCACATCTAGGCCGAGGTGTGGCACAGCTAGGTCAAGTGTTGTCATTTCTAACCGAGATCATTGTACTTGCTGAAGCTCTGTCCTTAGCCGAGATTGTTACTTGCCGGAGTACTCTTGCCATCCTGCTTGTTGAACACACTTTGTCATGGTCTTGTCTTTTCACTTAGTCACCTTTTTCTGTAGAGCCAACCAGCCGTTGCCACGTGTCCGAGCTGAGTGTTAAATCAGCCGGCAGAGAGAGAAATGTATCATTTGTTGTATGTCTTTGTTCTTGAGGAGAGAGAAGCTCTAGAAGAGGGAGAAGGAGTTCTTAGAGGAGGAATAGATTTTCCAAGCTTGAACTTCATACCTTGAGCCGTTAGATTCGTGTCTTGAGGTTAGAATCTTAATCTGCTCTTGTTGCTCTTATTGATCATCTAGCTGCATTGCATGATCGAACTTGATTTGCAAACCATGCATCGATTTAAAGTTTGGTTTTAGAAAGAGAAAGTGATAATCATGTGTTCTTGAATAGAAGTCTTGTTTGATCCGAAAGTTTGCATCAAGATTCATGTTTTTGTGTTTGTTTTCATAAATCTTCGAGTATGGGTACCCAGGTCCATATTTTTGAATTCATAGCATGAAATCTCAAGTTTTGTAATAACAAGTTATGCTCTTTGCACTCATGTCCTTCATGTTCTTCAAAGAAAGGGAAACCTAGATTTTCTCGACTTCGTTTCCTTGAATGTGGCTATCGGGACCACGCCTCGGCAAGGGAGGTGTGGGACCTCGGCCAAGACCTGGTTGGTGCCCATTATGTTTTCCTGAGATGAGGAACAGTGTTTTGTTTTGGTTCGACTTAGTTTTGAAGTAATGCCGAGATCATCTGCATTCATGTAAAACTTGTTTGATAGTGCATTCAATGGGATTTGTTATGTGCTCGTAGGCCTTGGATCCGTGCTTGTAACCTCGACGTTTGAAGAACTATGTGAGTGGTATTTTTAATAAAGCTATGTTATAAAGTTTTGATAAAGCCTTGCTTTGTTTTGAAAAGTATTTGTTAAGCATGAATGATTATCCCTATTTTGTGTATCAAGTGTTAGTCTTGTTTTGGATAACAACCTTTGAAAGTCCGTACGTGCTAGGGGACTATAAGCATTTGTAGCACAACCTTTGAAAGTCTGTACGTGCTAGGAGACTATAAGCATTTGTAACACAACCTTTGTTAACGTCACCCCTTGAAACTTGAAAGCCTTGAAAGACTTTGATTGATGAAGCTTAAAAGATTTGTTAGATAAACTTGATTCCTCCCTTGTTGGTTACAAGCTATGATTATGTATTGTTTTGTTAAAAGTCTCGGATATCATGCATTCAAACCCTTTATTACTTGTACCATTTACTGAGTATCCAAGCTCACTCTCTCTATATATATGTAGGTGATGAGCAGGACGACGGTGACGCCTAGATGTGCTTTGCAACTTGTTTGGACTCACATTTTGTAGCATCTTGAAGATCATGCTTCTTAGCTTGTAATTCATTTTGTTTTGTATATGATGGCTTGAGAAGCCTTTTGGTCAAGATGTGTTTTTGTATTTCATTTTATTGTATTCAAGTTGTAAGACCTTGATAAGATGTATGACATTCCATTCGATCTATGCACAGCTCTTATGGACTACTTAGATTTAAATTTATTGCTTCCGCACATGTTAGCCCCATATATATACTCTGATTGTGTGTGAATTCTTGTAAGTTGGCCTTTGGTAATCTCGGATTACTGGCCATCATGGCACCATTCTACTAGGGGCGGAATGGGGTCGTGACAGATTGGTATTAGAGCACAAGTTTCTTATAGTACATTACTCACACACTTTGAGTCCTAAAGAGCATAGGATTTTCCTTTAAAAGATATTAGAATTGCATCATATTGTTTGCTACTTGACAATGTGTGCATCATCTCGGCGTGACTATTTGTTATTTGCATGAATATTATTTGATCGTTTTGTTTTAAAGTCACATTTTGCATACTCTTAGCATCATGAAAAGGGGTAGACCACCAGTTGGCCGAGATCATCCCGAAGATAGATTGGACAGATTAGAGAGATTGGTCGAATGTTTGGTCCATGAGTTAAGACAACCTAGGCCATAAGACACTAGTACCACTTCTACCCAGGCCGAGCAGACAAACGGCCGACATGCAGTTCCACCTCCACCTCCTCCAGCACCGCAAGTGCCTCCACAGCAAGCTTTATATGGGGGACGGCACCATAGCCCTAATCCGAGAGTTTAAGAAAATGAAACCGCCGAGATTCTCTGGGGGTATAGAGCTGATGAAAGCCGAGGCATGGGTCTTGGAAATAGAGAAACTGTTTGAGATTTTTCCCAACACCGACGCCTAGAATGTGTCATTGGTTGCGTTCACACTAGACGACGATGCACGAAGATGGTGGATGATGACCCGAGAAAGTAACCTAGGTTTGACTTGGGCCAGATTTTTGGAGTTGTTTTACAACAAACACTTTCCCCTTAGCGTTCGAGACCGCAAGACTACAGAGTTCCAGACTCTAACACAAGGCAGCAGGACAGTGGCAGAATATGATCGTGCTTTTACCGAGTTGGCGAGATATGTGCCTCACATGGTCGATGATGAATATAGAAAAGCCAGGAAGTTTGAAAGTGGGCTTCGTGGGCCGATACAAGATCGAGTTAACATGCTCAACATGCCGACTTACGCTGGAGTATTGGACAAGGCCATCCTCGCAGAAGCTAACTTGAACCGATATCAGAATTCAGGAGAGAGCCAGCAGAAGAGACAGAACTATGATAATCGCCAAGTTCCGTTTAACGCCAAGAAGAAAGCGAATGTGGGCAGCTCTAGCAACTAGAACTAGGAAGGTAATGCTAAGCCGACGTGTGCAAGTTGTGGGAAACCGCATTCCGGAGTTTGCCGTTGGGTATCAGGAGCCTGTTTTGAATGTGGCGAACTGGGTCATCGCGTGAAAGACTGTCCGAAGGCAAGGACTGATGATGGTAAGAAGAATGGGAGTAGCTCGGGCTCTGCACAGAGAAATAACATTGGGAGGGCCCAGACGAGACAGGGTAGAGTTTTTGCATTGGTACCAGGAGACACTCAGAATGCTGAGACAGTTGTGTCAGGTATACTCCCAATCTGCTTTCAAGATGCATACATATTGATTGATTTGGGTTCTACACATTCATTTGTATCTGCTAAGTTTGCCGAGAAGTTGAATAGAGAATAAGAACCCCTTGATTATGTGTTATATGTGTCTACTCTATCTGGGAGAACTATGATTGTTGCATCCATTTATAGGGCGTGTGTCGTTGTGATTGAGGGCGTAGAATTATTAGTTGATTTAATGCCGTTAAGCATGACTCACTTTGATGTCATATTGGGAATGGACTGGTTAGTAACGAATTATGCATCTATTAACTGTGTTTCAAAATAGTGTCACACTGAAACCCCCAAACCAAGCCGAGGTTATTTTCCAAGGTAAAGGAGTAGTACCCCCACCTTACTTAATCTCATCAATGAAAGCCTATAAGTTGATCCAAAATGGGTGTCAAGGTTATTTGTGTAGTATACTAAGTGAATTGAATGAAAATGTTGAGTTAGCCGACACCCCAGTGGTTAGAGAATTCCCCGATGCCTTTCCAAATGAATTGCCTGGCCAGTCAGTGGATAGGGAAATAGAATTTACGGTTGATGTTATGTCAGGAACCTAACTTATCTCCAAAACACCCTATAGAATGGCCCTAGCCGAACTCAAGGAACTGAAACTACAATTACAAGAATTGTTGGACAAGGGATTTATTAGGCCGAGCACTTCACCTCGGGGAGTGCCAGTTCTATTTGTCAAGAAAAAGGATGGTACACTTCGTCTTTGTATCGACTACCGAGAACTAAATAAGGTGACCATTAAGAATAAATATCCATTGCCGATGATTGATGATTTACTTGATCAACTACAAGGGGCACGAGTCTTTTCTAAGATTGATCTGAGGTCGGGCTACCATCAGCAAAAAGTTAAGGCCGAGGATGTCGAGAAGACTGCTTTTCGGACGAGATATGGCCACTACGAATTTTTGGTAATGCCTTTCGGAGTGACCAACGCTCCTGCAGCATTCATGAATTTGATGAACAAAGTTTTTAGGCCGTACCTAGACGAGTTCGTGGTTGTTTTCATCAACGATATACTGATCTATTCCAAGAGTGGTGATGAGCATGAGAAGCATTTGAGGCTAGCCATACAAATTCTAAGAGACACGCTTAGCAAGTGTGAATTTTGGCTTTCCAGCATTTCATTTTTGGGCCATGTGATTAATGAAGAAGGAATATCTGTTGATCCAAGTAAGATTGAAGCCGTCGTGAATTGGCCGACGCCGACTAATGTGTCCGAGGTTCGTAGCTTTCTGGGTTTGGCCGGCTATTACAGGAAGTTTGTGAAGGATTTTTCAAGGATTGCAGTACCACTGACACAACTAACTCAGAAAGGAGTGGCGTATGAATGGACCGAGGATAGGGAATCAGCTTTTCGGGAGTTAAAGACGAGGTTGGTTACAGCACCGATACTTATACTACCGTCAGACAAAGAAGAATTTTAGATTTATAGTGATGCTTCACATAAGGGATTGGGTTGCGTGTTAATGCAAGAGGTAGGGTTATAGCGTGTGCATCCCGTCAATTGAAACCTCACGAAAAGAATTATCCTGCCCATGATTTAGAATTAGCAGCCGTGGTGTTTGCTTTGAAGATTTGGCGTCATTACTTGTATGGAGCTTCTTGCCAAGTTTTCACAGATCATCAGAGTTTAAAGTACCTATTCACTCAAAATGAGTTAAATTTAAGACAGAGAAGATGGCTTGAGTTATTGAAAGACTACAACATGCAAATTCAGTATCACCCAAGTAAAGCAAACGCAGTAGCCGACGCATTGAGCAGAAAATCAGTTGGAAGTCTGGCATGCTTAACCATGATTTCAGTGAAGCCGACCGTTATAGAGGAAGTGAAGGCCAGACAAATGGAAGACGGATTCTTCAAGAAAGTTGCCGATGAGATTCTCACCAAGCCGAGGTCAGGATACACTATCGAAAATTAGGTACTTAAGTTTGAAGGAAGATTGTGCGTGGCCGACATTCTAGAGTTGAAAAGGAAGATTCTGCAAGAATCTCATGGTTCCAGATTTGCTGTTCATCCAGGGAACACTAAGATGTATCAAGATGTGAAACAAACTTTTTGGTGGCCGAATATGAAAAGAGAAATAGCCGAGTTCGTATCCCAGTGTTTACATTGTCAATAAGTGAAAGCAGAACACTAGAGGCCAGCAGGACTACTTCGACCTTTGCCGATTCCTGAGTGAAAATGGGAACGCATCTCCATAGACTTTGTGGTTGGTTTCTCGAGGACACAAAAAGGCATGAATTCAATTTGGGTTATCATTGACAGATTAACCAAGTCAGCACACTTCTTGCCTGTTCAGACTACATTCAATACTGACCGACTTGTTGTACTGTATATGAATAAGATTGTGAGACTTCATGGAGTGCCGATGTCCATTGTGTTAGATCGAGATCCGAAGTTTGTTTCTAGACTTTGGCAGAGTTTACAAAGAGCTTTGGGAACCGATTTGAAGTTTAGCACAGCTTTTCATCCCCAGACTGATGGACAAACAGAGAGAACGATTCAAACACTCGAAGATATGCTCAGACTATGTGTGTTAGACTTCAAGGGAAGTTGGGAAGTACATCTACCGTTAGTAGAATTCGCTTACAACAACAGTTATCAAGCTAGCATTGGCATGGCGCCGTACGAAGCTTTGTATGGAAGGAAGTGCAGATCACCGATATGTTGGACTGAAGTGGGAGATAAAGCTTTGATTGGCCCCGAACTAGTTCAAGTTACAACCGAGAAGATTAAGCTCATTCGACAAAGGATCAAAACTGCTCAAAGTCGACAAAAGAGCTATGCCGACCAGAGAAGAAGAGAGTTGGAATTTGAAGTTGGGGATCATGTATTCTTGAAGGTTTCACCAATGAAAAGAACTTCCAGATTTGGGAAGAAAGGTAAGTTAGCACCTCGTTACATCGGGCCGTTTGAAATACTTGAGAAAGTTAACCTAGCTGCCTATAGACTGGCTTTACCACCAGAACTAAGTCAAGTTCACAATGTGTTCCACATTTCAATGTTGAGGAAGTATATTCGGGATCTACTGCATGTAATTGATTATTTCGGGATTGTGGTTAATGAAGATTTAGGCTACGAGGAGAAGCCGATGAGAATTATTGACAGACAAGTGAGACAATTGAGAAACAAGTCAATACCAATGGTAAAGATTGAATGGAAGGAGCATTATGGCAAGGAAGCTACATGGGAAAAGGAAGAAGAAGTGAAAATCCGACATCCAGAGTTATTTGTAGAGCAAGGTAACTTAAGTTTGGGGACCAAACTTCTTTAAGGAGGGTAGGATGTAACAACCCTCACTTTACTCTAGTCATGCTTGCATATATTACATGATCTTGTCTTGATATGTTACATTTGCAAAACCTTGATTTGTCTTGCATAAGTGTTACTTGCATACTTTATTCCTTGTTTGGTGTGTGTGTGTTTAGCCTAGGTTAATCTAGGCCGAGGTCACCTTAAGCTTAGAACCATCTTGGAACCACTTTGGTTGACCTCCACCTTCACCAAGGCATGATTGGCCGGGATGTCATCATCTAGGCCGAGGTGTTCATCACCAAGGCCGAGATATGTATTATCTAGGCCGAGATGTTACCTTTGCACCTAGTGATCTTGTTCCTGGATTGGTATGACCTAGACCGAGATGTGACACATCTAGGCCGAGGTGTGGCACAGCTAGGTCAAGTGTTGTCCTTCCTAGTCGAGATCATTGTACTTGCTGAAGCTCTGTCCTTAGCCGAGATTGTTACTTGTCGGAGTACCCTTGCCATCCTGCTTGTTGAACACACTTTGTCATGGTCTTATCTTTTCACTCAGTCACCTTTTTCAATAGAGCCAACCAGCCGTTGCCACGTGTCCGAGCTGAGTATTAAATCAGCCGGCAGAGAGAGAAATGTATCATTTGTTGTATGTCTTTGTTCTTGAGGAGAGAGAAGCTCTAGAAGAGGGAGAAGGAGTTCTTAGAGGAGGAATAGATTTTCCAAGCTTGATCTTCACACCTTGAGCTGTTAGATTCGTGTCTTGAGGTTAGAATCTTAATCTACTCTTGTTGCTCTTATTGATCATCTAGCTGCATTGCATGATCGAACTTGATTTGCAAACCATGCATCGATTTAAAGTTTGGTTTTAGAAAGAGAAAGTGATATTCATGTGTTCTTGAATAGAAGTTTTGTTTGATCCGAAAGTTTGCATCAAGATTTATGTTTTTGTATTTGTTTTCATAAAATCTTCAAGTATGGGTACCCAGGTCCATGTTTTTGAATTCATAGCATGAAATCTCAAGTTTTGAAATAACAAGTTATGCTCTTTGCACTCATGTCCTTCATGTTCTTCAAAGAAAGGGAAACCCAGATTTTCCCGACTTCGTTTCCTTGAATGTGGCCACCGGGACCATGCCTCGGCAAGGGGGGTGTGGGACCTCGGCCAAGACCTGGTTGGTGCCCATTATGTTTTCTCGAGATGAGGAACAATATTTTGTTTTAGTTCGACTTAGTTGTGAAGTAATGCCGAGATCATCTGCATTCATGTAAAGCTTGTTTGATAGTGCATTCAATGGGATTTGTTATGTACTCGTAGGCCTTGGATCCGTGCTTGTAACCCCGATGTTTGAAGAACTATGTGAGTGGTATTTTTAATAAAGCTATGTTATAAAGTTTTGATAAAGCTTTACTTTGTTTTGAAAAGTATTTGTTAAGCATGAATGATTATCCCTATTTTGTGTATCAAGTGTTAGTCTTATTTTGGATAACAACCTTTGAAAGTCCGTACGTGCTAGGGGACTATAAGCATTTGTAGCACAACCTTTGAAAGTCCGTACGCGCTAGGAGACTATAAGCATTTGTAGCACAATCTTTGTTAACGTCACCCCTTGAAACTTGAAAGCCTTGAAAGACTTTGATTGATGAAGCTTAAAAGATTTGTTAGATGAACTTGATTCCTCCCTTGTTGGTTACAAGCTATGATTATGTATTGTTTTGTTAAAGGTCTCGGATATCATGCATGCAAACCTTTATTACTTGTACCATTTACTGAGTATCCAAGCTCACCATCTCTATATATATGTAGGTGATGAACAGGACGGCGGTGACGCCTAGATATGCTTTGCAACTTGTTTGGACTCGCATTTTGTAACATCTTGAAGATCATGCTTCTTTGCTTGTAATTCATTTTGTTTTGTATATGATGGCTTGAGAAGTCTTTTGGTCAAGATGTGTTTTTGTATTTCATTTTATTGTATCCAAGTTATAAGACCTTGATAAGATGCATGACATTTCATTCGATCTATGCACAGCTCTTATGGACTACTTAGATTTAAATTTATTGCTTCCGCACATGTTAGTCCCATATATATACTCTGATTGTGTGTGAATTCTTGTAAGTTGGCCTTTGGTAATCTCGGATTACTGGCCATCACGACACCATTCTACTAAGGGCGGAATTAGGTCGTGACACAACGGGTTTCTGAGCAAGGCAAATCGAGAATGCATCATCCAATCATTCCGAGGCGGAGTTAGACGGCCTTTTGAATTTCATACTTAGTTTATTTTGTAATTAATTCGTTAATTAATTAAGGGATTGTAATAATTAATTAGATAGAGTAGTTAATTATCTATTGGGTTTGTATTATTCTTTTGGACCCTCCGTCGAGAGGGCGAATTTGTAATACGTGTGCGTGCGTGTGTGAATGTCTTCCAACCCCACGTCTTTCTCCCTTTTATTTACTAGTTTTTTATGGTTAGTTTATGGCATGTTTCAATTAGCATACTTATGCTCACATGTTTGCATCATTCATCTGTATTGTATGCACCAGGCTCGGCGCATCATGCTAACTGCATTGTATTTCAATTCCAACTTGAATACGTGCATCGAGTTGTCGCATTTCACATGCCATTCTTAGGGTAGCCGAGCCTATCTTAGTTGCATTTTGCATGCGTTGCATTAGCCATTGTTAACATGAACTAGGATCATGCATGATTATTAACTAGTTTCTTATTTTGGCTCAGAGTACACTGTGAGTGTTTATGCTTTAGCATCTTGCATGTATGTGAATGTTAACATGATAGCATGCTTGCCATGAGGCTAATTGTTTATGTGATATAACTGTCTGAATGCTTGTGGGTGAAGGTTGGATTGCTTGAATTGGAACAATTCATTGGAATCCGTGTGTTTAGCCTACTTGCGAGTAGCAAACTTCAAACCATTTCCAAACAAACAGATATGCAATGCTTTGTCCCAAATTAGGCGATCTAGTCTATACTTGTTTTGCTGTGCGCATCACGTAGTAAAGATTAGCTAATTAACCGGAATAAGAGCACATAATGTTTCAAAACTCGATATCATGGTCAGTAGATGCCGATCTTTGATCGGGCGAGCAGGGGTGCTCACGAAGTGACCTTTCCCAATCGTACCCAAGTTCCTGAATTGAGGTAACTTTGGTGATGACAGACACGTGGCCTTAGGCACGAGTCAGGGTTTTCTAAATTCCCCCAAAATAAAATATTTAGGTGGCGACTCTATATCTGTCAAAGCAGTCCATGTTTGGCACTTCTTTCTAAAAATCAGTTTTTCAAAACGATTTGTCGGATTTGGACTCTTTGGTGATTTATCGGTCTCGCATTGCACTTTGCTGGATTAGATTCAGAACTGTGACATATGAGTCCAAACTGTGGTAGCATAAGCCCTCGAGGGCGCGTCTACACTCAAGAACAAGGAGAAAATGCGTAACAAAAGTGTGGATAAGAAGCAAGAAGACACAACGGTAGTTACTATCGATGATCTCATGGTCGTTTGTAAAGATGATTGTATCAATTTTGTGGGCTAAGAGAGAAATTGGGTGATTGATTCCGGTGCTTCTTTTCATGTGACTTCTCGAGTTGATTTCTTCACTACCTACACCAAAGGAGATTATGGTTCTGTTCGAATGGGTAATGAAGGTTTGTCCAAGATTATTGGCATGGGTGATGTTTGCTTGGAAACAAATTTGGGCTGCAAGTTGTTGCTTAAAGATGTGAGGCATGTTCCCGACATTCGCCTCAATTTGATCTCTACTGGGAAGCTAGATGATGAAGGCTTCAATAACAAATTTGGTGATGGAATATGGAAGCTCACAAAGGATTCTTTGGTGGTGGCTAAGTGCAAGAAGACTCATACACTTTATTCGATGCAAGGAAAAATTTGTAAATGTGTTGTTAATGCACTTGAAGATGATACTTCTACCGAATTGTGGCACAAGCGGCTTGGTCATATGAGTGAAAAGGGACTGCAAGTTTTGTTCAAGAAAGAGCTTCTACCCGGTTTGAAAGGTACACATCTTAAAACTTGTGTTCATTGTTTGGCGGGTAAACAATATAGAGTTTCTTTTCATAAAAATGTTGCTTCTAGAAAAGAAAATGTGTTGTAGTTGATTCATTCGGATGTTTGTGATTCTTTAAAAGTTAGAACATATAGTGATGTACTTTATTTTGTTACTTTCATTGATGATTATTCAAGGAAAGTTTGGATTTTTCTACTAAAAACTAAAGATTAAGTTCTAGAAGTATTTAAGCATTTTCAAGCCATAGTTGAAAGAGAAACAGGGCAGAAATTGAAGTGCATCTGATCAGATAATGGTGGTGAATACATTGGGCCATTTGATGAGTATTGTCGTAGCCAAGGTATTCGGCACCAAAAGATAGTTAAGAAGACTCCTCAACAAAATGGCGTTGCCGATAGGATGAACCGCACCATTGTGGAAAGAACAAGGTGTTTGCTTTCACAAGCTAAATTGCCAAGATCTTTTTGGAGTGAGGCAATGAAGACAGCAGTTGATATGTCCAATTTGTCTCATTCCTATCCTTTGAATGGTGATGTTCCAGAAAGAGTTTGGACCAGTAAAGATGTATCTTATGAGCACTTGAGAGTGTTTGGTTACCGAGCTTTTGTTCACATTCTAAAGGATGAGAGGTCCAAGCTTGATAGTAAGTCAAGACAATGTATTTTTCTTGGCTATGGGCGTAATGAATTCGGGTGTAGATTGTGGGATCCGGTCGACAAGAAAGTCATTCGAAGCCGTGATGTTGTGTTTCTTGAAGACCAAACAATTGAAGACTTTGGCAAAGGTGATCAACCGGAGCCAAAAACTATTGATCTCATTGACATGGATCCATCTCCTTCATTTTCAATTGTTGATGAAAATGGGGAAGATATGTAGCCACCTATTGAAGATGTGGAAGATGATGCTAATCCTAATGAAGTTGAGCCAGAAATTGAGAAAGAGCATCCAACTCAAGAACCGCCACCACAACTTAAGTTAAGGAAATCTACAAGGGACCGACAACCTTCAAGAAAGTATCCTTCCAATGAATTTGTGTTGATTTCCGATCAAGGGGAGCCTGAGAGTTACCAAGAAGCAATTGAGCATGCAAAGAAAGGTGATTGGAAAAAGGCCATGGACGAGGAGATGAATTCCTTGCTTGAAAACCAGACTTATGATTTAGTGAAGTTGCCTAAAGGGAGGAAAATTCTGAAAAATAAGTGAGTCTTCAAATTGAAGAATGATGGCAAGAATCTGAGGTACAAGGCACGTCTTGTTGTGAAAGGCTTTGGGCAAAAGAAAGGTATTGACTTTGATGAGATTTTCTCGCCAGTTGTGAAGATGTCTTCTATTCGGGTTGTACTTGGCATGGCTGCAAGTATGAACCTTGAAATTGAGCAACTTGATGTGAAGACCGCATTTCTTCATGGTGATCTTGAAGAAGAAATTTACATGGAGCAACCATAAGGTTTTGTGGAGAAAGGGAAAGAGAAATTTGTTTACAAATTGAAGAAAAATTTGTATGGCCTCAAGCAAACCCTGCGGCAATGGTACAAAAAATTTGACTTTTTCATGATGAATAATGATTTTTCTAAAACCACTTCGGACTATTGTGTGTTTGTGAAAAATTTTTCGGATGGCAAATTTATTATTCTTTTACTTTATGTTGATGACATGTTAATTGTGGGTCAAGATTCTACCATTATAAACAGGTTGAAATTGAAGTTGAGCAAGTCTTTTGCTATGAAAGATTTGGGACCGACAAAACAAATACTTAGTATGAAAATTATTCGTGATCGCAAAGAGGGGCTGATTTGGTTGTCTCAAGAAAGCTACATTGAGAAAGTTCTTGAGAGGTTCAACATGAATAAAGCAAAGCCAGTTGGTTGTCCACTTGCGGGTCACTTCAAGCTTAGTTTGAATAAATATCCTACAAGTGAGAAAGATAAGGAAGAGATGCTGAAAGTTCCTTATGCTTCAGCAGTTGGTTTTTTGATGTACGCCACGGTTTGTACAAGGCCGGATGTTGCTCACGCCGTTGGTGTGGTGAGTCGTTTTCTCTCTAATCCGGGTAAAGAACATTGGGCAGCGGTAAAATGGATTCTAAGGTATCTTCGAGGGACTTCGAAGGTGTGTTTGTGTTTTAGGGATGGTAAGCCGATACTTGATGAGTTCACAGATTTTGACATGGCCGGTGATATTGATTCTAGAAAATCTACTTCGGGGGCATTTGATGACTTTTGCAAGAGGAGCTGTGGCATGGCAATCTAAATTACACAAATGTGTTGCTCTCTCAACTACCGAAGCTGAATTTATTGCCATTACGGAAGCTTGTAAAGAAGAGTTATGATTGAAGAAATTTTTGTAAGAGTTGGGTTTAAAGCAAGAAAAGTATATGCTTTATTGTGATAGTTAAAATGCTATTCATTTGAGTAAAAATTTTACTTTTCATTCGAGAGCGAAACAAATTGATGTGAGATACCATTGGATTTGTGATGTGTTAGATTCGAAATTATTGCGACTCGAAAAGGTTCACACGGATGAAAATATTTCAGATATGTTGACTAAGAGTTTGTCGAGGGACAAACATTTGAAATGTCGAACTTTGGCGGGTATGGTTGATATCTCCACCTAAGTCGGTAAGGGGAGAATTGTTGGGTATACCTCCTTATTGGAGTGTGGGATCCAATGGTTTATTAAAAGAGTTTTAATTTGGTTTGGTATTATATATTTTTATGTATTATATTTAATTTGGTGGAGACCCAATTCAGTTTGGAAACAACTAAGGTTTTGATAATAAACCCTAGATTCACAATATTTTAGGTATTGTTTTTGCTCATCCCGAAGTGGAGAACGGTTGCTCCACACACTCCACTTTGGTGGAATCAATTATTTGGGTGTGTGAAAAGTGGAATTAATTGGGCTGGTTCTTTGCTTCATTTTCGGTGTTGATTTGGTTCGTTATTTTGGATCTTCTACAATTTTGGTTCTGAAGATTTTTGTTCATCTATTTGGTGAGGTCTTTTTTCTTATTTATTTGTGATTATTTAGAATTCACCTAAGGGTGGTTTGTGAGACCGTTCGTGTCTCGTTTGTAATCATTTGAAAACTATTTTGTTGATAGTGGAATCGGATTTCGATCCCGTAGACGTACATCACATTGAGGGAACCACGTAAAATTCTTATGTTGCTTTTGATTTAATTTTTCCGCATTAGTTTTTATTCCCATTGATTGATTGATTTACTTATGGGGAATCGCATATTTTCTCTAACAAATATGACCTAAGTTTAGAAGTTGGGATTGACAATAAGGGTGAATAATGGATATTCTGATTCGTTTAAGTTGATCGAATCGAACCGAACCGATCTGTCACATTTTAGATGGATGCGTGATGACAAATAGACGATTACAGATTGTTTTTTTCCAATCTACCTAATTTTGAATGGATGGCAAATTTGAATTTCCTTTGACCGCAACCAAACTACCAAACAGCAAACACCCCTAACAATTTGTAAGATTTTGTATTTTCAATTTGTTTAGATATTCTATTTGTGTTTTCAATTGAAAAAGAATTCAAATATTCTATTATGTTTTCAATTTAAAAATCCTTTTATCAAATGACGAGTTGATATTTGGTATTTTTGTATAAAAAATATAGGGCTTAATTTATCATTTAAAAAAAAATCAAATTAAATAATTTTTGAATAGAAAAAAATAATGAAATAATTTTGATAATGTATGATTTTCTTATATGTATTTATTATTAATATTTGGCAATTTACTTAATAATCTTTTGGTTATGTTGAGTTGGATTATTATCCAAAAAAAAAATTATTGACAAATTGTTGTATTATGTTCAAAATTTATAAAAATTTAAACCGCCAAACCGATTTGCATCCATCCGCCAATCCGCATCCGTCAATTCGGCAAACGGATACGGATTAATTTTTTTCCAATCTGCCCATCAGGTGGACAGATGGCGAATTAAAAGTTCCCTGACCGCAACCGAACTGCGAACACCCCTACTAACCAGCCAAACTTCCTTAAAGATATGTTTGGGTCTGATTAATATAGTTCTGATTTTCGACATTTTTTGTTTTTCATGTTTTCGAAAACAAAAACAACAAAATGTTTGAAAGCCTCCATTGCTATCATTTTAGTACAAAAATAGTTTTAAAAATTTCAGAAAACTTTAAAAAAAGAAGTGTTTCTTAAAAAATTGAGGTGTTAACAAAATTCTCTTGAAAACAAATTTCGTAAATTTTGTGAATACCTGTTTTTTTTTTTTTTCCGGTTTTTTTAGAACATAGAACAGTTTTCGAAAATGATAGCAAATGCACTTCAAAGTAACCATGATATGTCAAATGCACCATAAACTACTCTTAACACAATGCTATATGAGCCAAAGCATCAGCAATGCACTTTCTACAAAATATACCCAAAAAGACCAAATTAGTTCCCAAACAGAGATGTCAAAATTGCCAAAACCGCAATCACAATGATAATATTAAGGAAATAGTTTGACTGGAGAGGCTTATCTGGGCTTCCCCCAATGGCTTCATACTCTGCTCGAATCTTTTGCTTCATAGAGTCCGATAGTTCTCTCTGCAATTCAAATAGGCAACAACACTATTGAATTTATTCCTCTCCTTCATTTAGACTTCCAAGTTTTAGATGTGAGTTCACAGGGTTTGACAATAGCTTCATCTTGTGTTATTAAAAGAAACGGCACTAGAAAACAAGATACTGGTATTTTAATCCTGCAGGAACCATGAAAAGTAAACTATTTAAACTCTTTGCAGATACATGTAAATTTCCTTCATGTGAATATTTCAGGCAGAATAATGCAAGACAATTTCCATAACCACCGACTAAAACAATATTATAACAGCTATATACGATTACAACCTTTCCAGATGAGTACTTGGCGGCAACAAACTTCTCTGGTGCAGCTGTCGCAGGGCCATCATCTATTGAAATACCCTGATCACCAAATTAACAAATCAACTTAGTGAAGAATTTACAAATCATTTTATTTCTTATAACCTATTGGAATTTAGAAATCAATATGGAAATTATTGATCAAAACGAAACCAAAACAACAATCAAGAAGAAATTAGGAAATTGTAAAAGACATGTTAAATAGTACATATATGGAGAAGACATATGCATGTTAAGGGCAAAAAAAAGGGCAAACCTTCATCATTTTAAAGTTATTTCAGACATTTCTAAATGTTTTTTGATTCTTTTATATGTTTAATTTAATGAACTCCTTAGAATGTATATAAACACACACTGACAAAAATTATTTGTGTTACCAGAAGAAACTATGTACCTGCCATTTATTTGAATAGAAGAAACAATATAATATTTCTTTTTGAAAACCATAATATAAATCCTAAATCAGAGACAACTATCATCTAAACAGAAAGAACATGCATGGCTAACGCTAACAAACCTCAGGAGGGTCAAATTTGGCTCCAAGGTTGCTGAGTTTGGCATGGGCCTCAGCATAGTCCTTGAAAAATTCATCCTGATCTGCAGCATATTTCTCAGCATAAACCTACAGTATACATAAAATTTAAATCAATACATAGTGAAACAATCTGTAAGATAACTTCTCTTAAAGTAGAACCTCACTCTCTTTCACCTTAAATGCTGGATCTTCAAAAAGAACAGCATCGGTTGGCAAAACTAGTAAATCTTCATCCATTCTTTCTTTGATATCCTGTATCAATCAATCACAATCAATGAAGAGAACTCGACATCTTTTCATTTTATGATAAGCAAAGTATTTCAATAGTGTGCCTTGAAGTAGGAATTATCAAACTTCAGCCATTGCGCTGTCCAAGATTGTCCTCCTGGTGCTCCTGGTCCATCTTTCTGTGATGAAATAATTATAGCAGTCAAATTCTCCAAAATGATCATACATGATGAGCCAATGATACAAATTATCACATTATTGTAGTTATGATGCAAAATAAAGGCTAATTGTTGCAACTCTAGGGAAACTGTTACAGTACTTGTAGGTACTACAACTAGGGGTGCAACTTGGGAGAGTTCGGTTGGGTTGGGAGGTTATCCAAACTCAGCTCAAATTGTGTAGAGACTTGCCTAGGCCCAAATTGCAATATGAGATTGTCTACTCATGTTGGACCCGAGTTAAACCCGAATTGACCAAGTTGCACGAATTGTTCATAAATTTCAGTGTTTTTGTTTGTTTTGTTTTTTTCTTGCAGCTAAATTATTAATTTATTAAAATTAGACTCTATTTGCATTTTTTTTAGTAAATTATTAATAATATCAAAACAAATAATTTATATAATATAAGAAAAATGCTGCTATGGTAGTCTTTTCAATTTATGAGTGAGAATAAAAAAATGTAAGATTTTGCGTTATTTTTGTATATAATATATTTAATATGCTTTAATGATTCTAAATTACTTTAATGTTATGTAATGGCTAATAATTTAATGTATATTTAATATTTTTATATATCTATATATAATTCGGGCATCAGGTTGCTCGGGTTGTTTGATATCTTTGTCTAAACCTGCCCAAATTTAATTTGAGCTTTTGAAGTTTTGCCCAAGCCCATACTGAATTCAAAAATATCTTGTCCAAACTCTAAAAAAATTCGAGTTGAACTCGGGTTGCTCAAGTTGAGCTTGCCCAAGTTGTACCCCTAACTACAACAAAAAGAGGGTTGGGGAAAAAGGAATATAAAGCAATCCATATCCATATGATTAACAGAAGATGGGCTAACATTGAGCAAAAAGAGAAAAATGATGCTCCTCATGGCAATCTTGTTCATAAACAAATGATGCAAGACTTTGCTAAGTTGATTTTGTTGGCCTACAGTTGTTGATGTAAGATAACTATCATCTAACCAACAAGGTTATAACCTTAAAATAGGGTTTTTGGAAGGGAAACATTCATCCGTGCAAATCTGGGAGAAGTTTTTTTTTCTTTAGGGAGTAGAGAAGGCAGACCAAACCACAGTGATGAGAAACAAATATATTTCAGAGATGCAGGAAATCAGAATAGCCAACAAAAGGACTCATTTTGCATTTTCAGTTATGGAACCAACTGATTAATTGATGTTTATGATGGTTAACCACATACGAAGGTTTTCAGCCCCAGTTTCTGACTCATTGAAAAGACTAGCTTACCCTCCTACTAAAAAGCAGAACAGTAAGCCAATGGTTCATCACCTATACCAGGTTTAAAAAACACAGTAACAATGCCATGAGAACACTGAATAATGGTCACACATGTGATTTTGCAAACAGGCTTATGAAAACAACAGCATATTCTAAACAAGTTTATGACAATGGTGACAGAATTTACATGCTATGTACTGTTGGGTAATGATGCTTTCCAACTAAGTTTCTCTACATCACATGTTATTTTTCACGCACAGCATTAGTTAAAGCTGATTAAGTACCGTGTACTTTGTCTCCGGCTTGCCCCAACCACTGCGTTCTGGTCTGGACCTTCCCAGTGTGTGCGCACCCGAGAGTGCAACTATTTCCTGCAAGCCAACCCGCTCAATAGTACACAACACAGAAATTGTCATAACATCTGAAGATCAATTGATATTTTTATAATTGTAACCTTGTCATTCAATCCCATCCTATAGAAAACCTCTCGCAGATGAGCAGCAGGATTAGGGGGGCCCGCATCTAGACATGAAGTTTCAACTTTAAAAGTTAGTCTCAAAACTGAAGCAGAACCAAGTTTACAATCAGCATCACAAGGCAAGAAGTATCACTTTAAATCTGAAGAACCATGAAATCATGAAAGAAAAAAGTATCACCAAGTAAAACATCCAGTAATAGAACAGAAGAAACCAAAAGTGGGGCTTTTCAAATTTTTACTTTTTAACACCATTCATTATCAATAGAAACCTAGTCAGATGAAACCTGATCTCCAACAATATCAAACAGCAAGCTATAGTATGCGGGTAGGTACTGGTCATAAGAAGGCACTATTCTTGGGTAGATGGCGATAAAAAAAAAGTCTTGGAGCACCACCAAACATCCATAATTTTTGTAGAAATTCTCAGAAAGATAACTATATGGTATTATTTGGAAGCATTTTTATAATAGAAATCGAAGCATCACAATAGGTACAACTATCTCTATATGTAGGTTTATGAAAACAGAATCTAGTCTTGAAGTAGTGTAGAGCCCATACTCAAATATCATGCAGTCCATGCAACACATAAGCTTCATCCACAGAAGACATGGTCGAATCCAAATCTCTAAATCAAATTCAGTTTCCTAGTCTTTAGCCTTGGTAGCCATGCCACATATAGCTGATTGTGTAATGAGTTGACATATGGCAAGAGGGGGAAGTTGAATGTTCTGTTTTCTATGTATCCTACTGTAGGTAATCTGGCCACAAATAAAAAAAAGGGTGGCCGTATATGTATATAACTGATAAGTGCTTGAATGTTTATATTTAAGCCCCCTAAAGTGCACTTGTTAATCCTTGAGTTCTAATTACTTGATGTGTTCTAATGCATTTTTGTTCTTTGTAGGGATTCGAGCTCATGATGCTAAATGACTATTAATTTTGAATTTTTGAGAGCTTGAGGAAACATGCATTGAAGTCCAAATCAAGTGAAGGAAATGAAGTGTTGAAAGTTGAAAAAGAGCAAGCAAGTCTCCCTTTTGTGCATGAGCACAAAGTCTGAGTGCTTGAGCATTAAAGTTGCTGAAGAGAAAAATATTATGCGCCTGTGTGCTCAAGCACAATAACAAACACAACATCGTCTACAAAGCTGATGTTATCTTACCAGGAAGCCTTCCTTCTTCTGGACATTGATCAGGACTAGAAGTATCTACTCTTCCATACTTCATAGGGATTTTGGGGCCGCCAGCCTCCTGTAATTTCAAAGAAATTGAACACGAAATCAGTTTCTAAATACGATCAAAGAAATCAATATCTGAATTAATTTTCGTGTTCACATCAACTTCACACTATTAACAATGACCTCGATTGCAGTAGCACTAGCCAATTGGAATAAATCCGCATATGTCACACCAGAATATTTGTCTTTGATAGTCTCGAGAAGTTTCAGTGCATTTACAAGACCTGAATCACCAGCTTGTGAGGTGCCATTAATATAGACAAGCATAAAAGTTTATGAATAATGCAGACACCTACCAGCGTTAGCTGCATGTTTCAGCTCAATTTCAAACCTTAGACTTCCATCAGCTCCACCTCTTTGTGGCCATTCCTCAATGTTCTTGTTATAAGTACCTGCATCATGCCATCCTAGACGCACCTGTCATCGATGAAAATATTCACAATACATCTTAACAATATTTATGAAATCTGTTTTGTCTCCATATTAAATATCAGCAAAGAAAGATATCCACAATAACTTTGAAAAAGAAATTATATACATAACTAGTTTATATGATAATATAATTTTACTTGCTGGGAAAAAAAATTAATAACCTAACTTTGAAAGATGCAAAAAATAATTGTATAGAAGATCCTAGACTAGGCAACAAGGACTAAGAAGTAAACATGGTGTATGACTAATAGATAAAGTGTTTGAAAACAGATAAAATATTGGGTGAATGAAAAAATGCTTGAAAACGATAACAAAACATATACATATCTACCCTATAACAATTCAAAAGATTATTGCCACAAGATGTTTAAATATAATCAAAGTACGAGGGTGCACTAGATTTAAAAACAACGAATAAATGGACTAACATGCATATATTAAATCCTTCCTGTCAAGTGAATAATGCAACATAAATTTCAAGTAAAATACCTCATGTGAAGGTAAAGTTAACATTGACGTGACCAGCGAGAACCAACAATTATAGCAAACACTGAGAAAATTTCACTAGGGCAAATCAAAAGGAAATCTTCCAACCTTGATCTAACGGACAGCTGGTTAATTTCCTATATTGACGGTTGTAAGCATCATTCCAGATGAAGAAAAGTTCATGACGTGTCATTAAAGAGAAGAAATCTAGATGCCTAACAACTTTGCTCAATAATGATAAAAGATAACACTCGCGTTTCCTGTCTTGTAAACAACCTCTGCTCTCAGCTTGACACAAAACATTACAAATTATCCTTGATAGCCCCAAAATATCCTCTAAAACACCTATTATGAGGTATGCACTCGACCCAATCTGTGACTATCAACACCGCAATACAGATAAATAGTCATTCCCTGCCTCTACTTATTGTTTGGTCTCTATTTGATTACATGAAATAGAAAGGATAATAAAGTGCGTTACACAACTAGCAGGCTCTATTAAAATGATTTCATTTTCATGAATGAAGACAAAGACAACAAAATTTTCATTTCAATTCATTTCTTTCCTATGCTTTCTATGGCAAACAATAGAGGCTGAAGAGGCAAAAAAATAACAATACGAAGCTACTACTGACGTGTAATTCCCTATCCAAGCAAGATACGATTCAGAAAATGTCAAAAACACTGAAATTACAAGCATACAAATATTTTGCGGGACTTGTCACCAAACACATTTGGCTGATTATATAGAAATGTGCAAAAGACAGAGATAGTTGCATTGAGATGAGAGCATATGAGAGAAATTACCAGAATCGGATGGCAGAACTTAGTATTGAGAAGCTCCTTGATATCTTCTCTGGCACTTTTCAGTTGATCTGGATCGGACGCAAAGCATTTCGGAGACGCAACTGTTCCGAAACTGCTAGCAGCCACATGAACCGCCGACCTTCTCTGAAATTCAAATCAACAAACACTTCAAAAATAGCATAGAGAGAGAGAGAGAGAGAAACAAAAGCAATAATACATATGTAGAGAGAGAGAGAGAGAGAGAGAGAGAACCTGGCGAAGGAAGAGATGAGGAGAGAGAAGACGAGATGATCGGAGGCATTTGAGGGAAGAAGAGGATGAGAGAGAGGGAGTAGATAGAGAAAGTCTGGCGGCTTTCGTGGCGGAGGGGAGGAGGCGAGAGGCGGCGCTGAGAGCAGCCATCGAAGAAGAAGATGCGGAAGTGAGAGAGAGACGTTCGGCCATTCGATCGTGTTAATCTTTGTTTCGCGCTGCCCTCTCCTACTTTTTTGTTTTTTTGGGGTGTGAGTTGGTCGGTAACAGCGGCGTGTGGTTTTCAGCCAATAGTGAATGGTACACGTATTTCAGCGTGTGTTGTCAGATATGGTGGCTAGTCGTGTCTTTATCCCAAACACACATTTGTGACACG
The DNA here is from genome assembly GCF_055761805.1 of Camellia sinensis. Lineage (NCBI taxonomy): Eukaryota > Viridiplantae > Streptophyta > Magnoliopsida > Ericales > Theaceae > Camellia > Camellia sinensis. The sequence continues at coordinate 148,226,799 of NC_138963.1, forward strand.
AAAAATGCAGATCCAAATAACCAACCAAACCAAGCCTTAAGTCCCATTAAATGAGATCGGTTAGATGAATCCTTCTTTTTCACGCGGCTCTATCACAAATTATTTTATTAGTCAAATTAAATAGATCCAAATAATGTATTAAATTTTTTATCAAATTTTTTGTATGAGCGTGAGATCTATATATATTTATATATGTGTGAATTTCGCATTTATGTGAAAGATTTAATAAATTATTTAGAGTCTTTAACATAATTCTTATGATAATTCTAAAAATGCTTAATTTGGTCTTAGAATATTTTCAACCCAATCCTCTCACTAAGAGGATGAAAATAAAAAAAAAAAATTTATTCAAAAAGTAAATATAGAATATGTTACTATTCATTCAAACTCCAACCACAAACTTTCATTTTCTTCTCTAAATATCTTCCTAAAAAATTAACCATTAATTTTCCCTCAATCTATTTTCCTTGCCATATATTATTTTATAGAAAAACCAAACTCTCATACAACAAAGGAAATGACTGCACAGCTTCTGAAGAAGAAATGGATGCAGAGCATGTTAATGAAAAAATGAATGCAGGGCATAATTATGAAGAAGAAATGGATGTTGAGTATATTCATGAAGAAATAGATGCAGAGCATATTTATTTACCATCATTCCCTGATTCTGAAGAAGAAATGGCAGCATGGAAAGATGAAAAAGATATATTACTTTATTTATATGCCTCCAACAACATTATCATAGCTCAATATCTTGAAGAAAATGATCAATTGGTATGTAAAGGTGCAGTACATTGACATATAATCAGAGAAAGTAAAAAGGAAGAAGGTTATGCTCAATTGTGAAATGACAACTTCTCAGAAAACCCCACCTATGAGGAAAATTTATTTCACAGAAGATTTCGAATGCGTAGAAGTTTATATTTATAGATTGTTGATGCCGTGAAAGCTCACAAGATTTCTTTGTGCAGAAGAAGGATGGTCTTGGTAGACTTGGATTGTCTATTTTGCAAAAAGTAACAAGTGCATTTCGAATATTGGTGAGTCTACTGCCATTCTATGTGCTAAAAAGTTTTGTCAGGCAATTGTTAAGATATTTGGAAAAAAAATACCTCAGATCACCTAATTCCAATGACATTGCAAGTTTGTTAAAAAAAAGGTGAAGAACGGAGCTTCCTGGGGATGCTTGAGAGCCTTGATTGCATGCATGGGTCTTGGAATAATTGCCTAACAGCTTGGGTAGGATAATGCTCTGGACATGGTGGATCCTCAACTATCATTCTTGAGGCAGTGGCATCTCATGACCTATGGATTTAGCATGCATATTTTGGCTTACTAGGCTCCAACAACAACATCAATGTCTTGCAATCATCTAATTTGTTTGTGAATCTCACCCAAGGTATAGGTCTTCCTGCTCATTATACCATCCATGGCATAGAGTTTAATGTTGGCTATTATCTAGCAGATGATATATACCCGAAGTGATCAACTCTGGTACAAATTATTTCTAAACCCCAAGATCCGAAGAAACAACACTTTGCAATGATGCAAAAAGCATTTCGAAAAGACGTTGAACAAGCATTTGGAGTACTTTAATCACGATTTGCTATAGTCAAGATACCAGCTCGTTTTTGAAATAAGTGTGTTACATGATATCATGTCTTCGTGCATCATAATGCATAACATGATTGTTGAGGATGAGTGTGGTGGGCATGCACGTGTTATTAATTGTGCTACTACAGCTCTCATCCCTAATGTTGAGATGGTTGTAACTAAAATAGAACGATTTCAATAGTTTCTTGCCCGGCAAAAAAAAAGATAAAAAGGCTCTGTAATGACCCCAAAACATGTGTCATATTTATCAGTAATTAATTATGTGTTTATGCGAATTAATTGAAGAATATCTGTTTGAATTAGAAGAATATTTGTTGAGATGAGAACTTTGGGACTGAAATTGATGACCGTAATGGGTTCAGAAAACGAAATTGAGCACGCCTATGTGATACCAGGAATTTTTAGAGCCATTTGGGACAATAAATTGAAGACTGAATTTCGTCTGATTCGTTAAGCCTTGTTTGGCTTAAGATTATGGCACAATTCTATTTTTATGACATAGATGTACATATAGATAAGTATAAGGGCCTTTGTTGACTCATTAACTCAAAAATAATAAAAGAAAAATCTAGAAAGAGAGAGAGAGAGAGAGAAGAATTCGTGGAGGGGAGAACCAAGGGAGGAAGAAGAGTAAAGAAAGGGGAAATCAAGCTATCTTCTTCATTTAAACAATCAAGGTAAGAATTCCTCTCTAATTTCTTGAAATCAGGTTGATTCATGCATGACCTCATGGTAAATAAGTGGATTGAAGAAGAAATATGTTTAATTTGAGCATGTATGGCATAAATTGATGATTTATGTTTATATTTGGCATTCTTGAGGAATAACCTCTATGGATATGAAGAAATGAAGCTTGTATGCACATGTTCATGGTTTTCTATTTTAATTCAAAGTTTGATCTTGTAAAGGATTCATGTGGGTTGTTTCAAGAGATTTGATATTTAATTTAAGTTGTTGGTCAAGTGTTTTGGGACTTGGGTTTCATCACTTTGAAGTTGTTTTGGCAAAGGAGAAATTGAAGCTTGAGAAGAGTCCAGAATTTCAGATTTTCGCGTGGTCCGCTCGAGCGGAGGGATTCCCGCTCGAGCGTGAAAATCGGCCTCCCAGCAGTTTTGGAAAATTGTGCAGTCTGCTCGAGCGGACAAAGTGGTGCTCGAGCGGGGGACTTATTTCAGGAAATTTTGAGAAGTTGAATTACATGATTTTCACATGTCATTTGCATCATTTAGCATCTCATAATCATGAAATAGAGTAAAGAAAGGATAGTATGGCATGAACACTTGCTTCTATGATAATGTGTTCTAATGTTAATAATTGCAGGTCAGGAGGCGAAGACCGTGCAATCGGTTTTGGAAACCCACTGTAAGTAACATTTCTGTAAAGATATGTTAGTATGATCTATGTTTAAAAGTGCTACGTTATGCTATGGTTTTGAAATGATAAATGTTTTCTGTGAACGAATGTCCAGTTTGCGAATCTAGTATGGCATCCATAGATAGTCCTAAGTGGACCAGTTTACGAGATCTCGGTATGTGTTTAATCGGTGTCCGGGACCGGTTACTCTAGTCGTTAGACGACAAATGTTATGTTCTATGGAGTATGCCATTATGTATGTTCTGATATGAGATGATTATGTTTATGAATGATTTATTTTATGGAAATATGAAATGTGGAATTCGTTTACTACCCCTTTACTTTAATGTTACTTGCTGAGCTTTAGCTCATTGTTTGTATATATGTATTTATAGGTGAGCACTCTGGGAGTCAAGCCTAGGCGGAGTCCGAGCCGAGCCGCCGTTTTGAAGCCTACCCGGTGTTTTGGTGCCTCCGAGTTGGGGTAGGCCTAGAAGGCCGTTAGGAAGCTTGGTTTTGGTTGTACATGTGGCGTGAGCCTATGTTTTGTACATGAATTTTGATTATATGTGATGTAATGTAGTGGGTAAATTAACATTTTTGGCATGTAATGCATGTTCATATAAATGCACAGCTCTTTGGACTATTAGCATTTTGTTTTCGCTTCCGCAAGCCCCGGTTTTGTATGTTTTGTACAGAAAGGCCTGTGGTAATCTAAGATTACTGGCCGGTTACGATGCCAACCTTCTCGGGACGGGTTTGGGTCGTGACAGGCTCACTATGTTATGAGAAATGCATTGGTTGAGCATTTGTAGGAAAGACGTGGTAATGGCCCCATTTAGAAGACATGGTTATTGATGTAATGATCCATTTATTGTTTTTGCACTAGGAACTTTTCGAGTTTACATGGGCTGGAGCTTTGTTTTTTACTCAAGGCACTGCTCTCTTATTTTCCCAACATGTAGCAGTAGCTACAATTCTCTGTATTGCTTTCAATTTTGTCTTTAGCAATGAGATGTAGATTGGAAAATACTAGGAGAGATTGGTTGGGTAGTTATTGAGGTAGTAGCATGTGTCAATTTGAAGTAATGATAGTTATATTTATAAAATATGTTTCGACTAAACAAAGTACAAAAACATAGTAGTGAATTTCCTAGCACTAGTAATCTGGTAAGACATCACCACCTTGATATTGGCTAAAGCTACTAAAATCACCATGGCTAAAAGAAACAGAGTTGTTGGCTACTTGATCATTTTGTTCTAAAATTTCTAATTTTTTCCTTCAAAAATACTCACGATCAATTGGGTTTGTAATGCATTTCAAGTCTATCTCCATGGTTTCTTTCTCTTGACGTTCATGCTGAAGTTTTAATCTTTTACTTTCATTTTCAACTTGTAACATCATGAGTTGGACACGCGTTGCAGAATCATTTTCCATTTTAGCAAATCGCTCTTCTCTTTACTTTTGCCTTCATTTTAAATTCACCATGATTTCTTGGTTTCCTTCAACAATGGATTCAAGGAGATGACTCTTATTAGCTATTTGCATCCTTCTCAACTTCTCTTTCTTCCTCTTTATAGGATGACTCGATGAATTGACATGATGGTCGACCTCTGCTACAGTCTTTTCATTTGTATCCAAATCAATGGAAGATGGTGTTACTAGGGATGCAGATATAGGAGATCCATTTTGAAATCCTTCAAAGTAATCATACCCTTGTTTGGGATTTTTTTTGGGGGTATTGTCAAGCTATTTCTCAGCTCCCTTAAGAGTGGGCCATACATGATCATATTGGAATCCTTTCCTCTTTTCAAGATGTTGTGCAAATAGGATTTTGGCCTGATCCATCTGCAAAATGAGAATTAAAAAAAATATATATTTATAGTAGTAACAACATTTTGTAAGATATATATAGTATGAACATGCTCATATTTTGTAACAACTTATGTTAGATAAAATTAACTTATACACATAATACATGACAAAATTGTGTAAGAAGCCTTACAAAATCTATCTCAAAAGCACTACTGGGATTAAGGCGTTCAACTGATCAAATACATGCCCGGAACTTGTTAATGGCCTTCATTATTATAGCCATGCAATATTGGAGGGATTTTGTTGTTCGAGAGCCAGTGTTGTAGTTTGGCAAGAGCTCACGATACTTGGCACTAATACGCTTCCATAACTTCTCATTTTTTGATTAGTACCCGTTACAGGATCTTGAGAAATTTCAAGCCATGCATTACATAGATTTTTATCCTCTTCCATTAAGAGTGCTCGACCACGTTGAACTGACTTTTCCACCCAATTCCACACTTGAAGACATTTCTATAAAAAGTTTCTATGGAAAGATGATTGTAGCTTTGATAGGAAAAGAACTGTGATTTTAGAAGAAAATGTATCTGTACATATAGACTATTTCTTATGTTAATGACCTGAATTCAACATTTAAAATGGTGATACTTTTCATCTACCAGTTGGTGGGAGAAGTTAATAAGGATAATGGACAAAAACTTTGATAGAAGTTAAGAAGATTGGCTAGTAGGAGAAGTTAATAAAGATAGATGCTGGACATAGGCTTTGACAAAATGTGAAGTATAAATAGTAGTGATTAATTCGGATTGTACAGGAGCTAATAAATTTTGCAACATTAATAATATTTAATTTTTAATTTTTTTGTTAATATATATTTAATATTAGACTCATTTTAAAGATATAATTTTAATATTTTTAATGATACCAAATTTATAAAATTTAGATGTACATATTAAAAGTTATTTGTATTTTATAACATATAACAAAAAATACAAAAGGATATAATTAGTATATAAATTTAAAAGCAAAAAGGCTTGAGGACAAAATTGGTATTTAAAAAATATTAATAGTGTTATAGAGATCATCCTTCATTTTTCATACTCCCTCTATATTTGAAGGATGAAACATCTATCCTCCGAAATGGAGAAGGATATGGAGGATGGGTTGGAGATGAGAATAGAGGGAGGATGCTTCAAATTTGAAGATATAGAGCATGGTTGGAGATGCTCACCCAATCCTCTCACCAAGAGGATGAAAATAATTTTTTTTATTCAAAAAGTAAATATAAAGTATGTCACTATTCATTTAAACTCCAATCACAAATCTTCATTTTCTTCTCTAAATATTTCCCTCAAAAATTAACCATCAATTTTCCCTCCATCTATTTTCCTTACCATCTATTATTTAATTTTGCAACATTAATAATATTTAATTTTTAATTTTTTGTTAAATATTTTTAAAATTAGACTCATTTTAAAGATATAATTTTAATATTTTTAATGATACCAAATTTATAAAATTTAGATGTACATATTAAAAGTTATTTGTATTTTATAACATATAACAAAAAATACAAAAGGATATAATTGGTATATAAATTTAAAAGCAAAAGGGCTTGAGGACAAAATTGGTATTTAAAAAATATGAATAGTGTTATAGAGATCATCCTTCATTTTTCATACTCCCTCTATATTTGAAGGATGAAACACCCATCCTCCCAAACAGAGAAAGATATAGAAGATGGGTTGGAGCTGAGAATAGAGAGAGGATGCTTCAAATTTGGAGATATAGAGCATGGTTGAAGATGCTCTTACACTAATTTTATTAAGGCTGTGTTTGATTTAGATTTTTAAAAATTATTTTTAAATGAATTTTTATTTATTTTTATTAAATTTCGGTTCATAAATTTGATTTTAAATTTCATTGCTCACAGGTTTACACTCTAAAATATATTATTCATAAAAACAAATTTTGTCAAAATGACCAAACTACCCATGTATATATATACCAAACAAACTCTACATTTTTCAAAACAAAACCGTCATCCTCTCTCTCTCTCTCTCTCTCTTTCTTTTCCCGATCTAAACCCTAGCTACCACCATCTACGCTACCTCTCTGCCACCGCTTCCGACACTGGTTTGACTCACCACTCGTTTCTCTCGCAACGATGTCCCCCTATCACCCTCACTCTCTCTCTCTCTCTCTCTCTCTCTCGCTCTCTTCTCTCTTTCTGATCTAAACCCTAGCCACCGCCAAACTGTATTTAATTTAACTTATAATATTACTTTAAATGAGAAAGCAAGAATTCACATTTTCTACAAATTTGATAAATTCAACACCGGGGGGGTAAATACGCCATGAAGTCCCTAAAGAGAGTCTCAATACATACATATACATAGGTTTACATCAAAAAATATCTCCACATGTGTTGACTATTAATACGACGGGAAATACACGCTCAAAATCATCTGTTTTTTTCACTTTTACCGACTACAATACGGCAGGACCAATGGACACCCAAAAACATTTCCCTACATTCGTTCGGTGATAAGCTCAAGACAGGACAATTGGACACCTAGACTTCCTTGTGCGGGCACCAACCATACATAACACTTTTCCAAAACCGACTCTCTACCCAAACTTACAAGCTATTTACTGCCCCCTTAATAATCTTTCAGAAGTTTCCAAGTATTCATACATTCGTTAGAGAAAAATTAATCTTTCATCGTCCAAGCAATTTTGGCAAAAATAATGTGACAATATCCAACATCTCAAGAACATTCCAAATTCACAATTCTCCATTCAAATACCACTTTGGTATCATGAGCCAATCATCAATTTAAAGAACTAAGGGTCCATTTCATTTTTATTACATCATTTCTAAATTTTCAAAAAATTAGGGCTTTCACAAGATTTGGGGCTTTTGTCCCTCAAGCATATATAATATTAATTTTCATTAAAAACTTCCATAATCCATGGCTAAAACTTGTAATCTTAAGAAAATTGTAGGAAAGGTACTATTTTTTTTTTTGGTAAGAAAACTTCAATTTATAAACTTAAACATTCATTAACTCATCAATGTCAAGGAAACACCACATAATCATCTTCAAATCAAAGAGATACAAGGTTAAAAGTAGTCCTTCCTCAAGAATCAAGACAAAGAAGCTATGTTTTTGAATAACTCTTTGTAAAATCTAAATCCAATCTGTAGAATCCAAGATCCCCAAGTGAACTTCACTTTTTGCAAGAGCTTTTAAGTTGAATCTTAGTGTAACGGGAGATTTCTAGAGAGAAATAGCTAGAGTTTTCAGAGCTAGAGAGAGAGAAAAGAAGAGAAAAGAAAAAGTAAAGAAAATGATCTAAAAGTCACTTTTTAAGTGACTGATATCGCGCAGACTGCTTGAGCAGTCTTTTCACCACTTGAGCGGTGAATGAAACCTTTCAGTATCTCTGCCTACAAAACGAGATACTAGAAACCCCCTTATCTTCGATCGAGTGACCTTTTGTTCGCTTTGAGTGGTCCCCCTATTTGCAAACCAAACTACTAGGGGTATCTCATCTCTGCTCGAACGGTCACCTGAAACGAATTGTCACAGCTTCCGACTCTGGTGATAATCGGAGGAGAGCGGTGGTGAGGACAAAAGCTGTTGCCATGAGAAGAATGTCAGATCAATGAAGTTGATCAATCGCCGTAAGAAGGTCAAATCGATTGTCAATCTCAGTTATCGTTGTCGTCTCAGTTTATCCTGATCTTTGATCTACTCTAGGAAATGAGGAGGTCAGAACGGCTGCAACACTTGTAAATTATTGGAGAGTGTATTTAATTTGTTTAATTTCAATTTAGGAGTCTTTGGAGTTGTTGTATCTTGATTTGGAGGAGTACAATTTGATTTAGATTTGTTAAGATTGTTCGTTTGCACTTGTTTTCGTCGAAAATTTCTTTGGGAACTTGGAAAATTTGTTTTAGTGTTGACACTAGCCTTTCTGGGGGTCGACACCACCTTGCTACCTTAATCTTAGTGTCTCTGTTGGTTTATAGGGTCGACACCACAAATCCCAAGGTCGACCATTGTTTGCTATTGTGTTCTGGTGTTGCTATTAAAATATAGGGTTGACACCACTAGTTCCTAGGGTCGACACCACTAGTTCCTAGGGTCAACCTTTATTTGCTGCACACATTAGTGTCTCATCATATTCTTCTTGAGGGTCGGCACCACTGTCTTGAAGGTCGACTCCTGTGAGTAAATTTTAGATTTTTGAGTACGATTTGGGCCCTCCTTTTTGGGGGTTTTGACTTATTCTTTTTATTGACTTTGGGGCTATTATTCTACTATTATAAATAGGCTCCAAACACACTTTTCTCATTATTTTCTCTTCTCTCTCTTTCTCTTTTTTATTTCAACATCGTGAGTCTCTCTTCTCCCTTTCTAAACGCAACTTTTTTCACTTAGATCTTTAGATCTATTCACCTAGAGCTATCTTTTCACCTTGGTCCTTTGAGAAAGATTGTAGATCTCGTTAACAGCTTCTTTTTTATCCAAGTAGTTCGTGGTTTCGTCGTTAGTGATTTTTGGGTTGTCTCCTTTTCGCTTCAAGAGGCAGGGATTTCTTTGTTCCTTTTCAATAAATAGACATGTGATAGATTTTATTGCATAAAAAATAACCACATTCATTATGGATTTCTTTGAAAGTCATGAAAATAGATCTAGAGTTTGATATTTGTGATTGAAGTTATTAAGTTGGTTGTTATTTGGGTTAATTGGGAAATAGTTTAACATGTTTATGTTGAGAGGGAGGAAAGTCCTAATTTAATATTATTGACTTAATGGATTTAAAAGGGAGAAAGTTGAATAATCTCTTGTATCGTGGTAATATGGATTATGTAATTGTGTTAATATCTAAAAGGGAGAAGTAACCATTGTATTGAAATTGTTTGGATTAATCATGTTGAGTGGGGTTGGGTTGTGGTTTTGGCATCAAGGATGTGGTTTTTAATTAAATGAAGAGAATGGATTTTTAGAAAATGATTGGAGCAGTGTGGATTGGAAAATAAGGAAAATTGGTTTTTGGAAAGAAAATGAAATCATAACCCTTGGTAAATTAATAATGAACTTGAGATCAGATTTTGAAACCTTTACATATTATTATTGTTATTGAACTAAGGTCTCTTGAGAATTGGATTCTTGTCTTACATGTATTTAATACATATGCTTAGAGGTTTTGTCCTTGGTCATCGGTGGAGGTTGGCATTGTTGTGTTGAATAATATTGTGTATGTAGTACACTTGTGTTTTTATACATTCTAGTATGTTGAGATGGTTGGAAATGTTCACGCGCTGAGCATGAGAGGTACCATTACCTTTTACCTAGAGCTTAGAGAATTGGTTGCGCTTAGAATAAAAGGTACTAGTACTTTCTAGCTAGCGCCTGAAAAACTTGGTAGAGGTACCATTACCTTCCAGCTGGTGTCTAGTAAATTGGCAGAGGTACCATTACCTTCTAGCTTGTGTCTAGTAAATTGACACTTCATTATGGAAAAGTGTATTCTTGGCTTACCGTGCTTAAGGCAGGTAGAGCATTGTTTCATTTCTTGTTTTGCCTCAGTGAATCCTTGTATATCATGAGTAGGTGATGGTTATGGTTGGGTGAGGTCATGTTATTTTATGTGATAGTGTAGTAATCTTTGTACATGTATTGATTTCGTATTCGTGTACGGACATACATGTTTGTACATAGGGGTATTGGACGAGTTATTGAAAGTGTTTCCTGACCATGGACTTAGGGCCAAGGAAATGTGATGAATGTATTAGAAGTGGACGTATGTTTTGTATTGGATGTAAATAATGAGAAGTAATCGGGTTTTGTGAAAGTTTTTTTTTAAAGCAACTAGTTGTGATGCATTATTTATAAATGGAAAATAAGAAAGAAAAGTGAATTGTTTGTGTTGTTGAGTAAATTGAATGATTTTGAGAAAAGTACCTGTATCAGTATATTTTCAGTATAAACCGTCACATTATGTATATGATATGATATAAAGCATTCATGATCATAGCTATCTGTATGTTGTTATTGTTTAGGATAATGTTCGGTTTCCTACTGGACTTTATGTTCATCCCACGTTGCTAATCATTTTTTAGGTGAACGTCGAGAAGTGTTTCAAGATCGAGGATCATCCTTAGTTGTTGGCCATGGAACCTTTTATTTGTGGGCGGAATGCCATTGATGTAAAAGAGTTAAACGCTTTCCTTTAATTTAAAAGATGTAAGCCTACGGGCAATTTATTTATTTATAACTCCTGTTGCATTCATATTGTATTCAGATGAGAGAATCTTTATTCATGTGTTTTTGTTAATGTAAAGAGTTTCCACATGTTGTCTCTGAAATTGAATCTATAATAATGGTTTGGTAATAGAATCTGAGTAACAAAAAGCGAGGCATTACAACTTGGTATCAGAGTGATTCATGTTTGAATATCTTAGGCTCGTAGGGAGTGGTTTTTACCATAATGGGTTTGCTATGCTTGGTGAGGATGTTTTCATATAGTTAGGATAAGCACTAGGACTTGTATGCTGCATTTATGTGAGCATGGGATTAAGTTTCTTGGATAGTACTTGTAGCCGTTGAACTTGTTTTGAGGTCTTATCATAAAGACGCCTGATCTACGTGATTTCTGATAGGAATTCCTTGAGAGTTTCGGGATGAGTGGCTATCTTTGAGGACTTGATTCGATTATGTGTTTAGGTGTTTAATTGTTTATACACAATTGAAATTGTATGTTTTGGGGGCTAAGTGTGTTTGGGGCTTAGCGGTGGTGAGTGTGTATCTCGGGGAAGGTCGTTGTGTTGAGCACTAAGTTTGGTTTTGTTTTCAGATTTTATAGGATGTCTACACGAGGGAATAGAGGAAGGATGAGGAGTAGGAGTATCGGTAGAGGCACAACGGTTCCTTTACCACCTGCCGCTGTAGCATCAGTTGTCGGCGAAGAAGTTACTCGCGAGATTGTGAGAGCGGTGCAAGATGTTCTAGCTCGCAATGAGGGTGACAACAAGTGTACCCTCAAGCTTACTAAAGAGTTTTTTTGCTCTAATCCACCGGAGTTTTTGGGGGAGGCTAAACCGTTGGAGAAGGATGAGTGGTTGGAATAGATTACCAAGACTCTTGATATACTTAGAGTCGAGGATGGGGGGTTGCGGATTTCTTTGGTGACTTTCCAATTGAAAATGGACATGGAGTATTGGTGGAAGTATGCTAAGGACACAGTAGATAACACGTGGGTTGCTTTCACGGAGGCCTTTTTGGCCAAGTACTTCCCTCATTTCACTCGAGAAAGGTTGAGGGAACAATTTGTTGAGTTACGCTAGGATGCTACTCTTTTGGCACAATTTGAGATGTCGTTCACTAATTTGTCAAGGTTTGCTCCAGAGTTAGTGGCAACGAAGGAGCATTGTTGTTATGAGTTTGAGAGGCGGTTGCGTGATGATATTCGGGAGAAGGTAGCTAGATCTATGTGGAAGAATTACTATGCCCTAGTTGAGGCAGTTGTAGACACCCCATTTTTGATCGCCCTTAAGACTTGATCACTTGATGATGAAAAGTTATGTTGTACAACCGTTCAATTTCTTCAACAAGAAGTTTCGGTTTTGAGTTTCAGAGCCTAAAACCTTGCACCCCTTTGGGACCAAAACCTAATTTTTTTTCAGCCTGACCACTCAGGGGCCTGTTGGCCAACAAGTTGCCGACAGGCCAATTTTTAGGAGCCGACCGTCCCCCTACATGGCTGGCCAGCCATGTTTCCTGGCTGGCAGATATTTTGCTGCTAGCTGTTCCCCCATGTGCATGCATTGCACCAGCTAGCTCAATACAGATATTTCTGATAGAGGAACTTGTTTTTCTATAAATACTTGACCATCCCTCATGGTTTTAGGTTAGGAAAATTTTCCAGATGCCCAAACCTTGCTAAACACTCTCTCTATCTATCTTGTAATATACATACACTATACATACACTTCATACACCAATATTTTAAGTCTTATTGTTGAGATTATTGAGCTAAAATTTCAGCCCTTGAAAGTGAGCGACTTGTGGTTTATGAACAAAAGAGTGTCTTCTCTTTAAAGATATAACTTTTGCCATCTTTTGCCTACTCTTCATCCCTCTTTTTTTTTTTTTTGCTATTTATACTCTGTTTTGGACTGTTTTTGTAGGCAGAAACTTGTGATTTAAAAACTACTCAAGGTGGAGGGGTTAACCACCCTTTCTTGAACCTCATTACATAGCTGTTATCTTTGTGTTTCCCACTTGTTTCTCAACTTTTAGCTACTGATTTTTAGAGTTTTCAGAGGCTAAAACATGTGGTTTTAAGGTCCAAAAGTGTAGGGGTTAGTTACCCCTCCTTAGGCTTGCTTACTAGTTTTGTTCTATTCCATTTTGTTTACCTTTTTTTTAGCTTTTTTCAAAGTAATTTCAGCATTGTTTTTGCTATTTTTGGAGATGTTTTAATTGTTTGCTTAGTTTATGCTTTGAATATCATGCTTGTATTGTTGTAAGTCCTCATAGATTTGGTGGTTTAGGCCTTAGACGCCAATCTATTTAAGTTGATAGCTTTTTTTTATCCCATAGTTTCCATAGTTTTCATACATATACTCACACTTGTAATAATCATCTCTGCAATCTCCCTACTTTCTTGGTTTTCTTTGTTTAAGAGTTGTTTCAAACAATGGATCGTTGTTTAAGGCATGAGAAAGAGACCTTCCATGCTTAATGGTTTATTCTCTTCGGAGGTTCATTACCAAGGCATTACATCTCTCTTATGCTAAGGACAACTTATTGTTTGACACTTCTCTTTATTAGTGGACGTAACTATCACTTTTGGACAAAAATAAATAAAGAATGGAAAGGTAATAAAAAGGGCTAATAAAATGGAACTAAAAGTGGTGAAAGATGTAATAAAATCAAATCGGGTTTAATCGGACGTTACATTGAACCTATTGCGTCTTGACTCATTGCGTACTCTTTAGTGGCGTTCAATGGTTCAAGAAGCAATGTCCACCCCTTTCCTTGAGGTAACTCCATGATAGGAAGAAGTGTTGTTGGTCTTTCATTTCATTGATCTTTTTATCCCATTGGTTCATAAATCATTACGCAATAACTTTGTGATAATTGATGATTTGTGGACTGATTCTACTCCTCCCTTGATCAATTTCATGATAGGGAGAGGCAGAGAGGATACACATCCCCTGGAACCACTATGTTTTTGCTCTGTTTTAATTATGTGGTAGCAAGGCAGTACCTAAAAATAGTGGCCAGCTGGCCACCCTTCCATCCGACAGACCACTTTTCAAGGCCGGTTGGCTACCCTATTTTGGACAAACAGTGTCATTTTCATAACAGAACAGAGCAGAAGCTGAGGCAAATAGAATTATTTTCTGATTGCAAACAGAACAGAATCCGGCAGCAAAACAGAGGAGTTTCCAGGAGGATGTTCTCGGTTGTACGTGTAGTTCTTCGACTCCCGTTTGAATTCATTAGCTTGTAGCTCTTAGATTAATTAATGTGTTGTAACTAGTTAATTAAATTCCTTCAAACTTGTAATAATTAGTTAAAATTAGCTTATTTATTCATTTGGTGTTTGTAACATTTAGCTAATTAGGACATTTATTCGAACCCTCTCGTGTGAGGGCAAAATTGTAATATTGTGTATGTTTCTAAGCCCCATTCTTTCTTCATTTTATTTACTTGCTTATAATGGTAGCATCATGTTTTACATTTTTATATCATTGCCATGCCTTGTATCCACTTTTGCATACATTGGGTTCGGTTCATCATTTTAACCTTGTTGTTATTTCCTACTTAAATTGAATACGTGCGCTAAATGCATGCTTTGAGTTGAGCCATATGTCATGTTAAATAACCGAACCTAGTAGTTGCATTTTGTATGTGTTGCACTAGTCACTTGCATATTTGAGCATGCATTTTTCTAATTATTTTCTTCTATTTTGGCTTGCTCGGTTGAGTACTAGGCCAGCATTTTCGCTTTAGCATATCGTATGCGTGTTTGTGTTATCATATCAAGCATATTACCATGAGACTAATTGCTTATTTGATATACCTCTTGAATACCTGTGGATGAAGACTATTTTGCTTAAGTTGGGATAATTTGATTAATGTATTTGTGAGCTTGCTTTTTCAAGTAGCACACAGTCAAAACTCTTTTCAAACAAACATGAAATCAAAGCATTTCTAAAGTAGGCGAAATAGTCTATACTTGTGTACCTCACATAGTAACGATGCATAATAATTAGAACATGAACATATAATGTACATAAAAATCACATCATGATTAGTAGAGGCTGATCTTTGATCAGGTGAGTGGGGTGCTCAATTCATGATCTTCTCCTCTCATACTTAAGTTCCCGAGCTGAGACACTTTGGTTATGACGGACAAGTGGCCTTTGGCACGAGTCACGGGTTTCCTAAATTTTCCAAAAATATTTAGGTGGCGACTCTGAAATCTGGCAATGTAGTTCATTTTCGGCATCTCAAACGATAAATGGATTTTCTAAAAAATTTGTCAGATTTGGACTCATTTGTGTTTTTTTTTATTTTTTATTTTATTTTATTTTTTCTATTTCACATTGCACTTGTGAAATCAAATTTAGAACGAGAGGAGTCCGAGCTGTAGGGCTATCATATCCGAGGAGACTAAACCCCTCCGAGGAGCAACGAAAAACTAGTTACAGCGGCGACCCATGTAAAGGTCGTGGTTGTGTATGTTGGTCAAGTTAGAAAGGAGACTATCTTGGTAACTTCTACGGCTCATAATCACTCTAGGCTCAGTACGAGGTGGAGGCGAGCGCATGCTCACTTCTAGGCTTAGTCCTTGTTTTTGTCTGGGGTTTCGGACTCGTCCGTATGGAGGTCCAGAGAGGTTCAGACTTCAAGCCAGTCTCAGAGTAGGGAGTCTGCTGTTTGTTTTGATTGTGGTCAACTAGGCCATGTTAGACATTTATGCCCTTTGTGTGTGAATTCTTCAGGTGTTTCAAAACCTAGTCAGACTCAGTCATATCAGTCCAGTCGAGGGTAGTATCGGTACCAGAAACGGACAGGTCAGGCTTCGAGAGCCTCACGAGGGTCGACTTTTCAGCTAACACAGTAGTATTACCCTGGAGGAGGGCTTTTGTATTTAGGGCCGACGATTTAATATGTGAATCTTTTTGTTGTTGACCGGTGTACTGTTGGATGTTGAGACACCTTGATTATGTGTTGTATATGTACATATATTGTTGTTGTTTGGTTATCCTCTTGTGTTGGGGACACGCCGTGAATCTCGAACTCTCTTTTATATATATGTAGTGAGAAGTTGTTAATGGGATCGATGATCTTAGTGTTGTTGTATACCTAATGTTAATTTGTGATATGGTTATGTGATGGCCTGTGAGCCTTGTTCGATTGGAAGTTGTCTGTTAAGAGCGGGAAATCCGTGGGTTATTGTGATCGGTGGGATTGTGTTGTGAGAGCCGAGTTATAAGGCTTAATTGTGTCAAAATTAATGAAGTATGAGACTTTAGGGTTTTGTAGAACTACCAGGTTACATGAAAATGTTTTGCCAGAGTGTGAGATTTGGATTTCGAGGTAATGAGGATGGTGCTTGTGTGTGTGGTTTAGTGTTTTGGTTTTATTGGCCAATGAGTTTGTTATAATCCTATTGATCGTGTTAAGAGTAGTGTTTGTGTTGTGGTTGTTATGAGTTGGTATGAGTTTGTGGTATTATTAGATATCAGATGGAGTTTATGAATATGACAAGAATTTAGTGGTTAGATGCTAGAGGTATTCCTTGGAAGGAAGTAAGATTGTATTCTCGGGTAACGAATGTGGCATTGGTAAAAATTTTTATGTGTCAAGAGTTAGGTGATTGTCATTGACCATATCGATCTTATGTTTGAGATGTGAGGGAGTATTTGCCATGTAGGCATATGAGTGGTGGTTTCCTTGGAAACGATGGTGGTATGGCCAAATCTTGAGGAATCTGGTGAGATTCAAGGAATATGAGGACTAGTGTGTGGAACTCCATTTTGGAGTAAGTGCTGTTGGGTTCACATCGGTGTTCAGTATCAAGAGTAAAGTTTTACCGAGTTGGTTAGTCAGTTGGTTAATATCAGGATTTAGTTAACAAGTAGTCACCTTGGGAATAGCTTGGGCTGGTGTGCGAGGTTGTAAGGTTGTGGGTGCATTAGAGTGGTTTGGCGAGCATTAAGTCTCATGTAAGTGATTGTAAAGCTTGTGTGAAATTTGTCTTGAATTTGTGGAAAATCCTTTGGCTAGGGTAACGTATTGTGACCTCTTTGTTTTACGTGTACATTATGCCTCGTGTAGTTTTTAATTTATGATGATGGTTATGACGGAATAGAATTGCAAGATTGTGGATTTTTTTTGTGCCTTGTTATGTTAATAGCACAGTTGTAATTTCTATTAATTGTATTATAGAAATGTTACGTTTATGTTGGTTGTAGCATCACTATAAGGGTGATGGTTGTTGTTGGGTGACAGTAGAGGTTCACCAATTGTTTTATGTAGAGAAACGAACTCAAAAAATGAAAATTTTCCTTGTGTTGTAGCCTCGAATGACAATGCTAAACTGTAATGCTATGGATTTAATCTAAGTGGTAATAAAAGATTTCGATGCATGGTTTATTTGATTTAATAAAAGCTGAATTTAACAAATCATGATAATGTGAATGATTAGGTGTTATGAGTAACACTTTATTTTGTTGTCTGATGATGGTTGCAAAATTTTAAGGTTTTACGTGGAAATTGAGAGCGTATTTTGGTTATGGGTAGTGCAAATTTGGGCACTTCAAAAAAAAAAAAAAAATACATACAAGAGGGAGACTTTCAAAGAAAAGGAGAAAATGTGGAATTTTTTTTTTAAACATGGATGTGTTAAGAATAATGTCACCTTTTGTGGTTAGTTTGTCTTGTGTTGAAATGTGTTCTTAATTTTGGGGACGAAATTTCCTAAGGTGGGGACGTTGTACCACTTGTGTCCTTTAAACTATAGGAGAGTGTATTTAATTCATTTAATTTCATTTTGGGAGTCTTTGGAGTTGTTGTATCTTGATTTGAAGGCGTACAATTCGATTTAGACTTGTTGGGATTATTCATTCGCGCTTGTTTTCGTTGAAAAGTTCTTTGGGAACTTGGAAAATTTGTTCTGGTGTCAACACTAGTCTTCCTGGGGGTTGACACCACCTTGTTGCCTTGTTCTTAGTGTCTCTACTGGTTTATAGGACACCACGGGTCCCAAGGTCGACCCTTGTCTGCTGTTGTGTTCTGGGTGTTGCTACTAAAATATAGGGTCGACACCACTAGTTCCTAGGGTTGACCCTTGTTTGCTGCACATATTAGTGTCTCAACATTTTCCTTTTGAGAGTCAACACCACTGTCTTAAAGGTCAACCCTTGTGAGTAAATTTCATATTTTTGGTACGGTTTGGGCTCTACTTTTTGGGGGTTTTAACTTATTCTTTTCAATGACTTTTGGGCTATTATTCTACTACTATAAATAGGTTCCAAACACACTTTCCTCATTCTTTTTTTTTCTTTCTGTTTCCCTTTTTCATCTCAACATTGTGAGTCTTTCTTCTCTCTCTCTCTCTCTCTAAATTGAACTTTTTCACTTAGATTTTTAGATCTACTCACCTAGAGCTATCTTTTCACCTTGGTCATTTCAGAAAGATTATAGATCTGGGCTTCCTTTTGATCCAAGTAGTTTGTGGTTTCATCGCCGGTGATTTTTGGATTGTCTCATCTTCGTTTCAAAAGATAGGGATTTCTTTACTTCTTTTCAATACCATGTGGTAGATTTTATTGCATAAAAAAAAAAAAATCATATTCATTATGGATTTCCTTGAAAGTCATGAAAAAGGATCCAGGGTTTGATATTTGTGATTGAAGTTGTTAAGTTGGTTGTAATTTAGGTTAATTGGGGAATAGTTTAACATGTTTATGTTAAAAAGGGAGGAGAAACCTAATTTAATATTATTGACTTAATGGATTTAAAAAGGAGAAAGTTGAATAATCTCTTGTATTTGCTAATATGGATTGTATAATTTTGTTAATATCTAAAATGGAGAAGTAACTATTATATTGAAATTGTTTGGATTAATCATGTTGAGTGGGGTTGGATGTGGCTTTGGCATCAAGGATGTCACGACCTGCTCCTTGTACCCAAGGGTTAAGCATCGTGATGACCAGTAGCTGGGGTTACCTCCGGCTAATTCTTAAACAAATAAATAAACGCGAACGGAAATAATATTTAAATGAGGGTACCAAAATAATCATTGGAGCTTCTATTTAATTAAATTGTCAGAACTGGACTATCTCTACAAAGTGCTTCGTGCCTATCCCACGCGCTGGCCCTGACATATCACCTGAAAGTGGTAAACAACTATAAACATATGACAGAGTGAGAAATATTATACAAAGAGTATAAAAGCATAAAATTCATCATGGATAATTATTGGCTAAACAGAGCTTGATATTAAAATGCAGAATATGTAATACAGAGATCAAATACAGAAATCATATACATAATCATAACCATGGTACAGAACGAAACAGAACAGATGTATGGTAAATAACTATAAGTATATGGCAGAGTGAGAAATATTATACTAAGAGTATAAGGGCATAAAATTCATCATGGATAATTATTGGCTAAACAGAGCTTGATATTAAAATACAGTATATATAATACAGAGATCATTTAACATATAATATGGAAATCGTATCCATAATTATAACCACGGTACAGAACGGAACAGAACAGATGTATGGACTCAAGAGATGGCTCATACGAACTCTAGAGGTGGCTCCCACCATAGTATAGCACTTAGTTTCGTATAGCACTTTGCTCCACACTAGAAGTCATAACCACGGTACAGAATCGAACAAATGTATGGACTCAAGAGGTGGCTTGTACGAACTCTAGAGGTGGCTCCCACCATAGTGTAACACTTAGTTCCGTATAGTACTTTGCTCCACACCAGAAGTCATAACCACGGTACAGAACCGAACAAATGTATGGACTCAAGAGGTGGCTCGTACGAACTCTAGAGGTGGCTCCCACTATAGTGTAGCACTTAGTTCCGTACAGCACTTTGCTCCACACCAGAAACTCAGAGGGTCAATGGTTATTTAAGTCCCCAAGGCGTGGGACTCCCGTGATGGTACTTACAAAACATAATTGTATATAAGGTCATAGTCAAATATTCTTTAAAATATAAACAAATATATCCATGGGTTTCATTTTCACAAATAGGATTCAAAAAATAATCCACGTAACTGAAATAATAATATAGTTTATAATAATTTATAAAACATAACTTGTATAAAATAAATATGGTAAGTCAAAACATAAGTAAAATACATTTTGGTAACTGAAGGTATAATATAATTCACCTTAACTTTAATACCTCACTATTTTTTTCCATTATCAAAGACCTTCTCAGCTTCCATTGTTTTTCCTTCCCTTTTCTTCCTCTCTTTCTTTCTCTTTTCTTTCTTTCTCTTCTCTTTCTCTTTTCTTTCTTTCTCTTGTTTTCCTTTCTAAGCACATTCTCCCCCTTATATAGAATGGCAGCCGTGGGCACCAAGCCACGGGCTGCCATGTGCCGCCCTCCCATTAAATTCATTAATTCAAACTTATCTTTAACTTATTTAATGGATAACTTAACTTAGTTATTTATTTATATTTTGACCCTTAAACTCTTAATAATTATATTATTTTACAAAATTACACAAAATAATATATAATAAATTATATATTTTCCCTAACTGTGATTAAATAATATTAGTATAAATTCTACAGAATAATTAAAAATCTGGGTTGTTACAAAGGATGTGGTTTTTAATTAAATGAAGAGAATGAATTTTTAAAAAATGATTAGAGTAGTGTGGATTGGAAAATAAGGAAAATTGGTTTTTGGAAAGAAAATGAAATCATAACCCTTGGTAAATTAATAATGAACATGAGATCGGATTTTGAAACATTTACATATTATTATTTTTATTGGACTTAAGGTCTCGTGAGAATTGGATTGTTGTCTTACATGTATTTAATATATATGCTTAGAGGTTTTGTCCTTGGTCATCGATGGAGTTGGCATTGTTGTGTTGAATGATATCATGTATGTAGTACACTTGTGTTATTATGCATTCTAGTATGTTGAGATGGTTGGAAATGTTCACACGTAGAGAATAAGAGGTATCATTACCTTCCGACTAGAGCTTGCAAAATTGATCGCGCTTAGAATGAGAGGTACTAGTACCTTCCAGCTAACGCCTGGAGAACTTGACAGAGGTACCATTACCTTCCAGCCGGTGTCTTGTAAATTGGCAGAGGTACCATTACCTTCCAGCTTGTGTCTGGTAAATTGGCACTTTGTTATGAAAAGGTGTATCGTTGGCTTATCGTGCTTAAGGTAGGTAGAGCATTGTTTCGTATATTATTTTGTCTCAGTGTATCCTTGTATATAATGAGTAGGTGATGGTTATGGTTGGGTGAGGCCGTGTTATTTTATGTTGTTAAAAGCGTTTCTTGACCATGGACTTAGGGCCAATGGAATGTGATGAATGCATAAGAAGTGAAAATATGTTTTGTATTGGGCGAAAATAATGAGAAGTAATCGGGTTTTGTGATTTTTTTTTTTTTTTTTTTTTTTTAAAACAACTAGTTGTGATGCGTTATTTATAAATGAGAAATAAGAAAGAAAAGTGAATTATTTGTATTGTTGGGTAAATTGAATGATTTTAAGAAAAGTACCTGTATAAGTATATTTTCAGTATAAACCATCACATTATATATATGATATGATATAAAGTATTCATGATCATAGCTATCCGTATGTTGTTACTGTTTAGGATCATGTTGGGATTCCTACTGGATTTTATGTTCATCCCATATTGCTAATCCTTTTTTAGGTGAACGTTGAGAAGTATTTCAAGATCAAGGATCATCCTTAGTTGTTGGCCACGGGCCTTTTATTTGTGGGCAGAATGCCATTGATGTAAAAGGGTTAAACTCTTTCTTTTAATTTAAAAGATATAAGCCTACGGGCTATTAATTTATTTATAACTCCTATTGCATTCATATTGTATTCCGATAAGAGAATCTATATTCATATGTTTTTGTTAATGTAAAGAGTTTCCACATGTTATCTCTGGAACTGAATCTATAATAATGGTTTGGTAATAGAATTCAAGTAACAAAAAGCAGGGCATTATAACGACGCTCACTGTCGACGCCCACCGCCACGTCGCCAATGCTGCTGAGCTTTTCTTTCTCTTCTCTATCTCTTCATTTCTATCTCTTTATGTGTTAAATCTATTTTTTTTTCTTTTTTTGAATTTGAGCTCAGATCGTCTCCTCTCTTTAGCTGCCGAGAAAAATGGAGGAAAGGAAAATAATTTTTTTTTACCCATATCTCTCTCTCTCTCTCTCTCTCATCTGTTTTTATTTATTTTTAATGTAAGTTTGGATTTGTTGTTGTTATTGTTATTGTTGGGGTTGATGATTATAGCGATTTCGGTTTTGACCCGACCCATTTGATTTTCTAGACTTGGGTTTTGTGGTTTCTAAATGTTGTTCATGTCTTTCTCTCCTTATTCTTACTTGAGTTTGGCTATTGGGTTGTATTGAACATGTTTGGAACAGGTTGGTTGCTTGGTTTTCAAACCTTTTGTTGCCCAGGATTTTGCACTTTCGCTCAAACGACACTTCTTGTTTTCGAGCAGACTATGCGTATATCAATTCGTAGCAGCTCTTTTTTACATCACTTTTTCACATCTTTTTCAATCTAAACCCTAAATCGGGACCCTCTCTCTCTATAACCCACTCTCTCTGCATTTTTATCTAGATCCATTGGTTTCTCTACCCTAGTGGCTTGGGGAAAGAGATAGAGCATCTCAAGAGCTCTACTTTGATCTGAATAAATCTTGATTTCGGCATCTTTGAAGTTCCTCCACTTCTTCCTTGGTCTTTTAAGCTGAGGTAGGGACTTTCTACATTCTCCTATGGTTTTTAACTTAGTTATTTGTTGTTGTGTAAATAATGTTGGGGTTTGGAGGATTTTGGACAAACTTAGGGTTTTGGTTTAAAATAAAAAAAAGGGTTTTCAAATGAAGGTATTGAAAATGGTTATGGCTATAAATATGAGGATGTATTGTGTTAAATTTGTTGATTTTGACACATAGGTTGGATTTGGGAGAGAATGGAGTTTTGCCCTAAAATGTTTAAAATAATTATTTTGTATAAATAATGAAATTGGTATTGAAAATATGAAATCGGATGAATGTTTATATAAATGATGGAGTTAGTTATGTATTACCTCTCACCTATGGAAGTTTGGATAATTTATCTATCTTGAAGGCTGTATATTTATTTAGAAATATCTGTTTTGGGCTATCGGTGGAAGATAGCTATGATTGTTGTAGAAATTGTATAATGATTAGGTGAATTGAAACTAATCTCTTAACTGTTGTCATTAAATATGACCATGTTTTAATACATTGTATATATATGATATTTGGGAGGAGAAAGGGGATATACTCTATGTTTGGGAGAAGAAAGGGAACGGACTCCATTGAATTAAGTTGGCTTGTGTGTCTAAGGTGAAAGTCTCAAAAATCGTGCATATACATTGGTGCCGATTCCTACGGACAAAATTTCTGTAAAATGGCAAATTGAAGTGTTGTGTAATGGTTGTATTGATTAGATAACCACTAAGTTCTAGCCTCAGTTGGGTTATTTGGATAACAATAGATTTGACTCATGAATTGAGGTGAAATGAATTGTCATGAAATAAATTAATATAAAACAGATTGAAATATAAAGCTTGGCATACTATGATCTTATAAACTATGAATGATTTTATCGCAGGCATTGTATATGCACATATTACTTATATCTTTGTTAAGATTCATATATTGTGTTAGATTATTTCTACTGGGTTTTGGCTCATCCTATTTGGGAAAAATCATTTTTAGGTGTTGGTGATATACTTCCGCCAAGGATTTAGCTTGGGAGGATTGTGGAGCTGAAGGCTCACTTTTGTTTATGTTGTATTTACCTTTTGTACAAGCCTAGGGCTTTATTTGTACTATGCTTATGACTGATTTTGTTGTAACAAGCATAGCCTTGGAAAGATGTAAGCCATTAGGGTATATGAATATCTGTTAGCTTTCATTATTTATTTATGTTTTGTAACACACGCTGCAGATTCAAAATGAACGATTTATGAATGTACATTGCATGTGTCACATTTTCTATATTAATTCTGATTAATGGAAGCTTCTTATTGTATCTATCTCACTTTGTACTGGTGCATAGAGTTGGGTTATTGTAATTATTTTGGGGGCGTTACAACTTGGTATCAGAGCGTACCGGGTTTGAATATGTTGGGTAGTGGGAAGTGGTTAGTACCACAATGGGTTTATTTCATTTGAAAGAGATGTTTATATGTTTGCAATGCTATGTGATAACACGTTTATGTGATTATGTGGGTATAAAATCTAATTTCTAGGATGTTGATCGAGTCTATAGGTTTCTAGGAGTCCTATTAGAAAGGCACTTGATCACTTCTGTTTCTAATTGGAAATCTAGCAACGCCACGAGACGGTCATTATCTGGGAATAAAATTCGTATGTGTTTATGTGACTACATGCTTATACGGAGTAAATTACTATTGTCCACCATATTAAGACGCGAGCGAGTTAGCTTCGACACATTTATAAATTTGCTAATCTCTTTATTACCTTCATTATGATGTCAGGACGTGGATGTGGTGGTGGTAGGCATGGTAGGCCTAGGAGGCATGAGGTGCCTTTATCGGATGAAATTCCGGCACAGGAAGAAGGGGTTGGTCAGGTCAATGTGGCCGAACCAGTTGGTTAACAGGCCATGGACGCCTTAGCCTGCGAAATAGTCGGAGCGTTGCTATCATAGCCTGAACCCGCCCCTATGGATTAGAGTCATAACTGGCCAGTAATCATGAGATTACTTGCGGCCTCAATTAGAAATCAAATCATATTTAATAATAGGGGGCCAAATTGAAATTTACAAAGATTGTCCAATGAGTTGTGCATACATGTAATGACCCCAAAATGCGTATAAGAAATCATCTTTATTTCCCTATGAAATGATGTGGTTTAATTTAATTATATCTATTAGAATTGAAACATTATCAGTTGAGTTACGGACTTAAAATGGGAATTACCGACCTTTATAGGTTCAAAAATCAAAATTGAGTACTTGGATATGTTAATAGGAATTTTTGGAATTATTTGGGAAAATTAATTTGAAATCTAATTTGTCTGATTCATTAATGGACGTTTAGGTGATTAACTTTATACTGCAAATTAAAGGCCTTAAAGACTTCAGATACCGGAACAGGAGACATATTTATGATTAGCATAATTTTTAGAGTTATCTGGGAAGTTTAATTGAAATGTGATTTTGTGCGATTCGTAAGGACGTGTTTGGCCCTTCCTATTTGTGGAAAGCTTTTATACATGCATATATGCCTTATGAGTTGTTGAACTCATCTATTTTGAACCAAACAAAAAATAAAAATATCTAGAGAAAGGGGAAGGAGAACTGTGAGAGAGAGAGAGGGAGAGAGAGAAGAGGCAAAGCTTCTCCCTAAGGAATTCAACATCCATGGAAGCTTGAAGATGGTTGAAGAAGATAGAAGAGAGAGGAAAGATCAACCAAAAGCTTGGGAAAAATTGAAGAGACTAAGGGATGAACAAAGGTTTGGGTAAGGTATGTGGCTCCAATTACTAACCTTGTATAGAATCCATCTACTACTTGAAATCATGGATTGATATAGAAGATGTGAGCTTTGAACCCATGAACCTTGATTTTCTAAGAATTCCTTGATTGAAGAAGTAAAATCCTTAAATTTGTTTATTGTGAGATTATGGTGTTTGATGAAGAATAATAATGTGAAATTGGTCATGTATTAAAGGGTTTTGGGCTTTGATTTACATGTAATTAAGGTTTGATTTTTGGAAATGAGAAGTCCCACAATTTCAGCCATTTTCGGACTGCTGCTGTCCAGGGCCGCACGTGCGGAGACAGCTCTGTCCAGCCAACTTTGAATAGGTATATCTTTTGCATCCGGACTCCGTTTTGAGTGATTCTTGAGCCTAAAATCAAGCCCCGGAAGTCTAGTTTCCAATGGCGCTAGTCTCACTCCAAAATTCTAAATACAGAAAAAGTTATACCCAAATTAGTGACGACTATTCACGTTATGTCAATTAGTTATGTACCATTTCTTCACCTAAACCATTTCCTATCGATTTCTCCTGTTTTCTAAGACATGGATTACAACATATTAAAGAATAATCAGCTTGGTACCACCATGACTAATTGATTGAACGATCAAAGAGAATAAGTAAAGGATCGAGTATAACCTCATATTATGTGTTGTGCACTGTGATTGTAGGTCGAGACGAAGACATTGTACCATTACCACCGGGAACCGATCACTATGAGTAGTAGTACTTTGATGTACCTTTAACCATTTATCGTTATTGATGTTAAATCTTCGTCGTAAGAATTATGTTGACATAAATGTTATGAATGCTATGTGAGAAATACTGTGATATTATGGAAACTTCAAAAGAGTTTATGAAGTTATGTATGTTATGTGAGAAACATTATGGAATTATGAAAACATCAAAGGAACTTGTGATTGTGTGAACCCTCAGGCCAAGGGCCGAACTGTGAAATTGTGAAACCAATAAAGTCATCTATAATCTAATGAGAATGTACTTACTTTTCGTTACTAATTATCAGGAATGTCCTGTTAACTTTATGTTAATTATGTCAACTCATGGGAATGATGTAACAGTTACCACTGGGACTACCACTGGGACTATGTTAATTACAAGGCAAGGCAACTATGTTAACATATAAGAATGATTAAACAAAGGTGTATGCTATTGATAAGAGAGCACTTAAAGTAAGTCATTTACCCAAAAGAATTTATGTTCATTCTTGAAGAATGGATTTTGAGTAAATATAAGAGTAGCTACATGTATCCAGATGAATTGAAGTTAATTTGTTATGTTGCTTATGAATTGGAAGTGATCCAGAATCTACGATATAAGTGCAAAGTTTAGCATCATTATGTGACCCTCATGAGAATGTGAATTAGTCTCTCATTGTTAAGCGTACGATAATGACACGATACAACAAGAAATGCTCTAGTTATGATATGTTCCGTTTGAATTAATGAAGGATGTTCAAGTATGTTTCAGGCATGTTTCCAGTATGTTACAAGTTCAAGTATGTTCAGGTATGTTTCAAGTATATGTTACAAGTTTAAGTCTGTCACAAGTTTACGTATGTTACCAGTTTATGTATGTACATGTTCAAGTACGCTACAAGTTCACAATGTTGGGGGATTCCTTATGGAACGAATAAAAAAAAAAAATACCTATTATTGATTTGCTAGCATTATTACAGTGCCAAGTATAAGCAAGTATGAATTCTGATTTCTATTTATGATTCAAGCATAATGCATATGTATGAATTTATCTCCGGGGTATGACATTACATGTATGGTTTGGTCTGTAAGACCTAATGATTATTGGTATGGAACAAAGTGCTACTTGGAACTAAGTGTTACATTGTGAGCCACCGCTAGAGTCCATGTGAGACACCTCTTGAGTCCATACATATGTGAAAGTTATGAGGCTTATAGCCATCCGCATAAGTTGTTATGAAATGAAACAAAGTGCTACACGGAACTAAGTGCTACATTGTGAGTTACCTCTAGAGTCTGTGTGAGACACCTCTTGGGTTCATATATGCATGTCCAAAAGCTTCATGCCAACTTTTCAAGGGCTTCATGCCAACTTTACAAGGGCTTTATGCCATATGTTTCAAGGGCCTTAGTGCCATATGTTACAAGGGCTTTATGCCATATGTTTCAAGGGCCTTAGTGCCATATGTTACAAGGGCTTTATGCCACATGCTTCAAGGACCTTAGTGCCACAAGTTTCAAGGGCTTATAGCCACCATGTTTCAAGGGCCTCGTGCCACCATGTTTCAAGGGCTTATAGCCACCATGTTTATGTTGCAAGATTGAACTTAAGGTCGTTATGTACGTAGCACAGAATCAGACTAACTATGTGAACTCTACATCTTTATATGCATTACTATGTGTTATGTTTCAATTTAAGCATCGTTTTATTTATGTATTACTATTCACTGAGCTTGGCTCACTCTGTCTAATGTATGTTTTTGTAGGTAACCAACCAAGTGGTCAGTCCTAGTCATGACACCCGTTTTCTTTTGTCAACCTTCGTGGGTTCAGGCACTGCACGAAGCCATTTATTTTTGTAAAGTCTATTGAAATGTTGGCTTAATTTTGATTACCCATTTAAAGTTGAAGAGGTAGAACTTCAATGATTTGTTTTATATAAGCCCAATGATGGGGCTGGGTCTGTACATATGGTTGTTTATCACCGATGCTACAACATATGGTTTGGAGCTTTATCTATTTTCCATGATGAATGTGATGTATAAGAGGTCCTGACATGTAGATGTAGCTCAATGGAATTTATACGTATAGTTATTTTCCTACTTTATGCTTCCGATGAGGCCCCATATGTTATTTACTACAGGTTAAGTGTTCATTTTCAAACGGGTTGTGCCCAAACTTTTAGGGGCGGGTTTGGGGCGTGACAATACATGGCTCAACCAAAACATTCTCATATATGTGATAACTTACACTATACAAACATCCATATTATGTATGTATTACATAAGTCCAGGATCATTCAAAAGTCAGTATTAACAAAACCAAGATTATACACAGATTCGGTCATACGTTGGTCATATGTGACCACAAAAGAACAAAAGGAAAAGAAAAACAAAAGTAAGGCCTCTTGCGTGAGGTGACCTTGGTTGACTCCTCAAAACTCGGTTTCTCATTACTCACTGGGGTTGGGGCTGGACATCCCGCAGCTCACCTATATACATATAAATGAGGAGTAAGCTAACGTTTAGTGAATAATACCAAAGTAAAGGAGTTCATGAATGAGATTCGTTTAATCATAAGTTATAAACTAAACTTGTTGATCGATATCAACACAAAACGACCTTAGGTCCAACACATCATATATCATACCTATATTCATATACCAAACGATCTCGGGTCCAACTCATATTTGCAAAACGACCTTCGGTTCCTTATATGCAGAACGACCTTGGGTCCAATTCATAGGCAAAACGACCTTCAGTCCAATATATGAGAAACGACCTTAGGTCCATCATATGTAAGACAACCTTGGATCCAATTCATGCACAAAACAACCTTAGGTCCAACCAATCCATATTCACATTTGTGCGCACTCATGATCCATGATCATGTTCACATTCGCCTTTGCATTCAAAACGACCTTAGGTCCAATCATTTCTTTATGCGAAACAGCCTTTGGTCCATTTCATAGTTATACAAAACGGCCTTAGGCCCATTTTATATCCTTTTCAAGTAAACCGAACAGCCTTGGGCCCATTTCATAATCATATATCAATACTTCACATATTTCATTGCGAACTAAGCGGATAAAATACTCATTCATAGTATCAAATCAAAAGTTTAGAAACTTACCATACAGGTAACATTTAGAAAATAATATAAATACACAAATTATCTTTACTAAGATATTACTCACAGTGTTCCGGTGCTTGATTCGTTCTTGCACTTGACCCTACATAATTCATAATACATTGGCTCATAATACAATTCAATTCATTCTTTAGTTTGCTTAATGTTCTTAGGCTTCTTTCATGTCCTTTAATTCATATAGGATGCTTAATGTGTGCCTAAGAATACTTAGAAATAGAAGAGAACGGAAATTGGAACATAATACAGCTTTTCAAAATTTCTAAAATAGGGCACCTTGCTTGTCTGTAAAACTCTATAAAGTATTGGCTGCATGAATTTTACGCTTGAGCGAGACTTCTGTCGCTTAAGCAACTAGCTATAAGAACCAGGATTCGCTCGAGCATAAGGTTTGCTGCTCGAGCTACCATGCAATTCTCTGTAAAACTTCTGGGAGCTTGATTTTTACGCTCGAGCGACGATTTCCTCGCTAGAGCGGACATGCTGAATTTTGAAATTCTTAGAATTGTGTTTGAAGTTCAAACTTGATGTTCATAGGTCCAAAACTCGTGTTTTTTGTACAAAAATATTATACAACATGATAACATAGGTAATTTGAGACCAATTGTCCAAAATCATGATCCAATTCCCAAATCAATTCATATTCTTCTTGATAAATTCAAAACTCATGCAACCAAGCTTCATATCTTCATGGATAATGCATGCATGTGAAATATAGACTCTAATTCCATGTCAAATGGGACAAATGATGTTCAAAATTATTAAGCTTAACAAAATTATGCATGCATGTGTAATTTGGCACCAAATTCTTCATATTGAGTTTGTATTCTACATTAATTTACCAATTCTTCTTGAATACATATATTCATGAACTGAAACTCATGAACTAGAGTTCAAACACTCACTTGGAGCCTTCAATGCTTCTAGTTCTAGCAAATCCTTGAGCCTAGCTTCTCAAATCTTCAATCTTTAAGTCAATTCTCTAAGAATTTGGTCTCTCTCTCTCTCTCTCTCTCTCTCTCTCTCTCTCTAACTCAAGTGTTTTCCCTCTCTAAGTGTACAAACTCAGCCATGAGGTGATAAAAATGAGCTCAAAGATGTGAGTTAAGCCCCTAATTAGCGCATATGTAGGCCTCTCTAATCATATTGGCATTAGGCCTAATCAAATGAACATAATTAAATCAAATTAATCTAATTATTTTGATTTGAATCAATGTTTAATTGAATTTCACTCTAGACTCTAAAAATTGTGCTAATCACAATGGGAAAGTCAATAATGCTTTATTTCGCCTCTACGACCTTCAATTTAAATTTCATAATAGAAAATCAAACAAATTTTCCTACGGTGAACATATCAAAATTCAAAAACACATATAATCATATAATTAGTACTCAAAATCGTATCAAGCATATAATGATAAACATAATTAAGATTAATTAGCATAATACAGAGTAGGGTTGTCACAGTTGCGAGAGTCTATGGACATTCTCAAAGCTGAGAATCAAGTCCAAGCCCAAGTAGCTGAGGCAAGGCTGTCTTTCTGGAAGTGAGAGTTTTTCTGGTGAAATCCGGATGAGTTTTTGGGTGATCCCAAGGAGCCACTGAAGGTAGACGAGTGGTTGGAGCAGATTGTGAAAACGTTCAAGATGTTTGGCATCGAGTACGATTAGTTGTGAGTGACCTTGGCATCCTTCCAATTAAAGAGAGATGCGGGTCAGTGGTGGAAGTATGTGCGTGGGCACATTGAGGTGACTTGGGAGGCTTTTGTCAACGCCTTCCGGGATAAGTTCTACCTCCCATAGCTAGAGAGAAGTTGAGAGACCAGTTCTCCAAGCTGGTGCAGTTAACACTTCAGTGGTCGAGTTTGAGGCCACATTTACTGGCCTCTCTAGGTTTGCACCAGAGTTAGTGGCGATAGAGAAGCGTCGTTGTTTGGAGTTTGAGAAGAGGTTGAGGACTAGGCTCATGTTCAAGGTGGCCGAGTCGATGATTAGAGATTATAGACGCCTTGTGGAGGCGGCGACTTACCTTGAGATCATGATGCAGATGGAGAAGGAGAGGATGAGGGGCTCCAAGAGGAGTTAGGATATTCAGAGGGATAGTAAGAGACAGAGGGGTCCTACCCCACAGCAATCCCAGGGAACACAGTTGAGGTCTACCTTTCCACTGTCTAGTTCAGGTTCTGGAAGGGGTGGTCAGAGAGATTTAACTTGTTATAAGTGTGGCTAGTTGGGCCACAAGTCTCCAGCTTGGTCGTAGAGAGGAGGAGGGTAGCGGTCTATATCGTCTTCGGCTCGTTCTTAAAGCCAGAGTCAAGAGAGAGGCCAGCCGCTCACTTGTTATTAGTGTGGGTAGGCGGGGCACATGAAGAGGTTTTGCCCTCAGTTAGGGGGCACATCTGGTGCGTCTGGTTTGAGACAGACACAAAGCCACCAGCTGGCACAATCAACATATGTCTCGAGGGCCAATCAGGGAGGCTCTTTGGCTCAGTCAGTACATCAGGCTTATGCTCCGAGGGTTAAGCAAGTTGAGTAGAGACCTTCGGGACGTGTGTATGCTGTTACCATGCCAGATCTAGTCCCAGCACCTTTGGTAGTGAGAGATACCTTCTTGTTTTGTAATTCGGTTGCTAATGTGTTGATTGATACGGGTGCATCCCATTCATTTATTTCGTCTGCATTTGCATCTGTTTTGGGATTAGAGTTGGCTCAGTTAGCATCTCCTATTTGTGTAGAGTCACCTATTGGTGGTGAGGTTATTTTGAAGCAGGGGTGTTGAGGTTGCAACATAGAGGTTGTCGGTCGCTGACTTCCTTTTGCATTTGTGTTGATTGATATGTCTAGTTTTGACGTTATATTGGGCATGGATTGGTTGTAATCCTATCGGCCTGTTATAGACTGCTATTGTCAGAGGGTTATTGTATGTACCTTGAGCGATGATTGCTTTTATTTCTTGGGGGACCGGGTGAATAGAGTTTTATCACTGGTGTATGATCCGCGTGGACGGAGTGAGCTTAGTTACTTTCTTGCCAACTTCTTGATTACTGAGAGTAATGAAGTCCGAGTTAAGTTGCCAAGGATGGTTTGTGAATACCCGAACGTTTTTTCTGAGGATCTTACTAGTTTACCATCTCATCGAGAGATCAAGTTCTCTATTGATTTAGTTCTTGGTACGACACCGATTTCCATGGCACCGTATAGATTTGCACCCACTGAGTTGAATGAATTAAAGATTCAACTTCAGGAATTGTTAGATAAAGGTTTCATTTGCCTTAGTACTTCGTCTTAGGGAGTACCGACTTGTTTTTCCAAAAAGAAAGATGGTGCATTGCAACTTTGTATAGATTACCGAAAGTTGAACCAGGTAACTGTTAAGAACAAGAACCTAATGCCTCGTATAGATGATTTGTTTGATCAATTGAAGGGGTCTTGTTACTTCTCTAAGATAGACCTGAGATTGGGTTATCACCAGTTGAGAGTAAGGGAGGAGGATATCCCGAAGACAGCATTCCATACGCGGTATGGCCATTATGAGTTTCTAGTGATACCCTTTGGGCCAACTAATGCACCAGCTATATTTATGGATTTGATGAATCGGATCTTCCATGAGTTCCTAGACCGTTTCATGGTCGTCTTTGTGGACAACATCTTGATTTACTCACCCTCTGAGAAGGAGCACGAGGAACACTTGTGAGTGATACTTGAGTTACTTAGAGCCCACAAACTGTATGCTAAGTTTGGAAAATGTGAATTCTGGTTGAGGGAAGTTACGTTTTTAGGCCATGTGGTATCTAGGGGAGGGGTGACTGTAGATTCATCCAAGATAGAGGTAGTGCAAGATTGGGAACAACCTAAGAATGCTTTTGAGATCCGTAGTTTCTTGGGATTGGTCGGGTATTACTGTCGATTTGTGAAGGATTTCTCTATATTAACTTCACAGTTAACTAGACTGACGAGGAAGAGAGTTAAGTTTGTGTGGAGCGAGACCTGTGAAAAGTCTTTTCAAGAGCTTAAGGTTAAACTTACCACTGCTCCAGTTTGATTATTCTGGAGAGGGATTTGGGTTATTCGGTGTATTGTGATGCCTCACGGGAAGGTTTGGGTTGTGTATTGATGCAAGAGGGGAAGGTAGTGGCCTGTAGTTCACGGCTGTTGAAGACACATGAGAAGAACTACCCTACTCATGACCTAGAGTTAGCGGCGGTGATTTTTGCCTTGAAGATCTAGAGGCATTATTTGTATGATGAGAAGTTTGAAGTATTTTTTGATCACAAGAGTCTGAAATATTAGTTTACACAAAAAGACTTGAATCTGAGGCAGATGAAGTGGATAGAGTTCATAGAAGATTATGACTTTGAGTTACATTATCATCCAGGAAAGGCCAATATTGTAGCCGATGCCTTGAGTAAGAAATCCATTAGTAGTGTAGCTTGTATTGCAATCCGGGAATGGGAGATGTTAAGTGCCATTGGGAAGTTTGACTTGTATCTTGGCTAGTCTGTTGAGTCTACAAGCTTGTTTTCAGTAGTTGCACAACCTACACTTGTGAACCGAGTGTTAGAAGCACAAAAGGGTGACCTTGAGGTAGAATCCCTCCGGGAGAAGATTTCTAATGGGAAGGTAGAAAGAGGCTTGAATGTGTATCTCGACCTAAGTGTGAGATACCGTGATCGTCTTTTTGTGCCGGAGTCTTGCTGAGAGGAAGTAGTTTGAGAGTTTCACCATTCACGTCTTGCGGTGCATTTGGGAGGCACAAAGATGTATTATGACCTTAGTCGCCAGTTTTGGTAGAGAGGTATGAAGAAGGATGTGGCTGTGTTTGTGTCTAAGTATCTTACTTGTCAACAAGTAAAGGCCGAACATCAGAGGCCAACAGATTTGTTGCAACCCTTGCTTATAGTCGAGTAGAAGTGGGGGCATGTCACGATGTATTTTGTTGTGGGCCTTCCGAGGACTCAACGGGGTAGTGATGCAAGTTGGGTGGTAGTTAATCAGTTAACCAAGTCAGCCCACTTTATACCTATGCGTGTGAGTGACTCGGTAGATTATCTTGTTGACCTTTACATTAGGAACATAGTGAGATTGCACGGGGTCCCTGTGACGATTGTTTCAGATGGAGATCCGCGTTTTACGGCTCGGTTGTGGTAGAGCCTATAGAGTGCCTTGGGCACAAGATTGACCTTTATAACTGTGTATTATCCTCAGCCTAATGGACAGTCCGAGCGTAACATTCAGATTTTTGAGGATATGCTTCGAGGTTGTGTCCTTGACTTTAAGTGATCGTGGGAGAGGCATTTGCCCTTACTAGAATTTGTTTATAATAATAGTTTCCAATCGAGCATTAGCATGGCACCGTTTGAGGTCTTGTATGGCCAACCGTGCAGATCTCTTGTGTGTTGGGCCGAGGTGGGTAATGCACCTATGTTGGGTCCAGAGTTATTCCAGAAAATGAATGAGAAAGTCGCACTTATCCGTAAGAGGTTAGTTACGGCTCAGAGTCGCCAAAAATGTTATGCCGACTGTAGGAGGAGACCTTTGTTTTTTGAGGTGAGAGATCATGTATTCTTGAAGATATCACCTAGGAGAGCTTTGATGAGATTTGGAAAGAGTGAGAAGTTGTCTCTTTGATTCATTGGGCCATTTGAGATCCTTGAGCAGATCAGAGAAGTAGCTTATCATTTGGCATTGCCTCCACAGCTTTTCAGGGTTCATGATGTGTTTTATATTAGCATGCTTCGAAAGTATGAGCTGGATTCATCTCACGTGTTGGATTGGACAGACTTAGAGGTAGATGAGGATGCCTCGTATGAGAAGAGACCGGTGAGAGTCTTGGATACCCGAGACTAAGTCTTGCAAGGCAAGACAATTCCCTTAGTTAAGTTAATTGTGGAAACATTATGGAGTTGAGGAAGCAATGTGGGAATGTGAGCTGGAAATCCGTGAGAAATATCCGGATTTATTTGTGGAAGCTTGAATATGTATTGTATTGTTGTTATGTTAATGAAATATGAAAAAATTGTACATGTTTTGGAAATACGGAAACAGTGTACATGTTGTTTATGTTTTGGAAATGCAAGTTTATTATAAACATTGTATATGTTTTGGAAATATGAATTATGCATTCAGTATTGAGAATTTGTTTATCGTGTTGATGGGATTGGATGACCAGGGAATGGGTCATGATGATTGAATTGATTGATGATCATTATTGTAATTGCTTTAAGCATAACTTTAAAGCTTGATTTGAAATTTCGGGAATGAAATTCTTTAAGGGGGGGTGGTTATAGCGATTTCGGTTTTGACCCGACCCATTTGATTTTCTGGACTCAAGTTTTGTGGTTTCTGAATGTTTTTCATGTCTTTCTCCCCTTATTCTTACTTGAGTTTGGCTATTGGGTTGTATTGAACATGGTTGGAACAGGTTGGTTGCTTGCTTTTCAAACCTTTTGTTGCCCAAGATTTTGCTCCTCCGCTCGAGTAGCACTTCTTGCGCTCGAGCGGGTTTTATGAACTCTCAGTACTTTTGCAGGTCTGCAAAACTATTAGGAGTGTGCATTCTGTGCTCGAGTGTCATTTCTTACGGTCGAGCCGAACAACTTATTATGTCTGACGCTCGAGCGCCAATTCTTACGCTTGAGGGGACTGTTTCTCTCTAAACCCTAGATCGGGACCCATTCTCTCTAAAACTCACTCTCTGTCTACATTTTCATCTATATCCGTTGGTTTCTTTATTTTAGTATCTTGGAGAAAAAAGTAGAGCATCTCAAGAGCTCCGTTTTGATCCAAATAGATCTTGATTTCGGTATCTTTGAAGTTCCTCCACTATTTCCTTGGTCTTTTAAGCTTGAGGTAGGGATTTTCTACACTCTAATATGATTTTTAACTTAGTTATTTGTTGTTGTGTAAATAATGTTGGGGTTTAGAGGATTTTAGACAAACCTATGGTTTTGGTTTAAAATCAAAAGAAGGGTTTTCAAATGAAGGTATTGAAAATGGTTATGGGTATAAATATGAGGATGTGTTGTGTTAAATTTGTTGATTTTGACACACGGGCTGGATTTTGGAGAGAATGAAGTTTTGCCCTAAAATGTTTAAAATAATTATTTTGTATAAATAATGAAATTGATATTGGAAATATGAAATTGGATGAATGTTTATATAAATGGTGGAGTTGGTTATGTATTACCTCTTACCTATGGAAGTTTGGATAATTTATCTGTCTTGGAGGTTGTATATCTATTTAGAAATATCTGTTTTGGGCTATCGGTGGAAGATAGCTATGATTGTTGTAAAAATGGCATGAGGATTAGGTGAATTGAAACTAATCTAGTAACTGTTGTTATTGAATATGATCGTGTTTTAATACATTGCATATGTATGATATTTGAGAGTAGAAATGAGATGTACTCTATGTTTGGGAGAAGAAAGAGGATGGACTCCATTGAATTAAGTTGGCCTGTGTGTCCAGGGTGAAAGTCATGAAAATCGCGCATATACATGGGTGCCGATTCTTGCGGACGAGATTTCTACAAAATGACAAATTGAAGTGTTGTGTAATGGTTGTATTGATTAGATAACCACTAAGTTGTAGCCTTAATTGGATTGTTTGGATAACAATGGATTTGACTCATGAATTGAGGTGAAATGAATTGTCATGAAATGAATTAAGAAAAAATAAATTGAGATATAAAGCTTGGCATATTATGATCTTGTAAACTATGATTGATTTTATCGCATGCATTGTATATGCACATTTTATTTATATCTTTGTTAAGATTCATATATTGTGTTAGATTATTTCTACTGGGCTTTGGCTCACCCTATTTGGGAAAAATTATTTTCAAGTGTCAGTGATATACCTCCGTCAACGACTTATCTTGGGAGGATTATAGAGCTAAAGGTTCACTTTGTTTTATTTTGTATTTACCTTTTATATAAGCCCGAGGCTTTATTTGTACTGAACTTATGACTCATTTTGTTGTAACCAAGCACGGTCTTAGAAAGATTTAAGCCATTAGGGCATATGACTGTCTGTTAGCTTTCATTCTTTATTTACGTCTTGTAACACATGTTGTAGATTCAGGATGAACGATTTATGAATGTATATCGTACGTGTCACCTTTTGTATATTAACTCTGATTAATGGAAGCTGCTGATTGTATCTATCTCACTTTGTACTGGTTCTTGAAGTTGGGTTATTGTAATTATTTTAAGGGCGTTGCAATAATGATGAAGCATATTGCAATAACTATGTGCAACTTGTTCAACATAGATAGATTAAAAAAAAATTACAAGAACAAAATAATTTACACATATAACACCAGGACAATTGCATAGATTTAATTTTTTTCAATAGATCAGACCTCTAACATATAAAAACATTGAATAGATAAAGACAAATGAACAGATAGGTTCAATATATAAGAAAAAATAGGGAAAAATTGAATAGATAGTAAAATTTGGATAGATAGATTTAAATAGATAAGGAAAAAAATTAAACAGATAGATAATGTTAACAAATAATTTCAACAAATAAGGAAAAAAATTCTAAACAGATAGATAAAAATTTGAACAGATAATCAAAAAAAGTCAATATATAGTAAAAAAATTCAACAGATAGATAATGGGTAAAATTGAAAACAAAATGTCCTCTAAAACTAATAAAAAGACTTCTCACTAAATTATTTCACAATTATTGGACCTCTCACTAATAAAAAATATCCACTGAACATAATGTCTTATATCTCCCTTAGATTGGACTTTTCAATAATTTTATTTATTTATTTTTTACATCAAGATTAGGACCTTGTTTGGGAACTTGGCTAGCTTTTTGGTTATTTTATGAGATGAAAAAAAGTTTTGTTTGTGATGATTTGTAGATTTTTTTTTTTTATAGTTGCATAGATAGTTGTAAGATAAAAAGTGATTGATTAATGTACAGAAAGTAACATTTTATCTTAGCTATTTTAGTCCTTTTTGTTTTTATTGGTTATTTTAGCTTCCACCCTTGTTTCCGAACAGGGCCTAGATCTATCTAAAAAATAAAAAAGTTAAACTAAAATATTAAAAAAAAAATTCACTAAAAACAAATAAAAATTCAAAAATACACACATATTTTTGTTTATTTTTAGTGATTTTTAAAAATATTTTATCTATTTTATTTTATTTTTTTAAATGTATCTTGATTACATGAATATAAAAGGTACCAAAAAAAAATGATTAAAATAATTTAAAAAATTATTCAAAATAAACAAAAACTCAGCTAAAAACAGTTTTTAAAAAATCAAACCAAACAGACACTTCCCTACTGTAACTTACGTTATCTCTACACTTTTTGCGTTGTCAATTTTACGCGACTTTCACTTCTTACACCCGTTTTTCTCTCATCTCTCTCTCTCTCTCTCTCTCTCTCTCTCTCTCTTCCTTGTTTTATCTTCTTTTTTCCACCATTATCACTGCTAGTCGCCACTTCCCTACTGTAACTTCCTTCCACTAGTGACTCACCCCGTGACCACTACCCGTTGTCGCGACAACCATCTCCACAACCCTTGCAAACCCATCTCACAATTCCCTCTACGACCACCGTAAGCCCTTTTTCCTGCCATAATCGCCTTTCTAGCCCTTCCTTTGTTGTCACGACTGTTCTCTCATTTCATCTCCCTTTTTCTATTGTGATTCTTCACTTCGTTGCGACCCATCTCCTCCGTCATGATCCATCTCCTATGCAACGAACCCTCGTCGCAAACTTCTTTTCATCCTTCCACCACTGAGAATGCCTCCCAAATCGCGAGCAAGAAAGTACGAAAATATAGATATAGATTATGTTTTATTTTTAGTATTTTTTGAATTTAGAAGAATGAGGGTTACAGAGTGGGATAGCGAAGGGTTGAGAGGTAGCGTCGGCAGTGACAGTGGCTGGTGGAGATAGTAGTGAAGGGTATGTGGTTCAGAAATTATAATTTGATGTTTTAGAGTTTCATGATTTTTTTTTTTAGATAGAGTTAAGATTGTAATTAAAAAAATAAAAATTGGGAATGTAATGAGATAAAAGTATTGAGTAAATAGAATTATCCCACATTTCTTATTGAAAATGTTTGCTATCTGTACCATTATATTTCATATCCTTTTATACTTCATTTTGGCTTCGTTTGGGAAGAAAAAAGTCAGCCTTTTTTGGTTAAAATAGCCACAAAAAATAAAATAAGCTATTTTAGTCACAAAAAATAAAATATCAAATTCAACCCATAATCATTACAATCCTCTCTCCAAAAAAAAGTTAAAAAAGCTAAAAAGTCAAAAAGTCCTTCCCAAATCAGGCTAAAATAGCCAAAAAGCCAAAAAGTCAACCTACTTCCCAAACGGAGGCAATTTGTGGGTTTCAATCTAGACCTTCAATGATGATTATCTCATAAATTTAGTAAAATTGTATATACAAAAAAATCAAATTCATCATATATTAATGAGAAAGTGAACAAATCATATTTTGTTTTATAAAAAAGACAATTTAAATTTAAATTCAGAATTGTTGTTCATTTAAAATATATATAATTTGTTCATGTCTAGTAATATCGGGTAAAATTATGTTTTTT
The DNA here is from genome assembly GCF_055761805.1 of Camellia sinensis. Taxonomy (NCBI): domain Eukaryota; kingdom Viridiplantae; phylum Streptophyta; class Magnoliopsida; order Ericales; family Theaceae; genus Camellia; species Camellia sinensis. The sequence continues at coordinate 148,266,867 of NC_138963.1, forward strand.
TGGCAATTCATTGTTATTGTTGGATTTACAAAATGAATGGTTCAAATAATCAAAATGTGACCTACGGAATAGATTGTTAATGAATATGGAGAGGATTCATTCCCTCATTAAAGAGATGAGTGAATTACACTAACGGTCCTTATAGTTTGAGATTTGTGTCACTTTGATCCCTGACTTTTCAATTGTGATGCATTTGACCATAAATTTTGAATCTTGTTCCAAATAAGGACAATTGAAGATACTATTGCTCAATTTCAAGAGTAAAATCATCAATTTGATAAAATATAAACTAATTTGATAAAAATAAATGTCAAAAAAATATTTTTGAATTTTTTAAAATTATTTTTACTCACCAAAGATAAAATTATGTAAAATTGATAAATCTTTTACACATTTATTTATTTATTTACTTACAAAATTAATTTTTATTATATGTTTGGATGATGATAATGTAATAGGTGATTGATAGGATTTTAATGTGTAATCGATATATTGAATATATGAAATATTTTTAGTTTTGGATTTTTTAATTTAATGGATTGGTTTAATAATGATATCAAAGTTGTCGCCATATTTAACTTTTGAAAAAATATGAACTAATTTAATGAAAATAAAAACAATCACCCATTACATGATCATCGTCCAAACACACAATAAAAATTAATTTGGTAAAATTAATAAATAAATAAATGTGTAAAAGAGTTATCAATTTTACATAATTTTAACTTTGGTGGATAAAAATAATTTTAAAAAGTTTAAAAATGTTTTTTTGATATTTATTTTTATCAAATTAGTTTATATTTTATCAAATTGATGACTTTACCGTTGAAATTGAGTAATAATATCTTCAATTGTCTTTATTTGGGACAAAATTTAAAATTTAGGATCAAATATATCACAATTAAAAAGTCAGAAATCAAAATGACACGAGTCCAAAACTAACGGTCAGTGTAATTCGCCCTAAGGAGATTTATACTAATAAGTTTCCATTTAATCATGATTAATGTTAATATACATGTATAGAAAAAATATTGTACTACAAATTTTTACAAATGAGAGGCAGTAATGAAGAGATGCGATATTGTAACAGTAGATGGAAGTGTTAGGGGACGTGATAGACATAGATTAATGTTGGCTAGCGTTTTAAATAGAGATATGGATCTATTTAATTTAACTAACAAAATGGCCTTTAATAAGGCTGCGTGGAGAAGAAGGATTCATGCAACCGACCTCATTTGATGGGACTTAAAACTTGGTTTGATTTGACTTTTATGAATTCATGCATCATGTGATCCGCTAATGTGATGAGTTTGATAATAGGAAAATGAGTGAGAGCACTAATTAGTGCTATCACTAATGATGTGGCAGTGAGCCTCACCAGGAATGATTTGATGGTTTGGCCTTGGTGTTGTATTTTTTTTCTTTTTTTATTGAGTGCCATGTCATTAGTGGTCTTTTTAGAGCTCCAAAATTAGTGATCTCTATCATTGTTGTTGATAATAAAAGTGTATAAAAATGAGTATATTAAAAATTCAATAAGTTTACAAATCATTTTATTTGGCTTGGTTTGGAATTTTTAAAAATAATTTTACGAGTTTCAATTTGTATTTTTATATATTTAGTAATTTTTAAAAATATTTTAATTAATTTTTTTACTTTTTAGATCTACTTAATGTTGATACACTTAAAAAGTATAAAATTTGTACAAAATTTTTTAAAAATTTATTGAATACAACAAAATAAGAAAATGTATTCAATTTTCATAAATATATATATATATATTGTATTTTTTTTGTATTTGGTGGATTATTAAAAGATTTTCCTATTTTGTTATATTTAATAAGTTTTTAAAAGTTGTTTTTTTCCACAAATTTCAAGTGTATCTAAATTATCTAAAAAATAAAAAAATTGTATAAAATATTTATAAAAAATTAGTAAAAATAAAAAAGGAAAAAAAATAAAAAAATTTAATTTTTAGAAAAATAGTGTAAACCAAACAAGATGAATTATTTTTTATTTTTTACATTATTAGCCCGGTGAATTGTTGAAGTTTGATTTCAATATTTTCCTAACTTCGTTATATTTCAATTTTTGAACTCATATTTCAATCAAACTACGAAAAAATTAATGAATGTTTTTCCCCTGATAAATAAATAAATAAAGAAAATTGCATATCATAACAGTAATGCTTGAACTATTGATATCCTGCTTGATGAATTTGAATAACTTAAAGATGTAGTCGTATTGTACATTTAAACTTATGAATTATCAAATTTTAAATTACATTAAAATATGATAACCATGGCCCAACTTAGCCTTGGGCGCAACCTGAATCCAACCTTATCGTGCTTGGCTCTGGATCTAGCCCAAGCCCAAGGACTCGAACCAGCTCGGTTGGCCACGGTGACTTGGGAACCAAGACTATTGATCCCGATCGAAAAGTCAATTCCCAATTAATTCTTGGTAGCACCAAACGTGGCAAACAGGCAACACCAAAAGCTTGAGCCCTCACCTACCACTTGACCCAGGAATGTGAGGGCATATATGACGCCCAAGGGAGATATGCCATGCGGCATGTTCTAAGAGGTGTGCCACATATTCGACTAAGGTAAGCATGAAAGGGAGAGGAAAGAGAAAGGGGGAGGAATCCCACCTCCAAACACATCATTGTGTTTGGTTTGAGTTTTTTGGATTAAATTTTTTAAAAATTGAACTTTTTGATTTTCGTATTTTTTTATTTTTAGTGAATATTTGTAAAATTTTAAACATTTTTTTTTATTTTTTTAGATGCACCTTACTTAGATGTGTCCAAAAAGTAAAAAAATTGTGAAAAAATATTTTAAAAAATTAAGAAATACATAAAAATATAAAAAATGTACTAAATTCTTGTATTTTTTTTATATTTTTGGTATTTAGTGAATTTTTAAAAGATTTTTTTTTACAATTTTTTTACTTTTTAAGTGTATTTATGTTAGGTGTGTCTAAAAAGTAAAAAAATTACATAAAATATTAAAAAAATTTAGTAAAAACAAAAAAATACGAAAAATAAGAGTGTAGAATTTTTTAAAAACTATTTTTAAAAAATAGGAACCAAACAAAGTATTGTTGTCATATTTCTTATTTTTTGTTGTCATATTTTTTATATTCAATTTTAATGGTTTGTGTAATAGGTACAACTTGAGATTTAGAATATGTTTTTTTCAAGTGTCAGATTCAACTCTTTTTAGATGTTATTAATTTTTTGAGGCTATACCTGCAAGTTCTGCTTGAGATTTACCTGATTCACCATTTTTCCATCAACGTGAAGAAAAAAAAAAAATGTTCTCTTTATCTTCAAGCCATTGCTTGTCTAGAAGACATCCCGAGGTAAATCCTCATAGGCTTGTCTCGTAGGACAACCAAGGCGAGAAGTTGACTTCATGGATCATCTCTCTCCTCAACCATTGGATCACTGAGAAATTGATATCATCAAAATATATTTAAATTTACAGCCGTGCCTTATACCCCAGTAGGGTCGCACCCCAGTGAGGTGGCGCGCTCCCATTGGCTGCCAACCGAAAAAAAAAAAAAAAAAAACTGTTTTTTTTCGTCCAATCATGGGCCTCCACCTCACTGGGGGTCGACCCCCAGTGGGGATATAAATCATTTTTCTTAAATTTATTTTATTTTAATATTTATAGAATATTAAACTTCATTGATGTAAAACGTTATTACATTAAGGGCTAACATATGAATGTTCTCGTTGAACTTGTTTTAAATTTATTTTATTTTATGTAAAACGTTATTACATTAAAGACTAACATATGAATGTTCTCGTTAAACTTGTTTTAAATTTATTTTATTTTAATATTTATATAATATTAAACTAGTATAATACCAGTGATATATATGAAATTTTATAAAATAAAAAGTCACAATAAAAATAAAAATAAAAATAAATTAGGACATTAGTTTTAATTTAAAAACTTTATTTTATTTTATTTAATCTAATTCATTTATGATATAAATGACTCAAAAGAATTATTGTACATGTTAACTTAAGTTATTTGAAATATAAAAAATTAAAAATTATTTTTGATTATAAAAATTAAAATTACGAATATTTAGACACTTTTGTTTGATTGAATATAATTAATTTAAAAAATAAATGGTAAGTAATTCTTCATAATTAGCTACTATTAGTTACAAAATAATATAATGTAGATATTTTCCCATACTTAATTCCGTTATCAAATAGAAACTCAATATTAATCCATCTAAAAATATTTGAATTCAAAATTTCTATTCACATGAATAAGGGAATCATCCCCACATTATGGAAGATGAGTTGCAAGCATGAGTTAAATAGTTGTAAATTCAGTGCCTAACAAATTTGTAATAATTTTATAATTAAAATAAGTTAATTTATAATTGAAGTCTCCAAACTTATAAATTTATTTTCTATTGTGTTTTTATTATACTTTCTAATATGATTTGGATATCTCATGCTAACAATTTTTCTTTATTTTTTTCATAACTTATATAATTATGTGTTTTTATTTTTCGTAATTAGCAATAACCAATACTATACACGTGATTTTATACTTTTTAAAAAGAAGAAGAAGAAGAAGAATAAAAAAAAAAGGCCAAAATAGAAAAAAAAATGATAGTTTTCACAAAAGAAAACTTAATTATAACATGAATGGAGAAATGCAAATTGAAAGGGTATTTTTATTTTTATTTTCAAATTCTAAACGGCCATAATTAAAAAAGTTTACATCTATAACTTTTCAAAGTGAAGATTCTCCCACCCCCCTCTCCCCTCCAAAAAAAAAAAAAAAAAAATTGAGAATTTTTTAAGTCAGTAGTATTTTTTTAAGGGGTCCTGTTATGGTGTGCAACCCTTTAAGGTTGCACACCATATGCCACTAACACAAAAGGCATAAATGGAAGATATAAACATTAAACAGGACAGCAACAGAAAATGTGTAAATGGAAGACGTAAGTTGCACGCTTAAGAAAAGTCCTTTTTTAAGTTACCATAACAAAAAGGCTACCATGTAAATCTTTTACAAATAGTTTTTGTGGAAGGTAGAATTGTTCTCCGTAGGGAAAGCGAGATGACGTGTCCATTCCTTCACTTTGCTAAGAGAAACCAAAACGCCAGCTATCATTCCTGTACGAGCATGAAATAATTGTCACTTGTATAATCTTGTTGATTAAACTTGCGTTCCTACAAATTTTGTCATATGACCTGAAAGTACAAACGTGAGCTATCCGGCTGGTGTGTGCCGAAAACCCTTTCGATACCTAAGTCAACAAAAGACAAACAAGGAGGAAAAGTTCTATGAATTCGTGTACTAAAATTGCAATACCTGAAATTAGGTTAGGCTTGAGCTTTTATAAGTTTCACATGGCAGAATCCTAACAGGACTCTAATTTCCCTTCATAGAGTCTTCTTAGGATTCACACTTGTAAAGGATAATGACTATCATTTAACACCCTCTTCACTGCAAATCAAGTGAGATGACACAACTCTTGGTACGACTTCTAGCTAAGCAACTGAATTACATTATCCTTACCGATTCTTTTGGTAGCTGAGCTACATGGAGCATTGCACGAAGCCAACACGGCGTGCAACCATACTAACGTTGTGCAGTACCCAAACTAACTCGGCCAAGCCATGCAAACAATTATGCTCGGCCGGTTAGATGAAGATAGCTCGGTTCAATCTTGATTGCCACATTTATAGAGGACAACTAAGCTAGCTCAACCTTGGCCCAATGAGGCTTAGTTCGGCCCACTAACACAACCCAGACCAAGTTTGACCGATCAAACCATGCAATACGTTTGATTGGCTTGATTTCCTTTACATGGCCAAAACCATGCAACCTTCCAATCCATACCTCGGCTGACAACAAGGGCCTGATTTATGCTAGCCCAGATATCTCAACACAAATTCATATCTCAATTGTCCCTTAATTTCATCTGTGAAAACATGACTGGGATTATTTCGTCTGGCAGGGATAAATCGTACCCTGGTCCGATTATTTGGCGGGTCCAAATCACTTTGGCGCATCATTCAATCGACTTCTCTATTAACACGTCACGTCTAGGACACGTGGCATACATCCGTTGGTTCCGTGCACCTAGTATAGCCGTCACACACGACTCCCAAAAAAATTTGAATCATGGTGCCTTTTCACATTCTCTACATATAACCAATACATACAGACCAATCCTCCACATTGTTCATCTTTTTCTCACACAAAAACTCGAAAAACCAGAGCTCATATCTCCATTCTTGCATCTTTCAAACCAAGATCCAGCCATTCTTTTGCACTAATCGAGTCACCTTCACCACAGTAACCCTTTCATCGATTGGATCTTAGTTCGACGCTACAAATCGTAAGTTCTTCACACTTTCTTACTTTTTTCATGTTGATATATCATGCTCTTAGTGTTCTTGGTTCACCATCTCATTAATCACCCCCCAATAATGATGTTATGACACAAATAACTAATGAAATATGGGTAAAAGAAGGTTTGAAACTGAGTTTAGAGTTTAAACAACCTTTAATCTTCTACTCTCTAGTACACAACCCAATTTTTGAGAAGAACACCAAGGAATCTGGGCAAAATCAAGCAAAACCTTGCTTTTAGTCTGAAAACAAAACCCAATCGAGCAAAATTCTTGTTTGTGATGAGTTCAGTTGACATGGAACTGAGCAAAAACTAATTAACTGAGCTGAAACCCAACTCCACTACATAGTCGAGCTAAAATCTCGCTCGAGTCTACAACGGAGCTAAAACCTTGCTCATGCACTCAACAGAGCGAAAACCTTGCTCAACCAATAACAACTCTTAATTTTTCACTATGCAGAATCCTAAGATTGATCAGGCACACCAACACGCTGAGCAGCTTTCCCAGACCGAGCAAATTTCACTTAACTAGGCAAACCTCACGTAATTGAGCTAATAGCACACAAATATTCACAAAGTTAATAAATTAACCGAGATCCATGGGATGATATCACTTCTTGGTAATCACGTTAGGAGTAGTAGCCAAATTCTGAAGAGACTATAACATCCTGGCTGACGTCCATTTCGAGTTGGGTGAAAAGAGAATTCTACCCTAGGGTAGAACAGGTATCTGCCCTTTCACCGTGCTATCCATTGTGGAGGGGGGTCTCAGCTTCCCAATGCAACCCCTAATTTGCTAATTGCTAAGGCAGAAAAGACTTGCCCCACACAAGTATCTACCAACACTCTCCGAATAATAAATGCAGTAGCTAAGTTAAACCACAAGTTAAATTTGAACCTCAGTTCAGCTGAGATATTTCATCAATACATGCTCGGCCACACAGTCTATGGGTTCTGTTGATACTTGAAAATCAAGAGGGGTTGTGAACGTCTGGTAACAAACACACTGGACAAGGACCTGCATGACGAAAACTTTCTCTGGGTAATTGGCAACTATGAAACCGCTGATGTACCCGATTGGTACATTAATCACAACAAAGGCAAAACCAGTAAGATGAACAGTTCAAAAATCGAGAAAACCAATTCTTGTATTCATTGCACCAAGCTAACTATTGTCTCTTTTTGAAAATCTGAACCAACTCCAAAATCAATACTCATGAGTAAATGAAAACACAATCAGGGTTGTGTTGAAGTGCAAACAGCATGACTACCACGACCTCCAAGGCTACGAACTAAACTACCATTATTCCACACCGCGTAAAAGCAAGGTAATAGAGTTCTTGTCTGAACCTTTTCTTTCCCCAAATCCAACTTTTCTAGACATGTCCTTGATCAGCCTAATCGACGAAGAAGACATCACCATAAAAATCGAATTAAGAATCTGATACTTGCTATATCCAAGGAAACAACCACCATTTCAATTGATTCACTAGGCCAAGCAGTCGAGCAAGGCTTAGGAACCATGCTGGCTTTAGCCTCTACCGCGGTCCAATTAGTCAGCATAGAATCATGCCAGACAAGTAAGAGGGCTCGTATATCTGATTCATCTATGGATCTCACAACTGAGCTAAGCACCGAGCAGCCGGTTACTGAAGTCTCCCCTGCCTTTGTCTAGAAACCAAACCTGACTCACCGGGATAAAGTCAATACCGAGGTGGACTCCATTGCTGAGGACAATGAGCATTTGCTCGACTATAATCTTTTAAAGGCCTTGCTCCTGCCGGTTGACATGCAAAAGTACAGCCATATCCCCGACACCCAGGTATCAAATTTGCGGTGAAGTCCATGACAAGGGTAATGCCACAATTGATCATACTTTCAAACTTTTTGCTCGACCTCCTTCACTAACTTTTGTTTTTATTAGAGGCCATTTAAAAATCTCACGTGGCTATGGAGCGCTTGGTAAAATTGAGGCAAAAAGTGCATGAAAATGCCTAGTGCATAAAAAAACTTACCAGCCGAGCTAGGGCGCTCTCAGTCTTCCTTGGAAATGGCCAATGTTGACAATGCACAACTCCTCAGCCAAGTAGCCGATGTCGAGAAAACAAGGGAGCTACATTGGCCAAGCTAGAGAAGCTAAAAAAGGAAAAGGAAGCTGCGAAAAAAGTTACAGAAGATAGGGGCTTCAACAAGGCCGAGGAAAGCTACGCCATCTATGTCTTCTAAGTTGTATGCCCTTATTTATGCAGACCACCTCACTGTTGTAGCACACACCATGATATTGTCCGCTTTGTACCACTGGAGCACATAGTGTTTTGTTTTTCCTTCACTAGAAAAGGCCTCTTGTAGGTTTGTGGGTATGGCACACTTATAAGGTGGGTCAAGAGTTTTTAGTAGATTGATGTGAGATGGATTCGGAACCCCCACATTAGTCCCACAAGCATGTGGGTCTACATGGTGGAGCTAGGGTTCCACAAACGGTGCCAATTGTATGAGCATGAAATAATCGTCACTTGTATAATTCTATTGATCAAACTCGCGTTCCTCTAAACGTCACCATATGACTTCAAATTACAAACGTGAGCTAGCCAGCGGGTGTGTGCCGGAAACCCCTTTGATGTCTAAGTCAACAAATAAGGAAGAAAAGCTCTATGAATTTGAGTACAAAAATTGTAGTACCTGGAATTAGGCTAGGCTTGAGTTTTTATAAGTTTCGCATGACAGAATCTTAATAGAACTCTAATTCCCCTTCATAGAGTCCTCTTAGGAATCACACTCGTAAAGGATAACTTCTATCTTTTAACATCCTCCTCACTGCAAATCAAATGAGATGACACAACTTTTTGCATGGCTTATAGTCGAGCAATCGAATTACATTATCCTTATGGATTCTTCTGGCAACCGAGCTACACGGAGCACCGCACGAAGCCAACGTGGTGCACAATCCTACTAATGTTGTATAGCGCCCACACTAGCTCGGCCAAGCCATGCAAACAATTACACTTGGTTAGTCAGATGAAGATAGCTCGGTCCAATCTTGATCACCAAATCTATAGAGGACAACTAAGATAGCTCAACCTTGACCCAATGAGCTTAGTTCGGCCTATTAATACAACCCAGACCAAGTCTAACCGGTCAAACCATGTTTACGTTTAACTGGCTAGACTTCCTCTGTATGGTCTAAACCATGCAGCCTTCCAATCTGTAGCCCAGCTGACAACAAGGGCTTGATTTATGTCGGCCCAAATATCTCGGCACAAATTCCTCTCTCAATCCCAGACCAAGGATGGTCGAGAGAATCCTCCAACGATCAAGTCAGAATACTGTTTAGCCTTGAATATTATATTTTAAAAGGGGGTCCTTGGATTACCTCTGATCTATCCACTTTGCTTTACTCGCTTCGCTTTTTATAGTTTTCCTAACTTGAATCCCATCGTTGGATCAATGTTTGATCTAAGGGTTCTCCTTGTTCTTTGGTCTAGTTGGTCAAGTGGTCAAGTTGCCTTTGTCTATGATCGTTGGATCATCCTCTCATGGATGACTTAGATTATGTTAGATGCTAGTGACCAATTTTCCAAGTGTTGTGTTCATTGGATCAAGTTGATCGGATAGACTTACCGTCTAGTAAGCCTGGTCTATACTCCTATATTTGTTGTCTTGGTGTTTCCACTATTAGATGAAGATGAACCCGATACTCCTCTTACATTCTGCGGATCTCCATCTTTACTTTTCATTGCTCTTTACGTTTTTAGCCACGTGCCATTGTATCGCCAACTGTCTCTAATGGACTCCTTAGAAAATTCGTCCCGATCCTTCCCTTTTTCTTTGGGCTATTTTGCCCAATTATTTTGGATTTGGGCCAATATTTTACCTCTCCATAGTTTTTAAAAAAATTTTAAAACTATTTTATGTCTTGTTGATCTTTTCTCCTTATTTTTTACAAATGTTTTTAATTATAAAAGTTCTAAGATTTCTCATAATAGAACTTTACAATTTTATTAGAAGTAAAATTTCATTTATTGACTAAAAATAGGTATACAAAATACTTAAGATAAAAAAGATAGTTTGTTTGGTATATTTTTAATTTTTTTTATTATTTTAATAATAATTATTTCATTGGGATTAAACTGGATTTTAAACATATATATTTTATTGACTAAAAGTATACAAAATAATTAAGACATAAAAGTTAGTTTGTTTGGTACAATTGTAACTTCTTTTGTATTATTTTAGGCATAATCATATTATGGGGATTAAACGGAATGTTAAACCTATTTATTTTATTGGAATGAGCTTGGGAGAGAAATTTTGATACATCCCATCAATTTATAAAATATTATTTTTGAACAATAAAATAAATGATAAGGAAAATGGCTATGTATGATCATTTCTCGAGCCTAAATTTAAATATTTTTTAATAAAAATTATTTGCTTACCAAAAACACGGAGAAATAAAGAAAAAAAGGGCATGCATTCAATCTTTCGTCATAAACATCCATTTATACAAATATGATCAATTTTGCTTATAAAAATATATATAACTTGTCATTAGTCGATTAATAACTTTTTTTGACTAAAAATATATAATCATCTTAAATATATATATAATTAACATGTTATCTCATTCCATCCTTTAACTGTGTGTTATTGTTCGTATGACAACAAAATCTCATAACTTATCATCACCGTCAACATGATCTCCGTTGTAATATTGATCTGCATTTGCAAAGTATTACTATAATCAAAATAAAAAATGATTAAATAAAAGTTAATTTTCATTCAAAGAGAAAATGTTCTTCCTTCTAAATTTAGGGAGTTTTGGAAGAGAATTTTTTTTTGGAAAACCTGAAAGAATGAGATAAGTCTTGACAATTATAGGTACTAACATGTTACCCGTGCTATGTACGTGATTTTGTGATTTAAAATGAGTTATTATGAAAAAAAAAAAATTGTATATGGTTCTACCTATCAAATGATTACACATATGACTATCTTATACGTTGATTTATAAATTTGTTAACTATCAATTTCTAAGAGTAGCATGATATACCTTGATAACACTTATCAAGTCTCCACCCTTCATCACTCATCATCTCTCTAATTTTCATCTCCTCTTTATTGACCACATCGACTCTTATTTAAAGTACATTTACTATACGAGTGCCCTTACTTTTAACTTCATTTCCTTACATTTCTCCCAAGTCGACCTCTACCCCTACCCGCAACCTCTTTTCTCTAATCTCAAGTTGCCTCCACCCTTCATCCCATTGTTTGGCCATTAAAATTATGGTGACAATAAATTAGTTGAGCTAGCATAAATTCTCAAATATACTCGAACTTGACTCGTATAAAATAATGAATAATTTTGTTTGTGTTAATAAATAAATAAAATGAACAAAAAAATCCTTTTAATTTTAAGAATTTTTGTAGTGTTTTTATGATTGTTGTTATTTATTTATTTATTTTTTTAATCTATAAAATCATACATGTGAGAACAACAAAGATAGCTAAATATATGTGTACACATATATATAGATAAATTTACATGGTTCAATATATATAAATAACATATTCATAACTCAATGCTACTATTTAATTTTCAACTACTTGAAACTTAGACTATTAGCATTAAGAGAGATACTAACCTTTTTACACACATAGATTTGCAGAGAGTTGGTTGGTCGGAAAGAGATTTTTTTTTTTTTTTTGAACTGGAAGGTGCCCTGAGTCTACAAAGGAAAATCAGAGGCCAAAAGAGCCTTAAAACCAGAAGGAAGGTTGCGTTCCCAGTCTAAGGGAAGAAGGTCATTGAGGTGAGCATTGGCCAGCCAATGGGCCACTCGATTGGCTGTTCCGGGGACCCAAGAAAAGGTAAGAGATAGACGGCTGCCCAAGGTTCGAATGTCATGGAAACATGCTCTACTTGCCCATGGAGGAACCAATTTTGATGCACTTAACTGAATGACAGATTGGTTGTCGCTTTCAACTTGGACACGAGACAGACCAAGAGCTTGAAGGGAAGAGCATGCCAACTTAACTGCCTTCGCCTCGCTTTGAAGAACAGAGGACGACCTCACAGAGGAGACAAATTCGTCAACCAGCTTACCAGTCCAATCCCAAAGAACCACTGCAACAGATGACTTTCAACCATCAGGAGAGAGGCTGGCATCGCAATTGATTTTCAGCTGACCTCGAGGGGGTGGAGTCCAGGAAGAGCTGTTAGTCCCAGGGGGGATGATGGAGGAGGGAACACCCAGGGGTGGAGCCAAACTGAGTTCTTGCCACAGGGAATAAGCTTGACTGATAACATGCAAAGGGTTCACAGACTTATGAGAGAACACCCACTCATTGCGCTCTTTCCAGATAAACCATCCCACCGTGGCTGCTTTACTGATCAAAGCTTTCCTGACCTTGAGGTTCATATTGTTCTCAATTATGGATTGGGTCCAAGTCCTTGCTAAAGAGATAAAAGCCTTGTCCAGTGTGGAGGCTCAGATCACACCCAAACCAAACCGCACGAGTCCACGCACAGTGAAACAAGAGGTGTTCAACAGATTCTAAAGCACCGTTGCAGATAAGACAAGCCGGGGACGAGGCACACCGACGACGGAACAGATTTTCTTTGGTGGTGTTAGTGTATATTAGTGTATCATTATGTAGTGCATTATCATGTTAGTGTAGCATTATGTTAGTGCATTATGTTAGTGTAGCATTATCATGTTAGTGCATTATGTTAGTGTAGCATTATGTTAGTGCATTATGTTAGTGTAGCATTATGTTATTGTTCATAGGCATCCAAGGCATCCTCTATAAATAGAGTGCCTTCTTTGTGTAATAGACATGTACAATTCATAGAAACAATTGTGCCTCTCTCTCTCTCTCTCTCTCTCTCTCTATTCGCTCATCTCTATCTTCTCTCACTTTCTCCAATTATTATTTCATGGTATCAGAGCACAGTGTTACATTTCTGGCAATTTGCGATTTTGGTGTTTAGTCCCATCCACAGCGGCACTACATCAAACCACTCGGAATTTCCTCACGATTCCAACGGCACCAAGCCCGGCCTCAAAAAACCTTTCACGCGCCCACACGCGCCGCCAGTGTCCACTGCGCGTCATCATTTCCGCCACCACTCTCACACGCGCCCGCACGCGCCATCCGTTGTTTCTCCCTTCCGACACGCGCCTACACGCGCCCACACGACCCGCGGCTGACGTCAGCCCTGCCTCTCCCGTACGCCGCGCCTGCTACTGTGCGCCTCTCGTGCGCCGTTTCACTACTGTGCACCCGCGTGCGCTGAATCCGCTACCGTGCACCGCGTCTGCGCCTGCCGCTACCGTGCACCGCCGCTTCCTGCTAACGTGTTCCTTCCTGCACTCTGCTAACGTGCGCCGCTGACATATTTGCTGACATCATCTCTGTCCAGCATACCTTTCCTGGCTATTTTCGACCTTCCGGACTCACTGGTACACTCTGTTTTACCTAATTTTGCTCCTACAGGTCTATCATATTACTTTAAACCCTATTCAACTAGTATTATGGATCGTCATGATGCCTCCCATCCTATTTCCGTTATTTTGAATGGTTCAAACTATGTTCTGTGGGCCCAAGCCATGTCCTCCTTCCTAAAAGGGAAGAAGCTCTGGCGAATTGTTACCGGGGATGTGACTAAACCGGTGAAAGACAGTGACACTAATGAAACTACTGTTCCTACTGCTACATTTGAAGACCGACTTGAGGAATGAGACAGTAAGAATTACCAAATCATTACCTGGTTTCGTAATACCTCTGTTACATCTATCAGTCTTCAGTTTGGTCGCTTTCAGCTTGACTCTGTAACTACTCCTGCAAAAGACATCTGGGATTTCTTGAAAGAACGATACCAGACTACTGGTCTTGCCCACCAATATCAACTTCAGAACCAACTTCATCGCATGCGCCAAGAATCCACTCAGTCCATTAATGACTTCCTTTCTCAAATGTACTCTGTTTGGGATCAGCTTGCTCTTTCAGAACCAACTTGGCATACCCCTGAAGATGCTGTTTTATTTACTATCTATCGCAACCAGCAAAGGTTGGTGCATTTTCTTATGGCTCTTACTTCCTCCTTTGAGCCCGTACGTGCCTCTCTGCTTCATCGCCATCCATTGCCCACTCTTGAACAAGCAATTTCTGAGTTGCTATCAGAGGAGACGCGTCTCGGTACTCTTCAAACTCATCATGTGGACTCTGTTCTGGCCACTCCTCCGTACCGGCCATCATTTACCCAACGGACCACTGCTTGCCTCTATTGTCAGAATCGGGGTCTTCCTTCAACCCATCTCCTGGTCAATTGCCCCGTCAGATCCTGCCGCTACTGCAACAAACTTGGTCCTGGTCATCTGCAACAGGATTGTTTTCGCAATCCATCCCGATCATCGTCCAATAGCCACTCCTCTCGCGGTGGCTCTGCCCGGGGAAGCTTTCATCGTTCCGGGAATCAGTCTCATCACACTGCTACTACTGCTTCAAGGAATCAGCCTCATCCCACTGCTGCTGCTGCTTCCGGGAATCATTCTCCCCACACTGATGCTGTCACCTCTGCGGGGTTCTCTGAGTCGTCTGCTCCGTCTACCCCTCGCTTTTCTCCAACGGATGTAGAGGCCATGCTCAAACAACTTCTCTCCCCATCTGGTACACCTCCTCCTACTGCTTTGTCTGTAATCCCAGGTAACTCTTCTTGGTATTTTGACTCTGCTTGTTGTAATCATATGACCTCCAGTTCTACTATCTTTTCTTCCTTCTCTTCATCTCCTCATATTCCCTCAATACATACTGCTGATGGTTCCCTCATGTCTGTCCGTCATGTTGGTACTGTTTCCACCTCTTCTTTATCTATCTCTCAAGTTTATCATATCCCTGCTCTTACCTTAAACCTTATTTCCATTGGTCAATTATGTGAACTTGGTCTAACTGTCACATTTTCTGCTACTGATTGTTTGGTACAGGACCCTCAGACGGGGCAGACTATTGGGATCGGCCGTAAGCATGGACGTCTCTATGAACTCATTCACCTTCATGTTCCTGCCTCTCCTCCGATTGCTGCTCCTACATCTACTTCCTCATTATCTCCCTTTCATCTTTGGCATTGTCGTTTAGGGCATATTTCTGTTAATCGCTTACGGTCTTTGGTTTCTAGTGGACAGTTGGGTCATGTAATTCCGGATAATTTCGATTGTATCCCCTGTCAACTTGCCAAACAACCTGCTTTATCATTTAATAAAAGTACTTCAGTTTCCCTTGCACCTTTTGATCTTATCCATTCCGATATTTGGGGGCCCTCCCCTACTACTACTATGGGGGGATCCCGCTATTTTGTTGTCTTTATTGATGATTTTTCCCGGTTTACTTGGCTTTTTCTCATGAAAACTAGGTCTGAACTTAAACACATTTATTATAGATTTGCCCAAATGGTCCACACCCAATTTTCCAAAACCATCAAAATTTTTCGCTCTGACAATGCTATGGAATATCGGGATTCTGATTTCCTTTCCTTTCTTCAGCATCATGGTACACTGCCTCATCGTTCTTGTGCTGGCACGTCCCAGCAAAATGGCCGTGCTGAACGGAAACATAGGCATATTCTTGACACTACTCGCGCCCTTCTTCTCTCTTCTTCCTGCCCTGAAAACTTTTGGGGGGAAGCTGCCCTCACTGCTGTTTACACTATCAACTGTGCTCCTTCTCCTGTCATCCATAATCAAACTCCCTTTGAACGTCTGCATGGCACTCCCCCTCCTTACGCTAATCTCCGGGTTTTTGGCTCTGCCTGCTTTGTTCTACTTCAATCCCATGAACACACCAAGCTTGAACCTCGTTCTCGTCTTTGTTGCTTTCTTGGGTATGGAATTGAACATAAAGGCTTTCGCTGTTGGGATCCTCTCTCTAAACGTCTTCGTATCTCCCGCCATGTCGTTTTCTGGGAGCACCAAATGTTTTCCTCGCTATCCTCTTTTCACTTACCCGCACTCTCCACTACTGTCCTGTTTACTAATCCTTCTGTCGATCTTTTCTCTGCTGATTTTGATACAGGTTCCTCCTCCATCGAGACGCCCTTGCTCACTCCTGATCCTGTCCAGCCTGCTCTCCCTGAAGGTCTACCTCTTATTGCCACACCTCCTTCTCCACCGGTTCTTCCTCCCACCGATCCTCCTACGGGTCGACCACGCCGGGTCACTCAACCTCCTATCCATCTTCGTGATTATATTGTTGGATCTGCTGCCTTCTCTACTTATGAGCCTACCTCCTATCGTGAGGCTTGTACTAATCCTCTTTGGCAGCAAGCTATGACCGATGAACTACAGGCCTTGGACAAAGCTCATACTTGGGATCTTGTTGATCTTCCTCCTGGCAAGACTGCTATTGGCTGCAAATGGGTTTACAAAATCAAAACACATTCTGATGGCTCTATTGAACGCTACAAAGCTCGTCTTGTTGCCAAGGGTTTCAACCAGGAATATGGTATTGATTATGAGGAGACATTCTCTCCTGTTGCTCGGCTAACCTCTGTTCGCAGTTTACTTGCTGTTGCCGCTGCTCGCCACTGGGGGCTCTTTCAGATGGATGTCAAAAATGCTTTCCTCAATGGTCATCTTATTGAGGAGGTCTACATGCAACCTCCACCTGGGTCCACTTTTCCCCCTCATCAGGTTTGCAAACTACAGCGTGCTCTCTATGGCCTCAAGCAAGCACCTCGTGCTTGGTTTGCTACGTTCAGTTCTACCATTCATGATTTTGGGTTCACCTCTAGCTCCTATGACTCTGCTCTTTTTATCCGGACTACTTCTCATGGTACCACTCTTCTTCTTCTGTATGTGGATGATATGATTATCACTGGTAATGATGAAGCTGGTATTCTCCACCTCAAACAGTTTCTCCACCACCAGTTTGAGATGAAGGACCTTGGTACTCTTAACTACTTCTTAGGCCTTGAAGTCTCTCATGATTCTACTGGTTCCTATTTGTCCCAGGCCAAATATGCATCCGATCTTCTGGCTCGTGCTGGTCTGACTGATTGCAAAACTACCTCTACTCCAGTTGATCCTCAGATTCGTCTCACTCCTCTCGATGGGACTCTTCTCTCTGATGCTACTCTTTATCGCCAACTCGTCGGCAGCCTTGTCTATCTCACAGTAACTCGTCCTGACATTGCCTATGCTGTTCACATTGTCAGTCAGTACATGTCGGCTCCTCGCACTCCCCACTATACTGCTCTACTCCGCATCCTTCGCTACCTCAAAGGCACTCTGTTCCATGGTCTTCACTTCTCTGCTTCCTCCTCTCTTGAACTGCGTGCCTTTTCCGATGCTGATTGGGCTGGGGATCCTACGGATCGACGCTCCACCACGGGATTCTGCTTCTTCTTAGGGGACTCTCTTCTTGCTTGGCGTAGCAAAAAACAATCCCTCACTGCCCGCTCTAGCACCGAAGCTGAATACCGAGCTCTTGCTGATACTACTCAGGAACTTCTCTGGCTTCGCTGGCTCCTTGCTGATATGGGTGTTTCTTCTTCTGATCCTACCCCTCTCTATTGTGACAATCAGAGTGCCATTCAGATTGCTCACAATGATGTTTTTCATGATCGCACCAAACATATTGAGATTGATTGTCATTTCATTCGCCAGCATGTTACCTGTGGTACTGTTCGTCTTCTCCCTATCGCTTCCGTCGATCAACCCGCTGATATCTTCACTAAGGCTCATCCTCCTGGCCGCTTCAATGATCTTGTTTCCAAACTCAACTTGGTTGATGCTTCCCCTCCTTGAGTTTGCGGGGGGATGTTAGTGTATATTAGTGTATCATTATGTAGTGCATTATCATGTTAGTGTAGCATTATGTTAGTGCATTATGTTAGTGTAGCATTATCATGTTAGTGCATTATGTTAGTGTAGCATTATGTTAGTGCATTATGTTAGTGTAGCATTATGTTATTGTTCATAGGCATCCAAGGCATCCTCTATAAATAGAGTGCCTTCTTTGTGTAATAGACATGTACAATTCATAGAAACAATTGTGCCTCTCTCTCTCTCTCTCTCTCTCTCTCTCTATTCGCTCATCTCTATCTTCTCTCACTTTCTCCAATTATTATTTCAGGTGGCAAGCTTATTGCAGCACACTCTCCACCAGAAATTACGAATCTTGGGTGGGATAGGCAGCCCCCAGATAACTTTCCAAAAGTCCTTGTGAACCGTGGCTAAAGAAGAGACATTCTGAGAGTCAGAAAAAAGTTCCCCAACATCAACCTGATACCCACTGCGGACTTCATACTGCCCAAATTTAGTGTAGTGCCAAACAAGGGAGTCATCAAGGTCTTCCGAAGAGATAGGAATTGATTCAATAGCATGCAAATCCTCAATTCGCAGCAGGTGGCGAAGAGCTGTGTGATCCCATTCCTTACGGTGTGGGTGAATCAGATCTTTAACCAACTGAACAGGACAGCCAGTTGGTTTTGGAGTTGCAACTTTGAAGCCGTGAGGATGGGGCACCCACTTATCATCCCAAAATCGGATTGACTTGCCACTCCCAACTTGCCATCTCAATCCCTTATCAAGAAGGTCGCGACCTTTAAGAAGGCTAGCCCAAGCCCAAGACGGACTTCGACCCCTAGATGCATCAAGAAAACCGGAATGAGGATGATAAACACTTTTCAGAACTTGAGCACAAAGAGAATGAGGGTTCTGGAGAAGCCTCCAAGCTTGTTTAGCAAGCAAAGCTTGGTTGAAAGATTTGAAGTTTGCTTATGGAGTTTGCTTACATTAGATTTTTAGGTTGTTTAGGATTTCCAAAGATAAAGGGTTCGTTTGGTTTGTATTTGTGGAAAAATTTTGAGAAATTTTCTCTACAAATAAGTTTTTAAAAGTAATCAAACCAAACATATTTTCTCAAAATTTTTTTCAAAACTTGTAAACCAAACAAGTTTTCCAAATAAATCTCTCTCTCACACACATCAAATCAATCACTTTTTCCAAAACTCTCTCTCAAAATAATTTTCCAAAACATCTTTTGAAAAAAACCAAACCAAACAACTTTTCGTACTTTTTATCTCTAAAACACATCTCTCAAGTCTTTCATCATTTTTAGGAAGGAAATATTGGAAGAAATCAATATTTCTCATATTAAGCGAGATATATATTTTTGAATTTTGAAATTCAAAAGTATAGATCTTTTTTAAGCATAGATCATTTTTATTTTTTTATGTTTTTAATTGATATGATTTTTTATATTAAAGTTCAAATTTAAAGGATAATTAGAGTCTTTTTTCTTCTTAGAATTTTTTTTAATTATTTAAAAATATAAAAATTCTAAAAATTCATGTTGAGAATTTGGAGCTCCCACAATTCTTGTGGTTAAAACCCCCTTTTGCTTATAATATATATATATATATATATTGTGGTAATCTTGCATTGAGTTGGAGAGCTTTTTTTTTTTTTTTTTAAATCCATAAATCTTGGGATAAATTATGGTAATTTAGATTAAATTCTTAAATCATAGAATAAATCAGGGCAAATTTAAATTTGTATAGTGATAATTATGAATTTTTATTTTATACTTAAATAAGCTAGCCAATAGAGATTTTGATTTTCCAAATAATTTTGTATGAGATTTTGAACTATCATAATATCTTTCCTTAAAAGTATTTTTTTTGTAAAATATATAGATATATACATAATCTCAACGTCACTCTTATTACTTCTTAATACAAAAAATTATGAGCTAATTATGATAGTTTTAAATTTATGTTTACAACTTATACATCATGGGATAAATAATTATAATTTTATATTTATGTTGTGTTAATTTGAAATTTAAATTAATAGATCACTTTCCATATACAGTAGTTTTCAAATTTGAATTTTGAAATGAATTAGTATATATCTGTGAGACTGTCTCTCTCTAATTGAGCTTCTCTCTCTATTTTTTTCTTGTCCTAGTATTTTTAATCTGCAGCAGTAGTCGAAGAGAGAGAGGGGTTTTTGGCGGCCTCTAAGCTCCTCTTCCCTCCTCATACCTCTTTTTTCTCTTTCCTTTCCTTGCTTTGTTGTCCAATAACTTGGAAGCTTTGGTTTTCCATCCTTTCCCTCATTTGTGAGGTGTTTCTTCTCCAATTTGCCTCAACTTTGGCCATGACCTCACCGAATTCGCCATCTCTCTTCTTCTTTGCCTCCATCTGGTGTTATCTTCACATCTCCTCCTAGTTAGCGTTTACTGCCCCTACTCACAGCTCTTTCTCTGCCTCCATTTCTCAGATCTGTCACCTTTACTACCACCGGATCCTCTGTCGCCGCTGTTGGAAGTTGTGGTCTATGGGTTCGTGTTTTTTGCTTTTGTTTTTGGTTTTTCTTTGTGTTTTGTCTGCTGTTAATTGGTGGTTTGAAGTCCATCGGTGTTTTGATTGTTAAGCTTACCCTCTTTGTGTTTGGGATCTATGATTTATCTCAGACATGCTCTATTACTGAACTCTAATGATCGGCTCTACTTTGCAGTACGAGCACGAGTATGAGTATGAGACGTGCGTTTGAAAATTTTCATAGTTTCTCTCCTTTGTGCTTCTTGCTATATTTTTACTTTGTTTGGTGTAAGTTTTGGGTTGGATGAACTCTTATAAGTGACGTTTGACTTTCTTTAATGGACTTTTCTACAGATAAAAAAAAAAAATAAAAAATAAAATGAATTAGTTTAGTTTTCATTTTTTTTTTAGATTTGATATTTCCATTTGAAAGTCATAAATAAAGGGATATTATTTATTTATTTATTTATTGCTTGAATGAGAGTTAGTCAATAGAAGATTTTTTTAATTATTTAAAATAAAAAAATTAGAAATTTTAGTTTGAGACATTGAAGCTATGAGAATGGTTATGATTAAAAACTCACTTTTCCTTAATATATAGTACAGATTTAATTGATGTAAAACATTATTACATTAAGGGCTAACATGTGAATGTTCTCGTTGAACTTGCTTTGATTAAATTTTGGTAGTATCATCAAATTAAACAGGATTCAAACAACAATAAAAAAAAAAAAATTAAAAAGAAAAAGAAAAAGGAAGAATGAAAATCAAAATAAAATAGGAACCTAAAAAATATTGATTTAAAAATTTGGAAAAATTAGTGAAAAGTTCAATGAACTTCCTTTAATTAAATTTTGGTAGTATCATAAAATTAAACAGGATTCAAAAACAAAAAAAAAAACAAAAAAAAAATTAAAAATAAAAAGAAGAAAGAAGAATGAAAATCAAAATAAAATAGAACCTAAAAAATATTGATTTAAAAGTTTGAAAAAATTAGTGAAAAGTCCATCTCAAATGGGATATAAAGCATTAGATCAAGATAAAATTTTATTTGGTGATAAGGACATATCGGAAAAGGTTGACGAAGAAGATCGCTAGCGCTAGAAAAGTCACCTACGGCAGTGATCAATAGTCAACGGCAACAGGTGGTGATGTGTGATATTCAACATATAGAAAAAGGTTGACGAAAAAGATCACTGATGACAAAAAAGCTGCTAGAAAAGCTATCGTCAACGGTGATCAATGGTCGGCGACAGCAGGTGGTAATGTGTGATATTCTACATATAGATTGTTGAATAAGTAACATACGTCACATTTCAATATATAGTTAGTTTGGCGAATTTCGACAGATAAGTTGATTTCAACTGATAGGTTGATTTTAAGAAATAAATAAGTTGATTTCAATAGATAGTTGTGATTTTGGACAAATGTCCTTTTAATCTAAAAAGATTAGAATTTAGGAAAATTGTATTTCCACACAATTTTTTTTTTTAATCTCTGTACACACAATTAATGAAATAAAATTTTAATAATAATTTTACCATGAAGCAAAATGTCTATAATGGAAATCAGAAGGCACACTAAATACTAAATAGTTTTCTATATAAACATCTTTTAAAAAAAAAAACAAAAACAAAAACTAAAACCTATTTTTTTCTTTGTTAAACATTCGAAACTACAGAACGCCATTTTTAAAATCACTGGAACACCATTTCTGAAATGAGCTTCAGTTGACTTCAATACCATGTCTTCATGCTTGCGAGCGTGCCTCTCCTACTTTCTTAGTACCATTGCCAAGCTTCGCTCCAAATTGTCCGAGTATCAAATTCTAAATAAAATAGTGAGCACCGCCAAATTGCAAAACGACCGGTCAAGTCAAAATTTCGAAAATCAAGTATCGAAAGATTGTTAAACATTCGGAGCTAATAAATTTATACAGTTCGAAAATCAAGTATCAAAATTTTATAAATAATTCAGAAGTACAGAATCGAAAATTTACAATAATTTCAAAAGTAAAATAATTAAGAAAACCTATTTTATTTGGAAAACTAGCAGCGAATGAGCAAAACTTATTTCATTCAGAAAAAAAATGACAGATTATTCCAACATGAGATTTATCATACAAAATGAGAGTGAGATACGGACTGGGCAAATCAAAATGAGAGATAACTACGAAATGGAAAGAAGATACACATTATTTATCTTCAACAATGCAATGGAGCTCAAGGTAAGTCTTCAATGGAGTTGTGCTTTGTTGGAAGGGTCTTCAATGGAGTTGTAGCTGTCGTGTGTGGTGTGGGTGTGTGAAAAAATTGAGCCTACGAAGGGTTTGAAGCTGTGAAAAACCTATTTAGGTAGTTGTGTACAAAATGTAAATTAGGATTATAATTGGAATATGTTACGTGTGAAATAAGAATAATAACATCTAATTAAATTAATAAGTGTATGTACTGAAATATGATATACACAAAGATAAAAGGTTGCGTGGAAATAGAATTTTCTTAAAATTTAAACCTAATCGCCGGAAAGATCCAAAAATAGACTTATAACCTGAGTCACTTTTAAACTTCATGAAATTTGGTATGCTTTAATGGGTGGGCTGTTTTTTTTTTTTTTTTTTTTTTTTTTTTTTTTTTTTTTTTTCGGTTCAAAAAAAAAAATGGGTGGGCTGTTTGAGTGATTCACATTTGATGGGCTTACGTGAAAGATGAGTGAGGCCTACATAGATATCTTGCAATGGCCCAAATAGATATCGAGCCATCCTCCAGCCCAAGAACCAAAAAAAAAAAAAGGAAAAAGGCCTGGTTGGTATCATTTTTTTCTTCTTTATTTATTTATTTGTGTTTTCAAAAACAAAAACAATCAATTATTTTTATGCATCCACTATGAGTTATTAGTTATAACTTCTTGGAGTATTTGGAAATTGGAATCATTAAAACATGTCTATTTTATTTTAGTTTTTTTTTTTTTCTCAAAAGCAGAAATTAATTGTTACCATCTGGTATGCCCTACTTAAATTTATCTTTAAAAAAAAAAGACTGACGTTTAGATTCTAATAGGTAGATTTATTGTTCAATAGATCCTATGATAATTAATGACATTTTTTTATCAAATACTATTAAAAAAGTCACTAATTATTAATTTTTACCAACAACTTGAAAATTTTGTTATAGGAAATGTCACCAGCTATAAATTATAGCGACAATTTTAAAAAATTGTCATAAAAAAATATTAGTAATTTTCAATTTTCAGCGACAATTTAAAAAATTCATCACAGAAAAACGTCACTAATTGTAAGTTTTAGCGACAATTTATAAAAATCTTAATAACAAAAAGTTATTAATTGTTAATTTTTAGCGATATATACAAAAAATCGTCACAAAAAATTATTTTTAACTATGATTTGATTAGGATTTATTTTCAATAAGACTCGATGAGAATTAAGCCTAATTATTAGGACTTATTAATAGTTTAAAAAAAAAAAACTAATGTTACAAAAACAATCTATTAGATACATGTTTAGTTTTTTAGATTTTTTTTTAGCATAAGTAAATTTGGGTATTTAGTGTATTTACTTTTTTGTTGGCTTTTTAATAAACTTTTTTTTTTTTAAAAAAAATTCAAAAAGTTTTAGACTTTTAGATTCATAAACTGTTTTTAAAATTTTTCAAAAAAATTTGGAATTCTAGATTCTACTCAACAAAATGAACCAAAAATTTATTTTTTTTGAAATTCTCAAAAAATTTTAAACAGACAGAAATTTGCAAAAAATAGTAAACTTTTTTTTTTGGGGTGTGTGCGTGCGCTTATTTTGGTTTTTTAATTTTTTTTAAAATACTTTTCTTTTTTTTTTTATTCATCTACACAAAGCAAACAGAGAAAGTTCTTTTAAAAAAAAAATGACATAATTTTAACAAAAATCCACCAAAAAAAAAAAAACAATAATCTAAAAATAATAATGTAATATTTCTAACTTCCCAAAAAACTTTGTTGATTTAAATACACAAGACTGTATGGAACTTCTCGTTGTTGTTAAGGGAAGTAACTCGTCGCTTTTGTTTAAAGATAGTTGGATTTATTTATTTATTGATTTATTGCTAGCAAAGATACTTGTAATTAACCATGTTAATTTGTTAGTTAAACTCCAAAGCTATTAGGTATTTTACCTATTTAGAAGTTATTATAATGTATACATTTTATTTTGCATTCGTTTGGGAAGTGGGTTGACTTTTTGGCTTTTCAATTTTTTTGATTATTTTAACCTGGGTTAAAAAACTTGATTTTGGAAGGACTTTTTGATTTTTTTGGCTTTTTTGACTTTTTTTGTGAGAAAAGAGTGTAATGATTATGGGTTAGATGTGATACTTTATTTGTTGTGGCTAAAATAACATATTTTGACTTTTGTGGCTAAAATAGCCCCAAACCTCTTTTGATGCTTTCCCTCTGACCATACCTTTTATTTTAACTATATAACTAAGAAGTGGGTTGGTTTTTTGGCTTTTTTAACATGGGTTAAAAAGTTTGGTTTGGGAAGCACTTTTTGGTTTTTTAGTTTTTTTGACTTTTTTTGTGAGAAGAGTGTAATGATTATGAGTTGGATGTGATGTTTTGTTTGTTGTGATTAAAATAGGCTGTTTTGTTTTTTGTGATTAAAATAGCTAAAAAAGCCCACAAAACCACTTCCCAAATAGTGCCTAAATATTTCTCACTTTATGGAATGCCAGATCAGTAATAAAGATAGAGTGTAAGGATTATAAGGGTCAAATAGATTTTGTCTAATCTTTAAAATCTAACTATATAGTGAATGTGAGTCGAGACAAAATATCTAATCATATACTTAGTCCATCAAGGGTGAAAAAAATGAGTTATGCTAGGCTTTTTAACTAACATGTATTATATACTTAGGCTTGGTTTGGGAAGTGGGTTGGCTTTTTGGCTTTTTGGCTTTTTTGGCTATTTTAGCCTGGGCTAAAAAGCTTGGTTTGGGAAGGGCTTTTTGGCTTTTTGACTTTTTTGACTTTTTTTGTGAGAGAAGAATGTAATGATTATGGGTTGGATGTGATGTTTTGTTTGTTATGGCTAAAATAGCCTATTTTGTTTTTTGTGGCTAAAATAGCCAAAAAAACTTGAAAACTAACTTGCCAAACAGAACCTTAATGGGTTTTAGATGTTATGTATTATGAGTTCTAATTTGATGATTTATTATTTTATTTTATTTTATTTTATTTTGAGTTATAGTATAGATTATCATGAAAATAATTAGATCAATTATGCAATAGTAATAACTATATAATTTGATCGTTTATATTTAAAACAAAATTGACAAATTTAATTTTCACAACAAATACAATAAAATTATATCACTACATTTGACAAATCAATCTAATTTATTTAATAATTATAAATAATATACACACAAAACTTGAAAAATAAACTTAGACCTGTTTTGGCATCTAGGTTAAAAGATAATTTTTTTACTTTTTAATTTTTTAAGGCACATTATATCTTTATTTTTTTGTATATTTTTTAAAAAATAAAAAATTAATTCTTAACCTATTTCTCAAAATAGGCCATGATAACTATTGAATTAGACATGTGGTGGACAGAATAATGTTTGGGACCCCATTTTGGGGAGACCTCCATTACTTTCATAGTAATCTAGATCAATGATGTGTTTGTATTTTTTTTTTTACTTAGACTAATTACAAGTGAATAGAATTTGTGAGGATGATATTTTATGAGGGTCTAAATCATTAGGTGTGGTGGACACCACATGTCAGACTCAACAACATAAAAATCTTTTGAGAAAGCAGCAAAAAAAAAGGGGGCTAATTTATTGATTTATTAGTTTATTTAGGTCATATTACATTTTTTTAACATATATATTTTTTTATAATAAGTCAATAAAGCCTCTTTTGACAAAGAGATTAAAAGTAATTTTTTGACTTTTAATCTCTTTTAAATTACATTATCTCTTTATATTTTTACACAAAATTTTAAAAAAAAATCAAAAAATTAACTTTCAACCTACTTTTCAAAACCAAGAAAAAGCTACCTCCCAAAACTGGCTTTTTAAATGGCATGTCATGTGACATGGTATTTTTTTCTACCGTAATGATACATTCTACTAAAAGTGGTGTTCTAAAACATCACTAATGAGTTGTCAAACACTTTAAATTAAAAAAAATAAAATAAGACACAAGCAGTGGGCCCCGTCCATTGCCACATCACTAGTGGTGTTTTTAGAGCACCACTTTTTGTGGTCTCAAGCATTATTGTTTTTTCTATTATTTAAATATAATAGTTTATTCATTCATTCATTCAAAAAAAAAAAAACAAACAAAATAATAATTGAGGGGCAATTATTAAAAAAAAAAAAACTGAAGGATTTTAGTCTTTTAATAAAATAAAATATGAGTTTTTAATTTTATCAATTTAAATCATAATTTTTTAATTTGTTTTCAATTTAAACCATTCACCTATTTTTGTTAAGTAAAATCAATAAAAAAAAAATAATATTTCAGCTATTAAACTCAATCTAGATATACATCAAATGTCTAAAATATTATTTTTCTTTACGTTTAATGACTAAAATATCTATTTTTCTATTGATTTTACCTTATGAAATAAACAAATAGTTTAAATTAAAAACAAATAAAAAATTTAGAGTTTAAATTGACAACTAAAAATCTGATTTTTTTTTAAGAGTCGAACGCGATTTTTTTTTATATATTTTATTATTTATAATTTTCCTAAAAATATATCATACCTTATACTTATACCCATAAATATTCATAAAATGTAAAATATAAATATTGTTTTCCTTGTTTTATCAGTTGGTCTATGTAATTGAGAGTGTTTATGGTAATTAGTTACTTATACACATAATATTTATATTGTATAAATATTTGCAAAATGTAAAATATAACGGTGAAACACAGTGGGTGTTTGGGAAGTAAGTTTTTTTGTTGGTTTTTTTAGTTATAGGATATATGATTAGAGAATTTTTTTTGTGTGTTTGGGAAGATAGTTGGATTTTTTTTGTGGTTGCATGTGATGTTTGTGAGAGAAAAAGTGAATTGATTATGGGATTTGATGTGATATTTTGTTTAAATTTGTTTTTTAAATTTTGTAAAACATTTATCTTGTAGTAAAAAAAACAAAAAAAAAAAACCTAAAAACTAAGGCTTGGTTTGGGGTACACTAAAAAAGTCAAAAAGTCAAAAAGTCACTATCCTATTTAAGTCACATCATCTTATTTAAGTCACATCACCTCGCTACCACATCACTTCAAATCTAACCCATTTTTCATAAAAAGTCAAACAGTATACTTATTTAGATCATCTCAAACCAACCCCTAAGTTCCCAAAGGAAAATGCATGAGACCCCCAGTGGAGGTACTGGGGGTCCCTTCTGATTGGTCCAAAAAACTGTTTTTTTTTTTTTTTTGGTTTTCAGCCACAAGCAGCCCCCCACGTGGAGGTGGGGATGCTGGGGGTGCCCTGGAGCTGGGGGTCTCCAGCATTTCCCGTTCCCAAATATTGTTTTTCTTGTTTTATCAGTTAGTCTATGTGATTGAGTGTTTATGTGATTGGGTACTTCACAAGTTGACATAATTTATGCTAAAGACGGATAAATATTATTATTAGATGAAATTGAAATCAACATTAATTATACTAATTTCATCGAACCCATCAAGAAGCTCAAAAAATAGTACTATAGTTGTAATCTTATTATTTTAAGAGAGAATGAGAATGGGCGAGAAACGCAATTGCTTAATATATTAGATGTCTATTTTTTAAGCAATACAAATTCAAAACTATGGATTTGACATTGTGGTCAAGTGCATAAGATAGATGATCCCTAAGCTCTTGAAAGAGACCCCGAGTATGCCTCTATACAGGTGGCAAATTTGGGTCCTCTGCCTTTTATTTATTTATTTATTTGTCCTTCAAGTCCTATTGGATGATGACATATATCTAATCCATCTAATAAATAATATTCAAAATAATATTTATTTTTATTTTTTATTTTCTCCTAGTGGTGGTGTTTCGTAACATTTTTTATACTATGGCAAATAGGATTTATCTATTAAAAGAATAATTCCTTGCATTCCCGTTAATTTCTATGGCTAATAATATAGATAGATCAACCGGGCTAAAGGCCTCGAAAGGGAGGCGCGAATTTGCCTCCAAAAGATGTTTTGTTTGTTTTTTATTTTTTATTTTTTGGTTTTGTTTTATGTTGGTTTGGTTTTGTTTTGTTTTGTTTTTTTAAAGGGTTTTTATGTGTATCCTAAAACCTAATAAAAAAAAAATTAAACCAATACAGTCTAACAAATAAAATAAAATTTTAAAAAAAACCAACATAGCTCAACAAGTAGAAAAAAAAGAAGAAAAAAAAAATAGTTGGGTTAGACTGATTGGGTGATAAAATTGACTAATCAGTTAGACTGCTAGTTAAAATTTGTTAATTCCATATAATTTTGTACAAATCCTTACTATATTTTTATTTCAAATCAGAAAGACTCGGAAGAAATAAAAATCTAAATCTTTAATCCTAAACTCTAAACCCACCCCTACACATAATTATCCTAAAAAAAAAAAAAAAAAAAAAAAAAAAATTACAACAGCCTAACAAACAAACAAATAAATAAAAACAACCAAATTAACACAACCCAACTAATATAGTTTTGTACGAGTCTTTACTTTATTTTTATTTCAAATTAGAAAGACTCGAATAAAATAAAAACTTAAACCTTAAATCTTAAGCTTTAAACTCACTCCTACAGATAACCATCATTTAAAACAAAAAATAAAAAATAAAAAAATATAAAAAAAAATTACAACAGCTTAACAAATAAATAAATAAATAAATAAAAACAATCAAATTAACACAACCCAACAAATAAATAAAAATAAAAATAAAACAACCAAATCAACACAGTTTCAAAAAAAAAAAAAAAAAAACTTTT
This sequence comes from Camellia sinensis, assembly GCF_055761805.1. Classification (NCBI taxonomy): domain Eukaryota; kingdom Viridiplantae; phylum Streptophyta; class Magnoliopsida; order Ericales; family Theaceae; genus Camellia; species Camellia sinensis. Next base: position 148,296,569 of record NC_138963.1, read on the forward strand.
TCGAGCCACATTCGAGGCCTCAAATTCGAGGCTCGATCTTTTTCCTAGATAGAATAAGTCAAGTTTGACATAATTTTGATAAAATTTATTTATTTCTCTTTAACTTTTAGTAATAACAGAGATTTAAAATTTTTTTATTTTATTTTATTTTATTAATTAAGATTCTTCAATAACACTAACTCATCCAACTCTTTCTCTTCCGTTTCTAACTCTCTCTCTCTCTCTCACTACAGACGATGGAGACCCCGTGATTCGCTGGAGCTCTGGGTTGGATAGTTCCGACTCCCACGAGTATATGTAAAATAGAAATGTTAGAAATTTTAAAAACTCTCTTTAAATTTTTACTAAATGTTTGATATGGGTAAATGACCAATACTATGTGGGTCTCATGTAAATTTTACCTGTGATACATTTAGCTAAAATTTTAATAAAATTTTTAAAATCTCTAAAATTTTTGTATGTAAAATTAGGTGTGCTCGTCGTGGGAGATCACTGGATGGGGCGATTGAATTCACTGCCCATTTTCTCGACGTGAGTAAAGTGTCGTCCATGTTTGGTTGTTTTTTGGAATTACAATTGAAAAAAATAATAATTTAACACTCTTTTCAAAATTAATAATCAAATACATCATTTAAAATTATTCAAAATTCAATGCAAAATTAATTTTAAAATTCATAATCAAATACACAATTCGAAATTCAAAACAAAACTCTTTTCAAAACTTTATTTAAAAAGAAAAAATTCAATATATATATATATATATATATTTAAAGTTATGATTTGAGTGTGGAGTTGTATTTTGAGTTATGAGTTTTGAATTAAGTTAAAAAAAAAAAAATTGTTTAGTTATGAGTTTTAAGTTGTATTTTGAGTTTTGAGTTATATTTTGAATTTTTTTGGATTTATTTTTTTTAAATATTTAAAAATTTTCTTAATTTAATTTTTTTAGAGTAAATATTTTATATTTTAAATATTTATTTATTTATTTTAATGTGCAACATATTTCATATATTTATGTGTTGTAATTTTTTTAAATATCAAAAAATTTTAAAAAATTTTATTTTTATTTTGAATATATAATTTTATTTTAAATATTTTATTTTATTTTATAAATATATTTTTAAATATTTTAATTTTTTTGTTATGTGTTTGGTTACGATTTGAGTGTAGAGTTTTGAAAGTAGTGTAAAATTTAGAGTTATGTGTTTGGTCATGAGTTTTGAAAATAATTTTTGAATTGAGTTTTAAATTATATGTTTGATTACGATTTGATTCTGGAGCTGCGTTTTAAATTTAAAATATTACAATTAAAAAACTTAAAACATTTACAAAATAAAATAAAATATTTAAAATTTAAAATTTTAAAAATTTAAATAAAAATTATATTTTCTTAAACATTTTTTAATATTTTTAAAAAATAAATTCAAAAAATTTAAAATACAACTCAAAATTCAAAAACCTAAAACTCAAAATAAAATTGCACACATTTTAGTCAAATTTTAAGGGGGAAAAAAATCAAATGATGTCCAAATATTATCACAATAACTCAATGATACAGAAAGTAAGTATATCAAATAAAAAGTTTTGATCATTTTTTATTATATGTTGATTATTTATAGACGCCATAATAAATTATGTACCTTGACAGTTTCATGAAAATGGTTCTGTAAACACTTATAAGTATGGATTTATAAATATTGTGAAAATAATTATAAAATTCCTATATTGATTGAAATATTATTGTACAATATCATTCTATTTTCTTAAAAAAAATTATTCCACATTTTATACATAAATGAAAATATATTAATGAATAATGTTATATTTTTCTTCATGCGAGATATTCGTGGCACATGAAACTAGACTCAACAACTCTTGATGTATAAAAATATATAATATATTGATATTAATGCATTCTTACACTAACAGTATGCAAATAATATGTAATAGTAGATTTAATAAATTTGTATTATAAGATGAACTATTAAACAAAATTGTATAATTGTACAATTAGTTTCATATCTTCAGTTGTATTACATGTATGAATTATGAAAAATTAAAGTGAGAAGTTGATATAAAAATATTTGTGTAGTACTATATATTTAAATGATTTGTTTATTGTTTATTGTTAAGATAAAATTGTAATTTTAACCATCTAGTTATAAATTAATATTTATATTTATAAATTTTTTTATTTATTATTGAAATTCTTTAATCAAGTATACATTTATTTCTTACTTAATTGTATTTTAGATATAGCTCAATTTATTTATACAAATTTTCACATTTTATATATATATCACATATTAATTTAAGCGACACGCATAGCTACAATATTAAGATAAAAAATTAAATATCAAATGAAACACAAAGTACTAACTATATGTGTGTGTGTGTAAACTTATGAGTTAGTTGTAACGGAATTACCTAAAATCGAGGGAATGCATATATTGATTGTATAATTAAGTGATTTGAAGTGCAGAGATTTAGACAGCGTTAGGTGTCATTGGTTCGCCTGATTACCAACAAATACTTGCCGTGTGGTACCCTGTATGCACAATAATTTTAGGATAAATTACATCAGTGATTCGTATAGTTTAAGGTTTGTGTTATTTTGATCATTAATTTTTTAATTATAATATATTTGACTCCAAATTTTACATGTTGTTTCAAATAAAGACAATTAAAGATACAATGACTTAATTTTAAGGGCAAAATCGTTAATTTAATAAAATATAAACTAATTTGATAAAATTAAATGTCAAAAAAATATTTTTTAATTTTTAAAAATTATTTTTACTCATTAAAGATAATATTATGTAAAATTGATAAATCTTTTAGACATTTATTTATTTATTTTTATTAAATTAATTTTTATTATGTGGCTGGATGATGATCATGTAATGGGTAATTTTTATTTTCATTAAATTAGTTTCTATTTTTTGAAAAGTCAAATATGGTGACAACTTTAATATCATTATTAAACCAATCTATCAAATCAAAAAATTCAAAACTAAAAATATTTCATATATTAAATATATCAATTACATATTAAAATTCTAACAACTACCCATTACAGGATCATCATCTAAACATATAATAAAAATTAATTTGGTTAAATAAATAAATGTTTAAAAGATTTATCAATTTTATATAATTTTATCTTTAGTGGGTATAAATAATTTTTTAAATTTTAAAAATATTTTTTGACATTTATTTTTGTCAAATTAGTTCATATTTTATCAAATTGACGATTTTGCCCTTATAATTAAGCAATGGTATCTTCAATTGTTCTTATTTGGACACAAGATTCAAAATTCAAGATTAAATATATCACAATTAAAAAATTAAAAACCAAAGTGACACGAGTGCCAAACTATAGCGACTGATAGTGTAATTCGCCCGTAATTTAACTGATTAATTCACTTCCAATCCAAATAATAATAATAACAATTCTAAACCATTACAATCTAATCTCAACCTCAACAAATGTCACTCTCAATGCAGTAACTGATGCACTCTTTTTTCTTCATTATTTAATTTTTCAGAAATTACACAATAATCCTTGTGGGAGTGATTTTAGAATACTCTATCAATCTAATTAAGTCCTTGAAGGATCCTTGAGACGCTATTTGAAACAGAAGAACTCCAGTTGGTGGTATTAGAATTAACATTCCAATGAGCAAGTTAGTTTCTTTCGAAAGAAGAGTATTTAGTTTCTGTACGGGGAGGAAATAATTCTCCTCGTATAATCCTGTTGACCAAGTCCACGCTCCTCCGTACGACGTCGCTTTACCACCTGAAAACACAAACGTGAGCTAGCCGGCGGGTGTGTGCCGAAAACCCCTCCGATGCCTAAGTCAGTAAGCTTGACAAATAGACAAAGCTCTATGTTCTCAGAAAGAATTGTGTTCAATTACCTCCTCCAAGGTGATGTTTGTGGGCTTTTATAAGTTTCCCGTGGCACAATCCTAGTAGGACTTGTATTTCTCCATGCAAAGTCCTCCTAGGATTCATACTCCTAAGGATAATGCTATCCTTTTACACCCTCCCCCACTGCTTAAACCAAGTGGGATGGTTTTCTCCATGGCCGAACTACCATTTGACCGAAGTAAAGTAGGCCGAACTATCCTTAGTTCAGCCCTTCCCTTTACTCTCCCTTATATCGGTTTCTTATTTGTTCAACCTATGGTGTGTTTGGACCGAACCAACGACTCTCGACCGGTATAACTCCCAAACCGGTATACCTCTAAGGTCGATATAACTTCAAGGCCGGTCTAACTTCAAGTTGCTCCCAGACCGAAGTACATTTACAATCCTCTAACCGAAGTAACTTTATCATTTGTGAGCCGAAGTAATTTCACCTCCTTGGGCCGGAGTAACTTTGTCTCCCCAAGGCCGAAATAACCTTGCTCTCCTGGGCCGGAGTATCCTTTACGGCCTTTTTACTTAGTCCTTCGCGTTTTGGGCCTCAAAGCCCAACTCGCAGCTCGGCCCAATTTTTCCCAAAAATTACCCTCTCAATTGCCCCTTAATTCCATCTGCGCAACATGATTGGGATTATCAGTCTACTGGCCGAGCTAGAGTTTATTAAGCCTTTCCAGCCGAGCTAAAAACCCTTTAGCCTCTCCAGCCGAGCGAAAAACCCTCGGGCTCTCCAACCGAGCTAATTTTACTTCAGGCTTCACTATGTCCGGTCAAAACGTCTCTTCAATCACAGCGACTGTAACGCTTCCCCTTCCAATGACACGTGGCAGATTCTGATAGGCTGAGGACGGCTGTCACGCCGTCTTTCGTACTTCGTGAATTTTGAACAGTCCCGCCCAAATTTTGGGCACAAACCATCCCTGAGGCTAGGTCTTTTCACTTTTGCCATTTCTTCATTTTCTCTCTGTGTTCTTGCTGTGTTCGTGCCTCCATTGCTGCCATTGCCTCCATCTCTAGCTTCTCTTTTATACGGGTAAGCAAGCCTATCCTTCTTTCTTTTTCGCCTGCTTTATCATCTGTTTTTGTTTTGTATGCTTTTGAAAACACTTTTCTCCATTTGTTGCTTTGCTTTCGTACTTTCATGAAAAAACCAGTAGAGCTTCATGTGTGCATGAACTATTTATGAAGAAAACCAGTTTTAGATCCAAAATCACATAGCAACCGAACTAGGATCCTGTTTGCCCCAGATAGGTAGATCACTGTAGTCAATAACCGAACTAGAACTTGAAAGGCTCAAAGAGTCATTAACGTCTCACTTCACTCTAGCCGAAATAAGATCACCGAGTTTTGAACATATCAAACTAGGAACCTCGATTTTCAACCGAACTAAGCTTTTGGGGCCAGGCCGGCTTTCTTGGTTCCTAAACCGATCTTAGAAAACCACCCCTAGAGGCTTAACCGAAGTAACTATACTCACACCACAACCGATTTAGGCATTGGGGCTAAACCAGCTTTCTTAGTTGTTTAGACCGAACTCAGAAAGCTGCCCCTAGACGATAAACCGGTCTAACGAGCAATCTGCTCAAGCCGAGCTACCAACCCTTTTGATGAACCGAGATAGAACTAGTCTTTTGAGGCCGAAGTAGGGCTTTTATACCTTGCTTTTTAGATTGTAGCACGGTCCGTTGATCAGTGCTTTAACCCCCCTCTGTTTTTTTACTTTGCAGACTTAGGTTACCCAAGCACTCCTGTGTGCGCTCAACCGAGCTACTGAGCACGATTTTTGCACCGATATAACTTATAAGTAAATTATACATCAGATGGGTAAGTATAGGTATCTAGTTGAGACCCCGGGCGGCCTAGCCGAATTCAGGAAAGGTTACCAAATACCTGACGACGTCCAGCTGGTTTTGGCCGAAAAAGACATCACACCCTGGGATAATGAAGGCTTCGTCCCCTTTACTCTTCAATCCATAATAGAAACCGGACTACGGTTTCCTGTCCAACCATTGATCTGTGAGTTCCTTAGGCAGACTAGGTTATGCCCCACCCAACTGTCCACCAATACATACCGTATTATTGTGGGAATAGCCGCACTAAACCACCAAACCGGTTTAAACCTTGGCCTTGCCGAAATATTCCATCAGTATTCCATCGGCTCGAAAGATGCTGGGTGGGTCTATTACCTTAGGATCCGCCGCCGCCGAGAGAAGATAATTAAGCACACACCGGACAAAGACCTTAATGATGATGACTTCTTCTGGATCTCTGGGAATTTTGAGGATTTTCAAGCCCAAATTCCTGGCCGACCTATAAATTGGAAGAAGGGAGAGCCTGGTAATTTAACTTCGGTCTTCTTCCTTGTATTTTATTTCGATTTTTGTTAGTCTATTAACCGAACTAACACTTCTCTTTTTTGCAGATTTCGCCCATCTTCATTCCTTATATAGTTATCCAAACCTTGCAATTTTGCGAGCCGCACTACGGATTAAAGAAAGAAGTTGGGCAAAGCTTCTGAACTTTGAGCCGACCTACCGGTACAGCGGTCGCCAAAAAGCAAGAGTAACTGACTTTCTCCTTGAAGAAGCCCCAGAGCCGGACCCAACTTTGCCCGAAATAAGACTTGTCCCACTAACCGCTGAAGAAGAGATGGCGAAGAGGAGCAGAGTTAGGGCCCTTCTCACCGAAACAACTAGGCCCGAAGTAACGCCTCCCAGTCAATCGCAGCCTGCTGTTGTGGCCCTCCCTTCTCAACAGCCATCCTCTTCCCGCCGAACCAAACGTGCCCGAACTGCCGAAACCGAACAAGTTTTGGTTGATGAAGAACCTGCTATTCAGCCGAGCTTACCGCCAAGCCCCCAACCGGAGTCTTCCGACCGAACCATCGGCAGCTGGGCACCAAAACTTACTTTCAACGACCGAGACATTCTAGATACAGACTCGGTTGTTGCTGAGAAAGACCACCTGTTGGCCATCAATCTGGCCAAGAGTGTGTGTCTGCCCAAAGACATGGAGCATCACCAAAAACAGTTAACCACCGAGCTGAAGTCCATCCGGTCTGCGACTAAATCCATGATTCTGGTTAGTAACTTCGATCGCTTTTCTGTTTATTTTTCCTCTTCTTTTCAACTTTTTCTTCGACTAAAGGGAAGTTGTTGCTTTGTCAGGCCATTCAGAAAAACCAAATCACCCATAGGAAAGTACTGGAGCTGAGGAAAGTGACTAGGCAAGCAGCGGCAGAAGCAGAGGCGAAATTGGCCGAACTGGAAGAGGCCAAAAAGGAACTGGCTGAACTCCGAGGCGAGGTCGGCCGACTGACCGGAATGGTTAGTTCGGCCGAAGTTGAAAAACAAAAGACTGCCATTGCTCTGAAGGACAAGTACTTGCACGAGCTGGTGAAGCTCGAAAGAAAGAAAGATGCCGAAATAAAGGAGAAGGTAAAGGAAGCTGACAAACAAGGCTTCAAGAGGGCAGAGGATGCTTATGCCCAACAATGCAATGCTGCCAAGGAGCTGTTCTTTAAGTGCGGCTGGAGGGGAGCCGTTGAGAAGCTCGGTCATGATCCTCAGACCGAGGTTTTCAACCCTCCAGCCTACTTTATACCGAACTCCCTGATGGAATATGCCAAAGCCATGCAACAGCAGTTCCTTGAGGGCTCAGACGATGAAGACTCTGATGAAGACTCTGCCCCTGAGGATACTTCGGTTGTGAATGCAGATCAGGTAGTTCGGTCGGAGCCCATGGTGGAAGATCTAACTATTGATCAACCAAGTGAAACCGTGGCTCCGGCCGAAACCATTCTTCCTTCTGAAAACGTCCTTGCGCCCGAAACCGGTCTTCGGGTTGACGCCGATGCTGCCTTTGACGCCGAGATCGAAGATCTTTTTTCTTGACTTTGTACTTTTTTCTCTATTTTTTGTTACCTTATCTTTGTAACCGGGCTGTGCCCTTCTGTAATGACTTTTTAGTGAATGAAAAATTTGCTTCAACTCTTATTCCGGTTGTGATATGTATGCCTGTGCTTTGTAATGTCTTCTATTACTCCAACTGTTATTTCGGTTTTGGCTGGTTAAAATATGCTTACTAGCCAACCACTCCTTAGCCGATATAATTACTTCGGCTGAGGAGTACAAAGTGTTTAATCTAGCCAGTCCAGTTTTAGCCATACCCTTACTTAGGCTGAAGGGTAACAAGAGTTGGTTTATTCCAGCCAACCACTCTTCAGCCTTGCACTTACTTCGGCTGAAAAGTAACAAGTGTTGGTTTATTCCAGCCAACCACTCTTCAGCCATGCACTTACTTCGGCTGAAGAGTAACGAGAGTTGGTTTATTCCAGCCAACCACTCTTCAGCCATGCACTTACTTCGGCTGAAGAGTAACAAGTGTTGGTTTATTCCAGCCAACCACTCTTCAGCCATGCACTTACTTCGGCTGAAGAGTAATGAGAGTTGGTTTATTCCAGCCAACCACTCTTCAGCCATGCACTTACTTCGGCTGAAGAGTAACAAGAGTTGGTTTATTCCAGCCAACCACTCTTCAGCCATACACTTACCTTGGCTGAAGAGTAACAAGAGTTGGTTTATTCCAGCCAACCACTCTTCAGCCATACACTTACTTTGGCTGAAGAGTAACAAGAGTTGGTTTATTCCAGCCAACCATCGAAGTTAGTTTTTCTAGCTAACTTATAGTATTTGGTTATTCCGACCAAATGTCCTGCAGCCTGGATCCTTATCCTGGGCTTAGGAAGGGTGTTGGTTTACTCCAGCCAACCTCTAAGTTAGTTTTTCCGGCTAACTTAGAATGAAAAAAATGCTTGCAATGCGCCTAATCTTTACTAAAGCTAACTTTTACAAGGAACAACTTGTGCTAAAAAGAATTTCTCATTTTATTGAAGGAAGAGAAAATTACATATGTTTGAAAAAGAAAAGCTAAAAGTAAAATAACTTGAGATTGGCCGTATTCCATGGCCTAGGGATTGCCTTGCCATCCTTGTCTTCTGGGTGGTATGCCCCTTTGCCTGCTAACCCAACCACCTTATAAGGACCTTCCCAATTTGGGCCTAACTTGCCGTCTCCTGGGATCAAGGTGTTTCCCATTACTTTGCGTAGTACCCAATCCCCAATCTTGAATTGTCTTGGATGAACCTTTTTGCTGTATTTTCAGATTAACTCTCGTTGGTATGAGGCGATGTGGACTAGTGCTCTTTCTCTTCTTTCTTCTGCAAGGTCGAGTTCTAAGGATATGGCTTCTCTATTTAAGTTTGGATCAAAATTTTCGCTTCGAATTGTGGGGAGGCCAACTTCTAGTGGGATCACCGCTTCCATTCCATATGCTAAGGAGAATGGTGTTTCTCCAGTTGATCGCCGGGGCGTGGTGCGGTAAGCCCATAAGACGTGAGGGAGTTCATCTGCCCACTTGCCTTTTGCTTTCTCTAGCCTTTTCTTTAGTCCATCCAAGACGACTTTATTTGATGCTTCAGCTTGCCCATTTGCTTGGGGATATGCCGGTGTGGAATTGTAGAACTCTATCTTGTATTCTTCACAAAAGCTTCTGAAGATTCTGCCGTCGAACTGAGTACCATTGTCTGAGATTAGTGCTTTTGGTATGCCAAATCGAGTGATGATATTCTGCCAAACAAACTTCTTCACATCTTTTTCTTTGATTGACGCCAATGCCTCTGCTTCCACCCACTTTGTGAAGTAGTCTGTTGCTGCGAGAAAGAATTTTCTGCCGCCAGGTGCTGTTGGAAGTGGTCCTACTATGTCCAAGCCCCACATTGCGAAAGGCCATGGGCTAGTTAAGGGTAGGAGTTCTCTTGCTGGTTGATGTATTTGGTGTGCGAATTTCTGGCATTTTTCACACTTCTTCACATATTTCTCGGAGTCTGCTTGCATATATGGCCACCAATATCCTTGTGAAATAGCCCTGTAAGCGAGCGACCTTCCCCCTTGATGACTTCCACACACCCCTTCGTGTATTTCGAACAAGAATGCTTCTACTTTGTTGGGATGAACGCATTTGAGGTAAGGCCCAGAGAATGACTTTTTGTATAATGTTGAAGATGGAGATAGCCAAAATCACTGCGACTTTGCCCTTATTTTGTTGGCTTCTTTTTTCTCTTCTGGTAGGATGCCGTCTTTCAGGAACAGGATGATGGGATCCATCCAAGAAGGGCCTAATTCTGCGCAACATACTTCTTCTGCTTCGGGGTCTTCTATGCTTGGTCTTGGTAAGAAGTCGATGAGTAATGGATGAGGGATTGATGTATCTGCCATTGAGGCTAGGCCTGCTAGTTCGTCCGCTCGGCAGTTTTCCTCCCTGCCAATTTGTTCTATCCTTACTACATCAAATTTTTTGATCTCCGTTCTGACTAACTCTTGGTACTTGGCCATTCTGTCGTCCTTTGCTTCGTATTCGCCAGTAATTTGGTTTACAACCAGCAGAGAGTCACTGTATACCATTAGTTCGGTTGCTTTCATGAAGTGTGCTGACTTGAGTCCTGCGAGAAACACCTCATACTCCGCTTCATTGTTGGATGCTGGGAAGCCAAGGTTGATTGCTTGCTCTATAATCAGGCCGTCTGGAGAGATGAGGACTATGCCAAGCCCTGCTCCATGTCGGTTGGATGCTCCATCCACAAAGAGCTTCCACATCTCTCCAACGAATAGTTTCCAGCAAGTGGAAGGATCAGATGATGTCGTGAGGTCAAGAATGGTGTTTTCTTCAAGGTCCATGTTGGCTGTCTGTCCTTCGTCCTCTGTTTGAACTGTTGGTGAGCCTTTGTTTGTCTCTTCCTTGTTGTCTTTAGTATGGTCTGCCTTGGTGCTTGATTGATTACCTTCTACTAGGGGTTGCGCTATTCCGGCGTCAACTTCCGTCCCTAGTTCGGTTGTGTCAGTTAGGTCGACTGGGCAGATATGATGACTTCCAGGAGTAAACTCTGCGACGAAGTCTGCCAAAGATTGGGCTTTTATTGCAGTCTTGGGTTGGAACTTAATGTCGAATTGTCCCAACTCTACTGCCCACTTCAAGATTCGCCCACTAAAGTTCGCCCTCTCAAACAGAGCTTTTAGTGGAAAGGCTGTGAGGACGACTATGGTGTGGGCGTGAAAGTAGTGAGCCAATTTTCTGGATGCCATCATTAATGCTAATGCTAGTTTCTCCAAGGGCAAGTACCTTGTTTCGGCTCCCAACAATGTCTTACTGACATAAAAGATGGGCAAGTGTTGTATTCCTTCTGCACGAACCAACACTGCGCTAACTGCATGCTGAGAAACTGCCAGGTACAAAAAGAGTTCTTCACCAGGTACTGGAGTAACCAGTAGTGGTGGGGAAGACATGTACTCCTTCAAGCTTTCCAGAGCTCGGTCGCATTCTTCATCCCACTCAAATTTGGCTTTTAAAGCTTGGAAGAATGGTCGTAGTCTGTCTGATGACCTGCTTATGAACCGGTTGAGTGCAGCCGCCATACCAGTGAGATGCTGTACTTCTTTGACTGAGTTTGGTCTCTCCAACTCCTGGATTGCTTTGATCTGAGTAGGGTCTGCTTCTATACCTCGGTTGGTCACCAGGAAGCCCAAGAATTTGCCAGATCCAACTCCGAATGCGCATTTGGACGCATTGAGGCGCAGCTTGTGTTTCTTCAGGATCTGGAACATCTCGCCTAGATCTTTAAGATGGTCATTCTCATCCTTGCTTTTGACCACCATGTCATCGATGTAAGCCTCCATTGTTCTGCCTAACAATGGTTCGAACATCTTGGTGACCATCCTCTGGAATGTCGCCCCTGCGTTCTTTAGGCCAAAGGGCATGACCTTGTAGCAATATAACCCCCTTGGTGTTGTGAAGGATGTGACCTCCTGGTCTGGTTCATGCATGGCGATCTGGTGGTAGCCTCTGTATGCATCCAGAAAGCTAAGTCGGTTATGCCCTGCCGTTAGGTCCACTAGTTGATCTATCCTTGGTAGAGGAAAGCTATCTTTTGGGCACGCCTTGTTGACTGTTTTGTAGTCGACGCAGACACGCCATTTACCATTCTTTTTTGGCACTACGACTGTGTTGGAGATCCATCTTGGGTAGTGCACTTCCCTTATTGCTCCTGCCTCCAGCAGGTTGCCTACCTCTTCTGCCACTATTTCGGCGTGGTGGAGCGCCGATCTGCGTGTGCGTTGAATGACAGGTCTGGCGGATGGGTGGACATTGAGTTGGTGACTGATGAAGTTTGGATCAATGCCTGGCATGTCGTAAGGTGTCCAGGCAAACACTTCGATATTAGAGGTCAAGAATTCCAAGACCTCTAATCTCTCAGTGCTGGACAACGATGAGCCAAGCAAGAAGAACTTATCCGGGTTCTTCTCATCTATTTTTACCTCCACCAAGTCCTCCACCGCTTTCTGATCAGCCTCTTTGCCGACGTCCGCGAATAGTTCATTACTCTCTGGTTCTTCCACCGAATGAACGTATCCTTTGGCAGCTCGGCTTCCATTCGCTGTGGCGAAGCATTGTTTTGACATGATCTGATCGCCATAGACTTCTTCAATTTTACCGGTGTCATTGGGGAACCGCATTACCTGATGGTATGATGACGCTACCGAACGCATGGCATGCAGCCATGTTCTGCCCAAGATGATGTTGTATGTGGAGGGGACCTTCAATACCCAGAACTCCACTTGTTTTGTTACATTTCCTGCTCTGACCGGAAGGATTATTTTGCCGACAGGCCACTCTGGCATGGAGTTGAATCCGATCAGGGGAGAAACTGCAGGCGCCAAGTCTTTGTCTTGCAGCTTTAGTTGCTTGAACGTGTCGTAATACATGATCTCACATGAACTACCCTGGTCAATCAGAATCCGCTTGACGTCAAAATCCTTGACTCGGAGAGTGACAACCAGGGTATCATTATGGGGGCAGTAAATTCGTTCCAAGTCCTTATCCGAAAAGGACATGACGTTTGTTGCCTCTGTCCTCCCCTTCTTGATGGCAGGTTGGGCACTTAATACTTCCCTAAAGTGTTCATCCTTCTTGATTGAACCTCTGAGCTCGCATACGAGCTCAGGTTCAAAAACTCCATGAATTACATTGATAATGCCTTGAGGTGGTGCATCGATTGGCATTCTATTGGGATGGTCATTATGATCTTGGGGGGCCGGTTGCGCTCCTCCTTCAATGTATTTGTCCAAGTGGCCTGCTGCCACAAATTCTTCCAAGTGCTGTCTCAGTGGCGTGCAATTCTCAGTTCGGTGCCCCTTTTCTTTGCGGAAGGTGCACCGTGATCTGTCGTCGTAATTCTTCTGAGCTTCCCCTAGCTTGGCTGGCCACTTGACAAATGGCTCGTCTTTTATTTCGCTCAGAATCCGATATATTGGTTTTTTGAACACCGTTGTTATGGCAGTGCGGATTCTCAACCATATTTTGTCTGGGTCTTCTCCGTTATCTCGTCTGCCACGTCCGTTTTTATTCTGCCGATCTACTGTATTGACCTTTGCTAAGGTCTTCTTTTCTGGTACTATGGTTGCACTAGATTTTGCTTTTGCACGTGCGCCATCCTCTTCTACCCTGATGTGCTGATGCACTCTCTCCATCAGGGCCTCCATGGTGAGGGGTGGCGTTATGGTAATCGAATCCCTTAGTCTGTTCCCTACGGGTAGGCCTCTTTTATATTGCGCAATGGCTAGATTGGTGGGGCAGTCTCCAATCTAGTTGAATGTCTCCCAGTGGCGACTGTTGTAAGATCTGAGGGTCTCTTTTTCACCCATGTCGATGGAGAGTAACTGGTCTATCTCCACCGGTGTTTTAGTATTTGTCCGAAACCTCGTTACGAACGCTTCTGCCAATTGGGCCCAGGAGGCTATGCTGTCCTCTGGGAGCTTTTCGAACCAAGTCAAGCCTAGGTCGCCCAGACTTGACGGGAAGAGTATGCACATTAAGGCCTCGTTTCGCCTGTACACAGCCATGACTTGGCGAAAGTGGCTCAGGTGTGAATATGGGTCCGTCTTCCCTTCATATGTATTGAATTTCGGCTGAAGGAAGCCTGATGGCAGGGGCGCGTTTTCGATCGCTGGGACAAACGGCGACGTCTGTAGTCTTGCCAATGCCTTGTCCGTTGGTTCGTAGGCCGGTCGCGGTATTGGCATTCCAACCTCGACGCTTCCATGCGTCCGAGGAGCCAACCGTTGTAAGGCCGAAACTCGGTGTGGATCCCTTGCCCTGGCATCCTCCTTGCATCGTGCTTTTTCTTCGAGCACGGTTCGTAAGTCGGATGACCTGGGCAGCTCCGTTTGTCTAGATCTGGTTTGGTGTGAATGTGAAGGCCAATACGTGCTTCCTTCAGTGTATGATCTTTCGGATCTCGTCCTCTCAGACCTGGAGTGACGAGTCCTTGAAGATAAGGAGTGAGTGTCGCCTGTCCTGAGGCTTCTGCTCTCTCCTTGGGAGGGTGTAGTATTCCTACTACGATTCTCTGAGTGGCGAGGGGGCGTCTTGTGCTTGCGCCCCTCTCCTGTCGCCACATCTTTAGTCTTCATCTGGCGTTTTAATGCTTCCATGTCCGCCGCCATCTTCCGAATTAGTTCATCTTGTTCCTTTACGCGATCTTCCAGGGCTTGAGGATCAATCCTCCTCCTTTGCCTGTCAGGACTTTGAGAGTGACGAGGGCTGCTATTCCGCCTTCCCCTGCCACTCCTCCTGGAGTTATGTTGTTGGGGCTCCAAATCTGCCATAGGAGGGACAGAGGGTAATTCTTCACGCCTTGCGCCCCCGTCTGGAGTTAGTCCGTCGACGGCGGACTGCGGTAGTTCTTCAATGTGTGCCATTGATTTGAGAGAAAGGAGAAGCTTAGTCAAGAGGTTTTTGTTCTTGTCTGTTCTTCCCACAGACGGCGCCAATTGTACGGGGAGGAAATAAGTCTCCTCGTATAATCCTGTTGACCAAGTCCACGCTCCTCCGTACGACGTCGCTTTACCACCTGAAAACACAAACGTGAGCTAGCCGGCGGGTGTGTGTCGGAAACCCCTCCGATGCCTAAGTCAGTAAGCTTGACAAATAGACAAAGCTCTATGTTCTCAGAAAGAATTGTGTTCAATTACCTCCTCCAAGGTGATGTTTGTGGGCTTTTATAAGTTTCCCGTGGCACAATCCTAGTAGGACTTGTATTTCTCCATGCAAAGTCCTCCTAGGATTCATACTCCTAAGGATAATGCTATCCTTTTACACCCTCCCCCACTGCTTAAACCAAGTGGGATGGTTTTCTCCATGGCCGAACTACCATTTGACCGAAGTAAAGTAGGCCGAACTATCCTTAGTTCAGCCCTTCCCTTTACTCTCCCTTATATCGGTTTCTTATTTGTTCAACCTATGGTGTGTTTGGACCGAACCAACGACTCTCGACCGGTATAACTCCCAAACCGGTATACCTCTAAGGTCGATATAACTTCAAGGCCGGTCTAACTTCAAGTTGCTCCCAGACCGAAGTACATTTACAATCCTCTAACCGAAGTAACTTTATCATTTGTGAGCCGAAGTAATTTCACCTCCTTGGGCCGGAGTAACTTTGTCTCCCCAAGGCCGAAATAACCTTGCTCTCCTGGGCCGGAGTATCCTTTACGGCCTTTTTACTTAGTCCTTCGCGTTTTGGGCCTCAAAGCCCAACTCGCAGCTCGGCCCAATTTTTCCCAAAAATTACCCTCTCAGTTTCCTAAAATGCAATTTTTTTAGAACATACCTCTTCCTTTAGCCTCTCATTTTCTTTTATAGAGTCATTCTCCTTAATATTTTCTTTATGTAGCTTAATCCTTCATCATCACTCTATCAAGACCCATTTCCCAACTATACTTTTTAGAAAGGGACAACTTGGTCCCACTTAATGGGACCATGCTGACTTACCGTCTTGAGCTACAAATAACATTTTTATTTGTTTTTCTATTATAAATAAAAAATAAAAAATAAAAAAAGTAAATTACACTTTGCCCCTTGTATGTTTGATTACTTTCTCACTTTGGCTTTTAAAATTTATTTTTTCTCACTTTGACACTTGTTTCAAATGTTTCTCAATTTACTCCTAAAGTTAATTTTTGTTCAAAATTAGGCAAACAATGCCATAATAACTGTCATATAACATAAAAAATATATTATTATATTACAATTTAAGTTCATATTTGAGATGATAGTTATATAATAAAATATTTTTATGTCACGCGACAGTTAATATGTCATTTTTTGTATAATTTTCAATAGAAATTAGGTTTAGGAGCAAATTGGAAAAAACTTAAAACAAAGAAAGTCAAAGTGGAAAAAAATAAACTTTAAAGCCGAAAATAAGAAAATGACTAAATATAAAGGGGCAAAGTGGAATTTATCAAAAAAGAAGAACAATTATTGAGTATTGCTATTAGCACCCTATCAATTATTTTGGATCCCTCATTTTTAACTTTTTTTTTTTAGTGCTGCTATTAGCACCTCATGAATTATTTTGGACCACTCAATTTTTAGTTTTTTTTTTTATTACAATAATAACCTTAAATAAAATTATTAAAAAAGACATCATTAATTTTGAAACACTCCATCTCATAATTAAACTCACACACCACTACATCATGAATTAGGATTTATGAGAGCACTCACCTCCATCACCACCCATCCATCTTCTCCAAATCTCACCTTCAAAACTTATTCACACTCGAAACCTTGAAAACCTTTTGGCGGCAATATTCCGGCAATAATGGTAGTGACCATTTGATTACTTACACTTTTCCGATAATGATAATGAGTGAAAGTTTTTCAGCAACCACAACTCCATGAGATAAGAGAAGTACAACAATAACAGTTCAGAGGAAGTTCATAACTTTGATGGTGTTCTTAGATCAAAAGAGATTGGCCTTGTAAGGGTAAGTTTCTTTAAAAAAATAACAAAGATAATAAAAATTGTTCATCATTTTTTTGGGACTGAACTCTCGAACATATGACTGAAATTCAGGAACACGGGCCTGAACATTCTTTATTTGTTCGAGAACCTATAACCGAACATTTATTATTTGTTCGGAAACCGGTAACTGAACATTAATCACCGAAGAAAAGGATGAAGGGGCATAGAGAGAGAGAGAGAGAGAGCAAAGACAGTACTCATAGTTAGCTTTTCTTCTTCTTCGTGGGTTTTGTTAGAATTTTTGGAATAGAGGTTTTTTTAGGGTGTGGGGGTGTGCATTCAATTGAATGGGTGAAATATTTTCACATGGATAATTTTGGTATTATTTGGAGAAAGAAAATAAAATTTAAAGATTTCAAAATTTATAAGTAGGAATCCAAATAAATTGGGGGGGTCCAAAATAATAAATAGGGTGCTAATAGCACCAAATTTTTTTTTTTTGATTTTTTTTAATTTTTTATTGTAATAATAACCTCAAATGAAATTACTAAAAAGATATTAATAATTTTGGGATACCCTATCTCACAATTAAGCCTGCATACCCATTACATCATGAGTTAGGATTTATGAGAGCACCTACCTCCATCACTATCCATTTTCCTCAAATCTTATCTTCAAAACCTACTTACCCTCAAAATCTTGAAAATCTTTTGGTGGTAACGGTGGCAACCATTTGATTATCTACACTTCTCCGGCAATGACAATGAGTGAAAGTTTTTTTGACGATCACAACTTTATGAGACGAGAGGAGTACAACACTCTTCAACCCATTTGTACTTACTCGACAATGACTTGTTTGAGTCCAGTGGCTTTGGCAAATCGGGCCTATCAAAGATAGGCTTGAATGTACTCTGTTTGCTGATTAGATTTATTTTTACTCGCCTCCCACAATTGCATCCCGAGAGCCTAGTTAAATCATACTCCGAGTGGCTTGTGTGCGCCCTTTGTTGGACCAGCTTCATTCGGCTAATTGAAACAGACTTGGATTACACCTCATATGCCTTGAAATTTGGGCACGTGATGGACACACTATCATTCATCTGACATGATGGATGGGACCTAATGGAGAATATGTAAAGCTTCCCGCCTCTTCACTCTCTTCCGACCATTCGTTAATTGCAATTTCAAAAATCTGTCGCCTCCGCCCCTTCGCTTTCGAAAAGACTTCATTCTCACAGCCCTTTAGTTTTTCTCTCTTGATTGCTACTACTTCAGACTTCATTTGTTCGAGTATCATTCGTTAGAATTTGTAAGTCCTTTGAACCTCTTTTTTCATTTCATTTGTGCATTTTTACGGTTTCTTAATCTTGCTTCATTTCTGGTTCATTCCTTCACCATCGACTCATCCATCCTCTAATACATTCATGGAAAACTACCTGAAAGCTCTGTTTTCATAGTGTAAGGTTACCGCTTTTTGTTTCCATTACATGATTCCTAATGACGTTCAACTGGAACTCGTTACGGACACGGTAGTGGACCTTGAAAGGTCTAACACCAGTACCATAATACTCCAATTATTAGCAATTTCTGAAGGCCGAGTGCATTTTCCTTTTCATCCATTCCTTCGATCTATTATTTGTTATTGGGTACAAATTCCTTTGCAACCAAATGTAAATTTCCACCAAATAATTATGTATATTGTAGCACTCAACCGCCGACTAAACATTAACTTAGGCATTCCTGCCATTAGGCATTGCTATGCCCTCGCCAAATCATCTAGTCGGCTAGGGCGATTCTTTTTAAGAGCCAAAGACATCGATCACAAACTGGTGACTATGCTCACTAGTTCTAGGAAGAGGGTAGATGGCATTATGGTCCTTGTCAGTGGTAACTGGGAATTCGGCGCAGATGAGGGCCACTAGGATCCAATTCTTAGGCAAAAAAGGGAACTAGGTGGCCGAGTAGTTGTAAGTTAATTTTAATTCCATTCGGCTTCCAATGTTCTAATGATTCCTTTCTTTGCATGTAACAATCTAAAAAAGGTGATTACCTCAGAGGACAAGGCTATTCTTGCCCAAGTCAAGATCATTTTTGATTATACTGGCCAAAAAACCCTCTAGGGTTAAGGTCGTGCCACCCATATTCTACTAAAATATGATCTGTCTTATGCCTCCTTTGTTGTTACTGATCATATTTTGATTCTTCAGGGTGAACGGCAACTTATAGCCTTAGTCTTTGAAAGTTATGTTAACTTGAGGGATATAGGAGTGGTTAAAGCGTCGGATAGTGAGAGCGGCGAGGAGAATGTCGAACAAGTATAACATGGTGCCAGTAATTAAGACACCGAACAAAGAGGTTTCGATTCGGCTATCAAAATTATTGAAAGCAAAGAAACCAGCCCCCACTGAGATCTAGAATTCGTGTCGTCTCCTATTCAAGTGGATTTGGAGGACACTCAGGAAGACACCGACATTTTTCTAGACTTAGATGATTTGCTAAGGTCTAGAGTCGAAGAGATGGTAGGAACGCTAAGAGGTTGGCTGCAAAAACAAAGTAAACGGAAGCTGCCAGTGTAAGCAAGAGGTCTCTCTGGAAGCAACGCCCCAAATGGAGGTTGTTGAGCAGACTGTCTTGGTACATCCATAATTAGTAGTGACGACCGTAAAGATCCATATCTTGCACGCAAACAATCATGGTATTGATAAAAAATAAGGGTGGTCGCTCGAGCACAGGTTTTGCTGCTTGAGCCAACCCCCAAACTCTACAAAAGTGCTAGGAGCTCGTATTCTTCGCACGAGCCCGACTTCTTACACTCGAATAAAGAGTGCGAATTCTGGAATTTCTAGATTGCACTTCCAGCTCCAAAACTCGAATCCAAAGCTTCAAAACACCTCTACTAGGTCCAAAACTTGAGAAAACATGTCTGAACTTGAATAACATCATGAATTGAAGGTTATTTCGCAAAATCAAGTCTCCAAAAGCAAGTCAATTGTTTGAATTTAAACTTGAAACTCAATGTATAATACATGCATGAGTTAACACAAATTCCATCCATCCAAAACATGATTAATTGAGGTAAAACTATGTAGAGCTTGATGAATTTCCAAAACTAAACTAGAATAATTACATGCATGTTGGAGTTCTTGAAACTTGAGCTCAAAATGTAAGAAAATATGCATGCATGCATAGTATGACTTAGATTCTTCAATCCTAGTTTTAATCTTGCATTAAACCACCTAATTCACTTGAATTCATTCTCTTGTTGATTCAAACACTTAGTTTATAGGTTGAATTCTTACCTCGATTCTTCAATTAGGCTCTAGATTGCTATGTCTTTGAATTTCCAAGCCAAATTCCCTAATTTTCCAAGAAACTCCTCCTCCTCAAGCTTTGATGTCAAATCTCTCTTGGTCTTTGTCTCTGTCTTACGTTTTTTCTCCATAAGGATGGTGAAATGAGAATGTAATGGAATGGTCTAGCCATCAAATTAGCCATATATAAGCTTCATTAATGAAACTTAATTAAGTTGTGTTAAGAATAATCAATTGTGATTATTGTATTCTACTTATTTAATTTCGAATTGAATTTCAATTAAACTTACCATAAAATTCTGAAAATCCTAAATAAACTTAACCTAGGCAATTTCGTGATCGGATGCTGATAAGGGCTTCACTTTGCATATTGAAACAAATATAAGCACAAATAACACAATACACATGCAATTAAAGTAGAATTCCCTCGTAATTACTTATTAGGCATTCTTAATCATGGTTTAGTGACTAATCACAGTGCGGGGTTGTTACAGTTTTCCCCCTTTAAAGAGTTTGGTCCTTCAAACTCGAATTACCTTCATTTTGGAAGAACATAGGGTCCAATGGAAATAAATCAAGATATCTCTTAATCATGTCCGCTTCAATTTCCCATGTTGCATAAGTTCCTCTATGATTCTGCCAATCCACCTTTACTAATGGGATTTCTTTGTTTCTCAATCTCTTGATTCTTCAGTTGACAATTTGGATTGGACGTTCCTCGTAGGTATAATCATCATTTAGAAGCACATGAGTTGGTTCAATAACATGGTGCGAATCTTTTAAATAGTCCCAAAGCATAGAAATGTGAAACACATTGTGCATTTGTTCCATGATTGGAGGTAAGGCTACTCGATACGTCACCAGATTAATTTTCTCAATCATCTCATACGGGCCAATGTACTATGGTGCTAATTTGCCCTTAACCCTGAACCGTGTCTTCCTTTTCATAGGAGTCACTTTGATAAACATACGGTCACCGACTTCATATTCTCTGTCTCTTCTTCAGACATCCGCATAACTCTTTTGACGACTTTGTGTAGTTTTCAAACGTTGCTGAATCAGTTTCACTTTTTCAGTCGTCTCTTGGACCAATTCCGGTCCCAATAATGGTCTATCACCTACTTCGGCCCAACAAATTGGAAATCGGCATTTCGACCATACAACGCTTCATAAGGGGCCATACCGATACTTCAGTGGTAAATGTTATTGTACACAAACTCGGCCAATGGCAAATAAGCTTCCCAATTTCCTTGGAAATCTAACACACACATTCTGAGCATATCTTCCAAGGTTTGTATCGTTCTTTCTAATTGATCATCTATCTGTGGATGGTATGCACTACTCAATCTGAATTTAGTTCCCAAAGCCTGTTGCAAACTTTGTTAGAATCTTGAAATAAACTTTGAATCTTTATTAGACACAATGGATACTGGCACACTGTGTAATCTCACAATCTCATCAATATAAATGTTAGCCAATTTATCCACATTATAGAAAGTTTTCACAGGCAAAAAGTGAGCAAACTTAGTCAAACAATCGACAATTACCCAGATAGAGTCCATACCTCTAGAAGAATGAGATAGACCGACAATGAAGTCCATCGTAATATGCTTTCATTTCCATTCTAGTATTGGAAGTGGCTCAAGTAGTCTGGCAGGTCGTTGATATTCAGCTTTTACTTGTTGACAGTGCAAACATTTAGCTAAAAAGTCAGCAATACACTTCTTTATGCCAAGGCACTAGAAATTTTGTTTCAAATCTATATAAATTTTCATGTTTCCCGGATGCATAGCAAATTTAGAGTTGTGAGCTTTGGTCATAACGCTTTCTCAATTCTGAACAATCTGGTACACAAAGCTTACCTTGAAATTTCAATACATTATTGTCATACACAAATCCAAGCCTTGGTTTAGAGTCAATTTCTTCTACAACCTTTTTCAAAAATTCATCTTCTAATTGCTTTTCTTTAACTTCTTCAATTATGGCTGGCTGTGCAGAAATAGCCACTAAGACCCCACCATGTTCACGCAACACAATGTCAATCTCATCTCTTTCTAAGTCGCATAATAACTCTTCTTGTCTAGTAAGCATATATGCCAAATTCCTAATAGATTTTCAGCTTAAAGCATCTGCAACTGTATTCGCCTTTCCCGGATGATACAGAATCTGCGAATCATAATCTTTTATCAACTCGAGTCATCTCCTCTGTCTCATGTTCAATTCTTTTTGAGTAAAGAAATATTTTAGGCTTTTGTGGTCGGTGTATACTTCACAAGTTACTCCACACAGATATTTGCGCCAGATTTTCAATGCAAAAATTACAGCTGCGAGTTCAAGGTCATTGGTCGGATAGTTCTTATCATGCGGATGGAGCTGTCGAGAAGCATAGGCAATTACCTTACCATCTTACATTAGCACACATCCCTAGCCTTTGTACAAAACATCACTGTAGATTTGGAACCCAACAGTACCATTAGGCAAAGTTAAAATTGGTGCAGTCACTAATCTAGTCTTCAATTCTTGGAAAGCAGATTCCCTCTGATCATTCCAATCATACAGTGCATTTTTCTGTGTCAACTGTGTCAATGGCATGGCAAGTTTGGAGAAATATTTTACAAATCTTCTGTAGTAGTCAGCAAGCCCTAGAAAACGTCTAACTTCAATTACATTTGTCGGTGTTGGTCAGCTCACAATAGTTTCAACTTTTTGTGGGTCAACTGATATGCCATCTTTATTGATTACATGCCCTAGAAATGTCACACTGTCTAGCTAGAATTCACATTTGGAGTGTTTTGCATACAATTTCTTTTTCCTCAGAATCTGTAGTATAGTTTGTAAATGACTTTCATGCTCTTCCTTGCTTTTAGAATATATTAGTATATCATCAATGAACACAACAACAAATTCATCCAGATATGGTTTGAAAATTCTATTCATTAGGTCCATGAAAGCGGCAAGTGCATTGGTTACCCCAAACGACATTACTAAAAATTCATAGTGCCCATATCTAGTTCGAAATACAATTTTCTCTATGTCTTTTACCTTAACTTTTAATTGGTGATACCCGAACCTAAGGTTAATCTTCGAAAATACTTAGGCTCCTTGGAGTTGATTAAACAAATCATTTATTCTGGGCAGTGTGTACTTGTTCTTCACAGTTATTTTATTTAATTCCCAATAATCAACACATAGCCTCAAAGACCCATCTTTCTTTTTAACGAACAAAACTGGAGCACCCCATGGTGAAATACTCAAATGGATAAATTTCTTGTCTAACAGTTCTTCCAATTGAATTTTCAATTCTTTTAATTTGAAGGTTGACATTCTATATGGGGCTTTGAAAACTGGTTACATTCCAGGTACTATCTCAATAGTAAATTCGATTTCCCTATCAATCAAGTTTCCAAGTAGTTTATTAGGGAAAACATTAGGGAATTCACTGACCACAGGAAGAGTTTCCATATTAACACTATCCGTAGACACATTCAAAACACAACACAGATAACCCTTACATCCCTTCTTAAGCAATCTGTTCGCTTTCACAGAGGAGATCAAATACGAGGGAGGAACTACACCATGCCCAGCAAATAAAATTTCAAGCAACCCCGGTGGCCAAAACACAACGAATTTGGCAATACAATTAATGGAAACATGCTATTTTATCAGCCAATCCATACCCAATATGTAATCAAAATGATTAATATCCAGGGGCAACAAATCAACATATAACATCATACCACCAATCAAAATATCACAAGCCGGGTAAACATAAGCACATATCAGAGAACCCCCATATGGTATAGACATAGATAGTAAGTAGTTCATAGTTTCTAAGGGTCTAGTCAATTTCCAAGAAAAACACAAACGAATGGATAGATCCAGAGTTTATTAAGACATATGCATTGTGAGCACAAATAGGAAGTGTACCTAACACCATAGAGTCAGTGTTTTGGATGTCCCCAGGCACAAGTGCAAAAACTTGGCTTTGTCTTAAACTTTCCTTTCCACCATTAGCTCTAGTATTAGTTCTTACTGTAGGAGTGGATCCAACTGAACTTGCCACAGGGCGGTTGACATTTTCAGCTATGAGTGGGCAATCTTTCATCATGTGGCCAATCTTGCCACACCAGAAGCATTCTTCTATTAATCGGTAGCAGGGGCCTTTATGTTTCCTTCCACATTCTGAGCAAATAGGTGTAGATCCACTACTCTGACTTGAGCTGCTAGTAGACCCTGTATTTTGCTTCTTATTCGTAGCAAATGAATGGCCTTTTTTGAAATTGTACCAAAATCTTTTGTCTTTCCATTCAATTGTTGGAGCTTTCGTTTGTTTCATTGCAGCCAAGTTAGCTTCCGTCATTAGAGCTCAGTTAAGTACATCCAAATATTTAAGCAACTTTAACACACCAATTTGGTCAAATACATCTAGATTCAACCCTCCTTCAAATTTTTGAGCCTTCTTATAATTTATGTCCACCATGTGAGGAGCAAATCGGGCTAACTCGGTAAATTTAGCCTTATACTCGGCTACAGACATGTTACCTTGCTTCAACTGCTCGAACTCTAACACTTTTCTATCTCTAAAGCACTGAGGGAAGTATTTCTCATAAAAGATTTCTCTAAATTGATCCCAGGTCATGGCTCCATTGTCATGTTGAATAAGCATCCACTACAAAAAATTTGCTTTTTTGCGATGGCAAAATGCCATTGCAAATACCCAAAACGTCGTCTCAAAATCTTTTTTGCGACGACAACTGGCTTTTAGCGACGGTAAGTGCGGGGTCGCAACAAAGGGGGTTGCAAAAAGGTTTTAGTGACGGTATGACGCCGTCGCCTTTTTTTTGCGACAGCAAAAATGTCTTTTTGCGATGGCAAAATGCTGTCGGCATTAATGCGTGGAAATTTGAGATTTTTTAAGACGGCATTGTGTTGCCGTCGCTAAAAGGGTTGTTTGCGACGGTAAAAATACCGTCGCTAAAGGCTTATTTAAGACAACACAAGTTGCCGTCGCTAAAATATTATTTGTGACGGCAAATAATATCGTCGCTAAAGGACTTTTATTTCAACTATAATGCCGATATCTTTTTGCGACAGCATTGCTGCTGTCGCAAAAAACCTTGGTTCTAATTTTTTTTTTGAGACAATGTGTGTGGTGTCGTCTCAAAAAAAAAAAAAAAAAAAAACTGCAATAAAATTATTAAAAATATGAAATTACCTGTATTAAATGAAAAATAACTAAAAAAGAAACCTATAATTACATAATAATATAAAAAGTCCAGTATATAAATAAAAATTCATCCATAATTAAAATATTCTTCCATTCATAACAACACATCAACAAAATTATCCCACTACATAATGTTGCATAATGCATAGATAATGTTGTTCACAAATTTAAATAATGTAAATCAAAAACAAAAGTTTTCGTCATGATTCTTCCATGGGTTACAAAAACAAAACTTAGTCGTAATCTTCACACGATTGCATTCCACAAGAAGCAAACTGCTACTCAGGAAATATCTGAAAATAAAAAATAAAAATAATTAATGACAATATAATTATGTACTAATATTTCAATTACAAAGAAACATAAAAAATTAACTACTATATAATTACAAAGATAGTTAAGTAAATAATTTTGGCTGCACATAAATCTGGCCCTAACTCCCAAACCAGGAACCCGATTCGAGTTCCGTCATCTCCCACAAGTCTCTCATGCCTAGGCGGTCGTGTGTGCCAAGTTTCGTGCTAAACTGACACCGTTTGGTGATTTTGGGGTGTCAACACCTCGAATTCAAGTTTTTTAGGGAACTAGTTTGCCTAGAGTGATATCTGACTCTAACTTATAAACCGAGAACCAGATACGAGCCCCGTCTTCTCCTACAAGTCTCTCGTGCCTAGGCGGTCGTGTGTGCCAAGTTTCGTGCTAAACCGATGCCGTTTGGTGATTTTGGGGCATCAACACCTCGAATTCAAGATTCTTAAGGAACTAGTTTGCTTAGACCGAAATCTGACTCTAACTCCCAAACCGGGAACCTGATTCGAGCCCTGTCTTCTTCCACAAGTCTCTCGTGCCTATGCGGTCATGTGTCCCAAGTTTCATGCTAAACCGACGTCATTTGGTGATTTTAGGCCGTCAACACCTCGAATTCAAGTTTCTTAAGGAACTAGTTTGCCTAGAGTGATATCCGACTCTAACTCCCAAACTGGGAACCCGATGCGAGCCTTGTCTTCTCCCACAAGTCTCTCGTGTCTAGGTAGTCGTGTGTGCCAAGTTTCGTGCTAAACCGACGCCGTTTGGTGATTTTGGGGCGTCAACACCTCGAATTCAAGTTTCTTAAGGAACTAGTTTGCCTAGACCGAAATTCAGCTCTAACTCCCAAACCGAGAACCTGATTCGAGCCCGGTCTTCTCCCACAAGTCTCTCGTGCCCAGGTGGTCTTGTGTGCCAAGTTTCGTACTAAACTGGCGTCGTTTCGTGATTTTGGGGCGTCAACACCTCGAATTTAAGTTTCTTAAGGAAGTAGTTTGCATAGACCGAAATTCGGCTCTAACTCCCAAACCGGGAACCCGATTCGAGCCCCGTCTTCTCCCACAAGTCTCTCGTGCCTAGGCGGTCGTGTGTACCAAGTTTGGTGCTAAACCGATGTCGTTTGGTGATTTTGGGGCGTCAACACCTTGAATTCAAGTTTCTTAAGGAACTAGTTTGCCTAGACCGGAATCCGGCTCTAACTCCAAAATCGGGAACCCGACTCGAGCCCCATGTTCTTCCACAAGTCTCTCATGCCTAGGCGGTCGTGCAAGCCATGTTTCATGCTAAACCGACGTCGTTTGGTGATTTTGGGGCGTCAACACCTCAAATTCAAGTTTCTTAAGGAACTAGTTTGCCTAGAGTGATATCCGACTCTAACTCCCAAATCGGGAACCCAATACGAGCCCCGTTTTCTCCTAAGAGTCTCTCATGCCTAGGAGGTCGTGTGTGCCAAGTTTCGTGCTAAACCGACGCTGTTTGGCGATTTTGGGGCGTCAACACCTCGAATTCAAGTTTCTTAAGGAACTAGTTTGCCTAGAGTGATATCCGACTCTAACTCCCAAACCGGGAACCCGATACGAGCCCCGTATTCTCCCACAAGTCTCTCGTGCCTAGGCGGTCATGTGTGCCAAGTTTCATGCTAAACTGACGCCGTTTGGTGATTTTGGGGTGTCAACACCTCGAATTCAAGTTTTTTAAGGAACTAGTTTGCCTAGACCGAAATCTGACTCTAACTCCCAAACCGGAAACCGATACGAACCCCGTCTTCTCCCCAAGTCTCTCATGTCTAGGCAGTCACGTGTGCCAAGTTTTGTGCCAAATCGATGCCGTTTGGTGATTTTGGGGTGGCAACACCTGGAATTCAAGTTTCTTAAGGAACTAGTTTGCCTAGACCGAAATCTGACTCAAACTCCCAAACCGGGAACTCGATCCGAGCCCCGTCTTCTCCCACAAGTCTGTCATGCGTAGGCGTTCGTGTGTGCCAAGTTTTGTGCTAAACCGACGTCGTTTGGTGATTTTGGTGTATCAACACCTTGAATTCAAGTTTTTTAAGGAACTAGTTTGCCTAGACCGAAATCTGGCTCTAACTCCCAAACCGGGAACCCGATTCGAGTCCCGTCTTCTCCCACAAGTCTCTCGTGCCTAGGTGGTCATGTGTGCCAAGCTTCGTGCTAAACTGACGCCGTTTGGTGATTTTGGGGCGTCAACACCTCGAATTTAAGTTTCTTAAAAAACTAGTTTGCCTAGAGTGATATCCGATTCTAACTCCCAAACTGGGAACTTGATACGAGCCCTGTCTTTTCCCACAAGTCTCTCGTGCCTAGGTGGTCGTGTGTGCCAAGTTTCGTGCTAAACCGACACCGTTTGGTGATTTTGGGGCGTCAACACCTCGAATTCAAGTTTCTTAAGGAACTAGTTTGCCTAGAACAAAATCCGGCTCTAACTCCCAAACCGGGAACTCGATTCGAGCCCCGTCATCTCCCACAAGTCTCTCGTGCCTAGACGGTCGTGTGTGCCAATTTTCGTGCTAAACCGACGTCGTTTGGTGATTTTGGGGCGTGAATAACTAGAATTTAAGTTTCTTAAGGATCTAGTTTGCCTAGACCAAAATTCGGCTCTAACTCCCAAACCGGGAACCCAATACGAGCCCTGTCTTCTCCCACAAGTCTCTCGTGCCTACGCAGTCGTGTGTGCTAAGTTTGGTGCTAAACCGACGTCATTTGGTGATTTTGGGGTGTCAACACCTTGAATTCAAGTTTCTTAAGGAACTAGTTTGCCTAGAGCGAAATCCGGCTCTAACTCCAAAACTGGGAACCCGATTCGAGCCTTGTCTTCTCCCACAAGTCTCTCGTGCCTAGGCGGTCGTGTGTGCCAAGTTTCGTGCTAAACCGACGTCGTTTGGTGATTTTGGGGTGTCAACACCTCGAATTCAAGTTTCTTAAGGAACTAGTTTGCCTAGAACGAAATCCGACTCTAACTCCCAAACCAGGAACCCGATTTGAGCCCCGTCTTATCCCACAAGTGTCTCGTGCCTAGGCAGTCATATGTGCCAAGTTTCGTGCTAAACCAACGTCGTTTGTTATTTTGGGGCGTTAACACCTCGAATTCAAGTTTCTTAAGGAACTAGTTTGCCTAGAGTGATATCTGCCTCTAACTCCCAAATCGGGAACCCGATGCGAGCCCCGTCTTCTCCCACAAGTCTCTCGTGTCTAGGTGGTCGTGTGTGCCAAGTTTCGTACTAAACCGACGCCGTGTGGTGATTTTGGGGCGTCAACACGTCGAATTTAAGTTTCTTAAGGAACTAGTTTGCCTAGACTGAAATCCGGCTCTAACTCCCAAATCGGGAACCCGATTCAAATCCCGTTTTCTCCCACAAGTCTCTCGTGCCTAGGAGGTCGTGTGTGCCAAGTTTCGTGCTAAATCGATGTCGTTTGGTGATTTTGGGGCGTCAACACCTCGTATTTAAGTTTCTTAAGGAACTAGTTTGCCTAGACCAAAATCCGGCTCTAACTTCCAAACTGGGAATCTGATTCGATCCTCGTCTTCTCCTACAAGTCTCTCATGCCTAGACGGTAGTGTGTGGCAAGTTTCGTGCTAAACCGACGTCGTTTGGTGATTTTGGGGTGTCAACACCTCAAATTCAAGTTTCTTAAGGAACTAGTTTGCCTAGACCGAAATCCGGCTCTAACTCTCAAACCGGGAACCCGATTGAAGCCCTGTCTTGTCGCACAAGTCTCTCGTGCCTAGGCGGTCTTGTGTGCTAAGTTTCGTGCTAAACCGACGTCATTTGGTGATTTTGAGGCGTCAACACCTCGAATTCAAGTTTCTTAAGAAACTAATTTGCCTAGAGTGATGTCTGACTCTAACTCCCAAACCGAGAACCCGATACGAGCCCCGTCTCCTCTCACAAGTCTCTCGTGCCTAGGCGGTCCTGTGTGCCAAGTTTCATGCTAAACCAACGTCGTTTGGTGACTTTGGGGCGTCAACACCTCAAATTCAAGTTTCTTAAGGAACTAGTTTGACTAAAGTGAAATCCGGCTCTAACTCCCAATCCGGGAACCCGATTTGAGTCCCGTCTTCTCCCACAAATCTCTTAGCTTAGAATGCAAAGAATGCAAAGATACATTTTAGGTTTGAATGCAAAGATACATTTTATATCTGATCTTCTGGTGGTGGTGTATATGGATTGTCGTCTTCTGTAGATTCCCTAAATGCCCGGTGGCCACTCGATGCATCAGGAGCCTATGATAATCAATGCATAATGTGTTAATCATATTTGAATTTTATACATAATGTTGTGTGAAAATTTAACTATCAAACAATTTAATTTATATCGAACCTGTCTATTGGGATCCACACTCGCCTCCTGTGACACAAAGGCCATCATCTCAGCTCTCATCTACTGTAAATGTGTAGAGAACTTTGCTCGCATCTCCTCCCTCAGCTCATCCCTTAGCTCTACACAAACTTGCTGGGTGATCTGAACAATAGTCGATGGCTGGGGTGTTGACTGTGATGGCCCAACATCATCTTTATACACCGCTCTCCGAGGCACAGTTCTCCCGTATGTGTGACAATATCCATGTTCGTCATGACCTATCAACTCATGGAAAATGACATTCCTAGCCTCCAAAGTCCGACAATCCTCAGGTAGCATAGAGAGTTGACGATTAAACTCATCCTGTATTGAATAAGACATATATGCCAAATTAAGATGTTTGACACACAAAAAATAAAAAATAAACTTTAAATACAATCATAGGTGTTTGGAAACTACCAAGGTCCAGGTAACCTCTGGGTCATTTTCTTTACATGTCATAAGCCCAACATTCATCTTATCAGTAGACTTCCCCTTATTGGTCATCTACATTTTTTTAGAAATATGAAAATTAGAATCCAAATAATTTGCAAATATACAATGTTTATTTATATACAAAAATAAAACAATAAAATATAAACCTCATGCCGTATATAAGCGAAAGTAGTACGCCCTGTGGTATGAGCTATGCCGTGAGCTCATCAATTTTTAGCGTTCCTAGTTGCAATTTTCTATAACAGGTTCAACAAATGTAAGTATATAAATATGATTTGTATGTTTACATATCATACATATAACTTATTTGTATACCTCAGTATCGGAAGTACGCCAATACTTCACATGTTCTTCCCACTGGCTTGGCACAATGTGCAAAAGAACATCATCCTTTAGATTAGGATCAGAATTTCTAGGCTTGAAATACTTAGCCTTAATCTTATTCTTGTGATCCTTCCATATGCTGTTGCAGTTTTTCATGCAGATTGGCTTGTACTCCTCTGGACATATATTCAAACTGTCCTATAAAACACAATTTCAAAGTTTAAATAATAATAACACAATTTTGGAATTTAAATTTTTGGACAAAACTATACTTTTACCTTTACATCTTTCCAGATAGCATCAAGAATATCATCAGGCACAGTGTTCCAGTCAAGAAAAGTAAGAGGAACAATGTTACCATTCAGCACAATAATGCCAAGTTGAGTAGTTAACTTAGACACGTTATCCCCTATTGGACAGTAATTTTCGTCAAATTTTATGTCCAACTTTGTACCAGTACCCCACTCTCTAATACCCTTGGCACATCCTCTACCACGCCTGCTCGAGGTTGATGAAGAACTAACATGACCTGCGAGATACAATAAGAATCAACAATATTCAATGACAATAAACAAATGCAAATTTAAATAATGTCAATACAAATCGAATTCTTATACCTGAGGTGGGCTGTGAAGAAGTCGAAGGGTCTGAAAAATACAATGAGAATAAACAAGTTATATGTAATTAGAAAAAATAAATATATATTTAAATAATTTTCATACAAATCAAAGAAAATTTATATACCTGCGGATGGCTCATAAGCCGATGACTCTAGTCGGGATAATAGCTGTTGTGGTGCCACTGATGGTGGGCACACCGATGGTAGGCGTGGAGGCTGAGTAGATGATAGCTGCTGTGGTGCCATTGATGGTGGTCAATGCGGTGGCACTAATGGCCCCTCTGATAGTGCTCGCTATGATGCCTCCTCTAATGGTGGTGCCACTGATGGTGGTCGATGCGGTGGCACTAATGGCGCTCACTGTGATGCCTCCTTTAATGGTGGTGCCACTAATAGTGGTCGCTGCGGTGGTTGGTCAGATAGTGGTAGCAATAATGGCCCCTCTAATGGTGGTTGATGTGATGCCTCCTCTAATGGTGGTGCCGTTGATGCCCTCTTACGTACCACATCGGACATCATGCGTAGGGGATGATCAGGCTTCCTCTTCCTTGCCATAATAATCTGCAAGTGTCATGACATTAATTGACATTAGAAACATAGAGAATGGTTTTGAATCAACTATAATATGACATTAATTGAACTAATACAATTACAAAGACAAAGTAAATTAAGAGACTAAACATTAACTACAACCTTGGCCTTAATTCAATTACTGATGTTTATTAAATATCAGTCTATTTCCACATCAAGTGTTTCTCCTCCTGTGGCTTCCCTCAGCCAACCAACTTCTTCATCACGGAGCATTATGTTTTTTTCTAATTGTTGGCTCATATATGTCTCAATTTTTGGATCAGTCGAATTCATATCAAATAAACCTCTTTGAGACATCTTCACCACTACTTGCCAGTTTGGTTCTAACGGGTCTGCAACATACCAAACTTGCTTTGCTTGGGATGCCAAGATGAAAGGTTCATTGGTAATTCGATCATCTCGGTACAACAAATGATTGAAGTTGACCAACGTGAAATTGAAGACATCCTGTATCTTCTTGTGAATGTTGTTAATCCAATCATGCTTAAACAACACATGCTTCTTCTCATTGGAATATCGAATCTCAACAATATCTGTCAATTGTCCATAATAGTACACAGACCCCACACGAGGATTCTTGTCTTTTCGACTAGCATAACTTATGGTATCTACCTTCAAAGCTACACCACAATTTTGTGTGGCTCGACGGTCATCCATGGCCTTTACTCGATACCAAAACCCATTCATTATATACCCATTAAACCTCCTTGCCAGGCTATGAGGACCATTTGCTAATACAATAATCTCTTCAAAAAATGTGACATCACTAGTCCTTCGCAAAGTCTGAACCTATTTAAAAAAAAAAAAAAATTTGTAAAATTTAAAATGTAGTTCGACTTAGGTAAATAGAATCTATAGATTTAAATACATACATGTTCCTTGAACCAAATGTGAAAAGTTTCAAAATGTTCACGCCGAAGTTGATGATCGTCAACACGAGGCATTTTGACCTTAAGTACTTCAAGGTGTTTGCTATGTAGATTGAAATTTGATCCAAAAAAAAAAAAAAATTTGGTTCAAAATTCAAGGAAACATAATAAAATATTGAGTGAGTGACATAACTTACTTTATGAATGGTTGAATCGCGCTTGTATTGAATAAGACATACCGATGAGTTTGTACCCAAGAAGTGTTATCAAGATAAAAGCTTGTACTTTCACCAACAGCACGACCCAGATTATCATCACCATTGTAGTTCCTTACGGGTCGATTAGATTTGGTTTCCACATCATTGAGATATTGTGCACAAAAATTCATGCATTCTTCCATAAGATATCCTTTAGCAATTGAACCTTCTGGATGAGCTCTATCACGCACATATTGCTTCAAAGTAAGAAGATACCTCTCAATTGGATACATCCATCGAAACTGAATCGCTCCACCCAATAATGCTTCGTCAGCTAGATGTATAGGCAAGTGCTCCATTATATCAAAAAAAGTAGAAGGAAATATTTTCTCTAGATGACAAAGTGTTACGGCGATACGGTCTTGAATATATTGCAAATCCGTCGCACGATTCACATTAGAACACAATTGTCTAAAGAGATTGCTCAATTTAATCAAAGGTTCAATTACATTCTTCGGTAACGATCTTCGAATAGCCAATGGAATTAGTTGTTGCATCAGAATATGACTATCGTGGCTCTTAAGACCCCCAATACTTCTATCATGTAAGCGCACGCGACGTGATATATTGGATGAATACCCGTCGGGAACTCTAACTTCCTTCAATGCTTTCAAGAACAAATCTTTCTCATCCTTGGTCATCGTGAATTGTGCTGGTGGTAAATAAGCTTTATTTGACCCTCTTAACTACAAATGTAGGGGTTTTCTAATATTCATTTCTTGTAAATCACACCGAGCATTAACACCATCCTTCGATTTTCCTGTAACCCCTAATATTGTCCACAACACATTGTCACAAACATTCTTCTCTATATGCATCACATCGAGGTTGTGTCTTATTAGATTGTGCTCCCAATATGGCAGTTCATAAAAGATACTCTTTTTCTTCCAGCTATGGGTGCGGTGTCCAGCTTTCTCATTCTCTACTTGTCTCCTATGCCTCTCCTTAAGGTCATCGCTCTTGTATTGGGTTAAAATACCCTCATATTCTAATTGTAGCAGCATCTCAGTTCCAGACAATAATTTTGGTTTGAATCTGACTTCCCGACTACCATCAAATGATACTTTATCCTTCCGAAATTTATGGCCACTAGGTAAAAATCTGCGATGACCCAAGTATGATTATTCCCTACTATACTTCAACCAACACGATGTAGTTTCCTTATTGCAACAAGGACATGCATATTCGCCTTTAGTGCTCCATCCTGACAAGTTTGTATATGCAGAAAAATCACTAATTGTCCATAGTAAAGCTGCATGCATTTGAAACATTTGATTTGTTGATGCATCAAATGTGGAGACACCGTCATTCCATAGTTCTTTTAACTCCTCAGTCAACGGTTGCATATACACATCAATCTTGTCACCAGGTCCTTTCGAGCCGTCAATAAGCACAGATAAAATTAGAAATGGTTGCTTTATGCACATCCATGGCGGCAAGTTGTATGGAATGAGTACAACAGGCCAAGTGCTATGAACTATGTTCATCATCCTGAATGGGTTAAAACCATTAGATGCTAAGCCAAGCCTTACACTTCGACAATCATTACTAAAGTCAATATTCCGACAGTCAAAATCTTTCCATGCAAGGGAGTCTACAGGATGCCTAAAGACACCGCCATCAGTTCGTTCCTCTGCATGCCATCTCATTAACTTAGCCGTGTTGGATGACATAAACAACCTCTGCAACCTTGGCTTTAAAGGAAAATACCTCATTTGTTTTGCAGCTATTTGTTTGCCACCATTGTTAGGACCATTTGAACCACCATCACCATTTGATTTCCATCTTGAACTGTTGCATATGACACATTTATCAAGATTGGCGTCCTCGTTTCGAAGCATCATGCAACTGTTGGGACATGCATCCCGCGTCTCATACGCGAATCCCAAATCTATTGTGACCTTTTGAGCTTTATAATATGAGTCCAGGAGTTTCACACCCAACGGGAACGCCTCATTCAATAACTCAAGCAACATGTCAACAAACTTGTCTGTCCACTGATTAAGCACCTTCAGATGTAGAAATCAAACAATGAATGACAAAGATGTGAACTTCTGACAACCCGGATACAATTCACTTTGTGCATCTTGAAGAAGTTTGAAATACTTTGTAGTCTCTACATTTGGACCGAGCTGGGGTTCAAATGCATGGGGATCAGGCCCCTGTGGTTCATTACCCTCAACACTTGTACCAGCACGTGGATTTCCCATAGCCCCTTATATCATTCCAACCATATCGTCTCCAATGTCTAAATTAGCCAATGTTTTATTCTCTCGATTACCATGCAGAGATACGTAAGATTCCCCATGATTAATCTAATGTTTGTACTTTTTTAAAAAACCATTCAAAATCAGATGCTCCCGTACACTCTCTCACCCAAGATGGTATTGATTCTTACATTTTCTAAACGGACAGCTAATCATCGAACCTTCAACCCTATTGGTGCACACAAACACAAGGAATTGATCAATCCCATTAATGTATTCCCTCGACATCCTATTTGGCAAATCAATCCAACTCTTATCCATCATCTGTACTTCCCTCAAATGCATACTTTACTTCTTTTGTAATCTTCTCAACAATATATATAAATATATTTAAATGCCAGTCATTTTCCACATGCATATGTGTTTCCCACCATTAATTTGCTTCAGGCAAACTTCCTGGGAGATATACATCTCACATGCAAAACAAATATGCCATAGGAAAAAATATAATTACAACAAATGTAAGGGTCATAATGATATAGGATTATAAGGGAGGCAAATAGAGAAAGAATGAAAAAATTAGTTATATTTACAACAAATATGCCCTAGACAAAAATATAATTACAACAAATTAGTCATTAGCCGACAAAAGCGTTAAACAACAAATATGCCCAAAAGTGTTATTTTGGGCTCAAAGAGAGAGAGAGAGGCCATGTTGGTGGTCAGCAGAAGCAGCTAAAGCCCAGGGGGGATGAACTTTCTAAAATACAGTCCACACTCATGTGAACCGCATCAACTTGTTTACTGTAGACACCTCATTTTTGACCGTCCTTAAGACTTGGACGCCATCATTTGAACACTCGATGATCATCAATGCCTGTGTTCGTTTTGAGTTCCCGGAGGCCTCGGTCGCGCCTTGCCTCAAGATCTCTCAGCTTGTCTATTTTGTGCTTGGTTGTGGACCAAACACTTGTGTTTTTGCTTATGAGGGAAGAGAGTGGCTTGTTTGCCATCTCCTGAACCCATCGGCCAAGGCTTGATGCCGTCGGTCTTGTTTTCTTGCCATCGGCCAAAAGTTTTGGCCGATCGGCACTCTTTTTGGTCGATCGGCACTTATGTTGGTCGATCGACCATGTTTTTTGGCCGAACCCTATTTATCTGCTTTATGTAAATATTTTATGCCAGCTGTCACAGCTGGTATGCACAATTCACCCCCTTCATACACGTGTATAGAGGGATTTGCCCCTTTGCTTAGCTTCCTCAAGAAGCTTTTCTTTTGGTTCTCTATAAGAGATAACCATCTCCTCCCTCCTCAAGGGTTCAGAAAATTGAGTCTTGAGGGATAGATATACTTTTGTATCTATTCTTCTTTGTTTAGCCTTGTTTTGTACTCAAAAGTGTAGTATTGTCTTACTATTGTACACAAACACACACTAGAACACCATCCTCTTGGAGCTAAGGTCCCTTGAGGTTGATTTCAGAGTTCTTGGAGTGGTTTAAGCTTGGAAAAGTTGATGGAGCCTTGTTCTTGAAACTGCTCTTCAAGGGTGAGCATTCTTGCTTGTAATACCCCTTTCTTGCTTAGGCTTTTAGACCTTCTTGCTTATTGTTTTAAGCTTAACTCTAAACTACAATAAGTTCTAATTTTTGATGCTTTAGATCTTTGTTTAAGATCACTTTGGGATTGTTTCCCTACTCTTAGGCCTTGTTAGGTCTTGTTTTAGGCCATCCCTTTTAACCCTTGTTCTTGGCTTTGCATGACCTTCCTACCACTGAAATCCAAAGGATTTTCAGTAGTGGGAAGGTGGTTTTGGAGTCCTAAATATGAGAGGGTCATCCTCTCTCCTTATTGTCTTGAATGCTAGTATAAATGGCTTATATTGGTAGCATGTTTGCTTGGCTTGTTTTAATTTCATTTCAGTATGTATTAGGCTTTGTTTTGCCATGATATAACACTATTTTGACTTGGTTTGGACATACCATGTATGCTTCATGTACTTGCCTTGCAATCCTTTCATTTGCCTTAACACGCATCATGCTTTAAGCCATGTTTCTAGCATGATTTTGGCTCGACTCCATGAAGCTTTTAGCCTTGTTGTAACATGCTTAAGCTCTTATTTGAGTTGTTTTGACCATATATGCCATGCTTTGTATAGCCATAAGGCATTTTAGCTTGTTAGCCTTAAGTGTCCAAGTCACTAGCATGCTTTACTTGGACCATTTCAATGATTTGGCATCATTTTTTATACTATTTTAGTCCATGTTTCATGCTCAAACACTTGCACTTGTCACTCCTTTAATGCTTTAAAGAGTTGATATTTTATGCCTCATGAATGGGTCATTGTGTGTGCCATCATGTTTAGGTCTTTGGAATGCCATCTAAGTGGGTTTTTGGTCTTGTTTTACCATGCCATAACTCTGTTTTTTATTGTTTAAGTCATGCCATGTTTGGTTTTGATAGGTGTAGTGTAACACCTCTTTTGTAGCCTTGCATGCCTCATGCTTTCGGCTCTTTGTTCTAGCTTATTTTGGTTTTGGTCCTTGCATGTTTTAGGCTTATTTTGGCATGATCTAGGACTGTTTTGGATTATACCTGTCATTTGTTTCAGATTTTGCATAGCCTTGGTTTGAGCCCCTTGGCTAGTTTCAAGCTTTAAGCCTTTTTGCATGACTTGCTTGCTTTGTTTGGTTGGTTTGGCACCTTTCCTAACATGATTTCAGAGCTTACAATGTATGTCACATGTCCATATTTGTCCCCTTTTAAGTGTTCTTGAAAGTTGCTCTCCTATGCTTAGGTGATAGGCCAATTGGCATGCATGTTTGTGTGTACCTTTGTCTTCATTTCCATAGCATTTCGGCCACTGATTTGGGCATGTTTAATAGCTGTCCACTTTAGTTTAAGTTGATCCTTTCGCATGTTGTTGCATGTTTACCTCGCATGTTGTCGCATGATTATTGCATACTTGGTACATTATATGTTGTTGCATATTAGTTCCCTTGCATGTTGTGGCATACTAGTCCTATTACATTATGCTTACATGCTTGTTGCATGCTTGCTAATTGACATGTTGTTGCATGCTCATCCATCTTGCATACTTGTTAGATCACATGTTGTTGCATGTTTGTTATTGGTATTGTTGTTGTATGCCTATTACATTATATGCATGCATGTTTGCATGCTTAGGTTGCATATCGCTTGCTTGCATGCTCATGTTGTATTAGCTTGCTTGTATGCTTAGGTTGCATTGCATTGTGTGTGTATTCCCTTGCCTCTTGATCAAGCATGATAGAGGTTGGGGCCCCCTTGTGTTTTTTTTGTGTGCATTTCATTTGATATTGAATTGCACACTCAGCTCCTTTGGCCATCATGCATTGAAATGCGTGATTGGTGGTCCAAGGGTCGAGAACTACACACCTTTGAGTCTTAAACATGATAAGGGGTGTAGTTGTGTAGACATTGTATTGTAAATGTATTTCCATGCTCTATTTGTCCTCTGCTGCAGCAACAGGAGCTTTTCACAGGAAGAGATGGTCGATTGACCATATTCAGTGCCGATCGGCAACAAACATTTGGCCGAGAGCCTTATATTTGGTCGATGACCTTCCTATCTTGGTCGATGGCATCATCTCTTAGTCGATGACCTCCCACAGTGTACACAAGATGGTTCAGAAGTGTCACAGAAGTTGGCACAATTTTCAGAGGTACAGAGCAGTGCAAACAGAGGCAACATGAAGCATGGCGATGGATTTCCGAGCGAAGCTGTCCGAGCATGCATTCATCCCTCGTCTCAAGGCCATTTCAGTGTTTTAATAACTTAGAATAGTTATTTATTTTGATTTGGTTGTGTAATTAATTAATTAGCCTGTTAGTTGGTTAATTAAATGACTTGTATTATTCTTTTGGTCCCTCCGTTGAGAGGGCACAATTTTGTAATAAGCGTTTGTGTGTGTGATGCATATCTTCCAACTCGCATTTCTTTCTCTCTTTTACTTAACTGCTTACAATGGTTAGTTTTAGGGCATATTTCATTTAGCATCTTTATGCTTGCATTTTTGCATCCATTCATCTGTATTGCATGCAACGAGCTCGGCGCATCATACTAATTGCATTGTATTTCAATTCCAAGTTGAATACATGTATTGAATTGTCGCATCTCATATGCCATTTTAGATTAGCTGAGCCTATTCTAGTTGCACTTTGCATGAGATGCATTAGCCATTTTAAACATAAACTAGGATCATGCATGATTTCTAACTAGTTTCTTGTTTTGGCTCGGAGTACACTGTGAGTGTTTACGCTTTAGCATCTTGCATGGGTGTGAGTGTTAACATGACAACATGCTTGCCATGAGGCTAATTGCTTATGTGATATAACTGCTGGAATGCCTGTG
Organism: Camellia sinensis; assembly: GCF_055761805.1. Classification (NCBI taxonomy): domain Eukaryota; kingdom Viridiplantae; phylum Streptophyta; class Magnoliopsida; order Ericales; family Theaceae; genus Camellia; species Camellia sinensis. The sequence continues at coordinate 148,336,270 of NC_138963.1, forward strand.
GGTGAAGGTTGGATTACTTGAATTAGGACAATTCATTGAAACCCGCATTTTAGCCTACTCGCGAGTAGTAAACTTCAAACCATTTTCAAACAAATGAAAATGCAATGCTTTGTTCCAAATTAGGCGATCTAGTCTATACTTGTGTGTTGTGCGCATCACATAGTAAATTCTAGCTAATAACTAGAATAAGAACGCATGTGTTTTCAAAAACAAGATATCATGCTTAGTACAGGCCGATCTTTGATCGGGCGAGCGGGGGTGCTCATTGCATGACCTTCCCCTCTCGTACCCAAGTTCCCGAGCCGAGGCCACTTTGGTGATGACGGACACATGGCCTTAGGAAACAAGTCAGGGTTCCCTAAATTTTTCCAAAAAATAAAACATTTAGGTGGTGACTCTGTATCTGGCAAAGCAGTCCATGTTTGGCACTTCTTTACAAAAATCAGTTTTCCAAAATGATTTGCCGGATTTGGACTCTTTGGTGATTTATCAATCTCACATCGCACGTTGTGAGATCAGATTAAGAACGGTGACATTTGAGTTCGAACTGTAGCATGAAGCCCAAGGGCGCGTCTACACTTACTTATGGCCCCCTACCTCATATACATAGCCCACAACACATACACACTATAGTTAATCCTACTCCACACCGACACCCCATTCCCCAATATTTACATCCTCACTCTCTCTCTCTCTCTCTCTCTAACTATGAATCTTCCCAGTTCCTTACCATCTCTTGGGTTGACCCACCGCACCCACATCTCCACATCTTCATTTACTAACACTACATACAACTTGTATTAGCAAACAACAAAATAATGATAAAATAAACAATTGACCAAATTAATTTAGTTAATAGACTAATCATAAAGCTAACGTGAGCAAATTTGATCATCCTTCTAGATGAATTATATATGAAAGTAGTTCAATAGATATATATAGACCATGGCATGAATGAGACAACAATTAATAATAGCTTTCAGTAGAAACAAAATCAACAATTAATAATAGTTTGGTAATAAAGCTTTAAACGTTGCCCAACTCTTATTGCGAACTGTAAAATCCATGCAATTGAGGAAAGACTCAATCACCTGGAAAAACAACAAAGGTATTTACTAAGTACCCATAATATTCTACTTCCTGTGTCACAGTCAAATTTCCCTTCTTATTTGAAATATAGTTTACACCAATTTTCTCCAGCAGAGACTTTCAACTCCAACTTTAGTATGAAGCAAATAAGAAGTGCAGTGAACATGACACATCACTAAACACTCGAGTGTTGGCTAGGTCCCTATCAAGTAGCTAAGATATAAGGGTCAAGTGGTTCAACACAATTTCATTTATAATGCAAATGCTTAGAAGTTGACAAACTAGTAGCTGCGAAATTCATAGAATTTGACAAAATTGTAGCCGCTCCCCAAATGTACCAAATAAGTTAATAAAATGGTATCTTTTCAGAATAAAATAGCACAAATATTCTTTGTTGGGAGCTGATCAAAATTTGTTAGAAAAGCTCTATAATTAGAGGAAGACTGCAACCAATCTTCCTTTGAACTAAAAATTGTCAAGATCCTATGACTACTTTTCTTTCATTTGCTTTAGATAAATTCTACAGAAATTACGCTCTCTAACAATCTTCCAGAAATTATGCTCTCTAATAATCTTCCTATATCCTTAATACTTCCTGTAGACACCCCATTTTTGACCGGCCTTAAGACTCAGACGTCACCGGTTGAGCGCTCGGTGATGATGCATATTGTGCTCGTTCTGAGGTTGCGGAGTCTCGGCTGAGAGCCTTGCCTCCGGACTTCGGGGCTCTTTTGTGCTTTGTCTCAGTTTGCGAACCAGATCCTGTTTTCTCTATTTTCTCTTCCCGAAGGGAGGGAGAGGTCTCGTAGACCATCTCTCAGTGGCCGTAGGCTACGTTTCGTGGTCGTAGGCCATTTTTTCCATTTGAAGACCAGTTTCCAATTTTCGGAGCCGTCGACCGTATGCCTCGATTCGGGACCGCTTAACTACATCTGTTTGCTCCGGTTTTTGGCACACACCTTGTTTCCTCTCTTTTGAGGGACACTGTGGTCCGAGAGACCACCTTTGTGGTCGCACGCCACTTCCGGTACCTAACTGCCTGTTTTCGGGGCCCCAAGCCGCGTGTTTTGGCCCTCGAACCCTCGTTCTGCATCGGTTGGGGTTCGTTTTGGTATGGACCCTATTTTCATTGTTTGAAAGGTGGTAGGATGGTGGGAGACCAGCAATTCTTTTAAAAACCATTTTCTCTCTCCTCCAGCCGATTTTCTTGACAGAAAGCGGGTTTTTCTCACTTTTGGACCTTAATTTCTGGTCTACCATACCACCATTGTGTTGTACTCATCTGGGAGGCCACCAATATGGGTAGGCCAACCAGCTTTTCTTCCTGACCCTTTTGAACCTTGCTAGAAAGCTGATTTTTCTCTCTCTTGGGTCACATTTTCTGGTCTCCCACCATACAGCTGTATTCTACTCATTTGGGAGGCCACCTTTCTGGTATAGCCGACCAGCATTTCAGCTTGACCCTTTTGAACCCTGGTCGGCCGACCACTTGAACTGGTCGGCCTACCTTCTGCTTTTTGGCCTTCCTGAGTGCAACACAACTGTGCCAGCTGTGAAGCATTTGACCCTCTCTCCGAGATTTCACCCTTTTGTTTGTCTTCTTAAGGAAGCTTTGGTCCATTTGCTTAGCTTCTAGGAGAAGCTTGACCCTTTTGTCAAGGTTCTTAAGGAAGCTTGACCCTTTTGGTCTAGCTTCCTCAAGAAGCTTGACCCTTTTGGTTAAGCTTCTTTGAGAAGCTTTGACCCTCTCTTGAGGCTTCTCCAAGAAGTCTTGGCTCTTCTCCTCTATAAAACCAACACTCCCCCTCCATTTGCAAGGGTTAGAAAAACCAGCCAAGACATATACACTCCAACCTCCATATCTCTCTCATCCAAGCTCAAATACTCATTGTTCTTGGCCATTACACCACACCTCATAGCCTACCACCTCCACCATCCATTCAATCATCTTGGAGCTGTTTTTCAGAGGTTGAAGACTCACCTTCTTGGTCCAGAACTTGCTGCATTGCTGTGCTACGAGGGTAAGTCCTCATTTCTCCTTTTTTTGCATTATTTTGCTTCATAACTTAGCCCTATTTGCAAGCATTTCTGGGTTTTGTTATAAACTGAAAAGTGTCTTATTTTGAGCTCCTATTGATGTTTGATTAAGGACACTTTTCTGTTTGAGGTCATATACCTCCTTGAATGCTCTATCCCTCTTTGTAGAATTATTTTGCTTCATATCTTAGCCCTACTTATGAGCATTTTCGAGATTTTTCATAAACTGAAAAGAGTCTTATTTTGATCCCCTCTTGATGTTTGATTAAGGGAATTTTTATGTTTGAGGTCATTTACTTCCTTGTATGCTTGTTTGCCTCTTGTTTTGAGCCTTGCATCTAAGCCTTTGTTGCATGCTTTGTTTGGCCTTCTAGCCACTGAAATCTAGTGGATTTTCAGTGGCTAACATACTATTTTGAGAGCCAAAATCAGAGGGGGGCGACCCCCTCTCTCCTTGTCTTGTTTGTTGGCCCTTTTGGCCTTCCAAAGGGGCTCCATCTTACATGCTTTGAAATCTTGTTTCAGGCCCTATTATGTGAGTTTTGAGGTCTACCTTAGCTCTGTCCAGAGCCCTTTTGGCCATATTTTGTGTCCCTCATGCATGTGTGGAGCAATCCTCCTCAAGGCTTTTCAAGGGGACCTTTCATTGCATGTTTCATTGACCCATTTCAAGGCCTTTTTGGTGAGTTTTAGGGCTGTCATAACTGATTTCCAGAGTTGGTTTTGCCATTTTACATGTCTATCTTGTATGTGTTGAGTAATCCACCTCATGGCCCTCCAAAGGAGCCCATCATTTTTGCATGCATTGGATACATTTTAGTGGTTATTTGGGCATATTTTAGCATACCATGTTCCTATTTGTGGCTGGTTTGGTGACCTCTCTTGCGCTTCATATACATGCCATGTAAACCATGCTTACTAGCCTATGTCGCATGTTGTTTTAGCCCTTCATGTTAGCACCTTTTGGCCATGCTTGAAACTGATTTGGTGCATGTTTAGGACTGCCTTGGCTCTGTTTTCATGCCTCATGATCAAATAATGCTTGCTTTGCATACTTGTGGTTCTATGCATTTGCCTAGTTTTGAGTTTCGGGGCCTATTTCATGCATTGGGTGACATGTTTCCATGATTTGGGACCATTGAGCATATTATTTTAGAGCTGAAAATTGCATGTTTGTATGCCATCTTTCATCCCTTGCCATGCTTTGGTAGAGTGGCATTTGATGCCTTAGGACCTGTCCATTGCATCGTGCATGTTTGCATGTGTTTCGGTTGTCTCATTTCTATCATATGGCCACTGATGTGAGTGTGGCTGAGGTCTACTTGTGTTGGTGTACGCCCATCGTGCATTGTGTATGCCATTCTAGTCCATAGTATTGCGTATGCTAGGTTGCATGTTAGCGCAATGTGTTGTGCATGTTATGTTGTTAGTATTGTGTATGCCATGTCATTCCTCGCATTGTGTATGCTAGGTTGTTAGTCGCATTGAGTATTCCATAATTCATGAGTGTTGTGCATGTCATATAGTTCATAGCATTGTGCATAATAGTTGCATTTGCATCACTTAGTTGCATCGCATTAGGGTCGCATGATAGATTTGCATTGGTGCATGCCATCCTACTTGTTGCATTGTGTTTGGGGTAGGAGTTAGCCCAAACACAGGAAACGAGGCACATTTCATACTCAAAGTGACGAAACGTGTCTCAATTCCTAGTTGCCGACACTCCGGATTATACATGATGGAGTCTAGGCCTTGTCGTGTTCATTTGTGCATTCATTCCATATCAAGTCGTGCAATTCGGTCCCTTGGCCATCATGCATCGAGATGCATGGTTGGTGGCCCGAGGATCGAGGGCTACGCTCCCTAGAGCTTATGCAAGGACGGGGAGCGTGGTCGTGCACACATTTGTTGAAAATACCTTGCCATGTCTCTCTCTTGCTTTGTGTTGCAAAAAACCAGGATCCAGGGGCAAAAAGTGGTCAGCCGACCAGGTTTTCTGGCAGGCCGACCACCTTTTTTGGCATCCACCACAAAGGGTGGTCGGCAGGTGTTTCCCACGCCAATAGCTGGTCGGCAGTCCTCCCAAGGTGGAGTTTCAGCCTTCTGGAGCCTTGTGCAACTTTCGAAAATCAATTGCAAACAAAGACGAGACGAGGCATCGCGATGGAATTTCCCGACAAGGCGACTTGAGCATGCATGCATCTATTGTCATCCAAAACAGAGCCGAGGTAGTCCATTCTACATAGTTTGCATGCTAGTTTATTGCTTACTTAGTTGATTTGTTAACTAGCTAGAATTGTGTAATAATTAGCTGTGAGATATTATCCATTTTGGTTGTGTAATATTTATTCGGACCCTCCGAGCAAGGACACAATTGTTGTAATAAGTGTGCGTTTGTGTGATGTATGTCTTCCAACCCCACGTCTTTCTCCCTTTTATTTACCAACTTATGATGGTTAGTTTAGGGCATGTTTCAATTAGCATACTCATGATAGCATGTTTGCATTCATTCATCTGTCTTGCATGCACCGGGCTCGGCGCATCATACTAACTGCATTGTATTTCAATTCCAAGTTGAATACTTGTTAGCTGTAGAATTTCACATGCCACCTTTAGAATGGCCGAGCCTATTGTAGTTGCATTCTTGCATGTGTTGCATTAGGCATTTCTGTATAGCTAGGATCATGCATGGATTTTTAACATAGCTTTTGTTTTGGCTTGGAGTACTCGGTAAGTTTTATGCTTTAGCATCCTTGCATGCGTGTGAGTGACTGCCATGATAACATGCTTACCATGTGGCTAACTGCTTATGTGATATAACTGCCTGAATGCCTGTGGGTGAAGGTTGGATTATCTGAATTAGAATAATGCATTGACTGTGAGTTTTAAGCCCACTAGATAGTGGCAAAACCATCTTTTCTAAGCCCACCCGAGGGTGGCAAAATCTGCATTTTAAGCCTACTTGCGAGTAGCAAATCGCTTTCAAAAATAAACATGAAATGTTTCGTTCCAATTCAGGCGATCCAGCCTATACTTGTATGCTGTGCGCGTCACGTAGTAAATCTAGGCTAATAACCGGAATAAGAATGCATAATGTTTTCAAAACTCGATATCATGATTAGTAGAGGCCGATCTTTAATCGGGCGAGCGGGGGTGCTCACTAAGTGAGCTTCCCCAATCGTACCCAAGTTCCCGAGCCGAGGCAACTTTGGTGATGACAGATATGTGGCCTTAGGCAAACGAGTTAGGGTTTCCTAAATTCCCCAAAATAAAATATTTAGGTGGCGACTCTGTATCTGGCAAAGCAATCCATATTTGGCACTTTTTTCAAAAAAATCTGTTTTCAAAAACGATTTGCCGGATTTGGACTCTTTGATGATTCTTTGGTCTTGCATTGCACTCTGTGAGATTAGATACAGGACCGTGACATTTGAGTCCTGAACTGTAGTGAGCCCATATGAACAAAACGGGGATTCCCTCTCGGGACGTTCGGGGATGTCTACACTTCCATTCTTCCATACACATTTAGAATAAATCACTAGCTACAATATAATCTAGTTGACTAAGCTTCTCTAGAGGCTATAGAAAGTGAATAAAATAATAATTTGATACCGAAGTGAATAAAATAACAGCAAACTTAAATTAAAAAATTAGAAGTAAAAATAAAAATCAACCTAATCTCAGCAGGTCAATATGAAAAACTCAAACTAATTCGCATATATTGACAGTTCGATACCTATCAGACAATCAAAATGAATTTTGAACAAATGTTGAACAACGTAGCAAATAATCCTAGCACTAAATAAATCACAGAAACAAGCATGAATAATATGTATATATATATATATCTGTGTGTATGTGTGTGAGGGAGAGAGAGAGAGAGAGAGAGAGAGAGAGAGAGAGAGAGAGAGCATACTGACTGAGCTCGCGCGAGAGAGAGGGATCGTAATACGCCGTCACCGCACCACTGCTAGCCGTTGTCGCTCGTCGAGAGAGAGATCGTCGGTGAACAATCGAAATCTCTGTGATTAGGAACTCGAAATCTCTGTGATCATCAGTGAACATAAACTCGAACTCGTCTCTGAGATTGGGAACTTGAAATCTCTGTGATTATGAGGGAGAATGGTGTTAGGGATTTGGGGATGAAATTTTGGGGGTTTTGATCGAGCGCCAATTGGGCTAAAGGAGGGAGAGGGAATATTTCAGTACCTTTTGCGACAGTATAGATACACCGTCACAAAATGATAAAATCCATTTATTAAAACGACGCTGTTTTAATAAGGGTTTTTTTACGACAGAGAATTGTCGTCACAAATGTCCACTATTTGCGACGGTAAATTTCACCTGTCTCAAACGAATTTATTTTTGCGACAGCACACAATGCATCGCGAATACTTTCGTGTTTAAGGCGCTTTTTCTTGTGTGCTTATTAGCGATGGGGTGATTACCGTCGCAGAAGACATTTATTTGAGACGACTTCAAATGCCGTCGTAAAAGACCACTTTTTGTGGTGGGATACACATCGTCGCAAAAAGTTCCGTGTTTTAAAGTCACTTTTCTTGTAGTGATCCACCAATGGCGAGCTTCTTCTTTTAGAGTATAAGTAACCAACAGTACTTTCTGAGTTTCGGAGCACGAAAACACTTCAAATAACTTCTCAGTCTCTAACATCCATGTCTCGGCTTTTAGTGGTTCAACAGCACCCTGAAAAGTTGGTGGCTTCATCTTGTTAAATTTCTGAGTCAAATTGAGAATGTCATTATTGGCTGGCGCTACTTGGACTGGAGGGGACGGGGGAGGCAGTGGTTGTTGTCCTTGTTGTCTCAGTGATTCTGTTAGGGTCTCTAATATCCGTTCCATGCAGTTCATTCGGGCCTTAGAGGACTCGATTGTATCATTACTTCTTATATTTTCCATTTGCTATAGGTAAATAGAGCATTAATAAACACATGGATAATCTTTTCACAATATTCAATTTCAGTTCATTTCATTTCAGTGTCCATGTATATTGGTTCAGATATGTTCATATTAGTTCACTATAATTCAAATACTTTACACACAAACTCACACATGCAGATATAATGCCCCTAATTCTTTTCTAAGACATCCAATAGCTCATATGGACTCGTGTGTGCGGTAGAACATGTGCTTTGATACCACTCTATCATGACGTGCTTTGATACCACTCTATCACGATCCAAACCTGCCCTTATAGGTTTAGCATCGTAATCAGCCAGTAATTCTGGGATTACCAAAGGACTCTAAACAGATTAACTAAAATTAAGGGGCTAACGAAAGCAAGTCTTAGAATATAATGTCTATAGAGCTGTGTAGACATACATGAGACAGAAAATTTAAAATGCAGTTCAATCGGGCCTCAGAGGACTCGATTGTATCATTACTTTTTGTATTTTCATTTGCTATATGTAAACAGAGCACTAACAAACACAAGAATAATCTTTTCACAGCATTCAATTTCAGTTCATTTCATTTCAATGTATATTGGTTCAGATATGTTTATGTCAGCTCACTATAATTTAGATATGTTCACATACTTTATACACACACTCACACATGCAGATGTAATGTCCCTAATTATTTTCTAAGACATCCTATAGCTCATATGGACTCGTGTGTGCAATAGAACACGTGCTCTGATACCACTTTGTCACGACGTAAACTCGCCCTTATAGGTTTAGCATCGTAACCAACCAATAATCCTGGGATTACCGAAGGACTCTGAACATATTAAATAAAATTAAGGGGCTAGCGGAAGCAAATATTAGACTATAATGTTCATAGAGGGGTGTGGACATACATGGGACAAAAAATTTAAAACTTAATTTACATAATTAAGACGTCATTCCCACGTCACCCTATATATATATACATACAAGCAAACAAAAGACATGTTTCGACTTAACAAAAGAAATACAGAAAGGTCTTTAACATTGTGGGAGCTAGAAAAAAAAATATATCAACTTATTGGGCTAATTCAAACAAGGCCTGCCAAGGGGCCAACTATTAGGCTTATTTAGCCCACCCCCGTCTATAAAAGGATGGGACCTCATAACATATAGGTATGATCTCTTTTTGCTCCACATAGAACACCAAACACTCTTTACAATTCTTGATTCTTCATTCATGGATTCTAACTTCATCATTGGAGTGTCCCCTGCCGGTAAGCCTAGTTGGGTGGCATCAACCAGATTTATCTCTTGCAGGTTCATGGAACTGTCTTCGTTGAATCTCACCAACAATCCATGTGAGAGGATGTTTCATGGTCTCATAAACATTGTTCACAAGAACTTGACCACTTCAAAATGGGAACCTCCTCGGGAGACACTATTGTTGGCTGACAGAACAGAACTCCAGGCAATCAACTCTTAGCCTAGTCAAGCAACTGGTCACCTACATACAGAAATAATACAGTGACCTGGAGCCCAGTGAATAACAATAAAGTAAAGGGTTTATGAATGATGTCCAAACAGTTTTAGAAATCAGAGTTCATATTAAAAACAAAATCAAATTCACATACTTAACTAGAAGTCATAAGTAGTTATATGTGGTACATCCATTAGCTATCATATCAAATTGGTCCCGAGGCCTACATACATAGTCGGTACCGACCACTGTAAAGGTCCATATCTTGCATGCAAGCAGCCATGGTATTATATCCCCCAAGCAAGGGCCATGTGAACATAGACCACGTTATTATTTCCCTCAGGCAAGGACCATATGATTATAAGCCACAGTATTGTTTCCCTCGGGCGAGGGCCATGTAAACTAAGGATGCCACAAATACATTTCAAAAAATTGGACATGTTTTCATTATTCACAAAATAGCATTTCATAAACCAAATCATATCTTATCATTCTGAAAGTACTTATAATCAAATATAGCTTTACAGAGTTGCTACTCACAGATTGCTCCAGTAGTAAAAATAGTCAGAACAGTCGAACCAAACAGTCTATGGCACGTGACCTACACAAACACATAGTGGATAAACATTAAAATATGCCTGGAAAACACTTAACTTATTACTTTTATATCTTGGTGTGTTTTTAATCCTTTTCCTCATTATTATATCTTAATTAGGGCTTAGGAATGCCTAAGATGCAATGAGGATGCCAAAATATAATTTGAAACACTAGTCAAATTTGCTAAAATAGGGTCTTTGCTCGAGCCCAACTTTGGTCGCTTGAGCGGTCTGCAAAACTCTGCAAAACTTTTGGAATGTCTCATTTTACGCTCGAGCGCAACTTTCTATACTTGAGCGGATGATAAAAAATAAGGGTGGTTGCTCGAGCGCAGGTTTGGCCACTCGAGCCAAGCCTTAAACTCTACGAAAGTACTGGGAGCTCGCATTCTTCGCTCAAGCACAACTTTCTACACTCGAGCGAAGAGTGCAAATTCTAGAATTTTCATATTGCACTTCCAACTCCAAAACTCAAATCCAAAGCTTCAAAACACCTCTGCTGGGTTCAAAACTTGAGAAAACATGTCTAAACTTGAATATCACCATGAATTGAAGGTAATTTCGCAAAATCAAGTGCCCAAAAGCAAGTCAATTGTTTGAATTTAAACTTGAAACTTAGTGTATAATACATGCATGAGTTAACACAAATTCCATCCTTCCAAAACATGGTTAATTGAGGTAAAACAATGTAGAACTTAATGAATTTCCAAAACCAAACTAGAATAACTACATGCATGTTGGAGTCCTTGAAACTTGAGCTCTAAATGTAAGAAAATATGCATGCATGCATGGTATGACTTAGATTCTTTAATCCTAGTTTTAATCTTACATTAAACCACATAATTCACTTGAATTCATTCTCTTGTTCATTCAAACACTTAGTTTATAGGTTGAATTCTTATCTCAATTCTTCAATTAGGCTCTAGATTGCTATGTCTTTGAGTTGCCAAGCCAAATTCCCCAATTTTCCAAGAGATTCTTCCTCCTCAAGCTTTGATCTCAAATCTCTCTCTCTCTCTCTCTCTCTCTCTCTCTCTCTCTCACACACACACACACACACACACACACACACACACACACACACACACACGCATACATTTTTTTCTCCTCAAGGATTATGAAATGAGAGTGTAATGGAATGGTCTAGAAATCAAATTAACCTTATATTGGCTTCATTAATGAAACTTAATTAAGTTAAGAATAATCAATTGTGATTATTTTATTCTAATTATTTAATTTCGAATCGAATTTCAATTAAACCTACCGTAAAATTCTAAAAATCCTAAATAACACATTAACTTAGGCAACTTCATGATCAGATGTCGATAAGGCCTTCAATTCGCATATTGAGTCAGAAAGTTAGACAGATATTTTTTCGTTAAACAAATATAAGCATAAATAACACAATACACATGCAATTAATGTAGAATTCCCTATTAATTACTTATTAGGCATTCTTATTCATGGTTTAGTGACTAATCACAGTTCGGGGTTGTTATACTACGCAAGGCCTGATTCCTATATTTGGGATACATAGGCAGCTTCATCTTGAAATTCAGCCTTAACCATTTTCAACTCACTCATCCCGTTTGTGTTTGATTTGTGTATCTTTATTCAAAATGCCTGCCCTATCCATGTGTGATTGGCTCATCTCTGTTCGACTCAGTTGTCCTATTTCTCTTTCATGACGGGTTCAGTTGTGCATCTCAAGGGTTGATTTCATGTTGATTGGGTAGTGGCCATTTGTGAGAATAGATGTTGAGGACTTTTAATGAAGTTGACTGATTTTCTCGACAATTATTCCATTTTTGCAAAACCCAGATCATTCTTTAAACCAAAAAGAGAAAATTTTCAGTACTCACAGTTTGACTTACATGATTTCAAAATACAGAAGTGGAACAAGCATGCTAATTAGACTCTTATGTTGATCAAAATATTTTTAGTAGAAAATCAAAAGAAAAAAAAAACAGTCAAAACGATGAACTTGGGGCACAATCGAGTCAGGTTTTCTCTTATTTCTCTATACTTTTGAGTCCTCGTCACCAAGGTCACATTAACTTGTAATTTTTCTTCAAGTCAAGCAGTTGCCAAAAAATGTACAGCAGTTGTCTCCGGCGATGTCCTTCAATCGAGTGGTTGACCTAGCAGTTGACTGGTGATGTTTTGTTTTGTGTCCATTTTATTCCGGCAAGCGTGAAGGGGTGCGTTTAGGATGGTTTTTGCTTTGTTTTCCTTTCACTGAGTTATATTTTGTGTTTTGGTCAGTTATAGGCTCGACATCCAGTTTAGAACTCATTAAAATGCAACCATTTTCAAGTTCAAAATTCAAAACAAAATGGTTTTCATGCTCAAGTGCCATTTATGCCATTCAGATTTACAAAACAAAACTATTTTTATTGAATGTCTGGGATCAAACCCCGATCAAAATTGTATAAAAGAGAGCTAAAGCTATAAGTGCCCACTCCCAAGCAAAAATGCACACACACACACACACATACACACACACACACACACAAAGAAGAAGAAGAAGAAGAAGGAAGAAAGAAAGAAAGAAAAAAATTTACGGAAAAAAAAGAGAGACGGAGAAATTTTCTTGAATTTCGGCAGTAGCCCAGTGGTGGAGATTATAAACCAACTTCATTTGCAGATAGCTTCGTCGCTCGACTCTATTGTTAATTACCTCGCCACATCTTCACTTCCGAAAAGCTCTTAAAGACTCCGCCTTAACATTTGTAGATCTTCTAAAAGAGATTACTCCCCACCGTTCGTCAAATGAGGAGCACCAAGGAGTTCCAAATCAGACCACAAAGGTTACCTGCCATTTCAGCTCTTTGTTATATTTTTTCAGTTGGCTAATCTCATTTCGGGCATCTTGGTACATTTGTCGATAGGGGAAGAGTTATGCATTTAGTCGATGCATCTCATTTGTCTTGCTATGCAGCTAGTGGGACAAATTGGAGACCATGGTTACAATCTCCACGTAGGATTTCAAAGTGTAAGAATTGGCATCGATGTCAAATAGCGCTACCATTAGTTACTCGACTGACAGTGCAAAAAAATTAAAAATAGTTGTAAAGGCAAGAGCACTCTATTGAGGCTCTGTGGAATTGGAGTCAGCAATCTTTATCGGGGAGTCATTAAGGTCAGAAAAAAGGGAAAGAGTACAGTGGGATGAGGCCAAGATAGAAAAGAGTAATGCCAAAAAGAGAGAAGTTGCAGAGTAAGGGCAGAAAGAGGTTTTTTTTTACAGTTGCTATGTTTGCTTTATCTCTCCATCATAAAGCATCCTTAAGAAGAGAAGGGAGAAGATGAATGAGGAGAAGAAGACAAAAGGGGAAAGGCCGAGGCGATCATTGAAGAATCGAGATTGGTTTGGTTGTTTAGGTCAGGTGTCGCGATTGTTGAAATCGCGCACCAGACGCGACAGTTGAAGAAGATGAACGAGGGAGAGAGAGACAAGAACAGGGGAGAGATATGTATATCTTGTGTACATATGTATATATATACTGTGTATATATATATGTATATCTATGTATATTTATATGTCTATCTGTATATATTTTGTATGTATATATATGTATATATTTTGTATGTGTATGTATATATATATACTGATGTACATAGTGTGTATATATATAATAAAAAAAAGGTGAAAAATGAAAAATACAACATAATTTCAAAAAAGAAGAAAAGAAAATGGAAAAGAAATTTGTGTATCACTCAAATATGGTTAAAACCTTCCCCCCTCTCCGTATGAAATACGGTTAGGTATACTTGTTGGTTACAAAACATTTTCTACTCTCGCGTGAAACGCGTTAGGAAGTTTACTCGGTTGAAACATTCCATCTCTTCGTATGAAATACGGTTAGGTAAACCTATTAGTTACACCACCTTTTCTCCTCTTGCGTGAAATGCGTTAGGAAGTTTACTTGGTTAAAACCTTCCCTCTCTCCATATGAAATACAGTTAGGTACGCTTGTTGGTTACACCACCTTTTCTCCTCTCGTGTGAAACATGTTAGGAAGTTTATTCGATTAAAACCTTCCTCATCTCCGTATGAAATATGGTTAGGTATGCTTGTTGGTTACACCACCTTTCCTCATTTTGCGTGAAGCGCGTTAGGATTTTAAGTTTACTCGGTTAAAACCTTTTCCCTCTCTGTATGAAATACGGTTAGGTATGCCTGTTGGTTATACCACTGTTTCTTCTATCATATGAAATGCGTTAAAAAGTTTACTCGGTTAAAACCTTCCCCCCTCTCCGTATGAAATATGGTTAGGTACACTTGTTGGTTATACCACCTTTCTTTCTCTCGTGTGAGACGCGTTTGGATCTCAGGTTCACTATTCCTCCTCTTGTGTGAGACACGTTTGGATTTTGAGTTCATTTTTTCTCCTCTCGTGTGCGACGCGTTTGGATTTCGAGTTCACCTTTCCCTTCTATTATTTGTGTGGTATGCACATTTGTAAACGATGCACCCCCTCTATCATTTGTGTGGTATGCACATTTGTATGTGATGCACTCTCTCTATCATTTTTGTTGTGGCACATTTGTATGCGATGCACTCCCTCTATCATTTGTGTTGTGGCATATTTGTATGGGTTGCGGCATATTTGTATGGGTTGCACCCTTTTATTATGCTGCATATAATTTACATGAGGTTTGTCTCTTATGTTACCATCTTCATATCTTTATCATCATGCCATTACATTGCATTGCGTAAATCATGAGTTTTCACAATCGGCTTCGCGAAATGTGTGAGTCTAACTTTCAATTGTATTTTGAGATATCATTTGCATCTTGCCCCTGAACTACGCTGGTTTCATTCCTTGCAAAGGGATACGTTGGTAACCCTCAGGTTCAACCAACTATATTTGCATCTTGTTTGTTTGCCCAAGTCTTATGGCTTTGTCAAAAAGGTCGTCTTCAAGCTTTGACATTCACTCACGTCATGAAATGACTTCAAGTTCTGTCAAAGAGAGACACCTGTAGACACCCTATTTGGACTAGTCCTAAGACTTGGGCGATTTCTTTTGATTACTCGATGATGAAAATAAGAATGTGTTTTAAAAAAAAAAATCCTCAATAAAAATGATGGAATTTGAGTTTACTCTCCACCCTAAGCCTATTTTGACCAAGTGTTTAGGTCTTGTCAGGCACTAGAGCAAAGTTAGACTGAACCGAAGTGAAGTAGGCAAAATTCTCTTTGGTCAGTCCACCGACCGGTCGACCGTCCAAAGACAGTTTTGCCCAGATTTTTGTTAGTTCAGGTGGGGCACTTCACAACCCCATTTTTTGACCCATTCACGCTTTCAATGCATCTATACTCAGCCTCCATTGCCTAGTGCTTGATCCATTGAAGGTAATGCTCCATTTTTGTCTTTTATTAACTCCATTTGTGCTCCATTAGCTCCATTATCTTTCCTAAATGCTCGATTAGTTCTTCATTTTGTCTTCCACCATTGCTCTAACTGCATTGCCTACATAAAGAGAGCTCAAGTCTTGAATTTGGAGAGAAGAATTTGAGGGAAGAAGTGTAAAGAGAATGATGACTTTGAATTAGAGTTTGAAAAAGAAAAGAAAGCTTTGAAAACAAGAGTGTTGTCTTGCCAAAGTAGTGAATTTGTCTTTCATTACAAAAACTCCCAAGAAACTCATTGAAACAGTGTCTTAGAGCTTTAATAAAAGAGAGAGAGTAGTCTTTGCCAAGTTTAAGAACCGAGCGATCATTTCTTACACTTGTCAGAAACCACCAGTATAGCTCAAATTCCAAGATTTTGAATTGAGGATTGAGAACGTAATTCACAGCCTTGAGGGTGATCAAAAGGAAGTTTGGAAATCAAGAAGTTCAATCTTTCTTTGGAAGGTGAATTTTTAATTCTTTCATTTTCTTGTATTTTCTATCTTATATTTTTTTTCTTGTTTTAATTTCATATTAGTTTTGTTGTAATTTAACTGGAAGTGGTTAGTTGAGCCACCTACATATTCCTTGTTTGTTTTCTTTCTTGGTGTTGCAACAAGACAAGTTTTGCTAGGCCTAGTTGGCCGGTTGGCTAACTTAGAACAAAACAGTCGTCCTGCATTGAGCATGATAGTTTTCGGGGATCCTCAAGACACATAAAACTTTTATTTTGTTTTCATTTGAGTGTTTTGTGCAGATTTTTTTATTTTTATTTTGTTGTAATATTTTCTTCCTCTCTCTCACATTCGGTTTGTAATTATTGATTCAAAGTGTTGTAATAATTTCCCGCCCCGTTTCTTTTTATCCCGTTCTTTGTTTGCTTGCCTTATTTGTACATAAGTATCATATTTTACTTTTCATCATATTTATGCTTTGCATTTATGTTTCATGCATCTTGATTTGGCTAAGATTGCATCTGTGGGTATAATCAATTCCTATGTGATTATGTGATCTACCTCGTGTTCTTGAGATGATTCACATGTCATATATTAGAAGCCGAATCTTTAGTTGCATCTCATGAGTGAATTGCATTGAAATTTTGTATACAAGATCATGTCTGTTTTGCTAACTTTGTTTCGTAACTGTTCGCGGAATGTCGGTAAATATATAAGTTTTTATACTCTAGCATCCCACTTGTGTGTGTTTTTCTTACTATGTTTAAGCATCCTACCATGTGGCTACTTGCTTACTTGATATAACTCTATGAATGTCGGTAGATGAAGGTTGTGTCGCTTAATTTGGAGTGATGTTGATTTTTATGTTTGTAAACTCAATTTCTTTGAGTTGTACATCTTCAAAACCCTTTCAAAATATATGAAATCAAATTGTTTCAAAATGAATGACATAGTCTCTATACTTGTATGCTTCACATTGTAAATTTTAAAATTTATTAAATTACCAGAAATGAACATATAAAGGAAAGAAAACTCATATCAAGATTTAGTAGAGGCCAATCGTTTGATTAGGTGAGCGAGGGTGCTCAATTAATGATCTTTCCCTCTCATGCCTAAGGTTTTGAGCCAAGCATCTTTGGTTACGATGAACAATGGCCTTGGCACGAGTCACCGATTTTCTAATTTTTTCAAAATATTAGGTGGTGACTCTAACATCTAGTGATATAGTCTATTTCTAGCACATGTTTTGTAATAAACGGATTTTCTATAAAAGTTGACAAATTTAGACTCTTATCTATGTTTCACATCGCACTCGTGAGACTAGATCAAAGAAATCGAAGGTTTGAACTATTTAATGCGTATGGGTACCCTCGGGTATGTTACACAATGTAATCGAGGAATTTGCCCGACACAATGCCAAATGCACACTTCAAGACGTTGAGCCTCATTTTGTATTTTTGAAGAACGTCAAAAGTTGTGGTGAGATCGGCTAAATGGGTGTGTTTTTTCTTGGACTTTACCACCATGTCATCAATGTAGACCTCTATGGTCTTGCCGATTTGATTTTTGAATATGGTCGTGACTAAGCTCTGATAAGTTGCCCAAGTATTTTTTAGTTCAAAGGGTATGACCTTGTAGCAATAAGTTCCCTTTAGAGAGAGAAATGTTGTTTTGTCCGGGTCGGCAAGATCTATGGCAATTTGATGATATCCCTAGTACACATCTAGGAAACTCATGCGTTAATGATAGCTGTAGTGTCCACCAGTTAATCAATTCGGGGTAAGGGGAAGCAGTCTTTGGGGCAAGGCCTATTTAAATCGGTGAAATCAATGCAAACACACCATGTTCCTTCTTCTTTTTTTTTTTCCTTCACCACAATAGTATTGAACAACAAACTGGGGTAGGTGACTTCCTGAATTGATCTAGCCTCCAATAATTTGTTTACTTCTTCAATTATGGCAGAGGTATGCTCGGCAACAGAGTGGTGGCTCCTCTACACATCTGGCTTGGCCTTGGGATCGACATTGAGGCAGTGCATAGACATTTCCGTATTTAGCCCGGGCATATCATATGAGGTCCAGGCAAAAACATCGATGCTGCTAAGTAAAAAAGTCACCAGCTCTGTTTATTCGGCTGCATTGAGGATAGTGCCAATCATAAAAAAATTCTCAGGATCGTTGGGTATGATAACTTGATTCAAATATTCTGTTGCCTTTTCGGCTGGAACTTTCCCCACGTCATCAAAGGCTTCTTGATCCTAAATTTTTATTGAATTGACCTCGAGCTCTTTTGGTCTCTTTCCTAAGGCTGTTATGTAACAATTCTTCGCCAACATATGCAATCCGCAAATTTGTTCGATGCCATATTAAGTCAGAAAGCAAAGAAGCTGATGTGAGTGATTAAGACGGCTTTCATTGCATGAAGCCATGTTTGGCCCATAATCATGTTATATGAGGAGAGAAGCTTGACCACTAGGAATTCTACATCTAGCGTCTGAGTACCAGCTCACATTAGTAGCACGATCTTCTCCAGGGGGTATTCCAGGTTGGCATTAAAGCCAAAAATGGAGTATTCGGCTGCCGCGAGATCTTCATCCTTGAAGGTGAGCTTGTGAAATGTCTTGTAGCACGTAATTTTAGAAATACTTCATTGATCAACCAAGATTCATTCAACAACAAATTTATTCACCCAAAATTCAATAACTAGAGCATCATCGTGGGATAGGGTCAAACTTTCTAGATCGGCGTCAGAAAAATTGATTTCATTAGTCGGTGCTAGTCGTTGCCGCTTCAGCTACCTGATAGATTGTGAGCTAGGCTGGGATGATTCTGGTGTCGACTGTGACTAAACTGTATTCACCATATTCAGTGGTGGGAGGCTGTAAATCATGTGGATTAGGCCGAGTAGAGGAGACTCAAGCCGTATGGTTAACGCATTGGTCGGGGTAGTCTTCTTTGGGAGATAATCAGCTAGGTGACCTTTTCGCACCAATTCTTCTAAATGATTTCTCAATGCGTAACAGTTGTCAGTCATATGGCCATGATCTTTTTGGTAATCGCATCTCTATTACTTTCTCCTCATGTCCAGTGGTCTAGATATCTTAGGCGGCCATTTAAAGAACGTCCGGTACTGAATTTTCGACAAGATCTAGCTAATCGGCTTGGATAACTCGGTGTGCTTCCTATCTGACCTCCGTGGACATTTATTGTCCACTTGGTATTGCTCACCACGCTGGAGTGAATCTCGGTGATTATCTCTCTTGGGCCTTCCTCGTTGCTCTGGGTTTCTTTTCGGCAGTGTTGTTCTGGTTGGGGGCACAACAGCCAACGACTGTGCCCAAACTAGAGTTGCCAACTCAGTAACTTGAAGCCCATCTTGAACTCAGAATGTGTCATCTTCCACTTTGCAATATTCTTTCTTTTTCTTCATTAAAGCCCAAACTATCTTTGGTGGGTTGCGAGTCAAAGTGCTTCGAAGTGGGCTGTTTGACTTCAATCCCATTTGAAGGCTGTGACTGTCATTGAATCGTTACAATCATCATCTACTAGGTTGAAACATTTCCAGTATCGCACCAAGTACTCGCTCAAGGTCTCGTTTGGTCCAATCTTTATTGACCATAAAGAGTTGACCTGTTTGGGTTGTACCTCATTGGTGATGAATCTGGCCCGAAAAGACTTTTGGTGTTGGTGAAAACTCTTAATCGAAGACAGTTCAAGCTTATAATACCACCTAATGGCCAGAGGTCCCAGGCTGCTAGGAAAGATTCGACACATAATTATCTCATTACTTTTATGCAACGTTATAGCCTGCTTGTAAAGATAAACATGATTGGTGGTGTTCGATTTGGAGTCATAAAGGGTAAATGATGGTGCCTTAAACTTATTAGGCAAGATGACCTTTGCTGTATGAAAGGATCATGCTTGTCCTTTGAATTAGAGTCATCGTCTTTCCTTTTTCGTATACGTCGTGCTTGCAAAAAACCTCCTCTATCTTATAAACTAGACTCATCAACTCGGCTTCATTTTCTAAGCTTCTCTTAAGAGGAGTCTGATTCACTGCTCCCATCATCACGCCTCTAGGGTTGACGTAGCTGCTTCGCTTTCCTTTTCGGCAATCGGCCTTGCTTACAATGTGGTGGCATTTGTAGAGATTTTGCTAGTTCGTGATGTAAGCATTCATTGTCAGCCGTTATATCCTCCAAACGCTGCTCATTCCGCGTTACTTGGCTTATCAAGGTTTACATAGCATCTTCCATTGATGTTGAAGGCAGAGAAGGGGTTATAGGATCGAAGTTTAAGGACCTTCACGCGGGAGTATCTTCTGGACTGAAAATTGTTCTAGGTATGACATTGTCATTTCCAGTGATTGAAGGATCTCGAGTTGGGTTTGCCATGGATAAGTTTGAGTATTCCTACAGACGACGCCAATTGTGGGGGTGGTTTTAGAATACTCCTTCAATCCAAACAAGCCCTTGAAGGATCCTTGAGATGCTACCTGAAACAGAAGAAGAACTTCGGTCGGTGGTGCCAGAATTAGCACTCCAACGAGCAAGTTACTTTCTTTCAAAAGAAGAGTATTTGGTTTCTTAGAGTTCAAGTTTTTAGACCATATCTCCTCCTTCAACCTCCCCTTTTTTTGACATTTTCTCCATTTAGCTTAGCCTTTCATCATCACTTTGTCAAGGCTCATCTCCTTACTATACTTTTTAGAAAGGGACAACGTAGTGCCACTTAATGGGACCATGCCAACTTACCTGATATACTCGGCTCAGATGCACGGCACAAGTACTCTTAACTCAACACACTCTTCAACCCATTTGTACTTACTCGGCAATGACTTGTTTGAGTCTAGTGGGTTTTGGCTAAATCGAACCCATCAAAGATGGGCTTGGATGTACTCTGTTTGTTAATTAGATTTATTCTTACTCAACTCCCACAATTCTCAAGAAGGTTTCGCTGTGATTACAAATTATATTCTATTTTTAAATTTTAACTCTAAAATTTACTAATATAAATTTAACCATTTATTCACTTGTGTTAACTTATCATAGTAAGGAAAATAATAATTTTGTCAATTTATTCGCTACTATCAACAATCACGTCTACTATTTTTTGCTATTGTTGTCCCTTTGATTGTGGTGGCCAACAAGAGAAAAGATGTTGGCAAGAGATAAAATGAGTTGAGTTATCTTTGTGAGAAGAGTAGTTAATGCTACAACTCACTTTGTGGCATGTTGCGTGGTTGAAAGTATGGGTATTTGAGTAGGAGAATATTTATTCTCAAATCTTTGTATTCCATTGACCCAACACATTCATAATAACTAGATCATGTATTGAGAGTTTTACATTTCTAAATTCTTACATGATCTAACAGTTGTGTTTATTTTTGAATAAAGAAATAAAAATTTAGAAATAGAATCCTTGGTCGGGTATTCATACTTAGAACCTAATCCTCCGGCTTGGCTCCATCCTGGTCTTGTGAAGAATGGGTGCCTCTATGTTTTAGGGCAGTAAATGAACCAAACTGCTCATGCGCTGACTCAACTCTACTTGTTAAGAACTTGATTCGATTAAGCTAGTTTAGTAAACAAGCTGAGTTCGAACTCGAACAAGTTCGGTTTGTTTATCTTTATTTAAATAATATATATAAATAATAGCACAAATACATTATTTATGTTTTAAATAATGCAAAAAAAAAAAATTATCGAGTCGAGCTTGAGCTCAATTAGTTATCAAGTTGAGTTCAAACTTGTGGGAGCCGAATATCAGTTATACTAAGGAAAACCAATTTGAATGGGCCAAAGGCAATTCGGCTCTATTATGAGCCGAGTATAAACGGCACACGATCGAAAGGCCTAATAAGTAATCATTCGAAGGATTAAGAGTGGGCCCGACCCTAGGGCCCAGAGGCGAATATAAATAGAGCAACATCAACCAAAGAAAGGTATGTGAGAAAAGATTAAGTAAAAACTTGAGATAGAAGTAAGCTTGAGAGCATATACCAACTTGTCCGTCGGAGTGCTAATTCTGGCATCCCCGATGGGAGTGTTCATCCTTTTTCAGGTGGCAATCTGAGGATTAGGAATGTCCTACAGGATCCAAGAGTATTTCCAAACCACATCTCCACAATTGGCGCCGTCTGTGGGAATACTCAAGCACATCCATGGCGGGCGTAACAAAAGATCCTTTGGTAGTCGCTGACGATATTACGCAAAAAGATGACGTCACACCGAGAAACATGCTTGGACCGGAGAATATCACCGCACGACGAGCCTTGAACTTCGATTTAGTGGCCCAGACCTCACCCTCGACATCAGTGCATGAGACAATGCAGACGATAATGGATCAAGCAAAGCAAAATGAACAACAATTGGAGAATATGATGGCTGAGAATGAACGTCTGAGCCAAGATTTGGCCTTAGAGGTGGCAAAATCCCAACAGGCTGCATGCCAAGACCAGGGTCGACCTTCAGGAAAAAAGGATAGTCGACGACGTCAACTTCAGAAACGCAATAGTGACTGTAATTCTGACTCACCATCCCCGGAACTCAAAAAGAAAGGACGAGTTAATGTATCCAGTTCATCTAAAGGAAGTCCGTATGTGCGGCACAAGCGAGGGAGGAGTGATGATTCAGATGAGGAAGATAAGCACGATCCTTTTGCGCGACGAATAGCAAGGCCAGTGCTACCCAAGAAGTTTAAAGCACCATCGTTCACCCTATACGACAGAAAATCGGACCCCACCGATCATATTCGTTATTATAAACAAGCGATGACACTTCATGCTTATGATGAAGCCCTCATGTGTCGAATATTTCCGAGCAGTCTGGGACCACTGGTCGTCAGATGGTACTATCAACTGGAGTCGGCATCGATTAAGAGCTTTCATCAACTCCAAAAGTCCTTCAGCGCAAGATTCATCACCAATGAGATCCAGCCAAAGCAAGCTGATTCTCTCTGGGCAATGCACACTAAACCAGAAGAAACCTTTCGTGAATATTCGGCACACTATTTGGAATGCTTTAATCTGGTAGACGATGCTTGCAATGACTCCATGGCCATCACCGCCTTTAAGATGGGATTGCATCCTGATAGCCCTCTCCGCAGTTCATTGACCAGCTGGCCCCCCAAAACAGTTTGGGCGTTAATGAAGAAAGTCGAAGAATATTGCAAAGTGGAAGACGATGCCCTGCGGGTCAAAGCCAGGCAGAAAGCCGATAAGACTGCTCCACCTGGAATTGTTTAGCCGATAAGCATTGTGCCATCAAGGAGCCCCGAACTGCGGAATCGGGCTAAACAAGACAAAAGGCGTGACTCGTGCCGATCAAATGACCAATGTTCACATTGAGCGAATGAACAATATCAAGTGGATAGCAAGCATAGAAGGCGCTCAGATAAGAAACACATGGAGTTAACAGAGTCGACCAGCAAGATTCTGTCAAAAGTTCAACAACTTTCGTACTTTAAGTGGCCGCCCAAGATGATGAGACCTCCCGATACCAGAAGACAGGATAAGCAGTGTGAGTATCACAAAGACCACGGTCATGACACCAACAGTTGTTATGCACTAAAGGATCATCTGGAAGAGTTGGTGCAAGCCGGTCGGCTCGCGCAACACATTCGAAAGAATAATTCATCAAACACAATAGTCTTACGGTTGGATTCGCCTCCACTTGGTGTAATTCATATGATATATAGCTTGCTGACATCGTCCGAGGTGCATACAATTCAGTTGCAATCTAGCCCACATAGGCCAATCACGCCAGCGAAGCGGCCCCATGAAACTGGGCGGATTAGTTTCGATGACACTGACTTAGTTGGAGTAACTATCCCCTACACTGATCCCCTTGTCATCGAGCTACGCGTGAATAGATTTACTGTTGAACGTGTTCTCATTGATCAAGGAAGTACTTCGGAAGTAATGTATTACAAAACTTTTGTTAAACTCGGCTTCACTGACTCGAATCTGTCTCCGACCGATTATCCACTATTTGGCTTCAATGCTAACCCTGAGTATCCTTTGGGAAAAATCAGACTATAAGTTCGAGCGGGCACTAGATTAATAGATGTAGAATTTTTGGTTGTCAAACTTCCTTCACCATACAGTCTCATCATGGGAAGAACTTGGTTGCATACCATGCAAGCCGTGCCGAGCACCTACCATCAACTTCTTTGTTTTCTGACTGAGTACGGTATCAAACAAATTCGAGGTTCTCAGAAATCGGCACAGGCATGCTACCTTATTGTTGTAAAGAAACCAGAGCTGGAAGTGAATTCAATTGAGGTACCGGATCGGGAGAGCCTTGAGGATATTGGGAAGGCCCCGAGTGAAAAGGCAACCGAAGCCCTAGATTGGGTTGAAATTAATGGGAATCCTGACAAGTTCTTCATGATCGGCGCTTCCCTGAACGAAGTTGAAAGGTAAGCGCTTGTATCCTTCCTACTCGGCAACCTCGACGTGTTTCCATGGTCACCATACGAGATGCCAAGGGTGGATCCATTTGTGGCCCAGCACCGCTTAAATGTTGATCCAAAATGTAAGCCAATTATTCAAAAAAGTCGGCGATTAGCCGCAGAGCATACTTCGACCATTGTTGAAGAAGTTGATCGATTACTTGATACCGGGGCAATTCGCGAAGTAACCTATCCTACATGGCTATCCAATCCCATGGTTGTAAAGAAGAAGAATGGATCTTGGTTGTGGATTTCATAGACTTGAACAAAGCTTGTCCCAAGGACTGTTTTCCCCTTCCTAGAATAGACCAACTCGTAGATACAACGACACATCACCAACGTATGAGCTTCTTGGACGCCTACAGAGGCTATTATCAAATTTCCATGCATTTGAAGGACAAAAAAAAAAACCGCATTCCTCACCCCAAGAGGAACCTATTGCTACAAGGTCATGCCTCTCGGGTTGAAGAATGCGGGGGCAACTTACTAAAGACTAGTGACTACCATGTTCAAGGAACAACTCGGCCGTACCATGGAAGTATACATCGACGATATGGTCGTCAAATCCAAGGAAAAGCATACTCATCTAGCTGATTTAGTAGAGACATTCGGCATTCTTCAAATGTACAAAATGAAACTAAACGCCTTGAAATGCACATTCGGCATCGGATCCGGTAAATTCCTTGGCTACATCATTAACCACCGTGGAATCGAAGCCAACCCGAGGAAAATCACAGAATATCTAGAACTTGGCTCTCCTTGGTCGGTCAAAGAGGTTTAGAAGCTGATGGGAATGGTCGCTGCACTCAACAGGTTTATTAGCTGTTCCACCGATCACAGCTGATAATTCTTTCACACTCTTCGGCAAGGTAAAGCTTTTGAATGGACCCCCAAGTGCCAGGCCGCTTTGGACGGCTTAAAGACTTATCTTCGATCAGTACCACTCTTGGCAACACCTTCAGCAGGCGATTCGCTCATTTTGTATCTGTCGGTATCCGATCCGGCAGTCAACGTCGTGCTGTTAAGGAAGGAACTTGGGGAATAGTAACCAGTTTACTATGTAAGTAGAGCAATGGCTGACGCCGAAACACGTTATCTTCCAATGGAAAAGCTCATCCTCACTCTCGTCATGGCTGCAAGAAAACTAATGCATTACTTTTAGCGGCATACCATTAGGGTACTAATGAACTACCACCTCCGGTCAGTGCTCCGTAGCGTGGAAGCATCGGGGCGTATTTTGAAATGGGCTCTGGAACTTGGCCAGTATGATATCCAATTTCTGCCCAGAAATTTTGTAAAGGGGCAAGTGCTCGCCGACTTTATAACGGAATTCACGAGATCTCTCGCCGACTATAAGTGTGATCAAGTACAACCTAAGCCCAACTGGAGAATATATGTTGGAGACATTTGGCAGATGTACTGTGACGGGTCTTCCAACCAACGTGGCAGTGGGGCAGGTGTAGTAATCATGACCCCCGAAGGGGCAATAATCGAGCAGGCTGTCAAACTGGGCTTCGATGCATCAAATAATGAGGCAGAATATGAAGCATTATTAACCGGCCTACGAAATGCACTTCACCTCGGTGTGTGGTGTCTGCTTGTTTTCTGTGACTCAAAACTAGTCATCAACCAGTTGAAGGGGGAATATGCAGCCAAAAATGACTGCATGGCAGTCTATATGAAAACGGCAAATTCTTTGCTCGCAAAATTTGACCATCATGAATTGAATCAAATAACGCAGAATCAGAACACACATGCGGATGCCCTGGCTTGCCTAGCATTTGCCATCAACTCAAAAATTAAATAGATAATTGAAGTAGGATTCATCCCTGAGCTGAGCATTGCCTCTTCTGAATCAGTTCAGATCAACATCATTGAACCAAGCCCAAGTTGGATGTACCCTATCGCTGCATTCCTGTCCTCCAAGCAGCTGCCGATAGATGAGAAAGAAGCACACAAACTACGAAACAAAGCCCTGCGATACTACTTGGATCCGAAGGGAAAGCTATACAAAAAAAATCCCATTCTGGGCCGTACCTAGAATGTGTTCACCCGGATAAAGCCGAGGAACTCTTGGTTGAAATACATGAAGGCAGCTATGGTGCCTATTCTGGCAGGCGTTCTTTGGCACATCGAGCCATAACACTGGGGTACTATTCACTGACCATGCGAACAGATGCCGAGTGTTATGTCAAGAAATGTGAACAATGCCAGAAGTTTTCCCCTTTAACTCACTTGCTTGCCGAGGAGTTAAACTCTATCACCAACCCTTGGTCGTTCACTCAATGGGGACTTGATATCGTCAGACCATTGCCACGGGCTCCAGGGAACAAGAGATTCTTGATTGTCGCGATAGATTATTTCACAAAATGGGTCAAAGCGGAGGCATTGACACAAATTTGAGATACTGACATTAAGCATTTCGTATGGAAAAACATCATAACACGATTCGGCATACCAAGAGCACTTGTTTCAGATAATGGTACCTAGTTTGATTGTGGCGTCTACTGAGAATTATGCAACACATATGGTATTCGGCCTTACTTTTCCTCATCGGCCTATCCATAAAGCAATGGTCAAGCGGAGGCCTCCAACAAAGTCATTCTGGACGACATCAAGAAAAGGTTGGAGAAAGCTAAAGGCAGATGGGACGAAGAACTGTCCAGTGTGCTGTGAGCTCATCGCACTACTCCAAGGTAATCCACTGGGGAAATGCCATTCGCTCTATGCTTTGGAACCCAGGCAATCATCCTCTTGGAGATCAGCCTACCCACTCTAAAATCGAAGGCTTTTGACTTAGGCCATAATAACATGATGTTGGCCTTGGACTTGACTCTGATTGAAGAACGCTGAGATCGTGCCCTTGTTTCTATAGCGCGATATCAACAACAGCTCGCTAAATCATATAATCAACGCGTACTGCTGCGTCATTATACACCTGGAGAATTGGTCCTCAAGAAAGTGCTTCCCGCTACTAGAAATCCCACTGACGACAAGTTAGGTCCCAACTAGGACGGCCCCTATTAGGTTTAATTTATCGCCGGTATAGGGGCATATCGGCTCAAAGACATGTCTAGAAGAAGTTTACCACCCCCCTGGAATTCCACATATTTGCGTAAATTTTATCATTAATTCAACTTGTACGACGTGATAGCTTGTTTTGAATTTTCACTGTGTACATTTTTCATTTCCCCAATGCAATGCCTTTTCCTTCTTGTTTTGTGAATATTGGTTTGGTACCAAAAAGCCTTTGAATTCGAAGCCCCATCCGTGAATGACACGGTTAGGCCGAATAAGCCTCTGAATTCGGAGCGTCCTTCATGGATATCATGATTGGCCAAGACAAAAAGCCTCTGAATTCGGAGCCCCATCTGTGAATGACACATTTGGGCCAAATAAGTCTCCGAATTCGGAGCGCCGTTCATGGATATCACGATTGGCCAAGACAAAAAGCCTCTAAATTCGGAGCCCCATCCGTGAATGACACGTTTGGGCTGAATAAGCCTTCAAATTCTAAACGCCCTTCGTGGATATCACGATTGGCCAAGACAAAAAGCCTCTGAATTCGTAGCCCCATCCGTGAATGAAACGTTTAGGCCAAATAAGGCTCCGAATTCGGAGCGCCCTTCGTGGATATCACGATTGGCCAAGACAAAAAGCCTCCGAATTCGGAGCCCTATCTGTGAATGACACGTTTGGGCTGAATAAGGCTTCGAATTCAGAGCGCCCATTCGTGGATATCACGATTGGCCAAGACAAAAAGCCTCCGAATTCGGAGCCCCATCCATGAATAACACATTTGGGCCGAATAAGCCTCTGAATTTGAAACGCCCTTCGTGGATATCACAATTGGCTAAGACAAAAAGCCTTTGAATTCGTAGCCCCATCCGTGAATGACACGTTTGGGCCAAATAAGCCTCCAAATTCAAAACACCCTTTCGTGGATATCACGATTGGCCAAGACAAAAAACCTCCGAATTTGGAGCCCCATCTGTGAATGACACGTTTGGGCCGAATAAGTCTCCGAATTCGGAGCGCCCTTCGTGGATATCACGATTGACCAAGACATGTGTGCATAACCACCCTCCCTATCATTTCTTAAGCTCGAGGGAGTGCGGTTCTCGACTCTCAGGCCACTAATCAAGCATCGCAATGCACGATGGCCGAGAAGCCAAGTTTGCACAATTCAATGTCAATGAATGCACAAATAACACATAAGGGCCTTAACCTCTATCATGCATGATCAAAAGGGTCGACGACCGAGAAATGAGGCACGTTTCTTCACTTCAAGTATGAAACGTCCCTCGTTTCTCGTGTTTGGACTAACACCCTATCCAAACACAAATGCAATGCAACATGATCAACCTATCAATGCTAATGGCATGCAAACTCAATGCAATGCGTGCAAACATAATGCAATGTAACAAGCATGCAAACACAATGCAAACAACAACATTCAAACAACATGCTCAATAGACTTAAACCGAATATGGAGAGACCTCAATCATGCCCAAAACAGTGGCCAAAATACTTTGAAATGATGGCATGAAATGCAAGATAATGCATGCTCATGCATTGGTCCATCAACTAAGCACAAGAGCACAACTCTCAAACATGATTAAGAAGTGACAAATATGGAAGTGTGATAACACTATATGCTCTGAAATCAGGTATGAAATGATGCCAAATCATCTAAATGACACAAGCATAGCATGCTAGGGACATGAAAACACAAGGCTAGCAAGGCTAATTGCACTACAGCTATGCAATGCATGAACCACATGGCCAAGACAACCCAAAAAAGTCCTAGAGCATGTCAAAACAATGCTAAAACATGCATGGACTAAAGTTAACACATGCTAGAATTAGAGGCATGAAGCATGGAGTATACAAGGCCAAAGAGGAAGGTTACACTACACCTACCAAAACCAAGCATGAGATGACTTCACCAACAAAAATCAGAGTTGTATCATGGCAAAACAAGACCAAAAACACACTAATATGGCAGCCCAAAAGCCTAGGCAAGATGGCATATACAATGGCTCATATTTAAGGCATAAAGCACAACCCCTCCAAAGCATTGGAAGAGTGACACATGTGAGTATATGACCACACTACATGCACTGAAATCATGTACCAAATGATGCTAAATCATGCAAATAGCCCAAGCAATGCATGCTAGTGACTTGGAAACTCAAGGCAAGTGAGCTAAAATTCACCATGGCTATATAAAGCAAGGCATGCATGACCAAAAAAACATAAAACAGAGCTTAAGCATGGTAAAACATGAGTAAAAGCTTGCTGGAGTTGAGCCAAAATCATGCTAGAATGATGGTCTAAAGCATGATGCATGTTAGGCTAGTATGGAGGATTGCACTACAAGTGCAAGGAGCATACAAGAGGTAATCAAACCAACCCTAGACAGAGGTATATCATGCTGAAATAAGGCCTGAGACATGCTAAGATGGAGCCAAAACATGCTTAACAAACATGCTACTTTGATGAGCTACAAAGAGGATTACACTACACATACAAGAAGCATGCAAGGGCTGACCAAGAAAACAAAAAACAGAGTCATGGCAGGTCTAAAAGGTCACAAAAAAGTGTTCAAACAAAGCTTCAAGAAGATAGAACTACATGCTCTTGTGATGAGCTATCAACAAAAGCATACAAGAGAAGAGGAGGGGGGACAACCCCCACCCATTTTGGGCCTCAAAACCAAGTTTCCACCACTGAAATTCCTCTAGAATTCAGTGGTAGAAAGGCCAAATAAAGGCCAAAACAAAAGCCTAAAGTGATGGCTCAAAAGCCTAGCAAATAGGGTATGCAAGGGAGTAGATCACCCCCAACACCAAGGAAGCCTCAAACAAACATCTTAAACACTTAAAATCAGAAATTTTTGCAGTTTAAATTTAGGCCTAAATCAGCATGCAAATAGGGCCGAAGACTTAAACAAAAACAAAACTTTAAGGGGATAACAACTCACCCTTGTAGAACAACTTCAAGAAAGCAACTCCAGCAACCTTTTTGGATCAAAAGTAGTCCAAAAACACCAAAACCAGCTTCAAGGTGCCTCAGCAACAAGAGTGTGGTGTTTCACTAGGTGTTTGTGTGCAAAAGTGTGAAGAATAGGCACTTTCAAGAACAAATATGAAGAGGAGGAGCAATATAGAGATAGATGATATATGTATAGCTCCAATACAAAATTCTAAACCTAAGGCAAGAGGGAGGAGGCTCCCTTATATAGAAAAAACATGCACCAAGCTTGTTGAACAAGCTTTAGGCTCCAAGCAATCCCTCCATACACATGTACGGAGGATGCCTTCTGTGCCTAACAGCTGGCAAGAAAATATCTGCAGAAAACTACAGGAAAGTTGCCGACCAATTAAAGTGGTCGGCCAGCTACTTGCACTGGTTGGCCGACCAGTGAAAGTGGTCTGCAAGAATAAAAAGTGGTCAGCAAGGGGGAGGGGTGGTCTGCACAAGGGAAGCAAGGTGGTGGCATGGTTGCCGACCACTTTTGGTGGTCCAAAGACCACCAAGACCAGTTGGCCGACCAGAAAACTGGCTAGCAGGTAGGAAAAGTGGTTTTCAGGGAGAGAAACTGGTCTACAACCCCTATTCCACCCTCCAAGCAAGGAAAACAAGGTTTGTGCCAAAAACAAATAAAAAAGGATGAAAAACAAGAGTCCATGGGTCAAGGTACGTAGTCGAAAACCTCAAAAACTAGTCTACGGGCACCAAAAGTGGTCTACGGGAGGAAAAAGTGGTCTACGGCCACAAAAAGTGGTCTACAAGACCTCTGTGTCCCTCTAGACCAAGGTAACAAGACATGGTCCAAAAACCAAGCCAAGAGGAGAACGTTAAGCGGTCCCGAGACAAGGTACGCGGTCGAAGACTCTGGAAACCGGAAACTAGCCTACAGGAGAGAAAAGTAGTCTACGACTACAAAAAGTGGTCTACGGACCTCTCTCTCCCTCCAGGCAAGGGCAACAAGGCATGGTCCACAAACCAAGCCAAAACACAAAGAGTTTAGAGGCAAGGCACTCAGCCAAAAACTCCGGAAACTCGAAATGAGCACAAACATGTGCGATCATCGAGCGCTCAATCGATGACGTCTGAGTCTTAATGTCGGTCAAAAATGGGTTGTCTACAGACTCCTTTATGTGTGGCCTATAAATTAGGTTCTTTGAAGTGTCGGCTTCGTGCTCGGTGAAACGTTTTTCCCCCCTGTGCTCGGCCTCCTGATTGTCCGGTTGATCGAGAACAATTTGCTCCGTTTCGGCAATAACAATCTGCACCGTTTCTTTAACAAGAGCAGGCAGAGAAGACTCAGCCTTAGCAATAAGTGGTGGCGGTTCAAATCGGTCGGCTTCGGCCTTCCTCCGGGCAACCATCTTTTCGGTATTTTTTCTCCTGGCCATCTGAGCGAGCGACTCCCCAGCCATGTTCTTAGGATATGTGTCGGAAAGGTCTCCTAAATCGGTGAAAATATCGTCTTCTAACGAGACGTCTACTCGGCCTGAAGTGGATATAGGGTTGAAGCCAGGCTCCTCAAAGGCCAAATTTAGAGCCGCGTTAACCTCTTCCCCGAGACTATCGAATTTGTCCAAGTTAGACTGATTCGACTGCTTAGCGACTGCTTCGGCTATTTGTTCGTCGATCGGCTCTGAATCTGAAGCTTCAAGACCAATCTCCCAAAGATATTTAAAGTTTGGGAATATAGGCGCCGTAAGCTGCTGTTCACCCTTTTGAATCGGAATGTGATCAACGGTCGAAAAGGTAGCGTAAGTTGGCTCATATCTCAGAAGGACATGGACAGCCCTCCCTTGCTTTTAGAGGTTTGGACAGCCAAAGAACTAGAGCGCGGTTTTGATTTGCCCAAGTACAGTGTCGTCGGCCAAGACAAGAACTTTTTTCAAATCGTTACCTACACAAATGAAACGGTAAGCACGTGGAATCTAAGCCGAGTAAATGTACAACAAATACACATAGGGGACTATACGGCACCTAGTTCGTCTTTTTGTCTAAGAACATGATCTAAGTGATCTTCGCATTCGACGAATTCCCAGTTGCCTCAGACAACGACCACGACATCGTCGACACGCTTACCAAAGCTGGCAAGCATAGTCACCAGATGGTGATCTGTGTCCTTGGCCCTGAGAAAATAATGCCCCTACCGATCAGAGGATTTGGCCAAGGCATAATAATGCCGAATAGCAGAGATTCCTAGATTAATCCTAAGTCGGCAATTTAGTTCTACTATTCCCATTATGATGTGGTAAAAATTTACGTTGGGCTACGAATGGAGAAGACCCCAATACCGAAGGACGGCCCTCAAAACGGGTGAAGAGGGAAATGAACTCAGCCCTCAGTGATTGATAAGAGGGGAAAGATGATCGTACTCGCATCAGCCCTCTCCATGTCAACCATGTTGTCTGCCACAAGTGACCAATGGACGTCGTCTGGAATGGAAAAATGGCGTCGAAAAATGGCAATACGATCCGCAGAAAGAAGGGCTTTCAAATGTTTCGCCATTCGAGTCAGAATAGAAAGTACTATAAACAAAACAAACAATGAGAGAAAAACAGGGAAATAGGAGTTGAAATGAAGAGGAGAAGAACTTACAAGGTGCAGAGAGAACAATGGGAGACGGATGAAAGTTGCAAAGGCGAAATGAAAGAGATACTGAGGGGTAGGAATGGCAACGGGGTGGGGCGAGGCCGGGGATCGCACTCCCCGTCCCCGATCCCCGAAGCTACAAAACTCCCCGTCCCTGTCCCCGATCCCCGACGGGGAACCCATCACCCGCCCCACCCCCGCCCCCAACGGGGATCGGGTTTCCCCGACCCTGAAAAATCTCCGTAGCTCTCTCAACATCATTTTCATCAATGGCAACATCATCAACCACAAAAAAAAAAAAAAATTAATAATAATATGGAGACAGACAGATTACACATAGTGACTATACAAACACACATATATGTATATACATAAATGGCGGGATCTGATCTTCTCAGATTTGAGATGTGAGATGTAAGGTCTGCAGTGATGTGGAGGAGATGGGATCTACTAAGATCTGTCCAGATCCGAAGCTGGAGGAGAAGGAGGAGGCGGTGACGGAGGAGGGTATGCGTACTGCCGCGGAGGAGGAGATGCACCGTCGCCACTGGAGAGAGAAAGGAGATCGCACTCTTTGTCGCCACTGGAGAGAAGAGAGAATGAGAGAAGAGAACAGAGAGAGAGAGTGTGTGCAAGAGATAAGAGAGAGTGAGTGTAGACCATGATGGTCTGACCATCCTAAACATATATATATATATATATATAATATTTAAAGAGTCTTGTTGTGTTCAACCAAACCACACCCTAAACATATATATATATATAATATATAATTCGGGGCTGACCGGGACGGGGGGCGGGGCCGGGCCGGGGATGAAATATGTATCACCGTCCCCGGCCCGAATGTCACTGGGGATTTATTTTTAAATACCATCCCCAGCCCGTAGTGGATATTTTTCGGAGAAAAACCATTCTTATCGGGGACGGGGGGTCGGGTTCCCGTCGGGCCGGGTTCAAATTGCCATCCCTACTGAGGGGTAACCAAAGAGCCTTGTATATTCAAAAAATATTCGAAGAGACAACATGGTTTCAAATCGCATTAAATGAACAACGTGTACGAAGTAGTGGGAAATCGTAATGATTTGCAAAATGCGGATGTTCTGACACTTCAGTATTAGAAGGAGCGCAAGCGCCGTATTTTTGACTTCCCATATCTAGAACCAAACATGTTGTCTAGGTGATGTTAGTCGGATGTTTGGGGGGCAATTGTGGGAGCCGAATATAGGTTATACTAAGGAAAACCAATTTGAACAGACGAAAGGCAATTCGGCTCTATTATGAGCCGAGTATATATCGGTACACAATCGGAAGGCCGAATAAGTAATCATTTGAAGGATTAAGAGTGGGTCCGGCCCTAGGGCCTAGAGGCGAATATAAATAGAGCAACATCAACCAAAGAAAGGTATGTGAGAATAGATTAAGTAAAAACGTGAGATAGAAGTAAACTTAAGAGCATATACTAACTTGTCCGTCGGAGTGCTAATTCCGGCACCCCCGACCGTAGTATTCATCCTTTTTCAGGTGGCAATTTGAGAATCAAGAACATCCTACAAGATCCAAGAGTATTTCCAAACCACATCTCCACAAAACTCGAAAGTAAACAAACCATATTCAAGCTCAGCAAAACTTGGCTCATTTCCAGCCATACTTTGTTATATGATTTTTCTACATTAATAAAGTTCTACTATTTTGATAATTAAAAAAGAAAAATTATCTCTCTTTTGTTAGTATTGGTTAATTAATAGAGATGGATGGATATTTTAGATTGATGCCAATTTAAAATTTTATAATTTAATATAAAAAGTTAAAAATTCAAAAGCATAACTTATTACAAGGGTAAAATAAATAAACAATAATAATATATACTTTTTTACATAGTGGAGTTTATATTTTTTATCGCGCTGCTACGTAGCTCGAAAAAAACTTGGCCCAACATGGCTCGAATCCAAAACGATGTCGTTTTGGATTCCCCCTCCCCCTTTCTTTCTATTTTCTCACGTGTTTCAATCTACAAAGAAGAAGAAGAAAGAAGAAAGAAGAGAAGATCATCATCATCATCAACAACACATCATCATCATCATCATCATCATCATCCATAACTTAGAACAGAGAGAGAGAGAAAGAGAGAGAGAGGTACATAGATATATATACAAATCTGTGTATACACATAAGGGATGTCGGTGATGGCACTGGTGATGGAGGCGCCGGTGATGGGTGCTCTATCAGTGATTGGTGCTCTCTCTTCCCCTCCCTCTTCTCTCTCTCTTTCTCTTTCTGTTTCTCTTTTACTCTTTTCTCTCTCTTCCTCCCTCTGTTTTAGCGATATAAGAGAGGGAAAAAAATGTCCAAAACGACATCGTTTTAGACAGTCGAGCCATTCGAGGCAAAGAGATTTCGAGCTACGAAGGATTATTCTATTTTTTAATCGGCACGGATGGATCAATGACTAAGAGATTGAATAAAAAAATAAGAAAATACATGTAGGTTTTAATAGGTGGATTTATTGTCTAATGATTTTTATAGAAATTAATGATGTTTTTCATCAAACATTATTAAAAAACGTCACTAATTATTAATTTTCAGCCACATTTTTTAAATTTCATCATAAAAAAATGTCACTAATTATGAATTTTAGTGAAATTTTAAAAAAATTGTCACAAAAAGTCACTAATTTTTAATTTTTCAGTGACAGTTTAAAAAATTCATTACAAAACAATTTATAAAAATCTTAACAAAAAAAGTTACTAATTATCAATTTTTAATGACATGTAAAAAATAATTTTTAATGATAATTTTATTAAAATTTATTTTCAATAAAATTTAATTATTTAACTTATTGATAATTTACCCCCTCCCAAAAAAAAAAAAAAAAAAAAAAAAACTGTGCTCCGTAGTAATTTTAGAGGTAGTTTAAAAAATTCATTACAAAACAATTTATAAAAATCTTAACAAAAAAAGTTACTAATTATCAATTTTTAATGACATGTAAAAAATAATTTTTAATGATAATTTTATTAAAATTTATTTTCAATAAAATTTAATTATTTAACTTATTGATAATTTAGCCCCAAAAAAAAAAAAAAAAAAAAAACTGTGCTCCGTAGTAATTTTAGAGGTCTCATGTTAGACATCACAAAACATAAAATTACTCGGACATAATTGGTACACGTATGTTGAACCACATTTAAGGGAGAGAAAATAGAGGGAAAATAACTCTTCCGTTGGTGGAGCTACTCTATTTCAATATATCACTTCTACTATTCCTAATTATATTATGCAAAATGTTGAATTGCCTAAAAATATTTTCAAATACATTGTGCTTTGGGTTAGCTTTATTCGTGGTTATATATATATATATATATATTTGTTTTGAGAACTTTTTTTAATTTTTTTTTTCAACTGAATTTTTTTTTTTTTTAGGAAGAGGAACCCCTGTAGTTTTGGATTAGAAGGTGCTATTTGGACTTATGAAACTCATCACTGATCCCGTTTCAATAATCCGAACCGTTTATTTTGTTGAATACTTTGTGTATTTCATCCAAAAAAAATTAGTCGATCCGATAATTGTAACTTATTTAATTTTTTACTAAAAAAAAGTCAAACAATTATGTGTTTAAAAATAATCCATAATTTGTTTTAGTGATAAACGCAATAAATTAAATAAGTTACAGTTATCGGATCAACCTAATTTTCTTCTGGATGAATTACGCAAAGTGTCCGACAAAATAAACAGTTCAAATCATCGAAATGAGACTCATAGTAAAACCCCAAAACAACGTCCTCCATTCCAAAATCTGGATTGGAGGAAATTCTCCTCCTTTTTTTAAGTTCAAAAATGACAACAAGAAAAAAAAAGAGTAAAAAAAGTTGGTTTTATTTTTTGTTTTTACTGAAATTCTTGTCTACACAAGAATGATTTGAAAAATAAATAAATTTGACATAATTTTTAAAAATTTTGCTAAAAAAAATTAAATAAACTTTTTTTAGTTAGATGACGAACACAAGGCACTAATGATGAAAAGAATATTCCGGCTTTATTTGGGAGGTTGGTTATTTTGATAGGTTATTTTAGTTTTTGTAAGGCAATCTTCACTGTATTTAAATTAATTAAATTATGTTGTGTACTAAACAACAACCAGAATATAAAGAAATAAAGCAAATGAGAGAATTTGTTTGATTACAAAAATCAAACTCGAAATAAAAATAAAAATAAATAAATAAAAACAGATTTTATTTTGTTATAAAAATAAAATTAAAATCTGATTTAAATAAATAATAAAACACTGAAAATAAATTAAATAACTTAATTGATTTAATTTTTTCGAATTATAATCTGATCAAGTCCAGTGTTTGACACTGTGTCCTTAAGACAGATTCGTCCTCTCCACAGTGCTTTCAGAAATTGGACGTCTATCTTCCAGGATGAAATGATCTACTACAAACAATAGCAGCACTACAAATTGTTTGCTTTACGAACACACTAAGTGTTTACACTCTTTCTTTCAGAAAATAAATGCAGTAAAATGCAGAGATTTATATCAGAGGATGGAGTACGAAAATTGGAGTAAAATCCAAATGGGAGGCTAGTCTATTTATAGATGTAAAGGTGGTTATTGGTTTTGAATTGAATAGGTATGAAACCTGTTGGTTTTGAATCCAAACATATTTGAATCTGTTGGGTTATATTTCAAACAGATAACAAAACAGGAAGGGCCCTGTTTGGGTGTGCAATAATACCAGACTGGTTTATTTCGGGAAGGACCCTGTTTGGATGTACAGTAAAACCAAACCAATTTAATTTTGAATTATGGATCTTATTTTACCAAAAAATAAAATTAAATTCAAATGTTTTTGGCCCAAAAAGATTAGTATTGGGCTGAACAAGCTCAATCCAACCTTACACCATGCACCCAAGCCCAGCTCACCCGACCGGACGAACGGCGGTGGCGGCGCACGCGTGGTGATTTTTGGGTCCAATGGGTCTAGCCCATTTTTCCCATAACCTCTCACTCTAAAACACTTGGGTATCCCTTGGGGCACACCCCAAGTACCAAACCTAAGCCTTATAAACCCATTCAAAACCTCCCACCAAATCAATGTAGGACAAGCCATTTTACAACCTTAAGGAATTTTCTCCAAAATTCCATTTCTATAGAGCACACTTTGGCTTCAATTTCTCATTCACTCGGTAATGGTTTTGAGCAACCAAATATACCACGTGAATCACAACGTGGCATAGAACGCGTTACCACTTTGACCCGTGAAAATCGACGCACGGGGCCTACCTAAAAAATAGACCGAACTTAGGATAAAATTCTGGTTTTACCCAGAATTTATATATAACCATTTCCAACAATCCCCCACATGAATGGAATTTGATGACAACGGAAATGCAACAATATGCAGATTTATCGAAAGAGTATAAGTCGAAAATATCTTGCATCAGGATAGGTAGTTTTCGACCTTGAACCTTCCCTAGTGATAACCTATGGGACTTACTGGCTAACCAATGGACGTGATGCCTTGAATTGTTCAGCCGTTTGTGTAAGCCAAGACAATAGATTTCACACAAAATATCTTCTAACACATCGTGGTTCTCACTGTTGTGTTCATTTTGGCCTTGAACGCGCCTGGTTTTCATAAGTGTTTCTAAAGAATTTAGCCTCTTCATTTTCATAGAACCGGCCCCAGTTCAACACTCATATAGGTGATTCTTATTGTGAGTATCTCCTTATACTCGTCTTGATTTATGCCACAATCAAGATATAAGTAATCATTGAAAGCAAAGCTTATCCTTATACCCCTGCTTACAACATATGTTGCAGATATCACTCTCACCATAGGAATGGGTAGGGAATTTTTAATCCCTTGGTGATTTCTGGCGAGCCATGCATGACTTAGTTGTCCCTTTGAACTTAGTTCTTTGGGATCTCTAGTCATATCAGTAGGGTTACCATTATGACGACTCTTATGTAATAGGCTTTAATCCCATCCCCTTCGATGAACTATACACTAGTTCTTTTGTCAAACCTTTTGTTAACGGATCCGCAATATTCTCTTTAGATTTTATATAATCTATTGAGATTATTCTGTTTGACAACAATTGCCTTACGGTATTATGTCGACGACGAATATGTCGTGACTTACCGTTATACATATGATTCTGTGCCCTACCTATTGTAGATTGACTATCACAATGAATTCAAATAGCTGGCACAGGTTTTGGCCACATTGGAATGTCTTCTAAGAAGTGGCGAAGCCATTCTGCTTCTTCTCCTGCTTTGTCCAAAGTAATGAACTCAGATTCCATTGTGGATCGTGCGATGCAAGTTTGTTTCGTGGATTTCCAAGAAAAAGCAGCGCCTCCTAGAGTAAAGACATATCCACTAGTGGATCTTGAATCTTTAGTATCCGATATCCAATTAGCATCACAATAACCTTCAAGTACTGCTGGATATTGAGTAAAGTTCAAACCATGATCACAGGTGAATCTTAGATATCTAAGAACCCGAATGATCGCTTTCCAATGGTTTTCTCCGGGGTTACTAATGTACCTACTCAATTTACTGATAGCATAAGCTATATCAGGACGAGTATAATTCATTAGGTACATCAAGCTTCCAATGATTTGGGAGTATTTTAATTGAGACACTGCATCACCTTTATTTTTCGATAAACAAAGATTGACGTCTACAGGTGTTCTAGCTAAATTCATATCATCCTTGATAAATTTACCAAGAATTTTCTCAATATAATGTGATTGAGATAATGCGTATCCGTCAGATGTTTTAGTAATTTTCATTCCTAATATAACATCTACGACCCCCATATCTTTCATATCAAATCTTTTGTTAAGCATCTGCTTAGTTGATTTGATCATGTTTTGACTGCTTCCAATGATATGCATGTCATCCACATAAAGACAAACTATGACATATCCTTAGTCAGTGTTTTTAACATAGACGCATTTGTCACATTCGTTTATCTTAAACCCATTAGTAAGCATTGCATGATCAAATTTTTCATGCCATTGCTTAGGTGCTTGTTTTAATCCATAAAGAGATTTTACAAGTCGACAAACTTTCTTTTCTTGCCCTGATACTACAAACCCTTCGGGTTGCTCCATATAGATCTCTTCATTTAGATCACCGTTTAAGAAAGCTGTCTTAACATCCATTTGATGTATTTCTAAATTAAACAACGCTGCTATAGAAATAAGCATGCGAATGGATGTTATTCTTGTCACAGGGGAATATGTGTCAAAATAGTCCAGACCTTCCTTTTGTCTGTAACCTTTAACTACAAGTCTTGCTTTATACTTGTCAATTGAACCATCTGCTTTCATTTTTCTCTTGAATATCCATTTATATCCAAGAGGTTTAGAACCTGGTGGAAGATCTACCAATTCCCAAGTATGATTTTGCATAATGGATTCAATTTTATTATTAACAGCCTCTTTCCACAAAGGAGCTTCAGGACCTGTCATTGCTGCCTTAAAGGTTTGAGGTTCATTTTCTAACAGGTATGTCAGAAAATCCGGACCATAGGATTTTGATGTTCTCGCTCTCTTACTTCGTCTTGGTTCATCATCAGTTAAATCCTGGTGGTCGAAACTATTACTAGTCTCTTGTGTTTGATTGTCATTAGTCTCTTGATTTTGTGTACAATCATAAGTTCTTTTTTGTGAACTTAATTCCTGTCCTTTCTTGTAAGGAAAGACATGTTCAAAAAACACAGCATTCCTTGACTCTATAATAGTGTTCACATTTATATCAGGTATTTTTGATTTATAAGTCAGAAATCGATATGCACTACTATTCTGAGCATAAACAATAAACACACAATCTACTGTTTTTGGTCCAATCTTAGTCTTTTTAGGAACAGGAACTTCAACTTTCGCCAAACACCCCACACTTTTAAGTATTTGTAGGAAGGTGGTCGACCTTTCCACAATTCATAAAGAATGCTTTTGGTTTTCTTGTGGGGTATTCTATTAAGAACATAATTAGCAGACAATATTGCTTCCCCCCAAAAGTTCTGTGGTAAGCCTGAACTTAGTAACATGGCATTCATCATTTCTTTTAGGGTTCTATTCTTCCTTTCAGCAATTCCATTTTGCTGTGGAGAATAAGGTGCTGTAGTTTGGTGAATAATGCCATGTTGTGCACAAAATTCATTTAATGGTGCATCATATTCACCACCCCTATCACTTCTAACCATTTTAATGGTTTTACCAAGTTGATTTTCAACTTCTGTTTTGTAGAGTTTAAACATTTCTAAGGCTTCATCTTTACTTCTAAGTAAATAAACATAACAATATCTTGTGCAATCATCAATAAATGTAATGAAATACTTTTTGCCTCCTCTAGATTGAATAAATTTTAGATCACATACATCAGTATGAATTAATTCTAGAGGTTCGGTTTTTCTTTCAACCAATTTAAATGGAGTCTTAGTTAGTTTCGCTTCTACACAAATTGCACATTTATGATTAGGATTAATTTCAAACTTTGGTATATAATCTAAACCAATTAATCTACGCAAAGCATCAAAATTCACATGTCCTAATCTACCATGCCATAAATTTGACTCAAGAATATAAACAAAAGATGTGTTATTCTTATTCATAGCAACTTTCGGTACAACTGTCATTACATTCAACTTAAAGAGACCATCACTTATGTATCCTTACCAACATACATACCACTCTTTGTTAATACAAATTTATCAGACTCAAAGACAAGCCTAAAACCATTTTTACTTAACAAAGAATCAAAAACTAAATTCTTCTGGATGTCAGGTACATGCAGTACGTTGTTGAGGGTCAGTTCTTTCCCTGATGTCATCTTCAAGATAACTTTTCCTTGTCCAGCCACAGTAGAAGTAGAAGAATTTCCCATGAAAAGTTGTTCACCATTTGTAGCCTCATTGTAGGTAGTGAACATCTTCTTGTCCGCACAAATGTGACGAGTTGCTCCAGTGTCAACCCACCACTCTTTGGGATTTCCAACCAAGTTAGCCTCAGACACCACAGCAGAGAGGTTGATGTCATTCACTCTGTCAGAGATGTAATCCAATTCTGTTACATTGGCTTGATTGGTGGTCTTCTTACTTGTACTTCCATGATCCTTCTTAGGGCGGCGGCAGTCAGAAGCTCGATGTCCAATCTTGCCATAGTTATAGCATTTTTCCTTTGAACTTCTTGTTGCCATTGTTGTCGCCTTGTTTAGGACCATCTCCAGTAAGCTTCCTCTTTTGTTATGTGGTTTATGAACTTGCTCAACCACATTAGCCTTGGACTCAATGGGATTTTTCCCATTCCTCTTTTTAGCCTTTTGGTTATCTTCCTCAATTCTTAATCTTACAATCAACTCATCTATGGTCATCTCTTTGCGTTTATGTTTTAAATAATTTTTGAAATCTTTCCAAGCCGGTGGTAACTTTTCCACTAAAGCAGCGACTTGGAATGACTCGCCAAGAGACATACTTTCTGAATGAATATCATGTAAAATTATTTGAAAACTTTGAACTTGAGAAATTACCGTTTGGGAGCCTACCATAACAAAGTCCAGAAATTTATCGACGACAAATTTCTTCGTGCCGGCATCCTCTGTCTTGTATTTCTTCTCTAAAGAATCACACAATTGTTTTGCTGACTTCAAAGGACTGTATACATTATACAACATGTTGTCAAGGCCATTGAGGATGTAGTTTCTGTATAGGAAATCTGAATGTTTCCAAGCATCTATAGCGGCAACAACTTGCCGGTCACTTTCCCCCTCTTTAAGTGCTGGAGCCTCTTCATGGAGAAACCGGGCCAAATTAAGAGTTGTAAGATAGAACAGCAGCATCTTCTGCTACCATCTCTTAAACTCGGTACTGTTAAATTTTTCCGATTTTTCTCCATGATTGATTGGTACATGAACATGGTTCTGGACCGGTGTTGGTGTAACAATAGGAGTACCACTACTAGATGCAGTTTCAGTTGCAGTAGCCATAATCTCTGATTACAAAAATCAGAAAAAATTAAAACACAAATTAATTTTCTAGTTACTAAAACCAGAAAATAAATTTATAATACAAAATAATTTTATTTTCCTTGTTACTAAAACTAGAAAAATAAAATATCACAATAATTTTCTGTAAAAATTAATATTCTGCAATTGTTAATGACACTAGTATATTACTACTAGTTGTCAAAGAAAAGAGACAGTGTATTACTACTATCTGTCAAATAGCATAAACACTATTTGTTTTTCCAATCAGAATATGTCTTATGAAATCACAAAAAATTAAATACAATGAAGATTCCAAAATGAGTCTGTCTTAAGATTGTAAGACAATCTTCACTGTATTTAAATTAATTAAATTCTGTTGTGTACTAAACAACAACCAGAATATAAAGAAATAAAGGAAATGAGAGAATTTGTTTGATTACAAAAATCAAACTCGAAATAAAAATAAAAAAAAATAAATAAAAACAGATTTTATTTTGTTACAAAACAAAATTAAAATCTG
The DNA here is from genome assembly GCF_055761805.1 of Camellia sinensis. Lineage (NCBI taxonomy): Eukaryota > Viridiplantae > Streptophyta > Magnoliopsida > Ericales > Theaceae > Camellia > Camellia sinensis. The sequence continues at coordinate 148,379,825 of NC_138963.1, forward strand.
ATTTAAATAAGTAATAAAACACTGAAAATAAATTAAATAATTTACTTGATTTAATTTCTTCGAATTATAATCTGATCAAGTCCAGTGTTTGACACTGTGTCCTTAAAACAGATTCGTCCTCTCCACGGTGCTTTCAGAAATTGGACGTCTATCTCCCAGGATGAAATGATCTACTACAAACAATAGCAGCACTACAAATTGTTTGCCTTACGAACACACTAAGTGTTTACACTCTTTCTTTCAGAAAATAAATGTAGCAAAATGCAGAGATTTATATCAGAGGATGGAGTACGAAAATTGGAGTAAAATCCAAATGGGAGGCTAGTTTATTTATAGATGTAAAGGTGGCTATTGGTTTTGAATTGAACAGGTATGAAACATGTTGGTTTTGAATTCAAACAGATTTAAATCTGTTGGGTTATATTTCAAACAGATAACAAAACGGGAAGGGCCCTGTTTGGGTGTGCAATAAAACCAGACTGGTTTATTTCGGGAAGGGCCCTGTTTGGATGTACAGTAAAACCAAACCAGTTTAATTTTGAATTATGGATTTTATTTTACCAAAAAATAAAATTAAATTGAAATATGTTTGGCCCAAAAAGATTAGTATTGGGCTGAACAAGCCCAACCCAACCTCACACCACGCACCCAAGCTCAGCCTGCCCGACCGGACGAATGGCGGTGGCAGCGCACGCGTGGTGATTTTTGGGTCCAATGGGTCTAGCACATTTTGCTCATAACCTCTTCCTCTAAAACACTTGAGTACCCCTTGGGACACACCCCAAGTACCAAACCCAAGCCTTATAAACCCATTCAAAACCTCCCACCAAATCAATGTGGGACAAGCCATTTTACAACCTTGAGGAATTTTCACCAAAACTCCATTTCTATGGAGCACACTTTGGCTTCAATTTCTCATTCACTCGGTAATGGTTTTGAGCAACCAAATATACCACGTGAATCACAACGCGGCATAGAACGCGTTACCACTTTGACCCGTGAAAATCGACGCACGGGGCCTACTTAAAAAATAGACCGAACTTAGGATAAAATTTTAGTTTTACCTAGAATTTATATATAACTATTTCCAACAGTTTTTAGTTATTTTAATAGGTTAAAATATTTATGTTTGGAAAGATAGTTAAATTTTTTATAGTTAAATGTGATATATCTAAGAGAAAAAATGAAATGATTATAAATTTAATGTGATATTTTATTTTATTAATTATTTTAATTTATTTTATTTGTTTATAAATTTTAAATAGCCTTTGCCAAGCAAAGTCTCCGTCTTGTTGGTTGGGAGCAGGTTTATAAAAGTAATAGAAAGGGAAACTCAGAATCAGGACATGGCCCTGCTGTCCAAATTGGGATATAAAATAACTAGAGCAGATACAGACTCCCTCATATTTCCACTCCCACGATCCCCCACACACACGTGGGGGTTGGTGAGTGGGGAGAGAAAAAAAAAAAATTTATTTCATCCAATGAGAGGCAGAGGGGGTCGTGGGGGTGGCTGCCAAAAAGGGGTCTAAGTCTTTTTTGTAAAATAACAACCGTGCTGGATTCCCAGTGGGGTGACCCCACCACCCAAGCTCCACGTGAGGCCTGTGCACAAGACTTTAAAAAAAAAAAAAAATCATTTGAATAGAAATACTGACAATTATTGGGATATTCGCGGTTTGGTTGCTGTCGAAAATTTTTAAATTTGTTATTCGTTTGTCAAATTGACAGATTAAAAAAAATCAATCTGTATTCATCTGTCGGATTGTCAAATGCATATTAAGTAGATTGGTGGATTAAAAGATAAATGTGAATCAGTTTAGCGGTTTAAATTTTTATAAATTTTGAACATAATATAATCACTTATCAAATTTTTTTAGATAACAATCCAATTCAACATAACTAAAAGATTATTAAGTAAATTATCAAATACCAATAATAAATACATATAAGGAAACCATGCATTATCAAAATTATTTCATTACTTTTTTTATATTCAAAAACTATTTAATTTGATTTTTTTTAAATGAAAAACTGAAGCCTTATATTTTCCACACAAAAATATCAAATATTAAGACTTGCTATTTGACAAAAAGAATTTCCAAATTGAAAACAAATTGAAAACACAACAAAATATTTAAACTCATTTTCAATTGAAAACACAGTTAGAATATCTAAACAAATTGAAAACACAAAATTTTACAAATTATTAGGGGTACTCGCGGTTTGATGGTTCAGTTGCTGCCAAAAGAACCTCAAATCCGTCATCTGTCTAAAACTAGGCGAATTGAAAAAATTCAATCTGCAACATACCTTCAACAATATCATTTTCTTACGGGGCAATCTTAAGTGTATATGTACTTATATAAATTCTTATAAATATAAATAAATTAGTTCACAAAATTATGTAAATTTTTACAAATATACATAAGTTAATTCATAAAAATTTGAGAAATCACAATATACGTATATTTGTAAGAATTTTCGTAATTTTATGAGATGACTTATCTATATTTATGAGAACTTAGTCAAATATATATGATATGTACCTTGGACACTCAAACACTTCCCTTTGTTTAATTGACCATTGAATATAAGAGATTCTCATTTTTTATTTTTTATTTTTTATTTTTTTTTTAATGGGAGATTCTCATACTTGGAAAAGTAATTTTAACACCTGGATATTTTGACAAAAAAAGCTTATAGGAAATAGAATTAAAGGCTCCATCTAAAATTGCTGGTGGTCTGGAGAATAACTAGTTGTCACTTTATTTGGACCTCTTACATTTGGAGACAATCAAGAGATAAATCTGTCACAACATGCACTTAATTTGACTAATTATTTATTAATTTTAGAATATTATGTAATATTATTTATGTGATATTCCTAATTAATAATGTAGCAAAAAGTTTATACATGAGACAATACTAACCCACATTGCTTAAGTAGTTTAGGATAAGTACTCGAGCGAGTTTGGTCAGATTGAGAAATTACTTAAGCTCAATCCAAGTTGTATTGAGAGTATTTGATCCCAATATAATAAATGGAAATTGGGTTAGACTCAAATTGTTCATAAATTTAAGGACTTTTTTTTTGGGGAGGGGCATTTATTCATAAATTCTTATTCACCTACTCATATTCCACTTAATCTAAATTATTTTTTTATATTCCAATAAGTCTTATGGGTGAAATAGTTACTAAAATACCTCTAATAATAATAGGGTGAAACGAATATTAATATTCACACTGACAATGTGAATGTTTCATGATGTAAATATTCACATTGTTAACGTGAACATTCACATTGTGAAATTATTTAATGTGAATGTTCACATTGCTAAGTTGTTAAGGATTCAAAAAATTATTTATAAGAGTAAAATTGTACAAAAAATATTTTAAATATGAGAATTAGGATTTTGTTAATCAAAAGTCTAAAATAATAAAACATATTAGAATATAAACTAATTGAAATATAAGTATTTGAAAGAATATTTTTTAATAAACTCTTCTTTTTTGCAACTAGGCTAATTAATTTATAAAAAATAGACTATATTAGTATTTTTGGGATAAAATTAGTAACAACATCACAAAATAATAATAATAATAATAATTTATATGACGAGACAGTAGGGATGGAAATTTCAACCCGGCCCGACGGGGACCCGACCCCTCGTCCCCGATAAGAGTGGTTTTTCCTCGAAAAATACCCCCGACGGGCTGGGAATGGTATTCAAAAATAAATCCCCGGTGACATTCGGGCCGGGGACGATGATACATATTTCATCCCCGACTCCGGCCCGACCCCGGCCCCCGTCCCGGTTATCCCCGATTTATATATTATATATATATATATATGTTTGGTTTGGTTACAGCTCCTCTTTTTGAATATTATATATTATATATATATATATGTTTATTGTTTAGGTGGTCTCTTATACTCTCTTCTCTTCTCTCACTCTCTCTTCTCTCCGCACAACATAGACGCAGTCGGCTGAGCTCCTCCAGGCCACAGACACAGTCGGCTGAGCTTCTCTTACACTCTCTCTCTTACACTCTCTCACAGATCTCCTCTCTCTCCCTCACACGGATCTCCTTCTCTCTCTCTCTCTTTCTCTCTCTCCCTCTCTTGTTTTTTGCTTTTGTTCTTCAAATCTGGAAAATGATGGAGATGAAGATGAAGATGAAGATGAAGATGAAGATGTTACTTTCAGATCTGTTGGTGATGAAGATCGTTTTCTGGAGTTGATTTTTTTTTTTTTTTGATGTTCTTGATGGTGATGAAGATTTATTCTTGATGCTGCCTTTTTGATATTGAGATGTTGTTGATGTTTTTTTTTTTTTTTTTTTTTTTGATGTTGTTGATGTTGTATTTGAGCCCAAATATTCTCTTGATGTTGTTTTTTTGGCCGGGGATTTTCGGGGTCGGGGAAACCCGATCCCCGTTAGGGGGCGGAGGTGGGGGCGGTAGTTAGTTCTTCGTCGGGGATGGGGACGGGGACGAGGGGAAGTTCTGCCATCGGGGATCAGGGACGGGGAGGGTGATCCCCGGCCCCGCCCTGCCCCGTTGCCATTCCTATGAGACAGAGAGGCAGGAGAATCGATGAACTAATGCCCCACTTTAGTAATCTTATGTTGTGAATATGATCTAACCGTCTATAATATTTTAATATCGTTTAATAATTTATATATATTTTTTCATATATTTATAAATGCATTCGGCCCAAACCTTCAGCTCCAATATTGTTGGTATACCAATGAAGATTTATTTCACTTTTTACCTCTAAATTATTATCAAATTGTTCACTTAATTTTAGAACTATCGATTAATTTTACTAAGTCCTTAAAATATATAAAATCAAAGTCGACTTAATTTTTGAATTATCAATTGAATTTATTAAGTCTCTAAACAATAGCGCGATTAAAAAACTAGTATGTTGTGTCTTATATTTTCATTGCTTATAAGGTTGATTTTTCTTTTTTTCCTCATATTTAATCTATTTTTCTTGGAGTATTATCTTTTTTGATAGTATGTTATTTTTATGACAATTTTTCTTAAAGAATATAAAGAATTGGTGATAATTGCAGTTTGAGCCCAAATCGGGGATTCTAGATTGAATGGAAGCACTGAATCAACCTAACATGTGAAATTGTTTTATGTTGGTATCGTCTAGACGCCAATTTGACTCTAACAAATAAAGTTTCTTCTGTTACAATTTGGATACTACTCGGAGACTACTAACATGAAGGCTACAAAAGCACCTTCATGAACCTATAACCCGAGCAAGTCTTGTTGGAGAAGTTTCAAAATGATTTTCAGAATTTATGATTTAGTTTTTGGATGTTTTCAAAATCTTTTTTGTTTTTCTTTGGAAAGTTTGAAATAAGCTTGGGAACTTTATCCCACTTTAGATGGAGAGGAAAACATGGAACACTTAATAAAGTGCTATATAGAATATTTCTTTAAATATGGAATTGTGGAATAGATAATAGTGTGCATACACTCACGCACACGCACGAGTGTGGCGTAGGCAGTGGCTATGTGTTGTTTGATGGCGCACTTTGCACTTAGTGCCATGAGGGAGCTTTTCTATTTGTATCGGACAAGTTAGAGCAAAGATGTGGAAGCTCTGCATGGCAATGATGTGACGTCCGTTGGCGATGAGTCAACCAACTGATCAAATAGGATGTGCACGATCATAAATATGAGATGACACCCGATCATAATTAGGTATGATCAGTCAAGGCATCTATTCGGTGTGAGAATGATTTGTACCATAGATCGTCAATCCAACGGTCAGATCTATCGAATGTGATCAAGGGACATAACCATTCGATCATATGCATCAAGGCTTATAAATAGGCTGCAAAATTAGCCATTTCAATCTATACAATAATCCAGAAAGCATTCCTGCAATTCCTTCTCTCTCTCTCTCTCTCTCTCTCTCTCTCTCTAATTTAGAATTTTTGATCAAGAGTTTCTTAAGCAAGTTTTTGTTTTTCTTACTGGTAATCAAATTATATAGACTTTATTATCCGTGTCCTGGTTTTCTTGATTATATCAAGAGCATTCTGATCCACTGTCGTCAATTCAAATGCTGATAGACTTGATCCTTAGATCAGGCTTCATTGTATCTTGGAGGTAAATTTTGTTATAACCCTTTGCACACCTTTTGATGGGTGTAAATACTGTCTTTAAGAAAGCGACTACGTAACGCGACTTGAACCACGAAATTTCTGTTCTACATAGACAAGATCATCGCCAAGTTTTGAAGACCTAGAGACCACCAACTGAAGAATTCAAGACAAATTGTTTCAACAATCTAAAGACAATATTTTATATGGCGATGTCTATTCAAAAAATGATTCAAGATTTCATGAAGTTTGACTGATTTGATAGAGGAAATTTTTTATGTTGGCAAAAGAAGGTGCACTTCCTTCTTACCACTCTCAAAGTGATATACATGTTGACTACCCCCTATTCGGCGGAGCAAGAAGACAAGACGGTGGAACAAACCCGTACTAGAACCAAATGGGAAAATGACGGTTACATTTGCCAATGACATATTCTGAATGCACTATCAGACTCTCTATTTAATGTGTATCAACATCTAGAAACAACAAAGCAACTCTGAGACATATTGCAGTTAAAGTACCTCACCGAGGATGCAACTAGTAAGAAATTTTTTGTTAGTAATTGTATGCATTTTCTATGATTCAATGCATTATGGAACAATTCCATCAGATTCAGCATATTTTAAGTCAGTTTCGACAAAAGAATATGAACATGGATGAATCTATACTAGTTTCATCTATAATAGAGAAATTGCCATCTTCTTGGAAGGATTTTAAGAAAACTCTGAAACAAAAAAGTAAGATCTTACTTTAGAGGAATTGGCTCAACACCTCTGAGTTGAGGAAGAGTCAATGCTTCTTGAAAGTAAAGAAACCAATTGTATAGCGATCCCGGTTCTTTCTCCTTTGGTTGTAGTATTCGGACTTAGTTCCGTGGATTCCGGTTGTTGTTTTGAACTTGTTTCTGTCCTTCAATTCTTTAAATTTGAGTTATAGAATGTTTTGGACTTGTTCGTTCCAGGTTGGGTGTGTTTGGGAGCAGGTGGTTGCTGCCCAGGTTTTTAGTCCTTCGCTCGAGCGAGATGTCTATCGCTCGAGCGAGAGTGGAGTTTTGTGTCTGGTGGCTCGAGCCAGGGTTTCTTCGCTCGAGCGAGTGTTTGCGTCTAGTATAGACCTGAGAGCAGTGTTTCTTCGCTCGAGCGAGAGTTTCTTCGATCGAGCGAGCTTTTGGGTTGCAGACCTGAAGCATCGAGTTTTTGGCTCGAGCGAGCTTTTCTTCGCTCGAGCGAGGCTTTCCTGTGTCTGGTCGCTCGAGCGACCAAGTCTTCGCTCGAGCGAGCCTGTCCAGTTTAAATAGGCAGCAGCGGGTATTGATCAGTCTTTTCATCCTCTTCTAGTTTCCAAACCCTAGGTCCGACTTCTCTCTCTCTAAACTCATCTTCTTTCTAAGTTTTCATCTACTTCTAGTGTGAATCCATCTTAAGTTCTTTGTAAGAAAGATAGAGGGCGGCTTGGGCTTCATTCTAATCTGAAAAATAGTGGATTTGGAGCACTTGGATTTTGGGTCATCTTCTCTATTTTTTGTTCTTCGTTCGAGGTAGGGATTCTCCTTGTTTCTTTTCAATACTTCATCTATAGATAGACATGTGGTAGTTTTTGTATTGCATAAAAATAGTATCATGTTGGATTTGTGAAAATCATTGGGACTGAACATGGGGTTGGTTGTTGAATTTGGGTTTATTATCATTAGTTGTGGTTTGGGCTAATTGGAGTGTTAAGTAGCATGTAGTTGTTGAAAGGAGAGGAAACCCTAATTTCTTTTATTTGATTTAATAAATTAATTGAGGGGTTTTGATCTTTGGGAAAATACTTAGGTATTTTGAGTCTTAATTGTGGTTATTGTTGTTTGTTGATGTTAATTGGGCCTTTTTGGTCAATATTGAGAAAGAGGAAGGAAAGACCCTAATTTATTGTTTATGACTTAATGTGCATAATTAGTTTGAAATGGCTTTGAAAAGAATGTAGTGAATTTAAATGAAGTATGGCTTTTGTCCATGGGAATGATTTTTGTGAAAACAAAGGAAGTGGAATTCATTTTGTGAAATGGGAAAGGTATTTTGAAACAAGTATAATAAAATTGGAATGTTGTATCTTGAGTATTGAACACGCTTGTGTGGGGTATAGCTTTAACTACCATGTTCATGTTGTTGCTGAGTTTTGTAATCTCATGTTAGTTGGGTCTGTTAATAGATGTATAATATGCATGCATCTGGAGATTTTGGTCATCGGTGGAGGATGATAAGGTTGTGTTGAATTGTTGTGTATGTATTACACCATTGTTGATTGAACATCATATGTAATGAAATGTTGAATTACATTATATTTGTATACCGGTTGGGGAGAAGAGAGGGGTTGTACTCCAGTGTGTGTGAGAAGATAGGGGATGGACTCCACACACTTATGTGTTCAGCGCTTATAATTAGAGGTATCATACCCTTCCAGCTAGCGCCTGGAGAACTGACGCGCTGATAATCTAAGGTACCATACCCTTCCAGCTAGCGCCTGGTAAACTGGTAGATTGTGGTGAGAAGTGTATCTTTGGCTTACTACACATATAGCTAGTAGTGCAGTGTTGTTTTGTTATTGTTTCAGTGTATCTGGAAACATTGTGGATTGTATTTGTTACAGTGTTGGAGGGACGAGTTGACTCATTGATTGATTTTTTGTATGTAGTTGAGTTGTTCTCTTTTTATAGAGGTGTGCATGGATAATTATGATATAATTGGAATTGCATTGAAATGCCAAATATGTTTTGAAAAGGAACATCTGTTGTATGTGTGGCAAATGGAAGAGTAACGGGCTTAATGAATCTATTTTTCTAAGTAGTTGTTAATGTTATAAAAGATTGGGAATGGGGGTTAATGAAAGGAAAAAGGAAGGAGAAATCGCTTATAGCGGTGAATTAAGTGATTGTTTTCAAGAAAAGTTCATATATATATTCATATATATATTTTGTATAAACTGTCACATTATTATTCTAGTATGAGAATGGGTGTTCATGATCATAGCTATCTGTAATGTTGTTATTGTTAAGGAGCATGTTGAGTTCCCTACTGGACTATATGTTCATCCCACGTTGTTGAATCTTTTTCAGGTGTTTAGCAGGGTGTGCTACAAGTTTTGGATCTTCTTATTTGTTGGCCACGGGGCCTCAGTTATATTGGCGGAATGCCATTATTGTAAAGGGTTACACCCTTCTTCTTGTACTTTTAATGATGTAAGCCCAAGGGCAATTTATTAAGTTAGTTCATGTAATATTTACTTTGCATACGAATGAGAGTATTGTTAATCACTTCTACGGATTGAATGTATGAGTTTATTTCCGCATGTTATCTCTGAAATTGAATTAAGTTAAAGAATTTGGTAATGACTCCGAGTAATAAATAGTGGGGCGTGACAACTTGGTATCAAAGCTGCCGGGTTTGAATACTTTGGGCTCGTGGGAAATGGTTTTTACCACAGTGGGTTTACTACGTATTGTGAGGACGTTGCATATAGATATCATGAAAGTTAGGACTTATGTGTTGCATTTATGTGAGCATGGGATTCAGTCTCCTGGATAGTATTCATAGCCGGTGAACTTGCTTTGAGGTCCTTTTGGAAACACGCCTGATCAACGTGGTTTCTGATAGGAATTCCTTGAGAGTTCCGGGATGAGTGGCTATCTTTGTGGACTTGATTCGATTATGTGTTTACATGTTTAGCTGATAATATGCAGTAGAGATGTAAATTTTGAGACTAAGTGTGTCTTGTGACTTAACAGTAGTGGAGTGTGCCTCGGAGAAGGCTATAGTGTTTTGCGCTAAGTGTAATTTACTTTGTGCTTTATAGGATGTCTACACGAGGGAGTAGAGGACGGTTGAATAGTAGGAGTGTCGGTAGGGGCACAGCAGTTCCTTTAGTACCTGTCGTTACAGCATCGGCTGTCGGTGAGGATGTTGCACGTGAGATTGTGAGAGCAGTGCAAGATGCCCTAGTTCGCACTGAGGGCGGCAACGGGCATGCTCTCAAACTAATGAAGGAGTTTTTCCGTTCCGGCCCACCAGAGTTTGTGGGGGAGGCTAAACCGTTGGAGGCAGAGAGTTGGTTAGAACAGATTACCAAGACTCTTGATATGCTCAGAGTCGAAGATGAGGAGTTGAGGGTCTCTTTGGCGACTTTTCAGTTGAAGGGTGATGCGAGTTATTGGTGGAAGTATGCTAAGAATAATGTAGGTAGCACGTGGGTTGCTTTTACCGAGGCCTTTTGGGCCAAGTATTTCCCTCCTACTGCTCGGGACAGGTTGAGGGATCAGTTTTTGGAGTTGCGTCAGGATGATACTCCTGTGGCACAGTTTGAGATGCGGTTTGCTAGTTTATCGAGGTTCGCTCCAGAGTTGGTGGCAACAGGGGAACATCGTTGTTATGAGTTTGAAAAGCGGTTGTGTTTTGATATTCGGGAAAAGGTAGCTGGATCCTTGTGGAAGGATTACTATAATCTAGTTGAGGCAGCGGCCCATGTGGAGGCCATGGTTGCAAGTGATGATTGGGTTGAGGAGGAGACCATCTCGGTAAGTTCTACGGTTCCTAAGCATTCTAGGCTCAGTAAGGGGTGGAGGCGGAAACATGCTCTATCTGGGGCTGGTTCCTTTTCTTCACCAGGGGTTTCGGACCCTTCTGTTGGGGGTTTCGGGGAGGTTCAGGTTTCAGACCAGCCTCAGAGTAGAGGGTCTGGTGGTTGTTTTGTTTGCGGTCAGCTGAGCCATGGTAGACGTTTTTGTCCTTTGCGCGTAAATTCTACGAGTGTTTCAAAATCTAGTCAGACTCAGTCGTACCCGTCCGGTCGGGGGCGGTATCGGTACCAGAAACGGTCAGGCCAGGCTTCGGGAGCCTCGCGAGGGGCGACTTATTAGTTAGCCCTACAGTGTTACCCTGGAGAGGGACTTTTTGTATGATGGCCGATGGTGTATCATGTTTATTGATTTTGTTGTTGACTAGTGTACTGTTGGATGCTGAGGCACTATGTTTATGTATCGCATATGTATGCATAGTATTGTTTGTTTAATCCTCATGTATTGGGGAGTATGTATGGAATTTCGAACCCTCTAGTATTTATATTGAGAAGTTGTTGATGGGATCAATGATCCTAGTATTGTTGCTTGCCTGGTACTGTATATTGAGTTAGTCTTGTGACGGCCTGTGGACCTTGTTCACTTTTAGAGTTTATTTGTTGAGAATGGGAATCTGTGAGTGGATGTGATTGATGAGATGGTTTAGAGAATTGCGTGGTATTGACAAGGTTATGTGGGACTTGTGTCTCAAGTTAGAAGGAATGGTACTTGTATGTTGGTTCGTGTTTTGGGCCTTGTTATTCAGTGAGTCCGTGGTGACCCCATCGGTTGTGTAGGGGTAGTGTTTGTATTGTGATTGGTTATCAATTATTGGGTATGGTTTGAGTGGCACATCATTGTGTGGATTACTGAGTGTGGAGTTTATTGAGTTGATTAGTTAGCTCGTTGGTATCGGGTTTTGGGTTGACATTGGTCACCATGAGGTTAGTCTCGTTTGTTGTAGACTTTGTGTGTTGATTAGGGAAAACTGAAATTAATCATCCGGTTGTGTCATTGAATATGACGGTTATTATAATACAGCAAATTTGTGTGTTGAATGATCATTGTGAATGATTGGATTTTTTTTTTATATACATTATGTGTATGTATATTGTTTGGGAGGAGATAGGGGATGGACTCTGATGATACAGCACCAAAATGTGTATCTGTTGAAAGATTGATATAGCTCATACGCTTATCTATTGTGAAGTGAAAACTGTTTTAAATGAGTTACTATTACATTTAATTGTTTGGTCAGGTTCTGAGCCGGGTGTATGTTATTTAATTGGGTAAGTAAAAAGAGGCGGAATAGAATTGCAAAACCATGAATTTCTTATGCCTTATGTGTTGATAGTATTGTTGTTATTTCTATTAACTATTATTATAGAAATGTTATGTTCTGTGTTGGTTGTGGCATCACTGTGTGCGTGATGGTTGTTGATAGTGTTATTTTGGAAAGAATTGGAAAACAAAATTTTTTTTTTTAGTGTTTGGGCCATCTAAGGGCGTTGTTGAGAAATTGATTTAATTCAAGGGTTTTGAGGAATTCCAAATGAATCTTTTGGCAAATAAACTGTGGATGATTATGTGTTTTGGATAACACCGTGGTTGTGAAAAATATATATATATATATATATATTTACAAAACTATTGAGTTTCGCATGGAAAATGAAAGATTTATTTTGGAATGTCTACATTGAAAATGTCTACATTGAGAAATGTCTCTTGAACAAGAAAGTGTTTTCCTATAATTTGCTCAAAAGATTTGCTTTGGTCGTATGGTTGAGAATTATGTTGTTGAATAGTGACTTAGCTTGTTGTGCTAGTCAGTTGTTGGTCATTGTTTCGGGAAAGGTTTGGGTTGTTGAGGTTTTCATACCTAAGTGTTGTCATTTGGAATGTTTCCCTTGGTTAGTCTTTTCTTTGGTAAGAGGGGATTAAAGGTTTGTTGTGAGATTAATTTCTTCCTTTGGGATTCGGGTGTTGGTGTTGTGTGATCAGTTGGCTTTGTGTTTTGGCGTATCCTTAATTTCGGGGACGAAATTCTTTAAGGGGGGAAGGTTATAGCGATCCCGGTTCTTTCTCCTTTGGTTGTAGTATTCGGACTTAGTTCCGTGGATTCCGGTTGTTGTTTTGAACTTGTTTCTGTCCTTCAATTCTTTAAATTTGAGTTATAGAATGTTTTGGACTTGTTCGTTCCAGGTTGGGTGTGTTTGGGAGCAGGTGGTTGCTGCCCAGGTTTTTAGTCCTTCGCTCGAGCGAGATGTCTGTCGCTCGAGCGAGAGTGGAGTTTTGTGTCTGGTGGCTCGAGCCAGGGTTTCTTCGCTCGAGCGAGTGTTTGCGTCTAGTATAGACCTGAGAGCAGTGTTTCTTCACTCGAGCGAGAGTTTCTTCGATCGAGCGAGCTTCTGGGTTGCAGACCTGAAGCATCGAGTTTTTGGCTCGAGCGAGCTTTTCTTCGCTCGAGCGAGGCTTTCCTGTGTCTGGTCGCTCGAGCGACCAAGTCTTCGCTCGAGCGAGCCTGTCCAGTTTAAATAGGCAGCAGCGGGTATTGATCAGTCTTTTCATCCTCTTCTAGTTTCCAAACCCTAGGTCCGACTTCTCTCTCTCTAAACTCATCTTCTTTCTAAGTTTTCATCTACTTCTAGTGTGAATCCATCTTAAGTTCTTTGTAAGAAAGATAGAGGGCGGCTTGGGCTTCATTCTAATCTGAAAAATAGTGGATTTGGAGCACTTGGATTTTGGGTCATCTTCTTCATTTTTTGTTCTTCGTTCGAGGTAGGGATTCTCCTTGTTTCTTTTCAATACTTCGTCTATAGATAGACATGTGGTAGTTTTTGTATTGCATAAAAATAGTGTCATGTTGGATTTGTGAAAATCATTGGGACTGAACATGGGGTTGGTTGTTGAATTTGGGTTTATTATCATTAGTTGTGGTTTGGGCTAATTGGAGTGTTAAGTAGCATGTAGTTGTTGAAAGGAGAGGAAACCCTAATTTCTTTTATTTGATTTAATAAATTAATTGAGGGGTTTTGATCTTTGGGAAAATACTTAGGTATTTTGAGTCTTAATTGTGGTTATTGTTGTTTGTTGATGTTAACTGGGCCTTTTTGGTCAATATTGAGAAAGAGGAAGGAAAGACCCTAATTTATTGTTTATGACTTAATGTGCATAATTAGTTTGAAATGGCTTTGAAAAGAATGTAGTGAATTTAAATGAAGTATGGCTTTTGTCCATGGGAATGATTTTTGTGAAAACAAAGGAAGTGGAATTCATTTTGTGAAATGGGAAAGGTATTTTGAAACAAGTATAATAAAATTGGAATGTTGTATCTTGAGTATTGAACACGCTTGTGTGGGGTATAGCTTTAGCTACCATGTTCATGTTGTTGCTGAGTTTTGTAATCTCATGTTAGTTGGGTCTGTTAATAGATGTATAATATGCATGCATCTGGAGATTTTGGTCATCGGTGGAGGATGATAAGGTTGTGTTGAATTGTTGTGTATGTATTACACCATTGTTGATTGAACATCATATGTAATGAAATGTTGAATTACATTATATTTGTATACCGGTTGGGGAGAAGAGAGGGGTTGTACTCCAGTGTGTGTGAGAAGATAGGGGATGGACTCCACACACTTATGTGTTCAGCGCTTATAATCAGAGGTATCATACCCTTCCAGCTAGCGCCTGGAGAACTGACGCGCTGATAATCTAAGGTACCATACCCTTCCAGCTAGCGCCTGGTAAACTGGTAGATTGTGGTGAGAAGTGTATCTTTGGCTTACTACACATATAGCTAGTAGTGCAGTGTTGTTTTGTTATTGTTTCAGTGTATCTGGAAACATTGTGGATTGTATTTGTTACAGTGTTGGAGGGACGAGTTGACTCATTGATTGATTTTTTGTATGTAGTTGAGTTGTTCTCTTTTTATAGAGGTGTGCATGGATAATTATGATATAATTGGAATTGCATTGAAATGCCAAATATGTTTTGAAAAGGCACATCTGTTGTATGTGTGGCAAATGGAAGAGTAACGGGCTTAATGAATCTATTTTTCTAAGTAGTTGTTAATGTTATAAAAGATTGGGAACGGGGGTTAATGAAAGGAAAAAGGAAGGAGAAATCGCTTATAGCGGTGAATTAAGTGATTGTTTTCAAGAAAAGTTCATATATATATTCATATATATATTTTGTATAAACTGTCACATTATTATTCTAGTATGAGAATGGGTGTTCATGATCATAGCTATCTGTAATGTTGTTATTGTTAAGGAGCATGTTGAGTTCCCTACTGGACTATATGTTCATCCCACGTTGTTGAATCTTTTTCAGGTGTTTAGCAGGGTGTGCTACAAGTTTTGGATCTTCTTATTTGTTGGCCACGGGGCCTCAGTTATGTTGGCGGAATGCCATTGTTGTAAAGGGTTACACCCTTCTTCTTGTACTTTTAATGATGTAAGCCCAAGGGCAATTTATTAAGTTAGTTCATGTAATATTTACTTTGCATACGAATGAGAGTATTGTTAATCACTTCTACGGATTGAATGTATGAGTTTATTTCCGCATGTTATCTCTGAAATTGAATTAAGTTAAAGAATTTGGTAATGACTCCGAGTAATAAATAGTGGGGCGTGACAAATTGGCTCAGACTTTCGAGATCCACATGGTGGATGATGGCAAAAGGTTCAGCAAAAAGAAGCATAAGCGTGACCCCCAACCTGAGAAAGATGCTAAGAAGGCAAATGGCACTTGCTGGCAATGTGGCAAGCCAAGGCACTGTAGAAATGAATGTTGGTCATACAAGAAGAAACCAAAAGCATCAAATGCCAAATTCGTGGTCGTTGTATCCAAGGTAAACATGCTCGAAGATGCTGGTAACTGGTGGATTGACTCAAGAGCAATGAGGCACGTCTGTAACAACAAGAGCCTTTTCACTACTTATGAATAAGTGAATGATGGAACAGTTCTCTACATGGGCAACTCTTTAACCACTGTTATCAAAGGCAAAGGGACGGTGGATCTGGAGTTTACATCTAGAAAATTCTTAAGTCTTAATGATGTTTATCATGTATCTAATGCCAAGAAAAACCTTGTATCTAGAAGCCTGCTTAATAAGCATGGTTTCAAGTTAGTATATGAGTCGGACAAATTTGTCTGTCTAAGGTTGGGATTTTTTTTTTAAAAGGACTACATGTAACAAGGAATGTTCAAAGTTAATGTTATCAATAATACATTTGTTTCTACTTATATTGTTGATTCTCTTTCTCTATGGCATGCTCATTTAGGTCATGTTAATACTAAGAAAATGCATGATATGGTTAATTTAGATTTAATTCCTAAGTATGACATTGATATGTTTGTAGAATGCAAATTTTGTGTGCAATTTAAAATTACTCGCATTCTATTTCTTAAAGTATATAGAACCACATCTCTGCTTGAACTTGTGGATAGTGACGTATATGACATACATAGTACCCCTACTAGAGGTGGTAAGAAATATTTTGTAACATTCATTGATGATTTTTCTAAGTATTGTCATATCTATCTTTTGCATGCAAAAGGTGAGGTGCTTGATAAATTCAAGATTTTTAAGACGGATGTAGAAAATCAGTGTAATGTCAAAATAAAGAGAATAGGTCTAATAGAAGCAGTGAATACCATTTTCCAGAATATTGTGAAAATGTTGGTATTATTCATGAGAAGTTTGCACCTTATACACCACAACAAAATGGAGTAGCTGAAAGAAAGAATAGGACATTAACAGAAATGATGAATGCTATGCTTTCTTACTCCAGTTTAAGTTCTGGGTTTTGGGGTGAAGCCTTGTTCACTGCTTGTCACATACTCAATAGAATTCCTCTCCAGGGAAGAAATGTTACTTATGAACTTTAGAAAAACAAGAAACCTAGTCTAGGTTATTTGAAAACTTGGGATTGTAACGCAATAGTTAGATTGCCTGAATCTAAAAGGAAGAAATTAGGTGAAAAAAAATTGAATGCATATTCCTTAGCTATGCTATACATAGCAAAGCATATAAGTTTCTGGTGGTAGAGCCCAATGGTTCAGTAGAAACAAATGCCATCATTGAATCACATGATTTAGTATTTTATGAGAATCGTTTCACAACCATTCCAAGGTTGGATTCTAATCAAGGAAATGAATCAACTCCTTTGATGTTTACAGAGAAAAGTGAACAGAATGAACCCATTGAGCGTAATGAACCTAATAAGCCTATTGAGCTAAGGAGGAGTAAGAGAGCTAGGATTGAGAAGTCATTTGGCCTTGATTTCATTGTTTACCTTGTAGAAGGAACTACAAAAGCTTATTGTAAGCAAACAATGATTTCGTTGAATATGGATTTAGATCCATTAACCTTTGAGGAGGCTATGAAGTCTCAAGATGTTACTATAACGATGCTGGTTTAAACCCGACTCGTTCAATGTTTCGGATCTGAGATTTCTTGTCTTAATGGTTGTTCATGTCTTCTTTTATCTCATTCCTTGTTGAGTTTGGTTATTGGAATGTCTTGGTTGTGTTTGAAACAGGTTCGGAGTTGGTTTTTTAAAACTGTTGCTGCCCAAATTTTTGCTTATTTGCTCAAATGAACTTCGAGAACTTTCAATACTTTTGCAGGTCTGCAAAACTACTGGAAGTATGGCATTCTTCGCTCAAGTGGTGTTTCTTGCGCTCAAGCGGTCTTGGCTTGAGTGGTCTTTTAGAACTCTCATTACTTTTGCGAGCTTGCAAAACCACTGGAAGGGTGGTGTTTTTCACTTGAGCAATCTTTCTTGCGCTCGAGTGTGTTGGCTCGAGCGATTAGCCTTTGTCTGCAAAACTTCTGAAAGTATGTTATTGTGTGCTCAAGTGGTACTTTATTCACTCAAGCGGTCTCACTTTTTGTGGCTGGTCGCTCGAGCAGTGTTTTGGTCGCTCGAGCGGTTTGTGTGTATATCAATTTCAAAAAGTCACTTTTTGAGTCACTTTTTCATATCTTTCTCTCTAAACATTTCAAAACTTTAGATCTACACTCTCTCTAGTTCTTGAACATTTGACCCAAATACACTCGATCTTTACATTTCCTCACCCTAGTCCCTTTGATAAAAAGGTAAAGTACGTCGAGGATTTCGTTTTAATCAAAGAAGCTTATGTCTTCGGTACCATCAAGTTCTATCCATCTTTTCTTTGTGTCTTGTTCTTTGGGGTAGGGATTACTTTGACTTTTTTTTATGATTTTTAACTTAATTATTTGTCTTTTTAAAAGGATATTGTGATTTGAGGATTTTTGATAAAACCTAGGGTTTTGGCTTTGAAATCAAAAAAAGGGGTCTTTGAAATGATTATGGGATTAAATGTAGTTGAGTTGTGATAAAATGATATATTTGGTCCTTGGAATTGATTTATAAAGAAAATGGGATTTTTTCCCTAAAATCTTGGATATTTGGTTTTGTAAAAAGCTAATGAAATTTATGTTGGTTTTATGAAATTGGAACAATGATAATGATGGTGGTAGAGTTGGATATGAATTATCACTCCTATCCTGAAAAGTTGGAAAGTATATCTTTGTTGGAAATTATTTATTTGTTTAGAGATATCTATTTTGGACTATCAGTGAAGGATAGCTATGATTGTTGTCGAAATTGCATTAGAATTAGTGGAATTGAAACTGATTTCTCATCTATTTACATTGGGCATTGTAACATATATAACACATTGAAAATGTTTATTGTTTTGAGAAAAATGGGTGAATACCTTGGTGAATCTAGGTAGGGAGTGTAGTTATGGTATTAAGTTAGCATGTGTGCCTTTGGTGAAAGTTCAAAAACTCGTGCAAATAGGTGTCGAGCCTTCCGGTTCGTACTGGTAAAAATGACAATTGGTAGTGCTTGTAGCCTACTTGCAAACTCATCCTAGAGATTCCCAGTGTTCTATCCATTGCCCTGTTTTTTATTGTAAGTAAATGATTTCATGAACTGTGATATAAGCTTGGCATTGCATGGTTTTTGGAAAGAGATATAAAATGTTTGACATAAGCATTGCATATGCATTCACCTTATAACTCTGTTAAGATTCATACACTGTGTTAGAGTGTTTTTATTGGGCTTTGGCTTACCCTATGTAGAAAACCATTTTCAGGTGCTGATGATATGCCTCCGCCAAGGCCGTAGCTTCGGATGACTTGGAGCCGAGCACTTCTTGTTTTGTTTTGTTGTATTTATTTTATACGAGCCTAGAGCTTTATTTGTATTGAGTTGCAAACTCACTTGTGTTGTAACTAAGCATCGACTTGAAAAATTGTAGCCATTAAGTCATTGATATATATATATATATATATGTTTGACTTTTATTTCATATCTTTTACTTATGACATATGCTATAGATTCAGGGAAAGGACTTATGAATGTTTGACTGCATGTGTTACACTTTTGTAAAATGAAATCATATGAATTGAAGGATATTATATTCAAAAATGTATTGTTATTTAATAACTATCATGGGATAAATAATAGTTATTATTTTAAGGCGTTACAACTTGATATTAAAGCTTACCGGGTTTGAATACTATGGGATTATAGGAAGTGGTTATTACCACAATAGGTTCTCTTGCTAGAAAAGATTAGGAATAATGTGATTTTTATGTGATAACGTGCTTATGTGACTATGTGGATATGAAATTTAATTTCTAAGATATTAATTGGATTTACGAGTTTTTAGAAGTCCTATTAGAAGAACACTCAAGCATTGCTATATCTAACTGGAACTTTAGCAATGTCACGGGACGATCATTATTTGAAATAAAGTTCATATGTGTTTATATGACTATGTGCTTGTGTGGAGTGAATTAATTGTTGTCCACCGTATTAGGACACAACTGAGTTAGCTTTGGTACATTTGTAAATGTGCTAATCTCTTGTGTTACCTTCATTAGGACGTCAAGACGTGGACGTGGACG
Organism: Camellia sinensis; assembly: GCF_055761805.1. NCBI lineage: Eukaryota > Viridiplantae > Streptophyta > Magnoliopsida > Ericales > Theaceae > Camellia > Camellia sinensis. The sequence goes on from NC_138963.1 coordinate 148,399,499, forward strand.
TGGACGTGGACGTGGATGTGGACATGGTGGTGGTAGGTGTGGCAGGCCTAGACTGTAGGAAGTGCCGTTATCGGATGATATTCCATCACATGAGGAAATGGTTGGTCAGGCCAATGTGGCCGAACCATTTGGTCAGCAAGCCATGGATGCTTTAGCCCATGAGATAGCCGGAGTTTTACGGGAATCCATGGACATTCTCAAAGCTGATAATCAAGTCCAGGCCCATGTTGCTGAGACATTGCCATCGTTTCTGAAGAGGTAGTTCTTTCGGTCTCATCCAGATGAGTTTTTGGGAGATCCGAAAGAGCCACTGAAGGCAGATGAGTGGCTAGAGCAGATGGTGAAGACGTTCGAGATGCTTAGCATCGAGGATGATGGGCTGAAAGTGACCTTGGCATCCTTCCAGCTAAAAGGAGATGCGGGTCAATGGTAGAAGTATGTGCGTGGGCGCATTGGGGTGACTTGGGAGGCTTTTATCGACGTCTTCCAAGATAAGTTTTTGCCTCCCACTGTTAGGGAAAAGTTGAGGGAGTAGTTTTTGAAGCTCAAGCAGCTTAACACATTGGTGGCCAAGTTTGAGGCTACCTTTACCGATTTATCAAGGTTTGCACTGGAGACGACGGAAGAACGCTGTTGTTTGGAGTTTGAGAAAAGGTTGAGAACCAGACTCCTTTTCAAGGTGGTCGCGTCCATGATTAGGGATTACGGTCATCTTGTGGATGAGACAAATCACTTAGAGACCGTGATTCAGATCGAGGAGAAGAGGATGAGGGGCTCCAAGCAGAGGAATTAAGAGGTTCAGGGAGAGACTCAAGACAGTAAGAGGCAAAGGGGTTCCAACCCACAACAGTCCCAGGGAGTACAATCTAGGTCCATTTTCCCGGTATTGAGTTCTGGTTCTAGGAAAGGTGGTTGGAGAGGGATCACTTGGTTTAAGTGTGGTCAGTTGGGCCACAAGTCTGTAGTTTGCTGGCAGAGGGGTGGAAGGCAACAGTCTACACTGTCTTTGGTTCGTTCTCAGAGCTAGAGTTAGGGGAGAGGACAGCTACCTACCTGTTATCAGTGTGGGCAGTCAGAACACTTGTGGAGGTTTTGTTCTCAGGCATGTGGCACATCTGGTGCATCTGGTTTGAGGCAGACACAGAGCCATCAGCCTATACTGTCTGTTTAGGCCTCGAGGGCCAATCAAGGAGCCTCTTCGGCTTAGTCAGTGTATCAAACTCATGCTCTAAGGAGTGAGCAGGTAGAGCAGAGACCTAAAAGGCGTGTGTATCTTGTTACTAGGCCAGATTTGTTACCAACACCTTCGGTAGTGAGAGGTAACCTCTTGTTGTATAATTCTATTACCAATGTGTTGATTGATACTAGTGCATCGCATTCTTTCATTTCGTCTGCATTCATATCGGCATTGAGGTTAGAAGTGGCTCAGTTTGCATCTCTACTCAGGGTAGAGTCACCTGTTGGTGGTGAGGTTGTGTTGGACCAGGGGTGTTGGGGTTGTGAAATAAAGGTCACCGGTTGCCGACTTTCTTTTGCATTTGTATTAATTGATATGACGAGTTTTGATGTCATTTTGGGCATGGATTGGTTGTCATCCTATCAGGCCATTATAGATTGTTACCATCAGAAAATTACGGTGTAGGCCTCGAGTGGTGATTGTTTTCATTTCTTGGGGGACCGAGTTGATAGAACCTTGTTACCAGTATGTGATCTGTGCGGTCGGGGTGAGCTTAATCTTCCTCTCACTATATTTTTTTTGGGTGTTAAGAGTGATGTGATCCGAGTAGAGTTGCCGAGGGTAGTTTGTGAGTATTCGGACTTCTTTCCCAAGGATCTCACTAGTTTATCACCTCACTATGAGATTGAGTTCTCCATTGACTTAATGCCTGGCACGACATCGATTTTCATCACACCGTATAGATTTGCACCCACCGAGTTGAGTAAGCTGAAGATTCAACTCCAAGAATTGCTAGGTAAGGGCTTTATCTGCGCTAATGCTTTGCCTTAGGGAGCACCATCTCTCTTTGCCATGAAGAAGGATGACACATTGTGACTTTATATTGATTACCAGAAGTTGAACAGGGTAACTGTTAAGAACAAGTACTCGTTGCCTTGTATAAATGACTTGTTTGACCAGTTGAAAGGGTTGTGTTACTTTTCTAAGATAGACTTAAGATTAGGTTATCACTAGTTGAGGGTAAAAGAGGAGGATATCTAAAAAACGGCATTCTGTACGTGGTATGGCCATTATAAGTTTCTAGTGATGCTTTTTGGGCTAACCAACGCACCGGCCTTGTTTATGGATTTGATGAATAGAATCTTACGTGAGTTCTTAAACCGTTTTGTTGTTGTCTTTGTTGATGACATCTTGATCTACTCACCCTCTGAGGAGCAATATGAGGAACCCTTGCGGATTGTACTTGAGTTGCTTAGAGCCCACAAATTGTATGCTAAGTTTGGGAAGTGTGAGTTCTGGTTGAAGAATGTGAAATTCTTAGGCCATGTGATATCCGAAGAAGGGGTAACTGTAGATTCTTCTAAGATAGAGGCAGTATAAGATTGGGAACAACCTAATGCCTTTGAGATCCAGAGTTTCTTGGGGTTAGTCGGGTATTATCGTCGTTTTGTGAAGGATTTCTCTAGATTGGCCTCACCATTGACTAGACTGACGAGAAAGGGAATTAAGTTTGTGTGGAGTGAGACTGGCAAGAAATTATTTCAAGAGCTTAAGGTTAGACATATCATTGCTCTAGTATTGATTATTCCAGAAAGGGGATTAGGGTATTCAGTGTATTGTGATGCGTCTCGTGATGGTTTGGGTTGCGTCTTGATGCAGGAGGGGAAGGTAGTAGCTTATGACTCATGGCAGTTGAAAACACACAAGAGAAACTATCCTACTTATGACTTAGAGCTAATAGCAGTGATCTTTGCCTTGAAGATTTGGAGACATTACTTGTATGATAAGAGATTTGAGGTATTCTCTGATCACAAGAGTTTGAAGTATCTGTTTTCATAAAAAGAATTAAATCTGAGGCAGAAAAGGTAGATGGAGTTTATGGAGGATTATGACTTCGAGTTGCATTATCATCCGAGAAAGGTCGATATAGTGGTCAATGCCTTGAGTAGGAAACCCATTAGCAGTGTAGCTAGTATTGCCATCTAGAAATGGGAGATGTTGGACACTATTTGCGAGTTTGACTTGCATCTTGGCGAGTCTGTTGAGTCAGCAACTTTGTTTACTATGATTGTACAACCTACACTTGTGAGCCAAGTTATGGAAGCATAGTGGGGTGATCTTAAAGTAGAAACCCTCCGAAAGAAGATATTTAGTGGGAAGGTGAAGAAGGGCTTGAACGTGTATTCTGACTCGAGTATTAGATACCTTGATTGTCTTTTTGTATAGGAATCTTGTATGGAGAAAGTACTCCGAGAGTTCCACCATTCGCGCCTTGCGGTACATCCGGGAGGCACCAAGATGTATCACGACCTTAGTCGCCAATTTCAGTGGAGGGAAATGAAGAGAGAAGTAGCCTTGTTTGTATTGAGGTGCCTCACTTGTCAACAAGTAAAGGCCGAGCATCAGAGGCCAACAAGTTTGTTGCAACCTTTGCCTATAACCGAGTGGAAGTGGGAGCACATCACGATGGATTTTGTTGTGGGTCTTCCGAGGATTCAATAGGGTAATGATGCCGTATGGGTGATAGTTGATCGATTAACCAAGTCATCACACTTTGTACTTATGCGCACGAGTGACTTGGTAGAACACCTTGCTAACCTTTATATTAGGGACCTAGTGCGACTCCATGGGGTCCCTGTTACTATTGTTTCGGATAGAGATCCGCATTTCATGGCTCGATTATGGCAGAGCCTACAAAATGCCTTGGGTACTAGATTGACATTTAGTACCACTTATCATTCTCAAATTGACAGGCAGTCAGAGCGTACCATTCAGATCCTGGAGGATATGCTTCGAGGTTGTGTTCTTGACTTTAAGGGGTTTTGGGAGAGGCACTTGCCTTTACTAGAGTTTGCTTACAACAATAGCTTTCAGGCGAGTATTGGCATGGCACCGTTTAAGGCCTTGTATGGCCGACCGTGTAGATCTCTTGTGTGCTAGGCCAATGTGGATGACGCACCTATGTTAGGTCCTGAGTTAGTCTAGGAAATGACGAAGAAGGTTGCACTTATCCATAAGAGGTTGGTTTCGGCTCAAATTCGTTAGAAGTGTTATGCCATCATAGGAGGAGGTCGTTATAATTTGAGGTAGGAGATCACATCTTCTTGAAAATATCACCTAGACGGGGTTTGATGAGGTTTGGGAAGAGTGGGAAGTTGTCTCCTAGATTTATTGGGCCTTTTGAGATCTTAGAGCACATTAGGGAGGTGCCTTACCATTTGGCCTTGCCGCCATAACTTTCTGGGGTTCAATATCTGTATGCTTCGGAAGTATGAGTCGGATCCATCACATGTGTTAGATTGGACTGAGTTAGAGGTAGATGAGGATGCCTCATACGAGGAGAAACCAGTTAAAGTCCTAGATACACAGGACCAAGTCTTGGAAGGCAAGACAATTCCATTGGTAAAGGTGTTGTGGCGAAACCATGGTGTTGAGGAGGTGACTTGGGAGTGTGAGGTGGAGGTCCGTGAGAAGTATTCAGACCTTTTTGTTAATGTTTGAAAACTTGAAATGAAAATCTTGTTATGTGGATCAAATATAAACATTGTGTTTGTTTTGAAAAAGTGAATTGTATATTAAGTATTGAAAACCTTATTTATTGTTGTTATGGGAATGAATGATCGGTGGATGGGTCTTGGTTATGAGTTGTTGTAATTGATTTAAATACAGTGGTTTTATGTTGATTTTAAAATTTCGAGGACAAAATCCCTTAAGGAGGGGAGGTTATATTGATTCTGGTTTAAACCCGATCAGTTCATTGTTTTGGATCCGTGACTTCTTTTCTTGATGGTTGTTCATGTCTTCTTCCATCTTAATCCTTGTTGAGTTTGGTTATTGGAATGTCTTGGTTGTGTTTGAAACAGGTTAGGAGTTGGTTTTTCAAAACTGTTGCTACCCAGATTTTTGCTCTCGAGCGAACTTTGAGAACTTCCAGTACTTTTACAAGTCTGCAAAACTACTGGGGGTATGGTATTCTTCACTTAAGCACTGTTTTTTGTGCTTGAGCGGTCTTGGCATGAGCGGTCTTTTGGAACTCTCAGTACTTTTGCAAGCCTGCAAAACTAATGGGAGGGTGGTGTTTTTAGCTCGAGTGATCCTTCTTAAGCTCAAAAAGTTAGCCTTTGTCTGCAAAACTTCTGAGAGTATGTCATTATGCGCTCGAGCAGTATTTTGTTCACTCGAGCGGTCTCACTTTTGTGTCTAGTCGCTCGAGCGGTGTTTTGGTCACTCGAGAAGTCGATGCGTATATCAGTTCCGAAAAGTCACTTTTTGAGTCACTTTTTCATATTTCTCTCTCTCTAAACATTTCAAAACTTTAGATCTACGCTCTCTCTCTCATTCTTGAACATTTGACCCAAATACACTTGATCCATACATTTCCTCACCCTAGTCCCTTTAGTAAAAAGGTAGAGCACGTTGAGGGCTTCATTTTAATTAGAAAGTTCACGTTTCCGGTACCGTCAAGTTCTACCCATCTTTCCTTTGTGTCTTCTTCTTTGAGGTAAGGATTACTTTGACTCTTTTTAGGATTTTTAACTTAGTTATTTGTCTTTTAAAAAGGATATTGTGATTTGCAAATTTTTGATAAAACCTAGGGTTTTGGCTTTGAAATCAAAAAAGGGGTTTTCAAAATGGTTTCTTGGAAATGATTATGGGATTAAATGTGGTTGAGTTGTGATAAAATGATATATTTGGTCCTTGGAATTGATTTATAAAGAAAATGATATTTTTTCCCTAAAATCTTGGATATTTGGTTTCATAAAAAGGTAATAGAATTTATGTTGGTTTTATGAAATTGGAACAATGATAATGATGGTGGTAGAGTTGGATATGAATTATCACTCCTATCTTGAAATGTTGGAAAGTATATCTTTGTTGGAAATTATTTATCTGTTTAGAGATATTTTTTTTGGACTATCAATGGAGGATAACTATGATTGTCGTGGAAATTGCATGAGAATTAGGTGAATCGAAACTAGTTTCTCATTTATTTGCATTAGGCATTGTAACATATTTAACGCAATGAAAATGTTTATTGTTTTGAGAAAAAAAATGGATAAATACCTTGGTGAATCTAGGTAGGGAGTGTAGTTGTGGTATTAGTTGATCTATGTGTCTTGGTGAAAGTCTAGAAACCCGCGCGAACAGTTGCCGAGCCTTCCGGTTAGTACTGCTAAAAATGGCAATTGATAGTACTTGTAGCCTACTTGCAACACATCCTAGAGATTCCCAATGTAAACAAATGATTTGATGAACTATGATATAAGTTTGGCATTACATGGTTTTTGGAAAGAGATATAAAATGTTTGACATAAGCATTGCATATGCATTCACCCTATATTCATACATTGTGTTACAGTATCTTTACTAGGCTTTGGCTCACCCTATGTGGAAAACCATTTTCAGGTGCTAATGATATACCTCTGCTAAGGTCGTAGCTTCGAAGGACTTGGAGCCGAGAACTTCTTGTTTTGTTTCATTGTATTTATTTTGTATGAGCCTAGGGCTTTATTTGTATTGAGTTACAAATGTAACCAAGCATCAACTTGGAAAGTTGTAGCTATTAAGGCATTCATATATCTATTTGACTTTTATTTCATATCTTTTGCTTATAACACATGCTATAAATTTAAGGATAGGAGTTATGAAGTTACACTTTTGTAAAATGAAATCATACGAACGGAAGGATATTATGTTTGGAAATGTATTATTATTTAATAACTTTCGTGGGATAAATAATAGTTATTATTTCGAGGCGTTACAGTTGCTTTCTGGGAAGAAGCAATAAATAATGAGATGGATTCTATCATGGGTAACAATACCTAGATGCTTGCTAATTTGCTATATGGATCCAAACCAATTGGTTTTAAATGGATTTTCAAAAGGAAAATGGAAGTTGATGGCACAATTGACAAGTTCAAAGCAAGATTAGTTGCTGAGGGCTTTACTTAAAAGGAGGGAACGGATTATCTTGATACATATGCTTTGGTGGCCAGAATTGCCACAATTTGAGTGTTAATTGCCTTAGCCTCAATCTACAAGCTTGAAATCCATCAAATGGATGTTATGACTACTTTCCTAAATTGAGAGTTAGATGAGGAAATTTACATGAAACAACCGGAAGGATTTGTTGTGCAGGGTCAAGAACACAAAGTTTGTAAACTCATTAAGTCATTATATGGACTAAAACATGCTCCAAAACAGTGGTAGGAGAAATTTGACAAAGTAATAGTGTCAAATGGTTTTAGGATACATGAATTTGATAGGTGTGTGTACAGTAAGTTTACTAGCAATAGAGGTGTAATCATATGCCTATATGTAGATGACATGCTTATTTTTGTTACTGACAATGATGTCATTGAAAGCACTAAAAAAATTTTGCCATCTAGCTTTAGTATGAAAGACATGGGCTTGGTTGATGTAATTCTGGGTATTAAGGTCAAACGAGAGGACAATAATTTGATTCTTACCCAGTCGCACTATATTGAGACAATTCTTAAGAAATTTAATCAATATAATTGTACACCTATGTCTACACCTTTTGATTCAAATTTGAAATTGTATCCTAATACTGGAAGAGTTGTTGATCAGCTAGAATACTTAAGAGTGATAGGTATCTAATGTATTCCATGACTTGCACTAGACCTGATATTGCATTTACAGTGGGAAAACTTAGTAGATACACTAGTAATCCTAGTAGCGTGCACTGGCATGCTGTTAACAGAGTACTTAAGTACTTGAGGAAAACAATAGACTATAGAATAGTCTATAATGGCTATCCAGCAATACTGGAAGGATTCACAAGCCAATTAGATAACTAACCGTGAAGATCACTCGTCCATCAGTGGTTGGATTTTTACTCTTGGATGATAAGCTATCTCCTGGGGTTCTAAGAAGCAAACATGCATAACAGACTCAATCACGGCGTCTGAGTTTGTAGCATTGGCTTCTTGTAGCAAAGAGGTAGAATGGTTAAGGAACCTCTTGTTAAAGATTAAGATATGGCCAAAACCTATTACACCAATATCTTTACATTATTATAGTGAAGCAACTCTATCACGGGCCTATAGCCATGGCTATAATGGAAAGTCCAGGCATATAGAACCAAGACATAGCTATGTTAGGCAGTTAATCACAGAAGGAGTGATTACTATTAGTTATGTAAAGTCAAGTGAAAACTTAGCTGACCCCTTAACAAAGGGACTTGCAAGGGATTTAGTGTGAAAAACATCAAAGGGGATGTATCTTAAGCCCACTTAACATAATCACTCCTGGTGGAAACTCGACTCAACGCTTGAAGAAACATCAAGTCTTGAGTTCAATGAGCCCACGTATACCATATGTCGTGATTACAAGCACTTAGTTTTATTTCAATTTGATTCCATGGTTGAAGTGCTTGGTACTTGTAATGTGAATAAAGAAGATGAGTTGGCAAACTCTTAATAAGTTTAAAACTAGATTATTAGGGTACTGTAAATTATAGAGGTACTCTCAGTAAACTTACCTATGTGCATGTAAGAGGTGGTGCCATTTCTTATGAGTCCAGGGGCTTGACTCCAGAGCGCTCATGAAACAAGATATAGACGCAAGGCTAATCCACGTGTCAGTTTGTTTGAATACCTAAGGTAACCTGTACTGTGTGTGAGATACGTCCAGTTAGTTGTATAAGATCACTAGTGCAAAGACAAGTCTACTATGCCATCTTGACTAACTTTGAAGTGTCTTCACTAAGTGAATAATTCAAATCGTAAGTTATCTTCACCTATGCATAATGCTACCAAGTGAACCAAGAATCATCATCTGGTATTTTGAAAATGGTAGGGGAATGTTAGGGAATTTTCAAAATGGTTTTCAAAATTTATGGTTTAGTTTTTTGGGTGTTTTCAAAACCTTTCTTGTTTTTCTTTGGAAAGCTTGAAATAAGCTTGGAGATTTTGTCCCGCACTGGAAAGAGAGGAAAACATGGAGCACTTAATAAAGTGCTACATGGAATATTCCTTTGAATGTGAAATTGTGGAATGCATACTAGTGTGCATGCACTCACACTACAAGGATGGTGCTTTGCACCATCTGCACATGCACGCACACACACATAGGCGCGTGTAGCATAGGCAGTGGGCTATGTGGCGTTTGACTGCGCACTTTACACTTTGCACAAATGCATTGGCACAAGGCACCATGAGGGCACTTTTCTATTTGTAGCGGACAAGTTAAAGCAGTGACTTAGATCCAACATGGCATGGGTGGCGTAGAATACAATCAAGTCCGCGTGATAGTGATGTGGTGTCTGTTGGTGATGAGTCAACTAACAGATCGAACGATTGCGTGTCTGATCTACAGCGATTTGATCATAGCTGTTGATTGGAGATGCGTGCGATCGTATGAATAAGATGGCACCTGATCGTGATCAAGTATGATCGGTCAAGGCATCTATTCGGTGTGAAAATGATTTTCATCATAGATCACCGATCTAACGGTTAGATCTGATCAGATGTGATCAAGAAACAAGACTATTCAATTAGATGCATCAAGGCCTATAAATAGGCTGCAAAATTAGCTATTTCAATCCATTCAAAAATCCAAAAAGCATTCTTGCAATTCTTGTAATGCCCCGAAATAATTAACATTAACTAATCCCATGTTAGTGCTACAATTGATCAATAATCTCATAACTTTTATTCAATATATCTTTGATCATTACAAAAGATGACATATACAATATATATTCACCAATCCTAGATTCTAAATCCATATCATATGGCATGGATACAAGAGTAATAAGATAAATAAAACCAAGTAATGAAATGCCTTAATGGCTACAACTTTCCAAGACGATGCTTCGTGTAGACCGCCCGAGAACTTCGCTCTCCGCGCGCGAGGGCGCAAATCGTTTTGTTCTTAGCTACTACAGTTCGGACTCATGTCACGGTTCTGAATCTAATCTCACAAAGTGTAATGTGAGACCGATAAATCACCAAAGAGTCCAAATCCGGCAAAACATTTTGGAAAATCAATTTTTAATAAAGAAGTTCCAAACATGGACTACTTTGCCAGATACAAAGTCGCCACCTAAATGTTTTATTTTGGAAAATTTAGGAAATCCTGACTCATGCCTAAGGCCACATGTCCGTCATCACCAAAGTTGTCTCGGCTCAGGAACTTGGGTACGAGAGGGGAAGGTCATGCAATGAGCACCCCCGCTCGCCTGATCAAAGATCGGCCTTTACTAACATGATATTTTGTTTTTGAAAACACATGTGTTCTTATTCCGGTTATTAACCTAGAATTACTACGTGATGCGCACAGCATACAAGTATAGACTAGATCGCCTAAGTTGGAACAAAACATTGCATGTTCGTTTGTGAAAATGATTTCAAGTTTGCTACTCACAAGTAGGCTAAGTCGGAGATTTTGCCGCTCTCAAGTGGGCTTAAAACTCGCATTTCAATGAATTGTTCCAATTCAAGCGATTCAACCTTCACCCACAGGCATTCAAGCAGTTTAATCAATTAAGCAGTTAACCTCATGGCAAGCATCCTAAACATGGAAACATTTACACGCATGTAAGGATGCTAAAGCATAAACACTCACAGTGTACTCCGAACCAAAACAGAGAACTAGTTAGAAATCATGCATGATCCTAGTTCATGTTAAGATGGCTAATGCAACACATGCAAAAATGCAACTAGGATAGGCTCGGCTATTCTTAAGATGGCATATGAAATGCAACTTGATAACATGCTGTTGAACACGTATTCAAGTAAATGTGTTGAAATACAATGCAATTTGTATGATGCGCCGAGCCCGGTGCATGCAAAACAGATTAATGGATGCACGCATGCAAGCATAAGGTATGCTAATCGAAATATGCCCTTAAACTAACCATCGTAAGCGGTTAAGTAAAAGGGAGAAAGAAATGGGGGTTGGAAGACATGCGTCACACACAGACACGCTTATTACAACAGTTAGCACTCTTGACGGAGGGTCCGAATAAGAAGCTAACTAGCTAATCTAAGCTAATTAAACTAATTATTACATCATAAAACTAATTAACTAATAAGCTAACTAATTAAGTACAAAACTAAGCTAATTAACTAACAAGTTAACTAACTAGTTATTACAACACAAATAAGCAGATAAGCGCATTAACTACTTAAATACAAAACCAAAGCATAAACTAGCTAAGGAAAGCAATAAAGAGAGGTCCTCGGGATGAGGAGTGCATCCATGCTCGGTTGCCTCGTTCGGAAATCCATCGCGATGCCCCAACTTGCCTCTGTTTGTAATTGTTCTCAGAACCTTGCACCAAGCTCCAGATAGCTTCTAACTTACCTTTAGGACCCTCAGGAGCATGGCCGACTAGTTGTTGATGTTGCCAACCACCTGCCGACCACTTTTCTTTGCTACAGACTAGAAAAAGTGGTTGGCCAGCTAGTTTTGCTGGTCGGCCGACCAGTTTTTGCTGCACTTCTCTAGTTTGTTGCAACAGAGAGCAAGAAAGGGCATGACAATGTATTTGCAAGATATGTGTGCACAACCACCCTCCCTATCATTTCATAAGCTCAAGAGAGTGCGGTTCTCGACCCTCGGGCCACCAATCGCACATTTCAATGCATGATGGCCGAGAAGTCAATTTGCACAATTCAATATGAAATAAATGCACACATAAACACATAAAGCCTTGACCTCTATCATGTATGATCAAAAGGGTCGGCGACCGAGAATTGAGGCACATTTCATCACTTTAAGTATGAAACGTCCCTCGTTTCTCTCGTTTGGACTAACACCTAATCCAAACAAATGCAATGCAACTCAAGATACTAAACACAATGCAACTTAAGCATGCTAAACACAATGTAAGGCATACATACACAATGCAATGCAACAACATGGCATACTCAATGCAATGCAACATGGCATACACAATGCAAACAACAATATAGCGTACACAATGCAATGTAACATAAGCATGCACAATGCAAATAACATGTAAACAAACATGCTTGATGGACTTAAACCGAATATGGATAAACCTCAGTCATGCCCAAAACAGTGGCCATAATGCTAAAAAATGAAGGCACAAAAGCATATACAAGCATGCACATGCATTGGCCTATCAACTAGGCCTAAGAGCATAACCCTCAAGAGTGCTCAAGGAGTGATAAATATGGAAGTGTAACAACACCATATGTACTGAAATAAAGTATGAAATGATGCCAAATCATTCAAACAACACAAGCAAAGCATGCAAGGGTCCTTAAGCATTAAAGTTAGCAAAGAGGACTACTCTAGGGACATGCAATACATGGCACAAAAGCATGAATCAGCCACAAACAGAGCTCAAGTAGGTCAAAACAAAGACCAAAACATGCTAAGATGGGAGCTCAAAAGTCTAGGCATGCAAGCATACAAGCTAGGCCATAAGCTAGGCAACAATGTATAACCCTTAAAGGCATTCAAAACATGAAAGAAGTGGGAACAGAGCAATGCTATAAGCTCTAAAATATCATGATAAATGATGCCAAATCATACACACGATGCAAATGAAGCATGCTATGGTGCTCAAAACTCAAAGCTAGCATAGGCATTTGCACTATAGCTATACAAAACATGAAGCATATGGTTGAGGCAACCCAAAACAGTCCTAGAACATGTCAATATGAGTCTAAAACATGCATGTAAGGAAGCCAAAACAAGCTAGCATGAAGGGCATAAGGCATGATGCATACAAGGCCAAAAGGAAGGATTACACTACACCTATCAAGATCAAGCATGAGATGACTTAACCAACAAAAATCAAAGTTATATCATGGCAAAATAACCCCAAAAACACACTGAAATGATAACTCGCAAGTTTAGGCATGAAGGCATACGCAATGACTCATTCCTAGGCATAAAGGACCAACCCTCCAAAGCATCAAAAGAGTGAAAGATGTGAATGCATGAACATGAAACATGCACTAAAATCACATAACAAATGATGCCAAATCATTCAAATAACCCAAGCAATGCATGCTTGTGGACTTGATACACAAAGCTAACAAGCTAGCATGCATTATAGCTATACAAAGCATGGCATGCATGATCAAAAAAACACAAATCAGAGCTCGAGCATGCTAAAACATGGACAAAAGCTTCTTAGAGTTAAGCCAAAATCATGCTAGAATGGCAGTCTAAAGCATGATACACATTAGGCTAATTTGTGGGATCGCATTACAAGTGCATGGAGCATGCAAGGGGCTATCAAACCAAACCTTAACAGAGGTATATCATGGCAAAAAAACACCAAGAACATGCTGAGATGGCCCCAAAACAAGCTAGAAAGACATGCTACTTCATGAGGCATGCAAGACTAGTTTGTAAAATTTACACTACAAGTGTATAAGGCATGCAAGGGATGACAAAACCAAATCAAAACAGTGGTATGCCATGTCAAAATAATCCCAAATACATGCTAAGATGGAGCCAACATAAGCTTAACAAACATGCTCACATATGAGGCATACAAAGCAAGCATACAAAACACAAGGAGAGGGGATGACCCTCTCCTATTTGGGACCTCAAAACACCATTTCCACCACTGAAATTCCTCTGAGTTTCAGTGGTGAGAAGGCCAAAACAAGGTGGTCCCAATAGCTTAAAAGGATGGCATAAAACAAGGCCAAACAAGGCCTAAAGGGAGGGTAGACTACCCCCAACACAAAAGAGACCTTAAACAAAAATTACAAGCATACAAAACTAGACCTTTTGTAGTTTAAAGTCAAGCCAAAATAAGCATGAAAATAGGTCCAAAAGCTTAAACCAAAACAAGGGTTTTAAAGGTTAGAAGCTCACCCTTGAAGAACACCTTCAAAGCTGCAACTCCAGCACTCTTTTTGAACCAAAACCAATCCAAAGACTCCAAAACCAACCTCAAAGAGCCTCAGCAACAAGAGTATGGTGTTTGAGTGTGTGTTTGTGTGCAATAGTATGGAAAAACTACACTTTCAAGCACAAATATAGAGCAAGCAAGAAGATATAGAGATAATGATGTATGTATAGCTCAAGCATAATTTTTCTGAACCTAAGGCAGGAGGGAGGAGGCTCCCTTATATAGCAAAATAAAGTTCAAGCTTGTTGAACACACTAAGAGCTCTAAGCAATCCCTCCATACACTATGGAGGATGCTTTCTGTGCCTTCCAGCTGGCACAGCTGGCAAGACAAGATCTTCAAAAAGGTGCTGGAAAGCTGCCGACCAGTTGAAGTGGTCGGCCATCTACTTTTACTGGTCGGCCAGGACAAAAAGTGGTCTCCCGGAAAGAAAAGTGGTCTCCCATGGTGGAAAGGTGGTCTACAACATGAAAGCAAGCTAATGGCATGATGGAAGACCACTATTGGTGGTCCAAAGACCAAGAAAACCAGTTGGCCAACCAGAAAACTGGCTGGCAGGTAGGAAAAGTGGTCTCCAAGGGGAAGAACTGGTCTCCCAGAGAGAAAAGTGGTCTCCCAGGGGGGGAAGGTGGTCTACACCAGGAAAGGAAGGTGGTGGCGTGGTGGGAGACCACTTTTTCCAGCTACAAACCACTTGTAAACCACCAAAAGTGGTCTACAGAGAAGAAAACTGGCTGGCGGGGAAGAAAACTGGTTTTCAGGGAGAGAAACTGGTCTCCCACCCTTATTCCACCCTCCAAGCAAGAAAAACAAGGTTTGTGCCAAAAACAAACCAAAAAAGATGAAAGACAAAAGTTCGAGGGACAAGGTACGCAGCCGGAGGCCTCGAAAACTAGTCTACGGGCACCAAAAGTGGTCTATGACCACAAAAAGTGGTCGCCAAGACCTCAGTGTCCCTCTAGACCAAGGCAACAAGGCATGGTTCGAAAACCAAGCCAAGAGGAGAACGTTAAGCGGTCCTAAGACAAGGCACGCGGCCGAAGACTTCGGAAATCAGAAACTAGTCTCCAAGAGAGAAAAGTGGTCTACGACCACAACAAGTGGTCTACAAACCACAAAAAGTGGTCTCCAAGACCTTAGTGTGCCTCTAGGCAAGGGAAAACAAGGTTTGGTTCAAAACCAAACCAAAAGGAAATCAAGACAAAGCACTCGGTCAAAGGCTCCGGAAACCGAAAACTGGCCTACCAAAGGGAAAAGTGGTCTACGGACCTCTCTCTCCCTCCAGGCAAGGTCAACAAGGCTTAGTCCACAAACCGAGCCAAAACACAAAGAGTTCAGAGGCCCAGAGGCAAGGCACTCAGCCGAAAACTCTAGAAACTTGAAACGAGCACAATATGCACTATCACCGAGCGCTCAATCGATGACGTCCGAGTCTTAAGGTCAGTCAAAAATGGGGTGTCTACACTTGGTTACAACAAAATGAGTTTAAACTCAATACAAGTAAAGCCATGGGCTTAAACAAAAATAATTACATCAAGAAACCAAAAATGAAGCCTTAAGCTCCAAGTCAGCACCTGAAAGTTTTTCTACATAGAGTGAGCCACAACCTAATAGAGATACTCTAACACAGTATATGAATCTTAGCAAAATTATAAGGTGAATGCACATGCATGCCTTTTGTCAAACATTTCTCATTTTTCATCTCAAAATAAAGTAATGCCAGATTATAAATCAACTCATGAAAATAATCTTTTTATAATAGAAAATAGGGCAGTGGATACAACACACTAGGAATCTCTAGGTACATATCTGCCGGTAGCCTATACAAGCACTAGCAAAGCCATTTTACCAGCACTAACCAAAAGGATCAACACCTAACAGCGCGGGTTTCTGGACTTTCACCAAGGACACACAAGCCACCATAATAAAACCACAACCACACCCCTTAACCAGATTCACCACGGTATTCACCCCTTTTTTTCTCAAAAACCAATATATTTGCAATGTTCAATATTAAATGATGCTCAATGCACAATGTATGAGAAATTAGTTTCGATTCAACCTAATCCTCATGCAATGTCTACAATAATCAAGACTATCATCCATTGATAGCCTAAAATAGATATTTCTATTCAAAAAATAATTTTCAATCAAAAGATACAATTGCATCAATTACAATGAGAGTGATATTACATACCCAACTCCACCATTATCATCAACATAAACATTGTTCGAATTTCACAATACCCGACATTATTTTCCATTTCCTTTCACAATTCCAAATATCCTAAATCTAGGACGAAACCCCCTTTGTTTTACAAAATCAATTATAAGAGGAAATATCCACCATTTTGACATATCTCACTCATAAATACCTCTCTACAACCATTTTCAAGAATCCATTTAGAAAACCCCTCTTTTGATTTCAAATCCAAACCCTAAGTTTTTTTTTCTCCAAAATCTCCAAAATCAATACCCGTTTCAAGAACAAATAACTAAGCTAAAATCATATAAAAGAGTCAAAGAAATCCCTACCTCAAAGTAGAAGACACAAAGAAACGATGGGTAGAACTTGACGAAGTCAAAAACACAAAATACTCATATTAAAATGAAGCCCTCGACGTGCTCAATGTTTTTCTCTAAAGAACTAGGGTAAGAAAACCCACGGATTTAGAGTATTTGAGGCTAGAAATGAGAACTAAAGAGAGAATGTAAAGATTTTAAGGTTTTGAAATGTTTAGAGAGAGAGCGAGACGAAAAAAGTGATCCAAAAAGTTTTTTTCTCGGACTGATATACACACAAACTGCTTGAGCGACCAAAATACCGCTCAAGCAAATAGACACAATAAGTGACACAGCTCAAGCACACAATGACCCCTTCTTAGTAGTTTTGTAAACTGCAAAAGATTGCTTGAGCATAAGAAATGTCGCTCGAGCACAGATATCACACTCTTAGTTGTTTTACAAACTATAAAAGACCGCTCGAAAGCAGAAATGGTCGCTCGAGCGAAAAAGCAAATACTAGGCAACAACTCTTTGAAAAAATGACTTCTAAACCTATTTCAAGCACAACCAAAACTCTCAATAGACAGACTTAACAAGTACTATGATGGAAAAGAGATGAACAACAGTTAAGTACATGGATTCTTGGATCCAAAAGCAACAAACGGGTTGGGTCTAAACCAAAATTGTTATAATTATCTTTCTCTTTCCCTCTTGATTTAGAATTTTCGATCAAGAGTTTCTTAAGCAAGTTTTTGTTTTTCTTACTAGCAATCAAATTCTGCAGACTTGATTATCAGTGTCTTGGTTTTCTTGATTATATTAAGAGTATTATGATCTACTATCATCAATGTAGACGCCAGTAGACTTGATCCTTAGAACAGGCTTCATTGTATCCTTGAGGCAAATTTGTTGTAACCCCTTACATACCTTTTGGTGGGTGCAAACATTGTCTTTAGGAAAGCGACTAAGTAATGCGACTTGAAGCACCAAATTTCTATTCTATATAGACAAGATCATCGCCAAGTTTTGAAGACCTGGAGACCACTAACTACATAATTCAAGACAAATTGTTCCAACAAGTTTTTGAAATACCTATTTTCTCTCTCATTGTTGAGATCCCTCAAGAAGCAAATAGACATAGTAGTACTTTTTCAGATAAGAAATTGTACACTTAAAAATGGCAAGTACATTCATACCCAATTCACAACATAATGGGAATAAGCAATGATGTCTTATTTATAGGCTTGAGCAATCCTAAAGGCTATTATTGGTTATTCCAAGGTTGCCTTATCTCTTTCTCGTAGTGCCTCCCACTTAATCGATTAGCAATCCCAAATGAAACAGGACTCTATCCTAATTGAAGGCATGTGTGGTCGTCTATCCTCACGTGCAACAGCACACCGCATGTTCAGTTACACATAGGCCCACGTGTAGCCCTGGACCCACTAATGTAGCTCTCTCATGCAAAATGTGGTTCTCCTATGCAATGTGTTGTACGCAAAGGTGGTAATGACACTAGTGGTGTTGATCCTGGTCTGTCTATTTCGGAGGTTGGTGTTAGCAAAAAGGAAGTTGATCGTAGAGGATCAGTTGTTATGGACCCCGCCGAATTTTCTAATGTTTTATGAAATGTAATCATTAGTGTAAAAAATAGTGATATGACTTAAGATGTAATAGTTGATGATAAGGGAAATGTAGTAAGTAAATAAAAGTTTGAGCGGTTTCATAAATAAAATTAATAAAATTTTTCATTAATCATGATAGTAGTTACATTAACATTAAACCATTCTCTCATTATTGCGGACATTGTATCTAACCAACACCAACTACTGTCCCCATTAGTTAATATAATACATGAAATTCCTACTCTAATAGTGAGATCTGGTTGAAATTTAAAAAATACATGGAAGTCTCTTTGGTAACCTATTAAATTCTTCATTAATTTGGTAAGGACTGTCGAGTATTTGATGTTGTCTATGACGTTGTAGACGGCGTCTTGATCATAGTCCTTGAAGTTTATTCTCTATGATGTTGTAGACGGCGTCTTGATCGTAGTCCTTGAAGTTTATTCTGCCAGAGAAGTAATTATGTCGTCCGAGACTTCTGGCACAGGCAGTTTTGCCAGTTCTTGAGGGTCTTTCGAGGTATAAGGAGATTAGGCGAATGGCCCGCTGTTCCGAATCCTATTATCAGAGGAGGAGGAGAGTTCTTTATCAGTATATAAATCATGTATATTATTCTTGGGTATCCCTAATCTAATGTTGTTGTCTTCACTGTAAATAGAGAAACAACAATTTTGACATAACTTGTATTGTACAAAATTCTGACTTACAAACAAAATATTATTTTCTGCCCATTTTTTTGCTTCTTCATTTAAAAAAGGAAATGAATTAAATGGGCTAGTATATGAGGGCTGCTCTTATTTGTAATGATCCCTCAAAAAAGTTTTTAATTAGGGGTATTTTGTGACGTAATTGGTGGGACGTCTTTCTTTGCAGAGTGCATAGAATTGTTCATTTATTTCTGCTTCTGGAAGTATTCCCCACTAGAGTTCGTCTCTGTTCTTCGAAGGACTTTTCCCCTTAGATAAAAATTCTCCTCATTCGACGAACTCGCCTCCTTTCTATTTATACTATCAACTTGCTGTTGGAGAGTGGAGCTTTTCTATATTTGGATGATAGATTCTGCTGTTGGTTCCGGTGAGATTGAAAAATCTTGAGTTGGTAGTTTGGATCTTCTTTGTGCATTGAACCATGGCATGAAGATGAGGGTTTCCATCTTCGTGGAGCTCCATTGTGACAAGTATGTAGTATAGCTGACAGTCTAGTTGGAGAAGGGATTGGAGGAGTTCTAAGAGTTGTTCTTTTGGGCATTGGCATTGTGGGTAGGTGAGGAAAACATTCTTGGCATAGAAACGGAAAGAGGCTTGGTGAGGCATTTTGTAGTGGTAAACAGTGAACTCACACCAGCTATACAAAGCCTCTCTATTAGTTAAAAAACGCGGTGTGAATGGTGTGACTGGGGGGGGCACTGTATTAATATTACCAGCGCCCCCCCTCCCCCGCGCTAATCTGGGCCATCATCCATTGTTGTACTTGTGGACATGTGTATGGATGGGGTTAAAAGGAAGTCACACCCGGACCCAGGTGTGAGTGGTGTGAGTACTTTTAATTGCTTTGTCGAATAGTCCGATACACGTGTTGTGTTTCTGGTGGTTTGCGTGGTTGTAAAGTAAAGATTCTTGTAGAATGATAGACATAAAGCAAAGACGAGAAAATGATTATGCTTTTGAATTATTTTGAATGGGGCATCTTCGTCCTTACACGCAAGCCACTTTGGCTATTTATTTGGTACCAGAAAACATTTGATGGCAATGAGGAATATGCCTTTGTAGTGGGATAGCTATTGTGGTGAAGTTATTTTCTGATACATTGTTTCGTCCCTCCTTTTCTGTCTTTCTTTTTGTTGATTGTATTGGTATACAATGTTGTACTCCTTAGAAGACTATCCCGAGAATTACGAGTAGTTCACTCAAATGTGTGTAGATCATTTTTTGACATGGCAAATAGGACTTTAGGAAGCGAGCCGACGGTCAACTCCGGCGAAGTTTGTTCCGGTGTACGAGGAGCAGAGGAAAAAAATATCAAAGTTAAGGGGTCTGAACAGAAGGGTTAGAAGAGGTAGGAGAATATGTAGAATTTGCAGGATAAAATATTTGGAGTGTTTTATAAAAAAATGGAAGGAGTAATGAGCAGCCAGTATCAGACTCCCCTTGCGTACCGAAGGTCAAAGACACCGGTGGCCAGTGGATAGTAACACTAAAATGTACGAAAACTGTATAAAATTTGTAAAAACTCTCTGCAATAGATAAAAAAAAAACATATCTTGAAATTTTAAAATTTTTTGATATTTTTCTCTCTTTATTGTTTGTCTGTTGGAATATCAATGACCTTTTTCCTTGATAAAAAGGGGAAAAAATTAACATGTTATTTTTTAAGATATTGATGAGTCACTAATGGATACTTTGTTTTAATTTTTTTTATCAAGATTGTAAGAAATTAGTTTGTTGATAAAGTTAATTACAATTAAAGGATATTCGTTGGTCTATCAGTTCGAACCCTTGACCTTTCCCTCGCCACACCTTAAGGTGTGGTTATAAGACTACTGGATGTGCACATTTCAACTATGATTTTATGGTAAAAGGCACAACAACATAATAAAAAAAATATCCACAAAATATAGTCACTTTACTTATCTATTATGAGAATGTCTGATCAAATCATTGACTTGATCGTCGGAGGGTCCTCCCAACCTAATTAGGTTGGGTTGATCACTAACTTTGGTTCCTCTTACAAATACAAGAGTTGATGCATCATCTCGCTAAGCTTGTATGAAGACAAATTCACCATCCACACTTACAATTGATTTCCATCTATTAATACTATAATACTAGAACCAAAAAAGGATCAATCTATTAATGCTATAATATTACCAAAAAAAATAAAAATAAAATTACATTTCAATTTATTTCAAAAAATAATAAACCAAATAAATAAAATTTGTTATTTAGAATTACATAATCACTATATGTGTTGCAAATTTTAAAAAAAAAAGTAATTATAATAAAATAAAATAATATAAGGGATATTAAGGGGTGGTGGAAATGCAAAGGGTTATTTTGGTCTCTATATAAAAACAAACTCTTTAATTCTGACAGCTTTTGAAGCTTCTATTACTTTCTATACAAGTGAGAGTAATTATGTTCATTTATTATTTTCTCAATGTATACCTTATGGCACAAGTTAACAAAAAGTTATAGTGCATTTAATGTAGTATTAAATTATGTTGATTTTGATAAGTTTTTAATTTTAACTACTCATTACATTGATAAGTTTCTAATTTTAGTAACTTATTAAATAAAATATATTTATTATTGCATGTTTTAATGACTTTTGAATTTAAATACAACTACTTTGTAATTAATATTTTACATATTCATGAATAAAAATAATTATTATTTAATATTTAACAAACTTCAAGACATTAAATATAGTAAAACATTATTAATTATTCCTTAAATAATGTCATAGAGGCACTTGTTAACGAGATAAACTTTTCTCCGTACCTCATCTCTCCATACCTTTCAATACACTTCTTTTATGTTTCAATCTGGACTCGCATCGATGATCCGAACCGTCTATCTCATAGGCCTCGCAATAAAAGCCATCCATGTAAAAAATCAGCTTCATCGAACAACTATAAATACATAAACAAATTGCATTTTATTTTATAAAATGGACGGTTTAAATTTAATTATATTTACTATTCATTTTATGAAACAAAATGTGATTTATTCTTGCATTTATAATTATCTTATGATTTTTTGTATGGATGACTGTTATTGTGGAGTCTACGAGATAGATGGTTCAGATTATCGATACGGGTCCAAATTGAAACCTCAAAAAAAAGTATGGAGAGATACAGAAAGATGAGGAATGGAGGGGAGCTTTTCCCCTTGTTAACATGATAAATATAAGGATAAATTATAAATATATCCCTTGAGATTTGTTTAAAATACAGATTACCCCCTGTGATTTGAAAAATTACAAATACCTCGTTAACAGAATTTTCTATTTAGTAGAATTAACTGAAAAAAATAAAATTTCTAACTACTGTCCTATACAATAATAAAATTACCTAAATTATTAATTGAAATAAATTGCTAACATTATTAAAAATGGTTAATTGACTTGATGATTTATTGATAAAATGAGTCATTTGTTATGAAATTAGAAATTTCGATGAGCGGGATGTAATTTTCAGAATTATAGGAGACAAATCATATTTTAAGCAAATCTTAAGAGGCGTATTTGTAATTTGTGTTGGAGCATGTGTGAATATAGAGTCTCACATCAGATAAAGAGTAAAATAGATGAGTCTTAATATGGGCTCTCCACTTATAGGCTCAAGCTTTTAAGTGAGTATAAGTTTCAAATAATATGTGTTCTGTTTTGATATGGCATTTGTGGACTCTAGAGTTTCTTCCTAATGGATTGGCCAGTATTGCTGTGTGTTTGTGGGCTCTTTAATTTCCTAACAACTGGTATCAGAGCCGATGGCAAACGATCTATGGACAGACTCTCCTGAGGCATTGATGTTGGTGGATTTGGGCTTGCACAAAAACTCTTGATGGGGCAAGAAAAATCCATGATAACTTTTGATGGAGTAAAGAAAATTCTTGATACACATGGCAAGGTTGAATTACGGCAAGATGACTCTCAATAGAGTATGGTGGTTCATAATGGAGTGTGTGCAGGTGACCCAAGCTACACTCGATGTTGGAGAATTATAGATCAAGATAAATGAGGAGTGTATAATGATCAATGATGAACTTGCTGATGATAGATCAAAACTCGAGGGGGAGCATAGAGAGACCCAATGTTTGGTTCACACATGAAGGGAAAATTGTTGGAGCATGTGCAGAGGTAGAGTCCCACATCGAATAAAGATTAAAAGAGATGAATCTTAATATACATTAGATGGGTTCTCCACTTACAGGCTTAAGCTTTTAAATGGGTATGAGTTCCAAATAATGTATGTTGGGTCTTAATATGGCATGTGTGGACTCTAGAGTTTCTCCTTAATGTATTAGGCCGGTATTGATGTGCACTTGTGGGCTCTCTAATTTCCTAACAATTTACCCTATATATAATAATAAATTTTCATTCCCAAATCATTGGTGGATCCTAGATCCTCATCAAAATCAACATCGTATCTATTTATGGTACTGTATTTATTGCATTCTCAAACACAACGTCGTAGCCCCAAAAACAATTCAACAATGCTACGTCTATCAAATTTGGTAGATCCAAAAAAAATACAGCAATGCAATATCCATCAAATTTGGTGTCACTTGAATTGTTTGAATTTATTCATGCCAGTCGTTCGAATGATAGGGTGATGATCGCGGTAGACGAGGGTGAATTGTCTAAATTTGTTCATGCTAGTTGTCCGGATAATAGGGTGATGACTGTGGTAAACGAGGGTGAAACCGGTTGTCCAGCAGGTTGTCCGTCTGGCACAAATTCAAACAATTTTGGCGACAACAAATTTGGTAGATAAATCATTTCACATTTTTTTTTAAAAAAAATAAATAAAAGCTTAAATGTCGTGTATCAAATTTTCATCATTTATTTATATCTCTTTCTACTAATTTGTTAAAAGAATTAATTTTTTAATTTTAAATTTACATATTAATTTCAGAGAACTTAAGGGTTTGTAGGATCCATTATTGATCTTGTTTTGATTATATAAATGGTTCATATTTATTCTATTTAAAAAAAGTAGACAGGAAAATAATAAGTTTTTTTTCCCCCAATTCTTGAAATTTTTTCACTAACAAATTCTAAAATCTCAACTAAAAAGCTTGAACATGAAACTGAATTTAGGCAGTCTAGGGATGCATTTGTTTAATTGTGTTTTAATTTTAATTTTTTAAAAACATAAATTTATTTGGTGAATTATTATTAAAAATAGTTGTAACAAACATTTTTTTATAATGAAAATGATATTTTTTTGGAAAACATCAAAAAGTGCTTTTCCATTTCTGTATTATTGTTTTGTTTTTGAAAACACAAATAACAAAAATGAAAAAATAAAATCAAAGAAAACAAAAACAAACCAAACAAGCATAATTCTGATTTGAGCTCTATAATAAGGTCAATTGTGCTGAACTTTTCATTGTTTTAGATTTTGCATATTTTATGAAATTATATAATGTTACATAAAATAAAATAAAATAAAATAAAACAAAACAAAACAAAACAAAACAAAATTTTCTTACAAATTCCCCTGAAATCTCTTGTTATTCCATGTATTTATGGCTTAATAAAAAAGTATTTATGGCAAAATAAATAAATTTATCAGTTCCTTATCAAAACAAACTTGCCTTACTTTTTCAAAGCTGCTACATCCACCGAAAAAGGGGGAAAATGTTTGGTGGCCACAAATTTTGTAGCTCAAATGGCCCGAAACTGCCAAAACGACATCGTTTTACATCGTTTTACACTCAAAACAATGTCGTTTTGGGTGTTTTGAGCCATTTGAGCCACAGAATTTGTGACCCCCTAGCATTGCTGGAAAAAGGGTCAGCCTGACATGCCTAAATGAGGTGGAGGGTTTGTGTTATGTATAAGCCCAGTTGTCCCAATTTGTGTGTGGGCTTCACACCCACTATTCAATCAGAAAATCAAATCACTCTGTTGGCTCGCCTTTCTCAATCTCATTGGTTTTAAGTTTTAAAACTTGTAGTTGATTAAGAATTGAAAACCAATCCAATTTCTTACTGTTACAAACTTTTTCATATAAACTCTTTTAATATATTTTGTTATAAATTCTATTATTATCTTTAAAGGCAATAAATGTTTGAAACTTTTAGACCAAATAAAACCTGATTCTTTTTCATTAAATCTCATTATAATTATTATTCAATTTGAGTGTTGGAGATTCAAGACCTTCACTCCTATTTATACTCAACAATTTTCCACAGATTGATGCAGGAAAAAAAAAACTCTCCTATTCTCCCAAAAATTTTGTTATCATTCAAAAGCTCACTTCTCTGTTATTTTCTATTTGTGGGCAATTCTGGTTCAAGGCGTGGTTCTTATCCTCCTGGTGTACGTGAGTGTTGTGAGCATTACTGGGTTGAATCTTGGAGCTACTGTCATCCATTAACACCTACACATAGAGAGGATCAGTTGCTTTAGGATAGTGATCACATGCCTCTCGGTTTCTCACAAGCCAAATTTACTATTAAATTTATTTTTTCTGTTATACTTTATAGTTACATGCTTTAGGATTTTTTATTATGTTTTACAATCTTGCATATTGTAGTCTTATACAATATGTGTACCTTTGGTATTCATTATTTAGTTATTGTGTTAGTTTACAATTATTTAATTGTTGGATATGTTTCATTATGCTAGGTTTCTGATATTCTAAAGCAACTAATCAAATATAGAATCAATCAAAACAAATTTTATTTTATATATAAAAAATTAAAACAATTTGTGGTTCTTGTATATCAGTAAGTCAAATATTAAAAGTTTATAAAGACTTGCAATTGGCTTTGTCATTGTGAATAGCTTGCTTGCCCTTAGCTATGTTAAATACCTAGTCTCGTGGCCAGAATTGATGAGGCTAGCACTTCTAAACTAGAAAAATTTAGTGGAGAACATTTTAGGAGATGGCAAATTCAAGCGCGCTGTTGGCTTACCGTCTTGGGGCTATTTTCCGCTATTGACAACTCTTAGCCTAGCCTAGACCAAACATCATCTTGGATGATAGAAGAGCAAATTGAATATCACTGTTATCATAGAATTCTTAGTGCCCTTTCTGACCATCTTTATGATATGTATCTTAATGAAACTATAACCACAAAGGGGCTTTGGGAAATATTAGAGGCTAAGTATGGGAAATATTAGAGGCTAAGTATGGGATAGATGATGTTGGCATAAATAGGTTTACTGTTTCGACTTTCAACAATTATAAGATATCAAATGAAAAACATATAGGTGAACAAATTCATGAACTTCACGAACTTTTGAGGGACATTGAAAAAAGTGGGATAATTTTTAGTGAAGATTTCAAAGTGTCATGTCTTATTGATAAACTACCTTCATCATGAATAAACTTTGCCCAGTCTCTTAGGCACAAACAAGGAAAGTTTACCTTGACTCAAACTTTAAACTCCCTTAGAGTGGAAGAGAAACATAGAGCTAGTTTCCCCAAACCATCAGCGAACCTGCCCAAGGTAAACCTTATTGAAAATAAAAATAGTAGCAACAATAACCACCGTAACAATAAGAATTTCAACAAGAACTTCAACGATAGGCCTTGAAATTTCAACAATAGAAATAATTTAAAACCTAGGGGCACAGACTTCAAAACCAATCGGTTCAATCCAAATAGAAACCTAGCTCTAATTCATCAAAATAGTGACAAACCCAAGGGCATCATTAGCAAGCATTGCTTTGTTTGCAGAAGGATGAATCATGTTGCAAAAGATTGCTATTTCAAAAAGACCAAACCAATGCAATATCAAAGGAATTCAAGGGCTCAAGCGAATATGTTAAAAGAGAATCAAGTTGAACCATCTTTTAGGTATAGTTCCTCTTTAGTAAATTTTACTTGCGAAAATAAGGATTGGTGGTTAGACTCTGGAGCTGATGTGAATGTTTGTTTTGATCATAAATGTTTTAAAACTTATTAGGAGTCAAATAAAGGAAATGTAACACTAGGCAATAATTCAACCGCAGAAGTGCTTGGAGTTGGTAGTGTGGAATTGAAGATGACATATGGGAAGACATTGATTCTTAAATAAGTGCAGCATGCTCCACAAGTTAGAAGAAATTTTATTAGTGGGTTTAGTTTAGTACAACAAGGTGATAAAGTAGTTTTGGAGTCTAATCGAGTTGTAATAACCAATAATGATATTTTTGTTGGGAAAGGTTATGTTTCTGAGAGTTTATTTAAATTGAATATTGCTTCTGATGACAATGAATTTTTTGCTCAAATTTTGAATGTGGAATCGTGTGATGTATGGCATAGAAGATTGGGTCTTAATAATTTACAAAAAATAAGGAAAATGATGGAGTTAAATCTTATACCCAAATCACAAGTGGATTTTAAATGTAAGTGCAAAATTTCTGTTCAAGCTAAACAAGTTAGAAAAGCCCATAAAAATGTAGAGATTAAGGATACCCAACTCTTATAATTAATTCCTTCTGATGTTTGTGATTTAACTAGGCCACCTACTAAAGCTGGAAATAAATACTTTGTAACATTTATTGATGATTGTTTCGAGGTATTATTACATTTATCATATTAAAACCAAAGATGATGTCTTTAATAAATTTGTGGTATACAAAAATGTGGTGGAAAATCAATTAGAGAAGAAAATTAAGGTTCTTAGGTCTGATAGAGGAGGAGAATATAGTCTTACTAATCTTTGATCTTATTGTGAAGAGCATGGAATTAAGCACGAGGTAACACCGTATCATACACCTCAATATAATGGAATAGCATAAGGAAAGAACAGGACCTTAATGGATATGGTGAATGCAATGTTATTAAGTTCTGCTTTATCTGAAAATTTGTAGGAGAAAACAATACTTAGTGCATGTTTTGTCTTAAATAGAGTAATCTTGAAGAATAATGTTAAGACGCCTTGTGAAATATGGAAAAAAACATGTCCTTATCTTAGTTTCTTAACAGTGTAGGGCTGTTTAGCTAAAGTAGCCATACTTGAGCCTAAAAGGAAGAAAATAGGTCCTAAGACAATAAACGTTGTATTCTTAAGCTATTCTCATAATAGTACTGCTTATAGGTTTCTAGTTTTTTATTCTGAAATTAGTGAGATTACCAACAATACCATAATAGAATCTAGGAATGCCACATTCTTCAAACATGTTTTTCCTTACAAAACGCGAATTTCAAGTCAAGTTAATGACTTTCCATCAACTAGTCATAATCATGTTTCTAATACTAGTATGGTTCAAGAAAAAGAGTTAGAACCTCAAGAACTTAGAAGAAGTATGAGAACTAGAATATAAAAGAATCTAGAAGAAGGATTCTATACATTCTTGATAAAGAGTGAACCCATAACCTATAATGAAGCATTGACCTCAATAGATGTACCATTCTGGAATGAGGCCATTAATAGTGAGATAGAATCAATTTTACAAAACAATACTTGGGAAATAGTCGATTTGCCTCTTGGAAATAAATCAATTGGATGTAAATGGATATTTAAAAAGAAATTAAAGCCTAATGGAAATATTGATAAATATAAGGCAAGATTGGTAGCTGAAGGATTTACTCAAAAGAAAGGGATTGACTATTTTGATACGTATTCACCTATGTCTAGCATTACTACCATTAGGACCCTTGTAGGCCTACCATCCATCCATAATTTAGTAATATATCAAATTGACATGAAGACAACATTATTGAATGGAGATTTAGATGAAGAAATTTATATGGAACAACCTAAAGGTTTTGTGGTAAAAGGACAAGAACACAAGGTTTGTAAGTTAGTAAAATCTCTATATGGTCTTAAGCAAGCTCCAAAACAATGGCAAGAGAAATTGACAAGGTGATCTTAGATTTTGATTTTAAATTTAATAAGTATGATAAATGTCTATATTACAAAGAGGTAAATGGGAATTTTGTGATTCTTTGCTTATATGTGGATGACATTTTGATCTTTGGGACTAATTTAGAGATAGTAAAAGACACTAAATCTCACTTGTCTAAAAAGTTTGATATGAAAGATTTGGGAGAAGCATATGTGATCTTAGGAATGAAATTAGAGAGGACACCTCAAGGAATTAGCTTAAGTCAAAACAATACCATAGAAAAAAATGTTAAAGAAATTTGAGTATTATGATTGTAAACTTGTCTCTACACCTTATGATCCTAGTGTACAATTGAAGAAAAATAATGGTCAACCGATTTTACAATTGAAGTATTCTCAACATAGGATCCTTACTCTATATTGCTAATAAATCAAGGCCTGATATTGCATATGTTGTTGGAAGGTTAAGTAGGTACACACAAAATCTTAGTAATGAGCATTGGATAGCCTTGGAGAGAATTTTTAGTACTTATGAGGAACCTTAGACTATTAATTGATTTATAGAGCTTTTCTGACTGTAGTAGAGGGCTATAGTGATGCTAATCGGATTACTGACAACTTAGAAATTAAATCTATTATTGGTTGTATGTTCTTATTAGGAGGGGTTACTATATCTTGGGGATCTAAAAAACAAACTATAATCTCTAGAAGTATAATGGAAGCTGAGTTAATAGCTTTAGACACAACTTGCGTTGAAGTTTAGTGGATTAAAAACTTGTTACTAGATACCTTTTGTAAGCAGACCCATACCTGCCATCTCTATACTCTATGATAGCAAAGCTGTAATTGATTTAGTCAGACAAACTCATACTAATAAAAAGATAAAAAGGCATGTTCATGTAAGGTACAAATCATTGAGGGGCATGCGTAGTAAAAATATAATCTCATTAGATTTTGTGAAATCAGAACTCAATATTGCTGATCAGCTGACCAAAGGTCTATCTAGGAGCGTAGTCCTAGATCTGTTGAGGGGGATGGCCTTAAGCCCACCAGGAAGTCATCTAGGGAGGTAACCTATCTTCTGTGATTGGAGATCCCATGAAGGAAGTTCAATGGGTAAAAACAATCCATATTGCATGACTTGTATGCAACACTTTTTAAAGAAAAGAGACATTTTTAGATTCTTCTGCTCATCCCTATGGCAATAGTGCTATGAACTATGACAAGTTAGGAAGGGTTTAACCCTGAATGAATCCAAGGCAAACAAACTGTTGCGAGGTATATTTTGTCACTATACCCTTGGAGGATTCACCTAAGTGGGAATTTTCATGAGGCCACGACTTGGAAACTTAGGCAAGTCTGTAGTAACTCCCATGATAATCAAGATATAGTGCATGGTCTTTAATCGCACTAAACCGCGAACTATAGTCCTATACCGATACTGTGCGTGTGACATGTTGAACTTTGGCGCAAAGGGTCTAGCTCAAAATATATTTCACTATGATCCTTCAGAAGAAAACAGTCAACACAAAGTGTAGTTCAAGTCCAGAAGACTTCTATACCTATTGCGCAGTATTGCCCATATATTTTTGTATTTGTATTTATTTTATTTTATCTATTTATCTATTTATTTTATTATATTATATTATTTTAAATTTTTGAATGAGTCATTTTTGATAAATCCTCTTTCTAAGCGTTTTATTCCATCTAGCCCACATTCTTTTTTAGTATTCCATTAAGTCCTGTTTAATATAACATGACCAAATCATCATTTCTAATTTTTTGTACATGTTTCTATTTTGAAACTAATACATAACAATAGTCTCTCATTTTATAGAGAAAATCTCTCTTTTATTCTAAAGAGAAAATCTCTCCCGCATTTCGTGGAAAAAAATCTCAAATTACAAATTTTGAACCTTTTTATAATTTGAAATTTCTAAAACTAACGCAACAAAAAATCTGAATGAAAATCAAAATATAATGCGAATGTTTACAGTAAACAACAAACATATAACTGACTTTTGAAAAAACAAAACACATACTAAAGTACAATGTGAATGTTTACAATAAACAACAAGCATACAACTAACCTTCGAAAAAATAAAATTCATACCAAAATACAATGTGAATGTTCATAATTTATAATTAATATACAACTAGCGTTAAAAAAAATAAAAATAAATAAATAAAACTCATATCAATGTAAACATTTACACTGCAACATGAAAACATAAAACAAAATTAAAAAAAAAAGTGAAAATCGACTATTTCAATTATTCAATGGTAACAAGAATGATTGTTCAACTAACAAGCATAGTAACAAAAACAACAAATATACAATTAACTTTCGAAAAAATAAAATTTATACTATAATACAATGTGAATATTCACAATTTACATTTAATATACAATTAGCTTTTGAAAAAAAAAAAAACTCATACCAATGTGAACATTCACATTACAACGTGAAAACATAAAATAAAATTGAAAAAAAGTAAAATCAACTATTTTGATTGTTTAATGATAACAAAAATGATTGTTCAACCAACAAGCATAGAAAAAAAAATAATAAAATACAACTAACTTTCGAAAAAACTTTTAAAAAAAAATCATATCAAAATACATTGTGAATGTTCACAATTTACAATTAATATATAATTAACTTTAGAAAAACTAAATTCATACCAATGTGAATATTCACACTGCAACATGAAACAAAATTGAAAAAAAAATGACTATTTCAATTGTTAATGGTAACAAAAAAATGATTGTTCAAACAACAAGTATAGTAACAAATAACCAATGATATGTGAACATTCACATATTGAAAAATATATAATTATGTCCATATCTATATTTCAATACTTATTTCTCAAACTTTCAAACAATATGAAATGTGAGCATTCACACTGATTGACAAAAAAAATAAAAATAAAAACAATGGCAGCAATAGAATTACAAATCTAAAAAAAGCTCAATCACTCTAAAAACAAAAACAAAAACAAACATATCACCCACATCCTCATCTTTATCATCATCTTTATCATTGTCAGTATTATTAACAATATTTCACTATTCCACCAATCCAAAACAAACCAAACACACCTTTGAAGAATATGTTTGTAACAAAATTGAATGGACATAAACAGAGTTTCGACTTATGACAATGGAGAAACATAGAGTTTCGAACACAGAGTAACAATGGACAAACACAGAACTTCAAACACAGAGTGACAATGAAGGAACACAAAGTTTCACCACAACAATGGAGGAACATAATGTTATTTCACCACCATATGTAAACTAGAGTTTCTAAACCCTACCAAATAGAGATTCGAAATCCTAACACAATGAAACAATATCACAAATGTGAATGAAATTGATCAAAAAGAAGAAGATAAAAAAATATATATGAATAATGGTAACTACCAAAATAGAGGTAATAACATAAAGGAAATGTATATATCCCTTTTCTATGTAATACATATCAACAATAGACATAAGGGTATAATAGTCCAACAAATAATATAAATTAGGAAAAAGGATCTCATGGAATAAAAGTATAAATACATGGGACTAACGGGGTTATAATTTTCCTTGATGGACTTATTGAGTTAGAACACCTCCAAATGAGATTTATCAATAAAAAATCCTTTTTGAAACTTGTGGGGGAATGTTGGAAAATCTAGTTTTAAGTTTCAAAACTTGTAATTGATTAAGAATTTAAAACCAATTCAATTTCTTATCATTGTAAACTTTTTCATATAAAACTCTTTTAATATATTTTGTTATAAATTCTATTATTATCTTTAAAGGCAATAAATGTTTGAAACTTTTAGACCAAATAAAACCTAATTCTTTTTCATTAAGGCCTCGTTTGGGAAGGGCCGGTTTAGCCAAAAAGTCAAAAAGTTACTAAAAAAGCAAAAAAGCCAATAACTCATACAAAAAAGTCAAAGATTCTCTTTTCTCTCTACTTTTTGCACATCTTTTCATAAAAAGGTAAAAAGTCATCCCAAACATACTAGTTTTTTTTAACTCATATTTTAGCCAAATAGTCAAAAAGTTACTAAATTAGCCTGTTCCTAAGCGGGGCCTAAATCTCATTATAATTATTGTGGAGACATATTTTTAGGGTTGTCCATGTAGCCAAGGTCATTAGTCGAGGTACCATGTGAATGAACTAAGTAGCTAAGTGTAACAACCAAACCTTCCATGCATCACTACATTTAGTTGTTCATGCATTCATGCCATAGGTTATGAACTTGTGTGACTTAGGACTTGTTAGTGTTAGAAGAAGAAGAAGTATGTAAGGCTATGTTAGAAATTGTTTGCTATGTGTTTTGAGTTAGGGGATAGTTTGAAGCTTGATTTGGAAATCATAGGTTGTGCTTATGCCTTAAGGGAGGAGCTTAAAGACCATAGTTTAATAACCTTGACCATTCTATGTTATTTGTTATTTTGTTGAATAGGATTAGTGATAGGTAAGTATGCTTAGGATAGAATTAATTAAATGAAGTAAAATTAGGGTAAGATTGGATTACCTAGCTCTAAACTTAATTAGCCAAGCCTAAGATAGTTAACTAAGGGTGTTGCACCTTTGCCCTAGCCATACCAAATAAAACCTTGAGTTTCCTAATCAAACAAAAAGGAAGTTACTAGAAATTAAGAGAACAGCTGATTGAGAAAAAGAGAAGAAAAAAAGGAGAGAAAGAAGATAAAGGAAGGAGAAAATAGAGGAGCTTAAAGAATTCAATCAAAATTGATCCTAAAAGTGTTCTAAGGTGAGATTCCTATCCTAAATCTTCTAGTGAACTCATTTAGCATCATGAACCATGAAAAAACTAGGATGCAAATGGACTAGAAATGAAGAACTTAGAGGAAAAAGGGAAATAAGCTAACTAGGGTGTTGAACTAGGAAGAAACTTAGGATTTCCAATCTTTTGAGATTTTGAATGTCCTTACACCTTTCTTTTCACATATCTCCTTGATTTCCTATGATTCTAACTTAGGTTTGAGTTTTGAAAACAAAAGTTGAAAATCATGAAAGTTTCCTTTTAAGCTTAAATTATTATTTGTACCTTGAAAACAAATAGAAATTTGATGCATTTGATTTAAGAAACAAACTTGTTGCCATGTTTAGAATCTTTTATGTATGTTTGGGAGTTGGAAAATTGATAAGAAACAACCATAGCAGCCTTAGAACAATCTGTAAAAGATAGTGGTAGATTTCGAATAACAGTTCTCTGTTCATCACTGCTCAAGTGGCGAGAAGATCGCTTGAGCGGACAGGACGACCATCCAGAAGTTTAAGTTTTGCATGGTGGTAAGAAAACTAGTCAAACGCACTTTTACAACTCTCAGTTTTTTGTTTTGCAGGCCTGCAAATTCTGGAAGAACCCATTCACTACTATAGACACCCCATTTTTGACCACCCTTAAGACTTGGGCGCCTCAAGTTGATCACTCGATGATGAAATGTTACGTTAAGTGTACGCTCAAGTTTCTCAACAAGTGCTTCAGTTTTCTAACTCTAGAGCCTAAAATTGTGCATCATCTTTGCACCAAATCTGTATTAGTTTCCAAAAACCTGTTTGTTTCATACCTGACCACCCAGAGGCCTACAGGTCAACAGGTGGCCTGCAAGCTAGAATTTAGTGGTCAGCTGTCCACTTCATGGTCGGCCAATCATGTTTTCCGGCTGACAGATATTTTGCTGCCAGCTGTCCACCCAAGTGCATGCACTACGCCAGCTGTCTCTATACAGTTGTATTTGATAGAGGCTCGTGTTTTTCTATATATACATGACCACCTCTCTTGAAATAAAGGTTAGAAAAATTCCTAAAGGCCAAAAACTTGTAGAACACACTCTCTCTATCTTGCAACCTACACACTATCTCTCTCTACACTTTTTAAACCAAAAATTTAGCTTTTCTTGCTAAGGTTCTTGAGCTCAAATCTCAGCCCTTAAGAGTGAGAACTTGTGGGTTTGTTAACAAAAGAGTTACCTTGCTTCAAGAGGTATAATTTTGAGCATCTCTACACTACTTCTCTTCTATCTTTTCTTGCTATTTTTTAACTGTTTTTATATTATTTTTATGGGTTGAAACTTGTGGTTTAAAGCTATCTAAGGTAAAGACTACCCTTCTTTAAACCTTAAACCTTGTTTTTTCAAGCTTTTGCCTTTGTGTTTCCCATCTCTTTCTCAACTTTTTTCCAACTTTTTTACACTGATTTTCAGAGGTTTTTAGAGCCTAAAAATGTTGTTTTGAAGTCTCAAAAATCAAGGGGTTAGCCACCTCTCCTTTCGCTTGCTTACTAGCTTTATTTCTCTCCTATTTTAGCTTATCTTTTTTAGCTTTTTCAACTCAATTCCAACACAATTTTAGCTTATTTTAGGACTATTTTTATGTGTTTATTTCATTCATGCTTTGTATAGTAGGCTTGTAGTGTAATAGTCCTCATAGGTTTGGTATTTTAGGCCTTAGCTACCAACCTATTTGAGTTGATAGCAGTTATTTCATGCTTTTCATACCTGTGTTCACCCCTAATCACCTCTGCACTCTCCCTCCTTTCTTATCTTTTTTTTTTTTTATTTCTTTGAAAAGTGTTTCAACCGAGTGTTGTTTAAGCTTGAGAAAGAGACCATTCAATGCTAAATGGTTTAATCTCTTCAGAGGTTTATTACCAGGGCATTACCTCTTTCTCATGCCCAAAACAACTTCTTGTTTGACATTCTTTTCCATTTAGTAGACTTAACTATCATTTTTGGACTTAAATGACTAATGAATGGAAAGGTAAGTAAAAGAGGCAATAAAATTGGACTAAAATGGACCAAGATAATAAAATTAACTTGGGTTCAACCGGACATTAATTGAACCTCTTGAATCTTAAGTCATTTCATACTTATTAGTGATGAAAATGGTTCAAGGTTCAATGTCAACCACTTCCCTTAATCAATATCATGATAGGGAGAGGATTTTGTTGGTCTTTCATTGTCATTTTTTTGAGATTGTATCCCTTGATTCATGAATCATCACATAATGAATTTGTGCCAATTGATGGTTTGCAGATCAAGCCTATCCCTCCTTTGATCTGTTTGATGACAAGGAGAGGCATGATGGACAAACATCCCCTGAAAATACTCTGTTTGTATTTTGTTTCTTTGCTATTGCAGAAGGGCAGACCCTCAAAATAGTGGCCGACTAACCACCAATCAATCGGCCAACCACCTTTTCATGGCCGGATGACCACTTCTTTTAGCCCAGCAGTGTCCTCTTTTTTGCAAAATAGAGCAGAGGCTGGGGTTCAAACGGATTCTTTTTTTTTTTTCTTTTTTTTCTGACTGCAAAACAAAATGGTTCTAGCAGTAAAACAGAGAGGTTTTCGGGCGAAAATTAGAATTCATGCACTTACATTCCTTCGCTTTTCATTCCTTTGGTTTAATGCTTTAGTAGTAATATGTTGTAATTTATTAATTAGATTCCTTCAAACTTGTCATACTTAGTTAATTTAGCTCATTAGTTGGATTTGTAATAATTAGTTAGGAAGGATTAGTTAATTAACCATTTGATATTGTAATAATTAGTATTAGGACATTTACTCGAACCCTATTGTGCGAGGGCAAATTGTAATAATGTGTATGTCTTCCAACGCCTATTTCTTTCTCCCTTTCATTTACTTGCTTATGATGGATAGTATAGAGCAGTATAAAGCATCATGTTTCGCTTAGCATTTTTCATGATTTGCATCCATTCGTCTTGCATACATAAGGTTTTGGCTCATCATACTAATCAATGTTAATTTCAAATTCCTTAATTGAATACGTGCTTTACGCATGCCTTGAATTGACTTACATGCCATGTAAGGAAGCCGAATTCGATAGTTACATTTTGTATGTGTTACATTAGTCACTTGCATATTGGAGCATGCATTTTTCTAATTGTTTTATTTCTTTTGGCTTGCCTCGAAGTACTAGGTAAGCATTTCTTGCTTTAGCATATTACATATATGTTCGTATTGCCATATCAAGCATGTTTACCATGAGGCTAAGTGCTTAAGTGATATATCTCTTAAATGCCAATGGATGAAGACTAATAGCTTGAGTTGGGATAATTTGATTAAATGTACATATGACATCACTTTTTCAAGAGGTACATATTCAAACACTTTTCAAAATAAACATAAAATAAAAGCGTTCCAAATTGAGCAATTAGTTTATACTTGTGTGAAACATGTAGTAAAATTAGCCTAATAATCCGAACAAGAGCATATAACATAAATAAGAATCACATCATGATTAGTAGAGGTTGATCTTTGATCGAGTGAGTGAGGTGCTCAATTCATGACCTTCCTCTCTCATACGCAAGTTCCCGAGCCAATACACTTTAGTGATGACGGATAAGTAGCCTTTGGAACGAGTCACGGGTTTCCTAAATTTTTAAAAAATATTTAGGTGGCAACTCTGAAATCTGGAAAAGTAGTCTATTTTTGGCATTTTGATTCAAACATCAATTTTTCAAAAGATTTGTCGAATTTGGACTCATTTGTGTTTATCTATTTCACATTATATTTGTGAAATCAGATTCAAAATCATGGGAGTCCGAACTGTAGGGCTAACCGTATCCGAAAGGAGCACGAAAAACAAGCTACAACCGCTCGAGTGGTGAAGTAATCGCTCGAGCATACTGACTTGTCTCAACACATTTTCACATCCTATTCCACTTGTTTTTCTATATTTCTTGAGACACTTTTAGGCATGTTTTGGCACCTAAACACAAGGAGGACATAATTAGAAACACGCTTGAAACACGTTTGAATATAAAAAGAAAAAGATTAAAGATAGGAAATTTGAGGATTGTTCAATGCTTAAGTGTTTTGTTCTTGTTTTGTATAAGTTAAGCTTGAGGATGATTAAAACCTTGTTCGCAAAGCCAATTGTGAGTGATAGTATAGTAAAATTATGTTCCTAAAATTTATGATTCAAAATGCAAATGTATGGTATGTTTATGAAAGCCATGATATTATGTTTTGTAATGAATGAACATCCTATATTTTTGTATCATGTGTTAAGATGACTTCTTGAAATCTGCTAGTTATTGGGAATCAAGCCAATAATCTTTTGCTAACTGAGCTCTTTAGCCACATGTTGTGGATTATGTTCCATTCCAAAATGCTTTGAGAATGTCATCACTATGTATATGCTTGCAAGTTCGGTTTTATTGTTATATGAAAAATGTATTATGTTCAAAATGATATTGTGCTTGGTTTTAAATAAAGCTCATTGGTGTTCATTAATTAACCACTTTACTATGTTGCTATTCACTAAGCTTTAGCTCACCCATCTCTCCTATATTTTATGTAGGTGATGGAAAGGATCCTGTTGTGGATGAGAGACCAAACTAGAAGTTTTTTTCTTTTGTTTTTCTACTTTTGGGAGTCAAATCTTTCAGACGAAGACCTTGTCTTCGAGTTTTGGCTTTTGTTGGTTGTATATTTGTAGATATTGTACTTTTTTTTTAGATGTTGAACTTGTAAATGTCATATATAAATAAATAAAGTTGTTTGCTTGTATCATATAATTTATGCACAGGCTCTAGATGGACTCTTAATAATTAATGGACAATGATGTAATTCCGCATAAACCCCAAAGTTTTTGTCCAACCTCGTTTTGTCTTGTTAGGCCTTTGGTAGTTTGACACTACTAGCCGGTCATGACCACTATCCTGTTTTGGGCGGGATGGGGTTCATGACACTGAGATATAGTACATTAATATCAAAATCCGAGATTGTCGAATAGAGGACAAAAGTCCTTGGTAAGTTTAGCCGCTCTGTTTGGATAAAGATAAGGCTCTTAAGTTAGATCATTCTTATCTAGATAAGAGTCTGGGATAAGTGTTATGTTTGAGTCCTATGAAGTGATACTTCTAAAGGACGAGGGTACTGTTGATTGTAATAGTAAGGCATTGTCGTGGGTCTAAGGTATGCTTTTCTTTGCGAGTGATTTATTTGATATTTTGTGAGATTGTTTACTGACTTGATTTTCGGAGTGCCCCCGGCTAGACAAACCACTGTGGTATTTCTTACTCTCTTGTGCGTAGGTGTTTAGGCTTAATATTTTCTACCGTGTGCTCTCCAGCTAAGTTTTCTAGATCCCAGTAGAGAAATTTATTTGGTTGTGAGGTCGAAAATCAACACCAATAATTTGGCACCGTCTGTGGAAACTTAGTAAAAATAGATGGCCAATACCAAAAAAGAAGTGAGAGTTAGGGACAACGCCGTTACCAGCAACACCAAGCACAACGGTGCCAACCATTCCTCAACACAAAAAGACACCTGTGAATTCAAATCCATCATAGAACACAAGATGAACAAAGTCACGAAAAGCAGATTCTCAAAGAACAAGAGAGACACAAATCAGGGGATCTCGGCAGATTAATGGATAGGGCCCTTGTCCTGATGAGGTAGTGGATGTTGAAAAATCCAAGAGGATATATCCCAATACAAGAAACAACACACCGAAGATGTTGAAGTCATTCGATAGCCGAGCCCTCGGACGAACGAAGGAGGTCTTGCGGGATTACCTCCAAAGAAAAAGGAATAATGCCAATGTTACGTTCACCATGCAGCCAAGGTCACTATTTTCAGTGGAACTAGACGAGTTCAAAGCACCCAAGAGATTCAACATGCTGAAGTTCCAGATATACGATAGTAAGTCTGACCCTAACTTCTATGTTGGTTTATACCTGAATGCAATGTCCATGTGGAGTGGAAACGAACAGTTATTGTGTAAGGTATTCCCGTCAACATTTGGGGAAATAACATCAGATTGGTTCCTCAAGTTGCTGAAGGGATTAATCAAGAGGTGGGAAGGCTTGGCCGAGATGTTTGTGGCCAGGTTTGTTACAAATAGATTTCAGCCTTTGAGGGTTGATTCCCTATTGGCATTGAAGATTGATGATGCAAAGCCTTAGGGCTTACGCCAAGAGGTTTTACGAGCTTTATAACTGGATTTCGACATGTAACCAGGAGCTAGCAGTCGTTTCCTTTAAGAATGACTTAGAGAATGACTGCCCACTTCGGCAATCTCTTGTAAACACCCTTCCAAAAAGCATGGAGGATCTAATGGCAAGGATTGAAAAGTATGCATGCGAAGAGGATGACAAGAAATTGAAGAAATGAGGCATAGTTAAGTAGGAGAATTAGAATGGTTCACTAAAATGTAACCGAGGAAGAGCTGGCATAGTTAAGTAGAAGAATCGGAGCCGGGGTTGAAGGCTATGTAGATCGTGAGCATAGTCTTCAAAATCCTGATCTATAGGATCTTGGAAAGAATTAGAAATCAGCCTTATTTCAGGCCTCCACAGAAAACCCAAAGGGAGTTCATAAGCAGATTCCCCACGAAGAATTGTGCTTACCACGAAGAGCAAGGGCACATGACGCAAGGATGTTGGGCTCTGACAATATCTAAAGGACCTTGTCAGGAAAGGACAGCTGAGGGACTTAGTAGATAAGGAAAAGACGAGGAAGGAACAGGCAAAACTAGCCCAGGCGCCGACAGCACCACCACTACCACCACTCTTAGTGCCATAAGCAAATGGACCACTGGTTATCAACTCCAAGGTCAGTGCGAACAAAATCTAGGGAAAAACGCAAAGAGTGAGATATCTGCAACATGTCTTCCAAGTTAAACAAAAGAAGCCCTAAACGAAAGAAAGACGGCAACCGACGATCGCCTTTACGAACGAATACTTAGAGGTGGTCCAACATCCACACAATGATGCTTTGGTGGTGACATTGAAGATTAGGGAGTCCCAGGTAAAATAGATACTTATTGACCAAGGTAGCTCTTGTGACATCATATACGTCAGATGTTGCAAAGAGCTCGGCCTTCACAAGGATAACTTGGAGTAATTCGATAGCCCCATGGTCAGATTTAATGGAGTGCTGACGTGGCCTCCAAGAACCACGTGTTTAGAGATTCAGGTAGGGACAAAGACCATAGCGACGAAATTTACCGTGATTGATATGCCTTCTCCATACAACATTATCTTCAAAAGACTTTGGCTACATACCATGAAAGTTGTGCCCTCAACATTACATCAGCTACTACGGTTTCCAACGGAGTTTGGGATTGAAGAAATCAGAGGAGATCAAGTTCAAGCAAAGAACTACTCCATGGCAGCAATGAAGTATACCTGTAACATTAGAGAAGCAAAGACAGCTGAAATGAAAGACAAAGACCAAGAGGTCCTAGAAGATGTCGACAAAGAACCTGCTAACGAGAGTCAAGAACCTTTGAAAGAGATTCTGGTAAAAGAAGGAGATGAAGAGCGATGCTTTCTCCTTGGCACTAGTTTAGCTGAAGAGGAGGAACAAGAGCTAGAGACCTTTTTGAGTCAGAACATAGAGGTATTCGCCTGGACACCATACAAGATGCTGGGGAAGCGTCAAGGTCCCCTGCCATAAGCTCAACGTGGACAGGTCGACTAAATTTGTAATTCAGAGAGCCAAAAGACCTTCTTTGGTCCATGTGGAAGCTATAGAGGAAGAAGTAGAGAGATTGTTGGTAGCGCAAGCAATCCAAGAAGTGCATTACTCGACTTGGCTGGCCAACATAATAGTGGTCAAAAAGAATAACGGGAAATTGAGGGTTTGCGTGGACTTCACAAGCCTGAACAAGGCTTGCCCGAAAGACTGCTTCCCTTTACGCAAGATAGACCAACTGGTGGACGCCACTTCGAGACATGGGAGGATGAGCTTACTAGATGCATACAGAGGTTATTACTAGATAGCCATATTTGTACCAGACGAAGAGAAAAAGGAATTCATCACTCCAAAGGGACTCTACTGCTATAGAGTCATGCCCTTTGGATTGAAGAATGTAGAAGCAACATACTAAAGACTCGTAACCAAGATGTTTAAGCATCTGATTGGGAAGACCGTGGGAGTCTACATCAATGATATGGTCGTGAAAAGTAAAGAACCTTCTGATCATCTAACCAACCTGAAGGAGGTGTTTGACATCTTGAAGGCATATTAACTTCAACTGAATGCCTCCAAGTGTGCCTTTGGGGTAGGATTTGGTAAGTTTGGGGTATCTGGTAATTAGAAGGGGGATTGAAACAAGCCCTAATTAGATCAAAGTCATCATTGATCTAAAAAGCCTGACAATAGCAAAAAAAGGTCCAAATTTTGATCGGCAAAGCAATGACATTGAACAAATTTATAAGCCAAAGTTCAAATAAATGTAGACCATTCTTTCAATTATTGAAAAAGGCCCTAGATTTTGCGTGGACGAAGGCATGCAAAGTCACCTTGGCCGACTTGAAGAAGTATTTGACTTGTCCACCCCTGTTGTTAACCCTAATTCCGGGAGAAAAGCTCTTCATATACTTGGTAGTCTCAGACCACGCAGTCAGTGTAGTAGATATTCAAGAAGAGGAAGGTGAGCATAAGGTAGTTTATTATGTGAGCAAGACCTTGGCAAGTACGGAGACAAGGTACTTACCTCTAGAAAAATTGATGCTCGCTCTAGTGATGGCTTCGAAGAAGTTGAACCATTACTTTCAAGCTTATAAGATGGTGGTGCTCACAGAGCACCTGCTGAAGTCTCTGTTGTAACATGGAGATTTGTCTAAAAGAATAGCACAATGTGCTATTGTTCTAGGTCAATACAACATAAAATACAGACTAACGACAACAATTAAAGGTCAAGTACTAGCCGACTTTGTTGCTGAGTTCACATCGAATGCAAGCTCAAGGCCTAGACCTGTGAACCTTGACCTAGGATGCAAGGAGGAACCAGAAGAAACACAGTTGGCAGTACAGAACCCTAAGCCAACAAAAGACAAGAAAGCCCATAAGAAAAAAGCTGAGAAGAATTGACCATGCAATATTTACATCGGTCCTTTCGTCTTTTTGTCGATAACAGCTCAAATCGGTTGGGAGTGAGGGTAAGAGTTGTATTAATTTCACCAAATGGGCAGATATTGGAACAATTGATCATACTAAGGTTCAAGGCTTCAAACAACGAAGCGGAATATGAGGCAGTGATTGTTAGGTTGAAGCTAACTGTAACAGTAGAAGCCGATGAGGTGGTAGTCTATTGTGATTCCTAACTCATCGTGAACCAAGCAACGGGTGAACACATCACCGAAGATGAGAGAATGGTGGAATATGTCAAAGAGGTCATCAAGTTGTTAGCATAGTTCAAGAGCTGTTGGCTTCAGCAAGTCTGCCAAGAAGACAACAGTCATGCGGATGCACTAGTAAACCTAGCCTCAGCCATAAAGTCAAACTCTCCAAGAACCATTATGGTGGATTATTTGTCAAGCCCAAGCGTTGAGCCCCTGATAACAAAATATGAGGCAATGTGCATAGAGTTATGCCCAAGCTTGATGGATGCCTTGGTCAAATTTATCAGAGATCGTAGGTTGTTAGAAGACAAGAAGGAGGCACACAAGATCAAACTCA
Source organism: Camellia sinensis (assembly GCF_055761805.1). NCBI lineage: Eukaryota > Viridiplantae > Streptophyta > Magnoliopsida > Ericales > Theaceae > Camellia > Camellia sinensis. The sequence goes on from NC_138963.1 coordinate 148,442,662, forward strand.
GGTTGGTAAGATTCTACTTGTCAACAGAAGGCCACCTTTATGGAAGGTCCTTCACCGGACCACTATTGCGATATGTGCACCCTTCCCAAGTTGAATACTTTTTATTTGAGATTCATGAAGGAGTTTGTGAAAACCATGCAGAGGGCAGATCTCTTTGTTACAGAGTTATATCATAAGGATACTGGTGGCCTTATATGCAAAAAGACGTTGAAGCCTATGTTCAAAAGTGTGATAAGTGCCAAAAATTTGCACCTCTAATACATCAGCCAGTAGGGGATTTGAATCCGGTATCTAGCCCTTGGCCACTTGCCCAGTGGGGCATAGATTTGATTAGGCAACTGGCTAGAGAAAGTTTCTCTTAGTGGGCACAAATTACTTCACAAAATGAGTGGAGGCCAAACCATTGGCCAAAATCTGAGATGTGGACATAAGAAACTTCATCTGGAAAAATATTATTATCACCAGATTTGGAATCCTAAGAGCTATTGTGACAGACAATGGCTTCCAGTTTGACAATAGGTTGATCAAGAATTTTTGTGTAAAATACAAGATCAAGAACTATTATTCAATTCCTAGCTTCCCTAAAAAAAATGGTCAAGCTAAGGCATCGAACAAAACCATCATGGATGGCATAAAGAAGAGATTGAAAGCTGCCAAAGGCAAGTGGGTTGAGGAATTGTCTAATGTTCTATAGGCATACTACACCACACTGAGAAAATCTACCAGAGAATCGCCTTTTGCCATGGCTTATGGCACCGAGACTGTTAGACCATTAGAGATTGGCATACGTGCAGTCAGAACTTAGGTAGTAGAGAATGGAACAAACGAGGCCTTTCTAGCTCGAGATCTTGATCTAATAGAAGAAAGAAAAGAGCGAGCAACAATTTGGCTAGGGACATACCAGCAAAGGTTAGTTAGAGCTTACAATGAAAAGGTAAACCCTAGAGAATTCCAAGTGGGAGACTTTGTCTTGAGGAAAGTTATCAGCAACAAGAAGGTCTTGGGAAAAGTTGTTGACAACAAGAAGGATCCTAGAGAGGGTAAACTTGGCCCAAACTGGGAAGGTCCATATAAGATCATCTATTAGTTTTATTTCTTTATTTCTTTCTATTTTTAGATGTAATTTGTTCTTGGCAAAATGTTATTGGAATTCATATGTTACGTAAGATAGAAACTATTAAGCCAATGTAATGTTCTAGGGATGACAATGGATAATCTACTCTGTGGGTATCCATGGAGACCCAACCCAAATACATGGGTTTTTTCCTTTTTTTATTATCCATTGGGTAGGGTAAGTGATATTTTTTAAATATCCACCGGGGATGGGTTGGGGATAGGTATCCACTAATTTCCTCATATAATTTTTTTTTTTTTTTTTTTTTTTTTTTTTTAAAGATTCACAACCAAAACTAAATATACATTCAATTTTTTTTCTTTTATTTATTTATTTATTTTTTCAGGTTCACAACCAACTTTTTTTTTTTTTTTTTTTTAAAGATCCACAACCAAAGCTAAATATACATCCAACTTTTTTTTTTATAATTTTTTTTTTATTTTTAAGGTTCACAGCCATTTTTTTTTTTTTAATTTTTAAGATTCACAACCAAAGCTAAATATGCATTCAATCTTTTTTCTTTTGTTTTTTTTTAAATTTTTTTTAAGGTTCACAACCATTTTTTTTTTTTAAAGATTCACAACCAAAGCTAAATATATATTCAATTTTATTTTATTTTATTTGTCTCAACAATAAAATCAAATACACATTAATTAACATTATCACATTATTTTTGTCAAATTTTATGCATATCTAGAATTTTTTAAATTTATTTAAAAAAATTAAGGATACTGTCTAGTGCAGGTTTCGGTTTGCTTTTCTATGTTATTTTATTTTGTTATGTATTGTAATTTTCAGAATGATTTGCTTGTTCTGAAATTTCAATTACCGAGTATGAATCTATTTGTTTTATGTTATCACACAATTTATACAACATATATATATATATATATATATGAATGCATTTGAAAATAAGGAAATTGTAGAGAATTGAAACAAGTATGAGTCGTGATTGGTTAGAAAGCATGGGTACAAAGATTTATTTGCTGGAAAAACAAAAAGGGAATACAAAGTCTTACTAATTAATTTTTTTTAAAATAAAAGAATTTTTCTTAGTTATGAATAGATTTAACTGAAATCAGCTCGTTTCCAATTGTTATGTTTCATTTATTTAGATAGAAAATATTTTTTAATGAAAAATATTTTTTATAAAAAAAATTAAAAATATATATTTTTTTATATTTGGTGGTGGTGGTGATGGAACGAAGGTGAAAGTAGAGATTGTGACATAGTGGTGGGGTGATGGCGGCAGTGATGATGGTAGTGGCTATGGTGATGGTAGTGTGATAGTGAAGGTGAGAATAGTGGTGATGGTGTTGTGAAATTAGTAAAAATTTAATTGAAAAAATATTTTTTTGTTTTTTAAAAGTAACAGACAACAAAATTCGTGGGGGACTAAAAGAAGAAGATGGAGGATGGATTAGGTGTGGTAAAGCATAGATATCTTAAAATGAGTGGTTCAGATTTGTTAAAAGGTATAATTTAGATTTTGGATAAATTAAAATCAATGGTTCAAATTTGCTAAGAGAAAGATGGTTTAATATCTAAAATATCCGTGGCTAAGAGATCAACAAACAATTCCTTATTTATGTCCTGATGTAATTTAATATAGGTCTTATAACAATTTTTTCAAACAGGTTCTTTCACATTTTATTTCTTCAAACAGGCTTTTATAACATTGTAAACAGGTTCTTATAACATGTAAGGGAGAGAGTGAGAGTGAGAGAGAGAGATGGTTGTAATTTTTTTTTTTAATCGTCCACGTTCTTCCACATTTTTTTTTTTCAATTACTAAAACTTATTTGATTGTCTCAAAATTATATATTTGATTATTAACAAACAAACTTTTTAATTAATTAATTAATGTGTATTTGATTTTGTTGTTGAATCAAATAAAATAAAATAAGATTGAATGTATATTTAGCTTTTGTTGTGAACCTTAAAAAAAATAAAAAATAAATAAGTTGTTAACATTAAATATATTAAAAAATAAAGAAAAAAATATTGAAGGTATATTTAGCTAAAACCTTAAAAAAAAGAAAAAAAAAAGTGGTCAACATTAAATATATTAAAAAAGAAAGAAAAAAATTGAAAGTATATTTAGCTTTTGTTGTGAACCTTAAAATAAAAATAAAAATAAAAATAAAATAAAATAAAAAGAAGAAGAAGTTGTTAACATTAAATATATTAAAAAAAAAAAGATTGAAGATATATTTAGTTTTTGTTGTGAACCTTTAAAATAAAAATTTAAAAATTTAAAAATAAAAAAAATTGTTGTTAACATTAAATCTAAAAAATAAAAATAAAATAAAAATGAGAATTAAAGTGGGTTGGAAAAAATTCAAACACATTAAGAAATAGGGAGGGTGGTACCATGGAGAATGAGGAAAATTTATTATAGTGGAATGGGAATTGACAATTAATATCCACTCCATTAACCCCCATTGTCATCTCTAATGTTGAACATGTCTATTTGAGAGAATCAGGGAGAAGAAAAGGGCTTACTCCGGTGAGGATAAAGACGATGCGGTGATTCGTGCTCCGGCGGGTGAGGAGACGAAGCTAGTTGAGAGAAAAAGAGAAGCTAGTTGAGAGAAGAAGAGAGGGTTTGCGTTTGAAGAGATAAGAAACGAGAGGATGGGCATTTCACATATACTGAAGAGAGAGAGAGAGAGAGACTTGCGTTTGAGGGGGTTGGGCGAGTGGGCTGTTTTTGAGACAGAAGGTTGGCACCTCAATCGGACCAATTTGGGCACTATTTTTAGGCCAATTTGGGCACTATTTTTAGGCCTATTTTAAGAGGATGATAAAAGATAATTTTTTTGACTTTTAATTATATTTTTGACTTTTTAAAATAAATTATTTAAGAAGTTGATAAAAAATTATTTTTAATTTTTTAATTAATATTTATTTATGATGTCAAATCACAATAAAATGATCAAATTATCCTCATTCAATTTAAAATATTTATAATTTCATTCATGTAACACATTTTGACCTATGGATAGTAAAATTATAATTTTATCAGTGACTAAAAATCAACTTTCTAAATAAAAAAAAATACAAAAAAGTCAATTTTTAACTATTACTACAAACATAAAAAAGTGGATGGCACGTTATCGTTATTTTTTACCCCAAATTATTAACCAGACTTTCCTAAATAACTCCAAATTGTTTCCTTTTCTTTCCCTCATCAATTGCGTATTATTTAAGTACCTAATAAGTTGAATAAGTTCAAATATTTGGACTGTTATATAAAATATCTAGTTATTGCAAGTATTTATGGTAAAATAAATGCATTTATTAGTATGGTTGCAATTTGGCAGCCAAACTCGAACAACTCAAAGCCAAGTTAAAAATTTTAGACTTTAGACATCATATTTTTAAATTCAATGCGAATTTAAATAGATTTTTAAAAATTCGGATTGAATTTGGGTAGTCATGGTGGAGGCTTCGGCAATCCATGCAATCTAAAATCCAAATTATATATATAATGGGATTGTTTGGTATAAATTGTAAGTTTATTTTAATTTATAAGTCTATGACAGACTGTTTAATATAACTTCTGCTTATAACTTATTAAGTAAAAATATCGTAAACAAGCTAAAAAAAAATTAATTATTTGGAAGTTAAAGAAAAGATGTTTTTAGTTTTTACTTTCTAATTATTAGATTTTAGGTTAAAAAAAGCTCTACTAAACAAGGTCAATATATAAATTATTAGTTATTAGATAATATCTATGTATATATTAAGGCAAAAAGAAATTTTTTAATGAGAAGAGTCTTGTGAAGTTCAAAACTCTCAAACTATTTTTTTAGATTTCTCGTTTTTTAAATAATTAAAAAATCTTCTACTAGCTAATTTTTATTGAATCAATTAAAAAAAAAAAAACTTATTATGTCTTGACTTATACATTTCAAAAAGATAGTTACATGATCCATTTAAAAATTTAAATTTAGAAATTTGAAAAGAAAAGTTAACTAATTAGTTTTAAAATTTAAATTTTTGTATCACTAAAATATAGGAATCAATTCATATCTTCTATAGATTTTTTTTTTTTTTTTTTTTGTTGATATTTAATAGTTTTATATGCATCGACATTACAATCTATATATTTATATTATAATAAAGTAACATTTCATTAATAAAGACAGTGATGTTTTAAAAAGCGGACCGGTGAGAGAACCAAAAAAGAGATCGGGTTGATATTTAATAGTTTTATATGCATCGACAATACAATCTATATATTTATATTATAATAAAGTAATATTTCATTAATAAAGACATTGATGTTTTAAAAATCGGACCGGTGAGAGAACTAAAATAGGGATCGGGTGGACATCGAACCATAAAGTCATAAACATATTAAAATTTATATTTAAATAAAAATATAAGTAATAAAATTATAAATTAAAAAAAACTAGAAATGTTAAATCATGTTAAATATTTCTCTTAATATTTTTTTATTTTTACTAAAAAATATAAAAATATATATTTTAAAATATTATTAATTTTAGTTTTGGAAGGAAATTAAATATTCAATTTTAATTCAAATAATTTGATTGAAAGAAGAGCAAAATTTTGGAGGGACATCAAAATTTTAAGTCTTTCTAATAAATTTGATTGAAATAATTTAATTGAATTCCACATGGAGTTCCTGAGTTTTTTTGGAAGATTTTTTTCTTCTTATAAATAGATAGAGACTTTCACAATACTTTCTAACTCTCAATGAAATTTCTCACAAGAAAAGATCCTTGAAAAAGAATTTTTTTTTAAAAAAAGTTTATATATATATATTTGAAATAAGAAAGAAAGAATAAAAGAATAGTTTCAACTTATGAAAAAAAGAGTCAAAACTTCTCATTTTTAGCAACTCGGCCATCGTGAATAGGTCGAACTATGCGACCGTTCAATCGGCTTTTCAGATGATTCTCCTCAAATACGCGGTATAAGAGGGTTGATCGGACCAGAACTTTATCCAATCGACGATTTAACTGATTGAACGGAACAGTCCAGTCTAGTTTTTAAAATCTTGAGTGAAATCTTTAAAGTTCCGTCCAAAAATTTCAAATCTTAGCAATTAAATAAATAAAAAAATTATGGATTAAGGTGAACAGAAATGCTTCCTACCCCCACTGGGGGTTGACCCCCAGTGAGGTGTCACTGGGGGATTGGCCCCAAAAAAACAGTTTTCTTTTTTTTTTTTTTTTATGTTTTCAGCGAATAGGGGGTCGCCACCTCACTGGGGGTCGACCCCCACTGGATGTATAAATCACGGTTGTTAAGGTGAATTACTAAAATCTCAAAATATGATTTTGTGAACTGTTTAGTCCTTTTTTTTTCTTATGAACCCAAAAGACCCATTAAAGTGGAAATTATACAAAAAAATAGTCACTTACACGTTTAAGTTTAATTCTTAAGGAATAAAGTAGGTTTCTCCAAATGGAAAATTACACATTTTGACAATCTGTACTATGGTGGTCTTGGATTTTTCCTCATTCTGGAACAAATTCTACATTATAAACAAAAACATAACACTCCAATATAGTACTCTAATAACGTAATATTCCAATGTAATATACCAAAAATTCCAATGTAATATACTCAAAAACTTAATATACTTTTCCCAAACGTAACAACGTAATACTCTAAACTTTTCCTAAACGTAACACTTCAATATAACACACAAAAATATTTCTTAGTGTACTTTTTTCAAGCGTAACAATGTAACACTTCAAACTTTTCCCAAGCGTAACACTCCAATCAATATAATCTCAAATGTAACACTTCAATATAACACACATAAAAATACTAAAAAATTACTTAGTGTATTTTTTTTCCAAATGTAATACTCACAATTTGAAATTATACATTTACTCAAAGCTTTCTAAGGAATTTTTGTACTTCTTTTGGAATAGTTTGAAAATCCCACACCCTTTTGGAATGGCTTGAAAATTTTCACATCTTTTTTTTAGAGTGTTACACTTGAGTATTACATTTGGGAAAGTACACTAAGGAATTTTTTTGTGTGTTATATTGGAGTGTTACACTAACGATTTTTTTTAGAGTGTTACATTTAGAAAAATATACTAAGGAGTTTTTTTTTGTGTTACATTTGAGTGTACATTAAAGTGTTACAAATTGAAATTATATATTTATTCAAAGCTTACTAAGGAGTTTATGTATTCCTTTTGAAATATTTAGAGAATTCCATATCATTTTGAAATATTTGAAGAATCTCATATTTCAAGTCATTTTGTACTCCTTTTGAAATGTTTGAAAATCTTATATTTCAATCCATTCCAAATTTGATTCTCATAGGTTGTGTATCTTACCTTTCTCGTACAAAAGGAAAAATAAATAAAATAAGGAAACATAATAGAAATAAAAGTATAACCGTAAATCTAATTTTCAAATAATATATTAAATTTATATTTTCAAAATTAATGGGACTAATTGGTCTATAAGAAAACTCGTAGGACTAATCGGATCACCATTCCTCAAGATGGAATTCATAGGTAAATTTTCCTTGATTGTTGTTATATCCTAAAAAATTCCATAACTAATTAACCTATTTCACCAAAATATTTTTACAAGATCATTGATCTATGATTGCTATTGTACGGGTGGAAAATATTCGTCGCCTTTTCGTACTCTTTGCTACCAAGCTTGACTTGCTTTAATAGAACTCTGTCTCACTGTAAACAAACAGGGGTGAGCTACCTGGCGGGTGGATTGCCGAAAAACCCCTTTCGACGATCAAGTTAGCTTTCTTGAAGGAGAATAGAGAATATAAAGCACTGTAGAGAGAGAGTGGCTAAAGTTGCTTACCCTCAGAGTTTGCTCGCGCCTCCTTTTCTAGGCTGGCCATGCAACCCCAGATTGTGCTCACACTACCTCTATTGTTCTTTGTTGGACGTGTGTCTGTACTGCCCTCTCTATTCCACACACGTGTATATGCTCAAATTGCCAAACAGCATCGTCCATACCACCAAATGGTATTGACACATACCATGAGTGGATTTCCCTCATATTGTCATTGGCCCACGTGGTATGTCCAACCGTGCCATTACTTGTGGCCTAGAAGCATCGCTTCGATCATGCTGATGATGAGTTGAGTTAGGCCGGTCTCACGATAGGAACCGCATTCAATCACAGCCTTAACGGCATCATCTCAAGTTGGTCAAACGTAGGCGTGCCATTCGTCATCTCGATCACATACCTAGGTCCCAAGGTGCGTCTCTTTCAACGGTCTTGGCCCAAACCGTCACTAGCTCGGTTGACGTGGGCCCTGTTATCGCTTCTAGAATCGCGACGGTGGAGGTAGCTCAGCCTAAGGCCATGCGCTATGTTGGTTTAGCATGGCGCCATATTCCACGTGGGTTTAGCTCGACTCAACACCACGTTCCGTGTTGGCCTAGCTCGGCCCAATGTTCGGTATAAATCCCCCTCTCACCTATAATTTTGTTTCATTTTTTAATATATTTTAAACAAGTAATTTTGTTTCTTTAAACCACCAAGCTATACTTTCATAGCCTAATGTGGAATTTTATACTCTTTTTTTTTTTGGATAGTGTATATCAATATACTAAAGGATTCAAAACTCTTTTCAAATATTGATGATGTGTTTGGTTAATAATTTTAGATAGAGATTTTGAAAGAAAAAAATAAAAAAAGTATGTGAAATTAGATAAAATATAGTTGTATTTCATTTACATTTCACCTACTATATATATATTTTAATCTTTTCAAATTCCTACCTAAATTCATGAATCAAAAATAACATAAAGTTGGGTACATTACTTTTTTTAATTTTTTTTCCCTAAATTTTTTGAATTAATATTACTTTTTAAAGTTATGTACTACAAACTCTTATCACATATATCACTTCAATAATAATGATTGAAATTTGTTTTAGTTGCTATATCAAAGATTAGTAATAGAGTAAAAGAAAATGTGTAGATCTTAAAGTTTTAAAGTAAAAATTATGTTAGAATTTGTTCAAATGTAATTATCTTAATATTTATAAATATTTTTTATTGATTGATAAAAAGTATCGTAAACATTAAAATTATTTTTTATGATATTGAGTTATTAAAACATGATGTATTATAGTTTTAAACTAAGAATTGTTGAAAAAACATTGACTTGAACTAGAATTCTAGACTCATTTTTAATATTTAATTTAATATTGAAACCCCAAAATTAGCTCATACTGGTCACGAACTGATAAAGGCAATTTTTAATGATCAACACAAATTTTGAAGATTAGGTGAATATTTTATTTTATTTTTTTTTAAATTTTTTTTTAGCAAAGATAGTGTCAGTATGTTAATATAATTGTTAGATTACAATTAAAATGGTTCACCGCTGGTCTATCAACTCAAAATCTTGACCTCCCACCTAGGGAAACTAGAAGGTGTGGCTAGTTAACCATTGGGCCAGACCCCAATGTCTCTTAGGTGAATGTCACATTGACATACATATTGATTCGACTAGCTTCTAGCTCACTTTTAATGTTTAGTTGAATATTACACGTCGATCCTAATGCATTTTCCTGAAAGAGTTATGATACAAGACAATTTATAATTTTGAGTAGACAAATTTTTGATCTTTACAAAATAAGAAAAAAAATTAGTATATTATCGTATGCTAAATTAAAATTACGAAATTTATAAACAAATGTATTTATTTTATTGTAAATATATTTTTTGTTATTTTTCTTTAATTTTTAACAATTAAATTATGACATGTAATTTTTTATTAAGAACTTATAATACACAATTAATGATAACAAAATAAAAATCTTCCCTTAAAAAATAAATAAAATTCAATTAATTACAAATTATTTTTACTATATATTTTAAATAAATTTTATATCATTATTGTAATTTTAAAACTATTTTTTGATTATTTATTATACCCCTATATAGCATGGATAATATGCTAGTGGTTAATATACAAGTAAACACAATATACCCTACTATTTTTGTTTCTTATTACAAATGACAATGGCGATCGCAACAGTGCAACCATTCCTTGATTCTTATCCCTCACTTTCATCCCATTAATTATTTAACTTTAATTTTATTAATAATTTTATTTAAAAAATAATAATAAAGTCTACCTTAATAAATTAACAGTAAAGTTCAGTGGTGCGAAAATTCATGACTCGAATAGCTCGAATACGTTAAAACGACGTCGTTTTAGAGATAAAATAACGTTGTTTTGATACATTCGAGACATTCAAATTATACAAATTTAAGTCCCCAAACATTTTTTTATAAATTAATTAGCCGAAAATTAAATTTGTAAAAAATTCAATTCGGGCTTATGCTCACATCGGGCTACGGTAGATAGGTTCGAATTACAAACAAAACTTGGGCCACGAGTGATGATGCAAACACTAATTAATATATTAATTAATAATATATTATGTGAATTTTACATTTATATGAGAAATTTAATAAAAATTTTAGTAAATCTTTTGGTATCTAAAAGAGTGTTGGGAATGATTTAAATAAGTATATTTTTTTAATTTTTATAAAAAGATGTGTAAAAAATAGAAAAGTGATATAACTAAAAAAAATAAAAAAAGTATATTTTTGTAAGGGTTGTCAAATAGTACCTAACATTACTCATCTATATAAGACCATCTCTAACAGTTCATCAAAGTTGACACTAATTTTAAAATCTGGTGAAAAAGTTACTGTTTGGCGCTCCAACGGTTGCACCAAATCGATATCAAATTGAGATTTCAGCAAACGATTCATCAAACTGAGGACAGAATACATATTGCACTAAAACATTGTGTGTGACCGTTGGAGCAGAAAAGGTTCAGAATTTTACACATGGTGGTCGACCACCAGGATGACCACCTGGTCGACCCCTTGGTCGACCACCCGGTGGACCAACCGGTCGACCAGTGCATGAAAAATTGGCCTGCGAAGGTAGGTTCAAACAGTTCAAGAAGGTAAAAATAAATAAATAAATAAATAAAATTTGGCTTTACTGGTTGGCCAACTGGTTGACCCACGGAGGTAGGTTCAAACAGTTCAAAAAAGTAAAAAAAAAAATATATATTTCTCCTAACCGGTCGACTATCCGGTTGTCTTGAAGGAGATTTGATGAAGGTGAACCGTTGGAGCATTCAGTATCAAATTGAGGACATGGCTATTTTTTTACTCAGATTTGGTGAAACATTTGGTGAACCGTTTGAGATGCTCTAAGATAGGGTAAATTACACTGACACCCCTGAGGTTTATATTTATTGCAGTTCTCCCTCACATTTGAGAAATTACACTGACCCTTCTATTAATTTAATTTTATGTATGATGATCATTACGGTGAGGGGAGAACTGTTATGAAACTTTACACCTCATGGGACAATCTGTAATGAAACTTTAAATCTCGGGGAGGGGATGTAATTTCCAAAAGGTGAGGGGGGAACTGTAATAAATATAAACCTCAGAGGGTGTCAATGTAATTTTCCCTATAAGATATATGGTTACAAATTTTAGTAAAACGTTTGGTCTCTAACATTACTCATTTAATAATTCATTTAGGATCACTAACCATTTTTATACTCATTCTGTCTCTAAATATTAGTCTATTATTTTATTTTTTATTATTTCAAAATATTAGTCTATTTTAAAAAATTAGTGACTAAAATAATATGAATTTTCTATTTTATCCTTATAACAATTAATATTTCTAAAAAAATTTATACTATTTTAATTTTAAATCAAAAAATAATTTTGAAAATTAATTGGTGTGTTTGGTTTCAATTTTCTGAATTTAATTTTCTGAAAATTGAGTTTTTTATTTTTTGTATTTTTCTATTTTTAGTGAATATTTTTAAAATTTTAATTAATTTTTTTTTTACTTTTTTGATACACTTTACTTAGATGTATCTAAAAAGTAAAATATTTATAAAAAAATATTTTAAAAAATTAATAAATACACAAGAATATGAAAAATATACTAAATTCTCATTTTTTTTAATATATTTTTGATATCTAGTAAATTTTTTTAAATTTTTTTCAAAAATATTATATTTTTTAAGTATATTTATGTTAAATATATCTAAAAATTTTAAAAAAAATTACTTAGAATATTTAAAAAATTTAGTAAAAGTAAAATATAAAAAAAAAAAATTATAATTATAAGTTGAATATTTTTAAAGTATGATAGTTGTATTAGGGTTCGTTTGGGAAGTGGGTTGAGTTTTTAGTTTTTTTTTTACCATTTTAATCTGAGATTAAAAGGTTTCGTTTGGAAAGGATTTAGTGAATTATTTGATTTTTCTGTAAGAGGAATTATCATGAGTTAAATGTAATATTTTATCTTATTAAATTAAAAATTTTATTTTATTTCTTGTGACCATTTTAGCCCCAAAAAAAAAAACTTGATTTTTGGCTTCCCAAACGAAGCCTTACAAAAAAAAGTTAGATTCTCAAGAAGGATATCCCACGCTCGAATGCAGTGCGTGGGAGTTGAGCGGGGAGTAATAATTTGGTAAAGCCAAGCCAACTAGGGAGAACCCCACGCTCGAATGCAGTGCGTGCAAAACAACTCGTCGTTTTGTCCCCGTCTTTGAGGATATCCCTCTCTCTCTCTCTCTCTCTCTCTCTCTCTCTATATATATATATATATATACACACACACATATACTTCTCTCTCTATATCCACAGTCGTTTCTGCTCTCTCTCTAGATATATATCTATATCTGCAGCGGTTGTTGTGGGAGTGTATTGGTAATGGCGTCTGAAGATGAGGTGTTCGATACGCAAGCTGCAAGGACGCTGGTGAACCAACTCAGAGGCACGTTTTCCACCTGCAAGACCAAGAGCTACGAATGGAGAATCTCGCAGTTGAAGAATCTCTTGAAATTAGCCAATGATCACGAGCAAGACATCATCGACGCTCTTCGCTCCGACCTCTCCAAACCTCCGCTCGAAGCATATGTCTCCGAGGTCTCTCTCTCTCCCTCTCTCACTCTCTCTCTCTCTCTCTCTCTCTCTCTCTCTCTCTCAATTTTCATCGATTTCAAGCTTTTCAAATCCATTAGATTCTGTATATATGAATATCTATATGTATCGGTATATTCATCGCTGGTGCAATTTCGCTTCTGAAGTAAGGGTACTGAGATCAAAATGAAAGGTAGTATTTGTTGGTTGAATTCACCTTGTGAATAATTTTGATCTGGAGTTTGAAATTGTTTTTTTTCCCCCCTAACTATCTCAGATCGTTCTTATGCTTTCGTAGTTGTCTTGCTTACCTACTAGATAAGGTCTGGTGTTCTGTGCTTGTTCAATTCGTATAATTAGTTGAGATGTAATTCTCATTTCTCTTATTCGAGATCTAAATTGGCCAATTTTTTAGTTAATTTTTGAGTTTGTTTATTGGTGCGACATAGTTGTGGAATTTCTTCAATGACTGCGTTGATAGACTCGGTCTGTCTTTTGATGACAATATGTTTTGTCATTATGCAATTGATGATTTTTCCTAAGTTTTGATGTTCAGATAATTCCCTCTGTCCATGTTGATGCTAAAATAACTTGATTTTTCTTGATCATATTATTGTTTTGTTGTAGTTTTGATTTGCTTTCTACACAACCCATGTTGAATTTTTCTGGGGAACAAATTTTGTCATGTGTACTATCTCTATGTAAGAGTACTGTGAGCTGTCAGGACAAGCAGGATGTAAGCATGGAATTGTTTCCATAGCAGCCTTTATATGAGACATGAAGAATTTGTTTGTAGATCTGGTAAGAGCATTTATTACACACCTACATCAGCTTTCTATAACAAAAAGTTGGGTAACCTTTAGGTATGTCTCAAATTGGGTAGTTATTAATTGCTTAGAACAAACCCGTGGGGTGGGTTCTACAAGTTAAATGCCTTGGCAATATAAATTTGTGGTCCATCCATCTTGACTGCACCTAAAATATAGTTTGACTGATTTTGGTGGCTCTAACAGTTCCTTCAGTTAAGAATGAAAGAACCTGACGTTTCAGAATCTGGGTTTACTCCGCCTTAGGATCAGTGAGAGATCCAATGTTGGTTGGAAGGTATGAGGCATGATTAAGTCAATCCGCATAGCATGTCTAGTTGGGAAAAAAATATTGGGAATAATTTGAAGAAAATTATTGAGGGAAGCACTTTTGTAAGTAGTGCACTACAATTAGTTTTGTCAAGAATTAATATTGAATTTCCCATAATCCAATCATTATATGTAAATTGCTAATCGGCCCTGCTGGGACCCCCAGCACCCCCACCTCCATGTGGGGGGCTGGCAATGGATGAAAAAAAAAATAATAATAATAATAATAATAATAATAATTTTTTTTGGACCAATCAGGAGAGACCCCCAGTACCCCCACTGGGGGTCTCATGCATTTTCCATTGCTAATATATGCTATTTCTGAATTTCTAACGATTCTACTATATTTTGGTTTCTTTGTCATATGAAAAGGACACAAAATTTGAGGAATAATGAATGATTTGAAATGTTGTCAATATTTGTTGTTAAGCCTTCCAAATTGTAGGAGAGTTTGCTTCACGTATGAAGGCACTAGGGAGAAATAATATTTCAGTAACTTTTTTTTTTTTTTTTTATGACCGGATGTCCGGGCCAGTTTACGTGCACCTCGACTAATCCCAGGACCCACGCAAAGTGCTCCCTCCATATAGATCAGACAAACCTCAGGAAGAGTCCGCGGGCATGGCCCCAAGGAGTTGATAACACCTAATGGGCGTTGAGCCTGAGACCTCGATGGAGCGCATCCCCAACCTTCAAGCTGCACCCATTAGACCAACTCAAGGGTGAGAGTTGAGCCTGAGACCTAGAGGGAGCACACCCCAGCCTCCAAGCTGAACATATTAGGCCAACCCCTTGGGGTTAACAGTATTTCAGTAACTTTGACTTGATGTTTGCAGTTTCTTATTGGTTGTGGACACCACTTCTATTTAAACCAATTTATTCCTCTGCCTTTAGACACTTCCCACATTCAACCTTTAATGTGATATTTGATAAGAATTGGAAAGCCTAGTTTAATTAATATTAAAGATTTTAATTAGTGCCATGTATTGTTTTGTTATTGAACAAAACTTTGTAAATAGTTAATGGTTTATATCAAGTTGAGGAAGAAGTCACTATATAGAAAACTCACTTACTCTTGTGAAGGTTTTGTTGCAATAACTTCTTTTGTATGGAACTTCTAAATGTAATATATTCGTGCCTGTTTTATAATTATTTTGTTTAATGTTTTCATCCTCCGAATTTGATGGACATTTTTTATGAATCAGATCGCTATGTTTAAGTCCTCATGCGAATTCACAATTAAAGATCTAAAACGTTGGATGATGCCGGAAAAGGTAATTTGTTTATAGACCTACACCGGAAGCTATTACATACCATGTTGTATTGATAGTCATTCGGTCAGCATGATATAATGCAAATCTTGTCATATTTTTCAGGTTAAAACCTCAATAACCACTTTTCCTTCATCAGCAGAAGTGTTTCCAGAGCCATTAGGTGTCGTATTGGTGATATCAGCATGGAACTATCCTTTCTGTATGTCAAGTTCCTTGCATCTTTATTATCCTTCAGTAGCCAACTTACATATTATATTTTCCTTGTCCCAAAAAAAAGAGCAAAAGAGAAAAATTATGATTTGCATGATGGTTGAATATTCATTCCCCTTTTGCAATTGTTTGTTTCATGTAATATTCATAAACGTCCACTGGTGCTTATGTGTTCTTTCATCTTTTCTGTTGGCATTGTATCAAATTCATGGCCTGAAAGCAAATTGGTAATACATTATCTGCACTTCTGGGCTGCATTTCTTTGGTGTTACCATCCTCATCATTATCATAATCCTTATTTTCTTCCTTCTCTTTGTTGGGCATCTCTTTACTTTTATGTGGAAAGAAGACACTACCATTTATTTGTGCATTAATTAGTTTGTCACTTATTAGAAATGTGAGACAAATATCCCCCGTCTTGGAGCCATCAAGAATTGTGTGATTTTGGTTGCTTTCAGGATCCACGAACCTTTAATAGGATTGAGGAAGAGAAGTTGGTGCTATTTTATGCTAGTCTTGCTAGCCCTGTGGCATCTAACCAAGGAATATTCTTTTGGTGTTCACCTCTCATAATTGACTTGGTGAATCTTCTTTGCTCTATTGCAGATAATTTGTTTGTCTATGACCCTGAAGTGAATTTCTTGTATAATTTAGAATATGTTAGATCCATGAACCTTAAATAGGATTGAGGCTGAGAAGTTGGTGCTATTTTATGCTAGGCTTGTTAGCCCTGTTGCGTCTGACCAAGGAATGTTCTTTTGGTGTTCACCTGTCATAATTGACTTGGTGAATCTTCTTTGCTCTGTGGCAGATAATTTGTTTATCTATGACCCTGAAGTGAATTCCTTGTATGATTTAGAATATGTTAGATTTTAACCACTTGCAATAACCAAAACCTTTGAATAGGATTAAAGCAGTAAAATTGTTGACTATCTATTCTAGATTCGTTGTAATTATCAAACAAGGGAAAAATATTGTTCAGTGACCTTTATAATAATTCTTGTGTCTTCACTTTTTTATGTTGCCTCTTTTTTATTTTATTTTAATTTTTTAAACTAAACCCAAGGACCTTCAGCTGACTACTACATTGCACATTTTCTAGTCAGTATCTTTTGGAAGTTTTTGTCAGACAGTCCCCTGAGCATTTCTAGAGATGAAACCAATAAAAAAATGAATGATCATATTTACTCTATGTATTGTTGTGGTCCGATCTTGTTCACCCTGATGAGGTGTCAGGCAAAGAGTGATGCATGCTATGGCAGTGCTGCCAAACAAAGTCTGATTCTGTTTTTCTAAACATGGACTGGATCAAACACTTGAACTGCTGGTACCTTTGACCTGTCCCGGTTCAAAGTTTTTAGGTTCTCAATCATGAAGCAATTTCACTGCATGTGAAAATGTCCAAACTTTTTTTATTTTTTCTTTCTTTGCTGTTTTACTTTTTTTTTTTTGGGGCCAGTATATACATCCTGTGTCTTATATTTCATTCTAAAATTCAAATTAGAAATGTTTATAATTTTTAATCAACATGGGTGTACCATCTCTATTTTTATTTTTTTGTTATTTAATGTTATATATTTAATGTATTTTATTTTTTCCTTTTTTGCGGCTCTGTGGACTGTCTAATTGAGCTGAAAAACTATGATTGACTTCCTCTAAGAACAATGGGCACTTCTAAGAAGGTAACATGACATGTTTGATACTGTGTCGGACACTGACATATGACTCAACACTCATTAGACCTTCCAAATGCTAAGACGTACATAAATTCATTACAAGTGTGAATTAACATAAAATTCAATGATAAAATAAAAACAATGTAAATTCATACTTATTTTCCTTTTTTAGACTTCAAATATTGTTATCCTTGACCTAAATATTCATATACATGACATATAATGGTTAGTTATTCTTATATATGGCATATAATAAATATATATAATTATATACAACAATGATTCATCCCCCCTTTTCCTCCCACCCCCTTTGACCCCCTCTCTCTCTCATTGGTTATATTTTCTTTTTCTTTTTCTTTTTTTTCCTGCTCCTCCAATCACCACCCGCCACGTGGCAAAGGGGGGTGAGGGGGTGACCCCCAAAAGGGGGTCCCAAGCATTATTCAATTATATATTTTACATGTGTCCCTATGTGTCATGTCTACATTTTAAAAAATGTTTTTCATGTCAGCGTGTCCGTGTTGTTTCATGCGTCCGCGTCCATGCTTCTTAGGACTTCCTTTATGGGTTATGGTTGGGGCTCAAATCATTTTCCCGAGTCTCAATGTGTTATAAAAGGTCGAACTTTTGTTATCTGAAATCATTACCCTAGAGATTTTTAACTTTCAAGACAGAAATATAAATTCAGCATTTAGAGGAGAACCAAAAAGTAAGTCTTCCTTCTGATAGGCTGTTAGCTGCACATATGAAAACACTGACTGTATTCATTGAAGCCACATGTACCAATTCTGTAAACAAGTCTTCTTTAACCAAGAAGCTTATAAGCTTTGAAAAGGTACATTGAGTCCAAAGTTAATGTATGCTGTTTTAAAACTCAACATGCTGGTCTTGCTGGAACCTGAGTGGCCGTTGCATCTCTGTTTTGGTTGACAGAAAATATCCTATATTTCCATGTATGATGTCCAAATCTATGTTTAGCATAAGTTTTAACTAAATTTCCAATTGTTACCTTTGGTCACTTAACACTAGCAGTTAGCCCAAAATTAATGTATCCTGCCGCTCTGGTACATTCTCAGTCTATCAAAAATCTTCTACTATCTAAAGGCAACACGTGTGAGATATCTACAGTTGATTCTTCATAGTCCTGCCCTTTGTCTAGATTGTAACTTGAAAGGAGAAGAATCCCACACTTACTGGTTCATATCGTGTACATAATCCTTTGACCAATCACAGCTGTTGCCAAGTTTTTGGTGTTTAATCTCCATTTTTATTTTTGCAGTTAGAACCCTCATCTTCAGTTAGGAATATTGCGGGAATATCTTGAGAGTTATAAATCTTCTTATAAAATCAAGGAGCATCACAATGCAGTTGTGTTTATTTATAGATAACAAATGTACAGTTACCACTTGCACAGGAAGTGTAATATCTGTTTTAATACTGCATGTAAACTTGTATCTTACTGCCATTTATCAAGTTGCCAAATGTGTGATTATTTGTATGAGAAAATAGACTTAACCATTAAGCTTTAAACTTCTCATTCATGTTGACGGTAAGACGTAATTCTCCAGGCTATAAATATTGGTTGGTGTTAACTTGTTATATAAAATTTGAAATATTGTATATTACAGCTATTGTTTGGCTCACTGAATTATAGTCCTCGTTATTATTAGCAATTTGAATGAGCTAAAACAGGGCAAATGTCCCTATACGTAAGTTCTCCAAAACTTATAGTTTACTCTCTACTTTTCCTATGTGCTTGAGATATATGTCTGATAAGGCTTTCACCTTCACTTGGCCAAAAAGAAGGTAAGACTTTCCTGTCTTTCTTTGTGCAGATTGGTACACTAATTAATGTATTTTCCTATCATTCATTCAATTTGGATTTAAATCATGTTAGATTAAATTGTCTTGTTCTTTTGTTAAAATAGGATGAATGGTTTTTGGCTTAAACCTTGAATGAATCCCTCTTGCTGGATGCTTTGTTTTAGTATTTCAGTTAGCCCTTTAAGTGCTCTGAAGTTTTCAATACCCATTACATTAATTTGAGAATTCATTATTTTGGGCATCAGACAGTTCTCATGAAAAACTTTCATCCAACCTTGTTTCAAGTATTTTCAACCTGTGGTAAAGTTCGTAGCACTTGGTACTTGTAAATGAACAATGAGGGCTGCTGATTTCCTGTACAAAGCTTTTTGATAAATTCCTTATTTTCTGTCTGAAATGCATTTCTTGTCTTGGCTCATGCAAGTTTTGTTTATCATTGTTATAGATTTTGACAAACTGATTTTTTCTTGTTATGATAAGTGTCTGGGTTTTTGAATCAGTTATTTTGTAAGAACAAGCTCTGTTATCAGAATCTTACGATTCACGATTCGATTCACGATTCGATACGCAATTTTTGCAAAATCGATACGAATCTATGAGTGAATCTATTTTGGAAGTGAATCTCAAGTGAATCACACGATTCACAATCGATTCACGATTCGATTCACTTTTTACGATTCATGCAATTTTTGAAATTATTGTTTTCAACTCATTTTTTCTATCTTTTTAGTGAAAATGACATAATACAACTTCTAATAACATTTAATACCAAAATAAACAACATATATATATGATTTGTTGTTATTTTAGTGATCATGGAGTTTTTTATAGGATTCAATCAGATTTAGTCAGACCTAACATATTTTTAACTTTTCTTCTCATTTTTTTCCCCTTCAAAAAATTGTAATATATCTTCTAAAGATGTTTAAGACTAAAGTTACACTATGAATTATCTATTACTATTTTATTAAATTGAATATTACATATGTGAGGTCAGTTTTACTTTTTAAAATGTTTTAGGCTTTAAAATAAAATATACTAAATAATTCTTTCTTATTATTTGTTCACTCTTATTTAGAAAAGTATATATGCTTATTATCCAAATATCAATATCGTTGTTAACTATTGTTACTTTAGAAATTAATAGTTTGTCTATTTGGTTATTATCTTTATTAAGAATGGTTGATAAAAAATATCTAAAAAATAAAAAAAAGGTAAGATAGTGATTTTACATAGGAATCTTTGTTAACTTCTTACCTATTAAATTACGTGATTATCATTCAAAATAACATTTTTGTTGATTTAAGTCTAAATATTTTATATTTATAAGATATATTTAACATCTAAATGTGTAGATATATGTTTTTAAGTAATTTAGAAAAAGTGACCGAATATTTACGATTCACGATTCGATTCGATTCACGATTCGGTACGAGGCCATTTCGATTCACGATACGAATCCCGATTTGACAACTATGAGAACAAGATTAAGGACTAGCAGTAACTTCTTTCTTTTTTTGTGATCTTTCTTTTTCAGTGTTATCTCTTGATCCAGTCATTGGAGCTATTGCAGCTGGCAATGCCGTGGTTTTGAAACCATCGGAAATTTCTCCAGCCACATCCTCACTGCTTGCAAAATTAGTAGGGGAATATATGGACAGCTCTGCAGTAAAAGTTGTTGAAGGGGCAGTTCCTGAAACATCTGCACTACTGGAGCAAAAGTGGGATAAAATATTTTACACAGGTTCTTACCAAATCCATCATTTATGGAATTTCATGCAGAGCATGTTTTGGGCATCATGGAGTGAAGTTTTGGAATAATTTTGAGTCTTTATTTATATTCATTTCAATTTAGTTTGCTGCTGGACAGATTTCATATAACTATATTAAGTATTAGTAGTTTGGAGAATTTTGATAATTTTGTTATTTGCTGGATATGGGTTGTTATTTGCTGTATGTTATTGTGTCCTTTATGGAGTCTTAATTAAGTCTAGAAATTATAACTGCTAGAACCTACCATCCAATAGGGCATTACCACTCTCTCTCTCTCTCTCTCTCTCTCAGCAACATCACATAAAAACCTTTTGACATTCCCAGAACCTCACGTATTAGTAGAGCTACAAACACCCAGATAGCCAAAAACCACTGATCACCATCAAAACCAACAATTACCTGACCATCACTTTACTAACATTACTGATCGCCACCATTTTGTGTCCAATTGAACCATCCAACATTCACTACTACTATAGCTTCCAAGTCTCTCTTACCACCATTAGAATGCCTTGCTGACTTCATACCTGATCAATTTCTGCAAAGAATTTTAAAAATTTCTGAAAGCACTGAGATGAAAGTAATTGGAAATAAACAATGGTGGATGCGGTGGTTTACTGTGAATGAGGTAGGGTGTTTGAATAGGGATTTTGTGTTTGTGGCCTGCTTGCAGTAGGAGGTGGTTGGTCAATTTGATGGGTGGTGATTATTCTCTCATATTGGATTATATATGACACAGTCCGTTATTTATTCTGACTTCATAAGGAAATGAGTGCATCATTCCTTCTGGCCAACATGCTGGTCCATGAAGTGGCAAGGGTGGTTGAGGAGTAGGGTGAAGTGGTTTTGGTTGTGAAAGTTGTGATTGTAGAGGTTGTGCTAGAATGACACATTCTTTATGGTTGTAGGTTGAAATATTTATATGTAAATACAGAGAGAGAGAGAGAGAGAGAGAGAGAGAGAGAGAGAGAGTGGTGAATATTGGTACACAGTGTTGTGTTGCTAACTTGTATTACCATGCCAAGTAAGCTTTGCACTAGAATAATCATATGGATGCAGACGACATTGGCCTTGAATAGTGGGAATTTTTATGCTTGATGCTGTTTATAATTTATGTAATATCTCTTAAATTGTTGTGTAATGTTATATATAATCAAACTAATATCTTTGTAGGCAATGGAAAAGTGGGACGCATTGTGTTGGCTGCTGCGGCAAAGCATCTTACACCTGTTGCTTTGGAGCTTGGAGGAAAATGTCCTGTTTTTGTTGATTCCAACACCAATTTGAAAGTATAGGTCTTTCCTTTCCTTCAGCAACCTGACTTACGGTGCCAAATTCTTGTTGCAAATTATGGTGCCATGATTGCCAACTTTCTGTGGAATGTGCTAACATAAAATTTTCTGAATTTCCAAGGTCACGACAAGGCGGATTATAGCAGGCAAGTGGGGACTAAATAATGGGCAAGCATGCGTTTCTGCGGATCACATTATAACAACAAAAGATTTTGCTCCAAAATTGGTAAGGTTGGCCTTATGTGAAGAAATATGGTATCATTATATATGCAGATATCACCCGTTATATTTTTGCCTATTATGCAACTCATTCTCCAGATAGATGCTCTGAAAGTTGAGTTGGAAAAGTTCTATGGCAATGATCCATTGAAATCAGAAGACTTGTCTTGCATTGTGAGTTCCAACCATTTTGCTCGCTTAGAGAAGCTCTTGGATGATGATAAGATTTCTGGAAAGATAGTCCATGGAGGTCAGAGGGACCAAAACCACCTGTGAGTATTACTGCTTATTTGTTCACTGTTTACCTAGTTCTATAGTTTGATTAAGTTTAATGGGATGAACCTTTTGTATCATTCATGATTAATTCCATTGTTGCAGAAAGATTTCTCCAACCATTTTGCTGGATGCTCCAGAAGACTCTCTTATCATGAATGAGGAGATATTTGGTCCTCTGCTTCCCATTGTCACGGTAAAAATCTAGACAGACCATTCAGTGAGTTTTCATTGTTTTATGGAATATACTTATGATAGAAAAGACGAAGAAAATTATTGGAGATATTTTTTTAGTAGCTTTCTTAGAATCTAAACAAACTGATGCATTAGTAATTGCTAAAAAATTCATTTTGGGGGGTCTTTTCAAACTTGGTTTTTGGTGATAAATTAACATATTACCCTTCTAGTGTTATGGAGCCCTTGTAGGGACACTGGAATTTCTGAAAGTATTGAGGGTAAAATTGCGTCTTCACAAATTTGCTAAAAAAGCTGATTTTTATGGAGAAGCCATCTCAAACAGGCCTAGTGGCATGAAAGCAGCATTTATGTGCTTGCAAGTGAGGGGTTGGGAGTTCCACTCCTCAGAGCTAATCTAACAATTAACCAGATCAACAAAAAATAAAAAAATAAAAAAGGTTTTGGCTTTTTCAGCAAAAAGCCTGTTTATTTAGTTCTTCCAAAACAGGAGACATTTGGCATCATCAGTGCTGATGTAGTAATCTCTCTGACACTGAGCAAAAGTGGCAGACATAACTTCCATATGATTTTTTAAGAGAAACTGTAGTAATAGAAAACAAGCATCCCCTTTGGTAAACATGAGAAGTTTAAGCAGCCTTTGTCATGGACTCGATATAAACTTATATACAAGGAGGCCAGTGGTAAAAGCATATGTATTGCAAAAAAAAATTTAGGTGGTCGCTGTCTGAACCATAAATTCTTGGCTGGGAATATGGCCTCTGTAGAAAGTAAACATGGAAACAAAAGATATATGTTGTTTGATTGCTGTTTTGGTTCTTCAGCTTTTAATGAAGTCGTAAAATATAGTGAAATTCTGTTGGTTTGTTCAGGTTGACAGTCTGGAAGACAGTTTCAATATGGTCAATTCCAAAGAAAAGCCACTTGCAGCATATTTATTTACCAACGACAAGAAGCTCAAGGAGGAGTTTGTGAGAAATGTCTCTGCAGGGGGTTTGCTCATCAATGACATTGCTCTACATGTGGTTATTCTTTCCCGAAATCATACCATAAATAAAATCGTTTACATTTGCATATAGAGACCTGCATTCATGAGTGCAAGCATATAAACTTTCGTGGAGGGTCATGTCTCATGATAGATGACATCTCCAGTGCTGCTACCTCACGTGGATCCATGCTCTTTAAAATAAAATAAAAAATAATTAAAAAAAACTACTATGAAATGCAGCGAGGGCTAAATTGTGGAGGTTTAATTTGGCATTATTTGCATGAAGTTGCTCATGCTATTTTGTCTTAGCTTTTTATCATTGCACTGAGCAATGGCCTATACATAAGTGTTGGCATTAACACTTAATGCCGTGGGGCACTAAGAAGCCGCTTGACAAAAGTTTTGGTTGGAATCTTAGGGAAAATTTGAAATAGAAGTGTAAAAATGAATCTACTTCAAGTGAAGAGCACTGCATTTAAAAAGAATAACGCATATTGAACCTCTTTATGTAAGTTTCATAAGTTTGGGAGTTGTTTCGATCTACATGTTTATGTTCCATTTTAAATTTGTTTTCTCATTCTGAATTGATCGAGGACCTAAAATGCATTAAAAAACTTGATGATGCAGCTTGCAAACCCTTATTTACCATTCGGAGGAGTTGGGGAAAGCGGAATGGGTGCGTACCATGGAAAATTTTCTTTCGATACTTTTACTCATAAGAAGGCAGTGCTGTACCGAAGCTTTGCTGGTGATGCATCTGCAAGGTACCCCCCATACACACCCGCTAAACTAAGATTACTAAGGGCTCTTCTAAGCGGTAATATCATCGGCATTATTCGTGCTTTACTTGGGTGGTGAAAGGTTCAATACATTGGTTCAAGAATAAGATTACGAAAAGCTCTTTAACCGGCAGTACATTTGGATACACAGGTATAATCATGTATTGTGGCTGTGCCTAATTGCAAGTTTTCTTTAGCTCTTTGTATGTTTTGCCAGTTTATTAAAATTTGAAGTACTCAAGGGTTGATATTTCCTTTGTTTTTTTTTTTCTTTTTTTCTTCTCATGTCCCCATTTGAACAAATTTGTAGATATTAATAAAGAAAATGAAATTGTCTACCTTTATGAACTCTTAATTTTCTTTGAAAATCTTCTAGGAGGGGATGAGAGTCTTTTGTTTGTTTAAAATTTTCAGTCCTCGGAAATAAAAACAATGAAAAGTTAGAAAACACCCTAGTTAAAAAAAAAGTTCTCAAAAACAATTTACTAAAACAAGTTTAGTGTTTTCCAAGAAATGAAAATGGAAAACAGTTGTAGCTGGCATCAATTTGTTTAGTACACAAGTGGCAACAATATATATGTTGTATTGGTTTTTATTTCATAAAAAACACACAATGCTGGGGCCATAGAATCTTTCTGTAGATGCAAACCTCGGTAATAAAATTAAAATGTGTTCTTTGATCAAGTACTATCGTTTATCTTTGTCAATCTAGCACACCAGTTAAAATTCTAATACATGGCTGGGCATCTAATTTACAAAGTATTGTATGACTCTGTTTATAATCTTTTACATATATATTTTACAATGAAATATATTGAATTTGCTAGGTATAGAACCCAATTCATGGTCAACAAGAATCCTGTAAAATTTGAAAAACATTGGCTCGTTGTTCGTCTGTCAGTTCTGTAGGAAACTGAACTAGGAATTTGATTATCAAGTTTCCTCTGTTTCCTTCCTCGTTCGGCTTTGGCATGCCCTGCCCTGCAATGATCTTTTCATAGCCAGGCTGTATGATATCGTCGATCGTCAAGTTCATCTTCTCCCCACCTAACAGAGGGACAGAAATGTTGCAGCCAGTAAGAGCTTTCACCAGCGGTATTTCCACTCCCAACTCCAAATCGTCACCTTCTCTCCGAAACAATGGGTGCCTTTTCTCTCCAATCACAAAGATTATGTCAGCTGGTTCAGTGCCAGGTGTCTCGTTTCCCATACCTTCGAACGTAATTTTTGTTCCTTTTTTCCATCCTGGCTTCACTTTGATTGTTAGCATTTCTTCGTCTTCTTTTACTGTTTGGCTGCCCAGAAAAAATAATGCACAACATTATAAAGAGTAAGTGGGTATTGAAAGCTTGGTTATGAACTTGGTGCAAAACCTAGATAGTCAAAGCCTAATTTGTTTCCAACCTTGGTTTTGATCTAATTGTTTTGCAATTTTTTGTGCAAAATGATTTCACTTTATTTTTCATGTGTGAATAATTTACCACACAAATAATAACGCAACGCGCACAGAAAAAGTACAAACCCATTGCTCGTTATAACGTCTCTTGTGATCATGATCTTCTTGACGCTTCCAAAGCAGAACTCCTCAAGGGTGCACTCGAGGTTCTTCTCGATTGCTGGTGGTTTGATCAACCCTGTTGAGTTTGAATACATGATGGGTGTCATTACCTTCCGCTTTGAAACACTCCTTGAGAGTGAACCTCCTCCGCCTGCAGGGACAGTAGATGTGGAGTTGTTCCGGCTCGAGCTCCTCGAGAGTGAGCCTCCTTCGGGGGATGCAGTTCTGTTGCCATTCTTCCGGCTTATGCTTTTCAAGAGACGGCCAGCTGCCACCACAGGCGTCAGGTTTCGGCTCCGCCGGCTCGTGCTTCTTGAGAGAGAAGAGTTTCTTGAGAGATTATTAGGGCTTGAGCTTCTTGACAAGGGAGAGGGACATGGCGATGATGTAAAGTAATTGTTGACCCTATGATTAGGAGATCCCGGATCATCGCCGCCTTGCATTCCCTCGCCGTTGGATCTGAAGTGATCATCGACGCAATTTGTGGCTCTTCTTTCATTGCTTTGATCGTTCAAATCCTGAAATTAGGGTACGCAAATATTCATTTGCATGCATGCATGTTCGACGTAGAAAGCTATAGGCAAGCAATGGAATGCATAATAAATTATTTGCATATCAAGATTTTAAATTTCAACAATTGTATTTGTGTTCTTTGTTTTAGGCTCCTTTCTCAAACATATCTTCGCATGGATAGCCTATTGATTAAGGGGTGAATTACAAGGCGAGCTATAAATTCAGACGTTTTGAGTTCTCGTCATTAAAACGAAAAAAGAAAAAAGAAATAAATTTACAGGAATTTTGGAATTGCTTGAAATTGAGATTCAAATCCAAATCTATGAACATGTAAAAATGTATGAATGTGTACCTTGAATGTTGATTTGAATTTGTCATCAGATTGATCGGGCTTGGGTTCGTTAGGAGAAGGATGCTTCTTGTCATGATGGTGATGTCGTTTTGAGACGAGTGATCCATATGCTTTACATAAACCTCCTATGCCAAACATGTTACAGACAACCTCCAATGGTGAGAGAAAGAGAGAGAATTATGAAGTATATATCCACAAAGAATGCATGCATGGTTAGCCAAATATATATAAGAATGCGTTTTGTGAGGCCTTTTATTTGCTAGATCAGTTAAAGGAGATGAAGAGCTGGCTCTATTCGTTATCTATTTATTTTTAATAATTAATCATTGTCTAATAATTAATTACACGACTAAAACAATAATGACGTGTATTCTCGATGGCCTGTAGTTGTATTCTTTTATATGCGTGTATTTTCTTTCCTTTTTTAAATACATATATTTTTAATTTTTTTTATAGATTTAACTTTGAATACTTTTTTTTTTTTTTTAATCAATCAATAGGATATAATATTTACTATTGGACACATATTTTAGGTGTGTTGTGCTCAATTAACATGATGTGAAACTAATATTTTTGTCAATTTTTTATTTTTAATTTTACAATACAATAGGTAAAGGGTTATAATTTTGTTTTATTTTGATCAGCAAAAAAAGAAGTTTTATTGATGAAACAAAGCAATATGCATGCCAAACTTACATCAACAAAGTAGGGAAGTGTACTGAGCATCAAAGTTGACCTCAACAATCCCAACTAAGTTGGTACCGCAAAGGAAGCATAATCATATGCTAGCACTTAACCTAAGACTAGTGAGAAACCAACCAAAAGCGACCAAAGGAAGAAAGAAAAAATACAGCAATAAACCAGCACCAGTGTCAATGTTGCTGCTACTGCTACTCTCCAACCAAAACAATGTTGCTGCTTGTGATAACCCTATTCCATATTATGCTAATTAATCTTAATTATGATTGTGATTATGTATTTTAATATGATTTTGGATGTCATTTATATGATTATATGTATTTTGAACTTCTATCTGTTCACCGTAGGAAAATCTGTTGAACTTACTATTATGAACTGAAAATTGAAGGTCTTATCGGCTACTGAAACTGAAATTGACTACGCCATTGTGATTGGCGTAATTTTTAGAGCCTATGGTAAAATTTAATTGAAAACTGATTCGGATTAAAATAATTAGATTCAGAACGATTAAATTAGGCTTAATTACTTAGCCTTAATCAATTTGATTAGGCCAACATATATAAGTAGCCTATTTACATTTATGAGCCTTGTTTTTTAGCTCATTTCTCTTCCTTGGCTGAAATCACACTCTAGAGAGAGAGGGGGCCGGTTCTAGAGAGAGAAAGAGGGAGAATTGTGTGTATTGGCCCAAAGTTTGTGAATTTAGAAGCTTAACTCCAAGAATTAGCTAGAAATTGGGAGCTTGGAACTCCAAGGTGAGTGTTTAAGCATTGGTTCATAAGTTGAGGTTGTAATTTTGAGAATTTGATGTTAGATTATAATCAAAAGTGTGAGTTGAGTTGAATATGAAGTTAGAATGCACATGCATGCATAGAATTACCATAAATTGCCATGAATTGTATAATCTAACATGTAGCTTGTTAATTATGAAAAATTAAGTGTTGGATCATACATGCAAGTATGGTCTTGATGAGTTTCATGTGTGTAAGCATCACTTGAGCCATTTGAAATGGAATTAGAGTCAAAAATTAACATGCATGCTTGATTAATGGAGATATGAAGTTTGTATGAGGTTTGAATGCATGGGTTTTGATCATACAAGAGAAATGTTGATTAATTTGGGAATAAGAACATGATTTTGAACAGTTGACTTCATATTGGTTATGTTCTCATAGTATGTAATGTGTTTTATATGTTTTTATGTCCAAAAACTTGAGTTTTGAACCATTGGACATTGAGTTTGAGCTTCAAGAACAATTTTGGAAATTCTAGAATTTGGCGTGTTTGCTCGAGCAGGGAAAAAGGCCGCTCGAGCATAAAATGTTAGTTCCCAGAACTTTTGCAGACATTGATGTCCGCTCGAGCGCCAAGCCACGTAGTTTGACTTTCAGCTCAAGCGCCCGAAGTCACGCTCGAGTGTAAAAGTGAGGCAACCAATTCTTTTGCAAACCAAAGGGGTCCGCTCGAGCGACAGAAGCCACGCTCGAGCGGGGAGCCCTGTTTCAGAAATTTTTTAGAGATGATTTTATGTTTAGTTTCCATTCTCTTTCACTCCTAAACACTCTTAGACATACATTGAGCATTGTAAATGGACTAAGAAGATAAGAAAGAGACCTAAGAGGAATGTATGAGTTAAGAATGGATTGAATCGTTTGTGACCCATATGTGTTGTGTATTATGTAAGGTCGAGCACAAGGACAAATCCACCGGCAGAACACTATGAGTAATATCTTAGTAAAGATATTTTGAAGTATGTTATTTGTCCAATTGCTTATTCCTATATGAGTCTTATAAGCTTGTTAATTTGGATTGTGGATACATATTTGTTATGCCATATTGGTTGGGCCAAAGGCCGTTAGATACAATTGATTGGGCCGAAGGCCGTTTGACATGAATGATTGGGTCAAAGGCCGTTTGACATAAATAATTGGACCGAAGGCCGTTTGACATAAATGATTGGGTCGAAGGCCGTTTGACATAATTGATTGGGCCGAAGGCCGTTTAACATGAATGATTGGGCTAAAGGCCGTCGGATATGAATGATTGGGCCAAAGGCCATTTGATACGATTGATTGGGCCAAAGGCCGTCGGATACGATAGATTGAGCCAAAGGCCGTCGGACGCGAATGATTGGACCAGAGACCGTTTGACATGAATGAAATGGGCCAGAGGCCGTCTGATGTGCTCGGGCTTAAAGCCGTCTAATGTATTAGATAAAACTAAAGATGGGCCCAAGGCCGTTTGATATATATATACCTATTTTGAACTTCATTCATGTATTTTCTTTATTTGATATTATTCACTAGACTTTCGCTTACACTCACTCATGTGTATGTAGGTGAGCCAAGAGATGTCCAAAACCAACCTCGGTGAAATATGTGAGAAACAGTCAAGGTTTTGAAGAGGCAGCCCAAATGTCTCATGCACGAGACTTGTCTTCGCCTCTTTTGTTCTTTTGTTATAATTTTGCTACATTAGCGAAAACGTTAGACTACTTTTGTATATAAACTTTGGGTTTGACTGACTTAGACTTGAATGATCCCGTATGTATGGAACTTTGGGTTAATTTCCTTTTGATGTGAGTTATTAACGAATATATGTGAAATGTTATAATGTGCCATGTAAGCACAGCTCTATGGACAAAATTTTTAAGTTGCTTCTGTTTGGCCCCTTAACTCTGATGGAGTATATTTTATTCGGTTTGAGGCTACATGTAATCCCTTGATTACTGGCTGGTTATGACCTTAATCCATAGAGGTGGGTTCGGGTCATGACACTGCTGTTGGTCAATGACAGAAAGCAGCAATTGGTCGCCCACAAACCCAAACCAAAACATATTAAGAAATAGACAATCCCAACAGATTATGGCCCAAACCACTGAAAGTTGTTGTTGTTGCACCTTCTAACCAAAGAAACAAAAACCTCACAAAAACAAAACCAAGACTAGCAACCACTGCTGAGCATAGCAGTCCAATGTAACAGTCCACTGGTAAGCAAATCAGTCCACTGCTGAGCATAACAGTCTAACAAAACATATCAACCAACAAAACCTGTAGTAGAGCAACAAGACAGCATCAGCAGCAAAGCAACTAACTACACAGCATCAGCAGTAGGCATCAATACTTCAACACCAGAACAAAACAACTATCTATACAAATCAGCAAACCAGCACCCAGTGACACAACTATCTATACCAGCTTTTCCAAAGCAGACAAATCTGGTATTGCCTCATTAAATAAGCATTCATTCCTAATTTTCCACAATAGGAGCAACATAAACTAATAAAGAGATTATATTGCCTCAATGCACTTCAAATAGACTAGGCCACTTAGACTCTCATCTCTATCAATCAACACTCCCTTGAGTAACCCCTATATCTAACGCATCCTACCAAACTCACGAAACATCCTCAAAGCACACCCCTCAAACCACCTCCCAAGTAGAGTCTAATGTGTTCCAGATAGAAAATAAAATCATTCACTGTGAAAATATAATCCTTAAACACTTCCTTGAACCAAACAGCCATTCTAAACTTAATCAAATCACTCACACCTACCACATTTAGAACAATAGCCCGAAACAAGCATTCATTTCGATGATTCCATAGAGACCACATTACAACTAAAGGAATAGCTTTCCACGTCATCCTCTCTTTTTTGCTAAGCGTCACCCCTGCTCACCAATTAAGAATATCCTCCACTTTATCTGGCAATGCACCTTGTACATTCCACCATCTTAGCATTTCTAACCACACTCCCCAAGCAACTGGACATGACAGTAATACATAATTGAGTGACTCATCCACAGATTTGCATAGACTGCCGACTAATGATGCATTAGTATTCATAACACCAATTCGGATAAGAAAGTATGTTGTCTTTAACCTACCTTTCCAAGCAAGCCAACCAAAAAATTGAACTCTAAGCAGAATGTTCTTGACCCAAACCCTTTTTCTAATTGGACTGAGGCTGCCAAAACCATCTGCCATAAATTTATATACTGATGCATATGTAAATTTCCCTGTTTTAGAAGCATTCCAAATTAGTGTATCATTTAAGGATTGCCTAATAGTAGGACCTGCCTCTAGCTAGCTTACCAATCTGGTGTCCTCCATTCTTTCCCAATCATATAATTCCCTTCTAAATTAGAACATCCATTCACCAGTAACCTCATTCCCTTCCATCATTGCATATAAAGACTCGCCCTTATTTACTACCAATCTAAACAAGAGGAGGAATTCATCTTTGAGACAAAAATTATAGCACCATTTATCAACCCAAAACCTCACTCTATGGCCATTACCCACTTTCACCTTACAATTATCCAAAAAAAACTCCAACAGTTTGCTGCTCTGTTCAGTGCCTGATACTATCTTTCCAAATCTTAGAGCACCTACTGTTTAGGCTAATTAAAGGCCTTCAATTCCCCTCCTCTACCCTATACTTACTGCATATGACTCTTTTCCACAGTGCTTTACTCTCAATACCAAACCTCCACCACCATTTCAATAAAAGGCAATCATTAGCCTCCTTAACTCTCCTAACCCCCAAACCCCCTTGCTCAACAAGTTTGGATACTTCCTTCCATTTTACTAGGTGAACCTTTTTTCTCAATTCAAACCCTTCCCAAAGGAATGAGGCCTGAAGGTTGTCCAGCTCTCTACCAACCCTTTGTGGCATTTTATATAGAGACAAATAGTATATAGGCAAAGAAGAAAGAACAGATTTTATTAAAGTAAGCCTCCCTACAAATGAAAGTAATTTCCTTTTCCAACTTGCCAGTTTGCTTCTAACTTTGTCCAGAATAGGTCTCCAAGATGCTTTTCTACTTGTGTTAGCACCCAATGGTAGTCCTAGGTATTGAAATGACAGGCTTTTCACTTTACAATTTAGCATTGATGCAAACTCACTCATATCTTCAACTGGAACTCCCACTCCACTAACTACACTTTTGTGGTAATTTATCCTCAGACGTGACAACATCTCAAAACACCTCAGTATCCTCTTCAAATTACTAACTTCCAAAACATCAACTTCACACAATATTAACGAATCATCCGCGAACTGAAGATGAGTAAGAACTACCCCACCTGAGCCAATCTTTACCCCTTTTATCAACTCCATATCCAAAACTCTTGACATCAATATGCTTAAACCCTCAACTACTATGTTAAACAAGAATGGGAACAGAGAAAGTCCCCTTGTCTAAGCCCTCTTTGTGGACTAAATTCAACAGTTGGTGCTCCATTAACAAGCACAGATAATCTAGAAGAGGTAATGCACTCATTTATCCATTCCACCAACTTTTCTCCAAACCCAAAATTTATCATCATTGAGAACAAAAAAATTCCAATTCAATGAGTCATATGCTTTCTCAAAATCTAGCTTTATGATTAAACCTCTTTTCCTAGATTTCATCCAACTATCCACAACCTCATTTGCCACCAACACTCTATCTAATATGTTCCTTCCTCCAATAAATGCTGATTGATTTTCATTAATAATTTGAGGTATCACTGCCTTCAACCTGGATGATAAAACCTTAGCAAGAATCTTATATAATGAACCAACCAAACTAATTCGTCTGTAATCAGCTAAACCCACAAGGTTCTCCTTCTTAGGGACCAAAATGATGAAAAAACTATTGGTCCCTTTGACCAGCTTACTATTTTTATGAAATTCAGCCATGAAATTGAGCACATCAGTCTTCATTACCTTCCACAACTTTTGGACACAAGCCAAGTTAAACCCATCTGGCCTGGAGCCTAATTACCATCACAATCCTTAACAGCACACCTTATCTCTTCCTCAGTCAATTCTGCATCCAACAAATCAAAATATGGGTTGTCCCTCACTGACTTGAATGTTCCCTTCAAAATAGGTCTAATCTCCCACTCTTTAGTGAATTGTTTTTGAAAATAAATTTGAACCTCTTGCTTAACTTTACATGGATCACCAAATATCACATCCCCAACAGTTAAAGAATTGATTTCATTTCTCCTCTATCTACACTTAACTACCACCTGGAAATATCTTGTGTTTTTATCACCATTCAGATTCTAATTCAATCTAGATTTCTGAAGCCACATCCATTCCATCATTCTATTTAATCTGCAAGCTTCATCTCTGACCTCTCTTTTTCTTGCTTTTTCTGCCTCTTCAAGCTCTCTTTCCTCTGCTACCAGATCAATCATATGAAGGTCATCCTCCGCTTGCTTCAGTTTAGTATTTACATTACCAAATACTTCATTATTCCACTGTTTAAGTGCTATTTTCAACTCTTTCATCTTCTTAAATAGTCTGAAACCAGCCCATCCCTCCACATTATGCTCCATCCACCACTTTTCTACAAAAGGTAGGAAATTTGGGTGTAATGTCCATGCATTTAAAAACCTGAAGGGCCTAAGACCCCTATGTCTCTCATCTACCATCAAAAGTAGAGGACTATGATTAGACATTGCTCTAGGTAGCCCCCACAACTTCAGATTAAATGATTCCAACCATCTTAGTTCCACTAGTACCCTGTCAATTCTGCTCCATTTTTCCTCTTCCCTTGCATTACACCACGTGTACCTTCTACCTAATAAGGGCAAGTCATTCACCTCGCTCTTATGAATAAATTCATTCAATTCCTTCATACCCTTATCCTTCCTAGAGCATCCTTTTTTCTATCCAATGTTTCTAATTTCATTGAAATCACCCTCCAAGCACTAGGGATTAGAAAACTCCTCATTGAGGTTCAAGAGACACTCCCATAGTTTCCTTCTTTGACCCACTTCATTTGGTGCATATAAATTAACAATAAGACATTCAAAAAAAAAAAAAAAAAAGAATAAGGTACCAGATAGAAGAATAAATCTTCTATTGCAGCAGCAACCTGAGACTTGTAGCACTCCTGGATCCCATATGCATAATAGGCCACCAGTAGTTCCTTCAGCATCCACTGTCATGAAATCCATCCTCTCCCTAGCCTATAATTCTTTTACCTCATTTTCTGACATAAATGCTTTCTTTGTCTCCTGGAATAGAACAATGTCAACTCCCCTAGCTTTCAACATGCTTTTTATTTTACTCATTTTTTCCTTCCTACCTAAACCCCTCACATTCCATGATAATAACTTCATCATTAACCATTGATACTTACCTCTAACCCCCCAAAAAACTGTACTTTAAACTGCCACATCAGTACCCCCTTCCATTCTTTCTCTATCCTTTGCCTCTAGATCAATAATCTTAGACAACACTTCATCTTCATTACCTTTGTAATTTACTCCCAACAATTGCATTAACTCAACTATCATCTAGTAAGGCCTCTTTTACATTCTTAGGTTCAATTAACAAAACATAGCACATATGATATACCTCTTCCCGAATTTGTTTTTGGGTTTTCATTCGGTTTGAGACACTTCCAATCACCTGTTGAATCGAATGATTCAGTTTTACCCTTGCTGATGGTTTTAAAACTGGACTGGTAGTGACTTGAGCATCGAAGGTGGTGTCTCTTTGTGCACTCATTGGACTCGAACTTACCATAGAAGTTGGTGCTGGCTCACCTTTTTGGGCTTGGCCTTGTGCTTCTCCTTGACTTTGTGGTTTAGTATCCAAGATTGAAGACTCACCATCTTCTTCCGCATGTATAAATGAAGTAGGAGAACCTGTGTCATCTACAACCACATTGATCAATTTCATTAAAGAGAAAAGTACGCAGGTTATAGACACGAAAAGCTCTATTGGTGGTTGAATACCCTAGGAAAATACCTTCTTCACTTTGGGAGTCAAATTTGCCCAAAGGCTTTCTATCTTTAAAAATGTAACATTTACTCCCTAAAGTTTTGAAGTATTTTATATTAGGTTTCAACCCTTTCCACAATTCATATGGAGTTTGTAAAGTACCGGACCTTAAATACACATGATTCGCAATATAAACAGCGGTATTTAAGGCTTTAGCCCAAAACTTTGGAGTAACTTTCTTGCTAAAGAGCATGACCCTAGCCATCTCTTGAACTACCCTATTTTTCCTCTCAACAACTCCATTTTGCTATGGAGTAATAGGTGTAGAAAACTCATTTTTAATTCCATGCATATCACAAAAATCTGAAAATGAGCTATTTTCAAATTCACAACCATGATCAGTTCGAATTCTTATGATACGCCCAATAGAAACACCCTGTTCATTTTGGATTTTAAGGACTAAGGACTGGAAAACATCAAACGTATCAGGTTTTTGTCTTAAAAAATTAACCCATAAAAAGCGAATGTAATCATCAACAGTTAAAAAAATGTATCTTCTACCTCCAATTCTTTCAGTGCGAGTGGGTCCCATAAGATCCTTATGATCAAGTTCAAGAGGACGTTTGGTTGTTAAGTTGTTCACCTTTTTATAAAGGGCACGAGTTTGCTTCCCAAGTTGACATGGTCTACACACATGGTTCACATTCTTACCCATTTTGGGTACTCCTCTCACAAGCTCTTTGTTGGCTATCGTAGTTAGGTCTTTGAAATTCAAGTGAACTAATCTTTGATGCCATAGGTCAAGATTACTTATGATGGTTGAGTGGCAAGTGAGATTATTTGTGGTAACAATCCCATAGCAGTTATCAGATGTGTGAACCCTATGCCTGAGAGTATTTCCCTTCTTATCCAAAATTTCATATTTATTTTTTGAAAATAATACTTCATGGTGGGAATCACACATTTGACTAATGCTCAAAAGATTATCTTTAAGGCCATCGACAGGTAAGACATTTTCGAGCTTAGGAAGACTGGCCACACTTATAGAGCCCTTACCAATGACTCTAGAAGTGCCACCATCTCCAAAGGTAACAATTCCTCCTTCATATTTTTCAAGAGATATG
The DNA here is from genome assembly GCF_055761805.1 of Camellia sinensis. NCBI lineage: Eukaryota > Viridiplantae > Streptophyta > Magnoliopsida > Ericales > Theaceae > Camellia > Camellia sinensis. Next base: position 148,479,360 of record NC_138963.1, read on the forward strand.
AAGTAGGATTTGTCACCAGACATGTGACGTGAGCACCCACTATCAATATACCACATGTGTGAGTCACGTGCTTTCAATGCAGTGTGAACAACAAAACAGGTTAAGTCACTCTTTCTCACCCATATCGTTTTGGTCTTAACAGAAGTAGGACTAGCAATCTTGGTAAACATCTTAGCATTGTAAACACTCTCATAAATCTTGGTGTTCTTCCTAGACATGTAAGGTTGTCTCCTAACGCATGAAGTATTAGAATTTCTAATTTTTTGAGACACCTTACCAAACAACTCATAACAATAACGGCGAATGTGGCCATACCTACCACAATGATGATAAACAAAAATAGGTTTTGCCTCCCTTTTGTTGATCTTACCCCTTTTAGGTTAATGAAGAAAGTGATCACCCTGTTGAACATTCAGTTTTCCCTCTCCTTGAGTCTTGATGTCATGTGATGTAGAGGCTTGTCCCTTTTGAAATGTTGTATCACCATAGCCTATCCCACTTTTGTCACAACACATCTGCTGAGACCTGATGATGTCTTCTAGTGTCTTTGACCCTTTGTTCTACATATCAATCGTAGCTCTAGCATCTTTGAGTTCTTCCTCTTTCTGACCAACCAGTTCTTCCAATGCTGCTTGTGACATCTCAAGGATTTCAATCTTCTCTTCATATGTGGCATAGATTTTCAGAAGTTCATTCCTTTTGGTCTCACAAGATAGAATTTTTCCACAAAGGTCTTGCCTGTCATTAGAGATCTTGATGACATTCTTTTTTGTTGTTGCAATCTCTTCCTTTAGCTTGACATTCTCGCTTTCGCAAGCTTTGAGCTTGAAAGTGAGTTTTTCATTGATCTTGGACAAGTTCAGAGATTCATTGTAAAGCTTTTCATAAGCTTGTTGTAGATCATCACCATCAATCTCATCATTGTCTTCCGAGGTTTCATCATCTTCTTTTTGCTTCTCTTTCTCTTCGATCTCAACTAGTTGAGCAACTAAGGCATGAAAGTTGATGGATGGTTGTAAAAATGACTCTCCTCTTTCATGGACTTGACTAAGAATATGCCATGCATCTTTGGCCTTTGTGCAATGAGCAATCCGTCGTTCTTCTTCAGAAATTGATTCATGGATGGTATTCAGAACTCTTTGATTGCTCGTATAGTCAACACTTTCAATATCCTCTTCAATTGCTCACCGACCTTCAGGGTCATCCTCTCTAAGATACACCCTCATCCTGATCTTCCAGTATAAGTAATTACTCCCATCAAAGGTAAGAGCACGGTGCAGACTCTGACCATGAGCAAACTCAACTGGCCTTGCAAGTGGTTGAGTGAAGGTAGAGAAGAATGCCATGTAGGTACTATCTCCATCTTCACCGAATTTGGTTTCTTCGGGTTCTTTCTCTGACCTGCTTTCATCATCCCAAGTCACTGTATAAACTTTCTTTCAATTTTTTTTCGATGGACATTCAAGTGCAATATGTTCAAACCCTTGACATTCATAACACTTGAAACCTTGCCCCTTCACAATCTTCTTCTCAGTTTTTGGAGCAACTTTTGGTGGAAAAGTTTTAGATTTTTCATTACCCTTATGTTTTGAACTAAAATCCTTGAAATTAGGCTTCTTTTTCTTCAAATTTTTTTTTGAACTATTTGTTAAACATAGTTATCATTTCGGACTCTAGATCAAACTCAACCTCAAGGTTCTTAGCACTCTCATGAGCACTGGTAAAAACCACACTATCTTTTTATTTTTCCATAGAAATCTGGTGGGCTCCATAATTTTGCAAGTTTCCAAGCAACTAATCAAGCTTGAGGTTCTCAACATTCCGAGCCTCGTCAATAGTTGTCACTTTTGATTGGAACCTCTCAGGTAATGACCTCAAAAATTTTCTAACAACCTTAGATTCAGGGATTTTTTCACCGAGTGTGAAACAAGAATTCACGATGTCACTAAATTTAGCATAAAAATCATCAAACGTCTCATCATCACACATAAAAGGAGTTTCAAAAGAGGAGGTGAGACGTTAAAGTTTTGATCTTTTAACAGCAGTAGTACTCTCATGAATAGTTTCAAGAATGTCCCAAGCCTCTTTTGCTACCTCACACGTGCAAATACGACGAAACTCTTCTGGTGTGGCGGAGCAAAAGAGGGAATTTAGAGCTTTACTGTTCTAACTCGAGTTTTGATAATCAATTACGTCCCATCTATCAAGTGGTTTGGGGATATCAACACCATCAACAGTGACAACAGGTTCACTCTACCCATAGATCACACAGTGCCAAACTTTCTCATCAATAGATGTTCAAAATGCCTTCATACGAGCTTTCCAATAAGAATAGTTTGTACCATCAAGTAATATAGATCTATGGGTAAAGTTACCTTCGCGAATTGAATCCATATCACAAATCACACAAAATCACACTCCTATAGTTTTGATTAAAACAAAGAGTAACCCGCTTTGATACCAATTGAATACCTAAGTGATTCATGATTCAGACCAGAATTAATTGCAACAATTCTCAAACAATTAAAACTAACAATCTAAATCATCTAGCACGTACAAAAGTGATTTAGATTGTTGCTTCAAAATTAATAAATTGACACAATCGATTTTTACTTGAAAAAATCACAATTGGAGCACCTCCAATTGTGATTAAAATCCACAGGCAAAACGCCAATAATCAATCCATTATGAAAGAAAGAAAGAATACAAATTTACCAAACAAACTCTATCAATTTGTCTTCAACAATTTGTATCTCTTTCACCACCACATTCATCTTGGAATTGATTAGCTTGATGTCGAATCCACAACATCCATGTCGAATCAACGACCACGCGCAACTTCGAACTCCTTTAAATACTCCACGCTTAACTCTCTAGAATCCACCGAAGAAAAACTTCTCTTGTATTGATGAAATCAAACCGACAACCCTTTGATTTTACTCTCTTGATCCATGAACAAACTCATGAAGAAATTAAAGGAAAATGCAAATAACCTCCAGAAGAAAACCTTAAAATACAAAAAAAAAAAGGATCTAGAAGCCGTACCCTAGAATCGGAACAAATTGCAAATTTATAGCAGTCAGATACGTGATCCCCACTCGAGCACAGGAATGGACGCTCGAGCGGTGTCACTTAAACACGTGTTCCTAACAAAGGTCTACGCTCGAGTGCAGGACAGTTCGCTCGAGCATAAAAACACAAATGCTAGTACTTTTGTAGACAAGCCAAACTACTGAGAGTATGAGTTTGCAGCTCGAGCGTAGCTTTCGCCGCTCGAGCGGAAAGACCAAAAAGCAAAGAAAAATTACAACTCGACTAAACCAAGTTTGTTCGTAGAATTGGCAACAAGTAGGGACCTAACAATCTTGATTATGATTCTATTAATCAGTGGTGAATTAGGGGGTGGTTTCCTAATTTAAAAATTTTGAATTTGAATTTGAATTTGAATTCTTACCTTAGTGATCAATTGGAAAAAAAAGTAATTGCCTTTCCAAAATTGAAGTAAAAATTTCAAAAAAGTATGTGATCAAAGAACAATTTCTAAAAAATAAAAAATAAATAAAAAAAAAAATCACCATCTTAAGTAGAGTTTTGGAAATTATGGAAGGCATTTGATTAAATAAAAATCTTTAAGGTATTAACTTTAGGGGAATTTTAATTTATGGAAAAATGGTAGATAAGGAAGTAGTGACCAAGTTTTCTATTTTGAATAAATTTCAAATCCTCTAAAAAGTATTTGACTAGAAGACAATTAGTTAATTGAATATTTGGAATAAAATCTAAAACTCCTTGGAAGGAAATCTTCAAGTTATTGACTTTGAAGGGAATTTTGATTTTATGAAAAAGTGTTAGACAAGGAAGTAAGGACCAAGTCTTTCACTTTGAATAGAATTTCGAATTTTCTTAGAAGGCATTTGACTAGAAGATGATTGTTTGATTGAACACATGGAATAAAATCTAAAATTCCTTGAAAATATTTTGAAACAAAATTTGAGTAGAATTCGGAAATTATGAAAAGTGTTTTTAATTAATAAAAATTTTGGGCTGTTGACTTTGGAGGAACCTTAATTTCATTGGAAAAATGATCAGTAAAGAAGTGGTGACCAAGTCTGTCATTCTGAATAAAATTTTGTTTCCTCTGTGAGATATTTTGCTAAGAGATAATTGTTTGATTGATTCCTTGGAATAAAATTTGGACTCCTCAAAAATTTTTAGAAAAACTTTACTTTGAAAAATGATTTTTGATCATGTACTTTTAAATGGAGTATTTTTCTTTGGTCAAATAATAAATAATGGAAAGACAATTGTTTGGTTGATCACCTTGGTAAGAATTCTGAAAATTCCTTGGTTGGGAAACTATCACCTAATTGATGATAATGATGATTTTGGGGTCCCATGGTAAGTTTGAACATAATTTGATTGGGTCAATTTGCCTATTCACAGGATTGTTTGCAGTCATCGCTCCTAGGAAGGAAGTTTCTCAAGTTAAGTAAGCCAGACTCAATCGGTTGTCTCGTACTTAAGATTTAGTTGACGAAAATCCCATGTTAATTTCACACAAGCCACCAGCAAGAAAGATTCGCAAGCCTAAGCCCAAGCCTAACCTTGTTCGAACAGTTCAACCCGATTCAAAGTTATTGGACACAGAACAGACCAGCCCGTATTTGTCCACTCTTCCTAGCCTAGAACACTTCAGGTTTATAAGTCCAGAACCAGAAATCTCGATGGCCTATGACCAAGAGTTGACTGATCTGATTTGTGCACTTCAAAGGTCCGTGGACACCCTGTTTGTAACCGTGGACGCCTAGGCCCAAACTTTGAACTAGCTGCAAGCCCAAGCTATGGCGCCCCAAAAATTGAGAACATCAAGGAATAGATTAACAAATAAATACATGGTTACAAGAATAGAAAATGTCACTAATGAATCCTTTGATTAATAACCAAGTAGGATCCGCGGAAGGTTAGAAGAGTCAATATACCCTCCCATCAAAGTCCAACCACATTAGATAACAAAGCTACCCTTTTGACATATCTTAACCAAGTATTAACACAAGGTCTATATGAGTCGACGAGAAAATGAGGAATAAATAACACATAAAATATTTTTAGATATATAATAATTAAAAAATCATGTCTTAATACAACAAGGGATTTATCATTTACAATCTCAAAACACGTTTATAAAACTAGTTTCTAATTCTACTAGGGTAGCCATATGTCCTCAAATGTTTTAATTTCACCTTCGACCAGTCTAATAGTCTTTAATATTTGGCATGAAATGCCATGAGCTTTGAATGCCCAATAAACGTACATACAGCCCGTCCCTTTTTCTCAATTTGATACACTATCACAATTATAACAAGTAATGAAGCGTGATATTCAAGTCAATAACAAAGGATTACAAGGTTAAATGTTAGTAATCTAGAAATCTCCCAAAGAGATTTTATCCTCCCAATCGCAAGAATTGGACTCAGATTATTATGCCCCCTTTTTTGCTGCTTTGCAAAACTTACCCCGGATGCTTACCAACAGTTGTATAGCGCGTAACTCGAACCAAGGACCTTAAAAGAGATGGTAAAAATATATAACCTCCTCCACCCTTATCCGTCATGAGTACTTAGGGTCCGAATATAACCGATCCATTCAAAGGTTCCAAAACAATGACTTGCACAAGACTTAATTTTCAGTTAAGCACACGTCCCATCAATCCATTGTCATCTCATCATTATTTAAGTGATCAAAAACCCAATACCACCCCCATTTAGTTTTCCCTTGAGTTGGATGTTTTAAATTAAAGTTAGAACAACTCATCACGACAATAATTTCTACATAAGCATGAGCATCATCTAAGCATCATCGTAAAGAAATATAGGCACAACAATGTAAATATCATACCAAAGCACAAAACAAATGATAATAAGCACATTTGTGAAGTTAAGAACATAAATTCATCACCAAAACTAAATTCTCAACTTTGGTGCACTTCAAAGATTGCAAGTAAAGAGGCATTTTTAGATTTTTCCTAAACTTGGCCTTCCTATGGTTTATAGAGAAATTTATCTATTTTTCATATCATTTTTCAAAAGTGTCATAGCGTCCCTATATTTTTAGTTATTTAAGAAATACTCCAGAGCTGTTCAGATTCGTTGACTGTTACAAAAATCAAGTTCTCTCTCAAACCGCTCACTCTTTTTCGATTTTTTCCCATAAAAGATAACAATTAAAGAAAGGTTTTGACATAAAAATTAAGTTAAGAATATTTTTCTGCATTTTTCTAGAATTTTTGTCAGTGGGCTGTAAATACCGGTTCTTTGAGCACAAAGCTTGAAATAAGAGAAAAGTAAGAAAAGAGGGTAATTATGGATAATTTTTCTCTTCTATTGGGATGAAAACATGCTAAATAATATATATTAAACTCAGAAATTTGGATTGAAGTGTGACTTTGGAAATTATGTGAAATAGATGTAGAAAAAAATAGTTTTGCACTGATTAAGAGAAAACACAAGGGTGGAACAAGGCTCAATTCTTTTCATTTTCAACACAAGAACACCATTAAAATACATATGAAAATAATATTTAGAATCTCTAAATACATGTATTTGAAAGAGGAAAATAAAACATGGGGTTGTGTTGTGCCTTACATGATTGCCTAGTGAGGTGTTTGCTCAATTTCTTTCTTTTTTCCTCTCCTCCACCACCAAAGCTATTTTTCTTCCTTTTCTCTTTCTCTTAGCTGAATGTGTGTGTGTGAGTGAGTATGAGTGTGCAAAATATGCAAGAGAGGTATCTATTTATAGGAAAAATATGGTGAAAAGTCCAAAATGTCCTTTGGTTAGAATGAAATGGATTGAGTTGTAGTTAGTTGGAATGTAATGGAATAAGGGGTGATTAGGACCTTAATTATGTACTTAATCATGATCTAGTTAGGTTGAGAACTAATTGATCCATTCTAGTTACAAATACATTTATTGCAAATGATTTGATTTGATTCTCATGATTTTTTTGAGATTTTATTCCAATTATAGCCTAGGGGTGTAGTGGGCCATCATGAGGATTTTGGGATGGATTTTTTTGATCATTTTGTGTACAAAAGATCTTCCGTGTGCAACTAAATTATTTGAGAAAATTGGTACAAGCATATATATAACGGTACTAATCTTGGGGTCAATTTGTGATTCAAGAAAAATGTAAGGGCTAAGGCCATAATTTATGAATTGGAATATTTATTTAAAGTATTTAATTAAGTTAGGATTTGGAAATTCAATTCGGTTAAAGTTTCTTTATTTCTAATTAAATGGCAAATCATAATGAAAACCTGAAACCTATGGTTTTGAGTGGCAAATATAATTAGGCAATTAATTTTATTATTATTAGGGCTTTGGAAATGATTCTTGAGTTCCCAGGTTCAATACGGGTTTGCGAGTTTTCTGTTGGCGCGCATTTTCGACTTTGTAGCTAAAATTGAAAACAAATAAGGAGTCGAGGGTCTATATTGAAATAATTCAAAAGTAAGTGTCTAAATAAAATTACAAAGGTCAAGGGCCTTATAGTTAAATAATTAACATTAGAGTGTATAAATGATTACTAACGTATCGGGGTCGATTAGGGTTTGTACGAGTTTGTTCACGATGTGTCTTCGGTTCTAGGGTTAAATTTGCGAATAAACAAGGAATTAAGGGCTTATTATAATATCTCAAAAATCAGGGACTTAATAGTGTTTACAAAATTTAGGGGCCTTACATAAACGACACTACCACCACTGAAGCGGCAACAAGTTCCAAGGAAGGAAGTACCAGTTGTCCTCATTCCACCCCTAGACTAGCTAGAGGATGAACCAAAGATTGAAGTGCCAAACCTTGACATCAATGCTGACAGAATAGCCAAGATGGAAAAGGCTATGAAAAAGACTAAGGGTCCTGATTGCATTCCAGATTTAGATGCTAGTGTAGGGGATGTGACTGTTTGCCTTCTTGAGAAGTTCAAAATGCCACACATAGATAGGTTTGATGGCTTGGGAGATCCCATGGTGCATGTCCAACTTTTTGCCAACATTCTTCGACCAATAAGACTCACCTGCCAACAAATTATGTCTTTGTTTGGTCGAACCTTGTCTAAAGTGGCAACTAGCTTGTAGCCAAACTTGACAATAAAATCCAGTGGAAGTGGGATAAGCTAGCTGAGGCATTTGTCGCCCAATATTCTTATAACACTCAGCTGGAGTGATTATGAGGGAACTTGAAACCACCAAGCAAGAACCCAATGAAAGTTTCAACGACTTTGTCACCTGATGCACAGCTAAGGAAGCAAGAATGACCAACCGGCTGATGAGAAAGATCAAATGAGAACCATTACGAAGAAATTGCATCCACCTCTACTAGGCATCATGCTACCTTTGCCATTGTTTAGCTTTCGAGAAATGTTTGACACCGGGAATAAGATAGGATCAACCGAGGCATCATCAAAGTAGAAGCTATTGCACTACCTCCAAAAAAGCCTTTCACTAGAAATGCACCAACCACTTTTTCCAATACCAAAGCTACTAAAGTCCATGCTATTGGAACCCAAGCCATGTCTGAACCTTTTGCTAGAACTTCCCAAACTACCCAACCCATCTGCACTCAAAGAACCTTCTACCTCCTCCACATGACCTTGTCTAAAACCATATACAAATCCTCACAAACAAGGGGTAGCTTAAACCCATCGGTCCTAGGCCACTCTTGGATCCCCTACTTGCTAGCCATGACCCCACTAAAAACTGAGCTTCCACTAACAAGCCGGTCATGAAATCGATCAATGTGTCTGACTCCATCATGACATCCAAGATCTCATTGACAACAAAGTCATAGTATCACCTCAAAAGCCAAAAGTCACCACTAACCCTTTGCCTGAGCATAATAAAATTGTTCCTCATCCACCCAATGTTAATGTCATACAAGCCTCCTTGCTAACCTTCAACCCTAGCCAATATATTGTGTCAACCAACCTATCCAAGCCAAATGTACCCATACCCAAAGAGGTGGAAATGGATATCATTTAAAGAGAATCAGAGGCATTAATCGTAAGATTGAAAAGCCTACAATAATCTAGACACCCAAGAGAAGAAGAAAACTTCACAAAAGATGAATGGGTGGATTTCATGTTTGGCGAAATGGAACCAGTTGAAGAAGTACCAGTAATCTCTGCAATACACGGGCAAGACCAGTCTATGGAAGCATATGATCCTAGCAAATATGTTGTACCTGCTGATGAACCTAAGCCAGAAGTGGTACTCCTTGAATCCATGGACATTGATTTCTTAGGAATGGGTAGGGGTGGACATCGGCCTGTTGGCCTACCCAATCCACCCAGCCTAGCCCTATTTTTTTAGGGCTTGGGATTGTTGTTTTAGCCCATAGGGCCAGACTGGGTCAACATTTTTAGCCTGAAGTATTAATGAGCTGGGCTTGGGATTTATACTTTCAACCCAATCCGGCCGGTATTAAATTAATTAATTATTTATTTACTTATAAGACATTATTATTATTATTATTATTTTGTTGAGATCTAGATTTTATCTTTGTTAATTTTATTGAAACTCACATTTATGGTGATGTGTGATTGAATTTATTTAAGAAATTTCTCAATTTATACACAAAATTTTTCAATTTATACTGATGTCAATATATTTACTTAATAAATAAAATGTGTGATTATATTTAATTATGGAATGATTTAATTATTTTTTTTTAACATATAGCCCGATGAGTGGGCTTGGAATTTATAATTATTTTTTGGATCGGGCTTGGACAGAGATATAGAGGTCCAATGTTAGGGTCGAGCTAGGCTTGGGCATACACAAAATCATTTATTTTATAGTGTTGGCCCTGTTTGAACTCGGCCCGACTCAACTTGACATTTGTCTATTCCTAGGGTTAGGCCTTGCCAAAAAGAGCTTTTCGGCTCTCAGTGACTATAGCATCCTAGACCACCCTGACAATCTTGACGGCTTTCGAAATAGGGAAAACCAAGGATGAAGAAATGAATTTGAAAAAGAAGAAAAAAATGACGAAGGAGGAAAAGAGGAAGGCGAAAAGCGGAAGGAAGAAACTAAAACCTACTAAGAGTTAGAAGAATGGGAAGTAATCAACATTCAAGAGTCCATTTGGAGCGCTTGGAAAAGGAAAATGCCAACCCTTGACTATTGTGATAAAAGAGAAATCCTAAAATGGAAGGATACTAGACTGACTGAGGTTCATTACACTTTGAAGTTCACAGCTATGCGACGCTACATGAAGAACAAAGAAAAAGAAAACCAAGCAGAAATGGATGAGGACTGGTTCATATGGGCCTTGTTCGAAGAAAATGAGTAAAGAAGAAGAGAAAATGGCAAAGCAAATTGACATGGGCTGACTTTGAAATTGACTTGAGTACTGAGACTAAGCACGTTATCTTACGGAGCTTCAATTTTGTGATGATGCGGGAAATAGAAGCATTGGGACCAAGTACATAGTGGATACAATGAAATGCCAAGTGAGAAGCTAGCCAATTGAAAATTGTTTTGCTCATGGATCTGGTAGTGAATCTAAAAATAATAATAAGTCAAGTGAGTCAGAATTTGGCCTATCGGATTTTGACGCGTTAGTCATTTTAAGTAGTAAGTCGAGTCTGTTCTTTTTGCTTTGTTTTTGTTTTTGATATGTTTTTTGAGTCTAAGTCTGATGTCTATACCCCCCCTTTTATCAATGATAAAGTTAGTAATTTTGAAAATTTCACAGTTTCAATAGTTAATTGTGTTAAATCCTAAAAAGATAAAAAAATAAAAAAAGATGACTCTTCGAAGCATAAAAAATCTAATTGAATGGGAAAAGGAAAGACAAGCCAAATTTGTAATGAAGACGAATCCAATTTGCAATGAATGAAATAATGTCAATAAACTTGGGTAATAAGGAAAAGTGCTTACTTACTCTAGATTGGATCCATGATGTCTTTACAAGAACACAAGTGCTTAGTTGCTCTTTTAAAAAGAATTCAAAGATGCATTTTCTTATGATCCTATGAAGACATGCCTGAAATCAATCAATCCTGAGACTATGCAACATAAAATCCCTTAGGCTCTAAAACTAAGTCCATAGCAAGGGTGTTAGACAAATAGGAATGGCAACGGGCTGGGGCAAGACCAGGGATTATACTCCCCGTCCCTAAATGTAAAAAATTCTCGCCCCCAATCCCCGACGGGGAATCCATCACCCCCCTCCCCCTGCTCCTGCCCCTGCCCCCTAACAGAGATCGAGTTTCCCTGACCCCAAAAAATCCCCGACCCTTTTTTTTTTAGGCAAAGGAAAGACAAAGAAAAGTAAAAAGGATGGAAGCTAAATAATAAGTAGGTCAACTCTGCCAATTGAAAAAATAAATTCACATAGATGCTTGAAAACCCAATTTGCAGTCTGTAAAGCTAAAGACTTTTTTTTGACACTGTAAAGCTGAAAACCCAGTTTGCAATCCCACTATCCAATGAAGCACGTTCAAGAACCACCAAACCAATTTCTCAAACTAAGAACCACTAAACCAACATCAAAATGAAAATTTGTATGAAGGATATATCAGAATCTGTAAATTACAAGTAGTTATAAATCTTTATTCAATGTAAACAACTAACACATATACAAATCAATTATATCTCCATCAAAGAAACTTCAAGTCATTATCACAACTAACACATATACAAATCAATTATATCTCCATCAAAGAAACTTCAAGTCATTATCACAACTAACACATATGCAAATCAATTATATCTTAGAAACAACTATAGATCTGAAAGCAGAACAACTATACAAATCAATTATATCTCAGAAACAACCAAAATACATAGATCCGAAACAAAATCAAGCAAATCGCAACATATATACCATAAAAGTCAAATGGTATCTACAAAAAGGGATGAAGAAGAGTGAGACCAGAGAGAGAGGGAGAGAGAAGCACAGTGATGGGAGGGAGGGAGGGAGAGAAAGAGAGTGGAGGGAGGGAGATTGACGATGATGAGAGGGTTTTAGAGAGAGAAATCAAGAGAGAGATGACAGGTGGTCAGTCTGCTTGTGTGTGAATGTGAGGTTGTGTAACTGTGTATTAGGGTTTGGTTTATATATATATATATAGAGAGAGAGAGAGAGAGAGTGAGGTATAATCGTAATTTCACATCAGGGGAAACGGGGCCGGGATCGGGGTTGGGGAACGTATCACCATCCCCGGCCCAAAATTTGTTCAGGATTCATTTTCGAATACCATCCCTGACTCGTTGTGGGCATTTTTCAGGGAAAAACCATTCTAATTGGGGTCGGGATGCTAGGTCCATGTCGAGTCAGGTTCAAATTGCTATCCCTATAGACAAACAATTAAACTGGGGTAATTATCTCTTTTCCCTAATAATAGCAAGGAAATTTTCCTACTCATTAGAATTCTCCCAGCATAAATGGAAAAAGAAGAAAATGCGAGGAGCTGCCAACATGCGAAGAAGAACCGATTTCTGGTACATGATCCAAGGAAGACATTCGAATAGAACGAAACAAGGTCATCAAAGTCACCATGTTTGGAAGAAACAATTGCCTTCTAAAATTTGAGTAGTATGAAAATTCACATAATATTTTGCCTTCTAGTACATATACTCCTGGAACCTCTAGTTCCTCCGGTCTCGCCTACTAGTGAATTTATCAATCAAAATGATGATTGATAGCTCACTATTATGAAGCAAGCCTTGGCTTTACCTGAAAACAATCCACTGATCTCTCTGAGTATCTTGGGATAGCCAATTAAGGGAATCGACCACACCAAATCAATCCTTGGAGGGCACTCTAGCAGAGCCTCAAACTCCTCGAAAGTGGGGCAAAGCTCTTGATACGTGAATGTTCGGGTCTGAAGATCGATCCGCCGCACAAAGAAAAGGCAGGTCAACATTCAACATACTAAGGTGGAAAAATGAGTTTAGTCCATAGCTATGGAAGTTGAACCGTTCAACGCCATCTATGTTATCCATCCAAATTGCTAAACCACCTCGCAAAGATGTGGCTAGAAATGAGAAACAGAAAGAAGGATTCGAGGTTACAGACACCCCATTTTTTACAGCCCTTGAGACTTGAGCGCCACTGATTGATCACTCAATGAATGTATACGCTTGTCAAATGCTTGACTTCCTCAGTAGGGAACCTCCGTTTTGAACCTACAAACCTTGTGTCTTGTTTTGGACCAAAACAATGGTTTTTTAGGCTTGAGCATCCAAGGACCTGCAAACCCACTAGTATGGCTTGCCGCCCACTAATGTGGCCGGTTGCCCACTATTAATGGCCTGCCGGCCACTAGTGCAAAAACCAGATATTTTTTTGCCAGCTGTCTCCACAGATACATGTATCATTCCAGCTGTGTTTGTAAGGATATTTTCGAGGGTCTCGTATATAGTTCTTGTAGCACGTCCGCGAGGGACCCCGCTACTACAATTCGGACTCGATTTTGTTTGCGGTTCTTAATCTGAACCAAAGAGTCCAAATCCGGCAAATCGTTTTGAGAAACAGATTTTTGAAAAGAAGTGCCAAACATGGACTGCTTTGCCAGATACAGAGTCGCCACCTAAATATTTTTTATGGGGGAATTTAGGAAACCCTGACTCGGTGCCGAAGGCCACATGCCCGTCATCACCGGAGTTTCTCGGCTCGGGAGCTAGGGTACGATTGGGGAAGGTCAGCTATGAGCACCCCCTCTCGCCCGATCCGAAGATCGGCCTCTACTAACCGTGATATCCGTTTTTGAAAACATTATGTGTTCTTATTCCAATTGTTAGCCTAGAATTACTATGTTATGCGCACAGCAAACAAGTATAGACTAGATTGCCTAATTTGGAAAGAAACATTGCATATCCGTTTGTCTTTAAAAAAAAGTACTTTGGAATTTGCTACTCGCAAGTAGGCTAAAATACGGATTTCAACGAATTTTCCCAACTCAAACAATCCAACCTTCACCCACAGGCATTCAAACAATTTATAACACATAAGCATCTAGCCACATGGCAAGCATGCTATCAGGATAGCACTCACACGCATGCGATGATGCTAAAGCATAAATACTTACATCGTACTCTGTGCCAAAACAACAAACTGGTTAGCAAATATGCATGTCCTAGTTCATGTTAAAATGACTAATGCAACACAAGCAAAATGTGATTAGGATAGGCTCGGCTAATCTACGATGACATGTGAAATGCTACAACTAACACGTATTCAATTTAAAAATTAAAATACAAACGCAGTTAGAATGATGAGCCGAGCCCGGTGCATGTAAGACAAATGAATGAATGCACGCATGCATTGCATGAGGTATGCTAATTTAAACGTGCCCTAATAATAACCATCAAAGCAGGTAAATAAAAGGGAAGAAAGAAGTGGGGATTGGAAGACATACACACCACCCACACACACTTATTACAGGTTTGCCCTCGCCCGGAGAGACCAAATAAATAATACAAATTGATTAACTACGCAAGCTAATTAAATATTACAAATTGCCTAATCAGTTAACAAACTAATTTAAACTAGGAAAAGCAGTAAACCGCCTCGGGAGGAGAGCCAGATGCAGCGCATGCTCGGGTCTTGCTCGGAAGTGCACGGCCATGCATAGTCTGCCTCTGTTTTCCCTACTCTGCCTCTCTGAAGACTGCCAAAGCCTAAAGGATGCTTCTCTGGATACTAGGAATCACCACCGGCTGAGTAGAATTACCACCGGCAGTGAATTGTGGTCACCGGCACAAAATGAATCCATCGGCTGGTGATTTACTGCCGGTCGGCAATGAATACTGCCGGTCGGCAAAGAATGCCTGCAGAACCTGCAACTCACAGCAGCAGAGGATAGAACTTGCATGGCAATACAATTCAAGGCATATATGCACCAATCATGTCCCTTATCATGTTAATGACTCAAAGGGACATGCTCCTTGGTTCTCGGACCATCAATCGCGCATTTCCATGCGTGATGGCCCAAAGGACCAAGTGTGTACATTTTAATGTCAAATGCAATGCAAACAATCAAATCAAGAGGCTTCTACCTCTATCATGACTTGGTCAAGAGGTAGAGCATGCGTGCCAATGCTATGCAACTCTAACCATACAAACTAGCATGCAAGCATGAACATGGGCAATGCACAAACATGCAACAATCATGCAAGGCATAGACAGTAATCATGCAAGACATGAGGCAAGCATGTTAATATCAAGCATGTGAGATGTGACCTAAATGCACAAACATGCAAGACACAATACGGGTGTTCATGCATGCAAGCAAACATGTGACTTCATTCAATCATGCAATTTCAATTATGCAACAACTCACTAATACGCTACAACATACAAGGAGTACACGCAACAAACAAAGAGATGGACTTAAACATGATTTGGGCAGCTCTAATAAGGCCCAAAACAGTGGCCAAAAACCCAGGAATTGGGATCAAACGTACATACACACATGCAAGTAAGTTGGACCAACACTTAGGCATTAAATAAGCAACTCTAAGGCACACTTGAAAAAGGCAATCATGGACAATTAGCATGCAACATAAGCTCTGAAAATCATGTTAAAACATGGTGCCAAACCAAGCAACAAGGCAAGCTAAACATGCAACAATGGTCCGAGCATTCAAGGCTCACCAAAGAGGCAATGGGCTACACTTAGTACAACCACACATGGCAGGACTTAGGCAACCAAAGACAAAGTTTTAACACATGAAACTAAGCCCAAAAGACCAACTAGATAGCATCTAGATGGTTTGAATTTAAAGGCATGCATAAATGCTAAAACATGGATCATGCAAGGTAAGCTTCCAAAGCTTCAAAGAGGCATCCAAGGCAAACATATGAGCATGTCAAAGGGACTGAAATAACATGTAGGGTGGTCCCAAACCACCGAAACGATGCAAGCAACACATACTACACATTCACATACTTGAAGCATACAAGCTCAAATGCAAAGCAGCTATACTACGCATGCCAAGATCAACCCAAATAACTATGGACAGACCTAAAACATGGCAAAATGAGCACAAAACCTTCACAAGGCTAAACCTAAAACATGCTAGAGCAAAGGCTAACAACCTAAGGCATATTAAGGCAATAACATGGCATTACAAGGTAGGTATGCTAAGCATGCATGGTGTACCAAAACCAACACACAACAAGGTTATATCATGGCATAACGAGCATGGAAAATAGCCAAGACATGATCAATACACACTCTAACATGATGCTCCCTCAAGAGGCCAAAAAGGGTCCCTTTCAAGGACAACAAGGAGAGGGGGTGGCCCTCCCCTTTTGGAGACTTCAAGGCACCATCTCCACCACTGAAATCCCTCAAGATTTCAGTGGTGAAGAGGCCCAAATACCAAAGTCTCGAAACTCACTCAAAATAGCACAAAATGGGGCCTTTCAAGGCCTAAGAGGGGTCAAACACCTCCAAACCACAAAACACTCTAAACAAACTATTTAGAGGGCCTAAAAATAGAACTTTTTTGTATTATACAATAAGCACAAAAACAGCTCTAAGATAGGTAGAAATATAATGCAAGAATGGGGAATAAAAGGACTAGTTTCTTACCCTTGAAGACCCCTTCAACAATGGTGGACGAGCAGCCTTTTTTAGGTTGAAACCAACTCCAAAACACCAAAACCAGCCCCTTAGAACCTCAGTAGCCAAAGGAAGGTGAAGCACTAGGTGTTTGTGTGCAATAGTATGGACTAAAACACCTAGAACACACACAAGAGGGAGATATAGAGATAGGATATGTATGAAACCCTAACCCTAGAACTCAAACCCTAAAAATGGCTATCTAAACTCTCTAAAATGTCTAACCCCTGTAACAAGAGAGAAGACCTCTCTTTATAGAGCTTATTGTCTTGTAAAGCTTACAAGACAAGCTTCTAAAGAGGGAGATCCCTCCATACACGTGTATGGAGGGGAGCCAAATGCAAGACAGCTGTGATAAAATATCTGCAAAAGCAGATGCACAGTAGTCGGCCGGCCAAAGATGCCATTTTGGCAAAAAGGAGTGCCGACCGGCAACAAATAGTGTCGACCGGCAATACACATTGCCGATGGCAGCAAAAACCAGCCGGTGGCCCTTGGCCATGGCCGGTGGTGTGTGGGGATGCCTCACAAGGCATTCCCTGCCCCTCCAAGGCAAAACACAAGTGTTTGGTGCAAAACCAAACACTAAACAGTCAAGTTCGGAGATCCTGAGACAAAGCGCGTAGCCGAGACCTCCGGGAACTCCAAACGAACACAAACATGGGTAATTACCAAGTGTTCCAATGGTGACGTCCAAGTCTTGAGGACGGTCAAAAATGGGGTGTCTACAGTTCTATATATAGATGACCATCTCTTTTGTTAGAGAGGTTAGAAAAATATTTGAATTTAGAAAATTTGGGAGAGCAAAAGTTTGGTAAATTTATCTCCCTCTACAATTCTCTATCTCTCTTGCAATTTACATAACCTTTTCCTAGACACTCTAAACCAAACTTTGAGGGATCTTGGCTAAGGTGCTTAAGCTTGCATTTTAGCACTTGAGAGTATGTCATAGTGGTTTGGGAATTCAAGGGATCGTTCATCTTCAAGAGGTATACATTCTAGTTCTTTTGTACCATCAGTTTCTCATCTTTTCTTGCTATTTTTGAGTTGTTTTCACCTATATTTTTGGGTTGAAACTTATGGTTTAAGGCCATTAAAGGTAGAGGGGTTGACAACCCTTCTTTGAACCTTGCTTCTAAGGCCTTTGCCCTTGTGTTTCCCATCTTCTCATAAACTATTTTGAGCTTCTTTTACCCTTGAATTTCAGATTTTTTCAGAGGTTAAAATCATGTTTTGAAGTCCCAAAAATTGAGGGGTTAGCCTCCCCTTCTTATGCTTGTGTGCTAGTGTTAATCCCTCAACATTTTAGCTTTTTGTTGTAGTTGTTTTTGTCTTCATTCTAGCACTTTTTTTTTTTTTTTTTGACTAGTTTAGGACTATTTTAGGATGGTTTTTATATATTAGCTTCATTCATGCCTTGTATAGTATGCTTGTAGTGTAATAGCCCTCATAGGCTTGGTGGTTTAGGCCTTAGCCATCAACCTATTTGAGTTGATAGCTTTTATTTCTTACTTTCCATACTTGTGTTCACCTCTAAGCATCTCTGCAGCCTCTCTCCTTTCTTGGCTTTTTCTCTTTGTTTAGAGAGTTGCTTCAAAAGGAGTGTTGTTTAAGCTTAAAGGGGTGATATTGTGCTTAATGGTTTAATCCCTTTGGGGTTTCATTACCAACCGCATGATCTCCCTCTCATAACTAAAACAATATTTGGTTTGGTACTCCTCTCCATTAGTGGACTTAAAGCTCATTATTGGACTTAATTGACTAAGGAATGGAAGGTAATTAAAATGGGGTAATAAAAGTAGGATAAAATGGACCAAGATAATAAAATGATGTGGTGTTCAATCGGATGTTAATTGAACACATAGAGACTTGGGCCATTTCATACTTGTTAGTGATGAACTGGTTCAAGTTTCCAAGGTCAACTACTTCCCTTGACCAATCCATGGTAGAAATGAGGTTTTGTTGGTCTTTCCTTACCATTTATTGAAATTGTATCCCTTGGTTCATAAGTCATCACGCAATGAAATTGGGTTGATTGATGACTTACGAATCAAGCCTACCCCTCCTTTGACCTGTTTGCTAATAAGGAGAGGCAGGGTGGACAAACATTCCCTGAGAATACTCTGTTTATGCTCTGTTTGTTCTCTGTTGCTGCAAGAAAGAACCAACATTAGTGGCCAGCAGGTCACTTCTACTGGGAGGCAGACCACTATTTGTGGCCGGCCGGCCACTACTTATGTCCTGTTGGTCACTTCTTCCAGCCAGGCAGTGTCCCTTTTCGAGCAAAGCAGAGCAGGGGCTGAGGTGCAAAAAATAGTGCAGAAGCATTCTCGGGGGAGCAAATCATGTGCATGCATAAGCCCTTTCCTTGTTTCTCAGGTCCCGTTGACTTATGGACTTGTAATACGAAATTAGTTAGTTAAAGTAGCTAGTTAATTCATGTTGTAATTAATTAGGTAAAGTAGCTAGTTAATTTCTGCCTTTTAATTAATTAGTTAGATTAATTAATTTTGTGTTGTAATTATTTAATTAACTAGAATAGTTAGTTAAATTCGTTGTTGTAATAATTAGTAAAGTAGCTTAGCTAATTCATTCATTCGGACCCTCTTGTGTGAGGGCTAAATTGTAATAATGTATATGTCTTCCAACCCCACATCCTTCTCTCTTTTATTTACTCGCTTATGATGGGTAGCTTAAAACATCATGTTTCTTTTAGCATTTCCCATGTTTGCATCCATTTGTTTTGCATACATGACAAAGCATTATAGTTTACATACTTCATTGAATACGTGTTGAAACTGCATGCTATCAAGTTATTTCAAATGTTATAACTAGTAGCCGAGCTTATTAGTTGCATATCGCATGTGTTGCATTAGTCATATCGCATTAGTTAGGAACATGCATTTTTCTAATTATTTTGCTTTGTTTGGCTTGCCTTGGAGTACTAGGTGAGCTTTTATTGCTTTAGCATATCGCATGTGTGTGATTGTTGTCATGTCTAGCATGATTATCATGAGGCTAATTACTTAAGTGATAAATTGTTTGAATGCCTGTGGATGAAGGCTAATTGCTTGAATTGGAATAATTTGAGTAATGTACATATGAGATCATTTTTTCAAGTGGTCCATATTTGAAACAATTTTTAACGTACATGAGATCAAGTGTTCCAATTTTTGCAACTAAGTCTATACTTGTGTGCGCATCACATAGTAAGTTAGCCTAATAATTGGAACACGAGCATATAATGTAAATAAGAATCACATCATGATTAATAGAGACCGATCTTGATCGAGCGAGTGGGATGCTTAATTCATGACCTTCTCCTCTCGTACCTAAGTTCCCTAGCTGAGACAATCTTGGTAATGACAGACACGTGGCCTTTGGCACGAGTCATGGGTTTCCTAAATTTTCCAAAAATATTTAGGTGTCGACTCTATATCTGGCAAAGCAGTCCATTTTTGGCATTTTGATTCAAAATTGATTTTTCAAGTGATTTGCCAAATTTGGACTCTTTTGTGTTTATTTATTTCACATTGCACTTGTGAGATTAGATTCAAAACCAAGAGAGTCCAAACTGTAGGGCTAGTCGTATCCGAAAGGAGCACGAAAAGTCAAGCTACAGTTTCCGGTGACTTTGCTGAAGATTTAGAAAACTTGACTTGAAATTCATGGTGTGAAATTTTATCTACACTTATATGTTCTTTACATTGCATTTGCATTAGTGCGCATAAGTCACTGTGTTTGCCATCTGCTATTCCTAGATGGTTTGCCAGAGGCTTGCCCAAAAGCTTGCCAAAAGGCTGGCCGATCGTGGGCTTTGCCATGTTAGGAACACAACCCTTGGATCTAGACTACCGCTATACCGTTTGATCCTCCTTTCACTTCTCGATGTTAGGTATAAGAGGTATATTAGGTAGTCTTGCTAAGGTACCCCATTTTGACCATTTGGCCTAGTTGCATATAGAAAAGCCATAGAGACTGTTCCAAACTAGGACAGGATGCTCACCTGAATCCAGGATTACGTGAAACTACTTGTTTGAAATAGTGAATCCCAGTTCATGACAAAAACTAGGACAAGGTAACCCCCATCCCCCCCATAGGGGTGTTTTGGCTCTCTCTCAACTGGTATGTGCTTTACAATGAAACTGTGTAAGAATATGCATATCAGTGGTACAATTGGTATCTGTTTTGAGCATAATTTAGTGTGGAGTACAGTCCTACAACTTTGATCATGTCTGTGTACATCTTAGCTAAGGTGCTGTGCGATTTTTGATTACTGCTCTTTTGTTTTATTTCTTTTGCTAGGTAGTTTAAAAACATAGCTTCAGAAACTTTGGACATCCCCCAAGTACTCCGGATCCGAGTTGGAAGACTTTGCAAAGCCGGGGATCTTGTTCGGGGACAACCTGTGTTTACCTCACTTTCACCGGTTACAAGACGGAGGACAGTCAGGCAGAGTTCGCCAGTCCAATTCTTACAGTAATCACCTCTTAGCTCGCCTATGTCCATTCCGGTCCAAGAACAGTCAGCTACTTCTAGCTCAGCTCAAAGACAATCACCCATTCTCATGGCACAATATCCCCTAACCGATATAGAGGCATTGATATTTCAATTGCAGCAAATAGTTGAGACACTACAATGCGATGCGACCTGTCAAGCCAAGGTTACGACTCATTAGGCTGAGGTTATAACCAGACTACAACAACAGCAACCATAGCCGGTTGCAGCCTCTACATCCCATGCACCTACTACGGCTATCCCAACAGCCGGAGCCACCGCTCATACTACCAATGTTCAAGAAAACCAGGGCAATCCAGCAGAGCCAATCCCAGCACAAGCCTCCAAAGCCTAATTTATCAGACCGAGGCTCCGTTCAAGTTCGAAGTTGATCCAACTGCACTCAAGGTCAACAAATTGGAGAAACTGTTCAAGAGAGCACAAGGGGTTAACTCCATCCCAGACATAGAGGATAGATACACTAATTCTGTAGTTACATTGCTGGATCGGTTTAAAATGCCACACATTGATCGATTTGACAGCTTTGGGGTTCTAATGGTCCATTTGCGATTGTTTTCTGATATCTTGCGGCCGATGGCCTTAACTAGACCACAGAAGCTGTCTCTCTTTGGCCACACAATGTCAGGTATAACGGCCATTTGGTATGCTAAGTTAGAAGATTCTGTCAAACAGAATTGAGAGGAGATGGTCAAGGCCTTCATTGCTTAGTACTCTTACAATACTCAGATCAAGATCACAACTCGTGATGTCAAAGCAACACGTCAAGAGCCGAAAGAGGGTTTCTCTGAGTTTGTGACAAGATGGAGGGCCAAAGCCTCGATGATGACCACGAGGCCTTCCGAGAAAGACCAAATCAAAATGGTCGTCCAAAATTTACATGGCAAGTTATTGCAGAAAATGATTGTGCTCCTGTTATTTACGTTTACAAAACTTCATGAAATGGGAGTGCAAATTGAAGATGCCATGAAACAGGGGCTTATCACAGATGAGAAAGAGACGGCAAAGAGGCCGTTTGTTCACGGTTCCAATGCTGCCAGTGGTAGCACAGCTGTGAGGCCTTTGGACGTAAGTGTCGTCACCACAATAAAAACCGCTAATCCCTTTTTTCCAACACAGGCCCACAAACATCATCCAACCTTATCCGACCTCAGAGGACTTTTAACTAACTGTACATGACTCTGTCTTAAGCTATGAAGGTGCTAGTCAAGAAAGGCCACCTAAAACCTTTAGAACCTCGCCCATTGCCCAATCCTCTTCTACCCAAACACAACCCCGCAAAATACTGTGTGTTTCACCAACAACATGGTCATGACGCCGACCAGTGCTTTCGATTGCATCATGAGATTTAGGATCTCATTGACAACAAGGGGATCGCTCCACATCAGAAACTAAACATAACTACAAATCCACTCCCAACCCATAATCAAGTCTCCCTACATCGAAATCTTACCCTGATCCATACACTAATCACCTCTTATGACCCCAGCATATACATTACCCTCTCCCATCTCCCAAAATCGGCGCTGTTCATTCCTGAGGGCACGAACCTGTGCATGATGGACATGCCTGACCTACAACCCAAGCTTTCTAGATCAGTGGTGAAAACACCCGCCGTGGAAGAGGTTCTGACCGTAGAGGAAGGTACTAGTTTGTTGCTGGAGTGTCCTGGGGACTTAGTTGAGAAGGCGTATGACCCAAGTTGTTATATTGTACCAACTAGTCAGACCAAGCCTAAACTGGTGATACCAAGCTCGGCAGACGTCAATGTGGTTAGGAAAGATGGTCCGAACCAAGGGTTAGATGATTTGGCAGACCTCGAAGAGGATTTGGACAACTTATAATTCTTTGATGAGCATGATTAAGGAAATGTATATATCAGATGGTTCAACCTGAACGGATCGACTGATAACATCGGTTGGCTGAGTGATGAGCCAAACAAGGAAGAAGAAACTGGAATGAAACTAGAAGGAAAAGAAGCAGAGATAGTTGTAGTAACCGGAAAGGCTGATGAGAAAGGAAAGTTGTCGGAGAACGCTAGTGCAGAAAAACCATCCCAAGAAGTGGGCGTTATGAACACTATAGAGACTGAATAGGAAGCTGCATTGAGGCAGTTTGAACGAGAAAGGATTGAAGACAGCCGGGAAATCGTAATTTCACAACACCTTGTGGGGGACACCTATGATGTGAAGGTGATACAAGTAGAGTCGGACAACTATTTGTCAGCCACTGAGGGCGAATGGTGGGACAATAACAATCTACATCTGGCCCATACTGACGAAGACTAGGGCAATTGTATTCTAGACAATACGTGGTATGCTAAGGAAATAAATCATCTCACCCGCAGTGGATGGTATTTTAAGCCGCTGAAACTGGATCAAGTAGAGGTGTCTGGAAAGGACAAGGAGGTCGAGAAATAGAAGGAGAAGCAACTAGAAGAAAAGTCAATATTGAAACAGCTCAAGAAAATCCAAGGTGACATCTCCATCTGGGGTCTTCTCATGGCCTCATTAGTGCACCGACAGGCAGTGTGGTCAGCAATGGATAAGGCTAAATTGTCTATTGACACCACGCCCGAGCAGCTTGTGGGTTTGGTCTTTCCAGGTTGTGCTAGGCCAATGCTTACTTTCTTTGACAAAGAGCTGTCGTTGGAGGGCTCAGCTCACAACAAACCGTTGTAAATATCTATGGAATGTAGGGAGAAGTGGGTGACGATGGTGTTGGTAAATACCGGTTCTGCCATTAATGCTTGTCCTTCCCGTACTGCCTATACAATTGGGCTCAAACCGGCGGACATTGTTCCACAGCCCAGGTAATATGGGCGTATGATAACACAAGTAGAGAGGTTATGGGTTCAGTGCAAGTGAGAGTTCAGGTGGGCCCAGCTGAGCAAAAGATCGAGTTTCACGTCCTGAATGTACCGGCTACCTTTAACCTACTGTTAGGAAGGCCTTGGTTGCACCATGTGTAGGTTGTCTCCTCTACTCTCTATCAAATGTTGAAGTATCCCCATAGGAGAGGAGTAGCAATTGTTTTTGGAAACTCATCCATCCATCTGCCACTAGAGGTGACTACGCCAGTACTAGAGATCAAACATGGTGAGAAGGATGTGTTCCTTTCAGGATTCACTCTGGCTGAAGCCCAGGTAGTGCAAACCATTCTGGCCGTAGACGAAGGCATGTTCATCAGCACCCAATCCATCTATTTCATGAACAAACCGCGTCACGTTCTAGGAATGGGGCTCAGGAAGAGTAATCAGAAAGGTGTTGCAGCATTGACAAATGTGCCACACAACCCACATGCCTTTGGACTGGGCTATGTACCCAAAGGACTAGATAAAGAAGGAAGAAGAGATAAAGGGCAGAGCCAAGGCCAAGAGAGTTGGAAAGCATTATGAACTCATCTGCAAGCCAATCCGGGGACACTGAATGGCCGTTTTGTTCGGAAATGGGAGGATTTCCCTTTTTGTGGTTTCCCCGGGCCTTGGGTAAATTCCTCAAAGCAGCGTGTCCCCGGGTTCAAGATCTTCTTTGATCTGCAACTGCAGGATAGCGATGAAGAAAAAGCTGAACCAATAATCAAAGCTAACCGAAGCACGGAAGATGACTCAGACGATAGTGAGCCTGAAGTAAGGACAGCACTGGCCAATCTCCTGACAGATCTCGCGGCCGACCTAGAGAACTTTGGGGATAACTTTACTGTCTCTATGATCAGAGAAGAACAGGGTGTGAACCCAACCAGTGGCATTTTGGATGCATCAGGGGCACTACATCTTACTTGGCAGCTGGAGCAAGGCTATCTTTCTAGTTCTGAATCGGGTAATGAGCCAGAATCTGATTCCACTGAGTCTGTGGAGTCGGGATCAGATTCAAGTTCTTCTGAGTCTGAGTCTGGTATTTCTGGTGGTGGTAACCCGGATACCAAAGTCCTGTCTAGGTCTTCATTCAGTTTTTCTTTTGAGTCTGTAACGGAAGATCTGGACCTTTTGAATGAAAACTCTGCAGATTCTGTGTACTTTTCTGTGCCATTGGTTTATTATATTGTCTAGGATTTTCAAAATTTTAATGAAAACGAAAGGGAAGAAATTCCTCTGGCTTTGAAAATTTTGATTAATCGAGAGGATGAGAGGTTTTCTAAACCCTGTTTTGATGAAATCATTGCCATTAATGTGGGTATTGAGAAGGATCCGCACCTAGTCCAAATCCGGTCAACGTTGTCTTCGGAGGAGCGCAAGCGTTTAATCACTTTATTAAAAGATTTCAAAGATATTTTCGTATGGTCCTACGAAGACATGCCTGGGATCGATTTTGAGATTGTATAGCACTGGATCCCTCTTGACTCTGAGGCTCGACCAGTCAAGCAGAAGCTGCGTAGAATCCATTCACATTGGGTGCTAAAAATCAAGGAAGAAGTCACCTAGTCGATCGAGGCAGGTTTCTTGTTAGTATCTGAGTACCCGACTTGGTTGGCTAACATCATCCCAGTGCCGAAGAAGGATGGTAAAATTTAGGTTTGTATTGGCTTTTGGGACTTGAATAGAGCTAGTCCGAATGACGACTTCCCACTACCGCACATTAATGAATTAGTGGATTTCACTGCTGGCCATGCCTTGCTATCATTTATGGATGGGTTTTCCAGGTATAACCAAATTCTGATGGCACCCGAGGACAGAGAGAAGACTGTATTCACCACTCTGTGGGGTACCTACTGCTACCGAGTTATGCCATTTGGGTTAAAAAATGCTAAAGCTAGCTATTAGAGGGTTGGGATCACCATTCTGCACGACATGATCCACAAAAAGGTTGAGGTGTACGTAGATGACATGATTGTCAAGTCCAAAGAACGAGAGGGCCACTATACCGCATTGGAAAAATTCTTTCAACGAAGTAGAGAATATAGATTGAGGTTGAACCCACAAAAGTGCACCTCCGGAGTAACGGCAGGAAAAATGCTGGGATTTCTGATCACACTGAGGGGAATTAAAGTAGATCCTTCTAAAATTAAGGTCATCTTAGAAATGCCACCACCAAGGATTGAAAAGAAGGTGTGTGGCTTTCTGGGGAAAGTGCAATTCATAAGACGGTTTATCTCAAATCTAATCTTGACTTGTGAACCACTATTTGGTCTCCTGAAGAAAGGAAAGAAATTTCGTTGGGACGATGGCTGTCAGTTTGTCTTTCAACAAGTTAAGCAGTACCTCCAGAATCCACCAATGTTGTTACCACCAAAGCCGATGAAGCCTCTAATTCTATACTTGTCAGTGACAGTTACGACCATGGGGTGCATGCTCGCTCAAGAATCTGAAGATAGGGTGGAGAAGGCCATCTACTATTTGAGCAAGAAGATACTAGACTATGAAACTCGATACACTTCCTTGGAGAAAGCTTGCCTAGCCTTGGTATGGGCTACCAAGAAGTTGAGGCACTATTTGTTAGCTCACTCTGTAATCCTGGTTTCGAGATTAGATCCCATCAAATATCTCTTTGAAAACTAGCGCTTACGGGGTAGGCTGGCTCATTGGTTGCTTCTTCTCTTCGAATTTGATCTCAAGTGTGTTACACGCAAGTCAGTTAAAGGAAGAGTTATGGTGGAATTCCTGGCAGACAACCCGGTAAAAAGAAATGACGCAGTGGAATATTTGTTCCCATATGAAGATATTCTACACGTAGAAGAGGAAATGTGGATGATGTACTTTGACGGAGCGATTGGTGTGTTGCTGATAATACCCGATGATTCCTATATACCTTTAGCCTTCAAACTCCGGTTCACAGTGTCCAACAACAAAATAGAATATGAAGCGTGTATTGCTGGTTTAGAAGCTACCATAGAACTAGGGGCGATAAGGTTGGATATTATCAGGGACTCGAACTTGGTTATTTCTCAAGCAAACAGGGATTGGAGAGTCAAAGAGGAGAAAATGAAGGTTTACCATTTGACCCTAGATATTATGATTCTTAGGTTTGAATTACTAACGTTTACACATTTGCAGAGAGAGAACAACCAGTTCGCTGATGCCTTAGCAACTCTATCTTCTATGGTAGAAATCCCACTTGGGTTCCAGATGCGTTTGATTATCATCGAACAGAAATACACGCTGGCATGTGAGACTATTGCCGCGATAGATGAAGTGCAAGACAAAAACTCCTGGTATTACGATATTTGGAACTTTTTTGAAAAATGAGACGTATCCACTAGGGGCAAATGCCAAAGAAAAACAGGGAATGTGGCATCTGGCCATCCAATTTATCATCTGCGAGGGTAGGCTGTATATAAGGGGTCATCTGGGAATGCATAAACTGTGTGTAGAGGAAGAGGAATCGAAGCACTTTATGGAGGCTATCCTTGGCTGAGAATGTGGAGTACATATGAACGGTGTGATGCTAGCTCAGAAGATCCTCAGGCAAGGCTATTACTGGTCCACCATGGAGGAGGGTTGTATTGGTTTTGTATGGCGATGCCACAAATGTCAAATCCATGCTAACCGCATGAATATTCCACCATCAAAGCTTTACAACATGACTTCGCCATGGCTTTTCTCAGTCTGGGAATCGACGTTATCAGTGCGGTCTCGCCAAAAGGGTCAAATAGATATGAGCAATTAATTATTTTGCAAAGTGGGTGGAACCTCGGTCCTATGCAGTGTTGAAAGCATCGCATGTGGCCTAGTTTATCAGAAACAACATCATCTGCCGATATGGAGTTCCGAATGAAATCATCTCATATAACAACTCACACTTCAAGAAAGAAGTGGTGGATCTGCTTGAGAAATACAACGTGGCTTTTCACAAGTCGTCAACATATAGACCACAAACTAATGGAGATGTTAAAGCCGCAAACAAGAATATCAAGAACATCTTGCGGAAGATGGTAGAAACCTACAAGGACTGGCCAGATAAACTGTCGTTTGCACTTTGGGGCTACCGGACGTCGATCCGAACATCCACAGGGGCAACCCTTTATTCTCTCTCCTATGGGATGGAAGTCGTTTTGCCAATTGAAATTGAAGTTTCGTCGCTACGAGTTATGGCTGAGTGCCAGATAGGAGAGGCAGACTGGAAACAGAATAGGTTTGAGGAGTTAATGTTGTTTGATGAGAGGAAGCTAAAGGCATTGCATCATGTTCAGGACTACCAACACAGAATTGCTAGGGCATTTAACAAGAAGGTTAAGTCCAGAAAACTCAATGAAGGAGATATGGTACTGAAAGACAACTGAGCTCCCATCCATGACCCTAGGGGCAAGTTCAAACCCAATTGGACTGGTCCTTACATCATCAAATCTATCTGGTCGGGTGGAGCAATTATTCTCATGGACCTAGATGGCTTGGAATTTTCACAACCAATCAATATGGACAAGTTGAAGAAATATTACCCTTGAGAGGCTTGTTGGGCCAAAAACCCAGAAGGGCAACCTAGGCAAAAGTTAGAGTATGAAAAATTAGAAATAAAGAAAAATTGAGCTCGCAAGGTACCTTGGCAAAAGTTAAAGCGCAAAATGAGAGAATTAATACTTGAGTGAACCTGAACCGAACTACATAAAGCTTAATTCTAATCTTCGGGATATGTAGGCAACTTCATCCTGAAGTTCGGCCGTAATCATCTCCGACTCAACTGTCCTATCCATTTGCTTGATCAGGTCATCTTTGTCTGTTAGTTTGGTTGCGATCTTCATTTTAGGAAGAATAACTGGTTACCATGCAGAGCAGTAGTGGTATGCAATCAGGGGTAGTTATGATCTTTTGATTCAGGGTTGTACATCTTAAGGATTGATTCTATGCATGTCAGACAGTGATCATTTTCGAAAATGGTTTTGGAAAGTTTTAATAAAAGTTAATTTTTCTCAAAATTTTACCTTTACAACTTAGACCATTTTTGCGACCAAAAGGAAAATTTTTAGTGCTCACAATTTTAATTCCGTTGATTTCAACATAAAGTACATTCTCCAACTCTTTGATACAAATCAAAGTTGCTTTTACATCATAAAACTTGAAAAGAAATGTCAAATAAATAAACTAGGGGCATAGGCGAGTTAGGTGCTCGTGCTTGCGGAAGCTTCTATAGCCAAAATTGGCCTAACTTGTGTCTCATCCTCGAACCAAGCCAAGCACTCACTAGAAAGGCCATAACTGAAACTATGGGCAGGGGCCAGAAGCTCTCTTGTCCTCCAAGCAGCAAGGTATCGAGTTAAGTGTGAAGCATGAATCAGGAATGAAGCCAGGTATTCTACCCCTTCCTCTAGGCAGGTCTGATCATATCCAAACTGGCGTCCGAACCGAAAAGAGAAGTAGAACACGCAGTGCGTGAGGCCAAGCAACTCAATACCTGGCTGTCGAGACATGCTGTAACTTATCTCATTCAAGTTAAGCCAGGGGCAATGCCAAGCTATATCAGCTGCAGATCTGCTGCATATTCCAGTTGCACCACCATCATTCATTAGGAAAGTCCACCAGTCACTGGCGAAAGAAGTAAGCTCGGGCTGAATATTCGGGGCAAGGGTACACCACTTTCAGCTTATCCATGAGCCATATCTGGGAAGGAATGACAAATAAGAGAAATTAAAGAATAGAGAGATATGCGTGGAGCGAAAAGTAAAGAAAAGGCTTTGAGAGAAAATAAAGCATGAGTGCCAAGTGATTTGCGAGGTATATATCAGAAAGGGTAGGAAACAATACCTGAAGAAGTAGTGGACTACCCACAAATCTGGTGGTCTCTCGCGGATGAAAAGCATCTAAGCCCATTAGGGTCTCGGCCAGCGTCAAACCAATACAACTCTTACCCTCTTTCAAATAATGGGCTACTTCGATCAGCTTAATGCTGGCTCTGCCGCAACTAGGGACAAGAAGAAAATGTGTGAGCATACATAAATAGAGGGCATGTTACCGAAAACCTTGCCAGAAAGGGTCACTTTTGTCATCGATGTCGAAAAACTAATGAATCAAGCCGGGTATATCTAGCTCTCCGTCATGGGCCAAAGATTGAGTTTTGTGCAAAGTGAGCCCACACATCCATCCCAAAGCCTAGGCGTGGCCAAAACAGGGCTGAGGCATGATTTCCTCATCACGCCGGGTTTCAATCAATGCTCAAAATTCTTCAAGAGTCGGGCACATTTCCTATGCGCCAAAGACAAATACATGCATAATTGGGTTCCAACATCGAACCACTGCATGGAGGAACGGAAAACAAAATGGAGTACGGCTCAATGGAACAAGCGCGTTTATTCCAAAACCTCGAATATTTACCTTTTCTGTGCCATCCAAAGTGGCTATCCAATCCGTGAGCTTCTCGGTAAGGAATATCTACATTTGTGAAAAAAACAGTAGCAAAAATGAGGTTTTGGGAAAGAAATCATGAAGAGAGACCTTTTATAGAAGATAGAGCTGTAAGTGATGGCCAGCTGTCAGACGTTTGGTGGATCCATCACAAGTGGCCAGCTGCCCACGTGTGTGGCCTGCCATCCACTTCTGGGCCTGGCAGTTTTGGCAGTCTGGTTTTGTCTTAATCTTTATGTTTTAAGGTCTTGTTTTGAGCACGTGTACATGTTTGTGTTTGACTTGTTTATACTTTATTTATCGAGTTGTATTTTGGTCGTTGGTTGGCTCATTATCCGATTAAGGCATCGTGCCAATACACGTTCTTGCTTTTGATTTCAAATTCGATTCCTTTTTTTCATCTATGCAAATGTGGTGCTCATGATGCAAAAATAGTAACTCTTTTCATAAAACTGTAGGGTTTTCCCCTGATCATAGTTTTTTACAAAAGAGAGTACAAGTTTTCAAAAGAAAAAAGTAAACTACAAAATGAAAGAAACTAAGCAAAAGAGTATAAAGTTCAGCACCAATCACATCAAGCTCGAGAGGCCCTTTTCGTCCTCTTCCTCGGAGGGGACTCAAGGGCACTGTCTCTATCGGCACCGTTATCAGAACCAGACTCCGAGCCAGGACTAGTGTCATCATCTTCGCTCCCTAACTTAGAGCTAGCCTCAGCATCGTCTCTGCTCTTTGACCCCAAGCCAGCATCATCGTCGCCGCTCTTAGACAACTCAGAATGTTAGCTCACTGCTTTCTCGGAGTTACTGGCCTCGGTATCATCCCTGCACAATACGGGCTCAGACTTGCTGCTCCAACTCTGAACACCCCTACCTCTGCCTCGACCTTGGCTCGTATCTCGGCCACGTGCTAGGGCCTGTCTACGTCTCTTCCCTGCTGCCAGAGGAGGTGCCACTGGTGCTGCTGCTGCCACTGGTGTCCTCGATGCAGCTGGGATCTAAGAAATAAATATCTACAGTATGCGGCAGAATGTAGTATACAATAGGAATATTATGCAGAAGGCAGTAAAATGTATCATTGTCATGTGAAATAGTGTCAGAAGGCATATCAATAGATCAGTGTACAATATCGTGTGTCAGAGTGAATATTGCATGTCAGTGTGGTGCACAACAGTGCAAACCAGCAGTGAAATGTATGCGGAAAATGGAGATACCTGAATACCATAAAGACTAAGCAAAGTCTTTCTCCTCTGCACCATGCTAACTAGAAAAGCAACCAGCTGGAGGAGGCCCTCTATGTACTCTGAGGGTGCCTGCAAATGAATTCGAACATTAATATCTGGAAATAGAAAATGTGGGATGTAAGTTGAAAAGTGTGGTCCATACCTAAGGTGTGCCTAGAGCTCTGACATACCCGTGCCCCGGCTCTAGCAGCTCTATCGGTATCCGATAGGCTGTCCCACCTAGATGCCAACAAGTAAGCATAGTAGGAATCACAGGCCAACCAGCAGCCTACACGGTGGGAGGAGCCTCTCCAACACCCGCCTCAACCTCCTAAGTAGCCTCTTCAGCCAAGGGAGCACCTGTTGTGTCCTCCTCGCGAACTCCTGTCAGAGGCGGCATGAGATGAGTCAAGATGAAAGTCACATAATCACCTTCCACTTTGAAATAGTCGACATCCAGCCCTACCATGAACTGAATAATAGCCTTAGCTGGGAGACTATCGGTTGTCCTCATAAATGTTGGGGGTGGCATAGGAACAACTGGGGCGAATGAGCCTAGAGTCCGGCGTATGAAACGCTCACCCAAGAACCAAGCCTGATAAAGTAGGCCCTCTATGTGGCCCAAGCCCTGGCATACTAGTCCTTCACTCTGGCTGGCATCGTCACCCAAGGCTGCCACATGATCTGCAAATAGAGAATGTACAGATTGTTAGTTGCTGTTAGTTATCAGAGTATGAATCAGAATACAAGCAAAAATGACCATAAGTTTCGTATTACCTCGCGAGTAACCACCGTATCGAAGTATCGATTGTAAAAGGCGAATGTCATATCGTCGCGACTCCGGCGCCTGCGCCGGCTATCATATCATCGCGAGTAAGGCACGACTGGAAGGGATCTTATCCACTGGCTCTAGAGCCAAAGCCGGGAAATAAGCGTAAACCCATAATTGCAAGAAAATGTTAACAATGTTGTCAACAAAATGTCAACAGATATAAAACAGAAAGTGCAAAGCAGAAAGCATAATGCATGAACATATACTGAACAGAAAGTGCAAAGCAGAAAGCACAATGTGTCAACAGAAAGTGCAAAAGAAGAAAGGTATGGTGCATACCTCCCAGGCTCTCCAGTAGCCTTCGACCCGTTCTCTTCTCATGCGGGAAATGGAACTCATATAGCCATAGAGTGTGGCGAGGCCAGCTCCACCCTAGTCGTAAAACTAGACTCAAGGCAATGTCACAAGGGCACTCAGTAAGTACAAACCCATGGTGTTCCACCTATTCACGAACAAGGTGGTACTAAAAAGAAACATCAAGAAGCCCCGGACGTACTACTCTATCTCCTCCAGTGTCTCAGGCTGACTCCCGCAGAAGTGCTCGGAGAACCAATTGTATCTAACCATCGTTGGCCTATGTAGAGGTGGGCCCACTCTAAGCAGGTAGATCCAAGCCACCTCTCACTCGCCCATATCCATGACAAAGGGGATCGGATCACCCCATACTCCCAAGCTTGTGATCATTGAGAAGTCGTAGGGAGTTATCGTCATCTCCCCAGTGAAAGAGAAATAGAAAGAGTTGGTGGTGTCCTATCATCTCTCCACCAATGCTCCAAGTAGAGCCCGGCTGGCCATATGTCGTGAGAGCCCGGTGTAGAATAAACCAAAGCTGGCCTTATCAACAAGGTCCCGGACCTCGGGCAGAAGCTCACGATACTAATCTCTGGTCGTCCTTGCCCCGTAAAGTGAATCAGATAAAAGACAGTGATAAAAGAGCAGTCAGATGAAAGGCAATGCAAGAAATACAGTCAAATGAAGAGCAAGAAAGCATGAAAATAAAGTTGATACCTCAGTAGCGCCGTAAGGGAGGTGAGAGTTCGGTTCCCTTAGCAAAACATCCTCTGGCATGCCACCGATGAAATTGTCAAAACGCATCATGCCTCCAGGCGCCATCATGTACGTACGACGGTGGTAAGTGACCGGATCAAAGGGTCTCACCCGCAATGGTAGTGGCTTAGGCTCGAACCCTAGAACGAACTCTACATCAAAATTGGTAATAATGTCCTCTGCCACCCTGCCGGCCTCAACAACCGCTGGCTCCTCGACCACAACAGGGGGTGAAAGTGCAAGTAGAACCTCGAGAGGAGTGTCATCATGAGGAATGTCATCTTCCATCTGAAAACTGGGTGAAAACTGGTGAAAAATGGAGAAAATGAGAAAAAAGAGGAAAAACTTGGAAAAAGTCAACCCTATGAGAGAGAAAATGGGAGAAAAATTCAAAACCCGAGAAAAACTCGAGGGAAACAAACCCAAAGTGTTGAAAACTCAAAAAAATCAATGAAAACAAAATCTGATCAATTCAAAGTGTAGAGGATCAAAGAAGGTTTACGAATAAAGTTTGTGTGGGGCGTTGGAGAACGCGTGCAAAGCACAAATCTAGAGAGATGCACCTAGAGAGAGGGAGAGTGATTTTGGACTTGGGTGTGTGAGGAAATGAGGTGTGGTGGTGTATTTAAGAAGACCCGTGCCGAAATCCCATTTTGCCCCCGAATTTGCATTAGTGGCCGGCAGGCTACTAATAGTGGCCGCCCACTATTAGTGACCGGTAGGCCTCACTTGTGGTCGGCAGCCTTCTTTTGTGGCCTAGTGTTGGTTTTGTTCCTCCTTTGCCCTGACAATGTATGGAAGGTTCTCTTTTAGGTCCAAGTTGATTTTCGAGGGGCTCGAAACTGTGTTTTGATGGCGTCGTTCCCAATACCCATTGTGTTCCGGCACGTGAACGTGCCCCACTTACCAATATGAACAAGGTGTATCCTTTTTGAGCATTTTGCAAAGCCTCCGACGAGTAAATCGGAGGTTGATGTTGAAGGCCGCTTTTGTTCGTTTTTTCAAATTATATATATGTTCTCTTTTGTTGCATAGAACGTGCATTTTCACATACACTGATGTTGCATGTGTGCCTTGCATCGTTCATGATTCACATGCTTACATAGAACATGCTTTCAATTTTGCATAAAACATGCTCTCATTTCTTGCATGGAACATGCCTTCAATTAACATCATATGTCAATTGTCTATAATCTTGCATAGAACATACGTTGTCACTGTATTGATTTTCAATTTTGTTCACTTTCTAAATCTATCGCACTTGTTCACTTTGTGGATCTATCACACTTGTTCACTTCATGCATCTATCACGCACTTTCATTACATTGCATCTATCTCAGGATGCGTGAAACACGACCCTGAGTGGTTTTTTCTCCTCTTCTCACGATTTCAGTGTGATTAGAGTATCTCAGGAAGCGTGAAACGCGACCTAGAGCGATTTTCTCCTCTTCTCATGATTTTAGTGTGATTAGAGTATCTTAGGACGTATGAAACGCAACCCTGAGTGGCTTTTCTCCTCTTCTCACGATTTCAGCATGATTAAAGTATCTCAGGACGTGTGAAACACAACCCTGAGCGGTTTTTCTCCTCTTTTCACGATTTCAACGTGATTAAAGTATCTTAGGACGCGTGAAACGCGACCTTGAACAGTTTTCTTCTCTTCTCACGGTTTCAGCGTGATTAGAGTATCTCAAGACGTGTGAAACGCGACCTTGAGCGGTTTTCTTCTCTTTTCACAATTTCAGCATGATTAAAGTATCTTAGGACACGTGAAACGTGACCCTGAGCGATTTTTTCTCCTCTTCTCACAATTTCAATGTGATTAGAGTATCACAGGATGCGTGAAATGTGACCCTGAGCGATTTTTCTTCTCTTCTCACAATTTCAGCATGATTAGAGTATCTTAGGATGGATGAAACGTGACCCTGAACGGTTTTTCTCCTCTTCTCACGATTTTAGTGTGATTAGAGTATCTCAGGACGCATAAAACCCAACCCTGAGCAGTTTTCTCCTCTTCTCACGATTTCAGCATGATTAGAGTATCTCAAGACGGATGAAACGCAACCCTGAGTGGTATTCTTCTCTTCTCGCGATTTCAACATGATTAGAGTATCTCAGGACGCGTGAAACGCGACCTTGAGCGGTTTTTCTCTCCTCTTCTCACAATTTTAGCGTGATTAGAGTATCTCAGGACGCGTGAAATGCGACCCTAAGTGGTTTTCTCCTCTTCTCACGATTTCAGCATGATTAGAGTATCTCAGAACGCGTGAAACACGACCCTGAGCGGTTTTCTCCTCTTCTCATGATTTCAACGTGATTAGAGTTTCTCAGGACACGTGAAACGCGACCCTGAGCAATTTTTCTCCTCTTCTCAGGATTTCAGCGTGGGTAAAGTTATCTCAGGACGCGTGAAACGCAACCTTAAGCGATTTTTCCCTCCTCTTCTCATGGCTTCGGCGTGGTTAGAGTTCGTGATTTTGGTTCTTTCTGCGTAAAACCCATTTCGATTTAAGCTTGTGGCTCATTCATATGTTGTTATCTTGTTATTGCTTATCCCAGCTGTTATTGCTTATTTTATCATCTTGCATGATTGTGACTTTTCAAAATAGCTGGCTTCGCAAAGCATGTGAGTCCAGCTCTCAAATTATATTTTTCATGCATATCATTTGCATCCTGCCCCAGAACTATGCTGGTTTGATTCCTTGCAAAGGGATACATAGACAGCTTGCGAGCTCATCCATTTTATTTATGTCTTGATTGTTTGCCCAAGTCTTACGGCCTTGTCAAAATGAGTCGTCTTTGGGCTTTGACATTCACTTACGTCATTTCATAACTTCGAGCTTTGTCAAAGAGGGACAACTGTAGAGACCCCCATTTTTGACGGCCCTTAAGACTTGGGCCCCACTGATTGATCACTCAATGATGAATGTGTACGCTTATCAAATGCTTGACTTCCTCAACAGGGAACCTCCGTTATGAACCTACAAACCTTGTGCCTTGTTTTGGACCAAAACAATGGTTTTTCAAGCCTCAACATCCAGGGACCTGCAGACCCACTAGTGTGGCCTATCGGCCACTAGTGCAAAAACCAGATATTTTTTTGCCAGCAGTCTCCACAAATACATGCATCATTTCAGCTATGTTTGTAAGGATATTTCTGAGGGTCTCTCATATATTTCTATATATAGATAACCCTCTCTTTTGTTAGAGAGGTTAGAAAAAATTTTGAATTTAGAAAATTTTGAAGAGCAAAAGTTTGGAAAATTTCTCTCCCTCTACAATTCCCTCTCTCTTTCTCTCTCTTGCAACTTACATAACTTTTGCATAGACACTCTAAACCAAACTTTGAGGGATCTTGGCTAACGTTCTTAAGCTTGCATTTTAGCACTTGAGAGTGTGAAATAGTGGTTTGGGAATTCAACAGATCATTCCTCTTCAAGAGGTATACATTTTAATGCTTTTGTACTATCTCTTTTTCATCTTTTTTTTTTTTTTTTGAGTTATTTTTCACATGTATTTTTGGGCTGAAACTTATGATTTAAGGCCATTAAAGGTAGAGGGGTTGACAACCCTTCTTTGAACCTTACTTCTAAGGCCTTTGCCCTTGTGTTTCCCATCTTCCCATTAACTGTTTTTGAGCTTTTTTTACCCCTGAATTTCAGAGTTTTTAGAGGCTAAAATCATGTTTTGAAGTTCCAAAAATGTAAGGGTTAGCCTCCCCTTCTTATGCTTGTGTGCTAGTGTTAATCCTTCAACATTTTAGTTTTTCGTTATAGTTATTTTTGTCTTCATTTCAGAACTTTTTTTGACTGTTTTAGGACTATTTTTATGTATTAGCTTCATTTATGCTTTGTATAGTATGCTTGTAGTATAATGGTCCTTATAGGCTTGGTGGTTTAGGCCTAGCCACCAACCTATTTGAGTTGATAGCTTTTATTTCTTACTTTTCATACTTATGTTCACCTTTAAGCATCTCGGTAACCTCCGTCCTTTCTTGGCTTTTTCTCGTTGTTTGGAGAGTTGCTCCAAAAGGGGTGTTGTTTAAGCTTAAATGGGTGATATTGTGCTTAATTGTTTAATCCATTTGGGGTTCATTACCAACGGCATGATCTCCCTCTCATGCCTAAAACAACATTTGGTTTGGTACTTCTCTCCATTAGTGGACTTAAAGCTTATTATTGGACTTAATTGACTAAGGAATAGAAGGTAATTAAAGTGGGGTAATAAAATTGGGATAAAATGGACCAAGATAATAAAATGATTTGGTGTTCAATCGGACGTTAATTGAACACATGAAGACTTGGGTCATTTCATACTTATTAGTGATGAAATGGTTCAAGTTTCCAAGGTCAACCACTTCCCTTGACCAATCCATGATAGGGAGGAGGTTTTGTTAGTCTTTCCTTACCATTTGTTGAAATTGTATCCCTTGGTTCATAAGTCATCACGCAATAAAATTGCGTCAATTGATGACTTGCAAATCAAGCCTATCCCTCCTTTGACCTGTTTGCTGATAAGGAGAGGCAGGGTGAACAAACATCCCCTGAGAATACTTTGTTTGTGCTCTGTTTATTCTCTGTTGCTGTAGGAAAGAACCAACATTAGTGGTTGGCAGGCCACTTTTACTAGGTGGCAGGCCATTATTTATGGCTGGCCGGCCACTACTTTTGGCCTGCGGGCCACTTCTTCCAGCCAAGCAATGTCCCTTTTCCAATGAAGCAAAGCAGGGGCTGAGGTGTAAGAAATAGTGCAGAGGCATTCTCGGAGGGGCAAATCATGTGCATGCACAAGCCCTTCCCTTGTTTCTCGGGTCCCGTTGACTTGTGGACTTGTAATACGAAATTAGTTAGTTAAAGTAGCTAGTTAATTCATGTTGTAATTAATTAGGTAAAGTAGCTAGTTAATTTCTGTCTTTTAATTAATTAGTTAGATTAATTAATGTTGTGTTGTAATTATTTAATTACCTAGAATAGTTAGTCAAATTTGTTGTTGTAATAATTAGTTAAGTAGCTTAGCTAATTCATTCATTTGGACCCTGTTGCGCGAAGGCCAAATTGTAATAATGTGTATGTCTTCTAACCCCATGTTTTTCTCTGTTTTATTTACTCGCTTATAATGGGTAGCTTAGAACATCATGTTTCTTTTAGCATTTCTTATGTTTGCATCCATTTGTTTTGCATACATGAGGTTCGACTCACCATTCTAACAAAGCATTGTAGTTTACATACTTCGTTGAATATGTGTTGAAACTGCATGCTATCAAGTTGTTTCAAATGTCATAATTCGTAGTCGAACTTATTAGTTGCATATCGCATGTGTTGCATTAGTCATATCGCATTAGTTAGGAACATGCATTTTTCTAATTATTTTGCTTTATTTGGCTTGCTTTGGAGTACTAGGTGAGCTTTTATTACTTTAGCATATCGCATGTGTGTGATTGTTGCCATGTCCAGCATGATTACCATGAGCCTAATTTCTTAAGTGATAAATTGTTTGAATGCCTATAGATGAAGGCTAATTGCTTGAATTGGAATAATTTGAGTAATGTACATATGAGATCGCTTTTTCAAGTGGTACATATTCGAAACAATTTTCAAACGTACATGAGATCGAGTGTTCCAATTTTTACAAATTAGTCTATACTTGTGTGCGCATCACATAGTAAGTTAGCCTAATAATCAGAACAAAAGCATAAAATGTAAATAAGAATCACATCATGATTAGTAGAGGCCGATCTTTTATCGGGCGAGTGGGATGCTCAATTCATGACCTTCCCCTCTCGTACCTAAGTTCTCAAGCCGAGACAATCTGAGTGATGATGGGCACGTGGCCTTTGGCACAAGTTATGGGTTTCCTAAATTTTTCAAAAATATTTAGGTGGTGACTCTGTATCTAGCAAAGTAATCTATTTTTGGCATTTTGATTCAAAATCGATTTTCCAAAAAATTTGCCAGATTGAGACTCTTTTGTGTTTATCTATTTCACATTGCATTTATGAGATCAGATTCAGAACCGCGGGAGTTCGAACTGTAGGGCTAGTCGTATCCGAAAGAAGCACGAAAAGTCGAGCTACAGAGGCTAGGTAAAAAAGAGTTTTGTGCGGAAACCCTTGTACAAGACGAGGTATTTATAAGCCAAAATGAAGCTCCAACGATTTAAGAAAGAAAACCCTAAAAAAGATTGCTTCGGTAGAAGGTACAGCTGCACCTTTATTACACAACCACACCTCCAGGGTAGGGTTACCAAATTAGCAACTTGGTTCAGTTACTTCGTGGACACAACACAGGATGATTTGAGAGCAATGGGATATTCTGGCATCAATGTTAAAGCCTTGTCTTTGATCGTTAGGTTGTTATGTTGCTTGTAAATCTTTTTCGAGTTGTAATCTTACTTTTCTTTTCGGTTTCATATGTAAAGAGTCATTGTCAAATTCATGGGAGAAGTACAAAAGGCTAGGCAATTTTTAAGGAAATAAACATGCAAAATTTTGAAGAAAGGGAATTGGAATCCATTGCATACACTATAAATTTTGAACTATATAAAAAGATTTTACAAAAAGCGTAGAGCATACCCTAAGGCATTCTATACACTATTTTTCTAAGAAAAGTAAAAAAATATACAAAAAGAATAAAAGCAAAAATCCGAGTCTAAACAAATGTCCTTGGTCAACCTCCCTTTGAAGTGCCCTGATCAAAAACTTGGAGGGTCATCATCATCATCAATGGAATCACTGTTGGAGAAAAAGGGAGAAAAATTAGAAAAGTTAGTGGGCTTGGTTGAAGAGTCACCGAAATCAGAAGAAAAATGCCTGTGATATGTGGAAAATTGAAAAGCTGAACAGGGATCCAAGATACAAATAGGCAAGGCAAGTGAAAGATGGAGAGTTTTGAGGAAATTTTGCATGAAAGTGAATATGAAAAGAGTTTCTCTTTGGATTGGGGTTGATTAAAAGTACATCCGCACATCATGTGCTGACGCACGTGTGGCCCACACACCCCATACATGTGGCAATCTCTTGCACCCCCTAAACATCCTTAAGGCACATGTTCGTCCAAAACTTAAGCTCAAGCATTGGCAAGCCTTTCGAGGAACATCACTTTAAATTCATAATTGAATCACGACTACATGGCACTACACAACACTAGCACATGAAACATTTGGCATTTTCATGGAAAAAGAACCTTTAATTTCCCCCAGGTGGGTGGATGTTGGAATAGAAAAATGTTTTCAAAAACACGCATGGCATTAGCAAAACTTGGCAAAATTTAGAAAATTTTGGAAAAACTTGGAAACACTTGAAAATTTTAGAAACTACTAGAAAAATACTTAGAACCACTTGGAACATAACTTGAATATAAGCCCCCACCTTATAAGGCACGAGGATGGAACGGAACGACTCAGAAATTAATAAACCTCCACCTTGCAAGGCATGAGGATAGAATAGAATGGCTCAGAAATTAAAAACCTCATAAGACGGGATGATGGAATGGAACGAAATGGAAACCATATAAATCCCCATCTTGTAAGGGAGCAAAGATAGAATGGAACGGAACAGAAAGGAATGACATAAAACCTCGAAAAGAAATGGCATACATTTGCATCACTCTAACCATGCTACGGTGTGTATTATTTCTTGGGAATGGTTTTCTTTGGAAAATTTATAGGATTGGCATATTTAGCAGACTTGGGAAATGGAAAGGAACCCGGCATAGGCTTTAGCACAGCAAGATAAGTATGGCAGGTATTTTCCGCTCACCTTTCTTTTGAGAAATTGCATGCTTAAATGAATGTTTGAGTGCTTGTTGCACAGACTTACTCACGTACGAACTGTTGCACAAATAACCTCGAACTACACTGATCTAATTTATTGCAATCAAGGATATATAGGCAACCTACAGGTTAGATCATTTGCATGAATCTTTGCCACTGCTTTAAGCCTTAGGGTCATGTCAACTGGGATGGTCTCAGATCTTTGACATTCACTCAACATCACTTCATGATCGTTTGAGTTCTGTCAAATAGGAGAAACTGTAGACATTCTATTTTGACCGACCCTAAGATTTTGTGTGTTTGTAGGCCTCCCGTTGATAAAATGGTAATATCTCCACCCTTGGAATGTTGAAAGTTGCTTAAAGGTGTTGTCATTCTCTGCTTTAGCCTAAAAATCAACTTTTTACAAAAATGACCAAAATACCTATAGACACCCCATTTTTGACCGACCTTAAGACTCAGATGTCACCGATTGAGCGCTCGGTGATGACGCATATTGTGCTCATTCTGAGGTTGCGAAGTCTCAGCTGAGAGCCTTGCCTCCGAACTTCGAGGCTCTTTTGTGCTTTGCCTCGGTTTGCGAACCAGGTCCTGTTTTCTCTATTTTTCTCTTCCCGAAGGGAGGGAAAGGTCTCGTAGACCATCTCTCAGTGGCCGTAGGCTACGTTTCATGATCATAGACCACTTTTCCCGTTTGGAGACCAGTTTCTGATTTTCGAAGCCGTCGGCCGCGCGCCTCGGTTTGAGACCGCTTAACTACCTCCGTTTGCTCCGGTTTTTGGCACACACCTTGTTTCCTCTCCCTAGAGGGACACTGTGGCCTAGGAGACCACCTTCGTGGTCGCACGCCACTTCTGGTGCTTAATAGTCAGTTTTTAGGGCCCCCGGCTGCGCGTTTTGGCCCCCGAACTCTCGTTTTGCATCGGTTAGGGTTCATTTTTGGCATGGACCCTATTTTCATTGTTAGGAAGGTGGTGCAAGGGTGGGAGACCACCTTTTCTCCTTGGAAACCAGCTTTCTCCTTAGAGACCATTTTTCTCTCTCCTCCAACCAGTTTTCTTGTCGAGAAACTGGTCTCCCTCACTTTTGGGCCATAATTTCTAGTCTCCTATACCACCATTGTGTTGCATTCATCTGGGAGGCCACCTATTTGGTATGGCCGACCACCTTTGGTGATTGACCCTTTTGACCCCTTGGTCTCCCTCACTTTTGAGCCACATTTTTTGGTCTCCCATACCACCACTGTGTTGCATTCACTTGGGAGACCACCAATATGGGTAGGCCGACCACCTTTTCTTCTTGAACCTTTTGACCCCTGGTCGACCAACCAGGGCAAGTGGTCGGCCGACCACTTGAACTGGTCGGCCAACCTTCTCCTTTTTTGTCCTTTTGAGTGCAATACAACTGTGCCAGCTGGGAGGCATTTGCCCCATCCTCCGAGATTTAACCCTATTGTTTGTCTTCTTAAGGAAGCTTTGGTCCTTTTTTCTTAGCTTCTAAGAGAAGCTTGACCCTTTTTGGTTTAGCTTCTTTTAGAAGCTTGGTCCCTTTGCTTGAGGCTTCTCCAAGAAGCCTTGGACCTCTTCCTCTATAAAACAAACTCTCCTCTTCCATTCCAAAGGTTGAACATTCTGGTCTCAAGATAGATACACTTCTCCTCACATCTCTACATCCCAAGCTCCAAACTCCATTGTTCTTGCACCCATTGCACTACACCTCCAAGCACAACACCTCCACTACCATCCTAAGTACCTTGGAGCTGTTTTTCAGAGGTTGAGGGCTCACTTTCTTGGTCCAGGGCTTGCTGCATTGCTGTGCTACAAGGGTAAGTCTCTATTTCTCTCATTTTGACATTGTTTTGCTCCATAGTTTAGCTCTATTTTCAAGCATTTTTGGACTTCGACATAAACTGAAAAAAGTCTTGTTTTGAACTTCTCTTCAAGTTTGTTAAAGGTCATTTTTCTGTTTGGGGTCATCTTCCCCCTTGCATGCTTCATTTCCTCATGATTAGGGCTATGCATTAGAGTATTTGTGTTGGCCTTGGTTTGGCCTTTTAGCCACTAAAATCCAGTGGATTTTCAGTGGCTAACATGTGTTTTGAGCTCTAAAATCAGAGAGGGGTGACCCTCTCACCCCTTGATTTGTTTACTAGCTTTGTTGGCCTTCCAAAGGGGCTCCTACTTGCATGTTTCAAAGACATATTTCAGGCCCTATTTGGTAAGTTTTAAGGTCTACGTAGGCTCTGTCCAGAGCCCATTTTGCCATATAAAGTGTCTATTATGCATGTGTAGAGCAATCCTATTCAAGGCCTTTCAAAGGGGTTTTTGTTTGCATGCTTCCTAGACTCTTTTCAGGGCCTTTTTGGTGGGTTTTAGGGCCCTCATAACCTCTGTCCAAAGGTGGTTTTTCCATTTTGCATGTTCATCATACATGTGTAGAATAACCCCTTACATGGCCTTCCAAAGGAGCCTATCATTCTTGCATGCATTGATTGAGTTTTAGTGGGGTTTTGGGCATATTTTGGCATGGAATACGTCTTTTTTTGGTTGGTTCGGTGAGCTCTCATATGCTTCATATAGTTGTAGTACAACTCATGGTTCACTAGCTTTCTTTGCATGCTTTGTTAACCCTTGATTTTAGCACTTTTTGGCCATGCCTTAAACTGATGTTATGCATATTTTGGACTTCCTTAGCTCTATTTTTGGGTCTCATGGTCGAATGATGTTTGTTTTGCATGCTTATAGTTCAATACCCATGCTTAACTTTGCGTTTTAAGGCTCATTCCATGCATATACTGAGGTGTGTTCATGTTTTGGGTCCATTATAAATCATATTTCAGAGCTTGTATGAATGCCATATTACTATGTTTTCTACTCCTTAAGTGTGCTTGAGAGTTGTCCACGAATGCCTTGTTTTCGGACCATTGAATGAGCTCCATTTCTTTGCATTCAAAGCCATCATTTTAGGCCATTTCCCCACTATTTTAGACCTTCCTAGGGTCTGTTTGGGGTTGGTTTTTCCATTAGTGCATTGCTTTGGATACCTCTAGTGTAATGCACTTCACTAGTTTCGGTACCCGGGCCCTCTAGCATGCATTGTGTGACATATTTGCATGTTTCAGGACCATCTTTTGTGCCATTTCAGAGCTGTATCATGTGTCATTCTATGCCATACTTCATCCTCTGCCATGCTTAGTTAGAGTTGCATGTTATGCCTTAGGATCGGTCCTTTGCATCCGTGCATGTTTGCATGTGTTTCGGTCGTCTCATTTCCATCATATGGCCACTGATTTGGGCACGGCTGAGGCCTCTCCATTTTGGTATAAGTCCATCGTGCATTGTGTATGCCATGTTACAATGTGTTGTGCATGTTAT
Source organism: Camellia sinensis (assembly GCF_055761805.1). NCBI lineage: Eukaryota > Viridiplantae > Streptophyta > Magnoliopsida > Ericales > Theaceae > Camellia > Camellia sinensis. The sequence goes on from NC_138963.1 coordinate 148,524,020, forward strand.
GTTGTTTTAGGCATTGTGTATGCCATCTCATTTCCTTGCATTGCGTATGCTAGATTGTTAGTCGCATTGTGTATGCTAGTAGCATGTTTGCATCTTATCCTTGCATGTATGCATGATTAGGTCGCATTGCATTAGGATTGCATGCTAGTTGCATTTGTGCATATTATGCCATCCTTATTTGTTGCATTGTGTTTAGAGTAGGGTTTAGTCCAAATACGGGAAACGAGGGACGTTTCGTACTCCAAGTGACGAAACGTGCCTCGATTCTCGGTCGCCGACACTCTTGACTGTCCATGATAGAGTTGTTCGCTTTACTTGCTTATATGTGCATTCATTCCATACTAAGTAGTGCAATTCGAGTTCTCAGCCATCATGCATCGGGATGCGTGATTGGTGGCCCGAGGATCGAGGACTACACTCCCTAGAGCTCATGCAATGATGGGAAGAGTGGTCGTGCACACATTTGTTGAAAATACATTGCTTTCTCTCTCTCTTGCCTTTGTTGTAGAAAAACCAGAATCCAGGGGCAGAAAGTGGTCGGCCGACCAGGTTTTCTGGCAGGCCGACCACCTTTTTTGGTTCCCACCACAAAGGGTGGTCGATAGGTGTCTCCCACGCCAATATCTGGTCAGCAGCCTTCCCAGGGTGGAGTTTCAGTCTCTTGGAGCCTTGGGCAAATTTCTAAAATCAGTCGCAAACAAAGGCGAGACGAGGCATCGCGATGGAATTTCCCGACGAGGCAACTCGTGCATGCATGCATCCATCGTCACCCAAAACAAAGCCGAAGCAGTCACATTCATGTAGTTTACATGCTCACTTAGCTAGTTTGTTAATTAGTTAATGTTGTGTAATAATTAGCTGTAACTGTTATTTATTCGGACTGTATTATTTATTCGGACCCCTCGAGGGGGGGCAATGTTGTAATAAGTGTGCGTATGTGTGATGTATGTCTTCCAACCCCACGTCTTTCTCCCTTTTATTTATCAGCTTATGATGGTTAGTTTAGGGCATGTTTCAATTAGCATACTTATGATAGCATGTTTGCATTCATTCATTTGTCTTGCATGCACCGGGCTCGGCGCATCATACTGACTGCATTGTATTTCAATTCCAAGTTGAACACTTGTTAGTTGTAGCATTTCACATGCCATCTTTAGAAATAGCCGAGCCTATTGTAGTTGCATTCCTGCATGTGTTGCATTAGGCATTTCAGCATAGTTAGGATCATGCATGGATTTCTAACATAGTTTCTGTTTTGGCTTGGAGTACTCGATAAGTGTTTATGCTTTAGCATCATTGCATGTGTGTGAGTGACTATCATGATAGCATGCTTACTATGAGGCTATGTGCTTATGTGATATACCTGCCTGAATGCTTTTGGGTGAAGGTTAGATTATCTGAATTGGAATAATGCATTGACTGTGAGTTTTAAGCCCACTTGAGAGTAGCAAACCATCATGTTTTCTAAGCCCACCCGAGGGTGGCAAATCCACATCTTAGCCTACTTGCGGGTAGCACCATCAAACCATTTTCAAAATAAACAAACATGAGATGTGTTGTTCCAATTCAGGCGATCCAGTCTATACTTGTATGCTGTGCGCATCACGTAGTAAATCTAGGCTAATAACCGGAATAAGAATGCATAGTGTTTTCAAAACTCGGTATCATGGTTAGTAGAGGCTGATCTTTGATCGGGCGAGCGGGGGTGCTCACGAAGTGACCTTCCCCAATCGTACCCAAGTTCCCGAGCCGAGGCAACTTTGGTGATGATGAACACGTGGCCTTCGGCACGAGTCAGGGTTTCCTAAATTCCCCCAAAATAAAATATTTAGGTGGCGACTTTGTATCTGGCAAAGCAGTCCATCTTTGGCACTTCTTTCTAAAAATCTGTTTTTCAAAACGATTTGTCAGATTTGGACTTTTTGATGATTCATTGGTCTTGCATTGCACTCTGTGAGATTAGATACAGGATCGTGACATTTTGAGTCCTGAACTGTAGTGAGCCCATGTGAACAAAACGAGGGATCTCCCCCTGGGGCTTTCGGGGACGTCTACAATACCCTTGAACTGGTTTTTTAGCCAAAAACTAATTTTTCGATCTCGAGAGATAAGAGAAGTCCGGTTGCACTTGGATTGATGATATTTTCTAAAATTACTGACCAAGTTTTATAAAAAATAAATAAAAATAAATAAAATAAAATAAAATAAAAACATTGATCTAAGGACAACTTGAGCTTGCTTAGACCATAAGTAGGCAAAAGCAGTGCAAAGCCACACCTAGCCATGCAAACTTACACCTAACCTACAAAGTTAACACTTGGACCCCTGGCCGCATGTTCGCCCACACATGCATTGTGCGGTCGCAGCTAGTTTTTGTGGCTGCACTTCCTATGCGTGACCACACCTCTCCCAACAGACAAAAGTAGAAACTTTGCAAGGATGACTATGAGGCATTAGAGAGGGCATCCTCTCCAAGTTCGGAGTGCTTATAAAAGCACCTCTCCCCCCCTCTTGTAAGGGGTTACAAAATTGCGAACTTTTGAGAACATTAGAGAACTTTAGAAAAAGACAGCCTCTCCCTTCACCCCAATTTCAAAATTTATCACCCAAACAACAACCTAAAAGCAATCAAAAACCTTCTAAGGCTTGGAGACTTGAACACAAATCAAAAACCTAAGTTTGAGGAAGGCCTAAAAGCAAGAAAACATTCTTCACGTGCTCTTTGGTTCTTAAGAACCAGCAGGTAAAACCTCTTCCTTTTGTATTTCAGTACTTCTTTTATTTCTATTTTCAGTAGTCAATTATTGCTAGGGTATTAATATATCATTCCATCATGTAGTTAGGCCATTTTGTTCACTTTCTCATCTTTTCTTGCATATTCTCTTCATCCTTATTAGAACAGTATGTTAAGAATCATGTAATCATGTAGTAATCATGCATTATGCCCGGTTGGAATCATCATGTAATTGGTTTGTAGTTTAGCTCTTAATCTGTTAATTGCTTTTTGTGCATAAGTATCATTTAGTAGCCTCAAACCGGGCCCAGGATCATATTTTGTATGTTTAGTTGTATGATAGGTCATGTTTAATTTCAAGTTTTGCATGTAAGACCCTAAAAGTGGACATCCAAGTAAGTCTTTTTGTCCTTCATAGCATTTGCTCTTGTGCGCATTACTTTTCAATAATCCAAGTCTAAATATTTTTCTTGCAAAATTGTTTGTTTTGGATGATTTTATGAATATTATTATTTTAGTTTATATTTAAGACTATGGATTATTAAAAATTCATTTTTTATTGAAAATCACCTATTTATGGAAAATATGGTTTTATTCGTTTAAACTAAAATAAATTATATTTATTTTATTCAAATCACATAGTTTTAGGATCAGTTAAGGGTTTTAGGCTTAAAATGAAGTCTGTGAATAATTAACCACTAAAATTATAAAATATGAAGTGAGTAGAGGTCAATCTTCGAATTGGGCAAAAAGGAGGTGCTATCATTCAATGACCTTCCCGTTTTGTTCCTAAGCTCCCGAACCTAGAAATTTTCTAGTTATTATGGATTAGCCCTTAACTTAGTTTTCATTGTTAAAGATTTCTTAATTCCCCTTCAAAAATCAAGTAATGACTCTTTGTTGTTAAAGCGAGTTCGCACAACAATATGTGTAGGACATGGGCCTTAGACTCGAAAAAGGCACGGCCCCCACAATGGTTTCTCCAGCTAAGTCTTGCAGGAAGAGGAGAGGAAGGAGGGCAACTGGGAAATGTAATTCTTCGGTTTTTACCAATCTTTTCGAAGTTCAAGTGGGTAGAAAGCCAACAATCTCAGCTAGACTCTACGTTTAAGGTGAGTCCTTCCCTAATGTCCTTTGATGACTATTGTTCGCAAGTTCAGAGTACTTATCCAATGGATGAGTCCCAAGATTCACATGATTGAGTTTTGGTGGCTGACCTAAAAAAGCCACAAGTCTCATGTTAATTCTTAACTAGAACTGTCAGGGGATGGAACGATCCCTGACAGTTCAAATCCTCTAAGGGTTGGTCTTAACCCATCGTCTTATGGTGATGTTCTTAATGAAAAAAAAAAAAAAAAAAAAAAAAAAACAAACGGGTTTTCAAACAGTTTGGCCCTATGGTGGACCGATGAGTTATTGTTAGATGTGAGATCTAAATCAAAGCTTCTTATCAGAGGAATTATCTCTCCTCCAGACAAGGCAAACAGTTTCTACAAAGAATGCTTCGTAGACCTTTTTGGCTTCAGCTGAGGAAAATGGCCTCCAAAAACAAGCACCATTGGCTTTGTATTGGCAATTTCAACGAAATTTGCTCAGTTTCAAAGAAACAAAGGGAAGTAGATTGTTGTATGAGTCAACTACAACACTTCAAAGAATTACTTTCAGATTGTGGCCTCATGGATCTTAAGTTTAAGGGCCCCCCTTATACTTGGTCTAATAATCAAAGAGGAGAAGAGAATGTTCGGAAAGGTTGGATAGAGCAGTGGCGAATGTGGAGTGGAGAGCCTTGTATTCAAGTGCGCAAGTTTTCCATGAAATTCAATTTGGGTCGAAGCATTGCCCTCTCATTTTGAATTGCTATGTCCCTCTCAAAAAGGTGTCCAAGTCATTCAAGTTTGAAACTATGTGGGCTACTAGTCTTGATTGTGTAGAAGTGATTCGTTATTGTTGGAATATTTTCTACAGTGATTCTTCTATGAATCGGTTGGTTAAAAAGGTGAAGTCTTGCAAAGAAGGGCTCAAGTCGTAGAGCCGTGATCCATTTGGTAACACCAAGCTTCAAATTCTTCATCTCAAAGCCCTTTCGGCTTCTTGTCAAGCACGGCTCCATTTGGAGGAGAATGCCCAATTACCGCATAACCTCAATACTAATTTGGAATGTGCCATGCTTAAAGAAGAAATGTTTCTCCACCAAAGATCTCGAGTGAGTTGGCTGAGTTATGGGGACAAGAACTCGAAATTTTTCCATGCTTCGATGATCCAAAGTTGACAAAGGAACCAGCTTCTACGGTGCAAAATGAGGAACGGGTTTGGCTTGATTCTAAACATGACATCAATAATCACCTCTCGAGCTATTTTTTGAATATGTTTCTGAGCATTGGGACAAAGGATATGACTAAGGCCTTATTGGTGGTCAGCCCAATCATTACGGACGAGATGAATCTCCTTCTAGTGACCCAATCCGCGATCATGAAATCAAGACAGACATGTTTAGGGATGGGAATTCATCGGGCCGGGCCGGGCCGGGCCGGGCCAACACTATATAATAAGGGATTTGTATCAGCCCAAGACCGGCCTAGCCCTAACATTGGGCCTCGATATTTGTTCAAGTCTGTTTCAAAAAATAATTATAATTTCCAAACCCACTCATAGAGCTATACGTTAAATTTTTTTTTTTTTTTTAAAACATTTCTAAATTAAATTTAATCACACATTATATTTCTTAAATAAATATACTAACAACATTATAAATTAAAGAATTTTGTGTATAAATTGAAAGATTTGTTAAATAAATTCAATTAAATATCACCACAAATGTGAGTTTCAATAAAATAAACAAAAATAAAGTCTAGATCCCAACAAAAAATATATATTTTTTAATATATTATAATTAATTAACTAATTTAACAATGAGTCGGGCCGGACTGAATTGAAAATATAAATCTGAAGGCTAGCCTATTGATATATCGAGGCAAAAATGTTGGCACAGCCCTGCCTTATGTGCTAAAATAATCTTCCCAAGCTTTACAAAAATAGAATCAGGTTGGGTCGGGCTGGGCGGGCCAATTGGTCGATGCCCACCCCTAGCCGTGTTTTAACTAGGGGCAACTAAAATCTCCGGGTCTGGATGGATTTCTTGGGTTTTTTCTGAACTCCTTTTGTGTGGCTTCGGGATGGATGGTTTAACGTTGACAAATCAAGTGTCCAATTTTCTCCAAATGTCCCTCACCATATTTGCAGAAGCATAGGAGATCAGACTGGTTTCAAAATAACCCCTGTTGATGCAAAATACCTTGGGCTTCCAACTTTTTGGAGGAGATCAAAGGCAGATGCTTACGAATTCATAATTGAGAAAGTTCTATCCAAATTACAGGGGTGGAAACTCAAGCATCTTTCTCACGCTGGGTGTGAAACCTTGATTAAGGCAGTAGTTCAAGCTATCCCCTCTTACACCATGTCTTGCTTCATGTTCCCAAAGTGTTTTTGTGATAAGCTTAATTCATTGATAAGCAAGTTTGGTGGGCAGTACAGGGCCGGCCCTGGCCTAAGGCCAATAAGGCTTGTGCCTTAAGCCTCACAATTTTGGCCTAAAAAAAGAGTTCCTAAATTTAATAAATTGTTATAGGCTCAATTTTTTTTTTTTTTTATTATTATTTTTTTTTAGGATCAATTTAAAGGGTCCCAAAATGTTTTATTGGGCCCATGTTTGGTTTAGTCCATATTTATGTGGTTTTGGCCCACATTTATTAAAATAAAAAATTAAAAAAAAAATGTTTGGGCCCAACCCAACCCAAACCATACATACAATATACAACATTGTTCACTTAATATATGAAAATAAATTTTAATTTATAATTTTAATGATTATATGTGCAAGTATACTTTAATAAAAAATTTGTGAATACTTATCATTTTAATCATAAAATTTTTATTAAAAATAAATATATTAGAGGGGTTCCATTTTCATAGTTCGTCTTAGATCCCACAAATCTCAGGGCCGCCCTGCGGCAGTAGTTCAAATTTATGCCCTCTTTGCTTTCAACATTCAGAAATCGTCGAACACATGCTGTTTGGTGTCCTAGAGAAGTAAACAAAATTCTTTAGATTGGGTGGCTCTTCCACTTCTAAGTTTATTGGTTTTGCTGGCCGATGATAGCTAGTTCCCTGTTTTCAATTGGTTTTCTCCTTCTTTAATGTCTGATGATTAAAAATAAATAAATAAATAAATAAATAAATAAATAAATAAATAAATTGTACAAATGATATGATTAATTGATAATTAGAGAATATATAAAAAAAAAATAAAAAGTGTTACCTTTAATACCTAATTAATTGTCACATTACTGAATTTAAAATTTTAATTTAATTTTTTATCTTAAATAACATAGACTCTATACTTTAATGCTAAGTAAAAGACTCATCCATTCTAGTCTATGCAGACTTGACCATTTGGAAAAGGAAAATCACATGTGAAAGCAAAACCATCATGTGTCCCACATTTTGTCATGTTTATCTTGAACCAAGATCCCCTTCTTGCCTTTCTTCCTTCTATTTTATATTTACAGGGTCATTGGATTTACTTTTAGGCTCAATTTTTATAATCCGAACTGTTCATATTTTAAGATTTGTTCAGCATATCATACCTGTAAAAAATCAAGTTGATCGGATATCAGAAAGCATGTGTTCGGAAAACTCGAACTAAAAACTTTTTTTTTAAAGAATTTAATAAACAGTTTTCCGAATACATACTTTCTGATATCTGATCAACTTGATTTTTTACAGGTATGATATTCTGAACAAATCTTAAAATATAAACGGTTCGAATTATCAAAATTAGGCCTAAAAGCGGGCCCAATAACCCTACAAGTAAAAAATATAATGAAAAAATGGAAGGAGGGGATCTTGATTCGCTTATCGTGGCCAATTTTTTCTTTCATTATATAAGGTGTGGCCCCATTAATGGATTCTGTCTAGCTTGAGGTCCAAATTAAAGAGTTCAATCAAATTACTATAGATAGTCTTAGATTGATTTTTTACAAATTAAAAGGTATATACTTCACTACATACCTAAACCCAAATTTAAATCTTACCAAAGAGTCTTATCTAAATGGGTCAATGTGTTTTGTGAGTAAATAGATAAATTTGAACTTTTAATTTGCAATAAATATTTGACGTTTTACCATTTGGGGCTCAAAAGCCTCTCCGGTTTGAGTCTCAAGTAGACAAAAGTCGTTCTCCCACTCAATAATGCTATGATGATTAAACGAATTTTTAAATTTATTTGTCAATTTACACCATTTGCTCTCTAATGTGATATTTCACTCGAATTTTATTTTAATCTTTTATCTTTTAGTTTTAACAATAAATTCTTAGGCCTTATTTGCTTTGTATTTTGAGATATTATTTAAAAAATAATTTTTTAGAGCGTTTAGAAAATTTTAAAAAAATTTTGGTTACATATTTTGAAAATAATTTTGGAGTTTGAGATGATTAGATTTTTTTTTTTGTAATTGAATAGATAGATGTGTGAAAAAATGATTGAGAGGGAAAAAAAAAAAAAGAAAAAAGTGTCTCATTGATGTGTAGTAGAGAGAAAATTGATTTTGAATTTTTTTTTTTTTTAAATTTCAACCAAACATGTTTTTGAAATTTTTTCTCCAAAAACATATTTTGAAAGACAAACCAAACGCGCCCTTAGATTTCAATTTATGTTTCAATCTGGTCCTCCTATCACCCTATTGTCTGAAATTTAAGTGATAGTTGAAACTAAAGTAAATTTTGAGTGAAAGTTGAAAGGTAAAATTTTGGATAAATTAAATACATCTCTAGAGATTTGTTTAAAATACAGATTGTCATCTGTAGTTTGAAAATTATAAATATCTCATTGTCAGAATTTTTTATTTAACAAAATTAACTAAAAAAATAAAATTTCTAGCTACTCTCTTATACAATAATAAAATTATCTGAATTATTGAAATAAATTTTGACATCATTAATAACTGTTAATTGATTTGATGATTTATTAACAAAATTGTGTATTTGTTATGAAATTAGAAATTTCAAGGGGCGATATGTAATTTCCAAAATCATAAAAAACAAATTATATTTTAAAAAAAATTCAGAAAACGTATTTATAATTTATCCTAAAATTTTTCATTCAAATATTTTCATCTAAAATGTGTTCAGCCTTCACATGAGCACTTTATGTACAAATTTATAAATGTAAATGATAGCAAGATCACATTGAAATATTAGTTAAATTCTAAGAATTTAATTCTAGTAATTAAAAGATGAGGAATCCAATAAAATTCAAAGGAAAATGAAAAATGATAGGGATACTAACAATTTTACTAACACACTCACAAGTTGATGTGGGTCACATATCAAGTGATGGTTGATCTTATCAAAATTTGTGAATGTGTTAGCATGATTATTAGTAAAATTGTAAGTATCTCTAGCATTATTGATATACATCTATGTAAGATTCACATACTTACTCTGGATATGAGGGATTGTGATCATAATGAAAAGGCTTCATTATATCATCTAATATAATGGTTTTTCTAATTTAAAATAATTATAAATTATAAATTTGTATTTATATTTTATAGTCGTTTGATATGTAATAGAGAGAATCGAATTCCGTTTAGGAGCATATATATTTTGAGATGTTTTATTTTGGGAGAATTACAGTGTAATGATGATTTGAAAAAAATATTTACAGATATATAAAAAAGTTTAGAATTTCAATTATTAACATTTAAAAAAAATTCATTAATGTGTCATTTTTTTTTTAAATTTACACTGAATAATAATTTCCCCTTACATTTATTTAAAACACAATATATATTTTAACCTAGGAGGGAGGGGGATGAGACTCAAAATCCAGAGTTGGGATGTGATAAAAAGGTCCTTGCCACTGAACTATCCTTTTGTGTCACGAGTGTACATAAAACATTAAAAATGAATACGTTACAATCTTTATTATAAAAAATAAAAATAAAAATAAAAATAAAATTGAATATTAAAATATTGGATAAATTACAAATACTTTCTCTAAAATTTGCTTAAAATATAAATTGTTCCTTATGGTTTGAAAAATTATAAATATTTCATTGTCAGAAATTTTTAACTGAAAAAATGAAATTCTTAATTTCTCTACTATACAATGATAAATTTACTAAAATTATTAATTCAAATAAATTTATGATATCATTAAAAACTATGAAAAAGAGTAATTTGTTATGAAATTATAAATTTTAAAGAACAAGATGTAATTTTCAAAGGAATTTGTTAAGTAAATTTTAAAAAATGTATTTACAATTTACACTAAAATATAGAATATTGATTTTGTGTACCAACTCCTACCCACTGGGGGTGTAAAAATGGCCCACCACGGTGTCATGACCCAACCCCAGGAGCTTAAGGTTGAATCACAACTTACTAACTTATTTTATTCGTAGCAAATTAAACTGCGCTGGTGGAAATAAAAATAATTAAACAGGAAATTACTCCATTTTATTATTTTAATAAAAGAAAATACATCTATAGAGCTTTTATTATTTTATTATTCAATGACCGGTCCCGAGTAGAAACAAAAGCGAGCAAAAATATTTTTAAAAAAAAGAAAAGAAAGACAAAATAGTGGTTCAACATCAATCCTCGTGCGGGTTTCATTACGGAGGTTATGGGTTTCCCCTACATCTCGTCACCTGAAAGGGTAACAGCTATAAGCACACAGTAGAATGAGAAATATTATGCCAAGAGTATAGGGAATACAAAATAACTATGGATAGTTAGTTAGGCCAAAATATTTACATAACTCAATTCGGTAAATAAATCATTTAAGTGGCAGAAACTAAAATACAGAAATTATGTAAATAAATAACCATAACCACGATACAGAACAGAACAGAACAGAGGTCACAGAAATGATAATCAGAACAGAGGTTAAGGGATCTATGACAAACAGAGAACCACAAAGTGGCCAAACAGAAGCCAATAGTTATTTAAGTCTCCTAAGGCGTGGGACTCCCGTGGTGGTACTTACAAAACATAATTGTTTATAAGGTCATAGTTAAATATTCTTTAAAATTTAAACAAACATATCCATGGGCTTCATTTTAAACAAACAAAGTTCAGAGATTAATCCACGTATTGAAATATTAATATAACTTATAAAATATAACTTGTATAAAATAAATTATGGCAAGTCAAAATATATGTAAAATATATTATGGTGCCTCAAGTTATAATATAACTCACATTAAGATTGAGTCTTACTAATTCCTTTCTATTTTTGTTGGTTTTCGGCCCCTCTCTTTTCCACTGATCTCCTTTCTCTCTTTTTTTTCTTTCCTTCTTTGTTTTCACGCTGGCCAGCTTCACCACTTTTCTCTTATTTATATGCACATGTTAGGTAATGACTCACCCTGTTATTAATAACCCTAATGATGACTCACCTCTACCCCTACATTTAGACGTACAGATGGCTCTTCCTCATCTTCTAACCATATTTGCAACTCCTAATTAAAACAAATCTCCGTAAATCCTACTAACAAATCTTCCTAATTTATTACTTGATTTATTTAACTAAATCTATACATTGAAATTTTTTCACACTAATTAGTGATTAATTTAGTCCTCAAATAAATTTCATCATATAGTTGATAACCACAATGACAAATTAATTTACATATAGCTTCCATTATTATTCTTATTACTATTGCCTATTATTATTATCATTATTATTCTTATTCTATACATTTATTTTATTATTATTGTTATTAGTATTTATTTATTGTTTTAATAATATTTATCTTATACAATCACAATTATGTATATAACTATAAATATTTATGTGGTATTTAATTAAACGTTCGGGGTGTCACATTTCTCCCTTCCTAAATAGAAGTTTGTCCCCAAACTTGACGTACCTTAATTTCTGAAGAGGTGTGGGTATTTGGCTCGCATTTGACTTTCTGTCTCCCACGTAGCTTCTTCGATACGATGATTTCGCCATAAGATCTTTACCAGTGGTATGGTCTTGTTTCGGAGAACTTGATTACGACGATCAAGAATCTGCACTGGTTGCTCTTCGTAAGAGAGATCCTCCTGAACTTTCAGGTTCTCATAATCAACAACATGTTCTAGATCTCGAAGATACCGTCGAAGCATTGAAATGTGAAACACATTGTGGACATTGGGTAGTTCAGGTGGTAGTGCAAGGCGATGGACTATAGGACCAATCATTTCCAGTATCTTGAATGGCCCAATGTAACGTGGGTTTAACTTTCCTCGCTTTCCAAATCGGATAACCCTTTTTGTTGATGAAATCTTAAGGAACACATGATCCCCAACTTAAAATTCCAAGTCCCGTCTCCGTGTATCTGCATAACTTTTCTGGCGGCTCTGAGCAGTGCGAATTCGTTGTTGGATGAGTTGGATTTTCTCACTTGTGACTTGCACGATCTCGGGGCCTATCAGTTTCATGTCCCCGACTTCCGTCCAGCACAGAGGTGATCGACATTTCTTTCCATACAGAGCTTCGTACGGTGCCATTCCAATGCTTGCTTGGTAGCTGTTGTTATAAGCGAATTCCACTAAAGGTAGGTGCTCATCCCAGTTACCATTGAGGTCCAACACGCATACACGTAACATGTCTTCCAATGTCTGGATTGTTCTTTCGGATTACCCATCAGTTTGTAGGTGATAAGCGATGCTAAACTTCAGTGTGGTTTCCAAAACTTCTGGCAATTTGTTCCAGAAGTGAGACACGAAGCAGGGATCTCGGTCAGACACGATTGAAACTGGAATACCATGAAAACAAATAATTTCCTTAATGTATAAAGCGGCAAACTTATTAAGGGAGTACATGTTTTGATTGTTAGAAAATGCGCCGACTTCGTCAATGGTCTACTATAACCCATATTGCATCATTCTTCGAAAATGCCTGTGGTAACCCGACCACGATGTCTATAATAATGTACTCCTATTTCCATTCAGGAATAGGGAGTGGTTGCAGCAGTTCTGCAGGTCTCTGATGTTCTGTTTTAACACGCTGACAATACAGACATTTAGAGATATGGCTTGCTATTAGGGCTGTGCAGCGGATCCACCGACCCGCTCGACCCGACCCGACCCGACCCGAACGGATGGATGCGTGGTAAGTGACGGACGGGTGCGGGCCAGGATTTTGTATTATTTCGGGTTCGGGTTGGGTGGCGGGTCACCCGCCATTTTAACTAGCTAACCCAACCCGACCATGCCACATTTTTTTTTTTTTCCGTTTTACGCCAGCAGCAGCCCCTTTTGTTTCTGATTTGCCTCATTTTGCCCTAATTTCTTCGGTGGAAAACACAACACACACAGACGGACTCTCTCTCTCTCTCTCTCTCTCCCCTACCCATCGTCCCTCGTCGTCGTCCGACGATTTACACCAACGCCGATCGATCTAATCTACACTAAACGGCAATATACACTGAGGTATCTCTCTCTCTCTATCTTCTTCTTCTTCCCTTTTCTTCTCTTCTCTTTTTCTTTTCTTCTCTTCTTCTCCCCATTTTCTGGGTATTTGATTTTTTCTTCTCCCCATTTTCTGGGTTTTTGATTTTTTTCACCTTTCCCCTTCCGATTGTTCTTATGATGGTTCTTATGATGGTTTTTGATTTTTTCTGTAGAGAATAATATGATAGATTTGTCTCGTTTCATTTTAAATCAAAGAAATGCCTCAAAGTGAATTGTTATTTTCAAAATGCTAGTCACATAATTGCATTAAAGATATACAATACACTATATTTTTCTAAATATTTTTGTAACTTTGAATGATTGAATGATCATCAAATATATATAATTTAGGGTTTTTTAAATTGAAATTTTACTTCGATCCAGTGCAGTGTCTGATTATATATATATATATATATATATATTGTGATTATTGAATAAAGAAATGCCTTTTTTAAAGTTAAATTCTTTGTATTATCTCTTAGGTCATCAAACATAGTGTGAAGTACAGAAAAAATTGGAACTATTAGAAGGGAAATTGATAGGATGGTTGATTAAACTTTGATGTTTCATGTTTTAGATAAATGTAGAACTATACACTGAGCTAAATTGGTAAGATTCAGGGTTAGGGATTTCTGAAAAACTTGTAGTTTTTTCTAATAGCTTTGAAATACTATTTTAAAACTTAGGTACTGGAAAAGCCATCTGCAATTGTAGTCTATTGGCAATAATTAGGATAGTGAATCTAGTCAAGGTAAAATTAGAGAAGTTTTTGGTAGAGCAAACTTTTATGCTTGTTATAAGAGGATGGTGACTCTGTTCTTGGTTTTTGATGCCCAGGTTGCACTATCCAAATTGATTAATAGATGCGATGCGAATGAATAAATCAACTTGGATATTGCATTTTGAATTTGAATAAATAACAGTCCTACATTAAGTGATAATAACAGTCCTACATTGAATTTACATTTTGGTTTTTGATGCCCAGGTTGCATTGTCTAGGGGTTTTTTTTTTTTTTTGTATGTTGAAAATTTTTAAAATTTCAAACCGCCAAACGGATTCGCATCCATCCGCCAAATTCGTATCCGCCGGATTGGCGGACGGATGCGGATTGATTTTCTCCAATCCGCCAATTTGGCGGACGGATGGCGGATTAAAGGTTTCGTGGCCGCAACCGATCCGCGTCCACCCCTACTTGCTATGTCTCTTTTCATTTCTGTCCACCAGTAGTGTTCCTTCAGATCATGGTACATCTTTGTGTTGCCAGGGTGGACTGCAAATCTCTAGCTATGAGCTTCCACCAATATCTTCTTCTTGAGTTCCGGAATGTCGGGTACGCAAATTTGATTATGAAATTTTAGTATCCCATTGCTTATAGTGAAATCAGGATCAGGCGTACTCTTTTGCTCATCATACTTTTTCTTCAAAAGTCTATCTTCACATTGGCGCGCTTTAATTTCTTCAATCAATGTAGGTTCCACGGTTACATTGGCCACCAACCCATTGATCTTACGAGAAATGAGAGTACATGCCTGTCACGACCCAAACCCGGCCCTATGGGTTTAGCACCGTAACCGGCCAGTAATCCAAGATTACCGAAGGCCTGCAGAACAGTAGTACAGTAAAACAGAGTACAGGGCCTGGCGGAAGTCAATACAGTAAAGAAACAATGCCCAATGAGCTGTGACCGTCTGTATGCAAAAAGACTTTTCATACATTTATACATAAACAGTACAGAACAGTATGCACAATATTTACAATCATTCAGACTAGGGACTCAATCCCTGCATAACAGTACAGTAAACATTCAGTTTATACAGAACAGTAAGACGGTACAAAAGGGGGAATTGCAAAACCACCCCTAAGCCTTGACATAATAGGCTCGGAACCTCGCAATGAGGCACAGTAGTTGGCTTGACAAAATTGGAGTAACCCTGACGCCTCTAGCCGCGGTCTGGTGCCTGAACACCTACATATATATATGAGCAGTGAGCTAAAGCCCAGTGAATAACATAATGCGTAAAGAGGTTAAGAATGAATGTCCTTACAGTATGAAAACAGTTCATTTAAGCAGTATTTCAGTTGTTCAGTCAGTACAGTCGTATGTGGTACACCCATTAGCATAACAGTATAGTAAACATTAGGTCTTAAAAGACCGAGCAGTAATGATGGCCATCAGTCAGTAACAGTAGTGGTTCCCACAAGGGAACCGACAAAGAATTCTGTCACAGTAACAGTAAACAGTAGGTGCTAAGGATGCCACAATACAGTTCAGAATATAGGACATACATTCATTCAGTTAACAGTAATCAGTTCAGAAAACAGTACAGTTCAGTTGTTCAGAAGATAATCATTTCGAACATATCTTTACACAATCGTTACTCACAGAGTTTGGGCTACAGTATGCTAGAGCGTGTCTCTCCAGTCGCCAACCCTACACAGTTAACAGATTGAACACACTAAGCTACACAGCTGGGAAAGATAATAACTTAATCCCTAATGCCTCGGTGTGTTCTACATCTATATCCTCAATAAGATGCCTTAAACTAGGTCTAAAAATGCCTAGAATGGGATGAGGATGCAAAGATGTGATCAGAAAACAGTTTCAGAATTTCAGAAAAATAGTCCCGCTCGAGCGCAGGTTTACCCGCTCGAGCGGTCATGCAACAAAGGTACACGCTCGAGCATCAACTTTCCCGCTCGAGCGTACTGTAAAAGTACTGGATGGGTGAAATCTCCGCTCGACGCCCGCTCGAGCTTGAGACACATGACTCCGCTCGAGCGCCCAATCCTCCGCTCGAGCGGACTGTAAAACAGTGCAGAGAAATGCTGGATGCTCGGATTCCACGCTCGAGCGCCACTTTCCCCGCTCGAGCGGAAGTGCAAAATCTGGAAATTCCAGATTGCACCGCCAAGCTCAAAACCAAGTTTAAATGCATCAAAACCGATCCTCTTGGGCTGAATTTCCAGAAAACACTTGTAAACATATAGAATGACATGGTTCAAAGCTCAATTTTGAGAAATCAAAGCCCAAGGGTGTTTAATCCAAACTCAATTTCAAACCAATTTCATGAACATGGAGGACATGCAAACATGCATGAATTTAAATCATTTTAAAGCTCCAATTTGATGCTCTAAGGAGCCAATTCTTTTCAAAACATGATGAAATCATGGACTTAAACATAATTATGAACATGCATGTAACCTTTTGCCATGAAACAACTCAAACATCTACATTACAAACATGCATGCATGAAATGAGCTTCAAATCAACAACAATGAACCAATTCTAGACTTAAAACACTAGAGGCTCAAGAATCTTGCATGAATAAGCTTAAACACAACAAAGAGGGGTTGAATTCCTTACCTAGAGCTTTAGTTACAAGGTGAGGAAGCTTAATTTGCAACCTATGTTCCAATTCCTTCAATTACCAAGCAATTTACAAGCAAAATTGAGATGAAATCCACTCCTCTAGTCTCTCTCTCTCTCTCTCTATAGTCGGCAAGGCAAGGAAGAAGGCTGAGGAAAACGTTTTGATTCAAGTGTAATGAACTCAAAGGTGTATAGGTAGTGGCCCACTCAAGGGCAAGGTTGTAAATAAGTCCAATTCATGTAATTTTGTACCATTTGATCTAATTTAATCATACCTAATCAGTTTTCAGATTAATATACCATAAATTCACATTAATTATGAGGATCATAAAACATCAATCAATTCCGGATTCGGCCGCCGATAAGGCCTTCAATTAGCAGTTTAAACACTAAAATACGAACAGATCAAATAAACAATCAACAGATAGAATGCAATTCAAACGTACATACTTAGTCAATTCAGTTCCAGTTTTTCAGTCAGTCAGTTCAGTACTTTAATCAGTTCAGTTATCAGTCATAATCAGTTCAGTTTAACGGTAATCAGTGTTTATCGGTAATCAGTGGTGAGGGTTATTACAATGCCAAACCTCTAGTCGTCTTTCGACTTAGTACGTCTGCCACCACGTTAGCTATGCCCAGACGATGATGGATCTCTATATCATAGTCTTTTATAAATTCTAGCCACCGCTGTTGTCTCATATTCAGTTCCTTCTGTGTGAACAGATATTTAAGACTCTTGTGATCAGTGTAAATCTCGCAGGTTGCACCGTAGAGATAATGACGCTAGATTTTGAGAGCAAAGATCACTGCAGCCAATTCCAAATCATGAGTCGGGTAGTTCTTCTCATGAGTCTTTAATTGTCACGTCGCATAAGCAATGACTTTTCATTTTGCATAAGAACGCAACCCAAACCATTGTATGAGGCATCACTATAAATTATGAACCCATCTGCTCTTGTAGGGAGTGCTAGTATAGGAGCTGACACAAGTTGATTTTTTAATTCTTGAAAACAACGCTCCTGTTTGTCAGTCCATTCAAAGGGTGTGTTCTTCTGAGTTAGCCGGGTCAAAGGTGATGCTATTTTCGAGAAATCTTGCACAAAACGTCGGTAGTAGCCAGCTAAACCCAAGAAACTTCGAATTTCTGACACATTAGTAGGCCGTGGCCAGTCCATGATTGCTGGAACTTTTTGGAGGTCAACCGAGATGACATCTTTGTAAATGACGTGACCGAGAAAGTGTACGCTAGTGATTTAGAATTCGCATTTCTTTAACTTGGCATAAAGTTTGTGATCACGTAGTATTTGTAGAACCGTTTGCAAGTGCTACTCATGGGCCTCTGGTGACTTGGAGTATATGAGGATGTCTTCAATGAAAAGGATGACGAACTCATCAAGATGGGGTTTGAACACTCAGTTCATGAGGTCCATGAAGGCTGCTGGGGCATTTGTGACGCCAAAAGCCATGACAAGAAACTCGTAGTGCTCGTAACGCGTTCTGAAAGTAGTCTTTTCGATACTTTCCGTTTTGACTTTTAGTTGATAGTAACCAGAACGCAAGTTGATTTTGGAGAATACTTGGGCACCTTGAAGTTGATCGAATAAGTCATCGATTCATGGCAGAGGGTACCGATTCTTGGTGATGACCTTGTTCAGCTCCCGATAATCGATGCATAATCTCATCGTGCCATCCTTTTTCTTCACGAACAATACTGGAGCTCCCCAACATGAGGTACTAGGTCGAATGAAACCTTTGTCCAGTAGTTAATGGAGTTGAGTCTTTAACTCTTTCAATTCTGTCATCGACATGCGATAAGGAGCTTTTGATATTGGTTGTGTGCTAGGTTGGGTTTCAATGGTGAATTCGATTTCCCGATCAACCGGGATATCGGGTAGATCTTCAAGAAAAACATCCAAGAATTCTCGTACTACGGAGATCGCATCAACGGTAGGGGCCTCTTTTGGTGTATCGATCACATAACAAATATAACCACCACAACCCTTTTTTAGAAATCGTTGGGCTGTCATGGAGGATATAATACAGGGAGGGTTGGAAACTCCAATCCCATCAAAGACCAGCTCGGGTTGGTTTGGTAACCTGAGAGAGACCTTTTTGGCTTTACAATCAATAGAGGCATGGTTGGCAGCCAGCCAATCCATACCTAAGATCACATCAAAGTCCCAATGCAGAGGGGAATCAAGTCTACATATAAGGTTTTGCCTTTTAAGGATATAGTACATGATCTGTACACATCAGTACTACAGGCAGACTTACCAGAAGAAAAAGACACAGACAATATGTATCCTAATTAGACCTGTAAATAAACCGAGTTGTTCATGAACAAGTTTAGTAAACGAGCCGAGCTCGAGCTCGCATAAGTTCGGCTCGTTTATCTTTATTTAAATTATATAATAAATATATTATTTATATAAATAATATTAAAAAAAATTATCAAGCCGAGCCGAGCTGAGCTCGAGCCCAGTTCTTTATCGAGCCCAGTTCGAGCTCAATAAACGAGCTCGATAAGTAAACGAGCCAAGCTCGAGCTCAGCAAAGCTCGGCTCGACTCGGTTCGTTTGCAGCTCTAATTCTAATAGTTCGGGTGTTGATGCCAATTTGGCAGCAAAGTGTGGTGCAACAAAAGAATGAGTTGACCCAGAGCCAATGAGGACATGAGCTAAATGACCATAGATAAAAAGTATACCTGACACAACGTTTTTGGTAACTTCTGGTTTTCCAGGTACCAAGCCGAAAGCCCGTCCTTGGCTTTTTTTGTCCTTCCTCTCTCCTCCAAGCCTTACGGGTTTCCTAACTGGGCCAAAGGGGCTAGCTGCAGAATTGGTCAGCTTTGGACAATCCCTCAGCAAGTGGCCAACTTAACCGCATTTAAAGCATGCTCTCGTGTCTCGATGGTATTGTCCCCAATAAGCCTTCCCACAAGTAAGACAAATTGGAATAGTGCCACATCGGGGGTTGGTAGGACCTTGATTGCCTGAACTGGTTGTACCTATATTCACCTTTTTGGGAGGCGCAACACCGGGTCTTCTGTTGTCTCTTTCCCAGAATCGCTTCTTTTGGCTTAGTTTCCCAGAACGCGAGGCTTTAATCCCTTTTCTGCAATGTACCTCCAGTCTACCACTTCTGCCTAGGTTGGCAGTTTCAAGACCTCGAGCCTATCTTTAATTTCAGCATCCAATCCTGCTTTAAATTTTCTTTCTTTTCGAGTTTCGATGGGGATGGCGTATGTTGCAAATCGAGCGAGTTATGTAAACTTGCTCTCCTATTCGGCCACCGTCATGGTTCTTTGCTTTAGATATATGAATTCTAATGCCTTTTGTTCCCGCAATGAAGCTGTGAAGTATTTTCGTAGAATACTTTCAAAAATCTTGCCCAAGTCGTAATTTCTTCTTTCTCCAAAGTGAAAAGCCACCATTCATGCACATTGTCTTTGAAAGTGAAAGTGGCGAAAGTTACCTTTTGTCTTTCGGTGCAGGATAGGGCATGAAAAATCTTTTCCATGTCTTTAACCCAAGTGTCTGCTACCATTGGGTCTGGGCTACCGATAAATGTAGTGGGTTTTAGATCCTAGAACTGTTTTACGGTAACTGGCTCTTCTTGCCGTTCTAGTATCCCATTGTTAATGTTAGTCTGCAAGGCTTACAAAAAGCTAGTAACCGCTCTTTTCATTATTCTTTCCATCGATTTTGTGCCACTGACTAATAACTCACTTCCGTTACCATTATTGGCCATTCTACAAAGTAATAAACGAGGCATTACATTCATAATGCAGCATATATATATATATATATGCTGCATTATGAATGTAATGTAGCACAATCTATATCTATATAAAATACCAACTTTACTACTTTTTTACAATTAATATTACATCTTGTTCAAAAGTCAAAATATGTTAGTGTCTCATCCCTGTGATATAACAAACAAAAAAAAAGGATTAGAACACATCATGGTTAGCATACAAAAAAAGTTTTCTTGTACCAAATTTAGAGTGGTGGGTCAAATGGGCCAAACAACCATGGGAAATAGTGTTGCATGAAAAGCTCAAATTCCCATCCTAACTGGACTACACCAAAACACATCCACGCTGCCTGGACTGTGAAAATGGGGACAGACTGTATGTATCCCAAAAATGCTCGATCGACAATTCAGCCGGGTGTCTCGACATAAGACAAGTCATTATTAAAGTCAACATTTTAAATATTAATTATCTCCAGCAGGTTAGGGACAGTGGTGAAAATATAGTTCTCGGCGTACACGTTTCCCTTTCTGGCCACAAAATCTGGGGATAGAGGGCCTATGATATAGTGCGGGCAGTCATGTCTCGGGGCAACGCCGAGGACACGAGTGAATCCAAGAAAACGTCCGCGTGTATAGGCACGGCTTTGCCTCCATAGTAAATGTAGGACATCGGTAGGATCAGCCTGTATATAGATTGGCCGACCCATCAATTGGGTAAGGCCTGGATGCAGTCCTCTGATTATATCCTCTAAATCTCCCCAACCCTCAGGTGAGGCAGGGGCAGGGTGCTCTGCTAAAATCTCATCTAAATTAATGGCCCTGAGCTCATCCCAAAATGCATCATCAAGGTTAATCTCGGACATTCCTACATCACCAGAATAAACATGAGATTTTACACAAAATGACCAACATTGCAGGTAAATATTTATTTTTATTTTATTTTATTTTATTATGTTTATCTAGCCATATGGTTTTATTTATAGATTTATTTATAACTTTTCGAACTTTTTGATCAAATTCAAATAGCATTTTTTTTTTTTTTTGAACCATTGCTCTAATACCACCTTTGTCACAACCCAACCCCAGGGGCTTAGGGTTAGAATCGCAACTTACTAACTTATTCTATTCGTAGCAAATTAAACTGCGTTGGCGGAAATAAAAATAATTAAACAGGAAATTACTCCATTTTATTATTTTAATAAGAGAAAATGCATCTATAGGGCTTTTATTATTTTATTATTCAGTAACTGGTCCCGAGTAGAAATGAAAGGGAGCAAAAATATTTATAAAAAAGAAAAGAAAAGAAAGACAAAATAGTGGTTCAACATCAATCCTCGTGCGGGTTCCATTACAGAGCTTATAGGTTTCCCCTACATTTTGTCACCTAAAAGGGTAACAGCTATAAACACACAGCAGAGTGAGAAATATTATGCCAAGAGTATAGGGAATACAAAATAACCATGGATAGTTATTTAGGCCAAAATATTTACATAACTCAATTCGGTAAATAAATCATTTAAGTGGCAGAAACTGAAATACAGAAATTATGTAAATAAATAACCATAACTACGGTACAGAACATAACAGAACAGGGGTCGCAGAAATGACAATCAGAACAGAGGTCAAGGGATCCATGACAAACAGAGGACCACAAAGTGGCCAAACAGAAGTCAATGGTTATTTAAGTCCCTCAAGGCGTGGGACTCCTGTGGTGTTACTTACAAAACATAATTTTTTATAAGGTCATAGTCAAATATTCTTTAAAATTTAAACAAACATATCCATGGGTTTCATTTTAAACAAACAGAGTTCAGAAATTAATCCACGTATTGAAATATTAATATAACTTATAAAATATAACTTGCAGAAAATAAATTATGGCAAGTCAAAATATATGTAAAATTTATTATGGTGACTCAATGTATAATATAACTTATCCTAAGATTGAGTCTTACTAATTCCTTTCTATTTTTGTTGGTTTTTGACCTCTCCCTTTTCCGCTGATCTCCTTTCTCTCTCCTTTTTTTTTCCTTCTTTGTTTTCACGTTGGCCAGCTTCACCACTTTTCTCTTATTTATATACACATGTTGGGTGATGACTCACCCTTTATTAATAACCCCAATGGTGACTCACCTCTCCCCCCTACATTTAGACATACATATGGCCCTTCCTCATCTTCTAACCATATTTTCAAATCCTCCTAATTAAAACAAGAATAATGCTTGGGACCCCCTTTTGGGGGTCACCCCCTCACCCCCCCTTTGCCACGTGGCGGGTGGTGATTGGAGGAGCAGGAAAAAAAAGAAAAAGAAAAAGAAAATGTAACCAATGAGAGAGAGGGGGGGTCAAAGGGGGTGGGGGAAAAGGGAGGATGAATCATTGTTGTTAAAACAAATTTCCATAAATCCTACTAACAAATCTTCCTAATTTATTACTTGATTTATTTAACTAAATCTATACATTGCAATCTTTTCACACTAATTAGTGATTAATTTAGCCCTCAAATAAATTTCCTCATCATATATTTGATAACCACAATGACAAATTAATTTACATATAGCTTCCATTATTCTTATTACTAGTGCCTATTATTATTATCATTATTATTCTTATGCTATACATTTATTTTATTATTATTGTTATTAGTATTTATTTATTTGTTTATTGTTTTATTAATATTTATCACATACAACCACAATTATGTATATAACTATAAATATTTATGTGGTATTTACTTAAATGTTCAAGGTGTCACACACGACCCGAGGTGAGCCCAACCCAGTTAGGCCTGGGCTCGAGCCCAGCCCGAGATCTTGGGCCCTGGCCTGGTCCGTCATTTTGAAGCCTGACCATGCCCGTGGGCCCGGTCCACCTGGCCTTGCCTGTGACCCGATCCATCGGCCCGCTCAAGTCTCACTCAAAACCTGGCCCACCTGAGGCCTAATGTCATTTTTAGCGAAAAAAGAATACAATTTTGGTGGAAAAAATTTAAAAAAAAAAACATTCAAGCCCTCCTAGGCCTAGCCTAGGCTAGAGCCCAAGCCCAAGTCAGCCCGCCTAAGGCCCAAATACCTACTGGGCTTGGGCTTAATTTTTTGGCCAGTGAGCTGACTCGGTCCAGTCCAAATTTTGACAGGAGCCCATATGACCCGACGTGACTAAACCGAATAGGTTCAAATTTACACCCCTACCACCCACCAACCCCATACACCTTTGCTTTTTTGGGTGCGGTTTTGCTCAGGTTGGAAAAGGTGCGATTGGTCAAATCAATGACATAAGTGAATAACAGAAATGATAGAAACCCCCTTTTTCCTTGACCCCCATAATCCCCACAGACACATGTCAGTGAGTGATAGGAGGAAAAAAGAAAAACAAAAAATAAAAAGCAAAAAGTTGGCCAATCCCAATACATCAGGGGTGTGTTTGTTTTGAAGGATTAGGGGATGGGATTGGACTATTAGTCCCACCGGATTAATAGTCCATTGTTTGTTTCATTTTTTTTGCTCCGGACTAATAGTTCCCCTGGACTATTAGTCCCACAAATATGGGACTATATCCTATCCCATGGGGGGTGTCATGACCAGAACCCGCCCCCAAGGGTTAAGGACATAACCGGCCAGTAATCATGAGATTACCTACGACCTCAAACCAAACCAGACATAACTCATCAGAGTAAAGGGGGCCAAAGGGAAGCAAAATTTAAATCTTTGTCCATAGAGCTGTACTTACATGGCACATCATAACAAATCATACATAGACATATTAATAACTCACAACAGAAAACACAGTAACATAAAGTTCTGTACAAATAGGATCATTTAAGTCTAAGTCAACCCATGAAACTATGTACAACAGATTCAAAGTCTTCGCCAACATGACAAAATATAAATACATAACAAAAGGGCAAAGGCGAGTCTCGTGCGTGAGACGCAAGGACTGACTCTTCAAAACCTTGGTTGTTCCACACAGACTTCACTGAGGCTGGGTCTGGACCTCTCTCGGCTCACCTACAAACACATGAATGAGCGTGAGCAAAAGTCCAGTGAATAATATCAATTAAAGAAGATGCATTGGAACAATATACATCGGACGGCCTTAGGCCCAATTCATATTTCTATCTAGTACATAAATAGATATGGATCAAATAACTTCGGTTCCATACACTTCAGACGGCCTCGGGCCCAATCCATTCATGTCAAACTGGCCTTTGGCCCATTTGTCTTTCATTCATGTCAGACTAGCCTTTGGCCCATTCATTCTTTCATTCAAATCATACTGGCCTCTGGCCCATTCATTTTACCATTCAAATCATACTGGCCTCTGGCCCATTCATTCATTTATTCATGTCAAACTAGCCTTTGGCCCATTCATTCTTTCATGTCAAACTGGCCTTTGGCCCATTCATACTTTCATTCAAATCATATTGGCCTCTGGCCCATTCATTTTACCATTCAAATCATACTGGCCTCTGGCCCATTCATTCATTTATTCATGTCAAACTGGCCTTTGGCCCGTTCATTTGGCATAGCAAACATTGTCCACCAATCAATTTAACAAACTTACATAGAAGTAAGTAATTGGACAACAACATATTTCAAATATCTTTGTCAAGATATTACTCACAGTGATCGGTGGGTTGGTTTGCCCTGGAGCTTGACCCTACACATCACATAACACATACGGGTCACAAATGATTCAATCTGTTCTTTAATTCACATATTCCTCTTTAGGCTTTATTCTTTTCTCTTTAATTCAATTATAATGCTCAATGTATGCCTAAGAGTACTTAGAAGTGAAAGAGAACAGAAAACGAAACACAGAATGCCTTTTTAAAATTTTCAGAAACAGAGTCCCCGCTCGAGCGTGGACTTCCCCGTTCGAGCGGACCCATGAGGTCTGCAAAAGTACTGGATGCATCAAAATTACGCTCGAGCGTGAAGTCGGGCGCTCGAGCTGAAGGTTTGTCTACATAGCTCCCCGCTCGAGCGTGAACTTTCCCGCTCGAGCGGATACCTTGCCTACAAAAATATACTGGGAGCACGAATTTCACGCTCAAGCAGAGGTTCTTCCGCTCGAGCGGACATCAAATTTTCTGGAAAATCCAGAACATGTTCTTGAGCTTTAACTTGATATTCAAAGGCTCTAATTGCATGATTTTGGCTCAATCTTCGTATATACATATACTAACATGGTATAAATACCAAATTATATCATTTTAAAGCTCAATTCCACAAATTAATCACATGCATGTCCCAAATTACACAAACTGATTTCCAACATGACAAATTCATGCATTCAACACTTACACCCCTATGAATTGTACATGCATGTGACACCTTACTCTCATTCTCAACTTACAGAGTGCAAATGGTGATTACAAACATGAGCTTTAACCAAAATTCTACATGGATCATGTATTTCAAGCTCAACATGCGAATTCAAAGCAATTACATACATGCATGCATACATTGACCTTCAATTCAACATGATCAACTCAATTCATAGTCTAAGTCACTAATTAATCTTCAATCCACAAAATTACAACTCAACTCATGAATCAAAGGGTTGATTACTTACCAAGAAGTTCAATCTCCCCAATGTATGATTAATTCTTGAGTTCAACCTTCCAATTTCTTAAACTTGAGCCAAACACAAAATTTTCCCTCTTGTTCGCTCTCTAGCCGACCCTCTCTCTCTCTCTTAGAGTTGATATCAGCCAAATGAACACAAAAGAGAAGAATTGAGAGTGTAATGGCCCTTATATAACCCCACTAAGTCACATTAATTTAATATTAGATATTTGAGCACTTAATTGATTAATTTAATCTAATTAATTTGATCCGAATCAATTTTCAATTAAATTTCACCGTAGGCTCTAAAAATTATGCCAGTCACAATGGCGCAACCAATTTTAGTTTCTGTGGCCGATAAGGCCTTCAATTTAAATTCTAAAGCAGATAATCAAACAGATATTCCTACGGTGAACAGATAGAAATTCAAAACCACATATTTTCACATAATGGCACACAAAATCATATCAAACACATAATCATATTCATATTAAGGATCAATTAGCATACTACGAAATAGGGATATCACAATCTTCCCCCCTTTAGGAAGTTTGGTCCTCCAAACTTAATTTACCTTCGTCAGGAAACAAATGTGGGTAGCATAGTCGCATTTCATCCTCTTTTTCCCACGTGGCATCTGTCCCATAGTGTTCTTTCCATTCCACTTTCACCATTGGGATGGACTTGCTTCTCAATTGTTTAACTTGCCGATCAACGATTCGTTCCGGCCATTCGGCGTATTCCATATTTTCATCAATAGCTACCCGGTGATAATCAATCACATGAAACGGGTGTCGGAGGTAACCCCTCAACATTGACACATGAAACACATTATGGATTTGTTCAAATCCCGGTGGCAAAGCAACTCTATAGGAAACTGGGCCAAGCCTTTCCAGAATCTAAAATGGCCCAATGTAACGGGGCGAGAGCTTGCCCTTCTTTCCAAACCTGACTTGGCCCTTCATCAAAGACACACGGATGAACACATGGTCACCAACCTCATACTCAAGAGGTTTTCTCCGAACATCTGCATAATTCTTTTATCGGTCCTGAGTCGTTTTGAGCCTTTGCAGAATAGTTTTGATTTTCTCAGAAGTGTCTTGCACAATTTCAGGCCCAAGTAAAGCTCTATCCCCGACTTCTATCCAACAAATCGGTGATCTACACCTTCTACCATACAAAGCCTCGTATGGTGCCATACCAATGTTGGAGTGGAAGCTGTTATTGTATGCAAATTCTACAAGTGACAGATAGTCTTCCCAACTCCTCTGAAAATCCAAAGCACACATCCGAAGCATATCTTCCAAAGTCTGTATTGTTCGTTCTGATTGCCCATCTGTCTGTGAGTGGAATGCAGTACTGAACCTTAGTTCTGTTCCCATAGCTTCCTGCAAACTCTTCCATAATCTAGATACAAATTTCGGATCTCTATCCGACATAATAGATACTGGAACTCCGTGTAAACGGACAACCTCATCAACATATATGGTAGCCAGTCTATAAGAATTAAATGTGGTTTTAACTGGTAAAAAATGTGCAAACTTAGTCAGTCTATCAACTACAACCCAAATAGAATCCATACCTCGAGAAGTCCGAGGTAGGCCAACAACGAAATCCATAGTCACATGCTCCCACTTCCATTCAAGAATAGAGAGAGATTGAAGTAGACCGCCTGGTTTCTGATGTTCAGCTTTAACTTGCTGACATTGAAGACACTTGGACACATATTCTGCAATTTGTTTCTTCATTTTAGGCCACCAATAGCTTTGTTTCAAATCCCAATACATTTTATTGTTACCCGGATGCATAGCAAACACTGATTTATGGGTTCATTTAAAACCCTCTTCTTTAGTTCCGGAATATCTGGGATACACATTCGGTTTCGGAATCTCACTATTTCGCCTTCAATGCTGAACTCTACTTTCAGACTCGTCTCAAATTCATCAATCACTTTCTTGAGGAATTCATCCTCTTTCTGTTTCTGTTTAATCTCATCAATAATTGCTGGTTCAGCTGAAATAGCGGCTATCAATCCGCCCTGTTCACACAACACCACTTCAATTTCAGACTTCTCAAAGTCTTGCAAGATTTCCTTCTGTTCAGTGAGCAAGCAGGCCATACTCCCCGTTGATTTTCTACTCAAGGCATCAGCAACTGTATTAGCTTTCCCGGGATGATACTGAATCTCAAGATCATAGTCTTTTATCAGTTCCAGCCATCTCCTCTGTCGCATATTCAACTCCTTCTGTGTAAAGAAGTATCTCAGACTTTTGTGATCCGTGTAGACTTCACACTTTGCCCCATACAGATAGTGCCGCCAGATTTTCAAAGCAAAAACAACTGCGGCTAACTCTAAATCATGTGTTGGGTTGTTCTTCTCGTGTGGTCTCAACTGTTGGGAGGCGTAAGCAATAACCTTTCTGTTCTGCATTAATACACAACCCAAACCTTCATAAGACACATCATTGAAAATTACGAAATTTTCCGTACCTGTGGGCAATGTCAATACTGGTGCAGTGGTCAGTCTCGTTTTCAATTCATGAAAGGCAGATTCTCTTTCATCATTCCATTCAAATGATTGCCCCTTGCATGTCAGTTGGGTAAGAGGTACAGCTATTTTTGAGAAATCATTCACAAATCTCCTGTAGTACCCAGCTAAGCCCATGAAGCTGCGGACTTCTGTCACATTAGTCGGTGTAGGCCAATTCACAATTGCCTCTATTTTCTGTGGGTCCACTGAAATTCCTTCCTTGTTGATCACATGCCCCAAGAAAACAACTTCATCCAACCAAAACTCACATTTCTTTAGTTTAGCAAATAATTTCCTTTCCCGAAGTATTTGTAAGACAGTTCTCAAATGATGTTCATGTTCAAGTCTATTCTTAGAGTATATCAGAATATCATCAATAAAAACCATAACAAATTCGTCAAGGTAGGTTTTAAAAATTCAGTTCATTAAGTCCATAAATGCTGCCGGAGCATTAGTCACCCCAAATGGCATAACAAGAAATTCAAAATGACCAGACCTCGTTCTGAATGCGGTTTTCTCAACATCTTCTGCCTTTACTTTTAGCTGATGATACCCGGATCTCAAATCAATCTTGGAAAACACTTGTGAGCCCTGCAACTGGTCAAACAGGTCATCAATACGGGGTAAAGGATATTTATTCTTTATTGTTACCTTGTTCAATTCTCGATAGTCAATACACAAACGTAGGGTTCCATTCTTCTTCTTCACAAACAATACAGGTACACCCCATGGTGAAGTGTTAGGTCGGATAAACCTTTTGTTAGGCAAGTCTTGCAATTGTTCTTTCAATTCTTTCATTTCAGTAGCAGCCATTCTGTAGGGAGTTTTAGAAATAGGTTGGGTGCCTAGCATAGTCTCAATTGTAAACTCTATCTCTCTGTCCACCAATTCCCATGGTAGTTCATTTGGAAACACATCTGGGAATTCCCTAACAATAGGGATATTATTCAATTCAACATCTACAGATTGTTCAGACAACACATAACACAAGTAACCCTGGCACCCTTTCCTGATCAGTTTACATGCTTTCATTGCAGATATCAAATATGGTGGAGGCACTACCCCGTTACCCACAAACACGATTTCTTCCTGTTCTAGTGGTCTAAATACAACCCGTTTTGTCACACAATCAATGGTGGCACAATATTTAGTTAACCAATCCATGTCCAAAATTACATCAAAGTGCCTAAAGTTCAAGGGTAACAAATCCACATACAAAATGGCATTCCCAACACGCATGTCACAAAAACGATATACAGATTCGCATAATACAGATTCCCCGGATGGAGTAGATATACATAGCAAATATGACAATAATTCTAGAGGTCTACTTAGTCTAGTTGCAAATGCACATGTCACAAAAGAGTGTGTTGATCCGGAGTCAATTAACACAAAGGCGTCCTGATTACATATAGAAATAGTACCTGAGACAACTGCATTGGCATTCCGCGTATTGCCCGGAACAAGCGCAAAAACTCTCCCTTGCCTCACGGTATCTCCGGTGGTAGTAGATCTCATGGTATTTCCTGGCTTCGGGATCGATGCAGTGGAACTAGCAGCTATCTTCCTACTGTTCTGATTACAATCTCGAGCCATGTGCCCTTGTTTACCACATTTGAAACAGGCTCCTGATACACGGTAACAAACTCCACGGTGCCTTTTACTACAAATGTTGCACATAGGAGATGTGTCTCGAGAAGAATTCGAAGTATTTGAGGAGTCCGTGTTTTGCTTTTTCAAAAATTTCTTCTTTGAGAAGAAGCCTTGCCTTTTGTTGCCTTTCCAGTCAGTTGTTGGTTTAGTTTGTCTAGCTATATTGGCTTCTGATATTATGGCCCGGTCTAGCACCCCAATGTAGGTTTCTAGCTTCAAGACATTCACCCTTTCTAATATGTCGCTTCGAAGCCCACCTTCAAAATGCCTCGCCTTCTTATAATCAGTATCAATCACATGTGGTGCAAACCTGGCCAATTTAGTGAATTTGGCCTCATACTCGGCTACAGTCATACTGTCTTGCCTAAGCTCCATGAACTCTGACACTTTCATATCCCGAACACACTGTAAGAAGTACTTGTCATAAAAAATCTCCGAAAATTTCACCCAGTCAACATCTTTGTGATTCTCATGCATCAACATCCACCACCTTCTTGCTTCGTCCTCTAGCATAAAAGTGGCTAGAAGTGCTTTCTGTGTCTCCGAACACGGGAACACTTCAAATAGTTTCTCGATGCCGAAGACCCATGCTTCGGCTTTCAACGGATCTAATCTACCATGGAACTGTGGTGGTTTCATTTTCTTAAACTCTTTGGTGAGAGCTATTATCCGATCATCATTCTGATTATCTGGCACAGGAGGTGCCGGAGGTGGAGGTGGAGGATGTGGTTGCTGCAACTGTTGTTGCCATTCCTATTGTTGCCTCAATGTTTCTGCCATTTCCTGAATCAATCTCTCCATTCTATCTATTCTGGCAGTAGAGGACTCTTCTATCTCATCACCTCTTGTTCTCACCATCTGATTAAACTTACATTATTCTTTGTACAAAAGATTCACAAGTATGCATATATTAAAGAGCATACATATTCAAATAATTTGCAATGCAAGCAAATCACAAACTCATAACACATAGTTGTCCACATTAAAACATTTAGGTGCATTCTCGATGCTATCAAATTCATACTTATCATATGAATGCATCCTAAATCGTTTCTAGACGCTTATTGCTCTTTTGGACAAGTGTGTGAGTTATTAACTCGTGCTCTGATATCACTCTGTCATGACCCGAACCCGCCCCCAAGGGTTAAGGACATAACCGGCCAGTAATCATGAGATTACCTACGGTCTCAAACCAAACCGGACATAACTCATCAGAGTAAAGGGGGTCAAAGGGAAGCAAAATTTAAATCTTTGTCCATAGAGCTGTACTTACATAAAAAATTATATATTAAATAAAAAAATTTATGTAAGCACATAAATTATAAATTATATTAAATAAAAATTATATATTAAAAATAAAAAATTATAAATTATATATTAAAAATCTTTGTCCATAGATTTTATGTAAGCACATAAATTATATATTAAATAAATTTTAATGTATTATAAATAAATTATATATTTAAATAATTATGTATTATAAATAATTATATATTTAAATAAAAATTATAAATAAATTATATATTTAATATATATTTATATATATTAAATAATTATGTATTATAAACAATTATATATTTAAATAAAAGTTACAAATAAATTATATATTATAAATTATATATTAAATAATTTTTATGTAAGCACACAAATTATAAATTATATTAAATAAAAATTATATATTAAAAATCTTTGTCCATAGAGTTGTTAATTTAAAATTATATATTAAATAAAAAATTTTAATTATAAATTATAAATTAAATTTAATTAAAAATAATAAATTATAAATTATGGCCTTATAAATTAAATTCTTTGAGTGTTGTTAAAAAATTAAATTTACATATTAAATTAAATTATTTTTTTAGTGTTGTTAATTTAAAATTATATATTAAATAAAAAATATAAATTATAAATTAAATTTATTTAAAATAATAAATTATAAATTATGGCCTTATAAATTAAATTTTTTTAATGTTGTTAAAAATTTAATTTATATATTAAATAAAATTATTTTTATTGTCGTTAATTTAAAATTATATATTAAATAAAAAATTTAAATTATAAATTATAAATTATAAATTATAAATTTAATTGAAAATAATAAATTAAAATAATTAAAATATTGTGCAAAAATTAAAATAAAACAAATTTTTATTTAATCTAGCTAAAAATAATTAAGATATTAAAGTTATGTTTAATATTGTTATTACTTAGTAAATAACTGAAAAGGATAAAATAGTCATTTGAGCATTTATCATTCTCCATAATATCCCAAACAAACATTGAATAACTAAAAATAGTCCAATCCAGACATATAATCTCATGACTAAACAAACATAGGATACAAATTTAGTCCAACCAAGTAGTTCCCGGACAATGTATCCTAGGACTAATAGTCCGATAAATTACAATCCCTCCTTATCTAGTCCGTCCAAACAAACACACCCAAAAAGTGATAGGAGTCAAGGAAAAAAGGGGTGTCAACCCTTTTCCAGTGAATAAAATCTTACCACGTAAAAGGAAGCCCACCAAGGCTCTATTCACTTTTACATTTTGACATTTGCGAAGGATGCCCATTTAGAGATGTCATGGATCGAGTTTTTTGAATTTTGCGTGTGAATTTTTGTTTTTAAATTTAATTATTGGGGGATGCACCAATAAATCTCAAATTAATAACTTATGCACAGTTTAGTCCTAAAAGTTTTTTTATAGACTGAAAGGTCCCATTACAATGTTAATAACATCAGATACAATGTTAATAACATCAGAGTCATGTTACAAACATTGGATTTCAAACATCTAATGTTCATCAAATTTCAATAATGTTTGAAAATATAGGATGAAAAACATCTAATATTCATCAGATTTCAATAAATTTTGAAATTATAGAATGAAACATTAGATCATTTACATCATTCACATCATGTTAATGTAAAAATGGGACTAAATGGAGCATAAGAAAACTTTTAGGACTAAATGGTTCAACGTTTCAAAAACTAGGACTTATGGGTAAATTTTCCTTAATTATTTTAGTGATATAATATCATACTTTATTATAAATTTAATAATTTTAACTTATCTATTGCTATACTTTATTCTATTCAATCAATGCTCTCTCAAACCATTTATATTAAAAGAGTGCTATTATTAACAATTACATTTATTTTTTAACCCTTCATTTCTTTGAACCTCCATCCTAAATTCTAAATTTTAATAATATTTCTTTCAGCACCCTACTTAATATCAAATTTATCCCTATTTATAATATTCTTATCCAAGTTTTGTACACCCACCTCATTTTGCACACCCTTCACATCAGAAAACAGAAGGATGGTAAAGAAGAAGATATCTAGGCTCACACCAACTCCATTAGTGATACATCCTCAGTCACACCCTCTCCGTCAATGGCGGTGAAGAAGTTTTGTAGGCTCTGACTACCCATTATCAGCACCATTACATCGTTTTCTTCCATCAATAAGTCATCTCCGATCCCCTATTCTTCTTTTGGTTTATTTCACACGAGTTTTTTCAAGGGGAAACCCTCAATAAAGGGAGTTTTAGATGGAAAAATAATCCTCAGAAAAAACACAAGGGAAAAACCCTACAAACAAAGATTGTTTGGCATAATAGTGCCGAACAAATAAGGACTGTTTAAAACTCACCTTCCAAACTAAATGTTTTTGTTTGACATACACTTATCGAACAAAATATTAACAGTCAGCAAACTCATACCAAAAAATCTCAAATAACAGAGCACTAATTGAAAACAACAAAAAATCACTAATGCAAGGATCGAAAAGATAAATAAACTTACCAATGCAACACCAATCTCATCCGAGTTGTTGTTATCGTCCTCCATTACTCAGTTGTTGATTTCTTTAGATCTAAACAAATGCCGATAAAATGTCTGATATGAACCAACAGTGACAATGATTAGGGTTTAAGGTGGTGATGAGAAGATGAATTTTGATTAGCGTTTAGGTTGGTCATGGTCCTCCATCTGTCGAATGGTGATTTCTTTTATGCTGTGTTTGGTTGAGGAATTTAAGAAGGAATTTGGAAAGGGAAATGGAAAAGGTAGGTGAAATGTGAAAAAAATATACCTACATTTCACATAGTTTCACACACCTTTTCCCTTTTCTTTTCTAAATCCCTCCCCAAATTCCCTAACCAAACACAGCATTAGTAGGGGTGCACAATGTAGAGTGTGATTCTAATTGACCTGATTTAGTGGGTGGGTATTCCATTGGAGGTTGTCCTTTATTGTAATTTTACTTCAAGTTATACTTGTAATTAAAAAAAAAAGTTAAAATTAGAGGGTCCAAAGAATAAAGGTAGGTGTTAGTAGTAACACTCATATTAAAATCGGGTTGGAACAAATTCAATCGGATCAGATAATTTTGCCATCGTCTATCGTTGCATTTTATTTGTGGGACATGCTACTCTCCAATTCACAATTAGATTAGATGGTGTTGTTGAGTTATAGTAGACTATCATCCGAATCTATTTTGATGATCAAACTGTTTGATGCGTAGAGCACGTTAAATACATCATTCTTGTAAAAAATCAAATTGATTAGATATTAATAGTCACTTGATTAAATCACATTTTTGTCAACAATTTATTTTGAAAATCATACTTTCCGTTGATATAAATGTGATCTAATTAAATAGGAATCAATATCCGATTAACATGATTTTTTTTTTTTTTTGCAAAAATAATGTACTCAAAAATTTTTACACATTGAATGATTTGAATTTTGATATGAACCCGAATTAGAGCCAATATAATCCAACAGCTCTCTCCAATCCTATTACGAACTAGAGATGAGTCTGCCCCTTTATGCTTTATATTTTCTTTTTATGACTTCGTTTAGAAATTGATTATTTTAATTAATTTTTAAGCTTTTTATTTTAAAAAAAATGTATAAAAATAAAAATAATGATGTAATTTTTTAATTTTTTTAGTTACATTAGGTTCCCAAACGGATATCTCACCTTTGCTTTTTGCTCTCCTTTCGAATATTTCCACGTTTTCTAGAATCTTTATTCTTGATGGTCTTAATTTTTCAACTCTTAAGCTTTTACCATGGTCATAATGCATTGTTTTTTAGAATCCTTATTGTGTGTTTCTTTTTTTAACATTTAATTATAGTTTTTTTTTTCTTCAATAATTTAATTTGCTTATTTAAATGTTTGATGTCCAATCCAAACCCGAAAATCATATGCTTCCATTTATTTATTTATGTTTTGAATTGAGGGTCAATATGTTTAGAAATAATTTTTTAATATTTTACAAAAAAGACATTTAAAAAATAAAATGAAAAAAAAAAAAGAAGAAGCAGTATTTAACTTTTTTATATGAGTTGTTTTTTTTTAATAGCTTTTTAAATAAAATAATTTCTTTCCAAACTGATCTGCATGTTGCCTAGGAAAGAACTGAATAAAACTAAACTGTGACGTTTGTCCTTTATCCAGACAGCAATCATGTTGCCTAGGAAAGAATTGGATAAAACTAAAATGTGGTGTAAGTCCTTTATCCAGACCCTAGCTAATTACCCAAGCGGTTGTGGAGAGGATACGTAAGTGTCAAGGTGAATTAAGTTTTAGATTTAAATTTATTGAGAAATGTTGCCTTACGTTATAATCTAATTATTATCTTACGTATAGCAAAAATTAAAAAATTAAAAAAAATTATTTTAAATTGTAAAATATGAATTTTTAATGTTAATGGTCAAGATTAGTCGACATCATGAAAATATGATTCATTTTGATTAGATCATCATGTGTTAAAAATGCCTTTAGATATTAAAGGTAGAGTAATGTTAGCGAGCTGTGATTGAGTCATCTTGGGACATTGTCATGTGAGAGATTTATTCAATGCTCACAGAATAATATTCCATTTCATTTATAGATTGATATATAAGAGCATCTCTAATGGTTAATTGTTTGGAAAATTATTTTTCTTTTTATTTTTGTTTCTCTCAATTCCTTTGCTATTTGTTTTTTCTTCCATTAATTATTTTCCATTCCTTTTTTCCTCCATTAATTATTTCCCTCAAAAAATATACATGTATAAACAGATTAAATCAAGTAAATACACACAACAAACAACATTGTATCTATAACCAACCCATCACTGAAAAATAGAGCATAATGACTTCTTCAACTGCTTATTTGTTCACTGATTTTTCATCATCCTCTTCTTCCTCATCCTCTGATGATGAAAGTGATGATGCAAAAATTGTTTCACTTGTGAGTCTTTATGAGATAAATAGTGCTAGTATGATACAGATGCTGACAGGAAGTTGTTACTGCTGGCACTTCGCTCAATTGTTGGTTAGAAATTTGGTATTGCTAGCACACAATTCACACAATTTTGCAAGCCTGTATACACAGAGAATGTCTGGGAAGACATCCGTCCGGTAGTCCGAGAGCATGCATTGCTGTGAGAAATTATCTACTAATCAGATGACTAGGGGGACAACTGGCCGAACGTCCAGCCAGTCAATTGGTGCTGCCAAACCAATGGCACCAAATAGTGAAATGGCACAAGCTCGTAAAAATCCTCTGTTTGGTGAAAGAGTTTTGATATTCTTGATTTGATATCGGTTTGGTGAAATTGTTGAAGCTGAAAAAAGATTTCTTTTTTATCAAATCCAAATTTGTTGAATCATTTGATATAGCGTTGGAGATGGTCTAACACTATCTATTAAAATTTAAATACAAAAATAGTGTATCTCATAATTTAGACTAATAAATACTACTTTAGAATATCACCTAAACTTACTCCTAAAATATTAAATAATTTCTCGTCATGTGGTGTCCCCAATTTGAATTAATTGATTCAAGTTGTGGAATCATAACATTTATGTCGGTGTCTTAAGAAATAAGATGAGAAGTCGTTAATTGTAAGTAGTGCAGAGTAATGCGGCATGACCACCCTATAAATTTTTCTAGGGAGTTCAAATTTTATCATGCATGCAAATAAATTGTCGAAGATTTTTTACATTAGGGTAGGTTTGACAATTTACTTATTTAAGTAAATTTTTTTCCTTTTTTATGTGGTGAAAAAAGGAGTAACGCTAGGTACTATGAAAAATATTTCATAAAAATAATCATGAAAGATTTTTGATCCTTAGGTAATATATACAATAAGTTCTAATATGTAATACAAGGATAAAGATTCTTTCATGATCATTTTCATAAAGCATTTTTTATGATACTTAGTATTTTCCAAAAAGAATTAATGTGAAAGTATGAGTTGGGTTTTTGAATTTTTTAGTGAATTTTTGACTTTTTATTTAAAAGAAAAATGCTTGAGAGCACTAAAAAGAGATCACTAGAGGGAGCACTAATGATGTAGCAGTGGGCCCCGCCCACTTTCTATGCCTTGTTTTTATTTTTTTATTATTTTTTTTGTCATTCCCAATATATTAGTGCTATTAGTGATGTATTTTTTAATGGTCTAAATCATTATTGTTATTTAAAATAGCCACTTTCCAAACTATCAATTTTGGGTACACATAATTTATGTCTGAAAATTTACATAGAAAAATTAATATATGATTGAAATTGATTATACATGTGAACTTTACTAAATAAGAGTCTAATTTGAACCACAAAATTATTTCCTTAATAATTTTCTGAACTCAAATCTTTTATTGTTTCAAAAGTAAATAAAGTAGATAAGGTTGGACCTGGAAAGTATCATCTCTCCTTTGGAATCCACTATAGTTACTTTAAATATTCGTTAGATTTATGAAACAGAGAGAGAAAATGTTTAGATCCTTGAATTCAAAAAGAAGTAATTGTGTTCAACTGATCAGGCATACTCGTAGGCCATGTTTGTTTGGGCGGACTGGATTAGTATTCCCATGACTAATAGTCCTATGACTACCAATTCGTTGGATTATGTATCCTATTTTAACTAATAGTCAAGTTTAAAATAATTAGTCCGTACTTCAATTGTTTAACCAAACATCGGATTAATAATTTTATTGGACTATTAGTCCAATCCCAAGCTTATGTCCACCCAAACAAACATGGCCTTAATCTTAACTGTGAAGCTAGGGGTTAATAATGATTATCAAAAGTAAGATCAATTATTTTTTAAAAATTCTATCCATACATAAAATTTATATAAAAATTTCACAAAAATAATGTGGTAATATCGTTATTATAAAAAAACTAATCTTCAGTAATATTTTGTTTTAAAGTGAAAATTTCATAGTAAACCAAATCATTATATATGAAAATTATATATAAATTTTTTGTTTCATATAACATTACTCATTATTTTATTTTTTTTGTCTATTAAAATATTGTTTTTATTAATTGTTTATTTTTTCTTATTATAGAGTTTTTTTATAATATTAATATTGTAACTTTCAATGATAGGTTTGAGCATGTGTTATTGGACTTTCTATAGTTGATTATTTAATTTGATCTAACTCTCTTAATATTTGTAAATAATTGACCAAAAAAGAAAATCATAAAGTGGCCTCAAAATTTAAGTTCTTTTATACGGATAAGAAAAACCCAATAAAATGAATGTGTAATCCAACATCAAGAAATGGAGTGGTTGTTGTGTGAAAGGCACAACAATTACTGTTGTGCAATCATATAAATTTATTTTGGGGATCTGTTTTGATGATTTAAATTATTTACCTTTTAAAATATACCAAGTAGAATATATATATAAAAAATTAAGTTGATCGAATATCATCAACTATTTCATTGAATTGCATTTGTATCTACAAAAATAAATAACAAATGTAATTTGAATTATAAAATTTAATAGAAATGTAATTCAATTAAATGGTTAATGATATCTGATCAACTTAATTTTTTGTAAATATATTCTACTCGATATACTCTAAAAAGTGAACGATTCACATTATCAAAAACAGACCTAAAAATAAGTCCATATGGCCGCACAACAGTAGTCACCCCGTTAACGGTACGATAATTCATACCTATTACCTAGAAATCAAGATAACATGTGAAATCTCGCATTTTTCAAGTGTTAATATTGGGAAATTCTATTTCCATATACATAATTAGCTCGGTGTACATCTTTTCTCAATACAAACACCTATTAATTTGATTATTAATTAATTTTCTCAATCTATATACTTAAAGTTACAATTATATCCTTCACTTATAACCATTGTACACACACCACTTTACCCTCCTTTCCACACACTTTTGCTTTCTTCCAATTGCTGATCTGCACGTGCAAGAATAGAAACAGTCAAAAAAAAAAAAAAAGACACCTAAATCCGATTGAGGAAGATG
Organism: Camellia sinensis; assembly: GCF_055761805.1. Lineage (NCBI taxonomy): Eukaryota > Viridiplantae > Streptophyta > Magnoliopsida > Ericales > Theaceae > Camellia > Camellia sinensis. The sequence continues at coordinate 148,563,439 of NC_138963.1, forward strand.
AATTTCCATCCAGGGATATGAGCCCCTCAACTGTGGTTCTCTCTAACCATCCACCCGAATCCTTCAAAGCCTTTATTCTTCACACACCAGTAGTCCTATTGAAGCCAAAAAAATTGAGGAAAACTCTATTCACTTGTTGCTCAACCTTAAAATGAAAAGCTAAATTAATGTTTTGCAAGCAATTGAGAAGTATAAAGTGTGACAACAATAAAAAAATTAGGTTTTTTTTTTTTTTTAACTCAAAAGGTGTAAGTTGAGATTTTTTTTTGTTCTTAAAAGATGTATACAGAGAATTATTTCACATAATATTATGGAGGTTGCTAGATGTCTATTATGGTCATTTTTATTTAGGATATAATTATCATTAAATTAACATTTCATTAAATGTGTGCCCTGAGCTAACTAGGTATGTGAAAATAGAATTTCTCGTTAATATTTTAGTGAGAAGCACTGGTGATTTATTATAGTATTTTGGTGATTTATTAAGTTCTACACTTAAACAAATTTTTCCAAATCATAAAATTAAGCCCTAACCCTCATAATTTAGATAAATTATATTTGGAAAAATCAAAGAGTGTGGTGTACACCTTGAACAAAGATTATTGAGAAAGTTTTGAAGAATTATTGAAGAAACTTTGATAGATTATTGAGGAAGTTTTGATGAATTGTGGAAGAAGCCTTGATGGATTGTTGAGGAAGTTTTGATGGATTACTAAGGAAGCTTTGATTGATTCTTGAGGAAGCTTAGATAGACTCTTGAGGAAACTTTGGAAAAATTATGGAGATTTGAACTCTATAAATACTCCATTTGCCTCCACATTTTGGAACAAACAACACACTCATACACCACCTATATACACCCCACAACTGAGAGAATAAGAGAGTTATAGATTTTGTCAAATCTTACATACCTTATGCCTTAGAATTTTGATCCATCATTTTTGGAGATCGATGGAAAATTGTCGATTGATTAGAGTGTTAGCAAAGAAGAAGATTGATTTATGGTAATTCGGATAGTAAATAATATACTTCCTTTAAATCTCTTTGCAAAGAATTTCATTTTAATTACTTCAAATTTGTACTCCGTTTGTTTATATTGATCGTTTGATAAATTCTGTGAAATCATTTTGTGTTGATATGCTTGATTACTCTAGTCATTTGATAAATCCTATGATGTTATTCAGTGTTAGAAATGTTGATATGTCTGACTAAATGACATGAAAATTCTATATACATAGATCAAGAGGATCTTGCCAATAGCTTGCACCAATATGCTCGGATAAGCGGTTGTGTTTGGGTGAGGTGGGTGAGGCCGGTCACTGATCATGTATTGAATAGAACCGGGTATTTGGTCCTAGACAAGTTATCATATGTTGTATAGCGATCCCGGTTGTCCCTTTACTGTTCTGTTGTATTCCGGACTCGGTTCCGTAGAGTTGGTAGTTGTATCCATCTTGCTGTCGTCCTTTAATTCCATTTGTTTGAGTTTTAGGATGTGTTGGGCATGTTTTGAGCAGGTGGGTTGAACCTTGGTCTAAAATCTTGTTGCCAGGTTTTGGGTCGTTGCGCTCGAGCGAGCCATGTTGCGCTCGAGCGGAGATTGCACACTCCCAGTATTTCGTGTCCCTGCAAAACTTCTGCAGGTGTGATTTTTACGCTCCAGCGGGTTTCTTTACGCTCGAGCGGTCGAGCTCGAGCGGGTGCTCTGGCGCTCGAGCGGGTAGTACTTTTTGGTGTAAGTTTTGGGAGGGGGAAATCCACGCTCGAGCGAACTGGTTTTCGCGCTCGAGCGGATGTACTTTATTCTTGTGTCTTGGCGCTCGAGCGGGCCTTCTTGCGCTCGAGCGTACCTAGTTTTTTGTTCTTGACGCTCGAGCGTTGTGTTCTCTGCTCGAGCGGGAATGTCGTATATCAGTTGGCAGCTGGGCATTTTAAAATCACTTTTTACATTCCCTCTCTCTCTCTTACTTTCTAAAAAGACATTTTGAGAGCTCCTCTCTCTAGAAACTCCCTTCTCTCTAGGGTTTGATCTAGTTAGAGTGTCTCACTATCCTCCAGCCTTTGTAAAAAGTGTGTGGATCATCGAGGGCTCCATTTTGATCCGTGGATCTTTGAGTTTGGAGCATTTTGGTTTTCTTCAACTTCTCCGTTTGAGCTCTAACTTCGAGGTAGGGATATCCTACTTCTTCTCATGAGTTTTGTCTTTGAATTTTAGCATTTTGATGAGTTGGGGGTTGTTGGGTAACTTTGAAAAAGTTTGGGCCTTTGTGTAATTTTACAAAAGTTGGGGTTTGTTTATATAAGTTTACATGCATGTTTGGCATAGAGAAATGAGATTAATATTGGATTGTTGGTGAAAATGGAACCTTAGGGTTGTGATGTTAATTATGAGAAATGCTCTAATTACGTTGATAAATTAATTAGTATAATTAATTTGAAGAAAAGAGGAATTAAGTTGAGAATGTTGGAATTGGATGTGTATGGGATTAAAGGGTGTAGCAGATTCGTTCATCGCTCACCTAGTTGAAATGATGATTACATATCCATTTGGTGCATTTATTTCGGTATAGAAATAACTGCTTTGGGCTATCGGTGGAGGATAGTCTTGATTGTTGTAGACACTGCATGATGATTAGGCAAACTAAAACTAATCGATTGAGTATGCTATTGAATATAGCGACTGGAATAATGCATTAATTCTATGTATTGATTGATTGTATATGATCTGTGTTTATATACATGTGTTGTGTGTGAGGAGATAGGGGATGTACTCCACGGTTTAGGGGAAAGATAGGGGATGGACCTCTGAACCGGATTTTGTGTGACATTGATACAGCACTACAATGTGTATCAAGTGTTGATTATGGAAGTGTTTGAATTGATTTGATATAGCACCAAAATGTATATCGTTATCAATAGTAAAGTATAGAAGTGATTCTATGTTATGTTGATACAGCACCGAAATTTGTATCCTTCGCAAAGTGTGGGAATGGTTTATGTGTTATTGATATAGCATTAAAATGTGTATCCCTCATGAATTTTGAAAGTGTTTTAAAGATGAGTCTAAACCTCATTAAGTTATTTGGCTAGGTGTTAAGCCTTGTTTTCAAACTCAAAGTTGGAAAGGACATGGGAAATGAAATGTAACATGGACTTAATGTCATGAAATCGAAATGTGATATATGTGGATGTATCTGTGTTGACCATCTATCAATTGCTAATCTTTTAGTCATTGTTCATGGCTGGTTTAGTGTATTTCTACTGGGCTGTGGCTCACCCTTTATAGGACATCATTTTCAGGTACAGGTAGCATGCCACCTCCAAGGACATAGCTTGGGAGGCTAGAGGCAGACAGACTGCTTTGTTATTTGCTTTCTTTTGATGTATTACATATAAATTCAAGCCAAGGGCTTAGTATGTATTGAGTTAGCACTCTTCTTTTTGTAACCAAGTGTTAACTTGGAAAGCTGTAAGCCCGTAGGGCATTTGCTTTTGTTGTTAACATGTAATACTTTTGTAAGGAACTACTTTGATGAATAGAAGAATATTTATCTTTTATACCAATGCATGTCTAAGTTGATGGGTTTTAATGTTATTATTGCGAGGACGTTACATGTTGAGTAGATTTGTCTGTGCAATTTGGTAAATTACTTGATTATCATATCGTTTGTGCTATGTCATAAATTGTTAGATCCTTATTAATTTATTCTCTATCCAAGCATTGTTATTCCTGTCATATTGTATACTTCTCGAATTAATTTATTTTTCAGATGTGGAGCAAATTTAGTAGTGATTAGAGCTTGAGCATTAAAAGATTTACTGCGTTAGATATTTTGGAGCCACCACTATATATTATTTTTTGAGATTTGTATATATTATTTTGGAGACATTTGTGTAATTATTTTGGAGACGATTTTTATTTTTAAGATTATTAATTAGTTAAAATTTTAAATTTGAGGTTGATTTCATTTACTAACGGTCCAAAAGTTGGGACGTTACATAACACTTTCATTATTCTTAAAATTTAAGTAAATTACACTCACTGTGGAGACATATTTTGTGAATGACAACGTGTGGCCAAGGTGACGCCGAAGTGTCAGCCGAGGTGCCACATGGTCTGGTCTTTGTGTCAAAGTGATCTCAGCTAGGCTGAGGTTGTCTGCGAAGATATCGGAATCCGAGCAAAGCGGATAAGGTACAGGAGTCCTAAAACGGGGGAAGATCTCAGTCTGGATAAGGATAAAGCTCTTAGGGAGTCCAGGATAAACACTGAACCTGAGTCTACTTAAGTGAGGCTTCTGTAAGGATCAGGTTAGTGTTGGTTATAAAAGCAAGATAGCCTCGTGGGTTTAAGGTATGTTTTTATGTGTGATATACTGTTATTTCTTGTGAGTTAAGCACAATTTGCTATCTTTGAGAGTGAGAGGGTAATTTATGATCTGGAGTTGGGCCGAGGTAACGGCCGAGCAGGTTGAGGGCCCAACGGTGCATGGGGCCGAGCTGATCAACTATCCGCCCAGAAAGGGGCTGCCAGAACTTGGGCCGGGCAGAGTTTGGACTATGTGCCACCCCGGACCGTACAGAAACTGCTCGGCCAGGAAGTGACCGGTTGGACCAGGATGCTCGGTCCGAGGATGGTCGAAGCCAGACAGACCGAGTGACTGGCGCCCGGAAAGGCGTGGTCAGCCGAGGTAGTTGATTGACCGGCAGGAAGGCCGACCAAAGGACGTGCCCGGGCTAGGCTTTGCCGGGATGCCGCCTAGCCCGGTCCTCCATGTGTTTGTCCGGTTAGGCGCATGGGTATGAAGCACGGCATGGCCGTGGTAGAGCAGCTCGGCTGCCGAGCTCCAGCTGTGAAGTCAGGCAGTTGAGATTAGGTGATGTTCAGCAAGGTCTACGCTGACAGATGGGATAGCAGAGCCACGTGTCAGGAGATGACTGGGAGTGGGTAAGGGGCTCAGAAGGTATATAGGCATGTCTGCGCCCCCATACGCGACACACGAACATATCTGTAAGGACTTCTTACACTCAAACACTCCCTCCCTTCTCTCTATCCATCCTAAGGTGTGTGCTAACTTGACCGTCGGAGGGTTTTTCCGGCCACACACCGCCGGGTAGCTCACCATTACTTGCTCGCAGGTGAACAGACATCGACGGAGCTCGGAAGAAAGGAATACGGGCTTGCCGGAATATTTGCTCCCCGTACAATTGGCGCCGTCTGTGGGAAGCTTGACAGACAAAACCTTGTCTTCCAGGTTCGTCTGATCGCCGACCATGGCAAACAACGACGAGTTTCCGTTGTCCGCCATCGACGGAGCCACCCCGGAGTATACCCGAAGGAGAGAGGGACCTCCTGCTGTCCACCCAATGGCTGACTTGGGAACGCCCATTGGCGGACAGTCAGGAGACGCGCGGGATAAGCGCGGAAGGAGTCATGGTCATTCACGGAGTCCAGACGGTCACCGGCGGAGGAGAGACTCGCACGCCAGCCGACTGGAAAACAAGTTAAGGGACCAAGACGCTGTCATCAGGCGGATAGCGGCGGAGATGGAGGATCTTAAGCGGCATGTCAAAGGGAAAGGTGTAGCTGGAGTGGGAGACCACAGTGAGCGCACCCCATCCCGCCGGTCAGGCGATCAGAGTCAGCGACGTACTCAGTCCATTTCCATCACCAGAAGTTACCAGGTTGGTGATTCCGACGTGCATGCAGAAAAGTCTAGCGCGCAAGACAGCACCTACAAACCCTCACGTCCGGCGACGACGTCGAGGTACTCATACTCCGCTCAGTCAGAGGATTTACGGGCGGTCTTAAAGGAGCGGGCCCGCCGGCGCGAAGCACAGAGGATACCTGCTTTCCAGCGGTTATCCTATGGGGTTCACGCCAGTGAGGAGGTCGGAATACCTCCACCCCGCATAGTAGTTCCACTCTTCGAAGATATGGACTTGGCCAGGCTGAGTGCCACTCCTTTTTCCCTGGAAATTGAGACAACACCACTTCCGGTAGGCTTCCACCAACCTAAGTTCACACTCTATGACGGAAAAACCGACCCTTACATGCATGTGAGTCACTTCCGTCAGGTTATGGCCGGACATAGGCGGAATGACGGACTTATGTGCCTAATCTTCCCGTCAAGTTTGGGCGAGCTGGGCTTAAAGTGGTTCGAGAGGTTGCCGGAAGGGAGCATACAAAGGTGGCATCAGTTGGCCGAAGCGTTTGTTATGCGCTTCAAAACCAACACAAAAACACCAAAGGAAGTCGATCACTTGTTAAGTGTCAAGATGGAACCGTGCGACACACTGAAGGCGTACAATTCAAGGTATTGGGAAACCTTCTACGAGATCTTAGACTACCCGGTCAACCTTGCAATCACGCAGTATAAGCGCGGTCTCCCGGTCGGACATAGACTGCGGGACTCGCTTACCATGCACCAGCCGACCTCCATGGGCCAGCTCATGCAGCGCATCAATGAGCACATCCGTGTGGAGGATGACGCGTCGGCTTCTACCATGAAAGCCAGTCCGGTCATAACAGACAAGAAGACAGTAGGCAAAGTGCACGCAGTTGGGCAAGAGTCCAGCCGCTCAAGTGACCGAGCAGAGGAACCAGACCGGGGTTCCAATCGTAAAAACCGGGGTAGAGGACGTCGGAATGACCGGGATGACTACCCCCGGGATGACGTAGAGGACGCAAACAGAAGAATGAAGGCGAGGACTGGCATAACCACGGTCTTCAAGATTCCAATCTATCGCATACTTAGTGAAATCCGAGACGAGGAGTATGTCCGGTTTCCTGCTAAGTTGGGCGATGGACAAAAGGGCTACAATCCGCGGTATCGTTGCACGTTCCACCGGGAGAGAGGCCACCGGACTGAGGATTGTTTGCCTTTGCGACAACACTTGGAAGAACTGGTTGCGGCCAGACATCTGGACCTTTACATTGATGGCGGCGTGAAACCGAATCAGGCTCCGGTCGATCCGAGGGGACAGAATGACCGAGATGCACCACCACAAGGAGTTATTAATGTCATCCACGGCATCGTGGAACCGGAGCGTGTTTACGAACTCCGGGGCATGATCAAGAAGGCAGAGCATATGAGGGAAGTTTTGTCGGTACAGCCTGCCATCAAAAGGGGGAAGACAGAAGAGAAAGACGTGATTAGTTTCACCTCAAGGGATTTAGAGCGTATCCAGACGCCGTACAACGATGCTCTTGTAGTAACACTACGCGTCAAAGAATTTGATGTTAGACGGATCTTGATCGATCAGGGAAGCTCGGTCGAGATCATGTATTATGATGCGTTCAAACAACTCAAACTCCATGAGACGGACTTGGCTCCGGCTACTTCGCCATTGGTTGGATTCAACTCGCAACCGGAGTGGCCTTTGGGAAAGATAATCCTGCCGGTCAAAGCGGGATCCGTGGTCAAGCAAGTTGAGTTTTGGGTGCTGCAAGTGCCTTCGACGTACAACCTTATCCTTGAAAGGGGATGGCTACACGCCATGCAAGCTGTGGCATCAACTTTTCACCAAGTAATGAGATTCCCCTCGGCTATGGGGGCAATCGAGGAGATTTGGGGCGATCAGGTCATGTCCAAACAGTGCTTCGTGGCGGTCAACGGAAGCCGGGCTGCCAAAGGATCCGTTCAAATGATTGAGGGACCGGAGGACCAGGGTGTCTTGGATGATGTAGGCACCAAGGCCGAGGATAAGGCTGTAGAAGAATTGGTTGAAGTGCAGATTGATACCGAGCAGCCGGACAAATTTTTCTTGCTCAGTTCAGGTCTAACGGCCATAGAGAGGACCGAGATGATTGAGTTTTTGATGGCGAATATTGAAGTCTTTGCATGGTCGCCTTACGACATGCCTGGCCTCGACCCAAGTTTTATCTGCCATCACCTCAATGTCTTCCCTGGAGCAAAGCCAGTCATCCAGCGAACAAGGAGATCGGCGTTGCATCACGCCGAGGTAGTTGCTGAGGAGGTAAAGAATCTGCTTGACGCACGAGCAATTCAGGAAGTGCACTATCCTCGGTGGATTTCCAACACAGTAGTGGTGCCTAAGAAGAATGGGAAGTGGCGAGTTTGTGTCGACTACAAGACAGTCAACCGAGCTTGTCCCAAAGACAGCTTCCCTTTGCCGCGCATCGACCAGCTAGTGGACTTGACGGCTGGACACAACAGGCTCAGTTTCTTGGATGCGTACCGCGGCTATCACCAGATCGCCATGCATGGGCCTGACCGAGAAATCACCTCTTTCACAACTCCAAGGGGACTCTTCTGCTATCGAGTTATGCCCTTTGGTTTGAAAAACGCCGGGGCAACCTTTCAGAGGATGGTGACCAAAATGTTTGCTCCTTTGCTCGGCCGGACAATGGAGGCTTACATCGATGATATGGTGGTAAAGAGCGGACATGAGGCGAACCATTTGTCCGACTTAGCCGAGATGTTTGCCATTCTGAAGAAGCACAAGCTGCGCTTGAACGCCTCAAAATGTGCCTTTGGCGTGGGATCCGGAAAATTTTTGGGATTCTTAGTCACGAACCGAGGCATCGAAGCAAACCCTACTCAGATCAGAGCCGTGCAAGAGTTGAAGCAGCCCAGCTCGGCTAAGGACGTGCAGCATCTGGCCAGGATGGCCGCCGCACTTAATCGATTTATAAACCGGTCATCAGATCGCTGCCGCCCTTTCTTTCAAGCATTGAAGTCAAAGTTCTCATGGGATGAAGAGTGTGACCGAGCTTTGGCCGAGCTCAAGGATTATTTGTCTTCTCCGCCGCTGTTGGTTACACCAGAGCCGGGTGAGGAACTCTACCTTTACCTTGCCGTCTCCCAGCACGCAGTAAGCGCGGTGTTAGTCCGGGCTGAAGGAATCAAGCACCTCCCAATTTTTTATGTCAGCAAAACTTTGTTACCGGCAGAATCAAGGTACTTGCCGTTGGAGAAGCTTGCCCTGGCCTTGATGATGGCTTCAAGAAAATTGGCGCACTATTTTCACGCCCATACCATCATCGTTTTGACCGAGTTTCCCCTCAAGGCTTTGTTTGAACGCGCGGACTTTTCAGGCCGAATTCTAAAGTGGGCGGTCGAGTTGGGACAGTTTGATGTAAAGTTCCAGCCGCGCACCGCCGTCAAAGCCCAAACCTTGGCAGATTTTGTCGCCGAGTTCTCACCTGGCACTCATCCGGTTTGCCCGGTCGACATTGCCGAGGCAGATGATGAGATGCACGCAATGCCAACCGAGGAACAACCAGTTGAATTAGGTAGCGCCGCGGAGTTAGCGCGCACCATCAAAGTTCCCTCAGTTTGCACGGTCATACCACCCGGTGATGCGATGACGCAGTTGTGTATCACCAACTCATCCACTCTGTCCGGTACCGCATCACCGAGGGGGGACGAAATTGAACCACACCGCTCAGAACTTGATGATTCGCCTACGGACTTGGGCATGGTTCCACATAGCTCAGAACCTGCGGCCGGCTTCACACCGCAACCTGATGATTCGCCTACGGACTTAAGCATTACAGAACAACTTGCTGAGTCCGGTGTCGAATCACCAAGGGGCACTGAATTTGAACCGGTCAACACCGAACTTGACACCGCACAGCCGCGCAGTTGTGATGCCATTGCCCTTCGCAATTCTCAGGATCCATCTGACTGCTGGAAGCTTTTTGTGGGGGACATGTGGAAGCTTTTCGTTGATGGAGCGTCCAACCGCCATGGTGCCGGCCTAGGTATTGTTCTTATATCCCCGGATGGCCTAACCATTGAACATTCTATAACGCTTGGCTTCCCGGCGTCTAACAACGAGGCTGAGTACGAGGCACTTCTCGCCGGGCTCAGGAGCGCAATTCAAATGAAGGCTGCCGAGCTCCTGGTGTACAGTGATTCCCAGCTTGTGGTTAACCAAGTTTCTGGGATTTATGAAGCAAAGGATGAAAGGATGGCGAAGTACCAAGCTCTGGTCAGGGAGCATATCAAGTAGTTTGAGGCAATTAGAGTCCAACAAATTGGCCGGGAAGACAACAGCCGAGCTGATGAACTGGCCGGTCTCGCTTCTATGGTGGATAATACTTTTCCAAACCCTCTTTTGATTGACTTTCTTCCGCGGCCAAGCATTGAACCCGCCGGGCAGACAGATGTACTCTGCGCCGCGCTTGGTCCCTCTTGGATGGACCCCTTGATTTTGTTCCTCAGAGACCGGACTCTTCCAACTGACAAGAAAGAAGCACACAAAATCAGGGTGAAGTCAGAGCGGTTTTGGCTCTCTTCATCTGGCGCGTTATATAAGAAGTCCTTCACTGGTCCTTATTTAAAGTGCGTGCACCCGAATAGTGTGGAGGCCTTCTTGTATGAAATTCATGAAGGCATTTGTGGCAGCCACATAGGAGGCAGGTCCTTGGCCTACCGCGCTATATCGCAGGGATACTGGTGGCCGTGCATGCAGGCCGACGCACAAAAATATGTCCGCAAGTGCGAAAAATGCCAGAAATTCGCCCATCAGATCCACCAGCCTGCCAGGAAACTTCTTCCCCTCACCAGTCCTTGGCCTTTCGCCATGTGGGGGCTAGATATAGTGGGACCACTGCCAACAGCACCGGGCAACCGAAAATTCTTCATCGCGGCCACAGATTACTTCACAAAGTGGGTTGAAGCTGAGCCCTTGGCAACCATCAAAGAGAAAGACGTGAAGCGATTTGTCTGGCAGAACGTGGTCACGCGGTTTGGCGTCCCCAAGATTTTGATCTCTGACAACGGCACCCAGTTTGACGGTCGCCTATTCAGAGGATTTTGTGAAGATCTGAAGATAGAATTCTACAACTCCACCCCGGCCTACCCGCAGTCCAATGGTTAAGCCGAAGCATCGAACAAGACTATACTGGATGGGTTGAAGAAATGGCTGGAAAAGGCCAAGGGAAAATGGGCTGAGGAATTGCCCAGTGTCCTTTGGGCATACCGAACAACCCCGCGACGTTCAACTGGGGAAACTCCATTTGCTTTGGCTTACGGCATGGAGGCGGTCATACCCTTGGAAGTTGAAATGCCCACCCCCAGAACCGAGAGTTTTGAGCCCGAGCTAAATGCCGAGGCTATTGCCTTGGAGCTGGACCTAGCGGAAGAGCGCCGGGAGAAAGCCCTCATCCATGTGGCCGCCTACCAACAGGAGCTCTCCAAGAAGTATAACAAGACAGTGCACCCCAGACCGTTCAAAGTTGGAGCTCTCCATGATGTACTCCGGTTGGAAGAGTTGGTGTCTTGTCCAACTTTGGATCCCCAACCGAGATGATGTACTCCGGTTGGAAGAGTTGGTGTCTTGTCCAACTTAGGATTCCCAACCGAGATGATGTACTCCGGTTGGAAGAGTTGGTGTCTTGTCCAACTCTGGATTCCCAACCGAGATGATGAACTCCGGTTGGAAGAGTTGGTGTCTTGTCCAACTTTGGATTTCCAACCGAGATGATGTACTCCGGTTGGAAGAGTTGGGATCTTGTCCAACTTAGGATTCCCAACCGCGATGATGTATTCCGGTTGGAAGTGTTGATTTGTTCGACTTTGTTACAGCCGAGGTGGTTATTTCGGTTCATGAATTTGTCTTGTTCTGCCGAAGTGCTTCGACCGTGTTATGTATTCCGGTCGACAAAGTGTTCAAACTATGAGTTATACCGAGGTGTGCAAACACTTGAAAAAATTAGAATTTTTCATTGATAAGAAATCCATTACAAAAGGTGGGGACAGAGCCCGGTTACATCAAAAGAGTTGGAAGCAAAAACGCAAAAACAAGGAAAAAGAAAACTAAACTAGGGGGGAGAGATTGGTGAACTCGTCCTCGCCGGCATCAAGGTTGATGGTAGGGCTGACTTCTTGGGCACCGGGCTCAGCACTGCCGGGCTGCTCTGGCACCTCGGCCTCCTCTGCCTCCGAATCTGTGTCATCCTCTCCATCTTCAAGTCCCTCCTCGGCCTCCGCTTGCAGAGCGCTGAATACGTCGTTCGCGTAAGGCACAAGGTAGACCGGTAGCGAAGCTGGAGGAGGGTTGGCAAATACGTCGGTGCCGGAGCCTTGGCCGAGGTGTTCGCAGGCAGACTTCCAGCCTGCTTTGAAGTAGATGTCTTGCGTTGCAAAGACCTGCTTCTTGTAGCTCTCCTCGGCCTCGTTGAAGCCAGCGGTGTTTGCAGCCCGGCACGCTTTCTTCTTCGACTTCTTCAGAATGTCCACCTCGGCTTGGAGCTCATCTCGTTTTTTCTCGGCCGCATCCAGTTGGCCGAGCAGCCTGTTATTGTCGGAGTTGGCCATTTCAAGCGAAGACTTAGCCCGGCCAAGCTCGGCTTGAAGGCTTTCAACCTGGCTGGCTGTGTCGTTGGCTTTCTGCCTAAGCCGGTGGATGCGCTCCAAAACCAAGTGTTGTTTTTGAATGGCCTGCACAAAGAAGCAAAGTAGATCAGCAAGGGGACCGAGCAGAAAGGGAACCGAGCAAACACTTATGAAATTTTTAAAGGAACATCAACTTACCCTGGCCATAGACTTCACTGACGACTTGACCAACCGAGTGTCAGGGACGTGGTCGCTGCCGACCACGTCGCTCGGTAGCAACAGGGCTTTGGACAGATCGAAGGCGAGCAGATGCTCTTTGTCAGCCTTGATCGAAGCCGTTGCCGGGATATCTTGACCCCGGTGCTTCAAGTGGGGGCGCCAGGCCGGTACTGGGGCGGGGGCGTCAGTTGGATGCTCAGTAGTTAGCTCGGCGGCTAATTCAGCGGATGGGTCTACCCGAGCTCTTTTTCCGGCGCGCCGCGCAGATGGTTCTCGGCTGGATTGCCCGGCGGATTGAGAGGCAAGGGCAACCACTGCACCACTGGATTGACCGGTGGCTGGAGACCGAGTTACGACGCTCGGCACCTCGGCGGATGTGGCGGTGAGCAGGTTCTTGATTCTGCTACGCTTGGCCATTTCTTGTTCCTCGGTCAGGCGAATGAGGGGAACGTCTGGCAGAGTAGGATCCGGTGGAGGTGTTGGAGCTCGGAGGAAGTCAGTCACTTTACTCCGGCGGGGAGCGGAGTATCTATATGTGGGACTGTAGCCGAGGAATTGGTTACAATCTCGGTCGCGGTAGCGAAGCGCGGTCCTGATTGCCTCAACGTTGGGGAAATTGTAGTTAGCTTGCAAGGCTTGGATGGCTGCAAAAGAAACAAGAGAATGATTAAACTACAGAAAAATCGAGAAAGTGTATAGACCGGGATAATTTACGCAGCTTACATGTGCTCCCAAAATTTTTGCTAATCATCCAGCCCGGTACCTCGGCTGTCTCGTAGTTGCCAGACACCCAGAAGAAATCATCGTCGTGAAGATCCTTGTCTAGTGTGCCGGTTACGATTTTCTCTCTGCCTGGTCTAATCTTGAGGTAATAGGCGAGACCGTCGCCGGTGTGGCCCAGAGTGTATTGGCGTAGGATCTCGGCTAAACCTAGGCTTATACCCAACCGGTTGTTTAGCTCGTGCACGCCGTTTATTATCCGGTAAGTGTTGGTGGACACTTGGGTGGGTGCCAGCCCGGTTCGGCGCAAGAACTCGGTTATCAGTGGATTGAGTGGGAAACGAAGGCCCCCTTCGACGATGGACAGCACGGTGAAGGGGCACTCCTCCCTACCCCAAGGTGTGGTCTCCACTTCTGCGAGCTCCAGGTGGACATCGGCCGGGACGCCGTACTCCTCCCTGAACGCAGCCAGCGCAGCCGGAGTATCCACTAGGAAGCGGAATTTCCCCATTTCTGGCCGGCTTGGTATAGCCCGGTCTAAGGGTTTGGCACTGAGGTAATTGGTCGCTGCTCGGTTCTGAGTGACTCAGGAACGACAGTGGTCCCCTTGGACTCTGCAGGAAAAGGATGGCAAGTGTAAGTGCGAGCGCGGTCGCGCAAAAGGAGCTGGACATTAGCTCGGTCATTTAGAGTGCCAAACCACCTCGGTTGTCTAATCTAATTAAGGAACCCGGCCGCCCAAGCAGACCAGATGTTAGCCCGGTTGAGCGACCAAGTCCCTTCATGATCTCGGTTTTTGCTAGGATTGCGACAAACTTGTTATTTGCCCGGTTTGATTGGCTTTTTAAATCAAAAGAAGACTAAGAGCCCGGTTCGCCCCAGTTCTTCAGTGTTCTTCAAGAAGACGAAGAACACCCAAGAACAATGGGAGGTTTGAGGACATTTTCTATGGCCTATGCCCTAAGAGCTACGTTTTTGTGTCCTAACGTATACAATATGGAAGAAAACAGTAACTATAGATGGGTTAAAGGTCTCACCTCTGAAAGGCAGAAGCTGCTCCTTCAAGCACCAAGAATGGAGGCAAAGTCTGGATGAAGGCACAGGAGCTCTAGAGTCGAATAGCAAAATGGCAGTAAGAGGAAAGTGAGTTTGGGAAGGCCTTGTATGTATAGGCAGGAAGGAGTCCGCCCAAATTCAAAATCTGACAAAAACGGTGGGTTGGCTTCTCGATGACCAATAGGAGCTCGCCACGTGTCACCATTTATGGCTACGTCAGGACTGAAGCGACGGGTTGAAGAGACGAAGAGCCAACCGAGCTACTTTCGACGAAAAGGCTGTAAGCCGAGGAACATGACCGGGGAAGGATTGCAGATTAGCTCGGTGAAGCTTTGGCATCTTGGGAACCGGGGAAACGTCATCTCGGTCGAAGTGAGTAATCTCAGTCACGCTTTCGCGGACAGAATTAAGGGGCAATTGAGAGGGTAATTTATGATCTGGAGTTGGGCCGAGGTAACGGCCGAGCAGGTTGAGGGCCCAACGGTGCATGGGGCCGAGCTGATCAACTATCCGCCCGGAAAGGGGCTGCCAGAACTTGGGCCGAGCAGAATTTGGACTGTGTGCCACCCCGGACCGTACAGAAACTGCTCGGCCAGGAAGTGACCGGTCGGACCAGGATGCTCGGTCCGAGGATGGTCGAAGCCAGACAGACCGAGTGACCGGTGCCCGGAAAGGCGTAGTCAGCCGAGGTAGTTGATTGACCGGCAGGAAGGCCGACCAAAGGACGTGCCCGGGCTAGGCTTTGTCGGGATGCCGCCTAGCCCGGTCCTCCATGTGTTTGTCCGGTTAGGCACATGGGTATGAAGCATGGCATGGCCGTGGTAGAGCAGCTCGGCTGCCGAGCTCCAGCTGTGAAGTTAGGCAGTTGAGATTAGGTGATGTTCAGCAAGGTCTACGCTGACAGATGGGATAGCAGAGCCACGTGTCAGGAGATGACTGGGAGTGGGTAAGGGGCTCAGAAGGTATATAGGCATGTCTGCGCCCCCATACGCGACACACGAACATATCTGTAAGGACTTCTTACACTCAAACACTCCCTCCCTTCTCTCTATCCATCCTAAGGTGTGTGCTAACTTGACCGTCGGAGGGTTTTTCCAGCCACACACCGCCGGGTAGCTCACCATTACTTGCTCGCAGGTGAACAGACATCGACGGAGCTCGGAAGAAAGGAATACGAGCTTGCCGGAATATTTGCTCCCCGTACAGAGAGATATTTAATTACTAACTTGATCGTTGGAATGCTCCGGGGTGGACGAACCACCGCTAGATTCTTATCTTTTTATAACAGGTTGTTTGGGTTTAGCCTATTCTGCCGATGCTCTCCAACTGAGTTTCCTGTTTGGTTGTGTAGTTGGAAATCAACACCCACACTCACTTAACCTAAGATTTAGAAAGAAAAAAAAAATATAATTAGTCCTATACTTTTGACATGATTACACAAGTCTTCCTTGAAGTTTTAATTCACATAATAATTAGATCATTTTTATTAATAACTCATTAATTGTATGAATGAAAAATAATATTGTCTATATTTTTAACTAAAATATATATTTATCTTTATTTATTTCAATGCCTACCCACCATCTGTATTAGTTTCAATCATTTTAGATATACTCAAATGAATAAATATATATTTATTTTTATTTATTTCCATATGTACCCACCATTGCATTAGTTTCAGTCGTTTTAGATACACTCAAATAGAAATTAGTGTAATTATATAATAAAAATTTATGAAATTGTATTTTTTTCAAACTTCACAAAGTGAGTAGAATTTATCCTGAAATTTGTTTCTATAGCTCACAATTTCAAAACTATCATTACTAAAGTAATCTAGATTAAAATTTTATTTATTCTATGCACGAAAATCTGGAAACTTATTAAATACAAAAGTAAATTTTCTTTCCACAATGTACTAGAATTTCTTCAAAAGGTTCGAGTACTATAATATATAATAGGTGTGGAAAGAGGAAAATTTTACCATACATGAAAGTGGTTTTTATATATAATATATAAAAAAATGGATCTTGTTACATCTCCCTAAAGTTTTCCCCTCTAATCCTCTTAATGTCCATATCAAGTAAAAAAATAAAAAATAAAAAAAAAGGAAAAAGTTGCCCAAAATAGAAATTAGGGGGATTAGGGGGGAAAATTTTAGGGCTCTAAATCATTTTCTTAAAAAAATATGGACTCACGGATTTAGATAAGATAAATAGTAGTCATTGGATGAATCAAAAGTAAAATTAAGAAGAAAAAGTGATGTGGTTTTCTAAAAAGTAAAGTAGTTATGGTTAACTTTAAAATTTAAAAAAAAAAAAAACATTTACTACAAATATACTTACTATTTGTTATGAATAAATTTACTATTTAAAATATCACCTGTTCAGGTCACCTTCAATTCTTGAATATTGTATCCTCTTTTATATTTTAAATTAATTTTAAATATATAAAACTAATGACATTACATATTTAACTATTTTCTCTCTATATTTTGACTTGTTATGATTTGTAAAAAGTAGAATATGATATGTAAATATTAATTTATTAAATTTTTTTAAAATTTACTAATTTTTTTAAATAGTCATTATTGTGAAAAATTAATTTTCAATATAATATTAAAAATAAATAAAAATAGAAAAAAAATGTTAATAGAATATTTTTAAATTATAAGTTACTTAAACTTAATTTTAAAAAAATTAATTGAAAATAGTTTTTTTTTTTTTTTTTTTTTTAACCTACAGCACCTCAAAATAGTAATTACTATTTAAGGGCCTATTTGCTAACATTTATATTTGTTGTTTTCTATTTAAGTATAATTTTATTGACTTTTAACTTAAGTATATTGAAGTAGTGTCTTATTGATTAGTAAGTCATATTCAATTAAGTAGTAAGTATAGGCCCCGTTTGGTGTAGCTGTTAAAATAGATTTTAGATTATAGCTTAACAGATTATAGATTATGACTTTAATCAGAAGCTGTTAATCTGTTTGATGTAGCTGTTGGATTATAGATTTAAGTTGCCGAGTAGTGTTTGTTAAATAAGCTATGAAGTAGCTTTTTCAATTAATTTTTATTTTTTATTATTCACTACTTGTTTATATTTCTCATAAAAAATAATAATAATATTCTATAGTCCATTTGGGTCTTTTTCTATTTTTAAAAAAATAAAAAATTAAAAAAATTAAAAGTATAATCGTAAGCAGAAGCTGATAATCAGAAGCAAGGGGTGAGCAGCTTCTCAGAATCAGCTTTTTTGACTTAAAATAAGTTGTTAGAATCAGAAGCTGTTTGAAATAAGTTTAATCAAACAGTCCAAAACAGCTTTTCAAAAGCCAGAAGCCATAAGTTGGCTAAAAAAAGCCAAAACAAACACCACCATAGTTTGATTGAGTAGTAAGTGAAAACTCAATAAATAATAACTAAAGTCTAATAAAGTAGTAAGTGAAAATTGAAATATCTCATTGAGTAATAACATCTTGTATGGTAGAACAAGCATGTGGCTATTAGAATATTGGGTTCATACAAAAGGACATCGACAATGCATAAGGTGCTTTGGCTTACTATCAATTATGATAGTACTTATCACTTATTATGACAAATTGACAATACTTATCACTCTTAAACATAATACTTATTATTTGTTCTAATTGAGAAGTAAGTAAAGTCTAATAAGTAATGTTTAATTGAATAGCAGATCAAGTCTTATTGAGTAATAAATAGAGTTTAATTGAGTAGTACGCAAAACCTAATAAAATAGCAAGTAGAGTTTCATTGAGTAGTAAATGGGATTTAATTAAATAGTAAGTCAAATGCAATTAAGTAGTGTCTTATTGAGTAGTAAGCCATATATTTAATTGAGTAGTAAGTGGAGTCTCTCAATGAATAGTAAGTGAGGTTTAATATGATACAATTAAATGAGATTTAAATGAGTAGTAAGTGAGATTTAATGAATAGTAAATCAAATCCAATTGAGTGGTATCTTTTTAAGTAGTAGTGAAGTGGAGTTTGATTGTGTAGTAAGATAAGTCTCATTGACTAATAAATAGTGTTTAATTGGATAGTACGTCAAGTTTGATGGAGTAGTAAGTAAACAATTAACGAGTAGTAAGTGGAGTATCAACAGTAGTAAGTGAAGTCTCATTAAGTAGTAAGTAGGGTTTAATTTAGTAGTAAGTAGAGTCTCATTAAGTAGTAAATGAACTGTAATGAAATAGTAAGTGGAAACTCATTGAATAGTAAGTGAAACCAAAACTAAGTAGATAATGGAGTCTATTGAAATAGTAAGTGGAAACTCATTAAATAATAAGTGAAGCTAAAATTGAATAGTAAGTAAAGTGTAATGAAATAGTAAATGGAAAATCATTGAATAGTAAGTAAAGTCTAGCGAAATAGTAAGTAGAAGCTCGTTGAGTAGTAAGTGGAGTATAGTGAAATAGCAAGTGAAAGCTCATTAAGTAGTAAATGAAACCAAAATTGAGTAATAAGTGGAGTCTAGTGAAACAGTAAGTGAAAACTTATTAAGTACTAAGTGAAAGCTCAATGAGTGTTTTTCAACTTTTTTGGGACAATGGTAAATCTGATAAAATAGTAAATAGAATCTAATTGAGTAGTATGTGAGATTTAATAAAATAGTAAGTCAAGTCCAATTAAGTGATGTCTTATTGAGTAGTAAGTCATATTTGATTGAGTAATAAACGAGTTATAATCAAAGATCACAAAATCCATAACTATACATATAGTACATATCAGAAAAAGATTGTGTATTATAAAATTTTCCTATAAACATAAGAATAATACGAATGTACTGTATATATTCTAATATTAAATAAATAGTATCATTATTTTATTCATGTAACTAAAAAAATACTATACTTTGTTTGGTTCCATTTTTTTAAAAATACTTTTTAAAAAATTCTACTTTCCTGCTTTTTGTATTTTTTTTGTTTTTACTGAATTTTTTTAATGTTTTAAGAATTTTTTTTTACTTTTTAGAAATACCTAACATAAATATACCTAAAAAGTAAAAAATTTATGAAAAAAACCTTTTAAAAATTCACTAAATACCAAAAATATAAATTAAAAAAAAGAAGAAGAGAATTCAGTACATTTTTTGTATTTTTATGTATTTATTAATTTTTTAAAATATTTTTTCACAATTTTTTTATTTTTTAGATACATTTAAGTAAAGTGCATATAAAAAAGTAAAAAAAAATATTTAAAATTTTAAAAATATTCACTAAAAACAAAAAAATACAAAAATCAAAAAACTTAGTTTTCAAAAAACTTAATCCAAAAAAGTCAAACCAAATACATTGATTAGGAAAATAGCTAAATTTTGTTTAAATTAATAAATTTTAAAGAAATTCAATATAATTATGTTAAATTTTATGGTACTTAATATATTTTTTAAATTTTAAAAAAGATTAATCTAATTTTTTTTATATAAATAATTTAATGTGAAGCATATATATAAATGTCATATTATTAAAAATTTATTTTTTAGTTCAGGAGCGCCACGTAACCTTACTCCTTATTAATCACAAACCACTATATTCCTGTTATTTTTCAATCATCTAATATAAAATTATAAATCTCATATCCTTTACTAATTACAATATATTTAGAACATCACGTAACTATAGCCCTTGAACACCAAATAAATTTTTTATATCACCTGTTAGTACCAAAAAATAATATTATTATTATTATTATTTTTATTATTATTATTATAAAGTCGCATCACATCACCGGTGGCATACCCTTTTTTTTATTAGAAAACCACTTTTTGGTATCATACGTGAAACTTCTTTCATGTACGGTAGTTCAACCCGTGGAAATATCGCAAGTGGTCACCTAATTTTCATTAAAAATTTTTTTTCCAATATTTAATTTTAATTAGCAAATATTCTAAAAGCTAAAAACTAAAATCAACAAATCAGAAACCGCCACAAGTCATTCTCCCAACACCCCCCCGACCCAAATACTAGTATATATAGAGTACATAGACAAGCAAATTTACACACCTTGGTTAGGCATCATTCTTGTTTAGTGCTAATAATAAAGTAGTAATGAAAGGCTCAAAATTGTTTGTTTTGGTAATTCTTTCTTCAACTTTTCAGTACTGCTCTTCAGATGCTATTACTACTACTACTAGTACTCCACCTCTGCACAAGAAGAAGACTCCAGCAATATCTCCCAACCCTTTTGGCTCCTCTACACTCTTCCCCGTTAAAGGAAGTATTCAGGAGGGGTATGTTTTCTCTCTCTCTCTCTCTCTCCCACTCTCTCATACACACCCACACACACAGAATATGTGAAAATGTAGTTTTATTACTGCAGGTGGAGGAATAATATTATATGTATTAATTAATGTACTAATTAATATATTAAGAGATGATATGATATAATTTTAAAAATTTTACACTGTGTTTGGTTGAGAGATTTGAAGAGGGATTTGGAAAAGGAAAGGGAAAAGGTGTGTGAAATTAGGTGAAATATATGTATGTTTTATTCACATTTCACTTACCTTTTCCATTTTCCTTTTCAAATCTCTCCTCAAACCCTCAACCATACACACCATTAAGTATTTATAATTTATATAATAGCTGGAATCAGTAATATTTGCATAACGCTAATTGATACACTAATATATACATTAATTAATGCATGTAACACCACTGCGAGTAGAGCGCATTATTTCTCTTTCCAGTAGTAGCCCAATATTTTTGAGGGTTTAAACATCAAAATGAACCCTTATTATCTGACTAAATTTTTAAAAGTTGATGTCGTCTTTCTCATTCAACCGAGAGACATAATTTTGAGAAAGTTGGGTGATAATAGAAAGATCACCATACTAGTCCAGATTTATTATTATTATTATTATTATTATTATTCAAGAGAGGTTGTTGGACTATCAAATTTATTTCGTGGTCCGTAGAAAATGAAAACTTAAATTTTAAATAATTTTTCACATGTTTTTTTTGCGTGGCTTGATTGGTAATCATCTTCCAACTTCATTTTTTTTATTATTATTTTTATTTTGGGTAAATTATATAAATTTTCATTAGATTTATAATAATTGCACAAATTATAAATTTTTGAAATGACAGAAACGTCCCTAAGAGAGCTAACCAAAACTAGTATTTTATATTTTTAACTCCGTATTTTTTTAATTTTTTTAAGAAAAATTACCACACAAAAAAAAAGGAAAAAAAAAAGAGTTGGACTCTTGTAACAAAATAAGTCTAGAATTTTTAATTTTATTAATTTAAATTCTGAACTTTTGATTTATTTTTAATCTGAGTTATTTGTCAATTTTTATTTTGTAAAATCGACGAAAAAAATATTTTTGTCATTAAATTCAATGAAATTGAATCTTTTAAACATTTTATGTATATTTACATTGAGTTTAATGATTAAAATACTATTTTTTTCATTGGTTTTAATTAACGAAAATATAGAAATAATTTAGATTAAAAACAAATTAAAAAATTAAGATTTAAATTAGAATAATTTTTCACATATTAATAATCTTATTAAAAATAGAAATGATTACATGTGATTGTCGTGAAAAAAATAATAATATATTTGGATGTTTTGAATAGGATTGTTATTAAGATTTTAAGTAGATATAATATTATTTTTAAATTAATAAAATTAAAATTTTATTTTATTTTATTATAAGAATGAGGTTTTTTTTTCTATTCCAAAAATCCTTCTTTCAACAATCATTCGATGGACATACTGCGAACGGGAGGGTTGATGGCGGCGGCGCTAGTTCTTTCCGTCACGTCGTCAACGGTTCGCATCGTCCTCTACTGCGATTTTCTATGGCTCCGTTTTTTTAAAACGAAACGGATGGTTTTTTTTTTTTTTTTTTTGGGTAAAAACGGGAGATAGAAAATAAAATGAAAAAATATTTATTTTTCTATGCATTTGAATAGATGAAAAATTTTGTAAAAAAATGAACAAATAAAATAAAATTTGTCAAGATTTATAGGAAAATAAATAAATTATTTTTTGTATATTTTGCAAGAAATTATTAACTTGTCGATCTAATTTGAGTTGTATAGAAAATTTTCATTACTTTTTAAAACTTTTTATCTAAATAAACATATAAAAATTTATTTATTTTTGTTTGTTTCACTTTCTTTCGGGCATATTTGTTTGGCCTCTTAGGTGGTGGGATTAAATTAATAATCTCGTGAATCACATTAAACCCATATTTGTTTGTGCCACATGCTAAGAGACTACCAATCCTACTTAGGGGTATAAGATTAGAAAGGGGTGAGATTGCTAATCCAATCCCCTTGAATTGAAGTAGAATGTCTGTTTTGCTTAATAAAATCCAATCCAATAAAATCTATTTTTTACGTAATTTCAGAAATATAATCCCAAATAACTAATAACACCACGTTATTCCTCACTTTATCTTCCATCTCTAATTTAATATTATCACATTATTAATTTTACCACTCAATTTTATTATATTCATAATCTCATTCAACATAATCCGATAAAGAAACGAACGGCAAACGAAACGGAGCCTGTATTACCTATCTAACCAAATTGAGGCTATGTGATTTTAGGGCGATGTAGTTTAACGGCAAACAAAACGGAGCCTGTATTACCTATCTAACCCTCTTCCTCTGACGCTGAAAGGCTTCAATGTCGTTTAACGCACACACAGTGTTCGACGAAATGCCCCAATCTCATTTCTCTATGATATTTGTTTATTTTTGGGTCATAAGTTGCACTAGGCATGCATGGTGTTCTAGAGGGGCGGTGGTAATGGGGTGGGGCTTGTGGCGGTAGTGATGGGTCTTGTTGCAGGGTTGAGAGTGGCGTGAGTGGCAATGGCGTTTTTGCGATCTTCGATAGCTCTGGTAGAGGTGTGGCTTGGCTTGTATGTGATTTTGTCCCAACAGTTCAGTAACCCATGGTCAACGATCGCAATATAGTGGGCAAGTGTAGTCACTAATACAATCTAATGGCAAACTATTTGGGTGCATGTTGTCCATATGTTTGTGTGATGTAGTTCTGACTTTGTTTTGGTTTTCCTGCCCTAGGACATCTCCAATCCTTCACCAAATCGTTCATTGAATTTAAATTTGATGAAAATTTTGGTCAAAATGAGGTCCAATTCTTTCATCAAACTTGTATCAAATCAAGGGAATAGCAAATTTTTCATCAAATCAAGGATGAACCAAATCTTTTATCAGATTTCCAACAAACCTTTTTCTACCTAAATTTGATGAAATTGTTAAAAGATACAGAATTGGAGTTGAGTTTTTTTCACCAAAATTGATGAAAAGTGAAATTTGGGATGAGAAAGTAATTTTTTTGAAAGATTTTGATCAAAATTTGATAAAAGGATTGGAGTAACTCATAACAAATCAATTTTTACTCAAATTTGGAATAAAATAGGAGATGGTCAACAGTCAACTAACTCAAGGGTGAAATTGAAATCCAAAAGTGAACCTGGAGAGATGTTCTCTAATGTTCCCCTTTATTTTGCTTTTGCTTTTATCTTGAAATTGTTGATCTAGTGTTGACACTGCTCTTGATAATAGAAGGGGGAAATTACTTGCAGGTGGTATTTGCCAAAATTATTACATGTGTGTGGAAAAGTTTATGATATTTTCATAATTTTAATTATTAACATTGATAAAGTTTATCATTAATTTGTAATTATTTTTCAATAAAATCCCTGGAATGAAGTAAAAATAAAATTTCTTCCTCTGCCAGTTAATCAGATATTCAGTGTCAGTCTTCTTTCATTATATATGCAGGTACTATTATACAAACCTGGGAATAGGAAAGTCACGCAAGTCCTACGTTGTTGATATTGATACTGGCAGTGAACTCACTTGGGTCATATGTGACGCATATCCACCACCAACTCTAAAATCTCGAAAGGTAGATTTTCACATTCCAAACAAGTTCTAAAATTAATTTCCGCACATATATAAATATACTCTCTCTTATATTTGTGCATGTGTGTTTGTGTTTGTGTGTGTGTGTGTGTGTGTGTGCAGGGCCAATCTCACCATGATCCATACAAGCTGTCCAGGGTAGTTATATCATGTGACGACCCTCTCTGTAATTATGCTAAACATCCTCGAGATGACCCATGCAGATTATTATCTAATGATAATCCATGTCCCTACCGGATTGAATATGGCGATGGTAGTTCTTCTACTGGCACCCTCGTCAGAGACTACTTCCATACCCGCTTCACCAATGGCTCTATCCTTAGATCCTCCCTCATCTTTGGGTGGGTTACTTTTCCTAGAATGATATTTGGTTCAAAAGTTGTACTGAACACGATAGATAGATGTGTCGTGTTGTAATTGGTTGGACCGGTCTAAGTGGCCCATGGCACCAACCAATCAGTCCAATTTTTGGATCAAATAGTATTAGCACCGCTCTAGTAAAAAGTTGTGCTATACTTTGGACATTGAATTGAAATCAATTCTGATATTAGGAAAAAAAAAAAGAACTTGAGGACAATTTCCTGGTATGTGTTTGCCCCCTAGGTGGTTTGGATCATACCATTTTCTTCAAATTGTAGTTTTTGTTCTCAAAAGGCATGGGAGAGATTGAGTTTGACTTTGTAGTATTAGTTTTGCTTGGAAATTTTGTGAAATTTTATTATACCTCTTGAAAAGTGGTAGTTGAGTTTTTGAATTGCAAATAATCACAAGAGCATGTTTCTTGATCCTCCTCTCAGGTGTGGAACATATCACCCTCCAGAAACTGATCCAAATAAAAAGCTTTTCGGAGATGGAGTCCTTGGCCTTGCCAACGGTAAATTGAGCATTGTGCGGCAGCTACGTGAAAAGGGTCTGATGCTAAACAAAATTGGCCATTGTTTCAACTCCGAAAAAGATCAACAAGGATACCTTTTCTTTGGAGACTATCTTGACCCTTCTTCTTCTTCAAGTATTGAGTGGACACCAATGGTTACCCTATCAAAGTATAGTCCAAAATTTTATTTTACTTTATTTTATTTTTTTTCAATCTTGTATTATCACATGGGCATAACTATTCCTCTCATGAGTCATTTCTTGTTGCTCGCGGACTCTTTGTTCTGATTTTATTTCAGGGATAACAACCACTACTCGCCGGGGAGGGCAGATCTCCTTTTTGATAACAAGCCTACTTCTGTGAAGAAACTTGACGTAGTTTTTGACAGTGGGGCTACCTATGTCGTCTTAACTAGCCAAGCTTACAAAGCTGCTCTTAAAAATGTGAGATTTTTACAAAGAATATTATTATGTCTTCATTTCATACCCTAGTCTATTTGAACCCAAAAAAAAATGTTGCGTGAATAGAAAAATCAATGTGTTGTCCAAATTCATGCTGCACATTGATTTTTCTATGCATTTTCCTATATTTTTTTTTGTTTTTGATGTACAAGTAGGGTTGTTCTGCGAACACAAAAGGTAACTAGTGTTTCATGTTTTCAGGTACAAAGGAATCTAGACAGAACACCCCTGGTGCTGGTTGAGGATGCTTTTCTTGAAAAATGTTGGGGATGGAGTAAGCGGATCGAATCTATTGATGAAGTGAAGAAATACTTCAAGAGCATGGCACTGAACTTCACAAATGCCAGGAATTTTGTGCAATTCCAATTGCCACCTCAATCTTACCTTATCATCTCAGTGAGCAACTCTTCCAACCTTAACTTCTTTGTCTTGTAATTTGTGTTAGGAAAAAATTACCGCTCGCACCAAAATTATCTGACATCTCACAAAATATCGACACGTGGTAGTTGAGAACAAAATTTCGCAATAACAGATGCTAATAAAATGTGATGTCAGTAATTTCAATATACTCTTCTTTTTTTTTTTTTGTTTTCTTCTTCTTCTTTTTGTGCTCGTAGTATTGCTGATTTGTTTAAATGAGAAAGCAAATTTTGTAATGAATAATGATATATGCTCATAGCTGTTGGCTTTCAGCCTTCAGGGAATGTCTGCTTTGGGATTTCGTATGACTCCGAGTCAGCTGGTCAGAACATAATTGCGGGTAAGAATTGCTAAAATTTAATATATATATATATATATATATATATATGATGATGATGAAAGTCCTTCTTCATAAAATCCACCCTGTTTGGTGTATATTTTTTGGAAAACACAACTTATTTGGTTCTTTATTTTTATTTTTTTTCAACTCATTGTTTGGGAAGTACTAAAAACTTGTTTACATTTGTTTTAAATTTATTTTTGTACAAAAATAAAAAGGGAAAATTACAAATAAAATCACATAGTTTTACCCTTATAACAAAATAAACTCTAAGATTTTAATTTTATCAATTTAAATACTGAATTTTTGATTTGTTTTCAATCTGAATCATTTGTCTATTTTCATTAAGTTTTAATCGATGAAAAAATAGATATTTTAGTCATTAAACTAATGAAAATTGGTGTTTTAGATATTTTATACTTACATTGAATTTAATGATTAACATTATTTTTTTTTATCAGTTTTAATTAACGAAAATATGCAAATGGTTTAAATTGAAAATAAATCAAAATATTAGAGTTCAAATTGATGAAGTTAAAAACTCAATGTTTATTTTTTTTTAATCTTATATTAATAAATTATTTGTGTTTCCAATAATTTATTTATGGAGAAATTACAAAAAACAAACTCCAAGGTTTGAGCCTTATATCAAAATGAACCTTCAATTTTTAATTTCGTCAATTTAAACCTTAATATTTTAATTTGTTTTCAATTTAAATCATTTGTCTATTTTCATTAAGTAAAATTGATAGAAAAATGATATTTTGGACATTATATTCAATGTAGGTGTATGGAAAATATCAATTTCCTTTGAATTTAATGATTAAAATATAATTTCTCCATCAATTGTATTTTAACAAAAATAGACAAATAATTTAGATTGAAAACAAATCAAAAGATTTAAATCAACAAAATTAAAAACTTAAAATTTATTTTGTTATAAGATCCAAATCTTATTTATTTATTTATTTTGTAGTTTTCCCTTTATTTATTTACTGTTTCTAGGAACAAGAATAGATACCAAACATAAAATAATCCCTTTTTCTTTTATACTACTAATGATTTGACATATTAAAACTCAAATACAAGATAAATATGTGGAACACCATTTGTGTTACATTTGTGTCACATTTTATGAAAATCTTCTCTGCCCATGGCACAGCTGTATAACACTTTCCATTCACAGACATTGCATTTCAAGATAAATTAGTGGTTTACAACAATGAGAGAAAGCTGATTGGATGGGCTTCTTCAAAATGCATTTATCCCCCCAGGTATTGACCTGTTTTCTTCTATGTTTGGTTTAAAGTTAGAATAGAATGGAACAGTTATTTTTTAACCTCCTTATAGAATAGTGAATGATATATCTATGAACAATGAATTTTTTTTTACTGAACCAAACGTGATAATAGATATTATGATAAAATAATCATTCCATTTCACCTTTGTTAACACTTTTTTTTTTTTCTTTTTCATGTGACTTATATTAATGCATCCTTAATTACCTGAACTAATGTTTGTTCATGCTTGCTAACAGGGTTGAAGTTGATCATGATCAAGAAAGCAATGGTTTGTCTCCCCTTGAAGATGCTTAAGGCCATTATGAAGATAATAAAAAGGCATATATATACTAGAAGGTTGGGGTTTGCTGATTTAATGTGTGGATTACAAGGTGTAGTTTGGGGGTAGTTTTTCTTGGCTTTTGTTTGTGGGTGTTTGCTTTTGTTGGTAGCTTGCCAAGTGTGATGTTGCTTGTGTCTGTCTGTGTGTTGGGGGTGAGGGGTGTTTTTGGAAGAAACTTGGAATTTGCTTTGTGTATGTGCCAAATATGCTTCGTACCGATGAAGTTTTTTTCCTTAATCCTCCTTATGTCAATGTATTTCATCATTTCAAGTTAATAAAGTTTTTATTTGTCGATGAATATACCTATATCTAAATTATATATAAAGTGAATATACTTTATGATGTTTTCAAACCTTGGCTTCTTATGCTATCAAGTATCCATGTTTCTATTTTTTTTATTAAAAAAAAATAATTAATTAGATGGGGGAGTGAGAATCAAACCTTAGAAAATTGAGTTAATTGAAGAAATTTTTACCACTTGAGTGGCACACATTATATATTAAGTATTTTGTTTTATCTGTACTTATTTGAATTGCACACATATCACGTGTGTCACCTACTAGTATTAGAAGATGTGCACATCTAAATAAGTGTTTGAAATTTATAATTTCAAATTGACAGTTACAATTTACAAATGATTATGTGTTTCAATTCAACCGTTATGAAGGAAATGTAATTTAGAAATAAATTAAGTTTCAACAAAATGGTTCATACCAAGAATCGCGCTTTATATATATATATATATATATTAACAGTTGATACATATGTAATGTGTGTGTAAATGTATGTGATTGAGAAATAGAGAAAATGAATAGTTGAAAATTTGAATAATTTTTTCACAATGATAGTTTTTCAAACTGTCATGGATATTTTCGGAATAGAAAATCCTTACTTTGTTTACATCATAATTTTAGCAGAGATTTTGAAAAGAAAAGCACTAGTGATTGAAAAAATAAATAAAATATAAATTACTGTATTGAAATGCATGTGGTTGTTTGGTTTAGAATGTTTACAGTATGCCAAGAAAATGAAGTGTATATGGCATGTAGTTCAATGTGACGCGGTATGAATTATATTTAGAATTCTAAGCCTCCGTTTGGGAAGTGGGTTGATTTTTTGACTTTTTGATTTTTTTGACTATTTTAGCCTTAGCTAAAAAGTTTGGTTTGGGAAGGGCTTTTTGGCTTTTTGACTTTTTTTGTGAGAGAATAGCGTAATGATTATGGGTTAGATGTGATGTTTTGTTTTTTGTGGCTAAAATAGCCTATTTTGTCTTTTATGACTAAAATAATCAAAAAGCTCACTTTAGTTCTTCCCAAACGGACCCTAAATACTTTTCTCTACACTTTCTTTTTTTTCTTCTTTTTAAAAAGTATATAGAGCATTGCGGTTAGTATAATGAATTAGGGGTGGGCGCGGGTCGATTGCGGCCACGAAACCTCTAATCCGCCATCCGTTCGTCAGATTGGCAGATTAAAAAAAATCAATTTGCATCCGTCCGCCAATCCGGCGGATGTGGATTGAGCAGATTGGCGGTTTGGCGGATGGATGCGAATCAGTTTGACGGTTTAAAATTTTATAAATTTTCAACGTAATTCAACTTGTGCACTTCCTTAAAAAAATAAAAAATAAAAAAATAAAAAAAAGAAAGAAAGAAAGTATTACAGTCAATGACTTAAAAAAATATTATAATCACTGTATGTCTTATCTAAAGAAAGAAAGTTTAAAACTTTAGAATATCACGATCACTGCATGCCTCATCTACATATTACAATCACAGCATGATTTACCCACATAAAGTATTACAATATGTGGTTCTTAAAATATAATAACAATTCAAACTACCAAAACCATGAACAGAGCAGTAGTAGAGATTGTATGTCTCTGTATTGTTACATCTATATATGTTTTTGAAAACAAAAACCAATCAGCATATATCATATTTTCTATTTATTATTTTTAGAGTTAGATTTAAAAACCAAAAAATATAGATAAATAATACGTTTATTTTTTTCAATTCAAAAAATATATTCAAGCTGAAAACTTTTTTTCAACAGAATATTTAAACTCTTTTTCAATTGAAAACACAAACATAATATTTAAACAAATTGAAAATACAAAGTCTTATAAATTACTAGGGGTGCTCACGGTTTGGCGGTTCCGTTGCGGCCAAAAAAATCTCAAATCCGCCATCCGTCCACCAAATTGGTGGATTGGAGAAAATCAATCCGCAACCATCCGCTCGTCATCACGCATCCGTCCAAAATGCGGCGGATCGGTTCGGTTCGATCGATTTTGACGGATCGATATATCCGCTGCTCACCCCTATAATGAATCCTTCAATTGCAACAACAAATTGGTCTGCAGATGATCATGAATGGGGTTGTTACAACAATAAAATATATATATATATATATATAGAATTTATATATAAAAATATATTCAAAAAAATTGGTAAAATATACACTTTTTGAAAGAATCTGAAGTATAAATTAATTTTTTTGAGTATTTTTTGTATAAATTACTTATTTTAAGTATTTTTTTGACTTTTTTGGATAAAAAATTAAAAAAATTAAAAAACTGACTTTTTACCAATCTTTTCAAAGGGTTCCTAAACAACATTGCCTTAATTTGCATATTTCAAAACTGGAGATTAAGCCTCCGTTTGGGAAGTGAGTTGGCTTTTTGGCTTTTTAATTTTTTTGACTATTTTAACCTGGGCTAAAAAGTTTAGTTTGGAAAGGGTTTTTTAGCTTTTTAGCTTTTTTGACTTTTTTTGTGAGAGAAGAATGTAATGATTATGAGTTGGATGTGATATTTTATTTTTTGTGTTTAAAATAACTTATTTTATCTTTTGTGACTAAAATAATCAAAAAAATCCCGTTTAACCCTTACCAAACGGAGCCTAAATTATATTCACGAGCATATGACCCGACAAACCCAACAAAAGAATAATTTGCACGTTGTCTTTATTCATTGTCTTCATTTGCACAGTATCTTTATTTTGTTGTCTTAATTATTAATTAATAATAAAAGAATAAAGAACCTCAACAAACCCATCGTGATAAAATGAAGAATATGACCTGACAATGAAATATAACAACACTAGATCCTTAATGGAGAAGTAAAAGGCTCATCCATTTTATTATATGATGTAGACTTCTGCACATTTGGAGTCAACAACTAAGGCCTCGTTTGGGAACAGGTTAATTTAGTAACTTTTTGGCTATTTGGTTAAAAATGTAGGTAAAAAAAACTTGTATGTTTGGGATGATTTTTTGGCTAATTACGAAAAGATGTGCAAAAAGTAGAGAGAAAAGAGAATCTTTGATTTTTTGGTATGGGTTGCTGGCTTTTTGGCTAATTTAACTTTTTGACTAATTGGCTAAAATAGCCTCTTGCCAAACGAGGTGTAACCATTTGGAAAATCAAATGTGAAGAGAAGTTATTTCGTGGTCCTGGTTATGTCAGGTAGTATTTCAAGTATATGATATATTATATCTTCGTTTGGCATGTTAAATTTTTTGATTTTTTTAATTATAAAAAGATAAAATAAATTTTTTAACTCAATAAGACTAAACATCACATTCAACTCACAAATATTTTATTTTTCTCTCATAAAAATTAAAAAAATCAAAAAAACATATCTCAAATGAGATTTTTTTAATCTCAGAGTAAATAATTAAAAAATCAAAAAATAAACTCACATCCCAAATCCCAAACGAATCATATAATTTATAGAGAAGACGAGTTCAAAATTTTATGTTGAGTTAATAAAAAATAACAAAAGCTATAATGATTTGTGATTGCTCAAAAATATGATCCCATGGTATCCTAAATCATGTAATAATTTTTCCAAATGTGAAAGCAAAATCTGTGTTCCCCACGTTTCGTCAGTTTTGTCTATTCAACTTTTTCGATTGCGACCCGTTCAAAGGATTGGCCCACATTAATAATTTAAAATAATAATAATTTAAAGTCACAACTACTTACAAAACTCATATTTTAAATCCAATCTATTTTTTTTTAAAAACTAATATTAAATAGGTGGATATGTTTTGTATGAGTAAGGGATTATTTGGCATTTTCTAAAATAATATACTTTTTATTTTTTTTAATCATATCATTTTTTTATTTTTTTACATATTTTTTTAAAAAAATTAAAAAATATATTTATTTAAATCATCTCAAACAACTCTTTACATATTTGATTTGTAAAAAACAAATTTAATGACATTATGTTATGCTTAGGATTGGATCACTCTAATTCTGATTTGAATTGGAGAAATGATTCTCCTATATATAATAGGAGTTTTCTTAAGTGTGCAAGTGCACACCATGTGCCACTTACACAAAAAGTGTAAGTATAAGGTGTAAGTATAAGTATAAGGTGTAAGTGTAAGGTGTAAGTGTAAGGTGTAAGGTGTAAGTGGGTTGCACATGGTGTGCAACCTCAAAAAAGGTGTAAGTGTAAGGTTTAATTTTTTACAAAAAGTGTAAGTGTAAGGTGTAAGGTGTAAGTTGCACACCATAACCAAACCCTATATAATAATGCTAGTGTGTTTGTGGACTTTTCTTAAGTGTGCAACTTACACCTTACGCTTACGTCTTTCTGTTTGTTGTCCTGTTTTATGTTTACACCTTCCATTTACACCTTTTGTATTGGTTGCATATGGTATGCAACC
Source organism: Camellia sinensis (assembly GCF_055761805.1). NCBI lineage: Eukaryota > Viridiplantae > Streptophyta > Magnoliopsida > Ericales > Theaceae > Camellia > Camellia sinensis. The sequence continues at coordinate 148,596,079 of NC_138963.1, forward strand.
TTAAGGGGTTGCACACCATAACAGGACCCTATGTTTGTTTATCAAAATTAAATATCATCTTTTTATGGTATTGCTTTAATGGCCAACTACTCAATGCAATTGGCTTACTGATACTGACAAATGAAACGTGATAATCATATTATTGGCTCATTATAGGAAACCTTAACTTTTGGTCAGATAATTTATTCTGAGGAATGATGTTAACTTTAGAAATTATCTGGATGATTTAAATTAATATATTTTTTAATTTTTTTATAAAATATAAGTTGGATATAGGTAAATTATCTGGATGATTTAAATTAATATATTTTTTAATTTTTTATAAAATATAAGTTGGATATAGGTTGAGTTTGAAATGATGTGATAGAGAGATGATATGATTTAAATAAGATGATATGACTTAAACAGAATAGTGACTTTTTAACTTTTTTAAATTACGACAAATAAGGCCTTAATCTCCTAAAGGCTTGTTTGGATCAACTTTTTCAGCAGATTAACTTTTATACTGAAATTAAAGTCTTGTTTGGATCTATTTTTTCAGATAATTTACTAGCATGTCATGTCACTCTATTAAAATACTTTAAAGGGTTGGTTTAGGATGTGGATTGACTTTTTGATTTTTTGTCCTTTTATCTATTTTAGTCTGGAGTTAAAAAGTTTCGTTCGAAATAGACTTTTAATTTTTAACTTTTGTAAAAAAAAAAATAATTATAATTTAAATATAATATTTTATGTTATTAAACTAAAAACTTATTTTATTTGTTTATAACTATTTTAACCCAAAAAAAAAAAAAAACTTTCGTTTAACTTATGGCAAAGGAGGGCTTATCTAGGAGTCTTGTTTGGATCAACAATTAGCTGGCAACATGTGCCCTCAGTAGTCTTATCTTATCAAAAGTCTTGGTTGGATCAACTTTTTCAGCAAATGTTTTATTTGACTTTTGACATTTTTATTGATTTTTAATTTTTTTTACATTTTGGTAAAAAAAATTTAAAAAAATTCTACTAAAAGCCTAAAAGATAGAAAATTAAATGTTAATTAAGGCCTCGTTTGAGAGTTTGAATTTTAGCTTAAAAATTAAAAAATTATTTAAAAAGTTAAAAAATCAATAAATTATATAAAAAAAATCAAAAAAAATCTCCTCTCTACTTTTTATATTTTTTTTGTAAAAAATTAAAAAAGTTATCACAAACGTACTAATTTTTTTACTTTATATTTTAGTCAAAAAAAATTAATAAAATAGTAAGTTTTCAAAAGAGGCTTTAAAATAAAACTACACTAAAAACTTTAATTGAAATGTTTCTATTTCTAGACACTATTTTAGTTCTAATATCATCTATTAAATAAAATTATATAATTGGGCGATCAATTTTGAAACAAAACTTATAATTTAACTATCAAGTTTCTAACCAAATGATATCCCCCTAGCTTGCTTTGTCTGCTCCTCGGAGGAGTTTAGTTTTCTCTGATACGATAGCTCTACAGTTTGGACTTCCGTAGTTTTGAATATAGCTTCACAAGTGCAATATGGAAAAAATAAAAAAAAATAAAAAAAATGAGACTCTAAATCCAGCAAATCTTAGAAAATTCATTTATCATCATAGATGCTAGAAATGGACTGCATTGCCAGATTTCAGAGCATTGCCACATTTTTGAAAAATTTAGAAAACCCGTGACTCATGCCAAAGGCCACTTGTCTGTCTCGGGAACTTAAGTATGAGATGGAAAGGTCATGAATTGGGCACTCCATTCACCTAATCAACGATCAGCTTCTACTAATCATGATATGATTTTTATGTACATTATATACTCTTGTTCCGATTATTATGCTAACTTACTATGTGAGGCACACAAGTATAGACTAAATCACTCACTTTGGAATACTTTGATTTCATATTTGTTTGAAAAGTGTTTTGAATATATGTCACTTGAAAAAGTGGGCTCATATATACATTAATCAAATGCATTCCAACTTAAGTAAAATATCCTTCATCCACCGGCATTCAAGAGGTATATCAAAAAAACACTTAGCCGCATGGTAATATACTTGTTATGGCAACACAAACATTTATGAAATATGCTAAAGCAAAAATGTTCACCTAATACTCAACTGAGGCAAGCCAAAATAGGAGAAAATAGTTAGAAAAATGCTTGTTCTAATATGCAAGTGACTAATGCAACACATACAAAATGCAAGTATTAGGTTTGGTTTTTTAAAATGACATATGGCTCAACTCAAAATATGCATTTAGCTCACGTATTCAAGTAAGTAGGATTTAGGCCTCGTTTGGGAATAGGATTTTTTAGTAACTTTTTGATTTTTTGGCTAAAATGTGATGTAAAAAAAATTAGAATGTTTGGGATGACTTTTTGACTTTTTGGTATGGGTTGTTGGCTTTTTGATTTTTTTAGTAACTTTTTGACTAAAAATGACAGCTGCCAAACAAGGCCTTAGAGTGATGAATCGAACCCAATGCATGCAAAAATGGATATTTATACACGGTAATGATATGAGACCAAAAATATGATACTACATGCAATCCATCATAAGCAAGCAAATAAAAGAGAGAAAGAATGGAGGGTTGGAAGACGTATACAATATTTCAAGTTTGCCCTCATACCAGAGGGTCCGAATGTCCGAATTTAAATTAATTATTACAACCCCAAATTAACTAATTTAACTAGCTATTACAAATAACTAAATTTAACTTAGCTATTACAATTTCGAATGAATCTAATTAATTTAAACATACTACTATCAAAGCATTAATTTTAAAGGGACCATAGGAAATGAAGCGTCATACATGCACAAACGAGAACGTCCTCCTAGAAACCTCTCTGTCTTGCTGCCAGAATCTATTTCGTTTGCAGTCAAAAAATTATTTTGTTTTTGTCCCAGCTTCTGCTCTGTTTTGCCATAAAAATGACACTGTCTGCGCAACAAAATATAGTTGGCCAGCCTCAAGAAGTGATTGGCCGGACAAAAAAGTGATCGATCGGCCACTGTTTTAGGGTACTGCCCTGCTGCCACAGAATTGAAACAGAGCAAAAATAGAGTGTTTCCAAGAGATGTTTATCCTCTCAGCCTCTCCCTATTATGAAATTGATCAAGAGAGGAGTAGACTCGATTCACAAATCATCAATTGTCGCAAATTTGTTGCGTGATAATCTATGAATCAATAGGACAAAAGCTCAATGAATGGAATACAAGACCACAACACCTCCTCTCTATCATGGAGTTACCTCAAGAGAAGTGTTAGACATTGCTTCTTGAATCATTAATATCACTAACGAGTATGTAATGATTCAAGAATCAATGGGTTCAATATAACGTCCGATTGAATTTGACTCAATTTTATTTACCCTTTTTTACCACTTTTATTCTAATTTTAACCTCTTTTACATTACCTTGTCATTCTTTATTCATTTTTGTTCAAAAGTGATAACTACGTTCACTAAGTGCAAAAAGCGATAAAGAGAAGTATTAAACAAGAAGTTGTTCTTAGCATGAGAGAGATATAATTCCTTGGTAATGAATCTTCGAAGAGATTAAAGCATTAAGCATGGAAAGTCTCTTTCTCATGCCTTGAGCAACAAACTAGTGTTCAAGACAACTCTTAATAAAAAATTAAAAATTAAAAATTAAAAAAACAAAGAAATAAGAGAGGTTGCAGAGATGATTAGGCAAAGGTAATGATGACAAATATGGATATTTATATAGAAATTATGTAAAGAAAGCTATCAACTCAAATAGATTAGTGTCTATGGCCTAAACCACCAAATCTACGAGGACTTACAATACCACAAGCATAGTATTCAAAGCATAAACTAAATAAACAATTAAAACAACCCCAAATCTAATAAAAACAGTGTTAAAATCAATTTGGAAAGCTAGAAAAAGTAAGCAAAAGCGAAAGAGAATAAAGTTAGTAAGCAAGCCTAAGGAAGGATGGCTAACCCCTCCACTTTTTGGACCTTAAAATCACATGTTTTAGTCTCTGAAAACTCTAAAAATCAGTAGTTAAAAGCAAAGAAACAAGTGGGGAAAAAACAAAGATTTAAGCCATGGGATAAGGTTCAAGAAAGGGTGTTAACCCCTCCACCTTTAGTAGCTTTTTAATCACAAGTTTCCGTACTTAAAAACAGTCCAAAACAATGTATAAAAGAGAAGAAAAGAATAGTACAAATAATAGAAAAGATGACACAAGCTATACCTCTTGAAGAGAGGATGTTCTTTAGTTCACAAACCACAATGTGATCACCCTCAAGAGCTGAAATTTTGACTCAATAATCTCAGCAAGAAGCCTCAAATTTTTGGTTTGGAAAGTGTATGTACAATGTACGTATATTGCAAGATAGAGATGGAGAGTATTTGACAAGTTTTTGGCTTTTGACAAATTTTTCTAACCTAAAATCAAGAGAGGTGGTCATCTATTTATAGAAAAACAGGTTCCTCTGTCGGAAATATCTGTATTAAGCCTACTGGTGCAAGGCATGCACATGGAGGAACAACTAGCAACAAAATATCTGTTGGCTGCTGGACATGGCCGACTAGCCATGAAGAGGGACGACAAGCTAATAAAAATTGGCTTGCCGGCCACTTTTTGGCCAGCAGGCCTCTAAGTGGTCAAGTTAGAAAAAAAATTAGATTTTGGTCCGAATGAGGTACAAGGTTTGGGCTCTAAAGATTAAAAATCGAAGCCTTTTGCTGATGAAATTGAACGATTGTACAACGTACCAATTCATCATTGAGAGTTCACCATGAGGCGTCCAAGTCTTAAAGGCGATCAAAAATAGAATGTCTACAATCCCATAGTTTTCCTTGATTTTTGAACTATATAATTTTACTAGTTGATATTCGAACTTTATAAAAATTATGTGAAGTCATAAAAAATTGTGAGTAGAAATAAAATCACTGATGAATAAAGAGTGAAACTAATAGCACCTTAATATTTATTTTTGGACCGCCTACTTCTTTAACTTTTTTAATTACAAATTTACCCTAACATCAAATCATAAATTTATTTTTATCCCTACCTTTCCAAATTCTAACCCTAACTGATCCACATTTCCATTTTGATCAGCAGCCTCTCTTTGCTATCACCAGCTCTGGTCTACAACCCTCATCATCTCTACACATCACCATAACCACCATCCTCATCCTCACCAACTGCTCTCTCTCTCTCTCTCTCTCTCGTGCACACATATATACACACGCAAAATTGTGATTACAAAGGGACAACGGTGATAGTGATCTCTCTCATAAGATTGCGATCACGACCACAAAGGGTCACCGAAGGTGATGATCTACCTTTCCCAAGCGGCTGTCACCATTGCCAAATATATTTTCGCAATCCAAATCTAGTGTGGTAGTTCAAGATTGAACTACCACCATTTGTTTGGTAGTCTACATCTAAACTATTCTTATTTGTGAAAAATGTACTGAATTTTTGTAGTTTTTTATATTTTTGGTATTTTAAAAAAATAGTAAAATAGTAAATTAAAACCAAACACATTTTTCCGTATCTAAACTATAAATACATAAAAATATGAAAAATGTACTGAATTTTTATATTTTTTTATATTTTTGGTATTTAGTGAATTTTTCAAAGATTTTTTTCACAAATATTATACTTTTTAAGTATATATTTATGTTAGGTATATCTAAAAATTAACAAAAAATAATTAAAATATTAAAAAAAATCAATAAAAATACAAATAATAAAATAATAAAATTTTCTAAAAATAAAGGAAAATTTATCTATAAATCCCATCTTGAGGAATGGTGATCCATTTAGTCCTAAAGATTTTCTTATAAACCAATTAGTTCCATTAATTTTGAAAAAGTAGATTTAATATATTATTTAAAAATTAGATTTACGGTTATACTCTTATTTCTATTATGTTCCTTCTCTTTTTTTCTTTTTTTTCTTTTTTTTTTTTTTTTTGTGTGTGTGTGCACGCTAGAAAGGTAAGGTACATGTAACAACCCTCATACTGTTTACTGATTAAGGACTGATTGATTACCGATAATCACCGATTACTGCTAAACGGAACTGATAACTGACTGATAATCGAACTGAATGAAATACTGAACTGACTGACTGAAATTGAAACTGAATTGACTGAGTATATGTTAGTTAATTGCATTCTATCTGTTTGATTGTCTGATTATCTGTTCATGTTTATATGTTTAAACTGCTAATTGAAGGCCTTATCGGCGGCCGAACTAGAAACCGATTGATGTTCCGTGACCCTCATATTTAATGTGATTTTATGGTATAATTATCTGAAAATTGATTAGGTATGATTAAATTAGATTAAATAAGCTAATTAAAGAGTTAAGCTTAATTACCATATTGCCACCCTTAGTGGCCCACTCAACATACATGTTTGAGCCTCATTACACCTTGTATCAAAACACATTTTGATCAGCCATTTTCCTTACTCTAGCCGACCTTGAGAGGAAGAGAGTGAGTTTCATCTTGCATTGCTTGGAACTTGGTAGAATTGCTTGAAGATTGAAGTGTGGATTGTTAATTTGAACCTCTAGACTTGCATTCAAGGAACCTAGGTATGAATTTCATCCTTTTGACTTGTGTTTAAGTTGATTCATGCATGGTTCATGTCCAATTGTCATGAATTGGTTCATTAATGGTGAGTTGAAGCCCAATCTTTGCATGCATGGTAGTATTGATGGATTTTGAGTTGTTTTCATGACAAAATGTTACATGCATGCTCATATTGTTGTTATAGACCATGTTTCCAACTGGTTTGAAAAGAAATGAGCTCATTTGATCAAGCTTTGGAGCTTTAATTTGGTTTAAAACTCATACATGACATGTTTGAATGTTGTTCTTGAAAATAGGTTTGAATGTGGTTTTAATTGACTCACCTTTGGGGGCTTGAATTCATAAATTGAGCTTTGAAACTTGTTATACATTGAATTTAGTTATGTTTTCCAGAATTTGGGCCCAAGAGGTCGAGTTTGGAGTGGTTGAATGCTTGGTTTGAGCTTGGGAGGCAGATCTGGAAATTCCAGATTTGGCTTCCTCGCTCGAGCGAAGGATTCCCCGCTCGAGCAAGCACCTTTGTCCAGGGCTCCGCTCGAGCGACCATCGAGCGACCATCGCGCGTAAAATTTCAGCATCTAGTACTTTTACTGTTTTGCAGACCGCTCGAGCGAAGGATTCCTCGCTCGAGCGAAGCCTTTGATTTTGGACTTACGCTCGAGCGTAGAAAGTTTCGCTCGAGCGAGGCTCCTATTTTCAGCAAACTTTGCGAAATATTTTCTAAGTGTATTTTTGCATCCTCATCCCATCCTAGGCATTCTTAGGCCTAGTTTAAGGCATCTTGTTGAGGATATCATTGTAGAACACACCAAGGCAAATTAGGGATTAAGTTATGAGATTTCCCAACTGTGTAGCTTAGTGTGTTCAACCTGTGAACTGTGTAGGGTTGGCAACTGGGGAGACACGCTCTAGCATACTGTAGCCCAGAACTCTGTGAGTAACAACTGTGTAAAGATATGTTCAAAATGATTATCTTCTGAACAATTGAACTGTACTGCTTTCTGAACTGTTACTGTTAATTGAATGAATGTATGTCCTCTATTCTGAACTGTATTGTGGCATCCTTAGCAACTACTGTTACTGACTGTTACTGTTACAGAGATCTCTGTCGGTTCCCTCGTGGAGCCACTACTGTTTACTGACTAATGGCCATCATTACTGTTCGGTCTTTTAAGACCTACTGTTACTGTTGTGCTAATGGATGTACCACATATGACTGTTTACTGTACTGAACAACTGAAATACTGATTGAATTGAACTGTTTTCATTACTGTAAGGACATTCATTCTAAACCCCTTTACGCTTTATGTTATTCACTGGGCTTTAGCTCACTGCTCATATATATATGTAGGTGTACAGGCACCAGATCGGAGCTAGGAGCGTCAGGGTAACTCTAGTTTTGTCAAGCCAGCCTTTGCGCCTCACTGCGAGGTTCCGAGTTGCCATGCTATGGCTTGGGGGTGTTTTGGTTGTTTCCCCCGCTTGTCTTCTGTACTGTCTAACTGTTCTGTATAGACTGACTGTTTACTGTACTGTTATACAGGGATTAGGTCCCTGTACTGTGTGACTGTAAATTTTGTATAGATCGTACTGTTTTGTACAGATAGAATGTTTTCTGTACTGTTATGTAGGGTTGAGTCCCTAGTTTGAATGGATGTGAATATTGTGCATACTGTTCTGTACCGTTTATGTATGAATGCATGGAAAATCTTTTGCATACAGACTGTCACAGCTCATTGGACATTGTTTAACTACTGTATTGGCTTCCGCCAGGCCCTGTACTCTGTTTTACTGTATTTCTATTAAGCAGGCCTTCGGTAATCTCGGATTACTGGCCGGTTACGGTGCTAAACCCATAGGGCCGGGTTTGGGTCGTGACAGAGTGGTATCAGAGCGATACTTAACCACGAGTTATACCGCACACACGTGTCCAAATGAGCTATAGGGTGTCCTAGAAAAGTTATTAGGGCATCTCATGAGCATGATAAGTGTGTGGTTATGTTATGACTGAATACATGCTAATGTGTTATGACTGAATACATGCTAATGTGTTAAACTGTTAAACAAATGACTGCTTATGTTTAAAACTGTTATAACTACTTATAGTGAAATGGACAATGCAAATGAACCTGAATCCTCGTCTACCGAGGCAAGAATGGAAAGAATGGAAAGAATGATAGAACTGATAACTGCTAGACTTGAACAACAACAGAACCAACCGCCCCCACCTCCTCCTCCTCCGGTACAGCTGGAACCTAATGCGAATGTGGATGATGGGGATATTATTGCTCTCACCCATAAATTCAGCAAGATGAAACTGTCATCCTTTCAGGGAGGCCTTGAACCGTTAAAAGCTGAAGCTTGGGTTCTGGAAACAGAAAAATTATTCGAAGTGTTTCCGTGCTCAGAAGCGAACAAAGTACTGTTAGCTACCTTCACCTTACAAGAAGAGGCTAGAAGGTGGTGGATGTTAATCCGTGATACAAATACCGTTATGACTTGGGCTCAGTTCAAGGAGTCCTTCTTTGAAAAGTACTTCCCACAATGTGTCAGGGATAGGAAAGTGACTGAATTTGAACAGCTGAAGTAGGGCACAATGTCCGTTGCAGAGTACGAAACAAAATTTACTGAACTTGCCCGTTATGCGCCGCACATGGTGGATACTGAATATAAGAAGGCCAGAAAATTTGAAGGTGGCCTTAATGTGGCAATACTTGACCGGATAAATGTTTTGAAATTACCGACTTTTGTGGGTGTTCTCGACCGGGCATTGATGGCCGAGTCGAACATTGCAGCGGTGAAACAATCTGAAACACCAATAACTGAATGGCATGGTAAAAGGCAGGGTTTCAAATTCAAGAAAGGCAAGCACAACCCAGCCAACAAGAAACAGAACACGGGGTTGACGACTAGCCCCAGCCAAGGGAGTGGGTTCATACCACCCTGTCCTGAGTGCGGCAAGAAGCACAAGGGGGTCTGCTACAGAATATCTGGAGCCTGTTACAGGTGTGGCAAGGTGGGCCACATGGTTAAAGACTGCCCCTCTGCTCCACAAGCCAGTAGTAAAGCTGCACCAAGCGCAGCAGCATCAACTGTAGCACCAAAGCCTAACCCCAGAGCTACCGGGAAAGAGCCCATGAGGCAGGGCCGAGTGTTCGCCCTAGTACCGGGAGACGTGCAAAATACTGAGACCGTTGTGTCAGGTATCCTCTCTATCTGTACACAAAATGCATATGTATTGATTGATTCGGGGTCTACGCATTCTTATGTATCGCATGCTTTTTCACGGAAATTGAATAGACCCTTAGAACCTATGAACTATCTGCTAGCCGTATCATCACCCGTAGGGGGATCCATGACATGTGCTTATATGTACCCCGCATGTGAAATCATTGTTGGGGATATGCATCTGTTTATTGATTTACTGCCATTGAACATTGATCATTTTGACGTAATATTGGGGATGGATTGGTTACAAAAATATCATGCCACTATTGACTGTGTGACCAAGCAAGTTGTTTTCCGTCCACCGGGTTTACCTGAATTTGTGTTTAATGGGAGTGGAGTAGTACCTCCTCCGTATTTGATTTCGTCAGTGAAAGCTGTTAAATTAATTAGAAAGGGGTGTAAAGGATATCTGTGTTCTGTACTGACTGTGTCTACTGATGATAGCGTTAAAACTGATGTGAATTGCATTCCTATAGTCAGAGAATTTCCAGATGTTTTCCCAGATAATCTTCCAGGAGATTTGACTGACAGGGAGATTGAATTTACCGTTGATGTGATTCCCGGAACACAACCAGTTTCTAAAGCTCCCTACCGAATGGCTCCAACTGAACTGAAAGAACTGAAAGTGCAACTGTAAGAACTGTTAGACAAAAAGTTCATCAGACCTAGCACTTCGCCATGGGGTGCTCCTGTTTTGTTTGTCAAGAAGAAAGATGGCTCACTGAGACTGTGCATTGACTACCGTGAACTGAATAAGGTAACTGTAAAGAACAAATACCCATTGCCACGCATTGATGATTTATTTGATCAGTTACAGGGTGCACAAGTGTTTTCTAAGATTGATCTCAGATCGGGGTATCATCAACTGAAGGTTAAACCGGAAGACATTGATAAAACTGCTTTTAGAACAAGGTATGGACACTACGAATTTTTGGTTATGCCTTTCGGAGTCACGAATGCCCCTGCTGCTTTTATGGACCTCATGAACAGAATTTTTAAACCGTACCTTGATGACTTTATTGTTGTATTTATCGATGACATATTGATTTACTCCAAAAGTATAGAAGAACATGAACATCATTTGAGACTTGCCCTACAAACCTTAAGAGAACAGAAACTGTATGCTAAACTATCTAAATGTGAATTTTGGCTTGACCGTGTTATGTTTTTGGGGCATGTTGTTAGCAAAAATGGAATTTCTGTTGATCCGCAGAAAATTGAAGCTGTAGTGAACTGGCCTAGACCAACGAATGTGACTGAAGTCCGAAGCTTTTTGGGATTGGCTGGATATTACAGAAGATTTGTCAAAGATTTCTCCAAAATTGCCCTACCATTGACTCAGTTAACTCAGAAGGGGACATCATTTGACTGGACTGACCAAAGAGAATCTGCCTTCCAGGAGTTGAAAACTCGATTAGTGACTGCACCAGTTCTTACCTTACCCTCAGGTACGGATGGTTATACTGTATTTAGTGATGCTTCTCATAAGGGTTTGGGATGTGTTTTAATGCAGAATGGGAAAGTTATTGCTTATGCTTCCCGACAACTGAGACCACATGAAAAGAACTACCCGACCCATGATCTGGAACTGGCTGCAGTAGTATTTGCACTGAAAATCTGGGGTCACTATCTGTACGGGGTGACATGTGAAGTATACACCGACCACAAGAGTTTAAAGTATTTCTTCACACAGAAAGAACTGAATATGAGACAGCGGAGATGGCTGGAACTGATTAAAGACTATGACCTACAGATATTGTACCATCCGGGAAAAGCCAATACCGTTGCCGATGCATTGAGCCGGAAATCGATTGGAAACTTAGCATGTTTGCTCACCGGACAGAAAGAGCTGCTTTGTGACCTTGAAAAATCTGAAATAGAAATTGTTTTGAGAGAACAAGGTGGAACCTTAGCTGCTATTTCTGCTCAACCGGCACTGGTTGAAGAGATTAAAGAGAAACAGCAACTGGATGACTTCTTGAAGGAGATCATCGAAGAAAGAGAATCTAAACCGAGACCGGGATTCAAATTTGAGAATAATGTACTGAAATTTCAAGAAAGACTGTGTGTACCAAATGATACTGAACTGAAAAGAAGAGTTCTGCAAGAAGGCCACAATTCGAAATTGTCTATCCATCCGGGGAATACGAAAATGTACCAAGATCTGAAACAGAATTTCTGGTGGCCGGGAATGAAGAAAGAAATTGCTGATTTTGTATCCAAATGTCTTCATTGCCAACAGGTCAAAGCTGAACATCAACGACCTGCCGGACTATTGCAACCCCTACCCATACCAGAGTGGAAATGAGAGCATATCACGATGGATTTTATCGTTGGATTACCTCGCTCCAGAAAGGGTATGGATTCAATTTGGGTTATTGTTGATAGACTAACCAAATCTGCTCACTTCTTACCTGTCAAGACAATCTATAATGCGGACAAATTGGCTGTCATCTATATTGATGAAATTGTAAGACTGCATGGAGTGCCTGTGTCTATTGTTTCTGACAGGGATTTGAAGTTTACATCGAGGTTTGGCAAAGCCTACAGACTGCATTGGGTACTGAATTGAGGCTGAGTAGTGCCTACCATCCTCAGACAGATGGCCAATCAAAAAGGACCATCCAAACTCTGGAGGATTTACTGAGAATGTGTGTCCTTGATTTTCAGGGAGACTGGGAAAGTCATCTGCCATTAGCCGAATTCGCCTACAACAATAGCTACCATTCGAGTATTGATATGGCGCCTTTTGAGGCATTGTATGGCAGAAAATGTAGATCTCCAATTTGCTGGGCAGAAGTTGGAGATGGGCCTCTGCTTGGGCCCGAGATTGTGTATGAAACAATTGAGACAGTGAAACTGATACAGCAAAGACTGAAAACTGCACAGAGTAGACAGAAAAGTTATGCAGATGTCAGAAGACGGGACAGAGAGTATGAAGTGGGTGATCACGTTTTTGTGAAAGTGACACCAATGAAAGGCCAGACTCGTTTTGGAGTCAAAGGCAAGTTAGCACCGAGATACGTCGAACCATATGAGATCATTGAGAAAATCAATCCGGTGGCGTATCAAGTTGCGCTTTCTCCTGAAATGGAGCATATGCATAACGTCTTCCACATTTCCATGTTGAGAGACTACCTCCGGGATCCCTTCCATGTGATTGAGCCTGCTCGGATAGTGTTGAGTGATGACTACACTTACGAGGAGCGGCCTATACAGATTGTAAACAGACGAATCAAGAAACTGAGGAACAAAGAGATCCCGTTAGTGAAAGTTGACTGGCAAAACCACGGTGGCGTGTATGCCACTTGGGAAAGGGAAGATGACATGGCCAAAAGATATCCTGAACTGTTTCCACTGAATCCTGTTTTCTTCCAGAATGAAGGTAACTCGAGTTTAGAGGACTAAACTCTTTATAAGGAGGGGAGACTGTAACAACCCTCATACTATTTACTGATTAAGGACTGATTGATTACCGATAATCACCGATTACTGCTAAACGGAACTGATAACTGACTGATAATCGAACTGAATGAAATACTGAACTGACTGACTGAAATTGAAACTGAATTGACTGAGTATATGTTAGTTAATTGCATTCTATCTGTTTGATTGTCTGATTATCTGTTCATGTTTATATGTTTAAACTGCTAATTGAAGGCCTTATCGGCGGCCGAACTAGAAACCGATTGATGTTCCGTGACCCTCATATTTAATGTGATTTTATGGTATAATTATCTGAAAATTGATTAGGTATGATTAAATTAGATTAAATAAGCTAATTAAAGAGTTAAGCTTAATTACCATATTGCCACCCTTAGTGGCCCACTCAACATACATGTTTGAGCCTCATTACACCTTGTATCAAAACACATTTTGATCAGCCATTTTCCTTGCTCTAGCCGACCTTGAGAGGGAGAGAGTGAGTTTCATCTTGCATTGCTTGGAACTTGGTAGAATTGCTTGAAGATTGAAGTGTGGATTGTTAATTTGAACCTCTAGACTTGCATTCAAGGAACCTAGGTATGAATTTCATCCTTTTGACTTGTGTTTAAGTTGATTCATGCATGGTTCATGTCCAATTGTCATGAATTGGTTCATTAATGGTGAGTTGAAGCCCAATCTTTGCATGCATGGTAGTATTGATGGATTTTGAGTTGTTTTCATGACAAAATGTTACATGCATGCTCATATTGTTGTTATAGACCATGTTTCCAACTGGTTTGAAAAGAAATGAGCTCATTTGATCAAGCTTTGGAGCTTTAATTTGGTTTAAAACTCATACATGACATGTTTGAATGTTGTTCTTGAAAATGGGTTTGAATGTGGTTTTAATTGACTCACCTTTGGGGGCTTGAATTCATAAATTGAGCTTTGAAACTTGTTATACATTGAATTTAGTTATGTTTTCCAGAATTTGGGCCCAAGAGGTCGAGTTTGGAGTGGTTGAATGCTTGGTTTGAGCTTGGGAGGCAGATCTGGAAATTCCAGATTTGGCTTCCTCGCTCGAGCGAAGGATTCCCCGCTCGAGCGAGCACCTTTGTCCAGGGCTCCGCTCGAGCGACCATCGAGCGACCATCGCGCGTAAAATTTCAGCATCTAGTACTTTTACTGTTTTGCAGACCGCTCGAGCGAAGGATTCCTCGCTCGAGCGAAGCCTTTGATTTTGGACTTACGCTCGAGCGTAGAAAGTTTCGCTCGAGCGAGGCTCCTATTTTCAGCAAACTTTGCGAAATATTTTCTAAGTGTATTTTTGCATCCTCATCCCATCCTAGGCATTCTTAGGCCTAGTTTAAGGCATCTTGTTGAGGATATCATTGTAGAACACACCAAGGCAAATTAGGGATTAAGTTATGAGATTTCCCAACTGTGTAGCTTAGTGTGTTCAACCTGTGAACTGTGTAGGGTTGGCAACTGGGGAGACACGCTCTAGCATACTGTAGCCCAGAACTCTGTGAGTAACAACTATGTAAAGATATGTTCAAAATGATTATCTTCTGAACAATTGAACTGTACTGCTTTCTGAACTGTTACTGTTAATTGAATGAATGTATGTCCTCTATTCTGAACTGTATTGTGGCATCCTTAGCAACTACTGTTACTGACTGTTACTGTTACAGAGATCTCTGTCGGTTCCCTCATGGAGCCACTACTGTTTACTGACTGATGGCCATCATTACTGTTCGGTCTTTTAAGACCTACTGTTACTGTTGTGCTAATGGATGTACCACATATGACTGTTTACTGTACTGAACAACTGAAATACTGATTGAATTGAACTGTTTTCATTACTGTAAGGACATTCATTCTAAACCCCTTTACGCTTTATGTTATTCACTGGGTTTTAGCTCACTGCTCATATATATATGTAGGTGTACAGGCACCAGATCGGAGCTAGGAGCGTCAGGGTAACTCCAGTTTTGTCAAGCCAGCCTTTGCGCCTCACTGCGAGGTTCCGAGTTGCCATGCTATGGCTTGGGGGTGTTTTGGTTGTTTCCCCCGCCTGTCTTCTGTACTGTCTAACTGTTCTGTATAGACTGACTGTTTACTGTACTGTTATACAGGGATTAGGTCCCTGTACTGTGTGACTGTAAATTTTGTATAGACCGTACTGTTTTGTACAGATGGAATGTTTTCTGTACTGTTATGTAGGGTTGAGTCCCTAGTTTGAATGGATGTGAATATTGTGCATACTGTTCTGTACCGTTTATGTATGAATGCATGGAAAATCTTTTGCATACAGACTATCACAGCTCATTGGACATTGTTTAACTATTGTATTGGCTTCCGCCAGGCCCTGTACTCTGTTTTACTGTATTTCTGTTAAGCAGGCCTTCGGTAATCTCGGATTACTGGCCGGTTACGGTGCTAAACCCATAGGGCCGGGTTTGGGTCGTGACAGTACACAACAATATGAGAATCAAATTTGGGATGAATTTTTATATAAAAATCTTTTTTATATGGAAAACATTTCAAAATGAATATAAAAATGACTTAAAATATGAGATTTTTCAAACATTTTAAAAGGATGTGAGATTTTTAAAATATTTCAAAAGGAGTATAAAAACTACCTGGTAAGTTTTGGCAAAATGTATAATTTCAAACTGTAATACTCCAATGTAACACTCAAACGTAACATTCCAATATAACACTCAAAAAAAAAAATCATAGTGCAATACCCTAATGTAACATATAAAAAGCTTCTTACTGTACTTCTCTCAAACGTAACATTCAAATATAACACTTTAAAAAAAGGAAAAATTAGTCTAAGGTCTCTCTCCCACTTTTAATAATGGAAGAGATCCACAATGTTATTTTATGATGTCTAAGGTCCTTCAACCCCAAACTCATATATCACAGAGAAATTTAAAAAGAAACGAAAGGACTTCAAAAACTGAGTTTGGTCTCTCTCTCTCTCTCTCTCTCTCTCCCCCCTACATCAAACCAGTGCTTCGTCTATCTCCCACCGTTGCCGAGGATCACCATTGTTTGCACACCGCCCATCGCAGTAACTTCGAACACACCGACACCGCGACCCAAGTTGCTGTTGGCTCACACCGACACCATACCAGCTCGCCAATCAGCACTGTCTTCGTCGACCTACTCGCCAACATCGTGACAACTCAGCAGCGCATCCTTCCAACCTCATCAATTCGCTCATGACCGTCAGTACATTGCGTCGTTGACCTACTCCAACTGCTGCTGTGCTGCGGTTTAGCTCACATGCGCCTCTTAGTTTGCATTGCTTCGCCAATTTCAGCTCGGTCGCGGTCATCCGCGTCGACCTCAAACCATACCAGTGCTCACCGGTGCTAGATCAATGTACAATCACCAAGTTTGTACAACACAGCTTTGGGTATCTCGTACAGAATACGTATTCTCATGGTTCTTTATTATTATTCCATGGCTTTTATTTTTGGTTTGAATAATTATTTCTTGAAAGAATTTATTGTTAAAGAGTTGGGATTCGATTCTGGGTTTTAAATCCAAGGTTTTTTTTTTTAAAATGACGAAATATGTGCTTGTTGAAATCAGTTACGAATCTAGGTTTGTTTTAAATTTAGGTTTGTTTCGAATCTGTTTTTTTTTTTTTTATAAAAGGAAATCTTTTTTTGAATATTTAAATTAAAGAAATCTGGGTTTGTTGAAGAAATCTGGGTTTTGAATTTGTTGTTCATCATTGTTGTTTGTTACAGGAACTTTCAACCGAAATTTCCTAGATCATCATTGATGTTCATCATCATTGTTGTTTGTTCACCGGTGCTAGATCAATGTACAAATTTCCTGGATCAATGTACAATCACCAAGGTTTGTTCATAAAAATGTAACTTTGCTGTAAATAGAGAGAATTTCTCTGATCTGTCTAGTTTGGAGAGAATTTCTCTAGTTTTGGACCAGAGAAATTTGTGGTTTTGTTAGTAAATATTGTATTGTTAGCTTACATATTACACAAAGCCAGAGAAATTCTTTGTGAATAGAGCAAGAGAAATTTGTGAAGTCAGAGAAATTTCTCTGGGTTGACTACAGTAGAGGCGTTGGTGAAGTTGGCATTGATAGAGAGAGATTTGTTGATGGCGTTTAAGGTGCCATGTTTGAAGACAGTTGATGTTAGAAATTTTGATAAAGTTTGAATTCATTTTGAGTTTTTAGATTATGAATTTGGTTACTTGAAATTGTGGATTGAAATTGAATGTGTGATTTGATCACAGTGGGAGAGTGATTTGGCTAGAGAAAATCAACAAATTTCTCTGGCCATCACACAGAGAAAATTAACACATAAAAGTAATAGATACAATTTTCTCTGGTTTGGTTAAATATAGAGAAAATTATGAGTAAATCGGAGAATATTAGTCAAATATACAGAGAAAATTGTGAACAAATCACAGAGTTATTTGTGAGCAAATAAACAAAATTCAACCTTAGAGAAATTTCAAAACATAAAAAATAAAAAAAATTGAACAAAATCTTAATATTTGACTAGTTTGAAATTTCAAATTTCTAGAGAAATTTCAAATTTCTCTGGTTTGAAATTTCAAATTTCTTTGGTTTGAAATTTCTTTGGATGGAAATTTCTCTAGTTTGAAATTTCTCTAGATCAATTTGAGGGACCTTAGATATTATG
Organism: Camellia sinensis; assembly: GCF_055761805.1. Lineage (NCBI taxonomy): Eukaryota > Viridiplantae > Streptophyta > Magnoliopsida > Ericales > Theaceae > Camellia > Camellia sinensis. Next base: position 148,614,002 of record NC_138963.1, read on the forward strand.
AAAATATTAAATGTCCTTTATACTATAAAATCTTAATATTAGGGATCCTAAAAAAAAATCCCCTTAAAAAAACTCCTTAGCGTAATATTTTAATATAACACACAAAAAAACTCCTTAGCGTAACACTCTAATGTAACACACAAAAACGCTTTAGTATAACACTCTAATGTAACACAAAAAAAAATTCTTAGTGTATTTTTCTTAAATGTAACACTCTAATATAATATTTTAAAAAAACTCATTAGTGTAACACTCTAATGTAACACACAGAAACTCCTTAGTGTAACATTCTAATGTAACACACAAAAACTTCTTAGCCCTCGTTTGGCATAAGTTAAACAGGGACTTTTTGGCTAAAATAGTTACGAAAAGAAAAAATAAGTTTTCTAGCCAAATAAAACAAATTGTCACATTCAAACCATAATCATTTCATTTTTTCTCTCACAAAAATCAAAAAAGTCAAAAAGCCTATCACAAACGAAACTTTTTAGCCCCAATCTAAAATAACCAAAAAGTCAACCCATATTCCAAAAGTAACAACACTTCAATGTAACATTCCAAAAAAAATCATTAGTGTAATACTTTAATGTAACATACAAAAAAAACTTTTTGATATATTTTTTTTCAAATGTAACGCTCTAATGTAACACAAAAACAAAAACAAAAACAATTTCTTAGTGTACTTTTTCTAAACGTAACACTCCAATGTAACATTGAAAAATAAAAAAGAATGTGAGATTTTTCAAACCATTCCAAAAGGAGAACAAATATTCCTTAATAAGTTTTGGATAAATGTATAATTTCAAACTGTGAGGGTTATGTTTGGAAAAAGTAAACTAAGATTTTTTTTTTTTTGTGTTTTTGTGTGTTATATTGGAGTATGTCTTAGAGTATTACGTTTGAGATTATACTTATTGGAGTGTTACGTTTGAGAAAAATACACTAAAGAATTTTTATTTTTATTTTTTTTGAGTTACATTGGAGCGTTACGTTTGGGAAAAGTACACCAAAGAGTTTTTTTTAAATGTTACGTTGTTACGTTTGGGAAAAGTATGCCAATAAATTTTTTAGTGTGTTAAGTGTTACATTAGAGTGTTAGGCTTTTGTTTGTAATGTGAGATTTGTTTTAGTGGAAAAATCCAAAACTTCTATAATACAAATTTGCCTAAATGTGTAATTTACATTTTAAGAAACGCACTTTTATTCCTAAAAAATTAAATCCAAACATGTAAGTGACTACCCTTTAATGTAATTTCTACTTTAATAGGACCTTTAACTTCATAAAATAAAAATAAAAAAACTCTAAACAATTCATAAAATCAATTTTTTAAACTTATAAGTCCTCAAAAATAAATTCCAAAAACTTTGGGTGTGTTTGGTTTATGTTTTGAGATAAATTTTCAAAAAAAAAAATTGGGAGAGAGAATTTAGAAATTTTTTAATTTGTTTGGTTATATATTTTGAAAATAGTTTTGGAATTTAGAAATTTGGGATGATTTAATATTTTGTTATAGTTGAGTAGATATGTATAAAAGAAAAAAATTATTAAGAATGAGAGAGGAAAGAAAAAAAATGATTAATTAATATGTACTAAAAAAAATAATTTTAAATTTTTTTTGAAAAAAATTTACAACTAAACACGTTTTTAAAAATTTCTTCCAAAAATATATTTCAAAACACCAAACGCACCCTTCATTTTTCTTTTTAATTATAAATTGCAGCACAAAGTTTTCTAATCAATATTAACGAGTGTGCGACATATTGTGTCCTAATCAATATTACGCGCTTCTTGCTGCGCGCTCGGCGAAGCTTCCAAAGTCCAAACTCTCTCTCTCTCTCTTTCTCTCTCTCTCTCTCTCTCTCTCTCTCTATATATATATATCTCTTGGAACGTAGACGCTGTCAAACAAGTGACAAAAAATTTGGTGGACTTGGGTCTAGTCGTTGGAATTTGTGTGTCTGTATGAGCATTTTCTGATCAAAACTTTTTGAGGCCTTTCTGGGTTTCTGAATCTGATCACCCATACAATTAATCAGTCAAGATGGATGAGAGAAAGAAAGGAACGCCATCAATGGGGGTGATTTTCTGTGCTCTGTTCTTGACTGCAACGTTTCAAGTTTGTTTCTCGGCTGCCAAACAGCTTCAAAGTAACATGACGAGGGAGACCCAATCGCCCAATAGTTTTGGATCCTCCTTGCTTTTTCCTGTTCAAGGAGATGTCTATCCAAATGGGTATGTGTTGCTCAATCATTTTGAGTTCCATTCAATACGCTTAGTTGAATTTGTGTGTATTTATTACATAAACATTGTATAATCTTTATGTAGATTTTATGTTTGGTAATTAATTAAATTGTTGGGATTTCTGGGATTGTGTAGTTTGTCTGGAATAGCTTCTTTTTTTTCCTCATCATTTTGTCTATATATTTGTTTTCTCAATTTCTTAGAAAATTTTATGACCCATTTGTTCCATGTACAAATTATTTTGCTGCTTAAAAAAAATATTTGCATTCAAGCTTTTGGATTTGGTACGATTTTGGCATAATTACTTGAAGGTTGTTACAAGATTCCCAGAGTTAGAAAAGGGTTGCCACTAGTCTTGTCTAGTAGATAGATTGCTCGAAAAATCTATCTACTAGACAAGATAGGAATGGAGATTCATATTTCAGTTAGATTTTCCCAAGTTTATGGACATGAAGAAGCTTTTAGAATTGAGTAAACATTGCTTTAGTCATGTAAGACTATAATTAATTGATCCATATGTTTTTCTTTTTTTTACACCATTGTTATACTAAACTAGAATAGCTGATTGTTTTTCTTTATGCTAACATGAATGATTATCTATGTACCCGCCAATTCATTATCAAGTTGTATTGATTAGTGGATAATTCATTATTTAATTAATCTTGATATGATTCCTTTGAAATATCCAGTTGATATTTCCCAGAATTGTATCTCCCCGCAATTGATTTTCTATGTACATTTTTGATTGATTGATTGATTGAAATTCATGAAATTTTCATTATAATGCCTTTTTCTATCATCAATCCAAATATGCAGGTTCTTTTATGCCACCATATATATAGGGAACCCACCCAAGCCCTACTATCTTGATATTGACACCGGCAGTGATCTTACTTGGGTCCAATGTGCAGCTGCACCAAATGCCAAATTGCTTAAGGTAACAATTTTTGTTTTTTTATTACTATAAATACCCAAATAACTGTTCTTCATCCTTTGCTCATCGTTTCTCTCTCTGTTTCTCTCCGTGCGCACACACATACTTCTAAATGCAGTCCCCTAACAAGCCATACAAGCCAAACAATAACGCATTGCTCTGCAAGGACCCATTATGTCCCTTTGTTGACCAACCAACATGCAAGGCACCAAATGATCAATGTGACTACGAGGTTGAGTATGCTGACTCTGGTTCATCTCTTGGTGTGCTGGTTCGGGACTCCTTTGCCCTAAAACTCACAAATGGTTCTGCTTATAAACCCTCTATGGCCTTTGGGTATGTAATATGTGTTTTTTGTTTGTTCCCCTGACCTGAATAAACCTTTATTTGAAATTTGTTGTCAACAAATATTTAATGGGTGAAACATGTCTGCTAAAAGCTTTTATACTCAGTGCTTTTCGGTTCAGTTTAATTAGCACTTTGGGACTTATGTTTATTAAAATGAGTTGTCAAAATTTTGTATTGCTTAAAGCCTCATAACAAAATATTCATTACTTCGACTTAATTTATTTGTCATGTATCTGATCCACTCATTTCTTATCTGCAGATGTGGATACGATCAAGAGTTTTCAGGTCCATTTCCTCCTCCTTATGTAGACGGAGTGCTCGGCCTTGCCAAAGGCAAATCGAACGTCGTGTCACAGCTACGCAGTTTTGGCCTAGTAAGGAATGTGATTGGCCATTGTTTCAGTGGGCAAGGGAAAGGATATCTCTCCTTTGGAGATGATCTCTTGCCTTCTGGACTTGTCTGGGCACCAATGTTGCCCAATTCCTTGTGAGTTAGCACTCCCATAAAACTACTCTTGGCACATATTTCTTTAGATTGCCCTACTAATGATTTATTTCAGGAACCACTATGTGTTAGGACCAGTGGACCTCCTCTTCGGTCAGAAGGCTTCCGGTGCCAAGGGTCTTTCTGTAATTTTTGACAGCGGGAGTACCTACACTTACCTCAATCCCCAAGCTTACCAAGCCACACTTTCCTTGGTGAGTTGGTATTTGGTAACTGGGCTGTTTGCTGCAGCTTATAAAGGCTGCTACTAGGTTTTTTTTGTTTGGGAGTCTGTGCTAGAACGTTTAGTGCAGTTTCTGCTTATAGCTTAGAAGGTAGAAATAGTTTAAATAAGTTGGGAAAAAAAAAATGATTATTTGAAAGTTGTGTAAGAGGTGCTTTTAACTTCTACTTACTGAATATCAATTTCAACTTGAGAAAAACTGCACCAAACAGTCCCGACAAATACAGCTTTCCTTCTTTGTGAGAAACTAATCAGTGATAGTGTCTTCAGATAAAGACAGCATTATTGGGGAAGCAGTTGAGTGCAGTAAAGGATGGAAACCTCCCGGTCTGTTGGAAAGGTGCAAAACCGTTTCAATCCATTGATGCTGTCAAGAACTACTTCAGTCCCTTGGTATTGAGCTTTAAAAATGCCAAGAATGTCGGTTTTGTAATCCCACCTGAAGCTTATCTCCTTGTCACTGTGAGCACCTCTTGAGACCGTTTTACTCATTATTTTGGAACAAAATAGAACAAATTGTACTTTAAGGCTGTGCTTAGATCAAGGATTTGAGGAAGGTTTTGGAGAGGGAATGGAAATATGAAGGGAAACGTGAATGAAATACAAGCTATATTTTTGCCACATTCCTTTCTCTCTCCAAATCTCTCTTTAAATCCTAGATCCAAAACACAGCCTAAAGATGATACTAAACAAGCTGTTCCTGTGCAGTCTAAAGGCAACGTGTGCTTGGGTATATTGAATGGAGCGGATGCAAAATTGGGAAATTCAAATATAATTGGAGGTACGAAAAATACAAAAAGAACAAATTTCCGATACATGAAAGTTTATTTACTCAGTACAACCCTCAATTTATATATTTTTTTGGCATTTCACAGATATTTCGTTTCAAGACAAATTGGTGGTTTATGACAACGAGAGACAGATGATTGGATGGACTCCTTCTAACTGCAATAAGCTTCCCAAGCCTTGAACTGTTTTTTTTTTTGGGGGGGGGGGGGGGGTAGTTATCCTTCTTTTCAATATGAGTTTAGAGCGTTCATTTAGTTGAAATTATTTTTTCTTGGTTGCCATTATAATAAAGGTTGTTTCTCGGCTTTGGGCAGCCGTGTTGAGTATATTAACAGATCATTGGCCTCCATTTAGATGCTTCCAGAGAAGAGGCTGAAAAAATAAAAGGCTATCAAGGCAATACAGATGCTTGTTACAAGAAAACGCTCATATATGATGATCGCCTTGATGACTTTTTCCTGTAATCAACTTAGTGAATATGAGAAATAAGATTGATCATCAGGGTTCTATATAAGAGTTACATTTGAAGTTAACTGACTGAGATCGATGAATTTGCATACTTTTTTTGTAGGACTAGATAACATTAGGACTCTTTGTTCTCTGTTGTCATTCATTTTTAGCTGGGAATCATTTCCAGCTGCTTCTCTCTCTCTCTCTGTGTTGATTTCTGTTTTGTGCAAGCTGGGAGAGGCAAATAGAGAAGGGAGTGTTCTGGTGAAAAAAAAAGAAATTTGAAGCAAGTGTGGGGGGACATTAGTGTCATTTCCGTTGTTGACAACATATATTGTACTGTAGTCCTTTGCATAGAGCAGTTTGCATGACTTTGCGAGTTTATAAATGATTGAATCTCCTCTGCCATCCCCTAGTCGTGTGATTTGGAATAGTCTCATCTATAACAAATTAGAACTTGATCGTTTGCTTTATCAAGTGATGTTCAATCTCTTCAATTGAGCTTTTTTATTGAAGTTCTTCTACTTGTACAGAAATTAATCACAGAATCAGACATAATTCTCTTACACGGTTGTCTACATTGAAGTTGTCCTAAGATGCGTAATGCATATAACAAACTTTGGTTTGGTGCTAAAGTAACAGTGAGGACTTGTTTGATTGGTAGAATTAATAGTAAAAAGATTAATAATTTATATAATTAATGTAGGATTAGATATCCAATTAGATTAGTTGGATAAATACTTTTCTCCTGTCCACCTTTGTTTTGCAATGGACATGAAATATATAATCTTAATTATATGTTTTTATTGCATTATCAGTTGTGGGATTAAAAAATTAGTCAATTTTGTTAAATAGAATGTCCATTGAAATCTAATTTGAATAACAAAAATTACAACCAAACATTGAACTGTGAGTTTTATGAATTAATAATTTCAATCATATGTTATAATATGTCTAATCAAACAGTCTTGAATGTATTTTTTATTTTGTGTCTAGATTGGTCAGAATTACGAGAAGTTATGACAAAATCTTATTAATTTTATAATTTAACCAATTAGTCTGAACTTTTGTTTAATCTTTTTCATTCAATAGTCCCCAATATGGGAATACCATGTGAATGAATTATTTATCTAAACTCTAATTTTCTTAATCAAATATAAAATAATGTATTTATTGATTTCCAAATAATAGCCCCAAACAAAAGCGACCTTAGCAACTAGTATTTATCATGGGCCTTTTTGTTTGGAACATCAGGAAACGTTCAGAGTTGAAGCTGGGCCAGGCCCAGCTTTGAATTACAAGTGTTCCCAAGTCCAATAGGCCTAGCCGATGTTGGGCCAGACCAACCGTTGGTTGACGACTCCACCCTGTTTGGTTTTAAAACTTTAATATTATTTTTAAATTTTTTATTTTTCGTATGTCTAAACTTTTATTTCACTTTTTTTACATTATAATTAATTATTTTTACTTTTTTAGATCTATTTAATCCAAATACATTTAAAATTAAAATACTTACGAAAAAATTTATAAAAAAAAATAAAATTGCTAGATACAAAAAACTACTAAAAGTTAAATATATTTTTTGTATTTAGTATAAATAAATAAATTTCTTCATAAATATTTTATTTTTGAAAATGCATTAGCTTAGTGTATCAAAAAGTAATAATATGATATTAAAATACGAATTTTTTTTGCTAAAGACAATACGAAAAACAAAAAATTCAAAAACAAAATGACAATCTAAAATGACCCAATTTAAATCCAACACGATTTCCACCCCATATGGAAGTTCTTTCAGCATGCAAATGCTTCTTTCTTGCTATCCACAGAATAGCAAATTGGTGTTGTTGCAAACTGTGACAGGCTTCCCAAGTCCTGAAAATCTCTTTCATTTTCTTACCTCCACATGAAAACTCAGCTGAGGGCATTCTCACCGGGTTTTTCTCTTTGCTTCGTTTTCTACAGCATCGATCATGAAGGGATTTCTAAGCCTCATCTTTGGAGAGCCTTCTTCTGCAACTCATGGTTTGGGAAAAGAATAAGCTGGGCAGCAAAAGGAGCTCAAAATAAAAAATCAAAAATAGCATAATGCAATTATACATGACAAATACATACAATTGTTCAGTTATAGGAGGTTCATGAGAGTTTTTTGTTCTACTGTCACAGTAGGACATGTACATCAAGGGTATATCCCAAATACAAAGGCAATACAAATTTTATAAGAGGATGTCTATGTTATACAGTCACTTGGTTCCATTCTCACTACAAGTTAGCTGCACAATCTTAGCTTCCAACAAGTTCATCTCCATTGTTGTTGGTTGCACAAAATAACCGAGGACCACAGACCTCTTCGAGACATGAATGGTTATCATTCTGAATTCACTGTACAGGAATGCATTCGACCTACATAATACCTGTGAGACATGCCAAAAGGGAAGATCATCAGATGGATCACACTTGCGCATAATCTATTTAGTTAAGATTGTTTCTCATCAGATAGAAGCATATACACCATTTCCTCACTATTCCAGAAAACAATGATTATTCAGATATACCAAGCATGCATGGAATGGAAGAAAGATGACTGCCACAAAGAAACAATTATGGTGGCCTATTTACTCACTCACTATATGGTGCCTCAGTTTCATGGTTTTTTAATTCTACAAGAACGCAAATTAAGGTTGACTACACATTTTCTGCAGCAACAATTCATATATACATTCTTTACTCTTTGTTTTTCTTTGTTTCTTTTTTGGGGTTCCTTTCAGGTACACATACAAAAGACAGGAAAATGCTCAACTGCACTCAGATCATCAATAAGGTACACAGTAACTGTTAAAATTTACATCACCTACCACCCATTTACCATCACCTACCACCACCTACTCCTCACCTACTCCTCACCTACTACACTCACCCTCTCCTATATAATGAGCCACTCACTATTTGTAATACACACAACATTCATCAATCAATAATATATATATTTTTTAACATGGTATCAGAGCAAGGTTGAGAAGCTAATAATTCTGCTTCACCGGCGGGCGGCAGCCTCGCCTTGGCCGCCCGCCGGACCTCTACTGGTTGCGTTTATCCACTAGCACTAGTACATCTCCGATGAGCAACACATCCTCATCCTGCCACCCCAGGCTCTTCGTCGCCGACCTCGCCCTTGGGGTTTCCCTCTGCCTTCAGGGACTCTGGGTGCTTCAGACCGTCCTCCCCCCCAGAAAATCAACACCAGCTGCTATGGCAATACTTCTCCATTTCATATTCCTTCTTCGCCTGTGGTGTTGCAGTGGAGCTCGTAACCTTTGGGCTGTAAACATGCTTTATCTCACCACGGCTTCTGGTAATGATCTCATCTAAAATCTCTCTATCCTCTGCAAATGAAGCTCTTGCACCTAGCTCTGTCTCTGTAGCAAGAGTGAATGGTAAAGCCGGTGCCTCTTCATACTCCGCCGCATCTAAATCTTGAAGTTGTGCTCCTTTGAAAAACTTGGGAAGAAAATATTGTCTTACAGGAACCAAAAGCATGATCATCAGAGGGAATAAAAGCCCTGCGATTGGAACCCATGTGATCCCAAAACAAATAAGCAAGTACGTTGTTTGGAATATTGTAAATGTCACGCTTGTCTTGAATGGCACAGTTTCCACAAAGGTGGTGTGGTACTCCTCGAGAACTTTGAATCTTCTGCTTGGAGCAGTGAATAGTAATAATATTCTTTCCCAAAACTGGTTACCAGGTAAACTTTCAATTGCCATAAAGGCAAAGTATCCCCAGAGCACTGAGGTTGGAATCATCTTGAGGAAAGGCATGGCAGCAACACATCCTGCCACCATTGTGGCTTGAAGCAAGTTACTAACACGCTGTTCTTTGAGAATGGTACCCACGTTTCAGTATCTTTACAACCAAACCTCTCTCTTTTTGTCTCCCCACCATCATTGCATCCACCTCCCCACTTTCCTTTCCTTTCTTTTTATTTTCTTTTCTTTATTCTCCACTCCCAAAAACATTATCATCCACGTTGCTCCACTTTTTCTCTTTTCTTTTATTTTTTTATTTATTTATTTATTTTATTAAACAAAAAAAAAAAAAAAAAAAAAAAAACAAACAAACACGGAGGAAGAAGACGAACTGCAAAATTTTATTCATATCGGGCCTCACCCCGATCATCATTTTACACAAAAAAAAAAAAAAAAAAAAAAAAAAAAAAATACAAACAAAACAACCACACCCACAGTGGGATTTTTCTTTTCCCTTCTCTATTCTACTGCAGGTCTCTTCTTCTTACTTTTATCTTGGGTGTCCCGTGCCAGTCCGGTCTCCGTGTTTCCTTGTCCACTGAGCACGTTCACTCCCCCATACTCCTCCACTGCAGCATATGGAGGACCTCCAAATCGGAACATCACGGTGGCCTTCCGCTTCAGCTCCTTGTTTTCTGCCCTTAGCACGCTTATCTCTGCTCGCGCATCCTTATACATGCGTTGGAGCAGAGCCAGCTGGGAGTTTAAATGTTGCACCTCATTTGTTCTACTCTGCAGCCGGTTCGACAAATTTGTAACCGCAGTCATGGTTTCCACACATGACTTCAATGTATACTGATTGGCTTCCACATCCGACTGCACTGCCATTCTTTGCTCCACAGACCGCATCGGAAAGTTCAGCGGAGCAAACTCCGGGGCACTTGGTTGAGGTTCCAGTGCCACCGCTCCAGTTATCTCTCTTGTTGACTCATTGAGGTCGGGAAAGAGGGTGAGCAGACCGCGGGAAGATGAAGCCATTTTTCTGGGCAACAGCGTGTTACCGAGTGTTACAGAGTATCTCTCTCAGCAAAGGACGAGTTTTTCAGGGGATTTTCAGAAGTTTTTTTGTCTGCCTCCGCCTCAGCATCCACCTTGGTTAAATAGCCAAGGCAGCCACGCGTATCGCGCGCCCCTTGCGCCAGACGACAAACGGGCGCGCCAGCCAAGACGACAAACTCACGTGCCTCGCCATCATGTCCGGCACACCTTTTGATAAATTGGGCACGCTTTTTGATGGCACGCCTTTTGACAGATTGGGCACACCTTTTGAGGGTGCGCCTTTTTCAACGGTCCGACATGACCCTATAAACTGTCCCGACATTTGATTCCGGTTAGCATCCAGTGTCCTCTACACCGTTATGACACCGCCATCCAGTGTCCTCTACAACGTTATGACACCACCATCCAGTGTCCTCTACAACGTTATGACACAACCATCCAGTGTCCTCTACATCGTTATGACACAACCTTCCAGTGTCTTCATCAACGGTCTGACACGACCATACAGTGTCTCCTATCCTTTTTTTTATTATTTTTTTACTTTTATGTATTTTATTATTTTGTTCCTCTCTCCAAACTCAAGTTGGTTAGTTTCTATCCTCCTTGAGTTTGCGGGGGACTGTTAAAATTTACATCACCTACCACCCATTTACCATCACCTACCACCACCTACTCCTCACCTACTCCTCACCTACTACACTCACCCTCTCCTATATAATGAGCCACTCACTATTTGTAATACACACAACATTCATCAATCAATAATATATATATTTTTTAACAGTAACCCCAATGGATATCACAAGGAAATTCCTTTATGCCTCAAATACAAACACATTGTGAGGTTCCAAGTCCACACGGCTAACATTTTGGTTCCATAAAATTACAATTATTCTCACGATGTCTGGAACTTCAAAGAAGTTCGAACTAGAACCAAAACTTGGGCTTCCCATGAGCTAGTTCGAGAGAAGGCATCAAAGTGAAACAATTTGATTGAAGCTCATAGATATCAGAACTGTTGGATACGAGCCCAAAATAATTAAGATGTCTCAAATTGAAGTCATTTTTCATACATGTTAACAGAGATTCAATTCAGTAAACAATTAAGCCATAGAACATTGACTCAAGATTCATAGGTGTCTAGGTACAGGTAATTTATCATGTTAAGATCAAATTAAAATACCACCTGACATAGGAGCCCAGTGACTCCCCAGACAAGAAACAAAGGTGGTGAATTAGTGGTTACATCTGTAGCCATATATGCATTTCAATACAAAATTGAAAGGGAATGAAATGGATAAATTTGCTTATGAAACAAGTTAATTTAATAGAAATGTCTAAACAACCTTTCATGTATTCGACAGCTCAGAAAATATCAATTTTATTTTCACCAACATTTGCAAAACTATAAAAGCATAATTATTGTCCATTTGCTAGGGAAGCCATGAATGTGGACTCACCTATGCATCAGAATCTCCACTCCAGCATGTTAGAAGGCATGATTTGAGAACTACATATCATAAACCAGAGAATATTAGCCATAAGGAAAATATATGTAAAAAGAAGGGCAAATTACATATACCTTCCTCGAGGTTTAGCTAAATTACAGATACCCTCCTGAGATTTCGGAAATTACAGATACCCCCTGAGGTTTATATTTTCATGACAAATTACCCCCTGAGGTTTATATTTACATAATAATTTGTCCCCTAATTTGTTATGCAAATAGTACATTCAGGGGGATATCTGTAATTTTTCAAACCTCAGGGGGATATTTGTAATTTTGCTAAACCTCGAGGGGGGTATATGTAATTTGCCATTATATAAATAAAAATTAAAAAAAAAAAAAAAGAAGGCAACAAAGTCCCAGCAGAAAAGATGGCGTGGAATTGTAGATGAAACTGCCATGACACATCAAGCCTCAAAATAAACTTCATGTCACATAATCCAAGGATTACAAATGTGACCTTGAAGCCAAAGTCATTTAGAAGTCACAACAACTGATGATTAAATGCAGACAAATGGCACAGATTGAGAAGTATTATATTGCAGTTAACATTTCAGCAGGACACAGTACAGTACTGTCAAAAATGGAATGCCAAAACTCAAGGAACAAAATGAAGTTAATAATATAAAAGATGATACTTATGAGGCTTTTTTTTTTTTTTTTTTTCTCAAAAGCAATGAAGAATTTTATTAAGCATAAGCAAGCAAAAAGAGAGGACAAGGAGTCCTCGTACAAGGAAAGAAATCAAAACAAAAATCGGGAAATAACAAGAAAAATCCAATCACCAAGGATGGCAAATAGCAGCCTAATCCCTAGAAATCAAGAAAAATGGAACTCCTTTAAAAGGAAGAGACACAAAAGCCCAAAACGAAGCCAAATATCCCGCCTTATCCCATAGAGATTCTGCATCTGACTCCTTTCCATCAAAGATCCGTACATTTCTCTCTAGCCAAATAGACCAAAAGATAGCTAAAACAATACAAGACCACGATGTTTGGGCTCTCTTATTGCAACCCAACCGTTCAAACCTAACAAGAAGCATGTGTGTGCACTCCCTCGGAGCAACCCACTAATCATCACACAGACCGAAAAGACGCTGCCATAATAAAAGGGCCACCAGACAATGGAGAAATAAATGATCCAGTCTTCTCATTATAAGAAATCATAATCTGTAAATTTTCACCAAGCACTTGCACTTTTAAAGTTTCATTGGCCTTGTTTCAGCTAAATTTCTTGATCTCCCAAAGATAAACTGGCAATGATCCACATCAAAATGTTTCTCCATTAAAATTAGGACACTGAACGTATTAACATGCTGCTGAGAAACCCAAACCAAACAAACCGAAACATAATTATGTTATGACCATATATGTTATATTATATGTACCCAACAGTCATTAATTTTTTTTAAATGAAGCGGGCTAACAGACAGGCTTTTCAGGTGGCCTCTCACAGGCTAACAAGTTGGGCTAACAGGCAGGACTGAGTCCAACAAGCAGGCCCAGGTCTAAGCCTAAGTACCATTCAGGTTAGTCCAACCTGCCTTGGGCTGGGTTGCAGGCCTCCGGACCGAACGATTACTCTTACTAACAACTTAAGTTTTTAGGACTAGTAGTGATCTAACAGAGAAAAATATCACAAAGACCATACACATTATAACTCTGGGCAAAGAAAAGATGCAATAGAAGAAACGCACGACATTGTAAAAAAATCCCACAATAAACATGTGAGACATGGCTACATCGTAAATCAGACGTGGCAACATACAATATTAGAAAGCATTGACATTATACAAAATCCATAGATAGAAAACAAACAAAAGAAATAGCACCTTCACATGGCAAATCTTCGTAATAGCCTCAACATGAAGGTTTTGAAGTTCTTCAAGAGAAGTGATATCGAGACCAGAAATATCATCTCCCTGAAATGAAGGAATTTTTTCTTTGGAATTATTGTTCATATAGAAAGAATTTCATAACTACTTGGGCTGACTGAGGAAACTGCAGGAATTTAGAGCTAACAGGAAAATTTGAATGTTTTGGTATAATTTTGGTAAGTTCAAAAATTGTGTACATGTACATAAATACTAAATACATTTCAAACTGAAGGTTATGTAATTGGATAAAAATGCTGAAAAAGTTGAGTAAATACATATAAAAATTCCAAATATTTTTTAACAGGAGTTCATGTCATATAATCACAAAACCTGGAAGGCACATACCTTCAATCTCAAAACCAAACTTTCTAGTTCTTTGCACCTTCTCCTTTCTCTGTGGTAATTAGCTTTTAATTCTTCAAATGTACTCTTCTCATCCATGTTTCCACATTTGTTATCTTGTTCATATGGTTTTTTGGAAACACCATTAGATGAAGAAAATCTATTTCCAACTACTGTTTGCAAATTGTTAGAAACATGATCCCCCTGTGAAGAAATGTCCTCATAATTCATGCCAGACTTCCTCATCTCTGCAACTAGCACCCACATATTGGCCAGCTCATTTTCCAGATCTTCTTCACGACACTTTGCTTCATTAAGTCTTTTCCGCAGCTCATCTGCTATTTCATCACTCTCAGATAATGCAGTTACCAAAGAAGTTTCTTTTTGGTATCTTGTGTTAAGTTCATGCTGCAACTCCCCCACCAATACATTGTCGGGTTTTCTTGAGCATGCATCAGGTTGAGCATCATTGCCACTATTTTTCTTCACATCAAATGAAGCAGATCTTTGAAAGGAGTTAGATATACAACAAGCCTCCTTTGCAGCAGCCAGATCAGCAGTCAGTTTAGCATTTTGGTAAGTAAGTTTTGTCACTTCTTCAGCCAAGTTACGCAACTCAACTGCTGCATCTGCAGCCAGCTCTTTTGCATAGGAAGCTTCCTCAGTCAGTTTTTCGCAGTGAATTTCAAGCTTGTCCTTTTCTTCAGTTATTTTCACCTTTTCTTGGCTCAGTGTCTCTATTTCAGCAGCCTAAGTCAAAATAATGAAAAGTATACTCATCTTTAGAAGCATAACATCACAACGATGTAGTACCACAACAATTACCAAAATGATAAGATAATGCTCAGGACAGAAACAAGTAATAGACATCCATAGCAGCGAAGGACAAGAAATGGAAAAGAAAAATAACCTGCATAAGTAGCTGGGAATGCAAAGTAGTATCACTATTGCACTCTTTGGACTCCTCTTGGGAGAATATTCTATTCAAACTCATAACACTTGTAGGAGTACTTTCATCAATACAAGTTTCCCCATATCTCCTCTCCAAAAAGTCCTCAGCACAAGTATTGTGTCTGGTGACTCCAATGTCTGCAGGGTGTTGTAGACAGCCATACGTTTTCTCTGGTAATAAAGAATCAAGCTGTTGCCTCAGTAGAAGAATCGTTTCTTGCATCTCAGCATTCTCTGATACCTTGTTAAAGCAACACAACTTTGTCAGAACATTAAAAAATGTAATAATTTAAGAAGATATCATGCAGCAGTACTGTTTACCTTCAATTGTAGTTGTTCTTGGAGTATTCTATTATCAGCTGTTTTAATCTTGATTAGCCATCCCACAACAAAATGATCAAATTAGTACAAATGTTTTCCATTTGATAGCAAAATATTTTGCATCAAACAAGTTCGTAGATTAAACATACCTCGAGATCGAAAGTTTTTTCGTTTAGCTGAGTAGTAAGTTTGGACAAAGCCTACATCAGAATGAATAGAAAGCATATTTGATTCAGTAATAAGAACAAACCACAATGCAGAGATGATAGAGAAAGAGAGAGTTCACTTACATTACTAGTAGCTCCTAATGATTAGAAAAACCAACAATGAAAATTTATCAATTTATAATTTCTTACTTGAGCAACAGAAAATTTTCATTCCAAATGAACTCTTTCTTGCATTAATTAACTGCATAAAATTACCTGAGACATTTCGATGCTATTTGAAGCATGCCGAGTCATCTCTACTGACCCAACCATACGGTGCTCTAGCACTCGTATTTGGAGTTTTTTTTCTTTAATTTCATCCTTCAGTTTCTGCATTTGCTCCTGTATGATAATTACAAGCACCAAGAGGTGAATATTAACATCAATCACATTTACGCATTCTTTCTTAGAGTGAGGAACTCTTAAGAGGTGACTAACCTGAAGTTGTGAGTCTTCAGGGTTGCTAACTGCTTGCTCTGACAGTCTTTTCAGAGAACTAGTACACAGTGCCACTTCCCCAGCTAACATTTTCACCTGCTCACGGAGAAGATCCATTTGATCGATAATTGTTGTCCCAGTCTGCAAAGAAATCATTCAGCATTCAAGTTAAATTCTAGCTTGAAGCCAATACTCTTAAAAGATTCAACTTCTATTAAACCAATAATTTGGATAGGAAGGGGAACTAAGGAACATTAGCAGTGCAGGTTATGCAGAATCTGCAACATTACTAGTTTTCCTGGCATTAGATCGCTTTTGACATTTTTCTAAATTTCAAACATCTGTACACTTCAAACAAATCACAGTAAAGAAATCCATTCCAAAGCAAATTTAATATTAATATACTATGGACTTTCTGATAGTTTTAAAAAATATATATAAATTTCAGGATTACAGTCCTATGAAGGTACAAGATAATCTTACACTGGAGGCCAATTAAAACCTTTCAGCTATGGTTCTATCCCCCAAAAAAAACTACTGCACCAAAAATTAATTTGGGATTCGAAGTGGATTTTTGTAACCCTATTCATTTATAAATGATTACTTTGAAGGAAGAATATATCTGCCAAAAAAGGAAAGGAGAAAGCATGACTATTATGCCTCTATTCTTGGAGTTACTGAAAAAGATCCAATTGCTACAAAGAGACTAATGAAGAATGGGGTAGGAGAGAGAGAGAGAGAGAGACGCTCAATCAGCCACAGCTGATAATACCCAATAATATTATAACCAAAACTCTAGGAAACATAGGTGCGGATACGGATGCGGGTGCAGGTACGTTACAGGTACACCAATACAAAAAACCAAAAAAAACAAAGTGTGGGTACGGTCCAGTACATCTATAAAAAAATGGGAGATGTGGTCAAAACCCCTTCATAATAAAATTTTAATGTATTAAGGACAAGCACAAAAAAATTTCCATGCAAAGTCCAGGATATACCACTATTACCAAAATATCTTTATTGACTAGTTTAATATTTTTAACTTTAAAATGATATAACTTTTGATCTAGATACCAGTTTTTAATAAAATTAGTATTTTTAGAATCCTTCATCAAAATCTATTAAACAAGATGCAGGTTGACTATAAATTCTTTAAATTAAAAAAAATAATTACCATCAAAATTAACTTATACAGCAACATTTTACTTTTTTTGACATTAACATTTTACTCAGTTTCACAGTAAAATGTTACCGACTACTAGAGTAACACTTTACTGTCTTCTTGAACATGGCATCAGTACCAAAAAACAGAGCACAAACTGAAGGAAATTTTACGAGTTCTTTCACTACAAGTTCATAAACAAATCAACAACAAACAACAATTCAACCAAACTCTCCTTAATCACACGGATTTCTACACCCACCACCACTTTCATCAAAACCCAACCAAGACCCAAACCCAGACCCACTTTCACTGCAACGGTCGGCATGAAACGTTCTTCCTCTGCTGTTTCCTCACGGAACTCTTCTTATTTTTCTTCTTCTTCTTCGTTTTGGTTCATGAATTTTTGGAATTGGATTTTGATTCAAGTCATGGATTGGGTCTTGCAAGAGGATTTCCATTTTAATAGAACCACCTGTGAAGAGTAAGATTCCGAAGCAGTGGGAATAGCTTCTTCAATCTCATTCAAATCTCTCACGTATATATGGAAGGGTAAGATTATCAAAAAAGAAATAGAAAATTGTTTCTGTATCCTCCATCAAGTATGAGCCTCCAGGGAAGGGGGTTTATGAAAGAAAAATTTATGGGTTGTCCTTTTCACCAAAGAAGGGCCCAATAGAGGGTTTTTGGCCAAATTTCCTATAGAAAATTGTTTCTGTATCCTCCATCAAATATGAGCCTCCAGGTGTGGGGGTTTATGAAAGAAAAACTTATGAGCTGTCCTTTGCATCAAAGAAGGGCCCAATAGAGGGGTTTTTGCCAAATATCCCTAAAAAGAATGTATATTTTATAAATTATATTAGTACATGACATTTAATAATTAAAAAATCAAAGGTAAAAAATAATTAAAGTATATTTATAACTGTTAAAAAAAGAATTCTAAGTGCTTTTTAATTTTTGATAATTGGAGAAATACCCTATATTTTTAAATTTTAAAAAAGTATGCACAACATAATTATTCAAGTAAAATTTAAAAAATAAAAATACATGCATGTCCTATAGTACCCATAGAAGTACCCAACCTATACCCAGGCCGTACCCATCCCGTACTCATGTCATTTCCAAGTCGTACCCATCCCATACCCAAAGTATTTCACGTACTAGATACATATTTTGCGTACCCAGTATGCATGCAGTCATACTGGTACTTGTATGGCAATATTTTTGGAGTAACCATGCTTAGCCAAAACTACATATTACAATGCCAAAAGGCTAATATTTATAGGCCAAAGCCTTAAATTAATATAGGAAACTAAACCTAGTATAATTTGAAAACATAATAAAAAATATCCAAACCAAATATTCATTTTTAATCCTAGTTAAATAATGATATTACCAATTACATTTATGGGACCAAAAAGTCTTTAGCCCCACAAGTTCGCCCTGGGCTTCCAAATCAGATAACAGGCTTCCAACCAATCAAGGAATGCACCATCAATTCTTCCCCGTTCAAAAAAACTCGACTCTGGCAAGTTAGAAGCACATCCAAGAATACCGTCTGAAGGAGGAACATGCCAAATCAACAATGAATTTTTCTTCAACTTGACAATGTGTGAATTGGTGGCACAAATAAGATTGTACTTTGTGTTGACATATTATAATCACCGAAAGGCACTTAGCATATTATATTAGCCGAAAGTCTCTAGGATCTGTAATCATTTTTACGCACTCAGGGATTATCTTGTAATTGTCTTCTTTGTAAACCCTAAATCTTCATTTATAAATAAGGGGTGATATCTCATCATACCCTAAGCTGGTTACCCAAGCTTCATGGTATCAGAGCATCACCTCCAGGGCTAGGGTTCAAAGCATACCTAGTTGGATCATCTGCTGAATCGATCTTCTGCCATCATCATCATTCCGCTTCGTCTTCGTCTCTGCCATCATCATCATCCCGCAGTTCGTCACTCGTCTTCATCAATCGCAGTTCATCCCGCAGTTCGTCGCTCGTCTTCATCAATCGCAGTTCGTCGATCTTCATCGCAGTTCGTCGCTCGTCGATCTTCTCCCGCAGTTCGTCGCTCGTCTCAGCCCTCGTCCTTGTCGTCCTCACCCTCGTCCTCGTCGTCCTCTGATCTAGGTATATATATATATATATCCTGATATAGATATATCACTATAGTCTGATATATATATTTATATATAAATAGATGTATATATAAATAACTCAACATAAAAAAAATAAAAAAAAAATAAAAAAAAAAATAAAAAAAAAAATCAAATTAAAAAAAAAATCAAATAAAAAAAAAATAATAATAAAATAAAATAAATAAAAAAAAACAAAAGAAAAAAAAAAAAACAAAAAACAAAACAAAACAAAAAAAAAAAAAAAAAAATGGTTTCTTAATTTTGTACTTTGTATGTCTTTATAGTGATCATTGTGCCTGTTATCTCACTACCACCTTCCGGGTTTGTGATTTCCACTAATTTGTTGCGGGTTTGGTAGTATTGTATCCATGACAGATTCCACTAGTGTGTCCTCTTCGTCTCAAACACCAAAAAGTGAGAGTCTCATTCTACCTACTACCATGATTGAGAACCCCAACCCTAGTCTGAAAATCACCACCTCTCTATTTAATGGTCAGAACTACCTAGCATGGTCTCAAAGTTTGACTTTGTTTTTAAAGAGCAGAGGGAAGATGGGGTATGTTGATGGCAGGATACAGGCACCTAGTACCACTGACTCAAGTTATGACCAATGGGAGATTAACAACTCTTTGATTATGAGTTGGCTTATCCATTCGATGGTTCCAGAACTTGGTGAGGGCTACTTGTCTATGGAGACTGCCCAGGACATTTGGGAGGCTGTGGCTGTTACCTATTCCCGCAAAGGAAATTTTTCACAGGCATTTGAGTTGCGTCGCTCTATTGAGAGCACACTTCAGGGGGAGCAGACTGTTCTTCAGTACTTCACTTTCCTCACCAACGGCTGGAAACGCCTTGACCACCTGGAAGACTATAAGCCCGTTTGCCCTACTGATTCTATCGGGTACAAGAAGTTCATCGCACGGGAACGGGTCTTTAAATTTTTGGCTGGCCTAAATATGGAGTATGATCCAGTTAGGGGTCGAGTTCTGAGTATGGACACTCTTCCTTCACTGCAAGAGGCATTTGCCTATGTCCAAAATGAGGAGAGTCGTCGGTCTGCTATGATGTCCCCTGTCTCTACTGACCGTTCCGCATTACTGTCTACTCCTCGAGATAGCCTCAGCCTGCCTCCTCCGTCTGCTGCTAAGGAGTCTGTGTTCTGTGATTATTGCAAAAAGCCGCGGCATACTCGTGAGACATGTTGGAAGCTTCATGGGACTCCATCTGGGGGTCGAAATGATCGGTCGGGTTCTCGAGGAGGTCGGTCAGGCCACTCTCGAGGACGTGGTTCCTATTCCCGGGCTCATCAGTCGAGTGCCGTTGATACCCTTGATTCTAATTCCCCTTCTGCTACCCAAGCTTCTGATACTGAGCTGGAGGATGCTTTGCGCCAATTGTTGGACCGCCGATCTTCTACTGCTCTCAGTACCGCTTCCTCGTCCTTTGCCCGCTCAGGTAACTTAGTCCCTTCTCCTTGTGCTTTCCTGTGTCATACATCTTTGCCTTGGATTATTGATTCTGGTGCCTCAGATCATATGTCTGGCTCCTCTGATCTTTTCTCTGCCTATAAGCCCTCTTCAGGTCAGGACAAAGTTAGGATTGCCGATGGAACTGTTTCTTCTATTTCTGGAAAAGGTTTAGTCCAAGTCACTCCTACCATGCATCTATCTTCTGTTCTCCATGTTCCCAAGTTTTCTGTTAATCTGTTATCCTTAAGTCGTCTTACCCAGGATTTGAATTGTTGTGTGACGTTTTTTCCTGATCATTGTCTTTTTCAGGACCTTGTCACGGGGAGGACGATTGGCAGTGGTAGTGCAGAAAATGGTCTCTACTTCCTAGATCAACCGGACAAACTTGCTTATTCTTCCACCCCGTCTTCTCCTACCCCCGCTGATGTATGGCTGTGGCATCGACGTCTTGGGCATCCCTCATTTCATTTACTTAAGCATTTATTTCCTTCTAGTTTCGCAAATCATCATGTGTCTGACTTTCTTTGTGAGTCTTGTCAACTTGGAAAACAACATCGAGCTTCTTTTGCTCCCAGTTTGAATAAAAGCTTAGTTCCTTTTTCATTAATACACTCTGATGTTTGGGGTCCCTCTCGTGTTCTGTCTGTGAAAGGTCATCGCTGGTTTGTTACATTTATTGATGATTTTTCTCGTACTACTTGGGTGTATCTCATGAAAGATAAGAGTGAAGTTTTCTCTGTGTTTCGCACTTTTCATAAGATGATTTGTACTCAGTTTGGGGCCACTATCAAAATATTTCGTTCTGATAATGGCGGGGAATACATAGATTCTGGGTTAGGACAATATTTCTCTACTCATGGCATTATCCATCAGACCTCTTGTACCAATACCCCTCAACAAAATGGGGTGGCCGAACGCAAGAATCGGCATCTTCTTGACATGGCTCGGTGCATGTGTTTTTTTATGAACGTGCCTCGACCCTATTGGGGCGACGCCGTTCTCACCGCTGCCTATCTTATTAATCGTCTCCCTACCCAGGTTTTGGACAAACAGGCTCCGCTTCACGTCCTCCTCGGTTCTCAGTCCTTGTTTTCTATTCCTCCCAAAATATTTGGTTGTGTCTGTTTTGTCCATAATCACTCTCCCTCTCGTGGTAAGTTGGACCCTCGCTCCCTCAAGTGTGTTTTCCTTGGTTATTCTCCTACTCAAAAGGGGTATAAATGTTACCACCCTTCTTCTCGTAAGTGGTTTGTGTCCATGGATGTCACTTTCTTTGAGTCCCAGTCCTATTTTTTGTCCTCTCCGGTGTCCCCGACCTCCCTTCCGGGGGAGCCTTGGTATGAAGTGAGTCCTGTGCCTCCTATGGTAGAAGTCAGTCCTGTGCCTCCTATGATAGAACCAGTTGTTCTTGCACCACCTGGAACTATAGAACCCACACCACCTGGAACTATAGAACCCACTGTCACCAAGAATAAGGATGGACATGTTTATATCCGGGACATCGACAGAAAACAAGTTAACTGGATACACGGGACCGTTTCTGCTACTCCACTGTCATCTCCTGCTTCTGATGAGAGTCTAGGTAATTTTGAATCTCGTGAGTCCATTGATCTTGATGTTCCTATTGCCAAAAGAAAGGGTGTGAGATCTTGTACTCAACATCCTATCTCACAGTTTGTATCATACTCTCATTTGTCATCCTCATATAAAGCATTTGTGTCAAATATTTCCTCTGTTAGCATTCCTAACCATTTTCAGGATGCTCTTGCTATCTCTGAGTGGAAACTAGCCATGATTGAGGAAATGAAAGCACTTAGGAAGAATGGCACTTGGGAATTGACCGAGTTACCTACGGGCAAACGACCTGTGGGCTGTAAATGGGTATATACTGTGAAACACAAAGCAGATGGGTCTATTGAGCGTTACAAGGCAAGACTTGTGGCAAAAGGGTTCACTCAGACATATGGCATTGATTATCAGGAGACCTTCGCACCCGTGGCTAAAATGAATTCAGTCAGAGTACTTCTTTCTCTAGCAGCTAATCTAGATTGGCCGCTTTATCAGTTTGATGTCAAGAATGCTTTTCTCCATGGTGACCTCGAAGAAGAAGTATATATGGACATTCCTCCGGGTTTTGAGAATCATCAAACAGAAGGGAAAGTATGCAAACTTCGGAAGTCGTTATATGGTCTCAAACAGTCTCCAAGGGCTTGGTTTGAGAGATTCACTCAGGCTATGATTAAATTTGGCTTCAAACAAAGTC
The DNA here is from genome assembly GCF_055761805.1 of Camellia sinensis. Taxonomy (NCBI): domain Eukaryota; kingdom Viridiplantae; phylum Streptophyta; class Magnoliopsida; order Ericales; family Theaceae; genus Camellia; species Camellia sinensis. Next base: position 148,636,982 of record NC_138963.1, read on the forward strand.
AGGCAGATCACACATTATTTGTGAAACATTCCTCATGCGGTAAGACTACAGCACTTATTGTTTATGTAGATGACATAGTTCTTACAGGCAATGATAGTGGGGAAATACCTCTGTTGAAGAAATATTTAGCCAAAGAGTTTGAAATCAAAGACTTGGGAAGCTTGAAGTATTTTCTGGGAATTGAAGTTGCTCGCTCTAAGGATGGGATATTTATCTCACAGAGAAAATATGTGCTTGACCTGTTGAAGGAAACTGGGATGCTTGGCTGCAAGGCATGTGCCACCCCACTGGAACCCAATCAGAAATTGGGGGATGATGAAGGAGGAGAAATTGTGGATAGGGGGAGCTATCAACGTTTAGTGGGTAAGCTCATTTACCTATCTTACTCACGTCCTGATATTGCTGTTGCTGTCAGTATAGTTAGTCAGTTTATGCATGCTCCTCATCAGATTCACTTTGAGGCTGTCATGAGAATCTTGAGGTATTTGAAGTCTGCTCCTGGTAAGGGTCTGTATTTTTCAAAGTATGATCATCTTCGTGTAGAAGCCTATACAGATGCTGACTGGGCTGGGTCAGTAACTGATAGGAGATCAACTTCAGGGTATTGCACATTTGTCGGCGGCAACCTAGTTACTTGGAGGAGTAAGAAACAGAATGTGGTTGCCAGGTCAAGTGCAGAAGCTGAGTTTAGAGCTATGGCACAAGGTGTGTGTGAACTTTTATGGATCAAATTATTGTTGAGTGATCTAGGTATTGCTCAGACGGACTCCATGCGGTTATACTGTGATAATAAGGCCGCCATCAACATTGCTCACAATCCCGTTCAACATGACAGGACAAAACATGTTGAGATTGATCGCCACTTCATTAAGGAGAAACTCACTAGTGGTACCATTTGTACTCCTTTTGTTCAGTCTGGTGAACAACTTGCTGACATTCTCACCAAGGGAATTGGGAATAAACCGTTTCATGACATATTAGGCAAGCTGGGCATGACAGATATCTTCGCACCAGCTTGAGGGGGAGTGTTGACATATTATAATCACCGAAAGGCACTTAGCATATTATATTAGCCGAAAGTCTCTAGGATCTGTAATCATTTTTACGCACTCAGGGATTATCTTGTAATTGTCTTCTTTGTAAACCCTAAATCTTCATTTATAAATAAGGGGTGATATCTCATCATACCCTAAGCTGGTTACCCAAGCTTCACTTTGTATTGTCGTTGATGAAGAAGTGGGTATTGGTGCGTCCAGTGTGAACAACATCGAGATCCCATATCCATGTACAATCCAAGAGAATATGACAAGGTTAAAAGGAAGAACATTTCACAATATCATCTCGTTGAGCTTGCCAATGTTGAATGTTATGCGCACTATTTATCAACCTTAAGCTTTGTGTGGTTATCCATGCCACTAGGGTCGGCTCTGACTTTTCTAGAGCCCAAAACGAACCCTAAATATGGGGCCTTTCATATATATTTTAGGGGGGAAAAAATTGATCAAAAGATTATATATCGAATATTGTTTTAAATTTCTGCATTTAATAGTGCTCACAAAAAGACTATTAAAATTTACTTAAATATATAACAAAGTTTATAATAATAATAAAAACTAAGATATAAGTTGGAGTACCAAATAAAAAGTAAACTAAGTCTTCTATTCTTTGTTTCTTTTTTTCCTTTTTTTTTTCCATGTCCAAAATTATACTTTCTAGGAATAGTGACATATTTGATATAAACCAAACCAAACCAAGCCAAGCCTTGAGTCCCATCAAAACTGTAAGAATTTATGTATTATTGATTGATATTGATGTGTTACAAGATTAATTAATTACAATTCCTATACAATCTATATATAGAAGAAAATGTGGTAGTAGGTGTAGTGGAGGTGATAGTGGGTTAGGTGAAGTGGAGTGTGTGGTGAAGTGGAGGTAGGTGAAGTGGAGTGTGTAGTGGAGTAGGTGAAGGTAAAGATGGGAAATTCTAACAGCCCCCCGCAAACTCAAGGAGGAGAGAAACGAACCAACTTGAGTTTGGAGAGAGTAACAAAACAAGAAAATACATAAAAATAAAAAAGGATAGGAGACACTGTATGGTCGTGTCAGACCGTTGGTGAAGACACTGGATGGTGGTGTCAGACCGTTGTAGAGGACACTGTATGGTGGTGTCATAACGGTGTAGAGGACACTGGATGGCGGTGTCAGACCGATGTAGAAGACAGTTTATGGGGTCATGTCGGACCGTTGTAGCAGACAATGCTGTGACAGTTGTTGTGACAGTTTACGGAGTCTTGTTGGACCCTTGTAGAAACTAACCGGAATCAATGTCGGGACAGTTTACAGAGTCTTGTCGGACCCTTGTAGAAACTAACCGGAATCAATGTCGGGACAGTTTACAGAGTCTTGTCGGACCCTTGTAGAAACTAACCGGAATCTATGTCGGGACAGTTTACAGAGTCTTGTCGGACCCTTATAAAGTCGCACCCTCAAAAGGTGTGCCCAATCTATCAAAAGGCGTGCCCAATTCATCAAAAGGTGTGCCGGACATGATGGCGAGGCACGTGGGCGCCTTGGCTTGCGTGCCCGTTTGTCGGCTGGTGATAAGAGGCGCGCGATGCGCGTGGCTGCCTCGGCTATAAGACAGAGGCTGAGGCTGAAGCAGATAAAAGCTGCGAAAAATCTCGGAAAAAAACAAAAACTCCTCTTCATTTTGCTGAGAGAGATAGTCCGTAACACTCTGTTTTCTGAGAGAGATTCTGTAACACTCTGTGGCCCAGAAAAATGGCTTCATCTTCCCGGAGTCTGCTCACTCTCTTTCCCGACCTCAATGAGTCAACAAGAGAGACAACTGGTGCGGTGGCACTGGAACCTCAACCAAGCGCACCAGGGTTTGCTCCGTTGAACTTTCCTATGCGGTCGGTGGAGCAAAAAATGGCAGTGCAGTCGGATGTGGAGGCCAATCAGTATACTTTGAAGGCATGTGTGGAAAGCATGACGGCGGTCACAAATTTGTCGAACCGGCTGCAAAGTAGGACAAATGAGGTGCAGCATTTAAACTCCCAACTGGCTCTGCTCCAACGCATGTATAAGGATGCGCGAGCAGAGATAAGCGTGCTAAGGGCAGAAAACAAGGAGCTGAAGCGGAAGGCCACCGTGATGTTCCGGTTTGGAGGTCCGCCATATGCTGCAGTGGAGGAGCAAGGAGGAGTGAATGTGCTTGGTGGATTAGGAAGCACAGAGGCAGCACCATCAAGGACCGCCCAGGACGGAGGCAAGAAGAAAAGACCGGCGGCAGAGTAGAGAAGTAAAAAACCCGCCTGCTTTTTTTTTTTTTTTTTTTTTTTTTTTTTTTTGGATGTAAAAGTGTGATCGGGGTGGATCCCCTGAGATGAATAAAAGGACGTTGAGTTTGGTGTGCAGTGCATCTACGTCGTTGTATTTGTATTATTTTTTTTTTTTTTTTTTTTTTTGGGTGAAAAAAAGAATAATAATAAGAGATAAAATGAAGTGGGGGATAAAGGTGAAGAAAAAATTTCGGAAGGTTAAAGTAATAAAAAATAAAATAAGGGAAAGAAGGTGATGGGTGTGCAAAACAGTGTGTGGTTCGTGTCCTTAGCAAAAGAGGGAATAAAATAAATATAAAAAACTATGAGTGGGGAACAAGAGTGGGTGGAAAGAAGGAAATAAAAGAAAAACATAAAGAAATGGAGTGGGTGTGGCGTATGATAATACTGTGTAAGAATGACATGGATCCAATAATTTAATTAATGGATAAAGCAGCAACTAAAGGTGGTGAAAAAAAAAAATAATAATAATAATAAAAGAAAGGTGCACATGGGTTGGTTGGAAAGTAGAAAAGGAGAATAGGAAAAGAAAAAGAAACGAAAAGAGGGAGACAAATCTGCTGTGGTTATATGGGTTTATGCAAAAGTGGTGGATGTGGGTCGGACACTTGACCTCTCAGCCCTTGGATCATACGAAGAGCTTTACAGAAATCTGGCCAACTTGTTTGGCATAGAAAGATCAGAGATGTTGAGCCAGGCATGCTCACTTTGGACTATCTTCCGCATGCTCACTTTGGACTATCTTCCGCAGATCTCCACTTCAACAAACTTCACTCGGGTCTGTTTCCCCTTGGATCGCAGCGACTTGATTATGCTGTCCAATCACCTAGAGTTCCCATTGGCAACCTTACGGACAATCCAAAGGACAACAAGAATTTATCTTGCTGGCTCACCATGGGAATTTCTACCCAAAATTCAAAGAAAGATAACGAAACAAAGACACCTATGTTCTTGCTATTTGGCCAGCCCATTCTAACAGAACAGCAGATCTCTCAGAGCTGCTCATCTGATGAGAATCCAGAGAAGACACCAAATTTTTCTGATGGATCGGGATCAGCGGTTCTCCAGAATGGTCCACCGGAGAGTGCATCTGATGATGGATCGCCCTGGTACAAAGATCACCAAAAATCTGAGTTTGGATTGGAGACTGGTCACTGTAATGTGTTTACAGCAGAGTCCTGTGGGGAGTGGCGGTAGTGGCGAGCAAGATGAGAAGGGAAAGGGTTCGACGGCTGAGGGTGTGGTGAATTCGGGTGCTTTGATTTGCTTCCACCTCCGAGGGAGGTTGCGAGACCGGAAACACACAACGGCACCGTCAGTTGGCGAACCCAGATCGGATCCATTTGAAGAGAAGAATGGTGTAGAAAATTCTAGCGGCATAGGTTGAGGTCCGGCGGGCGGCCAAGGCAAGGTTGCCGCCCGCCGGTGAAGCGAAAAATACTAATTTCTTAACCTTGCTCTGATACCATGTAAGAATTTATGTATTATTGATTGATATTGATGTGTTACAAGATTAATTAATTACAATTCCTATACAATCTATATATAGAAGAAAATGTGGTAGTAGGTGTAGTGGAGGTGATAGTGGGTTAGGTGAAGTGGAGTGTGTGGTGAAGTGGAGGTAGGTGAAGTGGAGTGTGTAGTGGAGTAGGTGAAGGTAAAGATGGGAAATTCTAACAAAAACATATTTGATATAGTTTATCAAAAATTATTAACATCATCATAATGATAACTTAATCCTCAATCATTACAAATCAAATAATCAATGAAAGGAAACATAAAAAATAATAAAAATATGTAATTGTAATAGACAATATATATAGTCAATGATCAAATAAATATTTAATCAAACAAAAATTAGAATTCATCTCTATAACAGAGTTTGTATCTTGAAACCCAACTTTATATTACAAATTTAAGACTTTCCATCATAGTTGAACAAATTAAAAAACAAAACAAAAAAAATATAAAAAAATCAATACATAAAAAGCTAAGAAATATGATAGTTCTTCAATTAGTTTTTTAAAAAAAATTTAGACGAATACTTCTAATTCTCGTTGCTAACAGAAACCAACTGGTAAAAACATGATTTTATTATATGTTTGTAACTACATCTCAAATGCATTTAAAATATAAATTGAGGCCTCAAAATGTAGGACCTTTTTGTAGAAAATTTAATGTATAAAGAGAAATAGAGAATTGTATAGATATTGATTGTATTATTGATAGATATATTGAATGTTACAATGATTCCTATATATAGAAGAGTAGGTGGTAGTAGGTGGTAGATGGAGTAGGTAAAGTGGAGGTGGTAGTGGTGTAGTGGGTTAGGTTTAGTGGAGTAGGTGAGGTGGTAGTGGTGTAGTGGGTTAGGTTTAGTGGGTGAAGTAGGTGATAGGTTTTAACAGCCCCCCGCAAACTCAAGGGGAATAGGAACTAACCAACTTGAGTTTGGAGAGAGTAACAAAACAAGAAAAATACATAAAAATAAAAGAGGATAGGTGACACTGTATGGTCGTGTCAGACCATTGGTGAAGACACTGGATGGTGGTGTCATAACGTTGTAGAGGACACGGTATGGGGGTGTCATAACGTTGTAGAGGACACTGTATGGGGGTGTCATAACGTTGTAGAGGACACTGTATGGTGGTGTCAAACCGATGTAGAAGACAGTTTATGGGGTCATGTCGGACCGTTGTAGCAGACAATGTTGTGACAGTTGTTGTGACAGTTTACAGAGTCTTGCTGGACCCTTGTAGAAACTAACCGGAATCAATGTCGGGACAGTTTATAGAGTCTTGTCGGACCCATAAAGGAGCTAACCGGAATCAATGTCGGGACAGTTTACAGAGTCTTGTCGGACCCATGAAGGAGCTAACCGGAATCAATGTCGGGACAGTTTACAGAGTCTTGTCGGACCCATGAAGGAGCTAACCGGAATCAATGTCGGGACAGTTTACAGAGTCTTGTCGGACCCATGTAGAAGACAGTTTATGGGGTCATGTCGGACCGCTGTAGAAGACTGTTTACGGGGTCATGTCGGACCGGTGTAGAAGACACTGTATGAGTGTGTATATAGGCTGCCCAAAAGATATACATGTAGATATATATATCGAGCCCGCAAAAGTCGCGCCCTCAAAAGGCGCGCCCACTTTATCAAAAGATGTGCCCGACAGAAATCATCGAGCGGCGAGCCATCAAAAGGCGCGCCAGACACGCGGCGATGCACGTGACCGACAGAACGCGTGTCGGCCTCTTCGTCAGGGTCTTTATAAACCGAAGCGGAGGCTGAGGCTTGGAAGCATAACAAACCAGTTGAAACCTCTGCATTCTCAGAGAGCTTGTCGCGAAGAGCTGCAAATCTTGAAACACTCTGTAACCAACCCTGTCTGACAGTACCAATCGGTAATCGCTGCTTCTCTGAAACACTTAGCAACCCAAAAACATGGCCTCTTCTTCCCATCCAGCTACCCAGAACATGGCCTCTTCTTCCCGTGGTCTGCTTACTCTCTTTCCCGACCTCAACGAGTCCACAAGAGAGATAACCGGTGCGGTTGCCCTTGAACCTCAACCAAACGCCCCTGAGTTTGCTCCGTTGACCTTTCCTGTGCGGTCTGTGGAGCAAAGAATGGCAGCGCAATCAGATATTGAGGCGAATCAGTATACTCTGAAGTCATGTGTGGAAACCATGACTGCAGTCACAAACTTGTCGCACCGGCTGCAGAGCAGAACAAATGAGGTGCAACAGTTAAACTCCCAGCTGGCTCTGCTCCAACGCATGTATAAGGATGCGCGAGCAGAGATAAGTGTGCTAAAGACAGAAAACAAGGAGCTGAAGCGGAAGGCCACCGTGATGTTCCGATTTGGAGGTCCGCCATATGCTGCAGTGGAGGAGCAGGGAGTAGTGATCGTGCCCAGTGGAGTGGGTGCAGGAAACACAGAGGCAGCACCGGCAAGGGCCGCCCAGGACGGAGGCAAGAAAAAGCGACCCGCAGCAGAGTAGAGAAGCAAAATCCCGCCTGTGGATGTGGTTGTTTTGTGTGTGTTTTTTTTTTGTTTTTTTTTTTGGTGTAAAATGCTGATCGGGGTTGATCCCCGGCATGAAGAAATGACAAGTTTGTAAAATGTTTTTTTTTTTTTTTTTTTTTTGTTGTTTTTTTTTTTTTTTTTGGGAGTGTTGTGTTGAAAAAATAAAAATAAAATGAAAGAAAACAAGGGAGAAAGAAAATAGATAAAAAAATATGTATAGATGAATTATATGAAAAATATCAGGGTGATTGTTTCAAAAATAAAGTGGGGGTATGTAAAAAGGAGGAAAAGTGATTTGGAAAAAATAAATAAAAAATAAGTGATTTTAAAATCAAATGGAGGAGAGTTTGAGTAATAGAATATAATAAAAAGAGATATATATATATATATAAAGTAAAGAAGGTGGGGAACAACATGATAAGGGTGTATTTTAAAATGATAAATAAAAGAAAGTTGAAGACAACATGATACCGGTGTGTATGAATGTGATAATGAGAGTGAAACAAACTTGGTGAGTGTGATTAAATAAATAAAAGAAGAATGGGTGTGCTTTCCTTAGTGCTCCTCTCTCTGCCTTCAAAGTCGAGATTGGTCTCTCCAAACGAAGGCTCAACATTCAAATCATTGTAGTCCTCTGAAAAGGTTCTAACCATGTGCCACAAAATTGGCCCCACCATTATTTGCCTGATAGATAGATGGCTGGAAGCCCTTGACAACACCAGCACCACATATGGACAAATGCATACACACACAATCACAGCGCTGGCACCACCGATGAGTATGGTGGATAGCCTCCTGTGGGCCATCTCTAACACCTCATCATCTCTATAACCAGATACTGATATTAAACAGAATGTTAATATAAATATCAGCAGCCCATAATCGTATCTTGCTTTCATTCTTGGAAAAAATCTTATGAATGTCACTACTGCAGCTAGTATGAAGACGAAAAGCCCAAGTAGTATGGGCTCACATATTTCTCCAGAAAAAACTAGCAATTCGATGAGCTCCAACGCCAAGAGTACCAGCAAGCAGTGTTGCAAAACCCCTATTTACACCCCTTCCAAGTGTTGCACCCACAGAGAAGTCAAAGACAACAACAATAGTAAGAACAGCCCACATTGCAGAGACACCAAAACCATCATAGAGAGGGTCACAGTAGTAGAACTAAAAGGTTGAGAAGGTGGTGTAGAGAGAAACCGAAGAGAGAGTTGCCGAGAGAGAGAGGTTGGCCTCTTCATCTCAGAGAGAGATGAGAATGGTTGATCTTTGTATGTAGAGAAGTCGCCTCTGGTGGCGGCGAACTGGAAGCTATATGTATTGATAGAGATGACAGCGGAATAGGTTGAGGTCCGGCGGGCGGCTAAGGTGAGGTTGCCGCCCGCCGGGGAAGCGAAAATACTAGGTTCTAAACCTGCTCTGATACCATGTAGAAAATTTAATGTATAAAGAGAAATAGAGAATTGTATAGATATTGATTGTATTATTGATAGATATATTGAATGTTACAATGATTCCTATATATAGAAGAGTAGGTGGTAGTAGGTGGTAGATGGAGTAGGTAAAGTGGAGGTGGTAGTGGTGTAGTGGGTTAGGTTTAGTGGAGTAGGTGAGGTGGTAGTGGTGTAGTGGGTTAGGTTTAGGGGGTGAAGTAGGTGATAGGTTTTAACACTTTTTATTCAGATTGGGCCTCTTCTTATAAGAAACTTTAGATCTTTCTAAATCAAGTAGGCCTTTTTTTTCTAAACCAATACAATACCTACTATAGTTTTGGGGCCTTTTTTTTGGGCATTTTTTGGGGGCCCAAAGCAGCTGCTTTGTGGGATTTGCCCCAAAGCTGGCCCTACATGCCACATAATAAGGCTCAGGATGTGTCTCAACCTTCAAACACAACTTCCTTATGGCTTCCTCAAATAACATCACTAAAAACATTTGTTTTATTAAGAGGGAAAGGGAAAAAAACAAAAGGGCACCACAATGGGGGCACATCTCATATGCTAGGGATGAGGGAAGGTGTAAAGCGAAGTCCCACATTGCCGGGATACAAAGGGAATGTGCAATGCATAAGCGTGAGGGCACTCTCATCTCACAAGTTAGCTTTTGGGGTTGAGTTCTACCCAAGACAATGTCACAATTTCATGATATAACTTTGTAATCACTCTTTATGTCTCCCTACTATGTAACTTCATTACATTGTTTCACTGCACTTTCTCATTAGGCTTCTCTTTATGTCTTACAATACCACCTTTCAATTTACGCCCTCTAACAACCTTAAGCTTTTGAAGGAGTTGGTTGCAAACATCCTCATTCAATGGAAATTCTCCACCCATCAGACCTCCACGTAAAATAAAATAAAAAAAAAAAGAAAGAAAAAGAAGAAGAGAGAGCATAACTTGATTAGGAATGTTCCCATGAACAGTTCAGACAAGCTGTTCAAAAGCCATATACAACACCCAGTAGGAGTAAATGGAGCTAACAGAACAAACTCTCATTAATATAAAACAACCTGCAACCATCACAGTACCCCCTTAGTATCACCATCTCCCTTATAGCATCATACTATTCCATGTAACTAAATATTGAAAAGAGGACCAAAACCCTCTCCACCTGTTACCAGTTGACAGCTAAGAAATAATTATAGGTTCTGAAATTCATGTAACTTCATAATTCTCACCCCAAATGAGAATTTACCTTGTGCTTTTCCCGAAAGGTATTGTGATCAAATATGAATGCTTGGAGAACAAACATAGGAAACATCCCCACCGTATTGCTGCTAAACATGTTCATAGAGAAATAGCAGCCGAATAATCATGAAAGCAGGAAATAACTGCCAGACGAAAAAGAAAAGGGACAAACTGTTCTAAGAAAGTAAAAACACCATGTGAAGGACTGGCCAGAATAAAATAAAAGTATGTGAATGGCATGTTGTGTATTCAGCGCTAATGGTAATGAGCTTAAAAAAAATATCATCAGTGGAGTTCAAATGAGAAGAAAGCTCACATGAAAAAATGTAGTCTATCAAAAAATCAAAGTACAAACACAAGACATAAAAAATAATAAAAAACAAACAAACAAACAAATTAGCTGCTTGGCTTCTTTTTGCATAATTAGCTCCATGCAGTAGGCATTAATTAACTACTAGTACACAGACCATGAAGCAGTCTCTCACCGGCAGTAGATGACGACCTCCAACTGTAGCACTAAACAAGTCGCCAGCTTGGGTTCTTTCCGGAAGAGAGTCAACGGCCGAAGGTTCATCCCCCCTCCTACTAATTGATTTTCTCCTTACATCTTTATTATCAGTAAACATGACTCTATTTTGCGATGGTTTTGGACGGGATGCTGGTGACCCACTTGCAGAACTCCCACTCTCACTACCAGGTGATAAGCCAACCAGATTCTCAGGCTTCTGCAAAATAGAGTGATCTATTGAAAATTGATACATTTTGATGAGTGAGGTCATAAAAAAATTAATTCGCCTTTTGCAATAGAAAGTGACTACCTATATTATGGAGCAAGTGAAGAAAAAAATAATAATCACTTTTAATTTTTTATGAACAAGAATATCCTGAAAATAAAGTCATCTTACCAGAATTTACCTTTCACCAAATCCTTTAGTTCAAACTCTTGAATTGTTTGGTGCAAATGAAGAGTGAAAATTACATTAAAGTCGAAGGCAATTTGACGTAGAACAGAGAGAGAAAAAGAAAGGGAAGAACGGAAGAACACAGGAAGGTGAGAGAGGAAAAACACAACAGCTACAACCCTAATCACATAAACGTTATCAATCTTATTAATCAACTCTGAATAATACCATGCCAAACATCTTTATGTATAAGGTAAAAACCCTAATAGAAAAAGAAAGCTAGAATCCTTAAAATATTAATAAATCAAATAAATAAAAATACCAGGGACATAAAATTTTAAAATTGTAAATAAGCTTCCTTGCCAAAGTTGCTGCACACAAGCATGAACATTAAGCTCTATGTTCCGTATCACTCTCCTCGCTTAAGAAAAAGAACCTGATCTTTAGTTCCCTTTTAAGTATTGAACTCGTCTACGCCAGCGAATCAAGTACTTCGAATAAGCTTGTTGCTTTATTTTCTTTCAAATCCAACCAATCTTGATTCCCAAGTTGTTGACGGGATTCACCAGGCATGGATTGAATTTGCAAAAAAATTCCTCAACATCAACAAAATCAATCTAGTCTAACTTCATCAAAAAATCAGTGGTAAGGGATCAATAGGAAGCTTTTCTTTTGGTAAAACCCATTTTTACATGGCCTTTCAATTATTATTTCCTTACCTTTGGAATTTTCTATCAAATACACATCATTGTTCTCTCACTTGGGAACTTCAAGATCAATAAATTCCATTTGATCCTTGCAATCCCATTATGGAATTCATTAAGTATTCCCTCAAAAGTAAGCCAACATCTTGTCTGAAGTCCCCTTTAATGGACGAGATTCCCTTTGCCTTTAGGCAATCCAATCTTCAGTGTGTAAGGCGGAAGCCCTTTGTCACGAATCACGATGCTCCGGATTTCTCATCAAAAGGGACCTTGCCTCCTAGCCATTAGTTAGCCTACAACAATTTGTCTAATATTGCTTGGATATGACTTGTTGAATATAGGAATTAGAGTATATAGAATCTTTTTATTTTTAGTATTTGTAAAAAATAACTGATGTATTATTATTGATTGATATCTTATTGATGTCTATTACAAATGATTCCTTATATAGATGTAGGTGTAGTGGATGGTGGTAGTGGGTTAGGTTTAGTGGAGTAGGTGGTGGTAGTGGTGTAGTGGGTTAGGTTTAGTGGAGTAGGTGAGGTGGTAGTGATGGTAGGTGATGGTAAATTCTAACAGCCCCCCGCAAACTCAAGGAGGATAGAAACTAACCAACTTGAGTTTGAAGAGAGGAACAAAACAAGAAAATACATAAAAATAAAAAAGGATAGGAGACACTGTATGGTCGTGTCAGACCATTGGTGAAGACACTGTATGGTGGTGTCATAACGGGATAGAGGACACTGTATGGGGGTGTCATAACCATGTAGAGGACAGTTTAGGGGGTCATGTCGGACCGTTGTAGAAGACAGTTTATGGGGTCATGTCGGACCGGTGTAGAAGACAGTTTACGGGGTCATGTCGGACCGTTGTAGCAGACACTATTGTGACAGTTGTGGTGACAGTTTACGGAGTCTTGCTGGACCCTTGTAGAAACTAACCGGAATCAATGTCGGGACAGTTTACAGAGTCTTGTCGGACCCGTGTAGAAACTAACCGGAATCTATGTCGGGACAGTTTACAGAGTCTTGTCGGACCCTTGTAGAAACTAACCGGAATCTATGTCGGGACAGTTTACAGAGTCTTGTCGGACCCCTTAAAAAATCGCATCCTCAAAAGGTGCGCTCAATATTTTTAAAAAGGCGTGCCATCAAAAGGCGTGCCCAATTTATCAAAAAGTGCGCCGGACATGATGGCGAGGCACGTGAGTGTCTTGGTTGGCGTGCCCGTTTGTCGTTTGGCGTCAAGTGGCGCGCGATACGCGTGGCTGCCCTGTCGTCATGGTCTTTATAAGCGGAGGCTAAGGCTGAGGCAGAGGCGGAGACAAAAAAACTTGCGAGAGATATTCTGAGAGAGATTTCGAAGAGAGATATTCTGTAATACTCTGTTGTCTGAGAGAGATTTTTGAGAGAGATACTCTGTAACACTCTGTGGCCCAGAAAATGGCTTCATCTTCCCGGAGTCTGCTCACTCTCTTTCCCGACCTCAACGAGTCAACAAGAGAGAGAACTGGTGCGGTGGCACTGGAACCTCAACCAAGCGCCCCGGAGTTTGCTCCGTTGAACTTTCCGATGCGGTCGGTGGAGCAAAGAATGGCAGTGCAGTCGGATGTGGAGGCCAATCAGTATACTCTGAAGGCATGTGTGGAAAGCATGACGGCGGTCACAAACTTGTCGAACCGGCTGCAGAGTAGGACAAATGAGGTGCAGCATTTAAACTCCCAGCTGGCTCTGCTCCAACGCATGTATAAGGATGCGCGAGCAGAGATAAGCGTGCTAAGGGCAGAAAACAAGGAGCTGAAGCGGAAGGCCACCGTGATGTTCCGTTTTGGAGGTCCTCCATATGCTGTAGTGGAGGAGCAGGGGGGAGTGAACGTGCTCGGTGGACTAGGAAGCACGGAGGCAGCACCGTCAAGGACCGCCCAGGACGGAGGCAAAAAGAAGAGACCTGCAGCAGAGTAGAGAAGAAAAACCCACTGTGGGTGTGGGTGTGTTTTTTTTTTTTTTTTTTTTTTTTTTTTTTTGGTAAAATGGTGATCGAGGTTGATCCCCAATATGAATAAAATATGGTGTGTTGTGCAAATATGGAACTTGGTTTTTTTTTTTTTTTTTTTTTTTGGTAATAAGAATAAGAAGATGAACCAAGGCATGGACAGCATCATTATGGCAAGTGGAGAAGGTTGGAAAAGGGAAGAGAAAAAATAAAGAAAGGTAAAGTGATTTTTAAAAAAAAGGTAAATGGATGTATGTGCGGTGGAAAAGTGAGGCACTCATCTTATTAAAATATAGAAAGTGGTGGAAAAGTGAGGCACTCATCTTATTAAAATATAGAAAGTGGGAGTGTGTGGCAGATTAAATATATAAATAAAAAACGTCTGCAGATGGACAGTCAATCAGTGGGCTTTGAGGCATGGGTGATCAAAAGCTGGTTGATGAGAGATGTGTATACAGTCAATGATATCCCCATCTGGACCCTTAATGCTTTTAAGGGGAGGTTTGTTCAAGCGGCTTAGGTGCTTCTCGACCTCATGCTTCTGCCTGTAAACAGGCAACCTAAACATGCGCTCATAGGCTCCTCCTTGGTACACAGCCATCTTCTTCATCAGCTCGAGTCTTGTCTTCTGGTATGAGTGGCTCCCGGTGGAGATCAAACGGCGGCGTTATACATACGCTCGGCGCAGTACAACCCAGAAAAAAAAAAAAAACTTTAAACCCGAGGGTTTCCAAGTCAGGCTTCGCAGCCCGAATCGCATTCGCGAACTGAATCGTCCCGGCCAAAACAATCTGTTTGTGGATAAACGAATCGAAATTAAGCTGGACTGTTTCGATCAAGCGATTCACATTGATTTTGATATCGACGAAGACATAGAGGCAAGGGATCGAAGTGTTGTCAATGGGGACGAGGCAGCTGTGGCCGTAGTGAATGAGGAGGTCGGCGGAGAGTGCGGCGGCGGAGAGATCGTCGACGCAACAAGCGCCGTAGGTGACGTCGCCGAGGATGAAGCAGGATTCGACGGCGGCGAAGGAAGTTGCTGTTGTTGATAGTTCTGTATCAGGGTTTTGAGGTGGTGGTGGTGAGAGCTCTGCTTCTGCCTTGTTCTCCATTTTCAGTCGCAGTTGGGAGGGAGAGCGAGAGAGAGAGAGAAAAGGCATGTGTAGAGGTCCGGCGGGCGGCCAAGGCGAGGTTGCCGCCCGCCGGTGAAGCAGAATTACTAGCTTCTTAACCTTGCTCTGATACCATGTAAAAAATAACTGATGTATTATTATTGATTGATATCTTATTGATGTCTATTACAAATGATTCCTTATATAGATGTAGGTGTAGTGGATGGTGGTAGTGGGTTAGGTTTAGTGGAGTAGGTGGTGGTAGTGGTGTAGTGGGTTAGGTTTAGTGGAGTAGGTGAGGTGGTAGTGATGGTAGGTGATGGTAAATTCTAACAGTATTGTGTATACAATCCGTGATTATGTCAATCACTAATTTTGTCAATCACTGATTTAGTGCCTTGTTAATATCATTTCCTAAATTATACCATGAATCTATTATATATCATGGCTTCTACCTCATTCATAGGTAAGCCAAATAATTCTTTTCATTCTTTTTGGTATCATCCTTCAACAGCCTCATCTCTCCCTAAGCCTCCGACAGTCTACCCACCCTTTCTCTTTCACTCGCCCAGCCTGCCCGACTCACCTAGAACCCCCGACAGCCCCTACCTCTATTACCCCTATCGAGGCTATAGCAGGTGGTCTTTAGTGCTTCAGCTACCCCTCTAGGGTGGTCTGTGGCCTCTTTTTCTCTTCTTAGGTGTTGTGCTAATGTATTAAGCACCTTTTTCTACTCTTTTGTTCCTTTGGTCTACCGAGTTTATTCGGTAGCATTTATTTGGATAAACCGTTGAGTTTTTTCCAACTTCTTAATTTTTTCTAGACTGTGTCGCTGTGTCTTTATGTATTTCTCAACCCCTATTATCCCACCATAACTGATCTATCCCTTGTTGTTGCATTTGATGTACCCATAAAACTTGTCCCAGTGAGTTCTGATTTTTCTCTTTCTCATCACACTCTTGTTCACCATATTACGAGTGTGGTGTTCAATGGGAATAATTTTACTGCTTAGGGCCGCTCCCTTAAACTCTATTTAGGGAGAAAGGAAAAGGCCCATTGGCTCTCATCTTCTACCCAGCCTACAGCGACAGATCCTACACATGCCCAATGGGATATAGATAATTGCACTATTCTGGGATGGATGTTCAACTTCATGGAGGACCGTATTTAGCACATGTTTCTCTATTGCGACATGATTTCGAGTCTTTGGTGTGCCTTGTCTCAGGTGTGTGCCCATGCTGGACATTGTTCGTGCCTCCTAGTCTGCTTTGGGTTTCTCTGTGTCAGAGTTCTTTGATACCTTTAGGCTTGTTGGGAGGAATTGGCTCAATATGATCCCTTGACTGAGTTACCAGCAGACGTTGCCGCTCGTGTCCGCCTTGCCCTCCAGCACATTTACTAGTTTTTGATGGGTTTAAACTCTGAGTTTAAATCTCTTCGAACTCAGATTTTAAACACATCACCCATACCATCCCTCTATGAGGCCTTCGCCACCATTGACAGTGATGAGTGTCGCCGGCATCTGGTTCAACCTACCACTACTCCAGTGACTCCTATCTTATCTGACCATATGGCCCTTGCCGTAAACTCCGGTGATGGAGACAAGTGGCAGCGTAGTACTAGTCTATAAACGGCGTAGCATAGATGCTTCTAAGGATCAAGTTTTGATTTGGCATGTGTTGGATGATGTCGGGCCCACTTGGGAACTTGAATAAATTAATTTGAGTCTTTTCTCTATTTATATTTATGTTTTAGGGTTAAGGGTATTTTTGTAATTTGCTGAATTTCTGAAGTGGGTCTCAGTAAAGGGTCGTTGGGTTGACCCATGGGTCTTGGTATTGGTTTAATATGTTTGTGAGTCTTATTTGATATTAAATAAGTTTTAGAAGTCAAAGATTTTATAGTAGTTTTAGTAGTTTCCTATTTTGGTCCTAGTTGGTTAAGGAAGTCTTCTAGTCCAATATAAAGCAATCCATTGCTTCTAATAAATAATCTGCTGGAAATTGTGTTCGTGTATAGAATATGATAGTGGTGTTGGTTGTAGATAGTGGCATGTATAGAATATGATAGTGGTGTTGGTGGTAGATAGTGGCATGTATAGAATATGATAGTGGTAATATATAATATGTAAGTGGCATATAATGGGTTATGATGATATTTGTAATATCTCCTATATAAGGAGTGTCATTTGGTCTTGTAAGATAAGAAGTTTTGAATATAACAGAAATATATTCCTTCTTCCTCATATTTTTCGGAGTTCTTCTTCTTCATATTTTCTAAGTTGGTATCAGAGCAACAAAAAACACAACAGCCCTAAAACCGTCATAGCCATGTCGGAAGTCACGTCCGGAACCACTTCAACCCCTGCCGCTGCCATTCCGGTGAAAACGTCCAACTCTCACTCTGTCCAAATCACCACCATCCGCCTAAATGGTGATAATTTTCTCCGCTGGTCACAATCTGTCCGGATGTATATCCGTGGGCAAGGAAAGATCGGTTACATCACTGGTGACAAGAAGGCTCCTGCTGTTAATGATCCGCTGTTCGACAATTGGGACGCTGAAAACTCCATGGTTATGACATGGTTGGTCAATTCCATGGAGGAGGATATAAGCTCTAATTACATGTGCTATACTACTGCACAAGAATTGTGGGATAATGTTAGTCAGATGTATTCTGACCTAGGAAATCAATCTCAAGTTTTCGAATTAACTTTGAAGTTGGGAGAGATTCGTCAAGGAGATGATTCCGTCACCAAATATTTCAATTCGTTGAAAAGGTTGTGGCAGGATCTTGACATCTTCAACACATACGAATGGAAATCGGTTGACGACTGCAACCACCACAAGAAAACTGTGGAAGACAGCCGTATTTACAAGTTTCTTGCCGGCCTCAACATTGAGTTCGATGAAGTGCGAGGAAGAATTATTGGCAGACCTCCTCTCCCATCCATTGGCGAAGTATTTGCCGAAGTCAGAAGGGAAGAGAGCCGAAGGAGCGTCATGCTTAAGAAAAAAGGTAATGGTGAATCAATTGAAATTTCTGCTTTAATTAGCGATGCTGCGGCCAACAAGGCTGCAAATTACCAGCGCAGGTTTGATGATAAGCCACGGGTCTGGTGTGATTTTTGCAACAAGCCTCGCCATACACGCGAAACGTGTTGGAGGATTCATGGCAAACCTGTCAACTGGAAAAGCAGCAAACAAGGAGAGAAGAATCGTGGCTGTCCTACCGCTAATGAAGCCGATTCAGGTCCCTTCAACAAAGAGCAGATTGATCAACTCTTAAAGCTGATAAAATCCAACTCCTCAACCGGTACTCCTAGTGTTTTGTTGGCACAAACAGGTAGAAATCCTAAAGCCTTCTCTTGCCTAAACTTCTCTCCGTGGATCATAGATTCCGGTGCCTCCGATCACATGACTAGTTTTTCCCATTTATTTAGTACCTATTTCCCTTGTTCTGGTCATGACAAAATCAGAATAGCCGATGGTAGTTTTTCACCTATTGCAGGAAAAGGATTTATTAAACGAACTGAGAAAATTAATCTCAATGTTGTTCTTCACGTCCCCAACTTAGCCTGTAACCTTTTGTCTGTCAGTAAACTATCTAAGGATTCTAATTGTCGTGTTACATTTTTTGAATCCCATTGTGAATTTCAGGACCAGAACTCGGGGATGATGATTGGGCGTGCTAGGATGCTTGAAGGTCTTTACTACTTTGATGAAGTACCTGTTAGTAATAAAAAAGCTCAGAGCTTTAATAGTACCAGTTCAATCTCTGTTCGAGAAAAAATAATACTATGGCACTATAGGCTAGGACATCCTAGTTTTCTTTATCTGAAACATTTATTTCCAGAATTATTTAAAGGGATTGATTGTTCTTCTTTTCATTGTGAAAGTTGCATTTTTGCAAAATTTCATCGCTCTACTTATTTGCCAAAACCTTACCAGGCTTCAAAACCTTTTTATTTGATTCATAGTGATGTTTGGGGCCCTTCTAAAATCACTACTCTTTCTGGTAAAAGATGGTTTGTTACATTTATTGATGACCATACCCGCTTATGTTGGATTTATTTGATGAATAAAAAATCTGACGTGAAAAATTTATTCACAAATTTTTACAATATGATTGAAAACCAATTTCAAACCAAAATTGGTATTTTACATTCTGATAATGGAACAGAATATTTCAATGAGCAGTTGGGTGAGTTTTTGGAAAAAAAGGGGATTTTTCATCAATCTACATGTCGGGATACCCCTCAACAAAATGGCATTGCAGAACGAAAAAATAAACATCTACTTGAAGTAGCACGTGCTATAATGTTTTACATGCATGTTCCTAAATATTTATGGGGTGAAGCAATTTTAACAGCCTCTTATTTGATAAACAGGATGCCTACAAAGGTGTTAACATACAAAACACCTTTTGATTGTCTCAAAACTTTTTTTCCTGACACGAGGTTGTTTTCTGATTTACCCGCCAAAGTTTTTGGATGTACTGCCTATGTTCATGTTCCCAGTCAATTTCGTTCAAAACTTGACCCCCGTGCTATAAAATGTGTTTTTTTGGGTTATTCCTCAAACAAAAAGGGGTATAAGTGCTTCGATCCTCAAAACAAGAAATTTCATGTAAGTATGGATGTGTCATTTGTGGAAACAAAATCCTATTTCCCCAACACTTCTCTTCAGGGGGAGACAAGTGGAGTAGAAGACCGTTTTTGGGATATTTCTATCCCGCTCCCCAATGTCATTTATCCTACACAAAAACCACATCTGTCTGATAATGATCACTTAGGAGAACCAAGTTCTATGGTGCCTAGTCAAGAAGATTCTTGTTTAGGGAGAGAAGTACTACAAAATGATATAAATCCTGAGCTTCAGGTTTATACTAGGAAGCGATTTCATCTGAGGAATAATGACCCGAATGTCCATCCTAATGACCCGAATGTCCACCCGAGTTCTGGCATCGAAATTTTAGGTAATCCTATTCCTTCTATTTCCGACCTTGATGTACCTATAGCAATTAGGAAAGGTGTCCGAAATTGCATTAAACATCCTATTGCAAATTACCTCTCCTATCAAAGACTGTCTAAAAACCATAGAGCTTTCACATCTAGGATTTCACACTTGTTTGTTCCAAAGAATATACAGGAAGCATTGGATGATCCGAATTGGAAATTAGCAGTCATGGAGGAGATGAATGCTTTAAGGAGAAGTGGTACTTGGGAGATAGTTGATCTACCCAAAGACAAGAAAACAGTTGGGTGTAAATGGGTGTTTACGATAAAATGTAACGCAGATGGAAGCGTTGAGAGATACAAGGCGAGACTGGTAGCTAAAGGCTTCACTCAAACTTATGGGATCGACTATCAGGAGACGTTTGCTCCTGTTGCTAAAATAAATTCCATCAGAGTACTGTTATCTCTTGCAGTAAATTCAGATTGGCCTCTACATCAACTTGACATTAAAAATGCATTTCTCAATGGTGATCTTGAAGAGGAGGTGTTCATGAGCCTACCGCCGGGATTTGAGCAGAGACTTGGAAGTGACAGAGTATGCAGATTGAACAAGTCATTATACGGACTCAAACAATCACCAAGAGCGTGGTTTGAACGCTTTGGGAAGGCAGTTATCAGTTGTGGCTTCTCGCAGAGTCAAGCAGATCACACAATATTTTATAAACATTCAAAAAACAGTAAAATTGCAATTTTGATTGTTTATGTTGATGACATCATTTTAACTGGTAATGATGAAGCAGAGTTAGCAGCTCTCAAAGAGAAACTCGCAAAAGAATTTCACATTAAGGATCTGGGAGCCCTCAAGTATTTCCTCGGAATGGAATTTGCAAGATCCAAGGAAGGTATATTCGTTAATCAGAGAAAATATGTTCTTGATCTCCTTGGAGAAACAGGTATGCTTGGTTGTAAGATGGCGGAGACTCCGATCGAGCCTAACTTGAAGTTACAAGCTGCTAAGGCTGAAGAAGTCAAAGAGAGAGAACAATATCAGCGACTTGTAGGGAAATTGATTTACTTGTCTCATACGCGGCCTGATATTGCCTTTGCAGTCAGCATGGTAAGTCAGTTCATGCACTCACCAGGGGCAGAGCACTTTGAGGCCGTTTATAAGATCTTAAGATATTTGAAAGGAACTCCAAGGAGAGGCTTACTATTCAAGAAACATGGACATCTTCAAGTTGAAGTATACACAGATGCAGACTGGGCAGGAAGTGTTACAGACAGGAGATCAACATCCGGATACTGCTCCTTTGTAGGTGGGAACCTAGTTACATGGCGGAGTAAAAAACAGAATGTGGTAGCTAGAAGTAGTGCAGAAGCAGAGTTCAGAGCTGTTGCCCATGGAATCTGTGAAGTAATGTGGATTAAAAGAATTCTTGAAGAATTAAAGCTTTCTCACCCGACACCTATGAAGGTCTATTGTGACAACAAAGCAGCTATATCTATAGCTCATAATCCAGTTCTACATGATCGCACAAAACATATAGAAGTGGATAAACATTTCATCAAGGAGAAAATCAATGCTGGCATAATCTGTATGACCTACCTTCCAACAGGTGAACAATTAGCTGATGTGCTAACGAAGGGACTACACAAGAAGCAATTTGATAAGCTGACTAGCAAGCTGGCTATGGAAGATATCTTCAAACCAGCTTGAGGGGGAGTGCTGGAAATTGTGTTCGTGTATAGAATATGATAGTGGTGTTGGTTGTAGATAGTGGCATGTATAGAATATGATAGTGGTGTTGGTGGTAGATAGTGGCATGTATAGAATATGATAGTGGTAATATATAATATGTAAGTGGCATATAATGGGTTATGATGATGTTTGTAATATCTCCTATATAAGGAGTGTCATTTGGTCTTGTAAGATAAGAAGTTTTGAATATAACAGAAATATATTCCTTCTTCCTCATATTTTTCGGAGTTCTTCTTCTTCATATTTTCTAAGTTAATCAATAAGAATTTATACAAGTTTCAGAGCTATGAGCCTCTTTAGGGTTTGTGTGATGCAACCCAACCCTAGGTGTGATGCCTAAAGGATTCTATGAGTGATTCCTAGTCTTCTTCATCTTTTCTCTTTTCCTATTGCCTCTGTTCATAGATTACCACTTGCAGCCCATAAACAGTTAGCTTAAACTTGCTTCAAACTTGCGTGTGATGCATCATCTGGTTCTCGGGGTTCTACTAGTTTAGTTACTTGTCGTCATTGTGGGGCTCCTAATCATGTCAAGGCTCACTGCTTCAAATTTCGTCCTGAGTTTGAGGTTACGATCTTCTCACCCTCGTGGTTCTAGCACACCTCGCACTGCTGCTTTAGTGGATGCCACTCTTGCTTCTAGGTCTCCTAGTATCCCTACTTTACAGCAGTTACAGACTCATATTGGCCAGCTTCAGACTCAGCTTGGGACTTTTATCACTACTTCTTCTGGCCCATCATCCTCTACTACTGCTACTCTCGCTACAAGTACTTCTACTGCTTTTAATGTTTAATCTACTAGTCCCTCATGGGTTTTGGATTCTAGGGCTAATGATTATATAATGGGTGACTTTCCCTTTCTTTCATCTCCAGTTTCTACTACTATAGACCAATATGTTTGTCTTGTTGATGGGACTTTATCCTTTGTTTATCATACGAGTCTAGTGTCTTTATCTCTAGATATTACTGTATTCTTTGTTATGCACGTTCCTAATTTCGCATATAATCTACTATCAATTAGTCAGCTTGCCAAGACCTTCAATTGTTCTGTTAATTTTCTTGCCTCCTTCGTGTCTCTTACAGGACCTGAGTTCGAAGAGGATTTTTGACAGAGGATATGAGCGTGGACTTTACTACTTTAGGGATCCACTGGACCAACTTTCTTCTACTTTAGCTAGTTTTTAGGCTTCTGTTTTGTCTGCTTCTATATCTTGTGTTTTTAATGTTCGAACTTTAGAATTGTGACATGCACGCATGGGTCATGTCAATTTTCAATATTTAACGTCAATTTTTTCCTTTATTAAATAAAGGCTACAAAGGTTTTAAGTTTTATTGTGTGGTTTGTGAATTATCTAAACATACTCATACCAATTACATACCTCATATGACTCGTGCCCCTAGTGTTTTTGACCTTATACATTCCGATATTTGGGGTCCAACTCCTGTCCCTGCTTTTTCTAGCTATAGATATTATGTCACCTTTATTAATGACCACATTAGATGCACTTGGGTATATTTGCTTCATCGTAAGTCTGACGTGTTTCCCATTTTTTGTCCAATTTTTGCAAATGGTTAACACTCAGTTTTGTACAATTGTTAGGAATATCCGTTTTGATAATGGTGGGGAATATATTTCTAATGCATTTCGTTCCTATATTAATCAGACCGGTATTCTTCAACAACTCACGTGTCCATAGACTCCTGAGCAAAATGGTGCTGCTGAACATAAAACCGTCATGTCATGTCTGTTGTGAGGTGTCTTCTTCGTCGTATGAGTGTCCCTAAATCCTACTGCCATATGGTTGTCTTCACTGATGTCTACCTTATTAATAGGACCCCTAGTCGTGTGTTGCAAGGTCTTACCTTGTTTCATGTCCTTATACCCCCCACACTACTCTATTTCCTATCCTACCTCGTGTCTTTGGGTGTACCTGTTTTGTTCAAGATCGAAGTCCCACTCGCACAAAGTTAGATGACAAGTTTATTCATTGTGTCTTCTTGGGGTATTCTTCCATGTCTAAACGGTATAGGTATTTTGATCCTGTGTCTAGTCTCATTAGCCCCCCCTTGCCGCCTCGCCAATCTTTGGGTCAGGTACTACTCTAGTAATCATTCCTATAAGCCTTAAACTAAACATCACACCTAAAGTTTGACTACATAAAACAATTTCAAAGTGGCTTTAAAATAGCTTTGAAATTTCTCTAAAACTAAATAAAACCCAAAAATAAAAGCCCTATTACATAACTTGACCCATATATGATGATGATCCACGGGCGTACAACCCATGTCCAAAAAATCTAAAATTACCAAAATACCCCTACGCTGTAAAACTAAATAAATCATATAGAAAACTAAATTGAGTAATACCTAGCCTAAGTAGTCATATAATATAAGACTCCACTAAAACAAAACCTAATTGTACATTGATCCAATTGATCACAATTGAGTTTTATTTGAACGAACCAATTTCCGAACTTAGCTGTTCTTATATTTTGATTTTTCTTACTCTTCCCACAGACAGCATCACAAAGTCATCCTCCAACTTTCAAAATTAAATTTGATAGGGAAACAAAGACATTTGAAAAGGAAGCAGTGAAACAAGCTAACAGATCCATGATTTCTACTTCATATTATTTTCTAGCAACCTAAAATCCACAGACAATCCAATTGCAAAATGCAAAGCAAGTTGCAAAAGAATGTAGAGGGAGAAATGTAAGAGAATTTACTTTTAGTTTAAACCAGCCAAGCATTCCTCGCCTTCTATTTCTTCTGTAATCTTTAACCAGGTCATCTAGATTAGCGACGTCACTTCTTCCATCTGCTGAAATTTCAGAAACATGACTTCCAGCATCATCATCAATCATATATTCTCGTTTTCTATCTGGCAGATATGCTAGCTGCATCAACAATGGGGTCAAATGTAGGCAAGGATGGCATGGTTATCACTACAAACTTGGCAAAGATAAGAAATCTAAATTATAAAGTAACAGCTTCATAAAATTAAAAATCCAGGCATTGCATACAGTATTGCCTTGCAGGCTATCAAGAAACTTCTGTCAGCCTAAACTGAGCTTATATCAATATATCAGGTACCTCATCTTCCCCAAAAGAATGCCTTCGTATATGGCCAGCCTTTTCAGGAATATTTGACTGCATTGTGTTTTTTGTCGAAACTAAGATTAGTTTAGTTAGTCTCTGAATTCTTCCCATCAAAGCAGCTTTGGCCTGCTCCTCCTCTTCCAATCTTGACTGTAACTTGACCTGCCCAGCTTCTAACTGCAACTTAATAAAGCAACACATTAGAAAGAAATCTAGCAGCACATAAAACTACTTCAATGAATAAAACATACAGAGCTAAAAATTACTTTTTTTCTTCGACAGAGGCAAATAAATAACTATCCCTAAATTCTACCTTCTAATTGCTAAGTATCAGCAATCATGCATCAATTTTTAAATTAAACATGATATATTCTATAGCATCAGCAGAACATAGACAAATAGAGTAGCAATCACTACTAATGGAGTGTTTATTAGGGGTGTTGACTGGGTCAGATCGGACCGGTTTCACTATCAACTTGCCACCCAACCAACCATCACGGGTGGGAGAATTTAACATCCGATTACGACCACAGACAATTCGAAATAGCAAGCATCAGGCCTTACGGTTTGTCAGTCGGAATCGGTCGAATTTTTGGGTGATTTTTCCATCAACAGCTTATCCTCCTCTCGCGCATAAACAAATATACATACAGACAGATTTGTGAAAGACAAAGAAAGTGAGAAGAGGGTTGTGGTATGTTGTTCACATTCATAGCTTTTCGATCTAATCCAAGAGCATCACAACAGAGTGATCTGGATAATGGTCGTTAATGACCGAATGGATCTAGATGCAATAAACCATCAAAATCGAAGAGGGGTTGAAAGAGAGTGTGTTTGGAGAGAGAGAGAGAGGGCTATTACAGTTTTGCAAGAAGAAACGAAGAGTAAACAGCAGACAAACAACAATACAAAAAACATGTATATATATGATATATCCCAAACACCATGTATATCATAACATCATGTATGATGATGTGACTATAATCAAATATATTAAATATATATATATAATGTTAATGTAAATTGTAAAAGTAAATACTACCACCCACTATACCACTCCACCTCCACTTCACCTACTCCACCACTCCACCTCCACTTCACATCTCCATCTCCTATATAATGTACATACAATACATCAAAACATACAACAATCAATAATACATCAATATATACATAATTGATTCTCTCTCTCTTTCTCTATACATTAATTTTTTACATATAATTATAATTAATCACATGTATCCATGTATTGAAAATATCAATCTGACTGTGTTATAGGGTTAGGCACTAGACTACCTTACTATTGGTCAAATATTTATTAAGTTGTCAAAACGAAAGGGAAAGGAAAGGGAAAAGAAAGGTCCGTCATTTTTTTTTGGAGCCATGTGCTACTTTTTTTGTAATTGATACAGAGGCTCAAAGTTTTGATTATTATTATCACGTGAAGAAGAGTAAAGATATTTAATTCCTATAAGCCTATTAGACTATTTTTCGGGCGGTTCAGATTTAGTCAGTTCCCAAGGAACACAACCATCAGCTGACTGAAAAATTGATAAATTTTACATACAAGGACCGAGCCGACCGTGGAGGCTTTTCGAAACCGACCATAATCATTCGGGTCAGTTCGGATTGGTCGGTTTTATCAGGTGATTCGGTTTTTTGAACACCCCTAGTGTTTATGATATATCTAGGCTTATCATGACTGTCATATTTGTATGTGGAACTCTGCTAACTCTTGGTGCCCATACCAATATTAAAAGATAAATAGAAATAAGCATTAAGTTTATCGATTTGCAAATTTACAATAAAAAACAAAAAATACAAAAGATAATATCCAACCATATGGAACAGCGCAAACCTGAAGCTTTAAATTAACCAAATCTTCCTGGTTAGATGCCATCGTATACGGATTCTCTATCATACCCCGCTTCAATTGCTGAAGCTCTTGTTTTAAACAGGAAATTTCCTTCTGATACTTTTTAATGAGAGACTTATCATCCATAATCTAATAGAGCAAACATTAGAGACATTAGATAGAGAGGTAGACCCTGGAAAATTTCCCATTGTTGGTAAATATTTAACACAAACAGTGATTACAAGCCACCTTATTCTGAGAAGCCTTGATTTCCACATGTTTGCTCCGATGGGCAAACTTCAGTGTATTGTGTGTTTCTTCACTATTGCTAGAGGCAGGTGTCACGGTGCAAATAAGCTACAGGTTCAAATAAGAAAGAAGATTTTAAAGCAAAGCATCAAAAGCAATTCCAGAAAAACAAATTAACAAATGAAACTATAGTGAATCAAATGAAAATTACCATAATGATAGCTAACTTGACAGCTATATCATTTATTTTCCCAAGTGAAACTACTGACCATCTAACCAACATTACTTTTTTTTATGGGGTGGGGTCGGGATGGGGGGTGAAACACAACATGTGTGCAGAGTGCTTTGTAGAAGTCCCCTACTATTAAAATATAACTTACAGAAACACGCCCATGGCCACTGAGGGACGATTGCAACAAACGAGTGAGTTTTGAATCTCGATAAGGAACGTGAGTAGCCTTCTCATCTGTTAATTTAGATATCACCTGAAATTAGACATAATCACAAACACAGATTTTGCTGATCAGAAATGGCAATCAAGTAAATGATAACTTAGACTTAGAAAATATGAGGAAGAAGAATTCCGAAAATATGAGGAAGAAGGAATATATTTATGTTATATTCAAAACTTCTTATCTTACAAGACCAAATGACACTCCTTATATAGGAGATATTACAAACATCATTATAACCCATTATATGCCACTTACATATTATATATTACCACTATCTACCACTATCATATTATATACATGCCACTATCTGCCACCAACACCACTATCATATTCTATACATGCCACTATCTGCCACCAACACCACTATCATATTATATACATGCCACTATCTTATTATATTAACACAAATTTCCAGCACTCCCCCTCAAGCTGGTTTGAAAATATCATCCATAGCCAGCTTGCTAGTCAGCTTATCAAATTGCTTCTTGTGTAGTCCCTTCGTTAGCACATCAGCTAATTGTTCACCTGTTGGAAGGTAGGTCATACAGATTATGCCAGCATTGATTTTCTCCTTGATGAAATGTTTATCCACTTCTATATGTTTTGTGCGATCATGTAGAACTGGATTATGAGCTATAGATATAGCTGCTTTGTTGTCATAATAGACCTTCATAGGTGTCGGGTGAGAAAGCTTTAATTCTTCAAGAATTCTTTTAATCCACATTACTTCACAGATTCCATGGGCAACAGCTCTGAACTCTGCTTCTGCACTACTTCTAACTACCACATTCTGTTTTTTACTCCGCCATGTAACTAGGTTCCCACCTACAAAGGAGCAGTATCCGGATGTTGATCTCCTGTCTGTAACACTTCCTGCCCAGTCTGTATCTGTGTATACTTCAACTTGAAGATGTCCATGTTTCTTGAACAGTAAGCCTCTCCCTGGAGTTCCTTTCAAATATCTTAAGATCTTATAAACGGCCTCAAAGTGCTCTGCCCCTGGTGAGTGCATGAACTGACTTACTATGCTGACTGCAAAGGCAATATCAGGCCGCGTATGAGACAAGTAAATCAATTTCCCTACAAGTCGCTGATATTGTTCCCTCTCTTTGACTTCTTCAGCCTTAGCAGCTTGTAACTTCAAGTTAGGCTCGATCGGAGTCTCCACCATCTTACAACCAAGCATACCTGTTTCTCCAAGGAGATCAAGAACATATTTTCTCTGATTAACGAATATACCTTCCTTGGATCTTGCAAATTCCATTCCGAGGAAATACTTGAGGGCTCCCAGATCCTTAATGTGAAATTCTTTTGCGAGTTTCTCTTTGAGGGCTGCTAACTCTGCTTTATCATTACCAGTTAAAATGATGTCATCAACATAAACAATCAAAATTGCAATTTTACTGTCTTTTGAATGTTCATAAAATATTGTGTGATCTGCTTGACTCTGCGAGAAGCCACAACTGATAACTGCCTTCCCAAAGCGTTCAAACCACGCTCTTGGTGATTGTTTGAGTCCGTATAATGACTTGTTCAATCTGCATACTCTGTCGCTTCCAAGTCTCTGCTCAAATCCCGGCGGTAGGCTCATGAACACCTCCTCTTCAAGATCACCATTGAGAAATGCATTTTTAATGTCAAGTTGATGTAGAGGCCAATCTGAATTTACTGCAAGAGATAACAGTACTCTGATGGAATTTATTTTAGCAACAGGAGCAAACGTCTCCTGATAGTCGATCCCATAAGTTTGAGTGAAGCCTTTAGCCACCAGTCTCGCCTTGTATCTCTCAACGCTTCCATCTGCGTTACATTTTATCGTAAACACCCATTTACACCCAACTGTTTTCTTGTCTTTGGGTAGATCAACTATCTCCCAAGTACCACTTCTCCTTAAAGCATTCATCTCCTCCATGACTGCTAATTTCCAATTCGGATCATCCAATGCTTCCTGTATATTCCTTGGAACAAACAAGTTGGAAATCCTAGATGTGAAAGCTCTATGGTTTTTAGACAGTCTTTGATAGGAGAGGTAATTTGCAATAGGATGTTTAATGCCATTTCGGACACCTTTCCTAATTGCTATAGGAACATCAAGGTCGGAAATAGAAGGAATAGGATTACCCAAAATTTCGATGCCAGAACTCGGGTGGACATTCGGGTCATTAGGATGGACATTCGGGTCATTATTCCTCAGATGAAATCGCTTCCTAGTATAAACCTGAAGCTCAGAATTTAGATCATTTTGTAGTACTTCTCCCCCTAAACAAGAATCTTCTTGACTAGGCACCATAGAACTTGGTTCTCCTAAGTGAGCATTATCAGACAGATGTAGTTTTTGTGTAGGATAAATGACATTGGGGAGCGGGATAGAAATATCCCAAAAATGATCTTCTACTCCACTTGTCTCCCCCTGAAGAGAAGTGTTGGGGAAATAAGATTTTGTTTCCACAAATGGCACATCCATACTCACAAGAAATTTCTTGGTTTGAGAATCGAAACACTTATACCCTTTTTGTTTGAGGAATAACCCAAAAAAACACATTTTATAGCACGAGGGTCAAGTTTTGAACGAAATTGAATGGGAACATGAACATAGGCAGTACATCCAAAAACTTTGGCGGGTAAATCAGAAAACAACCTCGTGTCAGGAAAAAAAGTTTTGAGACAATCAAAAGGTGTTTTGTATATTAACACCTTTGTAGGCATCCTGTTTATCAAATAAGAGGCTGTTAAAATTGATTCACCCCATAAATATTTAAGAACATGCATGTAAAACATTATAGCACGTGCTACTTCAAGTAAATGTTTATTTTTTCGTTCTGCAATGCCATTTTGTTGAGGAGTATCCCGACATGTAGATTGATGAAAAATCCCCTTTTTTTTCCAAAAACTCACCCAACTACTCATTGAAATATTCTATTCCATTATCAGAATGTAAAATACCAATTTTGGTTTGAAATTGGTTTTCAATCATATTGTAAAAATTTGTGAATAAATTTTTCACGTCAGATTTTTTATTCATCAAATAAATCCAACATAAGCGGGTATGGTCATCAATAAATGTAACAAACCATCTTTTACCAAAAAGAGTAGTGATTTTAGAAGGGCCCCAAACATCACTATGAATCAAATAAAAAGGTTTGGAAGCCTGGTAAGGTTTTGGCAAATAAGTAGAGCGATGAAATTTTGCAAAAATGCAACTTTCACAATGAAAAGAAGAACAATCAATCCCTTTAAATAATTCTGGAAATAAATGTTTCAGATAAAGAAAACTAGGATGTCCTAGCCTATAGTGCCATAGCATTATTTTTTCTCGAACAGAGATTGAACTAGTACTATTAAAGCTCTGAGCTTTTTTATTACTAACAGGTACTTCATCAAAGTAGTAAAGACCTTCAAGCATCCTAGCACGCCCAATCATCATCCCCGAGTTCTGGTCCTGAAATTCACAATGGGATTCAAAAAATGTAACACGACAATTAGAATCCTTAGATAGTTTACTGACAGACAAAAGGTTACAGGCTAAGTTGGGGACGTGAAGAACAGCATTGAGATCAATTTTCTCAGTTAGTTTAATAAATCCTTTTCCTGCTGTTAGAATTTACCATCACCTACCACCACTACCACCTCACCTACTCCACTAAACCTAACCCACTACACCACTACCACCTCACCTACTCCACTAAACCTAACCCACTACACCACTACCACCATCCACTACACCTACATCTATATAAGGAACCATTTGTAATAGACAGAATAAATAAATATAAAAATCAATAATACATGAATTTTAACTTGGTATCAGAGCAAGGTTAACAACCTAGTCATTCTGCTTCACCGGCGGGCGGTAGCCTCGCCTTGGCCGCCCGCCGGACCTCTACACATACCTTCCATCCGCTGCCACGAATCCCATAACTGAATCATCGGAATAGTCGCCGTCGTCCACGGCTTCACCGGCGAGTCGAGCTGGCTCATTCAACTCACCTCCGTCCTCTTCGCCAAGTCCGGCTTCGCCACTTGCGCCATCTTCTTCTTCCATGCACACAGCATGTTTGCCTGCCCTTTGTTGATGAGGTCAAGGATGCAAGGACACCCAATACACAAGAAAATGGAAGAGATATGGCAACCGCGCTGGCACCCATTTTTTCCAACCAGAAGCTGCTCAAGAAAACAAAAGTAGGCAAGCATGCTGACAATGACGAAAACAGGCACTTCCTGCCAAACCCTGTATCCATTAATTTCCATCTGCGGGGTTCTATTTACTCCAGTACTTGGATTTCGAACACTTCGAATCCGTAAAAGTGTGACTGGTAAGTTTTGAACCTCTTGCCTGCACACATCACAGATCTTGTTACCTTTGATGCTACACCATTTCACAGCACATTCTTGGTGAGCCAATGCAAGTTCGCCTTTACAGCTGCACCTCCATCAGAAGGATCTGCAAAACCTTTGGCCTAACCATGGTTCTCTTTTTTTCATCTCTCTTTCCTTCTCTCACTCTCTCGGCAGCTTTAACAAAAACAAATAAAATAAAATAACAATAAAATAAAATAAACAATACCCACACATCCGACTGCACACTGCTCCACGTTCCCACCAAACCTGTATATTATGCACACTGCACATTGATTTCTCACTTTAAACTGTCTCTTTTCCTTTCTTTTTATTTTACTATTTCAATCCCCTACTTTTTTGTCTTTCCAATCACGCCAGTGTCTGCCTCCACTCAAGCACACCCCACTTTCTCTTCTTATTCTTATTATTATTATACAAAACCAACACCGACAGTCCACTTTCTCTTCTTATTTTATTATTTACTATTTCAATCCACTACCTTTTTGTCTATTTTTTTTTTATTTTTTTATATCCCCTTTATTCGCTCACCGATTCCCACGCCTTCTGATATTTCCACTCTTTCTTTTATTTCCTTTCCCAAACAAAAATAAATAAATAAATAAATAAATAAATTAAAAAAAAAAAAAAAAAAAAAACAACACAGAGGAAGAAGACGAACTTATTTTATTCATGTCGGGCTCACCCCGATCACCATTTTACACCAAAAAAAAAAAAAAAAAAAAAAAAAAAAAAAACCAAACCAACACAAATCGGCACAGTGGGATTTTTCTTCTCTACTCTGCTGTAGGTCTCTTCTTCTTGCCTCCGTCTTGGACGGCCCTTGCCGGTGTTGCCTCCGTGTTTCCTTGTCCACTGAGCACGTTCACTCCCCCATACTCCTCCACTGCAGCATATGGAGGACCTCCAAATCGGAACATCACGGTGGCCTTCCGCTTCAGCTCCTTATTTTCTGTCTTTAACACACTTATCTCTGCTCGCACATCCTTATACATGCGTTGGAGCAGAGCCAGCTGGGAGTTTAATTGTTGCACCTCATTTGTCCTGCTCTGCAGCCGGTGCGACAAGTTTGTGACCGCCGTCATGGTTTCCACACATGACTTCAGAGTATACTGATTGGCCTCAATATCAGTTTGCACCGCCATTTTTTGCTCCACCGACCGCATCGGAAAGTTCAATGGAGCAAAACCAGAGGTGTTTGGTTGAGGTTCACCGGCCATCGCACCAGTTATTTCTCTTGTGGACTCGTTCAGTTCTGGAAAGAGCGTGAGCAGACCACGGGAAGAGGAGGCCATGTTCTGGGTAGCTGGACGGGAAGAAGAGGCCATGTTGCTGAGTGTTTCAGAGACGGGTTGGTTACAGAGTATTACAGAGTTTCTCAGCAAAGGAAGAGTTTGTTTCAGAGAATTTTCAGAAGTTTTTTGTCTGCCTCAGCCTCAGCCTCCGTCTTGGTTAAATAGCCGAGGCAGCCACGCGCATCGCGCGCCTCTTGCCACCAGACGACAAAACGGGCGCGCAAGCCAAGGCGCCCACGTGCCTCGCCATCATGTCCGGCACACCTTTTGATGAATTAGGCACGCCTTTTGATGGCACGCCTTTTGACAAAATTGGGCACACCTTTTGAGGGTGCAACTTCTACAACGGTCCGACATGACCCTATAAACTGTCCCGACATTAATTCCGGTTAGCTCCTTTATGGGTCCGACAAGACTCTGTAAACTGTCCCGACATAGATTCCGGTTAGTTTCTACAAGGGTCCGACAAGACTCTGTAAACTGTCCCGACATAGATTCCGGTTAGTTTCTACAAGGGTCCGACAAGACTCTGTAAACTGTCCCGACATTGATTCCGGTTAGTTTCTACAGGGTCCGACAAGACTCTGTAAACTGTCCCGACATTGATTCCGGTTAGTTTCTACAAGGGTCCGACAAGACTCTGTAAACTGTCCCGCCATTGATTCCGGTTAGTTTCTACAAGGGTCCAGCAAGACTCCGTAAACTGTCACAACAACTGTCACCACACTGTCTGCTACAACGGTCCGACATGACCCCATAAACTGTCTTCTACACCGTTATGACACCACCATACAGTGTCCTCTACATGGTTATGACACCCCCATACAGTGTCCTCTACAACGTTATGACACCACCATCCAGTGTCTTCACCAATGGTCTGACACGACCATACAGTGTCACCTATCCTCTTTTATTTTTATGTATTTTCTTGTTTTGTTCCTCTCTTCAAACTCAAGTTGGTTAGTTTCTATCCTCCTTGAGTTTGCGGGGGGCTGTTAGAATTTACCATCACCTACCACCACTACCACCTCACCTACTCCACTAAACCTAACCCACTACACCACTACCACCTCACCTACTCCACTAAACCTAACCCACTACACCACTACCACCATCCACTACACCTACATCTATATAAGGAACCATTTGTAATAGACATACACCACTACCACCATCCACTACACCTACATCTATATAAGGAACCATTTGTAATAGACAGAATAAATAAATATATAAATCAATAATACATGAATTTTAACTCCTGCAATAGGTGAAAAACTACCATCGGCTATTCTGATTTTGTCATGACCAGAACAAGGGAAATAGGTACTAAATAAATGGAAAAAACTAGTCATGTGATCGGAGGCACCGGAATCTATGATCCACGGAGAGAAGTTTAGGCAAGAGAAGGCTTTAGGATTTCTACTTGTTTGTGCCAACAAAACACTAGGAGTACCGGATGAGGAGTTGGATTTTATCAGCTTTAAGAGTTGATCAATCTGCTCTTTGTTGAAGGGACCTGAATCGGCTTCATTAGCGGTAGGAAAGCCACGATTCTTCTCTCCTTGTTTGCTGCTTTTCCAGTTGACAGGTTTGTCATGGATCTTCCAACACGTTTCGTGTGTATGGCGAGGCTTGTTGCAAAAATCACACCAGACCCGTGGCTTATCATCAAACCTGCGCTGGTAATTTGCAGCCTTGTTGGCCGCAACATCGCTAATTAAAGCAGAAATTTCAATTGATTCACCAGTACCTTTTTTCTTAAGCATGACGCTCCTTCGGCTCTCTTCCCTTCTGACTTCGGCAAATACTTCGCCAATGGATGGGAGAGGAGGTCTGCCAATAATTCTTCCTCGCACTTCATCGAACTCAATGTTGAGGCCGGCAAGAAACTTGTAAATACGGCTGTCTTCCACAGTTTTCTTGTGGTGGTTGCAGTCGTCAACCGATTTTCATTCGTATGTGTTGAAGATGTCAAGATCCTGCCACAACCTTTTCAACGAATTGAAATATTTGGTGACGGAATCATCTCCTTGACGAATCTCTCACAACTTCAAAGTTAATTCGAAAACTTGAGATTGATTTCCTACGTCAGAATACATCTGACTAACATTATCCCACAATTCTTGTGCAGTAGTATAGCACATGTAATTAGAGCTTGTATCCTCCTCCATGGAATTGACCAACCATGTCATAACCATGGAGTTTTCAGCGTCCCAACTGTCGAACAGCGGATCATTAACAGCAGGAGCCTTCTTGTCACCAGTGATGTAACCGATCTTTCCTTGCCCACGGATATACATCCGGACAGATTGTGACCAGCGGAGAAAATTATCACCATTTAGGCGGATGGTGGTGATTTGGACAGAGTGAGAGTTGGACGTTTTCACCGGAATGGCAGCGGCAGGGGTTGAAGTGGTTTCGGACGTGACTTCCGACATGACTATGACGGTTTTAGGGCTGCTGTATTTTTTGTTGCTCTGATACCAACTTAGAAAATATGAGGAAGAAGAACTCCGAAAATATGAGGAAGAAGGAATATATTTCTGTTATATTCAAAACTTCTTATCTTACAAGACCAAATGACACTCCTTATATAGGAGATATTACAAACATCATTATAACCCATTATATGCCACTTTCATATTATATATTACCACTATCTACCACTATCATATTATATACATGCCACTATCTTATTATATTAACACAAATTTCCAGCACTTAGTAATTATAGGAATTGGGAAGTTAAGCAAATTAAAAATCTCTGGGTTTATGGTACAGCACTTTGCACAAAAATATACCCAGATGATCCAGTCTATGCCACGAAAAGGATCTACAGTTCAACAACATTACTGCAATAAGTATTAGATTGCCTAAACCCCTTTAGAACATATAACTAAGAAAAGATGCAAGAACCAAGAGCAATTCACTATAACTCAAGTCTAATATCTCAATCTACAAAAACTTTGAAAGATCTGTGTTAGTAATCATGAAAATCGAAACACAATGCCAAACCACAACAGAGAAACCAAGTATGTCTGAATATCAAAGAGAAGGGGAAAGGAGGAAATAGCAATATCTTACGGTGCCAAGGGTAAGTAAGCTTTTATTAATGTATGAACCCTCTTTTCTTCGCAAGCCAGTCGTCTCCGTTTTGGAACTTTCGGATCCAGCCAAGTCAATCAAATTCTGTAAAGGAAAGTTGTAAACATGTGTAAACGGCATTTTCAAATCAACAAAATAATTTAAGGGCATTCAAAAATGTTACTACAACGTAAAAAACACTGAAGTCCCCTTGGTAACACAAATAAATAAAAAGGATGAGCAGAATTTACCAACTGTGACAAGGTCACGTCTTCCCCTTGATTTTCCCCACGTGGACTACTTTCAATAGTCTGTAGATAAATATACTTGTCAGACCAGATAAAAGTCATGAATTGAATACAAGGATCACAGCCATTCAAGAAACATTCATCAGTCTAAGAACATAAGCCGTCATGGCTTGGTAAGCTAATTAACATATTTCAAAAGAAAAAAAAAATGATCAACATGTGACAATTTACGCTTCAATATCCTAAATTTTCACATTAAAACTTTTGAGAGAGAGAGAGTACAAAGGAAGCATTAGGCATCCTTCCTAACTAGAAAGAGAACATACAAGAATAACAATCAGAAGAAAGGGAAAAATAACATTTTAGTGGGACATCGTCACAGTCAGGATCACAAGTGGTAGCAATGTCCTCTACAATGGATAAAGTGGACTCTGCAACCCTAAATTTGCCAAGAAAGTCCGCCTCGGGAGTCTGGAGTCATCTTAAGGTCCAGTAGTTGCAGTCTAAGCCCATGATTTCACAAAGTAGATGATAATCCGACATAAAGCAGTCTTTTTGAAGGCACATGACCATCCTCAGAAGATCAACCTACTATTTGGGTCAGGCTATGCCACCTTGTGAGCCTTTGTGCGTTTCAGATCTTTCTACTCGAGTCCGGAACATAGATTTTGTTTGCTGCTCTAGTAATTAGTTTGAGGTTTAGGCATTTAAACAGTGGTCACATAAATCCCTCACCCAAAGAATCACTAATGTCACCGTCTGCTATCATTATATTAACCCATGCACATGGAATGCTAGTTTTTTATAGAGAAAGAGAACAAAGGTGGAAAAACTAAAGAACAAAGCATGACATCACACGGATAAGCAGAGAAGGTAGGCCACTGTAAGGAAAATGATATCAAAAACTCTATCATAGAGAAGTTTATGCCACATAGTGCTTGATTCTACAGTGATTTCTGCTCACAGTTGTAAGTTTGTTGAGTCCAACAACTAAAATTGGTATGGCAATCTACCTTTCAGTCCTCAGATTATAGCCTCACATAGGGACTGACTGTTACATGGCCTTGGGTAGAACTCACCCCAAAAGTTAGCTATTAAGGTGAGGGTGCCCTCACACTTGTATGCTTAATATTACTTTAGTACTCAGGTGATGTGGGACTTTGCTTCACACACATGGCAGCATGTTAAAGCCAAAGCTGAAGAAGCTTTTTATGTTCATCAAATGGAAAGAAACCAGTAGGATCGTTTGAGCAAAACAGAGTGGGATCACATTGGAATTGTATACCATGGGCACCAACTCTTCAATGTAAGTTGGGCAACCAATAGGAAAAGTAGAAGGAAGTTGGCCACTGCCATATGCATGCTAAATTGAACCAAGAGCATTGAATCCAACTTATCGTAAATATGAAAAGACATACCCCCTCTCTCCCTGAATTATCTTATTTTTAACCATGAGCCTTAAAATTCAACCTATAGAAACCACACCGCACCTGATGCAGGACGATTAGGGACAGCCACAACAGTGGGCTTTGGGGCTGATTTTACACTGTTTAGAGGCTGTTTTAGGGTGCCGTGAACAGGCTGCAAGAATTGAAGAAAGAAAGAAAGGAGGAGAAGAAAATAGGTCTAGGAATCACTCCTAGAATCCCTTAGTATCACACCTAGGGTTTGATTGCATCACACAACCCATAAAGAAGCTTCAAAGCTCTCAACTTTTTATAAAAATATCAACTCCCTCAATTATAAGCATTACAAGGCTTTATATAGGAGTAGGAGACTTCTTAAACCAACTAGAACCAAAAAAGGAAACTACTATAAGATCTTAGACTTCCAAAACTAACTTTAGACCAAATAAGAAACATAAATAAAACTCAATTAAATAACTTAACCCACAAAACGAAATAAGAAACATAAATAAAACTCAATTAAATAACTTGACCCACAAAATGACCCATAAGCGACCCATACAACCCATGTCAGCAAATATAAAATTACCAAAATACCCCTATCCTTAAAAATCATAGAAAAAATAAAAATAATAATAAAATAAGACTCTGATAATACTAGAAACATAATTATAGAAGATTTCTATCAGTTCCTCTATGAAATCATGCCAATGTCCAAGTATCATCACATCTCAGATTTCCTTCAAGATCAGCCGAGATCAACAGTCAAATGTTCAACTTCTTAAATTAGTATATCTTTTACTGCTGCAATGTACGTGAATCTTTTCCACTTGCCTTCCAGTGAAAACATAATTACATAAAACAATTTTCCTGAGATTCAATTTGGGACTACATTCCTCCCCCCTTTGATCTCTCAATACTGTTAAAGGACTTCATTCACAGACAAAAATTCAACTCAAACTGTTCGCTGAACTCTATAACCAAAACCCCCGACTCATAAAGCTCGAGACAGTTACAATGATCATTGGGCCTACATCTTACTGAATTCTTCAATGCCCGACATCACAAAAGATATGCCTGATATTTGATGCAAACTAATTAAGTTTAGAGGGGAAACAAGTTTGCAACACAGGAATTTCATTGATAAATAACTACGAGATACAGGACAGAAAACAAAGAATTATGCTAGTATCTAAGACATGTTTGAAACTATATTGTTTGAAAACAGAAATAATTTAACACAGAGTAAGACGTATTTGAAACTTAATCCCAAGGAAACAGAATAGTTACCAAGGTGAATATAGTATGGCTCCGACTGCTAAGTAAATTAAAATTATTAGAACCAACATGCCTATGCTCTGCAACAAGAGAGAAATGACATGTTAAATGGTAAGCAATGAACAACGGACAAATATACAGAGCATTGGGTGAAGAACCAGAAGGAAACCAAAAACAAGCATCAATCTCAGGAAATAATCACAATTGAATCCAAACAAATAACAAGGGCGGGAATATGCATATTGTTAGGTGCCCAAATGCCTCAAAAGCTTAAGCTATTAGAAAATGGACTGAACAATGTATACCAAGCTCGAACACACTCCCTCACATGCAACCACTCTTGCATGTGGACAGACAAACTAAGAGCCTGTTTGATAAAATTGAAAAATCACTTGGTACCTATTAAGCACCAACACTTAAAAACAAGTGTCGTATTTGTGTCGGACAAACGGACACTTTGGGGACATGTATGGGACACACCACATGGTGTGTCCCCTTATTTAATTAATTTATTTTCAGCAGACACGCCGGGGACACTTTGGGGACACAATAGGGACATATCAAGTTGTCTTTTCCCCCATTTTATTTAGTGCTTTTGATGAATGTTTATTATTTTTTTCTTAGATTTAAATACTTAATAGATCATCCATAAAAAAAATATATAAACTATAAGTGTTAATTTAAAAGTGCTTTTAAAATAAAATAAAAAGATAGAACTAGAGTTAGTTTTTGTTAATATTGATTGTTTTTAGATGTAATATTAGTCGAGATAGCAAATAAAAATATATGAAAACATTTTATTTCCATGTCCCCACCGTGTCCATGTCTAGGTCCCCATTTTTTTGAAATCGCCGTGTCCCGTGTCCGCATCCATATCTATGTCCGTGCTTCTTAGCTTGGTACTATTTGAACTTGAAGTACTAAATTCAATTTATTGTTTGATAAGCACTTAAAACTGAAGCCTTAGAAACATAACTTCACAATTCTATCCTTACTTTTGTAGTTTCGTTCTTTTTTAAGGATATATGTTTATATGACATATATTCGTGAAATCCCTGGGTCAGGGGTGGAGGGGTGGTCAAAGGGACAATTCTATAGTTTGGATAAGATTTTAAATCTTCCTTCACTGGTCATGTTTAGTGTTCAGTGACAGGTTAACTTCATTTGACCTAGAAGTTGAACCTCTTCAAAAAAAACACTTATTCTCTTAAGCGGTGGCACTTACTTGTTATCAAATGCACTTGATTTAAGTGTGTACTGTTTAAAAGTGCTTAGTTGCGTTATCAAACAGGTCCTAACATACAAACCAAATTGAATGAGGTATGCAAACACACACGGAACAAAGTTAACATTAAAACATAATGGGGGAACAAACACATAAGACAAGAATGGTTGCTTAATGTAAAATAAGTTTTCCTAAAAAATTTCTTCAAAGAGAGAACAGCTTAGTACAAGTCCTTATACCTTCACCAGATGCTATCAAAGAAAGAGCATGAGCAGGAGACAAAACAACTTCCTCTTTGATTCCTTCTACATAAGTTCCCTGCCAATACCAGCATTACATTCCACATACTTAAACAAGAATTCAATAACTTGGCAATTCTAGGGGTTTTTTTCCTTCATGAAGGTTGTCTTAAAAGGGAGGTATATTTATTTGTATGGGATCAATAACATATATCCTTGGCTGAAGATAAAGTCAAGGAAAAGATCTTGAACTGGAATAGAAGTACATGCTTTAAGCTAAAGAAAAGAACAAGAGCCACTGGCAACATGTTCTTTCAATGAGACAAAAACAAGAACAAAGTTGATATAGGATTGCAAGAAGATTTCTGAATGAAATATATTCTGAAGCACTTAATTAAGGTGGATTTTAAAAGGCGCATGCAAAGGCGCAATGAGGCACAGCCTTGCGCTTCGAACAGGTCAAGGCTAGGCGCAATACGCAAGGCACAACTTAGGCGCTGAGGCGAGGGCTTTTTTCGAGGCGCAAGGCATGAACTTCATGGGATTTACCTATTTTTCTACTCCAACTGTTACATGCTTTTTTTGTGGGCATACCTACCTGGATTCAAAACTGTCAAAAAAGAGCAGAATGTGATAAAAGATTGAATGTTATGATTTATATCTTTTGTTGGATATTATATATTTAGTTTTTAGAAGATTGAATGTTATGTTTAAAGAATATCGGAAATAGTTATGATTTTTGAAATTCTATATATATTTGTTATGTTGAAAATTTTTCCTATTTTATAATTTTGCTTTCCTTCTACTGTAAGATTTATGTGTACTTGTATATGTTTACATCAGTTTCTATAACCCTAAATCTATGACTGAAAAAGGAAATACAAATACACCACAATCTTTCCTAATGCCTAATTCCTAATATATACAATCATGTCGTGCGTGCCATATATACAATATGTTCTATTCTCACATCTACTACTTGCGCTTCGCTTTGGTGAGGCGCGAGGCAAGCGCCTAGGCTATAGGAGACTTTATCGCCACAATGTGCCTAGAGCCTTTTAAAACACGGGAGACTTACGTGTAGGTTCTAATAAGTAGACTTATTGTCTAATAGGTCCTATGATAATTAGTAGCATTTTTTATCAAACAGTATTAAAAAACGTCACTAATTGTTAATTTTCAGCAATAGTTTGAAAATTGACACAAAAAAATGTCACCAATTATAAGTTTTAGCGACAGTTTAAAAAAATCACTAATTTTTAACTTTCAGTGACAATTTGAAAATTTTGTCACAAAAAAAGTCACTAATTGTAAGTTTTAGCGACAATTTATAAAAATCGTTGACAAAAAAAAGTCACTAATTATTAATTTTTAGCGACATGTGTAAAAAATCGTCACAAAAAATTATTTTTAACGACAATTTTACTAGGACTTGTTTTCAATAAGACTTTATGGGAATTAAGTCCAACTATTAGGACCTATTGGTAGTTTACCCTTAAAACACTGGGTGGATTAACTTAAAAATAAAACAACAACAGGGAACACCACCATAAATTTGCAAACTAAAGGTGAATAATGCTTAAATAATGCTTCGAATGAGCATCTTTTAGCTTGTCCTTCACATGGGCACTTCATTGATCTTCACTCTAAACTTTATTATGCTTCTTGAATTTTTCTTTTGTTTTCTTTTGTGGATCAAAAAATTCTTCCATATTCACCCAACATCAGTCAAAAGTAGAATTCTCTACGCTACTTTGCAAGTAGCAATTTCTAGAAATCTCATCTCCTTGATATTGATTCTCATAATTCGATGAAATAACTTTACAAATTCATAAGGTTTAAGTCCACCATAAACTTGAAAGTTGACAAAGATAACATCCTCCGGCCAATACACAAATATGAACAACTACATAGGCATTGTGGAAACAAAACTTTAAGCTCCGGCCAACAACTCAGCAAAGCAACACAAGATAGCATCACAAACTCTTACAGCAATTCTGAAAATTTTTAATACTTGTCTCCTGAGAAAAGGAAAAAAAAGAAGGGTGGAACAAATTGACGAAAAAATGTATTCCTAAAACAAACTAACATTTGCTTTAAATGTGACGGAAGGTAGACAAAAGTGAAACCTGCAATCATGAGCATCAAAAAACAAACCTGAACATCCTCTCGTATTCGTAGATTCTGGCCCGTGGGATCAAGCAAGTCATTGATGACCTAAGGAAACGAAATATATATATAAGCTTGAAAAAAAACATCCGACGGAAATCATGCAAATATATATATACACATTAGTCATTTTGAGACTTCAGACAGGAAAGTAATATGCACCATTTTAGACCACTACATTCACAATGGAAATTTTACAGGCAATATATTTTGACAAATAAAATCATTTACTGAAGTAATATAAATTTTACTAATTTCATATCATAGATGAAACCAGTAAAAGTTAGCTGCAAATTTATTAAAAGTATTCACCACGAAAACTATTGTTATATTATGAGCAATGAAAACTGGTTATAAACATAATTGAACGATTTGTAAAATAATTGTCCTAAAATAATAGCACAAGGAAGAACCGCAACAGACTTAAAATGAATAAAAGAGTGAGAACAAGAAATGGGCTTATCTAATGTCAAGCAACTTTAGCAATCCAGCAAAAATAAACAGAAGAACAGCCACTAAGAGTTATTGAAAAGGAACTAAAGAGGACATAACGGCAGGCAAGCATCAAGTTTAGGCCCACACTCTGGTACAATTCAACAGATCTGTTTCGTTGATTTTATTAAGCCCAAGCAACCACAGAGCCCAAGTCTACGCCCAGCTCATTGCAACCTAGCAATCAACTATATTTTGTAGAACTCATGGTAGGGTTAAAGGTCTATCTTAGTAGGAAATTTATTCAGGAGACCTTTTAGAATGGTTCAATTTTAAATTTCTTGTAGATCAAGTAATATCTACTTGGTGATAATGCCTTTGTTTAGAGTATCATTTGTTGTACAAGTATTCAATTGGTGATGAAGCACAAAGGATAGTGAATTTTGTTATTTTCTACTAGTTCATTGTGAGAGCAATCCCCCTTTCCTTTAAAGGACAAGGCTTAAGTTATCCGTCTAAGCAACACTAAAAACATAGCAGACATCAGCCTTTCTCAAAGCAGTCAGAATACTTTATTTCCACAGCTTCACTTTTATCACAGATCAGCTAGGTCTTAGTTCACCAAACTGCACCGGAAACATATTGAATTTAGGCTATGTTGACTGGCAGTAATCTTGAGGGATAATGGGAATGTGATTATGAGTTTTATGATTCCACCGTTTGGATGTGGTTTGAATGGGAATGTGGTTCTTGATTTACCATTCCAGGTGGAATTAGTTTCCTAAAGTAAGGGGGAATCTGAAACCCCCATTTCCTCCCAGAGTAATCTCACATTCCTATGTATAAAAAGGTCAAACTAAACATTTGAATGAGATCTTTTTTTAAAAAAAAATCCTAGATAAGATTCCTGAATTATCCAAACACTTCAATGAGACTACCCAGCTACCAAATTACTAGGAATGAGATTCCTAGTAATGAGATAGCCATTCATGGTCTTTGATTCCTGCCATTCAAGCATAGACTCAGAGCAGAACTTTCCACCGGAGCACAATTCAAGATTGATTGCTCCTAGAAGACAACCTCATCCCCAGAACAAGAAAATATAAAATCATGCAAAACAGAGTCAACATGAAGCTGACCTCATTATAGATTTCCAAATAAGAAACACGCAGGAGGAACTCTCGCCCTGGAGTCTGTAACATCAAGTATTATCAAGGTTATTCAGAAAACTCAAAAAATTAATCGAAATATTATCAAGTATATGTTAAATGTAATCAATTACCTCCTGTATAATTCCAAAGACATCCTTCACTGCCAACGGAATGATTCCAGGTGACTTTTGCTCCCCCTAAATGCAAACACCAAACAATGTTGAATTGCTAGTTTCTAAAAGTTAAAAACAAATAAATAAATAAGAGAAAATTCATGAACATTACAAGAAGCTCCTTCCAAAACTAGGGCAGCAAAAACTGCTAAAAGAGGAACTAAATGCTACAAGCAGCAAAAGCACAAACTCAACCCACAAAAACTCTGCTGCAGTTGGAAATCTAGACATGTGCATGCCATATAAAAGAAACATCAAAGACAATACACAAACAAAAGAAACATAAAACGTGAACCAAATAAGAGAGAAAAAATATGTACAAGACACTAAGCATTGGGTTCTTTTATATGCCAGGATTGAATTAATCAAAAGGGAACAGGTCAAGACTTGTTAAATTTGGCATGGAATAGCAAACGATGAGTATCAAATTGAAATAACAAAATAGAAGAAGAAGATTATAGAAGTCTTACCTAGAGTATGTTGGATAGCTTGATATACATTGTTGGGCCAATTTCTAAAAACTTAGGTAGCGTTTGGTTGTGTTTTGTAATTATGATTTGAGAGTATGAGT
Organism: Camellia sinensis; assembly: GCF_055761805.1. Taxonomy (NCBI): domain Eukaryota; kingdom Viridiplantae; phylum Streptophyta; class Magnoliopsida; order Ericales; family Theaceae; genus Camellia; species Camellia sinensis. Next base: position 148,681,753 of record NC_138963.1, read on the forward strand.
CGTATTTTGAGTTTGTGGGGTTTGGAATTATGATTTGAGTGTAGAAAATTTGTTTGGTGAAGAGTTTTGAAAATAGTTTTGTAAAGAGTTTTGATTTGAGTAGGGAATTGTTGATGTGACATTTGATATTTGATACAAAAACTTATAACTCATAACTAAACATACAACTCAAAATTATTTTAAAGCACATAAAAAATTTTAAAAATTTCAAAAAATGTTTTTTTCGATTATATAAAAATTAACATATCAATTGCCCAAAAAAAAAAAAAAAAAAAAAAAAAATCACTATTCCGGTCAACCAGCCGGTCAACCGACTGGACATCCCGTTAGACCAAATTTTGAAAAAAAAATTTGAAAAACGAGTCTATCAAAATAGAAAACCGCGCCTCAAACAAGGTGTTTTCTGCAGAGTTTTGAAAACATCATTTGAGAACTCTAACCAAACACCATACTTGAATTAAGGTGTGGAATCGTGATTTGAAATCACAAGCAAACAGAGCCTTAAGCTTTTGGGATTAGCGGTGATCTAACATGATATCATGATATTGGAGCTTTGATTATGAGTGGTCTTAGGGTTCAAATCTCTTTATTTGCATTTGTTCTCTGTTTGCATTCTACTTCTCTCAATGTATGGATGTTTGCATCTCCACACACAAGACCGGTTGCACATGAAGGGAGGTGTGGAAAGTTTGACATACATTGTTGGGCCAATTTCCTAACATCCTAAGATCTTAAGCTTTTGGAAAAATTGGTGATCTGACATAGCAATATTGTTATAATGACCACATTTTTAACCATTTTATATGGTATCATTGCATTGGTTTAAAGGGCCCCACCAGTCATGCCTGATACCAATGCAACAATGACACGTGAGATGGTAAACACTTTAAGGTACACAAATGTGGTCATTGTGACATTATTGCTAGGAGAGTCTTGAATTTCTAAAACTCATGCAAACACAGCCTGAAGTTTCTAAAGCTCAATCCACTGAATTAAAAAACTACAAAGATTTCTATATAAACTGGGTTTTACCTAACATTATAAGACCCACGTACATTTGCGTACAGCAAATCTTGAGATCACCAAAATATCGTTACTCATAAAACCAAATCAAACTGTACCAGCGACATACTGAATGGAAAAATACATAATAAACATTCAACCTAAAATTTTGACTAGATAAGGTCCGAAGTATTCTCCAGTCTTTTCTTGTTATCATGGTCCACATCCGTCAATGAAGTGACATTTTCCATCTTGCCTTAATGTAGTTTTGTGAACAGACATTTAGTTGGAAAAATCAAAAAAGTTTTTCTTTTTGATTTCAAAATTATTCTCTCAAGCAGATTATTGCATCAGCTTGTAATATTTTAGAGAAGTTTTCCAGTTAATTGGCAGTGCCCTGAGCCATGTTGCATCCAAAATGACATCAATCCTCAAGGACAATAAATATATTTGCAAGCAGTCAAATCTCAGACATCATACAGGTTGCATCCCAAAGATGTAGAGGTATGTGAGCCATAAGCTAGATGAGAAACTACAAGCTACACAAGAAATGAGGCTACAGATGATCTTGTCATAGATCTCCACAAAAGCATAAAGATCCCTCAATCAAGTCATAATAATCAAATTGTTGAAACCAAATCTCAGACAAACAATTTTTTCTAAAACTCATGTTAAATATATTCTTGGACCAGCCAATGTGTGGCACTTAGTTTGTCAGATGGCTTTTATTAATGCTCAGCCCCAAGCTTGGTTTCACATCAAAAATCCTCCTATTAATTATATAAATTTGGGAGGAATAAGTTGCCCTTTCTCCTTTTACTGTCTAGTGCACACATCCTTTTTGGGTGAGGGAAACAAGCACCAAACGTAAAACTAGTACAGCAACTTACATGCATTGTATGAGTCTTCCCACTGCTAGTGACACCGTATGCAAATACAGTACCTGCAAAATACATTGTTGACCATAGAATGAATACATTGTTGACATTGTGGCAAATGTTACTATGGTTTAGTGATTTTCCATTATCAGTTGAACTAGTATGAGGTGTCATCATAAATTTATAGATCCCCCAAGAAGATCTAGAATTAATATCAAGCATAATTCCAGCAGAAATGGATGAAGTTATACAAGAAAGCACTAATGGATAGCTCTTTTCAACCAAAAAAAACAACACTTAGGGAGAAAAAAGTTTTCAGAAAAGGACCACAAAGACAGTGGATACTATTAAGAGATTATCATGGTAAGGAAAAATAACATAAGGGATTGGGGAATGATGAGAATGTGTTTATAAGAAAGGGAATAGAGAGGAACTGCAGTGCAGAGACCAAAAAGTCATCCAGTACACAAGCATATTTTTGCAACAAATCCTATAAGTGAGGATGTCAACATCACAAGATGAGATGCTAAGGGTTGATAGGAATATGACTCATGTCCCAAGATCCACAACCTTAAAAGGGGAAGGGTTTTGAGGGATTGGGGGGGGGGGGGGGGGGGGGGGGGGGGAAGTTGTTCAGAGCAACTGAAATGCAAAGAGTTTTATGTTCAATGGTCATCCCTTGCAAAAACAAGATCATCATACAACAAAAGGCTATGCCTGATGCATGTTCACATCAGATTAGATGATAGGACCTGTGAAGAAAAGTAATTACCGTTAATTCCTTGCATGGCACCATTGACAACCTGCTGAGCAGCAACATCATAAACATGACGAGTAGTTGTTGCTGGACCAAACACTCTATCTGCAGCCAAAGATATATGATATTGTTCATGGAAATCAAGGAGAACACCAACACTAATTACTGTCATGAAGAAAAAGTTAATAAATAAAATATACCCAAAGCATTCTAAACTTTAAAAACTCATTTCCACACAAGTACATCTTTTGAAAAGCAGAAGGTTTTCAAAATTCAGTGAGCAAATTGTTCTTCTCAACCCTGCAAGGACTTAAAATAGGAAAAATTATAGTAACAAAGGACTTGTAGCATGTGTGGGCCTCATTACCGAAGCTCGAAGAGCTTAACAGATAATGATGCATCACAAGCAAGCATCACATGAGTCAGGAAAATTTGAGGCATGGAATTGCAAGTTAGGTATACAATTCACAAAAGATGGTGAAAATTACATAATTTTCTAGTTGAATAATGAAAAATAAAGATCCACGACCTGTTGAGTACATCATGAGAGAACCAAAAGCTCGTGGTGAAGGACAATGAGATCAAAATTATCAGAATTCACAATATAATCACATGTATTTACCTATATTGCAAAAGAAAACCTTATCGGTGGTGAACAATTACTATGTGTCACACCAATCAGGGAGTGCATATCATGCTAAAATGTGCCAAGGCATCAGATTCTTCTATACTCAAATTGTTAAGACACCGGAACATTGCTAAATTGTTAAATTCTTAACATTATTTTCATCGCTAATAACGGTGAAAGGAAGTGTGTATAACATAATTGTCCTGCTTCATGATCAAAGATGAACAAGAAAGTTACGCAATAAAAAATCAATTCCTCTCGTTCATTTATGGGAAATTTGGCTATAAATCCCCTTTACCTTCCTTTCGTTGTTAAAAGGACTAAGAAAAAAATTATACTTTCTAAACCCCTTCATAATTATAAAGTCTTACATAAAGGACAAAACTTATTATTTAAATATTTTATTAGACTATTATACCCTCAACTAAATTTTCCCATCTTCTCCACCCACTCTCTCCCCACCTTCTTTGTCTCTCTCCTCCCTCTCTCCCTTCTCTAGCTCCTTCAAGCTTCAGATTTGGAAGCTCAGCTACTGCCTCTGGAACTCCTGCGTCGATCTCGCCAACGCCGCCGGCGTCTGATCCTCTTCCGCCACTCCCTCCGACAAACACGCCAAGCTCCACCACGTCTCCGCTGATTTGCTCTTCTTATGTATATGTGTATGTATGTATTTATATATATGTGTGTGCATGTATTGTTGACATATTATAATCACCGAAAGGCACTTAGCATATTATATTAGCCGAAAGTCTCTAAGATTTGTAATCATTTTTTACGCACTCAGGGATCATCTTGTAATTGTCTTCTTTGTAAACCCTAAATCTTCATTTATAAATAAGGGGTGATATCTCATCATACCCTAAGCTGGTTACCCAAGCTTCATGGTATCAGAGCATCACCTCCAGGGCTAGGGTTCAAAGCATACCTAGTTGGATCATCTGCTGAATCGATCTTCTGCCATCATCATCATTCCGCTTCTTCTTCGTCTCTGCCATCATCATCATTCCGCTTCTTCAGCCCTCATCATCATCTACTTCGTCTTCGTCTCAGCCCGTCGATCTTCTCCCGCAGTTCGTCGCTCGCCTTCATCAATCGCAGTTCGTCGATCTTCATCACAGTTCGTCGCTCGTCGATCTTCTCCCGCAGTTCGTCGCTCGTCTCAGCCCTCGTCCTCGTCGTCCTCTGATCTCAAACCAAGGTGCATATAATATATATATATATATCCTGATATATATATATATAACTATAGCCTGATATATATTTATATATAAATACATGTATATATAAATAACTCAACATATAAAAAAAAACAAAAAAAACAAAAAAAAAAAAACAAAAACAAAAAAAAAACAAAAAAAAACAAAAAAAAAAAAAACAAAAAACAAAAACAAAAACAAACACAAAAAAAAAAAAAAAAAACAAAAAAAAACAAAACAAAAAAAAAAATGGTTTCTTAATTTTGTATTTTGTATGTCTTTATAGTGATCATTGTGCTTGTTATCTCACTACCACCTTCCGGGTTTGTGATTTCCACTAATTTGTTGCGGGTTTGGTAGTATTGTATCCATGACAGATTCCACTAGTGTGTCCCCTTCATCTCAAACACCAAAAAGTGAGAGTCTCATTCTACCTACTACCATGACTGAGAACCCCAATCCTAGTCTGAAAATCACCACCTCTCTATTTAATGGTCAGAACTACCTAGCATGGTCTCAAAGTTTGACTTTGTTTTTAAAGAGCAGAGGGAAGATGGGGTATGTTGATGGCAGGATACAGGCACCTAGTACCACTGACTCAGGTTATGACCAATGGGAGATTAACAACTCTTTGATTATGAGTTGGCTTATCCATTCGATGGTTCCAGAACTTGGTGAGGGCTACTTGTCTATGGAGACTGCCCAGGACATTTGGGAGGCTGTGGCTGTTACCTATTCCCACAAAGGAAATTTTTCACAGGCATTTGAGTTGCGTCGCTCTATTGAGAGCACACTTCAGGGGGAGCAGACTGTTCTTCAGTACTTCACTTTCCTCACCAACGGCTGGAAACGCCTTGACCACCTGGAAGACTATAAGCCTGTTTGCCCTACTGATTCTATCGGGTACAAGAAGTTCATCGCACGGGAACGGGTCTTTAAATTTTTGGCTGGCCTAAATATGGAGTATGATCCAGTTAGGGGTCGAGTTCTGAGTATGGACACTCTTCCTTCATTGCAAGAGGCATTTGCCTATGTCCAAAATGAGGAGAGTCGTCGGTCTGCTATGATGTCCCCTGTCTCTACTGACCGTTCCGCATTACTGTCCACTCCTCGAGATAGCCTCAGCCTGCCTCCTCCGTCTACTGCTAAGGAGTCTGTATTCTGTGATTATTGCAAAAAGCCGCGGCATACTCGCGAGACATGTTGGAAGCTTCATGGGACTCCATCTGGGGGTCGAAGTGATCGGTCGGATTCTCGAGGCGGTCGGTCAGGCCACTCTCGAGGACGTGGTTCCTATTCCCGGGCTCATCAGTCTAGTGCCGTTGATACCCTTGATTCTAATTCCACTTCTGCTACCCACGCTTCTGATACTGAGCTGGAGGATGCTTTGCGCCAATTGTTGGACCGCAGATCTTCTACTGCTCTCAGTCCCGCTTCCTCGTCCTTTGCCCGCTCAGGTAACTTAGTACCTTCTCCTTGTGCTTTCCTGTGTCATACATCTTTGCCTTGGATTATTGATTCTGGTGCCTCAGATCATATGTCTGGCTCCTCTGATCTTTTCTCTGCCTATAAGCCTTCTTCAGGTCAGGACAAAGTTAGGATTGCCGATGGAACTTGCTGGAAATTGTGTTCATGCATATAATATGATAGTGGTGTTGGTGGTAGATAGTGGCATGTATAGAATATGATAGTGGTGTTGGTGGTAGATAGTGGTGTGTATAGAATATGATAGTGGTGTTGGTTGTAGATAGTGGCATGTATAGAATATGATAGTGGTGTTGGTGGTAGATAGTGGCATGTATAGAATATGATAGTGGTAATATATAATATGTAAGTGGCATATAATGGGTTATGATGATGTTTGTAATATCTCCTATATAAGGAGTGTCATTTGGTCTTGTAATATAAGAAGTTTTGAATATAACAGAAATATATTCCTTCTTCCTCATATTTTTCGGAGTTCTTCTTCTTCATATTTTCTAAGTTGGTATCAGAGCAACAAAAAACACAGCAGCCCTAAAACCGTCATAGCCATGTCGGAAGTCACGTCCGGAACCACTTCAACCCCTGCCGCTGCCATTCCGGTGAAAACGTCCAACTCTCACTCTGTCCAAATCACCACCATCCGCCTAAATGGTGATAATTTTCTCCGCTGGTCACAATCTGTCCGGATGTATATCCGTGGGCAAGGAAAGATCGGTTACATCACTGGTGACAAGAAGGCTCCTGCTGTTAATGATCCGCTGTTCGACAATTGGGACGCTGAAAACTCCATGGTTATGACATGGTTGGTCAATTCCATGGAGGAGGATATAAGCTCTAATTACATGTGCTATACTACTGCACAAGAATTGTGGGATAATGTTAGTCAGATGTATTCTGACCTAGGAAATCAATCTCAAGTTTTCGAATTAACTTTGAAGTTGGGAGAGATTCGTCAAGGAGATGATTCCGTCACCAAATATTTCAATTCGTTGAAAAGGTTGTGGCAGGATCTTGACATCTTCAACACATACGAATGGAAATCGGTTGACGACTGCAACCACCACAAGAAAACTGTGGAAGACAGCCGTATTTACAAGTTTCTTGCCGGCCTCAACATTGAGTTTGATGAAGTGCGAGGAAGAATTATTGGCAGACCTCCTCTCCCATCCATTGGCGAAGTATTTGCCGAAGTCAGAAGGGAAGAGAGCCGAAGGAGCGTCATGCTTAAGAAAAAAGGTAATGGTGAATCAATTGAAATTTCTGCTTTAATTAGCGATGCTGCGGCCAACAAGGCTGCAAATTACCAGCGCAGGTTTGATGATAAGCCACGGGTCTGGTGTGATTTTTGCAACAAGCCTCGCCATACACGCGAAACGTGTTGGAGGATTCATGGCAAACCTGTCAACTGGAAAAGCAGCAAACAAGGAGAGAAGAATCGTGGCTGTCCTACCGCTAATGAAGCCGATTCAGGTCCCTTCAACAAAGAGCAGATTGATCAACTCTTAAAGCTGATAAAATCCAACTCCTCAACCGGTACTCCTAGTGTTTTGTTGGCACAAACAGGTAGAAATCCTAAAGCCTTCTCTTGCCTAAACTTCTCTCCGTGGATCATAGATTCCGGTGCCTCCGATCACATGACTAGTTTTTCCCATTTATTTAGTACCTATTTCCCTTGTTCTGGTCATGACAAAATCAGAATAGCCGATGGTAGTTTTTCACCTATTGCAGGAAAAGGATTTATTAAACTAACTGAGAAAATTAATCTCAATGCTGTTCTTCACGTCCCCAACTTAGCCTGTAACCTTTTGTCTGTCAGTAAACTATCTAAGGATTCTAATTGTCGTGTTACATTTTTTGAATCCCATTGTGAATTTCAGGACCAGAACTCGGGGATGATGATTGGGCGTGCTAGGATGCTTGAAGGTCTTTACTACTTTGATGAAGTACCTGTTAGTAATAAAAAAGCTCAGAGCTTTAATAGTACCAGTTCAATCTCTGTTCGAGAAAAAATAATGCTATGGCACTATAGGCTAGGACATCCTAGTTTTCTTTATCTGAAACATTTATTTCCAGAATTCTTTAAAGGGATTGATTGTTCTTCTTTTCATTGTGAAAGTTGCATTTTTTGCAAAATTTCATCGCTCTACTTATTTGCCAAAACCTTACCAGGCTTCAAAACCTTTTTATTTGATTCATAGTGATGTTTGGGGCCCTTCTAAAATCACTACTCTTTCTGGTAAAAGATGGTTTGTTACATTTATTGATGACCATACCCGCTTATGTTGGATTTATTTGATGAATAAAAAATCTGACGTGAAAAATTTATTCACAAATTTTTACAATATGATTGAAAACCAATTTCAAACCAAAATTGGTATTTTACATTCTGATAATGGAACAGAATATTTCAATGAGCAGTTGGGTGAGTTTTTGGAAAAAAAGGGGATTTTTCATCAATCTACATGTCGGGATACCCCTCAACAAAATGGCATTGCAGAACGAAAAAATAAACATCTACTTGAAGTAGCACGTGCTATAATGTTTTACATGCATGTTCCTAAATATTTATGGGGTGAAGCAATTTTAACAGCCTCTTATTTGATAAACAGGATGCCTACAAAGGTGTTAACATACAAAACACCTTTTGATTGTCTCAAAACTTTTTTTCCTGACACGAGGTTGTTTTCTGATTTACCCGCCAAAGTTTTTGGATGTACTGCCTATGTTCATGTTCCCAGTCAATTTCGTTCAAAACTTGACCCCCGTGCTATAAAATGTGTTTTTTTGGGTTATTCCTCAAACAAAAAGGGGTATAAGTGCTTCGATCCTCAAAACAAGAAATTTCATGTAAGTATGGATGTGTCATTTGTGGAAACAAAATCCTATTTCCCCAACACTTCTCTTCAGGGGGAGACAAGTGGAGTAGAAGACCGTTTTTGGGATATTTCTATCCCGCTCCCCAATGTCATTTATCCTACACAAAAACCACATCTGTCTGATAATGATCACTTAGGAGAACCAAGTTCTATGGTGCCTAGTCAAGAAGATTCTTGTTTAGGGAGAGAAGTACTACAAAATGATATAAATCCTGAGCTTCAGGTTTATACTAGGAAGCGATTTCATCTGAGGAATAATGACCCGAATGTCCATCCTAATGACCCGAATGTCCACCCGAGTTCTGGCATCGAAATTTTAGGTAATCCTATTCCTTCTATTTCCGACCTTGATGTACCTATAGCAATTAGGAAAGGTGTCCGAAATTGCATTAAACATCCTATTGCAAATTACCTCTCCTATCAAAGACTGTCTAAAAATCATAGAGCTTTCACATCTAGGATTTCACACTTGTTTGTTCCAAGGAATATACAGGAAGCATTGGATGATCCGAATTGGAAATTAGCAGTCATGGAGGAGATGAATGCTTTAAGGAGAAGTGGTACTTGGGAGATAGTTGATCTACCCAAAGACAAGAAAACAGTTGGGTGTAAATGGGTGTTTACGATAAAATGTAACGCAGATGGAAGCGTTGAGAGATACAAGGCGAGACTGGTAGCTAAAGGCTTCACTCAAACTTATGGGATCGACTATCAGGAGACGTTTGCTCCTGTTGCTAAAATAAATTCCATCAGAGTACTGTTATCTCTTGCAGTAAATTCAGATTGGCCTCTACATCAACTTGACATTAAAAATGCATTTCTCAATGGTGATCTTGAAGAGGAGGTGTTCATGAGCCTACCGCCGGGATTTGAGCAGAGACTTGGAAGTGACAGAGTATGCAGATTGAACAAGTCATTATACGGACTCAAACAATCACCAAGAGCGTGGTTTGAACGCTTTGGGAAGGCAGTTATCAGTTGTGGCTTCTCGCAGAGTCAAGCAGATCACACAATATTTTATAAACATTCAAAAAACAGTAAAATTGCAATTTTGATTGTTTATGTTGATGACATCATTTTAACTGGTAATGATGAAGCAGAGTTAGCAGCTCTCAAAGAGAAACTCGCAAAAGAATTTCACATTAAGGATCTGGGAGCCCTCAAGTATTTCCTCGGAATGGAATTTGCAAGATCCAAGGAAGGTATATTCGTTAATCAGAGAAAATATGTTCTTGATCTCCTTGGAGAAACAGGTATGCTTGGTTGTAAGATGGCGGAGACTCCGATCGAGCCTAACTTGAAGTTACAAGCTGCTAAGGCTGAAGAAGTCAAAGAGAGAGAACAATATCAGCGACTTGTAGGGAAATTGATTTACTTGTCTCATACGCGGCCTGATATTGCCTTTGCAGTCAGCATGGTAAGTCAGTTCATGCACTCACCAGGGGCAGAGCACTTTGAGGCCGTTTATAAGATCTTAAGATATTTGAAAGGAACTCCAGGGAGAGGCTTACTATTCAAGAAACATGGACATCTTCAAGTTGAAGTATACACAGATGCAGACTGGGCAGGAAGTGTTACAGACAGGAGATCAACATCCGGATACTGCTCCTTTGTAGGTGGGAACCTAGTTACATGGCGGAGTAAAAAACAGAATGTGGTAGCTAGAAGTAGTGCAGAAGCAGAGTTCAGAGCTGTTGCCCATGGAATCTGTGAAGTAATGTGGATTAAAAGAATTCTTGAAGAATTAAAGCTTTCTCACCCGACACCTATGAAGGTCTATTGTGACAACAAAGCAGCTATATCTATAGCTCATAATCCAGTTCTACATGATCGCACAAAACATATAGAAGTGGATAAACATTTCATCAAGGAGAAAATCAATGCTGGCATAATCTGTATGACCTACCTTCCAACAGGTGAACAATTAGCTGATGTGCTAACGAAGGGACTACACAAGAAGCAATTTGATAAGCTGACTAGCAAGCTGGCTATGGAAGATATCTTCAAACCAGCTTGAGGGGGAGTGCTGGAAATTGTGTTCATGCATATAATATGATAGTGGTGTTGGTGGTAGATAGTGGCATGTATAGAATATGATAGTGGTGTTGGTGGTAGATAGTGGTGTGTATAGAATATGATAGTGGTGTTGGTTGTAGATAGTGGCATGTATAGAATATGATAGTGGTGTTGGTGGTAGATAGTGGCATGTATAGAATATGATAGTGGTAATATATAATATGTAAGTGGCATATAATGGGTTATGATGATGTTTGTAATATCTCCTATATAAGGAGTGTCATTTGGTCTTGTAATATAAGAAGTTTTGAATATAACAGAAATATATTCCTTCTTCCTCATATTTTTCGGAGTTCTTCTTCTTCATATTTTCTAAGTGAACTGTTTCTTCTATTTCTGGAAAAGGTTTAGTCCAAGTCACTCCTACCATGCATCTATCTTCTGTTCTCCATGTTCCCAAGTTTTCTGTTAATCTGTTATCCTTAAGTCGTCTTACCCAGGATTTGAATTGTTGTGTGACGTTTTTTCCTGATCATTGTCTTTTTCAGGACCTTGTCACGGGGAGGACGATTGGCAGTGGTAGTGCAGAAAATGGTCTCTACTTCCTAGATCAACCGGACAAACTTGCTTATTCTTCCACCCCGTCTTCTCCTACACCCGCTGATGTCTGGCTGTGGCATCGGCGTCTTGGGCATCCCTCCTTTCATTTACTTAAGCATTTATTTCCTTCTAGTTTCGCAAATCATCATGTATTTGACTTTCTTTGTGAGTCTTGTCAACTTGGAAAACAACATAGAGCTTCTTTTGCTCCCAGTTTGAATAAAAGCTTAGTTCCTTTTTCCTTAATACACTCTGATGTTTGGGGTCCCTCTCGTGTTCTGTCTGTGAAAGGTCATCGCTGGTTTGTTACATTTATTGATGATTTTTCTCGTGCTACTTGGGTGTATCTCATGAAAGATAAGAGTGAAGTTTTCTCTGTGTTTCGCACTTTTCATAAGATGATTTGTACTCAGTTTGGGGCCACTATCAAAATATTTCGTTCTGATAATGGCGGGGAATACATAGATTCTGGGTTAGGACAATATTTCTCTACTCATGGCATTATCCATCAGACCTCTTGTACCAATACCCCTCAACAAAATGGGGTGGCCGAACGCAAGAATCGGCATCTTCTTGACATGGCTCGGTGCATGTGTTTTTTTATGAACGTGCCTCGACCCTATTGGGGTGACGCCGTTCTCACCGCTGCCTATCTTATTAATCGTCTCCCTACCCAGGTTTTGGACAAACAGGCTCCGCTTCACGTCCTCCTCGATTCTCAGTCCTTGTTTTCTATTCCTCCCAAAATATTTGGTTGTGTCTGTTTTGTCCATAATCACTCTCCCTCTCGTGGTAAGTTGGACCCTCGCTCCCTCAAGTGTGTTTTCCTTGGTTATTCTCCTACTCAAAAGGGGTATAAATGTTACCACCCTTCTTCTCGTAAGTGGTTTGTGTCCATGGATGTCACTTTCTTTGAGTCCCAGTCCTATTTCTTGTCCTCTCCGGTGTCCCCGTCCTCCCTTCCGGGGGAGCCTTGGTATGAAGTGAGTCCTGTGCCTCCTATGGTAGAAGTGAGTCCTGTGCCTCCTATGGTAGAAGTGAGTCCTGTGCCTCCTATGATAGAACCAGTTGTTCTTGCACCACCCTCTTCTACTGGAACTATAGAACCCACTGTCACCAAGAATAAGGATGAGCCTTGGTATGAAGTGAGTCCTGTGCCTCCTATGGTAGAAGTGAGTCCTGTGCCTCCTATGGTAGAAGTGAGTCCTGTGCCTCCTATGATAGAACCAGTTGTTCTTGCACCACCCTCTTCTACTGGAACTATAGAACCCACTGTCACCAAGAATAAGGATGGACATGTTTATATCCGGGACATCGACAGAAAACAAGTTAACTGGATACACGGGACCGTTTCTGCTACTCCACTGCCATCTCCTGCTTCTGATGAGAGTCTAGGTAATTTTGAATCTCGTGAGTCCATTGATCTTGATGTTCCTATTGCCAAAAGAAAGGGTGTGAGATCTTGTACTCAACATCCTATCTCACAGTTTGTATCATACTCTCATTTGTCATCCTCATATAGAGCATTTGTGTCCAATATTTCCTCTGTTAGCATTCCTAACCATTTTCAGGATGCTCTTGCTATCTCTGAGTGGAAACTAGCCATGATTGAGGAAATGAAAGCACTTAGGAAGAATGGCACTTGGGAATTGACTGAGTTATCTACGGGCAAACGACCTGTGGGCTGTAAATGGGTATATACTGTGAAACACAAAGCAGATGGGTCTATTGAGCGTTACAAGGCAAGACTTGTGGCAAAAGGGTTCACTCAGACATATGGCATTGATTATCAGGAGACCTTCGCACCCGTGGCTAAAATGAATTCAGTCAGAGTACTTCTTTCTCTAGCAGCTAATCTAGATTGGCCGCTTTATCAGTTTGATGTCAAGAATGCTTTTCTCCATGGTGACCTCGAAGAAGAAGTATATATGGACATTCCTCCGGGTTTTGAGAATCATCAAACAGAAGGGAAAGTATGCAAACTTCGGAAGTCATTATATGGTCTCAAACAGTCTCCAAGGGCTTGGTTTGAGAGATTCACTCAGGCTATGTTTAAATATGGCTTCAAACAAAGTCAGGCAGATCACACATTATTTGTGAAACATTCCTCATGCGGTAAGACTACAGCACTTATTGTTTATGTAGATGACATAGTTCTTACAGGCAATGATAGTGGGGAAATACCTCTGTTGAAGAAATATTTAGCCAAAGAGTTTGAAATCAAAGACTTGGGAAGCTTGAAGTATTTTTTGGGAATTGAAGTTGCTCGCTCTAAGGATGGGATATTTATCTCACAGAAAAAATATGTGCTTGACCTGTTGAAGGAAACTGGGATGCTTGGCTGCAAGGCATGTGCCACCCCACTGGAACCCAATCAGAAATTGGGGGATGATGAAGGAGGAGAAGTTGTGGATAGGGGGAGCTATCAACGTTTAGTTGGTAAGCTCATTTACCTATCTCACTCCCGTCCTGATATTGCTGTTGTTGTCAGTGTAGTTAGTCAGTTTATGCATGCTCCTCATCAGATTCACTTTGAGGCTGTCATGAGAATCTTGAGGTATTTGAAGTCTGCTCCTGGTAAGGGTCTGTTTTTTTTCAAAGTATGATCATCTTCGTGTAGAAGCCTATACAGATGCTGACTGGGCTGGGTCAGTAACTGATAGGAGATCAACTTCAGGGTATTGCACATTTGTCGGCGGCAACCTAGTTACTTGGAGGAGTAAGAAACAGAATGTGGTTGCCAGGTCAAGTGCAGAAGCTGAGTTTAGAGCTATGGCACAAGGTGTGTGTGAACTTTTATGGATCAAATTATTGTTGAGTGATCTAGGTATTGCTCAGACGAACTCCATGCGGTTATACTGTGATAATAAGGCCGCCATCAACATTGCTCACAATCCCGTTCAACATGACAGGACAAAACATGTTGAGATTGATCGCCACTTCATTAAGGAGAAACTCACTAGTGGTACCATTTGTACTCCTTTTGTTCAGTCTGGTGAACAACTTGCTGACATTCTCACCAAGGGAATTGGGAATAAACCGTTTCATGACATATTAGGCAAGCTGGGCATGAAAGATATCTTCGCACCAGCTTGAGGGGGAGTGTTGACATATTATAATCACCGAAAGGCACTTAGCATATTATATTAGCCGAAAGTCTCTAAGATTTGTAATCATTTTTTACGCACTCAGGGATCATCTTGTAATTGTCTTCTTTGTAAACCCTAAATCTTCATTTATAAATAAGGGGTGATATCTCATCATACCCTAAGCTGGTTACCCAAGCTTCATGTATGTATATATGACTCATACATACATATGTATATGTATATATATCGGTAAGTTAGTGTATGTATGTATATTACGTGATATTTTTTTTAAACATAGATCTGAGTTTTGAATATATATGTATATATATATATATATATATATTTGTGTATATGAGTGTTGTTGAACACATGTATTCTTTGAAATCAAAAGATAGAGAGATATTTGGATGTGTTCTCTGAAATGGTCACCTCAATCAGATTATGATTATGTTGATATTTGGATGTTTTTGTTTAGTTTTTGATCTGTGTGTTTTGTGGTTATATATCCTTGTAATATAGATTTATGTTTTTACTAATTTTTGAACTGACCTGTTCATACTCAGCTTGTTCAATGGATGATCGATCTATTAAAATGGATGATCTATTCAATTTCTCTCTATTTCTCTCTTTCTGATAAGAATCTCTCTAATAAGAATTTCACATAGAAATTTTACTAATCAGAGTAAAGTTTACTCTGAATCAGAGTAAAATTTTACTCTGGTTAAAAAATGTTGATTTGCTTAAAAATATAAAATTTTACTTTGAATCATAGTAAACTTTACTCTGATTCAGAGTAAAATTTTACTTTGAATCAAAGTAAAGTTTACTATGATTCAAAGTAAAACTTTACTCTGAATTTTTACTTTGGTTAAAAAACATGTTGATTTTCTCAGCAACCAAACTATATTTGGTTTTCTTGTTATGTTTCTGTGATTTTCTCAGCAACCAAACACACAAGGTTATTAATACATGATACTTAATGTGATTCAAAGTGGATACTCTCATTAAATCATAGTAAAATTGTACTTTCAGAATAAAATTTTACTATGAATCAGAGTAAAAGTAAAATTTTACTCTGGTTAAAACCATGTTGATTTACTTAATGATATAAAATTTTACTTTGAATCATAGTAAATTTTACTCTGATTCAGAGAAAAATTGTACTTTCAAAGTAAAAATTTACTCTGAATCATAGTAAAATTTTACTCTAATTCAAAGTAAAATTGTACTTTCAGAGTAAAGTTTTACTCTGAATCAGAATAAAATTTTACTCTTGTTAAAAACATGTTGATTTGCTTAACAATATAAAATTTTACTTTGAATCATAGTAAATTTTACTCTAAAATATACTGTGAAGATGGCTTAATAGAAGAGCTAATATATGAGGGTAATATAGTAAAAGAAACAAGTTTTAAAATATTAAGAATTTTAAAAGTACCTATATAATTCTTGTCCTTTTGAAAAACAAATTAGATAGTGAGCGATCTATCACCAAATCCCCCTTCATTTATTAAACACCCCCGCTGGGTAAGCAAATCGAATTGCAAAACAATCAATGTCCTCCATAAATAACAAAACCAAGTTAATGCCATTCACACAAACAGACACAAATACATACATATATATATATATATATATAGAGAGAGAGAGAGAGAGAGAGGAAGAGAGATAGAAAGAGTTCCAACTAACCAAAACCATAAGCAATGTTAGAATTGAACTCATTCCGAACCGTGTAGTCCCCATCTGCATACCAAGCAATCTCGTCCCCTTTGTTAATCTCCCTAACACTGCTCAAAATAACAATTTCCAAGCCATTAAAAAACCAATCGAGCAAAAATTAAGTCTATCCACAGTCAACAGACTCTCCGTAACTCACATTCATACAAACAGTCAAATAAGAAGACAAAGTGTGTACCTGAGAGGACGAAACCTGACAGTGACAGTCACATTCTCCTTGGTTTTGCTCGCATCTGGGCGGTCAAAGGCCGGAGTAGCAGGGCTCGCCGGAGAAATCGGAGGTTTGGAAGGACGCTTAGAAGAAGACGAAGAAGACGCCGAGGAAGGAGTCGAGGGCCGAGCTCCGCCGCCTTTCGCCGCCGTCGGAGGGGGTGGTGCCGGCGGCTTTCTTGAGCGGAAGGGAGATATGGAGGATCGGAGAGACCTCGAGGTGGAAGACATTGGTGGGAGGGAGAGTTGAGGCGGAGAAGCGTAGAGAGAGAGAAATGGGAGGGGGGTCTCACATGCCGGCCATGGCTTTGCTTGCTTTGCCGCCTTTGGTCCCTCCAAAACCAGCTTTTTTATTTTCAATCGGTTCTTTGAAAATGAGCAGCTTATAGTCAAATGTGGCAAAATGAGTAGCAATAGTCAAATGTGGCGGGTTAAAGATTCGAGCGGTCTCACTGTTGTAATTTTGAAAACTTTCAGGGTCGGTTTTGCAAAAATATTTGATTTATTTATGGATGATTCCATTTTCACACCACTAACACTCCCGCTCTCAGTACACACTATTAATAGATGGTAATTTTATTTTTTAAAAATACTAGAGATCTTAAAAATTTTATCAAAAATTCTATCAAATGTCTCACATGTGTGGATCTCACACCAATGTTAAACATTTGATAGGAATTTTGATAGAATTTTTTGAATTTCTAACATTAATCTTTATTTTCATACACTTAATTACCTCATTACACACATTTAAGGACACCTAATTACCTTGGTGCAGACACTTAATGAAATATTATTTTAATAACAATTATACCCTAAACTAAAATGACCATAATAAACATCCATTAGCACTCATAATATTATATAAAAGGCAGTGGCTTTTGTTCTAGTCCAAGATCGAACTGGACCGTGCTGTTGGGTCCGTGGGGGCCCACCACAGGTCCCGTTTTGATAATTTGAACCATTCAATGTGTAGAACTCGTCGAGTACTATATGCCTGTAAAAAATCACATTCGTCGAATATCGATAGCTATGTGAACAAAATAGTTTTTTATCAACCATTAATTGTTTCACCGTCCATTTTTTTTTATACAAAACTGATTTGATCACATAGCTATTGATATCCGATCAACGTGATTTTTTATAAACATATAGTACTCGACGAGTTCTACACATTGAACGGTTCGGATTATCAAAACGAGCCCAAAAAAATGGCCCGATGGGCCGAATTGGACAGGTCCCGTCTTGATTTCAACTTGAGACAAGCTGGACCCTATATAAAAATATTCTCTGTACACATCTTTTAAAAACAAAAATAAAAAAATATCAATGTGCACCTTTTGAGTAAAAAAAAATTAAACCTTAGTTTTTCTACTGTTGTCACTTTACTTACTACACAATCCATACTTGTAACGGCCCCAAAATGCATGTCACAATTAATCTTATTTAATTATGTATTAATATGAATTAATTTGAGAATATTTGTTTGTATTGGGAAAATATATGTTGGGGCTATGACTTCGGAACTGAAATTAATGACCTTAATGGGTTCAGAAACAAAAATTGAGCATATGGATATGCTAATGGGAATTTTTAGAGCCATTTAGGAAGTTTAGTTGAAAATTGATTTCGTCTGATTCGTTAAGTTATGTTTGATTGGCCTAAATAGATTTATATGGTATGTGATACATATTGAGCTCATCCTTATCATTTGAGATCAAATTTTCGAGAAATAGAGAAAGATCCTTCTAGATAAAGAAAGAGAGAGTTCAAAGAAAAGAAGAAAAAAGATGAGAAAGACAAGCAAGATTTCCATAACCGTTAGGTAAGAATCTTCCTCAAATGTCTTGAAAGAGGGTTGATACACTTATGATCTCATAGTAGTGAAGCTGAATTAAGAGGAAATCATGTCTAATTGAGAGTGTTGTATTGTATTTTAACCTAGAAATCATATGAGCATACATGGCAAGAATTGAGAAAATTGGTTCATATGTATGACATGCATGGCATGAAGTTATGAAATTCGTATTTATAAATCATGTTTCTTGCATGATTGCCATATTTGGGGAGACAACTCCGTGGATTTGAGAAATGGAACTCTTATATGCATATTTATGCTTTTTACCAACTTAAAGCAAGTTGTGAGCTTTTACATGGAGATTTGAATTTTGTTTTGAAGTTATGATTTTTATTTGAAGTTAGAAATGGGAAATTCAAGTTGTTTTCAAGTGTTTTGGGTCTTAATTTTCATGAATTTGGGGTTGGTTTTGTAAAAGAATAAGTTCCAACACTTGAGCAGATTTTTGGACTGGAATTGCACCCAGACCACTCGAGCAGCCAAGCTTGGTTTGGCCAAAGTTGCACACTGTAGTTCACCCACACGTGCGACCTAAGCCACCACACAAGCGGCCAAACCACCGCACATGCGGCCAAATAGGACACTTTTTCTAGTTTTGTTTTCTTGCCATTTTCTGACTTCCGGGCCTTTGTTTATAGGGTTTTCACATGAAATTTACATCCATTAGCATCTCGTAAGCATCATAGAAATTAAAGGAAGCAAACAAATGAGTAACGGAAAATTGAAAAGAACCGACTAAATGAATAAGAGTTTATGTAAGAAACAGCAAGCCCTATTGGTCACTTGAATGTGTATAATGAGAATATATGTGTTATGGTGTGCGCATTGTGATTATAGGTCGCAAGTCGAGGATGGCACAATCGTTTCTGGAAACCACTGTGAGTAACAACTTTTATGTAATTTTGATTGATGTGATATGCTCTGTTAAACATTCTTTCCTTAAATAAATGAACGATTGTCTATTCTTCTAAAATGTAATGTGACTTCCTTATGTTCACGTGGCCCTTAGCTGGGGGTAACAATACCGTGGTTTATGTTTATATGTTCACGTGGCCCTCACCTAGGGGTAACAATACCATGGCTATATGTGCACAGAAATCTCTGACATGGATGTAGTGGAACCACCGTACTGTTATGCTAAGAGAAGTACTGACATAACTGTTTATAAGTACTGACATGACTATCTACAAGTAGTGGTATGACTGTTTACATGACCTGATAAGATATGCTATAAAGTTCTGATTCAAGAATCACTGATGACCTGAAATGTTTGAATTAGTGATTTGGGACTTCATTCATTAACCATTTACCTTCTTGTTATTCACTGGGCTTTAGCTCACTGTTTTTATGTATATGTATAGGTGCGCATTCTAGAGGGCAAGTCTAGAAGGAGTCTTTAGCCGAGCCACCGTTTGAAGCCTACCAAGTTGTTTTGAGTTCCTCTAAGTTGGGGCCAGGCCTGAAAGGCCGTTGTCAAGCTTTTGACCTTGATGTACACTTTTGATACGTGTAAATGGCATGCATCGATATGTGGGTAAATTAACGTTTATATGTATATGTGTTCGTTCATATTAGTCCATATAGATGCACAGCTCGTTAGACCATTGGTATTTTTGTATAATGCTTCTGCTAGCCCCGATTATTGTTGATTGCACAGGAAGGCCTTCGGTAATCTCATATTACTGGCCAGTTACGACACTAAACTTATCGGGGCGGGTTTGGGTCGTGACAATACTCCTCTATTGCTTGCAAAGCAATACTCTCATAAACAACTCTCATATTGCTTTAATCTCTAAATTTATACTCTATTAGTGATGAAAATGTTAGTTTTTCATGCATAACTCTTTTTTTTTCCTTCATTTCACGGTTTTCAGTCGAACATTATTTCATTATATTTGAACATCAACTGACAAAATTTTTTTTGTTCAGAACAAATTTGTCAAACTAATCACTTTTATTCGGAAGTTAAGTTTCGAATTAAATGTATAATCTTGTAAAACCAGTGCCAAAATTCCCCAAACCGAAAAACATAAAAGAATTTTTGTTTTTTTTTTTAAATAAGGGTTTTATGGCAATGGAGTGCACAAAGATCTAGAAATAGTAAATGAAATAACAAAATGGTAAATGTAATAACAAAATGAAAATATGTCTCATCTTTAACAATATTTTGGAAGGTTTTCAATGGTGTTTTTAATGGAGGTTCAATGAAGGACTTTGTCTTCACTTCACTTCACACTATGGTCTTGAATGGTTTTTAAGTGGGTTTACAATGGGTCTATAAATTTAAAAGCAAAGTCACTCAACAAGTGTGTGGAAATGAGGGTTGAATAGTGTGTGTACAATGATTATGAGTGAAGAGTATAATTGTAACTTTTTGTGTGGATTGAGAAAACTAATTAATAATCAAATTAATAAGTGTGTGTACTAAGAGAAGATTTGTACTGAGGTAATTACATGTGTGGAAATAGAATTTCCCCACATTTAATGAAATAATATTTTAATGACAATTATATCCTAAATTAGAATGACTATAATGGACATTTACCAATACCTATAATATTATATGAAAATATTCTCTGTACACACCTTTGAAAAATAAAAAAATCTCAGTGTAGACCTTTTGACTAAAAAAAGCTAAACCCTCGTTTTCCCCCCCCCATTGTTGTTACTTTGCTTGCTATATACTCTATACTCCTCTATTGCTTGCAAAACAATACTCTCATAACAACTCTTATATTGCTTTAATATGTACGTTTATACTCTATTATTTATATTATTTCTTATTAGTTCCACAATTTTTGCTTGATTTTGTTATGGAAGAGTTGCAAAATAATGGAAGTTCAAACTTAAGCAAATATCTGTCTGGTGACAGCAAAATCAATGATGAACAGGTTAGTTTTATCGTGCACAATTTTTTTTTTCTTTTCACGATTTTCACTCAGACAACTAGTGTTGAATTATTGCAATATATTTGAACATTAACTACTTAATCATTTAATTTATTTCAACACACTAAGACCGAAAATAAGAGATTATTTTGATAATTGAATATCGATTTGCAATTAATTTTTTGATATTTATCAATCGAATTTGGTAATTTATCTCGACTATAAAGTGACGAATTATATTGTTTAATTCGGCTTTACACTGTCGAATTTTATTGTTTTATTCGGCTCTGTACTGCCAACTCAAATTTTCTTTTTCCCCCTGGTCTGATTCTATGCACTGAACAAACTGAGATTCAATATGATATTATGGTGGGTTATACCAGTCATTTTACAGCAAAACAGGTAACCTTTAACATAAATGTCGTAAGTTCATAATTTTTATTAGCTAATTTGTTTAGTTTGTTCTTATGAAAACTATGTGACATTATATACAGGTTTTCGACAATAAGGATGATTTCCTTACTTGGGTACGTGATGTTGGAAGGACCAATGGCTTTGTTATTATTATTAGGACGTTAGACTATGGTACCGGTCGCAAGAGATCAAGAATTTATCTTGCTTGTGAGTGGAATGGCAAGTATAGATCGCGTAATAAGTTGAAAGATAGCTCGAAATACTTGTTGAGACAAACAAGTACGAATGTTCATTTGATTTGAGGGAATACAAGTTGAAAACAAACGATGAATGGAGATTGAATGTAGTTTATGAACTGCATAATCATCTAGCAGCGGAGCATCTGCAAGGACATTCATATGCTAGGAGATTGTCAACTAATAAGAAGTCACTATTAGTAGATATGTCAAAGAGCCTAGTAAGACCAAAAGAGATACTCATTACACTTAAATAGAGGGATGCCCTTAATATGAGCACAATGAAGACAGTTTACAATGTACAACATTGATGTAGGGTTCTACATAAAGCTGGTAGTCCCAGATACAACAACTGTAGGATAAATTAGCGAAACATAAGTATATCGAGTGTCATCGATATGAGGAAGGCTCTATGACTGTTACGAACTTGTTTTGGGCACATCCAGTGAGTTTGGATTTGCTTCGTATATTCCCTCGTGTGTTGATTATGGATTGCACATATAAGATTAATAGATATCGGCTTCCTCTTCTTGAAATTGTGGGAGTGATATCAACTCATATGACATTCTCCGTGGCTTTCACATACTTACAAACTGAGCGGGTTGATAATTATGCATAGGCGTTACAAACATTACGTGATCTTATGGACAACAGTATTTTACCTGAAGTTATTTGTCACGACCCAAACCCGGCCCTATGGGTTTAGCACCGTAACCGGCCAGTAATCCGAGATTACCGAAGGCCTGCAGAACAGTAATACAGTAAAACAGAGTACAGGGCCTGGCGGAAGCCAATACAGTAAATAAATAGTGTCCATTGAGCTGTGACGGTCTGTATGCAAAAAAGCTTTTCATACATTTATACATAAACAGTATAGAACAGTATACACAATATTTACAATCATTCAGACTAGGGACTCGACCCTAGATAACAGTACAGTAACACTCGGTCTATACAGAACAGTAAAACAGTACAGAAGGGGGAAAAACAAACAAAACACCCCCAAGCCATAGCATGGCATCTCGGAACCTCGCAGTGAGGCACAAAGGCTGGCTTGACAAAACTGGAGTAACCCTGACGCCTCTAGCTGCGGTCTGGTGCCGGTACACCTACATATATTTATGAGCAGTGAGCTAAAGCCCAGTGAATAACATAAAGCGTAAAGGGGTTTAGAATGAATGTCCTTACAGTAATGAAAACAGTTCAATTCAATCAGTATTTCAGTTGTTCAGTACAGTAAACAGTCATATGTGGTACATCCATTAGCATAACAGTGACAGTAGGTCTTAAAAGACCGAACAGTAATGATGGCCATCAGTCAGTAAACAGTAGTGGTTCCACGAGGGAACCGACAGAGATCTCTGTAACAGTAACAGTAACAGTAAACAGTAGGTACTAAGGATGCCACAGTACAGTTCAGAAATAAAGGACATACATTCATTCAGTAATACCAGTTCAGTAAACAGTTCAGTTCAATATTCAAAAGATATCAGTTGAACATATCTTTACACAATTGTTACTCACAGAGTTCTGGGCTACAGTATGCTAGAGCGTGTCTCCCCAGTTGCCAACCCTACACAGTTCACAGGTTGAACACACTAAGCTACACAGTTGGGAAATATCATAACTTAATCCCTAATTTGCCTTGGTGTGTTCTACAACGATATCCTCATCTAAATGTCTTAAACTAGGCCTAAGAATGCCTAGGATGGGATGACGATGCAAAAATACACTTAGAAAACATTTCGCAAACTTTGCTGAAAATAGGGGCTTCGCTCGAGCGAGACTTTCTCCGCTCGAGCGTAAGTCCAAAATCAAAGGCTTCGCTCGAGCGAGGAATCCTTCGCTCGAGCGGTCTGCAAAACAGTAAAAGTACTGGATGCTGAGATTTTACGCGCGATGGTCGCTCGATGGTCGCTCGAGCGGAGCCCTGGACAAAGGTGCTCGCTCGAGCGGGGAATCCTTCGCTCGAGCGAGGAAGCCAAATCTGGAATTTCCAGATCTGCCTCCCAAGCTCAAACCAAGCATTCTACCACTCCAAACTCGACCTCTTGGGCCCAAATTCTGGAAAACATAACTAAATTCAATGTATAACAAGTTTCAAAGCTCAATTTGTGAATTCAAGCCCCAAAGGTGAGTCAATTAAAACCACATTCAAACCCATTTTCAAGAACAACATTCAAACATGCATGAATGAGTTTTAAACCAAATTGAAGCTCCAAAGCTTGCTCAAATGAGCTCATTTCTTTCCAAAACCAGATGAAAACATGGTCTATAACAACAATATGAGCATGCATGTACTAATGCCCATGTAATCAACCTCAAAATGCAATAATACTAACATGCATGCAAGAGATGAGCTTCAATCCAACATGTATGCACCAAAACATGGCTTAACTCTACAATTAAAGCATGAATTGTGCAAGAATGAACTCAAGAACAACAATAAGAAGATGAATGTCCTACCTTAGTCTTGTATTCAAGGTCTAGGAGCTCAAAGTAGCAATCACACTTCAATTCTCAAACAATTCCAAGCAATTCAAGATGAAAACCAACTCCTCAAGTCTCTCTCTCTCTAAGGTCGGTTGAGGCAAGAAGAGGAGAAGAAATGTTTGGTTTGATCACATACGTGGAGTGTAAAAGGCTCAAGAGGTGTGATGTGGTGGCCACTAAGTGGCGGAACGGTAATTAAGTCCAACTCTTCAATTAGCTTTATTTAATCTCATTTAATCATACCTAATCAATTTTCAGATACTTATACCATAAAATCACATTAAATATGAGGGTCACGGAACATCAATCGGTTTCTAGTTCGGCCGCCGATAAGGCCTTCAATTAGCAGTTTAAACATATAAACATGAACAGATAATCAGACAATCAAACAGATAGAATGCAATTAACTAACATATACTCAGTCAATTCAGTTTCAATTTCAGTCAGTCAGTTCAGTATTTCATTCAGTTCGATTATCAGTCAGTTATCAGTCATTATCAGTTTCGTTTAACAGTAATCGGTCAGTCATTAATCAGTAAACAGTATGAGGGTTGTTACATTATTGCCACAGATAGAGAGCTTGCCTTGATGAATGCCATTGACAACACATTTCTGAATAATCGACATTTGTTATGTCGTTGGCATATTAATAAGAATATATTGGCGAAATGCAAGAAAATGTTTGAGACAAAATAAAAATGGGAGAAGTTTAATATTGCATGGAACTATTTAGTATTGGCATTGACTGAAGAAGAGTACAATGATCACCTTGTAATATTGCATAAGGATTTCAATAACTATTCTGAGGCAATCAAGTATGTTACCATGAGTTGGTTGACTTTGTATAAAGAAAGATTCATTACGGTACATACAGACATGTGTATACATTTTGGCAATGTTACAACCAATCAGTAATATTTTTTTTTATTTTCTTATAAATCATATATTATTTTTAATTATTATGCTTGACTATTTTTTGTTTGCATCCACATCAACAGGGTTGAGAGTGCTCATGCTAGATTGAAAAGGCAATTAGGTTCAAGTCAAACGACATTTGAGATTTCATTTGAAAAAATACATTGTTTACTTGAGTTGCAACACATTCAAGTACAAGCGTCATTCAAGAAGAGCTTGACTGTTGTGCAACATCAATTCAAATCTTCTCAATTCAAAGAGCTTTGGGGTAATGTGTCAATTTGTGCATTGGAGTACGTGTTGGGAGAGAGTAAAAGAGCACATTCAGTTGAAATTGATGTTGCAGCACGTGGATGTGTTCTTAGCACACACATGGTTTACCTTGTGCTCACGAGATTACAGATTACATGAGACAAGGTCGTCCTATTCCACTCGGTAGTATACATATACATTGGATGCGACTTAATATTTGTGTGCACAATCCGATGGTTAACAAATTGGTATTGACTTGTATCCCAGAATTTAAGATGATTTTGAAGCAATTCAATGAGTCTGATATTGCCACGCAATTAGATATGTTGAAAAAGTTTAAGGAAATTGCAAATACAACGAGCAGCTTCCTTATTGAGCCTGATGTGAAGCCTAATCCATGTCAAGGACATAAGAAAGTTGATATATCTTGCCGTCACGACCCGTGTGCATTTGAGTTGGTTGACGATGACCATGATTGTGATAACCCTGCTCCGTATTATGCTAATTAATGTTAATTATAATTATGATTATGTGTTTAATATGATTTTGGGTGCCATTTATATGATTATATGTGGTTTTGGCTTTATATTTGTTCACCATAGGAAAATCTGTTCAACTTACTGTTATAAACTGAAATTTTAAGGCCTTATTGGCCACAGAAACCGAAATTGACTATGCCATTAAGATTGGCGTAATTTTTATAGCCTATGGTGAAATTTAATTGAAAACTGATTTGGAACGAAATAATTAGATTCAGAATGATTAAATTAGGCTCAATTACTTAGCCTTAATCAATTTGATTAGGCTAACATATACATAAGTGGCATATTTACATTTTTAGCATGGTTTTTGAGCTCATTTCACACATTTGGCTGAGATTACACTCTAGAGAGAGAGAGTGCCGAATTTAGAGAAAGAGGAGCTCAAGATAGAGAATAGATCAAGGAGCTTGGTGAACTTGAAGATTAACTCAAGAATTAGCTATAATTTGGAAGATTTGAGCTCCTAGGTGAGTAAATTCATGGGTTTGAGTTTATGACTTTGTGAATTCAAGATTAAATAGTAATCAAGAACATGAGTTGAATTGATCATGATGAGATTGAAGGTTATATGTACATGCATGAAGAGAATTGCCATGAATTTGCATAATGTAACATGTAACATGTCAATTATGAGAAATTGAGAGTTGAATCATACATGCAAGCATGGTTTTGTTGAGTTTCATGAGTATAAACATCACTTGTGCCATTTGAAGTGATATTGGAGTTTATATTACACATACATGTCTAATTCATTAAGTTGTGGAGTTTGATTATTTGTATAGTGAAGTTAATCATGAAGCTATGTGTTTTGTTAAGATGATTTGAGAATTGGATAATAGTTTTGAACAATTGGCCTCAAATCTCCTATTCTCTCATGTTATGTATTGATTCCCCATGTTTTGGTGCCCAAAATTCGAGTTTTGGGCCTTTGAATGTCAAGTCTGAGCTTCAAGAACAATTTTGGAAATTCTAGAATTTGGCATGTCCGCTCGAGCGGGGAAGGCGCTGCTTAAGCGTGAAATGTTAGTTCCCAGAACTTTTGCAGACATTGACGACCGCTCGAGCGGGGAGAGTCACGCTTGAGCATCAGTCATATGTTTCAACTCTCAGCTCGAGCATCCGAAGTCATGCTCAAGTGCAAAAATGAGACAACCAGTACCTTGCAGACAAAAGGGGTCTGCTCGAGCAACGGAAGCTGCGCTCTAGCATTGTAACATTTCACGCTTAAGCAGCGCCTTCCCCGCTCGAGCGGACATGCCAAATTCTAGAATTTCCAAATTTTGAAAGTGGTTTCATGTTTCGTTTTCCGTTCTCTTTCATTTCTAAGCACTCTTAGGCATACATTGAGCATTGTAAATAAATCAAAAAGATAAGAAAGAGGCCTAAGAGGAATGTATAAGTTAGGAACAGATTGAATAGCTTGTGATCCAATAATGTGTTATGTATTGTGTAGGGTCAAGCACAAGGGCGAATCCATCGGCAGAACACTATGAGTAATATCTTAGTAAAGATATTTTTAAGTATGCTATTTGTTTACTTGCTTACTCCTATTTGAATTTCATAAGTCTGTTAGTTTGAATTATGGACAAATATTCGTTATGCCAAATGATTGGGCCAAAGGCTTTTTGATATGAATAAATGGGCCAAAGGCCGTTAGACATGAATGTTTGGGCCAAAGGCCGTTAGACATGAATGATCGGGCCGAAGGCCGTCAGATATGAATGAATTGGGCCGAGGTCGTTTGATACGTCTGGATCTGTAGTCACTTAATACACTAGATAGAAACGTGAATTGGGCCCAAGGCCGTTTGATGTATTTGTTTCGAATTCCATTCATGTACCTTTTTTAATTAATATTATTCGCTGGGCTTTTGCTCACTTTCATTCATGTGTCTGTAGGTGAGCCAAAAGATGTCCAAACCCAGCCTTAGTGAAGTGTGTGACAGACAGTAAAAGTTTTGAGGAGTCAGCCCTTACGTCTCATGCACGAGACTTGTTTTCGCCCTTTTGTTCTTTTGTTATATTTTTGCTATGTTGGCGAAAACGTTAGATCATCTTTGTATATGAGTTTTGTTTGGCTGACTGTGTAATTGAAAGTTCCTGGATATAGATTAACTCTATGAGTATGTGTGAGTTATTATGAAATACTTTTGGAATGATTTTGCTATACTAGGTAAGCACAGCTCTATGGACAAAGTTTTAAGTTTGCTTCTGTTTTTGCCCCTTAACTCTGTTGAAATATATCTAATCTGGTTTAAGGCCGTAGGTAATCTCTTGATTACTGGCTAGTTATGACCTTAATCCATGGGGGCGGGTTCGGGTCATGACAATGATAGCCAGAGCACATTAGCTTCGAATCAATCAAAGAAAAAAAGAGCTTCAAAAATGAATGAAAATAAGTAGAATGTGAAGACAAAGACATATGGTATGAGAACAGGTTTACCGAGTGCATATGCTGGTGACTTCCCGTCTATGTTAAAACAATTTATAAAGTTGATGAAGGATGTAGATGGTGATGAGAATTGTGGTTTAGAGCTATTGTGGGTTTACCTGGTCTTGGAAAGAATAATTGGGTTCAAGTTAGGCATGATTTGCTACATTAATTGAATGGTCCTAGAGATGAATATGTCGTACTATACGGGTTACATGAGAGGTTGAGGAGCTGACACACATCCTATCATATTTTGAAGATAACCCATGCTTTGATCGTTGGATGACTATGCTTGACATAGGGCATGTGATTGCATCATTTTATGATGTAGTCTTGTACCACTTTTCATTGCAACAGTGTCGTACTTTCTTACCTTTGAGATCACCATCAGTAACCCCAACTGATCATCACGAGATTGCCATTGGATTTGTTAATGGAAATCATTTTGTGTAGGTATAATGTACGAAACTTACCTACCATTGTTGTTTAATAATTGTGTATTTGCAAATTTGATGTATTTGGTAAATATATGTAACTTTTTATTATTATATTAATCTGGTTAAATTCTCATTGGATGTTCGTGGAGGTATTTTTGGAGGCCGGTCATCCAGTTCCTCCAATTACTGTGCTTTGGCAAGTTCACCATCACCTTTTTGCATTAGAATGGGAGAATGCATATGTTAGTCGCATTCAAAAATTCAAAGACAACATAGGACCTAATGTAGCTACTCAAGAGACATTTGATATAGTTGACATTGACTGATGTATTACAGAGCAGTTCTAGGATATTTAAAAGATTTAAGACATTAGTTTGTATGATTTATACTACCACAGAGTTATGAAATGGATATTATTTTGTCATTGGATTTTGTAATGGCCATTTTTGATGGAATAACATATGAGTTATAGTTGTCTTATGTATCAAATGGATATCATATTATTTACATTGTCGGAACACAAAACGCAATGAAAATAATATTAACCAAGTGCAATTATTGTTAAAGAGTACTTATAATAGCAAAAGTATCGAAAAAGAGAAAATAATATTAACTAGCAGTTCAATCCATCCACATCATCACAAAATACATGTCTCGTTCTACATAATGCAAAGAGTAATAATAATATTAAAGAGTATCACTGATAAATACCTACTACTAAATCCACCAAAGTATCCCGAAAGTACATAATCCAAAAATAATAATAATATTCATCTTCTTGTACATCCACCAACACCATCACAAAATATGTAATGTAACATTATGAACTACTCTCAACTACATGATTAGCGAGTGTAATGTGCTCCAAAACGATGTGCGGTAGAAGAGCTGGGTGCAGATTGACCCTGAGCGAATGTTTTGGGCGCAGCTTCACCAATGTGCTGATTTTGCAGAAGTTGTTCAATTGCATAGTAAAGCCTATCAGGATGTTGAACACTGTCCTCATAGCTTGCCTCAATGAAAGGATAAGTAATCTGATATATTTGTGACATGCGCTGCATTACGAGAACAAATACAACATTATATACATTGTCTGAACAATTTATATACATAATTTGTAATGTAAATGAAAAAGATAATACTCGTGTGTCTTGGCTATGATATTGATAATGATGAATATTCGGGTCCACCTGAGAACGACGCGTTGGGTTTTGAACACGCATATGGGTAATAGTTTGGTACCAATCCATGTAACCAGGAACGCAATCCCAATGCTGTCATATTCCTCTGCTCAGATAACACAGAGTTGTCCCATGCCTTCCAAATGATGTCTAAGTATGCATACAAAACATTGTAGCGTGGAGCAGTGGCTTCTCAAGAAGCACACATATGGCCAAATAGTGGATTAAGGATTATCTGCACTCTGCCAAGCTGTCGCAAAAACTCTATCAGGGTGATACGGTTCAACTATTTCCAAACACTTTACGCAACCGTGGTAGAATGTAATTTGGTGACACGGATGGACATCTCTACAAACTTTGATACGAATCCCAAATAACCTACAAACAATAACAAGTATAGTGTAACACCCTACTATTTCATACATGAATCCATTACAACCAATATAACAATTTACTCCAAAAGCCATCCTGTTCACTGAACTCAGATTTAAATTTACAATTTCCTTGTTTACATGTCCATGAAACCTTGTACCCAACTCCAAGTTGAACAAACAAAATGACAATTACAAAAGAAGAACCCTTTGGGTATACAAGACAACAACAAAATAGATCTAACAATCCTAGTACAAAACTATAAGTCTTTACAGCAAAATATTCTCAACTGTCAATCCCCACACGGCTTACTTTAAGTCACCACTATAGTTGAACAACATTATTTCCGGAAAAACAAAATAGGGGTGAGCTATATGCGCAGTAGGAATACATTTAACCAAGTATTTAATTACTTGAGTAAACTTGTGGCATCATTGAGACAAAATAATCTAAGGAGTTATGTACACAGGTTGCCTTCTTCAATTATGTAAATATCATGACACAACAATCACATTATGGGTCCTCACAACAAAACAATTAAACAATCACATCAATGGAAAGCAAACCATGAGTCCTATGTAAGAGTCCAGCACAAGTTGCTTTAGTTTCAAAAACCATCCTCACATTTGCCGACTATTATGCAGCGGGAAATGGGCTCCTCAAGAAAACCATCCGTTTTTCCACTTTCGTAACTATTATACGGTGGGACTGTGTAGACACCCTAAAATATTTTTCCCACATTCGTCCAGTGATAAGCCTAGACAGGGCATTTGGGCACTTTTTTAAACTTCCCGCACAGGTACCAACATAACACCACACT
The DNA here is from genome assembly GCF_055761805.1 of Camellia sinensis. Taxonomy (NCBI): domain Eukaryota; kingdom Viridiplantae; phylum Streptophyta; class Magnoliopsida; order Ericales; family Theaceae; genus Camellia; species Camellia sinensis. Next base: position 148,713,065 of record NC_138963.1, read on the forward strand.
TTCAAAACTGACTCTTAACCGGACTCATGCACAATTATCAATTCAATCACATTTTTCCATTCCATCAACAAGCATCCAACATCAAAATAGATGAAACACCACATAATATTCAAAGAATAATAACATCCAAACCACAATTCCTTTACTATATCAATATCTACATCTTTTATATCTTTATTATTCACAATGTTTCATGAATCAAAGGAAATTCCATTCAATTTAGTGTTTTCTACTCAAATTGAGAATTTAGGGTTTTACCAAATTTGGGGATTTTTCTCCTTCATCATAGATATGGATTTCAATAACATTTACATACATGTTTTGAAATAGGAGTTAAGAAATTTCAAGCCAAAGTTAAGTAAAATGGTTTGGTTATGTAAAACATAGGTTTAATCCAACAATATTCTCAAATTAGCTCATAAGTCACAACAATACCATGAAATCTCTTCAAAATAAAGAAATACTAAGGTAAAAGTATCCCTACCTCAAGATTGGAAGCTAAGGATGAAGACCCATCTTGAAACTCCAATGAAATTGAAAAACAATCGGTAAAACTCTTGATCCATGGTTGTTCTTCAACCTTTTTGAAAGATTTGGGGTGAATCTTTGGTAAAAAGTAGAGAAATCAAGAGTTTGGAAGGTTAGGGTTTCGTGTTTGGAGGATGGAAGGAGAAAAGAGGGAGAAAAATAAAGTTTTTAGGCTAAAAAGTCACTTTATAATGTCTGTTAGCGACCTGGTCGCTCGAGCAAAGGAAGCTTGGCTCGAGCATGGAAAAGAAACTCCCAGAATCTCTGAAAATCGCGCAGTTCGCTTGAGCGAGCATGCTTCCAGCACAGAAACTCAAAATTCAAACAGGTATAACTCTCGTTCGGACTCCGTTTTAGGTCGTTCTTGTGCCCAAATTGAAGCCTCGGAAACAAGCTTTCCAATGGTTCTGGCTTTATATTCAAATTCAAAGTATAGAAGGATAAAAGGGCAAAAGAGTGAAGGTTGGTCAAAAATAAAAACTCAAACTTAGGGCTTTTGATCTAATCTTGCCTAAACACTTTATTGAGGCGTCAATCAAGGTTCCAAATATCACCTAAGGATCCTCAATTATAATATTTAAAGTTGACTTGTCGGCTCATCAATGCCAAGAGTCCGACAACCATACAAGTTTTAAGGTGATGGGCACCAATTTACACCAATTCGATATGAATTAGAATCCAAGTCATTACAATCTCCCCACCTTAGGAAATTTCATCCTCGAAATTAGACAATTCAAGAATTAGAGTTTCGAACAACCAAAATGAAATGGATACTAAAATTAATACTTACTCCAACTAATCATGAACAATCTCTACTCAATCACAAGTCTCTAGAAGAGTTTCCCAATGCAACGAATTTCACGAGTTGGACAAGAAACAACTCTCAATTGGTTTACACTCACCACACCAAAAAATCTAACTCGAAAACTAAAGAAAACTTCCATATTTCAATCCCACACTAATATTCTGATAACACCCAAATAATACGAACGACAACTCCAAAGTGGTGAACCTCTTTTTCAACTCATTCACATGATTATCTTTAACAAGCTACAAGAATTCATCAATTCCATGAAACACAAAGTCAAGTGAAGGCATCATTAATATATCCTACAGTCATATCTCAAACAAACTTAACCTCAAAAAAATAATTTTCAGTTGACTATCAACGTAGAACCTTAGGAGACTAAGCTTTCACCTTACATTCACACCCCAAGAAGCAACTATCGGTCTCTCGGCAACAAATTTTCCAAACAATTACATTACATCATAACCCAAGTCCCCAATCCCTTTTCATAAGAAGAAAAGATTTTAATAAATGTTTTATCTACCAATCATGGCCTTCAACAAAGCACAACTCAACGAAACCAAGAACTTCAAACCTTGTGCTTGCAACACAACTGGTATTATGCCTTCTCATTACTTATTTGTGATTTTAAAATATTTAATAACCAAAAAGAAAAAGAACATCCGAAAACATATTTTCTGACCTTTGAATTCTAAAAAAAAATCATTCATGGTAGAAGACTTTATATGAAAATGTTTCAATTGCATACAAATGATTTGTAAAAGTACTAGGTTTTAAGAAAAGATATGTTTATTTATTTTAAGGTTGTTAAGAATCATACACACCATAAGACTCAATATTCATTGTTCATAATTGTTTCACATTTATTAGCTGGTTCATCCATCATAATATATTCCCAATTCTATTCTCTAGCATATTTCGACTGGTGACTCTCAACCGTCACCCAACCAATAATCCTATCACTATAGTGATGCCACAAATTTCTTTATAGTTATGTAAACAATAACCACACATAACAACACGAATAGACTAAACATCATGAGTTTGGGGAAATCACATCCCATTTACAACCACTACCAAAATCCACCAATTACTCTTTATTTATTTTGTATTTGCATCATAATTTTCACCATTAACCCCACTTTGGGGAATCACACACTATCAACTAAAAACAATTACCAATCAATTTTCACGACTTGTCACTCCCTTAAGTGACACACACATACACTAACACCATAATTACTAACACCATGTAAAGAAAAAAAAAATTGTCAGCCTATACTTGTATAGTACACCGCATTCTTTAAAGTTAATGCCATGATATTTACTTCCAAGGTTAAGACAGGGCTCCCCACCATACTAAGATTATGATGTCCTAGGAGGTCAAACCCATATTCAACACCTTTTTTATAACCGACTTACTCCATAACGAACACTCTCACCATTAATGATGGTACTACACCTCCAATTTAAAATTCTAACAAAATCATACTTTCAGTACTTTAGTCCAATCACTACTACAGCTGCTCCACCCCTGAAGATAATTTAACTCAGAAGGTCATTCACCGTGGCTTACCCAATGAAATTAAAATATATTTCTCACAATTGCTCAAGTCACTAAACAATAACACCAACTATCATATTAAACCTTTCATTAAAAGCGTATACAACTCAAGATGAAAAGGGTACACCAGCAAATACTCATTCACTTTAAAGAATTTCCAGGTCAATAATAGTCACTCCAACACATTTCCCATAACTAACCAAATTACAAAGGCACTTCGTACCGTTTTATTTCCTGACAAGGAGTCCACCGAATAACTTCCTATAAGATGATACCTTCACAAACGTCATGGAATAAAGTTGAATTAAGGGATCACCCTCTAGTAGGCATAACTATATATCATATAATTAAGAAAATCACTCACCACTAAAGGTCAAATACATCCAAAGTAAACTCAATAATCGTATTCGATCAACCTACCAACAACACAATTTCTCACCACTCTTGTAACAAAATAAAGGATCAATATAAGGAGTTCACAGCTTTTACTTCAAGGATACGAAACAATTTTTATAACAAAAGGGCAAGGGCTACAATATAACTCCCATTTCTATTGCATGAAAACAACATCATCATACACACTAAACTTAACCCAAAATACTCACGTACACTTCTTATATTCACAATTTCTATCCTTTAAGTAAGAGTGATGCTAGGAATTAACACTAATCACTAGCAGTGGACCAAACACAAATTTTCATGGAAAATACTTACTCACCAACTCCTTTCCACACGACAGTTAATCAACTTACCACCAATAACTACCAACAACCTCCACAACTTATCAACATCAAGTTAACTAGTTTTACTCCTACATGGTGTTCACCAAGGAAATAGTCTAACCAAGAAATATACAAAATACCGTCACCAACAAATACTTCCAATTAAAACTAAAGGTAAAGAATCATCCTCTTTTACCAAGGGAAACCGAGTACCCTTGAATACGAGCTAACTCCAAACATTCAAGATGGGACAAACATAAAACCAAGCACAATGGTAATGCTACACTAACCCACTAGCAACCTGAAATCTCCTCCATGCTCACAGTATAACAGAAAACTAAGTCAAAAGCTTAAGCTCCCAAAAGAAAAATTAAGATAACTCTTACTCGAGGAAATCTCCACATTTGCATCCCAACTAGTGATTAACTTAACATAACTTAACCTTACAGATGAGATACAGCCACCAAAGTTTATCTTTACCTCAATATTAGAAGCTATGTCATTGCAAACACTTCTAAACCCAATCAAAGTACTTACGTACACCTTTAGCCATGACGAAACTTTTATCTCATAGTCAAAAGCAACCACAGAAGAATTAACATCAATGATTCTCAAACCATCAGGCACAAATTTTTATGAGGGCACACCAATCCGACTACACCAATCTATCTAACACACTTTAGTCATACACTCCATTGAAACATAATAGCCTCCCAAGTTAACTCCAAGAGCTTCTTCAAAGAATATTTATTATACCATCATGACCTCCGATATAATAACTACACCACTTAATTGACAATACTCTTTTCTACTCAAGCACTCCAATAATCAAACATCGAGACCAATTACTTATGCACTACACCATAATTTCTAGAGTGCAACCAATTCTAGAACTCAATAGCTCAATCGTTAATAACAAATCACTAGCCCTCAAGTCACTGTCTCCATTATCAGAGATTCAACACCATTATTACAACCTCTTTCACTTATTATCCACAATCTATTTTACCTCAAAATTCTACATTTAACTCACTTTCTAAAAAAAAATTTCTTCCGGATTCCAAATTAGCCAAATTCCCAATCAATTAGTCTCTGTTCACCCATCATAATCCCTACCGTGCCATAACCACTCACACTGCCACAAAGGATTCAAAAGTACTACTGCCTCTCTAGACATGCCAACCACCACCAGGCCAAATCTATGCCAACTCACAACCAATGCTAACACCTAACCTATGTGACACACACCAAGGTGCCCCACTCAAGATTTCCATGCTCTACACACCACCCAAACAAGCATTTACACAAATATGTACTTTCACATAAGACCATCCACATTGCCATGCCGTCACATAAAACATATATAGGTTACCCTCCTAAGATACTAGCCAGTCCCATGGCAATCAAGGACCTGCAAGTGGAAAAAGCATTGATCAAATGTCTTTCCAAAAGGATCTCGATGAGTGCAACGGATAGAAGCTATACCTCAGAAGTCAACCCCATACACATATAACCACATATATACACAAGACACACAAGTCACGTAAACATCCCATCCTAGCCTAGAAACCCCATTGTGACAAAAGTCACTTCCCACAAGCCTAAGGTATTCGAACCTAATGCACTGACACCAATTTGAAACGCCCTACTATTTCATACATGAATCCATTGCAACCAATATAACAATTTACTCCAAAAGCCATCATGTTCACTGAACTAAGATTTAAATTTACAATGTTATTGTTTACATGTCCATGAAACCTTATACCCAACTCCAAGTTGAACAAACAAAATGACAATTACAAAAGAAGAACCCTTTGGGTATACAAGACAACAACAAAATAGATCTAACAATCCTAGTACAAAACTATAAGTCTTTACAGCGAAATATTCTCAACTGTCAATCCCCACATGGCTTACTTTAAGTCACCACTGTAGTTGAACAACATTATTTCCTGAAAAACAAAATAGGGGTGAGCTATATGCCCAGTAGGAATACATTTAACCAAGTATTTAATTACTTGAGTAAACTTGTGGCATCATTGAGACAAAATAATCTAAGGAGTTATGTACACAGGTTACCTTCTTCAATTATGTAAATATCATGACACAACAATCACATTATGGGTCCTCACAACAAAACAATTAAACAATCACATCAATGGAAAACAAACCATGAGTCCTATGTAAGAGTCCAGCACAAGTTGCTTTAGTTTCAAAAACCATCCTCACATTTGCTGACTATTATGCAGCGGGAAGTGGGCTCCTCAAGAAAACCATCCGTTTTTCCACTTTCGTAGCTATTATACGGCGGGACTGTGTAGACACCCTAAAATATTTTTCCCACATTCGTCCAGTGATAAGCCTAGACAGGGCATTTGGGAACCTTTTTAAACTCCTTGCGCAGGTACCAACATAACACCACACTTTTAAAACTGACTCTTACCCAGACTCATGCCCAATTATCAATTCAATCACATTTTTCCATTCCATCAACAAGTATCCAACATCACAATAGATGAAACACCACATAATATTCAAAGAAAAATAACATCCAAACCACAATTCCTTTACTATATCAATATTTACGTCTTTTATCTCTTTATTATTCACAATGTTCCATGAATCAAAGGAAATTCCATTCAATTTAGTGTTTTCTACTCAAATTGAAAATTCAGGATTTTACCAAATCTGGGGTTTTTCTTCTTCATCATAGATATGGGTTTCAACAACATTTATATACATGTTTTGAAATAGGAGTTAAGAAATTTCAAGCAAAAGTTAAGTAAAATGGTTTGTTTATGTAAAACATGTGTTTAATCCAACAATATTCTCAAATTAGCTCATAAGTCACAACAATACCATGAAATCTCTTCAAAATAAAGAAATACTAGGGTAAAAGTATCCCTACCTCAAGATTGAAAGCTAAGGATGAAGACCCATCTTGAAAATCCAATGAAATTACAAAACAATTGGTAAAAGTCTTGATCCATGCTTGTTCTTCAATCTTCTTGAAAGATTTGGGGTGAATCTTTGGTAAAAAGTAGAGAAATCAAGAGTTTGGAAGGTTGGGGTTTCGTGTTTGGAGGATGGAAGGAGAAGAGAGGGAGAAAAATAAAGTTTTTGGGCCAAAATGTCACTTTATAATGTTTATTAGCGACTTGGTCGCTCGAGCGAAGGAAGCTTGGCTCGAGCATAGAAAAGAAGCTCCCAGAATCTTTGAAAATCGTGTAGTTCGCTCAAGCGAAGAAAATCTCGCTCGAGCGAGCATGCTTCCAGCACAGAAATTCAAAATTCAAACAAGTATAACTCTCTCGTTCGGACTCTGTTTTAAGTCGTTCTTTTGCCCAAATTGAAGCCCCGAAAACAAGATTTGCAATGGTTTTGGTCTCATATTCAAATTTAAAGTATGGAAGGAGAAAAGGTCAAAAGTGTGAAGGTTGGTCAAAAACTCAAACTCAAACTTGGGGCTTTTGATTTAATCTTGCCTAAACACTTTGTTAAGGCTTCAATCAGGGTTCCAAACATCACCCAAGGATCCTCAATTATAATATTTAAAGTTCACTTGTTGGCCCATCAATGCTAAGAGTCCGACAACCATACAAGTTTTAAGGTGACGGGCACCAATTTACACCAATCCGATATGAATTAGAATCCAAGTCATTACATATAAGATATAACAACTGTAAAATTTGCATGAAATAGAGTTTTAATTTTGGAAGACTTCTTAACTTACATTGTGTACACCCAACCTACAAGCTCCTCTCGAAAAGCCTGCAATTGTGTGTCTTCACCAGACTGTCTCCACGAAGTCCAATGGTAAACATGTGGCATCTCTTATGTGTAATTCATATTCAGGTGTGGTCAGAATCCACGAAAGTGCTCATAAATCCATCCTTCAAGTAGTGTCTTGTAACCGGCTATCTGTTTTACACCAGACCTGTTAGCGTACCCAAACTGTCTGTATAAGTATGCCAATGTAGTAGCACCCTAAGCATACGAAGGTACGATCATGAAATCGGACAACAAACTCAAATAAACAACAGGGACCCTAGTACCAATCTTGTCACTGAAAATTGTACAACCCAACACAAAAAGCAAGTATGCTCTACCTGCATATGGAATTGTTTCCATTGAATCATTGTTTGTAACATTATGAAAGTGTGCCCTCAACCACTCAAGCCTCACTGAATTGCCTCCAGTACTAGACATCTCATATCTGACCTCTTGCTCATTAATTCCTAAGGTATTAACAACTAATGCAATGGTCAACTTACGTACGCTAATAGATTTGCCTACAATGAGAAACCCAAGGATAGTGGCGACATCGTCCAATGTAATAGTCATCTCTCCAATAGTCAAATGGAATGTGTTTGTCTTTGGTTGCTATCTCTCAACAAAACTAGGCACAACAATTTTGTTGACAAGGTGGTGCGTGCAACGAGCTAAGTGTGCAAGTCCTGACAACTCCACAATGTTTACAAATGTAGCATTGTTTCCTTGTTCCCACTACGGCCACGAACGAGTCTTAGACAAGTGATTATGACACTTCAAGGGCTCCCTAGGGTCATCAACAATGTTAGCATCATCACCACTAGGGTTATCATCTATAGCAATATCATCTATAACTAGTACATCGTGTATAGGATCATCATCCATGGCAATGTGTGTATCATCATCATGAACTTGAGCTCGTCCACGTCTACGTCCATGTCCAGCATTTTCTAGTTCACAGAGTCTTCTATTTGAAGCTATTACTGATCGATGTTGACTGGGACCGACATCCATCTGCATAAGGAAAATTGTTCTTATCAACTTAATATAACATTTATGGTGAAAACACTCTAATAAAAATACAATGAAACAATCAAATTGTAGTTATCAACCAATATAGCAATAACATTAGAGGTTAGACTAGGGTGTGTTCTGTAGTTACATGAAATTTGAGTTCAAATATCACTAGTACAATAAAATAAAATTGTTGGAAAAGAGGAACCAAAAGGGGAAAAAAGACCTAAAAGAATAAAATGGTAGCATGAATTTAAGTGAATAATACTTGCTTCCATGTCAGTGCACCACCATAGATTTGCTTCAACTCCCATTCCCTAAATCAAACTCTCAACAACACTCCAATCCTGTGATCCTTTAAACATGAAAGAACCTAAGATCCATCCAATCATGGTGTGTAACTTGGTCTAAATATATATGTAAAAAAATTACATATCATTTAGAACTGTAGTGTCAAAACAAGTTACATAGTTCGAAACTGTACTGTCAAAAAAATTCACAAAATTCGGAAATACAAAACCGAAATAATTTGTTAAATTCAGAATACAACCATCGATTTTTTTTTTTATTCGAAACTAACCTGTCGACTTTGTACATATTATTTGGAAGTAGATTTCTGAAAAACATACATAATCTCGAAAAACCAGGGCTGAATGCGCAAAATGGCAAAAGTTGGAAGAAAATATGAGGGTTTTATAGTAATGGAGTACACAAATATCTAGAAATAATAAATGCAATAACAAAATGGTAAATGCAATAATAAAATGGAATAATGCCTCACCTTTAACAATGCAATGAACTCTCTTCAATGGTGTTGTCAATGGAGGTCTTCAATGGGGTCTTCAATGGAATGGAGGTCTTCAATAGAGGAGTTTGGTTCTTCAATGTGGGTCGTTAGTTTGACTGTGTTCTTCACTTTGACTACAAATGTCCAAACCATGGGCTATAATGGATCTTCACTTTCACTACAAATTTCCAAACCGTGGGCAACAATATTCCAAACCGTAGTAATAGTAGTGTGTCGAAGGATGGACAAGTGTGTGGAAGGAGGTTTGAGGGGGTGTGTGTACAATGGTATGAGTAAAGGGTATAATTGATACATTTAATGTGTGGATTGATAAAACTAATTAATAATTAAATTAAAAAGTGTGTGCATTGTGAAATGATGTGGATTGAGATAATTAGGTGTGTGGAAATAGAATTTCCCTTAATAGATTATATTTATATTCCAATAATATCCTCCAATGAAATAACCATTAAGGACAACAAGAGATGTATTCTACCCATTAAAAAATTTCATATTTAAAAATACAAAATACTTTTCACACACCATCATTCCTATAAGGTTTAGAGTTTTAACATATAAACATTGTATTTCTTCATTATCTTCACCATTAACATACACTTACGATATCATTCATTATTAATTGGCTCACTTCATTCTATTCTCCATTATACTTATTTTTCAAACTTAAAACATTATTGCCTTTGAAAATTTAGGGTTTAAGAACATTAAAATCAATTAGTCTTAATGGTTTGCACATCATAGATGACATTAAGATGGTTGATTCCAACATAAACATTAAATGTTGATGTGAACATTGAAAAGGATAGTTTATGATTTAGTTTTTTAGTTTTTTTATTTATTTATCTCGTACTTATGTTGAGAAGATGAGTTTGTTCATCGTGTTCGGATACCCAAAGTTGAAATTTTACATAATGTTCGATTATTTATATTTGAACAAAATAATTTTGTTCAAATTATTAAGATTGACCATATATTAAATGTTCATACATAAAAAATTGAACATTTTAAGTTAGTTCGATTAAAATAAATTTAACTTTTATTCATTGTTCATATATAAATTTTTGAACACATTAAGTTTTTTCAACTCTGTATTTATGAACATTACTAAATTGATGAATTTGAATTGACAACGATAGATGAGAGTTCAAGAACGACAATGAAGATCAACACCGATGAAAATGGAGGCCTAATGAAACACTCTGCCGGTGATCTGAATGACGAGATGACGAGATGAGACAGAACTTCAACACCAACTATGAAAATCAACAACGGCGAAAATAGAGGCCGGATGAAACCTCCAATAGCGATGGCGATCAAGACCGACGAAGATGGTTTTTGTTGGTCTCTGTTATGAAGATTGTGGGATTTTTGTTGTGTGTAGTGGTGATGAAGAGTTTTTGGGGTGTGTAATGATGTGTATTCAAATAGTTAGTGGTGTGTTAATAAAAGGTTAGTAATGGAAAGTTAAAGTATGAACTAATATATTTTTAAACCCTAAAAATTATTTTGTGTGTATATTATGTAATGGTGTGTAAATATAATCACCCTTTAATTATATCTTATATCTTGAGTAAATTGCATTGACATCCCCTGAGGTTTGCTTTGACTACATTAATACCTTGACTTTTTGGAAATTGTGTCCTCCTTCCTGAGGTTTAAAGTTGCATTACATATTGCCCCCTCCATTAGTTGACTGTTAGGTTAACTAATAGATTTCACTGATGTCACAGCTCAATTTTTTTATATTCTAATTTTGCCCTCACTGTATTTCTCTTCTCATGTTCATTGTATTTCTTTTCTCTTTTAAACATAGCAACCAATGCCACTCAAGACAACCACCATTACCTCATACATCCTCCTCTATTACCCCATTTCCTCCTTCCTACCATTTATCACACCATTACTACAAATATCACAATTTTTTTTTATCTACATGAAAAATAGTTCTTTGCAACAATAAATCAAGCAGGTAACATGCATACCTTCACTACCATCAAGCATATAATTGTAACAAGCCCGCGGAGGGGGACCCCGCTGCTACAGTTCGGACTCGCGATTTTTGTTGTCGCGGTTCTTAATATGAACCAAAGAGTCCAAATCTGGCAAATCGTTTTGAGAAACAGATTTTTGAAAAAGTAGTGCCAAACATGGACTGCTTTGCCAGATACAGAGTCGCCACCTAAAAATTTTAAAATGGGGGAATTTAGGAAACCCTAATTCGGTGCCGAAGGCCACATGTCCGTCATCACCGGAGTTGTCTCGGCTCGGGAGCTTGGGTACGATCGGGGAAGGTCAGCTATGAGCACCCCCTTTCGCCCGGTCCGAAGACCGGCCTCTACTAACCATGATATCTGATTTTGAAAACTTTATGTGTTCTTATTCCGGTTGTTAGCCTAGAATTACTATGTTATGCGCACAGCAAACAAGTATAGACCAAATCGCCTAAATTGGAACAAAACATTTCATGTTTGTTTTGAAAATGGTTTGCTACTCGCAAGTAGGCTAAAATGCAGGTTTTGCCACCCTCAAGTGGGCTTTTAGAAAAGATGGTTTTGCCACTATCTAGTGGGCTTTAAAATTCACAGTTTTAATGTGTTATCCCAATTTAAGCAATTCGACCTCCACCCACAGGCATTCAAGCAGTTATATCACATAAGCAGCTAGCCTCATGGTAATCATACTGTCATGGCAACACTCACACGCATGCGATATGCTAAAGCATAAAAGCTTACCTAGTACTCCGAGCCAAAACAGAAACTAGTCAGTAATCATATGCATGATCCTAGTTCATGTTAGAAATGGCTAATGCAACACATGCAAAGATGCAATCTAAACAGGCTCGGCTAACCCTAAAATGGCATATGAAATGCTACAAGTAACATGTATTCAATTTGGAATTGAAAAGTACAATGTAGTTTGTATGATGTACCGAGCCCGGTGCATGTCAACAAATGCATGAATGCACGCATGCATAGCATAAGGTATGCTAAAATAAATGTGCCCTAATCTACCATCATAAGCAGGTAAATAAAAGGGAAGAAAGAAGTGGGGGTTGGAAGACATGCACACCACGCACACACACTTATTACAGACACGCCCTCACTCGGAGGGACCAAAATAATAATATAGCCCAAATAATTATTACAAAACTTCCAGTCTAATCAAAAAAAAAGGTGCCAAGGGAAGATGGCCGCAGCCCCCGCCTCGGGATGCGTGAATAATGCACGTTCGATCCAACTTGCCCGGAAACTCGTTGCCATAGCACTACTGCCTCTGTTTTCACTGCCTTTTCTTCTCTGAAAACTTGTCAAAGTCCCAGAGAACCTTCTATGAGCATTGCAGAACATCATCGGCTGAGAGGAATGGCCACCGGCCGTGTACAATATCCATCGGCCGGAGATAAAGCTATCGGCACTGAATAAATGGCCGGTCGGCACTGAATGTTGCCGATCGGCAGAAACTTCCTGCAGAAGACAGTTTTGACAGCAACAAAGGACAGACAGTGTATGGCATGAAATTCCAAGCAAATGTGTGCACCAACACATCCCTTATCATGCTTTTGACTCAAAGGGGGATGTTCCTTGATTCTCGGACCACCAATTGCGCATTTCGATGCGTAATGGCCAAAGAGTCAAGTATGCATTTCAATGTCAAATGCAATGCACACAAAACATACAAGAGACCCAACCTCAATCATGGTTGGTCAAGAGGCGAGGCAATGCACAACAATGCACATGCGACCTAAGCATGCAAGCAAACATACAAACATGCAATATAACTACATGGCACACACAATGCTAACAACATAACATGCACAACACATTGAAACATGGCATACACAATGCGAGATGGACTTACACCAATGTGAGTGGACCTCGGCCGCACCCACATCAGTGGCCATAAGATGAAAATGAAGTGCCTCGAAATGCGTGCACACGGGCACGCAAACCGAGGCAATGGCATATGCAATGCAATGGCTAAAATGGCATATAGAATGCAACATGGACTTATACTAACATGAGAGAGCCTCAGCCACACTCACATAAGAGGCCGATGGATGAAAATGAAGTGCCTCGAAATACGTGCACACTGGCACGCAAACCGAGGCAATGGCATATGCAATGCAATGGCACGAAAAATGATATGCAAACATGCCAATGGGATTTCAGCACTGAAATGTGGGGGAAAACAGCCCCGAAATGAGGCGAAAACACACCCGATGCATGGAATAGTCCCGAAACATGGACTCTTGGCACCCGAAATGGCTTACAGCTATACAAAGCATGCACAATATGGACATGGAGCATGAAGGCAGAAGCAAGACAGCTCTGAGACAAGCATTTTTACAGTTTATGACATGGCCAAACAGCAAGCAAAGATAGGGCTAAAATGGCATACAAAAACGGCCCTAAACATGAGATTATGAAGCAACTCACAGCTGCTGACCCCAAACATGTTAGGGCCCTTCAACAACATTGAAGAGGGGCCACAAATAAGCCACTTTACAGAACTGTAAAAACCTTAAAAACAAACATAGATATGGCTAAGCTCTTATGCAAGAAAAAGGGCCAAAAGGTGGCCAAAGAGGCAAGTGGTATGTGCACAGCCCAAACTGAAAAATTCCCTTCTACAACATTGAAGAGGGACCAAAAATAAGCATATTTACAGAACTGTAAAAAGGCCAAAAACAGAAGCATGATAGGCTGCCAAAGCATACAAAAATGGGGACCAAAGAGAGGATATAATGGCAAGTATAACATGGAGGTCCCAAACAGTGTTGAGCCCTTCTTCAATGTTGAAGAGGGGCTCAAAATAAGCCTATTTTCAGTTTACATCAGGCTCTAAAACAGATCACACGCAAGCCAAAAATTCTATGCAAGATTATGGCATTCAAGGAGGATATTGAAGCAAGTGCAAGCTACTGTCCTCAAACAGCAAGAGGTCCTCAATCAAACATGAAGAGGACCTCAAAATATGATGATTTACAGTTTGGGTCGGAGCCCAAAAATGCAAGCAACTATGGCGTAGATATGAAGCAAGAAAAGACTAGAAAAGGGAAGAGGAGGACTCACCCTTGAAGACCAGCAAACCAGCATCTCTTGGACCAAGTTTAGGTGCTCCTAAGCTCTGGAGAACAGCCTCAAGCTGCTGGAATGGGCGTTGGATGCCTTGTGCTATGAGTTGATGAAGAAATGGCCCAAGAACAAGGGTGTTTGATGGTTGAATGGGAGAGATATAGTGAGAGATGAAGGGATATATGTATGTATATATCAGATATATCTATATATCTCTAGTTTTTTGTTCCAAAAATCCAACCTCAACAATGGAGGAGGAGAGGCCCCTTATATAGGCAATACTAAGCTTCTAAGGCAAGCTTCAAAGGGTCAAAGGGGTTTAAAGGGGAGGTCAAGGCTTATTGGAGAAGCTTGGACAGCTGGTAGGCTTCTTGAGGAAGCCAAGATAAGGGGTCAAGGCTTCCTCAAGAAGCCTTGAGCAAAGGGTGCAAAAGAGGGGTCCAAAGGTAGTCAAGGGTTCAAAATAGCAATATATATGCACGGGGGAGTGTGCTGGTGCATTCCAACTGGCACAGCTGGGATGCACCAGGCTTGGAGGGTGCAAATGGTGCAAACCGGCCAGAAAATTTGGTCGTCGGCCAAAATAAAGTGCCGGTCGGCATAATAGATTGCCGATAGATGATTCCAATGTCAAAAAATGGCCGGTGGGTATCCAAATTGAAGCCCCGGAAGTTAGCTTTCCAATGGCGCAAACCTTGCATTAAAATTCGTTCTGTGCAAAAAGTTATGCTTGTTTTGGTGAAGGCTGCTCAGTTTCGGCTCAACCGGGATGATGCCCAACTTCAACCAATCATATCTCCGCCCTCCGGACTTGGATTTAAGAGATTCTTGAGTGCAAAATGAAGCCCCGAAAGTAAGCTTTCCAACGGTGGTGGCCTCATAGCTAAAATCCAAGTATGCAGATTAATAAGCCCGATTCAGCGAGGACTGCTCGACTCTCTTCTACCCGGATTCATGCCGAACTTCTCCCAAACTAGTTTTCTCCTCTCCTTTCCTCTCTTCTTCAACTCCAAACCCCTAAAAAAGTGTTTTGAAAGATTTGCCTCTCTTCTTGCCGAAGAAACTGAATCTTTGCCCTGCACATCTCTCAACACTGAGCAAACCATCAGTAGTGCCCAAGTCTTAAGGGCGGTCAAAAATGGGGTGTCTACAATAATATATGTATACAACCAACCAACAAAATCAGATTTTAGTAGAGACAATAATTATTGCAATAAAGAAAACGAGCAAATAGACAAATAAAAAAATAAACAAAAACCATAAAAAGTGAGTTACTGGTCAATCTAGTTAATCATTATAGTGTAATAGACAACCCTAATTTAATAAAACCCCCATCTAGTGCCCAAATTCCATTGCCTAGATCTTTATTTCTCTATGACCACCATCGCCGAACCATGCCACCACTCCCACCCCTCAAAAATACGAGATTTCACAGACCCAACCTTCCATTCTTCTTCCTATTTCACTTCTTATTTGTGTTGTTTCTATGTTTATATATGTACATATATCAATGTTATATATATGGTTGCTCACACAGTAAGCAAACTATTGCTAACATGTAAACAATTAAACCATTTATTACAGATTTCCACCACAAACATGATATTTTCGATGTTGTATTGATGTCTTCTATTTTAGGGTTTTAGTGACATCGTTAATGGTGGCTATTGGGAGTGACCTACAATGGTTTTTTTTTTTTCTAATTTTTTTTTATGCTGATGTGTTGCTTATGGTAGTGATCATAATCGTCGATGGGTGTAGTGGTGGGGGTTGATCGGAGACAAGGATCATAAATGAAGGATTGAAAAAAAGAAGCAATCTGTTTTAGGCATATGAGAGCCAGAGTGGAAGTAGGTGAGCTAAGACCAATAATGTAAATTCATGTTTTTAGGTGAGGGTAAAAATGTAATTTCATGTGTTTTATTGTCTTCGTTAATAGACAAACATTAACAGGGGAGGTCAGTGTAATTTTCAAAATGTGAGGAGGGAATTTGTATTAAACCTAACCTCAAGGGGTGTTAGTGTAATTTACCCTAATTTCTTTATTCAATTTTCTTGTTAGAGTAGTGAAATTTTATAATTGGAAGGGTTAATATGAAACAAAAGTGTTCTTTGATGATTTTTTTAGCACTCATTTTAAAACTAATTTATTGACTAAAAATAAGTTTATGAAAGTAGGGTTGTGTAAAATATCACCCAATCTGCTAAAACCGTATCAATCTGCATCAATTCGTACCGCTTTATTCGCTAATCGCGGATTAAACTTTAAAATTTATAATCTGCCTTCCAAACCGCTCCTCTCAACTATAGTTAATACATATATATTTTTAATCGCCAACGAAATATCAAAGTAAAAATGAGTATAAGAGAAATTTAAGATGTAAAATTTACTACAAATTAATGTTATATATATGAAACATATTATGTAAAATTAGTTTGTGTTATATATAAAAAAAATATTATACAAATTAGTGTTATATATTATGCAAATGTTTGATAATTGATTAGAATATTTTTCAATCCGTCAATCCATCCAAAACCGCAATGTGCTAATTCACCAGTTCGCTATTCAATTTGTAATTTTACTCTCAAACCGGCTGAACCGCACCGCGCACAATCCTATACGAAAGTGATTACTTAAATAAATTAGTTTATTTAGTATATTATTAGTTTTTTACTTTTTTAATTATTTTTGAAAAATAAATATTTTTTATTTTTATTATTTTTTGTGACGTCATGAATCTAGTAATGTAATCTTATTAGATGGTGATAAGTGATATCACCATTTAATACCATGTGGTATAGATGTTCACGGACCCATCCGACTTGTTAAAACTAATCAATCCTACTCAATTCATCCGCTTTTATGCGGTTTTGATAATATATGCGGACAAATGGAGGTGGATATTTTCCAAATCTATCTATGTTCAGATGAATGGTGGATGAGAAGTAACCCGACCCAACCCGATTTGATCCATCAACCTCCCTTAAAAAACTAATATTATGTTTTTATGCTTTGTATGCCAAAAAATAGCCTTTTATTTATTAATAACATTAATTATCTATGAAATATAAAATTTGGACTTTTATTTTTATTATAAAAAATAAAGAATAAAAACTTGGAAAAATTACCTACCAGTGAGAGCATTAGAAAATTGTTACAAAATTATGAAAAGTATATGACTTTAACTATTAATGTGTATAAAGTTCACTATTTATTTCTAATTTTTTAAAAAAAATTTACACTAGATTAAAATTTTTCCTATAAACTTTTGGACCCAAACAAGGCCCAAAATAATTTTTAAGAAAAACATTCTAAATTTTTTAAAATGTCTACAATAATATAGTCCAAACCATCAAATCAATCGATCTAAGTTTAGATGGATGACAGATGTGAGGCCACTCGATCCAAGCTTATCCACGAGTCCCCCTACCACGTTGTTATAATATTATCATATAATATCAATAAAAATAATATCATTTGTGTCATAGTTATACTAAGGTTAGTTTGGGAATAAGCTATTTTGTAACGCCCTCAAAAAAACAACATTAAACCCATCAATAAAGATATGCATTGATATGTAAAAGTTCCACATTCTTCCATTTATCAGAGTTCCATTACAAAAGTATTACATGTTAACAACAAAAGCAAATGCCCTATGGGCTTACAGCTTTCCAAGTTAACACTTGGTTACAACAAAAGAGTACTAACTCATTTACACATTAAGCCCTTGGCTTGAATTTACATGTAATACATCAAAAAGTAAAACGACAAAAGTATGTCCGCCTCTAGCCTCCCAAGCTATGTCCTTGGAGGTGGCATGATACCTGTACCTGAAAATGATATTCCCATATAGGGTGAGCCACAGCCCAGTAGAAATACACTAAACCAACCATGAACAATGACTAAAAGATTAGCAATTGATAGATGGCCAACACTGATACATTCACATAAATCACATATTTATGTCATACGACTTATGAGTCCAAGTTACTTTTCATTTTCCCTTTTTCAACAGATAGGCATATAAGCTCTATCCACATTCTCAACAGATATGTATAAAAACTATATCCCACATTCACAGACAAGCATATAAGCTGTATCCACATTTCACAAAGATAAGCATATGAGCTCTATCTTCACTTCTCTAGACAAGCATATGAGCTGTATCTAGGGAGTTCATCCCCTATCTTCTCCCAATACTATCCGGTTTAGAGGTACATCCCCTATCTTCCCCTAAACCGCGGCGTACATCCCCAATCTCTTCCTCTACACATAACGTATACAAACACATTGGTTCTATATACGCTCACTCAATACATACAGTTAATGTATCCTATCAACAGTCAAATTCCATGACACATTCCATTGATTAGTTTCCGTTTGCCTAATCATCATGCATTGTCTACAACAATCACGACTATCCTCCACCGATAGCCCAAAGCAGTTATCTCTAAACAGAAAATAAATGCACAATGGATATTCAATCAACATTTCATTTCCTTATTTCTCACAATTAATTATCCCAATTAATCAAACAATGTAATTAGGTCATTATCCATAATTAACATTACAACCCTTAGGTCCCTTTTTCATCATTGACTCAACATTTATTCCATTTCTCTATACCAAACATGCATCTAGGTTTATTATGAATAATATCCCAACTTTTGTAAAATAACACAAAAGCCCCAAACTTTCACCAAATTACCAAACCAACCCCAACATCTCAAAATACTAATATTTAAAGACAAAACCCATAGAGAGGAGTAGGATATCCCCACCTCAAAGTTTGAGCTCCAAAGGAGATGAAGACCAAAACCCAACGTGCTCCAAATCCCAAAATTTTTAGATTAAAAAGTAGCCCTCGACGATCAACAACTTTTTTGTAAAGGCCAAAGATGAGCAAATCACTCCTACTAGATCAAAACCTAGAGAGAATGTTGAGTTCTAGAGTGAGAGGCTCAACAATGGTGTTTTTGGAAAAGTAGGAGAGAGAAAAGAAAGTGAAAAAGTGATTTGAAAAGTCAAAACATGTAACTTAAACCCAGTCTCCCCGCTCGAGCGTCCAACTCCCCGCTCGAGCGTCACTCACAGACTCCCGCTCGAGCGTCAACCATCCCGCTCGAGCGGCGGATGCACACTCCCAGAACTTTTTACAGAACCAGGTCTCCGCTCGAGCGGCACTCACACAACCCCGCTCGAGCGGCCAACCATACGCTCGAGCGTCCAACACTGCACAGGAAATACTGGATGGGTGCAATTCCCGCTTGAGCGCCAACACCCCCGCTCGAGCGGACAGGTCAAAATCTGGGCAACTAGTTTTGGTTTCTAAACTCAACCCACCTATAACAAACCTGCCCAACACATCCTATAACTCATATACAAAGTAAGAAAGGATGTAAACAAGATAATAATCAACTACTAGCATCCACGGACACATGTCCGGATCACTGTACAACAAGGGTAAACCCGGGATCGCTATATATTTTAATAACTTTTTTGCTAAAAAATTAGGTTAAAAAAAGAAATTCTACTTACACCACCAAATAAAGTCCTTACACCCATTTTCTTTTTACACCATTCCTAAAAAATTGAAATTTTATTTTCTTCTCATTGCACTTATTACAATGGCCAATTTACCTATCTTCTCAGACCCAAACCCTGCCCTTATTCCAATCATCATCTCCGACACCACTCCGACGAACCCCTCGCCTCACCGCCGTCTTCTCTCTTATTAACCCAACCATACCTTTCACCTTCTCTCTCGTCGTGTTTCTCAAGCGTTGCCTCCATCTACTACGAACATGAGAGAGAGAGAGAGAGAGAGAGATCTGGTCTAGATCAGCATATTTGTAAAAAACAATAAAGAAGAAAAAGAAAAGAAAAAGATGGCAATGCAAGAGGGTAGATGACTTGGGTTGTGATAGCGATAGTAGGCGGCGACAAGGTTGTTTGTGACGAAGTAGTGGTGTTGTTCGCAATGGGACGACGAAAAGCGGAGCTGAGTTGCAATGGTGAGGTGGGAGAAGAAACTGGTTCATGATGGAGGTGGGGCTGGGTTGTAACGTCCCGAAAATAATGATATTCAATATGCATTATAACTCTCGAATATGCGTACGGAAGCTCACCAATATCAATTAGTTAATATCGAAAACATTTTCAGAACTATTATTCATTCATTTGTCTCTTTAAAATATTATGAATCTATAGCATGTGACAGATATATAGAAACAAAAGTAAATGAATATAAGTTCATACCCTAATGGTTACACATTTTCAAGACATCGCTTAGTTACAACAAAAGTGGATTGTAGCTCAATACAGGAAAAGCTCTAGATTTGTACAAAATATATTTACAAAACAAAATAAGCGTCCCGCTTTAATTTCCTCCCAAGCTATCTCCTTGGTGGAGGCATACCATCAGTACCTGGAAATTTGTTTCCATGTAGGGTGAGCAAAAGCCCAGTAGATATGAGTTTAATGATCAATATGATACATAACAAAGCCATAGGGTGAATGCATATATGCCAAGTTCAATTCACAATTGGTAAACCATTGCCTCAAAATAGAAAATAGGGCAGCAAATACACACACTGAGAATCTATAGGTACGTGTCTGCAAGTAGACTATATGAGTATTATCAAAATATATTTTACCGGTACTAACCGGAGGGATTAACACCTAACCACGCGAGTTTTTGGACTTTCACCAAGGACACAAAGGCCAACATAAATAACCATAACCACACCCCTTAATCAGATTCACTACAGTATTCACCAATTTTTCTTCAAAATAATACTTTTCAATGCATAGTTATAAAACCAATGCTCAAATGAAATGCATGAGTGAATGGGTTTTAGTTAACCTAGTTCTCATACAATTGCTACAATAATCAATGCTATCCTTCACTAATAGTCCAAATAGATATCTCTATTTAATATTTCAACAGACAAAACAACTCACTATCTCATATTTTCAATATATCCCAACATATTATTAACAATCACATGTTCAAACTCCATTTCCCCATTCAAACAGGAATCGTAATATCCTTTCAATTTTCATCAATCACCCAGGTTCCCAACACAGCAAAACTCAAAGATTTTGAGAAAAAAAAAAATAGAGGTTTCTCATTTCAAAAGCTATTTCTTCCATCTCCCAAAACCACTCATCCTTCCAACAACATTATTGAGAAAAACATTTCAAAACCCCTCTTTTTGTCAACCCAATAATGCTTTAGTCAATCCAAAATATTCCAAAGTGCTACTCAAATCAAATAGCACATAACGAAGCTAAATATCATGCAAATCGTTAAAGTAATCCCTACCTCGCAAGTAAGAAGAAGAAGGGAAGAACAGCCCAAAAGTGACCACGACAAAAACCCAAGCTTCTCAGATCAAAATGACCCCCTCCTCACACTCTACCTTTAATCCCAAAGCAAGATTATGAAGAAATTCATGGATTGCAGTAGATCGGAAAACTTATAGAAGAAATCTAGAGAGAGATGAGAGAAAAGAGGAAAAAGATATTTGTAGAGAGGGAAAGAGAAATCAAAAAAATGAGTAACAAGTGACTTTTCCTGCAACTTTATACAAATAGACCACTCGAGTGAACAAAACACTGCTCAAGCATTATATACAACACATAGCTCGAGTGACCAAAACTAGGCTCGAGCGAAGAAACCAAACTCCCAGAAGATTATCCCTGCAGAACAGACCACTTGAGCGAACAAAACACTGCTCGAGCGAAGAATGCCTTATTTCTAGAAGTTTAGACTGCAAACTCATAAACTGAGAGAAAAGAAAAACCGTTCGAGCAACCAAAACACCAGTTGAGCAAACTTAAATTTAGATAGGTAAACCTCCCTAGAAAACTCAAAAGCCAACATATTTCAACATATTCAAACAAATCAAATTCTCAACTCCCAAGATAAACCTTAAGATGAAAATAGATGACAATAACATCAACATGTGCAAAACCCAAAAATGAAGAGTATAAAAGGATCAGGTCTTAGAATGGGCTGCTATATGGGTTGCGCTGGTGGAGTGAGTTACCAATGGGTTGAAGGGGAAAAGTCATCCTTGGTAGAGAAGTCGTCAAAGATTGAAGCTAAGGTTGCCGGAGATGGAAGTTGGGGTTGCTAACAATAGTGAAGTGGTGGTTGCAATGGAGATCATAGTGAAAAAGTGGGTGCTTTAGAAATTGGGGTTGGGGTTTTGAGGGATTGTTTGGTAAATTTAAATAAAGATAAAATTGTAATAGAAAAAAATTTATGAGTGTAAAGAAATAAAATGCTTGTGTAAGTAAAATTACTCGACAAAAAATTAGTATGTTTGGAATGTTTTTTTGATTTTTTACGAAAAAATTGTACAAAAAGTAAAGAGAAAAGATAATTTATGACTTTTTTGTGGTCTAAAGTTAACATGGGGCAGAGTTGGGCTGGACCAACTTGCAAAATTGGTGTATAAATTTAGGAAAACTACGTGTCAGTGGTGATGTGAAGAAATTATTACATATGTATACAAAAAATTTATAATTGTATTCACTAATACTGATAAAAAATTATTATTAATCTGTAATTATTTTTCAAATTCTACATTGTTCTGAAATTCTCTCTATTTTGCTTGTTGGCTAAGCCTAACGACTTGACAAATGTCAAAAAAATCATCAACCCAAGCCCTACACTCGGGGCCTAACTTAGGGCTCTTTTGGGAACTTGCTTATTTTAGTTGATTTTTTGGTCATTTTAGCCTAGCTAAAAAAATTATATTTGGGATGATAGTTGATTTTTTATTTTATTTTATTTTATAGTTGATATGATGGTTGTGAAAGAAAAAGTGAAATGATTATGACTTGAATATGACATTTTGTCTTATTGGTTATTTTAACTTATTTTGTCTTTATTGACTATTTTAGCCAAAAAAGCCACCAACCCAGCTTTCTAAACAACCCCTCACCAGGTCCTTGACCTGGCCCGTACTAGTGGCCACGTACACATGCATGACCTACAACTCGCTTATGGCCTTCACTACGACCTTGAGCTCTCCCCCTACTGGCACTACTATTGCCCTCACCATGATCTACAAGCTGGCCACTACCCTTGCCCCTGCCATGGCCTTGTCCACGGCTTCTACTGTGGCTGTAGTGTGAACAATGGCGTAGACCAGTTCTGTTAGTAATAGGCGCCCATTTGGCATGACCATTTGAATTTGAATTTGAATCTTATCCAAATAGGTTTTGAAATTGAATTCAAACCTATTTAGGGTAACCACTCAGGATACAGATATTATCTCCATTAACTGATATGGATAGATAATAATAACACATTATATATCTGGTATATGGGTTATGGGTGATTAAGAGAGAAACAACGTATGATCTGAGTTTTACCCATATACTGACTCTCTCCCAAAAACAACGATCAAGTCATTTGCACTGTGATTTGTGTGGGTGATATTCATTCTGTAATATCACCTCACTGCTGGGTTGGTTTATCAGATTCTGGAAGCACGTGATTTACCCACGAGGTTCTATCATCTAAAGGTATGATCTAAATATTTTATCCGCTGCATTTTTTATACTTTGATTTACATTGGTATCAGAGCCATAAATATGGGTATTTTCGTGCTTATTTTTATGCATTAAAATATGTGTATATTTTTTATATAAATATATATACATGATATATGCATGAATATTAATGGAGGAGGAAGATGAAGTGCACGATTTTTTGCATTTTAACTCCATTAGATTGAGAGAGTGATATACCTCATTTTTATGTTGTTTAAATGTCATTTTTAATGCCATAAATGGTTTTATTTTGAAAAAAGGAGTCCGGCAGTACAAAAATCGGACCAGAAAACACCCTGGATGGCGGCGCGTGGTCTGCACGCGCCACCTGACGCCGTGAGCTGCTCTCACGCGCTGCCACGCGCACACACACGCCAGCTGCCCTGCCGATGCGCCTGCACGTACCCTCACGCGCGCGTCAGCGGCGCTGTCCACGCGCGCGCCCTCCGCGCCACGCATCCGCGCCGTGCTCCGAGCCACGGGTTGAGCCGCGCACCAAGCCACGCTTTGAGCCACGGGCCGAGTCGCGCGCCGAGCCGCGCTCTGAGCCGCGTGCTGAGCCGGGCTCGCTGAGCTACGCCGTTTTCCTCCGCCGGCTCGGCTGGCTTGGCTACTGATGTATTAGGCGCTGTTTGTTTTGTTTTTAATTCTGAATCGCGTTAAATTGCCATAATTAATTCGTTATAGCTTTGTTTTTAAGCATGGTTGGTACCGTTAGACTCAGAATTAAATTTTTTATCTTCTGTAAAATTTTGAAAATTTTATAAAAATAAAAAATATTTTTCCTGAAATAATAATTCATTATTTCTAGTTTAAAATGCATCTGGTGTTGCATGATTAAGTTTCTGGGGCTGAATTTTTTATTGTAGACTACTGTTATGGTTTAATGTTTACTGGTATAATTGTAGCATTTTACCAGATTCTGGAATATTTATTTCTAATTTTATGTGTGTTTATTAGTTATTTAAAATTTCAGAAAAATTCCAGAAAATTTCAGGATGATGTACTTTCTGTTATGGCATAATTTGAATATTTAATACAGCATATTATTTTTTTTTAGAGTTTCTAATATGTTGTAATTAGAAAAGCATGATTAGTTATTTATTTATTTAATTGAATTCCATTATTAAATGAATATAGCATGAGTTATTCGTAAATTTACATTAAGATGCTATTGTATGGAATTTATCATTCTTTGACATGCCATAGTCAGTGGGAGATTGTTCGGTTGAGAGAAATCTTTGTAGATTTACTCCCGAAAACCAATATTTTGCGCATAAATTAAATTAAATTTTGGATAATTGTCACCTGTGGCGCAAGAGATGATTACGAGCATAGCGGATTTTCGATCTTGCGACTTGTGTAATATTGTCACTATTTAATTTAGATTTTTGTGGCAAAATTATATTATGCTAATCAAATTAATCCCAATGCGAATTTCTCTCTAAATTGACTTAGCTTATGGAAGTCAATTGGTTGACCTAGACTTAGTAAAGATGTTCAAATGTGAACAATCTAATCCCATTCTTTAGATGAGCAAAAGTCTTGAAGACTTTAGGTCAAGTCTTAATTGAGCCAAAGTAAGGAAACATGACTCAAAGTCGCCGTGGTTTTGTCGCCTTGTTTGGCATAATAAAAACTAATGTGTGCGCTATGGTTAGCGGCACGCTATGTAGTTTTGGTTGGCGAGTTTTGGAGTTATGAAATTAGTAAGCCCTCAATAGATCTGTATATGATCTTGACTATTGAGCTACGCGGATTGACTTTGTAATTTGACTTGTAAATAATGTTACATCATTGGATGAAGTAACATTCATGAGTCACGTCATCCAAGAAATGCGAGCTTAAATAAATTAGTCATTAAGTGTAAGACGAGTAGCCAGTTTGAGCAGTGTTTTGCTCTCTACCCAATTATTGGGAGTGGATGGAGCAAAAATTTCATGCACTATAATAGTGTGCATTGAAATATCACGTGAAGTTAAAAAATTAGCGCTTAGAAGCTGCAAAATCTATTAACACTAAGTGAAAAGATTAGCGCTTAGTGGCTGCAAAATCTATTAGCATTGCCGACTTGTCCTAGTCTGGACACTTACTGTTTCCACACTTGAGTGTGAGACATGAGGAGGGGCTTCTTTGTATGATTCCTTAGCTAGGCTAACGTTTTGAATAACGTTTACCACTAAGCGCAAACGTTGCAGCATAGTAATGAAAAGGTCAAGGCTGATAAGGTTGTTATAACTCTAAGAATTTGACGCATCGCTTGTAAGAGCATTGTGTTGAATTAGACTCTTTGGCCTAATTCGCGCATAAGTTACTTCAGGGGCTGTCATAGTTGATAGCTTATTCTCTCATTCTTGTGGATAGTAGAATTAATTGCAAGTAACTATGAAGCGAGAAACAGAGATGGCAAGAGGAGTGTCGTCATCTTTCAACTAGATGCAGTAAAGTGTATGGAGAATAAAATTGACTTGAAGGTGCAGGGGATTAGCACTTACTAGTTAAATTTGCGACTTAGGCGCACTTGATATCTCCATGACATCCTTTTTATGATCTAGTGAATATGACTTAGTAGTTGGGCATAAACCTTTAAAACTTGTCTTCGAGAACTCACACAGTAAGATGATTGGAATTAGTTTATGACATTGGTTATGAACCAGTGGCTTATTATACTTAATCACATTAATGAGATGATGACACGATGGTTTGAGTAGGCCTTCTTGGGCCCACTCGCTTATGACATCCTGCTCTCATGTGAATGTGTAACTTTGTTCGCAATAGGTGCGCACAAGTAAGTAGGAAAGCCGTAGAAGGTCATTTGTTTTGGCACATTTAGTCCACTATGATATTTGTGACTAGATATGTGCAAGGGTATGATAGCTAAGCCTCAATCTCGACACATTTATAGATTACGATACGCATCTGAGTCAAGACTATTTGATCTCCCATAAGTCAAAAGTTTTGAGATGATTTTTGACATTGCACATATGAGGTTGAGATCAATTAGATAACAGCTTTCATGCTTTTAGTTTTGACCAAGGTGGCGAGTATCTATTTGAGTTATTTTTAGAAAACTCTGTGAAGAGAGATGGATGCTTAGAAAATTGATTATTCCTAGTACTCAACAACACAATGGTGTAGTAGAGATAAGGAATTAAATATTGTTAATGTTAGGTGGATAATGGTGCAAGATGTTTCCCAATTAGAAATTGTACTAGTTTGTTGCCTATATCCCTAACTAAGAGCCCTCCATATCATTTTTTACACTCCAATTTTGAGTAATAGGTTAGTGGAGAGCCATCTATGGGCGATCTATAACCGTTAAGCAGCTTATCTTTATTTTACTTCTCATAAGATTGTGAAGTTAAGACCTAGGGTTCTATAGCGCATTATTGTATGCTGTCTTG
Source organism: Camellia sinensis (assembly GCF_055761805.1). Classification (NCBI taxonomy): domain Eukaryota; kingdom Viridiplantae; phylum Streptophyta; class Magnoliopsida; order Ericales; family Theaceae; genus Camellia; species Camellia sinensis. The sequence goes on from NC_138963.1 coordinate 148,740,336, forward strand.
TAAACACAAAAGGTCGTGTGGCGCATTATTGTATGCGGTCATGCGAACCTTCCGGGTCATGTGCATATAGGTAAGCAGCTTTGTGGTAGTGTAACTAAGTCACATAAAGTTTTATTAGTAAAGGTGACATGAATAGAGTTTTTGGAACTCTATAAGATAGAGAATTCAAAGCATAGCGCTCTATGTAGCCTAGTTGAGAATGGAAAGAAATTTCCAATATCCTAGGGACAGTGGGAACGATGTGCCTACTAATGGATTACTCCATTAGAGAAGAATACTCTACATTCTTAGTTGTGTGGTAGCAAATGTGAAAATTTTCCACGTCATCACTGGGTGATTGAGAGGGAAACATTCATGATTGCTCCGCAAGATGATAAAGAGCCTAGGATAATGCCTAAGGCTCTAGTCCCCTATTTTTAGAAAGTGGATCAATGTTGCGCAGTTTAAGACAAAGTCTTTGAGGATTAACCTTTTTATAATTTGGTTGACTTTCCATTATGACGCAAAACTGTTATATAGTTATGCGTAATTTGGATAGTCATTGTTGAGGCATAAGGTTCGCTAGATACCGAAAAGTCGCACCATTGAGGAAAGTGTAGACCATGAGAAGACTTCCTCCTGGGGAGTGAGGTTATTTTGACTTCCTCCTTGACTTCTTCCTGGGGAGTGAGGTTATTTTGACTTAGGCTATGATTGACATAAGTTCGGAACATTGATTTGTGGACATTGTGACCCAACTTCTTGTTGGAGAATTGGATAAGTAGATCCGTAGGAATTTACCTTATGTTTTTGTGGTGAAAAGTTAGGAGCGCAAAAAGGTTGCTAGTTCCAATAAATCTTTTACAGCCTAAAACAGTTATCCAAATAGTGGTTCTTAGATTTCGTCAAGCCATGATAGGCCAACGATGATCGATGAAGACCACTGAGGCATGATCAATGGTCCAAAAGAAGTTTTTCCTTACTTAGTCATTATGAGCCAGGAATTTATAAGGTTGTCGCCACCTAGGGTGGGCAGTCCTCTATTTTAGATATGATGGACATGGTTGATGTAATTTATATGCTCGGATGTACGATCCTTAGGGATTGCTTTGGGAGAATTCATGTTTTGTCTTCGATGACTTACATAAGGAATATCCTAGAACGATTCTAGATGCAAAATTACAAACCCATTGACTTACCTATCGGTAAAAGCCAGAGCCTTAGCTATTAAGTGAATCCTCGGATTGTCTTTGGGAGAAACAGATGACCTATATTCCTTGATCTTTTCTTTGTTGTGGGAGCCTAAAGTACGCTATGTGGGCGTATTCGGCATGATAAGTGTTATCTTTGGTAAATGGTCAACTGAGTTGTTTAGACATTGACCTTGCTCATTAGACTGTGGATAAAATGCTTTACTAGTAGTATATTAATTTGCTCATTGTAAGATTCAATGCACTAGTTGGGCGCATCTGTGCTAGTTGGGCGCACTAAGAATGAACGCAAATTGGTCACCAAAATATCTTTAGAGAGGTTATTGCGCAAGAGGTAGTGATCTTAAATTACTTCATGTGAGGCGCACATGGTGGATTCCGTTGTATATACTTATCGCAAGAGGTGCTGATAAGGCTTATGTTTGGAATCTATAATTGCGCAAGCTATAGTCAATTTTTTTTAAAATCGATCACTTATTTTGAGATGATGGGATGTTGACACTATTATGGTTTGTGTCATAATGATTAGCAGATGATGATGTCAGCAAGCAAGATTGGCTCACTCACACGAACAATCGCCCTTGGCGCTTGGGAGCGAGCAAGGATGAGACTGGTGGTTTATTTTTATTTGGAGCCAAGAGAGGCTTAAATCATCCACTATGTATGTCGCCTTGGTTATAACCAAGATGAGGTCGTGTTAAGGACCAAACATGGATGTTAGTACCCACTTTCCATGTTGTGCCTGTTATGATTAGCCAGATGCGAGATCTCATTTGGCGCCTAGAAGGCGAGCAAATAGAGAATTCGGGTTAGGCGCTAGAAAGCGACTAGACTAATATCTATACGGTGTATCGAGTATGACGTCACTCTTTATGGAAGAGTTACTCCACCATAGCATGTATTCATACTATATGTGCTTAGCAACCGAGTAATGAGGTGAGAGAATGGATCCCTGCTTCCTCACCGTGTGAGTCTTACGTGTCATTATTGATATGACTTCACTATGTACCCTTTTGTGACTTTTGACTATGTCATAAGGTAAGGGGTTGATGTTCTGTTACTTTGGTATGTTGCCTGCGGTCATGTATGATTCGGCCTTAAGGGACATCACTGGGAAAGCGGTCAATTCTAAACTAAATGGCATGAGGGCAAAGGGAAGATCATCTAGTATTACACCACCGTTGTATATTCACTGCTGGCAACTCACATCGCTCTGTATGAAAAGCGAATTGAGTGTGAATATATTGCAAGAATTGAGAGGGTCAAACATGCTCTTTTTGAGGGATTAGAGATGTTTTTTGGACCGGTGTAATTAGATGAGTCTGGGGTATATGAGACACAATCTCTGTTCTTTTTGGGTTAATGTCTCTATACTGACTCATATTGAGTTTCTAGTATAGAGCTTCCACATGCAGGTGTTCTCAGCGATCGCACGGTGCATTGGCTAGTATGAGATTGTTCATTTTTTGGGAGATTGAGATAGAGATGTAACAGTGTCATGCCAACTCATGTGCGAGTGGGAGATGTTAGTAATGGGCGCCCATGTGGCATGACCATTTGAATTTGAATTTGAATATTATCCAAATAGGTTTTGAAATTGAATTCAAACCTATTTAGGGTAACCACTCAGGATACATATATTATCTCCATTAAATGATATGGATAGATAATAATAACACATTATATATCTGGTATATGGGTTATGGGTGATTAAGAGAGAAACAACGTATGATCTGAGTTTTAACCATATACTGAGTCTCTCCCAAAAACAACGATCAAGTCATTTGCACTGTGATTTGTGTGGGTGATATTCATTCTGTAATATCACTTCACTGCTGGGTTGGTTTATCAGATTCTGAAAGCACGTGATTTACCCACGAGGTTCTATCATCTAAAGGTATGATCTAAATATTTTATCCGCTGCATTTTTTATACTTTGATTTACAAGTTCAATATCCAAGTGTGAGAGCCTCGTCTATGCTATCATCAGAGCTGCTGTCATCTAGGCTGTAAGGTGTATCAAAGCCGCTTGGGGAACCAGGAGCAAAAGGAGGAAGGTTATCCTCATCAATGAAGTGAGATCAAAGGTAGTTTGGGGAGTATCAGTGAAGTTTCAGGCAAAAATGGACTGAGTTCGAATGTTTTCACTTCTTTTTATAACTATCAGAAGATGAAACCCGATATTGCTAGATCAATCACCGAATGATTTCTTAACCGACCAGATAAATATTTTACAACACAAATAAAAGTTATAAGGGAGGCCTCCTTTGCATGGGTAAGCGCATTTTGTGTACAAATAGTCTATGTTTCATCCAGAAAAGGGAAAAATGATGTGTTTAAGTTTGCTATAGCCTCGAAGTTTCAGTGTGTGTTCGATATTTTAAGAAAACGAAGGTTTGTGGATCATCTATTCGTAAAGAGTTATTAATATAAGCAAAAGAGACTTCACAAAAGGAGATTATAACTGAATTGTCATACAAGAGTTTCTTTGTGTAATACTTTAGTGATTATGCAGTATCATAACAGCTATACAAGTGCGTTTTCATTTCGTAAAACAAACGAAAATGTACATTAAAAAAGTGAAGTTGTTTTTGGGTCAAGCTAAGCTACGGTTGCCGCCATAGAGTGGTTTAGAAGGTAGTCAAATCTGCCGGGTTCGTTATTATCACTATCATCATTGCTCCCACTGTCAGGGTTATCATTAGCATTATTAGGGAGGTTACGACCATCGTCGTTATCGTCATCGTCGTCGTCGTCGCTGCTAATGACAACTACCTCAAAAATAGGAGGCTGGTGGATCTCATCATCCTGCAAGGGCAAATCACTGGTCAAAAGACAAAAGGTGTGATTAAATAAAAAAGTTAACTTTGAGTGTCAAAGGGAGGACCTCATCAGGAAGATTTGGGAAATGCAGAGGCAAAAGACCTCATTCGCGTCTGCGACCTCGATCTTTGCCTTCACCAGGACCTTGGCTTGGCCCTTAACAACATCCACGAGCATGTACACAGCTTGCTGCTCATCCTTGAGCTCTCCTACGACCCCGAGCTCTCTCCTACGGCCTCAGTCGTGGCCTCTAGCATGCATCATTGCGTACGCCAGCTCCAAGTCCATGTTCTCCATAATTACAAGGACAAAAGCCTCTTTGACACTATTACCGGAGGAAGAGCCACTGTTGTTCGACATATTTGGTTCGTCAAAGTCAATAGGAAACCTAGGAAGAAAATGAAGAAAATCATCGCCGTCCATAGGTGGTGGTAAAAAATGGCCTAGAGGAGTGTGGGGAATGTTTTCAGACGAGAAATGCAAGGAAGTCAAATGGTCGCACATTTTTATAAACTTCTGAGTTACAAAGTACCCTTTCTGCCCCTAGAGTCGCTCGACTAATCTGGCTGGCCGAAAAGTCATACGACCAATTGACTTATTATTTGGCCAGTTAGGATTTTATAGATGGACAGTATATTTTATACAGAAACTCAAAAATACATAGTTGTTGTCCTTATCATCTTTTGAGGCACAATCATTCAAAGTCTTCAGCAGAATATGGCTCAGAAATCGATGTTCCCCGTCATAAGAATAAAGTCATCCTGGCACCGTCTTTATTTAGAATCATACGATGATCTCCAAAGTTTTGTTTTGTACGCCCATCTCCGAAATTGTGAGGTATATCTTTTATATTTCTTTCTTGCATATATTACATGTTGTATGTGTTGCATCGCATTTTTTATCCTGTTGTTTTCCCTCATTTTCGCGTGAAATGCGTCTAGGCCTGTTTTCTTGAGGCTACGACCTCTCTTTTCATGTCCTTCTCTCATGTTACGGCATGTTTGAAATGTGTTTTGGGGTTCACCTTTGTTGACTACCGGTCAGGATTGGAATTCCCTATTGCTGTGACTGTCGGTCATGTACGAGTTTGGCTTCAACCACTCTTCTTCCTCTCACGTCGCGGAGTGTTTTAAGTGTGTTTTGGGGTTCACCTTTGTAGATTGCTGGTTAGGATTGGAGTTCCCTATCACTATGACAGCTGGTCATGTGCGAGTTTTGGCTACAGCCACCCTTCATTCTCTCACATTGCGGTGTGTTTGGAGTGTGTTTTCGGGTTCACCTTTGTTGACTGTTGGCCAGGATTAGAGTTCCTTATCGCTGTGACTACTGGTCATGTGCGAGTTTAATTTCGGCCACTCTTCTTCCTCTCACATCACAATGTGTTTGGAGTGTGTTTTGGGGTTCCCTTTGTTGGCTATCGATCAAGATTGAAGTTCCCTATCGCTGTGGCTACCGGTCACGTGTGAGTTTGGCTTCGGCCACCCTTATTCTTCACATGTCGTGGCGTGTTTGGAGTGTGTTTCAACGTTCACCATTGTTGACTATTGATCAAGATTAGAGTTTCCTATCGTTGTGACTGTCGGTCACATTCGAGTTTGGCTTCAACCACCCTTCTTCCTCTCACGTCATGGTGTGTTTGGAGTATGTTTTGGGGTTTACCTTCGTTGACTGCCTGTCAGGATTGGAGTTTCCTATCACTATGACTGCCAGTCATGTTCGAGTTTGGCTTTGGCTACCCTTCTTCCTCTCGCATCGCGGTGTGTTTGGAGTGTGTTTAGGGGTTCACCTTTGTTGACTGCGGGTCAGGATTGGAATTCCCTATCACTGTGACTATCGCTCATATGTAAGTTTGGCTACGGCCACCCTTCATCCTCTTACATTGCGGCGTGTTTGGAGTGTGTTTCGGGACTCACTTTTGTTGACTGCCAGTTAAGATTAGAGTTTCGTATCGTTGTGACTGTTGGTCACATGCGAGTTTGGCTTCAGCTATCCTTTCTCCTCTTATGTTGCGGTGTGTTTGAAGTGTGTTTTGGGGTTCACTTTTGTTAATTGCCGGTCGGGATTGGAGTTTCCTATTGCTGTGACTGTCGGTCGCATGTGAGTTTTGGTTGTGGCATCCTTTCCTTCTCTCACGCCGTGGCTTGTTTGGAGTTCCCTTTTTATTATAACTGCCGGTCATATGTGAGTTTTGGCTGCGAACTTTTTCTTTTTCTTCATTTGCATGAAGCGCGTTTGGATTGTATCTTGAGGCTTGCCTCGTCCATTACCATCTTTGTAGCTTTATCATCATTCCATCGCATCGTATTCAATTGCATTCGCATAATCAAACTTTTCAAAATTTGGTTATATGATAAACGTAAGCCCAACTTTCAAGTAACCGATTGCACATAGAGTGTAAGTCCAGCTTTTCAAATGAATTTCGAGTATGTCATTTGCATCCTACCCCTAAACTATGCTGGTTTGATTCCCTGCAAAGGGATACATAGGTAACCCTCAAGTTCAACCAATTTTGTTTGCTTGCCTAAAGTCTTACGGCCTTGTTAAAAGGGTCGTATTCGGGTTTTGGCATTCACTCACGTCATAAAATGACGCATCAAGCTTTGTCAAAGAAGGGCAACTGTAGACATCCTATTTTGACCTGCCTTAAGACTTAGGCGCTCTTTTTCAAACACCCGGTGATGAAAGTTGAGATGTGCTACTCTTACGAATTCTTCAGCAAGAAGTCTGAACTCTAGCTTAAATTCCAACTTTACGCTCATTTTGGCCAAAACATGTTAGACCAAATTAAAACCCTTTTTCAAAATACATTTGGTAGCATAGTTTCAAACATTTCTACAATGTCCCAAGGCTTGCTTTTTAAACTCCAAAACGTTGTCTTTTTCAATGGATCAAGTGAAGGATATAGTGGGAATGAATGGAAATGGTGAAATCCTCTAAAATACTTGTTTCTCCTTTCAAATCATGCTAGCTTCACCCTATTGATCTAGCGATGTATTTTTCATCTGGCCGTAAAACAACTCACGGCCGGATGAAAAATATAGTCAGTCGGATGAATAATGGTACAGCTGGCTGAAATATCTAGGTATAGAGCATTTTTAGGAATTTTGGCTTTTTTTTTTGACTTTTCCATAAATATCTTAGATACTTTGACCCCTAAAGTCTATAAAGACACGACCAAGCTTCTTTCTCAAGGGTTACAAAATTTTCAAAGGCCAAAACACTTATTTTTTAGAGCTCATCACCCTACCTCTCTTTCAACCTCCATTTTTCACACACCAACCACCCAAACTCCATTAAAGCTTAACTCCAAGCTTCTTGCTAAGGATTCAGAGAACTCTAATCCATTTCTAAAGGACCTTAAGGGTGCCAAAAAGGAGTTTGACATTCAAGAAGCTTACTATCTTTTAAGAGGTGAAACTTTTGAACTTTTATCACTTTCTACCTCGCTTTCTTCATCTTTAAGCTCTTAATTTCATTATTAGCTTGTTGTAATCATGTGATAATTCCTCATGGATATGGAGGGAAGTATAAAGTAGCCACCCATCCATTTAGTTGATTGTTTATTTCCTTTTCTACATTTTTGTACTCTTTTCTTGCTTTATAGAGGTATAATTCATTGTCGTTGTACATAGATATATAAAATGGAACCTTGTGGATGTGGTTAGAAGTTAGAAAGTAGCCACCCATCCACAAGTTTGATTGTGTAGTGTAATTTCTTTCTTTTTATTCATTTTCTCGCCATCTTTCTAATCATCCAAGCATGTTGGTTCATATGCTTCAATCCATACTCAATTCCAATGAGTAGTTGTGGTTGTGGCATGGAGCTAGTTGGATGAGTCTTAGGATTTAGTGTTGGGAGAGTTGTTGAATTTCATTTTGCTGTTGGTCTTTGGAAGTAAAGTAAGAGGTTTTGGGTAAAAAATGTTGAAAACTCTTTTCTTAATCTATGTTGAACATAGAAAGTGATGGAATCATCCTTATTGCATGGGTGGAAGAGGAGTGTTCAATATTCTTTGATGAATCTCTTACTTTAAAAGCAAAACTTTCACAAAGAAATAGTGGGCATTAATCTACTCTCTCAAATTAATAATATGAATCTGGGTATTAATTTGCCCTTATTCACAAAGAGATGATTGTAGGTACTCATTAATTTATTGGTCTTGAATATCTTCCAACCTCAATCTCTATTTCATGTGGCAAATTGTTGTAAATATCTGTTGTGTATAGTCTTTTGTGTTTTAATTAAGGGTTGAGGCATATTTACCTCTTCCTTGAGTGTTTTTTGCAAGAGAAAGTAGTAAAAAGGATGAGCACCTCTTAGAAGATGTATTTTACTTCTAATTTGGTTTTACTGCACAAAACAGAGTTTGTCTCAAAGGTTATACCCGACCAGATCTCTTTCCAGGATAAATTTTGTCCCTAGACAGAATAGAGCAAAACAAGGCAGTTTCTAGAAAGTACTCTTCTAGGCATTTGTGGCTGCTGTTTATAGTTTTCTTTTCATTTATTATGATTTGTTAGAGTCAACTTAATTTGGCTAAATCAATTCATTTGTAGTAATAAACTCCCAATCCCACATCTTCAATTCATTCAACTGTTGTAATAACTTCCAACTCCACGTATTCTATTTATTCATTGTTGTAATAACTCCCAACCCCATGTCTTTCTATCCCTTTTCATTTTTATGCTTTCCATATATGTCGTAAATCATCATTTTTTATTTATCATATTCATGACTAGCATCCATTTTCCATGCATTTGGGTTCAGTACATTTCCATTTGTGGGATTTATCATTTCTAAATGATTATATACGTTGTCTCATGCCTTGAAATGACACACATGTCATGTGTTAGTAGCCGGACCTCTAGGTATATTTTTGTATATATATTGCAATAGCTATTTGTATATAAAATCATGCATATAATTGGTCAACTGATCAACCATCACATGATGTAATCATAGGAAATAATTTTCAACGATTATATAGCCTTTGTACTTGTAGACACCCTATTTTTAACCGACCTTAAGACTTGGGCACTCTACCCATAGCTTCCGATGATGATACAGAAGGTCGTTCCAAGCAACAAGTAAAAGATAGGGAAGAAAATCAAACCCGCCCTATACTCAATTTTGGCCAAATCATTTTCTGGACTCTCAAACCTATTTTCAAAATATTTTTAAGACAATCGGTACATTTTCATTCATTTTGGAAAATATAGGCAATATTTTTCAAAAATGTTTTGATCTACTTTCCCAAAAAAGATAATTTAGAAAGCCAAAATGAATGGGAAAACATGGGAAACTTTTCACGAAAACTACTCGGATAAGCTTGGCTTCGCCAAATATCTTGTCTACAATACACCAAACTTTTTTCACCTGTAGATGCGTACCTGGATCTCTTTCTACACTACCGAACATTTCTCAAGCAACGTACCGAACAATTTTGATCCATGGACGTGTCTTCGGGTCTTTTCTAGCTCCACCGGGCAAATTTCTAAGGAAATACGCTGGACTACTCTAAAGTGGCCGGGCAAGTCTTATCCAGTGTATGCTATTCTGGTGTCAGCCGAGCAATTTTCTTGTGAGGTGTTCAAAGGATATTAGAATATGCCAACTAGATCCATGGGATCTAGAGGCATATTTCAAACCTTAAATGCCTATAAAATCACTACCCTTTTTAGAGGATAAGGGTTCCAATTTTCAAACTTTCTAAGACTTAATTTCTTAATCCTTAATTACTCCCTCTAACATTTAAATAAATTATACAAAGAGAAAGAGACACATAGAGAGAGAGAGAGAGTTTTGGTGAGAGTTTTGGACTATTTTCTACTTACCTTTGCTTGGATTGTCACGCCCCAAGCTCCGTGACAACGCCGCACACTCATTTAAGTGAGCATGCAAGGCTAAGAATCCAACACATAACCAACAATGTAAAATACTCAAATTAAATCCTTAAATATCATAATGCTAAAAACCATACAAATAGATAATTCTTATCATATGAAATTGTCCACCAAGTCCACTAATAAAAATAATAATAATAATAATAATGATCCAAATACTCAAATCATAGTCCTACTCTCGGTACTCCCACAAGTAAAAACCCTGCACAGCTCTACTCCTCAGAATCTGAAAAATAAAATAAGGGTAAGCTAGACAGCCCAGTAAATAACCAACCATCACTATTAGCTGGATCAAGTATACAAAAAAAATAGTCGATAACCAATAGATATATTTTTTGCTACCATTCAATAAATGAATAATTATTTTGTAAGATGGTTTCGTAGTTGAAAATAAACAGTGTAGCAATACATTTTAATTGAAAAGACAATGAGGTAATTCGATGAAATTTCGTTATTCAAAATTGATGGTTCGATATTCAAATGGTTCAATGATGCAATTCACAAAACCCAAGTCTTGGTGACTACGGTCACTTAGCCCGTGACAAGGCCCAGAACCACACATAGGCCGGTGGTAAAGCCCCAAAAGAAACTAGTTTCTGTGCCAATAAATAACCCCCATTGGCTAGGGTCCAAATCATAGTCAGACTAGAGTGATGTTCAAAATTCAAACAATACACAACTTTCAAATAAAACATTCGATATTTTCAGAATAAATGTTTAGTACAATTTTCAAAATAGTTTCATCAAATATTCAAATAATTTTCATAATAATATTCGATGTTGTTTTATACTTGACCCATATTTTATTTTAAGAGAACATGAAGGATATAAATAAATATTTGTGATTTTAAACGATTCGATAGGAATAAAAATGAACCAACAGTGATAGAGGGTTACTTACCTCAAACGCTTAGAAATAACACTCCAACACCAACTCCAAACACCCAATTTCACCACTTCAATCACACAAACCTATTAAATAAAACTTCAAATAAATTAATATTTTTTTACATGTTACAAACACTCACAAAAGCACCACTATATTAGATTAATGTATTACTTTAATATTCAAGAGATCAAACCATTCAACCCAACTTTATAGCCAAACACACCTTTACCCATGATACAAAACTCCATTGTTTCTATTACCCATCCAAAGTTACACTTACACATTGCACCCAATTCTCAAAACCTAAGTAGGCACCTATAGATCTTCCAAATCTCCTTAATGCATTGATTGTTAAATTCCTCAACATAAACTTAATAATTAACAGTAAAGACAGATTTTACCTTAACCAATGGGTGTCCCAAAAATCACCAACGTGCTGCCTTCAATCCCTATTGTAGCCTCACTTGAACCTCTCTTCTCTTTTTCTTTTCTTTTTTTCTTTTACCTTCTCAAACCCTAGCCGCCTATGGAGCAATTCATAGCCTCTGTTTTGTTTGTTTTCCAAGACTTAAAGCCACAATAGGTGGGCATATTAACCTAATTTCACAAAGTTACAAAATTACCCATCTAAGTAATAGGAAATATAATGCCATATCATAACTAATTCTTTGATATTAATAAATGACCCATATAAATTAATTTAATTACTAATCTATCCAATAAAATAATCCTACACACAACTTGGGTTTTACATGGATGGCTTGGAGTTAAAAGACCTTTATTGATGAGAGGGAGCTTGGTCAGAGTTAGGATTGCAAACGAACCAAGCTGAGTTGAACTTTTGAATGTTCAAGCTCGTTTATTAAGAATTAGTCGAGCTCGAGCTCGGCTCGTCAAATATTTATTGAACTCAAACTCGGCTTGAGCTCGCTCGATTACATAAACAAGTTGAGTTTGAGCTTGAATTTTTTTTTAATTAATTAACTAATTAAGATAAAAAAAAATACAAAATTATGAGTAAAATATATAATATTACTTATATTAATAATAAATTTTATCAATTAAATATTTAAATTTACACAAATACCAAACATAGATAAAAAATAAAACAGATTATTAAAAATTTATTTATTTTTATGCTCACAAGCTTTATCGAGCCGAGCTTAGGGCTACTCGAGCTCGACTTGATTAATAAACGAGCTTAAAAATCGAGTTTGAGCTCATTCATTTAGTAAACGAGTCAAGCTCAAATGAGCTTTAAACGAGCCGAGCTCGAGTTGTTCATGAACAACTTGGTTCATTTGCAGCCCTAGTCAAAGTTTGTGATCAGTTTGGGCTCTATTTCTGCTATTCTAGAGGTAATCCCTACTTCCATTTCAATTTTAAGTCTATCTTTACTCTTTTTTTTCTTCTTCTTCTTTAGTTTGGGAGATTTGTTCGTGGAATTGCTACTAACATAACTGACTTCTCTCTTTCCCCTCTTTTCTGTAGTTAGTAGAGGCCTGTATAGCGGCTTTGGCCAAGCCTGAATTGCTTTCTTTTTGATTTTATGGGTTAAAAACCTGTACATGATTTTCTCTATGACAATATGGAGTTTCTTTCTTTCCGAACCTATTTTACATGAATTTGAGTGGTTTACACTTTTTTTCATTAGTAGGAGGATGAGAATCTCCCACCTCTCATTAGATTTTTCCCTTTTCTACCATTCTTGCCAGTTCTAATGATATAGAAGCTTGGATATGGCTTCCGCCGCGAGAATAGGTTGGATCTCCCCTCTCACCACCGTTTCTCATGGATTTGGGTAGCTCATACTTATTTTCATCCGCAAGAGGAAAAGAACCTCCCTATTCTCGTTGGAGTTTCCTTTATTTCTATCTCACAATTTTCTTAGCTTCCATTCATTGTATTACTGCGTGTGTTGGGACGAGTCTCTCTTCTCCTTACCTTTACTTCTAATAATTTAGACTTGTTTTTATTGTCATCATAATCCCATGATTAGCGTGAGAATATGCACCCAGGCTTGGACATTATTTTCAAATTAAAACTATGTGTTATGCGCTTTGTTAATATCAATATCATTTTGATAGTGTCCAAAGCCCTTAGGATTCATTGTGTGTGGATTTTACATTAGATATCGCATCTAGGATCATGCATTATCTATTTTCTGTTTTTGCTTGACTAGAGTACTCAGTGAGCATTTCTATTATTTTCTTTACATATCATTTAACTTAACATCTAGGATCATGCACTGCTTTCTAACCTTTTACACTCTTGGCATGGTGCAGAGAAGTACTAAGTGAGCCTCTTTCATCTTTGTATCCTGTTTGTGATTGCTTCTTATTATGTCTAGCATGCTACCATGAGGCTATGTGCTTATTTGCTATATCCCTTTGATTGCTCATTGTATGGAGGTCTCTTCGTGGGGCGGATGTCTCAATTTTTTATGAGATTTTTGCTTTCTAACCCTCTTTTCTAAAAAAATAACGAGAGATTAGAATATTCCAAAATAGGAGATTTGTTCTATATTTGTTTGCTCCACGTAGTAAATATAGTAATAATAATTGGGTTATATGATAATATTATGTTAATAATTTCCACATCATGAATTAGTAGAGGCCGATTCATGACCTTTCCCCATCATATCTAAGTTCCTAAGCTAAGACACTTTGGTTATGACAAATCATGGCCTTTGGGTACGAGTCATGGCTTTCCTAGTTTTCCCTAAAAGACTAGGTGGCTACTCTAAGTCTGATGATGTAGTCCATTTTTGGCATCTCTTATGATTAGTGGAATTTCTACAGATTTGCTAGATTTGGACTCTCATTTTGTTTCATATTGCACTCGTGGAAACAGACTGAGGGCTCAAACTGTCGGGCACACTCGGACCCCCTGTCCAGGAGATCCCATAGTACTCAAACGATACACTCTGTTATCTTTACAAATAACAATAAATTAGTTGAAATCTTAAAGCTAAAAATGGTTGTTACACATTACAACATTAACTTCATCCACAGCAAATGTGGTGAGAAAGCAATCTCTCAAACCGAGCGCGAAACTACACTAAATATTAAAGAAATTAGTATTCAAAAAGAAATTCAAAAAGAGCAACACGAAAGAAGTAAAAATTTATATAGTGACGATCCCTTAAAATTTTGGCACAAAGATCAAAGTATAGCTAAATTAGACTTAATCGACCCTAATAAAATAATTAAACTAAAATAAATGGTATATACTTATAATGATATAGAGAAGTTCATAAAAGAGATAGAAGATCTTAAATGAAAAGGACTAATTTAGAGAAATTAATAGTCCACATAGTAGTCCAGCTTTTATGGTTAGAAATCATGCTGAAATTAAAAGAGGAAAAGCTAGAATGGTAATAAATTACAAAAAATTAAATGATAATACTAACAGAGATGGTTATTTTAGTCCAAATAAGTAAGTCATTTTTGATAGAATACAGGATACCTCCTTATTCTCTAAAATTGACTGTAACAGTGGATACTAACAAATCAAAATAGATAAAAAAATATACCACTAACAGCCTTTAATGCGCTACAAGGACACTAGAATGGCTTGTAATGCCATTTGGATTAAAAAATGCACCTCAAATATTCAAAAAAATAATGGATGACATCTTTATGGAACTAAATAATATTTGTCTTGTATATATAGATGATATTTTTATTTTCTCTAGATCTATAGAACAACATAAAATGAATATCACAATAATAATAGAAAAATGTGAGGAATATGGAATAGTCTTAGGTGAAAAGAAATGTGTGTATGAGCAAACAGAAATAGAATTTTTAGGATTTGAAATCAAGGCATGGTCAATAAAAATGCGAAGTTATGTTCTCGAAAAAATTAATAAATTTTCAGATAAAATCACGTATAGAAAATAATTAGAAAGATTTTTAGAATATTTGACTTATGCTTCAGATTTTATAAAAGATTTGGTTAAAATAAGAAAACCATTCCGATAAAGAAATTAAAAAATTATGAGAGTTGAACAACTCAGCCGACTCCACATTAGTAAAATTCTTAAAAGAAAAGTGTAAAAATTTGCCTATTCTAACTCTTCCTAATGAAAATGATGAGCCAATACTAGAAATAGATGCAAGTAACAATCACTTGAGTACAATATTAAAAATAAAAGAAAATAGTCAGTATGTAGGTATTGTTGTGAAGTTTTAATAAAGCTAAATGTAATTATCCCACTATGGAAAGAGAATATTAGCCATAATAAAAAGAATAGAAAAGTTTTTAATATTTTAGTACCAAAATTGTTTTTAATAAGAACTTATTGCAATGGCCTGCTAGGCTTCATAAATAAGAATTTATCTAACATGCAGGTGCAAGAAAAGCTTTTACGATGCCAACTCTGGTTAAAACAGTTTACCTTTGATATAGAACATATTAATGGTAGTAAAAATAATTTAGCAGATAGTCTAACTCAAGAACTTACAGATGACCTCCACATCCACAAGACTCACACCACTAGAGAAGGAAACACTCTTGGCAGAGACTCAAGAAGTGCTGGACTTTGTCACACAAGACAGCGCTGATATTATCAGAAAATTACAACCAATAGAAAAGAGCCGTTTCGTGAACGAGCTCATTAGGACTACCCATTTAGTTGTTAAACCTTTTTTAAGATTAGAAATATCAAAGTTATTTCTTCAGCTCCCTTATGATATCCAAAATAAAATAAGAGAATGTACTGTCATTAAGCTATTTCTGAAATGGTACTTAGAAAGCGTCACCAATTTGGGAACTTAGTGGTGTTACTTTAATAGAAGCATAGCAGTGTACAGTTATCGAATATTAAAATTTCACTTATTCCTGACAAGATCATCACCCCAAAAGATTCTCTAGTTCAAATGTGGAAGTTGGGAATAGTTAATACATTCGACATTCCACCTCACCTTCAGAGTACCACGTTTTCTAAATTGACTAAATTTCAACAATTCATGTTCAAAAGAATATATGAAGTCTACAAAGAATATCCAAGCATGACACCCATTACATTTATTGCCGCACAAATAGAGGTAAATGATGGACATCTAAATGCAGATTATTATTTGATAAAGATAAAATATAAGAATGACGTGATCCCCTATAAATGTGATTAGTTCAAAGATTAGGAAAAACCTTTTATAATTGATCCAACAGAAGCAAAGGCAAAGGGATTTTTCATAATATCCCACGAAGCTACAAAATTAGCAAGGGTTGGATTTAAATTAGTTCATTATGGAAGAACCACCTTTGCAATAACACCATCATTGGAGGAAAAAATAATTGTTCTAGGATTGCCTTATGCATTTGTATATGATTACTTGGAACAAGTTGATTCCGGAACATATTCATCCTGAAAGAGGATGTAACTTTTTGGAAAAGTATCTGATGGATCAAGATCTAGAAGGTTGGGATGCAATGTTTGAAGAATAAGATGAGAATTATGATTTTAGTGATGTCATGGGTGATGAGGGGGTATGAAATCTAGAGAATGCAATAGATTGACAAAATTATGGGCAGATTTGCAAAACCAAGGGCTGACTGGTCTACACACAGATGTGACCACTCCATTAGCTTGTCTTTTTTTCATAAATAACATGTGATCATTTGACCATAACCACCTGTTTGTCTTTTGTTTGTCTTCTATCAACAATAAAATATAATATGTAAAATACTTTATATTTATAGATTAGGTTGAAATCTAGACTTGAAGTCAAGAAGTGCCTATATTAAAACCTTATGGGAGAGCAAAAAAGGGACACAGGTTACTTAGAGTATACTTGAAACTAAGAAAGAAGTTTGGATCTCAGGCCTTTTTAGAGCAAACAATACTCTAACAATCTAACAGTCTACATGCACCCATTTCCTTGTAAATTTCCTGTTCAATAAATAATAATAAAAAATTCTTTTCAAAAAAGAGTGTGTTACTTTTATATGAGAGGTCATTGATCTTAGGTCTCTTACATAACCAAAGAAACAACTTCTTAAGTTACAATCTAAGGTAGAAATTGAAACAGATCTGTGCTGAGCCTGATTTAAGGTAGGAAAGGTTGAGGTTAGCCACCTCTATAAACTGGAAGCTTGTCAACGTCAGAGCCTTTCGCCGACTATGTTCAGGTAACAGTCAAAATCTTTATATATTGTTGTTATTTTAGAAGCATAGTGGGCCTAAAATCAAAATATTTTAAAAATATAAGTAACAAGTTTTTATGAGTATTTATCAGCATTTTTATGTTTAATATTTGTTTTTAGATCGTAATCATTACTAGTACTAATAGTAAACTGTAAACAACGTTGTAATTTTTTACAAAATGTACTAAATACTGTTACTACTAGAGATATAGAGTTTACTAGAAAAAGAATTGATAAAACAACTCAAGAATTATATATTATTAGCAACAACTAAACTTAATATCTCAAGCATAAAAAAAATAATTAACTAATTAATTTCTACATTAGTGCCACATCAGCCGATCCACATCATTTCGGGCAAAGCTGGGCTTACATAAAATCGGTGGATCTAGCACCACCCAAATTTATGTCTTATGGCCTTAAGAGTAAAAAAAAAAAATTTTTTTTATTATTTGTCAAAACCTGAAAAAACAACTGTATAAGCATTTATCAAACACCACTTAAAAATGTAACAAAACAAGTAAAAAAAAAAAGAAGAAAAGACAACCAAATAAGCAAATCTCAAACAACCCTTACTTTTTTAAACTACAATTGTCAAAGCAATAAAATAGGATATACATACGACTGAGTAAGGAATCCAAAAAAATTGGCAATTGAATCAGTTGAACCTAATCCGATAAGTTTAGTCTGGCTTTTTTAATCCATGGTTTGATTTTGATTTGGAAAATTGGGGAACTGGTCTCCATATATTGGTTATGGATTTAAGTCTATGGTTCCAAATTGGAACCGAACCAAACCGTGTATAACTTAAGTCATAAGCCTACCATACACCCTGATGCATACGATCCTAACCTCTTGTATATAAAACTAAACCGAAATTCATACCGTTTCAGTTTTCTCTTCTCTTCTCTATGCTGCTGTAGACACCCTATTTTGACCAGCCTTAAGACTTAGGCGCTCTTTTCTGAACACCACATGATAAAAGTTTAGGTGTGCTAATCTTACAAATTCTCAGCAAAAAGTTCAAACTCGGGCTTTAAATCCAACCTTACACCCGTTTTGGCCAAAACATTTGGTTGCCTAGTTTCAAACATTTTTACAATATCTCGAGGTTCGCCTTTTTAAACTTCAAAAGCTGTCTTTTTTAGTGGACCCAGTGAAGGATATATAGGGGGAATGAATTGAAATGATGAAATCCTCTGAAAAACTTGTTTCTCCTTTCAAGTCATGCTAGCTTTACCCTATTGATCTAACAGTATGTTTTTCCTCTGGCCGTACAACAATTCATGATTGAATGAAAAATGTAGTCAGTCGGATGAATGACGGTACGATCGGCTGAAATGTCTTGATACAGAGCATTTTCGAGAATTTTGACTTTTTTTGTGACTTTTTCACAAATATCTTAGATATTTTGGCCCCTAAAGTCTATAAAAGCATGACCCAACTTCAATCTTGGGGGTTACCAAATTTTCAAAGGCTAAGGAACTTGTTTTGAGAGCTTATCACTCTACCTCTCCTCCAACCTCTATTTTTCACACACCCACTACCCAAACTCCATCGAAGCTCAATTCCAAGATTTTTGCTGAGGATTTCAAGAACTCTAAGCCATATCTAAAAGATCTTGAGAGTGCAAAGAAGGAGTTTGACAATCAAGAAGCTTATCCTCTTTTAGGAGGTGAAACTTTTGAACTTTTCTTATTTTCTCCACCTCTTTCTCTCTCTTAAGCTTTGAATATTGTTGCTCTCTACTGTAATTACATGATAGGTCCTCGTAGATGTGGTTGGAAATAAGAGGTAGCCATCTATCTATTGAGTTGATTGATTTTCCTATTTATTTGTGCTTTTGCATTCTTATCCTTGTTTTGTAAGGCTTTGATTAATATATGTAAAATGGAACCTTGTGGATGTGATTGGGAATTAGAAAGTAGCCACCTATCCACGAGTTTGATTATGTAAAGTAGTTTCTTTAATAGTTTTTGACACTTTCTCATCACCTATATAATCATTTAAGCATGTTGTTTCATGTGCTTCAATCCATACTCAATTTTGATGAGTGCATATGGTTATTGCATATAGTCATTTGGATGATCCTTGAGATGTGATGTTGAGAAGGTCGTTAGTTTGTGTTTTGTTTGTTGTTTTCCTTGGAAGCAAAGTAAGCGATTTTATGTCAAAGATGTTGAGAACTCTTTCCTTGATCTTTTGTGAACATGGAAGATGATGGAAACATCCTTGTTCTATGAATAGGAGATGAATCTTCAATAGTCTTTGATGAATCTCTTACTTTGAAGGCAAAGCTTCCACTAAGAAATAATGTGCATTAATCTACTCTCTCAAATTAATAGTATGAATTTGGGTATTAATCTGCCCTTGTTCACATGATTGTAGGTTCTCATTAATTTTTTGGGCTTGAATTTTTTCAAATACCTAACTCTTTTCATTCGATTAATTGTTGTAAATATCTGTTGTATATAGTTTTGTGTTATTAATTTGTGAGTTAACACTTCTCTACCTCTTTCTTGGGTCTAATTGTGAAAGAAAGAGGTAGAAAGGATGAACACCTCATAGAAGGTGTATTTTGGTTCTACTTTGGTGTTGTTGCACAAAACAATGTTCATATCAGAGGTTAGACATAACCAACATTTTTTTCCATTCGGTCGAATGAATTTATGTACAACCCAGTGAACCTTGTTCCCAAACAAAGTAGAGCATAACAAGGTAGTTTCTGGGAAGTGCTCTCCTAGACATTTTGTGGTTATTGTTTGTAGTTTGCTTTTCATTTTAGTATGATTTGTTAGATTCCACTTAATTTGGTTGACTCAATTCCTTGTTTTAATAACCTTCAACACCACGTCATTTGTTCAATTCTTTGTTGTAATGACCTTCAATCCCACGTCTATTCATTCATTTCTTGTAATAACTTCCAACCATAAGTTTTTCTATCCCTTTCATTTCTACGCTTTTGATATATGTTGTAAAGCATTATGTTTTATTTATCATATTCATGACTTGAACCCATTTTTCATGTATCTGGGTTTGGCTCATTTGCATTTGTGAGATTTATCATTTCCAAGATGATTATGTGCACTCTCTCATGCCTTGAGATGATACACATGTCATGTGTTAGTAGCCGAATCCCTAGGTGCATTTGATGAATGTATTACATTAGCTATTTGTATATAGGATCATGCATATATCTTTGACATATTCTTTGGCTTACTACTGTGCATTTTTTAGCTTTTGCATCTTGTATGTGCATGTTACTTACTATACCAGGCATTATACCATGTGGCTATATGCATAAGTAGAATATCTATATGAATTGGATGTAGGTTGTTTTTCTTGTATTAGAATGCGTTTGATTCTTATGTTTTTGAACTCCCTGTTTTTGGAAATTGTGCAAAAAGATTTTCTAAAATATACGAAATCATAGTAAAGCCAAAATAGTGACACAATCTATACTCATTTGCCTTAGATAATAATGATAGCATTATTAAAATTGGAACATGAACATATGGAAATTATAAAACTCACATTATGACTTAATAGAGGTTGATCTTTCGATCGGGCAAGTGGGGCTACTCAATTCATGATATTCGCCCCTCATACCTAAGTTTCTCAATTGAGACACTTTAGTTATGACGCACAATGACCTTTGGCACGAGTCACAGGTTTCCTAGTTTTCCCAAAAAATTAGGTGGTGATTCTGAGATCTGGTAATGTAGTCCATTTTTTTGGCAAAGGTTTTTTCAATAAAATGATTTTTTTGTACAAATTATAGGATTTGAACTCTCATTTATGTTTTCACATTACACTTGTGAGATTAGATTAGGAGATTAGGAGTCCGAACGGTTAGGTGCGCTCGGTAACCCTGAAAGGCATCCTAGAGCTGCTAGAACTAATTTTTTTAAAAAAATTATTTAGCATAATTTTAATTCTATAATTGTTTTTGCCACAACAATATTTATTTGATGGGAGTTTTATACTTATTACATGTTGAACAATATATTTCTTTACTAGATATTATATTTGTTTAAGTTAATGGTAGAATGATATATTTATGTTTTGAAAAATC
Organism: Camellia sinensis; assembly: GCF_055761805.1. Lineage (NCBI taxonomy): Eukaryota > Viridiplantae > Streptophyta > Magnoliopsida > Ericales > Theaceae > Camellia > Camellia sinensis. Next base: position 148,761,367 of record NC_138963.1, read on the forward strand.
ATAGGTAGATTAATGTTGAACAATATTTGTTTATTAGTAGTTTGTTTGGTGAATGTTATATGATTTTTCTTGTGAACATACTCTGTTTGGTAGAGCTGTGGGAAAGTGCTTATAGCTTATGCCTAAACAGCTTATAGCTTATAACTATGAACATAAGCTGATTTCTGACTTATAAATTAAGTATCTCCTGTCCTACTCAAAGAATAAGCTGATTTCTGACTTCCAAAAAGCTATAAGCTATAAGCTAAACCAAACACATCAAAATAGCTTAAATTAAACTAAAAGTTGAAATAAACAGCTTTTAAGCTGCACCAAACAGGCACATTATGTGGGTGTTTGGGAAGTGGGTTTTTATGTAAGTTTTTTTAGTTTTAGGATATTATTGGAGATTTTTTTTTTTTTTTTTTGTATTTGGGAAGATAGTTGGGTTTTTTTGTAGTTGGATGTGATGTTTGTGAGAGAAAAAGTGAAATAATTATGAAGTTGGATGTGATATTTTGTTTGGATTTTTTTTTTTTTAGTTTTGCAAAAAATTTGTCTTTTAGTAAAAAAAAAAAAAAAAACCCCAATACACAAACTTTCCAAACACCACCGTATGTAGTTCTAAATTGAACCGAACCGTATTTAAATGGTTTGGTTCGGATTAGTTTAATGATTTAAATGGGTTGATTTGGTTCTAATTTTTATAGAACAGTATACAACAAATTGGTTATGACTTTATCAAAAATCGAATTAATCCGAACCGTACTTATCCCTAGATATACATACTAGATGGCAACCAACTAAATAATATACTTATTTGCTATATCATATTTCTTCTTTATTTTTTTACATATTTTTTTGTTTATAAAAAATTAAAAAATCAACCCCAAACAGGAATCAAAAGTGTAACCCATAAAAGTAACGGGCCGAATTTGACCGAAACCGACTTCTCCCGGTCTCAGAGAAGTCGGATCCTTTCTTAAAAACTTGGCGCCATCACTTGCCATATTCTGCGCGCGCAACGCTCAGTTACAGTTACAGTCTGTTTAGAGAGAGAGAAAATAGTAACTCACCAAGTCAACAATGGCGGAGGTAATCTCCCTCATGGACATCGACGATGACACTGGAGACAAAAACCACTCTCTCAAAAACACCAAAGCCATTCCCTGGGTCGAAAAGTACCGCCCTCAATCCCTCTCCGATGTCGCCGCCCACCGCGACATCGTCGATACCAGTATCCATCTCCTCCCTCCTCCTCCTCCTCCTCTCACTTCCTAGGGTTTATATATATATATATATGTGTGTGTGTATTTTGATTTCATTTGTGACTTTCTTCGAACAGTTGATAGGCTTACTAGCGAGAACAAATTGCCGCATTTGCTTCTCTACGGCCCACCTGGTACTGGCAAGACATCGACCATTCTTGCTGTGGCTCGCAAGCTCTATGGATCGCAGATGCACAACATGGTTTTGGAGCTGAATGCGTCGGATGATCGTGGAATCGATGTTGTCAGGCAACAGATTCAGGATTTTGCTAGCACTCAGAGCTTCTCATTTGGGTAATCCCTTATTCTGTGTTGTGTTAGCTGTTTGAACTGTTAGTATATAATTGTTAGTTGAATAGCTTTAGAATTGTTAATTAGTATATCATTGTTAGTTGAATAACTTTAGCTTTAGTATATACTTATTAATTGTATAGCTTTCGGTGGTAGTGGGTTTGTGGTATCCAATGCCTCAGATTTCTCTCTATAAAAAGAGAGTTCATTCTCTTTGTAACATACAATAAATAGAAACATTTCCAGAGTCTCTCTCTCGCTCTCTAGTTTCTCTCACTCTCTCAAACTATTCTTTCATGGTATCAGAGCCCAGTGTTACATTTCTGGCAATTTTGGTTTAGTCCCGAATACAGTGGCACTACATCAAACTGTTCGAAATTTTCTTCTGATTCCAACGGCACCAAGCCCGTTCTCAGAAAGCCTAACACGCGCCCACACGCGCCACCCTTGTCCTCGGCGCGTCAACACTTCCGCCACCACTCGCACACGCGCCCACACGCGCCATCTGCTGTCACTCACTTCCGCCACGCGCCCACACGCGCCCACACCTCCGCGGCTCCCATACGCCGCGCCTGCTACCGTACGCGTCTCGTGCGCCGCTTCGCTAGTGTGCACCCGCGTGCGCCAAACCAGCTACTGTGCGCCGCGCCTGCGCCTGTCTGCTACCGTGCGCCGTCGCCTTCCTGCCAACGTGCTCCTCCCTGCACTCTGCTAACGTGCGCCGCTGACATCATTGCTGACATCATCTCTGTCCAGCATACCTTTCCTGACTATTTTCGACCTTCCGGACTCACTGGTACACTCTGTTTTACCTAATTTTGCTCCTACGGGTCTATTCCTATTACTTTAACCCTACTCAACTAGTATTATGGATCGTCATGATGCCTCCCATCCCATTTCCGTCATTTTAAATGGTTCAAACTATGTTCTGTGGGCCCAAGCCATGTCCTCCTTCCTCAAAGGCAAGAAGCTCTGGCGAATTGTCACCGGGGATGTGGCTAAACCAGTAAAAGACAGTACCACTACTGAAACTCCTGTTCATACTGCTACATATGAAGACCGACTTGAGGAATGGGACAGTAAGAATTACCAAATCATTACCTGGTTTCGTAATACCTCTGTTACCTCTATCAGTCTTCAATTTGGCCGCTTTCAGCTTGACTCTGTCACTACTCCTGCGAAAGACATCTGGGATTTTTTGAAAGAACGATACCAGACTACTGGTCTTGCCCATCAATATCAACTTCAGAACCAACTTCACCGCATGCGCCAAGAATCCACTCAGTCCATTAATGACTTCCTTTCTCAAATATACTCTGTTTGGGATCAGCTTGCTCTTTCAGAACCAGCCTGGCATGACCCCGAAGATGCCGTTCTATTTACTCTCCATCGCAACCAGCAAAGGTTGGTGCAATTTCTCATGGCTCTTACCTCCTCTTTTGAGCCCGTACGTGCCTCTCTGCTTCATCGCCATCCATTGCCCACTCTTGAACAAGCAATATCTGAGTTGCTATCAGAGGAGACTCGTCTCAGTACTCTTCAAACTCATCATGTGGACTCTGTTCTTGCCACTCCTCCGTCCCGGCCTTCATTTACCCAGCGGACCACTGCTTGCCTCTATTGTCAGAATCGGGGCCTTCCTTCAACCCATCTCCTGGTCAATTGCCCCGTCAGATCCTGCCGCTACTGCAACAAACTTGGTCCTGGTCATCTGCAACAGGATTGTTTTCGCAATCCATCCCGCTCATCCTCCAATAGCCACTCCTCTCGCGGTGGCTCTTCCCGGGGAAGCTTTCATCGTTCCGGCAACCAGTCTCATCACACTGCTGCTGCTGCTTCCGGGAATCAGTCTCATCACACTGACACTGCCACCTCTGCAGGGTTCTCTGAGTCACCTGCTCCATCTACCCCTCGCTTTTCTCCAACCGATGTAGAGGCCATGCTCAAACAACTTCTCTCTCCAACTGGTACACCTCCTCCTACTGCTTTGTCTGTAATCCCAGGTAACTCTTCTTGGTATTTTGACTCTGCCTGTTGTAATCATATGACCTCCAGTTCTACTATCTTTTCTTCCTTATCTTCATCTCCTCATATTCCCTCCATACATACTGCTGATGGTTCCCTCATGTCTGTTCGTCATGTTGGTACTGTTTCCACCTCTTCTTTATCTCTACCTCACGTTTATCATATCCCTGCTCTTACCTTAAACCTTATTTCCATTGGTCAATTATGTGAACTTGGTCTAACTGTCACATTTTCTGCTACTGATTGTTTGGTACAGGACCCTCAGACAGGGCAGACTATTGGGATCGGCCGTAAGCATGGACGTCTCTATGAACTCATTCACCTTCATGTTCCTGCCTCTCCTCAGATTGCTGCTCCTACATCTACTTCCTCATTATCTCCCTTTCATCTTTGGCATTGTCGCTTAGGGCATATTTCTGTTAATCGCTTAAGGTCTTTGGTTTCTAGTGGACAGTTGGGTCATGTAATTCCCGATAATTTCGATTGTATACCCTGTCAGCTTGCCAAACAACCTGCTTTATCATTTAATAAGAGTTCTTCTGTTTCTCTTGCACCTTTTGATCTTATACATTCGGATATTTGGGGGCCCTCCCCTACTACCACTATGGGGGGATCCCGCTATTTTGTTGTTTTTATTGATGATTTTTCCCGGTTTACTTGGCTTTTTCTCATGAAACATAGATCTGAACTTAAACACATTTATTATCGATTTGCACAAATGGTCCACACCCAATTCTCCAAAACCATCAAAATTTTTCACTCTGACAATGCTATGGAATATCGGGATTCCGATTTCCTTTCCTTTCTTCAGCTTCATGGTACACTGCCTCATCGTTCCTGTGCTGGCACGTCCCAGCAAAATGGCCGCGCCGAACGGAAACATCGACATATTCTTGACACTACTCGCGCTCTCCTTCTCTCTTCTTCCTGCCCTGAACACTTTTGGGGCGAAGCTGCCCTCACTGCTGTTTACACTATCAACTGTGCTCCTTCCCCTGTCATCCATAATCAAACTCCCTTTGAACGTCTGCATGGCACTCCCCCTCCTTACGCCAATCTCCGGGTTTTTGGCTCTGCCTGCTTTATTCTACTTCAATCCCATGAACACACCAAGCTTGAACCTCGCTCTCGTCTTTGTTGCTTTCTTGGGTATGGCATTGAATATAAAGGCTTTCGCTGTTGGGATCCTCTCTCTCAACGTCTTCGTATCTCCCGCCATGTCGTTTTCTGGGAACACCGAATGTTTTCCTCGCTATCCTCCTTTCACTTACCCAGACTTTCCACTACTGCACTGTTTACTGATCCTTCCTTCGATCTTTTCTCTGCTGATTTTGATACAGGTTCCTCCTCCATCGAGACGCCCTTGCTCACCCCTGATCCTGTCCAGCCTGCTCTACCTGAAGGTCTACCTCTTGTTGCCACACCTTCTTCTCCACCGGCTCTTCCTCCCACCGATCCTCCTGCGGGTCGACCACACCGGGTAACTCAACCTCCTATCCATCTTCGTGATTATATTGTTGGATCTGCTACCTTCTCTACTTATGAACCTACCTCCTATCGTGAGGCTTGTACTAATCCTCTTTGGCAGCAAGCTATGACTGATGAACTCCATGCCTTGGACAAAGCTCATACTTGGGATCTTGTTGATCTTCCTCCTGGCAAGACTGCGATTGGCTGCAAATGGGTTTACAAAATCAAAACACATTCTGATGGCTCTATTGAACGCTACAAAGCTCGTCTTGTTGCCAAGGGTTTCAACCAAGAATATGGCATTGATTATGAGGAGACATTCTCTCCTGTTGCTCGGCTTACCTCTGTTCGCAGTCTACTTGCTGTTGCTACTGCTCGCCACTGGGGGATCTTTCAGATGGATGTCAAAAATGCTTTCCTCAATGGTCATCTTCTTGAGGAGGTCTACATGCAACCTCCACCTGGGTCCACTTTTCAACCTCATCAGGTTTGCAAACTACAGCGTGCTCTCTATGGTCTCAAGCAAGCGCCTCGTGCTTGGTTTGCTACATTCAGTTCTACTATTCATGACTTCGGATTCACCTCTAGCTCCTATGACTCTGCTCTTTTTATACGGACTACTTCTCATGGTACTACTCTTCTTCTTCTGTATGTGGATGATATGATTATCACTGGTAATGATAAAGCTGGAATTCTCCACCTCAAACAATTTCTCCACCAACAGTTTGAGATGAAGGACCTTGGTACTCTTAACTACTTCTTAGGCCTTGAAGTCTCTCATGATTCTACTGGGTCCTATTTGTCCCAGGCCAAATATGCATCCGATCTTCTGGCTCGTGCTGGTCTTACTGATTGCAAAACTGCCTCTACTCCGGTTGATCCTCAGATTCGTCTCACTCCTCTTGATGGGACTCTTCTCTCTGATGCTACTCTTTATCGCCAGCTCGTCGGCAGTCTTGTCTATCTCACAGTCACTCGCCCTGACCTTGCCTATGCTGTTCACATTGTCAGTCAGTACATGTCAGCTCCTCGCACTCCCCACTATACTGCTCTACTCCGCATCCTTCGCTACCTCAAAGGCACTATGTTCCATGGTCTTCACTTCTCGGCTTCTTCCTCTCTTGACCTACGTGCCTTTTCCGATGCTGATTGGGCTGGGGATCCTACGGATCGACGCTCCACCACGGGATTCTGCTTCTTCTTAGGGGATTCTCTTCTTGCTTGGCGTAGCAAAAAACAATCCCTCACTGCCCGCTCTAGCACCGAAGCTGAATACCGAGCTCTTGCTGATACTACTCAGGAACTTCTCTGGCTTCGCTGGCTCCTTGCTGATATGGGTGTTTCTTCATCTGCTCCTACACCTCTCTACTGTGACAATCAGAGTGCCATTCAGATTGCTCACAATAATGTTTTTCATGATCGCACCAAACATATTGAGATTGATTGTCATTTCATTCGTCAGCATGTTACCTGTGGAACTGTTCATCTTCTTCCTATTGCTTCAGTCGATCAACCCGCTGATATCTTCACTAAGGCTCATCCTCCTGGCCGCTTCAATGATCTTGTTTCCAAACTCAACTTGGTTGATGCTTTCCCTCCTTGAGTTTGCGGGGGGCTGTTAGTATATAATTGTTAGTTGAATAGCTTTAGAATTGTTAATTAGTATATCATTGTTAGTTGAATAACTTTAGCTTTAGTATATACTTATTAATTGTATAGCTTTCGGTGGTAGTGGGTTTGTGGTATCCAATGCCTCAGATTTCTCTCTATAAAAAGAGAGTTCATTCTCTTTGTAACATACAATAAATAGAAACATTTTCAGAGTCTCTCTCTCGCTCTCTAGTTTCTCTCACTCTCTCAAACTATTCTTTCATGAACAATGTTTTTTTGGTGTTATTAGTGTGATGACAAGTGGGTTTTTGTATGTGAAATCGTCGCAAATTGGTTGTCCTAATCCTATAATGTAAAACGTATAGTTATATTTCATTTATATTTCACCTACATTTTCCCTTTTATCTTTCAAAATTCCTCCCAAAATCCATGAACCAAACACAGCTGTAGAGAAACAAAATGCAAACAGACTGACTTGAACTCAAGACTTCCCAATATCAAATTTCGGTTACAACTCTTCTTTCTTCTATTAAATGGATGATGTTTCCAATTCACTCTTCTCTAGTCTCTCAAATTGATTAGGGTTTATGTATTATGTCTCTCTTGTCTCCAATTCATTTTTTCTCGCTCATCTCTCAAATAGTTATATTGTTTCTATTGAGTCTACTCTCTAGGAAAGGCATGCATGCCTAGTTATTTATCTCGCAACTCTATGTGCCAACCATATCATAAGAGTTGATTTTCCAATAGTCTGTTTAAATGTATATATTTTTATTTTTGGTTATTTATTTTGGTGATTTTAAGCCTTTTATGTGATTACATATTTCTTTACTTGTATATAAAAAAAGTCTTTATGTATTCTTCTATTCATGCCTTGTTTCCCTCATTTATTTCAGACAATCAGTTTGATGCAAATAATGGTAGAATTGTCACAAGCATTGGTTAGTTATTAAAAAACATGAATTTAATTTAACCTATGCAAAAATGGTCTAATATAAAGAAAATATAAATCAAGACTCAATATGTAAGGCCCTAAATGGCCCTAACATCCTTTTTTATATTGCAATCATTGTATCCCGATTGTGCTTGAACCCTGACATTGTAGAGTAATGCTTATAGTACTCTTACTATGCATGGATTGAGGTAATTTAAGTGGGATAGTATAATAGATTTCCCTCAAGTGCATAAATTACATAAGCAATGTGATCTTTTTGCAGTGCAAAATCAGCCGTGAAGTTGGTCTTATTGGATGAGGCAGATGCCATGACAAAGGATGCACAATTTGCTCTGCGTCGAGGTAAGAACTATCACATTATTCTGCTTCTTAATATGATTTTTTTGTTTGTTCATTTTTCTCACACACTTCGTTTTCCATGTTCAAATTGCAGTGATTGAGAAGTACACAAAAAACACTAGGTTTTCTCTTATATGTAACCATGTCAACAAGATTATTCCGGCTCTACAGTCAAGATGTACTCGATTTCGGTTTGCTCCTCTTGATGCCATTCATGTTTCCGAAAGACTCAAACATGTTATTCAGGCTGAAGAGTGAGTTCCATACAAATTTTTCGGTTAAGTTTATTTATTTTTGCTTTTTCCCCCTTTTTATCATTTCTGTTCGGAATGCTTTGCTGGGAATTCCCTGTAAGGATTATGTTTTTTATTTTAGTGTTTTTGGTAGCACTAATGTGTTTTCCTTATTTCTGCTTTGTCTTGTTTTCCCCTTTTTCGGGCTGGGATACATATATTCCCTCTGTTCCAAATTAATAGTCCTTTTTGAAAATTCAAACTTTTTAAGGAGACATATTCATTACACTTTGAATTCAAATTTTAAAGGATAAAATTCCAAAAATACCCTTCTATTGTCATTTTTAAATATATTTATAATTACTTTACAAGGGATAATTTTTGAAACTTTTAAATTTAAAGTTTTGACTTTTCAAAATGGACATACATTTTGGGACAACAAAAAGTGGAATAATGGACCAATAAAATGGGATGGAGGGAGTACATTTTGTTGTTGTCTACATTTGTTTTTAATGACTCTCAGCTGTTGTGGCGTGACTGACAAATGCTGTTGTAAGATGAAAAGCTTTAATTCCATTTTTTGGGATATTATTTCTCTTATATATTGGGCCATTGCTTGTCTATAAGGCATCACGTGATTTGAAACAGATGTCTCTTTTGCAGTTGTGCTCACTGCCTTAGTATATTTAACATAGGAGGATTAGATGAAGGCGTCTTAGCCAATTTTCTTTCACGTTGCCCGTGATAAGTTCCATTGTAATTTCTCATTATTGTTTCCCTCCTCATTTCTTATTCTATTTCTTCTCATGTTCCTTATCCTTCCTTCATATTGTAGGTCCTGCACGAGGGCTGGGTTTCTGGCTATTATTTACAATTTTTCCTTCAAGGAAAACATTAATCAATATTTCACTATTTTTCTGAAATCACAGTAACCACCCAGGTCCTCAGCCAAGAGAACTAGCATAGTGAATATATTATTAAATATGAAATTGAGAATATTGAGTAGATGAAAGGACAAATAATTTGTGAGAAACATGTTATAACAAAATTACATTTTTATTTATACGCATACGTATATACATAATATGCATATGTATTCTCATATTTTCAATGTATCAGTATCTTACTTTTTTAGAAATTTTCATATCAACATATTTCTATCGTATTGTACAGTTATCCTGTATATGTATCAACCATGTTTCATAGCTGCTTTTATCTTCCATCTGTATCCATGTTTCATAGCTGCCCTGTTACTGTTTTACTTTATTACCCTGAAAAATCAAACATATGTGACGCTGCAGTTATTTTGATTTGGTTGTACTTCTGCTTCTTGAGCTATGGATTGATATTACATGATTTCACCTAACTAGGCTTGATGTACGTGAGAGTGGCTTAGCGGCACTTGTTCGGCTTAGCAATGGTGACATGAGAAAGACTTTGAATATTTTGCAGGTTCTAAATCTTTTACTCCTTGCTTTTGTGTGTCAGTGCATGTGTGTGTATTATTATCTTTCAGATTCATAAGCATATGGGAAATTGCAAGTGGGTTCCTCACAATGCTACTAAATAAACATCATGTCAATAACAACCTGGTAAAACTGAAAGTACTAGTATGATGTTATGATCACACCTTTGATATTCTGTGTTCAACTAATTTTCACCTGGTACGAGGATTTATATTCTTACACCCTCCCATAATATTTTTTGGGTTGCACATTCCACAAAACCCACTGTTGGTTTTCATGTTTTCTCAATGATCCTCACGCCCACCAAATTTCTGGTCAATTAGAGTCAAGTTATAGTTCGTCCATATATCTCTCCAAATTAGAGTTACATTATACATAAAATGTGATTATATGGATGAGGTAGCTATTGATCTTTGATTGACCTGAATTGGCAAGAGGTGGCTCAACCATTAGGTTACTTAGCCTATCGCCTAAGGCCCTCAAGAAATTTTTTATTGATGAAGGCCCTATTTTTCGGAAGGCCTATTAAAATAAGGCCTCATTTTGTTGTTTAGTCTAAAGTCTCAAAGAACCTTGAGTTGCTAGTTATTATAGAAGCATGAAATGGAACAGTGGATTTTATCAAAGTTATTTATTTATTTATTTTTTTAAAACATCTAATCTAGGTAGCTCCTGCCCCTAGATATTCTAACATCACTGTATAAAAATGGAAAATTGCAAATCGGTGAGAAAAAATGAATATAATTGAAAAAACATGGTGCAAGTAGGTCTATGCTCTAAGTAACATAGACACGGACAGACAACACGATATAGACCCGACACCGATACTTCGATCTTTGAAAAATGCAAGGCATGACACGCTTGGGACACTTTAAAGTTTTATATTTTTTATAAATTTATTATATCTCATATATACGAATAATTTATTCAAATATAATAAAAAAATGTAACACAACACTTATTTTACGTTAAAAAGTTATATATTTCATAAATTAAACATTAAGATATCATTTACATAGCAATTACATTCTAAACGATGCAAAACAACTACTCCCTCTGTCCCATTTTATTGTTCTATTATTCCATTTTTTGTTGTCCCAAAATGTATGTTCACTTTGAAAAGTCAACTTTAAATTTAAAAGTTTCCAAAATTATCCCTTGTAAAGTAATTATAAATATATTTAAAAATGAGAATAGAAGGGTATTTTTGGAATTTTCTCATTTTAAGTTTGATTCAAAGTGTAATGATTATGTCTCCTTAAAAAGTTTGAATTTTTAAAAGGGACTATTAATTTGGAACGGAGGGAGTATATAACATTGTATTATACATAATGTATTTAGGATGCATAGGTTGTGTTACGAAGAATGGAGAACATTGTTATAAAGAAGGGATTCATCATACAGGACATATTTGGAGGGATTCATCGTGGGCTCTTCTAAATGCATGAGCACCAGTGTTGGACACTTGGCACTTGGGTGTATGTGATATGTGTTGGACATACATATGTAATTGAACGTTCACCTAGCGAGCATATTAGTTTGAGTTTACCATAAAAATATGCATAAAATTCTCATATTATGCATGAAACGTTATATGGCACCTTGTGAACACTGCTCACCCTAATAAAAAAAAAACCAAAAGTATGTTAAGGAAGATAATTATTTTGCTGTGTCACCGTATCCTTGGACATGGAATTAGATGAATCAGACACATGGACACGGACGCGCACCTGAAACTAGTACCTGAGTCAATATAAAGTAGCAGTTGTGTAAGAACATTCTAATAAAAAATTTCTGGGCATATGTTGGATTTCTTGTTTTAATTTGATTTGTCTATATGATTTGATAATCTGTGGTTTTAGAGTCACATGCTTGATTACTTCTCTTTGATATATGCAGTCAACACATATGGCTTCTCAGCAGATTACAGAAGAAGCTGTATACTTGTGCACTGGAAATCCATTGCCCAAAGACATTGAGCAAATATCACACTGGCTTCTGAATGAACAATTTGCAGTTAGTTTTAGACGTATCCAACAAGTGTGGTTTAGTAATGCAATTGTTATAGTAGCACAGTGCAAGTATACAGGAAATTTTGCTACTGTATTCTCTCTCTCTCTCTCTCTCTCTCTCTCTCTCTCTCTCTCTCTCTCTCTCTCTCTCTCTCTCTCTCTCTCTCTCGTGTCCTCCTTTGGCTACTTAACTATCTGTAGGAATATCTGAAATGAAGGCAAGGAAAGGATTAGCTTTGGTGGATATTGTAAGAGAAGTAACCATGTAAGTGCTCATATTCTTGGTGTTAACTAGGCATGTTATTTGCTTGATCTCATCTTTGAAGCATTGTATGAACAGGTTTGTCTTTAAGATCAAGATGCCACCGGATGTCCGCGTGCAGCTAATTAATGACTTGGCTGATATTGAGTATGTAACATTATATCCATGTTTTTCTCTATATTTCTCTATGCCTTGTTATTTGTCCTAGAATGTACCACTAGACTGAGGTCTAACAATAATTTCACTTTCAATTGCAAATAGATGCCTAAAAATAGGTTTGGTGACAGATGCATTTATTTAAAACATTTCGCACAACCACATGATCAAAGAATGGTTGAAAAAGTCGTGTTGTCCTGAGGCTCTTGATACTTCCCATAACTCTTTCTTCCACCTGTATGTTGTACTTCACGGACTTGTATAATTCAAGTTGGTTTGGGTGCATGGAATGGAAGTTATTCAGGAAAAAAGAGATGTATTAGGAATCCTCCCAAACAATACATTCTCTCAAACCTTAAATGGGCATGGATAGAAATATGGATGTTGTACATTGGTCACCTCTTCTCTGTAACATTTTAGCATAGAACAGTCAGTTAAGGCTTTAACATAGCATGTTACATGACCCACATGGCAAATAGATCACCAGAAGCTTGACACATGGCTGTGGTTATCTTAACCATTGGAATAAACTAGCACAAACTGTAAGAAATAGTAAACAACCACTTCAGATTCTTCTTACGATTATTTTGAGAGGTGCACACATAATGAGGATGGCTTTAGATTGAGCACATGCTGATGTTTTAATTGCATTGAATTGTATGATTTGTTTTGGTTTTGCAGGTACAGGTTGAGTTTTGGGTGCAATGATAAATTGCAGCTTGGGTCACTTATTGCTACCTTTGCACGAGCTCGATCTGCACTGGTTGCAGCTGCAAAGTAGTCAAAGTTATTAGATGGGCGCTTGTTGCATTCTGTATGCGTATGATTTGTTTATCATCGTGTTGCTTAAGTAAATAGTTTCATGATGCTTTCTATCTCCTATCTGAAGCTGTTGAAGTGTGAAGAAGGTCTAAGCTTTGTACCTGAAGACTTGAGGCTGTTAAGTTTTGGCCTTTTCCTTTTACCCTAGAGGTATCAACTTGTACACTATACCCAGCCATGTTACTGTATGGTCTCTATCGGCCCTGCTTGACCTGTATGCTGCACCTCTCTCTCTCTCTCTATATATATATATATATTTGAACACATTGTAGCTTGGAGTTTTTGATAATCACTTACTCAAATCTATATTGTTTTAACTTGTGATACAATTGAGTGTTCGAGAGAGAAACCTTTATTTATGAAAAAAAAAAGAAAGAAAGAAAGAAAGAAAATGAGAAACAGAAGAAAATAAAAAGAGTAATATTAGAGACTCCAAAAGTTTTATCAGTGCCTTACATGAGTGTGTGACTTACACCATGTGGGTGCTAGAGACTCCAAAAGTTTTTACCAGTGTCTTACATGGGTGTGAGTCACACCATGTAGGTCTCACACTTATGTGAGACATTTAGTAGAAATTTTGATAAAACTTTCAGAATTTTTAACATTTTTGAAATAAAAATAAGTGATTTCCCCTCGTGTACCAACCAGAGAATTTCACCAAAAGAAAACAACAAAAAGAAAAGAAGTATTGAAGAAGAATGTGATTCCAACCCCAACCCCAACCCCAACCCCAACCCCAACCCCATTCTTTCCCTATCTCATTAACGCTGTGTTTGGTTAAGAGATTTGGTAATGAATTTGGAAAGAGAAATGAAAAAGATAGTTAAAATGTAAATAAAATAAACTTATATTTTACTTAATTTTGCACACATTTTCCCTTTCACTTTCCAATTTTTTTTTCAAATCCCTCAACCAAATACAATGTAAGGTGATTCCGGAAGTGTTGTGAATATGGTTCTGTACTAGTACAGTTTGACGTGTACCATGTCAGTAAGAAAATGAGGACTGAATTGTTAAAAGAATAAAAATAGTAGCAAAAGTTGAAAAAATTATACAATTTTGTAAGGTTGTATTTAGATTATGAATTTAAATAAAAATTTGAGAAGGGCAAAGTAAAAAGTAGGTGAAATAAAAATAAAATATAATTACATTTCACTCGCCTTTTTCTTTTTCCTTCCTGAATCTCTGATCAAATCTATGTTTGTTATCTATTTTAGGTGACATTACTGCTAGGATCATGGCACCATCAATCATCAGCTATGATGGATAATAGTGCAATTACAGACCAAGAAATTTCTAAAGCAGACAATTCGTGGATGGTAACTTTTTTGAACATGTAGATACATTATTTTGAAAAACAAAAAGCACGAAGTATAGTCCATTTACCTCTGTTAAAGAGTGGGGGAGCACTATGTGCAAAAAAGCTCTGCTCCATCCTCTTAATAAAAATACTCTCTCTAACATGTTTAAATAACTAGCACCTACAGACTGATCTGTACAACAAACTTCTAGAAATGACTCAACCTTTCACATTTTACAATGGCAGCATAAAATTACAAATCTGCAAAACTGGATCTTCAGAAGATATTGAAACCCGTGAGCAAATGAACCTCCCAAACTCGATTTGGGATGCAACAATCATTGATGTTCCTTTGCTTGGCTGTTGCATATCTTGCCACGGTTGACTTCACTGCACTTACCTACAAAGTGGCTCATAATTCATCACCTTCATTAGATATGCTGTTGGACCACGTAATCTCAATTTCAAGTGTTCGGGAAGTCCCATCTTTCGCATCCTTATTGCTGTCTTGGTTAAGGCTGAAGAGTCCACTGTATACTCCTTCACTTACCACTTTGTCAATTTGGATCGTCACTCTACCAAGACTAGTCTGAAAAAAAAAAAAAAAAAAACAATCACCCACAATTACAACATTGAAAACCATTTAGAACAGAGTTGCCAGTTACAACATGCCACATCATTTCTAGGGGTGAAAAAAAAAACAATGATTTAATCAAGTTTTTTCAACTTCAATAAAATGACGATAATGATCATCTTTAACAACCGGTTGATGAGAGGCTTGAAAGTAGACACATCACAACTAAATCTAATTACCTTTCCAAAAGTAGTTTTGCTTTTGCACAGTATGTGTAGTTTTTGTCCCTTTGGTGGTACATCAAACGCCCACGTAAATCCTTCATTCCATTCTGGAGAGGTACTGTTGCTCACTACCTAACAAAATAAAGAACCATTTTATGATGAAATCTAGCTATATGTCGATGATATGATAACATCTAAACTATATTCACTTCTTATCATATCACATAATTTATGACTACCTTAACAAAATTAAAAATATGGAACAATAGCCTCATATTCCTAGATTGTTCTTAGTAGAAAAAGCTTTGATATAGAAATACTTAATACATAACCCAGGACCACTAAATAATTTTCCACTAGAGCATGGACATCCATGTGGACACCACGCAAAATGATGCATAACTATCCAAAAAGATCAATGTTAGTAAATAATGAATGCTCAAACCTCACACAATAAAGCGGTAAAAGCTCACACAATAAAGCGGTAAAACACACACACACACACAGCAAAAAAAAAAAAAATTAGCCAAATTATTTCTACTCTTATTTGAACAATTCACCTTGGTTTGCCGTGGAGGACCATTGCCAATTGTCAATTGACAGAAAGCATTTGTCCCTCCCATGACTTGCTTAAGGTTGTTTCCACGTTCAATGGTAACCGTCAAACAACCTGGTAAGCAATGTAATAGGCTGTCTGCTCTCTCCTGGAAACTTGGCGGACATGTTTTCATCAGCATTTGAAGAACAGGAATGGCTTCAGCCGCAATCGTGGCTTGCGATTTTGAGATATCTATAGGCATGTTTGACCATGAATTTTTCAACAAGCATAACGTGTCCAATACAGAATCCTGAGCAGCTTCACTCCCGGACTTGAGTGCTGCTACCAAATGGGGAACGCATAGAGTAGCTGCTTCAGAAACGTGGAGCTTAGGAAAGTTGGTGAATATCACATGTATGGTTTTCAAGACTTCCTCGGTTAAAGTTTCCGTGGACTCTGACTCTTTCCCTAGTGCCGCTGCATGATGATGCAATGAAAGAAGCTCTATATTAAGTACAATTTGCAGAAAGAAAATTTACATTGTTCACAGCAATCGATGTGTAACCCCAAATAAATAAATAAATTTAATTAAGTGTTCATTATTCACAGCAATCAATGGCGGAGAAGTCCATTGATTCTCTTTAGTTAAATTGGATCACCACTTATATGTTCATTAGTGTTCACAACTCCTTGGCATCAAAGCACTACTAGAAGAGAAACTCCTCATATCTCTATCTGAAATAATTGAGGCCGCCATAATCATGAATAATATGCTTAATTATCATGTATCACCCTCTATCTGAACCAATTATGTTGTTTCACTCTTTTTTTTTAGACCAAAATAATAGAAGTTTTTATCTATATTGTCACCTTTCATCCACGAAGGATTAATGGGACTTGAAAATCTCATCTACACATATGATCAAATATTGCAAACCAAAAAATAATGATAACAAATGCTATCCTATTCTTTCTAGTCACCCCAATAATCCATTGGTCCCTCAGTGTTAATCTTTTCCCACCAGTCAATTAAAAAAAATGGAAGACAAAACAAATAGAAAAAATGGGAGGAACCAAAGTATTTGAAGTTGACCAATCTGAGCCTGTGGGGCCAGCAGACCATGAGGGGCCAGCAGACCAAACATAAAGCAGTAGCGAGAGTAGCAGTAATAGAGGAGGATGTGCCAGAAGAACTAGTAGTCAAAGTCCCAAGTTGAGTTGGAAGTTGACCAATCTGAGCCTGTAACTGCTGTAAATAGGAATACTCAGAGACCTAGAAGCATGAGAGGCCTCCACTAAAGCAGCAGTGCGAGGTGTGCCAAAACCACGAGGGCGAGAAGGTCGTTACCTCAACTTAGGATGAAGTTTAAAGCAGCGCGCCTTGACATGACCAAGAGCCCCACAATGATGACAGGTAACTAAACCAATAGAACCCCGGGAACCAGAGTTTACGGCAAGGGCCATCTGGTCAGATAAGATAGAAGTCACTGGAGTAGTGGTGTGCGGAACCAAACGCTGACCACGCTCATCACTATCAATGGCAGCAAATGCCTCATAGAGGGATGGCATGGGGGATGTGTTTAAAATTTGAGTTCGAAGAGATTCAAATTCAAAGTTTAAACCCATCAAAAACTGGCAAGTGTGCTAGCGAGCAAGACGACTGGACACGAGCGGCGACGTCTGCTGGTAACTCAGTCAAGGGCTCATATTGAGCCAATTCCTCCAAACGAGCCTGAAGGTATCCTTTGACATAGAGCGACCTAAAGTAGACTATGAGGTACGAGCAATGTCTTGATAGAGCTCAAAGATGCAAGCATCATTATGAGCATAGGCATACATCTGAAGCAAGGCATGCCAAAGACTCGAAATAGTGTCGTAATAAAGAAACATGTGGTAAATATGGTCCTCCATGGAGTTGAACATCCATCCTAGAATAGTGCAATTATTTATATCCCATTGGGCACGTGTAGGATCAGTCGTTGCAGGTTGAATAGAAGATGAGAGCCAATGGGCCTTTCCCTTTTCCCTTAAATAGAGTTTAATGGAGCTGCCCCAAGCAGCAAAATTTTTTCCATTCAACGCCACACTCGTAATGCGATAAACAGGAGTGTCATGAGAAAAGAAAAATCAGAAGTCACTGGTACAGGTTTGGTGAGTATATTGGAATCAACATGGGATGGGTCAGTCATGGTGGATTAATAAGGGCTAGAAAACACAAAATCACAACAACACAGTCCAGAAAAATACAAGAAGCCGAAAAAAACTCAATGGCTAGTCCAAATAAATGCTACCGAATAAATCTGGTAGTCCACTAAATTAAAAAATGATAAAAAGTGCATAATACATCAGTACCACACCCTAGAGAGGGGAAAAAAAAGGACTGAACTGCCATAGAAGAGCTGCCGAAGCATCTATGGCTAGGAAACACCCTGGTCGGCAGCCAACAAGACCCTCAGCAGCACTAGGGCAGCCTGCTGAGGGGTGTAGAGGGTTGGGTAGGTGGTTTCGGGGGGTCAAAGTTGGCTGGGTGGGGCTGTTGGGTGAAATAAAGGGTTGGAAGGGGACCGTCGACACTCAAGGAGAAAGGAAGAAGATGAGCCAGTGGCTGGGCAGAGAACTAGGGTTTCTGTGCTCTGGTTGTGATACCAAAAAGAATCAAATGAATGATTTGGCTTTCCATGAATGAGGTAGAGGTGCCGTATATATAATAGATTCATGATACAATTTAGGAAACAATATAAATAAGGAAACAATATAAATAAGGCACTAAATCAGTGATCGACAATCACAGATTATATATATAATACTAAAAATAAACTTGAGACACAAAAATAGTCCTAAAGAGGGCTCCAATCATGAAAGGGCCTCTGAGATATAGGGCTCCAAGCTCAACTCCCTGGAGAAGACAAATAGGCCACCGAGCCCTCAGAATTTGTTATCATAGCAAAGAGATCCTAAAAGGCCTCTCTCAAAGTTCCCTGCCCACACCACATGTCATGCCAAAATTGAACCCTACTTCTGTGAGAATATTATGCTAATTGTGAAAATATATTAGATTGATTGTGTGAATATTAGATTGATTGTAAGAATATAGGTTTATTCTTATTTCTTTTTTTAGATTAGGTCTATATAACTCGGTTGTACTCTTTGTATTGTATACAAGGCCTCGTTTAGGAACTCTCCTGTTCAGCCAAAAAGTTACTAAATTAGTCAAAAAACCACCAACTCATACAAAAAAGTCAAAGATTCTCTTTTCTCTCTACTTTTTGCACATCTTTTCGTAAAAAGCCAAAAAGTCATCCCAAACATACTAGTTTTTTTTAGCTCATATTTTAGCCAAATAGCCAAAAAGTTATTAAATTAGCCTGTTCCCAAACGAGGCCTGAATATATAGATTTTTTTCAGAAATCTTACATGCTATTAGAGCCATGCGTGAAATCCTAGCACCATCGTTGTCGACTTTAGTTCTAGCCTTTTCGATTAAAGTTCTCTTCTGATTCTCTCTGTATTCTTAGAAGTCGTGATTGCATCGGAATCACAGTTCACGACTCACCCATCTGGTTCGCAATAAGCACCTCTGTGTTTGACTTGCCTCACGTGAATGAAACTTTGGAATCTTGTGTCTCGCGAGTCTCAACTCTTCTTTCTCTGTGCATCGACGACTTGGTCTTTTGAATAGTTGCTAAAGTTGTTGATCTGAGCTGCCTCTTTTTGGACTCATGATCCTCGTCTCCATCTGAACATGTGATCGCGAGTCTTTGACAACACATATGGGTTCGACTTCTAGAGCACATGTAACATTTCTCTCTCGCTTTGGTTCACGAAGACTCTCTCTGTCTCTTGCGAAGGTCTCCTTCTCTATCGAAAGTTTGGTTCTCTCTCTTGCTGGTATTAAGTTCGTAAAACCCCTCTCAGTGGATCGACCTTTGAGAAATCCATCTCCTTCCCTAACTTCGTTTACTGGTGTTGTATCTCTCTCTCTCTCTCTCTGAGTTAGGTTAGACCCGCGGGTAATTGACCCATTTGGTTTTTTTTTTTTTTGAATTTATTACATTTAGACCCTTGGTTGCCTATTTTGCTCTATTTTGGGTTTATTACACTTGAACCCCTCAGTTTTTTGGTTATTATGATGTCTTTGGCTTCGGATGAGTGTGTCTTCTGCCATCAGAAAGGCCATTGGAAATCTCACTGTCCTAAGAAGGAATGTCTATCTGCCTCGCCTTCTCAGCAGTTTCCAATCCAGTTCTGCGCCCCTCCTCTGAGTACTTTTCAGCCTCCCGCCAACTTTACTGCATCTACTCCAACTCTTGATCTTGACTTGGCTTCCTTGAGTGCTTAGATTAGTCAGTTTTAGCATATACTGTCTACCTCCCAACCATCCCCATCTGCCTCCATTGTTTCCTCTTCATTCAGGTTTGCTTGGATTTTCTTCAGGAATTTCTTCGTCTGTCTGGATTTTTGACTCTGGTGCCTCTCATCATATAACTGCCCATCTCTCTTTATTTCAAAATTATACTCCCCCCTTTCCTGTTACTGTTAATGCTGCTAATGGGTCTGATATGTCTGTTATATATGTTGGGTCTGTCTTATTGTCTGTTATGTCCGCTGTCTCTATTCCATCTGTCCTTTATATTCCTTAATTATCTGTCAGTTTATTATCTATCAGTCAGCTTGATGCCTCTGGATTTGATGTCATCTTTTCTTCTTCTATTTGTTTTGTGTAGAATCGGATGTCCAAGCAGCGAACTAGGACCGGTTGTAGAGTTTGAGACCTCTATGTAGTGGAGAGCTTGCATCTACCTATGGCAACCTCCTCGACTGCCTTTTTCTCTTTTCAGGTAGATTCTCCGTCTAGTCATTTCTACTTGTGGCATTCTAGATTAGGGCATTTGTCTGCTGATTACTTATGATCTTTAGCTCAGTTTGGTATATTAGGTAAAGTTTCTCCGAGCAAACTTACTGAATGATGGGGGCGTAAACTTGCCAAAATGATAGCCTTACCTTTTATAAAAGTACTTTTATATCTGATATACCATTTTCTTTAGTTCATACTGATGTTTGGGACCCTTCTCCTGTTCTCACCGAAGGGAATTCTGCACACTATGTGTTATTTGTTGATAACTACACCCGTTATACTTGGATTTATCTTATGACTCATAACTTTGACTTCTACCAGATATACCGTACCTTCCAATCTATGGTCACTACACAGTTTGGGTCTACTATTAAATTGTTGTGGTCTGACTTGGGCGGAGAATACTTTAAAACTGAATTATGTGAATATTTGACCAATTTAGGTACCATTCACCAAACTTCTTGTACTGATACACCTGCCCAAAATGGTCGAGCTAAGTGTAAACACTGTTATCTCCTTGAGACAACTAGGTCTCTCTTTCTCTCTGCTTCCGTTCCGGCTCTGTTTTGGGGTGAGGCAGTTCTTACTGCTGCTTTTCTTCCCAACTGTATGCCTACCCCTCTTCTTTCTAGTCGGTCTCCTTATGAGGCTTTGTTTTCTCAACTTCTTAATTACTCCCTCCTTCGTGTGTTTGGGTCTGCTTGTTTTGTCCTTTTACCCCGTAAAGATAGGACCAAACTTAGTGTCCGGTCTGTTCTGTGTCATTTTGGGTTACAGTCTCACTTAAAGGTTATCTTTGTTATGACCTTATTTCCCATTGCCCTTATGTCTCCCGCCATGTTGCCTTTCTCGAACGTCTACCTTACTTTCAGCTTCTTCCTCTCACACCCTAGTTTCCAAAGAAGATTTGGTTCATATTGATCGCTTTCCTTTTGAGGTCCCGTCTGATGAGTACATCTCTATTGTTCCTCCTGAGCTTGTTCTATCTTCTCCCCTGTTGAGTGCCTCTCCACTGACCCCTTGAGGCTATTCCTACTTCTCCTTCTACTTCACCTCTGGCTACTTCTCCCCCGACGGCTTCTCCTCCTCCTCCATTGTTAGTTTATTCTGGTCGCAAGGCTCTTCTTCCACCAGTTGTCTCTACCCCTGCTGCTGATTCTCCTGCTTTTAACGACCCTAATCTTGTTAACCGTAAGTATCCCCTTCGCATCCGTAAACAGATCGAAAAACTTAGTTTTGCTAAAACATGCCCTTCTTCATATTGTACGTTTTTGTCTGCTATTCATTCTTTTTCAGAACCTCAATCTTATAAGGAGGCCTGTCAGGATCCTCGTTGGATTCAAGTTATGAAGGATGAGTTGTCTGCTTTACAGAAAACTCGTACTTGAGAGTTGGTTCCTTTGCCTGCTGGTAACAATCTGATTGGTTGCAAATGAGTCCACAAAGTCAAGACTCATTCTGATGGTTCCCTTGAGCGCTACAAAGCTCGTCTAGTTGCCAAAGATTTCTACCAGGAGTATAGTATTGATTATGAAGAGACCTTTGCTCCTGTTGCTAAGATGACTACTGTCTGTACTTTAATCTCTATCGCTGTTGTTCATTCTTGGCCTCTTTATCAAATAGATGTTAAGAATGCTTTTCTTAATAACCATCTCACTGAGGAGGTTTACATGCGTCCTCCCTTTAGCCTGCACCATTCCTTTGGACAAGTTTAACATCTTCAACGTGCTCTGTATGGTTTGAAACAATCTTCTCGTGCTTAGTATGATCGCTTTTAGGCTGCTGTTACTGAGCTGGGGTTTCATCCTTTTGCTTCTAACTCTGCTTTGTTTCTAAGACATACCTCGACTAGTTTTGTTGATCTCTTACTATATGTGGATGATACGATCATCACTGGCTCTGATTCTTCTACTATCTTTGAGGTCAAGCAACATCCCTTCCATACCTTTGAAATAAAGGCTCTGGGTCCATTACAGTATTTTCTTGGTATTAAGGTAGTTTCTTCTCCTAAAGGCTACTTTCTGTCTCAGGCTAAATATGCCAATGAGTTTATTCACCGTGTCGGCTTTACTGACACTAAGATTTCTGATACCCCCCCATTGAGTTTAATGTGAAGCTTAACACTACTGATGGTGTTCCTCTAGATGATCCTATTTTATATCGAGAGCTTGTGGGTTGCTTAGTCTATCTAACTGTCACTCGTCCCGATCTTGCCTATGTTGTTCATGCGGTTAGTCAGTTTGTTTCTGTTCCTCATTCTACATATTGGGCTGCTCTCGTTCCAATTCTTCGCTATTTTCGAAGTACTATATTTCAGGGCTTACAGTTGTCCTCCATTTCTTCTTTGAACTTGGTAGCATATGTTGATTCTGATTGGGTTGGTGATATTACTGATCGTAAGTCTACTTCTGGCTTCTGTATGTTTCTTAGTGATTTCTTGATTTTTTGGAATAGCAAGAAACAGACTGTTGTTGCACATTCCATTGCCGAGACTGAGTCTTAGTTGCACGAAGCGGGAGTGGAGGCGGGAGCAGGGGAGCGTGAGCCGATAGAAGTTTCTTAGGTTGTGAGTGCCTCGGGGAGTGCTTATATATATATATATATAAATAAAATTAATTCAAAAATTTAGCATGTATTTGTTTTTTGGAGTGGCTTTATTTAAATATATTAAAAATATGTTTAGTTTGGTTTGATTTGATTTTTAAAAATAAAAAATATAATTGGTTTGGTTTGATTGGACTTTACTTTTAAAAATATAAAATATGGTTAGTTTAGTGAGAGAGAGAGTCACTGACCATATAAAAGAAAGAAAAAAAATAAGATAAAAGTTCAACGCAGAGGAAAAGAGAGAGAGAGTGACTGCGAGAGAGAGAGAGAGGGCGACTGAGACAGAGAGAGAAGATTAGAGAAGAAGAAGAAGATCGAAGCAGAAGAAGAAGAAGAAGAAGAAGAAGATCGAAGAAGAGTAGCTAAGTGTACCTTAAATAACAGCCGACGAGCTTAAACGACCATCAAAAACCGACTAGGCCTTCTCTCTTTCTTTTCTGATCTCTCTTTCTCTTCCGTGCTTCATAGCTTCTGAGTTGTTTTATTTCCACCAACGATCTCATCTTGGTTAGGATCGCGTTTCTCTCTCTACAGAAACGCGATTCTTACACGTTTCTTTCTAAGAAACGCGGAATCGCTTTTCTTACGAAGATTCGTCACCTCGTTACACGATTCCTGCAACTAAGGGTTGAGTACTGTGCTATGGCTCATGCATTGCTGAGATTGTTTGGCTTCGTTGTCTCTTATCTAATTTGGGTGTACCTTAGTCTTCTCCGACCTCTCTTTACTGTAACAATCACAGTGCTATTCAGATTGCCCATAACATTGTCTTTCATGAGCGGATGAAACATATTGAGATTGATTGTCATTTTGTTCGTCAGCATCTGCAGTTTGGTTCCATCTCGCTTCCTTTCGTTTCTGCGGCACTTCAATTTGTTGACTTCTTTACCAAGACTCACACCACTGCTCGTTTACAGTTCCTTTTTAGCAAACTCTCAGTGTTTTCTGCTAAAACACCTTGAGTTTGAACGGCGGTGTGAGAATATTATGCGAAGTATGGAAATATATTAGATTGATTGTATGAATATTAGATTGATTGTAAGAATATAGGTTTATTCTTGTTTCTTTTTTTAGATTAGGTCTATATAACTCGGTTGTACTCTTTGTATTATATTCAATTGAATATACAGACTTTATTCAGAAATCTTACAACTCCCTCCACCCACCTTAAAGCAAGAATGCGAAATGAATTCATCCCTAACCCTCATAATGTTCTTCCAGATCCCCACACCATGAGCTTCCTGGATTCAAGTTGATGACCAATCACCTCAATCATGTCCATACTTGTTACGGATAACCATTCTCCATAAACTCTCTTTCCCAAGCAAAGCACCATAAGCATTTCCCCAACAGAGCCTTATTAAATACCTCCAATTTTCTAATGACCAAATTCCCCTATCACAAGGCAAACACACCTTCTTCAGATCTACCAAGTGATATTTAAACTTCTTCCCCATGCCTCTCCACCCTCATAAGCTTTTCCAATTTTTAAGCAACTGAGAGAGAGAGAGAGAAAATGGAAGGAAATAAGTAGGCAAACTAGATAAGGTGCTTTTGATAAACATAAGCCTGCCCCCTTTAGACAAGGGCTTCAGAACTCTAAAAACTTGTCGAAAA
The DNA here is from genome assembly GCF_055761805.1 of Camellia sinensis. Classification (NCBI taxonomy): domain Eukaryota; kingdom Viridiplantae; phylum Streptophyta; class Magnoliopsida; order Ericales; family Theaceae; genus Camellia; species Camellia sinensis. Next base: position 148,785,971 of record NC_138963.1, read on the forward strand.
TTATACAAGTTGCTCTTGTTCAATGTAAGACTGCCCTTTTATGAGTGTACCTTTGTCTTCTATAATCTAAGAAACATGAATAAATGTGTCCAACAACATACAAATCCATAAAACTATAGATTTAAGACTCAAATTGATCCCAAATATATATAAACAAAATGTCCAAGATGTGCTTCATGTGAGGTTCAAATTTGTGGTTTTTCTTCTTCACATACCCTGCATCATAACATCGCTCTGGAATAGAAATGGAAACTAGAATGAATAAATGTGCCATTGTTTGGTAGAGTGCCAGCATTTCCACTTGCTATTCCAAACAATGACAATGCAAAAGGCCTACTAAAACATAAGTGGTGCCACAGTAGAATCCAAGTCAACAAATAAAGCTTTTATTAAGTGCAATTATTCAATTTCAACTGCCCAACATGCTCAATATGGAGCTAATATGCAAACCAATCTTCGGATTGCTTTGATTCCAACTCTCCACTTGCTAGATTTAAATATCATGACTCAATTATAAATGAACTCCAATAATAGCAGTTTATGTTGCCTTAATTTATATAAGAACGATGTTTATAACATTTATGAGTAAACCTTGCACCGTGTCACACTGATGAAGGTACACTATTGATTGTGTAAAATTTCCAAAATAAATTTTATTGGAAAAATATACCAATGAAGAGGTGAAAACTAAAGTTGAACATGGGTTGATCCAGATGCCAATGATATATGAACGTGTATAAATTGTTGAAAATATACACCGGGCATGGGACATAGAAACTTGCAATAATCAATATCAAGAAACATAGTAAAAGAGAGATTGCATTGTTTCAGTGGTAATTTACCTGTCAAAGATCTGATAAGCTCATTTGATACATATTCTTGAAGTGTGTGATTTGAAAATAAAAATTTGATGAGCAATGCTGCCTGTCCTGCAACCTCTGAATTGGGAGAGAGAAGAAGTTCCAGAATTACCAATATGCCTCCAGCTTCTGCAACAGCTCGCCTATTTGTTCTGCTGCGCATGACAAAGTTTTGCAATGCACAAATGGCCACCATTTTCATTTCCTCTGTTGGCTGATCTTCAAGCAAGCTTAACAGTGCACGACATGCGGAAACGGAATCACTGGCTCTAGCAAGTCCTTCATGCTGGGAGAGGTCACCAAGAGCAAGAGCTGCAAGAAGCTTGCCAGACTGTGATCTAGTTTGTGGGTCTAACAGATATTGTGCTAAAGGCGCTATTGCATACTTGGAAACCTTCATTTCTCGTATCCTCACATTGTTGAATAAAGCTTCAAGTAGCCTTCCAGACTCTTCTTCACACTGGTGAGATCTTAATAGATCTAACAGAGCATCTACTGCACCTGCTTCAGTCATCAGTTCGGCATTCGAAGCATCGGTTGATTCTTGAACAGTCAGGGCATTAAGAGCCACTGTTATAGTACTCTCCTCTGCTGAGTACAACATCTTCACAAGAACAACTAATGGAACTTTGAAATAGTAATCATCATTTGAACGTAGAACATTGGAGAGAACCAGAGCAGCTGATTCCCACAATGCATGGGGTGGTTGAGGGTCATCTTGAACGACAACCTTTGAAATCTCAAATATACCCCCAGCATCAGCAACTGCCTTTGGCCAGCTTACAGAGATATTTTCCAATGCTTTAATTGCTGTTTGCTGCAAGTTCAATATTCCAATTCCAGCAAGTTGCACAAGAGGCACAACTGCATTTTTAGTTGTTATATCTTGCTTAAAGTGCTCCTGCGCAAGAAGATGACTTAGCAATTCTGTGCCAAGCTGCTGGATAGCTTGAGACGGTGATTCCAGAAATGAAATCAGAGGCTCAATGACCTGGCTAGGAGTAAGTTTTAAAGTTGCCAGGCTCTGTGGTTTCTCCAAAATATTAACAAGTGCTTGCAGGGAACTATGCTGGCCCCAAAGACTAATATCTGGACGAAACAACACCAGAAAAAGAGGTTCGACAATTTTTGCTGCAGCTGAGGTTTTAGAAATTGCACTACTATTTGTCAAGATGCGGAAGAGTTCAGCAATTGTGCAACATAATGTACTGGGCGCTGTGGGAAGTATCTCAAGACAGCTATCGATAATGCCAGCTTTGACCATATCCAACTTGCGGGGAGTCCGGTCTTTCCCCAACTTAATGAGAGCACAGATGCTAGCCTCTATAAGCCGATTATTTGACCCAGAAACCAAACCAACAAGAAGATCGACGATATCATAAGCGGCTGCAAACTCTACTTGCTGTTCATCATCCAACAATCTTTCAAAAGCACAAACACTAGATTCCACTGCTGTACCCATATCAGATTGCATTAGTGATAAAAGAGGCTCTATGCATTCAGAGGCAATTGGCATCGCTCTGACTTTTGAATTACCAAAAAGAGCAAAACAAAGCTGTGCAGCATTTGTCTTCAATTCCAAGCAAGCTGTGGAAGACAAAATTTTGTATAGGCTCTCAAGGGGATTCCCTTCCACATCAGTGATCAGAACTGCTTTTGAAGGATTTCCCGAAGTAAACTTAACCAAGGTGGCAAGAGCAGCATGTTGCTCACTTTCTGATGCAGCTTCAAGCATGTCAACCAAGGGCTGAACTGCTTGCTTGGCTAATTCAGAATCCTTAATGTTCTCTGCATTGAAAAGTTCATGAAGAGCCCTAGCAGCACTCAATCTTGCACTTCTTGACCCCAAATGCAGAACAGCTACGAGCTGATTCATGGAACTAATTGATGCCTCATAATGAAGAAGATCAGGATTGCTAAATAATATTCTCAATAGTTCAGATATAGTCGCCTCAGTCAAGTCCTGAGGACTCAACGATAGGTACTTTGTTAAAGCATCTACAGCTCCAGCTTCAGCCATAATTAGTTTGTTTGTATCACTGCCATCTGCAATACGAGTCAAAAGGCGAACAGCAGTTGGAGGGGCACCTGGTCTATCTGGCATTGGTCTCAAAAGATCCACTAACAAAGGGATAGTTTTGCGTGCAGTGGAACCAACTCTCACATCTTCAATTTCAAAGAGGAGTTCCAGAACTACTTGATCCGGATTTTTTACCAGAGAAAATTCTTCAGATAAAGCCACAAGGTTTGGCATATCTGATTCTACATAACCAATTATAGTTATTAACCCTGCAACTGCACCTGAATTTGCAATTGCAAGATTCATTCCCCTGCTTCCATTACAAACAAGACTAGCCATTGCCTGGGCAGCAAAAAACCTGTCAATTACTTCTTCAGATCTCAGCAAAAGTGCAAGCGAGGGAATGATGCGCATTGTTGCAGGAGATGAAACAATATGTGCATCTTGAAACAATATAGCCAGGAGCATGGCACTTATCCATATGCCCTCAGTATCTTCAAATTCTGCCTGTGAATGTAGAAAATTGTTTGGATCAGCTACCAAACATATGCATTTTAAGCAACTCTAAACATAAGAATTTTAGACCATGCATGCAAACCATCTAACCCTGATCGACAAACTAGCATGCTCCATTATCAGCCGACACTACCCATAAATAAATAAAAAAATGAAAATTTTAAAACAGAAAAAGGTAGGTAACATTCAAAAGTTATGGTGACATCTTGTATTTTGAGCATCTTTACCTATAACATGTTTACAATATTAAAAAAGATAATTACATATTGAAGTCCCAAGTTGAATCCCTTCTCTTACCAGTCCCTGCACTCTATGCCTATTCAGTCTTTTGTTCTCCGTTTCCGTCAATAACATAAGAAAGGCAAAAATTGAATGCAATTAGTAATACTACTCTATTTTCACTAGCTCATATAAAAGTTTTTGTTTTTCATTTGCATAACATGAACCACAAGTGACTAATTTGAGGCAGCATTTCAGTTAAACCCTAAAACATTATGTTCAACACAAATACATCCCTCCCTCTGCAAATCCGCAGCTATAATTTGCAAGGAAATCCTAATTCGAAATTGTAGAGTGAATTAAAAGGCTGCAGACAGACAGCAAGATAAAATATCACTACCCTAGAGAGCAAGAGAGAGAGAACAACTTACCAGTTATACTTTTAGTTTTAGACCGTAAACAAACTCACTGCTGACACAAAAGTCAGTTTTACCTCAGTACAGATCATGTTGACTGTACAAAAATTTGTCAACTCATTCTATAAGTGGGAGCTCATTCCAAACAGACTTTGGTTTAGTATGCATCAAACTTAAATCTGTAACTATAGAGTAGCATTTAGATTCACAACATTGCTAGCAACAGGTTATTAGTGTCATTTTATTGAAATGTAAGCCACAACAAAGAATGAAAGAAAAAGTGAAACACCCACCTGTGGATTGGATGTATAACTCACAAGCTTATCATAAAGGGCCTCAAGTGCCCCAGCTTCCACTACAGTAAGTTTGTTCTTTGGGTGAAATGAAGAAATTATTGATAGCAACCACAAAGCAACAGTTCCTCCCAAGACAGTGGCTGGATCAGGAACCTCAAACTCTTCCTGAAAAGGATTTCTTTCTGCAAAACCTCTAGGAGTTCTGACTTCAATTTCCAGAGAGCAACAACTAGAATTTCGCTTCATCATATCTACCAATGCATATATCAGGGGTTTCAAATATCCTGACCCAACCAGTGCATCCATTGACTGGATTTTGTGTTCTTTAGCAGCACAGATGAGCAATGCAGCTCCTCCAACTCTCACCTCTAAACTGGTGGAGTTCATTATTCTATTAGCCAGTCCACCAACGGATCTGGGTTTTGCAACCAACATATCGCCTAATACAACTGGTTGATCCCCACAAAGCCTAGACAGAATTTCTATAGCCTTATCCTCCACCAGAGGAGGCCCCTCAGCCAGGCAGCGTACAAGAGGTTCTAAACTTGAGGGAACTTCAGAAAGGGCAGACCATGGAGGATCTGTAAGGTTCATGCTTTGTTTTGTTCTCGCCAATAGTGCAACTACTTCTAAAGCATCAGCAACATCAGTCCCATCCATGTCCATTGCATTTAAGGAATCAGCAATAGAAAGAACAACAAATCGACACTGAGCATTACTCTTGAGTACATCACCAACTGGAAAATGCCTTAGTAATTGGAGAAGGGCACATGATGCATTCTTCTTGCCTTCTGAAGTGCCTTCCCCCAATAGTCTAGTCAAAGCAGAAACAAGATCTTCAGCCAGTGCTTCTGCAGCTATCTGGGGATCAGACAGAAGATTGGCTAATGCTGATACAGCAGTCTCGGCGGAATCAATGGAAGAAGTTTTTGCCAACTTGATCAGAGGCTTGACATCCCCTTCTGCAATGTATGGCATTTTGTTGCTAGACTTAGTGTTGGTTTTACGGGATAAAGCACCCAAGGCTCGAGCTGACTGTGCAGCAATAACTTGAGTTTTGCTGGTCAAAAGCTTCATGCAAGGATGGATGACTTCATCAGTTGCAAGTTTGTCACAAATATCTTCTCTGGAGCTAAATAGATCTGCCAGGACAGAAGCTGCATACTCTTGGGTTTCTTCATTTGAGGAATTGAGAACCTGAACAAGTGATCTCAGCCCTTTATTAGCTACAGCTCCCTTATGCACAAGATCGGTTTGTGAAGACATAGTGAGTACATGACCCAAAACTCTAATTATGTGCGCCTTTGAGCTTGGAGAGTCACCCAGGAGCAAAGCTAGCAACTGATTAATGGTAGCAGAATCAGAAGTTCGGATAAGCTTTGTTAGTGCTTTAGCCGAGGCTTCTTGCCCCTTTGGTCCACCGCTTTTTAAAAGCCATAGGAATGCTGGAACAGCTCCAGCACTTTCAACGCAGGCTCGAATATCCTCACTGTGACAGCACAAATTCCACAGAACATGTGCTGCATACTCCCTTGCCTTCTGGGATCCTATCTCTAATAATTGTACCAGTGGAGGAATTCCCCCAGCTGCTGTGATTGCCCACTTACTGTCATCAACTTGGTTGGTCAGAATTGTTAGTAACTCAACAGCATATTCCTGATGCTGTTCACCGGATAATCCCAGCAATGATATCAGTAACTGAATTCCTTCTCTCTTTCCAATGGCCTCCCAAATATCCACCCCATCACAGCATAAGCTTATTAGAGAACGTATCAGGTTCTCCTGCACATCAGCAGAAGCCATCGTTATGAGTCCAATAAGCACCTTCTTTGCTTCTTCTTGGTAGAGTGATCTTGAGACATAGGTGTTGCCATAAAGGCTGGCCATGGCCTCAAGGACACGCTCCTGGACCAGCTTATTGTCTCGAGGTTTTAGTAGCATTACTAGGATGTCCTCTATCTGTGTTGCATTAAATGGTTCTTCGTCAACACCAGATTTCTGCTCAAAGACCATCAGAGAATAAGCAAGCGCTCCAATTATATCAGCAACAGGAGCAGTTAATCGTGGGGCCTGGGAAAGTTCCCCAAGATATAGTATTAGAGCAGACATTCCACCACATATGTTTGCTAAAGCTCCTGTTGCATGCCCCTGTAGTGCCTGACCACCCTCCCCTTGCATACCCTCTTTAGAAGGAGCAACTATAGCTCCAATGAGAACCGGCACACCATCTGCATCAACAATAGCTTTCTTGGCCTTGGTTGACTTTGAAGAAAGAGCCTCCAAAGCATCAGCAGCACTGGCACGGACGGAAATATTATTGTTCTGACCCACAAGTTGAAGTAAAGCTTTGACTGCTCCAGAATCTAATACTTGTGAGATGCAATCACTGAATGCTAACATCAAACGGGCCAATAGAGAAGCTGCATTGGACTGAGCGGCAACATTGCCTGAACAAAGCAGACTCACAATAATATCCACTCCTCCAGCCTCAAGGGTTGCTCTCCAGTACCCATCTTTATCGCCGCAAAGATTTCGCAAAGCCCCAGTGATGAAACCTTCTACAACTTTGTCCTGCTTGTTTTTTGAAATGAGCTGCTCCCACAAGGTTGGTACTACACCTTCTGTAACAAATATTTTCATTCCCACATGATCATCTGAAAGTCCACCGGATGAAACTTCATAAATTGCTTCTGCTGCTGCCTTCCTTGTGTCAGTTGACTCTGACTTCAAAAGTGAGAGTAATGGTGGGATGCATCCACCCAGAAGCACCTTCAACCGTAAATCTTCATCCTTGCACATGGTGCTCAGTGTTGCAGCAATATTTACTTTTGCCGTATGAGTGCCACTCCTAAGAATGGATATGAACAATGGCATTGCTTGAGCATGTGAACCAATAACAGTCCGTGCTTCCTTTCTAGCTCTGGCAATACCTAGCAAACGGAATGTAACAAGTTCTTTTTCATGTGGTGAAGACATGTTGGCATGAAGCTGCTCAATAAAACGAGCAACTGTAGCCATTGTTTCCTCTGAATCACACATTTCTGTTGGTCCATTTGAATCCCTGCAAAGCAAACAGTGAATCTACTTGTTAATATTTAGAGTATATTGCCCTCAAGAAAGAAAGATCAATTTAAAGTAAAGTGTAGAATTAATGTTTTTGGTTACAACACCAACTGATTATGATGAAATAGTTTATGAGAAATTAGTAGATATCAGAGCATCTGTTTTCTCTTATCTATTTTAAATTTCTAATCTAGTTTATTAATGTATGTACATTCTTTTACTGTTTTTGGTTGAGTCAGTATTTACGACTTTATCTTTGGAGAACAAGTGCAACAGATGGGTAATTCATCTTTAAGTGAGAACAATATAAACTTCACCAAGTTGTTATGCATCAAGCTAAAAGAGAGCAGCACTAACCTACGCCTTGAAGCAGACAAGGATCTGAGCTCCCTTGGTCCAGGAGAGGGAGACTTCGACATCTGCACCAACACTCTACTTTGCGTTCTCCTTTAGTCTTCTGTGCAGTGAGGTAACCAATCAATCCTACCAGATGAACACTAAATTACTATACAAAGATTATAAATAATGGGAAAAAAAACAGCACAAAATTGTTTTCCAATTGAATTTGCGGAAGATCCAAAATCCTAAGTAATATTTATAGACCCAAATTCAAATAAAAACACACAGTTAACAGAATTTACAGAACACAAGACCCAAATCCAAACAAGCTTAATTAATTCCACACAAAAGAAACCCAATTCAGATATGACAAAAACATTAAAATTAGTCACTCATTTCTCTCACTGAGATAGACAAACAAGATGTGCCCCATATATGGAGATCAAATCCAAACAATAACTCATACCTTAGCTGAAAAATACATATGCTGGAGGTGTTCTTTCTTTCAAACTAACCCACATTCCCCTCCTCCAATAAAGAAGCATCACACCTTCCAATTCATCTTCATGGAATCCAATATACATACCACCACCACTACTGTACACCAAATTACATCAATGTTGAACAATAAGTTCGACCCAGTAAGCTTTTCTTACAATTCAAATCAATCAAACAATCGGTATAACATAAAAACAACAACAAAATTAAATAAAAATAAATAAATTCAAATGCGAAGCAGATTACATGCATGTAATGTATACATTTGTATTAAAATTGGCTGTCATTGATGATATTTAAATGTGTAACTATGGAATGTAAACAAAAACAAATAAAGAAGAGTATGGAGATCAGATCAGGAGAAGAATTAACAGAATTTAGGGCTAAAAGAGAGCTAAAATTTTCAGACTGGCATACAAAATTATACCCAACACAATAAACAAAAAGTAGATATGAAAACAAAGAAAATGAAAATGAAAATACCTCGAGATTTCACCCAAAAAAAAAATAAACACGTAAATGCGAGCTCCGTCAATGGATGGATAAACGGAGGCTCGGAGAGAGAGTGTGTCTGATTAGTCTTTTCCGTTTTGCTTTCTCAGCGTGTGTGTGCATTCTTATCTTTCTCTCTTCCCATTTTGGTTTTTATTATTTTATTTAATTTAGGGGTTGTTTAACATGTTTTAAATAAATGTATTTTTTAACTTTTTATAAAAAAATGTATAGAAAAATAAAGGGAAGATATTGATTGATATGACCTAAAAAAAATAAAAAGATAAAAAGTGTAGACTTATTTAATTTTTCCAAACTTAGCCTTAATGTGTACATATATAGTTTAGCAAAAATTAGTGATTTTTTTTAAATATTTTTTTGGATATAACGTTAGGTGTAACAATTGTTTTGTTGTGATAATGATAAATTATTATTTTGAGAGATTTGTTTGCGTTATCTTGAGAAGTTTAAATAATTTAATAATTTTTTTTTATCAAATCTCTCATATAGTGTGGAATCTATCTATCTATACTATATATATAAACAAATGTAGTGGAGTATGAGAATTCTCCAAACTCTTAATACTAAATTCTTATGGATTCTCTCTCCTACATGTCACTTCTCAAGTCTATCCTCCCACTTTTCCTAATTTTTAATCATTTGTCAATTATCTAAATCTCAAAAGCTAAAAGGATTATATATATTTAAATAAAATGGTAAATATTTAAATATGAACAACAAAGAGGTAGAGATAAAAATATAAAATAAATAAAATAAAAAGATAACTATTCAAATTTCAACTACAAAACAATATAAAGAGTCAAATAAAAGATAAAAAAAATAACTATATAAAAAATATTACGAGTCAATTAATTATAAAAATAAAAAGTTAACTATTTATATATGAACAATTAAAAAAAATCTCCAAACTCTTAATACTAAATTCTTATGGATTCTCTCTCCTACGTGTCACTTCTTAAGTCTCCCCTCTCACTTTTCCTAATTTTTAATCATTTGTCAATTATCTAAATCTCAAAAACCAAAAGGATTATATATATTTAAATAAAATGATAAATATTTAAATATAAACAACAAAGACGTAGAGATAAAAATATAAAATAAATAAAATAAAATGATAACTATTCAAATTTCAACTACAAAACAATATAAAGAGTCAAATAAAAGATGAAAAAAATAACTAAATGAAAAATATTGCGAGTCAATTAATTATAAAAATAAAAAGTTAACTATTTATATGTAAATCAAAGTATAAACGTAGCAGATGAAAAATTATGGTCATACCTTTTTTCTGCAGAATCTGAATTGAAGGATCTCGTGGGTAAATCACGTGCTTCCTAAATTTGATCAATCAACCCAACAATGGAGTGATATTACAGAATGAATATCACCCACACAAGTCACAGTGCAAAATAGCTCTTGATCGTTGTATTTTTTTGGAAAGAGTCAGTATATAGGAAAAACATACGACATACGTTGTTTTTCTCTTAGTATTACTTTTATTTAATATATTAGTCATTTTGATTAATTATAATATGCCTTTGTTAATCTACTTTTGATTGTCTGAAGTAATTCTTAGATAAATTAGCTATTATATATGTGATGATTTACTAATGTATGATAGTTTTTTAAAATTTTCAATAATGTGAAATATTAAATATTTTTAATGATGTGAAGTAAGATTTATATACACAAACCAAATAAAAATATTAAAAAATATAAACAAATAGCAATTTTTTTATTTTTTGGAAAATTTACCCATAAATCCTATTTTTCTGAAAAGTTGAACCATTTAGTCCTAAAAGTTTTCTTATGCACCATTTAGTTCCATTTTATTTTGGTAATGTTGTTTATTTAATTTTCATTATTTTGGAGGTTACAATAGTACCCATTTTGTGGAATGTTTGTTTCCTAAAAATCTGCAACATCATAAAAACATCACCAACAACATCAATTACATCACCAACGGTGGTGGTACTGGATCGGTGTGTCATCAATGATTGTGAGACTGGCAGATCCAGGGGGTTCGGGTTTGTGACGTTCAAGAATGAGCAGCCGATGAGGGACGCCATCGACGAAATGAACGGTAAGGATCTTGACGGGCGCAACATCACCGTCAACGAGGCCCAGTCCCGCGGAAGCGGTGGTGGCGGAGGCCGCGGGTTCGGCGGTGGTGGTGATCGTGGTGAGGGTGGATACGGTGGTGGTGGTGGATGTCGCTGATGTTGATGATGGAACTAATGTTGATGATGTTGATCATGGCCCTAATGTTTAATGATGTCTAGCACTGATGTTGATGATGGATCGGCCTTTTCCCAACAAACGTTGCAGATGTTGACGATGTTGATCATGGCGTTGATGTCGCTGATGTTGATGATGGCACTAACGTTGATGATGTCGATCATGGTGCTGATATTGATGATGTCAATCATGGCGCTGAGGTTGATGATGTTGATCATAGCACCGATGTTGATAATGTTGATGATATTGATGACGACTGCTGCCCTATTTCCGTAATTTGACATTATCAAATTACCAAGCTTGCCCATTAGTCTTACCACTCACGAACACAATGTATATGCCCTCAATGGTAAATTCCCTTACAATGGGACTGTTCAGTTTATAAAATAACATTTGGGATTAAATAGTATATAAATTATTAATTTGAGATTTATTAGTTTATCATTTTTTTTTAAGTAATTATTAACTTTCTAAAATGTCGTGCATCGCACGGGCTAACCACTAGTTTATACATATATAGATTTGTATCAGTTCCACGTTACGTGTGTGATTTAATAAAAATTTTATTAAATTATTTAGGGCTCATAGTATTTTTTTTATTTTTAAATTTTTTTAATCTAGTGTATCATCTAAAAGGCCATAATTAGTTGTCCACGACAAATGGTGGAATGATACGGAGAGATAGCTTTATGAGGTAGGGAAATAAATGATACGTACCGATGACATGTCAATAGATAAAATAACAAAAAGATGATACATTGATAGATAAGTGATATAAATAATAAATACGTATAGTAGTAATACGATCTTAAATTATTATGATTTTTTTATTAAAAAAATAGAATTTTCTATCATTCAAGAAGTTTTAAAATTAGACTTATGCCCTGAGTTGTTTAATTATATTTATTAATAAATTAAAAAAAATCATTTATTTTACGTGTGTGATTTAATAAAAATTTTATTAAATTATTTAGGGCTCATAGTATTTTTTTATTTTTAAATTTTTTTAATCTAGTGTATCATCTAAAAGGCCATAATTAGTTGTCCACGACAAATGGTGGAATGATAGGGAGAGATAGCTTTATGAGGTAGGGAAATAAATGATACGTACCGATGACATGTCAATAGATAAAATAACAAAAAGATGATACATTGATAGATAAGTGATATAAATAATAAATACGTATAGTAGTAATACGATCTTAAATTATTATGATTTTTTTATTAAAAAAATAGAATTTTCTATCATTCAAGAAGTTTTAAAATTAGACTTATGCCCTGAGTTGTTTAATTATATTTATTAATAAATTAAAAAAAATCATTTATTTTTATATCAGTAAAATATATAATAATATTTTAACTAGTAATTTTAACCGTTTGTATCCATAGAATATTTGTTTGATTTTATTTTTCCCCAAGTGTAGGAGGGAAGTAGCCAGTGACGAAGGGAGCTTTATTTGCAATTGTTTTTCTCGCTTCACATTATTATTTTGTTTTGGTCTTTTTTTTTTTTTTTTTTGACAATTAGGTTAAAAATCAGTTTTTTTTTTAAAAAAAAATTAACAGCTTTTTTAAGTCACATTACATTTTTATTTTTTTATATAATTAAAAAAATTAAAAAGTTAATTTTTAAATATTAATAATTAAATAAAAATATGCACCAAAAATACCAATTAGAGATGGGAGAAAAGTGGAGATAATGTGGGTGTTGTGCAAGAGGCATATCATTATTGTGTCATTTCAGTTTATTTTGAGATTTTGTTTTGATAATTCAAACGGTTAACCTTTTAGGATACATTATATAAAAAATTAAATTCATCAAATATCATTAATTATTTCATAAAATTATATTTGTTTTTATAAAAATGAATAAGAAATTTAATTTAAATTATAATACTAAATACAAATATGATTCGATAAAAGTATTGTTAATATCCGATTAACTTAATTTTATAAAAATATATTTTTAAAAAATAAACAATTAAAATTATTAAAATAAATATTGGGTTGGTTTGGAAAGTAGGTTGACTTTTTGACTTTTTTAGCCTGGGCTAAAAAGTTTGATTTGGGAATGATTTTTTAATTTTTTTGACATTTTTTATGAGAAAATAATATAATAATTATGAATTAAATGTGATATTTTATTTATTGTAACTAAAATAATCTATTTTATTTTTTTTAACTATTATAATCAATTAAAATAGACCCAAATAATGGCACAATAGCCACACCATCCATCTCCAATAAAAGTAACGAAGGAGAAGACGTGGGCTCCAGCTCAGCTGCACGTGCTAGAGGAACATCTTCCACGATAAACACACTCCTAATGCCTACTCACTGTACAATTCATTATCCATAAAATTAAATTAACAGAGATTTAGTGTAATTTTTCAAATGTGAGGAGGTGAACTGTAATAAATATAAATCTTAGTGTCAGTATAATTTATCCAATTTAATTATTATTTCTACATTTTATTTTGGTAGGGCCTTGTTTAAAAACAAAAAACAAAAATTTCATCACTGTCAAATTTTTTATTGCCATTGTCAATATGTTGAAGCATCTTATCAAAATGTCTGTTTTAGATCAAGTTGCAGATTTTGCGATATTTATCTCTTGGGAATGTTGTCAACACAATTATTTTAATTTATATATTAAGTTATGATATCTAATAAAAAAAATTATATAATTTTTTTTTTTATATACAAAATGATAGATAGGTTTGCATCAGTTTATTTTAAATTAAATAACTTATTATTTTGAAAACACTATTCGATTAAATTTTTTTGTATAAAATTTCTAATTGTAATTAATTTTTCTTACATTAGATTTGGGGTGAGTGCTTGGACAACACATGTTCTGTAACGTCCTATGTAATTTATTCAGATCATATTTTGATGATTGGAGTTGTTCATATTATGAGATTCATTGAATATATCATTTATATAAAAAATGAATTTAATCGGATAAGTATAATCCCATGATCATGCCGATTAATAACCTTAGAAATTATTAAAATTAGCTAACCATTTAATTTTTCTAAACACAAACGTGGTTATGTTGTGGGTTATAAATGTCTAATAAACTTAAATTTTTTCATGGATGATCCTGTCAAGAAACCCTACATTATAAACGGTTCGAATTATTAAAATAAATTTGAAACATGCCTTAAAAAACTCACAATACAATGCTATTCCTATCAAGGATAGCACACACCCCAAATCCATCACTTAGGCCCTTTTTTTCCCTTCAAAATGTTTTCCAAATTTTTTGGTATAATGAAAAAATAAAATTTAATAAAAAATATTTTTCATAATCATGAAAATCAATTTATTTGAATGAAAAATATTTTGTACTTTTAAAAAACGTTGTTTGAATTAGAGTCTAAAATGTGACCATCTCCATTCCGCCACTATTACTCAATAGCTGCCTCTACCTTTGCCATTGTCACAATGATCATCACCGCTATCACAACCAGTACTTCTGTCACTATCGTTACCACCACTAATATAACTATTAATATGATAATATATAATTTAAACCATATAATTTAATATATATTTTTTAAAATTATTTTTCATAAACCAAAACAAAGGGAGCATTATATAATCAACCCACCAAACCAACTGTGCAACACTTTCATTAGATACCACATAAAATTTAATGGAAATGACCATACAGAGAGATATGATTTTGAAATTGCACATTAGTGGGACATTGAATGATTATTTGTATTTTTATAGTGGTGTAAATGTATTGTGTGCATGATATAAATTCTGAATCAGCAATGGTAGAGGGCCCAAATTTTGTGGCTCAAATGTGGCTCAAATGGCTAAAACGACGTCGTTTTGAGTACAAAACAACATCAAAATGGCCAAAACGACGTCGTTTTGGCCATTTGAGCCATATTTGAGCCACAGAATTAGGGCCTCAAACATTTTTCATTCTGAATATACATGGTGTAAGTTTTCACTGTGTGTCAGTTGCACGGCAAAAATTTCCATCTACATTGTAATAATTTTTTTTTACTGTTCCACTTATTTGTAATTTATCCTCACATAAAGTTACGTATATTAATTTATATATTATTTAGTATACTAACGGATTATGTGATATAATTTTACAAATTTTATGTCTTTATAATTTATATAATAAATAAATTTTATAATTTTAAAGTGAGAATATCATAATATATATTGATACACTAATTAATATACTAATTACATATACCATCCACGGTTTATCCTTTGATTTTTCTCCATGCGACGCAACCTGATTTGTTTGGAGAGCAATGTTTCTACCATTTATTACCAAACACTCCTCTGACCCCACCACGTGAATATGGAAAGTGTTTGGTATGATGATGAATAAATTGTTTTGAATATATGCAGACATAGGAGATTTTGTCCCTTGTTGTGACACTATAGTAATTGTTCGGGGATTTTTCTATGATACTTGAAGATAGTTTTAATGTACCATACATGAATGATTTTGGACTTTTAGATTTAAAAGTAAAATAAATCTAATTATTTACTGGTAATGATTAAAATTAGGTTAAAAAATCTAAGTAATTTCATAAAAAATAAGATAGTTTTCAATAATTTTGAAATCAAAAAGTAGTTTTCAACTTACTATAATAACTAAGTACACTTACTATTTGATATGATTATACTTACTATTTTTAATAACTATACTTACCATTCAATTATTAGTAAAATACACTTAACTTGCTATTCAGGTAACAGGTAAACTTAAAAAATTAAGGTATAATAAATTTTGAAAATCTCTAAAATAAATATAAAATTTATAAAATAGAATTTAAGAAAAAAATATATAATATAAATGTGAATTCTATACATTTTATGAAATATGATTTTTTTTATTATTTATTTATCTACTTAATAGCAATAAATGAAACCTAGTTTCCTTTTCATTTATCACACTTGAAAATAATAAACGCAATTAATGAAGAAATATAATTAATAAAATATAGAAAATTTTATAATTTATTTGAGAATTCTATGAACAAAATTTTATATTTATTTTTAAATTTTTTGAATATTTGAAGATTTAAAGATAAGATTGTTGTTGATTTGGAACTCTATAGGTAAGAATCTACATCTCTATAGTCTCTATCTCTTTTTTTACTTTAACTTTCCATGATATTTTGAATTTATAAATTTTAATGTTTTGTTGGAACAACATTTCACCTAGTTAAAAGAAAAATTATGAGATTTAAGTGGTAAGAAAAAAAAAATCAAGTTTGATGAAATAGTAAGTGCAGTCTTAAGTTTAGTTTAAATGATTGATTAATCAAGTCTACTAAAATAGTTAGTAGAGTCCCATTGAGTAGTAAGTATTGTTTAAGTGATGAGTCAAGTTTGATAAAGTAGTAAGTGTTGTTTAAGTGATGAGTCAAGTTTGATAAAGTAGTAAGTATAGTCTCATTTAGTAAGTGTTATTTAAATGAGTGGTAAGTCAAGTCTGATGAAGTAATAAGTAGAGTGTTATTGAGTAGTAAATGTGGTTTAAATGAGTAGTAATTAAGTCTGATAAAATATTAAGTATGGTTTAAATGAGTGGTTTCCAATTTATTACAACAACTATTCCACATAACTACACTTACCATTCAAACATTAATAAAATGCACCTAACCTCTAAAATAAATATAAAATTTATGAAATAGAATGTAAACCAAAAAAAAATGTACAAAATAAATATGAAATTTATAAATTTTATTATAATTTTTTACATTTTATGGAATATGATTTTTTTTTTATTTATCTACTTAATGGCAATGAATGGCAATAAATGAAACCTAGTATCTTTTTCATCTACCACAATAAATGCAATTAATGAGAAATATGATTAACAAAATATAGAAAAATTTCAAATTCATTTGAGGATTCCATAAACAAAATTTGATGTTCATTTCTAAAACTTTCGAAGATTTTAAGATAGAATTGTTGTTGATTTGGAACTTCTTAGGTAAGTCTCTCTCTTTTTACTTTCACTTTCATTATATTTTGAATTTTTAAATTTTTATGTTTTGTTGGAACAACATATCACCGAGTTAAAAGAATAATTAAGAGATTCAAGTGGGAAGAAAAAAAAAATCAAGTTTGATGAAATAGTAAATATAGTCTTAAGTTTAGTTTAAATGACTAATAAGTCAAGGACGTTCATTTCTAAAACTTTCGAAGATTTTAAGATAGAATTGTTGTTGATTTGGAACTCCTTAGTTAAGTGTCTCTCTTTTTACTTTCACTTCCATTATATTTTGAATTTATAATTTTTTATGTTTTGTTGGAATAACATTTCACCTAGTTAAAAGAAAAATTATGAGATTCAAATGGTAAGAAAAAAAAATCAAGTTTGATGAAATAGTAAATGTAGTCTTAAGTTTAGTTTAAATGATTGATAAATCAAGTCTAATAAAGTAGTAAATAGAGTCCCATTGAGTAGTAAGTATTGTTTAAATGAGTGATAAGTCAAATTTGATAAAGTAACAAGTATGGTCATTGAGTAGTAAGTGTAGCTTAAATGAGTGGTAAGTCAAGTCTGATAAAGTAGTACGGATAGTCTCATTGAGTAGTAAGTGTGATTTAAATGAATGGTAAGTCAAATTTGATGAAATAGTAAGTCCAGTCTCATTGACTAGTAAGTGTGGTTTAAATGGTTGATAAGTCAAGCTTGATAAAGTAGTAAGTAGAGTCTGATTGAGTAGTAAGTGTGATTCTAATAAAGTAGTAAGTATAGTCTCATTGAGTAGTAAGTGTGGTTTAAATAAATGATAAAATAAAGTAGAGTCTTATTGAGTAGTAAGTGTTGTTTAAATGACTGATAAGTCAAGTTTGATAAATTCGTAAGTAGAGTCTCATAGGGTAGTAAGTATGATTCAAATGAGTGGTAAGTCAAGTCTAATAAAGTAGTAAGTACAGTCTTATTGAGTAGTAAGTATGGTTTAAATGAGTGATAAGACAAGTATTGAGTAGTAAGTATGGTTTAAATGAGTGATAAGTCAAGTCTGATGAAATAGTAAGTACAATCTCATTGACTAGTAAGTGTGGTTTAAATGGCTGATAAGTCAAGTTTGATAAAGTAGTAAATAGTCTCATTGAGTAGTAAGTGCGATTCTGATAAAGTAGTAAGTACAGTCTCATTGAGTAGTAAGTGTGGTTTAAATGAGTTTAATTATCATTAAAAAACACAATGCTTACCATTCCTTCTCATTCTACTTGCAACTCTTTATGACTCAACTTACCACTTACCACTTATCATCCATTTTACCACCTAGTATTTTACTTACCATTTTCTACTTGTTCTTTCTTAATTAATTATGCTTATTGCAGATGGAAGACAACACTGAGCAAAACAAGAATAACATTATATATGAACTAGATGATGACGACGGTAATGATGGTGAGTATAATATTCATAATGAAGATGATATCATCAATTCTAATGATATTCCAACTAAAAGAGATATTAAGCGTCTAGATGAATTAACTGAAAATGATGTGTTTGAAATGACATTTGATTCAGAAGAAAACGGAGAAGGATTTTATAATTCGTATGCTACGGTGAAAGGCTTTAGTATTCGAAGGGATCAGTTGTATAAGGACAAGAATAATATGGTTATATCAAGGAATTGGGTATGTTCAAAAGAAGGACACAGACAATCCAAATACCTTGAGGTTGAAGAACGTAAAAGAGAACCAAAACAATTAACTAGAGTTGGTTGTCGTGCTTGTTTTCGTATCAAATACAATCGGAGTACTTCCAAATATGAAGTGAATGAATTTTTCAAAGAGCACAATCATTCCATGATAGGGCCTCTTGGTGTTCAATTTCTTCGCTCACACCGGAATGTTATGAGTGCCGACAAGGCACAAGGCAATGCAATGCATCATATTGGTATGAGGACAAGTCACATTATGGACTTTGCTGCACAACAAGCAGGTGGCTATGAGAATGTTGGGTTCATACAGAAGGACATGTACAACCATTTTGGGATTGAGAGTAGAGCGCAAGTTGTCGATGGTGACGCAAAAGGTGCTTTGGCTTACTTATGTGGTAAAGAAGAGCAAGATCCAATGTTTTATTATAAATATGATGTAGACGAAGAAAATCGATTAAATAATTTGTTTTGAACTGATGGTGGATCTCGAACATATTATCTATATTTTGGTGATGTGTTGATGTTTGATACTACGTATTGAACAAATACGTACAACAAACCTTTTGTGATACTACAAGGTGTGAGCAACCACTTTCAAACGATTGTTTTTGGGTGTGCACTGTTAACTTCCGAGATAGTAAAGACATACATATGGGTGTTAGAGAAATTTCTTGATGCGATAGATCACAAGATGCCTTTATTCGTAATCACTGATGGGGATAAGGCCATGCGTAGAGCAATCAAAACAGTTATGCCTACTGCTCGACATCGATTATGTAAATGGCATCTTAAAATGAATGCTCTTTCCAATATCCACATAGAGGGATTTCTTCATAGCTTTGAAAAATGCATGTCAATGCAATGTACACAAGAAATGTATTGAATTAGAGTGGAAGAACCTTGTAGACAAGTATGGCCTTCATAATAACAAGTGGATTGTAGATGTATATTGCAAGCATACTCCATGGGCTGAAGCATACCTCCATGGACATTTCTTTGCTGGTGCAAAAACCACGCAACGTTGTGAGAGATGAATGCATTTTTGAATCGATTCCTAAAGGTGCGCCTAAGGCTCTTTGAATTTGTAAGGGCATATGACAGAGCACTTGCAAGACTTCGCCATAACGAGGCTAAGGCACAATCCGAAATTGAGAATACCACTCTTATTCTTTCTATAGGTATAAAAGGGATTGAAAGACATGTAACTGATATATTTACTCGTGCCATATTTTTCAAATTTCGTGAACAAATAAAATCCGAGCAAGTGTTATTTATGTCAGGAAAAAATGATATAGAAGATATTCACGTATACTATTGGTCTATGTATACACATCCAGAATCCACATGGAATGTACAATATCGGCTAAGTGATCATGCCATGAAATGTTCTTGTTTGTATTTTGAATCATGTGGAATACCATGTTCCCATATGGTATTAATCATGAAAATGGAGCATTTGAAAGAAATCCCTTCTAGTTGTATATTACAAAGGTGGACCAAAAATGTCAAGGCTTCCACTTTACTTGGTAAGACCCCTTTTCCAGAATGGTTACGCAAACAACACGGTTTGGTGCATTGTTAAGTGAATGTACTGAGATGTGCTATTATGCTTTTGCACTTAACCAATGGATACGAAGAAGCTAGAGATGCAGTGACAAAGTTCACATGTCGAATGAAAGATTTGTATGTCCAACATGTTGAAGGAAATGGAACAAAAGGAAAAAGCAATGTTAAAGGGACATGTTTGCATTTTGGTGTTGGTGATCCTCTCTTTACAAAGATGAAGGGGATTCGTTCTGTTGCAAAAGATAAGTTTTCAAAGCCAAGAAAATGTGGTCATTGTAGGTATCTAACAATTTAATTTATCTAGTAAATAATTAAATTTATATACTAAGTGTAATGTGTTTTCTTACAGAGGTACTGGTCATACGAGGAATAAGTGTCCAAAACTAGAAAATGAGAATATTGATTCTTTTCCTACACAAGATACTTATGTATCAGGGGCAAGCATGTTGCACCAAGAAGGTGGTTTCAATGTCGACCTTACTTTTACTAATAGTGACTACAATATAATGGGATGTGGTTCCAGTGGGCACCCTACTTTTGCTGGAACTGACTACAATATAATGGGATGTGATTCCAATATCTATCCTAACTTTGTGGTAATAATTTTTTTTAAAACTTTTATTCACAAATTTTATGTTTCAGAATTTATTAATTATTGGTTACATTATGTAGGTACGTACATGCTCAGAAACTCTTGACAGCATTTATGGCCGTGTCATAAGAGGGACAATGGACTTGTCAAAGTGATTGTAGCAATCTTCGAGACAATCAAAGAAATCAGTCTTATATTTTTATTTTTTGTGTGACATTACTTGTTGTGTAAGGCTTATATTTATAAGGCATATGACTTTTTATAGGTATAAGACAAATGATAGTGTAAGATTTTTACCATTCTCAAACACAATACTTACCACTATGATTTCATTCATCATGTTCATAACAACATAATGGTAAGCAATGTAGTAAGTGGAGTCTATTTTAAGTGGTAGTAAGTGAGGTTTATTTGAGTGGTAAGTAAAACCCAACAAACTGGTAAGTAGAGTCTTCTTGACTAATAAGTATGATTGAATAAAATAGTAAGCCAAGAGTAATGAAGTAGTAAGTGGAGTTTATTTGAGTGGAAATAAGTAGGGTTTATTTGAATAGTAAGTGAAATGTAAAAAAGTGGTATGATATATATTTATAAGGCAATGCTTACTAATTGTTCTTATGCTACTTACCATTTATCAACACAATAATTACCATTATGATTTTATTCACCATGTTCATAACAACATAATGGTTTTCCATGAACACATAAACTATTTGGAAAATAGTTTACAAAGTCATCATCACTATCATCAGAGAAGTCTGAAATGTCGGGATTAGAAACTAGCAATGAATTTTCAATGATTGATGTGATAGCACTGTCACAATCAAAATGAGATTTTTTCTTGGCATATTCAATATAATGAAATCTATCCAATCTTCGTTGCATCTGTGTATTCTCTCTCTGTAGCCTTGATATGACTGTTGCATCATTGCATGATTTGTTTCTACATAGTTCAGCTGAACATGCCCTTGGAACCCGTAGCCCATGCCATCGACAATATATCTCAAGTTCACAACATTTTTCAAAGAGGTCTTGCAATTGCAAGTTATTTCTGTCAACATTGACACCGTGTGGTGGATGATCGTATGCATGACCAACAATTACATGACCCACATCTGATTGCCATGGATCATGCATGAAAAGAGGTTTATTATGGAAGTGGCGTTTGGTTCCATACCATGTCTTTCCTAATGGATCAGTATAGGAACCTATTGTTGGAGGTGTTTGAAAATCATCATCACTACCATGACTAAATGTAGAGCTAGATGATGCAATATTTTCAGATTTTCATTTAGGCGTTTTGAATACTGAGGCTTGTAGTGAAGTGTGACGTATACAAGGGAGGTTTAATAAGAGTGTCACATGTGATCTATTAGTATTATTTTATTCATTGTTAATAGTCACATGTGAATAGTCATATGTACTAATGTCATGTTCAATCATATTCAAACATTTGAATGGTCAATAGTCATATGTACTAGTGTCATGATCAATAATTTTCAGTAGTCACATGTGAATTATATGAGTCTCATTCAGCACTAAGTGGGGTTTAATTGACTTGCAAGTGAGATTTATTTAAGTGGTAAGTAGAGTGTCATTAACCAGTAAGTATGGATTAATAAAATGGTAAGCAAAGAGTAATGAAATAGTAAGTAGAGTCTATTTCACTGATAGTAAGTGAGGCTTATTTGAATGGTAAGTGAAGTGTAAAAGAGTGGTAAATATAGTCTATTTTTAATGGTAGTAAGTGAGGCTTATTTGAGTGGTAAATAGAGTTTTTTTAACTAGTAAGTATGATTGAATGAAATGGTAAGTCAAGAGTAATAAAGTATTATTTTAATCATTGTTCATAATTGATACGACCCAAACCCGCCCCTATGGGTTTAGCATCGTAACCAGCCAGTAATCCGTGGACTACCAAAGGCCTCTGAACAGATCAACAAATAATAAGGGGCTGCAGAAGCAATAATACAAAATAGATAAGGTCCAATGAGCTGTGATAACGTACATGGGACAGAACATTTCAAAACTGATTTATATATATATATATATATATGCCAGTCCAGATACACAATATTTACAAGGTATACACAGATTGTACTTCCCAAGACCTGACCTTACAGAACATATACAAAGACTAGCATGAAATACAAAACAGCCTAGACGTTAAACTTCGATCGGAACCTCCTCGGGAGGCACAAAGGTTGGCTGACAAAACGGTACGGAAGGCCATCAACTCTGGCCCTAGTCATGTGCCAGCTCACCTACATACATAATATAAACTGTGAGTGGAAGCCCAGTGAATAATAACAGGGTAAAGGGGTTATATGAATGATGTCCAACACAAGTTAGAATCCAGCGTTTAAATCAGAGCATAATCAGACTTCAACAGAAACAGATTCATATACATTTACATATTCAGATTTTGCATAAGATCATACATGGTACACCTATTAGCTATCAGAACAGATTGGTCCGGAGACCCACATACATAGTTGGTACCAACGACCATAAAGGTCCATAACTTGCGCGCAAGTAGCCATGGTATTGTTACCCCCAAGCAAGGGCCACGTGCAGATTAGCCACGGTATTGTTACTCCCGGGCGAGGGCTAGATACAGATTGGCCGCGGTATTGTTACCCCTGGGCGAGGGCCACGTGAACTAAGGGTGCCACAAATACTTTTCAGAAAATTGGACATTCATTCATAATTCATAAGATAGCATTTCAGAAAACAGATCATACAATACCAGTTAGAAAATACTTCAATTGAACATAACTTTACAGAGTTATTACTCACAGTGGGCTTGGAGACAGACAGACAGTGCAGATCGATCAGACAGGACGTGGCGCGTGACCTACATGACACATACAGATACACACTTGCAACACACATTCTAATTGTACAAAACTTACGTCAATAGTTCTTAGTGTGTTTCTAGCCTTAAATCCTCACTATAGAGTCTTAAACATGGCCTAGGAATGCCTAGGATGGAATAAGGATGCAAAGATGCACTTTAAAACACTTTTCAAAACTTTGTTGAAACAGGGGTCCCGTTCGAGCGTGGCCTTCTACGCTCGAGCGGACATGTAGACAAAAGGAATCCGCTCGAGCGTGGAGTACCCCGCTCGAGCGGACTACAAGCTACAGTAAAAGTACTGGATGCATGAAATTCACGCTCGATGGGCGTTCGATACCCGCTCGAGCGTGAGACACAAGTCCTCGCTCGAGTGTGCATTACCCTGCTCGAGTGGACTAAAAGCACAGGCAAAGTACTGGATACACGAAATTCCCGCTCGAGCGTCATTTTACCCGCTTGAGCGTACTGCACGAACTCAGTATGTACGCTCGAGAGTGGAGTTCCCCGCTCGAGCGTGAGTTCAAAATCTGGAATTTCTAGATTTGAACCTCAAGCTCAAAACTCAACTACAATGCATCAAATTCGATCATTTTGGGCTAATTTTCTAGAAAACACTTGTAAACTCATAATATGACATGTTTCAAAGATCAATTTGCAAAATCAAAGTCCAAAGGTAGTTCAATTAAACACAATTTTCAAAGAAACTTCTAGAACATGATGGATATGTAATATGCATGAATTTAATCAACTTCAAGACTTCCAATTCATGCTCCTAAGAGCCAATTCTTTCAAAAACAAGATGAAATCATGGACTTTAACCAAAATGTAAACATGTATGCAAGAATTTTCATGAAAACAACTTTAAACTTCAAGATATGCACATGCATGCATGATTTAGTTCTAAATTCAACATTTCAAGCCACAACTAGACTTCTATCACTAATATCACCATGGACCATGCTAGAACAACTCAAATACATAAGTGAGGGGATGAGTCTCCTACTTTAAGTCTTGAATTTTAGGTGAGGAAGCTCAATTTTGCAAATCTTTTACCAATTCCTCAAGTCTCTAAGCCAAATCTCAATGGAAGGTAAGTTTTCTCTTCTCTCACTCTTTTCTACGTTTTTGGTCACAAAAATGGCTGAGGAAATGTTTTGAAGTGTATGCAATTGAGTTCTAAGCAATGGTACCTACGTGGCCCACTAATGGCAATGTCGTAAATAATTGAACTAATGTAATTTAATGTTATTTAATTTAATTTAATCGCTCCAGACCAAATTTTAATTAAACCTACCATAAAATTCTATAAATCTTAACTAGCACATAAATCAAGTCGATTTCTGATTCGGACGCCGATAAGGCTTTCAATTCGCAATTTAAAGTCAAAGACATGAACAGATCATTTTATCGCAAACAGATAGAAACACATAAATAATGCAATACACATGCAAATAAATCCCAAATCCTTCCTAAATTACTAGTAAGCATAATTAATCATGAATTAACATTAATCGGAGGTCGGGGTCATTACAATAGTCACATGTGAATAGTCATATGTACTAATGTCATATTCAATCATTTGAATGGTCAATAGTCATATGTACTAATGTCATGATCAATCATTTTCAATAGTCACATTTGAATTATATGAGTCACACTCATCAATAAGTGGGGTTAAATCGAGTTGTAAGTGAAACTTATTTAAGTGGTAAGTGGAGTGTCATCAACTAGAAGTATGATTGAATAAAATGGTAAGCAAAGAGTAATAAAGTATTAATTGGAGTTTATTTGAGTGGTAGTAAGTGAGGCTTATTTGAGTGGTAAGTTAAGTCTAATAAACTAGTAAGTAGAGTCTTTTTAACTAGTAAGTATGATTGAATAAAATAGTAAGCAAAGAATAATAAAGTAATAAGTGGAGTTTATTTGAGTGGTAGTAAGTGAGACTTATTTAAGTGGTAAGTCTAATAAACTAGTAAGTATGATTGAATAAAATAGTAAACAAAGAGTAATAAAGTAGTAAGTGAAGTTTATTTGAGTGGTAGTAAGTGAGGCTTATTTGAGTGGTAAGTTAAGCCTAACAAACTAGTAAGTAGAGTCTTTATGACTAGTAAGTATGATTGAATAAAATGGTAAGCAAAGAGTAATGAAGTAGTAAGTGGAGTTTATTTGAGTGGTAGTAAGTGAGGCTTATTTGAATGGTAAGTTAAGTCTAATAAACTAGTAAATAGAGTCTTTTAACTAGTAAGTATGATTGAATAAAATGGTAAGCAAAGAGTAATAAATTAGTAAGTGGAGTTTATTTGAGTGGTAGTAAGTGAGGCTTATTTGAGTGATAAGTTAAGTCTAACAAGCTAGTAAGTAGAGTCTTTTTAATTAGTAAGCATGATTGAATAAAATGGTAAGCAAAGAGTAAAAAGGTAGTATGTGAAATTTATTTGAGTGGTAGTAAGTGAGGCTTATTTGAGTGATAAGTTAAGTCTAACAAATTGGTAAGTAGAGTCTTTATGACTAGTAAGTATAAAGAGTAATAAAGTAGTAAGTGGAGTTTATTTGAGTGGTAGTAAGTGAAGCTTATTTGAGTAGTAAGTTAAATCTAATAAACTAGTAAGTAGAGTCTTTTTAACTAGTAAGTATGATTGAATAAAATGATAAGTAAATAGTAATAAAATAGTAAATGGAGTCATTGAAGTATAATAAAGTCGTAAGTGATAATTAATTCAAATCCTGCCCATGTACAATCCACATCCAAATTACTAAAAAATGACAAAAATCATATGACTAAAATCCATTTACTCTACATCCTCCGCAAAGCAAATTCAGTTAAAATTCACATAATTCAAGTATGAACATGCAACAACATTGATACATGACAATTATCTATCGCAAGCCAACTATTCACAGAGTTGTCGTGGCAATCTCGTGCATTTAAGCTCTAATAAACCTCCAAAGCCAATTGATTTGATAGCTTCTTTTTGTAATGGTTAAAGCAATTGTATTAACTCTTAAACTGAGTTCAATGCTGTCCGAGTTGTAGCCAAACACAATAACAACAAATACATTAGACCAAATTTAAATTCCAAAACATATTATGAAAACTTAATCCTATATTAAAACACTACAATTAAAACATATTATTAATATCATTAATTTTTTATAGTGTTCTTCTGACACACTGAACGTTTAATTAAATACCACATAAATATTTATAGTTCATACTTATGGGTGTATGTGATAACATATTATTAAATAATTAATAATAAATAAAAAAAAAAAACTGATTTAGCACTGGGTTATATGGGATTAATTAGGGATTTTTTAAGGCCAAATTAACAGAAATATGAAATTCTAATACTGGTTAGGTCAATTAAAATTAAAGATAGTAAATAAATAATAATATGGAATAACAATAATAAATCTGTAAAGTAAAAATAAAATAAAATAATTAATTTTATGATGCTACATGATTTATATTAGGAACATTGAAACACTTAACACCTAAACAAATAAATAAATGAAAAAAAAAAGGGGTTTGGCCCAGCAATGTTTATGGAATTCGGCCCAAGAAAAGAAAACAAAAAGGGCCCAAGCATATGTATTAGGAAGATAATCCTTATCCATAAAAGATTTAAATCTTATAATGGATCTTCAATTAATAGCTCATATCTCTAGCCTCATGATGCCTCCAAGGGAGAGAGGCTACGTGTCCTTCATCCCTGGACTCAACAAACAGTATATAAAGGGGACTAGTGGGCTGTGATTCAGAAAAAAA
This sequence comes from Camellia sinensis, assembly GCF_055761805.1. Classification (NCBI taxonomy): domain Eukaryota; kingdom Viridiplantae; phylum Streptophyta; class Magnoliopsida; order Ericales; family Theaceae; genus Camellia; species Camellia sinensis. The sequence goes on from NC_138963.1 coordinate 148,813,415, forward strand.
ACAAAGAGAAGAAAACGAAAGAAAAACAAAAAAAAAGGAAGAGTAAGAAACGAGAGAAATATACAAGTAAGGAAAGGAAGTTCTGCTAGTAAAGTAAAGGCTAAGGGTTATACTTAAGGTGAGATATGTTATACCTTGATTTACCATTATATGTTTTACAAATGTTTTGAGTTACCATAGCTTATTTCAAACAAGTTATATTTGTCAAGTTATATAAATAAAAGTTATGTTTATAAATATTTCAGTTGCGTGGGTTACTTTCTAAACTCTATTTACTTAAAAGGAGACCCATGGATATATTAGTTTAAATTTTAGTATATATTTGATTATAACCTTATAAACAATTATGTTTTGTAAGTACCACCACGAGAGTCCCACGCCTTGGGGGACTTAAATAACCACTGGCCTCTGTTTGACTACTTTGTGGTCCTTTGTTTGTCATGGATCCACTGACCTCTGTTCTGACTGTCACTTCTGTGACCTCTGTTCTGCTCTGTTTTATACCGTGGTTATGATTATTATTTACATGATTTCTGTATTCTGCCACTTTAAATAAATTGTCATTTTAAATTAAATGTTACAAATGTTTTAGCCTAATTAATTATCCATGTATATTTTGTATTCCCTACACTTGGCATAGCATTTCTCACTCTGCTGTGTGCTTATAGCTGTTATCCTTTCAGGTGACGAGATGTGAGGGAAATCCATAACCTTACCAAATGGAACCTGCATATGGACTGATGATGAATCACTATTTTACCTTTCTTTCTTTTTTTATTTTTGCTTCCTTTTGTCTCTATTCGGGGCTGGTCACTGAATAATAAAATAATAAAAGCCCTAAAAATGTATTTCCTTTTTCTTAAATAGTAAGATGTAGTAAAATTTCTGTTTAAGTATTTTTAGTTGCGCAGCTTAATCTACTTCGAATGAGAATAAGTTAGTAAGTCACGATTCCAACTCTAAGCCCTGGGGTTGGGTCTTGACAAAGGTGGTATCAGAGCAACGGTTCGGAAAAAAAAAAAAAAGTTATAAATAAATCTATAACTAAAACTATATAGATAAAAATAAATAAATAAATAACTAAATAAATAAATATATATATACATATATGAATATATGTGGTAAAATATAATAATAAATAATTACATGTGACGTTAGTTTTCCTGTGTAAAATCTCACGTTTATTCTGGTGTTGTAGGATGTCAGAGATTTATCTTGATGATGCTTTCTAGAATGACCTCCAGGCCATCAACTTAAATGAAATTTTAGCCGAACACCTTGCCCCCGCCCCCGCTTCCCCTGAAGGTTGGGGAGATTCTGAAGAGATAGTCAGGGAATTACACCCAGGTCTTGGCCGATTGATGGGACGGCCAATTTATATCCAGGTTGACCCTACAGACGTTCCACACCTATTATGGAGGCACAACCTTGACCACACACGCAGACGTTTTCTCGGACCATCTCGCGTCCTTGGCGTCGCCCCGGGTCATGACCGCCCGCACTATATTATAGGCCCGCTACCCCCAGAGTTTGCAGCCAGAAGGGGGAATATGTACCCCGAGGATTATATTCTCACCACAGTTCCAAATCCACTAGAGATCATTAATATGCAAAATGTTGACTTCGAAAATGACCTGCCATATGTTGAGACACCTGTTTGGATTGTCGACCGAACATTTGTGGGTCATATACGGTCTATCCCCATTTTCGCGGTCCAGGTAGCATGGGTGTGTTTTGGTGTAATCCAGTTGGGGTGGGAGTTCGAGCTTTTTATGCAGCACTATTTCCCCTGGTTTTTCGGCCCATCTGACCCACCACTCTAGATCTGGCTAGTAGAAAATCTTTTGTATACTAATCTTGATATGCTCTAGTCCTCTTTTTGTTGACTTTTGTTTTGTTTACCACAGGGATGGGACACCAATATATTTTGACTAATGTAAATGTGTAATGTTGGCAGTTTATATAAATATAAAGTATACTACATGTTATGCTATATATGCTGCATTGAAAATATAATATCTCGTTTATTACTTGTAGAATGGCTAATGGTAATGGGAGTGAGTCGTCAGTTAGTGGTACGGAATCAATGGAAAGAGTAATGGAAAGAGCGGTTGCTAGTTTTCTACAAACCTTGCAAGCTAACATCAACAATGGGACGCCGGGACAGCAAGAAGGGTCGGTTACCATAAAACAGTTCCAGGATTTGAAACCTACCATATTTACTGGCGGCCCAGACCCAATGGTAGCAGACGCTTGGGTTAAAGACATGGAAAAGATTTTCCGTGCCCTACCTTGCACCGAGAGGCAAAAGGTAACGTTCGCCACCTTCACTTTCAAAGACGATGCACAGGAATGGTGGCTTCTCACTCTGGCCAAAGAAGAAATTACGACTTGGGCAAGATTCTTGGAAGTATTCTATGAAAAATACTTTCCAGATTCATTGCGGGAGCAGAAGGCATCCGACTTCATACATCTTAAGCAAGGAACCATGACGGTGGCCGAATATGAGAGCAAGTTCACACAACTCGCTCGATTTGCAACATACGTCATCCCCACTGAAGTTCAAAAAGCAAGAAAATTTGAAGCAGGGTTGGATGCTGGGATTAAAGACAGACTTGAGGTCTTGAAATTGCCAACCTATGCAGAAGTGGTAGACCGGGCGTACATAGCGGAAAAGGAAATTAAAGCCTCGCGTTCCGGAGAACCAAACTATAAGAAGCGATTCTGGGAAAGGGATAACAGAAGACCGGGTGTTGCACCTCATAAAAAGGTAAACATGGGCACAACCAGCTCAGGCCACCACGGTCCTACCAACCCTCGAGGTGGCACTATTCCAACTTGCCCCACTTGTGGGAGGATTCATTGGGGACAATGCCATTGAGACACGGGAGCGTGTTTTAGATGTGGACAGTTTGGCCACTTGCTAAGAGATTGTCCAAAGATGGTTAATCCTACAGCCAGCCCCTCTGGCCCAGTCAAGAGAACTGTGGGACCGGAAGGAGAAAAGAAGGACCAAAACCGCCAAGGTCGGGTTTTCGCTTTGGTACCTGGAAAACCGAAAGTTACCGAAAATGTTGTGTCATGTACACTTTCTATCTGTGGTCTTTTAGCTCATGTCCTTATTGACTCTGGGTCAACTCATTCTTTTGTTGCACCACACTTTGCCGCCAAGTTAACATCAACACTCGAACCATTAGGATATACATTGTCTATGTCTTTTCCTTCTGGTAAGTCTGCTTGTAGTACTGATGTGTACAGATCTTGTGTTGTATTCCTAAAAGGCAAAACCTTATATGTAGACTTAATTCCCCTCCGCATTGAAAACTTTGATGTAATCTTAGGTATGGATTGGCTGACTGCCAACCACGCCTCTATCGATTGTAAAGCCAAAAAGGTCTTCCTCAAGTTACCAAACCAACCCAAAATTGTTTTTGATGGGGCTGAAATTTCCAACCCTTCCTATATCATATCCTCCATGGTGGCTCCACGACTCCTAAGAAAGGGTTGTGATAGTTATATTTGTTATGTGATTGATACACAAAAAGCGGCCCCTACCGTTGATGCAATTCCGGTAGTTCGAGAATTCCCGGATGTCTTTCTTGAAGATTTACCCGGTATTCCAGTTGATCGAGAAATCGAATTCACTATTGAAACCCAACCTGACACGCAACCTATATAAAAAACTCTCCTTATCGCATGTCGATGACAGAATTGAAAGAGCTGAAGACTCAACTCCAGGAACTCCTGGACAAAGGTTTTATCCGACCTAGTACCTCACCTTGGGGAGCTCCAGTATTGTTCGTGAAGAAAAAGGATGGCACGATGAGATTATGCATCGATTACCGGGAGCTGAACAAGGTCACCATCAAGAATCGATATCCTCTGCCGCGAATCGATGACTTGTTCGATCAACTTCAAGGCGCACAAGTATTTTCCAAAATTGACTTACGTTCTGGCTACCATCAGCTAAAGGTTAAAACGGAAAGCATTGAAAAGACGACCTTCCGAACCCGTTACGGGCACTACGAATTTCTTGTCATGCCTTTTGGCGTCACAAATGCCCCAGTAGCCTTCATGGACCTCATGAACAGAGTATTCAAACCCTATCTTGATGAGTTCGTTATCGTTTTCATTGACGACATCCTCATATACTCCAAGTCACCAGAAACTCATGAGCGGCACTTACGAATGGTTCTACAAACACTACGTGATCACAAACTCTACGCCAAGTTGGAGAAATGCGAATTCTGGATCACTAGTGTACACTTTCTCGGTCACGTTATTAACAAAGACGGCATCTCGGTTGATCCCCAAAAAGTTGCAGCAATCGTGGACTGGCCACGACCTACTAATGTGTCAGAAATCCGAAGTTTCTTGGGTCTAGCCGGTTATTATCGACGCTTCGTGCAAGATTTCTCAAAAATAGCATCGCCCTTGACCCAACTAACTCAAAAGAACACACCCTTTGAATGGACTGATAAACAGGAGCGTTGCTTTCAAGAATTAAAAGGTCGACTTGTATCAGCCCCTATACTAGCACTCCCTACCGGAGCAAAGGGGTTCGTAATTTATAGTGATGCCTCATACAATGGGTTGGGTTGTGTTCTCACGCAAGACGGAAAGGTCATTGCTTATGCGTCACGATAATTGAAGACTCACGAGAAGAACTACCCGACTTACGATTTGGAATTGGCTGCGGTGATCTTTGCTCTCAAAATCTGGCCTCATTATCTCTACGGTACAACATGCGAGATTTATACTGACCACAAGAGTTTAAAATATCTATTCACGCAGAAGGAACTGAATATAAGGCAACAGCGGTGGTTAGAATTTATGAAAGACTATGAGATAGAGATCCATCACCATTCGGGCAAAGCTAACGTGGTAGCGGACGCACTGAGCCGAAAATCGACGAGAAGTTTGGCATGCACTCTCGTTTCCCGCAAGGTCAATGGGTTGCTCGCCAATGTAATCGTGGAGCCTACATTGATTGGAGAAATCAAAGCACGCCAATGGGAAGATAAACTCTTGAAGAAAAGGGTACGAGGAACAAGGGAACACGCCTGATCCTGATTTTATGATGAGCAATGAGATACTGAAATTTTGAAATCGAATTTGCATACCCGACATCCCGAAACTCAAGAAGAAGATACTGGAGGAAGCTCATAACTCAAGATTTGCAGTTCACCCTGGCAACACAAAGATGTATCATGATCTGAAGGAACATTACTGGTGGACCGGAATGAAAAGAGATATAGCAAACCATGTTTCTAAATGTCTACATTGTCAGAAGGTTAAAGCAGAACATCAGAGACCGGCGGGGCTACTGCAACCATTCCCTATTACTGAATGAAAATGGGAACACATTACTATGGATTTCATGGTCGGGCTACCACAGTCTTTTTCAAGAAATGATGCAATATGGGTTATAGTAGACCGATTGACAAAATCAGCACACTTCCTACCAATCAAAATCATATACGCTCTGAATAAATTTGCCACTTTATATATCAAAGAGATTATTCGGTTGCATGGTATTCCAGTTTCAATCGTGTCTGACCGAGACCCTCGATTCGTGTCTCACTTCTGGAATAAATTGCAAGAAGCGTTGGGAACTACACTGAAGTTCAGCACGGCTTATCATCCACAAACTGATGGGTAATCCGAAAGAACAATCCAGACGTTGGAAGACATGTTACGTGTATGCGTGTTGGACCTCAAAGGTAACTGGGAAGAGCACCTACCTTTAGTGGAATTTGCCTATAACAACAGCTATCAGGCAAGCATTGGAATGGCACCATACGAAGCTCTGTATGGAAGGAGATGTCGATCACCCCTGTGCTGGACGGAAGTTGGAGATAGGAAATCGTTAGGCCCCGAAATCGTGCAAATCACAAGTGAGAAGATCCAACTCATCCAACAGCGGATTCGCACTGCTCAGAGCCGCCAGAAAAGTTATGCGGATACTCGGAGACGAGACTTGGAATTTCAAGTAGGAGATCATGTGTTTCTCAAAATCTCACCAACAAGAGGAGTGATCCGATTCGGATAGCGCGGAAAGCTAAATCCACGTTACATCGGGCCATTTGAGATACTGGAAAGAATTGGTCCTGTAGCCTATCGTCTTGCACAACCTCCTGAGTTATCTAAAATCCACAACGTGTTTCACGTATCAATGCTCCAACGATATCTCGAGATCCAGAACATGTCATCGACTATGAGAACTTGGAAGTGCGAGAAGATCTCTCTTACGAAGAACAACCAGTGCAGATTCTCGATCGTCGTAATCAAGTTCTCCGAAACAAGACCATACCGCTGGTAAAGGTCTTATGGCGAAATCATCATACCGAAGAAGCTACGTGGGAAACAGAAAACCAAATGCGAGTCAAATACCCACACCTCTTTGAAAGTTAAGGTACGTCAAGTTTGGGGACAAACTCCTATTAGAAGGGGAGAAATGTGACACACTGAAACGTTTAATTAAATACCACATAAATATTTATAGCTTATACTTATGGGTGTATGTGATAACATATTATTAAATAATTAATAATAAATAAAAAAAAAACCTGATTTAGCACTGGGTTATATAGGATTAGTTAGGGATTTTTTAAGGCCAAATTAACAGAAATATGAAATTCTAATACTGGTTAGGTCAATTAAAATTAAAGATAGTAAATAAATAATAATATGGAATAACAATAATAAATCTGTAAAGTAAAAATAAAATAAAATAATTAATTTTATGATGCTACATGATTTATATTAGGAACATTGAAACACTTAACACCTAAACAAATAAATAAATGAAAAAAAAGGGGGTTTGGCCCAGCAATGTTTATGGAATTCGGCCCAAGAAAAGAAAACAAAAAGGTCCCAAGCATATGTATTAGGAAGATAATCCTTATCCATAAAAGATTTAAATCTTATAATGGATCTTCAATTAATAGCTCATATCTCTAGCCTCATGATGCCTCCAAGGGAGAGAGGCTACGTGTCCTTAATCCCTGGACTCAACAAACAGTATATAAAGGGGACTAGTGGGCTGTGATTCAGAAAAAAATAAAGAGAAGAAAACAAAAGAAAAACAAAAAAGAGGGAAGAGTAAGAAACGAGAGAAATATACAAGTAAGGAAAGGAAGTTCTGCTAGTAAAGTAAAGGCTAAGGGTTATACTTAAGGTGAGATATGTTATACCTTGATTTACCATTATATGTTTTACAAATATTTTGAGTTACCATAACTTATTTCAAACAAGTTATATTTGTCAAGTTATATAAATAAAAGTTATGTTTATAAATATTTTAGTTATGTGGGTTACTTTCTAAACTCTATTTACTTAAAAGGAAACCTATGGATATGTTAGTTTAAATTTTAGTATATATTTGATTATAACCTTATAAACAATTATGTTTTGTAAGTACCACCACGAGAGTCCCACGCCTTGGGGGACTTAAATAACCACTGGCCTCTGTTTGACCACTTTGTGGTCCTTTGTTTGTCATGGATCCACTGACCTCTGTTCTGACTATCACTTTTGTGACCTCTGTTCTGCTCTGTTTTATACCGTGGTTATGATTATTATTTACATGATTTCTGTATTCTGCCACTTTAAATAAATTGTCATTTTAAATTAAATGTTGCAAATGTTTTAGCCTAATTAATTATCCATGGATATTTTGTATTCCCTACACTTGGCATAGCATTTCTCACTCTGCTGTGTGCTTATAGCTGTTATCCTTTCAGGTGACGAGATGTGAGGGAAATCCATAACCTTACCAAATGGAACCTGCATATGGACTGATGATGAATCACTATTTTACCTTTCTTTTTTTTATATTTTTGCTTCCTTTTGTCTCTATTCGGGACTGGTCACTGAATAATAAAATAATGAAAGCCCTAGAAATGTATTTCTTTTTTCTTAAATAGTAAGATGTAGTAAAATTTCTGTTTAAGTATTTTTAGTTGCGCAGCTTAATTTACTTCGAATGAGAATAAGTTAGTAAGTCACGATTCCAACTCTAAGCCCTGTGATTGGGTCTTGACAGTTCTTTCATTGCATTTTATAAATATTGTGTGTGTATATATATATATATATATATATATATATATATATATATATATATATATTCTTTTAAGATTACTCACCCAAGTCTCAATTATTCACTAATAGGACAATTAATCAAGCCTACATATCCCCCCATTCTATAAACAAAAACAATAGTAGAAATGGGGCCATTATGGACTATCTTGCATTAAAAAAAAAAAAAGAAATAAAACAAAATAAAACAAAACAAAAAAAAAGTCACAAATTAGACCACATGAACTATATTGCTTTCAAAAATAAATGTAATAAAGCATATGGTCACATATACACAATCTCCAAAGCAAACCGGTAATAGATATGTGACCATCATGGATTATCTTACTTAAAAAAAATAATAGAAATAAGACATAGAAAAAAAAAAAAAAACCACAAATGGGCCACCATAGACTATCTTACTTTTAAAAATATAAACAACAAAGCATGAGATAATACAAAAAATTCAACCATTTATTGTCTAGCAAAAAGCGTCAAAGTCCCCATTACCCACCAATGGGACAATTTGTCAATCATTCATGTCCTTCCATTCCAAAAACAAAGAAAGTGCATAAATGATAAAGAAAAAAAAAAAGAAAAAAAGAAAAGAAAAGGAAGAAAGAACATAAAAATGACAAATGGGACCACCATTACTTTAAAAAAATAAGTAACAAAGCATATGAGACAACACAAAATTTATACCCACAAACAAACAAACTCCAAAGCATATGAGACAACAGTATACCTAGTATTCTAGAAAGATTTGGGGATTGAAAGAAACAAATGCTACCTCCAACCACATACTAAAAATCCAAAAAAATACCATACAAAAATAATTTAAAAACAAAAACAATCAATATATATATATATATATATATATAAACAAAAACAATCTCTCTCTCAGCTACGATACAAAGCTATAAAGTTGTATGAGAAGCATAAAATTGACATCAAATTAACCAGATTTCTTCATCAGCAAGGAGAATTAATTATATGATTTACTTGTAAAAATAGAGGACATCACCAGCCCATATGAAGCCTTTGTTGAGTTACTTTCACGGGTAAGACAAATGAACAAGGCTGTAGCGAACTAGGCTGGCAGTAGCACTTTTAACATACTACATGAAAAAGATAGTGAACAATACCAGATCTATGAGAACAAACTGGTAACCATCTTTATAATTTAAAAATCTTTTAATTTTCACAAATTGCTTTTTTATTTATAGTTGCTTTAGTCTAAATGGAACTAAAAATAAAAAGAAAAGTTTAGCAATTTTCTTTGTGTTTACTGGATTTTTTTTTTTTTTTTTTTTTGCATTTCAAAATTTGAAGGCTTTTTGACTAAAACTTCCTAAGAGATAATAATTAAAATAAAAAAATAAATAAAAAAGCACCAATTTAAAAAAAAAATTCCATTGAAAATTTCGTGTTAAAAAAGTGATTATTGTATAACATTACTAAACCAATTCATTCATATTTAGTTGGGAGCAATAGGATGAATTCCTTCTTGTCAAACAATGGCCCTATTTGGTAGAGCTTATTTCCAACTTATTTTAACTTTTAGTTTAATTTAAGTTATTTTGATGTGTTTGGTTCAGCTTAACAATGCAGCTTATAGCTTTTTGTAAGTCAAAAATCAACTTATTCTTTGAGTGGGGGAGGAGAAGCTTAATTTATAAGTTAAAAATCAACTTATGTTCATAGTTATAAGGTATAAGCTGTTAGGCTATAAGTTATAATTACTTTCTCACAGCTCTACCAAACAAGGCCAATGTTGTAATTTATATTACAAAAGTAGCTTTGTATTATTTTCTCAAAGAAGAAGCCAAAAACAATCAATACCTCCACCATTTTCCAACACATTCTTTCCCGAAATGTCCACCCCTCTTCCCCTCCCAAAAAAAATCATCATCATTAGAATCCACACAAAATTTTAATTTTTAATCCTCATCATCAGAATCTCCACCATTTTCCAACTAGGGCTGCAAATGAACCGAGCTGTTCATGAACAAGCTCGGCTCGGCTCGTTAAGGGCTCGACTCGGCTCGGCTCGGCTCGTTTAGTAAACGAGCCGAGCTCGAGCTCGAATATTAAGCTCATTTAATAAACGAGCCGAGCTCGAGCTCGCATAAGCTCAGCTCGTTAAGCTCAGCTCGTTTATCTTTATTTAAATTATATAATAAATATATTATTTATATATTAAAAATATATAAATATATATATAAATAATAATATAAATACATTTTTATATATTAAATAATATAAATAATATTTTTTATTTAAATATTTATATTTAAATAATATAAATAATATTAAAAAAAAATATCGAGCTGAGCCGAGCTCGAGCCGAGCTCCTTAACAAGCCAAGCTCGAGCTCAATAAATGAGCTCGGTAAGTAAACGAGCCGAGCTCGAACTCAGCAAAGCTCGGCTCGGCTCGGCTCGGTTCGTTTGCAGTCCTATTTCCAACACATTCTTTCCCGAAATGTCCACCCCTCTCCCCCCCAAAAAAAAATCCTCATCATCAGAATGCACACAAAATTTCAATTTTTAATCCTCATCATCAGAATCCACACAAAATTTCAATTTTTTTGCTTCCATTACCAAAGAAAACAGAAAAAAAAAATGTCTCTCTCTTTCAAACCTCACAATCTCTCTTCTCGTATCATCCCAAAAAACCAATACCAATTCCAACCTCTTATGTCCTATAACCCCCAAATTTTTGAACTCAATGGGTAGTTTTAATAACCGAGGTTGAACAAAAAAAAAAAAAACAAAAAAAAACAAAAAAGAAACACTTTATGATTTTGAAAACAAAAAAGAAACACTTTGATGCCATCTGGTAACATTGATATGATTTTGAATAAAAAAATAAACACTTTTCACATTATTAATGTTGATATACCCCAAACTTTCAACACTTTTCACAAGGAGTCAAACTTCTAGAAATCCACACCCACAAAATGCTCCCTCTTTCTCTGTCTCGTATGTAGTTTTTTTTTTTTTTAGTTCATATGCATATTCACTGCTTATTGTATTGGACTAGGCAAACCAATCTATAAATATGCATATTCACTCCAAGAGCCATGAACAAGTCTAAAGGTTCAGAAGAAAAAATAAAAATTATAGAAAGCAAACCCTTTTCTTCTTGTTTGTATCAGAGGAAGCCCTTGAACAGAGCTTCAGAGGTTGCACCGGTGGTGGTGGAACAATGGGATCGAGGCGACAACAGGTCGGCGGGGTGTGAGAGAGAAGGGTTTGAAGAAAGCCTCACACAGTATAGAGAGAAAAGAGAGTATAGAGATAGCCAACAAAACTCATTCAAAAAAAGAAAAGAAAAGCAGAACATAACACCATGGATGGGTATACTGTAGAGAGGGAAAGAGACACAAAACATAATAGAGGCAGAAAAAGAGAGAGAGTGTGTGTTAGCTGTGTGTGACTGGTTCAACAGGTCTTTTATTTTTATTTTTTCAATGGTCCAGATTAAAAATTCCCATCTAAAGGCTAAAATTCATTTTTATGTATGGTATCCAAATACCACTTCTGGGTACCATAGTTGAACCCATTGTTCGGTATTTCCACTGTGTTTCTGGGATATGTTACCACATATATACACCCCACCACATGTATATAAAAAGCAAGCATTTTACATAACAATAATGCCAAGTGTCACAAAAAATAAAAAAATAAATTTGCGGTTTAAATTTATTGAGAGAAATTAAAAAAAAAAATTAGAATTTAAGTTAGGTAACAATTTTTTTTTAATTTTTTCAATTTAAATCATAAATTTTAAATTTATTTTCAATATAAACTTTTAGCTTATTTATGTTAAGTATTATTAATAGAACAATAATAGCCATTAAACTCAATATATGTATATGAAAAACATCTAAAATATCCATTCCCATTTAGTTTAATGGCTAAAATATATTTTTTTCAATACTTTTACTTAAAAAAATAGTTGTGTGACTTAGATTGAAAACAAATCAAAATATTACTGTTTAAATTGATAAAATTAAAAATTCAAGATTTATTTTGTTATAAAATTCAAACCTTAAGATTTTTTTTTGTAATTTTTTTTCCTTTATGGTTCAAATTCATCCTAAACATGATTTAAATATAAAATGAGGACTTCTATTTGTCACCACCTTTTTAATTTGGCCCTCACTTTTTGAATTCCCACCCAACATGTAACGATCCTAAATTTCAGGGCGTTCAAAATCCAAATAAATCTAAACTCACAATAAATTTTTTCCAAATAAAACTACAATGTACATTTCTCTTCAAAAAGAATTAAAATAACACATCGGATACAATAATTATCACTACAATAAAATTGACATTTTACAATATCACATCAATGACATATAATAAATGTAAGTCGTAAAATTTTACTTTTACGACTTTCTTTTTTTGCATGTCATAAATAATATCGTAACCGCAACATGTTTATTGTGTAGGACGTTAATGCTAATTATAATAATTTTTTTACGACTTGCAATGTTAGCCGTTAATAATAAAACCTTTTTATGACGTGTATATAATATGTTGTTAATACATCAACTATACACGACCCATATATGCTCGCCGTTAGACATATTTTACTTTTCACGACACACAATTTATGTCGTGAATGATATAACCTTAAAAAAAAAGAAAAAGAAAAAAAGCACCAAAATAAAATATTCTAACGCCAATCACTAAAAAATATTTAAAAAAAAGGAGTTTATCAAAATACAAACATAAAAAATTGTAATTGTAGTTATTCAACAACTAAGAGAGGGAGAAGAGAAAGGGAGACTAGTTAGGTAGCGGCAAGACTTTGACGTAGAACGATGCTATCTCTTTGGCGGCGAGACTGGTTCGGCAACGGCGACGATCAACGGTTCGAAGGGAAAGGGTTTCGTTCTTCTCTTCTGTTCGCTTTGATCTGGAAAAAATCTCAGTCCGATTATTGAGGTATGTTCGAATTCCTCGTGTCTCTCTCTTTCTCTCTCTCACACACCCACACACACATTCACTCAATTTGCTCCTCTTCTCAGTCCTCTTTGCCCAAATTGTAATTGCATCATTCTTTGTATCTCAGTCCCTCTTCTCAGTCCTCTTTGTCCAAATTTGAGGTAATATTGAAACCAACACCGCAACACTTTGAAGCTATTTTCTGAATCTTTGAAGCTATCTAATATCTATTTATGTTTTTCTCGCATAACCCTAAAGTTGTTCGACATCAATTGGTTTAGGGTAAACAAAAGCTGCGACTCTTATTCTTGAACAGAGCTTCGATTCTTCTTCTTCTTCTTCTTCAACATAGCTTCAACTTGCTGCCCTAACAGGGTAGTTTCGACTTTTCTTCTTCTTCTTCTTCTCTATTTTTTGATCCTTCTATGTTCTTCGATTCTTCTTTTCGGGTTTGAAATTCGTAGTTTTTATGCGAGTATTCTCACAGTTTGGCCTTAAAACCCAAAAGCAAGTGCGATTTATATACTTGTATTTTGAAAATAATGCTACAAAGTTTGGTTTTCATTATTTAAGTATATATTATTATTGTCATTATTGAGTTCAAGCATGTGTTGTTGATGAATTTCACTTATCTTTCTGCATTTTTTTTAGTTTTATTTTTTAATCTAACATTGTGGTATGAATTACTTTTGACAAGTTTGGTCAGGTTTGTTAAGTTGATCCCAATCCTCCTGTATGAATCAGTATTGAAACTGAAGCTAGTGATCTATTCTACCAGTTTCCTCTTCTTTTTTTTTGTTTGCAAGTTACATACACCAGGCTTGGGTTCTTCTCTATTTTTTTGGTTAGATAGGGTTCTTCTCTCTCTTTGCCCTATAAATTTAAATTGCAATTTCTGTGCCTTAATTAATTTTTTCTTGCCAAATGCGTTTTTGGCATTTTTTTTTGGGGGTGTTAGTGTGATGTTTGGTTTTCTCTCGTTAGAGTTCAAATCCCATTTTCCCTGTCTGTCAAATGTTCGATAAAATGCATCAATGATGGCCTACTGTGATTTTATTTATTGGATCTATTTTTTTTAACCAATTTCAAATGACGTATCAAAGAGACTCAGTTTTCAAGCCATTGTTCCTACATTGAAGGCAATCATCTTCAATCGAAGCTCTTAACAACCTGTTTGTTTTTTGTTTTGGGTTTCCTTTTCTGTTTTTAAAAACATAACTACATTTCTTGGTTTCCTTCTGATTTCCAGGGTCAATCTTCGAAGCTGATACACAACTAGAATAGCTAACAATCTTTGTATTTAAAGGTAAATAAATATTATTGCTGACTTTTCATTCTTTCTGGAGCTTTCTTTCTTGTTCTTACTTTTGTTATCATTTTCTTTGCTTTTATTGCTTTGGTTTGTTATTCTTTGTTCTATTTTATTTATTTTTCTTTTTCAAGAGAAGTACACTGAAGTCTCAGATTTTGCTTTCTTTTGGCTACAAATTTGTTTTTCAATTTTAATTTTTTATTTATTATTATTATTATTTTCATGTTTCTTAGCTTCAATGTTATTCAATGACTATAGATAAAACATATGAAAGTTTAGGAATTTCACTCTTTGTTACTTTTTATCAAGTAAGGCCACTTTAATCTTTTCAGTGAACTTCGCAAATTAGGTATTTATGAAGCCGACCACACAATTCAAGTAGTTTCTAAACATTTAATGGTAATGTGATAGTCAGACCTTTTTTGCAATCTTGCTTGCAAACCACCTCTTAACTGTTTTTATGGGTTTTTTTTTTAAATTTAATTTTATTATATATATATATATATATATATTTTAATGAATATCTTATCTTATTACCAAATAAATAAATAAAAAGGGTTCTTCTTCTTTCATGGGTACCCTTTATTTCTCATTATTGCAATTTCTTTGTTTGTGTATTTTTAGAAAAATGTTTTATTTTTTATATGTGAGTATTGATGGCTACTTTCTAATCTTTTTGATTTTTAATGTTTAGGATTGTATTAGCTTGGTGATTCAATTTGTCATATTTGTGGGCTAACTTTTTGTTGGATTTTGAGGGATAGATTTACAAAGTTTTTGTGCTTGTCATTTCGTATGGATAATTACTAATTTGTCATTATGGAATTTTTGGGGGTAATTATTGAGATGCTTGGTTTCTCCCTCATTCTTATGGTCAAAAGGGCAATTCTAACCGTGCTTACTTTTAAACATTGGCTTGATTCATTTTGATATTACATTTACATCTAGGTTCAAGATAGAATCTTTTTTTTTTTGTGTGTGTGTGTTTTCCTCAATATATCTTTTAGGAGGTGTTGCAGTCAAATACTTTTTGTCATAGCTGCTTGAAGTTCAATAACTTTATTTAATTGTTCTTTTTTCTGAAAGTTAGAACATATGTTAGTTTGTAGCTTGTAGATACCTAAAAACAAAAATATCCCTTCTTTAGTAAAAGGATAATGAGATTCCTCATTACTCAGTCACTTGCGCTTATTAACTGTTACTATTTTTTTTTGAGTTATAGTTTCTATGTGTTCAACCTTTGATAAAAGTTATCTTTAGAATCTGCTAGTAATATCTTTGGGCTTTTTGCCCTGTTTTGAACTCTCTCAAAAAGCTGCTAAAAAGGGAAAAAGACCCATAGTGTTTGATTCTTGGCTTCTTTTGTTTTTTTAATTTTTTTAATAAGTTATTCCTTAAATGGCTTCTCACCCTTATTTCAGTTGGCCTGGAGTCTTTTGAAGCAAACTTGTGCATTACTGAATGCATAGTGGTTGCATCTTGTCCAATCTAAGACATTTAGTTCCTTGGGTATTAAACTAACATTTTACATTGATGTCTTGAGAAATTTAGAAGTTTATTGTAACAAGTCTCAAACCTCCATTCTCAAATGAATCTCAATTGATCATTGTAATTGTATGCTAGATTGGGCTCTTCTTCCTGTCTACCTGTATTAATACTTGACACTTTTTCATCAAAAATTGCAAAGACCATGGACTTTGGTTATCCCCAAAACTTTCTCCAAATATCCTAAAGTTTTACATCACTCATGAAGAAGTACTATTGCCATTCTTGTCAAAAGGTTAGATGCTTGCTTTACTTTTCACCAACTGTAAATGAGGCTTTGTAAATGAGTTTTGATTTTCTTTAAAGTTACTATTTTAGTTATGGCTCAAACTACAAATTTTATTTAGCTATGTGAGGAAAAAGTGTTTTCAAAGTGCATAGATATGTGATTATTCTTTTTCTCAATCAATATTTTACTATTTTACAATTTTTGTGGGGTTGATGGAATTATCCACTTAGCGTAATATTTAATACATGCATGGGGTAGTCTAGAGCCACCATAGATTATTTTGTTGGTTTATATATTTTCCTTTTATTTGTAATGTGCTGTGTTATAAGGACTCTACCATGCCCAATCTTTTCAAATATGACATGTTTCAATTTATAGCTTTGACAGGGGTTTCTCATACATGTTATTTTATACACTTCAAAAAAAAAAAAAATTCTAAAAATTTCTCTTCCTATTAGCCCTTTAATTTCAAATACTCCTTTTATTTTTTTGTTTACATATTGGTTAATAATAAAAAATAATATATATTATTTATTCAGTCTCACCAGAGTGTATTTACATTTTTCTTCTTCACATATATTATAAAACCCATTATTAAAGCCATGGTCATGGGTTTGAGGACCATCCTCCTCTTTGAATAGATTATACATTTTCCTTTGGTTGGTTTTGTGATTGTTGTTTCAGCAATGTTATCTGACACATTTGTACCTATATTGTTGCAATTAGATGCAACCTTCCTCTAAAATGCTTATCCATGCATTTTTGTAGGCTAATAATAATGTTGCAATTTTGTCATTTCTTTTGCATGACATAGTAGCAACTAAAGCTGATTTGTTCACACCATATGTGCACTTGGATTTTAGAGTCATTTTAGTGTTGGACACTATGTATGTGGTTTTCTTTTCATTTTTCTTAAAAATTTTCTGGATTTTGCCTTTGTCCTTAATAGTTAATTATCTTTTTGGTGGTTGATGACTTGTATCTCAATGTTAAGTGACAAACTTTTTGATTGTAAACTATAATAGAATAACCAATAAGAAGGATTTGCCACTCAATGAGATACATTTGATTTGATCAAGGTAAGAGTGGCCTTTTGGATTAAGATTAATTTAGAGATCATGAACTAAAAACTTATTTTGTGTTGCTACTCTGTTTTTGGGGTGTAACTGAGAAGCCGTACTTATTTTTTTTAATCATTTATTTATTTTGTTTTGGCTTATGCTATTAGACTTTAGTGCTCCACATATTTTGGTTGTTGTATGTGCACTTCAAGTGGAACGACTTGCTAATAAAAAAAGGTTTTCTCATGCATAGAGAAACAAATGGTCACTTGATCGAAGACTTTGTTGCTGATGATGCTGCTGCTTTTAGGTTTATCAGTTTGAGGAATGTTAAGATGGAGATTTAATTTTAGGTTGGGGTTTATTTTGTTTTCTTGTAATGTTTATGCTGTTTGTCAATTTGTGTCTTGGCCAATCATGTTTTCTTCCTTTTGGATTGAATGCTTAATACAAGTGTTCTTTTCACCTTAATTTTGTAAAATGTTATTATTACTTTATTGCTGGGGAAAAAAATCATGATAATTGCCATGGGCACGGCTCATCGTGCAACGCATGACACCCCATCACTAGTATAGAAATAAGATTGTGTTTTGATAGAATTTGGTTGCCTTGCTGGGATTTGGTGTTGTAAGAGCAAAGAATACATATTTTCAATTACAAGTCATGGTGTTGCACTATATACCTTCCCTTTCCATTGAATTTGATTAGTTTCGTCATAAGTATTTTATTTATTTTTTGTATATGAACTTAGACAGACATATGTGTCGTTGTTTTCAACTTTAATTGCATCCTCCTTTGAAGCCATATTTATGCGTTTCCTTGCACAAGGTATACGTTATAGTCCTTACCATAAGTTTTGAAGATTTATTAATCAAATTATCCGTTGCCTCTTTAAGTCTATTCTTTCTAAATTCTTCATCGGGATTTGATTTTGGAGCAATGAGACTAGAACTATTATACATCAATTCACTTTTTGGTGCATTCTCTTCATCAGATTTCTTAGCACATATATTGGGCACCCTCGTCCCTGTGATAGGAGCAAGCGGGTTTGCTGGAGCTGCAACTACTGCAATAATTGTTGTCGGTAATTTTGGATAATTTCTGAATAGTTTTGGATATGTTTAGAAACCTAAGTTATGCATAGCTTTTGAATAGTTTAAACATTTTGGACAGTTTAGAACTTAAAGAATATAGTTTTTGAATGTTTGAAATGTATAGGCAATTGTTGAATGTTCATAATTTATGGATATAGTTTCTTTTTGATGCTTGAAACAATGTTTTGGTGGTTGATTGATGTTTTGTAGAGCTTGTGTGTAATGTTTGTTAGATTGTATAAAACATGTCAAATAGAACTTGCTGATTTTTTTTTAAAAAATATTGTATATTCTACGACAGGCATAATAGGTCGTTGTATTATATATTTTACGACAAGCAATGAGAGTTGTGATTTGTCTCAGAAATTAACGGTGTACAAAAGTAGTTGTAGAAAAATCAAACATGATGCACAAGATCCATTGTTAAAGAGGTTTTAATGGCGTGCAATAGTAGTTGTAGAAAAATTAAACACGATTCACAAAATCTGCTGTTAAAGGATTTTTAATGGCGTACTACGGCATACCATTGAAGTGAAAGATCTTCTATGACGGGTCATAACACAACTTTACATTACGCGTCGTAGAATTGTATCTACGGTGTGTATTTGGTTTTGTAAAGCCTAGATTTGTTGTAGTGCATATCCAAAATATTTTCTTTAACATTTCTATACAATCACCGCTAAGTTTGCTACATCGTCTTCTTTTTCACAATCTCTTCGGTACCTAGCATAAAATGCTAGAGCAATACAAAAAAATTCATGAGCTTAATAGCCCAATAGAATACTATAACACGATAGTCAACCCATTCTGATAATACACTTATTTGCATAGTATAATAATCCACAAAATTAATAAATGAGTGCAAGACAAACAAAATATTTAAAGATAATAGTTAATCATGTTAACTGTCAAGCAACTCTCCGTAGAGCGTTGTTTTTATCCAACCACTAAGCAATGGACACGAAACTATTCTGACTCCCCCTTGGTCCCACACCAGGATTAGCACCATGGATGCCTACTCCTTGAGTTATATACTTGAGCTGCAACATCAATGGCTCACCAAGGAAATGGCCTTCCAAAGGTACTCCCTCTGTGTGAGACCCTCACTGCCAACCTTATTTCTCGACCAATCCATAAGAGTTAGAATATGCCTTGTTCCATCTTAGGATAACGCATCACATTGTGCAAGATTTTCGAACCATAGCTCACTCTATTAAACAATATACATCATTTCTAAAATCATTCACATCACTACATAGGATCACAACTCACATATCGCGCAAAAACCCAACCGCCCAATTAGTCCAGTTTTCAACTCTCAAAATATTAAGAATCATGCATAATGTGAACAATATCATTTACAACATTAAACCACATAAATCAGATCCATAATAAATGATATACCAAATAATGGATAAAATGGAGATGCACAAAAATAATCCACTTCATTACTAATCTTCCAAATTATTTCCAGCACATTTTGGCATAGGTGATCCAGGTTTGTAAAATCAAAAGAAATATCGGACGATGTCAAAAACAATTGATTCTTGATTCTAAATTTAGATAAAAAGGTTAGGAAGATTTTACTAAAAGAATTGAATGCCAAAAATTAGTTTAGGCTAAAGAATTTATTTTTGGAGTAAAACAGCTATTTTCAAACAGGGTATTTCTTTTTTGGGTGGGTAGAAAATTTTTTGGGTAGGTCAAACAGGGT
The DNA here is from genome assembly GCF_055761805.1 of Camellia sinensis. NCBI lineage: Eukaryota > Viridiplantae > Streptophyta > Magnoliopsida > Ericales > Theaceae > Camellia > Camellia sinensis. The sequence goes on from NC_138963.1 coordinate 148,833,410, forward strand.
ATTTCAGTAACTTCAAAACAGGGAGTTCAGGTTTGAAAAATGAATGAGGCTTCATGTGATATCAAATAGAAGGGAGATTTAAAGTTTTTTTTTCTTCTATATATTCAGGTTAGAAATACTTTTTCAGAAGAACTTGAAAGCTGAAAATGTCTTTAACATGGAGAAAATATTTTCCTAAGAAAATTGGACAGAATCTGTCTCGCCTTGGCAAAACTGAAATTACTCATTCGATACTGATTGGTTTTCAATGAAATCAATGGAAAATGAAAGATAACTCAAAAATCTAATTTACCTTGGCGGTCTTGCATGAAAATAAATTTTGTAAAGAAAATGGCATTCATTTGAAATAGCTAATTCAGTGGAGTTGTTTTGGTAGTTTAGAAAAATAAGTATTTCAGATGTAAAATATTCTCCAATGGCTTTACAAAAATTCAGAGAAGTAAAAGACATGCTAAATAAGCTCCTGTATTTTTAGATTTTACACAAAAAAAATTAGAATTTATCAAAGCCTTTGCAAATGGATCAAAGATCAAAGAGTGCTAAAAATCACTATTTGGTTTCATCTTTTTTTCTTACTTGAAATATCATACCAAATAATTAGACTTAATTTCACATATAGCATATATACTATAAACAAAATTAGACATATATCTAAGGAGGGTGATAGTTGTAGAGTCAATCAAACACGGTCTTACAATGGATCTCCCGTTTGATTCTCCCAAGCTTGTTGGTGGTGGATCTCTAACTCGAACTTGGAATTTGCATAATCTGACCTCCAAAATGGATTCTGCACGTCGAAAACCTTAGGGTTGTCATTCTCTACAAACACCAGAGCACCCGACTATCTCGGATGCATTGTAACACCCTAAGCCGAGAAGCACTAGATAAAACCCAACTTCATCTTCTTCAAACAGCCACAACATGCACAACAAAAGGACCCAACAATTTAGTTTCAAACTCCCTATTTCAGGTCTTTATATCTACTTCATTGTAACTCTGTTTCACCTTATTTTTGTGTCGTTGGATTTTCCACACGGCCTAGTTTCTACTCCACATCTCACACACCTCATTCCGCCTCTTCTTGTATGCTGTTGAAACTCTAACGCTGTGTTTGGTTGGGGGATTTGGGGAGAGATTTGGAAAGGGAAAGGGAAAGGGAAAAGGTGTGTGAAACTATGTGAAATGTAGGTATATTTTTTTCACATTTCACCTACCTTTTCTATTTTCCTTTCCAAATCCATTCTCAAATCCTTCAACCAAACATAACATAAAAGTTGACCAAAAATAAGACTATTTTCGTTTTCGACATTTCTTCGACCCAACTTTCGGATTTCGTAACTTCCTCAACTCTTAACGGTTTTACTCCGTTCATTTGCCAATCTCTTCACCTTCGTATTTCATGCTATGTCACCTTGTTTCCTCATTTCTTCTCGAAATGGTTGGTTTTGGCATACCGAAAGTAACCTGAAACTCAACTTTGAAAACTCAAAATGAACTTGAAACTCCCGTGAACTATTATATTATTAGTCAAAAGAGGGATGCCAGCAATTCAGTTGAGTGTGCCTTAAATAGGCCTGGAAGTGACCTAATTCGCAGACGCGATTATGGTCTTCGCGGGCGCGATCTATCATACAACAACATTTTCAGACTTTCTTCCATTCTTCTCTTCACACTTCCACCGCAATGTCCGCCCACGCCTCCGACAAATAGCTGCCAATTCGGTTGAAAATTCTTTCCCTACACCATGCTTTGATTCTTGCAAGATTTTCCACAATTCTTTCCCATCGATTTCTTGATGGAAGACCACAATCCTTATCTCATTTTGACAATTTTTGACACACAATAATCAACCTCCATCTCAGCCTCCCATGACTCCATTACATGTGATATACAAATCAAACTTTGAGAGAGATTGAGATGAAACATTTATGAAATGAAATTTTCCAAAATGTAATGTAGACTACGATCCTTTGGGCGGTTTGGGTAGTGAAATTAAAGATGTATACGTAGATGTACACACACACACACACATATATATATATATATATATATATATATATATGGATGGTTTATTGATAGAAAAGAAAGAGTGAAAGTGATTAGAACGTGGCGGCCAATACATAGGTTTTGGTTTTGATACAGAAAGTGTCACATTTCAATTTAATTTGGTCAGGTAAAAATACAATAAAAATACCATTTGATTCAGAAAATAATATTGAATAATAATACAAGGTCGTAATATTTATTCTGAACAATTTTTCATCATAAACATATACAAACTTTTAAATATACAAATAATGGGAATAGTTATAAAAGCATGGGGTTTCACACAACAAAATGAAATCCCTCAATTTTCTCTTTAAACCCCCACCTTAATACCAACTATATCCCTAACCCCAAATCCAAACTTAAACCCTAACTCTAACCCCTCCCAACTCTAACCCATCAATTTTCTCTTTAAACACTCACCTTTATACTAGCTATTCCCCTAACCCCAAATCCAAACTCAAACCCTAACTCTGACCTTTCTTAACTCCGGTTACTACCTCCACCTGTCGGCGGCCAGCCTCTCACTTGCAGCCGCCACCTCTATCCACTGCCATAGAGCCCATCTTTGCCACCCCCAACCCTTCTTCGTTGCCCACATCTCCCGTCACCGCCCTCCTCCTTCTTCCTCGTCCTCTGAAAAGCCTATGTTTTCTTTTTCTCTTGCCGTCCTCGTCCTTCTTCTTTTTCTTCTTTTGAAAACCTTAGGTTTCTCTTTCTCTCTCTCTCACACACACACACACACACACACACACACACACACACACACAATGGATGGAGAGGTCATGATAGCGACGTGGGTTCTGTAACACAGTGTTGAACGAATCCTTTTGGTTTGGTAATACAGTGCTAAACATAAACAACTAGGTTTTCATCGCCTTCTCGTTGTCGCGAACTCGATCTGGAGAGAAGAAAAAAGAAAAAGAGGACTCAATCTCCCTCAACCAAACTCTCAATCTCTCTCTCTCTCTTTTCGTTTTCTTTTTTTTCTTTTTTGCGACTCTTTCCCCATCTCTCACACTCTTTATTGGTGATGGTGAGTTCAGAGAGGGGGCACAAGATTTAAGGTTAGGGTTTCGGTGGTGATGACAGTGGCGGTGGGTGGTGGGCAGTGATGGCAACGGCGCGGTGGTGGAAAGAATGAGAGGGTGCTGCCAGAGGTAATGGAATTAGGGTTACGATTTGGAAAATTAGGGTTAGAGAGTTAAGGATAAGGATAGAAATGGAATTTGATCTTTAGACAAAATTGGAATTAAAAAAAATGAAAAAATAGGGGGCCAAAAGAAGTTAGGTAGGTGTCAATAGTAGCCTTCTATAAAATTTGATAAATAAGTGACTTTTAGCCAAGTCAGCTAATGCATTGTCCTTTTGAACGGTCCTAGTTTCTATTTTTAAGAGCAGATGGTATTGTGAGTCTGGTTTTAAACTCTTACCACTAATTTGCATAAATAACCCAAATTTTAAGGATTTTTTAGACCAATATAAAATTAAATGTTTTGAATAATCCTTTCTGATGAAGTACTCGGACTTACCTTATACACGTAGTTTGCAGGTGATTGTGTATATTTTAAATTTATTCTATTAGATTGAGTGTGAAGTGTTTATGGTTGTGATTGAATCATGAATTTAATTATGAAGTAGGTGATTGCGTATATTTTGAATTTACTCTGTTAGATTGAGTCTGAAGTGTTTATGGTTATGCTTCGATCATGAATTTAATTGTGAATTTAAGGAGATAAATCAGAGCAGAAGGGAAAAGTGAACCCCCCTCTGGCGGCTCCGTTTGGTTTAGTTTTTGCAAAGAGTTTTGAAAATTGAAAACTTGTTTGGTTATGAGTTTTAAAAATAATTTCTGAATGATTTATAGGTTTTGTTTTGTTTTGTTTTTGTAGTTGAATATATAGGTGAGAGAAAAACTAATTGATTGATGTGTAGAATGTGAGATAATGAGAGAGGAGAGAGGAGAGAGGAGAGAGAGAAAAAGTGATTGATTGATGTGTTAAAAAAAGAGAGAAAGAAGGAGAGAGGAGAGAGGGGGCAAGAGAGAGAAAAAATAATTTTGAAAAATGGTAAACCAAACATAATTTTTGATTTTTAAATCCAAAAGTTAATTTAAAACTTAAATCAAATACTACCTAAATTTTTTATTTCGTTCTATTTTTCTTTCCATTCATAAATCAATATTCAAATTTAAGATGTAAATACAATTTAATTTTGTTATCATTAGTAAAAAATGAAACTAATAAATTTAGGCACACATTAATTTGTTTTTGTGTGCAAGCAAGATGATTGTCTATATATATATACAACAAATGGTGATGATGATACAATGGCAGACCAAACTCAAATCGATTTGGGGCATGAAAATCAGGAGGAGAAAATCAGTGCCTTGGTAAACCATCAAAATCAAATGAACCTAGATCCTTTAAGGAGGTACTTACAAATCATGGATACTTAGATAGGGCATTTGATGATGATCTAGATCAGCTGTCCACGGATGATGAGGTATCGAATGTTGAGGAATCTGATGATGATGAAGATATGGAAGAGGACACAATAACTGGGGTTCCTAGAATTAAGTTACCTAGAAGCCTCATGCACAAGATCAGTAGACAGTGAAAAGATTGCTTAATCATAAAGTTGTTGGGAAAAAGTATGGGATACAAGCTGCTAATCACTAAGGTTAGGAGAATTTGGGACCTTTATGCTGTGTTTGGTTGAGGGATTTGGGGAGGGATTTGGAAAGGGAAAGGGAAAAGGTGTGTGAAACTATGTGAAATATAGGCATGATTTATTCACATTTCACCTACTTTTTCCATTTTCCTTTCCAAATCCCTTTCCAAATCTCCCAACCAAACACAGCATTAAGGTGGTTTTGAACCAATAGATCTAGTGCTTGGATTTTTTTCTTTTCAAATTTCAAATGAAGGAGGAATGTGTAAAAATCTACACAAGAAGGCCTTGGATCGTCTTGGATCATTACCTTACTGTTAGGAAATGGAAGCATGATTTTAAACCCTCACAAACTAAAAAAATTTCTACTGCTATATAGGTTAGATTTCCTCAGCTCCCTATTAAGTACTACAATGAGAAAGTTATTTATCATATTGCGAAAACAATTAGTAAACCTCTGAAGATTAATATTAACACAGCCACTCGACAAGAGGTAAGTTTGCTCAAGTTTGCTTGGAGATGTATCTTAGCAAACCATTAATGTCTCATTTTGCTATTGGTAAGGATACTTTCAGTATTGAATATGAGAATCTCTACTCCTTTTGTTTTAATTGTGGAAGAGTTGGGCACCGAAAAGAGGGATGTGGTGCAAGTCTGGCAAAGGATTCTGGTGAAAACAAGCTGACGAACGACTCAGCTCAGTTAGTTACCATTGGAGATGAAGGCATAGACACAACTAATAAGCAAAGTGATGCTTTGGGCGAAGCTGAGAGGCCCAGCTTGGATAAATATGATATTACAGCCCATGAATGCTAGTAAATAGACACAACCAAAGAAACAATTGGGCTGGGAGAAAAGAGCCCAAATAAGAGATTAAAAGAACTACTCAGAAGAAAGGACTTGTCTAAGACCATAAAAATAAACATGGAATCTTTAAAGGGGAAAGTTCCAATTACTCTATCAAGATTTTTAAAGATTTGCCTAGAACAATAGGATTTGCTGCAGAGAAAGGTATTGTCAATTAGAATCCCTTTGATACACTGAGTAGAGGTGATGTTATTATGGAAAACATTGAGAAAATCAGAGACACCACTCATGTTAAGTCACCTACAGCTGGTTGCAATACTCAATGTCCATCCATTGAAGAAGCTCCCAAACCCCTTCTTTCAAATATAAAGGAACCTTTTGACCCCAAATCTCTCACACTAAACCGTTCAAATATTCATAGTTTGGAAAGCACAATCAAACATGGTGATACCTGAAGAGAATCAACACAAGATCCAAACCAACTCCACCTATCTTTCACTTGATTGCAAAAAAAAAAAATCACTCACATAGTAAACATAGAGTGGTTGCGACAGTTGAGTTTTTCGGACCACTCGAGCAGTCATTTGGTCACTTGAGCGGAGATTTTCAGCTCCCAGTACTTGGTTGTCTTGCAGGTGTGACCGTTCGAGCGTAGAATTTATGCCCCAAGTAATTTCACTGTAGCTCTACAAAACTTCTAGGACTTCTCATTTTTTGCTCGAGCGGTGGAATGATCGCTCAAGTGATCCCTTTGTAATTGGGGTGGTTGCTTGAGCGAAGGAAGTTGCGTTCGAGCGGTCTATCGGGATAGCAGATTTTAAAATGTTTATCCTTACTCATTTTCATCCCAATTCTCATACTCTCTCTCTCTAACCTTACTTTTCCACAAACCTTAGCCTATTAACTCTAGATTTCTCTAATTTCAACCTAAGATCCACTCAAAATCTTCTAAGAAAAGTTGAAAGGAGGTTTAGATCAACATTTTTACCGATTGTTTCGTGAGTTCATCAACATTTCAAGTATGGCTCTCAAGCCTAGCTCCCTATTTCAAGGTAGGGGTGTCTTTAACTCAATATATCTTCAATTTGAACGACTTATGTAGTAATTTCATAGTTATTCATGTAGTATATATATATATACATGTCTATATGTATGTATATATGTATGGATTGTGTTGCTAGGAAATGATATAGAGAATAAATGGAAAATACTTTGTGATTATGGTCATTAATGATGATTATTGTGGTTGATATTGTAAATTAACCTTTAATTTTTGTAAGAGAGAAAACCCCAAATTTTTATAAACCCTAATTTTGAGGCTTGTTCAATAAAGAGAGGTTTTGCTCAATTGGTTTAAAAAACATGAAATTGAACATATTTCCTTGACTTTAAGGTTGAAATACGGGATTTGAAGCTATATACACCTTGGGTTGATAAGAATTATTAATGAGCCGTCCTTCCTTGTTGATGTGAGAAGTATGGAATTTTTATGGTTTGAAATCATCTTAGGGAAATTATAGCTTTACAAATTCATGCATCATATGCATCTTAAATACCTCTTAACATTATGTTGAGGATGATTATTCAAAAACGGAAGGGGTAAATAGTCTATGTGTCTAGGTAGTAAGTCGGGTTGGATTTGAGTTGTGCAATGTAATTGGTACCCGTGCGGGGAGTCAAGGTGCCTAATTGTCCTGTTTGCACATATTGTTGGACGAATGTGGGAAAATATTTTTGGGTTTCCACAAGCCCACTGTTTCTGAAGCCAGCAAATGTGAAAAAACATGGTTTTGGGTGTCCGCGTCCTCGCCATTTCTGGAGTCGGCAAATGCGGAAAGGAAAAATGTTTTTGGGTACCCATCAGCCCGCCGTTTCTGGAGTCGGCAAATGTGGGACTATTTTCCTTCTACAAAATCTATATCTAGATATGTATGTTTTGAAATTCGCCTCTGACTTGGGACGTCATAGTATGTTTACCACCCGTGGAAAATTTTGAGAAGATGGAATAACTTCATGCATTGCATAGTTACACTCACATACATAGACACTTATATGCTACTTCACTTACATATTTCAACTGTTGCATTGCATGATCATGAGTTTTCCAATTGGCTATATAACTTGTTAAATTCATCACCTAATGAGCTTATGCTCACCCCAAAGTTAACAAATTACAGGAAATGATGATCAAATGCTGACAAAGTGATTGTTTTGATAACAAGGAACCTTTTTGGGCATGTTTTGTGATATTTTGTTGAACTTGGTTTACAAGGGTTGTAATTATATATTGATGTATTTAAAGATGTACATTTTGTAAGGAGGTCCGGTTGGGATTTAATTGTTGTAGATGTTTCTTACTCTTTAAACTGTTTTGTTGTGTTATGTATGTAAGAAAGTGACGACGTAATTTTTTTTTGGGAAATAGTTCAAAGGAAAGAGATGTAAAGAATGTTATACTCTTGTTATCGTGTATATTTCCATTTTGTATGTGTTGTGTGGTGGTAATGCCTGGGAGAACAAGATCTAGATGGTTCTTTTCAAGGTGTTATAGTGGTGGATCGGAGAAGCTCATCTCATCATAGAACAAGAGGAGATGAATCATTACAGTGAAAAGAACATCTCGATGAGAGTGAGTTCCTTGAACTTAGTGGTCTTCAACTAGATGAAAGTAAAGAAAATATTGGGAACTTTAGACTTTGTTCCTCTTCTCTCGTACCCCAAATCATTTTCCATGAAGATTCTTATATGGAATTGTAGAGGTGCTGGAAACAAGGCCTTCAAAAGGACTATGAAAGAGTTGATTAATGTCTATAAGCCCTCGATCATAGCTTTGATGGAAACCAAGGTGGAGCTTAGTTCTATGGTTTTGTTCTTTAACAAGTTAGGTTTCACTACTTTATCTCATGTTGATCCAGTGGGTAAGAGTGGTGCGATATGGGTGCTATGGGATCCTTTCCGAGCAACCATGAAAGCCTTAGATGTTAATGGCCAAGTTATTCGCGCAAAGATCCGACGTGATAATCATTCTGACTGGATTATGTCAGCCGTTTATGCAACCCCTAATCTTAGAGTTAAGGATATACTCTGGGAGAACTTGGAAGTCATGGTAGATAATATGAACCAACCATGGCTTATTGCTGGAGATTTCAACGATATAGCATCTCAAGGGGAGAAGAGAAGCTTCTCAACTAACCTTAGTCAAGTGCGAACCCATAAGTTCGATGCGAGATGAATAGATGCAAGCTTATGGATTTAGGCTGCTCTGGGCCAAATCTTACCTGGTCTAATGGTAGACAGGGGATGGCTAACACGTTGGAAAGACTTGATGGAGCTATTTGCAATACAGAATGTATAGAAGCTTTTACGGAATGAGTTGTCCAGAACCCGCCTTGAATTTACTCAGACCATTCTCCCATGGTAGTGTACACTTGAGGTATGAATACTCCTAATCCCTTAGCTAGACCTTTTTGTATGAAAGCTGCTTGGTTCACTGATAGTAGCTTTAGACATGCTGTTGAAAATTCTTAGGCTGCTAGTCATGATTCTATTCTTAAGGCCATCACTTTACTAACTAAAAATGCTATTTCTTGGAACAAAAATGTTTTTGATAATATTTTTTAGAAAAAAGGTGGCTTTTGGGTAGGATTAAGGGTATTCAAAAATCCCAATATGACATTTATTTGCATAACTTGTTTTTGTTCGAAAAAGAACTTGTTAAAGATTAGAACGCTATCCTCTTTCAAGAGGAACTTTTGTGATTCCAAAAATCTAGGGCTAATTGGATTACCCAAGGGAACATAATACTAGATACTTTCATATCTTTAAGGGAATGAGAGTGAGCACTCTCAAAAATAGACAGGGTGGGTGGATTTCTAATCCAGAAAAGCTTTGTGAGCATGACTATTTTTATAATCTATTTAATTTTGATGTAATAGTTACTTAGGCCACCAGATCCACTAACCTTCAACCAAAAATTTCGAATGAAGATAATCTTGACCTCATTCGACCTGTCTCTAATCATAAAGTGTGGGTGGCCATTAAAAGAATTAAGGCCTTCAAGGCATCAGGCCTTGATGGTATCCCGTCTTTGTTTTACCATACACATTGCCCTCGTTTGGCATAGGCTAAAATAAGATTAGGGGGCTAAAATAGCCACAAAAGACAAAATAGGCTAAAAAGCTAATAAGATAAAATGTCACATTAAACTATAATCATTTCATTTTTTTCTCTCAGAATAGTTTAAAAAGCCAAAAAGTTCAACCAAGCGAAGTTTTTTTTAGCCCCAGGCTAAAGCCAAAAAGCCTGCCCACATCGCAAATGAAGCCAATGGCCCCTTCATATGCAAATTTATTCAGACTTGTTTCGAGACTAAATCTGTCCCTTCTAGTCTCAAAGATACCCTCATTACTCTTATCTCCAAAATTGACAATCTAGAATTTATAAACCATTTTCGACCCATTAGTCTTTGTAATGTTCTCTATAAGACAATCACTAAAGTTTTGGTTAGTAGACTCAGACCTATTCTTAACTCTATTGTTGGTCCTTTTCAAAGTAGCTTTATTCTTGACCAGACCAATTGTGATAATATCGCTATTGCCCAAGAGATTATCCATACTCTTAGGGGCAAGAAGGGTAAAGCTGGTGAGATAATTATGAAAATAGATCTTGAAAAAGCCTATGACAATGTGTCATGGCAATTTCTTTATCATAATTTGGTGGAGCTTAACATGAATGATCATTGGGTCGGGCTCATTATGGATTGTGTTACTAACATCAAGGCTTCTATCTTGTGGAATGGTGAGAAACTTAATGATTTTAATTTAGGTAAGGGGTTGTGTAACACCCCAAAATAAATAAACATTCTACTCCCGTATAATATTATTAGCATGCGGAACACAACAACATTATGATTATACAACGTCGTTTCCAACACATGTCTCAGTACATTCCTTTAGTTCTACAACATGAATTTTCCATAATGAATAAAATTAAATTATTACAAATTAATGCCTTAAAGGCTACAAATTTCTAGGGCCTTGCTCGGTTACAGCAAATAAGTCACAACTTAATACAAAGAAGATCGTGGCTTAAATTACAACAGATAACCAAGGAAAACAATAAATACGAGCCTCAAGCTCCAAGATTCTCCCAAGTCATCACCTTGGCGGAGGCACATAAGTTCACCTGAAAGTGGTTTCTTACGTAGGGTGAGCATGAAGCCCAGTAGAAATAAACTGAATGACATGCATGAAGTTTAACAACGTCATAAAATGAATGCACGTGAAATGTCATGGTAAAACATGCATTTTCTTTCTTTGAAACAATGTAAGGCAAGATTTCCAAAGCATCTTTCCAAATCAGCAATATTCTTTCAAAACAATCAAGTAGTAAATATAATGAATAAATCTCCAAGGCTAGTGTTCATAATAGCTATACAAGTCACTGTGCCATTTTTATTGGTATTCACCGGAAGGCTCGGCACCTACAGCGCGGGTTTTAGGTCTTACACCTTGGATACATAGGCCAACTTAATTCTGCTTTAACACCCCCTACAGCTTCATCATTTTATTTACCCTTTCAATAATACAATATATGCATCTCAAAACAACAATTCATTTTTCGAAACGTGAAATCTCCAGTTACAAATCCATGATATGTACAATGTGATGTATGATTTGTAAACATTTCCATTTCCCTAATCCACATGAAGTGTCTACAACAATCAATACAACCCTCCACCGGTTGCCAAAAACAGTTATCTATGATTAAAAGACAACAATAATAATAATGTTCCAAAATCATAACCAAATCGGAATCCCAATGATTTATACAAAATCTCATGATTACCAAAGCAACATTCACACTCCTCACGAGTCTTGTGAACCTTAGCTGAATATATATAATTTTCCCAAAAATCGCTCATATAGTTTCCAACAAAACCACCATTTCAAATGAGTAAATAATACTCAGTATTTTTCCAATTATTCAAAACATTTCTCAACTAAACCTCATTTCAACCAAAATCCCACAACCATTCTAATTCCATCTTTTTTCATAAAAGCATCCAAAACCCTAGTTTTTGATTAACCTTTGAAAACCCATTAAAAACCCAATGTTTTTCTTCAAAAATACATAACACACAACCACTGGGTTAGCAATCCCAAACCATAACTGAAAACAAGTATTTTTTTTCCCTAAATTTGTGCATTAATAAATATATATATCCAAATCTATTTTTTTGAAAACCCATAACTAACAAAAATAACATATAATGAAGCTAAACAACATGCACGCAGTTAAGAAAATCCCTACCTCCACTCTAGAAGAGGAGAAAGCCCAAAATTCCCAAAATTTAACATCGACGGAAATACGAACTTTTCAAATTAGAGCGAAGCCCTCAACAAACTCTATCGTTTCTCCAAAGGACAAAGGTGAGGGTGAGGGTGCATTTGAGGTTTAAAGGTGAGTTTTAGAGAGAGCGAGAGTAGATCTAGGTTTTTGAAATATTTAGAGAGAGAGAGAGAGAGAGAGAAAGGAAAAGTGATTTAAAAAGTGACTTTTACGGATTGATATACATATAGACCGCTCGAGCGACCAAAACACAGCTCGAGCGACCAGACACAATAAGTGAGACCGCTCGAGCGAACAAAGTTACCGCTTGAGCGCACAATGACACCTTTCCAGAAGTTTTGCAAATAGAGGCTAACCACTCGAGCACAAGAAGTATTGCTCAAGCCAAGATCGCTCGAGCGCAAGAAAGTTCGCTCGAGCTAAAAACACTACACTCCCAGAAGTTTTACAGATCTACAAAAGTACTGGGAGTTCGCGAAGACCACTCGAGCGCAAGAAAGTTCGCTCAAGCGAACAAGCAGAATTTTGGGCAATAACTCCTTTGAAAAATGAATTCCCAACTTGATTCAAGCACAACCACAATAGTCAAACAATACAATTCAACAAGGAATAAGATGAACAAGGACATGAACAACAATCAAGACAAGGAATCCCAGATCCAAAAAAATAAACGGGTCGGATCTAAACCGAAATCGTTATAACCTCTCCCACTTTAGAAATTTCATCCTTGAAATTTAAAAATCAATTCAACAACACAATATTTAAATCAACCATTACAATGTGAACTAATTCAATTCATAAGACAGGGAGATCCCCTCTCACCTTACTTCTTTGTCTTGTGTAAATAGTTTCTAATTTGATCATTGATGAGTGAAGGCTTCTAGTTGTGCTCCTACCATATCTGACTTCTTTTTTTGTAGATGATCATCTTTTGTTTGGTAGAGCGGCATGAAAAAAATTGTGAGAACATCATGGGGGTGCTAAATAAATTTTGCTTGACTTCGGGACTAAAGATTAATCTCTTGAAATCCAAGCTTTTTATATCCCCTAATGTTTGATAATATGAAGGCTAGGTCCTTGAGCAATTTTTGTGGCATCTCTCTTACCCATGATCTAGGTAAATACTTAGGCATCCCTTTACTCCATAAAAAATGCAGCAGAAGCCACTTCCAATTTATCCTTGATAAGATTCAAAGAAGGCTCAATGGGTGGAAAACTAATTTTTTTTGTCATTATCTAGTAGAGCTATATTAATTCAATCTGTTATTTCTGCTCTTCCTACATATGTTATGCAAACTCTTGACTTCTTATGAGCATTTGTAATGAGATTGATAAGCTGAATAGAAACTTTTTATGGGGTGACACTAAAACGTTTTGTAACAAGAAGATCCACTTATTAAGTGGGGCTTGGCCTTCATGAGGCTAAACCTCATAATCTTGCTCTCATGTCTAAGATTGGGTGGAAAATCTCGTGCAAAGAAAATAGCTTGTGGGTTCAAGTGTTGGTTAGCAAACGCCTTTTGAATGATAATCGTTTCTCTGACTGTAGTAAGAGCAGCTCCTCTCATATTTGGAGGGGTGTCCTTAAAAGTAGAGATTTGTTGAAAAAAGTCATAAAATGGGGAATTGGTGATGATACTAAAGTACTAATTTGGCGTGACTAGTGGTGTGGGGAAGACACTTTAGCCTCTCAATGCCCTAACTGTATTTCTATCAATTTGGATAGGGTGGACAAGCTCATAAATGTTGATGTTGATTGGGATGTGAATTTTATATATTCATATCTAAGAAAAAAAAATGTCAAATAATTATACGCTCCACGTGCACAGCATGTGCTTTTTCACTAGTTTCTTTACATATGATCCTACACATATATGTTAATATATATATCATTTAATAAACACTTTGACGTCCATATGTATATATTCACATTTGACATACTTTAATGTCCAGAAATATATTTTAATTAGACACTTTCACTTTTGCACCCTCTTAACAAATTTTAGGCTAGAGTTCTTGTGACTAAGGGTGCCTGCAAATAGTCTCTCTCTAGAGATTATCGGCGGTCCTCCAACAATTCTCCGATGAGCTCCAACGAGTTTCCAGTGAGATCTTATTCTACATTATTACCACTGATCTAAATTTTTTGTCAAGTAATCAACTGGGTGTTATTGTAAAAGTAATTTAACTATGACATTTGTGATATCAACACTATAAATTATCATAACTTTCATATAATACACATAAAAAAAAGAAAGAAAGTGTGTATTGTAAAAAGACCCCTTTTCAAAAGACCTTTTTATGTTTAGATAAAAATGATGTTTAACTTTCAAAATGATGTTAGATCCACAATAATTCTTGTAACGTAATTATATTTTAATTCTGCGAATCTTTGAAAAGCTCTTTTCCTCTAACAAACTTCAATATAATATCTTGTCAATTTATATTTATTTATTTGGTGATTTTCTGCTATTTTTTGTTTAGTTTCTAAGATAATTGATGAAACTAAAAAGACTTGAAGGTGCAAGACTTTTAAGCGGCATGTGCAAAGCATATGTTTTTTCACTAGTTTCTTTACATATGATCCCATACATATGTTAATATATATCATTATATATATACACGCACACACTAGACACTCTCACTCCCAAAGCCTCTCAACTAATTATTAGTTATTTATAGGTATAACAATCTTGTGAAGAGCCGAACATTCTCCCTCTAGAGATTCTTGACTCCCTCTAGAGATTCTTGACGCCTCTTCAACATCTTTCCAAGGTTTTTTCGACAAACTCCAACTACACTTCTATCATGTAGATATGGGTTGTTTATGCATATGAAGAATGGTTTGAGAGCTTCTTTATAATTCTAACACAGAGCCCTTTTCCCAAAAACAAAAAAAAAAAAGAGGAAAAAAAAAGTGTATTGTAAAAAGAGCCCTTTTCAAAAGGACTTTTTATGTTCAAATAAAATTGATGTATAGCTTTAAAGAGTTCCATGTTTCTGATTAAATTCACAATAATTCTTGCAAGGTCATTATATTTTTATTTTGCAGTTTTTTGAAAAGTTTTTGTCTTTTAACAAACTTCAATATATTAGCTTGTCAATTTTTATTTATTTTTTGTTCTCCTTTTTCCATTAATTTTTGTTTGATTTCTAAGACAAATGATGAAACTAGAAAGACTTGAAAGGGCAAGACTTTCCTTGTTATTTTTTTTTCCCATTTTCAATTTCCCCTTTTTTCTTTTTTAAACTTTGAATTTTTTGAAAAAAAAATTGTCAAGTAATTTTACATGCCACGTGCAAAGCATGTGCTTTTACAATATATGTTAATGTAAATCATTTAATAAGCACTTTAACAGCCATGTATATATTTTCACATTAGACATGCTCTAATGTTCGTATATATATTATTACATTAAATCTCTCACTCTTGCACCCTCTCACCTAAGTAGTTACTTATCGACCCAACATTCCTGTAGAGGGGGTTGCAGGACTTTCGCTCTCTAGACATTCCCGGTGCCCCCTCCAATAACTTTCTGATATTGTTTCAACTAGCTCCAACTACACTTCTATAGTGTAGATCTTTGATTTTTTACGCATACAAAGAAGGGTATAAGAGTTTCTCTTTGATTCAAACAAAGAAAGTGTTTTCCCCTTTTATGGTTCATAGATTTTTTGGATTATCAATACTCACAATGGTATCTATTATTATTGTGGGTGCCCTTGTGCTCTAGGTACCTATGGTTAACGGTGATCACGACAACAACGATGGAGTTTGAGCAATGATAGCAGGAAGACATCAACGATATGTTTTATTTTAAGTTTGACGCAAATCTTGTTTCTCCGAACTACATTTAATATAAGATTTGTGGTTTTCCAAAGCTGCTTTTTTTTTTTTTTTTTTAGTTTGTATAGGGTAATCTTCTTGCTGGTGCAATTGAGCATGTTCTTAAAATTAAATTACCTCGTTTTGTGACTTTTCCTGATTCTCCTCATTGGAAAGGGTCCACAAATGGGGATTTTTCCACCAATGCAGCTTATAAGCTGGCTGCTAGGCAAGTGGGGAACCCTGTTGATCTTGATTGGTTGTGGAAATTAAAAATACCTTAGAAGCTTAAGGGCTTCTTGTGGCTTATTTTCAATGGTAAACTGTTGACCAATGCCATGAGATTGAAAAGAGGTATTACGGGAAATAAAACTATATGCACCAATTAGTATATCAGTTAGTATATTAATGGATGATATGATATAATTTTAGCAGTTTTGGATATTTATAGTTTGTATAATAGGTGGACTCCATAATTTTGAATTGGCAATGCTCATTACAAGAAATAACACTTTTGCCGACCAAAAAATTGGTCGCTAAAAGCTCATTTTTAGTCGGTAAAAGTTATCCGCGATCAATTTTTTTGATTGCTACTTTGGTCGCCAATTGAGGGTCGGCAAAAGTAATTCGCGACTAAAATTTTTGTTGATCGGGAAAAGTTGGATTTGCCGACTAAATTTTTGGTTGCTAAATATATCATTACTGCGACTAATCCATTCTGTCGCTAAAACACTTTGGTCGCGAAAAGTGATATTTTCCCGACCAAATATCTTAGTCGCCAATTGTCACATTTCACGACCAAACAGATTACTTGCCAAAAGTCGAGGAATCGCCGACTAACAATTTAGTCGCCAAAAGGTAAGGAATTGCCGACCAATGATTTTAGTCGCAAAAGCGTAGAATTTGCCGACCAATTTTTTAGTCGCAAAATCTTTTTTTTTTTTTTTTTTAGAATAATCAATTTTTGTTTATAACCATTCAATCCAATATCAAATAAAATTTATTCAACCTAACCACAATTAAGGAATAATAACATTTCAAAAAGAAAAAACTTAGGAACAATAATTAACAAATTTCCTTTCTTGTGGAAAATATAACAATATTAAATGCAAATGTGGAAAATAAAATGTGGGTGGACAGCTTCAACATACATTTGCAGAAAGTCCATCCTACAGTAGAAAATAATCAAATGCCAAAAGTCTCCAAAAGAAGAACTTGCCTTAAACCAACACACCACCCTTCAAGAATTTTATTATTTAAGATGGCGTGTTGGCTTCGAAGGTTTTGTTAGTTACCTCAAGTTATACAAAACAAAAATATAGCTGCATTACTGGAAACAAGGGTGATCATCCTCCAAAATTGACAATCACAGATTCATTTATTCCCTAGTATGACAATTTTCATAAAGTATGCTGGCAATAGCCACAATTATCATTTATGCTAATAGTAGAAAAAACATAAACTTACAATGACACAGGAGCTCATTCAACGACAGTATAACAACGATATAAGCCCTTTCCTTAATTCTACCTTCAAACCAATTAATGAGAGTCCAAATTATGTCGTACACTCAGCTCAAAACATACTCAGGATCTTATGACAAAAGGGTGTTAACAAACATGAAGATGCTTGGACCTAAAAGATGCATTACTGAAGACAAGAAAGAAACATAGGGGCTCAATGCTAGCAGTCTGGCTAGCACTAAAAGAGTTTGCAAAAGAAAATAGAATTAAAGCTGGTAATGAAAATGAAATAAATGAATAAAATGTCTCGCTATCTCAATGCCATCTTGATGGGAGTGGTGAGGCATGACGTAAACACATCAGCAGGAAATTCTACACTCTGAGGAAGAGTCTCATGTGCTTCACAGGCTGCAAGCAGAATGCAATCCCTCAGGGAAGATCCAGAAGAAGTAGAAGCACTCCAATCCTGAAGCTATAACATAGACAATCATACTAAAAGTCAGAGAGCTGAATAAACACAATAATAATTCGTATATCATGGCAAAGTCAAATGCTTATTATAAATTCACCCTACATAGAATTGAATACCTCTACGAAGGCATTGACAATCATTCTCGTAGCAGAGCAGTCAAAAACATATATCGACGGTGTCTTCAACTAGGAATCAAGATCACTGATCGGTAATGGGATATATTGCGTATAACTCTAGACCAAATGACACAATCAGAAGAATATAAAGATTTGAAACAGATTATGAACAATAAAAGGCATGGAAACACTTTCAGCTCAGTAATGAAACCTTGTTGAATAGCCAAATTTCACCATTAGCAGTTGGCTTTGGCACACCATGTCCATTGTAATGAAACAGAACTCTTTTAGACTTGGCTTATTTGCGACACGTAGTACAAAGTTTCTTCACTTCTTCTACGGTAGGATCTAATTGGGTCTTGTAGCGAGCCTGTTCAAATTTCAACAAATTAGGATGTGTTTGAGTGAGGATTGGATCCGGAGTTTAAAAAAATGCATGAGAATAAAGCCTCTCATGAAAGGCCCCAATTTCAAAATTTAAAAGAATACAGGTTGCATGGTTTGTTGAACTGCACTAACAGACAAAGAAGCCAGATATGGGAATTAGGCATGGACGCGGCATAACACGGACATGCCCACATGACAATTTAAAAAAAAAAAAATGAACACGATATGACAAGGGCACAAGAACAAATTAAAATATTTTTACATATTCATGAAAATAATAACAATTTCTTCATTTTCCATATCTATCTACTGGAAAAGAAGTGTTACCAAAAAATCCTAATATCTATTTTACAAAGCCCAGTTCATAAGAAAATTGAAACTTTTTGGCTTTAGAATTCATAAAATTACAAAGCCCAGACAACATCAGGCTTGTTTCTTCTTCCTGGACAACACCTTGACAAAAATTCTTTTTTCCAGGCCAACATAACCTCTCCAAAACAACATCAGAACAAAAATTCTTTCTTCTTCCTGGAAAAATCCTCAACTAGCTCAAAAAGATCTATTCCAATTTTTTAGGAATGGAAACATAATAAGAATTTCATACTATAGAATGAGACTATAGCTGGAAAATAGTTAAGGACGAAAGGGAAAAAAAAAAATCTTACCTCAGTCATGTTAAAAATGAAATTGGGAATAATGGGTAGTGCTTTGCTTCCAACAAGGACAAAAGCATCGACACACAGGTCTTGAAATTGAACCTCAACTTTTGGGAATTCCAAATCAACTCTACAATTTCAAAAGAAAAAAAATACAAAGACACACAACCATAGCAACAACTTCAGCTCAAAAGAAAGAAATCAATTAAAACTTAAGAAAAAAAAAAGAGATAGAGATCGTAAATTAGATATTCAATGCGGTTTTCTTTCTTTCTTTCCTCAAAACATTTTAACATACACCAAAAAACAAACACCTTATAGGCATGCCAAACAATAAGGAGAGACCATATGACTACTATCATTGATACATACAAACACTCTATTGCGTGTGTGTATATATATATATATATATAGATGTAGAGTTCATCAATACCTGGTAAGGAGAGGCCAAACACACAAGCACACACTATATATGTACTTGGTAAGGATAGACCAAACACGCAAGCGCGCGCACACACACACACACACACTATATATATATATATATAGATAGAGAGAGAGAGAGAGAGAGAGAGAGAGAGAGAGAGAGAAAATAGGAACACCATGCCACCAATACCACTTAAAAATTGAAATGTTTTTTGAAAAACGAGATGGTGAGGTTGGACAATGAAGGGGCAAAGATCTGAGAAGTTGAAAATTATAGTTAGGGTTTGAAATTGGGGAAACGAGAGAGAGAGAGAGAGAGAGAGAGAGAGAGAGAGAGAGAGAGAGCGAGCGTTTATCTGATGCAAGACGTCTGAGATTGAGAGGATTAGCAATGGTAGAGTGTAGGCGGCTCCACACACTACCACCGAACATCCTTCCTCTCTCCGCCAAGCCCATTGTTGCTCCGCCGCTGCTCCTGTTTCATTTCGTGTTAGCGCCTTCTTCGTGTTTGCTCTCTGCTTTGGCCGGTTCGCCGCCGACCTCACAGTGGGGAAACAGAGCGACACGACCATGGTGTGAGACATTTTTGGTGGTAGTGATTTTGAATAGTGGCCTAGGGTTTGTGTTTATGTGAATGTCAAAGAGAAAGAGAAATAGACAAAGAGCAAAGAGAGAAACAGAGAATACATTGTGGGCAACGGTAAGAGAGAGGGAGAGGGAGAGCAAGCGAATTTTTTTATTTATTTGTTCGGTGCTTGGTGTATGTATCTGAGCTAAGATACAAATAAATAAAAAAATATTTTCACGTTTCAAATTTTCCTCCCAAACGTTTGGCGACCAAAAATAATGATCATTCGCGACTAATTAATATTTGGTCGCGAAAAGGTAACTTTTAACTACCAACTTTTATATTGGTCGCGAAAAGTGATCGCTAAAAGTGCAGATTCTTGTAGTGACTATAGTATTTGTCGATACACTAATTGGTATATCAATTGATGCATGTAACATTATTGATAATTTCATTGATGGGATGCTCTGCATCACTAGCGTAATAGGTGAGCCTATATTTAAACCATGGGAAATTCTATACCTTATTACAAATATATATGATTTTACTGTAAAATTTCGTAATATTAATTATAAAATACATAATTTTGTCATAATTTGGCGTAATAAAATGTCCAAAATTTTGTGATTATATTGCAAAAGTTTGTGACTTGATTACGATATTTTTTTGTTATGTCAATTTATGACGATGTTACGTATTTTGTAATTGATATTATAAAATTTTGTATTAAAGTTACATATTTTGTGATATATAAGGTGGACACCATAGCATCTCCCTTAAACCACATGACAATGGAAATTTGTGTATATTATACATTTAGGGCTCATTTGGAAAGTTGGCTATTTAGTTAGTTTTTAAATTTTTTGACTATTTTAGCTTGGTTAAAAAAGTTGTGTTTAGGAAGTTGGTTGACTTTTTTTGTAGTTGATTTGTGTGAGAGAAAAAATGAAATGATTATATGGGCCTCGTTTGGGAAGTGACTATTTTAGAGGCTTTTTGACTTTTTGGCTATTTTAGTAGGCTATTTTTGTTTTTGTGTTTGGAAAGATGAGATGGATTTTTATTTGAGTTGTTGTATTGAAAAATGTGTTGAAATGATGTTTGAAGTTAAAATGACAAATTTGTCCCTAAGATTATAATTTTTTAAATTGATATAAAGGGGTGAAATTGTAATTTTCCAATTGATTTTACAATTTGTCAAGTGCCTACACTGTCCCGAGCTACAGTCTTTTTTTTTTTTTTTTTTTTTTTGAATTTTGCACCTCCGCTTACTGTTCACGCTTTTTGGCTTATATCCTAAATGAGGCTATAATAGCCTTAACATGTGTTTCCCAAACAGCGCCATGATTTGAATGTAACATTGCATTTGATTGACTATTTTAATCTATTTTGTCTTTATTGACTATTTTAGCCCAAAATCATCTTCACAAACAGGGCTTTTAATTTAATTTGGGAACAAAGAAAAAAGCAAGCTTTTGGGTTATTTCCAAAGCTAAAAGCCAACTTATTTCATCAAAAATCCATTTGGGAAGCGAGAAATAAGCCAACAAGTGACATTACCGAAATACCCTTGCCTGTATGGCTTTTTACAAAAATGTATTAATAATGCATGAGGGTAATATAATAAATTTATAATTTTATAAGTGATGTGATACCGTATAATAATAATTTTCAAAAAAGCAAAACAGTTCCTTATTTAGCACTTCTCAAATAATTTTGTGAATAAGTCAAAAAGTAAAGAAATAAGTCAAAAAATTACTTATTTCTATCTTCTCAAAACAATCTCTGAAATGTTATCTCATATTGTGATAACAATGGTGGATCAAAAATGTAAACGAAAGAAAAAAAAATATATATATATATAAATTAAAGGATCATAAATAAGGATTGTTAAACAATCTTACATACCTTTTTTGTTTTTCTTATTATAGAATGAATCACAATTATATATATATATATATATATAGAAATAAATATGAATTTTTGACTTTGTAATGAGATATAAGACTTCTAGCTAACAGGCTAAGCCTTCTTGGTTCTAATTGGGCCAAACCACTATTGGGTTAGAATCCTAACAAATTGATATTTAATTTCGGGCCCTAAATTGAGTTTCTTTTATTTTTCATAATTTTTATTTTTATTTTTAGTGAATATTTTTTAAATTTTAAGCAATTTTTCTACTTTTTTAGATATAACTTATTTAGATGTATCTAAATAATAAATTATTTGTGAAAAAATATTTTCAAAAATTAATAAATACATAAAAATATGAAAAATGTACTGAATTTTCATTTTTTTTTTGTATTTTTGGTATTTAGAGAATTTTTTAAAGACTTTTTTTCACAAATATTATACTTTCTAAGTGTATTTATGTTAGGTGTGTTTAAAAATTAAAAAAATTACTTAAAATATTAATAAAATTCAATAAAAAAAAAGAATATGAAAAATAAAAAAATAAAATTTTTTGAAAAGTAAATTTTGAAAAATAGAAACAAACAGAGTTTATGCTAAGCAAAAGGCCACCAATACAATGGGAAGCAAAGATGGCATTTGGAATAATCATACAGCAGTGACTTGCTATCACACTGTGAGGAGGGATAATTTGGCCTGGAATGGGCTCAACTTGGTTTGGGATCATGGTTTTCTTAAGTAATAATTGGACCAGTATGAACTTTGGTTTAGGATCGTGGTATTCCAAAAGGGAATAATTGCTAGTCTTATAGACAGGATTTATTTACTCGTGAATTTTGAGTATTTTTTTTGTTTTTATATTTTGCATTTGCTACTCATTTTGATAATGAGAAAATTTGAGACTTTTTATATGTATGTTTTGTGTTTATTGAATGATTATTTGTTGTTGAAAATGATACTGAAAAATTTATCAAAGTAATAAATGATTGGCACAGTTTAGTATTTGTTTATGAGTTTTGTGGGGAAGTGGTTTGGAAATACTCTTTGGATCCAATGGGACGCTCGAGATCCTCAGCTAGAAACCTGAAAAAGAATGAACACTCCAGTCGGGGGTGCTAAAATTAGCACTATAACGGAAAAGTGAGTGTATACTTTCTCGATTGCTTGTATTTTAAGTTAAGCATACTAGTTCTCACATACCTCTCTTTGGTTGATGTTCTTCTATTTATATTTTTTCTTGGGCCTCAAGGTCGGGCCCACCTTTAATCCACCATGTAACTATTTACTCGGCTCCTTTTGTTGCAAACCACTCTTCACTCGGCTCCTCGCTCAACTGGTTATTTGGCCGATTAGGATACTTCTGAATTTGTATAAGACTGGGCCGAATACAATGTATATATCTCGATTCTCTAAGTTCACTTATTCGGCCTCTTTGCATCTCCTAATACTCGACCCCCACAATTGCCCCCAAACACTCCACTAACAACAGTTAGCTGGCGTGTTTGGTTTCGAACTCGAAAAGTCAGAGCCGAAATTCGGCGACTAACCTCATTCCAACGCGAATGTCAGAGCTCACATGCTTTTCGGTCATTATTACAACTTCCCGCCCCTTCGTACGCTTCTTCCATTTATTGTGATTTAAAATTTTGTTGTCTTTTCGAATGCATACACATTTTTTGAATACTTAAAGCTCTTGGTATGCCTTCCGATTCACCTCTGCAACCTCTTTTTATTCCTCATTGTCTTCTCCGCCTCTTGCAAGTTCTCTTCCTCTCTATTTTGAATCCCTTTTCCTGGTTTGTTTTTAGTTTAGCATATTCCATAGACTGACGAAATGGCAAAGCATTTGAAAGACCTCCTTTCTGCGGATCGAGCCTCTGGCTTTCGACGCCATTTTTCCATCCCTGATGACGTCTGTCTGTCACTTGTGACAGACAACACCCTTGATATAGAGAGGGTTGATGAAAACATAATCGTCTTCCCTCTCTTATCAATTGCAGAGGGCTGAGTCCGTTTCCCCCTTCACCCATTTCTTAGGGCCGTCCTTCGCAATTGGGGTCTAATCCCTTCCCAACCTAATGTAATTTTTTTTTGAATCATAATGGGGATTATAGAGTTAAACCGTCGCCTTAGGATTAATCTCGGCATACCTACTATTCGGCATTGTTATGCCTTTGCCAAGTCTTCTGGCCGACATGGGCGCTATTTCCTTAGAGCCAAGGACATCGACCATCAATTAGTGACTATGCTTTTCAGCTCTGGCAAGCGAGTTGATGATGTCATGGTTGTTGTCCGAGGTAACTGGGAATTTGGCGGAGGCGAAGACCGCCTAGATCCTATTCCTAGACGGAGAGGCGAACCATGTGGCCATATAGCTCATTGCATTTATCTTTCTTATATTTATTCGGCTTTATTTTTGTGGTCTCATGGTTTTACTTGTGCAAGAAACGATTTGAAGAAAGTTTTGGTTTTAACCGACGACGCCGTTCTTGTGGAAATTAAAGTCGCGCTCAAATACTTTGGCCGTCCAAGCCTTCAGAAACAAGGAAGGGCGGCCCACATTCTTCTTCAATATGAGCCGACGTATACGATGTTCTCGGTGGCTGAAAACATCCCAGTTCCGAGGGGCGAAGAGTCTCTTACGGCCCTTATCTTAACCAACTTAAAAAAGTTGAGGCAAGTTGGTTTGGAGGCATCCGATTCAGAGCATGTGGAGATAGCCGAGAAGGTCGCTGAAGAATCAAGCCAGTCTGAAGCCGAAGTAGACGAGGCTTTGAAGTTGGCCTTTGAGGAAGCCAGCCTCAATTCATCTAACCCTCCGTCCACCTCAGGCTGAGGGGACACTTCCTTCGAAGACATCTTTACAGATTTAGGAGACCTTCTCGGCACATATCCTGAGGACATGGTTGGGTTGTTACTTACGCAACTTGCCAAGAAGAAAAACGCCGAAAGAATGGCTGCCTGGTAGAGAGCCGAGGTTATCCGATCAAAAATTCCATCCACTGCTAATGCTGAACCCTCCCTGCCTGTCGTCGAGGAAGAGACGGCTCAAATCGAAATGGCCGAGATGGAGTGGATAGAGCAGGTGGATCAGGAGGCTCAACAAATTGGGGAGAAACGCCCCGTCGAGGAAGAAGCTGAGTCCTCTGAAGAGCAAGTCGATAAACGGTCGCGCATTGAAGAATCAGATTTGGTTGTTCTGTTCACTGTTCAACCAAAGATAAGGAACATGCCGATTTCCTCTGACGCGCAGGCTTTAAAAGACCCGGCTGTGGCCTTGAGCATGGCCTCTTTGATCTCCCTGCCGGTTGACATAGCCGTATGTCGAGCCGAGCCAGATCTACTGTCAATCACATTAGCCACTTAGTCGGCCTTATTGGTACATGCTTTATATGCGGTCTTCCGCCTAAATACATATATTTTTATTATTATTTAACTCTATTTCCTTATTTTGCAGATGGTGGGTAGGATAGCCGAAATAGGCAGCCGTCAACATGACGCTATAGAACAGATCGCCTTGTTGAAAACCGAAGTTGAAAATGAAAAGAGCAAGGTTGTGGAAGCCCCTCAAAAAGCCGATTTCGAAGAGGCGAAAGCGGCGGAGGAACGTGCGAGGGTCGACTCTGAGGCTGAGGGTGCGAGGAATTCCGACCAACTAAGGTTGGCTGCCAAAGACAGGGCAAAAACGAATGAGGACGCGCTCCAGCTAGCCAAGGAGGTGATTGCCAAGTTGGAAGCCGACTTAGAAGAATCGAAGAAGGCGAAGGAAAAAGCCGACTTCGAGGTTTCCAAAGCGTTCCAGGCTGGACAAGAAGCCGCCTTGGAAAGCTATGCGGGGGAAGTTCCCTAATTCGAGAACCGGGGCTTCAAACACGGCTGGCTCAAAGCCCTTGCTACTGCGAATGTGACATTGGCCCAGCCGATTCTATTCGAGCAAGTGGACGTTGAGCCGTTGGAGTCTGACCCTGAGGATTGACTAGGGTGACATTTTAATTTTTTGCTAGGCATATTCCATGCAAGATTGTAACTTGTTGTTTAGTAGATTTCTGTTAGTTTAAGGTAGTTTTCATGTGTAAAATGGCTACCATCTGTACTCAATTTATTAATAAAAATTCCCTTTGCTTGAAAATTTCCTTTGCTATTCGCTATTATTTGTGCTCAATTTTTGTTATTGATGAATAGTGTTGCTTTTTACTACTATGGATAAAATAACTGTTGTTTACTATGCTTGCTAGCTATCGATCCAATAGGATGTAGGATTATGAGATGAGTGAATTAAACATCCGTGAACACCTGCCGATTAGATAACAATGTATCTTGGCAGTTTAGTAACTTATCCTTCAATTTATCCGAATAAGTGAATCGGCTCAGGGCCTCGTTGTCTGGCCGATTAGATTAATAAATCTGTCCTTGCACCAGCCAATGTATGAACAGGAATGCCGAATACTATCAGTTCATGGAGTGGCTGTGGCATGAGTAGATCAGCGTCGGGCTTGGATATTTGGCCGATTAGATTAATAAATCTGCCCTTACCCCAGCCAATGTATGAATTGGAACGCTGAATACTATCAGTTCATGGAGTGCCTGTGGCACGAGTAGATCGACGCAGGGCTTGGATATTTGGTCGATTAGATTAATAAATTTGCCCTTGCCCCAGCCAACGTATGAACTGGAACGCCAAATACTATCAGTTCATGGAGTGGCTGTGACACGAGTAGATTGGCGCCAGGCTTTTGAAGTTTAGCATTAATGAGATCGCCTCATGCGCGCTGCACCTGTTAGGAATAAATAGGGTGAGTGCCTTGCCCGCGTAAGTCCCATTAGTGTGTTCAGGCTCAATTTAAAACAATCTATTGAGGAAGGCTAGATAAGTGCGAATGTCAAATAGACTATTCTTCAATAGTAGAGGAGAATGGAGGACATTGGCTGAGTTGGATACAGAGATAAATCAAAGTGGCGAGCTTATGCGCACGAGAAGTAGGACGTCGTGGGAGTGGGAAAAACATCAGTCCCCACGTCGTCAAAGTAGATCACCCAGAAGGGAAAAACAGCAGTGGGGCAACTCCCCTCGACTGTGACCAAGAGGTGAATCCAATGCGACACCGCGACTGTTGAGTTTTGCGATTTTTGTGGGGAATAAACCGATGACGGAAGCGGATTCAATTGTTCACGACCCAGGTGTCAAGTTCACTTGACAGATTTTTCCACTAGAAGTCCAACAGTCGATGGTTGGTCGACAGGACTTCGAAGTGTTTCGGGAGGGCATCCATGGAGCGATGAAAGGACTGTATACCGCCTATGAAATCGGCATACGTCTACGTGCCGCGCGGCGGGAGATAGAGCAGAAGAATGAACGAATTCGGAACTTGGAAGCTCGCGCGGAGAAGGCTGAGCGTGAGCTAAAAAAGGCCAAAAATGCCAAGCCGCATGCGACAGGCTAATCTAACCTGGCCATAGAGGAAAGGGTGACCCAACGGCTGATAAGTCATGCGATTGCCGATCGAGATACGGCAAGCATGTTTGCAGTAGAGACTGCAAGGTCCAAGGCTTATGAACAATGCTCCCATGACGGTCGAAAAGTCGGGATAGATAAGACTAAGGAAAATCTCGCCAAGGAGGTTTGCCGATATGAAAACCGTGGATTTAAACACGGGTGGATCAAGGCTCTTCAGTCCACAGAGTCTCTTCAGGTAGCAGTCGTTAATTCAACGTCGCCATTATACCAGAGTCATCATTTTCCTTTTGCGGCCTTCGAAGTCGAGAAGAGCAACGATGAGAGGGATGCCGAATAAAGTTGAACATATTGTAGCGCCCTGACATAAATTGGGAGTGAATTATGTATTATCAATTAATTCAATAAAACATATTATGTTTGCATGTTGTTTCAGCTTATGTTGCACGTTGTTTTAGTTTACGCATGTTGTTTTAGTTTTTGTTTAAACATGTTAAGAATCTTTCATCCTTCAACTGAGTTGATACTTGTTGATTATTCATGAAAAGCGTGCCGAAGCCGGATGCTCACTCGGCCTTGCATGGATGGGGCTCCAGATTCAGAGGCTCTGACCTAACCAATCGTGAATTCCACAAAAGGTGCTCTGAATCTGGAGGCCTATTCTGCCCAAACGTATCATGGATGGGGCTCTGAATTTGGAGGCTTTTTACTTGGCCAATCGTGATATCCACGAAGGGCGCTTCGAATCCGGAGGCTTATTCGGCCCAAACGTGTCATTGACGGATGGGGCTCTGAATTCGAAGGCTTTTTACTTGGTCAATCGTGATATTCACGAAAGGCGCTCTGAATCCGGAGGCTTACTCGGCCCAAACGTGTCATTCACGGATGGGGTTCCGAATTCGGAGGCTTATTCGGCCCAAACATGTCATTCACAGATGGGGCTCCGAATTCAGAGGCTTTTTACTTAGCCAATCGTGATATCCACGAAGGGCGCTTCGAATTCGGAGGCTTATTCGGCCCAAACATGTCATTGACGGATGGGTCTCCGAATTTGGAGGCTTTTTACTTGGCTAATCATGATATCTACGAAGGGCGCTCCGAATCCGGAGGCTTATTCGGCCCAAACGTGTCATTCATGAATGGGGCTCTAAATTTGGAGGCTTTTTATTTCGAACTGCAATTCCATATAGTGAGATAAGAAGTCTTGCATTATGAAAGTGAAAGTTATACATGGCGAATACACAAAACAATTCGTGCTCCACATGCCGGGTTAATGATAAAATTTACGCAAATGCGTGGAATTCCAAGGACGTGGTAGACTCCTCCCAGACATGTCTTTGAGCTGATATGCCCCTGTACCCGCAATTGAATCGATTTGATAGGGGCCGTCCCAGTTAGGACCCAGTTTTCCGTCAGCCGGATTCTTGGTAGCCGGAAGTACTTTCTTGAGGACCAATTCCCCTGGTGCACATCGGCGTAGCTGGACACGTTGATTATATGACTTAGCAAGCTGTTGTTGGTACTGTGCCATGGACGGAAGGGCACGATCTCGTCATTCTTCAATCAGAGTCAAATCCAAGGACAACATCATGTCATTTCGGCCCATATCATAAATTTTTGATTTCAAGGTTGGGAGGTCGATCTCTAGGGGAATGATTTCCTGGGTTCCAAAGCATAAAGCAAATTGCGTTTCCCCAGTGGATTGCCTCGGCGTAGTACGATGAGCCCACAACACACTCGGCAATTCTTCGACCCATCTGCCTTTAGCTTTCTCCAGCCTCTTCTTGATGCCGTCCAAGATAGATTTGTGAGAAGCTTCAACTTGACCATTTCTTTGTGGGTAAGCCGGCGTGGAGAAATAAGGCCGGATACCATACTTGTTGCACAGCTCCCGGTAGACGCCGCAATCAAATTGGGTGCCGTTGTCTGAAATAAGTGCACTTGGAATGCCGAATCGTGTTATGATATTTCTCCATACAAAGCGCTTAACATCAGTATCTCGAATGTGTGTTGGTGCCTCCGCTTTGACCCATTTTGTGAAGTAATTTGTCGCGACAATCAAAAATCGCTTGTTGCCCGGGGAACGAGGTAATGGTCCGACGATGTCAAGTCCCCATTGGGCGAACGACCAAGGACTGGTGATAGAGCTCAACTTTTCAGCAGGCAAATGGGTTAAAGGGAAAAACTTCTGACACCGTTCACATTTCTTGACGTAATTCTCGGCATCAGCTCTCATTGTCGGCCAATAATACCCTCATGTAACAGCTCGATGAGCCAAAATGCGCCCGCCGGAATGGGCACCACAACTACCTTCATGTATTTAAGTCAGGAGTTTTTCGACCTTATCCGGATGAATGCATTCTAGATATGGACCAGAAAGGGATTTTTTGTAGAGCTTTCCTTGTGAATCCAAGTAATATCGCAGGGCTTTGTTTCGTAGTTTGTGAGCTTCTTTCTTTTCTGCCGGGAGCTGTTCAGAAGATAGGAATGCAGTGATATGGTCCATCCAACTTGGACCTGATTCTATGACATTAATTTGAATTGATTCTGAGGGGGCAATGCTCGGCTCAGGGATAAATCCCACTTCAATTGTCCGTTTGATTTCTGAGTTGATGGCGGAAGATAGGCAGGCCAGGTCATCTGCATGTGTGTTATGATCCCGGGTTATTTGATTTAGTTCATGATGGTCGAATTTTGCCAGCAAAGAATTCACCGTTTTCATGTAAGCTGTCATTCGGTCATTTTTGGCTGCGTATTCCCCTTTCATTGGTTAATGACTAGCTTTGAATCGCAGAAGATAAGCAGACGACGAGCACCAAGGAGATGTGCATTCCATAGACCGGTTAACAATGCTTCGTATTTGGCATCATTGTTTGATGCATCGAAGCCCAGTTTGACAGCCTGCTCAATTATTACCCCGTCGGGAGCCATGATCACTACGCCTGCCCCACTGCCACGTTGATTGGACGATCCATCACAGTACAACTGCCAAATGTCCCCAACATAAATTCTCCAGTTCGGCTTAGGTTGAATTTGATAAGATTTGAAGTCGGCAAGACCCCCATTGAATTCGGCCACAAAGTCGGCAAGCATTTGCCCCTTGATTGAGGTTCTAGGAAGAAACTAAATATCGTACTGGCCGAGTTCAAGAGCCCACTTTGAAACGCGCCCTGATGCTTCTGTACTACGGAGTACTGACCGGAGGGGGTAGTCCGTTAGTATCCCGATTGTATGCCCCTAAAAGTAATGAATCAGTTTTCTTGCTGCCATGACGAGGGCTAGGATGAGTTTTTCCAACGAAAGGTAACGTGTTTCGGCGTCAACCATTGCCTTGCTCACATAATAGACTGGTCGTTGCTCCCCAAGCTCTTCCTTTAACAGTACGACGCTGACGGCCCGGTTGGAAACTGCCAGATATAAAATAAGAAGGTCACCTGCCGAAGGTGTTGTCAATAGTGGAATTGATCAAAGGTAAGTCTTTAAACCGTTGAAAGCGGCTTTGTACTCAAAGGTCCATTCAAATGCTATACCTTGCCGTAGGGTATAAAAGAATTGTCGGCAGTGATTTGTGAAACGACTGATGAACCTGTTGAGTGCGGCGGCCATCCCCATCAACTTTCGAACCTCTTTGACCAATCGAGGGGAGCTGAGTTCAAGGATTGCCATGATTTACCTCGGGTTGGTTTCGATTCCTCGGTGGTTGACAATGTAGCCAAGGAATTTGTTAGATCCGATCTCAAATGCACATTTGGAAGCGTTTAGCTTCATTTTGTACTTGAGTAAAATGTCGAATGTCTCTTCCAGATCGGCTAGATGAGTTTGCTCTTCTTTGGACTTGACCACTATATCGTCAATATATACTTCCATAGTACGGCCGAGTTGCTCCCTGAACATGGTCGTGACTAGTCTTTGGTAAGTTGCCCCTGCATTCTTCAGCCCAAAAGGCATAATCTTATAGTAATAGGTTCCTCTTGGGGTGAGGAATGCAGTTTTGTCTTGGTCCTTCGGATGCATGGCAATTTGATGGTAGCCTCTGTAGGTATCGAGGAATTTTATACATTGATGACGTGCCGTGGCGTCTACGAGTTGGTCTATTCTGGGGAGGAGGAAAGCAATCATTAGGGCAAGCTTTGTTTAAGTTCGTGAAATCCATGCAGACATGCCAAGTCCCATTTTTTTTCATTACAACCACAGTATTTGACAGCCATGTAAGATAGGTCACTTCCCGGATTGCTCCGGCATCAAACAACAGGTCAACTTCTTCAACAACGGCGGTAGTGTGTTCTGCGGCTGACTGCCAGCTTTTTTGAATAATCGGCTTATATTTGGGGTCAACATTTAAATGGTACTGAGAAACAGATGGATCTACCCCCGACATTTCATATGGTGACCATGCAAATACATCAAGGTTGCCGAGTAAAAAGGTGATTAGCTACTGCCTGTCGACTTGATTCAGGGAGGCACCGAACATGAAGAAACTGTCAGGACTCCCATCAATTTCAACTCGTTCTAGGGCTTCTGTGGCCTTTTCACTTGGGAGCCTTCCAACTTCGTCGAGACTCTCTCGATCCGGCACCTCAATAGAATTCACTTCCAATTCTCTTGGTGTCTTGGCGACAAGGAAATAACATGCTTGTGTCGATTTCTGAGAACCACGGATTTGTTCAATGCTGCGTTCAGTCGGGAAGCGGAGCAATTGATGATAGGTACTTGGCACGGCTTGCATGGTATGCAGCCAAGTTCGTCCCATGATGAGATTATACGGCGAAGGCAACTTGATGACCAAGAACTCCACATCCGCTGTTCGGGAGCCCACTTGAACTGGTAGTGTGATTTTGCCCAACGGGTATTCTGGATTAGCGTTGAAGCCGAATAATGGATAAGGAGATGGAGACAGGTCCGACTCGGTGAACCCGAGTTTGATGAAGGTCTTGTAATACATAACTTTCGAAGTACTCCCCTGGTCTATGAGAACGCGTTCAACGGTGAATCGGTTTACGCGTAGTTCGATAACCAATGGATCTATGTGGGGGAGTGTTACGCCGATCAAATCAGAATCGTCGAAGATAATACTCGGAGCTTCATAGGGCCGTTTTGCTGGTGTGATTTGCTTTTAGGGGTTAGGATGCGACTGAATTGTATGTACCGCGGATGAAGTCGGCAGGCTGTATATCATATGGATTACGCCGAGTGGAGGTGAATCCTGCCATAAAGCTACTATTTTGGTTGAGTTATTTTTTCGGACGTACTGCTTAAGCCGACCATCTTGTACCAATTCCTCAAGGTGATCCTTCAATGCATAACAACTCTCGGTATCATGGCCGTGGTCTTTGTGATACTCAAACTACCTATCTCGTCTCCTCGTGTCGGGAGGTCCCACCATTTTGGATGGCCATTTGAAGAATAGAAGGTGTTGGACTTTAGACATAACCGTGCTAATCGGCTCTGACAACTCCGTATATTTTTTGTCCGCGCGCCTTGTGCGCTTGCTATCTACTTGAAGTTGTTCATTAGCTCAGTGGGAACATTGGTCATTTGATCGGCGCGAATCCCGTCTCCTGTCTTATTGGCTGAAAATCTCAGAAGGGGCCGTCTTGTTGGCCTTGTTCCCGGCTTTAACCCGCAGAGCGTTATCTTCCATTTTGCAGTATTCCTCGACTTTTTTCATCAACGACCAGACTGTTTTGGGGGACCTTCTAGTCAAGGAACTGTGGAGGGCACTATCAGGATGCAACCCCATTTTAAAGGTAGTGATGGCCATGGAATCGTTGCAAGCGTCATCCACAGGATTAAAGCATTCCCAATAGCGCCGAATACGCTCGTAAGGTTTCCCTTGGTTGGATCTGCATTACCTAGAGAGAGTCGGCTTACTTCGGCTGGACCTCATTGGTGATGAATCTTGCCCTGAAGGATTTCTATAATTGATAGAAGCTCTTAATCGACGCTGGTTCCAACTTATAATACCATTTGACGGCCAATGGTCCCAAACTGCTCGGAAATATTCGACACATGAGAGCCTTGTCGTCTGCATGCAGTGTCATGGCTTGCTTATAATGATAGATGTAGTTAGTGGGATCCAATTTTTCGTCGTATAGGGTGAACGATGGAGCGTTGAACTTTTTGGGTAGTACTGCCCTTGCGATCCGTCGCACAAAAGGGTCATGTTGGTCCTCTTCGTCTGAATCATTTCTTCTTCTCTTATTCCGTGCACATGGACTTCCCTTAAAAGCACTGGACACTTCGACTCGCCCCTTCTTTTTGGGGTCTGGGGATAAGGAGTCAGAATCATTGTCATTATCTTGTCTCCGAGCTCGAGGTCGTCGAACATCCTTTCTCAGAGGTTGTGCTAGGTCTTGGCGCGCGACCTATTGGGATTTTGCCACCTCCAAGGCCAAATCTTGTCAAAGGTGCTCGTTTTCAGCCATTATGTTCTCCAACCTCTGTTCGTTTTGCTTCACCTGATCCATAATCGCTTGCATTGTTTCATCAGCTGAGTCGAAGCTCAAGGCTCTTCTTGCAGTAATGTTTTCTGGTCCCAGCATGGTGCTTGGAGTTATATCAACTCGTGGCATAAGGTTGTCAGCGACTGCCGGAGGATCTTCCGTCATGCCCGCAATGGATGTGCTGGAGTATTCCCACAGAAGGCGTCAATTGTGGGGAAGTGGTTTGGAAATACTCTTTGGATCCAATGGGACCCTCAAGATCCTCAGCTAGAAACATGAAAAGGAATGAACACTCCGGCCGGGGGTGCCGGAATTAGCACTCCAACGGATAAGTTAGTGTATACTCTCTGGATTGCTTGTATCTTAAGTTAAGCATACCAGTTCTCATGTACCTCTCTTTGGTTGATGTTCTTCTATTTATATCTTTTCTTGGACCTCAGGGTCGGGCCCACCTTTAATCCACCGTGTAACTATTTACACGGCTCCTTTTGTTGCAAACCACTCTTCACTCGGCTCCTCGCTCAATTAGTTATTTAGCCGATTAGGATACTTTTGAATTTGTATAAGACTGGGCCGAATACAATGTATATATCTCGATTATCTAAGTTCACTTATTCGGCCTCTTTACATCCCTAATACTCGGCCCCCACAAGTTTTTATTACTTTTTAGTTTATTTATGTTAATTTGTATTAAAATATGATGTGAAAAATATGAGTAATGAAATGATATACTTTAAAAATATTTTTCTAATGATAAATTTATCATTGAAAGTTTAAGTGTGAGTCATTGGTAAATAAGGATGGTCTATGAAAATGATAATCGAGTCAGTGGTGCATGCATTGTAACTTGGCTCCTCACAGATAATATAATAATTATGACACCATTTTTTTGTTTGACCACAATGTATACACTTTATTAGGAGAGAAAAAAAATTCAAGACGCTCCTCGCCTCTAACCTACAACTTCCAATATATTAAAAAATAAAAATATAATAATCATACCAACTGCTTATGAGTAAGGGCATCTCCAACGCAACTACTAAAAGGGTAGCCAAAGCAAAATTTTGATGGAGATCTAAATATTAACAAAAATATTAAAAATTTTAAAAATTTTATCAAAAGTTTTATCAAATGTCTCACATGCATGTGAGATTCACATGAGACCTATATTGTATGGGTCTCGCACCCATGTGAAACATTTAGCCTCCGTTGAGAAGTGGGTTGGCTTTTTGACTTTTTTGGCTATTTTAGCCTGGGGCTAAAAAACTTAGTTTGGGAAGGACTTTTTGACTTTGACTTTTTGACTTTTTGGTGATGTGTGTTCCTGACTTTTTGGTGATGTTTGTTTATTAGTTGTTTATTTTGGATTTTGATTTGACGTATTTTGCTTAATTTTTGTAATTTTTTTTGAATTTATGTTTTTGTTATTTTTATTTTTTTATACATTGAAATAAGTTCTTGTTCTTTAATTTACGTTTTTTGTAATATTTTGTTTAATTTTTTTTTTATTTTTTTTCATTTTCTGTGAAAATGATAAAAAGTGAGGTTTTATTTTATTGTCCTGTGTAATTTAAATAATTTAATTTTAATTTAATTTTAAATATTTAATTTTAATTTTAATTTTAATTTTAATTTAATTTTTATTTTAATTTTATTTTTATTGTAAATATTTAAATAATGTAAATGATCTAAAAAATTTAATAAGCAAAAATTTAAAATAAATATTCAAAAAATTTAAAGCGTAAAAATTTAAATAATTTAAATATTCAAAAAATTATTTTAACAAAAAAATTTAAATAATTTAAAATGTTAATATTTTAAATTTAAAAACAACTCTACACTCAAATCGTAACTAAACACATAAAACAAAACTTAATTAAAAAATTATTTTTAAAACTCATAACCAAACACATAATTTGAAACTCCATACTACTTTCATAACTCTACACTCAAATCATAACCAAATACCTAACAAAAAAATTAAAATATTTAAAAATATTTTTATAAAATAGAGTTTGAATTTTTTTTATAAAAAATTTTAAAATTTAAAAAATTCAAATTGTAATATTTTGAAATTAAAATATTTAAAAATATTAAAAAACGTTTTCCTTTTTGCTGTTGACATGACTTGGCTGGTTGAAGTTATACTTTAGTGCAGCTGAGTAGGACACGTGGACGGTAGTGGCTAATTGGTTCAACATTTCCAACATGGGGCATTTTGGTAATTTAACCCCTTGTTGTATGTGAGCTATCATTGAAATGGAGGCTGTTTCATATTTTGTCGCCTTGTGGCTAATTTAGCCAATTTTGTCATGTTTTGGCTAAATTAGCCCACAACCAGCTTCCCAAACGTACCCTTAGTAGAAAATTTTGTAAAATTTTTAAATTATCTAACATTACTCAAAATTTAACTCTCCAATGTGTCACAAGGTCTAGTCATTGTGAAATTCAGCATAGTTTGGAGTGAAGAAAAGCCCTCCACTTCTTTGTTCCGTAAGATTGATAGTAGTCCAACAGCACAATATGTAAATAAAAAGTGGAGTCTGTGCTATTGATTTATCTTCAATTGGCTTTTAACCTTTTTTCTCTATAATAAATTCAAGATGAAAAAATTTTATTTTCAGAGTAACTATGATTAATTTGAAAATTCTAATCCACTACAAATTTGAGAATATGAAAGCCCAACATGGTCAATCCAAAATCATCATGCATACATATATTAGAGGACAATATTTATATACATGTTTGTACACATTGAATTATATATGTTATTTTTATTTCGCCACCGCTATTAACCCTATCATTCATGGGTGCTCTCTAATACACCCAAATACCCACTTAATTTCACATGTATAAAGAACTTTACGTGGATCATATTTATTCTAAGTATAACTTATTTTTGCATTGCGTTTTAAACTCTAAGCTTTTTACACGCCAACTATCCATAAGGGGAATTTTTTATTTTTATTTTAATTTTTATTTTTTTTATTTTTAATTTTCACCCCTACTTTGTAGGTATGAAATTTTGGTTTCATTAGCAGAGCACCCACCATTCACATGTGTCCTAACCAACCAAATGCCATGAGCTTCTTGGAACACGTGTCAACATCTGGTGCTACGCGATGCACTGATTGAGAATGTAATGATCCAAAAATTCTTTAATCTTAATCAAATCCTAAATCATGTGGGTCTGCATCAAAACGGTTTCGGAAGGTACATAAACATATCCTGCAACGGCGACATCTGATTATTCTCCAATTGAGAAGCGAATGTACTGTCTATGGTGGCATCCAAGTAATTAAAGGAGAATTCGAGGGTGTTTTTTTCCCAATCGGTTAGCCTCGTTGGCTCACTCTGGACCTCCAAGTCAGGTGACATCACGTGGTCCGAGGAACTCGAGTATGTGTGCAACCTCGGGATCGAATCTGATGTGTCGCGGTACACTGACTCATTGAACAACCCAAACGGTGTCGGAGGAGACAACCGCATGACGCTGTGGGTTAGAATCTCTGGTTTTTGTTCAAAATTTTCCAAAGACTCCCTGGTTTTCGTGCCGACGACGACGTTTAGCTTCTCGATGGTGCCTTTCTTGTTGTATATGCGACACAAGACCCAATCGTCCAACTGTAAAATCATAATCAATAAATCAATCAAATACATTTCAAATCAAATCACAATCATCAATCTGACAGCCATGACACACCCATTATGCTCGGCTTCGGAAACCAAAATAAAAAAATCGCGTTTTTGTCAAAAGGTTCAAAAACGCAACAAAATTGATTTGGTAAGTTATAAAAACGCAAGCGTAAAATTACAAATTGAAACTTATGACAAAAAAATAAAAAAATAAAAAAATAAATTTCTTATGCTAGATAAGGATATTTTGGTTATTTTAATTTGATTCGACACCATAAACAAATATTAAACTAAAAAGTCAAAAATTAGTTTTTTACCAACTTTCAAAATCACTTTTCAAAAAGTTAAAAAGTTTGGTAAAAAATCAAAAGCCAAAAGTCAACTTTTTACTAACTTTCCAAAATACCCCTATGTATTAATTATATATTAATTAAAAATTTTAGAATAAATTATCAATACATGTATAAAATTGTCTTAAAATATAGATTATTCCTTGTGATTTGAAAAGTTACAAATACTCCATTGTCAGAAATTTTTTATTTAACAGAATTAATTAAAAAAATAAAATTAATAATTATTCTCTTATACAATAATAAAATTACTTAAATTATTAATTGAAACATATTTTTAATATCATTAAAAACTGTTAATTGACTTAATGACTTATTAATAAAAAGGGCGATTTGTTATGAAATTGAAAACCTCGGGGGCTGGAATATAAATTTCAAAATCACAGGGCAATTTGTATTTTAATCAAATATCAGAAGTGTATTTATAATTTACCTAAAAATTTATAATTTTAATTATTAAAATTTATAATATTTCTTATTTTTTGTAATTATTTTTTTTGACTTCCATCTGTAGGTTATTTTCCCATATTTTAAATCACAACCACACTATGATTCACTATTTCAAGGGAAAATTGAATTTCAATAGAGCAATTTCGTGATCGTGCAGCTTTATTGTGTGCACGATATAAATGCATTCTTGTGCTGGGTGTCACTCTTATTGTATGTTAGAATTACACCAAAAATAGTTCCATTTATAATGCAATTTTTTTCCCACTACTTCATGTATTTACAATTTCTCGTATAATAATTATATATTTAACTATCAATCTTGCTTTTAATATTATGTTAATGGTGATTTTGGTTGAACATACACCAAAAAAAATTCTAAATTGTGAAATTTGAAGAAAGAAAAAGAATCTAACTATTAATTAGTAATAAGTTAAATTGAATAAAAAAATTATACTGATAGTTAAAGGAAATAGAAAGTAAATTGTCTAATTAATTAGAACAATCATAAGTATGATGTGTACTAGCTCTTCTTCTTGAATTATTTAAAGGATATGATGTCTGTGAGTTTAAGTAGGCCCCATCATTTCAACACCATAATTTTTTCTCAATCAAAGTACTTTAAACAAGAGGCAATCGTCCATTGTCAAGTGATCGATTGATGATCTCATTAGTCCATTGAGAATGATGTTCCTTATGCTAAAAATAATTTTTTTTTTTTTCAATTTTTAAAAGCCAACATTTTTCACAAGGTAAAAGGACTGATTTGTCTCTTATCATATACATACATTTTGAACACTTAGGCCTCGTTTGACAACCTTCATTTTTAGTCAAAAAGTCAAAAAGTTACTAATAAGTTAGTAAAAAAGCCAACAACCCATACCAAAAAGTCAAAGATTATATTTTCTCTCTACTTTTTACACATCTTTTCGTAAAAAGTCAAAGAGTCATCCTAAACATACTAGTTTTTTTTAGCTCATATTTTAACCAAATAATTAAAAAATTACTAAATTAGCATGTTCCCAAACGAGGCCTTATAGTCAAAATAGCCAATTAAATCCTCAATGAAGGTAGTTTATGGATTGTTTTTAACCATTGCCTTTTTAAAGTAATTTTTTAACTTTTTATATATAAAAAAAATATGTGTAATAAATAAATAAAGAGAATAGGTTCGGATCTATTTGGTTTAATTTAAAAATTATGATTTAGATGTGGAGTTGTATTTTGGCTTAGCGAATAGTTTAGGGTTCGTTTACTTTAGTTTAGAATTATGATTTAAATGTAGAGTTGTATTTTGAGTTTTAAAGTTTTTGAATCATGATTTAAAAAGATAAAATTTATTTGGTTATGAGTTTTGCAAATAGTTTTGAGATGATTTGTAATTTTTTTTTGATTAATTGATATATGGAATGTGAAAGAACATGAAAAGAGAGAGAAAAGATGAGAGAAAAAAAATGATTGATTGATTGAATAATAATAATAAAAAGAAAGAAGAGAGGG
Source organism: Camellia sinensis (assembly GCF_055761805.1). Classification (NCBI taxonomy): domain Eukaryota; kingdom Viridiplantae; phylum Streptophyta; class Magnoliopsida; order Ericales; family Theaceae; genus Camellia; species Camellia sinensis. The sequence continues at coordinate 148,872,940 of NC_138963.1, forward strand.
GCTTTGAAAATAATTTTGGATTATATTTTAAAACTATGTTTGATTAACATGTTTCATCTAAATCATGATGTAAACATAGAGTTGAGTTTTGAAAATGTTACCTTATTTTTTTTACAGTGATTTCTTAAATTTTTAACTAAAACTTAATTTATCAAAATAGATCTAAACACAGGTGAAATATAATATATTTTCAACAATGTTAGGAACCAAAACAATTAGTAACTATTTTACATAACGACAATGCTACGTACCTTAAATTTTGTGGTCAAAAGTGACTCAAATGGCCAAAAACGACGTCGTTTTGAGTACAGAACAACATAAAAATGGCCAAAACGACGTCATTTTGGCCATTTGAGCCACTTTTGGGCCACAAAATTTGAGGTACAAGACATTTTCCTTTACATAATTCTCCATACCAGATAAAGCCCAACGTAGAACCCACAATGCTCATGTGAATATTACGTAAAATATTTAATAATTTATTTAAAATTTCTAATATTTATGATTTTTTTTTTTTCGCACCAAATTCTTATCAAAATCATGAGTGTTGAAATAAATTTTACGAGTAATAGATCTCGAGTCTTAGGCCTATTTTGATAATTAAATTAAAAATTAATTTTTAATTTTTAATTTTTTTTTAAAATTATATCACCAATCTATTTTTTGTACACATTTTTTAGAAGAATAAAAAAAATTAAAAAGCTTACTTTTGCAAATAAGTTGTCCATTTTACCCTCTCAAACAAACAATAAAAAAGTCATTGGGTTGAATTTTATGTACCCTGAGGCTGCTATTTTTCTTGCGGGCAGACCGGTCCACATCGGCTAGCCTATACTCGTGCATGATCCAATTAGTTTTCTCTCCCTTGGGAGCTTTTCCGGCGTAAAACACCAGAGCCTTCTTAATTCCGACCGCCCTCGGTTTCCCTATCGGCTTATCGGCTCCGGTTGCCTTCCAGTACCCGCTGCCCGCTGACCTGTTCGGCCTCGAACCGTTCGGGTACTTCCGGTCCCTAGGTGAAAAAAAATACCACTCTTTCTCTCCATACAAGGCCAATCCTGTTAATTCACAAAATACTCAATAAATAAATAAAATCCAAATTAAATAAAAAAAATTTGTTAAATTATTCGACATGATTTTTAAAAACATACTTTTTATCTTTTTTAATAAAAATTAAAAAATATATTCATTTAGATTATATTAAACACTCTCTAAAGAATTTATATAAAAAAAATGAAGAAGAAAATAAATTACCGGGAAGTTCCCATGGGTCGTACTTGTAGAGATCAATCTCGGCAATGATGGGGACTGCGATCGGGTGTAACGCACATTTACGGCACAGGTAGTGCATCACGAGCTCCTCGTCCGTTGGATGGAATCTGAAACCAGCCGGCAATTGCAAGTCTGATGACATTTTTTTTTTCTCCCCCTCTCTCTCTACAATTTTCTCTCTCTGGGTTTCTGAAATGAGGAGGAAGATCGGGCTGGGAAAATTGGAACTTAAGACGCAAGGGAGAGAGAGGAATATATAGAATAGAGACAGTGTTGGGGACAGGTGTCGGAAGGAGAGAGAAAGGGAAGGGAATAGAGCATAAGTGGTGTAAAAAACGTAGCTTCGTGCGAAGTAACAAAAAAAATTAAAAAAAAAAAAAAAAAAAAAAAAAAAAAAAAAAAAAAAAAGGATGAAGCATGCGATTCAGTCACTGCATGCGTTATCTGTTTTGGACTCACTCTCCAGGAGCCGTCTCCTCCATTAACCGCTGCTACTACCGCACCTCATTTATGATTGTAAACCTCATGATGGTCTGGTTATTTTTATTTTTATTTTTTTTTTTACAATTATGTATATATGTGAATTGTAATTTTTAAATATTTTTTTTATATTATATTAAAATTTATTATTTTGATAATAATAATATGTGTTGGACTTTTCAAAAAATTAAATGTTTTTTTTATTATTATATTATATTAAAGTTTAATATTTGGATAATAATCATATGTGTTGGATTTTTCAAATTTTTTTTTTTATACTTGTTCTTAATACATTAAAGTGTTATTATGAGGGATAATAATCATATGTGTTGGGACTTTTCAAGGAATTCATATGTGTTGGATTTCAAAGAATTTTTTTTATACTTGTTCTTAATGCATTAAAGTGTTATTATGAAGGTAAGACTTGGGAGTTGGGAGAAGTTAATAAATGTTAAGATTTTTTTTTTTAAATCAAAAAATTAAGAAATTTAGATTAGGAGATTGGAGCTCCCACAAGGCTTAGGGTTAAAAATCTCATTTTACTTAATATATAGTATAGATTGGCAGAAGTTAGTAATTAAAATTTATTTCGAGACTGTCCAAATAAGTTTATTTATTTGACAAATACTTGGGTTATATATATATATATATATATATATATTTAAAAATAAAAAGGTATTCTAAATAAATAAACTCCAAACAACTTTTTAAGACTCGTTTGAAAATAAATTATTTTAGTAATTTTTTGATTTTTTATGAAACATATACAGAAAAATAGAAAGAGTGATGTGATAACTTATAGTGACTTTTGACTAAAATGTGTAGTTGTTAAACGAAGACTTAAGTCGCGTTTGGTAAGTGTCAGTTTTAGCTTAAAAGTTAAAAAATTATTAAAAATAATAAAAAAGTCTATAACCTATACCAAAAAGTCAAAAATTCTATTTTCTCTTCACTTTTTGTACATCTTTTCGTAAAAAATCAAAAAATCATTCTAAACATACTAATTTTTTTAACTCATATTTTAGTCAAAAATCTAAAAAGTTACTAAAATAACATGTTCCCAAATGAGACCTTAGGCCTCGTTTGGGAACAGGCTAATTTAGTAACTTTTTGGCTATTAGGCTAAAAAGGTAGGTAAAAAAAACTTGTATGTTTGGGATGACTTTTTGGCTAATTACGAAAAGATGTGCAAAAAGTAGAGAGAAAAGAGAATCTTTGACTTTTTGGTATAGGTTGTTGGCTTTTTGGCTAATTTAGTAACTTTTTGACTAATTGACTAAAATAGCCTCTTGCCAAACGAGGCCTTAGTTATTAGATTAGCACTTTAAACGAGTTGAACTCTAACTTTCTTCTTACAAACACAAGTCTTGTCACCTATTTTCCTCGTAAAAGTGAAACTCAAAACCTTCCTTAAGAGAGTTGGTGTCCAAAGTGAAAGATAAACTAACCATGGCAATTGATCGAAATACCCGTGAGGGGTGTTTATCACGCGAGAATGTCGATTATCCGAAAGATAGAAAATGGTAAACTTCTAGTACAAAAATCTGTGTAATATTCCAGACCTGCTATCACTTATTTATATATAAATAAGTGACCTTTGGGAATAGGTATAACATCAAAGTCACCAAGGTTCAATCAGAGTTGTGTCTATTGATGTTTGAATTCAAACCATTAACTAACTAACAGATAGTTTCATTATTCTTGCGAGAAGGTTCTTTAGAATTTCAAGAGAGAGCAGATTGAGTGAAGTGAGTCACACCAAATTATGGTGTGGTCACTCTTTATTCCATCATCTCCCACTTGAACGCATCATAATAAGATGATAAACCTGAGTTGAGCATTTTTAACCTTGGTACCAAAATTTGCCCCATACCAACTTTCATCTATGAAATTACCTCATAGATCGACGTCTGATCGTGACTTGGCCATACGTGCGCACGTTTTTGCCACCAATCTGACCGCACCCGTACGAATGTGTTCTCCCATTGACAACACATTCCAGATGTCTTCAATTCACTATATAACAAGTGAATGACATCAATTTTCAGTGATGGGTTCATAGTTCATACCCAATCACCATTGATGACTTCAGCCATACACATTTTCATATGTCGACCTGCACTGGAATTATTGTTAAGTACTTCCTTTAAGTCCAATTCCTGAAGGTTTTCCTTAACACACATTATCAATGACTTTCTGCTGATCAAGCAGACAATATCATCTAGTTTGCACGTTGCATATTATGGACTTTACATCTCATGCTAACTATGATATCCGTACCTTGTCAGTTCCTCTATCTTGTTACCTGACCAAACACATGTTTCCATGCAAGATAGAGTCGCAAAACATTGGTTATCTAGGCGTCCCCAGAGTCATCCGACTATGCTCTTATATAAGTAGCTAAATCACCTAGCTAGGTATTTTTCAATCCCATATTAGCTATATGTTCTCTGAATTTTTCCAGAGACAACCCTTTGGTCATAGGGTCAGCCACCATCTCTTCTGAGGATATATAGTTGACTTTAATTTTACCTCTCTCCACTATGTCCTGAATATAGTAGTAACTAACATCAATATGTTTTCCCTTAGAGCTATTTGCTCCACTTTTTATTAATGAGATGGCAGACTGATTGTCATAAAACATACAGACCGGTCTGACAGGTATACCTAATTGTAAACTGTCAACAAATCATTTTATCCAAACCGCATTACTAACGGCTGTGCTGCAAGCTATGTATTCAGCTTCCATAGTATACTTTGCAACACAACTCTGCTTCTTACTTAACCAAGAAATTGCTGTTCCACCAAACAAGAACACATGACCACTAGTAGATTTTCTATGATCTACATCTCCTGCAAAATCCGCGTCAGTGTATCCTTTTATGTCTAGATCACACAAACCAAAACATAATTTCAAAGTTTTAGTGCCTTTTAAATATCTGAATATTCTTTTAACTACTTGCTAATGTTTCTTACCTGGATTGAATTGAAACCGACTTACCAATCCGACTGCATGACAGATGTCAGGTCTTGTACTTGTCATCGCATACATTAGGCTGCCTACTGCCTGGGCATACTGGACATTTCTCATTTCCTCAACGTCAGACTTAGTTTGAGGACTCATACTTTTACTAAGACTTTGTCCCTTGCAAACAGACGTACTTAAAGAATTACAGTTATCCATATTAAATCTTTTAAGCACCTTGTTTAGATATTTCTCTTGATCTAGATATAATAATTTTGAATTTCTATCTCTTGAAATTCTAATTCCTAGAACATAGGTTGCAAGACCCATGTCTTTCATTTCAAATCTAGATGCCAAGAAATTTTTGATTTTTATAATCATATCTGGACAATTTCCTACTAACAATATGTCATCCACATATAAAGAAATTATTGCTAACTTGTCATCATTTTTCTAGATATAAACACAGTGATTTAATGGACTTACAACATAGCCCATTTCTAAAATGGCTTGGTGAAATTTCAAATACCATTGTCTTGAAGATTGTTTAAGTCCATACAAAGATTTCTTCAACTTGTAGACTTTGTCCTCGTTAGCTTGATTCTGGAAACCATCAGGTTGCATCATATAAATTTCCTCTTTTAATTCTCCATTGAGAAAAGCTGTTTTAACATCCAATTGATGTAATTCCAAATCCATCCTGGCTACTACCGCCATTAGAATCCTTATTGAGGCAATATGCATCTACGAAGTCTATTCCAGGTTGTTGAGTGAATCCCTTGGCTACTAACCTGGCCTTGTATTTCTCCAAAGTTCCATCTACTTTGAATTTCTTTCTAAGAACCCATTTGCAACCAATGGCTTTTCTTCCATTTGGAAGATCGGTTAATTCCCAAACATCATTTTTCTTGATCGAGTCAAGTTCTTCATTCATTGCCTCAAGCCATTGTGTAGCATCATTGCTACTCATTGCTTCATTATAACTAGTAGGATCATCTACTTATTAAGTTCTTCAACTTGAAAAACATAATGATCTTTCAAAACCGTAGATGGACGTCTTGCTCTCTTACTCCCACTTATCTCAGGATTCGAAGCAGGTAAAACAACGTCATGTAGTTTGCATTTACTCCCACTATGAGATAGTTCAGGAAGAATATGTGGACTGTGTGATAAAGAATCCTGAGATACGTCAGAGAGCAAGTCAAGTTGATCAATAGGAGTAACAAGATTAGTGGATTCAAGAAAAATAGCATCTCTACTTTCTATTAATCCACATTCGGGATGGTAAAAACGATAGCCACTCCCATTTTCGACATAACCAATAAACTTGCATTCCCAAGTTTTGCTTCCCAATTTATTCCTTAAAGGTTTGGGAATAAGTACATGTGCCTTACATCCCCAAACTTTGAGATTTTGAACATTAGGTTTAGTTCCATGCCAGCATTCGAAAGGAGTTAGAAGTTTGGCTTTTGTTTTGACTCTATTTAATATGTACGCAGCGGTGGACAAGGCTTCCCCCAAAAAATGAATAGGAAGATTAGCATGAGCCATCATAGACCTTGTCATTTCCATGAGAGTACGATTTCATCTTTCTGCAACCCCATTTTGTTGTGGTGTGTATGGCATTGTAAAAAAATGTTTTATGCCATTGTCCTTGCAAAAAGAATCCATAGCTTCATATTCGCCACCTCTATCATTATTCAAGTATTTAATGGACCGACCAAGTTGCTTTTCTACCTCTAATTTATATTCCTTAAACTTGTCAAGTGCTTCTGATTTGTGTTTAAGAAGGTAGATATGTCTATATCTTGAATAATCATCAGTGAAAGTAATAAAGTATTCCATGCCACGATGAGTTTTAGTTCTTAAAGGGCCACAAATGTCCGAATGAATTATTTCAAGTAATTCCGATGATTTCCAATGTTTAAAAAATGGCTTGCTAGTCATTTTACCTTTGATACATGGTTCACATATATCAAAATCAACGGAACATACTTTAGACAATGAACCACTTTTAAACATTCGAGACATTTTATTTTTATTAATGTGACCTAACCTTAAATGCCATAAATAAGAACTATTATTAGTTGAAACATGCAAATAATCAGAAATACATACTTTATTATCAATAGGAAGAGAGTACATGTCATTCACTCTTACACCTTTCACTAATACACTTCATTTCTTCATCAATACTGTGTTAAACTTAAAATTAATCTCAAAACCTTTTTGAGTTAACACCGAAACTGAAATTAAATTTCGCCGAATGTTGGGTACATAAAGCACATCATGAAGCACAATAGAAGTTCCATCAATAGAGAATTGACAATTGCCGATGCCCAAAACATCACTATAGGAGTTGTTGCCCATGTAGATTCTATGTTCACCAACCTTCTTTTCAGTAAAATCCACAAACATGTCTTTATTTTGCACAATATGTCTAGTTGCAGCAGAATCAATCCACCATGAATTTGATGAAGGCTCAAGCACCATTGCTTCATAAATTGTCATGGCAATAGGATTATTATTCTTTTTCTGCTTCTTCTGAGGGCAATTGGCTTTGATATGACCTTTTTGACCGCACTTGTAACATGGACCTATCTGATGCTTGTGATGTTGTTGCCTTTGCCATTCTTGCGGTTTCTTCCATTCTTTTTGAAATCCCTTCTTCCATTTTTTTCTTGAAAAAAGTAGTCTTTTTCTTGTTGAATGGTGTGTGGGTATTATTCTGTGGTTGTGGTGAAGATTGTGCCATCAACAAGTTAGAAGACAATCCTTCTTTATGCCTCCGCTTCATTCTTTCTTCTTTCAAAACTAAGAGTACAAGCAATGTTACCATTGAAATCTCTCGTCCGCTATGAGTTAGAGATGTGATAACAAGATCCCAAGACAATGGAAGACTATTAAGTATGGTTGTTACTTGCATCTTGTTCGACAAAGAATGACCAGCGTTGGATAATTCTTTAGCAATTAATTCCATTTGATTAACATGATCACCAGCACTATCATTATCACTCATACGAGTGTTATTATATTTGTCCAAGAGCAACTGAATTTGAGTATCCGATCGAACTCTATACTTACTTTCTAGTGCTTCCATTAGTTGTCTTGCGGTTTCATGTTCTTCAAAGAGCGGAATAATGTTATCTTTCATATTATGTAACATAGTTGCCTTTGCCATTGCATCTTCTTCTATCCATTTATTTTGAAACCAATTAGAATCATCATCTGGTTTAGAAGTGGATAAAGTATGCAATGTTTTTTCATGTGCAAGAAAATAAGAAATGTGGCGTTTCCATGCTCGGAAATTATTTCCATTAAGCATTTCTATCCTCGAAGAATCCATGGTATTTTTAATAGCCATTTGAAAAACAAAATGTGTTACTATGTAAATTCAAATGTGAATATTACAATACTAAACTAAAAATAAAAATAAACAAAATTAAAAAACAACAACAATAAGGAAAAGCCTTGTAATTGTTGAATCAGCCCCTGTGATGAAAATGATGTGAAGGAATAGAACGGTACTGTTGCCTTGGGTAAGAAGAATGATGAAAACCCAATGGCCTAGTAAACCCAATACTTTGCTTATGAGTATTATAATAATAGTTGCGAGCCCAACGAACAAAATGGTGCCTTTTAAATAATGTGTCTTTGGATGTTTTCCTTGGTAACACCCTCGGATAGCCTCCTCCTCGAATTTTGTTTTCAAAAAATTTAGTACAACGATCTACAAAAAAATTCTTAGAAGAATTCTGGTAATTTTGGCTTTTGAATGACTGAAAACGGTCTTGAAATGAGCGAGAACGAGCCAAAAAATCGATTGGACCAGGCTGCTGCCGGTCTAAGTACTGTAATGGACCGATTTGGACCGGCTGAGACCGAACCGGGGTGAACCGCTGGTCAACACGCGGGTCAACGCGCGGATCATGGCGCTGGTCAGCACGCGGGTCGAGCGAGGCAGATGGACGCGGGTTCGGGCGCGATGTGCGGGGCGCTGGGGTGACGTGCGGATCTGGACACCGCTGGGCTGTAGCGTTGGGCTGCTGGGCTGGTCTGCACACTGGGCTGGCTGCGTTTTTGGGCCGCTGGGGCACGCCTGTGGCTATAGGCTGCGCCTGGCTATGGGCTACGCCTGGGCTTTTGGGCTAAATAAAATTCTTTTTAATTTTGCAGCCTAAAGGAATTGATTTCCTTGCAGTGATTCTTATTTTTGGGTCTTTTTTTTTTTAATTTTTGAATTCAGCCCAAAAATTTTGAATTTCCAGAATTGAATCTTCAACAATACTGTTGCACAGGTTGTCTTCTCCGGTGACGGGAGTCGGTGACCACACACTGAAAATCGAACTTTGTGGATCAAATTTTTGTCGTTTTTCACAACGAATTTCACCGTTGTGATCAAAATTCTGTGAAGAACAAGATGGTGCCAATTTGGAGACCCAATTTGAACCGAAAAATATTTTATAAAATTTCTTCCAACAGTGCAATTTGGCTTCACTTTCGGCAAGGTTCGGAACAATAGCACCACCAACAGTTATTTTCTTTGGATAGTTTTCTGGGAATACGACATGTTGGTGATGATTAAATAAACAAACGGAATTCACCAATGCCGAAGATTGATAATCAATAACTTTCTGAATTTTCGACAAAAAGAGTTCGGAAACTTTTCTTTCTTCCGGACTATATTTTGACATTTGCGATAATGTGTAAACCTGCTCTAATACCACTGAAAGATAAACTAACAATGGCAATTGATCGAAATACCCGTGAGGGTGTTTATCACGCGAGAATGTCGATTATCCGAAAGTTAGAAAATTGTAAACTTCTAGTGCAAAAATCTGTGTAATATTCCAAACCTGCTATCACTTATTTATATATAAATAAGTGACCTTTGGGAATAGGTATAACATCAACAGTCACCAAGGTTCAATCAGAGTTGTGTCTATTGATGTTTGAATTCAAACCATTTACTAACTAACAGATAGTTTCATTATTCTTGCGGGAAGGTTCTTTAGAATTTCAAGAGAGAGACGATTGAGTGAAGTGAGTCACACCAAATTATGGCGTGGTCACTCTTTATTTCATCACAAAGGACTAGCCACTCAAGTTAAAATTGGTGTTGTTTGGAAACATGTTATTTTAGTAATTTTTTAATTTTTTATGAAAATATATATAAAAAAGTAAAAAACGTGATGTGATAACTTATCATAACTTTTTGACTTTTTGACTAAAATTTAATATTACCAAACGAGAATTAAATTTAAATTGTATAATAATATATTATTTGTTTTTTTAGTTCTTTAATAATTTTTTAAAAATAAAAGATTTAATAACTATAAATATTCACCTAAAAAGTAATATTATAATAATTATCTATTTTTATTAGTATATTATCTAGGGTTAAAAGCGAACCACGTAATAAGCTGTTTAACTTTAGTTTAAAATTCCAAATCTACAAACAAAACTTTAGTTTAAAATTTAAAGGATTTAAAAAATATGTTCAAATTTGATTTATTTTTGAATATGCTTTTAATGAGACGAGTTTAAATAGTTTAATTTTTTATAGTACATTTAAACTTATTAAGTGGAGTAGTAGGTTATTTAAATTTGATTTATGGGGTGTTTGGGAACAACTATATAAGCAACTTCTTTTTTTTGTTTTTTTGGTTTTAGTGACTTTTTTTAAAATTATGTCAAAATTCTTTACTTTTCCTATCTTGTGTCAACGAATCTAAAAATTAATTTTTTGTTGAAATTTTTTTAAAAAGCCAAAATAAGGCAATATATATATATATATATATATATATAAATCCACTTTTTTTGTTAACCTTATTTTTGTCTTTTTATTTTTATTTTTTTGAATATTTTATTTTATTTTTTTTTATTTTTCGTTATCTTGTTGAGCTGAATCAAGAAGCTTAGAGCTTTTTGAAATTTTCTAAAAAAGTTCACTAAAAAAGAAAATAAGCACGCGTACGCGCGTGCGCGCGCGCGCGCACACACACACAAAAAAAAAAAAAAAACCAAATAAGCAAATGCTCACTTAAGAATTTAACGAGTTTCAAAATATGTTCAAATTTAACTTGTTTAACACAATAAACCGATCTTGAATGAGCTGAATAGCTAAATATAAGTCAATCTTGAGTAATTTATTTCTTTTGACAACCATAATCTATGAAGCACGGACATCTCTCTGAAGGCAGCCTATGGGTGTCCGACATGTGTTGGACACTCCCTATGGGAGGTGTTCCTGTTTTTTTTTTGGATTTTTTGTAATTAGACACGTTCGGGACAAGTTTGGACACGTTTGGGACACGATTCTGAATAACAACCCTACCTTGTTGGTTGACAAAGAGAGAGAGAGAGAGAGAGAGAGAAGGTGATGAAGAACTGAACATGTTGAAAACTGAAGATGGTGAAGAACCAATTGAAGCCCTAGATCGAGGTATTTCCTCTTTCTTCTTCTTTGCTTCGTTTTTATTCTTTCATCACTTCAAAGGTCCTCTCTCTCTCTCTGTGTGTGTGCCTTTCGTCTCTTTCTCTCTCTCTCGCAGATCATCTCTCTTTCTCTGCGTTTTTTGTTGTTCCCCTCTCTCTATTTTTCGTCTCTCTCACTGATTGTCTTTCTCTCTCTCTCTCTCTCTCTCCCTCTCCCTTTTTATTTATTTTATTCTTTTTCTTCTCATGAAAGATTGAAAATACTTTTTTTTTATAACAAAACCCCTACTTTTTATTTATTTATACATGAGACCCTCTTTTTCCCCTCTTTTTATTTTTTCTATTTTCTATTTTTTATTTTTTTCAATTTTAGACATATAATAAATAAATAATATTATATATATTGAACATATCCCCAACATGCCATGTCTCCCGTTTTTTGAAAATTTACATATTCACGTATCCGTATTCGTATAGTGTCTTGTATCTATGCCCATAGTACTTCATAGACCATAATCTTATCTTACCATAAAAATGAGTCAGACTATAGTTGTGGACACTATTAAACATATATATTAATGGTAGGGCTCGTTACTAATTATTATCATAGGTGTAATATTATTATATATAAAGTAGTGATAAAAAATAATTTTTTAATTTGTATTTTCCTGGGGTGGTTATAGTTTGACTATGGACTGGAGATTCAGGTCAGCGTCTTATAAAAAAAAAAAAACAAATGGGTTCAGGGGGATGAGGTGTTCATGTACCGTTATGAAGTGAATTGGAATCACAATCATGTGTGAACGAACCTGGACTTGGACCAACAACATCTAGGACATTGCAATCAAAATGTAGAAATGTTATGAACGATAAATATTTTTCATGTCAAACATCAAAAAGGTTTTGTGGTATGTTTGGTTTTGTTTTCTTTCTCTATTTTTCGTTCACGGAAACAACTGACACGAAAAACTTATTTAATAAAATATTTTCAAAACCATGTTCCAAAAGAAGTTAAACACCCAATGTTGTTAGAAACACTTTCCATTTTTTTTGAAAATATCCAATTGCAAGAATCTGTTTGGTAATGTTTTCATTTTCAATATGTTTGTTTTTGTTTTTCATGTTTTCAAAAACAAAAATAGCAAGAAGTTCGAAATCACTAACAGGTTTTGATAGCCTAGAAAACAATTTAGAAGTTTTTTTTAGGGTGTTTTCATAAAATTTTCCAGACAACAGTTTGACCAACTTTTTTGTATAAGTTTCTATTTTTATTTTTTCGAAAATGCCCTTGGTTGCCACATCAGGACCAAGTTAAGGATGAAAGTCATGAAAATATGTTTTGGCATTAATGCTTGATTGATAATATACCCTGTGATCAAATAGGATGGACCAAAAAGTTAATGAAGATATGATGGCCTCTGATGGAGGCACAAACAAACAAGACATCCCTATTCCTTAATTCATGTGACATGATTATTAATCGTAATAATGAATTTGGACTAGTTCAATCGGTGTTTTTCATATATTTTTAATTTAAAATGTCGGGTGATCAATTCTTATTGAGGGTAATTTTGAGATCAGGCTAAACAACTCACATTTTTTTCAATTTTTTTATTTTTTTTTATTTTATCATTAGTAAATTTTTTTCTTCAAAATTTTGCACTTTTTAGATTCATCTAATTTAAAAGTGTTGGTGAAAATACCAAAAAAAATTATATTTTATTGATAAATAATGCAAAAAAAAAACGAGATACAAATAGATCAGGCTAAGGTACGAATATCTCGTTTTCTTTAAGGAAATCAAGCCCACTACGATAGGAAGAACCCAAATACCGATGCAGCAGTCACAAAACTATGACTTGTCCCCTCTATGATACAACAGCCCGACCACTTGTCGTATGGTTTAGGCCAACTCTGCACAAGATGGTGAACCCAAAACTCCACTAAGAAAAACACCATTCTTTGCTAGTAATCTCTCTTGTATAGAACATAGTTGATGTGCTGGTGTAGAAAAGAGTAGATGAAAGGAACTATTTATAGGCCACTAGAACCTTACAAATTATACCAAAAAATAATGACCATTAAACAAGAGAAAATAGAGAGACTCTAAATAATAAAGAGAAAATAGAGTGACTCCAAATAATAACTCACCACTAAATTCATGAATTATAATTAACCTCCATTCATGAACAAGATAAGATTCATGAATAAAACAAAAGAAGATTCATGAACAAAAATATATAAATAAATAAAAGATATTAAATGGTCCAACAATCTCCCACTCATTTTAATATCAACAAGGACAAGAGAGATTACCAAACAAAAATAGACAAGTATGCATCATGAAGGTGTGCTCTGTGTTGAACCTTTACTAGTGAAACAACAACCTCTACTCCAGAGTCAGTAGTGGTTTTAGACTTAAACTATGACTGCTTAGGGGAAACAAAGTATTACTGTTCATACATAATAATCCAAGTGTTGACATGAAGTTTAATAGCCAGGACATTACGGTCTTGTACTTAACCGAGCTTTCATGAGCATATTTGAGAATAAGCCTTATTCTCATAGAAAACGGCCCCACTTTCATGCTCACATATGTGAAATCTGTCAAGAATGTTCCTGTAATCTACACACCCCACTCAATAAAAGCTACAGAATTTCATTAAGAGTATAAAAACTCAACCCTCTAACATTACAGGACAAATGCACTTACATCATAGGGATGGATAACAAAATATTAAAGAGTGCATTTTTTACAACCGCCATATGATTCGTTCTTCCCATTGAACCTAGTTACAGGATCTCTAGTCCCTAGGTTGGGTATCCTTATACATGGTTTATGATTTTATAGGCTTCAAACCCATCACCCTCGATGTATTCCAGACCCTATTTCTCACCAAGGCCTTGGTTAACTGATCCGCAAGATTATCTCAAGATCTTACATAATTTACAGTTATGATGCCATTACTCAAATAGGATCTCACATTACTGTGTTTCCTTCGAATAGGTTTGGATTTACCATTATAAAAATGGTTGTTCACTCTACCAATAGCAGCAGTGCTATCACAACAAATTAACACAGGAGGAATTTGTTTTTCCTAAAAAGGGATTTCATGTTACAAATCTCTTAACTAATTCGCTTCCTCACATGCTGAAGCTAACACTATAAGCTTGGCTTCCATTATAGAATTAACAATTATAGTCTGTTTTTTAGACTTCCAACATATAGCACCACCACCCAAGGTAAAAAAAAAAAACCCGAGATAGAGAGAGAATCACCTGACAAAGTGTTTCAATCGGCATCACTATATCCCTCAAATACCGCAGGATACTTGTTATAAAACAAACTATAATTTTTGGTACTAGATAAATATCTCATAGTTCTTTCCATGGCTAGCCAATGATCTCAAATTGGTTTGCTAGTAAACCTACTAAGTATTCTAATAACATATGCAATGTCAGGTCTAGTACAGTCAGTAGTATATCTCAAACTACCAATCATGCTAGCATATTCCTTTTGATTAATTACTTCATTTTCATTTGTTACAACAGATAAATGTATGCTTGCATCAAAAGGAGTATCAACATGTTTACAGTCAAGAAAATTATATTTCTTTAAAATTTTCTCAACATAATGCGACTGATCAAGAAAAATACAATCATTAGTCTTGGTAATTTTAATTTCCAAAATAAAATTGGTTTCACCAAGATCTTTTATATCAAAGTGGCTATTGAGCATATTTTTAGTTTCATTTATAATATGCAAATTAGAACCAAAGATAAGTAGATCATCCACATATAGGCTAATAATCACATGTGCATTTTCACAAGTTTTATAGTATATGCACTTATCACATTCATTAATCTTATAGCCATTCTCAAGCATGCAGGAATCAAATTTCTCATGCCACTATTTAGGAGCTTGTTTTAAACCATAAAGGGATTTAGTTAGCTTATATAGGTTGCTTTCTTGGCCAGGCTCTACAAACCCTTCGGGTTGGTCCATGTAAATCTCCTCATCTAGATCTCCATTTAAAAATGCTATTTTTACATCTATTTGATGAATTTTTAAATCATGAATTGCAGTCATTGCTATTAACAGTCTAATGGATGTAACTCTAGTAACCAGAGAAAAAGTATCAAAGAAATCAAGATTAACTTGTTACTTAAAACCTTTAGCGACAAGTCTTGCTTTATATTTATCTATAGTTCCATCCGGTTTAAGTTTTTTACGAAGGACTCATTTACACCCAATAGTTTTACAACTTGGAGGTAAATCCACTAGCTCCCATGTTTTATTTGAAAGTAGTGAATCTAACTCATCATTTACAGTCTCTCTCCAGAAAATAGCATCAGGTGATGATAAAGCTTCTTGCACTGTAAGATGAATTTCTTCCACATTGTAAAGATAATAGCCAGAGCCAAAATCTTTTTCAACCCTAGTGCGTTTACTTCTTCTTGGTTGAATTTGAAAATTTTCTTTTTATTGAAAAACTTGAGAAGGAGTAGAAGAGCTAAGCATAGATAAAATATTTTCTGAAATTATTTGACCCCCACTATTTCTAAATTTGAAAGGAAATTTATTTTCATGAAAAATAGCATCATCTTATTCAAAAATAATATTATTTTCCATATCAAAAAATCTATAAGTCGTACTATGCAACGCATACCCAAGAAAAGCACAGGTGATAGCTCGTTCACCCAATTTAGGTCGTTTAGGATCTACAAGCCTCACAAAAGCTAAACAACCCCAAACCCTCAAATAACCTAGATTTGATTTATGCCCCTGCCACAACTCATAAGGTACAATTTTAGTCTTTTTGTGTGGCATTCTATTTATCACATGGCAAGCTGTAAAAATAGCTTCGCCCCAAAAATTTGAGGGAGCACCTAAATCAATAAGCATAGCATTCGACAAGTCAATTAATGTTCTATTTTTTCTTTCAACTACACTATTAGATGAAGGTGAATATAGTGGAGTAGTCTCATGAATAATTCTCAAAGACTGAACAAAAAAGTTGAATTTAAGAGATTCATACTCTTGGCCTCTATCACTTCTAATTCTTTTAATCTTTTTACAGAATTGACTTTCCACTTCAAAAAGGAATTCTTTAAATTTCTCAAAAGCATCACTTTTATTTTTAATAAATATACGTTTGTGTATTTTGAAAATCATTAATAAAAGTGATAAAATATCGGTTACCATCCCGAGTTAAAATTCCTTCAAACTCACACAAATCAATATGAAATAATTCTAGCAATTCGGTATTTTTTTCAACACTTTTATGAGGCCTCTTGGTAATTTTGCTTTACTGCAAACTTCACATTTCTCAAAATTTTTTGTCACTTTAGGAATTAATTCTAAACTACTCATGATTCCCACATATTTACTGTTAATATGACACAAACGAGCATGTAAAAAATTAATAGAAGACAAAGTGTAAGTAGTGTCATAGTAATAATCATAAAATTAATCAGCAAGTAAATTTAAGAGATAAAAGCTACATTTATACTCATCCGTATTATAGAAAGCCACTTTTACTTCATGTGCCTCGTAGTCTTCATCATTTATCACATCGGTTGGGATTTGGTTTCGATTCTTCTCGGTAAGAACATATGCAACTTTCAAAAGGCTAAGGTAAAAAATAACTTTTCCTTTTCACCTCTTAAAATGAACTCCTTTGAACTTGAAAGGCTTGTTAAGATCTCCAATTCCATCATTGATTTTTTCTGGTACTTGTTCCGGGCTTGATCTCCTTAAAATTGTTGGTGAATATACCAGAAAAAATTATATTTTATTGATAAATAATGCAAAGAAAATGAAATACAAATAGATCAGGCTGAGGCACAGATATCTCATTTTCTTTAAAGATATCAAGCCTACTGCGGTAGGAAGAACCCAAATACCGATGCAGCAGTCACAAAACTATAACTTGTCCCCTCCAAGATACAACAGCCCGATCACTTGTCGTATGGTTCAGGCCAACTCTGCACAAGATGGTGAACCCAAATCTCCACCAAGAAAAACACCCTTCTTTGCTAGTAATCTCTCTTGTATAGAAAGTAGTTGATGTGTTGGTGTAAAAAAGAGTAGATGAGAGGAACTATTTATAGGCCATTAGGACCTTACAAATTACACCAAAAAATAATGACCATTAAACAAGAGAAAATGGAGAGACTCCAAATAATAACTCACCACTAAGTTCATGAATTATAATTAACCTCCATTCATGAACAAAAGAAGATTCATGAACAAAAATATATAAATAAATAAATAAAAGATATTAAAATGATTCAACAAAAAGATATAAAAAGTAATATTAAAAAAAAATCTTAAAAACTTCATTAAAGACAAAAATATTTATATGTTTTTATTTTATTTTTATTTTTATTTTTGCAGTTTGTCTAGTAGAGTAGAATTTAAAAATAAATTAATTTTTTTTAATAAAAATTCATTGAAAACATAAAAATCATGAAAAAGGCCATTCCAGAAATCTATATATTATATAAATAAAAAGGAATTTTTAGTGATAATAGCTAAGAGAGATCTAAGTGCCCAATCTATGTTTCTTGATTTTTCAATTTAAAAAATAATCAATAAATCACACGCTAACACTTTCTATTTTAAACAAAGAGTACATTTTTTATTTCTAAAATCATTTCATTCCTTACCATCAAGCAAGGAAAGAGTTTTTCAATTAAAAAAAAACAAAAATGAATAATGCTATATGCACTAATTGGTATACCAATTAGTATACAAACAGATGATGTGACATAATTTTAGAAGTTTTGAATATTTTTAATTTGTATAATGGGTGAGATCATAATTTTGAAGTAATAATGTTATAACATATGTTAGTACACTAATTGGTATACCAATTGATGCATGTAGCACCACCAAAAAATAATTAATTAATTACACACTCAAAAAAGGAGTTTTCCAATTAAAAAATAATAATAAATCACACACTCAAAAATATGTCATCATAAAATATTTTCTGTTAAAATATTTTAAATTCTTCACCATAAAGTATAAAATAAATTATATAATTAAAATTTCGTAACTTTTTTTTTTCTTTCACCATGGCCATTACTACTCAACATATATATATCATATTTCATTATTTTCATACACAATAAACGTTAATAGGGATTTTTTAAAGTTCAAACTCTCAACTCAATTTTTTTTTTTTAACTTTTAATTTTTTGAATAATAAAGATACTAAGTGTTATTATGTGTTGCATTTTAATTAGTTCATAATTAAAGTTATGAAGTTTATATTAAACCCTTAAATTATGCCACCTTAATTACCATTTGAAATTATTTCTTTAATTTATGTTTACCATTTCAAATTTATTTTCAAAATTGCTTCCCAAAGATTGCATTAATACATGATTTTGATATATTCACACATACACATATGTAAAAATAATTAATTTTTTAACTTAAAATTTAAACATTATTGATTCTTTAACATGGTTTGGGCTTCTCTCCAATCCTCTATTGGACTGGAGAGGTGCTGTTGGGCCTCGTGGGCCAACTTTTGGATCCCATTTTAATAATTTGAACTATACAGATTTTAGAATTCATCGAGGACATCATCCTTATAAAAAATTCAAGTCGATCAGATAACGGTAATCTTGTATTTGTATCAATTTTGTATGAAAAAAATGAACGGTGAGAAAAATAAACGGTTCATACAAAGTTGATTCAAATACGTGATTTTCGTTATCTGATCGACTTGATTTTTTACAGGGATAATGTACTCGACGAACTCTAAAATGTGAACGGTTCGGATCATAAAAACGGGGTCCAAACATTGGTCCATTGAATGTTTAATCCGATATTAGAACCTCCAAACTAACTCATACCGGTCACGAATCGATAAATCATGATATAATTTATACATAATGTCTAAATTTATTATTATAAAATATTTTTACTAAGATTAAAGCTAAAATATGACATATAATTTAGTGCAGCTCTATCTTAGATAATTTTTTGATATATGAATATATGTAACTATTTATTTCATAGTGTTAACATAAATATATAATTTTTTACCTAAGTTCAAATTTTTTAATAGATATGCATAAAATATGTTCACATTTCTTATTTAAAAAATAAAAAATACTTATAGATATTTATTCATCAATTTAATAAATAAATAGGTCAAATGATTCATAAGTTGGGGCATAGACCAAGAAAATTTTTAATGATTAGGTGAAGGTCATGTTGGCATAAATATACAAGTCATTTATGTGTAACTCTGATAAAAATGAATAAAATCTAATTGATTATAAATCATTTTCACTACATATTTTAGATAAATTTTATATTATTATTTAATTTTAAAACTAATTTTTGATTATTTATTTATATTCGTGCATAGCACTACCAAGACCACTTTACCGGCTCTTGAAATAAAATTAAAATGAAACTAAGGATCCAAAAAGAAAAGTGATTTTTTTTTTTAATTATTTAGTAGTTTCATAATACAAAAATTGCTCAAATTTATAGGTATTTACACAAAACAAAATTAAAATGAAACTAACTAAGATTTTAAAAAGAAAAGTGATGCTATTTTTTTTTAGTTTGTAGTTTCAGAATATAAAAATGGTTGAAATTTATAGGCTATTGATACAAAAAAAAAAATAAAAAAAGTGATCCCTTTATTTATTTATTTTTTTATAAAAATTAAGTAGCTTTAGAAAACAAAAATTGTCAAAAATTATTAGTAGTAGACACAAAATAGAGTAAAATTTGTATAATAAGATATCATAAATGCTTGTTTTTTAACTACACAAAATTTAAATTTCAAAAAATTACAATTGTCATTTAACTCTTATCTAATTTTTAACTTATTGCATCTCAATTCTTATTTTTGATATATTTTTTTTTTTACAAATTTTAAAAAATTATAGGTGGCATTTCACTCTTATCCAATTTTTAAACTACTACCCTCTTTTGTTCTTCTATTATCAGAGTTATATTAATTTTTTTTTCCAGATTTATCTTATTTTATTTTTGAATTTTTAAAATTTAACTTGATTTCTTTGTTTGATGTTTACTGAATTTCTCTTTACCTTATTTTTCTAGAATTTAGTTTATTTTCTCTTTCTACATTCTCATATTTAATCTTCAAATTTAAACTTAATTTTTTTTTTAATCTTCATCTCATATTTACTAAATCCCACTCTCACTTTTGATTTTCAGTTGAGTTTATTCTTTTTCAAAAATTTATCTAATTTTCTATTCCTATACTCATCTTCAAATTTAAACTTAATTTTTTTTTTAATCTTTATCTTATGTTTATAGAATTTTACTTTTACTCTTCCTTTTCAATTGAGTTTATTCAATTGAGTGTATTTCAAAAAAATCAATTAGTCCTGCATATCTATATAAATATAGTGAAATCACTCAAATCTATTATTTAAATACCCATCTAAATTAATATCATAATATTTAATTAATTTTTAACATGTTTAATATTATTTATCATATTTTGTTACCTGTCCGTGCATAACCCGAGTTTTACGCTAGTACCTTATGAGACTCTTTCTAAAGTAAAAATTGACAATTTCTATCATATTATGAGACTCTTTGTTATACTCCTATTATGAATATCTGTTTTAGATTGATCTTTGTTGCACTGATTATGAACTTTCCTCAGATTGGTCATTGTTGGGTTTGCTATAATAATTGCACTCTAATTATTCAGATGTAATTCATTTTATATGATAAAATATCTTCTACTAATTATATATATATATATATATATATACATTTTAATTATCTTTATATTATAAATAATCTAGCGTCGACAAAAACAAAAGAACATTAATCATACAACTTTGTTTAGAACATTATCTCAAAGATAATTGGAGGTATAAGGTAAATAATCTTGATTGGTCATGTTTGATTTTGAAATGACTGGGTGGAGAAATTAAAAAGATTCCAAAAATGAAATTATTCACACTTGGCATGACTTAGACAAGGACAATCACGATGTTGATAGAAGTAACTTTCATGAAATAACCTAGAATGGAGGGGAAAAGTAGGAAAGAAAGGTAGAGACAAATTTTAAGAATTCTTTTTATGCGCCTTGATTTCCGATTTCATAACTAAATAGGCATTATAACATATAAGATTTTTAAATATTAAATTTTTTAATGTTTAAAAGTAAAATTTTGTTATAAAAGATATTTAAGAACTAATTTTTATTATTGTGAGAATAGTCGTTAAAAAATTATCTCGAAAAGTCAGAAAACAATACTTTTAGCAACAAAATTTTGAAAATGTCATTAATAAATAGACTTTTAGGGACAAAATAATTTGATCTCAAAATAATTTCTTTTTTGAGACAATAAAATTTGATCCCAAAATGATAATAATTCATCACGAATGTTCAATTTTCGTTACTAAAAATATAATAATACACTTTTCGCAACAAAATTATTTGGTCCCTAAAAAATAATTTTGTCCTTAAAATTTAGTCTCTAAAACCTTAATTTTTTTTTTTTTGTAGTGAGGAAATTTAGTTGGAGAGCACGCGGCAGAATAGATTAAACCAAACACTTACCAACAAGAAGACAAGAATACCATGGTGACTCGTCTATCCAGGAGCACTCCGATGATCGAGTCAGTCAATTTTATCTCTCAAAGATATCAAACAAATACTCTATGCACAAGTCAAAGCATACCTTAAACCCATACATGTGCCTTACTTTTATAGCTAATAGTGACCTCGTCCCTTAGAAGTCTCATTTCATAAGACTCAAGCATAACGTGTATCTCGGATTCTTGGTTAAATATAGATGAACTCCTCAAAAGCCTCATCCTTATCCGAACTAAGCTCATTACTTATCTAGGATTCTTGTCCTCTATCCAAATATATTGGATTCTGATATTACCACACCATATCTCGGCAATACCATAATCATCTTCGCAATTTGGCTCGTCTACGTGGCACCTCGGCCACATCGAAAATACATCTCCACAACTGTCCTTAGGTTCTATTACCTTGACAACTTGAAGTGATGAAATCTATATCATTTGATCTTCTAACATGTCGGCTAAACAACATGTTAGAGATACTCATTCCACCGAAATCGTGACTCGTCAACATCAAGAAACGGGGACTCAAATGTCCACTCATCAAGATCAAGAATCAAGAATCAAGAACCAACATATTCTTTCATCTAAGATTCACATCTCAATCGAGACCGTACTACTAACCGACGTCATGACGCACTAGTTCAAGAATACCAAGAATCCCAAATGTGCATGAGTTGTCACGCATAATTATCCTAACCGTTTCATTTATATGTCATCGCCTAACTGGTCCATACTCGTCATACGTTAGATACATCGCTTCGCCTCTGGCCCACACCACTTGGCATCAATATGGGCACGTCTACCTAGGCGGTTAAATCATGGTTTTGCCGCCCTTTCATCTTTTCAAAAAAACTTCTCCCTCTCTCTCCGTCTCTTCACTTTTGCCTTTACCAATTTCTCTTCCTTCTTAGAGCCTCTCTCTCTAGACCTCCATTAACGGTCTTTGAAGCTTTCTGCAACCATCCATGTTCATCACTTCCAGTGAGCATTTAACCATTCCATTCTGATCAAAGACACCGTCTAACTTCGGCGAATGCGATTTCGGTGTCCATTTCTGCAACTTCCATCTGTAAGTCCTTGAATCTTTCCCTTTTTGATTTTAGTTCTTTACTACTTCTTTGTTCGATTACAATGAATCTTTACTCATGTTGTCCCCATGCTCATATCCTCTGATTTCATTATGAATTTCAAGTTCTGTTCTTCATTCTTCCATACCAAGTTCTAAATTCATGTTTATCATTTCTTCATGTCTCTATGTTTGAATCTGCTCGTACTTTGAATGTGTTCTTGCTTCTTCATCTTTTGAATCTATGCTATCTTTGTCTCTATTTCCAGATTTTTCCACCCAATTCTTGCTTATTTTCGTTGCTCTTGCATAGATTTAGGTTTGGGATTTGTTAGGTCAATATACACTTCAAAGAAATTAAAACAGATTGTGTCCTAAAATCTCCCATAGGTTTCAAGAATCCCTAACTCAGTGTCCCATAGGGTTACACTGAGGTTCATCAGTCGCCAAAAAACACTTCTGTACTGAAAATCGTATAAACCTACTCAGCCGAGGTCATGGATATGTTTAAATGGAAGGTAGATTCCCCTAGTAAACTAGAATATTTTTGCCGGGAGTTCAACATCCCTGCCGGCGTCCAGATTAGGTTAGCTGGTGAGAACGACTTGATTATGCCTGAGGAGAATTATATACATTTTCCTGTGGCATCAATCATTGAGGGTGGGATCAAATTTTCTCCTCAACATCCTCTTTAGAGAAGTGATGCACTTCTACAAACTCAACCCCATACAACTAGCCAAAAACACCTTTAGGGTTATTAATGGGATAACCCAGCTATGTTGCGGGCATAATGCTAGGATCACCCTTTCTGATATCTAATACTCTTACACCATGTGTGGCCTTAAATCCACCAACAGCTACACCTACTATCTCAAACCATGATCCACTGCTTACAAGTTGATATCCGAACTTCCAAACTCTAACAAGAGTGCTATAGAAGACTATCTCATCGTCTCGGGTAACTGAGAGTTTGTACTAGATGATGATCTTCGCCTCTTTCCCTTACGCTGAGGAGTCTTTAGGGAGGATGAGGGTAAGAACTTAATCCTCCCAAACCCCACATCCTAGACATTGATGCATATACTTAGTTCAATTCTAATGTCTTATCTTTTTCATTCTTTTTGTAGCGCTACCTTAACCAAACAAATCCTTCCGAAAGTCATACATCCAAAGCCAAGTCTTAACCCGACTTCTAGACTTACTAATTAAGGACTGCAAGGACTGCAAGGCCTGCATGGCCTGCATTTTGCTCAACTACATCCTGATGTACCGGTCTCCTCTGCCCGATGTCCCAACTAGAAGTAGAACTCCACTGTCTACAACAACTTCACCGACAACATTCTCTTTCTGAACAGACCAGGCTTCCACCTCTGACCCAGTATACCAGTCGTCTACCTCAGCTCCATCATAACACATTCCACCAGCTTAACACCAGCATCATCGCTGACCTTCAAACGCTTTGGCTGGAAGGACACGTAGCAAGAAGTGTCGAGGTGTAAACGCTCCAGCTTACAATCTTATCAACCCTCCTCTTGCTCTTCCTACATTCAAACTCGGCACCAGAGTGATCGTCGCCACCACCTTTACCAAAACGGGTCGTAAACCAGCGGTCGTCGAGGACTTATTCGCGCAGCCTACCTAATGTTATCACAGTCCAGTCCACTCATTCTCCTCAGCCTGTCTAGAAGACCATGAGGTTGAAGAAGGCAAAATCAAAAGCCAAAGTCATAGTCATCCCTTATGGTAAGGAGAGGGACTCTAAAGACTCAGTGCCAATCTCCAAGTTGGTCGAGGCCGAGAAGAGCCCAGCTGTGATTGATTTTATCAAGGCCCCTCCAACAAACAAGCCGAGGTCCGTCGGCCCTGATGGCAAAAGAGACGTTATCCCCGAAGAATCTAGGCTCTACGAGATCCAGGTGGGCGAGCGACTTCTAAAAGTAGGTGATAGTGCAATCAAAGACATCAAAGTCGGGGCAACACTGACCACGGGCCTCCTTCTGCCCGCCAACATGGACCAGATTAATGATTACAACCAGTATGAAAACTTTGCGTTTGTAGCGCCCCAAAGTAAATATACAAACCCATCTTATAAATGGAAATATAATTGAATTAACATGCTTTCATTCATTAGAGTTTAGTATACATGAGAGACAGATACAATAAGGAATAAAAGTTACATAGATATTCATTTGCCCTAATGGCTTACACTTTCCAAGTTGCTGCTTAGTTACAACAAAAATGAGCTTAGCTCAACACAATTTTAAGCCCTCAGCTATACAAAATAGATACAACAAAAATGGAAGCTCTTGCTCTAAATTCCTCCAAGTTACTGCCTTGGCGGAGGCATATCACCAATACCTTAAAATGGTTTTCCCATATAGGGTGAGTTAAAGCTCAGTAGAAACAATCCAGTACAACATATGAAACTTAACAAAGATATGAGGGTAAAGATGCAATTACAATGCCATTGATAAACCGTTTCATAATTTCTTTGCAAAACATGCAGCAGCAACAGTATTATTACACTTCATAACAACAGTCCATTTTATTCAGACAACCAAACTGAGATTACAACCTAATAAGTCTTTAACTAGAATAATCATCATACAATCACTTCTATTTGCCATTTTAAAGACATTTTGTCCGCGAGAAACGGCACCCATGTATAATAGTGATTTTCAGAACTTTCACCGTGGACGCTCTAGCCAACTTAATTCAATGGAGTCCGTCCCCTATCTCCTTCCAAACATCATGCATATACAATGTAATTAAAGACATAATCATGCATGGAGTACATCCCTATCTCCTCCTAAACATCATACATATACAATGTATTTAAAAACATAGTCATATTCAATGACAACAGATGAGAAATGAGTTTCAATTTACCTAATCCTCATGTAATTTCTATAACAATCATAGCTACCCTTCACCGATAACCTAAAACAGATATTTCTAAACAGATATACAATCTCAAGACAGATAAATTATCTAAATTTCCATGGGTGTGAGGTAATACATACCTAATTCCACCATTAATATCAACATTCATTCAATTTTACATTTACAATACCAATTTCGTTTATTTATACAAAATAAATATTTAAAACACTTTAGGCAAACTTCCTATTTTTCCAAACTATTCAACCCAAGTATCAAAATCAACTATTTTGTTACCATATAACCTCATAACCACTTCCATAACCATTTTCGATACTCCCATTTGAAAACCCGTCTTTTGAATTTAAACCAAAACCCTTCTTTTGAATTTAAACCAAAACCCTAGGTTTGTTTCAATCCTCCTAAAATCACAATGATGTTTATACAAAACAAATAACTGAGTTAAAAATCATATACAAACATAGAATATCCCTACCTCAAGTTTAGAAGACCAAAGGAAGCAATGGAGGGACTCCAAAGACATCAAAACCAAGTTCTATTCGAATCAAAATGTAACCCCTGAGATGCTCTACCTTTTTAACAAAGGCACACGGGTAGAGAAATCACTAGATCTAGGTAAAAATGTAGAGAGAATATAAGTTTTAGAGAGAGAGGCTCTAGATCTAGGGTTTTGAGAGAAAAAGATATGAAAAAGTGATGTAAAAAAGTGCTGCTGCGATTTGATATATGCACAGTCCGCTCGAGCACAAGAGTTGACGCTCGAGCGTTAGACACAATAAGTTGTTCCGCTCGAGCATAAGAAGTGCCGCTCGAGCGCCAAGACATAATGAAAAAGACGCTCGTCGCTCGAGCGCAAGAAGTGACCCTCGATCTTAGAAAACACACATTCAGTAGTTTTGCAAACAGAAGAACATCTTCGAGCGCAAGAATGGCCGCTTGAACGCATATTCGCTCGAGCATAAGAAATACTGCTCGAGTGTAGAATGCACTCTCCCAGTAGTTTTACAGACCTGTAAAAGTACTGAGTGTTTGTAAAGCCCGCTCGAACAGAGGACTAAAAATCTGGGCAACAAAAAATTTGAAAAATAAGCAACCAACCTGTCCAAACACAACCACAATAACCTGAAAGCCCAATTTAAGGAGATACAAGGGGATCAAGAGGTAAACAATAATGTGAAATCATTAAACCTGAATCTGGGATGCAACCAGAGTTTGGTTAAAACCGGGATCGCTATAACCTTCCCTCCTTAAAGAATTTCATCCCCGAAATTTCAAATCAAGTTTAACAGTTATGCTTAAAATAAACACAACATCGATAGATAATCAATTTCACCATCTTGACTCATTCTCCGGTCATCCATTCCCATCAACTCGATACACAAGTTTCAACATAGAAAGTAAAATTTACATTTTCCCAAAACATATGCAATGTTTATGATAAACTCGTATTTTTCCAAAACATAAACAACATATACAATGTTTCTACATTTTCAAACATATACAATGTTTTCGTATTCCATTTATCATAGTAATAATACACTAAATGTTCAAACATCAACAAATAGGTCCGGATACTTCTCACGAACTTTCAACTCACGTTCCCAATTTGTTTCCTCAACTCCGTGATGTTCCCACAGCACCTACCTATTAGAAACATCTTGCTTCACAAGACTTGACTCAACGACAAAAGGCGAACATGGATGCCTCCGTAACCGGCAAAACTCGCGGCGGTTTATGAGACAAGAACAAATATCCCCGATAACGATAATAATGGTAGCAATAACCCCAACAACAATAGCACTCTAAGACATCCACCACGTCTTGACTACCTATAATACCCAAACCACCATTGAGTGCTTAACACTCTAACATAGGTAATAAGGAAACCACTCGCACACAAGGCTTTCGGTTAACTCTCGTAGAACGAGGACGCAAAACAAAACACGATTAATTAACAACGTTATAGCACATCAATGCCCAATCATCTAAGTTCTTGCCCAAAAGACATACAACATGTAACTAGTAACTTAGGCTAGATCAAAATGCGACTTCTCAACATTAGATATAAGATATTCCGTTCAGGTTAAAGAAAATGCTTCATTTATCCACATTTGTCTCAAAACACTAGGTTTTCCCCAAAGGTGTTCAAACTTACACGGTCACAATTTCAAATACATTAACAATTGGCCACAGCAAAACTCAAAGATTTCCAAACTATTTTCCCTAAAACCAAAACCGCAAATTCACATTTCAATCCAAAACCGTTTTAGTTTATGAAAAGTACTCAAGGCTACAATACTAAAAAGAGAGTTTGGTTTTCCTCCAGACCTCATCAACATTCTTCTAGTGAATCACAACATAGTCACCCAACAAAACCCATCACATTCACGGTGGTTCCACAATACCCAACACAAAATTTCCATAATGAGGACCCATATAAATTTTTGAAATGCCAGCAACGCAATAACACGAGGGAAAAAAAAATTTCACACCACTAATCACATAATAGCGCAAAGCATTTATAAGACTAAAGTTCTCAACCGAAATTCCAAACCGGTTACTATAACTCAAAATAACCTTCTAACTATCCATACAAGACTTACATCTCACACCAAGACGCCGTTCAATTTCACAACCCTCAATTTCGACCTATTTCCGAGGTGACTATAGGTCAACCAACCCAGATACCAACCATCCAACACTGTTCACCCGCACCAGCCTTCAAAATCCATCATAACACTTAACTCCACCTAACTTAGTATTAACACCCACGTCTTGCCCAACCTCACCAACTCCAAAATGGAGTTCCATGTACAACCTCCCATGTCCATTGAATCACTCCGGATTCTTCAAAGTTAACTCACGATACTCTGATTCTTCGTTCACCCATCATACGTATGCCTATAAGGCACGCACATCCTCACTTCACATTTGAGTCCCAACTGGACTTCTCATGTTACACACAACACACCCTCTCAAGTCAACGCATACACCAGAACCTTATACCACACACACAAGGACCGAATGAGTCCAAACGACTCTGACAGAATGCACCACTCACTCCACACAGTCTTACTACCTCACTGTAAGTTCCACTTATCCAAACTAGACGACAAACACTCACACAAAAGTGACCCAGTACTATCGAATATTAAATTACTCAATTCAATTATTTAACCACACTATTGCCCTATGACCGATCCTCTTTTACACATCATCTAGCAACAATATACGAACCATACACCATACTTGCAAAACCACCTCACTTATTGCATGGTATCTTACCCTTAACCGCAAACAAGTTATCTTCATCCTGAATTCTTCATTCTGAGAATGTACTCATAACCTTGACAGAATTCACAATAACAAAAATCACTTACTTATTCTTTCGAACCAAGTCAACTCGTAAAGGCCTACTACATTACAACTCCATCGTTATCACTTAACCACCCAAATCGAACAGCATGTAAACACAACTCTTCTATCCCTCAGTAACCAATAAGGTCAACTCTTTAATCCACATTCTACTCGTCACTCAATACACGAGCACAACCAAAATATTAAGTCTTCTAGTCAATCCACCAGCTGTTAATACTTATTAAACCATTGCCTTGAACTAAGCCTCGAGCACGTACACACGACACCTACAAGGCTTTCAAAATCTTACCATCCTAACTCTATAGAAGAACAAAAGAAGTTCTCAACTTCCTTACCATCATTCCAAACCTCACCTCATAAACACAAAACCACTGTGACCCTACACATAGGTCACACACTAACCATGGATTATACACCCGACCAATCCTTCCAACAACATCTCTTAACTTAACCAGAATCGAGCCCAAATACAATAAAGGAATCCTAGAACCTAGGAAATGCCCACTATACCACTTTTCGAAATATAATACCAGCTATTCAGAACACGCCACCCACCAATGCCAACAAACAATACTACGATAAGGGACTAACATCTCTCCACAAGAAACAACCACCCAGATAATACGAAGATCCGCTACCATTACTACCACTTACAAGTCTACACCCAATGAAACTATACACGATTCACTCTTAAAACAATGCGCTGCATGTACAAAACCTAGTGCCAATCGTCCACTTCACATCCTTTCGAGGAATTCTCACGACAGTAGACCAAAACCTCTACCACACATACAAGACCAACGGAGAAACGCTTACGAAATTACACACACCCAGCAAGTATAACTGTTCTTGCCCCATGGTAACCCCGACCGAACACGCATCCTTCAATAATTCTTTTTAATTTCAAAACATGGCTCACTGGCCATCACCTTCCCAAACCAACTCACAAACGTATATATGTATCAATACGAAAATTTTTCGATTCCACAACACTTATCATATTAATAAAACTTTAGAGTCATTACATGCCCCAACCCGCTCAATCCATAGAAATAATAAGCAAAGGTACATATATACATACATATATATATATATATATATATATATATATATAAACAAGCAGCTACGATGTCTCAACATCCGCAAAATACATTGGTTACACAACAGAACATAATGATTACAAAACAATAACACACCGGTTACAAAACAGAATAACCAAAACGAAATCACCCCGTTGGTACTACCACCGTTACCGTCCCTCACTGGACCGCTAAAGTTGGTTATTCTCAACCCAAGATACCCTAAGAGCTCACAAGCCACAGACAAAGACTACTGATGCGTCCTAACTGGCCACACCAGGAACAGATGCGTAATTCCCTACTAGGGTTTGAAAATTTGGCTCTTCCAAGGCCCTTGAAGTCTAGCCTACTCGGTTCCCATAATGGTATTGTCCCTGCCTAAACGAATAAGGTTGAGTCTGACTAGGTTGCAAAACTCCCAGAGAATTCTCCTGTTGGGTACAAAGACGTTTAACATGACCCGATTGATTACACACCCAGCAAACAAGTGATCCTCAAATACATCACTAGTTCGAAGTCTGAATTGGTAAGGACCCCAATGACTATTCCCCCATCGAGCACTCTATGACTCCAAGTCTTGGCTGGTTAGATGATCCCTGTGGTGCAACTACTGGTTGAACCATCAACCCTGCCCTCTTCTTCTGTGGGCAAGCCAGAGACTTGTGACCCAGTTAACCATATTTGAAGCAAGTGAAACCCCTTTGCTTACCCTTCCCCGAACCCAAACTCGGCACTAGAAAGGTAGAACTAGACTGTGCTCCCTGAGACTGTTGTGGGTTGGAACCCTTCTGCCACTTAAATGGTCTACCAACACCCCGGGTTACAGGGGTTGCCAAAATGGCCTCCTCCTTACTCTGTTCCATGACTAATACCGCTGCCTCTACATGAGCCGCTGCTTCATCAAGCACACTATAACTCCTATGCCAAGACCCAACAATCCTTTCTCGGATGTCGTCACACAACCTACTCTCAAACTTCGAACAACGAAGTTCCTCGGTCTCCACCAACTCCAGAGCAAATCTTGACAGGTTAATAAACCATACTTCAAACTGTACCAAAGGTGTAATACCTTGGCGTAACTCCACAAACTATTTTCGTAATTCTTCCCGTGTGGAATAAAGAAAATTGTCACTTCCTCATCTAGTCATTCTAATAAGGGTAACCCAAAGAGATTAGCACATTCACGAATGTGCCAACGCTAACTCACTCACGTCCTAATTCGATGGACAACAATAATTTACAGTCAGATAAACACATACGAATTTCATTCCTAGATAATGATCGTCCTGTGACGTTGCTAGGGTTCCAATTAGAAATAGCAACGATCAAGTGCTCTTTTAATAGGACTTCCAGAAATCCGTAGACCCAATCAATAGCTTAGAAACTAAACCCCATACCCATATAATCATATAAGCATGTTATCACATAAGTATACAATACATACTAATGTCTCAACCAAGCGAGACAAATCCATTGTGGTAATAACCACTTCCCACATACCCAAGTATTCAATCCCGGTACGCTCTGATACCAAGCTGTAACGCCCTAAAGTAAATACACAAACCCATCTCCTACATGGAAATATAATTGAATTAACATGCTTTCATTCATCAGAGTTTAGTATACATAAGAGACAAATACAAGAAGGAATAAAAGTTACACATATATTCATTTGCCCTAATGACTTATATCTTTCCAAGTCGTTGCTTAGTTATAACAAAAATGAGCCTAGCTCAACACAATTTTAATCCCTTGGCTATACAAAATAGATACAACAAAAATAGAAGCTCTTGCTCTAAATTCCTCCAAGCTACTGCATTGGCGGGGGTATATCACCAACACCTGAAAATGGTTTTCCCATATAGGGTGAGTTAAAACTCAGTAGAAATAATCCAGTACAACATATGAAACTTAACGAAGATATGAGGGTAAAGATGCAGTTATAATGCCATTGATAAACCGTTTCATAATTTCTTTGCACAACATACAGCACCAACAGTATTATTACACTTCATAACAACAATCCATTTTATTCAGACGACCAAACTGAGACTACAACTCAATAAGTCTTTAACCAGAATAATAATCACACAATCACTTCTATTTGCTATTTTACGAACATTTTGTTTGCGAGAATCGATATCCATGTATAATCGTGATTTTCGGGACTTTTACCCTGGACGCTCTGGCCAATTTTATTCAATGGAGTCTATCCCCTATCTCCTCCTAAACATTATGCACGTACAATGTAATTAAAGATATAATCATACATGGAGTACATCCCTTATCTCCTCCCAAACATCATACATATACAATGTATTTAAAAATATAGTCATATTCAATGACAACGGATGAGAAATAAGTTTCAATTTACCTAATCCTCTTGCAATTTTTACAACAATCATAGCTACCTTCCACCGATAGCCCAAAATAGATATTTCTAAACAGATATATGATCTCAAGACAGATAAATTATCTAAATTTCCATAGGTGTGAGGTAATACATACCTAATTCCACCATTGATTTCAACATTCATCCAATTTCACATTTATAATACCAATTTCATTTATTTATACAAAATAAATATTTAAAACACTTTAGGGCAAACTTTCCCTTTTTCCAAACTATTGAACCCAAGTATCAAAATCAACCATTTTGTTACCATATAACCTCATAACACTTCCACAACCATTTTCGATACTTCCATTTGAAAACTCCTCTTTTGAATTTAAACGAAAACCCTAGGTTTGTTTTAATCCTCCCAAAATCACAATGATGTTTATACAAAACAAATAACTAAGTTAAAAGTCATATAGAAACATAGAAAATCCCTATCTCAAGTTTAAAAGACCAAAGGAAGCAATGAAATGACTCTAAAGACGCCGAAACCAAGTTTTATTCGGATCAAAACGTAGCCCTTGAGATGCTCTACCTTGTTAGCAAAGGCACACGGGTAAAGAAATCACTAGATCTAGGTGAAAATGTAGAGAGAATGTAAGTTTTAGAGAGAGAGGTTCTAGATCTAGGGTTTCGAGAGAAAAAGATATGAAAAAGTGATATAAAAGGTATTGTTGCTATCTAATATACGCACAGTCTGCTCGAGCATAAGAGTTGATGCTCGAGCATCAGACACAATAAGTTGTTTCGTTCAAGCGTAAAAAGTGCTGCTCAAGTGCCAAGACACAATGAAAAAGATGTTCGCCGCTCAAGCGCAAGAAGTGACGCTCGAGCATAGAAAATACACATCCAGTAGTTTTGCAGACAGAAGAACATTGCTCGAGCGCAAGAATGGCCACTCGAGCGTAGAATACACTCTCCCAATAGTTTTGCAGACCTGCAAAAGTACTGAGAGTTTGCAAAGCCCGCTCGAGTGCAGGAAGTACCGCTCGAGCGGAGGACCCAAAACCTAGGCAACAAAAGGTTTGAAAAACAAGCGACTAACCTGTCCAAGCACAACCACAACAACCTGAAAGCCTAATTCAAGGAGATACAAGGGAATCAAGAGGTAAACAACGATATGAAAACATTAAACCTGAATCTGGGATGCAACCAGAATCCTGTCAAAACCGGGATCGTATAGCCTTGATGATAAGGCATTCAATTCTTGTAATGTTCTTTTATCCATACTTTTCAAATTATGTCTTCATACTTAGTGAAATGTTTATTAATTCACTCTTTTTTTTTTTTTTTTGGTAGGCTATCCAGCATGCACATTCCCACGTAGTGAAGACTAAATTGGTAAGGAACGACCTGACCAGGAAGATGCAAGAGGCTGCAGGCTTCCTTTCCCAACTCAACAAGATTGAGACCAGGATTAAGAGCTTGATGGATATGGTCAGCGCAACCAAGGTTACCGAAAACAAGGCCAAGGCCACTGCAAAAGTCACCAAAGAAAGGGCTGTCAAGGCCGAGATCTCACTGAAAGAGGCCCTAGAAACCAAAGAGACCGAGATCAAAACGGTCGATGAAAAGGCCTACAAGGAAGGGTAGGCCGACGTTCGAGACCAGTACAAGAAATAAGTCAACCTAGCTTGCAACAAGGGTTACTACCTTGGCTGGGTTGCTACACTGAAGAAGCTCTTTGTCCCCGAGGACTCCTCTCTTTACGACATCGGGCAACTTGATATTCCCTTTCCCCCCTCTTTTGTCTAAGTCGATGAGGAGAAAGAGAAAGAGAAAGATAAGGAGGCTGCTGCCGATGTTGCTTGTAGTACTGCTGGTGCCAGGTCCCCAACTCTAATGATTAGGTCATGGACCTGACTGAGGATGATGGGGCTGAGGTCTCCAAGAGCACCCCCCCAAGGAAAACCGATGTCGAGGTCACTGTTACTAAGAAGAGGCTTGACAAGACCCTCAAGAAGATTGATTAAGAGATAGCGGCCGACGCCGAGGCTGGGAAGGTTGTGGAGCAAGCCGAGAATGTTACCCCAAAACTTAGCACTTAAAATTTTTTTCTTCTTTTAGTTGTGCTTTTCTTTTCCTTGTTAGGCCGAGGTGCTTTTTGATATACTAGAACAACTTCTTTTCTGAATGCAAATTTGTTTTTTTGACTAAGTGTTGCATGCTTGTTTCTTCTTACTACTTTCATATGTCTTGTATAGTCTTGCTTCATTTTAATGGATTCTTTCAAGTATGGCATCTTCTTAACATAATATATCGGATTAATGCATCTCAGATAGACCTGCTATCAATTATTTCGAATAACTTCAACTCGTAAAATTTTTTAAATTTTTTTACAAGTGTCATATTCACTTACTCATTTATGCTTTTTGCTCCCAATGTGAATCTAAGTATTACTTAAGCTCACATTAAGGATGGATCGTCTGAATCTTGCCTAAGTTTGACTTAGACATCTATGTGTCCTTTTGGACTTCTCTACATCTATCACGTCGTCAAAGTAAAGGCCCATCCCATTGACCTGCCGAGATCCCCTGATCTAGGTTCTTTTGGTTCTCGAGGTTCTTTGGGACTCTTCCCGCGGTGATTCTGTCTGCTCGGCGTTTTGGGATTGTCGATGCGAATTCCCAGGTCTATTCTCATGTTAGGGGACTGTTAGCACTGTAGTCAGTCCTTCTTTCTGGGCGTTGGTGTTTTCTGCTAGAGTCGGCGTTTTCGGTAAAGGCAACATCGGCTACATCACCTTGTTCTACATCATGAAGTTCATCACGATTTACAAGTCCATCAACTTGTTTGCCAAGTCCTTCAGCTCATCGTCTCTCCTCAGGCATCTTTGTTTCCATACCTAGCAGTTGCTTTCGTTGTAGTATTCTTCCCGGTTGCCTCTTCTCGGGCCATTACCACCCCTTGTAGCGCTGTTGGCCTCAGGATTTACTTCCTGCACTTCTTCGTCATTGCTTTCTCCTCTAGTGTTTGGATCTATGTACTCCTCTTTCTCACTATGCATGTCGTCCCCGACTCTCACTTCTTGTCCGGCGTTGGCTATCTATTCTATACTAAGTTCCCACATATGGCGCCAAATTGTGGATATTAATTTTTGACCTTACAACCAAACAGGGAACTTAGTTGGAGAGCACGTGGCAGAATAGATTAAACCAAGTACCTGCCAACAAGAAGACAAGAATACCACGGTGGCTCGTCCACCCAGGGGCACTCCGATGATCAAGTCAATCAATCTTATCTATTAAAGATATCAAACAAGTACTCAATGCACAAGTCAAAGCATAGCTTAAACCTACAGGGGTACCTTATTTTTATGGCCAATATTGCCCTTGTCTCTTGGAAGTCTCATTTCATAAGACTTACATATAACGCTTATCTCCGACTTTTAGTTAAATATGGATGAACTTCTCAACAGCCTCATCTTTAGCTGAACTAAGCACATCACTTATCTAAGACTCTTGTCCTCTATACAAATATCTTGGATTCCAATATTACTGCACCATATCTCGGTAATACTGCAATCATCTCGGCAAGTTGGTTTGTCTATGTGGCACCTCAACCATCATTTCGGCAACACCTCAACCACGTGGCTCAACCTCGAAAATACATCCCACACTTTGATAGTTTTTACAATTGAATGAAGCTCAAATTTATGTTTCATGTGAATATGTTACAATAAGGTAGGACAATTTATTTAGAATAAAAAAACCCATCAAAATAGAACTTTAATTACAAAATATAATCATCATATTCAATAAATTTGAGTGTACATTTTCTAGCGTGTCTAACCTTTTTTTTCTTCTTTTATTTAAATGGCTTATTTTTTTGCCATAATACAATATAGGGCAAATTACATATACACCCCTCCAAGTTTGGTTAAATTATAGATACCCCCCTGAGGTTTCGGAAATTACATCCCGTCCCCTGAGGTTTGTATTTTCATAACAATTTACCCCCTGAGGTTTATATTTCATAACAAATTACTCCCTAATTTCTTATGCAAATATAGCATTCAGGGGGGAATTCGTAATTTCTCAAACCTCAGGGGGGTATCTGTAATTTTGTCAAACCTGGAGGGGTGTATATGTAATTTGCCCTACAATATACAACACACTTTCCACATACTTAGATACATAATTATATTTTATTGTGAGATGTCTTATATTTATTGTATAAGTAGAATATTATAATAAGTTTTTTATAGAAGCAAAAGGCTAAGACGTTGAGCTAGAATAAAAAACCGCAGTTGAGATTTTGCTCAAGCCTTTTGGGGGTGTTGTTTCAGCTTTTTAGAACTAATTTATGATTTTTAGCTTTGAAAAAATTATTTTGGACTGTTTAGTTAAACTTATTTTAAACAGCTTCTGATTTTAACAGTTTATTTTAACTCAAAAAAGCTGATTCTCAAAAGCTATTCACCCCTTGTTTCTGATTATCAGTTTCTGCTGTGGACATATTAATTTATGGTTATACTCTTAAATTTTTTTATTTTTTATTTTTTTAAAAATAGAAAAAGACTCAAATGGATTATAGATTATTATTATTATTTTTTATGAGAAATGTAGACAAATAAAAAATAAAAATTAATTGAAAAAGTTATTTCACAATTTATTTAACAAACACTACTCAGCAACTTAAATCTATAATCCAACAGCTACACCAAACAGATTAATAACTTCTGATCAAAGTCATAATCTATAATCTGTTAAGTTATAATCTATAAGCTGTTTTAACGACTACACCAAACGGGGCCTTTGTAGTAGTTCGTGTGCTGGGCCCTCGACTTGAAGATGTGGTATATTATAATTTGCGTGTGGCTTTTTTTCAGACCTTTATCGGAACGGAGAAGTGTTGTTAGGTCTTGTGGATTCATTTTTGGATTCTGTTATAATAAGTCAAATTATTTACATTTTAACTTTCATCAAGTACATTATTTTTATAAAAAATCAAGTCGATCGAATAATGATAATTATGTGTTTAGATAAATTTTGTATGAAAAAAAAAAAACAATGAAAAAAATAAACAGCTCATACAAAATCGATCCGAATACATGATTTCCATTATTCAATTAATTTTATTTTTTGCAAAGATAATATATTCGACGAATCTTAAAATATGAACTATTCGAATTATCAAAATAGGACCCAAAAATAAGTTAACTAAGCCAGACTAGACGGTCCAATCTGTAATCAGACTAGATAGTCCAATCCCTTATAATTTTTAGGTAAGGTTTCAGGGAATTGTTATGGAACAGAGAGCTGCATTGAGATGTTGAAAATTTTCTTATAATCCTTATCGATTGTAGTGGATTAGTTCTCTGTAAACAGTTTGCCACCATATATATCTTGTAGTATTCTTCCCTACGTGTGTGCTTATTTGTGATTGAAACTACAATTTTTGCACAAAATATCCATATGTTTCATGGGGGCAGAAAAAAATAAGGTAAAGTTTAGTATCTTCAAAAAAAAATAAAAAAATAAAAAAATCACTATCTTATTTAAGTTATATCATTTTATTTAAGTCACATCATTTTTTTATCACATTATTTCAAACTTAATTTATATTTTACAAAAAAAAATCAAAAAATATACTTATTTCAAACATTTCAAACAATCCTTAAGTAAAAATTGATAATAAATAAAGAAATGTTACATGGAATGTGTTTTTTTTTTTATTCATGGAATGTGCTTTTGATGCTATCGAGATACCTAATAGGAAGGTTTAATGGCTTTTATAGTACAATAATGCAAACTTTTTCTTCAAATTATCTAAACCATGCATTGACATTTTCGAGAAAAAGAGTATAGACCAGACTTCTAGTTAAGGACAACCAAGAATTGATGTTCATTCAACTTTTTTGTCCCCCATAATCAATTTCACTCCACATCTTTAATTTCAAGCAACTTCAAAAGTCAATACCTAAATCCAAAGCACTTAACCCACAATGGAAATTTAAGCATATAATTTCAGTACAATATATAAAAATTTTAGAAATTAATTTGATATTTAAAAGTAAAAATTTTATTATAAAAGGTATTTAAAAATTAATTTTTATCGTCGTGAGGATAGTCGTTTAAAAATTATCTCAAAAACAAGATTTTAGCGACAAAATTTTGTAAATGTCACTAATAAATGAACTTTTAAGAACAAATTAATTTGGTCTCAAAATGATTTATTTTTTGAGATAAAAAATTTGTTCTCAAAATGATAATAATGCATCACTAATGTTCAATTTTCATTGCTAAAAATATAATGACGATACTTTTCGCAACAAAAATATTTAATTTCTAAAAAATAATTACCCCTAAATTTTAGTCTCTAAAACTTTAATTTTTTATAATATTTATAAGTAGTGTTATATATAAGTGAACATTTTATATTTTTTTTAAAGCACTCACGTTACCAATTTATTTTTACAAAATTTTGAATAAATCACAAATATACTTCTTAAGATTGGTTTAAAATATAAATTGCCACATATGATTTGAAAAATTATAAATATTCCATAGTCAGAATTTTTTTATTTAACAAAATAAATTAAAAAAATAAAATTCTCAACTACTCTCGTATACAATAATAAAATTATCTGAATTATTAATTAAAATATATTGATGACGTCATTAAAAACTATTAATTGATTTGATAAATTATTAATAAAAGAGGTTATTTGTTATGAAATTAGAAATTTCAAAGTGCGAGATATAATTTTCAAAATCACAAGGAGCAACTCGTATTTAAAACAAATCTTAGAGGTTTATTTGTAATTTACCCTAAGAAAATTAGTTTATAAGCTTAAAATTTAATCTTTTGGGGTCAAAAAGGAATTTTATTTATCCAAAATAACACCTATTTGTAAAAATTCTATCTATTTGTCTACTATCCAAATATTACCCATTTATACACAAGTCACCTATCCATCCACCTTATCACCACCAGTTGTTGCTGTGGGGTCACTGTTAGTGATTTTTTCAACCAATTTTTTAATGACTATTCCGACAATTTTTTCTGGCACGTCATTGCCATATAGGAATGGCAACGGGGCGGGGCGAGGCGGGGCGGGGTCGAGGATCACCCTCCCCGTCCCCGATCCCCAATGGTAAAAAATTTCCGGGTCCCGGCCCCGATCCCCAACGGGGAACCTGTCACTGTCCCCATCCCCGCCCCTTAACGGGGATCGGGTTTCTCCGACCCCAAAAATTCCCCGCCCAAATTTGTTTCAACATCATCTACAACTTTCAACATCAACAAAATCAAAAAAATCATCAAAAAAAATCATGAGATCTGTGTGTGCATCATGCGATGGTGAACAAATCTGAGTGTGTGCATCATTAATCAAGAACATCATCAACATGCATCAACTACCAAAAAAAAAAAGACAAATAGAGACAGATCTCGGTGGCTGCGACGAGGGTGGACCACGGTGGCTGCGATCGGCGATGGTGGCTGCAATCGGCGATGGTGATTGCTACGAAGGTAGACGACGATGGCTGCGATGGACGACGGTGATGAACGAAGGCGATGAACGACGAAAGTAGACGACGGTAGTTGCGAACGACGGTGCGAGGCGACAGAGGCGGTAGCGCTAAAGGGGAGGAAAGGTACGAGAGAGAGAGAGAGAGAGAGTGAGTGAGAGGGAAAGAGAGAGATGAGAGGCAGTGAGAGGATGAGAACGAGAGAGAGAGAGAGAATAGAGGGAAGAGAGAGAGAGTGTGCAAATGAAAGAGAAAGAAAGAGACAGAAACAAAATATATAAAAAGTATATTATATATATATATACTAAGTCGAGGACAAACGGGCTGGGGCTAGGGCTGGGGTTGGGCCGGGGCCGGGGATTCGGCATTAATCACCGTCCCTGGCCCGAAATTAATCGGGGATTAATTTTTAAATGTCATCCTCTCCTCGTCGGGGGTATTTTTCGGAGAAAAATCGATCAAATCGGAATCGGGGAATCGGGTCACCGTCGGATCGGTTTCAAATTGCCATCCCTATTACCACACCAAAAAAAAAAAAAAAAAAAAAAGATTAGCCCTAATGTTGCATTCCCCTATAAATATGGACGTCTCATCGATAAGCCTATTTTTTTATTATTTATTATTTGATGCAAAGTGAGACCACATTAATAATACAAATGGGTTCATATATTTGTGTCTAGCAATAAGAAAAGGGAAATCTATATATTGGTGTAGTTTTTAACCCAAAAAAAAAAAAAAAATTCAAATCAAATCAAATCAATGAAAAATCTTATAAATATTAATTATTAAATTTATAATTTTTTTTATTAATATGTAAATATTTTGTAAAACTTTTCATTTATATGTAATTTTCCCATAAGAAAATGAGGTAACAAATATGTTTATGTATATCATTTTTCATATTTTATATAATAATGTCATACAAAAATGAATTTCTCATCAAATTTACTTATCAGTAGACACAAGTCAAAATCTACAAGATCAAGCCTATGGGACTTAAGGAATGATATAAAAAAAGAGAGGGAAAAATATTAAGTAAAAATAAAATAAAAAAAAAAAGAGTAAATAAAGGGGAAAATATTAAGTAAAAAAAAATGAGTAAATAAAAATGATGTATATGAGACCAACAATGCTAGAGGCCCACATTTTGCATTGACAAATGCATCTACAATAATGGCCTCGTTTGGGAAGTGGCTATTTTAGTAGGCTATTTGGCTTTTTGGCTATTTTAGTAGGCTATTTTAGTTTTTGTGTTTGGAAAGATGAGATGGATTTTATTTGAGTTGTTGTATTAAAAAATGTGTTGAAATGATGTTTGAAATTAAAATGACAAATTTGTCCCTAAAAAAATATTTTTTTAAATTGCTATGAAGGGGAAAAATCGTAAAATGTTCATTGATGGAACATTTTCTCTAGCTGACAGTGTAGGTTGCCTACACTGCGGGCTGTGCAGTCCTCTTTTTTTTTTTTTTTTTTTTTTTGAAAAAGCTTGCAAAAGGGGCTTTTTGGCTAAAAAAAATTTTTAGGCTATAATAGCCTCTTTAGGCACTTCCCAAACAGCGTCAATGTGATAAGGGTGGGGTTCCCATATCATTCAGTGTTTAATCAATTAAAAACTAACACTTATCAGATTATATCATTATAGGTTGAATTGATGAAGATTTATGAGAGTTTGAAACATTTTTCATGTGAGACTCATGTATTTATTAATATGGACTCCACTATCTTTATGTCTAGTAGTAAGAATTTATGCTAGGGGTGGGCAGCGGATATACCGATCCGCCAAAACCGACCGAACCGAACCGATCCGCCGCATGTTGGACGGATGCATGATGACGAGCGGACGGTTGCGGATTGATTTTTTCCAATCCGCCAATTTGGCGGACGGATGGCGGATTTGAGGTTCTTTTGGCCGCAACCAAACCGCCAAACCGCGAGTACCCTTAGTAATTTATAAGATTTTGTGTTTTCAATTTGTTTAAATATTTTGTTTGTGTTTTCAATTGAAAAAGAGTTCAAATATTCTGTTGAAAAAAAGTTTTCAACTTGAATATATTTTTTGAATTGAAAAAATAAACATATTATTTATCTATATTTTTTTGTTTTTAAATCTAACTCTAAAAGTAATAAATAGAAAATATGAAATATGCTGGTTGGTTTTAGTTTTCAAAACATATATAAATGTAACAATACAGAGACATACAATCTCAACTATTACTCTGTTCATGGTTTTTGTGGTTTGAATTTTTTTTATATTTGAAGAACCACAGATTGTAATACTTTATGTGGAAGAGGCATGCTGTGATTGTAATATGTGGATGAGGCATGCAGTGATTGTGATATTCTAAAGTTTCAAACTTTCTTTCTTTGGATGAGGCATGCAGTAATTGTAATACTTTTTTAAGTCATTGACTGTAATACTTTTTTTTTTTTTTTTTTTTGAGGAAGTGCACAAGTTGAACTATGTTGAAAATTTATAAAATTTCAAACCGCTAAACCGATTCGCATCCATCCGCCAAACCGTCAATCCGCTCAATCCGCATCCGCCGGATTGGCGGACGGATGTGGATTGATTTTCTCCAATCCGCCAATCTGGCGGACGGATGGCGGATTGGAGGTTTCGTGGCCGCAACCGACCCGCGCCCACCCCTAATTTATGCAACACATTTTCCTAATTGGCATTGAAGACCCACAGTTTTTCATTGAACATTTTTTTTTGTTGTCGAATACAAATTTTATAAATAAACTTCGGCTTCGTACAATCACTTGAAAATCACGTGTATCGATTAAGTTTAAATATTTTAAAAAAAAATTATAAATCAATATAAGTTTTTGAAAATAATTTTAAATTAGTGATAAATTTTATTAATTCTAATAATTAAAAATATAATTTTTTTTAATAATAAATCTATAAATACTTTGTGAAGTTTCAACTGATTTACAATTTTCTATATTTTTAATCAGGTGAGAATTCAACATGTGAACTCCAAAAATTGTCTTATAATAGTGCTTGAATGGTCAATCCCTTGGACCAGTATTATTGTCATATTCTATGGATCCATATGCATTTTGTTGGATTCTGAACACTGTTGTTCTGTTGGCAATGCAAAAAAATTGGAGGAACTTGGCTTAGAAACTTCAAATCATCACTAAAAAATTCACTTGAAAAAGCTAGTGGGAATTGACATATGACTTTCTTTTCAAACTCTGTAATAAAATAAAATAAAATAAAATGGTAAGAAAAATGTCTAGGTTAAATGAACACTCAGAGAACATTTCATTAATTTCAGCCTTCTTTAGAATAATTAAAATAATAAAATATTAATACCCATTGCGATTCGAGAGAAAGAGGATAAGGTCATGCCATGGCGGCCGCAGCCATCTCCTCCCTCTTTCTATACTAAGGCCTGGTTTGTTTGATAGATTAGCTTAATTGAGATTATAAGGAGGGTAAAATTAAATGAAGAGATTATTAATGTAGTGATATTAAATTAAAATAAAAAATAAAAGTGTTTGTTTGTGTATTAGTGTAGTAGTATTAGTTGATTGTGATTAAATTTATGAAATTAAGTAAAAAATTTCATTGTATAAAAATTAACTTTGTTATTTTTGTAATGTGAGGGCAAAATTGTCTTTTAATACACAATTTTATAGAATTGGATTAGTAACCCACCCCTCCATAGGGCGAGCTAATCCCATCATGTGAGAGGATTCATAGTCTGATAAGACTACTAGTCTCATTATATTTTTATCAACCAAACATGAGTTATGTAGGATCTATAAAATTGCTAGTCCAATCTCCTCATTTATAGAGCCAACCAAACATAGCCTAAAGACCACCAAATTCACTGTTAAAATCACAGCTCAAATAAGGTATATACTTCATTAGTTTTTTTTTTTAATTTAAATTTCTTGTCTAATTTATTATTAATTTATTCATACTTTTCTCTTGACGTAGTAAAATTTGATCAACTTCAACTTAAAAAAAAAAAAAAAAATTATTTCTCCTATGACAATTCAATTGTTTTAAGAAAAAAGTCCATAGAACTTCATTTTTAGATTACTAATACTAAATGTATTGTATGGTTCATTGAAATGAAATTGAATTTAATAGAATGATCATTCTTTAGTTTTTTATTTTTATTTTATTATTTATTTATTTATAGAAGGACTATTTTCTCACAATAATAAATGATGATTTTGTTTGTAATATATTATTATTTTTCAATAAGCCAAACGTCAGGATGACCATTATGATGGGATGTTATTTCATTTTAGTTCATTTCAATGAACCAAATATAATTGAAACATCAAAATTATACCATCACTACAATGACATTTGACGTGCTTGGATGAGCGATTACATGTATTCCTGAATCTAGTTTATTTGGTTAAATGTTTTTCTACTTACTGTTTTTTTAATTGTGTGGCCATACCTGCCTTGCCTTAGGGCCGGCCTTGGCTTAAAAGATTAAATTTTCAATACTATTAAAAGAATCTTTTATTTTATTTACTTGTTCTGAGACACAAAATTAGTATTGAAGGTTTTCAAGCTTGGCTAACATATCCACTTCAGTTCATAGTACGATTTTTCTTAAATTATTGATTTTG
The DNA here is from genome assembly GCF_055761805.1 of Camellia sinensis. NCBI lineage: Eukaryota > Viridiplantae > Streptophyta > Magnoliopsida > Ericales > Theaceae > Camellia > Camellia sinensis. The sequence goes on from NC_138963.1 coordinate 148,917,621, forward strand.
CTTTAAAAAAATTTCTTTCCAGACAAGTACTTCGTTATAAGGATTGTCATCTATTATTTGTGAAAGCTGAAAGTTTTTAATTTAACACTTTCAGTACAGCTTTCTTAATATATTTGTGACAGTAACTTTAGACTTGATACATTATTTTATGTACAAAATCAAATATAACTATATCACGTACAGGTTAGCTATAGCATGGTAAAGATGACGCTAATCAACATTCAATTTCACACAAATTATGAATGTGAATTTGTTCACACGGTGTGAACAAAACACACTCCCTTATTAGCTAAATCAATAGGATTATCAATTTAATCGCATAATAAGGAGAATGGGAAGAGGACAGTAATATAGTAGTATTAATTTAAAATGTTTTGAAACTATATAAGCTTGCTCATTAAGGAAATTTTTTACATTTTTTTAATATTGGCCCACATTCAAAAAATATATATATATTTGAAAAAAAATTAGATTTTGAGAATTTTCTGCCTATGTTGTTTTTTTTTTGGGTTAGTCTGCCTTTGTTTTTTTTAGGTAAGCTAACTTTCATCTTGTGAAGGAAACCATCTAATACTTTTTAACAGAGTCAATAACTTTGAGATTAGACAAAACACAGTCCAAATCTAGGGAAGAGAGACTAAATCCAACAAAAAAATTTATTTAAAAAAAAATGAAAGAAGAAAAAGTCTTTTTTAGCTCATTGCATAATTTGTAAAAGGATAGTAATGCGTAGCATGTTTTCTCCATGTCTCTAATGCTGTGTTTGGTTGAAGATTAAGAGAGGGATTTAAAAAGGAAAAGAGAAAATGTGTGTGAAATTAGGTGAAATAGAAGTATATTTTATTCATATTTCACTTAATTTTCCCTTTTCCTTTCCAAATCTCTTCTCAAATCCGTAAACCAAACATAGCGTAAAGGGGACAAAAAAATCTATGTAATGTGTATGCACTATGACAAGATATGCATATCTACTTGTGTGAATTTAATGATGATGTTTGTTTTATGGATATTAATTAATAAAATTTCAAATAATTATATATTCTTTATGAAAATCCTTTCAGTATACCACATAAACCTGGTTACTTTTTTTTGTGATAATATTTGAACCACAAAATGTACAATTTTATAATAAAATTGTGTAATTTTATTTCTAAATCACAAATTATTATAATTTTATAGTAAAAAAATTATTATAAACATCTATAACATATATAAAAATAAAATAAAAAAATATAATAAGATGCATATAATACATGCTCTACACAAAAGATGTGTAGCAAAGGGATTCTCATTCGTCATATAATTTTTTATTTTAAAAAAAAGTTGGTTAACAAGAACAAAATCTTTTTTAATATTATATTATAGGGACTAAAAGCGATGTTTCAAAGGCTAAAATATGTTTTCTTGATCATGCGGACAAAGTTTTGGAACTCATTCTAAGGATAAAAGAGAGACAGGGGAATGCATCTGAGAGGCTGCGCTACGAGTTTTCAATGTTCAAATTTCAGCTCCCACTAGGGTCCTGATGCTTGATGACACACCCAACTCAATTCAATATTTAAAATGGGTGCTGCTATTAGTATTCATAAATTATTTTAGATTTTTTAATTTTTTTATTACAATAATAATCTTAAATGAAATTACTAAAAATGATATTATTAATTTTGGAACATTCTATCTCATAATTAAACCTTCACACTTACTACATCATGAATTACGGTTTATGCGAGAATTCACCTCCATCACCACCCATCAATTTTCTCCAAATTCCACCTTCAAAACCTACCCACCCTCAAAAGCTTGAAAATCCTTTGGCAATAATATTTCGGCGGTAACAGTGGCAACCATTTGACTACATACACTTCTCCGACAATGACAATATTCCGGCGATAATAGTGGCAACCCTTTGGTTGAATACAGATCCAAACATTACTTATTTGTTCGGGATGACGTTCCCAAACATTACTTCCTGAACAAATAAGTAATGTTCGAGAATGCTGGTCTAAACATGGAAATTTATTAACACATTGAACAATCAAAATTGTTAACGCTTGTAGAAGTTTTCTTTTTTTTAAGTTTGAGAATGTAGGTCCGAACATGGAAATTTCTTAACACATTAAACGGTCAAAATTGTTAACACTGGCAGAAGTTTTTATTTTTTCAAATTCGGGAATACAGGTCCGAACATTACTTATTTGTTCGGGAAGCCATTCCTGAACAAATAAGTAATTTTCATGAATGCAAGTTCGAACATAGAAATTTCTTAACACATTGAATAGTCAAAAATTTTAACACTTGTACAAGTTATCGGAAGTAGCCCAAATCCATTATCAGGTTCAAAAGTATTCCTTCATCATGTAGCTTTGATAATATTGCTACGTAATTCTCTATTGAACTCGTAATTTTTAATATCTATCAATAAAATCAACCAAAACAATTATTATAATTTTTTTTTCTACAAGTGAAGAAATTATTACGAGAAAACTAAAAAATTATGTATATATATATAGAGAGAGAGAGAGAAAGCATACCAATTATGACAATAGTGGATGAGGCAGAAGAGACAATAATGGCAATAACTCTTTTTCTTCTTGGTGGTTTTGTTTTTTTGGAAGAGGGTTTTTTTGGGGGTGTGAGAGGTGTGGAAAGTGTGCATTTAATGGGTGAAATGTTTTCACAAAAATAATTTTGGTATTATTTGAGAAAAAAAAAAAATTTTGAGAATTTCAAAATTTATAAGTAGGGGTCTAAAAAAATAAAAGGTCTAAAATAACTAATACGGTGCTAATAACACCACTATTTAAAATTTAGAAATTCTTTTAGAACTCACTTTAAAATGGCCAGCAAATGGGCCACGTCTAAACAATATATATCTTCCTACAATATATGATTATTTATATGAAACCTCTTAAATTATAGAGAAATATTACTTTCATAGTCTAAATTATAAATAAAAAAAGAGAGTATAAATTAACCTTAGAAATTATTGAAAAGTGTTATTTTATCTCCTAAATTATGAAGACGTACAAGTAGACATCCTAAACTATTAGTGTGTTTCATTTCGATCCCTTCTATTAGGGAGTTCAATTTGTACATTTATATAGTTTATGGGATTCATTTGTATGTTTTCATAATTTAAGAGAAAAAAATGATATTTTTCAATAATTTAAATAATTTATCTCTACGTTTCTATAATTTAAGGAGTGAAAATAATATTTCTAAATAGTTTAAATACTTTTCGAGTAAATAATCCTGCAGTCCAGTATATCGCGCCCAGCCCATTTCCCTTTCAAAATTTGAGATCCATATTTAAATCCATGGGATTGAGCCATGATGGACTTTTTAGGCCTATTTATTAAATGGGTTAGGCTTAGGAATGTTACTAGCAACCAAGCCCCGACCCAGTCCAATTGATTATGATATATTATATAAATTATACATGAATATATATATATATATGGTAAACTATTAATAGATCTTAATAGTTAAATTTAATTCTTATTAAGTTTTGTTAAAAATAAGTCATAGTAAAATCATCGCTAAAAATAATTTTTTTTGTGACAATTTTTTATGTCACTAAAAATTGACAATTAATGATTTTTTGTTACGATTTTTATAAATTATTATTAAAACTTACAATTAGTAACGCTTTTTCTGTGATGAATTTTTCGAATTGTCATTGAAAGTTAAAAATTAGTGACTTTTTATGACGATTTTTTTAAACTATCACTAAAACTTATAATTAATGACATTTTTTATGACAATTTTCAAACTGTTACCGAAAATTAACAATTAGTGACGATTTTTAATAGTAATTAATGAAAAACACTATTAATTCTCACAGGACCTATTAGACAATAAATCTACTTATTAGGACTTACACGTAAGTTGCCGATATATATACATATATAATTTACTTAGTTTTATTTATTTTAAATAAACAGCTGCACTTAAAAGGGGAAATTGTACCTAACTAAGATGTAATTGCTAAATATTAAGCTTTGTTACCAACTAAATTACAAAATTATTAATTTATAATATTTATTTTATGTGGGTTTGTAAATATAATACCATTTTAGAGCCGAACTTAGGAGAAACTTTTAGGCCTGAAATTGAGCCGGAAAAAATTAGACTCACTTTTAAATCTAATGATATGACAGTCGATTAGAATATTTAACAATTCTTTCTTTCATATTTTCTCTAATTATCAACCAAGTATCTTACTTACATATCACTGGATTTAAAAAATAAGCTAAAAAAATAAACTTTTATATTATTTTTCTTATAGGACATCGGTCCAGCAACATATATCAAGCTATCATTATTCTTGTTTTCTTCAATGATTTATGACAGCTAAGCCTGCATTAGCTGTCTTAACAGAACTGCAAACCATATCAAATTGATACCTAAAAGTGGGCTCCTACAAAGTCATAATGTGTGTGTAAAGCTATTTACTTTATAACATGAAATAGCTTCAGAAGCAGAAAAAACAATTTGCAAAATCAGTTTCAAAACAGTTTTGTAAAACAATTCCAAGGAGGGTGAAGATTACATACCAGTTAAAACTTGCACTTCTCTTGGTGGCATTTGATTCACATGTCATGGAACTTTCACTTTCCTTCTCATCCGACGAGTTGAGCCCTTGTAATTAGCACCTTTTTGTGCAAATTGAGATGTTCTAGTCACTCTAATGTCATGAACTGTTCTACCATGATGACCATACTTCATGGAATTTCTCTTGTTCACATGAACTGAATCCCCTCTAATCCCCACTCGAACACGGTGACTCCTAGGCCTCAAAGATCTTCTCAAGTGATCTCCTCTGTAGTCCTTCCAATGACGAGACAATGATCTTTTGTCCTCCATGTGTCTAGGTACATGATAGGGAAATGTTCTATCTTCTTCATCGGTACTGCTTGAATTGAACCGTTTGATATCTCTTTTACGCTTTCTGTATTTCCGCTTAAGCTTTGGAAGCTTATAACAAAGGAAAGTGCAACCATGCTCAACCGTGAAGAAGCATGTAGCAAAGCATGCCCATACCGTTTTGCATAGTGTCCGGGCAAAACATCGGCAAACGCCCAATTTGTATAATGAATACAAGAATAAGAGAACTGCACATCATGATTAAAGGAAATCATGGAATGTAAGATGCAAGGAATGTACATCAAAACTTGCACTTCTTCTGGTCTTTCTATTACTATAAAGGCTAAAATTATTTGGGACCCCTTAAATTGTGTTCAAATTGGGGGCCCAAGGCAGCTTCTTTGCTAGTTTCTCCTTAGGGCTGGCCTTGATGCTAGGCACTATACCTTGGCATGAGATCCTCTATCCCAAAATTTTTGTCTCTCTTATCCTAGTGCACTCGTAGCCACACAATTGTGTCTTGAGATTGTTGGACAATCTTCACCGTATTTAAAAGGATTTAATTCTGTGTACAAAACAACAACAAGAATAAAAGAAATAGAGAAAAGGAGAGAATATGTTTGATTACAAAAATCAAACTCGAAATAAAAATAAATAAATAAATAACAGATTTTATTTTGTTACAAAAACAAAATTAAAATCTAAATAAATAAACAAATAAAAACAACACTGAAAGTAATTAAATAACTTACTTGATTTAATTTCTTCGAATTATTTTTTCTGATCAAGTCCAGTGTTTAACACTGTGTCCTTAAGACAGATTCGTCCTCTCCACGGTGCTTTCAGAATTCGGACGTCTATCTCCCAGGATGAAATGATCTTCTACAAACAATAGCAGCACTACTAATTGTTTGCCTCACGAACACACTAAGTGTTTACACTCTTTCTTTTGAAAAATAAAATGCAGCAAGATGAAGAATAGAAAACAGAAGTGAAATACGAAATTTCTGAATCCAAAATATCAAATGAGGGTGGTCCTATTTATAGATGTGAAGGTGGCTCTTGGATTTGAAATAAACAGGTATGTAACTCTTGGTTTTGAATTGAACAGGTATCATACCTGTTGGGTTTTGAATTCAAACAGATTTGAATTAATTCAAACAGATAGTAAAACGGGAAGGGCCCTGTTTGGGTGTGCATTAATTCCAAAACAGTTTATTTCTGTTTGAAACCGGGAAGGGCCCTGTTTGGATGAACAAATAATCCAAACCAATTTAATTTGAGGATGAATTTTATTTTTAATAAAAAATAAAATTAAATTCAAATGTTTTTGGCCCAAAAAGATTAGAAGCCCAACCCAACCACACACCACGCACCCGCGCCCAAGCCCAGGCCCAGCCCAGCCCAGCCCGACCGACCGGACGGACGGCGGCGGCGGCGCGCGCGCGCGTGTGTGGTGATTTTTGGGTCCAATGGGTCTAGCCCATTTTGCCCATAACCTCTCCCTCTAAAACACTTGGGTACCCCTTGGGGCACACCCCAAGTATCTCACCCTAAGCCTTATAAACCCTTTCAAAACCTCCCACCAAATCAATGTGGGACAAGCCAATTTACAACCTTAAGGAATTTCCACCAAAACTCCATTTTCATGGAGCACACTTTGGCTTCAATTTCCCATTCACTCGGTAATGGTTTTGAGCAACCAAATATACCACGTGAATCACAACGCGGCATAGAACGCGTTACCACTTTGACCCGAGTTAATCGACACTCGGGGCCCACCTAAAAAATAGACCTAACTTAGGAAAAATTAACCATTTCCAACAATCCCCCACATGAATGGAATTTGATGACAACGGAAATGCAACAATATGCAGACTTTAACGAAAGAGTATAAGTCGAAAATATCTTGCATCAGGATAGGTAGTTTTCGGCTTTGAACCTTCCCTAGTGATAACCTATCGGACTTACTGGCTAACCAATGGACGCGATGCCTTGAATTGTTCAGCCGTTTGTGTAAGCCAAGACAATAGATTTCACACAAAATATCCTCTAACACATCGTGGTTCTCACTGTTGTGTTCATTTTGGCCTTGAACGCACCTGGTTTTCATAAGTGTTTCTAGAGAATTTAGCCTTTTCATTCTCATAGAACCGGCCCCAGTTCAACACTCATATAGGTGATTCTTATTGTGAGTATCTCTTTATACTCGTCTTGATTTTATGCCTTAATCAAGATATAAGTAATCATTAAAAGCAAAGCTTATCCTTATACCCCTGCAGACAACATATGTTGCAGATATCACTCTCACCATAGGAATGGGTAGGAATTTTAATCCCTTGGTGATTTCTGGCGAGCCATACATAACTTAGTTGTCCCTTTGAACTTAGTTCTTGGGATCTCCAGTCATATAAGTAGGGTTACCATTATGACGACTCTTATGTAATAGGCTTTAATCCCATCCCCTTTGATGAACTATACACTAGCTCTTTTGTCAAACCTTTTGTTAACGGATCCGCAATATTCTCTTTAGATTTTATATAATCTATTGAGATTATTCCGTTTGACAACAATTGCCTTACGGTATTATGTCGACGACGTATATGTCGTGACTTACCGTTATACATGTGATTCTGTGCCCTGCCTATTGCAGATTGACTATCACAATGAATGCAAATAGCTGGCACAGGTTTTGGCCACATTGGAATGTCTTCTAAGAAGTGACGAAGCCATTCTGCTTCTTCACCTGCTTTGTCTAAAGCAATGAACTCGGATTCCATTGTGGATCGTGCGATGCAAGTTTGTTTCGTGGACTTCCAAGAAACAGCAGCGCCTCCAAGAGTAAAGACATATCCACTAGTGGATTTTGAATCTTTAGTATCCGATATCCAATTGGCATCACAATAACCTTCGAGTACTGCTGGATATCGAGTAAAGTTCAAACCATGATCACGAGTAAATCTTAGATATCTAAGAACTCGAATGATCGCTTTCCAATGGTCTTCTCCAGGGTTGCTAGTGTACCTACTCAATTTACTGATAGCATAAGCTATATCAGGACGAGTACAATTCATTAGGTACATTAGGCTTCCAATAATTTGGGAGTATTTTAACTGAGACACTGCATCACCTTTATTTTTCGATAAATAAAGACTGATGTCTACAGGTGTTCTAGCTAAATTCAAATCATCCTTGATAAATTTATCAAGAATTTTCTCAATATAATGAGATTGAGATAATGCATATCCGTCAGATGTTTTAGTAATTTTCATTCCTAATATAACATCTGCGACCCCCATATCTTTCATATCAAATCTTTTGTTAAGCATCTGCTTAGTTGATTTGATCATGTTTTGACTGCTTCCAATGATAAGCATGTCATCCACATAAAGACAAACTATGACATATCCTTGGTCAGTGTTCTTAACATAGACGCACTTGTCACATTCGTTTATCTTAAACCCATTAGTAAGCATTGCATGATCAAATTTTTCATGCCATTGCTTAGGTGCTTGTTTTAATCCATAAAGGGATTTTACAAGTCGACAAACTTTCTTTTCTTGCCCTGATACTACAAACCCTTCGGGTTGTTCCATATAGATCTCTTCATTTAGATCACCGTTTAAGAAAGCTGTCTTAACATCCATTTGATGTATTTCTAAATTAAACAACGCTGCTATAGCAATAAGCATGCGAATGGATGTTATTCTTGTCACAGGGGAATATGTGTCAAAATAGTCCAGACCTTCCTTTTGTCTGTAACCTTTAACAACAAGTCTTGCTTTATACTTGTCAATTGAACCATCTGTTTTCATTTTTCTCTTGAATATCCATTTATATCCAAGAGGTTTAGAACCTGGTGGAAGATCCACCAATTCCCAAGTATGATTTTGCATAATGGATTCAATTTCATTATTAACAGCCTCTTTCCACAAAGGTGCTTCAGGACCTGTCATTGCTGCCTTAAAGCTTTGAGGTTCATTTTCTAACAAGTATGTCAGAAAATCTGGACCAAAGGATTTTGATGTTCTCGCTCTTTTACTTCGTCTTGGTTCATCATTAGTTAAATCCTGTTGGTCGAGACTATTACTAGTCTCTTGTGTTTGATTGTCATTAGTCTCTTGACTTTGTGTACAATCATAAGTTCTTTTCTGTGAACTTAATTCCTGTCCTTTCTTGTAAGGAAAGACATGTTCAAAAAACACAGCATTCCTTGACTCTATAATAGTGTTCACATTTATATCAGGTATATCTGATTTATAAGTCAGAAACCGATATGCACTACTATTCTGAGCATAACCAATAAACACACAGTCTATTGTTTTTGGTCCAATCTTAGTCTTTTTAGGAACAGGTACTTCAACTTTTGCCAAACACCCCCACACTTTTAAGTATTTGTAGGAAGGTGGTCGACCTTTCCACAATTCATAAGGAATGCTTTTGGTTTTCTTGTGGGGTATTCTATTAAGAACATAATTAGCAGACAATATTGCTTCCCCCCACAAGTTCTGTGGTAAGCCTGAACTTAGTAACATGGCATTCATCATTTCTTTTAGAGTTCTATTCTTCCTTTCAGCAATTCCATTTTGCTGTGGAGAATAAGGGGCTGTAGTTTGGTGAATAATGCCATGTTGTGCACAAAATTCATTTAATGGTGCATCATATTCACCACCCCTATCACTTCTAACCATTTTAATGGTTTTACCAAGTTGATTTTCAACTTCTGTTTTGTAGAGTTTAAACATTTCTAAGGCTTCATCTTTACTTCTAAGTAAATAAACATAACAATATCTTGTGCAATCATCGATAAATGTTATGAAATACTTTTTGCCACCTCTAGTTTGAATAAACTTTAAATCACATACATCAGTGTGAATTAATTCTAGAGGTTCGGTTTTTCTTTCAACCGATTTAAATGGAGCCTTAGTTAGTTTCGCTTCTACACAAATTTCACATTTATGATTAGGATTAATTTCAAACTTTGGTATATAATCTAAACCAATTAATCTACGCAAAGCATCAAAATTCACATGTCCTAATCTACCATGCCATAAATTTGACTCAAAAATATAAACAAAAGATGTGTTATTCTTATTCATAGCAACTTTCGGTACAACTGTCATTACATTTAACTTAAAGAGACCATCACTCATGTATCCCTTACCAACATACATACCACTCTTTGTTAATACAAACTTATCAGACTCAAATACAAGCCTAAAACCATTTTTACTTAACAAAGACCCAGAAACTAAATTCTTCCGGATGTCAGGTACATGTAGTACGTTGTTGAGGGTCAGTTCTTTCCCTGATGTCATCTTCAAGATTACTTTTCCTTGTCCAGCCACAGTAGAAGTAGAAGAATTTCCCATGAAAAGTTGTTCACCATTTGCAGCCTCATTGTAGGTAGTGAACATCTTCTTGTCCGCACATATGTGACGAGTTGCTCCAGTGTCAACCCACCACTCTTTGGGATTTCCAATCAAGTTAGCCTCAGACACCACAGCAGAGAGGTTGATGTCATTCACTCCATCAGAGATGTAATCCAATTCTGTTACATTGGCCTGATTGGTGGTCTTCTTACTTGTACTTCCATGATTCTTTTTAGGGCGGCGGCAGTCAGAAGCTCGATGTCCAGTTTTGCCACAGTTATAGCATTTTCCTTTGAACTTCTTGCTACTATCGCCTTGTATAGGACCATCTCCAGTAAACTTTCTCTTTTTGTTTAGGACCAGCTCGATGTAGTTTCTGCACAGGAAATCTGAATGTTTCCAAGCATCTACAGCGGCAACAACTTGCCGATCACTTTCACCCTCTTTAAGTGCTGGAGCCTCTTCATGGAGAAACCGGGCCAAATTAAGAGTTGTAAGGTAGAACAGCATCTTCTGCTGCCATCTCTTAAACTCGGTACCATTAAATTTTTCCGGTTTTTCTCCATGATGAACATGGTTCTGGATAGGGACCGATGTAGGTGTAACAATAGGAGTACCACTGCCAGATGCAGTTTCAATTGTAGTAGCCATAATCTCTGATTACAAAAATCAGAAAATATTAAAACACAAATTAATTTTCTAGTTACTAAAACCAGAAAATAATTATAACAACAAAATAATTTTATTTTCCTTGTTACTAAAACTAGAAAAATAAAATATCACAAGAATTTTCTGTAATACCAAATAATATTCTGAATTGTTAATGACACCAGTATCGTACTACTAGTAGTTGTCAAAGAAAAGAGACAGTATATTACTACTATCTGTCAAATAGCATAAATCACTATTTGTTTTTCCAACCAGAATATTAATTTGAAAACACAGAAAATTAAATACAATGAAGATACCCAAAAAGGATTCTGTCTTAAGATTGTTGGACAATCTTCACCGTATTTAAAAGGATTTAATTCTGTTGTGTACAAAACAACAACAAGAATAAAAGAAATAGAGAAAAGGAGAGAATATGTTTGATTACAAAAATCAAACTCGAAATAAAAATAAATAAATAAATAACAGATTTTATTTTGTTACAAAAACAAAATTAAAATCTAAATAAATAAACAAATAAAAACAACACTGAAAGTAATTAAATAACTTACTTGATTTAATTTCTTCGAATTATTTTTTCTGATCAAGTCCAGTGTTTAACACTGTGTCCTTAAGACAGATTCGTCCTCTCCACGGTGCTTTCAGAATTCGGACGTCTATCTCCCAGGATGAAATGATCTTCTACAAACAATAGCAGCACTACTAATTGTTTGCCTCACGAACACACTAAGTGTTTACACTCTTTCTTTTGAAAAATAAAATGCAGCAAGATGAAGAATAGAAAACAGAAGTGAAATACGAAATTTCTGAATCCAAAATATCAAATGAGGGTGGTCCTATTTATAGATGTGAAGGTGGCTCTTGGATTTGAAATAAACAGGTATGTAACTCTTGGTTTTGAATTGAACAGGTATCATAGCTGTTGGGTTTTGAATTCAAACAGATAGTAAAACGGGAAGGGCCCTGTTTGGGTGTGCCCCAAAAAGATTAGAAGCCCAACCCAACCACACACCACGCGCCCAAGCCCAGCCCGACCGGACGGACGGACGGCGGCGGCGGCGCGCGCGTGTGGTGATTTTTGGGTCCAATGGGTCTAGCCCATTTTGCCCATAACCTCTCCCTCTAAAACACTTGGGTACCCCTTGGGGCACACCCCAAGTATCTCACCCTAAGCCTTATAAACCCTTTCAAAACCTCCCACCAAATCAATGTGGGACAAGCCAATTTACAACCTTAAGGAATTTCCACCAAAACTCCATTTTCATGGAGCACACTTTGGCTTCAATTTCCCATTCACTCGGTAATGGTTTTGAGCAACCAAATATACCACGTGAATCACAACGCGGCATAGAACGCGTTACCACTTTGACCCGAGTTAATCGACACTCGGGGCCCACCTAAAAAATAGACCTAACTTAGGAAAAATTAACCATTTCCAACAGAGATTCCCACCATATCGTGTGGCTGTGAGTGCATTAGAATAGGACAGGAAAATTTCAAGACAAAGCAACCCCGGCCATGCATTTTTCTTTCTATAAGGGAGAAAATAAATTGTAATGGACATATGTACTTGGCATGTAGAGTAGATTGGGATGTCAGATTTTTCAAATTTGTTAGTAAATCTGTTGTTTCAATACAAGTAATTTTGATAAATGATTATAGGATTTCTTACAACAATGTATACTCACCAAAGTAGAAAAGAACTGAAACCATAGCCAACTTCAACAGATGAGCAACGCAGAAATTCTCTATGTAACAGATGAAATCCCATGTTGAGCCACATGCTGAGCTGAACAACAAATGACAATGGAAGAAATGTCTCAGTATGCAAATACAATATGTAAATTAAAACACCATTTGGCATGTTATTAAATGCGATGCATATAAAACTACGAACTTAGTAAGATCGTGATTATTTCATGAATCGCATAATTATGATAATTGTAAAACATAAGCATATTTTGGGTTTGTTTGGTAAACAATTTTACGTTGTTAAAAAAGGGCAAGAACATGTAGGAAGAACAATGTTAAAGTTTACCTGCAGGATTTTCCAGAAAGAAAATTGAGTGGAGAGCCAAGCAGATTATTGATAACGTTACCAACTCCTGAAAGAAACGAGCCGATCACATTCCCCATTTAAGTTCGCTGAGTAATGTCAGTGGTGCCAAAGAACTGTTAAGGAGTACTCCACAAGAATCAGAGACTACTCTCTCCTTTTAATTTTCACTCCTAAAAAGTAATAAAATACAAAATAAAAATAAAATTAGGATTCTCTCCAATGCACAAGATTCAAGAAGAAGAAATGGCATAAATGGAGTAGGAAAATATTTATTAATTTTATTCTCTAAATCCCTGTAGGAAATGTGTAACAATAACATGGGAAATGGATGAACAATGACCTAAATATAACTCAATCCAATTTACTATGTTGAAGGCTGGTACAATAACATAATGTTTTTGTTGTGATTTTTTGCTCATTTGGTAACAACTTTTGATCCAACTTTTTTTCATCAAGACATTCTTCAAATTTGATTCATATTTTAATTTTTTTTTAGCCCTCCTAGTAATTGAAAAGTCCACTAAAAGAAAAGGTGGCTGCCAAACCAGGTGTTCATTTGGGTTTGGCGTCTTTTTTTTCATTTAATTAATGTTTCACTTACGCTGTGTTTGGTTGGGAGATTTGGGAAGGGAAATGGAAAGGGAAATGGAAATGAAAGGAAAAGGAGAAATAATTAATAGAATTCCAAATCCCAACTATGTTTGGTTTTGTTGGTTATAAAATAGAATTAATGTCCTAAATGGTCTTTTATTTCTTTATTTATTTCTCACCCCCTTTCCTTTCCCATATATTTTTTATTATAACCAAACATAAATAGGATTACATTTCTCATTCCTTTTCCAAATCCCATCCCAAAAATCCCAACCAAACACAGCATTAGACTGTCAGGATTATGGATTTCAGTAGTAACTTGGAAAGGAAAAGAAAAAGGAAAAGACGAGATAAATGAAGTCAGGCTTTGACTTGTATTTTTGTCACATTTTCCTTGACTTTTTCCACTGCTCTCCCTTTCTAAATCATTACCCAAATCACAATCCAATCCAAATGCAACCTTAAAGATGAACCACTGGAATGCATGTTGTTAACGGTTGTTGGTTCCCACATGACAAAGAAATAAACAAATGATATGCAGGACGACATATGATATGCAGGACTTTTGGGTTGTACTACGTGCATGAAATGCTTACAATTGATCACCATTTAACAAAGATATTAAAAGTTCAATGCAAAATCCAATTTAATTTTATGGATGGTTAATAACTCATAAGAATCCGTCTTCAAATGTTTGTTAAAATACCCTCTCAATTCTCAAATGAATATTAGATGCAAAACTACAAGAGCATTGAACCACAAACACATAAAGAGAGAGAGAGAGAGAGAATGTGCCGCTTTATTGAAGGATTAGAAGGACAGCCAAGAAGAAATCTGCTATTGCGGGCGTTAAGAGTGAGTGAAGAGAGCATCTCTGGATACAAATACAAACCAGAATTAGGCGATGAGAGAGAGAGAGAGAGACTGTCATTCCAATCCAGGAATTTCAAAATGCATTAACTGACACATATAATGCATGTATGTATAACTTAACTGCCCTTGAAATTGCGTTGGTTAGCCACACATTGGCCAGCCTCGTCACTCTTTAGTCCCATCATCAGTGCACCTGAATTTTTACATTTGCTATCTTGGATTAGTGGAGAAAGATAAAATCAAAATAATAATAATAATAACAATAATAAAAAGATTGAAGTTTATTTTTTTTTATTTTTGTGGTTAAGTTAAGAAAATCAGAACATTCATAACACTGTTACATTCACAGAATTTATTTAGTCCGAATTTGACTGAATTCCTAAGAAGTCTTCTATGTGGGAATCTCTTTTCGAAAAAAGACTCATTTAGACAAATTCAGACCAAACAAATTCCGTAGATAAATCATATATATATATATATTTGACAAAATTTATTACCATTTCACTTTTAATTCCCATTTCACTTTTAATTCCCTTTACAATCCGACATATAAACATAATTTAAAGAAAAATAAAAATTAATAAAAAGTTCAATCCAAGTGGTCAAATTAAAAAATAAAAATGTAATGTTTTGAAGCAAAGTTGAGACCTTGGATAATTTAATCAGGTGATTATAAAAAGAGCACTTAATTGTGTTGGTGAATAAAATTTTAAATTTGAGTCTATAGAAAGACATTAGTCAGCATTGTAATTTAACTACTAACATAATAACCTCTATTTTATGTAAGATAAAAAATAAAAAATAAAAAATTTTAAAAAAAAAAGGAAAAGGACAAATAGTTGAACAAAAACAAGTAGACACACTACGGGTATGTGAAACAATTAAATCAATCATGATAGTTACTAAATTAGACACAATTGGATTTAAAAGGAATATTTGAAATATTGAAAAAATCGTGACAAAACTTCAAAGAGTTGTTATATAATAATAATAATAATAATAATAACATAGATGGTATAAATATGCAAGCATTCATCTGTGTGGATTATCAAGCAAGGACACCTTGTGCCAACAATTGAACAGCCACAACGAGTACAATCATATACAAACTTTTATATCTGGTGGAAGCTGCTCAAATGCAGTCTTCATCTATATTGTAGTTCCCAAATGGTCATTCAAGCCTGAGACAAGACAAGCCAAGCCCTTGTCCCAAGTTCTTATCCAAGGGATTGTACATAACAACTACAAAACAACCAACCATATAAGCAAACATACACAAGGCATGTCATGCAAATGATAAAAACTCCACCAAGCATAACTGAATATGCTATCAGAGAACAAACCAAAAAAAAAAAAAAAACACACATAAAGAAGATCGGGATAAGACAGTAAAGCAGCTGATAAAGAGAGATCAAGCTGGCGTATAAATGTAGAACTCAGAAACGAGTCTAATTTTTTCATGAATTTAGCATAACAAGAAGCTAATTTGAAACTAGGTGAATCCAATTTTATATTATCAAAGTACATCAATTTCAAAAGGTAGAGAACATTTTAAGGCATCCCCCTAGTCCACAAAGAATGTGGAAGGGTTGCCCCTTCATCAGCAAGTTGACATGCAATGAAGAAATGCAAGTTCCGAATGGGACAGTAAAAAGAACGACTTCGACTCTTCTACTGAAACAGATCAATCCATCCTTCCCTTCAGAATTCTCTCTGTTACTTCTGTTGGTGTGCTGCACCAAAGAAAACAAACAAGATTATATCCATTATCACTTGCACTTTGGAAAATGAGAAACTCAATGCACCAAAATGATCTATCAAGGAGACAGATGAATCTTTCTTGTGAAAACAATTCTCTATTTTGAGAGGAAAAAAAAAGACCAATTCTCTATTTTGAACCCAGCAACAAAATATGATTCCTAATAGAGTAACACAGCAATATATAAGGTTAATAACAATGAAAGATGAATGAACAGAAGCATGTGCATGTACGCGTGCGCACGAACTCTAATATGCTTAATTTACTCTCCACGGTCTTATATATCTGCATCTCTAAGTACCACAACCAATTAAGAAAATATATAAAATTCTTCGAAGAGAGAAATTATAATCAGAAACAAAAGCAGTTCAATGAGGCTTACACAACATAGACATGTCCTCCCCAACCACTCAAGCAGTCACGATCTACTGATGACAGAAGTGCTTGAGAAATAGTCTCAAACAATTCTTCAGCTTCCTGCGTGATAGAGACAAAGGGTTAATAACAGCAGTTACCAACAAAAGCTTCAAGCTGAGCAGTAATATAAAATTTTGAACTTTAAATCAGGGGTTAGCGCGCTTGTTTGGTAATATTTATATTTACAATTTTCTAATTATATTTACAAAAAAATATGAAACTGTAAATAAAAACTCATTTGGTCTCTATTTTTGTTTTCAAAAACTTATGAATAATGCCCAATTACTACATATTAATGTGTTTGGGAGGGAAAAAATTGAGTACATACCTAACCTTTGGCATAATGCACAAAGTGGTGGCCCCAAGACTTGAACCCATAACCTCAAGGTTATTAGGTCAAGTCTTAATTATTGAACCAATGGTCACCCCACCTCAAGTCAAAAACATATGAACAATTTACAAAATTTACTAAATTTTTGTAACCATAAAAAAGTTGGTTTCGTTTGTTCAGGAAAAAAAAAAGATTTGTTCATTCCTCCTCTCACCTCCTTCACCCACCGCCTACCACCCATCACCACCACCAGCCAACCTCACCACAGTGACCTCCCCCGACCACCAACTCCCGTGACCGGAAACCACCTTCGACCACCACCTCCCGCAGCAGGAAACTACCTCTGGCCACTACGGCCAGCAACACCTCCAGTCAACACCTTTGGAGATCCAGCCACCATTTCCGACCATTGAGAACCATCTTCGGCCACCACCTACAGCCAACCACCTGTTTCACTTGTTCAAAACAAGGTTTTAAAACACGTATACCAAACATGTTACTTATTTTCGTTTTTACAAAAAATAAACACAAGTTCAATGTTTTCTGTAAACAAAAAACAGTAAATTGTAAACATTACCAAACGGCACTTTACTATCCTTGCTCAATGAACAGATGCTTACAAGCATCGTCAGCAAATGAATTCAGAACATAATTTCAACTCTCTTCTAAGTCAACGAAACAAGACTACTCACTGAATATGCTCAATGAATCTCTCCTGCGCAGATATGAAGAAATCTGCATACATACATACTTACAACTTTGCATGTGCATAGTGCAAATTCTTGATCAGTAGAGTGTGTAGGTCACTAGCAACTCCACATGATGTCATATCTTATCCTTCAAATACCTTCAAATATATGCATTTTCTGATTTATTAACTCAAGCTCAAATAGGAAGGTTTCAAGACAAGGCTTGAAAAAAAGTTTTGCCTATTTGAAATTGAGCGTGACATAATTTTGAATGTATGCTTTCTTGCTGCTATAGTATATATTACGATTCCATATATTAATACATGCACATGCATTCCATTTGCAAATCAATTGAAATGTTATTTGTAAAAGTAGTTCAAGATTAAATTGTGACAAACCATGTCAGGCTTGAACATTGCCTCACAGGCACCGTAGAGAGACTCGGAAGCTGTACCAGCAACAACAAAATCTTTTGCAAGCTCCCTGCATTCAGGAAGACAAAAAACCAACAAGCAAAACTGCGTCACTATCATGCCAAGTTTATACCAACCAAGAACAATAAGTGAGCAAGCTTCACTTTGGTTCTTAGCAAAGCTCCACTAACTGCCTTTTTTTTTCATATAAGCAACAAAGAAGATTGTATTAGATAATATGCCATGTAGGCACAACCCAAGTACAATCAAGAAAGAGAAAAGAAAATAACAAGAAAGAGAAAAGAAAGTAGCTTCAAATTCCCAACATCACACCAACAAAATCTAAACCACTACACCGAGTTACGAAAATACATCAATAGTGTCATTGATGCATTCTTGGTGGAAGAAGAATAAAATTACTACTGATGTAGAAAAACAAAGTTCCATGAGCATCTGTCATGGAGATTAATATTGAAAGAAAAATGGATACAAGTTTCAGAATAGAAAATTAACCCCTCTTCCGTCTCTCCTGTTCTATCTATCATTCACTCACCTTACTTCAATTTTACTCCTTTTGCAAGATTCAGCCAATTAACACCCTAACTGTTTATCTCAGCTGATAATCTAACAAACACTAACTACTACAAGAGAAGACGGTTTACATACTTGGCTCCAATTGTTTACATACTTCTTATAGTATGTTGATAGTTTTGAAGAAGAAGAAGTAGAATCAAATAATTCTTAGTATGTTGATGGTTTTGAAACAATGGAGAAAACAAGAGAAGATGGTTTACATACTTGGCTCCGATTGAATCCATTGTGCAAATGAAGGGCTTGTCGTCATCTCCCAATCCAGCAATCACAGGCTGGCAAAAGTATGGACCAAACCTACACCAAACAATTGTATGCTTTTATGGCCAAAACTTACTTCATCAAATCAGAAGGTAGAACAAGAGGATAGAAAATAGAATAAACACAACAAACCAAACCAAACTAAGCCTTGTTCCCACACAATTGTGGTCAGCTACATGAATCTTTTTTTACCATTCAAATAACAAAATTGAAAGGCACAGACAAACAGAAAAGCACAAGTATGCAAAAGACAAAACAGCATCGCTTCACTTATGCCCAATAAATTTTGATCTGGAAGTCATGCACACACACAAGGAAGAATCACTTGAGTTTTTCCCAAGAAAGAAAATACTTAAAGAAGAAGAAAAATATTCAAAAGGACTCTTTGACAACAAAGGTAGAAACAACAAAGAACAAAAATGATGATGCAACGTGCAAAAAGTACCAAAACTAATTGATGATAATACTAAATGTTAATATGATATAGCTCTTTTGTTAAGGTCGTACGATTCACAATTCAAATCGTACCTGAGTCATATCAGAGAATCGCATGAATCTATTTTCTACATATGTCACGGACCTGATCGGCCCCGACTCACATTTTTTTTTTTAATTTTTACCCTTCTTTTGCTGGAATGGGTCTCAATCAAGTCACTACAGACCTTCTGTGTTACTTTTTACCCACCTTTCATCTTCTCTCTCTTTATTTGATCCCAATATTGAAACCCTAGAAAACAACAAAACTTTCTCCTATGTGGGGTCACAAAGGAAATCATTTTCAAGGCATTAAAGACTACTGCAAAAGGCTCAAGACATTTGCCATCTTTGCATTTGACATGACATTCTTAGAAATGAGTTCATGAAATTTGATACTACTTATTGAAATGAATTATGGATTAATTTGTCTAGTTTTAACATGTTTCAACGCATAGAAATATAAAATTTTAACTATGAAACTTACCAAGACTCAACTACTTAATAAGATGGAAAATGGTTTTCTCTTGATTGCATTCAATGAGAAACACATTGCTTGACATTTTGATTTCAAGCCTATCAGATATATTTTTAATATCAGAACAGAGACGTAATTACTATATTTTGTAAATAGTAATATTATTCACTTTTTTATGTCGATAGAATTAATATTGTATTTTAAACTTTTACAATAATTTTTTTCAACTATGAGTTGTCTTCCCAAAAGGTAGAACCATGGATTGTCCCTAATTAAAGCCACCTACTTATCATGAGGTGAGAGTATCCTACTAGAAAAATGAGTTAACCATGTAAATGAAAATTTATAAGTGAAAAGTATAATGCAAAAAGTATACGCGAAAAAGAAATAAGAAAGTAGCAAAAAATGGTATAATATTTTAGTGTACAATAGGAATAAAAAAATAAGAAAAACCATAAATGGAGTAAAAAGAAAGTTCTTATAAGATTCAACTACCAAGATCAAAAGATCCTACCTACAGGGGATTTTTTACACGATCTAGATTAATTTTTCCCAAATGAATCGTAAGATCGTAGGAACTGGATTGAGATTCTCATAACCAAACTCCAAATGTGATCACATATACTCTCTAAATTGTTCAAATAAATTTGAAGCAATGAGATTATGATAATATGCCACTGCATGAAGAGGCCTTAGAGGGTTTATAGGATCGTAAGATCCTATTGTAAAAGAAAAATTACATAATAATTTAATTTGAATAAACCTTTCTCAAAAAGTGTACACAAAAATAGATTGAATGTAAATAAGTGAAAATTGTATGAAAAATATAATGCTCCATGCAAAATGTAAACATAATATCATACAATAGAAAATTCAATAGTAAGAGTGTGTTTCATCAAAAAAAAAAAAAAAAAAGAAGGTGGTAAAGGTGAGTTCTATAACATAACATTTTGCAAAAATAGATTGAAAACTCAAAAGAGAAAAAAGAAAAGAAATGATAGTTATACACATGTCATAAAATTAAATATATAGCATTCTACTACGGTGGTAATACGTAAAATAAAGGATAACTTTGGACATCTTAAAAGAAAATAGAAGTATAATACAAAAAGTATACGTGAAAATAAAAAGAAGAAGAAGAAATAAGGAAACAATGACAAATAGCATCATATCTTAGTGTACAATAATAGCAATAAAAAAATAAAAAATGAAAAACAAAAACATAAATAGAGTTAAAAGAAAGATCTTACAAGATCCAACTATCAAGATCAAAAGATCCTTGAAATTTTTTTTAGAACCCTAAAAAAGGCTTTCCCAATTTCATCCACAATGATGTGGCATGATAAGTCTCAACTTTTGATTTGTCACACAATCAATCATATAGGGCCCAACTCCCTTGCTACATCATTGTAGGTAAATTTGTGGGTTCTGAAATTGTGGGTGTCTAGCATTTCTCAAGATCCTTCCTAGAACGGATTACATGATCCCGATCAAGTTTTCCCAAATGAATCATAAGATCTAGATCAAGATTCTCATAACCATGCTCCAAATGCGATAATATATACAATCTACATTGTTCAAAAAACAATTAAGCAATGAGATTACGATAATATGCCACCTCATGAAGAGGCCTTATATAGGTGTATAGGATCGGATCAAGGGTTGTAAGAACCTGCCATAAAAGAAAAATTGCATGATAATTTAATTTGAATAAACAAATCTTAAAAGGTGTATACAAAATAAGCCTAAATTACACTAAAAATAAGTGAAAATATAGTATTATACAATAGAAAAGTCGAAAGTAAAAACTTTGTATTTCATCAAAAAAAGGTAGAGAAGATGAATTCTATAACATAACACTTTGCAAAAATAGATAGAAAACTCAAAACAGGAAAAAAAAATGATAGCAGTATATGTGTCATAAATTTAAATATTTAGCATTCTACTACAGTGGTAATAAATAAAATAAAGAACAACTTTGGACACCTTAAAAGAAATTAAAAGCATACATGAAAAAGAAAAAGAAAAAAGAAAAAGAAAGTAGTGACAAATAATATCATATTTTAGTGTACAATTGCAATAAAAAAGAGGGAAAACATAAATAGAATAAAAGAAAAAGCATTCTCCAAGAAACCTAAACAAAGAGAATCAAACAAATAAATAGATCTTACACTACTTCATTAATGATAACAGGGAGTAAAAAAAACAGCTGAATAATCTTCTTATGCAGTGAGGAAGATGGGAAAGAGTACAACAAAGCGTAGTTGGAGAAGAGATGGAATGAGTTTAGTTTTTAGACTCATTAGTTTTTCTAAATTATTGCAATACTTGAATTTGGTCTTCTTAATCCATTTTAATTAAATATGAATTATTTTTTGGACTACATAAAATTGATATTTGGAAGGACAAAAAACATAAAATTTAAAACAAATAAACATACGATACAAAACAACGCTTAAAATTTGGATCGGGTATGATCAAATCAGATTGGGATTTTACAATCCTACAAAATCTAGCTATCAGGATTGAAAGATCCTAGAAGGGATTTTTTACAAGATACAGATCGATTTTCCCTAAATGAATCGTAAGTTCTAAATTGAGATTTTAATAACCAAGCTCCAAATGCAATCATATATACTCTTTATATTGTTCAAATAAATTTGAAACAATGAGATAATGATAATATACCACCGCATGAAGAGACCTATGGAGAAAGATAACATGCCGCCGCATGAAGGGGCCTATGGAATTGTAAATTCCATCTTCGAAGAGACCTATGGAGAAAGATAATATGCCGCTGCATGAAGGGGCCTATGGAATTGTAAATTCCATCTTTCATCATCAATCCTCTAAATGTGATCATATGTACTTTGCACCACCATACACAAGCCTTAAAACTTTCACCAAAGGAAGCACGTAGTTCAACAAATATTTGATTGCTTTCCAAAATCTAACATCTCCCAAAATTGTCCCTTGTGCTTTATGTAAGATATGTGGTGGAAAATCAAGTATCAATCAGCCACGTCAACTCCTCCTTTGTATATTTTCTAAATAAATGAAGCACCCAAGCATACCTATAAATGTACACAGTAATTTCTTTTGCTTTGGTTAGTGCATTTTTGAAAACTGCCAAATCACTTATGTAGCTGATACACTATTAGTCACCAATTTTTGTTGAACTATTTAGTCACCAATTGAACCACATTTTCCCCCAATCTCCCCTTCACTGCATCATCAAGCAACTCGAATAATTTCATCGAATACTTAATTACACCAGATGTCTATTGATTTAACAAACATCATTCCACTTAGACGATTAACCAAAAAACTAGCAAGGGGCCAAGATTTTCCAATCTGTCCATCCATCGGACATCAAAATGCAACTCATCTTCTTTCATTCTCTCCAATACACCTCTAAATTTTCATTTACATGGTCATCTCTTTCTTCAAGTAGGATACCCTCACCTCATGGTAACTAGGTGGTTTTAATCCCACCACATAATATACACCAACCGATTTAAACATCTTTATAAACAAAAGGACTTTTAACTAAATTGAAAGCCAATGCATGCCCATAAATTACTCTCCAAATATCCCTATTCATGGATTGCTTTTGTTTCATCATTTGATTTAGAGTTTGTTGTTTTCCCTTCCTTTTTTCGTGACATGGACATCCACAGTCCTTACTTTTAATCCCCCAAAATTCTTCAAAACATTCAATATCCACAAATATCATTTTCGTTTCACCCAAAATTTGTAAAAAATATTTTTAACATCATTTGAAACTTGAGTATATAAAGCCAACATTATCATGCTTCTCGCCAAATAATTTTTCATACAAATTATTGCACCCTAAAAGTCTTTCCCACAATAATTGCACCTCAAGTGCATCCTATTACCCTCTCACACAGGTACAATGGTTCCATGTAAGATCATAACCTTTTCTTTTTCCTTATTAACCATTTCTAAAAGTCGTTTTCTACTATGATTTCAATATTGAGATCAAATAAAGAGAGAGAAGACAAAAGATGGACAAAAAGTAGCACAGAAAGTTAGTGATGACCTAATGAAGACCCATTCTAACCAATAAATAAATAAATAAATAATAAAAAAATAAACTGTAAAATAAAAAATTTAAGAGTTAGAACCACCAACGTAGCAGTTGACCTGCGATATATGCAGCAAGCAGAATCGTGTGATTCTTTGATTTGTAAGCAATTCAATGATTCAGGTACAATTATGTGCCATATTCAATTTGTATTGATTGTTGTATTTTGTATTGAATTGTATGATTCAAATCACGAATTGTATGATTTGAATTGCAAATCTTACGATACTAGCAATAGAGGTCATGTATATCAAGAAGTACTACTACAAAGTTTGATAACAACATCAAGAATCATTATAAGATATATATATATATATATATATATATGCCTAGTTCTATTAAAGCTTTAGTTAGCACTTTTATATTCAAATAAATTTATTTTGCAACATATCTTGTATGCATTAACATATTGCATACTTACATATACCCATGCTAGCATAAACCTTAAATGCTTAATATCAAAATCAGTGTTATTAAAGGCACGCCTAGGCCCAAGTCCCATCTAGGCTCAAGGTTTGCGCTTTATAGTGTTCCAGGCCAAGCGACTTCGATAAGGTGCGCCTAGGCACAGGGCTGGCCCTGAGTTTTCAGGGGCCTGAGGCGAAATAATTTTTCAGGACCTTTTTAGATATTTAAAAAAAAAAAAAATCACTATGTTTGGTTTAGAGTTTTTAAAAATAATTGTTTCAATTTGCAATTCGTATTTTTTTATATTTTTTTGTATTTGGTAACTTTTTTTTAAAAAAAAAAACACAAATTTTATAGTTTTTAAGCATTTCTAAATTAGATGTATCTACAAAATAAATAAATAAAAATTGTGCGAAATATTTTTTCAAAAAATACTAAAAAACACATAATTGGACCCATAAAGAGAAAAAAAAATAGGCCATACAAAATTAGGCTAACAACTAATACATATAAATATATTTTGTTTTTTTAATTGGACTAACAACTAATACTTATAAATATTTTTTAATTGGGCCTTTTATCAATTGGGCCAAATAGATTTTTTGAAACCCCTTTAAAATGGCCTAAATTAATTAAACAGAATTTGGCCATTTTAAGTTTTTAATGTAGTGCAAGAGTAATAAATTTGGGGCCTTTTTTTGGGCCTAATTTTTGGGGCCCTAGGCACAGGCCTCACCAGCCTTAGCCTAGGGCCGGCCCTGCCTAGGCGTGCGCCTAGGCCCAAGTCTCGTCCAATCCTAAGGTTTGTGCCTTGTAATGTTCCAGGCTAGACGACTGTAATAAAGCGCCTGATTGGCCGAAGGCTTGCGTCTTGAGGGCTTTTTTTATTGTTACTTTAATTGGTTTTGTTTAAAATCTAACCATTGATTTAATATGGTGCAACTACAGAAGATCCCTACTCTTATTACAGATGCCGATACATTAGGCATTCAACCCCAAATCAATAATAGAATAAAAATTAGCCCTAATTCCTAATCTCCAAAAAACACTAAATGCTTAACATGTCATTTTGTTTATATCGAACCCTAAATTATTTACTTATATTAAATTGTATATTTTTTTCCGTACAAGGTGTGTCTCACTTCGGTGAAGCCTGCGCCTCGCCTATGCTCCAGGATACCTTGGCGCCTTGGTACGCCTATTGCCTCTAATAACACTGATCAAAATCATATTGACTTTTTAAATCTGTAAATATGTGTGTCAGACACATATGCAACTAGTTAGGATGGGCGATATGGGTCCAATATGTATAGTTACATACTCACCTAGCAAGCATGTCTAGTACAACTTTACCATACAATTGTACCTAAAACTCCCTTCTTATGTTACTTTTGATACATGTTTGTTTGAAAATTAGTTCAATACCATTCTTAACACCTTATGTTAAATGAAAACACCACTTTGGTTAGCCTAGAAAACAAAATGAGAATATTTACACTATCCTTTGTCCTAGGACTTCAAAATTTGATGAATCCAACACTAGAGACATACCAACAAACCACACCCAACACTCATACCCTTGTCCACATAAATGTAGCCTAATATTTATTGAAGTCACTAGCCCACAATTTTCTAGCACACTTAAAGTAAGTTTAATGCTATAACCAACTCCATCGCATACTCTTTTGTCCAATAGACCGATACAGCATCTTATTCTTAACCAGTTACGTATGAGTAAGAGATCAAATACCGCATACAGTAAAATTACCTTCCCATGGTACACAAAAACCCATGATCATTGTTTTCTTTAACTAAACCAGTCTACAATTAATGACAAACTATCTATTGTAAATCAAATGAAGGTAGTTCATTTCCCTGAAAATTCAAATCAAGCCATCAGAGGGAATGCAATTTAACATGTGCAAGCCATACAAAAAAATTTGCCAGAAATGGTGACTTCATATGCTAACCACAAGTTAAAAAACCAAAGTCAAATGGGTTTAGTACAAACCATAACCAACCAAGTTATTTACAGCAAACCCCAAAGTTTCAAACAGATTACTGAAACATTGCTAGAGTACAAGAAATCCCACCTAGAACTCAATTACAAGTTAGAACTCGATAATTCAGTTATATGGACATAAAGAAGCAATATACACATACACATACATATATATGCATATAGTATTTACCAACCTTTTCTCGTAAAGAAGGGCAGAAACAAGGCTAGCGAAGGTTTGGGGCTTCATATCCCTCTCTTCTCGGAGCTGATATAGCTTGTGACGAAACACAAGACGTTGATACCTTTAAAAGTAAAAACGAAACCATAATGACAACCAAATATATTGACCCCGAAAATAAAAATAAAAATACAGGATTCACTTACATAGTTTGAGAGTCAGTGGCGAGTCCAGCTAGACCAATGAAAAGCTTATCGTGAATCTTGTAGATTCTCTGGAAATCAGTAGCGATGGTCTGAAGCTGAACGCCCAGTCGGCGATCGCTGGCAATGGCGAAGCAATTCTTGCCGACCATCGCTACTAGGGCACTTCCATTGTACTCGAAGATCTGTCAATCAAACCACGCAATTATAATCTCAACAAACTAGGGTTTCCAACAATTATTAATGCATATGCATACGTATATATATATATATATATAGAGAGAGAGAGAGAGAGAGAGAGAGAGAGAGATGAAGAAGTGACATACCGACATTGGAGGAGACTATTGATGCTTCGGATGAGTTTTTAGGGTAACAAATTGAAACAGAGGACTCTCAACTCTGCAAAAATGGAGGGCTCTTCTGTTCCTTTCTGTACCTACTTCAAGTGTGGTGGCTTGGACGACAATCCGATATCAATAGGTTAAGAACCAAATTAACCGGGCCGGATTAGTTCTTGAACCCACCAATTCTCGTACGTTTTCAGACCGATCGGTTTGTTCCCCACTACTTTCATTTTTATTTTAGAAATGAAAAATTATATTTAAAAAATGGATCCTTTCACAGACTTGTATCACAATCAGTTGCTAACATATTTTTATATTCCACCATATCATATTGGAGGTATTTTACAAGCTATTTTACCCTTATAAATATTTTATTATAAAAATTCATAAAGGAGAACAAGATCCCCACAATTAGGGGTGGGCAACGGTTTATCCGAACCGTTCAACCCGCCCACCCCGCATATAAATGACCGGTTTCGCAAACATAATGCGGGCGGATGCAGTTTGAAATATGACAAATTTGTGGGTTGCGGGCGGGTCGCGGGTAAAGCCCGCAACCCGCAAAACCGCCCGCACTTTAATTATTATTATTATTATTATTATTATTATTATTATTATTATTATTATTTATATACCAACTTTGTAACTTTAACAGGAGCACCATTATATTCTCTATGACACTAGAATCCTTATTTTTAAGTATTTTTCAACTTTCTTAATGCTGTAAAATTATCAAGTCCTAAACTTGGTTCTTATATGATTTTCATTGGTGATTCATCTACTTTTTCCTAATAAAATTTTCCTTCTAGTGGTCGATGGAATTTCTAGTTTGATTATTGATTACTGAATTGGTAATTCTAATTGAGTACAACCTTTAATGCATTGATATACATTTTTTTCATAGAAAAATGTTAGTATAGGGTCTCTTTGTTTTGGGTACTTTCATTTAATGTATTGATATTCAATTTTTATTTGTAAACTCATCAGAAATTTGTTATCAAATGATCACAAATATATAAAATGAATCTGATGCTTAAATTCGATGGGGAAAAAAAAACTCAAAAATTAATTTTTAAAGAAAAAAGTGTGAACTGCAAACCGCCCGCAACCGCCTGCACATTTGCAAACCCTATCCGCATAAACCACAAACCGCACTACGGGCGGTTGCGGGTTGGCTTTTTCCCAAACCACATAGATGCGGGCGGGTCAAAACCAAACCGCAAACCGCACAAAATCGATCCGCGAACACCCTTACCCACAATGGTGCATACAAGGATCACTATTCTGTCCCGAGATATGACAGAAGCACTTTTTTCATGAGGGAACCTTCAATGGTGTTGGCGGTGATTCAGCAGAGAGGCGGCAAAGGAAGGGTGGTCTGACAGCTGAGTATACAAAGTTGAATGTTCAGGCTCTTTTGGGATGGTGGTGAGAGAACGGCTGGAGTCCATTTTTGGGTTTGCCGGAGTTAAGGACCGAAATGGATAAGAATGGTGTGCGGGACATGGATTTGTTGATCCCTCTGTTATTAGAATCTTATGATTCGCAATTTGATTCACTATTTGATTCATAATTTTTACAAAATAGATAAGAATCTATAGATAAATCTATTTTGAAAGTGAATCGATAGTGAATCGAACAATGCACAATCGATTCACGATTCGATTCATTTTTTACGATTCATATAATTCTTGAAAATATCATGTCCAACATATTTCCGATTACTTTTTCTCTATTTTTTAGTGAAAAATGACATAATACAACTTCTAATAGTATTTAATACCAAAATAACTAATTACATAATGACTTGTTGTTAGTTTAGTAATTATGCATTTTTTAATAGGATCCAATTAGATCTAACATGTTTTTAATCTTTCTTCTCATTTTTTTTTTCCCTTAAAAAATCTTCTTTAAGATTAAAGTACCTTACACCATAATTATCTGTTGCTATTTTATAAATTAAATATAGTTGAATATTACATAAATGATGTCAATTATACCTTTGAAAATGTTTTAAATTTTAAAATAAAAGATCTTATATAATATTTTTATTTGGTCATTATTACTTGAAAAAGTATGTATGCTTATTGTCTAAATATCAATATTGTTGTTACTTATTGTTACTTTGAAAATTGAAAGTTTGTCTTTATGTACTATCTTTATTAAGAATGGTTGATAAGAAATATCTAAAAAAGAGAAAAGATAAGATCGTGATCTTATATAGGAACTTTTGTAAACTTCTTAGTTATTAAATTACATAGGGGTGCTCACAGATCGATTTTTGACAGTTCAGTTTGCAGTTTGAACCAGCCCACATGTCTGCGGTTTGAGAGAAATTGAACCCGCAACCGTCCGTAGTATGGATTGCGATTTGTGCGGATAAGGTTCGTGAATGTACAGGTAGTTTGCAAATTGGGCTTTTCGTTTAAAACTTAATTTTTAAATATTCTTTTTGGACTCATTTTTTAATATTATTTTGGGTTATAAAATCACATATTTCTTATCATGAAATCATTATTTTCCAAATGATTTATGCCAAATAAATTACAGCATATCTATCTAATTTACTTCCAAAAGGAAATAGACCATAAACACATGCCAGAATCAATCAATTGACTCACATTCACTTTACAGAAAAGGTATACGCTAAACAAAACTCATAGTTGTTTTAATAAAAATGGAACAAACATCACTTCTGAAAAATTGATTCTAGGATTTGCTGAACTTACCAACTAATGAAAAACAAGAAGCATAACCATGAATAAGCCCTTTTACTCATTTTATTACAAGTTACCAATATTTGTTGGGTTTCCACATTTGCAATGCAAAACAAGTTACAAAACATTTGTTTACTTGCAAGTGAGTGAGAGAAGAGAATATAATGGTTACACACTTATAAAACTTACAAGAAAATCTAATTGTCTAGATTTAAAAATATGTATATACACAGATGCGGGTGGATGAGTGCGGGTGCAGGTAAAAACCATAACTTGCCAGCAACTCACACAATAGAAAAATTCTAACCCGCATCCGACCCTAATGATGATGCAAAATCACCCAAATAGATGCGGGCAGTTCAGGTTGGGTGGTTTTCATGGGTCGGATAACCCTATGCCCAGCCCTAGAATTACGTAATCATCATTCAAAATAACATTTTCATCGATATAAGTTTAAATATTTCATATTCACAAGATGTAGTTAACATCCAAGGGTGTAGATATATTTTTCTAAGTAATTTAGAAAAAGTGACCGAATCTTTATGCTTCACAATTCGATTCGATTCGATTCGATTCGATTCGATTCACGATTTAGTAGGAGGCCATTTCGATTCACAATTCAAATCTCGATTTGACATTTATAGTTGTTAGGTTGAGTTAAGAGTGGTCTGTTGTCCAACTTTGTTAGATATATATATATATATATAGAGAGAGAGAGAGATGGAGAGGAAGAGAGAGAGAGAGGAAAAATGTAAAGTGTGGTGTTGTGAATTTAAAGAGAGAAGGGGAATGTTGGGAAGAATAGTTGGAAAATAAGAAAATGGTGTCAACATTCACATAATTGCAAATATTCAAACAAAGCTATGGGGTAGTCGAAATGTGAACATTCACATAGGCCATGATCACACCATTGTCATACGAGAGAGAGAGAGAGAGAGAGAGAGAGAGAATCTAAAATATGTGAAGTGTGGTGTTTTGAATTTAAAAAGAGGAATGCAAGGTGGGTAAAAATAGTTGTAACGTAAAAAAATGGTTGAACATTCACATGACTGCAAATATTCAAGCAAAGCTATGGGGATAGTCAAAATCTGAATATTCACATAGGCCATAATCACACCATTATCATATGAGAGAGAGAGAGAGAGAGAGAGAGAGAGGAGGAGGAAATGTGAGAAAAATGTGAAGTATCGTGTTGTGAATTTAAAGAGAAGGGAATGTAGGGAAGAATAGTTGGAACATAAGAAAATGGTAAGAATATGTTGGGAAAAACTACTCACATTATATAATTTCACATTGCATATTGCAAAATTATTAGATGAACAAAACAAACCTTCAATCCCAGGAAAAATAACATGCTGAATAAAATACAGATAAAATATAAAATGGTTAAAGGAAGCAAACCGAAGCCTGTGTGATACCACAGTCTCCTTAAAATAGATTCGCCGCTTCACCGTTGGGTGCTGGAGGTACGCCGGCGTCTACTTCTCAGGATACGACGGTTTTTACCAGCTACAACAGAAGCACCTTCTGATTAGCTTAGCGAACGAACAACGGCAGCACTCTCTCTCAAGAAGAAAATTATAGGAGAAGTAGACTGACAGTGTATGGATGTTAAGGAAAAATTCTATATTTCTTTTCAAGGAATAGGGCCTCCTTTTATACACCATAGGGGAGGGGAGAGGAGAGGAGCCCCTAGCCATCAAGGCTGGCAACTAATGTTAGCAAAACTGCCCAATCAATTTTGTAAAACTGATGAGCCTTAAATGTGTGAGTTATATACACATTTATGAGGTAATTTCTTATTCAACCATTTTTCTCCAAAAATCCCCCGCTTGAATAAAAATTGACCGAATACAGCAAACGCTCAATGTTTATCAACAAAGACTCAGAAAAAGAGAGAGCACATAGACTAACCCTACATCAGAAAATGTAGCTGTTGGCCTTGAACCTTTCGTAGTGAAAGCCTATTGGATTTACTAGCTAACCAGTGAACGTGATGTCTTGAACTGTTCTGTCATTTATGTAAACCGAGACAATAGACCTCACACAGGAGTTAGTCTAACCATTGTTCTTATTCTCACTGGTGTGTCCGGTATGGCCCTGGAACACTAGCCTGGTTCTGTGAGTGTTTTTAAAGAATTCGGCCTTGGCAATTCTTAAAGAAGCGGCCCCACTTCACACTCACATAGGTGACCTAGATACGGTATTTCAGTATACCACATCACTAAGGTCATTGAAAGCATTAGCTTAACCTTCCACCCCCACAGGGCATCACTATATAAATGAATGGGCAAGAGGATTTACCTCTTCAGTGACTCACCCGTTACACGAAGTTAGGTTGTCCCTTTGAACCTAGATCTTGGGATCTCCAGTCAACTAGGTTGGGTTTTCCGTTCCGGTAACCTTTACTAAAGGCCTTAACCCCATTCCTCTTGACGACTTTTCTACTAACTCTCGAGTTAACCCTTTGGTTAGCGGATCCGCAATGTTGTCCTTAGACTTGACATAGTCTAGAGAGACAACTCCATTTGAGAGTGGTTGTCGTATGGAATTATGTCTACGACGGATATGTGTAGACTTTCCATTATACATACTCTGTGCCCGACCAATCGCTGATTGGCTATCGCAATGAATACTGATAGCTGGCACAGGTTTCGGCCAACGTGGAATATCCTCAACAAACTGGCGAAGCCATTCAGCTTCTTCAGTTGCTTTATCTAAAGCAATAAACTCAGATTCCATCGTTGATCTCGAGATACACGTTTACTTGGCAGATTTCCAAGACGTGGCTGCCCCTCCGAGGGTAAACACATAACCACTAGTGGATTTGGAATCTTTTATATCAGATATCCAATTTGCGTCACTATACCCTTCTAGTAACGCTGGGTATCTGGTATAATGCAGCCCATAATCCAGGGTGTAACGGATATATCCCAACACCCACATAATTCCCTTCCAATGAGTAGCATTAGGATTACTCGTGTATCTACTCAACCTATTAACAGCGTAGGCGATATCTGGCCTTGTACAACTCATCAGATACATCAAACTCCCAATGACCCAAGAATATTCTAGTTGAGAGACACTCTCACCATTATTCTTGGTCAAATATAGACTTAAGTCTACCGGTGTCCTAAACATACTTGTATCTGACTTTCTAAATTTCTCAAGTATCTTATTAACATAATGAGCTTGAGAAAGTACAATACCACCAGATGTTCTGGTGATCTTAACACCCAGAATGACATCTGCAAGGCCCATATCCTTCATGTCAAACTTAGAGTTTAACAATCTTTTGGTAGCTTTAATCATTTCATCATTGCTACCAACAATGAGTATGTCATCAACGTATAGACATAAAATGACATAACCTTTGTCAGTGTCTTTAACATATACGCACTTATCACACTCATTGATTCGAAACCCATTTGACAACATAGCATTGTCAAACTTCTCATGCCATTGTTTGGGAGCTTGCTTCAAACCATACAATGACTTGACAAGCTTACAGACTTTCTTACTTTTTCCTGGAGCTGAAAACCCCTCGGGTTGCTCCATGTAGATTTCTTCATCTAAATCTCCATTTAAGAAAGTTGTCTTTACATCCATCTGATGTATTTCTAAACCACGTAAAGCTGCTATTGCAATCACCATGCGAATGGATGTAATCCTTGTCACAGGTGAATACGTATCAAAGTAATCCAGGCCTTCTCGCTGTCCGTATCCTTTGATAACTAGCCAAGCTTTATATTTGTCAATTGACCCATCCGCTTTCATCTTTCTTCGAAAGATCCACTTACTCCCCAAGGCCTTACTGCCTGGGGGTAGATCAACCAACTCCCAAGTATGGTTCTGTAAGATGGAGTCAATCTTACTCTTAATTGCTTCTTTCCATAAAGGACTTTCAGGTGAAGTCACAACTTTATGGAACGTTCGAGGTTCTCCCTTTAACATATAAGTCAAGAAGTCTGGACCAAAAGACTTTGTGGTTCTAGCCCTTTTACTCCTTCTTGGCTCATCTACTTCATCAGCTTGATCATCTACTTGATCAGTTATTTGATCATCCATGTGATCATCTATGTGATCGTCTTCGTGATCATCTATTTCTTTCATGGAACTCGGAACCCTGTCTTGGGGACGACACGGAAATACATCTTCAAAGAAAGATGCACTTCTAGATTCCATGATAGTATTCTTGTGTATATCTAAAATATCAGACTTGTGCACAAGAAATCTATATGCACTACTATTTTGTGCATAACCAATGAAAATACAGTCCACGGTTTTCGGACATATCCTAACCCGCTTGGGTGTAGGTACCACCACTTTTGCAAGACACCCCCACATTCGTAGGTATTTATATGAAGGCTTGTGACCTTTCCACAACTCATATGGAGTCTTGTCCACTTTCTTCCGTGGTATTCTATTAAGAATATAATTCGCGGAGAGAATTGCTTCCCCCCATAAGTTCTGTGGCAACCCAGAACTTATCAACATTGCATTCATTATCTCTTTCAGCGTCCTGTTCTTCTGCTTAGCAACACCATTTGACTGAGGCGAATAAGGCGCTGTGGTTTGGTGAATAATCCCAAATTGAGCACAAGTCTCGGCAAACAGGGATTCATACTCACCACCACGATCACTTCTCAATGCCTTGATTTTCCGGCTTAATTGATTCTCAACTTCATTCTTAAAAAGAATAAATTTATCAATAGCCTCGTCTTTGCTTTTAAGCAAATACACATAACAGTATTTAGTGCAATCATCAACAAAAGTGATGAAGTACTTGTTGCCACCACGTGATTGTACAACTTTCAAGTCACACACATCACTATGCACTAAACCCAAAGGCTGGGTACTTCTTTCAATAGAATGAAAAGAAGACCTTGTCAATTTTGCTTCTACACAAGTTTCACACTTGTGTTGTGGATTAATCTTGAAAGATGGTATGTGATCTAACTTAATTAATCTATGTAAAGAGTCAAAATTTACATGACCCAATCTGCCATGCCATAAATTAGGGGACTCAAGCATATAAGCAGAAGAAGAAGCTTTCTCAATAATCTTAGGCATAAGTGTCATTACATTCAATTTAAACATACCACCTGACATATATCCCTTCCCCACATAGACCCCGCCCTTGGTCAACACGACCTTGTCTGATTCAAACACTATGCGGAAGCCATGCTTGCTTAGGAGAGACCCCGAGACAAGGTTCTTACGAATGTCCGGCACAAAAAGGACATCGTTCAAAGTCAGTTCTTTTCCTGAAGTCATCTTCAGGATCACATTGCCTTTACCCTCAATAGCTGAGGTTGCAGAGTTTCCCATAAACAACTTCTCCCCGTTTGAAACCGGTTCGAAAGAAGTGAACATTCTCTTCTCTGCACAAATATGGCGAGTGGCCCCAGTGTCCACCCACCACTTCCTCGGGTTTGACCCCACCATGTTCACTTCTGACACGACGGCTGACAGATGCATGTCGTCCATATCGTGTGACAATTCCTCCATTTCAGCCATATGTGCTCGGTTTTTGTGTTGGAGAGGGTTTTTCCTGTAGGGCTTCTTCTTCAGACAATCAACTGCCTGATGCCCGTCACTTCCACAGTTGAAGTATTTGCCATCGAACCTAAAAGTAGGCTCCTTTGGCTTGTAGGCTGGCCTTTTGGAGATTCCTCCTCTAGCCCCCAACTTTGAGTTTTTGCCTGTCGGTGGTTTTTTCCTTGCCCCCGAGGACTCGCCATGCTCAACCATGTTGGCTTTGACAGTAGAGGTACTCCCTCCTTTCTTCCTGTTGTCCTCTTCAATCCGGAGCCTGACAACGAGCTCTTCGACTGTCATCTCCTTTCGTTTGTGCTTCAAGTAGTTCTTGAAGTCTTTCCAGCCGTTTCGCAGCTTCTCAATCAAAGCAGCTGCCTGGAATGACTCACTTAGGACCATCCCTTCTGCATGTATCTCGTGCAGAATCACTTAGAACTCTTGGACTTGACTCAGGACAGTTTTAGAGTCCACCATCTTGAAGTCCAGGAATCGGCCAACGGTAAATTTCTTTACCCCAGCATCCTCGGTCTTGTACTTTTTGTCCAAGGCATCCCACAACTCCTTAGCCGATTTCTTGGCATAGAACACATTAAAAAGCGGATCCGCCAAGTCGTTCAGAATGTAATTCTGGCATAAGAAGTCTGCTTGTTTCCAAGCGTCTAGAGCCATGAGCTTTTGTTTATCTTGCTAATTCTCCTCTACGGCTGGTACATCTTCACTCGAAAACCTCGCAAGGCTTAGAGTAGTCAAATAAAACAGCATCTTCTACTGCCATCTCTTGAAATTCACTCCCGTGAACTTCTCCGGGCGCTCGTGATGATTGAGCGGTCCTCCCGGAACAGCCGGAGTAACAACAGGAGGATTGACCATAGAGGTCACAGCAGGGGTTGGCAAGCCAGTCGCCCCGGGGTTCGGATCCCCACCAACATTAGCAGCAGCAGTAGCAGCATCAGAGACAGTTGCCATTTCTGAAAAATTACAGCAGAATTTTCACTATTCTGTATTTCCAGAAATCAAACTTAACACTAGAAAATCCCACAATTGGAAATTTAATTCAAAACTAGTCTCACCACGCAACCTAGAATCGAACATGGTCAGGAAAGTTTACAGGAAGACTGGAGGGGTCACACTGGTCCCACTTAAAACCCAGTTAACCTTAGACAAAACTTTCAAGAGCATGTTGACTCCTAGTCCATGGGAAACAACTTTAAGAATTAAATTTTCCAAGGGATGAACTAGGTTAAACACGCCAAGATCCAAACTGTACAAGCAATTTACAACAAAATTGCTACAATAATTACAAGCAAATAAAACGTGCTTTATATATTGGTGAATAACCACAAATGAACACTCAAGCAAACAATTGCTTCAAATATTTAGTCCAAATTAATCCTTTTTCCCATTTCCATAGGTATTCCTGCAATAAAGAGTTAGCAGCAAAATACAACAAAACCTCCCTTAGCTTTTCTTTGCTTTTGGCAAAGTAGTGATTGAAGGGGAGGGTACTAGCAAACAAACTAATAAATAACTGTAAGTAAAGATTAAAACCAACCCTTAAGTTACACATCTAGAATTTAAACTAAAAAAAAAACTGTAAAAAATTAATTACATAATAAACATGTAATTAACTATATAAGTTACAAACTTAAATTAAATATAATTAAACCATATTTTAAATTGGTAAAGGTTACATATGAACTTATGGTACACTAAACATGTAATTAATTGAGGCAAGTTACAAACATTTTATAACTCCTAAATACTTAAATCACATTACTAGGCAAGAATTGCAAATAACATGATTAACATGCAAATAATTCTAGAGAAATTAACATGAATTTAAATATAGGCAAGTTATAAACTTTACAACTCCACACCTAAAATAGAGATTAATAGGTACAAGTTACATGAAAATTTACTACCTAATAAACATGCTAGAAATGTAAATTACACTAAAAATTAAACCCGAATGAACATGTAATTTATATTGTAAACTAGAAGTATCTGAACTAGAAGCATGTAAATCTAGAAATAAAAGGCATGAACCGGTACACCATAAATTAATAAATTAATTAGAAAATACAGTGAATTAACGTTGCACCAATGGAACTTTTCTTCCCTATTGATAACAGTGGCCTATTTCATGCCATGGGAAGACCAAACAGTAGCATACACAAAATGACAAAATAAAAAGCTTAACCTTGTGTACATGCATTTAATAAACCAATTAACTCGCTAGTACTACCAGTGGCCAATTACATGCAAAATTATTACACACACCTATGAATCTATTAATCTAATTTTATGATAAACGTCGAATCTATTTTAAGCTTGTTGGGAAAAACTACTCACATTACATAATTTCACATTGCATATCGCAAAATTATGAGATGAACAAAACAAACTTTCAATCCCAGGAAAAATAACATACTGAATAAAATACAAATAAAATATAAAATGGTTAAAGGAAGCAAACCGAAGCCTGTGTGATACCACAATCTCTTTAAAATAGATTCGCCGCCTCACCGTTGGGTGCTGGAGGTACGCCGGCGTCTACTTCCCAGGATACGACGATTTTTACCAGCTACAACAGAAGCATCTTCTAATTAGCGAACGGACAACGGCAGCACTCTCTCTCAGGAAGAAAATTATAGGAGAAGTAGACTGACAGTGTATGGATGTCAAGGAAAAATTCTATATCTCTTTTCAAGGAATAGGGCCTCCTTTTATACACCATGGGGGAGAGGGGAGGAGCCTCTAGCTATCAAGGCTGGCAACTAATGCTAGCAAAACTGCCCAATCAATTTTGTAAAACTGATGAGCCTTAAATGTGTGAGTTATATACACATTTATGAGGTAATTTCTTATTCAACCATTTTTCTCCAACAGAATATTCACACGACTACAAATATTCAAACCAAGCTTTGAGGATAGCCAAAATGTAAATATTCACATAGGCTATGATCGCACCATTGCCATATGATTCCAAAGTATAGGACATTGACACAAGTAGGGCTGAGCAAAAGAACCGAAAAAATTGTAAATCGAACCGGTCCAATCCAATCTGGTAGGTTTATTTTGGTTTTTTGAATCCGTAGTTCTGTTCTGATTTGAAAAATTGAGGAACTGTTCTTCACGGATCAGTTCCGAATTGAAGTTCAAAGTTCCGAATTAGAACCGATTTGGACCGTATGTTATTTAAATCATATACATACCATACACCCTGTGAAACAGTGTTGTTATTGTTGCTATTTTTTTTATTTTTTTAAATTATAGTTTTGTAATTATTGTTGTCACAAACAAAATGTTTGTTTGATGAGAGTTTTACACTTGCTAATATGTTTATTTACTAGATATTATGTTTGTTTAAGTTAATGGCAGAACCATATGTATGTTTTTGTTAAGAAAAGTCTTGGGCAAATTAATATTAAAATAAAAATGTTATGTGATTTTTCTTTGTGAACAGATTATATGAAATTGTGGTTCCAAATCGAGCCGAACCGTGTTTAAATTGATTAGTTTGGATTGGTTCCATGATTTAAATGGATTCGTTTGATTACAATTTTTTGGAACCATAGACAACAGATTGGTCCTGATTTTACCCCAAACCAAACCAACCTGGACCATGCTCACCCCTAGACACAAGGAAAATATTCACACAAAATATCGACACGAACATTCACATAATCATATTTGACTAAAATCATGTCAAACATTTTTTAAGCAACACAAGTGAATGGTAAAATTTTCTTAGTGTGAACATTCACATAAGACATGCTGAGAACAAGATGAAATAATTTGAATGTAATATGCAAAACTTTACTTGTCATGGCAATTAGCATAATGTGAATCTTCATATGAATATGATTATTCAAATTAAGACATAATGAGAGTTACACAATGGCAAAAACCAAGGTCACATTGTTCACAGTTCACATAAATGTAAATATGGAATAAATTGTCAATAATGGGAATAGCAGAGTGTGAACATTCACATGATATTAACATTCACAAAACATCATCACAAACAGTCAACTATATGATGTGAACATTCATATTACTCTATTTTGTCAAACAAATCTATGGAGATAGTGAAAATGTGGATATTCACATTATACCATTCAAGTGAATGGTAAATTTTTCATGGTGTGAACAATCACCTGCACCAAATATTGAGCGAATTACACTAATAGTTCCTATAGTTTGGGACTTGTGTCACTTTGGTCTCTGACCTGTTAATTGTGATACAATTGACCTTGTATTTTGAATCTTGTTCCAAATAAGGACAATTGAAGGCATTGTTGCTCCATTTGAAGAGCAAAATCGTCATACAACTTATTTTGTGTTGGTTAACTTATATGTTATTTAAAATATAATGGCATTTTTTTTAATGAATATTGTTGGAACTTGTTTTGTTATAACGCTCTATTTGGTTTGGTTTTCAGAAAATTTTTCTAATAAAACTAAAAATTAAATTGGTGAAAAAAATAAAAACACATCATTTTTATATAATTTTATCTTTTGGGAGGGCAAAAATAATTTTTTAAAATAATTTTTTTTTATATTTATTTCATTAAATTAGTTTTTTATTTTTTCAAAAGTCAAATATGGCAACAACTTTAATATCATTATTAAACTAATCCATTAAATCAAAAAATTCAAAACTAAAAATATTTCATATATTAAACATATGGATTATACATTAAAACCCTAATAACCATCTATTAGATGATAACCATCTAAAAATATCTTTTACCAACAAATACAGCCATCTATTACATGATAACCATTAAAAAATATCAACAAAAATAACCACCCATTATATGATCATCATCCAAACATATACTAAAAATTAATCTGGTAAAAAAATAAAAAAATAAAAAATGTAAATGATTTTATCATTTTTATACAATTTTATCTTTGGTAAGTAGAAATAATTTTTAAAAATTTAAAAATAATTTTTTGACATTTATTTTCATCAAACTAGTTTATATTTTTATCAAATTGATAACTTTTCCCTTGAAATGGAGCAACAATACCTTCGATTGTGTTGATTTGAAACGAAATTTAAAATTCAGGGTCAAATGTGTTACAATTCAAAGGTTAGGGACCAAAGTGACACAAATCCCAAACTATAGGGACCGTTAGTGTAATTTGCCCTCAAATATTTAGAAACAATATGATAGTTCATATAAGAATCTGTGATCTAGAAATGAAAATGAGAATTTCCAAAATAAAAACCAAATGTATATGAACATCAACAGTGTGAACATTCCAAACAAACACAAGGCAGTACAAAATGAAAACAAAACCCACAATTAAAATCCATATGATGTAGATATCAACAAACTAAACCAGTTTTAAGAAACAAACTCAATGTGTATTTCACAGATTATTAAACAACTTACAAAATAAAACTCATATGCACATGAATAATAACATCATACGCTGTGGTCCAAAAATGAAGGTGGAAATCAGACTATACAAGCCATTGCACATTTGTTATATAAAGTTTCAACATAATATGGAAGAGGGATTCGAAACGGCTTATGTTTGGTAACCATTGCACTGAAATCATTGATTGTCGGGGTTGATTCGATGCGAATGTTAACAACCAAAGGCAATTTAGGTCACAGGCAACACAACGACGATGTGGAGTTGATTGCATGCGTAACAGAGACGATTTCAGATATTGGCAAAATATTAGGAGTATAGTGAGCAAAGTTTTCTATTGAAATAGTTGTGAATCTCTTTGAAAGTCAGAAGAAACGTTTTACACTAATAGGGGTGTTTTGGTAATTATGACATGTATAAGACTTATTGAAGAGTGATTCTACTCATACCACCAATCTAATTCCTTTCTCCCTAAAATTTTATTTTATTTTTTTAGTTTATATATTTATAATTTATATAATTCCTTTATTATCATCATCTCTAACATTCCTCCTTCTTATTCTCTTTACACCCAAAACCTAAAAAATCCTAACCCTGGTTCTCTCCCATCACCACCACTTCCACCAGCCTACTACCGGCGCCACCACTCCACCACCCTTCCTTTATCAAGAATATACAAAATATGTACCTAGATGAGAAATGTTTCCTGTGATTCAAAAAAAGAAAATAAAGTTCCCATGCAGCTTGCATGGATTCATGATCATATCAGAACTATTCACAATAGTTGTAAATCCAAAAACCCCCAACCACCAATATAAAACAGAATTGATTAATGTCAAAATCAAGGGTAGAAAAGTAAAGTGATGAACAATCTCCACACGGAAAAGTTGCAAATGCAGACAAATATCTCAGAAGATCATTTTGAATCTTGAAGATCAGACCAAGAAAAAAAAAAGAAAAAAATGCAAATCATAACCTAAAGAAGATAGATCTAAATGAAAGCCAAAGCTCAAGCGTCAAAATCGAATTCAGATTTGGACTCGACGTGCTCCTATTATGGTTTGAAATCACCAAAATCGACTCATTCACACCATCCCATTGGACTTCACAAGGCACCACAAATCACAATCATGAAACAAAGGTTGTGTTGGAGTTCTTGAAGGGAGGCAAGCTGTTGATCTCCGTTGTCAGATTTTGTCACTCCCGCGACGTCTTCCATAATGATCCGAAGCCAGAGAATCTCCTCATCAACGAGAACTAGGACCTGAAAGTCACCGATTTCAAATCACGTACGCAGATACACTATAGTGATTCCGATTTTGACTCGACCCATTTGATTATCTAGACTTGGGTTTTATGGTTTCTGGATGTTGTTCATGTCTTTCTCCCCTTATTCTTACTTGATTTTGGTAATTGGGTGTTATGGTTGCATTTGGAACAGGTTGGTTGCTTAGTTTTCAAACTTTTATTGCTCAGATTTTTGCTCCTCCGTGCGAGTGGACTTTGTGAACTCTCAGTATTTTTGCAGGGCTGCAAAAAATACTGGGAGAGTGTATTCTATGCCCGAGTAGCCTTTCTTGTGCTCGAGCGTTGGTCTGTTGTCTGCAAAATTACTGGGAGTGTGCATTTTGTGCTCGAGCGTCACTTCTTGCGCTCATGCGGAACAACTTATTATGTCTAACGCTCGAGCGTCAACTCTTGCGCTCGAGCGGACTATGCGTATATCAATTCGTAACAGCCACATTTTACATCACTTTTTCATCTCTTCCTCTCTCTAAAACATTTTAAAACCCTAGATCTTAACTTTCTCTCTCTAAAACTCACATTCTCTCTACTTTTTAATCTAGATCCATCAGGTTCTCTACTCGGGTACCTTTGTTAAAAGGGTAGTGCATCTCGAGAGCTCCATTTTGATCCTATCGGAACTTGGTTTCAGCGTCTTTGAAGTCTTTCCATCTCTTCCTTTAGTTTTCTAAACTTGAGGTAGGGACATTCTACACTCTCTTATTTGATGTTGTGTAAGAAATGTTGGGATTTGGAAGATTTTAGACAAACCTAGAGTTTTGGTTTAAAATAAAAAAAGAGTTTTCCAAATAGAGGTATTGAGAATGGTTATAGGTATGGATATAAGGATGTGTTGTATTAAATTTGTTGATTTTGACTCGTGGCTTGGATTTGAGAGAGAATGGAATTTTGTCCTAAAATGTTTAAAATAATAATTTTGTATAAATAATGAAATTGGTATTGAAAATATGAAATTGGATTAATGTTTATATAAATGGTGGAGTTGGATGTGTATTGTCTCTCACCTGTAGAAATTTGGATAATTTATCTGTCTTGGGGATTGTATATCTATTTAGAAATATCTGTTTTGGGCTATCGGTGAAGGATAGCTATAAATGTTGTAGAAATTGCATGAGGTTAGGTGGATTGAAACTAATCTCTTATTAGTTGTCAGTGAATATGACTGTGTTTTAATACATTGTATATGTATGATGTTTAAGGAGAAAAAAAAGATGTACTCCATGTTTGAGGAGAATAAAGGGGATAGACTCCTGTGAATTAAGTTGGCATGTGTATCCAAAGTGAAAGTCCCGAAAACCGCTTGTATACATGGGTGTCGATCCCGTGGACGAAATTTTCGTAAAATGACAAACGAATGTGATTGTGTGATAATTATCTCGGTTTGAGACCCGATGAGTTGTATTGTCAGTATTGGTTGGTTGAATGAAATGGACATGAACATTGAAATGAGATATACAACTTGGCACAATATGATCTTGTAATTATGAACGGTTTTTATTATAGGCATTGTACATGCACATCATACTTATATCTTTATGTTAAGATTCATACATTGTGCTAAATTGTTTCTACTAGGCTTTGGCTCACCCAACTTGGGAAAAATATTTTCAGGTATCGGTGATATGCCCCTGCCAAGGACTTAACTTGAGAGGATTGTGGAGTTGAGGGCTCAATTGTGTTTATTTTGTAATTAACTTTTGTATAAGCCTAGGGCTTTATGTGTGTTGAGCTTATGACTCATTTTTGTTGTAACCGAGCAATGACTTGGAAATATGTAAGCCAGTAAGGCATATGATTAACTGTGTAGATTTCACTCCTCTTTGTAATTATTATTTTTGTATATTCAACTTTGAGTAATGAATGCATATATTTCGATTATACTTTCGCATCAGTAATGGGTTCATTGTATTTATTTTCGGGGCATTATAACTTGGTATCAGAACATACATGGCTTGAATACTTTGGATATGTGAGAAGTGGTTAGTACTACAACAGGTTTGTCTCGCTTGATAGAGACCTTAGTATGTATGGTATGCTATGTGATAACATGCTTATGTGATTATATGGGCATGGGATTTAGTTCTACGATATTGATTGGGTCTACGGGTTTCCAGAAGTCTTGTTAGAAGAGCACTTGATCACTGCTGTTTCTAATTTGAACTGTGGCAATGCCGCGTGATGGTCATTATCTGGGAATGAAATTCGTATGTGTTTACGTGACTACGTACTTATGTGGGGTGAATTACTATTGTCCACCGCATTAGGACGTGAGTGAGTTAGCTTCAACACATTTATAAATGTGCTAATCTCTTTTGCTACCTTCATTATGATGTCAAGATGTAGACGTGGTAGGCTTAGGAGGCATGAAGTGCCTTTACTAGATGAAATTTCGATACAGGAAGAGGGGGTTGGTCAGGCCAATGTAGTTGAACTAGTTGATCAACAGGCCATAGGCGCCTTGGCA
Organism: Camellia sinensis; assembly: GCF_055761805.1. NCBI lineage: Eukaryota > Viridiplantae > Streptophyta > Magnoliopsida > Ericales > Theaceae > Camellia > Camellia sinensis. The sequence goes on from NC_138963.1 coordinate 148,962,128, forward strand.
TGCGAAATGGCCGAAGCATTGCGGGAATCCATGGACATTCTTAGAGCTGAGAATCAAGTCTAAGCCCAGGTTGTTGAGGTAGGGCCGTCTTTCTTGAAGCGAGAGTTCTTCCGATCAAATCCGAACAAGTTTGTGGGTAATCCCAAGGAGCCACTGAAGGTAGATGAGTGGTTGGAGTAGATAGTGAAAATGTTTGAGATGCTTGGCATCGAGGACGATCAGTTGTGAGTGACCTTAGCATCCTTCCAGCTGAAGGGAGATGCGGGTCAGTGGTGGAAGTATGCGTGTGGGCACATTGGGGTGACTTGGGAGGCTTTTATCAGTGCCTTCCAGGACAAGTTTCTACCTCGCACGGTTAAGGAGAATTTGAGAGACCAGTTCTCCAAGCTGGTGCAGTTGAACACTCCGGCTGCTGAGTTTGAGGCCACATTTACTAGCCTTTCTAGGTTTGCACTAAAGTTAGTGGCGACAGAGGAGTGCCATTGTTTGAAGTTTGAGAAGAGGTTGAGGACTGAGCTCATGTTCAAGGTGGTCGGGTCAATGATTAGGGATTATGGACGCCTTGTGGTGGCGGTGGCTCAACTTGAGATTGTGATGCAAATAGAAGAGGAGAGTATATGGGGCTCTAGGAGGAGTCAGAAGTTTAGGGGGGGTCCTACCCCACAATAGTCCCAGGAAGCATAGTCGAGGTCTACCTTCCCAGTGTCGAGTTCGGGTACTGGGAGAGGTGGTCAGGGAGATTTTACTTGTTACAAGTGTAGTCAGTTGGGCCATAAGTCTCTAGCTTGCCCGCAGAGAGGAGGAGGGCAGTGGTCTGCATCGTCTTCGACTCGTTCTCAAAGCCAGAGTCAGGGGAGAGGGCAACCACTCGCTTGCTATCAGTGTGGATAGTTGGAGCACATGAAGAGATTTTGCTCTCAATTGGGTGGCACACCCGGTGCGTCTAGTTTAAGATAGACACAGAGCTATCAGCCTGTACAGTCAACACAGGCCTCGAGGGCCAATCAGGGAGCCTCTTCGGCTTAGTCAGTGCATCAGGCTTATGCTCTGAGGGGTGAATAGGTTGATCAGAGACCTATAGGGACCTTCTTGTTTTGCAATTCAGTTGCTAATATGTGGATTAATACCGGTGGATCCCATTCATTTATATCGTCTACATTTGCATCGGTTTTGGAGTTAGAGTTGGCTCAGTTAGCATCTCCTATCTGTGTAGAATCACCTATTGGTGGTGAGGTTGTTTTGAAGCAAGGGTGTCGGGGTTATGACATAGAGGTTGCCGGTCCCCGACTTCTTTTTGCATTTGTGTTGATTGATATGTCTAGTTTTGACGTTTTTTGGGTATAGACTTGTTGTCATCCTATCGGGTTGTTATAAACTGCTACCGTTAGAGGGTTACTGTATGTACCTTGAGTAGTGATTGCTTTTATTTCTTGGGGAACTGCGTGGATAGAGTCTTATCACCAGTGTATGATCTATGTAGGCGGAGTGAGCTTAGTTGCCTTCTTGCCAATTTCTTGAGTAGTGAGTGTGATGAAATCCGAATTGAGTTGCCAAGGGTAGTTTGTGAATATCCGGATGTTTTTTCAGAGGATCTTACCAGTTTACCACCTCACCGAGAGATCGAGTTCTCTATTGACTTAGTGCCTGTCACGGCACCAATTTCTATGGCACCGTATAGATTTGCATCTGCCGAGTTGCGTGAGTTGAAGATTCAACTCCAAGAATTGTTAGATAAGGGTTTTATCCGCCCTAGTACTTCACCTTGGGGAGCACCGGCTCTTTTTTCCAAAAAGAAAGATGGTGCATTGCGACTCTGTATAGATTACTGGAAATTGAATCGGGTAACTATTAAGAACAGGTACCCAATGCCTCGTATAGATGATTTGTTTGATCAGTTGAAGAGGTCTTGTTGCTTCTCTAAGGTAGACTTGAGATCGGGTTACCACTAGTTGAGGGTAAGGGAGGAGGATATCCCAAAGACGACATTCCGTACGCGGTATGGCCATTACAAGTTTCTAGTGATGCCCTTTAGGCCAACCAATGCACCAGCTGTGTTTATGGATTTGATGAACTGGATTTTCTGTGAGTTCCTAAACCGCTTCGTAGTCATCTTTGTGGGCAACATCTTGATTTACTCACCCTCTAAAGAGGAGCATGAAGATCACTTGCGAGTGGTACTTGAGTTACTTAGAGCCCACAAACTATATGCCAAGTTTGGAAAATGTGAATTCTAGTCGAGAGAGGTTAAGTTCCTAGGCCATGTGGTATCGGGGGAAAGGGTGACTGTAGATTCATCCAAGATAGTGGCAGTGCAATATTAGGAACAACCTAAGAATGCTTTTGAGATTCGTAGTTTCTTGGGGTTGGCCGAGTATTGTCGTCGGTTCGTGAAGGATTTCTCTAGATTAGCCTCACCATTGACTAAATTGATGAGAAAAGGGATTAAATTTGTGTGGAGTGAGACCTGTGAGACATTGTTCTGAGAGCTTAAGATTAGACTTACCATTGCTCCAGTGTTGGTTATTCCATAGAGGGATTTGGGCTTTTCGGTGTATTGTGATGCCTCACAGGAAGGTTTGGATTGCGTTTTGATGCAAGAGGGGAAGGTAGTGGCCTACGGCTTACGGGAATTGAAAACACATAAAAGAAACTACCCTACTCATGACCTAGAGTTAGTAGTGATGATCTTTGTCTTTAAGATTTGGAGGCATTATCTGTATAGAGAGAAGTTTGAAGTGTTTTCTAACCACAAGAGTCTAAAATATCTGTTTACCTAGAAAGACTTGAATTTGAGGCAGAGGAGGTGGATGGAGTTTATTGAAGATTATGATTTTGAGTCACATTATCATCTTGAAAAGGCCAATGTTGTGGCCGACGCCTTGAGTATGAAATCAATTAGCAGTGTAGTTTGTATTGTCATCCGGGAATGGGGGATGTTGGGTGCTATTGGGGAGCTTGACTTGCATCTTAGCGAGTTCGTTGAGTCTGCAACCTTATTTTCGGTAGTTGTACAACCTACACTTGTGAATCGCGTGATAGAAGCACAGAGGGGTGACCTTGAGGCGGAATCCCTCCGGAAGAAGATCTCTAGTGGGAAGGTAGATAGAGGCTTGAATGTGTATCCTGACCTGAGTGTGAGATATCGTGATCGCTTGTTTGTGCCGAAGTCTTGTCGAGAGAAAGTTATAACATGCCCGGAGGGTACCCGTGAGCGTTAAACAGTTCGGACCCCTGATCTATTTGGTTTAGTCTTACTAGTGCAATGTGAAACATAGATGAGAGTCCATATTTGGCAACTTTTAGAAAATCCATTTTATTGCAAAAATTATTGCCACAAATGGACTGCATCATCAGATCTCAGAGTCGCCACGTAATATTTTGGAAAATTAGGAAACCCATGACTCGTGCCAAGGCCACTGTTCGTCATAACCAAAGTTGTCTCGGTTCGGAATCTTAGGTATGAGAGAGGAAGGTCATTAATTGAGCACCCCCGTTCACCGGATCAAAAGATCGGCCTTTACTAACCATGATATGAATTTTATTTTCTTTATATGTTCATATTCTGATTATTTAATAAATCCTAAAATTTACTATGTGAAGTACACAAGTATAGACTATGTCACCCACTTTGGAACAACTTGATTTCATATAGTTTTGAAAGAGTTTTAAAGATGTACAACTTAAATAAATTGAGTTTACAAACATGAAAATCAACATCATTCCAAATTAAGCGACACAACCTCCATCTACTGGCATTCATAGAGTTATATCACATAAGCAAATAGCCTCATGGTAGAATGCTAAACATAGTAAGAAAACACACACACAAACGGGATGCTAAAGCATAAAAATTTACATGTTTGATGTCCCACGAACAAGCTACAAAACAAAGTTAGTAAAACATACATGATCTTATATATAAAACCCTAATGCAATTCACTCATGAGATGCAACTAAAGATTCGGCTTCTAAGATATGACATGTGAATCATCTCAAGAACATGAGGTAGCACACATAATCACATAGGAATTGATTAAATCCACAAATGCAAAATTAGTTGAATCAAGATGCATGAAACATGGATGCAAAGCAAGGATATACTAAAAAAATAAAATAAAATAAACATGATGCATATCCACAAATAAGGAAAGCAAGTAAAAGAACAAAATAGAAAGAAGTGGGGCGGGAAATTATTACAACACTTTGAATAAATTATTACAAACCAAATGAGAGAGAGATGAGGGAATATTGCAATAAAATAAAATAAAACCTCACAAAACACTCAAAATAAAAATAAACAAAATAAAAGCTTTATGTTCCTTGGAACCGTCGGCAGAAATTGGTCAACATTGGGAGATTGCGCCATCTTGTCCGAAAGAAGCTAACCAACCAGCCAAATAGGTCGGCCGGTCAACTAGGCCGAGCAAAACCTGTCTTGTTGAGAAACCAAGAAAAGGAACAAACTAGAAATATATAGGTGGCTCAACTAACCACTACCAGTTAGCTTATAACACAACTAATATGAAACAAGAGTAAGCAAATAAGCAAATAATAATAATAATAATAATAATAATAATAATAATAATAATATACCAAAAGTGGCGGAAGCAACACATATAAAATAAAAAGGCAGAAGCAGCACATATAAAATTTACACAATATAATTAACAAATATTATAATTAACAATAAATACCGAAATAAATGACTTACAATTGTTTACTAAAATGAAGCAACTACTTCTTCAAAATACATAGCTTGAAAATAAATTTTCAGTATTTAAATTACAAAGATAGTTTTTGTTTGAGGTACTGGAACTCTCAGTTTTTCTAACTCTGATCTGCAGTTGACTGAAGAGGCCTTTTTATAAGCAATGGAGTTTACTGTGAGCCTTGTGAAGGAATCTGACTGAAAGGAGCACATGGGAGCCAGCTGCAATTTCGGTGATTAACTAAAGTTGATGGATGCTTTTGATTGTAGTAACTTTGTTTGATTGATGAATAGTGAACAGTAAATTTGACCTTTTTTTCACTATTCATTACTTTAGGTAGAGGCATGTGATTGAGGGAATCAATATAGATATATATATCAGCAGCTTTTCTCAAAAGGAGAGTATTGATTAAAGCTGATAAATATAACTACATGGAATCCAATGACTATATCAGGCATATGGGTCCTGAGCATGTTGGAATTGAGCCCCATATGGATCATAGCTGGATGATTCTTCAGTTGAACTGGATGAACAGGACAAACTGGACTTTTTGGTCGATTCAGGAGGCTCATCATCAGAGGGTTAATCATCTATTTGTGACTGGGCTTGATCCATTAGTAGACGGGCCATTTGTAGTAGTTTATCATTGGCTGATCCAGGCTTAACCTTGGGCTTTGACTGAGTTAACTTGGACTTTGATTTATCTGGCTTGACTGTCTTGGACTTAGATGACTTGGGCTTGGAAGAACTTGATGGTAGATCATTAGGACTTCCAAGATTGACTGGGGGAAGTTGGCTTCCTTGAATGACTGAAGCGGTTGGGTTCTGCTGAGCTTTGACCATGGCTGGAGTAGGAGCATGAACATTGGCTGGGAATTCAAGCTAGATTTGTTCAACAATGTGGGGAATTTTGAAGTTATCCTACCATTTCACAAAGTGTTGCCGGATGACTATGTTGTTATCAATGGAATATTGCTATTTAAATATCCATGAAACTTTGTATTTGGATATAAAAATGAGCAAAGAAGGAAACTGTTTTTGGTGTTGACTGAAGTTGTAAACAGAAGAAAAGTAGTTGACTTGTTCCATTAAGACGAGTGGGAAAATCTCAGGAATGGCACCATAATGAGACCACCATCTAATGAACCATGTAGGGATAACTGATTTAAAGTGATGATCAAATTGGAGGAACTATGAATGACTGTATAACTCATTTTGATATAAGAAAACTTTAAACCATGCACCCATATAGTCATAATAACTATATTGGAGTGAATGACCAGGTAAATCATGAAGGAGGAAAGGAAGTCCCCATTTGTCAAGAGAAACAATGTTATGAATGTAAAGTGAGTGGTAAACAATTTTACTAGTGAGGACTCGATCAAAAATAGGTTTAATAACAATTGACTTATGATGGAAGAGAATATCTTTGTAAAAAGAAATTGACTTATCAGGATGGAGAGGGACAAAATGCCATCCTGAAGGAAAATAACTTGTGACTAGATCAAGAACATCATGTTTGTTCTTGTGAGTAGGTTCTTTGAAAAATAAATTGGTTAACTGGAATTTAATGTATTGAGAACGAGAAATGTTTACTGGATTGGATGGATATGGAGTAAGTGCTCGTGAGGATGATGCAAAGGGATCGAAAGCTAGAGCAGAAGTGTAACTAGGTTTAGGAATATTACCAAGAACTTGGTAACGATTGACCATTTCAATGGGAGGAATAGCAATAGGTTGACTAGCTGGCACAAGGGCCCTGTTGGAATGTCTCAAAGGTTTGTGACCAGACATCTGTAAAAGAAATGAACAAAATTTTGCATCCACTGAGGATATCTAATTTGTCCATGTGATAATGAAGACAATTAGTATAATGAGCAAGTAAGTGTCTATGACTGGCAATTTGATGAAACTATATAAATTGGGCACGGCGAGTAGTTTTGCGAGCTGTTTTGAGACAAGCAATATGGTACGCAGTTTGGTAAATAAGGTTTCTGTAAAGGGTGACTTGTAATTTATGATAAGAAATAAAAGGAGTGGCCATCCTCTATCCCCCCTATAAAAATTCTCGGGTAAGGAAATCAGGAATAGAATTTTGACTATCAGGTATATATTCAATATCAATATCGAAAATACTTAAAATAGACTGCCATCAGGCAAAAATATGTTTACTAGCAATGTTTTGAGCATCTTTTTCTAAAACATATTTTGCACTTTTACAATCAACACGTAGTAGAAATTTTTGATTTAAAATATCATCTTAAAATTTACTAATACATAAAACAATAGATAAAATTTCTTGTTTAATAATACTATAATTTTTCTATGCTTCATTCCAGACACCAGAATAGAAACAAACAATCTGTTCAGATGACCGAGAAGTACGTTTCTGAAGAAGAATACCACGATAACCAATATCAAAAGTATCAGTTTGAATAATTTTGAAAGAATTTTCAGCAGGAATACTAAGACAAGGAAAAGTCTTGACATATTTTTTGACTTGTTGAACAATGGAAGTATGGATAGAAGACGAAGGAGGAGTATTATCTTTCAACCTATCAAAGAGGGGTTGACAAGTTTTCCTAAGGTCTTTATAAAATTCAGCAATGTAATTTAAAGAACCTAAAAATTGTTGTAATTGATTTTTATCAAGGATCTCATCAGGAAACTTAGAAGCGAACTCAATGGATTGACTAATGGGAAGAATAGTGCTTTGGTGAATATCATATCCCAAAAATTGGACTTTTGTTTGAAAAAGTTTAATTTTTGGAGCAGAGATGACTATGCCATTATATTTAATGAGGTGGAAAAAAGAATTTAAATGTTTCCAATGTTCATCAATTGATTTAGAAAAAATGAGGATATCATCTATGTAGACAATAGAAAAATGACTAAAGGGATTGAAAATTTCATTCATAATGTTTTGAAATTCACTAAGAGCATTTTTTAATCCAAAAGGCATGACATTCCATTCATAATGACCAAAGGGAGTAGTAAAAACAGTTTTGTAACGATTATTAGGATGAATTTGAATTTTTCAAAATCCAATTTTTAAATCAAATTTACTAAAAATGACGGCTTGACTTAATATTTTAATTAAATCTTTTTTTATTAGGGATTGGATATCTAATCCATTCTAAAACTTTGTTTAATGGTTTATAATTGATGACTAATCGAAGAACTCCTCGTTCAAGTTCAGCATTTTTATTAACATAGAAAGCAGGACAAGACCAAGGTGGCTTACTATGACTAATAATATTGTTTTTTAATAATTAATTAATTTCTTTTTTACACATTTTTACTAATTCATGATTCATTTGAATAGGAGGAGATTTAGTAGGTATTTGCCATTCATTAAAAGTTTTAATATATGGGAGTGTAACTATATGTTTTTTTCTATGCCAAAAGGCACTAGGCAAAGTAGAACAAACAGTATTTTCCAATTGACTTTTAAAGTTGTCAATTTTAGATACTAGTAAGGATCAGTTAATTGAGTTTCAATTCTTTTATACTTTACTTCTTCTTTGAGAAATTTAAGTTGTTTAGTTAATCTATTAATGGACTGAGAAATGGAATACTCTTTTAATTGATTTAATTCTTTGATCTCAGGAGGAGACAAAAATCTAAAAGTAACTGTGTGACCAAAGGCTTGTGTAGTTATTCCTTTATTAATGGTAGTAAAAGGATATAATAAAAAGATAAACGGTGTGCCTAAAATAACTTTATCAGTTAAATTTCTTACTAAGACAAAAGATGTTTTGAAACACACATTATCTTGACAAATATGAACTTTTGGTAGTTTATAATTAATATGCATTTGACTTCTATTGGCAGAACTTAATTGTTCAGTAGATTTATGATAATATTTGGTTGGAATTAGTCCTTCTTGGATACAATTCAAATCAGCACCAGTATCAATTAATGCAATAACTTCTTTTTCAAAATCATTAATGACTGGTTGGATTTTTGAATATGAATTTGATGTATTATGTTAAGACGTTTTCTTTCTTGATCACTATGATGCGAAGTAGTTCGATTATCAAAGATGACTTTGTCAGGATCAGGTTTAGACTCAGATCCAGCTTCGGATTCATTAACAGATTTATCTGTTTGTTGAAAATCATTAAGAGTATTGTTAATTCGTAAGATAGCAATTTCTTCTTCTAAAGATTTGTCTTTAGTTTTTAATTCTTGAATGGTTAATTTAATTTGATTAATTTCATTCTGTAAGTTTTGTAAAGTAACTTCTTTATGTTTTTCTTTTTTAAATCGATCTAAAGTTTTATTTAAACTAATGACTGGTTTATCATGTTTAGGTTTTTTAACTTTATTTGTTAATAACGATTTTAATTTATTAGTATATTGTCTTTTTAAATCAGGATTTTCTAATTTAACAATTAATTCAATAAGAACAGTTTCTTCTTCTTGGGATTTACTAATAACATTAATTGTTTTACAACAAGTGTCATTAAATCCTAATTCAATTTCATTATCAGTACTATCAGTAGGTGAATAATATGCAGAAGTGTCACTAGAGGAAATATTATTATCAGATGTATGACTAGATTGAATAGGGGATTGTTCGGGAGAAATATTTAATTTGAATATATCAAATATTTGTTGTTGACCTTCTTCATTAATTTGTAATTGATTTAGTTTGGTTTTGAGTTTTTCTTTTACTTTACATTTATTAGAGTAATGACTCTTTTTTCCACAACTATAACAGGTAATATCTTGAATAGGTTTAGATTGTTTTTTAGATTTCTTAGAATATTTCTTTTTAGTGTGTGAGTGAATTTCTGACCACACTACCAACTTAGTATTCAACTGGAGATCACTGGAAGAATAGATGGCACCTGTGTAACCTGCAACAGAAAGAAGAGATTCCGGCGGTGGTTCGTCCACCCGGGGGCACTCCGACGGTCAAGTTAGTTATCTCTCAAAGATAGATCAAGTGCTAAAATCACTATTCAGAATATAAATTGCGTACCTTAGACCCATGGGGGTGCCTTTCTTTTATAGCCAACACTGTCCTAGTCCAAATAGAAGCCTAGCTTCAATGGACTTCTGCTCAGTGCTCATCTTGGACCCTCCAATAGATAAAGATAAACTCCCTAAAAGCTTTATCCTTATCCAGGTTGAAGTGCTTCCTCATTCTAGGACTCTTGTCCCTTATCCGCTTATCCTGGAATCCGATATCTTCGGAGATGATCTCAGCCTAGTCGAGATCACCTCGGCGTTACGACCAGGACACGTGGCACCCCGACTGACACGTCGGCGTCACCTTGGCCACGTGTTGGTACTCAGAAAATATATCCCACAACTGCCCCTAGGTTCTATTACCTCGGCATCCTGAGGTGATGGAACCTATATCGTGAATGTCGGCGATCCTGTTGTATCATCCAGTACATCGGCTTCACACAACCAGGCCATGTAGTCTGTTTTATCATGGCTTGTAGAACCAATAACCTAGTTCATTTGAATTACTCAGCCGAGATCTTCCTATCAGCCAAGGTTTTTGCTTCATTTAAACTAAGAACTCCAAGAATTTTATCATGCGCATGAGCTATCACGCAAAATAAATCAACCGTTTCTGCTACGTGTTTGTCCTCTACTGGACCATGTCCGAAACGCGCTTGTAAGTTGTCTTGTGTCTGGGTGCGCCATCTGGAAAGCACGTCGTCCTAGACGTATTGATGGTTTTCTGTGGCCATTCTCTGCATTTGATCAAAATCAATTCTCTCTCTCTCTGTCTCCTCACTTTTGCATCCTCGTTCCCAGGTTTCCAACTTTTTCTCTCTCTTCTTCAAAATACGCCATTGTTCTAAATTTTCAAGCTCTGTAACTATTTTTATTTATCTGTTCCGGTGAAGCTTTCGCTGCCCCGTCGCTTTTGTAACCATCGTCTGACTTCGGCGACCCTCATACCGACCTCACTTTTTCTGGTAAGCTTCTGTTGCCTCCTGGTTTTCAGTTCTTTTGAAAAAAGCTTTATCTTCTTATTTGTTGCCACTGTTGTGTGAGTATGTTTGCTTCGTGATTCTGTTTTTACCCAATCCTTTCTTGAACATTCACATACTGCTCACAAATTTGTTCACTTTTGCCACTGTTCTTGGCCTTGTACCCTTGCACACACTATGTCACAGTGTTCTTGATGATTCACCACTACTCTTGATTCTGAATCATTGCTCTTGTTTGTGTTTTTTTGTATTTTCTCCAGATTCTTGCCTTCAATCTCTGTTAGACTTAGGTTTGAGATTTGCCCTACAACATACGAATCTTAGAGAAAACTGAGATGAATCCCCTTTTGATCTTCACAAATTCTTACCCCGGTGTGAACTTTAGGTTTTGCTATGGTCTTCTGAGCCTTTACAGAACCTTTATTTCCAATTTATACACCTTCCCCCTAAGCCAACATCATGGGTATGTGGAAGTATAGAGTAGACACCCCGACCAAATTAGAGTACTTTAGGCGGGAGTTTTCCATCCCTGCTGACGTCCACCTCAGGTTGGCAAGGGAGGAGGATTCCATTATGCCCGATATGAACCTCATGTCCTTCCCAGTAGTGGCCTTCATCAAGTGTGGACTTAGGTTTCCACTTGACACCTTTTTCCGAGAAATCCTTCACTACTATAAATTGAACCCAATGCAGCTTGCTATCAATTATTACCGAGTCATAACCGGAACAATAGCCTTAGCCAAATAAGAGAATGCTAGGGTTACTCTTGCCGATTTCCAGTACTGCTATACTATGTGTCACCTGAAATCGAAAAAAGGCCACATCTATTACCTCAAGCCAAGGTCCACTGAGTACAAGCTCATTGCCGACCTCTCAGACTCAAACAAGGGTGCTAGAGACGATTACTTCATCGTCTCGGGCAACTGGGAGTTTCAGCCCAACGATGACCTCCACCTTTATCCCCTAAGCTGAACAGTTTTCGGGGAAGGAGATGGTAAGGGCCAAGTGTCACTTTTTCTTGCTCTCTTTTTTAAAGTTTCCAACACTTTGTTTTAATCGTCTGTGCTCTTCTTTTTGCAGTTCTTCTCCAGCCACTAAAGGGCTTTCGCAAGTCTTTCTTCCCTAGCAAGGACTTGAAGAAACTATTGGATTTTTCAATCCACATGCGGAAAGCCCCTCTGCTACTCAATTTCATTCCCACTTACAAGTCGGTTCTTCCCGACGTTCCAAAGAAGAAGAAGAAGAGTCAGTCTCCTCCGTCCGCCACTACTCCTCCAACAGCCTCATCATCTTGGCCAGATCAAGGGTCAACCTCAGATCCAGCAGAACAACCATCTACCTCGGTTCCACAGTTGATCCCACCATCCCAACGTCGCTGACGACGACGAACTGTTTTTGCTGCTGAGATAGGCCGTCAGAAAACAGTTGCTAAAGTCCTCTTGGCCAACATTCCATCCACTATAGATGCCCAAACAACGCAGTTCCAACCTCCATCACAGTTAAAGCCAAAAAGAATAAAGAACGCTCAGCCAAAGGCCACGGTGACTCAGATTGATACTGAGGACACCTTGCCAATTTAAAAATTGGCTGAGAGTGATAAGTCCCATTCTGCTACCGAGAAAAGGCCCACCGAGGCCCAACCATCTCAATCCACTCGGTCAAGAAGGTCGAGGTTTGAATCTGCAACAGCTTCGGGCTAGATAAAGTCTGACTCCTCCTGGGCCCCCCAAATCACATTGGAGGACAGGCTGGTCAGAGCTGTTGATAGTGCCGATGACGTTAACGTCGGTGTTGCCCTTAGCACAACTTTGCTCCTTCCTGGAGATCTCAATCGAAACGCCGAGATGAGCGAGTATGAACACTTTGCACTGATGCTCCAGCGTTCTGTTCAAGTAAGTCTTCACATTTGGTATCTTTCTTTCTTTTTTATACTTAGAAAATTTAATAACTTCTGCTCTGTCTATTTTTCTTCAGGCAATCCAGCACGCTCACTCCTTCTCAATACAATCTTTTGAGACAAGGAAGGCGTTGGCCGACAAGACTAGGGAGGTTACTAGTCTGCAGAAGACCAATAAAAACTTACAATAAAAAATGAAGACTTTGGCAGACCAGGTCGAGGCTGCTGTCAAAGCTAAGGATGATGCCGAAGAAAAAGCGGACGCCGCTGAGGCTATTAACAAAGTTCTTGAGGCCCAGAAGAAAGAGGCTGAGGAAAAGACGGCTGAGGCCCAGAAAGAGCTGCAGGATGCCTTGGACACAAAAGATGCTGAGCTCAAGGCCGCCGATGAGAATGGATACAATGAGGGGGTGGCCGATGTCATGGCGGACTATGAGAGACAGGTGAAGCAGGCATGCAACAAGGGTTTCACCCTTGGTTGGATGGCTTTACTGAAAAAGCTTTAAATCCCCGAGGACTCCCCCCTTCGGAACACCGACGCCCTCGCCCTGCCATTCCCCCCAACCCCAAGCCAATCCGACGACGATTCTGAGTCTGAGGAGGAAGCTTTGGTGAGGAAGTCAAAGGAAGCTGCTGGAGCCAAGTCCCCTACTCAAAATGAGCAAGTCTTGGACTTGACTCAAGATGAAAAGGGTGAGGAGGTTCCCAAAGATACTGCTCCTGAGGAGGCAACATCGGACACGCCTATTACCGATAAGAGCCTTGACCAAACCCTTGAAGAAATAGACGACGAGCTTGCGGCTGAGAAGGCCGCCGAGATGTCTTCTCAGCAGTCCTTCGAGCTCCAGACCCAACCTACCGGTGGCGCCGAAGAATCTTAGCTTTATGCTTTTCTCTTCTTTCTGTACCTTGTATTTTTTCTTTCTTTGAAACAATGCAAGCTCTCGATGTAGCCGATGTGCCTTCTTTTGAATGTTAATACAACTTTCTCTCCTGAATGTTTGTATATTTGTCCTCCTTTTACTGTCCTGTATGACTCTCATACTTAGAATATTTCTGCATATTTTTAATGTACACCTTAATTGTGTAATCTTCTCGGGGTGAAATACCTCGGTTATACCCACCAACGGTTTATATCAGCAAGTACATAAGTACTCATTTTAATACAACCTTTGGCCTTTACTTGTAAATTTTTTCACAAATTTCAACAAGTGTTTGACATGATCTCGGTTTAACTTCAACTTGTAAATTTTTCACAAATTTCAACAAGTGTTAAACATGATCTCGGTTTAACTTTAACTTGTAAATTTTTTCACAAATTTCAACAAGAGTTCAGTTCAACTTCAACTTGTAAATTTTTCACAAATTTCAACAAGTGTTTGACATGATCTCGGTTTAACTTCAACTTGTAAATTTTTTACAAATTTCAACAAGTGTTAAACATGATCTCGGTTTAACTTCAACTTGTAAATTTTTCTCAAATTTCAACAAGTGTTAAACCTGATCTCGGTTTAACTTCAACTTGTAAATTTTTCTCAAATTTGAACAAGTGTTAAACATGATCTCAGTTTAACTTCAACTCATAAATTTTTCACAAATTTTAACAAGTGTTAAACTATTTTTAGCTTGTATTTTCTACTTTTCCAGGAACCATTTTCCAACTCTCTGCCCCCTAATGTGAACTTAAGTTCCACTTGGGTTCTCATTGTGCATGTATTCCAGAAAACATCGTCAAGTACCTTATTAGTCACAAGTGTAAAAAAAAAAAAAAATCAAGCTAAAACTTTATTTATTACTTCGGCTAATAATAAAGAACAAGAAAATTTAATGATAAAAAAATTTAAGATTGCAAGTATTCCAGGGCCTTGGCAACTCTTTGCCCTCATTATCTTCAAGCCGATATGCCCCATTTCCCAATACCGAGATGATTCTATAGGGTCTCTCCTAATTTGGGCCAAGCTTGCCCTCTCTGGGATCCTTCTTGTTGCCGACGACTTTTCTCAAGACGAGGTCACCGACTTGAAACTCCCTTGGGTTGACCTTCTTATTATAAGCCTCGGCAAGCTGCTGCTAGTATGCTGCCAGCTGAATTGCAGCTCTCTCCCTTCTTTCTTCTAGCAGATCCAGATCTCGAGCTAATAATACATCATTAGTCTCATTTTGTAGTCCCTGGGTTCTGATTCCTGAGATGCCAACTTCTAGAGGAATTGCTGCTTCTGTGCCATAGGCTATGGCAAATGGGGATTCCCCAGTTGATCATTTCGGCGTAGTCCGATATGCCCAGAGTACACTTGGCAGTTTATCCACCCATTTTTCCTTTGCTGCTTGCAGCCTCTTCTTAATCCTATCAAAGATGACTTTGTTGGATGCTTTTGCTTGTCCATTACTTTGAGGAAAACTCGGGGTGGAAAAATAGTTCATAATTTTGAACCTTGCACAGAAGCTCTTGATTAGCTTACTATCAATCTGTGTTCCATTGTCTGCAACTAGTGCTCTTGGGATCCTATAGACGTCCCCGAATGCCCCGAGAGGATGGGTCCCGTTCTGTTCGTTTTGGGCTCATTACAGTTCGGACTCTTAAATCGTCACGGTTCTTAATTTGAGCCAAAGAGTCCAAATTTGGCAAATCGTTTTGGAAAACAAATTTTTAGGAAAGAAGTGCCAAACATGGACTACTTTGCTAGATACAAAGTCGCCACCTAAATATTTTTTATGAGGGAATTTAGGAAACCCTGACTCGTTTGCCTAAGGCCATGTGTCCGTCATCACCAAAGTTGCCTCGGCTCGGGAACTTGGGTACGATTGGGGAAGGTCAGTTATGAGCACCCCCTCTCACCCGATCC
The DNA here is from genome assembly GCF_055761805.1 of Camellia sinensis. NCBI lineage: Eukaryota > Viridiplantae > Streptophyta > Magnoliopsida > Ericales > Theaceae > Camellia > Camellia sinensis. The sequence goes on from NC_138963.1 coordinate 148,977,537, forward strand.
GAAGATTAGCCTCCACTAACCATGATATCTTGTTTTGAAAACATTATGCATTCTTAAACCGGTTATTAGATTAGAATTACTATGTGATGCATACAGCAAAACAAGTATAGACTAAATTGCCTAAGTCGGAACAAAGCATCGCATTTCCGTTTGTTTGAAAAATGGTTTGAATTTTGCTACTTGCGAGTAGGCTTAAATACGGATTTCAATGAATTATCCCAATTCAAACAATCCAACCTTTGCTACTCGCGAGTAGGCTAAAATACGAATTTCGATGAATTATCGTAATTCAAACAATCCAACCTTCAGCTACAGGCATTCATGCAGTTATATCACACAAGCATATAGCCACATGGTAAGTATGCTATCATGTTAACATTCACACTCATGCGAGATGCTAAAGCATAAATACTTACATTGAACTCCGTGCCAAAACAGTGAACTAGTTAGTAATCATATGCATGATCCTAATTCATGTTAAGGTGGCTAATGTATCTCATACAAAATGTCACTAGAATAGGCTTGGCTAATCCTAGGATGGCATGCGGAATGCGCAAATAACAGATATTCAAGTTAGATTTGAAATATATTATGCAGTTAGCATGATGAGCCGAGCCCGGTGCATGCAATACTGATGAATGATGCATGCATGCATAACATAAGGATGCTAAATTAAATATGCCCTAATACTAACCATCAAAAGCAGGTAAGTAAAAGGGAGAAAGAAGTGGGGGTTGGAAGACATGCACACACGCACCCACACTTATTACAAATTTGCCCTCGCTCGGAGGGACCAAAAGAATAATACAATTTAACTAACCATCAAGCTAACACAGACAATTAACTAGTTAAGCAAATTAACTAAGCTAATTAAGCAGTAAAAGCAGCCTCGGGAAGAGGGCCCAATGTATGCGCTCTCGGTTCCGCTCGAAAACCCACTACTATGCACAAGTTTGCCTCTGTTTCCCCTGCTCTACTCCTCTGAAAATTGCACAAATTGCAAGGTATGCTCCATGGACACTATGGATCACCACCGACCAAGTGGAAACCCCACCGACCATGTCCGGATGGTCATCGGCCATTTGTTGAGCTCTCGGCCATCAATAATTGGTTGGTCGGCAGTATAGATGGCCAGCCGGCCAAAGCTTCCTGCAGAAACCTGTTTTGATAGCAGCAGAGGGCAAAACATGGCATGGCAATGCATTTCAAGCAATGTTTGCACCAACCACACTCCTTATCATGTTTATGACTCAAAGGAGGATGGTCCTCGATTCTCGGACCATCAATCGCGCATTGCAATGCGTGATGGCCCAAGGAACCAAGTTGTGCATTTTCAATGTAGAATGAAATGCACATAAACAAACAATGCGCTCAACCTCTATCATACTCAATTCAAGAGGCAAAGCATGCGTGCCAATGCAATGCAACCTAGGCACGTGAGCTAGTATGCAACATGAGCATGCAAATGAACATGCAAGGATGCAACTAATCAAGCATGCAAAGTGTAATGTCAACAAGCACGGAACAAGGCCAAATATGCAACAACGCATAAGGGAAGCATGCAACATATGCAAAAGAGGGACTTACACTAATTTGGACAGCTCTCTATTAGGCCCAAAACAGTGGCCAAATGCTATGGAAATGAGAGGCAAAACACACACAAGCATGCACATGTTAAGGCCTAAACACTTAAGCATCAAGAAGCATCTTTTGAGCACACTTAAAAGGGAATAACCATGGACATATGGCATACATAATAAGCTTGGAGAACATGTAGGAAATGATGCCAAATCAACCTACCAATGCAAGCTAGGCATGCAACCAAGCCTAAGGACCTAAAACATGATCATATGACACATGAAGCAAATGACCTAAATGAACCAAAATAATCCTAAATCATGCAAAAGTAAGCCCTAAGAACCACTTAGATGGCATCTAAATGACCTAATCCTAGAGGCATACACAATAGCACAAACATGAAGCATGAAACATCAACCTCTTAACACATTAAAGGGGCATCAAATGTAAACATTCAAGCATACCATGAGGACTGAAATGACATGACAAATGGTTCCAAACCACTGAAACAAAGCAAGTAAAGCATGCTCCCCACTCACACACCCAAGGCTAACAAGCCAAAATGCAAGGTGGCTATACTAAGCATGTCATGGTCGACCAAAACAACAAAAAACAGAACTTGACCATGCTAAAACAAGCACAAAAGCTTCACAAAGCTAGGCCAAAACAAGTAAGCATAATAGGCTGAATGCTAGGCACAAGTTAAGGCAAATCATGGCATTACAAGACATGTATGCAAGGCAAGCATGGTGTGTCTAAACCAAGTAAAAATAGCGCTATATTATGACAAAATAAGCACAAATAACAACTAAGACATGGCCAAAATGCACTTAAAAATGGTGTTCACACATGAGGCTAAAATGACCCTTTTCAAGGACAACAAGGAGAGGGGGTGGCCCTCTCCTTCTTAGGACCTTAAACCACCATCCTCACCACTGAAATCCCTCAAGATTTTAGTGGTGAGGAGGTCCAAACAAGGTGGTCCCGGAGCTCACCAAAATGGCACAAATGGGGGCCAAACAAGCACTAAGAGGGGTCAAACAACCCCAAAGCTCAAAGCAACCTTAAACAACTATTTTAGACAGGTAAAAAAAAGACTTTTATATGCTATACATAAAGCCTAAAAACAGGTGCAAGATTGGTAAAAAGGCTATGCAAAAATGGGGAATAAAAGGGAAAAGTTGTTACCCTTGTAGACCCTCTTCAAAAATGGAAGACCAGCAGCCTCCTTAGGTTCAAACCAGCTCCAAAACTCTGAAAATGACTCCTTAGCACCTCAGTAGCCAAGGTCAGGTGTAACACTAGGTGTTTGAATGCAAAACTAAAAACAAATACACACTAAGGCAAAGAGAGAGAGATATAGAGATAGGATAGATACACTATGACCTAACCCTAGTTCAGAGCTCTCTCTGGAAAAAAATATTGTAACCCTAATGGAGGGAGAATAGGCTCCCTCTTATAGAGCTCACTCTTGCAAAGCTTCTCAAGTAAGCTAGTCAAGAGGGAGATCCCTCCATACACGTGTATGGAGGAGAGCAAAGTGTATGCCAGCTAGCATAGCTGGCATAAAAATATCTACAAAAGTAGATGTATAGTGGTCGGCCAGCAAAAATGCTATTTCACCAAAACAGATGGCCGGTTGACCACAAAGAGTGCCAGTCGGCCAAACATTTGGCCGATGGCAACAAAACAATGGCCGGTAGCCTTAAGCCATGGCCGGTGAGGTGTGGGGATGGCCAACAAGCCATTCCCTGCCCTCCAAAGCAAAAACACAAGTGTTTGGTGCAAAACCAGATACAAAACAGCAAGTCGAGAGATCTTGAGGCAGGGCGCGTGGCCGAGACCTCCCGGAACTCAAGACGAACACAAACATGGATGATCACCGAGTGTTCAAACGGTGACGTCCAAGTCTTAAGGACGGTCAAAAATAGGGTGTCTACAGATCCCAAACCTGGTGATGATATTTTTCCATATAAAGTTCTTCACATCCACGTCTCAGATCTTGGCAAGGGGTTCAGCTTCTATCCACTTTGTGAAGTAATCTGTTACTACCAGCAGGTACTTCCTTTGCCCTGTTGCTTGGGGTAGTTTTCCAACAAGATCCATGCCCTATTGGGTGAACGACCAAGGACTGGATACTGGGTTCAGTTCTGCTGCTGGTTGGTGTATCAGTGGTGCAAACCTTTGCACTTTTCACACTTCTTGATATAGGCTTCTGCATCTTTCTACATGTAGGGCCATCAATACCCTTGGGTAATGGCCCTGTGGGCAAGTGATCTGCCCCCTGCGTGGCTTCCACATATTCCTTCATGTATTTCGTATAAAAAATCTTCAACTTGTAAAAGATGTACACACCTCAAAAGGGGTCCAGTGAAGGATCTTTTGTAGAGATGTCCCTCTGCTGTCAGACTGAATCTTACCGACTTCAATCTGATCTTGTGTGCCTCTTTGTAATCATCTGGCAGTTTTTCTTCTTTCAGGAATGTTATTATTGCGTCCATCCAGCTTGGTCCCATGTCCACACACATTGCTTCACGCTTTGTGGTCAGTGGTTCAATGTTCGAGCCCGACAAGTAGTCGACCATTATCGTCATTGCCTTTCCAGGTTGTATTGCACTAGCCAGGTTGGCCAGGGTATCGGCGTGACTGTTGTCATCTCGGTTAACCTGTTGTAGTCAGCAATTTTGAAACAAGGCCACCAACCTGCCTACTTCATTTACGTATGCCGACATTCGTTCATCTCGGGTTGCGAACTCGCCTGTTGTCTGGTTGACTATAAGCTGGGAGTCACAGAAGACTATCACCTCATCTGCTTCTACTGCTACTGCCAGTTTCAGTCCTGCAATCAGTGTTTCATACTCTGCTTCATTGTTTGAGGCCTAGAAATCTCGGGTTGCGAACTCGCCTGTTGTCTGGTTGACTATAAGCTGGGAGTCACAGAAGACTATCACCTCATCTGCTTCTATTGCTACTGCCAGTTTCAGTCCTGCAATCAGTGCTTCATACTCTGCTTCATTGTTTGAGGCCTGGAACCCCAAACAAATGGATTGTTCTAGTATCTGTCCATCTGGAGGTACCAGTACTACTCCTGCCCCCGCTCCTTGTCGGTTTGAACTCCTATCAACAAACGGTCGAAAGGAATCACTAATGTAAATGTTGCAAGGCCTGAGTTTTTCTTCTTTCCTTTGTTCTGTTGCCCTTGGCTGGGCTCCTCGTTGCTCGCTTGGACATCGTTCACCTCGGCTCAACGGAGCCCGATGTACAATGGCTCCTGGCGTGAACTAAGCCACAAAGTCGGCCAAGACTTGGCCTTTGATTGCTGTTCTGGGTCTGTATTCCAGGTCATACTAGCCTAAGGCTACTACCCACCTAACTATTCTGCCTGTCAGGTCTCCCTGCGGTAATAGGGACTTCAAGGGATGTTCAGTTAGCACCACAATTTTGTGTGCTTGAAAGTAATGGTTCAGCTTCTTTGAAGCCATTACTAAGGCCAGTGTTACCTTCTCCAAGGGTAAATACCTGGTTTCTGTATCAGCCAGGGTTTTGCTTACATAGTAAACAGCCATTTGTTCCCTTTTTTTCTTCTCGGATTACCACTACGCTTACCGCATGTTCCGAAACTGCTAAGTACAGGAACAACTCCTATCCAGGTTGTGGATTTGAGAGAACTGGAGCTGTGGTCAAATACTTCTTCAAGTTGGCTAGGGCGACTTCACATTCTTCTGTCCACAAGAAGTCTGAGGCCTTCTTCATTAAGCTGAAGAAGGGTTCGCATTTGTCATAACTTCTGCTTTTGAACCTATTCAGGGCTACAGCCCTTCCAGTTAACATCTGTACTTGCTTCGCCGATGTTGGGCTTTTCAGTTCTAGAATGGCCTTGATCTGATTTGGGCTGGCCTCAATGCCCCTTCTGGTCACCAAGTACCCGAGAACTTATTAGATCCCACTCCAAATGCGCACTTCGATGCATTGAGTCGGAGCCGATATGTTTTAAGGATATCAAAGACTGTTTTTAGGTTGGGCAGATGACCCTCAGGTTCTTTGGTCTTTATGACCATGTCATCGATGTAGACTTCCACTGTTCTGCCAATTAGATGTTTGAACATCTTGGTTACCAATCAAGGGTAAGTTACTCCGGTATTTTTCAACCCAAAAGGCATCACTTTGTAGCAATATAGCCCTTTTGGGGTGATAAACGCGGTCTTCTCCTCATCTGGGGGGTACATGGCTATCTGATGGTACCCTCTGTAGGCATCCAGGAAGTTCATCCTTCCATGCCCTGAAGTGGCATCCACCAGTTGGTCTATCTTGGGTAATGGGAAACTGTCTTTGAGACAAGTCTTGTTCAGGCTGGTAAAGTCTACGCAGACTCTTCATTTACCATTCTTTTTCTTCACCACCACTGTATTCGATAGCCATGTCGGGTAATTTACCTCTCGAATGGCTCTGGCTTCCAGAAGTCTGTCTACTTCCTCTTCCACTACCTCGACGTGCATCAACGTCGGTTTTCTTGCCCATTGGATTACAGGTTTGGCCAACCTATCTACGTTCAGTTTATAGCATGTGACTTCGGGGTCAATGCCAAGCATCTCGTAAGGTGTCCAGGCAAACACTTCAATGTTTGCTCTCAAGAAAGCCTCCAGTTCTTTTTCCTCTTCTTCGTCTAAACCTGAGCCGAGAAGGAAGAAGCGTTCTTCGTCTCCTTGCTGGACGAGGATTTTCTTTAGGGTTTCTTCACTCTTTTCGGCTGGCTCCTTGTCGACATCCGCTAGGACCTCCATGTTCTCATCTTCGATCTCTGCCCTTTCTAGTTCTCGTATGCTACAGGTGGATTTCATTGCTGCCATTGAGCAGTTTTTTGCCTGCAGCTGATCTCCTCTGACCTCCTCTATCCTATGCTCTGTTGGGAACCGCAATAGTTGATGCAATGTTGAAGGAACAGCCCCCATTGTATGCAACCATGGCCTTTCCAGGATAACGTTGTAAAGGGAGGGTGTGTCGATTATGGTGAATTCTGTCTTTATCTTCTTGGTGCCAGCCTGCACATCCAAGCTTATTGCTCCCAATGGCCATGTCGGCGTTCCATTGAACCCGACCATCGGTCCATTGGATTGCTCCATATCATCTGGGTGAAGGCCAAGCTCTTTGTAACACTTGACATATATGATGTCACAAGAGCTGCCTTGGTCAATTAGGATGCGTTTTACTTGGCACTCCCCAGCCCGGAGGGATATTACTAACGCATCGTTATGCGGATGCTGGACCATCTCCAGATCGGCTTCAGTAAAGGACACCATTGGTCCCTGGCACTCCTCAGCCCGAGGTCTTTTCTGCCTGACCTGGTACACGTGCTGCAGGTGTTTTACCTTCTGGGTCTCCCCCTGAATTTCGTTTTCATTGACCTTCGAGTGATCACATTAATTACCCGAGGTCCGCCTACCTACGGCTGCTGTGCTGGGGGAGGTGGAGCTGCTGTGCCTGAGGAAGCCTTGCTTGCTCTTCCCTTGTCCTGGCCTCATCTACAAGGTCCTTCAAATGGCCTTGCCTTACCAGGTCTTTTAGGTGTGACTTCAGGGCTCTGCAACCCTGAATCAGATGCCCATCTTCGTTATGGTAAGCACAATGCTTCCCAAGGCTTCTTCCCATAAACTCTCCTGGAACCCTTGCCGGTGCTCTAAAATAGGATTGGGTTCGGATTTTATCCAGGACTTTGTAAATTGGGATTCGGAATATAGTCATGACTGTCTGTGCGGTTCTAGTCCTATCTCTTGTTTGTTGGATCCGTTGTTACTTCGGCCTCGCTTCAGCGAGCCGTTTGCTTTCTCCTACTTTGTCACCTTAATCCCTGGCGTGTCTTCCTCGGCTCTGGCGTATTTCTCAATTCTGGCCATGAGCTCCTCCATGCTTTTTGGCAATGTCTTTGCCAATGACTTTCGTAGTGTGCAATAATCTTTCAGGCCGTTCTTGAAAGACACGACCGCCACCTCTTGGTTGCATTCGAGTATTCGGTTGAACACCTCATAATACATTTTTGCGTAGGCCCTAAGGCCTTCATCCTCACTGATTCTCAGAGCCATCAGGGCGTCTACCCTTAATGGCTGTAGTTTGTTTGTCACGAACCTGGCCACGAACATCTCGGCCAGGCCTTCCCAGGTCTTCACACTTCCCTTCGGCAATTTGTGAAACTAGTCCGATACAATCTCCCCGAAGGATGAGGGGAACACCTTGTAGAGCAACGGCTCGTTCCTAGTGTATAGTGCCATCGAGTTCAGGTATAATCTGACGTAAAAGTTGAGATCTGACTTCCCATCGTATATCTGGAACCTCGACATACTGAATCTTTTTGGTGCCTCAAATTTGTCCAACTCCACTGAGAATGGTGTTATTGGCTTAACAGGGGAAGTTACCTCGGCATTTTGTTGCTTCCTCTTAAGGTAATCTCTCAAGTCCTCCTTGGTCCGCCCAGGAGCTCGGCTATTTCCTGATTTCAATCTTTTAGGTGCACTGCTCTCAGCTTCGTTGTGAGCCCTTTTCGACCTTTCTTCATTGGTCGCATTGAAGCATAACTCATGCCTTTGAACATGCCGATGTTCTCTGGGGTTTGCCTCCTTGGTGCGATGTGTCCTTCAAGATTCTTCTCTTCTCGACTCTCCTCGCCCGACCTCCCTTGACGGCCGGTGAGAGTGTTTTTCACTTTTGGCGTGCTGGGGGGCTACAACGATTGTTTTCTGCCCTCCCTTCTGGGCATTGGTCGCTGGAATCGGCGTGTCCTGCAGTGGGAACGGTGGCTGCATGACGTTATTTTGCATCATGAAATTAACCATTGTTTTTAGGTCCGCCAATTTGTTCGCCATGGTCTTTACCTCATCGTTCCTTTGCAGGCATCTTTCTTTCCATACCTGGAGGTCGTCCTCGTTGTAGTACCCGCTTTGGTCCATTTTCTTTGGTACGTCGCCTTCCTGGCCGACGTCCTTTCCTCTGTGATTCTAGTCACGAGTTTCTTCGTTGCAATTGTCTTCTTCGACGTCAAGGTCGACAGGTCTCCCACTCCCAGTAGGAGTGTTATCCCCAATCTTTTCTCCCTGCTTGTTGTTGTCCATCTATTCTTCTTAAGTTCCTACAGACGGCGCCAAATTGTGTAAGTGCATTTCTGACCACACTGTCAACTCAGTATTCAACTGGAGAGCACTGGAAGAATAGATGGCACCTATGTAACTTACAACAGAAAGAAGAGATTCTGGCGGTGGTTCGTCCACCCGGGAGCACTTCGATGGTCAAGTCAGTTCTCTCTCAAAGATAGATCATGTGCTAAAATCACTGTCCAGAATATAAATTGCGTACCTTAGACCCATGGGGGTGCCTTTCTTGTATAGCCAACACTATCCTAGTCCAAATAGAAGCCTAGATTCAATGGACTTCTGCTCAGTGCTCATCTTGGACTCTCCAATAAATAAAGATAAACTCCCCAAGAGATTTATCCTTATCCAGGCTGAAGTCCTTCCTCATTCTAGGACTCTTGTCCCTTATCCGCTTATCCTGGAATCCGATATCTTCGGAGATGATCTCGGCGTGGCCAAGATCACATCGGCGTTACGACCAAGACACGTGGCACCTCGGCTGACACGTCGGCATCACATTGGCCACGTGTTGGTACTTAGAAAATATATCCCCACAGGTTAGTATAATATTTATTAGTGGATTTAGACGGATAATATTTCTTTTTGCCTTTATGGGAATATTTATAAGAAGATTTTTTATTTTTGTTCTTTGCAGTTTTACGTTTGGAAGGGGCAACAGGCGGTAGACCATATTATTCACAGAAATTACCTAATTCATATTTAGCTTTATGTTTATCTTTAGTAGCTTTTTGACTAAGTTTTAAATTAATACACATTTTCAAACCTTCTTTTTCAATAGTACTAATAATATCACCATAAGTTAAATTATCATATTCTATAATACCAGTAGGTTGGCTAAGAACATCCCTAATTTTGTGAGCAAAAAGACTAGGTAGACCATTAATAAATTTTTCTTTCCAAAATGATTTGGTACAATCATCTCTAAACATGACTCTAGAAGTGAAAACATCTTTATACCATCTAAAGTCACTTAAAGTAGGACATGTTAAATTACTAAGTTGATCATGGATACGAGAATGACTATTCGTGGGTGTTCCAATAAAATGTTTGACTATGGTATATATTAAAGTATTAATACCATCAGGTATAGTAGAGCCTATTTCTTCATCAAAGATAGGAAATCCTTCATCATTCAATTGAACAGCATATTGAATAGATTCTCTATGGTCAGGGGTTAGATATTTATCCCACCAAGATTTGAGTATACCAGTAAATCCAGTAGTGATTAGGATGACTATTTCTGGTTGAGTGTAATCAGGATAATTGGTAAGATAACTATTTGAAACCATAGATAAATGATTTAATTTAGTAAGGATTTGATGTTTACTAAGACCATCGATATTCCGTTCATATAACTTTTTAGCAGAAACAGAAAATTGGTTGCTAACATTGGTTTCTTCAAATTGGAGATCATGAGGTGTAGGTTTAGGATACCAATTTTTTGTAAGAGTGGTAGGATTAACTTTAGTATGGGTGATTTTGTTCAGATGAGAAGGTTGAAATTGTTGGGCTAAATGATTGATTTCATCGTCACTCGTTGAATCAAAATGGTTAGGAAATTCTAATGAAGGTTGTTGTGTGAGAACAGTAATTCCTTTGTTAGATGATGTTCCTTCACTGGTAGATGTAGTTAATTTATTAAACATTCTTTCAATCGCATCAACAGTGGTATGATCTTGGGTATCTAAACTTAATCGTTTTCTAGTGCTAGGAAGATTAATAAGAGGTTTATCTAATGATTTATTTACGGAGGTATGAGTAGTCGAATAGTCTTCAAGTGTGTTTTCAATCTTATCTGGTTGCTTACCAATAGTTTTTAAACATTGATTAGTGTAATTATTTTGTTCAATGACCTTTTTAGTCTCAGACTCATCACTAGGAAGTTTAAAATGAGAGGCATTAACAATGGTACCTTTATGTTCGATAATTATATTTTCTAAAGGAGGATGACTAGAGGAAACAGTAGTAATAGGAGAAGTTTTCCATTTTGTTTTTGTAACTACATTGACTTTTTGATAATAATTTTCTAAGTAATCAAAGAAATGAATTTCAGTGTTGACTTCAGTCATAAACTTATACCATTTTTTGGTAATTTTGGATTGTTGCATTTTGTCATAAGTATTCCTATAATTTTGTCATTTTGACTTATTTGCCTTTGATGTGAATTCATCATGTAATTTGTTAAGATTTAGAGTAAAAGATTTACTAAGAGTTAATAGTTGTGGATAAACAGGAGGAACTACATCGAAGTCAGTTTGAGTAGGTGAACCTTGAGACAAAATATCTTCTTCTTGAAGATACGTGTGGGTAGAATAAACTGGTTTACTAATTTGAGAAGTAGAGGAATTATCTATTCCTTTCATCTTACTATGTGTATATGAAGAAGATTCATTTAAGTGAAGTTTTCTGTCTTTTCTAGTAAATAAAGGAGTATTAAAAATTTCATCTTCATCGGTTTCAGTGGGTAAACTAGAGGTACTATGACGAGAGGATTGACTAGAGAGTCTGTTAAATCTGATATGAACAGAACCATCATTAAATTGTTGAATGTGTTGAATATCTTGACTAGTAGAAGACTGTTGATTTTGGGAATAATTTTTATTGACAGTAACCCAATCATCAGGGAGATTAATATCTTTCCATTGAATCATTTTTGGAACAGTTATATTGGTTGCAGTTGTACTACCTTGGATTAATAAAGTTTTATCCTTTGGACTGTTGGTTAATGCTTGAACATTTAAATTAGTTTTAATATATTTGTAATAAATTCGATAAATTAAAGCAATATTATGAACACTTTCTAACATATTAGTAAATTCACCAAATAGTTGAATATTCAATGTTAAAGCTTTTAATATGTGAGGATCACGTAAGCTTAAAGTAAAATCAGGGAAACAATTAAAATGGACAGGTCCTTTATGAAGGCCAGATTCCATCATACCCATTACACTTGCATTGTAATTAATAAATCGAGCATCTCGTAAACACAAAAGAACAGAAGCATTTTTTCCTTGTTGGGTAATGGGTTTATTCCTACTTGAATTAATCATAAATGAATAAAATTATGACCAGCTTTGAGATGTTTTTTAATTGTATCTTTAGAGTTTCTCGTGGTTTACTTAAAGCAAAAACTTGTTCAACAGTTTTGACTTGTAAATCAACATTAAAGGTAGATTGTAAGAAACTAGTTTTATAAATTTCTTTGGTTTTGACTTTAGGGATATTCCAACCTAAATCAATTTTAACATTTTGATACTCATGTTCTTCTTCATTTAATACTAAATCTGTATTAGGTATAGGAGCAAGCCTTGTAGATCTAGAGCTAATGGAAGAATTACTTCTAAATAAACAATTCATTATGATTTTTATAAAATTAAATCCAGTGTTCCAAAATTCAATTATAACTTATCATGTTTTCTCATACTAGGTGTTCACTCATACCCTTTCCGGGAAACCCTATATCCATCAACTGCATAAACCTAAGAAGTTACACAGGATTAAGACGAAAGGCGGGTGGCTACTAACAAAGTGGAAAACAAGAGATAAGTTATGCAAGAATAAGGTAACTGGAATTAAATGAAGAAGAACATGAATATCAAGATGTTAAAATTGATTTAGGTTGGAATATCCCTAAAGTCAAAACCAAAGAAATTTATAAAACTAGTTTCTTACAATCTACCTTTAATGTTGATTTACAAGTCAAAACTGTTGAACAAGTTTCTGCTTTAAGTAAACCACGAGAAACTTCTCAATTATTATCTAAAGATACAATTAAAAAACATCTCAAAGCTGGTCATAATTTTATTCATTTATGATTAATTCAAATAGGAATAAACCCATTAACCCAACAAGGAAAAAATACTTATGTTCTTTTGTGTTTATGAGATACTCGATTTATTAATTACAATGCAAGTGTAATGGGTATGATGGAATCTGGCCTTCATAAAGGACCTGTCCATTTTAATTGTTTCCCTGATTTTACTTTAAGCTTACGTGATCCTCACATATTAAAAGCTTTAACATTGAATATTCAAGTACTTGGTGAATTTACTAATATGTTAAAAAGTGTTCATAACATTGCTTTAATTTATCGAATTTATTACAAATGTATTAAAACTAATTTAAATGTTCAAGCATTAACCAACAGTCCAAAGGATAAAACTTTATTAATCCAAGGTAGTACAACTGCTATAGCGATCTCGGTTTTCCCTTTCTGTATCTGTTGTATTCCGGACTTTGGTTCCGTGGAGCTGGTAGTTGTATTTACCTTGTTGTCGTCCTTTGATTCCATTTGTTTGAGTTATAGGTTGTGTTGGGCTTGGTTGTTACAGGTTGGTGGAGCTTTGGCTCCCATTGTTGTTGCCCAGTTTTTGTATGGTCCGCTCGAGCGGGTCATTCTGCGCTCAAGCGTGGTCTACATCCTTCCAGTATTTCGTGTCCCTGCAAAAACTTCTGCAGGTGTGTTTTCTACGCTCGAGCGGGTTTACTACGCTCGAGTGGGCTTGTTGGAGCTCGAGCGGGTAGTTCTTTTTCTGAAAAGTTCTGGGAGATGAAAATCTACACTCGAGCGGACTGGCTTTCGCGCTCTAGCGGATGTACTTTATTCTTGTGTCTTGGCGCTCGAGCGGGCTTTCTTGCGCTCGAGCGGACCTAGTTTTTGTTCTTGACACTCGAGCGTTGTGTTTTCCGCTCGAGTAGAAATGTCGTATATCAGTTGGCTGTGGGGCATTTTTAAATCACTTTTTCTCATTCTCTCTCTCTCTTACTTTTCTGAAAAAGCCATTAGGGAGCACCTCACTCTAAAACTCAAACTTCTCTCTAGGTATTGATCTAGTAAGAGTTGTTTCCTCACCTTTGGCCTTTGTAAAAGTTGGGTTGATCGTCGAAGGCTATATTTTGATCCGAGAAACTTGTGATTTGGAGCAACTTCATTTTCGTCATCTTCTTCTTTGGGTGTCATCTTTTGAGGTAGGGATTCCTACTCACTCTTATGGTCTTTGACATAGATTTTTGGTTATTTTGATAAAGTGTTGAAGTTGGAAAATTTTGGGACTTAGGGTTTCAAAATGTTAAAAGAGGGTTTTGTTATTTTGATTCTAAAATGTGTAGTGGATTTCAAAATAATGATACCGCTGTTGGTTGTTGATATATAGACCATTGGGTCAATATTGGGAAATGGGGTGGAAAACCCTAATTGGTAGTATAAATTAATTGGTGTGATTAATTTGGAAAAATTGTGGTTATATGGAATTGAGTTGGAAATAATGAAATTGGTTCATTATATAGTAGAATAGTGGAGTTAGATTTATTAATCGCTCACTTTTGAAAACATTGATATTTTATCTGTTGGAGCTTTTATTATCTGTTTAGAAATAATTGCTTGGGCTACTGGTGGAGGGTAGTTTTGATTGTTGTAGACAATGCATGATGATTAGTCAAACTAAAACTAATCAATTGGATATGTCATAGAGTATGACGGTTGATAGAATACATTAACGTTACGTATTGAATGAGTGTATATATGACCTATGTGTATATACGTTGTGTTAGTGGGAGGAGATAGGGGATGTACTCCACGGTTTAGGGAAAGATAGGGGATGGACCTCTAAACCGGATGTTGTTTGGGAGGAGATAGGGGATGGACTCCACTGATACAGCTCATATGCTTATCAGTTAACGTGTTGATATAGCTTATATGCTTATCTATGGAAGTGTTGATACAGCTCATATGCTTATCTTTGGAAGTGTTGATATAGCTAATATGCATATCTGTTGAAATGTGGATACAACTTGTATGCTTATCTGTTGAGATGTTGATACAACTAGTATGTTTATCTATTGTAAAATGGGAAACGTTTAATATGAGTCACTGTCTCATATAAGTGGTTGGCCAGGTTCTGAGCCGTTGATGTAAATTGTGAAATTGATAAGAAATGGAAACTGAAATGAAACATGAACATAGTGGTCATGAAATGGAAATGGGTTATGAATTGATTTATGGAAATTGAACATTTATCAATTGCTAATGTCTTAGTTATTGCTCATACTGTGTTTAGCATATTTCTACTAGGCGTTGGCTCACCCTATATGGGACATTATTTTCAGGTACAGGTAGTATGCCACCTCCAAGGACATAGCTTGGATGATGATGAGAGTTGAAGACTCTTTTTGTTTATTTTGTTTGTATTACATGTATATCAAGCCAACGGCTTATTTTGTATAGAGTTAGTACTCTTCTTTTGTGTAACCAGGTGTTGACTTGGAAAGTTGTAAGCCCATAGGGCATTTGCTTTTGTTGTTAACATGTAATACTGTTGTAAGAACTACTCTGATGAATAGAAATGGTTGGCTTCTTTTATATCAATGCATGTCTAAAGTGATGGGTTTTATATATTATTTTGAGGGCGTTACAACTGCAACCAATATAACTGTTCCAAAAATGATTCAATGGAAAGATATTAATCTCCCTGATGATTGGGTTACTGTCAATGAAAATTATTCCCAAAATCAATAGTCTTCTACTAGTCAAGATATTCAACACATTCAACAATTTAATGATGGTTCTGTTCATATTAGATTTAACAGACTCTCTAGTCAATCCTCTCGTCATAGTACCTCTAGTTTACCCATTGAAACTGATGAAGATGAAATTTTTAATACTCCTTTATTTACTAGAAAAGACAGAAAACTTCACTTAAATGAATCTTCTTCATATACACATAGTAAGATGAAAGGAATAGATAATTCCTCTACTTCTCAAATTAGTAAACTAGTTTATTCTACCCACACGTATCTTCAAGAAGAAGATATTGTGTCTCAAGATTCACCTACTCAAACTGACTTCGACGTAGTTCCTCCTGTTAATCCACAACTATTAACTCTTAGTAAATCTTTTACTCCAAATCTTAACAAATTACATGATGAATTCACATCAAAGGCAAATAAGTCAAAATGACAAAATTATAGGAATACTTATGACAAAACGCAACAATCCAAAATTACCAAAAAATGGTATAAGTTTATGACTGAAGTCAACACTGAAATTCATTTCTTTGATTACTTAGAAAATTATTATCAAAAAGTCAATGTAGTTACAAAAACAAAATGGAAAACTTCTCCTACTACTATTGTTTCCTCTAGTCATCCTCCTTTAGAAATATAATTATCGAACATAAAGGTACCATTGTTAATGCCTCTCCTTTTAAACTTCCTAGTGATGAGTCTGAGACTAAAAAGGTCATTGAACAAAATAATTACACTAATAAATGTTTAAAAACTATTGGTAAGCAACCAGATAAGATTGAAAACACACTTGAAGACTATTCGACTACTCATACCTCCGTAAATAAATCATTAGATAAACCTCTTATTAATCTTCCTAGCACTAGAAAACGATTAAGTTTAGATACCCAAGATCATACCACTGTTGATGCGATTGAAAGAATGTTTAATAAATTAACTACATCCACCAGTAAAGGAACATTATCTAACAAATGAATTACTGTTCTCACACAACAACCTCCATTAGAATTTCCTAACCATTTTGATTCAACGAGTGACGATGAAATCAATCATTTAGCCCAACAATTTCAACCTTCTCATCTGAACAAAATCACCCATACTAAAGTTAATCCTACCACTCTTACAAAAAATTGGTATCCTAAACCTACACCTCATGATCTCCAATTTGAAGAAACCAATGTTAGCAACCAATTTTCTGTTTCTGCTAAAAAGTTATATGAACGGAATATCGATGGTCTTAGTAAACATCAAATCCTTACTAAATTAAATCATTTATCTATGGTTTCAAATAGTTATCTTACCAATTATCCTGATTACACTCAACCAGAAATAGTCATCCTAATCACTACTGGATTTACTGGTATACTCAAATCTTGGTGGGATAAATATCTAACCCCTGACCATAGAGAATCTATTCAATATGCTGTTCAATTGAATGATGAAGGATTTCCTATCTTTGATGAAGAAATAGGCTCTACTATACCTGATGGTATTAATACTTTAATCTATACCATAATCAAACATTTTATTGGAACACCCACGAATAGTCATTCTCGTATCCATGATCAATTTAGTAATTTAACCTGTCCTACTTTAAGTGATCTTAGATGGTATAAAGATGTTTTCACTTCTAGATTCATGCTTAGAGATGATTGTACAAAGTCATTTTGGAAATAAAAATTTATTAATGGTCTACCTAGTCTTTTTGCTCACAAAATTACGGATGTTCTTAGCCAATCTACTGGTATTATAGAATATGATAATTTAACTTATCGTGATATTATTAGTACTATTCAAAAAGAAGGTTTGAAAATGTGTATTGATTTAAAACTTAGTCAAAAAGCTACTAAAGATAAACATAAAACTAAATATGAATTAGGTAATTTCTGTGAACAATATGGTTTACCGCCTTTTGCCCCTTCTAGACATAAAACTACAAAGAACAAAAATAAAAAATCTTCTTGTAAATATTCCCATAAAGGCAAAAAGAAATATTATCCGTCTAAATCCACTGATAAATATTATACTAACCCTAAAAAGAAATATTCTAAGAAATCTAAAAAACAATCTAAACCTATTCAAGATATTACCTGTTATACCTGTGGAAAAAAGGGTCATTATTCTAATAAATGTAAAGTAAAAGAAAAACTCAAAACCAAACTAAATCAATTACAAATTAATGAAGAAGGTCAACAACAAATATTTGATATATTCAAATTAAATATTTCTCTCGAACAATCCCCTATTCAATCTAGTCATACATCTGATAATAATATTTCCTCTAGTGACACTTCTACATATTATTCACCTACTGATAGTACTGATAATGAAATTGAATTAGGATTTAATGACACTTGTTGTAAAACAATTAATGTTATTAGTAAATCCCAACAAGAAGAAACTGCTCTTATTGAATTAATTGCTAAATTAGAAAATCATGATTTAAAAAGACAATATACTAATAAATTAAAATCCTTATTAACAAATAAAGATAAAAAACCTAAACATGATAAACCAATCATTAGTTTAAATAAAACTTTAGATCGATTTAAAAAAGAAAAACATAAAGAAGTTACTTTACAAGACTTACAGAATGAAATTAATCAAATTAAATTAACCATTCAAGAATTAAAGACTAAAGACAAATCTTTAGAAGAAGAAATTGCTATCTTATGAATTAACAAAACTCTTAACGATTTTCAACAAACAGATAAATTTGCTAATGAATCTGAAGCTGGATCTGAGTCTGAACCTGATCATGACAAAGTCATCTTTGATAATCGAACTACTTCGCATCATAGTGATCAAGAAAGCAAACGTCTTAACATAATACATCAAATTCATATTCAAAAATCAAACTAGTCATTAATGATTTTGAAAAAGAAGTTATTGCATTAATTGATATTGGTGCTGATTTAAATTGTATCCAAGGAGGACTAATTCCAACCAAATATTATCATAAATCTACTGAACAATTAAGTTCTGCCAATGGAAGTCAAATACATATTAATTATAAACTACCCAAAGTTCATATTTGTCAAGATAATGTGTGTTTCAAAACATCTTTTGTCTCAGTAAGAAATTTAACTAATAAAGTTATTTTAGGCACACCGTTTATCTTTTTATTATATCCTTTTACTACCACTAATAAAGGAATAACTACACAAGCCTTTGGTCACACAGTTACTTTTAGATTTTTGTCTCTTCCTGAGATCAAAGAATTAAATCAATTAAAAGAGTGTTCCATTTCTCAGTCCATTAACAGATTAACTAAACAACTTAAATTTCTCAAAGAAGAAGTAAAGTATAAAAGAATTGAAACTCAATTAACTGATCCTTTACTAATATCTAAAATTGACAACTTTAAAAGTCAATTGGAAAATATTGTTTGTTCTACTTTGCCTAGTATTTTTTGGCATAGGAAAAAACATGTAGATACACTCCCATATATTAAAACTTTTAATGAATGAAAAATACCTACTAAATCTCGCCCTATTCAAATGAATCATGAATTAGTAGAAATGTGTAAAAAAGAAATTAATGAATTATTAAAAAACAATATTATTAGTCATAGTAAGTCACTTTGGTCTTATCCTGCTTTCTATGTTAATAAAAATGCTAAACTTGAACGAGGAGTTCCTCGATTAGTCATCAATTATAAACCATTAAACAAAGTTTTAGAATGGATTAAATATCCAATCCCTAATAAAAAAAGATTTAATTAAAAGATTAAGTCAAGCCGTCATTTTTAGTAAATTTGATTTAAAAAGTGGATTTTGGAAAATTCAAATTCATCCTAATAATCGTTACAAAACTGCTTTTACTACTCCATTTGGTCAATATGAATGGAATGTCATGCCTTTTGGATTAAAAAATGCTCCTAGTGAATTTCAAAACATTATGAATGAAATTTTCAATTCCTTTAGTCATTTTTCTATTGTCTACATAGATGATATCCTCATTTTTTCTAAATCAATTGATGAACATTGGAAACATTTAAATTCTTTTTGCCACCTCATTAAATATAATGGCTTAGTTATCTCTGCTCCAAAAATTAAACTTTTTCAAACAAAAGCCCAATTTTTGGGATATGATATTCACCAAAGCACTATTCTTCCCATTAGTCGATCCATTGAGTTCGCTTCTAAATTTCCTGATGAGATCCTTGATAAAAATCAATTACAACAATTTTTAGGTTCTTTAAATTACATTGCTGAATTTTATAAAGACCTTAGGAAAACTTGTCAACCCCTCTTTGATAGGTTGAAAGATAATCCTCCTCCTTGGTCTTCTATCCATACTTCCATTGTTCAACAAGTCAAAAAATATGTCAAGACTTTGCCTTGTCTTGATATTCCCGCTGAAAATTCTTTCAAAATTATTCAAACTGATACTTCTGATATTGGTTATCGTGGTATTCTTCTTTAGAAACTTACTCCTCGGTCATCTGAACAGATTGTTCGTTTCCATTCTGGTGTCTGGAATAAAGCATAGAAAAATTATAGTATTATTAAACAAGAAATTTTATCTTTTGTTTTATGTATTAGTAAATTTCAAGATGATATTTTAAATCAAAAATTTCTACTACGTGTTGATTGTAAAAGTGCAAAATATGTTTTAGAAAAAGATGTTCAAAACATTGCTAGTAAACATATTTTTGCCTGATGGCAGTTTATTTTAAGTATTTTCGATATTGATATTGAATATATACCTGGTAGTCAAAATTTTATTCTTGATTTCCTTCCGAGAATTTTTATAGGGGGGATAGAGGATGGCCACTCCTTTTATTTCCTATCATAAATTACAAGTCACCTTTTATAGAAACCTTATTTACCAAACTGCGTACCGTATTGCTTGTCTCAAAACAGCTCACAAAACTACTCGTTGTGCCTAATTTATACAGTTTCATCAAATTGCCAGTCGTAGACACTTACTTGCTCATTATACTAATTATCTTCATAATCACATGGACAAATTAGATATCCTCAATGGATGCTAAATTCTGTTCATTTCTTTTACAGATGTCTGGTCACAAACCTTTGAGACCTTCCAATAGGGCCCTTGTGCCAGCTAGTCAACCTATTGCTATTCCTTCCATTGAAATGATCAATCGTTACCAAGTTCTTAGTAATATTCCTAAACCTAGTTACACTTTTGCTCTTGCTTCCAATCCCTTTGCATCATCCTCACGAGCACTTACTCCATATCCACCCAATCCAGTAAACACTTCTTGTTCTCAATACATTAAATTCCAGTTCACCAATTTATTTTTCAAAGAACCTACTCACAAGAACAAACATTATGTTCTTGATCTAGTCACAAGTTATTTTCCTCCAGGATGGCATTTTATTCCTCTCCATCCTGATAAGTCAATTTCTTTTTACAAAGATATTCTCTTCCATCATAAGTTAATTGTTATTAAACCTATTTTTGATCAATTCCTCACTAGTAAAATTGTTTACCACTCACTTTACATTCATAACATTGTTTCTCTTGATGAATGGGGACTTCCTTTCCTCCTTCGTGATTTACCTAGTCATTCACTCCAATATAGTTATTATGACTATATGGATGCATGGTTTAAAGTTTTCTTATATCAAAATGAGTCATACAGTCATTCCTGGTTCGTCCAATTTGATCATCACTTTAAATCAGTTATCCCTACATGGTTCCTTAGATGGTGGTCTTATTATGGTGCCATTCCTGAGATTTTCCCACCCGTCTTAATGGAACAAGTCAACTACTTGTGTTCTGTTTACAACTTCAGTCAACACCAAAAACAGTTTCCTTCTTTGCTCATTTTTATATACAAATACAAAGTTCCATGGATATTTAAATAGCAATATTCAATTGATAACAACATAGTCATCCGGCAACACTTTGTGCAATGGTGGGATAACTTCAAAATTCCCCACATTATTGAACAAATCCAGCTTGAATTCCCAGTCAATGTTCATGCTCCAACTCTAGCCATGGTCAAAGCTCAGCAGAACCTAACTGCTTCAGCCACTCAAGGAAGCCAACTTCCTCCAGTCAATCTTGGAAGTCCTAATGATCTACCATCAAGTTCTTCCAAGCCCAAGTCATCTAAGTCCAAGATAGTCAAGCCAGATAAATCAAAGTCCAAGTCAACTCAATCAAAGCTCAAGGTTAAGCCTGGATCAGCCAGTGACAAACTACTACAAATGGCCCGTCTACTAATTGATCAAGCCTAGTCACAAATAGATGATGAACCCTCTGATGATGAGCCTCCTGAACTGGCCAAAAAGACCAGTTCGTCCAGTTCATCCAATTCAACTAAAGAATCATTTAATTATGATCCATATGGGGCCCAATTCCAAGATGCTCATGACCCATATGCCTGATATAGTCATTGGATTCCATGTAGTTATATTTATTAGCTTCAATCAATACTCTCATTTTGAGAAAAGCTACTGATATATATATATATATATCTATATTAATTCCCTCAGTCACATGCCTCTACCGAAAGTAATGAATAGTGAAAGAAAAGTCAAATTTACTATTCACTATTCATCAATCAAACAAAGTTACTATAGTCAAAAGCATCCATCAACTTTAGTCAATCACCAAAAGTTGTAGCTGGCTCCCATGTGCTCCTTTCAGCCAGATTCCTTCACAAGGCTCACAGTAAACTCCATTGCTTATAAAAGAGCCTCTTCAGTCAACTGCAATCAGAGTTAGAAAAACTGAGAGTTCCAATACCTCAAACAAAAGCTACCTCTGTAATTTAAATACTGAAAATTTATTTTCAAGCTATGTGTTTTGAAGAAGTATTTGCTTTATTTCGGTAAACAATTGTAAGTCATTTATTTCGATAGTTATTGTTAATTATAATATTTGTTAATTATATTGTGTAAATTTTATTTGTGCTTATATTTGTTAATTATATTGTGTAAATTTTATATGTACTGCTTCCGCCTCTTAATTATTATTATTATTATTATTATTATTATTATTATTATTATTATTATTATTATGAGCTAAACAAACCACTTGGATTATAACAATACACTATGAAATATAAAATATGAAAATAAATATGAGATAAACGAACCACTTAGATTATAACAAAACACTATGAAATATAAAGTAAGAAAATAAATATGAGATAGAAAATATAAGAAAATGAAAGACTAGAAATTCACCTTCCAAAGAAAATTGAACTTCTTTTTTTCCAAACTTCCTCTTGATCACCCTCAAGTTTAGGAAGTGTGTTCTCAATTCTCAATTCAAAACTAGAATTTGAGCTTGGAATGACGGTTTTGAACAAGGGTATGATCACTCTTTTCTTTGCAAGAATACTCTTTATTTGATTAAGGCTTTGAGTGGTTTTGATAGTGGAAGATAAGATGTAAGAGCTATGTAACTTCACTAGTTTGGCAAGATAACTCTCTTGTTTTTAAGAATTTTTTTCTTTCAAATTCAAACACAATTTTAGCATTCTTTCCCTACACTTCTCTTCTTCAAAATTCATCTATAAATTCAAGACTAGAGCTCTCATTATATAGCCAATGCAAGTGGGCAATGGTGGAAGACAAAGTGGAGGACAATGTGGAAGACAAAGTGGAGGATAAAGTGGAAGACAAAGTGGAGCATTTTTGGGAAGACAATGTATAATGGAGGTGAATGATGAATGGTGATGGTGGTATGTGATTTATAAAAATAGATGATGAGTTGAGATGGTAGGATATGATTATGAAAGATGGTGAGTGGAGATGGTGGGATGTGATTATGAAAGTAGATGGTGAGTGGGAATGGTGGGGTGTAATTATGAAAGTGGGTGGTGAGTGGAGATGATGGGATGTAATTAGTGAGTGGGGATGGTGGGGTGTGATTATGAAAGTGGATGATGAGTGGGGATGGTGGGGTATGATATGAAAGTGATAATGAGTGGAGATGGTGGGGTATGAGTATGAAAGTGGATGGTAAGTGGGAATTGATGGGATGTGATTATGAAAGTGGATAGTCAGTGAAGATAGTGGGGTATGATTATGAAAGTGGATAGTGAGTGGAGATGGTAGGGTATGATTATGAAAGTGGATGATGAGTGAGGATTGATTTGTAGGAAATTTGGTAGTGGAAGTTGGTGAATTTTGGATGAAAAAATAATTTGGCCAAAAATGTATGAATGTTGGGATTAAAGCTCAAATTTCATCTCTCTTACTGAGGATTCTGTGAGAAACACATTCTGATTGCCATCATCAACTAATCAAAATAAAGCGCCCAAGTCTTAGGGCTCGTCAAAATGGGGTGTCTACAGAAATACTCTGAGAGTTTCACCATTCGTGCCTTGCGGTACATCCAGGAGGCACAAAGATATAGCACGATCTTAATCTCCAGTTTTGGTGGAGATGTATGAAGAAGGATGTAGCTGTGTTTGTGTCAAGGTGCCTTACTTATCAACAAGTGAAAGCCGAACATCAAAGGACAGCAAGTTTGTTGCAACCCTTGCCTATAGCCAAATGGAAGTGGGAACACGTCATGATGGATTTTATTGTGGCTCTTCCGAGGACTCAACAGGGTAGTGATGCAATTTGGGCGGTAGTTGACCGATTGACTAAGTCGACACACTTTATACCTATGCATGTGAGTGACTCGATAAATTATCTTGCCAACCTTTACATTAGGGACATAGTGAGGTTGCATGGAGTCTCTGTGACGATTATTTCAAATAGAGATTCGCGTTTTATGGCTCGGTTGTGACAGAGCCTACAGAGTGCCTTGTGCACGAGATTGACCTTGAGCATAGCGTATCATCCTCAGATTGATGGGCAATCAGAGCGTACTATTCAAATCATTGAGGATATTCTTCAGGGTTGTGTCCTCGACTTTAAGGGGTCGTGGGAGAGGTATTTTCCCTTGGTGGAGTTTACCTATAATAACAGTTTCCAATCAAGCATTGGCATGGCATAGTTTGAGGCCTTGTATGGCCGATCGTGTAGATCATTTGTTTGTTGGGTTGAGGTGGGTGATGCACTTATGTTGGGTCCAGAGTTAGTCCGGGAGATAGCAGAGAAAGTTGCACTTATCTGTAGGAGGTTGGTTACGGCTCAGAATCACTAGAAAAGTTATGCCGACCATAGGAAAAAACCTTTGTCTTTTGAGGTGGGAGATCATGTATTCTTGAAGATATCACCTAGGAGGGGTTTGACAAGGTTTGGAAAGAGTGGGAAGTTGTCCCCTCGATTCATTGGGCCTTTTGAGATCCATGAGTGGATCGAAGTGGTAGCTTACCATTTGGCCTTGCTACCACAGCTTTCTGGGTTTATAAGGTGTTTTATATTAGCATGCTTCGGAAGTATGAGCCGGATCCATCGTACGCATTGGATTGGACCAACTTAGAGGTAGATGAGGATGCCTAGTATGAGAAGAGACTAGTGAGAGTCTTTGATACCCAAGACCAAGTCTTGCGAGACAAGACAATTCTCTTGGTTGAGGTATTGTGGAAACATCACGGAGTTGAAGAATCAACGTGGGAACGTGAGTTGGAAATTCGTGAAAAATATCCAAATTTATTTGTGGAAGCTTTAACATATATTATATTGTTATTATGTTAATGAAATATGAAAACACTGTATATATTTTGGAAATATGGAAACATTGTATATGTTGTTTATATTTTGAAAATGCTAGTTTATTATAAACATTGTATATGTTTTGGAAATATAAATTATGCATTCAGTGTTGAGGATTTGTTTGTCGTGTTGATGGGATTGGATGATCGGGAAATGGGTCATGAAGAAGGAATTGATAGATGATCATTATTGTAATTGGTTTAAGTATAACTTCAAAACTTGATTTGAAATTTTGGGGATGAAATTCTTTAAGGGGGGAGGTTATAGCGATTCCAGTTTTGACCCGACCCATTTGATTTTCTGGACTCGGGTTTTACTGTTTCTGGATGTTGTTCATGTCTTTCTCCGTTTATTCTTACTTGAGTTTGGCGATTGGGTGTTATGATTGCGTTTGGGACAGGTTGATCGCTTAGTTTCCAAACTTTTGTTGTCCAGATTTTTGCTCCTCCGCTCGAGCGGCACTTCTTGCGCTTGAGCGGGCTTTGTAAACTCTCAATATTTTTGCAGGTTTGCAAAAAATACTGGGAGAGTGTATTCTACACTCGAGCGGATCATTCTGCGCTCAAGCAGGCTTAGCTCTAGCAGCCTTTCTTGCACTCGAGCGTTGGTCTATTGTTTGCAAAACTACTAGGAGTGTGCATTCTGTGCTCTAGAGCTCGAGCGGAACATCTTATTGTGTCTGACGCCCGAGCATCAACTCTTGCGCTCGAGCGGACTGTGCGTATATCAGTTTGTAACGGCCACATTTCACATCACTTTTTCATCTCTTCCTCTCTCTAAAACATTTCAAAACCCTAGATCTTGAGTTTTTCTCTCTAGAACTCACATTCTCTCTACTTTTTCATCTAGATCTATTGGATTCTCTACCCGGGTACCTTTGTTAAAAAAGTAGTTCGTCTCAAGAGCTCTATTTTGATCCAATCGGAACTTGGTTTCGGGATCTTTGAAGTCTATTCATCTCTTCCTTTGGTCTTCAATCTAAACTTGAGGTAGGGACTTTCTACACTCTCCTATGTTTTTTTTAACTTAGTTATTTGATGTTGTGTAAGAAATGTTGGGATTTGGAAGATTTTAGACAAACCTAGGGTTTTGGTTTAAAATCAAAAGAGGGCTTTCCAAATAGAGATATTGAGAATGGTTATGGGTATGGATATGAGGATGTGTTGTATTAAATTTGTTGATTTTGACTTGTGGGTTGGATTTGAGAGAGAATGGAGTTTTTTCCTAAAATGTTTAAAATAATTATTTTGTATAAATAATGAGATTAGCATTGGAAATATGAAATTGGATGAATATTTATATAAATAGTGGAGTTGGATGTGTATTGTCTCTCACCTATAGAAATTTGGATAATTTATCTGTCTTGAAAATTGTATATCTGTTTAGAAATATTTGTTTTGAGCTATCAGTAGAGGATAGTTATGATTGTTATAGAAATTACATGAGGATTAGGTGGATTGAAACTAATCTTTTATTGGTTGTCATTGCATATGACTGTGTTTTAATACATTTTATATGTATGATGCTTGGGAGGAAAATGAGGATGTACTCCATGTTTGGGGAAAAGAAAGGGGATGAATTCCAGTGAATTAAGTTGACCCGTGTGTCCAGGGTGAAAGTCCCGAAAATCGCTTGTATACATGGGTGTCAATCCCGAGGACGAAATTTTCGTAAAATGGCAAATGAATGTGCTTGTATGATAACTATATCGATTTGAGACCCGATGAATTGTATTCTCAGTATTGGTTGGTTGCATGAGATGGATATGAACATTGAAATGAGATATAAAACTTGGCACAATATGATCTTGTAATTATGAACGGTTTTTATCACAGACATTGTATATGCACATCATACTTATATCTTTGTTAAGATTCATACATTGTGTTAGATTGTTTCTACTGAGTTTTGCCTCACCCTACTTGGGAAAAACATTTTCAGGTGCCGGTGATATACCTCTGCCAAGGACTTAAGCTTGGGAGGATTGCGGAGCTGAGGGCTCAATTGTGTTCATTTTATAATCAACTTTTGTACAAGCCTATGGCTTTATGTGTATTGAGCTTATGACTTATTTTTGTTGTAACCAAACAGTGACTTGGAAAAATGTAAGCCAGTAAGGCATATGATTAACTGTGTAGATTTCACTCATCTTTGCATTTGTTACTTTTGTATATTCAACTTTGAGTAATGAATGGGTGTATTTTGATTATGCTTTCACATCTGTAATGGGTTCATTGTATTTATTTTGGGGGTGTTACACACACACACAGAAAGAACCTCGGAGATGAGGCGTCGGAGTAAGAGCGGCCATCATCAGAGATGAGACAAAGAGAGCGGCCTATTGTTTTTAGATCTGAAATGAGGAGCGATCGTCGTTGTCGTAGGTAAAGATGATGGTGCCAATAGTGGGCGGTGGAGATGGTGGTGATGGGGGAGAACTAGGGTTAGGATTTTTTAGGTTTTAGGTGTAAATTGAAGGATAATGGGGAATGTTAGAGATGAGGGTAATAAATGAATTGTATAAATTATAAATAAAAAATAAAAAATAAAAAAAAAAAACTGATGGTGTAAGAAGTTAGATTGGTGGTGTAAGTAGAATAAATCTAAAAATATAAGTAGTAGAAGAGGGATTTATCAAAAAAATGACTCCTAAAAAATAAAAGAGTTTATTTTTGGTGCAGCTTATTTAAGCTACTTAATAGTTTTTTATTTTGAGAGTTTATGTCAAATTGTTTAATATAACTTTTGCTTATAATTTATTGGTCAAAAAGAGCTTAAATAAGTTGACAAAATATGACTTATGGAAACGGTTTAAAGGGTCCTTTTGATTTTTACTCTTGAATTATTAATTTATAATAAGTTACCCCAAAGAGCACCATAGTCATCACAGCATGTTAAAGTTTTTTAAAATACATTTAAGAGAACATAAAGTCTGTCATTCCATAAAAATCTATTAGAAAAATATTCAAAAGAGTAGATCAATAGTAGGGGTGTGCGCGGTACAGTTCAGGCGGTTTGAGGATAAAATTATAAACCGAATGACAGATTGAAAAATTGTAATTTGAGTGGTTTTTGACGGATTAGCGGATTGAAGAATATTCTAACTAATTATCAAGTTTTTGCATAATATATAACACAAATTTGCATAATATTTATCATATATATAACACAAACTAATTTTACATAATATTTTTCATATATATAACTATTAATTTGTAATAAATTTTACATATTAAATCTCTTTCACACTCATTTTACTTTGATATTTCATTATAGGTTGAAATATATATATATATATATATTAACTATAGTGGAGCGAGGCGGTTTCAAAGGTGAATTATGAATTTTAAAATTTAAACCGCGGTTAACAGATAAAACAGTGCGAATTGATACAAATCAGTGCGAATTTGGTGATATTTTACCCAGCCTCATAATAATATGGATAAATTTTTACATTTAATTAGAAAGTACGAATAATTTTATGATTAATTTTTTTTTTTTGAATTTATAAACAATGAGAATAGTAAACAAAAAATTGCATTGCATAAATTGCAACAGCTCTTAAAATTGTAAGGTTGTCAACCCATGTATTTGCTTATCAATAACCATTTATGTTAGTTTTGCCACCCTATGAGAAAAAATAAATAAACTATAATTGGTCATGTTTATGCTCATTTGGTCATGGTCACACTCAATTTTCGAGATTTTTGTGTTGCAAATTACCAAGCAAAGGAATCAAAGAGAATAGGGTCACTGCTATACTAAAGGCATAACAGTAACTGTTGTATTTTAATTTGAGGTGTATTATGAGCTTATTTTTATGATCTGAATTGTTTATTTTGAAGGGTTTGTTGAGTACTTCATGCCTATCAAAAATCATATTAATCGGATATCAATAACTATATGATTTTTGGTATCCGATTAACATGATTTTTGGTAGGCATAAAGCACTCAAAAAACCCTACAAAATGAACGATTCAGATCATAGAAATAAGCGCATAATATACCTCAAATTGAGGCACAACACATCTCCAAAATCAAAGGACTTTGGCAAATTTTTTCTACTTACCTTAGGCAGTCTATCTCTTTTTTTATGAATTGCTAGCGCATAGTCATTTCATTCTCTCTTAGATTGTGTTTGGTTTATGACTTTAAATAGAAATTTAGGAACAGAAAGAAAAAATGTAAGTGAAATGTAAATGAAATATAGTTATATTTCACATACTTTTTTTCTTTTTTCCTTTTCAATTTTTTTCTCAAATCAATAAAGCAAACACAACCTTAGGATTCAATCGTGTATAAACATTTGTGATATATCCTATATTCCCCTATCTCAAGACTAACGATAACCTTATTAGTCAGTTTTGTTTTGTTATTCTCTAAAAATTAACTAGCCTCTCTATTGATTAAAAGACTTCTATGATCAAATCAATTTTGTCTCCCTTTATAGGGGCTGACCAATCTGTGTGGTATGGTTTAGTCGAGTAAAAATATCTATTTCAATTTTTCCCATTTCCAAAGTTATCTTGTCACAAATTAATCAAGTTAATGAAATCTAATGATTTGGTAAATTGTTGTCAATTTAATTACTGCCGTTGTTTGGCCTTCTTTTCCATTTTATAGGGAGTGTTATTTATGTGGTTTGAGGGCTGCAAACAAAGTGTATTAAAGAATTTATTTAAATAAAAAAAAATATACAATTTATTTGAGTTGGAATTCATAATATTATTTTCTTAGAAGCTAGGCATTCCATGGGTAGGTGAGCTCCTTCCTTGGCATAAGGATCCTCTAGAGTGAAATCCTACAACAATGATCTCCTACGGTGATGCATGGATGGCTGACACCTGTCCTACTTAACTTCCAAGGGCTGAGATGCAAAATTTGAAAAAAAAAAAAAAATTCAGATTTCAAAATTTCCTCCAGCTAACGACTCTGCCTCCCAACGCCTCCGTCGCCCTGTCGCCTGCTGACTCCTGTCGACGCCAGCCGCTCCTCCTCTTGGACCATCGTGCAAGATCTCTCTCTCTCTCTCTCTCTCTCTCTCTCTCTCTCTCTCTCTCTCTCTCTCTCTCTCTCTCTCTCTCTCTCTGCACTTGAAAGTCTAAATGGTTTCAATGCTTGAAATTTTGTCTTGGGGTTTCTTCACTGATTTAACTCATTTTTCTCCCTCCAAAATTCACCTTCAATCATAACCTTTCCTTGCATATCTCTATTTTCAAAAATATTTCTATTAAACTTGTAAATATTCTAGGGAAAAAAATGGTGATGGGAAGTGCTAAAATTTATTATTGTTTATAAGAATTTGATGAGGTAATTAATTGTAAACAAAAAAGGAAATAAAAATTTTCTACTAATAATAAAGCATTTATGCTTCAACAGACTCTTCCCTTCATTCAAACTATTTGGGTTTCTTTCTGGTAATCAATCTCTCACTCTCTCTCTATCTATTTCTGGTAATCACTTCATTCAAGCTATTTGGATTTCTTACTGGGTATTGTATCATCATAAATTATCACCAATTTTCAGTATAAAAATTAAATTTATTGTTTCCACATGATTATAATATATATATTGATTCATTACTTTGGAGGGGTAGAAATAGGACTTTCTTCTTTTGATGGGTCGCCGGTGATTTCTCTTAGGTTGGTGTTGTTGCTGCTCTTCTCTTTCTTCTTCTTATTTCTCTTCTGTTTTTTCTTTTTTGCTGTTTGGGCTTTCATCACCAAAAGCACGTCATTTTGGTGAAGAAGTGATCTTAGCCCTTCGTTCTATTAATAGGACAGGTGTCGCACCCTTACCAATTCACTCGACCAGATCATTGTAGGATTCCACTCTAGAGGATCCTTACACCCTTCCTTGAGTCATTTAAGAAGTTTATACTTGTTGGTCCATTTCGATGATGGGTCCCTTTAGTCCTTGATATTTTATAAAATTTAGTTGTCATAAACAATTGTTGAACATAATGATATAGTCTAATGTATTATACACCATCTCACAGCCTATCAAAGCAAGATTCATCTTTGGTTAAGGAAAGTAAAACTTTTAAATCCTATATAAGTTATATTCAAAGCTACGAGATATTCAACCAGTTGTACAAAAATAAATAATAAATAAAAAATTTAATGGTTTGGTGGATGGTTGTGATATGACTTAAAATTAATATTGCAAGCATGAAAGATGTTAAATTTGATTATTAAAAAATAGTTTACATATTCACTAATGCTTTATTTATTTGGATTGAAAACACTTTTTAATGAAAATTATTTTTTACGAAAAAAAAATTTAGAAAATATTTTCTACAAAAAATATTTTTTTATATATTTGGTGGTGGTGATGATGAAACGAAAGTGGAGGTGGAGGTGGTGGGTATGGTGGTGGGGCAATGGTGGCAGTGGCCATGCTGACAGTGGTGTAGTTGTAGCAGTGTGGTGACATTTATAAAATTTTAATCCAAAAAATGTTTTTTGCATTTTAAAAGTGGAAAATATTTTCTGCCTAAATAGGTTTATTTTCCATTGAACATGAAAAATATTTTCTGTGGATTTTTGTTTTCTATTATACCAAATATCAAAAAATACAAAAAATATTTTTTTTTAAATATTTTTTTTCTCAAACAAACGGAGTGTACTACCAATTGATTGGAAACATGTCAAGTTAAAAGACAATGATAGTAGAGTTGGGGATTGTTTTTTATTCAAAAGTTGTAACTTTTAGCCTTTAATTACTCGTTCAAAAAAAAAAAAAAAAAAAAAATTGCTTTTAATTTCAGTTAATTGAAATAACAGGTTTATTATAACTTGTGATAGTTTAAGCTTGTTTTAGGCCAAATAAGTTTGTTTATGGCTCCTTCTCAACTTTCTAATTATGCGAGATGTTTTTTTAATTAAATTACTTAAATATCCATCATCTTTTTTAAATTTGTCATTTTGCCCCTGTATAAACCCGCCTACTCTATTTCTTTCACTGTCGACCTCTTTAAAAAAAAAAAAAACAAATCCTTTTAATTTCAGTTAAAGTGAAATAATAGGTTTATTATAACTTATGATAGTTTAAGCTTGTTTTAGGCCAAATAAGTTTGTTTACGGCTCCTTCTCAACTTTCTAATTACTTAAATATTCATCATCTTTCTTAAATTTGTCATTTTGCCCCGGTATAAGTATAAACCTTCCGCCTCCTCTATTTCTTTCACTTTCAACCTCTTCAAAAAATAAATAAATAAATAAATAAAGTTAAATTGAAATAACAGGTTTATCATAACTTATGATACTTTAAGCTTGTTTTAGGCCAAATAAGTTTGTTTACGCTCCTTCTCAACTTTCTTATTATGAAAGAAGTTTTTTTTTTATAATTAAATTACTTAAATATCCATCACCTTTCTTAAATTTGTCATTTTGCCACTGTATAAACCTTCCACCTCCTCCATTTCTTTCACTTTCAACCTCTAAGACTATTAGGATAAAAAGGTTACATAACAAAAATCACTCAACAATTTCTTTAAACAAACAATATTCTGCAAATTTAAATTTATAATATGTTAAAAGCTTATGCTCCAACTATAATTTATAATCTATTAAACTATAATCTATAATATGTTCTTCCATATGTTTTTTTTTCAAAATTTTCTAGTGTGAGCTCATAATGTAAACTTTCTTGTTTTCTTCCATGTTTTTTCTTGGATTCTTGTATTTTTCTAGTGTTTTCTTATTAAGTTATCAAAGACATAAACCGAGCAGTGTCTTAAAAGCTACTTCTTGTTTTTTTGTACAGCCATGACCGTGGCAACATAATTTTTTTAGATTTATCTTCAAAATACTTAGACAAGAAGTATGCTTTTAAAATTGACTGCTTATCTTTTAAAGACAAATTTGATAAAAACATGTGGTTACAATTATCGGATCAATATGATTTTTTTCAAGTATGATCTACACATATAAAATGACCGGAACAAATCACTTAACTAGAATTCGTAATAGACACCACAAACCTAAATAGAAGTTCATAAGAGAACTTGCTCCCTAAAAAAATGCCATAAAAATGTTAGAAATTTGCTTAAGAAGTCCCACAATTTGGGAGACTGCAGGTTAAAAATCAAAATTAAATTGTATCTGATTTGGCTTTTGAAAAATTGAGACATTCAATATTATGAATTTTTTGAGCTCTTTTTGGTGGGCTTTAAACGATGGGAACTACGTTCATTGACAAAAAGGAAAAGCATGAAAATACGGTATGAAAGCTATCCCATCTACTGGAATACATATAAATATTTATATAATTATGTACATACTAAAAGGGAATTCTTAGTGCAATGTGTAAATTTGCTTTGCATTAAATCACTCCTGTTCACTATGAAAGTTGTTGATAGTGATCTTTGCCCTCTTTGTGATACTATCCCTGAGACTCCGTTCGGTTGGAAATTTAGGAAGAGATCTAAAAAAAAAGTAGGTGAAAAGTTAGGGATCGTGAAAGATTATCCACCGTTAGATTACACATATAATAAAATACTATACACTAATCAAAAAATGAAAATTTTTCATGAAGCATTTCATGATATTTTTTTCATGATCCTTATTATTCATGAATAAAATAGGGAGAACTACAAGCAGATGGAAGAAGAGAAAAAAATTACCAACACATGGAGGAGTGTAAGTGACATTTGCACCTCACAACCTTTTATTTGCACCCCAACCACAGACACACTTGCACCTCCATGTCTATGTAATTTTTTTTCTCATTCTCCCACCTGCATGTAGTTCCCCCAATAAAATATATCTATATTACACCTATATTCACATATCTTTTTCCTTTCTCTTTCCAAATCCCCTAACCAAACAGGGATTATTTGGAGGCAAAAAAAATTTAGGAAGCTTTGGATATCCCCCCCCTCTTGTTCTAGCATCTTTTTCGAATAATCTTACCGATTGGGTTAACTCCAACTGTTCCTCTCATTGACATTATCACTGTCACGATCCAAACCTGCTCCTGTAAGTTTAGCGTTGTAACCGGCTAGTAATCCTTGGATTACCCAACGCCTCTGAAAGGAATAACACATGATTAGGGGCTGGGGAAGCAGATATATAAAAATATACATAGTCCATCGAGCTGTACAGACATACATGTGACAGATAATCTTAATTTTATAAGCATACATATAACGTCATGATGGTACAATATTTACACGGCATCCCATGTACATATAAACAGAACCTTTGTTCGTAAACCAAAAGAAACAAAGTCTTAAACATTCACAAAACATGGCCACAAGACTTGACTTAATCCGGAACCTCCTCGGGAGGCACAAAAGGTGGCTGACAAACATAAAATTCTTCAGGCAACATCTCAAGCCTGCTCACAAGCCTGCTCACCTACATACATAATAAATAAATAGTGAGTGGGAGCCCGGTGAATAATAACAGAGTAAAGGATTAAATGAATGATATCCCAAAACTAGTTCAGAAACTAGAGTTCACATCAAGATAGATTCATATTCGTATTCTTATTCAGAATATATATAGAAATCAGAGTTTATGCTTAATTGTCATTAGTACATCCATTAGCGCTAACAGATCATATACAGGGCATCATAGATCATACTTGTCAGTTCCATAAAGAAACCTCCGGTCATGTACAGATAACTTATCAGTTCCGTAAAGAAACCTCCAACTTGGGAACAAATAACTTGTCAGTTCCATATAGGAACCTCCAGCCGAGTACAGAAAACTTGTCAGTTCCATAAGGAACCTCCGGTCTAGGTACAAATAGCATATTTGAATCACAACATAAATGCCACAAATATTTGTCAGAGTTAGAAAATCATTCATAGTATAAAACATAGCATTTCTTAGAACAGATCTTATTCCATATACAGAAAATAATTTAGCTTGAACATAGCTTTACTAAGTTATTACTCACAAATAACAGATGGTTCCAAGTAAACGAACAGAGTAGGCAATTCAGATATCTTGTGGTGCGTAACCTACACAGATACAGAACGAATACGTGCAGAATTACACACCCAGAAATATTAACTTGGTTATTTCTTATCTTGGTGTGTTTCTACTTTTTATCCTCATTATTGTATATTAATCTTAGCCTAGGAATGCCTAGGATGTAATAAGGATGCAAAAATGCATTTGAAAACACTTGGTCAAAAATACAGGAAACAGGGGTCTTACTTGAGCGCAACTTCCTTCGCTCGAGCGGACATGTAAACATGTAAGGGGTCGCTTGAGCGATCTGTAAACTTTGCAAAAGTACTGGTTGCTCGATTTTTCCGCTCAATGCTCACTCGAACTTGAGACTCAAGTATTCGGTCTAGTGCAACTCTTGTCGCTCGAGCGGTCTGTAAAAATACGAAACTTCTGGGAGCTTGCATTTTACGTTCGAGCTAACTTCTGGTCACTCAAGAGAAAGTGCAAGATCACAGAGTGGTCGCTCGAGTGGAGAAGTAAAATCTGGAATTTTCAAATTGCTCTGTCCAGTGCAAAACTCAAATTCAAGGTTGCAAATCATGGTCTTTTGGGCCAAAAACTTGAGGAAACTTATATAAACTTGGAAAACATGGTGAATTAAAGATCATTCCTTGAAACCAAGGCCCAAAAGTATGTGAATTGCTCAAAACCAACTTAAAAGTTTTCAAAATATGATATGCATGCAAAGTTATGCTCTTCAACCATCCATAACATGTTCAATTTAAGTGTTTAGTACAAAACCAAGTTGAATGATGAAATCATAGCCAAGGTAAGGTCATGCATGCGAAGGTTCTTGCTTAAACAACTTCAAAACTTCATGATATGATCCATATTCTTCATTCTAGCTCAATTC
This sequence comes from Camellia sinensis, assembly GCF_055761805.1. NCBI lineage: Eukaryota > Viridiplantae > Streptophyta > Magnoliopsida > Ericales > Theaceae > Camellia > Camellia sinensis. The sequence goes on from NC_138963.1 coordinate 149,013,196, forward strand.
TCATGAAATTCACTCAATCCTTTGAATCCATGGTTTAAACATCAAAATTATACAATCCAAAGGTTGAATTCCTACCTCAAGCTTGAATTATCAAGTATAGAAGTGTAATCTTTGAAGTTCCTTCCAATTCCTCCAAGTCTCTAGCAATCACTCTACAATTGAGCTCAAGTTTCCTCCTCTCTCACTCTCATACGTTTTTGTCTTCAAAGATGAGGGATTAAGAGTGCAAAAATGTATAAATGGTGTAGAGAGTGGCCTTATATAGGCCCATTACATTGACTTAATTAGTCTTAGCTTAAACTAAGCAAATGAGCATTAATTAATCTAATTATTTCGTTCTGAATCGAATTTCAATTAAACTTATCATAATATTCTAAAAATTCCAACTAACACGTAATTCAAGTCAATTTCGCGATTGGATGCCGATAAGGCCTTCAATTCACAGTACAAAATAAAAACAGAAACAAATATTCCTACGATAGACAGATAAAAACTCATATAGCACATAACACATGCAATTAACTTAGGATTTCTTCTTGATTGCTTATTAGGCATAATTAATCATGGATTAAAGTTAATTAGAGATCAATGTTGTTACAATCACTCGGCAACCGTCTAGTCCATTCTCTTTTCCTTATCTTGTTGGTACATCTGAAAAAATAAAAACACTCGCATTTTCGACCCAAACCACTATTTCTTACTCAATCCATCGAATGCTGTAGCTCAGGCCTTTGGATGGCAATTCATTGCCAATCATTGTCCTAGAAAGAACCATTCAACTCCCACATTTGTTAATTGGACAACCCCCAGAATGGGATTTTTCCAACTTAACACGGATAGAGTATCAAAGGAAATCTGGACCAAGCCTTCGCTGGTGGACTAATTCGTAATCATTTAGGTAGATGGATGTGTGGTTTGACTAGAAACATTGGTGTTTGCTTAAGCATCTCGGCTGAATTCTATGCCATGTGAGACGAACTCAAGCTTGCACTTAACAACAACATAAGGAATTTGGAAGTGATGCAGTGCTCTTAAAACATCTCATTTTGTGGACCAACCAAGAAAATCATCACCTCACAAATTTTGTAACTGATTGCAACTATCTATTAAAAAAGTTAGGTGTGGTGATCTCGAATCATATTTACAGAGAAGTTAATAGCTATCTTCTAGTCAATCAAGGAGTGTTTTTTTGCTTAAGGCTTACATATGTTTTCTTCTTCCCCTCGTATTAATATTCAACTAGTAGATGATACTAGAGTGCTTAGCTACCCTAGAATGATGTAGTAACGTTTAATAATTTTATGGGCACTCGCTCCATAAATTCAAATTCAAATTTTGTTTGGCCAAAGGTCCAAGTGCTAAAATACTTTGTCCATAAAGACAAACTTAGGCAAAATAACCATGCATATATATGCCGATCAAAAAAAAATGCATATATATATATATATATATATTTCATAACCGGTTCATTATTCCCAAACCAAACCTATTATTCTTTCTCTTCTCCACTCTTCTCTCTTTCTCTCTCTCTCTCTCTCTCTCTCTCTCTCTTTCTCTCTCTTTCCTCTTCCATCTCTAGATCTAGGGTTTTTTACTCCTCCCATTACATCGCCGCAACCACCGCCTCACCAACGTTATCACCCACTGTGCCCCAACCCCATACCACCCCAAAACAGGATAGTGATCATGACTTACCAGTAGTGTCAAACTACCAAAGGCCTAACAAGACAAAACGAGGTTGGATAAAAATGTTGGGGCTTATGCGGAATTACATCATTGTCCATTAATTATTGAGAGTCCATCCAAAACCTATGCATAGATTATATGACACAAGTAAATCGCTTTATTTTTTTATGCCTGACATTTACAAGTTCAACATAAAAAAAAAAGGTACAATATCTACAAATATATAGCCAGCAAAAGCCAAAACTCGAAGACAAGATCTTTGTTCGAAAGCACTAACTCCCAAAAGTAGAAAAACAAAAGAAAAAGACTTCTAGCTTGGTCTTTCATCCACAACAAGATCCTCGTCATTACCTATATACATATAGAGTAGATGGGTGAGGTAAAGCCATTGAATAATAGCATAGTAAAGTGGTTAATGAATGAACACCGATGAACTTTTTTTAAAACCAAGAACAATATCATTTTGAACATAAAATAATTTGCAAATGATAATAAAACCGAACTTGCAAACATATGCATAGCGATGACATTCTCAATGCATTTCGGAACGGAACATAATCCACAACATATGGCTGAAGAGCTCAGTTAGTAAAAGATTATTAGCTTGATTCCCAATAACCAGTAGATTTCAAGAAGTCATCTTAATACATGATACAAAAATATAGGATGTTTATTCATGAAAAAACATAATATCATAGCTTTCATAAAAAACCATACATTTCCATTTCTAATCATAAATTTTAAGAACATAACTTTACTATATTACTCATAATTGGCTTCACAAACAAGGGTTTAGTCGTCCTCAAGCTTAACCTATACAAAACAAGAATAAAAACACTTAAGTATTGAACAATCTTAAACTTCCTATATCACGTGTTATGCAATTAGCCTTTAATCTTCTTTTTTATTCAAACGTGTTTCAAGTGGGTTTCTAATTATGTTCTCCTTGTGATTAGGTGCCAAAACATGCCTAAAAGTGTCTCGAGAATTCTAGGAAAACAAGTGGAATAGGATGTGAAATTGTGCTGAAACAGGTCAGTTCGCTCGAGTGGTTACTTCACCGTTCAAGCGGTGAACGAGTCTTTCTAGAATTTGCAGGACTGCAAAACAAAATATTGAGAGCTACAAAAGTGCGCTCGAGCGGTAGCACACTTTTCTTATCGCTCGAGCGGTGAACCGACTTAGTTAGATTTTCAAGACTACAAAAACTTAAACTTCTGGATGGTCACCATGTCAGCTCGAGCGGTTATGAACAGAGAATTGCTGTTCGAAATCTGCTTTGTTTTGCAGATTGTTCCAAGGATGCTATGGTTGTTTCCTATCAATTTTCCAACTCCCAAACATACATAAAGGATGTTAAACATGGCAACAAGTTTATTTCTTAAATCAATTGCATCAAATTCCTATTTGTTTTCAAGGTACAAATCATAATTCAAGCTTAAAAGGAAACTTTCATGGTTTTCAACTTTTGTTTTCAAAACTCAAACCCAAAGTTAGAGAATCATAGGAAATCAAGGAAACATGTGAAAAGAAAGGTGTAAGGACATTCAAAATCTCGAAAACGAACTTAAAAATTTGGAAATCCTATAGTTTTTTTTCTTAGTTCGACACCCTAGTTAGCTTCTGTTCCTTTTTCCTCTAAGTTCTTCATTTCTAATCCATTTTCATCCTAGCTTTTTCATGATTCATGATGCTAAATAAGTCTACTACAAGATTTAGGATAGAAATCGCACCTTGAAGCACTTCTAGGATTAGTTCCTGGTTGAATCTTCTTAGGTTCTCCATTTTCTCCATCAGTTCCCTCTTTCTTTCATTTTTCTCCCATTAGTTCTTGATTCCTCCATCTTTTTCCTCTCTTTTATTTGATTAGGGACCTAAGGTTTTATATGGTGCAGTTAGGGCAAAGGTGCAACACCCTAAATTAACTAATTCTCCTAGCTTAGGCTTAGCTAATTAAGTTACAGCTAGGTAATCCAGTCTTATTCTAATTTTACTTAATCTAATTAACTCTCTCCTAAACATACATACTTATCACTAATCCTAGTCAACAAATAACAAATAACATAGAATGGCCAAGGTCATAAGACTATCACGATCCAAACCCACCCCTATAGGTTTAGCATCGTAACCGGCCAGTAATCCTTGTATTACCGAAGGCCTCTGAATAGATTAACAAGATTAAGGGGCTAGCGGAAGCGAATACATAAATATAGTTGTCCAATGAGCTGTGCTGACTTATATGAACAGAATATTTAAAACTTTATATACATATTTAAATATCATCCATACATTATACCCACACACATTACAGTATTTTAAGTACAACCAACGACATCAAATCAAGTCTTATATATACAGAAATGACAGATCTTAAACACTGGACGCTTCAGGAACCTCCACGTGAGGCACAATGGTTGGCTGACAACGGAACACAGATCCAGACAAAAGCCTTCAGACTCAGGCTCCAGAATGCTCACCTATACATATATATGCACACGATGAGCTAAAGCCCAACGAATAACATTAAGGTAAAGAGTTTAGTGAATGAAATCTGAATATATCATAAGCAGAAAACAGACCAGAGCATAATCATTCTCATATCAAAATATAATAATGGTACATCCCATAGAACATATCACAGAACGTCTTCTGACTAAAGTAATCGGTTCCGGATACCGATTAAACACATAGCACCACAATGAAGTGGCTAACAAGATCTCGTAATTACGTTATGTCATGGACCCGCATTTCATGCCATCCCCCATGACTTGGAACTATCTATGGATGCCATAATAGATTTCAAACATAGACTATTCATTCACGAAAATAGATATCATTTCAGAAATCATAGCTTATCATATTTTATTTGGAACATAATTTCATATAAACGTATCTTTACGATAACGTTACTCACAGTGGCTCCAATAAGCGGTCAATCAATCCTTGAGTCTTGACCTACAATCACAAAATACATAACACAAGCATGTCTTATCATTACACATTCATGTGGCCAACACGACTTAGCTTTCTTATTACATAGGTTTCTTGCTTAACACATTGCTCAAAACATACTCTTGAATCTCATAACTTAGTACATTCTTCACTTAGTGTGTTTCTAATCCATAACCTCATTATCAAGCTTAATTAGGTCTTATGAATGCCTAAGATGCAATGAGGATGCCAAAACATGCCTTGGAACACTTACGCAAAATTTCTGAAAATAAGGTCCACGCTTGAGCGTAGCTTTCCTCGCTCGAGCGGACATGCAAAATGAGAGGGGTCGCTCGAGCGCATACTCCCTCGCTCGAGCGATCTGTAAAAGACATGAAACTTCTAGGAGCTTGCAATTCACGCTCGAGCGGACTTTTGGTCGCTCGAGCGGAGTGCACGCACTCAGAGTAGTCGCTCGAGCGTGGATGCAAATTCTGGAATTTTCAGATTTGATCACCAAGCTCAAAACTCGAATTCAATCTTCCAAAACACATCTCTTGGGCCCCAAAACTTGAGATAACATAGTAAACTTGTAAAACATGAAGAATTTAGGATCATTTCATAAAATCATGGCCCAAGGTTTTGTCAAAAGCTCACATTTCATCTTGAAATTTAAGAAACAAAGCATACATGTAAAATCTTTCAAACCCTTTTCTTCAAAACTCAAGAAACTATAAAGTTGAGCTCATAAGCTCCATGCATGTAAGAAGTTCTCTTGCAAAACATGAACTTAAGTGATTAACATGGCAATTCTAACATGCAAGCACCAAATAACTTACTAATATAACTTAGATCCTTAAAAACAAACTTAACATGCCAAAACTCCATATTTTCATGTATGCATGTGGATTCCTCTTCCAAATTCTCTTTCAAGACTTCAAAAACATGGGATTGACTTACAAAACTTGATGAAATATGCATGCATGTTCCATTCAACCTCCATATTCAACACAATTGGTGAAATACAAAACTAACATGGTAAATTAACACCTACATGGGCATGTATGTATGAATTGTAACTCAAATCCTTATTCTAAGCTCAATGTGCACATTTAAACTCATAATCTTCATGTTGATGACTTAGATTCATAAATTAGGGGTTGAATTCATACCTATAGTCTTGAATTAACTAGATCCTTGCACAATCTTGATGAGTTCAAGCCAAAGCCTTCAATTCTCTTCAATTTCTACACTCTCTCACTCTAAAGATGAACTCTCTCTCTCTCTCTCTCTAAAATGTAGTCTCAGAATTTTCCACTCAAAGAAAATATGTGTGAGTTCAAGAATGAGTCTAAAGCCCACTTATAGTTGGAATGCTAAATAATACAACACTTAGAACATTGGTCCAACCAAACACAACTTAGTTAATCGTTTTGAATCAATCTTTAATAAAATTTGCCATAGCGTTCTAAAAATTCCAAATAACACATTAATGTAATCAATTTCGGTTTTCGAATGCCGATAAGGCTTTCAATTTTCATATTAAAGCGGAATTCTAAACAGATATTTCTACAAGTAACAGATAGAAAGCCAAAATCATGCAAACTACGGAATGAACACATAATTTATTTTAATCCTCTCATTAACATCCTTAAATACGGATTAGTAGTTAATTACGGATCGGGGTTATTACAAAGACTAAGGTCTTTAAGCTCCTCACTTAAGGCATAGGCATAACCTATGGTTTCCAAATCAAGCTCAAGCTATCCTTTAACTCAAAGCACGTAATAAACAATTTCTAATATAGTCTTTCATACTCCTTGTTCTTCTAACACTAACAAGTCCTAAGTCACACAAGTTCATAACATATGGCATGAATGCATGAACAATTAAATGTAGTGATGCATGGATGGTTTGGTTGTTACACACTGCCTCGTCTTCGGCTCCGCCCGTCTCTACCTGTATCCGCGACAGTCCACCACTTTCATCACAAAACCATTTCTCTTCACTGCTGATCGCCGCCGATCTCCATCTCGCACCCCTCTCTCGCCTTTGTTGCTAATCATCACCAATCACCTCACTTCTATCGTTCCTCACTCCATCTCTCTCTCTCATCAAATCGCCTCTATCACTAATTCTTCTTTGTTTTCTGGTACTCAATGTGTGATTTGATTTTTTTTTAATTATTATTTGTATGACTTGTTCTGTTCTTTGTGTTTGCATTCTTTTCCATAATGCTGCTAGTAGTATATTTCTTTATGTTCCCACATGTTTTTGTGTATGAGTTTTTTTCATCTAAATGGATTTCAATGCAAGCAAATTTTAAGTTTTATGAAATTAGGCTGCATAAATGTGGTACATATAGCAATGCTAATTTATTATGCTTTTTGCTGGCACTAGAGCTGAAATGAGTTTTAGGATTTAAGGTTTTATGCAGGAACATTGAAACATTGCTCAAGATATTCATATTCAGTTATTTTGGATTAGGAATGATGAATGATCAACATTATTGAAACATGCTTTGACTTTATGAAAGTTTCTATGCAAGAATACATTAACAGTGCATTTCTTGGTTCTCATCCTTGGAATTCAATTTACCTGTTTAATTGAATTTTTATATTTTGGTCATTACACAATCTATCTTCTTTTGAATAGATGAAGATTGCTTCTTCACTAAATTAGTTTGGTTTTTATTGAGTTTCTATAGTTTGTAGAGGTTGGTTTTCCAGATCTGGATGTTGAATATGAAATCAATCTATTTCTTAGATTTGAAGATGAAGATGCTATCCATTTGAAAAACAACAGATTTATGATTGCCTTTTTTGTTGTTATTATTATTATTATTAGTTTTGTTATTTTAATGTGTATGTGTTTAATTTTGAACAGATAAAATTATCTTTGTTGTTGTTGTTAACAGACAACTTTTTTGTTTTGTTTTGAATATCGTGTGTTTATATATCTGTGAGTGTGTATATAAAGGCTTTATACAGATAGACAACATTTTGAGCAGATAAAATTATAAGACCTATGTGTGTGTGTATGTGTGTGTGTGTGTGAGAGAGAGAGAGAGAGAGAGAAAGAGAGTTTGAACAAATAAAGATAAAAAAATTAAATAGATAGAAAAAAGTAAATAGATAAATTTTTTGAATAAAGAAAAAATTGAACAAATATAAAAAATTAGAACAAGAATTAGCACATTTCAACAAATAGGAGGAATAATTGAACAGATAAGGGGAAAATTTTGGACAAATAGTAAAAAAATTAACACAGATTTCAACAGATATTGTTTCAAATAGATAAAAGCAAAAAGAAACTCATAGAATTTGAATAGATATGGAAAAAAATTTGAACAGATAGTCAAAACATTTGAACAGATATAAAATAATTTGAACAGATAGACAAAAATTTGAACTGATAGATATAAATTTCAGCAGATAGTCAAAAAAAGTCAAACAAATAAAAAAAAAAGTTAACAAATAAATTAAGGGATAAAATTGAAAATAAAATATCCTTCAAAACGAATAAAAAGACTTTCATCAAACTATTTCACAAATGGTGGATTTCTCACAAACAAAAAAATATCCACTAGACCTAATGCCTTATACTTTCCTTAGGTTTGACTTTTCAATAATTATCTCAATTTTTATTTTATTGCTCCAGTTTCTACCCAAAAATAAATAAATAAATAAATAAAATTGCTTTTGTAATGTTTTCATCTTATATAGAATTTTTAGATAAAATGATGTAGATTTTCTACATAATATTTAGAAAATATTGTTACACACCGTACTGTGTCAAATTTAGAAACTAACAATTTTAGGTTTGAGAGGGCTCCTAATTAAGGTAGATTTTTTATTTTATTTTTTTATTTTTTATTTTTTATTTTTTTTTTGGGGGGTTCAAATCACTCACGTCCTAGGGAGATGGATGAATTCTAACCAATAAAAAATTAAGCGTCTTCTCAGAATGGTTTGCTTGTTCTGAAATTTCAATTAGCGAGTATGAATCTATTTGTTTTATGTTATCACACAATTTATACAATATATACATATATATATATATATATATATATGAATGTATTTGAAAATAAGGAAATTTTAGAGAATCAAAACAAGCATGAGTCGTGATTAGTTAGAAATGATGAGTACAAAGATTTATTTGCTAGAAAAACAAAAAGGGTATACAAGGTCTTACTAAATAATTTTTTTTAAATTAAAAGAATTTTTCTTAGTTATGAACAGATTTAACTGAAATCAGCTTGTTTCCCAATGTTATGCTTCATTTATTTAGATAGAAAATATTTTTTAATGAAAAATATTTTTTATAAAAAAAATTAAAAATATATTTTTTTTATATTTGGTGGTGGTGGTGATGGAACGAAGGTGAAAGTAGAGATTGCTACATAGTGGTGGGGTGATGGCGGCAGTGATGATGGTAGTAGCTATGGTGATGGTAATGTGACAGTGAAAGTGAGAATAGTGGTGATGGTGTTGTGAAATTAGTAAAAATTTAATTGAAAAAACATTTTTTGTTTTTTAAAAGTAACAAACAACAAAATTCGTGGGGGACTAAAAGAAGAAGATGGAGGATGGATTGGGTGTGGTAATGCATAGATATCTTAAAATGAGTGGTTCAGATTTGTTAAAGGTATAATTAGATTTTGAATAAATTAAAATGAATGGTTCAAATTTGCTCAGAGAAAAATGGTTTAATGTCTAAAATGTCCATGGCTAAGAGATCAACAAACAATTCCTTGTTTATGCCCTGATGCAATTTAATATGAGTCTTATAACACTTTCTTCAAACAAACTTTTTTATTGTCTCAAAATTATATATTTGATTATTATAAAACAAACTTTTTAATTAATTAATTAATGTGAATTTGATTTTGTTGTTGAACCAAATAAAATAAAATAAGATTGAATGTATATTTAGTTTTTGTTGTGAACCTTAAAAAAATAAAAAATAAATAAAAAAATAAGTTGTTAACATTAAATATATTAAAAAAGAAAGAAAAAAGATTGAAGGTATATTTAGTTAAAACCTTTATAAAAAAAAAAAACAAGGTTGTTAACATTAAATATATTAAAAAAGAAAGAAAAAAGATTGAAGCTATATTTAACTTTTGTTGTGAAAAAAAAATTGTTAACATTAAATATATTAAAAAAGAAAGAAAAAAGATTGAAGGTATATTTAGTTTTTGTTGTGAACCTTTAAAAAAAAAGAAAAAAAAAAGAAAAGTGGTTGTTAACATTAAATATAAAAAATAAAAATGGAAATTAAAGTGGGTTGGGAAAAATTCATACCCATTAAAAAATGGGGAGGGTGGTACCCATGGGAATGGAGAATGGAAAAAATTTATTATAGGGAAATGGGGATGGGAAATTAATATCCACCCCATTGCCTCCCATTGCCATTTCTAATTAAGACAGAAACCTTAGCCATTATTAATTTGATTTTTATACTTAAAAGTGCATGAATTATTTTTTTATTATAAAAAGCTAAAAACAAAAATACAATGAATTAAAGTTTCATCAAGCTTGTCAAGCTCGTCGTCAGATAAATTAATTCTCACAAAATTAATTAGATTATCATCAAGCTTGTAAAACCATAAATGGATGCACCACAGTCACTGCTGTGTTTCATGCACAGCAGCGCTCCACACGGATAAAGAGTCACTGCTGTGCGTGAAGCACAGCAGTGACTGTGGTGCATCCATTTAGGGTATATTATGGGCTTATTTTTATGATCTAAACCGTCCATTTTGTAGGGTTTGTTAAGTATTTCATGCCTACCAAAAATCATATTAATCGGATAAGGGGTCACTGCTGTGCGTGAAGCACAGCAGTGACTGTGGTGCATCCATTTAGGGTATATTATGGGCTTATTTTTATGATCTAAACCGTCTATTTTGTAAGGTTTGTTGAGTACTTCATGCCTACCAAAAATCATATTAATCGGATATCAAAAACTATATGATCGAACTGCATATTATTTATGTTATTTCTCAAAATAAAACTTATTATTTATTTTTTTGGTTACCGATCATATAATTTTTGATATCCAATTAATATGATTTTCGGTAGGCATGAAGTACTCAACAAATCTTACAAAATAGACTGTTTGAATCATAAAAATAAACCCATAATATACTGCATCACAGTCACTGCTGTGCTTCACGCACAGCAGTGACCCCTTATCCAACACTTGTAACACCGGCCGTCAAATAAATCATTGCCCACAAAATTGATTAGATTTTTTATTAAAAAAAAAAAAACCGTTGATCAAGCCCAAGTTGGTCAAAATATTCAAAAAATTGTTTAGTTTGATTCTAATTTTTGAACTCAAATTTTCTGAAAATTGTTTTTTTTTTTTTTTTAGTGAATTTTTTTGATAGTTTAAGTAATTTTTTTACATATTAGATACAGTTCACCTAGATGTACCTAAAAAGTAAAATATTTGTAAAAAAATTAATAAATACACAAAAATTTAAAAATATATTATTTTTTGTATTTTGTATTTAATAAATTTTTTATAATTTTTTTCACAAATATTATATTTTTTAAGTATATTTATATTAAGTGTATTTAAAAATTAAAAAAAAATTGTTTAAAATATTAAAAAATTCAGTAAAAATAAAAAAATATAAAATTCAATTTTCAAAAAAGATGATTCAACCAAATGAAGTTTAGAAATAAAGAAATTTATACAAGTTGGGAAAACCAATAATATAATAATATATATATTCTTTCCTTTTAATGGGCAAATTGCACTTTACTCCCTTCAATATCACTGTTTTTCACTTTATCCCCTCAAATTAAAAATTGATATAATATGCCCCTTTCATCTTCTGGAAGTTTTTAATCTAATCATTATGCTCTATTCTATTAACGAAATAGATGAAAAAATATGCATGTTTGCACATGTCATATTTATAACATATCTTTAAAGGGTGTTTTCGTCGTAAATCTGACATGTGCACATTATATGCACATTTTCTATCTGTTTTGTTAACAAAATGGAGACATACAAATTAGATTAAAAAACTTCAGAAAATGATGGGAGTACATTGTATCAATTTTTAATTTGAGGGGGTAATAAAATGAAAAAAAGGTGATAGTTGAGGGGAGTAAAGTGTAATTTGCCCCATTTTTAAATTTAAAAAACTTAAAAGAAAAATGGATCAAGACTTTTTACTTCAAATAATTTGTAACATTTTGCAATTATATATGTGATACATATCTCCCTTACCTATTTACTTCATGGATTTAACTTGTTTTAATTTGGTCATTTCAATTTGAGAGAGCATTTGAACATGGTATACCTATTTTGAGACCCACTTCAGTGATCCAAACCATTAACTTTTGAAAACTATAGTTGAATATGATATTCATGCATAAAATCAACATAACTGGATATTGATAACTATATATTTGAATCACATTTATATTACAAAAAATTAATAACTATTTTTAAAATTATATTTGTCGTCTATTTTTAAAAAACAAATATAATTCAAACATATAACTATCGATGTCCAATTATTTTGATTTTTTACATAAATATTCTCCTCAACAAGTTTTAAAATGTGAATAATTCAATGAGCAGATTATACTTGTAATCCCTATAATTTGTTCTTGTGTCAAGATCAATTTTGGTCTTCTAATTTTTTCATGTTGTCAATTCCGTTCAATAAATGACATTTGTTAAGAAACTGGATACAAATTAAGAGCAAAATACTTCATTAAAAAATAAATAGTTCATTTCAAATTGAACATCAACTCCTCAATCAGTTTGAGGCGAGTGAATGAATTATTATTTTTTCCTTGATTTCTGTTCAATTTAAAAAAAAAAAATTTAATTGGATTAAATAGATGCAATGTGGAAAATTGAGAAATAAGATTAATATAATTAAAACTATAAGAATCAAATGCAAACTCCATTTACCAAAAATAAAAAGTTAATTCAAATTACATTGACTAGTTTTTACTTGTTTGTTATACTAGCCCTGCTTGGTAAAACTTATTTGCAGCTTAAAGCCACTTATAATTTAAAATAAGTTATTTTAGAGTGTTTGGTAAAAATTATGAGGGATGGATTATAGCTTAACTTGAACTTTTTTAGCCATAATCTCTTAAGTTGGTTCCTAGGTGCTTTTCAAAATAAATTATACGGGAAGTTGTTTAGTCCTATTTGTAATGACTTAAATGCCCCTAAGATATTTTAACTATTACCAAAAACCCGCCGATATAAGATTTGTTCTCAAGTACTGTTCACTCGAAAGGAAGAGACAGAGGCGATTTCCGGCGAAGGTGATTTTCGGTGAGGACGATTTCTAACTTTCAACATTGTTCTTAACTCTCTCTCTCTCTCTCACTCTCACACACACACACACACGAACCAGAGCTCTCACTCCCTCCCTCCCTCTCTCACTCCATCGCGCATCAATGTCGTCGACGGTTAGGGTTTCTCTCTCTCTCTCTCTCTTCCTCTCTCTTTCCATCGCGATCTGAAACTGAAAATCATCTCTGCCGTTCGCTCTCTCTCCACTGCCTCCCGCACCTACATCGACGGCTGGTCATCTCTGTCGATCGCGATTTGCATTGAAACCCTAGCACGGGCGACTGTTCACTGGCGGGGTTGAAAAAAATTGAAGAAAAATTTAAAAAAATCAATATTAATATTAATTAAAAAAGAAAAAAAAAATGTATATTTTGGAAGAAAAAGAAAAAAAAACCAATATTAATTAAAAAATCAATATTAATTGGTATTAATTATTAATAAATTAATATTATATATTTTTGTAATGAATTAATTATTAATTGATACTAACTGATAACAATTGTTGATTATTAATATAATTGATACTAATTAATAATTTTAGTATTAATTGAGACTAATTAAGAAATTGATACTAAGGCCTCGTTTGGGAACAGGCTAATTTAGTAACTTTTTAGCTATTTGGCTAAAATATGAGCTAAAAAAAACTAGTATATTTGGGATGACTTTTTGATTTTTTACGAAAAGATGTGCAAAAAGTAGAGAGAAAATGGAATCTTTGACTTTTTTGTATGGGTTGTTGGCTTTTTGGCTAACTTTTTGACTTTTTGGCTAAAATAGAGGGTTCCCAAACGAAGCCTAATTAATAATTTTAGTATTAATTGAGACTAATTAAGAAATGATATTAATTAATAATTTTAGTATTAATTGATACTAACAAAAATTAATTATTAATATTTATTGATACTAATTAATAATTTTAGTATTAATTGATACTAATAAAATTTAATTATTAATATTAATTGATACAAATTAATAATTTTAGTATTAATTGAGACTAATTAAGAAATTGATACTAATTAATAATTTTAGTATTAATTGATATTAATTAATTTTATAATGAAAAAAAATTGTTACAATAATTAATACTAATTAATACTTCCATTACATTTTTGTCAAATGTATCAATTTTTATATTAGTTGACCCTAATTAATACTAATTATATTAAATTTTATTAATAAAATAATTTTTTTAAATTAAAATTGAAAAAAAATGACAAAATTATCATTTTTAATCATATAAGGACAAAAAGAACAATTATACAGTACAAAGTTATTTTACAGCTTATCAACCAAACACTACTCTACTGCTTAAATCCATAATTCCACAGCTGCACCAAACAGGTTAACAGCTTATATTCACAGTTATAAACTATAATCTATTAAGTTATAGGCTCTGTTTGATAGGGTTTATTTCTAGTTTATTTCAGCTTTTAACTTAATTTAAACTATTTTGATGTATTTAGTTCAGTTTAATAATACAGTTTATAGTTTTTTGTAAGTAAAAAATCAACTTATTCTTTGAGTGGGGAAAGAGAAGCTTAATTTATAAGTCAAAAATTAGCTTATGTTCACAATTATAAGCTATAAGCTGTTAGATTATAAGTTATAATCACTTTTCCACAACTCTATCAAACGGAATCATAATCTATAATCACTTTTTCACAATTCTACTAAACGGCCATTATATTTTTTCCTACTGTGGGCCAATGTTTTCAATTGATTTCCTTTTGTGAAAAACTAGGTTGGTTGTTGCAACTTGCAGTCTCATCTAATTGATCGATTATTTCTCATAAAATAAACATGGAATATAGAATTTTTTTTTTTTTTTGGACAAAAATTATTAAATATAGAAAACAATGGGTTCTGTTAACGCATCTAAATAAAGGAATATACAGTTGTAAAAAAAGAGTAAAATATATCTCTCGTTCTCATGTTCAATAAAAAAAGTTTCTTCTATTTTTAAGGTGCTGTTTGGTAACATTTTTGTTTTTAATTTTTTATTTATATTTATAAAAATTTTAAAAACTCAAATAAAAATTTATTTAGTAAAATTTTTGATTTATAAATCAGTGGTCTCAGTTTATAAATTTGACCAAAAAATGTGTTTCTATTTTGAGTTTTCAGTTTTTTTTTTACCACCGAACACTAGCCACCACCTGCCACTATTTTCCACTACCGTCTTCCGCCGCCACCACCACCACCCACCACCCACCCCCCACCACTTGCCACCACCACCACCCGCCACCACCCACCACCCACCCACCTGCCACCCACTCGCCACCACTACCCACCCATCGCCACCACCACCACCCACAGCCCACTGCCACCACCCACCACCCGCCACTACCATCCACTGCCTGCCACCACCACCCGCCACCTACTTGTCACCACCACTCACTACCCACCTGTCACCACCACCTGCCATCACCAGCCATCCACCACAACCAGCCACTCGCCACCCACCTGCCATTACCACCCACCATCCACCACCACCCACTCGCTACCACCTACTACCCGTCACCGTCACCTACCCACCCACCACCACCACCACCACCACCTACCCTCCACCACCACTCTCCATCTGCCACTTACCTGCCACCAGCACCTACCACCTGCTACCGGCGCCACCACCACCACCACCACCACCGACTCGCTACCACCCACCACCCGCCACCGTCACCCACCCACCTACCATCACCACTCACCCGCCATCCGCCACCCACTTACCACCACCACCCATCATTCGCCACCACCACCACCACCACCCATTCGCTACCACCCACCACCCACCACCGTCACCCACCCACCCACCACCACCACCCACCCGCCACTACCCACCACCACCCGTCATCTGCCACCCACCTGTCGCCACCACCCACCACCCGCCAGCACCACCACCACCACTCACTCGCTACCACCCACCACCCGCCACCGTCACCCACCCACCTACCACCACCACCCACCCGCTACCACCCACCACCCACCGTCACCACTTTGCACCACCGTTTTCCACCGCCACTTGCCATTTCTCACTCTTTTTTATATTTTTAAATTTTTTTAAACATTTTGTCAATTACCAAACACGTTTATACTTTATGCTTTTCTAAAAATAAACAAAAATCAATTTATAAAATTTTTATAAATATAAACTGAAAACGTTACCAAACATACCCTAAATAATCTCATATACAATCCATGAAAAATAAAAAAATAAAAACAAAAAACACACGCACACATTTTCTATGCTTTTTCTCTTCACACTGAAAAAACCGTCCACCAGTCTCCGACCTTATGCCAGCCGAGTTGACGTGCAACACTATGCCGGCTCTTTCTCTCTCCTCCCCTTCTCTCTCTCCCTCTCTCTCTCTCTCTCTATATATATATATATATATACACATAGATAATATTGAGGTTTACCACATGACCAATTTAATTTATTAATTAAGGAAGGCTTATTAGTAGGAGTAGTATCTCTGAATTCCAATTCAATCCCAGATCTCATGCATTCCTGGGTCTAGAACACCGTTTATTCTTATTTTGAAACCTTCCTTTTTAATAAATACATTTTCCAACTTTGCTTCCAAGTTTTCAACCCAAACTTGCTTTATATATAATTGAATGCGATACCCAATACAAATCTTTCTATCGTTATATAACATATATATATATATATATATATATATAGAGAGAGAGAGAGAGAGAGAGAGAGAGAGAGAGAGTCTGTGTTCCTGAGATACTATATAGATGAGTGATACTGTGATTTTCTTTCACATTCTGGCAAACCCGACTGGGATTTTCATTAGAGAGAGATAGGGAGAGATGTTAGGGTGGTCGTCGTGGTGGTTGTTTACTTTGGTGGCGGTGATAGGCGGCGCGTGTGGTGGACAGGTGACTTATGATAACAGGTCACTGATCATCAATGGGCAGCGCCAGATTTTGTTTTCTGGCTCAATTCACTATCCTCGAAGCACTCCTGATGTATGTCCTCTCCATTTTTCTCGGCGAATATTTGTAATAAATTAGTGATTTCGGTACAATGTTTTATGAGTATGCATATTTTTCTATACGAGCACTGTTATTCATATTCAAAAATTCAATTTACTTTTTAAATTC
This sequence comes from Camellia sinensis, assembly GCF_055761805.1. Lineage (NCBI taxonomy): Eukaryota > Viridiplantae > Streptophyta > Magnoliopsida > Ericales > Theaceae > Camellia > Camellia sinensis. The sequence continues at coordinate 149,030,269 of NC_138963.1, forward strand.
AGTAATGTATTAAAAAGATGATTGGTTAATAATTAAGTATTTTTTAATTATCATCTTCACACATCACTTAATTAAAAAATGAGTCTAAAAAATAAACTTGTATATTATTTTTTCTTTCTATATATATATATATATATTCACATGTTAAAAATGCACCCACTGATTCATATGTCGAAAGTGATAAATACTCACAAAGTTGAACGCCCACAAAACATTGTGATCTTCACGTACAATTTTGTGAATATCTGTGCAGTTTTTTCCGTAAAATTTGTTGTGTGTATGTACATCCATTTATATATATATATATATATATATATATTTATTATTATTATTATTTTGTGTGTTTTTGAGGGATGGCAATGCTTGGTTTTAATTTTTCAAAAACTGTTTTCAGAAAATTCTACTTTCGTATTTTTCGTATTTTTTTATTTTTACTGATTTTTTTAATATTTTAAGTAATTTTTTTTACTTTTTAAATATACCTAAAAAGTAAAAAAATTGTGAAAGAAACCTTTTAAAAATTAACTAAATATCAAAAATACAAAAAAAATATGAGAATTCAGTATATTTTTTATATTTTTATATATTTATTAATTTTTAAAAATATTTTTTCACAAATTTTTTATCTTTTGGATACATCTAAATAATGTGCATCTAAAAAAGTAAAAAAAATATTTAAAATTAAAAAAAAATTCACTAAAAACAAAAAAATACGAAAACTAAAAAATTCAATTTTCAAAAAATTTAACTTAAAAAACTCAAACCAAACCCACTGATTTGGATTCATTATACATTGAGATGAATAAAATATAGGGAAACTGTGAAAATAGAGAAAAATTGGATCATTCAATTGCCACTGCCTTGGGTAGGTAAACCTACCTTTTTTGTGACGAATATCATGACTCATTAAGGTTTACCACATTTTTAAGTCATGATTTCAAGTAACATTTATGTGGTTTATTCAGAAAGAAAGAAAGGAAAATATAATCAATAAATCTTTACATATAGCTGTTTAAAAGGATATTCTACCAATCTACTTCATAATTAAAACTTATTCTTATTTTTATGATGTAGATTATTAAAAAATAATAATAATATTTATGTGTTTTGTTAAATTTTATTTTGTGGAACTCCATTAAGGCCAAGTTTGGCAAGTCTAGAATAAGCCAAAAAGCCAAAAAGTTACTCAAAAAGCTAAAAAGTTAACACTATTCATCAAAAGTCAACAATTACGGCTGCACAACTCTCAATTCTAATTTTCTCTTACAAACCAATTTTTACAATTTTTTATTACACATTTTTTCATAAAAAGTCAAAAAGTAAACTCAAACATCTATATTTTCTTCCTCAATTTTTTAGTTCAAAAAGACAAAAAATACACTTATTTAGGACACCCCAAACAACCCCTAAGTAAAAATATAAAAATAACTTGTAAGTACATGAGAAATAAAATAAAGGATATAAACCCGAGGTCGAGACATTAATTGACACCATAAGTCAACAATATCAAAGACAACTAATACAACAAACTCTACGAACAAAATAATAAAGATACTAGTTTTGAATAATTTAAATAGTTTAATTTTATTTTTTATTTTTTTAACATTAATGTTTAATGTTTAATTTTTTTGTATTTTTTGTTAAGTAAAAATCATAGTTTAATTTTTTTTTCTATTTTTTTATTTTATTTTTATTTTTTACATTTTGGGTATATTTTTTGAACATTAATATTTAATATTTTTGTATTTTTATATTTATTTTATATAAAAGTAATTTAACAATTCTTACACCAACAACTATCATCAAAACAAACATAATTTTATTTAATTTTTTCACTATTAATCTTCATATTATGAATCTCTTCTATTCTATCTTTGAAAACAAACGAGGCTTAAGAGTTTTGTTAACAAGCAGGTATTAAATATGTCTAACTTCACTATCATGGGAAAAAGTAAATGCAATAATTATCTGGTTGTAAAAAATTAAAAATATCCTTATTTATTTATTTGTTCATTTTTATTTTGTCCCTTTTGTGTTTTTTCTCTTCTTTTTCCATCATCCTAAAACCTTCCAACTGTAATAGATTTAAGTTAAATGTAACAATTTTAAAATCTAAAATTCTGGATTTTTTTCGAAAAAAATTAGAAAAAACAAAAAAATGAGCTAGTTTTTGTTAAGCTTTTATATATATATATATATATGGTTTATTCTTATCTTTATTGATATATTTTTTACTCAATTTTTAATTTTTAAAACCGACACTTTACTTTTAATAGTTTTATAGCAATACATTTTTATATAAGGTTTATTGATTGTAAGTCAAATTCTATGAGAGATATGACATTAGATCAAAGAATGGATTTTTTTGGTGATAAGGATATGCTTATTAAAATATCATGTTGCCAAAATATATATTGATATATGTGGCAATAAAAAACATATATATGTATTGATATAATAATATTGGTGTAATATTGTGTGGTAAAAAAAAAAATATATATATATATATATATTGGGGGAGACGGTGAAACCATTTAACACAAAGTTAAAAAATATAGGATAAATTATACTGATATCTTCTAAGATTTCTATTTAATATAAATTCTCCCTCACGTTTGAAAAATTATATTTTTCTCCTTGAAATTTGTAATCTCATTACAAATTACTCCTCAATTACTGATATCATACCCTAAAATTTTTTAAATGATCATTTTGCCTTTTTTTTCTACCATTTCTTCTTTCTATCATCATGACTACATTCTATAATTTTTTATCATTAAATTCTACCTAAACATATTTTTATTGAGTGATGATATACAAACATAAGTTTTATATAACATTTTCAAACATAATTATATAGTTTAATGGTGACCTTTCACTTTAAAACAAAACATTCATAAATGTTATTTATATTTACAACATCACTATTACAACATTTTTATAATATTTTTTGTATAATTTTTTTACATATGAATAGAATTTTTCTTTTTTATTTCCAGCATCATTTTTCTTTTTCGTCTATTCACCACATTTATTACAGTATTACCAAATACCGTCATTCACATTTATTATATATTATTAATTTTTTGTATTTTTATGTTTTTTTGTATTTGATGAATTTTAAAAAAAAATCACAAAATATTATATTTCTCAAATATATTTAGATTAGGTGTATCTAAAAAATAAGAAAAAAATTACTTAAAATATTAAAAAAAAATAGTAAAAATAATAAAATAATAAAAAACACAAAAAAATAAAAATAAAAATAAAAAAAATTCAATTTTTTGTGTGAGTTAAATTTAAAAAGATGATTGTTATTTATCTTAAAATGACATGAATAAAATATCAACATTATTTTATTATTTTATATGTATAAAGACTAAATGACAAATATGTCATTTTAATCTAACAGGAATAAGTGTAATTTTTCAAACGAGAGAGAGATTTATTAAATAGAAACTTCAGAGGGTGTCGGTGTAATTTACACAAATATATATATATATATATATATATCAAAATAGAAAAAGGGTAATTTTTAGTCTTTAACCCAATATAGAAGTGGGTTAATTTTTTGACTATTTTAACCTAAGTTAAAAAGTCTCATTTAGGATGGACTTTTTGACTTTTTTAACTTTTGTGAAACAAAAGTGAAATAATTATGATTTAAATATGACATTTTATCTTATTAATTTTTTTAACCTTTTTTATCTTTTTATAACTAAAATAACCCTACCCTCAATACCAAACATAGCCATAGTTATCGCATTATTTTTTTTTCATAATAGTGGAGTAGTTAGGTACATTTCTGTTAACAAAACCCATCATTTAAATATATCTGTAAAATTGCAAACACAACCGTTAGTTATCCCACATACACATGTAGATGAGGCAGCTTTAACCATCATGCATGATGTTTGTTATGTGGGCAAGAAAGCACGGAAAAAAAAGGCTACTTAGATGAAAAGTTAGAGTAATTATTCAGTGGTTTGAGATGACGAGATCAATTTTTTTCCTAAATTACTTATGATAGATGGGTCACAAAAGGAAAAATTATTTAGAAATGTAAAAGAGTAAATTTTCAAATTCCACTATTTTCTATTTAATCCGATCATAAATAAATAAACCTAAAGTCAACAAAGTGATCCAACTGAATAATTTTTTGAAAAGTTGAGCAACCATAATAAATTGCTAATGAAACAATGATGGGAGTGCACACAAACTTACAAATTTTCCTACTAAAATTTATGTGCTATGTTTGATTAGGCAAACTATAACATAGAATTAAGATTATTAATCTATGGGATTCACATTCTATTATTTTGGTTGCATATTTAATAATTCGAATTACATTCCAATAGTTATCTAACAAAATTAACAATTTTTTAATCCTATAACTAATAACACAAAACATATATAATTGAAATTATATATTTCCATATCTATTGCAAAACAACCGTACATAAAAGAGAATTATGTATCTCACTAATGCAGCTGCGTAACTAATTCTACACTAATCTCATAAATTGTTAATCCCCTCTAGTAATCCTGCAAATCAAATAGGCTCTATGTGTCATGTAAGAATGGAATGGTTTGGTTTGTTTTGCAGATGTGGCCATCCCTGATCTCTAAAGCCAAAGCAGGAGGATTAGATGTAATACAAACCTATGTCTTTTGGAACCTCCATGAGCCCCAACCTGGACAGGTACTCGTACTCTCTCTCTCTCTCTCTCTCTCTCTCTCTATATATATATATATATATCACCACATTATGCTAATTTGCTTCATATTCATATTGCAGTATGATTTCAGTGGAAGAAGTGATCTAGTAAGGTTCATCAAAGAAATCCAAACACAAGGCCTGTACGCAAGTCTTAGGATCGGACCCTTCATTGAAAGTGAATGGACTTACGGGTAACTTAACACTTACTTTGATCAACAACAAGACTAACAAATTCACAGCTATTTGTACCAAACAAACAAAGGGCCCATTGTATCAAACCTTGTTCAGTATCAATGATATTCGATTGATCATATGCAAACATTTGATCATGTGAATAAGATATTGTCAACATTGCATTTTGTACGCATTTATGAAGAAGAAAACAACTTTTATCAAATGGACGCATTTGCCATCAATTTTGCAATTTTGCCTCCATTTGGGCACCACATACTATACTAACCAAAGATTTCATGCAAAATAATTTAGACTTTCACATTTGCAACAAGCTTCAAATAGTTAGCTATGTTGTTGCAGAGGCCTACCATTCTGGTTGCACGACATTCCAGGCATTGTGTATCGATCCGATAATGAGCCCTTCAAGGTGTTGATCACTTCTATCTCTGAACAGCTCATCCCAACTGGACATTCACATTTCAATATGGACTAACTGGTTTCATAATGGCAGTTTTACATGCAAAACTTCACGACGAAAATAGTCAACATGATGAAGTCTGAAGGATTATATGCTTCACAGGGAGGGCCTATCATACTGTCGCAGGTTAAGAATGTGGCAAAAAAGTTTGTATTGCTTAATATTTTCAAATGAGATAAAATTCACAGCTGTCCCGTGAATAACTAGTTTACAAATTCTCAATAAAATGTTGACATGTAAATAAAATTATGCGGCAAGATATACTTAAGTACAATTTGTGTACCGTGGGAAACAAACTTAAAAAATCCCAATAAGCCAAAAAGAAACCCACCAAATTTAATGGGACTCACTCAAACAGTTTAAACCAAGGTTAAATTGGTGGATTCTTGTTTGTAAGCGATACTGTTTGAATGATGTTTCCCACATTTTTTAAAAACTCTATGCTAATATAAGTCTTAAAAACTGTTTTATCCACCTTTTTCATATTTTTGTTGATGTGTCAACATTTTACTGGGAATCCATAAATCAACTTATTCACAGAATACCGTGAATAAGTTTGTTTTTTTGCATATTCTGTTACAGGAACACAAATTTCTAGCGAAGGGCGCATAATGCAACATCAGTAGCATCCTATTCATCTGAATGAGGCCCACACTCTATTGGATAAATGCTACTGCATTTTGTGAAAAATTTTGCGTTTGTAGATTTACTGTTTGATGAAAATATAGATTTATGTTCTGTTTATAGGAAACCGATTTTTTTTAAATGTAGATAATGCAGTGTTTACAGCATCTGATTCATCTGAAAAGGGCCCACACTCCATTGGATGAATGCAGTGTTGAGAGAACTATAATTAGCAAAAATATTTGTTCATAGATTTTCTTTTTGTTGAACATGCAGATCGAGAACGAGTACCAAACTATAGAAGGGGCCTTTCATGAGAAAGGGCCGGCTTACGTTCGTTGGGCAGCACAAATGGCTGTGGGACTTCAAACTGGAGTGCCATGGACTATGTGCAAGCAAATTGATGCTCCTGATCCCGTGGTTAGTGCTCTTTACCTGGAACGTATATTATTGATATAGATCAAGATGTGGTAAGATCATAAATGTTATTTCAGATCGGATTAATGGATTTTTTTTTCAATTTGCAGATCAATACATGCAATGGGATGAGATGTGGAGAAACATTTGTGGGACCAAACTCACCAAACAAGCCAGCAATCTGGACTGAGAATTGGACAACTCAGTATGTGCCTACTAAAACTTCTAAATGTTCACTTGTAAAATTATGCATTTGTGTCCTATACTTGCAACAAATAATAGAATCATGTCACTAAAAAAAGTTATACAGAAGAAAGCACAGTTACTAACAGCTAAACTCAAAAAGATTAACCACATCTTATAAGTTATCTTCTGTCTTTGTTTTCCTGTGAAGATTCACCAAATACGGCGAGAATATAAAAACAAGGTCACCTGAGGACATTGCATTTCATGTTGCACTATTCATTGCAAGGAAGTATGGGAGCTTTGTCAATTACTATATGGTAATGTACAAGTAGCAAGCTCTATGATAATAAGAAGCTCTAAACTGCTATATTTTCCAGCTCACCTAAAATAACTAACCTACTGACACAAGCTTCTAAATTTTACTTCATTTAATGGAATCATTTTTTAATTTTTCCCCTAGTATCATGGAGGAACAAATTTTGGAAGAACAGCCTCAGATTATATACCAACAAGTTATTATGATCTAGCTCCTCTTGATGAATACGGTATGTTATCAAATATTTGACTTACCCTGGTATTATAGTTTCTAAGCAAAAATTGATGTGTCAATATTGAATAATTCAGGCCTAATTAGGCAACCAAAATGGGGTCATCTCAAAGAGTTACATGCTGCAATAAAGCTATGTTCAGAGACTTTACTTACTGGATCACTAACCACATCATCTATTGGTGAACAACAAGAAGTAAGAGCATTAAAAAGGAATTTTCATTGTTTTCATTACCAGCGACTTCCTTTTGTTATTAAACATGGGATCAAGTCTGATAATGTTCAATTTATTTAATCCAGGCCTATGTCTTCCAAGGTCAACCAGGACAATGTGCAGCCTTCCTTGTGAACAATGATGGTAGAAATGATGTACAAGTAATGTTTCAAAATTCTTCATACGAATTGCCTCGGAAGTCAATTAGCATCTTACCTGACTGCAAGACCGTAGCCTTCAACACTGCCAAGGCAAGTTCTGAAATTGTTTGACAGAGTTTATCATTTTCCACTACTCCTATATTTTTAATTTTATTCATTAGTATAATGTACAGAATATAGTTAAAAGGTTCAAACAAAAAATGGTAGTTCATTGTTTAATTATAAGTTCCAGATTAAGATATTTCAATGAAACAAATTGAATATCACACAAAATCAAATTTTGCACTTGCACTTCTGAACAGGTAAACACACAATACAATACAAGATCAACAGTACCACTAATCAAGTTTGATTCAGCTGAAAGATGGGAAACATTCAAAGAAGTTGTCCCCAAATTTGAGGAAACCTCATTGAGGTCGAAGGCATTATTAGAGCAAATGAACACCACAAAAGATGCATCTGATTATCTTTGGTACACTTTCAGGTAAACTAAGATTTTATTCTATTGCTTCTTAGATCTGAAATTTCAACTCAACTCAGAGTGCAAAGCTCTTAAAAAAAGTGTTTTTGCATAGCTACATGATGTGTGCCGATTTTAGGAGAGGAAAGTACTGATTTATGAAAGGGAGTGTTTCCATGTAGCCAATAAAAGTTTCTCGCCTCTCACTTCCCAGCTATTTGTGATATAGTTTTTGTTTTAAATAACACTAATTAAAACAACTTAAACATCAAAATATCATTAAGGTGATGGGACTTAAGGCTTGGTTTGGTTATCCAAAATATCATTTAGGTAAATTACAATCTAAAAAATGCAAAATAATTGGAAAATATAGAAATACACATGATGAATCATCTTGTAAGTCTTTTAAAACATATTGAGAATAAATATAGAACATTGTTAATTTCAAGAAATTCATCACACAGATCGTGTTCAGAGGGTTCAAGAAGTGTCGGCAAAGTGTTAGTAAAATGTCCAATATTATGCATTTACATTTTTTATTAAGACAAAGTGTTGGACACGCTTTTTAGGAGTGTCCACAGAGTGTCATGTCCGACACCGCACACCTCCTCCATAGAAGTGTCCGTGCTCCTTAGTTTATATGCATTTATATTTTAAAATTATGTGCTGATTAAGATTTACAGATTTATATGTGAGATACAAATGACAACAGACGTTGATATATGAAACATATAGTTGTTACAAGAACACTTCTTATCATATAAAATGCTTTTTATAATGTGTATTTGTAGATTTCAGCAAGATTCTAATAATGATCAGCTTGTACTTAATGTGACCTCTCTTGGACATGTCGTGCGTGCATTTGTCAATGGACCACTCGTAGGTAAGCTCTGTGCCTTCAATAATTAAGTTATGTCCTCTTGGTTTATAATTGTTGAGTACACAAAAACATGCATTTTATTTGCAATTGTATATTGCAATATACACGCATGAAACATAACAGATTTTCAAAGGATATGAGTAAAGCAATCATGCATTTCAAATAAAAAAAACTTGTTTCGCTGAAATTTTAAACTTGTTATATTAAAATAATAAAATCTCCCACATAATATTTCCATATAATATATTCATCTCCTTTTGACTGGGCGCTCACATATTGCTCTGTATTTTCTGGACATCAAAAACTTTTGACAATGTTTTACTTTATTTTCTTTATCAGATTGTAGCATAGTTAACTGTTGGACTTCTCATTTGTTCTTTAGGATCTGCCCATGGAACTCGTAGAACAAATGTTAACCTGCTCAACAAAGTTTCTTTAAACAGTGGAATAAACAATGTCTCCTTACTAAGCGTAATGAGTGGATTACTGGTACTGTTCAATCTCAATCTTCAATCATTTTTTTTTATTTTTGTACATACTTTCATCAATCTTATAATGCATTAGTGACAAAGCAAGCAAGATCATCAAAAAGTACTTCTGAATGTTAATGAAATTTAACCAACCTAAGGACAGATATTCAGTACAAGAAGAAGATTTAGCAATACATATATAGGGGGTGTTTGGGAAGCCAATTTTAGGCTTTTTTTGGGCTAAAATCCACAAAAGACAAAATTGGCTAAAATAACCAATAAGACAAAATATCACATTAAACCCATAATCATTTCACTTTTTCTCTCACAAACATCACATCCAACTACAAAAAAATCCAACCTTCTTCCCAAACACAAATATTTTAACCTACAAAAATAGCCAAAACCTAAACTAGCCTACTAAAATAGCAAACTTCCCGAACGAGGCCATAAAAGGATAAAAAGAGAGAAATATATTTAAGTGTAGCATCTAACAAACCTGACAAAATACTCAGCTGAACTTTATCTTTTGTTCAAGTTGCTTCCAAACCCTGTTCATCTCTTGTAGTTAATGTTATTTCTATCAGCAGATGGAAACATAAATATGATTTTGTCGCTTTTATATAAGATTGATAGTTCCCTTTCATTTGTGATGTAAAGGATTCAGGGCCATTTCTTGAGCGTAAGAAAGCGGGATTAAGTGATGTGATAATTTCATCCAACCAAGATATTCAAAATTTCACTAACCACCCATGGGGATATCAGGTGATCAACTTCTAACCACCAAAATGCTTGTTCCTGCTTTGCTTTATTAATTCACTTGTTGCTCCACTACTCTTTATGCTTCAAAAGTGTTTTTCTAATTCTTTTTTTTTTAAAAAAAAAAAAAAAAAAAAAAACTCTGGAAAATAACTATCTAACCTTGTTGGTTTTTTAGGATTAAATAATTCTCATTGACTTTATCGCATATAATGATTCACAATTTGTATCCCTATTTCAAGGATCAATTTTGTAAATATTAAAAATCTTTTTATCATAACAAAACTCTATCATTCATCGAGTCTCAACCTCATTTTCTATACTCTCAAGAATCTTATCTTTTTAATTCCCCTTTCAAATTTTATTTGCACACCCATTCTTTCCCCTCAATCAATCATGCCCAAATAGTAATTTTTAAAATTTTGAATGATTTGAGTCTCTGAAAACTTTGGCTAAAATCTCGAGGCTAGCTTTAGTAATATGAAAATTTAATCTTAACCTCAAGTCATTGTCAACCTTATTTTGTGCTCTCAAGGTTCTCATTTTAATCTTATTTTCACTCACCACTGACTACCCACTCTTTTCCCTAATCCTTCCTATGCCATGTAGAGATACAAAAAATTCTAGAGATTTGATTCCATTATTAGCCACCATGCTAAATTCTGTAGAACTGTCACTAAATGGAAGCAGAACAAAATATATAATTGTTACAAACCAATTCATGAAGGTTGGATTGCTTGGAGAGAAACTACAAGTCTACACAAAGGATGGATCGAGTAAAGTTCAATGGAGTACATATAACTCTTCTTCACAGCCACTCACATGGTATAAGGTAAGTAGAAGCTTTATGCTCCTTATTTAATGAATGTATTGCATTATAATTTGAAATGAAAAATAATAGGCTTTTGTTTCTCTGCATCACTGTGGTGGTGGGCTCGATTCTAATTTTTATGCAGTTTATAGTCAAATAGGAGAGTCAAAAGTGGCATTAATGTAAAATAAAATTAGTTTGATGAGATGACTATTAAGATGATCATAAACACTACATGGCATTTGTGTGTTCCAGGTGATTCAACTCATTTTAGTGCATGTGCTCCAAAGATTGCTATCTATGAAGCACACACACCTCTCTGGAGGTCAAATATCGATGTCTAACATGTGTTGGACATGAACACACTCCAACCCCGTGTTGGACACACTGAACAAATTAGCCTGTGTTCCATTTTATTTATTTTTTTTATAATTTTTTTTTCACCGGAATAGCATACCCAAGATTAATGAATTTGATGAGAATAAATATTTGACATAAAATAAATATATAATATTAAAAAATATGGCATAATAAATATATAAAAATTATATGTTTTGCACGTGTCCCCCGCGTGTTGTGTCGTATGTCTGTGCTTCTTAGTATGCCATAGTCGCAAAGAGATCTAGGTTGATCATCCTAGTCTAACCCCTGGTCCAAACTCTTGTTTCCACAACATGATCGACAAGAACAGAGAGCAAGGGATAAATTTTATGTATGCCTATGGTTATAATTGATTCACGATGTCCAACAAAAATGATTTAGTATAGTAATCAATTCATTATATCATTTCAATTCTAAGTTAATGAATATAATAGGCGACATATTTTTTCTACTCGGTGCACAGACGCATGATGACTTTGTAAATGATAGGTTTTCTATCAAAGTTGTGTTGACATCTTTCACGTTGTTCGATAGTTGAAGTCATAGTCAAGATAAAAATATATGATAGGTCGTCTCTATTGTTCAATGCAATGTTGTTGAAACTTTAATATGAACTAACCATGTGGTTCATTGCTACTTTAACAGACTACATTTGATGCACCTGGGGGTACTGACCCCGTTGTATTAAGCCTTGGTTCCATGGGGAAAGGTGAAGCTTGGGTTAATGGCCAAAGTATAGGTCGATATTGGATCTCATTTCTTACCCCTGCAGGGACTCCTACACAAACATGGTAAATACTTCGAAAATACATTCGGAACTTCTATTCAACAAAGTACTACTTTCATATGCAATTGACTCAGCATCAAAGGGAAATAAAGAGAAGAGAAGAGATAACAGGAAGAAAATCTAGGCTCTCATATAATATGATTTCTACAATCATAAGATTGCCGAAATGCAAGCAAGTGAAAACATGAAATAGATACAATTTTTCACTATTAAAGTTTTTGTTTTCTTTTCACAATCCCCATATTTATTCTCTCAAAATACATATTTACATTTCCAAAAATTTCAGGATTCATGAAATAAACTGAGCCCCCAACTCAATATTGTGATAACATGTTAGAAGTATTATGCAGCCCTTACCATGAATATATATATATATATATATGTTATAAACTCAACAACTTGTGAATGACCTTTTATCTTCTTAGGTACAATGTACCTCGATCTTTCCTTACACCTACAGGCAACCTATTAGTTGTACTGGATGAAGAATATGGAAACCCTCTTGACATTTCCATAGGCACTGTTTCAATCACAAAAGTATGTGGGCATGTGTCTAATAGTCATCCACCCCCAGTAATTTCATGGAAAGCAAACAACCAAATTAGTAGCATGTACAAGAAAAAGCAGCATGGCAGGAGATCTAAAGTACAACTTAATTGTCCTCAAAAAAAGAACATTTCCAAGATTATATTTGCAAGCTTCGGAAGCCCTTCAGGTGACTGTGGAAGTTACACAACTGGAAGCTGTCACTCCCCTAATTCTAGAGCCATCGTAGAGAAGGTAAGCTATTCATTGTATATTGTTCAAATTAATTCTACCATGCTCCATCTAGTTGTTGAGGAAATTGCGGGAAATTGAAGAAAATAGGGGTTCTAATATGATTCGTGGTTTAGATGGAAATTTTATGGTCTTCAAATTTTTACAGTTCTGCTCTACATTTTTACCTCAATTCCGAGAATGTAGACGTAGAGGAGGAACTTGGCAACATGAAAACAAATTTGTCTTTTCATTATCAGTACAAGGATCCAAAAACTTATTTACTCCACCATTTTCTTAGTAACCAAGGTTCCTTTTGTTATATAAAGAAATATTGCTTTGCATCATTGATTGTTTTTGCTTATTCACAAGTATTTTTCTTGAACCCTAATTTGCAGGCTTGTCTAGGGAAGAGGAAATGTACCGTTCCTCAATCATATAAAATTTTTGGTGGTGACCCGTGTCCAGGCATGCCTAAAACTCTGTTGGTTGACGCACAATGCGAATAAGAGTGTGAGCAATTTTGTCCTATTTCCTACATAAGGAATTAGAAAGTGTAATTTGATTAACCCTTCAAAAGGGATAATTAAAGCTTACATCGAACAAGTCATTCCCTTAGGTGTAATTCATTTATTTATGGGAGCACATCAATGTTTCAGTAAATAATATATGACAGGTTCATTCCTATCAAATTTCTACTTACAGTTTATTTTCATTTCTACTTGATGATTCAATGAGTAACTTTGAGATGAGAATAATTACATTAATAGAAAATGGCTACTTTTATTTGACAATTCTGATTTGATGCTCCTTAGTTCCATAAAGATATATCATAATTGAATCATTTTTTACCTAGTACTCTTTTCTTTTCAATTCTCTTATGCTGATATCTCTCTCTCTCTCTCTCTCTCTCTCTCTCTCTATACATATATATATATATATATATATATCCACGAATAGAACTGAAATCCAGCCTCAGAACTACCTCATGATACCCACAGCCATTGATTGCTTTACTTGCAATATTAAAGTTTCAGTGCCGTTTTTGTAACTTTTTGGGTTCTATGGTTGGAAAGAAATGCACGGTTGTTCGAAGATAAATCTCAAGAAGTGGACTAGTTGTGAGACAAAGTTTGTTGCTTAACTTCTTTTTGGGCTTCAGTGAATTCTCTCTTTAAGGGGGTTCCACTCTTTATGTTAGCTAGAGATTGATTGTTGGTGTGTAACATGCAGATTTTTGCTTGAGATAGACTTTGTCTGGTTTATGTATTTCTTATTTTCAATTTCTTTTTGTAAGAGGATGCCTTATCCTTGTTCCTTTTTTGATTTATCAATAAAATCTTTTGTTGGTGATCAAAAAAAATAAAAATAAAATAATACCCACTGCAATAGTATGACATACAAAAATTTCCTTTCGGGGATATCAAGATACAACTAAAGTCTTCTTAACCAAGGTCGTGACCATGTAAAGGACCTCAAGAGGTCACTTGCCTACTACCATGTAGTGCTCAAGGCCTGTGTAAAATATACTTAAAAATAAAATTTACTTTACATCCTCATTTGATTGGTGTTAACCGGAGAACAAGAGGCTTTGAAAATGTATCTGAAACAAATATTGAGACATTACTGTAAAAAAAAATAACAAAAAATGGATTGTATATGAATATTGAGAAACGGTGCTGTAAAAAATAAATAAATAAACTGAAACTGAAACAAATTCATAGTTATTCAAAGCTAGAGTGAATGGATTGTACATGAATATCGAGAATTTTTTTTTTTTTTTTAAATACAGAAGAACAGGTTAACAAAGGCAGAATCAACACAAAATATTTGAAAGAAATCATGTATAAACCCCCAAATTAAAACCCTAATTTTTACCCAAGAATAGATTTGAAATAAATCAGATAAAAAACCCCAAATCAAAATAGTATTAGGTATTTTATTTGCTAGGAATCTCCCAATCAACACATTCAACGAGCATCTATTAACATTACCATTCAAAGAAAACCCTAATTTTTGAAATCAAAATCCTAATTTTTCAAGTTTGGGAAAAGAACCTGGGTTGAATCAAATATATTGAAGGAACTTTGTGGTATAGCCTCGTGGGTGGCGGGAGGCGCGTTCGTTTGTGCCGGCGACGACGGACGGCGGCTTCTCTCTCAGTCGCGTCCTCTCTCTCTCTCCCTCTTCTCTCACTCTCTCTATCAATGAGTATTGATTCAACCGAGAGAATTTTTTTTTCGGTTTCCTACAACAACGACGTCGTTTTTGAGGGGACATACTTGGACCACCCGTCCGAAGGTTTGTTCGGGAAGCGGATTGCCTTTGCCTTTTGACTTTTGACTTTTGACTTTTTAATTATTTTAATTTAGAATTAAAAAGATTTTATTTGAGAAAGGAGTTTTGATTTTTTTATTTTTTTAAATTTTTTGTGAAAGAATTAGAATAATGATTATGAGTTAGATATGATGTTTTGTATTATTAAACTAAAAAAATTATTTTGTTTTTTGTGGTTATTTTAGCCAAAAAAACTCCAAACCTCTCTTTCCAAACGGAGCTTAAAAGTTCACTTTTATTTTTAAATTATAGGGTAAACTAATGTTTCACGAGTTTTTTTTTTAATTTATAAATATTCTTTTAAAAAAATAATAATTTAAAAAATTGACACACTTTTTAAATTATTTAGATAAATAACCTACTTTTTAAAATGGCATTTTAAAAATATAATTTTAAATTGAAATTACATTTTTAACATACAATTTTATATTGAAATCGTATGTTGAAAATGCAATTTATGCTGACATGGACTTCATTTTTTGAAATTGTATTTTCAACATACGATTTCAAGGTAAAATTGCATGTTAAAAATGTAATTTTAATTTCAAAATCGCATTTTAAAAATGCGATTTCAAAAAGTATGTTAGTTTTTCAAATAATTTGAAAAGTATGTCAATTCTCTAATTTATTTTTTTCTAGAATATTAAAAAAAAAAACTCAATGTTTCATCCGTATTATGTATAGGTTGTGTTTTTAATTATTTGTATATATGTAAATTGTGATTTTTTAATATTTTTTTTTTACACACAGAGAAAGAAATATAACAAATGCAGCATATTTTCAATCAATTATTTTATGTTTGTTTTTATTCAAAATTTAAAAATAATGTACGGGTAAAATTTACAACTAAATTAAGAAAAAAATTTATTCATAACCACATTTTTTTACTTCTGTGTAAGTACTTAAAAAAATAAAGTTGAAAAAGGTCAATATAATATTATACATTAAGTAAAAAAAAATGTGGTTAGCAATTATACTTACCTAAATTTACTATAGTTTTAATTTGAAATTAAAAAATATATATATATATATATATTAAAAGCATTTTATTTAGCTAGTATCAAATAGAATTTTTTTAGCAAAAAGAAAAATTACAAAATTTTGTTACAAATTTTTAAATGTCTATTGTTAAACATTCTATTCTACTTGCTTCTTTGTTTGCTTGCTTGCTGTGGGGATATATTTTCTGAGTACCAACACGTGACAAAGTGACGCCGACGTGTCAGCCGAGGTGCCACGTGTCCTGGTCGTGACGCCGACGTGATCTCCGTAAAGCCGAGGTTATCTCCAAAGATATCGGAATTCGAGATAAGTGGATAAGGGACAAGAGTCCTAGAATGAGAGAAGACTGCAGTTTGTATTAAGATAGGACTCTTAGAGAGTTTATCCTAATCTTACTGGGAGTCCAAGATTAGCAGTAATCCTGAGTCCATAGAAGTCAGGCTTCTATTGGGACTAGGTTTATGTTGTCTATAAAAGAGAGGCACCCCCATGGGTCTAAGGTATGCTTTTGATACTCAAGCTTGTGAGTTTAGTACTTGATTTATCTTTGAGAGATATACTGAATTGATCGTCGGAGTGCCCCCGGGTGGACGAACCACCGCCGGAATCTTCTCTTTCTGTTGCAGGTCAGCCAGGTGCCATCTATTCTACCGGTACTCTCCAGTTGGTTACTAAGCGGGCAGTGTGGTTAGAAAATCACCCACCCAATTTGGGGCCGTCTGTGGGAACTTAGAAGAATAGATGGCCAGTAACGGATAGAGAAAAAACATTGGGGGCGACACTCCTGCTGGGAGTGGCAGACCAATTGACCTTTGAAGGAGACAACCACAACACAGAAACTCGTGACCAGAGTCACGGAGTGAAAGAAACCGGCCAGGAAGGTGACGCACCAAAGACCACAGATCAAAGCAACGAAGACAACCTCCAGGTATGGAAGGATAGATACCTGCGGAGGAACGAAGACCCTTCCAGAAGGGATGCAAAGACAAGGGGCATGAGCACTCCCAAGGAGATAACATTCAAGTATAGAAGAGCTCAACTTGAGTGAGCAAAACTCGGATCCCAGATCCCAGAAGACATGATCTCGGCCTAGATAAGAAGGTCCAAGAAAAGAAGTGCTCAACCTGAGTGAGCAGATCCAAGATTCCAGAAGATAAGATCTCGGCACCTGAGTCCAAGAAGAGAATAGCACAATGAGCAGATCTCAGATCCCAGAAGATAAAAAGGAAACACACAAGATCAGACTAAAGTTGGCTAGAATTGAGACGTATGCTATGGCCGAGGAGGACATGCCGGGAACAAAGGCATCGGAACAAAAAAAGAGAAACGGCTCGCCGATGCGAGGCCGAAAATCAAACTCAGGTTGGAGCCAAATAGAGAAACCAAGGCCGACAACCTCGGCTTGAATTCAACCTCGGCGACAAGGTCGAAGCTACATGTATAATGAGAACCCAAGTGGATTTTAAGTTCACACTGGGGGCGCAGAGAAGAAGAATGCGTTTACCACTTGTTGAAATTTGTGGACAATTTACAAGTTGGTTAAACCGAAAAGTATTGCTTAACACTTGTTGAAATTTGTAACAATTTACAAGTTGAAGTTAAGCCGAGATGGTTCCTTATCTTCACTTGTTGAAATTTGTAGCAATTTACAAGTTGAAGTTAAGCCGAGATGGTTCCTTATCTTCACTTGTTGAAATTTGTAGCAATTTACAAGTTGAAGTTAAGCCGAGATGGTTCCTTATCTTCACTTGTTGAAATTTGTAACAATTTACAAGTTGAAGTTAAGCCGAGATAGTTCCTTATCTTCACTTGTTGAAATTTGCAGCAATTTACAAGTTGAAGTTAAGCCGAGATAATGTTTAACCAAAGTTAAACCGAGATGATGCTTAACCGAAGTTAGGCCGAGATGATACTTAACCGAAGTTAAGCCCAGATGATGCTTAACCGAAGTTAAGCCCAGATGATGTTTAACCGAAGTTAAGCCAAGATTACTGTTTCTCTTCGCTTGTTTAAATTCGTAGCAATTTACGAGTTGAAGCAAAACCGAGGTTATTGCTTAAACACTTGTAGCAATCTACAGGTTGGTTAAACCAAAGAAGATGCTTAACACTTGTTGAAATTTGTAGCAATTTACAAGATAACGTTAAGTCGACATATGATCATCTGTTGAAATTTGCAGCAATTTACAGGTTGAGGAAAGAGCTAAGTATGTTGTTTAAACACTTGTTGAAATTCGTAGCAATTTACAAATAGATTATTGTTTAACACTTGTTATGTTAATCCTTGTTGATCCCTGTTACAGTATATGTTAATCCTTGTTGACATTTGTAGCAATTTACAAGTAGGCTAGACCGAGATCACCGTTTAAACACTTGTTGAAACTTGAGAAAAAGTTTGCAAAGTTAACATTGAGTAGTATATCTTTCGCACTTGTTTGAATTTATGAAAAGTTTGCAGGTCAGTATCTTGCCGAAGTAAAAGTTTTGCAGCTATTATACCCGAGGTATGTAACCCCGAGAAAATTGCACAAAGGAGGCAAAGTATGAAAGGCATGCAAAATATTCTAAGTATAGAATCATGCAAGAGCAGTTAGAAGAAGATCAAGACAGAATTCATGGTGATTGACACGCCCTCACCATACAATATCATCTTGGGAAGGCCATGGCTGCATACAATGGGGGCAGTTCCCTCAACGTTGCATCAACTACTACGGTTCCCAACAGAACATGGGATTAAAGAAGTCAGAGGGGATCAACTGCAGGCGGAGAATTGCTCCATGGCAGCAATGAAATTCACTTGTAGCATTCGAGAACCAGAGAAGGCAGAGATTGAAAACGAGGACATAGAGGTACTAGATAATGTTGGCAAGGAGCCAGCCGAAAGGAGTGAAGAGGCACTAAAAATCCTCGTCTAGGAGGGGGATGAAGAACGCTTCTTTCTTCTCGACTTAGGCTTAGCCGAAGAAGAAGAAAGGGAATTGGAAGCTTTTTTTTAGAACAAACATTGAGGTATTTGCTTGGACACCTTACGAAATGCCTGGCATTGATCCCGAGGTCACTTGCCACCAACTGAACGTCGACAGGTTGGCCAAACCTGTAAATCCAATGAGCAAAAGGACCGACGTTGATGCACGTCGAAGCAGTAGAAGAAGAAGTAGACAGACTTCTAGAGAACAGGGCCATCCGAGAAGTCAATTACCCGACATGGCTATCAAATACAGTGGAAGAATGAATGATAATCAAGGAGCAAGGAATGTTAACATCAGCCAACAACAGACATTTTTTAGAAACAAAAAAGGTGACATATGCAAAGAAAACAAAAGTACAAAGATGAAGACCCTAAGAACTAGGGACTAAGGCAAGAATGTCGGACTAATCTACTTCAACGGTTGACGATGGTTCAGCATTGGCAGTCAGCTGGAAGAGCTTCTCTACCATTATCTCGGCAACAATTTCAAGAAGGGACGTGGTTCTAAGACTATACAGAAAATAGAAACAAGAATGTAATTCGTAATCAAGAATGGTAATGAAGCTATCAGGAAATCAAGACAAAAACTTTACACCAGTGTGTATTCAAGAAGATGATTTGGAAACAACGGGTAAAACATCAATGGTGATTAACAATGAAGCAGAGCTTCTTGGAAAGCAACAAGAAATAAAACCAGGAGGAACAGTGGCTTACCAGAAAGAGGGAAGCCGGAATGAGAATTACAGAAGTCTGACGACAATGACAGAATGACGTAAGCTTCACTGGAGGAGAGGAACGAAGACAGTTGCAGAAGCTTGAAAGCTTGGAACAATGACGGATTTAAGCAAAAAATCTAGAAAGAGAAAAAGCCAGAGGATTGAATGAAAAAAGAGAAAAATAGAGTCAAGAAAATGACAAAGTTCAAAGAATAAAGCCAAGTACACAGGCGCTAAGTAAGTATGTGAAGAATAAGAAAGTAATGACCCAGACATGATGCTAGCAACAGAAAGCGGATATGACAAGAACAAGTGCCAAGCATTCAAACAATTCAAAACTTGAAGACAGACGAAAATAGAAGACAACAGAGAGCAAATAAACAGATTCAAAGTAAATCAGAAGAGTTTTGAAAGGTTGAGCTTTATAAAAAAGTAAAGAGTTTATGAACCTATAAAGTGAAATGAACGCCGATATGAAAATCGCCGGAGTCAAATAGATGACTGGAAATCAGGAACTCACCAGAGAGTGTGAGTGGAACAGTTGCAAAAGCTCTTGGAGATTACAAATTAATGGAACCAGAACCTCGGCTAGGAGGTGCGATTTCAAGCAGCTTGGAAGGCATGAATCTTGATACATGACAGAAGTGGACAGTAAAGTCCAGGGAACTTTGAGGTCGGCAAGTTTGATCTCAGACAGAGGGGCACAGATGAACGAACAGTGTAGGTTCCATCACCTCAGAATGCCGAGGTAATAGAACCTAGGGCAGTTGTAGGGATATATTTTCTGAGTACCAACACGTGGCAAGGTGACGCTGACGTGTCAGCCGAGGTGCCACGTGTCCTGGTCGTGACGCCGACGCGATCTCCGTAAAGCCGAGGTTATCTCCGAAGATATCGAAATCCGAGATAAATGGATAAGGGACAAGAGTCCTAGAATGAGAGAAGACTTCAGTTTGTATTAAGATAAGACTCTTAGAGAGTTTATCCTAATCTTACTAGGAGTCCAAGATTAGCAGTAATCCTGAGTCCATAGAAGTCAGGCTTCTATTGGGACTAGGTTTATGTTGGCTATAAAAGAGAGGCACCCCCATGGGTCTAAGGTATGCTTTTGATACTCAAGCTTGTGAGTTTAGTACTTGATTTATCTTTGAGAGATATACTGACTTGATCGTCGGAGTGCCCCCGGGTGGACGAACCACCGCCAAAATCTTCTCTTTCTGTTGCAGGTCAGCCAGGTGCCATCTATTCTGCCGGTGCTCTCCAACTGGTTACTAAGCGGGCAGTGTGGTCAGAAAATCACCCACACACTTGCTTACATTAGGAGTTTTCTATTCTACTTGCTTGATTGTTTGCTTACTTACTTTGAGAGTTTTGATTTTTGATCTTTGCTCCATATTTATCGTATTCTTTTATTTTTTTATTTTTCTTCTTGTTTGATTCTTGCATGATTCTTCTTTCATAATGCATTTCTGAGTGTATTAGTAAAATTATTATACGCTTAAAATGTACAAAATTACAATATATAGAAGAAAAAAAAGTAAGTAATTGTCCAAAAGTAAAACTACTTTAAGAAAAAATAAAAATAAAAAAACAAAAATGAAATTGTTTGAAACAGAAAATGATTTATTTATTTATTTATTTTTAAAAATAAACTTTTAAAGAAAACAAAGAAAACTATATAAAGAAAAAAATATAGAAACCAAACATAAAATATAATACAAAAAATAAATGAATTATAGGATTTTCAAGAAGTCTTGCTTGATTTCACATGATACTTCTTTCATAATGCATTTCCAAGTGTAGTAGTGAAAATATCATACACTTAAAATGCACAAAATTACAATATATAGAAAGAAAAAAAGAAGTAAGTAACTGCCCAAAACTAAAACTACTTTAAAAAATAAAAAATAAAAACAAAAATAAAATTGTTTGAAATAGAAAATGATTTATTTATTAATTTTTAAAAATAAACTTTTAAATAAAAATAAAGAAAAATATATAATAAAAAAAAAGTTCAGAAACCAAATATAAAATATAAGATAAAAAATAAATGAATTATAGAATTTTCAATAAGTGAGACTCACAAACAAATTTTATAAAATCTTGTTTATTCATATACTTTTTTGTGTATGTTTTTTGTACTTTTAATCCCGAGAATGACATTGAAATAGTCTGTACTTCTTGCAGTTTGTCCATCCAATAACTTTAGCAAACACAGATGTAATAAATTTCATAACATAAAACACAAATAATTGTAAGACAAAGTATCTAAAAAAATGAAAGTAACGTTCAATAATGATGTAGAAACGCACTTGACATTTTAATTAGAGGTATAACTAGATAAATCGCCATAGAAGGGAAAGACAACCTTTATTTTTCATCATAACAATTACATAACTCAATTTATAATTTTAATGTCTCTTACTTGTCCACACGTCCAATTCTCTATCAATATTAGAATGAATACATGAATAAAAAAAAAAGGAACATTTGAGAAGACAAAGAGATGTGGTTCAAGACATTTTAATTGTTGAATTCTATTAATTAATAGTTATTAGGATCCAATGGTAGGGCTTCTAATATTTGTTAGTCATTAAAACTGAATTCGTTAGTTTCATCTATATTTACTTGATAAATTGAGAGTGGATACGTGTTAAGCTTTTACACAAAAATTTATCACACTTTTTTAGCATTATTAATGAAATGCACAGTGTGACTTTTTTTCTCTTTTTTTCACAATTACAACCTGTTATTTTTTAATAAGAATTTATATTTATTTTAGATATTATTTTAATATACATATTATTTTTTTTAGATATTTATAAAAATAATTTAACAATCTAATTACTAATCATAGTGTATGGGAGAAGCTGAAAATGGTGCGGCAGTAAATATGGGAGAAGTCAAAAAGGTTTGTGAGTTGGGAGAAGTCAATAAATGCTAAGATTTTTTTTTAAATCAAAAAAATTAGAAAATTAAGATTGTGATATTGAAACACTCACAAGACTTGTGGATTAGAAACCACTTTTCCTTATATAACATAGAGATTTATTATACTTGTGACACCCCAAAATCTATACTAAGGGTTGTAATCAAGGGAAAGTCACTAATGAGTCTTATGGTTAATGACCAAGTAAGATCTCAGATTGTCGGAGGAGTCAAATTAGCCTCCTTTCTAAGTCTAACTTTATTAGGTAGCATGTTACCCTTTTGACTGATCTTACAAGCATTGACGCAAGGTCTCATAAGCAACGTAGGGAACTATATTGGTTTTTAAAAAGACAAGCATAACATAATAAGATAATAGATAAAAAAATATCCTTAGTTACAAAAGTTAGCTCCATAAATATTAAATCAAAAAATAAAATTCTAGATAGACTTTACAAAACAACAAAAATTTTAGCTTCTCTAGGACAACCAAAAGTCTTCGAAAGTTTTTAGCTCGTCATTTTCGGCTACAAGATTCTCTTCGGCACCTGGCATGATACGCCTTAAGCTTTGAATGTTCAGTAAATGCACACACGCCCGGTCCCTTTTTCCCAATGTAATACACAATAGCAATTACAACAACAGGGGAAAGAAACATGACATTCAAGTAAATAATAAAGGTTACATGGTTAGTTGTTAGTAGTTTAGAAATCCCCCAAAGATATTTCATCCTCCCAACCACAAGAATCAAATGCGGATTATTCGGTATACCCCCTCTTTTACTGTTTTGCAGATCTTACCTTAGATATCTACCAACGGTTACATACCATGTAGCACCAACTGACGACCTCAAAAGGGACGGTAAAATAGGGCCTTGCCCATTCCCTCCTCACACCAAACCACCTAGGATCCGAATACAACCGCTCCATTCAAGGGTTCCGAACAACGACTTGCACAAGACTTTAACTTTCAAAAGGGAGCACGTCCAGCTAACCATTCAATTTGAACATAATTTGATCTCATAAAAATACTTATGTGATTAAAACCCCATTAGTTACCTCATTAAGTTTTCCGTTTAGATTAATATTTTAAGTTAGTTAGCACAAGCAAATAATAAAAGAATAAATTTACATAAGTATGAGTATCATCGCAGGACCAAAATAAAAGGTATATTACTATAACACATGCAATATCATACCAAGACATGATCATATACTAATGAGCATATTCATGAAGACAAGAGTATAAAACACCAATACAAAACTAAATTTCCAAATTCAATACCATTTAAAGATTAAAGTCAAAAGGACCATTTCAGATTTTTCCCAAGCCTGGCCTTCCTATGGTTTGTAGAGAATTTCATCTAGTTTTCATAACATTTTTCAAAAATGGCTTATCTTTTCTAGATTTTTAGTTGTTTAAGAAACACTACAACGCTGTCTAGATTCGTTGACCATTACAAAAATCAGATTTTCTTACAAACTGCTCACTCTTTTTTAATGAAACCAATTTTCCTTGCAAGCTGACTCTTTAAAAAAGTTTTTGACATAAAACTAAGGTCTAGGAGATTTGTTTACATTTGTTTAGAATTTTTGAAAGTTGGCTGTAAAATAGGTTTTTCATGCACAATACTCAAAATAAGAAAATTAGTGAGAAAAGAGGCCAACTAAGGAAATTTCACTTCTTTTGTGATGAAAACATACTAAATAATGTATCAATGACTCTTATTTTTAGAGTGGTGGTATGCCTTTGGAAATAATGTCAGATATGGGGGAAAAATGTAATTTTGCATCTATTAAAAGGAAATATGAGTAGAAGAAGGATCAAAACCCAATACATCAACTTTGAACACATGAACATCATAAAAACACATCTGAAAATATGATTTTAAACCTCTAATAATATGTATTTGAAAAGTGAAATATAAGGAGAGATGGAGATGTGGCTTACTTGAGGCTTGGTTGGTTTGCTAATAAAACCTTCTCTTCCTCTCCTTTTCCTCCACCAAGCTCACTCTCTTGCCCTCTCTTTCTATCATCCGAATAGGGTGTTTGTGTGTGTTTTCTTGTATGCAAAATGCTAATGGAGAGGTTGTATTAATACTAAAATTGGAGCAAAAGGTCCAAAGTACCCATTGGTTGGAAATGGATTGGATATTTTGGATTTACTTTGAACTTAATGGAATAGTGGATAATTAGAGGCTTTAATTATGCAATTAATCATGATCTAGTTAGGCTTTGGTTAGGATGAAACTTGGGGTCGAAACAAAGTTCCACGTTTTGGGGATACTAGCAAACTTTTCCATGAAATCATGGATTATGTTTGAAAAAATTCTATACACTTATTTTCCCTATTGTGGCCGGCCATCTGGGGTGGCTTTGAGGGGATTATTTTATTTTTTTTCTTGTGTACAATTGATGAAAATTTCAAAATATAGTGTATAAAATAGGTTTAAAAGTACAAATATGTATATATATATATATATATATAATAGTACTAGTTTGGGATCAATTAGTAATTTAATAAAAATGTGAGGGCTTTGGGTTTAATTTATGAATTGGAGCATTTATTTAAGTGTAGAATTAAACTAAATTAGGGTTAGAGAATCTAATTTGGTTTATATTTCTTACTGCAAATAAAAAGGCTATCAACCGACGAACATGATAAAAACTAAAAAAATCTAGGGTTTTAAGTGGTAATTCCATATTTAGAGAGTCAATTAATCAGTATTAGGATATTAAAAATGATTCCTAAGTTACAGAAATTGATTAGGGTTTGTGAACTTTTGCTTCTAGGGTTAAAATTAAAATTATTTAATAAATCAAGGGTCTTCATTACAATATTCCAAAAGTAAGAGACTTTTAAGAAAATAAAATTTTCAGGGGCCTCACAACACTGACGCCCCCTGAGGTTTGGTCTAATTACGTTTCACCTTCTGACGTTCTGAAAATTACATTCTCACACTTATGGTTAATAGTCTCATTTCACAACTCCCTTGCTTGTATAAAAGGCAACAACTCCTAGTAGAAAAATAAAGGAAATTACATTTAACAAAAAAAAAAGTAAAGCAAAGGAAAGAAAAAAAAAAATAGAGGAAGTAAAGCAAAGTAAGAAAAAAAGAGAGTGCATGAGTTCAATGTCTTCATTCTGTCTAAATAATTACAATGATAGGAGGTTTATGTAATTTCCTAAATGTCAAAGGGTGATATGTATTAAACTCAAATCTCAGGGATGTAAGTGTAATTTACACTAAATTATAATATAGATTTTGTTAAATGTTAGCTTTTTAGTTTAAATTATTAATAAAAAAATCAAATTGATTTGATAATTGTAATATTATAATTTTATTATATATGTATTTAAAAAATAGAGATTTTATTTTTAAAATTATACATGTGATTTTTTTTAATTTAATAAAATTATGTGATTATAATTATCAAATTAATGCATTATTCTTTTATGGATAGTATTATGGTGTTGATTGTTAAAATTTACCATGATTTTTTTATTTACAAAAAAATATGTTTGGTACTCATGTATTTTAAAATTTTAATTAACAAACACAAAAGTGAAAATGAATAGTCAATGAGAGGTAGTGGCTGAAAATAATTGTCGATGGTTAGAAATAATGTGCAAAAGTGATTGTTGGTCGACAAAGATGATGGGCAGAGATGATTTGTGATTGCCAAAAGGTTATTGTTGTCCATAGGAAGTGGTGGGCAAAGGTAGTGGCCAGAGATAGTTGCTAACCGTGAGAGGTGATAGTCAAAAATGGTTGGAGAAGATCACCAACAACAATGGCCGGATGTGGTGGCTGATAGGGATGATAAGCAATGCGTGATGACTAGAAATAGTATGAGTAGATATAAATAAATAAAAATAAATAGGTGAAACATTATTTTTATTTATATTTTTTTGTGGTTACAATTATTTAGTAAATTTAATATGCTATTTATAATTTTTTGAAAACAAAAATCAATGCCAAAAGGGTTTTTATTTTAGTTTAATTTTTTTGAAAAAAAATAAATAATATAATACAAAAAAAGAAAAAAAGAATGACGAGAATAGTGCTCATAATAAACACACGACTCTAGGCAATCACCTTGATCTCAATGTCTATATTGACCAACGGAGGTAGGGTCTTTAGATTTCAAGTTGAAGATTGCAGAGTAGTAAAGTTTTTGATGAGTTTTGGTGGCAATTTGGATATGTTTTTTTTCTATTTGGCTGTCGTAATTTTTAATTTGTTAATGTAATAATCTTTCTTGCATGGTGGTTTGTTTCCCTCCCTTATAGGGGGCCTTTTCTCTATCTATATGAAAGCTTAGATCATTCATTCTATGAAAGTTGGTTATCTCTTTTTGAGATACTATGATATCATTGTACCAGATTGATCAGATCTTTTATTTAAAGATTTTTTTCCCGATCAAAGGAAAAAAAAATACCATATACTATGGGTGGACAAACACTAGATTAGGCTTATATTGGGGTGTTTGGCAAGTTAGATTGTAGCTTCTTTTTTTTTTTTTTTTTTTGGGGGCCAAAATTTACAAAAAGACAAAATAGATTAAAATAGCTAATAAGACAAAATGTCATATCAAATCCATAATTATTTCATTTTTTCTCTCGCAAACATCACATCCAATTACAAAAAAAATTCAACTATCTTTCCAAACACAAAAATTTTAGCCTACTAAAATAGCAATTTCTCAAACATCCACACTATATAGTAAGAGTATAGGTGTCATTACAAGACCAATTTGACCTAACATTAAATATAATCTAGCCATTCGAAGTCTAACCTTAAAAGAATTTATAAATTTTAAACACACACAGTAAACTTGATAAATATACCTATTAATTTATTTTTTTTAGTACTATTAAATTATTTAGATAGTTTGAATATTTATTTAATTTTGAAATATTAACAAAATTTAATTGTAAAATAAGTATGCTAGTTTAAGAAAAAATTTAAGTTATAGAAAGAAGTATATATATTTGTACGAGTACGAAATAATATTTCTCATATAATCTTGTTGATCAAGCTTTTGCTCCTCCAAACGTCGTCGTTCAATCACCTAAAAACACAAATGTGAGCTAGCCGGCGAGTGTGTGCCGGAAACCCCTCAAATGCCTAAGTCAGCAAGTTGACAAAAGACAAAAAGCTCTGTGAATTCGAGAGTAAGAATTGCAATACCTAAGAATAGGTTCTATCGTGAGCTTTTATGGATTCCACGTGGCACACTTCTACTAGGACTCGAATTTTCCATAGCAGAGTCCTCCTAGGAATCACATTCCTAAAGGATAATGCTTATCCTTGGAACACCCTGCTCACTACCAGCCAAGTGAAAAGGCTGACTGAGTCGTGCTGCTTTCAACATGAGAATGGTAAGCTGCCGAGCTACGACTGCTCGGCTTTTTCCCTTAACCAATTAACTTGCATCTCGGTCTGTCTGACTGTGCTTCATGCAGTTCGATTGTGATGACCACCTCCCTAATTAAGCAAATTAATTATACTGATTATATGCTTATTGTTAATTATGTGATTATGTGTTATGAAGTGTTATTGATTTGTCATGTGATTATTTGAATTGCGCTACTATGGACAAATAGGTTAGCGTAAAAATTAAACATGTCTGATTCATTAATTTTAACAAGTTAGAATTAAGTAATTGGATAGAAATTAGAACCTAATTCACATTAGTATAATTAACTTTAGTTTGACTTAGGCCTCGTTTGGGAACATGCTAATTTAGTAACTTTTTGGCTATTTGGCTAAAAAGGTAGGTAAAAAAAACTTGTATGTTTGGGATGACTTTTTGGCTAATTACGAAAAGATGTGCAAAAAGTAGAGAGAAAAGAGGATCTTTGACTTTTTGGTATGGATTGTTGGCTTTTTGGCTAATTTAGTAACTTTTTGGCTAATTGGCTAAAATAGCCTCTTGCCAAACGAGGCCTTAAGTCATAAATGATGAGGATTAATTTAATTTGAGTGAATTTAATTTAAAGTAGTTAATATGATTTATTAGCCCATTTAACTTAAGCCTAATGTATGCATAATTAAAGACTTAGTGTATTACTCATCAAATTGAAAAGGAGTAAAGAGAGAAGTGTAGTGGACTTGTTGAGCCTAGGTATATACACATAGAAAGAGAGGGAAAGACCTTGAGAAATAGAGCTCAAGAAGGAGAAAGAAGATAGGAAGAAGAGGAAGTGAAAAGGGAACTTGAATTGTTCATAAATTTATCAACTTAAGGTGAGAATTTTCCTTTAATTTCATGAAATTGAGATGTCATGGTTATCATCCTTTGGACATTGAGTTGAAATATAAAGGAGATCATGCATACTTATGAGTTTAGTAGTGTAAATTGATGATAGGAACTCATATGGACAAATAAAGAAGGAATTGTAGAAATTTAGCTCAAGACCAACATGCATGGCATGATTCATGATATTTTGTTTATAGACATATTTTCTTGCATGATTTTCATGAGTTCTACAAGTTTCAAAGAACTATCCTCATTGATGTTGGAATTGGAAGTTTAAAATGCTTTTATAATGTCTTGGAGTCTTTGAGCAACTAAATTGGAAGAATTAGCTCAAACTATGGACATGCATGATTTTATTCTTGATCATACACATCATTCTTGCATGAGTTTTCAAGATTGAAGGAACATTTCATGAGATTTGAGGATTTGGAGCACAAAAAAATGCAAGTTTAAAGGATTTCTATGTCAACTCAAAGCACTTTATCATGGCATGAAAATTGAGCTTTGTTTTGAACTTATAAATCTTGTTTGAAGTTAGCGATTGTAAATTCAACATGTTTTCATGAATTTTGGGCTTTGATATGTATGGTTTTCCAGGTAGATTTTGAAGAAAAGGAAGTCCAAAAATAAGAGTAATTTTCGGCACAATTTAACCCAGACCGCTCGAGCGGCTAATCCTCCCCTGTTCTAGCTCACATTCTGAAATAATTGCATGTGTGGGACGCACGTGCAGTGGAGGTTTCACACGTGCGGCAAGTGCCACCGCACATGCAGTTGTAAGGGTAGTCCCGGTTTCGTTTTCGCTCATCTTTTCTACTTTTTGGGCCTCCGTTTGCATGGTTTTAAAGTGTTTTTCATGTATATTCGCATCTTATGAACACAAATGAATTAAAGAACAAAAGTTTAACCAAACGGAGAAGCAACATATAGAAACTGAATAAGTAATGAACGAATAGAACCGATTAAATGAATGAATTGTGTATTGAATCGTTGTGCTTGAATTTGTTTGTTTAGGTCAGACGCCACATCTTTAGTGTATTTTAATGCATGTTTTAAGGAGCCCACTGTGAGTAACAATGTTGTAGAGCTATGTTTAATTGTAATTATTTTTTGATTGATTAAATGTACTATCTTCTTAAATGAATAAATGATGGTCCTATTTTGTAAACTGTTCTCGTGGCATCCATAGCAACTATTACTGCTACTGTTACTATTACTGCTACTGCTACTGCTACTGTTATAGAGATCTTTGTCAGTTCCAATCTTTGGAACTACTGTTACTATATTGATGGCCATCAACTAACTGTTCGGTCTTTGAGACCTACTGTACTGTTCTGCTATGGGATATACCACGTATGACTGCAATGATTTCATATGACACTGAAATGTATGAATACTACTTATTGAACTGATTCTTTACTGAATTTCACTGTTTGGAATTGTTATAAGGGCATCATTCATAAACCCTTTACACATTTGTTATTCATTGGGCTTTAGCTTACCATTTATGTCTATATGTATGTAGATGATCAGGCACCGGATCGGGCTTAGCGGCATCGACCTGAACCCCCATTTTGTCAAGCGAACTACCATGCCTCACTGTGAGGTTCCAAGCCATCACGTGTCAAGGCTTTTTAAGTGTTTCCACTTTGCCACTTGTATTATGATCACATGTTATACAGTTTTATTCCAGACTTTTACTTTGACCATTTTGTTATTGGGATTTAATTCCCTAAGTTATAGCATGTATGTACATATGTTTGGACGTGGACTTATGTGAATGTCTATATATCCAAGTTTGTTTATTTATTTAAGTCCCTACAGCTCGTTGGACATTATGTTTAATTATGTATAGGCTTTTGTAGTCCCATATTATGATATTATTGTTATTACTGTTAAGCAACCTTTGGTAATTATGGATTACTAGCTGGTTATGATGCTAAACCCTTAGAGGTCGGTTTGGGTCGTGACAGAGTGGTATCAGAGCACTAGTTTTACTGCACACATGCATCCAAATGAGCTATAAGATGTCCTAGAAAAGAAATTAGGGCATTTCATGAACATATTTAGGTGTGTGTGGACATGTTATGTGTATATGTGCTAACATGAATAAGAAGACCATCTTTCTTATGTTTATTATTACCATATTTTATATAGTGCGATGGAGAATGCAACAAATATAGATGAAACTAAATCGTCAGAAGCAAGAAAGGCAAGATTAGAAAGGTGTAGACATCCCATTTTTGACCGTCCTCAAGACTTGGACGTCATCGTTTGAACACTCG
This sequence comes from Camellia sinensis, assembly GCF_055761805.1. NCBI lineage: Eukaryota > Viridiplantae > Streptophyta > Magnoliopsida > Ericales > Theaceae > Camellia > Camellia sinensis. Next base: position 149,061,598 of record NC_138963.1, read on the forward strand.
ATGATCATCCATGTTCGTGTTCGTTTTGAGTTCCCAGAGGTCTCGGCCGCTGTAGACGTCCCCGAACGCCTCGGGAGGATGGGTCCCGTTCTGTTCATATTGGGTTCACTACAGTTCAAAACTCTTAAATTGTCACGGTTCTTGATCTGAACCAAAGAGTCCAAATCCGGCAAATCGTTTTGAGAAAAACAGATTTTTAGAAAAGAAGTGCCAAACATGGACTGCTTTGCTAGATACAGAATCGCCACCTAAATATTTTATTTTGGGAAATTTAGGAAACCCTGACTCGGGGTCAAAGGCCACGTGTTCGTCATCACCAAAGTTGCCTCGGCTCGGGAACTTGGGTACGATTGGGGAAGGTCAGCTATGAGCACCCCCTCTCGCCCGATCAAAGATCAGCCTCTACTAACCGTGATATCTTGTTTTGAAAGCATTATGTGTTCCTATTCCGGTTATTAGCCTAGAATTACTATGTTATGCGCACAGCAAACAAGTATAGACTAGATCGCCTAATTTGGAACAAAGCATCGCATATCCGTTTGTTTGGAAAATGTTTTGAAATTTGCTACTCGCGAGTAGGCTAAAACACGGATTTTGATGAGTTGTTCCAACTCAAGCAATCCAACCTTCATCCACAGGCATTCAGGCAGTTCATATCGCATAAGCATCTAGCCACATGGTAAGCATGCTGTCATGTTAACATTCACACTCGTGCGAGATGGTAAAGCACAAAATACTTACAGGGTACTCCAAGCTAAAACAAAGAACTCGTTAGCAATCAATGTATGATCCAAGTCCATGTTAAGTGCCTAATGCAACGCATACATAATGCAATTAGGATAGGCCCGGCTAATCCTAGGATGTCATGTGAAATGCAACCATTTGATGCACATATTCAAGTTTAGATTTGAAATACTATGCAGTTAGTATGATGCACCGAGCCCGATGCATACAATACTGATGAATGATGCACGCATGCATAGCATAAGGAAGCTAAGTTAAATATGTCCTAGTACTAACCATCAAAGCAGGTAAGTAAAAGGGAGAAAGAAGTGGGGGTTGAAAGACATGCACACACGCACCCACACTTATTACAAGTTTGCGCTCGCTCGGAGGGACCAAAAGAATAATACAATTAATTAACCTACAAGCTAATTAAATATTACAGACCACCTAATTAATTAACAAATCAATTAAGTAAAGAAAGTGATAAAAGTCCTCGGGAAAAGGGTCCAATGCATGCGCGCTCGGTTTCGCTCGGGAGTCCATTACCATGTACAAGTTGCCTCTGTTTTCTTTGCTCTGCTCCTCTGAGAATGGCACAATTCCCAAGGAACACTCTCTGGACATTGGGGAACACCACCGGCCATGGGGAATGATCACCGGCCACGGGGAATGATCACCGGCCACTGGTTAAGCTCTCGGCCATCCATACATGGTCGGTCGGCACTAAAGATGGCCGGCCGACCAAAGCTTCCTGCAGAATCCTGTTTTGACAGCAGCAGAGGGCAAAACAAGGCATGGCAATGCATTCCAAGCAAATGTGTGCACCAACACATCCCTTATCATGTTTATGACTCAAAGGGACATGGTTCTTGGTTCTCGGACCACCAATCGCTCATTTCAATACGTGATGGCCCAAGGGACCAAGTGTGCCATTTTGATTTCAAATGTAATGCAATGCATATAAACATACAAGGGAGCCTTCAACCTCTATCATGGTTTGATCAAGAGGTGAAGCATGCATGCCAATGTAATGCAACCTAGGCATGTGAACTAGGCATGCAATATGAACATGCAAGCAAGTAATGATGCTAGGCACACAACCTAAGGAATCAATCATGCAAGGCATGGAAAGACAAGCATACAAAATGTAATGTGGGCATGCAAGTAGGCAAGGCATGTGACAACATGTTAGGCAACTTAACCAAGTTAAATGCGTGCCAAATGCAAAGCCATTTAAACATGCAACAACACATCATAAGACAAGTATGCAATCAATACACAAGGTGAGCATGCCACAGCATACGAGAATGGACTTAGACTAATTTAGGCAGCCCTCAAACAAGCCTAAAACAGTGGCCAACATGCTCAAGGATGGAAGCCAAAACACATACAAATAGGCATGCATGCAAGGTCCAACACTTAGGCACGTAGAGACAACTTTTAAGCACACTTAAAAGAGAATAAACATGGACCAATGGCATGCATTATAAGCTCTGAAATTGCATGGAAAAGAGGTGCCAAACCAACCAATCAACACAAGCAAAGCATGCAAGCATGGCCAAAACTCAAGGCAAGCTAAAAGGGTATTGAGCTACACTTAGCAAAACCAAACATGGTAGGATTTAAACAACCAAAATCATATTCTTAGCATGTTAAAACAAAGCCAAAAACACATCTAGATGGCATCTAAATGGTCTAAACATGCAAGCATACAAAAGAGGCCAAACATGGAGCATAAGATGACAACCTTATAAAGCATTAAAGGGACATCAAACGCAAGCATACAAGCATGTCATGAGGACTGAAATGACATGCTAAGCGGTTCCAAACCACTGAAATGATGCAAGCAATGCATGCTCCACACTCACACACCCAAGGCCTACAAACCAAAATGCAAGGTGGCTATACTAAGCATGTCATGGTCGACCAAAACAACCAAAAAAAGAGCTTAAGCATGCTAAAATGAGCACAAAAGCTTCACAAAGCTAAGCCAAAAGCATGCTAGAAACAAGGCTCAAAGCACAAGACATGTTAAGGCAATCCATGGCATTACAAGACATGTATGCAAGGTAAGCATGGTGTGTCCAAACCAAGTAAAAACAGAGGTAATATATGGCAAAATACTACCAAATAACACTTAAGACATAGCCAATATGCACTTAGAAATGATGCTCACACATGAGGCTATAATGGCCATTATTGAAGACAACAAGGAGAGGGGATGACCCTCTCCTTCTTAGGACCTCAAGGCACCATCCTCACCACTGAAATCCCAAACAAAGTGGTCCCGGAGCTCACCAAAATAGCACAAAAATAGGGCCAAACAAGGCCTAAGAGGGGTCAAATAACCCCAAACAACAAAACACTCTTAAACAACTATTTAGAGCAAGCAAAAACAAGACTTTTATATGTTATAAGCTAAGCTCGAAAACAGGTGTAAGGTAGTCAAAAAAACTATGCAAAAATGGGGAATAAAGGTCAAGAACACTCACCCTTGAAGAACACTTCCAAGATCACCAGACCAGACCTCTTCTTGGATCAAAACTAGCTTAAAAAGTTCAAGATCAACCCTCTAATGCCTCTGCAACTAAGGAAAGGTGTAATGGTAGGTGTTTGTGTGCAATAGTAAGAACAAACACACACTAATACACCAAAAGGAGGAAGAGATATAGAGATAGAGTATATGTAAACCCTAACCCTAAAACTCAAAGCTCTGGAGCTTTTTTTTGTCAACCCTAATGGAGGGAGAAGAGGCTCCTTCTTATAGAGCTCACTCTTGCAAAGCTTCTCAAGTAAGCTAGTCAAGAGGGAGATCCCTCCATACACGTGTATGGAGTGGAGCAAAGTGGGTGCCAGCTATCACAACTGGCACAAAAATATCTAAAATAGTAGATGAACAGTGGTCGGCCAGCCAAAAATGCAATTTGACCAAAATAGATGGCCGGTCGACCATCTAGAGTGTCGGTCGGCCAAATATTTGGCCGATGGCAACAAAACACAGCCGGTGGCCTCAAGCCATGGCCGGTGGAGTGTGGGGATGGCCAACAAGCCATTCCCTGCCCCTCAAAGGCAAAACACAAGTGTTTGGTGCAAAACCAAGCACAAAACAGTCGAGTCAAGAGATCTTAAGGCAGGGCGCGTGGCCGAGACCTCCGGGAACTCAAGATGAACACAAACATGGATGATCACCGAGTGTTCAAACGGTGACGTCCAAGTCTTGAGGACGGTCAAAAATGGGGTGTCCACAGTTGCCCCTCTTTGACAGAACTCGAAAGTCATAAGAATGACGGGAGTGAGTGTCAAAGTCCAGAGACGACCCATTTTTGACAAGGCCGAAGACTTAGACAAAGCATGCAAGACAATAAAGATATGCGCCCGAAGGTAGGGGCAAAATGCAACTAAAAATGCAAGAAGCCGAGCATAACTTATGATCATACAAAGAAAGCTATAACGAAGCACATAACATGCGACAGTTTTAAGCTAGCAAACACAAATCCAACTACTTACAATGTAGAAAGGATGTAAGAGAATTATGCAATTCTCGATACGTCTCACTCGAAGAATACAATACCTGCGCGGTTCGTCTGGTTGCACCAGCTTCAAATGAACCGTACATACAATATCGTGCCTGTAAAAGAAAGCAACTTAACAGGTACAATATTGTTAGCAACATGCATAACATGCAAAATGATATGCTATATATACAAAACTATGTATAATAATGCAAATGAAAATGCAATGCAATTGAATCATGATCAAATCATGAGCGGTTCAAAACCACACAAATGTCAAAAGGATGATGGGGATGCAAAGTCCGTCTACCATAGAAAAGGTGCCGCAACCCTCAAACCAACATACCAGTGTGGAATAGGCGCGTACACATGCAGAACTATGAGTGATGTAGACGGACACAAGAATAAGTAATTGGGTGGAATGACATAAGTGGGGAAGTGTCCTGCTAAGGAAAGACCAATGATCCTAATGCTGGATGCAAAAATTACACTACAATGTAATATATACAATGGATATGGCGCGCGGGCCAAGCCAAATCTTGCCTAGGAAAGGCATGTACACATACAAGCCATGTTTAACACAGAAAAGGTGCCGCAACCCTCAAACTAACATACCAGCGTGGAATAGGCGCGTACACATGTAGAACTGTGCTTCAACGCGAAAAGTATGGACACATACCAGACCAAGCTCAACATGGAAAGGCGCAAGCCATAGATGGATGTGATGTAGTGAATGCATGCAAGCTACAATGCAATATATACAATATGCGATGAATAGAATGGATGTATAATGCATTATATACAATGAATGCTATGTACAACGCGATCTCCTGGGGAGAATGCAATGGATGCAGTGGATAAGGCCTGCGGCCAAACCGTATTTTGCCTAGGAAATGCATGGACACATACAAGCCGCGTCTAACACAGAAACGGTGCCGTCACCCTCAAACCAACATACCAGCGTGGAATAGGTGCGTACACATAATATCATAACTGTGCTTCGACGTGAAAGATATGGGCACATACCAGACCAAGCTCAACATGGAAAGAGGCAAGCCATAAATGGAAGTGATGCAATGAATGCATGCAGACTACAATGCAATATTTACAATATGCAATGGAATGGAATAGTATTTACAGTGAATGCATGACATATGCACTATTTACAATGTAATGCATGACATATGCGCTATATACAGTGGATGCATGACAAATGCATGAAAATGCATGATAGTGCATGCTATTTACAGTGCATGACATATGCATATATTTTTTATTTTTTGAAATGCAAATGATGCATGTTGTTTTTGACTTTTTCTTTCGAAATGCAAATGATGCATGTTTTTTTTCTTCTTTCTTTCTTTGTTTTTCGAAATGCAAATGATGCATGTTTTTTTGTGTTTTTATTTTTGAAATGCAAATGATGCGTGTTATTTTCTCTTTTTCTTTCGAAATGCAAATGCATGGTGATGCATGATTTTGAAACGTGCGACAACGCGCGGCTTTTGAGATGCATGACAATGTAAATGACCTTGGAATGCGCGACGACGTGCGGCTTTTGAAATGCACGTGAACTTGAATATGCGACGACGCGCGTCGCTTGAAATGCATGGTAGTGCATGTAAGGAAGAAACATAACAACGCATGTAAGGTGCGTATAGCAACGCGTGACGAGGATCATGCATGAGAATACAGATGCCAAAGGTTTCGTACTTTCGAAGGATTTAAGGTCTCCTAGACCGAGCGCTGGGAAAAATGCATGACGATGCAAATTGTGCGTGTTACAATGCGTGTAGACATGCATAACGATGCAAGGGATGATGTGTGCTACAACGCATGTAGACATGCATAACAACAAATGATAACGTGTGCAATGCACAAGATGTGTGCATAACAATGCGAGAGAGGGATGCATAACAAATACCGAAGGAATTGCACCTTCAGAGGATTTAAGGTCTCCTAGACCGGGCATATTTAAGGTCTCGCCAGACCGTAGGGAGGTACAAGTCGTGCGCGTTACAACGCGTGTGCATGCAACGGATGACGTGTGCTACAACACATGCAGACATGCAAGCACCAAAGGTTTTGCACCTTCAGAGGATTTAAGGTCTCCTAGACCGGGCATATTTAAGGTCTCGCCAGACTGTGCGGGTTTAAGGTCTTGCCAGACCTCACGTGTTTAAGGTCTCACCAGACCCTGGCGAGTGCATACAATGCGAGCACAATGACGTATAACTCAACACACGTTCACGTCAAAACGTTGTAAAGCAACACGTGTGGGGCAACTTTTCAAGTCTTGAAAGGGACAAAAGGATACAAAGAGGATACACCTTGCACATATTCAAGTGCTGCGCGTAGAAGACACGGTTTGAGGTCAAAACGGAGACCGGTTGAGCTTCGGAAATGCACTTTCTTGCATTGTCTTGAGCAATGAAGGCCTCAAACCATATATCTGACCCAAACAAGGTTGTAGGAGGCTCACCGGCCATCAGAGGAGGTCACCGGCTGCCCACCGACCACAAAAATAGTTCACCGGTCAAATATTTGGCCGACCGGCCAACTGCAAAACAACTCAAACAAACCACTGCTCATTCTGAACACTCGGCTCGTAACACAGTGCATGGTTTAATCTACATACAGCCCACACAGCTCACAACTGATTCTGAACACTGCTCATTCTGAACTCATGGCCCACAACAGCATATTGCTCATTTTGAATACATGGTTCATTCTGAACTTGTAGAAGTTGAAGCACACTCAGAAGCCCCAAAATTTCTTGCTTCGCAATCTGGAACCCAAAAGTTTCAGATAGGTCCAGGTTTTTCTGTTCACACTTTATCGGGGGTGGACCCTGTAGTTTTATGAAAGAACCAAATCATGCTTCGCATAAATGTTGAGAATAACACAGCACTTTGAGCACAAAACGATTTGAGAAAAGGGTTTTCAACCGGGTATTGAGCCTACCACTGAACATAGTGAAAAAGACTCAATAACGAAAAACAAAAGGTAAACAACCTAAACACGACGAGACACGCTCGGAACAACTCCAAATAAAAATCGAGACAAAACAAAAGACACGACACGCAGACGTGTTACAAAGACGAGAGACCTCAGATCACAAGGAGCCAGTTTCTTCGGGTATTATTCCCACCATTTCTTATTTGTGATTCTCACATCACTCGGCCCTCGGGCTCGATTTTTTTCACTCAAAACCCTTTTGCTCACTTTTCTCTCAACTTGCATCTCTCTATTCTTTAATCTCTCATTTTATATCCCTCCCCTGGATGGTTGATGGATAAATTGGAGGTCGTGGGTTCATGCCCAACACTGTTAGCTCACAGCTATTTCCTCCGATGACGTTTAGTCGATGTTTCGGATGAGGGAGTGGAGTGTTTTAATCCATTCCAATTCGTGCTTCGCACTTGGCTTGATACTTTGCTGCTTGGAGGGTGAGAGAGCTTTCACCCCTTTGTCGTTGACTTCAGTTGTGCCCTCTTCTGGCAGGTATGATGGCGACGGGGGAAAGACAGGAAGCCTGACTCAATTGTGCCCCAGTTCATCATTTTGACCATTTTTTTTGTTTTGGTTTTCTACTAAAACAAATTTTAACCAAAATGAGAGTCAGATTAACATGCTTGTTCAATTTTTGATTTGAAATCATGCAAGTCAGGCTATGAGCACTGAAAATTTTCCTTTTTTGGGTCCAAGAAAATGGTCCAGTTTTGGAAAATGAAACAATTTTCGAGAAAATGGTCAACCTTAGTAAAAATTCTCAAAAACTATTTTTGCAAACGGTCACTGCTCAACGAACGCAGAACTTACTCTCGAGATGTACAACCTCGGATCGGAGGCAATGGAAAATTGCCCCTTTGCTTGAAAAGAGCTGCACGGCAACGGAAAGTTGCCCCTGGTTTGAACGGCGACTCATGGCAACGAAAAGTTGCCTTTTGTCTGGATAACGCCGCAGCATTTTGTAAACAGTCCTCATTAGTGATGATCACGACCGAACTCTCAGACATGGAGAAGACGAAGATGGTCAAAACCAAGGGACACAGTCACTTTGAAAGTGGGTGGTACTGAACTTCAGGACGAAGCTTCCTACGTATCCCAAACATGGGAATCAAGGATGATTAAAACCATTACATGGACTTAGTCGCTATGAAAGCGTTGGGGGCTGGACTTCAGGATGAAGTTGCCTACGTATCCCAAACATGGGAATCAAGTCTTACGTAGTTCCGGTTAAGGTACACTCGGGTATTAACCTTTACTTTTTAGGCTCTAACTTTTGCCAAGGCGCCCGTTGCGGGTTTTCGACCTTGCGAGCTTTGTTCCTCTTTCCTTTTTCAATTCTTTTCTTTTTCTTTTTTCTCTCTTTTTTCTTTTTTTCATTTTTTCTTTCTTTCTTTACATTTTTTTGTATTTTTTCTTTTTTTTTTGTATTTTTCCTTGCTCTAACTTTTGCCTGGGTCGCCCTTCCGGGTTTTCGGCTCAGCGAGCCTCTCAAAGGGTAAAAGTGTAACAAGTCCATGCCAAATGGTTTTGAGATCCTGAAGTCATCTGTATCCAGGAAAATGACTGTTGTATTGATTTGCTGAAGGACCTATCTTCGGCTTTTCGAGCACATCGGATGTTTTTGCCCCTAGTTAGGGGGGGTGCTTCTGTTCTAGTTTCACAAGCTTCTTCCGGCGAGATCTGATTTTCTTGATCTGACTTCGGTGCCTCTTGTTCAAGGGCTGCTTCCAGTCTGGCCACGCAGACCTCTCTCGATAGTTGATCGTTGAACACTCCGAATTGTGGTTCAAGGTTTTAAAGCGAGGGCTCAAGTCTTGAGGCTGAGAGCGATCCTAAGCTGCACAATCTCAAGAGCGATTCCACACAGGTCTTCGCAGGACTGCGCAAAACATTTTGAAATCTTTTAAGAAAGCGACAAATCGCTCGCGCTAAAGACAATGTAGAACCAATCTGGATCAAGTTAGGATCCTTTTCAGTATTCACATTAACAAGCATGATCTTGATCATTAAGGGCTTAGCATGCCTCTCTTTCTCTCAATTGATCAAATTTTACAAAACCCGAGGAATTCCTTCATCTTCGTTTTTTAACACAATGTTTCGAAAAAAGTTTTGGAAAACTTAGGTCAATGCAATGAATTCAAGGCACAGAAAAGACACAGCTTCTAGTCAAATATTGCCATCTCATTTAGAATTTTTGGCACAACTGGCACACGGCAGAAGCAAACACAAAAGCATGAAAAACCACTGCTGTTCATTCAAATCTGTTGGCATTATTGGCTCCAAGGCAAAAACAGACTCAAAAGAAAATGAGAAGACAAACACAAAACAAGCAAGTGATGTTTGAGGTAACATCCCCGAAATCACCCGACTTTAACAAAACAGGACTGACTCAACACAACAAGACAGACCCGACTGACTCAGTATGAAAAGACTGACTTAATACAAAATGACAAGACTGAACCAATACCCAAGTCAGAAAGCACAAAAACTAGCATTCGCAAAATGCTCAAAACAGTGCGTGTCATACGCCACATCCAGAGTAAACTGAGCGCCGCCCGCAGATGGTTCATCCCTCGATCACATCACATTATCCCCCACAAGTTCACTGATCAAGTGCCGATAGATTTTGCAAGACCTGGTGCAGGGATGACCTTGTTGTCAATCAAATTTTGTATCTCGTGGCAGAGACGGGCGCAACTGTCGTTGTCATGACCTGTTTGTTGATGAAAAACACAGTACTTAGTTGGGTCATGCTTTGGAGGGAGAGGATCGGGTAGAGGCCGTTGTTCCAACGGTTTCAGATGTCCTTTCCTGAGTAGGACCCCTAGGGCTTTAGACAAAGGCATATAGAGTGGGGTGAAAACCCTCTTGCCTCGGGGTAGATAGTCTGAAGTTCGGGGGTTTGAAGTGGATGTACCAACAAAGGGGGTGGCTACTCTTGATGTGGTGGTAGTGACCATGCCCACTTCAGAAGATCTTGCAGCTGTATCACCGCTGGTGGTCGCACTTGAATTGCGGGAAAACGCCCTCCTAGGCTGCTCCTTCTCCTGGTTAATGAGGCCTTGCTTCATAGCGTCCTCGATCTGTACTCCCATCTCATGCAAATCTAAAAAGGTAGGGAAGGGGAGCACGATCATTTTCTGCATTAGTTTGGGCTGGAGGTTGCGCACAACCATCCGTATTTGATCCTTATCCGTTGGCCTAATGGTCATCATTGAGGCCTTGGCCCTCCAGCGGGCCATGAATTCTGAGAAGCTCTCCTTTGGCTCTTGGTGGGTGACTTCAAGATCACGAGTTGTGACCTCAATATGTGCATTGTAGGAGTATTGATCACTGAAGGCCTCAGCTATCTCTTCCCAATTCTGTTTCACAAAGTTCTCCAATTTTGCATACCAGATTGCGGCTATCCCAGACAGGGTCCTATCAAACAATGATAGCTTCTGTAATCTGGCGAGGCCCATCGGCCTTAGTATGTTCGAAACCAGTCGCAAATGTACCATGGGATCCCCAAATCCATCAAAACGGTCGATGTGCGGCATCTTAAATCTGCCCGGCAGCGTCACAGCCGAGTCTGTATACCTATCTTCAATATCAGGAATTGAGTGGGCCCCCCGAGACTTCTTGAACAATTTCTTAAGCTTGCTCACTTTCAATGCTGTGGGGTCCGTCTCGACATCAAAGAGGGGGTCTGGTAGATTGGTGTGTGTTTTAGATAGCTGGGGTAGAACCGGGGGCGGAGCTGGCCCTGTCGGAATGTCCGTATCTTCCTAGACATTAGCTGTCTCCCCGAATGTTGGAACTCTTGGTGGGGGAGGAGCCTGGTGTGAAGTAGATACTCCAGTTTACTGCTCTAACCTGGCAATTGTCTCTGCCTGTTGGGCTATGAACACAGCTTGTTGCTTGGCGAATTCTGCTTGATGGACAGTGTCTTGCTGCATGGCTTTCATACTATCCTGGAGTTGGCGCACCATCTCTTCCATTCCTGCCATATTGCCCTGATCTAACTGATCTATCGGTATATCAGTGTCTACAGTAGGCTCGGAAATCTCAACCCAACTGCTCAAAGATCATTGATCTGGTAGTTGTTGTACTGGTGGTCTGTGCCTGACTAGCCTTCTCTGGCCCTGATTATCCTTGAACTGAATCTCTGACCTGACAAAGTCTATCAGCACAAATCCAATGTACCCGAGGGATAGTGGAGCCTTCTGAAGCTATGATTCCAGGACTGCCCTATCAAAAGAGAAAACAGACAGCATCTCAGCCCAATTTCTGGAATAGATATGAGCATAGTAGGATGACTGTGCCCTCTACTAAATTCTGCCCCAAAATTCTGCTTGTAAACCGATACCCTCTGGTAAACTGAATCCCAAAATACTGAACTGGTGCTCGCAGGCCTGATGCCCAAACTTGCAAACTGATACATGTATTCCCTATAGAGGCCAACTCTAAAGCACATAACAGATAAGTGAGAGCCAAAACACCCCTATGTTGGGGTAGGGTTTATCTGTCCTATTTTGTCAGGAGCAAGGGTTTCACTACGCACGCAGCGGTTTCAAACAACCTACAATCGGGTAAGCAACCTGTCCTAGTTTGGAATGGTCACTATGGATTCCAAATATGCACTAGTTCGAATGGTCAAAGAGGGTGCCCCGGTAACAACCGGGGTTTGTGCTCCCATACTGGCAGAGCCCATAACCGGTCAACCTTATGGCATGCTTTGACAAAGCAAGCCTTCGGCAAACCGTTCAGGAATAGCAGATGGCAAACACGGTGTCTTAGGCGCACCAATGCACATGCAATGCAAAAAAACACATAAGTGTAATCAAAACAGGATATCATGAGTTCGAGTCAAGCTTTCTAACTCCCTAGCAGAGTCGCCAGAAACTGTAGACGTCCCCGAACGCCCCGGGAGGATGGGTCTTATTCTGTTCATATTGGGTTCACTACAGTTCAGGACTCTCAAATTGTCACGGTTCTTGATCTGAACCAAAGAGTCCAAATCTGGCAAATCGTTTTGAGAAAAACAGATTTTTAGAAAAGAAGTGCCAAACATGGACTGCTTTGCCAGATACAGAGTCGCCACCTAAATATTTTATTTTGGGAAATTTAGGAAACCCTGACTCGGGGTCAAAGGCCACGTGTTCGTCATCACCAAAGTTGCCTCGGCTCGGGAACTTGGGTACGATTGGGGAAGGTCAGCTATGAGCACCCCCTCTCGCCCGATCAAAGATCAGCCTCTACTAACCGTGATATCTTGTTTTGAAAGCATTATGTGTTCCTATTCCGGTTATTAGCCTAGAATTACTATGTTATGCGCACAGCAAACAAGTATAGACTAGATCGCCTAATTTGGAACAAAGCATCGCATATCCGTTTGTTTGGAAAATGTTTTGAAATTTGCTACTCGCGAGTAGGCTAAAACACGGATTTTGATGAGTTGTTCCAACTCAAGCAATCCAACCTTCATCCACAGGCATTCAGGCAGTTCATATCGCATAAGCATCTAGCCACATGGTAAGCATGCTGTCATGTTAACATTCACACTCGTGCGAGATGGTAAAGCACAAAATACTTACAGGGTACTCCAAGCTAAAACAAAGAACTCGTTAGCAATCAATGTATGATCCAAGTCCATGTTAAGTGCCTAATGCAACGCATACATAATGCAATTAGGATAGGCCCGGCTAATCCTAGGATGTCATGTGAAATGCAACCATTTGATGCACATATTCAAGTTTAGATTTGAAATACTATGCAGTTAGTATGATGCACCGAGCCCGATGCATACAATACTGATGAATGATGCACGCATGCATAGCATAAGGAAGCTAAGTTAAATATGTCCTAGTACTAACCATCAAAGCAGGTAAGTAAAAGGGAGAAAGAAGTGGGGGTTGAAAGACATGCACACACGCACCCACACTTATTACAAGTTTGCGCTCGCTCGGAGGGACCAAAAGAATAATACAATTAATTAACCTACAAGCTAATTAAATATTACAGACCACCTAATTAATTAATAAATCAATTAAGTAAAGAAAGTGATAAAAGTCATCGGGAAGAGGGTCCAATGCATGCGCGCTTGGTTTCGCTCGGGAGTCCATTGCCATGTACAAGTTGCCTCTGTTTTCCTTGCTCTGCTCCTCTGAGAATGGCACAATTCCCAAGGAACACTCTCTGGACATTGGGGAACACCACCGGCCATAAGGAATGGTCACCGGCCATGGGGAATGATCACCGGCCACTGGTTAAGCTCTCGGCCATCCATACATGGTCGGTCAGCACTAAAGATGGCCGGCCGGCCAAAGCTTCCTGCAGAATCCTGTTTTGACAGCAGCAGAGGGCAAAACAAGGCATGGCAATGCATTCCAAGCAAATGTGTGCACCAACACATCCCTTATCATGTTTATGACTCAAAGGGACAGGGTTCTTGGTTCTTGGACCACCAATCGCTCATTTCAATGCGTGATGGCCCAAGGGACCAAGTGTGCCATTTTGATTTCAAATGTAATGCAATGCATATAAACATACAAGGGAGCCTTCAACCTCTATCATGGTTTGATCAAGAGGTGAGGCATGCACGCCAATGTAATGCAACCTAGGCATGTGAACTAGGCATGCAATATGAACATGCAAGCAAGTAATGATGCTAGGCACACAACCTAAGGAATCAATCATGCAAGGCATGGAAAGACAAGCATACAAAATGTAATGTGGGCATGCAAGTAGGCAAGGCATGTGACAACATGTTAGGCAACTTAACCAAGATAAATGCATGTCAAATGCAAAGCCATTTAAACATGCAACAACACATGATAAGCCAAGTATGCAATCAACACACAAGGTGAGCATGCCACAACATGCGAGAATGGACTTAGACTAATTTAGGCAGCCCTCAAACAAGCTTAAAACAGTGGCCAACATGCTCAAGGATGGAAGCCAAAACACGTACAAATAGGCATGCATGCAAGGTCCAACACTTAGGCACGTAGAGACAACTTTTAAGCACACTTAAAAGAGAATAAACATGGACCAATGGCATGCATTATAAGATCTGAAATTGCATGGAAAAGAGGTGCCAAACCGACCAATCAACACAAGCAAAGCATGCAAGCATAGCCAAAACTCAAGGCAAGCTAAAAGGGTATTGAGCTACACTTAGAAAAACCAAACATGGTAGGATTTAAATAACCAAAATCAGAGTCTTATCATGTTAAAACAAAGCCAAAAACACATCTAGATGGCATCTAAATGGTCTAAACATGCAAGCATACAAAAGAGGCCAAACATGGAGCATAAGATGACAACCTTATAAAGCATTAAAGGGACATCAAACGCAAGCATACAAGCATGTCATGAGGACTGAAATGACATGCTAAGCGGTTCCAAACCACTGAAATGATGCAAGCAATGCATGCTCCACACTCACACACCCAAGGCCTACAAACCAAAATGCAAGGTGGCTATACTAAGCATGTCATGGTCGACCAAAACAACCAAAAACAGAGTTTAAGCATGCTAAAATGAGCACAAAAGCTTCACAAAGATAAGCCAAAAGCATGCTAGAAACAAGGCTCAAAGCACAAGGCATGTTAAGGCAATCCATGGCATTACAAGACATGTATGCAAGGTAAGCATGGTGTGTCCAAACCAAGTAAAAACAGAGGTAATATATGGAAAAATACTACCAATGACACTTTAGACATGGCCAACATGCACTTAGAAATGATGCTCACACATGAGGCTATAATGGCCATTATTGAAGACAACAAGGAGAGGGGATGACCCTCTCCTTCTTAGGACCTCAAGGCACCATCCTCACCACTGAAATCCCAAACAAAGTGGTCCCGGAGCTCACCAAAATAGCACAAAAATAGGGCCAAACAAGGCCTAAGAGGGGTCAAATAACCCCAAACAACAAAACACTCTTAAACAACTATTTAGAGCAAGCAAAAACAAGACTTTTATATGTTATAAGCTAAGCTCGAAAATAGGTGTAACGTAGTCAAAAAAGCTATGCAAAAATGGGGAATAAAGGTCAAGAACACTCACCCTTGAAGAACACTTCCAAGATCACAAGACCAGACCTCTTCTTGGATCAAAACTAGCTTAAAAAGTTCATGATCAACCCTCTAATGCCTCTGCAACTAAGGAAAGGTGTAATGGTAGGTGTTTGTGTGCAATAGTAAGAACAAACGCACACTAATACACCAAAAGGAGGAAGAGATATAGAGATAGAGTATATGTAAACCCTAACCCTAAAACTCAAAGCTCTGGAGCTTTTTTTTGCCAACCCTAATGGAGGGAGAAGAGGCTCCTTCTTATAGAGCTCACTCTTGCTAAGCTTCTCAAATAAGCTAGTCAAGAGGGAGATCCCTCCATACACGTGTATGGAGGGGAGCAAAGTGGGTGCCAACTATTACAGCTGGCACAAAAATAGCTGAAAAAGCAGATGAACAGTGGTTGGCCAGCCAAAAATGCAATTTGACCAAAATAGATGGCCGGTCGACCATCTAGAGTGTCGGTCGGCCAAATATTTGGCCGATGGCAACAAAACACAGCCGGTGGCCTCAAGCCATGTCCAGTGGAGTGTGGGGATGGCCAACAAACCATTCCCTGCCCCTCAAAGGCAAAACACAAGTGTTTGGTGTAAAACCAAGCACAAAACAGTCGAGTCGAGAGATCTTGAGGCAGGGCGCGTGGCCGAGACCTTCGGGAACTTAAGAGGAACACAAACATGGATGATCACCGAGTGTTCAAACGGTGACGTCTAAGTCTTGAGGACGGTGAAAAATGGGGTGTCTACAGCCGCGCGCCTTGCCTCAAGATCTCTCAACTTGCCTGTTTTGTGCTTGGTTGTGGACCAAGGACTTGCGTTTTTGCTTCTTAGGGAAGAGGGTGGCTTGTTGGCCATCCCCTCAATCCATCGGCCAGGGGATGAGGCCACCGGCCTTGTTTTCTTGCCATCGGCCAAAAGTGTTAGCCGATCGACACTCTTTTTGGTCGATCGGCCCTTGTGTTGGTCGATCGGCCATGTTTTCTGGCCGAACCCTGTTCAACTGCTTTATGCAGATATTTTATACCAACTGTCACAGCTGGCATGCACAATTCACCCCCTCCATACACGTGTATGGAGGGATTAGCCCCTTGGCTTAGCTTCTTCTAGAAGCTTTGAATTTGGATTTCTATAAGAGGGGAGGCCCTCTTCCCTTCTCAAGGGTTCAGAAAATTTAGAGTTGAGTGATACATATAGTTTTGTATCTATATTCTCTTGTTTGTTCTTATTTTGTGTTCAAAAGTGTAGTATTGTCTTACTATTGTACACAAACACACACTAGAACACCATCCTCTTGGAGCTGAGGTCCCTTGAGGTTAATTTCAGAGTTCTTGGAGTGGTTTAAGCTTGGAAAAGTTGCTGGAACCTTGTTCTTGAAAATGTTCTTCAAGGGTGAGCATTCTTGCTTTTAATACCCCTTTCTTGCTTAAGCTTTTAGACCTTCTTGCTTATTGTTTTAAGCTTAACTTTTAACTGATAAAAGTTCTAATTTTACAAGTTTTAGACCTTTGTTTAAGGTCACTTTTTGGTTTGGGGTTGTTTACCCCCTCTTAGGCCTTGTTTGGCCTTATTCTTGTGTCTTCTTTTTAAGCCTTGGAATCACCTTGTTTTGGCCTTCCCACCACTGAAATCCTGGATTTCAGTGGTGGGGATGGTGTTTTAAGGTCCTAAAAAGGAGAGGGCCATCCCCTCTCCTTGTGTTTTCAATATTTGCCTTAATATGCCTCATGTGTGAGCATGTTTGTTAAGTTCATGTTGGCCATATTTTAGCATGTATTTGTGGCTATTTTACTAAGGCTCACCACTGTTTTTGCTTGTCTTGGTCATTCCATACATGGTTTATACACTTGTAGTGTAAATCACACACACTAGCTTTGTATGCTACGTGAAGTAGCATGTCATTCTAGCCTATGTTGTGTCCATTTCAGCATGTTCTTGAGCTTGTTTTACCATGTCATACCTCTGTTAGGGTTTGGTTTAATAGCTCCTGACATGCTCCATGCACTTGTAGTGCATTTCTATGAAATAGCCTAATATGTCTCATGCTTTAACATGTCATTCTAGCATGCTTTTGGCTCAACTCCATGAAACTTTTAGCCTTGTTGTAACATGTTTAAGCTCTGATTTGAGTTATTTTGACCATATATGCCATGCTTTGTATAGCCATAAGGCATTTTAGCTTGTTAGCTTTAAGTGTCCAAGTCACTAGCATGCTTTACTTGGGCCATTTCAGTGATTTGGCATCATTTTTTATACTATTTCAGTCCATATAGTATGCTCATATACTTACACTTATCGCTCCTTTAATGCTTTAAAGAGTTGATGTTTCATGCCTCTTGAATGGGCCATTGTGTATGCCTCCATGCTTAGGTCTTTTGGATGCCATCTAATTGGGTTTTTGGTCTTGTTTTACCATGTCATAACTCTGTTTTTATTGGTTTATGTCATGCCATGTTTGGTTTTGATAGGTGTAGTGTAACACCCCTTTTGTAGCCTTGCATGCCTCATGCTTTTGGTGTTGTGTTTTAGCTTGTGTTGGCTAGTTTCGAACATGTTTTTGGCCCTATCTTGACCTGCCTTGGGACTGTTTTGGGTGCCCTTGGCCTTTTGGGGCTTGTTTTGCATAGCCTTGGTTTGAGCCCCTTGACTAGTTTCAAGCTTTAAGCCTTTTCGCATGACTTGCTTGCTTTGTTTGGTTGGTTTGGCACCTTTCCTAACATGATTTCAGAGCTTACAATGTATGTCACATGTCCATATTTGTCCCCTTTTAAGTGTTCTTGAAAGTTGTTCTCCTATGCTTAGGTGATAGGCCAATTGACATGCATGTTTGTATGTACCTTTGTCTTCATTTTCGTAGCATTTTGGCCACTGATTTGGGCATGTTCAAGAGCTGTCCACTTTAGTTTAAGTCCATCTTTGCATGTTGTTGCATGCTTGTCATGTATGTTGTTGCATGCTTGCTTGCTTCATTTTGCATGTTGTTGCATGCTATGCATGTTTGCATATTTAGGTTGTATGCCTATTGCATATTAGTTGCATTGCATAATTTATTGCATACTTGTTGCATGCTTGAGTTGCTTGCATGCTTAGGTTGCATTGCATTGTGTGTGTATTCCCTTGCCTCTTGATCAAGCATGATAGAGGTTGAGGCCCTTTATGTGTTTTGTGCATTTTATTTGATATTGAATTGCACACTTGGCTCCTTTGGCCATCATGCATTGAAAAGCGTGATTGGTGGTCCGAGGGTCGAGAATTACAAACCTTTGAGTCTTAAACATGATAAGGGGTCTAGTTGTGCAGACATTGTCTTGTAAATGTATTGCCATGCTCTGTTTGTCCTCTGCTGTAGCAACAGGAGCTTTTCACAGGAAGAAATGGTCGATCGACCATATTCAGTGCCGATCGGCAACAAACACTTTGTCGATAGCCTTATATTTGGTTGATGACAAATTTCCCTTGGCCGATGGCCTCTCAGCATGACCATGAAGTGGTTTTGGAGCATCACAGAGACTTGTGCAGTCTTTAGAGGTACAGAGCAGTGCAAATAGAGGCAACATGAAGCATGGCGATGGATTTCCGAGCGAAGCCATCCGAGCATGTATTCATCCCTCATCTCGAGGCCATTTCAGTGTTTAATATCTTAGAATAGTTATTTATTTCGATTTGGTTGTGTAATTAATTAATTAGCTTGCTAGTTAGTTAATTAGTTAAATTGTATTATTCTTTCGGTCCATCCGTCGAGAGGGCGCAATGATGTAATAAGCGTGCGTGTGTGTGATGCATGTCTTCTAACCCCCACTTCTTTCCCCTTTTACTTACCTACTTTCAGTGGTTAGTTATAGGGCATATTTTAATTAGCACCCTTATGCTATGCATGTTTGCATCATTCATCTGTATTGCATGCACCGGGCTCGACGCATCATACTAACTGCACTGTATTTCAATTCCAAGTTGAATACATGTATCAAATTGTCGCATCTCATATGCCATCTTAGAATAGTCGAGTCTATTTCTAGTTGCATTTTGCATGTGTTGCATTAGCCATCTTAACATGAACTAGGATCATGCATTGATTACTAACTAGTTGTTTATTTTGGCTCGGAGTACACTGTGAGTATTTATGCTTTAGCATCTTGCATGTGTGTGAGTGTTAACATGACAACATGCTTGCCATGAGGCTAATTGCTTATATGATATAACTGTCTGAATGCCTGTGGGTGAAGGTTGGATTACTTGAATTGGAACAATTCATCAAATCCGCATTTTAGCCTACTTGCGAATAGCAAACTTCAAACCATTTCCAAACAAACAGATATGCGATGCTTTGTTTCAAATTAGGCGATCTAATCTATACTTGTGTGTTGTGCGCATCACATAGTAATTCTAGCTAATTAACTGGAATAAGAACGCATGTGTTTTCAAAAACAAGATATCATGCGTAGTACAAGCCGATCTTTGATCGGGCGTGTAGACGCGCCCCGAGGGCCTCATGCTTCTACAGTTCGGACTCAAATGTCACGGTTCTGAATCTAATCCCGCAAAGTGCAATGCGAGAAATCACTAAAGAGTCCAAATCCGGCAAATCGTTTTAGAAAACTGATTTTTAAGAAAGAAATGCCAAACATGGACTGCTTTGCCAGATACAGAGTCGCCACCTAAATATTTTGTTTTGGGAGAATTTAGAAAACCCTGACTCGTTGCCTAAGGCCACGTGTCAGTCATCACCAAATTTGCCTCAGCTCGGGAACTTGGGTACGATTGGGGAAGGTCATCTATGAGCACCCCCGCTCGCCCGATCCGAAGATCGGCCTGTACTAAGCATGATATCTTGTTTTTGAAAACACATGTGTTCTTATTCTGGTTATTAGCTAGCTTACTACGTGATACGCACAACATACAAGTATAGACTAGATCGCCTAAATTGGAACAAAACATCTAATGTTTGTTTGGAAATGGTTTGAAGTTTGTTACTCGCAAGTAGGCTAAAAATGCGGATTTCGATGAATTGTCCCAATTCAAGCAATCCAACCTTTACCCACAGGCATTCAGGCAGTTATATCACATAAGCAATTAGCCTCATGGCAAGCATGCTGTCATGTTGACACTCACATACATGCGAGATGCTAAAGCATAAACACTCATAGTGTACTCCGAGCCAAAACAAAGAACATGTTAGTAATCAATGTATGATCCAAGTTCATGTTAAGATGGCTAATGCATCACATACAAAATGCAACTAGAATAGGCTCGGCTAGTCTAAAATGGCATGTGAGATGCGATAATTTGATACATGTATTCAACTTAGAATGAAAATACAATGCAGTTAGTATGATGCGCCGAGCCCGATGCATGCAATGCAGATGAATGATGCAAACATGCGTAGCATAAGGATGCTAATTGAAACGTGCCCTAGAACTAACCATCGTAAGCGGTTAAGTAAAAGGGAGAAAGAAGTGGAGGTTGGAAGACATGCATCACACACACGCACGCTTATTATACAATTGCGCCCTCTCAACGGAAGGACCGAAAGAATAATACAAATTACATAATTAACTAACTAACAAGCTAATTAATTATTACACAACACTTAACTAATTAAGCAAATCAATTAATCTATGAAAGCAGTAAAAATAGCCTCGGGAAGAGGGATGCATGCGTGCTCGGACGGCTTCACTCGGAAATCCATCGCCATGTCACATGTTGCCTCTATTTACACTGCTCTGTACCTTTGAAAACTGTGCCAACTTCTGTGACACTTCTGAACCAGCTTGGGGACTTTCTGAGAGTCCATCGGCCAAGAGATAGAGCCATCGGCCATGGGAAATTGGTCATCGACCAAATGTAAAGCTCTCAGCGAACAATGTTTAGCCGACTGGCACTGAAAGTAGTCGACTGACAATTTCTTCTTGCAGAATGTTGTGTTGCTGCAACAAAGGACAAATAGAGCATGACACTACATTTACAAGGCAATGTTTGCACGACCACCCTCCTTATCATGTTTGAGACTCAAAGGAGCGTAGTCCTCGACCCGCGGACCACCAATCACGCATTTCGATGCATGATGGCCAAAGGAGCAGAATGTGCAATTCAATATGGAATGAAATGAACAAAAAAAAAACACATAAGGGACCCCAACCTCTATCATGCTTGATCAAGAGGCAAGGGATGCAAACGTGCAAGCAAAACTAATGCAACATGAAGCATGTAAAGGACAATGCCATACAAAGCTAATGGTAATAAGCATGTCAAATGAAATGAAACCTAAACAAGCATGCAAGGCATGTGGCAACATTCAAGGATAGGCAAGCATGTAACAACATATGGGGCAAGCATGCAACAACAAGCAAGGGACAATACATGCAAACATCCAAAGCAACTTAACAAAAGGGACATGCCAAATGCGATATAACTCAAGCATGTAACAACATGCAAGGCAAGTATGCAACAACATGCGATAAGGGTCTTAAACCAAAATGGACAGCTCTCAAATAGGTCTAAATCAGTGGCCAAAGTGATGAAACAAGGCATGAAATACACATATAAACATGCATGCTAATGGTCCATTACCTTAAGCATTGTAGTGCAACTTTTAAGAACGCTTAAAGGGAGACAAACATGGATATTAGGCAAACATGTTAAGCTCTAAAATCATGTTAGGAGAGGCGCCAAACTGACCAAAGTACACAAACAAAGCATGCAAGAAAGCTTAAAGCTTGAAACTAGCCTAAGGGTTCAAACCATGGCTATACAAAGCAAGCCCCAAAGGGCCAAGAGGACCTAAAATAGTCCTAAGGCAGGTCCAAACAAGACCGAAAGCAAGCTCGAAACTAGTCAACACAAGCTAGAACACAATGCCAAAACATGAGGCACGCAAGGCTACCAAAGAGGGTGTTACACTACACCTATCAAAACCAAACATGGCATGATTTAAGCAATGAAAAATGGAGTTATGGCATATCAAAGTAAGGCAAAAAACTCACTTAGATGGCATCCCAAAGACCTAAGCACGGTGGCATACACAATGACACATTCATAAGGCATAAAACACATGACAAATGCAAGTATATGAGCATACTATATGGACTGAAATAATATTACAAGTGATGCCAAACCACTGAAATGATCCGAATAGAGCATGCTAGTGACTCAAACACCCAAAGCTAACAAGCTAGATTGCATGGTAGCTATACAAAACAATGTAAGTATGACCAAAACAATGAAAAACAGAGATCAAGCATGTTAAAACAAGGCTAGAAGCTTCATGGAGTTGAGCCAAAACATGCAAGCATGGTAGTCTAAATGCTAGATACATGTTAAGGCAAATGAGGGGATTGCAAGGTAAGTATATGATGCATGCAAGAGACCACTAAACCAACTTTAAACAGAGGTAAATCATGGAAAAACAACATCAAATACTTGCTAAAATGAAGCTAAAACAAGCTAGGCATACAAGCCACCAACATAAGCCACTTATGCTAGTATTCAAGATGACAAGGAGAGGGGATGACCGTCTCCTATTTAGGACACCAAAACCACCTCTCCACCACTGAAAATCCTCTAGATTTCAGTGGTAGAGAGGCCCTGCAAAGCTCAAAGCAAGGGCCAAAAGGGATGTCCTAAAACAAGGCCTTGGAGGGGGTAAACAACCCCAAACCTCAAAATAACCTTAAACAAAGTTCAAAAGCAAGTAAAAATAGAACTTTTATCAATTAATAGCTAAGCTTAAAACAATAAACAAGAAGGGCTAAAAGCCTAAGCAAGAAAGGGGTATCTAAAGCAAGAATGCTCACCCTTGAAGAACACCTTCAAGAACACAACACCAGCACCTTTCTCTGATCGAAACCACTCCAAGAACCCTAACAACAACTCCTTAGAACCTCAGCAACCAAGGATGGTGTAATGCTAGGTGTTTGTGTGCAATAGTGTGAACAAAAATCACTTTAGGTTACAAATACACACACAAATGATAGAGATAGGGACATATAGAGACAGAGAGATACAACTTTTTCTAACCCTAATTTCAGAACCCTTGAGAAGGGAGGAGGGCCTCCCCTCTTAGAGAAATCCAATTTGCAAAGCTTCTTGGAGAAGCTAAGCAAAGGGCAAATCCCTTTATACACGTGTATGGAGGGGGTTAATTGTGGATGCCAGCTATGCCAGCTGGCACAAAATATCTACATAAAGCAGATGAACAGGGTTTGGCCACCAAAAAAGGCCGATCGACCAACATAAGTTCCGGTTGACCAAATATAGTGCCAATCGGCCAATACTTTTGGCCGATGGAAAGAAAACAGGGCCGATGGCTTCAAGCCTTGGCCGGTGGGTTGAGGGTATGGCAAACAAGCCACCCTCTTCCCCTAGAAGCAAAAACACAAGTGTTTGGTCCACAACCAAGCACAAAACAGACAAGTTAAGAGATCTTGAGGCAATGCACGTAGCCGAGACCTCCGAGAACTCAAAACGAACACGAGCATGGATGATCATCGAATGTTCAAACGATGACGTCCAAATCTTGAGGACGGTAAAAAAATGGGGTGTCTATAGGGCGAGCGGGGGTGCTCATAGATGACCTTCCCCAATCATACCCAAGTTCCCGAGCCGAGGCAACTTTGGTGATGACGGACACGTGGCCTTAGGCACGAGTCAGGGTTTCCTAAATTTCCCACAGAATAAAATATTTAGGTGGCGACTCTGTATCTGGCAAAGCAGTCCATGTTTGGCACTTCTTTATAAAAATCAGTTTTCCAAAATGATTTGCCAGATTTGGACTCTTTGGTGATTTATCAATCTCACATCGTACATTGTAAGATCAGATTAAGAACCGTGACATTTGAGTCTGAACTGTAGAATGAAGCCCAAGGGCGCGTCTACAAAAGGATGGTTGAATTATTGACTAAAGCTTTAAGGCAACAACAACATAATCAATATCTCCCACATCCTCCTTCGCCACCAGTGCTAGTTGAACCAAATACCAATGACGATGTCATAGCCTTAACACAAAAGTTCAACAAAATGAAACCACCGACATTTCAAGGAGGTCTTGAGCCACTGAAAGCCAAAGCATGGATCCTAGAAACTGAAAAATTATATGAAGTGTTTCCATGTTCAAAGGCACAGAAAATACTATTGGCTACCTTCACCTTACAAGAAGAGGCAAGGCGATGGTGGATGCTTATTCGTGATGCTAACAATAATATGACTTGGGCTCAGTTTAAAGAGACTTTTTATGATAAATATTTTCCTCAATGTGTCGGGGATCGGAAAGCATATGAATTTGAGAAACTAAAGCAGGCTAAGACGCAGATGACTGAATGACAGGGTAAGAGACAAGGATTTAATTTCAAAAAGGACCAGAATAACTCGCAGAATAAAAAGCAGAATACAGGGTCAATAAGCAGTTCCAGTCAAGGGAATAATTCTATACTGCCTTGTCCAGAATGTGGCAGAAGACATAAAGGGGTTTGCTACAAAATTTCTGGGGCATGTTGCAGGTGTAGCAAGGTGGGCCACATAGTCAAAGATTGTCTTCTCACATCTCAAGGCACTAGTAGACTAGCAACAAGTGCTGCAACATCAACCGCTACACCAAAACCCAATCCTAAAGCTACTGGGAGAGAAACTTTGAGGCAAGGCCAAGTGTTTGCACTTGTACCAGGGGACGTGCAAAATACTAAGACAGTAGTGTCAGGTGTACTCCCTATTTGTGCTCAAAATGCTTATATTTTGATCAATTCGGGATCTACATACTCATTTGTCTCGCATGTTTTTTCAAGAAAATTAAATAGACTTCTAGAACCCATGAATTATTTATTAGCTGTGTCTTCACCTACTGGAGGGGTCCATGACTTGTGCTTATATGTATCCTGCATGTGAAATTATTGCTAGGAATGTGATTTGGTATGTAGATTTGTTGCCACTGAATCTTGATCACTTTGATGTAATTTTGGAGATGGACTGATTAACAAAATATCATGCCTCCATGATTGTGTAACAAAAAAAGTTGTTTTTCGTCCACTTGGATTGCGTAAATTTATATTTAATGGAGTTGGTGTCGTACCTCCCCATATTTGATTTCATCTATGAAAGCATGCAAGTTGATTATAAAGGGGTGTAAAGGGTTTTTGTGTTGTGTATTGACTGTGCTTGCTGATAAAGCTAATATGGATAGTATTCCTATAGTCAGAGAATTCCCAGATGTGTTTCCAGATGATTTGCCAGGGGATTTGATTGACAAGGAGATTGAGTTCACTATTGAGGTGATGCCGGGGACACAGCTAATTTCCAAAGCTCCGTACCGTATGGCACCGGCACCTACTAAATTGGAAGAGTTAAAAATTCAATTACAAGAACTGTTGGACAAGAAGTTTATCAGGCCTAGTACATCACTGTAGGGTGCTCCAGTCTTATTTATGAAAAAAAAGGATGGTTCATTGAGGCTTTGTATTGACTATCATGAGCTGAACAAGGTGACAGCGAAGAACAAGTATCCGTTGCCTCGCATTGATGATTTATTTGACCAATTGCAAGGTGCTTAAGTCTTTTCTAAAATTGATCTTAGATTCGGATACCACCAATTGAAGGTCAAGGCTGAGGACATTGAAAAGACTACATTCCAAACAAGGTATGGACATTATGAATTTCTTGCTATGCCTTTCGGAGTTACTAACGCTCCTACTGCATTTATGGATCTCATGAATAGAATTTTCAAGCCATTCCTCGATGAATTTGTGGTTATTTTATAGATGACATTTTGATTTATTCCAAAAGTAAAGAATAACATGAACATCACTTGAGAATTGCTTTGCAAACCTTGAGAGAACAGAAACTATATGCAAACTGACAAATTGTGAATTTTGGCTTGATAGTGTTATGTTTTTGGGGCATGTGATCAATAAAGATGGCATTTCAGTTGACCCACAGAAGATCGAAGCAGTTGTGAAGTGGCCTAGATTGATTAATGTTACTGAAGTCCGAAGTTTCTTGGGTTTGGCTAGATACTACTAAAGATTTGTGAAAGACTTCTCCAAAATTGCTTTGCCTTTGACTCAGTTGACTTAGAAAGGAGTACCATTTGACTGGACCCATCAGAGAGAATCAGCCTTTCAAGAATTAAATACTCGACTTGTGACTACACCGATTCTCACCGTACCCTCAGGTATGAATGGATTTACTATTTTTAGTGATGCTTCTTATAAGGGGTTGGAGTCTGTATTGATGCAGAATGGTAAAGTAATAGCATATGCTTCCCGACAACTGAGGCCACATGAAAAAAATTATCCGACTCATGATTTGGAGCTTGCTGCAATAGTATTTGCATTGAAGATTTAGCACTACTACTTGTATAGGGCAACATGTGAGGTTTATACAGACCACAAGAGCTTAAAGTACTTCTTCACCTATAAAGAGTTGAACATGAGACAACGGAGATAGTTGGAATTGATAAAAGATTATGACTTGCAAATCTTGTACCATCCAGGGAAAGCTAACACTTTTGCCGATGCACTTAGTCAAAAATCAATTGGAAATTTGGCTTGCTTACTAACTAGGCAAAGAGAATTGTTACAAGACCTTGAGAAATTTGAAGTTGAAATTGTTTTGCGAGAACAAGGCGAGACATCGGCTACTATCTCTGCACAACCGGCAAAACTTGAAGAAATTAAAGAAAAACAATTACAAGATGACTTTCTAAAGAAGATTATTGATGGACGGGAATCCAAACCGAGGCCGAAATTTATTTTTGAGAATGATGTATTGAAATTCCAAGTCCGATTATGTGTACCAAATGATGTTAATTTGAAGAAGCGAGTTATGGAAGAAGCCCAAAGTTCAAAATTTTCTATCCACCCAGGAAATAGAAAAATATGTCAAGACTTGAAGCTTAATTTCTGGTGGCTGGGAATGAAGAAAGAAATTGTCGAATTTGTGTCCAAGTGTTTACAATGCCAACAAGTCAAAGCCGAGCACCAACGACCTACAGGATTGCTCCAACCACTACCAATACCGAAGTGGAAATTGAAGCATAATACTATGGACTTTATTGTGGGACTACCTCGCTCCAATAGAGGTATGGATTCAACTTGGGTAATTGTTGATTGTTTGACTAAGTCTGCTCATTTTTTATCTGTCAAAACATTCTATAATGCGGATAAGTTGGCTACAATTTACATTAATGAGATTGTTAGATTGCATGGAGTGCCTGTGTCAATTGTTTCTGATAGGGACTCGAAATTCACATCGAGATTTTGGCAAAGTTTGCAAAAGGCATTGGGTACTAAATTGAGACTGAGTAGTGCATATCATCTGCAGACCGATGGCCAATAAGAAAGAACAATCCAAACTCTGGAAGATATGTTGCGTATATGTGTACTTGATTTTCAAGGAAATTGGTAAACTCATTTGCCTCTAGCTGAATTTGCCTACAATAACAGTTTCCATTCAAGTATTGGCATGGCACCTTTCGAAGCTTTATATGGTAGAAAATGTCGGTCTCCTATTTGTGGGGCTGAGGTTAGAGATAGGCCTTTACTTGGACCCGAAATTGTACATGAAACAACGGAAAATGTGAAGTTAATTCAACAAAGATTGAAAACCACACAAAGCTGATAGAAAAGCTACGCAGACGTCCGAAGGCGAGATAGGGAATATGAAGTGAGAA
Organism: Camellia sinensis; assembly: GCF_055761805.1. NCBI lineage: Eukaryota > Viridiplantae > Streptophyta > Magnoliopsida > Ericales > Theaceae > Camellia > Camellia sinensis. The sequence goes on from NC_138963.1 coordinate 149,089,559, forward strand.
ACCATGTCTTTATTAAAGTAACATCGATGAAAGGATAGACTCGCTTCGGAACCAAAGGCAAGTTAGCACCAAGGTATGTTGGGTCGTATGAGATAATTGAAAACATTAATCCAATGGCATATCACTTAGCTCTCCCTCCCGAAATGGAGCATATGCATAATGTCTTTCATGTTTCAATGTTATGGGATTATCTCTGGGATCCTTTTCATGTTATTGAGCCTACCCATGTGCTTTTGAGTGATGATTATACTTACGAAGAACGACCCATTCAGATTGTAAAGCGGTGAATCAAGAAGTTAAGAAACAAAGAAATTTTGTTAGTGAAAGTGGATTGGCAAAATCATGGTGGTATGTGTGCAACTTGGGAAAGGGAAGATGATATGAAGAAAAGATATCCGGACCTTTTCCCACTTGATCCTGTGTTCATCCCGGAGAAAAGTAATTGAGTTTGGAGGACTAAACGTCCTAAGGGGAAGAGAATGTGACGACCACCTCATTAATTAAGCAAATTAATTATATTGATTATATGCTTATTGTTAATTATGTGAGTATGTGTTATGAAGTGTTATTGATTTGTCATGTGATTATTTGAATTGCGTTACTGTGGACAAATAGGTTAGAGTAAAAATTAAACATGTCTGATTCGTTCATTTTAACAAGTTAGAATTAAGTAATTGGATAGAAATTATAACCTAATTCACATTAGAATAATTAACTTTAGTTTGACTTAAGTCATAAATGATGAAGATTAATTTAATTTGAGTAAATTTGATTTAAAGTAGTTAATATGATTTATTAGCCCATTTAACTTAAGCCTAATGTATGTATAATGTATGTATAATTAAAGACTTAGTGTATTACTCATCAAATTGAATAGGAGTAAGAGAGAAGTGTACTGGACTTGTTGAACCTAGGTATATACACATAGAGTGAAAGGGAAAGACCTTGAGAAATAGAGCTCAAGAAGGAGAAAGAAGATAGAAGAAGAGGAAGTGAAAAGGCAACTTGAATTGTTCATAAATTTAACAACTTAAGGTGAGAATTTGCCTTTAATTTCATGAAATTGAGATGTCATGGTTATCATCCTTTGGACATTGAGTTGAAATATAAAGGATATCGTGCATAATTATGAGTTTAGTAGCGTAAATTGATGAGAGGAACTCATATGGACAAATAAAGAAGGAATTGTAGGAATTTAGCACAAGACCAACATCCATGGCATGAATTCATGATATTTTGTTTATAGACATATTTTCTTGCATGATTTTCATGAGTTCTACAAGTTTCAAAGAACTATCCTCATTGATTTTGGAATTAGAAGTTTAAAATGCTTTTATAATGTCTCGGAGTCTTTGAGCAACTAAATTGGAAGAATTAGCTCAAACTATGGACATGCATGATTTTATTTTTAATCATACACACCATTCTTGCATGAGTTTTCAAGATTGAAGGGACATTCCATGAGATTTGAGGATTTGGAGCACAAAAAAATGCAAGTTTAAAGAATTTTTATGTCAACTCAAATAACTTGATCATGGCATGGAAATTGAGCTTTGTTATAAACTTATAAATCTTGTTTGAAGTTAGCAATTGTAAATTCAACATGTGTTCATGAATTTTGGGCTTTGATATATATGGTTTTGAAGGTAGATTTTGAAGAAAATGAAGTCCAAAAATAAGAGCAATTTTCGGCACATTTTAACCCAGACCGCTCAAACAGCCTAGGCCACCGCTCAAGCAACCAACCCTCTCCTGTTCCAGCTCACATTCTAAAATAATTGCACGTGTGGAGCGCACGTGCGGTAGAGGTTCTGTACGTGCGGCAAGTGCCCCCGCACGTGCGGTTGTAAGGGTAGTCCCAGTTACATTTCGGCTTCTCTTTTCTACCTCTCGGGCCTCCGTTTGCATGGTTTAAAACTGTTTTTCATGTGCATTCGCATCTTATGAACACAAATGAATTAAAGAACAAAAGTTTAACCAAACAGATAAGCAATAAATAGAAACTAAATAAGTATAGAACAAATAGAACAAACTAAATGAATAAATTATGTATTGAATCGTGGTGCTTGAATTTGTTTGTTTAGGTCAGATGCCGCATCTTTAGTGCATTTTAGCACGTGTTTCAAGGAGCTCACTGTGAGTAACAATGTTGTAAAGCTATGTTTAATTGCAATTATTTTCTGATCGATTAAATGTATTATATTTTGAAATGACACTGTTTCTTGAATTAATGATGGTCCTATTTTGTAAACTGTACTCGTGGTAGCCATAGCAACAATTACTGTTATTGTTATTGCTACTGTTACAGAGATCTCTGTCAATTCCAATCTTTGGAACTACTGTTACTGTATTGATGGCCATCAACTGACTGTTCGGTCTTTAAGACCTGCTATACTGTTCTACTACGGAATGTACCACGTATGACTGCAATAATTTCATATGACACTGAAATGTATGAATACTGTTTATTGAACTGATTCTTTACCGAATTCAACTGTTTGGAATTGTTATAAAGACATCATTCATAAACCCTTTTACACATTTTTCATTCGCTGGGCTTTGGCTCACCGTTTATATCTATATGTATATAGGTGATTAGGCACCGGATCGGGTTTAGCAACATCGACCTGAACCCCCTGTTTTTTCAAGCAAACTACTGTGCCTCACTGCATGGTTCCGAGCCATCATGTGTCAAGGCTTTTTGAGTGTTTCCACTTTGCCACTTGTGATTATGATCACATGTTATACAGTTTTGTTCTAGACTTTTACTTTAACCGTTTTGTTATTGGGATTTAATTCCTCAAGTTATAGTATGTATGTACATATGTTTGGACATGAACTTATGTGAATGTCTATATATCCAAGTTTGTTTGTTCATTGAAGTCCTTACATCTCGTTGGACATTATATTTAATTATGTACAGGCTTCCGTCATTCCCTATTATGGTATTATTGTTATTACTGTTAAGCAGGCCTTTGGTAATCACGAATTACTGGCAGGTTACGATGTTAAACCTTAGGAGCGGGTTTAGGTCGTGACAATATAATTAGGGCTAGGCATAGGGTTATCCGACCCGCCCTACACCCGCACACGTATGGGTGGTTTCGCAAATACAATAGGGTTTGGAATATAGGAAGTTTTAGAGTTGCGGACGGGTTGCAGGTTTGAACCGCACCCGCCACAACCCGCCCGCACTTAGAATATATATATATATATTTTTAAATCAGGGCCGTTGTGCATTCATGCATGCTCTTTGCATATGAACAACTTTCAAACATTATGGTATTGATTTCTCTTTTATTCCAACTTGCTGTAGGATATGGGCTTCAGTTTTTTTGACTAAGGAGTTCAAATTCCTTATTCCCTCCACAATTTAGAGTAATGTATGCTTAAACTTTTTATTATGTAGAATGACTGTAGCTTTCGGTTTTTTATTTGGTAGAAAAAAGCTTGGCAACTTAAAAAAATACTGCAACTCTCTACTTGTCATATTTTTGTTTGTTTTATTAAAATATTGAATTTTGTGCTTTATTCCAAATGTGTCTTATTTAATGTTTTTGATGAATTATTGGTTTTGTTGGTGTGATTTTGCTGTTAGTATTTTTTAAGAAATAATTTTTTAAAGAAAAAAGTCCAAACCGCAAACCGCCCATAACTGCCCGCACATTCACGAACCCTTTCCGCACAAACCGCAAACCGTACTGCCAGCGGTTACGGGTTGACTTTTTCCTAAACCGCATAGATGCGGGTGGGTCAAAACCGAACCACAAACCGCATAAATCTGATCCGCAACCACCCTTACATATAATGTTCAACGAGCTGTGCGAACTTCAATGAACAAACAAACTTGGATATACAGACATTCGCATAAGTCCATGTCCAAACATATGTACAGGCTTTTGCTGGCCCCTATTATGGTATTATTGTTATTACTGTTATTGTTATTATTGTTAAGCAGGCCTTTGGTAATTACGGATTACTGGCCGGTTATGATGCTAAACCCGTAGGGGTGGGTTTGGGTCGTGACATCGATTTAGGCTTGGATAACACCAAAACAGCTAGGCGCACACATGTGACCTAGCACTTGTTCGACTCAAAATCAGACTATCTTCATTCTTACCTCGGCTCGCAACACGACCTAACTTCCAGAGACTATAAACTAGCTCGACCCAATTTGTCCACACAAAATACTCTCTCAATTGCCTCGTAATTTCGTCTGCCACGCATGATTGGGATTACTTATATCTAGCCGAGCTAAAATGCTTAAATCAATCGAGGTAGCAAAATTATTCGGTGTCACAATTCATTTGGTTCTAAAAATTCTTGTCAGCCTTGTAGCATGAAACATCTGATACGTCGTCATCTCTAGGACATGTGGCTTGCCCCTATTGCGCGTTGTACTGCTGCTACAGCCATTGTGCACTACCCAAAATTTGAAACGACAGCGCCTTTTCATATTTCATATATATATTGCCTATATACTAGAACAATTTCCACTATTCATATTCTCAAGCACAAACCCTTCACTTTTTTGCATTCGAGACTTAGCCCAAGCATCTTCATCACTACATCGCACTTGTTGTTGTTGCTGGAGCGCCTGTTTCTGATTGGAATCAGATTTCACCCCCAAATCAGTAAGTGTGGGTGTTGATTTCCAACCTCACAACTAAACAGAGAACTTAGCTAGAGAGCATGTGACAGAATAGATTAAGCCAATCACCTATCAACAAGAAGACAAGAATACCACGGTGGCTTGTCCACCTGGGGGCATTGTAGATGTCCCCGAACGTCCCGGGAAAATCCCGTTTTGTCCATTAGGCTTACTACAGTTCAGACTCAATGTCACGGTTCTTAATCTGATCTCGCAAAGTGCAATACGAGATTGATAAATCACCAAAGTGTCCAAATCGGGCAAATCGTTTTGCAAAACTGATTTTTAGAAAGAAGTGCCAGACATGGACTGCTTTGCCAGATACAGAGTCGCCACCTAAATATTTTATTTTGGGGGAATTTAGGAAACCCTGACTCGTGCCTAAGGCCACGTGTCCGTCATCACCAAAGTTGCCTCGGCTCGGGAACTTGGGTACGATTAGGGAAGATCATGCAATGAGCACCCCCGCTCGCACGATCAAAGATCGGCCACTACTAAACATGATATCTTGTTTTTGAAAACATATGTGCTCTTATTTCGGTTTATTAGCCTAGAATTGCTACGTGATACGTACAACATACAAGTATAGACTGGATCATCTAAGTTGGAACAAAACATCTCATGTTTGTTTTTGAAAGCGGTTTGCTACTCGCAAGTAGGCTAAAATGCGAATTTTGCCACCCTCAAGTGGGCTTAGAAAACATGGTGATTTGCCACTCTCAAGTGGGGTTAAAACTCACAATCGATGAATTGTTCTAATTTAAATAATCCAACCTTCACCCACAGGCATTCAGGCAGGTATATCACATAAGCAGTTAGCCTCATGGCAAGCATGCTATCATGGCAATCACTCACACACATGCAAGGATGCTAAAGCATAAACACTTACCGAGTACTCCGAGTCAAAACAAAAGCTATGTTAGAAATCAATGCATGATCCTAGCTATGTCAAGAATGCCTAATGCAACACATACAAAATTCAACTAAGATAGCCTTGGCTATTCTAAAATATCATGTGAAATGCAACTTGATACATGTATTCAAGCAGGAATTTGAAATACGATGCAGTTGGTATGATGCACCGAGCCCGGTACATGCAAGACAGATGAATGGATGCAAACATGCGAGCATAAGGATACTAATTGAAACATGTCCTAAAACTAACCAGCGTAAGTTGGTAAATAAAAGGGATAAAGAAATGGGGGTTGGAAGACATGCATCACACACACGCACACTTATTACAAAATTTGCCCTCTCGACGGAGGGTTCGAATAAATAATACAAAACCAACTAGCTAACCTAAGCTAATCTAATTAAACTAGTTATTACACAACGAAATGAATAATAAGCTATAGCTAATTATTACACAACATTAACTAAGTAAGCAATCTAAATGAGCATACAAACTAAATGAATGTGGGCTGCCTTAGCTCTGCTTTGAATGACAAAGGACGCATGCATGCTTGAATTGCCTTGTTCAGAAATCCCTCACGACGCCCCAACTCGCCTTTGTTTGCAATTGATCTCAGAAACTTGCATAAAGCTCTAGAGAGATGAAACTCCACCATGGGAATCTGTGGGAAGGCTGTCGACCAGCTTATAGGCATGGGAGACCAACTACCGACCACCTTTTGTGGTGGAAACCAAAAAAAGTGGTCAGCCTGCCAGTAAATCTGGTCAGCCGACCAGTTTCCTCTCCTGGTTTCTAGTTTTCTGCAACAAAGGGAAAGAGAGAGGCACGACAAAGTATTTGCAACACATGTGTGCACGACCACTCTCCCCATCATTGCATCAGCTCAAGGGAGTGTAGTCCTCGACCCTTGGGCCACCAATCACGCATTTCGAAGCATGATGGTCGAGGAGCCGAATTACACGACTCAATGTGAAATGAATGCACATACAAGCACCTAAAGCCAACAACTCCATCATGGGTAGTCAAGAATGTCGGCGACCGGGAATCGAGGCACGTTTCATCACTTTGAGTACGAGACGTCCCTCGTTTACCATGTTCGGACTAACTCCTATCCCAAACACAATGCAACAAACATGGCATACACAAATGCAACTCTAGCATGCAATCCTAATGCAATGCAACTAAGTGATACAAACATGCAAGGGATAACATGCAAACATGCAACTAGCATACACAATGCTATAAGCTACATGGCATGCACAATGCTCGTGACACTAGCATACACAATGCACATGGAACTAATATACACAATGAGATGAACTAGGCATGCACAATGCAATGATCAATCATGTGACAACGTGGCATACTCAATGCTATGAACTACAATGGCATACTCGATGCAAATGGACTTAAACCAAAATAGATGGGCCTCAGCCACACCTAAATCAGTGGCCAAAGATGATGTCCAAAACTCATGCAAACATGCCCAATGCAATGGCCCCAAGCCTAAGGCATAAAACATAACTTTCCAAACGCATTGAAAAGGATGAAGTATGGAGTGCAAGGACACATGTTCCAACTCTGAAATGGCATACAAAATGACTCCAAATGATGTAAACAACTCACACAATGCATGTTGAATGGCTCAAGTACCGAAACTAGTGAAGTGTATTACACTATAGGCATGCAAGGCAATGCTCAAATGGCCAAACCAACTCCAAACAAACCCTATGCAGGCCAGAATAGGGGCAAAAGTGAACTAAGATGATGGCTTGAAAGGCACAAAAATGAAACTCATGCAATGGCTCACAAATGGGGTATAATGATGCAACTCTCAAGCACATTGAAAGAGTGACAAACATGAGAATATGGCCAAGAAATAAGCTCTAAAATAACATTCCTCATAATGCCAAAACATGCAAATACCACAAGTTAAGCATGCAAGGGACCTCAAAACTCAAAACTAAGCAAGGCTATTACACTACAAGCATGCATGGCAAGCATCATTCGACCAAGAGACCTCAAAATAGAGCTAAGGTAGCCCAAAATATGAACAAAATCAGTTTGGATCATGGCCAAAATATGCTAGAATAGAGGGCCAAAACATCATGCAATTTAAGCTAGTAAACATGATTTACACTACAAGCATATGAAGCATATGAGAGGCTACCAAACCAGCCAAAAACGGAATCATGGAATGCCAAATGATGGCCAAAAACCTACTAAGACATGACCAATACATGCAAGAATGAGGTGCTACTTTGATAAGCCATGAAAAGGATTATTCTACACATGCAAGAGGCAAACCCAAGGTGACCAAACCAGCCATAGACAGAGTCTAGGCAGGTCCTAAAAGTCACCAAAAAGGGCCTGAACCAAGCCTTGGAAGTATGAAAGTATGTGCTCCTTTGAAAGGCCAAAAATGCAAACAAACAAGGCCAAAAGAGAGGGGTCTCCCCTCTTTGATTTAGGCCCTCAAAACCACATGCCAACCACTAAAAATCTGCTAGATTTCAGTGGCTAAAAGGCCAAGCAAAGATCAACACAAAGGTTTCATGGCATGGCACAAAACAAGGCTAAATAGAGCAAGCAAGCGGGTAGATGACCCTCAACACCAAAAGAGCCATAAACAAACATGAAAAACACTTAAATATGAAGCTTTTTTCAGTTGACAACAAAGCCTAAATATGCATGCAAGTATGGCTAAGAGAATGATCAAGATAGAGCTTAAAAAGAGGGAAAATGAGTTACCCTTGAAGCTCAACAAAACCAGCAAGTTTTGGGACCAAAAACCAACTCTTCAACCTCTGAAAATACTCTCCAAGAACCTCAGATCAATGGTGGAGGTGTATGGCTATGAGGTGTGGTGCAATAGGTCAAGAACAATACACACTTTGAGCCAAAATATAGAGATATAGAGAGAGATATGTATTTTGCCTTCAACCAAATTCTCAACCTGTGCAAAGGAGAGGGAGGGCCTCTCTTATAGAGGTTTCAAGCTAAAGCTTCCTCAAGAAGCTAAAAGTTTGGATGCAAATCCTCCATACACGTGTATGGAGTATACAGTCTGTGCCTTCCAGCTGGCACAGCTGGCATCCACACAATCCGACAAAATAGGAGGAAACCAGCCGACCAGAAAAGGTGGTCGGCCGACCACTTTCCCTGGTCGGCCGACCAAGGCAAGTGGTCTCCCAGATAAAAAGTGGTCGGCCAAGGGTATTGGTGGTCTCCACACTGAAAGCAAGTCCAAGGTGTGGTGGGAGACCAGTAAATGTGGCCCAAAGATCAAGAAAACTAGTTTCTCGACAAAAAAATCGGCTGGCAGGGAAAAGTGGTCTCCAAGGAGAAAAGGTGGTCTCCCACCCTTGTACCACCTCCCAAACAAGGAAAACAAGGTTCATGCCAAAAATGAACCAACACGGATGCAAAACGAGAGTTCGGGAGGCAAAGCGCACGGCCGGGTGCCTCGAAAACTGGCTGTTGAGCACCGAAACTGGCATACGACCACAAAATTGATCTCCTGGGCCACAATGTCCCTCTAGACAGAGGAAACAAGGTGTGTTCCAAAAAACGCACCAAACGGAGAATGTTAAGCGGTCCTGAACCGAGGCGCACGGCCGACGGTTCTGAAAACCGAAAACTAGTCTCCAAACGGGAATAGTAGCCTATGACCACGAAAAGTAGTCTACGACCACTGAGAGATGGTCTACAAGACCTCTCCCTCCCTCCAGGAAGAGAAAACAAGACTTAGTCCGCAGACTGAGTCAAAGTACAAAGAGTCACGAGGGCCGGAGGTGAGGCTCTCAGCCAAGAACTCCGAAACCTCGAAACGAGCACAACATGCACAATCACCGAGCGTTCAATCGATGACGTCTGAGTCTTAAGGTCGGTCAAAAATAGGGCATCTACAGGCACTCCGACGATCAAGTCAGTCAATCTTATCTCTCAAAGATGTCAAACAAGTAACACAACTCACAAGTTAAAGCATTTCAAATAATAGCCTACCTTAGACCAAGGGGTTGCCTCACTTTTATAGCCAACAGTGCCCTCATCCCTCAGAAGTCTCACTTCCTAGGACTCAAGCACAATGCTTAACTCGGATTCTTAGTTAGATATGGATAAACTCCTCAAGAGCCTTATCCTTATCCAGACTAAGAGCCTCCTCTTATCTAAGGCTCTTGTCCTCTATCTAAATATTTGGGATTCTGATATTGTCACATCACATCTTGGCCTTACCGCAAACATCTCGGCAACATGCCTTGCCCATGTGGCACCTCGGCCGACACCTTAGCAGCACCTTAACCACGTGGCGTCATTCTCAAAATACATCCTCACAACTGTCCCTAGGTTCTATTACCTTGGCAACCTGAGGTGATGGAAGCTATATCATCTGATCTTCAATCACGTTGGCTAAATGACAAAATGAGGGTATTTCTCTAACCGATATCATGACTCATCGGCTTCAAGTAACCAGGACTCAAATGCCTACTTCATCAAGAATCGAGAACTAAGTTCTTTCATCATCTCAACTGAGATCGCTTCTCTAGCCAAGGTCATTACCCCACTAGTTCAAGAATTCTAAGAATCTTTACTACTCATGAGCTATTACGCTCCATTATCCCAACTATTTTTTCTATGTGTCACAACCTTATTGGTCTGTACCTGTCACGTATCACTATGTCACATCAATTTTTCCACGCCGTCTGATGTCAACACAGGCACTTCGCCCTAGGTGGTTACATCAATTTTTGTCGCCTTTTCTTATTCTATCAAAACTCTCTCTCTCTCTCTCTCTCTCTCCATTTTTTCACTTCTACAACTTCAACCTCTCTTTCTTCAGACTTTCCCTCTCTAAAACATTTGCTCTCAAACTCTATAGCCATTCCCTGAAGCTTTTCTACAATCATTCGTCTGTCCATCTCCGGTGAGCATTCCACCGTTCCATTTCATCCACTTGTCTTCGACGAACTCAACCGCAAGGTCTGCCTCCTCGACTTCATTCTGTGAGTCCTCTATTTGGCTTTGGCTTCTTATTGTTCTTGAATATATTTCTCCCTGGATTATTTGTACGTCACATTTTGCATTTGTATTCACATTTGTGTTGCCATTAAATCTGCATCCATGCTTAAGTCTCTCTATTCTTGACCTCTCTTTTATGTTTTCTGCAAATGGTTCACATTTTTTGTACCCTATTTTTGATTTTTTGCACACTAGCACATTGGCTCAACCTCTTTCTTCGCACTTTGAATATGTCAATGTTTTGTTTTGAATCATTATTTCATGCTTCGAGTGTGTTCTTGGATACACAGTACTGCGCTTGCCACATCTGTGTTTCTTCTTATTGAACCCCGTTTTCTTTGTTTTCTTTGCCTGTTTTCCAGATTTTTGCCTCTGATTCTTGCCTTTCCCCTTTACTTTTTCATAGAATTAGGCTTAGGACTTGCTAAAAATCACACTTGGGAAAAATTGAAACAAGTTCTGCCTTCAAACACTTCCTTGATCCCCAAAATCCTCACCCAGGTGTTTCTTAGAATCTTGCTGAGGTCTTTTAACCCACACAGTCCCCTTTCTCATAGTATCTCTTATCAATTTTATCCTAGCTGAGATCATGGGCATGTTCAAATTGAGGGTAGATTCTCCTAGTAAGCTAGAATACTTTCGTTCGGAGTTCAACATTCAAGCCGACGTTTGGTTGGGAAGAAGGACTCCATTATACTTGGAGAGACCTGCATGTCTTTTCCTGTAGTGTCCATTATCAAGGGTGGGATCAAATTTCCCCTTTACATCCTTTTTCCAAGAAGTGATACACTTCTACAAGCTTAACCCCATGCAATTGGCCGTAAACACTTTTAGGGTCATAAACGGTATTACCGAGTTGTCACGCTGGCACAAAGCTAAAATAACCATGTCTGACATCCAATATTGCTACACCATGTGTGGTCTCAAATCCACCAGCGGCTATACTTACTATCTCAAATCTAGATCCACCAAATACAAACTGATAGTCGATCTTCCTAACTCCAACAAAGGCACTAGTGATGATTATCGAATTGTCTCAGGCAATTGGGAGTTCGCGCCTGATGATGATGTTCATCTTTACCCTCTATGCCGAGGAGTTTTCAGCGAAGATGAGGGTAAGAACTTACTCATCCAAAGTTCCATTTATTTTTAACACTTACGAACTTGTTTCTCTTCAATGTTCTAATTTTTTTTTTTTTTGGTTATTTACAGAATTACCTCAGCCACCCAAAAATTTCTGTCAAACATACATCCCAAGTCGAGATCTTATCCAACTTCTTGGCTTGCCTATCGAAGTCTGCAAGGCCTCCATCCTCCTGAACTACGTTCCCACTTACTGCTCTCCTCTCCCCGATGTCCCAAGGAGCAAAACACCACCATCTGCTTCAACTCCACCAGCAGCCTTTACCTAAGCCAGACCAGGCATCCACATCTGATCCTGTAGAGCAGTCTTCCACCTCTACTCCAGCCTAGCTTATTCCCCCATTACAATGTCAATGCCGTCACCAACCTTCAAACGCTCCTGCCGGCAGAACACGCAGCCAAAAGCGCTAAGGTTCCTATGCACCAGCATATGATCCAGAGAATCCCCCTATCGCATTTCTTGTGATTAAACTCGACACTAGAGTGACCGTTATCGCCACTTCTGAAGAGATGGGATGCAAACAAGCAGTGGCTGAGGACTTTCTTACCGGTTTACCCGAGATCATCACTGTCCAGTCTACGCCATCCCTTCAGTCTGTTCAGAAGCCTAAGAGGGTAAAAAAGACCAAGGCCAAAGCTAAAGTCACCACCATTCTTTTTTATTCTGAGAAAGACGCCAAAGATACAATGCCAATATCAAAATTGGTTTAGGCCAAGAAGAGGCCTACGAATTCTGAGAAGAGGCTAGCTAAGGCCAAGTCTATTGAGGCACCTCCCTCCAAGAAGCCGAGGTCCTTTGGCTTTAAGAGTGAGAGGGACGTCTCCTCAAGGATACTTGGCTGCCCAAAATCAAGGTGGGCAACCAACTTTTGAAAGTTAACGATAGTGTCATCAGAGACAATGAGTCGGTGTCACCCCATCAATGGGTCTTCTTCTGCACGAGGACATGGCTCAAGTTAGTGAGTTCAACCAGTACGAGAATTTAGCCTTAATGATAAAGCATTCAGTCTTGGTGAGTTTCTCAACTCTTCTCTTTCCATTCACCTTTTATATTTAGCCAATTTTTTCTGATTTGCTTCTTCTCTTGCAGGCCATCCAGCATGCCCATGCGCATGGGATCAAGGTCGAATTGGTGAAGAAAGATTTGATCAAAAAGACGTAAGAAGTTGCCAGTCACCTTTCTTTACTAAATAAGGTCGAGGCTCGCATTCATAATTTGATGGACAAGGCTAACACTACCAAATCTTCTCAAGAGAAGGCGGAGGCTACAACCAAAGTTACCGATAGGGGTAAGTAGCGGATATATCGATCTGCCAAAACCGATCGAACTGAACCAATCCGTCACATTTTGGACGGATGCGTGATGACGAGCGGATGGTTGCAGATTGATTTTCTCCAATCCGCCAATTTGGCGGACGGATGGCGGATTTAAGATTCCTTTGGCCGCAACAAAACCGTCAAACCGCGAGCACCCCTAATAATTTATAAGATTTTATGTTTTCAATTTGTTTAAATATTTTGTTTGTGTTTTCAATTGAAAAAGAGTTTAAATCTTCTGTTGAAAAAAAGTTTTCAACTTGAATATATTTTTTGAATTGAAAAAAATAAACGTATTATTTATCTATATTTTTTGGTTTTTAAATTTAACTATAAAAATAATAAATAGAAAATATGATATATGTCGGTTGGTTTTTGTTTTCAAAAACACATATAAATGTAACAATACAGAGACCTACAATCTCTACTACTACTCTGTTCATGGTTTTGGTGGTTTGAATTGTTATTATATTTTAAGAACCACAAATTGTAATACTTTATGTGGATGAATCATACTGTGATTGCAATATGTGGATGAGGCATGCAGTGATTGTGATATTCTAAAGTTTCAAACTTTCTTTTTTTGGATGAGGCAGACAGTGATTGGAATACTTTTTTAAGTCATTGACTATAATACTTTTTTTTTTCTTTTTTTTTTTGTTGAGGAAGTGCACAAGTTGAATTATGTTGAAAATTTATAAAATTTTAAACCGCCAAACCGATTTGCATCTATTCGCCAAACCGCCAATCCGCTCAATTCACATCCACCGGATTGGCAGACGGATGCGGATTAATTTTCTCCAATCCGCCAATCTGGCGGACGGATGGCGGATTGGAGGTTCCGTGGCCGCAACCGACCAGCGCCCATCCCTAGCCGAGGATGTTGCCAAGGCTGTTGAGGACCCTACGAAGGCTGCTAAGGCTAAGGTCGCCGCAGCCGAGGCTAAGCTGCAGGAGGCACTTGCTACTAAGGAGGCCGAGCTTAAAGAAGTCGATGAGAAGGCATATACCGAAGGGCAAGTCAGTGTTCGGGACCAATACAAAAAATAAGTTAATCTGGCCTACAACAAAGGCTATTACTTCGGCTGGATGTTGGCCCTCAAGGAGCTATCCGTCCCTGAGGACTTGCCTCTTCGTGATATCAGCAAACTTAACATGCCCTTTCCTCTCTCGCCCAACCAGTCCGAGGATGAAGCTGAAAAGGAAGAGGTTAACGCCGAGGAAGGTGATGACGCCGAAGTTGATGCTGGGCCAAGTCCCCACTTTGAATGATCAGGTCTTAGACTTAACTGAAGATGACGGAGATAAGGTCTCCAAAAGCGCCTCGCCAAAGAAAACTTTCACCTCTGAAGCCAAGGTCCTTTCTACTGAAATGAGCCTAGATGAAACCCTCAAAGAGATAGACACTGAGCTTGAGGCTAAGAAAACTACTTCTCTGTCCCTTGCGGCCAACACACTGCCAAAAAACCAAGGAAGATCAATCAGAGAACCATACTCCTAACACTTAGGATTTTTTTTCTTTCTTTTCGATTGTACTTTTTCTTTTCTTTCCTTCTCTTGAGCAATTTCTATCTTTGTCGAGCTGACGTGCCTTTGGATGTAATCGAACAAGTTCTTCCCTCTTTTTGTCTAAGTGTTGATTATCTGTTTCTTCATGTATGCTCAATGTCTTTATGTCTTGTACATTACCATACTTAGACCTTTTCTCATCTTTCCAAGTATGACAACTTGGTTCTTACCTTGGAATAGAATACCTTGGTTATAGCACTAGTCAATTATCTCGGACTAGAACATCTCAAATCAATCATCTTAGAGTATACGTCGAATATAACTTCCATTAGTCATCTTAGATGACTTTAACTTGTAAAATTTTTCTAGATTTTTTTACAAGTGTTGTGTTTACTTTAACTTATTCATGCTTCCTGCCCCTTAATATGAACCTAAGTATCACTTATGTTCACATTAAGGATGCATTGCCTGATTCTTGTCTAAGCCTAACTTAGACATCCATGACCGAGGTCATCGCGTTTGGCTTGCCTAAACTAAACAATTAAGGCTTGACCTTTTTGTACTGAGAGTACTATTTACCTCGACGTTTCACACAAACTGACCAAAACATGGCTAGTTTCGCATTGTTTCACATTGAAATATCGTCTTTTACTTAGTTCAACTCTACTATCAGGGCAAGTCCAAGTTAATTGTCGTGTTCACCACGGGAACATTGCCTTAAGACTTTCTCAGTCTTATCTCAGAATCATAAGTGTTAACAACATTTTGTAAAGAACAAAATCGAGCTAGTATTTTATTTATACTTCGGCTAAAAATCTATTCAAATTACACAGGGAAAGAAAAAATAAAAAATCAATGATGGAAAAATTTCAAATTGTTGGTATTCCAACGTCTTGGCAATTCCTCGCCATCAATGCCTTCAAGTAGATATGCTCATAGAACATTGGGCAATTCCTCCACCCACCTACCCTTAGCGACTTCTAGTCTTTTCTTGATTCCATCAAAGATGGTCTTGTTGGACGCCTCGGCTTGTCCATGGCACTAGGGGAAGCTGGAAGTTGAATAATAGTTCTTGATCTTATATTTTGCACAAAATTTTTTGATTAGCTTATTGTCGAACTGTGTGCTATTGTCTGCCACAATGGCTTTGGAGATCCTAAACTTGGTGATTATGTTCTTCCAGATAAAGTTTTTATATCTATATCTCATATTTTGGCAAGGGGTTCAGCCTTTACCCACTTTGTAAAGTAATCAATTGCTACAAGCAGGAACTTTCTCTATCAAGTTGCCTTGGGCAGTTGCCTAATAAGATCTGTTAATCATGTTGTTTAATTTTGATGATGTCTAAACTCTTAACTGAAAATTTATAAATAATATAAATATTTTATATTATTTGACACAAAATATTATATATATATATATATGTTAAATATTATTTAAATAAAAATATTTTTGAAAACTTTACTATTTACTTTTTGAAAAATTAGGCTGATCACTATTCATATTTTGACAAATTAATTGATTGGTTAGCTGATCACTATTCACTTTTTGACAACATTAAAATTGATTAATTGTATTATTTTGAAAAAAATTGATTGATTAGTTGTATTATCTTGACAAATGTGATATTGATGGGTTGTCTTCTTTTGACAAAATTGATATACCCACATAGAGTGGTAGGTTATGTTTAGTTTAAAATCTCTACAAAAATTTTAAAAAGGTATATATATTCAGATCTATTATAAAAAATATTTTACTATGTATGCAAATATTTGATTATAATATTTTATACAATGTATATAATATAATATATCACAGAAGCAATTAAACCACATTTGAGTATATCATGTTACATATATGCATGTTGGCATGTGAAAAGTCATACAAGACATCATTTCCAATAGCTTTTCTTTTTGCTTTTTTTGTATAATCTTGACTAAAGCCTAAAAGGGTTCAGATTTGCAAGACTGCAAATTTTCCTTCCACAATACATTCAGCTGACGTCTTGAGAAGTGTTTGTCTCTTCCAACGGGTATATTTTTAGGTATAAATAGAAGTGATGTGTGTGGAGAAAAATCAAGAACTTGGAGAAAAAAATTTCTGGTTGCTCCAAAATTTTGAGTATATTGTATTCTGCTCTTTCACTTTCAGATCTAAGCGTAGCCTTTGTTCTTACACTTTCATATCTACTCTTTGTGAGAGAATTATTTGAAAAGAGGGTTTAAGTACCACTTATTTTCATTCATTATTTTTGTGAGAGATTTTTGTAAGGGTAAGGCATTTATTGTTGAGTGAGACTTAATAGATAAGAGTAAGTCATGTGCAAAATTCACAAGTTTGGTGAAGACTTGGTGGTGTATTAATTCAGTTTGATAGTAAAGAAATTCTTAAGGAGGTTCCTTGGGAGTGGACGTAGGCCTGGCGTGTCGAACCACTATAAATCTCAGTATTTGATTTTCTCTCCCTATCTCTCTTACTTTTATATTGATATTTATTATTCTGTTTTTTATTTATTAAAATTCTGAATATTGTGTTTATAAATTTTAATATTGTAAAATTGTTTAATAACCCAATTCACCACCCTCTTGGGTTGCCTACCTGGGATAACAAGATCTATGCCCCATTGGGCAAATGGCCAATGATTGGATACTTGTTTCAAATCTCCAGCTGGTTGGTGTATCAAATGTGCAAATCTTTGACACTTCTCACACTTCTTTACATAGGCTTCAACATTTTTCTGCATGTAAGGCCACCAGAATCCCTGTGATATAGCTCTGTGAGAAAGTGATCTACCCTCTGCATGGCTTCCATATACTCCCTCATGAATCTCATACAAAAAGTCTTCTACTTGGGATGAGTGTACACATCACAGTAGAGGTCTAGTAAAAGATTTCCTATATAGATGGCCTTCTGTTGGCAAGCAGAATTTAGCTGAATTTGGTCTGATCTTGTGAACTTTTCTTCTGTCTTCTGGCAGCTTGCCATCTCTAAAGAACATGACTATGGCGTCCATCTAACTTTGACCCAACTCCAAGCACATTGCTTCATACTCTGTTATTAGAGGTTCAATACTTGGGCCTGACATGTAATCCACCATAATTACTCTTGGCTCGTTTGACTTTATAGCACTAGCAAGGTTTGCTAAGGCATTGGCATGACTGTTATTATCTCAGCTGACATGCTGCAGCCAACAACTATGGAATTGTGCACTAACTTGATGACCACTTTGACGTAGGTTACCATCCTCTCATCTCGAGCTGTGTACTCGTCGGTTACTTGATTTACAATGAGTTGGGAGTCGTAGAAGACTACCATTTTCTTGGCTTCAATTGTTGTTGCTAGTTTCAGGGCAACAATTGGTGCCTCATATTCTGCTTCGTTGTTTGAGGCCTTGAACCCCAAATGGATGGACTGTTCTATCATTCGTCCATCTAGCGAAACCAAAACCACTCATTTCCCCACTCCTTGTCAGTTTGAACTACCATCAACAAAGAGACGGAAGGAATCGCCGTTGTAAATATCACAGGGCTTTAACTTCTCTTCACCTTTCTTCTGTCTGGCCGATATAGGATTCTATGGTTCCAACTGATTTTTCTCTAGCTATCATGGGCAACCTAGACCAAGGTTCACTGGTGTCGATCTTGAGCAGGCGCTTAGTGTGAATTCTACCACAAAGTCGGCCAAAACCTGACCCTTTATTGCTGTCATTGGCGTGAATTCTAAGTCATACTGATCTAGAACTATAGTTGTGGACACCCCATTTTTGACCAACCGTAAGGCTCGAGCGCTTTGTCCGGTATACTCGATGATAAAAGTGGTATTGTGTGTGGTTCTAGGTCTCAAGGAAGGAGCCTTGTTTAAGCTTCGAAACAACCCCAGACCTTCCATATTCCCACTAATCATATCCAAGAAATTCATTTGTGCACCTTATGCCACCCTGTGTTAGGGCTGAAACAGAAAACATGGGAATTCATTGAGGGCCAGCCGTGTCTATTGGGGGCCAGTGGGGCCTTGGTAGCGAGAAACACTATTCTGGGTGGGAGGCTACTAGCTATCCATTTTTGAAGATATTTATGATATTTCTGGCTCAAATTCTATATAAACGACCACATATCTCTGTTTTGGGGGTTGAACAATTGAGAGAAAGCCTATACACATAGAGAGAGCTCATTGCAAGCTATCTTTGAGCTAACCTACCTTCCTTGTATCATCTATATACACCACACACAACCTTGAATCATCATCTTAGAGCCTTGGTTGACCCTTGAGAAGCTTAATTCAAGTTTGAGAGTGTGTCAAGAGTGAGTTTGATCATCAACCAAAGCTTACTCCATTTTGAGAAGTATAAGCTTGCAACTCTTGTTCTTGCTTTTGCTTACTTCATTTCTATCTATTTCTTGTATTCTTGGGCTGTTTTGCATCCAGTTTAAGTTTTGGAACTTGGTTTTGGATAAGCTACCAAAGGTGGTAAGGTTAACACCCTTACTTGGTCTTATCTTCATAGCTCAACCCTTGGTTCCTTTACACTCTTTTCCTTTGATTTTTGAACTGATTTTCAGAGTTGAACTAAGGCCAAAAAACATAGTTCGAAGTCTTGAAATTGGAGGGGTTGGCCACCCCTCCTTGTTTTTGCTTACATAGGTTTATTGTCTTTATCTTTTGTTTAGCTTTTTGAGTTCTTTTCTTGCATTTTCAACCACTATTTTGGCTTATTAGAGACTGTTTTAAGGCTGTCCTAATCTATTTAATTGATTCAAGCTTTGATTAGTTCCTTTGTTGTAGCATTGGTCTTTGTACATAGCTTGTATTATGTTATTCTTAGCCTTTCTTTGTCTAACTTTCATGTTAATGACCTCATTTTAAGAATCAACTTGCCATTCCTTTCTTTCATTTGAGAGTTGTTTCAATCAGTTGACGGTTATTCAACACATGAACTAGAGATTCACGCTTAATGGCTTAATCTCTACAGAGATTCATTGTCCACGGTATAATCTCTCTTTCATGTTAAGAATTACTTCCTGTTTGACGCTTCTCTCCTTTTAGAGGACTTAATCATCACTTCGGAAAAATGGACTAAATAATGGAAATGACTAAGAGAATTGGTTTAAAAGCAACCAACACATATAAAGAAAATGAGTCATATTGCTTGGGCTTGGCTGGACGTTATGCCAAGTTTATCGAGTCAAGAGTGGTCATACGCTAATTCATGGCATTTTGATAATCCTTGAAGCATCTATACTTCCTTTTTTTGAGTTCATTCCATGATAAAGAGGGAGGAGTGGTCATATTCATTGCATTCATTGATTTTTGTCCAAAATTGCATCTGAAATCATCAAGCAATCAACTTGCTCATTGATGGTTTTGGAAACAATTCTAACCTTCTCTCAAGGCTTTTCCATGACGGAGAAGAAAGGAAAGGACAAACAGAGCTTGAATAACTTTGTCTGCATTGTTTTCACTTCAGAGCACAAAAATAGAGTTTTGTACAAAATTGAGGCACAACCGGCCTTTTTTAGGCCTAACCGGGCTTCATTAAGGGCCGGCCGGTCCTCAATGTTTGGTTAATAGTGTATTTTTGCAGAAAACAGAGGGCAGTGGCTGAGGTGAAACAGCGCAAGCTTGGGACACACAGAGTTGTTCTTGAACATTGTGCATGTGTATGCATGCAACCCTTGCGCATCCTCACTTACATCACGATCATCATTTTAACTAATTTATTCAATATTGTTTATTGTAATTAGTCTCATTAATTATTAATGTTGGAATTATTATTATTGTCCCTCTGTAATTGTTGTAGTTAATTAGTTTAAATAGCAAGTTTATTTATGGTGGTTATCCTTGTTGTAGTAGCATAGTTAGCCAGTTAATTAGCCTCGCTTATTTATTCATTCGGTTTTGTAATAATTAGTTTAATTCGGTCTTTTGGACCTTGATTCGCACCCTCTTGCATGAGGGCAATGTTGTAATAAGTTGTATGTCTTCCAACCCCACGTCTTTCTCCCTTTTACTTACTTGCTTATGATGGTTAGTTTAGAAACATCACGTTTTTTTTAGCATACTTCATGTTTACCATCCATTTGTCCTGCATACATCCAAGGCTCGGCTCATCATACTAACCCAATATCGATGTTCAAAACTCATTACTTGAATATGTGATCTCTCGCATGTCTTGAATGCAATCATATGTCATGCTCATAGCCGAGCCTATAAAATACATAATGTGTGCGTTGCTTTAGTCATATTGCATAAGTTAGGAACATGCATATTTTCCCTAACCCTTTCACCTGTTTTGGCTCGAAGTACTAGGTGAGCTTTTATTACTTTAGCATGTTGCATCGAATGTTTGTGTTGCCATGTCAAGGCATGAATACCATGAGGCCAATTACTTAAATGATATAATTGTTTGAATACCTATGGATGAAGGCTAATTGTTTGAATTGGGATGGCTTGATTAATGTCCATTTTAGCCTACTTTTTCAAGTGGCAAATTCACAAAACAATTTTGAAACAAAATATGAAATTAAGTGTTCCAAATCTTGCAAACTACTCTATACCTTGTGTGCGCATCACATAGTAAAAATAGCTAATAAATCAAAACAAGAGCATATAACGTAAATAACAAACACATCATGATTAGTAGAGGCCAGTCTTTGATCGGGCGAGTAGGGTGCTCAATTCATGACCTTCCTCCTTTGTACCTAAGTTCCCGAGCCGAGACACTTTGGTGATGATGAATTAATGGCCTTTGGCACGAGTCTCGGGTTTCCTAAATTATTCAAAAATATTTAAGTGGCGACTCTATAATCTGGCAAAGTAGTCCATTTTTGGCATTTGATTCAAACATTGATTTTCCAAAAAGAATTGTCAGATTTGGACTCTTTTTGTGTTTTCACTATTTCACATTGCACTTGTGAAATCAGATTCAAAACCACAAGTGGAGTCCGAACTGTAGGGCTATTCGTCTTCCGAAAGGAGCGCGGAAAGTCAGGCTACAACAGCCCATCGCATTATTCTGCCTGTCAAGTCTCTTTGTTATAACAGAGACTTCAGTGGATGCTTCGTAAGCACCACGATTTTATGAGCTTGGAAATAATGGTTCAGTTTCTTTGATGACATCACTAGAGCAAGTGTCAACTTTTCCAAGGGTAGGTACCTAGTTTCTGCACTAGCTAGGGTCTTGCTTACATAGTAAATTGCCCTCTATTCTCCTCTTTCTTCTCAACTAACCATTCGCCAAGGCTTGACGAAAATAAGATACACATTAGAGCTTCGTTCCACCAATATATGGCCATAACTTGGCGAAAGTGGCTTAAGTGCATGTAAGGATTTGACTTCCCCTCGTAGATCGTGAACTTAGGCTGCTTGAAGCTTAAAGGCAGTGGTGCATTCTCTATCGCAGGAACGAACGACGAGCTCTACAACCTTGCCAATGCCTTATCGGTTGGTTCGCAGACAAGGTGCGGTACTGGCATTCAAACCTCGAAGCTTCCGTGCGTCCTAGGTGCCAACCACGGCAGAGCTGAGATCCATTTAGGGTCATGGGCTTGGGCATCTTCATGTCGTTCCTTCAAAATTGAGTGCAAATCCACCGACCTGGGTAGCTTGGTGTGCCAAGAGGTCGTTTGGTGAGTATGTGAGGGTCGATAACTACTTCCCTCTATGTAAAACCTTTCAGTGCTCGTTCTCTCAGACATGGAGTAACAAGTCCTGGAGGTCCTTGAATGTGTATCGCTTGTCTAGAGGCTTCTGCTATCAAAATGCGTAGGTGTGGCTTACATATCCTGATCTCTTAAGCGCCGAGAACGTGTTTTGCCTTCGCGGATTTCCACCCTTACCACGCATTTGCCCTTCATTTGGTATTTCATGGCTTTCATGTCAGCCGTTATTCTCTTAATTAATTTATCTTGCTCCCTTACACGAACTTCCAAAACTTGGGTATCCATCCTCCTCTTTTGTCCATTTGGGCTTTGAGAGCGACGAGGACTTAAGCCTCGCTTTTCCTATGCTCCCTTATAAGGGTTCCGTCGCAAATCTGCCATAGACGGAGTGAAAGGAAAATTGTCACGCCTTTTGTTCCTCTCTGGTGCTTGCCCATTAATGGCAGATTAGGTAACTCTTCGTTGTGCACCATTGAAATGAGTTAAAGGAAAACTCAATCAAAAGGTATGTTCTTTGTGATTTTCCCACGGACGGTGCCAATTGTACGAGGACAAAATAATATCTCTCATATAATCTTGTTGATAAGCTTTCACTTCTCCAAACGTTATCGTTCAATCACCTGAAAACACACACATGAGCTAGCTGGTGAGTGTGTGTCGGAAACCCCTTCGATGCCAAAGTCAGCAAGTTGACAAAAGACAAAAAGTTTTGTAAATTCGAGAGTAAGAATTGCAATACTTGAGAATAGGTTCTGTCGTGAGTTTTTATAGATTCCACGTGGCACACTCTTAGTAGGACTCGAATTCTCTATAGCAGTCCTTCTAGAAATCACATTCCTAAAAGGATAATGCTTATCCCTGGAACACCATTTTCACTGCCAGGCAAGTGAAATGGCTACAACTCTTTGCTCGACTATCGCCACGCTCAACCGAGCTATCTTGCTTTGTTCTACTTCTGGCTAAGCCGTGCTATTTTTAATATGAGAATGGTGTGTTACCGAGCTGCGATTACTCTGCTTTTCCCTTTAACCAATTAACTCGCATCTCGATCTGTTTGACTGTGTTTCATGTAGTTCGATTTAGACTTAAATAACACCAAAATAGCTAGGCGCACTCATGTGACCTAGCACTTGTTTGGCTCAAAATCGGACTATCTTTGTTCTTACCTCGGTCCATAACACGCCCCAACTTCTAAAGACTATGAACTAGCTTAGTTCAATTTGTCCACACAAATTACCCTATCAATATTTTATTGTCTTTTATAATTTTTATAGCTAATTTTGTAACTAATTAATACAAAAATAAATATTCATATTTTATAAATAGAAGGCCCGAACTATGTTGGCTTAAAATTTTGTATTTAATTCCTAGCCTAAAAATTAAAGAGAAAATTGGTGAAAAATTCACTCTAACAATTATCCAAGGTATTAGGTCTAGTGGTTTTTATTTATTTATTTTTATTTTTAGTATTGGTGAGAGATCCATATTTTGTAAAATAATTTGGTGAGAAATTCCGGAGGACATTTTGTTTTTAATTTTACCACTTGACTTTTTTTTATCTGTTTGACTTTTCATTGACTATATGTTCAAATTTATATCTATTTGTTCAAATTTTTTGTCTATCTATTCAATATTTTTTATTTATCTACTCAAATTTTTGTGTAAATTTTCTATCTGTCCAAATTTTTTATTTGTCCACATTTTATCTGTCCAATTTTTTATATGTTCAATATTTTTATCTATACAAATTTTTTATCCAAATTTTATCTATACTATTTTCTATATGTATAATTTTTATCTGTACAAATTTTACAAAGCAATCAAACCAGACTTACTCTGTTTATCTGTTGTGATCATCAACAACAACAACAACAATATGTTTTAGATCTAAGATCATCATAAAAAAAAAAAAAAAAAAAAAAAAAAAAAAACATATTTGGATCAACAAAGATCCGAATCAACAAATCAACAATTTGAAGGATCAGAAAAAACCAACCAATCAATCAATAACAAATTCTTAGTTCAATACCTAAAAATATTAAATTTGTGTAAAATTGAAAAATTAGGAGGCTTAAACCAAAAGTTTTTGCAAACCTTTTTGTGTTTAGCATTGAGCTCTTTGCTAACATTTTTGGAGGTTCAAAGATAGATCGCATTGAAAGAGACAAGTGTCCAATTGGATATGATGATCGATGATTACAGATAATAGTATATGATGATTGATGAGACAAGATGTATACATTTTCATTAAAAATTTAAACTGAATGAGTGTTTATGAAACTGCTACAATTGATATCATCTTTATATCTACACATCTTTGTGGATATATATATATACACACACAGAGAGAGAGAGAGAGAGAGAGAGAAATAATGATCAGAAAGCAACATTAAATGGGTAAGCCTAACCCTAAAGATCATCAAACTATACCTTCTTGTAAATCTTCAAGAAAAAAACAAAAACAACAACACATTAAAACACGAACAGTCATAACAGCAAAACATTTCAGACAACAAAAAAGCCTATACTTTCAACATAAAAAAACAAGACCTAGTCAGAATCTCCAAATCCGAACTAATTTGAGTTCATGAAAAGTGTTGGAAAAGAGAGATTGGGAGGAAGAGATTAAGTGGAGAGATCAATGACGATGGCCACTGCTTAAGCCGCCATAGAGGTTGTGCGGCTCTCCAGGACAAACCGATCCTTTGTTTGGCCTCCTCCACTTCTTCATTGCCAATATCAAAGTAGCGATCATTAGTGCCAGAATGGGAGAGAGGAGAGAGAGAGAGAGAGAGAGAAAGTGTGTGTGTAACGGAGGGAGAGGGTTGACGTCGCCAACGGTGGTTGTAGCGGCGGAATAGGAGGAAGAGGAGAAGGATGTGGAGGAGGAAACCCTAATCTAGAGATAGAAGAGGAGAGAGGCGAGGGTATTGGATTTGGGTTTGGGTTTGGTTTGGCTTAAGTGAATAGAATATATATAAATGGGTAATTTGGTCATTTTGCATAAATTTGTTCTTATGGATAAAATATTTTGGAGTGTGGACATTTAGGTCAAGAAAATTCAAATTTAGGCAAAGAAAATTCAAATTTAAACTTTTGAACCAAGTATCCAAAATTAAATGAAATTAAAATTTTAATTCAACTAAACTCTATAAATTAAAGATATACTTTTTTAAATTCTAAAAATATGCACGAGTCATCGGATCCATAGGCACTTGTACCTAGACTGCCTCGAAGGAGAAAATCTGAGTCCTAAAATATATGTAATATGGTATGACCATTTGTCATCTTAGAGCATTTCCAATGCTTCCTCTTTTGATTCATCAAATTTTAATTTGATAAAAAACGTACAGTTTTGGTACTCTAATGTAAACATCAAATTAATATCAAATTGAGAATTTCTCAATTTTTTTTTCAAATTAAGGATGGTTGGAGCCTGTACGGGGAGCAAATATTCAGGCAAGCCTGCACTCTTTTCTTCCAAGCTCCGTTTCTATCCGATCACCTGCGTGCACAATCAACAGTGAGCTACCCAGCGGTGTACGGCCGGAAAACCCCTCCGACGATCAAGTTAGCACACACCTGAGGATAGAGAGAGAGAGTGAGGAGAGAGTCGAGTGTAAGTATTTCTCTTACCAAATGTTCGTGTCCCCAGCATGGGGGGCGCGGACATGCTTATATACCTTCTGCGCCCCAAATCTACTCCCAATGATCTCTCGACACGTGGTTCTGTTATCCCATCTGTCAGCACAAATCTTGCTGAACATCACCTAACCCGACTGCTAGCCCACTGCATTGGGAGCTCGGCAGCCGGGCTGTAGCATCTTGGCTGTCAACGGACATGTTGCGTTTCATGCCTAGGTGCCCCAACAACCGAGCTCCTTTCCAGCCATGCTCAACTGCATTCCGGCGAAGCTAAGCTTGAGATTGGTCATACCAGTCAACCAAAGTCCTTCCTGTCGAGCTTCAGGCATGAGCCTTCATGCCGAGCTATGGATGCGTGCTTTACAACCGCGCAACGCATAAACTGTGGAACCCTTACTTGACCAGCCTCCGTGCCGACAAGGTGAAGTAGCCCGGTTCCACATGCCCTTGCCATTGTCGAGCAAAAAATCACTTCTGGGTGGACCCGGGATACCACGGCCCAAATGTGTTCGGCCCACAATTTGCCTGGTATTACCATGGCCCAATCCAGACCATATTTTTCCCTCTTAATTGCCCCTTAATTCCATCTGCGCCAGCGTGACCGGGATTACCTATTCCGACCGGGATAAACTCTTCCTCGGCTGATAATTTGCAAGAGGCAAACCGGGCTAATTTCCGCGCTCGGTTCTTGTCTTGCTCGGTCGACGCCTCGTCTGGCCTTCCTGTCTCTTCAACTCTGACGCCGCCATTAATTGGGGCACGTGTCAATCTCCTATTGGTCCTCGAGCAGCCAACCCAACCGTCCCCTCAAATTTGAATTTGGGCGGTTTTTCTTCCTCAATAAACATGCCCCCTCCCTCTTTGATTCATTCTCACTGACATTCCTCCATTTCAAGCGTCTCTGAGCTCTTGCCCTTTCTCTCTCGCCATCCCTGAACTCGCGTTCGAAGAAGAAGCCTCTTCCTTTCACTGGTAAGTCCCCCAGCCCTTGTTATTACTGTTTTCATTTCATATTTTTTTCTTTATAGCACCAAATCCGTAGGTTTTAGGACCTCCCCCACCCAAAACCTTTAATGCCCCTTAGTTTCTTCGCTGTTCTTCAATTTCCCTGATGAACAATGAAGATCTGGGGCGGACCGGGCTCTAGATCTTCATCTGATCGAAAAAATCACTCAGACCGAGCAAATCTTTAGTTTGTCCCAACCTTAGGAGAAACCGGGGTAGCAAAAAGGACTTGGTCGCTCGACCGGGCTAATCTCTGGTTCGCTTGGGCGACTGAGCTCCTTGGCTAACCTTTACGACCGATATGGTTTGGCACAATCCATGACCGAGCTCAAGTCTAGCTCGTTTTGCGCGACCGCGCTCCCACTTACAATTACCCTCCGTTTTCCTGCAGAGTCCAAGGGGACCAAAGACCAATTCTGAGGCTATCAAGGACCGAGCAGCCATTAATTCCCAACTTGTGCCAAACCACCTCAGTCGAGCTAAATTAGTCAGTCACACATGGAAAAATTCCGCTTCCTTGTGGACACACCTGCTGCCTTGGCCGCCTTCAAGGAAGAATACGGTATCCCGGCAGATGTCCATTTAGAGCTCGCCGAGATGGAAACAATCCCTTGGGGCAGGCTTGACCAATGCCCCTTCACCATGCTGTCAGTAATTGAAGGAGGCCTCCACTTCCCGGTCAACCCTTTGATGACCGAATTTCTACGCCGCACCGGGCTAGCACTCACCCAAATTTTGACCAATACTTACAAAATAATCAATGGCGTGCACGAGCTAAATAACCGGCTAGGAACAAAATTAGGTTTAGCCGAGATACTACGACAATATACCCTTGGGCACACCGGCGACGGCCTGGCCTATTATTTAAAAATAAGACCGGGCAAAGAGAAAATAGTGACTGGCACCCCGGAGAAGGACTTACATGATGACGACTTCTTCTGGGTGTCTGGCAATTATGAAATAGCCGACATACCGGGCTGGTTCATCAGCAAGAACTTTGGTTCCACATGTAAGCCGGGCTAATTTGCTCGGTTAATTTTCTGCCTTCAACAGTCTGTACTTAACCATTTTTCCTGTTTCTTTTGCAGCAATTCAAGCCTTGCAATCCAACTACCAATATCCCAACGTAGAAGCCATCCGGACCGTGCTCCGTTACAGCCACCGGGATTGTAACGAGTTGCTCGGCTACACTCCAACCTACAGATACTCAGCTCCATACCGGGGCAAAGTTACAGACTTTCTCCGTGCTCCAACACCTCCTCCGGATCTAACTCTACCGGACGTGCCACTAATCCGGCTGATCGAAGAACAAGAGATGGCAAAACGAAGCCGCATCAAGAACCTCCTCACAGCAACCTCAGCCGAGATACCGAGCATCACCACCCACTCTCAAGCTGCCGGACAATCAAGCGACCCCGTGGTCGCCTTGGCATCTCCAGGTACCGGGCAACCCAGACAAGAAGCCCGCCGGGCTGGCAAAAGGCCTCGCGCATACCCATCCGCCGAGCTGGTTGCTGAGCTAACCACCGAGCAACCCACCATCACTGTCGACCCAACACCACCGTGGCGACCGCAGCTAAAGCACCGGGGAAAGGACATACCGGCTACCACTTCCATCAAGGGCGACAAAGAGCACCTGCTCGCCTTTGACCTTTCCAAAGCCCTTCTCCTACCGAGCGACGTGGTCGGTAGCGACCACGTTCCTAACACCCGGTTGGTGAAATCGTCTGTTAAGTCCATGGCCAGGGTAAGTCTCAATCTTTCACTGAAATTTTTACGAAGTGTTTGCACGGTTTCTTCTCTGATCAGACTTTCTACTTGCAAGCCATCCAGAAGCAACACTTGGTCATGGAGCGAATCCATCGACTGCGGTAGAAGGCGAATGACACTGTCGGCCAAGTCCAGAGTCTTCAAATCGAGCTCAGCCGAGCAAAGTCCTTACTTCAAATCGCCAATGCTGACAACAACAGGTTGCTTGGCCAGCTTAATGAAGCCGAGAAGAAGAGGGATGAGCTCCAGGCCGAGCTGGACGCACTCAAGAAATCAAGGGAGAAGGAGTGTGAGGATGCCAACAACGCCGGCTTCAAGGAAGCCGAGGATAGCTACAAGAAGCAGGTCTTCGCAACTCAAGACATTTATTTCAAAGCGGGTAGGAAGTCTGCCTGTGCTCAGCTCGGTCAAGGTCCCGAGACCGACATATTTACCTCTCCGCTGACTGCCTTCCTACCGGTGTACCTCGTGCTCTATGCCAACGACATCTTCAGCGCGTTGCAAGCTGAGGCCGAGGAAGAGCTTGCCAAAGAAACCAAGGCCAATGCCGAGGACGGAAGCAGCCAAGAGCAGCCCGGAGAAACTGAGACCGGTGTCCAAGAGCAAACAACAGTCAACCTGGAGGCAGCTGATGACGGATTCACTAATCTTTCCCCCCTTGTGTAGTTTTCTTTTTTTCTTTGTTTTTTGCTTTGCACATGTAACCGGGCTCTTTGCCCCTCCTTTTGTACCTTTCTTTTTAATTAATGAAAAAGATCTAGTTTTACCAAGTGTTTGCACAGTCCTAAAGCTTAGTAACTTCAACTAGACAAAATATCTCGGCAAGACAAATTTCATTAATTGACTCATATAACCGGAATAAATCATCTCGGTAGTACACCAGGGCTGAGCAAAACATCAAATCTTTTAACCGGAATAAACATCTCGATTGAGAATACCTAAGTTGAACAAAACATCAACTTTTCAACCGGAATAATCACTTCGGTTGAGGTGAACTATTTTGAAGAAAACATCAACTCCTTCAATCGGAGTAAACATCTCGGTTGAGAGTACCTTAGTTGAACAAAACATCAACTCTTTCAACCGGAGTAAACATCTCGGTTGAGAGTACCTAAGTTGAACAAAACATCAACTCTTTCAACCAGAGTAAACATCTCGGTTAAGAGTACCTTAGTTGAACAAAACATCAACTCTTTCAACCGGAATAAACATCTCGGTTGAGAGTACCTAAGTTGAACAAAACATCAACTCTTTCAACCGGAGTAAACATCTCGGTTGTGAGTTCCTAAGTTGAACAAAACATCAACTCTTTCAACCGGAATAAACATCTCGGTTGATAATACGCAAAACTTAAAGCAACAAAAAATGCTAAGGCAAAGATGAGTCACTTCTATATATTGACAAAAATGAATATTACATGAAGTGTAAGGCAAAAAATTCATTTGCACAAAAAAGAGAGCAAAAGCTAGAAATAATACAACTTGAGATTGGCTGCATTCCATGGCCAGGGTATTTCTCTACCATCCAAGTCCTCCAAGTGATATGTCCCCTTGCCCGCCAGACCGGTTATCTTGTAGGGTCCTTTCCAATTTGTCCCAAGTTTGCCTTCGCCTGGCACCAGGGTATTGCCCATGACCTTCCGCAAGACCCAATCACCCACTTTGAACGGTCTGGGATGCACGGTTTTGTTGTATTTCCTTGAAAGCTCCTGTTGGTAGGCGGCCACATGGATAAAAGCCTTTTCCCGGCGTTCTTCCACTAGGTCCAATTCCAAGGCAATGGCTTCGGCGTTCAGCTCGCGCTCAAAACTTTCACTTCTGAGGGTGGGCATACCAACTTCCAAAGGGATGACCGCCTTCATGCCATATGCCAAAGCAAAAGGAGTTTCCCCAGTAGATCGCCGCGGGGTTGTTCGGTATGCCCAAAGGACACTGGGGAGTTCCTCGGCCTACTTTCCTTTGGCTTTCTCAAGCCTCTTCTTCAGTCCATCAAGAATGGTCTTGTTCGAAGCCTCGGCTTGTCCGTTGGACTGTGGGTAAGCCGGAGTAGAGTTATAGAATTCAATCTTTAAATCTTCACAAAACCCTCTGAATAGGCGACCGTCAAATTGGGTGCCGTTATCAGAGATCAGAATTTTGGGGGTGCCAAACCGCGTGACCACGTTTTGCCAGACAAACCGCTTCACGTCTTTCTCCTTGATTGTTGCCAAAGGCTCCGCTTCAACCCATTTGGTGAAGTAGTCTATGGCTACGATGAAGAACTTCCGGTTGTCTGGTGTTGTTGGGAGCGGCCCTACTATATCTAGCCCCCACATCGCAAAGGGCCAAGGGCTAGTGAGGGGAAGGAGTTCCCTAGCCAGCTGGTAGATCTGATGGGCAAATTTCTGGCATTTCTCACACTTGCGAACATATTTCTGGGCGTCGGCTTGCATGCACGGCCACTAATAGCCTTGCGAAATAGCTCAGTAGGCCAGGGACCTGGCCTCTATATGACTGCCATAGATGCCTTCGTGTATCTCGCAAAGGAAGGCTTCCACGCTGCTAGGGTGCACACACTTCAGGTAGGGGCCGGTAAAAGACTTCTTGTATAAAGCACCTGATGGAGAGAGCCAAAACCGCTCAGACTTCACCCGCACTTTATACGCTTCTTTCTTGTCGGCTGGAAGGGTCTGTTCTCTGAGAAAGAGGATTATGGGGTCCATCCAAAAAGGACCTAGCTCGGCGCAGAGTACTTCTGTCTGCCCGGCTTCCTCAATGCTGGGCCTCGGAAGGAATTCAATAAAAAGAGGGTTGGGAGATGTGCTGTCGAACATAGAAGCAATGCCAACCAACTCATCTGCTCGGCCGTTTTCTTCTCGGCCAATCTGTTGGACCCTGATCGCCTGAAATCACTTGATGTGGTCTCTGACCAGAGCTTAGTACTTCATCATTCTGTCATCCTTTGCCTCGTAAACCCCAGAAACTTGGTTAACCACAAGCTGGGAATCACTGTAAACCATTAGTTTGGATGCTTGCATCTGAAGGGCGCTCTTGAGACTGGCCAATAATGCCTCGTACTCGACCTCATTGTTGGATGCTGGGAAGCCAAGAGTGATAGAATGTTCTATAGTCAGTTCGTCTGGCAAAATCAGAACTATACCCAGCCTGGCACCGTGACAAATCGAGGCTCCATCAACAAAAAGTTTCCACATTTTGCCGACAAAGAGCTTCCAACACTCTGAGGGGTCCTGAGAAGCTTGAAGGTTGATGGGATCACGGTTGCTCGGCTGTTCGGCTTCCGGTCCCGTGCTGAGCGGTTCCACTTTAGCCCCCTTGGTGATTCGGCGCCGGACTCAGCAAGTTGATCCACAATGCCTAAGTCCGTAGGTGAATCACCAGGTTGCGGTATTATGCCGGTCGCAGGCTCTGTGCTGAGCGGTTCCATTTCTCCTCTCCTCGACGATGTGGTGTCGGACAAAGCGGGTTGGTTAGTGATAGCCAACTCCGTCATCGCATCACCGGGCTGTAGTATCGTATTAACTAAAGGGGTTTCGGCGGGGCGCGCAAGTTTCGCGTCGCCAATGCCGCCAAGCTGTGGTATTTCGGTCGAGCTTGCATTCACCTTTTCATCTGCCACGACAATATCAATCGGGCATACCAGATGAGTTCCAGGTGAGAATTCAGCAACGAAATCGGCCAGAGTCTGGGCTTTTATGGCTGTGCGCGGCTGGAACTTCACATCAAACTGTCCCAATTCGACCGCCCACTTAAGAATCCGACCGGAGAAGTCTGCCCGTTCGAACAAAGCTTTGAGAGGGAACTCGGTCAAGACGATAATGGTATGGGCATGGAAATAGTGTGCCAACTTCCTTGAAGCCATCATCAACGCTAACGCAAGTTTTTCCAGCGGCAAGTACCTCTACTCTGCCGGTAGCAAGGTTTTGCTGACGTAGAAGATGGGTAGATGTTTGATTCCTTCCGACCGGACAAGTGCTATACTGACTGCATGCTGCGATATGGCCAGATAAAGGTAAAGTTCTTCTTCGGGTTTCGATGTTACCAACAACGGCGCGGAAGACAAATACTCCTTGAGCTCAGCCAAAGCCCGGTTACACTCTTCATCCCATGAGAACTTTGATTTCAAGGCTTAAAAAAAAGGGCGGCAGCGATCTAATGACCGGCTTATAAATCGGTTAAGCGCGGCGGCCATTCTGGCCAGATGCTGCACATCCTTAGCCAAGCTAGGCTGTTTTAGCTCTTGCACAGCTCGGATTTGTGTAGGGTCTATTTCGATACCTCGGTTCGTGACTAAGAAACCCAAAAAAATTTCGGATTCCACGCCGAAGGCACACTTAGACGCATTCAGGCGTAGCTTGTGCTTTTTGAGAATGGCGAACATTTCGGCCAAATCGGACAAATGGTCTGCTTGATGCCAGCTCTTAACCACCATATCGTCAATATAAGCCTCCATTGTCCGGCCTAGCAGAGGAGCGAACATCTTGGTCACCATCCTTTGAAAAGTTCCCCCGGCGTTCTTCAAACCAAAAGGCATGACTCGGTAGCAGAATAGTCCCCTTGGTGTAGTAAACGAGGTGATCTCTCGGTCGGGCCCATGCATGGCAATCTGATGGTAGCCGCGATAGGCGTCCAAGAAACTGAGCCTGTTATGTCCAGCCATTAAGTCCACAAGCTGGTCTATTCTAGGCAGAGGGAAGCTATCTTTCGGACAAGCTCGGTTGACGGTCTTGTAGTCAATGCAAACTCGCCACTTCCCATTCTTCTTGGGCACCACGACTGTGTTTGAAATCCACCGAGGGTAATGCACTTCTTGAATTGCTCGTGCTTCAAACAGGTTCTTCACTTCCTCCACAACTACCTCGGCGTGATGCAGGGCCGATCTCCTTGTTTGCTGAATGACCGGCTTGGCATCGGGGAAGACATTGAGATGATGGCATATAAAACTCGGATCGAGACCGGGCATGTCGTAAGGTGACCATGCAAAAACTTTGATGTTGGCCATTAAAATCTCAACCATGTCGGTCCGTTCTTGGGCTGTAAGGCTTGAGCCGAGCAAAAAGAACTTGTCCGGATGCTTTGTATTAATGCACACTTCCACCAACTCCTCGACAGCTTTGTCCTCGGCCTTGGTGCCCACGTCGTCAAGGACTCCCCGATCTTCCGGTCCCTCAATCATTTGAACGAAGCCTTTGGCAGCTCGGCTCACGTTGACCGCCACGAAGCATTGCTTCGAAATGACTTGATCGCCCCAAACCTCCTCGATTGCCCCCATAACCGAGGAGAATCTCACCACCTGGTAGTAGGTTGACACTACGGCTTGCATAGCGTGAAGCCATCCCCTTCCAAGGGTCAAATTGTAAGTGGATGGCACCTACAACACCCAGAACTCCACCTGTTTGACCACGGATCCCGCTTTGACCGGCAGGATAATTTTTTCCAAAGGCCACTCCGGTTGTGAGTTGAAACCAACCAATGGCGAAATTGTCGGGGCCAAATCTGTATCCCGGAGCTGGAACTGCTTGAGAGCGTCATAGTACATGATCTCAACTAAGCTTCCCTGATCGATCAAGATCCGTTTGACATCAAATTCTTTGACGCGGAGTGTTACCATTAGGGCATCGTTGTGTGGCATCTGAATGCGCTCTAGGTCTCTTGAGGAGAAACTGATCACGTCTTTCTCTTTGGTCTTCTCCCTTTTGATCGCAGGCTGAACCGACAAAACTTCCCTCATGTGTTCTGCCTTCTTGATCATTCCTCGAAGCTCGCATACACGCGCCGGTTCCACTATGCCGTGGATGACATTAATAACCCCTTGGGGAGGCGCATCTCGGTCATCCAGTCCCCGCGGGTCAACCGGAGCTTGATTGGCCTTCACACCGCCATCAATGTAAAGGTCCAAGTGTCCGGCTGCGACTAGCTCTTCCAAGTGTTGCCTCAAAGGCAAACAATCCTCTGTCCGATGGCCTCGCTCCCGGTGAAACGTGCAACGGTACCGCGGATTGAAGCCCTTCTTTCCGTCGCCTAACTTAGCAGGAAACCAGACATACTCCTCGTCACGGATTTCACTAAGTATGCGATTGATTGGAATCTTAAAGACCGTGGTGATGCCTGTCCTTGCTTTCAACCTTCTGTTAACATCGGCTACGTCATCCCGGGGGTAGTTATCCCGGTCATTCCGACGTCCCCTACTCCCTTTTTTGCGATTAGTGCCACGGTCCGATTCCTCAGCGCGGTCGCGGGATCGGTAGGACTCTTGCCCGACCGCGTGCACTTTGCCAACTGACTGCTTGTCTGTTGCTACCGGAGTTGTCTTCACGGTAGATGCTGACGCATCATCCTCCACTCGGATGTGCTCATTGATGCGCTGCATTAGCTGGCCCATGGATGTCGGCTGGTGCATGATAAGCGAGTCCCGCAGTCTATGTCTGACCGGGAGACCACGCTTGTATTGTGTGATTGCAAGGTTGATCGGGCAATCCAAGATCTCGTTGAAAGTCTCCCAATATCTGGAGTTGTATGCCTTCAATGTGTCGCTCGGTTCCATCTTGACACTCAGGAGGTGATCAACTTCTTTTGGTGTTTTGGTGTTGGTTTTGAAGTGCGTCACAAAGGCTTCGGCTAACTGATGCCACATTTCAATGCTTTCCTCCGGCAACCTCTCGAACCATTTTAAGCCTAGCTCGCCCAAGCTTGACGGGAAGATTAGGCACATAAGGGCGTCATTTCACCTGTGTCCGGCCATGACCTGTCGGAAGTGGCTTACATGCATATAAGGATCGGTTTTTCCGTCATAGAGCGTGAACTTTGGCTGATGGAACCCTGCCGGAAGCGGTGTTGTTTCTATCTCCAGGGAGAAAGGAGTGGCGCTAAGCCTCGCCAAGTCTGTGTCTAAAAGGAGAGGCGCAGCCAGGCGGGGTGGAGGCATTCCGACCTCTTCACTGGCGTGAACCCCATAGGATAGCCGTTGAAAAGCCGGCACCCTCTGAGCTTCCCGCCGGCGAGCTCGTTTCTTCAAGACTGCCCGCAAATCCTCTGAATGAGCAGAATAAGAATACCTCGATGTCGTCGCGGGACGTGAGGGTCGGTAGGTACAAACTTGCGCGCTGGACTTTTCTTTGT
Organism: Camellia sinensis; assembly: GCF_055761805.1. NCBI lineage: Eukaryota > Viridiplantae > Streptophyta > Magnoliopsida > Ericales > Theaceae > Camellia > Camellia sinensis. Next base: position 149,125,304 of record NC_138963.1, read on the forward strand.
GCAGGTCGGAATCTCCAACCTTGTAACTTCTGGTGATGGAAATAGACGCAGTGTGTCGCTGACTTTGACTGCCTGAATGGCGGGGTTGGGTGCGCTCACTGTGGTCTCCCACTCCAGCTACACCCTTCCTTTTAACATGCCGTTTCAGCTCCTCCATCTCCGCCGCCATTCGCCGGATGACGGCGTCTTGGTCCCTTAACTTGTGTTCCAGACGTCTGGCATGTGATTCTCTCCGCCACCGATGATCGTCTGGACTCCGTGAATGACCATAACTTCTTCCGTGCTTATCCCGCGCATCTCTTGAATGTCCTCCTGGAGAAGTCTCCAGGTCCGCCATCGGAGGAACGATGGTGGGATGCCCTTCTCTCCGTCTGCTCGACTTCGGGGTAACTCCGTCGACGGCGGACAGCGGAATCTCTTCGTTATTTGCCATGGACGGTGATCAAACGAGCCTGGAAGACAAGGTTTTGTCTGCAAAATTCTCACAGACGGTGCCAATTGTACGGGGAGCAAATATTCAGGCAAGCCCGCACTCCTTTCTTCCAAGCTCCGTTTCTATCCGATCACCTACATGCACAATCAGCAGTGAGCTACCCGGCAGTGTGCGGCCGGAAAACCCCTCCGACGATCAAGTTATCACACACCTGAGGATAGAGAGAGAGAGTGAGGAGAGAGTCGAGTGTAAGTATTTCTCTTACCAAATGTTCGTGTCCCCAGCATGGGGGACGCAGACTTGCTTATATACCTTCTACGCCCCAAATCCACTCCTAGTGATCTCTCGACACGTGGTTCTGTTATCCCATCTGTCAGCACAAATCTTGCTGAACATCACCTAACCCGACTGCCAGCCCACTGCATTGGGAGCTCGGCAGCCGGGCTGTAGCATCTCGGATGTCAACGGGTATGCTGCGTTTCATGCCCAGGTGCCCCAACAACCGAGCTTCTTTCCAGCCATGCTCAACTGCATTCCGGTGAAGCCAAGCTTGAGATTGGTCATACCGGTCAACCAAAGTCCTTTCTGTCGAGCTTCAGGCATGAGCCTTCACGCCGAGCTATGGATGCGTGCTTTACAACCTTGCAACGCATAAACCGTGGAACCCTTACTTGACTGGCCTCTGTACCGACAAGGTGAAGTAGCCCGGTTCCACATGCCATTGCCATTGCCGAGCAAAAAATCACTTCTGTGTGGACCCGGGATGCCACGGCCCAAATTTGTTCGGCCCACAATTTGCCTGGTATTACCGTGGCCCAATCTAGACCATATTTTTCCCTCTCAGAGCCTTTCCTTAAATTACTATAGATAGCCCTTGGGCCCATACACTAGATGACTATCTGGTTATCTGGATGGTTGTCTCCTAGACAATCTCTTCTATACTAATTAATCGATTAACCGGACATTTTCCCGATCGTCCTCTTAGTTGATCGATAGTTTAATGAAAATTTAAAGTTGCGTTTAATGGAGTTTTCTAAATATGATTTGAGAATAGAGTTATATTTGAATTTGTGAGTTTTAGAATTATGATTTAAGTGTGAAAAATTTGTTGGGTGAATGAGTTTTGAAAAGAGTTTTCAATTGAGTGGAGAATTTTTGATGTGACATATGATATTTGATACAAAAACTTACAACTCATAACCAAACATATAGCTCAAAATTTTATTCAAAACTCATAATTTTTTTTTAAAAAAAAATTCAGAAAATATTTTTTTATTGAATACATAAAAATTAACATGGGTCAATTGGAAAAAAAAAAAAAAAAAATTTGCACTGTTTCGATCAACCGGCCGGACGACGTGTGGGATGTCCAGTGGGACGACTGGTTAGCTCAAATTTTCCCGCCTTGGCCAGAATTTTCAAAAGTGAGTGTAGAATTTATTTTTGAAAGTTGTAAACAAACACAACGTTGAAAACAAAAGGTAGAACTAAAGTTTGGAAGCTCTACCGAACAGAGCCTAAGGCTGTGTTTGGTTATGTGTTCCAAACACATTTCCACCCATTAATTTTAGTGTGGTGTTTGTTTTGAGCTTTCAAATTATAATTGCACATCCACTTTTGAAAACTCATTTCTAGGTAGGAAAATTTGGCTAACCCGGTCGTCCTCCCGGACATCCAGGCTGTTGACCTTGAATAGTATTCGATTTTTTTTTTTTGGCACTTGTTATTTTTATATTGTAAATAAAAAATATTTTAAAATATTTTTTTTATTTTTATATGAGTTTTGAATAGAATTTTGGGTTGTGTGTTTGGTTATGTATTGTAAGTTTTTGAATCAAATAACTTTTCTAATTTCAAAAACTTAAAACTCAATTCAAAACTCTTTTCAAAACTCATAACCAAACAAAATTTTCATACTTAAATCATAATTTCAAAATTCACAAATTCAAAATACAACTTTATTCTTAAATCATAATTAAAAAACTCTATGAAACGCTACTTTAAGGGGTGGTTTGAGATAATCTAAATAAATATATTTTTTGACTTTTTATGAAATATGAATTAGATTTGATTTGAAGTGATATAATAAAGAAATAATATGACTTAAATAAGATGATATGACTTAAATAAGATAGTGACTTTTTAACTTTTTTACAAATAAAATTTTCGGTTACAACACTCAGGCTATGCTTGGTTGTGTTTCCAAACAATGAATCTACACCCACATTCAAATATAATGTTTGAAAGGAGTTCTCAAATCACGTTTCCAAAACTCTGCAAAAAACTCTGTCTCAGGCGCGATTTTCAATTTTTTTTCCAAATTTGGCCTAACCGGTTGTCCCACCGGATCCGATTGACTGGAACAGTGCAATTTTTTTTTCAATTGACATATGTTAATTTTTATATATTCGAAAAAAATATTTTTCGAATTTTTAATTTTTTTATGTGTTTTAATAGAATTTTAAGTTGCATATTTGGTTATGAGTTGTAAGTTTTTTTATCAAATATCATATATCATATCAAAAATTTCACACTCAATTCAAAACTCTTTTTAAAATTCTTTCACCAAACAAAATTTTCACACTCAAATCATAATTTTAAAACTTACAAACTCAAAATACAACTTATACTCTCAAATTATATTTAGCCTCCGTTAGAAAAGTGAGTTGACTTTTTGACTTTTTAAGCCTAGGCTCAAAGCTTGATTTGAGAATGACTTTTTAATTTTTTGACTTTTTTAACTTTTCTTGTGAGAGAAAAGTATAATAATTATGAGTTAAATATGATATTTTGTCTATTATAATTCAAATAATCTATTCTATCTTTTATAACTTAAAAAATTAAAAAAATTTAAGTGAACTCTTCCCAAACGACACGTTACAAATCTCTGCAAAAGGCAGCTTTAAATTTTTATTCAAATTTTAATCGAAAGAAAAGAGTATGTCAGGGAAGTTTCTTCCCAAATATCTCTCTCTCACAATCAAACCACACCACCACCAATCGCAGACCCCACAAATCTCTCCTTAAACCCCTCTCTCTCTCTCTCTCTCTCTCACTACATCTCTATTTCTCCCCTACGTTTCTCAACGACAATGCCAGCTTCTTCCTCAGGTAAACCAATCCTAACTCTTCACTGTCTCCCTCTCTAATTCACACACTCTATCTCTCTTTTTTCTTCTTTACAATTTTCAAATTGAATCCCTAAAACTTGCCCTATATATTCTTCAACAGAGACTCGTACGAGGTGGAGGAAGAAGCGAAAGAGAGAGCCCCAAATCGGCCGACGATCCAAGCCCCAAGACGACGACATCGACGACGATGAAGAAGACGATGACGAACTCGAACAACAACAACAACCCGAATTCGACGAAGACCAACAAAATCCCCAATCGGGTCCCGATCCACCTCCAATATCCCGCGAGAGCGAGGTCTTATCGGACGGCGGTGTTCGAATCTCCGACTTCCCACCGGTGATCAAGCACACAGTCAATCGGCCCCACTCTTCGGTGCTCGCAATTGTAGCCCTAGAGAGGGCGATTCAGTGCGGCGAGGGTAAGAACCTTCAGAACGGCGTCGTATTGGAGAACATATCACATGGGCAGCTCCAGGCACTGTCTGCCGTGCCGGCGGCCGGTGATCAGGAGAGGGCGGATGGGTCTTCTTCCACCCCAGCGTATGTTATCACACCTCCTCCCATTATGGAAGGTCGTGGGGTTGTGAAGCGTTTTGGTGGTAATCGAGTTCATGTTGTGCCAATGCACGCAGGTGCCCATTTTCGCTCTCCATTGCTCTCTGTTCCTATCTCGCTTTTTTCATGCCCTAACATGTTCTGCTTAGGTTGAGCTCTTCTTATAGATTATTTATGTATGCATTTGTGGTCAATAATTTGCTTGATTTTTTCTTTTATGTTTATTGCTTTGTGAGTTTGTAAATTTTTTGGGTTTTTGATTTAGAATTTTGCCTTGGCACATTGCTCTTAATCAATGTATATGCTAATATTTATGGAATTTTGGTATGCCATTGCATTGCACTTCAATTTTGCTATATATGGGTCTTGCTCTAATTTTGCTCATTTGGTTTTGAGCTTCTTTTGAGGGCAGACTGGTTCTCGCCTAGTACAGTGCATAGATTGGAGAGACAAGTAGTACCGCATTTTTTCTCTGGGAAGTCAGCTGACCATATGCCTGAAAAATACATGGAATGTCGGAATTCGATTGTTGCCAAGTATATGGAAAACCCAGAGACGAGATTATCTGTTGATGATTGCCAAGGACTGGTTGCTGGTGTTGATATTGATGATTTAACTCGAATTTTTAGGTTTCTTGATAACTGGGGAATCATTAACTACTGTGCGGCTTCTCCCAGACATGATCACCGGATTGATGGCTCGTATCTGGGGGAGGATTCAACTGGTGAGGTTCAGGTGCCATCTGCTGCTTTGAAGTCCATCAATAGCTTAATTCAGTTTGACAAGCCTAAATGCAGTCTCAAGGCAGCAGATGTTTATCCATCATTGTCATGTCATGATGTTGAGGAGTCTGATTTAGACAGCAGAATCCGAGAGCGATTATCAGAAAACCGATGCAATTGTTGTTCCCGGAGCCTACCCTTTGTCTACTATCAGTCGCAGAAGGAGGTGAAGGACATACTATTCTCTGCCAGTTTATTTTATTTGTCTCCTTTTATATTGAAGCCAATATTCTTTGTTGTGTTTGTTACCACCACTACCTCACACAAGCTACTTGATTAGATATCTAGGTTTGCTAAGTATACATTAATCTGAAACTTTAAAATAAGTTAAATAAATCTTATACTGGGCAAAGATATGCTATAATATTTGCTGGCTAGATTATGGGGAATGATAAATTAATCTTAGTGATTATCATTGGGCACATTGAGTCTTCGGGTGAGATTAAATGTCTCCCTCACACTTTGGTCTGCATTTGAGGTTAGAAATGCATAATTTTGAATGGGACTCATTAAATATATGAAGGGACCAACAATGCTGATGGTATGCTATAAGTTTTATGATCTCATGAAATGTCATTGTTCCAAATAATTTGTATTATTTGTGTTGATGATACATTGTTACATGGACTTGGGGTATGTGTGTCACATTTAGGTATATGTGTAACTTCTAAGTGCCGAATTCATCTAATTCTAATGTCAAATACAACTAGACTGATAATGATACGGCGGATGTGGGATGAAGAATTATTAAATGTTAGAATCTTTATAAGGTCTTTTAAGAATCTGACTCAGAAGAAACAATTGTTTTACTATTGAAAGAGAACTACAATAGAAAACTTCATTAATCAATTTGTCCAATTGTCTGTACAAAGATTCATTATACAGAATTTTATCTCCTAAAACCAAAGGTTTTGCTAAACTAATTAATACTCAACTACTAAACAAAACTCACAACCAAACAACCTGACAAACCTGGACATTAGATGAATATGAATGATAGAAATACCATAATGATTACCAAAACAGGCAAATATGAATTTCTCATTAGAACTGTTTTCTTTAATGAAACCCTTCTAAAAAGTCCCTTATTAGGCAATACCAATGGTGGGGCTTACATGGCTTATTGAATAATTTACATCCTTTTCGAAGCTTAGACTGTAAGGTGTTGTTCACCATCATAGCTGCACACGTCTATTAATCTTTGTGCGTGTGTGCATCAAATGAACTTAATTCATTTTCGTCTATCCTCATCTTCAATTAGCTTAGGTGCACTAATTTTGATAGTCTTGGGTCAGTATGCCATTGAGAAGCGAAAGGCTCCAAAGAGTCGTTCCATTTCTTCATTTGTACTTCATTAATAGATTGTGGTTAGTATACACTGATGCTTTCATAACTTGGAGTGGAAAAGGTGGAATCTTTGTGGCTTCATAGTGGTTACTGCTTCAAAATTTGATATTTTTGTACTTACACATGACAAACCTATGGGTGTGAATGCATGTTTGTATGTATGTTACATAAATATTGAGATTAATGCTCATTCTTTAAAGATGCTCTGGAGCTAAGGTCATTTCGAAGTTTTTCTTTTGTCTTTTTTATATATTTATTCATTTATTATAAATCTATTCAACCTCATGGTCCCCATAATTTGTATTTTTGATTTGCTGAGAATATTCTCATTTAAGTGTTGGCGATTAGAACTTGATTTATTGTCTAAAACCCTGTTAGGAAGGAGGGGTTGGGAGGTGGGGTTAGTTTGGATTATCATCTTAAATTTGAAGTCTGAATGTTTTTACACTTTCTTTGGTTTACTTCTGTGGCTGATCGTTCTCCTCGTCTATAGGTTGATGTACTGCTATGCTTGGATTGCTTCCATGATGGAAGATTTGTTATTGGTCATTCAAGCATAGACTTTTTAAGGGTTGATGCTACAAAAGAGTATGATGATCTGGATGGGGAAAGTTGGACTAATCAGGAAACACTACTACTGCTTGAAGCAATGGAAATCTACAATGAAAACTGGAATGAAATAGCTGAACATGTCGGTACCAAGTCAAAAGCACAGTGCATCCTTCATTTTATTCGTCTTCCAATGGAGGATGGCCCACTGGAAAACATCGCAGTTCCAAGCGTGTCCCTCTCCTCAAATTTGTCAAACAGAGATGATTTTGGAAGACCACATTCAAGTTCAAATGGAGATTCAGCAGGTGTAATTACTAATTATGCACTTATTGTTTGTTATTCTACATGACATTGATGTGATTGTAACATTTTGTATTTTCGCTTTTCATTTATTCTGCTAGGATCCTGTCTTGAAGACCCTGATTCTGGGCATAGGCTTCCTTTTGCAAATTTTGCTAATCCAGTTATGGCCTTGGTAGGTGGATTTTTAAATTCTATGCTTTACATGGTTATTGCATCAAAATGTTCAGTCATAGCATATGATGTATTGATCTGCTTGTGTTTTTATCTGATGCGGTTTCATGTACCTTGATCGCTGTTTATCATTTGAAACCTTGGTAAATGGTTTCTACATCATCTCATCATCATTATTAACATTATTATTGGTATTCTAAATTTTGTCAATAGGTATGCTATATAGTGATTGGGATCCTATTTCTCTCTATATGTGCATTTTGTTAATCTTTGTCATTTAGTATATTGGAGGGGAATGTGCAATTTGCATGTATTCATACCTTTTTACATATATACATTGTTTCCTTTTATGAATTCCTTTATTCCCACTCTCTGAGTTGTCCACTTGTTCACCTAGTAGAATTTCTCTCACTGTAGTGGCAGAATTTTAGAAAACAGCTAACCAAGAGAGACCGGACAAACAAATAGAAGTTCCTGCTTAATTAGTAGTCAGAATTTTTTTTACATTTTTTTAATAATTTTTTTGTTTCTTCTTTTGATGAACTTTTTCAATGATGGGAAATTTTTGTATGCCATATATATAGTATAGTGTGATATAAGGTTTATGAAGCTCAATGTCATGTTTGAAGGTTCTTGGCATGATTCCATGTAACGTTAGACCTTAAGATTCTAGAGTATTTCATCATAGTTCTTTTTGTCAACTAAAGCTTGTTGTAAACAAATGACACACGCTATGAGAATGAGCTATCCTTTTAAATTTTCAGTCAGTGCTGATCTTTGAGATAAGTCTATTGTCATTGAGAATTCACGTGTCCTCTCTTCCACGCTCCTCACTTTAGTTACTCTTCCATTGCACACGTCCTCAGTCACATTGAGACATATAACTGATTCTCCATATTTTTTTGTGATACCCTCCACGTTTGTCTCTCTGAATGCTAACAAATGTTGATTCAAGTCAATGCATGCCATGTGGAGATGTATGCTCATGTAAAACTTTAGCTTCTTTACCAATTAAGTGTCAAGAAATGACGCAAGTAAAATTAAAATCTTTAGCTTCTTTACCATGCAACTGTCATCAGTTGGTTGGATAATTTTGATGCCGATCAAACGAAGCATGGAAGCTTTTTGAAATGAAAAAATGATCTATGATATCATGTTACTCTGTTGGGAAAGAGGCAACTTTTCTAATGGCACCCCCGGATTTTTTTTTTTTTTGGGGGATAAATAATGTGTTTTATTGAAAAAGCATCAAGATGATGCAAGAAATACAAAACAACCAAGAGATAGAAAGAAAGCTCGCCTAACCAATTACATCATCCAAAAAATCTAAGAAAGAAAAAAGACCCGGCTCAACTTTACACTCCAACCAACTATACATGGTAACTAAGAACTGATCCTCCAACCAAGCCCACCGAATGCTCAATTTCTTGGAAAATTATCTTGTTTCGTTCTAGCCAAACCAACCACATCAAACAGAAAGGCACCAAGGTCCACACCCGCCGCCGACCCCGCCCAACCTGAGCCCCCCTCCAACTCCACAACATATCCACCACCCCTTTTGGCTGCACTCACGAAATCCCAAAAAGAGAACAAGCCAGCCCCCAAAGGCGAGAAGTAATAGAACAATGGAGGAATAAATGGTCAACTGACTCTGCATCAACACAACACATGCAACAACGGTTAACTAACACATGCCCTCGACGAACTAGATTATCAATGGTAAGATTACGACCTAAAGCAGCCATCCATAAAAAGAAGACCACCTTCGAAGGCATTCGAGGTTCTCCTGAAATTGCTTTTACACCTCGAGAAGTGAGAAATTCAGTAACTCCGCACCCAAATACTCCTCCAAGGAAATGCATCTCCCACTACCCCCACCAAACTCCGATAAAAGGACCGAACAGAGAACTGACCTTTAGCTCCCTCCACACTCCAAACCAACAAATCTTCTCCCTTACCCGATAGACCTAACCCATATAGGAAACTGAACAACTCCCCCAACTGATCCGCTTCCCAATCCTGAACTTCACGTCGAAGCTGAATATCCCAAACCACCACCGCTCCACCCCCCAGATAAGAAGCAATCGTAGCCTCGCGGTCCCGTGCAATGCTAAAGATCAAAGGGAAGTGCACCTCCAACACCATCTTCCTACACCACCTATCCTTCCAGAATTGAACAGTCTCCCCAGTCCCCACACGGAAATGCATCCTCTCCAAAAACTCCCTTTTCCCCAAGTAAATACCTTTTCACAAGCCCTTCCCATGAGCCCCCATCACCTCCTCCGATCGCCAATCCCCCTCAACGACCCCAAACTTAGAAGCCACCACCTTACGCCATAAATGATCCCGCTCTCCAGCAAACCACCACAACTACTTCCCTAACAATGCTTGATTAAACTACACCAAACTCCTCACCCCCAAACCATCCACCTCCTTAGGAAGGCAAATCCGCCCCCACTCAACCAAGTGATATCTAAAATCCTCTCCCCCACCTCCCCATAGAAAGTCACTCTGAAGTTTTTGTAGATGCACAGTCACAGATGTGAGAATTACATGCAAGGACATAAAGTAAGTCGGAATGTTGCTCAACACACTCTTAATCAAAACCAACCGTCCCCCTTTTGATAAGTATTGCCGCTTCCATCCGGCCAAACAACGTTGTACCTATTCCACCAGTTCATCCCTATACCCCTGTCGCCTTGAAGGTAGTACCCAACGGCAATCCCAAGTAAGTCACTGGTAAAGTTGCTACCTTATAGCCTAAAACCGCCGCTACCTCAGGCATTCGCTGAACTTCCCTCACCAGGATCAACCCCGACTTGCTTAAATTAATCTGCAAGCCCGAAACAGCCTCACAACAAATTAGAATACAACGAAGGAACCCCACTTGCTCCATATCCGCATCACAAAAAACCAAAGCATCATCAGCATACAGTAAATGAGACAACCCAATTGGTGTCCCAGTTGGAGACCCCACACTAAAACCCGCCACCAAACCTTCAAGCACAACCTTAAACAATAGACGACTAAAAGCCTCCATAACTAGGATGAACAACGGGGGATATAAAGGATCCCCCTACCGAAGACCTCGAAAAGTCGGAAAGAAACCAATCGGTGAACCATTCACCAAAACAGACATCCGCACCATGAATACACAGAACTTTATCCACTTACACCATGTGGCCCCAAAACCCATCCAACACATAAGATAAAGTAGGAAATCCCAATTGACATTATCATAAGCCTTCTCAATATCAAATTTACAGACCAGACCAGGTTGCCCTCCCTGAGTCGGGAATCAACACACTCATTAGCGACTAAAACCGCATTCAAAATCTGCCGCCCCCTTACACAAGCATTCTGGGATTCAGACACCACGCCCTGCAACTCACCCTGAAGTCTGTTTGCCAACACTTTCGCCAACAACTTATACACACTCCCAAGCAAACTAATAGGCCTGAAATCCCTCACATCCTTAGCCCCTCCTTTCTTCGGAATCAAAGCTAGGAAGGTCGCATTAAGGCTCCTCTCGAATTGCCCAGTGGTGAAAAAGGCCTCAAACATTGCCATCACATCCGCTTTGACCACCTCCCAACAATGCTAGAAGAAAGCCAAAGTGAAACCATATGGACCCGGAGCCTTGTCACCACTCATCATCTTCAAAGCCCCACACACCTCCTCTGTGAAGGCCAGCTCCAAACCCTCCCTATTCCTTTCATGAAGAATATCAAACAGCACCCCGTCCAACCCCGGCCTCCATGCCTCATCTTGTTCCCGAAAAAGCCGCTGATAAAAACCCACAATACCGTCCCGAATCGTGTCATCCGTAGATAAATCTCTTCCATCCACCCGCATACGTACAACCTGATTAGCCTTTCTATGACCATTTGCTATCCTGTGGAAAAATTTGGTATTTCGGTCCCCATCCTTCAACCATAAGCAACGGGATTTCTGTCGGAAAGAAATTTCTTCCATATGAGCCAAACGAACATAATCCTGCTGTGTCGCCTCCCTTCTAGCCACATCCACCCTGAGAAGCCCACTAGACATTTCTTGCGCATCTAAGGACTGCAGAATGTCCACCACTTCTGCTTTTTGAACTTCCACCTAACCAAAAGTCTCCTTATTCCACAGTTTCAAACCCCTTTTGAGCATTTTTAATTTCTGAGCCAACGTGCAACTGGGTGTGCCACTAACTGAATAGCTACTCCACCACTGACGGGCCCTTTCTAAAAAGCCCTCCTATTGCAGCCACATATTCTCGAATCGAAAAGGCATTGGCCCACTGTGAAACCCTCCACTATCAAGCAAAATAGGCCAATGATCTGACACTGGACGGGTAAGCGACTTTGAATGACCTCTGAAAAGTGCTCCTCCCAACCACTAGTAACTAGAAATCTATCAATCCGGGACATCTGGTGGCCATTAGACCAAGTGAAACTCCCCCCATGAAGAGGCAAATCAACCAAATTCAACTTATCAATAAATGCACAGAAAGCCCGCATGGACCCATTCGCCCTACTACTCCCTAACTTCTTTGTCGGCCATCGAACCATGTTCAAATCCCCCCCACACCACGGCTCCAACCATCGATACGCAACATCCCCCAACTCCCCCAAAAAAGCACTCCTCTCTGAACTTCGAACCAGCCCATACAACCCAGAAAACACCCACCTGAAATTATCTTCCACACATTGGAACAAACACCCGAAAAACCTCCTACCTTCTCATCCTCCTTCACCACCACTCTATTATCCCAACAGAGAAGAACCTCTCTTGTCGTACCCACAGCTGGTAAGTATGTTCACTCCACAAACCGACCACCTCAGACCTCTCTCACCACATCTCCACCCAAGACCTCCATTTTTGTTTCCTGCAAACATACCACATCCGCTTTCGCACTACGAAGCAGTGAGCTGACTGCTAGGCGTTTGTCCTTCTCATTCAAGCCACGCACATTCCATGATAACACTTTTAACTTCATTTCAATAACAGAGGACCTCCTTGCTCTCTCCTTGGGCCCCGTCCACTCATCTCCCCTTCATGGTCATAGTTAACAGAACACTTCAAATTTCTGAACTCCCGTAACCTCTACGTTGCACCACTCTGGAAGAGCCACCCTCCTGTGATGAAGCTCCTTGCTACTATGAGGTTTCCACTGCTGTGAATAAACTCATAGCCTCAGTCTCATGGCCTTCAAAAGATACATCGAGCAAACGACTGACCTCGCTGATCCTATTGAGCACCCACTCCGAAAGAGTGTCCTCCGAAGGAGCCTCTAACCCATTCAAATCAACCTGACGCTCGACTTAACTTTGGGGCTGATCGGAAGAGGCCTCATCGTAAATGGCGGGAGTCGAGATGTCAATAGGATGTACCACAAGAGGCAGCTCCCTCCCAACCCAATTTGTCGCGGCATTCATTGCATCGTCATTTACCCAGTGCTGGCGTATATCCGCATTTGTATCAAAAGACTGGCTGGATGCTGTATCGTCTGTCGAAACATCGCGCAATCCACCCTGCTCCTCGTCGCGACCAGTGACAGACGTCGGCAGTGTAACCTTCTTCCCTTCTGCTGTAGATCTTGGAGTCGAAATCCGACCCGTCTGACTTGGATCCAAAACGCGACACAAATTGTTAAAGACCTGGGCCACTGGGTAGTGAACCCAGAATGGCCTTTAGCTCGTTTCACATAATGGGCCAACTTCTCCAAGCCTAACCCCTAGGCCCCAACCTCAATTTGGCCCACCCCATTATTACGTTGCAATAGGTTGATATCCGCTTCCTTGGGTCCTTGAAAAGATGGGCCACTAACTTTGTTAATATTTCTCCTACCCCGGCCCAAATCAGGGCCATCCTAAAATTGTGCCTTTAAGTGTAGGGCCCACTACCCAGTCCTTTTTGGTTGCCAGGCCTTCCTTGGGCCAACCCAACGTTGGGAAATCTACGGCTGCATCTTCATCTTTCCCAAATCACGGCGACCATCACGCAGAGTAGATCGTACCAAATTCCGATGTTCCATAACCAACTCACGACAATCACGCTGCTCCTGCAGGCCACAAGGCTCCACCCCCGGTCCATCCTCCGACCAAATAGGCAACGAGTATCTCCAATCACCCCAACGAATGGTGATTCGCGCCGGAGCACCCCTAGCTGTTCCACAAACTTTGAGTCGAACACAACCCAGAGGTCCCTCCATCGCTGTTGCAACATCAACCTCCAGGAAACCCCCACAATGATCACCAATTGCACGATACACCTGCTCTCCACGAAGATGTAGTGGAAGTCCCAGCACCTGCACCCAAAAACTCTGTCTCAGTGATTGATGATTTCCCCTGGCACACAACGCCTCTGGTGGCCACCAGTCAAGACTCAGACATCGACCTTCGACCATCCATTTGCCTCCCAAAATTCTGATAGCTTCTACCTTAGATGGAAAAGCAAACAACACGTACTGTCCTCCGATGACCTTCACCTGCACACCTCCACTAACCTTCCACAATGGTTAACCCACGCCGATAGGCAAGATACCCCTATCCCCTTCTCCCCCAATTCTCCCACACGCCCCACCAGACACGAATTCAAAGAGGATACCCACTCGGCACCAGACTCCTGTCTCACCACCACATCCTCCCCCCCAACCCCGGGCACAACCATCGCCTTCCCAATCGGCCATGACTTACCTCTTCCCCCTCAAAAGTCCTGGCCTTTTATGACCCAGCCATTCCCTATCGAAAATCCATCCAAAACAAGAGCAGCACCCTCCCATCCATCCCCAAACGATGATTGTGGAAGGAACATCTCAGTACGAAGATCACCCATATGAACCACAATCTAAACAGCCGCCCTCACCTCCTTTGGATGAAGCCAACACGCCACTCTTCGCCGACCCCCAGAGACCTGACCCAAAAACACCCCAATAGTGTTCATCTTGGATGCCTTCCTCATTTGATCCGCAACCCATTTGATCTTTGCACCGAACAACTCAATCGCTCGCCGAACCCCTTGACCACGTTCAACAATATCTACATGACGTCGACCTATCGCATCCGCCAGCCCCTCCTTAAACTCATAAGACCGATCACCCAAAAAAATCAATCTCCGACGAAGCTTGTCCGACTCCGCCGAAAACATCACAGATTTTTTGAGATTGGAGGTATATATATATATATCAACATAGATGATTACCTCACTCGGACTGTCAGGCTACAACTATTTTTCCTAAAAGATCAGTTATTTGGTTGAGGAGATCATGTCAGTTTGGTTCCCAGGATTAGTGAGCCGGATCACAGATACGGCACCCCAGGATTTTTGATAATATACCAACACTGTAAATGCTATGATTTGGGTGACACGACTTTAAATTTTTAATGTGATTACATTTATTTTAAAAAGAAGTTAAATGTGATTGCATGTTTGCGATCAAATTTCCTTGTTCATGAGTTGATATATTTTGAGCTAAGGTTTGCTCAACCTCAGCTTGTTACTTATTTAAAAATGGATGTATTAAGTAAAAATCAATTAAAGTGTTTGATAGCCACAATTCGTATCACTTAAAATGTAGGCCAAAAGTTAAAATTTTTTCAAGTAGCAAGTTCTTACTTAATGCTTATTGAATTCATAACTACTTAAGCATAAGTATCGACGTGCACCGTTATGACCTTACTGCAATTGTTATCACCACCACTACTACACCCCCACCACTGCTTATTTCTGCCACCACTACCATGGCTATTGCCACTTCCATCACCCGTTCACCACCACTACTACACCCCAACCATTGCCAATTGCTGCCACCACTACCATGGCTGTTGCCACTGCCACCATCCATTCACCACCTCCACCCCTACCACCACCTTCATTGCCATCATCACCACATGTACCACTATCATTTCACTACCACCACCCTGTTGTTGTTGTTGGCACTACCGACACCTCTTCACCACCATTACCACAACCCTCCACCTCCACCTCCACCTCCACCATTGCCATCATTGCTATAGCCACCACCACCACTCTATCTACTACACCACTCCACTATCACCACAACCACTATCCCTTAGCATCCACGGCCATTACCATTGGTGCTATAGCCACCTCCACCTCCACCTCCATTTCCACCACCACCACAATTATCCCTCAACATCCACCACCATTGTCATTGGCGCCCTAGCCACCTCCACCTCCACCTCACCACCGCTATAATATAAAAACTGGAAGAGAAAATTTGAAAATAATATATTTCAAATTTTATCTTGTACACCAGACAATTTGTTTTAGTTCATCACTTTTATCAAACAAAATTTCAGCTTGAAAAGATCAGCATTCAGTTTTTAGTACTGAATTTTCAGTTTTATCAACCACCTTAGATGAGATTTCAATTAAATTTGTTTTGAATGAATGAGAGCCTCTTAGCATGCTGAGCCCAAATTATTCATGAAGGGCTGTATTAATTTGCTTGGTGCAAAAGTAGTTTAAATTTTGTTATGAATCTATAATCTCATGTCTTAATCTTTCATTAACATCTGCTCGCCAAAATTTTCATCTTATGAATCATGTGTATATTCCAGTTTTGATGTGTTCTGGCTGGAATCCATTGAAGTGTTGAAACACTGAGCGTGAGAGTGATGTTTTCTTTTTCTTGGTTTTTTCAATCTTATTTTTGTTAGTGTTCTGGATATATGTTCTTTATTCTTTTACTCAATTTGACCCTGTTTAGATCTAAACTGTTGGAACCAAGGCCTTTGGCCTAGTGGTTGTGTAGTACCATTTTGTGGTGTGAGATTGTGGGTTCAACTCCAACGGAGAGGAGTTTGATATTCTTTGTGGTGTCTATTTCTCCCCCATTATGCACGTTTATATAGTTTATTTCTTCTGAAATTTTCTTGTGGTGGTTGTTAGGCTTGGTCACTGTTGGCTTTCTAGCTATTTCAGTTTGATGTAATGCTTTTCATATTTGTAATTAATCTCCTACCAATTGAGCCCCCCCAAAATCTAACTGTTCGAATATTCCACTAGGTTGCCTTTCTGGCCTCAGCTGTGGGCCCTAGAATTGCTGCAGCATGTGCCCATGTGTCCTTGGCAGTACTATCTGAGGATTCGCAAACAGCATCTGGGCATGGTAATAGGTGAGTGTCTCTTCACTTATTTCCTGTGCAGCATTGATAGATAATACTCCATTTCAGCTTTTCTGCGTCATCGTAATGGGCCTGTTTGGTGCAGCTTATTGTTTTAAGGTAAAAATTGTAAATAAGAAAGCAGAAGCCAAAACCATCCTCCCTCAACTTCTAGATAATCATCTTTTTTTCATCTATTTCTATCTAATAAGCTATAAGCAGAAACTTAAAAAAGGCTATAAGCAGCTCAGATAAGCTGCTCCAAATAGCCCCCAATGTCCTCAGCAATTAAGCATATAAATAAAAGATTTACAAAAAAGGCATATGTTTACACCTGCACTTTTCTTGCATTTTTACTCGCTGTTGTTTTGCAAATCCTTAAGCTTTCATTCAAGAGTGTTTTGTGCTTCTAGTTTCTGTGAGAAATTTTTTAAAATGATTTGGAAGTATAGAGGAACATTTAATTTCTATAGCTCATTAGAAACTTTGTCAAAGCTTTAGATTGGAAATGCGGTATTTATGTGATGTGTGTAGTTTCAGAACTTGAAAAGAAACTTAAAAGCTTCTTGTTTGACCTATGAAGGATGAATATGGAGAGTACGCGCAATAGTGAAGGCAGTTCTCATGGAGAAAATACAAACTCAAGTCAACAAAAAGGTAGAACGCTAATTTTGCTTGTTGATCTAATTTATCTTCCCTAACGGTTCGTGTAAATTAAAATTTTCAGAAGATAACTTGGAAGTACATGGTCAATGGAATCAGAATGGTGAGGCTGCTCCATTAACTGCTGAAAAGGTGAGATCTGCTGCCAAAGCTGGTCTTGCTGCTGCTGCAACAAAAGCAAAACTGTTTGCAGATCATGAAGAGCGTGAAATTCAAAGGCTATCTGCTAATATTATAAATCATCAGGTATATTTGTTGGGATGCTCTTATTTTGTGAAAGCTTTAATGATTCATTACCTTATGCTCTTCCTAATTCTAGTGTTTTCAATGAATAGTCAATTCTTCTGATTAAATTGCATGGGCATTGCTTTAGGCTTCAATGTAAGCTAGTTTTTCGTAATTTCTACAATTATATCCTTGGTGTATATCAAATTATTGTATTTGGTTGCAACTTTTTTCTTCTTCCTTGGTTTTCCTTGTTTGTCCAGGTATATTAGTGTTAAGCTACCAATTTTCCCAAAAGCCTAAGCTATTAGTAAATGAGTCCAACAATGTATATTATGCTATCTAACATCCCTCCCTCACATGCGACCCCGTCTTTCATGTGGAGACACAAATAGAGAACCAAATAGAAGAAGAAGCAAACAACCAAACAAAGAAAAAGAAACCAAACGGGAAAAGAATATGAAATACCAGCGGAGAGACTTGAACCCCAGATTGCTCTCTCAACCTGAGCCCTGATGTTAAGTTACTAATTTTCTCAAAAACTTAAGCTATTAGAAAATGTGCCCAACAATGTATATTAAGCTATCTAACAATTAGAACTTTGAATTCTGACCAATAAAATGGTTGCCGTTTTGGTTGGGCTTTAGGTACATGATGTACATTGAAGTTGCCAAAGTAGATGTAGGACTTATTGGGTTGTAGAAAGGAAAGAATGGCCTGTCTGTCACCTTTTATGCCTTTCTTTTTTTCATTTCATCACTCTTCACTTCAACATGGCGAAGGGCATTTTTTTTTTCCCTTTTCAAAAAGCAATTTTAGTTTAGCAGGTGATTATTGATGATTTTATGATTAAATTTAAATTAGTTATTCTTTCAGGTTTAACCTACCACTTTCAGGATTAACCAACAAAAAATGAAATTAGAGTTTCTTTTACTGGTATTCAGATATATTCCTACGTTTGTGGTTTGCTGGTTGTAGTAAGGTTAATGTAATGTAAGATGTGGTTTGCTTGTTGGCATTATTACCTGATGATCGATTGAGACATTGGACCTGAAGTCTTGTGGGTAGGACATTCTGTCTATAGAATCAGTTATGGTTGGTAAGTTGTCTTTCAGATGCTGATAAGACTGCTGATGATGCACCGTTTCAAAAATAAAAAAAATATAAAATAAAATAAAAGGAGAAAGAAAGAAAGATAAAGACTGATGATAACATATCCAATTTCAGTTCGAATTACTGCATACTAGTTTGCTTTTAGTTGTTCGTGTTAGGATGAAGTAGGTTCTGTTAGATTTTACCAGATAATTTGCTGATGTTATTAGTCACTCCAATAAAATTCTTATATAGATGGTGTAAATCCTTTTTGAGCTTTTGTGTGTTGTTTTTTCTCAGGGAATGTGAGCTTGGCTTATAGGGTATGCTAATAGATTGTCACCACTATTCATGTTCTATTGTTCTGGTTCATTATGGTGATATTTTTATCTCAGTTCTGCATAATTTATCAACTAACGAAGTTAGGAGGTGAATGTGGATAAAAAAAAAACCTCTTTCATTCAGAGTTCATTGGGTTCTGCCAGCTTTACTGCCCAAAATTTATGGCATGTTACACTGTTCAAAATATTCTCTTGATTGGGCTGGAAACAAAATCTTAATTAGGCGTTAAATAACCCTGTGTGACCATTTTTCTGCTGCAACTTTTGTTTCTCTGTTACAGTTGAAGAGATTAGAGCTCAAGCTGAAGCAATTTGCAGAGGTGGAAACCATGTTAATGAAAGAATGTGAACAAGTGGAAAGGGCGAGGCAGAGGATTGCTGCTGAGCGGACCCGCATGACATCGGCTCAGTTTGGACCTGCTGCAGTGACTTCATCTACAAGCCTACCAGGCATCGTCGGTCCTTCCATGGTTAATAACACTGCCAATAACAGACAACCTGTCATCGCAGGTACGTCCTCACAGCCATTTATTTCTGGGTATGGGAATAACCAACCCATCCATCCCCAATTCATGGCTCGACAGCAAATGTATGGACTTGGGCCCCGACTGCCACTCTCGGCTTTACACCCATCCTCATCAGCGGCTCCTAATGCTATGTTCAATGCTGCAACAAATGCTCAGCCCACTCTCAATCATTCGATGCTGAGGCCTGTATCGGGGACTAGCTCTGGTTTAGGTTGAAAATTAGGTAAAAGCAATTCAGTATTGGATGTCTCTGGTTTTATTAAGTCTTCTCTCTCCTTTTCCATGTTAAAGAAGGGAGTAAGATGGGGTGATACGGAAATAGCCGTGAACTAGTCTGTGTCACATTCTCAAGTTTTAATTTGGAAGGAGTCACTTGGAGCGGTAGGGATTGGATCTATTGCGAAACGAACCAATTTTTCAGAGGCACAGTTAATTGGTTGGTTCATGTAGCACTTAATTGTTATTTGTATTTTTATTGTTAGTCTTCACATTCAATTGTAAAGATGAAGAAATTGATCAGGATGCTAATTTTTTTTTTTGTGAGTAGGTAAGATGCTAAAATTATTGCTAGGTGTTGTACAGATAATGCAAGGAATTAGGGCAATTAAGGCTGATTTGATGATTTTAGTGTTCAGTTTACTTCATAATATAGAAGTTCTCTCTCCAAAAATTAATTGTTCCTAGCCTAGGATGCTAGTAGATTGGTGGATGAATGGTTCTTCAATTAACTTTGTCTAAAAGGTCTGAAGTTGAATATCAAATTCATTTATATCTTGTCTAATATAGATCATTGGTCTTATTCTAATAATAACATTAGGGTCTTTCAATTTTAAACTAGGATTACGTTGTTATAGTTTTAATGGATTTTTATTAAAATTTTCTTTTAGAATTTTATAAATCCAATGTGATTTATCATTAATTTTGATGATGGGAGTTAAATCACTGCGCGGAATGAGTGCAAATTCTTTATCACAAATATATTTATATTGTTCTAATAAGAGAATATGAATTAAGACATTGTTTATGCTTAATGAAATGATTTTTTCTTGCATTTGCATTAGAAGGTATTTATATGTAAAATTATTTTCAAGAAGGAAATCTTCATTCATGTAAGGGAAATATAGAATTTTTGGTATAATGAACTTGCTATTATCTAACCAAGTAATATTTTTAGCCTTGAATTGTATGATAATATGGTTCCTATCAATTCCAATAATTAAAATTGGATGTTTCATTAATGTTCATTTTTCTTTTGCTATGTCATTCCATTTACATGAGCTGATTGTAACTCCTGTATTTTTGAGGACACTGGGTTTATAACCTGCAAAATTAAATATTTTCAATACATGTATCTTCTTTTTCCTTGGCTAGGAGAAAAAATAATATCATTATTTTTTTTGTTTGAAAATGATACATATATGCAGATTTAATATGTTAAGATTCTCTTATTGTTCTTGGAAAAATAAGAATCTGAACATTTGTTGAAACAACAGATTCTTGAATAGAATTATTACTTGATTTATCAATGCTTAATTTTGAAAATGATTTGTTAGGAATTTTTTTTTCACAAATACAGAAGTTGATTTTTTAATTTTTAGAATTGTATTTTGAATATATAATTTTTTTTTCCTGACGATTGTATTTGCAGTTGGGCAGGATTTTTTATTTTAGAAGATTCTCCTTGTTCCATTAGGTCATGGATTAACCATTGTCGATGGACTTCTAAATCACTCCAATTCATTAGACGCGGTTGGATTACCGTGTCAAATGGTCTAGGTTCAAAGATTTTAACAATTTTATTATTGTTTGATCTTGTTTTTGTTTCAGGAAATTTGGTCAATTCGTGAATTGTTTTCCAACGAATAGTCAAATCATGGGAATTCAATTTTATTCTTAATCCTTGTGTTTTAATTCTTATTTTAACTGTGTCCTCAAGATTAGGATCATTTATGGAAATAAAGAAATTTGGTCTAATATTAAACCAAACTACTCTATTAACCAAATTAGATTGAATTCTTCCGATAATTGCTTTCATTGGGTCGGAAAATATTTTATCAAAGATTACTGTCAAAATAGGAGTATCTATCATTTGACGGAATAAGGCTGTTATGGTTACCTGTATTAATCCAATATAAATATATTGAATCTAGGGATATATATATATTTTTTTTTATCTTGTAACATTTTTCTGTTCAAAAAAAGAAATATCAATATTTTCTTCTTTTGACCATTTTGCTTGAGTGTTGCCACTGTATTATTCAAACACTCTTGCTGAAAAGAAATTGAATTTTGAAAGTTTGTAAATTTTTGGCATAGCAATTTCTTGCATTTTTTCGAATTTTGCTAATTCTTCTTTGATAAAAGTTTTTTTTTCTCCGATTACATCTCCAAATCGAATTGTTTGTAATTCTTCTTGAGATATACTATCTCCTTCTTGAGATATTTATTGACTATCTATATTAGTCATCATAAAGATTAGTTCTTCATCTGAACTTTTTTTATTCCTAGAAATTTCGTATAAGATTTTTACTTCATCATAAATTTCTTCACCTTACATTATTTCAAAATCTTGTTGTTCAAGAACTTTGATAATTTTCTTTGCACTTTTTCCCCTTTTTGAGCATTCGGGTGCATAGTGACCTTTTTCGTTACAAATGCAACATTTACAAATTTCCTTTTTTGAAATACTTGCTGGTTTGTTTTTTCGAATATACTTTTTCTTTTTTGAATTTTTTTTTTCTTTTTCCAAGGTTTCCATTTATATTTTCTGCGTTTTTTGAAAAATCATTTTCGCTTGAGAAATTTATTACAACTAATTTTTCAATTTTCTTCTAAAATTTTATCATAACATTTTTGATTATATTGTGAGTTGAAAATTTAATTTTTTATTTGTTTTTTCGCCTTTGCTTCTAGATATCGATCTGCAATCAGTTTTAGAACATAAATAATGCGAAAATCAAGATTATCATATTCTTCTTTTCCCATTTTTTTTGAGAAAGTCAGGATATGTTTTAATACATAACTCATCCCATGGATTAGGGAGTTTATGAAAAAATTGATCTAATCAGGGTTGATTTGCTGGTGGATCAATAAGATAATAATATTTTTTAAATGTTTGAACACAGTCTTTAAAAAGACAAATATTACATAATTCTAATTTAATCAAAATATAATTTGCGTCTGCTTACAAATTCGTATCTCTTGCAAAATCACATAAATTTTCTTTTATGATTTTTGCAAACTCAGCTAATATTGTGTCAAGGGTGAGAAAATTTGCCAATAAGACTGTTTTTTGACTTTTTTCAATTTCAGATTTTTCTCACTGTCTTAACCATTACAACACATCTCCTTGGAGAGGTGTTGCAATATAATCAAGGAATTTTTCCTTTGACCAACTATTTTTATAATTGGTAATAATGATGGACAATGATTGTGCCAAATCATCAATTACTTGTGGCTGATCCTTAAATGAAACATGAAACAAGTCTAAATAAGTACCATTTTGAGCTGTTGGATACTTATGATTATTATCCTTTCTAGATATTATTGACTCAGGTGCAGGATTGGAGGAACTTCCAGTGTTAGTATCATTTTTAATTTCATTTGTTTGAATAAAGTCAAAATTTTTTCCATCTCCCCATGTGCCAAACAATTGGGGATCAATCGGCTCATCTACCTTTCTTTTTTGTTATTTATTTTTGATGAAACATCTTGATCTTTTGTTTCTTTAGACGAGGATGATTGACTATCATTATCATTGGTTGACTTATTAATATCATAATTAAAGTTCTGTAAAAGAGTTCATGTTCTAGATAAGTTTCTCTTATCTAATCTAGTAGTCTATTTCTTTCATCAATACCTAAATCTGAGTCTTTATGTAATTTTCTCCAATAATCCAATATTTCAACAATATTTTCATATTCAGTCCTATTATATGTATTAGTTTGAAGTATCATAATATCTTATGTACCATAAAATAGCCAAGGAATGGAGTTATCTCCTGGACTATTCATTTCATCATTGTTTATGAAGGATATACTTTCTAATTTTGTCACCAAATTGTTTATTTGGGTTTTTGCTTCTTTGTTTAAGTCAATATTTATTATAGAACCTAAATTGTCTATTTTAGATTCTATAGACTCCCCTTTAGATTCTAGATAATTTTGATTTATTTTTTGATTTTTATCTAATTTAGAAAACCAAGAGCACATAATATCGTTAATATTATTTAAACTAGAACACACACTATTTATATTTGCTGACTCTTTAGTAATGTGCAAACTATGGTCATATTTATTATTAACATTATTTTTTATATTTCCAAAGCATATTATATCTTCAAGATTAATTGCCATTATAGATTGTTGTTGATACCTAATACCCTCTTAGTGTATTTATCTAGTGCCTAAAACTTCTCTTTATGATCTTAAAGACTTAAAAATGCCTAATCATGGCTAATAGTCAAAAGATCTTAATGAGTATATAGGTTTTGACATATATTAAGCATATAGGCTTTACAATAACTATAAATAAAACAAATAATGATGAAGATATAAAATACAAAGGATACACAATTAAAGACTAAACTTTTTATTTATTTATTTATTTATTTATTTATTAATATCATTAAGCACACCAAACACACTTATCAAAATTTATACATAGACAGAAATACTTACGCAGTTTGATCTTGCTTTCAAAAGCTCTTCACCAGGCTCTGATACCAATTTTAGAATAACAAAAAGGAAATGAACTTTCTACTATTTTATTGTGGAGTTATGGAGTAAGAGAAAATTAGAGAAGTTAGGCAAAGATGTAGGCAACAAAGGAATGGTGAAAATTTACATTGCTTCATTCGTTGGCTTGAATGCCAATTTATAGAATACATTTTGTATATACAAACAAAAACCAAAGGTCATCCTAATCCAAAAAGTCTATCATAATATTATTACATATCTAATTTGTTGACATTTACAACACCAATAAGGCCAAAAACTTTCCAACTTTCTACAAAAGTCTACAAGGCATAGGCTTATACAAAGTTTCCATACAAAAATAAATGCAAAGACAAAAAAGTCCTTAGAAAAATAAATGAAAAATTACAATTATTTGTCATATTTTGACAAAAACCAATTATATACACTGTCGACCCTCCCCGTGGTTCAGAGAGATAGACTGATATAGATAAGATTTGGTTGATCTTATTTGTCGTGTAGCGTCGGCTGGAAGGATTTGTCTGACCACTTTCCGCCTAATAATGCAGGTTGCTCCATGTGTCCTGGATAAGGTTGGAGTCGATCATGAGACAATTGCATGTGATAGTGGGGTCCACTATGCTTCCATCCTATTGATGAGATTGTGATATTCTTCATCAGTCTCTGATGAAGGGGAATCAAGATCCTGGTCTTATCGCTCATTCTGAATTTGTTCTACATCATCCGCAGTCATGGCTAGTTCCAACGGAAGATCCAAATTATTTCTCTTTTTAAGATTTAATAACATGTCAAGAGCCTCATTAATTTTTCTAGGAGACTTTTGATATGTTATGGGAAAATGAGTTACAAATAGTATTCTACCATCTGTGACCCATGAATGGCAATTTTGCTGAGCCATGGATATTAGAAGCTTCCTGTGAAACAGTTATTAGACTATCTAATCTAATATTCTGTTAAAGGAAGTTTTTGAATATTTTCTAATCGCTCCTTCCGGCGATCTTCATCCAAATAATTATCTTCAAATTCAAAATCTTCAGTTTTTTTGAATTTTGGTATGGTTGGAAAAAATATTATCGTTCTCGCCAACCAATTGTGTTGGAGATCCAGAAAGTAAAATATTTACGCTATCGGAAGTCTTTTACTACCCATGAGAACACTGCTTTTATGATCATTGGATATTCTATCCACTGGATTGGATCTAAAATTTGAAAAATAACTTGATTAGTTATTTCCCAATCTATGTCTTCAAAAAACCACATGTCATGGTTTGCCATAATGGTTATTTTGAGAATTTCATTTTTAAAATTTAATTTATCATAAGATCGTTCTAAGATTTGTCTAATCTTATCAGGATGATCCTCAACGCAATTTTTGATTAATAGAAATTTTTTTTTTGGAAGCAAAGTTCTTATTTTTTCAAAAAGACAAATTCTTTTTATTTGTTCAAAAATTGGGTCAGAAAAATCATTTGATATGAGGTCTGATAGCTAAAGAAAATTATTTTTTTTTCAAAATTAACTTCTTCATCCCAATTTATTTGTTTAAGGATATTGAAACAAAGATTTTGCAAATATTTTAATTTAGCTGTTTGCTCAGCTAATTTATTGTCCAGAACTCCTATATGTTTTCGAAATTTCACTTCGTTGTCTACAATACGAGTTTTCTACACTCCATTGAGTTTTGTATAAATTTCTCTAGATATATCAGGGTTGAAAAAATCTTTTATTTCAGATTCATCTAGTTTAGATGTCTGAATATTAGTTGGAATTGTGTTAGTTTTCATTTGATAAAAATTATTTTGATAAACAGGCATAGCTGGTGCACTGTAAAAAGCTTTTTTAGCTTTGGTCAAGCTATCATAGGATTTAAAACTTGCTCCTAGAAATCCGCAAACTTGCTTATTGCACTCATTCCATTCTGTGTAAATTTCAGGTTGTCTTCTTGCAAACACAATATAAACTTTTTTTTGTTTGGAATTGTCACCCAATCTCCTTGAGTGGGTTGTTTTCATTTTTTCCTCTTGGTCTATAGGTCTTTTGCAAAAATTAAAATTACTTGTTTAGTAATTTAATTTTCTGAAACAATTCCTACTAAGAAAATCTGTAAGAAAATTGTTAGTACCTTTAAGTTATTTTACCTCAAAAGTATATTCTGAAATTTTATTATACCAGGCTGTGTGGGTGAAAATCTGACCACACTGCCCGTCTAATGATCAGCTGGAGAGCACAAGCGGAATAGATGGCTTAAGCAACCTGAGACAGACAGAAAAAGCTACGGCGGTGGTTCTTCCACCCGGGGACACTCCGACGATCAAGTCAGTATATCTCTCAAAGATAATCAAGTACTAAACTGAATACTCAAAGTATAAATTACATACCTTAGACCCACGGGGACGCCTCTCTTTTATAATATACTCAATCCAAGTCCCACTAGAAGTATGACTTCTATGAACTCTAGTTCACTGCTTACTCTGGACTCTTTTAAGTGATAGAGATAAACTCCCTAAGAGTTTAATCCTTATCTTGATTCAATCCTCTTTGCCCTAGGATTCTCGCCCCTTATCTCGGGCTCCGACATCTTCGGAGATGACCTCGGCTTCTCCGATATTACCTCAGCTTAACTACAAGGGCACGTGGCACCTCGGCTGACACGTCGGCGTCACCATGCCACGTGTTGGTATCCTGAAAATACATCCCCACAACTGCCCCCTAGGTTCTATTACCTCGGCATTCTGAGGTGATGGAACCTATTCCGAAATTTTGTCACTTCTATTCTGAGTAATGGCTCAAAAACTATTTTGCCAAGATTACCTATTTTCAGCCGACGTGTCTTCTTCGGAAAACAAGGCTTCGATCGTATTCTCCCATGCGCATGAGCTGTCATGCATATCTAACTGTTTCTCTTACGTGTTTCGTTTTTATTGGGGCGTGTCAGTGACGCGCCTGAAGCTGTCCGTTCATTTCGTCTGCGCCGCCTGACGCGTGCGTTACCCTAGGCGTAATGATTACCCTAATTTTGCCGCCGTTTCACATTTTTGACAAAACTTTTCTTTTGCCTCTTATCTTTTCTTCACTTTTTCATTCCATCTTTTTGTTTTCTCTCTCTGAAAAGCTTATTCTTCTTCGAATCTGCCATTGCCTCGTTCTTTCTTCTGGAACTGCTCTTAATCCCTCATTCTTGCAAAAGCCCTCTTTGCTGTTGCAATCAATTTCGGAGTTCGGCGAGCACTGCCTTGGCTTCATTTGTCCTGGTAAGATCCTCTTCTTTAATTTTTCCATTTTCTTTATGTGCTTTTGTCTGTCTGTTGCCATTACTGATCTTGTTCGAGGTCTTGGATTTATTTGTATCTTGAATTTGTGGCTTTTACCTTGAACTTCTATGCTTTTTCATCATTCTCTTTGCCGTTGTCCTTGATTTTTTCTGTATTTCTATTGTTTCTGAGAACTATACCTCTGTTCTTGAATCTGAAACTTCATCTTTGTTTTCTCTTTTTTGTATCTGCCCCAGATCTGTGCCCTCGATTTTTATCTTCATACCTTATAGATTTGGGATTTGTCTGTAGAACCCTTAATCTTTAGGGAAACCTGAAAAACGCCCACCTTCTGAAACATATTCCTCTTAGTTTAAGCCAACATAATGGGTATGTGGAGGCATAGGGTGAATACCCCGACAAAACTTGAATACTTTAGGCAAGAATTCTCTATCCCAGCCGATGTTTATCTTAAGCTGGCTGGGGATAATGATACCATCGTGCCCACAGACCACACAATGCCTTTTCCAATAGTTGCTTTTACCGAATGTGGACTTCGGCTTCCACTCGATCCCCTTTTTCGTCAAGTTCTCCATTTCTATAAGCTGAACCCTATGCAACTTACTATTAATTCCTATAGGGTAATTAACGGTATTATTGCCTTAGCTAGGCAAGAAAACCTTAGAATCACCCTAGCCGACCTTCAATATTGTTATACCATGTGCCCTCTTGATCTGAAGGATAGGGGTTTTGTCTATTACCTTAAGCCGAGATCTACTCAGTACAAAATTATAGCCGACCTTCCAGACTCCAACAAGGGGGCTGGAGATGATTTTCTCATTGCTTCTGGAAATTGGGAATTTGGCCCAGATGAAGATGTCCACCTCTACCCTCTTCCTCGAACACTTACAGAGGGCAAGAGTAAGAGCCCTGAGTCAACACTTAGTTGTTTTTATCTGAGATTTTAATATTTTTTGTTTCTGACGTCTGTCTCTCTGCAGATCTTCATCAGCCACCGACAAATTTTCGCCAATCCTTCTTCCCAGGAACAGATCTGAAAACACTTCTTGGCCTTCCAATCCATAAACGAAAAGCCCCAGTATTACTAAACTTCATCCCTACATACAAATCCACCTTACCCGACATCCCTAGAAAAAGGAAGAAGAGTCTTTTTCCACCCACAGCCACAACCTTAACTGCTTCTACATCCCGAACAGATCAAGAGTCCACATCTGACCCAGCCGATCTTCCATCAACTTCGGCCCCCTACTTAATACCAATTCCTGAACGTAAACGCCAACGAAAGCTCGTAAAGACTGCCGAAATGGTTCGTCAAAGGCCTGTTGTCCAAGACCTTCTTGCCGATCTCCCAACTGACGCCGAAGCTGCACCAACGCAATCAATGCTTCCACCCAAACCAAAGAGAGTAAAAAAGGCTCAGCCTAAGGCCACGGCTACAGATGCCGAGGCTGAGGATGCTTTGCCGATTTCGAAGTTAGCTGAAAGTAAAAAATCAGCCTCTACTTCAACAAAGAGATCTGCTGAGGGCCAACCCTCAAGGTCTACACAGTCAAAGCGGCCAAGGTCATCGTCTGCAATGA
The DNA here is from genome assembly GCF_055761805.1 of Camellia sinensis. Lineage (NCBI taxonomy): Eukaryota > Viridiplantae > Streptophyta > Magnoliopsida > Ericales > Theaceae > Camellia > Camellia sinensis. Next base: position 149,154,110 of record NC_138963.1, read on the forward strand.
CCTCGGCTTCGAAGAAGCCCGACGTCCCCTGGGCCCCTGATCTATCCCTGGAGGATAGGCCCATCATGGCTAGTGAAAGTGCTGATGATATCAACGTTGCTGTTGCCCTTAGCACTGCTCTTCTTCTACCAAATGACTTGGAGCGAAATGCCAAGTTTAGTGAGTATGAAAATTACGCTCTGATGCTCCAACACTCTGCTCAAGTAAGTATTTCTGTCTGTACTTGTGATTCTTTCTTCCGTTCTTCACTGAGAGTACTGTCTCACATTTCTGTTCTTTTTGTAGGCCATTCAGCATGCCCACTCATTTTCCATGCAAGCCTTTGAAAATCGTCAAAGGTTGGTTGATATGAAGAGGGAAGCATCTTCTATGAAGAGAGAGATCAGGTCTCTTGAAGCAAAAATGAAAAAATTGGAGGATCAAGCCGAGGCTGCAACTAAGGTTCAAACTCTTGCTCTTGAGAAGGCCGAGGCTGCTGAGGCCGTTAAAAAGGTTGCTGAGGCCGAGAAAAGAGAGGCCGAGGTTCAGAAGGCCCAAGCGGAGAAAGAACTCCAGCAAGCTCTGGCCACTAAAGAGGCCGAAATCAAAGAGGCCGATGAAAAGGCCTATGCTCAAGGTATGGCCGACGTCGCAGAAGACTACAAGCTTCAAGTCAGGCAGGCATGTAACAGGGGATTTTCCCTTGGTTGGATGTCCTTGATAAAGAAGCTTGACCTTCCTGCTGACTCGCCATTGCGTCAGGCCGACGCTATTCCGTTACCATTTCCTCCACCTCCTCCTGAAGGTGAATCAGAGTCTGAGGCCGAGGCCGTGGAGGAAGATGAAGAAAAAGATGATGGTGAGGCCTTGGTGAGAAAACCCAAGAATGCTGCCGAAGTCAAGTCCCCTCCTCCTGCTGAGCTGGTTATGGACTTAACTCAAGATGAGGGGGGTGATGATGCTGAGGAAGTGCCCAGGGAGTCTGTTCAAGGGTATCTATCATCTGACCTCCTTCTGACTGAAAGAAGTCTTGACACAACATTGGCAGAGATAGATGCCGAAATACAAGCGGAGAAAGTGGCCGAGGAGATTCCACCTGAATCGTCCGAGATCCCAGTCCCTGTAGTGGCTAATGCTGAAGAATCTTGAAAATGTTTTTTGTTTTTTGTTTTTTTTTTTTTTTTTTTGCATTTTGTACTTTTCTAGGTAATGCAGAACTCTTTCTTTTGGCCGACGTGGCTTCTTCAATATGTAACTGCAACAGTTCTTTCTTTTGAATGTTTCAATCTTGTGATATGTTGCTTCCTTTATGCAATCTCCTCGGGGTTTTATACCTCGGGTATAACCATGAGACTTTTACTTCGGCAAGATACTGTCCTGCAGTCTTTTCATAGATTTCAACAAGTATTAAATAGTAATCTTAGTCCTACCTACTTGTAAATTGCTACAAATTTCAACAAGTAATGAACAATATACTTAGCCTTTATTTTAACCTGTAACTTACTGTATACCTCGGCGGGTGATCATACGTCGGCTTAACATAAACTTGTAAATTGCTACAAATTTCAACAAGTGTTAAGCATCTTCCCTTGGGTTTAAACGACCCACACATTGCTATGAGAACTTAAGCAATAACCTCGGCCTATCTTCAACTTGTAAATTGCTACAAATTTCAACAAGTGAAGATAAGGAATCAGCTTAATTCCAACTTGTAAATTGCTACAAATTTCAACAAGTGGATTAAGGAATAACATCGGCTTAACTTCAACTTGTAAATTGCTGCAAATTTCAACAAGTGAAGATAAGGAATCAGCTTAATTCCAACTTGTAAATTGCTACAAATTTCAACAAGTGAATTAAGGAATAACATCGGCTTATCTTCAACTTGTAAATTGCTACAAATTTCAACAAGTGAAGATAAGGAATCAGCTTAATTCCAACTTGTAAATTGCTACAAATTTCAACAAGTGGATTAAGGAATAACATCGGCTTAACTTCAACTTGTAAATTGCTGCAAATTTCAACAAGTGAAGATAAGGAATCAGCTTAATTCCAACTTGTAAATTGCTACAAATTTCAACAAGTGAATTAAGGAATAACATCGGCTTATCTTCAACTTGTAAATTGCTACAAATTTCAACAAGTGAAGATAAGGAATCAGCTTAATTCCAACTTGTAAATTGCTACAAATTTCAACAAGTGGATTAAGGAATAACATCGGCTTAACTTCAACTTGTAAATTGCTGCAAATTTCAACAAGTGAAGATAAGGAATCAGCTTAATTCCAACTTGTAAATTGCTACAAATTTCAACAAGTGAATTAAGGAATAACATCGGCTTATCTTCAACTTGTAAATTGCTACAAATTTCAACAAGTGAAGATAAGGAATCAGCTTAATTCCAACTTGTAAATTGCTACAAATTTCAACAAGTGGATTAAGGAATAACATCGGCTTAACTTCAACTTGTAAATTGCTACAAATTTCAACAAGTGAAGATAAGGAATCAGCTTAATTCCAACTTGTAAATTGCTACAAATTTCAACAAGTGAATTAAGGAATAACATCGGCTTAACTTCAACTTGTAAATTGCTACAAATTTCAACAAGTGAAGATAAGGAATCAGCTTAATTCCAACTTGTAAATTGCTACAAATTTCAACAAGTGAATTAAGGAATAACATCGGCTTAACTTTGCCTGAGGTTGATATGTCTTCGAAAACATCCATGCATCAATCGAACATGTTGAAAGGATTCTGAAAAGACTTTATTGATAATATTGGCCAAACAATGATGTTTATCTAATGATAGAAAAATTTCAAATTACAAGTATTCCAAGGTCTGGGCAATGCTTTGCCCTCATTGTCCTCAAGTCGATATGCTCCATTCCCAAGTACTGAAGTAACTCTGTAGGGTTCTTCCCAGTTTGGGCCAAGCTTGCCCTCCCTGGGATCCCTCTTGTTCCCGACGACTTTTCTTAGGACTAAGTCGCCAACTTGAAAATCTCTTGGATTGACTCTCTTGTTGTAAGCTCTGGCAAGCTGTTGTTGGTATACTGCGAGCTGAATTGCAGCCTTCTCTCTTCGTTCTTCCAATAAATCCAGGTCTCGGGCTAAGAGTATGTCATTGGTGCCATTCTCTACTCCCTGGGTTCTGATCCCTGGGATGCCGATCTCCAATGGGATGACTGCTTCTGTGCCATATGCCATGGCGAATGGGGATTCTCCTGTTGATCTTCTCGGCGTAGTCCGATATGCCCAAAGTACGTTGGGCAATTCGTCCACCCACTTTCCTTTTGCTGCCTGGAGCCTCTTCTTTATTCCATCCAGGATTACTTTGTTGGATGCCTCTGCTTGCCCATTGCTTTGAGGAAAACTTGGTGTTGAGAAATAATTCTTGATCTTGAATTTTGCACAAAAGTTTTTGATAAGTTTGCTGTCGAATTGTGTTCCGTTGTCGGCAACTATAGCTCTTGGAATCCCAAATCTGGTGATTATGTTTCTCCAAATAAAATTCTTGACATCCACATCTCGGATTTTGGCAAGAGGTTCTGCCTCTATCCATTTTGTGAAGTAGTCTGTTGCTACCAGCAAGTATTTTCTCTGCCTAGTTGCCTGGGGAAGTTGTCCAACTAGATCCATGCCCCATTGGGCAAACGGCCAGGGGCTGGATACTGGGTTTAGGTCGGCAGCTGGCTGATGTATCAAAGGTGCAAACTTTTGACATTGTTCACACTTCTTTACATAAGCTTCGGCATCCTTTTGCATGTAGGGCCACCAATACCCCTGGGTAATGGCCCTGTGGGCTAACGATCTGCCCCCTGCGTGGCTTCCACAAATTCCTTCATGAATCTCGTAAAGGAAATCTTCAACCTGCAAAGGATGTACGCACCTTAAAAGTGGTCCAGTGAAGGACCTCCTGTAGAGATGGCCTTCCGCTGTTAGACTGAATCTGGCCGATTTCAGCCTAATTTTATGTGCTTCTTTATGGTCTTCTGGCAGCTTCCCCTCTTTTAGGAATGCAATGATTGCATCCATCCAACTTGGTCCAAGGCCCACGCACATTGCTTCTTGCTCAATGCTCTGTTTATCTATGCTTGGGGCCGACATGTAGTCGATCATAATTGTCCTTGTTTTTCCAGTTTGAATTGAGCTGGCCAAGTTTGCTAACGCGTCGGCGTGGGTGTTGTCATCTCGGCTTACTTGGAGTAATCTGCAGTTCTGGAATAGGGCTGCCAGTCGGATGACTTCCTTTGCATATGCCGACATTCTTTCGTCTCTGGCTGCAAATTCTCCTGTTGACTGGTTAACAATTAATTGTGAATCACAAAAAACAATTACCTCGTCTGCCTCTGCTGCTGCTGCTAGCTTTAGCCCTGCAATTAATGCTTCATATTCTGCTTCATTATTGGAGGCTTTGAACCCCAGACGGATGGACTGTTCTATAATTTCTCCATCTGGAGATATCAGCAGTACTCCTGCTCCTGCTCCTGCTCCCTGGCGGTTTGAACTTCCATCGACGAATAGTCTAAATGAATCGCCGATGTAGATGCTGCATGGTCTGAGCTTTTCTTTCTCTTGCTTTTTTGTCTTTGACTGGGATTCTTTTTGCTTGTCGGGGCAATGTTCCTCTTGGCTCGTCGGAGCCCGAGGTGTGATGGCTTCAGGTGTGAGTTCTGCGACGAAGTCGGCCAAAACTTGGCCCTTTATTGCTGTTCTTGGCCTAAATTCTAGGTCAAACTGGCCTAGTGTTACTGCCCATTTTGCTATTCTTCCTGTTAAGTCTCCTTGCTGTAATAAGGACTTCAGTGGGTGCTCTGTTAGAACCACAATCTTGTGTGCCTGAAAGTAATGGCTCAATTTCTTTGAGGCCATTACCAAGGCTAGCATCAATTTTTCCAGTGGTAGGTACCTTGTTTCCGCGTTAGCCAGAGTTTTGCTTACGTAATAGACAGCCTTTTGCTCCCCTTTTTCCTCTCGGATTAGCACTGCACTGACTGCGTGTTCAGAGACTGCTAAGTACAAAAACAATTCCTCCCCTGGGATTGGGTTAGAAAGGACCGGGGTTGTGGTCAAGTACTTTTTTAGGTCGGCTAAGGCAGATTCACATTCGTCCGTCCATAGGAAGTCTGTGGCTTTTTTTACCAGGTTAAAGAAGGGTCTACACTTGTCTGAGCTTCTGCTGATGAATCGGTTTAGGGCTGCGGCCCTTCCAGTGAGCACTTGAACTTGTTTTGCCGATGTTGGACTCTGTAGTTCCAGGATGGCCTTAATTTGGTCTGGGCTGGCTTCAATGCCCTTTCTTGTTACCAGATATCCTAGAAATTTACCTGACCCAACTCCGAAAGCGCATTTTGAGGCGTTGAGTCGTAGCCGATATCTTTTGAGTATGTCAAAGACCTCTTTTAGGTCGGCAAGATGACCTTTTGATTTCTTCGTCTTTACGACCATATCATCGATGTAAACTTCTACCGTTTTGCCAATCAGGTGTTTAAACATCTTTGTCACTAACCTCTGATAGGTTGCTCCTGCGTTTTTTAGCCCAAAAGGCATTACCCTGTAACAGTACAGGCCTTTCGGGGTGATGAACGCGGTCTTCTCCTCATCTGGAGGGTACATAGCAATCTGGTGGTACCCTCTGTATGCATCTAAAAAACTCATCCTTTCATGTCTCGAGGTGGCGTCTACCAGTTGGTCGATTTTGGGCAGAGGAAAGCTGTCTTTCGGGCAAGCTTTGTTGAGGCTGGTGAAGTCTACACAAACCCTCCACTTGCCATTCTTCTTTTTTACTACTACTGTGTTGGACAGCCACGTTGGGTACTGGACTTCTCGGATGGCCCTGGCTTCAAGGAGTCTGTTTACCTCTTCCTCGACTGCTTCGACGTGCATTAACGTCGGCCTTCTGGCTCGTTGAATCACAGGTTTTGCCGATCTGTCGACATTCAGACTGTGGCAAGTGACCTCAGGGTCAATGCCAGGCATTTCATAAGGTGTCCAGGCGAACGCCTCTATGTTTGCTCTTAAAAAATCTTCCAGTTCTTTTTCTTTTTCTCTGGCTAAGCCTGAGCCAAGAAGAAAAAATCGTTCTTCGTCGCCCTCCTGGACGAGGATTTTCTTTAGCGCTTCTTCGCTTTTCTCGGCTGGCTCTTTCCCAACATCTTCCAGGACTTCCATGTCCTCATCTTCAACTTCTGCTTTCTTTGGTTCCTGTACACTACAGGTGGATTTTATTGCTGCCATGGAGCAATTTTTAGCTTGTAGTTGATCCCCTCTGACTTCTTCAATCCCATTCTCTGTTGGGAACCGGAGTAGTTGATGTAATGTCGAGGGGACTGCCCCCATTGCATGTAACCACGGCCTTCCCAGGATGATGTTGTATGGTGAGGGTGTGTCAATTACCAGGAATTCCGTTCTGATCTTCTTAGTGCCGGCTTGTACTTCTAAGCTTGTTGCACCCAGTGGCCATGTCGGCGTTCCGTTAAAGCCGACCATCGGGCCGCTTGATTGTTCTAGGTCATCGGGGTGAAGGCCTAGCTCTTTGTAACATCTGACATACATGATGTCACATGAGCTGCCTTGATCTATTAGGATGCGTTTAACTTGGCACTCCCCGACCTGTAGGGATACTACCAAGGCATCATTATGCGGGTGTTGGACCAGTTCTAGGTCGGCTTCAGTAAAGGCTATTATTGGCCCTTGGCATTCTTCTGGCCGATGTCTCTTTTCCCCGACTTGATAAATATGCTGTAAATGTCTTACCCTCTGGGTTTCTCCTCTGATTTCGTTTTCATTGACCCTTGAGTGGATTACATTGACCACCCTTGGTTCTCCTGCTTGTGGTAGCTGTGCTGGGGGAGGGGGTGCTGCTGGTGCTTGGGGCAGCCTTGCCTGCTCTTCCCTTGTTCTGGCCTCATCGACCAGGTCCCTCAGAAGGCCTTGTCTTACTAGGTCCTCCAAGTGTGCTTTTAAGGCTCTGCAACCTTGAGTTGGATGCCCTTCTTCATTGTGGTAGGCACAACGTCTACCAACGTTCCTTCCCATGAATTCCCCTGGTGCTCTTGCCGGAGCCCTGAAATAAGGTTGATTTCGAATCCGATCCAAGATTTTATGGATTGGGATCCGGAATACTGTGGTTACCGCCTGTTTATTTCTTAATTCTATTTCTTGTTTGGTCGGCCCATTGTTGATTCGGCCTCGCTTTGGCGAGCCGTTTCCCTTTTCTTGTTTCACCTCTTTGTTTCCCGATGTATCTTCTTCGGCCCTGGCATATTTCTCAATTCTTGCCATGAGTTCTTCCATGCTTTTCGGTAATGTTTTTGCCAAAGACTTCCGTAGAGGGCAGTCATTTTTCAGGCCGTTCTTGAAGGATACGACTGCTACTTCCTGGTTGCATTCAGGTATTCGGTTGAACACCTCGTAGTACCTCTTCGCATAGGCCCTGAGGCCTTCTTCCTTGGTGATTCGTAGAGCCATCAAAGCATCAACCCTCAGGGGTTGCAGCTTGTTGGTCACGAATCTGGCCACAAACATCTCGGCCAAGCCTTCCCATGTCTTTATACTTCCTTTTGGTAACTTGTGGAACCAATCAGATGCAATTTCCCCAAAGGATGAGGGGAATACTTTGCAGAGCAACGGCTCGTTTCCGCTGTATAGCGCCATTGAATTTAGGTACAACCCAACATGAAAGTTTGGATCTGATTTACCGTCATAGATTTGAAACCTCGGCATACTGAATCTTTTGGGCGGTTCGAATTTGTCCAGTTCCGCCGAGAAGGCTGTCTTCGGTTTCACTGGGGAGTTTACCTCGGCTTCTCCATTCTGTTGCCTCCTCTTGAGGTAGTCCCTCAAGTCTTCTTTGCTCCTCCCTGGAGCTCGGCTGTCTTTGGATTTTAGTCTTTTTGGTACACTGCTTTCGGCCTCGTGGTGGGGTCGTTTGGATCTTTCTTCGTGGGATGTGTCAAAATGGAGTATTTGCCCCTGAACATGTCGATGTTCTTTGGGGTCTGGATTCTTCATGTGGTGTGTCCGTCGGGACTCCTCTTGCCTCGGCTTTTCCCGTCCGACTTCCCTGGAAGGCCGGTGTGAATGCCTTCCGCTTCTGGTATGCTGGGGGACCTCGGGGATTGTTTTTCTTACCTCCTTCTGAGTGTTGTTCGCTGGCATCGGCGTATCATGCAGCGGGTATGGTGGCTGCATAACATTATTCTGCATCATGAAGTTGACGACTGTCTGGAGGTCCGCCAACTTGTTTGCTAGTTCTTTTACTTCCTCATCCCTCCGTAGGCACCTGTCCCTCCATACCTGGAGGTTATCTTCATTGTAGTATTTTCCTTGGTTAGCTCTTTTTGACGTGTCGCCTTCTGGGATGACGTCGTTCTCTCTGTGACCCTGGTCACGGGCTTCTGTATTGCGGTTATCTCCTTCGATATCAAGATCAATTGGGCTGTCACTCCCAGTGGGAGCGTCCTCCCCAATATTTTGCTGTCCGTTACTGGCCATCTATTCTTCCTTCGTTCCCACAGACGGCGCCAAATTGTGTGGGTGAAAATCTGACCACACTGCCCGTCTAATGATCAGCTGGAGAGCACAAGCGGAATAGATGGCTTAAGCAACCTGAGACAGACAGAAAAAGCTACGGCGGTGGTTCTTCCACCCGGGGACACTTCGACGATCAAGTCAGTATATCTCTCAAAGATAATCAAGTACTAAACTGAATACTCAAAGTATAAATTACATACCTTAGACCCACGGGGGCGCCTCTCTTTTATAATATACTCAATCCAAGTCCCACTAGAAGTATGACTTCTATGAACTCTAGTTCATTGCTTACTCTGGACTCTTTTAAGTGATAGAGATAAACTCCCTAAGAGTTTAATCCTTATCTTGATTCAATCCTCTTTGCCCTAGGATTCTCGCCCCTTATCTCGGGCTCCGACATCTTCGGAGATGACCTCGGCTTCTCCGATATTACCTCGGCTTAACTACAAGGGCACGTGGCATCTCGGCTGACACGTCGGCGTCACCATGCCACGTGTTGGTATTCTGAAAATACATCCCCACACAGGCTAATCTTCTTTCTTGCTCAATATGTTTTTTATTGATCAAGAAATCTCTTACTGTCTTATTATCAGTGTGTATAATAAAATTTTCTAAGATATAAAAACTTTTTATTGCCAATTTTATTGCAAGTAATTCTTTTTCAAAAATAATATATTTTTGTTCATTTGGTTTAAATGTTTCAGAATTATATCCATAAATTAGTTCTTCTTTTTTGTAATTTTATGGGTATTGAATTTTTTTTCTTGATCTAATCCCATTTTCTGATAAAGGTATCTCTTTATCATGCCATAAGTTACTTGGTATTGCTTTAAGAACACATCCCAGCATGCTTTTGAGGAATCTGTTTTTAAAATTAATTTATCACATGTTTTAGGAAGATAAATATCTGGTAAAGTTTTAACATTTTCTTTAATTTGTTTAATTAAAGCAACATCTTCTGCTGTCCATTTGAAAATAACATTTTTCCTTAATTTAGTTAACCAAAGAATTTCTATTTTTGAAAGATTTTTGATAAAATTTCATCCATAATTTAAAATACCAAATAAAGTTTGTAATTTTGTTATATTTTCAAAAGTATTAGGAAAATGTTCTTGTAATTTTAACCTTTCTGGTCTAAAATTATTCTTAAAAATTCAATTGATTCTTTTTCTAATTCAATCTTTTTTGGAGATAACATGATTCCATGTTTTTAGAAATTTTCACAAACTAATTTTAAATGTTTCTTATGCTCCTCCGTTTTAGAGAAGATAGGTATATCATCAATATAAACTACACAGCAATCTTTAAGATCTTTAAAAATTGTATCCATCCATCGTTGAAATATCTGTGGTGCTATATTTAACCCAAAAGGCATAACATTTCAGTGGTAATGTCCTCTAGGTGTACTAAAAGCTGTCAATTTTTTTTTGATTCTTCAGTTAATTGAATTTGCCAAAATCTACTTTTACAATCAAATTTGCTAAAGATTTTTGATCCTTTGATTAAGTTAATCAAAACATCTTTTTGTGGAATAAAATATTCATCAAATTCTAAATTTTCATTTAGCCGTTTATAGTTAACTACCATTCGGGCTTTTCCTTTTTTAATTCCCGCATGGTTTCTTACCATAAAAACTGGACTAGAGTGAGGGCTTTTAGTTTCTTCAATTAACTTTTTGTCTAAAAGGTCTTGAAGTTGAATATCAATATCATCTTTATCTTGTCTAGTATAGATCATTAGTCTTATTCTAATGATAACACTAGGGCCTTTCAATTTTAAACTACAATAACGCAAACTACGTTGCAATAGTTTTAATGGATTTTCACTAATGTTATGTTTAGAACTTAAGAGAGAGAAGAAAAGAAATGATTACTTAAGTTATAAGAGAAAAGAAAAGACAAGAAAAGAAAAGAAAAGAAATAATTGTAATTTTTCTCATTTTTGTTTGGATAAATAAGAAACAAAAGAAAAGAAATGATTGTAATTTCTTTCCTTCTTGTTTGGTTAGATTTCATAAAAGAAAAGAAAAGAAAAGAAACTTGTTTTATGTTATGTTACCAAAATAACCTTTTTATATTTTGTCAATCATTTTATTTCTTTTATTTTTACAGGGACAATTGATATTTTGAAAATATAAAATTTGTTGGTTTCTTTGTTCTCCCAATCTCTCCACTTTTGGAAAGACTAAAAATGAGAGTTATAAGAGAAATGAATTCATTTCTCCAAATTTCTCTTCACTTAAATTATCCAAACAAGTAAGAAAAATACATCACTCTATTTCTTTTCTTTTCTTTTCTCTCAAAATCATTCAACCCAAACATAGTGTAAAATTTTTTTCTAGAATTTTATAAATCCAATATGATTCATCAATGGTTTTGATGTTGATTGTTCTTTCGAGGGAATGTGGTATTGTTAATGCTTATAGCTTTGAATGCTTCCTCTGGTTCTACAAAATGATAACTGTTCCAGGGTAATCTAAGTGGTAAATAAGCCGAGCCTATTATTTAGTTGCTCAAGCTTGGTTTGAAAACTTTAATGAGCTTTGAGCTTGGTTTATATTACTGTTGAAATGAGCTTTATTCAACCTGAGTTCTTGTAGTTCAATTTTCTTATATAGTCTTGAAAGTGTCAAGCTGGGCTTAAAAAATTAACAAATTTCAAAACGATTTTAACTTTCATACATTGAATGTTAGATATTGAAACTTCTAGAGAGTTGAAGTCAAATAACTTAGATACGTTTTGGTGCTTGATGCTTGAACTTTGCAGTCATTGCATGGAAGTAAGTCTTAACTTTTCAGGGAATCTGATTTCTTAAACAAAGGGTCTTTCATGCACTTCATGACTGAATTTTCTTGTACATGTGAACTGATGTAGGAATGTTTGATTACATTTATTTATCCAAAAAAAGAAAAAGAAAAAGAAAATTTGACATCATTAAACAAACAACTGCACTCTTCATGATTACCAAATAGGAGCCCTTTGATCAAATGCCAATCCATATTGGCTGTTTAATTCGAAGGGTTCACCCCTTGACTTCACAATCCCTATTCAGGCAACGGGATATCAGCGAGGTCCTCCCTGTAAGGAACATGGTCATTGGATTCTGGCAACCCCTCGGATTTGCTTTGCCCTTTCTCCATATTCGCTATATTCGTTGGCTGGATGAATGTCACGACAACGTCCTTACGAAACATTAAGTAGATCACTGCTATGATATAGATAGCCATTACCGGAAAAACTATGATTCCAATGAACACAGTTGCAACTTTGGGTAAAGTGCTGTGGATTATCCACCCAACAAACGCGGTGCTTAAGTAGTAGATGTTTATGCCAATGATTAAAAGCCCTAAAATCCATGAGATGATAATAATCTGCATTGCATGATCTTCATATGGTTAGTTAAATACAAGTTGTTAAATCCAAATCCTAGTTTTCATTTCAACGATCAGGCTTGCAAACCCAATAGACTCAAATCTATGGATTAGTTGAAGATTCCAAAGGGTAGGATCTTTTGTTAAAGCTCTGTATTTTATAGAAAAATAATGTATGTTATCAAAAAAATTTCACCATTTTTTTTCACTTGAAAATACATTCTAGTCTATGTGTACATGTAAATGGGACTCAATATTATTTTTTGAATGTAGTGAATCCTACACACATGCATTTATATATATATATATATATATATATTAATGTTTGTGGGGAAGTTTGGTTGAGCTTTTTGTTTTATTTTATTTAAGTTTGGTTGAGGTTCACTTCCAACATTTTTATATCTTGTATTTGTGAATTTGTTATTATCAGCTTTGTAGAGTAGATCAACTCTATAAAGATATGACTCTTCCAACAATGAATTGACTCTTCTAACAATGTTTTCTACACCCTAAGTAACTAACAACTAATTGCAAATCTTAAGACTATATATAATAAATAAAAAAATTTACAAATTTAAGACCACAAAATAAAAATAAGAAAAAAAAAAACTTACATATATTGAGTTTTTATGTGGCCCCATCTTGGCGGTACCGCTACTGAATTTTAGGAGTGGGAGGAGAGCAAATGGAAGTTCAAATGACAGTATCATCTACACACACACACACAAAAAAAAAAAAAAAAAAAAAAACAAGAAAAGAAAAGATTAATTCATTAATGTCTATTGAATTAGTAAATAAAAACGATTTTTTTTTTTAATGCAATGAGTAACAAACCGATGCAATGATGATGAGCTGGCCAGCTCCGGACGCTCCACCAATAATTGAGACAATAAGACTAGGTGTGATGGCAATGCACCTTGTCAATAGGTTCCTCATCCATTTCTTCATCTTTAGATCCAAGAAACCCTAGATATTTCACCATGAATTAACTCATTAATATTGCATACTAACTTTAATTGTGCAAATGGGCAAAAATATTTTCTAATGAAAATAAAATAATAAGAAATTTTTTGCAACCTGCATGACAAACTGTCCAGCATATGTGCCTGTAATAGTGGAACTTTGCCCCGAGGCTAATAACGCAATGGCATATAAGGTTGAGCTTGATTTTCCTAACACATTCTGAAATTGAGAAATTATGTAATTAGAGTTTTTTCCTTGCCAAACATATGTACTTTTTAAATTTTTTTTTTTTTTTTAAAAGAGTGATTTAGACCTTTAGAAGGAAAGAAACTGAGTTGAGGGTGATATTGCTGCATTGATCTGAAGCTTCCTGTGAAATGTTCTTGGTTGTACAAATCGTTCCTGATACGGTGATTATTGCAATATTGATTAAAAATGCTATGAAGAATGCAAAACCACTCTCTATCAAGAAGTATCGACATGCATCCTGCAAAATTAGGAAATCCAAAGACAAGTAAATTACTCATGGACTTGTAGCTGATATAAGGTGTTGACATCTATTTTAGCTAATTTATTTTTTCAAATTTGATGGTAAATGTATCCATTATTTTATGCGATTGCAAGAATTATTTATGGTTCGAAAATCCGTAACTTATTTTTTATTTTCTTTTTTAATGCAGGAACAAGATAACTATTCTGCATTGCTGAAATTAATGCTAGTCATTTGTGTGCATATATAGTTGAATTTGGTCGTGGTAAAATTTTCTTGGAAAATATTTTACATTTGTGTGTATATAACCTATTTAAATATATACGTATAGAATATATTTGTTTTAACTGTAAAATTTATGGTTCATATTGTTGACTTACATTTATGCCTCGGACAGAATTTGGTACTTTTCTGGAGAGGACAAGAGCTGAGTGGAGAAAAAGATTATGCCTGTTGAGAAATAAATAAAATGAATAACTTAGTGCACATCCAAAAGAGGAAAAAAAAAAAAAAAAAATAAATAAAAAACAAAAACATTAGTTAGTGAAACTTTGATAGAAATTTGATATTAGATCAAGAAATGTGTCGCATTAAAGATGATAGGGATCGTACGGCATAACTAAGGCGCCAAGTAAAGCAATGGTGTCGGCAACGGCGCCTTGACCTTTGAGCTTAGGGATAAACAACCCCTTAAGCAAATCTACTGCTGGAGGCTTCACATAACTCATTTCTCCGAAGAAACATGCTGCCATCATGAACACCAACACCGATATCACAAATTCCAGCTTCCTCACCTATTTAACCCAAAAAAATTGAGGAAAATTATAATTAGATCTATTTTTTTTTCTTTTTTTTTTCTTCATTCATCATATTTGTAAATTAAACTATCAAAGTGGTCCATATTTTTAACATATTGTGGAAAATCACTCATCATTTAAAGGGTCTAGGAAGAATGCATCTAGAAAATTAATGTTTTGTTTAGTTTTAGATGATTTGTAATTTAGTTTTCCTTCAGTTTCTTTCCCTTTCTCGAGAAACAAGCTGGATTTGCTATACCCACACTGGAAAGTTACGCTACAATTGCAGGAGTACCTCAATAAATGGTTCATGCAATGCTAATGTCCAAAATATTGTAACAGGGCTGGCCTTATTATAAGGTTAGGCAAGCCCAAGCTTTAGGCCCTAAATTTGGGAAGGCCTAATTTTTTGATATAATGTAATAAGTTTATGTGATTTATTATTTATTTTTTGAATAAAAAAGCTTAAAACAAAACAAAACAAAACATAACCAAACAAAAAGGCTCAAAACAAAAGGGCTAAGAGAGAGAGAGTGTCCTAGAATTATAATTCTAACGATTTAGGCTAGCAGCCTTGCCTGGCGAGCTAAGATTGGCCTTGTGGGTTTAGACAAAGTGAGGAAAGTTTGGATTAAAAAACCTGACGTCACTTGTGTTTTTGCAATATCTTCGGTAAGTTTTGTGTTGGTCTATGATGAAATATCCTAGGTTCCGCGTCAGAGAACACACACACACACAAAAACAGTGTTATAGATTTTTTTTAAGAAAAATGTTTGGTGGCCACAATATTCGCGGCTCAAATGGCTCGAATTGATCAAAATGACGTCGTTTTGTGTTGTTTTGTGTCCAAAACGACGTCGTTTTGGTCAATTCGAGCCATTCGAGCCTGGAAAAGTCGGACCCTCTATCATTGCTGTTTTTTTAAATAGGATGGGAACAGTTGAGTTCTAATGGAAGTGAAATAATTTTCCTTGATCGTAGAGATATCTCTCTCTATATTCCGATTGACTCTCTCTCTTTCTCGTTCAAATATTTGACTCTCTCTCTATCTCTCTCTCTTTTCTTCTCTCTTTTCGATATTCGACTCTCTCGCTCTCTATTAAAAAAAAAAACTTCCTCTCTCTTTGCACTATTTTTTAGGGCTTGATTCATCATCAACAATTATGTTATTCTTGGTTCACTATCTGCCCTATTCTGTGATTCACTATTTGCACTATTCTTCAAGACTTGATTCATTATCAACAATTTTGCTATTCATCATCAATAAGGCTTGATTCATCATCAGGTTGTATTGTTCTACCCTTTTAATATTTTTTTTCTATTTTTATTATTTCAAAAAGCTAGAAAAATAAATTTTAAATAAATATTTTATTTAAAATAATTATTACATAAAAGGCCTCAATTTTTATTATTGTTTTAGGCCACAAATTATCAACAGCCGGGCCTGGTAAGTAAATTATGTTGCCATACGTAATAAGGGGACTTACTTGTAGGTCATAATAGGTAAATTTATTGTCCAATAGATTATATAAGAATTAATGACGTTTTTATCAAACACCACTAAAAAAGTCACTAATTGTTTTCAGTGACAGTTTGAAAATTGTCACAAAAAATATTACTAATTATAAATTTTAGTGACAGTTTAAAAAAATCGTCACAAAAAAAGTCACTAGTTTTTAACTTTCAGTGATAGTTTGAAAAAATCGTTACCGAAAAATGTCATTAATTGTAAATTTTAGAGATAATTTATGAAAACCATGACAAAAAAAAAAGTCACTAATTGTTAATTTTTAGGGATATATGCAAAAAATCGTTACAAAAATTTTTGAAGATGATTTTATTATGATTTATTTTTAATAAGACTTGATGAAAATTAAGTCTAACTATTAGTACCTATTAATAATTTACCCTACTTAATAAATACAGCGCTTACTAAATAAGATAAAAAATTTAATATTCAATATGAAGTTCTTAAAAAATCATAGCTGCAGGAATTATATACATCTTATATTCTATTTGAAACAAAGAAGAAGAAGAAGAAGAAACAAAGAAGAAGAAGACTTACAATGGATTCTTCATATGCATAAATAATGATGTTTACAAAAGTATCTTGTTTAACTAATAAATAATAATCTCTTCATATATATTTTACATCCTTGAACATGAGTAGTGATTTTGGAAGGTATGTGAAAGATATACCAAGATAAGGAGAATATTATCACAAAAGTAAAGCACAAAAAGTAAATTAGCCACCAAAAAAAAAAAAAAAAAGTCAATGATTTGTCATGATTTTTTTAATTGGTTGTCTAAATATTTACACCATCAAACAACCAATAGAAAGTTTTCGGTATGTAGAAAGGCCACAAAAAGAATGATTAATCATAATATTACCCCATATCTTTGCAGACCAAGAAGTAGGAGACTGCTCAAACCAGTTATGAGAACTCCGGCCCAGAGTGGGATGTGAAACAGTATGTTTAAGGCAAAAGCTGTCCCAATCACTGTCACAAAATAAACATTAACAAAAATTAAGTATCATATGAACATAAAGACCTCCTAACAAATAAGAAATTTTTTTTGGTCTCGACTAATTATAATCTGTCAAATCAAAAAAGTGAGACTCAAAATCTCACATTTCCAATAAGTAATCCCGCTAAAATAGAACTTCAGATCCTACCTTTTCTTATTGAACATAAATATTATTTATCATAGGTCATACCTTCAGGAATATCTGCTGCTATGACAGCAACCTCTGCCAGTATCCACAGGCAATACTTCACATATTTGGGGTACTCGGCCTTGCACAACTCTGCTAAATGTTTGCCTGGCAATCCGAGGATTGAAAAAACCAAAAATACTTACTCAGTGATCAATCCGTTTCAAAATATTAGCCTCTTATTTTATTTTTTCATTATTCTAAAATATTAGTTCCTTTTAAAAAATCGATGACTAAAATAATATGAATTTCCTATTTTGCCATTTTTTTAAATTCATTAACAACACAAAAAGTATAATTATAACCATTGATATTTCTAAAAAATGTATCATCAAAGGGTAATTTTGACAAAATCAAAAATTTTAAAGTGAAATAATTATTCTATCAAAAAAAAGTTAGATTCTTCAAAAGAGATTATTATTTTGGGATGGAGGGAGTATTAATCTGTATTTGTTTTGTCAGTTACTTTATAGGCTTTTTTTTTTTGTTTTTGTTTTTGCATGTTACTTACCCGTGCTTACACCAAGATTTGCAGCGAGTGATTGAATTATGAGAGCGAAGATCATTCCGACAAGGATCACCCAAAGTAACTGCATATATAGTATATGAAATGGGGACTCATTAGTTTCCCAGTCTTGCATGCAAATTATCCACTATAACACAAACTTTAGAAGTTAATTAGGCTTTTCCCTTTCTTTTCTAGTCTTTTCTTTCTTTCATCATTTATAAACTGTTTCTTTGCTTCAATTTGATAATTGTTGGTTTTTGTTGTTATAATTTATTACCTCATATCCATGGTTAGCTCCTGCTTGCAAATCAGTTTCCACTGTGACATTGCAACCAGGAATTATAAAGTTAACAAATAAAAAAAAAAAAACAAGCGAGAGAGAGAGAGACAGAGAGTCACAGAGAGACTAACAGTTTCCAGGGTCAAGATATGCCAATGAAACAAGGAAACCTGGGCCAACGAATGACAGAAACTTTCTCCAACTAGGTGTCTAAAACCAAAAAAAAAAAAAACAAAAACACATGTGATCTTCAGGAGTTAAAGCAAAAATACAATTCAAAAGATTAGAGAAAGAGTATAGTGTGTACCTGGTGCTTTTGTTCTTCACGATCAAAGTCTTTGTAGGTGTTGTTGGATTGAGTCTTCATCTCCAACTCCTCAACATCGACCTGTGTGATGCGATTGCTTCCTCTAGTAACTTGTTGCTGCTGCAGGCTTGCCATCTCTCTCTCTCTCTCTCTCTATATCTCTCTCTCTGTCTCCCCTCTTTTCTCCGCTCTTTTCTCTGTGTGTGCAACTTAAATCTCTCCTCTATTTGTAGTGCATGCTTGATGTGTTTTGAATCATGAAAGTGACATATGCAAAGAAGATCATCTAAAACATCAGTGAGCCTTATTATTTCATTTAATTGACGGTGATATACATTTTGGGGCAATTGACCAGTAAATCCCGTTTTGTAGACTTGTAATCTATAAGGTTCTAAATATTTTTTTCGTGACTAAGTGATCCCTTAAACTATTTATTGATTGTTTTGCCATTGTTAGTACAGTTGGGGGACAGGTGGCTTGGTTATGTATGGGGAATGTGGTGGAGTGTTTGTGTATCACGCTGTTTGAAAAGCGCACTAGTAGCTTTTTAAAATTTGGTTGTTTTTAACAAGTGCATTGTGG
The DNA here is from genome assembly GCF_055761805.1 of Camellia sinensis. Lineage (NCBI taxonomy): Eukaryota > Viridiplantae > Streptophyta > Magnoliopsida > Ericales > Theaceae > Camellia > Camellia sinensis. Next base: position 149,172,638 of record NC_138963.1, read on the forward strand.
GACGCGAATTCTTAATAATTATTTTTTGGTGCGTGATGTGAAGACATAGTAATTCAATCAATTGGGTCCGCCACGTTGGAGTGTCACATGTCATGTTTAGGAAAAATACACTAAGGAATTTTTATATATAGGAAATGTGATGGGGTGTTTGTGTGTTACGTTGTTCGATAAGTACACTAGTAGCTTTTTAAAGTTTGGTTGTTTTTAACACGCGCAGTGTGAGACGTGAATTCCTTACTAATTGTTTTTTGGCACGTGACGTGAAGACACGCAGTAATTCAATCAAATTGGGTCTGCCACTTTGGAGTATCACATGTCACGTTTAAGAAAAGTGTACTAAGAAGTTTTTAATTTTTTTTAGAGTGTCATTACATATTAGCCACGTTGTCACATTTGAAAAAAATATATTAAGGAATTTTTATTTTTTTTAATGTCACATCATACCTATCACGTTGTCACATTTGCAAAAAATATACTAAGAATGAGTAAAAATTTTAGAGTATTACATCATACCTGCCACGTTATCCCATCGTTGGAGTGTTACATTAATACCCGTCATATTGGAGTATCACATCATACTTATCACACATTAAAAAAAAAAAAAAAAAAATTTTCCAATTAACTAGTAAAGGCATATCTATCTAACCAATACCCATTCACGTTTGAAAAAAGACTTACTGGTCACATACTACACCTAATAAGGACAAATCAATCAACCATTTAAAACGTGGGATCAATTGGTATAAAAGTTCCCGAAATAGGACGTTCCAATAAATTTCCCTATATTGTATAATCCTGAAAAACTTTAATAACCTTGTTTGTTGCGGTATATTGAAGCTTGGACTCAATCACTACAACTAATTAAGATTTTAGAAACAAAAATTTAGGGACAAAATAACTTTTTAGAAACAAAATATTTTTATTGCTACAAATATCATTATTATATTTTTAATGATGAAATAGAACAATTTAGTAATGAATTATTATCTTTTTTGGATCAAAATTTTTATCTACAAACTTTTTCAGACCAATTATTTTATTTGTAAAAGTTTATTTATTAGCAACCTTTTTAAAATTTTGTTATAGGACTTTCCAATAAATTTCCCTATATTGTATAAGAAAAAAGCTTCATACCCCCACTGGAGGTCGACCCCCAGTGAGGTGTCGGCCCCGGATTGGTCCAAAAAAAAAAACTGTTTTTTTTTTTTTTTTTTTTTTAAGTTTTCAGCCAGTGGGGGCGCGCCACGTCACTGGGGGCGTGACCCCCACTGGGTGTATGGATCACGGCTGTATTGTATAATCCTGAAAAACTTTAATAATCTTGTTTGTTGCGGTATATTGAAGCTTGGAATCAATCACTACAACAAATTAAGATTTTAGAAACAAAAATTTAGGTACAAAATAACTTTTTAGAAACAAAATATTTTTATTGCTACAAATATAATTATTATATTTTTAATGATGAAATAGAACAGTTTAGTAATGAATTATTATCTTTTTTGGATCAAAATTTTTATCTAAAAAAGGTAAACTTTTTCAGACCAATTATTTTATTTGTAAAAGTTTATTTATTAGCAACCTTTTTAAAATTTTGTTTTTAAAAATTTTAGTCGCATTTTCGCCCCCCGACGCATTTTTCCAACTAAGTTTATGACATTTTCAACTATAATTCCCAACTTACGTGTCCTATATACCTACCGTATGTCTCTACAGGTCATATTTGGCATCAGGAAGGTTCCCGTAAAATCAAAATAGTGGTTGGAGGGATGTTTCGCATTTCCCCCCCTCCGAACGCCTTTTTTCGATTAAATTTATGACATTTTCAATTCTAACTCCCGACCTACGTATCGTATTTACGTACCGTCTGTCCCTACAGGTCACATTTAGCACCAGGAAGCTTCCCGTAACATCAAAATAGTGGTTGGAGGGATGTTTCGCAATTTCACCCCCCCGAATGCCTTTTTTCGACTAAGTTTATGACATTTTCAACTCTAACTCCCAAACTACGTATCTTATTTACATACCATCTGTCTCTACAAGTCACATTTGGCACCGGAAAGCTTCCCGTAATATTTACGTACCGTCTGTCCCCAACACTTTTTTTCGACTAAGTTTATGACATTTTAGTTGGCTTTTTGACCATTTTAGCCTAGCTAAAAAAGTTGTGTTTGGGAATATAATTGGCTTTTTTTTTTTGTAGTTGATCATGGTTTGGATATGACATTTTATTATATTAGGTATTTTAGCTTATATTATCTTTATTAGCTAGTTTAGTCCAAAACCTTCTTCCCAAACAAGGCCTAGTGCACCAGCAGTAAATTTTAGTGTAACTTATTGCTGTTAAATTAATGTTGCTATAAAAGTAATCCTAATAATAAGTAGAAATTCAAACACATGAATCTAGTTGCTCTATTTGATGTTTAACCTGAGTACATACAACATAGATATATATAACTTTATGAAATTTGCATTGTGCATCTTCGAATAACCCAATGAACTTCTGCAAATCCTCCCTCTCCAAACCATTAGGTTCCTTGTCGGTATGATCATCCATAAGATCACTCATGTAAATTTCTTCCAACATAATAGGCAATTTACCCATCATCGGATGATTGATATCTGACATATATTCGCCACTACCTCCACGATGGTCATTTGATACACTAGGATGAGACACGGGAACATGTTTCCCGTGGTGCACCCAAGTTATATATGAAGACGCCCGTGGCGCATCCAATCCTCGCTATGACAAAAATTGGCCCCCAAATATTTTTTGCAATAAAATTTTTACTTTTGGGAACAACAAAAATTGATCCCTAAAACTCTTAGAATGCAAAGTATTTTTTTATGCAATTTTTGTTTGTAACCTATAAGGTATAAATAATTTAAATAAGTTGAAAAATACTATTTACTTGGAAGTAGGAGAATAAGTACTTTTAAATTATAATTTTTAATTATCAACTTTTAATTTAAGAAATGTTGCACCAAATTAACTCAATAAACAGTTAAAAAAGAGATATGATTTAGGGCACAAATCTCTTGCTATTGTGGGATCGAGCATTGATCACAAACTTACGTTGTAATTTTAACTCATGATGCGCAAATTGCAACGGAGTAACCCTACCACGGTGACAAGAAATGGTCATTTTGTTATATTAAAGAAAATTGCTAAATTTGATAACTTCTAGTCTCATGGAGCAATAATGTAGGAATATTATATAAAAATCACATAAAATGAAATATGTAAGACAAAAAGATTATATTATATATAAGAATATTTCAAAGGAAAGGGTCATTTCGGAAAACCGACTTGAAAGATGAAAATTGACATTATGAAGCAAAATACCATATTTAACATTTTATGAAAGTTTAATAATTGAAATTTTGTTTATTTGAATCCTAAAACCACATCCATTATAGGCTTTATTGTTGTTCCAACCCACATGCATGAAAAACATGGGAACCAACCAAGTCAAGCTTGGCAGCCACCAACCATAGCAAGGGTCAAGAATGGAGGCTACCCAAGTCAAGAATGAAGGCTCTCCCACCTACTCCTTTTGTGTATAAATAGAGATGGGAGGGAGAGGATGTGAGACATCAGAAATTGGAGAGTGAGAGCTGTGAGTTGAGTGAGTTTCATCTCCTCCTCTGTATTTTGTATTTTGCTCCATTTTAGTGAAAATTCTCATTTCTGTCCGTGGATGTAGGCATTGGGCCGAACCACGTAAATATTGTGTTCTCTGTGTATTTTTCTGGGTGTGTTTGATCCTAACAAAGTGGTATCAGAGCCAAATTGTACGTTTTTCGGAAAAACAGAGTATTGTTTCGAAACTGCCCAGAAATCGTATTGCTCGAAATCCGATTTTGAGCATACCAGGAGCAAGGACTCGACGAGAGGAGTCCAGAAATATAAAACAGACACCAAACGGAGGCCGCACGCGCTCCCACGCGCCCCTGGAAGTTGGCGCGTTAATCCCACTCTCATCACGCGCCCACACGCGCCGTTCAGGCAGCCGGCGCGTGATCCCACTCTCAGACACGCGCTCCACGCGCGGTTCAAGGAGGAAGACGACTGAGGAACTAGCGCGTGCCTTACACGCGCCATCAGCACGCGCGCCCCAAGCCGAGCCGAAGTCGAGTTGACCAAGCCGCTGACCAAGCCGCTGACCAAGCCGCTGACGTCAGCAGAACCGGAGGAATAATCTGGTGCTTCGCAGGCGCACCAGATTCTGCCGATCTGAACCATTCAATCTGTTTTGGCTTGATCTAAGCCATTTGAGATCCGATTTGGGTGATCCAATAGTGGTTTCCGACTATTTGGAGTATTCCGGACACATCCGTACGGTCAGATTTTGCAAATAAGTTTTGAAAATTTGAAGTTTTTATTTTGGCAATCCGAAGTGCTTTTCCGGCTAATTTGACCAGTCCGGACTCCACAGCAAAACTTGTTTTTCAGCCAACGATCATTATTGTATGATGGAGGAATCAACGTCGACTTCAGGTTCTATGATAAAGTTAAATGCTTCCAATTATGCCATTTGGAAGCCTAGAATGGAAGATGTCTTGTATTGCCGAGATTTGTTTGACCCCATTGAGCTTAATGGAGTTAAACCACCAACGGAAAAAGACGAAGACTGGAAGCGGAAGAACCGAAAGACCATTGGCCAGATCAGACAATGGATTGATCACAGTGTCTTCCACCATGTCGCCCAGGAGACTGATGCCTATGCTCTCTGGATAAAGTTAGAAGGCATGTACCAGTCGAAGACTGCTCGGAACAAAGCCCTCCTGATGAGGAGACTTGTGAATTTGAAGTTGAAAGGCGGTATCTCTGTTGCTGAACATACCAGTGAGTTTCAAAATTTGGTGAACCAACTAACAACTGTCAAAATGGAGTTAGATGATGAGATGCAGGCCCTATTGCTGCTCAGTTCTTTGCCAGACAGTTGGGAGACATTGGTGGTGTCTCTCAGCAACTCTGCCCCAGAAGGGAAACTGACCATGAGCATGGTTACAGATGCCTTATTTAGTGAAGAGGCAAGAAAGAAAGAAATGGGTGGAGATCAATCCCATGCCCTCGTCACAGAAAATAAAAGCAGAGGCAGGGGCAGGGGAAGAAGCAAAAGTAGAGGACGCAGCAGAGGAAGATCTCAAGACAGAGGGAAATTCAAAGAAGGAACGAGCCGGCCAAGGTTCAAATGTTACCATTGTGGCCAGGAGGGTCACATAAAGAAGTATTGCTATGCCTTGAAGGGAGAACAACAACAAGGCAATAGACAGCCAAAGACCGAAGATGGGACCACTGCAGTTTCTGTCTCAGAGGATATTGCATTATTCTCTGTTGAAGAAGAAGAATGCCTCCATATGTCAGACAACGACACCGAGTGGGTGGTAGATACAGCAGCTTCCTACCACGCTACATCCCAGAAGGAGTTCTTCAGTACGTACCAAGCTGGAGATTTTGGTACAGTGAAAATGGGTAACTCCAGTTTTTCAAAAATTGTGGAAATTGGTGATGTTCATATCCAAACCAAAGTTGGGTGCACGATGGTGTTGAAAGATGTCAGGCATGTTCCCGATTTACGCCTGAATCTTATTTCAGGGATAGCCTTAGATCGACAAGGCTATGAGAACTACTTTGGCAAAGGCATATGGAAGTTGAAAAAGGGATCTCTCGTGGTAGCCAAAGGACAGGCAATTGGCACACTATACAAGACTCATGTGGAGGTGAATTCAAATAGTCTCAACGCAGCAGAAGATGAGACGTCACCAAATTTGTGGCACAAAAGGCTGGGTCACATGAGTGAGAAAGGGTTACAGATTTTGGCAAAGAAGTCACTTATTCCCTTTGCCAAAGATGCAAAATTAAATCCTTGTGACAACTGCTTGTTTGGGAAGCATCATAGAGTAGCTTTCCATTCATCATCCAGAAGACAATCAGAGTTGTTGAGCAGAGTATACTCTGATGTTTGCGGTCCCATTGAAGTGGAATCGTTGGGTGGTAGAAAATACTTTCTGACGTTCATTGATGATGCATCACGGAAGGTATGGGTTTATGTCTTAAAGACCAAAGCTGAGGTGTTCCAGCATTTTCAGACATTCCATGCTATGGTGGAAAGGGAGACTGAAAAGAAGCTGAAATGTCTCCGAACAGACAATGGAGGCGAGTACACATCAAAGGAATTTAAAGCCTACTGTGCTACTCACGGCATCCGGCATGAGAAGACTGTTCCTGGAACCCCACAACACAATGGTATAGCCGAGAGAATGAACCGAACCATTGTGGAGAAGGTCAGATGTATGCTCAAAATGGCAAAGCTACCAAAGCCATTTTGGGGAGAAGCTGTTCGTGTTGCTTGCTATTTGATCAACAGATCGCCATCAGTTCCACTGAATTTTCAGATTCCAGAAGAAGTATGGTCTGGAAGGGAGATTTCTTACTCTCACTTGAGAGTGTTTGGGTGCAAAGCATTTGCACATGTATCCAAAGAGCACAGACAGAAGCTGGATGACAAAGCCACTCCATGCATCTTTATTGGCTATGGAGATGAAGAATTTGGATACAGATTGTGGGATCCGAAACACAAAAAGGTCATTCGAAGCCGAGATGTAGTGTTTCAAGAAGGCCAGACCTTTGAAGACTTTGGGCAACCAGCCAAACCCAAAGTTGATGATGTTTCAGAAATTATTCCAAACCCTGCACCATCACAGCATGCCACTGATGAAGAAGAGTTACCGCAGCATGCAGTCAATAATGTAGAGTTGCAGGATGGATTTCTAGAAGAAGAAGATCCAGAAGCAGAGGGTGTTGAGCAGGGGGAGCCACAACCCCCTCTACCAGAGACTGTTGGTCCACAGTTACGAAGATCAACAAGAGAATTTAAGCCGTCAACCAAATACCCTGCTTCTGAGTATATTTTGCTTACCGATGAGGGGGAGCCAGAAAGTTTTCAAGAAGCTCAAAATCATAAGGAGAAGAGTAGCTGGCAGCAATCTATGCAAGAAGAGATGCAATCCTTGCAGAAGAATCAGACTTATGATTTGGTGAAACTTCCCCAGGGTCGAAAAGCATTGCAGAACAAATGGGTGTTCAAGTTGAAGAAAGATGGCAGCGGAAAGCTAGTCAAGTATAAGGCTCGATTGGTTGTCAAAGGTTTTGGGCAGAAGAAAGGTATTGATTTTGATGAAATCTTCTCGCCAGTTGTGAAAATGACATCCATTCGAGTAGTTTTGGGACTAGCAGCTAGTTTGAATTTGGAACTTGAACAAATGGATGTGAAGACAGCATTTCTCCATGGTGATCTGAAGGAAGAAATTTACATGGAGCAGCCAGAAGGTTTTGAAGTCAAAGGGAAAGAAAACTTAGTCTGCAGATTGAAGAAGAGTCTCTACGGCCTCAAACAAGCGCCGAGACAGTGGTACAAGAAGTTTGACTCATTCATGGTAGGTCATGAGTACAAGAGAACTGTTGCAGACCAGTGTGTTTATGTCAGGACATTTCCCGGTGGAAACTTTATCATACTTCTACTCTATGTTGATGACATGTTGATCGTTGGACAAGATGCCACAACAATCAGTTCACTGAAGAAGGAGTTATTACAGTCCTTTGACATGAAGGACCTAGGCCCTGCACAGCAAATTTTGGGCATGAATATTGTGCGTGACAGGAAAGCCAAGAAGTTGTGGCTGTCACAGGAGAAGTACGTTGAACGAGTGATTGAGAAGTTCAACATGAAAGATGCCAAACCAGTCAGTACTCCGCTGGCTAATCATTTCAAGCTGAGCAAGAATTCTTGTCCCTCCTCTACGAAGGAAAGACAAGAGATGGAGGCGATTCCCTACTCATCCGCTGTAGGGAGTTTGATGTATGCAATGGTGTCCACCCGACCAGATATTGCTCATGCGGTTGGAGTTGTAAGCAGATTCCTTTCCAATCCAGGAAAAGAGCATTGGGAAGCAGTCAAGTGGATTCTGAGGTACCTCAAGGGTACAGCAAAAATGTGTTTGTGCTTTAGAGATGCTAAACCAGTCTTGGAAGGCTATACTGATTCAGATATGGCAGGCGATCTTGATGGTAGGAAATCTACATCAGGATTGCTGTTCACTTTCGCAGGGGGAGCTGTGTCTTGGCAGTCCAAGCTGCAAAAGTGTGTTGCTTTATCCACAACTGAGGCAGAGTATATTGCCGCAGCGGAAGCCGGGAAAGAAATGTTGTGGTTGAAACGGTTTCTCCAAGAATTGGGATTAAAGCAAGAAAAGTTCACGGTACATTGTGATAGTCAGAGTGCCATAGACCTGAGCAAGAATTCAATGTACCATTCTCGCACAAAGCACATTGATGTTCGGTATCATTGGATACGCGAAGTGATGGACAAGCAGTTATTGGAACTGACCAAGATCCACACAGATAAGAATCCAGCTGACATGCTTACAAAGGTGGGCTCGAGAGACAAACTCGAAATTTGCAGAGACATTGCCGGGATGGACTTCAAGTGAGAAGTCAGTCATGCATATGGGTATGGAGGGGGAGAATTGTTGTTCCAACCCACATGCATGAAAAACATGGGAACCAACCAAGTCAAGCTTGGCAGCCACCAACCATAGCAAGGGTCAAGAATGGAGGCTACCCAAGTCAAGAATGAAGGCTCTCCCACCTACTCCTTTTGTGTATAAATAGAGATGGGAGGGAGAGGATGTGAGACATCAGAAATTGGAGAGTGAGAGCTGTGAGTTGAGTGAGTTTCATCTCCTCCTCTGTATTTTGTATTTTGCTCCATTTTAGTGAAAATTCTCATTTCTGTCCGTGGATGTAGGCATTGGGCCGAACCACGTAAATATTGTGTTCTCTGTGTATTTTTCTGGGTGTGTTTGATCCTAACATTTATAGGCTTTCAAGCCATTCATTTGGAAGTTTAGGGCAAGGCGGAGGAATGAGCGCATTAATTTTTAAAGACAAAAATGATAAATATTAATGAATGTCCACCAAAACATAAAATTGAATATGTGCTTTATTAATTCCTTATTCCAGACTCAGTAGTGATTCATTCCCCGAAAACTAGAGCTCAATTGATGTGAAAAATCAAAAAAAAAAAAAAAACACATACACACGCATACAAGGTCAAAACATCACATCAGATGAGCCCCCACACACATTAAAACTATTAGAACTCATTTTCTAGAGCTCCCAAACATTTTCCTTCCACACTTTATGTATGTTGATGGTATTATTTATGCCTCTGCCTCGGCTACTTGTTAATTAATTAATACTCATTGCCTATTTAAATAATTTTATTCCGAATCGTCATGTATTGTGTGAATTATGTCATGTAAATATTCCCCTAAGTAGAATGTATGCAAGTATTGGTGGGTGGCAAATAAACATGATCCATGCCTCTTGCTTTTCATATACGTTAAAGAAGTTATTATTATGCTGTTTTTGGAACGGCAAGTGTCATGCACTTACAACCACATAATATGATTTTATTTAAATTGAAAACTAATTAAAGGCAAACCTGTGTAGTAGTTATGAATGCAGACGATATTCCGTGATTAGATTGAAATGTGCTGTTCGGCTTGCGAGGTCTATTATGGATTTCGTTTCGATAATCCGAATCGTTGAATATATAGAGCTCGTCGAGTACTTTATCTTTATAAAAAATCACGTTGATCAGATATCGATAGCTATTTGATCAAAATAGATTTCTGTCAACGATAAATATAATTTTTAAAATAAATTGTTGACAAAAATCTGATCCGATCAAGTAGCTATCAATATCCGATCAATATAATGTTTTACAAGAATAAAATACTCGACAAGCTCTACATATTAAATGGTTCGAATCATCAAAACAGGACCCGCGACGATCACTATGGGCCCAAAAACATCGTCTAATTCACTTTATGAACCGAAGACAAGCTGCCTCCATTTCATGAATATGATATGTGTGATGATATATAGAATATATGACATATATATAGAATATATGACATAAGTGGGGTGTTGGAGTGTTGCTATTGAATTATTATATATGTACATAAATACACGTTCCTACAGGGTGAATACACTGTACGACTTGTGCCCTTCGCAAGCCTCCACATGGTCTGCATGAGCCTCAAGATTCAACTCAGATCACGACCGTCGAGTCTTTCATCAACGGCTGATAAATATCAAAATCATCAACATCAAGTACTAATATAATCAGAGAGGTCATAATTAATTGGGACTGGATAAATAAATAGTAACATTCGAAATTGTTGATCAACTAAACTGAAATAGATTTATATGTATACGGTTTATATATGTCTTGTTTTTAAATCCATGAAAGTGACATAGAATAATAGGGTTCTAACTTTTGTAATATATATATATATATATTAGTATATGTTTGTGCTGGTAGTTAAAGGCACAGTGTAAATAAAAATAAGTAAATAAAAAAAAAAAAAAAAATAAATAGGGAAGAAAATAAAAAAAATAAAAAGAAAAGGAGGAAGATGAGATCATGGGATTATTCATAGGATTATTTATGGGATCATGGGAGGGTGGGTGAGAAAAGAAAAAGTAAAAGAGAGAAGTGGGAAAATAGGATACATCACAGCCGTTGTTTTGTAGTTTGAACATATTTGAGTCATCTAAATATCCTAGTAAGAAAAATGTGTGTAGGACAAATTCAAAAACTATCCTGTTTTATTATATATATAAATATTTTGAGTTATTATAGCTAAGTGGAGGACCAAAAAAAAAAAAAAAATTCATGAAAAAATTTATAATTATAATTATTAATATTTATAAAGTTTCTTACTAATTTGTAATTATTTTTTAAGAACTCCATTGACGCGATATTTCCCTATTTTTTTTTTTCTGCTCTTATTTTTCTCTTTAAAAATACCGTCTTTAGGCCGTAAGTCAATTTCTAAATCTTTTAGGTCATTAAGCTCAAATTCTAATCTCTGAGTCAAAATGAAACAATTTGTCCAAAATAACAGCTATCTATTGAAATCAACCTATTTGTCTATCATTTGAAATTTGCATTAAAAAAAAATCTATCTATTAAAATTCATTAAACTAACTATCTCTTGAAATGTGACGCATGTCACTCATTCAACACTCTATCTGTTGAATATCACATATTCCTTTACCTCACCACAACCACCTACAATTGCCGAAACATATTTCTCTACCTTACTATCACCGCCACCTACTGCAGCCAGCCGCCGATTTTTGTCTCCGGCAACTTTTTTGGTCAATTTTTTGATGATTTTTTTGGGTGCCCTTTCCCAGTGTGTCTTTATCACAAATTTTTTTATTATTTTATTTTTTTTACCTTAGATCTAATGCTTTATACCCTTTGGGATGGATTTTTCATCAATTTTCTTTTAATCTAATGAATTTAGCTATTTTTATAAATCATTTAAGTTTCAAAACCAATCCTAAAGTTCCAGCTACTTTATTTATTTTTTATTTTTCGTTCTGAATCCTTTCAAATACCTTTCAAATTTTGTTAAAGTTGCATCAATTTGGGTAACTATTCTTGTTCTGAATTATTCAAATTTGTTGCATTACGAATTATTATTATTATTTTTTTTCACGTCAATGGATAGCACCGAACCAAACCGCTTTAAAATGGCAATGTCAACCCCATTAGCATCACTGATATTGAAATCTTGTATATATATATATATTTGTAATACTTGTGGTGGATACTGTTAGTGAATATAGTATATATAAATATATATATATATATATATATATCTATTAGATGTTATAATTAATTTTTATCATATTAGGATATTTTTATAATTTTTTTGTTACCCACTCTTACCTTGTATGTGAAAGGTAGAATTCTTCACCACAGGAAAAGTGAGATGACGTGTACCTTTCTTTGCGCTGCCAAGAGAAATTAAAACGTCAGTGATCACCCTCGACCAAGGTTGGTCGGGAGGACTCTCCGACGGTCAAGTCAGAATACCATTTAGCCATGAATACTTGTATTTAAAAGAGGGTTCTTGGATTGCCTCTTGTCTGTCCTTTTTACTTCACATGCTTCGTCTTTTATAGTTTTTCTGACTTGAATCTCATCTGTTGGATCAATGTGTAACGCCCTCGAAAATAATGACGATAAACCATTCCGCAATATTTAAAAAAAAACGACATGTTCCAAACATAATGACTTTCCGTTCATATGATTTCATTATACAAAAAGTGACATATGCGACTATACTTTCATAAGCCCTAACCCTAAATCTATAGCATATATCACATGCGAATGATATGGATGAGGAAATCCCTACCTCAAGGCTAGAAGACAAGGAGAGCAAGGGTGAAACTTGGATGAAGCCGAAAATGAACTATGCTCCGATTAGAATGAAACTCTAAGTGAGCTTTACCTTTTTCTCCAAAGGACAAGGGTGGAGAGATCAATGGATAATGAAGTATTTGAGGGTTAAAGATGAGTTTTAGAGAGAGAATGTCTAGATTTAGGATTTCAAAATGTTTAGAGACAGAGAGATGAAAAAGTAATCCAAAAAATGATTTTTATGGACTGATATACGCTCAGACCACTTGAGCAACCAAAACATCACTCGAGCGACCAGACATAATAAGTGACACTGCTTGAGTGAACAAAGTGACTGCTCGAGCGCACAATGACACCCTTCCAGAAGTTTTGTAGATAGAAGCAGACCACTTGAGTACATGAATGACTACTTGAGCTAAGATCGCTTGAGCACAAGAAAGACCGCTCGAGCGAAGAACACCATACTCCCAGTATTTTTACAAACCTGTAAAAATACTGAGAGATCTCGAAGACCACTTATGCACAAGAAAGTTTGCTTGAGCGAACAAGCAAAATTTAGGCAACAACTTTTTTGAAAAACTAACTCTCAACTTGTTCCAAACGCAACAACAACACTCAAACAACCAAACTCAACTAGAATTAAGATGAATAAGGACAAGAATAACCATTGAAGACAAGGAATCCTAGATCCAAAAAAATAAACGGGTCAGGTCTAAACCAGAATCGTTATACAATGTTTGATCCGAAGGTTTTGTCCGTATCTGGCTTTGGTCAAGCAAGTAGTCAAGTTGCTTTTGCTTTTGCTTTTGATCATTGGATCATCCTTTTATTGGCAGCTTAGATTATGTCAGATGCTAGTGACCGGCTTGCCAAATGTTGTGTTTGTCGGATCAAGTTGATCGGACAGACTTACCATCTAGTAGGCTTGACCTATACTCCTATATTTGCTGTCTTGATGTTTCCATCGTTGGATGAAAATGAATTCGACGCTTCTCTTACATTTTGTGGATTTCCTTCTAAAAGAAGATCTTGACTCTCCATTGCTTCTCACACTCTTAGCCACGCGCCAGTTTTTTTCCAACTATCTCTAATGAGCTCTTTAGAAAATTTATTTGGGCCTTTTTTTTGTTTTTTGTTTTTTGTTTTTTTGTTTTGTGCGTGGGGCTATTCTACCTAATTCCTTCGAGCTTAGGCCAATATTTTACCCCTCCACAATCGCCCATCTTCGGTAACCGACCTAGGTTGGTTGTCGAAGACATTAATCCAAACAAAAAATGAGCCGAACAACTTTTATGATGCTCGTCTTTTGATTTCGAATTTAATGATGACATCTGTCATATCGTCCTTTTAGGCGTTGTTTCGCCTCTAACACATTAAATGGGAAACACCTCTTGCCCTCCATCACTTTGTTTGCAATCCTTTCAGAAACCTAGGCGCACCTTTTTCTTTCTCCACTGTTTGAATTATTAGTCTACCTTTCCCTGTAAGCTCATCCTCTCTCATTCTCTTGCATTTCTTTGTTATTGTTCTCTTTACTTTCTAGTTGCCATGAATCTTCTTAGGCATTTCTTTGAGTCTGAAGAGAACATTCAGAAATTTAGAATTCTCCATAATATTCCTCATGATGTTGTCGTTTGTTTTCCTATTGACGATGACAATATCGTCAAAGGGCCAGAAGAGCGAATTCCTTTGCTCTTAATCGACATTGTTGAGGGAGAAGTTCGATTCCCTTTATATCCCCTTTTTAGGGAGGTATTGCACTTCTATAGCGTATCCTTTCTCAACTTGCCCCAAATTTCTTGAGGATAGTCATGAGAGTGATCACCTTGAACAATATTCTAGGAGTAAACCTAGGTCTCCAAGAGATTAGGTACTATTAGAATTTCGTCATTGCTAGTAAAGAGAGCGTGGAATTTTATTTAAAGCCTAGATCGGCAAAGCACCAATTAGTTCAAATGCTTCCCGATTCTAGCAAGGGTGTCAATGACATAGTTGTAATAGTGGAGGGTAATTGGGAGTTTTGTCCTGGCATTGTAATAAGACCGACCTATCTCCATGGTCCTCAGCCAACCAGGTTAATGCTATCATTTTCCTTGCATATGAATTTTGCTTTTTTTTTTTGTGGTATTTGCGTTGATGTTCTTACTTTGCTTCTCCTTTTCTAGCTCTAGAGGTCGTTTCCTATCCAAGCGAGTGGGGAGATGAAGTTAACATCCCCCTTTTTTAACAAGTCTGGGCCTATAGAGGACCCCTCGAGCAATAGGGCCAAGGACGTGCCGCTTATGCGCTTCTTTCATACATTCCATACTACGACACTATGGTCTCAACCAATAACATTTCCCTCAGTGCTGATGATGGCTTTGATTTCTTTGTTCTTCTCCATATTTGGGGAGCATATTGAAGAACTAGCGGCCGAAGATGAGCAACCTCAAGAAGAATCTTCTGATTCTGAGACCATAGTTTCTGACAACATGCCGCCGAAGAACTTCTTAGAGATTGCTGCTGCTCAGAAACACCAAAAGGAAGGCGAGTCAACTTCCACTTCTAAGGCAGCTTCTAGTTCAACCACTTATGATCAGCTTCAACAATTGCTGATTGTTGTGGTTGACGATGCTCCTCCTTCCCCCGCTGCTGCCACTGCTAGGAGCCTTACTTCCCCTACATTTGGGTAGAGGTTCGACAAACGCCTGCCTGATCAATCTACAGAGGTACAAAAGAAGAGCTGGTCTAACCCTTCTCTCATTCTTGTTGTTGTATCTTCTCCTGCCGCCGCCTCTGAAGTGGCCACTATTGGATCCCCGATCATTTTTCATGCTATCTCTAAAAGATTTGTAGCTTACCAGTGCTGATACTGTTGTGGGAAGTGCTGAAGTTGCCGCTGCCATTGTTCACTGCTCTATTCTCCCAGTTGAAGCTAGTCGGCTGAGTGAGCAATACATAACCATATTTTCTTAAGCTCTGCATTTCTCCTTGGTGGTAAGTATCTTCCTCTTCTCTTTTTTTCATTTTTTTTTGTTTTTTGTTTTTTTTTCTTCTTCCCTGTGAATGTTTACAATTGCTAATTTCAAGTTTCGTTTTATAGGGCATTTTTTTTGCTTTTGAGGCTATGCGTTGTCATGAGAAGCTAATCAAGGTTGCTGACAAGCTGAAGCTCACCAAAGACACACAAGGTGAGAAGGTAAAGGAGCTAGAACTCAAGCTGGCTGCTTCTGAGGTCAAGGTGGTAGAGATGGAGTAGAAGCTTCAGACAGTGGATGTTGCGTTGAAGTCTTCGACCCAGGAGGTTACTTTCTTGAAGGAAGAGAAGCCACAGATCTCTGAAGATGGATAGGCGACGGATAGATGACCGCTCTTCGTGCAATTTAGATTTCAGAGGGGTCATGAAGAACATCCCCTATCCTCGCCTTAAGGCTTTGGAGCAATCCAATGAAGAGGTTGCTGGTGGGGCTGATAAAGAGAATCCCTTGTTGCAAATTGAGGAAACTTTTATTATGTTTTATTTATTTATTTTTGTTTTTAAGATGTAATTTAAGGATATATTAAATATTTTTTTTAAAAGTTGATTTAGAGGATTTTTATTTATAATATGGATTCATTTAGTGTTCTATATTATGTTTTCTATATTTTTAGTGCATGTATGGAAAATTATCGCAGGTTTATTACTTATTCTAAGCAAGAGTTTGGCAGCATCCTTGCTGATGTATTGTCCCTTAAATAGTTTTTTTGTTAGAAAACCATTTGTAGGTTTATTCTTTGCTCTAGACAAGAGATCAGTGGCATCCCTGGCAATGTACTGTTCTTTAGACAAGTTTTTCGTAGAAAATTGTTCGTAGGTTTATTCTTTGCTTTAAGCAAGAGATTGACCTCATCCATGCAGATGTACTGTCCCTTAGACAAGTTTTTCATTAGAAAATCTTTTGTAGGCTTGTTCCTTGCTCTAAGCAAGAATTCAGTAGCATCCTTGTCGATGTACTGTCCCTTAGACAATTTTTTTGTAGAAAATCATTCATAGGCTTGTTCCTTACTCTAAGCAAGAGATTAGCAGCATCCCTGCTGGTGTACTATTCCTTAGATAGGTTTTTCATGAAAAACCATTCGTAGGCTTGTTCCTTGCTCTAAGCAAGAGATTGACAACAACCTTGCTGATGTATTGTCTCTTAAACAAGTTTTTTCGTAGAAAACCATTTGTAGGCTTGTTCCTTTCTCTAAGCAAGAGATCGGCAGCATACTTGCCGATGTACTGTCCTTTAGACAGGCTTTTCATAGAAAACCATCGTAGGCTTGTTCCTTGCTCTAGGCAAGAGATTGACAGCATCCCTGCCTATGTACTATCCATTGGATAGGTTTTTTGTAGGAAACCATCGTAGGTTTGTTCCTTGCTCTAAGCAAGAGATCAGCAATACCCCTGCCGATGTACCGTCTTTTGGATAGGTGTTTAGGGTTTATTTCTAGAGGCTCTTGCTTTAATGCACTTACGTCCGATAGGCACGTGTGTCGATCATTCTGAACGTTCATCAGTACTTTGCATTAAATGCAAGGGCATGCTATTTGAGGAAAGCGACGTGCGCGTCTGAATAATGTGTTGTTTTACCTTTCTCTTACACATATAGTGGTTCAAATCACTGCGTCAATATTTAGGATATCCTCTTGATAGCATTTCCCACTAAAACATTCTTAGGCATTGACACCTATTCTTGTTTCAGCATTCAAAAACTCCCTAGGCGTTCTTTTTTCTTGCTTACTGTAAGCGCTCATACTCTTCATTTCTCTTGATTTGTAGCTTTGCAAAAATGGGGAAATATGCTTATTTGCTTAGTAGTTTTGAGGGTTTAGCCCACCTTCGTACCATCGATGACATCCCAGCCAATGTAGTTGTAGAAGCCCTTCATCCTAATGACAATTTCCTATTTCCTTCAGACGATAGGGTTCTATGGCTGGTTTCGGCCATTATAGACGGTGAAGTTAGATTTCAGCTCCATTCCCTTTTACGTCTCGCCCTTTCTTCTTAATACAATTTTTTTCAAGATTGTAAATGGGCTGCTTTTTTTGAATAACCTATTGAACATTGACTTAGGTTTGAAAGACCTCCAATATTGCTATATCCTTTATCAGTCCTAAACTGAGGTTTTCTTCT
Organism: Camellia sinensis; assembly: GCF_055761805.1. Taxonomy (NCBI): domain Eukaryota; kingdom Viridiplantae; phylum Streptophyta; class Magnoliopsida; order Ericales; family Theaceae; genus Camellia; species Camellia sinensis. The sequence goes on from NC_138963.1 coordinate 149,190,065, forward strand.
TATCGTCCAAGAATTAAGATTGGGATTGATCTCTTGTTTGGGTACTTCTTTTGTCTTCTTCAGTAGATAAAGAAGATGTTGTTATGGTTTCAGGAAGCTGGGAGTTTGCGACCCCTCTCTTTGCAAGTAGTGCTGCCACCGTATCTCAAACACTGGGTGTAGATGATTAATTTTTGCAAATTTTTTTTGTTTTGTTTCCTCGACTGTGCTGAGTAATTGATTTTTTCTTATTCTTTTTAGCTTATCGGTTAGTCAACACTGATCATCAGAACGAGTCGTGGGTTATAAATCTTCCAGCCCATCAAACTATTTGGAGGTTCAAAGGTACTGCCTGCAAAAGTTTTGATAGACCAATTCCTCCATCGGTTTGCTCTTGTTCTAGTTCCTCTTACCCCCTTCTTTGCTGTTGAGGCTCCTGATGTACCTTAGGAGGAAAGACCATTGCTACCGCTGTTTTTGGGAGAGTTCAACCAGCCGGTGGACTATGAACAAGCCTAGGAGGCCATTCTTATACTTGTTGAGTCGTCAGATTCTTCAACTTCAGATATGGCAGGGTGTCGTTGTCTCATTAGATAATCTGATTTGCCCCTCGTGTCAAGTTGAAAAGTGAGCGTGAGAAGTTCTCGGAAGTCGGTGGAACGTTCGCCCAAAGTGGTGCCCTAACGTCAACTTGTCGTCATCTCTAATTAGGTGAAGGGCAAGCAAATGCCACAATTGAAGGGCCAATCGAGTACATTTTTTAACCGATGATAATGGTTCGCTCGCTGAATATGAGGGATTCTATATTTCTCGAATGTAGGCATTGCTCTGGTGATGGATCAAGGCATGCGCATCTTCGAAGACATCCGTCGTCTAGAAGGACAGTTCAACCAATAGATGCTAGGCCAGGGCATCTAGAATCTAGTGATGGTAAGGTTGTTGTCTTGCTGAAGTGACATGTTCGTCATAATACTCCCTTTTTTTTTTGCTGAAGTTGAAATTTGTTCTTACGTAGGCAGTAAACCAGTTCATGGAGGCGAAAATCAGATTGTCCAAAGATAGGGATCGTTGTGATGAGAAGAGATATAAAATTGAAGAGGAGAGGAAGCTGATGGCAAAAGAGAGGAAGCATATGGAAGCAGAGAAGAAGCAAATCAAGGAGGATCTTACTTGGGCTAATAGTAGAGTTACTGCGGCATAATCCAATGAAATAGCGGCGATAGAGAACTTTGAATCTACCACCTGATAGCTTGATCAGCTTAGAGCGGAACATGAGGCGCTCAAGGCCACCTTAGAAGAAGTGAGAGCTCGGTGGGCGGTTGATATAAAAGAAAATATTGAATCCACCTGGAATATAGCCAACACTTTCTACCTCGACCAATTGAATAAACTGTAGAATTTTTTCTTCACAGAGGAGTGGAGGGTCACAGTCTTCCTCATTGTACACCCAAATTCCTCTTTCGAATCCAGATGTTCCCATTCTAGTTGAACTAGAAAATTTGTAAAGGCCCTCTTTTTTCTATTCGTCTTTTTTTTTTGATTGAGCATCCTCTTTTGTTTTTGTGGACTATCGATCATACTTACTTGTAAAGTTTTAATGAAATGAAAAGAGTACACTTGTCTGAGTAAAATTCTTGAACCTTGTATTTATTCATTATGCTTTTAGTCTAATCATTATTACATCATAATTACAAGATTAATGATATTACTTTTATAAGTGCGTAGCATTCCAAGGCCTAGGGACTTAATGTTTGATCAATGGCCAAGCCCAAGCTAGCCAACGCATCAGCGTGATTGTTCTGATCTAGACCTAATTGTTGAATGTCGCACGAGGAAAACTGGTTAGTTATTGCCTTGGTTGCGACTAGATACTTTGTCATTCTTTTTTCGCGGGCAACGTACTCCCCAATCATTTGTTTTTTAACCAACTAAGAGTCACATAGTACACATCAGTGTTCTTGTTATTGTGAACCCATTGATGAGGGCCTTATATTCACATTTATTATTGGTGGCCGAAAAATCCAGCATGATAGAAAATTCTAGGATTTCCTTGTTGGGGGTTACTAACATGAACCATATCTCTGCTCCTTTGCTATTCCGAGGCTCCATCACACAACAAGATCCATGATGCCCCCAATGGATGATTGCTTTAAACCTCCACCTCATCTTTACGAGAACTTTGCTACGAAATCTGTTAAGACTTGTCTTTTGATGGCAGTCCTTGGTTTGAATTGAATGTTGTATTGCTCGGGCTCGACAACCCATTTTGAGTTTTTTTTCTGACATATTAGGTTTGTGAAGAATCCTCTTGAGTGGGTGTTTGGTATAGACAATGATAGAATAGGCCAGGAAATAATGCATTAATTTCCTGGAGGTGATCACAAGTGCTAGAACAAGCTTCTCTAATGGAAAATACCTTGTTTCTGCATTAAGCAGAGTTTTACTTATGTAGAACACATGGGATTGCCCCTTTGTTGACTCTATGATGAGCGTCGAACTTACGGCATGATTGGAAACAACCAAATAAACATACAGTTTTTCCCCTGGCTCAGGGCTGGTGAGCAGGGTTTAGGGTTTATGGTTTAAGGGTTTTGCTAGGTATTCCTTCAACTCCTTCATTGCTTGGTTGTATTATGGAATCCAAGAGAACTAAGTTTTCTTTTTTCCTAATTGCAAAAATGGTTGGCAGTGATCCGAAGATTGGCTAATCAATCTGTTAAGTGCGACTGCCATCCCTGTAAGTGCCTGGATCCTTTTTACCGACATGGGTAGGGTTATATCAAGTAATGCTCGAATCTGCTCGGGGTTTGTCTCTATTCCCTATTAAGTCACTATATAGTTGAGAAACTTCCTTGAGCCAACCCCGAAGGCACACTTTGCTGCGTTTAGCTTCATCTTGAATCTTCAAAAGATCCTAATGCTTCCTGAAGATCTGTTAAATGATCCTCCCTTCGTTGCAACTTGATTACCATGTCGTTAATATATACCTCAAAGTTTCACCCGATCAAATCATGGAACATCTTTGTAACCAAACGTTGGTACGTTACCCTTGCATTCTTTAATCCGAATGGCATAACCTTGTAGCAGAATAACCCTACAAGTGTAATGAAGGTTGTTTTCTCCTAATCATCTAGGTGCATGGTTATTTTATGATACCCTCAGTATGTATCCAAAAAGCTCATCCTCTAGTGTCTAGGTGTGGCGTTTACCAACTGATCGATTTTCGACAAAAGAAAGGGATCTGGTTGACATTCTCTGTTTCCACACAGACTCTCCACTTTCCATTATTCTTTTTTAAGACGACAGTATTGGACAACCACTTCGGATATTGAACCTTTCGAATGTCATTGGCTTCCAGTAACCTTGTTACTTCTTCTTTAATGGCCTCCATGTGACAACCCTAACATGCATATCATAATTACATTTACTTAATTGCATGTGAATTTTAAGTTGTGATATGTTCTTTGTGATTAATTTGTACATATTTGTTTGATTTGAAAACTATATGTTATGATTTCTGTTCAGAATTGAAAATTGAAGGCTTAAATGATTTCAAAAATCAAAATTGACAAGTTGAATAGACTAATTGGAATATTTAGAACTTTTTGAGAAGTTTGATTAAAATTTGATTCAACATAGTAGAATTAAATTTTGTTGAATTAGTCTTGAGCCTTGATTAATTAGCCTAATGTGTAATTAGTGTATTAAGCTAATCAACACTTATATATATGAAAGAAAAAGGGAATGAGTTCATTTTCTCATCAATTTTGCTGGAGAGTGCTTGAGAGAGAGAGAGAGAGAGAGAGAGAGAGAGTTATTTATGTTGAATTACAGAAGAATTGAAGAAGCTAAAGGGAAATCATCTCAAATTTTTGGAGATTAAGTCTTAAGGTAAGGATTTGACCTTTAATTCATGAAGATAATCCATCCAGCCATGTAATTAGGAAGGATTTGTGATTAAATATGAGAAATTGGAAAGGATTTGGTTTAAAGACAATAGAATTTGAAGTAGTTCTATATGCATGAATGATTATGTAATGTTTTACCAATTTGAATTTGAATTCTATCATCTATGTTGAAATTGGAATTTAATTTGCACATGCATTATTGATTTCTAAATCTTTGAGAGTTTCACTTCATGAATTTACGAGTCAAGTTCATATTTTGAAGAGTAAAAGAAAAGAGTTGCAAAAATCTTACATGCATGAAGTTTTGGTTTGCATGTTTGTCAATTAAAGAGATTTTGAGCAAATGGTTTTTAGAAGGGTCATGTATTTGAGTTTTCTAAAGTGTTTCCATGTTTTTGAGTAAGCCATGCATGGCCCTAAGTTTTGAAATGGTGTTTAAAAACTCAATCTTTCAGTTTTGAAACCCATATTTTGTACAGACTGCTTGAGCGGTGGAGTTACCGCTTGAGTGCACATTTTGATCATCCAACATTTTTGTAGAACATCGTAGATCGCTCGAGCAACCAAGTGTCCACTCAAGCAAACTCAGCATTTATTCACGGATTGCTTGAGTGATCAAAAGATGGCTCGCGCGCACATTATGAGCTTTCAGTACTTTTGCAGCCTTTACAGACCGCTCGAGCGACCAAGTGTTGGATGGAGCAAATAGTCCTATTTCAGCATATTTTGGAAAGTTGTTCTGTGTTCATATCTTCCTTTCCATCATCTTCTGAGCATTCCTAGGCATGAATTATGACTCATTGGAGATTAATAAGTAAGAAAACAACATGAGTAATTGAATTAGCAAAGAGAATAAAGAATTATTCGATTCGAACAATGTGATTCAATATGTATGGTTATGTGCAATATGTAGGTCGGAACGTCGAGGTAGAACATCAAACTAGTCAAGTTGAGTAATCTCTTTGTAAATATATTTTCGTATAAATGACTTTGAAATGATTATGTTATCTGATATTTTATGAAATCTATGTTTTGATTACGAGATATTTGATAAGATAAGTATTCTCTGAAACGATAAGATAAGTACTTTCTAAAATGATAAGATACGCTATGAATTTCCGTCATCATTATGATATGATAAATTTCTGAATAAGTGTTTTCTCGAATAATGAGATATTTTATGAAACTCTGATTGCGACAAGACTCTGTAAACTGTCCCGATATTGATTCCGGTTAATTTCTACAAGGGTCCAGCAAGACTCCGTAAACTGTCACAACAACTGTCACAACATTGTCTGCTACAACGGTCCGACATGACCCCATAAACTGTCTTCTACATCGGTCTGACACCGCCATCCAGTGTCCTCTACACCGTTATGACACCACCATACAGTGTCCTCTACAACGTTATGACACCCCCATACAGTGTCCTCTACAATGTTATGACACCACCATACAGTGTCCTCTACAACGTTATGACACCACCATACAGTGTCTTCACCAATGGTCTGACACGACCATACAGTGTCTCCTATCCTCTTTTCTTTTATGTATTCGTCTATTTTCTTGTTTTGTTACTCTCTAAAAACTCAAGTTGGCTCGTTCCTATCCCCCTTGAGTTTGTGGGGGGCTGTTAAAACCTATCACCTACTTCACCCACTTAAACCTACTCCACTAAACCTAACCCACTACACCACTACACCTCACCTACTCCACTAAACCTAACCCACTACACCACTACCACCTCCACTTCACCTAATCCTTACCTACTACACACTCACCCTCTTCTATATATAGGAATCATGAATCATTGTAATAAATACAACATTAAAGCACTCAATAATACAATTCTCTTTATACATTGAAATTTAACATGGTATCAGAGCAGGTTTAGAACCTAATATTTTCGCTTCCCCGGCGGGCGGCAACCTCACCTTAACCGCCCGCCGGACCTCAACCTAATCTGCTTATTTTCTACACATACCTTCCCATCATTGTGTGTAGTTACGCTTTTTTGTGGGTTTCCTTTTCTTTCTATAGACATCCCTTCCGTAACCAACCACATTGCATCATTTCCTTGCAAATGGAATCAAAGGAACCAGAACCCTCTTTCTCTTCTCCTTCTCTCTACTCTTCCAGATGGTGGTCAAAAGACACAGTAGCAATTGTGACAGGTGCAAACAAAGGTATTGGGTTGTCAATGGTGAAGCGTTTCGCAGAGTTGGGAGTGACTGTAATTTTAACAGCAAGAGACACTGAAAGGGGACTCCAGGCAGTGGAGTCTCTCATGGCTCAAGGTCTTCATGTACACTTCTTTCGCCTCGATGTCTCCGATCCAGATTTCATAAAAAAAAAAAAAACCCTCTATTTTTTTTCTTCTTTTTGTTCCCACCATGTCTCACCCATACCCCTTTTTATTTTTTAAACCAATCTTCATAAAATAAAAAAAAAAAACACAAAAATAATAAAAAAAAAAACCCTCTGTTCCACGCCTGAACAACCTCCCCCCAAAACAAAAAAATATTCTCTGTTTTCTTTATCTATTTTATTTATTTTTTATTCTTATTATTATTATTATACAACACCAAAACCATTCCCATCTACCAAGCTCATCTGCAAACCCAACACCCTCTCTCTCTTTTCACTCACTCTTCCACTACCTCACCTTTATTTTCCTTATTATAAAGCAACCAGTGGGCTGATGAATCTCTTATATATGTTTTATATATATACCCTTGTTATCTATGTTGTGCAAGTGGGTCACGTGGGCGTCCAGTTCTTGGCCCTTGTTGCGTGTTGTCTTTCTTGTGTCCACAGGTTTGCTTTTATTGAAGAAGCCGCTGATTATTATATACATACAATTTATCTCTGAAAAAAAAAAAAAAAATGCGTGTTGTCTTTCTTGTGTCCACAGGTTTGCTTTTATTGCAGAAGCCGCTGATTATTATATATATACATATATCTCTTTTTATTATCCTATATTTCCCAAACACTCCACTTTCTTTATTATATATATATATATATATATATCTCTTTTTATTATATTATATTATATTAAAAATTTTTTTTTTATCTCTCCTCCCTTTGATTTCTAACTCCATTATTTTTATTTATTTTCTCCAAACCCATCTTTCATTTTTGATTTCAAATATATTTTTATTATTTTTTCTTTATTTTTCTTTCACATTATTTTTACTCTTTTTCCAATTCCATTCCTACCATATCGCTTTGCACACCAAACCATATTTTATTCATCTCAGGGATCCACCCCGATCACAATTTTACACAAAAAAAAAAAAAAACCAACAACAACAAACCACCACACAACACCAACAACTTTGTTTTCTTTTCTGCAACTTTGTTTTCTTTTCTGCAGCCAGCCACCAACCGACCTCACTTCTTCGCCTATTCCGCCGGTCTTTTCTTCTTGCCTCCGTCCTGGGCGGCCCTTGACGGTGTTGCCTCCGTGTTTCCCACTCCACTGGGCACGATCACTCCACCCTGCTCCTCCACTCCAGCATATGGCGGACCTCCAAATCGGAACATCACGGTGGCCTTCCGTTTCAGCTTCTTATTTTTCGTCTTTAGCACACTTATCTCTGCTCGCGCATCCTTATACATGCGTTGGAGCAAAGCCAGTTGGGCGTTTAACTGCTGCACCTCATTTGTCCTACTCTGCAGCCGGTGTGACAAGTTTGTGACCGCAGTCATGGTTTCCACACATGACTTCAAAGTATACTGATTGGCCTCCACATCCGACTGCACTGCCATTCTTTGCTCCACAGACCGCATCGGAAAGTTCAACGGAGCAAACTCCGGGGCGCTTGGTTGAGGTTCCAGTGCCACCGCACCAGTTATCTCTCTTGTTGACTCGTTGAGGTCGGGAAAGAGGGTGAGCAGTCCACGGGAAGACGAGGCCATTTTCTGGGCAACAGAGTGTTACAGACTATCTCTCTCAGCAAAAGGAACTATCTCTCTCAGCAAAACGAAGAGTTTTTTCAGAGTTTTTTTAGCGGGTTTTCTGCCTCAGCCTCAGCCTCCGCCTCCGCTTCGATTTATAAAGACCTTGACGAAGAGGCAGACACGCGCATCATGCGCCGCTCGGCGCTCGCCGACAACTTGGCTCGCCTTTTGATGGCACATCTTTTTATGACTTGGGCACGCCTTTTGATGGCACGCCTTTTGAAAGATTGGGCACACCTTTTGAGGGTGCGACTTTTTAAGGGTCCAACAAGACTCTGTAAACTGTCCCGACATTGATTCCGGTTAGTTTCTACAAGGGTCCAGCAAGACTCCGTAAACTGTCACAACAACTGTCACAACACCTTTTGAGGGTGCGACTTTTTAGGGGTCCGACAAGACTCTGTAAACTGTCCCGACATCGATTCCGGTTAGCTCCTTCATGGGTCTGACAAGACTCTGTAAACTGTCCCGACATTGATTCCGGTTAGTTTTTATAAGGGTCCAGCAAGACTCCGTAAACTGTCACAACAACTGTCACAACATTGTCTGCTACAACGGTCCGACATGACCCCATAAACTGTCTTCTACATCGGTCTGACACCGCCATCCAGTGTCCTCTACACCGTTATGACACCACCATACAGTGTCCTCTACAATGTTATGACACCCCCATACAGTGTCCTCTACAACGTTATGACACCACCATACAGTGTCCTCTACAACGTTATGACACCACCATACAGTGTCTTCACCAATGGTCTGACACGACCATACAGTGTCTCCTATCCTCTTTTCTTTTATGTATTCGTCTATTTTCTTGTTTTGTTACTCTCTAAAAACTCAAGTTGGCTCGTTCCTATCCCCCTTGAGTTTGCGGGGGGCTGTTAAAACCTATCACCTACTTCACCCACTTAAACCTACTCCACTAAACCTAACCCACTACACCACTACCACCTCACCTACTCCACTAAACCTAACCCACTACACCACTACCACCTCCACTTCACCTACTCCTTACCTACTACACACACCCTCTTCTATATATAGGAATCATGAATCATTGTAATAAATACAACATTAAATCACTCAATAATACAATTCTCTTTATACATTGAAATTTAACATGTACGATATGATAAGTTTTTATGAAAATAAGATTTTGTTAAGAATGAATGAGTTTCATCTTGGAACAACTATAGTGGCAACTTGAAAAATGTACTTTGATCTCTGGTAACTTCTGTCCTGTCTTCGATTCGTCATGTACGTTATGTATAAGCTATGGATTAGTTATAAATGTTTTTGTATGATATCAATCTTTGATGATCGTTTTGCATGGCTCATTGGTTTGTTACAAACATTCTATATGATGTCTATCTTTGATGATTGTTTAGCATGGCTCTGATTGTGTATAATCGTTCTGTATGGCTTCGTATCTTTATGGATGTTTTGCGTGTTATCGACCCGTTATAGACATTCTGTATGGTATTTACACGTGATAGATGTTCTGTATGAGCCCGTTCCGATGTGAATGTTCTGTATGGACCATTCTAATGAGAATGTTCTGTATGAGCTCGACCAAAGTGGATGTTCTGTATAAGCTCGGCCAATGAGGTTGTTTCATATGTTTTCATTCCAATGTGAATATTTTGTATAGTCTCGATATGATAGATTGTTCTGTCAAATGTTCATAATGCTTTTGGAATTGTACCACGCCATGTGTTAAACTATGAAAGGTTTGATACACTTTATATATTATTTGTAACTGAGAAATGCTATGATTTTGTCAAAAATATTGTATTGTTTTTATAAGTTGTGGAACTCATTCATTTAACTTTTTTGCATTGAGATTACTTATTGGGCTTCTAGCTCACTCCGTTATATATATATATATATATATATGTAGGTGAGCATCAGGAGGCCCCGCATTAGAGATTGCTTGGGAGTCAACCCCTTTTAGGAAGCCACCCAAGATGTGCCTCCGCGTTGAGGCTTTTTGCTATCGCTTTTGGTCAAGCTTAATTTTGTTAAGTTTTGTTAAGTCATATTTGTGATCTTGGGTTACGTATATGAGATGAATGTTTGTATATATTATAAGTATGGTATGATATGTGATATATATTTTTGTTCATGTCATTTATGCACAACTCAATGGACAAATTTTATATTCTACTTCCGTTTCAGGCCCTATATATTTATTCATATTTTGAAATTTTGTCTGAGGCCGTAGGTAATCTCATGATTATTGGCCGGTCATGATCTAAACCTTTAAGGACGGGTTTAGGTTGTGACACTTCACGTGTTTTGGTGCTGACCTCATACTCTTATATATTATCGGCTTGAAGTTTGGGTTCAGGTTTAGCCTATGGCAAGCCACTTTCGGATTGATCCCTTCCATCTCATATGGAGTCCATGCGAACACATCCTTGAATTGAAGCAGGAAGTGGATCAATTGGTTTCTTTCCTCTGAACTAAGATGTTTTCCAATGAGAAAAAACTTTTGCTTGTCTGTTGGAACGATTGGTACCTTCTTAATTCTTCTGTGCTATTCCCAGAAGGTTCCATGCCACCTGTTGTTCACATTCCTCCTGTGTTCGGACCTCTTGGATTCTCTTTTTGGCAGAGGATACTACCATGCATTGTTTAATAGACATTTGATCACCCCTGATTTCACCAATGCCATCTTCTGTTGGGAATCGTATAACCCTGATGAAAGGTGGATGAAACTACTCTCATTCTGTGAAGCCACGCCCTTTCCATTATTGCATTGTACAAGGAAGGGACGTTTACTACCTAAAACTCCACTTGTTGAATCATTGTTCCCTCCATTACTGGAAAAAAAAACCTTTTCCCAAAAGAAAGACCGAGCTAGAATTAAAGCCGAATAGTAGTGAATAATCCTAACTTCTTCAATAACTCGTAGTACATGATTTCTAAAGAGCTGCCTTGATCCGTTACAATTCTTTTGACGATGAACTTTCCGATTTATAAGGTCACCACCAGAGCATCGCTGTGTGGATGGTGATTCCATGACAAGTCTTCGTCAGAAAATGAGATCTTTACTTCTGACGAATGCATTCTCCTTGTAGAACCCTAGAATAAGGCCATTACCTTCCTTAGATGTGCCGACCTTTTGATCTATCCCCTAACTTGATTTATCTGTTTCTTCGGGGGGATTGAGTATATCATATTGATAGTTGCCGATGGCTTGGTATTATCCTCTTTTTCTCTACACTTTTTCTTTTTGATTCGTAGAATGATCAATATATGCTTGTAAATTCCCACTCTGCACCAACTCTTCCAAGAATTGCTTCATTACTTTGCAATATTCGGTGAGGTTCTCATAATCCTTGTGGTAGGAACACTGTAGCCTTCCGTTCCAAAGAGATGGGTCATCGACCATCTTCGGGGGCCACAAAAATAGGGCTCGTTCTGGATCTTCATTAATATTCGGTATATTAGCTCTGTCAAGGTAGTAACAACTACTTTAAAGGCTTCTTTTTGTGGCTCAGGTTGTTCAGCTATTGCGTTTGACTCCTTTCTTTTTGCAGAGTTTTCGACGAAAGCCGTGCGAGCTTTGGTTCTTCAGATCTTCGTAGATCGTCTTCGATCTTACAATGCTGTTCTACTCGACTCATCAAGTTGCCCACATCGGTGAGAGGCTTTTTAGTTAAGGATTGACAGAGCTTTCTAGTCAGCTGTAAGTCTAGCTTAAATGAGGCAACTGTTAACTATTCATTGCAGTTGTCAGTCTCATTATAAGTCGCCCAATATCTACTGGTATAATCTCGTAAACTCTTCATTTCTTCCTTCTTTATGGTAAGGAGCATGTCCACCTGCTTTGGTGGTCGGCTATTGGTAATAAAACGTGAGCTGAATGCCTGTTGAAGCTGCTTCCAATCGCTAATTGATTTGGCTTCCAGCTTGTAATACCATTGAAAGGCCACTCTTCTAAGCTTGAGGAGAACATTCTACACATGATCAGTCCATTGTTGCTCCACAGGGTCATAGCTTACGTGTAGCGCTGGATATGACTGGTCGGATCTCTTTTGCTCTTGTACAGGTTGAACTTTGAATGAGTAAATCTCTTCGATGGATTAGCACTCTCAATTGCTTGGGACAACAGGGAGGCTATTTCTTCTGTAAAAAGATTTCTCTGAATTGGCTTGGGGTTTTCTCCTATATGTTGGTCGAGCAGCACCTTAGGTTGCTCTTTTGGTGCTCTAGTGAGTCATCCCGTTTGGCCACTTAGCGTTTCTTTTTGTTTTGGACCAAGATGGCTGCTGGCAATTTGGTTGGCAGCCTCCTGGGAGACAACCCGCTTTGTACTTCGATTTCATTTCTTTGGGCTTTTAGTCCCCTCCGAGCTATTTGTAGCTCTTCCTTGAGAGCCTCGACCCGAGCCACAAGCCAATTTACAAGCTGGGTTTGCTTCTTATCGTTGTTTGGTAGGGGAGTTACTCTCTCTGAATCCACTGGGGCCATTGCTGAGTCGTGTCCAAAATTTTGGTTGAGCGTATTGTCGACTAAGGTATTCTGGTGATCACTTGGTATCTCTTCTAAAGAAGGATAGGTACTCATCTTCTCATTGTTCCCATAGACGGCGCCAATTGTAGAAGGTAGAATTCTTCTCCATAGGGAAAATGAGATGACGTGTCCTTTCTTTACTCTGCCAAGAGAAATCAAAACGTCAGTGATCACTCTTGACTAGGGTTGGTTGGGAGGACCTCCGAGGGTTAAGTCAGAATACCATTTAACCATGAATACTTGTATTTAAAAGAGGGTTCTTGGATTGCCTCTGGTTTGTCCTCTTTACTTCACCTGCTTCATCTGTTATAGTTTTTCTAACTTAAATCTCATATGTCGGATCAATGTTTGATCTGAGGGTTCTGCTCGTATCTAGCTCTAGTCAGGAAAGTGGTCAAGTTGCTTTTGCTTTTAATCATTAGATTATCCTCTTATGGGTAGCTTAGATTATGTTAGATGTTAGTGGCCAGCTTGCCAAATGTTGTGTTCGTCAGATTAGGTTGATCGGATGAACTTATCGTTTAGTAGGCTTGACCTATACTCCTATATTTGCTGTCTTGATGTTTCTACCATTTGATGAAGATGAATCCGACGCTCTTCTTGCATTATGATGATTTTTTTTTAGAAAGAGATCTTTACTCTTTATTGCTTCTCACGCTCTTAGCCACACACCAGTTTTCTGCCAGCTATCTCTAATAGACTCCTTAAAAAATTTATCTAGGCCTTCCCTTTTTTTTTTTTTGGGGGGGGGGCTGTTCTGCCCAATTGCATTGGGCATGGGCCACTATTTTACCCCTCCATGTTGCCTATATATAAGCCTCATCATTATATTATAAGACACACACAATATTAAATATATACATAATACAATATTCTCTCTCTCTCTTGCTTAGGTATTGTAACATGGTATCAGAGTTAGGTTAAGTATTTAGAAATTTTGCTTTACCAGCAGGCGGCAACCTTGCCTTGTCTGTCCATCGAATCTCAATCCATGTCGCTGCCATATTATTATTTCAATATCACTTCGTGGTGATCTCTTCCTCTGTCCGTTGGTTTCTCTATATTCCTCAATAACTAGCTAGAGTTCCTCTGCAGCTCCTACTTTTTCAATGCCGCCGAACTCCACCCTTGGCCGCCATTATGAGCCAACTTGTCGGCGCCTTGTGCCTCGTCAAAGACGCCTTGTTTCCTCTCCGACTTCTCTGCTTCTCCATTGTTTTCAACAAGGTCCTTGACCTCTATGATTTTTCAAACCTAAATCTTCAAACCCAACTTTCTATCTTTTTCTAAAGCTACTGCTAGCCTTCTTTTTCTTCACCCACTTTATATTATTTTATTTTATCTCATTCTCATTCCATCCCACCATTAGCCACAAACATCCACACACACCAAAAAAAAAAAAAAAACCATAATTTTATTTATTTATTTTTTATAATCTGCTCATTATGGGTGTCCTGAGGGTACCCGAGTGTACCCAACAGTTTAGACTCCCAATTTCTGATCTCATATTACTAGTCCAATGTGACAGAAAATGAGAGTCCAAATCTGACAACTTTTATAGAAAATCCATTTTATTGCAAAATATTTGCCAGAAATGGACTACATCACTAGATTTTAGAGTCGCCAACTAATCTTTTGGGAAAACTAAGTAACTCGTGACTCATGCCAAAGGCCACTATTCGTCATAACCAAAGATGTCTCAGTTCGGAACCTTAGGTATGAGGGGGGAAGATCATGAATTGAACAACCCTGCTCACCCGATCAAAAATCGGCCTCTACTAAGCCATGATATGAGTTCTTATAAATATTATATGCTCGTGTTCCGGTTATTTTAATAATGCTAACATTACTATGTGAGATATGTAATTATAGATCATGTTGCTCATTTTGGTTATGCTTTGATTTCGTGCATTTTTTTGGAAGACCTTTTGGATAAATGTACCACTCAAAGAAAATTGAGCTCACATGCATATTAATCAACATCATTCTAATCTAAGCAACACAACCTCCATCCACTGGCATTCAAGGAGGTATATCATTTAAGCACTTAGCCGCATGGTAAGATGCTAAACATGAAAAAATAGAATACACAATAAGGATGCTAAAATTGTAAATGCTCACCTAGCATTCATCTATGGTAGGCCGAAAATAACATGATATATACATATGCATGATCCTATATGCAAACACCTAATGCAATACATACACAAAATGCAACTAAAGATCTGGCTGCTAACATGGGATACATGAATCATCTCAAAGCATGAATTAGGGCACAAAGGCACATAAGAATTGATAAAAACCCACAGATGCAAATTGGTTAAATCCTAATGCATGAAAAATGGAGGCAAGTCATGAATATGATAAATAAAACATGATGTTTATATAGACAGAAAGCGTATAAATAGAAGGGAAAGGAAGACGCGGTGTTGGAAGTTATTACGGGGTTGGAAGTTATTACAACAATTCGAATGAAAAGAAAGAAGAAAGAAGGGAAGAAATTATTACAACAATTGAATGAATAATAATAAAAAAGAAAAGAAGTGGGGTTGTCGGAGTTATTACAACAATGAATAGATTTAACCAAATTATTGCTGAATCTAACAAATCATGCCAAATAAACAAAAGAATTTGATTCGCAGCTCCAGAACCAACCGAGAGAGCACTCCCTAGAAATTGTTTGTTTTGTTCTAGGGAAATTGTTTGGCCATTCACAAAATAGGCCGGCCGAATGAAATTGTGACCGGCTGAATTCTTCTTTCGGGGTAAATTTAGTTTTAGTGCAGAAAGTCCAAAACAAAGCCAAAGAACATCTTCCATGGGGTGCTTATCCCTTCTATCTTCTCCTCTCCTATAAACACTTAAGGAAATGGTAGATGAGCCTTAATCCGCAATAACAGTATACAACAGATATGTACAACATATATTTTCAACAATTCACCAATTAAATGAATTAAAACAAAAAGAAATTCAAGAGCAAGAAAGTAAGTGGGAACCGACATCATCTCTTTGTGAATAAGGGTAGGTTAATATCCAAATCCATGATGTTAATTGGAAAGAGTAGATTAATGCACACTTTTTCTTGGTGAAAGCTTTGCTTCAAAATAAGAGATTCATCAAAACATATTGATAACTCCTCTCCTATTCAATGAAACAAGGGTGTTTCCAACCCTTTTCATGTTCACAAATAATGGAGAAAGGAGTATTCAACACTTTTGACATAAAAACTCTTACTTTACTTACAAGGAAAATCAATAAAAATGAAAACCAACCACTTTATCAATATCAAATCTAAACAATCATCCAACAATCCCATGAAACAACCTCTACTACTCATTAAGAGCATGGATTGAAGCATATGGGCCAATATGCTAAGATGATAAGATATGTGAAGAAAATGTGTAAAAATGAAGGAAACTATACTACATAATCAAACTTGTGGATGGGTGGCTACTTTGTACTCCATCCACATCTACAAAGTTCCAAGTATCACATCTATATACAACAATAATGAATTAATGCACTAGAAATCAAGAAAATAGTACAGAAGTATAAGAAGGTAATGAGAACAATCAACTCAATGGATGGGTGGCTATGTCCTAGTTCCCTCCACATCCATGAGGATTTGTTACATCTCCACAACAGTTACATAGTGAAAATAAAGCTTGAAATGAAGAAAGGAAGATAGAACGACGATTAAAGGTTCAAAAGTTTCACTTCTTGAAAGAGGGTGGACTTCTTGGCTGTCAAACTCTTTCTTGGCACCCTCAAGGTCTTTAAGATATGGCTTAGAGTTCTTAGGATCCTTAGCAAGAAGCATGGAGTCAAGCTTTAAGGGAGTTTTGATGGTTGGTGTACAAGAAATGGAGGTTGAAGATGAAGTGTAGAAGGTGGGCTCTCAAACAAGTCTCTTAGCCTTTAGAAATATTTGGTAATCTCTTAGTGACATTTGTCAACTATAATCTTAGCTTTAATGGAGTTTTGGGTGGTGTATCAGTGAAGAAGCAATGAAGAAAATGGAGAAGAAGGTTGAAGATGAGGTGTGGGTGTAAACAAAATTTTTTGTAACCCTTTAGAATGAAGTAGAGAGGTGTATATATAGACTTTTGAGGGAAATAAAATATCTGAGAACCTTGCAGAGGAAACTTAGAGTCAAAATATCTAAGATATTTGTGTAACATTAAGAGAAATTGCCAGATTTCCCGAAACTACACTGTTTCTTGGACAAAGCATCCGACCAGACAAAAAATCATTCAGCTAGACAAAAAAAGGTATCCGGCCAGACAAAAAATTATTTGGCCAGAAAGAAAACGTTTGGCTAGACAATTTTTCAAAAGGGAAAATAGGGTTTTTTTTTTCTTTTTTCAAGAAACTTCTCATTCCATCCACTCATTTCCACTTTGTCTTTGCTCAATTTACTAAAAAAATATAACACTTAAATTTTGAAAATACGAGCCTCGAAACTTTGTAGAAATGTTTGAAAAGGAGTTTAAGACGGTTTACAATATTTTGGCCAAAACGGGTGTAAGGTTGGGATTAAAGCTTGAACCTGGCTCTTTGGCTGAGGAATTCATAAGATAGAATATTCCAACTTTCATCATTCGGTGTTCTGAAAAGAGCACCTAAGTTTTAAGGTCGGTTAAAATGGGGTGTCTACACTCACATGGGTTGTTCCTAATTTTCAACCACTTTTCATTAAAATAAAAATTCTTTTCTACAATATTTTTTTTACGAACATCATCTCTCCCTTCCGTTCCATTCTGTTTTTCTATAGCGACTCGGGTTAAAACCCAACGCTTTTGTATTCTTTGGACCGGGATTCGGTAATCATGGTTATTATTTATACTCCTTGTTGTCTTGTTGTAGTGTGTGATTGGTTGTTTGGAGTTTTCGGTTGTGTTTTGAACAAGTGGGAGTTAGTTTTTCAAAAGCATTCTACTTGTTTCTCCTCAGGTTCACTCGAGCGGCCTTTCCTTTGCTTGCGCAGTCTTTGGTTCTGTAGACGCGCCCTTGGGCTTCATGCTACAGTTCGGACTCAAATGTCACGGTTCTTAATCTGATCTCACAATGTGCGATGTGAGATTGATAAATCACCAAAGAGTTCAAATCTGGCAAATCATTTTGGAAAATTGATTTTTATAAAGAAGTGCCAAACATGGACTGCTTTGCCAGATACAGAGTTGCCACCTAAATATTTTATTTTGGGGGAATTTAAGAAACCCTGACTCGTGCCTAAGGCCACGTGTCCGTCATCACCAAAGTTCCCTCGGCTCGGGAACTTGGGTACGAGAGGGGAAGGTCATCTATGAGCACCCCCGCTCGCCGGATCAAAGATCGGCCTGTACTAAGCATGATATCTTGTTTTTGAAAACACATGCGTTCTTATACCAGTTATTAGCTAGATTTACTATATGATGCACACAACACAAAAGTATAGAGTAGATCGCCTAATTTGGAACAAAGCATCGCATATCCGTTTGTTTGAAAAATGATTTGAAGTTTGTTACTCGCGAGTAGGCTAAAATGCGGATTTCAATGAATTGTACCAATTCAAGTAATCCAACCTTCACCCACAGGCATTCAGGCAGTTATATCATATAAGCAATTAGCCTCATGGCAAGCATGCTAACATGGCAACATTAACACACATGCAGTATGCTAAAGCATAAACACTCACAGTGTATTCCGAGCCAAAATAGAGAACTAGTTAGAAACCAATGCATGACCCTAGTTCATGTTAAAATGGCTAATGCATTGCATGCAATGTGCAAGTAGAATAGGCTCGGCTAATCTAAAATGGCATGTGAAATGCGACAATTCGATACATGCATTCAAATTGAAATTGAAATGCAATGCAGTTAGCATAATGCGCCGAGCCCGGTGCATGCAATACAGATGAATGATGCAAACATGCTTAGCATAAGGATGCTAATTGAAATATGCCCTAGAACTAACCATCGTAAGTAGTTAAGTAAAATGGAGAAAGAAATGGGGGTTGGAAGACATGCATCACACACATGCACGCTTATTACACCAATTGGCCCTCTCAATGGAGGGTCCGAAAGAATAATACAAATCATCTAATTAACTAACTAACAAGCTAATTAATTATTACACAACCCTTAACTAATTAAACAAATTAATTAAACTATGAAACAGTAAAATAGCCTCGGAAAGGGAGATGAATGCATGATCGGTTGGCTTCGCTCGAAAATCCGTTGCCATGCCTCATGTTGCCTCTGTTGCACTGCTCTGTACCTCTGAAAATTGTGCCAACTTCTGTGACACTTCTAAACCATCTTGTGTACACTGTGGGAGGTCATCGACCAAGAGATGATGCCATTGGCCATGGGAAATTGGTCATCGACCAAATATAAGGCTCTCGGCCAGACATTGTTAGCCGATTGGCACTGAATATGGCCGATCGACCCTCTCTTCATGTGAAAAGCTCCTGTTGCTGTAGCAGAGGACAAACAGAGCATGGCAATACATTTACAAGACAATGTCTGCACAACTACACCCCTTATCATGTTTAAGACTCAAAGGTGTGTAGTTCTCGACCCTCGGACCACCAATCACGCATTCTAATGCATGATGGCCAAAGGAGCCAAGTGTGCAATTCAATATCAAATGAAATGCACAAAACACATAAGGGCCCCCAACCTCTATCATGCTTGATCAAGAGGCAAGGGATGCACACACAATGCAATGCAACCTAAGCATGCAAGCAAGATAATGCAACATTAGCATGCGAGTAGGTAAACGTGCAACAACATGAAATCCAAGCATACAAACGTGCATGCATACAATGTAATAGGAATGCAACAACAATACCAATAACAAACATGCAACAACATGTAATCTAACAAGTATGCAAGATAGATGAGCATGCAACAACATGTCAATTAGCAAGCATGCAACAAGCATGTAAGCATAATGTATATAGCGATCCCGGGTTTACCCTTGTTGTATAGTGATCCGGATATGTGTCCGTGGATGTTGGTAGTTGATTATTATTTTGTTTACATCCTTTTTACTACGTATTTGAGTTATAGGATGTGTTGGGCAGATTTGTTTCAGGTTGGTTGAGTTTAGAAACCAAAACTAGTTGCCCAGATTTTTGGCCTGTGCGCTCGAGCGAGGGTTTTGGCGCTCGAGCGGAGATTACACCCATTCAGTATTTTCCTGTGCAGCGTTGTACGCTCGAGCGTGGTATTGGCCGCTCGAGCGGGGTTGTCTGAGTACCGCTCGAGCGTAGAGTTGGGAGCTCGAGCGGAGGCCTGGTTCTGCAAAAATGCTGGGAGAGTGCATCCAGCGCTCGAGCGGAAGTTTGGACGCTCGAGCAGGAGTCTGTGAGTGACGCTCGAGCGGGGTGTTTTACGCTCGAGCGGAGACCTGGGTTAAAGTCCCGAATTTGTGACTCTTCAAATCACTTTTTACTTTCTCTTCTCTCTCTTACTTTTTCAAAATCACCATTGTTGAGCCTCTCACTCTAGACTCTACCTTCTCTCTAGGTTTTGATCTAGTAGGAGTGATTTACTCACCTTTGGCCTTTACAAAAAAGTTGTTGATCGTCGAGGGCTTCATTTTAATCTGAAAATCTCGGGTTTTGGAGCACGTTAGGTTTTGTCGTCTTCTCCTTTGGGACTCCGAATTTGAGGTAGGGATATCCTACTCCTCTCTATGGGTTTTGTCTTTAAATTTTGGTATTTTGAGATGTTGGGCTTGGTTTGGTAATTTTGTGAAAGTTTGGGGCTTTTGTGTAATTTTACAAAAGTTGGGGTTTTATTCATAATAAACCTAGATGCATGTTTGGCATGAAAAAAAGGAATGATTGTTGAATCATTGAGGAAAATGGGACCTAAGGGTTGAAATGTTAATTATGGGAATTGACCTAATTACATTGTCTAATTAATTGGGATAATTAATTGAGAAGAATGAAGAAATGAAATGTTGATTGAATATCCATTGTGCATTTATTTTCTGTTTAAAAATAACTGCTTTGGGCTATCGGTGGAGGATAGTCGTGATTGTTGTAGACAATGCTTGATGATTAGGTAAACTGAAACTAATCAATGAAATGTGTCATAGAACTTGACGGTTGATAGAATACATTCATTGTATGTATTGGGTGATTGTATATAGAACCAATGTGTTTATATAAGTTATGTGTAGAGGAGGAGATAGGGGATGTACTCCGCGGTTTAGGGGAAGATAGGGGATGTACCTCTAAACCGGATAAGTATTGGGAGAAGATAGGGGATGAACTCCGTAGACACAGCTCATATGCTTGTCTAGAGAAGTGAAGATAGAGCTCATATGCTTATCTTTGTGAAGTGTGGATACAGCTTATATGCTTATCTGTGAATGTGGGATATTGTTGTTATACATATCTGTTGAGAATGTGGATATAGCTTTTATGCTTATCTGAATGTGAGATATAGTTTTTATACATATCTGTGGAAATGATGATAGAGCTAGCATGCTTATCTGTTGAAAAAGGGAAAATGAAAGGTAACTTAGACTCATAAGTTGTATGACATAAATATGTGATTTATGTGGATGTATCAGTGTTGACCATCTATCAATTGCTAATATTTTAGTCATTGTCCATGGTTGGTTTAGTGTATTTCTACTGGGCTGTGGCTCACCCTATAAGGGAATATCATTTTCAGGTGCAGGAAGCATGCCACCTCCAAGGACATAGCTGGAGGCTAGTGGCGGACATACTTTTGTCGCTTAACTTTTGATGTATTACATGTAACTTCAAGCCTAGGGCTTAATGTGTAAACGAGTTAGTACTCTTTTGTTGTAACCAAGTGTTAACTTGGAAAGCTGTAAGCCCGTAGGGCATTTTGTTATGATGTTAACATGTAATACTTATGTAATGGAACTCTAATGAATGAAAGAATGTGGTTAGTTTATATGTAAATGTATGTCTTATCTGATGGGTTTATTGTTGTTATTTTGAGGGCGTTACAACTTGGTATCAGAGCGTACCGGGTTCGAATACTTTGGGTACGTGGGAAGTGATTAGTATCACAATGGGTTTGTCTCGCTTGGTAGAGACTTAGATGTAGTATCATATGCTATGTGCTTAATTGATAACATGCTTATGTGACTATGTGGGTATGTGATTTAATTTCTGGGATGTTGATTGGATCCTTGAGTTTCTGGGAGTCTTGTTGGAAAAGCACTTGATCAATGCTGTTTCTAACCGGAACTCTAGTAACGTCTCGGGACTATCATTATTCGGAAATGAAATTCGTAAGTGCTTATGTGTTTATGTGCTTATGTGGAGTGAATTACAGTTATCCATGCATTAGGACGTGAGTGTTTAGTTTCGGCACATTTATGAATGTGCTAACGTTCTGTGTTGCCTTTATTAGGATGTCAGGACGAGGAAGAGGAGCTAGGCGTGGTAGACCTGCGAGGCAGGAAGTACCGTTACCGGGTGAGATTCCGGCAGTACAGGAGGGAGTTGGGCAGGCCAATGTGGTCGAGCCAGTAGGTCAGCAGGCTATGGGTGCCTTGGCCAGAGAGATAGCAGGAGCTTTGGGTATTCTTAGAGCTGGGAATCAGGCCGCTGAGACAGGGCCTTCTTTCTTGAAGAGGGAGTTTTTCCGGTCTAATCCGGATGAGTTTGTCGGGGATCCGAAGGAGCCACTGAAGGCTGATGAGTGGTTAGAACAGATAAGTAAGACGTTTGGGATGCTTGGCATTGAGGACGGAGCACTGAAAGTGACCTTGGCATCCTTCCAGCTGAAGGGAGATGCGGGTCAATGGTGGAAGTACGAGAAGGCTCGTGTTGGTGGTACTTGGGAGGCGTTTATAAATGCTTTTCAGGAGAGGTTTTTGTCTGCAGCAGCTAGGGAGAAGCTGAGGGATCAGTTTAGCCGGCTTAAACAGCAGGGCTTGTCAGTGGCCGAGTTTGAGGCTACTTTTACCAGTCTGTCCAGGTTTGCACCGGAACTGGTGGCGTCTGAGGAACGCCGTTGCTATGAGTTTGAGCGGAAGTTGAGGCGGGGCCTCAAGTTGAGAGTTGGTGGGTCTTACATCCGAGAGTATAGACACCTAGTTGATGCTGCTGCTCATATGGAGATTATGATGCAGGCGGAGGAGGAAGAACAGAGGAGCTCCAAGAGGAGCCAGGATAGTCAGTGTGATGGCAGGAGACAGAAGGGTTATAACCCTCAGCAGTCTCAGGGTGCAGTCTCTAGATCGACCTTTCCAGTGCCGAGTGTAGGCTCGGGGAGAGGCAGTCAGGGGGAATTCACTTGTTACAAGTGTGGCCAGCTGGGTCACAAGGTTTCGGTTTGCCCGCAGAAGGGTGGGGGTTAGAAAGCTGCTTCTTCTTCAACTAGACCGCAGAGTCAGAGTTTGGGCAGGGGGCAGCCCTTGACTTGTTATCAGTGTGGACAGCCTGGGCACCTGAAGAGGTTTTGCCTACAGTTGAGTGCCACTTCGGGAGCGTCTGGTTCTAGGCAGACGCAGGGTTTTCAGCCAGCTCAGTCTGTGCAGGCCTCGAGGGCCAATCCGGGAGTTTCGTCATCCCAGTCTGTGCAGCAGTCTTTTGCTCCGAGAGGTGAGCAGGTAGACCAGGGGCCTACGGGGCGCGTGTATGCTGTTACCGCGCAGGATTTAGTACCGGCTCCATCAGTAGTGAGAGGTACTTTTCTGTTTTGCAACTCAGTTGCTAGTGTATTGATAGACACGGGTGCATCTCATTCTTTTGTATCTGCTGCATTTGCATCTGTTTTGGAATTGAAGTTAGCACAGTTAGCATCTCCTATTTGTGTGGTATCGCCTTTGGGTGGTGAGTTGATTCTGAAACAGGGTGTTAGAGGATGTGACATAGAGGTCGCCGACTATAGGCTTCCTTTTCCATTTGTTGTCATGCCCATGAAGGGCTTTGATGTTATTTTGGGTATGGACTGGTTATCGTCATACCGGGCTGTTATCGATTGCTACCGCCAGAGGGTTACGTTATGTACCTTGAGCGGGGAGTGGTTCCATTTCTTGGGAGACCGGGTTGGTAGTGTTTTGCCACCGGGGTATGATTCGCGAGGGCGAAGTGCACTTAGTAGTCTACTTGCTAGCTTTGAGAGTGGTGAGAGTGGTGAGATCCAGCATGTATTGCCGAGGGTGGTTTGTGAGTATTCGGATGTCTTTCCCGAAGATCTTGTTAGTTTGCCACCTCACCGAGAGATAGAGTTCTCTATTGATTTAGTGCCTGGTACGGCGCCGATTTCTATGGCACCTTACCGTTTTGCTCCAGCAGAGTTGGTTGAGTTGAAAGTTCAGCTCCAGGAATTGCTAGATAAGGGTTTTGTTCGCCCTAGTGTTTCACCGTGGGGAGAACCGGCCCTCTTTGTTAAAAATAAAGATGGTGCCTTGAGATTGTGTATTGACTACCGGAAGTTGAATCGGGCTACGGTTAAGAATAAGTATCCTATGCCCCGTATAGATGATTTGTTTGACCAGTTGAAGGGTTCCCGTTGTTTCTCTAAGATAGACTTGAGATCGGGTTACCACCAGTTGAGGGTCAGGGATGAGGATATTCCGAAGACGGCATTCCGTACGCGGTAAGGCCATTATGAGTTTCTGGTGATGCCATTTGGGCTTACCAATGCACCGGCAGTCTTTATGGACTTGATGAACCGGGTTTTCCGGGAGTTCTTAGACCGATTTGTAGTCGTCTTTGTGGACGACATCCTTATCTATTCGTCTTCTGAGGAGAAGCACGAGGCACACTTGAGAGTGGTGCTTGAGTTGCTTAGAGCCCATAGGCTGTATGCCAAGTTTGGGAAGTGTGAGTTTTGGCTGAGGGAAGTCGAATTCTTAGGCCACGTGGTATCCGGGGAAGGGGTGTCTGTTGATACATCCAAGGTTGAGGCAGTGCAAGATTGGGCACAGCCTAAGAGTGTGTTTGAGATCCGCAGTTTTCTGGGGTTGGCTGGGTATTACCGTCGGTTTGTGAAAGATTTCTCCAGGTTAGCGTCACCGTTGACTAGACTGACTCGGAAGGGAGTCGAGTTTGTGTGGAGTGAGACTTGTGAAAAGTCGTTCCAAGAATTGAAAGTTAGATTGACCACCGCTCCGGTGTTGATTATTCCGGAGAGAGGGTTGGGTTATACGGTTTATTGTGATGCCTCACGAGAGGGTTTGGGTTGTGTGTTAATGCAAGAGGGGAAAGTGGTAGCTTATGGCTCACGTCAGTTGAAAATACACGAGAAGAATTACCCCACACACGACCTAGAGTTAGCAGCAGTGATTTTTGCCTTGAAAATCTGGAGGCACTACCTTTATGGTGAGAGGTTCGAGGTATTCTCGGATCATAAGAGTTTGAAGTATCTGTTTACACAGAGAGACTTGAATTTGAGGCAGAGGAGGTGGATGAAGTTCATCGAGGATTATGATTTTGAGTTGCATTATCATCCGGGAAAGGCCAATGTTGTGGCCGATGCCCTTAGTACGAAGACCATTAGTGATGTTGCTAGTGTAGCCATCCGGGAATGGGAGATGTTGGGAGGACTTGGCGAGTTTGATTTGCTACTGGGCGAATCTGTTGAGGCTGCGGCCTTGTTCTCTGTTGTTGCGCAGCCTACACTTGTGATTAGAGTGTTAGAGGCACAGAGAGGTGACCTTGAGGTAGAATCCCTCCGAGAGAAGATCTCCAGTGGGAAGGTTGAGAAGGGTTTGACGGTGTATCCCGACCTGAGTGTGAGATACCGAGACCGTTTGTTTGTACCGGAGTCTTGCCGAGAGGAAGTACTCCGAGAGTTTCATCATTCGCGCCTTGCGGTGCATCCGGGAGGTACTAAGATGTATCAGGATTTGGGTCGCCAGTTTTGGTGGCGGGGTATGAAGAGAGATGTGGCTGTTTTCGTATCGAAGTGCCTTACTTGCCAGCAAGTGAAGGCCGAACATCAAAGGCCAGCGGGTTTGTTGCAACCCTTGCCGATTGCCGAGTGGAAGTAGGAGCATGTCACTATGGACTTCGTTGTAGGTCTTCCGAGGACTCAACGGGGTAGTAATGCTATTTGGGTGGTTGTAGACCGGTTGACTAAGTCGGCGCACTTTATTCCTATGCGCGTGAGAGATTCGGTAGATCATCTTGCCGATTTGTATATTCGGGATGTAGTGAGATTGCACGGGGTCCCAGTGACGATCGTCTCAGATAGAGATCCTCGTTTTACTGCTAGGTTGTGGCAGAGTTTGCAGAGTGCCTTGGGCACTAAGTTGACCTTTAGTACGGCTTATCATCCTCAGACTGACGGGCAGTCCGAGCGTACTATTCAGATCCTTGAGGATATGCTTCGGGGTTGTGTCCTTGATTTCAGTGGGACGTGGGAGAGGCACTTGCCCTTGGTAGAGTTTGCCTACAACAACAGTTTTCAGTCTAGCATCGGTATGGCACCGTTTGAGGCCTTGTATGGCCGACCGTGTAGGTCTCCAGTTTGTTGGGCCGAGGTGGGTGATGCACCTTTATTGGGTCCGGAGTTGGTTAGGGAGACGACGGAGAAAGTTGAGCTTATCCGTAGGAGGCTTGTTACAGCCCAGAGTCGGCAGAAATCTTATGCTGACCGTAGGAGGAGACCTTTGGCGTTTGAGGTAGGTGATCATGTCTTTCTGAAGATATCACCTAGACGAGGCTTGATGAGGTTTGGGAAGAGTGGGAAGTTATCCCCTCGGTTTATTGGTCCTTTTGAGATCCTTGAGAGGATAGGTGAGGTTGCTTATCGGTTAGCCTTACCGCCGCAGTTGTCCGGGGTGCATGACGTGTTTCATGTGAGTATGCTTCGGAAGTATGAGCCAGATCCATCACATGTGTTGGATTGGACTGATTTAGAGGTAGATGAGGATGCCTCGTATGAGGAGAGACCGGTTCGGGTCTTGGATAGGCGGGATCAGGTCCTGCGTGGCAAGACCATTCCTTTGGTGGAAGTCTTGTGGAAACATCACGGAGTGGAGGAAGCCACTTGGGAACGTGAGTTGGAAGTCCGAGAGAAATATCCGGACTTGTTTGTTGATATGTAATCTTGTATTTAAATTTTACATTTTGTTGAACTTAAGAGCTTTTATATATGTCTTAAGTTGTGAAACATTGAAAATGTTTTGATTATTGGAAGTATGTTTTGGAACTTGCCTCATATGGAAGTTGAATGTAACATTATATGTGTTAAGTATATTGTTGACATTGGAAAGATAGTGCATAATGTTGATGCATGTTGAAAATACATATGTTGTTTACATATTGTGATATGTCTCTTGTTAAAGGGATGGGATGACCGGTAATGGGTCAAATTGTTGAATGTTCAAGTGTAACATTGTTTAAAATGGAGGAAAACTTGTTTTTGAAAACTTGTGCTTAATTTCGGGGACGAAATTCTTTAAGGGGGGGAGGTTATAGCGATCCCGGGTTTACCCTTGTTGTATAGTGATCCGGACATGTGTCCGTGGATGTTGGTAGTTGATTATTATTTTGTTTACATCCTTTTTACTATGTATTTGAGTTATAGGATGTGTTGGGCGGATTTGTTTCAGGTTGGTTGAGTTTAGAAACCAAAACTAGTTGCCCAGATTTTTGGCCTGTACGCTCGAGCGAGGGTTTTGGCGCTCGAGCGGAGATTACACCCATTCAGTATTTTCCTGTGCAGCGTTGTACGCTCGAGCGTGGTATTGGCCGCTCGAGCGGGGTTGTCTGAGTGCCGCTCGAGCGTAGAGTTGGGAGCTCGAGCGGAGGCCTGGTTCTGCAAAAATGCTGGGAGAGTGCATCCGGCGCTCGAGCGGAAGTTTGGACGCTCGAGCAGGAGTCTGTGAGTGACGCTCGAGCGGGGTGTTTTACGCTCGAGCGGAGACCTGGGTTAAAGTCCCGAATTTGTGACTCTTCAAATCACTTTTTACTTTCTCTTCTCTCTCTTACTTTTTCAAAATCACCATTGTTGAGCCTCTCACTCTAGACTCTACCTTCTCTCTAGGTTTTGATCTAGTAGGAGTGATTTACTCACCTTTGGCCTTTACAAAAAAGTTGTTGATCGTCGAGGGCTTCATTTTAATCTGAAAATCTCGGGTTTTGGAGCACGTTAGGTTTTGTCGTCTTCTCCTTTGGGACTCCGAATTTGAGGTAGGGATATCCTACTCCTCTCTATGGGTTTTGTCTTTAAATTTTGGTATTTTGAGATGTTGGGCTTGGTTTGGTAATTTTGTGAAAGTTTGGGGCTTTTGTGTAATTTTACAAAAGTTGGGGTTTTATTCATAATAAACCTAGATGCATGTTTGGCATGAAAAAAAGGAATGATTGTTGAATCATTGAGGAAAATGGGACCTAAGGGTTGAAATGTTAATTATGGGAATTGACCTAATTACATTGTCTAATTAATTGGGATAATTAATTGAGAAGAATGAAGAAATGAAATGTTGATTGAATATCCATTGTGCATTTATTTTCTGTTTAAAAATAACTGCTTTGGGCTATCGGTGGAGGATAGTCGTGATTGTTGTAGACAATGCTTGATGATTAGGTAAACTGAAACTAATCAATGAAATGTGTCATAGAACTTGACGGTTGATAGAATACATTCATTGTATGTATTGGGTGATTGTATATAGAACCAATGTGTTTATATAAGTTATGTGTAGAGGAGGAGATAGGGGATGTACTCCGCGGTTTAGGGGAAGATAGGGGATGTACCTCTAAACCGGATAAGTATTGGGAGAAGATAGGGGATGAACTCCGTAGACACAGCTCATATGCTTGTCTAGAGAAGTGAAGATAGAGCTCATATGCTTATCTTTGTGAAGTGTGGATACAGCTTATATGCTTATCTGTGAATGTGGGATATTGTTGTTATACATATCTGTTGAGAATGTGGATATAGCTTTTATGCTTATCTGAATGTGAGATATAGTTTTTATACATATCTGTGGAAATGATGATAGAGCTAGCATGCTTATCTGTTGAAAAAGGGAAAATGAAAGGTAACTTAGACTCATAAGTTGTATGACATAAATATGTGATTTATGTGGATGTATCAGTGTTGACCATCTATCAATTGCTAATATTTTAGTCATTGTCCATGGTTGGTTTAGTGTATTTCTACTGGGCTGTGGCTCACCCTATAAGGGAATATCATTTTCAGGTGCAGGAAGCATGCCACCTCCAAGGACATAGCTGGAGGCTAGTGGCGGACATACTTTTGTCGCTTAACTTTTGATGTATTACATGTAACTTCAAGCCTAGGGCTTAATGTGTAAACGAGTTAGTACTCTTTTGTTGTAACCAAGTGTTAACTTGGAAAGCTGTAAGCCCGTAGGGCATTTTGTTATGATGTTAACATGTAATACTTATGTAATGGAACTCTAATGAATGAAAGAATGTGGTTAGTTTATATGTAAATGTATGTCTTATCTGATGGGTTTATTGTTGTTATTTTGAGGGCGTTACAATGTAATAGGACTAGCATACCACAACATGCAAGGGAACTAATATGCAACAACATATAATGTACCAAGTATGCAATAAGCATGCGACAACATGCGAGGTAAACATGCAACAACATGCGAAAGGATGGACTTAATCTAAAGTGGACAACTCATAAATATGCCCAAATCAGTGGCCAAAATGCTATGGAAATGAAGACAAAGGTACATACAAACATGCATGCCAATTGGCCTATCACCTAAGCATAGAAGGGAAACTTTCAAGAACACTTAAAAGGGGACAAATATGGACATGTGACATACATTATAAGCTCTGAAATCATGTTAGGAAAGGTGCCAAACCAAACAAACAAAGCAAGCAAGTCATGCGAAAAGGCTTAAAGCTTGAAACTAGCCAAGGGGCTCAAACTAAGGCTATGCAAAATCTGAAGCAAATGACAAGTATAATCCAAAACAGTCCTAGATCATGCCAAAATGAGCCTAAAACATGCAAGGACCAAAGCCAAAATAAGCTAGAACAAAGGGCCGAAAGCATGAGGCATGTAAGGCTACAAAAGAGGTGTTACACTACACCTATCAAAACCAAACATGGCATGACTTGAGCAATGAAAAACAGAGTTATGGCATGGTAAAATAAGACCAAAAACCCACTTAGATGGCATTCCAAAAACCTAAACATGATGGCATACACAATGACCCATTCATGAGTCATAAAACATCACCTCTTTAAAGCATTAAAGGAGTGACAAGTGCAAGTGTTTGAGCATGAAACATGGACTGAAATAGTATAACAAATGATGCCAAATCATTGAAATGGTCCAAGTAAAGCATGCTAGTGACTTGGACACTCAAAGTTAACAAGCTAAAATGCCTTAGGGCTATACAAAGCATGGCATATATGATCAAAAAAATACAAAACAGAGCTTAAGCATGGTAAAACAAGGCTAAAAGCTCCTTTGAGTTGAGCCAAAATATGCAAGCATGATGGTCTAAACACAAGATGCATGTTAAGGCAATAGAGAGGATTACAAGACAAGTACATGGTGCATGCAAGAAGCCATTAAACCAACCTTAGACAGAGGTAAAACATGGCAAAATAACACCAAATACTTGCTGAAATGGAGCTAAAACAAGCTAAGCAAACATGCTACTAATATAAGTCATTTATACTAGCATTCAAGACAATAAGGAGAGGGGATGACCCTCTCCTATTTAGGACTCCAAAACCACCTTCCCACCATTGAAAATCCGTTGGATTTCAGTGGTAGGAAGGTTATGCAAAGCCAAGAACAAGGGCTAAAAGGGATGGCCTAAAACAAGGCCTAACAAGGCCTAAGAGGGGGGAAACAATCCCAAACCAAAAAGTGACCTTAAACAAAGGTCTAAAGCAAGTAAAAATAGAACTTTTATCAGTTAAGAGCTAAGCTTAAAATAATAAGCAAGAAGGGCTAAAAGCTTAAGCAAGAATGGGGTATTAAAAACAAGTTTGCTCACCCTTGAAGTTCCTCTTCAAGAACACCACTCCGGCAACTTTCTCTGATCAAAATCACCTCAAGAACCCTAACACCAACTCCCTAGCACCTCAACAACCAAGGATGGTGTATTGCTAGGTGTTTGTGTGCAATAGTGAGAACAAAACACCCTTTAGAGCACAAAAACACACACAAAGATATAAACAGGGGGAAATATAGAGATAGATAGATACAACTTCTCTAACCCTATTTTTTAGAACCCTTGAGGAGGGAGGAAATGGTTCTCTCTTATAGAGAACCAAAAGCAAAGCTTCTTGAGGAAGCTAAGCAAAGGGGCAAATCCCTCCATACACGTGTATGGAGGGGGGAATTGTAGATGCCGGTTATGACAGCTGGCATAAAATATCTGCAAAAAGCAGATGAACAGCGTTCGGCCATAAAATATGGCCGATCGACCAACATAAGGGCTGACCGACCAAAAAAAGTGCCGATCGGCCAACACTTTTGGCCGATGGAGAGAAAACATGGCCGATGGCTTCATGCCTTGGCCGATGGGTTGAGGGAATGGCCAACAAGCCGCCCTCTTCCCTCAGAAGCAAAAAAACACAAGTGCTTGGTCCACAACCAAGCATAAAACAGACAAGCTGAGAGATCTTGAGGCAAGGCGTGCGACCGAGGGCTCCAGGAACTCAAAATGAACACAGGCATGGACGATCATCAAGTGTTCAAAAGATGACGTACAAGTCTTGAGGACGGTAAAAAATGGGGTGTCTACAGTTACCTCTCTTTGACAGAACTCGAAAGTCATAACAATGACGGGAGTGAATGTCAAAGCCCAGAGACGACCCATTTTTGACGAGGCCGAAAACTTAGACACGCTTACAAGACAACGAAGATATGTGCCCGTAGGCAGGGGCAAAATGCAAAGGACATGCACAGTGCCAAACATAACTTATGATCATACGAAGGGGGCTGTAACGAAGCATAACATGCAACAGTTTAAGCAAGCAAATAAAAACCAAACTATATTACATGCATAAAGGATGTAAGAGAATTATTTAATTCTCGCTACGTCTCATGCGGAGAATGTACAATACCTGTCCGGTTCGTCTGGTCGCGCCAGCCTCAAATGAGCCGTATATACAATATCGTGCCTGCAAAAAAAAGAAACTTAACAGGTACAATATCGTTAGAAACATGCATAGCAATGCAAGTGAAAAGTGCGTGACAACGCAAGTGAAGTGTGAAGTGCATGACAATGCAGGTAGAACGTGCGAAACAACGCAAGTTAGAGAGGGTGCAAAACAACGCAAGTAGAACGTGCGAAACAATGCAAGTTAGAGAAAGCACGAAACAACACAAGTTAGTGAAGTTGCAAGACAATGCAAGTTAGATGGGTTTGCAAAACAATGCAAGTTAGATAGTTTGCAAAACAATGCAAGTTAGTGAGCTTGCAAAACAATGCAAGTTAGTGAGTGCAAAACAATGCACAAGTTAGTAGGGGTGCAAAACAATGCACAAGTTAGTAGGAGTGCAAGACAATGCACAAGTTAGTAGGGAGTGCAAGACAATGCACAAGTTAGTGGGGAGTGCAAGACAATGCACAAGTTAGTCGGGAGTGCAAGATAATGCACATAACAAGCAAGACAATGCCAGTTATAGGGGGTGCAAAACAATGCACATAACGAGCAAGACAATGCAAGTTAAAGGGGGTGCAAAACAATGCACATAACGAGCAAGACAATGCCAGTTATAGGGGGTGCAAAACAATGCACAATAAGACATGTAAGACAATGCAAAAGAGAAAATGCATGACAATGCAAGTATGGAAATGCATGACAATGCAAACGAAACGTGCAAGACAATGCAAGGTAGGAAAATGCATGACAATGCAAATGAAACGTGTAAGACAATGCCAGGTGAGAAAATGCATGACAATGCAAATGAAATATGCGAGACGACGCAGGGTGAGGAATGCATGACAATGCAAATGACGTGCATGACAATGCAAGTATGAAAATGCATGACAATGCAAATGAAACGTGCAAAACAATCCAAGGTAGGAAAATGTATGACAATGCAAGGTAGGAAAATGCATGACAATGCAAATGAAACGTGCAAGACAATGCAAGGTGAGAAAATGCATGACAATGCAAATGAGATGTGCATGACAATGCAGATGAGGAAATGCATGACAATGCAAATGAGACGTGCATGACAATGCATGTACTGAAATGCATGATAATGCAAATGAAACGTGCAAGACAATGCAAGGTAGGAAAATGTATGACAATGCAAATAAAACGTGCAAGACAATGCAGGGTGAGGAATGCATGACAATGCAAATGACGTGTGCATGACAATGCAGATGAGGAAATGTATGACAATGCAAATGAGATGTGCATGACAATGCATGTACTGAAATGCATGATAATGCAAATAAAACGTGCAAGACAATGCAAGGTAGGAAAATGCATGACAATGCAAATGAAACGTGCAAGACAATGCAAGGTGAGGAATGCATGACAATGCAAATGACGTGCATGACAACGCAAGTATGGCGTGCGTGACAATGTATAAGAGATGTGCATAATAATGCAAGCATGGTATGCGCTATAACGCATAAGAGATGTGCATAACAATGCAAGCATGGTATGCGCTAAAACGCATATAGTGCGTGCATAACAATGCAAGGATGGTATGCGCTACAACGCATATAGTGCGTGCATAACAATGCAAGGATGGTATGAGCTACAACGCATATAGTATGTGCATAACAATGTAAGAGTGAAATGATGTATAACCAATGCGCGCTCACTATAAAAACGACAAAACGTTGTAATGCAACGTATTTAAAGCAATTTCCGAATCTCGCAAGAGACAAAAGGATACAAAAAAGGATACACGTCGTACGTATCAAGTGCCGCACTCGGAAGGCACAATTCAAGGTCAACACGAAGGCCAGTTGAGCTTCAAAAGTCTACTTTCTTGCACTGTCTTGAGAAATGAAGGTCCCAAACAACATAATTGACCCAACTAAGGGTGTGGGAGGTGTACCGACCACAAGGGGAGTCCATCGGCCACCCATCGGCCACAAAATGAGCTCATCGGCCAAACATTTAGCCGATCGGCTAACAATTTGGCCGATCGGCCAAAAATGGCAGTTTTGGGGCAGTTTTGTCCTTTTAGCCACGGGTCTTTAAATATAAGGTTCCAAACCTTATATCCTCACTTCTCCAAGCTCGAAAATCCTCCCTCTTTCTCTCTAGGTGATTTTCTTCGCTTCGATCCGTGTTTTCCTCCCATTTTCGAGCCTTTTTCGTCGTTCGATTCGCAAAACCCTTCCCGTTTCGCACACTTTGAACCGATCGAAATTCGTTTTCGGTGTCCCTTTCTTGGTTTCCACCACTTGGGGTTTGTTTCCCCCGAGTTATACGTCGGTCTTCGTGCCTTTTCCACACTCCGACCTTTTCTCTCATTTTTCACCCCTCGGGGTTGACTTTTAGGTTGACTTTTCGCATTCTCACCCATTTTTCACACTTTCGGCCATTTTTGCACTCTTCTTAAGATGGCAGACGACATTCCACGGGGTGGGGCTCCCCCAGAGATAAACGTGGATCCTGAGGTTAAGCTCTTGCCTCTCCGTGTCTGACCATTCGACTCAGCGACCTACAGGCCGGCGATAAACGTGTTGCCTCCCGACGGCATCCGCCACTTCAGGAGCTATGCGCGGGGCGCGCCACTGGAGCTTTTGTTGCGCGAGCCAGAGTCACATTTGTCCTACGACGCTTCTGAGGTACACTCTTCCTCTGTTTCATTTTTCGCAATGTAGAACAATAACTGTGATAGTCAATCCTGTTCTTTAACTGCTTAGCCCAGATACACTGATACATCATATGTGTAGTTCACTGTGAGCACACCCGCACCCGATATTTGTGTAATCTTGAACACATGCACACACACTGCATTTTCAACTGAATAACCCAAACACACTGATACATCATATCCTGTAGTTCATCTGTGAGCACACCCACACCTGATATTTGTATAATCTTGAACACATGCACACACACTGCATTTTCATCAATTTTGAAAGCTTTTCAACATTATATTTCTAACATTGCTGCGCAACTGTTTGTTTTGAAAATAGGGAGATTCCCATGCCTTTCAGGGGTATGGGAACATCATTGCCCGTGGTAGGTACATGGAGCTACCCGATGCAGTCTGTGACATCGTTGATCATGCTGGCTTCGGCGTTTTCTGCAGGGGACTCTCGTGTCTCACTGTGAGTAGGCCTCTTCTGGGCGCACTGGTGGAGAGGTAGTGGGACACCATTGACTCCTTCCACCTTTTTGCTACCGGGGAGATGACGATGACTTCCTTTGACTTCTCCATGCTCACAGGCATCGGAGTAGGGGGTGATTCGATCCCTTTTGACACCGATATGGACGAATGGGACGCCGCCCAGATGTACTTGCTCGGCGATCGACCTCCTCTCTCTCGTGCGGGATTTGTGAGGTACTCTTGGTTTGAGGACCACTTCAGGATTCAGGCGTCCATGACTCGGGAGGAGGTGGAGCAGTATGCTCACGGCTTCATCGTGTTCCTGCTGGGGACCACACTCTTCGTTGACCGAGTGAACACTGTCGCCCTTTACTTGCTGAGCGCACTGGTGGATGTGACCAGGATCCAACGCTATGACTGGGGTGGCGCAGGCTTGGTCACTATCTATGGATATATGAGCTTATCTTCCCGCCGCAGCGGACAATTGCTTGGGGGCTATTGGTGAGCCTGAGAGGTATATTTTCCCTTTTTGTCTTTTTAATTCTGCTTTACATTATCTGTACACTGCACACACTGCGAACATGCAATCTGCTTTACGCTGACTGTACATTGCACACACTGCACAATCTGTACACTGTTCTATGATTTCTGCTTTATCTGCATTTTGCTTTATCTGATAAGCGTACCCACTGTTGCTCGGTTGCATTCTGTAGTTGTGGGTGTATGCTTATTTTCCTAGGCTTGCCCCAGTGCTGGATGAGGGGATCTCCCTCAGCATTCCATTCTCTCACCGATTCGACGTGAGGTGCGAGCGGAGGCCTAGGGAGTCTTTCCTGTTCTTCCGCCATTGTTTCGATACCATTACTGCCGCAGAGGTATGTGAAACTTTACAGTTTACTTAAGCTTCGCTTTACATTGTACTTTCAACAGTAGATAACAAACTGTATATTTTGTCATTTGCAGATCACCTGGCAGCCCTGGGCGGTGTTTCCTGATAGAGTGAGAGATGGGTACGAGGGTGCTCGGGAGACTGCCCGTTTCAGGATTCTACTGGAGGGCCCGGCCTGTCGGGCTTGGTATTTCGGGGAGCAATTCTTACGGCAGACCTTGGGCTTGCCAGAGCAATAGTTCCAGCATCTCCTCTTACCCACACGAGGCACACCGAGAGGTATACCTTAGAGGAGATGATAGACTACACGCTTGGTTGGGACTCTGAGCCCTTTAGAGACGAGGGGGACTACACCGAGTTCATCCAGGCTTATCTCATGCGACCTTTGACTGGTGTTCGCCGAGCCGAGAGAGAGAGGCCTGCGGCGCCAGTGGCAGGAGCAGGAGCATCGAGGGCACCTTAGGCCCGTGGGAGGAGTGGGTCCCGGAGAGGACATGGGGCTGGATGGCCAGAGCTGCCCAAGACTATGACATGTCGAGAATAGGGTGGGGAGACTTACCAGATACCCATCGCTCCTCCTCTGGCTGATCATGAGCTTATCGGAGTCTACGACTCGACCCCGGTATGTACTACTATACTTTGCATTCTGTACAGTTATTTCATTTCATTTGATATTCCGCAGAATACTAATGACTTCAACACTTTTGCAGGCTTCCATCGAGTACACTAGGCAGTCTCTGGAGTTGATAGCCTCCGTGACAGGGATGCTGCAGAGGAGCATCGACCTCTTGACCATCTACGGCATCCCGGTAAGTTCCTTCAACCGCAGTCTTGAACTTTGCATAATCTGTTTCATACTGATCTGATATACCACATTGTCGATACGACACTTGATACACAGCACTCATGGCACTGATACCCTTGAACTCACATACCGCTCACAGCATTGCTCACGACATTCATACACTGTACTTGGACATTACCCATAGCATTAATACACTGTACTCACACACTGCTCATAGCATTCATACATTGTACTCACACATTGCCCACAACATTCATACACTGTACTCACACATTGCCCACAGCATTCATACACTGTACTCACACATTGCCCACATCATTCATACACTGTACTCACACACTATATTTGGTATTCATACCCTGCTTTGCGTAGAATAATGGATGCATTTTTCATTTGTTCCTTTTAGGCCCCATTCCAGATTCCGGTCGTGGGAGGTGCTCCAGCTGGATCATCCATACTTGCCCGAGGAGGAGGAGGAGTCAGGCGGAGGATGACTATCCACAGCAGACACAGGCGTACCCGTGTTGAGAGCAGTTCACGAGAGCCCTCCCCCGATGATTCTGATGAGGAGGCGGAATCATCCCAAGGTAAGGCCAGAGACAGCTCAGACTCTGACTACGGAGCCGGTGGTGGTGATCCTAGACCCTCGTCCAGGAAGAGGACCAGGACGGATTCCTGTGCTCGAGATGACTGATATTGATCCAGACTTTGCTGCTTTTCTTTTCTGCTTTGTTTAGACATTTTGTTGCTTTTCCTTTTTTGCTTTACTTTTCTTTTTACTGGTAGTTTGAGCACATTGTACTGCCTTAGGCAGGTTTTATTTTCTCAAAACTATGTATTTTTTGCAAAAGAAGAACATGAATGAAATGAAACAACTCTTTTGTTCAAAAAGTGTTACATTTGTACATTCTACGCATCGCATTGCATTGCATTGCATTACAATGTAAATGAGATTGAACTTTTGTTTTGAAAACCAAACACTCGAATTGCAATTAATCAGGTAGTGAACCAACTAACGACAAAACAACTCGATAAACAAAACAAAGACCTTGACAAGCTAACCAAGTGTAAATACAACTCGATAAGCAAAACAAAGACTTAAAGAATGCAAATTACAACTCGATAAACAAATGTACGACAACTCGATAAGCAAATAGGCGCGACTTCGCAAAATCAACACCGGAAGGCATTGGAAGTGGAACCAATCACAAGTTCCTAACATGTTCAACACATAGACTGCTCATAGAACAAGGGGAGAGGCCATCGGCCACAGGGAGAGGCCATCGGCCAACATGTTTAGCTGATCGGCCAAAAAGGATGGTCGGTCGGCACTATATTTGGTTGATCGGCCAAAAATGGCAAGTACCTCTAGAATGTTGACACTTGTCTTCCACTCAACACCTTATCTTCTACAAAAGCCTCAGCTTCGCAATTTTTCTCATTTCAACACTGATTTGTACCAAATAGAAGAGTTCCTTGTCCAAAATCTCACAAATTGGATTGCCAACTTGGATGGCTCGGAAAAGTTAAATTTTCGGGACTTCGGCATAAATGCACTATTCACGTTGAGTCACACCCCGCTGCGTTTTCCGTTCCTCTATGCCGCGACAAGATTTTGGAATCCGGTAACACACATCTTTAGCTTTTGCGGTCAAGAGATGTGTCCTACTTACAAGGATTTCCAAGCTTTAATGGAATCCGAGCATAATGAAGAAATCTTGCCTCAACTTCGGTTCGGCCACATCTAAGCGCTAGGATGGATGTGCGGCCTTACTTTGCATGACGCTCAGTCATTGATTCATGATGGGGAGCTGGACATTCCAAGCTTGGTTTGTCGGTTTTCTGATGCCGGTGACCGCGGCGATCATGATTGGCAGGGTTATCGGCGACATGCGCTTTGCTTGTGCATGCAGTCTCATTTCTTACTTGCCCCAGGCTCTGGTCGGTTTAGCACTTGCTTGATTGAGGTCGCCGAGGGCTTGAAAGAGGGCAAAAGCTGCATTGCCATGACGCTAGCCAAAACGTTGATGGGATTGGATGCTTTTCATCGCCGGGAGACGGCTAGGTTTGCGGGGAGTCCACTACTATTGCAGATAATGTTTCCCACCCCATCTCACATATATATTGCTCACATCACTCGGCCCTTAGGCGCGGTTTTTCTCTCAAAACCCTTTTCTTACTTTCTCTCAACGTACACCTCTCTATTCTTTAATCTCTCATTTTTCATCCCTCCCCAGGTATGGTTGATAGACAAATTGAGAGCGGTGGACTCATGTTCGGTATATTCAGCTCACAGCTATTCCTTCCGGTGACGTCTAGTCGATGCTCCGGATGAGGGATGGTGGTACAAATGGATGTGTGGTTTGTCTGCAGACCACATTGCTTGGCGTTGCCCTTGGCTCAATCTGCCGGCAATGAGTTACAACATGACTCATCAGCCCAGGATTCAGTTGATTGGCATGACACACTGTGTCTTCTATTTTTCGTTCTGGTTCCAACGCTAGTTCGGACATGATCAGATTTGCTTGGAAGAAGGGATTGAGTACCTTGCACATTTCCGGTCTGAGGCGCGCAGCTAGCTCGGTATGCCACGACATGGAGGACGAGAGAGCTTCTGGCCTCCGCTCGCACTTTTAGCTGCACCCTCTCTGATGAGTGCATAGATTGGCTCAATGGAGAGGCACAGATTGGGCCAAGCTTGGCATCAGAGGCTTCGACCAGCCCTGGGAGGGGACGCAGGGACACCTGACTATGCCCCGGATTTATTTACTTTAAATCAGAACTTTCAAGTTTTCTTTACGAATGTAATGAAAAGCAACTTCAATTTTGTATTCAAGAGTAAGAGAACTCTATATTGAAATCAATGGAATTGAAGGTTGTGGGTACTGAAAATTTTCTGTTTTGGTCCAAAAATGGTCTAAGTTGTAAAAAGATTAATTTGAACAAAAATCAACTTTTATTAAAACTTTTCAAAACCATTTTCAATATGGATTAGAATTGGACACGCCTGAGATCTGTCACTGAGATGCACAACCCCGGATTCCAGCATTTGGAAAGTTGCCCCTAGTCTGGATAGCACTGCACTGGAGATCACAACCGAGTTCTGGAATGCTGAATAGACAAAGATGACCAAGCATGATCACGTGGACAAAGTTGATCGAGGAAGTGTTTGTGGCTGGACTTCAGGATGAAGTTGCCTACGTATCCCAAAGATGGGAATCAAGCCTTACATAGTT
Source organism: Camellia sinensis (assembly GCF_055761805.1). Classification (NCBI taxonomy): domain Eukaryota; kingdom Viridiplantae; phylum Streptophyta; class Magnoliopsida; order Ericales; family Theaceae; genus Camellia; species Camellia sinensis. The sequence continues at coordinate 149,229,568 of NC_138963.1, forward strand.
CGGCTCAGGTTCACTCGTGTATTAACCCTCACCTTTTACGCTCTAACTTTTGCCAAGGCCGCCCTTTGCGGGTTTTCAACCTTGCGAGCTCAGTTTTTATAATTTCAATTTTTTTATACTCTAATTTTTGCTTAGGTCGCCTTTTCGGGTTTTCGGCCTAGCGAGCCACTCAGAAAAAATATTTCTTCAACTTGTCCATGTTGATTGGTTGGGAGAACTCTAGGCCATCTAGGTCCATCAGAACGACAGCTCCACCCGACCAGATAGACTTAATGATATAAGGGCTAGTCCAATTGGGTCTGAACTTGCCCCTAGGGTCATGGATGGGAGCTTGGTTGTCTTTGAGCACTAAATCTCCTTCTTTCAAATTCCTGGAATTAACCTTCTTGTTGAAAGCCCTGGCAATTCATCGTTGATAACCCTGAACATGGTACAGTGCTTTCAGCCTTCTTTCATCAAACAGCATGAGTTCTTCAAATCTGCTCTGCTGCCAGTCTGCCTCAGCTATCTAACACTCAACCAATACTCGCAATGACGGAACCTCAACTTCAATAGGCAGAACGGCCTCCATCCCATAGACTAATGAATATGGAGTCGCCCCAGTAGAAGTTCTAATTGAAGTCCGATAGCCCCATAGAGCAAATAACAATTTACTGGCCAGTGCCGGTAGGTTTCCACTATTTTCTGCAGTATGTGTTTGATGTTCTTGTTGGTGGCCTCAACTGCTCCGTTGGTCTGCGGCCGATATGTAGATGACTTATGAAAAACCACGTTGTACTTGTCCAACAAGTCAATCACTTCCTTCTTGAAGTGGGAACCATTATCTGAAATGATCTCGTTCGGGACCCCATAGCGAGCCTTCAACACTGCATAAGATTGGGCTTCAACCCACTTTGTGAAATAGCCTATCGCGACCAGAATGAACTCATGCCCATTGGACCCTTTTGGAGTGACAGCCTCGATCACATCAATCCCCCAGACTGAAAATGGCCATGGCGAAGTCATGTTGTATAGCTTCGACGACGGAATGTTCATGCGGTTTGCATGGATCTGACATTTATGGCATCGTCGGACGAAGCCGATACAATCCTCCTCTATGGTGGACCAGTAGTAACCCTGTCTAAGGATCTTCCGGGCCAGCATCACCCCGTTCATGTGCGCTCCACACTCTCCTCTATGGATGGCCTCCATCAGGCGCTTGGACTCTTTAGCATCAACACACAACTTATGCATCCCGAGATGACCTCTCTTAAACAGTTTACCCCCACAGACGATGAACTGAGCAGCCATTCTTCGAATTGCCCTCTTATCTTTGGCATTTGCCCCTGGTGGATATGCCTCTTTTTCCAAGAAGTTCCAAACATTGTAATACCAGGGGTTCTCATCTTGAACCTCATCTATGGCAGCAATCAGCTCGTAGGCCGGTACAAATTTCTGGTCAATGATGATCAGAAGCATCTGGACTCCAAAAGGGATGTCGATCATAGAGGATAGAGTTGTTAGTGAATCTGCGAACCTATTGTTCTCTCTTAACGGATGAGCGAAGTTCAGCTTCTCAAACCGAGGAATCAACAAGTCGAAGGTCTGGTGGTATATTCTCATCTCTTTTTCTTTGACTTTCCAATCTCCTTTAGCTTGAGATACAACAAGGTTTGAGTCCCCGATGACGTCCAATCGTTTTGCCCCTAGTTCTAGGGTGGCTTCTAAACCAGCAATACATGCCTCATATTCTGTTTCATTGTTCGAGACTTTGAACCAGAGTTTGAATGCTAAAGGTATACGGGAATTGTCGGGCGCTATTGGCAACACCCCTATCCCATACCCGTATTAGTTTGACGCTCCGTCAAAGTACATCGTCCAGGTTTCGTCTTCGACATGCAAAATGGCCTCGTCTGGGAATAGGTACTCAACTGCTTCATCCCCTTCCATAGGGTGATCGGCTAGGAACTCCGCTACCGCTCTTCCCTTTACTGACTTGCGAGACACATACTTCAGATCAAATTTAGAAAGCAGAAGCAACCAACAGGCTAGCCTATCTATAAGTGCCGGTTTCTCGATGAGATATTTGATGGGATCTAATCTTGAAACCAGTATTACAGAGTGAGCTAACAAGTAGTGCCGTAGCTTCTTGGTAGCCCATACCAAGGCCAAACAAGCCTTCTCGAGCGGAGTGTAGCGGGTCTGGTAACCCAACATCTTCTTGCTCATGTAGTAGGTAGCTCTCTCCACCTTGTCCTCAGACTCTTGTGCAAGCATGCAACCCATTGTAGTTTCAGTCACTAAAAGTTACAGAATCAACGGTTTTCTCGGCTCAGGCGGTGACAACACGGGTGGGTTCTGTAAGTATTGCTTGATCTGTTCAAAGCAGCTTGGCATCGACCGTCCCATTAGAACTTCGTTCCTTTCTTCAGGAGACCAAAGAGTGGTTCACAAGTCAAGGTTAATTTAGCAATAAATCGTCTTATGAATTGCATTTTATCCAGAAAGCCTCGCACCTCCTTTTCAGTCCTTGGTGGTGGCATTTCTAGAATGGCCTTGAGTTTGGAAGGGTCGACTTCGATTCCTCTTTTTGTAATCAAGAACCCCAGCATTTTCCTTGCTGTAACACCAAACGTATATTTCTGAGGATTCAGCTGCAACCGAAATTCTTTGATCCTTTGAAAGAACTTTTGCAAGGCAGTGTAGTGGCCCTCTCTTTCTTTGGACTTGACCATCATGTCGTCCACGTACACCTCAACCTCTTTGTGTATCATGTAATGCAATATCGTGGTCGCTGCCCGTTGATATGTAGCTCCAGCATTCTTCAGTCCAAACAGCATCACCCTATAACAATAGGTCCCCCACGGGGTGGTAAAAGCAGTCTTCTCCCGGTCTTCGGGTGCCATTACAATCTGATTGTAGCCTGAAAAGCCATCCATAAACGAAAGCAACGCATGCCCCGCAGTGAAGTCCACTAACTCATCGATATGCGGCAAAGGAAAGTCATCCTTCGGACTGGCTTTGTTCAAATCCCTGAAGTCCACACATACTCGAATTTTGCCGTCTTTCTTCGGCACTGGAACTATGTTGGCCAATCAAGTTGGGTATTCAGATACCAGCAGGAACCCTACGTCAATTTGCTGGGTAACCTCTTCTTTGATCTTGATAGGCCAGTCTGGGTGGATTCTTCTGAGCTTCTGCTTAACAGATCGGGCCTCGGGGTCAAGAGGGATCCGGTGCTGTACAATCTCAGGATCGATTCTAGGCATGTCTTCGTAGGACCACGCAAAAACATCTTTGAAATCTTTTAATAAAGCGACTAAGCGCTCGCGCTCCTCTGAAGACAACGTGGACCCGATCTGGACCAGTCGCGGGTCCTTCTCAGTACCAATGTTAATTTGGGGGATTTTATCAACCAGTGGTTTTACAAACCTCTCCTGCTCTTGTTCTAGCAAATATTTCAAAATTGGAGGAATTTCTTCCTCGTCATTTTCATCGAAGGTTTGAAAGTCTAAATTAATGCGATAAATCAAAGGCACAGAAAAATAATCGAAAGCCACAGCCATTCCGTTCTCATTAATCACTTCATCCAGTCCATCTGATTCTTCTGTTACAACAGACTCAAAAGAGAAAGAAAAAGACGACCTGGACAAGACTGTGGCATCCCGGTTGTCACTCCCAGGAATACCAGACTCAGACTCAGACGAGCTAGAATCTGATTCCAACTCTACGGACTCAGTGGAATCAGATTCTGGCTCACTACCTGACCCGGTGCTGCTTGATAAGAATCCCTCCACATACTGCCAGACGAGGGAGGGTGCGATAGATGCATCCAAAATGCTCAAAGATGGGCTCGCAGCCGTTTCATTCCCAATCATAGACACTGAGAGATCATCCCTTAAGCACTCATGTACGATCGGAGGATTTGATAGTAGACAAGGCAGTGCTACCCCCATTTCGATCTCGGTGCTCTCGGAATCCACTTCCTTACACTGCTCAACCTCAGCTGATGGGTCTGTCTGCTCCTTGGCAACATCATCCCCGGATAACTGCAAGTCGAAGAAGATCTCAAATCCTGGCAGGCGCCTTTTCTCTGCGTTCAACCATGGCTCTGGGAAGCCGCAAAATGGAAAGTCTTCTCCCTCCTGGACGAAGTGTCTGTTCAGGGTGCCCTGAATAGGCCGACGCATCAAATGAAAATGCCTCCCGGTCTGCTTGGCTCTGGTTCTCCCAGCCATTTCTTTACCTTTTCTCACCCAGTCCTCTTTGGTGGGCAAATAACCCAGACCAAAGGTATGCGGGTTGTGCGGCACTTCGACTGATACTGTAATGCCCTTCCGGCCACTTTTTCCTAGTCCCATCCCAGGGATATGCTGGAGCTTGTTCATGAGGTACACTGACTGTGCGCTGACATACAACCCCTCATCAACAATTAAGATATTCTGAACAACTCGGGCCTCGGCTAGGGTGAATCCTGATAGGAACACATCTTCCGTGCCATGCTCGATTTCCAAAACCAGTGTAGACACCTCTGGTGGCGGATGGATTGACGAATTCCCAAAAACTATAGCCACCCCTTTCCCGTGGGGGTATTTCAACATCTGATGCAGGGTGGAAGAAACTGCCTTTACCTGGTGCAGCCACGACCGCCCCAAGAGTAGATTAAAGATTACGGGAACGTCCAAGACATGAAAGTCAATCTTGTGTTGTCCTGGACCAACCTGAGTCTGGATCTACACAGTCCCCATCACTTCTCTGCTAGTATTGTCATAGGCCTTTATCACCTGGCCAGTTGGTACAAAGTCCGCGGGCTTCAACCCGATTGCATATGCTAATCTCAACGGGCACACGTTAATGGCGGATCCTGTATCGACAAGAACCACTGATATCCATTTGTCTCTACATTCCACAGAGATGTAGAGAGGTTTGTTGTGATTTGCGCCCTCAAGCGGCAGTTCCTTGTCACAAAAGGTCAACGTCGGGGAAGCTCCTCCCGGAAAAACCAATTCTACCAGCTGCTCAGGCGTGGTATCTATTGAAAGTTTAGCCTTGTCCATTGCAGAGAGGACGGCTTGTCTATGTACTCTTGAAGCCATAAGCAGTCCCCAGATGGAGATGTCTGCTTGTATCTTCTTGAGCTGTTTCAGCACAGCTTCTTCTTCGAGTAGCTTTTTTTTTTGCTTTTCCGCCTCTTTGTCCTTTTCAGACGCCTCTGGTTCATCTAAGTGCGGGGGCTTGAAATACTGCCCGCTCCTAGTCATGTGGTCAACTTCACCAATATACCAGGTATCATCCGTCTGGTTATTCCCCCAGTCCTTATCCGTGTGGGCAAGACATAGGTCATCATCTTTCCACCACATACCATCGGCAGCCGACAGACACCTGTCCGGCTCCGTTACAACTATTCTTGTGCCCACAGCACCTTCCATTCCTATGTTCGCAGCATGCTTTGTCCCCAACTTTGGCCTTTTTGACTCTCTCAGAATCCTCGACCCTTTCCCGCTCAAACTGCTTTACGCCTGCTGTTCAGTATCTTCTGTTTCCAAACTGCCTGTATTCTGAGCAAAATTCTTTACACTGGTGCTCTCCGGCGATGCACTCTGCTCTTCGGTCCTTCCGGCCACAGTTGATGTCCCTGTCCCTGACGGATCCTGTTCTAGCTGAGGTTGTTCAACAACATCTGGCTAGTCGTCAAGCCACCCAGTAGATTCTGCTGACTCATCAAACCAATTAACTGCCACGTCCCTTGAGTCCTGCTCGTCAAAAAATTGAAGGTTAGCAATGTCCTCTTCTAGTTCTGCCAGGTCATCCAGTCCCTGATTAAGTCCATCTTCCTGTACTACACAAGTCTCTGCTCCTGCTGGCAATTCCACATCAGGCCTAGCCTGGCCTGCTGATATAATGTAATTGCTTGGGTCGTACATTAAACTCTCAGACCCCTCAGGCTCTATATAATCATTCTAATCTGCCCTCATAATCGACCCACTTCCATCTTCGATGGCCACCACCACCGTCTTAGGCTGGGTTTGGGAGATATCCAACATGCACACGTCAGTGCTGTTAGGAATGAACACCTTCGGCTTGGGTAGGTGAGAAGAGGTGATATATATACTAGGGTTATATGACACAACCCCAGTTTGGATTAGATTGATGCGTTTGGGAGGTGGAGCTTGGTTATGTGGTGGGAGAGGGTTGGTTGTGACATTCGGTTTCTCCAGAGGCACGATCACCCTGTTGTCAATGAGATCCTGAATCTCATGACGCAATCGAAAGCATTGGTCAGTGTCATGACCATGCTGTTGGTGAAAGGCGCAGTACTTGGCCGGGTTATGGGAAGCGGAAAATTTATCTGGTAGTGGCTGTGGCTCTAGGGGCTTCAAGTGCCCTTTCTTGATCAAAACCCCCAGAGCTTTGGATAGGGGCATATATAATGGAGTGAAGGTTCTTTGGCCTCGAGGTGAATACATGGTTGTTTGTGAGCTACTTCCGGATGCGCTGGTGAATGGTGTAGCTGCAAGGGTTCTTAGGGTGGTGGTGGTAGTGACCATTCCCACATCTGAAGATCTGGTAGCTGCAGCACTACTTGTGCCTGCATTTGTACTACGGTTGAATGCCCTCTTAGGCTGCTCTCTGTCTTGGTCAATCAGACCTTGTTTCATAGCGTCCTCGATTTGCACCCCTATCTCATGTAGATCTGCAAAGGTGGGGAGGGGGAGAACGATCATCTTCTACATAAGCTTGGGCTGGAGGTTGCGCACAACCATCCGAATCTGATCTTTGTCAACAGGCCTGATGGTCATCATCGAGGCTTTGGCCCTCTACTGGGTCACAAAATCGGAGAAACTCTCCTTCGGCTCTTGCCTAGTTGTCTCAAGATCACGGGTTGTGACATCGATCTACGTATTATAGGAATATTGAGCTATGAAGGCCTCGGCCATCTCTTCCTAGTTCCTCTTGATAAAATCTTCCAGTTTTGTATGCTAAATAACTGTTACACCTGACAGGGTCCGGTCAAACAAGGAAAGCTTCTGCAATCTGGAGAGGCCCATCGACCTTAGTATATCTGAAAACAGCCGCAAATGCACCATAGGATCTCCAGACCCGTCAAAACGATCTATGTGCGGCATTTTAAACTGGTCTGGCAGTGTCACGGCCGAGTCGGTGTACCCATCATCAATATCCGGAATGGACTTCACACCCTGAGATTTCTTGAACAGCTTTTCAAGCTTGCTCACTTTTAACGCTGTGGGGTCCACCTCAAACTCAAAGGGAGAATCTGGTAGGTTGGTCTATGCCTTGGATAGCTGGGGTAGGATCGGGGGCGGAGCCGGCCCGTTGGATCGTCCGTATTTTCCTGGACGTTGGGTGCCTCTCCGAGTATTGGAACTCTTGGTGGGGGAGGAGCTTGGTGTGAAGTAGATGCTCCGGTTTGCTGCTGTAGCCTGGTGATTAACTCTACCTGTTGGGCCATGACCTCGGCCTGGCTTGCGGAAAATGCTGCTTGACGGGCAGCGTTTTGTTGCATGGTTTTCATACTTTCCTGAAACTGACGCATCATCTCCCCTAAGCCTGCCATATTGTACTGACCTAACTGAATAATTGGTATATCTGTCCCTACAATAGAAACTGAGACCTCAGCCTGACTGTTCACTGGTGGGGTAGACCACTGATCTGGCGACAGCTGTACCGATACACTGCGCCTTTTTGACCTCCGTCTGGTAACCGGGGGTACAGAAAGGAACACTGCTTGTCCGTCTATTAGATCCCTGGATTGATTAAGTCTACAACCTCTAACCTAGAGTGCTCGGGGGATATCTAACTGGTCAGATGTAATGGTGCTAAACTACCGTGCAAAAACATAAATAAAAGCATAATAAGGAAAATAAAATGACCAGAAAAACGGACAGTATAACAGCTTGAATAAAGACAACAAACAGTTGGCAAACACAAGCTGAACGAACTGTTCTCAACTGCCAATCACTGTTCCCAAAATCACTGCCCCAAATCTGAATCTGATACCCGCAGATATGACTGACTCTTAAAATACTGATGCCTGCAGGCCTGATACCCAGACTCGCAAACTGATACGTGCATTCCCTGTAGAGACAAACTCAAAAAGCACATAGCAAGCAAATGAGAGCCAAAACACCCCTATGTTGGGGTAGGGTTTCCTTGTCCTATTTTGTCAGGAGCTAGGGTTTCACTACACACACAGCGGTTTCAAACAACCTATATTCATGTAAGCAACCTGTCCTAGTTTGGAATAGTCACTATGGATTCCGAATATGCACTAGGTTGAATGGTCAAAAAGGGTGCCCCGGTAAAAACCGGGGTTTGTGTTCCCATCATGGCAGAGCCCGCAGCCGGTCAGCCTTATGGAACGCTTCTCGAAGCGAGCCTCCGGAAAACCGATCAGGAATAGCATAGGGTAAACACGGTGTCCTAGGTGCACCAATGCCAACGCAATGCAAAGAGACACATAAGTGTAGTCAAAACAAGATATCATGAGTTCGAGTCAAGTTCTCTAACTCCCCAACAAAGTCGCCAGAAATTGTAGAAGCACCCTTGGGCTTCACGCTACAGTTCGGACTCAAATGTCACGGTTCTTAATCTGATCTCACAATGTGCGATGTGAGATTGATAAATCACCAAAGAGTCCAAATCCGGCAAATCATTTTGGAAAACTGATTTTTATAAAGAAGTGCCAAACATGGACTGCTTTGCTAGATACAGAGTCGCCAGCTAAATATTTTATTTTGGGAGAGGGGAAGGTCATCTATGAGCACCAAAGTTGCCTCAGCTCGGGAACTTGGATACGAGAGGGGAAGGTCATCTATGAGCACCTCCGCTCGCCCGATCAAAGATCGACCTGTACTAAGCATGATATGTTGTTTTTGAAAACACATGCGTTCTTATTCCAGTTATTAGCTAGATTTACTATGTGATGCACACAACACACAAGTATAGACTAGATCGCCTAATTTGGAACAAAGCATTGCATATCCGTTTGTTTGAAAAATGATTTGAAGTTTGCTACTTGCGAGTAGGCTAAAATGCAGATTTCAATGAATTGTCCCAATTCAAGTAATCCATCCTTCACCCACAGGCATTCAGGCAGTTATATCATATAAGCGATTAGCCTCACGGCAAGCATGCTAACATGGCAACATTAACACACATGCAGTATGCTAACGCATAAACATTCACAGTGTACTCCGAGCCAAAATAGAGAACTAGTTAGAAATCAACGAATGACCCTAGTTCATGTTAAAATGGCTAATGCATTGCATGCAAAGTGCAACTAGAATAGGCTTGGCTAATCTAAAATGGCATGTGAAATGCGACAATTCGATACATGTATTCAAATTGGAATTGAAATACAATGCAGTTAGTATGATGCGCCGAGCTCGGTGTCTGCAATACAGATGAATGATGCAAACATGCATAGCATAAGGATGCTAATTGAAATATGCCCTAGAACTAACCATCGTAAGTGGTTAAGTAAAAGGGAGAAAGAAATGGGGGTTGGAAGACATGCATCACACACATGCACGCTTATTACACCAACTGGCTCTCTCGACGGAGGGTCCGAAAGAATAATACAAATTATCTAATTAACTAACTAACAAGCTAATTAATTATTACACAACCCTTAACTAATTAAACAAATTAATTAAGCTATGAAAACAGTAAAACAGCCTCGGGAAGAGAGACAAATGCATGATCGGTCGGCTTCGCTCGAAAATCCGTTGCCATGCCTCATGTTGCCTCTGCTTGCACTGCTCTGTACCTCTAAAAATTGTGCCAACTTCTGTGGCACTTCTGAACCATCTTGTGTACACTGTGGGAGGTCATCGACCAAGAGATGATGCCATCGGCCACGGGAAGTCGGCCATTGACGAAATATAAGGCTCTCGGCCAGACATTATTAGCCGATCGGCATTGAATATGGTCGATCGACCCTCTCTTCTTGTGAAAAGCTCCTGTTGCTGCAGCAGAGGACAAACAGAACATAGCAATACATTTACAAGACAATGTCTGCACAACTACACCCCTTATCATGTTTAAGACTCAAAGGTGTGTAGTTCTCGAACCTCGGACCACCAATCACGCATTCCAATGCATGATGGCCAAAGGAGCCAAGTGTGCAATTCAATATCAAATGAAATGCACAAAACACATAAGGGCCCCCAATCTCTATCATGCTTGATCAAGAGACAGGGGATGCATGCACAATGCAATGCAACCTAAGCATGCAAGCAAGCTAATGCAACATGAGCATACAAGCAATTAAACATGCAACAACATGAAATCCAAGCATACAAACGTGCATGCATACAATGTAATAGGCATGCAACAACAATACCAATAACAAACATGCAACAACATGTAATCTAACAAGTATGCAAGATAGATGAGCATGCAACAACATGTCAATTAGCAAGCATGCAACAAGCATGTAAGCATAATGTAATAGGACTAGCATGCCACAACATGCAAGGGAACTAATATGCAACAACATATAATGTACCAAGTATGCAATAAGCATGCGACAACATGCGAGGTAAACATGCAACAACATGCGAAAGGATGGACTTAAACTAAAGTGGACAACTCTTAAATATGCCCAAATCAGTGGCCGAAATGCTATGGAAATGAAGACAAAGGTGCATACAAACATGCATGCCAATTGGCCTATCACCTAAGCATAGGAGGCCAATTTTCAAGAACACTTAAAAGGGGAAAAATACGGACATGTGACATACATTATAAGCTCTGAAATCATATTAGGAAAGGTGCCAAACCAAACAAACAAAGCAAGCAAGTCATGCGAAAAGGCTTAAAGCTTGAAACTAGCCAAGGGGCTCAAACTAAGGCTATGCAAAATCTGAAGCAAATGACAAGTATAATCCAAAACAGTCCTAGATCATGCCAAAATGAGCCTAAAACATGCAAGGACCAAAGCCAAAATAAGCTAGAACAAAGGGCCGAAAGCATGAGGCATGCAAGGCTACAAAAGAGGTGTCACGCTACACTTATCAAAACCAAACATGGCATGACTTAAGCAATGAAAAACAGAGTTATGGCATGGTAAAATAAGACCAAAAACCCACTTAGATGGCATCCCAAAGACCTAAACATGATGGCACACACAATGACCCATTCATGAGGCATAAAACATCACCTCTTTAAAGCATTAAAGGAGTGACAAGTGCAAGTGCTTGAGCATGAAACATGGATTGAAATAGTATAACAAATGATGCCAAATCATTGAAATGGTCCAAGTAAAGCATGCTAGTGACTTGGACACTCAAAGCTAACAAGCTAGAATGCCTTAGGGATATACAAAGCATGGCATATATGATCAAAACAACACAAAACAGAGCTTAAGCATGGTAAAACAAGGCTAAAAGCTCTTTTGAATTGAGCCAAAATATGCAAGCATGATGGACTAAACACAAGATGCATGCTAAGGCAATAGAGAGGATTACAAGACAAGTACATGGTGCATGCAAGAAGCCATTAAACCAACCTTAGACAGAGGTAAAACATGGAAAAATAACACCAAATACTTGTTGAAATGGAGCTAAAACAAGCTAAGCAAACATGCTACCAATATAAGCCATTTATACTAGCATTCAAGACAATAAGGAGAGGGGATGACCCTCTCCTATTTAGGACTCCAAAACCACCTTCCCACCACTAAAAATCCTCTGGATTTCAGTGGTAGGAAGGTTATGCAAAGCCAAGAACAAGGGCTAAAAGAGATGGCCTAAAACAAGGCCTAAGAGGGGGGAAAAAACCCCAAACCAAAAAGTGACCTTAAACAAAGGTCTAAATCAAGTAAAAATAGAACTTTTATTAGTTAATAGCTAAGCTTAAAACAATAAGCAAGAAGGGCTAAAAGCTTAAGCAAGAATGGGGTATTAAAAGCAAGTTTGCTCACCCTTGAAGAACCTTTTCAAGAACACCACTCCAGCAACTTTCTCTGATCAAAATCACCTCAAGAACCCTAACACCAACTCCCTAGCACCTCAGCAACCAAGGATGGTGTATTGCTAGGTGTTTGTGTGCAATAGTGAGAACAAAACACCCTTTAGAGCACAAAAACACACACAAAGATATAAAGAGAGGGAAATATAGAGATAGATAGATACAACTTCTCTAACCCTATTTTTCAGAACCCTTGAGGAGGGAGGAGATGGTTCTCTCTTATAGAGAACCAAAAGCAAAGCTTCTTGAGGAAGCTAAGCAAAGGGGCAAATCCCTCCATACACGTGTATGAGGGGGAATTGTGGATGTCAGCTGTGACAGCTGGCATAAAATATCTGCAAAAAGTAGATGAACAGGGTTTGGCTAGAAAATATGGCCGATCGACCAACATAAGGGCCGACCGACCAAAAAAAGTGCCGATCGGCCAACACTTTTGGCCGATGGCGAGAAAACATGGCCGATGGGTTGAGGGAATGGACAACAAGCCGCCCTCTTCTCTCAGAAGGAAAAAAACATAAGTGCTTGGTCCACAACCAAGCACAAAACAGACAAGCGGAGAGATCTTGAGGCAAGGCGCGCGACCGAGGCCTCTGGGAACTCAAAACGAACACAGGCATGGATGATCATCGAGTGTTCAAACAATGACGTCCAAGTCTTGAGGACGGTCAAAAATGGGGTGTCTACAGTTTCCTTCCAGTGTCTGTGTTTACAATTTGAACTTCTGGGAGTGGGGTGTCCTTCGCTTGAGCCATGGGTTGGTCGCTCGAGTTATATTCTATGTTTGGCACTCAAGTAGTCTTTCTTTTGTTCGAGCGGTCTCTTGCAGGTCTTAACTACTGAAAGGGTGTCATTGTGCACTCAAGAAGTTCCTTGCATCTGACGCTTTAGCGGTGTTTTGGTTGCTCAAGCGGTTTGTGCGTATATCATTATGAGAGAAAGATCTTTTCAGTTACTTTTTTATCTCTCTCTCTCTAAAAGTTAACTTATCAAATTTCTTCACTTTCTCTCTCTAGTTCTTGTCTAAACACCCCAAATACACCCAAATTCGTTGATCTTGCCACCATAGTGCTTTGGAGAAAAGTGTAGAGCTCGTAGAGGTGAACATTCTAATCCGAAAAGTTTTCATTTTCGACTCCATCAAAAGTTGGGTCTTGTTTTCTTTTTCTTCTACTCTTGAGGTAGGGATGTCTTTAACCTCCTCGTTTGATTCTTAGCCTCGTTATATGTTCCTTGAAAACTATTGTTATTTGGGAGTTGTGGGTTTGATTTAGGGTTTGGTTTCGGAAATATAAAAGAGGGGGAAAATGTTGTGAAAATGAGTATATTGTTGAGTTGTGTTGAAATATTGAAAATCTCCCCTTTAAATGTGTCTTGGAAAGGAATTGATGTTTTGTTGGAAATCTTGGAAATCATTGGTTTGAACTAAGAAAAGAGGGAAAGGATGTTGAGTTTTTTAAATAATAAAATGAAGGTATCTTTTGATGAAGAGAATGGAGTTGGATATGTATTGTCACTCTTATATTGAGATTATGAAATTATAATTGTTGTTAGAGATTTATTTTTTATGTAGAGATATTTGTTTTAGGCTATTGGTGGAGGATACTTTGATTGTTGGGGTGTGGTTGTGGTATTATTTATGTTGTCCAGTGTATCCTTGGTGAAAGTCCAGAAACCCACGCGGTTAGGTGGCAATTCTTTTGGTTACTACCGGTAAAATGACTTTGGTAGTACTTGTATAGCCTACTAGCAGACACGTACCTAGAGATTCCCAGTGTTGTGTATCCACTGCCTTGCTTTTTGATTTAAAAATCATTATTTTACGAATTGATTTGTAAACATGGCATTGCATTGCTTTAAAAGAGAAAGTGTAATATTTTGATAAATGGCATACATATGTATTTACCATATGACTTTGTTAAGCATCATATAGTGCGTTCAAGAATTCTTTATTGGGTTTTAGTTTACCTTATGTGGAAACCAACTTTCAGCTACAGATGGTATGCCTTCGCTAAGGACTTAGCTCAGGAGGATTGTGGAGCTAAAGGCTCATTTTTATTTATTTTTTATTGTAAATATCTTTTGTACAAGCCTTAGGCTTTGTTTTGGACTTGACCCACTTTTGTTGTAACCAAGCATCGTCTTGGAAATATGTAACCATTAGGGCATAAACTTATTTGTATTTCATTTTGTTTCAAGATATTCATACATGTCATATGCTATAGATTCATGATCTAGGATTTATGAATGTATACATGCATATGACATCTTTTGTATTGTTAAAGAGAATCAATGAAAGGCTAATATTTTGTAAATTTCCGCTTTTCCATTGTATGTCATGAGGTGGTTAGTTATGATTTTGGGGCGTTACAACTTGATATTAGAGCTTACCGGGTTTGGATAGTTTGGTCTCGTGGGAAGTGGTTATTACCACATTGAGTTTGTCTCGCTAGATAATGATAGATGTATACCTAGTATGTTATGTGATAAAATATTTGTGTGATTGAGTATGAAATTTAGTTCCTAAGATATTGGTTGTGTCTACGAATTCCTAAAAGTCTCGTTAGAAGAGTACTTGATCACTGCTTATTCTAATAGGAACTTTGGCAATGACGCGGAATGGTCATTATCTAGAAAATAAATTCGTCTATGAATACTTGATTTGGTGCTTCGGTGTAGTTAAATTATTTGTAGGTCTTAGGACGTGTGAATTTGCTGAGGCACATTATGAATGTGCTAAATTTTGTTTTACCTTTATTAGTATGTGGTGGTAGGCATGGTAGGCCTTGGTGGCAAGAAGTGCCGATTTTGGATGAAATTTCGGTATAGAAAGAGGGAGTTAGTTAGGCAAACGTTGTTGAGCTAGCAGGTCAGCAAGCCATGGGCGCATTAGCTTGCGAAATGGAAAGAGCGTTGTAGGAATCCATGGACATCTCAGAGCTGAGAATCAAGTCTAGGCCCATGTTGTGGAGATAGGGCCATCTTTTCTGAAGAGGGAGTTCTTCCGGTCATATTCGGATGAGTTTATCGGGGATTTGAAAGAGCCACACAAGGCCGATGAGTGGCTTGAGCAGATGGTGAAGACGTTTGAGATGCTTGGCATTAAGGATGATGGTTTGAGGGTGACCTTGGCAGCCTTTCAACTGAAAGGTGATGTGGGTCAATGGTGGAAGTTTGTGAGGGGTTGCATTGGGGTGACTTCGGAGGCTTTTGTTACTACCTTACAGGACAAGTTTTTACCACCCACAATGATGGAGAAGTTGAGAGAGCAGTTTATGAAGCTCAAGCAATTGAGTACACCCGTGGCCAAGTTTGAAGCAGCATTCACTAGCCTTTCGAGGTTTGCACCGAAACTTGTGGCAACGGAGGAGTGTCATTGTATTGAATTCGAGAAAAGATTGAGGACCAGGCTTTTTTTCAAGGTGGCTGGGTCTATGATTCGGGATTATGGACGCCTTAGCAAATCGGTGGGCTAGTTGGAGGTGGTGATGTAGGCAGATGAAGAACGGGTGAAAGGCTCTAGGTAGAGAGAGCAGGAGTCTGAGGGGGATAAGGACAACATGAAGCAGGCACAATCTGTCATAAGCCGTCCCTTGGTGCACCCTTTGATTTGTTACCATCACCATTTAGTACTGTAGACGTGCCCCGAGAACTCTGCTCCGCACGCGAAGGCGCGAATTGTAGTTCTAGGTTACTACAAGTTCGGACTCATGTCACGGTTCTGAATCTAATCTCACAAAGTGCAATGTGAGACCGATAAATCACCAAAGAGTCCAAATCTGACAAATCATTTTGAAAAAATGATTTTTAATAAAGAAGTGCCAAACATGGACTGCTTTGCCAGATACAGAGTCGCCACCTAAATATTTTACTTTGGGGATTTAAGAAACCCTGACTTGTGCCTCAGGCCACGTGTCCGTCATCACCAAAGTTATCTCGGCTCGGGAACTTGGGTACGAGAGGGGAAGGTCATGCAATGAGCACCCCCGCTCGCCTGATCAAAGATCGACCTGTACTAAGCATGATATTTTGTTTTTGAAAACACGTGTTCTTATTCCGGTTATTAACGTAGAATTACTATGTGATGCACACAGCATACAAGTATAGACTAGATCGCCTAAGTTGGAACCAAACATTGCATGTTCGTTTGTTTGAAAACGGTTTGAAAATTTGCTACTCCCAAGTAGGCTAAAACGAGGATTTCAATGAATTGATCCAATTCAAGTAATCCAACCTTCACCCACAGGCATTCAGGCAGTTAAACACTTAAGCAGTTAGCCTCATGGCAAGCATGCTTTCATAGAAACATTAACACACATGCAGTATGCTGAAGCGTAAACACTCACAGTGTACTCCGAGCCAAAACAAAGAACTAGTTAGAAATCATGCATGATCCTAGTTCATGTTAAGATGGCTAATGCAACACATGCAAAATGCAACTAAAATAGGCTCGGCTATTCTAAGATGGCATATGAAATGCAACTTGATAACATGCTGTTGAACACGTATTCAAGTAGATGTATTGAAATACAATACAGTTTGTATGATGCGCCAAGCCCGGTGCATGCAAAATAGATGAATGGATACACGCATACGAAGCATAAGGATGCTAATCGAAATATGCCCTAAAACTAACCATCGTAAGCGGTTAAGTAAAAGGGAGAAAGAAATGGGGATTGGAAGACATGCATCACACACACGCACGCTTATTACAACAGTTGGCCCTCTCGACGGAGGGTCCGAATAAGAAGCTAACTAGCTAATCTGAGCTAATTAAACTACTTATTACATCATAAAACTAATTAACTAACAAGCTAATTAATTAAGTACAAAACGAAGCTAATTAACCTACAAGTTAACTAACTAGTTATTACAATACAAATAAGCAGCTAAACGCATTAACTACTTAGGTACAAAACCAAAACATAAACTAGCTAAGGAAAGCAGTAAAGTAATGTCCTAAGAGGAAGAAGAGTATGCATGCCCGGTCGCCTCGTTCGAAAATCCGTCTCGATGCCCCAACTTGCCTCTGTTTGCAACTGTTCTTAGAACCTTGCACCAAGCTCCAGAAAGCTTCTAACTCACCTTGGGGACCTGCAGGAGCATGGCCGACCACCTAGGGATGTTTCCAGCCACTGGCCGACCACTTTCCATTGCTGCAGACCAGAAAAAGTGGTCGGCCAGCTAGTTCTTCTGGTCGGCCGCCCAGTTTTTTGCTGCACTTCTCCAATTTGCTGCAACAGAGAGCAAGAAAGGGCATGACAATGTATTTGCAAGATATGTGTGCACAACCACCCTTCCTATCATTTCATAAGCTCAAGGGAGTGCGGTTCTCGACCCTCGGGCCACCAATCATGCATCTCGATACATGATGGCCGAGAAGCCAAATTGCACAATTCAATATAAAATGAATGCACAAGTAAACACATAAAGCCTAGAACTCTATCATGCTTGATCAAGAGTGTCGGCGACCGAGAATTGAGGCACGTTTCATCACTTCAAGTATGAAACGACCCTCGTTTCTCATGTTTGGACTAACACCTATTCCAAACAAAATGCAACAAATAACATGGCATACACAATGCAATGCAACATCAAGCATGCAAACATGCAATGCAAGGGACAAGTATGCAACAACATGCAATGCAACATGGCATACTCAATGCGATGAATAACAAGGCATACTCAATGCAATGTGATTATGGCATACATAATGCGGACAAGAAAATGGCATACACAATGCAAACAACAACATAACATGCACAATGCGATATAACATGGCATACACAATGCTCAATGGACTTAAACCGAATGTGGGTGAACCTCAGCCATGCCCAAAACAGTGGCCATAACACCAAAAGAAAGGCACAAAAAGGCAAGACATGCATGCTCAATGCAATGGCCTATCAAATAGGCCTAAGAACACAACTCTCAAGCATGATGGAGAAGCGATAAACACGGAAGTGTGACAACACTAAAGGTTCTGAAATCAAGTGTGAAATGATGCCAAATCATTCAAACAACACAAGTAAAGCATGCAAGAGGACCTAAGGCACAAGGCCATTAAAGGGACTACACAAAGGGGCATGCAATACATGGCACAAATGATTGAACCAATCATGGATAGAGCTCAAATAGGTCTAAACAAAGACCAAAACATGCTGAGATGGGGGGCTCAAGGACCTAGGCAAGATGGCATACATGCTAGGCCACAAACAAGGTAACAATGCATAACACTCAAAGGCACTTAAAGAGTGGAAGAAGTAGGAACATGGCAAGTCTATATACTCTGAAATGTCATGTTAAAGGATGCCAAATCATGTACACAACACAAATGAAGCATGCTATGGTACCCAAAGCTTGAAGCTAGCATAAGCATTTGCACTACAACTATGCAAAACATGAAACATATGGTCATGGAAACCCAAAAAAGTCCTAGAACATGTCAAAATGATGCTAAAACATGTATGGAAGGAAGCCAAAATAAGCAAGCATGAAGGGCATAAAGCATGGAATATGCAAGGCAAATATGGTGGATTATACTACACCTACTAAGACCAAGCATGAGATGACTTAACCAACAAAAATTAGAGTTATATCATGGCAAAATAACCCCAAAAACACATTGAAATGATAGCTCGCAAGCTTAGGCATGAAGGCATAGGCATAAAGGGGAAACCCTCCAACGCATTGAAAGAGTGACAAAAGTGAGTGTATGGCCATACTATATGGACTAAAATAACATTTCAAATGATGTCAAATCATGAAAATAGTCCAAGTAATGCATGCTAGTGGACTCGATACACAAAGCTAATAAGTGAGAATGCACTATAGCTATACAAAGTAAGGCATGCATGACCAAAACAACACGAATCAGAGCTAGAGCATGCTGAAACATGGACAAAAGCTTCTTAGAGTTAAGCCAAAAGCATGCTAGAATGATAGTCAAAAGCATGGTACACATTAGGCTAGTTCATGGAATTGCACTACAAGTGCATGGAGCATGAATGAGGCTATCAAACCAAACCTTAATAGAGGTATATCTGGCAAAAAAACACCAAGAACACACTGAGATGGACTCAAAACAAGCTAGAATGACATGCTACTTCATGAGCCATACAAAGCTAGTTTATGAGGATTACACTACAAGTGTATAAGGCATGCAAGGGATGACAAAACCAAGTCAAAACAGTGTTATGCCATGCTGAAATAAGGCCTAAAATAGGCTGAGATGTGGCCAACACAAGCTTAACAAATGTGCTCAAACATAAGGCATTCAAAGCAAGCATTGAAGACACAAGGAGAGGGGATGACCCTCTCCTATTTGGGACCTCAAAACACCATTTCCACCACTAAAATTCCACTGAGTTTCAGTGGTGAGAAGGCCAAAACAAGGTGATCCCAATAGCTTACAAGCATGGTACAAAACAAGGCCTAACAAGGCACAAGAGGGGGTAGACCACCCCCAACACAAAAGTGACCTTAAACAAACATGCTAAGGACTAAAATCAGAACTTTTTGCAGTAGAAAGTCAAGGCAAAAACAGCATGCAAATAGCTTCAAAAGCTTAATCAAAACAAAGGGTTAAAGGGTTAGTTGACTCACCCTTGTAGAACCTCTTCAAGGCTACCACTCCAGCAGCTTTATTGGATCAAAACCAGTCCAAAAGCACCAAAACAAACCTCAAGAAGCCTCAGCAACAAAATGATGGTGTTTGAGTGTGTGTTTGTGTGCAATAGTATGGAAAAATTACACTTTAAGGCACAAATATGAGACCAAAGAGAGATATAGAGATATATGTGTATCTATAGCTCAAGCCTAAAAATCTGAACCTGGAGGAGGAGGGGGGAGGTTCTCTTATATAGAGAACCAAGGCTTAAGCTTGTTGGACAACTTTTAGGCTAAAAGCCATCCCTCCATACACGTGTATGGAGGATGGCTTCTGTGCCTTCCAGTTGGCACAACTGGCCTAAAAATATCTCCAAAAAGGTGATGAAAAACAGCTGATCACTTGAAGTGGTCGACCAGCTACTTAAAGTGGTCAGTCGACCACCACAAGTGGTCTCCCAAGGGGAAAGTGGTTGGCCATGGTGGGAGATGGTCAGCAGCATGAAAGAAAGCTAAAGGTGTGGTGGCCAACCACTTTTAATGGTCCAAAGACCAGGAAGACCAGTTGGCCAACCAAAAAACTGGTTGGCGGGGAGGAAAGTGGTCTCCAAGGGGAAGAACTAGTCTCCCACCCTTGTACCACCTTCCAAACAAGGAAAACAAGGTTTGTACCAAAAACAAACCAAAAAGGATGCAAGACGAAAGTTCGGGAGGCAAAGCGCGCAGCCGGGAGCCTCGAAAACTAGTCTACCGACACCAAAAGTGGTTTATGACCACAAAAGTGGTCTCTCAGACCCCAGTGTCCCTCTAGGCAGAGGCAACAAGGCATGGTTCGAAAACCAAGCCAAACGGAGAACGTTAAGCAGTCTCGAGACAAGGCGCGCGGCCGAAGGCTCCGAAAATCGGAAACTAGTCTCCAAGCGGGAAAAGTGGTCTACGACAGCAAAAAGTGGTCTACGACCACAAAAGGATGGTCTACAAGACCACCCCCTCCCTACAGGGAAGGGAAACAAGACTTGGTCCGCAAACCGAGCTGAAGCACAAAGAGTTCAGAGACCCGGAGGCGAGGCACCCAACCGAAAACTCCCGAAACTCGAAATGAGCACAACATGCACAATCACCGAGCGCTCAATCGATGACGTATAAGTCTTAAGGTCGGTCAAAAATGGGGTGTCTACAAGTACCACGTCATAAGTTACGTGTATGTTACGTTTGCTGGTTCAACACTCGTTTTTCTTTTCCAACGGTCAGGCATGACCCTAAAAATTGTCTTCCGGTTGAGTCTTTGGCTCCTGGATTATTCTACAACGGTCTGACATGACCCTATAAACTGTCTTCCGGTGTTAGCTCCGGTATGTTCCTACAACGGTCTGACACGGCCTCACCAAAAACTGTCGTTCGGCATTAGCTTCAGTCAGTTTCTTCAGCAGTCCGACACAACCTAGCCAAAAATTGTCTTATGACATTAGCTCTGGTCAGTTACTACAATGGTCTGATACGACCATAAATTGTCTCCCTACATTAGTTCCATTAGCTCCGGTTTACTCTTACAACGGTCCGACACAACCATAAACTATTTTTATTTTATTTTATTTTCTTTAGTTTCCCTTTTCAAATTCCAGTTGGTCTGTTTACAACCACCTTGAGTTTGAGAAAGGCTGTTAGTGAATATGGTGTGTGTGCATGTGTGTGTGTATATATATATTATATTAACTATATATATTAGATGCTGTAATTAAATTTTAGCATATTAGAATATTTTCGTCACTTTCTTGTTACCCACTATTAAGAAGCCTATAGGCCTTTTCATTATATTGTATGACACACACAATATTGAATATATATATATATATATCATATAATATTCTTTTTCTTTCTCTCTTAGATATTGTAACAAATACAAACAACATAACGAATTACAATTTTGGAAACAAAAATTTAGATCTAAATTACTTTTTAGGGACAAAATATTGTAAAAAACATAATTTTTTTTTTTTCATTTTTAGTCTTACAATACTTTTTTTGGCATTTCATTTGAAAACATGCTATTTTAGTAATTTTTATTTTTATTTTTTGGTTAAAAAATGAGATAAAAAACTAGTATGTTTGAGATGACTTTTTAATTTTTTATAAAAAAAAGTACAACAAATAGAGAGAAAATAGAATCTTTGATTTTTTTTCTATAGTTTGTTGACTTTTAGATTTTTTTTAGTAACTTTTTGAGTTTTAAGATAAAATCAACATTTCCCAAAAAAGGTCAGTTGGGACCAAATTTTTTGTTTCAAAAACTAAGGGTGCGTTTGGTTTGTGCTTGTAGAGTAGTTTTTGAGATAAAAAGTGCGAAAACTTGTTTGGTTTGCCTTTTTTCAGAAATTGTTTTGCAAAATTATTTTGGGGAGAGAATTTTAAAAAAAGTGATTGATTTGATGTGTATAAGAGATAGAGTAATTTTGGAAAGTAGGTAACCAAACAAAATTTTGAGATTTTTTTTGAGAAAAATTTGTTTGGTTTGATTACTCTTGAAAATTTGTTTGCAGAGAATTTTTCCCAAAATTGTTTCTAAAAAACAAACCAAACAAGGCCTAAACTTTTTTGACATGAAATTGTTTTGTCCCTAAAAGTGAATTTATAACAATATTTTCAAAATTTCGTCACTAAAAATTATTTTTTCATTTTTTAAGAATGTCTTTTAGTGATAGGCCTTTCGTGATGGCAAAAATTAATCTCCTTATATTTTTTGCAACACAATTTTCTTTTTAGGGAATGGAAAATTTTTCCTTGAAACCCTTATAGGGTGTACCTAATGTGATGCATTTACAATTTTACATCTAAATTTTTCAAAGTTCAAAGGCGGTTCAAGGCAAAAAATTTAAGAAAAAATTATAATTGAGTGGATTTTTCACAAAATAATTACAAATTTATAGAAAAGTTTAAGACTTTTAATTATTAACTAGTGGTTGAGCACGTGTGTTACACGTGATACATGATTTTTCATCAATTGTTAGTACTTTGTAATTATCGTGTCTCTTAAATTAGTATATGATATGTGTACAAAGTATGGAGATTTGTATGGATAAATTGATATGTATTCAAAATACAACTAAGTAAGTTATGATATATATTTGGCTGAAGAATTTAAATGATAAATTTTATAAACATAAACATTAATTTATATTTAGATTGTTGAGATTACAATTTTATTTTAAACAATAAACAATAAGCAGATTCTTTAAATATATAGTACTACACAAATATTTTTTTTATCAACTTCCCACTACATTTTTTCGTAATCTGTACCTGTAATACAATTGAAGGTATAAAATTAATTGCACAATTTTGTTTAATAGTTCATCTTATAATACAAATTCATTGAGCCTACTATTGCATATTATTTGCATACTATTGGTGTAAGAATGCATTAATATCAACTTCTAAAATATTTTTATATATCAAGAGTTGTTGAGTCTCGTTTCCTGTGCTATAAATATCTTGCATGATGAAAAAATAACATTAGTCATTAGTATATTTTCACTTATGTAGAAAATGTGAAATTGTTTTTTTAAGAAAATTGAATAATATTGTAACTTAACATTTCGATCGATAGAGGAATTTCATAATTGTTTTCACGATGTTTATAAATCCATCGTTATAAGTGTTTGCAATGTTACTTTCATGAAACTGTCAAGTTATATAATTTATTATGACATCTACAAGTAATCATCATATAATAAAAAATGATTGAAATTTTATTTGATGTACGAACTTTCTGCATCATTGAGTTATTGTGATAATGTTTGGGCACCATTTTATTTTTTCCTTGTAATTTGCTTAAAATGTGTGCATGAAGTACATTATTTTTTCTTGAATTTCACAACATATAGGATAATTTCTGCTTCAGCTCGTCTAACTTTGCTTGGAGAGCATGTTGCAATAGATCTTTTGTAGTTTTTGTTTCACCATCTTCTTATTTTTCTTCTTGCTTACCATTATAACTCATTGTGATAAAAATATTTTGATGAGTAAGAGTTTGAGACGATATCATATTGTTATGAATTTCAAAAATTCATTTTGACTCAATAATGTGATTTTTTCTGTAAGGGAAAAAAATGTACAATTATTATCGTGATTAAGGTGTTTTGCAAAGTTTTGGTTTGTTATTGAAAGTGTTTGTTATGGACACCTGTTTGAATGACATTTATATATATATATATATATATGTACCAAATATAAGTTGATAGGAGAATAATACACAATTTCACAGTTTTTTCCTAACAAATATAACTATATCAAAGTGATACATGTAAGAAAATTAAAGTATCTGATGGTAATATAGAATTATAGATTTACAGTGTATGAATACAGCAACATGTATATATAAATTTAAATTTATATATGTAGACATTGACATATATAAGATATCACAAAAATAATTTATGAAATCTTTTGTAACAATGTAATACAGGTAATAATGAGAAGTTGATTATTCATAATTGAATAGTTGGTCACAATGTAGATGTTTAGTGTTACATTTTTATATGTATGCACCATTTTTTAATTAGATTGTTAAATTCACATAAAAATTGAAAGGAATTTGTGAATAATTTGTGTAAAAATAGAAATTAATAAAGAAAGATTTAAAAAAGAGAAGTTTATAGTGTTTGATTTGGTTTATTTTTTCAAACTTTTGTTTTGAACTAGTGGTTGGGTACGTGCGTTACACATGACATGTGATTTTTTATCAACTGTTAGTGCTATAATTATGCATGTCTCTTAAATTGGTATATGATATATATACAAAGTATGGAGATTTGTATGGATAAATTGATCTGTATCCAGAATAAAACTAAGCAAAAAATGAATACATACTCTGCTGCAGAATTTAAATGATAAATGAGAAATTTTATAAATGTAAATATTAATTTATAGTTACAGTGTTGAGATCACAATCTTATCTTAAATAATAAATAATAAACAGGTCTTTTAAATATATAATATTACACAAATCTTTTTCTATCAACTTTCCACTTTAATTTTTCATAATCCGTACTTGTAATACAGTTGAAGGTATGAAATTAATTGCATAATTACACAATTTTGTTTAATATTTCATCTCATAATACAAATTCATTGAACCCACTAGTGCATATTATTTGCATACTATTGGTGTAAGAATGCATTCATGTCAATATGTAATATATTTTTATGCATCAAGAGTTTTTGAGTCTCGTTTCCTGTTCCACGAATATCTTACATGATGAAAAATATAATATTAGTCATTTGTATACAATTGTCGTGAAAAAAATAAATATTAAAAGTACAATTATTGTTGTAATGTAGGTGTTTTGCATAGTCTTGGTTTGTTATTGAAAGGGTTTGTTATGGATACTTATTTGGATGACATGTATGTATATATGTATTGAATATAAGTTGATACGAGAACAATATACAATTCTGCAGTTTTTTCCCTAACAAATCTAACTATATTACTAAAGGGATACATGTTAGAAAATTAAAGTATCTGATTGTAATATAGCATTACAAATTGATAATGTATGAATACAATAACCTATATAAATTTACATCTATATTGTTTTTATATATTTATATATGTAGACATTGGTATTATATATATATATATATATAAAAGATATCACAAAAGTAATATGTGAAATATTTTGCAACAATGTAATACAGGTAACAATGAGAAGATAATTATTCATAATTAAATAGTTTGTCATAATGTAGATGTTTAGTGTAACATTTTTGCATGCAAGTACCATTTTTTAATTAGATTATTAAATTCACATAAACATTGAAAGGAATTTGTGAATAATTTGTGTAAAATTAGAGATTAGTGAAGAAAAATTTTTAAAAAAGAGAAGTTTATAGTGTGTGACCCCTAACTTTTGTAAACCCTATTAAGTCCCTAAATTTTGAGTTATTATAATAAAGCCCTTAGTTCTTTGTTCATTTACAAATTTAACTGTAGAATCGAAGACGCATCGCGAATTAACTCGTACAAAACCAAATCGACCCCAATAGCTTAGTAATCGTTTTTGCACTCTAATATTAATGAGTAATGCTAGAGATACCAAATTTTCTACCAAACAAATGACCAAATGTCTTATATGGGTGTGGGGTCCACAAATTCGTGGACCCCACACCCATGTGAGACATTTGGGTATTTATTTGGTAAAAAATTTGGGGCCTATAGCATTTTCCAATATTAATTATTGAACTATGAGGCCCCTGACCTTTGTAATTTTATCTACACCCTTACTTTTGAACTATTTCAATAAAGACTCTCATTCCCTTATTTATTTTCAATTTTAGCTGTACGGTCAAAAACACGTGCCAACTGAAAACTCGCTAATCTTGATTGAACCCGAGAACTCCGGGATCATTCCAAAGCCCTAATAATGATTAAATTAATTCCCTAACTATATTTGCCAATCAAAAACCCTAGGCTTTCGGTTCTCATTATGACTCACTGTTTAATTCGAAATAAAGAAACTTTAACCGAATTGAAGTTTCAGATCCTAATTAAATTAAATATTGCACTTAAATAAATGTTTCAATACATGAATTAAACCCAAGGCCCTCACATTTTTACTAAATCGCTAATTGACCCCAAACTAGTACTATATATATATATATATACACTTGTACCTTAAACCTATATTATACACTATATTTTGCAATTTCCAACAATTGTACACAAGAAAAAAATAAATTAATTCCCTCAAATCATCCCACATGGCTAGCCACCCTAGGGAATAGAAGATTATACAACTTTTTCAAACCATATCCATGAAATCAAGGAAAAGTGTTGGCAAGTACCTCCAAATCATGGAACCATGCCGCCACCCTAAGTCCACTCCTAACCAAGTCCTAACTAGAGCATGATTAATTATATAATTAAGGCCTCTAATCATTCACCATTCCATTAGATTCCAAGTAAATCTAAAATATCCAATCCAATTCCAACCAATGGGCACTTTAGACCTTTTGCACCAATTTTCCTCTAAAAGAAACCTCACCCTTAGCATTTTACATACAAGAATACACATACAAACACTTCATTCGGCTGAGAGGAAAAGAGAGGAAGAGAGCTTTGGTGGTAGAGGTAAGGAAAAAGAGAAGAAATTGTGCAAACACTTCACTAGGCAATCAAGTAAGCCACAACACAACTCTCTTTTATTTTTCTTTTTCAAATACATGTTATTAGAGATTTAAAACCACATTTTTAGATGTGTTGTAATGGTGTTCTTGTGCTCAAAGTTGATAAATTGGGCTTTGATTCTTCTCTTACTCATATTTTCTATTAATTGATTCAAAACTATTTTTTTCTTCCCATATCTCACATTTTTTTAAAGGCATACCATCACTCTAAAAATCTGAGTTATTGGTACATTATTTAGTATGTTTTCATCACAAAAGAAGTGGAAAATTTCCCTTAGTTGGCCTCTTTTCTCACCAATCTTCTTATTTTGCGTGCTGTGCAAGAGAAATCTATTTTACAGCCAACTTTTGAAAATTCTAGAAAAATGTAGAACAATCTCCTGGACTTTGGTTGTCAAAATCTTCCTTAAAGAGTTAAATTTCAAGTAAAATTGGTTTCATCAAAAAAGAGCAAGCGGTTTGTTAGAAAATCTAATTTTCAAAACGGTCAATAAATCTGGGCAGCGCTGGAGTATGCCTTAAATAACTAAAAATCTAGAAAAACAATTCCATTTCTGAAAAATGTTCTGAAAACTAGACAAAATTCTGTACAAACCATAGGAAGGCCAGCTTCAGGAAAAATCTGAGACGTCCTTTTTAATTTTAATCTTGAAGTGGTACAGAATCTGGAAATTTTGTTTTGGATTGGTGTTTTATGCTCTTGTCTTCATGAATGTGCTTATTAACATATGGTCATATCTTGGTATGAGATTACATATGTAATGGTTGTGTACCTTTTATTTTAGTCCTTTGATGGTACTCACACTTATGCAAATTTGAAAATTTATATTCTTGTGCGAAATTATTCCCTTAACTACTTGAATATGCCTAGAGCTACTTGTGCCTATCTTTATATGTGAATCTTATGTGTTGTAACTTTATATCCTTTCATTGTGCTATGTAGTTGTTCATACTTGTGCAATAGATGTTGTTTCAAGAGCATGTCCTAACTCTGACTAAAATTATCTAACTCAAACGGGAAACTTAATGCGTGGTAATGGGTTTGCGAATTTTTGGACAAGTTACTAAGATATTGATTGGTTGACGGGATGCGTTCCCTATTTGGAAGTTAAAGTCTTGCGCAAGTGGTTTTTGAAACCCTTGAATGGAGCAGTTGTATTCGGACCGTAAGTATTTTGGTGTAAGGAGGGATTTGAGCAAGGTCCATTATTATTGTCTCTTTTGAGGCCCTGCGGTTGGTACTACGTAGTATATAACTGTTGGTAGGCATCCGAGCTTAGTTCTGCAACAAAGCAGCAAAAGAGGGGGCATACTGAATAATCTGCGTCCGATTCTTGTAGTTAGGAGGACGAAGTCTCTTTGGAGGATTTCTAGTTTACTAACATCTAACCTTTTAATCTTTTATTATTGAATGATTATCATGTTTCATTACTTACTTGTTATAATTGTGATGGTGTATTGGATTGGGAAAAATGGACGGAGTGTGTGTGTGCGTTGACTGGGAATTCAAAGCTCATGACGTTTCATGCTAGGTAGTGAAGACTATGAGACTGGTCAAAGGCAAAGCTGAAGCATTTGAGGACGTACGGCTACCCTAGGAGGATTAGAAACTAGTTGTAAATGTGTTTTGAGATTATAAGTGATAAATCCCATGTTGTATTTAAGACATTATTTTGTAATTATTATATATTTATACATATCTTTTATATTACCTACTCTTCTTTTATCGTCGACTTATGTAGACCTTGTGTTAATATCTTGTTAAGATTTTTCAAAAGGGTAGCTTTGCTATTTAAGGTAGTTGGACTTTGAAGGGAGGCTATATTGACTCCTTCGACCTTCCTGGATCTTGGTTATTAACCAAATGACTCATTAGTGACGTTTCCTATTTTGTAATCTTAGATAAACCTTGTATTTATTTGTTGATATATTCTCTGATGTTTCCAATTTTTGGGGCGTGACATACAGTGTTTGATTTGGTTTGCTTTTTTCAAATTTTTGTTTTGAATTATTTGATTTTCATTTTTTTTAATCTTTGATACTATTTTTTTTAATAACATTTTTATTTTCTTTTTAGGTTCAGTTAAATTAATACTTTCTTATTTTTTAATTTTACTTTTAGATTTGGATTCATTTAATCTAAATACACTTAGAAAATAATTTGTTGCGTATTCTTTTTGGAGAAAAATAATTAATATTAAATAATAATAATTACAAAAAAACATATAATAATAAAAAAATCAGTACATGTTTAATTTATAATTTTTTTTACTAATATTTGACCTTTTAATTCTATTTAGATTATTAGATATTAAATTTTCATGTAAAAGTGAAGAAAAGATGAATCTTTTATTCCACACTATTCGAATGTACAAGCTGTGCTTATATATACAAAGCTATAGCTATAGCTATACCTATACAAGAGATATGTATCTAAATCGCATGTGCTAATTACTTGTAACTGTCTAACAAACTAACTGTTTAACAAACTATCTAACTAATATCTTTTTAAGCTGATTCAGTCACACAGACTGAGCTACAGCTTGGCTTCATCACTGAACTAGAACATGAGCTGAGCTATGAGCTATTCTTGGGCTTTGATGGAATATCCTCAACATTCCCCTTCAAGCTAATGGGGTGAGTGCACTCCATGAGCTTGTCTTTGAGATACAAGAATCTGGAGATAGAGAGAGGTTTGGTGAAGATGTCAGCCAATCAATAGTTGGAATATACCGTAGAACTAGTCTTTTAGCAAGAACTTGATCATGAACAAAGTGGCAGTCCACTTCAATGTGTTTAGACCTGGAATGAAATACTGGATTGGATGCCAAAGCAATAGCAGAGACATTCACACCAGAGAGTAGGAGGCATAGAGGAGGAAAAAGGTAAGTCAGTAAGGAGCATGCCAATCCAAACTAATTTTGTAGTAGTATGAGCAGGAAATATGTACTCTGCTTTAGTAGAAGAGCGAGAGACTGTGGCTCGCTTTTTGGCTGACCAAGACACAAGGTTAGAACCCAAAAATATACAATAACCTGAGGTGGATTTTCTATCTGAAACATCTCCAGCCCAGTTAGAATCTGAGTAGGCATGAATATCAAAAGAATTAGGAGAATAGGTCAGGCAATGCCTAATGGTACCCTTAACAAAGTGTAGTAGTCTTTTGACTTCAGCAAAATGACCAACTGTAGGAGAATGCATATGTTGGCAAGAGTGATTGACTGCCAAAGAGATATTTGGGTGAGTTATGGTGAGATATTGAAGAGCACCAACTAGGCTTCGATAGAGAGCAGGATCAGGACACAAAGTAGCTGAATCAAGAGCAATGGAAGGTTTAATTGATATAGGAGATGGACAAGGTTTACAATCAGCTAAACCTGCCTTATTAAGAATATCTTGAGTATATTTCTTTTGAGACAAAACATAGCCAGTGGGAGTTGTTTGGATGGAAATACCCAAAAAATACGACTTCATTGAAAATGACATGTCTAGAAAGGTAAATCCGGCTAGAACTGGAACAAGGCACCTGTACCTCTTAGCAAAGGGATGATAACCAAGAAAGACACAAGATAGAGACTTAGGATGGAGTTTAGTAGAAGAATAAGGCTGAAGCCAAGGATAACAAAGACAACCAACGACCCTGAGAAAAGAGTAATTTGGAGGGTGATGATATAAGACTTCAAAAGGAGATTAGTTTTGCAACTGAGTAGAAGGAAGTCTATGAATCAAGTAACTGGTAGCAGTAACTGCTTGAAACCAGAATTTAAGAGGCATAGAGGAGTGATGAAGCAATGCAACTGTTGTCTCTGTGATATGGCTGTGTTTTCTTTCAGCAGTACCATTTTGTGGTGAAGTGTATGGGCAAGAATGTTGGTGAATAATGCCATTAACAACAATAAACTCCTTCATTTTATTATTACAAAACTCAGTTCCTCCATTAGTGCGAAGTATTTTTAAAACAGTATCAAATTGTTTCTCAGCATAAGCTTTGAATTCCAAGAATTTGTCATAGACCTTACTTTTTGTAGACTAGAGGATACAACCAAGTAAACTTACTATACTCATACACAAAAATCACATAGTATTTGTAAGTAGAAGAAGAATGGAAAGGGCCCCAAACATCACGATGAATGAGTGAAAGAGGCTTATTTACACTTGAATTTGACAATTGAAAAGGAAGTCTATGACTTTTAGCAACACAACAGTCTACACAATCTTGAGTAGCATGATTTACGGATTTAAGATGCAAATGATGTTTGAGATGATAAAATTCTAACGAGGAAGGATGGCCTAGTTTATTATGCCAAATAGTAGGTGTAACAGAAGTAGATACATCAGTACTAGTAACATAGGCGTGGGAACAAAATGGAGAAGCAGTAGATGAAGAAACAGGTCATGAAAGAAAATGGTAAAGTCCATTGATGTTACATCTCTTGTGAAGAACTTTCTTTGTAAGTTTTTCCTAAATCACAAAGTTAGAATCATCAAATGTTATGATGGAATGATTATCTTGAGCTAACTTTTGAACTAAGGCAAGATTTGAAGAAATAGATGATGAATGAAGAATATTTTTAATTTGAAATGAATGGTGTGAAGTGGGTAAAATTCCTTTACCAGTGTGATTGATAGGGACAGAAGTGCCGTTTCCAATAGTGACCTGGTCAGCTCCTTGATATGGTTGATAATAGGTAAGATTATTGAGATCATTGGTGATGTGATCATCAGTAGCAGAGTCTAGGTACCATGGGACTAATGATGATGATGAGACATCGTTAGATGAAGAAACAACAAAGGCCCTAGGGGCTAATGATGAAGAAACACTGGCATTGGCATTAGGAGGTAAAGACTGATATTAAGAGTCCATTCTGTGCCAACAATCAAAAGCTAAATGACCAAAGCCTCCACAAATTTGACAAGCTTGAGAGTTGTGAGAGTTTTATGAATATCTTCCTCTGCCTCGAGTGAAATGGCTAGAGAATTTGCCATTGCCATTGCCTTTGTAAAATTTGCCTCCTCTTCCTCCTCTGAAAGAGGATCTACCTCGAGATGAATGTCCTCGAGGTGAAAAGTTAGAAGAAGAAGGAGAAGCAAAACCATTGACAGTAGAAAATGTTACTGTCAGTTCAAAAACCTTTTTAGTTTTTGCTTCCATATGAACTGCTTCAGAACACAAAAGAGAAGACAACTCTTCCATTGAAATGCAGCTAGATTTGGCTCGAATTGTTGTCTTGAAGGCATCAAACTCATTAGGAAGACCATTCAAGGTTAATAAAACAAGATCTTCATCATCAATAGCTACTAATGCAAGAGTTAACTGACTTACTGTGTCTTTGATTTTTGAAAGATATTCCTCCATTGATTTAGACCTCTTCATAACAGAATTCAATTTATTCTTCAGCTGATGGATATGTGATCTTGGAAGAGAAATGAATTTCTTGTGAAGAGCAGACCAGACTTCGGCATAATGATGAAATTGAAGAAAGGTTGAATAGATCGAAGGAGATATAGTAGCATTGAGACAACTCAACAAGTGAGCATCAATTAGATTCCATTGAACGAAATCTGGATTGGTTACTTCAAGACCATTTCCATCAATGATCATAGAAGAAGGACAAAGAATGGAACCATCAACATATCCAAGAAGATTGGTAGCTCGAAGGATATTAGAGACTTGCCTGCTCCAAATAATGAAATTGGTAGAGTCAAGTTTAATTGTAACAAATGAAGACAAATTGGAGATCAGAAGTGAAAGATTTGATGGAATAGTTGAAGACAGAGATGATGTGAAAGCTACAATGGAAGAATGCTCGTTGGAGCTTCAATGCTCTGATACCATGAAGAAAAGATGAATCTCTTATTCCATATTATTTGAATGTACAAGCTATGCTTATATATACAAAGCTATAGCTATACCTATACAAGAGATATGTATCTAATCACATGTGCTAATTACTTGTAACTGTCTAACAAACTAACTGTTTAACAAGCTATCTAACTGATATATTTTTAAGCTGATGCAATCACATAGACTGAGCTGCAGCTCGGCTTCATCACGGAACTAGCTATTCTTGGGCTTTGACGGAATATCCTCAAAATATAATTTAAATATAAAATGTGAACAAATTTCAGTATCTTTAATCACAAAAATTGAGAAAATATGAAAAATTAAAAATCACATTTAAAAAATAAAACTAACGAAAGTGGTTTTTGTTTGCAATTTTGATATCATACCTTGGTTATTAAAGTACCATGTAAAATATTACAGTTCATAAAATATAATTAAACAAAAAGAAAGTGTATGAAGATAACCTGCGAATTTTTGAAATGCAGCACAAATCTCTATTTTAATGATGCATGTGCTTTCCTCTCTTTAGATTCAAACGAAGGCATACAACTTTAAGATTCAACCAAAATTATTTATAGTGATTTGTTTCATGATGGACAATTGTAAATATTATGTATATCAGTATAGAAGTAGACATAAGAAATAAAAAAGAATAATTATTTTTTGTTCATCAATCATCATCAATGTAAAAAATAGGGAGACAAT
Source organism: Camellia sinensis (assembly GCF_055761805.1). Lineage (NCBI taxonomy): Eukaryota > Viridiplantae > Streptophyta > Magnoliopsida > Ericales > Theaceae > Camellia > Camellia sinensis. Next base: position 149,262,878 of record NC_138963.1, read on the forward strand.
TTTTTTTTTAATTTTTTTTTATAAGAAAGGAGATGATTTTGTTTATGCTTATATAGGACTATTGGAAGCAGATATATCATTTTTGAGTGTACAACTCCAAGAATAAATAGATAGTTGGTTTATATAGAATGACTTTTAGAAAATATAGTAGATTTGAGAGGGTAAAATTAAGATTTAAAAAAGTAAAAAACATGGCAGGCTCTTCACACTTTTATAATAGTAGTAGATAGTAGATTTTTTGGTTTTTATGTTTTTGGTCTTTGACATTGTTTTTTTTTTTAATAATGCTTTTATTTTTTTAGATTTAATTTAATATTTTTTAATTTTTAAATTCTACTTTTAGATTTAGATTCACTTAATCTAAGTACACTAGAAAATAATTTGTTGTATATTCTTTTGGAAAAAAAAATAATTAATAATAATAATAATAATAATAATAAAAATAAAATATATAATATTAAAAAATTAGTATATGTTTGAATTTATAAACTGGTAGTAATGCACATTTTTCATTTGTATTTTGATAGTGATTGAATTAGATACTGTAAAATGATGAATTTGATTTCAACTAAATTAGAGCAATTTTTAAGCGCACTATTTTTATACAATCGAATATAGCTCCTTCAACCTCTGCTTTGAGTATTTCTGCGCCACATCTCCTTTTAAAAAAATTTGATGAGATTTTTCATCATCACTGCCAAAGCCTGACTTGTAGACATGTGCGTTAGGTTTTCGCTTTGATTTGATAGGGTTGGTGTACAATTTGGTTTGTCAGGGTTGAGTGTTTAATTCTTAATATTATTTTAGGGAAAAGTCTACAATGTGCACCTTATAAAAGGGCATATGATATGCACTTATTCTATGGCGCATATCGTGCCACATCATAAACAATGACCTGCTAAACCGGTCATGTAACAGGTTACAGAAAGAATCGTAACATTCATTGTAATATCATAACAATATTACAATGAATCATAACAATGTCATAATATTCACCAAAGTGTCATAACAAAGACACTATAAATCATAACAATATGATAACAACTCATAACAAATATAGTTATTTGTAATTAATTATCATAACATTTGAATCGTAATATTTTTTATTATGATTCACCATGGCAAATCATAACTTTTGGTGATACAAATCATAACTTTTAGTGACGATTCATAACCATAACACATTGAGTATAACTTTTTTTCCCACAATCATAACGACATTAACAAACTATCATAACTTTTATCAATGAATCATAACATGGCATGTTGATTATAATTTTGTCCCAAAAATCATAACATTAACAAAACATCATAACTTTTAAATTTTCAAACACAATTGATTGTGTAATCAATTGGTATAGCATATTGGAGTGAATGGAAAATCATAATTGATTGCAAAATCGATTGGATTGAAAGACCACAATTGATTATACAATCGATTAGTGGCTAGAGTTTTGAACTTTCACAATTGATTGTACAATCCATTAGAATATAAGGGAGATTGAAATATGACAATTGATTGGACAATTGATTGTACAATTGATTGTAGGGATCCTTGATATAATAAACCTAATTGATTCAGTAATCAATTAATTTTCATAAGCCACACTAAACCAATTAATTCCCAACTTATTCATAGTTCCCAATGAATTAGTAAAAGTCTAATCATTAATATCAATTTAGTCAATATTCGAATAGTATGTGATAGAGAAGATTTGAGAAGGGCTAAGGTATAAAGGATCCATGGCAATAACAGAGTCATTTCTTGCCCAAAAGGAGCCCTACTGCATATTGCCAATAGGCCTTCATTCCTTTACCAACCATCCAGTCAAACCCCTTGCCAAAAAAAAAAAAAAAAGAAGCGCAGAGAACAGACTGTATGGTTCTTGGGCACTTCCAACTATATACATGTTGAGTAGGATTGTAAGAACATCCACACACCAGCCTCTTCCAATTTTAGTCAAATTATAATTAAAAAAAATATTTTACTATTTTAACTAGTTACCTCTTTACTCTCTATTCTAACTTAATTTTATTAAAATATTATTTTCTTATTGCGTTTGTTATTCTTTTTTTATTATTATTAAATTGATGAGTAAGCAACCAAACAATTCTTAAAAAATACCAAAAAAAAAAAAAATTTGACTGGCTGGACATCCGGTAACACTAATCTCCGTGTTGTAGCGATGAACAGTACCTCACTTATTGTAGTAAAGTACTGTAGTAATCATAAATTAGCAAGATATTCTAGCAAGACTGATGGACATCCATTTTTTATGAATAATATCACTAGTTTAACTAAAAAACAATTTTAACTAATTTGATGTGAATAACAGAGCTATTAAACCCATTCTTTAATAATGTAATGCTGCTGAATAATCGAACTATGAAAGATTCATAAAATTAAGAAAAAGTAGCACAATTACATAGCATACCAATTTTTTTTTATCACTTGACAAAAGAACTGAATTTCATGTGTATTTATTAATGATGTGCTATTAATGTTGACCACACTACCTTCTATATAGTGGATATGTAGCATCACTCAAAAATTCAACCACAAAACGAAAGAACACCATAGAATAGAAACCTTAAAAGATATACACTTGACCAAAGGAAAGCATGTGACCAACAAACACAATGAATATAATTAAATTGCAAAACAACACAAGCCATTTCATACCAAACTTTAAATAATAAATAAAGAAAAGAAAAATAAAAAAAAGAAAATCCACTCGATGGCAACAAACTCAAGACACTAAATATGAAGCAATGCCATATTTACACTATGAGATGAGAAAGTGGCATCGGTGAAGTATGAGGTTGTATACGGTACTAGAAAGAGCAGTTAAAAAATCTAGATTGAATAAGGCCTACAAGAGAGGTTAACAGAAAAAAGAAAAAAGAGAAAAAAAGAAAAAACAAAACAACAAAAAGGCAATCTTGGCAAAATGCTCGGACTGTTCAACTTGTCTACTTTCCTTTGATTTTCTTTTTCAAACTGTGCTGTTTCTTCACCTTACAGGAGCTTAATAGATCGAAAGGGGGTTGCAGTAATGCTAGTTAGGCTTGCTTCTCTGTCCCTCATTCCTCTCTTGGAATCGTGGAGCTGTGAATAAACGATCAACTTAATTTAGAAGGGAATGAACTCAAAAGAAAGGGAATCTCAAAGAATATACTTTGAAATATGCATAAACATACCAAGTCCATTAGCGTCTGAGGTCCTCATGATTCTAAGCCTCTTGACCGTGCTCAGAAACATCCTAGACAATTACAAACAGAAGGCTTAGTGTTGTGTAAGCATAAAACAGAATCAACTAGATAAATCATCAGCACTAGGAAGTGGAGATTCAAAAATTATTATCTGTATCTTTTGATGTTTCTTTTCTCCACTGTTTTGTGGGTTATCTTGTAATGGGAAGTTGTTTGAAACACTTGTGATGTGTTTAGATCTTGGTCACAGAGAGGAATTTGTAGAGGAAAAAGAAGGGAAATGTTTCTCTCCACAAATTCCTCCCCAAATCTAAGATCCAAACAGTCTTAGGAGGTCCGGCAACTATGTGGTATGTTAATTGCTGCCATAGCAGCAGCAAGAGGAGGGTCTGCGTGCTGTCTCAAAAACAGAGGGGTTTGGGAAAAAAACTGAAAAAATTTGAAAAAAAAAGGTAACCGGTTGAAGGGGTTGCCAATATTCCTAATCAAATTATTCAGTGGCTGAGATTCATTTGTAAAAATTTAATGGCTTAAAATAAATGTGTATATGATGTGCACATCTTATTGAGGTGCACATCTTAACAGCTCCCTTATTTTAGTGAGGGTGGGTGTTCTGTTTTAATTTGTATCTATTATAGTAATTTTTATTGAAGTTATAATTATCATTAAAAAAAATATCAATAGACAAGGTCCTTAAAAAAAATGTAACGACTATTAACACCACCCTAAATAATATATAGCCCTCTTCTACCCAGACTTTAAGCGACAACCTAAGCTATTCTATTCCATCAGTTGGGCAACTACTGGTTGAATGAAAAAAGATCAATTAAATTTTATTATTTTTTGAAATAGTTAATAATATGAGCACTTGTTAGAGAAAATTGGAGAAAAATCCATCCAAAAGAGGATATAAGGCATTAGATATAGCGATCCCGGTTGTCCCTTTACTATTCTGTTGTATTCCGGACTTAGTTCTGTGGAGTTGAGTGTTGTATCTATCTTGTTGCCATCCTTTAATTCCGTTTGTTTGAGTTATAGGATGTGTTGGGCTTGTTTCGAACAGGTGGGTTGAACCTTGGTCTGAAATCTTGTTGCCGGGTTTTTGGTCGTTCCGCTCGAACGGGTCTTTTTGTGCTCGGGCGGATATTGCACACTCCCAGTTTTTCGTGTCCCTGCAAAACTTTTGCAGGTGTGATTTTTACGCTCGAGCGGGTTTCTTTACGTACGAACGGTGGCACTCGAGCGGGTACTCTGGCGCTCGAGCGGGTAGTACCTTTTTGGTGTAAGTTCTGGGAGGGGGAAATATACGCTCGAGCGGACTGGTTTTCGCGCTCGAGCGGATGTGCTTTATTCTTGTGTCTTGGCGCTCGAGCGGGCCTTCTTGAGCTCGAGCGTGTCCAAATTTTTGTTCTTGACACTCGAGCGTTGTGTTCTCCGCTCGAGCGGGAATGTCGTATAACAGTTGGCAGCTGGGCATTTTAAAATCACTTTTTGCATCCTCTCTCTCCCTCTTAGTTTTCCAAAAAGCCATTTGAGAGCTCCTCTCTCTAAAACCATAAGTTCTCTCTACGTATTGATCTAGGTAGGGTGTTTTCCTCACCTTTGGTCTTCACAAAAGTTGGGTTGATCGTCGAGGGCTTTACCTTGATCCGAAAATTTAAATTTTGAGTTTTGGAGCACGTTGAGTTTCGTCATCTTCTTCCCTTGAGCTCCGAATTTGATGTAGGGATTCCTACTCACTATTATGGTCTTCGACATAGATTATTGGTAGTTTTGATAAAGTGTTGAAGTTGGTTGATTTTGGGACTTAGCGTTTCAAAAGGGTATAAACGAGGCCATTGGGTCAATATTGGGAAATGGGGTAGAAAACCCTAATTTGTTGAATAAATAAATTGGTATAATTAATTTGGGGAAAATTGTGGACTTATGGAATTGGGTTGGAAATAATGAAATTGGCTCATTATGTTGTGAAATGATGGAGTTAGATTTATAAATCGCTCACTTTTGAAAACACTGATATTTTATCTGTTGGAGCTTTTATTATCTGTTTAGAAATAATTGCTTGGGCTACCCGTGGAGGGTAGTTTTGATTGTTGTAGACAATGCATGATGATTAGACAAACTAAAACTAATCAATTGGATATGTCATAGAGTATGACGGTTGATAGAATACATTAATGTTATGTATTGATTGATTGTGTATATGACCTATGTGTATATACATTGTGTGTGTGGGAGGAGATAGAGGATGTACTCAACGGTTTAGGGGAAGATAGGGGATGGACCTCTAAACCGGATGTTGTTTGGGAGTAGATAGGGGATGGACTCCACTGATACAGCTCATATGCTTGTCAGATAATGTGTTGATACAGCTCGGATGCTTATCTTGGAAGTGTTGATACAGCTCATATGCTTATCTTGGAAGTGTTGATATAGCTAATATGCATATCTGTTGAAATGTGGATACAACTTGTAGGCTTACCTGTTGAGATGTTGATACAACTAATATGTTTATCTATTGTAAAATGGGAAGTGTTTAATATGAGTCATTGTCTCATATAAGTGATTGGCCAAGTTTTGAGCCGTTGATGCAAAATGTGAAATTGATAAGAAATGGAAACTGAAATGAGACATGAACATAGTGGTCATGAAATGGAAATGGGTTATGAATTGGTTTATAGAAATTGAACATTTATCAATTGCTAATGTCTTAGTTATTGCTCATACTATGTTTAGCATATCTCTACTGAGCTGTGGCTCACCCTTTATGGGTCATCATTTTCAGGTACAGGTAGCATGCCACCTCCAAGGACATAGCTTGGGAGGCTAGAGGCAGGCGGATTGTTTTGTTTATTTTCTTTTGGTGTATTACATGTAAATTTAAGCCAAGGGCTTTATGTGTATTGAGTTAGTACTCCTTTTTGTAACCAAGTGTTAACTTGGAAAGCTGTAAGGCCGTAGGGCATTTGCTTTTGTTGTTAACAGGTAATACAGTTGTACGAATTACTCTGATGAATAGAAATGGTTGGTTTCTTTTATACCAATGCATGTCTAAAATGATGGGTTTTATGTATTATTTTGAGGGCGTTACAACTTGGTATCAGAGCGTACCGGGTTCGAATACTTTGGGTACGTGGGTAGTGATTAGGATCACAATGGGTTTGTCTCGCTTGATAGAGACTTAGATGTAGTGTCATATGCTATGTGCTTAATTGATAATGTGCTTAATTGATAACATGCTTATGTGAGTATGTGGGTATGGGATTAGTTTCTAGGATGTTGATTGGATCCTTGGGTTTCTGGGAGTCTTGTTGGAAAAGCACTTGATCAATGCTGTTTCTAACCGGAACTCTAGTAATGCCTCGGGACTATCATTATCCGGAAATGAAATTCGTAAGTGCTTATGTGTTTATGTGCTTACGTGGAGTGAATTACAGTTGTCCATGCATTAGGACGCGAGTGTTATAGCTTCGGCACATTTGTGAATGTGCTAATAGTCTCGGTTACCTTTATTAGGATGTCAAGACGAGGGCGTGGTAGGCGTGGTAGGCGTGGCAGGCATGGTAGGCAGGAGGTACCTTTACCGGATGACGTTCCGGCAATGCAAGAGGGAGTTGGTTAGGCCAACGTGGCCGAGCCAGCGGGTCAGCAGGCTATGGGCGCCTTGGCCCGAGAGATAGCGGGAGCTTTGGGTATTCTCAGAGCTGAGAATTAGGTTGCTGAGGCAGGGCCTTCTTTCTTGAAAAGGGAATTCTTCCGGTCTAACCCGGACGAGTTTGTTGGGGATCCGAAAGAGCCACTTAAGGCTGACGAGTGGTTGGAACAGATGGAAAAGACGTTTGAGATGCTTGGCATCGAGGACAGGACTTTAAAGGTGACCTTGGCATCCATCCAACTGAAGGGAGATGCGGGTCAATGGTGGAAGTACGAGAAGGGTAGTGTTGGTGGTGCATGGGAGGCGTTTGTGAATACTTTCCAGGAGAAGTTTTTATCTTCAGTTGCAAGGGAAAAGCTGAGGGAACAGTTTTGCCAGCTTAAACAACAGGGCTTGTCAGTGGCCGAGTTTGAGGCTACTTTTACTAGTCTGTCCAGGTTTGCACCTGAACTGGTGGCGTCCAAGGAACGCCGTTGCTTTGAGTTTGAGCGGAAGTTGAGGCGTGGACTCAAGCTGAGGGTTGAAGGGTTGTTTATCCGGGAGTATAGACGTTTGGTGGATGCTGCAGCTCATATGGAGCTCATGATGCAAGAGGAGGATGAGGGGCAGAGAGGCTCCAAGAGGAGCCAAGATGGTCAGGGTGACGGCAGGAGACAGAGGGGTTCTAACCCTCAACAGTCTCAGGGTGGTTTTGCCAGATCGACCTTTCCAGTGCCGGGTGCGGGCTCTGGGAGAGGTAGTCAGGGAGGCTTGACTTATTTTGCGTGTGGCCAGCTGGGTCACAAGTCTTCGGTTTGCCCGCAGAAGGGAGGGGGTCAGCGAGCTGTTTCTTTTTCAGCTAGACCTCAGGGCCAGAGTTAGGGCAGGGGCCAGCCTTTGTCTTGCTATCAGTGTGGTTAGCCTGGGCACCTGAAGAGGTTTTTCCCACAGTTGAGTGCCACTTCGGGCGCGTCTGGTTCCAGGCAGACGCAGGGTTATCAGCCAGCTCAGTTTGTGCAGGCCTCGAGGGCCAATCCAGGACCTTCGCCGTCCCAGTCTGTGCAGTAGTCCTTTGCTCCTAGAGGTGAGCAGGTGGATCAGGGGCCTACAGGGCGCGTATATGCGGTTACCGCGCAGGACCTAGTACCGGCTCCATCAATAGTAAGAGGTACCTTTCTGTTTTGCAACTCGGTTGCTAGTGTATTGATTGATACGGGTGCATCTCATTCTTTTGTATCTGCTGCATTTGCATCTGTTTTGGAATTGGAGTTGGCACAGTTAGCATCTCCTATATGTGTAGTATCGCCTGTTGGTGGTGAGTTGATCTTGAAACAAGGTGTTAGAGGTTGTGATATAGAGGTCGCCGACCATAGGCTTCCTTTTCCTTTTGTTGTCATGCCCATGAAGGGTTTTGATGTTATTTTGGGTATGGACTGGCTATCGTCATACCGAGCTGTTATTGATTGCTACAGCCAGAGGGTCACGGTTTGTACCTTGAGCGGGGAGTGTTTCCATTTCTTGGGGGATCGGGTTGGTAGTGTGTTGCCACCGATGTATGATCCGCGAGGGCGGAATGAGCTTAGTGGTCTACTTGCTAGCTTTATGAGTGGTGACTGTGATGAGACCCAGATTGTTTTACCGAGGGTGGTTTGTGAGTATTCGGATGTTTTTCCTGAGGATCTCGTTAGTTTGCCACCTCACCGAGAGATAGAGTTCTCTATTGATTTAGTGCCCGGCACAGCGCCGATTTCTATGGCACCTTATCGTTTTGCCCCAGCCGAGTTGAGTGAGTTGAAGATCCTGCTCCAGGAATTGCTAGATAAGGGTTTTGTTCGCCCTAGTGTTTCGCCGTGGGGAGCACCGGCCCTCTTTGTTAAAAAGAAAGATGGTGCCATGAGACTGTGTATAGACTACCGAAAGTTGAATCGGGCTACGGTCAAGAATAAGTACCCTATGCCTCGTATAGATGATCTGTTTGACCAGTTAAAGGGTTCCCGTTGTTTCTCTAAGATAGACTTGAGATCGGGTTACCACCAGTTGAGGGTCAGGGAGGAGGATATTCCTAAGACGGCATTCCGTACGCGGTATAGCCATTATCAGTTTCTGGTGATGCCATTCGGGCTTACCAATGCACCGACAGTCTTTATGGATTTGATGAACTGGATCTTCCGGGAATTGTTAGACCGTTTTGTAGTCGTTTTCGTGGACGACATTCTTATTTATTCGCCTTCAGAGGAGGAGCACGAGGAACACTTGAGAGTGGTGCTTGAGTTACTTAGAGCCCATAGGCTGTATGCCAAGTTTGGGAAGTTTGAGTTCTGGCTAGGGGAAGTCAAATTCTTAGGCCATGTGGTATCCGGGGAAGGGGTGTCTGTAGATATATCCAAGGTTGAGACAGTGCAAGATTGGGCACAGCCTAAGAGTGTGTTTGAGATCCGCAGTTTTCTGGGATTAGCTGGGTATTACTGTCTGTTTGTGAAAGATTTCTCCAGGCTAGCTTCGCCGTTGACTAGATTGACGCGGAAAGGGGTCAAGTTTGTATGGAGTGAGACTTGTGAAAAGTCGTTCCAAGAGTTGAAGGTTAGATTGACCACCGCTCCGATTTTGATTATTCCGGAGAGAGGGTCAGGTTACGCGGTTTATTGTGATGCCTCACGAGAGGGTTTGTGTTGTGTGTTGATGCAAAGGGGAAAGTGGTAGCTTATGGCTCACGTCAGTTGAAAATACATGAGAAGAATTACCCTACACACGACCTAGAGTTAGCAGTAGTGATCTTTGCCTTGAAGATTTGGAGGCACTACCTTTATGGTGAGAGGTTCGAGGTGTTCTCGGACCACAAGAGTTTGAAATATCTGTTTACACAGAGAGACTTAAATTTGAGGTAGAGAAGGTGGATGGAGTTCATTGAGGACTATGATTTTGAGTTGCACTATCACCCAGGAAAGGCCAATGTTGTGGCCGATGCCCTTAGTAGGAAATCCATTAGGGATGTAGCTTGTATAGCCATCCGGGAATGGGAGATGTTGGGTGCGCTGGGCGAGTTTGATTTGCTTCTGGGCGAATCCGTTGAGGCTGCGGTCTTGTTTTCTGTTGTTGCGCAGCCTACAATTGTGACTAGAGTGTTAGAGGCACAGAGAGGTGACCTTGAGGTAGAGTCCTTCCGAGAGAAGATCTCCAATGAAAAAGTTGAGAGGGGTTTGACGGTGTATCCCGACCAGAGTGTGAGATACCGAGACCGTTTGTTTGTACCGGAGTCTTGCCGAGAGGAAGTACTCCGAGAGTTTCACCATTCACGCCTTGCGGTGCACCCAGGAGGCACTAAGATGTATCGGGATTTGGGTCGCCAGTTTTGGTGGCGGGGTATGAAGAGAGATGTGGCTGTTTTCGTATCTAAGTGCCTTACTTTCCAGCAAGTGAAGGCCGAGCATCAGAGGCCAGCGGGTTTGTTGCAACCCTTGCCTATTGCCGAGTGGAAGTGGGAGCATGTCACTATGGACTTCGTTATAGGTCTTCCGAGAACTTAGCGGGGTAGTGATGCCATTTGGGTAGTTGTAAACCGGTTGACTAAGTCGGCACATTTCATTCCTATGCACATGAGAGATTCGGTAGATCATCTTGCCGACTTGTATATTCGGGACATAGAGAGATTGCACGGGGTCCCAGTGACGATCGTTTCAGATAGAGATCCTCGTTTTACTGCCAGGTTGTGGCAGAGTTTGCAGAGTGCCTTGGGCACTAAGTTGACCTTTAGTACGGCTTATCATCCTCAGACTGACGGGCAGTCCGAGCGTACTATTCAGATCCTTGAGGATATGCTTCGAGGTTGTGTCCTTGACTTTAGTGGGACGTGGGAGAGGCACTTGCCCTTGGTGGAGTTTGGCTACAACAACAGTTTTCAATCTAGCATTGGTATGGCACCGTTTGAGGCCTTGTATGGCTGACCGTGTAGGTCTCCAGTATGTTGGGCCGAGGTGGGTGATGCACCTTTGTTGGGTCCGGAGTTGGTTAGGGAGACGACGGAGAAAGTTGAGCTTATCCGTAGGAGGCTTGTTACAGCCCAGAGTCGCCAAAAGAGTTATGCTGACCGTAGGAAGAGGCCTTTGGCGTTTGAGGTAGGTGATCCTGTCTTCTTGAAAATATCAACTAGGGGAGGTTTGATGAGGTTCGGGAAGAGTGGGAAGTTATCCCCTCGATTTATTGGTCCCTTTGAGATCCTCGAAAGGATTGGGGAAGTTGCTTATCGTTTGGCTTTGCCACCGCAGTTGTCCGGGGTTCATGACATCTTTCATGTTAGTATGCTTCGGAAGTATGAGCCGGATCCATCCCATGTGTTAGATTGGACCGACTTGGAGGTAGATGAGGATGCTTCGTACGAGGAGAGACCGGTTTGGGTCTTGGATAGTGTAGACACCCCATTTTTGACCGTCCTCAAGACTTGGACGTCACCGTTCGAACACTCGGTGATCATCCGTGAACGTGTTCGTTTGGAGTTCCCGGAGGTCTCGGCTCGCGCGCCCTGCCTCCGGATCTCCGAACTTGACCGTTTAGTGTCTGGTATTGCACCGAACACTCGTGTTTTGCCTTGGAAGGGCAGGGAATGCCTTATGAGGCATCCCCACACACCACCGGCAGTGGCTGGAGGCCACCGGATGGTCTTTTTCTGCCATCGGCACTTTTGTTTGCCGGTCGGCACTGTTTTTTGTCGAAATGACATTTTTGGGCAGCCGACCACTGTTCATCCACTTTATGGAGATATTTTGTGCCAGCTGTGATAGCTGGCACCAACTCTTCCCCCCTCCATACACGTGTATGGAGGGATCTCCCTCTAGCCAAGCTTGTTGGATAAGCTTTGCAAGAGGAAGTCTTATAAGAGAGGGGCTTTCCTCTTTGATCTAGGTTAGACACTTGCAACAAAAAACCAGACCTTAGAGATATAGATACATATTATCTCTATACCTCCCTCTCTCTCCTCCTTTGTGTGTGTTTCTTAGCTCAAAAGGTGGTTTTTACCTTACTTTTGCACCATTACACACACCATTACACCTTACTCCGAGATTGAGGGACTTGGGGGGTTGTTTCTTGAGTTTTTGGACTGGTTTTGATCAAAAGAAGGAGGCTAGACCATTTGTTCTTCAAAGGTTCTTCAAGGGTGAGCATCTTGATTTATATTCCCCAAGCTTGCAATAGATTTTTACCTATCTTGCTTGCTGTTTTAGCTCTTGTGTATAACATAAAAAGGGCTTGTATTTTCCTGCTCTAGCACTTTCATTAAGGTCATTTTGTGGTTTGAGTGCAAACTCACCCTTCTAGGCCTTGTTTAGTCCATTTTGGTGCCTCTTTGATAAGGCTTTGTTCACTTCAGCATTTTGGTCTTTTCACCACTAAAAACCAGTTCATTTTTGGTGTTTAAAAAGATGGTTTGAAGTCTTGCATAGGGGAGGGACACCCCTCTCCCTTCATGGTTTTGTTTCCTTGCTTTTTGGGCTCAAAAGGGTAGCATGTGTGCTTGATGATTCTTGGCCTCATTTCAGAAGTTTTTTAGGTGTTTTAGATCATATGTAACCTCTATTTTTGGTCGGATTTGTGCCTCCTTGTATGCTTGTAATACTTGCTTTGTATTGCTCCATTTTGCTTAGAAGTGCATCTCATGATTAGGCCATGATTCTTGTGTGTGTTGGCTTAGTTCCATGAAGCTTTTAGTGTTGTTTTTCCATGCTTAAAATCTGTTGGTTATCCATTTGGTCATGCTTGACATGTTTGTTAGGGTTGCTTTGTATTATGGGCTTGAAAGCTTTGAGCATGTTGACCTCTAGCATGCATGGTTGTGATTACCCTCATGATTTAACATCATCTAGGACCACATTTTAGTCCAAGAATCATGTTTGTATGTGTGCATGCGTGACCTCTTTTATGCCTTAAGGGTGTGCCCTCTTATGCCTAGGAATGAGCCTTAGTGCATATGCCTCTTGGGAGTCGCCTTAGCTGCCATTCTAGGAGGTTTTGGAGTCCTATCTTGGTCTGCAAAATTTTGTTTTTACTTGTTTTAATCATGCCATGAGAGGTCATGTTGGTAGGGGTAAGTTGTCTTCTTTTGTGCCTTAATCTTGGGACCATAAGTTTGCTTGTTAACATGAGTTGTTTGTCCATCATCTTGAGCACTTTTGGTGCTGTTTTGAGGTGAATAAAGGTCTGTACCTTTATCACTTCGAGCCCCCCCCCCCTTTGCATGCTTATTTCATGTTGATTGCATGATTGTCCCATTAATGTGCTATTCTATGCTAACTTTATGGCAAATTGATTCATGTTTGTATCCCAATTGCATCTTGCATGTTGACATTACATACTTGCCATGTTTTGTTGCATGACATTTGGCATATCTTGCATGTTTAGCATCATGTTGTATTTTGAGCCTTGTGAGCATAACATGCATTGCATCATTTGGCTTGGGGTGTCAAGCCAAATATGAGGGTCAAGGGACATTCATACTCCCAGTGATGTAATGTACCTTGCTCCTCGGTCACCGGGGCCTTTGACTTCGACATGATAAGGCTTCGGATCTCATTTTGTTTGTTGCATACATCCTTATATCAAATGGCAAATTTGATCCTTTGAGCCACCATGCACCATTGATGGTTCGAAGATCGAAGGACATGCTTCCTTGAGTTCAAAACATGATAGGAAGTATGACCATGCTTACATGTGCCCAAAAACTCCATGCCATGCACTGTCTGTTCTCTGTTTGCTGTCAAATTGTCTTCTGCAGGAAGTTTCTGCCGACCGGCAGAATTTAGTGCCGACCGGCAATCTATGGAGTGCCGATGAATCCAATAAACGCCGATGGAAATTCTGGAGTGCCGGTGGGAATTCTATCTGGCCGGTGGTGCTCTGCAGCATGTAAGGAACCTGCTCCAAGACTTGGGCAATTTTCAGAGAGACAAGGCAGTACAAACAGAGGTGGCAGGAGTATGGTACGGGTTTTTCGGGCGAGTCAAGTTCCGAGCATGCATCATCTGCACATCCCGAGGCTGAGGCTGCGGCCACCCTCTTCTTTCTTTTGCATCTTTTCTTTTAATTAATTAGAATTTTTGTAATAATTCTGTTTGTTTATTATTTTGGGACTGTAATATTCATTTGGACCCTCTGAGTGAGGGCAAATCTGTAATAAGTGTGGGTGAGTGTGTGTATGTCTTCCAATCCCCATTTCTTTCTTCCCTTTTATTTACCTGCTTATGGTGGTAGATTAGGGCATTTTTTGAAATTAGCATACCTTATGCTATGCATGCGTGCATCCATGCATTTGTATTACATGCATTAGGCTCGGTACATCACGCTAACTGCATTTGTATTTCGAAATTCTAAACCGAATATGTGATGCATTAGATTGCATTTTGCATGTGATGCATTAGCCATTCTTAACATGAACTAGGACACGCATGTTTGCTAACTAGTTTACTGTTTTGGCACGGAGTACGATGTAAGTATTTATGCTTTAACATCCCGCATGCGTGTGAGTGTTACCATGACAGTATGCCTGCCATGCGGCTAAGTGCTTATGTGTTAAACTGCTTTGAATGCCTGTGGGTGGAGGTTGGATTGTTTGAGTTGGAAAAACTCGTTGAAATCCGCATTTTAGCCTACTTGCGAGTAGCAAATTCAAAACATTTTCCAAAACAAACGGATGTGCAATGCTTACTTCCAAATTAGGCAATCTAGTCTATACTTGTTTGCTGCGCGCATAACATAGTAATTCTAGGCTAATAATTGGTTTAAGAACACGTAACGTTTTCAAAATTGGATATCACGATTAGTAGAGGCCGGTCTTCGGATCGGGCAAAAGGGGGTGCTCATAGTTGACCTTCCCCGATCGTACCTAAGCTCCCGAGCCGAGACAACTCCGGTGATGACGGACATGTGGCCTTCGGCACTGAGTCAGGGTTTCCTAAATTTCCCCATTTTAAAATATTTAGGTGGCGACTCTGCATCTGGCGAAGCAGTCCATGTTTGGCACTACTTTTCAAAAAATCTGTTTTCTCAAACGATTTGCCAGATTTGGACTCTTTGGTTCAGATTTAGAACCGCGACAAAAAAAATCGAGAGTCCGAACTGTAGCGAGCGTCCCCCACGCGGGCGCTGTCTACAGTTTCTGGCGACTCTGCTGGGGAGTTTTAGAGAGCTTGACTCAAACTCGTGATATCTTGTTTTGATTTCGCTTATATGTTTCTTTGCATTGCATGTGCATAGGTGCGCCTAGGAACACAGTGTTTGCCATCTGCCATTCCTGAACGGTTTGCCGAAGGCTTGTCTTGTCAAGGCATGTCCATAAGGCTGACCGGCTATGGGCTCTGACAGCATGGGAACACAAACCCCGGTTTACCGGGGCACCCTTTTTGACCATTCGACCTAGTTCATATTCGGATCCATAGTGACCATTCCAAATTAGGACAGGCTGCTTACCCGATATTAGGTTGTTTGAGAACTGCTGCGTGCATAGTGTAAGAGAATCAGTTTAAGAGAATCAGTTATCTGCGGGTATCAGGGTTCAGTGTTGGGAACAGAGTTTTTTTTTTTTGGGAAACATTGATCAATATCGAGGAACAGTGTATTCGGCTCACCGACTTTGTATTTTGAATATCCAACTGTGTATTATATGTTTATTTTATGCTGTTGTGCTGTCCGGTTGTTGGTTTATTTATTGCTTTATTTATCTTTTTGCTAGGTAGTTTAGCATCATTGCGTCCAACCCAGTAGACATTCCCCAAGCACTCTGGATCAGAGGTCGTCGGCTCCATCGATCTGAGGATCTGATAGAAGGACAACCGGTGTACCATTCTCTACCCCCGGTTACTAAACGGAAGGCAACTAGGCAGAGGACATCGGTCCAACAGTCAGTACAGAGGGCTTCATCTACCCCACTTGTGTACAGTAGGGATCAGGATCCCGTTTCACCCACAGAGAGGGAACGCATACCAGTAATTCAACCAGAGCAGAACAGTATGGCTAGCTTAGAGGAGATGGTGCGCCAACTTCAGGAAAGCATGAAAATGATGCAGCAGGATGCCGTCCGACAGGCAGAATTCGCCAGGCAACAAGCCACAGTTATGAGTGAGCAAGCGGAGTTAATTGGGAGATTGCAACAGCAAACTGGGGCGTCAGCTTCACAGCAAGTCCCACCCCCACTAAGGGTTCTGATACCCGAAGAGACGCCAAATGCCCGGAATGTCCAAGAAGATACGAACATCCCAACAGGGCCAGCTCCACCCCCCGATTCCGCCTCAACAATCCAAGGCGCCCACTCCTGTCAATCTATCGGATTCCCCCTTCGAGTCCGAGGTGAACCCCGTGACATTGAAAATGCACAAGCTTGAAAAGTTGTTCAAGAAATCTCAAGGTGCGAAGTCCATTCCGGACATTGGAGACGGATACATCGACACAGCCGTGACGCTGCCAGATCGATTTAAGATGCCACAAATTGATCGTTTTGATGGATCTGAGGATCCCATGGTACACCTGCGACTATTTTCAGACGTCCTAAGGCCAATGGGCCTCACCAGATTACAGAAGCTGTCTTTGTTTGGCCGGACCCTGTCGGGTGTAGCGGCCGCATGGTATGCCAAGTTAGAGGACGACGTCAAGAGAAGTTGGGACGAGATGGCTGAGGCCTTCATCCTGCAATACTCATACAATACGCAAATCGAGATCACGACCCGGGATCTCGAGACAACGAGGCAAGAACTCAAGGAAAGCTTCTCAGAATTTGTAACTAGATGGCGGGCTAAGGCTTTAATGATGACCTTGAGACCCACAGACAAAGACCAGATTCGGATGATTGTGCGCAATCTTCAGCCGAGGCTAATGCAAAAGATGATTGTAGTCCCCTTTCCCACCTTTGCTGATCTGCATGAAATGGGGGTGCAGATCGAGGACGCCTTAAGACAAGGATGGATTGATAATGACCGGGAGCAACCCCGCAGAAATTTCAATCGTAATACTAATGCAGGCCCGAGCGGCGCTACGACTGCCAGGACCTCCGAAGTGAGTATGGTCACCACTAACACTTCCCCAAGAAATACGGCAGCCACACCATTCTCCGGTGCGTCCGGAAGCAACTCACAAACAGCCAAATACCCTCCCAAAAACACCAGAACCTTCGCTCCACTTTATATGCCCCTGTCCAAAGCTTTGGGAGTTTTGATCAGAAAAGGGCATCTGAAGCCCCTAGAGCCGCGGCCCTTACCTGAAAGACTACCCGCCACCCACAATCCGGCCAAGTATTGTGCGTTCCACCAGCAGCACGGTCACGACACCGACCTGTGCTTTCGGTTACGTCATGAGATTCAAGATCTCATTGATAATGGGGTGATTTTACCCCCTGAGAAACCCAATGTTACTACAAATCCTCTCCCCACACATAACCAAGTTCCACCACCTAAAAGAATCAATTTCATCCACACTGGGGTCGCATCCTACGATCCTAGTATCTATATCACACCCTCCTACTTGCCTAAGCCGAAAGTTTTCCTCCCTGATTGCACCGATTTGTGCATGATGGACGTCTCTATAACCCAACCCAAGCCAGCGGTGGTGACCATCGAGAACAGGAAAGAGGTTGTCAAACCAGAGTCTGTAGAGCCTGAGAATGATGCTGGGAATGCTTACAGTCCGAGTGACTACATTTCACCAATGGGCCAGAATAGACCAAATGTCGAATTTCCAGTCGGGGGAGAGCTGTGTGTAATCCGAGGGAACAGTCCAAGACAGGAAACGGATGATTTGGCAGCCATGGAAGAGGATTTTGCCAAGTTCCAATTTTGCGATAACCAAGATCTAGAATATTCAGCCATCAACTGGTACGATAATGAAGAATCAGCGGAGGCCACGGGATGGTTAGACGATCAGCCAGATGTAATAGGGGAGTTTCAGTCAGAACAAGGCCCGGCAGGGGCGGGAATGTCCACAACGGTCGGGGGTGTCGAAGAACAGAATACATCGCCGGAGAGCGCCGGTGTCGAGAGTTTCGCTCGGGAATGGAGCATTTTGAGTACAGGGATCAGTGAGCAATCTACTGCATTGACACAGTCAGAACAGGAGAGATTCGAAGATTCTGAGAGGATCAGGAAAGCAAAAGGCCACGTGGGGGTCGAAACTGCCACAAGTACAGAAATGGAGAATGCTACGAGCATAGGGATAAAAGGTACTGCAAGTATCAGGACAGTTATGCCAGAACCAGACAGATGCCTGTCAGCTGTAGATGGTATGTGGTGGGAAGACGACGATTTGTGTCTTGCCCACACAGACGAGGATTGGGAAGGTAACCAACCAGATGATACCTGGTATATCGGCGAAGTCGATCACATGACTAGGAGTGGACGGTATTTCAAGCCTCCACACCTAGATCAACCAGAGGCGTCTGGAAAAGATAATGAAGCAGAGAAACAAAAGGAGAAGCAACTCGAAGACGAGGCCGTGTTGAGACAATTAAAAAAGATACAAGCAGACATCTCCATCTGGGGACTGCTTATGGCTTCTCGAGTACACAGGCAGGCTGTCCTTACAGCCATGGACAAAGCCAAGCTTTCCATAGATACCACGCCCGAGCAGCTGGTGGGCTTAGTCTTTTCAGGAGGAAGTTCCCCGATATTGAGTTTTTCTGACAAAGAACTGCCACCTGAGGGTGCGAACCATAACAAGCCACTCTACATCTCTGTCAAGTGCAGAGATAAATGGATACCCGTGGTGCTTGTTGACACGGGGTCCGCCATCAACGTTTGTCCAGCAAGAACAGCCTATGCGATTGGTTTAAAAGTCGCGAATTTTGTGCCAACAGCCCAAGTGATTCGGGTGTATGACAACACGAGCCGGGAAGTAATGGGGACAGTTAAGATTCAAACAAAGGTTGGGCTGGGACAGCACGAGATAGATTTCCACGTCTTGGAGGTTCCTGCAACGTTCAACCTGCTTTTGGGGCGGCCGTGGCTACATCAGGTGAAGGCGGTCTCCTCTACCCTACACCAAGTGGTGAAATGCCCCTATGGGAAGGGAGTAGCCATTGTTTTTGGAAACTCGTCAATTCATCCGCCACCGGAAGTGTCTACACCTGTTCTAGAAATTGAACATGGTGTGGAAGATGTGTTCATATCGGGTTTTACCTTGGCCGAGGCTCGGGTTGTACAGAACATCATGGCAGCTAATGAAGGGGTATATGTCAGTGCCCAAGCAGTCTATCTCATGAACAAACTCCAGCACATCCCCGGGATGGGATTGGGCAAGAGTGGCAGCAAAGGTGCCGCAGCATCGGCCGAAGTGCCACATAACCCCCATACCTTTGGTTTGGGCTACTGACCCACCAAAGAGGATTGGATAAGGAAAGGAAAGGAAATGGCCGGAAGGGCCAGGGCAAAACAGATGGGGAAACCCTTTGACTTAATGCACCAGCCCATTCGGGGTACCCTAAACGGACGCTTCGTCCGGGAGGGGGAGGACTTTCTGTTCTGTGGTTTCCCGGAGCCGTGGCTCAACGCGGAGAAGAAGCGCGTGCCGGGATTTGAGATTTTCTTTGATTTACAGTTACCTGAGGATGACATCGCCGAAGGGATGGCAGAACTATCGGCTGAGGCTGAGCAAAGTAAGGAAGTACAGTCTGAGGACGCTGAAAATGAAATGGGGGCAGCGTTGGCGTGTCTGCTTTCAGATCCTCCGATCGAACAGAAGTGCTTGGGGGATAGCTCCTCGATATGTGTGATTGGGAATGAAGCGGCTGCGGGCCTACCATCAGCTATTTTGGATGCGTCCATCGCACCTTCTCTCATCTAGCAATATGAAGAAGGCCTTTTATCTAGCAGCACCGGGTCAGGTAGTGAGCCGGAATCTGATTCCACCGAATCTTGTGCGTCGGAATCAGGTTCCAGCTCAGCTGAGTCTGAGTCCGGTATTCCTGGGGGTGATAACCCGGATACCACAGTCCTGTCTAGGTCGTCTTTTTCATTTTCTTTTGAGTCTGTTGTAACAGAGGAATCCGACGGCTCGGAAGTGTTTAATGAGAACGACGTGAATGTGGTTTCGGAGTATTTTTCTGTGCCTTTGATTTATTGCTTAAATCAGGATTTTCAAAATTTTGATGAAAACGACGAGGAAGAAATTCCTCCGGTTTTGCAACGGTTAATTGATCAAGAGCAGGAAAGGTTTGTTAAACCCTTAATGGATGAAATCACTACTGTGAATGTTGGTACTGAGAAGGACCCGCGGCTGGTCCAGATCGGGTCCACGTTGTCTTCTGAGGAAAGCGAGCGCTTAGTCGCTTTGTTAAAAGATTTCAAAGATGTTTTCGCGTGGTCCTACGAAGACATGCCTGGAATCGATCCTTAGATTGTACAGCACCGGATCCCTCTTGATCCCGAGGCCCGACCTATCAAACAGAAGCTCAGAAGGATCCGCCCTGATTAGGCCATTAAGATCAAAGAAGAAGTCACCAAGCAGATTGATGCAGGCTTCCTGTTGGTGTCTGAATACCCTACTTGGTTGGCCAACATTGTTCCGGTGCCAAAGAAGGATGGCAGAATTCGGGTCTGTGTAGACTTCAGAGATTTGAACAGGGCCAGTCCGAAGGACGACTTTCCCTTGCCGCACATTGATGAATTGATAGATTTCACGGCAGGACACGCCTTGCTTTCATTTATGGATGGCTTCTCAGGCTATAATCAGATAGTAATGGCACCCGAAGACCGGGAGAAGACTGCATTCACTACCCCGTGGGGTACATATTGTTATAGAGTGATGCCATTTGGGCTGAAAAACGCTGGAGCTACCTACCAACGGGCAGCAACTACAATATTGCATGATATGATCCATAAAGTGGTTGAGGTGTATGTGGACGACATGATTGTCAAGTCCAAAGAAAGAGAAGGCCACTACACCGCCTTACAAAAATTCTTCCAAAGGATCAGAGAGTTTCGGCTGCGATTGAATCCCCAGAAGTGTACTTTTGGTGTTACAGCAGGGAAGATGCTAGGGTTTCTGATTACACAAAGAGGCATCGAGGTCGACCCTTCCAAAATCAAGGCCATCTTAGAAATGCCACCACCGAGGACTGAAAAGGAGGTGCGAGGCTTTCTAGGTAAAGTGCAATTCATAAGACGGTTTATCTCTAAATTAACCTTGACTTGTGAACCACTTTTTGGTCTCCTGAAGAAAGGAAAGAAATTCCAATGGGACGGCCGATGTCAAGCAGCTTTTGAACAGATCAAAGAGTATCTACAGAACCCGCCCGTGTTGTCACCGCCAGAGCCGGGGAGACCGTTGATATTGTATCTTTCAGTAACTGAGACCACCATGGGCTGCATGCTCGCGCAAGAGTCAGAGGACAGAGTGGAAAGGGCCATCTACTATCTGAGCAAGAAGATGCTGGATTACGAGACCCGCTACACACCACTGGAGAAGGCTTGTTTGGCCTTGGTATGGGCTACCAGGAAGCTGCGGCACTACCTGTTAGCTCACTCTGTAATGTTGGTTTCACGTTTGGATCCCATCAAATATCTTTTCGAGAAACCAGCACTTACGGGTAGGCTAGCTCGTTGGTTGCTATTGCTTTCCGAATTTGACTTGAAGTATGTAACACGCAAGTCAGTGAAAGGAAGAGCAGTAGCGGAGTTCATTGCCGACCACCCGGTTGAGGGGGATGAAGCGGTTGAGTACCTATTCCCAGATGAAGCCATTCTGCACATCGAGGATGAAACTTGGACGATGTACTTTGACGGAGCGTCAAACCAGTATGGGTATGGGATAGGGGTGTTGCTGATAGCGCCTGACGATTCCCGTATCCCTTTAGCATTCAAGCTCCAGTTCAAAGTCTCGAAC
This sequence comes from Camellia sinensis, assembly GCF_055761805.1. Classification (NCBI taxonomy): domain Eukaryota; kingdom Viridiplantae; phylum Streptophyta; class Magnoliopsida; order Ericales; family Theaceae; genus Camellia; species Camellia sinensis. The sequence continues at coordinate 149,284,575 of NC_138963.1, forward strand.
AATGAGGCAGAGTATGAGGCATGTATTGCTGGTCTGGAAGCAGCCCTAGAACTAGGGGCAAGACGGTTGGACGTCATTGGGGACTCGAACCTTGTTGTGTCTCAAGCGAAATGAGACTGGAAAGTCAAAGAGGAAAGGATGATAATCTACCACCAAACCCTGGATTTGTTAATTCCTCGGTTTGAGAAGCTAAATTTCACCCACCTCGTAAGAGAGAACAACAGGTTCGCAGATTCACTAGCAACTCTATCCTCCATGATAGACATCCCGTCTGGAGTCCGGATGCGTCCAGTCATCATTGATCAGAAGTTTGCGCCAGCATACGAGTCAATTTCCGCCATAGATAAGGCCCAAGACGACAACCCCTGGTATTACGATATTTGGAACTTCTTGGAAAAGGAGACGTATCCACTAGGGGCAAGCGCCAAGGATAAGAGGGCCATTAGAAGAATGGCTATTCAGTTCATCATCTGCGGAGGTAAGCTGTACAAAAGGGGTTATCTGGGAATGCATAAGCTCTGTGTAGAAGCTGAAGAGTCGAAGCGCCTAATGGAGGCCATCCATGGAGGGGAGTGCGGTGCACACATGAATGGAGTAATGCTGGCCAGAAAGATCCTCAGACAGGGCTACTACTGGTCAACCATGGAGGAGGATTGTATCGGCTTTGTTCGGCGATGCCACAAATGCCAGATCCATGCAAACCGTATGAACATCCCACCATCCAAGTTGTACAACATGACATCCCCGTGGCCATTTTTCGTATGGGGGATTGATGTGATCGGAGCTGTTACCCCGAAGGGGTCGAAATGGCATGAGTATATCCTCGTAGCGATAGATTATTTCACAAAGTGGGTCGAGGCCCAATCATACGCGGTGTTGAAGGCGTCGCACGTCGCCAAGTTCATCAGAAACAATATCATTTGTCGCTACGGGGTGCCAAATGAGATCATCTCGGATAATGGATCCCACTTTAAGAAAGAAGTGGTCGACTTGTTGGAAAAGTATAACGTGGCTTTTCATAAGTCATCTACGTACCGGCCGCAAACCAACGGAGCAGTTGAGGCCGCCAACAAGAACATCAAGCATATACTGCGGAAAATGGTGGAGACCTACCGAGATTGGCCAGATAAGTTGCCGTTTGCTCTGTGGGGCTACAGGACTTCAATTAGAACTTCTACCGGAGCAACTCCGTATTCGTTAGTTTATGGAATGAAGGCTGTTCTACCTATTGAAATTGAAGTTCCGTCTTTACGGGTATTAGCCGAGTGTCAGATAGCTGAGGCAGATTGGCAGTAGAGCAGGTTCGAGGAACTTATGCTCTTTGACGAAAGAAGGCTGAAAACACTGTATCACGTTCAGAGTTATCAGCGCAGGATTGCTCGGGCTTTTAACAAGAAGGTTAAGTCCAGAAATCTAAAGAAAGGGGATTTGGTACTCAAAGACAACCGAGCTCCCATCCACGACCCGAGGGGCAAGTTCAGACCCAATTGGACTGGTCCCTACATCATCAAAGCTATCTGGTCAGGCGGAGCTGTGGTTCTGATGGACTTAGATGGCTTAGAATTCTCTCAACCGATCAACATGGACAAGTTGAAGAAATACTATCCTTGAGAGGCTCGCTAGGCCGAAAACCCGAAAGGGCGACCTAGGCAAAAGTCAGAGCACAAAAAATTAGAAAATATAAAGACTGAGCTCGCAAGGCTGAAAACCCGCAAAGGGCGGCCTTGGCAAAAGTTAGAGCGCAAAAGGAGAGTGAAAATACCCGAGCGAACCCGAGCCGGAACTACGTGAGGCTTGATTCCCATGTTTGGGATATGTAGGCAGCTTCATCCTGAAGTTCAGCTATAACACTTCCCCGATCAACTTTGTCCATTTGATCATCTCAGTCATCTTTGTTCATCAGCATTCGTTGGAATCTCCGGTGCAGTGCCATTCAGACTAGGGGCAACTTTCCGTTGCTATGCAGTGCTGCGGCGTTCTTCAGACTAGGGGCAACTTTTCAGTTGCAGGGATCTGGGGTTGTGCATCTCAAGTGACAGATCTCAGGCATGTCCAGTTCTGATCCATATCGAAAATGTTTTTGAGAAGTTTTAATAAAAGCTGACTTTGTTCAAATAATCTTTTTACAACATTGACCATTTTTGGACCAAGGCGGAAAATTTTCAGTGCCACAACTTTCAATTTCATTGATTTCAAAACAGAGTTCTCCTGCTCTTGCATACAATTGCAGTTGCTTTTTATTACATTCATAAAGAAAACTTGGAAGTACTAATAAAGCAATAAATCTGGGGCATAGTCAAGTCAGGTGTTCCTGCGCCCCCTCCCAGAACTGGTCGAAGCCTCTGATGCCAAGCTGGGCCCGATCTGTGCTTCTTCATTGAGCCAATCTATGCACTCGTCAGACAAAGTGCAGCTGAAAGTAAGAGCGGGGGCCAGGAGTTCTCTCATCCTCCACGCGGTGGCCTGCCAAGCAAGCTGTGCGCCCCGGGCTGGGAATGCAGCAGGATACTTTATCCCCTCTGGCGGGCAGGTCTGATCATGGCCAAATTGACGTCGAATCCGAAATGGGAAATAGAATACACAGTGAGTGAGACCAACCAGTTGAATCCCAGTCTGCCGAGGCATGTTATAACTCATCGCCGGAAGGTTCAGCCAAGGGCACCGCCAAGCAATACGGTCTGCGGACAAGCGGCACATCCAAGCGAACCACCATTCCTCATCCAAGGCATTGACTAGACGATGCCGGAAGAAGTAGCCGCGAGCTGAATATGCTGGGCAGGAGTCCACAATCTGCAGTTTGTCCATCAACCATACCTGGGGAGGGATTGAAAAAAATGAGAGAATAAAGAATAGAGAGATGTACGAGGAGAGAAAAGTGAGAATGGGGTTTTGTGAGAAAAAAATCGAGCTTGAGGACCGAGTGATGTGAGCGATACATAAATGCGAGATTGGGTGGGAAATATTACCTGTAGCAGTAGTGGACTCCCCGCCAACCTAGTCGTCTCATGACGATAAAAGGCGTCTAAGCCCATTAACGTCTCAGCCAGAGCCATGGCAATACAGCTCTTGCCCTCTCTCAAGCCTTGGGCAACCTCAATCAGCTGGGCACTAGCCCCTCCAGAGCCCGAGACAAATAGAAAATGGGATAGCATGCACAAACAGAGGGCATGTCGCCGGAAGCCTTGCCAGTGATGGTTGTTGCGATCACCAGCATCAGAAAATCGATTGGCCAAACTCGGAATGTCCAACATCCCGTCACAAATCAGAGACCGAGCATCGCGCATGCTGAGTCCACACATGCGCCCTAAGGATTGGGCATGACCAAAATTAAGTTGGGGCAGGAGCTCCTCGTCGCGCTCGGACTCCATTAAGACTCGGAAATCTTCAAAAGTAGGACATATTTCTTGCCCAGCAAAGCTGAAGACATGTGTCACCGGATTCCAAAATCTTGCCGCGGCATGAAGAAACGGGAGGTGCAACGGGGTACGACCCAAAGTGAATAGTGCATTTATGCCGAAACCCCGAAAATTCACTTTTTCTGAGCCATCCAAGCTAGCAATCCAAGCTGTGAGATTTTGAGCAAGAAACTCTTCCATTGGAGCAAATCCGAGCCATCCAAGCTAGCAATCCAAGCTACGAAGCTGGGATCTTTTGTAGGAGATAAGGTTGAGTGGGGGGACAGGTGTCAACATTTTGCTGATCCCCTCATTTAGTGCCGGCCGGCCAAACTGTTTGCCGACCGGCCATAATAGTTTGCCGACAAGGCAATTTTATGGCCGGTAGCCATTCTTTGTAGCCGATGGTCTCTCCCCCAAGCCGATGGGCTTCCTTCTGGTTGCCTAAGCTGTTTATGCTAAGCATTGGGGAATTTCACCACCTCCAACCCCTCCTCGGCGGTCGATTCCTGCGGAGCCACGCCTGTCTGCTTGTCGAGTTTTTGAACATTTGCTTATTGAGTTGTATTTCGCTCTCTTTGAGCTCTTGATTTGTTTATCGAGTTGTACTCACACTTGTTTGGTTGCATTGTGTCTTTGTTTTGCTTATCGAGTTGTAAGTCGGTTCACTACCTGATTATTACGACTGCACATTTCTAAAATGAGTTCAATTCCGTTCACATTGTGGTGTGATACCCGGCGATGCGATGCACAGAAGATCCACAAATGCAACATCTTTTGAACAAAATGGATTGTTTCATTCCCATCACGTGTTTTGCAAAATATGTAACTTTGAAAAAGAATAAAACCTGTCCGAGGCAGTGCAATGTGCTTAAATTACTAGTAAAAAAGGAAAGTAAAGCGCATAGTGACAAGGTAGCAAAGTATCAGAATTGGTACCAGTGAAACTCTCCTTGCGGTTAACGCACCTTCCGCATCTTTGTTCGGGTCAGCCACGTCGTTGGACGCCCTCACAATACGGGAAATCACACCTTTGAAACGTGAACCTTCGAGTTGACCTCAGGCCACAGCTTCTGCGAGCAACGCTCGATGCGTGCGAAAAATGCCCCGCCCCATATCCTTTTCATGCTTTGTGAAGTCCACAAATTGTTTCAATTATGCCATGTAATGGTACATCCTTTCTTTACTGGCGTAGACCGCATGTTTAATTTCATTACCTGCGTAGACCGCATGTTTTGATTGCGTAGACCGCATGTTTAATTTCATTACCTGCGTAGACCGCATGTTTTGATTGCGTAGACCGCATGTTTAATTTCAATACCTGCGTAGACCGCATGTTTTGATTGCGTAGACCGCATGTTTAATTTCAATACCTGCGTAGACCGCATGTTTTGATTGCGTAGACCGCATGTTTAATTTCGATACCTGCGTAGACCACATGTTTTGATTGCGTAGACCGCATGTTTAATTTCAATACCTGCGTAGACCGCATGTTTTGATTGCGTAGACCGCATGTTTAATTTCATTACCTGCGTAGACCGCATGTTTTGATTGCGTAGACCGCATGTTTAATTTCAATACCTGCGTAGACCGCATGTTTTGATTGCGTAGACCGCATGTTTAATTTCATTACCTGCGTAGACCGCATGTCTGATTTCAATACTTGCGTAGACCGCATGTTTTGATTGCGTAGACCGCATATTTAATTTCGATACCTGCGTAGACCGCATGTTTTGATTGCGTAGACCGCATGTTTAATTTCAATACCTGCGTAGACCGCATGTTTTGATTGCGTAGACCGCATGTTTAATTTCATTACCTGCGTAGACCGCATGTCCTGATTGCGTAGACCGCATGTTTATTAATTTCATAACCTGCGTAGACCGCATGTTTTAATTGCGTAGACCGCATCTTTATTAATTACATTACCTGCGTAGACCGCATGTTCGTAATCATTTCCTTACTTGCACAGACCGCATGTTAATCACATTACCAGCGTAGACCGCATACTTCACTTACATATTCGTATTTCCACAGCATTGTTATACTCCCTGCTTGCTTTGCGTTGTCACGCGTTTCGAGTACACTACTTTGCATATTGCTAACGATATTGTACCTGTTAAGTTTATTTTCTTTTCAGGCACGATATTGTATGTACGGTTCATTTGAGGCTGGTACAACCAGACGAGCCGCACAGGTATTGTATCCTCCGAGTGAGACGTATTGAGAATTGCATAATTCTCTAACATCCTTTCTGCATTGTAGTGTAGTTTGGTGTATGCTAGCTTAAAACTGTCGCATGTATGCTTCGTTACAGCTTTCTTTGCATGATCATAAGTTATGTTCGGCTCTCTGCATTGTCTTGCATTTTGCCCCTGCCTTCGGGCGCATATCTTGTTTGCCTTGCATGTTTGTCTAAGTCTTCGGCCTTGTCAAAAATGGGTCGTCTCTGGGCTTTGACATTCACTCCCGTCATTGTTATGACTTTCGAGTTCTGTCAAAGAGGGGCAACTGTAGACACCCCATTTTTGACCGTCCTCAAGACTTGGACGTCACCGTTCGAACACTCGGTGATCATCCGTGAACGTGTTCGTTTGGAGTTCCCTGAGGTCTCGGCTCGCGCGCCCTGCCTCAGGATCTCCGAACTTGACCGTTTAGTGTCTGGTTTTGCACCGAACACTCGTGTTTTGCCTTGGAAGGGCAGGGAATGCCTTATGAGACATCCCCACACACCACCGGCAGTGGCTGGAGGCCACCGGATGGTCTTTTTCTGCCATCGGCACTTTTGTTTGCCGGTCGGCACACTTTATTGCCGGTCGGCATAATTTGTTGCCGGTCGGCACTGTTTTTTGTCGAAATGACATTTTTGGGCAGCCGACCACTGTTCATCCACTTTATGGAGATATTTTTTGCCAGCTGTGATAGCTGGCACCAACTCTTCCCCCCTCTATACACGTGTATGGAGGGATCTCCCTCTAGCCAAGCTTGTTGGATAAGCTTTGCAAGAGGAAGTCTTATAAGAGAGGGGCTTTCCTCTTTGATCTAGGTTAGACTCTTGCAACAAAAAACCAGACCTTAGAGATATAGATACATATTATCTCTATACCTCCCTCTCTCTCCTCCTTTGTGTGTGTTTCTTAGCTCAAAAGGTGGTTTTTACCTTACTTTTGCACCATTACACACACCATTACACCTTACTCCGAGATTGAGGGACTTGGGGGGTTGTTTCTTGAGTTTTTGGACTGGTTTTGATCAAAAGAAGGAGGCTAGACCATTTGTTCTTCAAAGGTTCTTCAAGGGTGAGCATCTTGATTTATATTCCCCAAGCTTGCAATAGATTTTTACCTATCTTGCTTGCTGTTTTAGCTCTTGTGTATAACATAAAAAGGGCTTGTATTTTCCTGCTCTAGCACTTTCATTAAGGTCATTTTGTGGTTTGAGTGCAAACTCACCCTTCTAGGCCTTGTTTAGTCCATTTTGGTGCCTCTTTGATAAGGCTTTGTTCACTTCAGCATTTTGGTCTTTTCACCACTAAAAACCAGTTCATTTTTGGTGTTTAAAAAGATGGTTTGAAGTCTTGCATAGGGGAGGGACACCCCTCTCCCTTCATGGTTTTGTTTCCTTGCTTTTTGGGCTCAAAAGGGTAGCATGTGTGCTTGATGATTCTTGGCCTCATTTCAGAAGTTTTTTAGGTGTTTTAGATCATATGTAACCTCTGTTTTTGGTCGGATTTGTGCCTCCTTGTATGCTTGTAATACTTGCTTTGTATTGCTCCATTTTGCTTAGAAGTGCATCTCATGATTAGGCCATGATTCTTGTGTGTGTTGGCTTAGTTCCATGAAGCTTTTAGTGTTGTTTTTCCATGCTTAAAATATGTTGGTTATCCATTTGGTCATGCTTGACATGTTTGTTAGGGTTGCTTTGTATTATGGGCTTGAAAGCTTTGAGCATGTTGACCTCTAGCATGCATGGTTGTGATTACCCTCATGATTTAACATCATCTAGGACCACATTTTAGTCCAAGAATCATGTTTGTATGTGTGCATGCGTGACCTCTTTTATGCCTTAAGGGTGTGCCCTCTTATGCCTAGGAATGAGCCTTAGTGCATATGCCTCTTGGGAGTCGCCTTAGCTGCCATTCTAGGAGGTTTTGGAGTCCTATCTTGGTCTGCAAAATTTTGTTTTTACTTGTTTTAATCATGCCATGAGAGGTCATGTTGGTAGGGGTAAGTTGTCTTCTTTTGTGCCTTAATCTTGGGACCATAAGTTTGCTTGTTAACATGAGTTGTTTGTCCATCATCTTGAGCACTTTTGGTGCTGTTTTGAGGTGAATAAAGGTCTGTACCTTTATCACTTCGAGCCCCCCCCCCTTTGCATGCTTATTTCATGTTGATTGCATGATTGTCCCATTAATGTGCTATTCTATGCTAACTTTATGGCAAATTGATTCATGTTTGTATCCCAATTGCATCTTGCATGTTGACATTACATACTTGCCATGTTTTGTTGCATGACATTTGGCATATCTTGCATGTTTAGCATCATGTTGTATTTTGAGCCTTGTGAGCATAACATGCATTGCATCATTTGGCTTGGGGTGTCAAGCCAAATATGAGGGTCAAGGGACATTCATACTCCCAGTGATGTAATGTACCTTGCTCCTCGGTCACCGGGGCCTTTGACTTCGACATGATAAGGCTTCGGATCTCATTTTGTTTGTTGCATACATCCTTATATCAAATGGCAAATTTGATCCTTTGAGCCACCATGCACCATTGATGGTTCGAAGATCGAAGGACATGCTTCCTTGAGTTCAAAACATGATAGGAAGTATGACCATGCTTACATGTGCCCAAAAACTCCATGCCATGCACTGTCTGTTCTCTGTTTGCTGTCAAATTGTCTTCTGCAGGAAGTTTCTGCCGACCGGCAGAATTTAGTGCCGACCGGCAATCTATGGAGTGCCGATGAATCCAATAAACGCCGATGGAAATTCTGGAGTGCCGGTGGGAATTCTATCTGGCCGGTGGTGCTCTGCAGCATGTAAGGAACCTGCTCCAAGACTTGGGCAATTTTCAGAGAGACAAGGCAGTACAAACAGAGGTGGCAGGAGTATGGTACAGGTTTTTCGGGCGAGTCAAGTTCCGAGCATGCATCATCTGCACATCCCGAGGCTGAGGCTGCGGCCACCCTCTTCTTTCTTTTGCATCTTTTCTTTTAATTAATTAGAATTTTTGTAATAATTCTGTTTGTTTATTATTTTGGGACTGTAATATTCATTTGGACCCTCTGAGTGAGGGCAAATCTGTAATAAGTGTGGGTGAGTGTGTGTATGTCTTCCAATCCCCATTTCTTTCTTCCCTTTTATTTACCTGCTTATGGTGGTAGATTAGGGCATTTTTTGAAATTAGCATACCTTATGCTATGCATGCGTGCATCCATGCATTTGTATTACATGCATTAGGCTCGGTACATCACGCTAACTGCATTTGTATTTCGAAATTCTAAACCGAATATGTGATGCATTAGATTGCATTTTGCATGTGATGCATTAGCCATTCTTAACATGAACTAGGACACGCATGTTTGCTAACTAGTTTACTGTTTTGGCACGGAGTACGATGTAAGTATTTATGCTTTAACATCCCGCATGCGTGTGAGTGTTACCATGACAGTATGCCTGCCATGCGGCTAAGTGCTTATGTGTTAAACTGCTTTGAATGCCTGTGGGTGGAGGTTGGATTGTTTGAGTTGGAAAAACTCGTTGAAATCCGCATTTTAGCCTACTTGCGAGTAGCAAATTCAAAACGTTTTCCAAAACAAACGGATGTGCAATGCTTACTTCCAAATTAGGCAATCTAGTCTATACTTGTTTGCTGCGCGCATAACATAGTAATTCTAGGCTAATAATTGGTTTAAGAACACGTAACGTTTTCAAAATTGGATATCACGATTAGTAGAGGCCGGTCTTCGGACCGGGCGAAAGGGGGTGCTCATAGTTGACCTTCCCCGATCGTACCTAAGCTCCCGAGCCGAGACAACTCTGGTGATGACGGACATGTGGCCTTCGGCACCGAGTCAGGGTTTCCTAAATTTCCCCATTTTAAAATATTTAGGTGGCGACTCTGCATCTGGCGAAGCAGTCCATGTTTGGCACTACTTTTCAAAAAATCTGTTTTCTCAAACGATTTGCCAGATTTGGACTCTTTGGTTCAGATTTAGAACCGCGACAACAAAAATTGAGAGTCCGAACTGTAGCGAGCGTCCCCCACGCGGGCGCTGTCTACAGATAGGCGGGATCAAGTCCTGCGAGGCAAGACCATCCCCTTAGTAAAGGTTTTGTTGGAACATCATGGAGTGGAGGAAACCACTTGGGAATGTGAGGCGGATGTCCGTGAGAATTATCCGGACTTGTTTGTTGATGTGTAATTTTGTAATGAAATTCTGTAATATTGTTGAACTTTAAAAGTATTGTATATGTCTTAAGTTGTAAAACATTGTGAATGTTTTGGTTAATGGAAGTTTGTTTTAACATTGCGTATGTTAAGTATATTGTGGAAATGCAAGCATAATATTCATGTTGCATGTGTTAAGAAATTGTGAGAAACAGGTTGAAATTGGTAGATTTCAAAGGATGCATGTTGATAATGCAGGTTGTTACGTGTAATGTGAAATGCCTCTTGAAAAGAGATGGGATTGACCAGTAATGGGTCGGGTTGTTTAATATTATGTTGTAATATTGTTAAGAATGGAGAAAACCTATTTTTGAAAAACTTGTGTTTAATTTCGGGGACGAAATTCTTTAAGGGGGGGAGGTTATAGCGATCCCAGTTGTCCCTTTACTGTTCTGTTGTATTCCGGACTCAGTTTCGTGGAGTTGAGTGTTGCATCTATCTTGTTATCATCCTTTAATTCCGTTTGTTTGAGTTATAGGATGTGTTGGGCTTGTTTTGAACAGGTGGGTTGAACCTTGGTCTGAAATCTTGTTGCTGGGTTTTTGGTCGTTCCGCTCGAGCGGGTCTTTTTGCGCTCGAGCGGATATTGCACACTCCCAGTTTTTCGTACCTTTTTGGTGTAAGTTCTGGGAGGGGGAAATATACGCTCGAGCGGATTGGTTTTCGCGCTGGAGCGGATGTGCTTTATTCTTGTGTCTTGGCGCTCGAGCGGGCCTTCTTGAGCTCGAGCGTGTCCAGATTTTTGTTCTTGACGCTCGAGCGTTGTGTTCTCCGCTCGAGCGGGAATGTCGTATAACAGTTGGCAGCTGGGCATTTTAAAATCACTTTTTGCATCCTCTCTCTTTCTCTTACTTTTCTAAAAAGCCATTTGAGAGCTCCTCTCTCTAAAACCATAACTTCTATCTACGTATTGATCTAGCTAGGGTGTTTTCCTCACCTTTGGTCTTCACAAATGTTGGGTTGATCGTCGAGGGCTTTACCTTGATCCGAAAACTTCGAGTTTTGGAGCACGTTGAGTTTCGTCATCTTCTTCCCTTGAGCTCCGAATTTGAGGTAGGGATTCCTACTCACTATTATGGTCGTCGACATAGATTATTGGTAGTTTTGATAAAGTGTTGAAGTTGGTTGATTTTGGGACTTAGGGTTTCAAAAGGGTATAAACGAGGGTTTGATATTTTGATTCTTAAACATGTATTTTGGGTTTCAAAATAATGATGTTATTGTTGGTTGTTGATATATAGGCCATTGGGTCAATATTGGGAAATGGGGTAGAAAACCCTAATTTGTTGAATAAATAAATTGGAATAATTAATTTGGGGAAAATTGTGGACTTATGGAATTGGGTTGGAAATAATGAAATTGGCTCATTATGTTGTGAAATGATGGAGTTGGATTTATAAATCGCTCACTTTTGAAAACACTGATATTTTATCTGTTGGAGCTTTTATTATCTATTTAGAAATAATTGCTTGGGCTACCCGTGGAGGGTAGTTTTGATTGTTGTAGACAATGCATGATGATTAGACAAACTAAAACTAATCAATTGGATATGTCATAGAGTATGACGGTTGATAGAATACATTAACGTTATGTATTGATTGATTGTGTATATGACCTATGTGTATATACATTGTGTGCGTGGGAGGAGATAGGGGATGTACTCTACGGTTTAGGGGAAGATAGGGGATGGACCTCTAAACCGGATATTGTTTGGGAGGAGATAGGGGATGTACTCCACTGATACAGCTCATATGCTTGTCAGATAATGTGTTGATACAGCTCGTATGCTTATCTTGGAAGTGTTGATACAACTCATATGCTTATCTTGGAAGTGTTGATATAGCTAATATGCATATCTGTTGAAATGTGGATACAACTTGTAGGCTTACCTGTTGAGATGTTGATATAACTAATATGTTTATCTATTGTAAAATGGGAAGTGTTTAATATGAGTCATTGTCTCATATAAGTGATTGGCCAAGTTCTGAGCCGTTGATGCAAAATGTGAAATTGATAAGAAATAGAAATTGAAATGAGACATGAACATAGTGGTCATGAAATGGAAATGGGTTATGAATTGGTTCATGGAAATTGAACATTTATCAATTGCTAATGTCTTAGTTATTGCTCATACTGTGTTTAGCATATCTGTACTGGGCTGTGGCTCACCCTTTATGGGACATCATTTTCAGGTACAGGTAGCATGCCACCTCCAAGGACATAGCTTGAGAGGCTAGAGGCAGGCAGATTGTTTTGTTTATTTTCTTTTGGTGTATTACATGTAAATTCAAGCCAAGGGCTTTATGTGTATTGAGTTAGTACTCCTTTTTGTAACCAAGTGTTAACTTGGAAAGCTATAAGCCCGTAGGGCATTTGCTTTTGTTGTTAACATGTAATACAGTTGTAAGAATTACTCTGATGAATAGAAATGGTTGGTTTCTTTTGTACCAATGCATGTCTAAAATGATGGGTTTTATGTATTATTTTGAGGGCGTTACATTAGATCTAGGGTGAATTACACTAATGGTTTTTATAGTTTGAAACTTGTGTCACGTTGGTCTCAGAAACTCATGCCAAACATGGCCACAACTTTGATATCATTATTGAACTAATTTAATAATTTAAAAGAAAAAAATAATCTCATAACTCAAGCCAAACATAACCACAACTTTGACGCCATCATTAAACAAATCCATTAAATAAAAATCCAAACAAAAAATATTTAATATATTAAACATATCCATTACACAGTCTAATAAGCATCCATTACAGGATAGCCATCCCAAAATGTTAAAAAAAATGACCACCTATTATATAATCATCCTCCAAACACATGTTAAAATCCAAAAGCAACTGTAAACATCTTTTACAACCTTAAAGCATTCAAAAAGATAATGGTGATCATTGATGTTTTTGATCATCCTGTCCAACAACAGTTCTTTTCTCCTTACCAGAATCAAAAGTTTTTTTCCTCTTCCCAATAGCAAAAGTTGATCTTGGTTGGGATTCCATGGGTTGAGAACTTGGCTTCAACACTGCTGGCCTTGATTTGTTCGCTTGAATTGGTTGGCTGGTGCAAGTATTGGTAATTGGTATTGCTTTGTTGGGCAAATTTGGTTGATTGGCACTAGTATTGCCCATTGGTCTTGGTTTGGTGTGCAAGCTTGGCTGAGTGGCACTAGAAGTGGCCACTAGTCTTGTCCTAATACCCATTCTTGGCTGATTGGCACTTTCTTGGCTTCCCATTACTATTGGAGAACCAATTGGAGTTGCATCAGCAGTGTTGCTATCAGTATTCATACTAGCCTGCATATTCTTTATTACTATCACAACTTATATTTAAAAGAACAAAACAAAACAAAAATGGAAGAGAAAATAAAGTTTGAACTTACAGGCATTGTTTCCCTCCTACTTTTGCCAACCATAGGTTGTCCTTTGCAGCTCCTTCTATTGTGTCCAAGCTTACCACAGGTGCTACAAGTGGTTGTGGTGTGTTTTCTCTTCAACTTGTGTGGATTTTGGGGTTCATTTTTTCCCCTCATCCTTAATTTCTTAGGTCTTCCAGGTTGTTTCTTAACTTTTGGAGGCAAAAGTGGAGGTAGGCCTATTTTTGGCCACATTTGAGGACCATTGATAGGGTATACAATGGGCTCATAAGTAGCCATGTAGGTCTCCCTTCTGTACCAATGTGCTACATAGTCTTCAGGATTTTGATGCTTGAAGTAATTGGCCGAGATACTACGAGGACAAGGAATACCACTTAAATCCCACTTCCTACAAGAGCAAGTATGAGCTTCTAGATCAACCACAAATTGTTGTCCATTGAAACAATTTATTTTTGCATGTAGAAGCCCTAGACCACATAGCAATGCAACTACTAGACTCCACCTTCTTTTTCTCAAGTTTTTTTTGTTATGTTAGGGCACAAAGGCCCTTGATATGCCCTCATGATTTCCCTTCTCCTTTTCATTCTACTCATTAGAATACACCTTATGTCCTCTAACATAGGTAATATTGTCTTAGATCTTGCATCCAAAATTCTAGAATTAAAACTTTTACAATTGTTGTTATGCAACATATGACACTTATTGTGAGTGATGAAGTGAGATCTGGACCAAAAGCTAGCTGGTTTCTCAGCCAGCCACTAATGTATCTTCATCGGCCTCTTTAACTTCTTGTATATGAAATTCAATCTGTTGAACATAAGAGGCTTTGGTTGCACTTCATAGCAAATCTTTAAGAAGAACACCCTTGTGACTATCCTGGAAGTTGTACATATGTCTTACACGGAATCTATGCTCGACATTTGGTATGACGTTTGCTAGTGCTGGAATCAAACCCTAAAATTGCATAAACATACCAAAATCAATTGGAATTAGATTGAGCAAACACTTCATAACAAAAGAAAGTTAATAACATGGCATGCATATTGTTGAACATACCTTTTGCTTGCCAGATATAAAAGTGAATCCTTGGTGGCTTACTATTCTAAGATCTTCTTGTAATAGTTAAAAAAACCATTTCCATGATTTCTTTGTTTCTCCTTCAACCACAACATATGCCACAGGGAAGGTGGTGTTATTCTCATCAATTACAATAACAGTAAGCATTTGTCCATTGTACGAACCTTTAAGATGACAACCATCTATCCCAACAAATGGTCTGCATCCAGCCAAAAACCCTTGCTTGCAAGCCCCTAAACATACATATATTCTTTACTGTCTTCATCATCTTCATCAATTACATCATCTACATCATCTGCATCATCTGGCACCTTAATAACAATGGTTGTTTTAGGATTTGTTCTTCTAATCTCTTCACAATAGTCCCATAGTTTAGTATATTGCTCCTTATAATTTCCTTAAATGAGTTGTTGTGCCTTTTTCTTTGCCCTAAACAATTGACTTCTTGAAACACCAACATTGTGATCTTTTTGAACAGACTGTTTAAAAGATTGTATTGGCCATGTAGAATTGGACTTGATGCTTTCCACATATTTTTTTGATAGCCAAGTGGAGTTCACATTTTTGTTGTAGAATATTCTACCACAATTATGTGTAGGCACATAGATTTTCACTAGCAAACTCATTTGGCTATGCACCTTAGATGCATATATCATCCATTGACAAGGACGTTTACCACCTGCCCTAACCCTATTTTTATCATTTTTCAAGAACTTTATATCTTTTCCAATCATGGTGGCATGTTCTTTGATAACTTGTTTAAAAACTTTGGATGATGGAAAAACCATGCCAACTTTGAGTTGAGGGTCAACCATGTCAGTGTGTTTGTTAAATTCAGGAAACTTGTCCTTTTGGGTCTGCCATCTTCATCGAATGGCCCCTCAAGTGAGATCAATTCATCTGATTCTACATCATTTTCATCCCAATTCAAACCATCTATTGTAGCATTAAAATCCTCAATATTGTTACTGTTAAAAACTACCTTTACTGGAAGCAACAGAGATAAGAAAATGTTCTGAACTGAAGCTATCAATTAATTCAACTTGACTGATTACAGCTTAAATAGAACAAATAGTAACAAACTCATCAGAATAAAAAGGAACAGATTACTCCATGACTAACAGCCACTACTAAGACTCCTACATAACTGGGATACTCCTATTGAATAGGTAAAACACCACAACTGACTCCTAAACTATAACAAACAAAGACTTATTAAAAGATGACAAAAATCTCAACAGCTTCCCTTAAACTGAAAGTTTTCTAACATTTAGTTTAATGGTGATTCGTTGCAGCTGTTCTCAAATTGAATCTTCTAATGTGTAGACACCAAGTAGCTTCCTCATCTTCAAAAAATAACTCATTTTAGGGGTTTAGTTAGTATGTCAGCTACTTGGTCTTCACTCCTGCAGTAAATGAGATCAATCATTCCATCCTTCGTGAGGTCCCTCAAGAAGTGATACTTGACATCTATGTGCTTGCTTCTTCCATGTAAAACAAGATTTTTAGAGAGTTTAATCGTTGAACTGTTATCACAATAAATTGGAGTTGGTCCTTGTTGCTTGAAATGAAGTTCTTTAAGAATTTTCCTTAACCAAACACTTTGACATGCACATGATGTTGCAGCTATAAACTCGGCCCCAGAAGTTGATAAAGTAACAATTGGCTACTTTTTTGATGACCAAGAAATGGCCCCTAAACCCATCATAAAGACACACCCAGATGTGCTTCTTCTATCATCCGGATCTCCTGTATAATCACTGTTTATGTAGCCATATAGATGTGATTTTTCTCTCTTCTTGTAGAATAACCCAAAATCAACGGTATCTTGCAAGTACCTAAAAATCTTTTTGGCAGCTAGATGATGCATCTCTCTTGGACATTCCATGTACTTGCTAATGAGACTTACAACATGCATTATATCTGGCCTGGTTGTAGTTAAATATAGTAAACTTCCCACAATTTGCTCGTAAAGTGTACTGTTAACGTTTCTTTCTTCAGGATCTTTGATGAGCTTCAATCCTATTTTAGTTGGAGTGCTAATAGAATTATAATTCTTCATCTGAAATCTATTTAAAATATCTCTCACATATTTTTTTTGTGACATAAACATGCCAATAGGAGATTGGACCACTTTTATGCCCAGAAAGTAATGCATCATTCCAAGATCAAACATATCAAATTCCATCATCATAGACTATTTAAATTGTTCTAGCATGACCTTATCATTTCTCGTGTAGATCAAATCATCTACATATAAGCATACAATAACAAGTCTTCCTCCATCTCTAATTTTTTTATAAAGTGTATGCATATATGGACATATTTGAAAACCTTCCTTTAAAAAATAAGCTTCTATATGACTATACCAAGCTCTGGGAGCTTGTTTTAGTCCATATAGAGCCTTTTTTAATTTATATACCTTATGCTCATTTCCAAGCTTCACATAACCAGGAGGCTGATCAATAAATACCTCTTCTTGCAAGTCTCCATGTAAAAAGGTTGATTTCACGTCCAACAGGAGGATAGGCCATGAGTTTTGTGCTGCCAATGCGATCACCAATCAAATTGTATCATGTCTTGCAACAGGAGCAAAAACTTCTTTGTAATCGATGCCAAATTCTTGCTTATAGCCTTTAGCTACTAAGCGCACATTATATTTATCAACCTCACCATTCTCCTTCAATTTTGTTTTGTAAACCCACTTGACTCCAATTTTTTTTTGCCCTTTAGGAATATCTGTCAAGTCCCAAGTATTGTTCCTTTCAATGGCTACAATTTCATCATCCACGGCCTTCTGCCATTTTAATTCTTTAACAGCATCGTTAAAGGCTATAGGATCACAATCTGAAAATAGCACAAAATGTGTGAGTGGATCATCAGATTGGTCAAGTGCACTTACTTCATAATCTGCCATTGTAGCTCGACTTTCTTCGCCACTCTTTTGGAGAGCTCGGGGGGAATTTAGGAAACCCTAACTCGTGCCTAAGACCACATGTCCGTCATCACCAACCTCGGCTCGGGAACTTGGGTATGAGAGGGGAAGGTCATGCAATGAGCACCCCCGCTCGGCCGATCAAAGATTGGCCTTTACTAACATGATATTTTATTTTTGAAAACACATGTGTTCTTATTCCGGTTATTTAGCTAGAATTACTATGTGATGTGCACAACATACAAGTATAGACTAGATCGCCTAAGTTGGAACAAAACATCTCATGTTTGTTTGAAAATGGTTTGAAGGTGCTACTCGCAAGTAGGCTAAGACGTGGATTTTCTACCCTCATGTGGGCTTAGAAAACATGATTTTGCCACTCTCAAGTGGGCTTAAAACTCGCATTTCAGTGAATTGTTCCAATTCAAGCAATCTAACCTTCACCCACAGGCATTTAGGCAGTTATATTAGTTAAGCAGTTAGCCTCATGGCAAGAATGCTGTCATGGCAACACTCACACTCATGCAAGGATGCTAAAGTGTAAAAGCTTACCTAGTACGCCGAGACAAAACAACAACTAGTTAGTAATCAATGCATGATCCTAGTTTATGTTAAAGTGGCTAGTGCAACACATTCAAAATGCAACTAAGATATGCTCGGTTATTCTAAGATGGCATATGAGATGCAACTTGATAACATGCTGTTGAACACGTATTCAAGTAAATGTATTGAAATACAATGCAGTTAGTATGATGCGCCGAGCTCGGTGCATGCAATATGAATGAATGGATGCATACATGCAAGCATAAGGATGCTAATCAAAACATGACCTAGAACTAACCATCGTAAGCGGTTAAGTAAAAGGGAGAAAGACGTGGGGTTGGAAGACATTCACACACTCATGCACACTTATTACAAAATTCATCCTCTCGACGGAGGGTCCGAATAAATCAACTAGCTAGCTACGCTACACTAATTAATTATTACAAAACCTTAACTAATTAAGCAAATTAATTAAGTTACAAAACCAACTAAGTAAGGAAGGAAAGAAGCTGAATTGAGCTACCACAGCTCTGCCTCGGAATGATGAATGATGCATGCTCGATCACCTCACTCGGAAATCCGTTGCCATGCCTCATGTTGCCTCTGTTTGCATTGTTTTAGACTTCTGAAAGCTGTACAAATCTCCAAAACACTTCTAATCCACCTCATGGACATGCTGAGAGGCCATCGACCAAATGGTGTGGTCATCGGCCAAGAGATAAGGGTCATCGACCACTTTTGAGTCCATCGGCCAAATATTGATAGCCGATCGGCACACCAGATAGCCGATCGGCCATCTCTTCTTGCAAACTGCTCCTTTTGCTGCAGCAGAGTACAAACAGAGGCATGGCAATACATTTGCAAGAAAATGTTGTGCAACTACACCCCTTATCATGTTTGAAGCTCAAAGGAGTGTAGTGCTCGACTCTCGAGCCATTGATCATGCATTTCGATGCAAGATGGCCAAAGAGGCCGAGTCGCACAATTCAATGTGAATGAAATGCACAAAAACACATAATGGACCTTAACCTCTATCATGTTTGATCAAGAGGCAAGGCATGCACACACAATGCAATGCATCAAGCATGCAAAACACAATGCAACCCAAACATGCAAGCATGATGCAATGTAACAACATTTGATCCACATGCAAATTGGACTTAAACTAAAATGGACAGACCTCAATCATGCCCAAATCAGTAGCCAAAATGATGAAATGATGACATGAAATGCAAGACAAGCATGCATGCCAATTGGCTCAAGAATTAAGTCATAAAGTGGACAACTCCTAAGAGCACTTAAAGAGTGAAAAGCATGCAAATGTGACAACACTACATGCTCTGAAATGATGTGAGGAATGATGCCAAATCACACACGTGACACAAGCATAGCATGCATGAGGCTCAAAGCTTAAGGCTAGCATAGGGATTTACACCATGGCCATACAAAGCAAGCCCCAAAGGGTCGAGGGCAACCAAAACAGTACCGAGGCAGGTCAAGACAAGACCAAACACATGCTTGAACTTAGCCCACACAAGCTAGAACAAAAGACCAAAAGCATGAAGCATGCAAGGCTAACAAGAGGTATTACACTACACCTATCAAAACCAAACATGGCATGACTTAACCAATAAAAATCAGAGTTATGTCATGTCAAAATAAGCCCGAAAACCCACTGAGATGACATCCCAAAGGCCTAAGCATAGAGGCATGCACAATGATCCACTTTTAAGGCATAAAACACCAACTCTTCAAAGTATTGAAAGAATGTGTATGACCATGAAACATGCACTGAAATATCATTTCAAATGATGCCAAATCATGAGAATAGTCTAAGCAATGCATGTTAGTGGACTTGATACACAAAGCTAACAAGCTAGATTGAACCATGGCTGTACAAAACAATGCATGCATGACTAAAACAATATCAAACAGAGCTCAAGCATGGTAAAACATGAGGGAAAGCTTCTTTGAGTTAAGCCAAAACATGCAAGAATGATGGTCCTAACACATGATGCATGTTGTGCTAGCATGTAAGATTGCTCTACAAGTATGTGAAGCATGCAAGATGCTATCAAACCAACTTAAAATAGAGTTGAAGCATACTAAAATAACACCAAAAAGTTGCTGAAATGGAACCAAAACATGCTAATCAAACATGCTACTATTATGAGCCATTTATACGCATACAAGACACAAGGAGAGGGGATGACCCTCTCCTATTTGGGACCTCAAAACCACCATTCCACCGCTGAAAATCCTCTGGATTTCAGTGGTGAGAAGGCCAAAACAAGGTGGTCCCAATAGCTTAAAAGGATGGTTCAAAACAAGGCCGAACAAGGCCTAAGAGGGGGTAGACTACCCCCAACACAATAGTGACCTTAAACAAACATCACAAGCATGAAAAATCAAAACTTTTTATAGTAGAAAGTTAAGCTAAAATCAGCATGCAAATAGGTCTAAAAGTTTAGGCCAAAACAAGGGATTAAAAGGTTAGTTTCTTATCCTTGAAGAACACCTTCAAGAACACAACTCCAGCAGCTTTTCTGAGTTCAAACCAACCCAAAAACACTAAAACCAACTCCTCAGTACCTCAGCAACAAAAGGATGGTGTTCTAGTAGGTGTTTGTGTGCAATAGTATGAAGAAATCACACTTTTGAGCACAAACAAGGATAAATGAAGAGAGGGAGGTAGAATATAGAGAGAGAGTGATATATGTTTTGTATATCAACTTTTCAGAACCTCTAGAAAGGGAGAGGGGTCTCCCTTCTTATAGAAAATCAATTCTCAAGCTTGTTGAACAAGCTAGAGTCTTGATGCAATCCCTTCATACATGTGTATGGAGGATGAGAATTATGCTCACCAGCTGTCACAGCTGGCACAAAAATATCTACAAAAGCAGATGGAAAGGTCTCGGCCAGAACATATGGCCGATCGACCAAAAAGAGTGCCGATCGGCCACCATTTATGGCCGATGGCAAGCAAACAAGGTCGATGGCACAAGGCCTTAGCTGATGGGTTGTAGGGATGGCCAACAAGCCACCCTCTTCCCTCAGAAGCAAAAACCACAAGTTCTTGGTCCATAACCAAGCACAAAACAAACAAGTTGAAAGATCCTAAGGCAAGGCGCGCGGCCGAGACCTTCAGGAACTCAAAACGAACACGAGCATGGATGATCATCGAGTGTTCAAACGATAACGGCCAAGTCTTGAGGACTGTCAAAAATGGGGTGTCTACAGTTGCCTCTCTTTGACAGAACTCGAAAGTCATAAGATGACGGGAGTGAATGTCAAAGCCCAGAGGTGACCCATTTTTGACAGGCCGAAGACTTAGACAAACATACAAGATAACAAAGAGATGCGCCCGTAGGCAGGGGCAAGATGCAAATGACATGCACAATGCCGAACATAACTTATGATCATGCAAAGAGAGTTGTAACGAAGCATTTATGCAAAATAAATACAATAGTTGAAGCAAGCGAATAAGAAAGAATAGTCCTACGCATTCCAACAGAAAGGATGTAAGAAAATTATGCAATTCTCACTGCGTCTCACGCGGAGAAGACTAAAAGCGACTACCGAGGACACCCGGAATCTCAAACACAACATCTCTTAGCATGGCACACGCACGAGAGGAAAGAGAGCATCTCTCAGCGTGGCACATGCACGAGAGGAAAGAGAGCATCTCTCAGCGTGGCACACGCATGAGAGGAAAGAAAGCATCCCTCAGCGTGGCACACACAAGAGGGGAAAGAAAGCATCCCTCAGCGTGGCACACGTAAGAGGGGAAAGAACTGTGCAAGAAAGCGTGGTCATCCAAACGCGTGCCAAACGTGAGAGGAGAGAGATACATCCAAACGCATGCCAAATGTGAGTGGAGAAGAGGTTGCGCAAGAAAGCGCGATGCACTGAACAGTGCGAATACGTCCAAACGCGGCACGCGTGTGGAGAAAGGGTGCACAAGAAAGCGCGATGCACTTAACAGTGCGAATACGTCCAAATGTGGCACGCGAGTAAAGAAAGGATACGTCCAAACGCGGCACGTGAGTGGAGAAAGGTTGCACAAGAAAGCGCGATGCACTTAACAGTGCAGGTACGTCCAAACATAGCACGCGAGTGGAGAAAGGTAGCAGTCAGACTGAACCGGAACTTCTCTTGAATGAACCGTACATACAATATCGTCTGGTTTCACCATCTTCAAATGAACAGTACATACAATATCGTGCCTGCAAAAGAAAGAAATTCAACAGGTACAATATAGCAGAAACATATGTTCAACGTTAGATCAAGATATCATTTCAACATGAGATAAACGCATGCATATATGATGTGGATAGAAACATGCATAGAAACGCAAGTGAAAGGTGCCTGACGACGCAACTGGAGGTGTATAACAATGCAAGTGAAAAGTGCGTGACAACGCAAGCAAAGTGTGGGTGCATAACGATGCAACTGAAACAGGCATAACAATACAAGTAAAACATGCGGGACAACGCAAGTAAGGGGGGGATGCATGACAATGCAACCTAAGTGTGCGCATAACAATGCAGGAAAGGCATGCGCGACAACGCAAGCCAAGTGCATGAACACATGTAAGTAAAGCATGCGCGACAACGCAAGCAATGTGCATAACAATGCAAGAAAGGCATGCGCGACAACGCAAGCCAAGGGGCATAACACATGTAAGTAAAGCATGCGTGACAATGCAAGCAATGTGTATAACAATGCGAAAGAAGATGCATATACACATGTAAGTAAAGCATGCGCGACAACGCAAGCAATGTGTGTAACAATGCGAAAGAAGGTGCATAAACACATGTAAGTAAAGCATGCGCGACAACGCAAGCAATGCGTGTAACAATGCAACAACAAAGAGAGGCATATACTCAACGGAAGCATGGTAAAGGCATGTTATTCACGATATGTAACTTCAAAGCATGACGAAGCATGCTCAATGCAAGAGCGAAAAAGACGTATAACAAGTGCGCTTATTACAAACATGACAAAACATTGTAATGCAACATATTCAAAGCAATTTTCGAATCTCGCAATATACAAAAGGATACGAAAAAGGATACATCTTGTGCGTATCAAGTGTCGCACACGGAAGACACGGTTCGAGGTCACCACGGAGACCGGTTAAGCTTCAAAAATGTATTTTCTTGC
The DNA here is from genome assembly GCF_055761805.1 of Camellia sinensis. NCBI lineage: Eukaryota > Viridiplantae > Streptophyta > Magnoliopsida > Ericales > Theaceae > Camellia > Camellia sinensis. The sequence goes on from NC_138963.1 coordinate 149,307,532, forward strand.
ACTTTCTTGAAAGATGAGGGTACCAATCAACATAACTGACCCAAACAAGGGCATTGGAGGTGCATCAACCACAAGGGGAGGCCATCGGCTATAAAATGAGCTTATCGGCCAACAATTTAGCCGATCGGCTAACAATTTGGCCAATCGGCCAAAAGTGGCAGATTCGGGGCAATTTTGTCCATTTGCTTCGGGTCTTTAAATATAGGGTTCCAAACCCTATTTCCTCAATCCTCCTTAGTCGAAAATCATTCCCCTCTCTCTCTAGGTGATTTTCCTCCCTTCGATCTGAGTTTTTCCTTTGTTTTCGAGCCTCCCGTAACTTCCGATTCACGAAAACCTCGTTGTTCCAAACACTTTGAACCGATCGAAATGTGTTTTCGGTGCCGCATTCTCGATTTCCACTACTTGGGGTTTGTTTCCCCCAAGTTTACCTTGATTTCCGTGCCCTTTTCTGAGCCTTGTCATTTTTCTCCGTCTTCACCCCTCGGGGTTGACTTTCAGTTGACTTTTTGCATTTTTACCCACTTTCCATATCTTCGAGCACTTTTGCACCCTTCTCGAGATGGCAGACAATATTCCACGGGGTGGGAGTCCCCCAGAGATGGATACGGATCCCGAGGTTGAGCTCCTGCCTCTCAGTGTTCGACCATTTGACCCGGCGACATACCAGCCCGCGATACACATACCGCCTCCCCATAGCATCTGCCAGTTCAGGAGCTACGCACGAGGCGCGCCATTGGAGCTCCTGCTACGCGATCCGGAGTCACACCTTTCTTACGGCACCGCTGAGGTATACTTTTTCTCTCTTTTATTTTCTGCAATGTAGATCGTATATCTTCGGTAGCCGATACTGCCCTTTAACTGATTAACCCAAACACACTTGTAGATCACATACTTAGTTCACCGTGAGCACACCTACATTCGATATCTGTGTAAACTCGAACACATGCACACACACTGCACTTTCATCAATTCTGAATGCATTCAAACACTGTATTTCTGACACTGCTTCGTATTTGTTTGTCTTAAACACAGGGAGATTCCCATGCCTTCCGGGGGTATGGGAACACTATCACCCGAGGTTGGTACATGGAGTTGCCCAACGTGGTTTGCCATGTCGTCGATCAGGCCGGCTTCGGCACTTTCTGCATGGGACTCTCGCGCCTCACTGCGAGTAGGCCCCTTCTAGGTGCGCTGGTGGAGAGGTGGTGGGACACCACCGATTCCTTCCATCTTTCCACAACGGGGGAAATAACGATGACTCCCTTCGACTTCTCCATGCTCACAGGCATCAGAGTAGGGGGTGATCCGATCCCCTTCGATACTGACATGGGCGAGTGGGATGCTCCCTAGATCTACTTGCTCGGCGTTCGGCTACCTCTCTCCCGGCCAGGGTTCGTGAGGTATTCTTGGTTCGAGGACCAGTTTCGGATACACGCGCCTACGACTTATGAGGAGGTGGAGCAGTACGCTCGAGGATTCATTATGTTCTTGCTGGGCACCATTTTATTCGCCGATCGGGCAAACACTATTGCCCTATATCTACCGAGCGCGCTAGTGGATGTGACGCAGATCCAGTGCTACGACTGGGGTGGCGTAGGCTTGGCCACGCTCTACGGATACATGAGCTCTTCATCCCGCTGCAGTGGACATTTGCTCGGAGGCTACTGGTGAGCTTGGGAGGTACATTTTCCCTTTCTGTTTTACAGTTCTTCTTTACACTATCTGTACACCACATACACTGCATACACGTAATCTGCTTTACACTGGCTGTACACTGCATACACTGCACAATACACTTCATACACTGCACAATACACTGCACATCATTCTCTGATTTCTGCTTTATCTGCATACTGCCTTACTGATAAGCATACTCATTGTTGCCCTTTTACATTCTGTAGTTGTGGGTGTATGCCTACTTTCCGAGGCTTGCTCCAGAGTCGGAGGTGGAGATGGCCCTTGCTGTCCCATATTCTCACCGATTCGATGTGAGGTGCGAGTGGAGGCCGCGGGAGTCTTTCCTGTTCTTCCGCAAATACTTCGATACTATTACCGTCGCAGAGGTGTTTCAAACATTACAGTTTATTTAAGCTTCACTTTGCATTGTACTTTGAACAGCAGATAACAAACTGTATATCATTTGCAGATCACTTGGAAGCCTTGGGCCGCGTTGCCGGAGGCAGTGAGAGACCAGTACATGGGTGCTCAGGAGACTGCCCGGTTCAGGGTTTTGCTGGAGGGTCCGGTCTGCCGGGCTTGGTATTTGGGTGAACGCTTCTTGCAGCAGACCCTCGGCTTACCAGAGCAAATAGTTCCGAGGCCACCTCCTACCCATATGAGGCACACGGAGAGGTACACCCTGGAGGAGATGATTGATTACACGATTGGCTGGGACTCAGACTTCTTCAGAGACGCGGGCGACTACACCGTCTTCATCCAGACTTATCTTATGCGACCTCTGGCTAGTGCTCGTCGAGCCGAGAGGGAGAGGCCTGCAGCCCTTGTGGGAGGAGCAGGAGTACCGAGGGCGGCACGGGCCCGTGATTGGAGTGGGTCCCGGAGAGGACGCAGAGTGGAGTGGCCAGAGCTACCCACCACCATGACATGCCGAGGACATGGTGGAGGGACTTACCAGATACCCATCGCTCCTCCTCCGGCTGATCATGAGCTCGTCAGAGTTCGCGGCTCGACCCCGGTATGTACTATACTTTACATTCTGTACCGTCATTTCATTTCATTTGATATCCCGCAGAATACTAATTACTCCAACACTTTTGCAAGCCTCCATCGAGTACACTGGGCAGTCACTGGAGTTGACGGCTTTGGTGATGGGGATGCTGCAGAGGAGCATGGACTTACTCAGCATTTACGGTATCCTGGTGAGTTCTTTCAACCTCAACACCAAAACTTTGCATAATCTGTTCCATAAATGATCTGATGCATCACATTATCGATACGGCGCTTGCTATACTACATTCACATACCACTCACGGCATTGATACATTGTAACTATACACTGCTCACGGCATCCACACACTATACTCATACATTACTTACGACATTCATACATTGCTCACAACATTCATACACTGCTCACGGGATTCATACACTACTCACAGCATTCATACACGGTACTCATACATTGCTCACGAGATTCATACACTGCTCACAGCATTCATACACTGTATTCGATATTCATATGCGACTTTGCATAGCATATCTGATGCGTTTGCCAATTGTCCTTTTCAGGCCCCATTCCAGATACTAGCCGTAGGGGGTGCTCTAGCAGGACCTTCAGTACCTGCCCGAGGAGGGGGGAGAGCAGGGCGAGGGATCTCAGTACGTCACCGCAGCAGAGCCAGGCATACTCACTCTGGGAGTAGCTCACGGACGCATATTCCAGATGATGACGAGTCTGATGCAGAGGCAGAGTCGTCTAAGGATGAGGCTGAGGATGGCCCAGATTCAGACTCTAGTAGCGGAGCCGATGGTGACGATCCTAGACCTTCTTCTAGGAAGAGGACGAGGAGAAATTCCTGCACTTGAGGCGACCGGCACCGATCCAGACATTTTGCTGCTTTTCTGTTTTTTGCTTTATTTTTCTTTTTACTGGTAGTTTTGCACATTGTACTGCCTCAGGCAGGTTTTATTTTCTTCAAAACTATGTACCTTTTGCAAAAGATGATATGATGGAATGAAACAGCTCTTTTTGTTGAAAAAGTGTTACATTTGTACATTTTAAGCATCACATCGCATCGCATCATATTGCATAACAATGTAAATGAGATTGAACTTTATTTTGAAAACTAAACACTCGAATTGCAATTAATCAGGTAGTGAACCAACTAACAACAAAAAAACTCGATAAGCAAAACAAAGAACTTGACAAGCTAACCAAATGTAAATACAACTCGATAAGCAAGACAAGGACTAAAGAACACAAAATACAACTCGATAAACAAATTGAAGTAACACAGGTGCGACTTCGCAAAATCATCACCGAAAGGCATTTGAAGTGGAACCAGTCACAAGTTCTCAACATCTCCAACTCATATACAGCTCAGAGAACAAAGGGAGAAGCCATCGGCCAAGGTGAGAGGCCATCGGCCACAAGAGATGACCATCGGCCATCATTACTAGCCGATCGGCCAAAAAAGATGGTCGGACGGCACTCTTTTTGGCCGATCGGCCAAAAGTGGTAAGAACCTCCAGAATGTTGCCACCTGTCTTCCACTTAACACCTTATTTTCTACAAAAGCCTCAGCTTCGTAGTTTTCTCCATTTTAGTTCGGTTTTTGCACCAAATGGAAGCATTTCTTGTCCAAAATCTCACAAATTGGATTGCCAACTTGGATGGCTTGGAAAAGTTGAATTTCCGGGGCTTTGACATAAATGCACTATTCACATTGAGTCGCACCCCGTTGTGTTTTCCGTTCCTTCATGCCGCGACAAGGTTTTGGAATCCGGTAACACACGTCTTTAGCTGTGGCGGACAAGAGATGTGTCCCACTTTCGAGGATTTCCAAGCTTTAATGGAATCCGAGCGCGATGAAGAAATCTTGCCTCAATTCCGCTTCGGCTATGTCCAAGCCTTAGGACAGTTGTGTGGGCTTACTTTGAATGATGCTTGGTCGTTGATTCACGACAGAGAGCTGGACATCCCGAGCTTGATTCGTCGATTTTCTAATGTCGGTGGCCGCGACGATCATGATTGGTAGGGTTATCGGCAACATGCGCTTTGCTTGTGCATGCTGTCTTATTTCTTGCTTGCCCCAGGCTCCGATGGGTTTAGCACTCGTTTGATTGAAGTTGCTGAGGGCTTAAAAGAGGGCAAGAGCTACATCGCCATGACGCTACCTGAGACATTGATGGGTTTGGACGCTTTTCATCGCCGGGAGACGACTAGATTCGCGGGGAGTCCACTACTACTGCAGGTAATGTTTCCCACCCTATCTCACATATATTTCTCACTTCACTCGGCCCTCAGGCTCGATTTTTCTCTCAAAACCCTTTTCTTATTTTTTCTCTCAACATACACCTCTCTATTCTTTAATCTCTCATTTTTCATCCCTCCCCAGGTATGGTTGATGGATAAATTGAAGGTTGTGGACTTATGCCCAGTAGATTCAGCTCGCAGCTATTTTTTCCGATGACTTCTAGTTGATGCCCTTTATGAGAGATGGTGGTGCGAATGGATGCGCAGTTTGTCTGCTGTAGACATTGCTTAGCGCTGCCCCTGGCTCAGTTTACCGGCGATGAGGTACAGCATGACCCGCCAGCCCGGGATTCAGTTGATTAGCCTGACACACTGTGTCTTTTACTTCCCGTTTCGATTCCGGCGCCAGTTCGGAGATGATCAGACTTGCCCGGAGGAAGGGATAGAGTACCCTGCTGCATTTCCAATCCGAGGTGCACAGTTAGCTCGGTATGCCACAGCATGGAGGATGAGAGAGCTTCTAGCCCCCGCTCCCATTTTCAGTTGCACCCTCTCCGATGAGTGCATAGCTTGGCTTGATGATGAGGCGCAAATCGGGCCCACTTTGGCATCAGAGGCTTCCACAAGCTCTGGAAGGGGATGCAGGAACACCTGACTATGCCCCAAATTTATTTGCTTTAATCAGTACTTTTAAGTTTCTTTATGAATGTAATAAAAAGTAACTTCAATTTGTATTCAAGTGTAGGAGAACTCTGTACTGAAATCAATGTAATTGAAGGTTGTGGGTACTGAAAATTTTTCGTTTGGTCCAAAAATGGTCTAAGTTGTAAAAAGATTAATTTGAGAAAAATCAACTTTTATTAAAACTTTTCAAAACCATTTTCGATATGGATCACAACTGGACACGCCTGAGATCTATCACTGAGATGTACAACCCCGGATCCTAGCAACTGGAAAGTTGCCCCTAGTCTGAATAGCACTGCACTGGAGATCACAACCGAGCTCTTGAATGCAGAATGGACAAAGATGACCAAACATGATCACTTGGACAAAGTTGATTTGGGGAGTGTTTATGGCTGGACTTTAGGATGAAGTTGCCTACGTATCCCAAAGATGGGAATCAAGCCTTACGTAGTTCGGCTCAGGTTCACTCGTGTATTAACCCTCACCTTTTACGCTCTAACTTTTGCCATGGCCGCCCTTTCTGGGTTTTCAACCTTGCGAGCTCAGTTTTCATAATTTCAAATTTTTCATGCTCTAACTTTTGCCTAGGTCACCCTTTCAGGTTTTTGGCCAAGCGAGCCACTCAGGGAAAGTATTTCTTCAACTTGTCCATTGTGGAGATGTGCTTTTGGAAATACTCTTCTGATACTGGGGAGCGCTCGTGATCTTCCAATAGTCACCTGAAAGGAAATAAATACTCCGGTCGGGCATGCCGGAATTAGCACTCCGACGGACAAGTCAGTCTCAAGCTCTAGGTTACTTGTATTCTAAGTTAAATATCACAATTATCACACACACACCTTTCCAAGATTGTAGGTCTCCTATTTATAGTATTCTCCTTGGGTCTAGAAGCTTGGCCCACTCCTAGCCCTAATAATGCATTCCTACACGGCACTTATTAGTAGGAACGCCATCTCTTATACTCGGCCCCTCAACTGGATAGGGTAAATGCCGAAGAGAAGTCACGTTCGGGGCCGACTTGTCTTACCCTCGTTGACCCAAAATTTATTCGGCTCCTACAATTTCCCCCCAAACACCCTGCTAGCAACTGTTTAGTCAGCGTGTTTGGCTCCTGGTCTGGAGGTTAGAAATCTGGCGGTTATTCCTCTTCCCGATGAGTGTCAGAACGCGTTCATGCTCCTTGGTCATTGCAACGCTTTCCCGCCCCTTCGTGCCCTGCCTCCATTTAATGCGATTTGAATTTGCCTCTTCGAATGTGTGTTCTGCATACTCAAAGATATCTGGCTCACCTTCTAGTGGGACTCCTGTAAGTCTTCTTTCTCCTACATTCTTTTTGATCCCTTTCTTTATCCGTTTTTAGTTTATTTCTCTATAATCCTTGGGTCGACTAAAAAATGGCAAAACACTTGAAGGATCTCCTTTTTGTGGATCAAATTTCTGACTTTAGATGCCATTTGTCCATCCCTGATGACGTCCATCTATCATTTCTGGCAGACAGCACCACTGATATGGTGAGGGAAGACGAGAACTCGATCGTCTTTCCTATTCTATCAATTGCTGAGGGCGGCGTCCGTTTTCCTCTTCACCCACTTTTGAGGGCCGTCCTTCGGTACTGGGGTCTCATCCCTTTCCAGCCCAATGTGAACGTCTTCCGTATCATAATGGGAATCGTAAAACTAAATCGGCTTCTTAGAATTAATTTAGGTATCCCCGCTATTTGGCACTGTTACGTCTTTGCCAAATTTACTGGTCGGCTAGGACGCTACATCCTTAGAGCCAAGGATACTGACCACCACTTAGTGACCATGCTTGCTAGCTCTGGCAAGCGTATCGATGACGTGATGGTTGTAGTCCAAGGCAATTGGGAATTTGGCGAAGGGGAAGATCGCCTAGATACTGTGCCAAGGCAAAAAGGCGAACCAGGTGGCCGACCGGATCACTTTGTTTTTGTCATTTACGTATGCATTTTTTTGGCATCGTATATCACCTAATTGTTTTATTTATACAGGCAGCGATTTGAAGAGAGTGTTGGCCTTAGACGACGAAGTTGCACTTGCAGAAATCAAGACCGCGTTACAGTTCTTCGGCCGTCCAGACCTTAAGAAGCAAGGAAGGGCAGCCCATATTCTGTTGCGGTACGAGCCCACCTATACGACATTTTCGGCGGCAGATAACATTCCCATCGCGCGAGGCGATGACCATCTGACGACCCTGATCTTCCCCAACTTCAAAAACTTGAGACAGATCGGCCTTGAATTATCTAACTCTGAAAACAAACAAGTAGTTGAACCAATCGCTGAGGACCCAGAGGAGTTGGCCACGGAAGTTGACGAAGCCATAAATTCGGCCTTTGAGGAAGCCGGGTTAAACTCTTCTGACCCTCCGTCTACATCAGGTCGAGGGGACGCCTACGAAGATATCTTTACAAACTTGTGAGACCTTCCTGGCGATTTCTCTAAGGATATGGCTGGGGAAAGCCTGACGCAGATGGCACGAAAAAGGAATGCTGAACGTTTGGCTGCCCGACAAAAGGCCATAGCCGTTCGTTCCGGACTTATTTTGTCTGAATCTGTTGCCCCGGGTTGTTGTAGAAGAAACGACTCACGTCGTTGTAGCCGAGACGGAAAGACAGGTTGATCGCCCGATTGCGGAAATACAGCCGATTTTGAAAGAACGGGGCGAAAAGCGAAACGCAGAGGGTGAGGATGGCTCCGAAGGGGGTCCTACTGAAAAGCGGCCACGCTTAGAGGAGTCGGTCGTGGTTGCTCCTTTTGTTATCGAGCCAAAGATAAAAAATGTGCCGATCTCCTCCGAAGCGTCAGCATTGAAAGATCCAGCTGTGACCCTAAGCCTGGCTGCCTCGATCTCCTTGCCAGCGGACAGGGTAACCTTTCGTTCCGAGCCAGATTTGGTAACAGTAGCTTTAGCCACCCAGTCGACTCTTTTGGTACGTGACACTTTGGTTTGGTTTACACTTGATAGTTCTCGGAATATGATAATCCTTTGTTTTGCAGACGGTTGGAAGGATTACAGAGTTGGGTCGCTGTTGCAATTTGAAGTCGAGGGTCAAAGGAGTAAGGCGGAGTTTGAGGCGATGAGAGTCGCCATGGAAAATGCACGGGCCGAGGCCGAGGAGGAAAAGGCTAGGACGGCGGATTGACTCAGAGCTAATGCCGAGAAGAGGGCAAATGCGAGCGAGGAATCGCTTAAGTTAGCCAAGGAGGCGTTTGCGAAGCTAGAGGCCGATTTTGAGGAGTTGAAGTAGGCCAAGGAGAAAACCAACTCTGAGTCTTCGGCGGCGTTCGAGGCGGGGAAAAACTCTGCCCTTCAGGACTATGTAGAAGAGGTTCCCAAATTCGAGAATCGGGGGTTCAAACACGGCTGGCTCAAAGCCCTTGCTGCTGCTGGAGTTACATTGGCCATGCCAATTCCTTACGAGCAAGTGGATATTGAGCCGCTTGAGTCTAACCCTGAGACTTGATTTGGGAGACATTCTAGTTTTGCTAGGCTTTTCTTACTTTTAATGTCTGTTTTTTGTCTAGTAAATTTTCGTCTATTTTGGATTTTCATATGTAAAATGTCCGCTGTTAGCGCGTAATTTTATGAATGAAAATTTTATATGCTTTTCCAGACATTTTTCATATTGTTTGTTGTATGAGTAGACAATTAGGAGCATCAGTAGTTATGATGATTCTTGTGTTGATGAATTGGTTCGTGGAACGGCTGGGGCATTTGAGCCGAATGGATTGATGAATACGCCCTTGCCCCAGCAGGTCCACAATCGCAGCTCGCCGAATAACATTTTTATGATTCTTGTGTTCATGAATTGATTCGTGGAGCGGCTGGGTCATTTGAGCCGAATAGATTGATGAATCTGCCATTGGCCCAACGGGTCCACAATCGTAGCTCACCAAATGACACGTTCATATCGATTCATGGAACGGCTGGGGTATGCAGGCTGAATAGATTGATGAACCTGCCCTTGCCCCAGTGGGTCCATAATCGCAGCTCGCCGAATAACATTTTCATGATTCTTGTGTTCATGAATCGATTCGTGGAACGACTGGGGTATTAGAGCCAAATGGATTGATGAATCTGCCCTTGCCCCAGCGGGTCCACAATCGCAGCACGCCGAATAACATTTTCATGATTCTTGTGTTGATGAATCGATTCGTGGAGCGGCTGGGTCATTTGAGCCGAATAGATTGAAGAATCTGCCCTTGGCCCAGCGGGCCCACAATCACAGCACACCGAATAACACGTTCATATCGATTCATGGAGCACCTGAGGTATGCGCTCGGTGCAGGACCCGATCAGCGCCGAGTTGCTTGGTGCTTCGACATTAAGGAGATTGCCTCGGAGGTGCTGCCCCCACAGGTAATAAATGGGCGTGTACTTCATGAACGAGGGTCCTATTTACGTGCTCAGTCAGCAGTTCAGTCCAGCTCTTTCGAGGAAGTTTAAATAAGCGCAAATGTCAGATAAACTTTTCTTCAGCAACAGAGGAGAAGCAAAGACGCTAGCAGAGCTGGGAGGAGCCATGAGTCGAAGAGGTGAGCCTTCACGCACGGGCAATAGGACTTCGAGGGATCGGGAAAGACGCCAATCTCTTCGTCGTCGGAGTAGGTCGCCCAGGAAGGACAAACAACCTCACCGTAAGTCTCCTCAACCCGGTCTAGGCAAGCAATCTAACGCGACTCCTCGTCCATTGAGTTTCGCGGTCTTTGTGGGTAATAGACCAATGACAGAGGGGGACTCAATTATTCGGGATCCAAACGTGGCAGTCGAGTTTGCTCGACAGATTTTCCCGCCGGAAGTTCAGCAGTCGATGGTAGGTCGACAGGATTTTGAAGTATTTCGCGAAGGCATTCACGGGGCAGTGAGGGGACTATACACGGCTTACGAGATTGGCATGCGTCTCCGCGCCACTCGTCGCGATATCGAACAGAGAGATGACCGCATTCGGAAATTGGAGGCTCGCGTCGAGAAGGCCGAGAGTGAACTAAGGAAAATCAAGTCTGCGGGGCCCTAATCGACCAGCCACCCTAACTTGATTGTTGAAGAGAGGGTTACTCAAAGGTTGGTTAACAATGCGATGGTCGATCGAAATACGGCTAGCACGTTTGTGATCAAGACTGCGAGGACAACGGCCTATGAAAAAGGCTTCCACGACGGTCGAAAGGTCGAAATTCAGAAGACCAAGGAGAAGCTCACCGATGAAGTTTGCCGATGCGAAAATCAGGGATTTAAGCACGGTTGGATCAGGGCGCTTCAGCAAGTGGAGAGTCTCTGGGCAGCAGGGTTGGATTCGGCGTTTCCGTTGTATCAACATAATGATCTTCCCTTCTCTGCATTTGAAATTGAGAAGAGTGATGACGAAGAGGACGACGAACCGAAGAAAACTTTGTAATACTTTGTAATGCTTTGTAAAAGTGGAGTTATGTATTTACTAGCTGAATTTAATAAAATGCTCGACTTTCAGTTCTTTGAAGTAGCGCACTTGTTATTTATATTAGTACGCCCTTTATTTATATTAGATGCATGTGCGGCTTGAACATTCTTATTCGGAATTTGAAAATTTTGTTCGGCACACGCGTAATTTTCTGCGGATCCTTTCTCGGCCCAAAGATTTGGATCGACTTTGAACTTGGAGACTCCAATTAGTGCACTTGTTATTTATATTAGTATGCCCTTTATTTATATTAGATGCTTGTGCGGCTTGAACATTCTTATTCAGAATTTGAAAATTTTGTTCAGCACATGCGTAATTTTCTATGGGTCCTTTCTCGGCCCAAACATTTGGATCGACTCCGAACTCGGAGACTCCAATTGGCCGATCATGATTTCCACGAAGGGTGCTCCGAATTTGGAGACTTTCTCGGCCCAAAGATGCCTTGCGCCGAGGGCGCTCCTAATCCGGAGGCTTTGATTTGGCCAATCGTGATATCCACGAAGGGCGCTCCGAATCCAGAGACTTTGATTTGGCCAATCATGATATCCATGAAGGGTGCTCCGAATCTGGAGGCTTTCTCGGCCCAAAGACGCCTTGCGCCGAGGGCGCTCTGAATCCGGAGGCTTTGATTTGGCCAATCGTGATATCCACGAAAGGCGCTCTGAATCCGGAGACTTTGATTTGGCCAATCGTGATATCCATGAAGGGCGCTCCGAATTCGGAGGCTTTCGATTTGGCCAATCGTGATATCCACGAAGGGCGCTTCGAATCTAGAGGCTTTCTCGGCCCAAAGATGCCTTGCGCTGAGGGCGCTCCGAATCCGGAGGCTTTCTCGGCCCAAAGACGACTTGTGCCGATGGGGCACCTTTGAACTATGTGTGATAAATAAACGGGAATATTTGTATTACAGTAGAAAAAAGATGTACATAGCATTATGTCCCACAGGTCGGGTTAATGATAAAATTTGCGTAAATGCGTGGAATTCCAAGGCCATGGCAGACTCCTTCCCGACATGTCTTTGAGCCGATATGCCCCTACTCCTGCGATCGAATCAATCTCATAGGGGCCGTCCCAGTTAGGACCTAATTTTCCATCAGCCAGTTTCTTGGCAGTTGGCAGTACCTTCTTCAGGACCAACTCTCCTAGTGTGTAGTGGCACAGCTGAACACGTTGATTGTACGACTTGGCCAGTTGTTGTTGATACCGCGCCATGGATGCGAGGGCACGGTCTCTTCATTCTTCAATTAGGACCAAGTCCAAGGCCAGCATCATATCGTTTCGGCCCATATCAAAAACTGCCGATTTCAGGGTTGGGAGGCCGATCTCTAGGGGTATGATGGCCTGGGTTCCAAAGCAGTGGGCAAATGGGGTTTCCCCAGTAGACCGCCTTGGCGTAGTTCGATGAGCCCATAACACACTTGGCAATTCCTCGACCCATTTGCCTTTGGCCTTTTCTAGCCTCTTCTTGATGCCGTCCAAGATAGATTTGTTAAAAGCTTTGGCTTGACCATTGCTTTGCAGATAAGCCGGGGTAGAAAAGTAAGGCCGTATACCGTACTTGCTGCACAACTCTCGGTAGACGCCATAATCGAATTGGGTGCCGTTGTCTGAGATAAGTGCTCTTGGAATGCCGAACCTTGTTATGATGTTTCTCCAAACGAATCGCTTCACGTCGGTGTCTCGGATGTGGGTTAGTGCCTCTACTTCTACCCATTTTGTAAAATAATCTACTTCGACAATAAAAAATCGCTTGTTACCCGGGGCATGAGGAAGTGGTCCGACGATGTCAAGTCCCCATTGGGCGAACGACTATGGACTGGTTATGGAGCTCAGCTCTTCAGCAGGCAGGTGGGTCAAAGGAGAGAACTTCTGGCACTGTTTGCACTTTTTTACGTAGCATTTGGCATCTGCTCTCATTGTCAGCCAGTAATATCCCTGCGTCACGGCTCGGTGGGCTAATGACCGCCAGCCAGAGTGGGTGCCACAGCTGCCCTCATGTATTTCATTCAAAAACTCTTCGATTCCAAATACGGGCCTGAGAGGGATTTTTTTATAAATCCTTCCTTGCGGGTCCAAGTAGTAGCGCAAAGCTTTGTTTCGCAGCTTGTGCGCTTCTTTCTTGTCTTCTGGGAGCTGTTCGGAAGAGAGGAATGCGGCAATGGGATCCATCCAACTTGGTCCAAGTTCTACAACATTGACCTGGAATTCCTCCGAAGAGCCAATGCTCGGCTTTGGGATGAATCCTACCTCGATGGTTTGTTTAATCTCCGAGTTGATGGTGGAGGCTAGGCAAGCAAGGGCATCTGCATGTGTGTTTTGATCATGTGTTATCTGGTTCAGCTCATAATGGTCGAATTTTGCCAGCAAGGAGTTGGCCGTTTTTATGTAAGCCGCCATACAATCGTTTCTTGCCCGTACTCCCCCTTTAGCTGATTGATCACCAATTTTGAGTCACAAAATACAAACAAACGCCGAGCACCCAGAAGATGTGCATTCCTCAAACCGGCTAGAAGAGCCTCATATTTGGCTTCGTTGTTTGACGCTTCGAAGTCGAGCTTGACGGCCTGCTCAATAATTGCGCCATCCGGAGCCATGATCACAACTCCTGCTCCACTGCCCTACTGGTTGGATGATCCATCACAGTACAACTGCCAAATGTCCCCGACATAAATCCTCTAGTTCAGCTCCGATCGACTCTCCTCAACGGACTTGAAATCGGCAAGATCCCCTATGAATTCAGCAACAAAGTCGGCAAGAACCTGTCCCTTGATTGAAGTTCTCGGTAGAAACTGAATGTCGTATTGGTCGAGTTCAATAGCCCACTTTGAAACACGTCTGACGCTTCCGTACTTCGTAGTACTGATCGGAGGCGATAGTTTGGTAGGACCCTAATGCAGTGGCCATGGAAGTAATGGATCAGTTTTCTTGCCGCCATGACTAGGGCAAGGATGAGTTTTTCCAGCGGAAGGTAGCGTGTTTCAGCGTCAACTATAGCCTTGCTCACGTAATACACTGGCCGCTACTCCCCCAGCTCTTCCTTTATCAATACGGCACTGACAGCCCTGTCAGAGACTGCCAAATACAAAATGAGCGGGTCACCAGCAGCAGGTGTTGACAAGAGTGGTACTGAGCGAAGGTAGGTCTTGAGCCCGTTGAAAGCGGCTTCGCATTCAGCGGACCATTCAAAAGCCTTGCCCTGCCGTAGTGTATGGAAGAATTGCCGGCAGCGATCTGTGGACCAACTGATGAACCTGTTGAGTGCGGCGACCATCCCCATCAACTTTTGAACCTCTTTTACCAAACGAGGGGAGCCGAGTTCCAAGATTGCTGTAATTTGCCTCGGGTTGGCCTCGATTCCTCGGTGGTTGACAATGTAGCCCAAGAACTTGCCAGAGCCGATTCCAAACGCATATTTGGAAGCATTCAACTTCATTTTGTATTTTCGTAAAATGCCGAATGTGTTCTCTAGATCGGCTATATGATTTTGTTCTTCCTTGGATTTGACCACCATGTCATCAATGTATACTTCCATAGTGTGGCTGAGTTGATCCTTGAACATGGCGGTGACCAGTCTTTGGTAGGTTGCCCATGCATTCTTCAGCCCAAAAGGCATGACCTTGTAGCAGTAGATTCGTCTTGGGGTGAGAAATGCAGTTTTGTCCTGGTCTTCTAGATACATGGCGATCTGATGGTAGCCTCTGTAAGCATCGAGGAAGCTCATACGTTGATGGCGAGCCGTCGCATCGACAAGTTGGTAAATTTTGGGTAGGGGAAAATAATCTTTAGGGAAGGCTTTGTTTAGGTCAGTAAAATCGACACACACTCGCCAAGTCCCATTTTTCTTCTTCACCACCACTGTATTAGAGAGCCATGTAGGGTAGGTTACTTCTCTAATTGCCCCTGCGGCAAGTAGCCTGTCAACCTCTTCAACAACGGCGGCAGTGTGTTCTGTGCCTGACCGCCGACTTTTCTGAATAATCGGCTTGCATTTTGGATCGACATTCAACTGGTGCTAAGAAACTGACGGATCGATACCTGACATCTCGTACGGAGTCCATGCAAAGACATCCAGGTTATTGAGCAGGGAAGAGACCAACTGCTGTCTGTCGGCCTGATTCAGGGAGGAGCCGATCATGAAGAACTTGTCCGGGCTTCCATCGATTTCAACTCGATCTAAACCTTCCGTGGCCTTTTCATTTGGGAGCCGCCCAACATCATCGAGGCTCTCTTGATCCGGGACCTCAATGGAATTCACCTACATTTCCTTTGGCGTTTTGGCAGCAAGGAGATAATATGCTTGTGCCGATTTCTGGGAGCCGCGGATTTGCTCAATACCGTGCTTTGTCGAGAAACGTAGCAGCTGATGGTAGGTGCTTGGCACGACTTGCATTGTATGTAACCAGGATCATCGCATGATGAGATTATATAGCGATGGTAGCTTGACGACCAAGAATTCTACATCCAATGTTCGGGAGCCTGCTCGAACGGGTAGCCTGATTTTCCCCAACGGATACTCAGGATTGGCATTGAAGTTGAATAGTAGATAAGGGGCCGGAGAGAGATCGGATTCGGAAAAGACGAGTTTGGTAAAACTCTTATAGTACATAATCTTCGAAGTGCTCCCCAGATCAATGAGTACACGCTCAACTGTGAACTGGTTTACGCGTAACTCGATTATTAAGGGATCAATGTGGGGCAGTGTTACTCCGGCCAAATTTGAATCATCAAAAGTAATGCCCTTGGCTTCGTGGGGCCGTTTAGCCGGGGTGAGTTGGTTCTGAGGCTCAGACTTTGACTGGATCGCTTGTACCGCTGATGACATCGGCAGGCTGTATATCATGTGGATTACGCCGGGCGGAGGCGAATCCTGTCTCAAGGTTATTGCTTTGTTTGGGACTGCCGATGCTTTGAATTTCTTAGGTAGCACTGCCTTTGCAATCCGTACAAAAGGATTATGTTGATCTTCATCTGAGCTGTTTCTTCTTTGTTTAAGCTTTATACGGGGCCTCTCTTCAGAAGAGCTGGAAATTTCAGCTCGTCCCTTTTTCTTAAGCTCCGTGGGTAATGAGTCGAAGTTGCTATCAGTGTCTTGTTGTCGGGCTCGAGACCATTGACCGTCTGTCCTCACGGGTTGTTCCGGGCCTTGGTGTGCGGCTTGTTTGGACTTTGCCACCTCCGGGGCCAAATCCTGGCAGAGACGCTCATTTTCTGCGCTCATGTTCTCCAACCTTTGTTCGTTTTGCTTTGGCTGTTCCATGATCGCTTGCATTGCTTCATGCTCTGGAGTCGAAGGTGAGGCGAAGTTCAGGGTGCGTCTTACGGGGATGGTTTCTGGTCCAAGCATGGTTGTTGGAGTGAGGTCGTCTCTCTGCGTGGTTTCATGAATGACTATCGGACGGTCCTCCGTTATGCCCATCATGGATGTGTTTGAGTATTCCCACAGACGGCGCCAATTGTGGAGATGTGGTTTTTGGAAATACTCTTCTGATCCTGGAGAGCACTCGTGATCTTCTAATAGTCACCTGAACGGAAATAAATACTCCGGTCGGGCGTGCTGGAACTAGTACTCTGACGGACAAGTCAGTCTCAAGCTCTAGGTTACTTGTATTCTAAGTTAAACATCGCAATTATCACACACATACGTTTCCAAGATTGTAGGTCTCCTATTTATAGTATTCTCCTTGGGTCTAGAAGCCTGGCCCACTCCTAGCCCCAATAATGCATTCCTACACGGCACTTATTAGTAGGAATGCCGGTTCTTATACTCGGCCCCTCAACTGGATAGGGTAAATGCCGAATAGAAGTCACGTTCGGGGCCGACTTGTCTTACCCTCGTTGACCCAGAATTTATTCAGCTCTGTAGACACTCCATTTTTGACCGTCCTCAAGACTTGGACGCCACTGCTTGAACACTCGGTGATCATCCTTGTTTGTGTTCGTCTTGAGTTCCCGAAGGTCTCGGCTACGCGCCTTGCCTCAGGATCTCTCGACTCGACTGTTTTGTGTTTGATTTTGCACCAAACACTTGTGTTTTTGCTTTGGAGGGCAGGGAATGGTTTTTTGGCCATCCCCACACTCTACTAGCCATGGCTTGAGGCCACAGGCTGTGTTTTGTTGCCATCGGCCAAATGTTTGGCCGACTGGCACTCTAGATGGTCACCTGGCCATCTATTTTGGTCAAATTACATTTTTGGCTGGCCGACCATTGTTCATCTACTTTTGCAGATATTTGTATGCCAGCTGTGCTAGCTGGCATACACCTTGCTCCCCTCCATACACGTGTATGGAGGGATCTCCCTCTTGACTAGCTTGTTTGGAAAGCTTTACAAGAGGGATTGTCTATAAGAGGGAGCCTCTTCTCCCTCCATTAGGGTTACAAAATTTTCAGAAGAGCTCTGAGATTAGGGTTTGAGTTTGTATCTATTCCATCTCTATATCTCTCTCTCTTTTTGCCTTGTGTGTGTGTTTAGTCTTACTATTGCACACAAATACGTAGTCCTACACCTTCTCTTGGTTGTTGAGGGACCAGAAGGCTGTTCTTGGTGTTTTTGGGTAGTTTTGAGTTTGAAGAAGCTGCTGGAGCATCATTCTTGAAGAGAGTCAACAAGGGTAAGAACTTACTCCTTTATTCCCCATTTTTACATAGCTTTTTTGACTATCTTACAACTGTTTTTAGACTTTGTATATAACATATAAAAGTTCTGTTTTTACCTGCTTAAAATAGTTGTTTAAGAGTGTTTTGAGCTTCGGGGTTGTTTGACCCCTCTTAGGGCTTGTTTGTCCCCATTTTGTGCAATTTTGGTTGACCTCTGGGACCACCTTGTTTGGGCCTCCTCACCACTGAAATCTTGAGGGATTTCGGTGGTGAGGATGGTGCCTTAAGGTCCTAGGAAGGAGAGGGCCACCCCCTCTCCTTGTTGTCTTCAATAATGGCCATTTAAGCCTCGTTAGTGAGCACCTTGTTTAAGTGTATGTTGGCCATGCCTTAACTATTTTTCATGCTTATTATGCCATAATATAGCACTATTTTTACTTGGTTTAGACACACCATGCTTGCTTAGCATACTTGTCTTGTAATGCCATGAATTATCTTAACATGCCTTGTGCTTTGAGCCTTGTTTCTAGCATGTTTTTGGCTTAGCTTCGTGAAGCTTTTATGCTTGTTTTAGCATGCTAAAGGTCTATTTTTGGTCATTTGGGTTGTCCATGCTTTGCTTTGTATAGTTACCATGTAACCTCTCTTGTATGCCTTAAGCATTGTCCCCTCTAGCGTGCCATCCTTGCATCATTTCAGTGGTTTGGAACCACTTGTCATGTCATTTTAGTCTACATGATATGCTCGTATGCTTGCATTTGATGCCCCTTTTATGCTTTAAAAGGTTGGTGTTTCTTGCTCCATGTTTGTGCCATTGTGTATGCCTCTAGGATTAGATCATTTAGATGCCATCTAAGTGGTTTTTGGGGCTTACTTTTGCATGATTTAGGGCTGCTCTAGTTCATTTTGGTCATTTGCTTCATATGTCATATGGCCATGGTTTAAGTCCTTGGGCTTGGTGGCATGCCTAGCTTGCATTGTAGATTGGTTTGGCACCTTCTCTAACATGATTTTCAGAGCTTATAATGCATGCCATTTGTCCATGTTTGCATCCTCTTAAGTGTGCTTGAGAGTTGTTTCTATATGCCTAAGTGTTGGTCCTTGTGTGCACGCATGTTTGCATGTCGTTTTGCCTTCATTCTTGAGCATGTTGGCTACTGTTTTGGGCTTGGTATAGAGCTGCCCAAATTAGTTTAAGTCCATAGTTCGCATGTTGCTGCATGCTCATCTTGTGTGTTGTTGCATACTTATGTGTTGTCACATGTTTAGGTTGTTTAACATGTTTGCTCCATGTGTTGTGGCATGATTGAATGAAGTCACATGCTTGCTTGCATGCTTGAACATCCCCATTGTATCGGGCATACTTATTGGTTAGCATGATTGTCACATGCCTTGAATGCTTGTTCGCATTGTTCATGTTGCATACTAGCTCATATGTCTAGGTTGCAATGCATTGACATGCATGCTTAGCCTCTTGAATTGAGTATCATAGAGGTTGAGCTCCTTGCTTGTTTATGTGCATTTCATTTGAAATCAAAGTGCATAACTTGGTTTCTTGGGCCATCACGCATCGAAATGCGCAATTGGTGGCTCGAGAATCGAGAACCATGTCCCTTGGAGTCATAAACATGATAAGGGATGTGTTGGTGCACACATTTGCTTGGAATGCATTGCCATGCCTTGTTTTGCCCTCTGCTGCTGTCAAAACAGAATTCTGCAGGAAGATTTGCCCGGCCGACCATCTTTAGTGCCGACTGACCAACAATTGGTGGCCGATAGCTTAACCAGTAGCCAGTGATCATTTACTTTGGCCGGTGACCATTTTCCTTGGCCGGTGGTATCCCACAAGGTTCATAGAGTGCACCTTGGGAATTTTGCAATGATCAGAGAAGGAAAACAGTGTGAACAGAGGCAACCTGTGCATGGCAGTGGACTTCCGAGCGGAGCCGAGCACGCATTGCATTGGACCCTCTTCCCGAGGCTGTTTACTGTTTTATTAGATTAGTTAATTTGCTTAACTAGTTTAATTGGTCTGTAATATTTAATTAGCTTGTAGGTTAGTTAAATCTGTATTATTCTTTCGATCCCTCCGAGCGAGGGCAAATTTGTAATAAGTGTGGGTGCGTGTGTGTATGTCTTCCAACCCCCACTTCTTTCTCCCTTTTACTTACCTGCTTTGATGGTTAGTACTAGGACATATTTAATTTAGCATCCTTATGCTATGCATGCGTGCATCATTCATTAGTATTGTATGCATCGGGCTCGGCGCATCATACTAACTGCATAGTATTTCAAATCTAAACTTGAATATGTGCATCAAATGGTTGCATTTCACATGCCATCCTAGGATTAGCCGAGCCTATCCTTATTACATTCTGTATGTGTTGCATTAGGCACTTAACATGGACTTGGATCATACATTGATTGCTAACGAGTTCTTTGTTTTGGCTTGGAGTACACTGTAAGTATTTTGTGCATTAGCATCTCGCACGAGTGTGAATGTTAACATGAAAACATGCTTACCATGTGGCTAGATGCTTATGTGATATGAACTGCCTGAATGCCTGTGGGTGAAGGTTGGATTGCTTGAATTGGGATAATTCATCGAAATTCGTATTTTAGCCTACTCGCGAGTAGCAAAATTCAAACTATTTTTCAAACAAATGGAAATGCGATGCTTTGTTCCGACTTAGGCAATTTAGTCTATACTTATATGCTGTGCGCATCACATAGTAAATCTAGGCTAATAACCGGAATAAGAACGCATAATGTTTTCAAAACAAGATATCATGGTTAGTAGAGGCCGATCTTAGGATCGGGCGAGAGGGGGTGCTCATAGCCGACCTTCCCCAACCGAATCCAAGTTCCCAAGCCGAGACAACTCTGGTGATGACGGACACGTGGCCTTAGGCAAATGAGTCAGGGTTTCCTAAATTTCCCCGAAATAAAATATTTAGGTGGCGACTCTGTATCTGGCAAAACAGTCCGTGTTTGGCACTTCTTTACAAAAATCTGTTTTTCAAAACGATTTGCAGGATTTGGACTATTTGGTTCAGATTAAGAACCGTGACACAAAAGGGAGTTTGAACTGTGGTGGCATAAAGGCCGAGGGCACGTCCATAGGCTCCTACATCCATGTTGATCGGTTGGGAGAACTCTAGGCCATCTAGGTCCATCAGAACGACAGCTCCACCCGACCAGATAGACTTAATGATGTAAGGACCAGTCCAATTGGGTCTGAACTTGCCCCTAGGGTCGTGGATGGGAGCTCGGTTGTCTTTGAGCACCAAATCTCCTTCTTTCAAATTCCTGGACTTAACCTTCTTGTTGAAAGCCCTGGCAATTCGTCGTTGATAACCCTGAACATGGTACAGTGCTTTCAGCCTTCTTTCATCAAAGAGCATGAGTTCTTCGAACCTGCTTTGCTGCCAATCTGCCTCAGCTATCTGACACTCAGCCAATACCCGTAATGACGGAACCTCAACTTCGATAGGCAGAACAGCCTGCATCCCATATACCAAGGAATATGGAGTTGCCCCAGTAGAAGTTTGAATTGAAGTCCGGTAGCCCCAAAGAGCAAATGGTAGCTTATCTGGCTAGTCCCTGTAGGTTTCCACCATCTTCTGTAGAATGTGCTTGATGTTCTTGTTGGCGGCCTCAACTGCACCGTTGGTTTGCGGCCAATATGTAGATGACTTGTGAAAAGCCACGTTGTACTTGTCCAACAAGTTGATCACTTCCTTTTTGATGTGGGAACCATTATCTGAAATAATCTCGTTCGCGACTCATAGCGACAAATGATGTTTTTCCTGATGAACTTAGCAACATGCGATGCCTTCAACACCGCATAAGATTGGGCCTCAACCCACTTCATAAAATAGTCTATCGCAACCAGAATGAATTCATGCCCATTGGACCCTTTTGGAGTGATAGCCCCGATCATATCATTCCCCCAAATTGAAAACGGCCATGGCGAAGTCATGTTGTACAGCTTCGACGACGGAATGTTCATGCGGTTTGCATGGATCTGGCATTTGTGGCATTGCCGGACAATGCCAATACAATCCTCCTCCATGGTGGACCAGTAATAACCCTGTCTAAGGATCTTTCGGGCTAGCATCAACCCGTTCATGTGTGCTTCGCATTCTCCTCCATGGATGGCCTCCATCAGGTGCTTGGATTGTTCAGCATCAACACACTGCTTATGCATCCCGAGATGACCTCTCTTGTATAGTTTACCCCGTAGACGATGAACTGAGCAGTCATTCTTCGAATTGCCCTCTTATCCTTGGCATTTGCACCTAGTGGATACGCCTTTTTTTCCAAGAAGTTCTAGACATTGTAATACTAGGGGTTCTCATCTTGTACCTTATCTATGGCAGCAATCAGCTCATAGGCTGGCACAAATTTCTGTTCGATGATGATCGGACGCATCCGGACTTCGAAAGGGATGTCTATCATAGAAGATAGAGTTGTTAATGAATCTGCGAACCTGTTGTCCTCTCTCAACAGATGAGCGAAGTTCAGTTTCTCAAACCGAGGAATTAGCACGTCCAAGGTCTAGTGATAGATTCTCATCTTTTCTTCTTTGACTTTCCAATCTCCTTTAGCTTGAGATACAACAAGGTTCAAGTCCCCTATGATGTCTAACCGTTTTGCCCCTAGTTCTAGGGCGGCTTCTAGTCCGGCGATACATGCCTCATACTCTGCTTCATTGTTCGATACTTTGAACCAGAGTTTGAATGCTAAAGGTATGCAGGAATTGTCGGGCGCTATCAGCAACCCCCCTATCCCATACCCGTATTGGTTTGACGTTCCGTCAAACTACATCGTCCAAGTCTCTTCTTCGACATACAAAATGGCCTCGTTTGGGAACAGATACTCAACTGCTTTATCCCCTTCCACTGGGTGATCGGCTAGGAACCCCGCTACCGCTCTCCCTTTCACTGACTTACGCGTCACATACTTCAGATCGAATTCGGAAAGCAGAAGCAACCAATGGGCTAGCCTACCCGTAAGTGCTGGTTTCTCGAAGAGATATTTGATGGGATCTAATCTCGAAACCAGTATTACAGAGTGAGCTAACAGGTAGTGCCGCAGCTTCCTGGTAGCCCATACCAAGGCCAAACAAGCCTTCTCCAGTGGAGTGTAGCGGGTCTCGTAATCCAGCATTTTCTTGCTCAGGTAGTAGATAGCTCTCTCCACCTTGTCCTCAGACTCCTGTGTAAGCATGCAGTCCATTGTAGTTTCAGTCACTGAAAGATACAGAATCAACGGTTTCTGTAATAACCCGACCCTTGTACATGTTCTTTATTATATTTTCGGATCCTATTTTGTGATTAGAATGCTTACTGTGAAATCCTATGGGAAATTTAAATTAAGCAAGTGGCCCATATGATTAAGGATGTCTATCTGTTCAACAAGAAAAGTATCTGTTACATTAGAAGGTTTGAATCGAAATTGGAGGCCTTAAAGGCTTAAGTATTTGAAATTGATTTTATACATGTGATTAGCATAATTTTTAAGTAATATTAAGCATTTTTGGGAAATTTCAATTTCAGATGTTTAAACGATTGACTTTTGTCTTATTAGCTCTTATAGCTCTTATAAATATGTATGTGTTCTTTGAGCTTTGGACTTAGTTCAACATAATTCCTGGAAAAGGATAGTAAGAGTAGAGGGAAATGAGAAGGGAGTTTCAATAAAGGCTAGAGATTGAATAACCTAGAGAGACTTTGGGAGATCTCAACTCAAGGTAAGTTTGTCTATTTGTTTTATAATTCCTCTCTTGAATTTGAGGGTGGTACAACCATGATAATTGAACCCAAGGTGTAATTGGATCATGTTTTATCCATTGAATGAGTTTGAGCTAAGTTGCTTATATATGTATGTGGAGAAATTAGCTTTGATTTCTTACTTTCTCATGAAAGATCATGAAGAACTTACCTTATATATATATGTGATGGTATATGTGATGTTGATGCAAAAAGGAGATTGGATTGTGGGTGAGAGTTTAAGAACTCTTATGGACTTGTGTATGTTGAACTAAAGTATATTAGTTTGATGTATATAATTGTCACTGTATTCATATGAATATGGGTCATGTTTTACCAATTAAGAAAGTTATTTTGAGCCTTGTTCATGTTTTCTAAAAGATGGGATTTTGTAAGAATTTTCGGACAATTTTGAGCAGAATCGCCACACGTGCGGGGGTCATGGCCACACGTGCGGGAGTCATGGCCGCACGTGTGGGAAATGGTGAAAAACAGGGGCTTGGCCACTATCTAAAAGGCATGTGCAGGACATTTTGCCGCACGTGCGGGAGAGCTTGCCGCACGTGCGGGGCTCACAGCCGCACGTGCGGCCCATGCTGAAAAATGTGGATCGCTCCATTTTGCATGTAGAACCCTCTAATGTTGTCGGAATATGTATTTGATGCCTTTTAATATGTATAAATTCCTTCGAAGTTAAACGAAATAGAAAGTAATCTGATATGAAAAGGAAACTAAATTGTAAAGGTTGAATGTGTGCAGGGCACACTCCGGGAGGAACAAGCACATCATCACAACACTGTGAGTAGTATTATCATTATCCGCTTTACATATGGCTAAGGATTTCCATTAGCATCTCGTTTATGCAACTATGTTAATGTTTCAAGTATGCAACCATGTTAATGTTTCAAGTATGTATGTTAATGTTCAAGTATGTTCCAAGTATGTAAAGAAAGAAATGGGAAAGATAAAGTACCTTCCTTCTATAAGACTCTGGGCCTTCGGCCATTCAATATAAGTTGTTGTGATATGAAACAAAGTGCTACACGAAACTAAGTGCCACAACGTGAGCCACCTCTAGAATCCGTGTGAGACACCTCTAGAGTTCGTATAAGTGTATTCAAGGGCTTAATGCCAAATTATCCAAGGGCGTAATGCCACTCTATTTAAGGGCTTTATGCCGCCATGTTTAAGGGCCTTGTGCCACCATGTTTAAGGGCATCATGCCACCATGTTCAAGGGCATTATGCCACCATGTTTAAGGGCTTCAAGCCATTATGATTTAAGATGTGATATGTCAAGCTGCTATGTTCAAGACTGGGCCTAAGGCCGTTATAAGATGAACACAGAATCAGGCTAACTATGTGACCTCTGCACTTCCATATATATTGATATATGTCATGTTTCAAGTTGAGCATTGTTTCATTATGTACTACTACTCACTGAGCCCGGCTCACTCTCTTTTATGTCTGTTTCTGTAGGCAACCAACCAGGTGGTCAATCCTAACCCATGACGCCCGGTTTCTTTTGTCAACCTTCGTGTATCCAAGCACTTACGAGGCCACTTATTTTGTGAAGTTTATTGAGATAATTGGCTTACTTCTTGGTTATCCTTCCAAGGTTGAATGTATATAACTTCAACAGTTTTTGTTACATGCCTGATTATAGGGCTGGGTCTGTATATGTGTTTGTGTATAAGTACTGCTAAGAAATATGTTTTTTTTTGGACTCTATCGACCTATTATGATGCATGTGATGTATGAGATCCTGGCATGTTAGAAATAGCTCAATGGAGTTTGTTTGGTTTAGTATTCTTTTAATGTTTTGTGCTTCCGACAAGGCCCTATATGCTATATATACCAGGTTATATGTCTGTTTTTGAATGGGTCTTACCCAAACTTTTAGGGGCAAGTTAGGGGTGTGACAGTTTCCCCAGCTCAGGCGGTGACAACACAGGTGGGTTCTGTAAATATTGTTTGATCTGTTCAAAAGCAGCTTGGCATCGGCCGTCCCATTAGAACTTATTTCCTTTCTTCAGGAGATCAAAGAGTGGTTCACAAGTCAAGATTAATTTTGCAATAAATCGTCTTATGAATTGCACTTTACCCAGAAAGTCTCGCACCTTCTTTTTAGTCCTCGGTGGTGGCATTTCTAAGATGGCCTTGATTTTAGAAGGATCGACCTCGATACCTCTTTGTGTGATCAAGAACCCCAGCATTTTCCCTGCTATAACACCAAACGTACATTTATGAGGATTCAACCACAACCGAAACTCCCTGATCCATTGAAAGAATTTCTGCATGGCGGTGTAGTGGCCCTCTCTTTCTTTGGACTTGACAATCATGTCGTCCACATATACCTCAACCTCTTTGTAGATCATATCATGCAAAATCGTGGTCGCAGCCCGTTGATATGTAGCCCTAACATTCTTCAGCCCAAATGGCATCACCCTATAACAATAGGTCCCCCACGGGGTGGTAAAAGCAGTCTTCTCCTGATCTTCGGGTGCCATCACAATCTGATTGTAGCCTGAAAACCCATCCATGAATGAGAGCAATGCATGCCCAGCAATGAAGTCCACTAATTCATCGATATGCGGCAGAGGAAAGTCGTCATTCGGACTGGCTTTGTTCAAATCCCTAGAGTCCACACATACCCAAAATTTTCCATCCTTCTTCGGCACCGGAACTATATTGGCCAACCAAGTTGGGTATTCAGATACCAACAGGAACCCTGCGTCAATTTTCTTGGTGACCTCTTCTTTGATCTTGATAGCCCAGTCCGGACGGATCCTTCTGAGCTTCTGCTTAATAGGTCGGGCCTCTGGGTCAAGAGGGATCTGGTGCTGTACAATCTCAGGATCGATTCTTGGCATGTCTCTGTAGGACCACGTGAAAACATCTTTGAAATCTTTTAATAAAGCAACTAAGCGCTCGCGCTCCTCCGAAGACAACGTGGACCCGATCTGGACCAGCCACGGGTCCTTTTCAGTACCAACATTAATTTGGGTGATTTCATCAACCAAGGGTTTAACAAACCTCTCCTGCTCTTGATCTAGCAAATATTTCAAAAATGAAGGAATTTCTTCCTCGTCGTTTTTATCAAAATTTTGAAAGTCTTGATTAATATAATAAATCAAAGGCACAGAAAAGTACTCGAAGGCCACAACCATTCCATTCTCATTAATTACTTCCAAGTCGCTTGATTCCTCTGTTACAACAGACTCAAAGGAAAAAGAAAAAGACAACCTAGACAGGACTGTGGCATTCGGGTTGTCACCCCTAGGAATATCGGACTCAGACTCAGACAAGTTGGAACCTGATTCCGACTCCACAGACTCGGTGGAATCAGATTCCGGCTCACTACCTGACCCGGTGCTGCTCGATAAGAATCCCTCCTCGTACTACCAGACGAGGGAGGGTGCGATGGACGCATCTAGAATGTTCGAAGATTGGCTCGCAGCCGTTTCATTCCCAATCATGGACACTGAGTCATTCCCCAAGCACTCATGTACGATCTGAGGATCTGAAAGTAGACAAGCCAGTGCTACCCCCATTTCAATCTCAGTGCTCTCGGAATCCTCTTCCTTACACTGCACAGCCTCAGCTGGTGGGTCTGTCTGCTCTTCGGCAACATCATCCCCGGACAACTGCAAGTCAAAGAATATCTCAAACCCTGGCAAGCGCCTTTTCTTTGCATTTAGCCATGGCTCTGGAAAGCCGCAGAATGGAAAGTCTTCCCCCTCCTGGACAAAGCGTCCGTTCAAGGTGCCCTGGATAGGCTGATGCATCAACTCATAATGCTTCTCGGTCTACTTGGCTTTGGCTCTCCCGGCCATCTCTTTGCCTTTCCTTACCTAGTCCTCTTTGGTAGGCAGATAACCTAAGCCAAAGGTATGCGGGTTGTACGGCACTTCGACCGATATTGTAATGCCCTTCCGACCACTTTTTCCTAGTCCTATCCTAGGGATATGTGTAGACGTGCCCGAACGTCCTGACTCCGTGCGTCCATTTTGTTCTTCAGGCTACTATAGTTCGGACTCAATGTCACGGTTCTGAATCTAATCTCGCAAAATGCAATGCAAGATCGATAAATCACCAAAGAGTCCAAATCCGGCAAATCGTTTTGGAAAATTGATTTTTATAAAGAAGTACCAAACATGGACTGCTTTGCTAGATACAGAGTCGCCACCTAAATGTTTTTGTTTTGAAAAATTTAGGAAATCCTAACTCGTGCCTAAGGCCACGTGTTCATCATCACCAAAATTGCCTCGACGTGGGAACTTGGGTACGAGAGGGGAAGGTCATGCAATGAGCATCCCTGCTCACCCGATCAAAGATCAGCCTTTACTAACATGATATTTTGTTTTTGAAAACACATGTGTTCTTATTTCAGTTTATTAGCTAGAATTACTATGTGATGCGCACAACATACAAGTATAGACTAGATCGCCTAAATTGGAACAAAACATCCCATGTTTGTTTGTTTGAAAATGGTTTGAAGGTGCTACTCGCAAGTAGGCTAAGACGTGGATTTTCCATCCTCGAGTGGGCTTAGAAAACAGGATGTTGCCACTTCGTAAAGTGGGCTTAAAACTCGCATTTCGATGAATTGTTCCAATTCAAGTAATCCAACCTTCATCCACAGGCATTCATGCAGTTTAACACTTAAGCAATTAGCCTCATGGCAAGCATGCTATCATGGCAACACTCACACTCATGCAAGGATGCTAAAGCGAAAAACACTTACAGTGTACTCCAAGCCAAAACAACAACTAGTTAAAAATCATGCATGATCCTAGTTTATGTTAAGATGGCTAATGCAACACATGCAAAATGGAACTAAGATAGGCTCGGCTATTCTAAGATGGCATGTGAAATGCAATTAGATAACATGTATTCAAATTGGAATTGAAATACAATGCAGTTAGTATGATGCGCCGAGCCCGGTGCATGCAATACAGATGAATGGATGCAAACATGCGAGCATAGGAATGCTAATTGAAACATGACCTAGAACTAACCATCGTAAGCGGTTAAGTAAAAGGGAGAAAGACGTAAGGTTGGAAGACATTCACATACTCACGCATACTTATTACAAAATTCGCCCTCTCGACAGAGGGTCCGAATAAATCAACTAGCTAGCTACACTACACTAATTAATTATTACAACACCTTAACTAATTAAGCAAATTAATTAAGTTACAAAACCAACTAAGTAAGAAAAGAAAAAAGCTAAAACAAGCTGCAAAAGCCTTGCCTCGGAATGATGAATGATGGATGCTCGGTCACGTCCTCCCAGCAATCCGTTACCATGCCTCATGCTGCCTCTGTTTGCACTGTTTTAGACTTCTGAAAACTGTGCAAATCTCCAACATACTTTTGATCCACCTCATGGACATGCTGAGAGGTCATCGGCCAAAGGGTATGGCCATCGGCCAAGAGATAAAGGTCATCAGCCAAATTTGATGCTATCGGCCAATTATTGTTAGTCGATCGGCACACTAGATAGCCGATCGGCCATCTCTTCCTGCAAACTTTCCTTTTACTGCAACAGAGCACAAACAAGGGCATGGCAATGTATTTGCAAGAAAATGTGTGTGCAACTACACCCCTTATCATGTCTAAGGCTCAAAGGTGTGTAGTGCTCGGCTCTCGAGCCACCAATCACCCATCTCAATGCATGATGGCCAAAGAGTCAAGCTTGCACAAACTCAATAAATGCATGACAAACAAGACACTTGGACCATCACCTTATCATGGATAATCAAAGGCAATGAAGACAAAGGAGGTTGGCCCATTTTCATCACTTCAAGTATGAAATGGACCAATTCACTTTGTGTTCAACATAACGTTCGGTTGAACACAATGCAACACACACACGCAACATGCTTATCTTGACACATTTTACTTGATTGATTTTGTTTACACATTTTAACATTACCAATCCATTAATTAATCAACTTGTCCAAATATGAGAGAGAGGTCTATCAAAGAGAATGGTTTAAGGCATGGGAGAGACTAATGCCTTTGACTAGGAGTAACCCCCAAAAGAGGGTTGAAGCCGTTTAAGCATAGGCCTTAATCCCTTGCATTAAACTCAAACTCAAGACTAACCAATCCTCAAAACAAATCAAAAGTGAAGAAATGAGGAGGATGGCAGATTTTTAGTGCTAAAGTGGCATGAAATGCAAGACTCTACTATGCAAACATTGCATGTACAACATGCTAGAACACTTAAGCATTGAAACTAGCAAAGAGCTTTACAGTAGGACTATGCAATACAATGGACAATGGACTAAACCAACCCCAAATAATCCTTATGCATGCCAAAGCAGTGGCTAAAATGGACTGAAATGATAGCATGATAAGCAAGAAAAAGCATGCTCGAATGATGGCTCGCAAGGAAGGCACAAAGCTCAACTCTCAAACACATTGATGGAGTGGAAAATGTGAGAGTATGGCAATGAAATAAGCTCTGAAATCACCTACCAAATGATGCCATATCATGCAAATAGCTCAAATAAAGCATGCAAAAGGGCTTGAAATACAAAGTTAGTCAAGGGCTTTACACTACAACCATACCAAGCAATGCTCAAATAACCTAAGCACTCAAAACAGACCTAAGGTAGGTCAAAATGGCAGCAAAAACATGCTGGACTCGCAACAAAGATGGCAAGAAAGATAGGCTTCCCGAATTAGGTCACAAACAAGGCATAATGGCACAACTCTTAAACACAATTAAAGAGTGATAAACATGAGAGCATGGCAAAAGTTTATGGTCTGAAGTTACCTACCAAATGATGCCATAAGCATGCAAATAGCTCAAATATGACATGCTAGGGGGCCCGAAGTGCAAGGCTAGCAAAGCCAAATACACTATAGCTATACAAAGCGAGCCTCAATAGGCCAAGAACAACCAAAACAGTCCTAAAGCATGTCAAAATAATGATAAAACATGTATGGATTATAGCCAAAATAAGCTAGCATGACTGGCCAAAACATCAAGCATGTTAGACTAGTAAGCATGGATTACACTACAAGTGTATAAAGCATGCAAGAGGTGAGTCCACCAATCAAAATCAGAGTTATGACATGCCAAAATAACACCAAAAACATGCTTGAACTAAGCTAATTCAAACCACAAAAGCATGCTACTTTGTAAGGCTAACAAGGCCAACAAAGAGGATTTACACTACAAGTGCAATAAGCATGCAAAAGGTGACCAAGACAGCCAAAAACAGAGTTATGGCAGGTCTGATAAGTTACAAAAATGAGCCTAAACAAACCCATAAAGAAGTAAAAACACATGCTCATTTGGTTGGCCATCAACACTAGCAAGCAAGACAAGAGGAGAGGGGACCACCCTCTCCTATTTGGGCCCTCAAAACAACATTTCTACCACTGAAAATACACTGGATTTTAGTGGTTTTAAGGCTAAAAAGAAGTTGTTTCAAAAGCTTAGGAAGTTGGCTCAAAAGGCTTTACAAGCCAAAGAGCAAAGGGAGAGACAACTCCCTAGCACAAAATAGACCTAAACAATCATTTTTAGGACTGAAAAACAGAGATTTTCTCAGTTCAAAACCAAGCCGAAAACAGTTTACAAAGTTGGTAAAACAAGCATGCAAAGCAAAGGTTTAAAGGAACAAGAGCTTACCCTTGAAGCACCTTGAAGGACAACAGCAAAACTAGCCAAAATCTGAGCCAAAATCAGCCTTTTGGAGCTCTAAATGATCCTCAAAGGACCTCAGCCCAATGCTGGTTAAGTTTGGTTAAGGGTCTCTTTGCAAAAGTGTGGAGGATTCTAAGCTTAAGGCTCAAAACAAGAAGAGAATGAGCTTCTAGGGAGAGAGGCTCAGATTTTGCTCACAAAATCTTGTAGAGAGAGAAGAATTTTTTTAGAGAGAGAGTCCCACAATTGCCAACCCCTCAATATATGAGATATGGCTTAATATATAGCAAAATATCAAGCTTGGGTCGAAATACCTGATTTGGGACAGGTGGCACAAGTTGGAAACAGCTGGAAGAGAAATATCTGCCAATTCTGGGCTTTCTGGACATTTGTGGACGATCGGTGAACATTTGTGGCCGATAAGGTTCACTTTTGGCCGACCTATAGCTGCTGAGGTCCAATTGTGGCCGATGGAAAAAATTAGCCTTGGTCGCTGACTTGAAGCAAGCCTAATTCCTTCATCGGGACTCCTTTTCAGGTCATTTTTGAGCCTAAACTGTAGCCCCGGAAGTCTTCTTTCTAAATTTGGAAACCTCACCTCAATCATATCTCCCCCATCCGGACTCGACTTTAGGAGATTCTTGAGTGTAAATTGAAGCCCCGGAAGTATTATTTCCAATGGTGGTGGGCTTCATATCATAAATCCAAGCATACAAAAGGATAGGCCTAATTTAGCGAGGGTTGCTCGACTTTCTCTTAACGGTTCATGCCCATCTTCTTCCTCAACTAGGTTTCTTCCCTCTTCTCCTCTTTTCTTGAACTCCAAACCCCTAAACAAGGTGTTTTGAAAGATTTTTCAAAGATTTCATCTCTCTTTCATTCATTTCCACTTTGTCCTCGCTCGGTTTACCGAAAAGCGCAACATTTAACAAATGCGAGCGTTGGAACATCGTAGAATCATTTTTCAAAAATATTTTGAAAGAGAGGGTTATAAGGTCTAAAAATCATTCAAAATAGCTTTGGTCCAAAATGAGGTGTAAGGTTGGGATTTGACTCTCCTCTTGCCGAAGAAATCAAACTTTTGCTCTGCACATCTTTCACCACCAAGTAAACCATCAGTAGTGCCAAAGTCTGACGGTCGGTCAAAAATGGGGTGTCTACAATATGCTAGAGCTTGTTCATGAGGTACACCGACTATGCGCTGACATATAACCGCTCATCAACAGCCAAAATGTTTTGTACAACCCGGCCTCGGCTAGGGTAAATCCTGACAGGAACACATCCTCCGTGCCATGCTCGATTTCCAAAACCGATGTAGACACTTCTGGCGGCGGATGGATTGAAGAATTCCCGAAAACAATAGCCACCCTCTTCCCGTGGGCGTATTTCAACATCTGATGCAGGGTGGAAGAGACCGCATTCACCTGGTGTAGCCATGGCCGCCCTAGGAGTAGATTGAAGGTTATGGGAAAGTCCAAGACATGAAAGTCAATATCTTGTTGTCCTGGACCAACCTGAGTCCAAATCTGCACGGTCCCCATCACTTCTCTGTAGGTATTGTCGTAGGCCCTTATCACTTGGGCAGTTGGCACAAAATCTGTGGGCTTCAACCCGATTGCATATGCCGTCCTGGACGGGCACACATTGATAGCAGATCCTGTGTCGATAAGAACTATCGGTATCCATTTTTCTCTACATTTGACAGAGATGTAGAGAAGTTTGTTATGGTTTGCGCCCTCAGACGGCAGCTCCTTGTTAGTGAAGGTCAACGTCGGGGAAGCTCCGCTCGAAAAAAACCAATCCTACCAGCTGCTCAGGCGTGGTGTTGATTGAAAGTCTGGCCTTGTCCATTGCAGAAAGGATAGCTTGTCTGTGTACTGTTGAGGCCATAAGCAGTCCCCAGATGGAGATGTTTGCTTGTATCTTCTTAAGCTATTTCAGCACAGCCTCCTCCTCGAGCGGCTTATTTTTCTACTTCTCTGCCTCTTTGTCCTTTCTGGATGCCTCTGGTTGATCTAAGTGCGGGGGCTTGAAATACCGCCCGCTCCTAGTCATGTGGTCAACTTCGCCAACATACCAGGTTTCATCCGGCTGGCTTTGCCCCCAGTTTTCATCGGTGTGGGCAAGACATAGGTCGTCATCTTCCCATCACATGCCATCAGCGACTGATAGACATCTGTCCGGCTCCGTTACAACTATTCCTGTGCCCGCAACACCTTGCATTCCTATGCTCACAGGACGTTCGGTTTCTGTGCACACAGCACGTTCTGTCCCTGTAGGGGCTTTGACGTTTCTAGCCCTCTTAGAATCTTCGATCCTTTCCCACTCAAACTGCTTCAGTGCAGCCTGCTGTTCAGTATCTTCCATACCCAAACTGCCCGTATTCTGAGCAAAATTCTTAACACCGGTGCTCTCCAGCGATGCATTCTGATTCCCGGCCCTTCCGGCCACAGCTGATATCCCCGTCTCTGATGGACCCTGTTCTGGCTGAGGTTGCTCAACAACATCTGTCTTGTCACTGAGCCATCCTGTAGCTTCTGCTGACCCTCCCAGATCAAACCAGCTGACAGTCACATCCCCTGAGTCTTGTTCGTTGAAAAACTGAAGGTTTGCAATGTCTTCTTCCAGATTCGCTAGGTCATCTAGTCCTTGATTAGGTCCATCCTCCCATACTACACAAATCTCTGCCCCCATTAGCAATTCCACCCTTGGCTTAGGCTGACCTGCTGGTGTGATGTAACCACTTGGGTTATACATGAAGCTCACAGACCCTTCAGGCTCTGAATTCACATTCTCATCTGCCCCTACAGTCGACCCAATTCTATCTTCGATAGCCACCACCACCGTTTCAGGTTGGATTTGGGAGATGTCCAACATGCACAAGTCAGTGCTGTCAGGAATGAACACCTCCGACTTGGGTAGGTGGGTATGGGTGATATATATGCTAGGGTCATATGACACAACCCCAGTTTGGATCAAATTGATGCGTTTGGGAGGTGGAGCTTGGTTATGTGGTGGGAGAGGGTTGGTTGTGACATTCAGTTTCTCCGGAGGCACGATCACCCTGTTGTCGATGAGATCCTAAATTTTGTGACGCAATCGATAGCACTGGTCGGTGTCATGACCACACTATTGGTGAAAGGCGCAGTACTTCACCGGATTATGGGAGGGGGAAGTTTTTCTAGCAATGGTCGTGGCTCTAGGGGCTTCAAGTGCCCTTTCCTAATCAAAACCCCCAAAGCCTTGGACAAAGACATGTATAGTGAGGTGAAGGTTTTCTGGTCTTGGGGTGGAAACTTGGTTGTTTGTGAGCTACTTCCGGACGCACCGGTGAATGGTGTAGTTGCAAGGGTTGTTGGGGTGGTGGTGGTGACCATGCCCACGTCTGAAAGATCTGGCAGCTGTAGCACTGCTTGTGCCTGCATTCATATTGCGGTTGAATGCCTTTTTGGGTTGTTCTCTCTCATGATCAATGAGGCCCTATTTCATAGCGTCCTCGATCTGCACCCATATCTCATATAGATCTGCAAAGGTGGGGAGGGGGAGGACGATCATCTTCTGCATGAGCTTGGGCTGGAGGTTGCGCACAACTATCCGTATTTGGTCCTTGTCGACCAGCCTGATGGTCATCATCGAGGCCTTGGCCCTCCAGCGGGTCACAAAATCGGAGAACCTCTCCTTAGGCTCTTGCCTAGTTGTCTCGAGATCACGAGTTGTGACCTCGATCTGCGTATTGTAGGAGTATTGAGCTACAAAGGCCTCAGCCATCTCCTCATAGTTCCTCTTAACAGAGTCCTCCAGTTTTGCATACCAAATAGCCGCTACACTCGACAGGGTCCGGCCAAATAGAGAAAGCTTCTGCAATCTGGAGAGGCCCATCGGCCTTAGTATATCTGAGAATAGCTGCAAATGCACCATAAAATCTCCAGACCCGTCGAAACGGTCTATGTGCGGCATTTTAAACCGGTCCGGTAGAGTCACGGCAAAGTCGGTGTACCCATCCGCAATATCTGGAATGGATTTCACGCCCTGAGACTTCTTTAACAGCTTTTCTAGCTTGCTCACTTTTAGCGCTGTGGGATCCACCTCGAACTCAAACAATGTGTCCACTATATTGGTCGGTGCTTTGGATAGCTGGGGTAGGATTGGGGGCGGAGTTGGCCCCGTCAGAACATCCGTATGGTCCTGGACATTAGCGGTCTCCCCGAGTATTGGAACACTTGGTGGGGGAGGAGCTGGGTGCGAAGCAGATGCTCCGGCTTGCTGTGGTGGTTGTTGTTGCTGAAGTCTAGCAATCAACTCTGCTTGTTGGGCCATAACCTCGGCCTGACGTGCGGCAAATTCTGCTTGACGGGCAACATCCTACTGCATGGCTTTCATACTCTCCTGGAGCTGACGTATCATCTCCTCGATACCTGCCATATTGGGCTGGTCTATCTGAACAACCGATATATCTGTCCCTGTAGTAGAAACTGAGACCTCAGCCTGACTGTTCACTGGTAGGGTAGACCACTGATCTAGCGACCGCTGTACCGATACACTGCGCCTTTTTGACCTCTGTCTAGTAACCGGGGGTAAAGGAAGGAACATCACTTGTCCGTCTGTTAGATCCTCGGATCGCCAAAGCCTTCGACCTCTAACCCAGAGTGCTTGGGGAATATCTGTCTGGTTAGAAGTAATGGTGCTAAACTACCTTGCAAAAAGATAAATAAAGCATAATAAGGAAACAAATAACCAGAAAAACGGACAACATAACAGCTTAAATAAAGACAACACACAGTTGGCAAACTCAAGCTGAAAGAACTATTCTCAACCACTGATCACTATTCCCAAACCACTGCCCCAAATCTGAATCTGATACTCGTAGGTAAAACTAATTCCCAAAATACTGATGCCCGCAGGCCTGTTACCTAGACTTGCAAACTGATACGTGCATTCTTGTGGAGGCCAACTCTAAAAGCACATAACAAGCAAGTGAGAGCCAAAACACCCCTATGGAGGGGTAGGGTTTCCCTGTCCTATTGTCAGGGGCTAGGGTTTCACTACGCACGCAGCGGTTTCAAACAACCTATAATCGGGTAAGAAACCTGTCCTAGTTTGGAATGGTCACTACAGTTTCCGATATGCACTAGGTCGAATGGTAAAAAAGGGCGCCCGGTAAAAACCGGGGTTTGTGTTCCCGTTGTGGCAGAGCCTGCAACCGGTCAGCCTTATGGCACGCTTCTCAAAGCAAGCCTCTAGCAAATCATTTAGGAATAGCATACGGCAAACACGGTGTCCTAGGCGCACCAATGCAAATGCAATGCAAAGAGACACATAAGTGTATTCAAAACAAGATATCATGAGTTTGAGTCAAGTTCTTTAAACCCCCAGCAGAGTCGCCAGGAACTGTAGACGTGCCCGAACGTCCCGGCTCCACGCCCCGAATGGCGCAAAATCCGTTTTGTTCTTTAAGCTACTACAGTTCGGACACAATGTCACGGTTCTGAATCTAATCTCGCAAAGTGCAATGCAAGACCGATAAATAACCAAAGAGTCCAAATCCGGCAAATCATTTTGGAAAACTGATTTTAATAAAGAAGTGCCAAACATGGACTGCTTTACCAGATAAAGAGTTGCCACCTAAATATTTTATTTTGGGAAAATTTAAGAAACTCTGACTCGTGCCTAAGGCCACGTGTCCGTCATCACCAACCTCGGCTCGGGAACTTGGGTACGAGAGGGGAAGGTCATGCAATGAGCACCCCCGCTCGCCCGATCAAAGATCGGCCTTTACTAACATGATATTTTGTTTTTGAAAACACATGTGTTCTTATTCCGTTATTTAGCTAGAATTACTATGTGATGCGCACAACATACAAGTATAGACTAGATCGCCTAAGTTGGAACAAAACATCCCATGTTTTTTTGTTTGAAAATGGTTTGAAGGTGCTACTCGCAAGTAGGCTAAGACGTGGATTTGCCACCCTCAAGTGGGCTTAGAAAACATGATTTTGCCACTCTCAAGTGGGCTTAAAACTCGCATTTCAATGAATTGTTCCAATTCAAGCAATCCAATCTTCACCCACAGGCATTCAGGCAGTTATATCAGTTAAGTAGTTAGCCTCATGGAAAGCATGCTGTCATGGCAACACTCACACTCATGCAAAGATGCTAAAACGTAAAAGCTTACCTAGTACTCTGAGCCAAAACAACAACTAGTTAGTAATCAATGCATGATCCTAGTTTATGTTAAGATGGCTAATACAACAAATTCAAAATGCAACTAAGATAGGCTCGGCTATTCTAAGATGGCATATGAGATGCAACTTGATAACATGCTGTTGAACACGTATTCAAGTACATGTATTGAAATACAATGCAGTTTGTATGATGCGCCGAGCCTAGTGCATGCAGTACGAATGAATGGATGCATACATGCAAGCATAATGATGCTAATCAAAACATGACCTAGAACTAACCATCGTAAGCGGTTAAGTAAAAGAGAGAAAGACGTGGGGTTGGAAGACATTCACACACTTACGCACACTTATTACAAAATTCGCCCTCTCGACGGAGGGTCCGAATAAATCAACTAGCTAGTTACGCTACACTACACTAATTAATTATTACAAAACCTTAACTAATTAATCAAATTAATTAAGTTACAAAACCAACTAAGTAAGGAAGGAAAGAAGCTGAATTGAGCTGCCATAGCTCTGCCTCAGAATGATGAATGATGCATGCTCAATCGCCTCGTTCGGAAATCCATTGCCATGCCTCATGTTGCCTCTGTTTGCACTGTTTTAGACTTCTGAAAATTGTACAAATCTCCAAAACACTTCTAATCCACCTCACGGACATGCTGAAAGGCCATCGGCCAAATGGTATGGTCATCGGCCAAGAGATAAGGGTCATTGACCACTTTTGAGTCCATAGGCCAAATATTGATAGCCGACCGGCACACTAGATAGCCGATCGGCCATCTCTTCCTGGAAACTGCTCTTTTTGCTGCAGCAGAGTACAAACAGAGGCATAGCAATACATTTGCAAGAAAATGTTGTGAAACTACACCCCCTTATCATGTTTGAAGCTCAAATGAGTGTAGTGCTCGACTCTCGAGCCATCGATTATGCATTTCGATGCATGATGGCCAAAAGAGGTCGAGTCGCACAATTCAATGTGAATGAAATGCAAAAAAACACGTAAGGGACCTTAACCTCTATCATGTTTGATCAAGAGGCAAGACATGCACACACAATGCAATGCAACAAGCATGCAAAACATAATGCAACCCAAATATGCAAGCATGATGCAATGTAACAACATTTGATCCACATGCAAATTGGACTTAAACTAAAATGGACAGACCTCAATCATGCCCAAATCAGTGGCCAAAATGATGAAATGATGACATGAAATGCAAGACAAGCATGCATGCCAATTGGCCCAAGAATTAAGGCATAAAGAGGACAACTCCCAAGAGCACTTAAAGAGTGAAAAGCATGCAAATGTGACAACATTACATACTCTGAAATGATGTCAGGAATGATGCCAAATCACACACATGACATAAGCATAGCATGCATGAGGCTCAAAGCTTAAGGCTAGCAAAGGGATTTACACCATGGCCATACAAAGTAAGCCCCAAAGGGCCGAGGGCAACCAAAATAGTCCCGAGGCAGGTCAAGACAAGACCAAAAACATGCTTGAACTTAGCCCACACAAGCTAGAACAAAAGACCAAAAGCATGAGGCATGCAAGGCTAACAAGAGGTATTACACTACACCTATCAAAACCAAACATGGCATGACTTAACCAATAAAAATAAGAGTTATGGCATGTCAAAATAAGCCCAAAAACCCATTGAGATGGCATCCCAAAGGCCTAAGCATAGAGGCATGCACAATGACCCACTCTTAAGGCATAAAACACCAACTCTTCAAAGCATTGAAAGAATGACAAAGGCATGTGTATGACCACGAAACATGCACTGAAATATCATTTCAAATGATGCCAAATCATGAGAATAGTCTAAGCAATGCATGCTAGTGGACTTGATACACAAAGCTAACAAGCTAGATTGAACCATGGCTATACAAAACAATGCATGCATGACTAAAACAATATCAAACAGAGCTCAAGCATGGTAAAACATGAGGGAAAGCTTCTTTGAGTTGAGCCAAAACATGCAAGAATGATGGTCCCAACACATGATGCATGTTATGCTAGCATGCAAGATTGCTCTACAAGTATGTGAAGCATGCAAGATGCTATCAAACCAACTTAAAAAAGAGTTAAAGCATGCTAAAATAACACCAAAAAGTTGCTGAAATGGAACCAAAACATGCTAAGCAAACATGCTGCTATTATGAGCCATTTATACTAGCATATAAGACACAAGGAGAGGGGATGACCCTCTCCTATTTGGGACTTCAAAACCACCATTCCACCACTGAAAATCCTCTGGATTTCAGTGGTGAGAAGGCCAAAACAAGGTGGTCCCAATAGCTTAAAAGGATGGTTCAAAACAAGGTCAAACAAGGCCTAAGAGGGGGTAGACTACCCCCAACACAAAAGTGACCTTAAAGAAACATCACAAACATGAAAAATCAGAACTTTTTACAGTAGAAAGTTAAGCTTAAATCAGCATGCAAATAGGTCTAAAAGTTTAAGCCAAAACAAGGAATTAAAAGGTTAGTTTCTTATCCTTGAAGAACACCTTCAAGAACACAACTCCAGCAGCTTTTCTGAGTTCAAACCAACCCAAAAACACTAAAACCAACTCCTCAGTACCTTAGCAACAAAAGGATTGTGTTCTAGTAGGTGTTTGTGTGCAATAGTATGAAGAAATCACACTTTTGAGAACAAACAAGGGTAAATGAAGAGAGAGAGGTAGAATATTGAGAGAA
Source organism: Camellia sinensis (assembly GCF_055761805.1). Taxonomy (NCBI): domain Eukaryota; kingdom Viridiplantae; phylum Streptophyta; class Magnoliopsida; order Ericales; family Theaceae; genus Camellia; species Camellia sinensis. The sequence continues at coordinate 149,347,535 of NC_138963.1, forward strand.
GGTGATATATGTTTTGTATATCAACTTTTCAGAACCTCTGGAAAGGGAGAGGGGTCTCCCTTCTTATAGAAAATCAATTCTCAAGCTTGTTGAACAAGCTTGAGTCTTGATGCAATCCCTCCATACACGTGTATGGAGGATGAGAATTGTGCTCACCAGCTGTCACAGTTGGCACAAAAATATCTGCAAAAGCAGATGGAAAGGTCTCGGCCATAACATATGGCCGATCGACCAAAAAGAGTGCCGATCGCCCACCACTTGTGGCTGATGGCAAGAAAACAAGGCCGATGGCACAAGGACTTAGCCGATGGGTTGTAGTGATGGCCAACAGGACACCCTCTTCCCTCAGAAGCAAAAACCACAAGTCCTTGGTCCACAGCCAAGCACAGAACAAACAAGTTGAAAGATCTTAAGGCAAGGCGCGCGACCGAGACCTTCGGGAACTCAAAACAAACACGAGCATAGATGATCATCGAGTGTTTAAACGATGATGTCCAAGTCTTATGGACGGTCAAAAATGGGGTGTCTACAGTTGTTTAATAAACACATGTGTTCTTATTTCAGTTATTTAGCTAACCTTACTATGTGACGCACACATGCAAGTATAGACTAAAATCGTAAGACTTGTAACAAATTCAACTCATGTTTTCTTTCGAAAATGGTTTGAATTTGCCACCCTCCAGTGGGCTTAAAACATGATTTGCCACTTCGTAAAGTGGGCGTAAAACTCACAATCATCGAATTGTTCCAATTCAAACAACCAAGCCTTCATCCACAGGCATTCATGCAGTTTAGCAAGTAAGCACATAGCCTCATGGCAAGCATGCGAAACATGGCATCACTCGCACTCATGCAAGTATGCTAAAGCGTAAAAGCTTACCGAGTACTCCAAGCCAAAACAAAAGCTAGTTAGAAACAATGCATGATCCTAACTATGCCAGATGCCTAATACAACACATGCAATAATGCAACTAAATAGGCTTGGCTACCTAATCATGGTATTTGCAACACTTTGATAGCATGCTTTGAAAACACGTATTCAAAGAAGTGTATTGAAATAACGATGCAATTTGAATGATGCACTGAGCCTCGGTGCATGCAAGAAAAATGAATGATGCAAACATACAAGCATAAGGTATGCTAATTGAAACATGTCCCTAATCTAACCATCGAAAGTGGATAAATAAAATGGAGAAAGAAGTGGGGCTGGAAGACATGCACACACACACACACGCTTATTACAACATTACGCCCTTGCGAAGGAGGGTCCAAATGAATAAGCTAAGCTAGCTATGCTAATTAAGTTAACTATTACAAAATGAATTAATTAACTATTCTAGTTAACTAATTATTACAACACAATTGAATAACTAGCCATGCTAAGCTAATTAAAATATTACAAAATGAATTGAATAATTAGCTACGCTAACTAACTAGTAAAGCGATTTAAACGGCCTCGAGGGACGAGGGATGCATGCATGCTCGGTTGCTTCACCCGAAAATGCCCTTGCCTTGCCATCGGATGCCTTTGTTTGCACTCATTTTATCTCTGAAAATTGCACCAACTTCCAGATTGCCTCTGCTCTAACACAGGAACACACTTGCACAAAAAAAATCACTGGTGACTGGTCGACCACAAAAAGTGGGTTTCGACCACCTTAACTGGCCGGTGGGCTAGTTTAAGTGGCCGGTCGGCTACTTCAAGTGGCCGGTCGACCACCCCCATTTCTGGACTTCTACTTTTGCTGCAACAAAGAGCAACAGAGGCAAAACAAAGTGCGGTGATGTGGTTTGGAAATACTCTTGGATCTTGAAGGACATTCCTGATCCTCTGATTGCCACCTAAAAAGGGCTTAACACTTCGATCGGGGGTGCCGGAATTAGCACTCTGACGGGCAAGTCAGTATATGTCTCACATTTCTTTTTTATGTCTTAAGTTTCTTGGGGCTATATCTCACATACCTTTCATTGGCTGATGTTCCTCTATTTATATCTTCTTTTGGGCCCCAGGGTCGGGCCCACTCTTAATCGTTTGTACGTTTATTTATTCGGCCCTTGTTCAACTGGTTCTACGGCTGATTAGTTTATTCGACTTTGAGATCGTCCAGGACGGTGCCGAATACAGTATTTATCATGATTATCCTCTGACCCGTTATTCGGTTTTCTTGCACGTACATCAAAATTATTCGGTTCCCACAATTGCGCTCCAAACATCCGATTAACACCAGTTAGACGGCATGTTTGGTTTGGAATGACGTGTTTGCTTTCAAACTTGAAAAGTCAAAGAAAAAACGGCGGTTAGCCTCATTTCAACGTGTGTCAGTACACACTTTTTAGGCATTATTAAATCTTCCCGCCTCTTCATACGCTTCCTTCATTTAATGCGATTTGAAACTATGTTGTCCCTTCGAATGTATATTTTTTGAATACTCAAAGCTTCTGGTCTGCCTTTCAGTATACCTCCTCCATTTCACGACCTCTGCAACTTCCTTCCATTTCTTATTGTCTCCTCTGCTTCTTGTAAGTTCTCTTCTCCTTTATTTCGAATCCCATTTCCTTGTTTGTTTTTTTTTTTTATTTTAGCATACTTCTTAGATTGCCTAGGATGGCAAAATATTTGAAAGACCTCCTTTCTTTGGATCGAATTCCTGGCTTTTGACGCCATTTTTCCATCCCCGACGATGTCCATCTGTCACTCGTGGCAGACAACACCCTTGATATGAAGAGGACTGATAAAAGTATAATCATTTTTCCTCTCCTATCAATTGCTGAGGGCGGAGTCCGTTTCCCCCTTCACCCATTTCTTAGGGTCGTGCTTCACCATTGGGGTCTAATCCCTTCTCAACCTAATGTAAATTTTTTCCGAATCATAATGGGGATTATAGAGTCAAACTGACACCTTAGGATCAATCTTGGCATACCTACTATTCGGCATTGTTATGCCTTGGCCAAATCTTCTGGCCGGCAGGGGCGCTATTTTCTCAGGGCCAAGGACACCGACCATCACTTGGTGACTATGCTTGCCAGCTTTGGCAAGCGAGTTGATGATGTCATAGTCGTTGTCTGAGGTAACTGGGAATTCGGCGAAGGCAAAGATCGCCTAGATCCTGTACCTAGACGGAAGGGCGAACTAGGTGGCCGTATAGTTCCTTACGTTTATTTACTTTATATTTACTCGGCTTTCTTTCCACGTACTTATCATTTTATTTGTGCAGGCAACGATTTGAAGAAAGTTCTAGTTTCGGTTGACGACGTTGTGCTTGCTGAAATGAAAACCGCAATCCAATTCTTTGGTCGTCCAAACCTCCAGAAGCAAGGGAGGGTGGCCTGTATACTTTTGAGGTACGAGCCGACTTACACAACATTTTCGGCAATGGACAACATTCCGATTCTGCAGGGCGAAGAGCAGCTTATGACCCTTATCTTTGCCCGCTTCAAAAGCCTTAGGCAGATTGGTTTAGAAGCTTTTGATTCGGAGGAAGCCAAAAAACCAGTAGTCGAGGGAGTCACCGAATATCCGAGTCAGTCCACTTTGGAAGCCGAAAAGGTTGACGAGGCTCTAAACTTGGCTCTTGCCGGGATGCTTCTTCCCCCTCTGCTTGGCACAACCCATTGAGATAGAGCAGATAGTCGAACAGTTTCAGGAGGCCGAGCAGAGGGGGAAGAAGCATCCCGGCAAGAGCGAAGTCGGCCCTGAGGAAAGCCCTACCAATAAACAGCCGCGCATAGAGGAATCAGACTCGGTTGTGCCATTCGTTGTTCAACCAAGGATAAAAAATGTACCGATTTCCTCTAATGCGTCAGCTCTGAAAAATCTGGCTGTGGCATTGAGCATGGCTTCCTCAATTTCCCTGCTGGCTAACAGGGGGACTTTTCAGGCAGAGCCAGATTTGCTGGCAATAGCATTAGCCGCTTAGTCGGCCATATTGGTACATGACTTGTCCCTTATCTGCCGTTTTCTGCCTATATTTTTATTTTCGTTCTAATTTCTTATTTTGCAGACGGCGGGAAGGATAGCCAAGATCGGTCGTAATCAACACGATGCCATTGAACAGATTGGCTTTCTGAAAGCAAAAATTGAAAGTGATAAGAGCAAGGCTGCGGAGGCCTCTCAAAGAGCCGAGTACGAGGCGGTGAAAGCGGCGGAGGAAAGTGCAAGGGCCGACGCCGAGTCAACAAAGGCAAAAAGTTTCGACCAGCTCAGGCTGGTCGCCGAAGAGAGGGAAAACACGAGCGAAGACGTGCTCAAGTTAGCCCAGGAGGTGATTGCGAAATTGGAAGCCAATTTGGAAGAGTCTAAGAAGGTGAAGGAAGTAGCCGACTCGGAGATTTCCAAAGCGTTCCAAGCTGGGAAGGACGTCACCCTGGACGACTACGTGGAAGAAGTGCCCAAGTTCAAGAATCAGGGCTTCAAACACGGCTGGCTCAAAGCCCTCACTGCTGCTAATGTGACATTGACCTAGCCAATCCCATACGAGCAGGTGGACATTGGGTCGCTTGAGTCTGACCCTGAAGATTGATTAGGGTGATAACTTGATTTTTGTTAAGAATCTTCCGTGTATAGTTTTTGTAGATTTTTGTTTATTTACTTCGGTTAGAAGTTAAATGTAAGGTAATTTTCATGTGTAAAATAACTATATCTGTACTCAATTTATTAATGAAAATTTCCTTTGTTTTTCTGTTTGTTACATGTGTAATCACAGAATGGGATTGTTAAAACAATTTAATAAGATAAATCGACAGGCAAATGACTAGGTGGTTTTACAAGTAGGCCAAATTAGTTAATTGAAGGACCGAGGTTAGGCCGAATAGATCAATCAATCTACCCTTGCCCCAGCGGATTAGTGAACGTGGCCGCCGAATATCGGCAGTTCATGAATTAGTTGGGGCAAATTGTCGTTTCGGCATAAATTACTGATACTAGGCTGAATGGATCAATCAATCTGCCCTTGCCCTAGCAGACTAGTGAACGTGGTCGCCAAATATCGGCAGTTCATGAAGTGGTTGGGGCAGGTTGTCGCTTCGGCACAAATTATTGAATAACGGCGGTTCATGAATTGGTTGGGGCAGATTGTCGTTTCGGCACAAATTATTGGTACTAGGCTGAATAGATCAATCAATCTACCCTTTCCCCAGCGGATTAGTGAACGTGGCCGCCGAATATCGGCAGTTCATGAATTAGTTGGGGCAGATTCTTGTTTCGGCACAAATTACTGATACTAGGCCGAATAGATCAATCAATCAGCCCTTGCCCCAGCAGATTAGTGAACGTGGCCGTCGAATATCGGCAGTTCATGACGCAGAACTTTGAAGAGATCGCTTTGGAAACGGTGCACCCGTGACTAATAAAAGGGGTGGTTGCTTCGTGCGTGCAGATTCCATTAGTGTGTCCAAACTCAACTCAACCCAGTGCGTCAAACGAGGTTGGAATAGTGTGAATGTCAAGTAGACTATTCTTCAACAGTAGATGGGAAGGTAGGACACTGGCCGAGCTGGACTCAACGATGAATCGTGGTGGCGAACCTTCACGAATCGGAAGTAGGACGTCTGGGGAGCGCGAGAGGGGTCACTCTCTACGTCGTCGAAGCAGGTCACCTAAGAAGGAGAAGTGGCAACGGGGGAACTCCTCTTATTCGCGAAGTGAGGCCAGTGGGCCACCGCGCCCGTTGAGTTTTTCAGTCTTTATTGGGAACAAATCGATGACGGAGGTAGAGTCGATCATCTAAGATCCACACGTGGCAGTTGAATTTGCACGACAGATTTTTCCGCTAGAAATCCAGCAATTGATGATCGGTCGACTTGATTTTGAAGTGTTTCGGGAGGGCGTTCATGGAACGGTGAAAGGGCTATACACTGCCAATGAAATCGGCATGCGACTATGTGTCGCGCGACGGGAGATAGAGCAAAAAGATGAATGCATTAGAAACTTAGAAGCTTGCGCGAAGAAAGTCGAACGTGAATTAAGAAGAGCCAACACTGTGAGACTTTGTCGGCAGGCCAAGCTAACCCGATTGTGGAGGAAAGGGTGACCCAACGGGTTATAAGTCATGTGATTGCCGATCGAGAAATGGCAAACATGTTTGCGGTAGAGGCTGTAAAGACCAGGGCCTACGAACAAGGCTTCAGAAGACTTATGCTTGTTCGTGCCAATCGTGATTTACACAAAGGGTGCTCCGAATTCGGAGGCTTATTCGGCTATGGGCCAATCGTGATTTCCACGAAGGGTGCTCCGAATTCGGAGGCTTATTCGGCCCAATCGTGTTTTCCACGAAGGGTGCTCCGAATTTGAAGGCTTTGTGTGTTGGCCAATCGTGATTTCCACGAAGGGCGCTATGAATTCAGAGGCTTTTTGTGTTGGCCAATCGTGATTTCCATGAAGGGTGCTCCGAATCCGGAGGCTTATTCGGCCTAACTGTGTTTTCCATGAAGGGTGCTCCAAATTCGGAGGCTTTTTGTGTTGGCCAATCGTGATTTCCACGAAGGGCACTCCGAATTTGGAGGCTTATTCGGCCCAACCGTGTTTTCCATGATGGACACTCCGAATTCGGAGGCTTTTTGTGTTGTCCAATTGCGATTTCCACGAAAGGCGCTCCGAATTCGGAGGCTTTTTCACACAACCAGAGCTCACTGGGCAATAGAACATTATATTAGAAAAAAGAAAGATATACACGGCGTAAAATCAAAACAAGTTGTTGTGCCGTACAAGTTAATGATAAAATTTGCGCAAGTGTGTGGAATTCCACGGGCGCGATAAGCTTCTTCCATCCATGTCTTCGAGCCGATATGCCTTTGTCCCTGCAATTGAATCAATCTGATAGGGGCCGTCCCAGTTGGGACCCAATTTCCCGTCAGCCGGATTTCTAGCAGCGGGGAGCACTTTCTTGAGGACCAATTCTCCTGGTGTATAACGGCGCAGCTGAACACGTTGATTATATGACTTAGCGAGCTGTTGGTAGTACCGTGCTATGGATGCAAGGGCACGATTTCGGCATTCTTCAATCAGAGTCAAGTCCAAGGCCAACATCATGTCATTTCGGTCTATATCAAAAACTTTCGATTTCAAGGTTGGGAGGCCGATCTCCAGGGGGATGATTGCCAGGGTTCCGAAACATAGAGAAAACGACGTTTTCCCAGTGGATCGCCTCAGAGTAGTGTGATGAGCCCACAACACACTGGGCAACTCTTCGACCTATCTGTCTTTAGCTTTCTCCAGCATTTTCTTGATGCCGTCCAAAATAACCTTGTTGGTGGCCTCCGCTTGACCATTGCTCTGGGGGTAAGCCAGCGAGAAAAAGTAGGGCCGGATACCATAGGTGTCACCTAATTCTCGATACACGCCACAATCAAATTGGGTACTGTTTTCAGAAACAAGTGCTCGTGGTTTGCCGAATCTTGTTATGATGTTTTTCCATACAAAATGCTTGACGTCGGAATCTCGAATATGTGTTAGTGCCTCCGCTTCGATCCATTTTGTGAAATAATCCGTCGTAACAATTAAGAATCGCCTGTTGCCCGGGGCCCGTGGTAACGGTCCAACGATATCAAGGCCCCATTGAGTGAACGACCAAGGGCTAGTGACCACATTTCTTGCCATAACACTTGGCGTCAGTTCGCATGGTCAACCAATAGTACCCCTACGATATGGTGCGGTGAGCCAGAGAACGTCCGCCTGAATGGGCACCACAACTGCCTTAATGTATTTTGGACAAAAATTTCTCATCTTTATCTGGGTGAACACACTCTAAGTATGGCCTGAAGAAAGATTTTTTTGTAAAGCTTTCCATGCGGATCCAAATAGTATCGGAGGGCTTTGTTTCGGAGTTTGTGTGCTTCTTTCTTATCCATCGAGAGTTGTTATGAAGATAGGAATGTGGCGATAGGGTCCATCCAACTCGGTCCTGGTTCGATAACGTCGACCTGAACTGGTTCTGAAGAGGCAATACTCGGATCGGGGACAAACCCTACTTCAATTGTCCGCTTAATTTCTTAGCTGATAGCAAAGGCCAGGCAAGCCAGGGCGTTTGCATGCGTGGTCTAATCCTAGGTTATTTGATTCAGTTTGTGGTGATCAAATTTCGCAAGCAAAGAATTCACCGTTTTCATATAGGCTGCCATGCGGTCATTTTTAGCTGCTTATTCCCCTTTCAACTGGTTGATTACTAGCTTTGAGTCATAGGAAACAAGCAGACGCCGCGCACCGAGGTGAAGTGCATTTCGCAAGCCGGTTAACAGTGCTTCATATTCGGCTTCATTGCTTGATGTGTCAAATCCCAATTTTACGGCCTGTTCGATTATTGCCCCTTCAAGGGTCATGATTACTATGCCAGCCCCACTACCACGCTGGTTGGATGGCCCATCACAATACATCTGTTGGACGTCGCCAACATACATTCTCCAGTCTGGCTTAGTTAGCACTTGATCAGACTTAAAGTCGGCTAGGGATCCTGTGAACTCAGCGACAAAGTCGGCAAGCACTTGCCGCTTGATGGAAGTTCTGGGTAGAAACTGTATATCATACTGGCCGAGTTCGAGAGCCCATTTTGAGACGCGCCCAGACGCTTCCGCGCTGCGGAGCACTGACCGAAGGGGATATTCCGTTGGCACCGTAATGGTATGCCCCTAAAAGTAATGCATCAGTTTTCTTGCAGCCATGACGAGAGTAAGGATAAGCTTTTGTAATGGAAGGTAACGTGTCTCGGCGTTGGCCATAGCTTTGCTCACATAGTAAAGTGGTCGCTGCTCCCCTAGTTCTTCCTTTAACAATACGGCACTAACCGCCCAGTCGGATATTGCCAGATACAAAATGAGTGGATCGCCGACTGTAGGTGTTGCCAGGAGTGGTATTGATCGGAGATAAGATTTCAGGCTGTCCAAAGCGGCCTGGCACGTGGGAGTCCAATCAAATGCTCTACCTTGCCGAAGTGTGTGAAAGAATTGTCGGCAGCGATCTGTGGAACGGCTGATAAATCTGTTGAGCACGGCGGCCATCCCCATTAGCTTCTGAACCTCTTTGATTGACCGAGGGGATCCAAGCTCTAGAATTGTTGTGATCTACTTTGGATTGGCTTCGATTTCGCGGCGGTTAACGATGTAGCCAAGGAATTTGCCGAAGTCGATGCCGAATGCACACTTAGAAGCGTTCAACTTCATTTTGTACTTTCGAAGAATGCTGAATGTTTCTGACAAATCGGCTAGATAGGATTGCTTTTCATTGGATTCGACCACCATATTGTCGATGTATACTTCCATCGTATGGCCGAGCTGTTCCTTGAACATGGAAGTCACTAGTCTTTGATAAGTTGCCCCCGTATTCTTCAGCCCAAAAGGCATGACCTTGTAGCAATAGGTTCCTCTTGGGGTGAGGAATGCAGTTTTTTCTTGATCCTCCGGATGCATGGCAATTTGATGATAGCCTATGTAGGCATCCAAGAAGCTCATGCATTGATGATGTACCATTGCATCTACGGGTTGGTCTATTCTGGGCAGGGGAAAATAGTCTTTGGGACAAGCTTTGTTCAAGTCCGTAAAATCCACACAGACGCGCCAAAAGCCATTCTTCTTCTTTACGACCACAGTATTGGACAACCATGTAGGATAAGTTACTTCGCGAACCGCCCTGGCGTCAAGTAACCTACCTACCTCTTCAACGATGGCCGAAGTATGTTCTGCAGCGGACCGCCGGCTTCTTTGTACAATTGGCTTACATTTCGGATCAACGGTCAAGCGGTGTTGGGCCACTAATGGATCTACTCCTAGCATCTCGTATGGGGACCATGCAAACACATCAATATTGCCAAGTAAGAAGGCTACCAATTCCTGCCTTTCGATGTTATCCAAGGAAGTGCCGATCATGAAGAACTTGTCAGGATTTCTGTCAATTTCGACCCGATGCAGGTCTTCGGTTGCTTTTTCACTTGGGATCCTCCCAATGTCTCCGAGACTCTCCGTATCTGGTACCTTAATTGAATGCATTTCCAGTTCCCTCGTTCTCTTTGTAGCTAGAAGATAGCATGCTTGCGCTGATTTCTGAGAGCCGCAAATTTGTTCGATACCGTACTCAGTCGGAAAAAAGAGCAGTTGGTGGTAGGTGCTTGGTATGGCTTGCATCGTATGTAACCAAGTTCTGCCCATGATCAGATTATACGACAAAGGGAGTTTAACAACCAGAAATTCTACATCTACTGATTTGGTTCCGGCCCATACAGGTAGTGTGATCTTACCTAAAGGGTACCCCGGGTTAGCATTGAAGCTGAATAATGGGTAATCAGTTGGAGACAGGTCTGAATCGGTAAAACTGAGTTTGACAAAAATTTTGTAATACATTATCTCTGAAGTGTTGCCTTGGTCAATGAGAATACACTCGATGGTGAATTTGTTTACACGTAGCTCGATGATGAGGGGATCAGTGTGGCGGTGGGTCACTCCAACCAAATCACTGTCATCGAAACTAATCCTCTTAGTGTCGTGTGGTCGTTTCGCTGGCTGTAGACCGCCCGAACTTCCTCCGCGGGTCCCCCTTTCGGAGAGGGCGGAGATTTGCGTTCATGCTACTATAGTTTGGACTCCTGTCATGGTTCTGAATCTAATCTCACAAAGTGCAATGTAAGACTGATAAATCACCAAAGAGTCCAAATCTGGCAAATCGTTTTGAAAAATTGATTTTAATCAAAAAGTGCCAAACATGGACTGCTTTGCCAAATTTTAGAGTCACCACCTAAATATTTTATTTTGGGAAATTTAGAAAACCCTGACTCGTGCCTAAGGCCACGTGTCCGTCATCACCAAAGTTGCTTTGGCTCGGGAACTTGGGTACAAGAGGGGAAGGTCCTGAAATGAGCAGATCAAAGGATCGACCTCTACTAAACATGATATGTTGTTTTGAAAACACATGTGTTCTTATTTTGATTATTTAGCTAACTTACTATGTGATGCGCACAGCATACAAGTATAGACTAGATCGCCTAAATTGGAACAAAACAATTCAATGTTTGTTTTCGAAAAATGGTTTGAATTTGCCACCCTCGAGTGGGCTTAGAAATGCGGATTTGCCACCAAATAAAGTGGGCTTAAAACATGATTTGCCACTCCAAGTGGGCTTAAAACTCACATTTTGATGAATTGTTCCAATTCAAGTAATGAAGCCTTGAACCACAGGCATACATGCAGTTTGGAATTTAAGCAAATAGCCTCATGGCAAGCATGCTGTCATGGCAACACTTACACTCATGCAAGTATGCTAAAGCGTAACACTCACAGTGTACTCCAAGCCAAAACAGAAAACTAGTTAGAAATCATGCATGATCCTAACTATGTTGAAAATGCCTACTGCAACATATGCAAAATGCAACTAAATAGGCTCGGCTATCTAAGATGGCATATGAATGCAACACTTGATAACATGCTTTGAAACACGTATTCAAGTAAGTATTGAAATACAATGCAGTTTGAATGATGCATCGAGCCCGGTGCATGCAAGACAAACGAATGATGCAAACATGCAAGCATAAGGTATGCTAATTGAAATATGCCTTGAACTAACCATCGAAAGCGGTTAAATAAAAGGGAGAAAGAAATGGGGTTGGAAGACATGCACACATGCACGCACGCACCCTTATTACAACAATATGCCCTCTCGACGGAGGGTCTGAATAAATAAGCTAACTAGCTACGCTAAGCTACTTATTACAAACCAACTAATTAACTAACTATTCTAGCTAATTAATTATTACAAACCGATTTGAATAACTAGCTATATTAAGCTAATTAGAATGTTACGAAGATGAATTAAGCTAAATTAATTACAACACGTGTAATTAACTACAACTAGCTAACAAAGCGATAAATGGCCTTGCGGGTGAGGGAGATATGCATGCTCGGTTGTGTCCTCCCGGAAATCCACCGCCTTGCCTCAAGATACCTTTGTTTGCACACTTTTGGATTTCTGAAAATTGTGCCAACTTCCAGATTGCTTCTGACCCATATCAGGAACATGCTGAAGGATGATCGGCCATGATTGGTGGTAATCGGCCAGTACTGGTGGCCGGTCGGCTGCTTTGGTAGCCGGTCGGCTGGCTTTGATGGCCGGTCGGCCACTGATTCCCTGAAGCCTTGATCCACAGGCATACGTGCAGTTTGGCATTTAAGCAAATAGCCTCATGGCAAGCATGCTGTCATGGAAACACTCACACTCATCCAAGTATGCTAAAGCATAACACTCACAGTATACTCCAAGCCAAAACAGAAAACTAGTTAGAAATCATGCATGATCCTAACTATGTTGAAAATGCCTACTGCAACATATGCAAAATGCAACTAAATAGGCTTGGCTATCTAAGATGGCATATGAATGCAACACTTGATAACATGCTTTGAAACACGTATTCAAGTAAGTATTGAAATACAACGCAGTTTGAATGATGCATCGAGCCCGGTGCATGCAAGACAAATGAATGATGCAAACATGCAAGCATAAGGTATGCTAATTGAAATATGCCCTGAACTAACCATCGAAAGCGGTTAAATAAAAGGGAGAAAGAAATGGGGTTGGAAGACATACACACACGCATGCACGCACCCTTATTACAACAATATGCCCTCTCGACGGAGGGTCTGAATAAATAAGCTAACTAGCTACGCTAAGCTACTTATTACAAACCAACTAATTAACTAACTATTCTAGCTAATTAATTATTACAAACCGATTTGAATAACTAGCTATATTAAGCTAATTAGAATGTTACAAAGATGAATTAAGCTAAATTAATTACAACACGTGTAATTAACTACAACTAGCTAACAAAGCGATAAATGGCCTTGCGGGTGAGGAAGATATGCATGCTCGGTTGCGTCCTCCCGGAAATCCACCGCCTTGCCTCAAGATACCTTTGTTTGCACACTTCTGGATTTTTGAAAATTGTGCCAACTTCCAGATTGCTTCTGACCCATCTCAGGAACATGCTGAAGGATGATCGGCCATGATTGGTGGTAATCGGCCAGTACTGGTGGCCGGTCGGCTGCTTTGGTGGCCGGTTGGCTGGCTTTGATGGCCGGTTGGCCACTGATTCCCTGAATTTTTCTTTTTGCTGCAACAGAGTACAAACAGAGGCATGTCGGTGTATTTGCAAGGAAATGTGTGTGCAACTACTCTCCTTATCATTTCTCAAGCTCAAAGGAGCGTAGTACTCCGCTCTCAAGCCACCAATCACGCATCTCAATGCATGATGGCCAAAGAGTCAAGCTTGTACAATGTTAGTGAATGCATAAACAAGACTCGAAGAGTCGTCACCCTATCATGCATGATCAAGGGTGATAACGACTAAGAAACGCAACACGTTTCATCACTTTGAGTATGAAACGTGCTACATTCCTTGTGTTTGGATTAACGTCCGATCCAAACACAATGCAATGCAAACAACATGCTTATCTTTCAATGCTAAAGTGGCATGCACAAGACTCTATCATGTAAGCAATGCATGCAAAACATGTTAAGGGGCCAAGAGTACTAAAGCAAGTGAAATACATTACACATGAGGCATGCACTATCAATCTCAAATGGTCAAACCAGCTATGGACATACCTAAGATACTCCAAAATAGTGGCCAAAACACATTAAAACTTAGGCATAAAAAACCAGAAATGCGTGCTCATTCATTTGCTCGCAAGCAAGGTACAAAGCTTAACTTTCAAGCACATTGAAAGAGTGATATATATGAGAGCATGACAGAGGTACAAGCACTAAAATCGTATGCCAAATGATGACATATCATGCAAACAACACAAGTATAGCATGTTAGGGTCCTTAGAACTCAAAGCTAGTCAAGGGCTTTACACAAGAGGCATGCAATACATAGCCTAAACAACCAAACCAACTCTGGACAGAGCTCAATCATGCCAAAACAAAGGTTAAACATACTGAAATGGTAGCCCAAAAGCTTAGACAAGCATGCATACGTATTGGAAGGCATAGGGCGCAACCCTCCAAAAGCATTGAAAGAGTGGAACATGTGAGAGTGTGACTACACTACATACATTGAAATCATGTATGAAATAAGGTTAAGACATGCAAACACTACAAGTAAAGCATGCAAAAGGCTTTGAAACTCAAAGCTAGTTAAGGCATTCACACCACAACCATGCACTACAAGTCTCACATGGACAAGACCACTCAAAACAGAGCTGAGGCATGCTAAAATAATGGAAAAAATATGCTGAGATAGAGCTAACACAAGCTAGGATGATAGGCATAAAGCATGAAGCATGTTAGGCCAACAAGTAGGATTACACTACAAGTATAAGATGCAAGCAACCAATGACCAAACCAACGAAAAATAGAGTTATGGAAGGTCCAAAAACTCACACAAAACATGCTTGAGCTCAGCTTAAAGAAAGGAGAAATACATGCTCATTTGGTAGGCCAACAAGACATGCAAGCAAGACAAAAGGAGAGGGGACCACCCTCTCTCATTTTGAACCTCAAAACCACCTTTCCATCACTGAAATTCCTTTGGAATTCAATGGTTAAAGGGCCAAAATGAGATGGTTCCAAAAGCTTTAAAGGATGGTCCAAAAGCTTAGCAAATAAGGCATATAAGGGGGTGAAACACGCCTAACTCTCACAAGGCCTCAAACAACCATTTTAACACCCAAAAACAGAGTTTTTTTTTTTGTAGTTGACAACTTGGCCAAAATGAGCATGCAAAGGTGGCCTAAACTAGTATACAATAAATAAGCTTAGAAGGGGAATAAGCTTACCCTCGAAGATAGCAGCAAGACGGCAACAATTCTGAGCCAAAACCAATTCTAAGACCTCAAATCAAGCTTTAAAGGACCTCAACCCCAAAGTGAAGGTGTTTGACTAGGTGTCTTAGTGCAAATGTGTGAAGAAAACACACTTTAAGGCTCAAAATAGCACAATATATAGAGAGAGAGTGTGTGAGAATTCTAGAGAGAGAGGGAGATTTTTGCTCTGAAAAATCTGAACCCTCAAATAGGGGGAGTGAGCTCCCCTTATATAGGAAATGTAAGCCAAAAGCTTGCTTCATCCCTCCATACACGTGTGTGGAGGATGAGCTCAGTGTTCAACAGTTGGAACAGCTGGCACCAAAAATATCTGTAAATGCAGAGAAAAGGGCCTCGGCCAAAACCTATGGCCGACCGGTCATTAAAGAGGCCGTCCGGCCATCAGAGCAGCCGACCGGCCACCACTGATGGCCCATGGGAGAAAGGCATGGCCGATGGGTTGTAGGGCTGGCCAGTAGGCCACCCTCTTTCCCCAGAAGCAATGCTACAAGTTCTTGGTGCACAACCAAGCACAAAACAGACAAGTCGAGAGGTCCGAAGGCAAGGCACTCCACCAAGAACTTCAGGCGCTCAAAACGAACACGAGCATGGATGATGATCCAGTGTTCAAACAATGACGTCTAACTCTTGAGGACGGTCAAAAATGGGGTGTTTACACTGGCGTCATTGGGCTATGGGTTCTAGACGACAATTGGATTGTGCGCACCTCGGGTGGTGCCGGCAAGCTGTATATCATATGAATTACAACAAGAGGGGGTGACTCTGACCGTAGAGCTACTGTATTCGTTGAATTGTTTTTTCGGACGTATTGCGTAAGACGGTTGGCTTGCACCAATTTTTCGGAGGTGATCTTTTAAAGAAAAACAACTATCGGTGTTGTAACCATGGTCTTTATGATACTCACATTGTTTATCTTATCTTCTTGCATCAGGGGGTCCCGTCATCTTGGGCAGCCACTTGAAGAACGGAAGGTGTCGTATTTTCGACATAATCTTATTGATCGGCTCTGTCAGCTCCATGTATTTCTTTCCCGGGCCTTGTCTGCATGCTGTCCACTTGATACTGTTCATTAGCTCGATGTGAACATTGGCCATTTGATTAGCGCAAATCATGTCTTTTGTCCCGTTTAGGTCGATTTCGCCGCTTGGGGCTTTTTGACGTCATGGTACTAATCGGCTGAACGATCCCCGACGTGGCCAACTAAACAGCGTTATGTCCGGCTTTGACTCAAAGGGCATCATCTTCCACTTTGCAGTACTCTTTGACCTTTTTCATTAACGCCTAGACGGTTTTGGAGGGACACTTGGTTAATGAACTGTGAAGGACGCTATCAGGATGCAATCCCATCTTAAAGACAGTGATGGCCATGGAATCATTGCAAGCATCATCTACCAGATTAAAGCACTTCCAATAGCAGGCCGAGTATTCACAAAGAGTTTCTTCTAGTTTAATTTGCATGGCCCAGAGAGAATTGACTTGCTTTGGTTGAATCTCATAAGTGATGAATCTCGCCCTGATTGACTTTTGGAGTTGGTGGAAGCTCTTAATCGATGCCGGCTCTAGTTTATAGTACCATCTCATGGCCATTGCTTGGAAATATCCGACACATGAGGGCTTCATCGTCAGCATGGAGCTTCATCACTTGCTTGTAATGACGAATGTGATCAGTGGGGTTTGATTTTCCGTCGTAGAGGGTGAATGACGGTGCCTTGAACTTTTTGGGTAGGGCAGCCCTGGCAATTCGTCGCACGAATGGGTCATGTTTATGTTCCTCATCTGAATCATCACTTCTTCTTCGTCTATGCCGTACATATGGACTTCCTTCAGATGAGCTGGATACATCAACGCGCATTTCTTTCAGGGCTCCGGGGATGGTGAGTCTGAATCACTATCATTATTGTGTTTCTGAAGTCGACGTCGACGGCCATCCTTCTTTCCCGGAGGTCGATCCCGGTCTTGGCATGCGGCTTGTTGGGATTTCGCCACCTCCAAGGCTAAATTCTGGTGCAGGCGTTCATTCTCAGCCATCATGTTCTCCAGCCGCTATTCATTTTACTTTGTTTGATCCATAATCGTCTGCATTGTCTCATGCATTGAAGTTGAGGCTGAGTTCTGAGCTACTGAGTTGAAGTTCAAGGCACGTTGTGCGGCGATATTCTCCGGTCCCAGCATGTTTCTTGGAGTGAGGTCATCTCTTGGTGTAGTTTCGTTAGCGACTATCGGAGGATCTTCCGTTACACCCGCCATGGATGTACTTGAGTATTCCCACAGACGGTGCTAATTGTGGTGATGTGGTTTGGAAATACTCTTGGATCCTGAAGGACGTTCCTGATCCTTTGATTGCCACCTGAAAAGGGATTAACACTCCAATCGAGGGTGCCGGAATTAGCACTCTGACAGACAAGTCAGTATATGCCTCACGTTTCTTTTTTATGTCTTAAGTTTCTTGGGGTTATATCTCACATACCTTTCTTTGGCTGATGTTCCTCTATTTATATATTCTTTTGGGCCCTAGGGTCAGGCCCACTCTTAATCGTTTGTACGTTTATTTATTCCACCCTTGTTCAACTAGTTCTACGACCAATTAGTTTATTCGGGTTTGGGATCGTCCAGGACGGTGCCAAAAACAATATTTATCTTGATTATCCTCTAACCCGTTATTCGGCTTTCTCGTACGTACATCAAAATTATCTGGCGTCCACACAAAGCATTTTCAAGGAATGTGTGTACTACTACACTCTTTATCATTTCTTAAGCTTAAAGGAGTGTAGCTCTCGGCTCTCAAGCCACCAACCAACCATTTTCAATGCATGCTGGCTAGAGAACCAAGCTTGTACAAGGTCAATGAATGCACAAATAAGACTCGAAGGACCACTACCCTATCACGCATGATCAAGGGTGCCGGTGACCAAGAAAAGTGGCATGTTTCATCACTTTGAGTATGAAACGTCCCATTTTCCTTGTGTTTGGATTAACGTTCGATCCAAACACATGCAATGCAATACAACATGTTTATCTTGCTCAAGTTTTACTTGGGTCATTTTGTTTACACATTTTACATTACTGATTAGTCTTTTAACCGATTAAGTCCAAAGTGAGAGTCCTCTAATTGGAAAGAGGGCTTAAGCCATAAGTACCTTGAGCATGAAAGAGGCCTCATGCTGTTGGTTAGTAGAAACCCTCAAGACAGGATTAAAACAATTAGGCATGAGAGCCTCAATTCCACACTCAAGCCAACAAGGGGCTCAAGGCCATTTTCAAAACAAAGTAGAAAAGTGAAGAATAGAGGGAGGTTGCAGATATTTTAGTACTGAAATGGCATGCAAAAAGACACTAAATCATGTAAGTAACACATGCAAGTCATGTTTAAGAGCCTAACTCATTAAGCTAGTGAAAACCATTACACTATAGCTATGCAATACAAGCCTCAACTGGCCAAACCAGCTCAAAAAAGAGTTAAAACATGCCAAAACAGTGGCTAAAACATGCTGAGATTGAAGCACAAAAGACTAGAAAAACATACTCACATGTTAGCCCGCAAATAAGACTCAAGGCACAACTCTCAAAAGCAATGAAAGAGTGAAATAAATGAGCATGTGATAGAGCTGTATACACTGAAATTACATGTGAAATGATGCTACAACATGCAAACAATTCAAGCATAACATGTTTTGAGCCTTAAAACAATGAGTTAGAAAAGGCCATTTGCACTACAACTATACAAGACAAGGCCCACATGACCAAACAAACTCAAAACCGAGTTAAATCATGCCAAATCAGAGGTAAACACATGCTGGAAACAAGCTAAGATAAGCTACAAAAATATGCTACCATGAGATACTAACTAGGCATGGAAGTGAAACACAAGGAGGGGAGGCTAACCCCTCCATTTTTGGACTTCCAAACATACTTTTTACCACTAAAATAACTTTGAATTTTAGTGGTTTAAAGGCCCAAAACGTTTGACTTAAAGGTGGTAAGAAATGGCACAAAAGGCTTCACAAGCCAAAGAGCAAAAAATGGAGATAACCACCTAACCCACCAAGACCTAAACTACCATTTTTAAACCTTAAAAATAGGGTTTTTGATAGTTGAAAAACTAGGTCAAAACAGTGTAAAAAATAGCCAAGCAATTGATTAAAACAAAGTCTACAAGGCAAGTCCTTTACCTCTTGAAGCACATCACAAAATCAGTCACAATTCTGAGCTTAAACCACCCTTAGGAGCTCAAACTACGCCTCAAAGAACCTCGGCTCCAAGATGATGATGTTTGGTTAAGGGTCTTAGTGCAAAAATGTAGAGAATTCTAACTATCAAGCGCAAAATAAGAAGAGAGAGAGAGAGAGATAGAGAGAGAGAGAGAGAGAGAGAGAATTCTAGAGAGAGAGGGAGAAATTTGCTCAAAATTGTCTAACCTCTCAAAATGAGGGAAAGAACCCCTCCCTCCCATATATAGAAAATCAAGCCAAAGGCTTGTATTCATCCCTCCATACACGTGTATGGAGATGGCATTCAGTGAATAACAACTGGCACAACTAGCTAAGAAAATATCTGAAAAAGGAGAAAATGGCCGTCGGCCGGTCGGCCACCTCACCTAGCCGACCGACCACTTCAAGTGGTCGACAAAGAGGAAAAGTGGCCGACAAGGCCAAAAAGTGGCTGACAAGGCCCCTTGTCCTTCCAAGAAAAAGGCACCAAGGTTTGGCCCAAAAACAAGCACAAAACAAAAAGGGTTTAGAGGCTCAAAGACAAGGTGTTCCGCCAAGAACTTCGGGCGCTCAAAACAAGCACAAACAAGCACAATCATCGAGTGCCCAAATGATGACATCTAAATCTTGAGGTTGGTCAAAAATGGGGTGTCTACAACCATCCGTGCGGGTCTTGTCCTAGTGCGTTGAGGACGTGTATTGGTTACTATATTTGGCTGTACACTTGATAATTCAACAATGTCAACTGCTGGTGGATTTTGAGATACTGTCAGCTCAGACTCTGGTGAGTGTTGCTCATTTGCCTCAAGTTGCTGCCTTCTCTCTTCATTTTCATTACCAAAATTTTCTGAAATTTGATGTCTAATGCCATTATCACCCCATGACCAAGTGTTTTCTTTATCAAAAACAACATCACGAGTGATTTCAATTTTCTTGGTGATAGGATTGTACAATTCGTAAGCTTTGGATTGATCGCTAACACCAAGAAAAATGTATTTTTCTGCTTTGTCATCTAGTTTTCTCCTCTTCTGATCAGGGATGTGGGCATATGCAATACACCCAAAGATTCGAAAATGATCAACTGCTGGTCTCCGTCCATTCTATGCTTCTTCAGGTGTCATATTTCGAACAACAAGTGTGAGACTTCTGTTCAATATGTGAATGCTCCAATTCAACACTTCAGGCCAGAATATTTTTGAAACTCCACCCCTTTGCAAAAGGCTACGCACCATATTTAAAATTGTGCATTTTTTTCTCTCGCACACACTATTTTGTTGAGATGTGTAGGTTGTTGTGAGTTGTCTTTTAACGCCATGCATCTCACAAAAATATACAAAGTCTTGTGAGTTATATTCTCCGCCACGATTAGTGCGAAGAACTTTTATCGGGCTGCCAACTTCTTTCTTAACAAGCCCTTCATACTTTTTAAATGCTGTGAAATCTTTAGATTTATCCTGTAACAAATAAACCCATGTTTTCCGACTATAATCATCAATGAACGAAATGAAGTATCGTTTTCCTCCATTAGATGTCGGATTTATGGGACCACAAAGATCGGAATGAACTAGTTCCAATGCCTTCCTTGCTCTCCAAGAATTCATTTTTGAAAATGAATCATGATGGTGTTTGCTAATAACACATTCTCCACGAACTGACGAAGGATATTGAATTTAAGGAAGGCCCATCACCATATTTTTCTGCTGTAGAGTCTTCAAGCCATTAAAATTCAGGTGTCCATAGCAGAAATACCACAACCATGTTGAATCATGCACTTTTATAGAGAGGCAGGTCTGAACCTTGTTCTGAGTATGTAATGGAAACATCCGATTTGTTGTCATGTGAACTTGTGCAATTAGGCCCTTCTCTGGATGTTGAATTTGGCAATGTCCACCTTGAATGTTTATTGTAAAGCCCTTCTCTTGTAACTAAGCTAATAAGGTTACTCTTTAAGTCTGGAATATAAAAAACACTACAAATTGTCTGTATAGCGTTATTTCCTATTTGAATTTTGATAGTCCCTTTCCCCATGACAGAGATGTTAGAATTGTTTCCAAGTTTCACAGTTTCTTTGAAAGTTTCATTAAAATTTGAAAATAGAGACTTATTACCACACATGTGATTATTGCAGCCTGAGTCCAGATACCACGTTTCTGATTGAGACCCTTTCTTGTCCATGTATACCATCAAGAGCATTTCTTCTTCTACCTCAACAAAGTTTGTCTTCTTCTCATTTTCAGTGCATTCGTAGTGATAATGACCAAGCTTGTGACAGTGATAGCATTCAACATTGGACTTGTCAAACTGCGACCCTTGATTGGACGAAAATTGATTGTCACGGCCACGGCCATGGTAAGAAGATTGATTATCACGACCATGTGCTCTGCCTCTTCCTCGAGCCCAACCTCGACCTCTTCCTGATCCCCGCCATGTAGATGATTCACCATGGGTCGTAACCTATAAGGCACATTCCTTTGGAAGGTGGCTGGTCATTCTCTGTTCATGCACTAACAATGAACTTTGCATCTCATCAATTGAAAAACTATTAATGTCTTTCGATTCCTCAATGGAGTAGACAACATAATAGAATTTTGGGGTCATTGATCGAAGGATTTTCTCAATGATTGTAACATCATCCATTCTTTCACCATGAATATGCATCTTATTGGCTACTGTTAGCATGCGTGCAAAATAATCATCGACTGACTCTCCCTCTTTTATATGAAGGATCTCAAACTCTTTGCAAAGAGCTTGAAGCTACGCTCGTTTCACACTTGCTGTACCTTGATATTTTTTTCTTCAAGGAATCCCAAAGTTGTTTAGAGGTGTCCTTTTGGAGAATGGTTTCCAAAATGGCTCGATCAATCACCTGGAACAAATAATTCTTTGTCTTGAGGTCCTTCAGTCTTTGGTCTTCCAACATCTTTCTTTGTGCTTCTACCAAGACAACTCCACTTGCTGGTTCAACAAAACTAGTTTCCATGAGACTCTAGTATTTCTTGGATCTCAGAAAGTTTTCCATCAGCATGCTCCAGTGGTCATAATGACCATCAAAGCGGGGAATGGCAGGTCACACGTAATTGGTGTTGTCGGAAGCCATGGAACCTTGCTGCTGCAATATTTTTTGTTTGTTTGTTTGTTTGTTTGTTTTTGAGCAGGCCCAGTGGGGGCTCTGATACAAAATGTTAAAAACTACCTTTACTGGAAGCAACATAGATAAGAAAATATTCTGAATTAAAGCTGTCAATTAATTCAACTTGACTGTTTACAGCTTAAATAGAACAAATAGTAACAAACTCATCAGAATAAAAATGAACAGATTACTCCATGACTAACAACCACTACTAAGACTCCTACATAACTGGGACACTTCTATTGAATAGGTCAAACACCACAATTGACTCCTAAACTTTAACAAACAAAGTCTTATTAAAAGATGACAAAAATCTTAACAGTTACCTTTGCCCCTCTCATGAAATCCACCCCACTCTACATTTTTATCTATGTTAGCTTCATACAAAAGGTCATCTTCTTCACCATCATCATGTTCATTATCCTCAAAATCTTCCAAATCAATGGTCTTACTATCAGAGTGTATGTGCCCACGATCTCTCTACATCTGACCCTCACCCAAATCCCCTTCTAGCACATTTTCATTTCCACATCCTTGCATCTTATTCTCAAAGACTTGCCTAGGTCATTCCATTCCTACCCCTGCTGCATGTCCTTTAACCCTTGCTCTAAGAACATGTCCTTCTCTATGTTCTGCCCTTGCAAAATGTCCCTCTTCAACCTCTACTCTATTATTGTGAAAACCAAGTTGCAAATCAATTTGTGGTTCATTAATCTCCTTAATTAGTTATATTGAATTAGAACAGGAATTACCAAACATAAGAAATGTATTATCATCAAGTTCTAGATAATGTTCCAGATATATTTCTACAATTCTAGTTGCCCCCCTCACCCATTGGACCATGTTTAGCAGATCACTATCACTCTATACATGCTTCTGTAGACACCCCATTTTTGACTACCCTTAAGACTTGGGCGTTACTGATGGTTTACTTGGTGGAAAAAGGTGTGCAGGGCAAAGGTTCAAATTCATCAGCAATGAGAGAGTCAAATCCCAACTTCATACCCCTTTTGGACCAAAACAATCTTGATCAAAATATTTTAGATCTTAAAATCCTCTCTTTCAAAATGTTTTGAAAATAAAATTCCTACGATGTTCCGACGCTCACATTTCGATAAATGTTGCGCTTTTCGGTAAACCGAGCAAGGACAAGTTGGAGATGAATGAAAGAGAGATGAAATCTTTGAAAAATCTTTCAAAACACTTTGTTTAGGGGTTTGGAGTTGAAGAAAAGAGGAAAGGAAAGGAGAAAACTAGTTTGGGAGAAGTTCGGCATGAAT
This sequence comes from Camellia sinensis, assembly GCF_055761805.1. Taxonomy (NCBI): domain Eukaryota; kingdom Viridiplantae; phylum Streptophyta; class Magnoliopsida; order Ericales; family Theaceae; genus Camellia; species Camellia sinensis. The sequence goes on from NC_138963.1 coordinate 149,370,952, forward strand.
CCGGGGAAGAGAGAGTTGAGCAGCCCTCGCTGAATCGGGCTTATTCATTTGAATACTTGGATTTTAGCAATGAAGCCACCACCTTTGGAAAGCTTACTTCCAGGGATTCATTTTTCACTCAAGAATCTCCTAGAGCCAAGTCCAGGTGCGGGAGATATGATTGGTGGAAGTTCGGTATCATCCCGGTTGGATCGAATCTGCGCGGCTTCACCAAAATGGGCATAACATTTTTCGCAGAAGGAATTTTATTGCAAGGTTTGTTCCATTGGAAAGCTAACTTCCGGAGCTTCAATCTGGACACCAAACGGCCACTTTTTGACGTTGGCAGCCACCTATCAGCCATCCATTTAGCCGACCGGCCAGAACAAATAGCAGGCCGGCCATTTTTTGTGCCGACCGGCCATTTATTTGGCCGATGACCTCCTTTCATGGCCGATATGACCCTTTTGCATCCCTCAAGAATGGTGCATGCCAGTTGTGCCAGCTGGGATGCACAAACCCATCCCCCCATACACATAGGTGGTTGTTTTGAGCCCTTGACCCTTTTTTTTTGCACCCTTTGGACAAGGCTTCTTGAGGAAGCCTTGACCCCTTATCTTGGCTTCCTTAAGAAGCTTACCAGCTGTCCTAGCTTCCACAAGAAGCCTTGACTCCTTTGCCCCTTTCACTTAGCTTCCTTGAGCAGCTTAGAGTCATTTCCATTGCCTATTTAAGGGCCTCTCCTCCTCCATTGTTAAAGGTTGATGGGTTGAGCAAAAAAACCAAACCTATACATATATGTCTGATATATATCCCCCTCTCTCTCTATATCTCCCTCTCTCTCATCCTTAGGGTGTGTTTGGAAGCCTAAAAGTGCATTTTGACATTACTTTTGCACTAACACACACACCATTACACCTTGCTCCGAGATTGAGAGGCATTGAGGGTTGTTTGTTGAGGTTTTGGACTGATTTTGATCAGTAGGGAGTGGCTGGATCATCTGTTCTTCAAGGTTTCTTCAAGGGTGAGACATTTGCTTTAGTTTCCCCAATCTTGCACTAGTTTTCTACCTGTCTTGCATGCTGATTTAGGTTTTGTGTATAACATTAAAAAGTCTTGTATTTTCCTGGTTAACATCTTTCATTAAGGGTGTTTTGGCATTGGGGGTCGAACTCCTCCCCTTAGGCCTCTTTTGGCCTATTTTGGTGCCCTTTTCTTTGAGCTTTGTTTACTTTGTTGTGTTGGCCTTCTTACCACTGAAATCCAGTGGATTTTCAGTGGTGATGGAGTGATTTTGAAGTCTTGTGTAGGGGAGGGACACCCCTCTCCCTTTTGTCCTTCTTTTACCTTTGTTTTGGCTTAAAAGGGCAACATGCATGCTTGGTCATTTTTGGTCCCATCTCAGAGGTTTTTGGGTGCCTATTAGTCATGTTATATCTCTGTCTTTGGTCGGATTTGTAGCCCTTAGCATGCATCTTGTACTTACTTTGTAATTCCTTATCTTGCCTAGAAATGTGCCATGTGTTTAGCCTAGTATATCTTCATGATTTGGCTTAGCTTATTGAAGCTTTTGGTCATGATTTGTCATGCTTTAGGTCTGTTGGCCACTGTTTTTGTCATGTCCGTCGTGTTTTGCATAGCTCCTTTGCATTCTAGAACTTTGGCCTTGAGCAAATGAGTCATTAGCATGCTTTGGTTAGGTTGTTTAAATGATTTTGGTTCACCTCTCATGCTATTTTAGTCCCTATATCATGTACGTATGACAGCATTTATCATCCTTTTATGCCTTGAGGTGTTGTAGTTTTGTGTCTTGAAATGGGCATTGTGCATGCTTGTATGTTTAAGTCACTTGGGCTGCCATATCAGTGGGTTTTGAGGGCCCTTTTGCATACTAGAACTCTGTTTTGCATTGAAAAATTCATGCCATGTTTGCTTGGGATAGTTATTGAGTGATACTCCCTTTTGGTGGCCTTGAATGCCCTTGTTTTGGACTCATTCCTTGGCATGTTTTGACCTTGATCTGTGCATGCTTTAGTCTTGTTTTGGGGTCCCTTGGGTCTATTTTAGTTCATTTTGGTCCTTTAAGGTTTGGTTGACATAGCTTTGGTTTGACCCCCTTTATTGGCTTCAAGTGTTGGTCATTGTTGCATGCCTTACTTGCATGTTTTGTTTGATTTGGCATTATCCTCTATTCATTTTCAGAGCTTAGCATGTTGGTTTAATGCCCATTTATATCGCCTTTAAGTATGCTTAGAGTTGCCCCCTTTCATGCTTAGGTGATGGACCTTGACATGTGCACACTTGCATGCATCATTTGTGCTCTTGTACATCATTTTGGCCTCTGTTTATGGCAAGGTTGAGGTCTGCCATTTATGGTTTAAGTCCACCATTGCATGCTTATCATATGCTTGTTGCTTATTTGGCTCATTACATGTTGTCCCATGCTAGCCTTAGGACATATTTGTCCATGTTTGCATTACATTTGCATCTCATATGATTAGCACTTTGTATACTTAACATGATAGGTTGCATCACGTTTGACATGTTTTGCATCTTAGCCTCATGTTGCATAACTTGAATCACAAGTGCATACATGCATTACATTGTTTGGTTTGGGGTGTCAAACCAAACTTGAGGGATGGTGTTTGTACTTCGAGTGACAAAACACACCTCAACCCTCGGTCACCGAGGCCCTTGACTTTGGCGTGATAGGATCTTGGTCCTCATTTGTGTGTTGCATGCATTTTTACATTGAATTGCAACCTTGGCTTCTTAGGATATCATGAATCAAATGCACAATTGATAGCCCGAGGGTCAAGGGCCATACTCCGTTGAGTCCGTTACATGATTGGGAGAGTAGCCATGCGTACACTTGCTTGAAATTCCATGCCATACACTGTCTGTCTTTGTTGCTGTCAAAAACCAGATTCTGCAGGGATTTTTGGCCGACCGGCAGTATATAGTGCCGACCAGCTATTGGTGAATAGCCGATTACTTCATCAGTAGCCGATGGATATTTTCAATGGCCAGTGGACATCTCCTCCAGCCGATGGTGCTCCACAGTGTTCAGGGGACCTGTCCTAGAACTTTGGCAATTTTCAGAGAAGCAGGGCAGTGAAAACAGAGGCGGCAGTGGTATGGTACGGACCTTCCGGGCGAGATGGGTTCGAGCATGCATCGTTCGCGCATCCCAAGGCGGGGGCTGTGGCCACCTTTCTTTTTGCATTCATTCTATTAATTAATTAGAAATTTTGTAATAAGTAATTTAGTATTATTTATTCGGACTGTAATATTTATTCGGACCCTCCGAGCAAGGACAATTGTGTAATAAGTGTGCGTGAGTGTGTGTATGTCTTCCAACCCCACACCTTTCTTCCCTTTTATTTACCCACTTATGATGGTGGACTAGGACATATTTAAATTAGCATACCTTATGCTATGCATGCGTGCATCCACACATTTGTCTTACATGCATCGGGCTCGGTGCATCACTCTAACTGCATTTGTATTTCAATACGTGATTAGTTGTAGCATTTCACATGTCATTATAGATTAGCCGAGCCTATCTTAATCGCATTTTGCATTAGCCATCTTAACATGAACTAGGATCATGCATATGATTACTAACTTGTTTTTGTTTTGGCTCGGAGTACTAGGTAAGCATTTATGCTTTAGCATACCACATGCGTGTGAATGTTGCCATAACAGCATGATTACCATAAGGCTAGCTGCTTATGTGATATAACTGCTCGAATGCCTGTGGATGGAGGTTGAATTATCTAAATTGGAATAATGCATTAAAACTGTGAGTTTTAAGCCCACTAGATAGTGGCAAAACCATCTTTTCTAAAAGCCCACTTGAGGGTGGCAAAACCTGCATTTTAGCCTACTTGTGAGTAGCAAATCATTTTCAAAACAAATATGAAATGTTTTGTTCCAATTTAGGCGATTTGGTCTATACTTGTTTGCTGTGCGCATAACATAGTAATTCTAGGCTAATAACTGGAATAAGAACACATAATGCTTTCAAAACAAGATATCACGGTTAGTAGAGGCCAATCTTTGATCGGGTGAGAGGGGGTGCTCATAGCTGACCTTCCCCAATCGTACCCAAGTTCCCGAGCCGAGGCAACTTTGGTGATGACGGACACGTGGCCTTTGGCACCAAGTCAGGGTTTCCTAAATTCTCCCTTTAAAAAATATTTAGGTGGCAACTCTGTATCTGGCAAAGCAGTCCATGTTTGGCGCTTCTTTCAAAAATTTGTTTTCTCAAAACGATTTGTCAGATTTGGACTCTTTGGTTTAGAGTAAGAACTATGACACAAATTGAGTCCGAACTGTAGCGGGGTCCCTCACAGACGTGTTACAGTTTCTGGTGACTCGACTGGGGATTTTAGAGAGCTTGACTCGAACTCGTGATATCCTGTTTTGATTACACTTATGTGTTTCTTTGCATTGCATGTGCATTGGTGCGCCTAGGACACCGTGTTTGCCATCTGTCATTCCTGAACGGTTTGCCGGAGCTTTGTCTTGTCAAGGCATGACCATAAGGCTGACCGGTTGTGGGCTCTGACAGTATGGGAACACAAACTTCCGGTTTTACCAGGGCACCCTTTTTGACCATCCGACCTAGTGCATATTGAAATCCATAGTGACCATTCCAAACTAGGACATGTTGTTCACCCGATGTTAGGTTGTTTGAAACCGCTGTGTGCGTAGTGAAACCCTAGTTCCTGACAAAATAGGACAGGGAAACCCTACCCCAACATAGGGGTGTTTTGGCTCTCTCTTACTTGCTACGTGCTTTTAGAGTGTATCTCTACAAGAACGCATATACCAGTTTGCAAGTCTGGGCATCAGGCCTATGGGCATCAGCATCAGTATTTGGGGAATCGGTTTTACCCGAGGATATCAGTTTACAGACAGATATTTGGGAAACAGTGATCAGTATTGAGTACAGTCATCCTAGTATGCTCAAATCCGTTCCAGTGAAATTGTGCTGAGATGTTGTCTGTTTTCTCTTTTGCAGGGTAGTCCTGGAACTATAGCTTCAGAAGGCTCCGATATCCCCGGGGTACATTGGACTAGTGTTGATAGACTTTGTTAGGTCAGAAATTCAATTCAAGGGCAACCAGTGATCTTTCGCTGAGGCAAGGCAAAGAAAGGCCAGTTAGGGCTCACCGGTTCATCTGATCCGTCAGCCGCCAGTCACATCACCTTTGTTCAGACTCAGCAGACCATGATGGCCCAGGGTTTGGAAAAATTTGTGGCCGTGATAGCAGCGTTAAATCAGGGAACTGCCATGCAGGCTGAGACCAGCATTGAAATGCAGCGTCCATCTGGGGCATCTGCCTCACATCCAGCTTTGGGACCCCAGCCAAACTTTGACCCACTTCCGCCAGTTGAAGATTTGCAGTGTCTGAATCCTTAAGAAAGGTTGACACAAGCTCAGGTGCTCCGACCCCTGGTACAGCCTAATGAGAGGCTTTATTCCCTTGATGTTAATGAGCTCAATCCGACTGCAGTGAAAATTGCAAACCTTGAAAAAGACTTCAAAAAGGCACAGGGCCTTAATTCCATTCCCGACATTGAGGATGGGCACACTGAGTCTGCCGTACGGCTCCCAGACAGATTCAAAATGCCATATATTGACCATTTCGATGGGTCTGGAGATCCAATGGTACATATCCGACTTTTCTTGGATGTCCTGAAGCCGATGGGTCTGACTAAGCCACAGAAACTCTCTCTGTATGGAAGAACCCTGTCGGGTGTAGCAGCTACTTGGTACGCTAAGTTGGAAGATAAAGTGAAGCAAGACTGCGAAGAATTGGCTGAGGCCTTTGTTGATCAGTATTCCTACAATACCCAAGTTGAAATGACCATGCAAGAGCTTGAAACAACCCGCCAGAACCCAATAGAGCCTTTTGCGGAATTTGTTGCAAGATGGAGAGCAAAGGAAGCACAGATGACAGATCGGCCTTCCGAGAGGGATCAAGTGCAGATGATGGTGCAAAACCTTGAGCACGATATGTTGCAAAAGTCGATAGTTGCTCCACTATTCACTTTCAAAAGTTTGCATGAACTGGGGGTTCAGGTCGAGAATGCGTTCAACAGTGGGATCATCCCCAGAACAAGTGAACCGACAAGAAGGGTGATTTCAAGGAGTACCAATGCTGGTAGTAGCACTATTTCCAAACCCACCGAAATCAATACAGTCGCCACAGCCGACCCTTTTGCCAATCCAAGCCTACAAACCGCCGGGCCAGCCCGAGCTCAAGGTAGAACTTTCAACCCCCTCTATATGAGCCTGACTAGCGCACTAAAAGCCTTGATGGAAAGAGGGCATCTCAAACCCCTCGATCCTCAACCTCTTCCTAACCCACTTCCAGCCAGACATAACCCCTCCAAGTACTGTATGTACCATCAGCAGCGCGGTCATGGCACCGACCGTTGCTACCGCCTTCGTCATGAGGTCCAAAATCTCATCGACAACCAGACGATAGCTCCACCTTCAGACCCCAATGACCAAGTACATCATCCACATCTCAATCTAATCCACACACTGGCCGTCCCTTACGACCCCAGGATGTACATCACCCCAGTCCATCTACCCAGGCCTAATGTGTTTATCCCAGAGAGCCTGAACTTATGCATGATGGGTGCATCTGAACCCCAATCATCTTAAACCCACGAACCCACTACTTCTGAGCTGATGAAAATGATTGAAGACCTTCAGAGAACTGTGGTAGATCTGGCCTTTGGGGTTTTGGCCCCATCATCGACCACATCACGTACTAGGGAATTCATATCTAAAGGCTCCCCAACCTTGGGACGGGTTGCATTTGAAGAAGGCCAATCCCTTGGCAAAGTGGAGGCAAGTGGTAAGAACAAGGTAGGGGCAGGCATTGGTCCCCATGAACACCTTCAATGGGATATTGAGGCTTTGAAGGCCGAAGGGCTGAACAAACAGCAAGTACTCGCAGTTGTTGCAAAAATTGTAGATGACACTTTCGCCACTCAGAATGAGAGCAGTCTGAATCAAGAGGCAAGCCGGGAGAAGGGCCGTTGTACCAAGAATGTTCCTTTCATCTTTAAACCCTTGCTCGGAAGAGATCAGCAAACCTAGTCAGCGCCTACCAATCCCTTTGCTGGTGCATCTAGTAAAATTCCACAAACCTCAAAACACCTACCTCGAGGCCAGAGGGTGTTCGCACCACTGTACATGTCTCTATCAGCGGCCTTGAGGGTTCTGATTAAAGAGGGGGATCTGAAACCCCTGGAGCCGCGACCACTGCCAGATAGACTTCCTTCCTCCCATGATCCGGCCAAGTACTGTGCCTTTCATCAGCAAGTTGGCCATGTCACTGATAGTTGTTTCCGTCTTCGCCACAAAATACAAGATCTGATTGACAATAAGGTCATCGTCGCACCAACTTAGCAAAGTCTATCATCATTGGATCAGTGAACTTGGGGGATAATGTGAATATGTGATCGGGGGATGAACCAGCTGCGGGTGGCGCTCGATTTACTCCAGATATGGCGTATGGCACACACTGTTTTGAGTATTTGCGAATGCTAGTTTCTGACTTGGGTACTTAGGTCAGTTTTTGTTTGTTGTTTTGAGTCTGTCTCTTTGTTTTGAGTCAGTCTTTTTGTTTCGGGTCTGTCTTGTTATATCGAGTCAGTCCTGTTTTGTTAGAGTCAGGTGATTTTGAGGGTGTTACCTCGGGCATCACTATTTTGTTTTGTGTCTGTCTTTTCGCTTTCTTTTGAGTCTGTTTCTGCCATGGAGCAAGTTACACCAACAGTTATGAATGAAACAACAGTGGTTTTTCATGCTTTTGTGCTTGCTTCTGCCTTGTGCTAGTTGTGCCAGAAAGTCTGAATGAAACGGTAGTACTTTTTGCCTACTCTTCTGCACCCCAAAATCATTGCATTGACCTAAGTTTTTCAAAACTTTTTGAACACTGCGGTGAAAACGAAGAGGAAGGAATTCCTTGGGTTTTGTAAAATTTGATCATTTGAGAGAAAGAGAGGCATGCTAAACCTTTAATAATTGAGATCATGCTTGTTAATGTGAGTACTGAGAAGGATCCTGGCCTGATCCAGATTGGTCTCACACTGTCTTCAGCACGAGCGACTAGTCGCTTTCTTAAAAGATTTCGAAAAAAAATGTTTTGCGCGATCCTGCGAAGACCTGTGTGGAATCGCCCTTGAGATTGTGCAGCCTAGGATCGCTCTCAGCCTCGAGACTTGACCCCTCATTTTCAAACCTTGGACTTAAATTCAGAATGGTCAATGGTCAACCACCAAAGGAGGCCTGTGTGGCCATATTTAAAGCAGCCCTCAAACTAGGGGCAAGAAAAGTTAGATCAAGGGGATCAGATGTCGCCAAAAGAAGCTTGCAAAGCTAGATCAGAAGTATCCCTGGAACTAGGGGCAAAAATGCCAGATGTGCTCAAAGAGCCGAAGATTGGTCATCCTGCAAATCAATGAAGACTCGCAAGAATGCCAAACCCCAGAAGAGAAGAAAGAAGAAAGTATTGCTGAATAATTATTGAGTTCCTATCCACAACACTAGGGGCAAATCCAGCCCCCATGGGATGGACTCCTGCATTGTCAGCGAACAACAGTCACTCTCCTGGATTCAGACGGATTCGAGATCTCAGAACCATTTGACATGGACAAAGCTACACTTTTATCCTTGAGAGGCTAGCTGGGTCGAAAACCCGGAAGGGCGACCCAGGCAAAAGTTAGAGCAAGGAAAAAAGGCAAAGAACAAAAAAGAAGAAGAAGAAAAATGCAAAGAACAAAAAGAAATGAAGAAAAGATGAAAAAAAAAAGAAAAGAAAAAAAGAAAGAAAGAAAAGAAAAGATGAAAAAAAATGAAAAGAATTGAAAAGAAAAGAAAAACAGAGCTCGCAAGGTTGAAAACCAGGAAGGGCGGCCTTGGCAAAAGTTAGAGCGCAAAAGGAGAGGTTAAATACCCGAGTGTACCTTAACCCCGAACTACGTAAGGCTTGATTCTCATCTTTGGGATACACAGGCAACTTCATTCCGAAGTCCAGCCGTAAAACACTTCAAAATCAACTGTGTCCATGTAATGGTTTTGATTATCTTTTCCTTCTCTATATCCGAGAGTTCGGTTGTCATTGTCACTCTGAGGACTGATTGCAAAGCGCTGCGATGCTATCCAAACAAGGGGCAACTTTCCATTGCCATACAGTGTGCCGCAGTGCCATTCAAACAAGGGGCAACTTTCCGTTGCCGTGCAGCTCTTTTCAAGCAAGGGGCAATTTTCCTTCAGATCTGAAGTTACGCATCTCAAGAGTAGGTTCCGTGCTTGTTGAGCATTGGCCGTTTTCAAAAATAATTTTTGAGAATTTTTATTGAGGTTGACTGATCTCTCGAAAATTATTCCATCTTTTCCAAAACTGGACCATTTCTTGGACCCAAAAAGGGAAAATTTTCAGTGCTCATAACGTAACTTGCATGATTTTCAAATCAAAAATTGAACAAGTATGTTAATCTAACTCTCATATTGGTCAAAATTGTTTCAGTAGAAAGCAAAAACAAAAAATGGTCAAAATAATGAACTAGGGGCACAGTTGAGTCAGGCTTCTTGTCTTTCTCCCGTTGTCAATGCATCTGCCAGAAAGGGCACTCCACCTGCCAGAAAAGGGCACCACTGAAGCTGACCGCAAAAGGGCAGAAGGCTCTCACATCCTCCACGCAACAAGGTATAAAGCCAAGTGCGAAGCACGAACGGGAACGGATCAAGATATTCCACTCCTTTGTTTGGACAGATCTAATCACGTCCAAACTCCCCAGTAAGAGCATCGTTAACCAATGTCGATTGCAGATCTGCGGCACATCCAGCCGTATCGCAACCCTTCTGTGGGAGAAAGTTCACTGTTGTGAGCAGAAGAAGAGAATCTAGCAGAATGCTTGGGGCAAGAACCCGCAACTTCCTGTTTATTCATCAACCACCCTGGGGAGGAATGAAAAATGAGAGATTCAAGAATAGAGAGATGTGCGTTGAGAGAAAAAGTGAGGAAAAGGACTTTTTCAGAAAAACAGAGCCTGAGGGCCGAGCGATGTGAGAATCACAAATGAGAATGGGTGGGAAACAATACCCGGGGAAACAGGCTCCATGTGCACATTTGAGTCTTGTGTTTTATTTTGTCTGTCTCGATTCTTGTTTTGAGTCGCTTCGAGTGTTACTCGATGTGTTTAGGTTGTTTACCTTTTTTTTTTCCTTTGTCGAGTCGTTTTGGCTGTGGCCAGTCGTCGGCTCAATACCCGGTTAAGAACTCATTTCTCAATTTCCAAAAAATCATCTTGTGCTCAGAGTGCTGTGCCATTCTCCACATTTGTGCAAAACAGTATTTGTTCTTTCATAAAACTGCAGGGTCCACCCCCGATAAGTGTGAAAAGTAGAACAAGGACCTATCTAAAGCTATGTAGGTTCCAGACTGCAAAGCAAAAGAAAAAAGGAAAATTTGGAGCATCTTAGGGTGTTCTAGCTTTGGCAAGATCCGAGACTGCATTTCAGGTGCACCTTCCCAGACCTCGCCATTTCTCTGGAGTATGAGTGTATCTCGACCCCAAGTGTAAGTCTGCTTCAAGTCAGAATGGCAATTAAAGCAGCAGCAGATGTTATCTCTTGCCAACATAAACAGGGTGTGCCCTTTTTGAGCTGAGTGTGTTACAAAGTCCTCCGAAAGGTAAATCGGAGGCACCATAGTACATTTTTGATGCCCTTCCATTGCATAGAATGTGCACTTTCATATACACTTCTGTTACATGTGTGTCGCGCATCGTTATGATTTATGCATAGAATATGCTTGCTTTCGATTCTGCATAGAATATGCTTTCAATATTGCATAGAATTTGCTCCTGTTTCTTGCATAGAAAATGCTCGTATCTTTTGCATAGAAAATGCACTCTTCCATACTTGCATAGAAAATGCGCCTCATTTGCATAGAACATGCATTCACTCGCACTGTCTTGTGCACTTGCACTTTGTATCTCACTAGCACTGTCTTGTGCATCTTGTGGTTGTATCTCACTCGCACTATTTTGTGCATTGCATATCACTCGCGCTGTTTAGCGTATTACACTGTCTTGTGCATTTCAAAATCAATCACGCTGTTTAGCGTATCGCACTGTTTTGTGCATTGCATATCACTCGAGCTGTTTAGCGTATCACACTGTCTTGTGCATTTCAAAATCAATCGCGCTGTTTAGCGTATCGCACTATTTTGTGCATTGCATATCAATCGCGCTGTTTAGCGTATCGCACTATCTTGTGCATTTCAAAATCACTCGCGCTGTTTAGCGTATCGCACTATCTTGTGCATTTCAAAATCACTCGCGCCGTTTAGCGTATCGCACTGTCTTGTGCATTTCAAAATCAATCGCGCTGTTTAGCGTATCGCACTATTTTGTGCATTGCATATCAATCGTGTTGTTTAGCGTATCGCACTGTCTTGTGCATTTCAAATCACTCGCCCTTTCTTGCGCATCGCACTATTTTGTGCAGTTTAATCACTCGTGCTGTTTAGCGTATCGCACTGTCTTGTGCATTTCAAATCACTCGTGCTTTCTTGCACATCGCACTATTTTGTGCAGTTTAATCACTCGTGCTGTTTAGCATATCACACTGTCTTGTGCATTTCAAATCACTCGCGCTCTCTTGTGCATCGCACTATTTTGTGCAGTTTATCACTCGCGCTCTCTTGCGCATCGCACTATTTTGTGCAGTTTACACTCGCGCTCTCTTGCGCATCGCACTATCTTGTGCATTTCATTACATGCTCTCTCTCATCTTGCATAGAAAATGCTTGTAGCATTTGTCAGTTCATTGCGTCGCACTGTTTTGTGCACCTTACTTGCATTTTGCATGCATTCTATCGCGCTATCTTGCGCACCTCACCTGTACTTGTTAGTACATTGCATTGTTTTGAATACAAACCGGCTTCGCGTAACGTATAAGTCCAATTATCAAAGTCTTCTTTCATATCATTTGTATACTGCCCCTGAACTACGCTGGTTTGATTTCTTGCAAAGGGATACGTAGGCAGCCTGCGGGTACAACAATTCATTTATCGGTATTTTGTTTGTTTGTCCAAGTCTTCGGCCTTGTCAAAAATGGGTCGTCTCTGGGCTTTGACATTCACTCACATCACTTTATGACTTTCGAGTTCTGTCAAAGAGGGGCAATTGTAGACACCCCATTTTTGACTGCCCTTAAGACTTGGGCGTTACTGATGGTTTACTTGGTGGAAAAAGGTGTGCAGGGCAAAGGTTCAAATTCGTCAGCAATGAGAGAGTCAAATCCCAACTTCATACTCCTTTTGGACCAAAACAATCTTGATCAAAAGATTTTAGATCTTAAAATCCTCTCTTTCAAAATGTTTTGAAAATAAAATTCCTACGATGTTCTGACGCTCAAATTTCGGTAAATGTTGCGCTTTTCGGTAAACCGAGCAAGGACAAGTTGGAGATGAATGAAAGAGAGATGAAATCTTTGAAAAATCTTTCAAAACACTTTGTTTAGGAGTTTGGAGTTGAATAAAAGAGGAAAGGAAAGGAGAAAACTAGTTTGGGAGAAGTTCGGCATGAATCCGGGGAAGAGAGAGTTGAGCAGCCCTTGCTGAATCGGGCTTATTCAATTGAATACTTGGATTTTAGCTATAAACCCACCACCATTGGAAAGCTTACTTCCGGGGCTTCATTTTGCACTCAAGAATCTCCTAGAGCCAAGTCCAGGTGCGGGAGATATGATTGGTTGAAGTTGGGTATCATCCCGGTTGGATCGAATCTGCGCAGCTTCACCAAAATAGTCATAACTTTTTCCACAGGAGGAATTTTAATGCAAGGTTTGCGCCATTGGAAAGATAACTTCCGGGGCTTTAATCTGGACACCAACCGGCCACCTTTTGACCTTGGTAGCCACCTATCATCCATCCATTTATCCGACTGGCCAGAACAAATAGCAGGCCGGCCATTTTTTGTGCCGACCGGCCATTTATTTGGCCGATGACCTCCTTTCATGGCCGATATGACCCTTTTGCATCCCTCAAGAATGGTGCATGCCAGTTGTGCCAGCTGGGATGCACAAACCCGTCCCCCCATACACATAGGTGGTTGTTTTGAGCCCTTGACCCTTTTTTTTGCACCCTTTGCTCAAGGCTTCTTGAGGAAGCCTTGACCCCTTATCTTGGCTTCCTTAAGAAGCTTACCTGCTGTCCTAGCTTCCTCAAGAAGCCTTGACTCCTTTGCCCCTTTCACTTAGCTTTCTTGAGAAGCTTAGAGCCATTTCCATTGCCTATTTATGGGCCTCTCCTCCTCCATTGTTAAAGGTTGATGGGTTGAGCAAAAAAACCAGACCTATACATATATATCTGATATATATCCCCCTCTCTCTCTATATCTCCCTCTCTCTCATCCTTAGGGTGTGTTTGGAAGCCTAAAAATGCATTTTGACATTACTTTTGCACTAACACACATACCATTACACCTTGCTCCGAGATTGAGAGGCATTGAGGGTTGTTTGTTGAGGTTTTGGACTGATTTTGATCAGTAGGGAGTGGCTGGATCATCTGTTCTTCAAGGTTTCTTCAAGGGTGAGACATTTGCTTTAGTTTCCCCAATCTTGCACTAGTTTTCTACCTGTCTTGCATGCTGATTTAGGTTTTGTGTATAACATGAAAAAGTCTTGTATTTTCTTGCTTAACATCTTTCATTAAGGGTGTTTTGGCATTGGGGGTCGAACTCCTCCCCTTAGGCCTCTTTTGGCTTATTTTGGTGCCCTTTTCTTTGAGCATTGTTTACTTTGTTGTGTTGGTCTTCTTACCACTGAAATCCAGTGGATTTTCAGTGGTGATGGAGTGATTTTGAAGTCTTGTGTAGGGGAGGGACACCCCTCTCCCTTTTGTCCTTCTTTTACTTTTGTTTTGGCTTAAAAGGGCAACATGCATGCTTGGTCGTTTTTGGTCCCATCTCAGAGGTTTTTAGGTGCCTATTAGTCATGTTATATCTCTGTCTTTGGTCGGATTTGTAGCCCTTAGCATGCATCTTGTACTTACTTTGTAATTCCTTATCTTGCCTAGAAATGTGCCATGTGTTTAACCTAGTATATCTTCATGATTTGGCTTAGCTTATTGAAGCTTTTGGTCATGATTTGTCATGCTTTAGGTCTGTTGGCCACTGTTTTTGTCATGTCCATCGTGTTTTGCATAGCTCCTTTGCGTTCTAGAACTTTGGCCTTGAGCAAATGAGTCATTAGCATGCTTTGATTAGGTTGTTTAAATGATTTGGGGTCACCTCTCATGCTATTTCAGTCCCTATATCATGCACGTATGACAGCATTTATCATCCTTTTATGCCTTGAGGTGTTGTAGTTTTGTGTCTTGAAATGGGCATTGTGCATGCTTGTATGTTTAAGTCACTTAGGCTGCCATATCAGTGGGTTTTGAGGGCCCTTTTGCAAACGAGAACTCTATTTTGCATTGAAAAATTCATGCCATGTTTGCTTGGGATAGGTATTGAGTGATACTCCCTTTTGGTGGCCTTGAATGCCCTTGTTTTGGACTCATTCCTTGGCATGTTTTGACCTTGATCTGTGCATGTTTTAGTCCTGTTTTGGGGTCCCTTGGGACTATTTTAGTTCATTTTGGTCCTTTAAGGTTTGGTTGACATAGCTTTGGTTTGACCCCCTTTATTGGCTTCAAGTGTTGGTCATTGTTGCATGCTTTACTTGCATGTTTTGTTTGATTTGGCATTATCCTCTATTCATTTTCAGAGCTTAGCATGTTGGTTTAATGCCCATTTATATCGCCTTTAAGTATGCTTAGAGCTGCCCCCTTTCATGCTTAGGTGATGGACCTTGACATGTGCACACTTGCATGCATCATTTGTGCTCTTGTACATCATTTTGGCCTCTGTTTATGGCAAGGTTGAGGTCTGCCATTTATGGTTTAAGTCCACCATTGCATGCTTATCATATGCTCGTTGCTTATTTGGCTCATTACATGTTGTCCCATGCTAGCCTTAGGGCATATTTGTCCATGTTTGCATTACATTTGCATCTCATATGATTAGCACTTTGCATACTTAACATGATAGGTTGGATCACGTTTGACATGTTTTGCCTCTTAGCCTCATGTTGCATAACTTGAATCACAAGTGCATACATGCATTACATTGTTTGGTTTGGGGTGTCAAACCAAACTTGAGGGATGGTGTTTGTACTTCGAGTGACAAAATACACCTCAACCCTCGGTCACCGAGGCCCTTGACTTTGGCGTGATAGGATCTTGGTCCTCATTTGTGTGTTGCATGCATTTTTACATTGAATTGCAACCTTGGCTCCTTAGGCTATCATGAATCAAATGCACAATTGATAGCTCGAGGGTCAAGGGCCATACTCCCTCGAGTCCGTTACATGATTGGGAGAGTAGCCATGCATACACTTGCTTGAAATTCCATGCCATACACTGTCTGTCCTTGTTGCTGTCAAAAACCAGATTCTGCAGGGATTTTTGGCCGACTGGCAGTATATAGTGCCGACCGGCCATTGGTGAATGGCCGATTACTTCATCAGCAGCCGATGGATATTTTCAATGGCCGGTGGACATCTCCTCCAGCCGATGGTGCTCCATAGTGTTCAGGGGACTTGTCCTAGAACTTTGGCAATTTTCAGAGAAGCAGGGCAGTGTAAACAGAGGTGGCAATGGTATGGTACGGACTTTCCGGGCGAGACGGGTTCGAGCATGCATCATTCGCGCATCCCGAGGTGGGGGCTGTGGCCATCTTTCTTTTTGCATTCATTCTGTTAATTAATTAGAAATTTTGTAATAAGTAATTTATTATTATTTATTCGGACTGTAATATTTATTCGGACCTGTAGACACTCCATTTTTGACCGACCTTAAGGCTCAGACGTCACTGATTGAGCGCTTGGTGATGTTGCATAATGTGCTCGTTCAGAAGTTTCAGAGTCGCGGTCGTGAGCCCTGCCTCCGGATTTCCTAACCCTCTTCTGTGCCTTGCCTCGGTTTGCGAACCAGACTCAGTTTTCTCTGTCTCTATTCCTGAGGGGAGGGAAAGGTCCCGTAGACCATCTCTCAGTGGCCGTGGGCTACATTTGGTGGCCGTAGGCCATTTTGCCCATTTCGGGGCCC
Organism: Camellia sinensis; assembly: GCF_055761805.1. NCBI lineage: Eukaryota > Viridiplantae > Streptophyta > Magnoliopsida > Ericales > Theaceae > Camellia > Camellia sinensis. The sequence continues at coordinate 149,387,121 of NC_138963.1, forward strand.
GGTTCTTGGTTTTCGGAGCCGTCAGGCCGTGTGCCTCGGTTCGGGACTGCCTAACCATCTCCGTTTGTTCTGATTTTTGGCATACTTCCTTTCTATTCCCTTTTGAGGGACACTGGGGTTTGAGAAACCCACTTCGTGGCCGAATGCCACTTTCGGTGCTTAACAGCCCATTTTTGGGACACCGAACTGCGTGTTTTGGTCCCCGAGCATTCGTTTCGCATCGGTTTTTGTTCATTTTTGGCAGGTACCTCTGTTTTATCACCGGGAAGGCCGTAGAAGGGTGGGAGGCCAGCAATTATTTCAACAACCAGTTTTTGCTCCTCCGGCGCCCTCCAACGCCCGTTTTTTCTCACTTCCGAGCTGATGTTGAACAACCTGGGCCCTTTTTCTTGAACTTTGAACCACATACTTGTGATGTACACACATGGGAGGACCCTAAAAGTTGGTGGCCGGCCACTAATTCCACTTGACCCTTTTGAACCCCTCCTTCTGAGCCAATGTTGAACACCCTTGGGCCATTTTCTTGAACTTTGAACCACATACTTGTGATGTACACACTTGGGAGGATCCTAAAAGTTGGTGGCCGGCCACTAATGTCACCTGACCCTTTTGACCCCCCCAGAAGTGGCTTGTTCTCTCTCCTGTTTTAGAGTTTCCAAATTCGAACCAGAGGGTTGTGAAGAGGAGACCTGGGAGGCCACCTTTTTGTGGTGGCCGGCCACTAAAGCAATTTGACCTTTTTGACCCCTAGCCGGCCGGCTAGGGGGGGTGGCCGGCCGGCCATCTGCAGCTCCAAAAGGTGGCCGGCCATGTTCCTTGCAACACACACTTTACAGCTGTATAGCTGTATCCCCCAGAAAATATCTCAATCCGGGGGATATTTTTCGGGGGAAAACTTACCTCCTTTTCCCCCACATTTTCCCCACCTTTACACCCTCTTTTTGTTCCTTATAACCAGCTGCAAGCCTTTGTAGAAGGGGTTAGAAAAATTGTCTTCAAGTCTTGCATCCAAATCTCCCTCTATCTCTCTCATTTTCTCAAAAACATCCAAGTTCTACACCTCATTTCTTCATCAACACCAAGCACCACCACCACCAATCCATTTCCAGCAGCAAGGAGGGCTTCTCAGAGGCTAAAGGTGCTGCAACTTGGTCCAAGGAGCAACCAAAGAGTGGTCTACAAGGGTGAGTTGCCATTTCCCCCTTTTTAAGCTTATTTTTGCAACATTTCTTAGCCATATATGCTTTTTTCTTTGAGCTCCGGCCATAACTGAAAGTGGCCTTATTTTGATCTCTTTTTCACTTTTTCTTAAGGGTTCAACCCTGTTTGAGCCCCCCATCCTGCACTTGCTTCAATACCTCCCTTAAATGCTATTTTCTTGCATGCTTTGGAAGCCTATTGTGCTTCGGTTTTTAGTCTTTTTACAGTACTAAAAATAGTCTTGTTTTGGTCCATTCTTCATGTTTTATTAAGGGCCTTTCATGGTTTGGGACCTCCATATGCTACTTCATGTTATATCCCTCCGTGGTCCCCTTTTCTTGCATGCTTTGGCAGCCCATTATTCTTTCATTTTTGGGCGTTTTACAGAACTAAAAACAGGCTTATTTTGAGCCTCTCTTCAACATTGAAGAAGGGCTCAACACTGTTTGGGGCCTCCATGCTACACTTGCCTTTATATTCCCTCTTTGGTCCCCATTTTTGCATGTTTTGGCAGCCTATCATGCTTCGGTTTTTGGCCTTTTTACAGTACTAAAAATAGTCTTATTTTGGCCCATTATTCATATTTCATTAAGGGTCTTTGGCCTTTAGTGGAATATTTTGTATACTTTGTGTTATAGCCTCTTTTGAGCCTCATTTTGCATTGCATTTCTAGCATGTTTGTATACTGTTTTGGGGTTTTTACAATTCTGTAAATGTGCATATTTTTGGTCCCTCTTCAATGTTTTAGAAGGGAATTTTTCAGTTTGGGCTTTGCATATACCACTTGTTTCATTGCCCTCTCTTGGCCCCTATTTTTGCATGCCATTGTTGCCCTATCCTTGTTTGCTGTTTGGACATGATTTGTACTGGAAAAATGATTATTTTGAGGCTGCCTTGCTTCTGTCTTTACATTCCATGTACCAATTATGCATGCTTTGTATAGCTGTAGTTCATTCTATGCGCCTAATTTTGCATTTCGGGAGAGATTCCATGCATCGGGTGTGTTTTCGCCTCATTTCGGGACCGTTTTCCCCCACATTTCATTGCCGAAAATCCATTAGCATGTTTGCATATCATTTTAGCCATATTGCATTGCATATACCATTGCCTCGGTTTGCGTGCCCGTGTGCACGCATTTCGAGGCACTTCATTTTCATCCATCGGCCTCTTATGTGAGTGTGGCTGAGGCTCTCTCATGTTAGTATAAGTCCATGTTGCATTCTATATGCCATTTCCATGCCATTGCACTGCATATGTCATTGCCTCGGTTTGCGTGCCCGTGTGCACGCATTTCGAGGCACTTCATTTTCATCCATCGACCTCTTATGTGAGTGTGGCTAAGGCTCTCTCATGTTAGTATAAGTCCATGTTGCATTCTATATGCCATTTCCATGCCATTGCATTGCATATGTCATTAGCTCGGTTTGCGTGCCTGTGTGTAAGCATTTCGAGGCACTTCATTTTCATCCATCGGCCTCTTATGTGAGTGTCGCTGAGGCTCTCTCATGTTAGTATAAGTCCATGTTGCATTCTACATGCCATTTTAGCCATATTGCATTGCGTATGCCATTGCCTCGATTTGCGTGCCCGTGTGCACGCGTTTCGAGGCACTTCATTTTCATCCATCGGCCTCTTATGTGAGTGTGGCTGAGGCACTCTCATGTTAGTGTAAGTCCATGTTGCATTCTATATGCCATTTTAGCCATATTGCATTGCATATACCATTGCCTCGGTTTGCGTGCCCGTGTGCACGCATTTCAAGGCACTTCATTTTCATCCATCGGCCTCTTATGTGAGTGTGGCTGAGGCTCTCTCATGTTAGTATAAGTCCATGTTGCATTCTATATGCCATTTCCATGCCATTGCACTGCATATGTCATTGCCTCGGTTTACGTGCCCGTGTGCACGCATTTCGAGGCACTTCATTTTCATCCATCGGCCTCTTATGTGCGTGTGGCTGAGGCTCTCTCATGTTAGTATAAGTCCATGTTGCATTCTATATGCCATTTCCATGCCATTGCACTGCATATGTCATTGCCTCGGTTTGCGTGCCCGTGTGCACGCATTTCGAGGCACTTCATTTTCATCCATCGGCCTCTTATGTGAGTGTGGCTGAGGCTCTCTCATGTTAGTATAAGTCCATGTTGCATTCTATATCCCATTTCTATGCCATTGCACTGCATATGTCATTGCCTCGGTTTGCGTGCCCGTGTGCACGCGTTTCAAGGCACTTCATTTTCATCCATCGGCCTCTTATGTGAGTGTGGCTGAGGCTCTCTCATGTTGGTGTAAGCCCATATCATATTTCCACGTCATTTGGATTGCGTATGTCATTTTCTCGGTTTGCGTGCCTGTGTGCACGCATTTCGAGGCATCTCATTTTCACAGCGTAGTGCATACTAGGTTGTATCTTAGATCGCATTTATGCATTTCCTCGGTTTGCGTGCCCGTGTGTACGCATTTCGAGACATCTCATTTTCAAAGCATTGTGCATACTAGGCTGTATCTTAGTTGCATTCATGCATATCATGCATATTGCATCGTGTTCAGGATAGGAGTTAGCCCGGGCACGGGAAACGAGGTGCGTTTCATACTCCGAGTGACGGAACGCGTCTCAATTCCCAGTTACCGACACTCCGGATTACCCATGATGGAGTTAGGTTCTTGTTGTGTTTACACGTGCATTCATTCTATATTAAATTGTGCAATTCGACTCCTCGGCCATCATGCATCGATATGCGTGGTTGGTGGCACGAGGATCGAGGTATGCATATATTTGTGAAAATACATTGCTATGCCCCTTTCCTGCTCTCTGTTGCAGCAAAATGAAGAATCAGCAACTTTTCGGAGTCTGGCACGCTTTCCAAGAATAACTGCTAAATAGAGGCTAATTGGGGCATCCCAGTGGATTTCCGCGCAAGGCAGCCCAGACATGCATCATTCATCAGGAGCAAGGCAGTCCCTGGCTTGCACGCCAGTTTTACAGTTTTCTTAGTTAATTTGTAAATTAATTAGGAATTTGTACATTATTTGGACTGTAATATTCGGACTGTACTATTCTTTCATTTGGGACTGTATTATTTATTCGGACCCTCTGCGCGAGGGCACAACTGTAAAAAGTGTGCGTGTGTGTGTTGTATGCCTTCCAACCCCACGTCTTTCTCCCTTTTATTTATCCGTTTATGATGGTTAGATTAGGGCATATTTCAATTAGCATACAGTATGACAGCATGTTTGCATCATTCATCTGTTTTGCATGCACCGGGCTCGGCGCACCATACTAACTGCATTGTATTTTCAATTCCAAGTTGAATACATGTTAGCTGTAGCATTCCATATACCATGTTTAGAATAGCCGAGCCTGCTATAGTTGCATTTTTGCATGTGTTGCATTAGGCATTTTTGTATACTTAGGATCATGCATGATTTCTAATGTAGTTTCTATTTTGGCTTGGAGTACTCGGTAAGTTCTATGCTTTAGCATCCTTGCATGCGTGTGAGTGAATGCCATGATAGCATGCTTACCATGAGGCTATTTGCTTATGTGATATAACTGCTTGAACGCCTGTGGGTGAAGGTTGGGTTGTTTAGATTGGAACAAATCATTGACTGTGAGTTTTAAGCCCACTAGATAGTGGCAAAACCATCTCTTCTTAAGCCCACCTGCGGGTGGCAAAATCTGCATTTTAAGCCTACTTGCGAGTAGCAAACCATCTTTCAAAAACAAGCATGAAATGTTTTGTTCCAATTCGGGCGACCCAGTCTATACTTATATGCTGTGTGCATCACATAGTAACCTAGGCTAATAACCGGAATAAGAAAACACAAAGTTTTCAAAAATAGATATCACGGTTAGTAGAGGCCGATCTTTGATTGGGCGAGCGGGGGTGCTCACGAAGTGACCTTCCCCAATCGTACCCAAGTTCCCGAGCCGAGGCAACTTTGGTGATGACGGACACGTGGCCTTTGGCACCGAGTCAGGGTTTCCTAAATTTCCCATTAAAAACATTTAGGTGGCGACTCTGTATCTGGCAAAGCAGTCCATGTTTGGCACTTCTTTCAAAATCTGTTTTCTCAAAACGATTTGCCGGATTTGGACTCTTTGGTTCAGACTTAGAACCGTGACAAATTTGAGAGTCCTGAGCTGTAGTGACCCCAAAATGAACAGAACGGGAGCTCGTTCCTCCCGGGGCATTCGGGGACGTCTACAGTTTCTGGCGACTCTGCTGGGGATTTAGAGAACTTGACTCGAACTCGTGATATCTGTTTTTGACTACACTTGTGTGATTCTTTGCATTGCATTTGCATTGGTGCGCCTAGGACACCGTGTTTGCCATCTGCTATTCCTGAACGGTTTGCCGGAGGCTTGTCTTGTCAAGGCATGACCATAAGGCTGACCGGTTGTGGGCTCTGCCAGTATGGGAACACAAACCCCGGTTTTACCGGGGCACCCTCTTTGACCATTCGACCTAGTGCATATTCGGATCCATAGTGACCATTCCAAACTAGGATAGGTTGCTTACCCGTTTATAGGTTGTTTGAAACCGCTGTGTGCGTAGTGAAACCCTAGCTCCTGACAAAATAGGACAGGGAAACCCTACCCCAACATAGGGGTGCTTTGGCTCTCACTTATCTGTTATGTGCTTTAGAGTGCGTCTCTACAGGAATGCATGTATCAGTATATGAGTTTGGGCATCAGGCCTGCGGGCATCAGTTCAGTATTGTCAGTATCAGGCCTGCGGGCATCAGTTCAGTATATGAGTTTGGGCATCAGGCCTGCAGGCATCAGTTCAGTATTATGGGTATCAGGCCTGCGGGCATCAGCCAGTATTTGAGAATTAGTTATCTGCGGGTATCAGATTCTGTTTTAGGGGACAGTGATACAGGGATAATAATCAGTGTTTGAGGACAGTGTGTATTCAGCTTATTGACTGTGTGTTGTTATGCCCGGCTGTGTGTCATGCATTTTATTTTAAGCTGTTATGCTGTCCGTTTATCTGTTTATTTATTTCCTTTTCGCTTTATTTATCTTTTGCTAGGTCAGTTCTAGCACAATTGCTTCCAACCCAGCAGGCATTCCCCAAGCACTTTGGACACGAGGTCGTCGACTCAATCGATCTGAGGATCTAATCGACGGACAGCCAGTGTTCCATTCTCTACCCCCCGTTACCAAAAGAAAGCCGAAAAAACGCAGTATGTCAGAACAGAGGTTGTCAGAGTAGTGGGTTACTTCATCAGAGGACTATAGGACTGAGATCTCAATTACTGCTGTAGAAATAGACATACCAGTTAGACAGATGGATCAGCAAAATACATCAGGGATGGAGGCTCTAATGCGCCAGATGCAGGAGAGCATGAGACAGATGCATGATGATGTCGCCCGTCAAACGGAGTTCTCCAAACAGCAGGCCGCGATCATGGCCCAACAGGCCGAACTAATCACCAGGCTGCAACAGCACAATGCGGCATCTGCTTCACACCAAATTCCTCCTCTGGCAGGGGCTCCATTACCTGAGCAAACGCCTACTGTTCAGAACGCTCCGCCAAACACCCAGAACGCTGTGCCAAATCTCCAAAACTTACAAGAGGACACGAATCTTCCAACGGGGCCAGCTCCGCCCCCGCTTCCGCCACAACTGTCCAAGGTCCATACACCCAATCACCCGGACTCTCCCTTCGAGTTCGAGGTTGATCATACAGCTCTGAAATTGAGCAAGCTTGAGAAGCTCTTCAAGAAATCCCAGGGGGTTAAGGCTATCCCGGATATCGAGGATGGATATACCGACGTGGCCGTAACATTGCCCGATAGGTTCAAAATGCCTCAAATTGACCGCTTTGACAGGTCTGGGGACCCCATGGTCCATCTCCGACTGTTCTCAGACATCTTGCGGCCAATGGGCCTAACGCGACCACAGAAGCTTTCATTATTCGGTCGAACCCTGTCGGGTGTGGCCGCCCACTGGTACGCAAAGTTAGAGGATGAAGTGAAGAAGAATTGGGATGAAATGGCTGAGGCCTTTGTCGCGCAATATTCGTACAACACTCAGATCGAGATTACAACTCGTGATCTTGAAACGACAAGGCAAGAGCCCAAGGAAACTTTCTCGAACTTTGTAATCCGATGGAGGGCAAAGGCGTCAATGATGACTCTAAGGCCCACGGATAAGGACCAAATCCGGATGATTGTGTGCAATCTCCACCCAAAGTTGATGTAGAGAATGATTGTAATCCCCTTTCCTACTTTCTCAGATTTACACGAGATGGGGGTGCAAATCGAAGATGCAATGAAACAAGGTCTGTTTGACCACGACAGGGAACAACCGAGGAGGACTTTCAACCGTAACAACAATGCGGGCCCGAGTGGCGCTGCAAATACAAGAGCCTCGGAAGTCAGTATGGTCACCACCACTCCCCCTCCCCCTTCAAGGCCCATGGCTGCCACACCCTTCTCCGGCGCGTCCGGAAGCAACACACAAACCACCAGATTCCAACCTCGAGGCCAAAGAACCTTCACCCCGTTATATATGCCCCTGTCCAAAGCTCTAGGGGTATTGATCAGGAAAAAGCATTTGAAACCCCTGGAGCCGAAGCCACTACCGAATCCACTCCCTCCCTCTCATGACCCTGCAAAATACTGCACGTATCACCAACAACACGGCCACGACACCGACCATTGTTTCAGATTACGTCATGAGATCCAAGACCTTATCGACAAACAGGTGATCGTGCCTCCCGATAAACCCAATGTCACAACCAACCCTCTCCCACCACATAACCAAGCTCCCCCTCCCAACAGAATCAATTTTATCCAAACTGGGGTCGCATCTTACGATCCCAGTATCTATATCACCCCATCCTACCTACCCAAGCCGGAGGTGTTCCTCCCCGATTGCACTGACTTCTTGTGCATGGTGGACATCTCCAAAACCCAACCAGAACCGACGGTGGTGACCGGCGAAGATAGGGCAGGGCAGATTTCAGGAGAGAATGAGATTGTTGAATCTGGGACTGGACAGAGTTTTGCTGGGGGAGCCTATGATCCAAGCGAATACATCCTATCAACGAGCCGAATTGGGCTAGGTATAGAATTGCCAGAGACAGGAGAGCTGTGCATGATCCGAGGGGATGGATCTGGGCTAGGGGCAGATGATCTGACAGCCGTAGAGGAGGACTTTGCCAACCTGCAATTTTTCGATGACTAGGAACCGGGGGATGCGTCAATCAACTGGTTCGACTATGAGGAATCGGCGGAGGCCACTGGATGGTTCAAGGATCAACCAGATGAAGTGGAGGAAGCCCAACCAGAACAGAGCCCGGCAGGGGCAGGAGTATCAGCTGTGGCCGGAATGGCCGGAAGTCAAGTTGTATCGCCGGAGAGCGCCGGTGCTAAGAATTCCGCTCGAGACTTGGGCATTATGGATACGGGAATTGTTGAACAACCAGCTGTACTGATGCAGCTGGAACGAGAAAAGTTTGAGGATGCCGAGAGAATTAGGAAAGCTAAGGGCCCTGAGGGGACTGAAAGTGTTGTGTGCACGAAGATAGAGAATGCTGCGAGCATGTGGACAGAGAGTACTGCGAGTGCAACTGAACCGGAGCCAGACAGGTGTCTGTTGGCTGCCGACGGAATGTGGTGGGAAGACGATGACTTATGTCTTGCCCACACAGATGAAGACTGGGGAAATAATCAACCGGATGACACTTGGTACCTCGATGAGGTTGACCATATGACGAGAAGTGGGCGGTACTTCAAACCCCCACACCTGGACCAACCCGAGGCATCCGGGAAGGATAGAGAAGCGGAGAAACAGAAGGAGAAGCAGATTGAAGAGGAAGCTGTGCTGAAACAGTTAAAAAAGATACAAGCAGACATCTCCATCTGGGGACTGCTAATGGCATCACGAGTACATAGGGAAGCTGTCCTGTCTGCTATGGACAAGTCCAAACTCTCCATAGACACCACGCCTGAACAGTTGGTTGGGCTGGTTTTTCCGGGAGGAGGTTCCCCGGCATTAACCTTTTCGGACAAGGAACTACCGCCTGAGGGCACAAATCATAACAAACCTCTCTATGTTTCTGTGGAATGTAGAGATAAGTGGATACCGGTGGTACTTGTTGATACCGAGTCTGCGATTAATGTCTGCCCGACCAGAACGGCATATGCAATGGGGTTGAAGCCCGTGGACTTCGTCCCAACTACTCAAGTGATCAGAGCATACGACAATACCAGCAGAGAAGTGATGGGGACTGTTAAAATTCAAACCAAGGTTGGTCCAGGACAACACAGCATTGAATTTCATATCTTGGACGTTCCCGCAACCTTTAACCTACTTTTGGGGCGACCGTGGTTGCACCAGGTCAAAGCAGTCTCTTCCACTCTACATCAGATGCTAAAGTACCCTCACGGGAAAGGGGAAGCGATCGTTTTCAGGAATTCATCAATCCATCCGCCGCTGGAAGTGTCCACACATGTCTTGGAGATCGAGCACGGCACGGAGGATGTGTTTTTATCAGGGTTCACTTTGGCCGAGGCTCAAGTGGTGCAGAATGTCATGGCTGTGAATGAGGGTATGTACGTCAGTGCTCAATCTGTCTACCTCATGAACAAGCTACAACATATCCCCGGAATGGGATTAGGAAGAAGCGGCCGGAAAGGCATCGCGGTATCGGCCGAAGTGCCACACAACCCTCACACCTTTGGATTGGGTTATCTGCCCACCAAAGAGGAATTGGGTGAGGAAAGGGAAAGAAATGGCTGGAAGGGCCAGAGCAAAGAAGGCTGGGAAGCCATTTGAGTTAATGCATAGGCCCATCTGGGGTACCCTAAACAGACGCTTCGTCCGGGAGGGGGAAGACTTTCCATTCTGCGGCTTCCCAGAACCATGGCTGAACGCGGAGAGGAAGCGCGTGCCTGGTTTTGAAATCTTCTTCGACTTACAATTACCTGGGGATGACGTTGCCGAAGCGCAGACAGACCCACCAACTGAGGTTGAGCAGTGTAAAGCAGTGGATTCTGAGAGTACCGAGCTTGAAATGGGGGTAGCACTGGCTTGTCTACTTTCAGATCCTCCGATCGACCAAGAGTGCTTGGGGGATAACTCTTCGGTTTCCGTGATTGGAGATGAAATAGCTGCGGGCTTTCCAGCGCCGATCTTGGATGCATCTATCGCACCTTCTCTCATCTGGCAATATGAAGAAGGCTTTTTATCTAGCAGCTCCGGGTCAGGTAGTGAGCCGGAATCTGATTCCACCGAATCTTGTGCGTCGGAATCAGGTTCCAGCTCGACTGAGTCTGAGTCCGGTATTCCTGGGGGTGATAACCCGGATGCCACAGTCCTGTCTAGGTCGTCATTTTCATTTTCTTTTGAGTCTGTTGTAACAGAGGAATCTGACGGCTTGGAAATATTTAATGAGAATGATGTGGATGTGGTTTCTGAGTATTTTTCTGTGCCTTTGATTTATTGCTTAAATCAGGATTTTCAAAATTTTGATGAAAACAACGAGGGAGAAATTCCTCCAGTTTTGCAACGGTTAATTGATTAAGAGCAGGAAAGATTTGTTAAACCCTTAATGGACGAAATCACTACTGTGAATGTTGGTACTGAGAAGGACCCGCGGCTGGTCCAGATCGGGTCCACGTTGTCTTCGGAGGAACGCGAGCTCTTAGTCGCTTTATTAAAAGATTTCAAAGATGTTTTTGCGTGGTCCTACGAAGACATGCCTGGAATTGATCCTGAGATTGTACAACACCGGATCCCTCTTGATCCCGAGGCCCGCCCTGTCAAACAGAAACTCAGAAGGATCCGCCCGGACTGGGCTCTCAAAATTAAGGAAGAAGTCACCAAGCAAATTGACGCAGGGTTCCTGCTGGTATCCGAATACCCAACTTGGTTGGCCAACATTGTTCCGGTGCCAAAGAAGGATGGCAGAATTCGGGTCTGTGTAGACTTCAGAGATTTGAACAAGGCCAGTCCGAAGGACGACTTTCCCTTGCCACACATTGATGAATTGGTGGATTTCACGGCAGGACACGCCTTGCTTTCGTTTATGGATGGTTTCTCAGGCTATAATCAGATAGTAATGGCACCCGAAGACCGGGAGAAGACTGCATTCACTACCCCGTGGGGTACATATTGTTATAGAGTGATGCCATTCGGGTTAAAAAACGCTGGAGCTACTTATCAACGGGCAGCAACTACAATATTGCATGATATGATCCATAAAGAGGTCGAGGTGTATGTGGACGACATGATTGTCAAGTCCAAAGAAAGAGAAGGCCACTACACCACCTTACAAAAATTCCTCCAAAGGATCAAAGAGTTTCGGCTGCGATTGAATCCCCAGAAGTGCACGTTTGGTGTTACAGCAGGGAAGATGCTAGGGTTTCTGATTACACAAAGGGGCATCGAGGTCGACCCTCCCAAAATCAAGGCCATCTTAGAAATGCCACCACCAAGGACTGAAAAGGAAGTGCGAGGTTTTCTGGGTAAAGTGCAATTCATAAGACGGTTTATTTCTAAATTAACCTTGACTTGTGAACCACTTTTTGGTCTCCTGAAAAAAGGAAAGAAATTCCAATGGGACGGCCGATGTCAAGCAGCTTTTGAACAGATCAAAGAATATCTATAGAACCCGCCCGTGTTGTCACCACCAGAGCCGGGGAGACCGTTGATATTGTACCTTTCGGTAACTGAGACTACCATGGGCTGCATGCTCGCGCAGGAGTCAGAAGACAAAGTGGAAAGGGCCATCTACTATCTGAGCAAAAAGATGCTGGATTACGAGACCCGCTATACACTGCTGGAGAAGGCTTGTTTGGCCTTGGTATGGGCTACCAGGAAGCTGCGGCACTACCTGTTAGCTCACTCTGTAATGTTGGTTTCACGATTGGATCCCATCAAATATCTTTTCGAGAAACCAGCACTTATGGGTAGGCTAGCTCGTTGGCTGCTGTTGCTCTCCGAATTTGATTTGAAGTATGTAACGCGCAAGTCAGTAAAAGGAAGAGCGGTAGCAGAGTTCCTTGCCGACCACCCGGTTGAGGGGGATGAAGCGGTTGAGTGCCTATTCCCAGATGAACCCATTCTGCACGTCGAAGATGAAACTTGGACGATGTACTTTGACGGAGCGTCAAACCAGTATGGGTATGGGATAGGGGTGTTGCTGATAGCGCCTGACGATTCCCGTATCCCTTTAGCATTCAAGCTCCGGTTCAAAGTCTCGAACAATGAAGCAGAGTATGAGGCATGTATTGCTGGCCTGGAAGCAGCCCTAGAACTAGGGGCAAGACGGTTGGACGTCATTGGGGACTCAAACCTAGTTGTATCTCAAGCAAAAGGAGATTGGAAAGTCAAGGAGGAAAGGACGATAATTTACCACCAAACCTTGGATTTGTTAATTCCTCGGTTTGAGAAGCTAAATTTCACCCACCTCGTAAGAGAGAACAACAGGTTCGCAGATTCACTAGCAACTCTATCTTCTATGATAGACATCCCGTCCGGAGTCCGGATGCGTCCAGTCATTATTGATCAAAAGTTTGCGCCAGCATACGAGTCGATTTCCGCCATAGATGAGGCTCAAGACAGCAACCCCTGGTATTACGACATCTGGAACTTCTTGGAAAAGGAGACGTATCCACTAGGGGCAAATGCCAAGGATAAGAGGGCCATCAGAAGAATGGCTGCTCAGTTCATCATCTGCGGGGGTAAGTTGTACAAAAGGGGTCATCTGGGAATGCATAAGCTCTGTGTAGAAGCTGAAGAGTCGAAGCGCCTGATGGAGGCCATCCATGGGGGGGAGTGTGGTGCACATATGAATGGAGTAATGCTGGCCAGAAAGATCCTCAGACAGGGCTACTACTGGTCAACCATGGAGGAGGATTGTATTAGTTTTGTTCGGCGATGCCACAAGTGTCAAATTCATGCAAACCGCATGAACATCCCGCCGTCAAAGCTGTACAACATGACTTCGCCATGGCCTTTTTCAGTTTGGGGAATTGATGTGATCGAAGCTGTTACCTCGAAGGGGTCAAACGGGTATGAGTTTATCCTGGTAGCGATAGATTATTTCACAAAGTGGGTCGAGGCCCAATCATACGCGGTGTTGAAGGCGTCGCACGTCGCAAAGTTCATCAGAAACAACATCATCTGTCGCTACGGGGTGCCAAACGAGATAATTTCAGATAATGGTTCCCACTTCAAGAAAGAAGTGATAGACTTGTTGGAAAAATACAACGTGGCTTTCCATAAGTCATCTACATACCGACCGCAAACCAACGGAGCGGTCGAGGCCGCCAACAAGAATATCGAGCATATACTGGAAAAGATGGTGGAAACCTATCGGGATTGGCCAGACAAGCTGCCATTTGCTCTGTGGGGCTACAGGACTTCAATCAGAACTTCTACTGGAGCGACTCCGTATTCATTGGTCTATGGAATGGAGGCTGTTCTACCCATCGAGATTGAGGTTCCGTCGTTACGAGTATTGGCTGAGTGCCAAATAGCCGAAGCAGATTGACAGCAGAGCAGATTTGAAGAACTCATGCTCTTTGATGAAAGAAGACTGAAAGCACTGTACCACATCCAAGGCTATCAACGCAGAATTGCCCGGGCTTTCAATAAGAAGGTTAAGTCCAGGAATCTGAAAGAAGGAGATTTGGTGCTCAAAGACAACCGAGCTCCCATCCACGACCCAAGGGGCAAGTTCAAACCCAATTGGACTGGTCCTTACATCATCAAAGCTATCTGGTCAGGTGGAGCTGTGGTTCTGATGGATCTAGATGGCTTGGAGTTCTCACAACCGATCAATATGGACAAGTTGAAGAAATATTACCCTTGAGAGGCTCGCTAGGCCGAAAACCCGAAAGGGCGACCTAGGCAAAAGTCAGAGCACAAAAAATTAGAAAATATAAAAACTGAGCTCGCAAGGTTGAAAACCCGCAAAGGGCGGCCTTGGCAAAAGTTAGAGCGCAAAAGGAGAGTGAAAATACTCGAGTGAACCTCGGCCTGAACTGCGTAAGGCTTGATTCCCATCTTTGGGATATGTAGGCAACTTCACCCTGAAGTTCAGCCATAAACTTTTCCCCGATCAACTCTGTCCATTTTGATCATCTCAGTCATCTTTATCCATCAGCATTTATCGCGATCTTCGGTACAGTGCTATTCAGACTAGGGGCAACTTTCCGTTGCCGCGACGGTGCAAAGTTACTCAGACTAGGGGCAACTTTCCGTTGCTATGCAGTGTCGCATTGTTCTTCAAACTAGGGGCAACTTTCCAGTTGCGGGGATCTGGGGTTGTGCATCTCAGTGACAGATCTTCGGCGTGTCCATTTCTGATCCACATCGAAAATAGTTTTTAAAAGTTTTAATAAAAGTCGACTTTGTTCAAATTAATCTTTTTACGACTAAGACCATTTTTGGACCAAAGCGGAAAATTTTCAGTACCACAACCTTCAATTTCATTGATTTCAAAACAGAGTTCTCCTGCTCTTGCATACAATCGAGGTTGCTTTTTTATTACATTCATAAAGAAAACTTGAAAATGCTAAATAAGCAATAAATTTGGGGCATAGTTGAGTCAAGTATCTCTGCGTCCCCTCCCAGAGCTGGACGAAGCATCTGATGCCAAGATAGGCCCAACCTGTGCCTCCTCGTTGAGCCAATCCAAGCACTCATCGGACAAAGTGGAACTGAAAGTGGAAGCAGGGGCCAGGAGCTCTCTAGTCCTCCATGCTGTGGCATATCGGGCAAGCTGTGCACCCCGGATCGGGAAAGCGGCTGGGTACTCAATCCCCTCCGGTGGGCAGGTCTGATCATGACCGAACTGACGCAGGAACCGGAACGGAAAATAGAATACGCAGTGGGTTAGACCAATCAATTGGATCCCAATCAGCCGGGACATACTATAGCTCATTGCCGGGAGGTTGAGCCAAGGACAACACCAAGCAATGCCGTCTGCGGACAAATTGCACATCCAATCAAACCACCACCTTTCGTCAAGAGCATTGACTAGGCGCTGCCGAAAGAAGTAGCCTCGAGCTGAATAGGCCGGGCAAGAGTCCATAACCTGCAACTTGTCCATTAACCATACCTGGGGGAGGGATGGAAAATGAGAGAATAAAGAACAGAGAGATGTACGATGAGAGAAAAGTAAGACAAGGGTTTTTTGAGAAAAAACCGAGCCTGAGGGTCGAGTGATGTGAGCAAATATATATGTAAGGTTGGGTGGGAAACATTACCTGCAGCAGCAGTGGACTCCCAGCAAACCTAGTCGCCTCCCGGCGATAGACAGAATCTAAACCCATCAGCGTCTCGGCCAAGGTCATAGCGATGCAGCTCTTTCCCTCTCTCTAGCCTTGGGCAACTTCAATCAGGCGAATGCTAGCTCCGCCGAAGCCCGAGGAAAGCAGAAAGTGAGACAACAAACACAAGCAGAGAGCGTGTTGCCGGAAACCCTGCCAATAATGGTTGCTGCGGTCACCGGCGTCGGAAAAACGATGGATCAAGCCGAGGATGTCCAGTTCCCCACTGCAGATCAGAGATCGAGCATCATGCGCCGTGAGCCCACACATCCGCCCTAAAGCCTGGGCGTGGCCAAAACGGAGCTGGGGCAAGATCACTTCAGAGCATTCAGACTCCATCAAAACCTGAAAATCTTCGAAAGTGGGACATACCTCTTGGCCGCCGAAGCTAAAAACGTGCGTCACTGGGTTCCAGAACCTTGCCGCGGCATGGAGAAAAGGGAGATGTAGCGGAGTACGGCTCAGCGTGAATAGTGCATTCAAACCAAAACCCCGGAAGTTCAGCTTTTCCGAGCCATCTAGAGAAGAGATCCAAGATGTGAGATTTCCCGTAAGAAACGCCTCCATCTTTGTGTAAAACTAAGATGAAATGAATGTTCCCGAAGTTGAGGCTTTTATAGAGGGAAAAACACTATTCACGGGGACACGTGTCAAAATTTAGGTGGCTGCAGGAATAAGTGGCCGGCCGGCCACCTTTTCTGGCTGGCCGGCCATTCTCTTTTTCAAAAACTGGCCGGCCGGCTCCCCCTCTCCATAAAATTGGCCGGCCGGCTCCCAAAGGTGGCCGGTAATGCTCCAGTGTATCTCCTTGGCCCTGTTTTACCCTTCGAGGGAAAGTTTCAAGCATTTCCATGCAACGGGAGAGTCAAAGGCCTTCATTTCCCTCTGTCTCGGATGCGTTCCGGTGCCCAGATCGTCCGAAGTACACTCTGTTGTTGCTAAGTTTTGTTTATCGAGTTGTTGTTTTGATTATCGAGTTGTTGTTTTGCTTATCGAGTTGTTTGTCGAGCGGACGTGTTTCGTGTTTTCGAGTCATTGCTCTCTGTTTAAACAATCTTTGTTTAAGTCTTGTTTATTTACGTTGTCAACACTGTTGTATTTTGCTTATTGAGTTGTAAACTTCCTAAGGTTCTGTTATATCTTAGTACGTTGAGTTGCTTAGTTTGTTGCGTCGGTTCACTACCTGACTTGGTGATTACACAATGCACATTCCCATTCAATTTCATTTTTGTACAAAATAAAATGATGCGATACGATGCTAAAAGTTTAAAATACAAACACCTTTTCAAAAGCTGTTTCATTCCATCATGTTTTACAACGAACGAAGGTAGAAGTTTTACAAAAAATAAAACTGCCTAACAATGTGCAAAGTGCTACAAACTACTAGCAAAAAGAAAAATAAAGCAGGAAACAGCAGCATCAATGTCCTCGGGAGCGGGAACGAGAAGCACTCCTCATCCTCTTCTGCGGGACAACCTCTGCACCATCATCATCATCCGGGTCGGAGCTGTCGTCCTCAAGATCCCCCTCAGCCTCGCCTCTGTTCCCCAAACCAAGACCGGAGCCCCCCTCCCTAGCAGATGTCTCTGACTGGCGGTCGGTAACCTTTTCCTCCTCCTCCTCCTCCTCGGGCTCCGCCTCTACAACGTGTGCCCTGCGTCTGCGGGAGGACCCTCCTCGAGCTCCTCGAAAAGGCCTGGATGGCCCAGCTCCTCGGAAAGGCCTGGATGGCCCAGCTCCCTGAGAAGGCCCAGATGGCCCAGCTCCGTAAAAAGGCCTAGATGGCCCAGCTCCCCAAGGAGGCCCAAGTGGCCCGGCCCGCGGCTGAGCATATACAGGAGGCATCTGAAAATGAAAAGTTCAATACATCAGTTCAAATATGAAAATCAGATACGAGTACAGTATGTGAGTGGGGTGTGTGTCAGATGTGCTCTACAATACAGAAGAATGTTCAAAACCAGTGTGTCATATGCAATGGCATATGCAATGCAATATGGCAATTCAATATTCGCCCAATGGCATATGCAATGGAATATGGCAAAAATGGCATATGCAATATGGAAAAAATGGCATATAGAATGCAACATGGACTTATATTAACATGAGAGAGCCTCAGCCACACTCACATAAGAGGCCGATGGATGAAAATGAAGTGCCTCGAAATGCGTGCACACGGGCACGCAAATCGAGGCAATGACATATGCAATGCAATATGGCTAAAATGATATGCAAACATGCTAATGGATTTTCAGCAATGAAATGTGGGGGAAAACGGCCCCGAAATGAGGCGAAAACACACCCGATGCATGGAATCTCTCCCGAAATGCAAAATTAGGCGCATAGAATGAACTACAGCTATACAAAGCATGCATAATTGGTACATGGAATGAAAAAACAGAAGCAAGGAAGCCTCAAAATAAGCATTTTTCCAGTACAAATCATGGCCAAACAGCAAACAAGGATAGGGCAACAATGGCATGCAAAAATAGGGGCCAAGAGAGGGCAATGAAACAAGTGGTATATGCAAAGCCCAAACTGAAAAATTCCCTTCTACAACATTGAAGAGAGACCAAAAATATGAACATTTACAGAACTGTAAAAACCCCAAAACAGTATACAAACATGCTAGAAATGCAATGCAAAATGAGGCTCAAAAGAGGCTATAACACAAAGTATACAAAATATTCCACAAACGGCCAAAGACCCTTAATTAAATATGAATAATGGGCCAAAATAAGACTATTTTTAGTACTGTAAAAAGGCCAAAAACCGAAGCATGATAGGCTGCCAAAACATGCAAAAATGGGGACCAAAGAGGGAATATAAAGGCAAGTGTAGCATGGAGGTCCCAAACAGTGTTGAGCCCTTCTTCAATGTTGAATAGGGGCTCAAAATAAGCCTGTTTTTAGTTCTATAAAACGCCCAAAAATGAAAGCATAATGGGCTGCCAAAGCATGCAAGAAAAGGGGACCAAGGAGGGATATAACATGAAGTAGCATATGGAGGTCCCAAACCATGAAAGGCCCTTAATAAAACATGAATAATGGACCAAAATAAGACTATTTTTAGTACAGTAAAAAGACTAAAAACCGAAGCACAATAGGCTGCCAAAGCATGCAAGAAAATAGCATTTAAGGGAGGTATTGAAGCAAGTGCAGGATGGGGGGCTCAAACAGGGTTGAACCCTTAAGAAAAAGTGAAAAAGAGCTCAAAATAAAGCCACTTTCAGTTATGGCCGGAGCTCAAAGCAAAAAGCATATATGGCTAAGAAATGTTGCAAAAATAAGCTTAAAAAGGGGGAAATGGCAACTCACCCTTGTAGACCACTCTTTGGTTGCTCCTTGGACCAAGTTGCAGCACCTTTAGCCTCTGAGAAGCCCTCCTTGCTGCTGGAAATGGAGTCGTGGTGGTGGTGCTTGGTGTTGATGAAGAAATGAGGTGTAGAACTTGGATGTTTTTGAGAAAATGAGAGAGATAGAGGGAGATTTGGATGCAAGACTTGATGACAATTTTTCTAACCCCTTCTACAAAGGCTTACAGCTGGTTATAAGGAACAAAAAGAGGGTGTAAAGGTGGGGAAAATGTGGGGGAAAAGAAGGTAAGTTTTCCCCCAAAAAATATCCCCTAGATTGAGATATTTTCTGGGGGATACAGCTATACAGCTGTAAAGTGTGTGTTGCAAGGAACATGGCCGGCCACCTTTTGGAGCTGTAGGTGGCCGGCCGGCCACCCCCCCTAGCCGGCCGGCTAGGGGTCAAAAAGGTCAAATTGCTTTAGTGGCCGGCCACCACAAAAAGGTGGCCTCCCAGGTCTCCTCTTCACAACCCTGTGGTTCGAATTTGGAAACTCTAAAACAGGAGAGAGAACAAGCCACTTCTAGGGGGGTCAAAAGGGTCAGGTGACATTAGTGGCCGGCCACCAACTTTTAGGATCCTCCCAAGTGTGTACATCACAAGTATGTGGTTCAAAGTTCAAGAAAATGGCCCAAGGGTGTTCAACATTGGCTCAGAAGGAGGGGTTCAAAAGGGTCAAGTAGAATTAGTGGCCGGCCACCAACTTTTAGGGTCCTCCCATGTGTGTACATCACAAGTATGTGGTTCAAAGTTCAAGAAAAAGGGCCCAGGTTGTTCAACATCAGCTCGGAAGTGAGAAAAAACGGGCGTCGGAGGGTGCCGGAGGAGCAAAAACTGGTTGTTGAAACAATTGCTGGCCTCCCACCCTTCTACGGCCTTCCCGGTGATAAAACAGAGGTACCTGCCAAAAATGAACAAAACCCGATGCGAAACGAATGCTCGGGGACCAAAACACGCAATTCGGGGTCCCAAAAATGGGCTGTTAAGCACCGAAAGTGGCATTCGGCCACGAAGTGGGTTTCTCAGACCCCAGTGTCCCTCAAAAGGGAATAGAAAGGAATTATGCCAAAAATCAGAACAAACGGAGATGGTTAGGCGGTCCCGAACCGAGGCACACGGCCTGACGGCTCCGAAAACCGGGAACCGGGCCCCGAAATGGGCAAAATGGCCTACGGCCACCAAATGTAGCCCACGGCCACTGAGAGATGGTCTACGGGACCTCTCCCTCCCCTCAGGAAAAGAGACAGAGAAAATCGAGTCTGGTTCGCAAACCGAGGCAAGGCACAGAAGAGGGTTCAGAAATCCGGAGGCAGGGCTCACGGCCGCGACTCTGAAACTTCTGAACGAGCACATTATGCAACATCACCAAGCGCTCAATCAGTGACGTCTGAGTCTTAAGGTCGGTCAAAAATGGGGTGTCTACAGGACCCGCCGAGCTAGGGCAAATGTGTAATAAGTGTGCGTGAGTGTGTGTATGTCTTCCAACCCCACGTCTTTCTTCCCTTTTATTTACCCGCTTATGATGGTAGACTAGGTCATATTTAAATTAGCATACCTTATGCTATGCATGCGTGCATCCACACATTTGTCTTACATGCATCGGGCTCGGCGCATTACTCTAACTGCATTTGTATTTCAATACGTGATTAGTTGTAGCATTTCACATGTCATTATAGATTAGCCGAGCCTATCTTAATCGCATTTTGCATTAGCCATCTTAACATGAACTAGGATCATGCATATGATTACTAACTAGTTTTTGTTTTGGCTCGGAGTACTAGGTAAGCATTTATGCTTTAGCATACCGCATGCGTGTGAATGTTGCCATAACAGCATGATTACCATGAGCCTAGCTGCTTATGTGATATAACTGCTCGAATGCCTGTGGATGGAGGTTGAATTATCTAAATTGGAATAATGCATTAAAACTGTGAGTTTTAAGCCCACTAGATAGTGGCAAAACCATCTTTTCTAAAAGCCCACTTGAGGGTGGCAAACCCTGCATTTTAGCCTACTTGTGAGTAGCAAACCATTTTCAAAACAAATATGAAATGTTTTGTTCCAATTTAGGCGATTTGGTCTATACTTGTTTGCTGTGCGCATAACATAGTAATTCTAGGCTAATAATTGGAATAAGAACACATAATGCTTTCAAAACAAGATATCACGGTTAGTAGAGGCCGATCTTTGATCGGGCGAGAGGGGGTGCTCATAGCTGACCTTCCCCAATCGTACCGAAGTTCCCGAGCCGAGGCAACTTTGGTGATGATGGATACGTGGCCTTTGGCACCGAGTCAAGGTTTCCTAAATTCCCCCTTTAAAAAATATTTAGGTGGCGACTCTGTATCTGGCAAAGCAGTCCATGTTTGGCGCTTCTTTCAAAAATCTGTTTTCTCAAAACGATTTGCCAGATTTGGACTCTTTGGTTTAGATTAAGAACCATGACACAAATTGAGTCCGAACTGTAGCGGGGTCCCTCACGGACGTGTTACAGCTTCAACCCATTGTTCAGATCCATTCCAGGCACTCTATATTGGTAGGTTGTAAAGCCAGTATACCCTATTTTCTTAACCTTATCCCTCATGTCAAGCATGCTAATTTTGTTCACATTACAAAAGTCAAAGCAAGAAACCTGGCCTCCTAAGTAGACCCTATGGTCCCCACGTCCAAAAGCTCTACCATGGTGAAACTTTATGGTGAAAAAGGATCCTTCTATTATTTAGAAGAACATTGTCTTCCAGAGGAAGTACACACGGGGACCATTAACATACACGCACATATATATAACATCTAAAAAACATATATATATATATATATATATATATCAATGTCAGTGTTTGTATATATATGTAATAAACATCAACAAAATTAAATCACACCAAATAGAAAATAGTTTCGAAAAAGTAATGTTGTAGAATGAACCATCAACCAAAAAATCAAACCAAAATAATATATTGCATTGCACAACAACAACAATACATAGAACAAATGTCAGATCACAAAAAAATCAACGAAAATAACAAAACTTAAAAAAAAAAAAAAAAAAACCATATTGCGGCGGGATAATGTCATTTGCAACCCTTTGGGTACCCATCTTCAACGCCAATGTTTGCGTGTAATTTTGTGAATATCTTAAATAGTTCCCTCTTAAATCTATTATAATTTTGTGTTTAATGGTGAAAGCCCCATTTTTTTTTCTCTAAACAAATTAGACGTGCCCTAATTCATGAGAGTGAAGAGGGTAGTGTCTATTTGGGCGGGAAATAGGTTAAAACAATGACTTTGACCTTGGAAAGTGCTCAGGTGGATTGCAAGAAATTTTTGTCCGCAAAGCAAACATCAGTTTTCTAAGTTCATTGTTTGGAATAATGTTCAAAATTTAGGATCAAATGTGTTACAATTGAAAAATCAGGAGCCAAAGTGACACAAACTCCAAACTATAGGGACCATTATTGTAATTCGCCCTTAGATCTAAGGTAAAATCTTATTTGGTGGTAAAGACGTGCCAAAAAAAAGGTTGCCAAAAAATTGATTGGAAAATTCACTAGAAAATTGGCAGCAATCAGCGACAATAGGTGGTGGTGGTGGTGGTGGTGGTGAGATAGAAAAATAATTGATATTCAACAGATATTAATGCGTTAAATGAGTGACATGCTTCACATTTCAACAGATAGTTTGATAAATTCCAACATATAGATAGATAGGTTGATTTCAACAAATAGTTGTTCTTTTGGACAAATTGTGTCCTTTTGGCCCGAAGAGATTAGAGTTTCGGCCTAATGGCCCAAAAGATTTAGAAATTAACTTATGGCCTGAAGCCCCATTTTATTATTGTGTAGGAGAATAGTTAGAAATTTTATTTTTTCAATTAATTATGCTAAATAAAAAATTCTAACGAGGTATTTGTAATTTTTCAAATCATATGGGACAATCTGTATTTTAAATAAATCTCAAGGGTTGTATTTGTAATTGAGTAATGTTATACAAACAAAAATGAGAAATTCTACTTACACTACAAAACTATCTCCTTACACCCTTAAAATTTTAAAATTTTATTTTATTTGTCTTACAAAATTTACAATACCATTACTACTCTTATCCCTACCATTCACTTTTCTCCTTACATCAAAACCTTTTAAACCCTAGTTTCTTCACCTCTAATTGATATAACCATTGCTGCTGCTTGTAACTGTCGTCGCCGACCACAACCATGCAAGCTCTCATCGACATTGCCACCGTCACTGTGTGCAACTGTCGCCACTGACCACCACCATGCAAACCCCCATTGTCGTTGCTGCCACCTTGAAAGGTCTCACTGCCGTTGAAATCATATTGGCAACTACCTCCGTAGCCTCACCGTCGCTACGACCACCTCTTCTGCAACCCACCAATGGTAACCCAATCCCACTCTTTTGCGACCTCGTACCCATCTTTGCTGTCATAACCTAGCTCTGCTCCTTGTTGCTCCACCGCGAATAGAACCACTGCGATGGCGCTACCTTTGCCATTGTAACATCGGATAGAGCATTCAGAGAGAGAGAGAGCGAGAGAGAGAGAGAGAGAGAGAGAGAGTAACTAGATCTATTTCAGATCTAAAGAAAGAAGAAGAAAAAGAAGAAGAAGAAGAATGAGGGGAAGTAGAAGAAGAAGAAAGCGGTGACGGGAGGAGATGGGGGCGACGGTGGAGGAAATGGGTGAGGCGGAGAGGGCCTGGGTAGAGGAGAAAGGTGGTGGAGTGATGGCGGTGTGGCGGTGACGGTGGTAGGCCGGTGGAAACGGTGGTGATAGAGTGGAGGTAAAGAAACTAGGGTTTGCAAGGTTTGGGTGTAAAGAGAAGATTGAATGGTAGGGCGATAATAGAAATGATATTATAAAAAATGTAAAAAAATAAAATGAAAATTTAAAATTTTAAGAGGGTAAGGAGATAGTTTTGCAGTGTAGGTAGAAGTTTTCCAAAAAATTCATACATAATGATGTGGCTTATTATTGGAGACCTGTCACTTTAAAACAAAATACCATTGAAGATGGATTTATTTACAATAATGACATCGCCACATCATTATCATTTTTTTTGGTATGAATTTTATGTGTGTTTAGAATTCAATTTTGGTGAAAAAGAAAATTTGGGATAAGGGAAGAATTTTAAAAAAAAAAATTGATAAAAGAATTGCAGTATTTGATATCAAATTAAACCTTTTACTCAAATTGAGAATCAAATTAGATGAAAAACTCGCAAAGGTTGGAGATGGTCTAATGGTTTAGGCTGCTCCAATAATTGCTGAAAAGGTGAGATCTGTTGCCAAAACTGGCTTTGCTGCTACTGCAATAAAGGCAAAACTGTTTGCAGATCATGAATAGAAGAGCGTGAAATTCAAATAATATTATAAATCATCAGGTATATTTGTTGGGATGTTCTTATTTTGTGAAGACTTTAGTTATTCATAACTTTAATGTTATGTTTCTTCCTAATTCTAATGTTTTCAATGAATAATTGATTCTTTCAATTAAATTGCATGGGCATTGCCTTAGGCTTCAATTGTAACCTAGTTTTTCATAATTTGTACTATTGTATCATGAGGTTGTGTTTGGTTGGAGGATTTGATGAGAAAAATGAAAAAGGAAAAGGAAATGCAATCCTAGTTTTTGTTTGATTATAATGAAAAACACAAGGGGAAAAAAAAAAGTGAGAGAGAAATGCAATCTCACTTTTTACCTTCTGAGTTCACTTAGACTGTGTTTGGTTCTTTCTCCGTTTCCCAACTCAACCGAACTTAGTTTGGTATTTGAATCATATCAATTCTTTCTCATTTTCTTTCTATTTCCTCATCAAATCAAAATTTTTAAAGGCGAATGCATAGCTTGAGGCGTTTTAGTGTAAGACTCATGGCGTTGAGATGTAAGCATTTCAAATTTCAAATTTTAATATTTAGTTAAAAATTAAATTAAACATTTTAAAATAGTAAAAAAAATGAAAACAAAATTAAATATAAAGGTGTAAATACCTTTTACGTTAAGGCGTTGAACGTTTTACTGCATAGAAAAATTTTTTCCTTCACTGAAAGTGAAATTGATATTATTAATTTTAGGGATTGAGCTTCTCACTTGGCCATTAATTGTGTTTTTCTCTTAATTGATCATTTACTTAATTTTTCCTGTAGAATATAGTTGCAAAAAGGGATTCTTTTTATTTTTTTATGTTTAAACAATCTAATAGACTAAGTTTAACAAAAGCCCAAGGCAACCTTTTCATGTGTATACTCCTCACATGCTTATGCGCAAAAAGTGTACAAAGCGCACCTAAGGCGCATGTCTCAAACTATGATGCGCAAGCCTTTGGGGAGTAATGCCTAAAAATCAAAGTCTTGATGCGTTTTGCCTTAGCCTCAAGGCGAGCCTTAGGA
The DNA here is from genome assembly GCF_055761805.1 of Camellia sinensis. Taxonomy (NCBI): domain Eukaryota; kingdom Viridiplantae; phylum Streptophyta; class Magnoliopsida; order Ericales; family Theaceae; genus Camellia; species Camellia sinensis. Next base: position 149,412,374 of record NC_138963.1, read on the forward strand.
AAGCTTTTTACAACTTTGCATCAAATCATTCAACCAAACACATACTTAGTGTATATCAAACTATTGTATTTAGTTGCATCTTTTTCTTTTTTCTTTTTCTTCTTAGGTTTTCCTTGTTTGTCTAGGTATAATAAATGGTTGATTTCTTTCTAACTGGGCTTTTGGTACAATGAATGTATATTGAAGTTGCCAAAGTAGATGTTGGACTAATTGGGTTACAATTGAAGCCCTCCCTGCCCATTGATTGATTGAGTCTATAGGCATTGGACCTTAAGGCCCTATTTGATTGGGAGATATGAAGATTGGGATTGGATATTATATCCGGTGGGGTCTATATATCCCATGTTTGTAATTTTTTTTGAAGGGGATATAATATCCGGTGGGATTGTATATCTCTCAAAAGTGGAGGATATACAATACCCCCCCATTATATCATATCTCCTTGGTTGGGATATGATGTAAAAAGTCCAATTTACCCTTTTGTCTATCTAACATAATATAATTTAATATATTTTTTTGAATTTAATATAATATAATTATTGAATTTAATATGATATTATTGAATTTAATTTAATATAATATAATTTAATATAAAATTTTGAATTTAATATAATATAATTTAATATAAATTTTGAATTTAATATAATATAATTATTGAATTTAATTTAATTTAATATAATATTATTTAATTTAATACAAAATTTGAATTTAATATATTATAATATTATTTAATTTAATATAATATTATTGAACTTAATTTAATATAATACAATTTAATATAAATTTTGAATTTATAATATAATATAATATTATTTAATTTAATTTAATATAATATAATATTATGAGGGCAATCTTGAAAATTACTTATTATATCCCACAATATATATTGTAAAACAAACATGCATAACATATATCCAATCTTATATATCAAGTCAACAAACATGACTTGGGGGATACACTATCCAATACCTATATCCTATTTATTATATATCCTGACTAAATTTCACATCATATTATATCCTCCATTTTATATCCAGTGAAACAAACGGGGCGTAAGTGTTCTAGGGAGGGCATTTTCTATATAGAATCAATTTTAAGGGGTAGGTTGTCTTTCAGATGTTGATAAAACTGCTGATGATGATTTCAGTTCAAAGTACTGCATCCCTAGTTTGCTTTTAGTTATTAGTGTTAGGATGAAGTGGCTTCTGTTAGGTTTTACCAGATAATTTGCTGATGTTATTAGTCACTACAATAAAATTGGTGTGTATATGGTGTAAATCCTTCTTGAGCTTTTCTGTGTCATTTCCTCCTCTGCTTATGAGGTTTGCTGATAAATTATATCACCACCACTATTCGGCCATGTTTGTTTGGGCGGACTGGATTAGCATTCCCATGACTAATAATCCTAGGACTATGAATCCGTTGGATTATGTATCCTATCTTAACTAATAGTTAAGTTTAAAATAATTAGTCCCTACTTCAATTGTTTAACAAAATATCGGATTAATAATTTTATTGGATTATTAATCCAATCCCAAGCACATGTCCACTCAAACAAACATGCCCTTCATGTTTTATTGTTTTGGTTCATAATGATGATATTTTTGTATCAATTCTGCATAATTTATCAATTAATCTAAATTAAGAAGTGAATGTGGATTATAAAAACCTCTTTCACTCAGAGTTGATGGGATTATGCCAACTTAACTGCCCCAAGTTTAGCGCATTTTACTCCGTTCACAATATTCTCTCAGCCATTCATTTCTGGGTACAGAAATAACCAACCAATCCATCCCCAATTCATGGCCCGACAGCAAATGTATGGACTTGGGCCACGACTGCCACTCATGCCTTTACACCCATCCTCGTCGGTGGCTCCTAATGCTATGTTCAATGCTGCAACAAATGCTCAGCCTGCTCTCAATCATCCGATGCTGAGGCTTGTATTGGGGACTAGCTCTGGTTTAGGTTGAAAATTAGGTAAAAGCAATTCAGTATTGGATGTCTGTAGTTTTATTAACTTAATTAAGTCTTCTCTCTCCTTTTCCATATTAAAGGAGGGAATAAAATAGGGTGATACGGATATAGCCGTGAACTTGTCTGTGCCACATTCTCAAGTTTTAATCTGGAAGGAGTCACTTGGAGCGGTAGTTTTCAGAGGCCCAGTTAATTGGTTGGTTCATGTTGCAGTCAATTGTAATTTGTATTTCGGTGGTGCTACATGCATCAATTAGTGTGCTAACTAATGTACTAACTTATCTTACGACATTATTATTGACCTCACCCATTATCCAATTACAAATACCCAAAACCTGTTAGTACACCAATTGGTATATCAATTGGTGCATATAGTATTATTCTTTGTATTTTTATTGTTAGTGTAGGCACCCCATTTTTGACCGACCTTAAGACTCAGACGTCACCGATTGAGCGCTCGGTGATGTTGCATATTGTGCTCATTCAGAAGTTTCAGAGTCTCGGCTGCGAGCCTTGCCTCCGGACTTCCGGACTCTTTCATACCTTGCCTCGGTTTGCGAACCAGGCTCGGTTTTCTCTGTTTCTCTTCCCGAAGGGAGGGAGAGGTCTCGTAGATCATCTCTCAGTTGCCATAGGCTACGTTTCGCGGTCATAGGCCATTTTGCACGTTTGGAGTCCGGTTTCTGGTTTTTCGGAGCCGCTGGCCGTGTGCCTCAGTTCGGGACCGCTTAACTACCTCCGTTTGCTCCAGTTTTTGGCATGCATCTCAATTACTCCCTTTCGATGGACACTGTGGTCCGAGAGACCAACTTCGTGGTTGAACACCACTTCCGGTGCCTAACAGTCAGTTTTCGGGGCCCCAGGCTGCGCGTTTCGGCCCCCGAACCTTCATTTTGCATCGGTTTGAGTTCATTTTTGGCAGGGACCTCTGTTTCATTGCTAGGAAGGTCAAAGAAGGATGGGAGGCCAGTAATTGTTCTGTCAGCCAACTTTATCCCTTCATCGCCCTCCGTCGCCCGATTTTTCTCACTTGAAAGCCAATGTTGACCACCCTAAGGCCATTTTTTCCAGCTCTAAACCATATATTTGTGTTGTACACACCTGGGAGGCCACCAATATCATATGGTCGGCTAGTAATTGTGTTTGACCCTTTTGAACCCCTCCTAAAAATGGCATTTTCTCTCTCCTGGTTCACTTTCTCCAGTTTTTGACCATATAGTTGTGTTGTGCACACATGGGAGGCCACTAATATGGCATGGCCGGCTACTAATCTTCATTGACCTTTTTGACCCTTGGCCGGCCGGCCATAGGGGGTGGCCGGCCGGCCACCTAAGCCCAAGAAAACTGGCTGGCCATGATCCTCAGCGTTGGTACATTACAAATCTGTATTCCTTTTCCCCAGATTTTGTATCCGGGAGGGGGTTGCCATTTTGGAGGGAAACTTGAATTGTTTCCCCCCCCCTTTTTTTTCCCTCTTTTTGCCTATATAAACCAGCCTCCAGCTCTGGTTTTAAGGGTTACAAAAAATCCCCCCTAAGCTCTTGCTTTGTATCTCTCTTTCTCCATACTCCCAAGCTCAAAACCTCTCAAGTCCAACACCTTTCTCTACACCACCACCTAGCACCATACCTCCAACCTCCATTGAAGCCACTTGAGGTTGTTCTTCAGAGCCTAGGAGTGCTGCAACTCAAGCCAAGAGGCTGTCAAGACTTGGTCTACAAGGGTAAGTTCCATTTCCCCATTTTTTGAGCTTATTTTGCATGCTTTCTAAGTCATTTTTTCTTGCTGTTTTGGGCTCCGACCCTAACTAGAACTAGGCTTATTTTGAGCCATTGTTCATGTTTGTTTAAGGGTATTTACCTGTTTGAGGTCTCCTTGTTGCACTTGCTTCATTATCTCCCTTGTATGCCATCTTCTTGTATAGCATTTTTGGCCTATGTATAAACAGTTTTGAGCTCTGTCATGAACTGAAGAGTAGCTTATTTTGAGCCCTTCTTCAACATTGTTGAAGGTCTCATTTCTGTTTGAGGCTTTCATTTATCACTTGCCTTTATATCTCTCTTTTGGCCATATTTTTTCATGATTTGTTAGCCTCTTTTGCTTCTGTTTTTGGGTTCTGGTCCGAACTACAAATGACCTTATTTTGACCCCCTCTTCATGTTTCATTAAGGGTCTTTCATTGTTTGAGGCATCCTTTATATACTTTGTGTTATATCTCTCTTTTTGGCCTTATTTTGCATAGCATTTTGAGCATTCTTGCATACTGTTTTGGGTCCGACCATCAACTGTAAAGTGCAATATTTTGGGCCCCTCTTCAGCATTGTTGAACGGCCCTCATCTGTTTGAGGCCAGCAGCCGTGACTTGCTTCTTTATCTCACATTTAGGGCTATTTTTGCATGCTGGTTTTGCCCTATTTGTGTTTGCTGTTTGGTCTTGCTTAAAACTGTAAAAATGCTTGTTTTGGGGCTGCCTTGAATCTGTCTTCATACCTCATGTACAAATAATGCATGCTTGATGTAGCTACAAGTCATTTTATGTGCTTAATCTTGCGTTTCGGGACCACTTCATGCATCGGGTGCTATATTGTCATGATTCGGGGCTGTTTCGGGTCATATTTTAGCGCTGAAATTTGCATGTTTGCATATCATATTTCATGCCTTGCCATGTCTTGTTAGAGTGCCATTTCATGCCTTAGGTTCAGTCCTCGGTTTGCGTGCATGTGTGCACGCATTCCGAGTTGTCTCATTTTCGTCTTATGGCCTCCTATGTGAGTGCGGCTGAGCTCCACTTGTGTTGGTGTAAGTCCATTATGCATTGTGTATGCCATTTCATTTCATAGCATTGCGTATGCTAGGTGATATGTTAGCGCATTGTGTATGCCATGTCATCTCGTGCATCGTGTATGCCATTTCATAGCATTGTGCATGCTAGGTTGTATATTAGTTGCATTTCATGCATATCATGCATATTGCATCATGCATGGGATAGGGGTTAGCCCGAGCACGGGAAACGAGGTACGTTTCGTACTCCGAGTGACAGAACGTGTCTCAATTCCAAGTCACCGACACTCCGGATCATCCATGATGGAGTTAGGTTTTAGTTGAGTTTTCATGTGCATTCATTCTATATTGAGTAATGCAAATCGACTCCTCGGCCATCATGCATCGAGATGCGTGATTGGTGGGACGAGGATCGAGGCATGCATACATTTGTGAAAATACATTGCCATGCCCTTTTCCTGCTCTCTGTTGCATCAAATCAAGAATCAGCAGTCTTTCGGGGCTTGGCGCGCTTTCCAAGAATAAATTGCAAACAGAGGCTAATCGGGGCATCGCCGTGGATTTCCGCGCAAGGCAGCCTAGACATGCATCATCCATCATCTGAAGAAGAGTCAAGGCAGTCCCTGGGTTGCATGCCAGTTTACAGCTTTCTTAGTTAAATTTGTAAATTAATTAGGAATCTGTATTGTTTGGACTGTATTATTTGGACTGTACTATTCATTCGGACCCTCTGCGCGAGGGCGTAATTGTAATAAGTGTGCGTGCGTGTGATGTATGTCTTCCAACCCCACGTCTTTCTCCCTTTTATTTACCCACTTATGATGGTTAGATTAGGGCATGTTTCAATTAGCATATAGTATGACAGCATGTTTGCATTCATTCATCTGTATTGCATGCACCGGGCTCGGCGCATCATACTAGCTGCATTGTATTTTCAATTCCAAGTTGAATATATGTTAACTGTAGCATTTCATATGCCATGTCTAGAATAGCCGAGCCTGCTATAGTTGCATTTTTGCATGTGTTGCATTAGGCATTTCTGTATAATTAGGATCATGCATGGATTTCTAATCAGCTTCTTTTTTGGCTTGGAGTACTCGGTGAGTTTTATGCTTTAGCATCCTTGCATGCGTGTGAGTGACTGCCATGAATAGCATGCTTACCATGAGGCTAATTGCTTATGTGATATAACTGCCTGAATGCCTGTGGGTGAAGGTTTGGTTATTTGGATTGGAACAATTCATCAAATGTGTGTTTTAAAGCCCACTAGATAGTGGCAAAATCACGTTTTTCTAAGCCCACCCGAGGGTGGCAAATCCACGTCTTAGCCTACTTGCGAGTAGCATCATCAAACCATTTTCAAACAAACAAACATGAAATGTTTTGTTCCAATTCAGGCGACCCAGTCTATACTTGTATGCTGTGCGCATCACATAGTAATCTAGGCTAATAACCGGAATAAGAACACATAATGTTTTCAAAAATAGATATCATGGTTAGTAGAGGCCGATCTTTGATCGGGCGAGCAGGGGTGCTCACGAAGTGACCTTCCCTAATCGTACCCAAGTTCCCGAGCAGAGGCAACTTTGGTGATGACGGGCACGTGGCCTTAGGCAAACGAGTCAGGGTTTCCTAAATTTCCCCAAAATAAAATATTTAAGTGGCGACTCTGTATCTGGCAAAGCAGTCCATGTTTGGCACTTCTTTCAAAATCTGTTTTCTCGAAACGATTTGCCAGATTTGGACTCTTTGGTTCAGATTAAGAACCGTGACAATTTGAGAGTCCGAGCTGTAGTAACCCCAAATGAACAGAATGGGACTCACCCTCCTGGGGCGTTCGGGGACGTCTATAGTTTCTGGCGACTCTGCTGGGGATTTAGAGAACTTGACTCGAACTCATGATATCTTGTTTTGACTACACTTGTGTGTTTCTTTGCATTGCATTTGCATTGGTGCGCCTAGGACATCGTGTTTGCCATCTACTATTCTTGAACGGTTTGCCGGAGGCTTGTCTTGTCGAGACATGACCATAAGGCTGACCGGTTGTAGGCTCTGCCAGTATGGGAACACAAACCCCAGTTTTACTGGGGCACCCTTTTAACTATTCGACCTAGTGCATATTCGGAATCCATAGTGACCATTCCAAACTAGGACAGGTTGCTTACCCGATATAGGTTGTTTGAAGCCGCTGTGTGCGTACTGAAACCCTAGCTCCTGACAAAATAGGACAGGGAAACCCTACCCCAACATAGGGGTGTTTTGGCTCTCACTTGTCTGCTATGTGCTTTTAGAGTGCGTCTCTATAGGGATGCATGTATCAATCTACAAGTTTGGGCATCAGGCCTGCGGGCAGCAGTTTAGTAGTTTGGGCATTAGGCCTGTGGGTACCAGTTCAGCATTTTCAGAATCAGTTATCCGCGGGTATCAGATTCAGTTTTGGGGGTAGTAATTTTGGGAACAGTGATCAGTGGTCGAATGCAGTTATTCAGTTATATTCATGTCTGTATTGGTGGGATTGGGCTGAGATGCTGCATGTTTTCTCTTTCAAGGTTCAGAGACTCGGTTCAGAGCGACCAGTGTTCTCCTTTGCTGAGGCAAGACAGGAAAAGGTTCATCGATTCTTCAGATCCGTCAGTCACCAGTCACATCACCTCCGATCAGCTCAGCAGACTCGTGATGACGCAAAATTCGGAAGAAATTGTGGTTATGGTAGCCGCATCAGACCAAGGAATCACATTGCAGGGTGATACCGATGTTGAAGTGCCACACCCACCCAAGTCACCTACCGCACATTCGATCTGGGAACCCCAGTTATTTCAAACCCGTGAGCCCACCACATTCGAGTTGATGGGAATGATTGGTGACCTTCAAAGATCTGTGGCGGATCTAGCCTGCGGAATGTCGGTTCCGCCACCAAATGCATCGTATGCTAGGAATTTCATACCGCAGGAGCCCCCGCAACTGGGGCGAATTGTAATTGAGCTCAGCCAACCTGAAACTGTCTCAAGCTCTGGCAATGATATGTCAACAACAGCCGGACTTCGTACTGGTCAAGCAACCCAAACTTTCCACCAAGCTGAGGCTAGTGGAAAGAACAAGATGAAAATGGACATTGATCCCTATGAACAACTCCAGCAAGCTGTTGAGGCTCTGAAAGCCAAAGGGTTGAATAAGCAACAAGTACTCAATGTTGCTGTAAAAACTGTGGATGACATCTTCCCCACCCAGGCCGAGAGCAGTTTAAGCCAGAAGGAAAATCGAGATGGGGACCGTCGTACCAAAACAGTTCCTTCCAATCCTAACCCTACACCTAGAAAAGATCAGAGAGCCAAGGCAGCACCTGCCGACCCTTTTTCGAGTGCGTCCGGCAAAATTCAGCAAACCTCGAAGTATCCGCCCCGAGGTCGCAGGGTCTTCCATGGCCTCTACATGCCTTTGTTTAAGGCCCTTCAAATCCTCGTCAAAGAAGGGCACCTCAAACCCCTCGAGCCTCGGCCTCTCCCGAGTCCCCTTCCAGTTAAGCATGATGGTACCCAGTACTGTGCATACCATCAACAAACCGGTCACACCACCGACAACTGCTTCCGTCTCCACCACGAAGTGCAAGATTTGTTTGACAATGAAGTCATCCTCCCTCCAAGCTCGGCAAAGTCTGTCACCACCGGGTTATTGGATTTCGAGGATAATGCAAGTATGTGATCAAGGGTTCGACCACCTACGGGCGGCGCGCGGTTTACCTCGGATGTGGCGTATGGCACGCACCGTTTTGAGCATTTGGCGAAAGCTACATTCTGACTTGGGTATTGGGTCAGTCTTGTTGTTTTGTTTTTGAGTCTGTCTTTTTGTTTTGAGTCAGTCTCTTTTGTTTTGGATTTGTCTTGTTGTATCGAGTCAGTCCTGTTGTATAGGAGTCGAGTGATTCCACGGGGTGTTGCCTCGGGCATCACCATTTTGTTTTGTGTTTGTCTTTTCGTTTTGTTTTGAGTCTGTTTTTGTCAGGGAGCCAGTTGTGCCAACAGATTTTGAATGAAACAGCAGTGATTTTCACGCTCTCGCATTTGCTTCTGCCTTGTGCCAGTTGTACCAGAAATTCCAAATGAGATGGCAGTATTTGATTAGAAGCTGTGTCTTTTCTGTGCTTTCAATTCATTGCATCGACCTAAGTTTTTCAAAACTTTTCGAACACTGCGGTGAAAACGAAGAGGAAGGAATTCCTCGGGTTTTGCAAAACTTTGATCATTCGAGAGAAAGAAAGGCGTGCTAAGCCCTTAATGAATGAAATCATGCTTGTTAGTGTGAGTACTGGGAAGGATCCTGGCTTGATCCAGATTGGTTCTACACTGTTTTCAGCGCGAGCGACTGGTCGCTTTTTTAAAAAATTTCAAAAAATGTTTTGCGCGGTCCTGCGAAGACCTGTGTAGAATCGCTCTTGAGATTGTGCAGCTTAGGATCGCTCTCAGCCTCGAGACTCGACCCCTCTGCTTTCAAAACCTTGAACTCGAATTCAGAACGTTCGACGGTCAACTACAATGTGAGGCCTGTGTGGCCAGATTCAAAGCAGCCCTCGAACAAGAGGCAAGGAAGTCAGATCAAGAAGACCAGATGTCGTCAAAAGAAGCTTGCGAAGCTAGGTCAGAAGCACCCTTCGAACTAGGGGCAAAAAAAAAAAAAAAAAAATGTCAGACAGCTCGAAGAGCCAAAGGTGGATCATTCCGCAAGTCAATGAAGATCGGTAAGAATGCCAAATCCCAGAAGGGAGGAAAGAAGAAAGTATTGCTGAAGGACTGCCGAGTTCCTATCCACAACACTAGGGGCAAATTCAGCCCCCATTGGATGGACTTCTACTTCGTCAGCAAATAACAGCCATTCTTCTAGATTCAGACGACTTCAGGATCTCAAAACCATTGAACATGGACAAAGCTACACTTTTACCCTTGAGAGGCTCGCTGGGCCGAAGACCCGGAAGGGCGACCCAGGCAATTGTTAGAGCCAGAAAAAAAAAAAAAAGAGAAGAAAAAGAACAAAAAAAAAGAAAAGTGCAAAGAATGAAAAAAAAAAGAAGAAAAATGAAGAAAAATGCAAAAAAAAAAAAAAAAAGAAAATCAAAAAAGAAAAGAAATGAAAAGAATTGAAAAGAAAAGAAAAACAAAGCTCGCAAGGTCGAAAACCCGCAACAGGCGCCTTGGCAAAAGTTAGAGCACAAAAAGGAGAGGTTAAATACCCGAGTGTACCTTAACCCCGAACTACGTAAGGCTTGATTCCCATCTTTGGGATACGTAGGCAACTTCATTCTGAAGTCCAGCCGTAAAACAATCCAAATCAACTGTGTCCATGTAATGGTTTTGATCATCTTTTCCTTCTCTGTATCCGAGGGTTCGGTTATGATCGTCACTCTAAGGACTGATTACAATGTGCTGCGGCATCATCCAAACAGGGGGTAACTTTCTGTTGCCATTCAGTATGCTGCGGCGTCATTCAAACAAGGGGCAACTTTCCGTTGCCAAGCAGTGTCCTTCAGGCAAGGGGCAATTTTCCTTCGGATATGAGGTTGTGCATCTCAAGAGTAGGTTCCGTGCTCGTTGAGCAGTGGCCGTTTGCAAAAATAGTTTTTGAAAATTTTTACTGAGGTTGACTAATTTCTCGAAAATTATTTCATTTTCCCAAACTAGACCATTTCTTGGACCCAAAAAAGGAAAATTTTCAGTGCTCATAACCTAACTTGCATGATTTCAAATCAAAAATCGAACAAGTGTGTTAATCTAAATCTCATGTTGGTCAAAATTGTTTTAGCAGAACGTCAAAAACAAAAAATGGTCGAAATAATGAACTAGGGGCATAGTTGAGTCATGCTTCCTGTCTTTCCCCCTCGTTGTCAGTGCATTTGCCAGAAAGGGCACCATACTGGCCAAGAAGGGCACTCTCCCTGCCAGAAAAGGGCACGGCTGAAACTGTCAACAAAGGAGCTGAAAGCTCTCTCATCCTCCAAGCAACGAGGTATCAAGCCGAGTGCGAATCACGAACTGGAATGGATCAAGATATCCCACTCCCTCATCTGGGCAGATCTAACCACATCCAAACTCCCCGGCAGAGCATCGACAGCCGATGTCAGCTGCAGATTTGCTACACACCCAGTTGTAGTGCAATTCCTCTGTGGGAGGAATTCATTAGCTGTGCGCAGAAGAAAGAGAATCTAGCAGAATGCTAGGGGCAAGAGCCCGCAACTTCTTGTTTATCCATCAACCACCCAGAGGAGGGATAAAAAATGAGAGATTAAAGAATAGAGAGATGTGTGCTGAGAGAAAAAGTGAGAAAAAGGGTTTTGTGAGAAAAGCCGAGCCTGAGGGCCGAGTGATGTGAGAATCACAAATAAGAAAGGGTGGGAAACAATACCCGGAGAAACTGGCTCCTCGCAAACTGAGAAGTCTCTCGTCTTGGTAACACGTCTTTGTGTCGTGTCTTTTGTTTTGTTTGTCTTAATTCTTGCTTTGAGTCGTTCCGAGTGTGTCTCGATGTGTTTAGGTTGTTTACCTTTTGTTTTTCGTTGTTCAGTCTTTTTGGCTGTGGTCAGTTGTAGGCTCAATACCCGGTTAAGAATTCATTTCTCAATTTCAAAATGAATCGTTTTGTGCTTAGAAGTGCCGTGTCGTTCTCTACATTTGTGCAAAACAAGATTTTGTTCTTTCAAAAAAAAAGAAAAAAAAAGAAAAAAAAAATGTAGGGTTCTACCTAGGTCATGTGAGAACAGTAAAACCAGGACCTATCTGAAGCTATATGGGTTCCAGACTGCAAAGCAAAAGAAAAGAGGGAAAATTTGGAGCATCCGAGTTTGTTTCAACTTCTACAGGTTCCGTTTTTACATCCCACCTTTTCAGATCGGACTGTTTGTTCAGACTGAGCTATGTGCCGAGTAAACCGAATACTGTGTTTTGAGCTACATGTTCAGAATGAGCAGTATGCCGATACGAGTTGTGTGTTCAAATTGAACAGAATACTGTGTTGACTGTTTCACTGTTTCAAGCCAGAATAGCGATCAGAAGTGCTCTCCCTGAGTACCGTTCCCCGTCAGAGTAAAGCGGTTTACCGCCACTCACTCCATAAAGTGCTTTCTAGAGTGCCACTTTGTCTATTCATTGCATTCCCTAAACATCATGCTCTACATTGCTTGTAACATGTATTGTATCATCGCACTTGTTGCGTTTATTTGCATCTTGTATTATCTTATATCCTTTTGCGCCGTGCAGCGTTTAGGATCGTTGTCCCCCGGGACTCAACTTAGGTTGCGTGGAACACGCTCCCGAGTTGTTTACCTCTTCTCACGATTTCAGCGTGGTTAGAGTGTTCTTTTCCTCACACGATTTCAGCGTGTTTGGAATTTATCTCATGTTGCGTTGTGCGCGCACCTGGGCGATTGTTGTTTGGACCTCCTCTCACGATTTCAGCGTGGTTTGAGTGTCTCGTTCCTTACACGATTTCAGCGTGTTTGGAATTTATCTCAGGTTGCGTTGTGCGCGCACCTGGGCGGTTGTTGTTTGGACCTCCTCTCACGATTTCAGCGTGGTTTGTAGGGCTGTTCAAAAATCCGTTCAAACCGGTAATCCGGACCGAACCAGACCGAATCATACGGTTTGGTTTGGTTCCATTAAGAATTGGTTCGGTTTCGGATTAAAAAATATGAGAACCGTAAAAACGGTTCGGTTAATGGATTTTATGAGAAAACCGCGGTTCGAACCGAACCGAATTTTAAAACATATATATATATATATATATAATATATTATCAAGTTTTATTTTTATTAATTGGTTTTTTATAATTTTAATGATATTAGGATGGTATAGATATGTAATATTAAGTAATGCCTTAATATTATTAGTTTTATCAAGAGTTAAATGTAATTAGTTTGAGTAATTATTTTGCTAATATTAACAATTTATTCTTGTAAATAGAAATTTTTGGAACCGTAAACCAAACCGAAACCGAACCGTTTTTTCGGTTTGGTTCTGGTCCGGTTTTACAAGTGTAACGGTCTGGTCTGGTTCTCAAAATCACAGAACCGTTAGGATCGGTTCGGTTCTTGGATTTTCTCAGAACCGAACCAATCCGAACCGTGTACACCCCTAGTGGTTTGAGTGTCCCGTTCCTTACACGATTTCAGCGTGTTTGGAATTTATCTCAGGTTACGTTGTGCGCGCACCTGGGCGGTTGTTGTTTGGACCTCCTCTCACGATTTCAGTGTGGTTTGAGTGTCCCGTTCCTTACGCGATTTCAGCGTGTTTGGAATTTATCCTAGGTTGCGTTGTGTATGCACCTGGGCAGTTGTTTGGACCTCCTCTCGCGATTTCAGCGTGGTTTGAGTGTCCCGTTCCTTACGCGATTTCAGCGTGTTTGGAATTTATCCTAGGTTGCGATGTGTACGCACCTGGGCGGTTGTTTGGACCTCCTCTCACGATTTCAGCGTGGTTTGAGTGTCCCGTTCCTTACGCGATTTCAGCGTGTTTGGAATTTATCCTAGGTTGCGTTGTGTACGCCCCTGGGCGGTTGTTTGGACCTCCTCTCACAATTTCAGCCTGATTTGAGTGTCCCATTCCTTATGCGATTTCAGCGTGTTTGGAATTTATCCTAGGTTACGTTCTGTACACACCTGGGCGGTTGTTTGGACCTCCTCTCACGATTTCAGCGTGGTTTGAGTGTCCCGTTCCTTACGCGATTTCAGCGTGTTTGGAATTTTTCTCAGGTTGCGTTGTGTACGCACCTGGGCGGTTGTTTTTGGGCCTCCTCTCACGATTTCAGCGTGGTTTGAGTGTCCCGTTCCTTACGCGATTTCAACATGTTTGGAATTTTTTTCTCAGGTCGCGTTGTGTACGCACCTGGGCGGTTGTTTGGACCTCCTCTCACGATTTCAGTGTGGTTTGAGTGTCCTGTTCCTTACGCGATTTCAGCGTGTTTGGAATTTATCCTAGGTTGCGTTGTGTACGCACCTGGGCGGTTGTTTGGACCTCCTCTCACGATTTCAGCGTGGTTTGAGTGTCCCGTTCCTTACGCGATTTCAGCGTGTTTGGAATTTTTCTCAGGTTGCGTTGTGTACGCACCTGGACGGTTGTTTTTGGGCCTCCTCTCACGATTTCAGCGTGGTTTGAGTGTCCCGTTCCTTACGCGATTTTAGCGTGTTTGGAATTTTTTCTCAGGTTGCGTTGTGTGCGCACTTGAGCGGTTGTTTTCAGACCTCTTCTCACGATTTCGGTGTGGTTAGAGTGTTCTTTTCCTCACACGATTTCAGCGTGTTTGGAATTTATCTCAGGTTGCGTTGTGCGCGCACTTGAGCGGTTGTTTTCAGACCTCTTCTCACAATTTCAGCGTGGTTTGAGTGTCCCCTTCCTCACACGATTTCAGCGTGTTTGGAACTTATCTTAGGTTGCGTGGAACGCGCTCCTGATTGATTTTCTTTGTTCTGCCTCCACTCACGAGTCCAGCGTGGCTGGAATATGTCACCCTTTGCATTTGTTGTACTCTCTGTTGCATCGCATCTATTGTCTATTGCATCACATTTGTTACATCCATTGCATCATATCTGTTTTATCGTCCGGTCTAAGGAGACCTTAAATCCTGCACCATTATTCGTGCCATTCTACGCATCGCACTTGCATTTCATCGCACTATCTTGTGCACTCCTGGTCTAGGAGACCTTAAATCCTCTAAAGGTGCAATTCCTTTGGTGTTTGTCGTGCCCGAACGACTTCCAGTGGTCTGGTATAGCCACCTGCTTGTGTTTGCGGTGAGTTCCTAGGAGACCAACTGAGACGGTGGAAACTAGAGTTCGAATGGCTCTTGCTTAGAACGCAAAGGTTCGGGATTTCCGACACTAAAGTCTGATTTAAATACCTAGGGGTATATCCTCGGCTTGAAATCTGTATGGCAACCCCATAGATTGAGATAGCATGTGTATGCGCCTCAATTCTGGATACTGAATCAACCTAGTCTGTCACCCTGTTGGAGAATAGGGAAAGTTGCGACCATAGTCAGGGAGAAAAGTAGTACCTGTGGTTCAACCAAGAAGAAGGGAGAGATCCCCAGCACCATGAGGCACGATATTGTATGTACGGTTCATTTGAGGCTGGTGCGACCAGACGAACCGCGCAGGTATTGTATCTTCTCCGTGTGAGACATAGCGAAAATTCAATCATTCTCTGTACTCTTCAACTGCATGAAATGTAGTTTCGCTTCACATTCTTGCATAAAACTGTTGCATCTATGGTGAATATGTGCATCATTACAGCTTGCTGCATTTGCATTGATCATGGGTTACATTCGGCTTTGTGCATATCATTTTGCATTTTGCCCCTGCCTGCGGGCATGCCTGTGGGCACATCTTTGTTATTTTGTATGTTTGTGTAAGTCTTCGGCCTTGTCAAAAATGGGTCATCTCTGGGCTTTGACATTCACTCCCGTCACGTGTGACTTTCGAGTTCTGTCAAAGAGGGGCAACTGTAGACACCCCATTTTTGACCGACCTTAAGACTCAGACGTCACCGATTGAGCGCTCGGTGATGTTGCATATTGTGCTCGTTCAAAAGTTTCATAGTCTCGGCTGCGAGCCTTGTCTCCGGACTTCTGAACTCTTTCATACCTTGCCTCGGTTTGCGAACCAGGCTCGATTTTCTCTGTTTCTCTTCCCGAAGGGAGGGAGAGGTCTCGTAGATCATCTCTCAATGGCCGTAGGCTACGTTTCGTGGTCATAGGCCATTTTGCCCGTTTGGAGTCCGGTTTTCGGTTTTTCGGAGCCGTTGGCCGTGTGCCTCGGTTCGGGACCGCTTAACCACCTCCGTTTGCTTCAGTTTTTGGCATGCATCTCATTTACTCCCTTTCGAGGGACACTGTGGTCCGAGAGACGAACTTCGTGGTTGAACACCACTTCCGGTGCCTAACAGTCAGTTTTCGAGGCCCCAGGCTGCGCGTTTCAGCCCCCGAACCTTCATTTTGCATCGGTTTTAGTTCATTTTTGGCAGGGACCTCTGTTTCATTGCTAGGAAGGTCATAGAAGGATGGAAGGCCAGTAATTGTTCTGTCAGCCAACTTTATCCCTTCATCGCCCTCCGTCGCCCGATTTTTCTCACTTGAAAGCCAATGTTGACCACCTTAAGGCCATTTTTTCCAGCTCTAAACCACATATTTGTGTTGTACACACCTGGGAGGCCACCAATATCATATGGTCGGCTAGTAATTGTGTTTGACCCTTTTGAACCCCTCCTAAAAATGGCATTTTCTCTCTCCTGGTTCACTTTCTCCAATTTTTGACCACATAGTTGTGTTGTGCACACATGGGAGGCCACTAATATGGCATGGCCAGCCACTAATCTTCATTGACCTTTTTGACCCTTGGCCGGCCGGCCATAGGGGGTGGCCGGCCGGCCACCTAAGCCCAAGAAAACTGGCTGGCCATGATCCTCAGGGTTGGTACATTACAAATAGGTATTCCTTTTCCCCAGATTTTGTATTCGGGAGGGGGTTGCCATTTTGGAGGGAAACTTGAATTGTTTCCCCCCCCCCCTTTTTTTTCCCTCGTTTTGCCTATATAAACCAGCCTCCAGCTCTGGTTTTAAGGGTTACAAAAAATCCCCCCTAAGCTCTTGCTTTGTATCTCTCTTTCTCCACACTCCCAAGCTCAAAACCTCTCAAGTCCAACACCCTTCTCTACACCACCACCTAGCACCATACCTCCAAACTCCATTGAAGCCACTTGAAGTTGTTCTTCAGAGCCTAGGAGTGCTGCAACTCAAGCCAAGAGGCTGTCAAGACTTGGTCTACAAGGGTAAGTTCCATTTTCCCATTTTTTGAGCTTATTTTGCATGCTTTCTAAGTCATTTTTACTTGCTGTTTTGGGCTCCGACCCTAACTAGAACTAGGCTTATTTTGAGCTAATTTTCATGTTTGTTTAAGGGTATTTACCTGTTTGAGGTCTCCTTGTTGCACTTGCTTCATTATCTCCCTTGTATGCCATCTTCTTGTATAGCATTTTTAGCCTATGTATAAACAGTTTTGAGCTCTGTCATGAACTGAAGAGTAGCTTATTTTGAGCCCTTCTTCAACATTGTTGAAGGTCTCATTGCTGTTTGAGGCTTTCATTTATCACTTGCCTTTATATCTCTCTTTTGGCCATATTTTTTCATGATTTGTTAGCCTCTTTTGCTTCTGTTTTTGGGTTCTGGTCCGAACTACAAATGACCTTATTTTGACCCCCTCTTCATGTTTCATTAAGGGTCTTTCATTGTTTGAGGCATCCTTTATATACTTTGTGTTATATCTCTCTTTTTGGCCTTATTTTGCATAGCATTTTGAGCATTCTTGCATACTGTTTTGGGTCCGGCCATCAACTGTGAAGTACAATATTTTGGGCCCCTCTTCAGCATTGTTGAACGGCCCTCATCTGTTTGAGGCCTGCAGACGTGACTTGCTTCTTTATCTCACATTTAGGGCTATTTTTGCATGCTAGTTTTGCCCTATTTGTGTTTGCTGTTTGGTCTTGCTTAAAACTGTAAAAATGCTTGTTTTGGTGCTGCCTTAAATCTGTCTTCATACCTCATGTACAAATAATGCATGCTTGATGTAGCTACAAGTCATTTTATGTGCTTAATCTTGCGTTTCGGGACCACTTCATGCATCGGGTGCTATATTGTCATGATTCGGGGCTGTTTCGGGTCATATTTTAGCGCTGAAATCTGCATGTTTGCATATCATATTTCATGCCTTGCCATGTCTTGTTAGAGTGCCATTTCGTGCCTTAGGTTCGGTCATCGGTTTGCGTGCATGTGTGCACGCATTCCGAGTTGTCTCATTTTCGTCTTATGGCCTCCTATGTGAGTGCGGCTGAGGTCCACTTGTGTTGGTGTAAGTTCATTATGCATTGTGTATGCCATTTCATTTCATAGCATTGCGTATGCTAGGTTATATGTTAGCGCATTGTGTATGCCATGTCATCTCGTGCATCGTGTATGCCATTTCATAGCATTGTGCATGCTAGGTTGTATATTAGTTGCATTTCATGCATATCATGCATATTGCATCGTGCTTGGGATAGGGGTTAGCCCGAGCACGTGAAACGAGGTACGTTTCGTACTCCGAGTGACGGAACGTGTCTCAATTCCAAGTCACCGACACTCCGGATCATCCATGATGGAGTTAGGTTTTAGTTGAGTTTTCATGTGCATTCATTCTATATTGAGTAATGCAAATCGACTCCTCGGCCATCATACATCGAGATGCGTGATTGGTGGCACGAGGATCGAGGCATGCATACATTTGTGAAAATACATTGCCATGCCCTTTTCCTGCTCTCTGTTGCAGCAAATCAAGAATCAACAGTCTTTCGGGGCTTGGCGCGCTTTTCAAGAATAAATTGCAAACAGAGGCTGATCGGGACATCGCTGTGGATTTCCGCGCAAGGCAGCCTAGACATGCATCATCCATCATCGGAAGAAGAGTCAAGGCAGTCCCTGGCTTGCATGCCAGTTTACAGCTTTCTTAGTTAAATTTGTAAATTAATTAAGAATCTGTATTATTTGGACTGTATTATTTGGACTTTATTATTTGGACTGTACTATTCATTCGAACCCTCTGCGCGAGGGCGTAATTGTAATAAGTGTGCGTGCGTGTGATGTATGTCTTCCAACCCCACGTCTTTCTCCCTTTTATTTATCCGCTTATGATGGTTAGATTAGGGCATGTTTCAATTAGCATACAGTATGACAGCATGTTTGCATTTATTCATCTGTATTGCATGCACCGGGCTCGGCGCATCATACTAACTGCATTGTATTTTCAATTCCAAGTTGAATATATGTTAACTGTAGCATTTCATATGCCATGTCTAGAATAGCCGAGCCTGCTATAGTTGCATTTTTGCATGTGTTGCATTAGGCATTTCTGTATAATTAGGATCATGCATGGATTTCTAATCAGCTTCTTTTTTGGCTTGGAGTACTCGGTGAGTTTTATGCTTTAGCATCCTTGCATGCGTGTGAGTGACTGCCATGAATAGCATGCTTACCATGAGGCTAATTGCTTATGTGATATAACTGCCTGAATGCTTGTGGGTGAAGGTTGGGTTATTTGGATTGGAACAATTCATCAAATGTGTGTTTTAAAGCCCACTAGATAGTGGCAAAATCACGTTTTTCTAAGCCCACCCGAGGGTGGCAAATCCACGTCTTAGCCTACTTGTGAGTAGCATCATCAAACCATTTTCAAACAAACAAACATGAAATGTTTTGTTCCAATTCAGGCGACCCAGTCTATACTTGTATGCTGTGCGCATCACATAGTAATCTAGGCTAATAACCGGAATAAGAACACATAATGTTTTCAAAAATAGATATCATGGTTAGTAGAGGCCGATCTTTGATCGGGCGAGCGGGGGTGCTCACGAAGTGACCTTCCCCAATCGTACCCAAGTTCCCGAGCCGAGGCAACTTTGGTGATGACGGACACGTGGCTTTAGGCAAACGAGTCAGGGTTTCCTAAATTTTCCCAAAATAAAATATTTAAGTGGCGACTCTGTATTTGGCAAAGCAGTCCATGTTTGGCACTTCTTTCAAAATCTGTTTTCTCAAAACGATTTGCTGGGTTTGGACTCTTTGGTTCAGATTAAGAACCGTGACAATTTGAGAGTCCGACCTGTAGTAACCCCAAATGAACAGAACGAGACTCACCCTCCCGGGGCGTTCGGGGACGTCTACAGTTAGTCTTCACATTCAATTGTAAGGATAAAGAAGAAATTGATTAGGATGCTAAAATTGTTGCTACCTATTGTACAGATAATGCAAAGAATTAGAGCAATTTAGTCTTATTTGATGATTTGTGTTC
This sequence comes from Camellia sinensis, assembly GCF_055761805.1. NCBI lineage: Eukaryota > Viridiplantae > Streptophyta > Magnoliopsida > Ericales > Theaceae > Camellia > Camellia sinensis. Next base: position 149,431,985 of record NC_138963.1, read on the forward strand.
ATTTCATTGCATAATATAATTGTTCTTTCTCTAGGTGTTGATTGATCAGTGGTTGAATAGTTTTTGACTTTCCATTGAGTGTGTTCCGTTTGCATGTCTCTTTATATTTCAAGGGAATGTGGTATTGTTAATGCTTGTAGCTTTGAATGCTTCCTCTGGTTCTACGAAATGATCCTTGTTCCAGCAAGCAGGGTAATCTAAGCAGTAAAAGAGTTGAGCCGAGTGTATATGTATATATATTTGTGATGGGTAGCTGAGCCAAGTATTTTGTTGTTTAAATTTAGTTTGAAAATTTTAGTGAGTCAATTTGAAATGAGCTTTATTTGGCCCAAGTTTGAGTTGTTTCACTTTTAAAACGAGTTTTTAGTTTGACTTTTATAGATAAAATGTTAGATATTGAAATTTTTAGTCGAATTCGAGTAGTTTGATACTTTTTGCAGCTTGATTATTGAACTGTGCAAGACATTCACGACATCTTGAAAGAGCTTTGTCGTCTTGCATGGAAGCAAGTTTTAGGGAATCTGATTTCTTAAACAAAGAGTGTTTCGTGCACTTTATGATACAATCATAACATTGCTATTGGATTTTCTTGTACATGTGAAACTGATGTAGGAATGTTCAACAACATCAAACATACTACTGCACTCTTCATGATCACAAAATAGGAGCTCGTTGATCAAATGCTAATCCATATTAGCTGTTGATTCAAGGGCTTCACCCTTGACTTCACAATCCTTATTCAGGCAACGGGATGTCAGCAAGGTCCTCCCTGTAAGGTACATGGTCATCGGATTCTGTCACCCCCTCAGACTTGCCTTGCCCTTTCTCCATGCGCATTTGAATGTTGGGGTCGTGCTTTGCTGGCTCGATGAACGTCACAGCAGCATCTTTACGAAACATTAAGTAGATCACTGCGATGATATAGATAGCCATCACTGGGAAAACTATGATTCCAATGAACACAGTAGCAACTTTGGGTAAGGTGCTGTGGATTATCCACCCAACAAAAGCCGTGCTTAGGTAGTAGATGTTTATACCGATAATTGCAAGCCCTAAAATCCATGAAATGATAATAATCTGCATGCATGATCATCAAATGGTTAGTTAAATACAGGTTTTTTTAATCCTAACCATAGTTTTCATTCCAATGACCCATAGACTCAAATCAATGGATTAGTTGATTAGTCATTGATAATAGAAAGCAAAAAAACTTGTAAACTTATAATGGGTGGTATCTTTTGTTAAAGCTCTGTGTTTCATAAAAAATAATATATGTTATCAACTGAATTTTTCCTTTTTTTAATTTTAATTTTATTTATTTATTTATTTTTGTCACTTGAAAATAAATACTAGTCTATGTATATGTACATATGTAAGACAAACTTATCTAGTAGATAATGAGACTCTATTATTTTTTTGAATATAGTGGATTCTATATATACATATTATATTATGGTATAGATTCATGCATGAGATGAAAAAATGATGAAATTTTAGCAACCCTCTACTTATATGGTTTGAGGGTCAGTTTGTTTGAGGTTTTTATTTTTTTATTTTATTCAAGTTTGGTTGAGGGTTCACTTTCAACATTTTATATCATATTTGTGAATTTGTTATTATGGGCTTTGTAGACTAATCTTCCAACAATGTTTTCTACACCCTAAATAACTAACAACTAATAACAAGTCTTAAGACTATACATCTTATATAATTAAAAAAAAAAAGAAGAAAAATTTAAAACCACAAAATAAAAATAAGAAACAAAAAAACTTACATATATTGAGTTTCTGTGTGGCCCCATCTTGGTGGTACCGCTACTGAATTTTAGGAGTGGGATGAGAGCAAATGGAAGTTCAAATGATAGTACCATCTACCCAAAAAAAAAAAAAAAAAAAAACAATACAAAAAATAATTCATAATGTTTATTGAATTTGTAAATAAAAACTAGAAAAAAAAATGTATGCAACGAGTGACAAACCGATGCGATGATGATGAGCCGGCTCGCACCCGAAGCTCCACCAATAATTGCGACAATGAGACTAGGTGTGATGGCAATGCACCTTGTCATTAGGTTCCTCTTCCATTTCTTCATCTTAAGATCCAAGAAGCCCTAGAGATTTCACCATGAATTAACTCATTAATATTGCATATTAACGATAATCATGCAAATGCGTAAGAATATTTTCTGATAAAAATAAAACAAGAAGAAATTATTCACAACCTGCATAATAAATTGTCCAGCATAAGTGCCTGTAATAGTGGAACTTTGCCCTGAAGCTAATAACGCAATGGCGTACAAGATTGAGCTTGATTTTCCTAACACATTCTGAAAATGAGAAATCAAAATTTCAGTGAGAGTTCATACTTAATTATGTAATTAGAGTTTTTTCTATAGTGGTTTAGACCTTTAAAAGGAAAGAGGCAGAGTCAACAGTGAGATTGTTGCATTGATTTAAGATGTTCTGTGAGATGTTGTTGGCTGAACAAACAGTTCCTGATACGGAGACTATTGCAACATTGATTAAAAATGCTATCAACAATGCAAAACCGCTCTCTATCAAGAAGTATCGGCATGCATCCTGCGAAATTAAGAAATCCAAAGACATCAATTTTAGATAATTTTTATGCAAATTTGATGGTAAATGTATCAGTTATTTGATGAGTTTCCATGAACAAATTATTGTCCAAAATCCATACCTTTTTTATTTTTTATTTTTATTTTTTATAATAGGAAGAAGATATCTATTCTACATCGCTAAAATTAATGCTATTCATTTGTATCTATATAGTTAAATTTGGTCGGGAGATCTTGAAAAGTATTTTTCATTTGTGTGTATATAATTTATTTAAATATATACATGTACAATGTAAAATTTATACTCTGCATTGTTGGCTTACATTTATGCCTCTGACAGAATTTGGTACTTTCCTAGAGAGTACAAGAGCTGAGTGAAGAAAAAGGTTGTGTCTGTTGAGGAATAAGATACATGAATTAGTAAAAATTTAAAAACATTGGTTAGTGAAATATTGATGAAAATTTGATATTAGATCAAGAAATGTGTCATATAAAAGATGAGATGGATCGTACGGCATAACTAAGGACCCGAGTAAAGCAATGGAGTCAGCGGTGGCGCTTTGACCATTGATCTTAGGGATAAACAACCCCTTAATCAAATCTACTGCCGGAGGCTTCACATAACCCATTTCCCCGAAGAAACATGCTGCCATCATGAACACAAACACCGCTACCACCATTTCCAGCTTCCTCACCTAACCCACCCAATTAAAGAGGACAAAAAAAATTAATTAGAACATATGAGGAAGTTAATTAGGTCCCAAAAAAAAATATCCGAGAATTAATCTATCAAAGTGATTCATCACTGATCAATTAAAGGGTATAGGGAGAATTCATCTAGCAATTAATGTTTTAATTTTCTTCCAGTTTCTTTTTCTTTCTTGAGAATCAAACAGGATTTGCTATATGGAATGCTACCTTGAAAAATTAAACATCTTGCATAAATTATAATCTCTTCTTCATATTTTACCTACATGAACATTAGTGTAGTGATTTTGGAAGGTATTTGTGAAGAATATAACAAGATAAAAAGAATATTATTAAAAATATTAAGAGAACACAAAAGTAAATTAATCAAAAAAAGAAAAAAAAGTCAACGACTTGTCATATTTTTTTAATTGGTTGTCTTAGGTTAATCTCTGTTGTCTAGACCATCTAGTCGGACAAAGAAAAAACATGAAAGTTTTTATTATATAGAGAGGCAACACACACAAAAAAAATAAAAAAAAAAAATAAAAAAAAATTTGATTAATTATTATATTACCCCATATTTTTGCAGACCAAGAAGTAGGAGAGTGCTCAAACCAGTGATGAGAACTCCAGCCCAGAGTGGGATGTGGAAGAGAATGTTTAGAGCAAAAGCTGTCCCAATCACTGCCACAAAATAAACATTAACAAAAATTAAGTATATCATATGAACATAAAGGTCTCCTAACAATTAAGGGAAATTTATTTGGTCTCCATTAATTATGATCAGTCAAATCATAAAAAAGATAAAACTCAAAATTCTACATTTCCATAAGTGAATTTGATAAAGTCAGACTTTAGATTTTACTCTTTGGTCACCATTTATTTATGAGAGGTCGTACCTTCCGGAATATCTGCTGCTATGACAGCGACCTCTGCTAACAACCACAGGCAATACTTCACATATTTTGGGTACTCAATCTTGCACAACTCTGCTAAATGTTTGCCTGGCAAACCAAAAATACTTACTGAGGGATCATAATACATATTATTCTGTACTTGTTTTGTTAGTTATTATATATATATATATATATATAAATTTTGCGTACCTGTGGTTACACCAAGATTTGCAGCGAGTGATTGAATTATGAGAGCAAAGATCATTCCGATAAGAATCACCCAAAGTAGCTGAAAATATAGTATATGAAATGGGGACTCATTAGTTTCCCAATCTTGCATGCAAATTATTCACTATAACACAAACTTTAGAAGTTGGGCATTTTCTCTCTCCTTTTAAATTTTTTTTTTAATTTTATTTTTAATCTTGATAAATTTGAAAATTTTCTGGTATTTTCATATTATAATTTATTACCTCAAATCCGTGGTTAGCTCCTGCTTGCAAATCAGTTTCCACTGTGTCATGTAAAACCAAGGATTGTCTAGTTAATAATCCAAAAAAAAAAAAAAAAAAAAAAACACCCAAGACAGAGAAACAGAGTTACTAAATCTGGGAACACAAACAAAAGACATAACCAAATATAACCCATTCATATAAGGTGGTTTCTAACTTTTGTGGGCTCCACATTCGTGGATTGTGTCGAGTTTTGTGATCAATTTCTGTGTTCCTAAAAGAATTGGAGAGAGTTACAGACAGACTTACAGTTTCCAGGGTCAATATATGCCAATGAAACAAGGAAACCCGGGCCAACAAATGAGAGAAACTTTTTCCAACCAGGTTTCTAAAACATAAACAAAAACAAAAACACATGTTCTTCAGGAGTTAATAACACGAAGCAAAAGATGAGAGAGAGAGAGAGAGAGAGAGAGAGAGAGAGAGAGAGAGAGAGAGAGAGACTGTGTAGTGTGTACCCGGTGCTTTTGTTCTTCATGATCAAAGTCTTCGTAGGTGTCGTTGGATTGAGTCTTCATCTCCAACTCCCCAACATCAACTGCTGCAATGCGATTGCTTCCTCCAGTAACTTGCTGCTGCTGCAGGCTTGCCATCTCTGTGTGTGTGTGCGTGCGTGTGTGCGCGCAACTTAAGACTCTACTTAATTCTATCCTCTATTTATAGTGCATCTTTGATGTGTTTTGAATCATGAAAGTGATACATGCAAAGAGGACCATCTAAGACACCTGCGAGCCTTATTGTTTCATTTAATTGACAATGACATAGAGAAAAACTATAATAATCCTGTTTGTTTGCTATAGCTTATCGGAGCTTGGAACCTATGCGGAGTACTTTGTATAATTTTTTTATAAGACAGAAATAACTTAAATAAGCTGAAAAATATTATTTATTTATAAGCAGGAGAAGAAGTACTTTTTAATTTAATGCTTTTATTATCAATTTTTAATTTAAGAAAAGTTGCATCAGACTAACTCAATAAACAGTTAAAAAGAGTGTTGATGATCAAGACAATGTGAAAAAAAAAAAAAATGGTAGCTTCCCATATGCACGAATCTTTTGCTATTGTGAGGTTTAGCGGGGGTCACAAACTTACCTTGCTTGCAGAGGGACTATTTCTGTAATATCAATGCGCCAAGAAATGATCATTTTTATTCTATTAAGTTGTATTTGTATCATAGATTTTTATAGAGATTTGAAAAGGAAAAGTGAAAAGGAATATGTGAGTGAAATATAACTATATTCTATTCATGTTTCACTTTTTCTTTTTAAATTTCTGCTCAAATTTACGATCTAAATATAACGTTAAAGAATGTTGCCAAATTTGATACCTTGATGCTAAAAACTATTGTGTATCCTCTGCGATAATAAGACAGATTTCTGGTGTTTGACCATATTGCATGCACTGACCAAACAGAAAGATCAAAATCCACTATTTAATAAATATAAACTACGAGAGATTAATCTCATGTCAAAGCCAAACTCATGAATTAAGTAATATGAACATGAAATTCAGACCTTGGGATAAGGCAGTTTTTTATATTAATTAGAAATAGAGTAACCATCAGGAACTCCCAACTAATTAGGAATTTTTTGAACTAAACAATCTATCGGAAGATAAAACATCTTATTAGTGGAAGACTTCTTGTCTCTTGGAGCAATAATGTAGAAACATTATATAAAAATCATATAAAATGAAATATGTAAGACAAAAATACTGTATAATGGTTGACCTCACATTTAAACCACCCAATATAAAGGTGACATGTGGCAAGCAAGGGGTGTCGTGCGGGATACATTTAAACCACCCAATATAAAGGTGGCATGTGGCAAGCAAGGGGTGTCCTGCGGGATACATCAAGATAACGAAGAGTCTTACCTTTGAAGGTGCTCACTTAAGTTGCGAATGCAAGATTTCGGCTAATGGAGATGCTAAACAACACGTGAATGGCACATCGAGAGTAAGTTAACAAACAAACTATTATCAATAGTTGTACACACATGAAGAGGAGTTCATGGCCCCGAGGAGTAGCAAAAGAGAATGAGATCATGGCGGATGTTGACAGCCTAATTGCTTCGAAAGCGCCAAGAAGAGACTATAAATAGATAAAAATAAAGACTAAAGAGGCCCTCCGACTAAATCCAGGCTACATCTTTGTCAATTTCATTTATCTTTAAATTTCTGCACTTTACTTTCTTATACTTTACTTTTACGCACTGCACTTATTTTTCATAAGAGTATATTACCATTATAATTTCAAAACTCGGTGGGTCTAAAGTTTCGAAGTTGCCCTTACTAAAGGTAATATATTGTAATTGTTTATTCAATAAATCAATTATAATTTTCTGCCCAGTCTCTCCCTCACATTCTGTTACAAATTTAAACTATAAGTTTTGTTCATCTTTTCAACACAACACAATAAATTTCTATTCATTGAGGCTAAGAGAACCTTAATACAATCGTTTGATACAAATTGACATTTATTATTTGCAAGGATTTTTCAGGCTGGCATGCTTGAATTACATTTTTAACCTTCGAAGTGTCAAAATAGCCAACAATATATATATATTTTTAGCATGCCCAATGGGACCAATTTTGTGTTAAAAATATGGTTCAAACATGTTTGACCCGTTGTCAGTTTTCGGCCGGCATTTAGATGGCCATGAAAGTAGAGGAAGATCCTCGTTTAATATACACACCTATCTAACAAATTGGCCATACGCAAGGTCAAACTTATGAACATGCGCCTTCTCAAGGCCAAACACTTGATCAGATTAGTCGTAGCAGGAGTAAACCACTAATATTTACCACTAGCATGTCAAATGAACAATGGAGTGGAATAATGTCTATAATGAGCCAAATAATGACAACAAACCTAAAAAATTGGTCTGATTCATTTAGAGCTTCACTTGTTCAGAGAATTGATAGTAGGTCGGATAACATAAATCAAAATATGCATCCTATTTCTAGTAATAGGAACCCTATTTAGACATCAACTTAGCAAAGGGCAACCCCTAGTACTAGCCAAAATAATGGCGAAAATAGAACAAGAAATACTGTATCTTTCTTTGAACTGGTTAGACGTACGCCTCCAATTGGTCCATGACCTTACTGGAGAATGTCTAGTGCCTAAGAAACACACACTATGTATAGAGAGCCTCGAGTGTTACCTTCCAATGCTTCTAGTAACTAGCCATGGTCTTCCACAAGCTTAAACACAAAGTACTACATGAATGGTGTCAAATTCAGTCTTCAAACCTACACTTGGGCGGTCAGCGATCCTTATAGACCACTATTAGTCCCCTTAAGAGAAGAAGACATTATAGGTTAAGAATAGGCACCAAATCCTAAAGTACATCCTTTGGATCGAATGGCTGCACCCTTTGTGCCAGCCATACCAAATGTACAGCTTGGGTAGCCTTAAGCCCCAAGACAACAAGTCCATTAAGGGTATATACCATATTGCCTAACAAGGTGCCCCTAATGTTGTTCCTAGAGATCAGTTGCTGGACATGGTGCGTGAAGTACGTGGTCTTATAGCTTGGGGGGTGTAAACACTAGTGTATAGAAAACCATACCCTGGCTGGGTTGATAGGTTACATGAGTTTCTAAGCGGTTATAAAGTCCCAGATTTCACCTTGTTTAGGGGAGATGGAAACTAGTCAACCATAAAACATATCTCTAGGTTCACAGCATAGTGTGGGGAATACACGAATCACGACTATATAAAGCTTCAATAGTTTCCTAATTCACTGACTGCTCCAGCCTTCGCTTGGTATATCAGTCTATTACCTAGTACAGTTCAAACTTGGTGCAAATGGAAGAAATGTTTCATGCACAATTCTTCCAAACTAAACCAAAAGTTACAATAGTTGACTTAGAAAGGCTACGCCAAAGGCCAAAACAAAAGGCTACTTAGTAGGTGGTTGGCATGCACTAAAAAAGTGCACTTTTTTTACATACATACACTTATTTGAGTCACATCAATCAACATTTCCTCTCTACTTTTCTACCCACTTTCTCTACTTTTTTATATTTTTTTTAATTTATAAAAATTCAAAAAGTGCACTTATTTAGAACATCCTAAACCACAATTTAGTTTATAACCAGATTTAAAGGGCTAGAAGTAAGTATAAAGTGGTCCTCCTACGCCTGCTTTTGTTTGATTGGCTCAAAATGACTTAGAGTTTCGAAAGAAGTTTGATGCAACATATTTTAGAGACTTAGTCAATTCGACTTATAAAGTGTCTAGGTACGAATCGTTGCTAGAAGAAGAACAAAATAGAAATAATTCCTCATATAGGACCTATTATAGGGACCCAACATGGAGGTCGATGCTACTGAATTTGTAGGCAAAGAACCATATGTATGTGATGCCCTAATTAAAAAAGAAACTAAAATAGACCATCAGTTTAAGAAGAAAGAATTCCATAGAAAATATTCTTTTGATATTTCTAAAGTTGGTGAAATATTTGATCATTTACAAGCAACACAGTTTCTAAAGCTTCCCAAAGGAGTAGTTATGCCGACTTCGAATGAATTAAATGGTAAAATATACTGTAAATAGCATAATACTTGGTCTTATTCAACTAAAAATTGTGTTATTTTTCGAGACAGGATTCAGGAGCAGATTAAAAAGATTAAGCTTCAATTTCCAGCCAAGGTGAAAAAACAATGGGGATACAAAGACCCTTTTCTAGAAGTGAATAAGGTGGAAGCCATTGTTGTAGTTCTAGACTCGATCATCTAGGCTTTGGAAAGAGGCTTGAATCTCAGAGAATTGGATGTTCTGGACATCCATACGAATGAAATGAAGTTGGAGTTGGTTTCGAAGGAGATGAAGTCATCTCAAATGACCAAAGAAGTTGGCTCTTCACATGGCCAGAAACAGTCTGATCACTCAGTAAACACATGTACTGTGGAAACTTCGGTTGTCCAGAAAGTCTGTCCAAGGAGCAGGGAAGGTTACAAATGGGTTAAAGAAATGCTTGAAAATGTCAGTCTCAAAGACAACATTCCAGGCTTTGTAACTAAGAGGCCTAGAAGCAGGCTGCTGTAGGATGCTTTTGAGGTTACCAAGTGTACCGAACAGTTCAGACTCTCGATTTCTGATCCGATATCACTATTGCAATGTGAAACAGAAAATGGGAGTCTAGATCTAGTAACTTTTATAGAAAAATCTATTTATGCAAAATATACCAGAATGGACTACACCGCCAAATCTCAGAGTCACCACCTAATCTTTTGAAAAAATTAGAAAACCTGTGACTCGTGCCAAAGACCACTGTTCGTCATAACTAATGATGCCTCGGTTTGGAACCTGAGGTATGCGGGGGAAGGTCATGAATTGAGTACCCTCGCTCACCCGATCAAAATATCGGCATCTACTAAACCATGATATGAGTTTTATAAACAATATATGCTTACGTTCCAGTTATTTATTTGTGCTACAAATTACTCTATGAAGCAATCAAGACTGTGTCATTCATTTTGGAACGTTTGGGCCTCAAGTAATTTGAAAGAGTTTTTATGTATGTACAGCTCAAATGAAACCGAGCCCATAAGAATAAGAATTAATACTATTCCAAATTGAATGACACAACTGCCAATCATTGGCAATCATAGAGATATAGCAGTTAAGCATATAGCCGCATGGTAAGATGTTTAGACATAATAAGAAAAATCATTCACAGGTGGGATGCTAAAACTATAAATGTTCACTTAGTATTTACTCACATCCAACTATGAAGATGAAACAAAAGTTAGCAAAATATGCATGACTCTATATGCAAAATGCTAATACAATACATACACAAGAATGCAACTGTAGATTCGACTACAAAAAATTTATACATGAATAATCTCAAAGCATGGATTAGCGCACAAAGGCACATAAGAATTGATGAAACCCGCAATTGATGAAACCCATAGATGCAAATTAGTCGAATCTTAATACATGAAAAATGGATGCAAGTTATGAATATGATAAATAAAACATGATGCTATATAGACATAAAATGTATAAATAAAAAGGATAGAAAGACGTGGTGTTGGAAGTTATTATAACAATTCGAATGAAAAGAAAGAAGAAAAGAGGGAAGAAATTATTACAACACTGAATGAATAAGACGTGGGGTTGGATGAATTATTACAATAATGAATTGATTCAGTGAAATTACTATTGAATCTAACAAATCATACTAGATAAATAAAAGAATTTAGACAGCAGCTCCAGAAACACCCGGGAGAACAGTACCCAAAAACTGTTTGCTCTGCTCTAGGAAAATCATCTGACCACACAAAAATTAGCCCAGCCGACCATAAAGATGTCCAGGTGAACATAACCTTTGGGGAAACTCAACTTGGTGAAAAAAGGTCCAGAACAGAAGCAAAACACATCTTCCAAGGGGTTCTCATCCCTTCTACCTCTCTTTTTCACAGAAAACACATAAGGAATAGGTAGATGGGCCTCAACCTTTAACAATAGTATACAACAGATATTTACAACAAATATTTTGCAACAATTTATCAAATTAAATGGATTAAAGCAAGATCAAATTCAAGCCTAAGAATTAGATGGGAACCTACATCATCTCTTTGTGAATAAAGGCAAGTTAATACCCAAATCCGTGCTATTAATTATAGAGAGTAGATTAATGCACATCATTTCTTAGTAGAAGCTTTGCTTTTAAAGCAAGGAATTCATCAACAGTTATTGAGACCTCCTCTTATATTCATGGAACAATGTTTCCACTCCTTTCCATGTTCACAAATGATTGAGAAGAGAGATTTTAACACTTTTGACATAAAATCCCTCACTACTTCCAAGGAAAATCAATAAAAATGAAAACCAACCATTTTCTCAACATCAAATCTCAAAAATCATCCAACTAATGCCATGAAACAAACTTTACTACTCATTAAGATTGAGCATAAGTTGAAGCATATGGGCCAATATGCTAAGATGATGAGATATGTGATGAAAAAGTATATAAAATGAAAAAAATTACATTACATAATCAAACTTGTGGATGGGTGGCTAGTTTCTACTCCCTCCACATCCACAAGGTTCTAATTAACGCATCTATATACAACAACAATGAATTATAGCACTAGAAAGCAAGAAAAGTGTGCAAAAGTAGAATAAAGTAAACTCAATTAACACATCTATGTACAACAACAATGAATTATAGCACTAGAAAGCAAGAAAAGTGTTCAAAAGCATAAGAAATTAAAGAGAACAATCAACTCATTGGATGGGTGGTTATAGCCTAGTTCCCTCCAAATCCATGAGGACTCAATTACATGATTACAACAAGCTAATAATGAGATACAAAGCTTAAAGACACGGAAAGAAAGAGAGAAAGTGAGAAAAGGGTGAGAAAAACTCCAAACTCTTACCTTTTCAAAGCAATGAAGAGTTTATGATTACCAAACTTGCTTCTAAACACCCTCAAGGTTCTAGGATATGGCTTGAATCCTTAGCAAAAAGCTCGAAGTTCAAGTGTCAATGGTGTTTTTGTTGGATAGGTATCAAGAGAGAGGTGAATAAGTTTTTAGGTTTAGGTTCAAAGATGGTTTGCTCTTATGCAATCTCTAGCCTTGAAACCAAAATTTCCAACCCCTAAGAATGAAGGGAAGGGGTGTATTTATAGACTTTTGAGGCAAAAATATCTAAAATATATTGGCGGAAGATATTTGTGGAGAAAAATATCTAAGATATTTGTGAAAGATAAGATATTTGTGGAAGATATTTGCAGAGGTAAAATATCTCTAAAACATCTCTGAAAATATCTCTGAAAAATATCTCAAAATATCTCCAAAAAATATCTCTAAAAAATATCTCCGAAAATATCTTATGTGCATGGAAACCAAATGTATAATATCTAGATATTTGTAATGTGAAAATATCTTAGATATTTGTAGAAAAAGTTCTTGAAAATGCTTTGTACCCAGACAATTAATATTCATCCGGTCGACTACATTTTTCATCCGGCCATAAATTGTTAGACGGCCAGATAAAAAATATACCGTTAGATCAATAGGGTAAAGCTAGCATGATTTGAAAGGAGAAATAGGTATTTTAGAGGATTCCACCTCATTCTATTCATTCCGACTATATCCTTTGCTCGGTTTACTGAAGATTTAGAAATCCTTTGATGGAAAGTGAATCTAAGTTTGAAGATTCAGAAAACCAGCCAGATGGCTTGAAAGAAATGGAAGTTAGCCTGTTCAAAGCTATGATGGTTGAGCAGACCAAGCCCATAGATCTGAAATTGGCTATTCCCATGGAAGTAGAAAGAGGCCTGAAATTTGAAAGCAGTTAAGAACTTCAAAGGGATTAGAAGCACAAAGTGAGCCAGTCCAAATTCAATTTGGCTCATTGCCTGCCGTTAACATAAGTATGGTATATGTTTTGCCTCGCAGGTTTAAAGCAAATTCCAGGCAAATGAGGAGCCCATCCATCGAAGAATGGGTTGAATCAGACGAAGAGACTTCTATCCCAAAAACTGAGATGGTGAAGGAAACAAACTCTAAAGAGACAGTAGAGATGGAGGTTCAAGAGGCCACGACTTGCTATATTTTTGAATATCCAACTTTGAGTATGACACAACACATCAAGCCCTTGTACTTCAAGGCCCATTTTGATGGAGTATTAATGAGGAAGGCGTTGGTGGATAATGGGGCAATAATCAATTTGTTGCCCAAGACTTCCTTGAAGAAGATGGGTCTAAAGAACTCAAAACTCATCCCAGCTAGTACCTTTATAATAGGATTCATAGAAGACAAACAAATGGTTCAATCGTACCAGTCAACCTTAATATGGGATCCATAAGCTGTGTGGTAGCTTTCTTTGTGGTGGACAACAAGGCCAAGTATAATGCTTTGTTAGGAACAGATTGGATGCATACAAGTTTGTGCCATCTTCATTGCACCAAAAGATCACCATGGCCTTGGGAGATGGAGAGATAGAAGAGATCCAAGTAGACCCTCAACCATTCACAATTCATGCTGATTTTGCATAAGCAAAGCTGTATGAACAGGGGGTTACATCTTTGAGTGTACTAAAGATTCAAGGTGAGGTGGCAGAGCATGGTACAGATGAAGAAGTGACTTATCTAAAACAGCAGATCCAAGATGGTTTGGATGAGCCATCATGCAACATAGATAAGTCAAATGATTGGCTTTGAATCTGAAACAATGCAACAAGCCTTGTTATTGGCTTCGAATAACTTATTGGCTTTAGATATTGAATCTAGAATTCAGGAATATAAGATCTTTTGGATAGACTTTGCCTATGAAGATGATGACGGGAAACAACTAGAAGTTGAAGCACCTGAAGAACTAAAGGAGTTTCAAATCCTGGAAAGCATACCAGCGAAGGTTGAAGACCCTCTAGAAGAAGTGAATTTAGGAGGGGACACAACTTTGAATCCAACCTTTATTGGTGCGTAGATGGATCTTATTTTCTAAAGCTAGATTGTTGGCTTTATTGAAAGAGTATAAAGACTACTTCACGTGGGAGTATAGTTGTAGACACCCCATTTTTGACCGCCCTTAAGACTTGGGCGCCACTACTGAAGGCTTACCTGATGGTGTAGGCTATGCAGTACAAAGGTTCAGTTTCTTCGGTAAGGAGAAAGAGTCAAATCCCAACCTCACACCCTAGTTGTGGACCAAAGCCTTTTGACCAAAGATTTTAGACCTTAAAACCCTCTATTTCAAAACATTTTTGAAAATGCTTTTACGATGTTTCGAGGCTCGCATTTCGTCAAATATTGCATTTTCAGTAAACCGAGCAAGGACAAAGTGGAAATGAATGGAAGAGAGATGAAATCTTTGAAAAATCTTTCAAAACACATTGTTTAAGGGTTTGGAGTTGAAGAAAAGAGGAGAAGAGGGAAGAAACCAAGTTGGGGAAGAATATGGGCATGAACCGTTAAGAGAGAGTCGAGCATCCCTCGCTAAATCAGGCCTATCCTTTTGAATACTTGGATTTCAGCTATAAGGCCACCACCGTTAGAAAGCTTACTTGCGGGGCTTCATTTTAGGTTTAAGAATGACCTGAAAAGGCATCCATATGAAAGAGTTATGCTTGCTTCAAGTCGGGGACCAGGACTGATTTTTGCTGCAGACCACTAAGGGAGTGTGCTGACCACAAATGAAGCATGCCGACCATATGCCGACCAGAAATGATCCTTGTCGAGCAGAAAAAGTGGTTGGTCAACCAGTTGGGGTGGTCGGTCGACCACTTATTTCTGTAAAGCCCAGAATTTGCAGATATTTTGCTCCAGCTGTTCCAGACTGTCCTAGATATTTCTGAATTGAGATATTTCGACCAATGCTCATATATTGCTATATATTGAGCCATATCTCTCATTTTTCAAGGGTTGGGAATTGTGGGAGCTTCTCACACTAAAAGTCCTCTCTCTATAGAAATTTTAGAGTTGGAAACTCTCTCTTTCTCTAGAATTCTCTCATTCTTCTCTTGTTTTTTAGCCTTAAGCTTAGAATTCTCTACACTTTTGCAAAGAGACCCTTAACCAAAGTTGATCACCATTGGGCTAAGGTCCCTTGGAACCTATTTTTGGGCTGTTGGAAGGTTGTTTGGCTCAGAAAAGAGGCAGATTTGCTGCTGTGCTTCAAAGGTAACCTTTTATCCCTTTTAAGCTCCTTGTGCACTATTGTTTTGCCATAGTTTTCAACCACTTTGGGGCTGTTTTTGGGGTGGTGTTGAACTACAAAAACCTCTGTTTTTCCTCTATTTTTCAATCCTAAAAGTGTTGGTTTGAGTCTTGTTTGGCTAGGGGGTTGTTTTCCGTTTTTGTTCCTTGGCTTGTGAGGCCTTTTGTGCAACTTCTCAGCATCTTCAAATCCAACTTTTTGGCCTTTTTACCACTAAAAATCAGAGGTATTTTAGTGGTGGAAACCATGTTTTGAGGTCCAAAATAGGAGGGGTTGGCCTCCCCTCCTTGTTTCTTGTTTGCACGTGTTGTTGGCCTATCAAAAGAGCATGTGTTTCTACTTCTTTTTTGGCTTTATTTAGGCTCATTTTTGTGACTTTTTAGACCTGCCATAACTCTGTTTTTGGCTTTCTCGGTCACCTCTTGCATGCTTATTGCACTTGTAGTATAATCCTACTTGTAGTCTTGCAAAGTAGCATGTCTTTGTGCCTTGAATTTGCTTAGTTCAAGCATGTTTTTAGCCATTATTTTCCATGTCATAACTCTATTTTTGGCTGTCTTGGTTGCCTCTTGCATGCTCCTTGCACTTGTAGTATAAACCTTGCTCACTAGCTTTGTGTACTTGCCATTTTAGCCTATAATGCTAGCATGTTTTGGCTCCACTCCAGCACATTTTTGGCTTTGATTTAACATGCTTTAGGTCTGATTTGAGTGGTTTTGGTCATGCATGCCTTGCTTTGTATGGCTCTAGTGTAATTGGCCTTGCTAGCCTTAAGGTTTGAGACATCTAACATGTCATATTTGAGCTTTTTGCATGGCATGGCATCATTTGGCATGTTATCTCTGGCATATACCTCTGGCATATTCTTGCATTTATCACCCTTTTGTTGTGTTTGACGGTTGAGCCTTATGCTTCACTTATAAGCCAATATGTATGCATACTTGCCTAAGCTTTTGGGCTACCATCTCAGCATGTTTTTGGTGTTATTTTGCCATGTTACAACTTTGATTTTTGTTGGTGAAGTCACCTCTTGCTTGGTTTTGGTATGTGTAGTGTAATCCTCCTCATTAGCCTTGCATGCATCATGCTTTGTACCTCCCATTTTAGCATGTGTTAGCTCTACTTCATGTATATTTTAGCATGTTTTCGGCCTTGATTTAGCATGTCTCCACTTTGTTTTGAGTAGTTTGGGTCATATGGGACTTGTTATGCATGGTTGTAGTGCAATAGCTTTGACTAGCCTAATGATTCAAGGTCCTAACATGTTATACTTGTGTTGTTTGCATGATATGTCATCATTTGGTGTATGATTTCAGTGTTTGTACCTCTATCATGCTCCCATATATGTCACTCTATTGATGTGTTTGAAAGTTAAGTTTGATGCCTTGCTTGAGAGCAAATGAATGAGCATGTGTTCTTTGCCTTTTGTGCTTAAGTTTTGGTATGTATTGGCCACTGTTTTGGAACATCTTAGGTCTATCCATATGTGGTTTGACCATTTGAGATTGATAGTACATGCTTCATGTGTAATCTGTTTCACTAGCTTTGATGCCTTACCTTTTAAACATGTCATACATGCATTGCTTGCATGATAGAATCTTGTGCATGCCATTTTAGCATCAAGGTATGATCATCTTGTTTGCCTTGCATTGTGTTTGAATTGGACGTTAATCCAAACACGAGGAATGTGGCACGTTTCATACTCAAAGTGATGAAATGTGTAGCATTCCTAAGTCGCCGACCCTCTTGATCATACATGATAGAGGTGGAGGCTCTTATGTGTTATTTGTGCATTCATTGACATTGACTCATGCAAACTTGGCTTCTCGGCCATCGTGCATTGCGATGCATGGTTGGTGGCCTGAGAGTCGGGTACCACATCCCCTTGAGCTTGAGAAATGATAGGAAGGGTGGTTGTGCACACATATCTTGCAAATACACTGCTATGCTCCTTGTTGTTCTCTGTTGCAGCAAAACTGGAGTTTGGCAAATCAGCTGGTCATTCGACCACAGAGAGTAGTCGACCGACCAGTAAGGGTGGTCGGCCGACCAGTTTTTCTGGTCTATAGCCCCTTTTTCTGGTCGGCAGCCCACCAGAGAGTCCCTGTGTTGGAACAGAAGCAATCTGGAAGTTTGTGCAACATTCAGAGAACAAATCAAGTGCAAACAGAGGCAATTTGTGGCATAGCAATGGATTTTCGAGCGAGGCGATCGAGCATGCATGCACCCCTTGCCCCCGAAACAGAGGCAATTTGTGGCATAGCAATGGATTTTCGAGCGAGGCGATCGAGCATGCATGCACCCCTCGCCCCCGAGGACCTTTTTTAACTGCTTGAGCAGCTTTACTTAGTTATCTAATTCGTCGATTTTGTACTTAATTAGTTAATGTGCTTAATTAATCGATTTGTTTTGTAATAATTAGTTAACTGGGAATAGTTAATTAGTTTTGTTTTGTAATAATTAGTTTAATTAGCATAGCTAGTCAGCTTATTATTCGGACCCTCCGTCGAGAGGGCAAATTTTGTAATAAATGTGCGTGTGTGTGTGAATGTCTTCCAACCCCACGTCTTTCACCCTTTTACTTATCAGCTTTTGATGGCTAGTTTAGGGCATATTTCAATTAGCATACTTATGCTTACATGCGTGCATCATTCATTTGCCTTGCATGCACCGAGCTCGGCGCATCATTCAAACTGCATTGCATTTCAATTCCTATTTGAATGCATGTATCCAGTGTAGCATTCATATGCCATCTTAGATAGCCGAGCCTATTTTAGTTGCATTTTTGCATGCGTTGCATTAGGCATCTTGTATAGTTAGGATCATGTATGATTTCTAATTAGCTTCTATTTTGGCTCGGAGTACACTGTAAGTGTTTATGCTTTAGCATCCTTGCATGTGTGTAAGTGACTGCCATGATAGCATGCTTGTCATGAGGCTAATTGCTTAATTGATTAAACTGCATGAATGCCTGTGGATAAAGGCTTCATTGCTTGAATTGGAACAATTCATCGAATGTGAGTTTTAAGCCCACTTTGCGGAGTGGCAAAATCATGTTGTTTTCTAAGCCCACTTGAGGGTGGCAAATCCGCGTCTTAGCCTACTTGCGAGTAGCACTTTCAAACCACTTTCGAAAAACAAACATGAGATGTTTTGTTCCAATTTAGGCGATTTAGTCTATACTTGTGTGTTGTGCGCATCACATAGTAAGTTAGATTAATAACCGGAATAAGAACACATGTGTTTTCAAAAACAACATATCATGTTAGTAGAGGCCGATCTTTTCATCGGGCGAGCGGGGGTGCTCATTTCAGGACCTTCCCCTCTCGTACCCAAGTTCCCGAACCGAGGCAACTTTGGTGATGACGGACACGTGGCCTTAGGCATGAGTCAGGGTTTCCTAAATTTCCCAAAACAAAATATTTAGATGGTGACTCTGAAATCTGGCAAAACAGTTCATGTTCGCTTTTGATTCAAAATTGATTTTTCAAAACCAATTGTCGGATTTGGACTCTTTGGTGATTTATCAGTCTTGCATTGCACTTTGTGAGATTAGCTTCAAAACCATGACAAGAGTTCGAACTGTAGTAGCTATGAACCCAATTCGTGCCCTTGCACGCGGAGCGAGTTCGGGGCTGTCTACAGTTTCTGGCAACTCTGCTGGGGATTTAGAGAACTTGACTCGAACTCATGATATGTTGTTTTATCTACATTTATGTGATTCTTTGCATTGCATTTGCATTGGTGTGCCTAGGACACCGTGTTTTCCATCTACTATTCCTAAATGGTTTGCCGAAGGCTTGCTTAGAAAAGCGTGCCATAAGGCGGACCAGTTACGGGCTTTGCCACGATGGGAGCATAAACCACGGTTTTTACCGAGGCACCATTTTTGATGATTCGACCTAGTTGCATATCGAAAGCCTTAGAGACTGTTCCAAACTAGGACAGGTTGCTTACCCGAATACAAGACTGTGTGAAACTGCGTATTTGCATAGTGAACCCCTAGTTCCTGACAAAATAGGGCAGGGAAACTCGAACCTCTCATAGGGGTGTTTTGAGTGCTTTTGTGCATAATGTGAACTCGTTGGGAATGTGTGACACAATCCTTTGAGAGTTTTAATATGAAGGAGGACCTCTTCAAACCTTGGGGATCATATCAGAATTAGATTTGGGTCAAAATCTAGGGGTTTGTGTTTGATATGGTGGAAATAAACCATAACCAGAACTCGGGGAAAAATTATATCTTGCTTTGTTTTGACCAGCATATCCGGTATCTCGATCTAATGGAGCATTTGTTTTCAATGCTAGGGTTTGTCTGAGCCAGAGAAGGAGCAGTACTTACCTTAACCCATCACGGTCTATTCAAATCCCAGAAAAAAAAAACCCACTCAACAAAGGCCCAATCCATTTGATCCACCAAAGGTCAGCTCAGAAAAGAACTGGCCAATGTCAAAAGGCCCACTCTGAAAAAGCCCAATCCAGTCAAACCTGTCTAAACTAATCCAATTCAAATACATCAGGTATAACCAGGTCGAAATCCTTGTAGGTCAGCATTTAGGTTATACTTATCCAACTCAACAGACCCGTGATGGCTTAGAGTCCAGAAGAAGCTATGGCCATGAGAACGACCCTAAACCAAGGAATTGCTATACAAGATGAGACGAATGCTGAAATGCGGCGCCCATCTGGGGCATCTACTACACATCTAGTCCTGGGCCCCCAGCCGAACTTCGACCTACCTTCGCCAACTGAAAATGTGCAAGGTCCGGATCCCCGAGGAGGGGTGGCTCGAGCTCGAGTTTTCTGATCCCTGGTGCAGTCTAATGAGCGGCTTTATCCCCTTGATGTTAATGATCTCAACTTGACCTCGGTAAAGATTGCTAATCTTGAGAAGCAATTTAAAAAGGCATAGGGACTTGATTCCATTCCCGACATTGACGATAGGTACACCGAGGCTGCCGTACGGCTCCCAGACAGATTCAAAATGCCATACATTGACCGTTTCGACGGGTCTGGAGATCCTATGGTACACGTCCGACTTTTCTTGGACATCCTAAAACCGGTAGGTCTGACTCAGCCTCAAAAGCACTCTCTGTATGGGAGAACCCTGTCGGGTATAGTAGCCACTTGGTACGCCAAGTTGGAGGATACAGTGAAGCAGAACTGGGACGAGTTGGCTGAGGCATTTGTCAATTAGTACTCTTACAATACCTAACTTGAAGTGACCATTCCAGAGCTTAAAGCAACCCGTCAGAATCCTACATAGTCTTTTTCAGAATTTGTTGTAAGGTGGAGAGCAAAGGCGGCACAGATAGTGGATCGCCCTTTTGAGAGGGACCAAGTGTGGATAGTCGTGCAGAACCTTGAGCCTAACTTGTTGCAGAAGTTAATAGTTGTTCCACTATTCACCTTCAAAACTTTGCATGAATTAGGGGTGCAGATTGAGAATGCGTTCAACAGTGGGATCATTCCCAGAACAAGTGAACCGATAAGAAAGGTGATTGCCGGGAGTACTAATGCTGGTAGTAACATTACTCCCAAATCCACTGAAATCAATACAATCGCCAGAGCCGACCCTTTTAACAAGCCAAGCCTACAAATAGCCAGCCCAGCCCGAGCTCAAGGCAGAATTTTCACCTCCCTCTATAACCAGCGCACTAAAAGTTTTGATGGAAAGAGGGTATCTCAAACATCTCGATCCTCAACCTCTGTCTGACCCACTCACTGCCAGACATAACCCCACCAAGTACTGTGTGTACCATCAGCAGTGTGGTCATAGCACCGATCGTTGCTACCGCCTTCGTCATGAGGTCCAGAATCTCATCGACAACCAGACGATAGCTCCACCTCCAGACCACAATGACCAAATATCTCCTGCCTACCTTAACCTCATCTATATACTACTGCCTACCTTTAACCCCAGCATATACATCACCCGGGCCCATTTACCCAAGACTGAGGTGTTCATTCCGGAAAGTACTGATTTGTGTATGATGGATGCACCCAATCCGGTTCAGGAATGCCAAGGGTGCAACATGAGTGAACCCACTACTGTTGAGATGTTGGGAATGATTGAAGACCTTCAAGGAACAGTGGCAGATTTGACATTTGGCGTTTCGATCCAGTCACCAAGGTCCTCAACCTTGGGGCAAACTGTTGGTGAAAAAGGCCAATCCAAAACTATTCCAAGTCTGGGTGGTGACATGGCAATAATAACTGGGCTTTGTTCCGACATAGCAATCCAATCCCTTGGCCAAGCAAAAGCAAGTGGAAAAGACAAAGCTGAGGCAAGTATTGATCCTTATGCACAACTTCAGTGGGTTATCAAGGCATTGAAGGTCAAAGGGCTAAGTAGACAGGAAATGCTTACAGTTGTTGCAAAAACGGTGGAGTACACTTTTGACGCTCAGGATGAGAGCATTTTGAATTAGGGGGCAAATAACGAAAAGGGATGCCCTACTAGAAAGACCCATCCTAATTCCAGTCCCAAACCTATGGATACCCGACCAACACCCAGTACTCTTTTTGCCAACATTTCTAAACCTAGTGTTTCTCCCTCCCCGAAATGAACTTTCACTCCCCTCTATATGAGCCCAACCTGTGCACTGAGCGTACTGATGGAGAAAGGTTATCTCAAACCACTTAATCCTCGGCCTCTCCCTAAATCTCTCCCACCTACACACGACTCTATCCAATATTGCACATTTCACCAGCAGTACGGTCATTATACAGATCGTTGCTTTTGCCTTCGCCATGAAATTCAAGACCTGATTGATAAGAAAGTCATCACTCCACCTGAAAATCCCAAAGCTGTCAATGACCTCCTCCCTGACCACAATAGATTGCCATGCCATAACATAAAACCCACAACTAGCTTTCCAATGGCCAAACATTCCCCTAGCCAACATATCATACCCGCTAATGAGCCCGAACCCATTGAGTTCACTCCAGAATCTTCTGATTCCAATCTGAGCAAAAGAAACAATGTCTTTGAAAAGACGAAAAATTCACTTGATCTTGATGTGTGGAAGATTTATGAAGCAGTGCTGCCAACACTGGTGGTTGGAATGAGGAACCTGAGTCTCAAGTAGGGTGGAACTTAGGTTCAACTAGGGAAAAAGTCTAAAATTAATCCTTTTGGGTGTGGATGTGTATTGAAGGCAGGTCTGAGCGTTTTTATGGGCTACTTTAAGTCATTTTTGAATTCTGCGGATGGACTTGGAGAAGGGTAATCCCCTTTTGGTCTCAGAATTGCTTTATTTTGTTTTGATGTGTGTCTTGTAAATAGTTTTGTTGTGAGTGCTATTTTCTTCCTTTTCTTGCGTTGTAGCGTCAGTTGAGTCTTTTCCTTGAGTCGCTCTCATGTACCCTCAGGTCTTCATCTTTATAAGAAAATGGGAGTCAAGTTTTTGATCATTTTATTGTGCCTATAGTGATGCATGTGTGACCTTTTGCAAATAGAAAAAGACTTCAAATTTGTTTTTGAAATTGTTTTCTGAATGAAATTCTGCTAATAAGCTCGAGTATTGAGAAGGATCCCTTGAATAGTTTGAGTGAATTCTGACTTGCCGGCACAAAGTCATTCACGATTTCAAGAATTTTCAACTGTTTCTTTTGCAAAGTTTGTGAAGTTAGGTTCAGAATTGTGTGTGGTATTTTACTTTGTCCTGGGGATTCTCTTCGCCGTTAGGCGATCATTTTGACAAGCACAAGGCGGCTTTCAGACCTATAAGTATAAAGCAACTTTTAGATTTCACAAATCATAGAATCTCTCCCCTTGGTGTTTTTTATTTCGAAGAGAAAATAAATGGACAAAAAAACCAAAGGAAGAAGAAAAAGAAAGAAGAAAAAAAAATTTGAAAAGAAATGAAGAGAAAAAAATGAAAAGAAAGAAGAACAGAAAAGAAAAAAAAAGAAAAAAATAAAAAAAGGAAAGAAGTCAATCGTCAAGCCAGGGACATCCATTGGAATGAAATCCAATCAACTATCAGGAAAGGAACTTCTGTCTGAATTCGGAGAAGTCGATGTGCGGAGGTACCACAGTGCAAGAAGAGCCCACCTTCAAAATGGAGCAAGAGAAAAGAAGAAGACATGCTAGAGAACCAAGCTCAAATCAAGGCAAAGTCAATTCCAGTGATTAGGGCAAGGGCGACCTTTGATCAAATTCGCCACATTCACCACATCCACCACAAATGTTGTAACATTATCCTTGAGAGGCTCGCTAGGCCAAAAACCCGAAAGGGCGACCTAGGCAAAAGTTAGATCATGAAAAATGAGAAATTAAATAAATAGAGCTCACAAGGTTGAAAACCCCGAAGGGGTGACTTTGGCAAAAGTCAGAGCGTAAAAGGAGAGGTTAAATACCCGGGGGAACCTCAGCCATGAACTACGTTGACCTGATTCCCATTCTTGGGATACGTTGGTAACTTCATCCTGAAGTTCGGTTTTAATCATATCCATCTCATTCTGTCTCAACTCAATCACCTTGCCCAAGTCATGTCGTCAGCTTCACATCAATCCATGAGCTACATCGACTGCTGTGCATATCATATACTTATGCTGGGTAAGAAAGAACTAACTTGAATCGACAAGTGGAGCAATTTTCAATACTTGAACTTATCAGTAGAATCTCTTTCTTGAGCAAAACAGGAATTAAAATTGAATTTTAAAGGGAGCAGTAAAA
This sequence comes from Camellia sinensis, assembly GCF_055761805.1. NCBI lineage: Eukaryota > Viridiplantae > Streptophyta > Magnoliopsida > Ericales > Theaceae > Camellia > Camellia sinensis. The sequence continues at coordinate 149,456,025 of NC_138963.1, forward strand.
CTAGGGGCACTATGAATGATCAATTACCTTGAGTCTTTTTCTACTTTTGGGTCAGTTGTGAGTTCTGTTGTGTCGTTCCTAGTGTTTGTCTCAGTTTGCGCTCTGTATCGAGTCACCATAGCATGTCGTTATTTGAGGCACCATAACACGTCTGTTGTGTTGTCAAAAAGTGCTATTTATCGAGTCACCCTAGCAGGTCTGTCGCTTAAAAGGTTCAACAGAGTGGCATGGTCAAAATTCCATACACAAATGTTCGCTCTAACTCAGAAACAAGTCCAGGTGTGGAATTCATAAACGAGCTGAAAGTGCCCATGCAAGGGGCAACACATTTATGATCAGTGTATATGAGGAATCTATCACTGCTTTGGAGGAGACTGGAGTAAGTTTCTTAATATGTCAGAAGAGAAGCATGAGTCTGATGGGTTGACAACGAATCTGATGATCCCTATTACCTGTGCCTACATAATATTGAAAACAGTGGCCAATGGCTGAACACTAGGGGCAATTTTCAATGCATTTGATCGGGTCATCAATGGAACAAGGGGCATAAACCCAATCAGTGGCCAATGGCTGGACACTAGGGGCAATTTTCAGTGCATTTGATCGGGTCATCAATTGAACAAGGGCACTAGATCTGACCTATCTCTTAGCTTGCCAAAGTCATCTGTTGGGCACTTTCCCCTGGATTAGGGTGGGTTTACCCCCATGATGATTCTGATATGATTCAACTTTTGAAAACTATCTCCGACCATTTCGAAACTCTCTTGGGGATTGCCATATTCCCTCCGATTAATGCATGTGTGTTATGCCTACATGTTCATACATATGGGTTGCTTTGAACTGTGTGATTGGCTACTCTTGCTATTGACTTTGTTTTGTGCTTAACAGAGTTTTGTTGAGTTGCCTCCCTCTGTAGTACATTTCAATAGGTTATGGTAGAGCGCCCTATACTTATCTCATAATGTACATGACGCATTACGCTGAGTGTTGCTCGTTTCCCTCTATATGCTTTCACTGTTGCATAGAATATGCTCGCCTCATGCATAGAATATGGTTTCAATATTGCATAGAATATGCTTTCAATATTGCATAGAATATGCTTTTGTTTCATGCATGGAAAATGCCCCCATACTTGCATAGAAAATGCTCGTATCTTTCGCATAGAAAATGCACCTCATTTGCATAGAACATGCATTTCATTGCACTTTTTAATGCACCTCATTTGCATAGAAGATGCATTTTATCGCACTTCTTTTGTGCACCTTCCTTGCACTTTCTTGTGCATTGTATCTCACTCACACTATTTTGTGCACTTACACTTTGTGACTCACTCGCACTGTCTCGTGCATTTACTTTTTGTAGCTCACTTGCGCTTTCTTGCGCATCGCACTTTTTTTGTGCAGTTTACACTTGCGCTTTCTTGTGCATCGCACTTTCTTGTGCACTCGCGCTTTCTTGCGCACTCGCGCTTTCTTGTGCACTTGTGCTTTCTTGTGCATTCGCACTTTCTTGCGCATCGCACTTTCTTGTGCACTCTCTGGTCGAGGAGACCTTAAATCCTCTGAAGGTACAATTCCTTTGGTGTTTGTCATGCCTGAACAACTTCTGGTGGTCTGGTATAGCCGTTTGCCTATGTTTGTGATGAGTTCCTAGGAGATCAACTGAGACGGTGGAAACTAGAGTTCGAGTGGCTGATGCCTAGAACGCAAAGGTTCAGGATTTCCGAGACTAAAGTCTGGTTTAAATACCTAGAGGTGTATCCTCGGCTTAAAATCTGTATGGCAGCCCCATAGGTTGAGGCAGCGTGTATGCATCTCAATTCTAGATACTGAACCTAGTCTGTCACCCTATTGGAGGATAGAGAAAGCTGCGACCATAGCTAGGGAGAAAAGTAGTACCTGTGGTTCAACCAAAAAGAAAAGGAAAATCCCCAGCAACATAAGGTGAGTCATCGCCAATTGGCGCTGTAAGGTACTTTCACTTCCTAACTGGTACATTATAGTTATTATCTATTGTGTTGCATAGCATATATTGCATGCATGTACTGCATTGTCCATTTATCGCTTGCATCCTTTCCATGTTAAGCTTAGTCTGACATGTGCCTACACTTTTCGTGTTAAAGCATGGTTCTGTGATTATGTGTACGCGACTATTCCACTAAGAGAATTGTGGTCTGAGGGTGTCGGCAGCTTTTCTGTGTTAAGCGTGGTCTGTTTTGTGTCCATGCCTTTTCTAGGAAAAATGTGGTTTGGCCGCGTGCCTTATTCGCTGCACCCATTGCATTCATTGCATTTTACTTTGTTTTGTTGCATTCAGCATTTAGGATCATGATCTTTCTATAGCAGATCATTCCTCACTTATATCATACCACCTCAATTACTTGTATCTTGTATTCTTTCTACGAAACACATAGTTTTGCATGTGCTCGCACCCCTTTCACGTTGAAACACGATTCTGTTATGTGTAAGCATCCATGCTGGGCTGAGGCCAGTATTAAGGATGTAGGCACTTAGCCTGTGTTAGACGTCGTTCGGCTCGTGCCCACTTCTTTTCTGTGGTAAACGTAGTTTGATTTTGTATCTCCATCCCTTTATGATATTGGTGTGGTTTTGCACTACTTGTGGTTTGATTATTTCATTGCATTGTATATCATTTACACTGTTTTGTTATATTGTGTATCATTTTGCGTCCTTCCCCTGAACTACGCTGGTTTGATTCCTTGCAAAGGGATACGTAGGTAGCCTGCGGGCGCAACCATTTATTTATCTGTATTTTGTTTATTTGTCCAAGTCTTCGACCTTGTCAAAAATGGGTCGTCTCTGGACTTTGACATACACTAACGTCAATTCATAACTTCGAGCTCTGTCAAAGAGGGGCAACTGTAGACACTCCATTTTTGACCACCCTTAAGACTTGGGCGTCACTACTGATGGCTTACCTGATGGTGTAGGCTATGCAGTGCAAAGGTTCGGTTTCTTCGGCAAGGAGAGAGAGTCAAATCCCAACCTCACACCCCAGTTGTGGACCAAAGCCTTTTGACCAAAGATTTTAGACCTTAAAACCTTCACTTTCAAAACATTTTTAAAAATGCTTCTACGATGTTTCGAGGCTCGCATTTCGTCAAATGTTGCGTTTTTCAGTACACCGAGCAAGGACAAACTGGAAATGAATGGAAGAGAGATGAAATCTTTGAAAAATCTTCAAAACACCTTGTTTAGGGGTTTGGAGTTGAAGAAAAGAGGAGAAGAGGGAAGAAACCAAGTTGGGGAAGAATATGGGCATGAACCGTTAAGAGAGAGTCGAGCATCTCTCGCTAAATCAGGCATATCCTTTTGAATACTTGAATTTCAGCTATGAGGCCACCACTGTTGGAAAGCTTACTTCTGGGGCTTCATTTTAGGCCTAAGAATGACCTGAAAAAGCATCCATATGAAAGAGTTATGCTTGCTTCAAGTTGGGGACCAGGACTGATTTTTGCTACAGACCACGAAGGGAGTGTGCCGACCACAAATGAAGCATGCCGACCATATGCCAACCAGAAATGATCCTTGTCGAACAGAAAAAGTGGTCGGTCAACCAGTTGGGGTGGTCAGTCGACCATTTATTTCCAGAAAGCCTAGAATTTGCAGATATTTTGCTCCAGCTCTTCCAGACTATCCTAGATAATTCTGAATTGAGATATTTCGACCAATGCTCATATATTGCTATATATTGAGCCATATCTCTCATTTTGCAAGGGTTGGGAATTGTGGGAGCTTCTCACACTAAAAGTCCTCTCTCTCTAGAAATTTTAGAGCTAGAAACTCTCTCTCTCTAGAATTCTCTCATTCTCCTATTGTTTTTGAGCCTTAAGCTTATAATTCTCTACACTATTGCAAAGAGACCCTTAACCAAAGTTGATCACCAATGGGCTGAGGTCCCTTGGAACCTATTTTTGGGTTGTTGGAAGGTTGTTTGGCTCAGAAAAGAGGCTGATTTGCTGCTGTGCTTCAAAGGTAACCTCTTATCCCTTTTAGGCTCCTTGTGCACTATTGTTTTGCCATAGTTTTCAAACACTTTGGGGCTGTTTTTGGGGTGGTGTTGAACTACAAAAACCTTTGTTTTTCCTCTATTTTTCAATCCTAAAAGTGTTGGTTTGAGTCTTGTTTGGCTAGGGGGTTGTTCTCCCTTTTTGTTCCTTGGCTTGTGAGGCCTTTTGTGCAACTTCTCACCACCTTCAAATCCAACTTTTTGGCCTTTTTACCACTGAAAATCAGAGGTATTTCAGTGGTGGAAACCGTGTTTTGAGGTCCAAAATAGGAGGGGTTAGCCTCCCCTCCTTGTTTCTTGTTTGCATGTGCTGTTGGCCTATCAAAAAAGCATGTGTTTCTACTTCTTTTTTGGCTTTGTTTAGGCTCATTTTTGTGACTTTTTAGACCTGCCATAACTCTGTTTTTGACTTTCTTGGTCACCTCTTGCATGCTTATTGCACTTGTAGTATAATCCTACTTGTAGCCTTGCAAAGTTGCATGTCTTTGTGCCTTGAATTTGCTTAGTTCAAGCATGTTTTTAGCCATTATTTGCCATGTCATAACTCTATTTTTGGCTGTCTTGGTTGCCTCTTGCATGCTCCTTGCACTTGTAGTGTAAACCTTGCTCACTAGCTTTGTGTGCTTGCCATTTTAGCCTATAATTCTAGCATGTTTTGGCTCCACTCCAGCACATTTTTGGCTTTGATTTAACATGATTTAGGTCTAATTTGAGTGGTTTTGGTCATGCATGCCTCGCTTTGTATGGCTCTAGTGTAATTGGCCTTGCTAGCCTTAAGGTTTGAGACCTCTAACATGTAATATTTGAGCTTTTTGCATGGCATGGCATCATTTGGCATGTTATTTCAGATCATATATGTCTGGCATATTCTTGCATTTATCACCCTTTTGTTGTGTTTGACGGTTGAGCCTTATGCTTCACTTATAAGCCAATATGTATGCATGCTTGCCTAAGCTTTTGGGCTACCATCTCAGCATGTTTTTGGTGTTATTTTGCCATGTTACAACTCTGATTTTTGTTGGTGAAGTCACCTCTTGCTTGGTTTTGGTATGTGTAGTGTAATCCTCCTCATTGGCCTTGCATGCATCATGCTTTGTGCCTCCCATTTTAGCATGTGTTAGCTCTACTCCATGTATGTTTCAGCATGTTTTTTGCCTTGATTTAGCATGCCTCAACTCTATTTTGAGTAGTTTGGGTCATATGGGACTTGTTTGCATGATATGTCATCATTTGGCGTATGATTTCAGTGTTTGTACCTCTGTCATGCTCCCATATATGTCACTCTATTGATGCGTTTGAAAGTTAAGATTGATGCCTTGCTTGAGAGCAAATGAATGAGCCTATGTTCTTTGCCTTTTGTGCCTATGTTTTGGTGTGTATTGGCCACTGTTTTGGAACATCTTAGGTCTGTCCATATGTGGTTTGACCATTTGAGATTGATGGTACATGCCTCATGTGTAATATGTTTCACTAGCTTTGATGCCTTAGCTTTTAAACATGCCATATATGCATTGCTTGCGTGATAGAATCTTGTGCATGCCATTTTAGCATCAAGGTATGATCATCTTGTTCGCCTTGCATTGTGTTTGAATTGGACGTTAATCCAAACATGAGGAATGTGGCACGTTTCATACTCAAAGTGATGAAACATGTAGCATTCCTTAGTCGCCGACCCTCTTGATCATATATGATATAGGTGGAGGCTCTTATGTGTTATTTGTGCATTCATTGACATTGACTCGTGCAAACTTGGCATCTCATCCATCGTGCATTGCGATGCATGGTTGGTGGCCCGAGAGTCGGGTACCACATCCCCTTGAGCTTGAGAAATGACAGGGAGGGTGGTTGTGCACACATATCTTGCAAATACACTGCTATGTCCCTTGTTGTTCTCTGTTGGAGCAAAACTGGAGTTTGGCAAATCAGCTGGTCGTCCGACCACAGAGAGTAGTCGACCGACCAGTAAGGGTGGTCGGCCGACCAGTTTTTCTGGTCTATAGCCCTTTTTTCTGGTCGACAGCCCACCGGAGAGTCCCTGTGTTGGAGCAGAAGCAATCTGGAAGTTTGTGCAACTTTAAGAGAACAAATCAAGTGCAAACAGAGGCAATTGGTGGCATAGCAATGGATTTCCGAGTGAAGCGATCGAGCATGCATGCACCCCTCGCCCCCGAGGACCTCTGTAGACACTCCATTTTTGACCGTCCTCAAGACTTGGACGTCATTGTTTGAACACACGGTGATCTTCCATGTTTGTGTTCGTTTGGAGTTCCCGGAGGCCTCGGCTCGCGCGCCTTGCCTCAGGATCCCCGAACTCGACCGTTTAGTGTCTGGTTTTGCACCAAACACTTGCATCTTGCCCTTGAGAGGCAAGGTGGGGCTTGTAGACCATCCCCACCCATCACCGGCAGTGGCTAGATGCCACCGGCTGGTTTTTGCTGCCACCGGCAATGTAGTTTGCCGGACGGCACTATTTGTTGCCGATCAGCACTTTTTTGTGCCGGTCGGCACTCTTTTTGGCCAAGATAGCATTTTTGGCCGGCCGATTGCTGTTCATCTGCTTTTGCAAATATTTTTAGATAGCTGTCTTGCTTTTGCTCCCCTCCATACACGTGTATGGAGGGATCTCCCTCTTGCAAAGCTTGTCTTGTAAGCTTTACAAGACAATATAGAGGGAAGCTCTCTCTAAGGCAAAAAAGAGAGAGGCTTGGTTAGAGACTTAGGATATTTTGAGAGCAAAACAGCCATTGTTGAGCTCTTGTTCTAGGGTTTGGGTGAGATACACATTCTATCTCTCTTTCCCTCTCTTTTTGTTCACTAGGTGTTTTGTGTCTTACTATTGCACACAAACACCTAGTGTTTCACCTTCCTCTTGAAACTAGGGTTCTAAAGGCTTGTTCTTGAGTTTCTTGACTGGTTTGGAGCCAAAGGAGGCCATTGGAGCACCATTTGTAAAGGGGTCTTCAAGGGTGAGATTCTAGTCCCTTTTTCCCCCATTTTTGCATTGATTTTATACCTATCTTAGAGCTGTTTTTGTAATTATTGTATAACATAAAAAAGTTCTTTTTTTAGGCCCTCTTTATTGTTTATTAAGAGTGTTTTGTTGTTTGAGGGTTGTTGACCACCCTTAGGCCTCAAAAGGCCTCATTTTGAGCCATTTTGTGTTAGCTCCGGGATTTTGGTGTTGAGGTCTCTTCACCACTGAAATCTTGAGGGATTTCAGTGGTGAAGATGATGCTTTGAAGTCCCAAGAAGGAGAGGGCCACCCCCTCTCCTTGTTGTCCTTGAAAAGGACATATTTTGGCCTCTTAAGGAAGCCTATGCTTGAGTGTTTGTTGAGCATGTTTGGTTTGTTTTTCATGCTTATATATCCATAATATAACATGATTTCAAGTTGGTTTTGGAACTCCATGCATGCTTAGCATAGTTGCCATGTAATGCCTTGTTTATGCCTTAATGTGCTTTAGGTTGTTAGCCTTTGTTGGAGCATGTTTTAGGCTTGGTCTTGCGAAGATTTTGTGCTTATTTTGACATGTTTTAGATCTGTCCATAAGTATTTGGGTTGATTTTGGCATGCTTGATAAAGCTCCTTTGTATTTAGGCTTGTTGGCCTTGAGCATGTGCATGTGTAGCATGCCATCTTTGCATTGTTTTGGTGATTTGGGATCATTCTACATGCCATTTCAGTCCCATTTCCATGCTCGTTTGATTACCTTGCATGCCTCTTTAATGCCTCATAAGCTTGTGTAGCAATGCTTCATGTTTTGGTGCCTTTGCATGCCTTTGTTTTTGAGCCATCTAGATGCCATCTAAGTGGTCTTTTGGGCCTTATGTTATGTGCTAAAAACCTGTTTTAGGTTGCCTAATGCATGCCATGTTTGTTGTGATAAAACATGCTTCAAAGCTTCAAGACTTGCCTCAAGTACTTAGACCATGCTTGCATGCATTTGCTTGTCTTGTTTGATATGATTTGGCATCATTTCATGACATGATTTCAATGCTTATAATGGATGCTAATTGTTCATGTTTGTCCCTTTCAAGTGTCCTTGAATGTTGCTTGATTTGTGCTTAAGTGTTGGTCCTTATGTGCATGTGTGTGTGTATGCCATTTAGCCCTCACTTTTTAGCACTATGGCCACTGTTTTGGGCCTAATTAGAGCTGCCTAATTCATGTATAAGACCATCTTAGCATTAGTTTGCATTGTCATACGTATGCTTGCATGCTTGTATAAGTTCATTGCTATGCCATGTTGCATCCTTAGCTTGTATGCCTAGGTTGCATTGCATCTTGCATGCATTCCTTGTCCCTTGACTTGGGTGATAGGGATTGGGAGTTTTGTTTGATTGGTTTGCATACATTTGAAATCAAAGTTGCATACTTGGTTCTTTGGGCCATCATGCATGGAAATGCGTGATTGGTGGTCCGAGAATCGAGGCACATGCCCCTTTGAGTCATTATCATGATAAGGGACATGGTTGGTGCATATATGCCTTGAATTGTGCTGCCATGCTTTGCCTTGCCCTCTGTTGCTGTCAGTTGCAGGTTCTGCAGGAATACTCTGCCGACCGGCAGTGTAAGGTGCCGGCCGGCAACCTTTTCTCTGCCGACAGATTCAATTTTGTGCCGATGGACATATACAGTGCCGGTGGTGATTCCACTCAGCCGGTGGTACTCCCCAGTGCCTAGGGATGCAACCCTGAGATTTTGACAGCCTCCAGAGGAGTGAAAGAAGGAAAACAGAGGCAACTTGCGCATGGCGGCGCGCTTCCCGAGGCGTTTTCCTGTTTTAATTAGTCTATTTAATTTGTTAATTAAATTAGGCAATTTGTAATATTAATTAGCTGGTGTAGTTAATTAATTTGTAATATTAATTCGGTCCCTCCGAGTGAGGGCAAATCTGTAATAAGTGTGTGTGGGTGGTGTGTATGTCTTCCAACCTCACTTCTTTCTTCCCTTTTATTTACCTGCTTACGATGGTAGATTAGGGCACGTTTAATTTAGCATACCCTATGCTATGCATGTGTGCATCCATGCATTTGTATTGCATGCATTAGGCTCGGTACATCACGCTAACTGCATCAATACTTCAATTCCCAAACTGAATACGTGATAATTGTGCATTTTCACATGACATGTTTAGGATAGCCGAGCCTATTCTAGCAACATTTTGTATGCGATGCATTAGGCACTTAACATGGACTTGGATCATGCATGTTTGCTAACAAGTTCTTTGTTTTGGCATGGAGTACTATGTAAGTATTTCCGCTTTAGCATTTCGCATGAGTGTGAATATTGCCATGACAGCATGCTTAACATGTGGCTAGATGCTTATGTGTTAAACTGTTTGAAATGCCTGTGGGTGAAGGTTGGATTGTTTGAGTTGGAAAAACTCATTAAAATCCGTGTTTTAGCCTACTTGCGAGTAGCAAATTCCAAAGCATTTTCAAACCGAACGGATATGCAATGTTTATTTCCAAATTAGGCAATCTAGTCTATACTTGTTTGCTGTGCGCATAACATAGTAATTCTAGGCTAATAACGGGATAAGAACACGTAAAGTTTTCAAAAACGGATATCACGGTTAGTAGAGGCCGGTCTTCAGACCGGGCGAAAGGGGGTGCTCATAGCTGACCTTCCCCGATCGTACCCAAGCTCCCGAGCCGAGACAACTCCGGTGATGACGGACATATGGCCTTCGGCACCGAGTCAGGGTTTCCTAAATTCTCCCATAAAAAATATTTAGGTGGCGACTCTGTATCTGGCAAAGCAGTCCATGTTTGGCACTACTTTTTCAAAAATCTGTTTCTCAAAACGATTTGCCAGATTTGGACTCTTTGGTTCATATTAAGAACCGTGACACAAATCGAGTCCGAACTGTAGCAGCGAGGCCCCCCTCCGCGGGCGCGTCTACAACCTCTTTTAACTGCTTTAGCAGCTTTACTTGGTTAGCTAATTCGTTGGTTTTGTACTTAATTAGTTAATGTGCTTAATTAATCGATTTGTTTTGTAATAATTAGTTAACTAGGAATAGGTAATTAGTTTTGGTTTGTAATAATTAGTTTAATTAGCATAGCTAGTCAGCTTATTATTCGGACCCTCCGTCGAGTGGGCAAATTTTCTAATAAGTGTGCGTATGTGTGTGAATGTCTTCCAACCCCACGTCTTTGTCCCTTTTACTTATCAACTTTTGATGGTTAGTTTAGGGCATATTTCAATTAGCATACTTATGCTTACATGCGTGAATCATTCATTTGTCTTGCATGCACCGGGCTCGGTGCATCATTCAAACTGCATTGTATTTCAATTCCTATTTGAATACATGTATCAAGTGTAGCATTCATATGCCATCTTAGATAGCCGAGCCTATTTTAGTTGCATTTTTGCATGCGTTGCATTAGGCATCTTGTATAGTTAGGATCTTGTATGATTTCTAATTAGCTTCTATTTTGGCTCGGAGTACACTGTAAGTGTTTATGCTTTGGCATCCTTGCATTGTGTAAGTGACTGCCATGATAGCATGCTTGCCATGAGGCTAATTGCTTAATTGATTAAACTGCATGAATGCCTATGGATGAAGGCTTCATTGCTTGAATTGGAACAATTCATCGAATGTGAGTTTTAAGCCCACTTTGCGGAGTGGCAAAATCATGTTGTTTTCTAAGCCCACTTGAGGGTGGCAAATCCGCGTCTTAGCCTACTTGCGAGTAGCACTTTCAAACCACTTTCGAAAAACAAACATAAGATGTTTTGTTCCAATTTAGGTGATTTAGTCTATACTTGTGTGTTGTGTGCATCACATAGTAAGTTAGATTAATAACCGGAATAAGAACACATGTGTTTTCAAAAACAACATATCATGTTAGTAGAGGCCGATCTTTTGATCGGGCGAGCGGGAGTGCTCATTTCAGGACCTTCCCCTCTCGTACCCAAGTTCCCGAGCCGAGGCAACTTTGGTGATGACAGACACGTGGCCTTAGGCACGAGTCAGGGTTTCCTAAATTTCCCAAAACAAAATATTTAGGTGGCGACTCTGAAATCTGTCAAAGCAGCCGTGTTCGCTTTTGATTCAAAATTGATTTTGAAAAACCAATTGTCGGATTTGGACTCTTTAGTGAATTATCAATCTTGTATTGCATTTTGTGAGATTAGATTCAGAACTGTGACAAGAGTCCGAACTGTAGTAGCTATGAACCCAATTCGTGCCCTCGCGCGAAGAGCGAGTTCGGGGCGGTCTACAATAGTGAACTACCTAAATTTGATAAGCAATTGGTGGAAAATTGGCTCTCTATCAAGCCTGACTTCAAGCCACATAAGCAAAAGCCTCGAATGATGAGTCCAGAAGTCACACTCAAAGTCAAGGAAGAGATTTCCAAACTACTTAAAGCTGGGTTCATTAGGACATGCAAATATGTTGAATAGCTTTCTAATATTGTGCCAGTTGTTAAAACAAATGAAAAAATGAGGTTCTATATTGACTTTTGAAATATGAATTTGGTAACTCCTAAGGATGAATATCCAATGCCAGTGGTAGACATACGCGTGGATAGATTAGCATGGCATGCAATTTTGTCTATGATGGATGTTCATTCTGGGTACAACTAGATATGCATAGTTAAGGAAGATGTTCACAAGACAACTTTTAGGTGTCCTGGAAATTTGAGGACCTTCAAATGGGTGAAAATGCTTTTTGGGGTGAAAATGCTTTTTGGGTTGAAGAATGTTGGAGTAACCTATCTATAATAACCCGACCCTCGCATGCGCTTCTGACATATTTAAATCCCTTCTTTTGTGCATTGAAATGCTTAATGAAAATTTTTGTGATTTTATCTATTGGATAAGAAAAGCATCTGTTTCACTTAAATTGTGTAGAACAGAAATTAGGAGCCTTAGAGGCTTGATAATGCGAAATCGATGTTACATATGAGATCGGCATATTTTTTAGGTAATAATGAGTATTTTGGTGAAAATTCAATTTGGGATGATTAAACGATTGATTTTTGTCTTATTCACATCATATATATATATCTCTATGTGTTATGTGCTTTAAACACCTTGACTTAGAGACAACTATCTCTTGAGAGAAAAGACTGGGCTAGAGAGGGGTGAGAGGTAGGGTGAAGAAGATTATCCAAGGAGGTTGAGAATTTGGGAGACTTAAACTCAAGGTGTGTAAAATTTTTGTGTAGATTATACCTTAATTACCTCCTCTCTTGTCTTGGATGGGAATTTTTGGTGTAAGAGTAGAATTTTCTTTGATATGAGTTGTGTATAGAATAAATTGAGGAAATGTGTTGATGTTGGTTGATTTAGTGTCTCATTTCATCCTATCCCTTATCTATGCATGATTATGCTCAGTTATGGACTTGGATGATCTTATTGTATAAAATTCTTCATGTTTATGTTATGCTCATGAAACACAAGGGGCAAGAATGAATATATGTTTGAAATACTTGTACAAGATTTATGTTTGACTATGGAATCATGTGTCCATATGTTGTGTCTCCTAAGTTACATGATGTTTAGACCATATTTTATGAATTAAAGGATCTATTTTGGACCTTGTTGAAGTCCCCAAAGAATTAGATTTTTGGAGAATTTCGAACAAGTTTTTTGGCAGAATCGCCGCACGTGCGGGAGTCACTGCCGCACGTGCGGCAAATGGGGCAAAGTTTGGGCTTGAACACTGTCTAAAAGGCACGTACGGGGCATCACTGCCGCACGTGCGGGAGGATTTGCCGCACGTGCGGGGCTCACAGCCGCACGTGCGGCCCAAGGTGGAGAAAAATGGTTTGCTTCTTTTGACCTGTTTGACCCCCTGGGACAGTTGAAATTCGTATTTGAAATGGTTGAAGTGCTTTTTAATTCACTGGAAGTTAACGACTGAAATGCCAATGTAAGAAGAATTTGAACTAACTTGTGAGTTCTCTGTGTGTGTAGGGCACACTCCGGGAGGAAGTAGCGTCCCGCCACGACACTGTGAGTAGTAGTACATTTGTTTATCGTTAATGTTCATGGCTATTAACGTTCTGATTTCCGTAAAGCACTATCTTGACATGTATAAGGATTGAAAAATGATGTGAATGGAAACGTTGAAAGAAGATGTGTGCATATGGATTAATTCTGGGCCAATGGTCGTTCTGCTATTTCTGGGCCGATGGTCGTTCTGCTATTTCTGGACCGATGGCCATTCTGTTATATCTGGGCCTAAGGCCATTCTGAAAGTAACACAGCATTGGATTAACTTTAAGAACTCTGCAGTCACTTACGCATGGTTATGTGTTATGATTTAAATTAAGCATTGAGCTTTATGGGTACTATTATTCACTGAGCTTCGCTCACTCCGTATTTTATTTGTTTTTGTAGGTAATCAACCCGGGAGCCAATCTTAACTCCTGAAGCCCGTTCACCTTTTGTCAACCCCATATGCTCAGGCACTTAGGTGGATCCAACCCATTTTTGTAAATTTTTGTCAAGCTTTGGCTTGTATTCTAATTGCCTGTTTAAGGTTGTGATGTAAATAATATCTTTGTTGTATGCCCGATCTTGTGGCTAGATCTGTATCTATACCTATATAACCGATGCTCAGGTGCATATTTTGGTATAGTATTTACATGTTATGATGTTTAGGATCCTGGCATTGTGGAGATAGCTCAATGACTTTGTTTTATCTTAATGTTTGATAATTAATGCTTCCGTTCAAGCCCCCTATATTATGTATATCAGGTTTAATGGCCGTGTCTGCATAGGTCATGCCCGAACTTTTAGGGGCGGGTTTGGGGTGTGACAAGTGGTATTAGAGCACGAGTTGCTATCTCTCACACGGATCCATTGAGCTCTAGGATGTCTAGAAAAGATTTAGGCATCATGCATGATATCTTTGAAGTACATGAAAGATCGATAGCAACGTTAAGCGTGCTCTGCTAATGCTAACATTTTTGAATTATGTCTATGGTATATAATTGATTGGTATGTAGATTATGGTGAGAACCAGAGCAGAAGACCCGGAAGATGCCACTTCTGCAAGGTTGGACAGGATGGAGCGGGTGATTATGAAAATGGTGGAAACCCTACGGCAACAACAACAGCAACAACCACAATCACCACCACCGGTACCTCCACCTGTAGTACAAGATTTTCATGCTGAGGACCGAACCATTACCCTTACCAAGGAGTTTAAAAAGATGAAACCGCCGCCATTCAAAGGAGGGACAGAACCAATGAAAGCCGAGGCATGGATGTTGGGCATAGAAAAATTATTCGAAGTTTTCCCTTGCACCGAAGCCCAAAAGGTGCAACTGGCTGCTTTCACTTTTGAGGACGAGGCACGGAGATGGTGGATCCTTACTAGGACTATACATCCGAGATTAGCATGGGACAGATTCTTGGAGTTATTTTATGATAAGTATTTTCCTCAAAGTATACGAGACAAAAAAGGTGACGGAATTTGAGACTCTTCGACAAGGGAACAAGACCATTGCTGAATACGAAGCTCAATTTGCAGAACTAGCATGGTTTGCACCTTACACGGTGGACACGGATTACAAGAAGGCACGTAAGTTTGAAGGGGGATTATGGAGTGCTATATTGGATAAGGTTAACATGCTGAAGTTACCTACTTATGTCGTTGTCTTGGAGAGGGCTGTTATAGTAGAAGGAAACCTCGCTACTCAGAACCGAATTTCTGAATGGAAAGGAAAGAGGCAGAATACTCAATGGTCAAAAGGCACAACTACTCCGCCAAATAAGAAGCAAAATTCAGGAACCTCCAGCACAACCATTTCTACTCAAGATTCAACCCCTGTGTGTGCGGAATGTGGAAGGAGGCATCGTGGGGTTTGTCACCGACTGTCTGGAGCATGTTTCCGATGTGGAAAAACGGGTCATCTGATAAGGGATTGTCCTCAAGGAAAGCAACAAAACAATAACAAATATGTGACAAGTTCAGTATGGTCGGCACCAACTTCCAACACTAAGTCGGTTGCAAAATCTACTAACAACAAAGACGTTGCGAGGCAAGGTGGAGTATTTGCACTAGTCCCGGGGGATGTGCAAAATGCTGCGACAGTGGTGTCAGGTACATTTATGGTTCACGGTTATTCTGCTCATGTATTGTTTGATTCTGGCTCTACTCATTCTTTTGTGTCGAAATTATTTGCGAAAAATTTAGATAAATCTAAGGAAAATTTGTCATATGTGCTATGTGTGTCTTTACCTTTGAGAGACTCTATGCTCTGTGCTTTTGTCTATTTTGCTTGTGAACTCCAATTTGGGGATATTCAAGTACATGCCAATCTGTTACCTCTTGATTTCACCTATTTTGACGTTATTTTGGGCATGGACTGGCTAAGTGAATATGGTGCAACTATAGACTGTCTGAACAAGCAAATCAGTTTCCGCCTTCCGGGACAAGTAGAATCTATTTTTCAGGGACAGGAAGTGACTTCTCCGCCATATTTGATTTCTGCAGCAAAGGCTTGCAAACTAATTCAGAAAGGGTGCCAAGGGTTCTTATGCAGTGTTTTGGAAGGGCAAGAGATGAATGGAAATACTGATATGATTCCAGTTGTTCGTGAATTTCCGGGTGTCTTTCCAGAAGAATTGCCAGGGCAGTTAATAGACCGTGAGATTGAGTTTATAATTGAAGTGGCACCGGGAACTCAACCTATTTCGAAGACTCTGTATAGGATGTCACCAGTTGAGATGAAAGAATTGAAGACTCAGTTGCAAGATCTATTGGAGAAAGGGTTCATTTGTCCAAGTGTGTCTCCTTGGGGTGCACCAGTTTTGTTTGTAAAGAAGAAGGATGGAACACTCCGATTGTGTATCGATTACAGGGAACTTAATAAGGTAACAATCAAGAACAAGTATCCCTTACCACGGATCGATGATTTGTTTGACCAGCTACAAGGGGCACAAGTCTTCTAAAAAATTGACTTGCGGTCTGGATACCACCAGCTGAAAGTTAAAGCCGATGATGTTGAGAAAACAGCTTTTCGAACTCGATACGGCCATTACGAATTTCTAGTTATGCCCTTTGGAGTCACTAACGCACTGGCAGCATTTATGAATCTGATGAACTGTGTCTTTAGGCCTTATCTGGATGAGTTTGTGGTGGTATTTATTGATGATATTCTCATTTACTCAAAGGATGCAGAAGCTCACAAGAACCGCCTTCGCTTAGTTCTTTAAACACTCCGAGAAAGGAAGCTATATGCAAAGCTAAAGAAATGTGAATTCTGGCTACATGAGGTAGCATATCTGGGGCATGTAATAACAAAAGATGGAGTCTCTGTTGATTCACACAAAATTGAGGCGATCGTGAATTGGCCAACTCCTACTAATGTGACTAAGGTACGTAGTTTTAGGGGATTAGCCGGTTATTACAGGAGGTTTGTTCAAGATTTTTCTAAAATCGCTGTGCCACTTACACAACTGACGCGAAAGGGGGTTGCATTTGAATGGTCAGAAAAGCGGGAATCTGCTTTCCAGGAATTGAAAACAAAGTTAACTACAGCTCTAGTTTTGGCCTTACTGTCTGTCACCGAGGGATTTGTAATCTATAGTGATGCGTCTCATAAAAGATTAGGGTGTGTACTTATGCAAGGTGGAAGAGTTATCGCTTATGCGTCTCGACAGTTGAAACCCCATGAAACAAATTATCCCACCCACGATCTTGAGTTAGCAGCAGTAGTTTTCGCTTTGAAGATATGGCGGAATTATCTGTATGGCACTACTTGCGAAGTTTATACTGATCACAAAAGTCTCAAGTACCTTTTTACTCAGAAAGAGTTGAATATGCGGCAACGGCGCTGGTTAGAACTAATTGAAGATTATGATTTATAGATTCATTACCATCCTGGTAAAGCCAACACAGTGGCAGATGCACTCAGTCGCAAGAATGTGGGAAACTTGACAAATCTGCTTGCAGAACAAAAGGAGTTAAGGAGGGAATTGGATAAAATGAAGATAGATCTTATGGTGCATGAACAGGAAGCCATAGTGGCAGTAGTGATGGCTCAACGAACCTTACTAGAAGAGATTAAGCTACATCAAATGGAAGATGAAGCACTACAGAAAGTATGTGATGAATTGGAAACAAAACCAAAACCGAGGTTTAGTTTAGTAGATTCGGTGCTCAAGTTTCAAAATCGAGTATGTGTCCCTAATGTATTGGAACTTAAACAGAAACTAATGGAAGAAGCACATGCCTCGAGGTTTGTGTTGCATCCGGGAAGCACCAAAATGTACCGAGATTTGAAACAAAACTTTTGGTGGCCAAGTACGAAAAAGGAGATCGCGGAGTTCGTCTCTAGATGTCTAAAATGCCAGAAGGTAATGGCAGAACATCAAAGACCAGCAGGACTGTTGCAACACCTTCCAATCCCGGAGTGAAAGTGGGAACATTTAACCATGGACTTCGTTGTGGGGTTGCCACGGACTCCTCGGGGTGTGAATTCTATATGGCTGATTGTAGACCGATTAACGAAGTCTGCTCACTTCCTACTAGTGAAGACTCAATATAATACAGATAAACTCCCGGTGCTTTATGTGAATAAAATTGTAAGGCTTCATGGTGTTCCGGTTTCAATCGTGTCGGATAGGGATCCCAAGTTTGTTTCAAGATTCTGGCAAAGTCTGTAAGAAGCTATGGGTACAGAACACAAATTCAGCACAGCTTTCCACCCTCAGACCGACGGTCAATCTGAGAGAACGATACAAACTCTAGAAGATATGCTCTGAATGTGTGTGTTGGATTTTCAGGGAAGTTGGGAAACCCATCTACCATTGGTAGAATTTGCATATAATAATAGTTACCATTCGAGTATTGAGATGGCACCTTATGAAGCTCTATATGGGAGATCGTGTCATTCCCCCTGTGTTGGGCCGAAGTGGGAGATAGATCATTGCTAGGCCCTGAAATCGTGCAGTTGACAACTGAAAAAGTTCAAATTATTCAGGAAAGACTAAAAACTACTCAAAGTAGACAAAAAAGTTATGCGGATAATCGGAGCAGGAATTTGGAATTTGAAGTGGATAGTCATGTGTTCGTGAAAGTCACCCCAATGAAAGGACATCCGAGATTTGGAAAAAGGGGTAAGTTAACACCCCGATATGTTGGTCCCTCCCAAATTCTGGAAAGAGTGGGTCCGGTCGCTTACCGAGTTGCCCTCCTGCCACATATGAGCCAAGTCCATAATGTGTTCCATGTTTCTATGCTCTGAGGATACCTTCCGGACCCGTCACATGTGATAGATTATCACCAAATTGTGTTAGATGACAAGTTAACTTATGAGGAGAAACCAATTCGAATTCTGGACCGACAAGTGAAACAATTACGAAATCGAGAGATTCCAATGGTAAAAGTCGAATGGAAAGAACATTACGAAATCGAAGCAACTTGGGAGAAAGGGAAGGATATGCAACACCAGTATCCGCATCTATTTCTGTCCTGAGGTAAAACAAGTTTGAGGGACCAAACTTATTAAGGGGAGGAGAGTGTAATAACCCGACCCTCGCATGTGCTTCTGACATATTTAAATCCCTTCTTTTGTGCATTGAAATGCTTAATGAAAATTTTTGTGATTTTATCTGTTGGATAAGAAAAGCATCTGTTTCACTTAAATTGTGTAGAACAGGAATTGGGAGCCTTAGAGGCTTGATAATGCGAAATCGATGTTACATATGAGATCGGCATAATTTTTAGGTAATAATGAGTATTTTGGTGAAAATTCAATTTGGGACGATTAAAAGATTGATTTTTGTCTTATTCACATCATATATATATATATATATATCTATGTGTTATGTGCTTTAAACACCTTGACTTAGAGACAACTATCTCTTGAGAGAAAAGACTGGGTTAGAGAGGGGTGAGAGGTAGGGTGAAGAAGATTATCCAAGGAGGTTGAGAATTTGGGAGACTTAAACTCAAGGAGTGTAAAATTTTTGTGTAGATTATACCTTAATTACCTCCTCTCTTGTCTTGGATGGGAATTTTTGGTGTCAGAGTAGAATTTTCTTTGATATGAGTTGTGTATAGAATAAATTGAGGAAATGTGTTGATGTTGGTTGATTTAGTGTCTCATTTCATCCTATCCCTTATCTATGCATGATTATGCTCAGTTATGGACTTGGATGATCTTATTGTATAAAATTCTTCATGTTTATGTTATGCTCATGAAACGTAAGGGGCAAGAATGAATATATGTTTGAAATACTTGTACAAGATTTATGTTTGACTATGGAATCATGTGTCCACATGTTGTGTCTCCTAAGTTACATGATGTTTAGACCATATTTTATGAATTAAAGGATCTATTTTGGACCTTGTTGAAGTCCCCAAAGAATTAGATTTTTGGAGAATTTTGAACAGGTTTTTTGGCAGAATCGCCGCACGTGCGGGAGTCACTGCTACACATGCAGCAAATGGGGCAAAGTTTGGGCTTGAACACTGTCTAAAAGGCATGTGCGGGGCATCACTGCCGCAGGTGCGGGAGGATTTGCCGCACGTAAGGGTTGAAAAATGATGTGAATGGAAACGTTGAAAGAAGATGTGTGCATATGGATTAATTTTGGGCCAATGGCCGTTCTGCTATTTTTGGGCCGATGGTCATTCTGCTATTTCTGGGCCGATGGCCGTTCTGCTATTTCTAGGCTGATGGCCGTTCTGTTGTATCTGGGCCTAAGGCCATTCTGAAAGTAACACAACATTGGATTAACTTTAAGAACTCTGCAGTCACTTACGCATGGTTATGTGTTATGATTTAAATTAAGCATTGAGCTGTATGGGTACTATTATTCACTGAGCTTCGCTCACTCCATATTTTATCTGTTTCTGTAGGTAATCAACCCGGGAGCCAGTCTTAACTCCTGAAGCCCATTCACCTTTTGTCAACCCCATATGCTCAGGCACTTAGGTGGATCCAACCCATTTTTGTAAATTTTTGTGAAGCTTTAGCTTGTATTCTAATTGCCTATTTAAGGTTGTGATGTAAATAATATTTTTGTTGTACGCCCAATCTTGAGGCTGGATCTGTATCTATACGTATATAACTGATGCTCAGGTGCATATTTTGGTATACTATTTACCTGTTATGATGTTTAGGATCCTGACATAGTAGAGATACCTCAATGAACTTTGCTTTATCTTAATGTTTGATAATTAATGCTTCCATTCAGGCCCCCTATATTATGTATATCAGGTTTAATGGCCGTGTCTGCATAGGTCATGCCCGAACTTTTAGGGGCGGGTTTGGGGTTTGACACTATCAAAGGGCTATGAATACCATTTTCAATGATCTAGTTGGAGGATTTTTGGAGTGTTATATTGATGATATTATATTCAAATCTCAATTCTTTAAAGATCATTTGGCTCATTTGGATGTGTCATTCAAAAGAATGAGACATTATTAGCTTAAACGTCATCCTTTGAAATGTGTTTTTGGTGTGTCTACTGGTAACTTTCTGGGATATATGTTCCATAGAAGCAGAATCCAAATCAGCAAAAACAAAGCCAAAGCCATCATTAAAACTAAGCCACCTACCAGTAAGAAAGAATTGTAAATTTTCTTGGGCAAGCTAATTTCCTTAGAAGATTTATTGCTAATACTGCTGATAAAACTAAACTTTTCCTTTTTTGTTAAAGCTTAAAGATCATGAGGATTTCAGATGGAAAGCAGAACATTAGGCAGCATTCGAAGCCATCAAGAGTTATTTGGCTAAGCCCCTTGTGTTGATGCCTCCCAGGGAAGATAAACCTCTGAAGTTGTACATAATAACAGTAGAAGAATCTATTAGTCTTATTTTCTCAAGACAATGAAGAGGGAAAGGAGCAAGCAATTTATTACATTAGTAGGTTTTTAAAATTCTTGTGAATGTAAATACTCAGTTATTGAAAAATTGTGTTTGACCTTGTATTTTGTTGCAATGAAAATAATATATTATTTTTTACCTAGAATTATACATGTAACTACTTCGACTGATTCAATCAAATGCATGTTAACAAGGCCTATCTTGAGTGGTAGGATTAGTAAATGGGTTTTAGCTTTATCAGAATTTTTCCTCGAATATGTTCCTAAAAAATCAGTTAAGGGACAGGCTTTGGCAAATTTCCTTGTTGATCATCTATGCAAGGAAGAACAAGAAGACCAAAATGATTTAAACATGGTCAGTACTGTGCCTTGAAAATTATGGTTTGATGGTACGAAAGCTAATGGTCTGGTTAGACTAGGAATTATAATTGAATCTCCAACGGGTGTGCAAACTATACATGGCTTCAGAATAGATAAACTAGGTTGGTCTAACTACCAAATTGAATATGAATCCTTGATCATTAAGCTGGAATTGTTGTTAGGATTAAAGGAAAAAGTCGTTGAAATCTTTGGAGATTCTCAATTGGTAGTAAACTAGTTAAACGATATTTTTAAATGCCAAAATCTTGGTTTGTTACCATATTATGTAGCTACTTTATACTTGAGTTCTCACTTCAAGGATCTGGTAATATCGCACGTACCCAGATTTATGAATGAATAAGCTAATAAAGTAGCACAAATAGCTTCCAATTACAAGAAAAGAGATGAACTTGAAGCAAATTCATCTCAGGCTTTTTCAGAAAGAGGCTCTTACCTTCAGAAGGAAGGGGATTAGAAATGGAAGCTTATGCATTAGGTGTACCAAAGAATGATTGGAGACACCCAATTATTCAATATTTATCTAGTTTAGATGTGAAAGCAAGTAAAGATAATAAATTGATATGCATAAACTATATCTTATATGATAATAGTCTCTAGAATAGAGGAACATATGGACTCTTGTTAGAATGCTTAGGGCCTAAAGAGGCTAAAACAACAATGGCTAAAATTCATGAGGGCATTTGTGATGCTCACCAGCCAGGAGTCAAAATGAGATGGTTATTGAGAGGACATTTAAATTATTGGCCAACCATACTTAATTATTGTTTTGAGTATGCAAATGGTTGCCAAGCATGCCAAAAACATGGGGTAATTAGGCATATGCCAGTAGATGAATTGTACTAAATAATAAAACCTTGGCCTTTTAAAGGATGGGTAATGGATATGATTGGAAAGATCCACCCTCTATCTTTGAAACACCATTACTTCATTCTAGTGGCCACGGAATATTTTACAAAATGGGTTGAAGCAAAGCCTTACAAATCTATAGACCAAAGTGAAATAATCAGCTTCATTGACGACTTGATTCATAGGTTTGGCATTCCCCAAACCATTATTGTTGACAATAGAATAATATTCGAAGGTGGTTTAGTAAAAGTTTTTGATGGGAACTTCGGTATAAGTATAATTAGATCTACTCCTTATTATGCCCAAGCTAATGGACAAGCAGAGTCATCCAATAAAGTGATTAAAAAAGGGATTCAAAAGATGATCGAAGATAATCCCAAAAATTGGCATCATATACTCCTAGAAGTTCTATGGCCATATTGAACTTCCAAAAGATCAAGTACAGGAATAGCACCATTTGCCTTAGTATATTGGCATGATGTTGTGCTTCCAATTGAGATCACATTTAAGTCTTTAAGGGTCAAAGCACAAGATTATTGGGACAAAGACCAGTATAATTAAAACATGTGTATGGAATTGGAAGACATTGATAAAGCCAAAATTTTGGCTTTGAATAAGATGTTAATCTAAAAACAAAAGGTTGCAAGATGCTACAACAAAAGGATACATCATTAGAGTTTTGATGAAGGTGATTTGGTATGGAAAACCATACTACCTTTGGCATCAAAAGCCACAAGTATGGTAAGTGGTCATCTAATTGGGAAGGACAATTTTAGATTCATAAATGCTTCCAAATAGTGCTTATCATTTAAGGAACCTGAATGGTTTCGTACATCAAAGGAAAATTAATGATAAATTCTTGAAAGCATATTTTCCAACTGTTTGGGAAACTTCATGCAACAAGCAATTGAATATTGATAATGGATAAACATAATTAAAATAACACAAGACAAATTGAAAGGTATAGTTTTTCATTCATTTGAGGAAGACTGTACAAAAGCCCATAATTGGGTCCAAAATGTCAGACATTGCTTAAGTTGTTCCTGTATAATAAGCTTCCTATTATCTATAGAAGGAAGCAGCTTAAGTGTCCTGGACATGTCAGCCTTAAGATCTATCAAGCCAGAATTGGAAGCTTGTTTTCTCACATGGTAAGTAACCAAGGCTGCTTTTACCACTGCCAACTCCTTTATAGGGCTTCTTTCTTTGCAAAAAGCATTTGCTGTTGAGCTAAAGCCTTTGTATATTTAGCTCTAAGGGAGATAACCCCAGCTTGCATGGCATTGACAAGAGCTTGGTCTTGTGAAAGCTGCTACTTAGCCCTCAAAGCAAAATTTTACTGTTGGAAGTAGAAATCCAAAGAGACTATGGCCTTTAACAGTACAAAAAAAAAGAGGAGATTGATGATGAAGCAGGGAGTGGCAACATAATTGGAACCCTTGCTTGAAAATTGGGTTCTTTATGGCCCACAAGGGTACTCTTGAGAAGCTCTTCACTAGTCTCAAACAAACCTCAACACTCAAAACTTAGGGAAGTAAAGTTGGCATAGAAGTGAAGTGGATAATGAAGATTTGCCATTTCGAGTGTATTAGCTTCTAGAGGTAGAGGTGTAGAAGTAGTGATGGCCGTCAAAAGTTGTTTGAGCTCTCGCTCGAATGTTGATAGTTCAAGCTCTGACATGTCTACTACTAGAATCCTGTTGGCTTGAGATGCTCTAGCTTCTGGAAAAACCTCAACATGAGCAACCTCTGATCTAACCATAGAGATGAAAAGTCCTGGTAACCTTTTAACTCCACCAACATCTAAGTGAAAAGCCTTAGCTACCTTAGTTTCTGGAGTATATTCTCCACTGTCCTTCAAACCAAGGAGTCAAGTGAAGTAGTAATGTCAACCTGGTTTGAAGAGTTAGGGGAAAATCGAAAGGTAGAAGAGACATGAGAGGAAAGTGGAGTAGGCATAATTACTTGCACTGGGAAATCAAAGAGGGTTGCTCAGTATTACCCTCTAGAAGGTTCCTACTTGACTCTTCCTTCTCAATGATGGTGGTCAAAATGGCATGTAGGTCAAAGAAAGGGGTGGTTCTTACTTTCTGAAGGTACATCCTCTTCAGTTTATTGCTTATGGCTCTCCAAGTGCTCTTATAATAGGCAGCTAAAACCTCAGCCTCAAGTGAGGATATCTCTTCCGCATTTGGGAGGGGCTTAGTAGTTAGTGCTTGAGGCTGAGTAAGTACTCGTGGTTGCTGATAAAACAAAAGGGAGATCTGGAATCAGAGGCTCAAGAGTAGCTGTGGTAGTGGCAAGGGGGGTTAGAAGGTTATCTGTGGGACGAGATGAACTTTTAAGAACATCTACTAGAAGATATGGAGTTTTAAGGACATCTGTTGGAAGAGATAGACATTCAAGCTTTCTCTTGCTCTATATACTAGTAGGCAGGTGATCTTCCTCATCTTCTTCTCCTGCTAGTTTTAGTATTGGAACAGAAGCTAGGAGTGTAGAGGAAGCCCAGAATGACCAACTTTTGTGCCAGTAGATGACAATACCTTTTTCTTTTCTTTTTTTTCTTTTCTTTTTTTTTTTTTGACTCTTTTTAGCCACAAGTTTGGCCAAGGTTTTTTGCCTAACATTGAGGGCTTTGATACTGGTTCAATAAAAAAAACAAAAAAACAAATAATGAGTATTGCTAACTTAGTTTATTCTTATATAGTCAAGAGCAAGCACGAAAACATAATTAGAGTTTGAGGTATTGCAAATGATGATAACATGGCTCGATAGAGGCCCTAGTAAACCTCTTAGTAGGTCGAGAAGAATTAATGGTTGGTCCTGTAGGAGTGGCTTGCAATGAAGCTGGTAATGCTGCTGGAGGAATGATAGGAGCTGTAGCTCTAGCTTGAGGGGTAGTCTCGACAGGGCCCAAGTTTAGGACCATCAAGCCCAGGGGTAGTTTAAACTTGGCCTCTGTATTGTCCTTCTACCAATGTAAGAAGCTAGAATGGGTTGTTAGATTGGAGTTGAAGGGAGTGAAGATGAATTTCCCTAAGCTCTCTTGCAAAAGCTTGGTTGACTCCCTAATTCTGAACTGTGACACCCTTGGATCTCTGGCATACATCTTGGTGTTGGTAAATGCACAAAGAGGGACATGAATAAGCTGAACCAACCCAAATTGTCTGGAAAATTGAGTTGGATAGTATGGCTCAGCTATGCAATTGTAAGCTTTGGGGTTTAGATTCCCAACGAAAATCTTTCTGGCAGTAAGGATGGACACTCAGCGAGCCTTGTGAGCATCATTAGTGCATTCGTTGTCTGCTAGTAGATTGTGAAGACAAAAGGCCTTATGTGGTTGAATGGAATAAAGAATTCTGGTTTTGGATTTAGGAGAAGGTTAAAGAAATAACTTTAATTTAAAAGTTGACTTTTAAAGACTCACTCTGGTGTATAGTTCACCATAAGTGTGTGGGTTTACATTGCCATGATAAGAAAGAAGAGAGGTTCAAAAATTTGGGACTTAGGAAAAAAACCACAGTTGGAGGATCCAGAATGAACCACCACTATTAGGATCTATGGGACTCTCACAAAAAGAAGAACATGCTCTATGAAGGTGCCCCTCCCCCCCCCCCCAAAAAAAAAAAAATAAATAAATAAATAAATGAGCAAAAGAAACAAGCTCACCTAAGGCGAGGGCTTGGGCTAAAGGAATGAATTCTATAATAAGTTTCTAAGAAGCTGTACACACAACAAATTTACACAGCCAATATAAAATTAAATGAAAAAGCTCCTGGTTCGAAATCGGACCAGTTTCCTGATTACTACTACTAAGAAAGGTAGAGTAAGAGGGATTATGCGATGGGAGTTTGAGTTTGGGAATGGTTCTTCTGGTATATGAGGGACTGAAAGTTTTTCTAGCAAGATACAAGCCAAGCAAATGGAAAATATCAAGGACGGTGGGGGCCATCATACCAATTCTAAAGTTGAAGAAATTAAAGGCAGGATTTCGGTAGCATAAAGTGGCAGGGATCAAGAAGGGGTCTTGAGGTATAGAATACCCAGAAAGCCGAAGTAGGTCCAAGATTTTAGCTCTAGCTAAAGTCTACTCACGAGCCTCGATGACTTAATCATACCATGCTGTCCGATCCTTCTTGACAACGGGCCATATGAGAAAGGGTTTGGCCCCTGTCCAAGAATCCTTGGAGAGATGCCACTGGTAAAGCATGGAATGGTTTTCAAGGTGAGGGTAGAGATTCGCCATTTCCACTGGTAAAGCCTCCTTGAAAGCTGGGCCCAAGCCAAAGTTCCCTTCGTCACTTTGAGGGATAAAAAAACGAGTATCTATAGGACTATCAGGGGTGTTTGACCCAAAGTTTAGGTCAAAACCCATGTTTGGTAATGAAAGAGAGGGAGGAAGAATTTCCCTAAGAGGGATAACATCAACAACACCAGAACCAGACGACATTAGTAATGAAAGTTAGGGTTTTGAAGTGAAAATGAAGAG
Organism: Camellia sinensis; assembly: GCF_055761805.1. Taxonomy (NCBI): domain Eukaryota; kingdom Viridiplantae; phylum Streptophyta; class Magnoliopsida; order Ericales; family Theaceae; genus Camellia; species Camellia sinensis. Next base: position 149,482,578 of record NC_138963.1, read on the forward strand.
TGGAAGAGTAAGAGTGATGTTTAGACAAGCGAGTGTCTATTTATATGTTGTCCTCTCTTCATTGAGTCGAATCAACCCAAATTAGTTTTTAGCAAAAACATCATAAGTCTTGGAAAATGGCTAAGTCTTAAAACCAAGGCCTATAATTGGTTAAGGGGGACTTTTTTACATATCAGCATCTTGAGAATACTAAGAATTAAGTGTGAATTTATTTAATTCTCAGTATCATTGTCAAAAAGTTGTAATTTGCTTTGAGATTGCTTCAAACCTTTGATTGGTTAAATGATGAACATATGTGAGGAATATTTGAAGCATAAAATTGGTGAGGAGATGACCAAATATTGATTTGCTAGAACATCCACTTAAGGAGAAAAAAAAAATAATTACGAACATAAGTGAATATGTATTTGCATATGAGTTAATTAGACCTTTGAATCATAGTTTGGTACGAAAAGATCAATAAATGCAAGATACAAGCAAAAAATCATAATCTCTAACATTTTATTTAAATCATTGAAAATTACATTGGAATTGGCTCGATCTCATGAAAGTAAGGAAATGAAAAGGTTACAAGGTCATGAAATTTGACCTAAAAGTAATCAATGAGATTCCTTTCTCTGTCCAGCTTTTTTGCGGCTACATCCTTTTTAACTTGGCAATGTTAGATGGATTTTCATAACTGATTCATGAGTCCTATGCTCGAATGTTGCGCACTCTATCACCCTAAACTTTAGATATTCTTGAAGGGATGCATCATCAACAAAGTCTGGGGAAGGCTATCGAGCGAATACATCAAATTCATTGAGAATTTTTTTAGCCTCATCCTTCACAGAAAGGAAGGTATTGTGAAACTCTTCTAATACTTGAGCCTCAGCCTTAGTAATCAAATGCCAATTTGAAAGTAAAGGCAAAAAGTGTAAAAATATTTCAACATCAGGTATGGTTGGAGAATGCATCACTGAATTTCTTGTAAGAGTATCACAAGCTCAAATAAAGTTCTTGTAAGGAACTTTTTCACAGAGAATTTCAAAGGCAATTTAGCTAAAAGTAGTAAAAAGGATTTTGTCCTTAAGAATGTTATAGCCAGAAACTGAACAAGGAGGAGTGTATGCAACGGGCTCAAGATTCTCAGTGGTTTTTCAAAGCTCCAGAGACTATTGGGTTGGTAACGATAAGGGTTTGACAAAGGATTTGCTTGGAAATCTAGAGGAAATTGCTTGTTATTGACACAATCAAACCATTTAGACAGCTTGAGATTAGCTTCCTTGACTAATAAGGTAGGACTAAGCCCATTGTTGGCTTTAGAGCAGGGGGCCTACTAAGGAAAGACTGAAGCTGGCTTTGTAGCCAAATACCAATAGAATTAAAAGGAGTCCTTTAACCGACAATTTTCGGAGTAGGGTTTATACGGGTATACACCCAAAAGTTGAATTGGTGGTCGAGGCCGAGTTTGTGGATGAAGAAGAGATGGCCATAAAACCCAGCCAAAAAGTGTTTGAGGCTGGAAAAATGATGGACTTCCCAAGGACAAGTCATCGATTTTGGCTTCGGATCATTGGGGGAAAGTGCAAGAATATGGTGTGCATTGGTTATGGAGTCTTCCGGAGCAAGGACGGCCGGAGGAACATCAACTAAATTGACAGCCTCAAGACCAAGGCTTAGATCTGCGGAAAGGGGACATTTGAATTTGATGGTGGCGTGGGCATTAGCAGGCCTCATATTGTTTTCAACGTCATTATATGGATCAAAGTGGTCCATGATCAGACCAACTGGATCTTCAAAATTGTAGAATGCAAAAGGTTTGGCGATAATGAGTGTTGCTTTCCAAGTTGAACCTCATTAAATACAGTAGTCGGAAGTGCAAGCCAAAGGACCGTGGTTGAGAGGATCATTAATCATAAAGGCTACATTTGAGGAGCAACGATCATGGGAGAAGCGTAACCACCAGGAGTCATGTTCACTAGTGTAACCATAATGCTTACACTAGTGTGGCAAGTATTGTTGGCGCCTGTAGGTGTCCTGGGGGTTACCCGAGCACATCCAACAGTTTGGACTCTCGATCTTCTAATTTGTTTTCACTAGTGTAATGTGAAACGGAAAATGAGAGTCCAAATCTAGAAACCTTATAAAAACAAAAATTCATTTATTGCAAAATATGCCAGAAATAGACTACATCGCCAGATTTCAGAGTCCTGACCTAATCTTTTTGGAAAATTAGGAAACTCGTGACTCATGCCAAAGGCCACCGTCCGTCATAACCAAAAATGTCTTAGGTCGGGACCTTAGGTATGAGAGGAAAAGGTCATAAATTGAGCACCCCACTCAACCGATCAAAGGATTGACCTCTACTTGTCATGACCCCATCCCATCCCAAACATGATTGTAGTTATGACTAGCCAGTAATGCCTGACTACCGAAGGCCTAGCAAGACAAGACAAGACTGGGCTAAAAACATTGGGCTTATGTAGAAAATATTTGTCCATTAATTACCAAAAGTCCATCCAGAGCATGTGCGTAAATCATATGAAAATAAAACAAGCATGCTTCTCATTTATTATCTTTGACATTTGCAAGTCCAACCAAAAAAAAAAAAAAAAGAAAAGAAAAAAAAAGTGCAACACTACTAATATACACTTAAACAAAAACCAGAACATATATATATATATATACAACGCTATCAACTTTAAACTGCCACTTCCAAAAGTACAAAAACAAAAGAAAAAGACTTCTAACTCGATCTCCCTTCTTGAACCTGATCTTGATCATTATCTACATATGTAACTTGACTTTTTTTGCGCCCCCTTTTTGGAAGACGAATAGGCCCTACAGTATCGAACTCTTGTGCCTCTGAATATGATTTCACAAGTGCAATGTGAAATAGTGAAAACTCAAAAAAGTCCAAATCCAACAATTCTGTTTTGGAAAATCGATGTTTTGAATGAAATGCCAAAAATGGACTACTTTGCCAGATTTCAGAGTCGCCACTTAAATATTTTGTTTTGGGAAATTTAGGAAACCTAGACTTATGCCAAAGGCCACTTATCCGTCATCACCAAAATATTTTGGCTCGAGAACTTAGGTACGAGAGGGGAAGGTCATGAATTGAGCACCCCACTCGCCCGATCAAAGATCAGCCTGTACTATTCATGATGTGGTTTTTTATTTACATTATCTACTCTTGTTTCAATTATTAGGTAAACTTTATTATGTGATGCATACAAGTATAGACTCATTTTGCAAACATTGGAACACTTGATTCATGTTTGTTTTGAAAAAAAGTGTTTTGAATGTATACCACTTGAAAAAGTGATTGCATATGGACATTACTCAAATTATTCCAAATTAAGCAAATAGCCTTCATCCACAGGCATTCAAGCATTTTATCAATTAAGCAGTTAACCTCATGGCAAGCATGCTAGACATAGAAATAACACACTCATGCAGTGTGCTAAAGCAAATAAAAGCATACCTCGTACTCCAAGCCAAAAGAGAAACTAGTTAGAAAAATGCATGATTCCGATGTATCATGACTAATGCAATGTATGCGGTATGCAATTACTAGGCTCGGCTACTAATTTGGCATATCTGGATCAATTAGATAGCATGCGGTCGAAGCACGTATTCAAAGAAGTATAACCAATAACGATGCGAGTTAGAATGATGAATCGAGCCTTGATGCATGCAACACAAGTGGATGCAAACATGGAGTATGCTAATTTAAAAATGATGCTCCTAAACTAACCATCATAAGCAGTTAAATAAAAGGGAGAAAGACGTGGGGTTAGAAGACATAAACATTATTACAACATTTGATCCCTCACGTAGGAGGGTGCGAATCAACGCTCGAAAGTCCGAATTAAACTAATTATTACAAAATTGGGCAAAGGAATAATAGTTAACTTAACTAAGCTAATTAACTACTTTATTACAACAATTATCAATAAGCTAATGGCTACAACAATATAAACTATAATAAGATGAATTTATAACTATGATAATTATAATACTAACAAAACAATTAATCGCATTCGGCCCACACTTGTTTTCTCTCACATTTGCCCACACTTGTCTTGTTCTCCCTTTGATTTTCCATCCCCTCTTTACTTTCTTTCTCTTAGGGTTTGTATTTTGAGGTTTTCTACCCATTTTCACTCATCCCTCCACTTGTCTTCACGCTTTTATCCCCTCTCTATGGCTAGTGACGAAGTACCCATTCTTGACCCAACTGTGGGTATCGGTGCTGCCTTTGGTGTGGATATGGAGGCAGAGGAGGCTACTGCATTGCTTTCCTTTGCCGAGAGGCCATTTAATGCGGCTACATATCAGCCGTGTACACATGTGCCAACCCCAGGTGGCATCTTGCGATTTGAGGCATTCATCCAAGGGATAGATGAATACATCCTACTGTGAGAGCTCATGGAGCACTTGTCTGCCGATACCTCCACGGTAAACCATTTTCCTTTGTTTTTGTACTCTTTAATTGTAGGGGTGTAATTTTGGCCTGGCCAAGCTCGGCCCATATTGAGCCTTGTCGGCTTCCGCTAAAAAAATGGGCCAGGCCGGGCCAGAAAACTAGGCCCAGGGGTATTCAGGCTTTGGACGGGCTAGTGTGTCGGGCCTCGGGCCGAGGCCCTGGGCTCGGGCTTTGGGCTCGAGCTTTGGGCGGGCCTAAACAATTTTTTAAAATTTTTTTAGTTTTTCCACCAAAATTTTATTGTTTTCCATTAAAAATAACACTGGGCATCAGGTAGGCTGGGCCTCGGGCCTTGAGAGGGCCAATGGGACGGGCCACGGGCTGCAAAACGATGGCCAAGGCCCAGGCCCAAGACCTCGGGCTGGCCTTGGGCTCGGGCCTAAACGAGCCTAAATGGGTCGGGCCCACCTTGGGTCGCCCGCGGGCCACGGGCCAAAATCACACCCCTGTTTAATTGCACTTGAACTTGAATTTCACAAGTAGATCACCAATTATACCATATACATTCCTCATTGACGGGTGGTGGCTAGGGGTATTAGTGGCTATGGCTCCATATCCGGCCCCCTATGCTGGTACGAGAGACTACCCACAGAGGTCTGTGCATCAGTTGATGCAGCTAGCTTCGGGCCTTTCCACTCTAGGCTCATACAGATGAAGGCTAAGTCATGGCTCTATGGGGCCCTGGTAGAGAGATGGTGGGATACCACTGACTCGTTCCACTTCTACTCGACCGGGGAGATGACGCTAACCCCATACAACTTCTCAATGCTGACTGGTTTGCAGGTTGGCCAAGTGGAGGGCTGCACAGCTCCAACTTCTTGGGACGATCCCAAACACCACCAGCCATGGGATGGTGCGCTACAACTGGTTCTTGGAGCACTTTTTTGGCACTCAGCTAGCTACTGCAGATGAGGTTACCTAGTACACTCGTGGCTTCCTCATATATCTTCTCGGTACTACCCTATTTGCGAACAAGGAAAATATCGTGGGGTGTACACCTTCCTCGGGTGGTGGAGTATGACTGGGGTGGTGCCGGCCTGGCCACCTTATATTGCTACATGAGCTTCGTCTCCTACCATAAGGCGGATTCACTCGACGGCTATTGGAGGGTTTGGGAGGTATGCCTCTCACTCATCTTTTATGTTTCTGCATATCCTATTCATTTGCATTTCCTGTTCACTTCTGCTTTACATATCTTGTTTGTCTGATTTGCCCATTTACTTATATCTTCTGTTTTTAGCTTTGGGTCTATACCTACTTCACCACTTTGCCTCTGGTCCCTGTGAGGCCGATCGAGTTATCAATACCCCGTTCTCGGTACTACAACTCGCGATTAAGGCGATGCCGCCTTGTAGATCGGACCTTCCCATACTTTTGCTACTTCTTTAACACCATCACCGTAGGCCAGGTAACAAATTGCTCCATACTTTTGTCTTCATTCTGTATTATTTCTATATTATGACACTGGTAGCCTCATACTGCTTTGCTCCCATGCCCTTGCCTTGTTTTTGCTACACTATTGTTCTTTGTGCTATACTATTCTCTACACTGTCCTACATTGCTTAACTTTTGACATCAACCACTTGCTTTGTTTGTTTATTCCTCTTACAGATTGATTGGTACCCTTGGGCGGGTATTCCCCAGGTGTCGAGGACAATCTACACCGCTGCTTGGCATGCCTCTATGATGAGGATTCTATTTGAGGGCCCCTTTGGCCGGGTGTATTACCTAGGAGAGAGGTTCATCCACCAGATGCGGGGTATTGCTGACCTTGACATTCCACATCCTCCTCCTCTCAGCATGGGGGTGGTAGATGATCTACAGGACGGTCTTAAGCTTGACAACTTGATGATAGGCGAGGACGGCGATCGTCATCATGAGCCTGGTGACTTCACTACCTTTTTACACACTCGGGTGATGGCACCTCTTACTCTAGGCGTGGCTCGAGCTATGTTGGAGGTTGCTGCTACTAGGGCTGGCAATGTGCCTACTAGAGGTGCCCCTGCCGTTGCTCCTATTCCTAGATTTCCTGTAATCCCCATCGAGATCGTATAAATGTGTCCGGATGGAGTGATCGAGAAGATCCCACTAGAGCACATAGAGGAGAGGGACTGCAGACTCGTGTTTGCTCCTCTATCTGCCTTTTTTCATACAGATCCCCCGAGCGTACAGTGATGACCTCCTTCGTACAATTGACCGACTGCTCCTGATGGTACGGAGGAGGTAGACTGACCCATGGGATTGAGGTACATTCTATCTGTCTTTATTGTTGCCATATTGTACTTGTCGCCATACTATACACTTTACTTATTCATACTGATATCTGTTCTTTTTTCAGCTTGATCCTGTGCTTGCAGGACCTTCCGTAGCTAGTAGGCAGAGATGGGGCCGAGGGAAGGGCTATGAAAGAGCCGATCGGGGGAGAGGTCGAGTGAGACGACGCTCGCCTTCTGAGGAGTCCAGTGAGGAGTACACAACCTCCGAGGACGAAGGATAGGAGGTTGACTTGCAGTCAAGCAGCCCTACTGATGACAGCGATGCACCTCCTCTACAGCCGAGGGGAAAGAGGGCGATGATGGGCTACTGATGATGATGCTGATTTGCTCTCTTATTTTTGTTTCTTATTTTTGCTTTGTAGTTTAAAAACTAGCTTTAGATGGACATTTTGTTTTTGAAGACTTTTCTTTTGTTGTTTGTTTGTTTGTTTGCTTCTTTTTTTTTTTTTTTTTTTTTTTTGCTTTGTAAAACAATGATCGGGGTTGGTCTGGCCAGTTATAAAACAAGTTTTTGTTGAATGATTTCCTTGCACAATATGATGATTGGCATTTGCATGTGATGAACGATGTAACCCTTGCATTGTAACCCTTAGATTTGTGAATGCTTTGTTCTTGAATTGAATCATGAATCAGATAATAACTTACAACCGATTAAAATGTAAAATATAACTTGATAATAGAAAAATAAAATGAAAACAACTCAAAAAAGCTAAAAAAACACTTGGTACAAACAAAACAGGACTCAAAAGTACAGTTGTGGTCCACTCGAACAAAGGCCTGCTCTTGCTGCAACTGCACTGAATTGGACCAGCACCAAGACTCGGTCGGGCTTCACTGATACGCGGACGGCTATCAGTGTGATGTCGATCAGTGTTGTCCAGCTGTTATGCACAGCTCTTTCTCAAACTCTATAAATAGTACCCTTATGTTGTTTTCTGGTAGAATCACAAGTCTTTGATATTTTGCTCTCAAGATGGAGATATCATTCATCAATAGACTCCGAGGCTGGATAGCTACTTTGGATGGCTCAGAAAAGGTGAATTTTCACGGTTTCAGCTTCAACGCCCTTTTCCCTTTGAGTTGTATTTCGCTTTGCTTTCCATTCCTCTACGCCGCAGTTCGATATTGGATCCTGGTCACACATGTATTTCACTTTGAATCACAAGAGATGTGTCGAACACTCGAAGAATATCAAGCACTGATGGAATCCCAACGCGACAAAGGAATAATGCCTCAACCCCATTTTAAGCTTTGGGGTGGATGTACGGATTATCAGTGCACGAGGCTCGGTATTTGGCACATGATGGGGTGCTGGACATCCCTAGTTTAGTTCATCGGTTTTCCGCTATTAGAGATAAGAGCAACCTTCTTTGGCATAGCCACTGACAACATGCTCTCTGTTTATGCTTACTTGCGCAATTCCTAATTGCCCCTAGCTTTGACGGAGCCCATATTCGGTTGATTGAAATGGCCTAATGCCTGAAAGAAGGTAAGAGTTGTATTGGTTTGACATTGGCCGAAACTTTGATGGGCATGGATGATGTCCATCAACGGGAAACCACCAGGCTTGCACGTAGTCCGCTACTTCTCCAGGTATGATTTCCCACCCTTCTGATTTATGATTCTAATGTCACTCAAAACTCAAGCTCTGTTTTTCTCTCAAAAAATCTTTTTTTTTTAAAAAAAAAAACTTTTCTCTCAACATGCATCTCTCTATTCTTTAATCTCTCTAATTTTGCATCCCTCCCTAGGTATGGTTGATAGACAAATTGAAAGTAGACCTTTGCCTTGAGTTCTTGGCTCGAGCTTACTTCTTTCGCGAACGGTTAGTCGAATTCCCTTCAGAAGGGTTGTGGTATGACTGGATGTATAGCCGATCCATAGTTAACATAGCTTGGCATTGCCCCTAGCTTGATTTGGCCGAAATGAGTTACAACATGACATGTCAGCCCAGCATATAGTTGATTGGTCTGACATACTGTGTGTTCTACTTCCCCTTTCGGTTCAGATGTCAGTTTGGACATGATCAGATTTGTCCAGGTGAGGGAGTAAAATACTCGGCTCCATTCCTTATTCATGTTTCAAACTCGACTCGGTACCTCACTTCTTCAAGAACAAGAGAGCTTCTGGCCCCTGAGCTAAATTTCAGTTACATCCTTCCTAGTGAGTGCTTGGTTTGGCTCGAGAAAGAACAAATTGGGCTAACTTTGGCTACAGAGACTTCCACAGGTGCGAACAAAAGGAAGAGAATTGATGCCTAACTCATCTATGCCCCTAGTTTTATTGTTTGACCTTTCTTTTCAAGTTTTATGTGAAAGCAACTTTGATGGAGAACTTTGTGTGAAATCAATAAAATCAAAGTCGTGAGCACTGAAAATTTTTCTTTTGGTCCAAAATGGTCTAAGTTGTAAAAGGTAAATCAATTCATTAAAAACATTCTCGAACATGATCATTGCCTGACATGCACGTAATCAATCCTCAAGATGCACAGCTCCAAATCGGCAAATCATACCACTACTGCTTTTCATTGTAACCACTCTTCTAAAACGAAGATCACAATCGAAAGATGGCCTGATCGGATAGGACAGTTGAGCTGGAGATAATTACAACTGAACTTCAGAATGAGGTTGCCTACGTATCCCGTAAATAGGAATCAGGCCTTACGTAGTTCCGGTTCAGGTTCACTCGAGTATTGACTCTCTCTTTTTACGCTCTAACTTTTGCCAAAGTCGCCTTTTTAAACTGTGCAAGCGTAATTTATATATATATATATATTTTTTTTTTCTATGCTCTAACTTTTGCCTAGGTCGCCTTTCTGGGTTTTTGGCCTAGCGAGCCTCTCAGGGATAGTATTTCTTTAACTTGTCCATGTTGATCGGTTGTGAAAATTCCAGGCCATCTAAGTTCATAAGAATGACTGCTCCTTGTAGACACCCCATTCTTGACGGCCTTTCAAAACTTGGATGTTCTCGTAGGTACATCCGATGATGTGTCTATTTGCTCGCCAAGCACCCGAAATCTACAGCAGAACGCCACAGCTTTGAGTCTTTCAAACCCTGCATCCATTTTGTCTCATTTTTGGACCATGCCTTGGTCTTTCCAGCCTGTAATCTCTGGTGGCCTGCCGACCATCCTTGGAGGCTGTTGGCCATCATTTCTTGCCTGCCGGCCATTGATATGCCATGCCGACCATCAATGGTGCCTTTCTGACCATCACTGATGGTCGGCCGGCCACAAGTGTTTTCTGTAGATATTTTATGCCAGCTGTGCTAGCTGTTTGCACAGATGCTTGCATCTGTCCACATGTGGAGGCTGAATCTCCTTGTATAGATTTCTTGTTTTCTATATATAGGGACCCCCTCTCTCATGTTTTGACGTTAGAAATTTTGGAACAAAAAATCTCTCTCTATATATTTCTCTCTCTCTCTCTCTCTCTCTCTCTCTTTCCATCTCTCTCTTGCAATTTTGTGCACACTTGCCTAGTTACATCACTCTTTTGCATACACATCCTTAACCAAAATTGATCACCTTTGAGCTGAGGTCCCTTAAGGTCTTGTTGGAGCTCTTGAAGGTGGTTTTGAGTTGTATTGGTGCCTAAAGTTATGCTTGGCTTCAAAAGGTATAACATTTGCCTTTTTACTTTGATTTGGTACACTTGTTTTCCAATATTTTCAAATTGTTTTGCGCTATTTCTGAGCTGTAAAAACCTCTACTTTTGTGGGCTGAAATTGGTGTTTTAGACCATTTAAGGTTAGGGGGGGTATCTCACCCTTCTTTATTCCTTACTTTTAAAGCTTCTTCACCTTTGTTTCCCATCCTCAAACCAGCTTTTTCTAGGCCTTTAACCACTAAATTTTAGAGTATTTTCAGCGGGAAAAAACATGTTTTGAAGTCCAAAATTGGAGGGGTCAGCCTCCCCTTCTTGTGTCTTGTTTGCTAGCCTAGTTAGTTCTATATGTTAGCTTGATTTTCTAGCTTTTTTGTAGCTATATTCCAGCATGTTTTTGCCTTTGTTTTAGACTGCTTTAGCTCTGTTTTGGGCTGTTTGGGTCAGTTGGGCCTTGTTTTGCATGGTTGTAGTGTAAAGGTCCTCACAAGCTTGGTGTTTTAGGCTATTAGGCACCTCTTGTTTGAGTTCATTGCATGTTTTGGTGTTGTTTTGCACTTAATTTCAACACTAATCACCTCTGCAACCTTCCTTGGCTTTTGATTTTTCTTTGAAAGTAGCTTCATGTCATTTGTATGCCTAAGTGTGAAATTGAACTTTCATACTTAATGGTTTAATCCTCTTTTGAGGGTTCACTACCAATGGTATGAGACTTCTTTCATACTGAAAGCAACTTGTGTTTTGAGCCTTCTTGCTAATAGAGGACTTTAACTCACCTTTGGGGCTTAATTGGATTAAGGAATGGTTGGTAAGTTAAAATGAGTAACTAACAACTTGGAACTAAAATTGAGCAAGATAATAACTTGTGTGTTGTGTGTTCAATCGGACGTTAATTGAACACAAGAAAAATTTGGACATTTCATACTCAAAGTGATGAAATGTGTCAAGTTTCCTAGGCCTCCATTGTCCTTGATCATGTATGATAGGGTGATAGTTCTTAAGGGTCTTATTTTGCATTTTTTGAGCTTGCACCTCTTGAATCACAAGCCATCATGCAATGAAATTGATTGAGCTGGTAGTTTGTGGCTTAAGTTCACAACTCCTTGGATTTGTTCATGAAAAGAAGGGGTGAGTTGTGCAAACAATCTGTGGGAATACCCTCTTTTTGCTCTGTTTGTTCCCTATTGCAACCAGTTGAACTAGTGCATCAATGGCCGGCAGGCCACCATCCATGGCCAGCAGGCCACTTCCATGGCCGGCATGTGGCCGGTAGTCTCTACTAGTGGCCGGTTGGCCACTGATGCAAACGTCAGTAGAATGTTGGTAAGGTGGAGCAAAATGGTTCTGGAAGTGTGCAACTCTGCAAATAGAGGTTTTCGAGAGCAAAATGGAGGTCTTTTCGAGGGATATCCGAGCGTGCGCATGCAAATCTTCCATTTCCCGGGGCAAAGTAGTGGTAGAATAGTCAAATGTTTAATTTACTTACATTTTTGCATTTGTGTTGTAATTATTTAATTAGTTAGCTTACAAGTTAGTTCATTCAAGTGTTGTAATAATTAGTTAATTAGTTAAGCTATTTATTTCATCAAGTTTTGTAATAGTTAGCTTAATTATCTTAGCTTAATTAGCTTAGCTCTAATTAGTTGCTAGTTAGTTTTGCTTTATTCATTTGGACTCTACTTCGTGAGAGCAAAATGTAATAACGTGTATGTCTTCCAACCCCACGTCTTTCTCTCTTTTATGTAATCGGTTATGATGGTTAGATTAGGGACATGTTTCAATTATCATACCTTATGCTTGCATACATGCATCTTGGCTTGCATGCACCGAGGCTCGGTGCATCATTCAAATTGCATTGTCATTTCAATAATTCTTTGAATATGTGTTTAACCGCATGTTATTTAATTGTATCATATGCCATATTAGTAGCCGAGCCTATTAAATTGCATTTTTTGCATGTGTTGCATTAGTCATTTTGTATAGTTAGGAATCATGCATATTTTTCTAACTCATATTTTCTTAGCTTGGAGTACTAGGTGAGCTTTTATTGCTTTAGCATACTTGCATGAGTGTGAATGTTGCCATGACTAGCATTCTTACCATGAGGCTAAATGCTTACTTGATAAACTGTTTGAATGCCTGTGGATGAAGGCTTGCTGTTTGAATTGGAACGATTCAACGAATATAAGGTTTAAGCCCACTTTGTTGAGTGGCAAATCAGTTTTAAGCCCACTTTGTTTAGTGGCAAATCCGCAAACTTTAAGCCCACTTAAGGTGGCAAATTCAAACCGTTTTTCACAAAGCAAACATGAAATTGAATTGTTCCAATTTAAGAAAACTAGTCTATGCTTGCTTGTGCGCATCACATAGTAATGTTAGCTTAATAACCGGAACAAGAGCACATAATGTTTACAAAAATCATATCATGATTAGTAGAGGCCGATCTTTGATCGGGCGAGCGGGGGTGCTCAATTCATGACCTTCCCCTCTCGTACCTTAGTTCCCGAGCCGAGGCAACTTTGGTGATGACGGACACGTGGCCTTTGGCACGAGTCATGAGTTTCCTCAATTTCCCAAAAAAAAAAAAAAAAAACAAGCATTTAGGTGGCAACTCTGTTTCTGGCAAAGTAGTCCAATTTTGGCATTTGTGATTCAAAATCAATTTTCCAAATGATTTGCCGGATTTGGACTCTTTGGTGTTTATCAATTGCACATTGCACTTGTGATATTAGATTTAGAACTGCGGGAGTCCGAACTGCAGGGCTTATTCCGAGCTTCTGAAAGGAGGCGCGAAAAAGTCGAGCTACAGTTTCTGGCAACTCTGCTGGGGATTTAGAGAACTTGGCTTGAACTCATGATATGTCATTTTATTTACACTTATATGTTTCTTTGCATTGCATTTGCATTGGTGCACCTAAGTCCTAGTGTTTTCCATCTGATAGTCCTGAACGGTTGGCCGGAGGCTTGCTTGGAAAAGCTTGCCAAAAGGTTGACCGGTTGCGGGCTCTGCCACTATGGGAACACAATCCTTGGATTTGGACTACTGCTGTGCCGTTTGATCCTCTTTTCACTTCTTGGTGTTAGGCGTGAGAGGTATATTAGGTAGTCTGGTTGAGGTATCCTTTTTTGACCAATTTGCCTAGTTGCATATCGGAAACCGTAGAGACTGTTCCAAACTAAGATAGGTTGCTTACCCAGATGCAGGATTGTGTGAAACTACTTGTTATGCATAGCTCCTGACGAAACTAGGACAGGGTAACCCTACCCCATTATAGGGTTGTTTTGGCTCTCACTTAACTATTATGTCCTTTTAGAGTGAAACTCTACAGGAACGTATGTATCAGTTGCAAGTTTGGGTATCAGTTTTTAGGGGCAGAAATTAGTGTTGAGTGTAGTTCTATAACTTATGATTGCAACTGTGTGTTGTTAGTATTTGAGTCGAGGTGCTGTGCAGTTTCTGATTTTTTTTGTTTTCCTTTTGCTTTATTTCTTTTTGCAAGGTAGTTTTTCACAATTGCTTCAGACGATTCTGTCACCCCCCAAGCACTCTGGACCCATGTAAGAAGGCTTTACCAATTAGGGGATCTTGTTAGGGGACAACCAGTGTTTGCTTCACTCTCATCGATTACGAGACGGATGAGGGTTAGGACAGCAGTCACTTTTTACTTTATTTGCGCCCAGTCAGGCTCGATCTTCTACTTTCATTCCAGTGAGAGATTACTCGCCAGTTCTGATGGCTTAACATCCCCCGGTTGGCATGGAAGACAAGCTTCGTCATCTCCAACAGACCATAGAAACCATGCAGCTAGATGCTACCCGCTAAGCTAAGGTTACAGCCCACCAAGCGGAAGTGATAAATAGGCTCCAGCAACAGCAACCACTGTAGGCAGCGGCTTCTGCTTCCCATGCACTTCCTGCGAGTATTCCAGTGCCCGGAGTCACTGCCAATGTCCAAGAGAATTTGGGCATTCCAGTAGATCTGATCCCACCTCAAACCTCCAAGGCACCAGTGTACCAAACTAAGGCACCATTTGAATTCAAGCTTAACCCCACTGCACTAAAAGTCAACAAGCTAGAAAAGCTTTTCAAGCGGGCACAGGGTATGAACTTAATCCCTAACATCGAGGATGGATACACAGACTCCGCGATGACTTTGCTGGACAGATTCAAAATGCCACACATAGACCGGTTCAATGGCTCCAGGGATCCCATGGTCTATTTGCGATTTTTCTCAGACATCTTGCGGCCAATGAGCCTTACCAAAGTTCAAACGTTATCATTTTTTGGCAGGACCCTGTCAAGTATAGCAGCCATCTGGTATGCAAAGTTGGATGACTCTGTGAAACGGAGCTGGAAAGAAATAGCTGAGGCCTTCATCGCGTAGTACTCCTACAATACCCAGATCAAGGTCACAACCCGTGATTTTGAAGCGACCCATCAAGAGCCAAAGAAGGGCTTCTTAGACTTTGCCACCCGATGGAGGGCCAAGGCCTCTATGATGACTATCAGACCGTCCAAGAAGGATCAAATCAGAATGGTGGTCCGCAATTTGCAAGGGAGATTATTGCAGAAGATGATAGTCTTGCCATTGTTTACATTCGCTAAGCTCCACAAGATAGGGGTTCAGATTGAAGATACAATGAAACAGGGGCTGATAGTCGATGAGAAGGAACATCCCAAAAGGCCGTTTACACGCAGTTCCAATGCAACCACCAATGGTAGCACCTTTGCACGGCCTTCGGATGTGAGCATGGTCACTACCACTCCCAAGATCGCCAACCCTTTTACCAGTACATCCAACACAACTCCACAAACCTCGACAACCAAGCCTGATCCCAGAGGGTCTTTACCCCGCTTTACATTTCTTTATCCAAAGCCCTAGGGCATCTTAAGCCACTAGAGCCTCACCCCTCGAAACACAACCTGGCTAAATACTATGATTTTCATGGTCATGACACTGATCAATGGTATAGGCTGCGTCATGAGATTAAAGATCTCATCGACAATAAGGTGGTAGGACCTCCTCAAAAACCCAATGTCACTACAAATCCTCCCCCACCACATAATCAAGTCCCTCCACCTTGGCATGTAAACCTTATCCACACACTGGCCATCCCTTATGACCCCAGTATATATATCACCCCTTTCTACCTAGCTGAACTGTCGTTGTTCATCCCTAAGAGCACGGACTTGTGCATGACAAACACGTCGACACTCCAGCCTGAACCCGTGGTGGTGACAGTGGTTAATGAAGGGAGATTGGCCTTGGTGGAAAATGTTAGTCCATTACCTAAGGGCTCTAAGGACTTATCTGAAGAGATGTATAACCCGTACTGCTATATTGTGCCAATCAATCAAGTTAAGCTGGAAGTGGTGTTGCCTGCTGGAATGGAGGTTAGTGTAGTTCGAGGATGGCCCAAGTCAGGGATTAGATGATCTGGCCGACCTAGAGGAGGACATAGACAATTTGTAGTTCTTTGATGAGCAAGATCAATGGGACGTACATACTGATTGGTTTGATTTGAATAGGTCGACAGACAATTCTGGGTGGTTAAGTGATGAACCCGATAGAGATGAGGGAACTAAATTGAAGTTGGAAGAATAGAAAGTGAGAACTGTTGCAATGGCCGGAATGGCTGATGAGAAGAGTAAACTGCCGAAAAACACCGGTGTAGAATAATTGGCTCAAGAACTAGGCATTGTTAGTACTGTACATACAGAGCAAGAAACCGCACTGAAGCATTTTGAGCAATAAATGGGTGAAAACAGCTGGAAAGATGGAAAAGCCCAACACCCTACAGGATAGATTTGTGAAGAAAAGATAATCTGAACGGAGCCAGACAAATTCTTATCGGCTGCCGAAGGAATCTAGTGGGATGACGACGACCTATACCTGGCTCATACTGATGAGGATTGGGGTGAAGACTTTCTTGACAACACTTGGTATGTGGAAGAGGTCGACCATATAGCCAGAAGTGGCCGATATTTCAAACTACCACATCTGGACCAACCTGAAACCTCCGGAAAGGACAAAAAGTTAAGAAGCAGAGGGAAAAATATTTGGAAGAAGAAGCAGTACTGAAATAGTTAAAGAAGATTCAAGCTGATATATCTATTTGGGGTCTGTTTATGGCTTCACGAGTGCACATACAGGCTGTAATGTCGGCGATGGATAAAGCTAAGTTGTCCAACGACACTATCCCGGAACAACTGGTAGGATTAGTCTTCCTGGGAGGCACTGCGTTAACTCTAACCTTCTCGGACAAGAAATTGTTGCTGGAAGGCTCTACACACAACAAGCCTCTATACATATCAGTGGAGTGCCGAGAAAAGTGGGTGTCAGTGGTATTGGTTGATACTGGGTCAGCGATCAATGTTTGCCTATCTCATACGGCTTATGCTATTGGTCTGAGACTAATAGATTTCGTACCTATAGCCTAGGTGATCCAGGCGTATGACAATACTACCAGAGAGGTAATGAGAACAGTATAGATCAGAGTACAGGTCGGCCCAACTCAATAGGATATCGAGTTCCATGTCCTCGATGTTCCGGCCACTTTCAACTTACTACTTAGGTGACCCTGGCTACACCAAGTGAAAGCTGTCTCTTCCTCCCTCCACCAAATGCTAAAGTACCCCCATGGAAAGGGGGTGGTCATAGTATTTGGGAATTCATCTATACATCCTCCGCCAGAGGTCACTACACCCGTGTTGGAGATTGTGCATGGCAAAGAGGGTGTTTTCCTTTCAGGGTTTACCTTAGCTGAGGCCCGGGTAGTGCAGAATATCTTGGCTGTTAATGAGGGTTTGTATGTCAGCACCCAATTTGTATACTCCATGAACAAGCTCTAACACGTGCCAAGAATGGAACTGGAAAGAAGTGGTCTGAAGGGCATTAGTACATTGGTCGATGTGCCATATAACCCACATGCCTTTGGTCTTGGCTATACGCCCACCAAAGAGGATTGGGTTAGGAAAAGGAAAGAGATGGCTGGCAGAGCCAGAGCTAAGCGGATCGGCAAGCGCTATGAACTTGTGCACATATCAATCCGGGGAACCTTGAATGGTCATTTTGTTAGGGAGGGAGAAGACTTCCCATTTTGTGGTTTCCCTAAACCCTGGTTCAATTTTGAGAAGCAGCGGGTTCCTGGCTTTGAGATTTTCTTCGACTTGCACCTGCAAGGCAGTGATACGGTGGAAATGACTGAACCGATTGCTGAAGCTGTGAAGAGCACGGAAAGTGATTCCGACAACAATGAGCTTGAAGTAGAAGCAGCACTGCATGTCTCCTTTCGGATCCTCCAATTAACTCAGAGAGCTTGGGGGATAACCTGACCGTTTCCATGATCAGGGACCAACTGGGTGTGAACCCTTCTAGCAGCATCTTGGATGCATCTGACGCACCATCCCCCGTTTGGCAACTGGAGGATGGCTACCTATCTAGCAGTTTTGAGTCGGGTGGTGAACCAAAATCTGATTCCACAGAGCCTGTGGAGTCGGAATCATATTCCGGTTCTTCTGAGTCTCAGTCTGGTATTCTTGGGGTTGATAACCCAGATGCCAAGGTTTTGTCCAGGTCGTCCCTTTCTTTTTCCTTTAGTCGGTTGTAACTGAAGAACTGGATGAGCTTGACCTTGTGAATGAGAACACCACTGTAGATTTTGAATATTTCTCTGTTCTGCTTGTTTATTGCATTGATCATGATTTTCAAAAATTTTGATGAAAACGATGAGGAAGGAATTTCTCTGGTCTTGAAAATTTTGATTAATCGAGAGGAGGAGAGGTTCGCAAAACCCCTTGCTGATGAAATCATTGCTTTTAATGTGGGTACTGAGAAGGATCCGTGTTTGGTCCAGATCGGGTCCACGTTGTCTTCAGAGGAGCGCGAGCGCTTGGTTGCTTTATTAAAAGATTTCAAAGATGTTTTCGCGTGGTCCTACAAAGACATGCCTGGAATCGATTCTGCGATTGTAGAATATCGGATCCCTCTTGACCCCGAGGCCCAACCCGTCAAACAGAAGTTGCGCAGAATACGTCCTGATTGGGCTTTGAAGATTAAGGAAGAGGTCACCAAGCAGATAAACGCAGGGTTGTCGCTAGTATCTGAGTATCTAACTTGGTTGGCCAATATTGTCCAAGTGCTAAAGAAAGATGACAGAATTCGGGTGTGTGTGGACTTCAGGGATCTGAACAGAGCCAGTCCGAAGGACGACTTTCCCTTGCCGCATATTGATGAATTGGTGGACTTCACCGCGGGTCATGCATTGCTCTCCTTCATGGATGGATTTTTCGGGTATAACTAGATTTTGATGGCACCCGAGGACAGAAAGAAAACCACCTTCACTACGCCATGGGGAACCTACTGCTACAGGGTGATGCCGTTTGGGCTGAAGAATGCCGAGGCTACCTATCAAAGGTTGCGACCACAATTCTGCATGATATGATCCATAAAGAGGTCGAGATGTACGTGGACGACATGATTGTCAAGTCCAAGGAAAGAGAGGGCCACTACACTGCCTTGAAGAAATTCACTCAACGGATCAGAGAATACAGACTAAAGTTAAATCCATAGAAGTGTACTTTTGGCGCAACAGCAGGGAAAATGCTGGGTTTCTTGATCACATAAAGGGGCATCGAGGTATATCCTTCCAAAATCAAAGCCATCCTAGAAATGCCACCACTAAAGACTGAAAAGGAGGTGCTAGGCATTCTGGGTAAAGTGCAATTCATAAGATGGTTTATTTCTAAATTAAACTTGACTTGTGAACCCCTTTTTGGTCTCCTGAAGAAAGGAAAGAGGTTCCAATGGGATGATCGATGTCAATTTGCTTTCAAGCAAATCAAGCAGTATCTTCAGAACCCACTCTTGTTGTCGCCGCCAGAGCTGGGAAAACATTTGATTTTGTATCTGTCAACAATTGACACAACGATGGGATACATGCTTGCTTAGGAATCTGAGGATAGGGTGGAGAAAGCCATCTATTACTTGAGCAAGAAAATACTGGATTATAAGACTCGCTACACTCCGCTGGAGAAAGCTAGCTTAGCCTTAGTATGGACTACTAGGAAGTTGAGGCACTACCTATTAGCTCACTCCGTAATACTGGTTTCGAGATTAGATCCCATCAAATATCTCTTTGAGAAACCAGCAATTATGGGTAGGCTAGCTCGTTAGTTGCTTCTCCTTTCCGAATTTGATCTGAAGTATATCACTCGCAAGTCTGTCAAGGGGAGAGCTATGGCGGAGTTCTTGGTAGATCACCCAGTGGAAGGGGATGAAGCGGTAGAATACCTGTTCCCAGATGAAGCTATTCTGCAAGTCAAGGATGAGATTTGGACAATGTTCTTTGACGGAGCGTCTAATCAATACGATTATGGGATAGGTGTGTTGCTGATAGCACCAAACAATTCCCATATACCTTTAGCCTTCAAACTCTGGTTCAAAGTATCCCATAACGAAGCAGAATATGAGGCGTGTATCGCTGGTTTGGAAGCCGCCCTGGAACTAGGGGCAAAGAGGTTGGATGTCATTGAGGACTCAAACCTAGTCGTGTCTCAAGCAAAAGGAGACTGGAAGGTCAAAGAGGAAAATATGAAGATCTATCACCAGACCTTGGACGTTCTGATTCCTAGGTTTGAGAAGCTGACCTTCACTCATCTACTAAGAGAGAACAACAGGTTTGCTGACGCCTTATCAACTCTATCATTTATGATAGACATCCCGCTTGGAGTCTGGATGCCTCCGATCATCATTGAGCAGAGGTATACACTGGCCTACGAGATTATCGTCGTAATAGGTGAAGTGCAAGATCAAAACCCTTGGTATTATGATATCTGAAACTTCTTGGAAAATGAGGTTTATCCACCAGGGGCAAATGCTAAAGACAAAAGGGCAATATGGCGGATGGCCGTTCAATTTATGATCTGCAGAGGTAAACTGTACAAGAGAGGTCATCTCAAAATGCACAAGTTGTGTGTCGAAGCAGAGGAATCAAAGCGCCTAATGGAGGCTATCTATGGGGGAGAGTGCGGAGCGAACATGAATAGAGTAATGTGAGCCCAGAAGAATCTCAAGCAAGGTTACTATTGGTCTATTATGAAGAAGGATTGTATTGGTTTTGTTCAGCAATGCGACAAATGTCAAATTCATGCTAATCGCATGAATATCCCGCCGTCGAAGCTGTACAACATGACTTCACCATGGCCTTTCTCCGTCTGGGGAATCGATGTCATTGGCATAGTCATGCCAAAAGGGTCAAATGGGCATGAATACATTCTGGTGGTAATTGATTACTTTACAAAATGGGTGAAAGCTCAGTCTTATGTAGTGTTTAAAGTAGTGCATGTGGCTAAGTTCATCCGAAACAACATCATTTGCCGATATGGAGTTCCGAACGAGATTATTTCAGATAATGGCTCCCATTTCAAGAAAGAAGTGATCGACTTGTTGGAGAAATACAACGTGGCTTTTCATAAGTCATCTACATATTGGCCGCAAACCAACGGAGCTATTGAGGTCGCCAACAAGAACATCAATCATATTTTCCAGAAGATGGTTGAGACCTACCGGGACTGGCCAGACAAATTGCCATTTGCACTTTGGGGCTACAAAACTTCAATCCGGATGTCTGCTCGGGCAACTCCTTATTCTTTTGTCTATGGGATGGAAGTTGTTCTGCCAATCGAAATAGAAGTTTCGTCGTTGCGGGTTATGGCTGAGTAGAGGCGGATTGGCAATAGAGCAGGTTCGAAGAACTGATGCTGTTTGATGAGAGAAGGCTGAAAGCATTGTACCATGTTCAGGGTTATCAACGTAGGATTGCCAGGGCTTTTAACAAGAAGGTTAAGTCCCGGAATCTGTGTCGCCTTTTTCCACATCCCGCCTTTCAGAAAGTGTTTGAAAAGAAGGCCTCACAGTTCGGATTCCCGCGGTTCTGAATCTAGTCTCACAAGTGCAATGTGAAACTGATAAACACCAAAGAGTCCAAATCCGGGAAACCTCTTTGGAAAATCGATTTTAAATCAAATAATGCGAAAATTGGACTACTTTGCTAGATACAGAGTCACAACCTAAATGTTTTTTATTTTGGGGAAATTTAGGAAACCCTAACTTGTGCCGAAGGCCATGTGTTCGCCATCACCAAAGTTGCCTCGGCTTGGGAACTTAGGTACGAGAAGGGAAAGTCATGAAATGAGCACCCCCGCTCACCTGATCACAGATCGGCCTCTACTAATCATGATATGATTTTTTATAAACATTATGTGTTTTTGTTCTGGTTATTAAACTAGCTTTACTATGTGATGCGTACAATCAAGTGTAGACTAGTTTGCAAGACTTGGAACAATTCAAATCATGTTTGTTTTCGAAAATGGTTTGAATTTGCCACCTCAAGTGGGCTTAAAGATGCGGATTTTCCACCAAACATAGTGGGCTTAAAACATAATTTTGCCACAACAAAGTGGGCTTATAACACAAATTCGTTGAATCGTTCCAATTCAAACAATAAGCCTTCATTCACAGACATTCAAGCAGCTTAGCATTTAAGCACATAGCCTCATGGTAAGCATGCTAATCATGGCAACATGGCAATTGCACTCATGCAAGTATGCTAAGGCATGAAAACTTACCTAGTACTCCAAGCCAAAACAGAAACTAGTTAGAAAGATGCATGATCCTAACTATGCTAGATGCCTAATGTAACACATGCAATATGCAATTAATAGGCTCGACTACTAATATGGCATATGGATCGATTTGAACAACATGCGATTAAACACATATTCAAAGAAGTATTTAAATTGCAATTTAGTTTGAATGATGTGCCGAGCCTCGGTGCATGCAAGACAAGATGAATGGATGCAAGCATGCGATATGCTAATTGAAATATGTCCCTAATCTAACCATCGAAAGCAATTAAATAAAAGGGAGAAACACTTGGGGTTAGAAGACATACACACACGCACGCACACTTATTACAACATTACGCCCTCATGAATGAGGGTCCAAATAAATAAAAGCAAATTATTACAACACTTGAGACTAATTAACTATTCTAAGCTAATTGAATATTACAAATAAAATAACTAGCTAGGTATTTAACTAATTAATTACAAAACAACTAAACTAATTAATTACACATTAAATTAATCAACTAATTAACTAAACAAGTTAACTAAACTGCCTCGGGAAATAAGGAATGCATGCATGCTCGGTTTCTCCACCCGAAAAGCCACTGTTTTGCTGCCAGGAGCCTTTGTTTGCACATTTGAACACCAAAAAAAAGCTGCCAACTTCCAGAATACCTCTGCTCCACCTCAGGAATACACTGTGCAAATTTCATTGGTGGCCGACAGGGGGCTTGTCGGCTACCAATGGTGGCCGGTCAGCTACCACTGTGGCCGGTCGGCTGCTAGTAGTGGCCGGTCAGCCACTGATGACATAAACTCCTCTTTTTGCTGCAACA
This sequence comes from Camellia sinensis, assembly GCF_055761805.1. NCBI lineage: Eukaryota > Viridiplantae > Streptophyta > Magnoliopsida > Ericales > Theaceae > Camellia > Camellia sinensis. The sequence goes on from NC_138963.1 coordinate 149,505,399, forward strand.
GAGAGCAGACAGAACAAAACAATGTATTCTCACAGATTATTTGCACATTTTGCCTCTCATTTTCATGGGGAGATCAAAGGAGGAACAAAATTTGGGTTTACAAACCATCAATCAAGCAATTTCATTGCATGATGGTTTGTGAAACGAATTGTGCAAGTTCAATGAATGCAAAACGAGACCAAAGGACCATCACCCTATCATGCATGATCAAGAGCAATGGAGACCAAGAAAAATGACACATTTCATCACTGTTTGAGTATGAAATGTCTCATTTCCCTTGTGTTCAAACTAACGTCCGATTTGAACACATGCAATGCAACACAAAAGATGTTTATCTTGCTTTTTTACTTGTCCAATTTTGTTTGCTCATTTTAATTGCCAAATCCATTCTTTAATTGATTTATCCATTAGTGAGTGTCCTCTAATGCAAAGATGACTCAAACAAGAAGTTGCTTTGGGCATGAAAGAGGCAGTACACTGTTGGTAATGAACCCCCTAAGGGATTAAACCATTAGGTGCATCACCTCCATTTCACACTTTGGCAAACAAGAGGTTTAAAGCCACTTTCAAAGTAAATAAAAGAGTGAAGAATAGAGGGAGATTGCAGAGATTATAATGCTGAAATGAAGTACCAAGCAACACTTAAACGTGCTATTAACTCAAAATAATGATAGTTAAAGCATTAAAACATCAAGCTAGTGAAGGAGATTACACTACAACTATGCAATACATGGTTCAAATGAATTAACTAGCCCAAACAGAGCCAAAGTAGGTTAAAACAGAGCTTAAATAATAAGCTAACATGTGAGGCAAACTAGGCATGCAAACAAGACAGAAGGAGGGAAGGCTAACCCCTCCCATTTTGGACTTCAAAACTAGATTTTTACCACTGAAAAACATCTAAAATTCAGTGGTTAAAAGGCCCAAAAAGTTGATTTGAAAGTGATGAAAAATGGTACAAAAGCTTAACAAACAAAGGAGCAAGAAGGGTGAACCACCCCCTAACTCAAAGAAACCTCAAACCACCATTTTAAAGTCACAAAAATAGAGTTTTTGACAGTTCAAAATCAGTTCAAAAATAGTTGGAAAAGATGGCAAAACAAAGATAGAAAACAAGTATAAATAAGGTAAGTACTATACCTTTGAAGCAAAGCACAAAATAGCGAATAATCCATGCTCAAACCACCATCTAGAGCTCAAACAAGGCTCCAAGTAATCTCAGCCGAAAGGTTGGAGTATTTGGTTAAGTGATGATATGCAAAAGCTAAGGACTTGTGAGCAAATGTGTACAAAATATCAAGAGAGAGAGAGAGAGAATTCTAGAGAGAGAGATATATTTTTGCTCTAATTTTTTTAACCCTCCAAAATGGGGGAGGAACCCCTATATATATAGAAAAACCACCTCCTGAGCTTAGAAACATCTCACCATACACGTGTATAGAGATGCAGCTCAGTGTGCAACAGCTGGCACAATTGTCAATAAATATCTGGAAAAAGGCATTGGTGGCCGTCGGCCACCACCGATAGCCGACCGACCACCATTGGTGGCCAACCGGCCACACCCATGGCCGACAACCTTGCGTGGTGGCCGACAGGTCACCAAGAGGTCCAGACACCAAGTTTTGGTCCAAAACAAGGCACAAAAAGAACAAGGTTTAAAGGATCAAAGACAGGGCATTCCGCCGAGGATTTTGGACGCTCAAAATGAACACAAATACCTAATCATTGAGTGCATGAGTGATGATGTCTATGTCTTTCAGGACGGTTAAAAATAGGGTGTCTACGGTTGACCCTCTTTGACAGAACTCGGGAGTCATGAAATGGCAGGAGTAAATGTCAAAGCCCAGAGACCACCCATTTTTGACAAGGCTGAAGACTTGGACAAGCAAACAAACAAGACAAAACAAATGGTTGTACCCACAAGCTGCCTACGTATCCCTTTGCAAGGAATAAAACCAGCTTAGTTCTGGGGCAGAATGCAAAATGATACACAATTGTAATGAAATCATGCAAATGATATACAATGCATGTATATAATGAAATAATCAAACCACGAGCAATGCCTTCCACACAAATATCATAAAGGGATGGGGATGCAAAACAAACTATGTTTAACACAGAAAAGGTGCCGGAACCCTCAAGCGACGATTCCAGCAGAATAGACGTGTGCACATACAGAACTATGTGTTTCATAGAAAGACTACAAGTAATTGGGTGGTATGATATAAGTGAGAATGATCTGCTGAGGAAAGATAATGATCCTAAATGCTGAATGCAACAAAACAAAGTACGATGCAATGGATGTAGTGAATAAGGCGTAAGCCGAACCACATTTTTCCTAGAAAGGTATGGACACAAAATAAACCACATCTAACACAGAAAAGGTGCCGAAACCCTCAGACCACAATTCTTGCAGACTAGGCACGAACACATGCAGAGCTATGTTTTAACGTGAAAAGGTATGGGCACATGCCAAACCAAGCTTAACATGGAAAGGATGCAAACAATAAAATGGTATGATACAATAGATGTATGCAATAAATTCTATATGCAATAGAAGTGATAGATGTGATATAATAGATAATAAATGCGATGTAGCAGCTAGGAAGTGAAAGTACCTTACAGAGGCAATTGGTAATGACTCATCTTATGCTGTTGGGGATCTTTCGCCTTTCCTTGGTTGAACCACAGGTACTACTTTTTCCCCTGGCTATGGTCACAACTTTCCCTATTCTCTAACAGGGTGGCAGACTAGGTTGGGTCAGTATCAAGAATTGAGGCGCATACAAGCTACCTCAACCTATGGGGCTGTGTAGACACCTCATTTTTCACTATCCTCAAGACTTGGATGTTCTTGCAGGTACATCAAGTGACAAGTTTGATTGCTCATCAAGCGCTTGAACTCCACAGCGGAGCGCAACAAGTTTGAGCTTTCCAAACCCTGCATCAATTCTATCTCATTTTTGGACCATGTTTTGGTCCTTCCAACATGTTATTCTTGATGCACTGTCGGCCATGGATTTTGGCCTGCTGGCCATTGATCTGCCCTGCCGTCCATCACTGATGACCGGCCGGCCGGCCACCAGTGCATCAGTAGATATTTTCTGATATTTTGTGCCAACTGTTTGCACAGGTTGGAGCATCTACTTGCACATGGATGGTTGGATCTCTTTGAGAGGATTTTGTATCTTCTATATATAGAAGCCTTCCTCTTGCATGCTTGAGGTTAGAAATTTTGAAGACAAAAAATTTCTCTCTCTTTCTCTCTCTAGAATCCTCTTTGTCTAAATATTTTGCCTTAAAGCTTGAATTCTTTACACTTTTGCTTGTGAGCCCTTGATCAAACTTGATCAACTTTGTGTTGAGGTTGCTTGAGGTCCTATTTGAGCTCTAAAATAGGGTTTTAGCTTGGTTTGGCTTGCCTTTGTTGCCTATATAGCATCTTCTCTTCAAAGAAGTAGAACTTCTTGTATTTTTAGCTTAATTTGAATACTTGTTTGGCCATCTTTGCATGATATTTTGAGGCTGGTTTTGACCTTTGAAATCTCTATTTTTATGGTTTAAAATGGTGGTTTGAGGTTTGTTTTGGAGTTAGGGGTGCGTCACCCTTTTTGTAGTTTGTTTGGTTAAGTGTTGTGCCATTTTTCAAAGCTTTTAAAACAACTTCTTTTGGCCTTTTAACCACTGAATTCCAGGGGAATTTTAGTGGTAAAAACTTGGTTTTGAGGTTCAAAATAGGAGAGGGTGGCCTCCCCTCCTTATGTCTTGTTTGCAAGTATAGATAGCCTAATATGTGAGCATGTGTTTTCTACCTTTTTGTGACTTGATCTCAACATATTTTAGCTATTGATTTGGCATGATTTAGCTCTGTTTTGAACTATCTTGATCATATGAGCCTTGTATTGCATGGTTGTGGTGCAAATGCCTTCACTAGCTTAGTGTTTTGAGGCCTCTAACATGTTGTGCATGTGTTGATTGCATGTTGTAGCATCATTTTACATGTGATTTTAGTGCACATAACTCTGTCACACTCTCACTTATTTCACTCTTTCATTGCTTTTGAGAGTTGTGCCTTGAGCCTTGTTTGTAGCCTAACATGTGAGCATGTTTTTCTTGCCTTTTGTACTACCATCTCAGTATGTTTTAGTCACTGTTTTGGCATGTTTAAGCTCTATTTTGAGCTAGTTTGGTCATTTGAGCTTGATATTGCATGCCTCTAGTATAGTGCTCTTCACTAGTTTAATGTTTTTGGCTTTTGAACATGTTGTGCATGTGTTGCTTGCATGTTGTAATATCATTTTTCATGCCATTTCAGCACTGAAATATCTACAACTTCCCTCATATCTTCACTTTTCATTTGTTTTGAGGGTTGGTTAACCTTAAGGTTGTGTTTAAGCTTGAGATAGAGCTTGTGCTCAATGGTTTTAACCCTCTTTTGAGGGTTCCTCCTAACCAAAGGCATGATCTCTTTCATGTCTTAAGCCATCTTTTGGTTGACCCCTCTCTCATCAGAGGACAATCATCTTGGACTTAACCGGTTAAAGAATGGCTTGGCAATGCTAAAATGTGTAAACAAAATTGGACAAGTAAAACATGACCAAGATAAGCATGTTGTGTTTGCATTGCATGTGTTCAATCGGACGTTATATTGAACACAAGGAAGATTGGTCCATTTCATACTCAAAGTGATGAAATAAGCCAATCTCCTTTGTCTCCATCACCCTTGGTTATGCATGATAGGGTGGTGGTCCAGAGTCTTGTTTTTATGCATTTATTGAAAGTGTACAACTTGGATCTTTGGCCATCATGCATTGGAAATTCTTGATTGGTGGTTTTGGATCCAAGAGTGCCACTCCTTTAATGTTTTGAGATGATAAGTAGGGGCACAGTACAAACATATCCTTGGAAAACCCTCCATTTTCCTCTGTCTGTGCTCTGTTGGAGTGTGGTAATTCAGCACACCAGTGGCCGGCAGTGGCTTACTGATGGCCGACAGTGCTTCATCCTTGGCCGGCAGATGGCCGGCAGGCCATTGGTGCAATCCTCAGCATTGAATTGGTAAGGTGGAGTAGAAAGATCCTGGAGTTTGGCCAACCCTGCAAACATAGCCTCTCAAGAGCAAACCGGTGGGCTTTTCGGGGCAAAAACCAAATGCATGCATCTTCTACTTTCCAAAGCAGAGCTGAAGCAGTGTGGTTAGTTCTTTACATGTTTAGTTAGCATGGTTTTATAATTTAATTAATTAGTTTGCTAATTAGTTAAGTATTGTAATAATTAAGTAGCTTAGCTTAGCTATTTCTTTATTTTGTTTTGTAATAATTAGTCTAATTAGTTTAATTAGATTAGCTTAATTAGCTTAGCTTGTTCATTCGAACCCTCCATCACGAGGGCGCAATGTTGTAATAAGTGTGCGTATGTGTGTGCATGTCTTCCAACCCCACATCTTTCTCCCTTTTACTTAACCGCTTTTGATGGTTAGTTTAGGGTCACGTTTTGATTAGCATACCTTATCCTTACATGTTTGCATCATTCATTTGTATTGCATGCACCGAGGCTCGGTGCATCATTCAAACTGTATCGTATTTCAATACTTATTTGAATACGTGTTCTATGAAATTGTTGCATTCATATGCCATCTTAGAAAGCCGAGCCTATTTAATTGCATTTTTGCATGTGTTATATTAGGCATTTTGTATAGTTAGGATCATGCATTGTTTCTAACTAGCTTTTGTTTTGGCTTGGAGTACTCAGTAAGCTTTTACGCTTTAGCATACGTGCATAAGTATGAGTGTTGCCATGATAGCATGCTTGCCATGAGGCTATTTGCGTAAATGCTAAATTGCATGAATGCCTGTGGATGAAGGCTTGATTACTTGAATTGGAACAATTCGATAAATGTGAGTTTTAAGCCCACTCTGTGAAGTGGCAAAATCATGTTTTTAAGCCCACCTGAGGGTGGCAAATCCGTATCTCAGCCCACTTGAGAGAGGCACTTTCAAACCATTTTTGAAAACAAATGTGAGTTGTTTTGTTCCAATTCTTGCGATTTTAGTCTATACTTGCTTGTGTGCGTCACTTAGTAAAGTTAGCTAATAACCGGAATAAGAACACATGTGTTTATCAAACAACATATCATGATTAGTAGAGGCCGATCTTTTGATCGGGCGAGCGGGGGTGCTCATTTCATGACCTTCTCCCTTCGTACCCAAGTTCTCGAGCCGAGGCAACTTTGGTGATGACGGACGCTTGGCCTTTGGCATGAGTTAGGGTTTTCTAAATTTTCCAAAACAAAATATTTAGGTGGCGACTCTATAATCTGGCAAAATAGTCTATTTTTGGCGCTTTTTGATTCAAAATCGATTTTCCAAAATGATTAGTTGGATTTGGACTCTTTCGTGTTTATCAGTCTCACATTGCACTTTGTGAGATTAGATTCAGAACCGTGACAGGAGTCTGAACTGTAGGACCAATTCGCGCCTCTCCGAAAGGGAGACGTGCGAAGAAAGTTGAGTCTACAGGCTGCCATATAGATTTCAAGTCGGGGATACACCCCTAGGTATTTAAACCAGACTTTAGTCTCAGAAATTCCGAAACTTTGCGTTCTAGGCATCTGCCATTCGAACTCTAGTTTTCACTATCTCAGTTGATCTCTTAGGAACTCACCACAAACACAAGCAGGTGGCTATACTAGACCACCGAAAGTCGTTCGGACACAACAAACACCAAAGGAATTGCACCTCTAGAGGATTTAAGGTCTCCTAGACCAGAGGAGTGCACAAGAGAGTGCAATGTACAGGAGAGTGCGAATCAAGATGCAAGATTTAAGGTCTCCTAGACCGGAGGAGTGCACAAGAGAGTGCGAATCAAGATGCAGGATTTAAGGTCTCCTAGACTGAAAGAGTGCACAAGAGAGTGCGAGTGATGCAAAAATACAAGGTGCACAAGACAGTGCGAGTAAGGGTGAATGAATGCACAAAATAGTGCGATGAAATGCACAAGACACTGCTATGTAACGCACAAGACAGTGCTCTGTAAACTGAAATGCACAAGAGAGTGTGATGTAGGTGCACAAGATAGTGCGAGCGTAAGGGCACAAAATAGTGCAAGCGAAAGTGCACAAAATAGTGCGATGAAGTTCACCAAATAATGTGAGTAAGATGCATAAAAAAAGAAATGCGATGAAATGCACAAAATAGTGCGATTAAATACACAAACATAGTGTAAGTAAGGTGCACAAAATAGTGCGATGAAATGCACAAACATAGTGCAAGTAAGGTGCACAAAATAGTGCGATAAAATGCACAAACATAGTGTAAGTAAGGTGCACAAAATAGTGTGATGAAATGCACAAACATAGTGCAAGTAAGGTGCACAAAATAGGGCGATAAAATGCACAAACAGTGCAAGTAAGGCGCACAAAATAGTGCGATGTAAATTGAAATTGTGCAATAGATGTACTGGGTGAGATTATTGTGCAATAGATGCACAAAATGAGCAACTGAGCAAGGTTTACAAATCAATACAGTGATAATGCATGTTCCTTACAAGATAAACAACCAATGCATGATGTTAATCGAAAGCATGTTCTATGCAAGAAACAAGAGCATATTCTATGCAAACTTGAAAGCATGTTCTATGCAAGAAACAAGAGCATATTCTATGCATGATTAGAGGCATGTTCTATACAAAATAGAAAGCATATTCTATACATGATTAAAGGCATGTTCTATGCAACATTGAAAGCATATTCTATGCATGATTATAAACAATGCAAGGCACGCGTGCAACATAAGTATATGTAAAAATGCACATTCTATGCAACAGAAGAGAATCGAATATGTGCTTCAGTGCCTCCAATTTACCTCTCAGAGGACTTTATGACATGCTCAACTCAAAAAGAATACACCCTGTTCATATTGGCGAGCTGTAACATTTGCATGCTGCTTTAATTGCCATTCTGACTTGAAGTGGGCTTGAACTTAAGGTCGAGGTACACTCATATTATAGCGCAATAGCGAGGCCTTGTGAAGGTGAACCAGGAATGTAGTCTCGAAATTCGCTGAAGTTAAAACACACTAAGATACTCAAAATTTTCATTCGTTTCTTTTGCTTTATAGTCTGGAACCCATATAACTTCAAATAGGCCCTGGTTTGATTGTTCTCACATGACTTGGGCTGAACCCTGTAGTTTTATGAAAGAACAAATCCTGTTTTGCACATATGTGGAGAACGACACAGCACTCTAAGCACAAAACGATTTATTTTTGAAATTGAAATTGACAAGTGAGTTCTTAATCGGGCATTGAGCCTATGACTAACTACAATACACCACGACTCAACAAAGGAAAAACAAAGGTAAAACAACCTAAACACATCTATCAACACTCGAAACAACTCAAAACAAGAATCGAGACAAACAAAAAACAACAAACACAACACTCGAATGTGTTCCAATGGCGAGAGACCTCTCAGTTCACAAGGAGCCTGCTTCTCCGGGTATTGTTTCCCTCCCTTTCTCATTTGTGATTCTCACGTCACTCTTGCACTCAATCTCTTTTTCTCTGAAAATCCATTTCCTCACTTTTTCTCTTAGCGCATATCTCTCTATTCTTTATTCTCTCTTATTTTTTATCCCTCCTATGGGTGGTTAATGGATAAGTAGGAAGTTGTGGGCTCTTGCCCTTAGTATTCTACTAGATTCTCATTCTTCTACTCACAACAGTGAGCTTTCCCACAGAGGGGTTGTGATGCGACTGGATGTGCAGCAGATCTACAACTGACATCGGTTGACAATGCCCTTAGCCTAGCTTGACCGAGATAAATTACAACAATGTCCCACCGGCCTGGTATACAATTGATTGGTCTCACACTTATTGAATTTTCTGCTCTCTCATTTTGGGTCAGACGCCAATTTGGGTGTAATCAAACCCGTCTAGAAGAGGGGGTCAAATATCTAGCTCCATTTCTAGTTCGTGCTTCGCACTTGGCTTGATACCTCACTGCTTGGAGGATGAGAGAGCTTTTGGCCTACTGTTAGCCTTAGTTCTGCCCTTTTTAGCGAATAGAGAGCAAACAGAGCAAAACAGCGTATTCTCACAGATTATTTGCACACCTTGCCTCTCCTTTTCATGGGGAGATCAAAGGAGGAACAAAATTTGGGTTTACAAACCATCAATCAAGCAATTTCATTGCATGATGGTTTGTGAAACCAATTATGCAGGTTCAATGAATGCAAAATGAGTCCAAAGAACCATCACGCTATCATGCATGATCAAGGGCAATGGAGACCACGAAAAATGGCACATTTCATCACTTTTTGAGTATGAAATGTCACATTTCCCTTGTGTTCAAACTAACGTCCGATTTGAACACATGCAATGTAACACAAAAGATGTTTATCTTGCTTCTTTTACTTATCCAATTTTGTTTACTCATTTTAATTACTGAAACCATTTTTTAATTGATTTATCCATTAGTGAGTGTCCTTTAATGGAAAGATGACTCAAACAACAAGTTGCTTTGGGCATGAAAGAGGCATTACACTGTTGGTAATGAACCCCTTAAGGGATTAAACCATTAGGTGTAACGCCTCCATTTCACACTTAGGCAAACAAGAGGTTTAAAGCCACTTTCAAAGTAAATAAAAGAGTGAAGAATTGAGGGAGATTGCAGAGATTATAGTGCTGAAATAAAGTACCAAACAATACTTAAACATGCTATTGACTCAAAACAATGATAGTTAAAGCATTAAAACATCAAGCTAGTGAAGGAGATTACACTACAACTATGTAATACAAGGCTCAAATGAATTAACCAGCCCAAAACAGAGCAAAAATAGGTCAAAACAGAGGTTAAAACATGTTGGACTTAAGCCACAAAAGGCTAAAATAATAAGCTAACATGTGAGGCTAACTAGGCATGCAAACAAGACACAAGGAGGGGAGGCTAACCCCTCCAATTTTGGACTTCAAAACCAGATTTTTACCACTGAAAAACCTTTGAAATTCAATGGTTAAAAGGCCCAAAAAAATTGATTTGAAAGTGATGAAAAATGGTACAAAAGCTTAACAAACAAAGGAGTAGGAAGGGTGGACCACCCACTAACTCAAAGAGACCTCAAACCACCATTTTAAAGTCACAAAAATAGAGTTTTTCACAGTTCAAAATCAGCCCAAATACAGTTGGAAGAGATGGCAAAACAAAGGCACAAAACAAGTATAAATAAGGTAGGTACTATACCTTTTAAGCAAAGCACAAAATAGCCAATAATCCAAGCTCAAACCACCATCTAGAACTCAAACAAGACTCTAGGTAATCTCAGCCCAAAACTGAGAACATTTGGTTAAGCGTTGATATGCAAAAGCTAAGGACTTCTGAGAAAATGTGTACAAAATATGAAGAGAGAGAGAGAATTCTAGAGAGAGATAGAGATATTTTTGCTCTAATTTTTCTAATCCTCCAAAATGGGGGAGGAACCTCCCTATATATAGAAAAACCACCCCTTGAGCTTAGAAATATCTCACCATACACGTGTATAGAGATTCAGCTCAGTGTGCAACAGCTGGCACAACTGTCAATAAATATCTGAAAAAAGGCACTGGTGGCCGACCAGCCACACCCATGGCCGACAAAAACATCCCATGGCCGACAGCCTGGGGTGGTGGCCGACAGGTCACCAAGACGTCCAGACACCAAGTTTTGGTCCAAAACACGACACAGAAAGAACAAGGCTTAAAGGATCAAAGACAGGGCATTCCACTGAGGACTTTGGGCGCTCAAAACGAACACAAACACACAATCATTGAGTACACGAGCGATGATGTCTAAGTCTTTGAGGATGGTTAAAAATAAGGTGTCTACAGAATCTCAAAGAAGGGGATTTGGTGCTGAAAGACAACCGAGCTCCCATCTATGACCCTAAGGGCAAGTTCAGACCCAATTGGACTAGTCTTTACATCATCAAAACTATCTGGTCGGGTGGAGCTGTTATTCTCAAGGACTTGGATGGCCTAGAATTTTCCTAACCGATGAACATGGAAAAGTTGAAGAAATACTATCCCTGAGAGGCTCGCTAGGCCAAAACCCTAGAAGGGCGACCTAGGCAAAAGTTAGAGCACAAAAAATTGAAAATAAAGAAAAACTAAGCTCGCAAGGTTGAAAACCCTAAAGGGCGGCCTTGGCAGAAGTTAGAGCGCAAAAGGAGAGCGTTAATACTCAAGTGAACCCGAATTGAACTATGTAAGGCTTGATTCTCATCTTTGGGATATGTAGGCAACTTCATCCTGAAGTTCGATCGTAAACACCTCCAACTCAATTGTCCTGTCCATGTGTTTGATCATGTCATCTTTGTCTATTCTTTATCTGAATGTTCGGTTGTGATCATCTCTGAAGAGCTAGTTACAATGCTAAGCAATGTAATTCGAACAATGGGCAATTTGTGATCTTCAGATTCAAGGTTGTACATCTTGAGGATAGATTCCGTACATGTCAAGTGGTGATCCTTATCGAAAATGATTTTGAAAAGTTTTAAGAAAAGTTGACTTTGCTCAAATTTTACCTTATACAACTTAGACCATTTTTGGACCAAAAGGAAAACTTTCAGTGTCCACAATGTTAATTTCATTGATTTCAATACAAAGTTCTCCAAACTATCGATTCAAATCAAAGTTGCTTTTATTACATTCATAAAACATAAAAAGTAAAGATCAAAGCAATAAACTAGAGGCATAGATGAGTCAGGTGTTCCTGCATCCCCCGCCCGTGCTTGTGGAAGCTTCGAATGTTAATGCGGCCCAGTTTATGCCTCATCTTCGAGCCAAGTCAGGCACTCGCTAGAAAGGGCGCAATTGAAACTCGGGACAGGGGCTAGAACTTCTCTCATCCTCCAAGCAGTAAGGTACCTAGCCAAATATGAACCTCGGAAGGGGAATGAAACTGGGTACTCTACCCCCTCCTCTGGGCAAGTCTGATCATGTCCAAACTAACGCCTGAACTGGAATGGAAAGTGGAATACACAGTGTGTCAGGCTAATCAGTTGAATGCCAGGTTGCCGAGTCATGCTGTAGCCCATTTCGGTCAAATTAAGCCAAGGGCAATGCCAAGCAATGTCAGTAGCAAACGTTGCACATCCAGTGGCACCACCATCCCTCATACGGGAAGTCCACTAGCTGTTGGCGGAAGAAGTACGCTCGGGCTAAGTATGCAGGGCAAGAGCCCACTACCTTCAGCTTGTCCATTAGCCATATCTGGGGAGGGATGAAAGAAAAGAGTGATTAAAGAATAGAGAGATATGTGTTGAGAGAAAAATGAGAAAAGGGCTTTAAGAGAAAAACAGAGCATGAATGTCGAATGATGCGAGAAACACATATTCAAAAGGATGGGAAACATTACCCAAAGAAGTAGTGGGCTTCCCGCTAGTTTGTTTGTCTCTCGCCGATGGAAGACGTCTAAGCCCATCAAAGTCTCAGCCAACACCAAACCAATGCAACTCTTGCCCTCTTTTAGACCTTGGGCCACTTCAATTAGCCGAATGCTAGACCCTTCGAAACTAGGGGCAAGAAGGAAATGAGCCAACATGCACAAACAAAGGGCGTGTTGCCGAAAACCCCGCCAAAGAAGATTACCTCAGTCACCGACCTCAGAAAATTGATGGATCAGGCTGGGAATATCTAGCTCTCCGTTATGGACCAAAGATCAAACCTCGTGTAGAGTAAGCCCTCACATCCGTCTCAAAGTTTGGATGTGGCCAAAACAGCACTGAGGTATGATTTCCTCATCGAGCTGGGATTCTATTAGCACTTGAAATTCTTCAATTATTGGGCATATCTCTTGTCCTCCAAAGCTAAAGACATGTGTAATTAGGTTCCAACATCTAGCCGCAACATGGAGGAGCGGAAAACAAAGCGGAGAACAACTCAACAAGAATAGTGCATTTTAGCCAAAATCCCAAAAATTCACATTTTCCAAGCCATCTAAAGTCGCAATCCAATTCGATGGCAGTCTCTTGCTTTGACTTGCTCTCCCTCTTGGTGCTAAACAATGTTGAAAGCATGTGTTTTGTTATGCTTTTAGTCTGTTTTAAGGTCTTGTTTTCAGTCCTTTAGGCTTTAGCAGTCTTGTTATTTATTTTTATTTTTTTTCATTTATTGTTGCGCTGTTTTGTTTATCGAGGTGTATGTTGCTTTGTTTATCAAGTTGTTGTCATTTTGTTTATCAAGTTATTGTTATGTTGTTTATCGAGTTGTGTATTGCTTTTCATTTCAATTGTTGGTCGGTTCATTGCCCAATTAAGAACGTTGTGCCAATACGAGTGTTCAGTTTGCAGTATCAAATTCAATCTCATTTTCATGCAATACGGTACTCATGATGCAAAATACAACACTTTTTCAAAGAAAAACTGGTTTTCATTCCGATCATGGTTATTTTTACAAAAGTATAGTACAAGTTTTTAAAGCAAATAAAACCTGTCAAAAGCTATACATATGCTAATGCTACCAACCAAAAGAAACTAAGCAAAAACAAAAAAATCAGCACTGGTCACCTCAAGCTCGAGAAGTCCTCTTCGTTCTCTTCCTCGGAGGAGAGGACTCTGGGGCACTGTCTCCGTCAGCGCCGCTGTCTGAACTTGGACCGGAACCCAAGCCGATGTCATCATCGCTCTCCACCTTAAAGCTCGCTTCGACATCACCCCCACTCTCGGAACCTAAGCCGACATTGTCACCTCCACTCTCAAATGACTCTGAATGCTGACTCGCTGCCTCCTTAGAGTCGTTTGTCTCAGCATCATCATCACTCAGAATGGGCACCAAAGGGCCGCTCTCAGCTCGGGTGCCCCTAGCTCTGCCTCGGCCGCGTGCCGGAACCTGTCTCTCTCAAGACCCTGCTGCTGGAGGAGGTACTACTAGTGCGTGCGTTGCAGCTGCCGCTGGTGCCATCGGTATGGGTGGAACCTGAAAAAAGATAGTTGCTATGTATCAATTATAGCATGTGTATCAGATGTAAGCATGGTATGCAGAATGAGTATATGCAGAAGTCAGATATAGTGTGTGAATACAGTATGCAAGCGCGGTGTGTCAGGTGCGGTCTATCAATGCATTGTGTTAGTACAGTTTTGGGAAGTTTTCAGTTGAAATATCAGTGTTAGTGCGTCAGTGGAAATTTGATGTCTGTAATATAAAACTAAAGAAACTACCTAAACACTGTACAGGCTCTCCTCTGTACCATCTCCATCAGCGAGGCTATCAGCTCGAGGGTGCCTCCTGTATACTCAATCGATGTCTGTAAATGCAGTTTGAATGATCAGTATTTGCAAATGAATATAACTGAAATGAAATACGGAGTGCAAGTGTTAAAGTGTGGTTCATATCGGAGTCGGGCCTCGAACCCTGACAAACTCATGACCAGCCACTGCAGGGTCAATCAAGACCTGGTAGGCATCCCCGGTGTGTCGCCAGCAAGTCAATGTGGTGGGAAGCTCTGGCCAATCAGCCCTCTGCCTCGCTCAGGAAACCCCTTTGCCACGGGCTCTGCTCGCCCGGGTCACTCTGTGCCTCGCTTTCATGGCAAAAGCTCTCGCCTCCTCAACTCCACGAATACCAGTCAGGGGCGGCATCAAGTGTGTCTAGATGAAAGCTACATAGTTGTCCTCCGCCTGGAAGAAGTCAGCGTCAAGGCCCACCATGAACTGGATGACATCCTCAACAGATAGGCTCTCTGTAGACCGCATGAACTCTGGTGGAACCATTGGGACGATCGGGTCAGGCAAGCCCATAATCTAGCGCACAAAGCACTCACCCAAGAACCAAGCCCGACAGACCGGGCCCTCAAGTAGAATGCGGTAGCAGGAGATGGCCTAGGCACTGGCAAACTCGTCCTGGACCTCCCTGGCATCAAGGCCCATGGCTGCCACGTGATCTGCAAACATGAGTTATACATATTATTTAGTTGCTGTCAGTTGTTATATGAACAGTTTCAAAGAAAAAATGACCGTGTTTTGGATTACCTCATAGGCCACTGCTGTGTCGAAGTACTGCTTAAAGAATATGAAAGTCTCACGGGTCCTAGGGTGAAGCTGACCGTCGTATGTCAGTGAATAGGGGATTGTCAACAGAATCTCCTCCCCAAGCCCCGGGGCAAGAGTCAGAAAGTATGCGTATTCCCATAGTTGTAGGGAAAATGCAGTGGTATGTGATCAGTATAGTATTGAGCAGATGCAGAAAGTGCAAAACAGAAAGCACAATGCATGAGCAGTGTCTGAACAGATACAGAAAATGCAAAACAGAAAGTACAGTGTATGAACAGTGTTTGAACATATACAAAAATGCAAAGCAGAAAGCATGTATTGAAATAGACGTGAAACAGAAACTGTAAAGAAAATATCAAGTGCAAAGAGAGAACTGAGATGTGTACTTCCCAGGCTCGCCAGTAGCCTTCAATCAAGTCTCCCCGCCAACGGAAGGTAGAGCTCATATATCCATACAGCGTGGCGAGGCCATCTCTACCGCAGTCGTAGAAACAAACCCGATGAAGGGTCACCAAGGCACTAAGCAAATACAGGCCTACGGTATTGCACCTGTTCAAAAACAAGGTGGTAACGAAGACGAACATTAGGAAGCCCATAGCGTACTATTCGGTCTCCTCTATCGTGTCGGGCTCAGTTCCTCTGAATCGCTTGGTGAACCACATATATATCTGACGATCCCCGTCCAGTATATGGGTGCGTATGCCCCCAATAGCTCGAACTAGGCTGCCTCCTACTCCTCCATATCTGTATCGATAGGGATCGGATCACCCCTATGTCTAAGCCGGTGATCATGGCAAAGTCGTAAAGAGTCATCGTCATCTCCCCTGCGGTGACAGAGTGGAAGGAGTTGGTGGTATCCCAACACCTCTCCACCAGTGCTCCTAGAAGGGGACGGGTCGCGGTGACCTAGGTCAAGCTAGAGCAGAAGAGGCTGAAGCCCACTTCGTCGATGATGTCACAAACTCCAGCAGGGAGCTCGTCATACCAGTCTCGAGCGGTCGTGGCACCGTAGCCTCTGACGACGTGAGACTCGCCCTGTGGCAGAAGACAAATGCAATCAGATAAAGACAGTGCATGAAATGTAATCAGATAAAGGCAGTGCATGAAATGCAATCAAATATAAGGCAGCGCATGGTTAGATATAAGGCAATGTATGAAATGTAGTCAGGTGAATCCGATACAAGGTAGTGCATGAATTGTAAGTAATGAAAGGTAAAATACATGAAAATAGAGGTCATACCTCAACAGCAATGGCCGACAAGTGAGAATCCAGCTCCCTCAGCAAAAGGTCCTCCAGTGCACCGCGAGCGAACTCAGTGAAGCGTCTGATGCCTCCAGAGGTAGGAAATATGTGTGTCTACGGGTGATATCTCACTAGAATCAAAATGCCATACCCTCAGTGGTAGCGACACTAGCTCGGCCTCGGGCTCGAACTCCACCTCTAAGTCGACCTCAAGGTTAGCTATCGGCTCCTCTACCTCTAGCACAAGTGGAACAACTGGGGGAACCTCCGAAGGAGCCCCCTCGTGAGGAATTTCGTCCACCATCTGAAAATAGGTGAGAGATGGGTGAAAAGCGAAGAAGAATAAAGAAAAAGGGTAAACTTGGAAAAAGTCAAACCCTAGGAGAGAGAAAATGGAGAAAAAGGCAAACCCGGGAAAAGTGCACAAAACATGAGAAAAACTCAAGGGGAATAGGCTTAGAATGGTGGAAGTGAGGAAGGAAGCACCCAAAATCAAATTTCAATCAGTTCAAAGTGAAGGAAATAAAGGGATTTTAGTGAATCAACTTCATGTGGGGTGTTGAAAAACACGAAGAAAGAGCAAATCTAGAGAGAAGGAGTGTTTAGAGAGAGAAGAAGGATGTTTTCGGACAAGAGGATGTGAGGAAATTAGCCCTAGTGGCTCATACTTAAAGACCCAAACCGAAAAGTCAAGTTTGCCCTCGATCTGCCATCGATAGCCGGCAAGGATCATTGGTGGCCGGCACTTGGCCAGCGGCCCTCTCTCATGGCCGGCAGCTTTCCTTGGGTTCTTGATGCTGTTTTGTGTCCTTGGTTTCCAAGAATTAAAGGGATTGTTCATAGTTGAGTTCAAAATATCTCTATTGGAGCTCAAACCTGTGTTTTCGGTGCGCGATGTTCATCACTTGTCAACATGAACGAAGCGTATCCTTTAAACACATTCTAATTCTTCCGAGAGGTGAATGGGAAGCTGCTATTGAGCTTGTTTTCATCAAATCATGCTTTGGTATCTTGCATAGAACATGCATTTCTTATTCGTTGTTGCATGGAACATGCACGTCACTTTGTGGCATAGAATATGCATTTCACATATGTTGTTGTAAGATGTACATCTCACAGGAATCGCTTGCGTGTCTTGAATTCGCTCTTGAATCATGCATGGAATCTACATCCGTTTTTACACATAGAATATGCTCCTGTTATGAATTATGCATAGAATATGCTTATGCTTTTGTTTCTCGCATAGAACATGCCATTAACATTGTATCTCGATTGTTTGTCATGCATAGAACATTCATTCTTACTGTATCGTACTTGTTAAGTCTTTTGCCTACACATGCACGATATTGTATGTACAATTCATTCGAGGAAATGCACGATTTTGTATATACGGTTTCTTTCTTGGAAATGCTTGATATTGTATGTACGGTTCATTCAGAGGAGTTCTAGGTAAAATCTTTCGTCCCCTTTGAATCGCATCCGTTTATCCCTTTCTCCTCTCGTATGAGACGCGTTAGGATTGCTTGTTTCGGTTAAAAACATTCGGGTGCATCTCAGTGTTCACACCACCTCCTTCGGTTAAAAACATTCGAGTGCGTCCTAATGTTCACACCAACCCCCTTCGGTTAAAAACATTTGGGTGCATCCTGATGTTCACACCCCCTTCAGTTAAAAACATTCGGGTGCGTCCCGGTGTTCACACCACCTCCTTCGGTTAAAAACCTTCGGGTGCGTCCCGGTGTTCACTCCACCCTTTTAAGTTAAAAACATTCGGGTGCATCCCGGTGTTCACACCACACCAGCCCCTTTGCTTAAAAGCATTCAGGTGCGTCTCGGTGTTCACACCCCCTCCTTCAGTTAAAAACATTCGGATGCATCTTGGTGTTCACACCACACCACCCCCTTTGGTTAAAAAAATTCGGGTGCGTCCCGGTGTTCACACCACCTTCTTCAGTTAAAAAACATTCGGGTGCGTCCCAGTGTTCACGCCACCCCCTTCGGTTAAAATCATTTGGGTGTGCCCGGTGTTCACACCACCCTTTTTGTCCTTCCGCGTGCAATGCGTTAGGATCTCGATTGACACCTCGGGTGCGTCCGATGGTTATGTCACCCTTCGTCTTTCCTACGCGACGCGTAGTTAAGCTTGCATAATTTTATTACATCCTTTCTGCATGAAATGTAGTTTGGGTTTGTGTTTCTCCCGCGTAGTGCGTGGTCTTCCTTTCATGATTGGAATTGTTGTACCATGTTTCAGTTTGTTTAACTGTGGCATTTCTTTGCATAGCATTTGCATTTAAATGTTTCATTGTACAGCCTCATTGCGATCATAAGTTATGTTCTTGCATCTTGCATGTCATTTGCATTTTTCCCCAGAACTATGTTGGTTTGATTCCTTACAAAGAGATACGTAGACAGTTTGTGGGCACAACCATTTATTTCAGTTTTGATTGTTTGTCCAAGTCTTACGGCCTTGTCAAAATGGGTTGTCTCTGGGCTTTGACATTCACTCATGTCATTTCATGACTCTGAGTTCTGTCAAAAAGTGTCAACTGTAGACACCCCATTTTTTACGGCCTTTCAAGACTTGGATGTTCTCGCAGGTACGTCTGATGACGAGTCTGTTTGCTCACTGAGTGCTCGAAATCCACAGCGGAACGCTACAACTTTGAGTCTTTTAAACCATGCATCCATTTTGTTTCATTTTATACCATGCCTTGGTCTTTCCAGCCTGCAATCTCTGGTGACCTGCCGGCCATCATTTCTTGTTTGCCAGCCATTGATGGCCATCACTAATGGCTGGCCGTCACTAATGGCTGGCTAGCCACCAGTGTTTTCTGTAGATAATTTATGCCAGTGGTTTGCACAGATGCTTACATCTATCCACACATGGAGGGCTAGATCTCCTTGTATAGATTTCATGTTTTCTATATATAGGGACCCCCCCTCTCTCATGTTTTGAGGTTAGAAATTTTGGAACAAAAAATCTCTCTCTCTCTCTCTCTACATTTCTCTCACTCTCTCTTGCAATTTTGTGCACACTTGCCTAGTTACATCACTCTTTTGCATACACATCCTTAACCAAAATTGATCACCTTCGAGTTGAGGTCCCTTAAGGTCTTGTTAGAGCTCTCGAAGGTGGTTTTGAGTTGTATTGGTGCCTAAAGTTGTGCTTCACTTCAAAAGGTATAACATTTGCCTCTTTACTTTGCTTTAGTACACTTGTTTTCCAATATTTTCAAACTATTTTTGGACTGTTTTTTGGCTGTAAAAACCTCTGTTTTTGTGGACTGAATTTGGTGTTTTAGGCCATTTAAGGTTGGGGGGGTATCTCATCCTTCTTTATTCCTTGCTTTTAAGGCTTTTTCACCTCTGTTTCCCACCCTCAAACCATCTTTTCTGGGCCTTTAACCACTGAATTTCAAAGTATTTTCAGTGAGGAAAAAAACATGTTTTGAAGTCCAAAATTGAGGGGTTAGCCTCCCCTCCTTGTGTCTTGTTTGCTAACCTAGTTAGTTCTATATGTTAGCATGATTTTTTAGCTTTTTGTAGCTATATTCCAGCATGTTTTTGCCTTTGTTTTAGACTGCTTTAGCTCTATTTTGGGCTGTTTGGGTTAGTTGGGCCTTGTTTTGCATGGTTGTAGTGTAAAGGTCCTCACAAGCTTTGTGTTTTAGGCCATTAGGCACCTCTTGTTTGAGTTGATTTCATGTTTTGGTGTTGTTTTGCACTTAATTTCAGCACTAATCACCTCTGCAACCTCCCTCCTTTCTTGGCTTTTGATTTTTCTTTGAAAGTAGTTTCAAGTCATTTGTATGCCTAAGTGTGAAATTGAGGTTTCATATTTAATGGTTTAATCCTCTTTTGAGGGTTCATTACCAACGGTATGAGACTTCTTTCATATCCAAAGCAACTTGTGTTTTGAGCCTTCTTGCTAATAGAGGACTTTAACTCACCTTTTGGACTTAACTGGATTAAGGAATGGTTGGTAAGTTAAAATGAGTAACTAACAACTTGGAACTAAAATTGAGCAAGATAATAACTTGTGTGTTATGTGTTCAATCGAACGTTAATCGAACACAAGGAAAATTGGGACATTTCATACTCAAAGTGATGAAATGTGTCAAGTTGCCTAGGCCTCCATTGCCCTTGATCATGTATGATAGGGTGATGGTTCTTGAGGGTCTTGTTTTGCATTTATTGTGCTTGCACCTCTTCAATCACAAGCCATCATGCAATGAAATTGCTTGAGTTGGTAGTTTGTGGCTTAAGTTCACAACTCCTTGGATTTGTTCATGAAAAGGAGGGGTGAGTTGTGCAAACAATCTATGGGAATACCCTATTTTTGCTCTGTTTGTTCCCTGTTGCAGCAAGTTGAACCAGTGCATCACTGGCTGGTAGGCCACCATCCATGGCCGGTATTTGGCCGACAATCTCTACCAGTGGCTAGCTGGCCACTAATGCAAACCTCTGCAGAATGTTGGTAAGGTGGAGTAAAATGGTTCTAGAAGTGTGCAACTGTGCAAACAGAGGCTTTCGAGAGCAAAACGGAGATCTTTTCGAGGGATATCCGACTGTGCGCATGCAAATCTTCCATTTCCCAAGGCAAAGCAGTGGCAGAATAGTTAAATGCTTTAATTACTTGCATTTTTGCATTTGTGTTGTAATTTTTTAATTAGTTAGCTTACTAGTTAGTTCATTCAAGTGTTGTAACAATTAGTTAATTAGTTTAGCTATTTATTTCCTCAAGTTTTGTTATGGTTAGCTTAATTATCTTAGCTTAATTAGCTTAGCTCTAATTACTTGCTAGTTAGTTTGGCTTTATGCATTTGGACTCTTCTTCGTGAGAGCAAAATGTAATAACGTGTATATCTTCCAACCCCATGCCTTTCTCTCTTTTATTTTATCATTTATGATGGTTAGATTAGGGACATGTTTCAATTAACATACCTTATGCTTGCATACATGAATCTTGTTTTGTAAGCACCGAGGCTCGACGCATCATTCAAACTGCATTGTCATTTCAATAATTCTTTGAATACTTGTTTATACATGTTATTTAATTGAATCATATGCCATATTAGTAGCCGAGCCTATTAAATTGCATTATTTGCATGTGTTGCATTAGTCATTTTGTACAGCTAGGGATCATGCATATTTTTCTAATTCATATTTTCTTAGCTTGGAGTACTAGGTGAGCTTTTATTGCTTTAGCATACTTGCATGAATGTGAATGTTGCCATGACTAGCATGCTTACCATGAGACTAAATGTTTACTTGATAAACTGCTTGAACGCCTATGGTTGAAGGCTTGTTGTTTGAATTGGAACGATTCAATGAATGTAAGTTTTAAGCCCACTTTGTTTGGTGGCAAATCCGTAAACTTTAAGCCCACTTGAGGTGGCAATTCAAACCCTTTTTCACAAAGCGAACATGAAATTGAATTGTTCCAATTTGAGAAAACTAGTCTATACTTGCTTGTGCGCATTACATAGTAATGTTAGCTTAATAACCAGAACAAGAGCTCATAATGTTTATAAAAATCATATCATGATTAGTAGAGGCCAATCTTTGATCGAGCGAGCAGGGGTGCTCAATTCATGACCTTCCCCTCTCGTACCTAAGTTTCCGAGTCAAGGCAACTTTGGTGATGACGGGCACGTAGCCTT
Organism: Camellia sinensis; assembly: GCF_055761805.1. Lineage (NCBI taxonomy): Eukaryota > Viridiplantae > Streptophyta > Magnoliopsida > Ericales > Theaceae > Camellia > Camellia sinensis. The sequence continues at coordinate 149,527,330 of NC_138963.1, forward strand.
TGGCACGAGTCATGGGTTTCCTAAATTTTCCCCCAAAAAAAAAAACATTTAGGTGGCGACTCTATATCTGGCAAAGTAGTCCAATTTTGGTATTTTTGATTCAAAATCAATTTTTCAAATGATTTGACGGATTTAGACTCTTTGGTGTTTATCAATTTGGCATTGCACTTGTGAGATTAGATTTAGAACCGTGGAAGTCCGAACTGTAGGGCTTATTCCGAGCTTCCGAAAGGGGGCACGAAAAAGTCGAGCTACACTCCTCCTGACCAGATAGACTTGATGATATAAGGACTAGTCCAATTGGGTCTAAACTTGCCCCTTGGGTCATGGATGGGAGCTCGGTTGTCTTTTAGCACCAGATCTCCTTCCTTGAGATTCCTAGACTTAACCTTCTTGTTAAAAGACTTAGCAATTCTACGTTGGTAGCCCTGGACATGATACAATGCCTTCAGCCTTCTCTCATCAAACATCATTAACTCCTCAAATCTACTCTGTTGCCAGTCGGCCTCTGCTATCTAACACTCAGCCATAACCCGTAGTGATGGTACTTCAATTTCAATTGGTAGAACAACTTTCATGCCATAAACAAGAGAGTAGGGAGTTGCCCCTGTAGATGTCCGAATCGATGTTCTATAGGCCCAAAGTGCAAATGGTAGTTTCTCTGGCCAGTCCCTGTAAGTCTCTACCATCTTCTGCAAAATTTTCTTGATGTTCTTGTTCGCAGCCTCAATAGCTCCATTAGTCTGTGGCCGGTAAGTTGATGACTTATGAAAAACCATGTTATACTTTTGAGCAAATTTATCACCTCTTTCTTGAAATGTTAGTTGTTATCTGATATGATCTCATTCAGAACCCCATACCGACAGATGATGTTGCTCTTGATGAACTTGGCCACAAGCGACGCCTTTAGCACGGCATAGGATTGGGCCTCCACCCATTTAGTGAAGTAGTCGATCGCTACCAAAATGAACTCGTCGTTACCAAAATGAACTCATGCCTGTTTGACCCCTTTGGCGTAACTGCGCCAATAACGTCTATCCCCCAGATGAAAAATGGCCAGGACGAAGTCATGTTGTACAGTTTTGACGGCGAGATATTCATGCGATTAGCATGAATTTGGCATTTGTGGCATCGCCGAACAAAACCAATACGGTTTTCCTCCATAGTAGACCAGTAATACCCTTGCCTGAGAATTTTTCGGGCTAACATCATTCCGTTCATGTGCGTTCCGCACTCTCCTCCATGGATGGCCTCTATCAGGAACTTTGATTCCTCTATCAAATGATAAATTCGATCGTCGTACACCATATTCCTCGTTTATCCTTGGCATTTGCCCCTGGTGGATACATCTCCTTTTCCAGAAAGTTCCAAATGTCGTAATACTAGGGGTTCGTGTCTTGAACCTCATCTATCGCGACAATGGTCTCATAAGCAAGCGTATACCTCTGTTCAATAATGATCGGACGCATCCTTACTCCAAATATGATGTGCACCATGGAAGATAGAGTTGCCAACACATCAACAAATCGATTGTTCTCTCTTAGCAGATGCGTAAACGTCAATTTTTCAATCCTCAGAATTAGCACATCCAGGGCCTAGTGATAAACCTTCATTTTCTCTTCTTTAACCTGCCAATCTCAGTTAGCTTGAGAAATAACCAAGCTCGAGTCTCTGATGACGTCCAACCTTATTGCCCCTAGTACCAGGGTAGCTTCCAAGCTAGCAATACACGCCTCGTATTCTGCTTCATTGTTGAACACTTTAAACCGGAGTTTGAAGGCTAGAGGTGTATGTGAATCATCGGGTGCTATGAGCAATACACCTATCCCATAACCATATTGACTTGATGCTCCGTCAAAGTACATTGTCCATGTTTCCTCTTCTATTTGCAGGATGTCTTCATCTGGAAATAGATACTCCACTACTTCATCTCCCTCTATCGGGTGGTCTGCCAGAAATTCTGCTATGGCTCTCTCCTTGACTGATTTATGCGTGACATACTTGAGGTCAAACTCAGAGAGAAGAAGCAACCAACGAGCTAGCTTACCTGTAAGTGCTGGTTTCTCAAAGAGATATTTGATGAGATCTAATCTCGAAACCAAAATTACGGAATGAGCTAACAGGTAGTGTCTCAACTTCCTCGTTGCCCAAACCAAAGCTAAACAAGCTTTCTCGAGGGGAGTGTAGCGGGTCTCATAATCCAACATCTTCTTACTTAGATAGTAGATGGCCTTCTCCACCTTAGCTTTTGATTCTTGTGCTAGCGTGCACCCCATGGTCGAATCTGTTACTGACAAATACAAGATCAGTGGTTTCCCCGGCTCTAGTGGCGACAATGCAGGTGGATTCTGAAGGTACTGCTTGACCTGTTCGAAGGAAAATTGACATCGATCATCCCATTGGAACTTCTTTCCTTTCTTCAACAGAATAAACAGTGGTTCACAAGTCAAGGTTAATTTTGAGATAAATCGTCTTATGAATTGCACCTTGCCCAGAAAACCGCGCATCTCCTTTTCAGTCCTTGGTGGTGGCATTTCTAAGATGGCCTTGATTTTGGAAGGATCTACCTCAATTCCTCTTTGTGTAATCAAGAATCCCAGCATTTTTCCTATTGTTATGCCGAAGGTGCATTTTTGGAGGTTCAACCTCAATCTAGACTCTCTGATTTGTTCAAAGAATTTCTCCAATGCGGTGTAGTGGCCTTCTCGCTTTAGACTTGACAATCATGTCATCCACATATACCTCAACCACTTTGTGGATCATTTCGTGCAGAATGGTAGTCGTAGCCCTTTGATAAGTTACCACAGCATTCTTCAACCCAAACAGCATAACTTGGTAGCAATAGGTGCCCACAGAGTAGTGAAAGTTGTCTTCTCCCTATCCCCGGGTGCCATTAGAATCTGGTTATACCTAGAAAATCCATCCATGAACGAGAGCAATGCATGGCCTACGGTGAAGTCTACCAACTCATCAATATGTGGCAGCGAAAAATCATCTTTCGGACTAGCCTTATTGTAGCACGCGCCCGCGAGGGACCCCGCTACTACAGTTCGGACTCGATTTTGTGTCACGGTTCTTAATCTTGAACCAAAGAGTCCAAATCTGGAAAATCGTTTTGAGAAAACAGATTTTAGGAAAGAAGTGCCAAACATGGACTGCTTTGCCAGATACAGAGTCGCCACCTAAATATTTTAAAATGGGGGAATTTAGGAAACCCTGACTCGGTGCCAAAGGCCACGTGTCCGTCATCACCGGAGTTGTCTCGGCTCGGGAGCTAGGGTACGATCGGGGAAGGTCAGCTATGAGCACCCCCTTTCGCCCGGTCCGAAGACCGGCCTCTACTAACCATGATATCCGATTTTGAAAACGTTATGTGTTCTTATTCCATTTGTTAGCCTAGAATTACTATGTTATGCGCACAGCAAATAAGTATAGACTAGATTCTCTAATTTGGAAATAAGCATTGCATATCCATTTGTTTTGAAAGGCGCTTTGGAATTTGCTACTCGCAAGTAGGCTAAAATACGGATTTCAACGAGTTTTTCCAACTCAAACAATCCAACCTTCACCCACAGGCATCCAAACAATTATATCAAGTAAGCATTTAGCCGCATGGTAGGCATACTGTCATGGCAACACTCGCACGCATGCAGCATGCTAAAGAAGGAAAATACTTACATAGCACTCTGTGCCAAAACAATAAACTAGTTAGCAAACATGCATGATCCCAGTTCATGTAAGAGTGGCTAATGCAACGCATGCAAAATGCAATTAGAGTAGGCTCGGCTAACCTAAGCATGGCATGTGAAATGCAGTCAATTGATGCACGTATTCAATTTGGGATTGAAATACAAATGCAGTTAGAATGATGTACCAAGCCCGGTGCATGCAAAACAAATGTATGGATGCACGCATGCATAGCATAAGGTATGCTAATTTTAAATATGCCCTAGTCTACCATCATAAGCAGGTAAATAAAAGGGAAGGAAGAAATGGGGGTTGGAAGACATTCACACACTCACCCACACTTATTACAGATTTGCCCTCGCGCGGAGGGACCAAATAAATGATACAAATTAATTAACTACGCAAGCTAATTAAATATTACAAATTGCCTAATTAATTAATAAATTAACTAAGCTAGGAAAAATAGTAAACCGCCTCGGGAGGAGAGCCAGATGCATCGCGTGCTCGGGTCCCGTTCGGAAGTGCACGGCCATGCATAGTCTGCCTCTGTTTTCCCTGCTCTACTCCTCTGGAGACTGCCAAAGTCTCAAGGATGTCTCTCTGGATACTGGGAATCACCACCGGCTGAGTAGAATGCCCACCGGCAGTGGCCTGTGATCACCGGCACAAAATGAATCCATCGGCTGATGATTTACTGTCGGTCGGCAATGTACACTGCCGGTCGGCAAAGAGTGCCTGCAGAACCTACAAGTCACAGCACCAGAGGACAGAACTTGCATGGCAATACAATTCAAACAATGTATGCACCAATCATACCCCCTATCATGTTTGTGACTCAAAAAGCACGTGTCTTGATTCTCGGACCGCCAATCACGCATTTCCATGCACGACGGCCCAAAGAACCAAGTGTGCAACTTTCATGTCAAATGAAATGCAAACCAAACAAACAAACTAAGGCCCAATTCCTATCACCAAGTCAAGGAATAAGGCATGCATGCAAGATGCAATGTAACCTAGGCATGCGAGCTAAGGATGCAACATGGCATGGCAAGACACTTATGCAAGCAAACATGAGGCAATGCAAATTGATGGAAAGGCGGACTTATACATGATTTAGGCAACTCTAAATAGGCCTAAAACAGTGGCCAAAGTGACTAAAATAAAGGACTAGACACATACACACATGCACATGTTAAAGGAGCCAACACTTAGGCACAAATGAGACAACTCTCAAACACATTTGAAAGAAGGTAATCATGGACATATGGCATGCAAGGTGAGCATTGAAAATCATGTTGAAACATGGTGCCAAACCAAGTAACAAGTCAAGCTAAACATGCAACAAATGGCCCAAGTGCTTGAAGCAAGTCAAAGGGGCTTGAACCATGACCAAGCCAACCAAGCCTAACAAGGCTAAGAGGACTTAAAATAGGTTCAAGGCAGACCTAGACCACGCAAAGGGGACCCCCTAGATGGCATCTAAGTGGCTCAAATTCAAAGGCATACACAAGGCCAAAACATGGGGCATGCAAGTCAAGCTTCCAAAGCTTCAAAGAGGTGTCCAAAGCAAACATACAAGCATGCTATAAGGTCTGAAATTATGCTAAAAATGATGCCAAATCATTAGAATAAAGCAAATAGTGCATGCTACAAACTCACACACTTGAGGCCAACAAGCCAAAATGCAAAGGGGGCCTATAATGCGTGCCATGGCCGACCCAAAAAACTATGGACAGACCTCTAGCATGGCAAAATAAGCACACAAGCTTCACAAAACGAGACCTAAAATATGCTCGAGTAAAGGCTAACAACCTAAGGGGTATTAAGGCAACAACAAGGCATTACATGGTAGGTATGCTAAGCATGCATGGTGTACCAAAACCAACACACAATAAGGTTATATTACGGCATAATAAGCATGGAAAACAGCCAAGATATGATCAATACACACTTTAACATGATGCTCTCTCAAGAGATCAAAAAGGGTCCCTTTCAAGGACAACAAGGAGAGGGGGTGGCCCTCCCCTTTTGGAGACTTCAAGGCACCATCTCCGCCACTGAAATCCCTCAAGATTACAGTGGTGAAGAGGCCCAAACACCCAAGTCTCGAAACTCACTCAAAATAGCACAAAATGGGGCCTTTCAAGGCCTAAGAGGGGTTAAACACCTCCAAACCACAAAACACTCTAAACAAACAATTTAGAGGGCCTAAAAACAGAACTTTTTTCTATTATACACCAAGCTCAAAAACGATTTTAAGACAGGTAGAAAAGCAATGCAAGATTGGGGAATAAAGAGGCAGAATTGTTACCCTTGAAGATCCCTTCAACAATGGTGCTCCAACAGCTCCTTCTAGGTTGAAAACAGCTCTAAAACTTCAAAACCAACCTCTTAGAACCTCAGTAGCTAAGTGAAGGTAAAACACTATGTGTTTGTGTGCAATAGTAAGGCACAAACACAATTTAACACACACAAGAGGGAGATATAGAGATAGAAAGTGTATGGTTTCTAACCGTAGAACTCAAAACCCTAAAAATGACTGTCTAAAAATATCTTAAGTCTCTCAAGTCTCTCTCCCTAAAGCCAAGAGAGAAGGCTTTCTCTTATAGAGCCTTTTGTCTTGTAAAGCTTACAAGACAAGCTTCCCAAGAGAGAGATCCCTCCATATATGGAGGGGAGCCAAAAGCAAGACAGCTGTGATAAAATATCTGCAAAAGCAGATGCATAGTAGTCGGCCGGCCAAAAATGCCATTTTGGCAAAAAGGAGTGCCGACCGGCAACAAATAGTGCCGACCGGCAACAAAAAGTGCCGATGGCAGCAAAAACCAGCCGGTGACCTCTAGCCACTGCCGGTGGTGTGTGGGGATGCCTCACAAGGCATTCCCTGCCCCTCCAAGGCAAAACACAAGTATTTGGTGCAAAACCAGACACTAAACAGTCAAGTTCGGAGATCCTGAGGCAAGGTGCGTAGCCGAGACCCCCGGGAACTCCAAACGAACACAAACATGGATAATCACCGAGTGTTCAAACGGTGACGTCCAAGTCTTGAGGACGGTCAAAAATGGGGTGTCTACAGTTGCCCCTCTTTGACAGAACTCGAAAGTCATAACAATGACGGGAGTGAATGTCAAAGCCCAGAGACGACCCATTTTTGACAAGGCCGAAGACTTAGACAAACATGCAAGACAAACAAGATATGCGCCCGAAGGCAGGGGCAAAATGCAAGACAATGCAAAAAAGAATGCAAAATGATATGCAATATATACAAAATAATGTATAAATAATGCAAATGAAAATGCAATGCAATTGAAACAATGCAAACTATATGCAAAGCAATTGAATTACGATCCAATCACGAGTGGTTCGAAACCACACCTATGTCAAATAGATTGATGGAGGTAATAAGTCTGTCTACCATAGAACGGTCTACTGAACTATGAGCATCGTAGACAGACACAAGAACAAGTATTGGGGGGGGGATTGACATAAGTGGGGAAACGACCCGCTGGAGAAAGGACAATGATCCTAATGCCGGATGCAAAAATTACACTAAAATGCAATATATATATATGGATATGCTGGGGAGGTGGCAATAGATATGGCACGCGGGCCAAACCAAATCTTGCCTAGGCAAGGCATGTACGCATACAAGCCATGTCTAACATAGAACGGTCCACTGAACTATGCTTCAACACGAGAAGTATGGGCACATACCAGACCAAGCTCATCATGGAAAGGCGCAAGCCATAAAGCTACAATGCAATGGAAATGGCATTTGGGCCAAACCAAATCTTGCCTAGGAAAGGCATGTACACGTACAAGCCGCGGCTAACATAGAACGGTCCACTGAACTATGCTTCGACACGAGAAGTATGGGCACATACCAGACCAAGCTCAATCATGGAAAGGCGCAAGCCATAAATGGAAGGTGATGCGATGAATGCATGCAATCTGAAATGCAATGGAAATCGATACAATGGATATGGCCTGCGGACCAAACCAAATCTTGCCTAGGAAAGGCATGTACGCATACAAGCCGTGGCTAACATAGAACGGTCCACTGAACTATGCTTCGACACGAAAAGTATGGGCACATACCAGACCAAGCTCAATCATGGAAAGGCACAAGCCATAAATGGAAGGTGATGCGATGAATGCATGCGAACTAAAATGCAGTATGCACTACGTTTTAATGACACATAACAATACAATTATATATTTTGTTTTGTTTTTGTTTTTTTTTGAATGCAAATGATGCATGAAATGCATAGAATGCGCGATAACACGCGGCTGTAAGATGCACGACAATGCAACTTATCGAAAGTCGTTCGGGCACGACAAAAACCGAAGGACTTGCACCTTCAGAGGATTTAGGGTCTCCTAGACCGTCGGAATACCTGTGCGGTTTGTCTGGTCGCTCCAGCCTCAAATGAACCGTACATACAATATCGTGCCTGAAAAGAAAACAAACTTAACAGGTACAATGTCGTTAGCAACATGCATGACAATGCAAATGAAAGCAAGACAACGCAGGTCGCAAGGAATGTAAGACAATGCAAATGAGGCACGCATGCTAATGCAAATGACGACACACATGCCAACGAAAATGTGACACGCATGCCAATGGAAATGAGGCACACATGCCGATGAAGAAGTGGGGCACACCTGCCAATGGAAATGAGACATGCATGCCGATGAAGATGGGGCACACATGCCAATGGAAATGAGACACGCATGCCGATGAAAGTGAGGCACACAGGCCGATGAAAATGAGGCACATGTGCCAATGAAAATGAGGCACACATGCCAATGAGAATGAGGCACACGTGCCTATGCAAATGAGGATGAGGCACACGTGCCAATGAGAATGAGGCACACGTGCCTATGCAAATGAGGATGAGGCACACGTGCCAATGAAGATGAGGCACACGTGCCAATGAAGATGAGGCACATGTGCCAATGCAAATGAGGCATGATGCAAGTGTGACACGCATGCCTCATAAGATGCAAAATAATACAAATGAGACACGCATGCCTCATAGGAATGCAAAATAATACAAATGAGACACGCATGCCTCATAAGATGCAAAATAATACAAATGAGACACGCATGCCTCATAGGATGCAAAATGATACAAATGAGACACGCATGCCTCATAAGATGCAAAATGATACAAATGAGACACGCATGCCTCATAAGATGCAAAATGGCACAAATGAGACACGCATGCCTCATAAGATGCAAAATAATAAAAATGAGACACGCATGCCTCATAAGATGCAAAATGATACAAATGAGACACGCATGCCTCATAAGATGCAAAATGATACAAATGAGACACGCATGCCTTATAAGTTGCAAAATAATAAAAATGAGACACACATGCCTCATAAGATGCAAAATGATACAAATAAGACACGCATGCCTCATAAGACGCAAAACGATATGAAAGAAGACTTTGACAATTGGACTTATACGCTACGCGAAGCCGGTTCGTATTCAAAACAATGCAATGTACTAACAAGTACAAGTGAGGTGCGCAAGATAGCGCGAGAGGATGCATGCAAAATGCAAGTAAGGTGCACAAAACAGTGCGATGCGCAAGAAAGCGCGAGTGATTTGAAGTGGACAAAACAGTGCGATGCACTAAACAGCGCGATTGAAATGCAATGCACAAAACAGTGCGATGCGCTAAACAGCGCGAGTGATTTGAAATGCACAAAATAGTGTGATGGTTTTAAATGCACAAAACAGTGCGATGCGCTAAACAGCGCGATCGAAATGCAATGCACAAAACAGTGCGATGCGCTAAACAGCGCGATTGAAATGCAATGCACAAAACAGTGTGATGCGCAAAACAGCGCGAGTGATTTGAAATGCACAAAACAATGCGATTGATTTGAAATGCAATGCACAAAACAGTGCGATGCGCTAAACATTGCGATTAAAATGCACAAAACAGTGCGATGCGCTAAACAGCGTGATTGAAATGCAATGCACAAAACAGTGCGATGCGCTAAACAGCGCGATTGATTTTGAAATGCAATGCACAAAACAGTGCGATGTGCTAAACAGCGCGATTGATTTGCAATGCACAAAACAGTGCGATGCGCTAAACAGCGCGATTGATTTTGAAATGCACGAGACAGTGCGATTAAATGCATGTTCTATGCAAATGAGGTGCATTTTCTATGCAAGTATGGAAGAGTGCAATATCTATGCAAAAGATACAAATGAGACACGCATGCCTCATAAGATGCAAAATGATACAAATGAACTTAAATGCGTAACAATGCACATGTTTTCGGAATGCATGACAATGCATGGTAAGGGAATGCACGACAACGCGAACGATGCGCGAGGCGACGTATGTATTGAAATACGTGACAGTGCTTGTAAAAAAAATGCAATGACAATGTATGAGAGATGTGCATGACAATGCAAGGGGTGCGTGTTACAATGCATGTAGTATGTGCATAACAATGCAACTGCGAGGCGCATGATAGCGCGACGTAATGCACCGAAATAGTGCGATGAGCGTGTGCAATGCACACGGGGTAACTTTTGGATCTTGAACAAGGCAAAAAGGATACGAAAGGATACAACATTGTATGAGTTGGAGTGCTACGCACAGAAGACGCAGTCCGAGGTCAAAACGGAGGCCGGTTGAGCGTCGGAGATACACTTTCTTGCACTTTCTTGAGCTATGAAGACCAAAAACTACTCATATGGCCTAAACAAGGTTGTAGGAACACCACCGGCCGGAAAGGGAAGCCACTGGCTGTCCATCGGTTGAAAAATAATCTCATCGGGACAATATTCTGCCAGCCGGCACAAAATGTTGCCGACCGGCAAAAAGTTCCTGAGTCGGGGCAAATTCGACATTTCACCATGTGTGTTTTAAAATAGGGTTTCTAAACCCTATTTTTCACTTCCTTCTCCGCCGAAAATCCACACTTTCTCTCTCTAGAGTGTTTTTCTTTCCTCTTTTCTCCGTTTCTTCGCGTTCTACGCCTGTTTCTTCGTCGGATTCGCGATTTTCTTCGCGTTTCGGACATTTTCAACCGAACAAATCTTTGTTTCGGTGCCTCTTTTGCCGTTCCCACCTTTTTGGGGTTTGTTCCCCTCGCTTTCCTCTTGATTTCCGTGCCCTTTTCACCTCCCGGCCTTTTCGGTCATTTTCGGCCTTCTCGGGAGTTGACTTTTCGGTTGACTTTCCATATTCTAGCCCGGTTTTCCTTCTTCCGGCTATTTTCTCATTATTCTTGATATGGCGGATGACATTCCACAGGGCAGGACTCCCCCGGATCACGAGATGGATCCCGGGGTCGAGCTCCTACCTTTGAGCGAGCGCCCGTTCGACCCGGCGACCTACCGGCCGGCGATTCATGTTCTGCCCCCTGACGGACTTCGCCAGTTTCGGAGTTTCGAGAGGTACGTGCGACCCGAGCTACTACTGCGTGAGCCTACCTCCCACCTGTCCTTCGACGCTTCCGAGGTAACTTTCTTTTCTCTGCTTTCCTTTCTGCAATGTAAGATACAAAACTGTCGTAGCTAGTTGTTCTCTTTAACTGCTTTAGCTCAGATACCCCGTATACTATAGTTGATTGTAAACATACGTACAACTGATATCTGCTTGAGATTGACACCTGCACACACACTGCACTGGCCCTGAATCACCCAAACACATGGCGCACACTGTATTTCACTGCATACACACTGGCACCCAATATTTGCTTGAGTCTGGAAACACGCACACATGCTATACTGTACTGAACCACCCGAACACGCTGACACATCACACATTGTAGTTCACTGTAAGCACACCGGCACCCGGTATTTGCTTGAATCTGTTAAACTTGCACGCATTCTACATCTGTTCTGAACCACCCGAACACGCTGACGCATCACACGTTGTAGTTCACTGTAAGCACACCGGCACCCGGTATTTGTTTAAATCTGTCAAACTTGCACGCATGCTATATCTATGTGCTTCTTAGAACTGCATTTTGAATATTGCCTTGCAATTGTTGTTTTCGGTTTACAGGGGGATTCCCATACCATCCGTGGGTATGGGAACACCGGTGCCCGGGACTGGTACGCCGAGCTTCCCGATACGGTCCGTCGCATCGTGGACCAGGCGGGTTTTGGCGCATTCTGCAGAGGACTCTCCAGGCTCACTACATACAGACCTCTTCTCGCCGCTCTGGTGGAGAGGTGGTGGGACACCACCGATTCATTCCATTTTTCCGTGGCAGGGGACATGACGATGACCCCTTATGATTTCTCGATGCTCACAGGCATCGGGGTAGGGGGTGATCCGATCCCCTTTGATACTGACATGGACGAGTGGACCGCCGCTCAGATCTATCTACTTGGTGAGGTGCCACCCCTCGCTTGTCCAGGCTACGTCTGATATTCCTGGTTCGAGGTACAGTTCCGGGTTCAGCCCACCCTTGTTGATGCAGCCCCGATGACTCCGGAGGCCGTGGAGAGGTACGTACGCGGCTTCCTCATGTTCTTGTTTGGGACGACTATTTTCACCGACCGGGCGAACACCGTGCCTCTCTGCCTGCTCAGCGCACTGGTGGACGTCCGAGGCATCTTGCATTACGACTGGGGTGGCGCCGCTCTGGCCACTCCCTACGGATATATGAGCTCAGCTTCCCACGGCAGCGGACAGTTGTTCGGAGGCTACTGGCGGGCTTGGGAGGTACGTTTCTTCTCCGCTTTTCACTTCTGTTCTATATTTTCTGTATTCTGTACACTGCACACACTGTAGTCTGCTTTATACTTGTTGTATACTGTACACACGGCACACATATACACTCTGCTTTACACTGACTGTACACTGCTGCACACTCTGCACAATACACTGCACAACACGTGGCTCTGCTATTTCTGCTTTTACTCTATATTCTGCTTTATCTGATAATCATATTGATGTTTTCTCTGCAGTTGTGGGTTTACGCCTACTTTCCTAGGCTCGCACCTGTGCCAGTCACGGAGACTCCTCTGGTCGTTCCTTTTTCGCGCCACTTTGACGGGAGATGCACCCGGAGGCCGCGAGAGACTTTCGGCTTCTTCTGCCACTTCTTCGACACCATCACCCCTGCGGAGGTATGTTTTACTTGCAGTTCATTTAAGCTTCGCCTTTCCACTGCATATTTCAATAACAGTAGATAACAAACTGTATTGCATTTTCAGATCACCTGGCAGCCTTGGGCTCCTTTGCCAGCCGTGACGCGGGATCGGTTTGCCGGTGCCGATGAGACCTCGCGTTTCTGGATCTTGTTGGAGGGCCCGGTCTGTCGGGCTTGGTACCTGGGTGAGCATTTCTTACGCCAGACCCTAGGGTTACCAGAGCAGATAGTCCCGGTTCACCTTCCCGAGGATATGAGGGAGACCGAGAGGCTCACCACTGAGCAGATGGCCGATTATACCATTGGCTGGGAGGCGACCCGCTTCAGAGGCATCGGCGACTACCGAGAGTACGTGCAAACGTATCTTATGCAGCCTCTGAGCGGCGGCTTTCGAGCTGAGGGAGTTAGACCCGTGGCGCCAGCAGCGAGGACAGGAGCGGGAGCTGGAGCTGGAGCTTCGAGGAGGGCCCGAGTCCGTGGCAGGGGCGGAGTTTAGGGGGGACGGGGGACCGGTTGGCCTGTTCTGCCTACTTCACTGACTTTCCGAGGGCAGGGCGAGGCGACCTATCAGATCCCCTTCACCCTCCGCCGGCTGATCACGAGTTTGTCGGTGTCCCCGACTTGCCTCCGGTATGCATTACTGCATTTTTGTACAGTCATTTCATTTCAATTTATTTGATATTCCACAGAATATTGATGCATCTGATATTTTTGCAGGCTTCTTCTGAGTACACCCGGCAGTCATTGGAGATGAATGCCTCCATGATGGGGATGCTACAGCGGACCTTTGATCTCCTGGCCCTCTACAGCATTCCGGTACGTTTTTCTGATCACGGCCTCAAATCACTCACAAGCTGATTCACGTAATCTGATGCACGACACAACACCTGATGCACTGATCTCACAGCATCTGATACACTGCATTCACTGCATTCTGCACTGTACTCTGCACTAATAAACTGCTCACGGCATTCACACACTGTACTCATACACTGCATTCTGCACGGTACTCTGCACTGATAAACTGCTCACGGCATTCACATACTGTAGTCATACACTGCATTCTGAACTGATAAACTGTTCACAGCATACTGATGCATTTGCCTTTTGTGTACTTTTTCAGCCTCCCTTCCAGATTCCCGGGGTAGAAGGTGCTCCGGCTGGACCTTCCGTCCCCGCCCGAGGGAGAGATGAGGAGGGCAGAGTATTCCCCTGCTCCAAGGCGGGGCGCACTCATGCCGGGAGTAGTTCGCGGGCTCCCGTTCCTGATGACGACGATGATGAGAATGACGAGTCGGAGGCGGAGGCAGAGGCAGAGTCGGAGTCATCGGAGGAGGAGACCGGAGGCGGCACTAGCTCGGGCTCTGACGACGATGCTGCTGATGCTCCTGGACCTTCGTCCAGGAAGAGGACTAGGACAGACTGTTAGCCCTTGGAGTCACTGGACACGGATTTTTGTTTTCTTCTTTCTTGTACTTTTGCTTTTGTTAGTAGTTAGGATGCTTTGTACTGCCGCAGGCAGATTTTTGTTTTCCTCGAAACTTTGTACTTGAAAAAGATTACGAAATGAACAAAATTTTTTGCTTAAAAAGTGTTACATTTACATATCTCATGTATTGCATCGCATCATGTTACACTTCAATGTAAATGGAATATGATTTGTTGTCCGAATGTTGAACACTTGCACTGTGGTAATCGAATAACTAAACAGCCAACAGCAAAATAAATCCAAGAAACCCACTGCCTGATTCATGGACACACAGCCCTTACTCTGTTGGGGATTAATCTGCATACAGCCCAAAACACAGCATTCGGTTCATTCTGCACACAGCAAATTCTGAGCGAACGGCCCAATCTGACAAGACGGAGCTCAAAGACAGAACCGGTTGGAGTTGAAGCATGCTCAAATATAGAGAATGGCACAGCATTCTGAGTATAAACGATTTTTGAAATTGAATAAGGGTTTTTCGAATCGGGGTATCGAGCCTACAACTGAACACAGCGGGGAGGACTCAAACAAAAGGGTACACGACCTAAACACAACGAGACATGCTCGGGAGAAACCTAAAGCAAAGGATGAAACCAACAAATCAAAAGACACGACACACGAACGCGTCAACGAAGACGGGGACCTTGGATCACGAGGAGACAGTTTCTCTGGGTGTTGTTTCCCACCCTTTCTAATTTGCGATTCTCACATCACTCAACCCTCAAGCTCGGATTTTCTCTCAAAACCCTTTTCCTCTCTTTTCTCTCAACTCACACCTCTCTATTCTTCATTCTCTCATTTTTTGTCCCTCCCCAAGGTGATCAATGAATGAATAGGAAGTTGCGGGCTCATGCCCAATGCCGTTGGCTCGCGGCTATTTCTTCTGGTGGGTAGAGTGCCCTTCTGGCAAGTATGTTGACGACGGGGAGGATAGAGCGTCTGGCTCAACTGTGCCCTTAGTTCATCACTTTGACCATTTTTTATTTTTGCTTTCTACTAAAATAGTTTTGATCAAAATGAGAGTTGGATTAACGTACTTGTTCGATTTTTGATTTGAAAACCATGCAAGTCAGGCTGTAAGCACTAAAAATTTTCCTTTTTGGGTCCAAGAAAATGGTCCAGTTTTGGAAAATGGAATAGTTTTCGAGAAAATACTCAACCTTAGTAAAAATTTTCAAAAACTATTTTGCAAACAGTCAACGCTCAACGAGCATGGAACTTACTCTTTGAGATGCGCAACCTCGGATAGGAGGCAATGGAAAATTGCCCCTGGCTTAAAAAGGGGGGGTGGCAACAGAAAGTTGCCCCTAGTTTGAATGGCGTCTTGTGATGACTCGTGGCAACGGAAAGTTGCCCCTTGTTTGGATGATACCGCAGCAGTCCGCAAACAGTCTTCATTGGCGGTGGTCGAGCTCTTGGACACAGAGATGACGAAGATGGTCACAACAAATATATGGACACAATCGCCTTGGAGGGTGTTGGCGATTGGACTTTGGGATGATGAAACTGAAACCATTACATGGACTAAGACGCTATGAAAGCGTTGGGGGCTGGACTTCATGATGATGTTGCCTACGTATCCCAAACATGGGAATCAAGCCTTACGTAGTTCCGGTTAAGGTACACTCGGGTATTTTAACCTTCACTTTTCAGGCTCTAACTTTTGCCAAGGCGACCGATGCAGGTTTTCGACCTTGCGAGCTTCTTTTTATTCATTTTTTCTTTTGTTCTTTTGTTCATTTTTTTCTTTTCCGCATTTTTCTTTTCTTTTCTTTTTTTTTTTGCATTTCTTTTTTTTTTGCTTCTTTTTGCCTGGGTCGCCCTTCCGGGTTTTCGGCCCAGCGAGCCTCTTAAAGGGTAAAAGTGTAACAAGTCCATGCCAAATGGTTTTTGAAGTTGAAGCCTCTCTGTGTCTAGGAGAACGGCTGTTGCACTAATTTGCGGAAGAATCCATCATGGTTGCTCCACAAACTCCTTCTGGCGAGATCTACTCTTTTGATTCAATTTCGGCGCCTCTTGGTCGAGGGTTGCTTCAAAACTGGCCATACGGGCCTTGCATGACGTTTGACCATTTGAAATTTCTGAACGGGTTCAAGGTTCGAAACGGGCAGGTTGAATCTTGAGGCTGAGAGCGATCCTAGGCTGCACAATCTCAAGAGCGGTTCCACACAGGTCTTCACAGGGCCGTGTAAAACATTTGTTTTTGAAAGTTTTTAAGAAAGCGACAAATCATTCGTGCCGAAGATAGTGTGGAACCAATCTGGATCAAGCCAGGGTTCTTCTCAGTACTCACGCCGACAAGCATGATTTCATTCATTAAAAGGCCTTGCATGCCTCTCCTTTCTCTCAAAATGATCAAAATTTTGCAAAACCCGAGGAATTCCTTCCTCTTCGTTTTTATCACCGCAGTGTTCAAAAAGGGTTTTTGAAAAACTTAGGTTGATGCAATGAGTTTGGCGCGCAGGAGAGCAGGCGAGATGTACTGTCAGCCCAATCAAATTCTCTGGCACTTATACTGAAAGCAAGCATGAAAATGAGATAGCAACGGCTGTTTCATTTAGATTTGTTGGTGTAACTAGCCCTTTGGCAGAAACAGACTCAAAACAAAAACAGGTAATTACAAGACAAAACGGTGTTCGGGATAACAACCCCAGAATCACCTGGTATTCTATACAAAGGGGACTGACTCGCTACAACAAGACAGACCTTTAAGCAAAAAAGACTGACTCAAGACAAAGAGACAGACTCAAAACAAAAGACTGACTCGATACCCAAGCCAGGATTTACAAAGCTAGCGTTCACAGCCACTCAAAATGCGTGCTAGACACCACATTCAAAATACATCCAGATGTCGTCCGCAGGTGGTTTACCTTCTGATTACATACTTGCAGTATCTGTGTCCTCAAAATCCAATAACTGGGTGGTAACGAACTTGGCTGAGGTAGGCGGGAGGATAACCTCGTTGTCAATCAAATCTTGCACCTCATGATGGAGGCGGAAACAATTGTCGGTAGCATGGCCTGTCTGCTGGTGGTACGCGCAGTACTGGGCAGCATTATGCGTAGCAGGGAGATTCTTCGGGAGAGGCCGAGGCTCCAAGGGTTTAAGGTGTAAGGTGTCCCCTCTCGGCAAGGATCTGAAGTGCCTTGGACAAAGGCATGTAGAGAGCATGAAAGGTCCTGCACCCTCGGGGCAGGTACTTCGGAGTCTGAGCGCTCTTACTAGCTGCACAAGCGAAAGGGTCGACGGGCGCCACCTTAGCTTTCTGATCTTTCCCAGGTGCAGGGGCGGGAACAGGAGAGACTGTTTTGGCACGACGGGGCCTATCCCGATTTTCTGACTGGCTTGAACTACCCTCAGGTGGAGTGGGGAAAGCATCCTCCACAGTTTTTGCCACAACTGCGGATATCTGTTGCTTGTTTATTCCCCCGGCTTTCAAAGCCTCGACTGCCCACAGCAGTTGTTCAATGGGATCGGCATCTGCCTTCATTTTGTCTTTTCCTCTGGCCTCAGCCTGATCGAGGGTTTGGGTTGATGTTGATATGTCATTGCCATAGCTGGAGGCCATCTCCGGTTGGCTCAGTTCGATCACAATTCGCCCCAACAGCGGGGGCTCCTGGGGCACAAAACTCCCGGCATATGGTGCGGGTGGAGGTGAAGCTGACATTCCATAGGCGAGATCCGCCACAAACCTCTGAAGATCACCTATCATCCCCATTAGTTCGAATGTAGTGGGCTCGCGAGCCTGGTATAGTTGGGGGGCCCAAACCGGGTGCGCAACAGGCGACCTGGGTGGATGTGGCATATCAATATTGGTCTCACCTTGCAGAGTGATCTCTTGCTCTAATGCAGCCGTCATAACCACGATCTCTTCTGAATTCTGCGTCATCATAAGCCCTGCCTCGGCGAGGGGGAACACTAGCTATTCTGTATCAACTCTCTGGACACTCTGAACTGAAAGGAGAAACAAACAGCATTTCAGCCCAAACAGATCAAACACCGGTGTAGCTGAACAACTGTACTCTACTGCTGATCACTGTTCCCAGAAATCACTGTTCCCAAAAACTGAACCTGATACCCGCAGATAACTGATTTTCATAACTGACACTGATACTGGTGTCCTTGGGCCTGGTACTCAAACTTGCAAACTGATATATACTTTCCCTGTAGAAATACACTCTAAAAGCACATAGCAAGTAAAGAGAGCCAAAACACCCCTATGTTGGGGCAGGGTTTCTCTGTCCTATTTTGTCAGGAGCTAGGGTTTCACTATGCACGCAGCAGTATTCAAACAACCTAACATCGGGTAAGCAGCCTGTCCTAACTTGGAATGGTCACTATGGATCTGAATATGCACTAGGTCGAATGGTCGAAAAAGGGTGCCCTGGTAAAACCAGAGTTTGTGTTCCCATACTGTCAGAGCCCATAACCGGTCAGCCTTATGGTCATGCCTTGACAAGACAAGCCTCCGACAAACCGTTCAGGAATGGCAGATGGCAAACACTGTGTTCCTAGCCGCACCAATGCACATGCAATGCAAAGAGACACATAAACGAAATCAAAGCAGGATATCACGAGTTCGAGTCAAGCTCTCTAAGTCCCCAGCAGAGTCGCCAGAAACTGTAGCACGCGCCCGTGAGGGACCCTACTACTACAGTTCGGACTCGATTTTGTGTCACGGTTCTTAATCTTGAACCAAAGAGTCCAAATCTGGCAAATCGTTTTGAGAAAACAGATTTTAGGAAAGAAGTGCCAAACATGGACTGCTTTGCCAGATACAGAGTCGCCACCTAAATATTTTAAAATTGGGGAATTTAGGAAACCCTGACTCGGTGCCAAAGGCCACGTGTCCGCCATCACCGGAGTTGTCTCGGCTCGGGAGCTAGGGAACGATCGGGGAAGGTCAGCTATGAGCACCCCCTTTCGCCCGGTCCGAAGACCGGCCTCTACTAACCATGATATCCGATTTTGAAAACGTTATGTGTTCTTATTCCATTTGTTAGCCTAGAATTACTATGTTATGCGCACAGCAAATAAGTATAGACTAGATTGTCTAATTTGGAAATAAGCATTGCATATCCGTTTGTTTTGAAAGGCGCTTTGGAATTTGCTACTCGCAAGTAGGCTAAAATATGGATTTCAACGAGTTTTTCCAACTCAAACAATCCAACCTTCACCCACAAGCATCCAAACAATTATATCACGTAAACATTTAGCCGCATGGTAGGCATACTGTCATGGCAACACTCGCACGCATGCAGTATGCTAAAGAAGGAAAATACTTACATAGCACTCCGTGCCAAAACAATAAACTAGTTAGCAAACATGCATGATCCTAGTTCATGTTAGAGTGGCTAATGCAACGCATGCAAAATGCAATTAGAGTAGGCTCGGCTAACGTAAGCATGGCATGTGAAATGCAGTCAATTGATGCACGTATTCAATTTGGGATTGAAATACAAATGCAGTTAGAATGATGTACCGAGCCCGGTGCATGCAAAACAAATGTATGGATGCACGCATGCATAGCATAAAGTATGCTAATTTTAAATATGCCCTAGTCTACCATCATAAGCAGGTAAATAAAAGGGAAGGAAGAAATGGGGGTTGGAAGACATTCACACACTCACCCACACTTATTACAGATTTGCCCTCGCGCGGAGGGACCAAATAAATGATACAAATTAATTAACTACGCAAGCTAATTAAATATTACAAATTGCCTAATTAATTAATAAATTAACTAAGCTAGGAAAAACAGTAAACCGCCTCGGGAGGAGAGCCAGATGCATCGCGTGCTCGGGTCCCGTTCGGAAGTGCACGGCCATGCATAGTCTGCCTCTGTTTTCCCTGCTCTGCTCCTCTGGAGACTGCCAAAGTCTCAAGGATGTCTCTCTGGATACTGGGAATCACCACCGGCTGAGTAGAATGCCCACCGGCAGTGGCCTGTGATCACCGGCACAAAATGAATCCATCGGCTGATGATTTACTGCCGGTCGGCAATGTACACTGTCGGTCGGCAAAGAGTGCCTGCAGAACCTGCAACTCACAGCACCAGAGGACAAAACTTGCATGGCAATACAATTCAAACAATGTATGCACCAATCATGCCCCATATCATGTTTGTGACTCAAAAGGGCACGTGTCTCGATTCTCGGACCGCCAATCACGCATTTCCATGCATGACGGCCCAAAGAACCAAGTGTGCAACTTTCATGTCAAATGAAATGCAAACCAAACAAACAAACCAAGGCCCAATTCCTATCACCAAGTCAAGGAATAAGGCATGCATGCAAGATGCAATGTAACCTAGGCATGCGAGCTAAGGATGCAACATGGCATGGCAAGACACTTATGCAAGCAAACATGAGGCAATGCAAATTGATGGAAAGGCGGACTTATACATGATTTAGGAAACTCTAAATAGGCCTAAAACAGTGGCCAAATTGACTAAAATAAAGGACTAGACACATACACACATGCACATGTTAAAGGAGCCAACACTTAGGCACAAATGAGACAACTCTCAAACACATTTGAAAGAAGGTAATCATGGACATATGGCATGCAAGGTGAGCATTGAAAATCATGTTGAAACATGGTGCCAAACCAAGTAACAAGTCAAGCTAAACATGCAACAAATGGCCCAAGTGCTTGAAGCAAGTCAAAGAGGCTTGAACCATGACCAAGCCAACCAAGCCTAACAAGGCTAAGAGGACTTAAAATAGGTTCAAGGCAGACCTAGACCACGCAAAGGGGACCCCCTAGATGGCATCTAAGTGGCTCAAATTCAAAGGCATACACAAGGCCAAAACATGGGGCATGCAAGTCAAGCTTCCAAAGCTTCAAAGAGGTGTCCAAAGCAAACATACAAGCATGCTATAAGGTCTGAAATTATGCTAAAAATGATGCCAAATCATTAGAATAAAGCAAATAGTGCATGCTACAAACTCACACACTTGAGGCCAACAAGCCAAAATGCAAATGGGGCCTATAATGCGTGCCATGGCCGACCCAAACAACTATGGACAGACCTCTAGCATGGCAAAATAAGCACACAAGCTTCACAAAACGAGACCTAAAACATGCTCGAGTAAAGGCTAACAACCTAAGGCGTATTAAGGCAACAACAAGGCATTACATGGTAGGTATGCTAAGCATGCATGGTGTACCAAAACCAACACACAATAAGGTTATATTACGGCATAATAAGCATGGAAAATAGCCAAGATATGATCAATACACACTTTAACATGATGCTCTCTCAAGAGGTCAAAAAGGGTCCCTTTCAAGGACAACAAGGAGAGGGGGTGGCCCTCCCCTTTTGGAGACTTCAAGGCACCATCTCCGCCACTGAAATCCCTCAAGATTACAGTGGTGAAGAGGCCCAAACACCCAAGTCTCGAAACTCACTCAAAATAGCACAAAATGGGGCCTTTCAAGGCCTAAGAGGGGTCAAACACCTCCAAACCACAAAACACTCTAAACAAACAATTTAGAGGGCCTAAAAACAGAACTTTTTTGTATTATACACCAAGCTCAAAAACGATTTTAAGACAGGTAGAAAAGCAATGCAAGATTGGGGAATAAAGAGGCAGAATTGTTACCCTTGAAGATCCCTTCAACAATGGTGCTCCAACAGCTCCTTCTAGATTGAAAACAGCTCTAAAACTTCAAAACCAACCTCTTAGAACCTCAGTAGCTAAGTGAAGGTGAAACACTATGTGTTTGTGTGCAATAGTAAGGCACAAACACAATTTAACACACACAAGAGGGAGATATAGAGATAGAAAGTGTATGGTTTCTAACCGTAGAACTCAAAACCCTAAAAATGACTGTCTAAAAATATCTTAAGTCTCTCAAGTCTCTCTCCCTAAAGCCAAGAGAGAAGGCTCTCTCTTATAGAGCCTTTTGTCTTGTAAAGCTTACAAGACAAGCTTCCCAAGAGAGAGATCCCTCCATATATGGAGGGGAGCCAAAAGCAAGACAGCTGTGATAAAATATCTGCAAAAGCAGATGCACAGTAGTCGGCCGGCCAAAAATGCCATTTTGGCAAAAAAGAGTGCCGACCGGCAACAAATAGTGCCGACCGGCAACAAAAGTGCCGATGGCAGCAAAAACCAGCCGGTGACCTCTAGCCACTGCCGGTGGTGTGTGGGGATGCCTCACAAGGCATTCCCTGCCCCTCCAAGGCAAAACACAAGTGTTTGGTGCAAAACCAGACACTAAACAGTCAAGTTCGGAGATCCTGAGGCAAGGCGCGTAGCCAAGACCCCCGGGAACTCCAAACGAACACAAACATGGATAATCACCGAGTGTTCAAACGGTGACGTCCAAGTCTTGAGGACGGTCAAAAATGGGGTGTCTACACTTATTCAGATCCCTGAAGTCGATACAGACTCTAATTCTGCAATCTTTTTTTGGAACTGGGACAATATTGGCTAACCACGTTGGATACTCAGATACAAGTAAGAAACCTGTCTCAATCTGTTGGTAACTTCTTCTTTGATCTTCAAAGCCCAATTTGGGTGAACTCTGCGCAGCTTTTGCTTAATTGGCTGAGCCTTAGGGTCAAGAGGGATCCGGTGCTGTACAATCTCAGGATCGCTTCCAAGCATGTCTTCGTAGGACCACACGAAAACATCTTTGAAATTTTTTAGTAAAACGATTAAATGCTCGCTTTCCTCTGAAGACAGCGTGGATCTGATTTGGACCAAGCGAGGATCTTCCTCAGTACCCACGTTAATTAATATGATTTCATCCGTGCAGGCTTAACATCCCTCTCCTCCTCATGATCAACCAAATTTTTCAAAACCCGAGGAATTTCTTCCATTATGTCAAAATTTTGAAAATTAAGATTAGTACAACAATCAAAGGCATAGAGAAGTAGGCAACATTCACAGTATTCCCATTCAAAAAGTCAAGATCTTTGGTTACAGTGGACTCAAAACAAAAGCTAAAAGACGACCTAGGTAGGACATTGGCATCTGGGTTACCACTCCCAGAAGTACTAGCCTCAGAGGAACTCGAATCTGACCCCGACTCCACAGACTCAGTGGAATCAGATTCAGACTCATTATCCGATTCAGAACTGCTGATGATGCCCTTCTCAAACTTCCGAACCAGGCGTGGAGCTTTAGATGCATCCACGATAAGATTGGAGAAACTTGTTGATGGGTTATCCCTGATCATTAAGATAGTAAAACTATCCCCCAAGTTGGTGGTCTTAGTTTCAGCAATAGAACTTATCAGTAAGTCAGCCAGCGCTTTTTTCAACAGTTCGTCCTCTTAGATATCCAAGCTTGCAGTCCCACCTTGATCTGTATTAATGCTCAGGTTCGTCTTCTCATCCTTCTCTTCTAGTAATTGGTGCCTGAAGAAGATCTCGAACCCTGGACACCTTGTCTTTGTCTCCCAGTCAAACCAAGTCTCTAGAAATCCATAGAAGGGGAATTCTTCCCCTTGGCGGACAAAGCGTTTGTACAGGGTTCCCCGTATTGGCTTGTGGACTAACTCATACGGCTTCCCAATCCTCTTTGTTTTCAGCCTTTCTCTCAGCTCCTGCCCTTTTCTCTGCCAATCTGCGGCTATAGGTTTGTATCCTAGCCCGAAAGCATGGGGGTTATGACTCATCTCCTTAGCAACAATACTTCCCTACCTGCCACTTCGGCCTAGTCCTGATTCGAGCATATGCCCCTGTTTATTCATCATGTAAATAGATTGCGCACTGACATAGTTCCCATCACCCTTAGCCATGATGGTTTGGACTACCAGGCCTCTGCTAGAGAGAAACTAGAAAGGAACATGTTTTTTCCCCATGTATGATTTCCAGTAATGGTGTAGTGGTTCTCTAGGCAGGATGGATTGCAGAATTACCGTACATAGTGGC
The DNA here is from genome assembly GCF_055761805.1 of Camellia sinensis. Taxonomy (NCBI): domain Eukaryota; kingdom Viridiplantae; phylum Streptophyta; class Magnoliopsida; order Ericales; family Theaceae; genus Camellia; species Camellia sinensis. The sequence continues at coordinate 149,551,539 of NC_138963.1, forward strand.
AATCCCGCCTTTGAAAGGGGACTTTACTAATTGGTGGACTGTTTGATGACACAGCCTTCATTTGATGTAGCCAAGGAGGTACATCCATGACATGGAATTCTACCTCATGTTCGGATGGGCCGATGAGAATCTGGCTCTTGAATGTTCCCATAACACCCTGCCTTGTATTGTCGTAAGCCCGAACAGCTTGGGTCGTTGGTGTAAAGTCAATCGGTCTCAAACCGATGGCATAGGTAGTTCTCACTAGACACACATTGATTGTCGATCTGGTATCTACTAACACCACCGGGATCCATTTCTTTCGTCTTTTCAATGTTACATATAAAGGACGGCTGTGGTTGGCACCCTCAGGTGGTAACTCCTTATCTGTAAAAGATATCACCAGTGTAACATCCCCAGATGTAACCAATGATACCAATTGGTCTATAGTGGTATCGATAGGTAGTTTAGTCTGGTTCATTGCCTCTAACTATGCTTGCTTATGCTCCTGAGATGCCATTATTAGCCCCTAGATTGATATGTCAGCATGAATCTTCTTGAGCTGTTTCAAGACTAGGTTTTCTTCAACATCCTTCTCTTTTGATTTCCCAACCTCTTTGTTGGAGGATTCTAGTTGATCTAAGGCTGCGGATTTGAAGTATCAACCACTCTGGGTCATGTGATTAATCTCGTCCGTATACCACGTATTGTTAGGGGTATCAGATTTCCACCGTTCATTTGTGTATGCGTGACTCAAATCATTATCTTCCCACCACTCCCCTACAGTCATGGTTAGGCTATTATCAGGCTCTACCTGGAGCATGTTCACATCACGCCTCTCATCAGCATACCATTCATTTTCCACAATAGTTTTGGTTTCTGTATCCCAGTATTGCTTGAGCATTCTTGGCATTCTTTTCCTGTCACTAGGCTCCCATTCAGTTTTTTTGGTGGATGGTTCACTCAGCCTTTTCTTTCCCTTTTCCTTTTCCTTTCTCCAAGGCCATCTGCCATTGGATCTCTTCTATCTGTTGTTGCTGGAATTGCTCTAACACTTGTTCTTTTCTAGTCAAGGGTTTAACCTCAACCTTTCCTTTCATGGTCTCCCTTGTTTGTTCTACCTCAACTGTCTCATCTTCACTAAACCACCCATTGTTTGTTTTTGGCTAGCTTGGATCCCACCATCCCATGTGGACACTTCTTGTATCGAAGAAGAGGTTATCCAGGTCCTCTTCCAACTCGGCCAAGTCATTCAGGCCTTGGTCAGGCCAATCGCTCTGACGTTGCCCTAGCTCATTCTCCCCGATAGTATTGATGTTGAGGAAATCTGGTAGTATGACTATTGGCTTTGGTTGATCAACGGCCACCATGTATAAGCTAGGGTCATACTTCTCTGCAAGTGAGGCCCCCTTCTCTATGACACGGGTATTAGATGACCCTGTCTCTAATGTATTCTCCTCTCTCTCCATTTCCACTGCCACAGGTTTGGATTGGGTTCGTGGTGTTAAATCCACCATGCATATGTCTATGCTTTCTGGAATAACCACCTCTGGTTTTGGTAGGTGGGATGAGAAAATGTATGTGCTAGGGTTGAAGGTGGGCGGTAGTGTATGGATGTGATTAATATTTCTAGGCGGGGGGACTTGGTCATGTGCAGGAAGTGGGTTGGTTGTTATGTTTGGTTTGGAAGGTAGGGCGATGACTTTGTTGTTAATGAGATCCTAGATCTCAGGACACAGACGGTAGCACATGTCCGTGGGATGGCCATGTTGTTGGTGGAAGATACAATACTGGGTAGGGTCATGTTTGGGTGGCAATGGGTTTGGAAATGGACGAGGATCGAGAGGCTTGAGATGCCCCTTTTGCATTAACAACTTGAGGGCGTGGGTCGGGCTCATGCGGAGGGGAGTATAAACTCTTCAATTTCAATGTGGACCAATATTTTGTGAAGGTTGTGAGGTTGTGGCAGTAGCAAAGGGATCGGCCATCTTGGCTAATGTAACAACGGTACTGACATTTACTGGTTGTGGAATAGTGCTATTACTAGCATTGGTACTCCTGGTAAATGGCCTCCTTGCAGGTTTGCTAGTTCTGTGGAGGATTCCCTTTTTTAATGCACTTTCAATGTGGACCCCTAACTCGTGTAGTGAAGCAAATGTAGACAACAGAGCCACTATCATTCTTTGCAACGTATCAGGCTCGAGATTCTGGACCACTAGCCTGACTTGCTCTCTTTCAAAGGGTCTGTTTGTTATCCGTGCCACCTTTGCTCTCCATCTGGCGACAAAGTCGCTAAAAGATTCTTTGGGGTTCTTGGTAGTTGCTTCCAACTCACTGATGGCTACCTCTATCTGAGTATTATATGAATACTAGTTAACAAACCGCTTAGACAACTCCTCCCAGTTCCGCTTTATAGAATCCTCCAGTTTTGCATACCAAATGGCCACTACGTCAGATAGAGTTCTCCCAAACAACGATAATTTCTGAGCACGAGAAAGACCCATTGGCCTCAGAATATCCAAAAACAGGAGGACATGTACAATCCGATCCCCACATCCGTCGAATCTGTGGATTTGAGGCATCTTAAACTTCTTCGATAATCTGACCAAAGCCTTAGTGTACCTGTTTTCAATATCCGAAATGGAATTGAGGCCTTGGGACTTTTTCAGTGCTTTCTCTAATGTGGCCATTTTTATCATGGCTGGATCATTCTCGTTGATGTCAAAGGGAAGGAGTTCCCCTTGGGGCTGTGCCAAGGGCCTAAAAGCTGGAGCCTGTGGAAACACCTCTTGGGGATCTTGGACCTGGGGATTTTCCACTGGTGGAGGTGGATCGGGATTCAGCTGAGCAGCCGGGATTGGATGCACTGTAGATGCGGATGCCCCAGATAGTCGTCGCAAATCAGCGATGACTTCATCCTATGCGGCCATCCTTTGATTTACGGTATCTATGGTTCTCTGAAAAGTTGCCATCATGGAAGCAAATTCTTCTGTGTTATGTGCCATTGCTAGTCTGGGTGAGTTAGATGTTGGTGAACTGCTCTGGTGAGAAAAGATAGGTGTTTGCCAAGTGCTTTGTACTGGTGCTACTAACTGTCTATTCCTTGTTCTTTGAGCAACTGGTGGGAGAGAGACTAACACTAGCTAACCACCAACAAGGTCTTGAATTTTGCAAAGCCTGCTAGAACGAGTCCACACAAGTTGGGGAATATTAGGTTTTTCTAAAGCTATGATGGTAAACTACCTAGCAAAAGAAAGAAAAGAACAACAACAATCAAAATCGGACAGCACTTCGGCTCCAATTCCCAACAATCAGCTGAACTGTAATCCCCACTGAACTCTGTTCTCAAACTCATACTGATATGAACCATTGTATAATCTTGTTGTAAAAGCATATATCAAGTAAAGGAACCAAACACCCCTATGTTACCCTGTCCAACATTACGCTGGAAATGGATAAGACCCATCGGGAATACAAACACATCACCCTTTTGAAGTAGCTTTGTGATGAAACGATTTTTTGGGTTAGAGGGGACAAACCATACTTGTAGGCTCCCTTCAATGACAGTCAAAATTTCAACGGCCCGAGGATGTATGTGGGGAGGGTTGATGCCCAACCCCTATGTGAGGTAGGGTTACCCTGTCCTAGATTTTTGGCAGGATCTAGGCTGCACTATTTCAAATAACGAGTTTCACACAATCTTGTATTCGGGTGAGCATCCTGTCCTAGTTTGGAACAATCACTATAGCTTCACTATATGTAACTAGGTCAAATGGTCAAAATAGGGTACCTCAGCAAGACTACCTAATATACCTCTCACACCTAACACCGAGAAGTGAAAGAAGGATCAAACGGTACAACGGTAGCCCAGATCCAAGGGTTCTGTTCCCAACATGGTAGAGCCCATGACCAGTCAGCCTTTTGGCAAGCTTTTAGGCAAGCCTTTGGTAAACTGTCCAGAATAGCAGATAGCAAACACAGTGACTTAAGCGCACCAATGCAAATGCAATACAAAGAACATATATGGGTAGATAAAATTTCACATCATGAAGTTCAAGTCGAGTTCTTTAAATCTCCCCAGTGGAGGTTCCAGAAACTGTAGCTCGACTCTTTCGCGCCCCCTTTTTTGGAAGACGAATAGGCCCTACAGTATCGGACTCTCGTGGTTCTGAATCTGATTTCACAAATGCAATGTGAAACAGTGAAAACTCAAAAGAGTTCAAATCTAGCAATTTTGTTTTGGAAAATCGATGTTTTGAATGAAATGCCAAAAATGGACTGCTTTGCCAGATTTCAGAGTCGCCACCTGAATATTTTGTTTTGGGAAATTTAGGAAACCCTAGACTCATGCCAAAGGCCACTTATCCGTCATCACCAAAGTGTCTCAGCTCGGGAACTTAGGTACGAGAGGGGAAGGTCATGAATTGAGCACCCCACTCGCCCGATCAAATATCGGCCTCTACTAATCATGATGTGATTTTTTATTTGCATTATCTTCTCTTGTTTCAATTATTAGGTAAACTTTATTTTGTGATGCATACAAGTATAGACTAATTTTGCAAACATTGAAACACTTGATTCATGTTTGTTTTGAAAAAAAGTGTTTTGAATATGTACCATTTGAAATAGTGATCGCATATGAGCATTACTCAAATTTTCCAAATTAAGCAAATAACCTTCATCCACAGGTATTCAAGCAATTTATCAATTAAGCAGTTAGCTTCATGACAAGCACGCTAGACATAGCAATAATCACACTCATGCAACATGCTAAAGCAAATAAAAGCGTACCTCGTACTCCAAGCCGAAAGAGAAACTAGTTAGAAAAATGCATGATTTCGATGCAACATGACTAATACAACGCATGCGATATGTAATTACTACGCAGTTTGGCATATCTGGATCAATTAAATAGCATGCGGTCGAAGCACATATTCAAAGAAGTATAAGCAATAATGATGTGAGTTAGAATGATGAACCGAGCCTTGATGCATACAACACAAGTGGATGCAAACATGGAGTATGCTAATTTAAACATGATGCTCCTAAACTAACCGTCATAAGTAGTTAAATAAAAGGGAGAAAGATGTGGAGTTGGAAGACATGCACATTATTACAACATTTGATCCCTCTCGTAAGAGGGTGCGAATCAATGTCCGAAAGTCCGAATTAAACTAATTATTACAAAACTGGGCGAAGGAATAATAATTAACTTAACTAAGCTAATTAACTACTTTATTACAACAATTATCAATAAGCTAATGGCTACAACAATATAAACTACAATAAGATGATTTTATAAATATGATAATTATAATACTAATGAAACAATTAATTGCATTCGACAAAGGGGTAAATGAAGATAGATGAAGGTTGCGTGCACAGCGCCTGAGAGCTACTCTGTCTGTCCAAGCCAACTCTGTTCACCCTCAGCCACTGCCTCTGTTTTCTGTAGAACTACACTGCTGGCCACACACTGAGGGCCGGCTGGGTCTACAGATGACCGGTTGTGCCTCAATGCACAACTTTGTTTTTGTGTTCTGAGGTAAACCAGTGCAGACAGAGTGTCCTCAAGCTCTGTTTGTCCCTTTCTTCCTTCTCTATCATGGGAAAGCCTCGAGAAAAAGGTTGAAATTGATTCTAAAGCCATCAATGAGCAAGTTGATTTCTTGATGATCTCGGATACAATTTTGGACAAAAATCAATGAGATACAATGAATATGACCACCCCTCTCTTTTGTCATGGAGTGAACTAGAATAGGGTGGTAGAGATGCTTCAAGAATCATCAAAATGTCATGAATTAGCGTATGATCACTCTTGACTCGATTAACTTGGCATAACGTCCAGCCAAGCCTAAGCAATGTGTTGATCCAATTTTAAACCAATTTGTTTGTCATTGCCATTCATTAGTGTATTTGTCCACGGTGATGTTATGTCCTCTAAAAGGAGAGAAGTATCAAATGGGAAGTAATTCTCAACATGAAAGAGAGGTTACACCGTTGACAGTAAATCTCCGTAGAGATTAAGCCATTATACGCAAAACTCTAGTTTGTGTGTTGAATAACCATCAACCATTTGCAACAACTCTTGAACGAAATAACGGAGTAACAACTTGATTAGTAAAATGAGGTCATAAAATATGGAAATGAGTTGAAGAAAAGCTATAACAACATGCAACAAGCTATACAAGTGAACTTATGAGACAACAAATGAACTAATCAAAGCATGAACTAACTAAATAAATTACAAAAGCCCTAAAACAGCCCCTAAAGTGTGAAAAACAGTAGTTAAAACCATGTTAAAAGGCACAAAAAGATAGGCGAAACAAAGAGACACAAAGCTAGTAAGCAAAGTTCAAGAGGGGTGACTAACCCCTCCACTTTTAAGACTCCTAAACCATTTTTTAGCCTCTGAAATTGGTCCAAACATAGTATGAAAACACAAGAAAAAGATGAACAAAGATTGAAATGAAAGTAAGGGAGAAGGTAGTAAACTTTTACCTCTTGCAGAGAAGGTATTCTTGTTGTAAACCAAACTTTATTCTAAAGCACTCTCAAGTTTAGAGTTATGGTTTCCAAGTCTCAGTCCAAGTTTCAAGTCCAAACTCTTTATATGGTATGTATGGATGATATAAGTATGAGAGCATAAAGATGACTTACATTCTTTGATTCTAACTCTTGATATTTTCTAACACTTTGATATTTTCCTAACACATTAATAGTTTCTAACCCCTTGATATCTTGATGTTTCTTCACCCTAAAACATAGCTCTGAGCCTCTTGTTTATAGAATTCTAGCTGCAGATCAAAATATTTGCAAAAATAGACAGCCTGCTTTGAAAAGTCAAGAGGCCCGATCGGGCATTGATACCCACGGTTGGCTGTCACTGAGACACAGCTGGCCCTCAGTGTAATTCCACTATTTCTCACTTTCAGGTTCAATGCAGGTTGGTACAATGTTCAAAACCGAGTTTCTAGGATGGAAATACAGTGGGTATGGCAGGTTGGGATTGTTTAGAGCTTGAAATCGAATTCTTTTTTGAGAATTCAAACCACTTACACAATATAACCTTCATCATCGAGTGCTCGGAATGAAGTGCCTAAGTCTTATGAGCAGTCAAAATTGGGGTGCCTACAACATACATATAGGGGAGAGGGGTGACCCAAAGCAGAGTGAATAGCAATATAGTAAAGTGGTAAATGAATGAACATTCATAACTTTTATTAAAACCAAGCGCATGATCATTTTGAACATAGTATAACTTGTCAATACAAAACAAGCTTAACTTGCAAGCATATACATAACGGTGAGCATTCCATGGCATTTCGAATCAAGAATCTACAACAGATGGCTAGAGGAGCTCGGTTAGCTAGAGGTTATTGGCATGATTCCCAATAACAAACATGATCCAAGATGTCGACATAATACATGATACAAAAATATAGGATGTTCGTTCATAACAAAACGATACCTTAACTTTATTAAACATATCATAAGTTTACATTTCAAATCATTACTTTAATAAACATAACTTTACTACACTACTACTCACAAATGGCTCCATGAACAAGGGTAATAACTCCTTCAAAGCTTAACCAACATGAAACAATAGAAAATGTTGAAGTACTAGATAACTTACAAGGTTCCTAAATTAACTTAAACGTATGGTTTAGCTTTAGTCCTCTCTTCTAATCAAACACACTTTAAGTTGGTTTCTAATTATGTTAATCTTTTTCTAGGTTCAAAACATGAATAAGGATGTATAAAGAGGGAGAAAAATGAGTGAAAAGTGGGTTTAAAACTAGTTGAACTTGGACAGTTCGCTCGAGCAGTCTTTGCACTACTTGAGCAATGAATCGACTCATACAGCATTACAGGCCTACATAACCAAAATGCTGAAAGTTCACAATATTCGCTTGAGTGGTCTTTCCACCGCTCAAGCAGTGATTAACAAAATTCTGCTGTTCGAAAATTCTGCAGTGTTCTAAATGTTCTTCCTACATTTTCAAGCTTAGGGTTCAAGAAAAACAACCTAAAAACATGCATATTTGACATCAAACACAAAAATATGATTGTTTTTCCAAATAAAATAAAATAAAAAACAATGAAATTCTAAGATTCATGCATCAAAATTGTTATTCAAGTTAAGAAACCTTTGAACATGGTTTCTTTCAAACTCATCTTCGAAACTCTACTTCCTTTCTCCTTAAAACTAGGTTAGAAATCATACCTTAGAACACATTTTAGATTGGATTTGTTGAAGTTCTTTAGCTCTTCCTCCTCCTCCTCCTCCTCTCTCTCTCTCTCTCTCTCTCTCTCTCTCTCTCTCTCTCTGTTTTCTTCTCATTTCTTCTCCCTTTCTCTCGTTGCTTCTAGACTTCTTTCTCCTATAGATTTTCTTTTGTATTGAAGAAAGTTTTATTTGGTAAGGTAAGGCAAAAGTTGGAAAATCCATTAGTTACTAATTCCCTTGCTTAAGCTTAACTAACTAGGTTTAATGCTAAGAAATCTAATTTATCTTAATCATACTTAAAGTGAACTAATCACACTTAATTACCACTAATCCAAATTAGAAAAATAACAAATAGCATGATATGAACAAGCACATTGGACCAAGGTCCTTAAGCTCCTCAATTAAGGCTAAAGCATTTGCTAAGTTTCTCAAATCAAGTTCTAAGTTATCCTCTAACTCAAGGCATTAAAACAAATAAATTTTAAACAAAACTTTCCAAACTTCCTCCTCTTTTCTTCCTAATGCTAGCAAGCCCTATTTCACATAAGCATACAACATGTAACATGAATGCAAGAATAATAAGATATGCATTATGCATGAATGATTCGGTTGTCACGCTACTAAACCATGATATGAGTTTTATAGACTATATATGCTCTTATTCTAATTATTTATTAATGCTAATATTACTATGTGAGACGAACATATATAGATCGTGTCACCCATTTTGGGATGCTTTGATCTCATGTATTTAAAAAAAAAAATTGAGATATGTACAACTAAAGAGAAATTGAGCTTACAAGTATAAGAATCAATGCTATTTCAAATTGAGCGACACAATCTCCATCCACTGGAAATCATAGAGTTATATCAATTAAGCATGTAGTTGCATGGTAAGATGCTAGACATAGTAAGAAAATCATGTAGAGTCGGTATGCTAAAGCTATGAATGCTCACCTAGTATTTACCAGCATTCTGCAAAAGAAAGAATCAAATGTTAGTAAAATATGCATGATCCTATATGCAAAATTCTAATACAATACATACACAAAATGCACCTAAAGATCCGGCTACTAAAACATGAGATGTGAATCATCTCAAGACATGAGGTAGCGCACAAAATCAAGTTTCAAATGAAAATTTCCACAAATGCAGATGAGTTGGATCCAAATGCATGAAATATGTATGCAAGGTATGTATATGATGAAAAGAAAATGCAATGCTGTTAAAAAGTGTGGAAAACATGAAAATAAAAGGGAGAGAAAGAAATGATGATTACAAGACATGCATAGCAAAGAGATAGAAAGAAATAGAGGTTAGAAATTATTACAACAGGCCTTTACAATGAAGGGAATTAAAGATGTGGGGATTGAAGTTAATACAACAATGAATGAATAGAAAGACGTGGGCTTGGAAGTTATGTACAACAATGAATTGATTCAACTAACAGAAGCTAAATCTAACAAATCATGATGGCAATCCAAAATAACTAAAAGAGATGGTGGAAACAGCATTTTCAGGAGATCATCCCTAAAAAATTGCTCTATTCTACAATGTTATGTCTAGAAAAAGTCATCTGGTCGTATGAATAAAACATCTAGCTGGATGAAAACATGGTCAGCTCACTGATTTATTCATTTGGCCATATGGGAACAACCTTGTTTTATGCAGAAAGCCCAAAACAGAGGACAATGGAGCATTTCCAAAGGATGCTCATCCTTGCTACCTCTTCCTATCACAAGGATGTTTCAAGAAAGGGGTAGATAGGCTCCACCCATCATCCAACAACACGAGAAGCTACATGATATTTACAACAGCTATGGAATGGAAAGATTAACAAGTATAGAAATTGAGGTTGGAAGAAAGGTCAAGCCAAACAAATAGATGGAAACCTATTCATCTCTTTGTGGATAAAGGTAAATGAACAAATCCATGCTATTAATTGGAGAGATTAGATTGCTACCATTTCTAAGATGAAGCCTCATAGAGCCAACAAAAGCTCTATAGGGCTTCTAAGAAAACACAAATGAAAGGAAAACTAATCACTTTCCCAACATCAAACCTTAAGAATCATCCAATTGAGCTCCATGTATGTGACAACCAAACCCATTCATGCATCATGCTTACTTTATTGTCTATGCATTTAAGTCATGTATTCTATACTTGTTTGCTATTAGGCTTGATAGTATTGAGAAGGAAAAGGGATTGGAAGTTATGTATAAGACTGGTATGTTTTGTGGTTTAAGTTAGGGAATAGTTTGAAACTTGATTTGAAAACCTTTGGATGAGCTTGCGCCTTAAGTAAGAAGTTAAAGACCTTAGTCTAACAACCTTGACCATTTCATGCTAATTTCTATTTTTCTAATTAGGATTAGTAATAACTAAGCATGATTAGAACAAGATTAAGTTAGTTGATCTTAAACTTGATTAGTCAAGCCTAAGGATGGGAAATAAATTAGTTAAGCAAGTTGTGCCTTTGCCTGAGCTACACCAAATAAAACCTTGAGCTTCTAAATCAAATAAAAGAGAAATATGTTGGAAGTTGAGAGAAATAATGAGAGCGAATGAGAGAAAAGAGAGAAAGAAAGGTGAAAAGGGAGAGCTCAAGAGAATCAACCAAGAACTCATCCTAAAAGTGTTCTAAGGTGAGATTTCTATTGTAAAACATGTAGTAGACTCCTTTAACTCTTGAATCATGAAAAAGTTAGGATAAAAATGGATTAGGAATGAAGACTTGGAGCAAAAAGAAAAAGAAGCTATTTAGGATGTGAACTAGGGAGGAAGCTTAGGATTCTCAATCTTTTGAATTGGTTTTTGAGGTTTTAGATGTCCTTGCACTCTTCTTTTCACATGACACTTTGATTTCCTATGATTTTGTAAATTGGTTTTGAGTTTTGGAAATAAAAGATGAAAAAAACCCATGAAATTCCTCATACAAACTTGAAAAATGCTTCAAACCTCGAAAACAAGTAAAGATTTCATGTATTTGATTTAGGAAACAATCATATTAGTATATTTGTATGATTCTAGACTTAGCATATAATGTTTAAGGATTGAAAGTGCAGGAAATCAAAAAGCTCGAAGACCTTAGAACAGCTAGAACAGGATAGATTCACAAGCTGTAGAATTCTGCTTTGCAGATCATCACTAAAGTGGTGGGAAGACCGCTTGAGCAGACAGCCCAAAAACCTATGTAAGTCGGTTAACCACTCGAGCGGATAAAAGATGGCTCGAGCGCACTTCAGCAACTCTCAGAATCTCATTTTGCACGTCTGTACTTCTTAGAGGTATCCTATCACCACTCGAGCAATGAAGTGACCGTTCGAGCGAACTGGCCATTTTAGCACATTTACACATTTTATTCCACTTGTTTTCCTTCATTTCTTGGGACACCTGTAGGCATGTTTTGGCACCTAAACACAAGGATAACATACTTAGAAACCCACTTGGAACATGTTTTAATAAAAAAGAGAATTGAAGTTTATTTGTATGATTAATTGATATAGGAAGTTTAAAGATTGTTCAATGCTTCACTGTTTTGTTCTTGTTTTGTATAGGTCAAGCTTGAGGATGTTTAAACCCTTATTCGCAGAGCCAATTGTGAGTAGTAGTTTGTTAAACTTATATTTGTTAAAATTTATAATTCGAAATGCAAACCTATGATATGTTTAGAAAGTTATACTATTGTTTTACGATGAATGAACATCCTATATTTTTCTGTCATGTATTAAGATGACATCTTGGTATTTGTTAGTTATTGGGAATCATGCCAATAACCATGTACTAATTGAGCTCTTTAGCCACCTGTTATGGACCTTGTTCTGTTCCAAAATGCCTTGAGAATCCTCATCGCTATGTATATGCTTGCAAGTTAGATTTTAATATCGTGTGGAAATTATACTGTGTTTGAAAAGAGCTTGTGCTTAATTTTATATAAAGGTTATCGGTGTTCATTTACCACTTTACTAAATTGTTATTCACTGGGCTTTGGATCACCCCTCTTCCCTATATGTATGTAGATAATGGTGAGGATCCTGTTGTGGATAAGAGATTATGCTAGACATCTTTTTCTTTTGTTTTTCTACTTTTGGACATTGGAGTTTTCAGACGAAGACCTTGTCTTTGAGTTTTGGTTTTTGTTAGTTGTATATTTGTAAATGTTGTACTTTCCTTTTGGATGTTAAGTTTATAAATGTTAAAAATAAATAAATAAAGTTGATTGTTTGAATCATATGATTTATGCACAGGCTCTGGATGGACTCTTAGTAATTAATGGACAGTGATGTATTTTCACTTAAGCCTCAAAGTTTCAATCCAACCTTGTCTTGTTTTGTTAGGCGTTTGGTAGTCAGACACTATTGGACAGTCATAGCTGTTATCCTATTTGGGGTGGGATGGGGTTGTGACAGAGTGGTATCGTAGCATATGTTTGTCACACACTGTCCTCCAGAGCATAGGATTTCCCTAGAAGAACTTTAGGAATGCATTCATGATGAGTGTGTATGACAAGGTGCGCATCTTATGTACTAATATTTAAGTTAGTATATGCATATATTATATTGTTTAACATATGCTTTGCATGCATAGCATTACGATGAGGGAAAGAGCTGAGTCCTTTGCCAGCCATATGGATAGACTCGAAAGGATGTTAGAAGGTGTAAGAGAGGAAGTAGAGTCTCTAAGATAGAGAAACCAATTCAGTTTAAGGAAGAAATTGATCCATTGAAGGCATAGGCATAGGTGTTAGAGGCGGAGAAGTTATTTGAGATCTTCTCCTCCTCCGAAACTCAAAAGTTGCACTTACCACCTTCACTCTAGCACAGGAGGCGCGTAGATGGTGGATGTTAGTAAAAGGCCAGCATGAGGGTATCACGTGGAACAACTTTTTGGAGATCTTCATGAAAATTACTTTCCACAATCTACCAGGGATAGGAAAGCATCGGAGTTCCAATCACTCAAGGAAGGTGGGGGTACAGTGTCAGAATATGATGCCAAGTTCACGGAACTAGCCAAATTTGCTCCACACATGGTCAACGCCGAATACAACAAAGCTAGGAAGTTTGAGGAAGGGCTTCAAGGACCACTCCGAGATAAAGTAAATCTCTTTAATTTTTCTACATATGTGGAAGTTTTGGATAAAGCACTCATGGCCTAGTTGAATGCAAAGGATGAACAAAAATCCAAAGAATGGTTCAATAAGAGACAGGGGTATGATACTAGAAAAGGATCAAACAAATCTACCTATAAAAAAGTCGAGTGTATGAACCACCAGTGGTACCAGTCAAGGGAGCAAAGTTATACCAGCTTGTACAGACTGTGGGATCTGCCGTCGAAGTACTAGGGCTTGTTTTAGATGCGGACAAATGGGACATCATATAAGTGATTGTCCGAAAATTGGGCAAAACTCTTGAAAAGGTGCAAGTAGCTCATTGGGATTGGTTCAGAGACCAATTGCCAAGCCTAACACCACAGGAAAGGAACCGGTGAGACAAGCAAGGGTATTTGCCCTAGTCCTAGGGGATGCTCAGAGTACGGATCCAGTTATATCAGGTATACTCTCCATCTATGCTCATAATGAGTATATTTTGATAGATTTGGGTTCTACACATTCATTTGTATCTAGTCAATTTGAAAATAAGTTAAATAAATTGCAAGAACCTTTGAATTTTCTAATGTCAGTATCTACACCGTCGGATGAATCTATGATATGTACCTCCATCTATCGGGATTGTGAGATATTAATTGGGAATATTAGCTTGATTGTCGATTTATTGCCTATAGAAATGAGTCATTTTGATGCTATTTTAGGAATGGATTGGTTGTCAACCAATTATGCTACAATAGACTGTGTGTCAAAGTCTGTCTCATTTTAACCACCAAATAAAGAAGATTTTTCCTTTCAAGGTAGAAGCATAGTACTACCACCATATCTCATCTCATCCATGAAGGCATGTAAACTACTCAAGAAAGGGTATCAAGGATAGTTTTGTACTATTTTGATTGTACAGGAATCTGATAACAGTTTGAATGACATACCAGTAGTGAGGGAATTTTCAGCGGTATTTCCTGATGAATTACTAGGCAATTTGATTGATAGAGAAATTGAGTTTACAATTGATGTTGCACAGAGAACTCAATCGATTTCCAAGACTCCTTACAGAATGTCACCAGTAAAGCCAGAGGAATTGAAAATGCAGTTACAAGACTTGCTAGATAATTCGTCCCAGCACATCACCTTGGGGAGCACCAGTGCTATTTATGAAAAAGAAGGATGGAAATCTTCGTTTGTGTATCGACTACATGGAGATGAACAAGGGGACTATAAAAAACAAGTACCCATTACCAAGAATTGACGATTTATTTGATCAGCTACAAGGGGCACAAGTTTTCTCTAAGATTGATCTTAGATTGTGCTACCATCAGCTCAAAGTTAAGGCAAAAGATGTTGAGAGGACGACATTTAGAATCAGGTATGGCCATTGCGAGTTTTTGGTTATGCCATTTGGAGTTACTAATGCTCCTACGGCATTCATGGATTTGATGAATAGAATTTTTAAGCCTTACCTGGATGAATTTGTTCTAGTCTTCATTGATGACATTTTGATTTACTCTAAAAGTGGGGGTGACCATGAACAACATTTAAGATTCATCATTCAAACTCTTATAGATAGACAATTGTATGCAAAGTTGAAGAAATGTGAGTTTTGGCATTTTTGGGACATGTAATTGATAAGGAAGGTATTTCTTTTTATCCCCAAAAAATTGAAACTATAGTAAATTGGCCAAGGCCCACTAATGTAACAAAGGTTCAGAGTTTCCTTGGTTTGGCTGGTTATTATAGGAGATTTGTCAAAGATTTCTCCAAGATAGCAATCCCACTTACCCAATTAACACATAAAGCAACACTGTTTGAGTGGATAGAAGAGAGGGATTCTGCTTTCCAAGAGTTAAAGACTAGGCTGATCACAGTGCCAGTTCTTATATTACCATCAAGTACTGAGGGGTTTGTTATCTATTATGATGCATCACACAAAGAATTGGGTTGTGTTTTAATGCAGAATAGTAAAATTATTGCTTATGCTTTCTGCCAATTGAAGCCGCATGAAAAGAATTATCCAACTCACGACTTGGAATTGACAGCCATTGTTTAAGCACTAAAGATATGGCGTCACTACTTGTACGAGGCTACATGTGAGGTGTTCGTAGACCATAAGAGCCTAAAGTATCTGTTTACCTAGAAGAAACTCAATATGAGGCAGAGAAGATGGCTAGAACTAATGAAGGATTATAATCTGCACATACAGTATCATCCTGGCAAAGCAAACATAGCAGCAGACACCCTCAGGCAGAAGTCAATGGAAAATTTGGCATGTCTACTCACCAAACAATGAGACATACTTCAAGGCCTTCAGAGAATAGAGATAGAATTGGTTCTACATGAAACAGAAGGAACTATGGCTACAATTTCTACCCAATCATTTTTCATTGACGAAATCAAACAAAGACAAATAAAGGATGTCTACTTCAAGAAAATTTTTGAGGAGATTAATTCAAAGCCAAGATCGGGATTTTCAATGAAAGAACAAGTGTTATAGTTTGAAAGCAGATTATGTGTTCCAAACATGCCGGAGTTGAAAAGGAAAGTCATCGAGCAAGCACATAGCTCGAAGTTTGCAGTCCACCCCTGAAGCACCAAAATGTATCAAGATCTCAAGAAAGTTTACTGGTGGCCAAATATGAAAAGGGACATAGCTGAGTTTCTCTCTCATTGCCTTCAATGCCAACAAGTAAAAGTTGAACACTAAAAGCGTGCTGGTCTATTTCAATCTCTCTCTATCCCGTAATGGAAATGGAAACATATCACAATGGATTTTGTAGTTAGCTTGCCGAGCACACCAAAAGGTATGGATTCAATTTGTGGCATTGTTGATAGATTGACCAAATCTGCTCATTTCTTACATGTAAAGTCTTTTTATAATGCGGACAAGTTAGCTGCCTTGTACATAGATGAGATTGTTTGACTTCATGGTGTGCCTGTTTCTATTGTGCCGGATAGAGACTCCAAATTTATGTTTAGATTTTGGCAAAGTTTGTAGAAAGCATTCGAAACAGAACTAAAATTTAGTACAGCCTTCCATCCACAAACCGATGGTCAATCAGAATGGACAATACAGATTTTGGAAGATATGCTTCGTCTGTGTGCATTGGATTTCAAGGGAAGTTGGAAAACTCACTTACCATTAGTTGAGTTCGCCTACAACAATAATTTCCAAGCAAGCATCGACATGGCACCTTATGAAGCACTGTATGGGAGAAAATGTAGATTACCAGTATGCTGGACAGAAGTTGGGGGCAAACTAATGATAGGGCCCGAAATTGTTCTTACTATAGAAAAGATTACAATTATTCAACAACAACTCAAAATTGCCCAAAGTCAACAAAAAAGCTATGTTGATTTGAGGAGAAGGGACGTTGAGTTTGAAGTCATATATCATGTGTTTCTAAAAGTTACTCTGATGAAGGGCCAGACTTGATTTGAAAAAAAAAAAAAAAGGGAAATTGTCTCCACGATACGTAGGGCCATTTGAGATTCTTGAAAAGATCAACCCAGCAGCCTTCCGGTTAGCATTGCCACCAGAAATGGAACAGGTTCATAATGTCTTTCATATTTCTATGTTATGAGGCTATGCTCGAGATCCTTCCCACGTGATTGATTATCAGCACTTGGTTATTGATGAAGACTTAGATTATGAAGAATAACCTATTGAAATCATTGATTGCCAAGTGAAACAACTCCAAAATAAGGAGATAGCTATGGTAAAAGTTGTGTGGAAAGAACATTATGGGAGAGATGCTACTTGGGAAGTAGAAAATGAGATGAAGACGAGGTACCCTAGTCTATTTCCAAGTTAAGGTAAGGCAAGTTTGGAGGACCAAACTTTTTAAGGAGGGGAGAATGTAACAACCAAACCCATTCATGCATCATGTTTACTTTATTGTCTATGCATTTAAGTCATGTATTCTACACTTGTTTGATATTAGACTTGATAGTATTGACAAGGAAAAGGGATTTGAAGTTATGTATAGGACTTGCATGTTTTGTGACCAAAGTTAGGGAATAGTTTGAAACTTGATTTGAAATCCTTAGGATGAGCGTACGCCTTAAGTAAGGAGCTTAAAGACCTTAGTCTAACAACCTTGACCATTTCATCCTAATTGCTATTTTGCTAATTAGGATTAGTAATAACTAAGCATGATTATAAGATCTTAAACTTAAGCATGGGAATTAAATTAGTTAAGGAAGTTGTACCTTTGTCCAAGCTACACCAAATAAAACCTTAATCTTCAAAATAAAATAAAAGAGAAATCTGCTAGAAGTTGAGAGAAACAACAAAAGAGAATGAGAGAAAAGAGAGAAAGGAAAGTGAGAAGGAAGAGTTCAACAGAATCAACCAACAACTCATCCTAAAAGTGTTCTAAGGTGAGATTTCTATCCTAAAACATATAGTAGACTTCTTTAACATCTTCAATCATGAAAACGTTAGGATGAAAATGGATTAGGAATGAAAAACTAGGAGGAAAAAGAAAAAGAAGTTAGTTAGGATGTGAACTAGGGAGGAAGCTTAGGATTCTCAATCTTTTGAATTGGTTTTTGAGGTTTTGGATGTCCTTGCACTCTTCTTTTCACATGTCTCTTTGACTTCCTATGATTTTGTAGATTGGTTTTGAGTTTTGGAAATAAAAGATGAAAAAAAACCCATGAAATTTCTCATACAAACTTGAAAAATGCTTCAAACCTTGAAAACAAGTAAAGATTTCATGTATTTGATTTAGGAAACAATCATATTAGTGTATTTTTAAGATACTAAACTTAGCATATCATGTTTGAGGTTTGAAAGTGCAGGAAATCAAAGCTAGATGACCTTAGAACAGCTAGAACAGGACAGATTTGCGAACTACAGAATTCTGCTTTGCAGATCACCACTCGAGCGAATAGCCCAAAAACCAATGTGAGTCGGTTTACCGCTCGAGTGAATAAAAGATGGCTCGAGCGCACTTTAGCAACTCTCAGAATCTCATTTTGCAGGTATGTACTTCTGGGAGGTACCTTATCACCACTCGAGTGGTGAAATGATCGCTACAACGGACTGGCCATTTTAGAGCATTTACACATTTTATTCCAATTGTTTTCCTTCATTTCTTGGGACATCTTTAGGCATGTTTTGGCACCTAAACACAAGGATAACATAATTAGAAACCCACTTGAAACATGTTTTAATAGAAAAGAGAATTGAAGTTTATTTGTATGATTAATTGATATAGAAAGTTTAAAGATTGTTCAATGCTTCACTGTTTTGTTCTTGTTTTGTATAGGTCAAGCTTAAAGATGTTTAAACCCTTATTCGCAGAGCCAATTGTGAGTAGTAGTGTGTTAAACTTATATTTGTTAAAATTTATAATTCGAAATGCAAACCTATGATATGTTTAGAAAGTTATACTATTGTTTTACGATGAATGAACATCCTATATTTTTCTATCATGTATTAAGATGACATCTTGGTATTTGTTAGTTATTGGGAATCATGCCAATAACCATGTACTAACTGAGCTCTTCAGCCACCTGTTATGGACCTTGTTCTGTTCCAAAATGCCTTGAGAAGGCTCATCGCTATGTATATGCTTGCAAGTTAGATTTTAATATCATGTGGAAATTATACTATGTTTGAAAAGAGCTTGTGCTTAATTTTATATAAGGGTTATTGGTGTTCATTCATTTACCACTTTACTATATTGCTATTCACTAGGCTTTGGCTCACCCCTCTCCCCTATATGTATGCAAGTGATGGCAAGGATCCTGTTGTGGTTGAGAGATTATGCTAGAAGTCTTTTTCTTTTGTTTTTCTACTTTTGGACGAAGACCTTGTCTTCGAGTTTTGGTTTTTGTTAGCTGTATATTTGTAAATGTTGTACTTTCCTTTTGGATGTTGTGTTTGTAAATGTTAAAAATAAATAAATAAAGTTGCTTATTTGTATCATATGATCTATGCACAGGCTTTGGATTGACTCTTGCTAATTGATGGACAATGATGTATTTCCACTTAAACTCCAAAGTTTCAGTCCAACCTTGTCTTATTTTGATAGGCCTTAGTAGTCAAACATTATTAGCCAATCATAGCTATTATCTTATTTGGGATGGAACGGGGTCGTGACAATGTAACAAATACAACTACTCATTAGAGTTTAGCATGGATTGAAACACATGAACTAATATACTTGGATGATGAGAAAAGTGATGAGAAAGCGTATGAAAATAGGAAAACTACATTACATAATCAAACTTGTGGATGGGTGGCTAATTCCAACTCCATCCTCATCCACAAGGTTCTAATTTACATATCTAAATATGAAAATGATGAAGTATAGTACTAGAAAGCAAAGAAAAGGTACATGAATGAAAGAGAGCAAAGAACTCAATCTACTTAATGGATAAGTGGCTATATCGTAGTCCTCTCCACATCCATGAGAACCAATCATATGATTACAACACAGCAATAATAAAGTGCAAAGCTTGATAATAGAGAGAGAGAGAGAGAGAGAGAGAGAGACAGAGAGACATAGAGAGAGGATGAGCAAAAAGTTCAAGAATTTACCTTTGAAAGAGAGGATGAGCCTCTTAGTTGTCAAACTCTATCCTAGCACCTTCAAGGTTCTTGAGTATGGCCTAGAATTTCCTACAAGAAGCTCCAAAGCTAAGATTTAATGGTGTTTTGATGATATAGGTAAAGAATTGAAGGTTGAAGATGATGCAAGGGAGCTAGAAGTATGGCGCTCTCAAGAAGCTTCTGACTATTGGAAATATTTTATAACCCTTGGAAATGAAGCCTAAGGCATGTATATATAGAGTTTTGGATGTAACTATCTAAGATATTTGTGTAAAACTTGTAGAGGAAGCTGAATTTTTAAAAAATGCTCTGTACCCAGACAATTCAGCCAACTGCACAATTTATTCATCCGATCGGCCACATTTTCCATCTGGCCATAAGTTGTTATACAACTAGTGAGAAAAATGTACCGCTAGATCAATAGTGTAAGGCCAGCATATTTTGAAAGGAAAAATAGGTTCCAACCCTTCCATTCACTTCTGCTCTGTCTTTTGCTCAGTTTACTAAAAAAGTCAATATTTAGAGTTCAAAAACACGAGCCTCGGAATATTGTGAAAATGTTTGGAAGTACGCAACCAAAACATTTGGAAAAAGGGTTTTAAGAGGGTGAAAAATATTTTGGCCAAAATGGGCATTAGGTTGGGATAATTAGGATTAAAACTTGAATTTTGGCTTTCTTGTTGAGGAATTCAAAAGATTACATAATGCAACTTTCATCATTGGGTGTTTAGAGTAAAGCACCTATGTCTTAAGGCTAGTCAAAATGGGGTGTCTACAGTTGTCCCTCTTTGATATAGCTCAATGTGTCATTTCATGACGTGGGTGAATGTCAAAGTCCAAAGGCGACCATTTTGACAAAGTTGTAAGACTTGGGCAAACAAACAAAATGTGAATACAGTTACTTAAACTTGAAGGTTGCTTACGTATCTTTTTGCGAGGACTCAAACCAATGTAGTTCAGGGGTAGGATGCAAATGATATGCTCGGAATGCAATTAAAATTTGGACTTACACATTTTATGTAGCCAGTTGTTTGAAAGTTGGGCTTAGGTGTACCACACTGCTAGATTTTTTAATGTTGATAACCATGTAAGGTGATGCAATGCAATGACAATAAAGGTGTGAAGATGGCAACATGCGGGGCAAACCTTGTGCAAATGATACAAAGCATAATAAGAGGTGCAATCCAAACAAGCTTCCTGCCAGAGAAGGAAAGGTTTGGAACCAACATGTAGTCTTAACTGTATTTCATACAGAAAGGGAGCAGGTTAAACTGGGTGAACTCGAGATCCAAATGTGTCTTACGCAAAACAAGAAAATGTTGTAACCAACAGGCAGTCCTAACCATATTCATACAGAGAGGGGAAAGGTATAACTGGGATGCAATCCAAACATGCTTCGTGCGAGAGGAGGAAAAGGTGTAACCGACAAGCATGCCTAACCGTATTTCATATGGAATGAGAAAAGGTATAACTGGGGTGCAATCTAAACACGCTTTGCGCGAGAGGAGGAAAGGGTGCAACCGACAAGCATGCCTAACCGTATTTCATATGGAAGGGGAAATGGTATAACTGGGGTGCAATCCAAACATGCTTTGCGTGAGAGGAGGAAAGGGAGTAACCGACAAGCATGCCTAACCGTATTTCATACTGAAAGGAGGAAGGTCGGTCCAGGTAAACTTGGGATCCAAATACGCCTCACTCAAAAGGAGGAAATTATGTGAACAACACACAGTCCTAACCGAATTTCATACAGAAAGGAGGAAGGTTTTAACTAAGGTGAAACAAACCTAAACGCATTTCACGCATAAAGGGTAAAATGCAAGCTAGAATGCACTTCATGCAAAACGAGTAAAATTATAACCAAGGGATAACAAGCTTGAATGCGTTTCACACGAAAAGAGTAAATGCAACAAGATAAATAATGGTGTGTGATACAATGGATGCCAGTGCGATAGATGTACGCAAAACACAATTCAAGAGATATAGCAAGTTGTGCGATAGATGCATCTAACAAGTTTGAAGATAAGAGGACAAGCCATATTTGCAAGAAACAAAATTCTTCGAATACCTAAGGCATCATCTCATGATTCCGTGGATGGTGTTAGAGAACCTTACTATCATGGAAGGAAACATCGGTTTCTGAGCTGTGACTTGTTGGGGATTGAGTTTGAAAAAGATGATCAATGTCCTAGAAGATAGTAAAGTCAACAGCTATGTATTCTTGAACCTCTGAACAAAACAAACTAGCAAGTTGCAATATGTCTACCGGCCCCGGGTGAAAAATTGGTCGACTGGAAAAATCGGGGGACATCGGGGCAGTTTTGACATTTCACATGCCCACAAATGCTAATGAAAGGCGCGAAACCATCCAACCTTACTCTCACAAGCTCGGAAACCAATCTTTTACTTCTCAATGCAATTCTAACCTTACTCCATGGACTCAAATGGCTTCCTCCTTTTTACTCCCAATTCTCCCATAGCCTTTGATGAGCCTTCTACACTAGAGAACGACATCTCTTCCTCTGACAATTGAATGAAAGAAGCTCTCATTCTAGCCATCACCCAAGACCTGGATATAAAGATTGTTTTTTCCATTGTCCAAGGCCGAGGCCGTGGTAGGGGCTGTGGGAGAGCTCCAAGTAACGACCATGGACGTGGCCAAGGACACTAGTACAAGCCAAGTCAAGGATTTGGTGAAGGCCAAGGTCAAGGAAGTGGGAGAGGATGAGGTCTTATGGCCCCAAATTTTCCAAACGTTCTTGATGAGGTTCCCCTTCTTGACACTCTAAAGCTGTATATTTTCTTCGAAACACTCATATTTTTTTTTTCTTTTCTGATCGATGGCTTGTTTTTGTACGATGATGCATTCATTACTCAGGCTTCTCACTCCTGATGCAATCATCATTAATAGTGATGATGACGATAACGATGGCCTTATGTTTGCCAACAGAGTTGACGGGGTGCTACTGATGATAGAAGTGATAGTGGGGATGATGGGCCTAGTGGACTTAGCTTTCTCCTGAACCACTTCGTGGCTACAGCTGCGGCTTAGCTCTGTTTACAAGAAATAGTTCACTTTTTGTTGTACCTTCCTTTCATTTTGCTCCAAGAAAGGAAAATGAACCTGTATAGCCATTAGGATGGTTGTATTGCTACTAGGGCTTTTTGTTTTTGGAAATCCTTTTGTAAAATATGGTTATAAGCCCTTCTGTAAAGTCTGATCAATAATGATCCCTCATGTTAGATATGACACTCTTGTAAAATGAATGATGAATTCTGAACTCTTGTTTTGGAGAACTGTTGAATTCTGAGACGTTTCATGTCAGTGACATTGATGAATCTTGCAAAAATGCATTCAAAGCAGTATTTCTAAGTTTCTGAGGCTGGAACATTCTCAAACATGCCATTTTCTTCTTTCCATATGACAAATGGAGCCTTTTTGTGCAAAACATGAATTTACTCATGCAAAAGAGGCTTCCCGAATCATTTATTTTTGGCCCATACCAAAATTAGTCGGCCGGACAAAAAATCATCTAACCAAATAAATTTTGTGATCTCAGGACAGTTTCAAATTTTTTCCTTCTGAAACTTATAAAACACATTCCCACTTCATTTCTATAACACTCTCTCATCCGAAAACACTCACCCTCTCACTCTAGACTCTCTCTCTCTCCCTAGATTCTCTATTTTTTTGATTTCATAACAAACCCTCATCGCTTTTTATCATGAAACCACTGTGGCCCTCTACGTTTTGAACTGAACGATTTTTTATTCTATTGAGGTTTGGGTCTCTCATGTTTTTCCTGTTGTAACTCATGGTTTGGCTTGGATTTTTTTCTCACTCTTGGTTTTTTCGATTTCCTCCTCAATTTTCGGGTATCTTTAGGGTTTAGTTTATGATTTTTTTTTCTTCTCATTTTTCTCTACGCACCCACCCACCCACCCACCCACATTTTCTATAACTGATAATGCTCTCCATGAGGATGCTTCCCTCGTCATCTTGGAGGGTGGAGCACCTCTACCAGTCCCCGTGGTTGAGATTCATGCGCTTTCCGTAACTGTAGACGTTCAAATCGATGACCCGGATGTCATAGTTGGGATATCCTTCCTCCAAAACAAGAGTCAGAGTTTCCACTTTTGCATGTAAGGCCATTTGACCACACCACCTATCGGCCACGTACCCACATGATAGTTAGTGGGAGCATGTTGAGGTTTGATGCATTTGTCCTAGGAGTTGCCGAGGACATGCTACTCCGAGAGCACACAGTGGGACACCATTTACTCCTCCCACTTCTCATCATTAGGGGAGATGACGATGACCCCCTAGAACTTCTCGATGATCACTGGCCTCCGAGTAGGTGGTGATCCGATCCCCTTTGATGGGCCAGTGGAGAGCCGTCCAGGTACGTCTTCTTAGCACAGTTGCTCATATGGCCAACTTAGGGATAATTAGATATAGCTGGCTTCAGCAATGGCTCCATGGCACCCAACCTAAGACTCTAGAGGGGATAGCATAATATACTCATGGGTTTATCCTATACATCCTCAGTACTAACCTGTTTGTGAACAGGGAGAACACCATGGGATTGTATATTCTAAGTATGGTGGTGGAGCTTTCGCGGGTAGGGGTTTATAATTGGGGTTGTGCTGGCCTTGCCACCCTATATAGCTATATGAGCTCAATATCCCGCCAGAAGGCAAATCTACTTGGAGGTTACTAGAGGGCCTGGGAGGTACACTCTGCACTTTCTTTTCAATTCTGCCGTAGACCATGCTTTCTGCTTTGCATATTATGTTCTATTTCTATTTATGCTTGTTAACTCATGAACTTGCCTTTCTTGTGCAGATGTGGCTTTACTCTTACTTCCCCGATATTGCCCCCATTCCAGAGGATGAGATTGGGTAGGCGGTGCCTCGATCCTTATACTTTAATAGCGCACACCGTCCTCATGACCGTTATACCCATAACTTTACCTACTACGGCTATTTTTTCGATACCGTGACTACTGCCAGGGTAATTGAATCTTAAATTGATCTATGTTCCCTTATTTCCACTTTTTTCTCATATTTCAACATTTTGACTTATCTGTGCATTCTATGTTTGCAGATCGACTGGCATCCATGGGCGTCCATGCCCCACGCAGTGAGAGAGAGATATGCAGTGTCCTAGGCAACCTCTAGTATGAGGATCCTTTTAGAGGGTCCCTTCTGCAGAGTTTGGTACTTGGGGGAGCATTTCCTGCAATAGACAGAAAGTTAGGTTGCCCCGATGTTTTTTTGTTTTTTTTTTTCCCTTCTGTCCCACACATGAGGACAGGGAATAACATTGATGATGTGGCTAAGATGGATGTTATAATAGCGGGACAAAACGTCGATCTATTTCATGGGGCTGGAGATTATATTGCTTTCTTGTGGACTCACACCATGCCTCTTCTCATTGAAGGCACTACTCGTATCCTTGGGACTGGTTTTGCTGCTGCTGTTGCTGCTGCCCCTGCCCCTGCCGCCAGAGGTGCTGCCTTTATAGCTCTTGCTCTTCATGTTGCTCCCATTACTGGTCTTCTTGTGCTTCAAGTGATTATCACATATCTGAGGTCGAGTGGTGCATTCAGACAGTTGCCCTAGAGTATCTTGATAAGTGTAAGCTTGTACTTGACCTGGAAGTCCGGTAGGTATACCTGTCTTTATAGCATATGCAAACTATTTCCCACTATTCCGCTCTGTATGCTGATGTTTCCCCCCTTGTGTAGGTACTGGTTGGCTGGTTACGTCGCGGATTGCCTCGAGTTGATTGATACGTTGATCCATATAGTGCGAACAAAGGAGTATGGTCTTGTTACTGCTGGGATTCAGGTATTTCCACTTTATGACTTTATCTGTGCTTTTCATACCATTCTTGTATTTTGATTTTCTCTAATAAATTGTTTTCAACTCTGTATTACCCTCTCTGATATTCTGTTTTCTGCCAACCTCTTTTCAGTTTGAAGCAGGACTGGTCGGATGAAAAATATTTGACTGGATAAAAGTTTTGACTGAACAACTAGAGATAGTTTCCATGCACTCAATCATCCTTATTTTCTGTAAAAGGTTGTCTCCCACTACCTTTGTGACAACAAATTGAAAAGCCAAAATTTCGCTCTAAAAAATGGAGACTTCATCCATTGTTAGGCTCAAGGATTGGATGGCTACTTTGGATGGTGTTGACAAGGTGAATTTCATTAGATTTGGCCTGAATACTCTTTTCATCCTAAGTCGTACTCCCCTTCACTTTCCCTTTCTTCAGGCTGCGGTTCGTTGTTGGGACCCAATTACTCACGTGGTTTGTTTTAGGATACAAGAGCTAGGCCTAACTATTGAGGAATTTCGAGCATTAATGGAGCTTCCTTGAGATGAGAAGATTATGCCCCAGCTTATTTTTGGCCATGTACAGGCCCTTGCATAGATGTGTGGTCTGACTTTGAGCAAGGCTGGATCTTCGACTTACGACGGAGAGCTGAATGCACTTGGTTTGATTTGTCGATTTTTTCAAATTGGTGATGGGAGTGATCCCCTTTGGCGTGGACATCGCTAGCATTCCCTTTTCCTAAGCCTTGTTGCGTATTACTTACTAGTCCCTAGTGGCCAAATAGCTAGTATCATACTAGTTGAGTTGACCCAGCAAATTTGGGAGGGTTGAAGCTATATCGGCTTAATGTTGGCCAAGACTTTGATGGGTTTGGACGTATTCTGTCAACAGGAGACCTCCTAATTTGCAGAAGTCCATTACTTCTTCAGGTATTGTTCCCTATCCTTTCTCATTTTGTGATTCTCATATCACTCTAGCACTCAACACTCTGTGTTCTCTTAAGTAGCCGTTTTTCTCACTTTTTTCACTCAACATACATCTCTCTATTCTTTAATCTCTCTTATTTGTTTATCTTTTCCCATGTGTGGTTGATGGATAAGCTTAAAGTAGTGGATGCTTGCGTTCGGTATTTGGCTAGGAATTACTTCTTCCCCTCCCAATTAGTGAGCTTTCCTTCGAAAGGTCCATGGTGTGACTACATGTGCAGCAAGTCTGCAACTGACATTGCTTGGTGATGCCTCTAGCTTGACTTGCCTCTAATGACGTATATCATATTTCACCAACCCGGTGTGCAATTGATTGGCTTGACACATTGTGTCTTCTATTTCCTTTTCAGGTTCAGGCAGCAATTTGGACATGATCAGACTCGTCCTACTGATGGGATCGAGTATCCAACTTTAGTTCCATTCTGGGCCAGACATCTCTTCTGATATGTGACTACTTGGAAGATGAGAGAGCTTCTACCTCCTATTGAGGGTTTTAGCTATACCCTTTCTAGCAAGTGCTTGCTTTGGCTGGAGGAGGAGACATAGGATGGTGTAGCAGAGTCTTCTAATACAACAGGGAAAAGATGAAGGACCTAACTTGACTATGCCCCTAGTTCATTGTTTTAACCTTTTTTTTTTTTTAGCTTTGTGTAAAATGTTTTGATCAACCAGAGAGTTAGATTAGCATGCCAGTTCCACTCTTTGTTTTAAAATCCTGTAATGAAAGCTGATGAGTACTAGTATTGAGAAGTTCCTTTTGGGGTTCAATGAATGGTTTATTTTGCAAAATGTTTGAAAAAATTAGTCAACTTCATTAAAACATCAAAACAGATTTTCGCAAATGGTCAACTTCTGAAAGACATGAAATTAACCCTCAAGATGCACAACCTCGAATAAGAAACCCAAAAAAAGACACACTGAATTTACTCTTACTACTACATTACCATTTGATCTATCTTACAACTGAATCTCCCCAGAGAAAGAGTAGGACAACTGAACTCAGCGAGGATGAATAAATCAACATAGATAGGACAACCGAGTTGAAAATGATTGGGGCCAAACTTTAGGATGAAGCTTTCTACGTATCCTAAAGATAGGAATCAGGCCTTACATAGTTTACTGTTAAGGTTCACTTCGGTGTTAACACTCTCCTTTTGGCACTTTTACTTTTGCCAAGGCAGCTATTTCGGGTTTACAACCTTGCAAGGTTTATTTTATTTATTTTTCTTCTTTTTGTTGCTCTAACTTTTGCCTGGGTCACCGTTTTGGGTTTTCGGTCCGGTGAGCCTCTCAAGGATAGTACTTCTTCAATTTGCCTATGTTGATCTGCCGCAAAAATTCTAGGCCATCTAGATATATAAGAATGACTGATCATCCTGACTAGATGAATTTGATAATGTAGGAACCAGTCCAATTGGGTTTGAACTTGCCCCTAGGGTCATCGATAGGAGCTCAATTGTCTTTTAGCACCAAATCTCCCTGTCTTAAATTCTAAGGCTTAACCTTGTTGATAGCTCAGGCAATCCTATATTGTTATCCTTGAACATGGTATAACGCTTTTAGTCTCCTCTCATCAAATAACATTAGCTCTTCAAATATGCTCTATTGCCAATCAACTTCTGCTATCTAACATTTAGCTATAATCCTTAACGAGGGTATCTCTATCTCAATCGGCAGTAGCCTTCATTCCATACATAAAAGAATAAGGGTCGTTCCTTTAGACGTTCGAATCGACGTCCTATATCCCTAAAGTGCAAAATGTAGTTTGTTTAGCTAGTCTTTATAGGTCTTGACCATCTTACACAGAATGATCTTGACATTTTTGTTTGTAGCTTCAACAGCTTCATTTGTTTGTGGTCTGTACGTGGATGACTTATGAAAAGCCACATTGTATTTCTCAAGTAATACAACTACTTCTCCTTTGAAATATGAGCCATTGTCCAAAATAATTTCATTCAACACCCCATATCTACATGTGATGTTGTTCTTGACGAACTTCGCCGCATGTGATGCCTTCAGCACCGAGTATGACTACACTTCTACCCACTTAGTGAAATAGTTAGTCATAACTAAGATAAACTTGTGCCCATTTGAACCTTTTGGTGTGACCACTCTGATGACATCGATGCCCCAAACTAAGAAAGGCCGTGGTGAAGTCATGTTGTAGAGCATTGATGACAGAATGTTCATATGATTGGCATGAATTTGACACTTACGGCATCGCCTGACAAAGATGTCACAATCGCTCTCTTTGGTTAACCAAAAGTACCCTTGTTGAGGATCTTCCTTGCTAGCATTATGTCGTTCGTGTGGGCTCCACATTCTCCTCCATGGATGGCCTCCATAATGTGTTTCGCCTCTTCTTCTTTCACACACAACTTTTGCAATCCCAGATATCCCCTCTTGTACAACTTGTCCCCGCAGATGATGAACTAGGCGGCCAGGCACCGCATCCTCCTCTTATCCTTAGCCTTTGCCCCTTACAAGTATGCATGTCTTTCCAAAGTTCCAAATATCATGATACCAAGGATTCTTATTTTGGACCCCTTCTATTGCAGCTATCATCTCGTATGCATGCGCATATCTTTGCTCTATGACAATGGGGCACATCTTGACTTTGATCGATATGTCTATCGGTGAAACCAAGATTGCCAATGCATCAGCAAATCGGTTATTGACTCTTACCAGGTGTGTGAATGTCAACTTCTTGAACCTCAGGATCAACATATCCAAGGTCTGATGATAACTTTCATCTTTTCTTCTTTGACCTTCCAGTCTCTATTAGCTTAAGAAACAACCAGGTTCGAATCTCCAATCCTATCCAATCTTTTTGCCCCTAGTTCTAGGGTTACTTCTAATCTAGCAATGCACGCCTCATATTTTGCTTGGTTATTGGATACCTTGAATCGAAGCTTGAAGGCTAAAGGTATATGGTAATCATCGAGTGCTAAAAGCAACACACCTAGCTCGTAACTAACTTGGTTCAAAGTACAATCTCCAAGTATTCTCTTCTAACTGCAAGATCTCTTCATCTGGGAACACATACGCTACACCTTCTTCTCCTTTAACTGGGCAGTCAGCCAAAAACTCCGGTACAGCCCTTCCCTTCATAGTTTTGCGAGTGACGTACTTGATGTCAAACTCAAAAAGTATAAGCAACCAGCAAGCTAGCCTACCGGTAAGTGCTAGTTTCTCAAAGAGATATTTGATAAGATCTAATCTTGAAACCAACATTACCAAGTGAGCTAACAGGTAGTGCCTCAACTTCCTGGTGGCCCAAACTAAGGTTAAGCAAGCTTTTTCCAAAGTGGTGTAGCGGGTCTTATATTCCAACATCTTCTTGCTCAAGTAGTAGATTACTTTCTCTACTTTCTACTTTGCTCAGTGTATTGAAAAAGCCAATATTTGGAGTTCGAAAATGTGAGCCTTGGAACATTGTGGAAATGCTTAGAACTACACAACCAAAACATTTTGAAAAAAGATTTTAAGAGGATCAAAAATAGCTTGGCCAAAATGGGTGTTAGGTTGAGATAGTTGGGATTAAAGCTTGAATTTTGACTTTCCTGCTGAGGAATTCAAAAGATTGCACAATGCGACTTTCATCATCGAGTGTTCAGAATAAAATGTCAATGTCTTAAAGATGGTCAAAATGGGATTTCTACAACGCCATATTTAAACCACCAAATGCAATGGTGACATATGGCAAACAAGGGGTGCCCTGCAGGATACATCAAGATAATGAAGAGTGTCACCTTCGAAGGAGCTCAAGTGAGCTGCGAATGCAAGATTTCAGCCAATGGAAATGTTAACAACAAGTGAATGGCACGTGGATAGGAAGTTAACAAAGAAGCGGTTATCAGCAGTTGCGCATGCATGAAGAGGAGTTCATGGTCCTGAGGAGTAGCAAAAGAGAAGGAGTTCATGGCGGAAGATGACAGCCTAATTGCTTCAAAGGCGCTAAGAAGTGACTAAAATAGATGAAAGCAAACACTAAAGAGGCCCCCTGACCAAATCTACACTCTACATCTTAGTCAATTTCATTTACCTTTAAATTTCTGCAATTTACTTTCTTGCAGTTTACTTTTACGCACTGCACTTACTTTTCGTAGGAGTAGATTAGAATTGTAATTCTAGAACTCGGTCAGTCTAAAGCTTCAAAGTTTCCCTTACTAAAGGTAACGTATTGTAATTGTTTATTCAATTAATTAATTGCAATTTTCTACCCAATCTCTCCCTTCCATTTTGTTACGAATTTAAACTACAAGCTTTGGTTCATCTTTTCAACACAACACGGTAAAGTCCTTTTCAATGTGGCTAAGAAAATCTTAACACAATCACTTGATACGAATTGGAATTTATTATTTGTAAGGGCTTTTCAGATCTTTGTTGGCACACTTAAATTACATTTCTTACCTCCGAAGTGTGAAAATAGCCAACAATAATACAGGAATATTTTAGAAAGGTCATTTTGGAAGACAGACTAGAAAGACCAAAATTGAAATTATGAAGTAAAAAAAATATATAAAAAAATATTATCAACAAAAGTAATAATTTTACTGATGAAATTCAATGTACATAAAGCTTTGAAATTTATCAAATTTTTTTATCTACAAAAAGAGCATATTTAACATTTTATGTGACGTTTGATAATGTTTACGTTTTTCATTAATGTTTATAAAAAAAATTGTAAACTAGATTTTGTTTATTTTTAGAAAAATAAAAACTAAAAACATGCTTGGTTTGAACAAAATATTTGAAAAAAATTCTTCTGTGAATCCTGCTTCTATGGTATGAACAACTAGTCCTCCGTGTTCCTTCCACATTGCTTCCGTGTTCCTTTTACATTTTTCTTCAATTTTTAAAGTTTTGTATCTTAAAAATAATAAAAACAAAAAATGGTTCCATGAATGTTGCTCTCGTGGTTTGAGTAGCTGCCTTTGTGTATCCGCATTCCTTCTGCATTTTTCTTTAGTTTTTAAACTTTTGTAAACACATTTTTAAGTTTATGATTTTTAGCTTAGTTTTAAATTTAAGAAACCTGTTTATAAACTCAAAAACTTATTAAACAAGTTTATATGACAATTTTTTAAAATTTATGTAAATATAAGTAGAAAACTAAAAACAAAATAGTTACCAAACAGATCCAGAATTGAAATTTTGTTTATTTGAATCTTGAAAACCACATCCATTATAGTCTTTCAAGTCTATCATTTAGAAGTTTAGGACTTATTTGATTAACAGTATCAATAGTGAAAGGATTAATATTCACATGAATTAGTATACTCCATTTAAATTAGTGAGATAAACATTTATTATATATTCACTTTTTTTTCTTTAATACTTGAAATTATATTTTATCGGATTGAATGTCCGCCGTATATGTAATCCGGTTAATAAAATTTGTAATCAAATATAGGATTGTGAGTCCATGGACTAACAATCCTATACTCTAATCCTACTAATCAAACATGCGTTTAGGGCATGACGTGTAACGCCCCTAAATAATTAACATACAATAATCTTGATTCAAGTCCTTTCAATTAAATAATTACGGAACTCCGATCATCATTTTACTGGTAAAATCTCTATGGTTGTATTTCTTAATATATGAGAGATTTATAAAAGAGGTCCACATGCAATACATATTCAATCTTTTTAAAGTATGAATTCATAGCATGTGAGACGGGCAATGTAAAAGAACAACACAAAAGAATGCCCCATGGGCTACAAATTTCAAGGCTTAGGCCCGGTTACACAAAAATGGTTATTAGAACCCATATATTTAAAGCCCTTGGCTTGCCAAAAATAAACAATCAAAGAAAAGAATCTCATGCTCTCAAAATGCTTCCTATGCCTTTAGCTAGGCGAGATCACCTCATCCTTTCCTACACAAATACACTAGGGGTGAGTACAAAATCCAATAAGAAGATCTTAACAAAGTATATATGTTTAAGCAGTCTTAAATATAGATGCAATGCCATGCCATGCTCCAAAATTGCAAGTTCTATTCTTTTCAAATCACAAGCAATGTTCTTTAAAAAAAAAAAAAAAAAAAAAAAGAGTATGGGGTGATAAATATAGCTCAAGTAATCCCTAGCCTTGTGTTTGCAAATAGATATATCAAGCACTACCAATCACTACTTTATTGGCTCTTAACCGGAAGGCACGTGATACCTACTCCGTGCATGTTTTCGGTCTTTCACCCTGGATACTCAGGTCAATGTAACCAATACCAATCTACACCCCCTATCTAGATTTACCAAACGTATTTACTCCAAAACATTTCAAGATTATCAATTGTTTTCTCAAAACAATAACTCAATTTCCAAAACATATATGTAATAATCGATATTCAAAAGATATGCAAGTGAATGAAATGCAAATGCAAATATGTAACCCCATTTTATATTTTTCCACAATTCTCAACATTTTTTTTTTCTTAATGTGAAGATACGACATTCAATATACATATGACAT
Organism: Camellia sinensis; assembly: GCF_055761805.1. Taxonomy (NCBI): domain Eukaryota; kingdom Viridiplantae; phylum Streptophyta; class Magnoliopsida; order Ericales; family Theaceae; genus Camellia; species Camellia sinensis. The sequence goes on from NC_138963.1 coordinate 149,584,722, forward strand.
ATGCCACGTTTTCGTATTCACAATCAATATAAATTTTTTTCATGGTCCAAGCATGTATTAATCATGCTATCCATATCAATTTCTCAACAACAAAACTCATCCATCCTATGGATATCTCAACAACATAACAACATGTGTAAGTTCATCATTATTTCAAAGAAAATCCCAACATTTGCATAAGTTTTTCACAAAATCCACTTTTCCCTAATTTCCAAAAATCTAAGGATTGATCACAAAGAGAATTTCTTACATTTTCAAAAGATATTTTTCCCCAACATACCTCAAAGAATCTCATAAGTTCATAAAACAAATCAATTTGAGTAATATCACAAGAAAATTACTTTTTCAACATTCTCAAAACTCAACACCTCAATTCCCAAACCTCCAACACAATAATCACATCAAAATAGACCAAGACATGCCAGAATCATATATATAACTCTAAGAAACTCCTTACCTCAAGTTTGGAGAAGAAAGGACGAGAAAAGCCCCAAAAATCAACAGTGTTGAAGTCTAATCTCCACCGTACATGTCGTATCCCTCGATGAGCTCTCCCAAATTGATGAAGGCACTAGGGTCAAATCTCTAATAGATTTGGAGAGAGAAAGAATTTAAGAAGGTTGGTGGGTGGTTTTCTAGGGAGAAATGAGAGAAAAAAGAGTAAAGTGAAGTGTAGAGAGAGAGAGAGAGAGAGTGAGTGAAATGATGAGTGAAGAAGAATTTCTTGCCTCAGATTTTTGAGTGAGTGGACACATTTCACAAAGCTGACTCCAAATAGACCACTCGAGTGATGGATCCTACGCTCTAGCGGTGAATTCAAACTCCTAGAATCTCTCTCCTCTGTAGACATACTGCTCAAGCAGTAAAAAACTTTGCTCAAGCGGTGAAATCACGCTCCTAGTATTTTAGACTTTAGAACAAAAAACTGAGCGGACAGGTTTACCGCTCGAGCGACAAAATAACCGCTTGAGTGGACTCAACTCGTAAGTGAGGCTAAAATCAACCTTGGAGCATTCCCACCATTCCCGAACTCAATCTAGCACCCAAAGGCCCAAGTCGACATCTTGGAAAACACTTTAGGATGAAAATGAATGATCGTAAAAAGAAGAATAGGTGATAACACGTGATTCACGAGGTTCAAAAGGCAGTAAGGACTCGAATATGGAAATAAAATTTTTGAATCAATAAACTAAGTTGTTTTAAAAAGCCCTGGGACATCACAACCTCCCCACTTTAGGGAATTTAGTCTCCATAATTGAACTACTCCTCTCACCCAAAACTAACCCCAAAACCGAACAACCATAACAACACGCAACAACGTAACGAAACCCCGAATGACAATAGCAATGACAATAGTGAATCAATCAACACAATAATTCAATTCTAACTCATTAAATCATAGTCTCAGTGACATTCCAAAATAACCATCATGTTTCCAATAGGGTCATAGCCACTACCTCAATAACAACCGAAACAATAATCATCAACATGAAATTTAGTATTAATTCCAATGATTTAACAACAATTTTTATTTTCAAGATCACAACAATTTCAATAATATGTAGTTAAGAATAATAATACTCAACTCCCAAAACAACATTAGAGGGTATTGACATCACAACCCAATTAAGCATTTATAATCAAATCTAGATACTTGGAACGGACTTCCGCCTCCTATTTCTAGGTCGCTTCCTCAATCCCGTGGTGCCTTCAACACCTTCACCAAAGGTATAGTCTTGCCCCTCAACACTTGTTCTCGATTATCTAAAATTTGAATTGGCCACTCCTCATATGAGGCATCCTCATCTACCTCTAAGTCAAAACAATCAAGAACATGCAAAGGGTTGGGTTCATATTTCCTAAGCACAGAGAGATATGGAACACATCATGAACCCCAAAAAGTTGTGGTAGTAAGGCCAAATGGTATGTCACTTCCCCAGTCCGCTCTAGAATCTCGAAAGGTCCAGTAAACCTTAAAGACAATTCCCTACTCTTCCCAAATCTCATCAGACCTTGCCTCGACGAGATTTTAAGAAACACATGGTCACTGATCTCGAAGGATAGAGGTCATCTCCTCTAATCAACATAACTCTTCCATCAGCTTTGAGCCGTAACTAATCTCTTTTGAATAAGAGCAACTTTCTCGGTCGTCTCCCGAACCAACTCCGAACCCAACATTGGTGCATCTCCCACCTCGGTCTAACAAATTGGTGATCTACAAGGTCGGCCATACAAGGCCTTAAATGGTGCCATCCCAATACTCGCTTGATTGCTATTGTTATAGGCAAACTCCATCAACGGTAGGTGTCTCTCCCAAGACCCCTTGAAACTAAGAACACAAGCTCTAAGTATCTCCTTCAAAATCTGAATAGTGCACTTAGATTGCCTATTGGTTTGAGGATGATAAACTAAGTTAAGGGCCAATTTAATTCCTAACACCTCTGGAAGGCTTTGCCATAGTCGGGGGGTAAAACAAGGATTTCTATCCAAAACAATGGTCACCAAGACCCCCTAAAGTCGAATTGTGTCTCTAATGTACAACTCTATCAAATAATCAACTGAGTCGCCCGTGCATATATGAATGAAATGCGTAGACTTAGTCAACCTATCAACAATCACCCAAATGCCATCATTACCCCATTTTGTTCTTGAAAGCCCAACTACAAAATCCATAGTAATATGCTCCCATTTCCACTCGACTATAGGTAAGGGTTTCTAACAAACCTATTGGTTTTTGGTGCTCAAGCTTCACTTGTTAACAAGTAAGGCATCTTGAAACAAATAAGGTGACATCCCATTTCATACCTCTCCACCAAAACTAGCGACTAACATCATGGTTAGTGCCTCGCGGATGTACCGCAGGGCATAAGTGGTGAAATTCCCAAAGTACCTCCTCTCTATAAGATTCTGGTATAAACAAACGGTCTAAATACCTTACAAACCCTTCTCTTCTCTCCCGTAGGAGATCCTCTCACGGATTGTCTCCACCTCATGGTCACCCTGTTGTGCCACTATGATTTTGCTAATCAAGGCGAGTTGTGCAATCAAGGTAAACAAGGTAGTACCCTCGCTAGACTCGCCAAGATGCAAGTCAAACTCGCCAATATCACCCAACATTTTTCATTCCCGAATGGCCACACTTGCCACTCTATTCATAGAATTTTGACTCAAGGCATCGGCATAACATTGCCATTTCTCGAATGATAGTGCAATTCAAAGTCCTAATCTTCCATAACCTCCATCTATCTTTATTGATGCAAATTCAAATCTTTTTGGAAAAATAAGTATTTTAGACTCTTATGATTGGAGAAGATGTCAAACTTCTCACCATACAGATAATGCCTCCAGATTTTCAAGGTAAAAAATCGTCACCGCTAGCTCTAAGTCATGGGTAAGGTAGTTCTTCTCGTGGATTTTCAATTGTCGTTAGCCATAGACCACAACTTTTCCCTCTTGCATTAATACACAATCAAGCCCATCCCGGGACACATTACAATACACGATATAACCCAAACCCCTTTTCGGAATTATCAAAATTGGTACAGTAGTCAATCTAGTCTTAAGTTCTTGGAATGACTTCTCACAAGTCTCGTTCCATACAAACTCAACACCCTTTCTTGTTAGTCTAGTCAATAGTGCGGCTAATCTAGAGAAGTCCCTCACAAAACGGCAGTAATACCCAGTTGACCCCAAGAAACTCTGAATCTCAAAAGCGTTCTTAGGTCGTTTCCAATCTTGCACGACATCTATCTTCAAGGAATCAACAGTTACCCCTTCCCTTGACACAACATGGGCCAAAAACTTCACCTTCGTAAGCCAAAACACACTTCTCATGGCATACAATTTGTGCACCTTAAGAAAATTGAGTACTATCCACAAGTGTTCCTTGTGTTCCTCCTCGGAAGGTAAATATATCAAACTGTTGTCCACAAAGACAACCACAAAACGGTCTAAAAACTCTCGGAAGACTTGATTCATCATGTCCATAAATGAAGTCTGTGCATTGGTTAAAGCAAATGGCATGACTAGGTATTCTTAATGGCCATAATGCATGCAAAAGATTGTTTTCTAGATGTCCTTCTCCTTAACTCTCAATTGATGATATCCCGATCTCAAGTCTATCTTCGATAAACAACAAGACCCCTTAAGTTGGTTAAATAGGTCATATATTCTAGGTAGAGTTGTTCTTAACAGTAACTTAATTCAATTTGTGGTATTCAATACACAATCGTAATGACCTGTAATTCTTCTTCACAAAGATAGTCGACGTTCCCCAAGGTAATATGATATGGTTAATGAAGCCCTTATCTAAAAGTTCTTGGAGTTAGATCTTCAACTCATGCAACTTGGTAGGTGAAAATCTATATAGTGCCATGAAAATTGGTGTCGTGCTAGGCACTAAGTCAATGGAGAATTCAATCTCCCGATAAGGTAGCAACCCGGTAAGATCTTCAGAGAAAACATCCGAGTATTCACAAACTACCGTCGGCAAGTCACCTCGAACCATACTACCCTCATTGGCTAAGGAAATGGCAAATAGGAAACTAAGCTTTCCCCAACTTTTAATGTCATACAACGGTGGGATCGAACTATCACCCCAATCACATAGGAAATAAAAACAATCCCTTATTGTTGTGCATACAGACACTCTGTAGTGCTGACAATCTATCATGGCCCAAAAGTGTGTCAAACAATCCATACCGAAAATAACATCAAAAAGTGTGCATATCTAAGATGATGAAATCAAAAGAGAGTCAGTGATCCATGACCTCAATCTCACAAGTGCAGCACACTCACCCCAATGCTACTCTACCCTCAACAGATGACTCAATCCACAATGGGGACTCCAACTAATCAATCTTTAACCCCAAAGCAGAAGGAGAAGTAATAGATATAAATGAATATGATGCACCCGTATTAATCAAAACACAAGCCAATGAATTGAACACAATAAAGTTACCCTTACAACAAAGGATCCTGGAAACTGTTCTGCCTTGGTAACAGCATACACATGCCCATGTAGCCTCTAATCAACCTACTCATATCTTAGAGCATAGGCCTGTTGTACTGACTGAGCCAAGGTGGCTCCCTGAATAATTAACATACAATAATCTTGATTCAATCCCTTTCAGTTAAATAATTACGAAACTCCGATCATCATTTTACTAGTCAAATCTTTATGGTTGTATTTCTTAATATGTGAGAGATTTACAAAAAGAGGTCCACATGCAATACATATTCAATCTCTTTAAAGTATGAATCCATAGCATGTGAGGCAGGCAATGTAAGAGAACAACACAAAAGAATGCCCCATGGGCTAAAAATTCCAAGGCTTAGACTTGGTTAAACAAATATGGTTATCAGAACCCATACATTTAAAGCCCTTAGCTTGCCATAAATAAACAATAAAAGAAAAGAGTCTCGTGCTCTCAAAACACTTCCCATGCCTTTAGCTAGGTGGGATCACCACATCCTTTCCTGCACAAATCCACTAGAGGTTAACACAAAGCTCAATAAAAAGATCTTAACAAAGTATATATATTTAAGTAGTCTTAAATACAGATTCAATGCCATGCCATGCTCTAAAATCGTAAGTTTTATTCTTTTGAAATCACATGCAATGTTCTTTAAAAAAAATTAAAATAATAATAAAAATAACTCATTATCTTAATGAATTTCAAACACAAAGTATGGGGTGGTAATATGGCTCATGTAATCCCTAGGCTAGTGTCTACAAATAAGCATATGAAGCACTACTAATTACCACTTTGCCGACTCCTAACCAGAAGGCACGTGGTACCTACTCATGCATGTTTTCGGTTATTCACTCTGGACACTCAAGCCAACTTAACCAATACCAATCTACGCCTCCTATCTAGACTTACCAAATGTATTTACTCCAAAGTATTTCAAGATCATCAATTGTTTTCTCAAAAAAATAACTCAATTTCCAAAACATATCTGTAATAATCAATATTCAAAAGCTATGGAAGTGAATGAAATGGCAATGCAAATATGTAACCCCATTGTATATTTTTCCACAATTCCCAATATTTTTCCTCAAAGTGAAGATACAACATTCAACATACATTTAACATATGACACATTTTCATATTCACAATCAATATCAATTTTTTTCATGGTCCAAGCATATATTAACAACAACATTTGCATATCAATTTCATGGTCCAAGCATATATTGTTTTCTAGTTCAAAATTACATTTGCATATCAATATCCATATCAATTTCTCAACAACAAAACTCATCCATACCATGGATATCTCAACAACATAACAACATGTGAAAGTTCATCATTATCTCAAAGAAAATCCCAACATTTGCATAAGTCTTTCACAAAATCCACTTTTTACCAATTTTCAAAAATCTAGGGTTTGATCACAAAGAGAATTTCTCTCATTTTTAAAAGATATTTTCCTCAATGTACCTCCAAGAATCTTATAAGTTCATAAAACAAATCAATTTGAGTAATATCATAAGAAAAATATTTTTTCGACATTCTCAAAACTTAACACCTCAAATCCCAAACCTCTAACATAATAATTGCATCAAAATAGACCAAGACATGCTAGAATCGTATATATAACTCTAAGAAACTCTCTACCTCAAGCTTGGAGAAAAAAAGACGAGAAAAGCCCTATAACGGTTCCAATTTTGACCCAACTCTTTTTCGTACTCTTAGATTCGAGATTATGTACCTTCAATTGTTGTTTGTACCCTTTCCATTCATGATGGAGTTTGGTCGTTGGGAGTTATTGGTTGTGTTTGAAACAGGTTAGGAGTTAGTTTTTCAATAAAGTTGTTGTCTATTTCACTTCTGGCTCGCTCAAGCGATGCTTTGGCCGCTTGAGCAGTTTTTGAGATCTCTCAGTATTTTTAGGCCTGTAAAAATTATGAGAATGGGTGATCTTTGCTCAAACGGTCTTTTACAGGTCTGAACTTCTATAACAGGGTCATTGTGCGCTCGAGCGGTGTCATTTATTGTGTCTGACACTCGAGCGACAATTTGATCGCTCGAGCGATGATTTGATCGCTCGAGCGGTCTGTGCGTATATTAATTCAAAAAAAGGGATTTTGGTCACTCTTTCACTTATTCTCTCTCTAAAACACCTCTAACCCTAATTTCTTCACTCACTCACTCACTCTCTCTCTCTCTCTCTCTCTCTCTCTCTTGTTCTTGCTTGAAAACCTTAAATACACCCTCACCCATTGATTTTGCTACCATAGTTCCTTGGAGAAAAGGGGGTGTATACCTTGGTGAATCTGGTTATGGAGTGTGGTTATGGTTTATTATGTTGGCTTGTGTGTCCTTGGTGAAAGTCCAGAAACTCACATGGTTAGGTGCTAATCCTTCTAATTAGTACCGATAAAATGGCTTTGGTAGTGCTTGTATAGCCTACTAGCAGACATGTACCTAGAGATGCTAATTGTTTTGTATCCGCTGCCCTGTTTTCTGATATAACCCAGTGTTTTGTATCCACTGTCCTATTTTTTGATATAAAAAGAATTGTTTCATGAATTGATGCATAATATTGGCATTGCATCGTTTTGAGATAGAAAAGTATGATGTTTGGTAATGGCATGCATATGCATACACCTTATGACTTTGTTAAGTTTTATACACTGTGTTTGAATATTTCTACTGGGCTTTAGCTCACCCTACGTGGAAAATAACTTTCAAGTCCTGATGATATGCCTCCACCATTCAGAGGACATGGAGCCAAGAACTTCCTTTTGTTTCTTTTATGTAATTATTTTTGTATGAGCCTTGGGCTTTCTATGTATTGAGTTTAACTCACTTTTGTTGTAACCAAGCAATGACTTGGAAGGATGTAGCCATTAAGGCAAAACCTTACTTGTACTTCCTTTTATTTCAATTCATTTACACATGTCATATGTTATAGATTCATGATCTAGGATTTATAAATGTATACATGCATATGTACACAGAAATAGAAGTGATGAAAGGTTAACATTTTTATAATTTTATGCTCTTCCATTAGTTATCATGAGGTAGATAATTGTTATTTTTGTGGGGCGTTACAAGCCCCAAAAATCAATGGTGTCGAAATCCGATCTCCACCATACACGTCGTAATCCTCGATGAGCTCTCCAAAATTGATGAAGGCACTAGGGTCAAATATCTAATGGATTTGGAGAGATCAAGAATTTAAGAAGGTTGATAGGTGGTTTTCTAGAGAGAGATAAGAAAAAAAGAGAGTAAAGTGAAGTGTAAAGAGAGAGAGTGAAATGAAAAGTGAAGAAAAATTTATCACCTTAGATTTTTAAGTGAGTGGAGACATTTCATGAAGCTGACTCCAAACAGTCCCGTTGAGTGATGGATCCTGCGCTCGAGCGGTAAATTCAAACTCTCAGAATCTCTCTTCTCTGCAGACATATCGCTCAAGCGGTAAAAAAACTTTGCTCGAGCAGTGAAATCATATTCCTAGTATTTCAGACCTCAAAACAAATAACTGAGTAGACTGGTTTACTGCTCGAGCGACAAAATAACCGCTTGAGTAGACTCAACTCCCAAGTGAAGCTAAAATCAACCTTAGAGCATTCCCATCATTCCCGAACTCGATCCAACACCCAAAAACCCAAGTCGACGTCTCATAAAACACTTTAGGACAAAAATGAATAATCATAAAAAGAAGAATAGGTGATAATACATGATTCATGAGGTTCAAAAAGCAGCACGAACTCAAATAAGGAAATGGAAATTTTGAATCAATAAACTCAAGTTGTTTTAAAAAGGCCCGAGACATCACACGACGAAAGGCACAAGAACCATAAATTTCAAAGACAAAAATTGTAAATATTAATGAATGTCCACCAAAACTTATAATTAAAGAGTAATGTTAGGGATACTAAAATTTCTACCAAATATTTTACCAAATGTTTTACATGGGTGGGTTTCACATAAGTGTGCGGTTCACATCCATGTGAGACATTTGGTAAAACATTTGGTAGAAATTTTAGGACCTCTAATATTTTCCATAATTAAATATGTGCTTTATTAATTTCTTATTATTCCAAACTTGATCTATGTTGATGATATTATTTATGCCTCTTTCTTGGCAACTTGTTAACTAATACTCATCTCCTACATAATTAATGGCAAATATTAATAAGTGCCTCTTAGGTATTGTTTAATATTGGAAAGTGTGTAAAAAGTGTCTTGAAAATATGTAAAAAAAAAAATTAAAAAGTGTATTGATTTTAATAAAAGTACACTAAAATTAGTGAAAAATGTATTGTAATTTATAAATATTTTGTCAATTGTTATGTATTGTGTGAATTATGTCATGGAAATATTCCCTAGGTATAATGTGTGCAAGCAATGGTAGTTAGCAAATAAACATAATTGGTGCCTCTTCCTTTGCCATGCATGCTGAAAATATGTTGAAAATATTATTATTATGTCGCTGTTGGGATGGGATTTTCTATCTCCAAACATTGTGTGTCCTCTCATCCCATATATATTTACAGCCGCATGATCCATTTTTTTAATTAAAACTAATTATGTGCAAAATTACATAATTACGAATCTATAAGATAAGAAAACAAAGTCATTTTAAGGACAGAGGATCCTAACCCCTTCTTTAATTTCCAAGCTTATTTTATGAATTATGTCATGGACATTTTCCCCAAGATAGAAAAAAAAATGATAAATATTAATTATTAAAATTATAAATTTTTTTACCTTTTATAAATTATTTTTCTGATCATCAGTGATCAGCAATTTTTCCATTTGTTAATTAATTCTCGATTCCTTATTCAGCATTGAAACACATGGCTTTGAACAGAAAATAAAAAATAAAAAATAAAAAATTATTATTATTATTATTATTATTATTATTATTATTATTATTTATCATAATTTTTTCTTCAAAAATTATCTCGAAATGAGGTATACAATGTAGATTTAAAATTTATGAAATATCAAGAATATTGTGATCCATAGATATAACTTTTCTAAGTATATAATATTGTTATTTAAACAAGAGAGAATTACAGCACAGTTGGAAAAAAATAAAAACAAAAACAAAAACAAAAACAAAAACAAAAAACCAAAAAAAAAACATTTCAAAAAGCATGTGGTATGCAAGTGAATCTGTGATAAGGTGTAAATAAAGAGTTATAAAGGTGCAAGTATGACTTACACCCCTCTATGTTTCTGTAATAAATTTTTTTCTATCCCATTAAGATATAATTCTCCCTTGAAACAATGTCATCCATCAAATCAAAAAGAAATATATATATATATATATATATATAAATACAATGCCATCCATATTTCCCCACTTTATGTTTTTATTATTCAAATGAAAGCAAATTATGCTAATTGGCATTTAAGTTTAGACAAATTACTGATAATGTCTAAAAATTGTTAAACGTTAACAAAAAAAATTATAGTTATAATTTTTATCATTTTTTTATAATTATTTTTTCTGTCAAACACTAATATGTCATTTGCCCTTTTGAATTTTTTTTTGGAAAATAGTCACATGAGTTACAATTTTTAGGGGCAAAATGAACATCTCCCCTTTCCATCTTCTCTCTTCTCTGTGCATACCCATTTCACTCTGCGTCTCTCCCCCTTCCATCTAGCTCTAATATAAAAACCAAAGGCTGTGTATAGTTCATTTATTACATATCGATAAATCAGTATAAATTTAAGAGAAAAGTTAGGGATCATGAAAAAAATTTCATGAAAATGATCATGAAAGAGTTATGATCCTTGGATTACCTTGATTAGTGTGTGGTGCTTTATTCTAAGTGTAATCCAAGGGTCACAAAGTTTTCATGATTATTTTCATAAAAGGTTTTTCATGATACCTAGCATGGCTGTAAATTTAATGACAAATTCCACCTGTAATTTTTATATTTTTTTTCTTATGTGATTTTAATCTCTACAATTTCAATTGATTCACAATTTAATGTATTGTGTACATTTAAACTTATTGTATGGGGTAGACTTTCCTCTAGTCCGTGATTGAACTAGAAAGTATTGTTGGGCCCGTGAGGACTACTATGGATCCCGTTTCGATAATTTGAACCGTTCAATGTGTAGAACTTGTCTCTTCCTAAGCCGTGATCGGACTGAAGGGTATTGTTGGGCCCGTAGGGACCCACCACGGATCCTGTTTCAATAATTGGAACCGTTCAATGTATAGAACTCGTTAACCACTATATGTCTGTAAAAAAATCACATTAATCAAATATCGATAACTATCTTATCGGATCAGATTTCTATCACCATTTATTTTTTCACCGTCTATTTTTTTTTTTTTATACAAAACTGATTTGATCACGTAACTATCGATATCCGATCAACATGATTTTTTGTCGGCATATAATACTTGATAAGTTCTATAGATTGACAGTTCAAATTATCGAAATTGGACCTCTAGTAGGCCTCCATGAGCCCAACAATATCCTTCATTCCGATCACGGACGGGAGGAAACCAACCCCTTATTATATTATGAATTATACTTAAAGTGATTATAATTCACACATTTCAAATATTAGAATTAGTTTTGAAGGCTTCTAAAAGAATTGAATATAGACATTATTTGGTGACGGAGAACCATGATAAAAATGGCGTCATTAACAAAATTTAAAAAAAAAATAAATTTAAAAATGATGTTAACGTTCACTAATGTTAAAATCACCCGTACCTTTTTTAATCCTCAAAATGTAACCTACCTTTGGTTTCCATCTCAAAAACACAAAACCGCTAATTTTCTAGTAATAAATCTTTGGTACTTATCCTTACATGTAACTGCATGTTTTAACCCTTTTAGTTTTACCATTTTAGTAATGACACCGCCTTGTTTCGAGTTCAAAATTAGACTGGAGGGTGCTATTAGGTTTCTGAGATTATTACAAAATTTATATTGATAATTTAAATTGTTTAATGTATAAAATTTGTAGTGAATTTTATACCCGTAGAAAATTAAGTTGATCGAATATCGATAACCACTTAATGAGATCAAATTTATATCAACGGTAATTATGATTTTAAAAATAAATTATTGATAAAAATATATTCTGATTGAGTGACTATTTATATCCGATCAATATAAATTTTTACAGAAATAAAATACTCGCTAAATTCTATACATTAAACAGTTTAGATTATAGATGTTGACTCCGTCGTGGGCCCATGGAGGCCACTAACACCCTGAAGAGAAGCTTATCCCTTTAGTAATAAGTCAAATTTAAGGAACTTAGATATTATGGCCTTGTTTGTTGATAAGTCGTTGGCTAAGGTAGTGTTTGATAAAGGGATAAGCTCTCCTCCATATCTCATCTTTTATATCTTTTTATATTCCTTTTATGGGTTTTAATTCGAATTCGAACTGATAATCCGAACCGTCTATCTAATAGGCCACGCAATGAAGGCCACCCATGCAAAAAATTAGTTTCATCAGATAACTATAAATATGGGAACAAATCATATTATGTTTTATAAAATAGATCGTTTAAATTTAATTATATTTACCATTCATTTTATAAAATAAAATGTAATTTATTCTTATATTTATAATTTTCTGATGAAATTGATTTTGTACATGGATGACACTTGTTGTGAGGCCTATGCAATAAACGGTTTGGATCATCGATGAAGATCCGAATTGAAACCTACAATAAGAGTATGGAGAGGTATGGAGGGGAACTTATCCCTTGATAAAGTTGAAATTGAAAATTGAAAATTAAGTATTAAAAACTGAATGCTGAATTTTTTAAGTTGAAAATTTGTTTGATAAAAAATTAAGTGTTTAACTAAAAACAAATTTTTTGATATGTATAAGATCAAATTTGAAACTTATTACTTTCAAATTGTATCTTTCAATTTTTATATGGATAATTACTAACTAGTCCCATTAAGTAGACATAAATATAGTCTTACTGACTTTTTGAGTGTACTAATGAGTTCTATGATACCTATATTTATCAAGTTCTTTCATCTCTCTCTCTCTCTCTCTCTCTCTCTCTCTCTCTCTCTCTCTCTCTCTCTCTCTCTCTCTCTCTCTCTCTCTCTCTCTCTCTCTCTCTCTACTTTTTTCAAAAGCTTCACATTGTTGCCGCCTTCTACCACCACCACAACCATCGTTATTCAAATGCCAACACTGTTCACCAACTATCTCTACCATCGTCGCAGATATACACTTTACCATCATTGATCTACACTTTACTATAAATCTACACTCCATTGTCGCCAATCTACCCAACCACCATATCACCACCATCTCCTTTGTTTCATATTTAAATTTATTTTTCAATGATAAAATTTATCAGTCTCTTTTGTTCTTTGTGTATGTGGAAGAGGATAGTAGATTTTCTGGAAGTGAGTGATTGAATATAAGTAACTATTATGGATATTAATGAATAAATTTACAGTGATAAATTTATCAATCAGGACTTATAAGTAAATAAGTCTAGTTAATAGGATCAACCTGTAAGTGCCCCTTTTTTACATTTTCTGATAGTGGTGGTAACAGTGGTCGTGGTGGTGATGGTGATGGTCATTGTGGCATTGTAATATTGATAGTTGTGGTAGTGGTAACAGTAGTGATGATAAGAGTAAGAAAATGATAGTTGTTCTTATGACAAGAACAATGATGGTGATGAGGGTGGTGGTGGTAATGATGGTAGCATCATGGTGGTGATGGTAGTGGTGGTGGTGGTGGTGGTGGTGGTGATATGATGGTGGTGGTGATGGTGAGTTTATAATCGTGTATATCGATACCTATGTTTAATATTTATAAATTCAATCAGAATTAAGTAAGTTTTATATGATTTAAAATTATTTTAACTTTTATCTTGCATTTTAAGGTGTACTTAAATTTTTAAGTAATATCAATTGTGGTTGTCAAACAAGCTTAATTGATTATCATTTAATATATTAAATTTTAAGTGTAGAATTAGGTTATCAAACACCAAGTTATAGTAAACTCCCTTAAACTATTATCTATTTGTAGTTTGTCTCCTTGAATTTTAAACACAACAGTTAAGCATTTTTGTTAAAATTTTGTTAGAAATTTACAGAAAATGAGATCATATGTAAAGTACATCACATATTTAGTTTTAGGAGTGGCTAAAATAGCCAAAAAAATTTAAAAATCACTATAAGTTATCATATTACTCCCTTTTTTCTGCACAATTTTTCATTAAAAAAATAATTAAAATAATCAATTTCTAAATTAGATCTAAATTTTTAAAGGTGGACCCATCAAAAAGCACAAAAGTTCCTCGTCGTCTCTTTATAGTTGAGGATGAAAGCCTAAGGTCTCGTTTGGAATATAACACTTTTAACTTTAAATTCAAAAAGTTATTATCCTATACCAAACAGTCAAATATTTTATTTTCTTTCTAGTTTTTGCATATCTTTTCGTAAAAAATCAAAAAAAAATTCCAAACATACTAATTTTTTTTACCTCATATGTTAGCCAAAAAATCAAAAAAATTATTAAAATACCATATTTCCAAACAAGGCCTAAATAGTCATTAGTATATGTAATAGTTGGGTAATTCTATTTACACACCACATAACTTTCAATACATACCATTTTCTCAATACACACCACACAAATTTTTAATACTTTGATTTCTTCTCACTTCAAACCATCAATTTTTGAAAAATCCTAAATTACCCTTTACCTTCTTCAACTCTCTATCCAAAACCCTAACCTTACCACCCATCACCACTCCCTCACCGTTGCCTACTCAAAGAGATGAAAAATAGAGAATCAATTCTACATCTGCGATAGAATAGCAGAGAATTGATTTAATGATTCAAGATGAAGAAGACAAGAAGAAGAAGAATATGGATTTGTTAAAGACCAGTCAGATTGAGAAAAATGGGAAAAGAACCTGAATTGACAAAGTTGAACTAGTCTTGATAGATTTTCTGGTGTTCTCTCCGCAACCCAGTTGCGATCTCTCTCACGCTTTCTTGTTATACCCACAGTGGTGTGTGTGTGTGTGTACATTAAATATATAAATTAAATAAACAATAAAATAAATAATTCAGAAAAAATAATTATATAAATTATTTCCCGAATTAAAAGCTTACAGAAAACAATGTCAAGGCTTGTGTTGGACACAATCTCCTTAAAGTAGATTTCACCCTCGCTCCGGTGCTTCGAGTTTTACTGACGTCTACTTCCCAAGATGCAATGAATAACACTTAAATTTGCAACACTACAAATTTAAGTCTGGAAAACCAAAACTCTATTGTAACTCTCTCTTTTTCTTCCTAAAATTAAATGCAAAATAGATGAAAAATCATAGAGAAGACCAGAGAAAGAAGGACAAAATTATGATAGAAAAACTAATGAAATGAATTGCTGGAAGCAGTCTTTATATAGGCAGAATGATGGTTGTTCGAATAGGTACCAAATAGATATAAATCCATTCGTACAGATTAAACAAGTTTGGTTTTGAATTTCAACAGGTAAAAAATCTGTTCCGATAGAAGGCTCTGTTTGGGTGAGAAAAAACAAACTTGACAGATCTAATTTGAATTTTGAAACTAAAATTCAAAACTAAATAAATAAAATGCAAATGTTTTAGCCCAAAAAGATAAGTATTGAGCCGGACAAGCCCAACCCAACCTCACACCATGCACCCAAGCCCAGGCCCAGTCCAGCCCGCCCGACTGACCGGACGGACGGACGACGGTGGCGCGAGCGTGTGGTTTTTGTTTTGGGTCCAATGGGTCTAGCCCACTTCACCCATAACCTCACCCTTCCACAAACTTGGGTACCCCTTGGGGCCCATCCCAAGTATCCTAATCTAAGGTATATAAACCCATTCAAAACCTTAAACATTTCCAATGTGGGACAAGCACATTTCACAAATGTGTAGGAAATCCACCTAAAACCATTCCATGAACCCAAAAACGCACGTTGAATTCTCATTTATCCAGAAATAGATTTGGGCAACCAAATACACGGTTTTATTCACTACGTGGCATTAAACATGAACTCAATTAGAAATGTTAAAAATAACGCTTAGGTCCTACCTTAATTAATGGTCAAAGTTAGCAAAAAATAAGGTTATACAAAAGCCATTTTCCAACAATCCCCCACATGAATGGACTTCACAAGAACGGACATGCAACAAGATCCAGACAAACAAAGAGTACATTAAGAAGATACACCACATCGAGATAAGTAGCTTTTGGCTTTGAACCTCCTCGAGTGAAAGTCTATCGGACTTACTAGCTAACCAGTAGATGCGATGCCTTGAACTGTTCAGCTGTTTGTGTAAGCCAAGACAATAGACTACACATAATGTATCTGCAGACACAGTTTAGTCTTATGGTTGTGTTCATTTTGGCCCTGAACAACGCCTGGTAATTTATGAGTGCTCTAGAGAATTTAGCCTTCACAATTCTCACAGAACCGGCCCAGTTCACACTCATATAGGTAATTTCTTATTAAGAGTATCCTGCTATACCCCACTTGGATATCCAAGCTATAAGAATCATTAAAAGCAAAGCTTATCCTACTAACGCTGTAGGTATCACTCTTCTTATCATAGAAATTGGTACGAGTAAACCTCCTTAGTGATACGTGAAGTCATCTATAATTCGGTTGTCCCTTTGAACCTAGATCTTGGGATCTCCAGTCAACTAGGTTGGGTTTTCATTATGGAGACTTTTAAGTAATAGACTTTAATCCTATTCCCCTCGATAAATGGTACACTTGCTCTCTAGCTAGCCCTTTAGTCAATGGGTTTGCAATATTCTCCTTTGACTTTACATATTCTATGGAAATTATTCCATATGAGAGCAAATGTCTAACGGTTTTATGTCTTCGACGAATGTATCGAGACTTATCATTATACATATGATTATGTGCCCATCCTATTACTGCTTCACTATCACAATGAATGCATATAGCTGGCACAGGTTTAGGCTACATTGGAACGTCTTCTAAGAAATTACGAAGTCATTCAGCTTCTTCTCCTGTTTTATCTAATGCAATAAACTCAGATTCCATTGTTGACCTAGCTATGCATGTCTGCTTGAAAGATTTCCAAGAGACTGCAGCACCTCCTAAGTTAAAGACATATCTACTAGTGGATTTTGAATCTTTAGTATCCAATATCCAATATCCAATATCCAATTTGCATCACCGTACCCCTCGAGTACTGCTAGATATTTGGTATAATGAAAGCCATAATTCTGGGTATGTCTTAGATACCTAAGTACCCTAATTATCGCTTTCCAATGATCGGACCCTGGATTACTTGTGTACCTACTCAATTTGCTTACAGCATAGGCTATATCTAACCTAGTGCAATTCATTAAGTACATCAAGTTTTCGACTATCCGAGAGTACTCTAATTGTGATATGTCTGCACCAGTATTGTTTGACAAATGAAGACTAATGTCAATAGGTGTTTTAGCAGGATAGTCGTCATGCTTTCCAAATTTCTCTAGAATCTTCTCAACATAATGAGACTAAGATAAACCATATCATTTAGATGTTCTAGTAATTTTTATTCCTAGAATTACATTTGCTATTCCCAGATCTTTCATGTCAAACTTTTTGTTCAACATTTTCTTTGTGGATTTAATCATGTCATTATTGCTTCCAATAATAAGCATGTCATCCACATAAAGACAAACTATGACATAGTCTTTGTCTGTGCTTTTAACATAGATGGATTTGTCACATTCGTTTATCTTAAAACCATCAAAAAGCATAGCGTGATCAAATTTTTCATACCATTGTTTCAAGGCTTGTTTTAATCCATAAAGGGATTTGACAAGTTTACAAAGCTTTTTTCTCTTGGCCGGGAACTTGAAACCCTTCCGGTTGTTCGATATAGATTTCTTCATCTAACTCGCTATTCAAAAAAGCTGTTTTAACATCCATTTGATGTATTTCCAGATTATACAAAGCTGCAATCGTAATCAACATGTGAATGGATGTTATTCTTGTCACTGGTGAATAGGTGTCAAAATAATCAAGGCCTTCCTTCTACCTGTATCCCTTAACAACAAGTCTAGCCTTGTATTTATCTATTGAGCCACCTGCTTCATTTTTCTCTTGAATATCCATTTATATCCAAGAGGTTTAGACCTTGGTAGAAGATCCACTAGTTCCCAAGTATGATATTGCAGTATTGATTCAATTTCACTATTCACAACCTCTCTCCATAATAGAGCTTCAGGACTTGACATTGCTTTCTTGAAGTTTTGAGGCTCATTTTCTAACAGATATGTCAGAAAATCTAGACCAAATGATTTAGAGATCCTAGCCCTTTTGCTACGTCTAGGTTCATCAGATTCATTATCATTGTGGCCTTTACTACTACCCATAGCAGTATCAAAAGTTCTTTTATTTGAACTTTTTTCTTCAGTTTCCTTACTATGAAAAATATGTTAAAAAAACGACGCATTTCTTGACTCAATAATAGTGTTTACATGCATATCCGGATTTTCAAATCAATGAACTAAAAATCTATATGCACTACTATTATTAGCATAACCAATAAACACACAATCAACAATTTTTGGCCCTATCTTAGTCGTTTTGGGACTAGGGACTGCAACCTTGTCCAAAAACCCCCACACTTTGAGGTAATTATAGGTAGGTCGTCGACCTTTCCATAATTCATAAGGTGTTTGATTGAGTTTCTTGTGGGATACCCTGTTAAAGATAAAGTTAGCAGACAAAATCGCCCCCCCACAAGTTCTGAGGTAATCTTTAAATAATCAACATGGCATTCCTCATCTCTTTAAGAGTTTGATTCTTTCTCTCAGTAACTTCATTTAACTGAGGAGAATAGGGTGAAGTGGTTTGGCGAATGATACCAAGTTCAAAACAAAATTCCTTAAATGATGCATCATACTTACCACCTCTATCACTCCTCACTATCTTTATAGTTTTGCCAAGTTGATTTTCAACCTCAAGTTTATCTTGCCTAAAAGTTTTTACGGCTTCATCTTTACTTCTCAATAAGTAAACATAGAAATATCGAGTGCAATCATCAATAAAAGTAATAAAGTACTTCTTACCTCCTCTAGTTTGAACAAATTTTAAATTACAGATATCTGTGTGAATTAAATTTAGAGGTTTAGTACTTCGTTCAACTTTATTAAATAATGCCTTAGTGAGTTTTGCCTCAACACAAATATCACATTTATGATTAGGATCAAATTCTAAATTTGGTAAACATTCTAAAGCAACAAGTCTACACAAAGAATTAAAATTAACATGTCCTAATCTATCATGCCATAAAAAAAAAGATTCAACAATATAAACAAAAGATGTGTTCTTATTATTAAAAGTTAAATTAGGTACAACAGTTATTACATTGAGCTTAAAAAGCCCATCACTCATGTAACCTCGCCCCACATACATTCTACTATTGGAGAGTATAACTTTATCAAATTCAAAGACTAATTTAAACCCATTCTTGATCAACAATGACCCAGAAAACAAATTCTTGCAAATCTCTGGCACATGGAGTACGTTGTTAAGAGTAAGTTTTTTCCTGAGGTCATTTTCAACACGATCTTTCGTTGTCATCTATAGTTGATGTAGAGGAGTTTCCCATAAAAAGTTGTTCCCCACTTTTCACCACTTTCTAGGTTGTAAACACCTTCTTATCTGCACAGATATGGCAGGTTGCTCCAGTATCCACCCACCACTCCTTGGGATTGCCCACTAAGTTTGCTTCAGAGACTACTACAGCAAGATTGATGTCTGGCACTCCATCTAAAAGATAAAAATCCTCGGCTATGTTGGCTTGTGCTGGCTTTTTGCTCGAACTCCCTTCATCCTTCAGCTAGAGGGAGTTTTTATCTTACAGATTGAACAGGTTCGGTTTTGAATTTTAACAGGTAGAAAACCTGTTTGGATGGAAGGCTCTGTTTGGGCGAGAAAAAAACAAACTAGACAAATTTAATTTGAATTTTGAAATCAAAATTCAAAATTAAATAAATAAAATGCAAATGTTTTTAGCCTAAAAAGATAAGTATTGGGCTGAACAAACCCAATCCAACCTTACACTATGTACCCAAGCCAGGTCCAGCCTACCTAAACGGACGGACAGACGGCGTGCGTGTGGTTTTTGTTTTGGGTCCAATGGGTCTAGCCCACTTTACCCATAACCTCACCCTTCCACAAACTTGGGTACTCCTTGGGGCCCATCCCAAGTATCCCAAGTTAAGGTATATAAATCCATTCAAAACCTTAAGCATACAAGCACATTTCACAAATGTGTAGAAAACCCACCTAAAACCATTCCACGAACCCGAAAACGCGCGTTGAATTCTCATTCATCCGGAAATGGTTTTGGGCAACCAAATACACGGTTTTATTCACTACGCGGTATTAAATATGAACACAATTAGAAACGTTAAAAATAGTGTTTGGGTCCCACCTTAATTAATGCTCAAAGTTAGCAAAAAATAAGGTTATACAAAAGCCATTTTCAAACATTTCTTTCAGCTACTTGCAATTTCTCGCACTCTCTCTCTTTTAATCGCAATTGTGAGATCATGATTTACTCTCTTTGTCAGTCTGCAGCAGCGCTAAGGAACGGCTCATGGAAGGGTTGGGAGACTGAAAGGGGTGGAAGAAGAATGGTCCTGGAGAGGGAAAGTGGTTGGTAGAAGTGACCGGGGGGTGGGGAGGCACTGTGAGGCTGTAGATGGCGACGTTGATGCCAGATTTGCAGAGAGAAGAAAGATGTGTAGGGTTTAGAAATATGTCCAAAATGGTAATTTAATAAAGGTATATAAGTGTAATAAAAAAATTATGAAAATCGTGTGTACTGAGAAATTTAGTAGTATGTAAATAGAATCACCCGTAATAGTTGATATCTAGTTAAATTAATACTTTCATCTAATGAATTTACCTATTTTTATATATCATTTTACGTTTCAAAATCAATCCTCAAATTTCCCATCACTTTTTTATTTTTTATTTTTTGTTTTTTATTTTATTTTATTCGTGGATAGAGATTCCATTCAGATAGCAGAAACAAACTTAAAACAAAAAAGACTCCAATCACTTACCATACTCGAATTTTATTTAGATTGTTCTTTTTTCTTTTTCTTTTTTTGGGTCTGAATCCTTTCAAATACCTTTCAATTTTTGTTAAAATTAGATCAATTTAGATAACTATTCTTGTTCTGAATTATTCAAATATGTTGCATATATGGTATTACAAATGGTTTTTTTGATGTGGATGGATAGGACCATACCAAACTGCTTTTAAATTTGCAAAGTCAACCACATTAGCATCACTGATATTGAAATCTTGTATTTATTTTTTCTAATCAAAATACATTAATCTTAGTTTTCATCATTATTTATATTAGCGATGGATAGGAACAAAAGTGACATAGGAGAAAAAAATGGGAGACTGCCACCGATGTAACTTGTCCATTATAATATCAAATGCTTTTCCATCAGTCGAGAACTTTTGTAACTTTTTTGTTTCCTTGAAAAATACTCATATTATTAACTGTTACTGTTTGTACAATGTATAATATATACATTTTGGTCAAAATAATGATCAGAAATCAAAGAGTAACAAAAAAATCATGGTCAAGTTTTAAATTACCGAAAAAGAATTTCACTTCATCAATTATCTTGATCTCTGGATCAAATAAAAAATAGAGCAAAACATCTTTCATTGGATAAAAAAAGATTTCAACATTATACTTACACCTCTTTTATTTTCTCAGTTAAGACCCAAAAATTTTTTATTATCAAAATTGTAGTATAAACGGCCCCAACCAAAAGAATAAAACTTATAGTGTAAAAAATTACTCAATTAAATAACTCGCCTTGAATCTTAAATAGATTTGAGCTGCCTTTGTATTCATCAAATTGTAAATACATTTAATTAGTTTGATTTTAATTTTTAATTTTGTGTTAATTTCATCCAATTGATAACATCAATTAAGATTTTTAAAGAAAAATAATTACTGAGTTAGTTGAGATTAAGTCACTAAGTTTATAATTTTTCTTATAAAAACATGATATATGTTGTTCATGTGCACATTTCTATAATAAAAAATAAAGATAAAAATAAAAAAAATGCATTAACAATTGTAATCAATTAAATCAAATTGAGACAATTATAAATTGAAGGTTAAAATTGGATAGCTACTATTAGCACATACTTAATTTCTTTGGACCTTTATTTATTTGAACCCTTACCCTAAAGCCTAAATTTTAATAAATTTTTTTTAAACATTCTACTTAATATCAATTTTATCCACATCCATAATATCATTATACCCAAGTGCACACCGACCTAATTTTGCACAACCTCTCTTCTTCTCCTCTCAGTAAACGATGAACGATTGAGAACAACAAACGATTGGGAGACGAATTGGCTTTCCCTCCCTTCTCCATTTCTCATATATAATGGTCTCTTTCTTCTTATTACCGTGAACGACGATATCTTAGTTGAAAATATAGTCGGAAATCTTTTAAATGGTGCCTTTTTTCTTCTCTTAGGTAACCAACAACTCTCCATCACATTTTCCTTTTCTTTTTTTTTTAAATTTCAGGATAAAACCCTTGATACAAGGGGTTTTAGAGGGAAAAACTTTCAGGAAAAACAAAAAAAAAAAAAAAGGAGAAAAATCCTACAAAATCAAACTGCTCGGCATTCTAGTTCCAAACAAAATGTTTATGTTTAGCAATGTATTACTGAACTAAACGTTTTTGTTCAGCACTGTATTAATAAACAGAATCTTAGCAGTCGGCGAACCAGTACCGAATAAAAAATGACTCATAATGCAAGATAGATAAACAAACTAATGCAACGCCAATCTCATTAGAGTTGTTCCCTCATCCTCCATTACTCTATAAGTATCAACGCATAGTGAAATCGACTTAATAGGATTGTTTGCAAAGCTAACTGATTTGGAACTGAACACATTTAAAACCATCAAACAAAGCGTTAATTGATTAGGTGATTTCAAATGTTTTTCATTGAAAATGAATACGTGGGTTTAGGATGCTAGTGAAAAAGAAAAATGTAAGCGTTTAGGTTGGAAAGGAATACATATAGATGTGGATGCAGATGGATGTACAATATTGTAGAGTGTTATTTTAATTATTTTCATTTGGTGGGTGGGTGTTTGATTAAAAGTTGTCTTTTAATGAAATTTTACTTTAGAGTATAATTGTAATAATAATAATAAAATAAAATAAAAAAAAGAAGAAGAAGTGAGAATTGAGAAGTTTAAAGAAATTAGATAAGTACTAATAGCAGCACTCTAAAATTGAATCAATTAAAATTACTGCGACAAAAATAACATAAAAACTAAAATGTAAGAATTACTACTATAATTTGCCCCATTATAAATGCATTTGATGAAGCATGAACCCATGCAACGTACCTACACTTGAAACGAAACATTACTTGTGTCACTGTCATGGATTTAAAAACATGACATATAGACAAACCTATTTCAGTTCTCAACTGATGATCAACAACTTCAAAATGTTGTTTATTCCCAATTAATTAGGACCTCTGTGATAATATTAGTACTTTGATGTTGATGATGTGGACATGCATCAGCCGTTGATGTAAGATTCGACGGTCATGATCTGAGTTGAATCTTGAAACTCATGCAGACCATGGAAGGTTTGCCAAGGGCACAAGCCCTACACTGTACTCACTCTACAGAAACGTGTGTGTTTATGTGTATATATAATAATCTTGTGATATCTATGAATAGCAATACTTCAACACCCACCTTTGTCATATATTTTATATATACATCAAACTAGACAAATATTATAACTATGGAATATAATTCACTTTTAAGATATTTTAGTGGCGAAATAGTACAGCGTGAAAGATCGAGTCATGTTTAAGGTATAATATTGAGAATGCTCATTGAATGAGCAGTTTCATAGGAGAGCTCAGATCGAATTGTCATTGATATATCTGAGAATTAGGATAAGCTCAGCAATTGATTGTGAAATCTTGATAATCTTTTCTTTCTAATGAATGCGCACCAAATTTTTATATAAAATTTGTTTACCATCTAAGTGTAATTATTGGATACTCTCATAGCATGCTGTGTAACTGTCTACGTGATGTTTCAAACCAATGACATAGTAGAAAATTTTATAGATTGGACCAATGTTATCAATCTCGTACCGTATCGGATGGTACATACCGTTTCAGAAGCAAAACGATACCTACAAATCAAATTCTATTCCGTCTAAAATACTGACCAATACCGAACAATACAAGCCGTAAAACATAATACAGGGTAAATAGCAAGCAATACCAGCCAATTTTATTTTTTTATTTTTTTATTTTTTGATTTGTAGTATTAAAATGGTAAAAACTTGTGTTCTGTGCTTCTTTGAAGTACTTCAATTTGTGAATATTGTATGTTTTGAAGCCTCTTTTACATGTAAATTTGTGATTCATGATATGTATTGTTTGATTATTTGTTACTAAAGCTTCGTTCGGGAACAAACTATTTTAATAACTTTTTGACTTTCTATGAAAAGATATGTAGAAAAGTAGAGAGAGTGATGTGATAATTTATAGTATTTTTTGACATTTGAACTAAAATACTTAGTCCCCAAACGAGACCTAAACAATATTTTTAATACATATATAATATTTTCGTAATAAATTTGAAATGATATCCAGTAACATACCGGTATTGGTAGGTACCATACCAATCGAAAAGAATGATACCTAGTCTAGGACAGTATTAACAACTTTGGATAGGACATAGTGACTCATACCGTTAGGTCGTTAAGAAATAACGAATGACTCATTTAATATGTGTTGTTTTTAATTTATCAAAAATACTACGTAGGCAATATTATATGATACCACATATGTACTCATCTTAAACTCTAACTACCACACATTGCATCGATGCATGAATGAAATGCAAAGTGTGTTACATTAGATGATAAACAAATTTAATATTAAAATTCAATTTTTATAGCATTACTCATGTTAGGAGCGACATTAGACAATTTGTGCACCTTAATCAAAAAATCTGTGTAAAACCTATCAAGTGTAGTTAATTTTTCACTAATTAAAAAAACACACAAGTAAATTGAACTAAAAAAGAATGCTAAAAAATAGATTTTAAACTCATTGCATCTATAAGAACAAAAATTTTAAATCCTACAACCAGTCATACAACTTATAATACATGGGTAAAATATGGAATATTTATGGGTATCACGTTTGATACCATCTAACTGATGTGACACCTCATACGCACTAGTGCAGAGGCGTAGGCAAATTGCCTACTTTGCCTAATGTTAGACCAACCTCCGAATCATGCGCATATATATGTATATATATGGAAACAACCATTATTCATCTCACTAAAAACATCACCACTAATAGCATTAATACATTAAAAAAGTAAAAAAAAAAAAAAATACAACTCCAAGACCAAAACATCACATTATTAATGATAGGACCCACTGCCACCTAATTAGTGGGAGTACTAATTAGTGCTCCCAAGCATTTTTCATATGAAAATTCTAACATACATCTCTTAAAAATAGTGTGTCATATATATTTATAATTATGATATTATTTTTAATTATAATTAATTTTTATTCATGAGTTCTTTAATTATGTATAATATTATGTTTAGTTATGACATTCTTTTTTAAAGTTTCATTCGAACTCGGTTCATTAATTTTATCTTCTTTTTTTTTTAGCGTTTGAACTCGAATTCGTTAAATTTTTAATAAATAAGTTCAAACATATTAAAGGTTAACACATAAGTTCGGCCGTTTAACATTTATTATTTATATATTAAATAATATAAAAATACGTTTATAAAATAAGATAAATATGTTATTTATATATTAAAAAAATATAAATAATAATTAATTATGGATAGTACATTTATATAAAATAGTAGAAGATATTATTATTTTGGTAAAATATTAACTTTTTTTAGTATGTTTATATATATATATATATAATATAATTATATAATCAAAATTTTAATTGTAACTTTAGTCTCATACGCAAGTATGAATTTATAAATTTTTTAACTCGTTAAGACTTGCGAACAAGTTTGAGCTGCAGTCAAATGTAAGCCAACTCGTCTCAAGCTCGGTTCATTAAATTTTTATTGAGTTTGAGCTTAAGTTCGAACCCTTTAAAATCTTAATAACCAAGTTAAAATATATTAAAACTCGGCTCAATGCGGCGCATTTACAGCCTTACCCGTGGGTAATGTTATGTAGTACACATCCTTAAAAAGGTGTATACCATAGTAAGTTATGTCATTTGTGAGTTTGATTATTATAAATGACATAACTCAATATTATAAGTCATAATTAAAAGCATAAATTAAATTAAAACTAAACACCACATGAGGTATAACAATATAATTGTTGGATCACAACTAAAATATTGGTGTAACTAATATCACAACATGTTATAACTAATAATACAATAAGTCATAATCAAATACATAAATATCATAATCAAAGGTGCATATATTGCACACATGTATACATAGACTTTCCTTATATATAAGACAGACATCACTCACTGCCTTGCATCATTAATGAATTTAGAATTAAGTCAACTCATGGTTATTCAACTTCTGATTATGATGAGAATCAAGTTGAAATTGTAAAATACTAGTGTCGTTTTTGTTTACTGGTAACTTTGAACTGCTTTTTTTTTGTTTTTTGTTTTTGTTTTTGTTTCCTATATGTAAAAGGAAAGATAAAGAATGTTGAGATTAGGTATGGATTTCATCTATTAATTTCTAAGTTTGGAAGTGTGATGATTTGATCATCAATGATCAGTTGGGAATTGGCATTGGGGATAATATTAATTACTTTTTCACATCATGTAAAACCTACTCACGCCTCCATACTGATTAATCTAGTGATTATTAAGAAAAAAACTCACTTTCAAAAAAGTCAAGTGAGTTGCAATTTGGTGCAATTTATCAAGAAATTTATTAACTTTTATTTGGGAGATTAGTTAATTTGGTCATGATATTAATTTTTGTCGAATGTATGAGAATGATTATAATACACATTCTTTAAAAAGTGTATACCGTGTGCACCTTAAAACTAAAGAAAAAAATAGTATTATTTCATACTTTTTGAGTGATAACTAAAAAAATAAATAAAATTATAACCAAATAACATATGAGGCATATCCAAAGATTTCATAAGTTAACTAAAGAATAAAATTAGTCATAACTAAAAAAAAAAAAAAATAACGTAACTTAAAGGTATATATGGTAGAAAGTGTATTGTATAATTTCTATAATGTTGTGTTTGGTTGGAGAATTTGAGAAAAGATTTGGAAAGAAAAAGGAAAAAGATGTGTGAAAGTAGGTGAAATATAAGTATATTTTATTTACATTTTACTTATTTTTTCATTTTTCTTTTCCAAATCACTTTCTAAATCTTCTAATCAAATACAGTATTAATGTAAAAGTGGATGATTTCATTCTTATAATTAGGGGTGAGCAGCGGATATACCGATCCGCCAAAACCGACCGAACCGAACCGATCCGTCGCATTTTGGACGGATGCGTGATGACGAGCGGACGGTTGCGGATTGATTTTCTCCAATCCGCCAATCTGGCGGACGGATGGCGGATTTGAGATTTCTTTGACCGCAACCGAACCGCCAAACCGCGAACACCCCTAGCAATTTATAAGACTTTGTGTTTTCAGTTTGTTTAAATATTCTGTTTGCGTTTTCAATTAAAAAAGAGTTTAAATATTCTGTTAAAAAAAAGTTTTCAACTTGAATATCTTTTTTGAATTGAAAAAAATAAACGTATTATTTATCTATTTTTTTGGTTTTTAAATATATCTCTAAAAATAATAAATAGAAAATGTGATATATACTGGTTGGTTTTTGTTTTCAAAAACAAATATAGATGTAACAATATAGAGACATACAATCTCTACTACTACTTTGTTCATAGTTTTAATGGTTTGAATTGTTTTTATATTTTAAGAACCACAGATTATAATACTTTATGTAAATGAGGTATACTGTGATTGTAGTATGTGGATGAGGAATACAATGATTGTGATATTTTAATGTTTCAAACTTTCTTGCTTTAGATGAGGCATGCAGTGATTGTAATATTTTTTTAAGTCATTAATTGTAATACTTTCTTCTTTTTTTTTTTTTTTTTTTTTGAGGAAGTGTACAAGTTGAATTATGTTGAAAATTTATAAAATTTTAAACCGCCAAACCGATTCGTATCCATCCACCAAACCGCCAATCCGCTCAATCCACATCCGCCGAATTGGCGGACGAATGTGGATTGATTTTTTTCAATCCGCCAATCTGACGGACGGATGGCGGATTGAAGGTTCCGTAGCCGCAACCGACTTGCGCCCACCCCTACTTATAATGTAGTTTGATGGTTGAGCTCTTCGTATTGTTTATTACTTCACCATTGTAAAGGCTCTTTGTTCAGTTGGTTTTTGAGATTTTATTATTACTGGACTATGATCATATACCTATGTAATTATTTTTATATATGTAAATAATCTTTTAACAGAGAAGAAAATGGAAAAAAAAAAAAAAGGGTTGTTTATGGAATATTTTAAAATATTTGTCAAAGTATTTAACGCAGTTTTTAGTAATAGCAAAAGTAATGATTTTAGATTTTATGTTTAGGTTATCAATTTTTAACGTCACGTGAGTTTTTTTTTTTTTTAAAATAAAATAAATAATATATAAAAACAAAAATTGAAGAGCTTTTCTTGTCACTCATCGCAATATGAAATTAAACGACCAAATAAAAAAAAAATTAAACTAGAATATTTTCATGGAAATGTTAAGGATTTCAAAAATTTTATCAATATTATTATTAAATGTCTCATATGGGTATGAGACTCACACCATGTGGATCCTATGTGGATCCCACAAGACCTTTCATAAACATATTAGTAAAACATTTGAGATTCCTAACATTACTCTATCTTCATTTACATGCCTTTGTTTTCCTCAATCTCTTTCATTTTTACTATTGTATCTATCTTTTACTAGTTGTCAACCATGCGATGCACGGGATTTTACAAAGTGAATAACATTAAAATAAAATTAAAAAAATGCTATTTAATTGTATTATCTAATATGAATAAAATATTTTTATTTAATTTGCGTATATAAACCTTACTATACGTCATTCAAAATTTTTAATACTTCACAACATGGAAAATCTTAGAAAACTATCATAAATTATGTAAATCATCACATAACCAATAGATAATGAGAGTTAGCTAACACAACCAAAAGTAGAGAAGCAAAAGCATACTTATAAGTAATCAAAATAACTAACATTAAACAAAAGAATGCTATTTTTTTCAATCAATAAGAGATATTATATTAATCATCCCACATAGTATAATGAATTAAAATAAAATTAATTTTAATTTCCATTATATTCAATTAGTGGTTAAAAGATTTTACATGCTATTTGTCCCCCCCCCCCTCTTTATATTGATTTACTAAACATAAATAGGTTTGGAAATGCATTAAAATTGAACTAACAAACATAAAGAATATAAATATTAAAATTATTCAAAAAACCTAACATATTAAATATGAGATTGATTGCATTTGCTCATGCTTTGAATTTGCATAAAAAGGCATTCAAAAAAAGAAAAAGAAAAAAAAGAAATTGTGGTTTATGTCTCAAAAGAAATGAGTTCTTGAAAATTAATTTAATCATAAGTTATTTCAACATGACAATTGATGATTAAATTTTAAACATAAATCCATATCCAAATAAATTTTGATACTTTCTTCGCTTTCAATCTACATCTGCACCCGAAAAAATTAAATACAAATAGTCAATAAGTGAAAGAGTCACAAATTAATAATAGTAACACTTTAAAAAAAGAATGAAATCTCAATTAAATGATACATTATTAGCCAAAAAAGAAAGAAATAAAAAAAAATACATATTGTAAGAAAAAAGAAAAAGAAACAAAAACATAAATAGAATTTAAAGAAAAATAAAATAATAATATCAATTTACATAAACTGCCTTTTCCTCAAACTCAAAAACTCATGTATGTACACATTTCAAATGTAAAGTAGATGCAATTGAAAAAAAAAAAAAGAAAAATCACTTGTGACTTGAAGTTTAATGCTAGATTTTTTTGATACCGTGAAAGGGAGTCGAAAAGGGCTTAATGTTGATTGTAATTTTTTTTCTTTTTAATCTTATGTTTGTGGTTTCTTTTTCTGGCACTTGTTTTTATATTGAAAGATTAAGCTTAGACAAAAGATATACTTGGAATTTTATCATATTTTGGAATTTATATGGATGATTAATTGATGATTTTAAAAAATAAAATAAAGTTCAACATAAACTTTGAAAGATTAAGCTGAAATATATAGAAATCTATAACAATCAAGCTCAAATAGAAGATGATAAACTCCAAGAGAGAGAGTTCTGAAGAAAATAAAAATTTAAGTTCAAATTTAAATATAAAATAAGATAAACATGTGAAAATAAAATAACTTAAATAAAATTTCAACTTTGAAATTTATATCTTATCTATGGCTATGAAATTAATTTTCATTGGAAAATTAATTTTATAAATAAAAAATGAAGTAAAAAAGAAAACATGAAAGACAATCAAAAGGAATTGCTAAGTAGAAAAGAGAAATATTAAAATTATGGAAATTTACGAGTAATCATTTTAAAATTTTTCAGAACACATTACATTTGCTTATATATATAGTGTAGTGTAGTGTAGTGTAGATTGAAAAATAATTAAAAATCATATCTTATTTAAATTTCACTATATCAAATTTTTTAATTTTTAATATATCTGATAGAGGGAGAGTAAAAATTGGAGTAAATCAAAATAAAGATTTAGATACAAATGTTTTCTATAAATATAAATTAACAAATCATATCCTTATCTAAATTTCATTATTTTAATTTTATTTGACTTTTTATTTTATTAAAAAATTAAAAATTAGGAAAATGAGCTAAGGAGATTTCAACAACTACCACGTAAGAGATAGAATGTTAACTTTCTTTGCAAAAATAAGTATTGAGATTTTGGAGAGTTATGAAAATACTATATATTTGCGCATATATATAGTATATATAAATTTCATTTCTCTTTGCTATTTTTTTTTTCTTCTTTCTCCAAACACAGCCTTAAAGTTTAACACTAAGAAAGCAAGGAGAAAATATGATATTTGAACTTCAGGGCTAACTTTTCAAATTTATACGCAGATTTCTGTTTGTTTTTGAAAAAATAAAAACTACAAACAGGTTTGATTTAAACAAAATGTTTGAAGACTTTCAAAAACAAAAATAAAAAAAAACATGTTTGTTAAAATGTCATTTGTGTCTACATTAGGTGGAATACACAGAACAATATTGGGTGAAATACACAAAACAATTCAGTCAAATTGTAAATGAAATACACAGAACAACCAACAACAATTATTCTGTAAATTACTTCAAGAAACCAGAAAATGGGAAAATCATAAAACCCATGCTGTTAGACTTAGATTACACATTAATCCATCAACCATTAACCAGAAAACCCATTAACCATTAACCGGAAAATATATAGATTTGTGCTTAACAGAAAATCATAAAACCCATGCTGTTAGACTTAGATTACACATTAATCCATCAACCATTAACCAGATCTATGCTTACCTATTAACCAGAAAACCCATTAACCATTAACCGGAAAATATATAGATTTGTGCTTAAACGATCTGTGCTTGTGGATGTAGACCAGTGCTTGATTGATGGATGGATGCTGGTTGTATGAGAAAATCAGTGCTGGATTGATCGATGCTGGTTGTAGGAGAAAGTCAGTGCTGGATCAATCGATGCTGGCTGTAGACGAAGACCAGTGACAGATCGATAAACAAGTTAGACGAAAAGAGAGGATTGACAGAGGTGGTGATGAAGAGATAAATGTTGAAGTCTGTTTTAGTTATACTGCTGCTAACACAAGTGGAAACAGAATCAAAGTCGTCCCCTGCTCCGCATTCCCCCGCTTTTTTTGGGGTCCCATTGTGAGTTTATAAACCAATGAAAACATCTTTTTCTTGTTTACGGAATTTGCCCAAATTTAAAATCTGATTGCAATAATTTATAAACAAAAAAGTTCACCAAACATGTTTTGTGATCATAAACAAAAAATTGAAAACGTAAACCTTACCCAACAGCCTTCACATTCAAATTATAATTTTTCGAATTCATTGAAGCATAATGAACCATAAATGACCAACTTTTCTGTCAGTTCAGTGAGACTGATTCATGGCTTGTAACAGAAAAGCTATCACTCAAACAAAGCAATGCCTTCATAAGTTCATTCTGTTTAAAGGTCACAATAAAGCCAATCAACCCCACAAGGAAAAGGGAAATCTTAAAACAGTTCCCAACACTGAAAATATTTAAATTTCAATTGATATAACAATAGATCATATACATAGCTAGCATTGAAAAATGATATTGTGCACATTATATTTCTAATTTCTGAGATCCATACAAAATCACAAACAAGGCCCCGTGTGTGGATAAATCCAGGGTTGAGAGAGCGATGATCTTGTTGTGTAGTCATACCTGAGCAATTACAGCAAAAGAATCTGAAGAATGTATCCAAAGCTGATAAAGGTGGCCGGTGATTTTGACCATCCAAAATTTCAGAAACAGAATGGCTTTTGCTCCAGCAATCAAGGCCAAATCAAAGGGGCATATGAAGCCAACATAAGCTTGACTGATTGTCTTTAATTACATCAGAAAAATATCATTTACAACAGGGAATAAGTCCCAGAATTAAATAGTCAAGACAAGTTATAAGCTTTCCTAAACTAAATAGTATATCAAGTTACAGAAACAGATGTTGGCATGTAGACAAAAAGTGTAAAGGAAAGTCTGATACTAAACCACCATAACTAACACCGAGACTAGATACACAAAATCAATCAAAGTAGGCCCTTAAAGTACTTATATAAGAATACACTACAGTCTGCAGCAAGTGTCTAAATTTCCACAATAGGCATTCAGACAGTATGCCGCCTTCAAAAGAAAACCTCAGTGACATGGCTGCCACTGCTTCATAACAGCCGTTGCCAAAAGTTAACCAGTAACCAGGATGATGGATATTCAACCATCTTGGACAATTTATCCATCATTAAAAAAACAAATAAAAAGAAGAAAGAAAAGAAAAATCTTAAAGCATTACGAGCAACAAAATGATTGCATGCCCAAATTTTCATCATTGTGTAATAGCAAGCAGAGGTACATTTGGGAAGCCTCCCAAAATGTGATGAAGGAAAGCATAATATAAAATACTACCACAATTATCACCCGATGCAAGTTTAGTTCACAATTTTGTATTTCTGTCAAGTGCTTATGTTTTTTATTTTTTTTATTGCACTTCAGCCCATCTACTGTGTTTTCAAATATTCCACTGTGCTCTGCTCTTCACCCCATACAACTATTGCCCTAAAGAATTTTCATTAATCCAGCTTCTCTTCAATCCATACAATATGTTTTTTAAATATAAAATTATCCAACTGACAAAGTTGCAATTTTGCATTCAAAATTTCGCAGATGCTTTGTGTGGCTCAAATACAACCAGTAAACCATTAAACACTTCCCCACCCTGGATGGGAGAGGGAGGTTAGAGAAAATAGACGAGGGTATTTAGTCATATCATTGTTCAGTGCCACTGCCTGTTAATAAAATAGGAGGAAGAGCAATGCGAGTAATAAAATCAACATATTCAACACAATATACAATGGAAAATCTATTAAAAAAAAATCCAAGAAAGACCCAATCCAACCACATGCAGGAGAACCTGCTGGCCAAAAAATTCCAAGAGTTAAAACTTGAAAAATGCACTTAGAAAAGGCACTGAGACTGTGAACTGTGTTTGGATCATGGATTTAAGTAGAAATTTGGAAAATGAAAGGAAAAAGAGAGGGAAATGTCAATGAAACATAAGTTAATTTTTTTCTGCATTTCCCTTGCGTTTTCCTTTCCCTTTCTAAACCCCTACCTGAATCTATGATCCAAACACAGGTTAAAAGAAAATTTATGATTGTAGTTCTCACAAGCTGAATCAAAGCACTCACCTCATAGGATTCTGTCACCTGATACTCCGAGTATGAAGGCAGAGAATATCATGTTCTCCATTACTGAACTCCCCCCGTGCTAAATTGTAATTTTGCTAGACATAATTGGTTTCACCTTCATCACTTGCCTGTGTCTATTGTCAATACCGGCCTCAATTCTTTTACGTAATTCATCATCCAGCAAATCACCCTCTCCTGCTAAGTTCAGCACATTACAAACCAACCTATATGTATATTCTCTAGGAACTGAACATCCGTCAACCAACTCAACCACAAAATCTCGGGCCTCCAGCCCCCTTCCAGCTTCACACAGTGCATGGATAATTGGTGTGTAAGAACTAGAAGTTGGTATTCCATGACCCATCTTTTGCATCCTCCGCAAGGTCTCAATAGCATTGTCAATCTCATTTACAGCACTGTAGTATCTAATGAAAGAATTGTATGTGATCCGGTTTGGGAGACATCCCCTTTTATTCATATCATCAAACAATTCAAGTGCTCTCTCAATTCTATTAGTTTTACAACAACCGTCAATCAAACAGTTGTAAGTTACAACATCAGGAACGAAACCCTTGAAGAGCATAATCCGAAACAAGTGGTTTGCTTCCCACATCCTCCTCCTAATGGCCTTCATGCACCCAGTTTGCATGCTGTGCTTACAGTAAGAACTAATAATTATTGTGTACGTGAACGAATCAGGTGGGCATCTAAACCCTGGTAATTCCATTTGCTCCAACAAAAACTTCGCCTTTTTGAAGTTGCGTACCCTACAAAGAGCATGAATGATTGTGTTATAAGCATAAACATCTGGTTTACAGTGAAACTGCTTCATCCTATAGAATGCAGCCAATGCTTCGTTAACTAATCCCTCTTCTCCAAGAACTTTTATCAAACATGTCACAGTCATGGTAGTCACAAGGCCACCGTTCTCTCTCCTTGTCATTTCTCTGAGGAATTCCCAAAGAGCTTTCAAGCTATTGCCTCTAGCCAATACACAAGCCATCTCTCTGCAAGTCATCTCATTGTGGGTAAACCCGAAATGGGTCTCAACCCAATAGTAGAACTCCCTTGCTTTGTCCAATCCTAATTTGACCTTCAAGGGGTCTCTATAGGCAGCTGGACCAAGAACAACCAAACCTTTGCGATCTTTATTAGATTCTTCTCTAAGGTTTCTTTGTTTGAGAGGAGCTCGGTGTCTAAAGCCTTTCTGGCGACCAATGGACCTAGTAGATTGGAAGAAGAATCTTGGTATGGATCTCAACACCTCAGAAATTGTTTCAACACTCCATGGCTGGTTGGAGTTGGGAGTGGTGGTAGTTGAGGCAGCTAGCTGGGCATCAAACGGCTTGTTTTGGATGATCGCAGCCAACACTTGGTTTACAAGAGAAGTGTTACAACGATACAGAGGTTTTGATGAGATCATCTCTTTTGAGAGCAAAGGGCTATAAGGCCAGCATTGCCTGAAAAAAAATAAGTTAAGATATAAGGAAAGTTTCTTATCAATTGAACTAAGTCACTCAACCAAAATCCAATGTTTCAAATCAAGTAGATGTCTGTTATGGTTGAAGAGTCCAGTGGGCTGTTCATAATAGATGTCATGTCATATATGAAAAATTCAAAGTATGACTGAAATATGTTGGATAACTTGATATACATTGTTGTGCCAATTCACTAGCAGCTTAAGCTTTTATGACAATTGGAGATAGCAATAAAAAAACATGGATCCTTTAGGCAATTGCTGATATAATGATCTTTATTCTTTAATTCACCTAACCTTATTGGGGATAAATTACATTAAATCTATTAATTGAAGCATTTTAAGCCCAGAGAGAAAAGGTTATCAACCAATACCTTTTTAACTATGAAGGCATGGCTTCACAAATACACTTCCAAGATGAGAGATGAGTTCAAACAAATGACATATGTAACTGTATGTATAATCAAGACAATGATGAAGCAAAATTGAAACCATATACTAATCAAGAAAGCTCAGATTGAGGAGTACCTAAATTGAATTGTATTGAATTGATTTTATTTGGTTCGATCAACCCCCTTTCAACATTCCCAAACCCTCGCCCAATCCGCTTCAACCTCCCCAAACCTTGACCTCCTACCCCACTATAAATAGAAGGAAAACGAGACCTGAAAGGTATGCGAAAAAACCTAACCTAATACAGAGAAGACAAAAATCTCCATCTTTTAGCATAGGTGTTTCAAGGCGATAGTGTTCGGTCATGGTGGCTACGAGATGTGAAGGCTAAGGGAGAGAGAGAGGGATGTAATCGACTAACGGAGTGTATGTTAATGTAGGATAGTCTTTCGGTGGGGTCACAATGGCTAACGGGGCTGTTTATGGTTCAATTTGATATTAAGTCCAAGTTTGATTATCTTAAATAAGTATATATTTTTTATCTTTTTATTTTTTTTTGTTACATTATTTCTTTATTTTTCTGCATATCTTTTTATAAAAAGATAAAAAATATACTTATTTAGATCATCCCAAACAATCCCTAAATTTAGAGTTATTCTAATCATGACTGGTTTTAAGATTTTAGGATACAGAACCAAATTAATCATGTATTAGAACTAATCCAACCTAACTTAATGTAGCTCAGGTTGGTTAAGTTGGAACCACGATTCTCCTATATTGAAAATAAATTAATCAATCAATAATAAATAATTAAAAAATTAAGTCTTTAATACTAAACATAGCATAAATAAACAGAAAATATTATTTAATTCAAGTCAATATAAATTAAATTCAATTCAAGCTTAAATATATCCAATACAAATTAAGTTCATTAATAATAAAAAAAACAAATTAAATTAATTGCAAAATCCGTATGTGAGAAATTATTAGGGACAATCAAGTCCATTGTAATAAACCAATTAGGTGACAACATGTCAATATAAATAAAATTTAAAATATATTAGGTTTGATTTAGGCAAGGCCTGAACCAAAAACCAACCAAATCTAGGGGTGTTTGGGAACTTGGTTTTTGGATTTTTGGGTTTTTTGATTTTTTTCACTACAAGACAAATGTTTTACAAAATAAAAAAAAATAAAAAAAATCCAAACAAAATATCATATCAAATCCCATAATTATTTGAAGATTCAAAACCAAAATGCACTCAAAAACCAACCCAACCCAACCCAACCCAAAGAGGTCAGTTTGGTTCAGTTCGATTTTTCAATTCACTAAATAATTTGAACACCCCTAATTGCTAATGTGTGGAACCTTTCTAGAAAATCTCTATAGAATGGTTAAACAAGTGTCTTATTTAATAAAAAGTAGGGAAATTGCATTAAAAAATCTTAACCATGGTTAACAAAATAAAATTTTAATATTATCAATTTAAATTTAATTTTTTAAATTTATTTTCAATTTAAATTATCTATCTCTTTTCATTAAGTAATATCATTTTTCTGTTGATTTTACTTAGCGATAATAAGTAGATGATTTAGATTAAAAACAAATCAAAATATTTTGATTTTAGAGTTTAAATTGACAAAATAAAAAATTCAATGTTTATTTTGTTATAAGAGTCAAACCTTAAAAAAAAAAAAAATCGTAATTCCTAAAAAGTAATAACTGTATAATTGTATTGTCCTAATTACGTGTCGTCTATTCCCACAAATTCTATTAGGCACGAGCAAGTTGTTCGTTCTATCCCCCGAGTAGTTCGATGGCTATTTTGCATTTTCAACCCTCAAACGCCTGTTTTTGGTTAAATTTAAGGCATTTGGGTCTAACTCCCAACCTACGCGTCCTAGTCATGTGCCACCTGTTCTCACAAGTTCTATTAGGCACAAGCAAGCTACTCGTGCCATCCCTCGAGTGGTTCGGGAATTGTTTTGCATTTTCAACCCCCAAACACCTTTTTTCGGTTAAGTTTAAGGCATTTCTGGGTTTAATGTCCAACCTAAGCATCCTAATCATGTGTCATCTGTTCCCACAAGTTGTATTATGCATGAGCAAGCTTCCTGTGCCATTCCACGAGTGGTTTAGGGACTGTCTTACATTTTTGACCCCCAAACACCTTTTTTTTGGGTAAATTTCAGGCATTTTTGGGTCTAACTCCCAATTTATGCGTCCTAGTCACGTGCCATCTATTCCCACAAGTTCTGTTAGTCACAAGCAAGCTGCTTGTGCCATCCCCCAGGTGGTTCGAGGGATTTCTTGCATTTTCGACCCCATACGCCCTTTTTCAAGTAAGTTTAAGGCATTTTTGGATATAACTCTCAACCTACACATCCTAATCACGTGTTGTGTGTTCCCACAAGTTCTGTTAGGCACGAGCAAGCTTCTTATGCCATCCCCCAAGTGGTTCGAAGATTGTTTTGCATTTTTGACTCCCAAATGTTTTTTTTCGAGTAAGTTTGAGGCATTTTCAAGTTTAATTCTCAACTTGCGTGTCCTAATCACATGTCGTCTATTCCCATAAGTTCTATTAGGCATGAGCAAGCTACCTGTGTCATGCCATTCCCTGAGTAGTTCTAGGGATGTTTTGCATTTTCGACCCCCAAACGCCCTTTTTTTGGTAAGTTTAAGACATTTTCGGATCTAACTCCCAACCTGTACGTCTTAATCACGTGCCATGTGTTCCTGCAAGTTTTGTTAGGCATGAGCAAACTGCCCGTGCCATCCCTTGAGTGGTTTGGGGGCTCTTTTGCATTTTTAACCCCCAAACACGCTATTCTTGTTTTTATGTTTAAGTAAAGAGATAAATGAATTATGAGACAAACTTCTAAATAAGGTTTATTACATATCCCTTGCAAATCCTAACCAACTGGAAGATCACTAAATACGAATAATTAAAGACAATCCCAATTCCTTAATTCGCTAATTCGCTATTTCTAAATAAGATTTATTACATATCCCTTGCAAATGCTAACCAACTGGACGATGTTCTTGAAGTCCAGTGAACATTCTGGATATTTCGACGACTTCCAATGACGTTCAGAACACTCCGACGATTTATCGGTGATGTTGAACATTCCAGCGAGTCTCCAACGATCGTCTGACTGAAGTCCAACGATGGTAGAATGTAGCAGCGTTTTTAAATTTATTAAAAAAAAAGAATTTTTTGGTAACAATTAAAAATATGTAGAACTAAGTAGTGCAAGCGTTTTGTTTTAAAACTAGATGGGTTTTGAACTTTGTGTATAGGACTTACTCGTAAGTGCCCCAATAATCAATATTTCACCTTCTCTACCAATTATACTATCATTAAGTATCACGTGGCCATATTCTCATACTATTGAATAATCATCATTGAGAGAGGCTAAAAAAAAGAACCAATATATTGAAGGCCTCGTTTGAAACTTTAATTTTTTAATAATAAGATGAAAAACAATTATGTTGGGGATGATTTATGAAATTTTTTATTGTTGAATAGATAGTCATGAGAGAAAAAATAATTGATTAATGGATTTAATATGATATTTTATCATATTGAATATTTTAATTTTTTTTTATCTTTATTGATTATTTTAGACACAAAAAAAAAAAAAAAAAAAAACTTAATGAAGATTTCACCTAGCTCAAAGAAGATAAAAAAAAAATGGCGAGGGTTTATTGAGTGTCGCTCTTTGTTGAATAGATAGTTCAAAGAAGATTTCATCACCGGCGGCGACACTCACCTCAGCCTTCTTAGCTCCATCACTGCCTCTACCGTTGCATCGATCATCCTCAGCGACCCACCACTTGCGACCTCTACCATTCCGCCTCTCGTCATCACCATTGCAACTAGCAAAGGGGGGGGGAGAGAGAGAGAGAGAGATTTGTATTTGATGGAAGAAACTTAGGGTTAACGTTTCAGTAAGGCCAAAAAGAGAGGAAAGAGGTTAGGGTTTGAGGGGGAGGGGAAGAAGAGATGATGGCAGTGGTTAGGGTTTCAGAGAGAGCAAAAAATAGAGAAGCGTTCGTAGGAGGTTGAGGGATTCATGGCTGTGGGAGAGACTGCGTCAAAGTGATCAAGGGAGTAGATGAGGAGCTAAGGATAGGTGATTAACTTGGTGGCATAATGGGATGAGGATGGAGGATTGGCTTGCTATGGAAGAGGAGGAGGATAAGACAGCAACTGGAGAGTTGATATTGGCTATGGCTGTGGTTGCTAGGAATGACAATGGAGAACCTAGCCTGTGGGTATCCATGGAGATCCAACCCAAATACATGAGTTTTTTTCCTTTTTTCTTGTCCGTCGGGTAGGGTAAATGATGTTCTTTAAATCTCCACTGGCAATGGGGCGGGGATGGGTACCCACTAATTTTCCTAATTTTTTTTTAGGTACATCGGAAAATAATTTCTCCATATGTTTTCACTAGGGATGGCAATGGGGGTTAATAGGATGGATATTAATTCCCGTCTCCATTCCCCTATAATTATTTTTTCTCCATTCCTCATTCCCCATAGGTACTACCCTCCCCATTTCCTAATGGGTTTGGACTTTCCCCAACCTAACTTGCCCCCTTTTTTTTTTTTAAGATTTACAACCAAAGCTAAATATACATTCAATCTTATTTTATTTTATTTCGCTCATCAACAAAATCAAATATACATTAATTAACATTGTCACATTATTCTTGTCCAAATTTATGTATATTTAGAATTTTTTAAATTTATTTAGAAAAATTCTATTTCTACAAAAAAAAAAATTCCATCTTCTTTTTTAATTTTTTTTAATTTATGTATCTCCTTCTCCTCTCTATTAATTGATCTTCGATAATCTGAAGGTAAGTTGCTACTCTCGTTTCCATCTTCTTCTTCTTTTTTTAAATTTTTTATTTATTTATTTGCATTTATAAAATAATTTTTTTTTTTTGTTTTAATATCTCATGCAATTGTTTTATTGGATTTCTCCCTGATTTGATGGTAACCTTAGATTGAATTTATCAATTTTCATTTTAACTAGTGATCACCTTAATTGAAATTTTGTACATTTTTGTCTTCAATTTTCATGTTTTGATTATGATTAATTGCACATTTTTTATCGATAGTCACAATCTTGTCACCGCTAGATTGTCGCTATCGCAAATTGTCGTTGCTGTAGTGAGAAGATGGGAGAGAGTGA
Source organism: Camellia sinensis (assembly GCF_055761805.1). NCBI lineage: Eukaryota > Viridiplantae > Streptophyta > Magnoliopsida > Ericales > Theaceae > Camellia > Camellia sinensis. The sequence goes on from NC_138963.1 coordinate 149,625,950, forward strand.
GAACTAGAACTCTAATTGTAAATAGAGTAGTGAAAACATATGGAGAAATTATTTTCCGATATACCTAAAAAAATATATGGGAAAACTAGTGGGTACCCATCATCGGTAGAGATTTAAAGAACATCACTTACCCTACCCGACGGACAAGAAAAAAGAGGAAAACCCATATATTTGGGTTGGGTCTCCATAGATACCCACAGGGTATCCATTGCCACTACTCTGTTTACAATTAGAGTTCTAATTTTCACTCTCTCTTATCCTCTCACTACAGCAACGGCGATTTACGATGACGACAGTCTAGTGGTGACATGAATGTGACTATCGATAAAAAACGCGCGATTAATCATAACCAAAATATGAAAATTGAAGACAAAATGTACAAAATTTTAATTAAGATGATCACTAGTTAAGATGAAAATTGGGAAATTCAATCTAAGGTTACTATCAAATCAGAGAGAAATCCAGTAAAACAATTGCAGGAGATATTGAAACAAGAAAATTCATTCTATAAATGAAAATAAAAACTAAAAAAATAAAAAAGAAAAAGAATAAGAAGATAGAAACGAGAGTAACAACTCACCTTTAGATTATCGAAGATCAATTAATAGAGAGGAGAATGAGATACATAAAATTAAAAAAGAAGATCGAATTTTTTTTGTAGGAATAGAATTTTTCTAAACAAAATTTAAAAAATCCTAAACATACATAAAATTTGACAAGAATAATGTGACAATGTTAATTAATGTGTATTTGATTTTGTTGTTGAGACAAATAAAATAAAATAAGATAAGATTCAATGTATATTTAGCTTTGGTTGTGAATCTTAAAAATAAAAATAAAAATTTGGTTGTGAACCTTTAAAAAAAAGGGGGGGTCAAGTTGGATTGGGGAAAATCCAAACCCATTAGGAGATAGGGAGGGTAGTACCCATGGGGAATGGGGAAAAATAATTATAGGGGAATAGGGATGGGCAATTAATATCCACCCCATTAACCCCATTGCCATCCTGCGGATAGGCCTGAGGAGCTAGGGGTAGAAAATGAGGAGGGAGATGACCTCAACTGGAGAGAGACAGCGGTGAAAAGGGGTTCACAGGGATGATGCTAGCATTGGGGAGATGCTAGGGTTAAGGTTAGAGTTGGGATTTTGGTTGAGGTAGATGGGAATATTTTAGGAATTTTTCAAAATCGATGTTGTGCATTGAGTAAAAATTGAAAGTCAAAATTGTGTGTGGTGTGTACTAAATAAGTGGTGTGTGCATTGAGTAAAAATTAAAATTCAAAATTGTGTGTGGTGTGTACTAAGAGGATTTGTGATGTATAAATAGAATTACTCTTACGTAAAACAACAACTGTTTTTTAAAGGTTGGGCTTCTCTTATGTTGGTCATCTCAATTTAAGAGAGTTTTTGGGTTTGGTAGGCCAACTTTGAAATTGATTTATGTGATCTGAATCGTTCACTTTTTAGGACTCGTTAAATAGAATATTCATGTTAAAAATCAAAATGATCGGATATCAATAATTATATATTTGAATCAAATTTGTATTACAAAAAACGGATACCTATTCTTGAAATTATACTTGTCATTCATTTTTTTTTAAAAAACATATATGATTCAAATATATAACTTCCAATGTCCAATCATTTTATTTTTTCATGAATATTATACTCAATGAATTCTAAAAAACGAACGGTTCGGATCACCAAATTTGGTCAAAAAATATGCCTATCAAGTCCAAACGCTCTTTTAAATTAAGATGACAATTTGAGATAAGCCAAACTATTTTTCAAAATCCTAGAATCAATTTTTTTTCTCGACCAAAAAATGCAGTCACCAATAACTAATGATGATTTTTTTTTCCTGACTAAACACTTTAGTTGTGAATTAATTTCACAAATTCTTCCAAAATATTCTAAAGTTTCCCCCAAAATTTTAATTAGGATTAACAACTAATTGTATTTATTCGTCCAAAACAAAATTATTAGTCATTAATAGAATTTTCTCATTTTCACATACAAATCAAGTTTTGTGCCTATGCAACTAATTAATTATTTAGTCTCCCAAAACCCTATTTTCAATGACTAATTAGATTTTAGTCACCAAAATTAAAATAAATGTCGACTAAAATTGTCATGACCTGAACCCGCCTCTGCAGGTTTTGGTCATGACCTGCCAATAATCATAAATGACCTACGGTCTCAAAGACAAATTAATTACACAGTTATAAGTGGGGCTTAGCAGAAGCAATAAATATAGCGACCCCGGTCTTTTCCCATTTGATTATTGTATCCGGACTTAGGTTCCGTAGATTCCGTCATTGTATAATTGTTGTTGTCATTCATTATTTCCTTATTTTGAGTCTTGGGTTGTGTTGGGAAGTTTTGGAGCAGGTTGGTTGAGCTTAGGAACCAAGTCTAGTTGCCCAGATTTTGGCTTGTCCGCTCGAGCGGGGGTTTAGACGCTCGAGCGGGGAATACACCCATCCTGTATGTCCTGTGTAGTGTTGACCGCTCGAGCGGGGGATTGGACGCTTGAGCGGGAAATCGTGAGTGACGCTCGAGCGGGGAGTTGGGCGCTCGAGCGGGGACCTGTCTGCAAAAACTTCTGGGAGAGTGCATTGGCCGCTCGAGCGGGAGTTTGGCCGCTCGAGCGGGAGTCTGTGCGTGGCGCTCGAGCGGGGGTTTCCACGCTCGAGCGGGGCGACTGGTATAAAAATCCGAGATCCGACTTTCAGGATCATTTTTCATCTCCTTTTTGATTTTAAAACCCTAGAACCGTCTTCTCCCTCTCCCTACACACCTTCTCACTTAGGTTTGATCTACTTAGAGTGTATTTCTACCCTAAGTCCTTTGTTAAAAAGATAGAGTGAGTCGAGGGCTTCCATTTAATCTGAACGTTTGGTGGTTTGGAGCACTTTGGAATTTGGGTCTTCATCTTCATCTTATCCATTCGAGTTCTTCACTTCAAGGTAGGGATTTCCTACTCCATTCTATAAGTTTTGTTCTAAGTTTTGGTATTTTGATATGTTGGGAGTACTTTGGTAATTTTGGGAAAAATCCTAGTTGCATTAATAAATTAATTTGTATAATTAATTTAAGGAAATTTGGGAAATTGGTGAAATGCATGAAATTGAGGAATTCATTGATTAAATTGTGTAGTTGGATAATTTAAACCACTCACCTATTGAATTGTTGTTATATTTATTTTCAGTCTAGAAATAACTGTTTTGGGCTATCGGTGGAGGATAGTCGTGATTGTTGTAGACATTGCATGTGGATTAGGAATAACTGAAACTAATCACATTGGTTAAGTCATTAATTTTGACTATGGCATTGATACAGAAAATATGTGTATTGATTGAGCATTGCATTTGCATACATTGTTTTGTGTGTGGGAGGAGATAGGGGATGTACTCCACGGTTTAGGGGAAGATAGGGGATGGACCTCTAAACCGGATTTTGTTTGGGAGGAGATAGGGGATGGACTCCATTAGCATCACTTTTATGTGTGCTTATTTATATAGAAGTGTTTTATTGATACAGCACTAAAATGTGTATCAATCTGGAAGTATGAAGTGTTTGATTTGAGCTTGAGTCTCATTTGTTTGTTGATATTGGAAGGATGTGAATATGATATATGTGATTCACTGTTATAAGTTTGGCCAGGTTCTGAGCCATGTTGATAAAATTGGAAAGTAAAACGTATCTTTGGCAATAGTGTCATGAGACTGTAAAATGAAGTAATTGATTATTTTGGTTAACCATCTGTTGAATGCTATTGCTTTATTCATTGCTTATATGTGGTTTAGTATATTTCTATTGGGTTGTGGCTCACCCTTTATGGGAACATCATTTTCAGGTTCAGGTGATAAACTACCTCCAAGGACTTAGCTTGGGAGGGTTTGGCTTCTGGATTGAAGAAGACTACCTTTAGTTAATAGTTTTGTATGTAAACATTCAAGCCTAGGGCTTTTCTTGTATTGAGATTAGAACTCATATTTTTGAATCCAAGTGCTGGCTTGGAAAGATGTAAGCCTGTAGGGCATTTTATTCGATGTTACATGTAATGCTTTATTTAGTAATACTCTGATGAATGAATTAATAAATTGTCTTCTTTAAATAATGCATGTCAGTGATATATATAATGGGTTAATTTTGAGGGTGTTACAATAAAAATAGATAAACAAGTCTATTAAGCAATGCTTATATGATAATCTTTCAAAGGAAACATGAGCTGCATTCATATTCGCAAAACCATATTTACGATAAACTTAAACCTAAACTTCTTCAACACACATATCACATGTTCTTCAAATTAGAAAACAAAAGACTAATCAAAAGGGTTGACAAAAGCATGTCTCTATTAGAGACCAAACAATGCCTCATCACTGAGGCACTTCTCGTTCGCCTTCACAAAAGAGGGTGGACTCCCAAAACAACTCTAAGCTTGAGGATCCACGTGCTCACCTACATATATATAAGACAGAGGGGTGAGCTGGACCCCAGTGAGTAACATCAATATAAATGGTTAATTAATGAAGTCCAGTAATTCATAAAACATAACTTTCAATTTCCAAAACATTTCAAATATCCAATCATATCAATCCCTGTTGTTAGCAATATCCATTTGAATCATTATATGTGGTAACATCCAATAGAGTAACAATATAACAATATGTCGAAGCCAATGAGACTATCAAGGTTAATTCAATGGGACCACAATGGGTCAAACAATAGAACCACAATAGGTAATTCAATGTGGACCTTTATGGTCTAATATCAGAGATCTCCGTGTTTCAATTAATCTTAATAGGCTATGATAATATGTCTCCCACGCAAGGGTCTCACTAAAGGATGCCACGATACATTTAACAAAAACAGTCTTCATTCATTCATATAAAATAGCATTTCATAATATCATTCATGTAACAGTTTTCAAAACACATTTTGAACACATCTTTATAGAAATATTACTCACAGTGGGCTTGAACTGATGTTAAGCTTCGGGTGACTAACCTGCACAAAACATATAACAAAGATACAATAAAACATACCACTCAACAATTAATTGATCCAATCCTATTCTGATTCAATTCGATTCCTTAAACGGGTTTTTAACTTAGTGCTTCTTTAATGATGCCTAGCTAGTGCCAAAAAATGCCTAATGGGTCGTCTTACACACCAAAAATAAACTCTAAATTGTACCAAAATCCTTAGAATAATGGTAAGTCTAGGTATCAATCCACATGGACAAATTTGAAATTAAACTAATTTAATTGTTAAATTCCTAATTTAATTTTGATTAAAAAGATGATGGTTTATAAACTAATAATAACTAAAATAACTAAGAATTTAACCTAACAATAAAAAGTGAAATTAGGGTTACTGATTTTTTTTGGAAAAAAATCTAGAGTAATGAATTCACCACTAGTTACATAAATAAGTTCTCAATTTGAAAATCATTATATATAGTTTGAACCAAATAATACTTCGCAACTACAAGTTCGAAGCATTGATCAAGAAAATTACCACGTTCAACGTATAGGCACGAACCATCTCAAGTAGCACGAGTCGTTCGCTTTAAACTAGGGTAGCAAAATGACTCGTCCCTCGCAGTATGGCTCATCTCATACCTTGAATATAAAAGAACAGAAAACATTGCATGGAGAGCATTCAACAATCACAGAAAGAAGAATATTTGAAGAAATAATGGAAAATATATTTAAAAACTTCTTGAATACCATACAACTTGTTCAACCATTACATAATCAAAAATCAAGAAGAAATTCCTATTTACTTGGCTAGGGTTTCGTCAATACCCTAGGAATAGAAAAACCAGCCACTCATGGAAGAGTGGGAAGAGGTAGAGGAAGAGAAAAGCACCATCAGAGATATTCTTAAAGCTTGAAATACTTCTTTTCAAACCCTAGCCCCTCCTATCGTTTGGAAAATTTCAAAACCCCAATCTAGCCTTTTTTTTCTGCCTTTTATATCTCTAGATTTTCCCAATAAGTTTAAAATATTGGGCACAATTTTCAAGGCAAGACCGCACATGCGGAGAGGGTTTTGCACATGCGGGAAAAACCCTTCGCATGTGCAATTTTTGCAGTAGTTGTTTGACTTCATTGGTTGGGCTGCATGTCCAGCACGTGCGGGAATGGTCCTCCGCACATACGGCAAGTCCTTTTCTAGATAAAATGTTGTGGTTTTGCTCATTTTGTGCTCCAACCACATCTAACCCGATTGGTATTAAATAGACATAAAATATATAATTTGACTGGCAAGTAAGTTTAAGGGATCCTAATTTCTGGCCTCAATGCTGTACAATTCGGCCTCGATCCCTAACTTACAACTTGCTACTCCTTAAGCAAGGGAAAAAAATGATACAAAATCTAGTTGCCTCCTCTTTCGTGGGAAGAACGATTGCATTTAGCATATGCAACAAGCCTTTAAACCACAAAGTTACCCCAAGTGGACGAGTATAGTCTTGTGAGGGTTTCCAAAAATGATACCCACAAACATTAACATAATCACATCTGCCCAACAACAATTAACCACATTACTGCACTCAAGAATTAACTTATGTGCCAGCATAGTGCAATATTAAGACATGATGAGTCATTGAAGGTGTAACGCCCTCAAAATTTAACCCATTATATAACATTGACATGCATTATTTAAAGAAGACAATTTATTAATTCATTCATCAGAGTATAACTAAATAATTCATTACATGTAACATCGAATAAAATGCCCTACAGGCTTACATCTTTCCAAGCCAACACTTGGATTCAAAATATGAGTTCTAATCTCAATACAAGAAAAGCCCTAGGCTTGAATGTTTACATGTACTAATAAATAAAAACTATCAACTAAAGGTAGTCTTCTTCAATCCAGAAGCCAAACCCTCCCAAGTTAAGTCCTTGGAGGTAGTTTATCACCTGAACCTGAAAATGATGTTCCCATAAAGGGTGAGCCACAACCCAGTAGAAATATACTAAACCACAAATAAGCAATGAATAAAGCAATAGCATTCAACAGATGGTTAACCAAATAATCAATTACTTCATTTTACAGTCTCATGACACTATTGCCAAAGATACGTTTTACTTTCCAATTTTATCAACATGGCTCAAAACCTGGCCAAACTTATAACAGTGAATCACATATATCATATTCACATCCTTCCAATATCAACAAACAAATGAGACTCAAGCTCAAATCAAACACTTCATACTTCCAAATTGATACACATTTTAGTGCTGTATCAATAAAACACTTCTATATAAATAAGCACACATAAAAGTGATGCTAATGGAGTCCATCTCCTATCTCCTCCCAAACAAAATCCGGTTTAGAGGTCCATCCCCTATCTTCCCCTAAACCGTGGAGTACATCCCCTATCTCCTCCCACACACAAAACAATGTATGCAAATGCAATGCTCAATCAATACACATATTTTCTGTATCAATGCAATAGTCAAATTAATGACTTAACCAATGTGATTAGTTTTAGTTATTCCTAATCCACATGCAATGTCTACAACAATCACGACTATCCTCCACCGATAGCCCAAAACAGTTATTTCTAAACTGAAAATAACTATGTCATCAATTCATTAAACAAATGATTCCAATTACCCAATTATGTTATTTAACCAATGAATTCCCCAATTCCACGAATTTAACCATCTTTTCCCAATTTCATGAATTACTTATACAAATTAATTCAATAATACAACTAGGGTTTTTCCCAAAATTAACAAAGTATCCCCAACATATCAAATTACCAAAGCTTAGAACAAAACCTATAAAATGGAGTAGGAAATCCCTACCTCAAAGAAAATAACCCGAATGGAGAAGATAGAGATAAATGCCCAAATTCCAATGTGCTCCAAATCACCAAATGTTCAGATTAGAATGAAGCCCAAGCCGTCCTCTATCTTTCTTACAAAGAACTTAAGATGGATTCACACTAGAAGTAGATGAACACCTAAAGAGAATATGAGTTTTGAGGGAGAGAAGTCGGACCTAGGGTTTAGAACCAAAAAGAATAAGAAAAGACTGATCAAAACCCGCTGCTGCGTATATAAACTGGACAGGCTCGCTCGAGCGAAGACTTGGTCGCTCGAGCGACCAGACACAGAGAAACTACGCTCGAGCCAAGGAAGCCTTGCTCGAGCCAACAACTCAAAAGCTCGCTCGAGCGAAAGAAAGCTCGATCGAGCGAAGAACTCAAACCCTCAGGTCTGCAACAAGACACACGCTCGAGCGAAGGAACTATTGCTCGAGCGAAGGACGAACTAACTCGCTCGAGCGAAGAAAAGCTCGCTCGAGCCAAGAATGCAAAGCTATAGGTCCAAACCAGACACAAACTCTCGCTCGAGCTACCAAACCCCGGCTCGAGCGAAGAACCAAAAACAACATCTCGCTCGAGCGACAAACTCCTCGCTCGAGCGAAGATCCAAAATACTGGACAGCAACACTTGATTTCTAAACCCAACCAACCTGAAACAAACCTGCCCAACACATCCTATAATTCCAAATGAGAAAATAAGGACAACAACAACAATAATACAATGACAGAATCTACGGAACCTAAGTCCGGATACAATAATCAAATGGGAAAAGACCGGGGTCGCTATAACCTCCCCCCCTTCAAAGAATTTCGTCCTCGAAATTAAGCATAAGTTTTTGATAACAGATTTTTTTTTAACAATTCAATAGCAAACATCTTGACCCAAAACTGGTCATTTCATTTCTTTATCAAGAGGCATCTCATATTACATATATAACACAACATATATCTCAACCTGTATCATTATTATGCATTATTTCTTTCAATGTTAACAATCCCCATATCATATTCAATTGCATGATATATATCACACACTCAGCAATGTAATCAACATATGCAATGCTATACTAAACTTCTATAATGAAGCAAGTTTCAAGATACACCCATTCACCAAAACATACTCAACGTTTTACAACTTAAGATATATGTAAAGCCCTTAAGTTCAACAATATTACAAAATCTAAATACAAGATTACAAATGAATAAACATGTCCGGGTATTTTTCGCAGACTTCCAATTCACGCTCCCAAGTGGCTTCCTCCACTCCATGATGTTTCCACAAAACTTTTACCAAAGGGATGGTCTTGCCTCGCAAAACTTGATCCCGCCTATCCAATACCCGAACCGGTCTCTCCTCATACGAGACATCCACATCAACCACTAAATCGGTCCAATCCAACACATGTGATGGATCCGGCTCATACTTCCGAAGCATACTCACATGAAACACGTCATGTACTCCAGACAACTGCGGCGGCAAAGCTAAACGATAAGCAGCCTCGCCAATCCTCTCAAGGATCTCAAACGGACCAATAAATCGAGGGGACAACTTCCCACTCTTCCCAAACCTCATCAAACCCCGTCTAGGTGATATCTTCAGAAAGACATGATCACCCACCTCAAACACCAAAGGTCTCCTCCTACGGTCGGCATACGATTTCTGACGACTCTGTGCTGTAACAAGCCTCTTACGGATAAGCTCAACTTTCTCCGTCGTTTCTCTCACCAACTCTGGACCCAACAGAGGTGCATCACCCACCTCGGCCCAACACACAGGAGATCTACACGGTCGGCCATACAAGGCCTCAAATGGTGCCATACCGATACTAGACTGGAAACTGTTATTGTAGGCAAACTCCACCAACGGCAAGTGCCTCTCCTACGACCCACTAAAGTCTAGAACACAACCCCAAAGCATATCCTCAAGTATCTGAATAGTACGCTCGGACTGTCCATCAGTCTGAGGATGATAAGCCGTGCTAAAGGTCAACTTAGTGCCTAAGGCATCTGCAAACTCTGCCACAACCTGGCAGTAAAACGAGGATCTCTATCTGAGACGATCGTCACTGGGACCCCGTGCAATCTCACTATGTCCCAAATATACAAGTCGGCAAGATGATCGACCGTATCTCTCACGCGTATAGGAATAAAGTGCGCCGACTTAGTCAACCGGTCTACAACCACCCATATAGCATCACTACCCCGCTGAGTCCTCGGAAGACCTACAACGAAGTCCATAGTGACATGCTCCCACTTCCACTCGGCAATAGGCAAGGGTTGCAACAAACCCGCTGGCCTCTGATGCTCGGCCTTCACTTGCTGGCAAGTAAGGCACTTAGATACGAAAGCTGCCACATCTCTCTTCATACCCTGCCACCAAAACTGGCGACCCAAATCCCGATACATCTTAGTGCCTCCCGGATGCACTGCAAGGCGTGAATGATGAAACTCTCGGAGTACCTCCTCTCGATGAGACTCCGGCACAAACAGACGGTCTCGGTATCTCACACTCAGGTCGGGATACACCGTCAAACCTTTCTCAATCTTCCCACCAGAAATCTTCTCACGGAGGGATTCTACCTCAAGGTCGCCCCTCTGAGCCTCTAACACTCGAGTCACAAGTGTAGGTTGCTCAACAACAGAAAACAAGGCCGCAGCCTCAACGGATTCGCCCAGAAGCAAATCAAACTCTCCAAGTGCACCTAACATCTCCCACTCTCGGATGGCTATACTAGCTATGTCACCAACAGGTTTCCTGCTAAGGGCGTCGGCCACCACATTGGCCTTTCCCGGATGATAATGCAATTCAAAGTCATAATCCTCAATAAATTCCATCCACCTCCTCTGCCTCAAGTTCAAGTCTTTCTGTGTGAACAGATATTTCAGACTCTTATGATCCGAGAATACCTCGAACCTCTCACCGTAAAGATAATGTCTCCAAATCTTCAAGGCAAATATCACAGCTGCTAACTCTAAATCATGCGTAGGGTAATTCTTCTCGTGAACTTTTAACTGACGTGAGCCATAGGCAACAACTTTCCCCTCTTGCATCAACACACAACCAAGACCCTCTCGTGAGGCGTCACAATAGACTGCATAACCCAACCCTCTCTCCGGAATAATCAAGACTGGAGCAGTGGTCAGTCTAACTTTCAACTCCTGGAACGACTTTTCACAAGTCTCACTCCAAACAAATTTGACTCCCTTCCGAGTCAATCTAGTCAAAGGCGAAGCTAATCTGGAGAAATCCCTTACAAACCGGCGATAATACCCAGCTAATCCCAGAAAACTGCGGATCTCAAACATACTCTTAGGCTGTACCCAATCTTGCACTGCCTCCGTCTTGGATGTATCAACAGACACCCCTTCCCTAGAAACTACATGGCCTAAGAACTTCACCTCCTCTAGCCAGAACTCACACTTCCCAAACTTAGCATAAAGCTGATGGGCTCTAAGTAAATCAAGCACCACCCTCAAGTGTTCCTCGTGCTCTTCCTCTGAAGGTGAATAGATAAGGATGTCGTCCACGAAGACGACTACAAAACGATCTAGAAATTCCCGGAATATCCGGTTCATCAAATCCATAAATACTGCCGGTGCATTGGTAAGCCCAAATGGCATCACCAAAAACTCATAGTGGCCATACCGCGTACGGAATGCCGTCTTTGGAATATCCTCCTCCCTGACTCTCAACTAATGATAACCTGATCTCAAGTCTATCTTCGAGAAACAACGGGAACCTTTCAACTGATCGAACAGATCATCTATACGGGGCATAGGGTACTTATTCTTAACCGTAGCCCGATTCAATTTTCGGTAATCTATACAAAGTCTCAAAGCACCTCCTTTCTTTTTAACAAAGAGGGCTGGTGCTCCCCACGGCGAAACACTAGGGCGGATAAAACCCTTGTCTAGTAACTCCTGGAGTTGGATTTTCAACTCAACTAACTCAGCTGGGGCAAAACGATAAGGTGCCATCGAAATCGGCGCCGTGCCGGGCACTAGGTCAATGGAGAACTCAATCTCCCTATGCGGTGGCAAACCAACAAGATCCTCGGGAAAGACGTCTGAGTACTCACAAACCACCCTTGGCAACACAATCAGTGTTTCCTCATCCTCACTAATCGAAAGGTTAGCAAGTAGACCACTAAGCTCACTCCGTCCTCGTGGAACATACCCCGGTGGCAGCACATCACCAACCCGGTCCCCCAGAAAATGAAAATACTCTCCGCTCACAGTACAACAAGTGACCCTCTGGCGGTAGCAATCAATAACTGCCCGGTATGACGATAACCAGTCCATACCCAAAATAACATCGAAACCCCTCATAGGCATAACTACAAAGGAAAATGGGATTCTATGATAATCAACCTCTATATCACAACCCCTAACGCCTTGTTTCAAAATCAATTCACCCCCAAGAGGTGACACTACGCAAATTGGAGATGCTAGCTGTGCTAACTCCAACTCCAAAACAGATGCAAATGCAGCAGACACAAAGGAATGAGATGCACCCGTATCAATCAAAACATTAGCAACCGAGTTGCAAAACAAGAAGGTACCTCTCACAACTGATGGTGCTGGCACAAGATCCTACGCGGTAACAGCATACACGCGCCCAGACGACCTCTGATCAACTTGCTCAACCCTAGGAGCATAAGATTGCTGCACCGACTGAGACGATGAAGCCCCCTGATTGGCCCTCGAGGCCTGACCCGACTGAGCTGGCTGCTGACCCTGAATCGGCCTCAAACCAGATGCACCAGTTGTGCCACCCAACTGTGGGCAATACCTCTTCATATGCCCTGGCTGACCACACTGATAACACGAGAGTGGCTGACCTCTACCCTGACTCTGGCTCTGAGATCGAGCCGAAGAAGATGCTGCTCTCTGAACTCCTCCCCTCTGAGGACAAACTGGAGACTTGTGGCCCAGCTGGCCACACTTGAAACAGGTAATGTCTCCCTGACTGCCTTTCCCCGAACTAACACTCGGTACAGGAAAAGTCGATCTAGAAAAGCTACCCTGAGACTGCTGGGGATTAAAACCCTTCTGTCTCCTACCATCATTCTGACCATCCTGACTCCTCTTGGAGCCCTTCTACCCTTCCTCCTCCTCCTGCATCATGATTTCCATGTGGGCTGCAGCATCAACCATACGCCCATACTCCCGAATCATAGTTCCCCCAACTCTCAGCTTGAGGCCACGCCTCAACTTCTTCTCAAACTCAATACAACGGCGTTCCTCAGACGCCACCAACTCAGGTGCAAACCTGGACAAACTAGTAAATGCAGCCTCAAATTCGGCCACTGAAGAACTCGCCTGCTTAAGCTGACAAAACTGGTCTCGCAGCTTCTCCCTGACTGCTGGAGATAAGAACTTCTCCTGGAAAGCATTCACAAAAGCCTCCCATGTACCTCCTATACGCCCCTTAGTAAACTTCCACCACTAACCTGCATCCCCCTTCAACTGGAAAGATGCCAAGGTCACTTTCAACCCCTCGTCTTCGATGTCAAGCATCTCAACCGTCTTCGTTGTCTGTTCGAGCCATTCATCTGCCTTAAGCGGCTCTTTAGGATCACCCACAAATTCATCCGGGTTAGACCGGAAGAACTCCCTCTTCAGAAAGGAAGGTCCTGCATCCGCAATACCAGCCTGAGCTTGATTCTCAGCTTTGAGAATGCCTACTAACTCCCTGAATGCCCCTGCTATCTCTCGGGCTAGAGCGCCCATAGCCTGCTGGCCTACTGGCTCGGCCACATTGGCCTGGCCAATTCCCTCTTCAACTGCCGGAATCTCCTCTGGCACAAGCACCTCCTGCCTGCCCGGCCTACCACGCCTACCGCGTCCTCGTCCTCGTCCTGACATCCTAATAAAGGAAACAAAGACATTAGCACATTAATAAATGTGCCGAAGCTAAACACTCGCGTCCTAATGCAATGGACAACAATAATTCATTCCACGTAAGCACATAATCACATAAGCACCTACGAATTTCATTCCCGGATAATGATAGTCCCAATGCGTTACTATAGTTCCGGTTGGAAGCAGCAGTGATCAAGTGCCTTTCCAACAAGACTACTAGAAACTCAAGGGTCCAATCAACATCCTAGAAACTACATTCCATACCCATATAATCACATAAACATGTTAACACATAAGCATATAACATTACACTAAGTCTCTATCAAACGAGACGAACCCAATGTGATACTAATCACGTCCCACGTACCCAAAGTATTCAAACCCGGTACGCTCTGATACCAAGTTGTAACGCCCTCAAAATTTAACCCATTATATAACATTGACATGCATTATTTAAAGAAGACAATTTATTAATTCATTCATCAGAGTATAACTAAATAATTCATTACATGTAACATCGAATAAAATGCCGTACAGGCTTACATCTTTCCAAGCCAACACTTGGATTCAAAATATGAGTTCTAATCTCAATACAAGAAAAGCCCTAGGCTTGAATGTTTACATGTACTAATAAATAAAAACTATCAACTAAAGGTAGTCTTCTTCAATCCAGAAGCCAAACCCTCCCAAGCTAAGTCCTTGGAGGTAGTTTATCACCTGAACCTGAAAATGATGTTCCCATAAAGGGTGAGCCACAGTCCAGTAGAAATATACTAAACCACAAATAAGCAATGAATAAAGCAATAGCATTCAACAGATGGTTAACCAAATAATCAATTACTTCATTTTACAGTCTCATGACACTATTGCCAAAGATACGTTTTACTTTCCAATTTTATCAACATAGCTCAAAACCTGGCCAAACTTATAACAGTGAATCACATATATCATATTCACATCCTTCCAATATCAACAAACAAATGAGACTCAAGCTCAAATCAAACACTTCATACTTCCAAATTGATACACATTTTAGTGGTGTATCAATAAAACACTTCTATATAAATAAGCACACATAAAAGTGATGCTAATGGAGTCCATCCCCTATCTCCTCCCAAACAAAATCCGGTTTAGAGGTCCATCCCCTATCTTCCCCTAAACCGTGGAGTACATCCCCTATCTCCTCCCACACACAAAACAATGTATGCAAATGCAATGCTCAATCAATACACATATTTTCTGTATCAATGCAATAGTCAAATTAATGACTTAACCAATGTGATTAGTTTTAGTTATTCCTAATCCACATGCAATGTCTACAACAATCACGACTATCCTCCACCGATAGCCCAAAACAGTTATTTCTAAACTGAAAATAACTATGTCATCAATTCATTAAACAAATGATTCCAATTACCCAATTATGTTATTTAACCAATGAATTCCCCAATTCCACGAATTTAACCATCTTTTCCCAATTTCATGAATTACTTATACAAATTAATTCAATAATACAACTAGGGTTTTTCCCAAAATTAACAAAGTATCCCCAACATATCAAATTACCAAAGCTTAGAACAAAACCTATAAAATGGAGTAGGAAATCCCTACCTCAAAGAAAATAACCCGAATGGAGAAGATAGAGATAAATGCCCAAATTCCAATGTGCTCCAAATCACCAAATGTTCAGATTAGAATGAAGCCCAAGCCGTCCTCTATCTTTCTTACAAAGAACTTAAGATGGATTCACACTAGAAGTAGATGAACACCTAAAGAGAAGATGAGTTTTGAGGGAGAGAAGTCGGACCTAGGGTTTAGAACCAAAAAGAATAAGAAAAGACTGATCAAAACCCGCTGTTGCGTATATAAACTGGACAGGCTCGCTCGAGCGAAGACTTGGTCGCTCGAGCGACCAGACACAGAGAAACTACGCTCGAGCCAAGGAAGCCTTGCTCGAGCCAACAACTCAAAAGCTCGCTCGAGCGAAAGAAAGCTCGATCGAGCGAAGAACTCAAACCCTCAGGTCTGCAACAAGACACACGCTCGAGCGAAGGAACTATTGCTCGAGCGAAGGAAGAACTAACTCGCTCGAGCGAAGAAAAGCTCGCTCGAGCCAAGAATGCAAAGCTACAGGTCCAAACCAGACATAAACTCTTGCTCGAGCTACCAAACCCCGGCTCGAGCGAAGAACCAAAAACAACATCTCGCTCGAGCGACAAACTCCTCGCTCGAGCGAAGATCCAAAATACTGGACAGCAACACTTGATTTCTAAACCCAACCAACCTGAAACAAACCTGCCCAACACATCCTATAATTCCAAATGAGAAAATAAGGACAACAACAACAATAATACAATGACAGAATCTACGGAACCTAAGTCCGGATACAATAATCAAATGGGAAAAGACCGGGGTCGCTATAGAAGGCACAGTGAATAAGCATGAAGGAATCTATTGAGTGAAAACCACAATTTAATATTACAAAAGTTAAGTTCCCTGTACTTGTGGATATTTGTAAAACATATCATCAGTACCCTCGGTGTAAAGTGTAAAGTGCAATCCCCATACTAGTTAACTGTCCACTATAATAACCCAATGTAACTCACAATAACATCTAACCTATACAGAAAAACTAAACTTTTGCAACAAAGATTCTCATAATTATTATTATTATTATTATTTTGAAAATACTGTGCAATGACCTGATCTATTAAGCTTTCTAATCACCCATGTAACAAGTATTGGGCCAATGACTCTCAAACTAGATGGTTTTAGGGCACTAGGTGTGAAGACACCCCTACGAGTTTAATAATTGGAGCTGAAAAGGCTACGGATCCGAACAAGTCATTCTTCTTATGTTTCCTTAACTATGTAATGTCTAGGTCCCTTAAGCTTTCTAATTAACCCATGTAGCAAGTATTGGGCCAATGACTCCCAAACCAGACGTTTTTAGGGCACTAGGTGTAGAGACACCCCTACGGGCTTAATAACTCGAGTTAAAAAGGTTGCGAACCCAAACAAGTCAAGTTTTATTCTTTTTTTTTATAATGAAAATCAAGGCTGCTTATTTTATTTTATTTTTTTTGTAACATTAGCAATTATTAATGATGTACAGTAGGAATTATAATAGAGAGGTTACCGCTATGATAGTGTGTTCATGTGAATCAAGGCATACCCATGACAAGTCTACTAATACCACAAACGCAAACAACTATCCTAGTGCAAACATCACATGCGAGTATTTAACCAATAAACCCTTTTCATACAAGTCTACTATGTTCCCCAATTAACATATGCTTATATCACCACCTTACTAGTAAAACAAGTATAAACATGAATTATGACAAAAAAGAAAATACCCTCATCCTCCAACGTGAATATGACATTGAAGTCAATGGAAACAAATGCGAAGTAAATAATAAAGAGATAGAATATTACTAGACATTGCAAGTGCACCTCCAGCTAGGCATATATGAACACAAATATATATATATATATATATATTTGTTTTTTTTTTGTTTAAAAAAAATATAAATAAATAAATGAAGAAAACAAAGCAAAAGATAGTATGTGACTACTGAGAATCCGGAGGTGGCAGTGGTGGAAAATGCTAGTCAAACAAGGCGTGCAACAATGTCCAAGTTTCGAACGCTTCATCAGGAACCTGAGCGCCGAGATGGTCAAAACGCTACTGGCTCGACTCCCGATAAGCATAAAAGTCAGTTTGCATGGATGCAACCGACTGTTGATAATCGAGCTGGCGAGTGTTGATTTGGTCGAATGCCGCTTGTGAATGATCTTGATACGCCTGAAAATCCATGCGCAATCCCATGAGAAGTTGGTAGTGATCTTGAAGAGTACTATGGACTTGATCCATAGAGTGTTGAAGATGCAAGTACTCCTCTCGAGTCATATATATGGGCTCCCCTTGGAGAGGCACGAGAGGGGCAAAAGGAGGTGGGCCATGCATGGGATCATCTGCCTCAGCAACCAGGACACCGCCCTGTAATGATATCCAGGATAAGCTATGCTGACATTCTCACTAGACAAAGGTCGGGAAAGCAGGGTCGATGTCCTTAACCAAATCAGTCGAAAAGTTATTCAGCTGGAAGAGGAGCTTGAGCAGGTTGCCAAAGAGTAGGAGCCAAGTTGTGTTATGTAAGGGGTGAGGCTGAACGACTTCTAGCATAAATTTTTTCATGTGCACCCAAATCACATGCTGAAGGTTGACTCGATAACCATGTTAGTAACCAAGAAGGACCCGCATAAACTCCTGTTGACGCTCAGCTTTGTGCCTAAGTGGAAGTGCATTTTTATACAACACCAAGTCAAAAAATAATAAGCAAGCAGGCAGCTTGCTTGGCGCAGGCACGTGAAGTTAGGATCACCATGGGCCCTCGAAACAAATTCTTGGATGATGCGCGGTATGGGTTGATGATCCACAACTTTGGGAAATGGATGGTCTTCACACTCGTTGTAGAGACCTGACACCCTGGCAATCATGTATTGTATGATACTAATGATGTGGCCATCTATAGTGGACAAAAGGTGGGGAGATGACACCATGGGCTCCTCGTACATGTTCTGGTAGAAGAGTCGGACCAAAAAATGATAGGTTGGCATAGTTACAGCGTAAATGCCCAACTGTTGCCAGAGTTGAAGCTGCTCTATGACCCAAGAGGTGGCTAGGTCATTCTGAAAATATGGGATGTTGAATTAAGTGAGCTTGTGAAGCGAGCGAGAAGCCCACTTCGGTCTTGGTGACTCAACCAGTGGTGGCAGCTAGGATGGTGGTGTTAGCAGCGGCGGTGGTGCCGAGGAGGATAAACCTCTAGCCTTGTTGGAGGCCCGGGTGGATAGCCGTCTACCCATGTCCTACACACACCAAAACCAAATACACACATACCTGTGGAACCAACATGAGAATAGCAGAGAATATCAAACCACAAGGCTGCACACTTGTTTCACCACATGTAATTCTCATCATCATTTTTTTTAATATATAAATAAATAAAATAAAAATAAAAGAAACAACACTAACAAGTACAAAACGAAATTAGTAGACCACAACTACACAGGTGCACATAAATTAAACTAACTAGCTAGCTATGATGTAACTCAACACATTAACATATAAATAAATAAAATAAAAATAAAAGAAATAACACTAACAAGTACGAAATGAAATTAGTAGACCACAACTACACAGATGCATGTAAATTAAACTAACTAGCTAGTTATGATGTAACTCAACACAATAAGATTTTATTTAAATAACTAATGGCTAAATAAATAAAAACTAATTGGCTAAATAAATAAAAACTGGCTAACTAAACAAGTAATGAACTACACTATTTTAATCAATCAAATAATAAAAATAATATAAAAAACAATCTAATAAATAATAAAATAAATAATTAGATATGCTAAAAAAAAAATCAAATTTTTTTGGTCGCATGTGTGGTGATCTAGTTTTTGACTTAGTAGTTTTTTTTTTTTTTTTTTTTTCTTTTTTGATGAACAATGATCCAAACTACTATTATCCTACCAAGGTACTATACTACAAAAGAAAAATCTAAACAAAAAGAAGGTGGTTACCTTGAAAAAGTATGGAGAAAGAGGATGAAGAAAAGAAGATGGGAGATCCGCCAGAAAAAATGGCAGTTGGAGATTTGTCGGTCAGAGGGAAGATAGGGTGCCGGCGGTGAGGCTTTGGTGGTAAGGTGGTGGTGAGAAGAGGGTGGGTGAAGGTTGAAGGAAGAAGGGTTGGTGATGGTGGGGTTTGAGTGAGAGAGAAGGAGGAAGAAGATAATAAGGTAGGGAGAGAGAGAGAGAGAGAATAATAGAGAGAGAGAGAGAATGAATTTGTGACAGTGATGGGAGTGGGTCTAGGGTTGGATAATGAAACCAACTTTTTCATTTTTTATTTTTTTATTTTTTTTAACGGAGAGAAAAAAAAATACATTAAAAAAAATTGCAATAAGAAATTTTTTAGTTTTTATTTTTTTCAAATTCTGACACTTCGCACCACCCCTCGCACCTGCATATAAAACAAGGCCCAATTTTTTTTTCAGCAAATTATTCTGCACATGCGGGACCTAGGCCACACGTGCGGCTCTTGTGTCGCACCATACCTTGCATCTGCATATAAAACAGTATCAAACAAAGGAACCATGATTTGTGCCGCACGTGCAGGAATTTATGTATTTATTTATTTTTAACCCAAGTACAACCCAAAAACTTCAAACCATTTCTACCTTCATGTTGCATCTAAAATATGTATTGCACTTTGAAAACATTTAAATGCTCAACAAAGGTATAATCTTCACATGAAAACCATGGGTACTACTTTTCTCCCTGACGATGTTTGTAACTTTTCCTATTCTCCAACAGGGTGACAGACTAGGTTGATTCGGTATCCAGAATCAAGGCGTCTAAAGCTAACTAGACCTATGAGGCTGCCATACAGAGTTCAAGCCGAGGTAGTTTTGAAGCAATCTCCACACCCCTGGGTATTTAAACTAGACTTTAGTCTCTAAAATTCCAAACCTTTGCGTTCTAGGCTTTGCCATTTGAACTCTAGTTTCCACCGCCTAAGTTGGTCTCCTGGGAACTCACTACAAACACAGTTAGGTGGCTATACTGGACTATCAGATGCCATTCGGGCACGGCTAAAACCAAAGGAATTACACCTTTAGAGGATTTAAAGTCTCTTAGACTCAAAGCAATTATGATGGAAGATATATTGGGTCCATCAAGTGGATAACCTCAATCATCTCCCCTCTTTCAATACCATATACATAATGTTTCAGTCTTTGGCCATTTACCTTGAAGGTCGTACCATCTTGTGGATTTTTAATTTCAACCGCCCCATGCAGAAATACTTCGATAACCTCATATGGGCCATCCCACCAAGACCGGAGTTTACCCAGAAACAATCACAATTTGGCATTGAACAGCCACACTTTTTGGTGAGGCTTGAAAGACTTACGAGAAATGTGTTTATCATGAAATGCCTTAGTCCTAGCCTTGTAAATTTTGGAGCTCTCATATGCATCATTGCAGAGCTCCTCTAACTCATTGAGTTGGAGTTTTCGATGGTCATCGGCTTTGGTCATATCAAAATTGAACTTCTTAATGGCCCACAAAGCTTAGTGTTAATAGGGAGATGTCACGCTTTCTCGAACACAATCCTACATGGAGACATCCTGATAGATGTCTTATATGCCGTGTGATAGGCCCAAAGTGTATCAACCAACCTAGTGGACCAATCTTTCTTATCGGGCCTCACAATTTTCTGGAGGATGTGTTTGACTTCCCTGTTAGAAACCTCTACTTGACCACTAGTCTGGGGGTGATAAGGAGTGCCAACTTCGTAAGTGATCATGTATTTGCACACCAATGCCTCGAAGAATCAGTTGCAAAAAGTTTGTCATCATCATTAATTATGGCACGTGGGAACCCAAAATGACAAAAAATCGTTTAATAGAGGAATGTAATCACAACTTTGTGGTCATTCATTCTAGTGGCCACTGCCTCAACCCACTTGGAGACATAGTCCACGACCACCAAAATGTATTCAAATCTAAAAGATAGTGGAAAGGGACCCATGAAGTCATTGCCCCAAACATCAAAAAGTTCAACAATCAAAATAGGGGTCATTGGCATCATATCTCTTCATGACATAGAGCCCATTCGTTGACAGCACATACAAGCTCTACAGAAGATATGGGCATCTTTGAAGATAAAGGGCTAGTAGAACCCACATTGTAAAACCTTGGTGGTCGTTTTCTGTCTTCTGAAATAGCCGCCATATGCATGAGAGTGACAAAAAGTGAGAATGCTATGGGTTTCACTCTCAGGCACACAACGCCGAATCACTTGATCCGGACAATACTTGAACAATTCTGGGTCTTTCCAGAAATAGTGCTTGACTTGTGAGAAAAATTGGTCTTTGTCTTGCTTAGACCAAGTTTTAGGAATTTGCCCAACCGCCAAGTAATTCATTATGTAAGCAAACCACAGAAGGGTCAGTTGTGACACCCTAAAATGTTGCTCGTCCAGGAACGAGTCGTGCAAAGCTAAGGGATCACTCATGTGCTCAATAAGGATTCGGGATAGATGATCCAGAATGACATTCTTAGATCCCTTCTTGTCCTGAATTTCTAGATCAAACTCTTGAAGGAGTAGAATCCACCTAATCAAGGTTTTGTCTATTTTTTGGACAATAAGTACTGCAAAGCGACGTGGTCAGTGAACACAATGACTTTAGAACCTAGGAGGTAGGACTAGAACTTATCAAGTGCAAAGACAATAGCTAGTAACTCTTTCTCAGTGGTAGTGTAGTTTAATTGAGCATCATAAAGAGTATGACTAGCATAGTATATAACATGGGGCACTTTATTCACCCTTTGGCCCAAGATAGCGCTAAAGGCATAATCAGATGCATCGCACATAATTTTGAAAGGAAGAGACCAATCAGCGGATTACATGATGGGGATAGTAGAAAGTGTAGCTCGGAGTGTTTTGAATGCCACCAAACATGCTTTGTCAAAGACAAACAGGGCATCCTTGGCCAATAGAGTGCACAAGGGGTGTGAGATCTTACTAAAGTCTTTGATAAATTCACGGTAAAAACCCGCGTGCCCTAAGAATGAATGCACTTGGTGCACAAAAGTAGGTGGGGGCAGGCCAGAGATCTAGTCCACCTTGGCCTTATCGACCTCTATACCACTAGGGAACACAATGTGTCCCAACACAATACCCTCTTGAACCATAAAATGGCTCCTCTCACAACTCAAAACAAGGTTTATCTCCACACAATGAATAAGGACTTTAGTTAAGTTTTGGAGATATTCCTCAAAAGACGGCCCAAACATCAAGAAGTCATCCATGAAGAACCAATGGGCATTCGGTGATAGGCGAAAGTGCCAAAAGGACATGTGAATGTGGTCTTTTCCTAGTCATCAAGATACACAGGAACGTGATTGTAACCAAAATAGCCATCAAGGAAACAATAGTAGCTCTGCCCTGCTAACCGCTCTAGGATTTGATCAATAAAAGGCAATGGAAAATGGTCCTTTCTAGTCATGGAATTCAGTCTCTTACAATCAATGGACACTCGCCATCTAGTGGTGGTTCGTGTAGGGACTAACTCTCCTTGCTCATTCTCAACAATAGTGATGCCCGATTTCTTGGGCACCACTTGTGTGGGGCTCACCCACTTGCTATTTGAGATAGGGTATATAATATCCACATCCAACAACTACAACACTTCCTTTTTTACTACCTTTTTCATGTTAGGATTAAGCCTCCGCTACATTTCATGAGAAAGTTTGGCGTCCTCCTCTAAATGTATATGATGCATGCACACGGTGGGATCTGTCCCTCTCAAATCGGCCACCAACAACCCTATAGCACTATAATGTGCCATGAGAACGCCAATTAATTGACTCTCCTACGCCACAAGTAAGGTAGATATAATGATGACTAGTAAAGTATCCTAAGGCCCTAAAAATGCATACTTGAGTGTGGTCGGGATTGGCTTTAACACAAATGTAGGCAGTATGACTAAGGATGGTATGGTAGGCTCTCTAGGCAGAGGAGGAAGGGACTCAAACCGGTTTTTTTACGGAGGAAAATCCAGTGTAGAAGAAGAATAAAGGAAATCATTCATTTCCTCAATTAGCTTGTCAATACCAAAATCGTCAAACCCAAAATGAGTTAAACAAGCCTCTAAAGGGTCCTCTACGAGAATGGAGGATAATGCCTCCTCTACTATCCTGCCCACAACATCCACAAATAAGCATTCTTCTCTTTTATAGGGTTGTTGGGATGCTTGGAACATATTAAGTTTCACTTGTATATTCTCAAATGAAAAATCCATAACCCCGGTATGACAATTAATACATGTATTAGCCGTAGCCAAGAAATGTTGACCTAAGATCACCGGGATTTATTTCCTTGAGCTGGTTCTCGGTTCTATATCTAAACCCATAAAATCAACAGGAAAATAAAACCTATCGACCTTTACTAGCACATCCTCAATCATGCCACGTGGCACTTTGAGGGACCGGTCAGCCAACTGAAGTGTGATAGTAGTGGGCTTTAACTCGCCAAGCCCAAATTCCTCGTACACAAAGTACGACAACAAATTGACACTAGCCTCTAAATCTAACAAGGCCCTATCAATGAAATAATCCCCTATAATGCATGTGACGGTTGGGGCACCTAGGTCTTTAAGCTTGGGGAGTGTGTCACTCAATAAAATGGAGCTTACTTGCTCTATGAGTACGACCTTTTGGGACATGTGTGTCCTAGATTTATGTTTTTGTGTACATAGGTCCTTCAAATTTTTTGCATAGGAGGGCACTTGTTTAATCGCCTCCAACAGGGAGAGGTTGATTTTAACCTTTTTAAAAACCTCCATCATCGCTTCCATGGATGCCACATTCTTATTGAAAGGAGACGTTGTATTAAGGCATTGGGGAAAGGGTGCCTTAGGCACATATGGTGCCTTAGACTCATGTGAAGTACTAGGGACTAAGTCATCCCCCTTATGTGTTTCTCCCTCACCCTTACTCTCATTGGGTTTACTACCGTGGTCACCCTTCTTAGCCCTAGTTGTATCAGACGCAACTGGATAAGGCCCTAACTCCCTTTCACTCCTTAAAGTAATCACTGCTTGCACCTATTCATGGTGTTTTCCATTCCCACTCGACCCCTCTACCCCATATTGACCCTTAGGGTTGGCCACAGTCTGACTCGATAATTTTTTCTCCTTTCTCCTATCATGTTATTAGCCATTTGACCTAATTGGGCCTCTAGCTTGGCAATGGAGTGAGGGTGGGAGCGAACTACTGGTGCTAACCCCTTAAGCTCTGAAAGAACTTCCAATATCTGAAGGCTGAGTTGCCTTGAGGAACAGGCAGGGGTTGTGGTTGTTGGTAAGATTGTAGTGGACGGTAAGAAGATTAGTTGGCAAAATTATTAAATTCTGCCCTGGTGGTGGAGAGTTGTAAGAAGTGCCTTATGAAGGAGGTCTCCAAGAAAAATATGAGTGATTTCTTCATCCCGAGTTATATATGTTGGAATATGGGTCATTACTCGGTTTGGAGAATCCTTAAGCCACATTCATATGCTCTTGGACTAACTTTGAAAATTGTGATGCCAAAGGGCACTCACTCAAGTAATAAGCAGGGCTCGTACAAATAACACATGCCTAGTGAAATTGAGGTTGAACTTGCAGTGTAGGGGCATGTCCTGAAGCTCTACGGAACAATGCTTCTACTTGTTAGGCTAACTCTACATTGTACCCTCCCTCATTTATGCCCCCTCTTTTCGGGGATCAAACTATAGGTTGCCAGACTTGCCAGGTTGCAGAGGCATGGTGAAGGGAATTATCACTTAGGTTCTCAAATAGTTGCCATGGCTCGGTATCATTATTTGACACGAATGTCCCAGCACAAGAAGAATCCACCATTTGGCGGTGAGGCTTAGTTATGCCATGGTAAAAGGTCTGAACAAGTTGCCAATCATGCACTTGGTAGTGGGGACACTGTTCTTTCCCATGTTTCAAGAAATTGCTCGCCATCAATTTGAGCAAAATTAGTGATGGCTCGCCTAAGCTGGTTAGTCTTACCAATGGGAAAGTACTTCTCCAAAAATTTCTACTGTAATTGGTCTCATGTTGTGACAGAATTAACAGCTAGGGAGTTCAGCCAGTGTTTGGCTTTGTCCTTCAGTGAAAATGGGAACAGTCGCATCACTAAGGCCTCATTGGTGAAATTTTGGATCTTCACTGTAGAGCAAATTTTCAGAAATTTATGCAGATGTTTGTAATGGTCATTATGAGCTGGTCCATGAAATGATGGGAGCATTTGGATGGTGCTGGACTTAATCTCATAATGAGTAGTGGTGGTGTCAGGTAATTGAATGCATGCTGGTGATTTATATACAGTGGGTGTGAAGTAATCCTTAATGTTGTGTTTGGATGGGGGATTTGAGGAGAGATTGGAAAGGGAAATGGAAAAGGTAGGTGAAATGTGAACAAAATATACCTATATTTCACCTAGTTTCACACACCCTTTTCCTTTCCCTTTCCAGATCCCCCAACCAAACAAAATGTAAGGGTCCGATTGGGCCCACTCAAGACATTTGGGTTCGCTATCTTTAATGGTTCTAAGTATGGATATGGACATTCAAGCCTAGGAACACGGGAAGAGGCTTTAAGGTTCCTAAGAGTCCTTTCTAGTTCAAGGTCCAAACTCCACAATTCAAGGCAGCAAGAACAACGCTCGTGCACACACCACTCACACACACACACACACACACACACACACACACACACACTAGGTTTCGACTATTGTGCACTAAGTTATGAAAGCAAAATACCAAAGGAGAAAATACTCACAGTGATTTAACAAAAATGCTTTACTCGTCTTGTGGGTGCGTGATGTGTAGACCGTTGTTCCTAATCTCCACTTGAGCTCTCTATGTTTAGCACTGGTGCTTTGCTTGCGAGCATTTGCTTCTTCTTCTTCTTCTTTTTTTTTATTTATTTTATTTATTTTTTATTTTTTATGCACTTTGGTGCTGCAGTTTGTTTTTGAAGCCCGGTTGCGCTCTGCTCACACTTTGGTCATAGCTCCACTTGCAAAAACTCTACACACTTAGCAACACGAAAGCATAAAATGCTAAAGTAAAAATTAAAATAAGAATATAACTTTAAATTAATTAATTTTTCTAGAAGTCCTTAGCAACGGCGCCAAAATTTGGTGGGTGTCGTACACACCAAAAATAAACACTAAACTGTACCAAATTCCATAGAATAATGGTAAGTCTAGATATCGATCCACATGGACAAATAAGAAATTAAACTAATTTGATTGTTAGATTTCTAATTTAATTTGATTAAAAAGATGATGTTTCATAAACTAATAATAACTACAATAACTAAGAATTTGACCTAACAATTAAAAGTGAAATTAGGGTTACTGATTTTTTGGGAAAAAACCTAGGGTAATGAATTCACCACTAGTTACATAAATAAGGTCTCAATTTGAAAATCAATTATGCATGGTTCAAACCAAATAATACTTTGCAACTATAAGTTTGAAGCATTGATCAAGAAAATTACCACGTTCAACATATAGGCATAAACCATCTCAAGTAGCACGAGTCATTCGCTCTATACTAGGGTAACAAAATGACTCGTCTCTCGTAGTATGGCTCGTCTCATACCTTGAATATGAAAGAACAAAAAACCATTGCATGGAGAGCATTCAACAATCATAGAAAGAAGAATACTTGAAGAAATAATGAAAAATATATTTAAAAACTTCTTGAATATCATACAACTTGTTTAAACCATTACATAATCAAAAATCAAGAAGAAATCCCTATTTACTGGGCTAGGGTTTCATCAAAACGCTAGGAATAGAAGAACCAGCCACTCATGGAGGAGTGGGAAGAGGTAAAAGAAGAGAAAACCACCATCAGAGATATTTTTGAAGCTTGAAAACCCTTCTCCCCAAACCCTAGACCCTTCTATCCTTTGGAAAATCTCAGAACCCCAATCCAGCCTTTTCTTTTGTCTTTTATATCTCCAGATTTTCCCAACATGTTCAAAACATCGGGCACAATTTTCAAGGCACGACTGCAAGTGTAGGAAATACCACCCCTTGTGCGGAGAGGGTTTCGTACGTGCGGGAAAAACCTTCCGCATCTGTAATTTTTGCATTAACTGTTTGGCTTCATTGGTTAGGTCGCATGTGCGAGAAGTGTCCTCCGCACGTGTGGCAAGTCCTTTTCTAGCTAAAATGCTGTGTTTTTGCTCATTTTGTGCTCCAACCGCATCAAACCTGATTGACATTATACAGACATAAAATATAAAATTTAACTGGCAAGTAAGGTTAAGGGATCCTAATTACCGGCCTCAATGCAGTATAGTTCGGCCTCGATCAATGCCTAAAAGAACATTAGGATGAATATATGCACATGATAATGTTCTTTAAAAATTGTTGAAAAGAGAGTGTTCGTTCGAGCAGACCTTTGGCCGCTCGAACGGTCTGCATGGTCTGTAAAAGTACTAGACGAACTCAAAGTAGGCTTGAGCAAAGACATGATCGCTTGAGCGAAATGCAAAGAAAAGTTGAGTTAGCTCAAGCGAACACTTGGTCGCTTAAGCCTTAGGTAAAGTTCTGCAAAAATACTGGATTTATCGCTCGAGCGAAGAGGTCGAATTCTGGGTTTTCAAAACTGGAAATTGAGTTCCAAACATGAGTTTAAAGTTCAAAAACTTGCATGGTTGGTTCAAACACTTGAAAACACTTTGAAAAACTTGAATACAAAACCAATTTGAAGTCATTAACTCAAACACCATAAATCATACAAAATTGAACTCAAGAACTTCATGCATGTAAAGAATTGTTTCCAAACTCTTTTCAAAGCTTTCAAAACAACAAATTAAGCCTTTAAAACTTTGAATTCTTTGATGCATGTGAAATTCAACTCCGAAACTCAACATAGATGGTAAAATTCTTGCTCAAAATGATGAATGATCACATATTTAACCATGCATGTACCTAAAACTCAACTATCATCATCTTTCTAGCAATTTGTTTTTGATAACTCATATTTGACCTTACTTGCTACATGAATACAAAGCTAAATGGCTAATTAACATGAATTAGCGTTTAATTTCATACCTAGAGTCTTTAACTTGAAGAATTCTTGTAAAATCTTGAGCTTCTCCTTTCAATTCAACAAAATTAAGCCTTCCTCTAGATTTTCTCTGACTCTATCTCTGCAACCCATTCCAACAAAATGCTCAAATGAATGAGCTCAAACTCTCTCTTATAGCTTATATATAGGTAGGATTAGATTAGGCTAATTAACAAGGTTAAGGCTAATTAATTTAGTTTAATTCTAATTGATTTTATCTAATTAATTTTAATCTGAATCAAATTTTACTTAAACTTCTTAATAAGTTCTAAATATTGTAATTAGTCCATTAAACTTGTCAATTTTGGTTTCTCAATTCATTTAGGCCTTCAATTTTGATTCAAAGCAAACATTCTGACAGATTTTCATAATCAAATAGATATAAACAAAATTAAGCACATTATCATGCAAATGCACATATAATATGCAATAATGATATAAATGTTGGGGTCACCACCATCTCTCCCCTTTAGAAGGTTTAGTCCTCCAAACTTAAGTTACCTTCATTCGAAAACAAATGCGGATACCATTGACATATCTCATCGTCTTTCTCCTATGTAGCTTCCTTTCCATAGTGTTCTTTCCACTCCACCTTCACCATTGGAATTGATCTATTTCTTAATTGTTGCACTTGCCTATTAATAATCTGTACCGGCCATTCTTCATATTTCAAATCATCATCTAAAACTATTCAGTGATAATCTATAACAAGGAACGGGTCTTAGAGATAACCTCAAAGAATTAACACGAGAAACACATTATGCATATGTTCTATCCCCGATGGTAAGGCTATTCAGTAGGCAACTGGGCAAAGTCTCTCTAAAATCTAAAACAGTCCGATATAGCGAGGGGCCAATTTCTATTTCCTACCAAACCTCGTTTGCCCTTTCATTGGTGTGACTCTGATGAACACAAGATCACCCATTTCATATTCCAAATTCCTTCTCTTCTGGTCCGCATAACTTTTCTATCAGTTTTGAGTGGTTTCGAGCCTTTGTTATATAAGCTTTATCTTTTTGGTTGTTGCTTGCACAAGTTTTGATCCATACAAAACTCTATCCTCAACTTCTGTCCAACAAATCGGAGACCTACACTTCCTCCCAGATAGTGCCTCATATGGTGCCATGCCGATACTAGCTTGGAAACTGTTGTTATACGTAAACTCCACCAACAATAAGTATGTTTCCCAACTGCCTTGGAATTCCAACGTACATATACGAAGCATGTCTTCTAGAGTTTGGATAGTTCCTTCAGCTTGCCCATTGGTTTGCAAATGAATAGCGGTACTAAACCTCAACTCTGTTCTCATTGCTTTTTGAAGACATTGCCAAAACCTAGATACAAACTTAGGGCCGCTATACGAAACAATAGATACCGGAACTCCATGCAAATGAATAATTTCATCGATATAAATGGCAGCAAGTCTATAAGCATTAAAGGAGGTTTTCATGGGAAGAAAATGAGCAGATTTAGTTAACCTATCCACAATAACCCATATAGAATTCATACCTTTAGGTGTTCGAGGTAGGCCAATGATAAAATCCATGGTTATGTGCTCCCATTTCCATTTTGGAATAGGAAGAGGTTGAAGCAATCTTGTCGATTTTTGATGTTCAACTTTAACTTGTTGACACTGGAGACATTTGGAATTAAAATCAGCAATTTCTCTTTTCATATTAGGCCACCAATACATTTGTTTCAAGTCTTGATACATTTTGGTATTTCCCAAATGCATTGCGAACTTTGATTTATAAGCTTCCTCCAAAATTCTTCTTTTCAACTTTGTAACATTAGGAACACAAAGCTTCCCTAGAATTTCAATACTTGATCTTCAATGGTAAACCCCGATCTTGGCTTGGTTTCAGACTCATCACATAATCTTCTGAGGAACTCATCGTCTCTTTGCTTCTGTTTGATTTCTTCTATGATTGCTGGTTATGCAGACATTGTGGCTAACACACTGTCTTGTCCATAATGTACAACTTCTATTTCTAGCCTTTTCAATTCCAACAAAAGTTCCTTCTATTCTGTAAGTAGACATGCCAAATTTCCTACATTCTTCCTGCTAAGTGCATTAGCCATGGTGTTAGCTTTATTCGGATGGTATTGAACTTGCAAGTCATAATATTTGATCAAATCTAGCCATCTCCTTTGACGCATATTCAATTCTTTTTGAGAGAAGAAGTACTTCAAACTTTTATGATCCGTATACACTTCACATTTTGCTCCATAAAGATAATGGCACCAAAATTTCAGTGCAATGACAATGGCAACAAGTTCCAAGTCATGTGTCAGGTAATTCTTTTCATGTGGTTACAATTGTCGAGACACATAAGCAATTACCTTACCATTCTGCATTAAAACACAACCCAAACCTTTGTAAGCAACATCACTATATATCACAAAACTTTCTGTTCCTGATGGTAATGTCAAAATCGGTGACGTGGTTACCCTTGTCTTCAACTCTTGAAATGCAGACTCTCTTTGGTCTGTCCATACAAATGGTTCTCCTTTCTGAGTAAGTTGAGTGAGAGGCACGGCTATCTTTGAAAAATCTTTCACAAATCGTCTATAGTAACCTGCCAAACCCATAAAACTCCAAATCTCTATTACATTAGTTGGAGTAGGCCAATTCACAATTGCCTCAACTTTCCGTGGGTGAATGGATATACCATGCCTATTAATAATATGTCCCAAGAAAGTAATTTCATCTAAGTAGATTTCACACTTCTTAAGTTTCCCATACAATTGTTTCTCCCTAAGTGCTTGAAAGATTATTCTCAAATGTTGTTCACGGTCTTCTTTATTCTTAGAATAAATCAGAATATCATCTATGAACACAACAACAAATTCATCCAAAAACGGTTTGAAAATCTGATTCATTAGGTCCATAAAGGTCGCAGGTGCATTAGTAATTCCAAAAGGCATGACTAAAAATTCATAATGTCCATACCTGGTTCGGAATGCAGTTTTCTTGTAACGCCCTGAAATAAGTAGCATTGACCCATCTTATAATAGTGCTACAATTGATAAACAATCTCATAACTTCTATTTATTATATATCTTTGATCAATACAAAAGATGACATATGCAATATATATTCACAAATTCTAGATTCTAAATCTATATCATATGTGTGAGAGCCGAGTAAATGGCAGAATCAGAAGCGTACACTCTGGAAGACAGATATTACTCAGCTCCATCCTGCACGATCAAGAGGTCGAATGCAATAGGTAGGCCGAGTATCTATTGAACTATGAAGCCGAGTAAATAAGCGGATGATGAGTGAAAAGTGGGCCAGGCCCCGAGGCCCAGGAAATGAGTATAAATAAAGGAACAACAGACGAAGAAAGGTTTGAGAGAACTAGTATGCTTAACTTAAAATACAAGCAACCCAGAGAGAGTAGAAACTGACTTGTCCGTTGGAGTGCTAATTCCGGTACCCCCGACCGGAGTGTTCTTTTCTTTTCAGGTGTCTATTTGAGGATCATGAGCGTCTCCCAAGATCAGAAGAGTACTTCCAAACCATTTCTCCACAATTGGCACCGTCTGTGGAAATACTCAAATACATCCATGGCGAGCGTAACGGAGGACCCTTCGATAGTCACTGATGAAACCACACAGAGAGATGACCTCACTCCAACAAACATGCTTGGACCGAAGACTATTGCCGCAAGACGCGCCTTGAACTTCACCTCACCCTCGACTTCAGAGCATGAGACAATGCAGGTGATCATGGAACAAGCAAAGCAAAACGAGCAGAGATTGAAGAACACGATCGCTGAGAATGAACGTCT
Source organism: Camellia sinensis (assembly GCF_055761805.1). NCBI lineage: Eukaryota > Viridiplantae > Streptophyta > Magnoliopsida > Ericales > Theaceae > Camellia > Camellia sinensis. Next base: position 149,658,194 of record NC_138963.1, read on the forward strand.
CCGTCAAGATTTGGCCTTGGAAGTGGCGAAGTCTAAACAAGTTGTACGCCTAGATCAGGAACGACCTCCGAGGACAGGTGGTCGACGACCTCGAGCTCGACAAGACGACACTGATAGCGACTCCGACTCATTATCCCCGGAGCCCAAGAAGAAGGAGTGACCTGAAACTACCAGTTCTTCTGAAGGGGGTCCCCGTATAAGGCATAAGCGAAGAAGAAACAGTTCAGATGAAGAAGACCAGCACGATCCCTTTGTCCGACGGATTGCAAAGGCAGTGCTACCCAAGAAATTCAAAGCACCGTCATTCACCTTGTACGACGGTAAATCAGACCCCACCGATCACATCTGCTATTACAAACAAGCCATGACACTGCATGCAGACGACGAGGCTCTCATGTACAGAATATTTCCAAGCAGCTTGGGACCACTAGCTGTCAGGTGGTATTATAAACTGGAGCTAGCTTCGATCAAGAGCTTCCACCAACTCCAAAAATCCTTCAAGGCAAGGTTTATCACTAATGAGGTCCAGCCAAAGCAAGCCGATTCCCTCTGGGCAATGCAGATTCAACCGGGAGAAACCCTTCGTGCGTATTCGGTGCGGTATTGGGAATGTTTTAATCTGGTAGATGATGTTTGCAACGACTCCATGGCCATTACCGCCTTCAAGATGGGGCTGCATCTCGACAGTGCCCTCCGCAGTCTTTGACCATACGGCCCCCCAAAACAGTCTGGTCTTTGATGAAGAAAGTTGAAGAATACTATAAAGTGGAGGATGATGCCTTGCGGGTTAAAGCCGTAAATGTGACCAACAAGACGGCTCCTACCGAAATTGCTCAGCCGTTAAATTCTGTACCACCTCAAAGCCCTGAACCACGGCATTGGGCTAAACGAGAAAAGAGACGGGATTCTCGCCGATCAAACGACCAATGCTCTCACCAGGCAAATGAACAGCTACAAGTCGATAGCAGACGCACAAGGCGCGCCGATAAGAAATATACGGAGTTGATGGAGCTGATTAGCGCGGTCCTGACCAAAATCCAACACCTTCCATTCTTCAAATGGCCGTCCAAAATAGTGGGACCTTCTGACATAAGAAGACGGGATAGACGGTGTGAGTATCATAAAGACCATGGCCACGATACTGAGAGTTGTTATGCATTGAAGGATCACCTGGAGGAATTGGTACAAGATGGTAGGCTACAACAGTACGTTTGAAAAGACAACTCAACCAAAGTAATAGCCTTAAGACAGGACTCCCCTCCACTCGGCGTGATCCACATGATATACAGCCTGCCAATATCATCAGCAGTGCATACGATTCAGTCGAATCCCAACCCTCAAAATCAGTTCACTCCGGCAAAACTTCCCCATGAAGCTACGAGCATTACTTTTGATGATTCAGATTTGGCTAGAGTGACACTTCCCTACATTAATCCCTTAGTAATTGAGTTGCGCATCAACCGATTCCCCGTTGAGCATGTACTCATTGACCCAGGGAGCACATCAAAAGTTATGTATTACAAGACATTCACCAAACTTGGCCTCTCTGAATCGGATCTCTCTCTGGCTTCCTATCCGCTATTCGGTTTCAACGCCAATCCAGAATACCTGTTGGGGAAAATTACATTACCTGTTCGAGCGGGCTCTCGAAGAGTGGAAGTGGAATTCTTGGTCGTTAAGCTGCTGTCGCCGTATAACCTCATCATGGGGCGAAATTGGTTGCACACCATACGGGCTGTGCCGAGTACCTATCATCAGCTGCTGCGCTTTCCAACAGAACGCGACATTAAGCAAATCTGTGGCTCCCAGAAATCGGCACAAGCATGTTATCTCCTTGCTAAAAAAAAGCCAAAGGTGCTGCAAGTGAACTCTGTTGAAGTGACAAATCAGGAGAGCCTCGACGATGTTGAGCGGCTCCCCAATGAAAAGGCCACGGAAGCCCTAGATCGAGTTGAAATCAACAGAAACCCAGACAGGTTCTTCATGGTCGGCATCTCCCTGAGTCAAGCCGACAGACAACAACTAATTTCCTTCCTGCTCGGCAATCTTGATGTATTTTCATGGACTCCATATGAGATGCCGGGTGTAGATCCATCTACTTCGTAGCACTGTTTAAGTGCAAGCTGATCATTCAGAAAAGCCAGCGATCAGCCGTAGAGCATACTGCCGCCGACGTTGAAGAAGTTGACCGGTTGCTTGATGCCGGAGCAATTAGGGAAGTGAACTACCCTACATGGCTCTTTAATACTGTGGTTGTGAAGAAGAAAAATGGGACTTGGCGAGTCTGCGTCGATTTCACAGACCTAAACAAAGGCTGCCCCAAAGATTGTTTTCCTCTCCCCAGGATAGACTAACTTGTAGATGCTACAGCGCGTCATCAGCGTATGAATTTCCTGAATGCCTATAGACGCTATCATCAAATCGCTATGCATCTGGATGATCAAGACAAAAATGCATTCCTTACCCTAAGAGGAACCTATTGCTATAAGGTTATGCCTTTTGGGCTGAAGAATGCAGGGACAACTTACCAGAGACTAGTCACCACCATGTTCAAGGAGCAACTCGGCCACACTATGGAAGTGTACATTGACGATATGGTGGTCAAGTCCAAGGAAGAGCAGAATCATATAGCCGATTTGGAAGAGACATTCGGCATTCTACGCAAATATGGAATGAAGTTGAACGCTTCCAAATATGCGTTTGAGATTGGCTCTAGAAAGTTCTTGGGTTACATTGTCAACCATAGAGGAATCGAAGCCAACCCAAGGCCAATCACAGCAATCTTGGAGCTCAGGTCCCCTCGTTCAGTAAAAGAGGTTCAAAGGTTGATGGGGATGGCCGCAGCACTCAACAGGTTCATCAGTCGGTCCACAGATCGCTGCCGACAATTCTTTCATACATTACGACAAGGCAAGGCTTTTGAATGGTTCGCCGAATGCGAAGCCACTTTCAACAGCCTCAAGACCTACCTCCGCTCAGTACCACTCTTGATAACACCTACTGTTGGTGACCCGCTCATTTTGTATCTGGCAGTTTGCGACAGGGCCGTCAGCGCCGTACTGATAAAGGAAGAGCTGGGGGAGCAGCGGCCAGTGTATTATGTGAGCAAGGCAATGGTTGACGCCGAAACACGCTACCTTCCGCCGGAAAAACTTATCCTAGCCCTAGTCATGGCGGCAAGAAAACTAATGCATTACTTCCAGGGACATAGCATTGGGGTGCTAACAGATTATCCCTTCCGATCAGTACTATGAAGTGCAAAAGCATCAGGACGTGTTTCTAAGTGGGCTATTGAACTCGGCCAGTACGACATTCAGTTTCTACCTAGAACCTCAATCAAGGGACAGGTGCTTGCCGACTTTGTTGGCGAATTCACTGGGGGTCTTGCCGATTTCAAGCCTGATGAAATCCGATCGAAGCCGAACTGGAGAATTTATGTTGGGGACATTTGGCAGTTGTACTGTGATGGATCATCCAATCAGCGGGGCAGTGGAGCCGTAGTTGTAATCATGGTTCCCGACGGCGCAATAATTGAGCAGGCCATCAAGCTCAGCTTCAAAGCATCAAATAACGAAGTCGAATACGAAGCCCTTTTCGTCGGTTTGCGGAATGCACATCTCCTGGGTGCTCTACGTTTGCTTGTATTTTATGATTCAAAACTGGTGATCAATCAGCAAAAGGGGGAGTACGCGGCTAGAAACGATTGTATGGCGGCTTACATGAAAATGGCCAACTCCTTGCTGGCAAAATTTGACCATCATGAATTGAACCAGATAACATGTGATCAGAACATACATGCAGATGCCCTGGCTTGCCTAGCCTCCGCCATTAACTCAGAGATTAAACGGACCATCGAAATAGGTTTCATCTCGGAGCCGAGCATTGGCCCTTCGGAGGAAGTCCAGGTCAATGTCATAGAATCTGGACCAAGTTGGATGGATCCCATTGTTGCATTCCTGTCTTCTGAACAGCTCCCAGAGGACAAGAAAGAAGCGCACAAGCTGCGAAACAAAGCCCTGCGGTACTACTTGGATCCACAAGGAAGGCTTTATAAAAAATCCCTCTCTGGTCCATATTTGGAATGTGTGCACCCGGACAAAGTTGAGGAGCTTCTGACTGAAATACATGAAGGCAGTTATGGCGCCGATTCTGGCGGGCGGTCCTCGGCTCATCGAGCCGTGACACAGGGATATTACTGGCTGACAATGAGAGCAGATGCCGAATGTTACGTGAAAAAGTGTGAACAGTGCCAGAAGTTCTCTCCTTTGACCTACTTGCCTGCTGAAGAGCTAAGCTCCACAACCAGTCCTTGGCCGTTCGCCCAATGGGGACCTGACATCTTCAGACCACTACCTCGTGCCCCGGGTAACAAGCGATTTTTGATTGTCGCGACAGATTATTTTACAAAATGAGTAGAAGCGGAGGCACTTACGCACATCCGAGATACCGACGTGAAGCATTTTGTTTGGAGAAATATCATAACACGATTCGTCATTCCAAGAGCACTTATCTCAGACAACGGCACCTAGTTCGATTGTGGCGTCTATCGAGAGTTGTGCAGAAAGTATGGTATCCGGCCTTACTTTTCCATGCCGGCTTATCCACAAAGCAATGGTCAAGTTGAAAGCCTTTAACAAATTCATCTTGGACGGCATCAAGAAGAGGCTGGAGAAAGCTAAAGGCAAATGGGTCGAAGAGTTGCCGAGTGTGTTGTGGGCTCATCGAACTACGCCAAGGCGATCTACTGGGGAAACACCATTTGCTCTGTGCTTTGGAACCCAGGCAATCATACCCCTAGAGATCGGCCTCCCAACCTTGAAATTGAAAGTTTTTGATATGGGCCAAAACGACATGATGCTAGCCTTCGATTTAGTTCTAATTGAAGAACGAAGAGACTGTGCCCTTGCATCTGTGGCACGGTATCAACAACAGCTTGCTAAGTCGTATAATCAGTGCATCCAGCTGCGTCGCTACACACCAGGAGAGTTGGTCCTGAAGAAAGTACTTCCAGCTACCAGGAAATCGACCGATGGAAAATTGGGTCCTAATCGGGACGGCCCCTATCAGGTTGACTCGATCGTTGGAGTTGGGGCATATCGGCTAAAAGACATGTCTGGAAGGAGTCTCCCATGGCCCTGGAATTCAACATATTTACGTAAATTCTATCATTGATCCGATTTGTGGGTCTTGATACTTGTACATTTTTCTCTTTTGCAATGCAAAGTTTCTCATTTCTTCATTGCGCAATTCAGTTCACAAGTCTCTGAATTCAGAGCGCCCTTCGTGGATATCACGATTGGCCAATTAAAGTCTTTGGATTCGGAGCCCCATTGGCGCATGACGCCTTTGGGCCAATTAAAGCCTCCGGATTCGGAGCGCCCTTCGTGGATATCACGATTGGCCAATTAAAGTCTTCGGATTCGGTGCCCCGTGGGTGCATGACACCTTTGGGCCGATTAAGATTCCGGATTCGGAGCGCCCTTCGTGGATGTCACGATTGGCCAAGTCTCCGGATTCGGAGCCCCATTGGTGCATGACACCGTTGGGCCGATTAAGACTCTAGATTCAGAGCACAAGTCTCCAGATTCGGAGCCTTGTTGGTGCATAACACCTTTGGACAGATTAAGACTCCGGATTCAGAGTGCCTTTTGTGGATGTCACGATTGGCCAAGATAAGTCTCCGGATTCGGAGCCCCGATGGTGCATGACACCGTTGGGCCGACTAAGACTCCGGATTCGGAGCCCCATTGGTGCATGACACCTTTGGGCCGACTAAGACTCCGGATTTGGAGCCCCGTTGGTGCATGTCACCTTTGGGCCGATTAAGATTCCGGATTTGAAGCGCCCTTTGTGGATGTCACGATTGGCCAAGTCTCCGAATTCGGAGCCCCACCGGTGGATGACACCATTGGGCCGACTAAGACTCCGGATTCGGAGCACCATTAGTGCATGACACTGTCGAGCCTGGGCCGAATGAGGTGCCGAATTTCGACAGTCGTATCCATATGTTTGGGCCGAATTCGTGGCACCTTGCGCAATTTACGTTTCGGCCAACTATGTATATTTTCATGGTCATGGTCATTTTATCAAACAAGTATAATTTCATACTATCATAGTTGGAAGAAAAAGATCATAATATCATAATTAAATTCACTTATAAAATAGTAGGTACAACAACAAAAACATTCTGAAAAATATATGTCCTCATTAAACTACTTTTGAATACATTATTAATTAAACAATAAGTAAATACAAAATGTATTTATTTTTACATAAAAGTTTATGTGGCGCCACCTTCATCGTCACTCTTCTCTATCTCGTACGCGTCAAAGGGAAGATTGCGGCGATGATATAACGGTGAAGCCGACTGAACACCTGCTGCACGGAGGGTATCCGCGGCCTTCAGTGCCTCGATCCACCCATGCTGAAATCCCCGATTTTCGCATCAGTAGACCTCCTCGATGAGGTTTTCCCTAGTTTTTTCCACTCCGACCTTCCGGCCTTCATGGAAGCCTTTTTCGTAAGCCCTAGTCTTAGCCGACTCAATCGCAAACATTCTAGCCGTATCCCGATCGGCGATCGCATGACTTATTAGCTGTTGTGTCACCCTTTCTTCCATGATCGGGTTAGACTTTCCGGCCAACTGCTCCTCACCAGCCTTGACCTTTCTCAGCTCATGCTCGGCCTTCTCCACGCGAGCTTCTAGGCTTCGAATGCGTTTGTCCCTCTGCTCTATCTCCCGTCGAGCAGCACGAAGACGCATACCGATTTCGTAGGAGGTGTACAGCCCCTTCACCGCCCTATGAATGCCCTCTCGGAACACTTCGAAGTCTCGTCGACTAACCATCGACTGCTGAACTTCTGGCAGAAAAATCTATCGCGCAAATTCTACTGCCACATTTGGATCTCAGATGATTGAATCTGCCTCCGTCATTGGTTTGTTATCGACAAAAACTGCAAAGCTCAATGGGCGTGGTGGCCCACTGGCTTTGCTGTACGGACGAGGGGAACTGCCCCGTTGGTGTTTCTCGTTTCTGAGTGACCTGCTTCGTCGACGAGGAGAATGACGCCTCTCTTGCTCAGCAGATGCTCTAGCCCCCGTTCAGGGAAGTTCGCCACCTCGATTCATCAAGTCCAGCTCCGCCAGTGTCTTGCCTTCCCCTTTGCTATTGAAGAATAATCTGCTAGACATTCATTCTTCGCTGCAGGGTTGAGTTTTGTTTAGTTCCTCGTACAGGGTTGAGTTTTGTTTGGACACAACCCCCTCTCTAGATAATTCATGGGTGCACCGCGTTCTCGAGGTGACCTCATTAATGCATGCATTCCGTAAGCCGCCGACTTTCGACTTCCAACTTCACCCCTGACCAGGGAAAATCCCTTAATTCAAACGATTAATGGCTCTCCACTCGAGTCGGCCAAATCCCTTGGCCTTAAGCTGAAAGGATCGTGCCTCAGCCATTTCACGAACCCGACTCATTCGGCGGTCCAATTCATATCTGAGGCAAGGGCAAGTTCCTTTATTTAAACCTAATGCCAATCGATTTATGCCACAACCATTCCCTGAACGAGTCCTATTCGGCTTATGAAGCTCATGCACTGGCTAGGGCAAGGGCAAATTTATTAATCTGATTGGCCAAGTATTTAAACCCAATGCCGATTGATTTATGCCACAACCATTCCATGAACGAGTCCTATTCGGCTTATGAAGCTCATGCACTGGCTGGGGCAAGGGAAGATTTATTAATCTGATCAGCCCAGTATTTAAACCCAATGCCGATCGATTTATGCCACAACCATTCCATGAACGAGTCCTATTCGGCTTATGAAGCTCGTGCACTGGCTGGGGCAAGGACATATTTATTAATCTGATCAGCCAAGTATTTAAACCCAATGCCGATCAATTTATGCCATAGCCATTCCATGAACGAGTCCTATTCGGCTTATGAAGCTCATGCACTGGCTGGGCAAGGGCAGATTTATGTCACAGCCATTCCATGAACAAGTCCTATTCGGCTTATAAAGCTCATACACTACCAGGGGCAAGGGCAGATTTATGCCAAAAGGATTGTACCTCAGCCATTTCACGAACCAGACTCATTCGACGGTCCAGTTCATATCTGGGCAAGGGCAAATCCCTTAATTCAAACGATCAATGGATTTCTACTCGAGTCGGCTAAATCCCTTGGCCTTAAGCTGAAAGGATCGTGCCGCAGACATTTCACAAACCAGACTCATTCGGCGATCCAATTCATATCTAAGGCAAGGGCAGATTCCTTAAATTTGAATCATGAATATCTGCCAACTTTTGAATCATCCGTCTTTTTAATAGAATAATTGTCTATTCATTTACAGAATAATTGACTATTCATTCAATTAAGTACAGGAATAACACAAAACAAGGAAAAATTTCATTTATAAACTAAATATAGACAAAGTATCACTTTATACATGAAGATCACCCTGAGCAAAAATAAAATAAAATAAAAGAAAATACATTAAAAATCCTAGGCAAAAACAACCAGTGTGTCATCCTAAATCAATCCTCAAGGTGCTCTAGGTCAGACTCCAGCAGCTCGATGTCCACTTGCTCATATGGAATTGGCATTGTCAATGTCACATTTGTAGCAGCAAGGGCTTTGAGCCAGCCATGCTTGAATCCCCGGTTTTCAAATTTAGGAACTTCCTCCACATAGCTTGTAAGGGCGGCGCATTGCCTGGCCTTGTACGCCTTGGAAGTCTCGGAGTCGGCTTTTTCTTTTGCCTTCTTCAAATCTTCCAATTCATTCTCCAGCTTGGCAATCACCTCTTGGGCTGACTTGAGCGCTTCATCGCTCGCGCTTGCCCTCTACTCGGCGACCAATCTCTGCTCTTCAGCATTTTTCGCTCTCTCCATTTCGGCATCCACCCTTGCACTCTCCATCGTCGCCCTTTCCGCCTCGAAGTTGGCCCTACTCCTTTCGGCCTTCACCTCCGATCTTAAAAGGCCGATTTCTTTGACGGCGTCATGCTGACGCCGCCCTATCTTGGCTATCCTACCGGCTGTCTATAAAACAGAAAATTAAAACCAAAACAAATATACATAGAAACGCAAAAGATAAGATTAAGATATATACTAGAAGAGCTGTCTGAGTGGCCAATGTAATTGCTAACACGTCCGGCTCTGAGTGGAAAGCCGCCTTGTCAACCGGCAATGAGACCAACGAAGCCAGGCTTAACGCCACGGCTGGGTCTTTCAAAGTCGATGCATCAGAGGAGATCGGCACGGTTTTTATCTTCGGCTGAACCACAAAAGAAATAACCACGTCCGACTCCTCCAAGTGCGACCGTTTTTCGACTGGGATTTCTTTAGAGACGGCCTCAAAATCGGCGGGTCGCTTTTCCCTACCCTTATTAGCCTCTGGAGTCAAACATTCAACCGACCGTTCCATCACAACAGAAACAATTTGAGCCGTTTCAACAACGACAACCGGCTTGGTTGATTCAAATAGGCAGCTTTGGAAGTAACGGCCTCGGCCTTCTGAAGGGCAGCCAAACGCTCAGCATTCGTTTTTCGTGCTAGTTGAGAAAGAGATTCCTTTGCCATACCCTCGGAATAGGAGCCGGGCAGATCTTCTAAACCGGTAAAAATATCTCCAAAGGAAAACTCCCTCCGACCCGAAGTGGACGGTGAGTTAGGCTGGTTAAAACCGGCTCTTCAAACGTTGAGGACTCAATGCCAAATCTAAAATAAACACGGGAAATAGGATTACAAAGAGAAGAGAAGAAAACTTACAAGAGGCAAAGGAGACAAGGAGTGACGGGGAGAAGTTGCAGAAGACGTGAGTCAGAGAAGGGATACTGACTGGCAATCCAAGAGGCTCAAATATTTGAAAAAGCATGCATTCGAAGGGATTGGAGTTTCAAATCGTATTAAATGTGAGAGATGCACGAATAAGGCGGGAAAGTATAATGATGACCAAAAGGCGTGTGCGTTCTGACATTTACATTGGGATAGGTGAAGCCACCTATCTTCTGTTTCTCTTGACTTTTCAAATTCAAAACTAAACACACCAATTAACTACAGTCAATGGAGAGTTTAGGAGGCAATTGTGGGAGCCGAATAAATGGTAGAATCAGAAGCGTACACTTTGGAAGACAAATATTACTCAGCTCCATCCTGCACAATCAGGAGGCCGAATGCAATAGGTAGGCTGAGTATCTATTGAACTATGGAGCCGAGTAAATAAGCGGATGACGAGTGAAAAGTGGGCCAGGCCCCGGGCCCAAGAAACGAGTATAAATAAAGGAACAGCAGACGAAGAAAGGTATATGAGAACTAGTATGCTTAACTTAAAATACAAGTAACCCAAAGAGAGTAAAAACTGACTTGTCCGTCGGAGTGCTAATTCCGGCATCGCTGACCGGAGTGTTGTTTTCTTTCCAGGTGTCTATTTGAGGACCACGAGCGTCTCCCAGGATCAGAAGAGTATTTCCAACCCACTTCTCCACAATATGACATGGATACAAGAGTAAAAAGGAAGGTAAAACCAAGTAATGAAATGACCTAATGGCTTCAATTTTCCAAGACGATGCTTGGTTATAACAAAATGAGTTTAAACTCAATACAAGTAAAGCCGGGGCTTAAACAAAATAATTACATCAAGAAACCAAAAATGAAGTCTTAAGTTCCAAGTCCTCTCAAGCTATGTCCTTGGTGGAGGCATATCATCAGCACCTGAAAGTTGTTTTCTACATAGGGTGAGCCAAAGGCCAGTAGAGATACTTTGACACAGTATATGAGTCTTAGCAAAATTATAAGGTGAATGCATATGCATGCCATTTTTCAAATATTCCTCGTTTTCCATCTCAAAACAATGCAATGCCAGATTATATATCAATTTATGAAAATAATCCTTTTGTACAAAAAACAGGGTAGTGGACACAAAACACTGGGAATCTCTAGATACGTGTCTGCCAGTATGCTATACAAGCACCTCCAAAGCCATTTTACCAGTACTATTTGGAAGGATCGGCACCAAATCGCCCAGGTTTTTGGACTTTCACCAAGGATACAGAGGCCAACATAATAACCACAACTACCCTCTAACCAGATTCACCAAAGTATTCACCAATTTTTCTCAAAATCAATACATTTACAATGTTCAATATGAAATGATGCTAAATGCACAATGTATGAGAAATTAGTTTCAATTCAACCTAATCCTCATGCAATATCTAGAACAATCAAGACTATCCTCTACCGATAGCCCAAAACAGACATTTCTATTCAATAGATAATTTCTAATCAAAAGATAAAATTTCATCAATTACAATGAGAGTAATACTACATATCCAACTCCACCATCATCATCATCAACATAAGCATTGTTCCAATTTCACAATACCCAACATCATTTTCCATTTCCCTTCATAATTTCAAACATAAAGCCCCTTTTGTTACAAAATCAATTTTAAGAAAAGATATCCATCATTTTAACAAAGCTCAACCATGACCATATCCCCACAACCTTTTTGAAGAACCCATTTGGAAAAACCCCTCTTTTGATTTCAAACTCAAACCCTTGGTTTTCCCAAAAATTCCCAAATCATTAACCTTTTTCAAAAGGCAAATAACTAAGCTAAAAATCATATAAAAGAGTCAAAGAAATCCCTACCTCAAAGTTGAAGACAAAAGAAAACAGGGGGTAGAACTTGATGAAGTCGAAAACACTAACTTCTCCAATTAGAACGAAGCCCTCGACGTGCTCAATCTTCTACTCCTAAGGTCTAGGGTGAAAAAAATCAAACGATTGAGAGTATTTGGAGCTAGAAGGTAAGAACTTAGAGAGAGTGTGTGTATGGATTTAGAATTTTGAAATGTTTAGAGAGAGAATGAGATGAAAAAGTGACTCAAAATGGTCTTTTCTTGGACTGATATACGCTTAGACCGCTCAAGCGAACAAACACAATAAGTGACACCGCCCGAACGACCAAAACAACCACTCGAGCACTCAATGACCAGCTTCTAGTAGTTTTGCAGACTGCAAAAGACTGCTCAAGCGCAGATATCACATTTCTAGTAGTTTACAAACTATAAAAGACCGCTTGAGCGCAAGAAAGGCCACTCGAGCGAAGAAGCAAAAATCTGGGCAATAACTCATGGAAAAACTAACTTTCCAACCTATTTCAAACACAACCAAAACTCCCAATAGTCAATCTCAACAAGCAAAAAGATGGAAATGAGATAAACAACAATTAAGTACACGGATGCTCAGAAAATGGTCGAGTCTAAACTAGAATACTTATATTTCTCATTGTCCTCGGCTTTAACATTCAATTGGTATCCCGATCTCCAATCAATCTTGGAGAACACTTAAGCTCCCTATAACTAATTAAACAAATCATCAATACGGGGTAAAGGATATTTGTTCTCGATAGTTACCTTGTTAAGTTCCCAGTAATCTATACATAAACGGTGTATCCCATTCTTTTTTTTCACAAACAAAACTGGCATACCCCATGGTGATGTGCTAGAACGGATAAACCCCTTATCAAGTAGTTCCTGCAATTGGACTTTCAATTATTTCATTCCAATGATCAGCATACGATATGAAGCCTTAGAAATCAGTTAGGTACCCAGTATCACGTCAATCACAAACTCAATTTCTTGGTCAATTAAATTTTATGGTAATTTTTCCAAAAACACATCCGGAAAATCTTTCACCACTAGAATACTATCTAAGGTAACAACTGTAGTCTGAACACTCAACACACACTACATAAATTTCTTTGACACTCCTTGTTAATCAACTTATGAGCTTTCATTGCGGAGATAAGTATGGTGGAGGAACTGCACCCTTACCCTCAAAATAAAACTTATCTTGACCCGAAGGTCAAAACATAACTCGTTTAGATGTATAATCAATAGTTGCAGAATATTTGAATAACCAGTCCACACCCAAAATTGCATCAAAGTGAGTCATGTCTAAAGGTTACAAATCAGCATACAAGATAGCATTCCCAACTAAAATCTCACATACAGGACAAATAGATAAACACAACATAGATCCCCCCGATGGTGATGAAACACATAACATATAATTCAAAGATTCCAAAGGTCTATTCAATTTACAAGCAAACATCATGGAAACAAAAGAGTGCATGGATCCTGAATCAATTAACACGCAAGCGTTTTCATCACAAATAGAGAGTGTAGCTGAAACTACAGCCTCTGTATTTTAGGTGTCCCTTGGGATGAGTGCAAGAACTCTCCCTTGTCAAAGATTTTCCCTTACTGCACTAGATGTTGTAGTGAGCTTAACTGTTGGAACCGAATTAGTTGAACTTGCAGCATCTCTATTACCTCCTTAACAAGGTTGTGTACAATTTTTAGCCATATGGCCCACTTTTCCACACTAAAAACAAGCTCATGAAGTTCGATAACACCTCGATGTTTTTTTTTCCACATATTGTATAGCTTGGCACTGAATTACCACTCTAATTTGAATTATTAGAAGCTTCAGCTTTTGACTTCTTGTTCATCGATGATGTTGTTCCTTTATTTGCATTAAAGCTTTGCCTTGTGCCCTTCCATTCAAAATTTTGGTTGTGAGTAGCCATGTTTGATTCTGACATCAATGCTCTATCCAATACATCAACGTACTTTGGCAATTTCAACACATTAATCTTCTTCTGAATCGAATCACGTAATCCTCCCTCAAACTTCCTGTCCTTTTTGTAATCCGTGTCAACCATATATGGCGCGAAGCGTGCCAATTTAGTAAATTGTGCTTCATATTATGTTATTGTCTTGTCCCCTTGTCTATGCCTCTCAAATTCAAACACTTTTCTATCCCAGATACATTCCGGGAAATACTTCTCATAGGAGATCTCCAGAAATTGAGCCCAATCAGTGCCCCTATTTTTATCTCGAATCAACATATATCATCTCCTGGCTTCATGCTCTAGCGTGAATGCAGCCAATAGAACTTTCTGAGCTTCTGTACATGGGAACACTTCAAATAGTCTTTCAATTCCTAAGACCTAAGCTTCGGCCTTAAGCAGGTCCACTCCTCCATAAAACAAGGGTGGTTTCATCTTCTTGAACTCCTTAGTGAGTGCAATTGTAAGGTCATCTGCTTGATGCTCTTGTATAGAAGGTGGTACATGCATTGGTGGTGGTGGTGGTGGTGGTGGTGGTTGTTGTTATTGTTGTTGTTGATGCCTTAAAGTTTCTACCATATCTTGAATCATCCTTTCCATTCTATTAAAATGTGAAAAGTTAGGCTCCTCCAACTCATCAGCTCTTGTTCACCATGATCTATATGAACTTGCATTATAATATACACAAACGTATGCATACATATTCACATATACAATTAGAAAAATCATTTCATACTTGTGTTAGAATGCATCATGAATGTAAATCTAAACTATTTTCTAGAATCTTATTGCTCAAATGGACAAGTGCATGAGGTAATAATTCATGCTCTTATACCACACTATCACGACTCGAACCCACCCCTAGAGGTCTAGGTCATGACCGGTCAATAATCAGAGATTACCTACGACCTCAAAGAAAAATTAATTACATAATTATAAGTGGGACTTAGGGGAACCAATAACAATAGAGAAACAAGTCCATTGAGTAGTGCTTATATGATAATCTTTTGAAGGAAACATGAGCCCAATTCATATTCACAAAACCATATTTGTGATAAACTTAAACTTCAACATACATATTACATGTTCTTCAAATTACAAAACAAAAGACTAATCAAAAGGGCTGAAAAAAGCTTGTCTCTGTTAGAGACTAAGTAATGCCTCATCACGGAGGCACTTCTCGTTCGGCTTCACGAAAGAGGGTGGACTCCCAAACGAACTCTAAGCTTGACGATCCACATATTCACATACCTATATATAAAGGAGAGAGGTGAGCTGAAACCTAGTGAGTAACATCAATATAAAGGGTTAATGAATGAAGTCCAATAATTCATAAAACATAGCTTTCAATTTCCAAAACATTTCAAATATCCAATCATGTCAATCCTTGTTGATAGCAATATCCATTCGAATCATTATACATGGTAACATCCAATAGAGTAACAATATAACAATATGTCGAAGCCAATGGGACCATCAAGGTTAATTCAATGGGACCGCAATAGGTCGAACAATAGAACCACAACGGGTAACTCAATATGGACCACTAAGGTCTAACATCAGAGATATATGTGTTTCAATTAATCTAATGGGCCATGGTATTATTCCCCTCGTCAAGGGCCTCACTAAAGGATGCCATGATGCATTCAATAAAAAAGATCTCCATTAATTCATATACAATAGCATTTCATAACATCATTCATGTAACAATTTTCAAAACACATTTTGAACAAATCTTTATAGAGATATTACTCACAGTGGGCTGGAACTGATGTTAAGTTTCGGGTGACTAACCTACAAAAAACATATAAAAAAGATACAATGAAACATACCACCCAACAATTAATTGATCCAATCCTATTTCGATTCAATTCAATTACTTAAATGGGTTTCTAACTTATTCCTTCTTTAATGATGCCTAGCCAATGACAAAGAATGCCTAAAAGAACATGATGATGAATATACGCACATGATAATGTTCTTGAAAAATTGCTGAAAAGATAATGTTTGCTGGAGCGGATGGTTTGCATGGTTTGTAAAAGTCTGGACGGCCTCAAAGTATGCTTAGGCAAAGACTTGATCCCTTGAGCAGAATGCAAAGAAAAGTTGAGTTAGCGCGAGTAAACACTTAGTCGATTGAGCCTTAGGTAAAGTTCTGCAAAAATACTGGATGATCATAAAGTGCGCTCGAGCGGTAACTTTATTGCTCGAGTGAAGAAGTTGAATTCTGGGTTTTCAAAACTAGAAATTGAGTTCCAAAACATGAGTTTAAAGTTCAAAAACTTGCATGGTTGGTTCAAACACATGAAAACACTTTGAAAAACTTGAATACAAAACCAATTTCAAGTCATTAACTCAAAACACCATAGATTAGTTATGGCGCCAATGGCAATAATGGTGGAGATTAAGGGATAGTGATTGTGGTGATGGTGGAAGAGTAATATTTCAGAGATAAATAGAAATAAATAAAATAGAAAAAGAGGTGGTGGAATGATAGTAGTGGTTGTGACAATAGTGGTAATGGCTATGGAGGTAAAGAGTTGTAGTGGCTATTGCAGTGATGGTAGCAATAGCAGTGATGACTGTAGTAATAGTGTGGTGGTGGTAGTGAAATGATGATAGTACTTATGACAACAATGACAATGGTGATGAAGATAATAATAGTAATAGTAGTGTTGGTGGCGGTTGTGGTAGTGGTAGTGGCAACAACGACGACGACTGTAGTGGTGATGTGGTAATGATAGTCAAATGATAGTGGTACTTATGAAAATAATGGCAATAGTGATGAAGGTGTGGCAATAGTAGTGATAGTGGCGGTGGCATGGTGGTAGCAGTAGAGGTAGTGATAGTGGTAATAGCGGTGCCGATGATGGTAATGGTAATAGTGGTGGTGGTGGCAACTGTGGTAGTAAGTTTATAATAATATATGTTAATATTTATGTTTAGTATTGTAGACACCCCATTTTTTATGGCCCTTACGACTTGGACACCATTGCATGCACACCCGGTGATGAGTTTATATGCTCGCCAAGCGCTCGAAGTCCTCTGCGGGAAGCCGTAGCTTTGAGCATTTCAAACCTTGCACATTTGTTGCCCTATTATTGGACCAAACACTGTGTTTTTCAAGCCTGTAACTCCTGGTGGCCTGTCGGCCACCTTTTTTGGGCTATTGGCCATCACTTTTTGTCTATCGGCCACTGATGTGGCTTGCCGGCCACCAGTGATCGTCGGCCAGCCACCACTAATGGCCGGTCGGCCACCAGTTTCTTTTGTAAATATTTTGTGACAAATGTGCCAGCTGTTTACACAGATACATGCATCTTCACCCACGTGTAGGGCTAGATATCCTTGTAGGGAATTCATGTTTTCTATATATAGGAGGCCTTTTTCTCATGTTTTAAGGTTAGAAAATTTTGAGATCATAATTTTTCCTCTCTCTACAATTCTCTCTCTCTCTCTCTAGCAAATTTCTATACTTCAGCCTATACACTCTCAACCTTTGCTTATACACCCTTAACCAAACCTCTCCATATTTGAGCTGAGGTGTCTTTGAGGTTTGTTAGAGCTCTTGAGGGTGTTGTTTTCTTGGTTTTGTTGCTTGAACTGCTTCTTCTCTTAAAGAGGTATAAGGCTTTACCTATTTGCTTTCTTTTTCTACTATTATTCTTGTTGTTTTCCAACTATTTTTGGGCTATAAAAAATCTATGTTTTTGGGCTGAAGCTTGGGTTTTAAGGCCATTAAAGGTTGAAGGGTTGACAACCCTTCTTTATATCTTGTTTTTTAGGCCTTTGCCCTTGTGTTTCCCACCCTTTTACTATATTTTTTTGAGCTTTTAAACACAAATTTTTAGAGTTTTTTCAGTGGCCAAAATTATGTTTTGAAGTCCAAATTTGGGGGAGGGTTAGCCTCCCCTCCTTGGGTCTTGCTTACTAGCCTAGTTTGTGCCATGTTTTAGCATATTAAACTAGCTATTTTTAGTTTAATTCCAACATGTTTTAGGACTTATTTTAGACTGTTTTAGAGTGATAGTTGCATTTGAGCTTTGTTTTGCATGCTTGTAGTGTAATTGTCCTCATAAGCTTGGTGTTTTAGGCCTTAAACACCATCTTATTTGAGTTGATAGCATTTATTTATGTTTTTCTCACTCATTTTTAGCACTAATAATTTTTGCAACCTCCCTCCTTTCTTGGTTTTTGTTTTACTTTGAAAGTGGTTCAAATTGCTTATTTGTTTAAAGCATGACATTGAGGTGGCATGCTTAATGGTTTAATCCCTTAAGGGGTTCATTACCAACGGTATGATGTCTCTTTCATGCCTAAGACAACTCTTGGTTTGAGCCATCTTTCCATTAGAGGACTTAAACTCACCCTCTGGACTCAATTGAATTAAAGAATGGTTGCTAAATTAAAATGGAGTAATTAAAATGGAACTAAAATGGTGAAAGATAATAATTTGGTTGTGTTCAATCGGACGTTAACTGAACACATGGAAGCTTGAACCATTTCATATTCATTAGTGATGAAATGATTCAAGATTCCAAGGTCACCACTTCCCTTGATCTTTCATGAAAGGGAGGAGGTTTAGAGTCCCATTTTGTTGCATTTATTGAACTTGCACACTTTCGTTCACAAGCCATCATGCAATGAAATTGCTTGAGTTGGTGGTTTGTGGCTGAAGTTCACTACTCCTTTGATTTGTTCATGAAAAAGAGGGGTGAGTTGTGCAAACAAACGCTTGAAATATCCAGTGCAATGCTCTATTTGTTCTCTGTTGCAGCAAGGTGAACTAAGCAGTAGTGGCCGGCAAGCCACTTTTCATGGCCGGCAGGCCACCTTTGACGGTTGGCAGGCCTCATCACTGGCCGACCAGCCATTGATGCAAAATTCAGCAGCATGTTTGTAAGGTAGAGTAGAGTTATTCTGGAAGTGAGTAGCAGTGTTAGTGTTCTATTGTGCAACAGAGGTTCTCTGGAAGCAAAATAGTGGCTTTTCGAGTGGACCCCGAGCATGTGCATAAGCATTCCTCGCATGTCGTGCATGTTTTTAATTTAAATTGTTGTAATTAATTAGTTGTAGCTAGTTAATTTTGTAATGTGTTGTAACTACTTAGTTAGTTAATTAGTTATTCAGTTTCGTTTTGTAATTAGTTAGTTAACTAGAATAGTTAGTTGATTCATTTGTTGTAATAATTAGTTAAGTAGTTTAGCTAATTTCATTTGTTTTGTAATAATTAGCTTAGCTTTAATTAGTTAGTTAATTAGCTTAGTTTATTCGGACTCTCCTTCGTGAGAGCGCAATGTAATAATGTGTATGTCTTCCGACCCTATGTCTTTCTCCCTTTTATTTATTGCTTATGATGGTTAGTTTAGGGACATTATGTTTTGTTTAGCATGCTTCATGTTTGCATCCATTTGTATTGCATGCACCGAGGCTCAGTTCATCACTCTAACTGCATTATTAGTTTAATACATTCCTTGAATACGTGCTCAGACCGTATGCTGCTTAATTGTTTCATATGCCATGTTAAGTAGCCGAGCCTATTAGTTGCATTGTTGCATGTGTTGCATTAGTCATATTGCATAAAGTTAGGATCATGCATTTTTCTAACTCTTTTGTTTATTTTGGCTTGGAGTACTAGGTGAGCCTTTACTCGCTTTAGCATAATTGCATTTGTGTTGATGTTTCCATGTTTAGCATGTCTGCCATGTGGCTAAGTGCTTAAGTGCTATAACTGCTTGAATGCTTGTGGGAGAAGGCTTGTTGCTTGAATTGGAATAATTTGAGTAATGTTCATATGTGATCACTTTTTCAAGTGGTATATATTTAAAAACAATTTTGCAAAACAATCGAAGTGTTCCAATTCTTCCAAATTAGTCTATACTTGTGTGCGCATCACATAGTAATGCTAGCCTAATAATCAAAACAAGAACATATAATGTAAATAAGATTCATATCATGATTAGTAGAGGTCTATCTTTGATTGAGCGAGTGGGGGTGCTCAAATTCATTCATGACCTTCCCCTTTCGTACCTAAGTTCCCGAGCCGAGACAGTCTTGGTAATGATGGACACGTGGCCATTGGCACAAGTCAGGGGTTTCCTAAATTTTCCCAAAACAAAAAATATTTAGGTGGCGACTCTGTATCTGGCAAAGTAGTCCATTTTTGACAATTTGATTCAAAATCGATTTTCCAAAAGATTTGCCGGATTTGGACTCTTTGGTGATTATCAATTTCACATTGCACTTGTGAGATTAGATTCAGAATCACGGGAGTCCAAACTATAGGGCTTATATATTCGAACTTCCCTTATATATTCGAACTTTCGAAAGGGGATGCGAAAAAGTCGAGCTATAGTTTCTGGCTACTCCGCTGTGGAATTAGAGAACTTGACTCGAAATTCATAATATGAAATTTTATCTACACTTTTATGTTTCTTTGCATTGCATTTGCATTGGTGTGTTTAAGTCATTGTGTTTGCCATTTGCTATTCCTGGACGGTTTGCTAGAGGCTTGCCCGAAAAGCTTGCCAAAAGGTTGACCGGTCACAGGATCTGCCATGATGGGAACACAACCCTCGGATTTGGACGTTGTACCGTTTGATCCTCCTTTCACTTCTCGGTGTTAGGTGCAAGAGGTATATTAGGTAGTCTTGCTGAGGTACCCTTTTGACCATTTGGCCGAGTTGCATATCGAAAAGCCGTAGAGACTGCTCCAAACTAGGACATGATGCTTACCCGAATACAGGATTACGTGACACCACTTTGTTTGAATAGTAAACCCTAGTTCCTGATGAAACTAGGACAGGGTAACCCTACTCCCTCATAAGGGTGTTTTGGTTCTCACTTAATTGGTATGCGCTTTACAGTGAAACTGTACAGGAATGTGCATATCAGTTGCAAAGTTGGTATCTATTTTGGGGCAGAATTCAGTGTGGAGTATAGTCATTCAACTGTGATCATATATACTCTAGTGAAATTGAGCTGAGGTGCTGTCTGTTTTCTCTTTTGCAAGGTAGGCCTGGAACCATAGCTTCAGAAGGCTTCAATATCCCCTAGGTACTCTGGACTCGTGTTGATAGACTTTTTTAGGTCAGAAATTTTGTTCAGAGGTAGCCAGTGTTTGCTTTACTTTCGCGGTGGCGAGACGAATGAGGGCCAGATAGGGTTCACCAGTTCCACTGTTCCAACATTCACCAGCTAGATTAACTTTGTTCAGCTTATTCGAAGCATCTACCCCTATCATGGCTCAGCCTTCGACAAATTTAGAGGAATTATTACTCTATCTACAACAAACAGTTTACTCCCTCCAGCATGACCTGACCCGTCAAGCTGAGGTTATAACTAGCCTACAGCAACAGCAACCGCAGCCAGCAACGACCTCTGCATCACATGTACTCACCGTGGCTATCCCTGTGCCCGGTACCACAGCTAATGCTGCCACTATTCAAGATCCACAAACCGAGGGTGTTTCGGTTTTTCCAGTCCAAGCAGAACCCATCCCAGCACAAACTTCCAGAGCCTTAGTGTATCAAACTGAGGCACCATTCGAATTCGAGATTGATCCAACCACGCTCAAAGTCAACAAGTCAGAAAAGCTGTTTAAAAAGGCACAGGGGGTCAACTCTATTCCAGACATAGAGGATGGGCACACTGAATCGACAGTTACCTTATCGGAGCGATTCAAGATGCCGCATATTGACTGCTTCGAAGGCTCCAGAGATCCAATGGTGCATTTGTATCTATTTTCTGATATCCTATGACCGATAGGTTTGACCCGAGTACAGAAGTTGTCACTATTCAGCCAAACCATGTCTGGAATAGCTACTATCTGGTATACCAAATTGGAGGACTCTGTGAAACAGAGCTAGCAAGAGTTGGTCGAATCCTTCGTTGCCCAATATTCTTACAACACACAGATCAAGGTCACAACTCGTGATCTTAAGGAAACGCGTTAGGAACTGAAGGAGGGCTTTTCAGAGTTTGTTATTCGATGGAGGGAAAAGATGGCTATGATGGCAAGCAGGCCTCTAGAGAAATAGCAAGTTCATATAATTGTTAGAAATCCACACAAAAGGCTATTGTAGAAAATGATAGTCCTCCCATTATTCAACTTTAAGGACCTCCATGAAATTGGGGATCAAATCGAGGATGCCATTAGGCAAGGGATCATTGTGGAGGATAATAAACCTATGAGGAGGAATGTTGTTCGCAGCTCCAATGGTAGCACAAGTGCAAAATGCTCAGAAGTAAACAGGAATGTTGTTCGTAGCTCCAATGGTAGCACAGTTGCTAAATGCTCAGAAGTAAACACTGTTACCACTCCTATCAATAGCCAAAAATCAACCACTTTAACTTGGCCCCAAGCCTGAAATTTGTATCCTCTTTACATGAGTCTCTCTCAAGCCTTGAAAATGCTGCTAAAAAAAGGGTAATTAGAGCTTCTAGAACCCTAACTCCTCCCAAATCCTCTTCCACCAAGATATGACACTGCTAAATACTATGCCTATCATCAGCAACATGGTCATGATACAAACCGTTGCATCTGCCTCCATGACAAGATTCAGGATTTCATTAACGAAGAGATCATAGCTCCACCAAAAGGACCTCAAGCCACCATTAACCCATCACCTCCACACCTCAATCTAATCCATACACTGCCATCCACCTACAACCCCAGCATATATATCACCCTGGCCCATTTACCCAAGCCTGAGGTGTTCATTCCAGAAAGCGCGGACTTGTGTATAATGGATGCACTTGAACCCCAATCATCTCAAACCCATGAACCCACTACTTCTGAGCTAATGAGCATGATTGAAGATTTGCAAAGAACTGTGGTAGATTTAGCCTTTGGGATCTTGGCTCCATCATCGACCACATCACATGCTAGAAATTTCATGCCAAAAGGCTCCCCAATCTTAGGGCGAGCTGCAATTGAAAATGGCTAACCAGAAGCTATCTCAAGTTTGGGTGATGACATGTCGACAACAACTAGGCTTTACTCCAATATAGCGACCCAATCCCTTGGCAAAGTGGAAGCAAGTCGTAAGAACAAGGCTGGGGCAAGTATTGATCCTGATGAACAGCTTCAGTGGGCTATTGAGGCTTTGAAGGTCAAAGGGCTGAACAAATAGCAAGTGCTTGCAGTTGCTGCAAAGACTGTGGATGACACTTTTGTTGCTCAGGTTAGGAGCATTTTGAATCAAGAGATAAACCATGAAAAGGGATGCCTGACGAGAAACACCCCTTCCAGCTCCAGTCCTACACTCGTAGGAGATCATCAAACCTATTCAGCACCCATTAGCCCTGGCAGGACTGGAAACCGCACCTTCAATCCCCTTTACATGACCTTGTCCAAAGCTCTCCAAATCCTCATAGGACAAGACCATCTCAAACCCTCCCTCGACCTCTCCCTGATCCCCTTCTATCCTGGTATAATGTTTCCAAGTATTGTGCCTTCCATTAACAAACCAGCCATGACACTGATGGTTGTTTTCGTCTTTGCCATAAAGTTTAACCTACAAAGTCTATCTGCGCAGGATCGATGCATTTGGAGGATAATGTGACTATGTGATCGGGAGATGAACTACCAGCTGATGGCACTCATTTTTCTCTGCACGTGGTGGATGTGGCACTATTTTGAGCAATTTGAAAATGTTGTTTATTTTACTTTCGGACTTAGGTATTGAGTCAGTCTTGTTGTGTTGTGTTGTATTGAGTCAGTCTTATTGTATTAAGTCTGTCCTGTTGTGTTGGAGTTTGGTGATTTCGAGGGTGTTAACTCGGACATCACTTTCTTTTTTTGTGTTTGTCTTTTACACTCTTTCTTTTGCATCTATTTCTACCATTGAACCAGTTATGCGAGAAGATTTGAATGAAATGACAGTACTTTTCCACTTACTTCTACTGTGGTTTTAAATCATTGCATTAACCAAAGTTTTTTTCAAAACTATTTCTGAAACTGTGGTGAAAACAAAGAGGAAGAAATTCCTTGGGATTTATAAAAATTTGATTGATTGAGAGGAAGAGAGGCATGCTAAGCCCTTAATGAATGAGATCATGTTTGTTAATGTGAGTATTGAGAAGGATCCTGGTGTGATCCAGATTGGTTCTACATTGTCTTCAGAAGAGCACGAGCGACTAGTCGCTTTATTAAAAGATTTCAAAAAATGTTTTGCGTGGTCCTACGAAGACATGCTTGGAATTGATCTTGAGATTGTATAGCATAGGATCACTCTTAGCCTCAAGACTCGATCCCTTTTGCTTTCAAAACCTTAAACTTTGATTCAGAATGTTCACCAGTCAACCACAATATGAGGCTTGCATGGCTGGATTTGAAGCAACCCTTGAACTAAGGGCAATAAGGTCATATGTCATTAAAGGAAGCTTGCATAGCTGGATGAGAAGCAGCCCTTGAACTAGGGGCAAAAAAAGTCAGATGTGATCGAAGATTCAAAAATCACTTCTCAAACCAATGGAGATCGGCAAGAAAGCCAAATCCCAGAATCTGAGAAAAGAAAGTTATTGCTGAAAGGACAATTGAGTTCTTATCCACAACACTAGCGGTAAATTCAAACCCAACTGGATGGACTCCTACATCATCAAGACTATCTAGTTATTCTCATGGATCCAGATAGCTTAGAGATCCTATGGCCAATCAACATGGACAAGTTAAACTTTTCTATCCTTGAGAGGCTCGTTGGGCCGAAAACCTAGGAGGGCGACCCAAGCAAAAGTTATATCAAGAGAAAAAGAAAAAGAACCAAAAAAAAAAATGGAAACAAAGAAAAATGAAAAATGAATAAAAAAGAGAAAAGAATAAAAGAAAATTGAAAAGGAAAAATAGAGCTCCAAGGTTAAAAACCCGGAAGGATGACTTTGGCAAAAGTTAGAGTGCAAAAGGAGAGTGTTAATACCCGAGTGTACCTTAACCCTAGAACTACGTACGGCCTGATTCCCATCTTTGGGATACGTAGGCAACTTTATCTTGAAGTTCAGCCCCAACCATTTTCAGTTTGCTGGTCTCATCCATGTCGATTGGCTGATCCTTATTCAACTCGGCTATCCTATCCATGTCCAATTGGCTCATGTTCATTCAAAATCGGTTGTCGTATTCCGTTGGAAGATTCAGCTGCAAGACAATTCAAGTTCAGATCTGAGGTTGTGCATCTCAAGAGTTAATTCCTCGTTGGTCGGGCAGTGGCCATTGGCAAAAATAGTTTTTAAGGATTTTTAATGTGGTTGACTAATTGTCTCAGAAATTATTTCATTTTTTTTCAAAACTGGACCATTTCTTGGACTCAAAAAAGGAAAATTTTTAGTGCTCACAACCAAACTTGCATGATTTCAGAGCAGAAAGTCAAACAAGCATGTTACTCTAACTCTTATGTTGGTTAAAATTGTTTTAGCAGAAAGTCAAAATCAAAAAATGGTCAAAATGATGAACTAGGAGTGTAGTCGAGTCAGGGTTTTGGTCTTTTCCCCCTTATCAATGTACTCACCAGAAAAGGGCACAGTTGAGGCTAGCAGTAGAGGCCAAAAACTCTCTCATCCTTCAAGCAGCAAGGTATCGAACCAAGTACGAAACATGAACTGGAAATAGAGCAGGATATCTGACTCCCCTCATAGGGTCCATAACTTTCAGCTTATCCATCAACCACACTTGGGAAGGGATAAAAAATAAGAAAGATTAAAGAATAGATAGGTGCGATAAGAGAAAAGTGAGGAAATGGCTTTTCAGAGAAAATAGAGATTGAGTGCCAAAGTGATGTGAGAATCACAAATAAGAAAGGGTGGGAAACGATACCTGGAGAAGCAGGCTCTTTATGAACCTAGAGGTCTCTCGCCCTTGGAACATATCCGAGTGTTGTGTTTGTTGTCTTTTTTTTTTTTTTTTGTCTTGATTCTTGTTTTGAGTCATTGTGAGTGTAAATATTTGTGCTTAGGTTGTTTTACTTTTTTTTCCTTTGCTGAGTCATTTTGACTGTGGTCAGTCGTAGGCTCAATACCTAGTTAAGAACTCATTTCTCGGTTCCAATTGCAAAAATAAATCGTTTCATACTCAGAGTGCCATGCCATTCCCACCATGATGTGCAAAACATAATTTCTTTCTTTCAGAAACTGTAGGGTCTAACCTCGATCAAAAGAAAGGCAATAGAACAAGGACCTATCTGAATCTGCATAGGTTTCGGATTGCAAAGCAAAAGAAAAAGAGGGAAAATTGGAGCATCTTAGTGTGTTTCAACTTCAACAAGTTCCGAGATTGCATTCCGAGTGCACCTTCTCAGGCCTTGTCATTTCTCCAAAGTATGAATTTACCTCAACCTCAACCTCAAGCTTGCTTCAAGCTAGAATGGCGATCAAAGTGCTATCCCCGAACACCATTCCCTGCCAGAGGCGTCTTGGCTATGTTTACAATGAGTTCCTAGGAGACCAGCTGCGACGGTGGAAACAAGAGTTCGAATGGTGATGCCTAGAATGCAAAGGTTTGGAATTTCTAAGACTAAAGTCTGGTTTAAATACCCAGGGGTGTATCCCTGGCTTGAAATCTGTATGGTAGCCCCATAGGTTGAGGTAGCGTATATGCGCCTCGATTCTAGATACTGAACTAACCTAGTCCGTTACCCCGTTGGAGAATAGGGAAAGTTGTGACTATGATCAGGAAGACAAGTGGCATCCGTGGCTTCTACATACAGAGGTTACCCCTTGTCAGCATTTGAGGGCCCTTGAACTGTGAGTTGAAGATAAGAGTTCGAAGAACACAAGAGGAAGATCCCTATCAGAGTAGAGCGGTTCATCGCCACTCGCCCCATGAGGTGCTTTCTAAAGCGCCGTTTTGCTTGTTTATTGCATTCCCTAAACATCATGCACTACATTGCTTGTAACATGTATCATATCAGCGCACTTATAGCATTTATTTGCATCTTGTGTTATCTTATATCATTTATCCTTTTACATTGAGCAGCGTTTAGGGTCATTGTACCCTGAACGCTTTTCTCAGGACCTCTTTTCACGATTTAAACATGGTTAGATTGTTCCTTTCGTCACATGATTTCAGTGCATTTGGAATTTATCTCAGGACGTGCGGAACGCGACCCTGAACGGTTTTCTTAGGACCTCTTCTCACGATTTCAGTGTGGTTAGAGTGTTCCTTTCCTTAAACAATTTCAGCATGTTTGGAATTTTTCTAAGGATGCGTGACGCGCGACCCTAGGCAGGTTTCATCTCGGGACATGCGAAGCGCGAGTCCGAGCAGTTTTGTCTCAGGACGAGTAACACGCTACCCTGGGCGGGTTTCATTTCGGGACGTGTGAAGCACGAGCCCGAGCGATTTTATCTCAGGATGCGTGACACGCTGCCCTGGGCGGGTGTCATCTCGGGACGAGCAAAGCACGAGCCTGAGAGGTTTTATCTCAGGACACGTGATGCGCGGCCCTGGGCGGGTTTCATCTCGGGACGTGTGAAGCACGGGCTCAAGCGATTTTATCTCAGGACGCATGATGCGCGGTCCTGGGTGTGTTTTATCTCGAGACATGCGAAGTGCGAGCCTGAGCGGTTTTGTCCTAAGATGCATGACGCGCGGCCCTGGGCGTGTTTCATCTCGGGACGCGTGAAACGTGAGCCCAAGCAGTTTTCTTTCATCTCGGGACACACAAAGTGTAACCCCGAGTGGTCTTTTTATTTCTCGGGATGCGTGAAATGTGATCCTAAGCAGTTTTTGTTCTTTAGTTTCTCAGGACGTGTGAAGCACGACCCCGAGCAATTTTCGTTTCTTTATCTCAAGATGCGTGAAATGCAATCTTGAGTGGTGTTTTCTTTCCTCGTCTCTTGTTTTGGCGTGGTTAGAGTGTGGTTTTATCTTTTTGCATCGCACCCGTGTTTGTTTTGAAATTGAAGCTACTCATTCATGTGTTGTTATCTCGTTATTTTGCTTATTGTTCTGTTATTGCATATTGCATCATCTTGCATGATCATGAGTTCTCAAAACAGTCGACTTCGCGTAGTGTGTGAGTCCAGCTTTCAACGTTGCATTGTGCATATCATTTGCATTTTGCCCTAGAACTACACTGGTTTGATTCCTTGCAAAGGGATACATAGGCAGCCTACGTTCGCAACCATTTATTTTCATCTTGATTGTTTGTCCAAGTCTTACGGCCTTGCTAAAATGAGGCATCTTCGGGCTTTAACAATCACTCACGTCATTTCATGACTCCGAGTTCTGTCAAAGAGGGGCAACTGTAGACACCCCATTTTTTATGGCCCTTACGACTTGGACACCATTGCATGCACACTCGGTGATGAGTTTATATGCTCGCCAAGCACTCGAAGTCCTCATCGAGAAGCTGTAGCTTTGGGCCTTTTAAACCCTATACATTTGTTGCCCTGTTTTTGGACCAAACCCGGTGCTTTTCAAGCCTGCAACTCCTAGTGGCCTGTCGGCCACCTTTTTTTGGGCTGCTGGCCACCACTGTTGGCCGGCCAGCCACCACTGATGACCGGCCAGCCACCAGTTTCTTTTGCAGATATTTTGTGACAGTTGTGCCAGCTGTTTACGCAGATGCATGCATGTTCACCCATGTGTAGGGCTGGATATCCTTATAGGGAATTCATGTTTTCTATATATAGGAGGCCCCTCTCTCATGTTTTAAGGTAAGAAAATTTTGAGATCAAAATTTTTCCTCTCTCTCTTCAATTCTCTCTCTCTAGCAAATTTCTACACTTTAGCCTATACACTCCCAACCTTTGCCTATACACCCTTAACCAAATCTCTCCATATTTGAGTTGAGGTGTCTTGGAGGCTTGTTAGAGCTCTTGAGGGTGTTGTTTTCTTGGTTTTGTTGCTTGAATTGCTTCTTCTCATCAAGAGGTATAAGGCTTTACCTATTTGCTTGCTTTTTCTACTATTATTCTTGCTATTTTCCAACTGTTTTTGGGTTATAAAAACTCTGTGTTTTTGGCTGAAGCTTGGGTTTGAACGCTATTAAAGGTTGAGGGGTTGAGAGCCCTTCTTTGTACCTTGTTTTGGAGGCCTTTGCCTTTGTGTTTCCCACATTTTTACTATCTTTTTCTGAGCTTTTAAATACTAATTTTCAGAGTTTTTCCAGTGGCCAAAATCATGTTTTGAAGTCCAATTTTTTTTTGGGGGGAGGGGGTTGGCCTCCCCTCATTGTGTCTTGCTTACTAGCCTAGTTTGTGCCATGTTTTAGTATATTAATCTAGCTATTTTAGCTCAATTACAGCATGTTTTAGGGCTTATTTTAGACTATTTTAGCACTGTTTTTGAGTGATAGTTGCATTTGAGCTTTGTTTTGCATGCATGTAGTGTAATTGTCCTCATGAGCTTGGTGTTTTAGGCCTTAAACACTATCTTGTTTGAGTTGATAGCATTTATTTATGCTTTTCTCACTCATTTTTAGCACTAATAAGTTTTGCAACCTCCCTTCTTTCTTGGCTTTTTGTTTTGCGTTGAAAGTGGTTCTAACTGCTTATTTGTTTAAAGCATGACATTGAGGTGTCACGCTTAATGATTTAAACCCCTAGGGGGTTCATTACCAACGGTATGATACCATTTTCATGCCTAAGACAACTCTTGGTTTGAGCCCTCTTTCCATTAGAGGACTTAAACTCACCCTTTGGACTCAATTGAATTAAATAATGGTCAGTAAACTAAAATGGAGTAATTAAAATGGAACTAAAATGGTGAAAGATAATAATTTGGTTGTGCTCAATCGGACGTTAACTAAACACATGGAAGCTTGAACCATTTCATACTCATTAGTGATGAAATGATTCATAATTTCAAGGTCACCACTTCCCTTGATCTTTCATGAAAGGGAGGAGGTTTAGAGTCTCATTTTGTTGCATTTATTGAACTTGCACACTTTTGTTCACAAGCCATCATGCAATGAAATTATTTGAGTTGGTGGTTTGTGGCTTAGGTTCACTACTCCTTTGATTTGTTCATGAAAAGGAGGGGTGAGTTGTGCAAACAAACCATTGAAATACCGTATGCATTGCTCTATTTGTTCTCTGTTACAGGAAGGTGAACTAGGCGGTAGTGGCCGGTAAGCCACTTTCCATGGCCGGCAGGCCACCTTTGATGGCCGACCGGCTGTCACTGGTGGCTGGCAGGCCTCATCACTGGCCGGCCGGCCACTGATGCAAAATTCAGCAGCATGTTTGTAAGGCAGAGTAGAGTTATTCTGGAAGTGGGCAACAGTGTTAGTGTTCTATTGTGCAACGGAGGCCCTCCAGAAGCAAAACAGTGGCTTTTTGGGTGGAAAACGAGCATGTGCATTAGCATTCCTCGCATGTCGAGCATGTTTTAAATTTAAATTGTTGTAATTAATTAGTTGTAGCTAGTTAATTTTGTAAAATGTTGTAACTAATTAGTTAGTTAATTAGTTATTCAATTTCGTTTTGTAATTAGTTAGTTAACTAGAATAGTTAGTTGATTCATTTGTTGTAATAATTAGTTACGTAGTTTAGCTAATATCATTTGTTTTGTAATAATTAGCTTAGCTTTAATTAGTTAGTTAATTAGCTTATTTTATTCGGACTCTCCTTCGTGAGAGCGTAATGTAATAATGTGTATGTCTTCCGGCCCCACGTCTTTCTCCCTTTTATTTACTGCTTATGATGGTTAGTTTAGGGACATTATGTTTTGTTTAGCATCCTTCATGTTTGCATCCATTTGTATTGCATGCACTGAGGCTCGGTTCATCATTCTAACTGCATTATCAGTTTAATACATTCCTTGAATATGTGCTTAGACCTCATGCTGCTTAATTGTTTCATATGCCATGTTAAGTAGCTGAGCTTATTAGTTGCATTGTTGCATGTGTTGCATTAGTCATATTGCATAAAGTTAGGATCATGCATTTTTCTAACTCTTTTGTTTGTTTTGGCTTGGAATACTATGTGAGCCTTTACTCGCTTTAGCATAATTGCATGAGTGTTGATGTTGCATGTTTAGCATGTCTGCCATGTGGCTAAGTGCTTAATGCTATAACTGCTTGAATGCCTGTGGATGAAGGCTTGTTCCTTGAATTGGAATAATTTGAGTAATGTTCATATCCGATCACTTTTTCAAATGGTTCATATTTCGAAACAATTTTGCAAAACAAACATGAACTCGAAGTGTTCCAATTCTTGCAAGTTAGTCTATACTTGTGTGTACATCACATAGTAATGCTAGCCTAATAATCGGAACAAGAACATATAATGTAAATAAGATTCATATCATTATTAGTAGAGGCAGATCTTTGATTGGGCGAGTGGGGTTGCTCAAATTCATTCATGACCTTCCCCTCTCGTACCTATGTTCTCGAGCCGAGACAGTCTTGGTGATGATGGACATGTGGCCTTCGGCACGAGTCATGGGTTTCCTAAATTTTCCCAAAACAAAAAATGTTTAGGTGGCTACTTTGTATTTGGCAAAGCAGTCCATTTTTGACAATTTGATTCAAAATCGATTTTCTAAAAGATTTGTCGGATTTGGACACTTTGGTGATTCTGAATTTCACATTGCACTTATGAGATTAGATTCAGAACCGTAGGAGTCCGAACTGTAGGGCTTATATATTTGAACTTCTGAAACGGGGCGCAAAAAAGTCGAGCTACAAGTATTTATAAATTCAGTTATAATTAAGTAAGTTTTATATCACTTAAATTTTTTTAAACTTTTAGCGTACATGTGAAAAAGGAAATATCATTTTGCCTCCCAAACTTTCACGCATTTTTCAATTTGACCCACAAACTTCGATTAATATCAAATTGTCACCTGAACTTTTAAAATTTTGATCAATTTGGCTTCTGTCATCACATTTCATCTACAGTTGAACGGAATGTGCTGAGCTGTCCCTTTTAACTATTATTTGGAGGGAAATTGAAGTCTTTTCCGCCATATCCAAGCTTACCCCTTCTTTTATTTAACACAGAGAAGCCCTCCAAAAAAAAGAGATTTGTTTTAGAGAGAGAAAAAAGAATAGAGGGTTAAAAAATCAAGGAAGATGGAGATCAACTGAAGGAAGATGGAGATCAACTGAAGGAAGATGGAGCTCAAGTGACATGGAAGACGTGATGTGCATCTTTTATGGAAGACGAATGGTGATTAAAACATCATGCACTGATGCAAATCCTAGTAGAAGGTTCCTCAGCTATCCTAATAGTGCATTTCACTTGGGTAGACCCACCTATGTGCACATGGGCAGTGCAAATCATCCCTGGGTTGTTGAAAAAAAATCAAAAAGCTGGAAACAAGACTATAGACAAGGAATGGAAGAGAGAGAAAGCTATGGATATGCTTGGTTATGTCATGGTGCATCATTGTATCAATGTTGTTTCTAATATAATGTAAGAAAGAATGTAATGGAGGAAATATGATGAATGAATGTAAGGGGTACTTAATATTATGAACGGAATATAATTGGGGAAGTATTTTAAATGTAAATTTCATATATTTTGTTCAAATTTTATTTTGAAAAAAACAAAGCATCACACCATTAGGAGAAAATATATAATTTTATTTATTTATTTATTAAATGGTGGTACTCTATGTTTTTTAGGGTGAAAAAACATCTATCCATAAAACAACATCATCATTTACTCAATACCAAAAAATAAAAATGAAACCAAAATCATTTACTCAAAAAAAAAAAAAAAAAAAAATGAAACCAAAACCAACAAAAAACATAGCATCCATCCATCAAATGGCATCCATCAAAAAATGACTAATTGGCATCAAATGACATACATCCATCAAATGGCATCCATCCAAAATACAGAGCATCATCAAATGGCAATCGAAACCAATATTGATAATTTTTCATTCAAATTAGAGCATCATCCATAAAAAATAGAGTATCATGCATAAATCCAACATTTATAATTTTTCATTTAAATCTTCAAAACGCACAGTTATCTGTGAAAGTTTAAACACAACCTTTACATAGTTAACGAGTTCAGTTCAACCATTCCAAACAAAAAAACAATACATGTAGAAAAAGCGCCAATGTTGTAGTGATGTTCAGTGTTGATTGCTAGACATATTCATAAACAAGAAACACAAATAAGCTACACTTTCAATTTGCTATGGATTTCCAAAAAATTGATTACTACCCAAACTAATTACTACCCAAAAAAAAAAAAAAAAAACTTTTTCAATTTCCATGTGCATCCGTCCTCTATGCAGTGGATGGTGTTTTAATGGCATTAGCATTGTACACTAGCTTGCCTCTCCACATCATTTGATCGTCCTTTGGTGTGGTAGTTGAACTTATTGGAGATGGAGTAGACTGACTTTCTTCTACCACTCTCCTTTTTAACCTACAATAGCAGTGAATTATCCACAATTAGACTCAATTAAATATAGAACAGTTACTATTAAAAAAATACTACACTTACAACTAGTTTTTTTTGTCTTTTGTGTGGCCAAACCTCACTTCTTTCTACAGCTACTTGACTCTGAGGTTGACTTCCCCTAGTTTGGCTCCCCAGAGGTTGGCTCACTTGAGGTTGGTTCCCTTGAGATTGGCTCCATTGAGGCTAGCTCTCTAAAATTGACAAACATGATTGCATTCATAAAACAATATTGATAAACATGAAATAAAATAAACAAAATTGATAAATATTATTGAACTTACATTTTGTTGGATGTAGTTGAATCTAACTTTCACCTTACAAGTTCTCTTGTTATGTCCCACCTTTCAATAATTCTTACAAATCATTTTAGTGCACTGCCTTTGTAGTTTTTCCTCGTCAATTGGTGCCTCAAACTCCTTTCTTTTATTTAGTTTAAGCCTCTCAGCTCTCTTCTTCACATAAGGTGGCAACGCCAAACCATACTCAGTTGTTTGAAGATAAAATATTTTTTCAACCCTACTTTTATATGAAATAAAATTTTCATTCTTCGCTCCAATTATAGTCTCACCTATGAACAGAGGCATGACACTTCCCTTTTCCAAACAAGATAGAATTTCCAAACACAGCGTGACTCTTTCTTTCCAATTCTTTTTGCCTCTTTTTCAGATTCATTAGCTGTAATTTAGTTTTCTTAGTCTGCCATCTCTGAAACCACCATTGAAGTTACTCACTCCACAACCACAATCTCTCTCTCTCTCTCTCTCTCTCTCTCTCTCTCTATCCCTCAAAAATACTCTCTCACTTGCCTTTTCGTACGCACACGATCACCTTTACCACTAGCAGCATCTTTCGCGACTGCACCTGCACCTGCAACCATGACTACGACTACCACCGCCGACTACGACTATCTGTTAAATTCTCTCTCTCACTCGTTTGTTGCTCTCACTCTGTCCCTTTCCCTCTCATTCTAATTTTCAAAACCCTAACATATGATTTTTGAAGGCTAGGGTTGGTTAAAGTCATCTATCTCCTATGGGCAAACTTCCTCCTTACTCTACCTCTCTAAATTTGTACATAATTTTAATGCTTGAACGTTCATTACAATGATTGGAATTTCTATACTTTATATGTATATCTATTTGTGGTACTATATATACCATGTGTCAATTTTTTGGATAGAGTGGCAATTTGAAGCACAATCTCTCTATTTAGTGGCCGTAGCAGAGGCATTTTGTGGACACTAGTCTTGTGGTTCAATTGCAATTAGATAGTATCTTTGTTTCTAACCTCATGGACTAACTTGAATGACTAAGGACTTCAGGATTTTGTTAGTATTTTTTCCGATCGAAAAAAAAGGCTAAATAGCACTTCCATCAGTTTTTAAATTTTTTAGCAAGTTCTACAACACATTAACTTCTCTACAGATTGCTCATGCATGCAAGTAAATTTTGGTTCAGGAAAATGGGGGTTGTTGTTTCTTTGAGTGGTGTGACAAGAATATAGGAATTGGTAACACGACTATTAGGAGCCAAACTCTTGCATCAAATCCAAGTCATGCATCAAATCCTTCAATTCCAAAACTTGCAATCCTCTATAATGCTGGGCCTTGCTTAATACTTTCAGCCAAAATAGGGAAAAATATTGGCTAGCAGTTCTACCGTTGTCCTACAAACTAGGTATTTTTCCTACAAATTTCTTTCTTCAGTTTGTTAACTATTGTATTGTTCAGTAATGTATATATTAGTTGGTGCATTAAGCATGTTCAGCCACTCATTTCATTTTGGTATTGGTTAAATCATGGACATCCTTGGGCATTCAATGTTTTTGTATTGTTGAATAGAAATTGATAGAAAGGCTGCTGGGGCAAGTTTTGATACATTGTTGCTCAAAAATAAGGAAGAAGTAAATTAATTCTTTGTGGCCCTCCAGTTGTTTTGAACAAGAATATTAGAGCAATGTGAATGTTCAATTGGTGCACAAATGCAAACCAAACTAATTATGATGCAGGGGACTCTCTCTTTGTAGATGTCAATATGTCGTATATATAAAATGCTAGTTGTATTCGGTGTATGGGGAGAATTAAATCTTTTAAAAACTGAGAGGATGATAAAGCATGTGAAATAAGACCAAATCGAAAGTTACACCAGCGAAGTTTTGAATACTTTATGTGGATATATAGCGATCATGTTTTTTTTTTTTTTTTGAACAATTGGTGCTCATGAAACTTCCGTTATGCTTCTGTTGCAATTATTGGAGTTTCCAAAATAGATTAGTTTATTGTTAGTGGCAAGTGATTTGTAAACCACTTCCCCTCTCCCCCCCTTAATTAGATAGTAAATTGAAATAAAAAAACTTTACGGTACAATAAAAAAAACTATTATGGTTTTTGAATAGAATATTTAAGAGGGGCTTTTTTCCCAACCTGCTTTAAACACATAAAATTCCAATACCTCACATATTACCTCTTTTTTGTATTTGTTTTAATCAAATTAGTTTATTTCAAAAAAAAAAAAATCAAAAAATTGATTTTGAAAACCGAACCAAATAGAATGTTGGACAATGTTTGGATATATGGATTTGAATTTGATAATGGATTTAAAACTTACAGCTTTCAAATACCTAGGCATTTCAAATCTATTAATTTAAAATCCTTCTTTTGGATCAAAATAATACACTAAGGATTTGAAATTTGGTGATGTTACAGAACATGGTTAGAGTGATTGTAAGTTTTGATAGATTATTGTAAAAACAAAGTACAAGAACTATCAAGAGATCTTATACTTTTCATGCCTAGTTAACTTTTTACATTTGGATACTCCAAAAAAAGAAAAAGAAATGACAATTAAAAAAAAATTAAACTTTAAATTAGTATATAATTCATCAGCATTTCTTGCTTTAGCATATTGCATATGTGTTGGTGTTTCCATATCAAGCATGTTTACCATAAGGCTAAGTGGTTAGTTGATATACATGTTTGAATGCCGGTGGATAAAGGCTTTTTCACTTACATTGGGATAATTTTATTAATGTACATATGAGATCACTTTTTCAAGTGGTACATATTCAAAACACTTTTCAAAAACGAACATGAAATCAAAATGTTCCAAAATTGGGCGAATTAGTCTATACTTGTGTACATCACATAGTAAAGATAGTATAAAAATCTGAACAAGAGCATATAATGTACATAAAAATCACATCATGAGTAGTATAGACCGATCTTTGATCGGGTGAGTGGGGTACTCAATTCAGGACCTTCCCCTCTCATACCTAAGTTCCTGAGCCGAGACAATTTGGTGATGACGAAAAAGTGGCCTTTGGCACGAGTCACGATTTTCCTAAATTTTTCAAAAATATTTAGGTAACGACTTAAAAATCTGGCATTGCAATCCATTTTTTACATTTCTGATTGTAAATCGATTTTCCAAAGATTTTCCAGATTTGGACTCTTTTGTGTTTTTCTGATTCACATTACGCTTGTGAAACCAGATTTAGAACCACGGGAGTCTGAACTGTAGGGCTATTGTATCCAAGGAGACTAAACCCCTCTGAGGAGCACGAAAAGCAAGCTACACTAGTAAATGCACACACACCCCGTCCCTTTTCCCCAATCCGATACACCATCACATTTATAACAAGCAAGTAATGAAGCATGATATTGTAGCACGCCCGCGAGGGGCCTTCGCTACAGTTCGGACTCGATTTGTGTCACGGTTCTTAATCTGAACCAAAGAGTCCAAATCTGGCAAATCGTTTTGAGAAAACAGATTTTAGGAAAGAAGTGCCAAACATGGACTGCTTTGCCAGATACAGAGTCGCCACCTAAATATTTTTATGGGGGAATTTAGGAAACCCTGACTCGGTGCCGAAGGCCACATGTCCGTCATCACCGGAGTTGTCTCGGCTCAGGAGCTAGGGTACGATTGGGGAAGGTCAGCTATGAGCACCCCCTCTCGCCCGATCCGAAGATCGGCCTCTACTGACCGTGATATCCATTTTTCAAAACGTTATGTGTTCTTAAACCAATTATTTAGCCTAGAATTACTATGTTATGCGCACAGCAAACAAGTATAGACTAGATTGCCTAATTTGGAAACAAGCATTGCACATCCGTTTGTTTTGGAAAACGCTTTGGAATTTGTTACTCGCAAGTAGGCTAAAACACGGATTTCAATGAGTTTTTCCAACTCAAACAATCCAACCTTCATCCACAGGTGTTCAAACAGTTTATCTCAAATAAGCACTTAGCCACATGGTAAGCATGCTGTCATGGCAACATTCACACACATGCGAGATGGTAAAGCATAGATACTTACATCGTACTCCGTGCCAAAAAAATAGGAACACGTTAGCAATCAATGCATGATCCAGGTCCATGTTAAGTGCCTAATGCATCGCATACAAAATGCCACTAGAGTAGGCTCGGCTAGTCTATGAATGACATGTGAAAATGCACAACTGACATGTATTCAATTCGGAATTTGAAATACAGATGTAGTTAGAATGATGCGCCGAGCCCGGTGCATGCAAAGCAAATGTATGAATGCACGCATGCATTACATGAGGTATGCTAATTTAAACGTGCCCTAATACTAACCATCAAAGCAGGTAAATAAAAGGGAAGAAAGAAGTGGGGATTGGAAGACATACACACCACTCACCCACACTTATTACAGATTTGCCCTCACTCGGAGGGACCGAATAAAAATACAAATTAATTAACTACGCAAGCTAATTAAATATTACAAATTACCTAATTAGCTAACAAACTAATTAAGCTAGGAAAAGCAGTAAACCACCTTAGGAGGAGGGCCAGATGCAGCGCGTGCTCCGGTCGGCAATGTACACTGCCGGTCGGCAAAGAATGCTTGCAGAACCTGCAACTCACAGCAGCAGAGGACAGAACTTGCATGGCAATACAATTCAAGCAATGTATGCACTAATCCTGCCCCCTATCATGTTTGTGACTCAAAGGGGCATGTGGCTCGATTCTCGGACCGCCAATCACGCATTTCCATGCATGACGGCCCAAAGGATCAAGTGTGCAACTTTCATGTCAAATGAAATGCAAACCAAACAAACAAACCAAGTCCCAATTCCTATCACCAAGTCAAGGAACAAGGCATGCATGCAAGATGCAATGCAACCTAGGCATGCAAGCTAAGGTTGCAACATGGCATGGCAAGACACTTATGCAAGCATATAAGCAAACATGAGGTAATGCAAATTAATGGAAAGGTGGACTTACACATAATTTAGGCAACTCTAAATAGGCCTAAAACAATGGCCAAAGTGACCAAAACAAAGGACTAAACACATACACACATGCACATGTTGAAGGCCTAAATGCTTAAGTATCAAAAGACTACTTCTAAGCACATTTAGGAAGGAATGATCATGGACATATGACATGCATTATAAGCCTTGAAAACATGTAGGAAATGATGCCCAATTAACCTACCAATGCAAGCTATGCATGCGCCCAAACTTAAGGACCTAAAACATGACCATATGACTCGTGAAGCAAATGACCAAATTGAATCAAAACAGCCCCAAATCATGCAAAAGTAAGCCTCAAGAACCACTTAGATGGCATGCAAATGACCCAATGTTAGAGACATACACAATGGCATAAACATGAAGCATGAAACATCAATTCTTGAAACATCAAAAGGGTCATGAAATGCAAGCATATGAGCATGATAAGTGAACTGAAATAACATGGTGGATAGTCCCAAACCACTAAATCAATGCAAGAATGTCATGCTATACGTTCATACACTTAGGGCCAACATGCCGGAATGCAAAGGAGCTATACTAAGCATGCCAAATCCGACCCAAACAACTATGGACAGACCTCTAGCATGGTAAAATAAGCACACAAGCTTCACAAAACTAGACCTAAAACATGCTCGAACAAAGGCTAACAACCCAAGGCATATTAAGGCAATAACATGGCATTACATGGTAGGTATGCTAAGCATGCATGGTGTACCAAAACCAACACACAACAAGGTTATATCATGGCATAATAAGCATGGAAAACAACCAAGACATGATCAATACACATTCTAACATGATGCTCTCTCAAGAGGCCAAAAAGGGTCCCTTTCAAGGACAACAAGGAGAGGGGGTGGCCCTCCTCTTTTGGAGACTTCAAGGCACCATCTCCACCACTAAAATCCCTCAAGATTTCAGTGGTGAAGAGGCCCAAACACCAAAGTCTCGAATCTCACTCAAAATGGCTCAAAATGGGGCCTTTCAAGGCTTAAGAGGGGTCAAACACCTCCAAACCACAAAACACTCTAAACAAACAATTTAGAGGGCCTAAAAATAGAACTTTTTTGTATTATACACTAAGCTCAAAAATGACTTTAAGACAGGTAGAAATACAATGCAAGATTGGGGAATAAAGAGGCTAGTTTCTTACCCTTGAAGACCCCTTCACAAATGATGCTCCAACAGCCCTCCTTGGCTTGAAAACAACTCCAAAACTTCAAAACCAACCTCTTAGAACCTCAGTAGCTAAGTGAAGGTGAAACACTATGTGTTTGTGTGCAATAGTAAGACACAAATGCACTTTAACACACACAAGAGGGAGATATAGAGATAGAAAGTGTATGGTTTCTAACCCTAGAACTCAAAACCCTAAGAATGGCTGTCTAAAAAATATCTCAAGTCTCTCAAGTGTCTAACCCTAAGGCCATGAGACAAGGCTCTCTCTTATAGAGCCTTTTGTCTTGTAAAGCTTACAAGACCAGCTTCTAAGAGAGAGATCCCCTCCATACGTGTATGGAGGGGAGCCAAAAGCAAGACAGCTGTGATAAAATATCTGCAAAAGCAGATGCATAGTAGTCGGCCGGCCAAAAATGCAATTTTGGCAAAAAGAAGTGCCGACCAGCAACAAATAGTGCCGACCGGCAATATACATTGCCGATGGCAGAAAAAAATAGCCGGTGACCTCTAGCCACTGCCGGTGGTGTGTGGGGATGCCTCACAAGGCATTCCCTGTCCCTCCAAGGCAAAACACAAGTGTTTGGTGCAAAACCAGACACTAAACAGTCGAGTTCGGAGATCCTGAGGCAAGGCGCGCGAGCCGAGACCTCTGGGAACTCCAAACGAACACCAACAAGGGTAATCACCAAGTGTTCCAATGGTGACGTCCAAGTCTTGAGGATGGTCAAAAATGGGGTGTTTACAGCTGCCCCTCTTTGACAGAACTCGAAAGTCATAACAATGACGGGAGTGAATGTCAAAGCCCAGAGACGACCCATTTTTGACAAGGCCGAAGACTCAGACAAACATGCAAGACAAATAAGGTATGCGCCCAAAGGCAGGGGAAAAATGCAAGATAATGCACGAAGCCGAACACAACTTATGATCATGCAAAGAAAGCTGTAACGAAGCATAACGTGCGACAGTTTTAAGCTAGCATACACCAAACTACACTACAATGCAGAAAGGATGTAAGAGAATTATGTAATTCTCGATTCGTCTCACTCAGAGGATATAATACCTGTGCGGCTCGTCTGGTTGCACCAGCCTTGAATGAACCGTACATACAATATCGTGCTTGAAAGAAAGCAAACTTAACAGGTACAATATTGTTAGCAACATACATGACAATGCAAAAATAGATGCGAGATGATATGCAGTATATACAAAACGATGTATAAATAATGCAAATGAAGATGCAATGTAATTGAAATAATGCAAACTATGTGCAAGGCAATTGAATCATGATCCAATCGTGAGTGGTTCGAAACCACACCTATGTCAAATAGATTGATGGAGGCAACAAGTCTGTCTACCATAGAACGGTCTACTGAACTATGAGCATTGTAGACAGACACAAGAACAAGTATTGGGGGGAATTGACACAAGTGGGGAAACGACCCGCTGGAGAAAGGATAATGATCCTAATGCCGGATGCAAAAATTACACTACAATGCAATATATATATATATATATATATGGATATGCTGGGGAGGTGGCAATGGGTATGGCACGCGGGCCAAACCAAATCTTGCCTAGGTAAGGCATGTACACATACAAGCCACGTCTAGCATAGAACGCTCTACTGAACTATGCTTCGACACGAGAAGTATGGGCACATACCAGACCAAGCTCAACATGGCAAGGCGCAAGCCATAGATGGAAGGTGATGCAGTGAATGCATGCGATCTATAATGCAATGGAAATGGATATTTACAATGGATATGGCACGCAGGCCAAACCAAATCTTGCCTAGGAAAGGCATGTACGCATACGAGCCATGTCTAACACAGAAAAGGTGCCGCAACCCTCAAACCAACATACCAGTGTGGAATAGGCGCGTACACGTGCAGAACTGTGCTTTGACGTGAAAAGTAAGGGCACATACCAGACCAAGCTCAACATGGAAATGCGCAAGCCATAGATGGAAGGTGATGCGGTGGATGCATGCAATCTACAATGCAATGGATATGGCACGCGGGCCAAACCAAATCTTGCCTAAGAAAGGCATGTACACAAACAGGCCGCGGCTAACATAGAACGGTCTACTGAACTATGCTTTGACACGAGAAGTATGGGCACATACCAGACCAAGCTCAACATGGCAAGGCGCAAGCCATAAAGCTACAATGCGATGAATGCGTGTAATCTACGATGCAATATTTACAAATATGCAATGGAATGGATATTTACAAAATGCATGACAATGCAGTATGATGCGATCTACTGGGGAAAATGCAATGGATGCATGCAAGCTACAATGGAAATGCATGACAATGCACTATGATGCAACGGCTATGATTGTAACTTTCCCTGTCTTACTAACAGGGCGAAATACTAGGTTGGTTCAGTATCCAGAACTGAGGCGTAGACACGCCGCCTCAATCTATGGGGCTTCCACACAGATTTCAAGCCGAGGATACACCCCTGGGTATTTAAACCAGACTTTAGTCTCGGAACTCCCGAACCTTTGCGTTCTAGGCATAAGCTGTTCGAACTCTAGTTTCCACCGTCCCAGTTGGTCTTCTAGGAACTCACCGCAAACATAGGCAGGTGGCTTTACCAGACCACCGAAAGTCGTTCGGGCACGACAAACACCAAAGGAATTGCACCTTCAGAGGATTTAGGGTCTCCTAGACCGGGATGCAAAATGTATGCAAACTGCAAACATTAATGTGCTGAAGGTTTCGCACCTCCCAGGGATTTAAGGTCTCCTAGACCGTGTATACACCTGTGGCTTAAGACACGCCTGGCAA
Source organism: Camellia sinensis (assembly GCF_055761805.1). Lineage (NCBI taxonomy): Eukaryota > Viridiplantae > Streptophyta > Magnoliopsida > Ericales > Theaceae > Camellia > Camellia sinensis. The sequence continues at coordinate 149,700,448 of NC_138963.1, forward strand.
TGCAACCGAACTGCACACATCAATGTGCCGAAGGTTTCGCACCTTCCAAGGATTTAAGGTCTCCTAGACCGTGTATATATAGCTGTGCGGTTCGTCGATTGCATGATAATGTATGTGACATTGACAACAGTCGTTCGGGCACGACAAACACAGAAGGACTTGCACCTTCAGAGGATTTAGGGTCTCCTAGACCGGGTATATACCTGTGCGGTTCGTTTGGTTGCTCCAGCCTCAAATGAACCGTACATACAATATCGCGCCTGAAAAGAAAACAAACTTAACAGGTACAATATTGTTAGCAATATGCATGACAATGCAAATGAGGCACGCATGCTAATGCAAATGTCGACACGCATGCCAACAAAAATGTGACACGCATGCCGATGAAAATGAGGTACGCATGCAAGATGATACAAATGAGACACGCATGCAAATAAAACAAATGAGACACGCGTGCCTCACAAGGTGCAAAATGATACAAGTGTGACACGCATGCCACACGGAATGCAAAATGATGCTGATGAGACACGCATGCCTCATAAGATGCAAAATGATGCAAGTGTGACATGCATGCCATACAGAATGTAAAATGAAACAAATGAGACACGCGTGCCTCATAAGATGCAAAATGATGCAAGTGTGACACGCATGCCACACAGAATGTAAAATGAAACAAATGAGACACGTGTGCCTCATAAGATGCAAAATGATGCAAGTGTGACACGCATGCCACACGGAATGTAAAATGAAACAAATGAGACACGCGTGCCTCATAAGATGCAAAATGATGCAAGTGTGACACGCATGCCACACGGAATGTAAAATGAAACAAATGAGACACGCGTGCCTCATAAGATGCACAACGATGCAAGTGTGACACGCATGCCACACAGAATGTAAAATGAAACAAATGAGACACGCGTGCCTCATAAGATGCAAAATGATGCAAGTGTGACACGCATGCCACACGGAATGTAAAATGAAACAAATGAGACACGCGTGCCTCATAAGATACAAAATGATACAAATGAGACACGTATGCCTCATAAGACGCAAAATAATACAAGTGTGACAAGCGTGCCACACGGAGTGTAAAATGATACAACTGAGGTGCACAAAACAGTGCGATGCGCTAGACAGCGCGAATTGAATGCAATGCACAAAACAGTGCGGTGCGCAAAGCAGCACGGGCGTAAACTGCACAAAACAGCGCGATTGAGGTGCGCAAAATAGTGCGAATGCAATGTCATGCACAAAACAGTGCAATGAAGGTGCGCAAAACAGCGCGAATGTAAACTGCACAAAACAGTGCGATGCGCTAAACAGTGCGATTGATTTTGAAATGCACATGACAGTGCGATGCGCTAAACAGCGCGATTGAAATGCAATGCACAAAACAGTGCGATGCGCTAAACAGCGCAATTGAAATGCAATGCACAAAACAGTGCGATGCGCTAAACAGCGCGATTGAAATGCAATGCACAAAACAGTGCGACGCGCTAAACAGCGCGATTGATTTTGAAATGCACAAGACAGTGCGATGTGCTAAACAGCGCGATTGAAATGCAATGCACAAAACAGTACGATGCGCTAAATAGTGCGATGCGCTAAACAGCGCGAGTGATTTTGAAATGCACAAGATAGTGCGATTATTTGTGATACACATGGGGCAACTTTTGAGCTTTTGTAAAAGCTAAAAGGATATAAAAAGGATACACCTTGCACGAATTCGAGTGCCGCGCATGGAAGACACGATCCAAGGTCACAACGGAGGCCGGTTGAGCGTCAGAGATACACTTTCTTGCACTTTCTTGAGCTATGAAGACCAAAAACTACTCATATGGCCTAAACAAGGCTGTGGGAACACCACCGGCCGGGAGGGGAAGCCACCGGCTATCCATCGGCTGAAAAATAATCCCATCGGCAAAATATTCTGCCGGCCGGCACAAAATGTTGCCGACTGGCAAAAAATTCCTGAGTCAGGGCAGATTCGACATTTCACCACGGGTGTTTTAAAATAGGGTTTCTAAACCCTATTCTTCACTTCCTTCTCCTCCGAAAACTCACATTTTCTCTCTCTAGAGTGTTTTCCCTTCATTTTTCTTCCGTTTCTTCGCGTTCTACGCCCGTTTCGTCGCCGGATTCGCGATTTTCTTCGCGTTTCGGACATTTTCAACCGAACAAATCTTTGTTCCGGTGCCTCGTTTGTCATTCCAACCTTTTTGGGGTTTGTTCCCCTCGCTTTCCTCTTGATTTCCGTGCCCCTTTCACATCCCGCCCTTTTCGGCCATTTTCGACCTTCCCGGGAGTTGACTTTTCGGTTGACTTTCCGTATTCTAGCCTGGTTTTCCTTCTTCCGGATATTTTCTCATCATTCTTGACATGGCGGATGAAATTCCACGCGGTGGGACTCCCCCGGATCACGAGATGGATCCCGGGGTCGAGCTCCTACCCTTGAGCGAGCGCCCGTTCGACCCGGCGACCTACCGGCCGGCGATCCATGTTCTGCCGCCTGACGGACTGCGCCAGTTCAGGAGTTTCGAGAGGTACGCGCGACCCGAGCTACTACTGCGTGAGCCTACCTCCCACCTGTCCTTCGACACTTCCGAGGTAACTCTCCTTCTCTGCTTTACTTTCTGCAATGTAGAACTTCTTATCTGTCAACTGCCATAACCGATTACAGTCGATACTCTGTATATTGTAGTTCATTGCAAACATTCGTACAACTGATATCTGCTCGAGACTGACACATGCACACACACTGCAATGGCCCTGGATCACCCAAACACACGGCATACACTGTATTTCACTGCATACACACTGGTACCCAATATTTGCTTGAGTCTGGGAACACGCACACATGCTATACCTGTTCTGAACCACCCGAACACGCTAACGCATCACACGTTGTAGTTCACTGTAAGCACACCGGCACCCGGTATTTGCATGAGTCTGAAAACACGCACACATGCTATACCTGTTCTGAACCACCCAAACACGCTAACGCATCACATGTTGTAGTTCACTGTAAGCACACAGGCACCCCGTATTTTTTTAAATCTGTTAAACTTGCACGCATGCTACATCTGTATGCTTTTTAGAACTGCATTTTGAATGTTGCCTTGCAATCGTTATTTTCTGTTTACAGGGGGATTCCCATACCATCCGTGGGTATGGGAACACCGGCGCTCGGGAGTGGTATGCCGAGCTTCCTGATGCGGTCCGTCGCATAGTGGACCAGGCGGGCTTCGGCGCCTTCTGCAGAGGACTCTCCAGGCTCACTACATACAGACCTCTCCTCGCCGCTCTGGTGGAGAGGTGGTGGGACACCACCGATTCATTCCGTTTCTCCGCGGCAGGGGACATGACGATGACCCCTTACGATTTCTCGATGCTCACAGGCATCGGGGTAGGGGGTGATTCGATCCCCTTTGATATTGACATGGACGAGTGGACTGCCGCTCAGGTCTATCTACTGGGTGAGGCGCCACCTCTCGCTCGTCCAGGCTTTGTCCGATATTCCTGGTTCGAGGTGCAGTTCCGGGTCCAGCCCACCCTTGTTGATGCAGCCCCGATGACTCCGGAGGCCGTGGAGAGGTACGCACGCAGCTTCCTCATGTTCTTATTTGGGATGACTATTTTCGCCGACCGGGCGAACACCGTGCCTCTCTGCTTGCTCAGCGCACTGGTGGACGTCAGGCGGATCTTGCATTACGACTGGGGTGGCGCCGCGCTGGCCACTCTCTACGGGTATATGAGCTCAGCTTCCCGTGGCAGCGGACAGTTGCTCGGAGGCTACTGGCGTGCTTGGGAGGTACGTTTCTTCTCCGCTTTTCATTTCTGCCTTTTTATCTTTTCTGTACTCTGTACACTGCACACACTGTAATCTGCTTTATACTTGCCGTATACTGTACACACGGCACACACATACACTTTGCTTTACACTGACTGTACATTGCTCATACTGCACACCCTGCACAATACACTGCACAACACGTGGCTCTGCTATTTCTGCTTTATTCTATATTCTGCTTCATCTGATAAATGTACTGGTATTTACCTTGCAGTTGTGGGTTTACGCCTACTTTCCTAGGCTCGCACCCGTACCGATCACGGAGACTCCTCTGGTCGTCCCCTATTCACGTCGTTTTGACGGGAGATGCACCCGGAGGCCGCGAGAGACATTCAGCTTCTTCCGCCGCTTCTTCGACACCATCACCCCCACGGAGGTATGTTTTACTTGCAGTTCATTTAAGCTTCGCCTTTCCACTGCATATTTCAATAACAGTAGATAACAAACTGTATTGCATTTTCAGATCACCTGGCAGCCTTGGGCTCCTTTGCCAGCCGTGACGCGGGATCGGTTTGCCGGTGCCGATGAGACCTCGCGTTTCCGGATCTTGCTAGAGGGCCCGGTCTGTTGCGCATGGTACCTGGGTGAGCGTTTCTTACGCCAGACCCTAGGGTTACCGGAGCAGGTAGTCCCAGCTCACCCTCCCGAGGATATGAGGGAGACCGAGAGGCTCACTACGGAACAGATGGATGACTATACCATCGGTTGGGACGCGACCTGCTTCAGAGGCATCATCGACTACCGAGAGTACATACAGGTGTACCTTATGCGGCCTCTGAGCGGCGGCCGTCGGGTTGAGGGAGCTAGGCCTGCGGCGCCAGCGGCGAGGACAGGAGCGGGAGCGGGAGCTGGAGCTTCGAGGAGGGCCCGAGTCCGTGGCAGGGGCGGAGTTCAGGGGGGACGGGGGACCGGTTGGCCTGTTCTGCCTACTTCACTGACTTTCCGACGGCAGGGCGGAGCGACCTATCAGATCCCCTTTGCCCCTCCGCCGGCTGATCACGAGTTTGTCGGTGTCCCCAACTTACCTCCGGTATGTATTACTGCATTTCTGTACAGTCATTTCATTTCAGTTTATTTGATATTCCACAGAATATTGATGCATCTGATACTTTTGCAGGCTTCTTCTGAGTATACCCGACAGTCATTGGAGATGAATGCCTCCATGATGGGGATGCTTCAGCGGACCTTTGACCTTCTGGCCCTCTACAGCATTCCGGTATGTTTTCCTGATCACGGCCTCAAATCACTCGCAAGCTGATTCACGTAATCTTATGCACGACACACCCGACACACTGATCTCACAGCATCTGATACACTGCACACACTGCATTCTGCACTGTACTCTACATTGATAAACTGCTCACGGCATTCACACACTGTACTCATACACTGCATCCTGCACTGATAAACTGCTCACGGCATTCACACACTGTACTCATACACTGCATCCTGCACTGATAAACTGCTCACGGTATACTGATGCATTTGTCTTTTGTGTATTTTTTTAGCCTCCCTTCCAGATTCCCGGGGTAGGAGGTGCTCCAGCTGGACCTTCCATCCCTGCCCGAGGGAGAGATAAGGAGGGCCGAGTATTCCCCCGCACCAAGGCGGGGCGCACTTATGCCGGGAGTAGTTCACGGGCTCCCGTCCCTGATGATGACGATGACGAGTTAGAGGCGGAGGCAGAGTCGGAGGCAGAGTCGTCGTCGGAGGAGACCGGAGGCGGCACTAGCTCGGGTTCTGACGACGATGCTGATGATGCTCCTGGACCTTCGTCCAGGAAGAGGACCAGGACAGACTGATAACCCTCGGAGTCGCTGGACATGGATATAGATTTTTGTCGTTTTTCTTCTTTTTTGTACTTTTCCTTTTTGTTGGTAGTTAGGATGCTTTGTACTGCGGCAGACAGATTTTTTTTTTCCTCAAAACTTTGTACTTGAAAAAGATTATGAAATGAACAAATTTTTTTCTTAAAAAGTGTTACATTTACATATCCCATGCATTGCATCGCATCCCATCATGTTACACCTCAATGTAAATGAAATTGATCTGTGGTCTGAATGTTGAACACTTGCATGGTAATAAGATAACTAAATAGCCAACAGCGAAATAACCCAAGCAACCCACTGCCTGATTCTGGACATACACAGCCCTTTACTTTGTTGGGGATTAATCTGCATACAGCCCATAACACAGCATTCGGTTCATTCTGCACACAGCAAATCCTGAGCGAACGGCCCAATCTGACAAGACGGAACTCAAAGATAGAACCGGTTGGAGTTGAAGCACACTCAAGTATAGAGAATGGCACAGCATTCTGAGTATGAACGATTTTTGAAATTGAATAAGGGTTTTTCAAACCGGGGTATCGAGCCTACAACTGAACACAGCGGGGAGGACTCAAATACAGGTACACGACCTAAACATAACGAGACACGCTCGAAAGAAACCTAAAGCAAAGGTTGAGGTAAACAAGACAAAAGACACGACATACAGACGCGTCAACGAAGACGAGGGACCTCGGATCACGAGGAGCCACTTTCTCTGGGTATCGTTTCCCACCCTTTTCTCATTTGTGATTCTCACATCACTCGGCTCTCAAGCTCGGATTTTCTCTCAAAACCCTTTTCCTCACTTTTCTCGCAACTCACACCTCTCTATTCTTCATTCTCTCATTTTTCGTCCCTCCCCAAGGTGATTGATGAATGAATTGGAAGTTGCGGGTTCGTGCCCAACGCCGTTAGCTCACATCTATTTCTTCTGGCGGGTAGAATGCTCTTTTGGCAACTATGTTGACGACGGGGGAAAGACAGAACGCCTGGCTCAACTGTGCCCCTAGTTAACCATTCTTTGTTTTTGCTTTCTACTAAAACAGTTTTGATCAAAATGAGAGTCGGATTAACGTACTTGTTCGATTTTTGATTTGAAAACCATGCAAGTTAGGCTGTAAGCACTGAATATTTTCCCTTTTGGGTCCAAGACAAAGGTCCAGTTTTGGAAAATGGAATAGTTTTCGAGAAAATAGTCAACCTCAGTAAAAATTTTCAAAAACTATTTTACAAACAGTCAGTGCTCATCAAGCATGGGACTTACTCTTTGAGATGCGCAACCTCGGATCGGAGGCAATGGAAAATTGCCCCTGGCTTAAAGGGGGTGGATGGCAACGGAAAGTTGCCCCTGGTTTGAATGGCGGCTCACGACGACTCGTGGCAACGGAAAGTTGCCCCTTGTTTGGATGGTGCCGCAGCAGTCCGCAAACAGTCTTCATTGGCGGTGGCCGAGCTCTTGGACACAGAGATGACGAAGACGGTCACAACAAATATATGGACACAGTCATCTTGGAAGGTGTTGGCGACTGGACTTTGGGATGAAATCGAAACCATTGCATGGACTGAGACGCTATGAAAGCGTTGGGGGCTGGACTTCATGAAGAAGTTGCCTACGTATCCCAAACATGGGAATCAAGCCTTACGTAGTTCCGGTTAAGGTACACTCGGGTATTTTAACCTTCGCTTTTCAGGCTTTAACTTTTGCCAAGGCGCCTGATGCGGGTTTTCGACCTTGCGAGCTTCTTTTCTCTTTTTTTTTTTTTGTTCTTTTGTTCATTTTTTTCTTTTCTTTTTCGCATTTTTCTTTTCTTTTCTTTCCTTTTTGTATACTTTTTTGCTTGCTTTTTTTTGTATTTTTCACTTGCTCTAACTTTTGCCTGGGTCGCCCTTCCGGGTTTTCGGCCCAGCGAGCCTCTCAAAGGGTAAAAGTGTAACAAGTCCATTCCATATGGTTTTTGGAGTTGAAGCCTCTCTGTGTCTAGGAGAACGGCTATTGCAATGATTTGCGGAAGAATCCATCGTGGTTGCTCCACGAGCTTCTTCTGGTGAGAGCTAATCTTTTGATTCGGCTTTGATGCCTCCTGCTCGAGGGTTGCTTCAAAATTGGTCACACGGGCCTCCTCTGACAGTTGACTGTTAAATGTTCCGAATGAGTTCGAGGTTCAAGACAACAGGTCGAATCTTGAGGCTGAGGGCGGTCCTAAGCTGCACAATCTTAAGAGCGATTCCACACAGGTCTTCACAAGGCCGTGTAAAACATTTGTTTTTGAAAGTTTTTAAGAAAGCGACGAATCACTCGCGCCGAAGATAGTGTGGAACCAATCTGGATCAAGCCAGGATCCTTCTCAGTACTTATGTCAACAAGCATGATTTCATTCATTAAAAGGCTTAGCATGCCTCTCTTTCTCTCAATTTGATCAAAGTTTTGCAAATCCCGAGGAATGCCTTCCTCTTTGTTTTTATCACCGCAGTGTTCAAAAGAGGTTTTTGAAAAAATTAGGTTAATGCAATGAGTTTGGCGTGCAGGAGAGCAAGCGAGATATACTATCAGCCCATTGAAATTCTCTGGCACTTAAATTGAAAGCAAGCATGGAAGTAAGGTAGCAACAGCTGTTTCATTCAGATTTGTTGGTGTAACTGGCCCTTCGGCAGAAACAGACTCAAAAACAAAAACAGGTAATTACAAGGCAAAACGGTGTTCGAGGCAACAACCCCAGAATCACCTGGTATTCTATACAAAGAGGGACTGACTTGCTCCAACAAGACAGGCCCTTAAGTAAAAAAGAATGACTCAAGACAAAGAGACAGACTCAAAACAAAGGACTGACTCGATACCTAAGCCAGGATTTACAAAGCTAGCGTTCACAGCCACTAAAAAATGCGTGCCAGATGCCACATTCAAAATACATCCAGATGCCGCCCGCAGGTGGTTCACCTTCTGATTAAATACTTGCAGTAGCTGTGTCCTCAAAATCCAATAACTGGGTGGTAACGGACTTGGCTGAGGTAGGCGGGAGGATAACCTCGTTGTCAATCAAATCCTGCACCTCATGACGGAGGCAGAAGCAATTGTCGGTGGCATGGCCTGTCTGCTGGTGGTACGCGCAGTACTGAGCAACATCATGTGTAGCGGGGAGATTCTTCGGGAGAGGCCGAGGCTCCAAGGGTTTAAGGTGCCCCCTCTCGGCAAGGATCTGAAGTGCCTTGGGCAAGGCATGTAGAGAGCATGAAAAGTCCTGCGCCCCTGGGGCAGGTACTTTGGAGTCTGAGCGCTCTTACTAGCCGCACAAGCGAAAGGGTCGGCAGGCGCCACCTTAGCTTTCTGATCTTTCCCAGGTGCAGGGGCGGGAACAGGAGGAACTGTTCTGGCATGACGGGGCCTATCCCAATTTTCTGACTGGCTTGAACTACCCTCAGGTGGATTAGGGAAAGCATCGTCCACAGTCTTTGCCACAACTGCGGATATCTGTTGCTTGTTCATCCCTCCAGCTTTCAAAGCCTCGACTGCCCATAGCAGTTGTTCAATGGGATCGGCATCTGCCTTCATTTTGTCTTTTCCTCTGGCCTCAGCCTGATCGGGGGTTTGAGTTGGTGTTGATATGTCGTTGCCATAGTTGGAGGCCATCTCCGGTTGGCTAAGCTCAATCACAATTCTCCCCAACAGCGGGGGCTCTTGGGGTACAAAACTCCCGGCATATGGTGTGGCTGGAGGTGAAGCTGACATTCCGTAGGCGAGATCCGCCACAGACCTCTGGAGATCCCCTATCATCCCCATTAGTTCGAATGTAGTAGGCTCGCGAGCCTGGTATAGCTGGGGGGCCCAGATCGGGTGCGCAACAGGCGACCTGGGTGGATGTGGCATATCAGTGTTGGCCTCATTTTGCTGAGTGATCCCCTGCTCCAATGCAGCTGTCATAACCACGATCTCTTCTGAATTCTGCGTCATCGTAAGTCCTGCCTCAGCGAGGGGAAGCACTGGCTATTCTGTACCAATTCTCTGGACACTCTGGACTGAAAGGAGAAACAAACAGCATTTCAGCCCAAATAGGTCAAACACGGGTGTAGCCGAATAACTGTACTCTACTGCGGATCACTATTCCCAGAAATCACTGTCCCAAAACTAAACCTGATACCCGCAGATAACTGATTCTCATAACTGACACTGATACTGATGCCCTCAGGCCTAATACTCAATCTTGCAAACTGATATGTACGTTCCCTGTAGAGCAACACTCTAAAAGCACATAGCAAGCAAAGAGAGCCAAAACACCCCTATGTTGGGGTAGGGTTTCCCTGTCCTATTTTGTCAGGAGCTAGGGTTTTACTATGCACGCAGCAGTTTCAAACAACCTATAAACGGGTAAGCAACCTGTCCTAACTTGGAATGGTCACTACGGATCCGAATATGCACTAGGTCGAATGGTCAAAAAGGGTGCCCCGGTAAAACCGGGGTTTGTGTTCCCATACTGTCAGAGCCCATAACCGGTCAGCCTTATGGTCATGCCTTGACAAGACAAGCCTCCGGCAAACCGTTCAGGAATGGCAGATGGCAAACACTGTGTTCCTAGGCGCACCAATGCACATGCAATGCAAAAAGACACATAAATGAAATCAAAATGGGATATCACGAGTTCGAGTCAAGCTCTCTAATTTCCCCAGCAGAATCGCCAGAAACTGTAGCAGGCCCGCGAGGGGCCTTCGCTACAGTTCGGACTCGATTTGTGTCACGGTTCTTAATCTGAACCAAAGAGTCCAAATCTGGCAAATCGTTTTGAGAAAACAGATTTTAGGAAAGAAATGCCAAACATGGACTGCTTTGCCAGATACAGAGTCGCCACCTAAATATTTTTATGGGGGAATTTAGGAAACCCTGACTCGGTGCCGAAGGCCACATGTCCGTCATCACCGGAGTTGTCTCGGCTCGGGAGCTAGGGTACGATTGGGGAAGGTCAGCTATGAGCACCCGCTCTCGCCCGATCCGAAAATCGACCTCTACTAACCGTGATATCCATTTTTGAAAACGTTATGTGTTCTTAAACCAATTATTTAGCCTAGAATTACTATGTTATGCGCACAGCAAACAAGTATAGACTAGATTGCCTAATTTGGAAACAAGCATTGCACATCCGTTTGTTTTGGAAAACGCTTTGGAATTTGCTACTCGCAAGTAGGCTAAAACACGAATTTCAATGAGTTTTTCCAACTCAAACAATCCAACCTTCACCCACAGGCGTTCAAACAGTTTATCTCAAATAAGCACTTAGCCACATGGTAAGCATGCTGTCATGGCAACATTCACACGCATGCGAGATGCTAAAGCATAGATACTTACATCGTACTCCGTGCCAAAAAAATAGGAACATGTTAGCAATCAATGCATGATCCAGGTCCATGTTAAGTGCCTAATGCATCGCATACAAAATGCCACTAGAGTAGGCTCGGCTAGTCTATGAATGACATGTGAAAATGCACAATTGACATGTATTCAATTCGGAATTTGAAATACAGATGTAGTTAGAATGATACGCCGAGCCCGGTGCATGTAAAGCAAATGTATGAATGCACGCATGCATTACATGAGGTATGCTAATTTAAACGTGCCCTAATACTAACCATCAGAGCAGGTAAATAAAAGGGAAGAAAGAAGTGGGGATTGAAAGACATACACACCACTCACCCACACTTATTACAGATTTTCCCTCACTCGGAGGGACTGAATAAATAATACAAATTAATTAACTACGCAAGCTAATTAAATATTACAAATTACCTAATTAGCTAACAAAGTAATTAAGCTAGGAAAAGCAGTAAACCGCCTCGGGAGGAGGGCCAGATGCAGCACGTGCTCCGGTCTTGCTCGGAAGTGCACCACCATGCCTAGTCTGCCTCTGTTTTCCTTGCTTTGCTCCTCTGGAGACTGCCAAAATCTCAAGGATGCCTCTCTGGATACTGGGATTCACCACCGGCTGAATGAAATTACCACCGGCAGTGATATGTGGTCACCGGTACATAATGAAGCTATCGGCAGAAGAATAACTGCCGGTCGGCAATGTACACTGCCGGTCGGCAAAGAATGCTTGCAGAACCTGCAACTCACAGCAGCAGAGGACAGAACTTGCATGGCAATACAATTCAAGCAATGTATGCACTAATCCTGCCCCCTATCATGTTTGTGACTCAAAGGGGCATGTGGCTCGATTCTCGGACCGCCAATCACGCATTTCCATGCATGACGGCCCAAAGGATCAAGTGTGCAACTTTCATGTCAAATGAAATGCAAACCAAACAAACAAACCAAGTCCCAATTCCTATCACCAAGTCAAGGAAGAAGGCATGCATGCAAGATGCAATGCAACCTAGGCATGCAAGCTAAGGGTGCAACATGGCATGGCAAGACACTTATGCAAGCATACGAGCAAACATGAGGTAATGCAAATTAATGGAAAGGTGGACTTACACATAATTTAGGCAACTCTAAATAGGCCTAAAACAATGGCCAAAGTGACCAAAACAAAGGACTAAACACATACACACATGTACATGTTGAAGGCCTAAATGCTTAAGTATCAAAAGACTACTTCTAAGCACACTTAGGAAGGAATGATCATGGACATATGACATGCATTATAAGCCTTGAAAACATGTAGGAAATGATGCCCAATTAACCTACCAATGCAAGCTATGCATGCGCCCAAACTTAAGGACCTAAAACATGACCATATGACTCATGAAGCAAATGACCAAATTGAATCAAAACAACCCCAAATCATGCAAAAGTAAGCCTCAAGAACCACTTAGATGGCATCCAAATGACCCAATCTTAGAGACATACACAATGGCATAAACATGAAACATGAAACATCAATTCTTGAAACATCAAATGGGTCATGAAATGCAAGCATATGAGCATGATAAGTGGACTGAAATAACATGGTGGATAGTCCCAAACCACTAAATCAATGCAAGAATGCCATGCTATACGTTCATACACTTAGGGCCAACAAGCCAAAATGCAAAGGAGCTATACTAAGCATGCCAAATCCGACCCAAACAACTATGGACAGACCTCTAGCATGGTAAAATAAGCACACAAGCTTCACAAAACTAGACCTAAAACATGCTCGAACAAAGGCTAACAACCCCAGGCATATTAAGGCAATAACATGGCATTACATGGTAGGTATGCTAAGCATGCATGGTGTACCAAAACCAACACACAACAAGGTTATATCATGGCATAATAAGTATGGAAAACAACCAAGACATGATCAATACACACTTTAACATGATGCTCTCTCAAGAGGCCAAAAAGGGTCCCATTCAAGGACAACAAGGAGAGGGGGTGGCCCTCCCCTTTTGGAGACTTCAAGGCGCCATCTCCACCACTAAAATCCCTCAAGATTTCAGTGGTGAAGAGGCCCAAACACCAAAGTCTCGAATCTCACTCAAAATGGCTCAAAATGGGGCCTTTCAAGGCCTAAGAGGGGTCAAACACCTCCAAACCACAAAACACTCTAAACAAACAATTTAGAGGGCCTAAAAATAGAACTTTTTTGTATTATACACTAAGCTCAAAAACAACTTTAAGATAGGTAGAAATACAATGCAAGATTGGGGAATAAAGAGGCTAGTTTCTTACCCTTGAAGACCCCTTCACAAATGATGCTCCAACAGCCCTCCTTGGCTTGAAAACAACTCCAAAACTTCAAAACCAACCTCTTAGAACCTCAGTAGCTAAGTGAAGGTGAAACACTATGTGTTTGTGTGCAATAGTAAGACACAAATGCACTTTAACACACACAAGAGGGAGATATAGAGATAGAAAGTGTATGGTTTCTAACCCTAGAACTCAAAACCCTAAGAATGGCTGTCTAAAAAATATCTCAAGTCTCTCAAGTGTCTAACCCTAAGGCCATGAGACAAGGCTCTCTCTTATAGAGCCTTTTGTCTTGTAAAGCTTACAAGACCAGCTTCTAAGAGAGAGATCCCCTCCATACACGTGTATGGAGGGGAGCCAAAAGCAAGACAGCTGTGATAAAATATCTGCAAAAGCAGATGCACAGTAGTCGGCCGGCCAAAAATGCAATTTTGGTAAAAAGAAGTGCCGACCGGCAACAAATAGTGCCGACCGGCAATATACATTGCCGATGGCAGAAAAAAATAGCCGGTGACCTCTAGCCACTGCCGGTGTGTGGGGATGCCTCACAAGGCATTCCCTGCCCCTCCAAGGCAAAACACAAGTGTTTGGTGCAAAACCAGACACTAAACAGTCGAGTTCGGAGATCCTGAGGCAAGGCGTGTGAGCCGAGACCTCCGGGAACTCCAAACGAACACCAACAAGGGTAATCACCAAGTGTTCCAATGGTGACGTCCAAGTCTTGAGGACGGTCAAAAATGGGGTGTTTACAGTGGCCCCTTTTTGACAGAACTCGAAAGTCATAACAATGACAGGAGTGAATGTCAAAGCCCAGAGACGACTAATTTTTGACAAGGCCGAAGACTCAGACAAACATGCAAGACAAATAAGGTATGCGCCCGAAGGCAGGGGCAAAATGCAAGACAATGCACGAAGCCGAACACAACTTATGATCATGCAAAGAAAGCTGTAACGAAGCATAACATGCGATAGTTTTAAGCTAGCATACACCAAACTACACTACAATGCAGAAAGGATGTAAGAGAATTATGTAATTGTCGATTCGTCTCACTCAGAGGATATAATACCTGTGCGGCTCGTCTGGTTGCACCAACCTTGAATGAACCGTACATACAATATCGTGCCTGAAAAGAAAGCAAACTTAACAGGTACAATATTGTTAGCAACATACATGACAATGCAAAAATGGATGCGAGATGATATGCAGTATATACGAAACGATGTATAAATAATGCAAATGAAGATGCAATGTAATTGAAATAATGCAAACTATATGCAAGGCAATTGAATCATGATCCAATCGTGAGTGGTTCGAAACCACACCTATGTCAAATAGATTGATGGAGGTAACAAGTCTGTCTACCATAGAACGGTCTACTGAACTATGAGCATTGTAGACAGACACAAGAACAAGTATTGGGGGGAATTGACACAAGTGGGGAAACGACCCGCTGGAGAAAGGATAATGATCCTAATGCCGGATGCAAAAATTACACTACAATGCCATATATATATATGGATATGCTGGGGAGGTGGCAATGGATATGGCACGCGGGCCAAACCAAATCTTGCCTAGGTAAGGCATGTACACATACAAGCCACGTCCAGCATAGAACGCTCTACTGAACTATGCTTCGACACGAGAAGTATGGGCACATACCAGACCAAGCTCAACATGGCAAGGCGCAAGCCATAGATGGAAGGTGATGCAGTGAATGCATGCGATCTATAATGCAATGGAAATGGATATTTACAATGGATATGGCACGCAGGCCAAACCAAATCTTGCCTAGGAAAGGCATGTACGCATACGAGCCATGTCTAATACAGAAAAGGTGCCGCAACCCTCAAACCGACATACCAGCGTGGAATAGGCGCGTACACATGCAGAACTGTGCTTTGACGTGAAAAGTAAGGGCACATACCAGACCAAGCTCAACATGGAAAGGCGTAAGCCATAGATGGAAGGTGATGCGGTGGATGCATGCAATCTACAATGCAATGGATATGGCACGCGGGCCAAACCAAATCTTGCTTAAGAAAGGCATGTACACAAACAGGCCGCGGCTAACATAGAACGGTCTACTGAACTATGCTTTGACATGAGAAGTATGGGCACATACCAGACCAAGCTCAACATGGCAAGGCGCAAGCCATAAAGCTATAATGCGATGAATGCGTGTAATCTATGATGCAATATTTACAAATATGCAATGGAATGGATATTTACAAAATGCATGACAATGCAGTATGATGCGATCTACTGGGGAAAATGCAATGGATGCATGCAAGCTACAATGGAAATGCATGACAATGCACTATGATGCAACAGCTATGATTGCAACTTTCCCTATCTTACCAACAGGGCGATATACTAGGTTGGTTCAGTATCCAGAACTGAGGCATAGACACGCCGCCTCAATCTATGGGGCTTCCATACAGATTTCAAGACGAGGATACACCCCTGGGTATTTAAACCAGACTTTAGTCTCGGAACTCCCGAACCTTTGTGTTCTAGGCATAAGCCATTCGAACTCTAGTTTCCACCGTCCCAGTTGGTCTTCTAGGAACTCACCGCAAACATATGCAGGTGGCTTTACCAGACCACCGAAAGTCGTTCGGGCACGACAAACACCAAAGGAATTGCACCTTCAGAGGATTTAGGGTCTCCTAGACCGGGATGCAAAATGTATGCAAACTGCACACATCAATGTGCTGAAGGTTTCGCACCTCCTAGGGATTTAAGGTCTCCTAGACCGTGTATACACTTGTGGCTTAAGACACGCCTGGCAATGCAACCGAACTGCACACATCAATGTGCCGATGGTTTCGCACCTTCCAAGGATTTAAGGTCTCCTAGACCGTGTATATATACCTGTGCGGTTCGTCGATTGCATGATAATGTATGTGACATTGACAACAGTCATTCGGGCACGACAAACACCGAAGAACTTGCACCATCAGAGGATTTAGGGTCTCCTAGACCGGGTATATACCTGTGAGGTTCGTTTGGATACTCCAGCCTCAAATGAACCGTACATACAATATCGCGCCTGAAAAGAAAACAAACTTAACAGGTACAATATTGTTAGCAATATACATGACAATGCAAATAAGGCACGCATGCTAATGCAAATGTCGACACGCATGCCAACAAAAATGTGACATGCATGCCAATGAAAATGAGGTACGCATGCAAGATGATACAAATGAGACACGCATGCAAAGAAAACAAAAGAGACACGCGTGCCTCAGAAGGTGCAAAATGATACAAGTGTGACACGCATGCCACACGGAATGCAAAATGATGCAGATGAGACACGCATGCCTCATAAGATGCAAAATGATGCAAGTGTGACACGCATGCCACACAGAATGTAAAATGAAACAAATGAGACAAGCATGCCTCATAAGATGCAAAATGATGCAAGTGTGACACGCATGCCACACAGAATGTAAAATGAAACAAATGAGACACGCGTGCCTCATAAGATGCAAAATGATGCAAGTGTGACACGCATGCCACACGGAATGTAAAATGAAACAAATGAGACACGCGTGCCTCATAAGATGCAAAATGATGCAAGTGTGACACGCATGCCACACGGAATGTAAAATGAAACAAATGAGACACGTGTGCCTCATAAGATGCAAAATGATGCAAGTGTGACACGCATGCCACACGGAATGTAAAATGAAACAAATGAGACACGCGTGCCTCATAAGATACAAAATGATACAAATGAGACACGTATGCCTCATAAGACGCAAAATAATACAACTGTGACAAGCGTGCCACACGGAGTGTAAAATGATACAACTGAGGTGCACAAAATAGTGCGTTGCGCTAGACAGCGCGAATTGAATGCAATGCACAAAACAGTGCGGTGCGCAAAGCAGCGCGGGCGTAAACTGCACAAAACAGTGCGATTGAGGTGCGCAAAATAGCGCGAATGCAATGTCATGCACAAAACAGTGCAATGAAGGTGCCCAAAACAGCGTGAATGTAAACTGCACAAAACAGTGCGATGCGCAAAACAGTGCGATTGATTTTGAAATGCACAAGACAGTGCGATGCGCTAAACAGCGCGATTGAAATGCAATGCACAAAACAGTGTGATGCGCTAAACAGCGCAATTGAAATGCAATGCACAAAACAGTGCGATGCGCTAAACAACGCGATTGAAATGCAATGCACAAAACAGTGCGATGCGCTAAACAGCGCGAGTGATTTTGAAATGCACAAGATAGTGCGATTATTTGTGATACACATGGGGAAACTTTTGAGCTTTTGTAAAAGCTAAAAGGATATAAAAAGGATACACCTTGCACGAATTCGAGTGCCGCGCATGGAAGACACGATCCGAGGTCACAACGGAGGCCGGTTGAGCGTCAGAGATACACTTTCTTGCACTTTCTTGAGCTATGAAGACCAAAAACTACTCATATGGCCTAAACAAGGCTGTGGGAACACCACCGGCCGGGAGGGGAAGCCATCGGCTGTCCATCGGCTGAAAAATAATCCCATCGGCACAATATTCTGCCGGCCGGCACAAAATGTTGCCGACCGGCAAAAAATTCCTGAGTCGGGGCAGATTCGACATTTCACCATGGGTGTTTTAAAATAGGGTTTCTAAACCCTATTCTTCACTTCCTTCTCCACCGAAAACTCACATTTTCTCTCTCTAGAGTGTTTTCCCTTCATTTTTCTTCCGTTTCTTCGCGTTCTACGCCCGTTTCATCGTCGGATTCGCGATTTTCTTCGCGTTTCGGACATTTTCAACCAAACAAATCTTTGTTCCGGTGCCTCGTTTGTCGTTCCAACCTTTTTGGGGTTTGTTCCCCTCGCTTTCCTCTTGATTTCCGTGCCCCTTTCACATCCCGCCCTTTTCGGCCATTTTCGACCTTCCCGGGAGTTGACTTTTCGGTTGACTTTCTATATTCTAGCCCGGTTTTCCTTCTTCCGGCTATTTTCTCATCATTCTTGACATGGCGGATGAAATTCCACGCGGTGGGACTCCCCCGGATCACGAGATGGATCCCGGGGTCGAGCTCCTACCCTTGAGCGAGCGCCCGTTCAACCCGGCGACCTACCGGCCGGCGATCCATGTTTTGCCGCCTGACGGACTGCGCCAGTTCAGGAGTTTCGAGAGGTACGCGCGACCCGAGCTACTACTGCGTGAGCCTACCTCCCACCTGTCCTTCGACACTTCTGAGGTAACTCTCCTTCTCTGCTTTACTTTCTGCAATGTAGAACTTCTTATCTGTTAACTGCCATAACCGATTACAGTCGATACTCTGTATATTGTAGTTGATTGCAAACATTCGTACAACTGATATCTGCTCGAGACTGACACATGCACACACACTGCACTGGCCCTGGATCACCCAAACACACGGCGCACACTGTATTTCACTGCATACACACTGGTACCCAATATTTGCTTGAGTCTGGGAACACGCACACATGCTATACATGTTCTGAACCACCCGAACACGCTAATGCATCACACGTTGTAGTTCACTGTAAGCACACCGGCACCCGATATTTGCTTGAGTCTGAAAATACGCACACATGCTATACCTGTTCTGAACCACCCAAGCACGCTAACGCATCACATGTTGTAGTTCACTGTAAGCACACCGGCACCCCGTATTTGTTTAAATCTGTTAAACTTGCACGCATGCTACATCTGTATGCTTTTTAGAACTGCATTTTGAATGTTGCCTTGCAATCGTTATTTTCTGTTTACAGGGGGATTCCCATACCATCCGTGGGTATGGGAACACCGGCGCTCGGGAGTGGTATGCCGAGCTTCCTGATGCGGTCCGTCGCATAGTGGACCAAGCGGGCTTCGGCGCCTTCTGCAGAGGACTCTCTAGGCTCACTACATGCAGACCTCTCCTCGCCGCTCTGGTGGAGAGGTGGTGGGACACCATCGATTCAATCCATTTCTCCGTGGCAGGGGACATGACGATGACCCCTTACGATTTCTCGATGCTCACAGGCATCAGGGTAGGGGGTGATTCGATCCCCTTTGATATTGACATGAACGAGTGGACTGCCGCTCAGGTCTGTCTACTAGGTGAGGCGCCACCTCTCGCTCGTCCAGGCTTTGTCCGATATTCCTGGTTCGAGGTGCAGTTCCGGGTCCAGCCCACCCTTGTTGATGCAGCCCCGATGACTCCGGAGGCCGTGGAGAGGTACGCACGCGGCTTCCTCATGTTCTTATTTGGGATGACTATTTTCGCCGACCGGGCGAACACCGTGCCTCTCTTCTTGCTCAGCGCACTGGTGGACGTCAGGCGGATCTTGCATTACGACTGGGGTGGCGCCGCGGTGGCCACTCTCTACGGGTATATGAGCTCAGCTTCCCGTGGCAGCGGACAGTTGCTCGGAGGCTACTGGCGTGCTTGGGAGGTACGTTTCTTCTCCGCTTTTCATTTCTGCCTTTCTATCTTTTCTGTACTCTGTACACTGCACACACATACACTTTGCTTTACACTGACTGTACATTGCTCATACTGCACACCCTGCACAATACACTGCACAACACGTGGCTCTGTTATTTCTGCTTTATTCTATATTCTGCTTCATCTGATAAATGCACTGGTATTTACCTAGCAGTTGTGGGTTTACGCCTACTTTCCTAGGCTCGCACCCGTACCGGTCACGGAGACTCCTCTGGTCGTCCTCTTTTCACGTCGTTTTGACGGGAGATGCACCCGGAGGCCGCGAGAGACATTCAGCTTCTTCCGCCGCTTCTTCGACACCATCACCCCCATGGAGGTATGTTTTACTTGCAGTTCATTTAAGCTTCGCCTTTCCACTGCATATTTCAATAACAGTAGATAACAAACTGTATTGCATTTTCAGATCACCTGGCAGCCTTGGGCTCCTTTGCCAGCCGTGACGCGGGATCGGTTTGCCGGTGCCGATGAGACCTCGCGTTTTCGGATCTTGCTGGAGGGCCCGGTCTGTCGGGCTTGGTACCTAGGTGAGCGTTTCTTACGCCAGACCCTAGGGTTACCGGAGCAGATAGTCCCGGCTCACCCTCCCGAGGATATGAGGGAGACCGAGAGGCTCACTACGGAACAGATGGCTGACTATACCATCGGTTGGGAGACGACCTGCTTCAGAGGCATCGGCGACTACCGAGAGTACATACAGGCGTACCTTATGCGTCCTCTAAGCGGCGGCCGTCGGGTTGAGGGAGCTAGGCCTGCGGCGCCAGCGGCGAGGACAGGAGCGGGAGCGGGAGTGGGAGCTGGAGCTTCGAGGAGGGCCCGAGTCCGTGGCAGGGGCGGAGTTCAGGGGGGACGGGGGACCGGTTGGCCTGTTCTGCCTACTTCACTGACTTTCCGACGGCAGGGCGGAGCGACCTATCAGATCCCCTTTGCCCCTCCGCCGGCTGATCACGAGTTTGTCGGTGTCCCCGACTTACCTCCGGTATGTATTACTGCATTTCTGTACAGTCATTTCATTACAGTTTATTTGATATTCCACAGAATATTGATGCATCTGATACTTTTGCAGGCTTCTTCTGAGTATACCCGGCAGTCATTAGAGATGAATGCCTCCATGATGGGGATGCTTCAGCGGACCTTTGACCTCCTGGCCCTCTACAGCATTCCGGTATGTTTACCTGATCACGGCCTCAAATCACTCGCAAGCTGATTCACGTAATCTGATGCACGACACACCCGACGCACTGATCTCACAGCATCTGATACACTGCACACACTGCATTCTGCACTGTACTCTACACTGATAAACTGCTCACGGCATTCACACACTGTACTCACACACTGCATCCTGCACTGATAAACTGCTCACGGTATTCACACACTGTACTCATACACTGCATCCTGCACTGATAAACTGCTCACGAAATTCACACACTGTACTCATACACTGCATCCTGCACTGATAAACTGCTCACGGTATACTGATGCATTTGTCTTTTGTGTATTTTTTCATCCTCCCTTCCAGATTTCTGGGGTAGGAGGTGCTCCAGCTGGACCTTCCATCCCTGCCCGAGGGAGAGATGAGGAGCGCCGAGTATTCCCCCGCACCATGGCGGGGCGCACTTATGCCGGGAGTAGTTCACGGGTTCCCGTCCCTGATGATGACGATGACGAGTCAGAGGCGGAGGCAGAGTCGGAGGCAGAGTCGTCGGAGGAGGAGACCGGAGGCGGCACTAGCTCGGGTTCTGACGACGATGCTGATGATGCTCCTGGACCTTCGTCCAGGAAGAGGACCAGGACAGACTGATAACCCTCGGAGTCGCTGGACATGGATATAGATTTTTGTCATTTTTCTTCTTTTTTGTACTTTTCCTTTTTGTTGGTAGTTAGGATGCTTTGTACTACGGCAGGCAGATTTTTGTTTTCCTCAAAACTTTGTATTTGAAAAAGATTATGAAATGAACAAATTTTTTTCTTAAAAAGTGTTACATTTACATATCTCATGCATTGCATTGCATCGCATCCCATCATGTTACACCTCAATGTAAATGAAATTGATCTGTGGTCTGAATGTTGAACACTTGCATGGTAATAAGATAACTAAATAGCCAACAGTGAAATAACCCAAGCAACCCACTGCCTGATTCTGGACATACACAGCCCTTTACTTTGTTGGGGATTAATCTGCATACAGCCCATAACACAGCATTCGGTTCATTCTGCACACAGCAAATCCTGAGCGAACGGCGCAATCTGACAAGACGGAACTCAAAGATAGAACCGGTTGGAGTTGAAGCACACTCAAGTATAGAGAATGGCACAGCATTCTGAGTATGAACGATTTTTGAAATTGAATAAGGGTTTTTCAAACCGGCGTATCGAGCCTACAACTGAACACAGCGGGGAGGACTCATATACAGGTACACGACCTAAACATAACGAGACACGCTCGGAAGAAACCTAAAGCAAAGGTTGATGTAAACAAGACAAAAGACACGACATACAGACGCGTTAACGAAGACGGGGGACCTCGGATCACGAGGAGGCAGTTTCTCTGGGTATCGTTTCCCACCCTTTTCTCATTTGTGATTCTCACATCACTCGGCTCTCAAGCTCGGATTTTCTCTCAAAACCCTTTTCCTCACTTTTCTCTCAACTCACACCTCTCTATTCTTCATTCTCTCATTTTTCGTCCCTCCCCAAGGTGATTGATGAATGAATTGAAAGTTGCGGGTTCATGCCCAACGCCGTTAGCTCACATCTATTTCTTCTGGCGGGTAGGGTGCTCTTCTGGCAAGTATGTTGACGACGGGGGAAAGACAGAACACCTGGCTCAACTGTGCCCCTAGTTCATCATTTTAACCATTCTTTGTTTTTGCTTTCTACTAAAACAGTTTTGATCAAAATGAGAGTCGGATTAACGTACTTGTTCGATTTTTGATTTGAAAACCATGCAAGTTAGGCTGTAAGCACTGAAAATTTTCCCTTTTGGGTCCAAGACAAAGGTCCAGTTTTGGAAAATGGAATAGTTTTCGAGAAAATAGTCAACCTCAGTAAAAATTTTCAAAAACTATTTTACAAACAGTCAGTGCTCATCGAGCATGGGACTTACTCTTTGAGATGCGCAATCTCGGATCGGAGGCAATGGAAAATTGCCCCTGGCTTAAAGGGGGTGGATGGCAATGGAAAGTTGCCCCTGGTTTGAATGGCGGCTCACGACGACTCGTGGCAACGGAAAGTTGCCCCTTGTTTGGATGGTGCCACAGCAGTCCGCAAACAGTCTTCATTGGCGGTGGCCGAGCTCTTGGACACAGAGATGACGAAGACGGTCACAACAAATATATGGACACAGTCATCTTGGAAGGTGTTGGCGACTGGACTTTGGGATGAAATCGAAACCATTGCATAGACTGAGACGCTATGAAAGCGTTGGGGGCTGGACTTCATGAAGAAGTTGCTTACGTATCCCAAACATGGGAATCAAGCCTTACGTAGTTCCGGTTAAGGTACACTCGGGTATTTTAACCTTCGCTTTTCAGGCTTTAACTTTTGCCAAGGCACCCGATGCGGGTTTTCGACCTTGCGAGCTTCTTTTCTCTTCTTTTTTTTTTTGTTCTTTTGTTCATTTTTTTCTTTTCTTTTTCGCATTTTTCTTTTCTTTTCTTTCCTTTTTGTATACTTTTTTGCTTGCTTTTTTTTGGATTTTTCACTTGCTCTAACTTTTGCCTGGGTCGCCCTTCCGGGTTTTCGGCCCAGCGAGCCTCTCAAAGGATAAAAGTGTAACAAGTCCATGCCAAATGGTTTTTGGAGTTGAAGCCTCTCTGTGTCTAGGAGAACGACTGTTGCAATTATTTGCGGAAGAATCCATCGTGGTTGCTCCACGAGCTTCTTCTGGTGAGAGCTAATCTTTTGATTCGGCTTTGATGCCTCCTGCTCGAGGGTTGCTTCAAAACTAGTCACACGGGTCTCCTCTGACAGTTGACTGTTGAATGTTCCGAATGAGTTCGAGGTTCAAGACAACAGGTCGAATCTTGAGGCTGAGGGCGGTCCTAAGCTGCACAATCTCAAGTGCGATTCCACACAGGTCTTCACAAGGCCGTGTAAAACATTTGTTTTTGAAAGTTTTTAAGAAAGCGACGAATCGCTCGCGCCGAAGATAGTGTGGAACCAATCTGGATCAAGCCAGGATCCTTCTCAGTACTTATGTCAACAAGCATGATTTTATTCATTAAAAGGCTTAGCATGCCTCTCTTTCTCTCAATTTGATCAAAGTTTTGCAAATCCCGAGGAATGCCTTCCTCTTTGTTTTTTATCACCGGAGTGTTCAAAAGAGGTTTTTGAAAAAATTAGGTTAATGCAATGAGTTTGGCGTGCAGGAGAGTAGGCGAGATGTACTGTCAGCCCATCGAAATTCTCTGGCACTTAAATTGAAAGCAAGCATGGAAGTAAGGTAGCAACAGCTGTTTCATTCAGATTTGTTGGTGTAACTGGCCCTTCGGCAGAAACAGACTCAAAAACAAAAACAGGTAATTACAAGGCAAAACGGTGTTCGAGGCAACAACCCCAGAATCACCTGGTATTCTATACAAAGAGGGACTGACTTGCTCCAACAAGACAGACCCTTAAGCAAAAAAGACTGACTCAAGACAAAGAGACAGACTCAAAACAAAGGACTGACTCGATACCTAAGCTAGGATTTACAAAGCTAGTGTTCACAGGCACTCAAAAATGCGTGCCAGACACCACATTCAAAATACATCCAGATGTCGCCCGCAGGTGGTTCACCTTCTGATTACATACTTGCAGTATCTGTGTCCTCAAAATCCAATAACTGGATGGTAACGGACTTGGTTGAGGTAGGCGGGAGGATAACCTCGTTGTCAATCAAATCCTGCACCTCATGACGGAGGCGGAAGCAATTGTCGGTGGCATGGCCTGTCTGTTGGTGGTACGCGCAGTACTGAGCAGCATCATGCGTAGCGGGGAGATTCTTCGGGAGAGGCCGAGGCTCCAAGTGTTTAAGGTGCCCCCTCTCGGTAAGGATCTGAAGTGCCTTGGACAAAGGCATGTAGAGAGCATGAAAAGTCCTGCGCCCCCGGGGCAGGTACTTTGGAGTCTGAGCGCTCTTACTAGTCGCACAAGCGAAAGGGTCGGCAGGCGCCACCTTAGCTTTCTGATCTTTCCCAGGTGCAGGGGCGGGAACAGGAGGAACTGTTCTGGCATGACGGGGCCTATCCCGATTTTCTGACTGGCTTGAACTACCCTCAGGTGGATTAGGGAAAGCATCGTCCACAGTCTTTGCCACAACTGCGGATATCTGTTGCTTGTTCATCCCTCCAGCTTTCAAAGCCTCGACTGCCCACAGCGGTTGTTCAATGGGATCGGCATCTGCCTTCATTTTGTCTTTTCCTCTGGCCTCAGCCTGATCGGGGGTTTGAGTTGGTGTTGATATGTCGTTGCCATAGTTGGAGGCCATCTCCGGTTGGCTAAGCTCAATCACAATTCGCCCCAACAGCGGGGGCTCTTGGGGTACAAAACTCCCGGCATATGGTGCGGCTGGAGGTGAAGCTGACATTCCGTAGGCGAGATCCGCCACAGACCTCTGGAGATCCCCTATCATCCCCATTAGTTCGAATGTAGTAGGCTCGCGAGCCTGGTATAGCTGGGGGGCCCAGACCGGGTGCGCAACAAGCGACCTGGGTGGATGTGGCATATCAGTGTTGGCCTCATTTTGCAGAGTGATCCCCTGCTCCAATGCAGCTGTCATAACCACGATCTCTTCTGAATTCTGCGTCATCGTAAGTCCTGCCTCAGCGAGGGGAAGCACTGGCTATTCTGTACCAATTCTCTGGACACTCTGGACTGAAAGGAGAAACAAACAGCATTTCAGCCCAAATAGGTCAAACACGGGTGTAGCCGAATAACTGTACTCTACTGCGGATCACTATTCCCAGAAATCACTGTCCCAAAACTAAACCTGATACCCGCAGATAACTGATTCTCATAACTGACACTGATACTGATGCCCTCAGGCCTAATACTCAATCTTGCAAACTGATATGTACGTTCCCTGTAGAGCAACACTCTAAAAGCATATAGCAAGTAAAGAGAGCCAAAACATCCCTATGTTGGGGTAGGGTTTCCCTGTCCTATTTTGTCAGGAGCTAGGGTTTTACTATGCACGCAGCAGTTTCAAACAACCTATAAACGGGTAAGCAACCTGTCCTAACTTGGAATGGTCACTACGGATCCGAATATGCACTAGGTCGAATGGTCGAAAAGGGTGCCCCGGTAAAACCGGGGTTTGTGTTCCCATACTGTCAGAGCCCAAAACCGGTCAGCCTTATGGTCATGCCTTGACAAGACAAGCCTCCGGCAAACCGTTCAGGAATGGCAGATGGCAAACACTGTGTTCCAAGGCGCACCAATGCACATGCAATGCAAAAAGACACATAAATGAAATCAAAATGGGATATCACGAGTTCGAGTAAAGCTCTCTAATTTCCCCAACAGAGTCGCCAGAAACTGTAGCACGCCCGCGAGGGGCCTTCGCTACAGTTCGGACTCGATTTGTGTCACGGTTCTTAATCTGAACCAAAGAGTCCAAATCTGGCAAATCGTTTTGAGAAAACAGATTTTAGGAAAGAAGTGCCAAACATGGACTGCTTTGCTAGATACAAAGTCGCCACCTAAATATTTTTATGGGGGAATTTAGGAAACCCTGACTCGGTGCCGAAGGCCACATGTCCATCATCACCGGAGTTGTCTCGGCTCGGGAGCTAGGGTACGATTGGGGAAGGTCAGCTATGAGCACCCCCTCTCGCCCGATCCGAAGATCGGTCTCTACTAACCGTGATATCCATTTTTGAAAACGTTATGTGTTCTTAAACCAATTATTTAGCCTAGAATTACTATGTTATGCGCACAGCAAACAAGTATAGACTAGATTGCCTAATTTGGAAACAAGCATTGCACATCCGTTTGTTTTGGAAAACGCTTTGGAATTTGCTACTCGCAAGTAGGCTAAAACACGGATTTCAAAGAGTTTTTCCAACTCAAACAATCCAACCTTCACCCACAGGCGTTGAAACAGTTTATCTCAAATAAGCACTTAGCCACATGGTAAGCATGCTGCCATGGCAACATTCACACGCATGCGAGATGCTAAAGCATAGATACTTACATCGTACTCCATGCCAAAAAAACAGGAACATGTTAGCAATCAATGCATGATCCAGGTCCATGTTAAGTGCCTAATGCATCGCATACAAAATGCCACTAGAGTAGGCTCGGCTAGTCTATGAATGACATGTGAAAATGCACAACTGACATGTATTCAATTCGGAATTTGAAATACAGATGTAGTTAGAATGATGCGCCGAGCCCGGTGCATGCAAAGCAAATGTATGAATGCACGCATGCATTACATGAGGTATGCTAATTTAAACGTGCCCTAATACTAACCATCAAAGCAGGTAAATAAAAGGGAAGAAAGAAGTGGGGATTGGAAGACATACACACCACTCATCCACACTTATTACAGATTTGCCCTCACTCGGAGGGACCGAATAAATAATACAAATTAATTAACTACACAAGCTAATTAAATATTACAAATTACCTAATTAGTAACAAAGTAATTAAGCTAGGAAAAGCAGTAAACCGCCTCGGGAGGAGGGCCAGATGCAGCGCGTGCTCGGGTCTTGCTCGGAAGTGCACCGCCATGCCTAGTCTGCCTCTGTTTTCCCTGCTTTGCTCCTCTGGAGACTGCCAAAATCTCAAGGATGCCTCTCTAGATACTGGGATTCACCACCGGCTGAATGAAATTACCACCGACAGTGATATGTGGTCACCGGCACATAATGAAGCTATCGGCAGAAGAATAATCGCCGGTCGGCAATGTACACTGCCGGTCGGCAAAGAATGCCTGCAGAACCTACAACTCACAGCAGCAGAGGACAGAACTTGCATGGCAATACAATTCAAGCAATGTATGCACTAATCCTGCCCCCTATCATGTTTGTGGCTCAAAGGGGCATGTGGCTCGATTCTCGGACCGTCAACCACGCATTTCCATGCATGATGGCCCAAAGGATCAAGTGTGCAACTTTCATGTCAAATGAAATGCAAACCAAACAAACAAACCAAGGCCCAATTCCTATCACCAAGTCAAGGAACAAGGCATGCATGCAAGATGCAATGCAACCTAGGCATGCAAGCTAAGGGTGCAACATGGCATGGCAAGACACTTATGCAAGCATACGAGCAAACATGAGGTAATGCAAATTAATGGAAAGGTGGACTTACACATAATTTAGGCAACTCTAAATAGGCCTAAAACAATGGCCAAAGTGACCAAAACAAAGGACTAAACACATACACACATGCACATGTTGAAGGCCTAAATGCTTAAGTATCAAAAGACTACTTCTAAGTACACTTAGGAAGGAATGATCATGGACATATGACATGCATTATAAGCCTTGAAAACATGTAGGAAATGATGCCCAATTAACCTACCAATGCAAGCTATGCATACGCCCAAACTTAAGGACCTAAAACATGACCATATGACTCATGAAGCAAATGACCAAATTGAATCAAAACAGCCCCAAATCATGCAAAAGTAAGCCTCGAGAACCACTTAGATGGCATCCAAATGACCCAATCTTAGAGACATACACAATGGCATAAACATGAAGCGTGAAACATCAATTCTTGAAACATCAAATGGGTCATGAAATGCAAGCATATGAGCATGATAAGTGGACTGAAATAACATGGTGGATAGTCCCAAACCACTAAATCTATGCAAGAATGTCATGCTATACGTTCATACACTTAGGGCCAACAAGCCGGAATGCAAAGGAGCTATACTAAGCATGCCAAATCCGACCCAAACAACTACGGACAGACCTCTAGCATGGTAAAATAAGCACACAAGCTTCACAAAACTAGACCTAAAACATGCTCGAACAAAGGCTAACAACCCAAGGCATATTAAGGCAATAACATGGCATTACATGGTAGGTATGCTAAGCATGCATGGTGTACCAAAACCAACACACAACAAGGTTATATCATGGCATAATAAGCATGGAAAACAACCAAGACATGATCAATACACACTCTAACATGATACTCTCTCAAGAGGCCAAAAAGGGTCCCTTTCAAGGACAACAAGGAGAGGGGGTGGCCCTCCCCTTTTGCAGACTTCAAGGCACCATCTCCACCCCCTCAAGATTTCAGTGGTGAAGAGGCCCAAACACCAAAGTCTCGAATCTCACTCAAAATGGCTCAAAATGGGGCCTTTCAAGGCCTAAGAGGGGTCAAACACCTCCAAACCACAAAACACTCTAAACAAACAATTCAGAGGGCCTAAAAACAGAACTTTTTTGTATTATACACTAAGCTCAAAAACGATTTTAAGACAGGTAGAAATACAATGCAAGATTGTTGAATAAAGAGGCTAGTTTCTTACCCTTGAAGACCCCTTCACAAATGATGCTCCAACAGCCCTCCTTGGCTTGAAAACAACTCCAAAACTTCAAAACCAACCTCTTAGAACCTCAGTAGCTAAGTGAAGGTGAAACACTATGTGTTTGTGTGCAATAGTAAGACACAAATGCACTTTAACACACACAAGAGGGAGGGAGGGGAGCCAAAAGCAAGACAGCTGTGATAAAATATCTGCAAAAGCAGATGCACAGTAGTCGGCCGGCCAAAAATGCCATTTTGGCAAAAAGGAGTACCGACCGACAACAAATAGTGCCGACCGGCAATATACATTGCCGATGGCAGGAAAAAACAGCCGGTGACCTCTAGCCACTGCCGGTGGTGTGTGGGGATGCCTCACAAGGCATTCCCTGCCCCTCCAAGCAAAACACAAGTGTTTGGTGCAAAACCAGACACTAAACAGTCGAGTTCAGAGATCCTGAGGCAAGGCGCGCGAGCCGAGACCTCCGGGAACTCCAAACGAACACCAACAAGGGTAATCACCAAGTGTTCCAATGGTGACGTCCAAGTCTTGAGGACGGTCAAAAATGGGGTGTCTACAGATATTCAAGTCAATAACAAGGATTACAAGGTTAGATGTTAGTATTCTAGAAATCCCCCAAAGAGATTTCATCATCCCAACTACAAGAATTGGACACCAGGCTATTCAAAACTCCTTACTTTGCTGCTTTGTTACAGAACTTACCTCGGATGCCTACCAACGGTTATATATCACGTAGCGCCAACCGCAGGGCCTTAAAAGGGACGACAAAAAAAAAAAGAGAAGGTTTTATCACCCTGAATCCAACCTTATCCTTCCAAAAAAAATTTTATTCTCCCGAATGTCCCATCTGGACCCAACCTTATCTCACCAATCAAACCATCGCAAAATGTCCAAATACGTCTGTTCCATTCTAGGGTTTACATGATAACTGCTTGCGCAAGACATAACGTTCAATTAGGAGCATATCCCATCAATCCATACATAACACATTATCATCTCTTCATTATCCAAGTGATCGAAAACCCAATACCACCCCAATTGAGTTTCCCGTTGAGTTAAATGTTTTAAGTTAAAGTTAGAACATACTTATAAAGGAAATAATGTCCACATAAACATGAGTATCATCAAATGAAGAAGATAAGGAACATAACCATAACACACGCAATATCATACCAAGACATAAGCATATACTAATAAGCATATTCATGAAGACAAGAGCTTAGAATACTAATGAAAAACTAAATTTCCTTATTCAATACCGTTTAAAGATTAAAATCAAAAGGACCATTCCAGAATTTTCCCGAGCCTAGCCTTTTTATGGTTCGTGGAGAATTTTATTTAGTTTTCATAACATTTTTCGGAAATAAAATAGCTTTTCTAGATTTTTAGTTATTTAAGAAACACTCCAGTGCTGTCCAGATTCGTCGACTATTACGAAAATTGGATTTTCTTACAAACCACTCACTCTTTTTTAATGAAACCAATTTAATTGAAAGATAACTCCTTAAGGAATGTTTTGAAATAAAACCGAGGTCTAGAAGATGGTTCTACATTTTTTAAGAATTTTTGAAAGTTGGATGTAAAACAGATTTTTCATGCACAATACTCAAATTAAGAAGGTTAGTGAGAAAAGAGGCTAACTAAGGGAAAATTTTAACTTCTTTTGTGATGAAAACCTACTAAATAATGTATCAATAACTCATTTTTTTAGAGTGACGGTATTCCTTTGGAAATAATGTGAGATATGGAAAGAAAAATGTAGTTTTGCATCTATTAAGAGGAAATATGAATAGAAGAAGGATTAAAGCCTAATTCATCCACTTTGAAGACATGAATACCATTACAACACATCTGAAAATGTGGTTTTAAATCTATAATAACATGTATTTGAAAAAGGAAATAGAAGGAGGGATGGTGATGTGGTATACTTGAGGCTTGATTGGTTAGTTAATAAGACCTTTCCTTTCTCTCCTTTCCTCCACCAAGCTCACTCTTTTCTCTTCTCTCCCTCTCAGCTAAATGAAGTGTTTGTGTGTCTGTTTTTGTATGTAAAATGCTAAGGGAGGGGTCATTTTTGTAATAAAATTGGTGCAAAAGGTCCAAAATGCCCATTGGTTGGAATTGGATTGGATATTTTGGATTTAGTTTGAATTCAATGGAATAGTGGATGATTAGAGGTCTTCATTGAGTACCTAAGCATGATCTTGTTAGGGTTTTATCTTTGTCAAACCTAGTTACAAGTACAATGCATATATATATATATAGGTTTGTTTCTAGGTCAAAGATTTTGCTTAATTCATGCAAGTTTGTCTCAAAAAGTACACTCATTGCATCTAAATAGGTGTTGGCTAGCCACATAATGGTGATTTGAGGGACTTATTTTATTTTTTTTCTTGTGTACAAATGTTTGAAAATCGTAAAATATAGGGCATAAAATGGATTCTAGGGTATAAGTGTATATATATAATGGTACTTGTTTGGGGTCAATTAGTGATTTAATAAAAATGTAAAGGCTTTGGGTTTAATTTATGAATTGGAACATTGATTTTAGTGTAGAATTAAATTAAATTAGGGTTAGAGAGTCTAATTCAAATTGGATTTCTTGTTTCGAATAAAAAGGTGATCAATTGATGAACGTGATAAAGACTGGAAAAACCTAGGGTTTTTAAGTGGTAATTCCATATTTAGGGATTCAATTAATCAACATTAGGGTATGAGAAATGATTCCTAGTTCAAGCATGTTTGTACGGGTTCATCTGTGACACGTTTTCAGTTTTAAGGTTAATTTTGCGAATAAACGAGGAACTAAGGGCTTTTATTATAATAATTCAAAAGTAAGGGTCTTGCTAGGATTTGCAGAATTTAGGGGTCTCACAACCTATCCCCCTTAAACAGATTTTGTCCTCGAAATTTAAGTTGTTCCTCCAATCTAAAAAAAAAATGTCGATAATAAGTCCGTACTATATCCTCGCGCTTCAAGGTAGGTTCGTACATTAATCATATGGATTATCTTTTTCCTCTTAAGTTCTTCTCCCTTCTGTCCAGAGCCACCAATGGCTTCGTTCTAATAATAGCATCTTCATTGAGTCGAGTTTCCTTTCTAATTAATGACGTAAAAGGGGTGCATAAATATCTTGTGATATGTGAAATTTTTGTACTAGTTGCCATCTAGGTTAAGATGTTGTTGCTTCAATGTGAAGATCGTTTCTATCAATTCCTAATGTGGTGATAGTCCAGGCCAACGAAATGCCCTCGTGTTTGTTAAGAATTTATCCTTTTGATCCTCTAGTGCCGATGTCATTGCGTTCATTGATTCGTTGAAATTATGGAACCTGGTCTATCCCCCTTAAACAATAAGAATATCCCATCGGATGCATAATTCGTCTCTCATGGTAACTATTGATCAAGGTTTGATGTGCGAGTGACGAGTCTATATCTAGGATGATATTAGGGATTGATGTGAAGAAATGCGATGAATAAAATATATACTCAAGAATTTTGATGTACGAATATAAAGTCACCAAGACTTGGATTAACAAAAGGGAATTTACACATTTACACTCGGATTACAGAAAGTCTTGCACTCCTAAAAATTTGAGAGGTCTCTACTTCCTAAATTTCTCAAAGAGACGAGTTCTATCGTTCTGTTGGTTTCCTCTTGAATATCCCAACTCCTTTAGAATTTGATTCCCAATGTGATGCAAGGTTTTGTTCGTTGGTACTAGTACATTCTCAAGGTATTGATTGCCTAGTACTGCATTCTTATTGCGTTATTATTCACAGGCTCATGTGTTGTTACTTGTTTCGGTGTAGTCGTTGGCTCGAGAGTTCTATTCTTAGTACGAGGTGAAGCATAAGTCAGGGTCTAATTACGGAGGCAATTTCTCACGAGCAATCAACTGGTTTTAAACTTATGATATAATTATTCTAAGGTGTTTGAGGCAATAAGATCGAGTAGTAAATAACATATACAGGAAAATACACAACATAACTTATATATAGGCAAAATAATAACTACAAGAGTTTTTAGACTAGATTAATGGAAGTAATAAAAGGATACGAAGCGGTTATAGCATCAATTAACATAAGAATCAACTGAAATATGAACAATATAATGGAATGGATGGAAGGGATGGCATTATGGTTTCAGACTTTAATTTAGTCAAGGTTATGGAAATAATGACTAAACTAGATATTTAACTTGAAACTGCGTTGGCCATCTGCGTTTCAAACTGAATATCCAAGAGTTGTCACCAAGTAAGGAAAATGAAACTATTTATAAGAAGCCTTATGCTAAATAATCAAGGCTCAAAGAAGGTCAATTTTACAAAAGGTGGTATATAAAATAGAACTAGATGGTCATGACTTAATTTTGGAAAAAGATGACACCAAATAAAGGTTACGAATTCAAGATGAGGGTACGATGTTCGATAGAAGATGCGTAGAACTAATAGTACCCCTAATGCGTGATGCAAGGCCTTGCTCAGAGTTAAAACCACTTCCCGATCCTGAAATACGTCCTCATGAGTGAATGTTGCTGTGCCCGAAATTCGAAGAAACGCCCTAAGATAGGTCCGGAAAATTTCAATTTTTGATGTCTTTTAGTTGATAGAATAGGTAGTGTTATAATAATATAACATAGTCGAGGCAAGGTAGTGTAGCTCGGCTTTTTTGCGCCCTCCTTTCAGAAAGTGGAAAGAAAGCCCTATAGTTCGGACTCCCGTGGTTCTGAATCTAATCTCACAAGTGCAATGTGAAATTGATTGGAAAATCGATTTTGAATAAAAAAAATGCCAAAATTGGACTGCTTTGCCAGATACAGAGTTGCCACCTAAATGTTTTTTATTTTGGGGAAATTTATGAAACCCATGACTCATGCCAAAGGCCACGTGTCAGTCATCACCAAAGTTGCCTCGGCTTGAGAACTTGGGTACAAGAAGAGAAGGTCACGAATTGAGCACCCCCGCTCGATCGATCAAAGATCAGCCTCTACTAATCATGATATGATTTTTATCAACATTATGTGCTCTTGTTCCGGTTATTAGGCTAGCTTTACTATGTGATGCGCACAAGCAAGTATAGACTAGTTTGCTCAATTTGGAACAATTCAAGTTCATGTTTGTTTTGCTCAAGTGGGCTTAAAGTTTGTGAATTTGCCACTCAACAAAGTGGACTTAAAACTTACATTTGTTGAATCGTTCAAATTCAAACAACATGCCCCCAACCGCAAGCATTCAAGCAGTTTAACAAGTAAGCATTTAGCCTTAAGCATGCTAGTCATGGCAATCACTTACACTCATGCAAGTATGCTAAAGCATTAAAAAAAACTCACCTAGTACTCCAAGCTAAGAAAATATGAGTTAGAAAAATCTGCATGATTCCTAACCATACAAGATGACTAATGCAACACATGCAATATGCAATTAATAGGCTCGGCTACTAATATAGCATATGGATCGATTTGATAACATATGGTTAAACATGTATTCAAAGAGTTATTGAAATGACCATGTAGTTCGAATGATGCGCCGAGCCTCAATGCAGGCAATACAAATGAATGGATGCAAGCATAAGGTATGCTAATAAAACATGTCCCTAATCTAACCATCATAAGTGATTAAATAAAAGGAAGAAAGACGTGGGGTTGGAAGACATACACATTATTACATTTTGCTCTCACGAAAGAGAGTTCAAATGAACAAAAGCAAAGGTAACTAGCAACTAAGCTAAGCTAATTAAGCTAATTATTACAAACCAAGTGAAATAAATAGCTAAACTAATTAACTAATTATTACAACACTTGAATGAACTAGCTAGTAAGCTAACAAATTAAGTTACAACACAAATGCAAATAAGCTAAGTAATTAACGTCTATAACTACGCTGCCACTACTTCGCTTCGGGAAATAAAAGATGCACATGCTCGGATACTACCCGAAAAGACCTCTGTTTTTCCCTCGAAAGCCTCTATTTGCAGAGTTAAACACTTCCAGAACCATTTTGCTCCACCTTGCCAACATTTTGCTGAAGTTTGCATCAGTGGCCAGTTGGCCACTGATAAAGACTGTCGGCCACATGCTGGCCATCTATCGTGCCCTGCTGGCCATGGATGATGGTCTGCAGGTCACTGATGCACTGGATCATCATGCTGCAATAGAGGACAAACAGAGCAATGAAAGGGTATTTCCATGGATTGTTTGCACAATTCACCTCTCCTTTTCATGAATAAATCCAAGGAGTTGTGAACTTAAGCCAAAAATCACCAATCCAAGCAATTTCATTGCAGGATGGCTTGTGATTCAAGATGTGCAAGCTCAATAAATGCAAAACACGACACTTAAGAACCATCACGCTATCATGCATGATCAAGGGAAATTGAGACCTAGGAAACTTGAGACATTTCATCACTTTGAGTATGAAATGTCCCAGTTTTCCTTCTGTTCAATTAACGTCCGATTGAACACATAACACACAAGTTATTATCTTGCTCAATTTTGGTCCCAAGTTGTTAGTTACTCATTTTAACTTACCAACCATTCCTTAATCCAATTAAGTCCAAAAGGTGAGTTAGAGTCCTCTAAGGGAAAGAAAAGCTCAAGACACATGTTTCTTTGGGTATGAAATAAGTCTCATACCGTTGGTAATGAACGCCCTAAGGGATTAAACCATTAAGTATGAAACCTCAATTCCACACTTAGGCAAACAAATGGCTTGAAACCACTTTCAAAGCAAAAAGAAAAACCAAGAAAGGAGGGAGGTTGCAGAGGTGATTAGTTCTGAAATTAAGTGTGAAAAGCACTAAATACATGCAATCAACTCAAACAAGGGGGGTCTAATGGCTTAAAACACCAAGCTTGTGAGGACCTTTACACTACAACCATGCAAAACAAGACTCAACTAGCCAAAACAGCCCAATATAAAGCTAAAGCAGTCTAAAACAAAGGCAAAAACATGTTGGAATAGAGCTACATAAAGCTAGAAAATCATGCTAACATATTGAACTAACTAGACTAGCAAACAAGAACTAGGAGGGGAGGCTAACCCCTCCAATTTTGGACTTCAAAACATGTTTTTTTTCACTGAAAATACTCTAAAATTCAGTGCTTAAAGGCCCAAAAAAAGATGGTTTGAAAATGGGAAACAAGGTGCAAAAGCCTTAAAAGCAATGAATAAAGAAGGGTGAGACACCCCCCAACCTTAAATGGCTTGAAACACCAATTTCAGCCCATTAGAAAAGAGATTTTTATAGCTCAAAAAGGCCCAAAAATAGGGGGAAAAGATAGAGAAACAAGTGTACTAAAACAAGTTTAAAAGACAAGTGTTATACCTCTTGAAGCCAAGCACAACTTTAGGCACAAATACAAGTCAAAATCACCTTCAAGAGGTCCAACAAGACCTTAAGGGACCTCAGCTCAAAGGTGATCAATTTTGGTTAAGGATGTGTATGCAAAAGAGTGATATAAACTATGCAAGTGTGCACAAAATTGCAAGAGAGAGAGAGAGAGAGCAAATTTTGAGTTTGAAATCTTCTAAGCCCAAAACATGAGAGAGGAGGTCCCTATATATAGAAAACATGAAATCTATACAAGGAGATCCAGCCCTCCACGTGTGGACAGATACAAGCATCTGTGCAAACAGCTGGCACAACTGGCATAAAATATCTGCAGAAAACACTGGTGGGTGACCGGTCGGCCATCAATGATGGCCGACAAGGCATCATTGATGGCTAGCAAGGCACATCAATGGCCAGCAAACAAGAAGTGCCAGCCGGCAGTCTCAATAGATGGTCGGCAGGCCACCAGAGACTGTAGGAGGGAAAGACCAAGGCATGGTCCAAAAATGAGACAAAATGGATGCAGGGTTTGAAAGGCTCAAAGTTGTGGCATTCCGCTAAGGACTTCAAGCGCTCGGCAAGCAAACAGACTCGTCATCAGATGTACCTGCAATAACATCCAAGTCTTGAAAGGCCGTCAAAAATGGAGTGATTACAGTTGCCCCTCTTTGACAGAACAAATAGTCATGAAATGACGTGAGTGAATGTCAAAGCCCAGAGACGACCTATTTTGACAAAGCCGTAAGACTTGGATAAACAAACAAGATAGAAAACAAAATGGTTGTGCCCGCAGGCTACCTACGTATCCCTTTGTAAGGAATCAAACTGGCGTAGTTCTGGGGCAAAATGCAAATGATATGCATGATGCAAGAACATAACTTATGATCATGCAATGAGGCTGTGCAATGAAGAATTTAAATGCAAATATTATGCAAAGAAATGCCACAGTTAAACAAATTGAAACAAAGCACAGTAATTTCAAACACGAAAAGAAAACTATGCGCCACGCGCAAGAAACACGAGCCAAACTACATTTCATGCAGAAAGGATATAAGAAAATAAGCAAGCTTAACCACGCGACACGTAGGAAAGGCAAAGGGCAATGCAACTGTCGGGCACACCTGAGGTCTTAATCGAGATCCTAATGCGTTGCACACGGAAGGAGAAAAAAGATGGTGTAAACACCGGGCACACCCAAATGTTTTTAACCGATACTAACAATCCTAACACGTCTCACGTGAGAGGATGAAGAGTGGTGTGAACACCAGGATGCACCCAAATGTTTTTTAACCGAAGGAGGTGGTGTGAACACCGGGACGCACCCGAATGTTTTTAACCGAAAAGTGTGGTGTGAATACTAAGATGTGTAGACACCCCATTTTTGACCGTCATCAAGACTTGGATGTGCTTGCAGGTACATCCAGCAACAAGTTTGCTTGCTCGTCAAGTGTTCGACTTTCGCGATGGAATGCTCCAGGTTTGATCCTTCCAAACCCTATTTCCATTCTGTCTCATTTTTGGACCATGTGTTGGTCTTTGCTTTGTGATGTTCTTGATGTCCTGCCAGCCATCATAAAGGGCTGCCAGCCATAGTCTTTGCCCTGCCAGCCAACAATGAGGCCCTGTCAGCCACCACTGATGGCCGGCCGGCCACCCTTATTTCAACAGATAGTTTAGATATTTTAAGCCAGTTGTGGCTCACTGAGCCATCCTCCATACACGTGTATGGTGGGATGGAAGCAAGTTTAAGCTTGTCAAGCAAGCTTTGGATTACATTGTTCTATATAAGGGAAGGCCCCTCTCCCTTTCCAGAGGTTCTGAAAATTTTAGAGACAAAATCTCTCTCTCTCCCTCTCTTTAGAATTCTCTATCTCTCTTTATATTGAGCCTTAAAGTGTTGTTTCTTCACACTTTTGCACACAAACACCTACTCAAACACCTTCATTTTGGAGCTAAAGTCCATTGGAGCTTGTTTTGAGGTCTTGGCATTGGTTTTGGTCCAAGTTTGTTGCTGAAGTTGCTGTCTTGCCTTAGTTCTTCAAGGGTAAGAGACTAACCCCATTTAGGCTTTGTTTTGTTTTAGCATTTGGCCACCTTTGTATGCTGTTTTAGGCCAAGCTTTCAATTACAAAAAAATTTGTTTTTAAGTGTTTAAGATGGTTGTTTGGGGCCTTGTTTGAGTTGGGGGTGGTCTACCCCCTTTGTGGCTTGTTTTGCTTTGCTTTATGCTATCTTTTAAAGCCTTTCAAACCATCTTGTTTTGGCCTTTCCACCACTGAAATTCCTCTGGAAAGTGGATTTTGGGACCCAAAATACGTGGTGGTGGTCCCCCCCTTTTGTATCTTGCTAGCTTGTGTTGGTTGACCTATCAAATGAGAATGTGTTTCTACGCTTTTGAGGCTTAGTTTGAGCATGTTTTTGTGACTTTTTGGACCTGCCATAACTCTGTTTTGGCATGGTTTGGTCACTTCTTGCATGCTTTTGGTACTTGTGGTGCAATTATGCTTGTTGGCCTAACATGCTTCATGCTTTAGTTCATCATTCTAGCATGTGTTAGCTTTGCTCCAGCATATTTTTTGCCATTGATTTAACATACGTGAGGTCTTTTTTAAGTGGTCTTGGTCATATATGCTTAGCTTTGTATAGCTATAGTGTAGTTGGGCTTCACTAGCTTTGTGTTTGAGATCTCTAGCATGCTTTGAATGTGATGATTGCATGCCTTAGCCTTATTTCTTACTTGATTTCAGTGTGTATAGTGTAGTCACACTCTCACATGTTCTACTCTTTCAATACTTTTGAGAAATGTGACTTATGCCTTGTTTATAAGCTAATATGTATGCATGCTAGTCTAAGTTTGTGGGCTACCGTTTCAACATGTTTTGGTCTTTGTTTTGGCATGGTTGAGGTCTGTCCATAGTTGGTTTGGTCATTTGTGCTATGTATTGCATGCCTCTTGTGTAGAGCCCTTTGCTAGCCTTATGCTTTAAACCTTCTAGCATGCCTTATTTGTGATGTTTATGTGATATGACATCATTTAACATGTTATTTCAGAGCATATAGCCTTGCCATACCCTCATGTATATCACTCTTTAATTGTGTTTGAGAGTTGAGTTTTGTGCCTTGTTTGCGAGCCATAACTTGAGCATGCTTTTCTTGCTTCTTGTGCTTAAGTTTCATCACATTTCAGCCATTGTTTTGGCATGCATGAGGACTGTTTGGGGCTGGTTCTGTCCATTGAGCATTGTATTGCATGGTCCTAGTGTTGTATCCCTCACTAGTTTCGACGCTTAAGTCTCTTAACATGTTGTGCATACGTTGTTTGTGTGTTAGAGTCTTGCGTTTTATGCCAAGATTACCATGTTGTTTGCATAGCATGTTGTTTGTGTGCATTGTATCGTGTTCAACTGGACGTTATGTTGAACACGAGGTGGATTGGTCTACTTCATACTTGAAGTGCTGAAAGTGAGCCAATCGCCTTTGTCTCTATTACCTTTGATCATCCATGATGAGGTAGTGGATTTAGAGTCTTGTTTGCATTGCATTTATTGAAATGTGTGCAAGTTGGATCTTTGGCCATCATGCATTGTATGCTTGATTGACGGTTCTGGATCCAATGGTGCCTCTCCCTTGATGTTTTGAGGTGATATGGAGCGGCACAGTACATACATGCCCAAGGGAGATCCCCTATTTTTCTCTATTTTGTGCTCTGTTGCAGTTTGGTGTCACAGCACACCAGTGGCCGGCAGTGCAACATTGATGGCCAGCACCCTTGCATTGTTGGCCGGCAGAGGCCCATCTTTGGCCAGCAGGTGGCTGGCAGCAGCTTCACATGGCTAGCAGGCCACTGGTGCACTCCTCAGCTTTGGTTTGGTAAGTTTCAGTAGCAAGTTCTTAAGGACACCCTGCAGACAGAGCCTCAAGAGAGCAATTGGAGAGTTTTTCGAGGCGACAACCGAGAGCATGCATCCTTCATTGTTCAAGGCAGAGCTGATGCAGCCTAAATTAGATATTTTGTATGCTTAGTTGGTTTTGTAAATTAATTTGTTAATTAGTTAAAGAGTTGTAATATTTAGTAATTAGTTTGCTAGTTATTCATTCGATTTGGTTTGTAATAATTAGTCTAATTAGTTTAATTAGATTAGTTAATTAGCTTAGCTTAGATTAGCTTAGCTAATACATTCGGACCCTCCGTCGAGAGGGCAAAATGTTGTAATAAGTGTGCGTGTGTGTGTTAATGTCTTCCAACCCCACGTCTTTCTCCCTTTTATTTAACTGCTTTCAGTGGTTAGTTTAGGGTCATTTTCAATTAGCATACCTTATGCTTGTATGTGTGCATCATTCATTTGTCTTGCAAACACCGGGCTCGGCGCATCATTCAAATTGCATCGTATTTTAATACATTTACTTGAATACGTGTTTCAAAGCATGTTATCGAGTGTTGCATTCTTATGCCATCTTAGATAGCCGAGCCTACTTAGTTGCATTTTTGCATGCGTTGCATTAGGCATCTTATATAGTTAGGATCATGCATATTTCTAACTAGCTTTTTGTTTTGGCTCGGAGTACACTGTAAGTGTTTATGCTTTAGCATCCTTGCATGTGTGTAAGTGACTGCCATGATAGCATGCTTGCCATGAGGCTATTTGCTTAATTGCTATAACTATATGAATGCCTGTGGATGAAGGCTTTATTGCCTAAATTGGGACAATTCGTCAAAATGTGAGTTTTAAGCCCACTTGAAGTGGCAAAATCATGTTTTAAGCCCACTTGAGGGTGGCAAATCCACGCTTTGGCCTACTTGAGGGTAGCAATTCCAAACCATTTTCGAAAAACAAACATGAATTGTTTTGTTCCAATTCTCGCGATTTAGTCTATACTTGTGTGTTGTGCGCATCACATAATAAGTTAGATTAATAATCGAATAAGAACACGTGTCTATAAAACAACATATCATGATAGTAGAGGCCGATCCTTTCATCGGGCGAGCGGGGGTGCTCATTTCATGACCTTCCCCCCTCGTACCTAAGTTCCCGAGCCGAGGCAACTTTGGTGATGACGGACATGTGGCCTTTGGCACGAGTCAGGGTTTCTAAATTTCCCAAAAACAAAATATTTCGGCAGCGACTCTGTAATCTGGCAAAACAGTCCATGTTTGGCACTTTTGATTAAAATCAGTTTTCCACAAACGATTTGTCGGATTTGGACTCTTTGGTGATTTATCAGTTTACATTGCACTTTGTAAGATTAGATTCAGAACCGCGACAAAAGTCTGAACTGTAGTAGACAAGAACCCAATTCGTGCCCTCTCCGAAAAGAGGTGGCGCGCGGAGCGAGTTCGGGCGGTCTACAGGATGCACCCGAATGTTTTTAACTAAAGGGAGTGGTGTGAACATCGGGACACACCCAAATGTTTTTAACCGAAGAGAGTGGTGTGAACACCAGGACGCTCCCAAATGTTTTTAACCGAAGGGAGTGGTGTGAACACCAAGACGCACCGAAATGTTTTTAACCGAAGGGAGTGATGTGAACACCGGGATGCACCCGAATGTTTTTAATGGAACAAAACAATCCTAACGCATCTCACGTGAGAGGAGGAAGAGGTAAAAGGATGCGATTCGAAGGGCACAAAAGATTTTACCTAGAACTCCTCTAAACGAACAGTACATTCAATATTGTGCATGTGTAGGGAAAAGACTTAACAAGTACGATATAGTAAGAATGCATGTTCTATGCAAGACAAACAATCGAGATACAATGTTAATGGCATGTTCTATGCAAGAAACAAAAGCATAAGCATATTCTATGCATACTTCGTAACATGAGCATATTCTATGTGAAAAAACAAATGTAGATTTCATGCATGATTCAACACAAATGCATACAAATGCATATTCCATACATAATTCAAGAGCGAACGCAAGACACGCAGGTAATTCCCGTGAGATGCACATCTTGCAATAACACATGTGAAATGCATATTCTATGCCACAAAGTGAAATGCATGTTCCATGCATCAATGAATAGGAAATAAATGTTCTAGGCAAGATATCAAAGCATGATTTGACGAAAATAGACTTAATAGCAACTTCTGATTCACCTCTTGGAAGAATTACAATGTATTTAAAGGATACACCTCGTTCACGTTGACAAGTGATGAACATCACGCATTGAAAACACAATTTTGAGCTTCCGTAAAGACATTTTGAACTCAACAGTGAACAATCCCTTCAATTCTTGAAAACCAAGGACACAAAAACAGCATCAAGAACCCGAGGAAAGCTGCCGGCCACCTGCCGGCCATGAGGGAGGGTCGCCGGCCAGGTGCCGGCCATCGTTGGCAGATTGGGGGTTTTTCGGTCATTTCGGCTTAGGTCTTTAAGTATGAGCCACTAGGGCTCATTTCCTCACACCCTCTTGTCTGAAAACTTCCTCGTTCTCTCTCTAGACACTCCTTCTCTCTAGATTTTCACTTTCTACGCATTTTCCAACGCCCCACGTGAATTTGATTCGCTAAACCCTCTTTATTTCCTTCACTTTGAACTGATTGAAATTTGATTTTGATGCTTCTTTTCTGATTTCCACCATTCTAGGCTTGTTCTCCCCGGGTTTCTCTTGAGTTTGGTGCACTTTTCTTGACTTTGACTTTTTCCTCCATTTTCTCTCCTAAGGTTTGACTTTTTCCAAGTTTACCATTTTTCTTCACTTTTCACCCATCTCGCGCCTATTTTTAGATGGCGGACGGGGTTCCTCATGATGGGACTCCTTTTGAGATTCCCTCAGTAGTTCCACCTATGCCGGAGGTAAAGGAGCCGATAGCTAACCTTGAAGCTGACTTAGAGGCGGAGTTCGAGCTTGAGGCCAAGCCAGAGTCGTTACCACCGAGGGTATAGCCTTTCGATCCGGTGAGATATCACCCATAGACATACATATTGCCTACTTTCGGAGGCATCAGACGCTTCACCGAGTTCGCCCGCGATGCACCGGAGGACCTTTTGTTGAGGGAGCCGGATTCTCACTTGTCGGCCATTACCGTTGAGGTATGAACTCTGTTTTTTACGTATTTTACCTTTCATTATTTGCAATTCACGCACTGCCTTGTATCGGATTCACCTGACTGCATTTCATACATTGCCTTATATCTGACCATGCACTACCTTCATCTGATTGCGTTTCATGTACTGCTTTCATCTGATGCACTTGATGCACTGTCTTCATCTGATGCACTTGATGCACTGTCTTCATCTGATGCATTTTATGCACTATCACAAGGCGAGTCTCGCACCGTCAGAGGCTATGGTGCTACGACCACTCGGGACTGGTATGATGAGCTCCCAGCTGGAGTTCAAGACATTATTGACGAGACAGGCTTTGGCCTCTTCTGCTCTAGCTTGACTTGGGTCACCGCAAGCCGTCCCCTTCTAGAAGCATTGGTAGAGAGGTGGTGGGATACCACCAACTCCTTCCACTTTTCCACCACAGGAGAGATGACGATGACTCCTTACAACTTTGCCATGGTCACTGGCTTAGACGTAGGGGGCGATCCGATCCCCATCGATATAGATATGGGGGAGTGGGAGGCAGCCTGGTTTGAGCTGATGGGGGCATACCCACCCACATACCAGACGGGGATGGTCAGATACACTTGGCTCGCTGAGCGATTTAAAGGGACCGAGCCTGAGACGATAGAGGAGATCGAGCAATACGCCAGGGGCCTCCTAATGTTCGTCTTTGGTACCACCTTGTTT
This sequence comes from Camellia sinensis, assembly GCF_055761805.1. Classification (NCBI taxonomy): domain Eukaryota; kingdom Viridiplantae; phylum Streptophyta; class Magnoliopsida; order Ericales; family Theaceae; genus Camellia; species Camellia sinensis. Next base: position 149,744,831 of record NC_138963.1, read on the forward strand.
TTGTACAGGTGGAATATCGTAGGCCTGCATTTGCTGAGTGCCCTGGTGACCTTTCCTCGGGTTCATTTCTATGACTGGGGCAGAGCTGGCTTTACCACATTGTATGGATATATGAGCTCTACCTCCCGTCTACGAGGAGACTTGTTTGGAGGCTACTGGCGAGCCTAGGAGGTACACATCTTAGTTCCCTCTTTCCACTTCATATTTTCTTTACATTTTTTACTTTACATCTATTTCAACACATGCTTTCTGCTTCGCATTTCTGTATCTGTTCAAACACTGTATGCTTTCTGCTTAGCATTTCTGTACCTGCTCGATACTATACTGATCACATACCACTGCATTTTCCCTGCAGCTATGGGTATACGCATACTTTTCGACTCTCGCCCCGGAGCTTGTAGAGGAGCTTCTATTGACAGTCCCCTATTCATGGATATACGACGGTCAGCTTCGCCGTAGGACCCGTGAACCTTTCACATTCTTCAGGCAGTACTTCGACACTGTAGCTGTCCATGAGGTAATCCAAAACACAATCATTTTACTTTGAAACTGTTCATTTAGCAACTAACAACAACTAATAATTTGTACAACTTCTGTTTGCACATTACGTGGCAGCCGTGGGCCTTGATGCCAGGGGGGGTTCGGGACAAGTTTGCCGGCACCTGGGCCATCTCCTGCTACCGCATTCTGCTTGAGGGCTCAGTCTGCCAGGCTTGGTTCTTGGGTGAGCGCTTCGTGCGCCAGATTCTGGGCCTGCTCAACCCGATTGTCCCAATGGCTCCACCAGAGTCCATGCGGTCTATAGAGAGCCTATCTGTTAAGGAGGTCATCCAGTTCATAGTGGGTCTCAATGCCGACTTCTTTCGAGTGGAGGACGACTATGCAGATTTCATCCAGACACACTTGATGTTGCCCCTGACTGGTGTTCATGGAGCTGAGGAGACGGTAGCTCCAGTCGTAAGAGCGAGGCGCAGAGTGACCTGGGCGAGCAGCGCTCGTGGTAGAGGGGCTTCCCAAGCGGGGCAGAGGGCTGATTGGCCAGACTTCCCACTACGCTGACTTGCTAGTGACACATCAAGGATGTCTACCAGGTCCTGATTGAGCCCGAAGCGGCTAGTCATGAGCTTGTCGGGATCCGAGGCCCGACTCCGGTATGAACCACACATTAGCACTTGCACTCTATGTTTTATTTCAGATATATTCATTTACAGATACTAATAATTCAAACTGCATTTACAGGCATCGATCGAGTACACAGGAGGTGCCCTCGAGCTGATATCCTCGCTGATGGGGATGGTACAGAGGAGAGAGGCACTACTTAGCCTCTACGGTGTTCAGGTAATTTCTCCAGTTTTACGTTCTAAGCATCAAATTTCCACTGACACACTGACATTGACATTTCAACTGAAAACTTCCCAAATTGTACTGATACATTGCATCGATAGACCACATCTAACACATTGCGCTTGCATACTGTATTCACACGCTATATATGACTTCTGCATATACTCATTCTGCATACTATGCTTGCATCTGATACACATGCTATAATTGATACATAACAACTGTCTTTTTCAAATTCCACCCATACCGATGGCACCAGCGGCAGCTACAGCGCCCGCACTAGTAGTACATCCTCCAACAGCAGGGAGCAGAGAACAAAAGGTTCCAGCACGCGGCCGAGGCAGAGATAGGGGCACCCGAGCTGAGAACGGCCCTTCAGAGCCCATTCTAAGTGATGATGATGCTGAGATGAGCGACTCTGAGGAGGCAGCGAGTCAGCATTCAGAGTCATTTGAGAGTGGAGGTGACAATGTCGGCTCGGGTTCCGAGAGTGGAGGCGATGCCGTGGCAAGCTTTGAGGCGGAGAGTGATGATGACACCGGCTCAGAATCCGACCAAGGTTCAGACAGCGGCGCAGATGGGGACAGTGCTCCAAAGTACTCTCCTTCGAGGAAGAGGACGGAGAGGGCCTTTTGAGCTTGAGGCGACCAGCACTGATTTTTTGTATTTTTGCTTAGTTTCTTTTCGTTTATAGTTTTAGCACATTGTACAGCTTTAGATAGGTTTTATTTGCTTTAAAAACTTGTACTGCACTTTTGTAAAAACAACCATGATCAGAATGAAAATTAGTTTTTCTTTGAAAAAGGGGTTGAATTTTTGCATCATGAGCACCACTTAGTATGGAAATGAGATTGAACGAGATACTGAAAATGAACACTTGTATTGGCACAACGTTCTTAATCAGGTAATGAAGTGACCAACAATTGAAATGAAAAGCAATATACAACACAACAATAACTCGATAAACAAAATAACAACGGCTCGATAAATAGAACAAAATACAACTCGATAAGCAAAACCATGCAACAATAACTAAAATACAAAAAAAACGAACTTGTTAAAGCCGAAAGGATTGAAAACAAGACCTTAAACACAGACTAAAAGCAGAACAAAACACATGCTTTTAGCATTGTTCAACACAAAAAGGGACAGCATGTTAAAGTGAGAGACTGCCGGCCACAAGCAAAGGTTGCCGGACACGTGCCGGCCATGAGAGGTGGCCTGCCGGCTATCAATGCCTCTTGCTAGCCATCAATGAGCATTTGCCGGCCATCGATGTACAGGACCTCCAAATTGTTGACACCTAGCTTCCACTCACTACCTTATCTTGTACAAAAGGTTGAGCTTTGTAGTTTCTTCATTTCAACTGCAAATTCTTCACAAATGGAGCCATTTTTTGCCAAAAAACTCTCGAATTGGATTGCGACTTTGGCTGGCTCAGAAAAGGTGAATTTCTAGGGTTTCGGCATAAATGCACTTTTTCTGCTGAGTCGTTCTCTGCTTTGTTTTCCATTCCTACATGCCGTAGCTAGATGCTGGAACCCAATTACACATGTCTTTAGCTTTGGAGGACAAGAGATATGCCCGTCAATCGAAGAATTTCAAATGCTAATGGAATCCTGGCGCGATGGAGAAATCATACCTCAACCCCGCTTTGGCTACATCCAAGCTTTGGGACGAATGTGCGGGCTTACTCTACACGAAGCTCGATCCTTGGTTCACAATGCAGAGATGGATATTCCCAGCTTGATCCATCGATTTTCTGAAGTCGACAACCGAGGTAATCTTTTTTGGCAGGGTTTTAGCAACACACCGTTTGTTTGTGTATGTTGGCTCATTTCTTTCTTGCCCCTAGTTTCGGAGGGTCTAGCATTCGGCTAATTGAAGTGGCCCAAGGTTTGAAAGAGGGAAAGAGTTTCATTGGCTTGGTGTTGGCTAAGACTTTGATGGGCTTAGATGCCTTCCATCGGCGAAAGACAAACAAATTCACAGGAAGTCCACTACTTTTTTAGGTAATGTTTCCCACCCTTTCTAATATGTGTTTCTCAAATCACTCGGCGCTCATGCTCTATTTTTTTTCTCTTAAAGCTCTTCTTTCACTTTTCTCTCAACATACATCTCTTTATTTTTTAATCTGTCTTTTCTTTCATCCCTCCCCAGATATGGCTAATGGACAAGTTGAAGGTGGTGGACTCTTGCCCCACATACTTATCTCGAGCGTACTTTTTCCGCAACCGACTAGTGGATTTCCCAAATAAAGGATGGTGGTGCCACTGGATGTGCAACAAGTCTGCTGCTAACATTGCATGGCATTGCCCCTGGCTTAATCTGACCGAAATAAGCTACAGCATGACTAGGCAACCCGGCATTAAACTAATTGGCCTCACACACTGTGTATTCTACTTTTCGTTCCGGTTCAGACGTTAGTTTGGAAAACGATCAGACTTGCCCAGAGAAGGGGTAGAGTACCCAGTTTCATTCCCTATTTGAGGTTCACATTTGGCTAGGTACCTCAATGCTTGGAGGATGAGAGAGCTTCGGGCCCCTGCCCCTAGTTTCAGCTGCACCCTTTCTAGCGAATGCCTGGCTTGGCTCGAAGATAAGGCACAAACCAAGCCCACCATAGCATCAGAAGCCTCCACAAGCATAAGCGGGGGACGCAATAGCACCTGACTCATCTATGCCCCTAGTTTATTGCTTTGATCTTACTTTTCAAGTTTTGTGAATGTAATAAAAGCAACTTTGATTTGTATCGAGAGTCAGAAAACTTTGTATTGAAATCAATGAAATTAAAGTTGCGGGCACTAAAAATTTTCTTTTTGGTCCAAAAATGATCCAAGTTATAAAAGGTAAAATTTGAACAAAAATCAACTTTTATTAAAACTTTTCAAAACCATTTTCGAAAAGGATCATTACTTGACACACATGGAATCAATCCTCGAGATGTACAACCCCGAATCCAAAGATCACAAATTGCCCCTTAACTGAATAACACTGCTCAGCACTATAACCACCTCTCAGAATAAGGATCATAATCGAACTTTCAGGTAAAGAACAGACAAAGATGACCTGATCAGACATATGGACAGGAAAGTTGAATTGAAGGTGTTTACAGCCGAACTTCAAGATGAAGTTGCCTACGTATCCCGAAGATGGAAATCAGGCCTTACGTAGTTCGGCTCGGGTTCGCTCGAGAATTAACGCTCTCCGTTTGCGCTCTACTTTTTGCCAAGGCCACCCTTTAGGGTTTTCAACCTTGCGAGCTCAGTTTTTCTTTATTTCCAATATTTGTGCTCTAACTTTTGCCTAGGTCGCCCTTCCGAGTTTTCGGCCTAGCGAGCCTCTCAGGGATAGTATTTCTTCAACTTGTCCATGTTGATTGATTGGGAAAATTCTAGGCCATCCAAGTCCACAAGAACAACAGCTCCACCCGACTAGATACTTTTGATGATGTAAGGACTAGTCCAATTAGGTCTGAACTTGCCCCTAGGGTCATGGATGGGAGCTTGGTTGTCTTTCAACACCAAATCCCCTTCTTTGAGATTCCTGGACTTAACCGTCTTGTTAAAAGCCCTGGCAATCCTGCGTTGATAACCCTGAACATGGTACAATGCTTTCAGCCTTCTCTCATCAAACAACATCGATTCTTCGGACCTGTTCTGCTGCCAGTCTGCCTCTACTATTTGACACTCAACCATAACTCACAGTGACGACACTTCTATTTCGATTGGCAGAATAGCTTCCATCTCATAGGCAAGAGAGTAAGGAGTTTCCCCAGTAGATGTCTGGATTAAAGTTCTATAGCCCCAAAGTGCAAATGGCAATTTGTCTGGCTAGTCCCTGTAAGTCTCAACCATCTTCTATAAAATATGCTTGATGTTCTTGTTGGCAGCCTCAACAGCTCCGTTGGTTTGCGGCCGGTATGTAGATGACTTGCGAAAAGCCACGTTGTATTTCTCTAACAATTCGATCACTTCTTTCAAGAAATAGGAGCCATTATCTGAAATGATCCCGTTTGGGACTCCATATCGGCAAATGATGTTGTTTCGGATGAACTTAGCCACATGTGTTGCCTTCCACACCGCATAAGACTGAGCTTCCACCCACTTTGTGACGTAATCAATTGTCACCAGAATGTATTCATGCCCATTTAACCCTTTCGGTGTGACTGCGTCAATGACGTCGATTCCCCAGACTGAGAAAGGCCATGGTGAAGTCATGTTGTACAGCTTCAACGGCGGGATGTTCATGTGATTGGCATGAATTTGGCATTTGTGGCATCGCCAAACAAAACTAATACAATCCTCTTCTATAGTAGACCAGTAGTAACCTTCTCTGAGAATCTTCCGGGATAACATTACTCTGTTCATGTGCACTCCACACTCTCACCCATGGATGGCCTCCATTAGGCGCTTTGATTCCTTTGCGTCAACACAGAACTGTGCATTCCCAGATGACCCCTCTTGTACAGTTTATCTCTGCAGATGATAAATTGAACGGCCATCCGCCGTATTGCCCTTTTATCTTTGACATTTTCCCTTGGTGGATAAACCTCCTTTTCCAAGAAGTTCCAGATATCATAGAACCAAGGGTTTTGATCTTACGCTTCATCTATTGCGGCGATAGTTTCATAGGCCGGCGTATATTTTTGCTCAATGATGATCGGACGCATCCGAACTCCAATTGGGATGTTTATCATGGAAGATAGAGTTGATAAGGCGTCAGCGAACTTGTTCTCTCTTAGTAGATGTGTGAAGGTCAGCTTCTCAAACCTAGGAATCAGAATATCCAAGGTCAGGTGATAGATCTTCATCTTTAATTCTTTAACCTTCCAGTTTCCTTCTGCTTGAGACACAACTACGTTCAATTTCCCAATGACGTCCAACCTTTTTGCACCTAGTTCCAGGGCAGCTTCCAAACCAACGATACACGCCTCATATTCTGCTTCGTTATTGGATACCTTGAACTGGAGTTTGAAGGCTAAAGGTATATGGGAATTGTCAGGTGCTATCAGCAATACCCCTATCCCAAAACCATACTAATTAGATGCTCCGTCGAAGTACATTGTCCAAATCTTTTCCTCAACTTGCAGAATAGCTTCATCTGGGAGCAGGTATTCTACCGCTTCATCCCATTCCACTGGGTGATCTACCAGGAACTCCGCTACAGCTCTCCCCTTGACCGACTTGGGAGTGAGATACTTCAGATCAATTTTAGAAAGTAGAAGCAGCCAATGGATTAGCCTACCCGTAAGCGCTGGTTTCTCAAAGAGATATTTTATGGGATCTAATCTCAAAACCAGAATTACGGAGTGAGCTAACAAGCAGTGCCTTAACTTCTTGGTAGCCCATACCAAGGCTAAGCAAGTTTTTTCCAACGGGGTGTAACGGGCCTCATAATCCAGCATCTTTTTGCTCAAATAATAGATGGCTTTCTCCACCCTATCCTTCGATTCCTGAGCAAGCATGCATCCCATCGTTGTGTCTGTTACTGACAGATACAGAATCAAGGGCTTCCTCAGCTCTAGCGACGACAACACATGTGGGTTCTGAAGGTACTGCTTGATCTGTTCAAAAGCGAATTGACATCGATCATTCCATCGGAATTTTTTTCCCTTCTTCAGGAGAACAAAGAGTGGTTCACAAGTCAAGGTTAATTTTGAAATAAACCATCTTGTGAATTGCACTTTACCCAGAAAGCCCCGCACCTCCTTTTCAATCCTTTGTGGTGGTATTTCTAGGATGGCCTTGATTTTGGAAGGATCTACCTCGATGCCTCGCCGTGTAATCAAGAAACCCAACATTTTTCCAGCTGTTACACGAAAAGTACACTTCTGTGGATTCAACCTCAGTCTGTATTCTCTAATCCGTTGAAAGAATTTCTTCAAGGCGGTGCAGTGGTCTTATCTTTTCTTGGACTTGACAATCATGTTGTCCACATACACCTTGACCTCTCTATGGATCATATCATGCAGAATTGTGGTTGTAGCCCTTTGATAGGTAGCCCCGGCATTATTCAACCCAAACAGCATCACTCCGTAGCAGTAGGTTCCCACGGCGTAGTGAAGGCGATTTTCTCCCTGTCCTCGGGCACCATCAGAATTTGATTATACTTAGAAAATCCATCCATGAAGGAAAGCAATGCATGACCCATAGTGAAGTCCACCAATTCATTGATGTGCCGTAGAGGAAAGTTGTCCATTGGACTGGCTCCGTTCATATCCTTGAAGTCCACACACACCCGAATTCTGCCATCTTTCTTCGGCACAGGGATGTTGGCCAACCAAGTCGGATACTCAGATACTAGCAAGAACCCTGTGTGAATCTGCTTGATGACCACTTCCTTAATCTTCAAATCCCAATGTAGGCGTATTCTTCGCAACTTCTATTTGATGGGGCAGGCCTCAGGGTCGAGAGGGATTCGATGCTGTACAATCTCAAGATCGATTCTAGGCATGTCTTCGTAGGACCACGCAAAAACATCTTCGAAATCTTTTAAAAATGACTAAGCGCGCGTGCTCCTCCGAAGACAATGTGAACCTGATCTATACCAGACACGAATCCTTCTTAATACCCACATTAAAAGCAATGATTTCATCAGCGAGGGGTTTTGCAAATCTCTCCTTCTCTCGATTAATCAAATTTTTTGAAACCAGAGGAATTCCTTCCTCATCATTTTCATCAAAATTTCGAAAATCCTAATCAATGCAATAAACAAGCGGGATAGAGAAATACTCAGAATCTGCAGTGGCATTCTCATTCACAAGGTCCAACTCATCTGGATTTTCAGTTACAACTGATTCAAAAGAAAAAGAAAATGATGACCTGGACAAAACCTCAGCATCCGGGTTATCAACCCCAAGAATACCGGACCTAGACTCAAAAGCACCAAAATCTGATTCCGACTCCATGGACTCTGTGGAATCTGATTCTGGTTCACTACCTGACTCAGAACTGCTAGACAGGTAGCCCTCTTCCAGCTGCCAAACGAGGGATGGTGCGTCAGATGCATCCAAGATGCTGCTAGAAAGGTTCACACCCGGTTGGTCCCCGATCACAAAAACGGTCAGGTTATCCTCCATGCTCTCTGAGTCGATTGGAGGATCCAAAAGGAGACATGCCAGTGCTGCTCCTACTTCAAGCTTGCTGCTGTTGGAATCACTTTCTGTGCTCCGTTCAGCTTCAGCAGTGATTGCCTCAGCCATTTCCTCCATATCAGTGTCATGCAGCTGTAAGTTGAAGAAAATTTGAAAGCCAGGAACCCACTGCCTCTCAGAGTTGAACTAGGGTTCGGGGAAACCACAGAATGGGAAATCTTCTCCCTCTTGAACAAAATGACCATTTAGGGCTCCTCGGATTAGTCTGTGCACAAGTTCATAGCGCTTGCCGGTCTGCTTAGCTTTGGCTCTTCCTGCCATCTCTTTCCCTTTTCTAACCCAATCCTCTTTTGTGGGCGTATAGCTAAGACCAAAGAAATGTAGGTTGTATGGCACGTCGGCCAATGTAGTAACGCCTTTTCGGCCACTCCTTCCCAGTCCCATTCCTGGCATGTGTTGGAGCTTATTCATGAAATATACAGATTGGGCGCTGACATATAAGCCCTCATCAACAGCTAAGTTATTCTATACTACCCGGGCCTCAGCCAAGGTAAACCCCAAAAGGAAAATATCCTCTTCGCCATGCACAATCTTTAGCATAGGTGTAGTGACCTTTGGTAGAGGATGAATAGATGAGTTCCCGAAGACTATGGCCACCCCTTTTTCGTGGAGGTACTTCAGCATTTGGTAGAGTCTGGAAGAGACAGCTTTCACTTGGTGCAGCCAGGGTCGCCCAAGTAGTAAGTTGAAAGTGGCCGGAACATCCAGGACATGGAACTCGATATCTTGTTGAGCTGGGCCAACCTGTACTCTGATTTTTACTATTCTTATTACCTCTCTGCTTGTATTGTCATATGCGCAGATCATTTGGGCTGTAGGTACAAAATCTGCTGGTTTCAAGTCGATGACATATGCTATGTATGCCAGACAGACATTGATGGATGTGTGACAATCTGGAATTTTTCTCTCCGCTCGAGCTGGGGAGTTGACGCTCGAGCGGACTTGTGAGGCTCCCAGTATTTTTGCAGTCTGTCCAAGATTCTGAGAGTTGTGAATTCCCACTCGAGCGTAGGAGTGGTCGCTCGAGCGAACGGCCTTGTTGGTCTGCATGCTCGAGTGCAAGATTGGGCGCTCGAGCAGGTTGCTTGGTTGAGTTCGAATTTCTAAGACTAGTGGGTTTGTTTTTGACCTCTTATTATTATGTTTGGAGCATCCCTATTTTATTTTGGGACATTGATTAAGGTGGTAACATGATGGCAAAGTAAGATTGGACCAAAAACTTTAATTCAAATAACTTGCCTACGATCAGCTCTCATTCTTTTGCCCTTTTCTTTTTCCACACTTTGAAATTGGGTGTGAGGCTAGAACCATTAGGAAGCTTGTTTTCGGGACTTCAATTTGGACACAAGAACGACCTAAAACGGAGTCCATATGAGAGAGTCATACTCGTTTGAAGTTTTGGAATCTGTGCTGGAAGCAGGTACGCTCGAGCGGGAAAAGCGACGCTCGAGCGGACTGCGTGAATTCAGTGACTTAAAAAGTGGGTTTCTAGATCATTCTTTACATCTTCTTTTTCCCTCTTCCTTCCTCTCACCCTAGGTCCAAAAATCCTTGATCTCTTGACCCAAATACCTTCCATTCACCAAAGTTTTGGCCTAGATCTCTTACCAAAAAGTGAAGAAGACTTGAAGCTCAACATCTTCAACCGATTGGAATTTGGATTTGCGAAGGATTCTTCTCAAAGCTTGCTCTTTTGCTTGATTCTTGAGGTAGGGGTCCTAGTTTTTCTTCAATACTTGCATTAATAGTTGGATTTGTGGTATTTTGATTATATAAATACAAACTCTCCATTTTTGAGCATATAGTGTACATCATGAGATTTGGGGGTTTAGGGTTTGAAGTGTTGGGGGTTCAATTGTTGGGTTAATATGGTGGATTATAAACCTTAGGTGTATAATCAAGGGGAAAATTGGAATTAAAAGTAGTGGTGTTAGAAGCTTCAATTTTTTTGAAATTCTTGATTTTTCTTGAAAACCCTAGGTTGTTTCATGATGATAATTAATGATTTTGCCCAAATTGAAAGTACAATCATGAAATTGAGGTATTGAATTATATATATACAAGTTTAATTGAATTTTGAAAATGTTGGAAAATTATGTTAAAAATTAGCGAATGAACCTTGTTATGGACATTGTAAATCATGCTATAATATGAAATGCCTTTGGGGGAAAAGATGTGCTAATGATATAGATGACATAAACTTGGTTATGGAATGTCGAAAGGGGATTCAAGAATTTATCTTGAATTATGTTGAAATTGCAAATAGTGTTGTCGAATTAAGTTGTGTTGGCTTATGTTGAATTAAGTGTGTTGAATAATATTGAATTGAATTGTGTTGAACTATGATGGATTGTGTTTGAATCATTTTGAATTGTGTTGAGTTGAGTTGTGTTGAGTGTGTTGAGTTTGGGTTGAGTTGTGTTGAGTGGTGTTGTGTTGGTACCTGCGCAAGGAGTTGAAAAATGGTTTTTTGGTGCCCACGACCATCCGTATAATAACCGGTAAATGTGGGGGATGGTTTTAAAAATTGAGAAAAAGGTTTTTGGGGGCCCACGTCCCGCCGTATAGTAGCCGGAAAATGTGTGGGTGGTTTGAATTAAAGGTGCCCAATTGCCCTATCTAGGCTTATCGTTGGACGAATGTGGGAAAATGTTTTTGAGTGTCCACACAGTCCCTCCGTATAGTAGCTGGCGAAAGTGGAAAAATGATTTTTGGGTGTCCATACAGTCCTACTGTATTGTAGCCGGCAAAAGTGGAAAAAACGGATGGTTTTCAAAAATGTTTTGGGTGCCCACATCCCGCCGTATAGTAGCCCGCAAATGTGGGGGATGGTTTTCAAAAGTTGAAAAAAAAATGGCTTTTGGAAAAATACGGTTTTTGGAAGAAAATGGATTTTGAGAAAATGGTTTTGGGAGTTCACTTCCCGCCGTATAGTAGCCGGCGAAAGGTGGAGAGTGTTATGAATCGGGTGCCCGCTATCCCACCGTAGTAAGTCGGCAAAATGTGGATTGTGTTAAGATATGTGTTGAGAAGTGTGGTGTGTTGATGATGTTATTTGTGACTTGTGATGAATTTGTGAAATTGCATATTGATGTGTAATTTGGTTTAAAGAGGAAATGTGCATAGACATCATTTGTAAAGAATGGAAACCAAAAATGGATATGAAGATTATAGACTACGATGGTAAACTTAATGAAGTAGTTGTGGTAATAAAGGTAAATTGTGAGCGTTGTTCTGTAATTAAATAAAGGATTGAATTGAAAGGGGTTTATTAATCTTGTGTTATCTTGAAATGAAACTTTGAGGATGTAATTAACGGTGTGAATTGAGTATAGGAAAATTGTTAGCGAGTCAAAAAGGAACCTAAACTTGAAGTTATGGGGTTTTAAATTAAAATAAAGAGTAGAAAAGAAGAAAGAAAGGAAAAGAGGAGTATTACAAATGGAAATTAAATAAGAAATATTTTGGGAATTGGTTAGTAACTTTTAAATGATGTTGTTTCTTAAATATGTTTGTTTCACAAGGATCTATGGTTTTCTAAAGTTAAGGGATGATTTTTAAGGTACTCTACTTACGATATTTTGAAATTATAAAACGTCACTCTACTATATGGTATCACCCTGCATACATGATCATTTCTATCTGTGTGTTAGTTATTGATTGAGAACTATGAGATTCCTACTGGGCATTAGTGCTCACCCCTGTTGTTTTTAATTTTTTTTACAGAAAGAAAGTTTGGATTATTTGATTGAAGATTTATGGAGTTCTTGAGTGCCTTTTTATAACTTCATAGTAGATGTAAACGAAATGGATTTTGTATTTGTATTAATTTATTTGTAGCACAGTAGGAGATTGGCATGTATTGTTATCGTTGTAATAATCAATGAGAGAGAGAGAGAGAACATGTATCATTATATTTCTATTACTAAAGGGTAATGGATGTTAGTAAAAAAAAATAAAGTAATAAATAAATATATAAATAAATTGGACCTAAATTATAGGCTTTGATAATGTTTCCGAGTAATTAAAAATTGGGGTGTGACAGGCTGACCCAGTATCGACCAACACCGTTGGTACCTACTTTTCTCTACACTCCACTGATATGTACAGAGGTTTGTTCTGCACTGAGCCTTGTGGCAGTAGTTCTTTGTCTGAGAAGGTTAAAGTTGGCATAATGCCGCTTGAGAAGACTAATCCAACAAGCTTTTCAGGAGTGGTATCAATGGACAATTTGGCTTTATCCATCGCTGATAGCACAGCCTGTCGGTGCACGCGAGAAGCTATAAGCAGACCCTAGATTGAAATATCAGCATGGATCTTCTTCAGCTGTTTCAGCACTGTTTCTTTTTCCAACTGCTTTTCCCTCTGTTTCTCTACCTCTTTATCCTTTCCGGAGGCTTCAGCTGGGTCCAAATGTGGGGGTTTGTAGTACCGCCCACTTCTAGTCATATGGTCCACCTTTTCAGAGTACCAGGTATTGTCTGGAAGGTCTTCGCCCCAATCCTCATCAGTGTGAGCCAAAAGCAGATCATCGTCTTCCTATCATATTCCTCCAGTTCTGGTCTGATTATTCCTTTATCAGAAGTATCCCCCGTAGGGTATCGAGTTGTTCCAGCTTCCTGTTTATATTGACCCCTTTCTTGCACAAATCGCTTCAACGCGGCTTCTTGCTCTATATCAGCAACACTTACGACGCCCAATTCTTAAGCTAAATTCTTGGTTGAATTTCCTCCTCTTTGTCAGGTTCATCACTAAGCCACCCGGAGTTATCTGTCAACCCATTCAGATCAAACCAGTCAATCTCTACGTCCCGCTGATCTTGCTCGTTATAGAACTCCAGATTGTCTAAGTCTTCTTCTAACTCCGCTAGATCACCCAGACCCTGGCTTGTACAGTTTATCTCTGCAGATGATAAATTGAACGGCCATCCTCTCACCCTAGGTCCAAAAATCCTTGATCTCTTGACCCAAATACCTTCCATTCACCAAAGTTTTGGCCTAGATCTCTTACCAAAAAGTGAAGAAGACTTGAAGCTCAACATCTTCAACCGATTGGAATTTGGATTTGCGAAGGATTCTTCTCAAAGCTTGCTCTTTTGCTTGATTCTTGAGGTAGGGGTCCTAGTTTTTCTTCAATACTTGCATTAATAGTTGGATTTGTGGTATTTTGATTATATAAATACAAACTCTCCATTTTTGAGCATATAGTGTACATCATGAGATTTGGGGGTTTAGGGTTTGAAGTGTTGGGGGTTCAATTGTTGGGTTAATATGGTGGATTATAAACCTTAGGTGTATAATCAAGGGGAAAATTGGAATTAAAAGTAGTGGTGTTAGAAGCTTCAATTTTTTTGAAATTCTTGATTTTTCTTGAAAACCCTAGGTTGTTTCATGATGATAATTAATGATTTTAGCCAAATTGAAAGTACAATCATGAAATTGAGGTATTGAATTATATATATACAAGTTTAATTGAATTTTGAAAATGTTGGAAAATTATGTTAAAAATTAGCGAATGAACCTTGTTATGGACATTGTAAATCATGCTATAATATGAAATGCCTTTGGGGGAAAAGATGTGCTAATGATATAGATGACATAAACTTGGTTATGGAATGTCGAAAGGGGATTCAAGAATTTATCTTGAATTATGTTGAAATTGCAAATAGTGTTGTCGAATTAAGTTGTGTTGGCTTATGTTGAATTAAGTGTGTTGAATAATATTGAATTGAATTGTGTTGAACTATGATGGATTGTGTTTGAATCATTTTGAATTGTGTTGAGTTGAGTTGTGTTGAGTGTGTTGAGTTTGGGTTGAGTTGTGTTGAGTGGTGTTGTGTTGGTACCTGCGCAAGGAGTTGAAAAATGGTTTTTTGGTGCCCACGACCATCCGTATAATAACCGGTAAATGTGGGGGATGGTTTTAAAAATTGAGAAAAAGGTTTTTGGGGGCCCACGTCCCGCCGTATAGTAGCCGGAAAATGTGTGGGTGGTTTGAATTAAAGGTGCCCAATTGCCCTATCTAGGCTTATCGTTGGACGAATGTGGGAAAATGTTTTTGAGTGTCCACACAGTCCCTCCGTATAGTAGCTGGCGAAAGTGGAAAAATGATTTTTGGGTGTCCATACAGTCCTACTGTATTGTAGCCGGCAAAAGTGGAAAAAACGGATGGTTTTCAAAAATGTTTTGGGTGCCCACATCCCGCCGTATAGTAGCCCGCAAATGTGGGGGATGGTTTTCAAAAGTTGAAAAAAAAATGGCTTTTGGAAAAATACGGTTTTTGGAAGAAAATGGATTTTGAGAAAATGGTTTTGGGAGTTCACTTCCCGCCGTATAGTAGCCGGCGAAAGGTGGAGAGTGTTATGAATCGGGTGCCCGCTATCCCACCGTAGTAAGTCGGCAAAATGTGGATTGTGTTAAGATATGTGTTGAGAAGTGTGGTGTGTTGATGATGTTATTTGTGACTTGTGATGAATTTGTGAAATTGCATATTGATGTGTAATTTGGTTTAAAGAGGAAATGTGCATAGACATCATTTGTAAAGAATGGAAACCAAAAATGGATATGAAGATTATAGACTACGATGGTAAACTTAATGAAGTAGTTGTGGTAATAAAGGTAAATTGTGAGCGTTGTTCTGTAATTAAATAAAGGATTGAATTGAAAGGGGTTTATTAATCTTGTGTTATCTTGAAATGAAACTTTGAGGATGTAATTAACGGTGTGAATTGAGTATAGGAAAATTGTTAGCGAGTCAAAAAGGAACCTAAACTTGAAGTTATGGGGTTTTAAATTAAAATAAAGAGTAGAAAAGAAGAAAGAAAGGAAAAGAGGAGTATTACAAATGGAAATTAAATAAGAAATATTTTGGGAATTGGTTAGTAACTTTTAAATGATGTTGTTTCTTAAATATGTTTGTTTCACAAGGATCTATGGTTTTCTAAAGTTAAGGGATGATTTTTAAGGTACTCTACTTACGATATTTTGAAATTATAAAACGTCACTCTACTATATGGTATCACCCTGCATACATGATCATTTCTATCTGTGTGTTAGTTATTGATTGAGAACTATGAGATTCCTACTGGGCATTAGTGCTCACCCCTGTTGTTTTTAATTTTTTTTACAGAAAGAAAGTTTGGATTATTTGATTGAAGATTTATGGAGTTCTTGAGTGCCTTTTTATAACTTCATAGTAGATGTAAACGAAATGGATTTTGTATTTGTATTAATTTATTTGTAGCACAGTAGGAGATTGGCATGTATTGTTATCGTTGTAATAATCAATGAGAGAGAGAGAGAGAACATGTATCATTATATTTCTATTACTAAAGGGTAATGGATGTTAGTAAAAAAAAATAAAGTAATAAATAAATATATAAATAAATTGGACCTAAATTATAGGCTTTGATAATGTTTCCGAGTAATTAAAAATTGGGGTGTGACAGGCTGACCCAGTATCGACCAACACCGTTGGTACCTACTTTTCTCTACACTCCACTGATATGTACAGAGGTTTGTTCTGCACTGAGCCTTGTGGCAGTAGTTCTTTGTCTGAGAAGGTTAAAGTTGGCATAATGCCGCTTGAGAAGACTAATCCAACAAGCTTTTCAGGAGTGGTATCAATGGACAATTTGGCTTTATCCATCGCTGATAGCACAGCCTGTCGGTGCACGCGAGAAGCTATAAGCAGACCCTAGATTGAAATATCAGCATGGATCTTCTTCAGCTGTTTCAGCACTGTTTCTTTTTCCAACTGCTTTTCCCTCTGTTTCTCTACCTCTTTATCCTTTCCGGAGGCTTCAGCTGGGTCCAAATGTGGGGGTTTGTAGTACCGCCCACTTCTAGTCATATGGTCCACCTTTTCAGAGTACCAGGTATTGTCTGGAAGGTCTTCGCCCCAATCCTCATCAGTGTGAGCCAAAAGCAGATCATCGTCTTCCTATCATATTCCTCCAGTTCTGGTCTGATTATTCCTTTATCAGAAGTATCCCCCGTAGGGTATCGAGTTGTTCCAGCTTCCTGTTTATATTGACCCCTTTCTTGCACAAATCGCTTCAACGCGGCTTCTTGCTCTATATCAGCAACACTTACGACGCCCAATTCTTAAGCTAAATTCTTGGTTGAATTTCCTCCTCTTTGTCAGGTTCATCACTAAGCCACCCGGAGTTATCTGTCAACCCATTCAGATCAAACCAGTCAATCTCTACGTCCCGCTGATCTTGCTCGTTATAGAACTCCAGATTGTCTAAGTCTTCTTCTAACTCCGCTAGATCACCCAGACCCTGGCTTGTACAGTTTATCTCTGCAGATGATAAATTGAACGGCCATCCTCTCACCCTAGGTCCAAAAATCCTTGATCTCTTGACCCAAATACCTTCCATTCACCAAAGTTTTGGCCTAGATCTCTTACCAAAAAGTGAAGAAGACTTGAAGCTCAACATCTTCAACCGATTGGAATTTGGATTTGCGAAGGATTCTTCTCAAAGCTTGCTCTTTTGCTTGATTCTTGAGGTAGGGGTCCTAGTTTTTCTTCAATACTTGCATTAATAGTTGGATTTGTGGTATTTTGATTATATAAATACAAACTCTCCATTTTTGAGCATATAGTGTACATCATGAGATTTGGGGGTTTAGGGTTTGAAGTGTTGGGGGTTCAATTGTTGGGTTAATATGGTGGATTATAAACCTTAGGTGTATAATCAAGGGGAAAATTGGAATTAAAAGTAGTGGTGTTAGAAGCTTCAATTTTTTTGAAATTCTTGATTTTTCTTGAAAACCCTAGGTTGTTTCATGATGATAATTAATGATTTTGCCCAAATTGAAAGTACAATCATGAAATTGAGGTATTGAATTATATATATACAAGTTTAATTGAATTTTGAAAATGTTGGAAAATTATGTTAAAAATTAGCGAATGAACCTTGTTATGGACATTGTAAATCATGCTATAATATGAAATGCCTTTGGGGGAAAAGATGTGCTAATGATATAGATGACATAAACTTGGTTATGGAATGTCGAAAGGGGATTCAAGAATTTATCTTGAATTATGTTGAAATTGCAAATAGTGTTGTCGAATTAAGTTGTGTTGGCTTATGTTGAATTAAGTGTGTTGAATAATATTGAATTGAATTGTGTTGAACTATGATGGATTGTGTTTGAATCATTTTGAATTGTGTTGAGTTGAGTTGTGTTGAGTGTGTTGAGTTTGGGTTGAGTTGTGTTGAGTGGTGTTGTGTTGGTACCTGCGCAAGGAGTTGAAAAATGGTTTTTTGGTGCCCACGACCATCCGTATAATAACCGGTAAATGTGGGGGATGGTTTTAAAAATTGAGAAAAAGGTTTTTGGGGGCCCACGTCCCGCCGTATAGTAGCCGGAAAATGTGTGGGTGGTTTGAATTAAAGGTGCCCAATTGCCCTATCTAGGCTTATCGTTGGACGAATGTGGGAAAATGTTTTTGAGTGTCCACACAGTCCCTCCGTATAGTAGCTGGCGAAAGTGGAAAAATGATTTTTGGGTGTCCATACAGTCCTACTGTATTGTAGCCGGCAAAAGTGGAAAAAACGGATGGTTTTCAAAACTGTTTTGGGTGCCCACATCCCGCCGTATAGTAGCCCGCAAATGTGGGGGATGGTTTTCAAAAGTTGAAAAAAAAATGGCTTTTGGAAAAATACGGTTTTTGGAAGAAAATGGATTTTGAGAAAATGGTTTTGGGAGTTCACTTCCCGCCGTATAGTAGCCGGCGAAAGGTGGAGAGTGTTATGAATCGGGTGCCCGCTATCCCACCGTAGTAAGTCGGCAAAATGTGGATTGTGTTAAGATATGTGTTGAGAAGTGTGGTGTGTTGATGATGTTATTTGTGACTTGTGATGAATTTGTGAAATTGCATATTGATGTGTAATTTGGTTTAAAGAGGAAATGTGCATAGACATCATTTGTAAAGAATGGAAACCAAAAATGGATATGAAGATTATAGACTACGATGGTAAACTTAATGAAGTAGTTGTGGTAATAAAGGTAAATTGTGAGCGTTGTTCTGTAATTAAATAAAGGATTGAATTGAAAGGGGTTTATTAATCTTGTGTTATCTTGAAATGAAACTTTGAGGATGTAATTAACGGTGTGAATTGAGTATAGGAAAATTGTTAGCGAGTCAAAAAGGAACCTAAACTTGAAGTTATGGGGTTTTAAATTAAAATAAAGAGTAGAAAAGAAGAAAGAAAGGAAAAGAGGAGTATTACAAATGGAAATTAAATAAGAAATATTTTGGGAATTGGTTAGTAACTTTTAAATGATGTTGTTTCTTAATTATGTTTGTTTCACAAGGATCTATGGTTTTCTAAAGTTAAGGGATGATTTTTAAGGTACTCTACTTACGATATTTTGAAATTATAAAACGTCACTCTACTATATGGTATCACCCTGCATACATGATCATTTCTATCTGTGTGTTAGTTATTGATTGAGAACTATGAGATTCCTACTGGGCATTAGTGCTCACCCCTGTTGTTTTTAATTTTTTTTACAGAAAGAAAGTTTGGATTATTTGATTGAAGATTTATGGAGTTCTTGAGTGCCTTTTTATAACTTCATAGTAGATGTAAACGAAATGGATTTTGTATTTGTATTAATTTATTTGTAGCACAGTAGGAGATTGGCATGTATTGTTATCGTTGTAATAATCAATGAGAGAGAGAGAGAGAACATGTATCATTATATTTCTATTACTAAAGGGTAATGGATGTTAGTAAAAAAAAATAAAGTAATAAATAAATATATAAATAAATTGGACCTAAATTATAGGCTTTGATAATGTTTCCGAGTAATTAAAAATTGGGGTGTGACAGGCTGACCCAGTATCGACCAACACCGTTGGTACCTACTTTTCTCTACACTCCACTGATATGTACAGAGGTTTGTTCTGCACTGAGCCTTGTGGCAGTAGTTCTTTGTCTGAGAAGGTTAAAGTTGGCATAATGCCGCTTGAGAAGACTAATCCAACAAGCTTTTCAGGAGTGGTATCAATGGACAATTTGGCTTTATCCATCGCTGATAGCACAGCCTGTCGGTGCACGCGAGAAGCTATAAGCAGACCCTAGATTGAAATATCAGCATGGATCTTCTTCAGCTGTTTCAGCACTGTTTCTTTTTCCAACTGCTTTTCCCTCTGTTTCTCTACCTCTTTATCCTTTCCGGAGGCTTCAGCTGGGTCCAAATGTGGGGGTTTGTAGTACCGCCCACTTCTAGTCATATGGTCCACCTTTTCAGAGTACCAGGTATTGTCTGGAAGGTCTTCGCCCCAATCCTCATCAGTGTGAGCCAAAAGCAGATCATCGTCTTCCTATCATATTCCTCCAGTTCTGGTCTGATTATTCCTTTATCAGAAGTATCCCCCGTAGGGTATCGAGTTGTTCCAGCTTCCTGTTTATATTGACCCCTTTCTTGCACAAATCGCTTCAACGCGGCTTCTTGCTCTATATCAGCAACACTTACGACGCCCAATTCTTAAGCTAAATTCTTGGTTGAATTTCCTCCTCTTTGTCAGGTTCATCACTAAGCCACCCGGAGTTATCTGTCAACCCATTCAGATCAAACCAGTCAATCTCTACGTCCCGCTGATCTTGCTCATTATAGAACTCCAGATTGTCTAAGTCTTCTTCTAACTCCGCTAGATCACCCAGACCCTGGCTTGGGCCATCCTTTCAAACCACATTAATCTCCACTATTGTCAGCAATACCACTTCGGGTTTGGCTTGATCTACTGGCACAATATAACAGCACGGGTCATACATCTTCGCAGCTAAGTCCGTAGAGCTCTCAAGCAATGGACTGGCATTCTCTTCCAAGGCCAACTTTCCTTCCTCTGCCATTATCACCACCACGGGTTCAAGTTGTAAAGTGGAAGTGTTCATCATGCACAAGTCAGTGCTCTCAGGGATGAACACAGTCGATTTGGGTAGTTGAGAAGGGGTTATGTATACGCTGGGGTCATATGGGATGGCCAGTGTATGTATTAGATTTAGGTTCCGAAATGGGGGAACTTAGTTGTGAGCTGGAAGAGGGTTGGTGGTCACATTTGGCCTTTGGGGTGGCGCTATCACCTTGTTGTCAATGAGATCTTGAATCTCATGACGCAGCCTATAGCATTGGTCGGTGTCATGACTGTGCTGCTGGTGAAAAGCACAGTATTTGGCTGGGTTGTGTTTAGGTGGGAGGGGATCGGCTGTGGGCGCTGTTCCAATGGCTTAAGATGCCCCTTTTTTATCAGGGCCACAAGGGCTTTGGATAAAGGCATATAGAGCGGGGTAAAGACCCTTTGAGATTAGGCCTGGCTGGTTAAGGTTTATGGTTGTGTTGGCGAAAGGGTTGGCAGTTTTGGGTGTCATGGTGATGACATTCACATCAGACGGCCGTGCAAAGGTGCTACCACTCGTGGTTGCATTGGAACTGTGTATAAAGGGCCCCTTGGGCTGTTCCTTTTTATCAGCGATCAACCCTTGTTTCATCGCATCTTCAATCTGCACCCCCATCTCGTGGAGCTCAACGAATGTGAACAATGGCAAGACTATCATCTTCTGTAATAATCTTCTTTACAGATTACGAACCACCATTCTCATTTGATCCTTCTCGGATGGCCTGATAGTCATCATCGAGGCCTTAGCCCTCCATTGGGTCACAAAATTCGAGAAGCCCTCCTTTGGCTTCTGACGGGTCGCTTCAAGATCACAGGTTGTAACCTTGATCTGGGTATTATAAGAGTATTGCGCGATGAAGGCCTCAGCCATTTTCTCCCAGCTCCGTTTCACAGAGTATTCCAACTTTGTATACCAGACAGCCACTATACGCGACAGGGTTCGGCCGAAAAGCGACAGCTTCTGAAGTCTACGACACCCATTGGCCGTAGGATGTCTGAGAATAATCGCAAACTAACCATAAGATCCCCAGAACCATCAAAACAGTCTATGTGTGGCATCTTGAATCTATCTAGCAGAGTTACTACGAAGTCTGTGTATCCATCCTCGATGTCTGGGATTGAGTTTGCACCCTGTGCCCGCTTGAAAAGCTATTCTAGCTTGTTGACCTTCAGTGCAGTGGGGTTAACCTCGAATTCAAATGGTGCCTCCATTTGGTACACTGGTGCCTTGGAGGCCTAAGGTGAGATCAGATCTATCGGAATGCCTAGATTCTCTTGGACATTGACAATGACTCAGGGTGCTGGAACACCCACTGGAGGTGTATGGGAAGTAAAAGTTGCTGCTTGCTGTGGTTGTTGTTGCTACAACCTATTTATCACCTCCGCTTGATGGGTTGTAACCTCAGCTTGGCTTGCAGCATCTAGCTGTATGGTTTCAATGGTTTTCTGGAGATGACGAAGCATGTCTTCCATCCTAACCAAGGGATATTGAGCTATCTGAACTGGTGAATACTCTCTTACTGGAATGGAAGTAGAAGACTAAGCCTAACTAGGCGCAGGTGGAGTAAAAGGTGATTGCTGAACTGGTGAATTATGCCTAACCCTCCTCGGTCTCATAATCGGTGGGAGTGAAGCAAACATCGGTTGTCCACTAACAAGATCCTCGGATCTATAAAGTCTCCTTACACGAGTCTAGAGTGCTTGGGGGGTAACAGAATCGTTCGAAGCAATTGTGATAAACTACCTTGCAAAAAGAAATAAAGCAAAAGAAAAGCAAAAATCAGAAACTGCACAACACCTCAGCTCAGATGTGAACAAGACACACTTGTAATCAAAAGCTGCAGCGCTGTACTCAACACTGATCTCTACTCCCAAATCTGATACCCAAACTTGCAACTGATACATACGTTCTTGTAGAGTTTCACTATAAAAGCACATAATAGTTAAGTGAGAGCCAAAACACCCTTATGATGGGGTAGGGTTACCTTGTCCTAGTTTCGTCAGGAGCTAGGGTTTCACTATGCACAACAAGTGGTTTCCCACAATCCTGCATTCGGGTAAACAACCTGTCCTAGTTTGAAACAATCTCTATGGTTTCTAATACACAACTAGGCCGATTGGTCAAAAAGGGTACCTCAACAAGATTACCTAATATACCTGTCACACCTAACACTGAGAAGTGAAAGGAGGATCAAACGGTACAGCAGTAGTCCAGATCCAAGGGTTGTGTTCCCATCGTGGTAGAGCCCACAACCGGTCTGTCTTTTGGCAAGCTTTTCCAAGCAAGCCTCCAGTAAACCGTTCAGGAATAGCAGATGGAAAACACAGTGACTTAGGTGTACCGATGCAAATGCAAATGCAAAGAAACACATAAGTGTAGATAAAATGCCATATCATGAGTTCGAGTCAAGTTCTCTAAATTCCCAGCAGAGTCGCCAGAAACTGTAGCTCGGCTTTTTCACGCCCCCTTTCGGAAGGTTGAAAGAAAGCCCTACAGTTCGGACTCCCGTGGTACTGAATCTAATCTCACAAGTGCAACGTGAAATTGATAAACACCAAAGAGTCCAAATCCGGCAAATCATTTTGAAAAATCGATTTTGAATCAAAAAAATGCCAAAATTAGACTATTTTGCTAGATACAGAGTCGCCACCTAAATATTTTTTTTTTATATTTTATTCTGGGGAAATTTAGGAAACCCATGACTCATGCCAAAGGCCATGTGTCCGTCATCACCAAAGTTGCCTTGGCTTGGGAACTTGGGTACGAGAGGGGAAGGTCATGAATTGAGCACCCCCACTCACCCGATCAAAGATCGGCCTCTACTAATCATGATATGATTTTTATCAACATTATGTGCTCTTGTTCTGGTTATTAGGCTAGCTTTATCATGTGATGCGCACAAGCAAGTATAGACTAGTTTGCTCAATTTGGAACGATTCAAGTTCATGTTTGTTTTGCGAAAAGGGTTTGAATTTGCCATCTCAAGTGGGCTTAAAGTTTACGAATTTGACACTCAACAAAGCAGGCTTAAAAATTGATTTGCCACTCAAAAATGTGGGCTTAAAACTTACATTCGTTAAATCGTTCCAATTCAAGCAACAAGCCTCCATCCACAGGCATTCAAGCAGTTTAACAAGTAAGCATTTACCCTCATGGCAAGCATGCTAGTCATGGCAACCACTTACACTCATGCAAGTATGCTAAAGCATTAAAAAAAACTCACCTAGTACTCCAAGCTAAGAAAATATGAGTTAGAAAAATATGCATGATCCCTAACCATACAAGATGACTAATGCAACACATGCAATATGCAATTAATAGGCTCGGGTACTAATATGGCATATGGATCGATTTGATAACATGCGGTTAAACACATATTCAAAGAGTTATTGAAATGACGATGCAGTTTGAATGATGCGTCATGCCTCGATGCATGCAATACAAATGAATGGATGCAAGCATAAGGTATGCTAATTAAAACATGTCCCTAATCTAACCATCATAAGCAATTAAATAAAAGGGAGAAAGACGTGGGGCTGGAAGACATACACATTATAACATTTTGCTCTCACGAAGGAGAGTCCGAATGAACAAAAACAAAACTAACTAGCAACTAAGCTAAGCTAATTAAGCTAATTATTACAAACCAACAGAAACAAATAGCTAAACTAATTAACTAATTATTACGACACTTGAATGAACTAGCTAGTAAGCTAACTAATTAAGTCACAACACGAATGCAAATAAGCTAAGTAATTAACGCCTATAACTAAGCTGCCATTACTCTGCTTCGGGAAATGAAAGATGCACATGCTCGGATACTACCCGAAAAGACCTCTGTTTTGCTCTCGAAAGCCTCTATTTGCAGAGTTGAACACTTCTGAAACCATTTTGCTCCACCTTACCAACATTCTGTTGAAGTTTGCATCCGTGGCCAGCCGACCGCTAGTAAAGACTGTCGACCATATGCCGGCCATCTATGGTGCCCTACCAGCCACCTGCCGACCATGGGTGATGGTCTGCCGGCCACTGTTGCACTGGATCATCATGCTACAACAGAGGACAAACAGAGCAAAGAAAGGGTATTTCCAAGGATTGTCTGCATAGTTCACCCCTCCTTTTCATGAATAAATCCAAGGAGTTGTGAACTTAAGCCACAAACCACCAATCCAAGCAATTTCATTGCATGATGGCTTGTGATTCAAGATGTGCAAGCTCAATAAATGCAAAACAAGACACTCAAGAACCATCACCCTATCATGCATGATCAAGGGCAATTGAGACCTAGGAAACTTGAGACATTTCGTCACTTTGAGTATGAAATGTCCCAATTTTCCTTGTGTTCAATTAACGTCTGATTGAACACACAACACATAAGTTATTATCTTGCTCAATTTTAGTCCCAAGTTGTTAGTTACTCATTTTAACTTACCAACCATTCCTTAATCCAATTAAGTCCAAAAGGTAAGTTAGAGTCCTCTAAGGAAAGAAAAGCTCAAGACACAAGTTGCTTTGGGCACGAAAGAAGTCTCATACCGTTGGTAATGAACCCCCTAAGGGATTAAACCATTCAGTATGAAACCTCAATTCCACACTTAGGTAAACAAATGACTTGAAACCACTTTCAAAGAAAAAAGAAAAACCAAGAAAGGAGGGAGGTTGCAGAGGCGATTGGTGCTGAAATTAAGTGTGAAAAGCACCAAAAACATGCAATCAACTCAAACAAGGGGTGTCTAATGGCCTAAAACACCAGGCTTGTGAGGACCTTTCCACTACAACCATGTAAAACAAGACTCAACTGACCTAAATAGCCCAAAATAGAGCTAAAGCAGTCTAAAACAAAGGCAAAAACATGCTGGAATAGAGCTACATAAAGCAAGAAAATCATGCTAACATATTGAACTAACTAGACTAGCAAACATGACACAATGAGGGGAGGCTAACCACTCCAATTTTGGACTTCAAAACATGTTTTTTGCCACTGAAAATACTCTGAAATTCAGTGGTTAAAGGCCCAAAAAAAGATGGTTTGAAAATGGGAAACCCCCCATTTCAGCCCATTAAAACAGAGATTTTTATAGCTCAAAAAAGGCCCAAAAACGGTGGGAAAAGATAGAGAAACAAGTGTACTAAAACAAGTTTAAAAGGCAAGTGTTATACCTCTTGAAGCCAAGCACAACTTTAGGCACAAATACAAGTCAAAATCACCTTCAAGAGATCTAACAAGACCTTAAGGAACCTTAGCTCAAAGTTGATCAATTTTGGTTAAGGATGTGTATGCAAAAGAGTGATATAACTAGGCAAGTGTGCACAAAATTGCAAGAGAGAGAGAAAATTTTGAGTTTGAAATCTTCAAACCCCAAAACATGAGAAAGGGGGTCCCTATATATAGAAAACATGAATTCTATACAAGGAGATCCAGCCCTCCATGTGTGGACAGATGCAAGCATCTGTGCAAACAGATGGCACAGTTGGCATAAAATATCTATAGAAAACACTGGTGGCCCATCATTGATGGCTGGCAAGGCACATCAATGGCCAACAGACAAGAAGTGCTGGCCGGCAACCTCCATAGATAACTGGCAGGCCATTAGAGAGTGCAAGAGGGAAAGACCAAGGCATGGTCTAAAGATGAGACAAAATGGATGTAGGGTTTGAAAGGCTCAAAGCTGTGGCGTTCCATTGAGGACTTCAAGTGCTCGGTGAGCAAACAGACTCGTCATTGGATACACCTGCAAGAACATCCAAGTCTTGAAAGGCCATCAAAAATGGGGTGTCTACAGGTAGTCTCTAACTACTGGTCGAAACGCGTGGGTAAAGGTTGAACCTAGGCTCTAATACCAAGTTGTGACACCCCAAAAATGGAGAACATCAGATAAATATTAATAAATAAATACAAGGTTTATCTGAGATTACAAAATAGGAAATGTAGCTAATGAGTCCTTTTGTTAATAACGAAGTAAGATCCCAGGAAGGTCGGAGGAGTCAATATAGCCTCCCTTCAAAGTCCAACCACATTAGATAACAAAGCTACCCTTTTGATAGATCTTCACAAAATATTAACACAAGGCCTACATGAGGTAACAGAGGATAAAGATAGGTTACAAATGATATATATAATAATTACAAAATCTTAATTACAACATGGGATCTATCACTTACAATCTCAAAACACATTTACAAACTAGTTTCTAAACTTCTTAGGGTAGTCGTATGTCCTCAAATGTTTGAGCTTTGCCTTCGGCTAGTCTAATAGTCTAAAATGCCTAGCATGAAATGCCATGAGCTTTGAATGCCCAGTAAATGCACACACACACCGTCCCTTTTTCCCAATCCAATACACCATCACATCTATATTCAAGTCAATAACAAAGATTACAAGGTTAGATGTTGGTATTCTAGAAATCCCCCAAAGAGATTTCATCCTCCCAACCGCAAGAATTGGACACCAGACTATTTAGAACTCCCTCTTTTACTGCCTTGTTGCAAAACTTAACTCAGATACCTACCAACGGTTATTTTACGCGTAGCACCAACCGCAAGGCCTCAAAAGGGACGGCGAAAAAAAAAAAGTTTTATCACCTTGAATCCAACCTTATCCTTCCAAAAAAAATTTTATCCTCCTGCATGTCCCATCTAGACCCAACCTTATCTCACCAATCAAACCATCGTAAAGAGTCTGAACACGTTTGTTCCATTCTAGGGTTTACGCGATAACCACTTCCACAAGACTTAACCATCAATTAGGCAACATATCTCATCAATCAATACCTAACACATTATCATCTCTTCATTAGCCAAGTGATCGAAAACCCAATACCACCACAATTAAGTTTCCCGTTGAGTTAAATGTTTTAAGTTAAAGTTAGAACAAACTTATCAAGGTAATAATGTCCACATAAACATGAGTATCATCAAATGAAGAAGATAAGGAACATAACCATAACACACGCAATATCATGCCAAGACATGAGCATATACTAATAAGCATTTTCATGAAGACAAGAGCTTAGAATACTAATGAAAAACTAAATTTCCTTATTCAGTACCGTTTAAAGATTAAAATCAAAAGGGCCATTCCAGAATTTTCCCGAGCCTAGCCTTCCTATGGTTAGTGGAGAATTTTATCTAGTTTCCATAACATTTTTTTGGAAATGAAAAAGCTTTTCTATATTTTTAGTTATTTAAGAAACACTCCAGCGCTGTCCAGATTTGTCGACCGTTACAAAAATTGGATTTTCTTACAAACCACTCACTCTTTTTAAACGAAGCCAATTTTTCTTGAAAGATAACTCCTTAAGGAATATTTTGAAATAAAATCGAGGTCCAGAAGATGTTTCTACATTTTTTTAGAATTTTTGAAAGTTGGTTGATTTTTAATGCACAATACTCAAATTAAGAAGGTTGGTGAGAAAATAGGCCAACCAAGGGAAACTTTTCACTTATTTTGTAATGAAAACCTACTAAATAATGTATCAATAACTCATATTTTTAGAGTGATGGTATATGCCTTCATAAATAATGTGAGATATGGAAAGAAAAAGGTAGTTTTGCATCTATTAAAAGGAAATATGAATGGAAGAAGGATTAAAGCCTAATTCATCCACTTTGAACACATGAATACCATTACAACACATTTGAAAATGTGGTTTTGAATCTATAATAACATCTATTTGAAAAAGAAAATAAAATGAGGGATGGTGATGTGGCTTACTTGAGGCTTGGTTGGTTAGCTCGCAAGACCTTTCCTTTCTCTCCTTTACTCGACCAAGCTCACTCTCTTCTCTTCTCTCCCTCTGAGCTGAATGAAGTGTCTGTGTGTGTGTTCTTGTATGTAAAATTCTAAGGGAGGGGTTGTTTTTATAATAAAATTGGTACAAAAGGTCCAAAGTGCCCATTGGCTGGAATTGGATAGGATATTTTGGATTTAGTTTGAATTCAATGGAATGGTTGATGATTAGAGGCCTTAATTGAGTACCCAAGCATGATCTTGTTAGGGTTTTATCCTAATCAAACCATCCTAATTATAAGTACAATGCATATATACATTCATATATAGGTTTGTACCTAGGTTAAAGATTTTCCTTAATTCATGCAAGTTTGTCTCAAAAAGTACACTCATTGCATCTATATAGGTATTGGCCAGCCACATGATGGTGATTTGAGGGACTTTTTTTTTTTTTTTTTCTTGTGTACAAGTGTTTGTAAATTGTAAATTTGTGATTTAATAAAAATGTGAGGGCTTTGGGTTTAATTTATGAATTAGAACATTTATTTTAGTGTAGAATTAAATTAAATTAGGGTTATAGAGTCTAATTCGGTTTGGATTTATTGTTTTGAATAAAAAGGCAATCAACTGGAACGTGATAAAGACCGAAAAAACCTAGGGTTTTTAAGTGGCAATTCCATATTTAGGGATTCAATTAATCGGTATTAAGGTATTAGAAATGATTTCTAAGTTTCGGGTTCAATTAGGGTTTGTATGGGTTCATCCGTGACACATTTTCAGTTCTAGGGTTAATTTTGCGAATAAACGGGGAACTAAGGGCATTTATATAACAATTCAAAAGTAGGGTCTTACTAGGATTTACAAAATTTAGGGGTCTCACAGTATGTCAATCTTTCGAACCTTGGGATCATCATATCTAAGGTCTGACAATAGACTTTCATCTTTTCTTACTTCACTTTCCAATTCCCGTTGGCTTGAAACACAACTAGGTTTGAATCTCCAATTACATCCAATCTTATTGCCCATAGTTCTAGGGAAACTTCCAGTCTAGCTATGCATGCCTCATATTCTACCTGATTGTTGGATACTTTAAACAAAAGCTTAAAGGCCAGAGGTACATGGGAATCATCGGGTGCTATAAGCAACACTCCTATCTCATATCTATATTGATTGGCAGCTCCGTCAAAATACAATCTGCAGGTGTCCTTTTCCAACTGTAGAATCTGTTCATCCGAGAATTCATACTCCTCACCTTTTTCTTCATCGATTGGGTGGTTTGCCAAGAACTCCGCTACAACTCTTCTTTTGACAGATTTGAGAATGACATATCAAAAATCAAACTCGGACAACAAAAGCAACCATCGAGCTAAGTGTTGGTTTCTTAAAAAGATATTAGATGGGGATCCAATCTTGAAACCGGGATTACTGAATGTGCTAACAAGTAGTGCCTCAACGTTTTGGTGGCCCATACCAAGGCTAGACAAGCTTTTTCCATAGCGGTGTAACGGGTCTTATAACCCAACATTTTCTTGCTTAGATAGTCTATGGCCTTCTCTATTTTCTCTTTCAAGCTTGTGCTAGCATGTAGCCCATAGTAGACTCAATCACTGACAGGTATAGGATCAATGGTTTCCCTAGTCCGAGAGGTGATAACACAGGCAGATTCTGCAGATATTGCTTGATTTGTTCAAAAGCATAAGTGCATCGATCATCCCATTGGAACTTCATCCCTTTCTTCAGCGAGTCAAATAGTGGTTCACAAGTAGAGGCTAGTTTAAAAATAAATCTTCTTATGAATAACACTTTCCTTAGAAAGCCTCACATCTCCTTTTCAGTGATCGGTGGGGGCATTTCTAAGAATGCCTTGATTTTGGACGGGTCGACCTCGATCCCACGTTGCGTGATTAGGAACCCCAGTATCTTTTCTGCAGTCACCCCAAAGGTACATTTTTGCGGATTCAGCCTTAACTTGTAATTTTGGATTCTTTC
This sequence comes from Camellia sinensis, assembly GCF_055761805.1. Lineage (NCBI taxonomy): Eukaryota > Viridiplantae > Streptophyta > Magnoliopsida > Ericales > Theaceae > Camellia > Camellia sinensis. Next base: position 149,774,966 of record NC_138963.1, read on the forward strand.
AAAGAATCTTCTCAAAACGTCATGATGATCCTCTTATTCCCTGGACTTGACAATCATATCATCCATGTATACTTCAACCTCCTTGTGAATCATGTCATGCAATATGGTGGTTACTGCTTTCTAGTAAGTGGCTCCAGCATTTTTCAACCCGAATGGCATAACTCAATAGCAGTAAGTCCCCCATTGGGAAGTGAATGTCGTCTTGCCATAGAGATCTTATTATACTCTGAAAACCCATCCATGAACAAAAACAAAGCATGACCCATAGTGAAATCTACCAATTCATCAATATGTAGCAGTGAGAAATCATCTTTAGGGCTGGCTTTATTCAAATCTCTAAAATCAACACAGACTCGAATCCTTCCATCCTTCTTTAAAACTAGTACGATATTTTCCAACCACGTAGAATATTCTAACACAATCAAAAATCCAACATTGATCTACTTAGTGACCTCCTCCTTGATTTTCAATGCCCAATCTAGCTGAATTCTATGGAGTTTCTGATTGATAGGTCTGGCCTAAGGATCAAGAGGGATCATTCACTGGACAATCCCAGGATTGATTCCAGGCATGCCATCATAGGGCCACGCAATAACATCTTTAAATTTCTTGGACAAGGCAACCAGTCGCTCGCGTTCCTCCAAAGACAGTGTGGAACTAATCTAGACTAAGTGAGGATCATTCTCAGTACCCACTTTAATCAAAACAATCTTATCCATCAAAGGTTTCACATGCCTCTCCTCCTCCCAATTAATCAAACTTTTCAAAGCCTAAGGAATTTCTTCCTTTTCGTTTTCATCAAAATTTTGAAAATCTTGGTCAATGTAATAAATTAAAGGCACAGGAAAATAAGTACAATCCACATGATTCTCGTTCATTAGGTCTGGTTCAGCAGATACAGTGGACTCAAAGGAAAAAGAAAAAGACGACTGAGACAAGACAGTGGCATCTAGGTCGTCAACCCCAGAATCGCCCAACTCAGAACTAGCAGAAGAACCCGAGTCTGACTCCAACTTTACAGACTCAGTAAAATCAAACTTGAACTCACTATCAAATTCAGACTCCACTATACAAACCTTCTCGAGTTGCCAAGTCAAACGAAGTGTATCAGATGTATCCAAGATAAGATCACTGTAATCCACAGACGACCTTTCCCCGATCATAAAAACACTAACATCCTTAAAACCCTACAACTCAGTACTAGCTTCACTGTCATCTAGTGTCAAATCTACTTTGTCTCCCTCTACTTTGCCCAGATGGTTGCCCCCGTCCTAATCCATGCCATTACCCAAGTTTTCTTCCTCATCCTCACTCTCAGACAACTAGTGATCAAAGGAAACCTCAAATCTGGGGAGACGATCCTTTGTCTTAGGCTTCACCCACAGTTCAGGAAAATCGCAAAAGGAGAAATGATCCCCTTCTCTGATAAAACCACCATTCAAGGTTCCCCATATCGATTTGTATTTCAATCTATACTGCTTGCCCTCTTACCTTTGGCCTTTTCTCTCACCTCATCCCCTTTCTTCTTCTAATCTTCTTTCGTAGGTCTGTATCCTAACCCAAATGAAGGAGGGTTGTTGGTAGCTTTCTCTACCGTAGCATATCTTTTCTACCACTCTTTTCAAGTCCTATTCCCGGGATATGTCCTTATTTGCTCATGAAGTAGATTGACTGAGCACTCACGTATATTCCGTCTTCATTTGCCATGACAGTCTGAACTAACTAGGCTTCAGTTAAAGTGAACCCGGAAAGGAAAACGTCTTATTTCCCATAATCTATCTCTAGTACTAGGGTCGTAACCTGAAGCAGGGGGTGGATAAATGAATTCTCAAAAATAGTAGCGATCCCCCTGGACATGCAAGTATTTGACCAATGGATGCATTATAGAGTAAGTGATTTTCACTTGATGTAACCAAGGCCTACCCAATAACAAATTTAAAGTCGCCGGCACATCCATAACCTGGAACTCAATTTCGTGCTCAGATGGTCCTACCAAAATTTGTATTTTAACAGTGTCCATAACCCCCCAGCTAGTGTTATCATATGCTCGAATCAGCTGATTTGTTAGTGCAAAGTCTGCTGGCTTCAATCCTATCACATAAGCAGTACATGAAGGGCACACATTTATAGCTGACCTGGTCCCAATTAGAACCACATGGACCCACTTTTTTCAGCATTCCAAATACACATGCAAAGGTTTGTTATGCTTTGATCCTTCTGGAGGGACTTGGTGCCAAGAGGACACCAAGTGGCCAAATAGAGAGAAGACATGTGTCCTAGGGGATCACATGGAATATGATGCCTTGAGCCACCAGACTGAAGGTGCCACGTGTCCCGTTACATGTACTGTGTACCATCTGTTTGCCTCCGTAACTACCTTTTTGAGCCTTAGCTAGTGTAGTTGTGACGGGAGTGTTTGCCTTTACTCTTGCCTTCTCAGCTTGAACCTCAGCAAGTGCACTTGCAGTGGCGAACCTTGTCGCTGCACTTGCCTTCTCAGTTCTATTTGGTCAGTACATGCATTCTCAGGACTCCATCAGCCTGTTATCGGCTATGTTCATGTTCACCTCAGCAAAACTTCCACCCTTAGCCACCTAACCATAAACTCCCTAGCTTCCCAGGGCGAAGGCTATAGCCAAGCCTGCTATCAGCCATGTTGTGCCTTAATACTAAGGTAGGTTCGTGACTTGGGTAAATAGAAAGGGAGTACCTTATATTCAGACTACCCTGTTCCCATCTTCGTGAGGTTGCCATGGTAAACTGGTATTTCTAGGCTTGCTATCAACTTTAACCAGTAAGTCTTGGGGCTTGCTATCAGCGCCAAGTTAATAGACTGTAGGGCCTGCTATCAGCCTTAGGCTAGTAATGTCTTAGGGCCTGTTATCGGTGCCAAGCATTAGCCTCTACTTGCAGAGGGAAGCCTCTTCAAAGGTTGCTATCACCTTGGTAGGATATTCCCTCTGCAACTTAGTTGCTGCGGTAGTAATTACTGCAGTAGTTGTTTCTCATGTCAAGTTCAAACGGCATGACCAAAGATATTAGAGATGGCAGCCTCGACAGAATGCTTCCACAACTTGGGTGCTGCAAGTATTGCCTCTGCAACTTAGTTGCTTCGGTCTTCTCTTTTCCTCGGCAACTCCAGATGACCATGACACCGACATTACTTGGAATGGTGGCGGCAATGAAGATACTTGGAATGATGGCGCTAAGACAAAGTGCCTCTGCAACTTTACCGCTGCACATGTTCCCTCTACAACTTCACCGCTGCAGGTGTTGCCTCTACAACTTAACTTGGGCATTTTTCTTCGCAGAGTCCATTTGGACCCTGGTGGGTCGGACCTACCTCGGCCCACTTGTTGGCCTACTTCCCTTGGGCTTTGGCCAATGCTCCTTTTTTATCCATGGTCGCCTCTTTGGGGTGATCTCAATGCTTAGTTCCATACTTAGTTTGGGGTTTAATTTCTGACCCTCTACAGAAATATTATGGTATTAGTTATAACATATTGTGATGTCAATTATAACATTATTTTGATTATGATCTAAGAGTTGTTTAGTTATGTTTGATTTGATATTTGGTTATATTTCAAATTTTACTTTTAGTTAAGACTCCCATAATATTAAGTTATGTGAACTTAAAATTGTACATGGTACATGAAGCATATATCAATAATGGTCAAGGAAGCAATAATAGACCTAGAGGTGAGTAAAAGATTTCAAAAAACTCTTTATATATTTTTGATATTATTTTTTTACTTCTTATGTTTGTAGAAAATAATATTGTAGTTAATTATTAAAAAAATGATTAATATATATGTCCACCTCATCAAAATTAGAAAACATTTCCCAGCCATGTCGACATGAGTATCAAACTCGTACTGTCCAACCACAACCACTTTGGCCATAAGAAAACACCTACTTGTGGCAAGATGTCTAAATGGAAAAGTTAGGGTAACAGAAAAGATACTAGTATATTACCAGAATTTAAATTGGGTGATTTTATTTATACATTATTAATACTCTTAATACACACCATTACTTAGTATATATATAAAATAATTTTTAAAGTTTAAAAATGAATGTTGCTATTAGCACCTACCTAATTCTTTGAATCCTCCAATTCTCATTTTCTTTTTTTACAATTATATCCTGAGATAAAATTACATTAACGACAATTTTTTATGGAACACCCACACACCAAATGAAAACATTTAGAATGACACTCTACAATATTATACACCCACCTCCATCCTCATCTATACATATTCCTTATCAATCTAAACCCTAATCATATTCTTTTTCATAACCATCCTAAACCCACATATTCATCTTCAATGAAAAATATTTGAAACTACCTAATTAGTCAACATTTTGTTTGATAGTTTCACATGTGTTCGGTATTCCAAATCAGTTAATGTTACAAACAATCCTATTACAAACTCCAAGTTTCTACATTTCTGGTTGTTTTCACCATTTGTTAATATTTATAGAGTAATGGAGGACGATGACAATAATTCTGATGAGGTTGGCATTGCATCTTGCATTTACGATTCTGGGTCATTTTCGGTTCGGTACTAGTTTGTTGACTGTTACGATTCTGTTCAATAGTAAAGTGCTAAACAAAAATATTTAGTTCAGTAATATAGTGCTGAACGTAAACATTTTGTTCGGCACTGGAATACTGAACGGTTCCATTTTTGTAGGATTTTTCCCCTATTTCTATTTTTCCTGAGAATTTTTTCCTCTAAAACCCCATTTATTGAGGGTTTTAACCAGAAATAAATAAAGAAAATAAAATGTGATGGGGAGTTGGAGGTTACCTGAGAGAAGAAGAAAGAGACCATCGAAGAGATTTCTGACCAGATTTTTGATTGAAATACCGTTGTTCACAGTAACAAGGAGAAATAGACTATCGTTTATGAGAGAATGAGAAGAGAGGGACAATCGATTCATCTCTCAATCATTTGTTGTTTTCAATTGTCCATCGTTTACTGAGAGAAGAAGAAGAGAAGGTGTGCAAAATTAGGTGGATGTACACTTGGGTGTGATGATATTATGAATATGGGTATAATTGGTATTAAGTGAAGTGTTCAAAGAAATCTTATTAAAATTTAGGATTTAAGGTAGGGGTTCAAAGAAATGAAGGGTCCAAAGAAATTAAGTATGTGCTAATAGCTGCCCTCTTACAAATATCTTAATTTACAACTTAACTTTCCATTATTAACCATATATTAACGCACCACTAACTATTTGAATACACACCATTGCACACACCAAAAACTTAATCTTCATAACATAGACCAACAAAGACCATCTTCGTCAATCTTGATCTCCATCGCCTACGGAGATTTCATTCGGCCTCTACCTTTGCTGGTAATCTCCATAATTGGTGTTGAACTCTCGTCGTGTCTCATCTCGTCGTCTCGTCGTTTCAGATCACCGGTGAAGTGTTTCATTTGGCCTCCATCTTCGTCTATGTTGATCTTCATTGTCGATCTTAAACTCTCGTCTCTCTTCGTCATTTCAAATTCATCAAATTAGTCATGTTCATAAATATAGAGTTAAACAAAATTAATGTATTCAAAAATTTATATTTGAACAATGAATAAAAATTTAATTTATTTTAACCGATCAAACTTCAAATGTTCAATTTTTTATGTATGAACATTTAATATTTAGTCCATCTTAATAATTTGAACAAAATTATTTTGTTCAAATATAAGTAATCAAATATTGTGTAAAAGTTCAATTCTGGTTATCTGAGCACGACGAACATACTCATCTTCCCAATATATGGACGAGATATATAAAAAATCAAAAAATTAAGTCATAAACTAACATTTTTCAATCTTGAAATCAATGTTTATATCCTAACCAACTATCCTAGTGTTATCCATGATGTGTAAATTTTCAAAACTAAATAATTTCAATTTTCTTAAACCCTAAATCTTTAAAGGAACAAATGTTTTGAGTTTGAAAAATAAGTATAATGTAGAAGAGAATGAAGTGAGCTAATTGATAATGAATGATATCATAAGTGCATGTTAATGGTAAAGATGATGAAGAAATACAATATTTTTATGTTAAAACCCTAAACCCCATAAGAATGATGGTGTGTGAAGAGTATTTTGGGTTTTAAATATCAAATTTTTGAATGGATAGAATACATCTCATATTGCCCTTAATGGTCTTTCATTAAAGAATATTATTTGAATATAAATTTAATATATTAATGGTATGTACTGAGAGTATTAGTGGTGTGCAAATAGAATCACTCTTTTAAATTTATTTTATAAGATCAAATTTTGAGTGAATTTTGGTTATTCATTTTAAAATTTTGGATATTTTTCAGAATCTTTTTTCTAGACATGTAGCAAGACTGAAACTAAGGGTTCGTTTGGTTGCTAATTTTTTAGGTTTTTGGCTTTGTTGTGACTTGTTTTTTTTTTTTTTTATTTTAAAGTTAGCAGCCAAACCATACATATCATTCACATGAAAAACAAGCTAAGAAATTACGAATATGATCAAATTCCCTTCACTCCCTTAACACATAAGCAAAGAAGAGTTCTGAAGCTACACTGCTTTATTTATTTAAATCTTAATTCATCAACATCTATCAAAGTAATGATATATTAAACAATAGAAATTAGATGAAATATGTTTCTTATTTGTCCGTAACAATCAAGTTGAAAACAGAGACAATAACAACTCAAATGTCTTATAAACCCTTTGTAAATTAGTTGTAAGAGGGAGGGGAGAACCCTCTCTCATTCTTTTGATTGCTCAAGCCACAACAACAAAAAAAAAAAAAAAAAAAAAAAAAAAAAAAAAAAAAAACAACAACAACAACTACAACAACAATAACAAAAAAAAAAACTAAGCAGCAACTCCCACTTCTCATCCTCATCCACCTTAGCAAGCAAAAACTCCAAAACTTCTTAGTAGATATATGATTTATAAGAAAAATGTATACAAAAAAACATTCTTCTTGACTGTCTCCATTAGTAGCTATGCTCTACGAAAAATAAAATGATGGCATCAATCTAAGGACAAACAAGAGAAGATTGTGCCATTTACTTGGTTATTTGGTTACTTGGTTTTTCAGTTCAAACCAGAATAGGGTATGATGCTCTAAGCAAAATAGGTGCACTGCCTTTTGGAAGGCTAGAGTTCCGAGCAACTTTTTCAAATCCATTGATTCCCCAATTGATGCCCCATGAGTTCAGGATCCACCATAAAATTTTCTTAGTCTCTTCATCACTTCTGTAACCCACTACAAGTACAACATGGGTAAAATTGACTTTTTCCTTTGAATCACATGGTGGTCCTTCATATATGCCCTAAATATAATTATAAAATAAAATAATAATAAAAGCAATATAACATAAGAACATTATATAGAGAGACAACAATTTCATTAATAAAACAATACATCATTTAATTTGTTTTCAAACCACTTTGTATTCCACTAATTCAAGGGTGATAAAAAGAAACCGCACCCACTGGTTGATTCTTAATAGCCTCTACAAGTCCAATCTCATCTCCGTTAACTGTCTTTTTGAAATTTTCAATCTTCAAAGCCCACTACATATTACACACATACAAAAAATTAAAAATTCAGTAATATTATTTAGAATGAAAATAAATGTTTTTCATTAAAAAAAATTATATACCAACTACATAGAAATTACCATATGGCAATTGTATTTTTGCTGTATAAGGACAATCTGCCTCGATTTCTATTCCAAATTAGCGTACTTGTAACCCTTGTTTATGGAACAGGTATAGCAACTTTCCTCTTCTGGTTTGATAATTGCAATAATTCTATAGGCCCATTCTTTATTTAAAATTATTAAAGAAAATCAAGAGTTGACGTTTAATATTCTTATTGCAACCAACATGCTTTCGAACTTTGTTTAAAATTCCTTCTTCCATCCAATTCACACGGATACTAGGAGAATATGTACCCTATAAAAAAAATTATGACATACTACTGTTAACGTAATCAATCATATAAAACTTCAACAAATAAGCACTTTATTAAAATTAAAAAATTAGCATGATTTTGGTTGCTAAAGAATACACTCGGTGTCACTCTAATCCCTAAATGTGTATAAAAATGCTTTCCATAACAAAAACTATTCGAATTCATCAGTATATTTAAGGGTATTTTTGGGACAAATATTACAGTTAAAAAAAGAAAAAATTAAAAAAACTTTTGGCCTCTAAAATTCGCCCTCAGTGTTATTATTCCAGTTTCATATTTTTCAATTTAGTCCCCAATATAATACTGTGTATTCAATGGTTACTATATTTGGCATTCGTGATGTTTTTGTTGGACTCAATGGGGAGATTTTTTTGAGTTGTAACATATAATTATTTTTTTATGAGAAGAATCATAGTAAAAGAACGAAATCATCATTGATAATGTTGGAAATTGGGCTGGGTATTGGACCCGGATTTGGGCGCCCAAGTGGCATGACCCATGGCCCATTCAAATCACTCATGTAATTTGAATTTCTATTTATCCTGTTAGGATAACCCACTATCTCCAACCACTCTATCTTATCCTATTAGGAGATAGGGATGTGAGATTATATATATATGATCTATTTAATAGATATCAGATACGTTATGTTGATTTGCCCATAACATTTTTTCCCATACTATCTCTCTCTAACTCTCTTCCATCAGAGAACGATCTAGCCTTTGCACTGTGAATAGAGTGGGTGATACTCATACTGTGGTATCACTCCATTGCTGGGTGTTCTTAGTTCGTGATTAAAGAAGCACGCGATTTACCGGCAAGGTTCTTCGTTTCAGATTCTATCACACAAGGTATGGCCTGAATCCTTTTACCCGCTGTGTTATATATATGTTACATTGGTATCAGAGTCATAAATGGGTATTTTCATGCTTGTTTTTTGTGCATTAAAATATGTATAAATTTATATATATACACACATGATATATGATGAAAAATTAATATTTTTCTGAAGTTTTTCCGATCAACCTAAAATTTATGTATTTTGTAATATATTTCACGTAGAATATATCTGCCAAGTTTCATGAAAATCAAACAGTCGAATTTTGAGAAAAGTAGAGATTCATATTTAATTTTTCGTAACTTTGATTGCTGGCTGGTTTCACATGATTTGTTTTTTATGTTATGAAAATTATATCTATGGAATCCTTGTTCGATACCTTCGAAATGGTATATTATGGGCCTGATTCCGACTTACAGTTGATGAGAAAAAGCAAACCCTAATTTGGGTTCGTTTTGTGTTTTTTGGTGGCTTAAGGAAGGAGATGAAGTGCAGATTTTCTGAACTTCCACTCTCATTAGAGAGAGAGTGTGTGCTACACTCCATTATTTGTGTTTGTTAAATGATATTTTTGAGTCTACCAATCTTTTTATTTCAAAAAATGGAGTCCGACAGTGCTAAAATTGGACTACAAAACACCCTCAAAGGCAATGCGTGATCCATGCTTGTAACCCTTATTTATGGAACAGGCATAGAAATGTTACTCCCCTAGTTTCACACAATCTACTAACTTTTGTACTGATAATTGCAATAATTTTGTTGGTCGATTCTTTATTTAAAATTATTAAAGAAAATCAACAGTTGACGTTTAATATTCTTATTGCAACCAGCTTACTTTCGAATTTTGTTTAAAATTCCTTCTTTCATCCAATTCACACGAATATTAGGAGAATATGTACCCTAAAAAAAGTTATGACATACTTTTATTAACATAATCAATCATATAAAACTTCAACCAAAAAGCACTTTATTAAAACTAAAAAATTAACATGATTTTGATGGCTAAAGTATGCACCCGATGTCACTCTAATCCCTAAATGTATACAAAAATGCTCTCCATATCAAAAGCTATTCGAATTCATCATTATATTTAAGGGTATTTTTGGAACAAATATTACAGTTAAAAAAAAGAAAAGAATTAAAAAAAAACTTTTGGCCTCTAAAATTTGCCGTCAATGTTATTATTCTAGTTTCGTATTTATTAATTTAGTCCCCAATATAATACAGTGTATTGAATGGTTACTATATTTGGCATTCGTGATGTTTTTGCTGGACTCAATGGGGTGATCTTTTTGAGTTGTGCAATATAGTTGTTTTTCATGAGAATAATCATAGAAAAAGAACGAAATCTTTGTTGATAATGTTGAAAATTGGGTCGGGTATTGAACCCGGATTTGGACACCCATGTGGCTTGACCCATGGCCCATTCAAATTACTCATATAATTTGAATTTATATTTATCATGTTAGGATCACCAACTATCTCCATCGAATCTATCTTATCCTATTAGGAGATAGGGATATGAGATTGCATGTATCTGATCTACTTAATAGATATTAGATACGTTATGTTGATTTACCCATAACATTTTTTCCCATACTCTCTCTACTCTCTCCCATCAGGGAACGATCCAGCCTTTTCACTGTGAATAGAGTAGATGATACTCATACTGTGGTATCACTCTATTGCTGTGTGTTCTTAGTTCGTGATTAAAGAAGCATGTGATTTACCGACATGGTTCTTCATTTCGAATTCTATCACACAAGGTATGGCTTGAATCCTTTTACCCGTTACTGTAACACCCTCAATATTAGACGTACTGACAATCAACCATAAGATCCATAATCATAAGGAAATAATACATTTTCATTCATCAGAGTCTTCTTACAAGTGATAGTATATGTTAATAACAAAAGAATGCCCTATGGGCTTACATCTTTCAAAGTAATAACTTGGTTATAACAAAAGAATAGCACTAACTCTTTACATATAAAGCCCTCAGCTTGAATTTACAAGTAATCACCAAAACAAAATAACAAAACACGGAGCCTTCAACTCCTAAACCTCCCAAGCTAAGATTTTGGAGGTGGCATGTCCCCTGTACCTAAAAATGGTGTCCCAAGAAGGGTGAGCCAAAGCCCAGTAGAGATATGCTAAACCAAATATGAGAAATAACTAAAACATTAACATCTGATAAATGTTTAATACATGTATACCATCGTACATCATTTCCATAAACCAACAACATTGACATTCATCTTTCAACCCGGTTTCATTTCTATATCCAATTCACTTTATTGGCATGGTTCGTTTATTCAAATAATTCAAATGAGACTACAACTCACAATAACAACACTTCAATTCATCAACAATTCAAAATGAGACTACAACTCGTATTATCAACACTTCAATCATCTACACCATTCAGATGTACACAAGGTTTCGGGACTTTCACCCTGGACACTCCGGCCAACTTAGTTATCAATGGAGTCCATCCCCTATCTCCTCCCAAACAATGGAGTACAACCCCCTATCTCCTCCCAAACAATGGAGTACATCGCCTATCTCCTCCCAAACAATATACATATGCAATGTATTTAAACACTTTATCGTATACAATGGTTAATTAAAACACATATTCAATGTGTTAATCCAACCGTCACATTCAATGACATATTCTAATTGATTAGTTTCAATTTACCTAATCATCATGCAATTCTACAACAATCATGGCTATCCTCCGCCGATAGCCCAAAACGGTTATTTCTAAATAGATAAATAAATCAAACTGATAAATTAACACATTTTTCATAAGTGAGTGACTTATCAATCCAACTACACCTTTTAATTACATTTTCTCCCAATTTCATCGTTTCCAACCCAATTACATATTTTTCACAACCAATTCTATTATTTTGAAAAATAAATTATTTAATCCCAATTAGGGCATTTTTCCCCTTTTTTTCAAACATCAGCCCTAAGGCTCAGTCTCATCAATTTTTACACAAGAGAGTCCCAACTCAAGACTTTACATACACAATGAACCCAAAATTAGAAAACCCCTCTTTCATAATTTCAATCTCAAACCCTAACATCACCCAAACTTCCCAAATCCTAACATTTATACAAAATGCCCAACATTTATGTTAAAACTCATAACAAGGAGTAGATTATCCCTACCTCAAAGTTAGGAGCCCAAAGGAGAAAGAAAGAAACTTGAAGATGCTCCAAAACCAACCTTTTTCGGATCAAAGTGAAGCCCACACCAAGCTCTATCTTTTATACAAAGGGACTAGGGTAGAGAACCTCTAAAACAAGGTGTATTTGTAGAGAAAGAGAGAGTTGGGAGAGAGAGAGAGAGTCGGATCTAGGGTTTGGAGTGGAAAAGGGAATGAAAAAGTGATTAAAATCACATTGCTGCGACCTGATATAATTAAGGCTCGCTCGAGTGAAGAAGTGGTCGGTCGAGCAACCAGACACAAAAGAACCTCGCTCGATCACATTAAGCATCGCTCGAGCGAACAGTGCAAAGCTTCAGGTTTGCAACGCAAAAGCACGCTCGGGCGTAAGAGTTCTCGCTCGAGCAAAGGAACTCAAAACATAGGGCGCGCTTGCTTCAGCGCAAGAAAGCTCGCTCAAGCGAAGAATACCAACCTTCAGGTCCAACTGAGACGCAGACGCATGCTCGAGTGCAACAATGCTTGCTTGAGCGAAGAGACACACCACAGAAAGCTCGCTTAAGCATAAGAACCTTTGCTCGAGCGAAGAACAAAAATTCTGGGCAGTAACCATTTATTCCAACACACAACCAACCTGTTCCAAACTCACCAAACACATCCCAAAATTCAAATACAAAGAATTAAAGGACGGAAATGAGATACAGACAACAATAACAACCACGGAACCGAGTCTGGAATACAATAAATAATGGAGGAAAATCGGGATCGCTATAGTTGCGTTATATATATATCTTACATTGGTATCAAAGCTATAAATGGGCATTTTCGTGCTTGTTTTTTATGCATTAAAATATGTATATAATTATATATATATACACACATGATATATGCATGAAAAATTAATATTTTTCTGAACTTTCTCCGATCAACCTGAAATTTGCATATGTTGTAATATATTTCATGTAGAATATATCTGCCAAGTTTCATGAAAATCCAAGAGTCAGATTTTGAGAAAAAATGGAGATTCAGATTTAATTTTTCGTAACTTTGGCTGCATGCTGGTTTTACATGCTTTGTTTTATGTTATGAAAATTATATATTTGGAATGCTTGTTTCGATACTTCGAAATGGTATATATTATGGGCCTGATTTCGACTTACGGTTGATGAGAAAAAGCAAACCCTAATTTGGCTTCTTTTTGTGTTTTTTGGTGGCTTAAGGAAGAAGATGAAGTGGGGATTGCAATTTAAACCCAGCCCGACGGGGACCCGATCTCCCGACCCCGATTTGAGCATGTTTTCTCCAAAATTTACCCCCTATAGGGCACGGGGATGGTATTAAAAATTGAATCCCTGATCAGTTTCATGCCAGGGATGGTGATCAGTGATCAAGCTCCGTCGCGTCCCTGGCCCCGAATTTCCCCGTAGTAAAATTACCATTTCACCCCTCTCTCTCTATATATATATAAACCAATCCTTTCACTCACATAGCAGCACCTCACTCACCTCATCACCGCCTCTCATCTCTCTCTCTCTCTCTAAAATCCTCCACCGATCTCCATCCCCCCATCACCGCCGATCTCTCTCCTCTCCTTCCTCCCATCACTGTTGAGATTTGAGTTCACTTTCCCCAACCTCCGTCACTATCTCCGACCGCCGATTGAGCCACCACAACTCCACCGTCTCTTTTTCTTCTCCAATCGCGGTGAGGCTAAGCTTGCCAAATCACTGCCACCATCACCACTGTTTGTGGCAGTTGCAGTGACACCATCCGACCAAGCTTCGCTGATTTGGCAGTGACACCATCCAACACTGAGGCCAAGCTTTACCGATCTCTGTCGCGGCCCTCGCCCTAGATCTGGAATTTTCCTTCTCTTTCTCTCTCTCTCTATGTTGTTGTTGATGATGATGATGATGAACAGATCTGTTAGATCTGATTTTTTTTCTTTTTTTTTTTACATTTGAGCTCATCAGATCTGTTAATGGTGATGATGATGATGAACAGATCTGTATGATACAGAAGAACATATATATATATATATATATATATATCTATGTTGTTATTGTTGTTGATGAACAGATCTATTGGATCTAATTTTTTTTTTTGGGGGGTGGAGGAAACCCGATCGCCGTTAGCGGACGGGGGCAGATACAGGTTCCCCGTCAGGGATCAGGGCTGGAGACGAGGGAATTTCTACCGTCGGGGATCGGGGATAAGGAGTGTGATCCCCGGCCCCGCCCTGCCCCGTTGCCATTCCTAAGATGAAGTGCAGAGTTTCTGCACTTCAACTATCATTAGAGAGAGAGTGTACCACATTTCATTATATGTGTTTGTTAAATGCCATTTTTGAGTCCACCAATATTTTTATTTTGGAAAATGGAGTCCGGCAACACTAAAATTGGACCAAAAAACAACCTGGAAGGCGGCGCGTGATCCGTGCTTGTAACCCTTATTTATGGAACAAGTATAACAACTTTTCTCTTCTGGTTTCACACAATCTACTAACTGTTGTACTGATAATTGCAATAATTCTGTAGGTCGATTCTTTATTTAAAATTATTAAAGAAAATCAAGAGTTGATGTTTAATATTCTTATTGCAACTAGCTTACTTTCAAACTTTGTTTAAAATTCCTTCTTCCATCCAATTAACATGGATACTAGGAGAATATGAACCCTATAAAAAAAAATTATGACATACGTCTATTGACATAATCAATTATATAAAACTTCAACCAATAAGAACTTTATAAAAACTAAAAAATTAACATGATTTTGGTTGCTAAAGTATGCATTTGGTGTCACTCTAATCCCTAAATGTGTATAAAAATACTCTCCATATCAAAAGCTATTCAAATTCATCATTATATTTAAGGGTATTTTTGGAACAAATATTACAGTTAAAAAAAAGAATTAAAAAAACTTTTGGCATCTAAAATTTTCCCTCAGGGTTATTATTCTAGTTTCATATTTGTCAATAGTCCCCAATATAATAATGTGTATTAAATGGTTACAATATTTGGCATTCGTGATGCTTTTGTTGGACTCAATGGAGTGATCTTTTTGAATTGTGAAATATTGTTGTTTTTTCATGAGAAGAATCATAGAAAAAGAATGAAATCTTTATCGATAATGTTGGAAATTGGGTCAGGTATTGGACCCTGATTTAGGCACCCATACGGTATGACCCATGGCCTATTCAAATTACTCATGTAATTTGAATTTCTATTTATCCTGTTAGGATAACCCACTATCTCCATCCAATCTATCTTATCCTATTAGAAGATAGGGATGTGAGATTATATATATCTGATCTATTTAATAGATATCAGATATGTTATGTTGATCTACCCATAAAATTTTTTCCCATACTCTCTCTTTCTAACTCTCTCCTATCAACAACGATCCAGCCTTTTGTAACCAGCCCGCGGGGGACCTCGCTACAGCTCGGACTCGATTTGTAGTCACGGTTCTAAGTCTGAACCAAAGAGTCCAAATCCGGCAAATCGTTTTGAGAAAAACAGATTTTTGAAAGAAGTGCCAAACATGGACTGCTTTGCCAGATACAGAGTCGCCACCTAAATATTTTATTTTGGGAAATTTAGGAAACCCTGACTCGTTGCCAAAGGCCACGTGTCCGTCATCACCAAAGTTACCTCGGCTCGGGAACTTGGGTACGATTGGGGAAGGTCACTTCGTGAGCACCCCCGCTCGCCCGATAAAAAGATCGGCCTCTACTAACCATGATATCTATTTTTGAAAACATTGTATGTTCTTATTCCGGTTATTAGCCTAGGTTACTATGTGATGCGCACAGCATACAAGTATAGACTGGATCGCCTGAATTGAAACAAAACATTTCATGTTCGCTTTTTGAAAATGGTTTGCTACCCGCAGGTAGGCTTGAAACATTTGATGATTTATTCTAATTAAAGTAACCCAACCTTCACCCACAGGCATTTAGGCAGTTATATCACATAAGCATATAGCCTCATGGTAAGCATGCTATTCATGGCAGTCACTCACACGCATGCAAGGATGCTAAAGCATAAAGCTTACCAAGTACTCCAAGCCAAAATAGAAACTACATTAGAAATCATGCATGATCCTAAGTATACAGAAATGCCTAATGCAATACATGCAAAAATGCAAACTATAGCAGGCTCGGCTACTCTAAACATGGCATATGGAATGCTACAGCTAACACGTATTCAACTTTGAAATTGAAAGTACGATGCAGTTAGTATGGTGCGCCGAGCCCGGTGCATGCAAAACAGATGAATGATGCAAACATGCTGTCATACTGTATGCTAATTTAAACATTCCCTAATCTAACCATCAAAAGCGGATAAATAAAAGGGAGAAAGACGTGGGGTTGGAAGACATACAACACACACACGCACACTTATTACAGTTGTGCCCTCGCGCAGAGGGTCCGAATAAATAATACAGTCCCAAATAATACAATCCAAATAATGTACAAATTCCTAATTAATTAACAAATTAACAAAGAAAGCTGTAAAACTGACATGCAAGCCAGGGACTGCCTTGCTCCTGATGAATGATGTACATTTAGGCTGTCTTGCGCGGAAATCCACCGGGATGCCCCAATTAGCCTCTGTTTGGCAGTTATTCTTGGAAAGCGTGCCGAGCTCCGAAAAGTTGTTGATTCTTCATTTTGCTTCAACAGAGAGCAGGAAAGGGGCATAGCAATGTATTTTCACAAATATATGCATGCCTCGATCCTCGTGCCACCAATCACGCGTATCGAGGCATGATGGCCGAGGAGTCGAATTGCACAATTTAATATGGGATGAATGCACATGAAAACACAACAAGACCTAACTCCATCATGGATGATCCGGAGTGTCGGTGACTGGGGAATTGAGACACGTTCCGTCACTCGGAGTACGAAATGCACCTCGTTTCCCGTGCCCGGGCTAACTCCTATTCCGAACACGATGCAATATGCATGACATGCATGAAATGCAACTAAGATACAATCCTAATATGCACAATGCTATGAAAATGGGATGCCTCGAAGTACGTGCACACGGGCACGCAAATCGAGAAAATGACATACGCGATGCAAATGACATGGGATGGCATATAGAATGCAACATAGACTTATACTAACATGAGAGAGCCTCAGCCGCACTCACATAAGAAGCCGATGGATGAAAATGAAGTGCCTCGAAATGCGTGCACACGGGCACGCAAACCGAGGCAATGGCATACGCAATGCAAATGACATGAAAACATGATATGGGCTTATACCAACATGAGAAAGCCTCAGCCACACTCACATAGGAAGTCGATGGATGAAAAAGAAGTGCCTTGAAACGCGTGCACACGGGCACGCAAATCGAGGCAATGGTATGTGCAATGCAAATGCATGGAAAATGACATGCAAACATGTTAATGGATTTTTAGCAATGAAATGTGGGGGAAAACAGCCCCGAAATGAGGCAAAAACACACCCGATGCATGGAATCTCTCCCGAAATGCAAATTATGGCACCCGAAATGGCCTATAGCTATACCAAACATGCACAATATGGACATGCAATGAAAATACAGAAGCAAGACAGCCTCAAAATAAGCATTTTTACAGTACAAATCATGGCCAAACAGCAAGCAAAGATAGGGCAACAATGGCATGCAAAAATGGCCCTAAACATGAGATTATGAAGCAACTCACAGCTGCTGTCCTCAAACAGGTTAGGACCCTTCAACAACATTGAAGAGGGGCCAAAAATAATCCACTTTACAGAACTGTAAAAACCCTAAAAACAAACACAAGTATGGCTGCACTCCCATGCAAGAAAAAGGGCCAAAAGGTGGCCAAAGAGGCAAGTGGTATATGCACAGCCCAAACTGAAAAATTCCCTTCTACAACATTGAAGAGGGACCAAAAATAAGCATATTTACTGAACTGTAAAAACTCCAAAACAGTATACAAACATGCTAGAAATGCAATGCAAAATGAGGCTCAGAAGAGGCTATAACACAAAGTATGCAAAGCATTCACCAAACAGCCAAAGACCCTTTATAAAACATGTTAATAAGGTCAAAATAAGACTATTTCTAGGCCTGTAAAAAGACCAAAAACAGAAGCATGATAGGCTGCCAACGCATGCAAGAAAATGGCATTCAAGGAGGATATTGAAGCAAGTGCAATATGGAGGGCTCCAACCGGGTTGAGCCCTTAATGAAACAAGAAAATGAGCTCAAAAAAATGACCTTTTAAGTTTTGGTCGGAGCTCAAATCAATAAGCATGTATGGCTTACAAAAGGTGCAAGAAATGGACCAAAAAGGGGGAAATGCTACTCACCCTTGAAGACCGATGCTTTTGTTGCTTCTTGGACCAACTTTGATGACTCTAAGCTGCTGGAGTTCCTCCCCTTGCTGCTGAAATGGAGTGGTGATGGTAGAGCTTGAAGATGGTGAAGAAATGGAGCCCAAAACTTGAAGGAAATGGGGTGATATGTATGTATATGCTCCAACCAATCCTTGTAACCCCTTTTCTTGAGTTGGGAGGCCAGCAAAAAATGCAAGAGAGGGAGAGAAGACCTTAGGCCAAAGTGGAGCCAAAATGAGCCTCTTGTTCCCCCACAAAATATCCCCCGGATATAGATATTTTCTGGGGGAAACAGTTGTACAGCTGTAAAGTGTGCACTGCAAAGAATATGGCCGGGCAAGTATTTTTGTTGCAGGTGGCCGGCCGGCCACCACCCCTAGCTGGCCGGCTAGGGGTCAAAAGGGTCAAGTTGGTTTAGTGGCCGGCCACCACATAATGGTGTCCTCCCATGTGCCCTCAACACAACCCTGTGGTTCGAATTTGGAAACTCTGAAATAGGAGAGAGAACAAGCCATTTTGAGGAGGGGTTCAAAAGGTTCAAATGGAATTAATGGCCGGCCATAAACTTTAGGGTCCTCCCATGTGTCTACATCACAAATATGTGGTTTGAGTTTGAAGAAAGTGCCCCCAATGTGTTCAACATTGGCTCGGAAGGAGGGGTTCAAAAGGGTCAAGAAATATTAGTGGCCGGCCATGAACTTTTAGGGTCCTCCCATGTGTGTACATCACAAATATGTGGTTTGGGTTTGAAGAAAATGGCTCCAAGGTGTTCAACATTGGCCCGGCAGTGCGAAAAACGGGTATCGGAGGGCGAAAATGGAATATAACTGGTTGCCAAGATAATTTCTGGCCTCCCACCCTCCAGTGACCTCCCTGGTGATGAAACAGAGGCACCTGCCAAAAATAAACGAAAAGCAATGCAAAACGAATGCTCGTGGGCCAAAACACGCAGTTCGGGGTCCCGAAAATGGGCTGCCAAGCACCGAAAGTGGCGTTCGGCCATGAAGTGGGTTTCTCAGGCCCCAGTGTCCCTTGAAAGGGAGAAAATAAGATGTATGCCAAAATTTAGAGTAAACGGAGATGGTTAAGCGGTCCCGAACCGAGGCACACGGCCAACGGTCCCGAAAAATCGGAAACCGGACTCCGAAATGGGCAAAATGGCCTACGGCCACAAAATGTAGCCCACGGCCACTGAGAGATGGTCTACTGGACCTCTCCCTTTCCTCAGGAAAAGAAACTGAGAAAATCGAGTCTAGTTCGCAAACTGAGGCAGGGCACAGAAGAGGGTTTGGAAGTCCGGAGGCAAGGCTCGCAGCCGCGACTTTGTGACTTCTGAACAAGCACAACATTCAATATCACCAAATGCTCAACTGGCGACGTCTGAGTCTTAAGGTCGGTCAAAAATGGGGTGTCTACAGTTGCCCCTCTTTGACAGAACTCGGAAGTCATAAGAATGACGGTAGTGAATGTCAAAGCCCAGAGACGACCCATTTTTGACAAGGCCGAAGACTTAGACAAAGAAGACAAGATAGACAAAGATGTGCCCGCAGGCAGGGGCAAAATGCAAATGATATGCAAGAAGATTTTGAAGATTGGACTTATACGCTACGCGAGGCCGGTTTTGAAAGTTGGACTTATACGCTACACGAAACCGATTTTGAAAGTTGGACTTATACGCTACGCGAAGCCGGTTTTGAAAGTTGAGGATTCATGCAATGCACTGTAATGTAGTGGCTAAAATGCAATAAAATGGCTAAGAGGTAAAGGTGCCTTACAGGGGCAATTGGCAATGACTTACCTCATGCTGCTGGGGATCTTTCGCTTCTTCTTGGTTGAACTGCAGGTACTACTTTTCTCCTTGACCAAGGTCGCAGCTTTCCCTATTCTCCAACGGGGTGACAGACTAGGTTGGTTCAGTATCCAGAATTGAGGTGCATACACGCTATCTCAACCTATGGGGCTTCCATATAGATTTCAAGCCGAGGACGCGCCTCTGGGTATTTAAACCAGACTTTAGTCTCGGAAATTCCGAACTTTTGCGTTCTAGGCATAAGCCATTCGAACTCTAGTTTCCACCGTCTCAGTTGGTCTCCTAGGAACTCACCGCGAACACAAGCAGGTGGCTATACCAGACCACCGGAAGTCGTTCGGGCACGACAAACACCAAAGGAATTGCACCTTTAGAGGATTTAAGGTCTCCTAGACCAGGGAGTGCACAAGACAGTGCGATCCAGAGTGAATGCACAAAATAGTGCTAAACAGATAAGGTGCACGAGATAGCGCGATACAATGCACTAACAAGTACAGGTAAGATGCGCAAGATAGCGCGATGGAATACGTGCAAAATGCAAGTAAGGCGCACAAAACAGTGCAATGCGCAAGAAAGCGCGAGTGATTTGAAATACACAAGACAGTGCGAGTGATTCGAAATGCACAAGAAAGTGCGATTGAGATGCGTAAAATAGCGCGGAATGTAAACTGCACAAAACAGTGCGATGCCCACGATGGCGCGAGTGATTTTTGAAATGCACTAAACAGTGCGATACGCTAAACAGCGCGATTGAAATGCACTAAACAGTGCGATACGCTAAACAGCGCGATTGATTTGAAATGCACAAGACAGTGCAATACGCTAAACAGCGCGATTTATTTTGAAATGCACAAGACAGTGCGATACGCTAAACAGCGCGATTGAAATGCACTAAACAGTGCGATACGCGAAACAGCGCGATTGAAATGAAATGCACAAGACAGTGCAATACGCTAAACAGCACGATTGATTTGAAATGCACAAGACAGTGCGATACGCTAAACAACGCGATTGATTTTGAAATGCACAAGACAGTGCGATACGCTAAACAGCGCGATTGAAATGCACTAAACAGTGCGATACGCTAAACAGCGCGATTGATTTTGAAATGCACAAGATAGTGCGATACGCTAAACAGCGCGATTGAAATGCACTAAACAGTGCGATACGCTAAACAGCGCGATTGAAATGAAATGCACTAAACAGTGCGATACGCTAAACAGCGCGATTGATTTTGAAATGCACAAGACAGTGCAATACGCTAAACAACGCGATTGATTTGAAATGCACTAAACAGTGCGATACGCTAAACAGCGCGATTGATTTTGAAATGCACAAGATAGTGCGATACGCTAAACAGCGCGATTGAAAGGCACTAAACAGTGCGATACGCTAAACAGCGCGATTGATTTTGAAATGCACAAGACAGTGTGATACGCTAAACAGCGCGATTGAAATGCACTAAACAATGCGATACGCTAAACAGCGTGATTGATTTTGAAATGCACAGGACAGTGCGATATGCTAAACAGCGCGATTGAAATGAAATGCACTAAACAGTGCGATACGCTAAACAGCGCGATTGAAATGAAATGCACTAAACAGTGCGATACGCTAAACAGCGCGATTGATTTTGAAATGCACAAGACAGTGCGATATGCTAAACAGCGCGATTGATTTGAAATGCACTAAACAGTGCGATACACGCTAAACAGCGCGATTGATTTTGAAATGCACAAGACAGTGCGATACGCTAAACAGCGCGATTGAAATGCACTAAACAGTGCGATACGCTAAACAGCGCGATTGATTTGAAATGCACTAAACAGTGCGATACGCTAAACAGCGCGATTGATTTGAAATGCACTAAATAGTGCGATACGCTAAACAGTGCGATTGATTTTGAAATGCACAAGACAGTGCGATACGCTAAACAGCGCGATTGAAATGCAATGCACAAAATAGTGCGAGTGAGATACAACCACAAGATGCACAAGACAGTGCTAGTGAGATACAAAGTGTAAGTGCACAAGATAGTGCGAGTGAATGCATGTTCTATGCAAATGAGGTGCATTTTCTATGCAAGTATGGAAGAGTGCATTTTCTATGTAAAAGATACGAGCATTTTCTATGCAAGAAACAGGAGCATATTCTATGCAATATTGAAAGCAAATTCTATGCAGAATCGAAAGCAAGCATATTCTATGCATGAATCATAATGGTGTGCGGCACGCATGTCATAGAAGTGTATATGAAAGTGTACATTTTATGTAGTAGAGGAGCATCAAATATGTACTCTGGTGCCTCTGATTTACCTCTTAGAGGACTTTGCAACACACTCAGCTCAAAAGGGCACACCTTGTTCATATTGGCGAGAGATAACATCTGCTGCTGCTGCTTTAATTGCCGTTCTAGCTTGAAGTATGCTTAAGCTTGGAGTAGAGGCACGCTCATTCTTCAGGGCACTGGCAAGGCCTGAAGAGGTACATATGGAATGCAATCGCAGAATTTTCTGAAGTTGAAACACACTCAGATGCTCAGAATTTTCCCTATTTTCTTTTGCTTCGTAGTCCGGAACTTATATAGCTTCAGATAGGTCCTTGTTTTACCGCTCACACTTATCGGGGGTGGACCTTGCAGTTTTATGAAAGAATGAATCTTGTTTTGTACAAATGTGGAGAACGGCACAGCACTCTGAGCACAAAATGATTTTTTTTGAAATTGAGAAATGAGTTCTTAATCGGGTATTGAGCCTACGACTGAACACAGAAAAGCGACTCAACAAGGAAATAAAAGGCACACAACCTAGACACATCGAGTAACACTCAAAACGACTCAAAACAAGAATCGAGATAAAACAAAAAGACACGACACTCAGACGTGCACAGGGAGCCTGTTTCCCCGGGTATTGTTTCCCACCCTTTCTCATTTGTGATCCTCACGTCACTCGGCCCTCAAGCTCTATTTTTCTGAAAAAGCCCTCTTCTCACTTTTTCTCTCATCGCACATCTCTCTATTCTTCAATCTCTTGTTTTTTTTTCAATCCCTCCCCTGGGCGGGTGATGGATAAACAGGAAGTCGTGGGCCCTTGCCCCTGGTATTCTACCAGCTTTTGATTCTCGTTCACAACAGTGAATTTCTTCCAAAGAAGGGCTGCGCTACAATTGGGTGTGTAGCAAATCTGCAGCTGACATCGGTTGACGATGCTCTGCTGGGGAGTTTGGGCGTGATCAGACTTGTCTAGATAAAGGAGTGGAATATCTTGTCCCATTCCGGTTTGTGCTTCGCACTTGGCTTGATACCTTGTTGCTTGGAGGATGAGGGAACCTTCAGCCGTTTTGTGATTAGCCTCAGTGGTGCCCTTTTCTGGCGAATATGGTGCCCTTTCGGCAAGTAGAGTTCCCTTTCTGGCAAGTAAGTTGACAACAGGAGGAAGATAGAACATCTGACTCAACTGTGCCCCTATTTCATCATTTTGACCATTTTTTTATTTTGGTTTTAAAACAATTTTGACCAATCATGAAAGTTAGATTAACATGCTTGTTCAATTTTTGATTTGAAAATCATGCAAGTCAGGCCATAAGCACTGAAAATTTTCCCCTCTTTTTTTTTGGTCCAAGAAATGGTCTAGTTTTTGGAAAAGATGAAACAATTTTCGAGAAAATTAGTCAACATTAGTAATAATTCTCAAAGACTATTCTCGCAAACGGCCGACGCTTAACAAGCGCGGAACTTACTCTTGAGACGTACAACCTCGGATCTGGACGAAAATTGCCCCCTTGCTCGAAGAGAGCTGCATGGCAACGAAAAGTTGCCCCTTGTTTGAAATGACACTGCGGTGTTCTGAATGGCAACGGAAAATTGCCCCTTGTTTGAATGGCACCGCAGCGCATTATAATCAGTCCTCAAAGTGATGATTGCAACCGAACTCTCGAATACAGAGAAGGTAAAGATTATCAGAACCATTTACATGGACATGATCGAAGTTGAAGTGTTTTAGGGCTGGACTTCAGAATGAAGTTGCCTACGTATCCCAATGATGGGAATCAAGCCTTACGTAGTTCAGGGTTAAGGTACACTCGGGTATTAACCTCTCCCTTTTAGGCTCTAACTTTTGCCAAAGCGCCCGTTGCGGGTTTTCGACCTTGCGAGCTTTGTTCTTCTTTTTTTTTTTCAATTTTTTGTATCTTTTCATTCTTTTTTTTTTTTTTCTTCTTTTTCTTGCTCTAACTTTTGCCTGGGTCGCCCTTCCAGGTTTTTGGCCCAGCGAGCCTCTCAAGGGGTAAAAGTATAACAAGTCCATGTCAAATGGTTTTGAGATCCTGAAGTCATCTGAATCCAGGAGAATGGCTGCTGTTCTAGCTTCGTAAACTTCTTCTGATGAGACCTGATCTTTTTGATCTGACTTTCCTGGCCTCTGGTTCGAGGGCTGCTTTGAATCTGGCCACACAGGCTTCACATTGTAGTTGACCGTTGAACGTTCTGAATGGGCCCAAGGTTTGAAAGCAAGGGCTCGAGTCTCGAGGCTGAGAGCGATCCTACGCTGCACAATCTCAAGAGCGATTCCACACAAGTCTTCACAGGACCGCGCAAAACATTTTGTTTTTGAAAATTTTTAAGAAAGCGACAAATCGCTCGCGCTGAAGATAGTGTAGAACCAATCTGGATCAAGCCAGGATCCTTCCCAGTACTCACGCTAACAAGCATGATCTCAATCATTAAGGGCTTAGCATGCCTCTCTTTCTCTCAATTGATCAAAATTTGCAAAACCCGAGGAATCCCTTCCTCTTCGTTTTCACCGCAATGTTCAAGATGTTTTAAAAAACTTAAGTCAATGCAATGATTTTGGGGTGCAGAAGGGTAGGCGAAAAATACTGCTGTTTCAATCAAACTTTCTAGCACAACTGGCACAAAGCAGAAGCAAGCACAAAGCATGAAAAACCACTGCTGTTTCATTCAAAACTGTTGGTACAACTGGCTCCAAGGCAGAAACAGACTCACAAGGAAGCGAAAAGACAGACGCAAAGCAAAATAATGATATCCGAGGTAACACCCCCAGAATCATCCGACTTCTGTACAACAGGACTGACTCGATACAACAAGACAGACCCTACTGACTCAGTAAGAAAAGACTGACTCTGTACAAAACAACAAGACTGACTCAATACCGAAGTCAGACAGTACAAAAACCAGCATTCACAAATGCTCGAAAGAGTGCGTGCCATACACCATATCTGAAATAAACTGAACGCCGCCCGCAGGTGGTTCATCCCTCGATCACATCACATTATCCCCTACAAGTTCACTGATCAAGTGCCGATAGACTTTGCAGGACCTGGTGCGGGGATGACTCCATTGTCAAATAGATCCTGTACTTCATGGCGAAGACGGAAGCAGGCATTGGTAGTATGGCCAGTTTGTTGATGGTACGCGCAGTACTGGGTAGTATCATGTGTAGCCGGAAGAGGGTTCGGGAGAGGCCGAGGCTCAAGGGGTTTGAGATGGCCTTGTCCAACAAGGATTTGGAGAGCTTTGGACAAAGGCATATAGAGGGCATGGAAGACCCTCCGACCTCGGGGTTGGTACTTCAAGGCTTGTGGATTTTTACTGGGCGCACCAGCAAAGGGATTGGCAGGTGCTGGCCCGGTTTGCCGATCTCTTCCAAGTGGAGGATTAGAGATAGCAGGATCGTCTCTGGTATGATAGCCCTTCCCCCGATGTTCCCTTTGATTCGGACTGCCTCCAACCTGAGTAGCGAAAGTGTCATCCACAGCTTTTGCAACAACTGCGAGGACTTGCTTTTTGTTCAGTCCCTCGGCTTTCAAAGCCTCAACAGCCAACAGAAGATGTTCATTGGGATCCATGTCCGCCCCTATCTTGTTCCTCCCACTCACCTCCATTCTGCCAAGGGATTGGCTTTCCTCAAATCCAGCTCATCCCAACATCGGGGAGTTTCTTGACATGAAGTTCCCGGTATGTGGTGTGGTCGATGATGGAGCCAATGTCCCAGAGGCCAGATCTGTCACGGTTTTTTGAAGATCTTTAATCATTCCCATCAACTCAGAAGTAGTGGGTTCACGGGTTTGAGATGGTTGAGATTCAGGTGCACCCATCATGCATAAGTCCATGCTTTCTGGGATAAACACCTCAGGCTTGGGTAGATGGGCCGGGGTGATGTATATGCTGGGGTCAAAGGTGGATGGCAGTATGTGGATGTGATTGAGGTAGGCAGAAGATGTTTGGTCATTGGGGTCTGAAGGTGGAGCTATCGTCCGGTTGTCGATGAGATTTTGGACCTCATGACGAAGGCGGTAGCAACGGTCGGTGCCATGACCGCGCTGCTGGTGGTACACACAGTACTTGGCGGGGTTATGTCTGGCTGGGAGTGGGTTGGGAAGAGGTTGAGGATCGAGGGGTTTGAGATGCCCTTTTTCTATCAAGGCTTTCAGTGTGCTAGTCAGGCTCCTATAGAGGGGGGTGAAAGTTCTACCCTGAGCTCGGGCTGGGCCAGCTGTTTGTAGGCTTGGTTTGGCAAAAGGGTCGGCTGTGGTGACTGTATTGATTTCGGTGGGTTTGGGAATAGCGCTACTACCAGCGTTGGTACTCCCTGAAATCACCTTCCTTGTCAGTTCCCT
The DNA here is from genome assembly GCF_055761805.1 of Camellia sinensis. NCBI lineage: Eukaryota > Viridiplantae > Streptophyta > Magnoliopsida > Ericales > Theaceae > Camellia > Camellia sinensis. The sequence goes on from NC_138963.1 coordinate 149,801,771, forward strand.
TGTCCTGGGAATGATCTCGCTGTTGAACGCATTCTCGACTTGAACCCCCAGTTCATGCAAACTTTTGAAAGTGAATAGTGAAGCAACTATCAACTTTTGCAACATATCATGCTCGAGGTTTCGGACCATCATCTGCACTTGATCCTTCTCAGAAGGGCGACGATCTGTCATTTGTGCTGCCTTTGCTCTCCACCTTGCAATGAATTCCACAAAAGGCTCTGTTGGGTTCTAGCGGGTTGCTTCAAGCTCTTGGATGGTCATTTCAACTTGGGTATTGTAGGAATACTGATCGACAAAGGCCTTAGCCAGTTCTTCCCATTTTTGCTTCACTGTATCCTCCAGTTTGGTATACCAAGTAGCTGCTACACCCGACAGGGTTCTTCCATACAGAGAGAGTTTTTGTGGCTTAGTCAGACCCATCGGCTTCAGGACATCTAAGAAAAGTCGGATATGTACCATTGGATCTCCAGACCCGTCGAAACGGTCGATATATGGCATTTTGAATCTGTCTGGGAGCCGGATGGAAGCCTCGGTGTGCCCATCCTCAATGCCAGGAATGGAGTTAAGGCCCTGTGCCCTTTTGAATTGCTTCTCAAGGTTTGCAATTTTCACTGCAGTCAGATTGAACTCATCAACATGAAAGGGTTGAGTTCTCTCATTAGGCTGCACCAGGGGTCTGAGCACCTGAGCTTAAGCCAACCCTTCTTGAGGATTCAGACACTTCAAATCTTCAATTGGCGGAATTGGGTCAAAGTTTGGCTGGGGTCCCAAAGCTAGATGTGAGGCAGATGCCCCAGATGGGCGCTGTGTTTCAATACTGGTCTCAGCTTGCATGGCAGTTCCCCGATTTAGCACTGCTGTCACGGCCGCAAATTCTTCCGAACCTTGTGCCATCACGGTCTGCTGAGTCCGAACAAAGGTGATGTGACTGGCAACTGACGGATTAGATGAACAGATGAGCCCTGACCGGCTTTTCTTTACCTTGCCTCAGCGAAAGAACACTGGTTGCCCTTGAATTGAATTTCTGACCTAACAAAGTCTATCAGCACAAGTTCGATGAACCTCGGGGGATATCGGAGCCTTCTGAAGCTATGGTTCCCAGACTACCTAGCAAAAGAGAAAACAGACAGCATCTCAGCCTGATTCCACCTGAATAGATATGAGCCTATTTGAATGAGTGTGCTCTCTACTGAATTCTGCCCCAAAAATTTGGCCTGTAAACCGTTACCCTCAGGTAAACGGAATCCCAAAATACTGAACTGGGGCCCGCAGGCCTGATGCCCAAATTTGCAAACTGGTGCCCGCAGGCCTGATGCCCAAACTCATACACTGATACATGCATTCCTGTAGAGACGCACTCTAAAGCACATAACAAATAAGTGAGAGCCAAAAACACCCCTATGAAGGGGTAGGGTTTCCCTGTCCTATTTTGTCAAGAGCTAGGGTTTCACTACGCACGCAGCGGCTTCAAACGACCTATAAACGGGTAAGCAACCTGTCCTAGTTTGGATTGGTCACTATGGATCCGAATATGCACTAGGTCTAATGGTCAAAGAGGGTACCCCGGAAAAACCGGGGTTTGTGTTCCCATACTGGCAGGGCCCACAACCGGTCAGCCTTATGGCCATGCCTTGACAAGACAAGCCTCCGGCAAACCGTTCAGGAATAGTAGATGGCAAACAGGGTGTCCTAGGCGCACCAATGCAAATGCAATGCAAAGAAACACACAAACGTAGTCAAAAACAGATATCAAGAGTTCGAGTCAAGTTCTCTAAGTCCCCAGCGGAGTCGCCAGAAACTGTAACCAGCCCGCGGGGGACATCGCTACAGCTCGGACTCGATTTGTAGTCACGGTTCTAAGTCTGAACCAAAGAGTCCAAATCCGGCAAATCGTTTTGAGAAAAACAGATTTTTGAAAGAAGTGCCAAACATGGACTGCTTTGCCAGATACAGAGTCGCCACCTAAATATTTTATTTTGGGAAATTTAGGAAACCCTGACTCGTTGCCAAAGGCCACGTGTCCGTCATCACCAAAGTTGCCTCGGCTCGGGAACTTGGCTACGATTGGGGAAGGTCACTTCGTGAGCACCCCCGCTCGCCCGATCAAAAGATCGGCCTCTACTAACCATGATATCTATTTTTGAAAACATTGTATGTTCTTATTCCGGTTATTAGCCTAGGTTACTATGTGATGCGCACAGCATACAAGTATAGACTGGATCGCCTGAATTGGAACAAAACATTTCATGTTCCCTTTTTGAAAATGGTTTGCTACCCGCAGGTAGGCTTGAAACATTTGATGATTTATTCCAATTTAAGTAACCCAACCTTCACCCAGAGGCATTTAGGCAGTTATATCACATAAGCATATAGCCTCATGGTAAGCATGCTATTCATGGCAGTCACTCACACGCATGCAAGGATGCTAAAGCATAAAGCTTACCGAGTACTCCAAGCCAAAATAGAAACTACATTAGAAATCATGCATGATCCTAAGTATACAAAAATGCCTAATGCAATACATGCAAAAATGTAAACTATAGCAGGCTCGGCTACTCTAAACATGGCATATGGAATGCTACAGCTAACACGTATTCAACTTTGAAATTGAAAGTACGATGCAGTTAGTATGGTGCGCCGAGCCCGGTGCATGCAAAACAGATGAATGATGCAAACATGCTGTCATACTGTATGCTAATTTAAACATGCCCTAATCTAACCATCAAAAGCGGATAAATAAAAGGGAGAAAGACGTGGGGTTGGAAGACATACAACACACACACGCACACTTATTACAGTTGTGCCCTCGCGCAGAGGGTCCGAATAAATAATACAGTCCCAAATAAAAGAATATTACAGTCCAAATAATACAGTCCAAATAATGTACAAATTCCTAATTAATTAACAAATTAACTAAGAAAGCTGTAAAACTGGCATGCAAGCCAGGGACTGCCTTGCTCCTGATGAATGATGTACATTTAGGCTGTCTTGCGCGGAAATCCACCGGGATGCCCCAATTAGCCTCTGTTTGGCAGTTATTCTTAGAAAGCGTGCCGAGCTCCGAAAAGTTGTTGATTCTTCATTTTGCTGCAACAGAGAGCAGGAAAGGGGCATAGCAATGTATTTTCACAAATATATGCATGCCTCGATCCTCGTGCCACCAATCACGCATATCGAGGCATGATGGCCGAGGAGTCGAATTGCACAATTTAATATGGGATGAATGCACATGAAAACACAACAAGACCTAACTCCATCATGGATGATCCGGAGTATCGGTGACTGGGGAATTGAGACACGTTCCATCACTCGGAGTACGAAATGCACCTCGTTTCCCGTGCCCGGGCTAACTCCTATTCCGAACACGATGCAATATGCATGACATGCATGAAATGCAACTAAGATACAATCCTAATATGCACAATGCTATGAAAATGGGATGCCTCGAAGTGCGTGCACACGGGCACGCAAACCGAGAAAATGACATACGCGATGCAAATGGCATGGGATGGCATATAGAATGCAACATGGACTTATACTAACATGAGAGAGCCTCAGCCGCACTCACATAAGAAGCCGATGGATGAAAATGAAGTGCCTCGAAATGCGTGCACACGGGCACGCAAACCGAGGCAATGGCATACGCAATGCAAATGACATGAAAACATGATATGGGCTTATACCAACATGAGAGAGCCTCAGCCACACTCACATAGGAAGTCGATGGATGAAAAAGAAGTGCCTGGAAACGCGTGCACACGGGCACGCAAATTGAGGCAATGGTATGTGCAATGCAAATGCATGGAAAATGACATGTAAACATGTTAATGGATTTTTAGCAATGAAATGTGGGGGAAAACAGCCCCGAAATGAGGCGAAAACACACCCGATGCATGGAATCTCTCCCGAAATGCAAATTATGGCACCCGAAATGGCCTATAGCTATACCAAACATGCACAATATGGACATGCAATGAAAATACAGAAGCAAGACAGCCTCAAAATAATCATTTTTACAGTACAAATCATGGCCAAACAGCAAGCAAAGATAGGGCAACAATGGCATGCAAAAATGGCCCTAAACATGAGATTATGAAGCAACTCACAGCTGCTGTCCTCAAACAGGTTAGGACCCTTCAACAACATTGAAGAGAGGCCAAAAATAATCCACTTTACAGAACTGTAAAAACCCTAAAACCAAACACAAGTATGGCTGCACTCCCATGCAAAAAGGGCCAAAAGGTGGCCAAAGAGGCAAGTGGTATATGCACAGCCCAAACTGAAAAATTCCCTTCTACAACATTGAAGAGGGACCAAAAATAAGCATATTTACTGAACTGTAAAAACTCCAAAACAGTATACAAACATGCTAGAAATGCAATGCAAAATGAGGCTCAGAAGAGGCTATAACACAAAGTATGCAAAGCATTCACCAAACAGCCAAAGACCCTTTATAAAACATGTTAATAAGGTCAAAATAAGACTATTTCTAGGCCTGTAAAAAGACCAAAAACAGAAGCATGATAGGCTGCCAAAGCATGCAAGAAAATGGCATTCAAGGAGGATATTGAAGCAAGTGCAATATGGAGGGCTCAAACCGGGTTGAGCCCTTAATGAAACAAGAAAATGAGCTCAAAAAAATAACCTTTTCAGTTTTGGTCGGAGCTCAAATCAATAAGCATGTATGGCTTACAAAAGGTGCAAGAAATGGACCAAAAAGGGGGAAATGCTACTCACCCTTGAAGACCAATGCTTTTGTTGCTTCTTGGACCAACTTTGATGACTCTAAGCTGCTGGAGTTCCTCCCCTTGCTACTGAAATGGAGTGGTGATGGTAGAGCTTGAAGATGATGAAGAAATGGAGCCCAAAACTTGAAGGAAATGGGGTGATATGTATGTATATGCTCCAGCCAATCCTTGTAACCCCTTTTCTTGAGTTGGGAGGCCAGCAAAAAATGCAAGAGAGGGAGAGAAGACCTTAGGCCAAAGTGGAGCCAAAATGAGCCTCTTGTTTCCCCACAAAATATCCCCCGGATATAGATATTTTCTGGGGGAAACAGCTGTACAGCTGTAAAGTGTGCACTGCAAGGAATATGGCCGGCCAAGTATTTTTTTTGCAGGTGGCCGGCCGGCCACCACCCCTAGCCGGCCGGCTAGGGGTCAAAAGGGTCAAGTTGGTTTAGTGGCCGGCCACCACATAATGGTGTCCTCCCATGTGCCCTCAACACAATCCTGTGGTTCGAATTTGGAAACTCTGAAACAGGAGAGAGAACAAGCCATTTTGAGGAGGGGTTCAAAAGGTTCAAATGGAATTAATGGCCGGCCATAAACTTTTAGGGTCCTCCCATGTGTGTACATCACAAATATGTGGTTTGGGTTTGAAGAAAGTGCCCCTAAGGTGTTCAACATTGGCTCGGAAGGAGGGGTTCAAAAGGGTCAAGAAATGTTAGTGGCAGGCCATGAACTTTTAGGGTCCTCCCATGTGTGTACATCACAAATATGTGATTTGGGTTTGAAGAAAATGGCTCCAAGGTGTTCAACATTGGCCCGGCAGTGCGAAAAACGGGTGTCGGAGGGCGAAAATGGAATATAACTGGTTGCCAAGATAATTGCTGGCCTCCCACCCTCCAGTGACCTCCCTGGTGATGAAACAGAGGCACCTGCCAAAAATGAACGAAAAGCAATGCAAAACGAATGCTCAGGGGCCAAAACACGCAGTTCGGGGTCCCGAAAATGGGCTGCCAAGCACCGAAAGTGGCGTTCGGCCACGAAGTGGGTTTCTAAGGCCCCAGTGTCCCTTGAAAGGGAGAAAACAAGATGTATGCCAAAATTTAGAGTAAACGGAGATGGTTAAGCGGTCCCGAACCGAGGCACACGGCCAACGGTCCCGAAAAACCGGAAACCGGACTCCGAAATGGGCAAAATGGCCTACGTCCAAAAAATGTAGCCCACGGCCACTGAGAGATGGTCTACTGGACCTCTCCCTTTCCTCAGGAAAAGAAACCGAGAAAACCGAGTCTTGTTCGTAAACCGAGGCAGGGCACAGAAGAGGGTTTGGAAGTCCGGAGGCAGGGCTCGCAGCCGCGACTCTGAGACTTCTGAACAAGCACAACATGCAATATCACCAAGTGGTCAACTGGCGACGTCTGAGTCTTAAGGTCGGTCAAAAATGGGGTGTCTACACCTTTGCACTGTGAGTAGAGTAGGTGATACTCATACTGTGGTATCACTCCGTTGTTGGGTGTTCTTAGTTCGGGATTAAAGAAGCATGCCATTTACCAATAAGGTTCTTTGTTTCGGATTGTATCACACAAGGTATGGCTTGAATCCTTTTACCCGCTGCGTTATATATATCTTACATTAGTATCAGAGCTATAAATGGGTATTTTGTGCTTGTTTTTTGTGCATTAAAATGTATGTATATAATTATATACGTATATATATACACATGACATATGCATGAAAAATTAATATTTTTCTAAACTTTCTCCGATCAACCTGAAATTTACATATGTTGTAATATATTTCATGTGGAATATATCTGCCAAGTTTCATGAAAAATCCAACGGTCGAATTTCGAGAAAAATGGCGATTCATATTTAATTTTTTGTAACTTTAACTACATGCTGGTTTTACATGCTTTGTTTTTTTTTATTTTGAAAATAATATATTTGGAATCCTTGTTTCGATACCTTTTAAATGGTATATTATGGGCCTAATTCCGACTTACGGTTGATGACAAAAAGCCAAACCCTAATTTGGGTTCGTTTTGTGTTTTTTGGTGACTTAAGGAAAAAGATGAAGTGCAGAGTTTTTGCACTTCCACTCTCATTAGAGAGAGAGTGTGCTACACTTCGTTATTTGTGTTTGTTAAATGCCATTTTTGAGTCCAGCAATATATTTATTTTGAAAAATGGAGTCCGACAGCACTAAAATTGGACAAGAAAACAACCTGGAAGGCGGCGCATGATCCTTGCTTGTAACCCTTGTTTATGGAACAGGTATAGCAACTTACCTCCTCTAGTTTCACACAATTTACTAACTCTTGTACTGATAATTGCAATAATTTTGTTGGTCGATTCTTTATTTAAAATTATTAAAGAAAATCAACAGTTGACGTTTAATATTCTTATTGCAACCAGCTTGCTTTCGAACTTTGTTTAAAATTCCTTCTTCCATCCAATTCACACGGATACTAGGAGAATATGTACCCTATAAAAAAAATTATGGCATACTTCTGTTACCATAATCAATCATATAAAACTTCAACCACTAAGCACTTTATTAAAACTAAAAAATTAACATGATTTTGGTTGCTAAACTATGCACTTGGTGTCACTCTAATCCTGAAATGTTTATAAAAATGCTCTCCACATTAAAAGCAATTCGAATTCATTATTATATTTATGGGTATTTTTGGAACAAAAATTACAGTTAAAAAAAAAGAATTAAAAAAACTTTTGGCCTCTAAAATTTGCCCTTAGTGTTATTATTCTAGTTTCATATTTATCAATTTAGTTCCCAATATAATACTATGTATTAAATGGTTACTATATTTGGCATTCGTGATGTTTTTGTTGGCCTCAATGGGGTGATCTTTTTGAGTTGTGACATATAGTAGTTTTTTCATGAGAAGAATCATAGAAAAAGAACGAAATCTTTATTGATAATGTTAGAAATTGGGCCGGGTATTGGACCCGGATTTTGGCACCCATGTGGCATGACCCATGGCCCATTCAAATTACTCATGTTATTTGAATTTCTATTTATCCTGTTAGGATAACCCACTATCTCCATCCAATCTATCTTATCCTATTAGGAGATAGGGATGTGAGATTATATATATCTGATCTATTGAATAGATATCAGATACGTTATGTTGATTTACCTATATCATTTTTTCTCAAACTCTCTCTCTAACCCTCTACCATCAGAGAACGATCAGCCCTTTGCACTGTGAATATAGTGGGTAATACTCATACTATGGTATCACTCTGTTGCTGGATGTTCTTAGTTCATGATTAAAGAAGCACGCGATTTACCCACAAGGTTATTCGTTTCGGATTCTATCAAGGTATGGCTTGAATTCTTTTACCTGCAGCATTATGTATATCTTACATTGGTATCAGAGCTATAATTGAGCATTTTTGTGTTTACTTTTTGTGCATTAAAATATGTATATATATACACATGGTATGTGCATGAAAAATTAATATTTTTCCGAACTTTCTCCGATCAACCTGAAATTTATGTATGTTGTAATATATTTCATGTAGAATATATCTGCCAAGTTTCATGAAAATCCAATGGTCGGATTTTGAGAAAAATAGAGATTCATATTTAATTTTTCGTAACTTTGACTGGATGTTAGTTTTACATGTTTTGTTTTCATGTGATGAAAATTATATATTTGGAATCCTTGTTTCAATACCTTCGAAATGGTATATTTTGGGTCTGATTCCAACTTACGATTGATGAGAAAAAGCAAACCCTAATTTGGGTTCATTTTGTGTTTTTTGGTGGCTCAAGAAAGAAGATGACGTGCAGAGTTTCTGCACTTCCACTCTCATTTGAGAGAGAGTGTGCTACACTTCATTATTTGTGTTTGTTAAAAGTCATTTTCGAGTCCGGCAACACTAATATTGGACCAGAAAACACCCCGGAAGGCAGCGTGTGATCCGTGCTAGTAACCTTTGTTTATGGAATATGTATAGCAACTTTGCCCCTCTGGTTTCACACAATCTAGTAACTCTTGTACTGATAATTGCAATAATTCTGCTAGTCGATTTTTTATTTAAAATTATAAAAGAAAATCAACAGTTGACATTTAATATTCTTATCGCAACCAACTTGCTTTCGAACTTTGTTTAAAATTCCTTCTTCCATCCAATTCACACGGATACTACGGGAATATGTATCCTATAAAAAAATTATGACATACTTCTGTTAACATAATCAATCATATAAAACATCAAGGAATAAGCACTTTATTAAAACTAAAAAATTAACATGATTTTGGTTGCTAAAGTATGCACTCGGTGTCACTCTAAACCTGAAACTTATATAAAAATGCACTCCACATTAAAAGCTATTCAAATTCATCATTTAATTTAAGGGTATTTTTGGAACAAATATTACAGTTAAAAAAAGAAAAGAATTAAAAAAACTTTTGGCCTCTAAAATTTGCCCACAATGTTATTATTCTAGTTTCATATTTATCAATTTAGTTCCCAATATAATACTATGTATTAAATGGATACTATATTTGGTATTCATGATGTTTTTGTTAGATTCAATGGGGTGATCGTTTTGAGTTGTGACATATAGTAGTTTTTTCATGACAAGAATCATGGAAAAAGAACGAAATCATTATTGATAATATTGGAAATTAGGCTAGGTATTGGACCCGGATTTGGGCGCCCAAGTGGCATAACCCATGGCCCATTTTGAATTTCTATTTATCCCCTTAAGATAACCCACTATCTCTATCCAATCTATCTTATCCTATTAGGAGATAGTGATGTGAGATTATATATATCTGATCTATTTAATAAATATCAGATAAGTCATGTTGATTTGCCCATAACATTTTTTCCCATACTCTCTCTCTAACTCTCTCCCATTAGAGAACGATCCAGCCTTTGCACTGTGAATAGAGTGGGTGATACTCATACTGTGATATGACTGCGTTGCTGGGTGTTCTTAGTTTGTGATAAATGAAGCACGTGATTTACCCACAAGGTTCTTCGTTTCAGATTCTATCACACAAGGTATGGCTTGAATTCTTTTACCCGCTGCGTTATATATGTCTTACATTGGTATCAGAGCCACAAATGGGTATTTTCGTGCGTATTTTTTGTGCATTAAAATATGTATATAATTATATATATATAAACGTGATATATGCTTGAAAAATTAATATTTTTCCAAACTTTCTCCAATCAACCTGAAATTTACCTATGTTGTAATATATTTCATGTAGAATATATCTCCCAAGGTTCATGAAAATCCAACGGTTGGATTTCAAGAAAAATGGAGATTCATATTTAAATTTTCGTATATTTGACTGCATACTGGTTTTACAAGCTTTGTTTTTATGTTATGAAAATTATATATTTTGAATCCTTGTTTCGATACTTTCGAAATGGTATATTATGATTTCAGTTTACGGTTAATGAGAAAAAGCAAACCCTAATTTGGGTTCGTTTTGTGTTTTTTCACTACAAGAAATTGCACTTTTGGCAACTACTTTTGGTGACGATGTCAATTTTTCATAGGTAAAACTATATTTTTGGCGACACAGTGATCAATTTCGTTGGTAAAAGTGAACCTTTACCGACACAATTTACTACTGTCGCTAAAAAGGCATAACATTCACTAGGCGCCAAAATTTCAAAAATTTTAGCTACGAGGCTTATTTTTTAGCAACACAATAAGAGCCACTATTAGTGTGCTTACTTTTGGCGACGGCAAGTTGCCGTCGCCAAAGAGTTAAATATTTAGCAACGAGAACACTATTCGTTGGTAAAACTTTTGTTAGTAAAATGAGGTGATTTAGTGATTTGTGTTTTTATTATAATTTTTCAAAGAGTTTTAAATATTCTAGTTATTGAATTGTAAAATTAAAGTGATTATCGAATTAGATCACAAAATGAACCCATCAAGCCCAAACACACTGTTCAGTTTAGATGGTTAATTTGAGATAATCTAAACTTTTGCAAAGAATATTAGATTATCAATTTCAATATGTTTGGTTTTATTTTCAAAAACTTGTTTCAGATTTTTTTTTCCTCAAAAAAAAAAAAAAATTTGTGAAAAAAGAAAAAAATACTTATTATTTTTGAATAATTTTATCTTTTAGGAGGTCATAAATAATTTTTAAAATTTTAAAAATATATTTTTGATTTTTATAGTTCTCAAATTAGTTTTAATTTTTTTAAAAAATAAAATAAAATTTGATTTTATTTTTATTTTATTTATTTATTTTTTTTTTTTTTGTGGTCTGATTCTAAAAATTAAGGCGGTAGAAAGTTACCCCTCAAAATTTTCTCTTTTTTTCTAGGATAGGTAAATCCCTCATCACTCTCAAAATTTCCTCTTTTATTTTTCACGATGTACAATTTACATCGTGAATAATATGAAGAAAAAAAAAAGCACCAAAAAAAATGACCAAAAGTATGTTAGATTTTTTTTGGTATCAAAATATATACAAACCGTGACTTCTAATTGGGTTCTAAAAGAGGTTAGAAAGCTATAAATTGGATAACCTAGAAGAGATGGAGAAGTGAGAGGGCTCGGAGGGGAGAGTGGTTCAGCGGCGCTAGATTTCGAAGGGGAACGATTGACGGCGGCAACGATCGATCGTTCGGTGAGACTGGTTCAGTAATAATTAAGAAGAGTAGGGCGTTACAACTGTGTGTTGACATTGAAGTATTGAGTCTTCCCCTTTCTATTGTGTTAAGTTATTCTTGTTGATGGGTAGATAAGAAAATCAAGCTTGTAATATAGGGTTGGAAATGACCTGTTAATGTTTGAATCTCTCCTTCAATAATAGAATCTGGTGTTCTGTCAGAGAATTGGAGGTCTCTTGGAGTTCCCTTCTTTAAAATGTTCATATGTTTGATTGATGTACTCTTGTTCATATAAAGTGGTGAAATTGTGGAAGGGATTGTTGATATTTCTCTTTTAATTTGCTATTTATGTGCTTGTCTATTACAAAAGTCATATTGTTCTATTTTTGCTGTCTTTTTCTTGAATATGATCTTCTTGATACTACTTGTAAAATCTTCAAAGTTTTAATTAAAAAATTTCTTTTTGCGAAAAAATTATTCGGTTTAATCGTGACATGGGTTTAAAGATACCAAACCATCTTGCAAGAAACCCATGAAACTTACTGTTTCATGTTCTGTTTTGTATCATCCCTTCAGGGACATATCCAATATTATGTTTTGTATGGGAAAGAAGTGTGTATTTCACCTTAGTGTATAGACTTGATTCTCTTGCGTACTAGCAGCCTTTAGGTGTCACTTGAGAAGATAAATGGTTTGATGAACAGAGTATGGCCATATGGCATTAAAATTTGGGACAAATTAAGCAAGTTTCTTCAATAATGTTTTTGTAAATTACACGAAAGTCATATTCAACTAAAGCTTTATGCAGTTAATAAATCAAACTATAATTTTATTTCACTAACCAAAGTTAGTTCTGATCGTAGCATAATGGTGCAGTTTGAGGATGATAAAATGGAATACACCGATGATGATGACTCCTATGACATGGTTAGTTGGAAAGAGTTCTGCATCAGCTCGACTAATTCTGATAAAGAAGACTCATCTGATGAAAGTAAATCTCAGAAGAATGAAAGTTGGAAAGAGTTCTGCTTGAGCTCGACTAATTCTGATAAAGAAGACTCATCTGCAGAAAGCAAATCTCAAAAGAATGAATTAGAGTCTAAAGCCTCCTTGAGTGATGATGAGACTGACATGGTATTCTTTCTGAACTTTTTTATTTTTGTTTTTAAATTGAGATATATATAATTTCCTAAGTTTTATTAGATGTGGGTGACATTTTTATGGAGTCAATGTTAGCCTTTTGCATCTCAGAATAAGTGGACATAAAATTATAGAGATATGTTTTGGTTATTGTGGAAGCAAGATTGTGAAAAGATATTTGGAATGATACACATGTCCTGGTCCTGAGAGTTTCGAATATAGAAGAATAAATATCGTCCTCCAGATTTCGTCGTCTTTTCTTTCTAAGACCCACTTCTAAATCTCTTGCTTCTTCAACACACCTCCCATACACCACCACGAAGTATATATATATATATATATATATATTTCTTGATTTTCTTTCTTGTTTGTTTGGTTATTGTTTCTTTCTAATTTTCTGCGTAATGGGTTGTTCTTCTTTTTGTATATGGGTTCTTTAATACTGTTTGATAGGGTATTTATGGACAAATAATTGGCATTTTATTTCGAGTTATATTATATCCTTTGTTTGTTTGCCAAGAAAATTTATAAAAAGAAAAAAAAATAAATTCTATGATTGAAACCCCCGTTGGATCTAGGATTACAAGAAAATCTTCCCAAATCAAAAGTTCCAACAATATATACCTATATATATATTATTTGCATATTTTATTTCCATTGTTTTATATTTACCTTTGTTTTCCTAGCAACCAATTAGGGATTTTTTTTTTTTTTTTTGTTTGGAAGGGGGGGGGGGGACTACTGAAGTATTGGTGTTAACTGTATCCAAACTTGAAAGTAGACAATAACTCAGCTTCAAATTTAAGTGCATGAAAGTAATGGTCTTTCTATTTTAAATATACTTCTTCCAAATATTATATTTTGATGCATTCTTCATGTTTTTGTTGCTTTTGAATACATTGTATACATGGAATTGAAATTAATTGTGCAATGGTAGGATTATGAAATAACTTATGAATTAGTTTCTTAGACATTTTTTGTTGCATGGATTCATGATTAGTTAACCTGTTAATGAAATATTCATTTTATTTCTAAATATAAATTTACTCAGTATCCCATTGTTGTCATTGTTGCCTTTTTGTTAGTTACATTATATATAAACCATTTTACTTAGTCCTTGACAAGCCATTCTTCTTTTTCCTTAATTGTGCCACTTTCTATTTTGCTTGAGAATTCACGACATTGTTAACATTTTACTTGAAACATGAAGTAATCAGCTACTTGATTGAAGGATCACCTTTTGTAGGGCCTAGTTCTCTGTCAAGACTTAATTTGAAAAGAATCACTATGTGCTGGTTTACTGCATTAGTATTAAATTTGTTGAGAATTCTCAAATATTGAAATGTGTAGATAATGAAGTGGTGCATTACTGTGAAACTTACTAGAGATTGGTTATTTTGTTCCAAATGCCATTTTTCACTATTTATATTTGACCAACTTTCTCCTTTCCAAAATTGTTAGGAAGTACAAATAAGGCTTTATTACTTTGAGAGGTGACTTTTTCCACTCTCTTAGCTTGAGTGGTGTCTTTTTCCACTCCCTGAGAGGAAGGTACAGGGTTAAAGTTAGTAATTTAGATTCTCATCTATTTAACATGTTTTGCTGCCATTTGCTTAGTTTCTTTTTTTCCTTTAATTTAGGTCACCTTTGTTTTGTTATTTTGTGCTTTGTGGTGCTACAATTTCATAGCCTATCACTGTAAAAGGAACTTTGTTGTAACATAAAAAATTATTACGTAATGGATTGCTTGATTTATATTTCATCGCATTGTTTTTCAAATATCATAGCATTGTTTCACATTTTATTTCATTTAATTATATGCTATATCTATAGTTGCAAAGATGTCCAAAAATGGTAAATTATTTCTGAAGCCCGGTGGCTTGGTCCAAAAGATGACGAAATATGAGAAGGACGGGAAAAAAAATAATTGAAAAAAAATTAAATCTGATTTGATGCTCTAGGAATAAAGACCCTCAAGAATTCAATGTTTGGTTCTATTCAAAAGGACAATAGTAAAAGTTCTAGGGTGGGAAAGAGAAAGGTGGGTAAAAGTGATAATGACGAGAACTATCAACCACTTAATGATGATGAATGACTGAGTTCTTCAAGTGATGATGGCGAGCCTTTTGATTCTCAAGTGATTGAGGTAATACATGTGTATATAAAAGGTAATTTCTCTATTGCTTCACTTGTTATATTACTTGTGTTTTGTCTAGTTCTTTCAATTACTTGTGTTGTTTTTGGTACGAACTCATTGGATTTTGATTATGACCTAAACTGAAGAAATTTATAAACCATTACAATATTGAATGTTTAGGTGCAAATGAAAGTTCAATTTTTTATTTTATTTTATTTATTTTTTTTGCAGGATAAATTTTTATATTCATTTGATAAATATATTTGCATATTCATTAATTAGTAAATCTGTATATTTTTTTCATTTTAATTTATAACTTACTTACCAAAAAAAAAATGCTCTTCTTGTTGCTTTATGATTGGTTTTACCTGTATCTTCTTGGTAATACTTACCTTCTGCTTCATAATGGACAAGGTTGCTTGATGCTCTTTTGTCATTTTGTTGTTCAATGGTTTGGCTTTGAAGTTTGGTGGTGGCTGGAACTTTTTTCGCCATGTCATGTCAGTGAAGTGGAACATCCTACAATTTTCAATACTTTTTGTATACATTCCTCTTTGATGTTGCTACTACTATATCCATTAGTTCATTACCTACTCCTACGGGATGTGTAGGAGATTATACTATAATTTTTGGTTGGGTAGTTGTGGTAAGTAATGGTGATATGGCTGTAATTCTTTTTATTACTGTAAAACTGTGTTGTTGTTGCCAAAGAAGTTGGATTTACAACTAGTATTCTACTTAGGTGTTGATGCTATAACAGGAACATTTTGTAGAAAATTATTTCCATGTGTAGTATGTATATGTTAGCGATTTTTTCATTTTTAGCGACACAATCAATTGTCGGTAAAATAAATCTTATAAAAAATATAAAGCTTTCTTGACAAACAACTCATCGGTAAATGTGTTGCTAAAAGTTTACTTTTGCCGACTCATATTGTGTTGCTAAAAATATATTTTTTGCCGATGCAAATTTGTGTCGGGAAAAAGTACTACAAAATCATCATATTTGAACTACTTTTACCGACGCAAGGTAAATTGCTGACGATGGACGAAGGCTTTTACCGACGACTATGTTTGTCGCTAAAGGCATTACTTTTACCAACGCAATGATAATTTCGTCGGCAAAAAGTTTTGCCGACTAACTTTTACCTACGGGTTGCCAACGAAGCTCCATGTGTAGGCGAAACTTTTTGCCGACAAGTTTTACCTTTTAGCAACATATTTTGTTGTGTCGCGAAAAATGCAATTTCTTATAGGCTTAAGGAAGAAAATGAAGTGCAAAGTTTTTGCACTTCCACTCTCATTAGAGAGAGAATGTGCTACACTTCGTTATTTGTGTTTGTTAAATGCCATTTTTGAGTCCACCAATATTTTTATTTTGAAAAATGGAGTCCGGCAGCACCAAAATTAGATGAGAAAACACCCCGGAAGGCAGCGCGTGATCCGTGCTTGTAACCCTTGTTTATGGAACAGGTTTAGCAACTTACCTCCACTGGTTTTACACAATCTACTAACTCTTGTATTGATAATTGTAATAATTTTGTAGGTCGATTCTTTATTTAAAATTATTAAAGAAAATCAAGAGTTGACATTTAATATTCTTATTGCAACCAGCTTGTCTTCGAACATTGTTTAAAATTCCTTCTTTCATCCGATTCACACGGATACTAGGAGAATATGTACCCAATAAAAAAAATTATGACATATTTCTGTTAATATAATCAATCATATAAAACTTCAACTAATATGCATTTTATTAAAACTAAAAAACTAACATGATTTTGGTTGCTAAAGTATGCACTCGGTGTCACTCTAATCCCTAAATGTGTATAACAATGCTCTCCATATCAAAAGCTATTCGAATTCATCATTATATTTAAGGGTATTTTTGGAACAAATATTACAGTTAAAAAAAAGATAAGAATTAAAAAAAACTTTTGGCCTCTAAAATTTGTCCTCAGTGTTATTATTCTAATTTCATGTTTATCAATTTAATACCCAATATAATACTATCTATTAAATGGTTACTTTATTTGGCAATCGTGATGCTTTTGTTGGACTCAATGTAGTGATCGTTTTGAGTTGTCACATAAAATTGTTTTTTCATGATAAGAATCATAGAAAAAGAACAAAATTTTTGTTGATAATGTTGGAAATTGGCCCAGATATTGGACCCGGATTTGGGCAACCATGTGGCATGACCCATGGCCCATTCAATTACTCATGTAATTTGAATTTCTATTTACCTATTAAGATAACCCACTATCTCCATCCACTCTACCTTATCCTATTAGGAGATAGGGATGTGAGATTATATATGTCAGATCTATTTAATAGATACCAGATACGATGTGTTGATTTACCCATAACATTTTTTCCCATACTCTCTCTAACTCTCTTCCATCAGAGAACGATCCAGCCTTTGCACTATGAATAGAGTGGGTGATACTCAGACTGTTGTATCACTCCGTTGCTGGGTGTTCTTAGTTCGTGATTAAAGAAGCACACAATTTACCTACAAAGATTCTTCATTTCAGATTCTATCACACAAGGTATGGCTTGAATCCTTTTACCCGCTGCGTTATATATATCTTACATTGGTATTAGAGCTATAAATGGGCATTTTTGTGCTTGTTTTTCGTGTATTAAAATATGTATATAATTATATAAATGTACACATGATATATGCAAGAAAAATTAATATATTTTTAAACTTTTTCCGATCAACATGAAATTTACATATGTGGTGATATGTTTCATGTAGAATATAGCTGCCAAGTTTCATGAAAATCCAACAGTTAGATTTCGAGAAACACGGTGATTCATATTTAATTTTTTCATACATTTGATTGCATGCTGATTTCACATGCATTGTTTTTATGTTATGAAGATTATATGTTTAGAATCTTTGATTTGATACCTTCGAAATGGTATATTATGAGTCTAATTCCGACTTACGGTTGATGGGACAAAGCAAACCCTAATTTGGATTTGTTTTGTGTTTTTTGGTGGCTTAAGGAAGAAGATGAAGTGCATAATTTCTGCACTTCTCCTCTCATTAGAGAGAGAGTGTGCTACGCTTCGTTATTTGTGTTTGTTAAATGTCATTTTTGGGTCCACCAATATTTTTATTTTGGAAAATGGAGTCTGGCAACACTAAAATTGGGCGAGAAAACACTCTGGAAGGCGGCACGTGATCCATGCTTGTAACCCTTGTTTATGGGTATAGCAACTTACCTCCTCTGGTTTCACACAATCTACTAACTCTTGTACTAATAATTGCAATAATTCTTCTGATCGATTCTTCATTTAAAATTACTAAAGAAATTCAACAGTTGTCGTTTAATATTCTTATTGCAACAAGCTTCATTTCGAATATTGTTTAAAATTCCTTTTTCTATCCAATTCACACGGATACTAGGAGAATATGTACCAAATAAAAAAAAAATGATGACATACTTCTGTTAACATAATCAATAATATAAAACTTCAACCAATAAGCACCTTATTAAAGCTAAAAAAACTAACGTGATTTTGGTTGCTAAAGTATGCACTCGGTGTCACTCTAATCCCTAAATGTGTATAAAAATGCTCTCCATGTCAAAAGCTATTCGGATTCATCATTATATTTAAGGGTATATTTGGAACAAATATTACAGTTAAAAAAAAAAGAAAAGAATTAAAAAAAAAACTTTTCGCCTCTAAAATTTGCCCTCGATGTTATTATTCTAGTTTCATATTTATCATTTTAGTCCCCAATATAATACTGTGCATTAAATGGTTACTATATTTGGCATTCGTGATGCTTTTGTTAGACTCAATGGGGTGATCTTTTTGAGTTGTGACATATAGTTGTTTTTTCATGAGAAGAATCATAGGAAAAGAATGAAATCTTTGTTGATAATGTTGGAAATTGGGTTGGGTATTGGAATTCGATTTGGGCGCCCATGTGGCATGACCCATGGCGCCTTAAAATTATTCATATAATTTGAATATCTATTTATCTTGTTAGGGTAACCCACTATCTTCATCCAATCTATCTTATCCTATTAGGAGATAGATATGTGACATTATATATGTTTGATCTATTTAATAGATATTGGATACGATATGTTGATTTACCCATATCATTTTTTCCTATACTCTCTCTCTCTAACTCTCTCCCATCAGAGAATGATCCAGCCTTTGCATTGTGAATAGAGTGGGTGATGCTCATACTGTTGTATCACTATGTTGCTGGGTGTTCTTAATCCGTGATTAAAGAAGCACACGATTTGCCCACAAGGTTCTTCGTTTCAGATTCTATCACACAAGGTATGGCTTGAATCCTTGTACCTGCTGCGTTATATATATCTTACATTAGTATCAGAGCTATAAATGGGTATTTTTGTGCTTATTTTTTGTGCATTAAAATATGTATACAATTATTTAAATATTCACATGATATATACATGAAAAATTAATATTTTTCTGAACTTTGAAATAGTATATTATGAACCTGATTCCAACTTATGGTTGATGAGAAAAAGCAAACCCTAATTTGGATTCATTTTGTGTTTTTTGGTGGCTTAAGGAAGAAGATGAAGGGCAGAGTTTTTGCACTTCCACTCTCATTAGAGAGAGAGTGTGCTACACTTCGTTATTTGTGTTTGTTAAATGCCATTTTTTAGTCCATCAATATTTTTATTTTGGAAAATGGAGTTCGATAGCACTAAAATTGGACCAGAAAACACCCCGGAAGGTGGCACGAGATTCGTGCTTGTAACCCTAGTTTATCGAACAAGTATAGCAACTTACCTCCTCTGGTTTCACACAATCTACTAACTCTTGTACTGATAATTGCAATAATTCTGTTGGTCGATTCTTTATTTAAAATTATTAAAGAAAATCAAGAGTTGACGTTTAATATTCTTATTGCAACCATCATGCTTTCGTACTTTGTTTAAAATTCCTTCTTCCATCCAATTCATACGGATACTAAGAGAACCTAGAAAAAAAAATTATGACATACTTTTGTTAACATAATCAATCATATAAAACTTCAACCAATAAGAACTTAATTAAAACTAAAAAATTAACATGATTTTGGTTGCTAAAGCATTCACTATGCTCCAAACCACAAGTTTGGAGCATTTTGGTTTTCTTCATCCTCTTCTCTTGTGCTCCGAATTTGAGGTAGAGATTCCTACTCACTACTATGGGTTTTGACCTAGACTTTTGGGCATTTTGTTAAATGGTTGATTTTGGGACTTAGGGTTTCAAAAAGTATAAATGGGGTTTTTGTCATTTTGATTCTTAGATGTGTATTTTGGGTTTCAAAATGGTGTTATTGATGTTGGTTGTTGATATATAGACCATTGGGTCAACGTTGGGAAATGGGGTAGAAAACCCTAATTGGTTGTATAAATTAATTGGTATGATTAATTTGGAAAATTTGTGGTTATATGGAATTAAGTTGAAAATAATGAAATTGGCTCATTTTATAGTAGAATAGTGGAGTTGGATTTATTAATCGCTCACTTTCGAAAACATTGATATTTTATCTGTTGGAGCTTTTATTATCTGTTTAGAAATAATTGTTTGGGCTACCGGTGGAGGATAGTTTTGATTGTTGTAGACAATGCATGATGATTAGGCAAACTAAAACTTATCAGTGGGATATGTCATAAAGTATGACGGTTGATAGAATACATTAACGTTATGTATTGATTGATTGTGTGTATGACCTATGTGTATATACGTTGTGTGTGTGGGAGGAGATAGGGGATGTACTCCACAGTTTAGGAGAAGATAGGGGATGGACCTCTAAACTGAATGTTGTTTGGGAGGAGATAGGGGATGGACTCCACTGATACAGCTCATATGCTTGTCAGTTAACGTGTTGATATAGCTTATATGCTTATCTATGGAAGTGTTGATACAGCTCATATGCTTATCTTGGAAGTGTTAATATAGCTAATATGCATATCTGTTGAAATGTGGATACAGCGTGTATGCTTATCTGTTGAGATGTTGATACAACTAGTATGTTTATCTATTGTAAAATCGGAAACGTTTCATATGAGTCACTGTCTCATATAAATGGTTGGCCAGGTTCTGAGCCGTTGATGTAAATTGTGAAATTGATAAGAAATGGAAACTGAAATGAAACATGAACATAGTAGTCATGAAATGGAAATGGGTTATGAATTGGTTTATGGAAATTGAACATTTATCAATTGCTAATGTCTTAGTTATTGCTCATACTGTGTTTAGCATATCTCTACTGGGCGTTGGCTCACCCTTTATGGGACATTATTTTCAGGTACAGGTAGTATGCCACCTCCAAGGACATAGCTTGGATGATGATGAGAGTTAAAGACTCTTGTTTTTGTTTATTTTGTTTGTATTACATGTATATCAAGCCAAGGGCTTATTTTGTATAAAGTTAGTACTCTTCTTTTGTGTAACCAGGTGTTGACTTGGAAAGCTGTAAGCCCATAGGGCATTTGCTTTTGTTGTTAACATGTAATACTGTTGTAAGAATTACTCTAATAAATAGAAATGGTTGGTTTCTTTTATATCAATGCATGTCTATAGTGATAGGTTTTATGTATTATTTTGAGGGCGTTACACACTCGGTGTCACTCTAATCCCAAAATGTGTATAAAAATGCTCTCCACATTAAAAACTATTCGAATTCATCATTATGTTTAAGGATATTTTTAGAACAAATATTACAGTTAAAAAAAAGAACAGAATTAAAAAGACTTTTGGCCTCTAAAATTTGCCCTCAATGTTATTATTCTAGTTTCATATTTATAAATTTAGTTCCCAATATAATACTGTTTACTAAATAGTTACTATATTTGGCATTCGTGATGTTTTTGTTGGAATTAGTGTGGTGATCTTTTTGAGTTGTGACATATAGTTCTTTTTTCATGAGAAGAATCATAGAAAAAGAACGAAATTTTTATTGATAATGTTGAAAATTGGGCCGCGTATTGGACCCGAATTTGGGCACCCATGTTGCATGACCCATGCCCTATTCAAATTTCTCATGTAATTTGAATTTCTATTTATCCTGTTAGGATAACCCACTATCTCCAACCAATCTATCTTATCCTATTATGAGATAAGGATGTGAGATTATATATATCTGATCTATTTAATAAATATCAGATACGATATGTTGATTTACCCATAACATTTTTTCCCATACTTTCTCTCTAACTCTCTCTCATTAGAGAACGATCCAGCCTTTGCACTGTGAAAAGAGAGGGTAATACTCATACTGTGGTATCATTCCGTTGCTGGTTGTTTTTAATTTGTGATTAAAGAAGCACGTGATTTACCCACAAGGTTCTTCGTTTTGGATTCTATCACACAATGTATGGCTGGAATTCTTTTACCCACAGCATTATATATGTCTTACATTGGTATCAAAGCTATAAATGGATATTTTCGTGCTTATTTTTTGTGCATTGAAATATGTATATAATTATGTATATATACACATGATATATGCGTGAAAAATTAATGTTTTTTCGAAATTTCTTCGATCAACCTGAAATTTACATATGTTGTAGTATATTTCATGTAGAATATATTTTCCAAGATTCATGAAAATCCAACGGTCGGGTTTTGAGCAAAATGGAGATTCATATTTAATTTTTCGTAACTTTGACTGCATGCTGGTTTTACATGCTTTGTTTTTATGTTATGAAAATTACATATTTGGAATCTTTGTTTCAATACCTTAGAAATAGTATATTATGGGTCTGATTTCGACTTACGGTTGACGAGAAAAAGCAGACCATAATTCGAGTTCGTTTTGTGTTTTTTGGTGGCATAAGGAAGAAGTTGAATTGCAGAGTTTCTGCACTTCCACTCTCATTAGAGAGAGAGTGTGCTACACTTCGTTATTTATGTTTGTTAAATGCTATTTTTTAGTCCACCAATATTTTTATTTTGGAAAATGGAGTCTGGCAGCACTAAAATTGGACCAGAAAACACCCCGGAAAGCGGCACGTGATTCGTGATTGTAACCCTTGTTTATGGAACAAGTATAGGAACTTACCTCCTTTGATTTCACACAATCTACTAACTCTTGTACTGATAATTGCAATAATTCTGTAGGTTGATTCTTTATGAAAAATTATTAAAGAAAATCACGAGTTGACGTTTAATATTCTTATTGCAACTAGCTTGTTTTCGAACTTTGTTTAAAATTCCTTCTTCTATCCAATTCACACGGATATTATGAGAATATGTACCCTATAAAAAATAAATTATGACATACTTTTGTTAACATAATCAATCATATAAAACTTCAACCAACAAGCATTTTATTAAAACTAAAAAATTAACATGATTTTGGTTGCTAAATTATGCACTCGGTGTCACTCTAATCCCTAAATTTGTATAAAAATGCTCTCCACATTAAAAGCTATTCGAATTCATCATTATATTTAAGGGTCTTTTTGGAACAAATATTACTATAGCGACCCTGGTTTTTGACCCGTCTCTTGTGGTGTTTCGGACTCGGGTTTGTGTGGTTGGGACGGTGGCTCATGTCTTGCTTCCCTTGTCTTCTCCTTAATGTTGGCCATTGGGTTGTAGTTGTATGTTTGGAACATGTTGGGTGCTTGTTTTTCCAAGCCTTTGTTGCACAGAATTTGGCTCCTCCGCTCGAGCGGGCTTCACAAATTTTGCTCCACGCTCGAGCGGGAATTCGAATGCTCGAGCGGAGGGACTGTATCTGCAAAAATACTGGGAGAGCGTTTTTCACGCTTGAGCGCAGGGTTTTACGCTTGAGCGGGAGTTTGTGTCTTACGCTTGAGCGGGGGTTTTCATACTCGAGCGGACCGTGTTATAACAGGTCGCGAAAGTGACATTTTAGGTCATTTTTTCTGCTTCCTCTCTCTCTCTCTCTAAAAGTCTCAAATCTGCAGATCTAGAGCCTCTCTCTCTAGAAATCAACTTCTCTCTTTGATTTCTCCAAATCCATTGGGATTTTGGCCATAGTTCCTTCGTCAAAGTTGTGTAACTTCTCGAGGGCTTCGTTGTATGCGGTGGAGATCAAGTTTCATCGTCATTGAGTTTGGGAGTTTCAACTCTTTTCTTTTTCTACACTTGAGGTAAGGATTTTCTACACTCTAATATGGTTTTTAGCTTAGTTATTTGCTATTGTGTATAGATGATGAGATTTGGTTGTGGTTTGGACAAATCTAAGAATTGGGTATGAAATGAAAAGAGGGGTTTTTGATGTATGAGAGATAAATGAGTATGGGGTTTGAATATAGTGATGGGTTTTATGTATTATTTTGAGGGCGTTACACACTCGGTGTCACTCTAATCCCAAAATGTGTATAAAAATTCTCTCCACATTAAAAACTATTCGAATTCATCATTATGTTTAAGGATATTTTTGGAACAAATATTACAGTTAAAAAAAAGAACAGAATTAAAAAGACTTTTGGCCTCTAAAATTTGCCCTCAGTGTTATTATTCTAGTTTCATATTTATAAATTTAGTTCCCAATATAATACTGTTTACTAAATAGTTACTATATTTGGCATTCGTGATGTTTTTGTTGGAATTAGTGTGGTGATCTTTTTGAGTTGTGACATATAGTTCTTTTTTCGTGAGAAGAATCATAGAAAAATAACGAAATTTTTATTGATAATGTTGAAAATTGGGCCGCGTATTGGACCCGAATTTGGGCACCCATGTTGCATGACCCATGCCCTATTCAAATTTCTCATGTAATTTGAATTTCTATTTATCCTGTTAGGATAACCCACTATCTCCAACCAATCTATCTTATCCAATTATGAGATAAGGATGTGAGATTATATATATCTGATCTATTTAATAAATATCAGATACGATATGTTGATTTACCCATAACATTTTTTCCCATACTTTCTCTCTAACTCTCTCTCATTAGAGAACGATCCAGCCTTTGCACTATAAAAAGAGTGGGTAATACTCATACTGTGGTATCACTCCGTTGCTGGTTGTTTTTAATTTGTGATTAAAGAAGCACGCGATCTTGGTGCACCAAAATAGTTGATTTTTGGTGTTTGGGTCAATATTGGAAAAAGAGGGATTTTTGTCCTAATTTAATAAAATGATTATTTTGTATAAATAATTGGAATTAACATTGAATATGTTAAATTGGATGATTGTCGATATAAATGGTGATATTGGATACATATTATCTCACCTATGGAAGTTTTGAATAAACTATTAAACCCGATATTGAATATATCTTGGAAATAATTGTATTGGGCTATTGGTGGAGGATAGTGTAGACGCGCCCGTGGGCCTCACTACGGTTCGGACTCAATTTGTGCCGCGGTTCTTAATCTGAACCAAAGAGTCCAAATCTGGCAATTCGTTTTGAGAAACAGATTTTTGAAAAGAAGTGCCAAACATGGACTGCTTTGCCAGAAACAGAGTCGCCACCTAAATATTTTATTTTTGGGGGAATTTAGGAAACCCTGACATGGTGCCAAAGGCCACGCGTCCGTCATCACCAAAGTTGCCTCGGCTCGGGAGCTTGGGTACGATTGGGGAAGGTCAGCTATGAGCACCCCCTCTCGCCCGATCCAAAGATCGGCCTCTACTAACCGTGATATCCTTTTTTGAAAACATTATGTGTTCTTATTTCGGTTATTAGCCTAGAATTACTATGTTATGCGCACAGCAAACAAGTATAGACCAAATCGCCTGAATTGGAACAAAACATTTCATGCTTGTTTTGAAAATGGTTTGCTACTCGCAAGTAGGCTAAAATGCAGGTTTTGCCACCCTCGAGTGGGCTTTTACAAAAGATGGTTTTGCCACTATCTAGTGGGCTCAAAACTCACAATTTTAATGTGTTATCCCAATTTAGGTAATTCAACCTCCATCCACAGGCATTCAAGCAGTTATATCACATAAGCAGCTAGCCTCATGGTAATCATGCAATTATGGCAACACTCACACACATGCGGCATGCTAAAGCTTAAAAGCTCACCTAGTACTCCAAGCCAAAACAGAAACCAGTTAGTAATCACATGCATGATCCTAGTTCATGTTAAGATGGCTAATGTAACATATGCGGAATGTCGCTAGAGTAGGCTCGGCTAGTCTATAAATGACATGTGAAAATGGACAACTAGCATGTATTCAAAGTTAGATTTGAAATACTTATGCAGTTAGTATGATGCGCCGAGCCTGGTGCATGCAATACTGATGAATGATGCACGCATGCATAGCATAAGGTATGCTAAAGTAAACATGTCCTAATACTAACCATCAAAAGCAGGTAAGTAAAAGGGAGAAAGAAGTGGGGGTTGGAAGACATGCACACACGCACCCACGCTTATTACAAATTCACCCTCGCTCGGAGGGACCAAAAGAATAATACAAATTAATTAACCTACAAGCTAATTAATTATTACAGACCAATTAATTAATTAACAAATTAACTAATCTAATGAAAGCAGTAAACGGCCTCGGGAAGAGGGCCCGATGCAATGCGCCCTCGGCTCCGCTCGGAAAGTCACTGCCATGTACAAGTTTGCCTCTGCTTTGACTGTTCTGCTTCTCTGAAAATTGCACAACTTCCAAGGTTGCTTCTCTGAGTGTTGTGGGACACTACCGGCTGAGTGAGATCATCACCGGCCATTTAGAATGGTCATCGGCCAAACATTGTGCTCTTGGCCAAACCTGTTTTGCCGGTCGGCACTAAACACTGCCGGTCGGCAGAAAGTTCCTGCAGAAACCTGTTTGATAGCAGCAGAGGGTAGACAAGGCATCGCAATGCATTTTCAAAGCAATGTGTACACCACCACATCCCTTATCATGTTTGTGACTCAAAGGGGTATGGTGCTCGATTCTCGGACCACCAATCGCGCATTTCAATGCGTGATGGCCCAAAAGCCAAGTGTGCAACTTCAATATGGAATGAAATGCAACAAACAAACAATGGGCCCCAACCTCCATCATAATCAATTCAAGAGGCAAGAGATGCATGCTAATGTAATGCAACCTAGGCATGTGAGCTAAGTGTGCAACATGATCATGCAAACAACAAAACCATGTGCAATAGGCACATGAACTAAACAAGTAAGCGTGCAAGGCATATAACATCAATGTTAATGACACACATGCAACAACATGAAAGGCATAACACATGTAAATATGCAAAGCGACTTAACACAAGAAGCATGCCAATTGCAATGACACTTAAACATGCGACATGTTAATAGGCTAAGTACCTAAAAATACAAACATGTATAGCATGCAACAACATGCCAAAGGGATGGTCTTAAACTAATTTGGACAGCCCTCTACTAGGTCCAAAATAGTGGCCAACATGCTCAAGAATGGAAGTCAAAACACATACAAATAGGCATGCATGCAAGGTCCAACACTTAGGCACATAGAGACAACTTTTAAGCACACTCAAAAGAAGAACAACATGGGCATATGGCATGCAATGTAAGCTCTGAAAATCATGTTAATGATGGTGCCAAAACAAGCAAACAAGACAAGCATAGCATACAACGAATGATCTAAAGCCTAAGGCTCACCAAAGAAGCATTGAACTACACTTAGCGCAACCACACATGGCATGAATTAAGTGACTAAAAATAGAGATGTGACATGCTAAAATGAGCCTCAAAACCCACTTAAATGGCATCTAAATGGCATCTAAATGGCTTAAGTATGGAAGCATGCACAAGGGCCCAAACAAGGAGCATAATACAACAAGCTTTTAACACATTAAAGGGGTATCAAATGCAAGCATATAGGCATGCCACAAGGACTGAAATAACATGACAAGTGGTTCCAAACCACTGAAATGATGCAAGGATGGCATGCTAGAGGGATCAATGCTCAAGGCATACAAGAGAGTTTGCATTGTAGCTATACAAAGCAAAGCATTGATGCCTCAAATGACCAAAAACAGTCCCTTAGCACACTAAAACAAGCATAAAAGCTTTACAAAGCTAAGCCAAAATAAGTAAGCATAGCGGTCTAAGTGCTAGATACATGTTAAGGCAGTTTCATGGCATTACATGACAAGTATGCAAAGCAAGCATGGTGTGTCTAAACCAAGTAAAAACAGTAACATGGTATGTCAAATAAGCCCCAAAAACCCATGGAAACAAGGTCCACACATGCTAGGATGGGGTGTTCCTTTGAAAGGCCAACAAGAGGGTTACTCTACACATGCAATAAGGACATTCAACAAGACCAAACCAACTCTGGAAATGGCTTATGGGAGTCCTAAAACCCACTGAAAAATGCTTGAAACAAGGCTTGAAAGCATGCAAATAGGAGCCCCTTTGGAAGGCCAAAAAGGGCAACAAATAAGGCAACAAGGGAGAGGGTCACCCCTCTCCTTCTTAGGACCTTAAACCACCATCCTCACCACTGAAATCCCTCAAGATTTCAGTGGTGAGGTGGCCCAAAAAAGGTGGTCCCGGAGCTCACCAAAATCACACAAAAAAGGGGCCAAACAAGGCCTAAGAGGGGGTAAACGACCCCAAACACAAAAGTGGTCTTAATTAAGTATCTTAAACACAAAAAATCAGAACTTTTTTATGTTATACACAAAGCCCAAATCCATAAGTAAGATAGGCTAAAAGGGTGTACAAAAACGGGGAATAAAGAGGGTAAGAAGTTACCTTTGGAGACCAGCAAGAACCAGTAGCCTTTAGGTCTCAAAAACCAGTCCTTAACCTCTAAAAACAAGCTCCAAGAACCTCCAAGTGATGATGGAAGTGTGTGGCTATGAAGTGGTGTGCAATAGGCCAAGAACAAGCCCCTTTTGGACCCTCTAATCCACACAAATGTAGAGAGGGAGTGATATATATGTCATATATATCAGATTTTTCTAACCCTCTAAAGGGGAGGAGAGGCTCTCTTTTTATAGAGAAACCAAGGGGGCAAAGCTTCTCTTAGAAGCTTTGACCAAAAAGGCCAAGCTTCTCTTAGAAGCTTGGAGCAAAAGGGCCAAGCTTCTTGGAGAAGCTAGGCAAAGGGGTCAAGAGGTTCAAGCTTCTTCAAGAAGCTAAAAAAAAAAGGGTCAAGCTTCTTGGAGAAGCTAAAAAGGGTCAAGCTTCTTGGAGAAGCTAGACAAAGGGTCAAAAGGTTCAAGCTTCTTGGAGAAGCTAAAAAGGGTCAAGCTTCTTGGAGAAGCTAAAAAAAGGGTCAAAAGGTTCAAGCTTCTTGGAGAAGCTAAAAAAAAGGATCAAGCTTCTTGGAGAAGCTAAAAAAGGGTCAAGCTTCTTGGAGAAGCTAAAAATGTTCAAGCTTCCTCAAGAAGCTAAAAAAAGGTTCAAAAGGGTCAAGCTCCCTCAAGAAAAGGTCTCGGCTAGGAAAAGTGGCCGATTTATCAGAAACAGTGGCCAGCCGACCAAACACAATGTCGACCGACCATCAATAGTGCCGACCGGCCATCACCAATGACCGGTGGCAAGGAAACAAGGCCAGTGGCCTCAAGCCATGGCCGGTGAGGTGTAGGGATGGCCTACAAGCTACTTCCCACCCTCAGAAGCAAAACAACAAGTGTTTGGTGCAAAACCAGACACAAAACAGTCGAGTCGAGAGATCCTGAGGCAGGGCGCGTAGCCGAGACCTCCGGGAACTCAAGACGAACACGAACAAGGATGATCACCGAGTGTTCAAACGATGACGTCCAAGTCTTGAGGTCGGTCAAAAATGGGGTGTCTACAGTTGCCCCTCTTTGACAGAACTCGAGAGTCATAAAAATGATGGGAGTGAGTGTCAAAGCCCAGAGACGACCCATTTTGGACAAGGCCGAAGACTTAGACCAAAGCATACAAGCTACAAATAAAGGTATGCGCCCGAGGGCAGGGGCAAAATGCAAGACAATGCACAAAGCCGAGCATAACATATGATCACGCAAGAAACATAGGGACGTATCCCGGTGTTTCGAAAATGTATAAGCATTGGAACGTATTCCAAATGCTCTTAACCAAAGGGGGAGAAACATAGGGACATATCCCGGTGTCTCGAAACGAATGAGAAACATAGGGACGTATCCTGGTGTTTCGGAAAAAGAAGGAGAAACATAGGGACGTATCCCGGTGTTTCGGAAAAAGAGAAGAAACATAGGGACGTATCCCGGTGTTTCGGAAAGAAGGGAGAAAAAACATAGGGACATATCCCAGTATTTCGAAAAGAAGAGAGAAACATAGGGACGTATCCTGGTGTTTCGGAAAAAGAGAAACATAGGGACGTATCCCGGTGTTTCGGAAAAAGAGAAAGAAACATAGGGACGTATCCCGGAGTTTCGGAAGGAGAGAGAAACATAGGGA
This sequence comes from Camellia sinensis, assembly GCF_055761805.1. NCBI lineage: Eukaryota > Viridiplantae > Streptophyta > Magnoliopsida > Ericales > Theaceae > Camellia > Camellia sinensis. The sequence goes on from NC_138963.1 coordinate 149,831,721, forward strand.
CGTATCCCGGTGTTTCGGAAAAAGAGAAACATAGGGACGTATCCCGGAGTTTTAGAAGGAGAGAGAAACATAGGGACGTATCCCGGTGTTTCGAAATGGTGTGAGCATTGGAACGTATTCCGAATGCTTTTAACCGAAGAGGGAGAAACAAAGGGACGTATCCCAAAGGTTAGGGACGTATCCCAAGGATTAGGGACGTATCCCAAAGATTAGGGACGTATCCCAAGGGTTAGGGACGTATCCCAAATACTAGGGACGTATCCCAAGGATTAGGGACGTATCCCAAAGATTAGGGACGTATCCCAAGGATTAGGGACGTATCCCAAAGATTAGGGACATATCCCAGTGTTACGAACAAGGAGGAGAAACATAGGGATGTATCCTGTTGTTTCGGAATGGAAAGAGAAACATAGGGACGTATCACGTTGTTTCGAAGAGAAGGAAGAAACATAGGGACGTATCCCGGAGTTTCGGAAGGAGAGAGAAACATAGGGACGTATCCCGGTGTTTCGGAAAGAAGGGAGAAGAAACATAGGGACGTATCCTAGTATTTCAAAAAAAAGAGAGAAACATAGGGACGTGTCCCGGTGTTTCGGAAAAAGAGAAACATAGGGACGTATCCCGGTGTTTCGGAAAAAGAGAAAGAAACATAGGGACGTATCCCGGAGTTTCGGAAGGAGAGAGAAACATAGGGACGTATCCCGGTGTTTCGGAAAAAGAAAAAGAAACATAGGGACGTATCCCGGAGTTTCAGAAGGAGAGAGAAACATAGGGACGTATCCCGGTGTTTCGGAAAAAGAGAAAGAAACATAGGGACGTATCCCGGAGTTTCAAAAGGAGAGAGAAACATAGGGACGTATCCCGGTGTTTCGGAAAAAGAGAAAGAAACATAGGGACGTATCCCTGTGTTTCGAAATGGTGTGAGCATTGGAACGTATTCTGAACGCTTTTAACCGAATAGGGAGAAACAAAGGGACATATCCCAAAGGTTAGGGACGTATCCCAAAGATTAAGGACGTATCCCAAGGATTAGGGACTTATCCCAAGGATTAGGGATGTATCCCAAGGATTAGGGACGTATCCCAAGGGTTAGGGACGTATCCCAAAGATTAGGGACGTATCCCAAGGGTTAGGGACGAGGAGGAGAAACATAGGGACGTATCCCAGTGTTTCGACAAAGGAGAAGAAACATAGGGACGTATCCCGGTGTTTCGGAGAGGAGGAGAAACATAGGGACATATCCTGTTATTTCGGAATGGAAAGAGAAACATAGGGACGTATCCCGGTGTTTCCAAAAAAGAGAAGAAACATAGGGACGTATCCCAGTGTTTCGGAGAGAAAGAAGAAACATAGGGACGTATCCCGTTGTTTCGGAATGGAAGAAGAAACATAGGGACGCATCCAGGTGTTTCGAAAAAAGAGAAGAAACATAGGGGCATATCCAGTGTTTCGGAGAGAAGGAAGAAACATAGGGACGTATCCCGTTGTTTCGGAATGGAAGAAGAAACATAGGGACGCATCCCGGTGCTTTGGAAAGGTAGGAGAAATATAGGGACGTATCCCTGTGTTTCGGAAAAGAAGGAGAAAGGGAAACGTAGGGACGTATCCCGGTGTTTCGAAAGAAGGGAGAAGAAACATAGGGACGTATCCCAGTATTTCGGAAAGAGAGAGAAACGTAGGGACGTATCCCGGTGTTTCGGAAAGAGAGAGAAACGTAGGGACGTATCCCGGTGTTTCGGAATGGTTTGAGCATTGAAACGTATTCCAAATGCTCTTAACCAGAGAAGGGCTAACTCGTCGCACGCGTGAGGAGAAAGAATGATAATTGCAAGTGAAAAGGTGCACAACAATGCTAGATAGATGTGCATAACAATGTGACGAATGTGCAACTTCAAAAGCACGTTTGAAACAAAATGCCGAATGAGGAAATGCAAGCCTTAACGAGGCCAAATCCAAACGCGACCTCCGATTTACCTCTCGAAGGGGTTTGTAACACACTCCGCTTGAAAAGGGGACACACTGTTTATATTGGCGAGAGATTACATTTGCTGCTGTTTTAATTGCCATTCTGACTTGAAGCAGGCTGAAGACTGGAGTAGAGGCACACTCATTCTTCGGAGCACTGACAAGGCCTGAAGAGGTACATTCGGAGTACAACCACGGAATTTGCTGAAGGTGAAATACACTCAGATGCTTCGATTTTCCCTCTTTTCTTTTGCTTTGTAGTTTGGAACCCATATAGCTTCAAATAGGTCCTTGTTTTACTGTTCTTGCATGACCTGGGTTGAACCCTGTAGTTTTAAGAAAGAACAAATTCTTGTTTTGCACAAGCGTAGAGAATGGCACGGCACTCTGAGCACAAAACGATTCATTTTTGAAATTGAGGATGAGTTCTTGACCGGGTATTGAGCCTATGACTGGCCACAGCCAAAACAACTCGACAAGGAAAAAAACAAAGGTAACCAACCTAAACGCATCGAGTAACACTCGGAATGATTTAAAACAAGATTTGAGACAAACAAAACAAAAGACACGACATACAGATGTGCACAGGGAGCCTATTTCTTCGGGTATTGTTTCCTACCCTTTCTCATTTGTGATTCTCACATCACTCGGCCCTCAAGCTCTGTTTTTTTCTAAAAAAGCCCTTTTCCTCACTTTTTCTCTCAGCGCACATCTCTCTATTCTTTAATCTCTCATTTTTCATCCCTCCCCAGGGTGGTTGATGAATAAACAGGAAGTTGCGGGTTCTTGCCCCTAGCATTCTGCTAGATTCTCTTCTTCTGCTCACAACAGTGAACTTTCTCCCACAGAGGGGTTACACTACAGCTGGACGTGTAGCAAATCTGTAGTTGACATCGGTTGACGATGCTCTGCTGGGGAGTTTGGACGTGATTAGATCTGCCCAGATGAGGGAATGGGATATCTTGTCCCATTCCGGTTCGTGCTTCGCACTTGGCTTGATACCTCGTTGCTTGGAGGATGTGAGAACTTTCTGTCCTTTTGCAGTCAGTTTCAGTGGTGCCCTTTTCTGGCGAATACGGTGCCCTTTCGGCAAGTAGAGTGCCCTTTCTGGCAAGTATGTTGACAACGGGAGAAAGATAGAACGCCTGACTCAACTGTGCCCCTATTTCATCAGTTTGACCATTTTTTGTTTTTGCTTTCTACTAAAACAATCTTGACCAATATGAGAGTTAGATTAACATACATGTTCGATTTTTGATTTGAAAATCATGCAAGTCAGGCTATGAGCACTGAAAATTTTCCTTTTTTGGGTCCAAGAAATGGTCCAGTTTTTGGAAAAGATGTAACAATTTTCAAGAAAATTAGTTAACTTCAGTAAAAATTCTCGAAAACTATTTTTGCAAACGGCCAATGCTTAACAAGCACGGAACCTACTCTTGAGACGCACAACCCCGGATCGGAGGCAATGGAAAATTGCCCCGTGTCTAAAGGACACTGCAGCGCATTGAATGGTAACGGAAAGTTGCCCCTTGTTTGAATGACACCGCGGTGCATTGAATGGCAACGGAAAGTTGCCCCTTGTTTGGATAGTACCACAGCACGTTGTAATCAATCTTCACAGTGAAGGTCACAACCAAACTCTCGGATACAGAGAAGGCAAAGATGATCAAAACCATTACATAGACATAATCAATTTGGAAGTGTTTGTGGCTGGACTTCAAGATGAAGTTGCCTACGTATCCCAAACATGGGAATCAAGCCTTACGTAGTTCCGGTAAGGTACACTCGGGTATTATCCTCTCCCTTTTAGGCTCTAGCTTTTGCCAAGGCGCCCGTTGCGGGTTTTCGACCTTGCGAGCTTTGTTCTTATTTTCTTTTCAATTTTTTCATTTCTTTTTCTCTTCTTTTTTTTTGCATTTTTTTTTCTTTCTCTTTTTTTTTCCTTTTCTTTTGCATTTTTTGCTTCTTTTTTTGTTGCATTTTTCTCTTGCTCTAACTTTTGCCTGGGTCGCCCTTCCGGGTTTTTGGCCCAGCGAGCCTCTCAAAGGGTAAAAGTGTAACAAGTCCATGCCAAATGGTTTTAGGGTTTTGAAGCCATCCGTAACCAGGAGAGTGGCTGTTGTATTGATTTACTGAAGGATCCATCTTCGGCTCTTCTAGCATATCTGACATTTTTGCCCCTAGTTTGAGGGGGGGCTTCTGATCTAGCTTTACAAGCTTCCTTTGGTCTGATCTTCTTGATCTGACTTTGGTGCCTCTTGTTCGAGGGCTGCTTCAAAATGGCCACACAGGCCTCACGTTGTGGTTGACCGTTGAACGTTCTGAACTCATGTTCAAGGTTTGAAAGTGAGGGGTCGAATCTCGAGGTTGAGAGCGATCCTAAGCTGCACAATCTCAAGAGCGATCCCACACAAGTCTTCGCAGGACCGCGGAAAATATTTTTTGAAATTTTTTAAGAAAACGACAAATCGCTCGCGCCGAAGACAGTGTAGAACCAATCTGGATCAAGCCAGGGTCCTTCTCAGTACTCACATTAACAAGCATGATCTCAATCATTAAGGGCTTAGCATGCCTCTCTTTCTCTCAATTGATCAAGTTTTGCAGAACCTGAGGAATTCCTTCCTCTTCGTTTTTATCATAATGTTTCGAAAAAAGTTTTGAAAAACTTAGGTCATTACAATGACTTCAAAGGCACAGAAAAGGCAGGCGAAGAGCACTGTCATTTCATTCAAACTTCTGGCACAACTGGCACACGGCAGAAGCAAACACAAGAGTGTGAAAATCACTGCTGCTCCATTCAAATCTGTTGGCATAACTAGCTCCAAGGCGGAAACAGACTCAAAAGAAAGCAAAGAGACAAACACAAAAAAAGATAGTGATGTCCGAGGTGACACCCCCAGAATCACCCGACTCTAACAAAACAGGACTGACTCGATACAACAAGACAGACCCGACTGACTCAGTATGAAAAGACTGACTCAATACAAATTGAGAAGACTGACCCAATACCCAAGTTAGAAAACACAAAAACTAGCATTCGCAAAATGCTCAAAATAGTGCGTGCCAAACGCCACATCTCGGAATAAACTGAACGCCGCCCGCAAGTGGTTCATCCCCCGATCACAAATTCACATTATCCCCCACAAGTTCAATGATCAAGTGTCGATAGACTTTGCAGGACCCGGTGCGGGGATGACCCTATTGTCAATCAAATTTTGTATCTCGTGGCAGAGACAAACGCAACTGTCGGTGTCATGACCGGTCTGTTGATGAAAAGCACAGTACTTAGTCAGGTCATGCTTTGGAGGGAGAGGATCGGGTAGAGGCCGTTGTTCTAACGGTTTCAGATGTCCTTTCCTGAGTAGGATCCCTAGAGCTTTAGACAAAGGCATAAAGAGCGGGGTGAAAACCCTCTTGCCTCGGGGTAGATAGTCCGAAGTTCGGGGGTTTGAAGTGGATGCACCAACAAAGGGGGTGGCTGCTCTCGGTGTGGTGGTGGCGACCATGCCCACGTCTGAAGTCCTAGCAGCTGCATCACCGCTGGTGGTCGCATTCGAACTGCGGGTGAACGCCCTCCTGGGCTACTCCTTCTCCTGGTCAATGAGGCCCTGCTTCATGGCATCCTCGATCTGTACTCCCATCTCATGCAAATCTGAAAAGGTAGGGAAAGGGAGAACGATCATTTTCTGCATTAGCTTAGGCTGGAGATTGCGCACAATCATGCGGATTTGATCCTTATCAGTAGGCCTTAGAGTCATCATCGAGGCCTTTGCCCTCCACCGGGCTACGAATTCCAAGAAGCTCTCCATAGGCTCCTGCCTTGTCGTCTCAAAATCACGGGTCATAATCTCGATTTGAGTGTTATAGGAGTACTGTGCAATGAACGCCTCAGCCATCTCATCCCAGTTTCTCTTGACATCATCTTCCAGTTTTACATACCAGATGGCCGCTACACCTGACAGGGTCCGGCCAAACAGTGAAAGCTTCTGTAGTCTGGTGAGGCCCATCGGCCTTAGAATATCTGAAAACAGCCGCAAGTGCACCATGGGATCCCCGGACCCATCGAAACGGTCAATATGTGGCATCTTGAATCTGTCTAGTAGCGTCACAGCTGCGTCGGTATACCCATCCTCGATGTCTGGGACGGATTTCATGCCTTGAGCCTTCTTGAACAACCTTTCAAGCTTGCTCATCTTTCGCGCCGTTGGATCCATCTCTAACTCAAAAGGGGAGTCAGGTAGGTTGATGGGTGTCTTGGATAGCTGGGGTAGAACCGGGGGCGGAGCTGGCCCTACTGGAATGTCCGTATCATCCTGGACGTGGGTTGCCTCCCTGAGTATGGGAACTCTTGGTGAGGAAGGAGCCTGGTGCGAAGTAGATACACCAGTTTGTTGCTCCAATCTGGCAATTGTCTCTGCCTGTTGGGCTATGACCACAGCCTGTTGCTTGGCGAATTCTGCTTGACGGACAGTGTCTTGCTGCATGGCTTTCATACTATCCTGGAGTTGGTGCACCATCTCTTCCAGACTCGACATACTGTTCTAATCTAACTGAGCAACTGGTATATCTGTGTCAGCAATAGGCTCGGAAATCTCAGCCCGACTGCTCAAAGATCACTGGTCTGGTGGCTGTTGTACTGGTGGTCTGTGCCTGACTAGCCTTCTCTGGCCCTGATTACCCTTGAATTGAGTCTATGACCTGACAAAGTCTATCAGTACAAGTCCAATGAACCTCGGGGGATATTGGAGCCTTCTGAAGCTATAGTTCCAGGACTACCTAGCAAAAGAGAAAACAGGCAGCATCTCAGCCCAATTTCATCAGAACAGGCATAGGCATAACTGAATAACTGTATTCTACTACTGATCACTGTTCCCCAAAATCACTGCCCCAAATCTGAATCTGATACCCGCAGATATAACTAATTCTCAAAACACTGATGCCCGCAGGTCTGATACCCAGACTTACAAACTGATATATGCATTCCTGTAGAGGCCAACTCCAAAAAGCACATAGCAAGCAAATGAGAGCCAAAACACCCCTATTTTGGGGTAGGGTTTCCCTGTCGTATTTTGTCAGGAGCTCGGGTTCCACTATGCACGCAGCAGTTTTCAAACAACCTAACATCAGGTAAGCAACTTGTCCTAGTTCGGAATGGTCGCTATGGATTCGAATATGCACTAGGTCGAATGGTCGAAAAGGGTGCCCCGGAAAAACCGGGGTTTGTGTTCCCATACTGTCAGAGCCCATAACCGGTCAGCCTTATGGTCATGTCTTGACAAGACAAGCCTCCGGCAAACCGTTCAGGAATGGCAGATGGCAAACACGGTGTCCTAGGCGCACCAATGCACATGCAATGCAAAGAAACACATAAGTGAAATCAAAACAGGATATAACGAGTTCGAGTCAAGCTCTCTAACTTCCCCAACGGAGTCGCCAGAAACTGTAGACGCGCCCGCGGGCCTCATTACGATTCGGACTCAATTTGTGTCACGGTTCTTAATCTGAACCAAAGAGTCCAAATCTGGCAATTCGTTTTGAGAAACAGTTTTTTGAAAAGAAGTGCCAAACATGGACTGCTTTGCCAGAAACAGAGTCGCCACCTAAATATTTTATTTTTGGGGGAATTTAGGAAACCCTGACTTGGTGCCAAAGGCCACGCGTCTGTCATCACCAAAGTTGCCTCGGCTCGGGAGCTTGGGTACGATTGGGGAAGGTCAGCTATGAGCACCCCCTCTCGCCCGATCCAAAGATCGGCCTCTACTAACCATGATATCCTTTTTTGAAAACGTTATGTGTTCTTATTCCGGTTATTAGCCTAGAATTACTATGTTATGCGCACAGCAAACAAGTATAGACCAAATCGCCTAAGTTGGAACAAAACATTTCATGCTTGTTTTGAAAATGGTTTGCTACTCGCAAGTAGGCTAAAATGCAGGTTTTGCCATCCTCGAGTGGGCTTTTACAAAAGATGGTTTTGCCACTATCTAGTGGGCTCAAAACTCACAGTTTTAATGCGTTATCCCAATTTAGGTAATTCAACCTCCATCCACAGGCATTCGAGCAGTTATATCACATAAGCAGCTAGCCTCATGGTAATCATGCAATTATGGCAACACTCACACACATGCGGCATGCTAAAGCATAAAAGCTCACCTAGTACTCCAAGCCAAAATAGAAACCAGTTAGTAATCACATGCATGAACCTTGTTCATGTTAAGATGGCTAATGTAACACATGCGGAATGTCGCTAGAGTAGACTCGGCTAGTCTATAAATGACATGTGAAAATGGACAACTAGCATGTATTCAAAGTTAGATTTGAAATACTTATGCAGTTAGTATGATGCGCCGAGCCTGGTGCATGCAATACTGATGAATGATGCACGCATGCATAGCATAAGGTATGCTAAAGTAAACATGTCCTAATACTAACCATCAAAAGTAGGTAAGTAAAAGGGAGAAAGAAGTGGGGGTTGGAAGACATGCACACACGCACCCACGCTTATTACAAATTCACCCTCGCTCGGAGGGACCAAAAGAATAATACAAATTAATTAACCTACAAGCTAATTAATTATTACAGACCAATTAATTAATTAACAAATTAACTAATCTAATGAAAGCAGTAAACGGCCTCGGGAAGAGGGCCCGATGCAATGCGCGCTCGGCTCCGCTTGGAAAGTCACTGCCATGTACAAGTTTGCCTCTGCATTGACTGTTCTGCTTCTTTGAAAATTGCACAACTTCCAAGGTTGCTTCTCTGAGTGTTGTGGGACACTACCGGCTGAGTGAGATCATCACCGGCCATTTAGAATGGTCATCGGCCAAACATTGTGCTCTCGGCCAAACCTGTTTTGCCGGTCGGCACTAAACACTGCCGGTCGGCAGAAAGTTCCTGCAGAAACCTGTTTGATAGCAGCAGAGGGCAGACAAGGCATGGCAATGCATTTTCAAAGCAATGTGTACACCACCACATCCCTTATCATGTTTGTGACTCAAAGGGGTATGGTGCTCGATTCTCGGACCACCAATCGCGCATTTCAATGTGTGATGGCCCAAAAGCCAAGTGTGAAACTTCAATATGGAATGAAATGCACAAAACAAACAATGGGCCCCAACCTCCATCATAATCAATTCAAGAGGCAAGAGATGCATGCTAATGTAATGCAACCTAGGCATGTGAGCTAAGTGTGCAACATGATCATGCAAACAACAAAACCATGTGCAATAGGCACATGAACTAAACAAGTAAGCGTGCAAGGCATATAACATCAATGTTAATGACACACATGCAACAACATGAAAGGCATAACACATGTAAATATGCAAAGCGACTTAACACAAGAAGCATGCCAATTGCAATGACACTTAAACATGCAACATGTTAATAGGCTAAGTACCTAAAAATACAAACATGTATAGCATGCAACAACATGCCAAAGGGATGGTCTTAAACTAATTTGGACAGCCCTCTACTAGGTCCAAAATAGTGGCCAACAAGCTCAAGAATGGAAGCCAAAACACATACAAATAGGCATGCATGCAAGGTCCAACACTTAGGCACATAGAGACAACTTTTAAGCACACTCAAAAGAGGAACAACATGGGCATATGGCATGCAATGTAAGCTCTGAAAATCATGTTAATGATGGTGCCAAAACAAGCAAACAAGACAAGCATAGCATACAACAAATGATCTAAAGCCTAAGGCTCACCAAAGAAGCATTGAACTACACTTAGCGCAACCACACATGGCATGAATTAAGTGACTAAAAATAGAGATGTGACATGCTAAAATGAGCCTCAAAACCCACCTAAATGGCATCTAAATGGCTTAAGTATGGAAACATGCACAAGGGCCCAAACAAGGAGCATAATACAAAAACCTTTTAACACATTAAAGGGGCATCAAATGCAAGCATATAGGCATGCCACAAGGACTGAAATAACATGACAAGTGGTTCCAAACCACTGAAATGATGCAAGGATGGCATGCTAGAGGGGTCAATGCTCAAGGCATACAAGAGAGTTTGCATTGTAGCTACACAAGGCAAAGCATTGATGCCTCAAATGACCAAAAACAGTCCCTTAGCACACTAAAACAAGCATAAAAGCTTTACAAAGCTAAGCCAAAATAAGTAAGCATAGCGGTCTAAGTGCTAGATACATGTTAAGGCAGTTTCATGGCATTACAAGACAAGTATGCAAAGCAAGCATGGTGTGTCTAAACCAAGTACAAGCAGTAACATGGTATGTCAAATAAGCCCCAAAAACCCATGGAAACAAGGTCTACACATGCTAGGATGGGGTGTTCCTTTGAAAGGCCAACAAGAGGGTTACTCTACACATGCAATAAGGACATTCAACAAGACCAAAACAACTCTGGAAATGGCTTATGGGGGTCCTAAAACCCACTAAAAAATGCTTGAAACAAGGCTTGAAAGCATGCAAATAGGAGCCCCTTTGGAAGGCCAAAAAGGGCAACAAACAAGGCAACAAGGGAGAGGGTCACCCCTCTCCTTCTTAGGACCTTAAACCACCATCCTCACCACTGAAATCCCTCAAGATTTCAGTGGTGAGGAGGTCCAAACATGGTGGTCCCGGAGCTCACCAAAATCACACAAAAAAGGGGCCAAACAAGGCCTAAGAGGGGGTAAACGACCCCAAACACAAAAGTGGTCTTAATTAAGTATCTTAAACACAAAAAAACAGAACTTTTTTATGTTATACACAAAGCCCAAATCCATAAGTAAGATAGGCTAAAAGGGTGTGCAAAAACGGGGAATAAAGAGGGTAAGAAGTTACCTTTGGAGACCAGCAAGAACCAGCAGCCTTTAGGTCTCAAAAACCAGTCCTCAACCTCTGAAAACAAGCTCCAAGAACCTCCAAGTGATGATGGAAGTGTGTGGCTATGAAGTGGTGTGCAATAGGCCAAGAACAAGCCCCTTTTGGACCCTCTAATCCACACAAATGTAAAGAGGGAGTGATATATATGTCATATATATCAGATTTTTCTAACCCTCTAAAGGGGAGGAGAGGCTCTCTTTTTATAGAGAAACCAAGGGGGCAAAGCTTCTCTTAGAAGCTTTGACCAAAAAGGCCAAGCTTCTCTTAGAAGCTTGGAGCAAAAGGGCCAAGCTTCTTGGAGAAGCTAGGCAAAGGGGTCAAGAGGTTCAAGCTTCTTCAAGAAGCTAAAAAAAAAGGGTCAAGCTTCTTGGAGAAGCTAAAAAGGGTCAAGCTTCTTGGAGAAGCTAGACAAAGGGTCAAAAGGTTCAAGCTTCTTGGAGAAGCTAAAAAAAAGGATCAAGCTTCTTCGAGAAGCTAAAAAATGGGCAAGCTTCTTGGAGAAGCTAAAAAGGGTCAAGCTTCTTGGAGAAGCTAAAAAAGGGGTCAAAAGGTTCAAGCTTCTTGGAGAAGCTAAAAAGGTTCAAGCTTCCTCAAGAAGCTAAAAAAAGGTTCAAAAGGGTCAAGCTCGCTCAAGAAAAGGTCTCGGCTAGGAAAAGTGGCCGATCTATCAGAAACAGTGGCCGGCCGACCAAACACAATGCCGACCGACCATCAATAGTGCCGACCGGCCATCACCAATGGCCGGTGGCAAGGAAACAAGGCCGGTGGCCTCAAGCCATGGCCGGTGAGGTGTGGGGATGGCCTACATGCTACTTCCCACCCTCAGAAGCAAAACAACAAGTGTTTGGTGCAAAACCAGACACAAAACAGTCGAGTCGAGAGATCCTGAGGTAGGGCGCGTAGCCGAGACCTCCAGGAACTCAAGACGAACACGAACAAGGATGATCACCGAGTGTTCAAACGATGACGTCCAAGTCTTGAGGTCGGTCAAAAATGGGGTGTCTACAGATAGCTATGATTGTCGTAGAAACTATATGAGGATTAGGCGATTTAATGCTAATCTATGGTTGGTGTCATTGAATATGACCATGTTGTAAATACATTATTTGTGTATGTTTATTGGGAGAAGAAAGGGGATGTACTCCATATGTGACCATGTTATAAATACATTGTATATGTATGCTTATTAGGAGGAGATAGGGGATGTACTTCATGTATGATTATGTTTATAAATACATTACATATGTATATTTGTTTGGGAGGAGAAAGGGGATGGACTCTATTTAAAGCAAGTTGGCCGGAGTGTCCTAGGTGAAAGACTTGAAATTTTATACAAATGGGTGCCGATTCCTTCGAACGAAATTTTCATAAAATGGCAAGGTTTGAAGTGTTTACGTGTGTTTTTCATATTTGGAAAAACATTGAGTTGTAGTCTTATTTTGGTTGTTGAAAGATAATGTATTTAACTCATGAATTGAGTAGTGTCTATGAACTGGAAATGAATTGATGGAACATGGAATAAGATTGGCCTCAGTGGCATATGGATATGTAGGCCTTGTGAATGCTTCCATATCAGTATTGTTTATATACGTGGTATTTATACCTTTGCTAAACTTCATAATTGTGTTAGATTACCTCTACTGGGTTGTTGGCTCACCCTATACGGGAATATCATTTTCAGGTGCAAGTGAGGTGTTACCTCCAAGGCAATAGCATGGATGGACTTTTGGGAAGCAAGAGTTTCATATTTATGCTTTATGTGTGTATGTTTGGTATTTGTAAAGCCAAGGGCTTAAGATGTAATGATAGAGACTCAATTTGTGTAACCAAGCAATGACTTGGAAAGATGTAAGCCTTTATGGCATTTATTTGTTTGTTAAACAGTAAACTCTGATGTATGAAAGCATGTTGTTTCTCATATTTATTCCGCATATGAGTTATCAGACCCGGATTTGGGCACCCATGTGGCATGACCCATGGCGCATTAAAATTACTCATGCAATTTGAATTTCTATTTATCATATTAGGATAACCCCCTATCTCCGTCCAATTTATCTTATCCTTTTAGGAGATAGGGATGTGAGATTATATATATCTGATCTATTTAATAGATATCAGATACTTTATGTTGATTTACCCATAACATTTTTTCCCATACCCTCTCTCTAACTCTCTCCCGTTAGAGAAAGATCCAGTCATTGCACTGTGAATAGGGTGAGTGATACACATACTGTGGTATCACTCCATTGTTGGGTGTTCTTAGTTTGTAATTAAAGAAGTGCGCGATTGATCAACAAGGCTCTTCATTTCGGATTCTATCACACAAGGCATGGCTTGAATCCTTTACCCTCTACGTTATATATATATCTTACATTGGGATCAGAGCCATAAATAGGTATTTTCCTGCTTAATTTTTGTGCATTAAAATATGCACATAATTATATATTTATATATATATATACACACATGACATATGCATGAAAAATTAATATTTTTCTAAACTTCCTCCGATGAACCTGAAATTAACATATGTTGTAATATATTTCATGTAGAATATATCTGCCAAGTTTCATGAAAATCCAACGATCAGATTTTGAGAAAAATGGAGATTCATATTTAATTTTTCGTCACTTTGACTGCATGCTGGTTTTGCATGCTTTGTTTTTATGGCATGAAAATTATATAGTTGGAATCCTTGTTTCGATACCTTCCAAGTGGTATATTATGGGCCTGATTCCAACTTACAGTTGATGAGAAAAAACAAACCCTAATTTGGGTTTGTTTTGTGTTTTTTGGTGGCTTAAGAAAGAAGATGAAGTGCAGAGTTTCTGCACTTCCACTCTCATTAGAGAGAAGTGTGCTACACTCCAGTATTTATGTTTGTTAAAAGCCATTTTTGAGTCCACCAATATTTTTAATTTGGAAAATGGAGTCTGGCAGCACTAAAATTGGCCAGAAAACACCCCGGAAGGCGGGGCGTGATCCGTGCCAGTAACCTTTTTTTATGGAATATGTATAGCAACTTTCCTCCTCTGGTTTCACACAATCTAGTAACTCTTGTACTGATAATTGCAATAATTCTGTAGGACAATTCTTTAATTAAAATTATTAAAGAAAATCAAGAGTTAACGTTTAATATTCTTATTGCAACCAGCTTGTTTTCGAATTTGTTTAATACTCCTTCTTCCATCCAATTCACACGGACACTAGAAGAATATGTACCCTGTAAAAAAAAAAAAATTATAACATACTTCTGTTAACATAATCACTCATATAAAGCTTCAACAAATAAGCATTTTATTAAAACTAAAAAGATTAACATGATTTTGGTTGCTAAAGTAAGCACTCAGTGTCACTCTAATCCCTAAATGTGTATAAAAATGTTCTCCATATAAAAAATTATTGGAATTCATCAGTATATTTAACAGCATTTTTGGAACAAATATTACAGTTAAAAAAAAGAAAAGACTAAAAAAAAACTTTTGGCCTCTAAAATTTGCCCTTAGTGTTATTATTCTAGTTTCGTATTTATCAATTTAGTCCCCAATATAATACTGTGTATTAAATGGTTACTATATTTGGCATTCGTGATGCTTTTGTTGGATTCAATTGGGTGATCTTTTTGAGTTGTGACATATAGTTGTTTTTTCATGAGAAGAATCACAAAAAAAAACAAAATCTTTATTGATAAAGTTAGAAATTGGGCCGGGTATTGGACTCGGATTTGGGCGCCCATGTGGCATGACCCATGGCCCATTCAAATTACTCCTGTAATTTGAATTTCTATTTATACTATTAGGATAACCCACTATCTCCATCCAATCTATCTTATCCAATTAAGAGATAGGGATGTGAGATTATATATATCTGATCTATTTATTATATATTAGATACGATATTTTGATTTGCCCAGAACTTTTTTTCCCATACTCTCTCTAACTCTCTCCCATCAAAGAATGATCCAGCCTTTGCACTGTGAATAAAGTGGGTGATACTCATATTGTTGTATCACTCCGTTGCTAGGTGTTCTTAGTTCGTGATTAAAGAAGCACGCAATTTACCCACAAGGTTCTTCGTTTCGGATTCTACCACACAAGGTATGGCTTGAATCCTTTTACCCGTTGTGTTATATATATCTTACATTGGTATCAGAGCGATAAATGAGTATTTTCATGCTTGTTTTTTGTGCATTAAAATATGTATATAATTATATAAATATACACATGATATATACATGAAAAATTAATATTTTTCTAAACATTTTTCGATCATCCTAAAATTTACGTATGTTGTAATATATTTCATGTAGAATATATCTGCCAACTTTCATGAAAATCCAACTGTTGGATTTTGACAAAAATGGAGATTCATATTTAATTTTTCGTTCATTTGACTGCATGTTGGTTTTACATGCTTTATTTTTATGTTCTGAAGATTATATGTTTGGAATCCTTGTTTGGATACCTTCAAAATGGTATATTATGAGCCTGATTCCGACTTATGATTGATAAGAAAAAGCAAAGCCTAATTTGAATTCGATTTGTGTTTTTTGGTGGCTTAAGGAAGAAGATGAAGTGCAGAGTTTCTGCACTTCCACTCTCATTAGAGAGAGTGTTCTACACTTGGTTATTTGTATTGGTTAAATGTCACTTTTGAGTCCACCAATATTTTTATTTTGGAAAATGGAGTCTGGCAGCACTAAGATTGGAAAAGAAATCACCCTGGAACGCGGAACGTGATCCGTGCTTGTAATTATTATTTATGGAACAGGTATAGCAACTTTCCCCTCTGGTTTCACACAATCTACAAACTCTTGTACTGATAATTGCAATAATTATGTAGGTCGATTCTTTACTTAAAATTATTAAAGAAAATCAAGAGTTGATGTTTAATATTCTTATTGCAACCAACTTGTTTTCAAACTTTGTTTAAAATCTTTCTTCCATCCAATTCACACAGATTCTAGGAGAATATGTACCCCATAAAAAAAATTATGACGTATTTATGTTAACATAATCAATCATATAAAACTTTAACCAATAAGCACCTTATTAAAGCTAAAAAATTAACATGATTTTGGTTGCTAAAGTATGCACTCGGTGTCACTCTAATCCCAAAATGTGTATAAAAATGCTCTCCATATCAAAAGCTATTCAAATTCATCGTTATATTTAAAGGTATTTTTGGAACAAATATTACCATTAAAAAAAAGAAAAGAATTAAAAAAATTTTTTGACCTCTAAAATTTGTCCTCAATGTTATTATTCTATTTCATATTTATCAATTTAGTCTCCAATATAATACTGTGTATTAAATGGTTACTATATTTGGCATTCGCGATGCTTTTGTTGGATATAATGGGGTGATCTTTTTGAGTTGTAACATATAGTTGTTTTTTCATGAGAAGAATCATAGAAAAAGAACGAAATCTTGATTGAAAATGTTGGAAATTGGGCCGGGTATTGGACCCGGGTTTGGGCACCCATTTGGCATGACCCATGGCCCATTCAAATTACTCATGTAATTTGAATTTCTATTTATCCTGTTAAGATAACCCACTATCTCCATCCAATCTGTCTTACCCTATTAGGAGATAGGGATGTGAGATTATACATATCTGATATATTTAATAGATATCAAAACGTTATGTTGATTTACTCATAACATTTTTTTCCCATACTCTCTCTCTCTAACTCTCTCCCATCAAAGAACGATCCAACATTTGCACTGTGAATAGAGTGGGTGATACTCATACTATGGTGTCACTCCGTTGTTGGGTGTTCTTAGTTTGTGATTAAAGAAGCACGCAATTTACCCACAATGTTCTTTGTTTCAGATTCTATCACACAAGGTATGGCTTGAATTCTTTTACCAGCTGCGTTATATATATCTTACATTGGTATCAAAGCTATAAATGGGCATTTTCGTGCTTGTTTTTTGTGCATTAAAATATGTATATAATTATATATATATACACACACATGATACATGCATGAAAAGTTAATATTTTTTCGAACTTTCTCCGATCAACCTAAAATTTACATATGTTGTAATATGTTTCATATAGAACATATCTGCCAATTTTAATGAAAATCCAACGGTTAGATTTTGAGAAAAATGAAGATTCAAATTTCATTTTTCATAACTTTGGTTGCATGCTGGTTTTACATGCTTTCTTTTTATGTTATGAGAATTATTTATTTTGAATCATTGTTTTGATACCTTCGAAATGGCATATTATGGGCCTGATTTCGACTTACGGTTGATGAGAAAAAGCAAACCCTAATTTGGGTTCGTTTTGTGTTTTTTGGTGGCTTAAGAAAGAAGATGAAGTGGGGATGGCAATTTAAACCCAACCCGACAAGGACCCGATCTCTCGACCCCGATTTGAGCAGGTTTTTTCTACAATATACCCCCCATTAGGCCGAGGATGGTATTAAAAATTGAATCCCTATCAATTTCATGCCAGGGATGATGATCAGTGTTCAAGCCCCGTCCCGTCCCCAGCCCCGAATTTTCTTGTAGTAAAATTACCATTTTACCCCTCTCTCTCTATATATATATATAAACCAACCCTTTCACTCATACAGCAGCACCTCACTCACCTCATCACCGCCTCTCATCTCTCTCTCTCTCTAAAACCCTCCTCCGATCTTCATCCTCCCATCACCGCTGATCTCTCTCCTCTCCCTCCTCCCATCACCACCGAGATCTAAGTTCACTTTTCCCGACCTCCGTCACTATCTCCGACCGCAAATTGAGCCACCATAACTCCACCATCTCTATTTCTTTTCCAACGGCGGTGAGGCCAAGCTTGCCGAATCACCGCCACCATCACCACTATTTGCGGCAGTTGCAGTGACACCATCCAACCAAGCATCACTGATCCAGCAGTGACACCATCCGGCGGTGAGGCCAAGCTTCACTGATCTCCGCCGCGGCCTTCGCCCTAGATCTGGAATTTTTCCTCTCTTTCTCCCTCTATTTGTTATATATGTATATATATATATATATATAAATATAGATATTAGATTTAAGCATCAGATCTCTCTTTCTCTCTCTCTATGTTGTTGTTGTTGATGATGATAATGCACAGATCGGCTAGATCTGATTTTTTTTTTCTTTTTCTTTTTTTTTTTTTACATTTGAGCTCATCAGATCTGTTAATGGTGATGATGATGATGAATAGATCTGTATGATATTGATGAACATATATATATATATATATATATCTCCCTCTTTCTCTCTCTCTCTCTCTCTATGTTGTTGTTGATGATGACCAGATCTGTTGGATCTAAATTTTTTTTTTTGGCCAAAGAATTTTCAGGGTCGAGGAAACACGATCGCCGTTGGGGGCGGGGATGGGGGCGGATATAGGTTCCCCGTCAGGGATCGGGGCTGGGGACGAGGGAATTTCTACCGTCGGGAATCGGGGATGGGGAGTGTGATCCCCGGCCCAGGCCTGCCCCGTTGCCATTCCTAAGATGAAGTACAGAGTTTCGACACTTCCGCTCTCATTAGAGAGAGACTGAGCTACACTTCATTATTTGTGTTTGTTAAATGCCATTTTTGAGTCCACCAATATTTTTATTTTGCAAACTGGACTCCGGTAACACTAAAATTGGACCAGAAAACAACTTGGAAGGCGACGCGTGATCCGTGCTTGTAACCCTTGTTTATAGATGTAACGCCCTCAAAATAATACCTAAAACCCAACACTTTAGACATGCATTGATATAAAAGAAACCAACCATTTCTATTCATCAGAGTAATTCTTACAACTGTATTACATGTTAACAACAAAAGCAAATGCCCTATGAGCTTACAGCTTTCCAAGTCAACACCTGGTTACACAAAAGAAAAGTACTAACTCTATACAAAATAAGCCCTTGGCTTGATGTACATGTAATACAAACAAAATAAACAAAAAAAAGAGTCTTCAACTCTCATCATCATCCAAGCTATGTCCTTGGAGGTGGCATACTACCTGTACCTAAAAATAATGTCCCATAAAGGATGAGCCAACGCCCAGTAGAGATATGCTAAACACGGTATGAGCAATGACTAAGACATTAGCAATTGATAAATGTTCAATTTCCATAAACCAATTCATAACCCATTTCCATTTCATGACCACTATGTTCATGTTTCATTTCAATTTCCATTTCTTATCAATTTCACAATTTACATCAACGGCTCAGAACCTGGCCAACCACTTATATAAGACAGTGACTCATATTAAACATTTCCCATTTCTACAATAGATAAACATACTAGTTGTATCAACATCTCAACAGATAAGCATACCAGCTGTATCCACATTTCAACAGATATGCATATTAGCTATATCAACACTTCCAATGATAAGCATATGAGCTGTATCAACACTTCCAAAGATAAGCATATGAGCTATATCAACACATTATCTGACAAGCATATGAGTTGTATCAGTGGAGTCCATCCCCTATCTCCTCCCAAACAACATCTGGTTTAGAGGTCCATCTCCTATCTTCCCCTAAACCATGGAGTACATCCCCTATCTCCTCACACACACACAACATACATATACAAAGGTCATAGACACAATCAATCAATACATAACGTTAATGTATTCTATCAACTGTCATACTCTATGACATATCCAATTGATTAGTTTTAGTTTGCCTAATCATCATGCATTGTCTACAACAATCAAAACTACCCTCCACCGGTAGCCCAAGCAATTATTTCTAAACAGATAATAAAAGCTCCAACAGATAAAATATTAATGTTTTCAGAAGTGAGCGATTAATAAATCTAACTCCACTATTCAACCATATAATGAACCAATTTCATTATTTTCAACTCAATTCCATATAACCACAATTTTCCCAAATTAATCATACCAATTAATTTATACAACCAATTAGGGTTTTCTACCCCACTTCCCAATATTGACCCAATGGTCTACATATCAACAACCAACATCAATAACACCATTTTGAAATCCAAAATACATATTATGAGCCCAAAATCACAAAACCCCCTTTAACACATTTTGAAACCCTACGTCCCAAAATCAACCATTTAAACAATAAGCGCAAAATCTAGGTTAAAACCCATAAGACTGAGTAGGAATCCCTACCTCAAATTCGGAGCTCAAGGAAAGAAGGTGAAGAAACTCAACGTGCTCCAAAACTCAATATTCTCGGATCAATGTGTAGCCCTCGACGATCAACCCAACTTTTACAAAGGCCGAAGGAAAAGAAAACACTCTAACTAGATCAAACCCTAGAGAGAAGGGAGTTTCTAGAGTGAGGAACTCTCAAAATGTCTTTTTAGAAAGTAAGAGAGAGAGAGAGAGAGAATGTAAAAAGTGATTTTAAAATGCCCAGCTGCCAACTGATATACGACATTCCCGCTCGAGCGGAGAACACAACGCTCGAGCGTCAAGAACAAAAAACTAGGTCCGCTCGAGCGCAAAAAGGCCCGCTCAAGCGCCAAGACACAAGAATAAAATACTTCCGCTCGAGCGCGAAAACCAGTCCGATCGAGCGTAGATTTCCCCCTTCCAGAACTTACACCAAGAAGTACTACCCGCTCGAGCGCCAGAGTACCCGCTCAAGCGCCGCCGCTCAAGCGTAAAGAAATCCGCTCGAGCGTGAAAAACATGCCTGCAGAAGTTCTGCAGAGCACCAAAATACTAGGAGCGTGCAATCTCCGCTCGAGCGTAAGAAGACCCGCTCAAGCGGACCTCCTAAAAAACTGGGCAACAAAGAATTGAAACCAAAGCCTAACCAACTTGTAACAGCTCTGTCCAATACATCCTAAAACTCAATCAGGTGGAATTAAAGGATGACAACAAGGTATACCACCACCAACATCACGGAACCGAGTCCGGAATACAACAGAACAGTAAAGGGACAACCGGGATCGCTATAATGGAACAGGTATAACAACTTTTCTCTTCTGGTTTCACAATATCTACTAACTCTTGTATTGATAATTGCAATTATTCTATAGGTCGATTCTTTATTTAAAATTATTAAAGAAAATCAAGAGTTGACGTTTAATATTCTTATTGCAACCAGCTTGCTTTCGAACTTTGTTTAAAATTCCTTCTCCCATCCAATTAACACGGATACTAGGAGAATATGAACCCTATAAAAAAAATTATGCCATACTTCTGTTGACATAATCAATCATATAAAACTTCAACCAATAAGCACTTTACTAAAACTAAAAAATTAACATGATTTTGGTTGCTAAAGTATGCACTTGGGGTCACTCTAATCCCTAAATGTGTATAAAAATACTCTCTATATCAAAAGCTATTAGAATTCATCATTATATTTAAGGGAATTTTTGGAACAAATATTATAGTTAAAAAAAAAAGAATTAAAAAAACTTTTGGCCTCTAAAATTTGCCCCCAGGATTATTATTCTAGCTTCATATTTGTCAATTTAGTCCCCAATATAATACTGTGTATTAAATGGTTACTATATTTGGCATTCGTGATGCTTTTGTTGGACTCAATGGAGTGATCTTTTTGAATTGTGAAATATAGTTGTTTTTTCATGAGAACAATCATAGAAAAAGAACGAAATATTCATTGATAATGTTGGAAATTGGCCCGGGTATTGGACCCGGATTTAGGCGCCCATGTGGTATGACCCATGGCCTATTCAAATTACTCGTGTAATTTGAATTTCTATTTACCTTGTTAGGATAACCCACTATCTCCATCCAATCTATCTTAACGTATTAGGAGATAGGGATGTGAGATTATATATATCTTATCTACTTAATAGATATCAGATACGTTATGTTGATTTACCCATAACAATTTTTCCCATACTCTCTCTCTAACTCTCTCCCATCAGAGAACGATCCAGCCTTTGCACTGTGAGCAGAGTAGGTGATAATCATAATATGGTATCACTCCGTTGCTGGGTGTTTTTAGTTCGTGATTAAAGAAGCACGCGATTTACCCACAAGGTTTTTCGTTTCGAATTCTATCACACAAGGTATGGCTTGAATCATTTTACCCGCTGTGTTATATATATATATATATATATTACATTGGTATCAGAGCAATAAATGGGTATTTTCGTGCTTATTTTTTGTGCGTTAAATACATATATATGTATACACATGAAATATGCATGAAAAATTAATATTTTTTTGAACTTTCTCCGATCAACCTAAAATTTACATATGTTGTAACATATTTCATGTAGAATATATCTGCCAAGTTTCATGAAAATCCAGCGGTCGAATTTCGAGAAAAATGGAGATTCATATTTAATTTTTTGTAACTTTGACTACATGTTGGTTTTACATGCTTTGCTTTTTGTGTGAGGAAAATTATATATTTGGAATCCTTGTTTCGATACCTTCGAAATGGTATATTATGGGCCTGATTCTGACTTACAATTGATGAGAAAAAGCAAACCCTAATTTGCGTTCGTTTTGTGTTTTTTGGTGGCTTAAGAAAGAAGATAAAGTGTAGAGTTTCTTCATGTCCACTCTCATAAGAGAGAGAGTGTGCTACACTTCGTTATTTGTGTTTTTTAAATGCCATTTTTGTGTCCACCAATATTTTTATTTTTGAAAATGGAGTTTGGCAACCCTAAAATTGGACCAGAAAACACTCCGGAAGGCGGCGCGTGATTCGTGCTTGTAACCCTTGTTTATGGAACAGGTATAGCAACTGACCTCCTCTAGTTTCTCACAATTTACTAACTCTTGTACTGATAATTGCAATAATTCCGTTGGTCGATTCTTTTTTTAAAGCTATTAAAGAAAATCAAGAGTTGACAATTAATATTCTTATTGCAACCAGTTTGCTTTCAAACTTTGTGTAAAAT
This sequence comes from Camellia sinensis, assembly GCF_055761805.1. Taxonomy (NCBI): domain Eukaryota; kingdom Viridiplantae; phylum Streptophyta; class Magnoliopsida; order Ericales; family Theaceae; genus Camellia; species Camellia sinensis. Next base: position 149,854,382 of record NC_138963.1, read on the forward strand.
TCCTTCTTCCATCCAATTCACACGGATACTAGGAGAATATGTACCGTATAAAAAACAATTATGGCATACTTCTATTACCATAATCAATCATATAAAACTTCAACAAAAAAGCACTTTATTAAAACTAAAAAATTAACGTGATTTTGGCTGCTAAAGTATGCACTTGGTGTCACTCTAATCCCAAAATGTTTATAAAAATGCTCTCCACATTAAAAGCAATTCGAATTCATCATTATATTTATGGGTATTTTTGGAACAAATATTACAGTTAAAAAAAAAAGAAAAGAATTAAAAAAACTTTTGGCCTCTAAAATTTGCCCTTAGTGTTATTATTCTAGTTTCATATTTATCAATTTTGTCCCCAATATAATACTCTATATTAAATGGTTACTATATTTGGCATTCGTGATGTTTTTGTTGGCCTTAATGAGGTGATCTTTTTGAGTTGTGACATATGGTAGTTTTTTCATCAGAAGAATCATAGAAAAAGAACGAAATCTTTAGTGATAATGATCGAAAATGGGCTAGGTATTGGACCCGAATTTTGGCGCCCATGTGGCTTGACCCATGGCCCATTCAAATTACTCTTGTTATTTGAATTTTTATTTATTCTGTTAGGATAACCCACAATCTCCATCCAATCAATCTTATCCTATTAGGAGATAGGGATGCGAGATTATATATATATATATATATATATATCAGATCCATTGAATAGATATCAGATACGTTATGTTGACTTACCTATAACATTTTTTCTCATACTCTCTCTCTCTCTCTAGCTCTCTCCCATCATAGAACGATCAGCCCTTTGCCCTGTGAATAGAGTGGGTGATACTTATACTGTGGTATCACTCTGTTGTTGGATGTTCTTAGTTCGTGATTAAAGAAGCAGGGGATTTACCGACAAGGTTCTTCGTTTCGAATACTATCGCACAAGGTATGGCTTGAATTCTTTTACCCGCAGCATTATATATGCCTTACATCAGTATCAGAGCTATAAATGGGTATTTTCGTGCATATTTTTTGTGCATTAAAATATATAAATATAATTATATATATACACATGGTATATGCATGAAAAATTAATATTTTTCTGAACTTTCGCCGATCAACCTGAAATTTACGTATGTCGTAATATATTTCATGTAGAATATATCTGCCAAGTTTCATGAAAATCCAATGGTCGTATTTTGAGAAAAATGGAGATCCATATTTAATTTTTTGTAACTTTGACTGCATGTTTGTTTTACATGTTCTGTTTTTTTGTTATGCAAATTATATATTTGGAACCCTTGCTTCAATAACTTTGAAATGATAAATTATGGGTCTGATTCCAACTTACGGTTGATGAGAAAAAGCAAACCCTAATTTGGGTTTGTTTTGTGTTTTTTGGTGGCTTAGGGAAGAAGATGAAGTGCAGAGTTTCTGCACTTTCACTCTCATTTGAGAGAGAGTGTGTTGCACTTCATTATTTGCGTTTATTAAATGCCATTTTTGTGTCCACCAATATTTTTATTTTGGAAAATGCAGTCCGGCAGCACTAAAATTTAACTAGAAAACACTCCGGAAGGCGGCACGTGATCTGTGCTTGTAACCCTTATTTATGGAACAGGTATGGCAACTTACCACCTCTGGTTTCACACAATCAACTAACTCTTGTACTGATAATTGCAATAATTTTGCTAGTCGATTCTTTATTTAAAATTATTAAAGAAAATCAACAGTTGACGTTTAATATTCTTATCGCAACCAGCTTGCTTTCGAACTTTGTTTAAAATTCATTCTTCCATCCAATTCACTCGGACACTAGGAGAATATGTACCCCATAAAAAAAAAATTATGACATACTTCTGTTAACATAATCAATCATATAAAACTTCAACCAATAAACACTTTATTAAAACTAAAAAATTAACATGATTTTGGTGGCTGAAGTATGCACTTGATGTCACTCTAAACCCAAAATGTGCATAAAAATGCACTCCACATTAAAAGCTATTCGAATTCTTCATTGTATTTAATGGTATTTTTGGAACAAATATTACAGTTAAAAAAAAGAAAAGAATTAAAAAACTTTTGGCCTCTATAATTTGCCCTCAGTGTTATTATTCTAGTTTCTTATTTATCAATTTAGTCCCCAATATAATACTGTGAATTAAATGGATACTATATTTGGTATTCGTGATGTTTTTGTTGGATTCAATGGGGCAATCTTTTCGAGTTGTCACATATAGTAGTTTTTTCATGAAAAGAATCATAGAAAAAGAACGAAATCATTATTGATAATGTTGGAAATTGGGCCGGGTATTGGACCTGGATTTGGGCGCCTAAGTGGCATAACCCATGGCCCATTCGAATTACTCATGTAATTTGAATTTTTATTCATCCCATTAGGGTAACCCACTATCTCCATCCAATTTATCTTATCCTATTAGGAGATAGGGATGTGAGATTATATATATCTGATCTATTTAACAAATATCAGATACATCATGTTGATTTGCCCATAACATTTTTTCCATACTCTCTCTCTAACTCTCTCCTATCAAAGAATGATCCAGCCTTTGCACTGTGAATAGAGTGGGTGATACTCATACTATGGTATTACTGCGTTGCTGTGTGTTCTTAGTTCATGATAAATGAAACACGCGATTTACTCACAAGATTCTTCGTTTCGGATTCTATCACACAAGGCATGGCTTGAATTCTTTTACTCGCTGTGTTATATATGTTTTATATTGGTATTAGAGCCATAATTGTGTATTTTCGTGCGTACTTTTTGTGCATTAAAATATGTATTGAATTATATATATATACACGTGATATATGCATGAAAAATTAATATTTTTCCGAACTATCTCTGATCAACCTGAAATTTACGTATGTTGTAATATATTTCATGTAGAATATATCTCCCAAGTTTCATGAAAATCCAATGGTCGGATTTCGAGAAAAATGCAGATTCATATTTAATTTTTCATATCTTTGATTCCATGCTGGTTTTACAAGCTTTGTTTTTATGTAATGAGAATTATATATTTTGAATCCTTGTTTCGATACCTTCAAAATGGTATATTATGAGCTTGATTTCGACTTACGGTTAATGATAAAAAGAAAACCCTAATTTGGGTTCATTTTGTGTTTTTTGGTGGCTTCCACTCTCATTAGAGAGAGAGTGTCACGACCCGAACTCGCCCCTATGGGTTAAAGATGTAACCGGCCAGTAATCCTGAGATTACCTATGGCCTCAAACCAAAATAGACATAACCCAATAGAGTAAAGGGGCCAAACGGAAGCAATAATCAAAAACTTTGTCCGTAGAGCCGTGCTTATATGCACTTCAAAACAAACCATACCCATATACGTTAATAACCCTCGTCAAAAGTACAGTACCGTAAAATTCTTTACAGACAGGATCATCCAACTGAGTCAACCCATGACAGACTATTTACAAATATACATAAAGTCCTTGCCAGCAAGACAAAATATAGTTACATAACAAAATGGCAAGGATAGGTCTCGTGCGTGAGACACAAGGCTGACTTTCTTAAAACTCATGTTGTTCCTGGCAGACTTCACTGGGGCTGGGTTTGGACTTCCCTCGGCTCACCTACAAACACATGAGTGAGCGTGAGCGATAGCCCAATGAATAATATCAGATACAAAAGTCATACAAACAATATGTAGGACAACATACTCCAAACGGCCTTGGGCCCAATTCATATTCCTACTTAACATATGTACATTTATGCAAGGTTTAGATCAAGTGACTGTAGTTCCAAACATACTAGCCTTTGGCCTATTCATTTATGTCAAAACGGCCTTCGGCCCATCCATTTATGTCATAACGGCCTTCGGCCCATATATTTGTGGCAGAACGGCCTTCGGCCCACTCATTCGTGTCAAAACGGCCTTCGGCCCACTCATTCATGTCAAAACAACCTTCGGTCCATCCATATATGTCAAAACGGCCTTCGGTTCGTTCATGTACATCAAAACGACCTTCAGTCCAGTCATTTCTATCAAAACGACCTTCGGTCCATTCATTTCTATCAAAACGACCTCCGGTCCATTCATTACTATCAAAACGACCTATGGTCCATTCATCTCTATCAAAACGACCTCTGGTCCATTCATTTATGTCAAAACAACCTTAGAGCCAATTATTTTCATGTCAGACTTTTGTCCATAATCCCAATCAGCAAATCATAAAGCTTATAAGGGAATAAACAATTGGACATTCACAATTATTCGAATATCGATATTACTCACAGTGATCGGCTTGTGGATTCGTCCTGGAGCTTGACCCTACACATTCCATGAACACAAAAGGGTCATTATCAATTCAACTCGTTCTTTAATTCACATATTCCTCTTTAGGCTATATTCTTATCTCATTAACTCATTTACAATGCGTAACACATGCCTAAGAGTGCTTACAAGTGAAAGATAACGGAAAACAAAAAACAGAATGAGCATATAAAATTTCAGAGAACAAGGTCCCCGCTCGAGCGTCAACTTTCCCGCTCGAGCGGACTGTTAAGGCCTGCAAAAGTACTGGTTGCATGAAAAATACGCTCGGGCTCGGAATAGAGCGCTCGAGTGGAAGGCCTGTCTGCAAAACTCCCCGCTCGAGCGTGAGATATCCCGCTCGAGCGGATATCCAACTCTGCAAAAAGCGCTGGGAGCACGATTTTTCCGCTCGAGCGGCCCTTCCCCCCTGCTCGAGCGGAAGTCAAAATTCTGGAAATTCCAAATTGCGTTCTTGAGCTTCACCTCGACTTTCAACCCACAATTTATGCATGTTATGGCTCAAAATTCACATTTACTCATGCTAACATGCTACCAATACAAAATTACAACATTAGGAAGCTCAATTTCTTATGTCATTTACATGCATGCCTCAAATTAATCCAAATTCATCACCAACATATCCAGTTTCAACATGCAAAGCTTGCTCTTTCATGATCTACTCTTGCATGTAAGAAATACACATTATTCACAACTTATTTGGTGAAGAAGTGGTCATACCCATGGATCTCATTCAAACTTCAATATAGATTACACAAAGTAAGCTCAAACATGGAAATCTATAACAATTCTTTACATGCATGCTTCTATTAGCTTGAGATTCAACATATACAACTCAATCCCTTCACATTCAAACTAATTCATGCTCTTGGCCATCTATTAAACTTGAATTCACAAGATGATGACTAAAAATGCATGAATTACTCACCAAGGAGTTTAATCTTCACAATCTATGGCAATTCTTGAGCTTAACCTCCAAAATTTCCAAGCTTTAAGCCAACCCTCAATCTCCTATTCTCTCTTCTTCCAACCGACCCTCTCTTCTCTTCTTTGAGCTTATTATTAGTCCAAATGAGGCTAGGGAGAGAGGGATTGAGTGTTTAAAGCTTGACAACAAAACCCACTAAGGCCAAGATTATAATAATAAAGTAGTTGGGCTCTAATTCATCAATTTAATCGGTTTAATCTAACCCGAATAAATTTTCAATTAAATTTCACCGTAGGCTCTAAAAATTATGCCAATCACAATGGCGTAATCAATTTCGGGTTCTGTGGCCGATAGGGCCCTCAATTTAATTCCCAAAGTAGTTTACTCAAACAGATATTCCTACAATGAACAGATAGAATTGCAAAATCACATATATTCACATAATGGCACATAAAATCATGCTGAACACATAATCATATTCAAATTAAGGACCAATTTAGCATATTACGGAACAGGGGTATCACAGAGAGTGTGCTACACTTTATTATTTGTGTTTGTTAAATGTCATTTTTGAGTCCACCAATATTTTTATTTTGGAAAATGGAGTTCGGCAGTACCAAAATTGGACGAGAAAACACCCCGAAAGGCGGCGCATGATCCGTGCTTGTAACCCTTGTTTATGGAGCAGGTATAGCAACTTACCTCCTCTGGTTTTACACATTCTACTAACTCTTGTACTGATAATTGCAATAATTTTGTAGGTCGATTCTTTAATTCAAATTATTAAAGAAAATCAAGAGTTGACGTTTAATATTCTTATTGCAACCAGCTTGTTTTCGAACATTGTTTAAAATTTCTTCTTCCATCCGATTCACACGGATACTAGGAGAATTTGTACCCAATAAAAAAAATTATGACATATTTCCGTTAACATAATCAATCATATAGAACTTTAACCAATAAGCATTTTATTGAAACTAAAAACTAACATGATTTTGGTTGCTAAAGTATGCACTCAGTGTCACTCTAATCCCTAAATGTGTATAAAAATGCTCTCCATATCAAAAGCTATTCGATTTCATCATTATATTTAAGGGTATTTTTGGAACAAATATTACAGTTAAAAAAAAAGATAAGAATTAAAAAAAAATTTGGCCTCTAAAATTTGTCCTCAGTGTTATTATTCTAGTTTCATATTTATCAATTTAGTACCCAATATAATACTACGTATTAAATGGTTACTTTATTTGGCATTCACGATGCTTTTGTAGGACTCATTGTAGTGATGTTTTTGAGTTGTCACATATAATTGTTTTTTCATGAGAAGAATGATAGAAAAAGAACTAAATCTTTATTGATAATTTTGGAAATTGGGCCGGGTATTAGACCCGGATTTGGGCGCCCATGTGGCATGACCCATGGCCCATTCAAATTACTCATGTAATTTGAATTTGTATTTCTCCTGTTAGGATAACTCATTCAAATTACGCTGCGTTATATATATCTTACATTGGTATCAGATCTATAAATGGGCATTTTCGTGCTTGTTTTTTGTGTATTAAAATATGTATATAATTATATAAATATACACATGATATATGCATGAAAAAATAATATTTTTCTGAAATTTTTCCGATCAACCTGAAATTTACGTATGTTGTTAGATATTTCATGTAGAATATATCTGCCAAGTTTCATGAAAATCAAACGATCGGATTTCGAGAAAAATGGAGATTCATATTTAATTTTTTCGTACATTTGACTACGTGCTGGTTTTACATGCTTTGTTTTTATGTTATGAAGATTATATATTTGGAATCCTTGTTTTGATACCTTTGAAATGGCATATTACGAGCCTGATTTCGACTTACGATTGATAAGAAAAAGCAAACCGTAATTTAGGTTCGTTTTGTGTTTTTTGGTGGCTTAAGGCAGAAGATGAAGTGCAGAATTTCTACATTTCCACTCTCATTAGAGAGAGTGTGCTACACTTCGCTATTTGCGTTTGTTAAATGCCATTTTTGAGTCCACCAATATTTTTATTTTGGAAAATGGAGTCCGACAGGACTAAAAATGGATAAGAAAACACTCCGAAAGGCGGCGCGTGATCCATGCTTGTAACCCATGTTTATGGAACTGGTATAGCAACTTACCTCCTCTGATTTCACGCAACCTACTAACTCTTGTACTGCTAATTGCAATAATTCTTCTGATCGATTCCTTATTTAAAATTATTAAAGAAATTCAAGAGTTGACGTTTAATATTTTTATTGCAACAAGCCTGTTTTCGAATACTGTTGAAAATTTCTTCCTTCATCTGATTCACACGAATACTAGGAGAACATGTACCCAATAAAAAAAAATTATGACGTACTTCTATTAACATAATCAATCATATAAAACTTCAACCAATAAGCACTTTATTAAAACTAAAAAACTAACATGATTTTGGTTGCTAAAGTATGGACCCGGTGTCACTCTAATCCCTAAATGTGTATAAAAATGCTCTCCATATCAAAAGCTATTCGAATTCATCATTATATTTAAGGATATTTTTGGAACAAATATTACAGTTAAAAAAAAAGAAGAGTATTAAAAAAAACTTTTGGCCTCTAAAATTTGCCTTCAGTGTTATTATTCTAGTTTCATATTTATCAATTTAGTCCCCAATATAATATTGTGCATTAAATGGTTATTATATTTGGCGATCGTGAAGCTTGTGTTGGACTCAATGGGGTGATCGTTTTGAGTTGTGACGTATAGTTGTTTTTTCATAAGAAGAATCATAGAAAAAGAATGAAATCTTTATTGATAATGTTGGAAATTGGGCTAGGTATTAGACTCGGATTTGGGCGCCTATGTGGCATGACTTGTCGCCCATTCAAATTGCTCATGTAATTTGAATTTCTATTTATCCTATTAGGTTAACCCACTATCTCCATCCAATCTATCTGATCCTAGTAAGAGATAGGTATGTGACATTATATATTTCTGATCTATTTAATAGATATCGGATACGATATGTTGATTTACCCATAACATTTTTTCCTATACTCTCTGTCTAATTCTCTTCCATCAGAGAACGATCTAGCCTTTGAACTATGAATAGAGTGGGTGATACTCATACTGTTGTAGCACAATGTTGCTGGGTGTTCTTAGTCCGTGATTAAAGAAGCACGCGATTTTCCCAAAACGTTCTTCGTTTCAGATTCTATCACACAAGGTATGGCTTGAATCCTTTTACCCGCTGCGTTATATATATCTTACATTAGTATCAGAGCTATAAATGGGTATTTTCATGTTTGTTTTCTGTGCATTAAAATATGTATATAATTATATAAATATACACATGATATATACATGAAAAATTAATATTTTCTGAATTTTTTTCGATCATCTTGAAATTTATGTATGTTGTAATATGTTTCATGTAGAATATGTCTGCCAAGTTTCATGAAAATCCAATGGTCGGATTTTGAGAAAAATGGAGATTCATATTTAATTTTTCATACATTTGACTGCATGGTGGTTTTACATGCTTTATTTTTATGTTCTGAAGTTTATATGTTTGGAATCCTCGTTTTGATACTTTCGAAATGGTATATTATGAACCTGATTCCGACCTACGGTTGATGAGAAAAAGAAAACCCTAATTTGGATTCGTTTTGTGTTTTTTGGTGGCTTAAGGAAGAAGATAAAACGCATAGTTTCTGCACTTCCACTCTCATTAGAGAGAGAGTGTGTGTGCTACACTTCGTTATTTGTGTTTGTTAAATGCCATTTTTGAGTCCACCAATATTTTAATTTTGGAAAATGGAGTCCAGCAGCACTAAGACTGGAACAGAAAACACCCCGGAATGCGGCGCGTGATCCGTGCTTGTAATTATTATTTATGGAACAGGTATAGCAACTTTCCCCTCTGGTTTCACACAATCTACAAACTCTTATACTGATAATTGCAATAATTCTGTAGGTCGATTCTTTATTTAAAATTATTAAAGAAAATCAAGAGTTGACGTTTAGTATTCTTATTGCAACCAGCTTGTTTTCAAACTTTGTTTAAAAATCTTTCTTCCATCCAATTTACGCAGATTCTAGGAGAATATATACCCCATAAAAAAAATTATGACATACTTCAGTTAACATAATCTATCATATAAAACTTCAACCAATAAGCACTTTATTAAAACTGAAAAATTAACATGATTTTGGTTGCTAGAGTATGCACACGGTGTCACTCTAACACCGAAATGTGTATAAAAATGCTCTCCACATTAAAAGCAATTCGAATTGATCGTTATATTTAAGGGTATTTTTGGAACAACTATTACAGTTAAAAAAAAAGAGAATAAAAAAAACTTTTGGCCTCTAAAATTTGCCCTTAGTGTTATTATTTTAGTTTCATATTTATCAATTTAGTCCCCAATATAATACTGTGTATTAAATGGTTACGATATTTGGCATTCATGATGTTTTTGTTGGACTCAATGGGGTGATCTTTTTGAGTTGTGACATATAGCAGTTTTTTCATGAGAAGAATCATAGAAAAAGAACAAAATCTTTATTGATAATGTTGGAAATTGAGCCGGGTATTGGACTCGAATTTGGGCGCCCATTTGGCATGACCCATGCCCATTCAAATTACTCATGCAATTTGAATTTCTATTTATCCTATTAGGATAACCCACTATCTCCATCCAATCAATCTTATTCTATTAGGAGATAGGGATGTAAGAATATATATCTGATATATTTAATAGATATCAGATACATCACGTTGATTTACCCATAACATTTTTTCCCATACTCTCTCTAACTCTCTTCCATCAGAGAACGATCCAGCCTTTACACTATCAATAGCGTGGGTGATACTCATATTGTGGTCTCTGTCGTTGGGTGTTCTTAGTTCGTGATTAAAGAAGCACGCGATTTACCCACAAGATTCTTTGTTTCGGATTCTATCACGAAAGGTATGGCTTGAATTCTTTTACCCGCGGTGTTATATATATCTTGCATTGGTAGCAGAGTTATAAATGGGTATTTTCGTGCTTGTTTTTGGTGCATTAAATATGTGTATATAATTATATATATATACACATGATACATACGTGAAAAATTAATATTTTTCCGAACTTTCTCTGATCAACCAGAAATTTACATATGTTGTAATATATTTCGTGTAGATTATATCTGCCATGTTTCATGAAAATCTAACGATCGAATTTTGGAGAAATATGGACATTCATATTTAATTTTTTGTAACTTTGACTGCAAGCTGCTTTTAAATGCTTTGCTTTTATGTTATCAAAATTATATATTTGGAATCCTTGTTTCAATACCTTCGAAATGGTATATTATGGACCTGATTCCGACTTACGGTTGATGAGAAAAGGCAAACCCTAATTTGAGTTCATTTTGTGTTTTTGGTGGTATAAGGAAGAAGATGAAGTGTAGAGTTTCTGCAGTTCCACTCTCATTGGAGAGAGAGTGTGCTACACTTCCTTATTTGTGTTTGTTAAATGCCATTTTTGAGTCCATCAATATTTTTATTTCAGGAAATGGTGTCCGGCTGTACTAAAATTGGACCAGAAAACACCCCGGAAGGCGGCGCGAGATTCATGCTTGTAACCCTAGTTTATGGAACAGGTATAGCAACTTACCTCCTCCTGTTTCACACAATCTAAAAACCCTTGTACTGATAATTGCAATAATTCTGCTGGTCGTTTCTTTATTTAAAATTAATAAAGAAAATGAAGAGTTGACGTTTAATATTCTTGTTGCAACCAGCATGCTTTCGAACTTTGTTTAAAATTCCTTCTTCCATCCAATTCATGCGAATACTAGGAGAATAGGTACCCTATAAAAAAAAATTATGACATACTTTTGTTAACATAATCAATCATATAAAACTTCAACCAATAAGAACTTAATTAAAACTAAAAAATTAACATCATTTTGGTTGCTAAAGCAAGCACTCGGTGTCACTCTAATCCCCAAATGTGTATAAAAACGCTCTCCACAATAAAAGCTATTCGAATTCAACATTATATTTAAGGGTATTTTTGGAACAAATATTACAGTTAAAAAAAAGAAAAGGTTTAAAAAAAACTTTTGGCCTCTAAAATTTGCTCTCAATGTTATTATTCTAATTTCATATTTATCAATTTAGTCCCTAATATAATGTTGTTTACTAAATGGTTACTATGTTTGGCATTCGTGATGTTTTCGTTGGACTCAGTGGGGTGATCTTTTTGAGTTATGACATATAGTTGTTTTTTCATGAGAAGAATCACAGAAAAAGAATGAAATTTTTATTGATAATGTTGGAAATTAGGGTCGCGTATTGGACCTAGATTTGGGTGCCCATGTGGCATGACCTATGCCCTATTTAAATTTCTCATGCAATTTGAATTTCTATTTATCCTGTTAGGATAACCCACTACCTCCAACCAATCTATCTTATCCTATCAGGAGATAGGGATGTGAGATTATATATATCTGATCTATTTAATAAATATCAAATACGTTATGTTGATTTACCCATAACATTTTTTCCCATACTCTCTCTCAAACTCTCTGCCATCAGAGAACGATCCAGCCTTTGCACTGTGAAAAGAGTGGGTGATACTCATATTATGGTATCACTCCGTTGCTGGGTGTTTTTAATTTGTGATTAAAGAAGCACACGATTTACCCACAAGGTTCTTCGTTTCGGATTCTATCACGCAAGGTATGGCTGGAATTCTTTTTGCCGCGGCGTTATATATCTCTTACATTGGCTTCAAAGTTATAAATGGATATTTTCGTGCTTATTTTTTGTGCATTAAAATATGTATATAATTATGTATATATACACATGATATATGCGTGAAAAATTAATATTTTACCGAACTTTCTCTGATCAACCTGAAATTTACATATGTTGTAATATATTTCATGTCGAATATATTTGCCAAGATTCATCAAAATCCAGCAGTCAGATTTTGAGAAAAATGGAGATTTATATTTAATTTTTTGTAACTTTGACTGCATACTAGTTTTACATGCTTTGTTTTTATGTTGTGAAAATTACATATTTGGAATCTTTGTTTCAATACCTTCAAAATGGTATGTTATGGGCCTGATTCCAACTTATGGTTGACGAGAAAGAGCAAATCCTAATTTGGGTTCGTTTTGTGTTTTTTGGTCGCATAAGGAAGAAACTGAAGTGCAGAGTTTCTGCACTTCCACTCTCATTAGGGAGAGAGTGTGCTACACTTTGTTATTTTATGTTTGTTAAATGCTATTTTTGAGTACACCAATATTTTTATTTTGGAAAATGGAGTCCGGCAGCACTAAAATTGGACCAGAAAACACCCCGGAAGGCGGCGCGTGATCCGTGCTTTTAACCCTTGTTTATGGAACAGGTATAGCAACTTACCTCCACTGGTTTCACACAATCTATTAACTCTTATACTGATAATTGCAATAATTCTGTAAGTTGATTCTATATTTAAAATTATTAAAGAAAATCAAGAGTTGACGTTTAGTATTCTTATTGCAACCAGCTTGTCTTCGAACATTGTTTAAAATTCCTTCTTCCATCCGATTCACACAGATACTAGGAGAATATGTACCCAATAAAAAAAAAATTATGACATATTTCTAAATCATATAATCAATCATATAAAACTTCAACTAATAAGCATTTTATTAAAACTAAAAAATTAACATGATTTTGGTAGCTAAAGTATGCACTCGGTGTCACTCTAATCCCTAAATGTGTATAAAATTGCTCTCCATATCAAAAGCTATTCGAATTCATCATTATATTTAAGGGTATTTTTGGAACAAATACTACAGTTAAAAAAAAAAGAAAAGTATTAAAAAAAACTTTTGGCCTCTAAAATTTGCCCTCAGTGTTACTATTCTAGTTTCATATTTATCAATTTAGTCCCCAATATAATACTGTGCATTAAATTGTTACTATATTTGGCATTCGTGATGCTTTTGTTGTACTCAATGGGGTGAACTTTTTGAGTTATGACATATTGTTGTTTTTTCATGAGAAGAATCACAGAAAAAGAACGAAATCTTTATTGGTAATGTTGAAAATTGTGCAAGGTATTGGATCCGGATTTGGGCGCCCATGTGGCATGACCCATGGCCCATTTAAATTACTCGTGTAATTTGAATTTCTATTTATCCTGTTAGGATAACCCACTATCTCCATCCACTCTATCCTATCCTATCAGGAGATAGGGATGTGAGATTATATATATATCTGATCTATTTAATAGATATCAAATACGTTATGTTGATTTACCCATAACATTTTTTCCATACCCTCTCTCTAACTCTCTCCCATCAAAGAACAATCCAGCATTTGCACTGTGAATAGAGTGAGTGATACTCATACTGTGGTATCACTCCATTGTTGGGTGTTCTTAGTTCATGACTAAAGAAGCATGCGATTTATCCACAAGGCTCTTCGTTTCAGATTCTATCACACAAGGTATGATTTGAATCCTATACCCACTGTGTTATATATATCTTACAATGGGATCTGAGCTATAAATAGGTATTTTCGTGTTTATTTTTTGTGCATTAAAATATGTACATTATTATGTGTTTATATATATATACACACATGATCTATGCATGAAAAATTAATATTTTTCTGGACTTTCTCCGATCAACCTGAAATTAACATATGCGTAATATATTTCATGTAGAATATATTTGCCAAGTTTCACAAATATCCAACGGTCAGATTTTGAGAAAAATTGAGATTCATATTTAATTATTCGTAACTTTGATTGCATGCTGGTTTTACATGCTTTGTTTTTATGTCCTGAAAATTATATATTTGGAATCCTTGTTTCGATACCTTCCAAATGGTATATTATGGACCTGATTCCAACTTACGATTGATGCGAAAAAACAAACCCTAATTTGGGTTCGTTTTGTGTTTTTTCGTGGCTTAAGAAAGAAGATGAAGTGCAGAGTTTCTACACTTCCACTCTCATTAGAGAGAGAGTGTGCTACACTCCATTATTTTGTGTTTGTTAAATGCCATTTTTGAGTCCACCAATATTTTCATTTCGGAAAATGGAGTCCGACAGCACTAAGATTGGAACAGAAAACACCCCGGAACGCGGCGCGTGATCCATGCTTGTAATTATTATTTATGGAATAGGTATAGCAACTTTCCCCTCTGGTTTCACACAATCTACAAACTCTTGTACTGATAATTGCAATAATTCTGTAGGTCGATTCTTTATTTAAAATTATTAAAGAAAATCAAGAGTTGACGTTTAATATTCTTATTGCAACCAACTTGTTTTCAAACTTTGTTTAAAATTCTTTCTTCCATCCAATTCACACAGATTCTAAGAGAATATATACCCCATAAAAAAAATTTATGACATACTTCTGTTAACATAATCAATCATATAAAACTTCAACCAATAAGCACCTTATTAAAGCTAAAAAATTAACATGATTTGGGTTGCTAAAGTATGCACTCGGTGTCACTCTAATCCCTAAATGTGTATAAAAATGCTCTACATATAAAAAGCTATTCGAATTCATCATTATATTTAAGGGTATTTTGGAACAAAAATTATAGTTAAAAAAAAAAGAAAAGAATTAAAAAAACTTTTAGCCTCTAAAATTTGCCCTCTGTGTTATTATTCTAGTTTCATAGTTAACAACTTAGTCCCCAATATAATACTGTGTATTAAATGGTTACTATATTTGGCATTCGTGATGCTTTCGTTGGATACAATGGGGTGATATTTTTGAGTTGTGACATATAGTTGTTTTTTTATGAGAAGAATCATAGGAAAGAAACGAAATCTTAATTGATAATGTTGGAAATTGGGCCGGGTATTGGACCCGGATTTGGGCACACATTTGGCATGACCCATGGCCCATTCAAATTACTCATGTAATTTGAATTTCTATTTATCCTGTTAGGATAACCCACTATCTCCATCCAATCTATCTTATCCTATTAGGAGATAGGGATTTGAGATTATATATATATAGCGATCCCGGTTATCCCTTTACTGTTCTGTTGTTTTCCAGACGCGGTTCCGTGGAGTTGGTAGTTGTACCTATCGTATTGTCAACCTTTAAACTCTTTTGTTTGAGTTTTAGAATGTGTTGGGCTTGGTTGTTACAGGTTGGTAGAGCTTTAGCTCCCATTGTTGTTGTCCAGTTTTTGAATGGTCCGCTCGAGCGGGGTTTTCACAGTTTCAGTTTTTCGTGCCTCTGCAAAACTTCTGCAGATGTGTTTTCTACGCTTGAGCTGGTTTCTTTTGCTCAAGCGGGTTGCGCTCGAGCGGGCTTGTTAGCGCTCGAGCGGGTGGTACTTTTTGGAGTAAGTTCTGGGAGGGATAAATCTACGCTCGACCGGACTAGTTTTCGCGCTCGAGCGAGCCTTCTTGCGCTCGAGCGTACCTAGTTTTTGTCCTTGACGCTCGAGCGTTGTGTTCTCCGCTCGAGCAGGAGAGTCGTATATCAGTTGGCAGCTAGGCTATTTTAAATCATTTTTTACATTTCCTTTCTCTCTCTTACTTTCCCAAAACCGATTTTTGAGAGCTCCTCACTCTAAAACCTAACTTCTCTCTAGGGTTTGATCTAGTAGGAGTGTTTTCCTCACCTTGAGCCTTTGTAAAAAGTGTGTTGATCATTGAGGGCTACGTTTTGATCTGAGAAATTTGGTGTTTGGAGCACTTCCGAGTTTAGCTCTTCTTCTCATTGGGTTCTACATTTGAGGTAGGGATTTCCTTGTTCTTTTTCAATACTTCGTCTATAGATAGACATGTGGTAATTTTGTATTGCATGAAAATCATATCCATGTTGGATTTGTTTGAAATCATGAGGAGGAACCTAGGGTTGGGTGTTTGAAAAATGGTTATGTTATCATTGATGGTTGTTTTGGGCTAATTGGAGTGTAAATTAGCATGTTGTAGTTGATAGAAGAAAAAGCCCTAAATTATATTTTGATTGATAAATTAAAATGGAGGATAGTGAACCTATATTGTAAATCTCTATTGTTAATGTGAGTTGGGTGAAGGTGTTAATGCCTAAGGGGTTAACTTTGGCTTTGGAATGGTTTGAAATGAATGTAGTGGACTAATGTGAGTTACGGCTTTATTATCAATGGAATTGGTTTTGTAAAACAAAAGGAATGCATTTGGTTTTGTGACAACAAAAGGGACGGAGTTGGTATTGTGAAAACAAAAAGGTAACGGAACTTGTTTTGTAAAATGGGAAAAGTATTTTTGAAATACGAAAGAAAATTGGATTGTTGTATAGCGACCCCGGTCTTTTCCCATTTGATTATTGTATCCGGACTTAGGTTCCGTAGATTCCGTCATTGTATAATTGTTGTTGTCATTCATTATTTTCTTATTTTGAGTCTTGGGTTGTGTTGGGAAGTTTTGGAGCAGGTTGGTTGAGCTTAGGAACCAAGTCTAGTTGCCCAGATTTTGGCTTGTCCGCTCGAGCGGGGGTTTGGACGCTCGAGCGGGGAATACACCCATCCAGTATGTCCTGTGTAGTGTTGGCCGCTCGAGCGGGGGATTGGACGCTCGAGCGGGAAGTCGTGAGTGACGCTCGAGCGGGGAGTTGGGCGCTCGAGCGGGGACCTGTCTGCAAAAACTTCTGGGAGAGTGCATTCGCCGCTCGAGCGGGAGTTTGGCCGCTCGAGCGGGAGTCTGTGCGTGGCGCTCGAGCGGGGGTTTCCACGCTCGAGCGGGGCGACTGGTATAAAAATCCGAGATCCGACTTTCAGGATCATTTTTCATCTCCTTTTTGATTTTAAAACCCTAGAACCGTCTTCTCCCTCTCCCTACACACCTTCTCACTTAGGTTTGATCTACTTAGAGTGTATTTCTACCCTAAGTCCTTTGTTAAAAAGATAGAGTGAGTCGAGGGCTTCCATTTAATCTGAACGTTTGGTGGTTTGGAGCACTTTGGAATTTGGGTCTTCATCTTCATCTTATCCATTCGAGTTCTTCACTTCAAGGTAGGGATTTCCTACTCCATTCTATAAGTTTTGTTCTAAGGTTTGGTATTTTGATATGTTGGGAGTACTTTGGTAATTTTGGGAAAAATCCTAGTTGTATTAATAAATTAATTTGTATAATTAATTTAAGGAAATTTGGGAAATTGGTGAAATGCATGAAATTGAGGAATTCATTGATTAAATTGTGTAGTTGGATAATTTAAACCACTCACCTATTGAATTGTTGTTATATTTATTTTCAGTCTAGAAATAACTGTTTTGGGCTATCGGTGGAGGATAGTCGTGATTGTTGTAGACATTGCATGTGGATTAGGAATAACTGAAACTAATCACATTGGTTAAGTCATTAATTTTGACTATGGCATTGATACAGAAAATATGTGTATTGATTGAGCATTGCATTTGCATACATTGTTTTGTGTGTGGGAGGAGATAGGGGATGTACTCCACGGTTTAGGGGAAGATAGGGGATGGACCTCTAAACCGGATTTTGTTTGGGAGGAGATAGGGGATGGACTCCATTAGCATCACTTTTATGTGTGCTTATTTATATAGAAGTGTTTTATTGATACAACACTAAAATGTGTATCAATCTGGAAGTTTGAAGTGTTTGATTTGAGCTTGAGTCTCATTTGTTTGTTGATATTGAAAGGATGTGAATATGATATATGTGATTCACTGTTATAAGTTTGGCCAGGTTCTGAGCCATGTTGATAAAATTGGAAAGTAAAACGTATCTTTGGCAATAGTGTCATGAGACTGTAATATGAAGTAATTGATTATTTTGGTTAACCATCTGTTGAATGCTATTGCTTTATTCATTGCTTATATGTGGTTTAGTATATTTCTATTGGGCTGTGGCTCACCCTTTATGGGAACATCATTTTCAGGTTTAGGTGATAAACTACCTCCAAGGACTTAGCTTGGGAGGGTTTGGCTTCTGGATTGAAGAAGACTACCTTTAGTTAATAGTTTTGCATGTAAACATTCAAGCCTAGGGCTTTTCTTGTATTGAGATTAGAACTCATATTTTTGAATCCAAGTGCTGGCTTGGAAAGATGTAAGCCTGTAGGGCATTTTATTCGATGTTACATGTAATGCTTTATTTAGTAATACTCTGATGAATGAATTAATAAATTGTCTTCTTTAAATAATGCATGTCTGTGATATATATAATGAGTTAATTTTGAGGGCGTTACAACTTGGTATCAGAGCGTACCGGGTTTGAATACTTTGGGTACGTGGGACGTGATTAGCATCACATTGGGTTCGTCTCGTTTGATAGAGACTTAGTGTAATGTTATATGCTTGTGTGATAACATGTTTATGTGATTATGTGGGTATGGAATGTAGTTTCTGGGATGTTGATTGGACCCTTGAGTTTCTAGTAGTCTTGTTGGAAAGGCACTTGATCACTGCTGCTTCCAACCGGAACTATAGTAATGCATTGGGACTATCATTATCCGGGAATGAAATTCGTAGGTGCTTATGTGATTATGTGCTTACGTGGAATGTATTATTGTTGTCCATTGCATTAGGACGCGAGTGTTTAGCTTCGGCACATTTATTAATGTGCTAATGTCTCTGTTTCCTTTATTAGGATGTCAGGACGAGGACGAGGACGCGGTAGGCGTGGTAGGCCGGGTAGGCAGGAGGTGCCTGTGCCAGATGAGATTCCGGCAGTCCAGGAGGGAATTGGCCAGGCTAATGTGGCCGAGCCAGTAGGCCAGCAGGCTATGGGCGCTTTAGCTCGAGAGATAGCAGGAGCATTCAGGGAGTCAGTAGGCATTCTTAGGGCTGAGAATCAAGCTCAGGCTGTTATTGCGGATGCAGGACCTTCCTTTCTGAAGAGGGAGTTCTTCCGGTCTAATCCGGATGAATTTGTGGGTGATCCTAAAGAGCCGCTTAAGGCAGATGAATGGCTCGAACAGACAACGAAGACGTTTGAGATGCTTGGCATCGAAGACGAGGGGTTGAAGGTGACCTTGGCATCATTCCAGTTGAAGGGGGATGCGGGTCAGTGGTGGAAGTTCACTAAGGGGCGTATAGGAGGTACGTGGGAGGCTTTTGTGAATGCTTTCCAGGAGAAGTTCTTATCTCCAGCTGTCAGGGAGAAGCTGCGAGACCAGTTTTGTCAGCTTAAGCAGTCGAGTTCTTCAGTGGCCGAGTTTGAGGCTGCATTTACTAGTTTGTCCAGGTTTGCACCTGAGTTGGTGGCGTCTGAGGAACGCCGTTGTATTGAGTTTGAGAAGAAGTTGAGGCGTGGCCTCAAGCTGAGAGTTGGGGGAACTATGATTCGGGATTATGGGCGTATGGTTGATGCTGCAGCCCACATGGAAATTATGATGCAGGAGGAGGAGGAAGGACAGAAGGGCTCCAAGAGGAGTCAGGATGGTCAGAATGATGGTAGGAGACAGAAGGGTTTTAATCCCCAGCAGTCTCAGGGTAGCTTTTCTAGATCGACTTTTCCTGTACCGAGTGCTAGTTCGGGGAAAGGCAGTCAGGGAGACATTACCTGTTTCAAGTGTGGCCAGCTGGGCCACAAGTCTCCAGTCTGTCCTCAGAGGGGAGGAGTTCAGAGAGCAGCATCTTCTTCAGCTCGATCTCAAAGCCAGAGTCAGGGTAGAGGTCAGCCACTCTCGTGTTATCAGTGTGGTCAGCCAGGGCATATGAAGAGGTATTGCCCGCAGTTGGGTGGCACATCTGGTGCATCTGGTTTGAGGCCGATTCAGGGTCAGCAGCCAGCTCAGTCGGGTCAGGCCTCGAAGGCCAATCAGGGAGGGGCTTCATCGTCTCAGTCGGTGCAGCAATCTTATGCTCCTAGGGTTGAGCAAGTTGATCAGAGGTCGTCTGGGCGCGTGTATGCTGTTACCGCACAGGATCTTGTGCCGGCACCATCAGTTGTGAGAGGTACTTTCTTGTTTTGCAACTCGGTTGCTAATGTTTTGATTGATACGGGTGCATCTCATTCCTTTGTGTCTGCTGCATTTGCATCTGTTTTGGAGTTGGAGTTAGCACAGTTAGCATCTCCTATTTGTGTAGTGTCGCCTCTTGGGAGTGAATTGATTTTGAAACACGGTGTTAGGGGTTGTGATATAGAGGTTGATTGCCATAGAATCCCATTTTCCTTTGTAGTTATGCCTATGAGGGGTTTCGATGTTATTTTGGGTATGGACTGGTTATCGTCATACCGGGCAGTTATTGATTGCTACCGCCAGAGGGTCACTTGTTGTACCGTGAGCGGAGAGTATTTTCATTTTCTGGGGGACCAGGTTGGTGATGTGTTGCCACCGGGGTATGTTCCGCGAGGACGGAGTGAGCTTAGTGGTCTACTTGCTAACCTTTCGATTAGTGAGGACGGTGAGACTCAGATTGTGTTGCCAAGGGTGGTGTGTGAGTACTCGGACGTTTTTCCCGAGGATCTTGTTGGTTTGCCACCGCATCGAGAGATTGAATTCTCTATTGACTTAGTGCCCGGCACGGCGCCGATTTCTATGGCACCTTATCGTTTTGCCCCAGCTGAGTTAGTTGAGTTGAAGGTCCAACTCCAGGAGTTGTTAGATAAAGGCTTTATACGTCCTAGTGTTTCGCCTTGGGGAGCACCGGCCCTCTTTGTTAAAAAGAAAGGTGGTGCTTTGAGACTTTGTATAGATTACCGGAAATTGAATCGAGCTACGGTTAAGAATAAGTATCCTATGCCCCGTATAGATGATATGTTCGATCAGTTGAAAGGTTCCCGTTGTTTCTCGAAGATAGACTTGAGATCAGGTTATCATCAGTTGAGAGTCAGGGAGGAGGATATTCCAAAGACGGCATTCCGTACGAGGTATGGCCACTATGAGTTTTTGGTGATGCCATTTGGGCTCACCAATGCACCGGCAGTATTTATGGATTTGATGAACCGGATATTCCGGGAATTTTTAGATCGTTTTGTAGTCGTCTTCGTGGACGACATCCTTAACTATTCACCTTCAGAGGAAGAGCACGAGGAACACTTGAGGGTGGTGCTTGATTTACTTAGAGCCCATCAGCTTTATGCTAAGTTTGGGAAGTGTGAGTTCTGGCTAGAGGAGGTGAAGTTCTTAGGCCATGTAGTTTCTAGGGAAGGGGTGTCTGTTGATACATCCAAGACAGAGGCAGTGCAAGATTGGGTACAGCCTAAGAGTGTGTTTGAGATCCGCAGTTTTCTGGGATTAGCTGGGTATTATCGCCGGTTTGTAAGAGATTTCTCCAGATTAGCTTCGCCTTTGACTAGATTGACTCGGAAGGGAGTCAAATTTGTTTGGAGTGAGACTTGTGAAAAGTCGTTCCAGGAGTTGAAAGTTAGACTGACCACTGCTCCAGTCTTGATTATTCCGGAGAGAGGGTTGGGTTATGCAGTCTATTGTGACGCCTCACGAGAGGGTCTTGGTTGTGTGTTGATGCAAGAGGGGAAAGTAGTTGCCTATGGCTCACGTCAGTTGAAAATTCAAGAGAAGAATTACCCTACGCATGATTTAGAGTTAGCAGCTGTGATATTTGCCTTGAAGATTTGGAGACATTATCTTTACGGTGAGAGGTTCGAGGTATTCTCGGATCATAAGAGTCTGAAATATCTGTTCACACAGAAAGACTTGAACTTGAGGCAGAGGAGGTAGATGGAATTTATTGAGGATTATGACTTTGAATTGCATTATCATCCGGGAAAGGCCAATGTGGTGGCCGACGCCCTTAGCAGGAAACCTGTTGGTGATATAGCTAGTATAGCCATCCGAGAGTGGGAGATGTTAGGTGCACTTGGAGAGTTTGATTTGCTTCTAGGCGAATCCGTTGAGGCTGCGGCCTTGTTTTCTGTTGTTGCGCAACCTACACTTGTGATTCGAGTGTTAGAGGCTCAGAGGGGCGACCTTGAGGTAGAATCCCTCCGTGAGAAGATTTCTGGTGGGAAGGTTAAGAAAGGTTTGACGGTGTATCCCGACCTGAGTGTGAGATACCGAGACCGTCTGTTTGTGCCGGAGTCTCATCGAGAGGAGGTACTCCGAGAGTTTCATCATTCACGCCTTGCGGTGCATCCGGGAGGTACTAAGATGTATCGGGATTTGGGTCGCCAGTTTTGGTGGCGGGGTATGAAGAGAGATGTGGCAGCTTTCGTGTCTAAGTGCCTTACTTGTCAGCAAGTGAAGGCCGAACATCAAAGGCCAGCGGGTTTGTTGCAACCCTTGCCTATTGCCGAGTGGAAGTGGGAGCATGTCACTATGGACTTCGTTGTAGGTCTTCCGAGGACTCAGCGGGGCAGTGATGCTATTTGGGTGGTTGTAGACCGGCTGACTAAGTCGGCGCACTTCATTCCTATGCGCGTTAGAGATTCAGTAGATCATCTTGCTGACTTGTATATTCGGGACATAGTGAGGTTGCACGGGGTTCCAGTGACGATCGTCTCCGATAGGGACCCTCGTTTTACTGCCATATTATGGCAGAGCTTGCAGAGCGCCTTAGGTACTAAGTTGACCTTTAGCACAGCTTATCATCCTCAGACTGATGGGCAGTCCGAGCGTACTATTCAGATCCTTGAAGATATGCTTCGGGGTTGTGTTCTTGACTTTAGCGGGTCATGGGAGAGGCACTTGCCATTAGTGGAGTTTGCCTACAACAACAGCTTCCAGTCTAGTATCGGTATGGCACCGTTTGAGGCCTTATACGGTCGACCGTGTAGGTCTCCTGTTTGTTGGGCCGAGGTGGGTGATGCACCTCTGTTGGGTCCGGAGTTAGTAAGGGAAACGACGGAGAAGGTTGAGCTTATCCGTAAGAGGCTTGTTACAGCCCAGAGTCGTCAGAAATCTTATGCCGACCGTAGGAGGAGACCTTTGGTGTTTGAGGTGAGTGCTCATGTCTTTTTGAAGATATCACCAAGACGGGGATTGATGAGGTTTGGGAAGAGCGGGAAGTTGTCCCCTCGATTCATTGGTCCTTTTGAGATCCTTGAGAGGATTAGCGAGACTGCTTATCGTTTAGCTTTGCCGCCGCAGTTGTCCGGAGTACATGACGTGTTTCATGTGAGTATGCTTCGGAAGTATGAGCCGGATCCATCACATGTGTTGGATTGGACCGATTTAGTGGTTGATGAGGATGTTTCGTATGAGGAGAGACCGGTTCGGGTCTTGGATAGACGGGATCAAGTTTTGCGAGGCAAAACCATCCCTTTGGTCAAAGTTTTGTGGAAACATCACGGAGTGGAGGAAGCCACTTGGGAACGTGAGTTGGAAGTCCGCGAAAAATACCCGGACATGTTTGTCGATTTGTAATCTAGTATTTAGATTTTGTAATATTGTTAAACTTAAGAGCTTTACATATGTCTTAAGTTGTAAAACGTGAGTATGTTTTGATAAATGGGTGTATCTTGAAACTTGCTTCATTGTAGAAGTTTAGTGTAACATTGCATCTATTGAGTACATCGTTGAATGTGTTGTTTATATCATGCGATTGAATATGATATGGGAATTGTTAACATTAAAGGGAATAATCCATAATAATGATACAGGTTGAAATATATGTTGTTTTATATATATTGTGAGATACCATTTGATAAAGAGATGAAGTGACCAGTATTGGGTCAAGATGTTTATTGTTGTTATACAATATCTTTGAGAATTGAGAAAAATTTGTTTTTAATTACAAACTTATGCTTAATTTCGGGGACGAAATTCTTTTAAGGGGGGGAGGTTATAGCGACCCCGGTCTTTTCCCATTTGATTATTGTATCCGGACTTAGGTTCCGTAGATTCCGTCATTGTATAATTGTTGTTGTCATTCATTATTTTCTTATTTTGAGTCTTGGGTTGTGTTGGGAAGTTTTGGAGCAGGTTGGTTGAGCTTAGGAACCAAGTCTAGTTGCCCAGATTTTGGCTTGTCCGCTCGAGCGGGGGTTTGGACGCTCGAGCGGGGAATACACCCATCCAGTATGTCCTGTGTAGTGTTGGCCGCTCGAGCGGGGGATTGGACGCTCGAGCGGGAAGTCGTGAGTGACGCTCGAGCGGGGAGTTGGGCGCTCGAGCGGGGACCTGTCTGCAAAAACTTCTGGGAGAGTGCATTCGCCGCTCGAGCGGGAGTTTGGCCACTCGAGCGGGAGTCTGTGCGTGGCGCTCGAGTGGGGGTTTCCACGCTCGAGCGGGGCGACTGGTATAAAAATCCGAGATCCGACTTTCAGGATCATTTTTCATCTCCTTTTTGATTTTAAAACCCTAGAACCGTCTTCTCCCTCTCCCTACACACCTTCTCACTTAGGTTTGATCTACTTAGAGTGTATTTCTACCCTAAGTCCTTTGTTAAAAAGATAGAGTGAGTCGAGGGCTTCCATTTAATCTGAACGTTTGGTGGTTTGGAGCACTTTGGAATTTGGGTCTTCATCTTCATCTTATCCATTCGAGTTCTTCACTTCAAGGTAGGGATTTCCTACTCCATTCTATAAGTTTTGTTCTAAGGTTTGGTATTTTGATATGTTGGGAGTACTTTGGTAATTTTGGGAAAAATCCTAGTTGTATTAATAAATTAATTTGTATAATTAATTTAAGGAAATTTGGGAAATTGGTGAAATGCATGAAATTGAGGAATTCATTGATTAAATTGTGTAGTTGGATAATTTAAACCACTCACCTATTGAATTGTTGTTATATTTATTTTCAGTCTAGAAATAACTGTTTTGGGCTATCGGTGGAGGATAGTCGTGATTGTTGTAGACATTGCATGTGGATTAGGAATAACTGAAACTAATCACATTGGTTAAGTCATTAATTTTGACTATGGCATTGATACAGAAAATATGTGTATTGATTGAGCATTGCATTTGCATACATTGTTTTGTGTATGGGAGGAGATAGGGGATGTACTCCACGGTTTAGGGGAAGATAGGGGATGGACCTCTAAACCGGATTTTGTTTGGGAGGAGATAGGGGATGGACTCCATTAGCATCACTTTTATGTGAGCTTATTTATATAGAAGTGTTTTATTGATACAGTACTAAAATGTGTATCAATCTGGAAGTATGAAGTGTTTGATTTGAGCTTGAGTCTCATTTGTTTGTTGATATTGGAAGGATGTGAATATGATATATGTGATTCACTGTTATAAGTTTGGCCAGGTTCTGAGCCATGTTGATAAAATTAGAAAGTAAAACGTATCTTTGGCAATAGTGTCATGAGACTGTAAAATGAAGTAATTGATTATTTTGGTTAACCATCTGTTGAATGCTATTGCTTTATTCATTGCTTATATGTGGTTTAGTATATTTCTATTGGGCTGTGGCTCACCCTTTATGGGAACATCATTTTCAGGTTCAGGTGATAAACTACCTCCAAGGACTTAGCTTGGGAGGGTTTGGCTTCTGGATTGAAGAAGATTACCTTTAGTTAATAGTTTTGCATGTAAACATTCAAGCCTAGGGCTTTTCTTGTATTGAGATTAGAACTCATATTTTTGAATCCAAGTGCTGGCTTGGAAAGATGTAAGCCTGTAGGGCATTTTATTCGATGTTACATCTAATGCTTTATTTAGTAATACTCTGATGAATGAATTAATAAATTGTCTTCTTTAAATAATGCATGTCTGTGATATATATAATGAGTTAATTTTGAGGGCGTTACAGTTGTTTCTTGAATGTTGAACACACTCATGTGAAGGATTGTAGCTTTAACTACCATGTTAATGTTGTTGTTGAGTCTGTGGTCTCATAGTAATTGAGTCTTTAATAGATGTGCTAAATATTTGCATCTAGAGGTTTGTCCTTGGTCATCGGTGGAGGATGACAAGGTTGTGTTGAATTGTCGCGTATGCATTATACCATTGTTGATGGAACATCGTATGTGATGAAGTGTTGAGGTACATTATATATGTATGTTTGCTCGGGAGGAGGTAGTTATGTGTTCATATACTTTAACACATTACTTGTATCTTGATGGTTTATGTATATGTGTTATCTATGTTGATTATGCCCTGTTGTGTTGGGTTGGTAGTGTTATACCTTGCGCTAAGAATCAGAGGTATCGTGACCTTCCAGCTAGCGCCTGGAGAACTGACTGCGCTGAGAATCAAAGGCACCATACCCTTGCAGCTAGCGCCTGGTAAACTGGCATGTTGTTGTGAGAGGTGTATCTTTGGCTTACTACGCACATAGCTCGTAGAGCAAAGTTTTGTTGTCGATATTTCAGTGTGTCTGGGAATATCATGGATTGTGTCAGTTACAGTTTTGGAGGGCCGAGTTGCCTCATTGTTTTATCTTATGCATGTTGGCGAGTTGTTATCTCCCTTTTTATAACGATGCATGTATAGATTTGATTGTATCGGGAAGAAGCCAAAATGTCATCTTCGTCTTTTGGAAAGTGTGAAGGAGAACGGTTTTTTTTTTTAAAGAAATATATATTTTGAAAAGGCATATCTGTGTATGTTTGGGGAATGGAATAGAGTAGTGGGCTTAGTGAAATTATTTCCTAAGGTATTGTTAATGTTATGATAGATTGGGAACGGGGATTAATGAAAAGAAAAGGAAAGATGAATCGCCTATGGCGTTGATTGAAATGGTTGTTTTCAAGAAAAGTTCATACTTATGATATTTTGTATAAATTGTCACATTACTATTCTAATATGAGAATGGGTGTTCATGATCATAGCTATCTGTATGTTGTTATTGTTGAGGGCCATGTTGAGATCCCTACTGGACTATATGTTCATCCCACGTTGTTGAATCTTTTTCAGGTGTTGAGCAGAATGTGCTGCAAGATTTGGGTCTTCTGATTTGTTGGCCACGAGGCCTCTCTTATATGGGCGGAATGCCATATGTGTAAAAGGGTTGCACCCTTCTTCTTGATTCCTTGTTAATGATGTAAGCCCAAGGGCAATTTATTTATTATACTCATGTTGTATTTACTTGCATACGAATGAGAGCAATGTTATTCACTTCTATGAGTTGAATATACGAGTTTATTTCTGCATGTTATCTCTGAAATGGAATTAAGTAAATGAAATTGGTAATACTCCGAGTAATAAAAAGTGGGGTGTGACAATATATCTGATATATTCAATAGATATCAGATACGTTATGCTGATTTACTCATAACATTTTTTCTCATACTCTCTCTCTAACTCTCTCCCATCAAAGAATGATCCAACATTTGCACTGTGAATAGAGTGGGTGATACTCATACTGTGGTATCACTCCGTTGCTGGGTGTTCTTAGTTCATGGTTAAAGAAGCACGTGATTTACCCACAAGGTTCTTTGTTTCGGATTCTATCACACAAGGTATGGCTTGAATTCTTTTACCCGCTGTGTTATATATATCTTACATTGGTATCAGAGCTATAAATGGGTATTTTCGTACTTGTTTTTTGTGCATTAAAATATGTATATAATTATATACATATATACACATGAGATACGCATGAAAAGTTAATATTTTTTCCGAATTTTCTCCGATCCACCAAAAATTTACATATGTTGTAATATATTTCATATAGAACATATCTGCCAAGTTTAATGAAAATCCAATGATCAGATTTTGAGAAAAAAGGAGATTCATATTTAATTTTTTGTAACTTTGACTACATGCTGGTTTTACATGCTTTGTTTTTATGTTATGAAAATTATATATTTAGAATCCTTATTTTGATACCTTCGAAATGGTATATTATGGGCCTAATTCGGAGTTACAATTGATGAGAAAAAGCAAACCCTAATTCGGTTCGTTTCGTGTTTTTTGGTGGCTTAAGGAAGAAGGTGAAGTGCAGAGTTTCTGCACTTCCACTCTCATTAGAGATAGTATGCTACACTCCATTATTTGTGTTTGTTAAATGTCATTTTTGAGTTCACCAATATTTTTATTTTTGAAAATGGAGTCCGGCAGTACTACAATTGGAACAGAAAACACCCCGGAAGGCGGCGCGTGATCCGTGCTTGTGACCCATGTTTATGGAACAGGTATAGCAACCTTCCTCCTCTGGTTTCACATAATCTACTAACTTTTGTACTAATAATCGCAATAATTCTGTAGGTCGATTCTTTATTTAAAATTATTAAAGAAAATCAAGAGTTGACGTTTAATATTCTTATTGCAACCAGCTTGCTTTCAATCTTTGTTTAAAATCCTTCTTCCATCCAATTCACACGGATACTAGGAGAATATGTACCATATAAAAAAAATTATGACATACTTCTGTTAACATAATCAAGCATATAAAACTTCAACCAATAAGCACTTTACTAAAACTAAAAAATTAACATGATTTTGGTTGCTAAAGTATGCACTCAGTGTCACTCTAACACCGAAATGTGTATAAAAATGCTCTCCACATTAAAAGCAATTCTTATTGATCATTATATTTAAGGGTATTTTTGGAACAACTATTACAGTTAAAAAAAAAAGGAATAAAAAATACTTTTGGCCTCTAAAATTTTCCCTTAGTGTTATTATTTTAGTTTCATATTTATCAATTTAGTCCCCAATATAATACTATGTATTAAATGGCTACGATATTTGGCATTCGTGATGTTTTTGTTGGACTCAATGGGGCGATCTTTTTGAGTTGTGACATATAGTTGTTTTTTCATTAGAAGAATCATAGAAAAAGAACAAAATCTTTATTGATAATGTTGGAAATTGGGCTGGGTATTGGACTCGAATTTGGGCGCTTATGTGGCATGACCCATGGCCCATTCAAATTACTCATGTAATTTGAATTTCTATTTACCCTGTTAGGATAACCCACTATCTCCATCCTATCTATCTTATCCTATTAGAAGATAGGGATGTGAGATTATATATGTCTGATTTATTTAATAGATATCAGATACATTATGTTGGTTTACCCGTAACATTTTTTTCCATACTCTCTCTCTCTCTAACTCTCTCCCAACAGAGAACGATCCAACCTTTGCACTGTGAATATAGTGGGTGATACTCGTACTGTGTTATCACTCCATTGCTAGGTGTTCTTAGTTCGTGATTAAAGAAGCACATGATTACCTACAAGGTTCTTCGTTTCGGATTCTATCATACAAGGTATGGTTTGAATCATTTTACCTACTGCGTTATATATCTTACAGATAAGAATTAAGGTAAATTTTTACTTAAAAACCAAATCAATAAAGATGAAATGGAGAGTACTATAAACATCAAAGCAAGAACCTTCTTATCCCAATTAGGTTAGAACAAAAAGGCAAGCCCAATCATTTGTAGCATAATCTACCGGCATTGGTTAAAAAGAATTCAACTAACATGGAACTAAGAACAGAAGGAAATTAAGAGGAAAGAAAGAAGGGGAAAGCTCTCAACCCACTAGGGTACAACTCTAAACAAACCCAAAGTTCACCAACCACATCGAAACAGAGCCATCCAAGAATGAAACAAACCATCCAAGAGCATCGAAAGGTTAAGGATCCAACCTAACAGGACCCTTTTGACCATTATTTTGTTGCAATCACCTTATGTTTGAAACATGTAGTAAATGTCTTGTAAGGATTTTTTGAGGCATTAATTTGGATATCTAATAGTTGTATTTCATGGATATAACCTAAAATTTAGAAAGTGTTATGTGATTGAATTCATGTATGCTTGTATGTTTGGGCTGTGAGTTGTGAGGCCAGGATAGTTCTATTGAACAGGCCGTTATGCTTAGCAAAGCAAAAACAGACATGGCTTTTTTTTTATGAAAACTAGTACTGAAAATAAGTTTCATCCTTATAGGTGAGGAATTGGTAAAATATAAAGGTAACTCATAATCAAACACACAATTCAGAATTTAATTTAAAAACTATTTTTAAAACTCATAACCAAACAAACAACTTAAAACTCTTTTCAAAACTCTATTTAAAAAAACAAAACAAAACAAAACAAAACAAATTCAAAAATATATATTTTTTATTTTATTTTTTAAAATTATGATTTGAGTATGGAGTCGTATTTTGAGTTATGAGTTTTGAGTTGAATTTTGAAAATAGAAAATTTGTTTAATTATGAGTTTTGAAATGTATTTTGAGTTTTAAGATTTATATTGAAATTTTTTGGATTTATTTTTTTTGAATATTTAAAAATTGAAAATATTGAAATGTTGGAGCTAGATTGTAATGATTATAAAGATTATATAATTTACTTTTAAAGTACAAATTGAAGAGCTAGATTATAATGCTATACTGTCCAGGATACAAAAATACATATATATATATATGAAGGGAATACTAAGATTCTAGAAGATGTCATGGAGGATTTTATATATATATATATATATATTTTTTTTTTGTATTTTTAATCTGTAAAGAAATTTTTTAATAATTTTCGAACAGGTGATTTCATTGAAAAGTACACCATAATCAAAATTACAAGAAGAAGCTATGGAAAAAGTGATGATATTTTTAAAATTTTGCACTAAAATAAAGATACTTCCAAAAAATATTTTTCATTGTTTGGGCTTTAGTTTTGCCTATGATTGGCTTGAGCATGTACCAATCTGCTTATTCAAATTCAGAATTAAAATAAGAAGTTATAAGTTTTTTCATCAATCTAAAATTAATTTTTGAAAGTAACACTGAAATGGGGGGTGTTTGGGAAGAAAAAAAATAGCCCAATTTAGGCTAAAATTCACAAAAAGACAAAATAGGCTAAAATAGCTAATAAGACAAAATATCACATCAAACCCATAATCATTTCACTTTTTCTCTCACAAACATCACATCCAACCACAAAAAAATCCAATCATCTTCCCAAACACAAAAATTTTAGCCTACTAAAATAGCCAAAAACTAAAATAGCCTACTAAAATAGCCACTTCCCAAACGAGGCCGTTGTTTACAAAGAAAACTAAAAATTAAAGAGCTTATATCATGGTCAAAGGAAGGTATAGGCATACATGAGTAATCATACAATGTTTTGCTATGTTTTCTTTACTTTAGTATTGCGAATGCACAGGAATTGACTCCTCGCAGATGCATATAATGCGCAATTACATATTGTATTAGTTGATAGATAGATGACTAGTTTTTGAAGTTCTAATATCTATGTGTATTGGACATTGATCGATTTGTGATTGTGTGGTCAATGTTGTTAAGTATCCTGAAATTATTAAAATCGATGGCCAAGTTTTACTTAAAGTATAGCACATAACAAGAATTTTGAAAGTGTACATCCTAAATCCAAAATTATTAAAACTACTATTTTGTAATTAATAATTTTTCTTTTAAAAATATTACATATAATCTTATATTTTACTTTATTTTCACACTCGTAAACATAAGTGTGTGGATCTCATGTGCATTTATTAATGTGAGTCTTGTTACCTTGTGTTTTAGGATTGAAAAAATAAGATAGAAAAAAGATTAGCATCACTTTTTTTTTCTCTAATAAAAAAGCAAAAATAAAAAAAAAATACCACATAAACTTATCTAATCTCAAGAAATCAAAAATGCAAAATCAGCTAAACCCATCAATAGTATCCACAACAAAAACAAAAAACAAAAGTACAATCTGCAAACAATACTAATGCTGTGTTTGGTTCAGGATTTAAGAAGAGATTTGAAAAAAGAAAGGGAAAAGGTGTATGAAACTGTTGGAAATAAAATGGATCACACAAAGGCTAGAGATATTGAAGAGGGAAGATGAATTCTTAACACTAAAATCTTTTGATTCCACCTACTTAAAACACTTAGGTACATGAGTTATTTATAATCTCTAATGAACAAGCCAAGAGACCAATACATATAACGCTCCGAAAATTGGGCAGGGTATATCTATTTATGCTACAAAACCCACCTGATAGACAAACACATATGTATAGCCAACTATTCCATACATTCATTTCCATTAAATCCCAAATGCCAAATACATGCTATTCACATCTCAATGCCCCAGTTCCAATCCCAAGCATGCACTTTACAACAAGTATGAAATGAAAGCCAAACAGATAATAAGTGCCCTACAGGCTTACAAATTTATCCAAGAACATTCTTGGTTACACAAAATGGAGTTTCAACCCAACACAAATACAGCCATGGGCTTATATTCAACAAATAACAATAAAATGAAAATGAAGCCTCAGCTCCGAGTCCTCCCAAGTCAATGCCTTGGCGGAGGCATAACACCTGTACCTGAAATGATTTCCCTTATAGGGTGAGCCACAACCCAGTAGAGATATACTACACAACATATGAACAATGACAAGACTAAAGAGGAGTATGCTCATGATAAAACATTTTATCTCTCTTTTTATAAAGCATGCAATGCTGAGATGCAACAACAAATATAAAACCATTTCCATTCTAAACCATATCTGTTACATGAATACGGGCCCTGTGAATCTCTAGGTGAGTGTCTGCAAGTAGGATCTAATGCACTACCATTGTCATTTTTACCAGTAAATTGGAAGGCTCGACACCTAACCGTGCGATTCCACACCCCCTACCCAGATTCACCAAGTATTCATCTTTTCGCACATAGATACATTTCCAAACATTTCTCAAAAACAGATACATTTCCAATGAAATGAATGTAATGCAATGTCCAATGCAACAAATGAGGAATGTGGTTCAATTTACCTAAGTCTCATGCATTTCTACAACAATCATGGC
Organism: Camellia sinensis; assembly: GCF_055761805.1. Taxonomy (NCBI): domain Eukaryota; kingdom Viridiplantae; phylum Streptophyta; class Magnoliopsida; order Ericales; family Theaceae; genus Camellia; species Camellia sinensis. The sequence goes on from NC_138963.1 coordinate 149,887,225, forward strand.
TATCTTCTACCGATAGTTCAAAATAGATATTTCTAAATAGATATTTAAACAATTAAGTTTCAAAAAAATTTTCGACAGATACAATCTATTCCACATCTCATCAAATATGAACAACTACACTAGTTTTCATATCACAATCACGTCTAGTAACCTCTCAAGGTCCATTTCAAACCGTGTCGGTTTTATTCCAACAGATAAATTAAGCAAAATAATACCGTTAATGCCCAAGAAAACATCATTTTCTTTCCAAACTCATTCTCCAAGAATTATTCAACTATGACTTCCTATTTTGATCAAAAACCCCAAAAGTTAAACATAATTCCTTTGTTTTCTTTAAAAATACTCTTTTGGTCGCAAACTGGTAAAAATTTCAAAACCGATCGAGTCGAAGTCTGTTTTTGTTCAAATTTAAAACAAAGCTCTTTCATAACCTTACAAACATATTCCAAGTTTACACTTTCGCAATTTGGGCATCAACTTTTTATTTTTCTCAAAATTTCTCTTTTAAGCAAATAAATCACAAAATTTCTAAAAATTCTAATTAAATTATATGCAACTCTAAACTCCATATAATCAAGTAAAAGTGCATAAAGAAGTGTAGGAAAAATCCTTACCTCAAACCAAGAAGCTTTCAATTTTTTTTGGCAACAGAAATTAAATTTTCTTGGAGCCAAACAACGCCTTTTTCGCCCTTTACGTTTTGATCCAAAGCACTTCAATTTACAACCCCAGCAGAACCTGACTTGCAACAACCGACATTTCTCAAATCTAAAAATTTCAAGGAATTGTCCTCAGCAGTTAAATGAACTCTAAATAATTAGGATATCCTTAAAGATAATCAATTCCAAGATCAAATGATAGAGAACCCAGAATGCCAAGCTGTGGTGGGGTCGCATCATGAATCATCTTTCTTTTGGGATCTATGTCAAAAACATGAACACCATTATCACTGGCATAATATTTGAGATTAGGATCTATCCCAATGCCAAGCTCCAACACTGTCTTAGCCTTTCCCCTCAAATTTGTAAAGATCTAAGACTTAAAACCCGCAACCTCTGTCTCATATGCTTCATTGCCCTTGTCCAAGATAAATACATATAATTCCTCATACCAATCTGGACTTGGAGGGTGAATACTGTTTAGCACATCCCCGGGATCGTCGAGAGGCAGAGGAGAAGCGGAGGAAGAAGGAATAAAATGAAACACATTGAAATCACGAACCATCCATAGCAATATCGTTGCTATTTGGGTTAGGCGGGTTTTTCCCCAAAACGGACTCTAGATGGATTCTGATGAGTCTGGATTGCACCAAAAGTGAACTCGTGAGGAGCAATGTCTAATAGTGGACGAGAAAAAATGGACGGAGCACTGGGATTGTTGAAAGTAGGGAGAAGGACCGGATCGTTTGGCTTTGGGAGGCCGAAGTTGAAGGATGGGACAGCGGATGACGTGAAGACTGGCAAGACCCCCGTGTTGTTCTTAATCAACCCAAAGATCTTCTGCTCATTCTCCTGTAATTGTCGGTAGACAACTTGAGTTAATTCAATAGGTGGTCTCCAATCTATCACCCATTGGTAACTCTGTGCAAGTCTCCATCCTTTGCTCTTCATCAAAAAGCTATCACAATGCCTGGCGATCTGCTTTTTTTCCCAAACATGCAGTGGACAAGAACTCGTGCCCTATCCCTTTCACATTGCTCTAGAAATTGGATGGCATCATCAAATTGTAAGCTTTTGTCATCTTGGAGACAATGATAAGTAAAGGAGTTCTTATAAAGATTTTGACAAGAAGGCACCAAATTAAGAATCCGAGATATCCCCTGGGTCTTGAGAGGTTATGTTTATCATTAATAGTGGTGCAAGTCAATGAGTGGCCAGAGAGAGATCTCTTAAATAAAACCCTTCCCACTCACTCTTGTCCCAGCCTTTTCTCTCTAAAGAAAACATTCCATTGCCCCACACATTTGGATCCTGATCTCTCTATCTTTTATTTATTATTTTTTTTTAAAAAAAAAATTCAGGTCATCACAATACATCTTCTACATCCAATGTACCATACATGAATCTTCCTAGATACATTCATCCTAGGAATACATGAATCTCAAAAATACATGAACATTGACAATACATGAATAAAATATAAATAGATACTTCTAGAAAGTGTGTAAATTAATTGAACTAAAATCATGTTTATTATTTCAACACCCCCTTTTAAACTTGGCTTTCTATAAGTCCGAACTTGGTGAAGTCTTCATACTTGAGAGGCTTTGTGAATATGTCAGCAATTTGATCATTAGATTTCACAAACTTGAGTTGTACCTCCTTCTTCGCAATGCATTCTCTAACAAAATGATACCTCGCATCAATATGTTCACTTCGATCATGAAACATTGGGTTCTTGGCCAAGGCAATTGTTGACTAGTTATCAACCAAGATCTATGTTGCTTCCTCTTGTGAAAATTGCAAATCCTTCATCAAATTCCTCAGCCAAATTGCATGACAAGTGTATGATGTAGCAGCAACGTACTCAACTTCACATGTAGAAAGTGCTACTATTGGTTGTTTCTTTGAACTCCAAGTAAAAGTTGTATTTCCTAAGAAAAACACAAAGCCAGTAGTGCTTCTTCTATAGTCCAAGTTTCCAGCCCAATCACTATCACAATAGCCAACAAGCTTGTACTCATTTGAGGATGAATAAGATAAGCCAAAATCAATTGTTCCTTTAACATAACGAATAATTCTTTTTGCAGCCTTAAAGTGAGTCATTGTTGGTGTTTCCATAAAGTGACTTACTAACCCAACTCCAAAAAGAATATCCGGTCTTGTGCAAGTCAAGTACCGTAAACTTCCAATTAGACTCTTGAAAAGAGTTGAATCAATCTGTAGGTCGGCTTTTTCGTGCCCCCTTTCGGAGGCTCGAAAAGAAAGCCCTACAGTTCGGACTCCCACAGTTCTAAATATAATCTCACAAGTGTAATGTGAAACTGATAAACACCAAAAAGTCTAAATCCAGCAAATCGTTTTGGGAAATTGATTTTGAATCAAAAAGTATCAAAATTGGACTGTTTGCCAGATACAGAGTCGCCACCTATATATTTTATTTTTGGAAAAATTTAGGAAACCCATGACTCGTGCCGAAGGCCACGTGTCCGTCATCACCAAAGTTGCCTCGGCTCGGGAACTTAGGTATGAGAGGGGAAGGTCAAGAATTGAGCACCTGCGCTCACCCGATCAAAGATCGGCCTCTACTAATCATGATATGATTTTTTATAAACATTATGTGCTCTTGTTCCGGTTGTTAGGCTAGCATTACTACGTGATGCGCATAAGCAAGTATAGACTAGTTTGCTCAATTTGAAACAATTCAACTCATGTTTGTTTGCGAAAATGGTTTGAATTTGCCATCTTAAGTGGCCTTAAAAGTTTGCGAATTTGCCACCAAACATAGTGGGCTTAAAACTGATTTACCACTTAACAAAATGGGCTTAAAACGCACATTCGTTTAATCGTTCTAATTCAAGCAACAAGCCTTCAACCACAGGCATTCAAGCAGTTCAGCAAATAAGCATTTAGCCTCATGGAAAGCATGCTAATCATGGCAACACTCACAATCATGCAAATATGCTAAAGCATAAAAACTCACCTAGTACTCCAAGCTAAGAATATATGAGTTAGAAAAATATGCATGATTCCTAATTGTACAAGATGCCTAATGCAACACATGCGATATGCAACTTAATAGGCTCAACTACTAATATGGCATATGAAGCAATTTGATAACATACGGTTAAACACGTACTCAAATAAGGTATTGAGATAACAATGCAGTTTGAATGATGCGTCGAGCCTCGATGCATGCAATACGAATGAATGGATGTAAGCATAAGGTATGCTAATTAAAACATGTCCCTAATCTAACCATCAAAAGCGGGTAAATAAAAGGGAGAAAGATGTGGGGTTGGAAGATATACACGCACGCACGCACACTTATTACAACATTACGCCCTTGCGACGGAAAATCCGAATGAAACTAGCTAAGCCACACTACTTAACTAATTATTACAACACTTTGAATAAATAAAAAACTTACTCTAAGCTAATTAATTATTACAATACACTTAACTAATTAATCAATTAGACTAAGCTATTTAATTAATTAATTACACAACATTAGCTAGTCTACTTAAATAGTTACAACATTTGCATGAATTAGCTACAACTAATTAACTAAGCATATTAACTAAATGGCCTCGGGAAACGAGAGATGCATGCATGCTTGGTTTTTTCACTCGAAGAACATCCATTGTCTGCCACTAATTGCCTCTGTTGCACAACACTTACACTATTTTCCTCCTCCAGATCAATATTGCTCTGCTTCAGAAGCACAATACTGAATTTTTCACTGGTGGCCGGCCGGCCATAGATGAGGGTTTACTGGCCAACACTGAGGGGTTGCCGGCCACTGAAGAGGGTTTGCCGGCCACTGAAGCCAGGTCTTTCCTTGCTGCAATAGAGGACAAAATAGAGCAAGAAAGTGGTGGTCTCACATGTTGTTTGTACCATGTATCACCCCTTATCATCAACACAAGCTCAAAGGAGTGATACATTTGGCCCTCAAACCATCAATTAAGCAATTTCCATGCATGATGGCTAACGGACCAATTTGTACAAGTTCAATGAATGTAAAACAAGACTCGAATGCCATTACCCTATCATGCATGATCAAGGGAAACGGAGACCTAGGAAAGTGGCACATTTCATCACTTTAGAGTATGAAATGTCTCATTGTCCTTATGTTCAAATTAATGTCTGATTTGAACACATGCAATTTAACACAAAGAAATGCTTATCTTGCCACTTTTACTTGCCAATTTTGTTTACACCTTTTAGTTACCAAATCATTCTTTAATCAATTTGTCCATTGGTGTGTGTCCTCTAAGATGAAAGAAGTGTCAACCAAGGGACAATGTAAGGAAAGAAATAGATCATGCCATTGATAATGAACCCTCAAAGAGGATTACACCATTAAGCATGACCTCAATCTCAAGCTTAAAGGATCCCAAGCTTGAAACAACCCTCAAAAGCAAATGAAAGAGTGAAGCAAAGAGGGAGGTTGCAGAGTTTATAGTGCTGAAATGGAGTGATAAAACAATACCAAAAGATGCTATCAACTCAAACAAGAGGTGTCTAAGACCCTAAAACACCAATTCGTGAAGACTATTACACTACAATCATGCAAAACAAGACTCAAATGAACTAACCAGCCCAAAATAAAGCTAAAGCAGGTTATTTCAGAGGCTAAAACATGCTGGACTTGAGCTAAGTTAAGGTAGAAAAACATGCCAACATATGGAGTTAACTAAGCATGCAAACAACACACAAGGAGGGGAGGCTAACCCCTCTGAATTTGGATTCAAAAAGAGTTTTTTGCCACTAAAAAACCTCTGAAATTCAATGGTTAAAAGGGCCAAAAAAGTTGGTTTGAAAGTGGTGAACAAATGTACAAAAGCTTTACAAACAAAGAAGTAAGAAATGTGAACCGCCCCCTAACTGAAAATGGCCTCAAACCACCACCTTTAGGCCACAAAATAGAGTTTTTTACAGTTCAAAACCAACCCCAAAATAGACCAAAAATAGTAGAAGAAGATGGCAAAGCAAGTATGTAAAACAAGCTAACAAAGCAAGTGTTATACCTCTTGAAGCCAAGGCACAAATTAGGCAACAAAGCAAGCCACAACCACCTTCTAAAGCTCAAAGAGGGTCTCAAGTAACCTCAGCCCAAATAGAAGCAACTTTGGTCGAGGGTTGATAGACAAAAGTGTAGAGGCACTAAGCAACCAAGCACAAAATTTCAAGAGAGAGGGAGAATTTTGTAGAGAGAGAGAGAATTTTGCACCAAAATTTTCTAACCCTTCACAATGGGGGAGAAAGTCCCATATTTATAGAAAAACAAGCATTTGGCTAAGTTATATCAATCCATACACGTTTATGGTAATCAAGCCCATTGTACCAACAACTAGAACAACTGTCAAGAAAATATCTGAGAAAAAGGCATCAGTGGCCGGCAGGCCACTTAGATGGCTAGCCAAGGCACACTGGTGCCCGACAGCCTCAAATGGTGGCCAGCTGGCCACCAGAGGAGGCGACCTTGAAGGCCAAGTACTGGTGCAAAACAAGGCTAAAAAAGGATAAGGACTGAAGGCTCAAAGTTGGTGCGTTCCACCGAGAACTTCGGGCACAAAACAAGCACACGCATGCATAATCATCAGGTGCATAAACGATGATGTCCAAGTCTTGAGGACGGTAAAAAATGGGGTGTCTACACAATCTTTTCTCCATCTTCGTACTTTGTTAGCTTGACTCCACATTCCACGGGGGTGTTAACAGGCTTGTAATCAATCATCTTGAATTTCTTGAGTATTTCTTTTGCATATCCTTCTTGAGAAATAAATATGCCATTCTCCATCTGCTTGACTTTAATGCCAAGGTAGTATGCCATGAGTCCAATATCAATCATCTCAAATTCTTGAATCATTACTTTCTTGAATTCCACAAACATGCTTGGATTGTTTCTTGTAAAAATAAGATCATCCACATACAAGCAAATAACTAAGACATCTCCATTTCCATGCACTTTAGAGTAAAGAGCATGCTCATATTGACATTTAGTGAAACCATCCAATATGAAATACTTGTCAATTCGAGTAATCCATGCTCTTGGTGCTTGTTTCAACCCATATAACGCTTTTTTTAGCTTGAAAGCCTTATCTTCATGGCCTGCGATCACATACCCCATAGGTTGATTGATGTGCACTTCTTTCTCAAGAAACCCATTCAAAAAAGCAGACTCGACATCCATTTGATAAATTTTCCAATTATTGTTAGCGGCAAGAGAAATCAACAACCTTACAATTTCTAAACGGGCAACAGGGGGAAATACCTCATCGTAGTTAATCCCAGCACGTTGACTATAACATTTTGCCACTAATCTTGCTTTGTATCTTTCTACCTCTCCCTTTTTCATTCTTTTTTTCCTTGCATACTGTACACACTGCATTTTTTACCGTCCTCAAGATTTGGACGTCATCATTCTAACACTCGATGATCATCCATGCTCGTGTTCGTTTTGAGTTCCTGAAGGTCTCAGTTGTGCGCCTTGCCTTGGAGCCTCTCAACTTGTCTGTTTTGTGCTTGGTTGTGGACCAAGAGCTTGTGGCTTTGTTTCTGAGGGAAGGGGGTGGCTTGTTGCCCAACCCTACAACCCATCAGCCAGGCCTCATGCCTATCGGCCTTTCCTTCTTTCCATCGGCCATCAGTGGTGGTCGGTCGGCACTTTTGATGGCTGGTCGACACTCTTTTTGGCCGGTCGGCCATGTTTGTTGGCCGAGGCCTTTTTATTTGCTTTTACAGATATTTTATTGCCAGCTGTAACAGCTAGTGAGCACAGATTTCATTCTCCATACACGTGTATGAAGGGATTGTAACAAGCCTCAAGCTTGTTCAACAAGCTTGGGACTTGGATTTCTATAAGAAGGGAGGTCCCTCTCCCTTTCCAGAGGTTCTGAAATTTTGGATTAGAGACAACATATCTCTCTCTATATATATATTTCTTCCTCTCTGTCTATATTTGTGCTTGTTTGTGCTCAAAAGTGTCATTTCTTCACACTTTTGCACACAAACATCTAGTGAAACACCTTCACTACTGAGCTGAGGTTCTTGGAAGTTGCATTTGAGTGGTTTAAGCTTGGTTTTTGCCTCTGAAGTTGCTGTTCTAAAGAGGTTCTTCAAGGGTGAGTCTCTTACCTCTTTAAAGCTTTGTTTTCATAGCTTATTTGGCCCTATTTTCGTGCTTCTTTTGGCTTAACTTTGAACTATAAAAAGCTTCATTTTTAAGTTTTCAAAGTGTTTATTTAAGGCCTCTTTGGTGTTGGGGGTGGTCTACCCCCTTTTGTGCCTTGTTTGGCCTTGTTTTGAGCCATCTCTTTTAGGCCTTTGGATCACCTTTGTTTGGCCTCTTCACCACTGAAATCCAGTGGATTTTCAGTGGTAGAAATGTGGTTTTGAAGCCCAAAATAGGAGGGGGTTTTCCCCCCTCCTCTTCTCTTGTTTGCTTATGTTGATGGCTCATCAAAGTAGCATGTCTTTCTAGCATGTTTTGGCTCCATCTCAGCATGCCTTAGGTCTTATTTTAACATGATATAGCTCTTTTTTGGCTTGGTTTGATTACCTCTTGCATGCTCCTTACACTTGTAGTGCAATCCTCCCTATAGCCTTAACATGCATCATGCTTTAGACCATCTTTTTATCATGTTTTTGGCTTCAGTCCAGCAAGCTTTTACTCATGTTTTTCCATACTTAAGCTCAGTTTGAAGTTGTTTTGGTCATGCATGCCTTGCTTTGTATAGCCATAGTGCAATCTTGCTCACTAACTTTGAGTTTCCAAGTCACTAGCATGCATTGCTTGGGCTATTTGCATGATTTAGCATCATTTGGTATGTGATTTCAGTGTATGTAGTGTGGTCACACTCTCTCATGTTTCACTCTTTCAATGCTTTGGAGGGTTTGTACTTTATGCCTTAAGCACGAGCCAATATGCATGCCATCTTGCCTAAGCTTTTGGGCTACCATTTCAATGTGTATTTGGGCTTATTTTGTCATGTTAGAACTCTTTTTTTTGTTGGTGAAGTCATCTCATGCTTGGTTTTGGTAGGTGTAGTGTAATCCTCCTCATTGGCCTAGTATGCTCCATGCTTCATGCCTTTAATTCTAGCATATGTTGGCTATGTTCAAGTATGTTTTTGGCATTGTTTTGACCTGCCTTGGGGCTGTTTTGAGTCATCTTGGCCCTTTGGGGCTTGCTTGATATGGCTATGGTGCAAGTTCCTTTGCTAGCCTTAAGCTTTAAGCCTCCTAGCATGCCTCATTTGTCTTATGTGCATGTTTTGGCATCATTTAACATGATATTTCAGAGCATATAGTGTTGTCACACTTCCATGTTTTTCACTCTTTAAGTGCTCTTGAGAGTTGCACCTTAATGCCTTATCCATGAGCCAATTAGCATGCATGCTTGTTTATGTTTTTGGACTTCATTTTCAACATGTTTTGGCCATTGTCTTGGCATGCATGAGGCTTGTTTGAGGTTGGTTTGGTCCATTGAGTGTTGCATTACATAGCCCTTGTGTTATGTCCTTCACTAGTTTCAATACTTAAGGACTCTAACATGCCATGCTCATTGTGTTTGCATGTTGTTGCATCGCATGATGTTTAGCATGTTGTTAGATAGCATGTTATTTGCATGTGTGTTGCATTGCATTGTGTTCGGATCGGATGTTGATCCAAACACGAGGAACAAGGGACGTTTCACACTCAAAGTGATGAAACGTGCCTCATTCCTTAGGTCACTAACACCTTTGATCATGCATGATAAGGTGAAGGTTCATCGAGCCCTATGTGTTATTTGTGCATTCATTGACATTGAATTGTGCAAACTTGGCTTCTTTCGCCATCATGCATTGAGATGCGTGATTGATGGCCCGAGAGTCGAGTACCACACTCCCTTGAGCTTGAGAAATGATAGAGAGTGTGGTGGTACACACATTTCCTTGCAAATACACTGCCATGCCTCTTTTTGTGCTCTGCTGCAGCAAAATGAGGAAATTCAGGAAATCAGTGGCCGACCGGCCACCAGAGCAGCTGACCGGCCATCAAAGCCTGCCGAACGGCCATCATTACTGGCCGATGGCCACCATCTTTGGCCGATCATCCCTCAACATGTTCCTGAGATGGGTCAGAATCAATCTGGAAGTTAGCACAATTTTCAGAGGTCTAAGGGTGTGCAAACAGAGGCATCTTGAGGCAAGGCGGTGGATTTCCTGGAGGACGCGACTGAGCATGCCTGTCTCCCTCACCCGCGAGGCCATTTTACCTCTTTACTAGTTAGTTGTAGTTAATTGCATATTTTGTAATTAATCAGTTTAATTAATTAGCTTAGATTAGCAGATTATTCAAATTCATTTGTGTTGTAATAATTAATTAGCTAGAATAGCACAGTTAATTAGTTGATTTGTAATTAATTAGCTTAGCGTAGCTAGTTAGTTGATTTATTCGTACCCTCCATCGAGAGGGCAAATGTTGTAATAAGTGCGTGTGTGTGATGCATGTCTTCCAAACCCATTTCTTTCTCCCTTTTATTTACCAGCTTTTGATGATTAGTTTTAGGGCAAATTTCAATTAGCATACTTATGCTTGCATGCGTGCATCTATTCATCTGTCTTGCATGCACCGGGCTCAGTGCATCATACAAACCGCATTGTATTTCAATACCAATTTGAATACATGTTATCTAGTTGCATTCACATGACATCTTAGAATAGCCGAGCCTATTTTAGTTGCATCTTTGCATGTGTTGCATTAGGCACTTAACAAAGCTAGGATCATGCATTGATTACTAACTAGCTTCTTTTTTGGCTTAGAGTACACTGTGAGTGTTTATGCTTTAGCATCCTTGCATGTATGTAAGTGTTGCCATGATAACATGCTTGCCATGAGGCTATTTGCTTAACTGCTATAACTGCATGAATGCTTGTGGATGAAGGCTTTATTGTTTGAATTGGAACAATTCATCGAAATGCGAGTTTTAAGCCCACATGAAGTGGCAAATCATCATGTTTTAAGCCCACTTGAGGGTAGCAAATCCGCGACTTAGCCTACTTGTGAGTAGCAACTCCAAGCGATTTTCAAAAAGCAAACATGAGATGTTTTGTTCCAATTCTTGCGATTGAGTCTATACTTGTATGCTGTGTGCATCACATAGTAAGCTAGCTAATAATCAGAATAAGAACACATGAGGTTTTCAAAACAACATATCATGTTAGTAAAGGCCGATCTTTGATCGGGCGAGTAGGGGTGCTCATTTCAGGACCTTCCCCCTCTCGTACCCAAGTTCCCGAGCCGAGGCAACTTTGGTGATGACGGACACGTGGCCTTAGGCACGAATCAAGGTTTTCTAAATTTCCCAAAACAAAATATTTAAATGCTCACTCTGAAATCTGGCAAAGCAGTCCATGTTTGGTGCTTTTTGATTAAAATCGATTGTCCAAAACGATTTGCCAGATTTGGACTCTTTGCTGATTTATCAGTCTTACATTGCACTTTGTGAGATTAGATTCAAAACCGTGACAGGACTCCGAACTATAGAAGTTAAGAACGACGATTCGCGCCCTCGCGCACAGAGCGGAGTTCAGGGCGGTCTACAGTTTCTAGCGACTCTGTTGGGGATTTAGAGAACTTGACTCGAACTCATGATATGTTATTTTATCTACACTTATGTGTTTCTTTGCATTTGCATTTGCATTAGTGTGCCTAGGACACCGTGTTTGCCGTGTGCTATTCCTGAACGGTTTGCTAGAGGCTGCATGCCATAAGGTTGACCGGTTGTAGGCTCTGTCACGATGGGAACACAAACCTCGGTTTTTACCAAGGCATCCTTTTTGACCATTCGACCTAGTGCATATCACAATCCGCAGTAACCATTCCAAACTAGCACAGGTTGCTTACCCGATTATAGGCTGTTTGAAAACCGCTGCGTGCGTAATGAAACCCTTGCTCCTGACAAGATAGGACAGGGAAACCCTACCCCTCCATAGGGGTGTTTTGGCTCTCGCTTGCTTGCTATGTGCTTTTAGAGTGTCTCTACAGGGAATGTATGTATCAGTTTGCAAGTCTGGGTATCAGGCCTGCAGGCATCAGTATTTGAGAGAATCAGTTTTACCTAAGGGTATCAGATTTGAGGCAGTGATTTGGGAATAGTGATCAGTGTTGAGAACAGTGTGTTCAGCTTACAAATGCCAACTGTGTGTTGTGTTTATTTAAGCCGAAGTGCTGTTCGTTTTTCTGCTTATTGTTTCCTTATTATTCTTTATTTATCTTTTTGCAAGGTAGTTTAGCATCATTGCTTCCGAACAGGCAGATATTCCCTAAGCACTTTGGATCAGAGGTCGAAGACTTTATCGATCCGAGGATCTAGTTGACGGACAAGCTGTGTTCCTTTCATTACCCTCGGTTGCTAGATAGAGGTCAGTTAGGCGCAGTTCATCAGTACATCAATTATCAGATCAGCGGTTCTTATCCACCCCACCAGTGTGTAGTCAGGCTGAGGTTTCTATTTCTATCGCAGAGAGAGATATACCTACTGCTCAGTCAGATCAACACCTTATGGCAAGTATGGAGGACATGATGCGTCAGCACCAAGAGACTATGCAAGCCATGCAGCAGGATGCTGCCCGCTAGGTAGAGTTTGCCGCATGCCAGGTAGAGGTTGTGGCTCAACAGACAGAGCTGATTGCCAGACTTCAGTAGCAGCAACAACTGCAACAAGCCAGAGCATTTTGTTTCGCATCCACTCCCGCCCCCACCTAGAGTTCCAATACTCGGGGTTACTACAAACGTCCAGGAAAATACGGACATCCCAACAAGGCCAGTTCCACCCCCAATCCTACATCAGCTGTCCAAAGCACCAGCCAATCTAGTGGATACACCGTTTGAATTTGAGATGGATCCAACAGCGCTGAAAGTGAGCAAGTTAGAAAAGCTATTCAAAAAAGCTCAATGTGGTAATTCTATTCCGGACATAGAGGATGGATACACCGATTCGGCAGTGACTTTACCGAACTGGCTCAAGAAGCTGCATATAGACCGTTTTGGTGGTTCTAGGGATCCCATGGTACACCTGCGGTTGTTCTCAGATATCCTAAGGCCAATGGGCCTCTCCAGATTGCAAAAGCCTTCCTTCTTCGGCCGGACCTTGTCGGGTGTTGCGGCTATTTGGTACGCAAAGCTGGAGGATTCTATCAAGAGAAGTTGGGAGGAGATGGCCGAGGCCTTTATAGTTCAATACTCCTACAACACACAGATCGAGATCATAACTTGTGATCTCGAGACAACCAAGCAAGAGCCGAAAGAGGGCTTCTCTGACTTTGTAACCCGTTGGAGAGCCAAAGCTTCTATGTTGACCACCAGGCCAGTCGAGAAAGATCAAACACGAATGGTTGTGCGCAACCTCCAACCCAAACTGATGCAAAAGATGATCGTCTTACCCCTCCCTACCTTTGTGAATTTACACGAGATCGGGGTACAGATTGAGGACGCCATGAAGCAGGGTCTGATTGACCACGAGAGAGAGCAGCCCAAGAAGGCATTCACCCGTAGTTCGAATGCAGGCACGAGTAATGCTGCAGCTGCCAGAACTTCCGATGTGGGCATGCTCACCACCACCACACCAACAACAGCCACACCCTTTACAGGCACATCTAGTGCCACCCCTCAACCAGCAAAATACCCACCTCGGGGCCAGAGGACTTTTACCTCGCTGTATATGCCTTTGTCCAAGGCCCTAGGGGTTTTAATCAGAAAGAAGCATTTGAAGCCCCTGGAGCCGCGGCCATTACCAAATAACCTCCCATAAACCCACAACCCAGCCAAATACTGTGCCTTTCACCAACAGCATGGTCATGACACTGACCAGTGCTTCAGACTGCATCATCAGATTCAGGATCTCATCGACAATAAGGTGATTGCACCTCCAGAAAAACCAAATGTCACAACCAACCCACTCCCACCACATAACCAAGCTCCACCACCTAAACACATCAATCTGATCCAAACTGGGGTTGTGCCATATGACCCTAGCATATATATCACACCCTCCCACCTACCCAAACCTGAGGTGTTCATCCCGAACAGCACAGACTTATGCATGTTGAGCACCTCCCAAACCCAACCTAAACCGGTGGTGGTGACTATCGAAGATAGAATTGGGTTGACTTTGGAGAGAGATAGGAATGTGGATTCAACGCCCGAGGGGTCTAGGAGCTTTGCGTGCAACCTGAGTGGTTATATCACATCAACAGATCAGCTTAAGCCGAGGGTAGAGTTGCCAGTTAGGGCAGAGATCAGTGTGGCTCGGGAGGATGGACCTAGTCAGGGGTTAGATAACCTAGCAGAACTAGAGAAGGATGTCGCGAATCTGCAGTTCTTTGACGAATAGGACCCTGGGGATGTGAGCATCAATTGGTTTGACCTGGATGGATCAGCAGAGTCTATAGGGTGGCTCAACGACGAGCCAGATATTGTTGAGGGACCTCAGCCAGAACAGGGGCAATCAGAAGTTGGAATATCTGCAGTGGTCGAAATGGCTGAGAATCAGGAGGGACCGCCGGAGAGCACCGGTGCAAAGAATTATGCTTGAGAACCGGGCAGTGTATGTACAGTAGACGCTGAACAAGAGACTGCATTGAAGAGATTAGAGCAGAAAAGGATTAAGGATCTTGAAAGGGCTAGAAAGGCCAAGGCGCCTGAGGGTGCGAAATGTGCTGTGAGCACCGAAACAGTTATAACAGAACCGGATAGCTGTCTGTCGGTTGCTGATGGCATGTGGTGGGAGGACGACGACTTATGTCTTGCCCACACCAACGAGGACTGGGGACAGAACCAACCGGATGACACTTGGTATGTTGAGGAGGTTGACCACATGACTAGGAGTGGGCGGTACTTCAAGCCCCCACACTTGGATCAACCAGCGGCGTCCGGCAAGGACAAAGAAACAGAGAGACAGAAGGAAAAACTGCTGGAGGAGGAGGCTGTGCTGAAACAGCTTAAGAAAATACAAGCAGACATCTCCATCTGGGGACTGCTAATGGCCTTGAGGGTTCACAGACAGGCTGTCCTTACAGCCATGGATAGGGCCAAACTTTCAATCGATACAACTCCGGAGCAGTTAGTAGAGCGGGTCTTTCCGAGAGGAGCTTCCCCAACCTTGACCTTCACCGACAAGGAGCTGCTGCCTGAGGGCTCAGATCATAACAAACCGCTCTATATCTTCGTGGAGTGCAGAGAGAAATGGATACCGGTGGTCCTTGTTTACATAGGATCTGCTATCAACGTGTGTCCGTCGAGGACGGCATATGCTATCGGGTTGAAGCCTGCAGATTTTGTGCCTACTGCCCAAGTGATACAGGTGTATGATAATACCAACCGAGAAGTGATGGGGACTACACAGATTTAGACTCAGGTTGGTCCGAGGTAACAGGATATTGATTTTCATGTCTTGGATGTTCCCGCCACCTTCAATCTACTCTTGGGGTGGCCGTGGTTGCACCAGGTGAAGGTTGTCTCTTCCACCCTACACCAAATGCTAAAGTACCCCCACAGGAAGGGGGTGGCAATCATTTTTGAAAATTCTTTATACATCCGCCGCCAAAGGTTTCTACACCAGTTCTGGAGATTGAGCATGGCACGGAGGATGTATTCTTGTCAGGATTTAACCTAGCTGAGGCCTGGGTTGTACAGAACATGATAGCTGTTGATGAAGGGCTATATGTCAGTGCACAGTCTGTCTACCTTATGAACAAGTTTCAGCACATCCCCAGGATGGGATTAGAACGAAGTGGCCGGAACGGCGTTGCAGCATCGGCCGAAGTACCGCACAACCCATATACTTTTGGCCTAGGTTATCTGCCTACCAAAAAGGATTGGGCGAGGAAAGGAAAAGAGATGGCTAGAAGAGCCAGGGTGACGCAAGCCGGGAAGCACTATGATTTGGTGCATCGGCCTATCCAGGGGACCCTGAACAAACGCTTTGTCCTGGAGGGAGAAGACTTCCCGTTCTGTGGCTTTTCGGAGCCATGGCTAAATGCAGAGAGGCGGTGCTTGTTGGGATTTGAGATTTTCTTCGATTTGCAATTGTCTGGGGATGAAGTTGCCAAAGAGCAGATAGACCCACCAGCTGAGGCTAAGCAGTGGAAGGAGGAGGACTCTGAGAGCACAAAAATTGGGATAGGGTAGCGCTGGCTTGTCTCCTCACAGATCCTCAGATCGTATCGGAGTGCTTAGGGGATAACTTCTCAGTTTTTGTGATCGGGAATGAAGCAGCTGTGGGCCCATCTTCAAACATTCTGGATGCATCCATCGCACCCTCCCTCGTCTGGCAATACGAGAAGGGCTTTTTATCGAGCAGCACCGGGTCAGATAGTAAGCTAGAATCTGATTCCACTGAGTCTGTGAGTCGGGATCAAGTTCCAGCTCGTCTGAGTCTGAGTCCAGTATTCTTGGGGGTGATAACCCGGATGCTACTGTCCTGCCCAGGTCGTCTTTTTCTTTTTCTTTTGAGTCTGTTGTAATAGAGGAATCAGGCAGACTAGATGTTACTAATGAGAATGGTATGGTTGTGGCTTCTGAGTACTTTTCTGTGCCTTTAATTTATTGCATTAATCAAGACTTTCAAAATTTTGATGAAAACGACGAGGAAAAATTCCTCCGATTTTACATCGTTTGATTGATCAAGAGCAGGAGAGATTTGTAAAACCTTTGGTTGATGAAATCACCACAATTAATGTTGGTACTGAGAAGGACCCGCGGCTGGTCCAGATCGGGTCCACGTTGTCTTCGGAGGAGCGCGAGCGCTTAGTCGCTTTATTAAAAGATTTCAAAGATGTTTTCGCATGGTCCTACAAAGACATGCCTGGAATCGATCCTGAGATTGTACAGCACCGGATCCCTCTTAAGCCAGAGGCCCGACCTATTAAGCAGAAGCTCCGAAGGATCCACTCGAACTGGGCTCTGAAAATTAAAGAAGAGGTCACCAAGCAGATTGACGCAGGGCTCCTATTGGTATCTGAATACCCTACTTGGTTGGCCAATATAGTTCTGGTGCCGAAGAAGGACGGCAGAATTCAGGTATGTGTGTACTTCAGGGATTTGAACAAAGCCAGTCTGAAGGACGACTTTCCTCTGCCGCATCGACGAATTAGTGGACTTCACTACTGGGCATACGCTGCTCTCGTTCATGGATGGGTTTTCAAGGTACAATCAAATTTTGATGGCACCCGAAGACAGGGAGAAGACTGCTTTCACCACCCCGTGGGGAACCTATTGTTATAGGGTGATGCCATTTGGGTTGAAGAATGCTGGGACTACGTATCAACGGGCTGCGACCACAATTTTGCATGATATAATCCATAAGGAGGTTGAGGTGTACGTGGACGACATGATTGTCAAGTCCAAGGAAAGAGAGGGCCACTACACTGCCTTGCCGAAATTCTTCCAACGGATCAGAGAGTATCGGTTGCGGCTGAATCCTCAGAAATGTACATTTGGTGTTACAGCAGGGAAAATGCTAGGGTTCTTGATCACACAAAGGGGTATCGAGGTCAATCCTTCTAAAATCAAGGCCATCTTAGAAATGCCACCACCGAGGACTAAAAAGGAGATGCGAGGCTTTCTGGGTAAAGTGCAATTCATAAGACGGTTTATTGCAAAACTAACCTTAACTTGTGAACCACTCTTTGGTCTCCTAAAGAAAAGAAAGAAGTTCCAATGGGATAACCAATGCCAAGTTATTTTCGAGCAGATCAAGCAATATTTACAGAACCCACCTGTGTTGTCACCGCCTGAGTTGGGGAAACCGTTGATTCTGTACCTGTCAGTGACTGAAACGACAATGGGCTGCATGCTTGCACAGGAGTCTGAGAACAAAGTGGAGAAGGCTATCTACTACTTGAGAAAGAAAATGTTGGATTATGAGACCGGCTACACTCCACTGGAGAAGACTTGTCTAGCCTTGGTATGGGCTACCAGGAAGTTGAGGCATTACCTATTAGCTCACTCTGTAATATTGGTTTCGAGATTAGATCCCATCAAATATCTCTTCGAGAAACCAGCACTTATGGGTAGGCTAGCCCGTTGGCTGCTTGGGAGAGCGGTAGCGGAGTTCCTAGCCGACCACCCAGTTGAAGGGGATGAAGCGGTTGAGATCTGTTCCCAGACGAGGCCATTCTGCATGTTGAAGAAGAGACTTGGACGATGTACTTTGACAGAACGTCAAACCAATACGGGTATGGAATAGGGGTGTTGCTGATAGCGCCCGACAATTCCCGCATACCTCTAGCATTCAAACTCCAGTTCAAACTATCGAACAACGAGGTAGAATATGAGGCATGTATTGCTGGACTAAAAGCCACCCTGGAACTAGGGACAAAACGGTTGGATGTCATCAGGGACTCAAACCTTGTTGTATCTCAAGCTAAAGGAGATTGGAAAGTTAAAGAAGAAAAGATGAGAATCTATCACCAGACCTTGGACGTTCTGATTCCTTGGTTTGAAAAACTGAATTTCGTCCATCTGTTAAGAGAGAACAATAGGTTCGCAGATTCATTAGCAACTTTATCTTCTATGATAGACATCCCTTTCGGAGTCCGGATGCGTCTGATCATCATTGAACAGAAATTCGTGTCAGCCTACGAACTAATTGCTGCCATGGATAAGGTACAAGATGAGAATCCCTGGTATTACGATGTATGGAACTTCTTGAAAAAGGAAGCATATCCACCAGGGGCAAATGCCAAAGATAAGAGGTCAATTCGAAGAATGGTTGCTCAGTTCATCGTTTGCGGGGGTAAACTGTACAAGAGGGGTCATTTGGGAATGCATAAGCTATGCCTTGATGCTGAAGAATCCAAGCGCCTGATGGAGGCCATCCATGGAGGAGAGTGCGCTCCGCACATGAGTGGGGTGATGCTAGCCTGGAAGATCCTTAGACAGGGTTATTACTGGTCAACCATTGAGGAGGATTGTATTGGCTTTGTTCGGTGATGCCACAAATGTCAGATCCATGCAAACCGCATGAACATTCTGTCGTCGAAGCTATACAACATGACTTCGCCATGGTCGTTTTCAGTCGGGGAGATTGATGTAATTGAGGCTATCACTCCGAAAAGGGTCCAACGAGCATGAGTACATTCTGGTAGCGATAGACTACTTCACGAAGTAGGTTGAGGCCCAATCTTACGTGGTGTTGAATGCATCGCATGTTACTAGGTTCATCAGGAACAACATTATTTGTCACTACGGGGTCCCAAATGAGATTATTTCGGATAATGGTTCCCACTTCAAGAAGGAGGCGATCGACTTGTTGGAGAAGTACAACGTGACTTTTCATAAGTCATCTACATATTGGCCGCAAACCAACGGAGCAGTTGAGGCCGCCAACAAGAACATCAAGCACATTCTGCAGAAGATGGTGGAAACCTACAAGGATTGGCCAGATAAGCTACCATTTGCTCTTTGGGGCTACCGGACTTCAATTCGAACTTTTACTGGGGCAACTCCATATTCCTTGGTTTATGGGATAGAGGCTGTTCTGCCTATCGAAGTTGAGGTTCCGTCATTACGGGTATTGGCTGAGTATCAAATAGCTGAGGCAGATTGGCAGCAAAGCAGGTTCGAAGAACTCATGCTCTTTGATGAAAGAAGGCTAAAAGCACTGTATCATATCCAGGGTTATCAATGAAGAATTGCTTGGGCTTTCAACAAGAAGGTTAAGTCCAGGAATTTGAAAGAAGGGGATCTTGTGCTCAAAGACAACTGAGCTCCCATCCACGACCCTAGGGGCAAGTTCAGACCCAATTGGACTGGTCCCTACATCATCAAGTCTATCTGGTCAGGTGGAGTTGTCGTTCTGATGGATTTAGATGGCCTTGAGTTCTCCCAGCCGATCAACATGGACAATTTGAAGAAATACTATCCCTAAGTGGCTCGCTAGGCCGAAAACCCAAAAGGGCGACCTAGGCAAAAGTTAGAGCATGGAAAATTTGAAATAATAAAAACTGAGCTCGCAAGGTTAAAAACCCAAAAAGGGTGGCCTTGGCAAAAGTTAGAGCGCAAAAGGAGAGTGTTAATACACAAGTGAACTTGAACCGAACTACGTATGGCTTGATTCCTATCTTCGGGATACGTAGGCAACTTCATTCTGAAGTCTAGCCATAAACACTTCCAAATCAACTTTGTCCAGGTGATCATGTTGGTCATCTCTGTCTACTCGGCATTCAAGGGCTCGATTGTGATCCCCAGTGCAGTGCTATTCAGACTAGGGGCAACTTTCCAGTTGATTGGATCCGGGGTTGTACATCTCAGTGATAGATCTCGGGCGTGTCCAGTTGTGATCCATATTGAAAATGGTTTTGAAAAGTTTTAATAAAAGTTAATTTTGCTCAAATTAATCTTTTTACAACTTAGACCATTTTTGGACCAAACGGAAAATTTTCAGTACCCACAACCTTCAATTACATTGATTTCAGTACAAAGTTCTCCTACCCTTGAATACAAATTGAAGTTGCTTTTTATTACATTCATAAAGAAAACTTGAAAGTACTGATTAAAGCAAATAAATTCAGGGCATGGATAAGTCAGGTGTTCCTGTGCCCCCTCTCAGAGCTTGTGGAAGCCTCTGATGCCAAAGTAGGCCCAACCTGCGCCTCTTAATCAAGCCAAGCTATGCACTCATCAGAGAGGGTGCAACTGAAAGTGGGAGCGGGGACCAGAAGCTCTCTCGTCCTCCATGTTGTGGCATACCGAGCTAGCTATACGCCTTAGACTGGAAATGCGGCAGGGTACTCTATCCCTTCCTCCGGGCAAGTCTGATCATGTCCGAATTGGCACTGGATTCGAAACAAGAAGTAAAAGACACAATGTGTCAGGCCAATCAACTGAATCCCGAGCTGGCGAGACATGCTGTAACTCATCGTCGGCAGATTGAGCCAAGGGCAGTGCCAAGCAATGTTGACAGCGGACAAACTGCACATCCATTCGCACCACCATCCCTCATCAGGGGCATCGACTAGACGTCGCCGGAACAAATAGCTGCGAGCTGAATATGATGGGCATGAGTCCACAACCTTCAACTTATCCATCAACTATATCTGGGGAGGGATGAAAAATGAGAGATTAAAGAATAGAGAGGTGCGCGAGGAGAGAAAAGTGAGAAAAGGGTTTTAAGAGAAAAACCGAGCCTGAGGGCCCAGTGATATGAGAAATATATGAGTAGGGAGGGAAACATTACCTGCAGCAGTAGTGGACTCCCCACAAATCTAGTTGTCTCCCGGCGATGGAAAGCATCCGAACCCATCAATGTCTCAGCTAGTGTCATGGCAATGCATCTCTTGCCCTCTTTTAAGCCTTGGGCAACCTCAATCAAACGGACGCTAGACCCTCCGAAGCCTGGGGCAAGCAAGAAATGAGACAGCATGCACAAACAGAGGGTGTGTCGCCGAAAACCCTGCCAGTGATGATCGTCGCGGTCACCGGCATCATAAAACTGACGAATCGGGCTTGGAATGTCCAGTTCTCCATCGCGGATCACAGACCGAGCGTCATGCAAAGTGAGTCCGCACATCCGTCCTAAGGCTTGGATGTGGCCAAAGCGGAATTAGGGCAAGATTTCTTCATCTCTCTGAGATTCCATCAAAGCCTGGAAGTCTTCGAAAGTGGGGCATAACTCTTGTCCGCCAAAGCTAAAAACATGAGTTACCGGATTCCAACACCTTGCTGCGGCATGGAGTAACGGAAAACATAGCGGGGTGCGGCTCAACGTGAATAGTGCATTTATTCTGAAGCCCCAAAAATTTAGCTTTTCCGAGCCATCCAAGTTAGCGATACAATTTGTGAGATTTTGGACAAGAAATGCTTCCATTTGGTGCAAAAAAAGAGTTGAAATGAAGAAACTACGAAGCTGGGGCTTTTATAGAAGATAAGGTGTTAAGTGGAAGACAGGTGGCAGAATTCTGGAGGTTCTTGCTATTTTTGGCCGATCAGCCAGTAATGATGGCCGACTGACCATCTTTTTAGCCGATCGGCTAGTTCTAGTGGCCGATAGCCCTTTATGATGGCCGATGGCCTTCCACCTTGGCCGATAGCCTCTCCTTTTGTTCTCTGAGCTGTCCATGTGTTGGAGGTGTTGAGAACTTGTGTCTTGTTCCATTTCGAATGGTTTTTGTGACGATTTTGCGAAGTCGTGCCTGTGTTACTTCGATTTGTTTATCGCGTTGTTGTATTTTTGTTTATCGAGTTATATTTTGCTTAGATTGTTAAGTTCTTATCTTGCTTATCGAGTTGTATTTACATTTAGTTAGCATGTCAAGTCCTTGTTTTGCTTATCGAGTTGTTTTGTCCTTTCAGTTGTCAGTTGGTTCACTACCTGATTAAGGCAATGCAATTTGAGTGTGCAATTTTCAAACAAAGTTCAATCTCATTTACATGTTGTGTGATGTAATGCGATGCGATGCTTAGAATGTAAAATGTAACACTTTTTCAATCAAAAAGTTGTTTTTCATTCCATCATGGTTTCCTTTTTGCAAAAGTACAAAGTTTTAAAGAAAATAAACCTGCCTGCGGCAGTACAATGTGCAAAAACTACAGGCAAAAAGAGAAATAAAGCAAGAAAAGAAAAATAAAGTGAAAAGCAAAACATCTGAATCGGCGCTAGACGCCGTAAGAGCGGGAATCCCTCCTCGTCCTCTTCCTCGACGAAGGCCCAGAACCGCCACCGTCAGCTCCGCTGCCTGAGTCTGAACCCGAGCCATCTCTAGCCTCATCTCCATCCTGAGACGACTCTGGATGTGGACTCACTGCCTCCTCATCAGACTCGTCATCATCTGGGGCAGGCTCCCGCGAACTACTTCCGGTATGAGCACGCCCCGCTCTGCTATGGCTGTGTGTTGGAGTCCCTCATCTCGCTCCCCCTACTGCTCGGGGAGGCACTAAAGGTCCGCTGAGGCGCCCGCAGTGGCTGGTGTTTGGAATGGGCCCTGAAAAGAGCAATTTGGCAAATGCATCAGTTATGCTATGTGAAGCTGAGTATGGTATCAAATGTAGTATATGAGTACAGTGTATGAATGCTATGAGCAGTATATGAATGTCGTGACCGGTGAATGATTGTAGTGTATAAAGGCCGTGGCCAGTATATGAGATGTAGTGTACCTGTGCCGTGAGTGGTATATGAGTACGGTGAGTCAAATGCAGTATTGATAATGTGATGCATCAAATGCAGTATGGAGCAGATTATAGAGGGTTTTGGGACAAAAGTTGAAAGAACTTACCGGAATACCGTAAATGCTAAGCAGGTCCATGCTCCTCTGTAGCATCCCCATCACCGAAGCCGACAGCTCCAGAGCCTGCCTAATGTACTCTATGGAAGCCTGCAAAAGTGTTGAGGTAATTAGTAATCTGTGGGATATCAACCGAAATGAAATGAATGTACCGAATGTAAAGTACAGCATATACCAGGGTTGAGCCTCGAACTTTGACGAGCTCATGATCAGCCGGGAGAGGAGCGATGGGTATCTGATAAGTCTCTCCAGCCCGTCCTTGGTATGTCACAATAGTGGGCAGGTCTGGCCACCCTGCTCTCTGTCCCCTCCGGGAACCCCTCCTGCCATGGGCCTGAGTTGCCCTCCATCCTCCTGCTCCTCCTACTGTGGCTACAGGCCTCTCTCTCTCACCTCGGCGAGCACTGGCCAGAGGCCGCATAAGATAAGCCTGGATGAAAATGGTGTAGTCGCCATCATCTCTGAAAAAGTCAGCATCCCAACCGATCATGAAATCGGTCATCTCCTAAGGGGTGTACGTCGCTGTATGCCTCATGTGCGAAGGAGGCGGCATCGGCACCACCGGCTCAGGCAAACCGAGGCTCTGTCGCAAGAATCCCTCTCCCAAGTACCATGCTCGGCAGACCGGACCCTCAAGCAAAACTCGGAATCGGGAAGTCTCCCGAGCGCCCATATACCGGTCTCTAACTGCGTCAGGCAGCACTGCCCAGGGCTGCCAAGTGATCTGCAAATGACAGATATACAGGTTGTTATCTGCTATCGAAAGTGCAATATAAAGCAAACCTCAAATGAACTATAAGGTTTGAAATACCTCCGCTGCGGCTACAGTATCAAAATATCGGCGAAAGAATAAGAAAGACTCTCGTGGCCTCCGCTCGCATCTCACATCATACCTATGATAATATGGAACCACGGGGGGGCATCTCTACCTCCGGCTCTGGAGCAAGCCTCGGGAAGTAGGCATATACCCATAACTACAGAATGTAAAAGGGTAATAATGAGTATGTTTATCAGTAAAGCAGTATGCAGATAAAGCACAAATCAGAGAATGGTGCGCAGTGTATTGTGCAGTGTGTGCAGTGTACAACCAGTGTAAAGCAGGTTGCGTGTTGTGCAGTGTGTGTGGTATACGGATAATGTAAAGCAGAAGGAAAAGATGTACCTCCCAAACTCTCCAGTAGCCTCCTAGTAGGTGCCCGCTCCGGCGAGATGAAAAACTCATATATCCATACAACGTGGCCAGGCTTACGCCGCCCAGTCATAGCGCTGGATGCGAGTCATGTCTACCAGTGCGCTCAAGAGGTAGAGGCCAATAGTGTTCGCCCGGTCGGCGAAGAGAGTAGTGCCAAACAAGAACATGAGGAACCCCCGGGCGTAGTGCTCGACCTCTTCACGGGTCGTCGGCGTCTGTCCCCTGAACTGGTCCTCGAACCATGAATATCTCATGAACCCTGGTCAGGAGAGAGGTGGGCAAATGCCGAGCAGAAAGATCTGGGTAGCATCTCACTCGCCCATATCAGTGTTGAAAGGGATCGGATCACCCCCTACTCCGATGCCAGTGAGCATGGAGAAGTAGAAGGGAGTCATCGTCATCTTCCCTGCTGTAGGAAAATGGAAGGAATCAGTGGTATGTCACCACCTCTCCACTAAGGTGCCTAGAAGAGGCCGACTCGCAGTGAGGAGCAAGAGTCCCATGCAGAATATGCCAAAATCGGCCCCATCGACGATGTGGTGAACATCATCAGGTAGCTCCATGTACTAATCTTGAGCAACGGTGTTCCCATAACCCCGGAAGGCATGGGAATCTCTCTATGTTCAAGAGAGACAGATGCGAATCAGTGTCAGGAATACAATGTATGCATGTGTTCAGAATTGGTAGAAATACAGTGAATGTATGAGTTCAAATTGTCAGGAATACAGTGTATGAATGTGCTCAGAATGAGCTACACATGCGGTGTACAAGTGTGTTTGGGGATAATCAGGTGAAAGGCAGTGTTGGCTATCCAAGACATATGATCTACATTGCATAAAATAAAGAGAAAGAGTATACCTCAACGGCGCCCTAGGATAAGTGTGACTCCAACTCGCATAGCAGGAGGTCCTCTGATGCACTTCGTGCAAATCTCCTGAACTAGCGAATACTGTCGGGTGGTAATACGTGTACGTCAGGGTGATTTGTCGTCGGGTCAAAAGGCCGAACACTGAGCGGCAAAAGCTCAAACTCGGGATCCATCTCCATCCCTGGAGGAGCCTCACCCTGCAGAATATCATCCGCCATCTCAAGAAGAGTGAGAACATGGTCGAAGGTATGGAAAATGGACGACAACGCCAAAAGTCAACCAAAAGTCAACTCCGAGGGGTGAAAAATGGAAGAAAATGTCAAGGCTCAGAAGAGGGCATGGAAACCAAGGGTAACTCGGGGGAAATAAACCCCAAGTGGTGGAAATCAAGAAAGAAGCACCGAAGGCACTTTTCAATCGGTTCAAAGTGTGTAAAACAACGAGGGTTTCGCGAATCAAATGTTTTTGGGATCTTGGAAAATGCGTTTGAAGCATGGATCTAAGGGGGAAAGTGATCTAGAGTAAGAGGAGAAAGGTTTTCGGCCTTGGAGAAGTGAAAGAATAGGGTTTGGAACCCTATACTTAAAGACCCGAGGCAAATGGGCAAAACTGCCCCGGATCTGCCATTTTTGGCCAATCGGCCAAATTGTTGGCCGATTATCTTGTTTTGTGACCGATGGGTGGCCGATGGCTCCCTCTTCTGGCCGATGAACCTCCAATGCCCTTGTTTGGGGCTTTTTTATTGATTTGTACCCTCATCTCTCAAGAAAGTGCAAGAAAATACACTTTTGAAGCTTAAGCGGCCTCCGTGGTGACCTCGAACCGTGTCTTCCATGTGCGGCGCTCGATATGCACAAAATGTATCCTTTTGCATATTGCTAGATTCAAAAATTATCTTTGAATGTGTGGCTTTACAGTGTTTTTATCACATTCACGCGGTTTGCATTTGTTATATGCCTCTTTCACTTTTGCATTGGACATGCATCATCGCGCTTGCATAACATATGCGCATTGTGTCAAATAGGCATGCGTGTTTATATTGCATAGAGTATGTACATTGCATGGAACACGTTTTAACCTTGCTTGTATAGAGTATGCACACTCTAGTTGCATTGTTATGCATGTCCCAGTTGCATCGTTTTGCACATTTCAGTTGCATTGTTATGTACGTTTCAGTTGCATTGTTATGTACACTTCACTTGCATTGTTATGCACCCTCTCTGCTTGCATTGTTATGCACCTTTCCATTAGCATCATATGTGCATGCATCTATCTTGTATTGGAATTGTATCTTGATGTAACGTTGAACATGTGTTTCTACTATATTGTACTTGTTGATTTTCTTTTTTATGCAGGCACGATATTGTATGTACGGTTCATTTGAGGCTGGTGCGACCAGACGATATTGTATGTACAGTTTATTCAGAGGGATGCCAGGTAAGACATTTCTTGTCCTTTGAGTTCATTTTGTTTTGGATAGAAACACCTAGGCGCGCTCGGTGTTTACACTATACCCTTGTTAGAAGCATTGGGACACACTCCGATGTTTATATAACTCCTCAGTGCTTGCACTGCTCCCTTTTCCCTCTCTTGCGAGTGATACACTGAGAGGTGTCCCTTTTCCCTCTCTTGCGTGTGATACGCTGAGGCCTCTTTGGTGTTAGGGGTGGTCTACCCCCTTTTGTGCCTTGTTTGGCCTTGTTTTGAGCTATCTCTTTTAGGCCTTTGGATCACCTTTGTTTGGCCTCTTCACCACTGAAATCCAATGGATTTTCAGTGGTAGAAATGTGGTTTTGAAGCCCAAAATAGGAGGGGGTTGTCCCCCTTCCTCTTCTTTTGTTTGCTTGTGTTGATGGCTCATCAAAGTAGCATGTCTTTCTAGCATATTTTGTCTCCATCTCAGCATGCCTTAGGTCTTATTTTAATATGATATAGCTCTTTTTTGGCTTGGTTTGATTACCTCTTGCATGCTCCTTGCACTTGTAGTGCAATCCTCCCTATAGCCTTAACATGCATCATGCTTTGGACCATCTTTTTAGCATGTTTTTGGCTTCCCTCCAGCAAGCTTTTACTCATGTTTTGCCATGCTTAAGCTCTGTTTGAAGTTGTTTTGGTCATGTAGGCCTTGCTTTGTATAGCCATAGTGCAATCTTGCTCACTAGCTTTGAGTTTCCAAGTCACTAGCATGCATTGCTTGGGCTATTTGCATGATTTAGCATCATTTGGTATGTGATTTTAGTGTGTTTAGTGGGGTCACACTCTCTCATGTTTCACTCTTTCAATGCTTTGGAGGGTTTGTACTTTATGCCTTAAACATGAGCCAATATGCATGCCATCTTGCCTAAGCTTTTGGGCTTCCATTTCAGTGTGTATTTGGTCTTATTTTGTCATGTTACAACTCTGTTTTTTGTTGGTGAAGTCATCTCATGCTTGGTTTTGGTAGGTGTAGTGTAATCCTCCTCATTGGCCTAGTATGCCCCATGCTTCATGCCTTTAATTCTAGCGTATGTTGGCTATGTTCAAGCATGTTTTTGGCATTGTTTTGACCTGCCTTGGGGCTGTTTTGAGTCATCTTGGCCCTTTGGGGCTTACTTGATATGGCTATGGTGAAAGTACCTTTGCTAGCCTTAAGCTTTAAGCCTCTTAGCATGCCTTATTTGTCTTATGTACATGTTTTGGCATCATTTAACATGATATTTCAGAGCATATAGTGTTGTCACACTTCCATGTTTTTCACTCTTTAAATGCTCTTGAGAGTTGCACCTTAATGCCTTATCCATGAGCCAATTGGCATGCATGCTTGTATATGTTTTTGGACTTCATTTTTAGCATGTTTTGGCCATTGTCTTGGCATGCATAAGGCTTGTTTGAGGTTGGTTTGGTCCATTGAGTGTTGCATTACATAGCCCTTGTGTTATGTCCTTCACTAGTTTCAATACTTAAGGACTCTAACTTGCCATGCTCATTGTGTTTGCATGTTGTTGCACCGCATGATGTTTAGCATGTTGTTAGATAGCATGTTGTTTGTATGTGTGTTGCATTGCATTGTGTTTGGATCGGATGTTGATCCAAACACGAGGAACGAGGGACGTTTCATACTCAAAGTGATGAAATGTGCCTCATTCCTTAGGTCACCGACACCTTTGATCATGCATGATAAGGTGGAGGTTCATCGAGTCCTATGTGTTATTTGTGCATTCATTGACATTGAATTGTGCAAACTTGGCTTCTTTGGCCATCATGCATTGAGATGCATGATTGATGGCCCGAGAGTCGAGTACCGCACTCCCTTGAGCTTGAGAAATGATAGGGAGTGTGGTGGCACACACATTTCCTTGCAAATACACTGCCATGCCTCTTTTTGTGCTCTACTATAGCAAAAGGAGGAAATTTAGGAAATCAGTGGCCGACCGGCCATCAAAGCCTGCCGACCGGCCATCATTACTGGCCGATGGCCACCATCTCTGGCCAATCATCCCTCAGCATGTTCTTAAGATGGGTCAAAATCAATCTGGAAGTTGGCACAATTTTCAGAGTTCTAAGGGTGTGCAAACAGAGGCATCTTGAGGCAAGGCGGTGGATTTCCGGGAGGACGCGACCAAGCATGCATGCCTCCCTCGCCCGCGAGGCCATTTTACCGCTTTACTAGCTAGTTGTAGTTAATTACATATGTTGTAATTAATCTATTTAATTAATTAGCTTAGATTAGCTGATTATTCAAATTCATTTGTGTTATAATAATTAATTAGCTAGAATAGCATAGTTAATTAGTTGATTTGTAATTAATTAGCTTAGCGTAGCTAGTTAGTTGATTTATTCAGACCCTCCGTCGAGAGGGCAAATGTTGTAATAAGTGTGTGTGTGTGATGCATGTCTTCCAACCCCATTTCTTTCTCCCTTTTATTTACCAGATTTTGATGGTTAGTTTTAAGGCATATTTTAATTAGCATAATTATGCATCTGTCTTGCATGCACCGAGCTCGGCGCATCATACAAACCGCATTGTATTTCAATACCAATTTGAATACATGTTATCTAGTTGCATTCACATGACATCTTAGAATAGCTGAGCCTATTTTAGTTGCATCTTTGCATGTGTTGCATTAGGCACTTAACATAGTTAGGATCATGCATTAATTACTCACTAGCTTTTTTTTTCGCTTGAAGTACACTGTGAGTGTTTATGCTTTAGCATCCTTGCATGTGTGTAAGTGTTGCCATGATAGCATGCTTGCCATGAGGCTATTTGCTTAACTGCTATAACTGCATGAATGCCTGTGGATGAAGGCTTTATTGCTTGAATTGGAACAATTCATCGAAATGCGAGTTTTAAGCCCACTTGAAGTGGCAAATCATCATGTTTTAAGCCCACTTGAGGGTGGCAAATCCGCAACTTAGCCTACTTGTGAGTAGTAACTCCAAACCATTTTCAAAAAGCAAACATGAGATGTTTTGTTCCAATTCTTGCGATTGAGTCTATACTTGTATGTTGTGCGCATCATATAGTAAGCTAGCTAATAATCAGAATAAGAACACATGAGGTTTTCAAAACAACATATCATGTTAGTAGAGGCCGATCTTTGATCGGGCGAGTGGGGGTGCTCATTTGAGGACCTTCCCCTCTCGTACCCAAGTTCCCGAGCCGAGGCAACTTTGGTGATGACGAACATGTGGCCTTAGGCACGAATCAGGGTTTCCTAAATTTCCCAAAACAAAATATTAGGTTGCGACACTGAAATCTGGCAAAGCAGTCCATGTTTGGCGCTTTTTTATTAAAATCGATTTTCCAAAAGGATTTGCCAGATTTAGACTCTTTGGTGATTTATCAGTCTTACATTGCACTTTGTGAGATTAGATTCAGAACCGTGACAGGAGTCCGAACTGTAGTAGCTAAGAACGACGATTCGCGCTCTCGTGCGCGGAGCGAACTTCGAGGTGGTCTACATATACCCACTTCACGCCAATGGCTTTTTGTCCTTTTAGAAGAGTAGTGAGCTCCCATGTGTTGTTCTTGTTAATGGAATTCATCTCCTCGTCCATGGTAATTCTCCACTTCTCATATTGTCTAGCATCTTCAAATTGCAAAGATTCACTATCAACAAAAAAACAAAACAAATCTGTAGGTTCAATTACCTTTTAGAGTTCATCGAGGCTCCGTATTCGGGCCTTCTCTCACTTAAGCTTCCTTCCAACGATGACGATTCATGATGATGAGGAGGAGATATTGAAGGTGTAATAGACTCTTTTGGCAACTCAGAAAGTGATTGCTCTTTTTCAAAAATGGGAAAGAAATCATAACTTTTTTCTTCTTGAGTATTTTAATCCCATGTGTTCTCTTCATCAAACACCACATCTCTGCTGATGATGATCTTCCTCGTAATAGGATTGTACAGCTTGTAGCCTTTTGAACTTGAATCATACCCGATGAAAATGTATTTCTTGCTTTTTGAATCCAGCTTGGACCTTTGTTGATCTCCATGAGCATATGCATGCTTCCAAATACACGCAAATGTGAGACATTGGGCTTTATTTCACTCCAAGCTTCTTGTGGTGTCACGTTCTGTACACTTCTTGTGGGACATCGATTTGACAAATAAACTGCACAGTCCACAGCCTCTGCCAAAAATTCTTTTGGCATTCTCTTACTCTTCAGCATGTTTCTTGCCATGTTAAGGATCGATCTATTCTTTCTCTCGGCAACACCGTTTTGTTAT
This sequence comes from Camellia sinensis, assembly GCF_055761805.1. NCBI lineage: Eukaryota > Viridiplantae > Streptophyta > Magnoliopsida > Ericales > Theaceae > Camellia > Camellia sinensis. The sequence continues at coordinate 149,917,932 of NC_138963.1, forward strand.
GGCGATCTTGGAACCATTAAAGGATGACGAATCCGATTAGCTTCACAAAGCACTTTAAATTTATTTGATGTGAACTCGCCTCCTCTATCGGATCTCAAGGCTTTACTGACATAGCCACTTTGCTTCTCAACCAATGCCTTGAATTTTTTGAAAACTCTAAAAGCTTTGGATTTTTCTTTCAAAAAATAAACCCAGATTTTTCTGCTAAAATCATCAGTGAAAAGCGGAAAATAAGTGTTCTTACCAAATGATGATGGCTTAATTGGAGTGCAAATATCCGTATGCACAAGCTCCGGTTGCTCCGTAGCTCTAGTAGTGGATTCTTTTGGAAAGGACTTCCGGAATTGCTTGCCAAATAGACACCCCTCACATAGTTGTTCCGGATGGTTGATAAAAGGAAACCCCATGGAGAATCTTTGTTTTGGCCATCAATTTTAGTCCTCTAAAATTCAAGTGTCCAAGCCTCATGTGCCAATAACAAGACTTATCTTTCACGATTGCATTCAAACACTAGGCCATGTCGGTTTGAAGATTCAACAAGAACATTCTATTTTGGGTCATTGAAACTTTAGCAACCAAATTATTCATTTCATCTCTTAGAGAAAGGGTACGTTCCTTCATTTGAATTTCATAACCCTTTTCTAAAAGTTGTCCCAAGCTCAAAATATTATTTTTCATTTTGAGCACAAAATACACTTCAGATATAATTCTATGATCCTCATTTTTCAAATGAAGTAAAATTGTACCTTTGCCCATTATTGGAACTTTTGAGGAGTCTTCAAAAGTAACTTGACCTCTCCAAGTTTCATCAAGCCCCACAAATTTGCTCCTGTCACCGCACATGTGATTACTTGCACCATTGTCAAGATACCATAGATTTGCTTCTAAATCTTCATTGTCTTTGATGGCTAGCAATAAGTAGGCTCTTCTACTTCACCCTTTTGTTCAACAAGATGAGCATTTTCTTCAAGATTGTCAGTAGCATCTTGGCATTCTGAATCATAATGGCCATATTTGTGGCAATTATAACATTCAACTTGAGACTTCTCATACCTTTTTGAAAAGTTTCATTGTCCTCTAGCTCTTCCTTTTCCACACGTTCTTGATGATGAGGATTTGTTTCTTTCTTCTAAAGATTGGTTCCTTCCTTCTGACTCATTGACAAATGAGCCACAACCACCTCTTCCACCTCTTCCACCTCTTCCATGACTACATCCACGTGATCGTCCTTGACCTCTTTGGCCTCTTCTATCTCTAGAAGAGTGTTTTGTTTGCAAAACATGTTCCACAGTCTCATTTGAATTTTTTTTTTTTTTTAGCCTTTCCTCATGAGCTTGTAGAGATCCCAAGAGTTGATCAATAGTCATGGACTCCAAATTCTTTGACTCTTCAATAGCCACCACAATATGTTCAAATTTTGGTTGCAACGAGCGCAAAATTTTCTCCACTACGTGAACATCTGGTAAATCTTCTCCATATCTCTTCATTTGATTCACAATGGCTAATACTCTTGAGAAATAATCCGAAACAGACTCAAATTCTTTCATTTGTAGACTTTCAAACTCACCTCAATGTTTGAGGTCGAACTTTCTTCACTTTGTCAACTCCTTTATAACTATTTTGGAGAAGCTCCCAAATTTGTTTTGCGGTGGTTGCATTTGCCACTTTCTCAAACAAAGGATCATCTAAGCATTGATGGATGAGAGCAAGGGCCTGCTTATCTTTTTTCTTAGATTTTTGCAAGGCATCTTTCTAACATGTATTCCTAGGATAAATATATCTAGGAAGATTCATGTATGGTACATTGGATGTAGAAGATGTATTGGTCTCTTGGCTTGTTCATTAGAGATTATAAATAACTCATGTATCTAAGGGTTTTAAGTAAGTGCAATCAAAATATTTGAGAGTTAAGAATTCCTCTTCCCTCTTTCAATCTCTCTAGCCTCTGTGTGATCTATTTTATTTCCAACAAAGTGGTATCAGAGCACTGGGTAGAAATCACATTGCGTGAGCATCTGCAGGGACCATTGCAATGTTTTATTTTAATTAAATAGTTGGATTCTCCTTGTCTGTACTAGTTCTGCGTCAATTGTTCGCTGCCTAGGGAAGGCCCTACGAGGAACTACTCCCAAACAGCTTGTGATCTAAGCACAGACTTCATCCGAATTGACCAATTGTTGTACTTATCTTTCTGAAGTCGGGGAAACTAGAATCCCATCACACCATTCGCCATTTTCTTCACCACATAACCTGACTTTGATACCGCTTTGTTGGAAATAAAATGGATCACACAAAGGCTAGAGAGATTGAAAGAGGGAAGAAGAATTCTTAACTCTCAAATATTTTGATTCCACTTATTTAAAACACTTAGGTACATGAGTTATTTATAGCCTCTAATGAACAAGACAAGAGACCAATACATCTTTTACATCCAATGTACCATACATGAATCTTCCTGGATACATTTATCCTAGGAATACATGAATCTCAAAAATACATGAACATTGACAATTTATGAATAAAATATAAATAGATACTTCTAGAAAAAGTTTAAATTAATTGAACTAAAATCATGTTTATTATTTCAACAGAAACTAGGTGAAATGTACGTATATTTTATTGATATTTCATCTTCCTTTTCCATTTCCCTTTTCAAATCCTTTCCCAAATCTCCCAACCAAACACAACATACATGGTAATGGAAAACAAAATGGGAAACATAATAATATATATATGTACATATATACTTTTGGATCTGCAAAGAAAATACCATTGATGTAATGTAAAGAAAGTTAACAGAGAAATACCAGGAAAACTACTCACCCAATACAAAAAAATCTCAAGAGTTATTCACCCAAAGCTGTTGAGAGCTTGCCAGACATATATTCCACAGTAGTACAAATAAAATTACCAAGATGGGTTAACAATCTCCCTATAATGATAAATAAAGTCATAAATATTAAGTTGTGAGAGAGAGAGAGAGAGAGAATTAAATCAACCACCTCCTTCATTTCTACCATTTGAAGATTGAACACAATGTTAAGGTTTGCAAAAGTTACTTTCCCAAAGAATTTTTTTTAAAAATTTATTTTAGGTTTTTAAAATTTGAAAACATGCTACCAATCAAATAAAATCTTCAAAAAGGGAGGTGAAATGAAACCCATTTCATTAATCCCTAACAAAGTAGGGATTTTCAACAACGAACCATATACTTCTTCACTCTAGTAGCAAGAAAAGCATGTGATTAACATTTTTTCTTTGGGAAAAGAATGAAAAACATTGTGCTCAAGAATCTCATGGAGGATGTGTAGTACGGAAACATATATATCATGTAGAGAGAGAATGACATACTTGAAACTGAAGATTTTTGTGTCTGCTATAGTCATGGTACAATGGAGTAAGGTTTTACTGTGCTTGTCGTTTATATATATTTCTCTCTCACGTTGTAATGCAACTGATTTGGCAGCTCGGTTTTTAAATCTTTTTAAAATATATTTTTAAGGCAAATTTTTTGATTTGTGCTTTTACATGACCTTTTGTATAGGTGTTTGTAGGCTATGCTTTGGGAGTTATTTTGTGATTTGTTGATATATCTTGCAAATTATTATTATTATTATTATTATTGTTGTTGTTGTTGTTGTTGTTATTATTTGTGATTAAGGTTTTCTTTTTTTTAATCACATTTCTTTCCCTTACAAAAAAAAAAAAAAAAAAAAGGAAAAAAAGAAAAAAAAATGATGAGAAGATTCAGACAAATGCTGGTATGATTTGTTAAGGTAGAACCCGTTATGAATAATAATGCTACATTTTTCTTTGAGTCGAAAAAATTATTGAGTAGTTTTAGAGTATTATATGATATTAAACGTCTATTATTATTATTATTATTATTATTATTATTATTATATAAAGTGAATGCTTATTTTGTATAAACTCTGTTATATATTTATATATATATATATATATATATTTGCCGTTTATACAATTGTTACATTTAATAACTATCAAATAATTTTTTTTTAAATGATTTTTCTCATCATGAAAGTGTCAAAAATTGCTAAATGATTTTCTTAATTTATCATAACTATAATAATAATAAGTCTGACTCCTCTTCAGTTTGCAATCGGATTGGAGGGTACTACTGTTGGGCCGTGGTGGACCTAAATTAAGAACCATCTCGATAATTCAAACTGTTCAATGTGTAGAGCTCATCGAGTTATTTCTATAAGTAATCAACTTTATTGGATATTGATAGCCATTTCATCAGATTATATTTCTATCAATAATTTATTTTGAAAATCATACTTGTCATTGACTAATGTCTATTGATATCTGATCAATGTAATTTTTTTATAAGAATAATGTAATAAATGAACTATACACATTGAATGGCTTGACTTATTAAGATGAGCCCAAATTTGAACTCTCCACACCCAATAATACTGTCCAATCTAATTACAGACCAAAAAGGAACAAGAGGCATAATAATAATAAGGGAAACTTATTGATAAGTCTTATACACAAAATTCAAAATCCATTTAGTCCAAAAATAAAACACTTACACCAATTAGTACTGTATACTTTTAATTGTTACCAAAAAAATCTTTTTTTGAAAAAAAAAATTTAAAGACGCTGTTACATACCACCACTATCGGACTTTCTTCAGACGGTCATTAGAGACTTGCTAGAATGTTCAACATCACTAGGAAGTCACTGGAATATTTTTGAAAATTCGTTGGAGTATCATTGGAATGTTCTGAACATCACCAGAAGTCGTCAAAATGTCTAGAATGTTTGTTGGACGTCAAGAATATTGCCGAAGACTCACCAAAATATCTAGAATATTGCAAGGGAAAAAAATAAATTGAGAAATTAAAGTGAAAAAATATAGAAAAAAATGCTAAATATGATAAATTGAAAGAAGAAACAAATCTAAGAATAACAAACAGCAATAATGGAAAAAAAAATATATGTTATTTCCAATTTTTGTAGGGTTTCAGCAAATGATTGCTAATATTGATCAAATTGAAAAGCTTTGAAACTATAAAATGTTACAGTTTCAAAGTATGATTATATTAAGTATTTATCCTTATTAATCAAATTGAAAAACATGTTATGAAACTGTAAAATTTTACAATTCTAAAGAAAGTTATGAAACTGTAAACTTTTATAGTTCTAAAGAATGATTCATTTCAACACAAAAAAAAAAAAAAAAAAACTACAATTTCCACCGCCTGTAATTAAAACTTGAAAATAATTTGTTCAGAACTTGAAAATCGTCTTCATTATAATATGAAAATAGAAGTGTGTAATACAGAAAAAAGTATTAAACTGAGAGATCGAAAGAAAAAGGCAGATATAGAGAATGCTTGTAGTTCGATAACTATTTTTTGGTTTAGATCATAGCCAGATTTAACGTAGATCTACTCATATCTGATTTAACGTAGATTTAGCCGAATTTATCATGTATAGATCTACATCAAATTTGAGTAGATCTAATCATCTTCTTCGTCAGAAACTCATCTCTTTCGCCATCGGTGAGCATGAAGTAAAGAGTTGGTGCTCAGTGGTTGCCCATGATCCCAAATCAATGGTGGTCGTCGGTTGTCGGAAACTGTAGATTAGAAAAAGAAAGAAAAGAAAGAAGGCATGGTCGTGGTTGTGGTCATCGCTATAGCGACCCCGGTCTTTTCCCATTTGATTATTGTATCCGGACTTAGGTTCCGTAGATTCTGTCATTGTATAATTGTTGTTGTTGTCCCTTATTTTTTTCTCATTTGGAATTATAGGATGTGTTGGGCAGGTTTGTTTCAGGTTGGTTGGGTTTAGAAACCAAGTGTTGCTGTCCAGGTTTTTGGTTCTTCGTTCGAGCGAGGAGTTGTTCGCTCGAGCGAGAGGTAGTGTTTGATTTGGACCTGTAGCTGTGCATTCTTGGCTCGAGCGAGCTTTTCTTCGCTCGAGCGAGTTAGTTCATCCTTCGCTCGAGCTATAGTTCCTTCGCTCGAGCGTATGTCTGGGTTCAGACCTGAGGGTTTGAGTTCTTCGCTCGACCGAGCCTTCTTTCGCTCGAGCGAGCATTTGAGTTGTTGGCTCGAGCAAGGCTTCCTTGGCTCGAGCGTAGTTTCTCTGTGTCTGGTCGCTCGAGCGACCAAGTCTTCGCTCGAGCGAGCCTGTCCAGTTTATATACACAGCAGCGGGATTCGATCAGTCTTTTTCATTTTCTTTTGATTCCAAACCCTAGGTCCGACTTCTCTCTCTCCCTACTCACCTTCTTTCTTAGATTTGATCCACTTAGGGTGTGTTTCTACCCTAGATCCTTCATTAAAAAGATAGAGTGAGGCAAGGGCTACCATTTAATCTGAGCATTTGGCGATTTGGAGCACTTTGGTATTTGGGCACTCATCTCTTTCTTCACCTTTTGGGTTGTTTTCTTTGAGGTAGGGATTTCCTACTCCATTTTATAGGCTTTGTTCTAAGTTTTGGTATTTTGATATGTTGGGAATACTTGGGTAAATTTTGGGAAAAACCCTAGTTGTATTATTGAATTAATTTGTATAAGTAATTCATGGAATTGGGAAAAGAGGGTTAAATTCACGGAATTGGGGAATTTATTGATTTAATGGCATAATTGGGTAATTGGTATCATTTGTCCATTGAATTGTTGACATGGTTATTTTTCAGTTTAGAAATAACTGTTTTGGGCTATCGGTGGAGGATAGTCGTGATTGTTGTAGACATTGCATGTGGATTAGGAATAACTGAAACTAATCACATTGGTTAAATCATTAATTTTGACTATGGCATTGATACAGAAAATACGTGTATTGATTGAGCATTGCATTTGCATACATTGTTTTGTGTGTGGGAAGAGATAGGGGATGTACTCCACGGTTTAGGGGAAGATAGGGGATGGACCTCTAAACCGGATTTTGTTTGGGAGGAGATAGGGGATGGACTCCATTAGCATCACTTTTATGTGTGCTTATTTATAGAAGTGTTTTATTGATACAGCACTAAAATGTGTATCAATCTGGAAGTATGAAGTGTTTTGATTTGAGCTTGAGTCTCATTTGTTTGTTGATAATGGAAGGATGTGAATATGATTTATGTAACTCACTGTTGTAAGTTTGGCCAGGTTCTGAGCCATGTTGATAAAATTGGAAGGTAAAATGAGTTTTAGACAATAGTGTTATGAGACTGTAAAATGAAGTAATGGACTATCTTGGTTAACCATCTGTTGAATGCCATTGCTTTATTCATTGCTTATATGTGGTTTAGTATATTTCTACTGGGCTGTGGCTCACCCTTTATGGGAACATAATTTTCAGGTTCAGGTGATAAGCTACCTCCAAGGACTTAGCTTGGAAGGACTTGGATTTTGGAAGACTACTTTTAGTTATTTGTTTTTCATTGTTAATACATGTAAACACTCAAGCCTAGGGCTTATTTTTATTTGAGTTAGAACTCATACTTTGTGTCCAAGTGTTGGCTTGGAAAGATGTAAGCCGGTAGGGCATTTACTTTGATGTTGCATGTAATGCTTTTATTATTTGTAAGACTCTGATGGACATTATAAGGAATTATTAAAGTGTTCTCTTTAAACAATGCATGTTTATGATATATATATAATGGGTTAATTTTGAGGACGTTACAACTTGGTATCAGAGCGTACCGGGTTTGAATACTTTGGGTACGTGGGAAGTGATTAGTATCACATTGGGTTCGTCTCGTTTGATAGAGACTTAGTGTAATGTTATATGCTTATGTGATAACATGTTTATGTGATTATATGGGTATGGAATGTAGTTTCTTGGATGTTGATTGGACCCTTGAGTTTCTAGTAGTCTTGTTGGAAAGGCACTTGATCACTGCTGCTTCCAACTGGAACTATAGTAACGCATTGGGACTATCATTATCCGGAAATGAAATTCGTAGGTGCTTATGTGATTATGTGCTTACGTGGAATGAATTATTGTTGTCCATTGCATTAGGACGCGAGTGTTTAGCTTCGGCACATTTATTAATGTGCTAATGTCCCTGTTTCCTTTATTAGGATGTCAGGACGAGGACGAGGACGCGGTAGGCGTGATAGGCCGGGCAGGCAGGAGGTGCCTGTGCCAGAGGAGATTCCGGCAGTTCAAGAGGGAATTGGCCAGGCCAATGTGGCCGAGCCAGTAGGCCAGCAGGCTATGGGCGCTCTAGCCCGAGAGATAGCAGGGGCATTCAGGGAGTCAGTAGGCATTCTCAAAGCTGAGAATCAAGCTCAGGCTGGTATTGTGGATGCAGGACCTTCCTTTCTGAAGAGGGAGTTCTTCCGATCTAACCCGGATGAATTTGTGGGTGATCCTAAAGAGCCGCTTAAGGCAGATGAATGGCTCGAACAGACAACGAAGACGTTTGAGATGCTTGGCATCGAAGACGGGGGGTTGAAAGTGACCTTGGCATCTTTCCAGTTGAAGGGGGATGCGGGTCAGTGGTGGAAGTTTACTAAGGGGCGTATAGGAGGTACATGGGAGGCTTTTGTGAATGCTTTCCAGGAGAAGTTCTTATCTCCAGCAGTCAGGGAGAAGCTGCGAGACCAGTTTTGTCAGCTTAAGCAGGCGAGTTCTTCAGTGGCCGAATTTGAGGCTGCATTTACTAGTTTGTCCAGGTTTGCACCTGAGTTGGTGGCGTCTGAGGAACGCCGTTGTATTGAGTTTGAGAAGAAGTTGAGGCGTGGCCTCAAGCTGAGAGTTGGGAGGTACTAAGATGTATCGGGATTTGGGTCGCCAGTTTTGGTGGCAGGGTATGAAGAGAGATGTGGCAGCTTTCGTATCTGAGTGCCTTACTTGCCAGCAAGTGAAGGCCGAGCATCAGAGGCCAGCGGGTTTGTTGCAACCTTTGCCTATTGCCGAGTGGAAGTGGGAGCATGTCACTATGGACTTCGTTGTAGGTCTTCCGAGGACTCAGCGGGGTAGTGATGCTATTTGGGTGGTTGTAGACCGGTTGACTAAGTCGGCGCACTTTATTCCTATGCGCGTAAGAGATACGGTAGATCATCTTGCCAACTTGTACATACGGGACATAGTGAGGTTACACGGGGTTCCAGTTACGATTGTCTTGGATAGAGATCCTCGTTTTACTGCCAGGTTGTGGCAAAGTTTGCAGGGTGCCTTAGGCACTAAGTTGACCTTTAGCACGGCTTATCATCCTCAGACTGACGGACAGTCCGAGCGTACTATTTAGATACTTGAGGATATGCTTCGGGGTTGTGTTCTAGACTTTAGTGGATCATGGGAGAGGCACTTGCCGTTGGTAGAGTTTGCCTACAACAACAGTTTCCAGTCTAGTATCGGTATGGCACCGTTTGAGGCCTTATATGGCCGACCATGTAGATCTCCTGTCTGTTGGGCTGAGGTGGGTGATGCACCTCTGTTGGGTCCGGAATTGGTGAGGGAAACGACGGAGAAAGTTGAGCTTATCCGTAAGAGGCTTGTTACAGCACAGAGTCGTCAGAAATCTTATGCCGACCGTAGGAGGAGACCCTTGGTGTTTGCGGAGGGTGATCATGTCTTTCTGAAGATATCACCTAGACGGGGTTTGATGAGGTTTGGGAAGAGTGGGAAGTTGTCCCCTCGGTTTATTGGTCCGTTTGAGATCCTTGAGAGGATTGGCGAGGCTGCTTATCGTTTAGCTTTGCCGCCGCAGTTGTCTGGAGTACATGACGTGTTTCATGTGAGTATGCTTCGGAAGTATGAGCCGGATCCATCACATGTGTTGGATTGGACCGATTTAGTGGTTGATGAGGATGTCTCGTATGAGGAGAGACCGGTTCGAGTATTGGATAGGCGGGATCAAGTTTTGCGAGGCAAGACCATCCCTTTGGTAAAAGTTTTGTGAAAACACCACGGAGTGGAAGAAGCCACTTGGGAACGTGAGTTAGAAGTCCGCGAGAAGTATCCGGACATGTTTATTGATTTGTAATCTTATAATTAGATTCTGTTATATTGATGAACTTAAGAGCTTTATATATGTCTTAACTTGTAAAACATTGAGTTTGTTTTGGTAAATGGGTGTATCTTGAAACTTGCTTCATTATAGAAGTTTAGTATAGTATTACATATGTTGATTTCATTGCTGAGTGTGTTATATAAATCATGCAATTGAATATGATATGGGGATTGTTAACATTGAAAGGAATAATGCATAATAATGATACAGGTTGAGATATATGTTGTGTTATATATTTAATATGAGATACCTTTTGATAAAGAGATGAAATGACCAGTTTTGGGTCAAGATGTCTCCTAATGAATTGTAAGAAAAAAAAAACAACAATTTGTTCTCAAAAACTTATGCTTAATTTCGGGGACGAAATTCTTTGAAGGGGGGGAGGTTATAGCGGCCCCGGTCTTTTCCCATTTGATTATTGTATCCGGACTTAGGTTCCGTAGATTCTGTCATTGTATAATTGTTGTTGTTGTCCCTTATTTTTTTCTCATTTGGAATTATAGGATGTGTTGGGCAGGTTTGTTTCAGGTTGGTTGGGTTTAGAAACCAAGTGTTGCTGTCCAGGTTTTTGGTTCTTCGCTCGAGCGAGGAGTTGTTCGCTCGAGCGAGAGGTAGTGTTTGATTTGGACCTGTAGCTGTGCATTCTTGGCTCGAGCGAGCTTTTCTTCGCTCGAGCGAGTTAGTTCATCCTTCGCTCGAGCTATAGTTCCTTCGCTCGAGCGTGTGTCTGGGTTCAGACCTGAGGGTTTGAGTTCTTCGCTCGACCGAGCCTTCTTTCGCTCGACCGAGCATTTGAGTTGTTGGCTCGAGCAAGGCTTCCTTGGCTCGAGCGTAGTTTCTCTGTGTCTGGTCGCTCGAGCGACCAAGTCTTCGCTCGAGCGAGCCTGTCCAGTTTATATACACAGCAGCGGGATTTGATCAGTCTTTTTCATTTTCTTTTGATTCCAAACCCTAGGTCCGACTTCTCTCTCTCCCTACTCACCTTCTTTCTTAGATTTGATCCACTTAGGGTGTGTTTCTACCCTAGATCCTTCATTAAAAAGATAGAGTGAGGCAAGGGCTACCATTTAATCTGAGCATTTGGCGATTTGGAGCACTTTGGTATTTGGGCACTCATCTCTTTCTTCACCTTTTGGGTTGTTTTCTTTGAGGTAGGGATTTCCTACTCCATTTTATAGGCTTTGTTCTAAGTTTTGGTATTTTGATATGTTGGGAATACTTGGGTAAATTTTGGGAAAAACCCTAGTTGTATTATTGAATTAATTTGTATAAGTAATTCATGGAATTGGGAAAAGAGGGTTAAATTCACAGAATTGGGGAATTTATTGATTTAATGGCATAATTGGGTAATTGGTATCATTTGTCCATTGAATTGTTGACATGGTTATTTTTCAGTTTAGAAATAACTGTTTTGGGCTATCGGTGGAGGATAGTCGTGATTGTTGTAGACATTGCATGTGGATTAGGAATAACTGAAACTAATCACATTGGTTAAATCATTAATTTTGACTATGGCATTGATACAGAAAATACGCGTATTGATTGAGCATTGCATTTGCATACATTGTTTTGTGTGTGGGAAGAGATAGGGGATGTACTCCACGGTTTAGGGGAAGATAGGGGATGGACCTCTAAACCGGATTTTGTTTGGGAGGAGATAGGGGATGGACTCCATTAGCATCACTTTTATGTGTGCTTATTTATAGAAGTGTTTTATTGATACAGCACTAAAATGTGTATCAATCTGGAAGTATGAAGTGTTTTGATTTGAGCTTGAGTCTCATTTGTTTGTTGATAATGGAAGGATGTGAATATGATTTATGTAACTCACTGTTGTAAGTTTGGCCAGGTTCTGAGCCATGTTGATAAAATTGGAAGGTAAAATGAGTTTTAGACAATAGTGTTATGAGACTGTAAAATGAAGTAATGGACTATCTTGGTTAACCATCTGTTGAATGCCATTGCTTTATTCATTGCTTATATGTGGTTTAGTATATTTCTACTGGGCTGTGGCTCACCCTTTATGGGAACATAATTTTCAGGTTCAGGTGATAAGCTACCTCCAAGGACTTAGCTTGGAAGGACTTGGATTTTGGAAGACTACTTTTAGTTATTTGTTTTTCATTGTTAATACATGTAAACACTCAAGCCTAGGGCTTATTTTTATTTGAGTTAGAACTCATACTTTGTGTCCAAGTGTTGGCTTGGAAAGATGTAAGCCGGTAGGGCATTTACTTTGATGTTGCATGTAATGCTTTTATTATTTGTAAGACTCTGATGGACATTATAAGGAATTATTAAAGTGTTCTCTTTAAACAATGCATGTTTATGATATATATAATGGGTTAATTTTGAGGACGTTACAATCGCTGATATCAGAGAAAGACAGATAAAAAGAAGAAGTAAGGTGTAATGGAAGAGGAGAAAATATATAGGTATAGGACTTGAATTTATCTACAAATTTTTGTGTGGGTAATTTATCCTAGTAATAATGTTTGTCACCACTGCATTGAATAGCAACCAATTGGTCTCTCATCTCAGCATGTGCTACTCATGTTCTCACAATCGTGTGTGGGCCTTTAGTACCTTCGATTCGACTCCACATCTATCATCATTTTTACTACTCCCATATCGCTCCCACTTTCTCTCCGCTAAACACTAGACAGAATAACAGAATCGCATGGGATAATTAAAGTAAAGTATTATCATTTGCGCATAATCAATAAAAATGATATTGCAATGACAATTTAAAATGGAGAAATATCACATCATTATCACATCATTAGTATTTTTAAAAATTATTATAAATATTAATAGTAATTAAAATTTTAAATTTTTTCATGATTTTGTATGTTTTTTTTAAGTACCATTGTTTTGTATTTTTCCCATTTAAAATTTGGAGAATGATTCCCTTTGATTTATAAAGCATTGTTTGAGTTTATGGAGTTCACTATGATCATATTTTGATGATTTAAACTATTTATTTTGTTAAACACTTCGTATATTTCATTCACATAAAAAAAATTAGGTTAATTTGATAATTGTAATTTATTCAATTTATCACGTTTATCATTTAAAAAAAAAAAAGAAGACGTTAATTGTGTTTTTAAAAATAAACCATCCATTTTTTTGGTGTCAAACGCAATAAAATTGAAAATGTTACGATTATTAGATCTACCTAATTTTTATAGGCGGATGAAATACACAAGTGTAATCAAAATGAACAGTTTAGATTATCAAAATATAATTCGTGATAGATTCAACGGCCCAAAATAGCACCATCTAGTGGATCGGAGAGAAGCTGTCTATTTGTATTAAAAAAATTATTTGCACAGCACTGTTCTAGCCAAATATAGTATGTCAAATGTGAGGATAACTACATAGGGTAAATTATCAATAAATCTTAGTTTTGAGACTTATTATCCATTAAGTTTTATTGATAGATTTATCAATTGATAAATTTATTAGTCTCTCTTATTTTTATAAATAAATTTACAATAATAAATTTATCAGTGAAGGTATAAATAAATATATATAATTAATAAGATTGATTAATAAGTATTTTTAAATAATATTAATTTTTTTTGTAATCAAATAAATAATACCTCACCCATCACAATGGGAAGTATTACACCAACTTTACAAAAGCCAATTTCCGTACAACTCAACAATCCTTAATTACCTAGTACTATTACACAGTACAGTACAAAACAGGAATATACAAATGCATACAGAAAAATGTTTGGACACTATTAAAAAAAAATTCAGACTTCTATCCACAATCCACAACGATATGTAAAGATAAATATTAACTTTTAATTTGTTGCACACTTAATAATTAATAGTCCAATGTCTTTACCAAATCATTATAAGTGAATTTGTGAAAAAATAGTGGCTAGCATTACTCATGGATATATGTGATTCCAGACACCAACTTTATAATATACAACTACATAAAAATAAAAATAAATCGAAATAGAAATATCATTTCTTCTCCTTCACGAATGGACAAAAAGAGATTTTTTTTTTTTTCGGACATATGCATGCATGCATGCTTTGGTGTTTATTATGAGTGTTAGATTTTTATAATTGGCAATTTCAATTAATAAAAAAAAATAGCTGTAATTTTATTCGCACTTTTATTCAGTCAGATTGTGAGTATTTAGATGGAAATCCAATCCGAATTGCACCTGTCTAGAAGAGTTTGTGCTGACATTCTGTATCTTGAGAATTTCTTATTTGCCACTTCGTTGACTATGTACGGGGATTGAATGAAGAAGTCAAAGTTGTTTGAGCACTCGAACGGTGAAATGGTTTATCCAATATCTCTACCTACATTATGAACTTCTAAGAAACAAGTTTTACCACTTCAGTGGTAGATGTTGCGCTCGTGTAGTTGGCCTATATGTTTGCATTGCCTTTACTCACACCGCTTGAGCAATAAAGTAGTGGCTCGAGCGGTATTCACGACTCTGTTTATTGTCATGGATTCGACATCGGCATTGTGGATTCAATGTTGGGAAAAGCAATTCTGAGGTGAAGACGGAGGTGGAAGAGGCACATCGGGTTTGCTTCAATTTGGGCGTGGATTCGCTAGGTAATTGAGAATTTTTGTGTAATTCCTTTGTCTTCTTAGTGGATTGTTTTGTGACTTTGGCCGTCGATTTTTTATCACAATTGGAAGTGCTCTAATTGTGATTTTTTTTTCACATTAAATTGTTGTGCTAATTTATTATTAATTGTTTGGTTGTGTTTGTTATTTACTGTTTAAAATTGAAATATAATCACAAATCAATATCTCAAAAATTTTTAATTTTTTCAATAAGCATTAATATTATCATTTTGTTTAATGAGTTTCTCTAATAGAAGATATGCCATGCTTATTTATTTATTTAAAAAAAAAAAAACCATCAAAAGCAAGTAAACTCTCTAGTTTACTAATTCAATTTTCAATAACTTTAGTACAACAATCCCATGAGATATAATCACTGACTTTATAAACGAGTGGCAAAAATAAAAATAATTTAAATTTTTTTTTAGCAAATGAGAGAGAGAGCTTGATTAATTCGAGATCAACCTAAGCAAGTCTATCTCACTTACCAGTGAAATAGTATTTGAGTTCAAACTTAAAAAATGAGCATGAAAATCATGCATGACTAAGCTAGGTGAGCAGGGCTTGACTTGATCAGACACTAGACTAGTAGTTTACCTAGGTAAACTGTCATTTTTCCAAAAACATCATCAACTCTCAAATCCTAAAAATAGTAGCTGAATGCATATATATATATATATATAAAGAGAGAGAGAGCCAAAGAGAGAGAAAATAAGAAATAGGGTTTAAGAGAAGAATGAGCGATTTCTTTTTCTGTTTAATTTTGGTTTTCTAGTACAAAATCTTTTTATGTAGTATTTTTGTTTTGATTGCTATATAAAGGCACATAGTGTGAACACAATAAATGTCTGATTAGTGCGTTAGGGATTAAGGAACGGCTGAATCTTTTATTTTATTATTTTTATTATTATAAATTAGGGCAAAGTCCGTTTTATCCATGTGATTTAGGTCAATTGTATTTTATCTCTTATTATTTAAAAATAGTCACTGTTAGTTATTTTTGACACTTCAAAGGCCATGAATGTAATTCAAGCGTGCCAGTAAGGATCTGAAAATTCCTCACAAATAATAAATGTCAATTTTTTCAAGCGATTGTGTTAAGGTTCTCTTAATCTTAATGAAGAGGACTTTACTGTGTTGCTTTGAAAAAATGAACCAAAACTTTTAACTCAAATTCGTAACAAAATGAGAGGGAGAGACTGGACATAAATTGCAATTGATTAATTGAATAAACAATTACAAAATGTTACCTTATGTAAGGGCAACTTTGAAGCTTTTAAACCGACCTGGTTTTGGAATTACAAGGCTAATCCACTCCTACGAAATGTAAGTGTAGTGCATTAAATAAACTGTAAAAATTTAAAGATAAATGAAATTGACAAAGACATAGAGTCTGGATTTAGTCGGGGTTCTCTTCAGTCTTTGCTTCCATCTATTTATAACCTTCTCTTGGCGCCTTTGGAGCAGTTAGGTTGTTCTATTTCACCATGATCTTTTGCTTCTCGCTACTTCTTAGGGTCATAACCCTTTCTTTGTACGTGTTTAACCGCTAGCAATTGCCCTATATTAACTCCTTTTTCTACGTGCTTCTCACATGCCACTTATCATACTTGTACGCTGAAGATTTGCATTCGCAGCTCACGTAGGTACCTTCAAAGGTGAGACTCTTCAGTATTTGAATAACCTTTGCTTGCCACATGTCGCCTTCGCACTAGATGGTTTAAATGTGGTGCTAACAATACCCGCACTAGTGTAAGCATAATGGTTATACTAGTGAACATAACCTTTGGCGGTTGCTCCTTCCACGATCACCACTCCTTAAATGTAGCCTTCATGATCAACTACCTCCACTATCTTTTGGCTTGCACTCCTCGGTTTTTATATTTATTAAGGTTCGAATTGAAAAGCAAGGCCCATGAGCTCCAAACCATTTGTATTATGAGGTTCTGAAATCCAATTGGTTTGACTAAGGACGATTTTGATCCATATGATGAAGTTGAAAACAGCGTAAGGCCTGCGAATGCCCATGCTACCATGGGTTCACATATCCTCCTCTCATGGATCTAAACCTCTATCTCGAAGTTGTTAGCCTAACTGATGCTCCTCACGTTGTCCTCGTTCCAGAGGAATCCATAGCTAATGCACACCATGCTCCTAAAATTCCTTCTAATGCTTCGAAGCCAGAACCTATGGCTTCTAATTGGGAAATCCCCCATTCTCTATAGCCTACAACAATTACTGGTTGGGTTGCATAGCTATCTCTCTCTCGAACACAAGTTCAGTCTCATCTACTAAGTTGCACCTGGGCGTATATCCATACCGACCTTGCTTGAAAAATCGCAGGTTAGAATATCCCTTTTTGTTTTACTGGCATTTGGTTGTAAAGCCAACTTCAGTCCTTCCTTATTGGACTCCATGCCTTGAGGCTAACATCAGGCTTAGTTCACTTTATTGGTTAGAGAAGCTGGCCTTAAACCCTTATAATGGCTTGATTGTGTGAATGACAAGCAATATCATGCAACCTTTCAAGCAGAGCCACCTTTAACTCCTTTGCCTTACCATCCATAATGGTCCTTGGAGCTTCAAAGGACTATTGACAGCTACACGATACCCGCGTACACTCCCCCTTGCTTACCTTTTGGCTATAACATTCTCAGGGCAAAGATCCTTCTGGCTACCAACTCCCCCCTAAAATTCTTTGAAGAAATCCCTCACAATAATTTTATTTGGGCCTGTGATATCCTGATGAGGAGTTTGACGTTGCATTCTTCAACCATACATGAAGTTGAAGTGTTTTTACACTTCTTACCTCTGCTCTCAAACTGGCATTTGATTGTCAAGGTTGAGGCTCAGGCGTTGGCAGAGTCTCACAATGCCTTCATTTTGTAAAAAGCGAGGCTCGAAAAGCTCTAAATGACTTTGTTAAATTCACACAACAATCCTCTCCAGATTTTGTTGATGACACATCTTTTCAGGAATACTTAAAAATCAAGGAAAGGAACACGCAACATTTGAGAATAAAGCTGTTGAATTGGTTATGAAGTTTTAATCCTTTCAACATTGCCAATTTAAGAAGGATGAAGCTGCAAAAAGATTAGATAAAGAAAGGGATCTCATAGGTACCTTGTAATCTTTGCCTTTCTTTACTTTCATGAGATTGAGCCAATTCTCATGTAATCTTTGATAATAAAATAAAAATGGAGATTATGATTTATCACTTGTATTTTGTATATTGAACTTTCTATACTAAACTATAATTCGAAGGTATAATCAACTTGCATTCAAATACATACTTATTCTCATAAGTTTCCTGCTCGACTTTTGGTCATCTCCTCCCCAATTTAATATTTCAAGTGTACCTTACACGTGTCAATCATCTTTTCAATCAAAATTTTGAAGCAAACTCGAAGAAAATTACAGCTTTTTGAGACACTTTCCTAATTTTGATAACCCTTAGAATTAAATAAAATTTACTTTTAATTCTTGGTATCCTCAATATGTGAAAAGACCTCTTTTTGAACACTTAGCTACTTTTCAAGATCCGTAGTGTTTTGCCATAAGACCAACTTGCATTGACCCGACCCATTGGAGATAGAAGTATATAAATACACCTTTGTTTGTCCAAACAACACTCGTACCTTCGACTCTTAGAACTCAACTTTCCATTTTTCACTTCTTCTTGCAAACCGCAATTTTTTGCTTCCAATGGCATCTAGTTCTCAAGTTATTGATACTGTTCCCCTTAGGGAAATACTTCATCACTCTCTCCTATTACAAAATATGATTTTTGACTTAACCGTTGAGGCAAATTTTCCTGACAGCCCCCATAGATACTCACATTTTCATCCCTCACGGTGACAATGGGGGTTTGGGCCCAGCTTTTAAAGAAGCTCCACTAGCAACAATGTCGAATCTTTACCCTCACCTCGAAGATCATACGATGCTCTACCAGCATTATCTTTCTTGGAGTTCTTGGACAAAGGGCAAACCCCTTTGAATGTGGCTCGTTGTTAAAAAAGACTAGACAACTTGGTATAATCGACTCACAGAGGCCCACGAACAAAGAGACCATAATAAGAGTTAAAATTAGGTACTTTGTTTGACTCTCTAGGTATTCCATTCCTCAGGATCCTTACCTAATCCCTGCTACTTTATGCTACTGGAATCCTGCCTTCAATTTCTTTCATTTTAGAAGTGGTATGATAGCCCCCACTATCCTTGACATGTGCCATTTATTTGGCTTATATCCTACTGGGAAAACGTTTACTCCTTCTGTGGGATATTTTTAGGGATACCAAGTGGGCCCAATAGTTTAGACTCCCGATCCCCTAATCTAGTCTCACTAGTGCAATGTGAAACAACATATGAGAGTTCAAATCTGACAACTTTTATAGAAAATCCATTTTATTGCAAAATATTGCCCGAAATGGACTACATCACCAGATTTCAGAGTCGCTACCTAATCTTTCAGGGAAATTAGAAAACCAGTGACTCCTGCCAAAGGCCACTGTCCTTCATAACCAAAGTGTTTTG
Organism: Camellia sinensis; assembly: GCF_055761805.1. Taxonomy (NCBI): domain Eukaryota; kingdom Viridiplantae; phylum Streptophyta; class Magnoliopsida; order Ericales; family Theaceae; genus Camellia; species Camellia sinensis. The sequence goes on from NC_138963.1 coordinate 149,937,064, forward strand.
GCTCGGGAACATAGGTAGGAAAAGGAAATGTCATTAATTGAGCACCCCACTCACTTGATCAAAGATTAGCCTCTACTAAGTCATAATGTGGTTTTTATAATCAATGTGAATCCATATTCTGATTATTAATTATGCTATCATTACTATCTGAGGCATTCAAATATAGATTGTATCGTAAATTTTGGTTATGCTCTGACTTCATTCATTTTTGGAAAAGAGTTTTTCTTGGATAAAATTTACGACATAACAAAAAAGAAAAACAGCAAAAATCATTTGCACTCCAAAATGAATAATACAACCTTCATCCACTAGCATTCAAGTAGATATCTTACATAAGCATTTAGCCTCATGTTATAGCAACATATATGGTAAGGACCACACACATGCAATATGCTAAAGCTCAAAATGCTCACCTAGTACTCTAAGATAAGTCACGACATATATAGATATGTATAAATAAGCTCAAAATGCTCACCTGGTACTCCAAGATGAGTCACGACATATACAGATATGTATAGATATGTTTGATCCTATATGTAAGTTTCTAATGCAACACACAAAATATGTATCTAGAAGTCAGGATTGCTAAGATGTAGCATGAGTATCACTGCAACACATGGATTTATACGCGTATTCATCTTTGAAGTTAGTAAATCATATTAATGATGATGATCCGAATCCAAATGCATGAAAAAATGGATGCAATATACAGGCATGATGAAGAAAACATGATGCAATACTGAAAGCGAATAAATAAAAGGATTAGAAAGACGTGGGGTTGGAAGATTATTACAATAATTCAAATGAGAAAAATTAGGAAGGGGAGAGAGAGAGAGAGAGAGAGAGATTCTACAATAATAAGTCAATTCAGTCTAGCTACTGCTGAATATAACAAATCATACTAAATACAGAAAAGAAGCTATCCAAGAGCTCCAGAACTACTCAGGGGAGCATTTTCCATAAATTGTCTATTTTGTTCTTGGGGGAAATGTCCGGCCAAACACCTAGTTAGCCTGTCAAAGTAAGAAAAGGGTCTAGGGAATTTCCTTTCCTGTTACGAATTAGATCAGTACAGGATCTTAGTACAAAGGCCACAGGGAGGCTTTCTGGGGGGGTTTCACACCTTCTACATCCTCTGTTGATAGGGATCACTTGGGGAGGAGATGAATGGACCCTAGCCCTCAACAATAACATAAATAGATATATACAATAGATATTTTCCCAGAGAGACAGATTTAATGAATCAAAATCAAGAACAAATTCAAGCCCAAGAAATAGATAGGAGCCTACATCTTCTCTTTATGAATAAGGGCAAGTTAATACCCAAATCTATGCTATTAAATGGAGAGCGTAGATTAATGCAAATCATTTCTTCGTGGAAGCTTTGCTTACTAAAACAGGGGATTCATTAAACTCATTGAAAACTTCTCATCTAGTCATAAAATAAGAGTGATAACACCGCTTTCTATGTTCACAAATGATTAAAAAGGGAGGTTTCAACTTCCTTTGACCCAAAATCACTTATTTTACTTCCGAAATACTCAATGAAAAGAGAGAACAACACTTATCAACATCAAATCCCATGGATCACTCAAGCAACCTCATGATATAACCCCTAACACTCATTGTTATTGAGTAAAGAGTTGAAACACATAAATTAGCACACTTGAGAGAGGGGATAGGTGAAGACAAGTGGTGTAATATGAAAAGAGTTATTCTACTTATTGAACTTGTGAATAGATGACTAAAACTACTCCCAAGCACATCCACAAGGGTCCAAAAGATATGACAACTATGAATCTAAAGCTAAGGAAAGCAAGAAAGTAAAGAAATGGCTATCAACTCAATGGACGGGTGGCTAAGGCTACTCTCTCCACATCTATAAGGACTTACAACAATCACATAATGAAAACAAAGCCTAAAACTGACGAAAGAGAGATACAAAAGTGATTGAGAGTATGAGGAAATCACCTCCTAAGACGATAGACCACTTTAATTCACAAACTCCCTTTAAGGCCCCTCAAGAGCCTTTAGGGGTGTTCTTTAAGGTCCGAAGTCCTTCATCCAGATCAAGCTTTAATGAAGAAATGGGTGTTAAAGTTGAAGGTGGTAGGTAAGAGATGAAGAAGGAAGAAGAGAGCTCCTAAACTTTTCTATCTTTGGGCAAGGTTTTTTCCAACCCTTTGAAAAGAACCGGTGAGCTCTATATATAGAGCCCACGTCATAAATATCTAAAATATTTGTGGTAGCTAAAATTCCTAAAAATGCTCTGTACTTGAAACATTTATGCTCAGTTTGGCTGAGGCTTTATGAACTCAGTCTGGCTAAGGTCTTCGTGCTCAGTCTGGCTTAGGCTTTTTGGACTTAGTCTAGCCGAGGTTTTCGTGTTTAGTCTGGCTAAGGCTTTATGAACTAAGTCTGGTTGAGATCTTTATGCTCAGGATGGCTGAGGCTTTTTGTTTTAAAACTTACAAAATGGGCAACATAGATAATAGAAGTTGAATATATTTCTCATTAAGATAAAGTCCTGCCAAAGTTAGCTTATACATTGCGTTGAAATACAAAATATAACAAACGATCTGGGTTGAACAGGACAATAAAATAAATGAGTCATGAGAGAAAGGCTTCATTTTATTGAAAATACCGCGTCTGGTGCTTAACATTCCATGGGTGAGGGAGATCTCTGCCTTCCATATCTTGTAAACAGTAAGTGTCTGGACACGACTTGGATTTGACAATGTAAGGCCCCTCCTACTTAGCTGCTAGCCTTCTCTCAGCTAGGTTTGTGGTGGCCAGAGTTGCCTCCCTTAAGACTAAGTCGCCACTGCGAATTTTATAGGTCTGACTTTACTGTTATAGTGCTGCCTCACTCTTTGCTGGTATGAGGCTAGCCTAACGGCGACTGAGTCTCGCAATTCTTCAATAGGGTCTAGGTCAACCCTCCATAGCTCTTCATTTAGCTCTAGATTAGGGTGCGTTATTTGAGGGGTCATTCCATAAGGATAACTGCTTCGACACCATATGTTAAACGAAAAGGGGTATCCCTTGTAAAGGTTTGTGCTATCGTCTGATATGGCCAGAGTACATTCGGTAGCTCTTTTGCCCAGAGACCCTTAGCTGCCTCTAACTTGGTCTTGATAATTTTTAACAAAGAGTAGTTGGTCACTTCAACCTGCCTATTAGCTTGGGGATGACCTGGAGAGGAAAAACATGTCTTCATACTGAGCTCATCATACAATTCCCTGAATTTGGCATTGTTAAACTGTTTGCTATTATCTGATACGATGGCTTGAGGAACTCCAAATCTACATACAATGGACTGCCAGATGAATCTAGTATTTCTCAGGCCATTGTATTCATGAAGGGTCCCCTAGAGTGGTTTCCACAAACCCCTTCATGTATTTCTCTTATCACATAAGTGGCTTTATCAACATTTAAACACCTAATGTACGACTATTAGAATCCCCGCTTGTATAAGATGTCTTTAATGATAACATAATTGGCTAACCGAACTCTGACCTTGTCTCTGCCCCCTTCCTATCTGTTGAAAGTACTCCCTACTCTAAGAACTAGATAATGCCATGTACCCATGGGATATGTTCGTTCTGAAGTAGGTGGATGTCTTGTTAGTCTTCTGAAATTGTTGGGTGTGCCAGGTATTCTATTCTGACTCCGCAATTGAGGTCTGACTGGTCTGCCGAGGCTAAATGGGCCATTTCATCTTCTTAGGAATTCTCAAACCGTGGGATATGTTTGATGTGGAACTGTTGAAGAGACGTATGAGGAGTGGAGCGGTGTCCTTGTATAATTTCATTTTTTTCTCTTTTGCATCAAAATCCCCATTTATTTGTCCGACGACCAATTGCGAGTCACTGAACACTTGAATGCAATCCACCCCAATATCTTTATCCAACCTGAGATCCGTTATCAAAGCTTCATATTCTGCCTATTATTACTTGCCTCAAACTGGAAACGGAGGGCATATTTGAAATCTTCACCTTCTGGGGTAGTAAGGATTAGCCCAGCCCTGTTTCTTTTTTTTTTTTAGATGAGCCATCGACGTTTAGAGTCTAGAAGTGTAGGTCGACCTCCTCATGAATTGTGTTGATCGGAGGGTGAGGCTCAGAGGGGTTAACATTGGTGAATTCTAGGATGAAATCCACAATGGCTTGGCCTTTAATTATTGTGCAGGGTCGGTACAAGACGTCATATTAGATGAGTTCAACAGACCGCTGCATAAGCCTGCTAAAGGACTCCGGTTATTGTGTAACTTTCTTCAAAATCTGTTATGTTAGAACCGCTATGGAGTGGGCCTAAAAATACGGCCAGAGGTGCCTAGAGGCAATGACTAGAGCTAGTGCTAATTTCTACAATATAGGGTAGTTCTGCTCTGCCCCTCTAAGCGCACGACTGATGTAGTAAACCGAGTGTTGGACTGAGTCTTTCTCTTTGATCAGGACGGCACTGACCGCAGTATTGGAAATGGCCAAATAGAGGAAGATGGTCTCCCTTGGAATTGCTTAAGAAAGGAAATAAGGGTTAACTATGCATTGTTTCAGTTGTTGGAATGCCTCCTCGCATTCAGTGTTCTAAGTAAAATCCTTTCTAAGCACTTTGAAGAATGGGAGACACTTGTCGATTACCCTAGAAATGAAGCGATTGAGCGCGGCTACTCTGCCAGTGAGCCGTTGAACCTCCTTTACTGTTCTGGGAGATCATATTTCTATTAAGGCCTTGATCTTCTCCGTATTGGCCTCAATTCCCTTGTGGCTAACCATGAAACCCAAGAATTTGCCAAACCTAACACCAAAGGCACATTTCTCTGGATTTAGCTTCATTTTGTACTTGCACAAGGTCTGGAAGGTCTCCTGTAAGTCTGATAAGTGATTTGAAGCAAGCTTGCTTTTAATGAGCATATAATCAACGTAGACCTCCATATTTCTACCAATCTAGTTTTTGAACAAGGCATTAATCAGTCGTTAGTAAGTGGCCCCCACATTCTTTAGATTAAACTACATCACGCGATAATAGCAAGCCCCCCTGTCAATAATGAAAGATGTGTGCTTTTGATTAGCTATATGCATAAGGATTTGGTTATAGCCCGAAAAAACGTCCATGAAACTGAGCATTTGATGGCCAGCCATAACATCGACCAATAGATCTATCCTGGGTAATAGGTAGCTAGATATCTTTGGGGCAAGCTTGGTTGAGATCGGAATAGTTGCCATTGCTTTTGCGGACCAAGACCACATTGGATAACAACTTAGGACAGTTCACATTTTCAATGAACTTGGCCTTCAACAATTTGTCTACTTCTTCAGCGAGGAGATTGTTGCGCACCGGATAAAAAATGTACTATTTTTTGGCAAACTGATCGGAATTGGGGCTCAATGTTGAGATGATGAGTAATGATTGAAGGGTCGATGCCTGGCATGTCCTCAAAAGTCCAAGCGAAGACATTGTTATACTTGCTTAGGAGAGTTATAAGGTCAGCCTTGGCCTGAAGCCTTAGCTGATTGCCAATCTTAGTTGTCTTCTTTGGGTTAGAGGGGTTAATGGGTACTTTGACTAACTCTTCCACTGGTTCCCCCCGGATTAGTTCCTCTTCGTCTCTAGCATCAAGGCCTTCAATGATCATGGCCTCCTTTACCTTTACCTATTTTAATGAATCAACGTAGCATTCTGTGGCTACAGTCTGCTCGCCCCTCATGGTGCCGAGCCTATGGTCAGTCGAAAACTTCATTGCCAAATGGTACGTGAACGTCACAGCTTGGAAAACATTGAGAATTGTATGCCCAAGTATAATATTGTAAGCAGAGGGACAGTCAACGACTAGGAAGGTGAGGATCTTCGCTGTCTGTCTTGGGTACTTACCAATAATGATTGGGAGAACAATGGATCCTATGGAGGTTACCCGATCACCTATGAAACCAACTAAGGGAGTTTGCAAGGGTGATAACTTTTTTTTCTCTGATCTTGAGCTACTTGAAAGCATTGAGGAAGATAATATCTGATGAGATGCCGTTGTTGACGAGTACACGCCTGACTTTGTAGTTTGAGAGAAGAGAGAAAATGACCAAAGGGTCATCATGAGGGTATCAGACTCTTGTACAGTTTGTATCCGTGAAGGTGATCGACTTTGACCACTGTTTGGGCTGCCTGTGGGGTTGGTCGACCGTCGTCACTTCTTTGTCAAACCCTTGTTTGATCCTTCGGAGCTCGGCTCATTGTGTCGACCGAGATGATCTGTTGCCCACGAGTCCTCCTACAATGATCCTGATTTCTCCCAGTAGGGGTGCAGGTCCTCCTTGACCTCGGGGTTATTGTTGGGCTCTATCATTATTTTTCCTAGGCTAGTCAGTTGCCTTAGTGGAGTGTGTAGTTCGGCTTTTTCCACACCCCTTTCGAAAGTTCGAAAATAAGCCCTACAGTTCGAACTCCTGTGATTTTGAATCTAATCTCACAAGTGCAATGTGAAATTGATAAACACCAAAGAGTCCAAATTCGAAAAATCTTTTAGAAAATCTATTTTGAAAAAAAAATGCCAAAATTGGACTACTTTGCCAGATACAGAGTCACCACCTAAATATTTTATTTTGGGAAATTTAGGAAACCCATGACTCGTGCCAAAGGCCACGTGTCCGTCATCACCAAGATTGTCTTGGCTCGAGAACTTAGGTACGAGAAGGGAAAGTCATGAATTGAGCACCCCCACTCGCCCAATCAAAGATCAACCTCTACTAATCATGATATGATTTTTATCAATATTATATACTATTATTTTGGTTTATTTAGGCTAGCATTTTACAATGTGATATATGCACACAAGGTACAGACTAGTTTGCCCGAATTGGAACAATTCAATTTCATGTCTACTTTTCAAAAAAGGTTTGATTTTTCCACTTAACAAAGTGGGCTTAAAGTTTGTGAATTTGCCACTTGACAAAGTATGCTTAAATGTACATTAATTGAATCATTCCAATTCAAGCAACAAGCCTTCATCCACAGGCACTCAAACAGTTTATAGTACTTAAGCAATTAGCCTCATGGCAAGTATGCTAGTCATGGCAGTCACTCACACTCATGCAAGTATGCTAAAGCATTAAAAACTCACCTAGTACTCCAAGCTAAGATAAAACAAAAGAGTTAGAAAAATATGCATGATACCTAACTATACAAGATGACTAATGCAACGCATGAAAAAATGCAACTAAAATAGGCTCGGCTAATAAGCATGGCATATGAATCAATTTGATAACATGCGTTCTAAGCATGTATTCAAAAAATATATTAAAATGACAATGAAGTTAGAATGATAAATCGAGCCTTGGTGCATGCAATACAAATGAATAGATGCAAACATGAGATATACTAATTGAAACGTGATGTCCCTAATCTAACTATCAAAAGCAGATAAATAAAAAAGAGAAAGACATAGGGTTGGAAGACATACACATTATTACATTACGCTCTCACGAAGGAGAGTCCGAATGAATAAACTAGCTAAGCTAACCTTCTTAACTAATTGTACTTGAATAGATAAGCTAGCCATCTAAGCTAATTAACTATTACAACAATTAAATAATTTAACTAGGCTAAGCTAATTAAATAAGTACAAAACAAATGAATTAGCTACAACTAATTAAGTACAACAAATAAATGGCTAAATGTTAATTAAACTAATTAACTATTCTCGGGAAGCAAGGGAGGCCCATGCATGCTCGATTTCCACCCAAAGAATATCCACTGTCTACCCTCGGAAGCCTCTATTACACAACTCTTGCACTGATATTCCACTTCTAGGTCAAAGCTGCTCTGCTTCATAAACATTCTACTCAAAATTCATTGGTGGCCCGTAGGCCAGAAGTGGTGGCCGACCGGCCACCATTGGGGGGTTGTCGTCTAACACTGATGGCCTGCAGGCCAGAAACAGTGGCCGATCGGCCACTGATGATGCACTATTCCTTGCTACAACAGACAGCAAACATGGCAAAAAGAAGGTATTCTCACAGATTGTTTGTACTGTATATCTCTCCTTATCATCAAAAACATCTCACAGAAGTGATACACTTGGTCCTCAAACCATCAATCAAGCAATTTCATTGCATGATGGCTAAAGAACCAAGGTGTACAAGTTTAATAAATGCACAAACAAGACCAAAAACTATCACCCTATCATGCATGATCAAGGGCAATGGAGACCTTAGAAAAATTGGCACATTTCATCACTTTGAGTATGAAATGCCCAAATTTTCCTTGTGTTCAATTAATGTTCGATTAAACACATCAAAACACAACCAAATCTTTGTACAATTTTAGTTTCAATTTTTGTTTACCCATTTTAACTTACCAACCATTCTTTAACCAATTAAGTCCATTGGTGAGTTAGTCCTCTAAAAGAGAAGGAAGTGTTAAACAAAGGGTAGTGTAAGGCAAGAGAGAGGTGTCATGCCTTTAATAATGAACCCTCAAAAGAGGATTAAACTATTAACCATGGCCCTCAATCTCAAGCTTAAACAATCCTAAGGTTGAAACAACCCTCAAAGAAAATAAAAAGGTCAAGAAATGAGAGAGGTTGCAGAGATTAATGAGTGCTGAAATTGAGTGAGAAAAGCACTAAAACAATGCAATCAACTCAAACAAGTGGTGCCTAAAGGCCTAAAACACCAAGCTTGTGAGGACACTTATACTACAAGCATGCAATACAAGAATCAAATGACTTAACCAACCCAAAACAGAGTTAAAATAGTCCAAATTAAAGCCTAAAACATGCTGGAATTAAGCTACAAATGGACAAAAAAATAAGCTAACACATAGAGCTATCTAGGCTAGCAAACAAGACACAAGGAGGGGAGGCTAACCCCTCCAAATTTAGACCTCAAAACATGATTTTTACCACTGAAAATACTCTGAAATTTAGTGTTCAAAATCCAAAAAAAGATAGTTTGAAAGTGGGAAACAAAGGTGGAAAGGCCTTACAAACAAGGAATAAAGATGGGTGAACCACCTCCTAACCTTAAATGGCCTAAAGCCACCGATTTCAGCCCACCAAAATAGAGTTTTTTATAGCCCAAAGTCAGTGGGGAAAAGATAGAAAAACAAGTATGCAAAAGAAGTTAAAAGGGCAAGTATTATACCTCTTGAAGCAAAGATAAACTTTAGGCAACAATTCAAGCCAAAACCACCTTCTAGAGCTCCAAGAAGGCCTCAAGGAATCTCAGCTCAAAGATGATCAACTTTGGTTAAGGAGGTGTAAGCAAAAGTGTGGTGAATGTAGACTAATGTGCACAAATTTGCAAGAGAGAGAGAGATTTTTGCTCTAAAATTTCTAACCCTCAAAAATGGGGGAGGAAACCCCCTATATATAGAAAAACATGCATTTGGCTGAGATAAATCCCTCCATACACATGTAGGGAGATGAAGCCAACTGTGGTAACAGTTGGAACAGTTGTCAACAAAATATTTGAAAAAAGACATTGATGGCCGGCAGGCCACACCATTGGCCGACAAGGCACAAGGGTGGCCGGCAGTCCACCAGAGGGGCCCGACAAGTCCTAGGGTCTTGAGGCTTGAAGCACAAAGGTTTTGGGTTTGAAACACTAAGGTTTTGGTCCAAAACAAGGCACAAAATGGACAAGGTTTTAAGGCTTAAAGACAGGGAATTCCGCCGAGAACTTAGGGCACTAAAATGAGCACATGCAATCATAATCATCAAGTGCACAAGCAATGACGTTCAAGTCTTGAGGACGGTCAAAAATGGGGTGTCTACAGAGTGCGTATGTCGTTCCGCCTTGGGGGATCGACCCTGGCTCTTAGGTGTGGTCGGGTTATGGTAAATCGAGTTAAATGCCCTTGATGGATCAGTTCCTCAACCTGATCATTAAGATTGATGCACTCCTCGGTGTTATGGCCATGGTCATAGTGGAAACGACAATATTTGGACTGGTCTCGTCAGATGGAGGGAGACTTTAAAGGTTAGGGCCATTTTAGGTTATAGTCTTGCTGGATTTGGTTTAGGACTCGGTCCATGGGTGAGTTGAGAGGAGTATACTGCTCGAAACGACTAGATAGACGGGAATGGGTCGATCAGTCAGAGCGTGGGGGTCAATCAGAATATTAGAGAGGTCGGTGAGTGTATTGAAAGTATCTGGGCTTGGGCTATTTTCTCTTTTCTTTGTATGGTGGAGGTTTGGATGTAGAATCTTGGCGAGTTGCCAAAGAATCTTCAGCATTCATGTACTTTTGGGCTTTGGTGAGGATGATGGCCATGGTCGTCGGAGGATTTTTGGAGAGGGAAAAAAGGAAATTAGACGGGCATAAACCGACCATAAAGGCTGTTAAAATAACCTTGTCATCATTCTTCTCAACTAGTAAGGCTTCTGTATTGAAGCGAGTGACAATGCTACATAGTGACTCCCTTTCTGTTTGTCGAATATTTAGTAGCTGAGTCGCTGGGCGTCGTTGATGCAGAGCGCCAATGAAATGGCTCAAAAAGGATTTACTTAACTGATTAAGAGAAGTGATAGAGTCCGGCTGGAGCTGACTAAACCAAAGTTGCGCTAACCCCTTAAGTGTAACAGGGAAGGCCTGATATATGATCTCATTAGGAAAAGCATGGAGGATCATAAGCGTCCTGTATGCTTCCAAGTGGTTGACCAGATCAGTTGTACCGTCGCAGGTGTCGATTAATGGCATTTTGAACTTGGGGGGTAGTGGTTTATCTCTGATAGAAGTGACAAAGGGGAGTTGGCGGTAAAGAAAGGTTTGTTTTGCATATTTTGCATGACCCCATAAAGCTGGAGTTTCATGGCTCGTAGTTCTTCATCCCAAATGGGAGCATTGTCTCATATGGCGTGGAGTGGGGGTTGAACACTGCTAGCTCCTCCTTCAGGGATGGTAACGTGATGCAGTGGATGACGGTTATGGAAAGGTTGAGGCTCCTCCTGATGAAGTTGAGAACCCTGAGGAGAGGGATGCAGATTCTCTGGGTTCGATGGCTGAGCTTGTGGGGCGAAGGATAAATAGTCCTTGGGAGACATGTGGTTGGTATGGGTGGTGGTCGTTTTGGGTTTGTTCTCGGTTTGGAGAAATGTCTTGCGGTGGTGGAGCAGGAGCAGGAGCAGGTAGATTATGTTGGAGCAAAGCGTTAATTAGTGCTTGGTTTTGCTCAGCTAAACGGTTGATGTTATTAGTAAGTTCTGCAAAATATGGAGGTGAGTTATTTGGGTTGGAGGACTCAGCTTGAGAGTTTCCAGCATTATGTTGCAAAGCCATGGATCTCGTCATAACCATTCACTCTGACGAAAAAGATGGATGAGAAAGGAACTGTTCTCAACGACTATGAACACAACTATCAACCAGAGCAGGTTTCCATAGATGGTGTCAACTGATAATGCACTTTTGTTGGCAGGAGATGGGTCAGACAGATCCAAGCACTCCATAAGTTGATTTGTCCTTCGTCTTCCTGATCACACTTGCAACAAGTCCAGTAAAAAGGTTCCGAAATGGGGTGGTTCCTTCCTATGGACCCTCTGACGATCAAATTAAATAAGGTTATGGTTGGAATAACAGTTTAGTGGGAGAGTTGAGAGTAGAGAGAGAGAGAGAGAGAGAGAGAGAGAGAGAGAGAGAGTGAGTGAGTGAATTACTTGTTACCAAGCATTCTTTAGAAGCTTCTTTATATCTCTTGTTAATCATTTCCTTGTCTATTCACGTTGTCCCATTGGCTGAAAGCCTGCAACCTACTTGCCATCGGCCATGGTGATTTTATCACGTCCCAGAGCGAGAGGTCTTGTTGCATTTAATGCTTTAACAGTCTCATTTAATGTTTGGCGTGTGGGCTCAATAACTCTCCAAACTCTTTCTCTACCAAATGACTAATTCCCTACTCGACATGTGTCTAGCTACAACTGGGTTTGGACCACTATGGGTTCTTTGTTTTCTGTTGGGCTTCCTGTTGGGCCTTATTTGTTGGGTTTTATAATGATAACTAATCAAGTAATTATTTGGGTAGCCCAGGGTAACCATGGGTTGGGCCCTTCTGGGCTATGGCCATCAAATTTAATCACACATCACTACAAATGTGAGTTTTAATAAAAATTTACAAAGATAAACTCTAAATCTCAAGAAAAAAATAAATAAATATTTGGTTGAAAGTATAAATCCCAAACCCAATCTATTAATATTTCAAACTAAAAATGTTGACCCAGCCCACTAGGCTGGGCGGAATACATGGGCCAACATGCTGATATTCACCCTTACTGCTAAATGCCCCACATTTTTCCTTTGGATCCCCATAATTTCTTCTTTCTTTTTTTTTAATTACAATTTTGCTCTAACATCAATTTCCATTTTTGACACATCTCTATCCTTCTAACCCCAATCCCACATCTACCTCCACCTCCACCTCCACTCTACTCCACTCTATCCTACTCCAATCCGACCAACAGCCTCCTCTAGTAGCCATCTTAGGCCATGTTTGTTTGGGCGGACTGGATTAGCATTCCCATGACTAATAGTCCTAGGACTACGAATCCGTTAGATTATGTATCCTATCTTAACTAATAGTCAAGTTTAAAATAATTAGTCCGTACTTCAATTGTTTAACCAAACATTGGATTAATAATTTTATTGGACTATTAGTCCAATTCCAAGCTCATGTCCACCCAAACAAACATGACCTTAGTGTCTCTTTACCAGTAACCACCCTCCTACCATCTCTCACCACTCTAATCCGACCAACAGCCTCCTCTAGTAGCCATCTTAGTGCCTCTTTACCAGTAACCACCCTCCCACCACCTCTCACCACCGTGATCACTTCCCACCTCTCTCTCTAATTTGGGCTCTCTCTCTCTCTCCTCATTCTTCTTCGTCTTCTTTTATGTTCACTGAGACAGAGACATACAAACAAACATAGATACTGATGATAGTGATAAGCAAGTCAGATGTTCCACACTTTCAAAAGATATGATACCCGTTCTCATCGATCGCCTTGAAACTCGCATCAGCCTTCTCTACTTCCACTCTGTTTGTCACTCATGGTGTTTCTCCTTCTCCGCTCTCTTTCTCTCTCTCCAACTTCACTTTTCCATTCTTTTCCCTCGCTGTCAACCCCCGCTACGACACCTTCACCGTTGCGTTAACCACCGTCTTCCTCCTCCAATCGTCCGACGAAATTCCCCACAAAATGCAGATCACAATTCGTACATGTCTCAAATCTCTCTCTCTCTCTCTCTCTCCAAAACTACTCAAAGCAGCGTCACTTGTGATGACCGTGGATGGTGATACCGACACAACAACGAAGGTGGGTTAGCGACGGTGGTTGCCAAAGTTTGTGGGGATAGGATTAGGGTTAGGGCTTTGGTTTGGATTTGGGGTTAGGAGTATAGTTGGTATTAAGGTAGAGGTTCGAAGAGAAAACAGAGGGATTTCATTTTACTGGGTGAGGTCAAAGAAGTGGGGGGCCAAAGTTAAAAGATAGCGATACATAACAGTCCTATAAAAATGATTCATAATTAAACTTTTGTAATTTTCTGGTAATGAAATTAGGTGATTGAAAAGTTTAATTATTCAAAAAGTTGTATAGAAAAATGATTAAGAATGTTAATAAAGTTTGAGATTTAAATACTGTGTTATGAGATGGGATATTTATTCATAAATTATTCTTTATTTATGTTTCATTTAATCAAAATTATTTTATTATATTTCAATAAGTTTTTTTTTTTGTTGATATAGTTACCAAAATATCTCTAATAATAATATTCACATTAACAGTATGAATGTTTTATGATGTGAACATTTATACTGTCAAATATGAATGTTCACATCACCAAGTTACTAAGCGTTTAAAAAATATTTGAAAGGACAAAATTATTTATAAAATATCTTAAATATGAGAATTAAGATTTGGTAGATCAAATATCTAAATAACAAGATTTATTAGAATATAAGAATATATTATGGACTAATTGAAATACAATAATTGAAAAATAATTTCCTAATAAATCTCTCATATAAGATTTATGTATATATATTAAATTTAAGGGAGATTTATTACGAAATCGTTTTTCAAGTAACCCAATTAGTTCATAATATATCATTGTATTTCAATAAGTCCTAGTATTGAGACATTTGATTCATCAAATCCTAATTCTCATATTTAAGATATTATATGGATAATCTTATCCTTATAAATATTTTTTGAGCGGTTAGCAACTTTGTGATGTAAACATTCATATTTTATGATGTGAATATTCACATTAACAGTGTGAATATTCATATCACAAAACATTCACACTATCAATGCAAATATTATTATTAGTGATATTTTGATAATTATATGACTTATTGAAATATAATAAAATAATTTAGACTAAATAAAATATAAATAGGGGAAAAGAGATTTATGAATAAATTGTCCTAAATTTAAATCACATATTAATGTTTAATTTGTAGTATGGATGATTACATGTTTTTGTATGGAAACATGAATTTCGTGTTCAATAAAAAAATATGGATCTACAAAAATTGCTTCATGCCTTCATCAATTCTTGTCATGTCTATTAGTGTAATTTTGGCCTGTGGCCCGCGGGCGGCCCGAAAGCCCGCCCACCGCCTGAGATGGGCCCCGCCCGTTTAGGCCCGAGGCCTTGGGCCTGGGCCATCGTTTTGAAGCCTAGGGCCCGGCTCGTAGCCCGGCCCATTGGCCTGCTCAAGGCCCGCCCCAAAGCCCGGCCCAAGGCCCGGCTCATCCAATGCCCAGTGTTATTTTTAATGGAAAATAATAAAATTTTGGCAGAAAAAATAAAAAAAATTTAAAAAAATTGTTTAGGCCCGCCCAAAGCCCGAGCCCAAGTCCAAGCCCAAGCCCAGGGGCCCCGCCCGAGGCCCAACTCATTAGCCTGCCCAAAGCCCGAATACCCTTGGGCCTGGGCCTAATTTTCTAGTTCATGGCCTGGCCCGGCCCGGTCTGAGCCTGGATGGGCTGCCGGGTTCGAACCGGGCCAAAATTACACCCTTTCATGTCTAGTTTTTTTTTTTTTTTTATTAATATTATGATATAACGACCTAGAAGTGATTTTTTTTTTTTTGATACAGATGAAAGCAAACAAAACAGAAAAGAAAACAGGGCAACAAGGGCTAAGCCCTCACGGCACCAACACGAATCATATCCTCAATAACAAGAGCTCTAACAGCTTCGGGGGGATCTTCCAGCATGACCACATGGTCAGTCTGCACCACTCCAAGGTTAGCCAGCCGATCAGCAACTCTGTTGCCTTCCCTCAGCGTGTGTCGAAGGGAACAATTCCAGCGCTTCAGAATGAACTTGGTATCCTCAATGAGAGCTCGGAAAGGGGAATTATGGCTCGGACCACTGTGAATTAAGTCAATAACATGTGCCGCATCAGTCTCAATAGCCACATTCAATGTGTTTTTCTGGAAAAGGATGGTCAGTCTGCGATATATAGCCCATAGCTCAGCTTCCACAGCAGAACAGTGGCCTAGATATCCATAGTATCCCCAAACCCATGTACCAGCTTCGTCCCGTAGGAGTCCTCCATAACTAGCTTGTCCAGGGTCACCTTTGGAGCAACCATCAGTGTTGAGCTTTAGAGTACCTGCAATAGGAAAACACCAATTAATAGATGTAGGAGCTGTTGAATTGGGATAGAGAGGAGAAGAGAAAGCCTCTTCAATCTCATGGGCATAGTTCCAAATATTCTTGAGACTAGCTTGAATGGGTTGGCTAACATTTTCAAAAACCATGAGATTTCGAACTTTCCAAATCTGCCACAGGGTGGCAGAGAAGAATCTGTACCACTTAATACCAAGAAACACGTTTTTATTTTTCAAATTAATCGCTACCCATTCTGGTAGAGGTAGGCTGCAACCTTCCTCCCACCATCTAAGGTCTTTAACTTCAGTCCAAATAGCTTTAGCACAGGGGCACTCGCGCAGGAGATGGCTTGAATCTTCACTATATAGGCCACATCTGGGGCACACTGCAGTGGTTGTCATATTCCTCCTGAATCTTAATTGATTGGTTAGCAGTCGATCATGGAGGATGAGCCATAGGAAGCATTTGAGCTTTTGGGGGATTTTAGCCTTCCATAACCATTTCCAGGTCCTTCCATAAGATTCTTGGTTAGATATAATCCTGTAAGCCGAAGCTGTGGAGAAAGTACCCACAGCGGTTCCAATCCAAGTGGGCGCATCAGTGTAAGTCACAAATCGGGGTCTGTGGATCTTGGTGATCTCTTGAAAGTCCTGTGGGTTAACAATATTGGCAATAATCTCAGTGTTCCACTTGCCTTCCTCATCAAGAAGTGAGCTCACCTTATCTGAATTATTCACCTGTGTGGCAGAGTAGTTGTGGGCTAAAGGCTGTAAGCCACACCACCAGTCATGCCATAATGAAATATGTTCCCCATTTCCTTCATTCCATTTTACCCCTTGCCTCAGAATGTCCCTGTATCGGCAGATGCTTTTCCACACATGAGAAGCCCTCCTCTCCATAGGCCAGTTGTAAATGCTATGACCTCTAAGATATTTATCCTGCAACACTCTGCACCAAAGTTTGTTATGATTGGTAAGGATTTTCCAGCCTAATTTAGTCAGGAGGGCCGCATTATTGTCCCTGGCTTTTCTAAGCCCGAGGCCCCCTGCCTCCTTAGTCCTACAAACCTTATCCCAGTTAAGCAAATGGACTTTCTTATGGTTATCCGTGTCCCCCCAAAGGAAGTTCCTGTTAATTTTATCAACTTCATCACAAAATCTTCTAAGCAGCTCCATGATTTGCATGTTATAACTGGGGATGGTAAATGTAACTGATTGTATAAGAGTGGTTCTACCTGCAAGGGATAAATGTTTGGCCTTCCACCCTAAAAGTCTAGTTTTCAATTTCTCAAGAATGTCATTAAATAAGCTCTTAGTAATCCTCGTATGTAAAAGAGGGGACCCCAGATACTTACCTAAGTCCTGAGTGAGAGGAATGCCACATTGATAGCTTAAAGATCTTGCGTAGTTAGAGGAGACATTTTTTGAGACAAACATTTTGGATTTCTGGAGACTAAGTTTTTGTCCAGACATTTCGCAAAAATCATTAAGAACTTCCATGATGGTGTTGCAGTTACATTGATCAGCTTTGGCAAAGAGGATAAGGTCATCAGCAAAAAATAAGTGAGTTAGAGTAGGACTAGTTTTAGAAACTTGGATGCCCTTCCAAGCCCCTACATCAACTTTGGATCGGATCATATTGGAGAGTCTCTCCATACAGAGTACAAACAGATAAGGGGAGAGGGGGTCTCCTTGCCTAAGACCCCTCTCATTCTGAATACCTTCAAGAATTTTCCCATGCCAAAGAATGGAAGATTGGTTATTAGTGACATAATTCATAATCAATTCAATCCAATTTTCATTAAGTTGGAATTCCCGAAGGGTGTCCCTAATGAAATCCCAAGATAGCCTGCCATAGGCCTTATCCAGGTCAATCTTGAACACCATACCCCCTCTTTTCCCTCTCAAGTGTCGAAGTGTGTGCAGAATCTCCTGGGTGATGATGATATTATCTGTAGTGTTCCTTCCAGGTATAAAACTACTTTGATTAGGGCTGATAAGTGTGTCAAGAAGTGGTCTAATACGCGCCACAATGATTTTAGTAATGATCTTGTAGGAGACATTACAAAGGCTGATGGGTCTGAATTGTTTGATGTTTTCAGCATTTTCCATTTTGGGGATCAGAACGATAAGAGTTTCATTCACTTCATTAGGGATCCTCTTGTTGTGGAAACAATTTTTAACAAGATCACACACAGAATGGCCCACAATATGCCAATATTTATGATAAAACAGGGCTGGAAGACCATCCTTACCTGGAGCTTTAAAAGGCCCAATGCTTTTAATAACACTCCAGACTTCAGCGTTGGTGATGGGTTTTAAGAGAATCTCATTCTCATCATGAGTAAAAAATGTAGTGTTAAGATTATTCCACTGGTCTAAATGTTGAGTAGTCTCAAATTTGAAAAGGGTGTTGAAGTAGGTAAGGATAATACTCTTAATACCCTCCTGGTCAGTAACCCAGTTCCCCTCATTATTCTTAAGGGCATTGATCTTGAGTTTTCTTCTTTTGGTGATGGTGGAAACATGGAAAAATTTTGTGTTTCTATCACCAAGAAGAATATGTTGAGACCTGGACTTTTGAAACCACAACATTTCCTCCTGAAGAAGAGTATCATTATAAGCTTTTATGAGATCTTTTTCAAGAGTTGGGAGACAATGAGGGCAAGAGTTAGTCAAAGCTTTTTGAATGCCCTCAATCCTAGCAAGGAGAGTTCTTTTCCTTTTGAAAATGTTGCCAAAAACCTCTTTATTCCACTTTTTAACTCTAAGGGTGAACTCAGAGGTGGAATCCAGCAGATTGTTATGCATATCAGCCCAAGAAGTGGAAATAATATGAGATAGGTCAGGATGAGACAACCAAGCAGCTTCAAATCTAAAGGGACGATTAATGGGGTTAAGAGAGTGCATACATTGGGTATAGACAACAAGATGGGAGTGGTCAGAATAAGTTATTGGGAGCACCTTGACAGTGGCTTCAGGGAACATGGTTCTCTAGTCTTCGTTGCATAGAGCCCTATCCAGCCTTTCCATAGTGTTAGCAAGCCCCTGTCTGTTATTTGTCCAGGTCATTCTAGGGCCCGAGCTTCCTAGATCCAGCAAATTACATTTGTTAATTCTGTCAAGGAATTTTTGGGGCCTAGTCGAACTCTGGTTAGTTGAAAATCTCCTTCTTTCACTTTGATTAGCGTAGTCATTAAAATCGCCTGCAACCAGCCAAGGTTTATCCATACTATCCGCCACTTCTTCAAGCTCAGTCCAAAGGTTATCCCTCAGCAAAGGGTTAGGGCTAGCATAAACAGCAGCTAGAACCCACTCCTCGTAGTCTTCCTTATGGATGGTGGCATGTATAACTTGGGGACCAACTGAGGAAGCTCGAACATTGACATGATTAGTGTCCCATAAAATCCAAATCCCACTAACTCTGCCTATGGGATCAACAATAGTAGAGGCTGTAAAACCCAGCCGATTGAAGAAGTTTCCCATTGTGCTGAAGGCTACTTTAGTCTCCATGAGTATTAGAATCTCAGGTTTATGAGAGCGAAGGATCTCAACAAGGTTACGCTTAAAAATTTTATTGCCAGCACCGCGGCAATTCCAGATTAATAGTTTGAGTAAATCCATAGATGGAAAGTTAGAGGGGGAGTCAGTTACCCAGTCCTTCAGGATACTACGTATCCGCCTGTGGTCGGCCTCCGCAGCTCTCATGGAGGCTAGTTGGATCGAATGAAAGGGCTTCATTGGATTGTTCTCCCAACTTGGCTCGATTGTCAAGCGAAGTTTTTCTATCCACCAGACGAAAGCGACGAGGTGAGTTGCTTCGGTCTCTGGTTCTTACAAAAGTCCCACTGCATGCGTCTGCTTCAGATGTTGTTGCACCTCTAGCCTGGGTGGGCTTAAGTGCTCTTGCCTCTCCATCTTTCACTTCACCGGGGTAAGGGGGGATGGCTTCTTTCTGCTGATGGGCCTCAAGGGTAGCAATAGGAGATGAACTGGAGATGGGTAAGGTCACCTGAGCTGGCGTATGAGTAACCTCTACCATGGTTAGATCCATTTGCCGTGTGGTATAATTCTCAGTACATACAGTGACAGTTGGGCTCATGTGAACTTGGTGGTCAATGGGGTGGCTGGAGGTGTCTGGTTGATGACAGTCTGGTATTTCTGACATCATATCACTATGTTGATATGTTGAACACTCTTCCATTGGAATTGAACTAGTTGAAATCTGCAGCTGGGGTTCTAGTTTCTTGGAAAGGGGTTGATTCTGACCAACTTTGGTTTTACCTTTGGGGTCCGGTGTTAAATGGGAGCCTATTTGAGTGGGTTGAATTTCAGTTTGGGCTTTCTCTGCCCCTGCTCGTGTTGTTTTCTTGCCTCGGGCATGGTCTCCTGGGCCATCTTGATTGGCCTCAAGGTATTTGAATCTATTATTGTATTGTAGTGGACCAGACCCATCTTGCCCTTTTCGGTTCTGGGCCATCTTCCGACCCCGTTTGGTCACTAACATCCAAGGTCCAAAAGTGGTTTCCTCCTCCTGTTGCAATTGTAGGTGACCGTTGGATGGAGGCATGTTTGTGATTGGACCGCTATCCCCGGAGCTGGCTAGATTTTGCCCTACCGCCGTTGTTGGGGTGGCCTCCTTGAATCGACAAGCTTCCTTGCGATGATCAATCCTGCCACACAAAAAACAAAATGAGTGCAGTGATTCATACTCGATATTGTAATATTTACCTTCTAAAATAAACTTGGGTTTAAGAGGTTTAGTGAGGTCCATTTCTATACAGATTCTGGCGAACTTCCCCCTGGTGGCCATGGCAGTGGTCCAGTCAATTTTGAGGGGTTTACCAAGAGATTTGGCAATTGCAAAGAGAACTTTTTCCTGATAATACTCTATCGGAAGCTCTGGAAACTGAACCCAAATAGCAGTTTTGGTTTCGAGTGCTTCCGATGGCTTGAAGTTTGGTTCCCAGCGTCTCACTGTGAGATAGTGGTCCATGATAATCCAGGGGCCCCCTGTGTAGACTTTGGAGTAATCCTCCTAATCTGAAAATTTAAAAAGAAAGTAGTTGTGGCCCAGATCAATCGCATTGAACTCTCCTTGTAGCCCCCAAACGTTTCTCACTCTAGTACAGAGCATTTTATAGCCTATGCTCTTGCCCAGAAGTTTGACGATGAGAGAGCTCTCCCACAGTTTTCGAATTTTTTCTAGAAGTCTTTTCGGCAGTGAGATTTGGGGAAAACCCAAATGTTCTGAATGTCTGCCCTCAGTTGTGGAGTTAATTCTCTGATCTCCACTCGGCTCATCCTCCTTGTCAGATGAAAGGATCTCAACCTTATCATCAAAGATATAATCTCCGATCTTTGGTTCTGTTAGAACTGCCTTGAAGGATCGAGAGTGATCAGGCTGTGTAGGAGGAGGGTGTGGCAACGTGGAGTGTGCCCCTAATTCCTCAGTTTCCATAGCTATCTCTGGCTCCATGTGCTTTTCCTCCTTTGAGATTATACTCTTAATCTTCTTTGTGCTCCTAATTAAATGGTCCTCTTCCTCAGTAGACTTTTCGTAGTTGGGTGAGTTGCTCTGGTTGGCGATCGCCATGCTATCCTCCAAATCAAAAACCTCTTAATTTATCTTTAAAACATGCATTGAAGTGCAATTTTTCGTAACTTGACATATGATGATAACGACCTAGAAGTGATGCTTAAGTGACGGTGGTGGTACCAGTGCAAATGGCAGAACAAGGACGGTAGAATGGAAAAATGTGTTTGGCATAAAAATAAAATTTTTTAAAAAAAAAGTTAAGAAATTAAGGTTATGAAATCTCATATTTTTAAAATGTTAATATTATAGTAAAAAGCATTGATGGTGATTTAAACTTTGTTTGAAAAGGGTTAAATTAGTATACTTTTTGACTTTAAAAAAAAAAAAAGAAATATGAATTAGTATCCTTTTAATTGTTATGCCATCATTTCTTTATTCTTTATTTTTTCTTTCATTATGATATAAGTTTTGAGTTTAGTTTGAGAGTATTTAGAGTGAGAATTAATAATTTTATTTAAGAGTGAAGCTGTAAACTTTGTCAGACTTTATATATCTTTTACCTTAGAATTTTAGTCTGCTATTTCTGAAGATCTATGGAGAAATATGAAATGATTAAGGTATTAGTGATGGAATGATTTAGCATCAAGCGGTCTTGAAATTATTTTGAGCTTATTCAAATTGTATACAATATGCTTTTTCTATAAATCTTTATGTTGATTTATCTGATTACTTTGGTCTTTTGATAAAATTTTGCAATGTCATTCTATATTAAAAATGTTGATTTGTTTGACTAAATGTTGTAGAAATGTTCCGTATATGGATTGAATGGACCTTACCAGTAGGTTGCACCAATATGCCCAGATAAGCAATTGTGTTTGAGTGAGATGGGTGAGGCCGATTACTAGTCATGTATTGAATAGGACCGGATATTTAGTCTTCGATAAATTATCATTTATTGAGTTGATTTGTTTATGCAACTTGGTAAATTGCTTGTTAATTCGAATTGAATCATTTGTGTCATGTCGTAAATTATTGGATCCCTATTAATTTATTCTCTATTTGAGTATTATTATTCCTGTCGTATTGTATACTTTCTGAGTTAATTTATTTTTCAGGTGCAAAACAATTTAGTAACAATCGGGACTGAAGCACTAAAGGGATTATTTGTGTTAGAGATTTTGGGCCCACCATTATATAATATTTCGGAGATATTTGTGTAATTATTTTTGAAAACTGATTTGTATATTTTAGATTATTTGAAATTATAATTCGAGGTCTATTTAGGCCTCGTTTGGGAACTCTCATTTTTAGTCAAAAAGTCAAAAAGTTACTAAATTAGCCAAAAAGCCCACAACTCATACCAAAAAGTCAAAGATTCTCTTTTCTCTCTACTTTTTGCACATCTTTTCATAAAAAGTTAAAAAGTCACCCTAAACATACTAATTTTTTTTAACTCATATTTTAGCTAAATAATCAAAAAATTACTAAATTAACCTGTTCCCAAACGAGTTCTTAATTTATTAACAAAAATGCTTCCTACCCCCACTGGGGGTCGACCCCCAGTGAGGTGTCACTCCGGGATTGGCCCAAAAAAAAAACTTTTTTTTTTTTTTTTTTTTGAGTTTTCAGCCAGTGAAAGCGCGCCACGTCACTGGGGGCGCGACCTCCACTGGGGGTATGCAGCGGGACTGATTTATTAATAGGCCGAAAGTTGGGGCGCTAGTTTGGCCGAGGGAGCCAAAATGCGTATGGCATGCAAAAAAAACAGAATTTAAAAAGACTAAACTACTCTCCATTTACATCTTCGGAAAGGGTAAACGAAAAATTCAAACATTAGAGACAAAGATTAGCAAATACCCCTTATGCATATTTTTAATGTTGGGACTAGTGTAAAAATTATTTTGGAAACAAAAGTATTTTAAAATGAGTGAAAAGTATTTTGAAATTAATGGAAAGTGTATTAGGACCCAGACAATTATTTTGTCTGCTTGTTAGAAGGACTCAAAATTAAAAGTCATATTTTTTCATTCAATTAAAAAGTTATTTATAAAAAAATAAAAAAAAATAATCTTCTCAAAAAGTCAAAAAAATGTTAAAAAACTTAATCCCAAACACTCAATAATATAGAAGACACAAAATTAAATAAGATAAAATATGTATTCCAGAGATGCGAATATAAATTTTTTAGACAATTAAACAAAAAATCTTAAAGTTTAAGCATTGTAATAAAATAAATCCTAAATTTTTAATTTTATCAATTTAAACATTAATTTTTTGATTTGTTTTCAATCTAAACCATCGCCTATTTTTGTTAAATAAAATTGATAGAAAAATAATATTCTAGTCATTAAACTTAATGTTGGTATACATAAAATGTTTAAAATAGCATTTTTCATGAGTTTAATGACTAAAATATTCATATTTTGTCGATTTTATTTAATAAAAATAGACAAGTAATTTAGATTGAAAACAAGTCCAAAGTATAAGATTTAAATTGACAAAATTAAAAACTCAATGTTTATTTTGTTATCTGACTCAAACCTGAATTTTTTTTATTTATTTATAATTTGGCTAAAATATCTTAAGAAACACAGTATAATTATTCCAAACTTATACAATTTATTATATATATATATATATTTAATTTAGAGAAAGTCAATATTACGCATTTTTTTTATTGTTTATAAATATAATAAATCGTACAGATACAATGTTTATTGCATTAACATATATACAAGGCTATCTATTGATTTATACATTATATAAGCAAAAGGGGATTCTAATATGAATGATTCTAATACCTCTAAAATGTTAAGCTAATTTTTCCGAATTTTTATAATTATAAATTCACTCTATTTCTTATGTGGCATACTTCTCTCGCTCTATCGACTTTTTGAATTTTAAAGAAAATCCAAACAAAGGCATAATACCTTTAAACTCTCTCAAATCACCCTTCTTTCCTCCCCCTCTTTCGTTCATGTTTCTTTTACCTTTTTTGCCCCTCTTCTTCAATTCTCCTTTCCAAGTTTCCATAGGCTCTTAAGTCATTGTGAGCACACAGCAAAGTTGACCCATTACGAATAAATGGCTTGGGAGTTTGTGTATAAAAGTGATTGATATGTGTTCTTGTCGGTTAATTCAATTATCTTTTCAGATACTTATTCCCCAAGCCGTAGGTATTCTCTCCTGCTTTCCCTCTTCCTATGCTACATCCATTTTGATTATTTATCTATTTATTCTTAATTTATTTTTATTTTTATTTTATTGAAGCCTATGCACCGAAGAAAGTAAACTCGAGGTTGCATGGCTTCATGCAAGCAGTAAACCTATTTACAATTTTTATTCTGTTTAATCTGTTTGGATTAGAAATTAAATTTAAAGTAATCTTTTTTTATTGTTGACTTTATTTTTCTTTGTATATTCTCATGCTATCACTGATTTGAATTGATTCTTTCAGCATTGCATTATTGTGGGATAGAAAACTATAAGGATTTTTCATCTAAAGCGTTTTAGCTCTAAAACATTAATCTAAAATTTTAATTTTTAAAATTTTTAAATTTTAGTAAATACACATGGCATAGAAATATTAGTCCATCTAATGATATCTATAATTTTGAAAATTAAAAATCTTAAAATAAAAGTCAAAAATAAAATTTAGCCATCTAATTTGAAAGTTAAAAACTTTTAAAGGAAATTCCAAATATAACTTTAGTCTTATATAATTTCAAATTTTAAAAATATTTACTTAAAAAAATAAAAAGAAAAAAAAAATTGAAAGGCATAATTTTATGTTTTCCTATTCTATATTTGAGTGATTCCCTCTTTTTAAAACTAAAAAATTATGGGATAATTCTCATAATTTTGAATTTTAAAATTTATTTCTTGATAGGCTAAGCAATTATTTTTTTTTCAATTTCTTAAATCAAATAATTAGAAAAATTAGTTTGAGAGATTAGAGCGCTCAAAAATTAGTTTAAAAAGATTTTATTTATCTATTTTTTAATTCAAAAATTATGTAAGACCACAAGAATAATAGTTTTTAGAAAATTTTATTTTTTTATTTTTCGTATTTTAATGTTTTCAATGAATTTTTTTAAATATTTTAAGCATTTTTTTAAAAAATTTTAGGCACACCTAACATAAATACACTTAAAAGTATAGTATTTGTGAAAAAATCTTTAAAAAATACATTAAATACCAAAAAATACAAAAAAAAAGGAAAAGAAAATTCAGTATATTTTCGTATTTTTGTGTATTTATTAATTTTTTAAAATATTTTTTCACAAATATTTTACTATTTTAGATACATCTAAGTAAGGTGCATCTAAAAGAGTAAAAAAAATTACTTAAAATTTAAAAAATATTCACTAAAAATAAAAATAAAAACGTAAAACAAAAAACTCAGTTTTCAAAAAACTGAACTCAGAAAACCGAAACCAAGCACACTGAATTATTTTTTTAAATTGAAAATTTGATTTTAGGCAATGATCAATTTGAATTGATCTTTTTATTTATTTATTTGTTTTTTATATATTTTATTTTAGGTAAAGATGTTAGAAGAAATTTTATTTATTTATTTTTTTAGAATAATTCTATATGAACCAATTGGTATGCCCATTAATGTACTAATAGATGATGTGACATAATTTTAGAGGTTTTGAGTCTTTATAATTTGTATAATTGGCGGGGTCATAATTTTAAAATGACAGTGACATAACTATATCGGTATACTAATTAGTATATTAATTGGTGCGTATAGCACTACTAATTTTTTTAATACAAAAATAATATGAACAGATTTGAATTGATCTTTCTTTGATTTATTTTAGGGAGTAAAGGATTTTGGAGGATGGACAAATAATTATTTAATTCATTTCTTTAAATTGGAAAGTCAAAAAATTGTGTTTCTATATTTGATTTTAGGAAATGACGAATTTTAGGCAATGATCTTAGAAGATGGGTTTGGAGAGATTTTATTTATTTGTTTGTTTAATTTTGAAAAATTTTATTTATTTATTTTGTTAATTTAAAAATTATATGAATAGATTTGAATTGATCTTTTTATTTATTAATTTTAGGGAAGGAAGGAAGGATTTTAGATAAATATTTTAGAAGAGGCACGAATAAATATTTAATTGTGAGCTTGGAATGCATGAGATAGATTATGAAGATGTGGATGAGTTTGGAATGCATGAGATGACTGACAAGGAATGTAAGGAGTATTCTAGGCAGATAAAGGACAGTGAGGTAGTACATATGCTTCTTTTTCTTTTTAATCATATATCTACACATTTGTTTATATTATCCTAATTGTGAGCTTACACTTGCAGGGCTTTGATGTCATGGACTTTCCAGAGTCCTTCTCATGCGGTAAAATTATTCCTATTATAGACCTCAATGATCGTGCTAACCACCACAAAACTCTTTCTGAATTAGCGCTCAAGGAATACTATGAGAAAGAGGTGTTTCCTTTTTAATTTAACTTTATTTAGTTAGTCTGTTTTTTTGGTTTCTTTAATATCCTTTTTAAATTATAAATCTCACACACATCCACACAATGTTCTTAATCAGCCCCTTTTGTTCATATTGTGTGTGTAGAAAACAAAGCTAGAGTTGGTGAAGTTTGTAAAGGCAAACGGGGAGCTGTGTGAGGGCCTTCAATATTATATCACCTTTGATGTCAAGGATGCTGACGCTGTTGATGGTCCTATTCTAACATTTCAAGCTTTGGTGTGGGACGGGATCTACAGGATTGAAGTACTGCTTTGTAGGCTGAAAATTAGTAATTAGTCAAGGTAAATAAGCTAGTTGGGTATGATAATTTTGAGAGATATTACTTTAAAATGATTTCATGTTCGCAGTTCTTTGTTTGCTTGCTGGAAAACTTTTCTATGCTTTCTCAATTTACATTTATTGTCTTAATGAAGTATTGCCCATATTGATATCCTCTTTTGTTTGCTTTAGTGGCATATTTTAACAACGCTTAATGATACAGAGTAAGCGTTTATACCCAATAACAATTTTACCCCATTTGAGACGTGCAAGTGATGGATTTCTACATCATTAAACATTCTTATAAATATTCATATGTGATGAAATTAAAGCTCTCAAAGTCTTATCTTGTTCTTTTCATCACCAAAATTATTACTATATGTGTGGCTCTGGGATTTTTTTTCTTGAGAACTAGTGTATTTTCTTCTATTACTGTTGGATTTCCAAGTTTATTGAGTTCATCTTCAACTACTCTATATCCCAAGATTTAGAAGGGCCCTAGGAAGCACGAACAATACTGTGGAGGAAGGGTCTTGTGTCCGACACTTGTGGCGGACTTGACACCCTTTGGATGCTCCTAAAAGGGTGTCCGACATGTCTTCAACGTGTTTTAATTAAAAAATCAATTGCATAATATTGGATACTTTACCAACATATCGTCAACATATCTTGATCCTTCTGAACATGTCCTATATGGTAGATCTCTTCATTATAACAATGTCTTGTGTCTTTATAATACAACTTATGCATTCGAAATATGTTTTAAAACGCTTATTAGAAGAATACATCTTGTGTGAATTATGTTACATGGACTTGATTACGAGTGCTAGGTTCTGGTTCGGGTGGCAGTGCGTGCCCAACGTTAGATCTTCATAAATTTAAATTTTAGGATATCAGGATATGTACCCAAAATAGATATGGGTTTGGGGATACACCTCAAACACACACATATATATTGCATATTGTTTACTGTTCTTAGATAACATGTAGTAAATTATTTGGAAATTACATGAAATTGAATGGGATCTAAGGAGCATAAGGAATACATAAGTAATTTGATGTGTGAGAAACTAGAAATGTTTCTTTACTAGCTAATGTGAGTGTCTTTTCTTCAGATATTAGATAAACTTAGAGGATCTGAGTATCTAAATTGGATACGGGTGTTTGACACATATCACACACCATATTTGGCGGACACGGGTATACTAGGGGAAGTAGAAGAGTCCATGTAACATAGTGTGTAATACAATGTTCGATAATTGTTTTGCATTCTTTTGAATGTAATTGGTATGTGAATGATATGTTGATGTTTAAGTTATAAAAAAAAATTTTAATGTATAAAATGTGTTGTGTTACATATTTTTTATTATCTTTGAATAAATTATTCATAAATATGATATATAATAAATTTGTAAAAACATAAAATTTTAACGTATCCCAAGCATGTTGTGTCCTACTTTCTTTTATGAAAATCGACATGTCAACGTGTCCATGTTGTGTATGTGCTACTTAGGAATGGCCTTTAGGTTTCCAGACCTGGAAAGCATCTGTGGTACTTCAGCCTTTAAATCTACCAAATTTCAATGGATTTTTATAGTTCTGTCTTGGATCTTCCTCCTTTTGAAATACGTATGTCTTTATCTTTAATTTCTCTTTGCACTTGCTGAATTTCACCATTCATCCTTGCATTCTGTCTCGCTGTAGCACTGTTTGCTATCTCCCTTGCTACCCGTTTGTGAATATTCTTTTCAACTTTTGCTCATTCCAGAATTTCAACAATATTGATTTTGTTTCATCTAATTCTCCATTCTTCATGCAGTACTCTTAATATTCAGATCTGGTTTCAAATTCTTGTTGTTGACAATTACCATATCTCTAGATTGTCATTCGCTTACATCCTATTTGTGGCTTTCTCGTAGTTCAAGAAATTTAGGGATTCTTGATTTGAATTCTTCATAGAGAAAGCTCATGCGATACAATAGCCACCTTCGGAGCACCATTCTTACCTTGGATTTTAGGAAATTCAACTTCAAAATTTGATCCAAACTCACATGTAGACATTGCAAATTAGGATCTGTTGTAACAATTTGCTTGCACCAGAGATTAGGTAGAGAGAAAATTTAGAGCAGAAGCTCTTATTTTCACTTAATTTTTTTTCCAGTAATGCAATAATGTTCCATTTAAGTCTGGACTTCTGAGAATTTTTTCGATAGCTGAAATTCTCTCAGCATTCAGAGTATGAAAATTTTTGCCAATACATCAATTGTCCGATTGTGAAGCTTTCAAAACCTAAAAAGTAGGATTCTGAGCATTCAATTCGGGCAATTCAGGATTGAAAAGAGACACAGGATCTCAATCGCCATAGGAATTAGCGAAAGTTTCAGAGAGTTGAGGAGCAGAGGATTACTATAGAGAGAGATGCAAGAGAGTATATTGCTGAAGAGATAGCAGTCATAGAGAGAGCATTGAGACGTGGTCTCTTGAGCACCAGTGGAGATGCATATCCAAGCCTTGGATCTCTGTTATTTTGGATTGTAAATCTAGTATTGGCCATTTGAGGGACTCAAATTTGGAGGCGAGCCATGTTTAAACCACTAACTTCCCCCACTTTGTCTTGTTTTTCTTACCAAATTGAACATTATTCATTATGACGCAATTCTTTTTGTGTTGATTGTTGATTGCTTTTATTTTCAGTTGATTGATTTTTACATTCGATTATTAGAGGCATGATTGAATATAAAGGAATTTTCCTTTTCCCCATTTTTGATGGGCTGTTGGCTAGTGAACCGTTCGATTTGAACCAATATAAATTGGTTCAGCTTGGTAGTTTACTTGCCTCATCAGTTTTGGTGCTGATTTGCAAAAAAACCTTCAAGTTTGGTTTGGTAAAAATCTCATACCCCGAGCAAGCCGAATAGTTGGATACATGTCGGACACATGTCCATATGTGTCTTATTATTTCTTTATCTTTTTTTACATCCAAACACGTTTCAGACACTTTGGAAATACGCGTGTCCATTGTTTAGATAAATAAGAAACACATTACAAGTTTGGAAAACATAACTTGAGTTGAGGTCCAATGACAGATAAAAACAATTTAGTTTTATATCTATTATTAATCTCTTTATTACTTTAGGAATTAGTGTCATGTTGTATATTTTTTTTAATTATCTTTGAAAGAAATAATCATATTTATGATATATAATAATTGGAATTTGGACTTTATATAGATTGATATATGCAGGAAATCAGGTGTAATTTAAATGAGACCGGGGTTTGAATTTACTAAAAGCTTTGAACACTAAGGATATATTGGTGGCTCATCTGAATCTTGTGGCCATGGTTAAATATTTCGATATATGAAGTCCATGTTATTTTTGTCTTTAGAGAAATATGAAAGTCAATTAATGCCCCTAGCTAGTTTTGGATCTAGTCTTAGCTGAGTTGTGCTGATTTGTTTCAATGGTTTATTTATGTGCGGATTTAGTCTTAGCATGTTGATTGTTTTCTGACCAATAATTGATAGTTTCTTGCAAGTTGAGAATTCAAGTATCCTTTTCCTCGTTTCTTATCTATTATTTCATATGTCTTTTTCTTTCCCCTTTTTTGTTTCAGTAATGCTTAGAGTTATATAAAAAATTCTGTTATTTTGCTTTTGATTTTGTTTGCTTGACCCAAAGATCAGCATGAATTTTATACCTTATGTGTGCATCCTTAGCACAAAAGTTTATTGCAAATTATATCACATTAGAGGTTTGACAATAGTTGTTATGTAAACAAATTTATGAGTCTCACTCATTGATGTTATTCTATGATATCTTTATCTCTGTACATTTTTAAGTGACGAGGCCCAAGGGTATCTGGGGATTTGCTAGCGCTGCACATTTGGTTAAGTGATTGATAATTTTGACAAGGATTTCCTATAGCTTTTCCTGGTGTTGAAAGAGTTGTACTATTAATTTTATTGTTCTTACTTGTGTGCACACGTATAAATATAAAAAAGAAGAAAAGTAAATGATCACTACATCTTAAGAAAAATCGTAAGCTCATATTAACTAACATTAGGAAACAATATGAAGAAAATATTATAAATATGAAATAGATGACCTTAAGCTCTATATGATCAGAAGATATGACTTCAGGCCCAGTTAAGATTCAAGGAAATTTAAAGGGTTTATCAGTACATTAATTTTTTTTTATTCTATGTATATTTCCCTCTCTATACACACACACGTTAATAGTGGTGAGGAACTATTGTGTAGTTATCTTCAACACAAAACATTCACATTGTTTTCTGGATATGAATTTTCTTTATTGCAGAATGTTTACTTAGTTTTGCGGGTAAATTGAGATTTGGTGAACTTACACTCAGACCCACAATTTTAGCATAATTACACCGACACCCTTCTAGTATCGCATTTCGTATTTTCAATTACACCAATTTCTGTCAATTGACTGTTGGTCTTCTAACTAGTAGACCGTGGCGCGAGGAAAATTTGTGATATGCTATTTAGTCATTTCATTGATATACAAAATTATATATAAAATACATATAACTCGGAATTAGAAAAAGTTAATCACTCACAAACTTTAATTAGAGCAATTATTAGCTCACCTCTCTTCCTCTTCCTCTTCCTCTTCCTCAGTTCCAATCTTTATAGTTATATTAAACTCCCCACCAATGGTCACCAAATCAAAAAGTGAAATGAAGTCGCCATTGCCAGTTAGAAGATTGTCATCCTTGTCTTCCACCGAATCCTCGACAGTAGCCACTGAGAGGTTCTGATTTTGAATGTTGTGATGGCTAATTCTGAGTTTTTTCATGGTTGATTTTTATTTTGGCTCAGCACTGGGTGGGAGGAACAGGGGTTTGGATGTGGGTTAAGAGGGTGGGTCAGCGTTGGACAGCGGGTAAGAGGGGTGCATCAGCACTGTAAGGGAGGAATGGGAGGCTGGGAAGAGAGTGGGTTGGTGTTGGAAGAGAGGGAAAGGGTTGTGTCGCTGCCAGGAGGGAGGAACAGGGGTTAGATAGGGGGAAGAGGGCTGTGTTGCTGTTGTGAAGGAGGAAGAGGGGTGCATTGCCACATTTGGTACACCAACATTAGGTAAATTACCCTAGTTTTTAAATACATCTGTTTCTGTAACTTGCTAATGTTGTCTTTAGTTGGTGACTTGGTGTTTTGTTTGTACCCACTGGCTAGTGAATCAATCTTGGTGTTCCTTATGTTATCGTCAGTCAAAAGGTTTACTGTTCAGTTCAGTTTGATACTTTTCAAGATTGTTGTTTATGGCCTATGTAATAAATCATTTGATTTCATTCTATTAGGCCTGTGTTTTTAATTTATTTAATGGTGGTTTTCTTTCCTTATATTTGAAGTATGTCTAATTATGCATTACGAGATAGTAGCATGATTGACATACATAGACCTAGAGCCTTCGAGTAAAACTTGAGGATACAACTTGAAGTGATGAAAGCTTTCAAGAGGTAACACCAATTTGTATGCTAGGTGTGGAAAAGTTGATCAAATTAGATCATACATTGCCCGTATTTAAACAAATGATTGCACCATGATGGATTATGTCGGTGCATTAAATTTAAACTTAGTGAGTTGCTGATTCATAGTGGGTTGTAGCATTAAGTGTGTATGTGCTGAGTTTGCAGCACTGGCAATACTCGCTTTGATCACAAATATAACTGAACAGCCATAGTGTGTCTGTATGTGTAATCAAATATTGATGAACAAGTGGTTACTTTAGAAGCCTCTATTTTTGTTTTTGATCACTTACTTTGGTTACTTGCAGGGGTGTGAGGATTTCATGAAGGTAATATGCTCATGGAGTCTCAGACATGAAAGGGTGCATTACTTTGAATTAAACCAATCTAGAATTTGAAATTCATATTTGAAGTGGTGGTAGGGTTGTGTCTGCTAGAGGCGGAATGCTCTTTATTGACCTTTAAAGCGTGGATATTGAGAGGGATTATTTATATATTTTTATTAGAATGTTAATGTTGCATGAAACATTCATCTTAATTAGTACCCGGGAGGGGAAAACTATAGGAAATTTAAGACTTACTCTTAGTAAAATAGTTCTGAAAACTAAAATGGAAAAGAAATTTTTGGGCAGCTACTATCATTCTCAGAAGGTTTTAATTTGACCTTTTTGTACCGTTTGATGATTACCTTAATTACGTATCCAGTTCATAGGGAAAGATGATTAAACTATGTGGGCCCCATTACCAAAAAATTTCTGTACATGTTGACAGCTTGGTGTTTAGAACTTCATTTTATACACGTATAAAATAAAATAAAATATTATATAATGTTTTACTAAACATGTTTGTAACTTTTAAAAATAAACATGTTTACTCTTATCGTATTTGTAGTAGGTTACTAAAATGCCCAGATATACTGAAACATATGGGGACCTGTGAATTAAACTTATGGGGATGGATTCAAGTTGAGTTTGGTTTGGATTTTGGATTTGAGTGGAAAAAAATAGGAAAATAAAAATGTTGTGTTTATTTATTTTTTGTGGTCAGGTTATGAAAATGAAAAGAAAATCATTAGATATTGGTGAAGGAATTCTGTTTTATAGTTTATTCCTAGTAAATAATAGAGAAAATTGGTGAAAAGCTTATTTCAACGGGGTATGAAGTATTAAATCTAAGGTAAAATTTTGTTTGGTAATAAGGACAAGGTCAAAAATGTTGGTGTTGCTGAAAAAGATGTCGGAAAAGTTGGCGGTGGCCTGTGGTGGTAGGTGGTGATAGTGAGGTAGAGAAATGTATGATATTTAAATATGGTGTTAAATGAGTGGTATGTATCACATTTTAACAAAGTTCGGTGAATTTTAATTGATTTCAACTGATAAGTTGCAGTAGATAGTTTTTTTTTTGGGATAAATTGTGTCTTTTTGGTCAAAGAGACTAGAGCTTGGATTTAATGACTTAAAAGAATCAGAAATTGACATGGTTTAAAGCTCCTAAAAAAATAAATGTATTTCTAATTTACATTCATTCTCATTATTATTATTATTATTATTTTGTGTGGCTATTTTTAACAAATTCTAGATTTGTATCATTGAATTAATATTTGTGTAGGTTGCTGCTTTTAATAAATTTTTGACTCGATAACCTATTATCTTTTGCTTGATTCCTTAATCGCCCTACTCATCTCTTGCAATAAAGTTTTAGTATAAAGTAGTTAGTGGGCTTCAAATAAATTATGTTTGTGTTATAAAACACCATAGATTCGTCATTGTATTTTTATCACAAAATAGTATAATATAGATTAAATATTTATAATTTTTATCATAAAAAATCATAATTTTTTTGTAAAATTTATCCGAAATCAATAAAAGATCTCGAGAACAAAAAGTTAGCTGAATGACTACAAATGGCTAGAGATGGCAAGGAAAGAGGTCAGGAAGAAGAGAGAATTAAAAAAAAAAAAAAAAAAAAACAGGTTTAATTTGACCTTGCTACCTAAGTCCAATAAAATAATTTTTTGGGGGGAAATTCGTTCATTTCTTTGCAGAATACAGCTTCCAAATAAAAGTAATGCCCCCAAATCATTTTATTTTATTTTTGAGATCAACAAAAGAAGAATAATATTGATGTAGGGAAATTTTATAGTACCCCTCCCTCTTTATGATGTGTACAATATGTATTTTTAATTATGTTTTTGTATTCTTAGTTATGAATAACTGTGTTATTAGTTAAAACATATTGTGATATCAACTATGATATTATTTTGATTATAATTTAAGAGTTGTTTAGTTATGCTTGATTTGATATTTGGTTATAATTCAAATTTTATTTTAGTTAGGACTCCCACAATATTAAGTTATGTCATTTATGACAATGAAATTTACAAATGACATAACTTGTCCATGTTACACAACCTTTAATATTTCCTTATTGATGTGATCTTAAAATTGTACATGGTACATGAAGCATATATCAATAAGTAAGAGGGGCAATTGTCCACGTGCGATTTCAAAAAAACTCTTCATATATTTTTTATATTATTTTTTTACTCCTTATGTTAGTAGAAAATAATATTGTAGCTCATTATTAAAAAAATTATTAATATATATGTCCATCTTATCAAGATTAGAAAACATTTCCCAGTCATGTCGACATGTGTATTAAATTCATACTATCCAACCACAACCACTTTCGCCATAAGAAAACACCTACTTGTGGCAAGATGTCTTAACTAAACTGAATGAAAAAGTTAGGGTAACAGAAAAGATACTAGAAAATTATTAGAATTTTAAATTGGGTGATTTTATTTATACATTATTAACACTCTTAGTACACACTATTACTTAAAAATTAGTGTTGTTATTAGCACCTACCTAATTTCTTTAGATCCTCCAATTCTCACTTTTTTTTTTATTACAATTATATCCTAAGGTAAAATTACATTAAACAACAATTTTTAATGAACACCCACTCACCAAATGAGAACAATTAGAATGACACTCTACAATATTATACACCTACCTCCATCCCCATCTTTACATATTCCTTATCAATCTAAGCCCTAATCATATTCTTTTTCATCACCATTCTAAATCCACGTATTCATCTTCAATGAAAAACATTTTAAACTACCTAATCAGTTAATGTCTTGTTCGATGGTTTTAAATGTGTTTGGTATTCCAAATTAGTTAACATTACAAACAATTTCTATTACAAACTCTAAGTTTCTTTATTTCTGGTTGTTTTTACCATTCGTTAATACTTATAAAGTAATGGCGGACGATGACTACAACTATGATGAGGTTGGCGTTGCATCTTGCATTTACGATTTTGGATAATTTTCGGTTCGGTACTGGTTTGTTGACTGTTAAGGTTCTGTTCAGTAATACAGTACTAAACAGAAACATTTAGTTCAGTAATACAGTGCTGAACACAAACATTTTGTTCGGCATTGAAATACTGAACGATTCCATTTTTGTAGGATTTTTCCCCTATTTCTGTTTTTTCTGAGAATTTTTTCTTCTAAAACCCCATGTATTGAGGGTTTACCCCGAAATAAATGAAAAAAAAATAATATGTGATGGGGACTTGGAGGTTACCT
Organism: Camellia sinensis; assembly: GCF_055761805.1. Taxonomy (NCBI): domain Eukaryota; kingdom Viridiplantae; phylum Streptophyta; class Magnoliopsida; order Ericales; family Theaceae; genus Camellia; species Camellia sinensis. Next base: position 149,973,082 of record NC_138963.1, read on the forward strand.
AAGAAGCAGAAAGAGACCGTCGAAGAGATTTTTGATTGAGATATCGTTGTTCACGATAACAAGGAGAAACAGACCATCGTTTATGAAAGAAGGAGAAGAGAGGACAGTCCATTCATCTCTCAATTATTTGTTATTCTCAATCGTTCATTGTTTACTTAGAGAAAAAGAAAAGAGGGTGTGCAAAATTAGGTGGGTGTGTACTTGAGTGTGATGATATTATGAATATGGATAAAATTGGTATTAAATGTTAGGATTTAAGGTGGGGGTTCAAAGAAATGGAGGGTCCAAAGAAATTAGGTATGAGCTAATAGCCGCACTCTTAAAAATATCTTAATTCACAACTTAACTTTCCATTACTAACCTTATATTAACACACCACTAACTATTTGAATACACACCATTACACACACCAAAAACCCAATCTTCATATCAGAGACCAATAGAAACCATCTTCGTCAATCTTGATCTCCATCGCCAGCGAAGATTTCATTCAACCTCTGTCTTCGCTGGTAATCTCCATATAATTGGTTTTGAACTCTCGTCTTGTCTCATCGTTTCAGATCATCGGTGAAGTGTTTCATTTGGCCTCCATCTTCGTCTGTGATGATCTTCATTGTCGATCTTAAACTCTCGTCTCTCTTCGTCGTTTCAAATTCATCAAATTAGTCATGTTCATAAATATAGAGTTAAACAAACTTAATGTATTCAAAAATTTATATCTGAACAATGAATAAAAAATTAATTTATTTTAACCGATCTAACTTAAAATGTTTAATTTTTTATGTATGAACATTTAATATTTAGTCCATCTTAATAATTTGAACAAATTATTTTGTTCAAATATAAGTAATCGAATATTGTGTAAAAGTTCAATTCTGGTTATCCGAACACGACGAACATACTCATCTTCCCAATATACGGACGAGATAAATAAAAAATCAAAAAACTAAGTCATAAACTACATTTTGAACCTTCAAATCAATGTTTTCAATGTTTATGTCCTAACCAACTATCTCAGTGTTATCCATGATGTGTAAATTTTCAAAATTAATTAATTTCAATTTTTTTAAACCCTAAATATTTAAAGGCACTAATGTTTTGAGTTTGAAAAATAATTATAATGGAGAAGAGAATGAAGTGAGCTAATTGATAATGAATGATATCATAAGGGACTTTTGGTCACTGCTGTGGCAAACGCACAGCAGTGACTGTTGTACTTCATTTTGTGATGCATTATGGGCTTATTTTTATGATCTGAACCGTTCATTTTGTAGGATTTGTTGAGTACTTCAAGCCTACCAAAAATCATATTAATCGGATATCAACAACTATATGATCGAATTGCATATTTTTATACTATTTTTCAAAAGAAAAACTTCTTGTTTGTTTTTTTGGTTATCAATCATATAGTTATTGGTATCTGATTAATATGATTTTTGGTAGGCTTGAAGTACTCAACAAACCCTACAAAATAACGGTTCAGATCATAAAAATAATCCCATAATGCATCACAAAATGAAGCACAACAGTCACTGCTGTGCCTTTGCCACAGCAGTGACCCCAATTCCTATCATAAGTGCATGTTAACGGTGAAGATAATGAAGAAATACAATATTTATATGTTAAAACCCTAAACCCTATAGGAATGATGGTGTGTGAAGAGTATTTTGTATTTTTAAATATAAAATTTTTGAATGGATAGAATATATCTCATATTGTCCTTAATGGTCATTTCATTAAAAGATATTATTTGAATATAAATTTAAAATATTAATGGTATGTACGAAGAGTATTTAATATAATAATGGTATGTACGGAGAGTATTAGTGATGTGTAAATAAAATCACCCTTTTAAATTTATTTTGTGAGATCAAATTTTGAGTGAATATTGGTTATTCATTTTAAAATTTTGGATATTTTTCAAAATCTTTTTTCTAGGCATGTAGCAAGACTGAAACTAAGGGTTCGTTTGGTTGCTAATTTTTTAGGTTTTTGGCTTTGTTGTGACTTTTTTTTTAATTTTTTTTTATAGAAAAGTTCGCAGCCAAACCATATATATCATTCACATGAAAAACAAGCTAAGAAATTACGAATATGATCAGATTTCCTTCACCCCCTTAAAACATAAGCAAAGAAGAGTTCTGAAGCTGCATTGCTTTATTTATTTAAAATCTTAAATAAATACAACATGGGTAAAATTGCCTTTTTTCCTTTGAATCACATGGTGGTCCTTCATATATGCCCCAAACATAATCATAAAATAAAATAACAAAAAAAAACAATATAACATAAGAACATTATATAGACAGACAACAATTAAACTAATAAAACAATACATCATTAAATTTGTTTTCAAACCTCTTTGTTTATGGAACATGTATAGCAACTTTCCTCCTCTGGTTTCTGTAGCACGCGCCCGCGAAGGGGGGCCTCGCTACTACAGTTCGGACTCGCGATTTTTGTTGTCGCGGTTCTTAATCTGAACCAAAGAGTCCAAATCTGGCAAATCGTTTTGAGAAACGGATTTTTGAAAAAAGTAGTGCCAAACATGGACTGCTTTGCCAGATACAGAGTCGCCACCTAAATATTTTTAAATGGGGAGATTTAGGAAACCCTGACTCGGTGCCGAAGGCCACATGTCCGTCATCACCGGAGTTGTCTCGGCTCGGAAGCTTGGGTACGATCGGGGAAGGTCAGCTATGAGCACCCCCTTTCGCCCGGTCCGAAGACCGGCCTCTACTAACCATGATATCCGATTTTGAAAACGTTATGTGTTCTTATTCCATTTATTAGCCTAGAATTACTATGTTATGCACGCAGCAAACAAGTATAGACTAGATTGCCTAATTTGGAAAGAAACATTGCATATCCGTTTGTTTCGAAAATGCTTTGGAATTTGCTACTCGCAAGTAGGCTAAAACACGGATTTCAATGAGTTTTTCCAACTCAAACAATCCAACCTTCACCCACAGGCATTCAAACAATTTAATCTCACATAAGTATTTAGCCGCATGGCAAGCATACTGTCATGTTAACATTCACACGCATGCGAGATGCGAAAGCGAAAATACTTACATCGTACTCCGTGCCAAAACAGTAAACTAGTTAGAAAACATGCGTGTCCTAGTTCATGTTAAATTTCCTAATGCAACACATACAGGATGCAATTAGATAGGCTCGGCTAACCTAAGCATGGCATATGAAATGCGATCAACTATCACATATTCAATTTTTGAATTGAAGTACAAATGCAGTTAGCGTGATGTACCGAGCCTAATGCATGCAATACAAATGCATGGATGCACACATGCATAGCATAAGGTATGCTAAATTAAACGTGCCCTAATCTACCATCATAAGCAGGTAAATAAAAGGGAAGAAAGACGTGAGGTTGGAAGACATACACACACTCACGCACACTTATTACATATTTACCCTCACTCGGAGGGACCAAATAAATATTACAAATCAATTAACTACGCAAGCTAATTAATAATTACAAATTGCCTAATCTACTAAGCAAATTAACTAAAACTAAGAAAACAGGAAAAACGCCTCGGGAAACGCGCCGCCATGCATAGGCTGCCTCTGTTTTCCTTCCTTCACTCCTCTGGAGGCTGTCAAAACCTTAGGACTGCATCCCTGGACACTGGGGAGTGCCACCGGCTGAGTGGAATTACCACCGGCAGTGGTATGTGGCCATCGGCACAAAATGAAGCTGTCGGCAGAGAAATTGTTGCCGGTCGGCACCTTACACTGCCGGTCGGCAGAGTGTTCCTGCAGAATCTGCAAATGACAGCAACAGAGGGCAAGGCAAAGCATGGTGTAGACACCCCATTTTTGACCGACCTTAAGACTCAGGCTTCACTGATTGAGCACTTGGTGATGTTGCATAATGTGCTTGTTCAGAAGTTTCAGAGTTGCAGCCGTGAGCCCTGCCTCCGGACTTCCGAACCCTCTTCTGTGCCTTGTCTCGGTTTGCGAACCAGACTCGGTTTTCTCTGTTTCTTTTCCTGAGGGAAGGGAGAGGTCCCGTAGACCATCTCCCAATGTCCGTAGGCTACATTTGGTGGCCGTAGGCCATTTTTCCCATTTCGGAGTCCGGTTTCCGGTTTTCGGGGCCGTCAGGCCGTGTGCCTCGGTTCGGGACCGCTTAACCATCTCATTTTGCTCCGGTTTTTGGCATACTTCCTATTTGCTCCCTTTTGAGGGACACTGGGGTCCCGGAAACCCACTTCGTGGCTGAACGCCACTTTCGGTGCTTAACAGCCCATTTTCGGGATCCCTAACTGCGTGTTTTGGCCCCCGAACATTCGTTTTGCAACGGTTTTCGTTCATTTTTGGCAGGTACCTCTGTTTTATCACGGGGAAGGTCACTGAAGGGTGGGAGGCCAGCAATTGTTGCAGCAACCAGTTATCTCTCCTCCGGAGCCTCCCGGCGCCCGTTTTTCCAACTTCCGGGCTAATGTTGAACACCTTGGAGTTAATGTTGCCAACTTTCAACCACATATCTGTGATCTACACACATGGGAGGCCCCTAAAAGTTGGTGGCCGGCCATTAAGGTTACCTGACCCTTTTGACCCCTTTCTTCCGGGCTAATGTTGAACCCCTTGGGCCCACATTCTTGAACTTTCAACCACATATCTGTGATCTACACACATGAGAGGCCCCTAAAAGTTCATGGCCGGCCAGTAATTCAACTTGACCCTTTTGACCCCCTTTTTCCGAGCTAATGTTGAACCCCTTGGACCCACTTTCTCCAACTTTCAACCACATGGTTGTGTTGTACACACATAGGAGTACCTCCCCAGTTGCTGGCCGGCCAGAAAATCTCCTTGAACCTTTTGACCCCTAGCCGGCCGGCTAGGGGGTGTGGCCGGCCGGCCACCTGTAACAAAAGTATTAGGCCGGCCGTGTTCCTTGCACTGTGCACTTTACAGCTGTGGGGCAATATCCCCCAGATATTATCTGTATCCGGGGGATATTTTGTGGGGGAGTTTTGCTCTCCTTTTCCCCCACCTTTACACCCCCTTTTGGACCCTTATAACCAGCTGGTGGCCTCCTTTGTTGAGGTTAGAAGACTTCATCTTCAAGCTTCCATATAGAACTCCATTTCTATACCTCTCAATTCTTCAAAAAACCCTAAGTCCCTAACCATCATTCCTTCTACACCACCAAGCTCTACCACCACCATCTCATTTCCAGCAACAAGGGAGGATTCTTGAAGGCCAAAGAAGCTGCAAATTCATCCAAGAAGCAACAAAAGTTTGAGTCTTCAAGGGTAAGTAATACTTTTACCCTTTTGACCATTTTTCTTGATCTATTTGTAAGCCCCACTTGCTTTTTGTTTCAAGCTCCGGACCTAACTGAAAAGGGCCATATTTTGAGCTCATCTTCACTTTTCATCAAGGGCTCAACCCTGTTTGAGCCCTCCATGAGACACTTGCTTCATTGATCCTCTTATATGTCACAATCTTGCATGCTATTTTTGACCCATGAGCAATTTATTTTCGAGCATGTTGTAAACTGATATTAGGCTTATTTTGAGCCCCTCTTCAACATTGAAGAAGGGCTCAACACCATTTGGGGTTTCCATGTTATACCTACCTTTATACTCCTCTTTTCTTCCCCATTCTTGCATGCAATGGCAGCCTACCATGCTTTTGTTTTTGGCCGTTTTACAGTTCTGAAAAAGTTCTTATTTTGGTCCATACTTCATGTTTCATTTAGGTCCTTTCATGGTTTGGGGTCTCCATAGGTCACTTCATGTTATATCCCCCTTTTATTCCCCATTCTTGCATGTTTAATTAGCCTACCATGCTTTTGTTTTTGACCATTTTACAGTTCTAGAAAAGTGCTTATTTTGGTCCATTCTACATATTTTATTAAGGGTCTTTGGCTGTTTGGTGATTATCTTGCATACCTCATGTTATAGCCATTTTTGAGCCTTGTCTTGCATCACATTTCTATCATGTTTGTATGCTGATTTGAGGTCTTCCATATACTGTAAATATTCATATTTTTGGTACCTCTTCAGTTTTGTAGAAGGAGATTTTTCAGTTTGGGTTTTGCTTATATCACTTGCTTCATTACCCATCTCTTGGCCCCTATTCTTGCATGTTATTTTTACCATACCTATGCTTGCTGTTTGGCCATGTTTATAACTGTGAAAGTGCATCTTTTGGGACTGTCTAGCTTCTGTCTTTTCATTGCATGTCCATATTGTGCATGTTTAGCATAGCTATAGGCCATTTCGGGTGCCTAAATTCGCATTTCGGGACAATTTCTTGCATTTCATGTCATTTCGCCTCATTTCGGGACTGTTTTCCCCCATATTTTAGTGCTGAAATTCCATTAGAATGATTGCATGTCATTTCCATGTCATTTCATCGCATTTTGACACCGCCTCGGTTTGCGTGCCCGTGTGCACACATTTCGAGGCACTCCTTTTTTATCTGCAGGCATCCTATGTGAGTGTGGCTGAGGCTCACTCATGTTGGTATAAGCCCATTTGTCATTTCCATGTCATTTCATTGCATTCTGTCACCGCCTCGATTTGCGTGCCCGTGTGCACGCATTTCGAGGCACTCCATTTTTATCCGCAAGCATCCTATGTGAGTGTGGCTGAGGCTCACTCATGTTGGTATAAGCCCATTTGTCATTTCCATGTCATTTCATTGCATTCCGTCATTGCCTCGGTTTGCGTGCCAGTGTGCACGCATTTCGAGACACCTCATTTTCACAGCATTTTACTATTGCCTCGGTTTGCGTGCTAGTGTGCACGCATTTCGAGGTACCTCATTTTCACAGTATTTTACCATTGTCTCGGTTTGCGTACCAGTGTGCACGCATTTCGAGACACCTCATTTTCATAGCATTTTACCATTGCCTCGGTTTGCGTGCCAGTGTGCACGCATTTCGAGGCACCTCATTTTCATAGCATTCTGTCGTTTTCTCGGTTTGCGAGCCCGTGTGCACGCATTTCGAGGCACCTCATTTTCGTAGCATTCTGTCGTTTTCTCGGTTTGCGAGCCCGTGTGCACGCATTTTGAGGCACCTCATTTTCGTAGCATTCCGTCATTGCCTCGGTTTGCGTGCCCGTGTGCACGTATTTCGAGGCACCTCATTTTCGTAGCATTCCGTCATTACCTCGGTTTGCGTGCCCGTGTGCACGTATTTCGAGGCACCCCATTTTCATAGCATACCGCCATCGCCTCGGTTTGCGTGCCCGCATGCACGCATTTCGAGGCATCTCATTTTCATCGTATTCTGCCATTTTCTCAGTTTGCGTGCCCGTGTGCATGCATTTCGAGGTATATCATTTTCATTGCATTCATGCATTTTCTCGGTTTGCGTGCCTGCGTACACGTATTTCGAGAAATCTCATTTTCATAGCATTGTGCATGCTAGGCTGTATCTTAGTTGCATTCATGCATATCATGCATATTGCATCGTGTTCGGAATAGGAGTTAGCCCGGGCACGGGAAACGAGGTACATTTCGTACTCCGAGTGACGGAATGTGTCTCAATTCCCCAGTCACCGACACTCCGGATTATCCATGATGGAGTTAGGTTTTAGCTGTAGTTTCATGTGCATTCATCCTATATTGAGTTGTGCATTTCGACTCCTCGGCCATCATGCCTCGGTATGCGTGATTGGTGGCACGAGGATCGAGACATGCATATATTTGTGAAAATACATTGCTATGCCCCTTTCCTGCTCTCTGTTGCAGCAAGACGAAGAATCAGCAACCTTTCGGGGCCTGGCACGCATTTCAAGAACAGGTGTAAACAGAGGCTAATTGGGGCATTCCGGTGGATTTCCGCGCAAGACAACCCGGACATGCATCATCCATCAGAAGCAATGCAGTCCCTGGCTTGCATGCCAGTTTTTATTTGCTTTCTTAGTTAATTCTTTAATTAATTAGGATTTTGTAATATTTTGGACTGTAATATTCTTTTATTTGGGACTGTAATATTGGGACTGTATATTTATTCGGACCCTCTGAGTGAGGGCACAACTGTAATAAGTGTGCGTGAGTGTGATGTATGTCTTCCAACCCCATGTCTTTCTCCCTTTTATTTATCCGCTTATGATGGTTAGATTAGGGCATATTTAAATTAGCATACCGTATGACAGCATGTTTGCATTCATTCATTTGTATTGCATGCACCGGGCTCGGCGCATCATACTAACTGCATTATACTTTCAATTTCAAAGTTGAATACATGATAATTGTAACATTTCATATACCATCTTAGAATAGCCGAGCCTGCTATAATTGCATTTTGCATGTGTTGCATTAGGCATTTCTGTATAATTAGGATCATGCATGATTTCTAATGAAGTTTCTATTTTGGCTTGGAGTACTCGGTAAGCTTTATGCTTTAGCATCCTTGCATGCGTGTGAGTGACTGCCATGAATAGCATGCTCACCATGAGGCTATATGCTTATCTGATATAACTGCCTGAATGCCTGTGGGTGAAGGTTGGGTTATCTGAATTGGAATAAATCATCAAATGTTTCAAGCCTACCTGTGGGTAGCAAACCATTTTCAAAAACAAGCATGAAATGTTTTGTTCCAATTCGGGCGACCCGGTCTATATTTGTATGCTGTGCGCATCACATAGTAACCTAGGCTAATAACCGGATTAAAGACACACAAAGTTTTCAAAAATTGATATCATGGTTAGTAGAGGCCGGTCTATGACCGGGCGAGCGGGGGTGCTCACGAAGTGACCTTCCCCAATCGTACCCAAGTTCCCGAGCCGAGGCAACTTTGGTGATGACGGACACGTGGCCTTTTGGCACCGAGTCAGGGTTTCCTAAATTTCCCAAAATAAAATATTTAGGTGGCGACTCTGTATCTGGCAAAGCAGTCCATGTTTGGCACTACTTTTTCAAAAATCAGTTTCTCAAAACGATTTGCCGGATTTGGACTCTTTGGTTCAGATTAGGAACCGTGACATTTAAGAGTCCGAGCTGTAGTGACCCCAAATGAACAGAACGGGAGCTTAAGCCTCCCGGGGCGTTCGGGGGACGTCTACAGTTTCTGGCGACTCTGCTGGGGATTTAGAGAACTTGACTCGAACTCGTGATATCTGTTTTTTTTACTACACTTGTGTGTTTCTTTGCATTGCATTTGCATTGGTGCGCCTAGGACACCGTGTTTGCCATCTGCTATTCCTGAACGGTTTGCCGGAGGCTTGTCTTGTCAAGGCATGACCATAAGGCTGACCGGTTGTGGGCTCTGCCAGTATGGGAACACAAACCCCGGTTTTACCGGGGCACCCTCTTTGACCATTCGACCTAGTGCATATTCGGATCCATAGTGACCATTCCAAATTAGGACAGGTTGCCTACCCGTTTATAGGTTGTTTGAAACCGCTGTGTGCATAATGAAACCCTAGCTCCTGACACAATAGGACAGGGAAACCCTACCCCAACATAGGGGTGTTTTGGTTCTCACTTATCTGTTATGTTCTTTAGAGTGCGTCTCTACAGGAATGCATGTATCAGTATATGAGTTTGGGCATCAAGCTTGTGGGCATCAGTTCAGTATTGACAGTATCAAGCCTGCGGGCTTCAATTCAGTATTGTCAGTATCAAGCCTGCGGGCATCAGTTCAGTATATGAGTTTGAATATCAAGCCTGCGGGCATCAGTTCAGTATTGACAGCATCAGGCCTGCGGGCATCAGTTCAGCATTATGAGTATCAGGCCTGCGGGCATCAACCAGTATTTGAGAACGAGTTATCTGCGGATATCAGATTCTGTTTTAGGGAACAGTGATATAGGGATAATAATCAGTGTTTGAGGACAGTGTGTTATTCAGCTTATTGACTATATGTTATTATGCCCGACTGTGTGTCATGCATTTTATTTTAAGCTGTTATGCTGCCCGTTTATCTGTTTATTTATTTCCTTTTCGCTTTATTTATCTTTTGCTAGGTCAGTTTTTAGCACGATTGCTTCCAACCCAGCAGGCATTCCCCAAGCACTTTGGACACAAGGTCGTCGACTCCATCGATCTGAGGATCTAATCGACGGACAGCCGTTGTTCCATTCTCTACCCCCTGTTACCAGAAGGAAGCCGAAAAGGCGCAGTACGTCAGAACAGAGGTTGTCAGAACAGTGGGTTACTTTATCAGAGGACTACAGGACTGAGGTCTCAATTACTGCTGCAGAAATAGACATACGAGTTAGACAGATGGAGCAACAGAATACATCAGGGATGGAGGCTCTAATGCGCCAGATGCAGGAGAGCATGAGACAGATGCATGACGATGCCGCCCGTCAAGCGGAATTCTCCAAACAGCAGGCCGCAGTCATGGCCCAGCAGGCTGAGCTGATTACCAGACTGCAACAACAGAATACAGCGTCTGCTTCACACCAAATCCCTCCTCCGGCAGGGGCTCCGTTACCTGAGCAGGCACTTACTGTTCAGAATGCCCCACCAAATGCCCAGAATACCCTACCAAATGTCCAAAACTTACAAGAGGACACGAGTTTTCCAACGGGGCCAGCTCTGCCCCCGCTTCCACCACAACTGTCCAAGGTCCATACATCCAATCACCCGGACTCTCCCATCGAGGTCGAGGTTGATCTTACAGCTCTGAAATTGAGCAAACTGGAGAAGCTATTCAAGAAATCCCAAGGGGTCAAGGCTATGCCGGATATCAAAGATGGATATACCGAGGAGGCCGTAACACTCCCCGATAGGTTCAAAATGCCACAAATCGACCGTTTTGATGGGTCCGGCGACCCCATGGTCCGTATCCGACTGTTTGCGGATGTCTTGCGGCCAATGGGCCTTACACGACCACAGAAGCTCTCACTATTCGGCCGAACCCTGTCGGGTATGGCCTCCCATTGGTACGCAAGATTACAAGATGAAGTGAAAAGGAACTGGGATGAAATGGCTGAGGCCTTTGTCGCACAATATTCATACAACACCCAGATCGAGATCACAACTCGTGATCTTGAAACGACAAGGCAAGAGCCCAAGGAATCTTTCTCGGACTTTGTGATCCGATGGAGGGCAAAGGCGTCAACAATGACTTTAAGGCCCACTGACAAAGATCAAATCCGGATGATTGTGCGCAATCTCCACCCGAAGTTAATGCAGAGGATGATTGTAGTCCCCTTCCCTACTTTCGCAGATTTACATGATATGGGGGTGCAAATCGAAGACGCAATGAAACAAGGTCTGTTTGACCATGACAGAGAACAACCGAGGAGGATGTTTAACAGTAACAACAATGCGGGCCCGAGCGGCGCTGCAAATACGAGAGCCTCGGAAGTTGGTATGGTCACCACCACTCCCCCTCCCCCTCCAAGGCCCATGACTGCCACACCCTTCTCCGGCGCGTCCGGAAACAACACACAAGCCACCAACAGATTCCAACCACGAGGCCAAAGAACCTTTACTCCACTATATATGCCTCTGACCAAAGTTCTGGGAATATTGATCAGGAAAAATCATTTAAAACCCCTGGAACCAAAGCCATTGCCGAATCCACTCCCCCCCTCTTACGACCCGTCAAAATACTGTGCGTACCACCAACAACATGGTCATGACATCGACCGTTGTTACAGATTGCGTCATGAGATCCAAGATCTTATTGACAAACAAGTGATCGCACCTCCTGATAAACCCAATGTCACCACCAACCCTCTCCCACCACATAACCAAGCTCCTCCTTCCAAAAGAATTAACTTTATCCAGACTGGGGTCGCATCTTACGATCCTAGCATCTATATTACTCCCACCCACCTACCCAAGCCGGAGGTGCTCCTTCCCGATTGCACTGACTTCTTGTGCATGGTGGACATCTCCAAAACCCAACCAGAACCGATGGTGGTGACCGTCGAAGACAGGGCAGGGCAGATTTTGGAAGGAAATGAGATTGTTGAATCTGGGACTGGACAGAATTTTGTTGGGGGAGCCTATGATCCAAGCAAGTACATCCTATCAACGAGCCGAATTGGGCTAAGTGTAGAATTGCCAGAGACAGGAGAACTATGCATGATCCGGGGGGATGGATTTGGGCTATGGGCAGATGATTTGACAGCCGCAGGGGAGGACTTTGCCAACCTGCAACTTCTTGATGACCAGGAATTGGGGGAGGCGTCAATTAATTGGTACGATTATGAGGGATCAGAGGAGGCCACCGGATGGCTCGAAGATCAACCGGATGCAGTGGGGGAAACCCAACCAGAACAGAGCTCGGCAGGGGCAGAAATATGAGTTGTGGCCGGAACGGCCGAAAATCAAGTTGTATCGCCGGAGAGAGCCGGTGTTAAGAATTCCGCTCGGGACATGGGCATTATGGATATGGGAACTGTTGAACAAACAGCTGTACTGACGCAACTGGAACAAGAAAAGTTTGAGGAGGCTGAGAGAATTAGAAAAGCTAAAGGCCCTGAGGGGACTGAAAGTGCTGTGTGCACGAAGACAGACAATGCTGCGAGCATATGGACAGAGAATACTGCGAGCGCAACTAAACCAGAGCCAGACAGGTGTCTGTTGGCTGCCAGTGGAATGTGGTGGGAAGATGACGACTTGTGTCTTGCCCACACCGATGAAGACTGGGGAAATGGCCAGCCGGATGATACTTGGTACCTCGATGAGGTTGACCATATGACAAGAAGTGGGCGGTACTTCAAACCCCCACACCTGGACCAACCCGAGGCATTCGGGAAGGACAGAGAAGCAGAAAGACAAAAGGAGAAGCAAATTGAAGATGAAGCTGTGCTGAAACAGTTAAAGAAAATACAAGCGGACATCTCCATCTGGGGACTGCTAATGGCATCACGAGTGCACAGAGAAGCTGTCCTATCTACTATGGACAAGTCTAAACTCTCCATAGACACCACGCCTGAACAGCTGGTTGGGCTGGTTTTTCCGGGAGGAGGTTCCCCAGCATTAACCTTTTCGGACAAGGAGCTACCGCCTGAGGGCACAAGTCATAACAAACCTCTCTATATTTCTGTGGAATGTAGAGATAAGTGGATACCGGTGGTACTTGTTGATACCGGGTCTGCGATTAATGTCTGCCCAACCAGAACGGCATATGCGATCGGGTTGAAACCCATGGACTTCGTCCCAACCACCCAAGTGATCAGGGCATACGACAATACCAGCAGAGAAGTGATGGGGACTGTTAAAATTCAAACCAAGGTTGGTCCAGGACAACACAACATCGAATTTCATATCTTGGACGTTCCCGCAACCTTTAACCTACTTTTGGGGCGACCGTGGTTGCACCAGGTCAAAGCAGTCTCTTCCACTCTACATCAAATGCTAAAGTACCCCCACGGGAAAGGGGTAGCGATCGTTTTTGGGAATTCATCAATCCATCCGCCGCCGGAAGTGTCCACACCTGTCTTGGAGATCGAGCACGACACGGAGGATGTGTTTTTATCGGGGTTCACTTTGGCCGAGGCTCAAGTGGTGTAGAATGTCATGGCTTTGAATGAGGGCATGTATGTTAGTGCACAATCTATCTACCTCATGAACAAGTTAAAACATACCCCTGGGATGGGATTAGGGAGAAGCGGCCGGAAGGGCGTCTCAGTGTTGGCCGAAGTGCCACACAACCCTCACGCCTTTGGACTGGGTTATCTGCCCACCAAAGAGGATTGGGTAAGGAAAGGAAAAGAAATGGTCGGAAGGGCCAGAGCAAAGAAGGCCGGGAAGCCATTTGAGTTAATGCACAGGCCCATCTGGGGTACCCTAAACGGACGTTTCGTCCGGGAGGGGGAAGATTTTCCATTCTGCGGCTTCCCGGAGCCATGGCTAAACGCGGAAGGGACGCGCGTGCCTGGTTTTGAAATCTTCTTCGACATACAATTATCTGGGGATGACGTTGCCGAAGCGCAGACAGACCCACCAACTGAGGTTGAGCAATATGAAGCAGTGGATCCTGAGAGCACAGAGCTTGAAATGGGGGTAGCACTGGCGAGTCTACTATCAGATCCTCCGATCGGCCAAGAGTGCTTGGGGGATAACTCTTCGGTTTCTGTGATTGGAGATGAAATAGCTGCGGGCTTTCCAGCGCCGATCTTGGATGCATCTATCGCACCTTCTCTCATCTGGCAATTTGAAGAAGGCTTTTTATCTAGCAGTTCCGGGTCAGGTAGTGAGCCGGAATCTGATTCTTCCGAATCTTGTACGTCAGAATCAGATTCCAGCTCGACTGAGTCTGAGTCCGGTATTCCTAGGGGTGATAACCCGGATACCACAGTCCTGTCTAGGTCGTCTTTTTCATTTTCTTTTGAGTTTGTTGTAACAGAGGAATCTGACGGCTTGGAAGTATTTAATGAGAATGATGTGGATGTGGTTTCCGAGTATTTTTCTGTGCCTTTGATTTATTGCTTAAATCAGGACTTTCAAAATTTTGATGAAAACAGCGAGGAAGAAATTCCCCCAGTTTTGCAACGATTAATTGATCAAGAGCAGGAAAGATTTGTTAAACCTTTAATGGATGAAATCACTACTGTGAATGTTGGTACTGAGAAGGACCCGCGGCTGGTCCAGATCGGGTCCACGTTGTCTTCAGAGGAGTGCGAGCGCTTAGTCGCTTTATTAAAAGATTTCAAAGATGTTTTCGCGTGGTCCTATGAAGACATGCCTGGAATCGATCCTGAGATTGTACAACACCAGATCCCTCTTGATCCCGAGGCCCGCCCTGTCAAACAGAAACTCAGAAGGATTCGCCCGGACTGGGCTCTCAAAATTAAGAAAGAGGTCACCAAGCAAATTGACGCGGGGTTCCTGCTGGTATCTGAATATCCAACTTGGTTGGCCAACATAGTTCCGGTGCCAAAGAAGGACGACAGAATTCGGGTCTGTGTAGACTTCAGAGATTTGAACAGGGCCAGTCCGAAGGACGACTTCCCCTTGCCGCACATTGACGAATTGGTGGATTTCACGGCAGGACACGCCTTGCTTTCATTTATGGATGGTTTCTCAGGCTATAATCAGATAGTAATGGCACCCGAAGACCGGGAGAAAACTGCGTTTACTACCCCGTGGGGTACATATTGTTATAGAGTGATGCCATTCGGGTTGAAAAATGCTGGAGCTACGTATCAACGGGCAGCGACTACAATATTGCATGATATGATCCATAAAGAGGTCGAGGTGTATGTGGACGACATGATTGTCAAGTCCAAAGATAGAGAAGGCCACTACACCGCCTTAAAAAAATTCTTTCAAAGGATCAAAGAGTTTCGGCTGCGACTGAATCCCCAGAAATGCACGTTTGGTGTTACAGCAGGGAAGATGCTAGGGTTTTTGATCACACAAAGGGGCATCGAGGTCGACCCTTCCAAAATCAAGGCCATCTTAGAAATGCCACCACCAAGGACTGAAAAGGAGGTGCGAGGCTTTCTGGGTAAAGTGCAATTCATAAGACGGTTTATTTCTAAATTAACCTTGACTTGTGAACCACTTTTTGGTCTCCTGAAGAAAGGAAAGAAATTCCAGTGGGACGGCCGATGTCAAGCAGCTTTTGAGCAGATCAAAGAGTATCTACAGAACCCACCCGTGTTGTCACCGCCAAAGGCGGGGAGACCGTTGATACTGTACCTTTCGGTAACTGAGACTACCATGGGCTGCATGCTCGCGCAGGAGTCAGAAGACAAAGTGGAAAGGGCCATATACTATCTGAGCAAAAAAATGCTGGATTACGAGACCCGCTATACACCGCTGGAGAAGGCTTGTTTGGCCTTGGTATGGGCAACCAGGAAGCTGCGGCACTACCTGTTAGCCCACTCTGTAATGTTGGTTTCGCGTTTGGATCCCATCAAATATCTTTTCGAGAAACCAGCACTTACGGGTAGGCTAGCTCGTTGGCTGTTGTTGCTCTCCGAATTTGATTTGAAGTATGTAACGCGCAAGTCAGTAAAAGGTAGAGCGGTAGCGGAGTTCCTTGCCGATCACTCGGTTGAGGGGGACGAAGCGGTTGAGTATCTATTCCCAGATGAAGCCATTCTGCACGTCGAAGATGAAACTTGGACAATGTACTTTGACGGAGCGTCAAACCAGTATGGGTATGGAATAGGGGTGTTGCTGATAGCGCCTGACGATTCCCGTATCCCTTTAGCATTCAAGCTTCGGTTCAAGGTTTCCAACAATGAAGCAGAGTATGAGGCATGTATTGCTGGCCTGGAAGCAGCCCTAGAACTAGGGGCAAGACGGTTGGACGTCATTGGGGACTCGAACCTTGTTGTGTCTCAAGCAAAAGGAGATTGGAAAGTTAAGGAGGAAAGGATGATAATCTACCACCAAACCTTGGATTTGTTAATTCCTCGGTTTGAAAAGCTAAATTTCAACCACCTCGTAAGAGAGAACAACAGGTTTGCAGATTCATTAGCAACTCTATCTTCTATGATAGACATCCCGTCCGGAGTCCGGATGCGTCCAGTCATTATCGATCAGAAGTTTGCGCCAGCATACGAGTCGATTTCCGCCATAGATGAGGTTCAAGACGGCAACCCCTGGTATTACGACATCTGGAACTTCTTGGAAAAGGAGACATATCCACTAGGGGCAAATGCCAAAGATAAGAGGGCCGTCAGGAGAATGGCTGCTCAGTTCATTATCTGCGGGGGAAAGCTGTACAAAAGGGGTCATCTGGGAATGCATAAGCTCTGTATAGAAGCTGAAGAGTCGAAACGCCTGATGGAAGCCATCCATGGGGGGGAGTGCGGTGCACACATGAATGGAGTGATGCTGGCCAGAAAGATCCTCAGACAGGGCTACTACTGGTCAACCATGGAGGAGGATTGTATTAGTTTTGTTCGGCGATGCCACAAGTGTCAAATTCATGCAAACCGCATGAACATCCCGCCGTCAAAGCTGTACAACATGACTTCGCCATGGCCTTTTTCAGTCTGGGGAATTGATGTGATCGGAGCTGTTACCCCGAAAGGGTCAAACGGGCATGAGTTTATCCTAGTAGCGATAGATTATTTCACAAAGTGGGTCGAGGCCCAATCATACGCGGTGTTGAAGGCGTCGCATGTCGCAAAGTTCATCAGGAACAACATCATCTGTCGCTACGGGGTGCCAAACGAGATAATTTCAGGTAATGGTTCCCACTTCAAGAAAGAAGTGATAGACTTGTTGGAGAAATACAATGTGGCTTTTCATAAGTCATCTACATACAGGCCGCAGACCAACAGAGCGGTTGAGGCCGCCAACAAGAATATCAAGCATATACTACAGAAGATGGTGGGAACCTATCGGGATTGGCCAGACAAGCTGCCATTTGCTCTGTGGGGCTACAGGAGTTCAATCAGAACTTCTACTGGAGCAACTCCATATTCATTGGTCTATGGAATGGAGGCTGTTCTACCCATTGAGATTGAGGTTCCGTCATTGCGAGTATTGGCTGAATGCCAGATAGCCGAAGCAGATTGGCAGCAAACCAGATTCGAAGAACTCATGCTCTTTGATGAAAGAAGACTGAAAGCACTGTACCACATCCAAGGCTATCAACGTAGAATTGCCCGGGCTTTCAACAAGAAGGTTAAGTCCAGGAGTCTGAAAAAAGGAGATTTGGTGCTCAAAGACAACCGAGCTCCCATCCACGACCCAAGGGGCAAGTTCAAACCCAATTGGACTGGTCCTTACATCATCAAAGCTATCTGGTCAGGTGGAGCTGTGGTTCTGATGGATCTAGATGGCTTGGAGTTCTCACAACCGATCAATATGGACAAGTTGAAGAAATACTATCCTTGAGAGGCTCACTAGGCCGAAAACCCGAAAGGGCGACCTAGGCAAAAGTCAGAGCACAAAAAATTAGAAAATATAAAAACTGAGCTCGCAAGGTTGAAAACCCGCAATGGGCGGCCTTGGCAAAAGTTAGAGCGCAAAAGGAGAGTGAAAATACTCGAGTGAACCTTAGCCTGAACTACGTAAGGCTTGATTCCCATCTTTGGGATACGTAGGCAACTTCACCTTGAAGTTCAGCCATAAACTTTTCCCCGATCAACTCTGTCCATTTTGATCATCTCAGTCATCTTTATCCATCAGCATTTATCGTGATCTCCGGTACAGTGCTGTTCAAACTAGGGGCAACTTTCCGTTGCCGCGACGGTGCAAAGTTACTCAGACAAGGGGGCAACTTTCCGTTGCTTTGCGGTGCCGCATTGTTCTTCAGACTATGGGCAACTTTCCAGTTGCGGGGATCTGGGATTGTGCATCTCAGTGACAGATTTTCGGCGTGTCCAATTCTGATCCACATCGAAAATAGTTTTGAAAAGTTTTAATAAAAGTTAACTTTGTTCAAATCAATCTTTTTACGACTAAGACCATTTTTGGACCCTAAACGGAAAATTTTCAGTACCATAACCTTCAATTTCATTGATTTCAAAACTGAGTTCTCTTGCTCTTGCATTACAATCGAGGTTGCTTTTTTTAGTACATTCATAACGAAAACTTGAAAATGCTAAATAAGCAATAAATTTGGGGCATAGTTGAATCAAGTATCTCTGCGTCCCCTCCCAGAGCTGGACGGAGCATTTGATGCCAAGCTAGGCCCAACTTGTGCCTCCTCATTGAGCCAATCCACGCACTCATCGGACAAGGTGCAACTGAAAGTAGAAGCAGGGGCCAGGAGCTCTCTAGTCCTCCATGCCGTGGCATATCGGGCAAGCTGTGCACCCCTGACCGGGAAAGCGGCTGGGTACTCAATCCCCTCCGGTGGACAAGTCTGATCATGACCAAACTGACGCAGAAACCGGAACGGAAAATAGAATACGCAGTGGGTTAGACCAATCAATTGGATCCCAATCAGCCGGGACATACTATAGCTCATTACCGGGAGGTTGAGCCAAGGACAACGCCAAGCAATGCCGTCTGCGGACAAATTGCACATCCAATCGAACCACCACCTTTTGTCAAGAGCATTGACTAGGCGCTGCCGAAAGAAGTAGCCTCGAGCTGAATAAGCTGGGCAAGAGTCCACAACCTGCAACTTGTCCATTAACCATACCTAGGGGAGGGATGGAAAATGAGAGAATAAAGAACAGAGAGATGTACGATGAGAGAAAAGTAAGACAAGGGTTTTGTGAGAAAAACCGAGCCTGAGGGTCGAGTGATGTGAGCAAATATATATGTGAGGTCGGGTGGGAAACATTACCTGCAGTAGCAGTGGACTCCCGGCAAACCTAGTCGCCTCCCGGCGATAGACAGAATCTAAACCCATCAGTGTCTCGGCCAAGGTCATGGCAATACAGTTCTTTCCTTCTCTCAAACCTTGGGCGACTTCAATCAGGCGAATGCTAGCTCCGCCAAAGCCCGAGGAAAGCAGAAAGTGAGACAACAAACATAAGCAGAGGGCGTGTTGCCGGAAACCCTGCCAATAATGGTTGCTGCGGTCACCGGCGTCGGAAAAACGATGGATCAAACCGAGGATGTCCAGTTCCCCACTGCAGATCAGAGATCGAGCGTCATGCGCCATGAGCCCACACATCTGCCCTAAAGCCTGAGCATGGCCAAAACGGAGCTGGGGCAAGATCACTTCAGAGCATTCAGACTCCATCAAAACCTGAAAATCTTCGAAAGTGGGGCACATCTCTTGGCCGCCAAAGCTAAAAACGTGCGTCACTGGATTCTAGGACCTTGCCGCGGCATGGAGGAAAGGAAGATGTAGCGAATTACGGCTCAGCGTGAATAGTGCATTCAAGCCGAAACCCCGGAAATTCAGCTTTTCCGAGCCATCTAGAGAAGAGATCCAAGATGTGATATTTTCTGCGAGAAACGCTTCCATCTTTGTCTAAAACTAAGATGAAATGAATGTTCCCGAAGTTGAGGCTTTTATAGAAGGAAAAACACTATTCACGGGGACACGTGTCAAAAATCTGGAGGCTGCAGGACTGAATGGCCGGCCAGTCACCTTTTCTGGCTGGCCAGCCATTTACTTTTTGCAGAAATGGCCGGCCAGCTGTCTCTCTCCACAAAAATGGCCGGCCGGCTCCCAGGAATGGCTGGCAATGCTGCAGTGTATCTCCTTGGCCCTGTTTTACCCTTCGAGGGAGAGTTCCAAGCATTTCCATGCAACGGGAGAGTCAAAGGCCTCCGTTTCGGATGCGTTCCGGTGCCCAGATCGTCAGAAGTACACTTCGTTGTTGTTGAGTTTTGTTTATCGAGTTGTTGTTTTGCTTATCGAGTTGTTTGTCGAGCGGACGTGTTTTGTGTTTTTGAGTCATTGCTCTCTGTTTAAGCAATTTTTGTTAAAGTCTTGCGTTGTCAAAGTTGTTGCATTTTGCTTATCGAGTTGTAAACTTCCTAAGGTTCTGTTATATCTTAGTAAGTTGAGTTGCTTAGTTTGTTGCGTCGGTTCACTATCTGACTTGGTGATTACACAATGCGCATTTCCATTCAATTTCATTTTGTGTGAAATAAATGATGCGATACGATGCTAAAAGTTAAAGTACAAACACTTTTTTCAAAAGCTATTTCATTTCATCATGCTTTACAACAAACAAAGGTACAAGTTTTACAAAAAATAAAACTGCCTAACAATGTGCAAAGTGCTACAAACTACTAGCAAAAAGAAAAATAAAGCAGGAAATAATAACATCAAAGTCCTCGGGAGCGGGAACGAGAAGCACGCCTCGTCCTCTTTTGCGGGACAATCTCCACAGCATCATCATCATCTGAGTCAGCGCCGTCATCCTCAGGATTCCCCTCAGCCTCCTCATCCTCCTCCCCGGCAGACGTCTCGGACTGACGATCTGTGGCCTCCTCCTCCTCCTCCTCATCAGGCTCCACCTCCACAACGTGAGCCCTGCGTCTGCGGACAGGCCCTCCTCGAGCTCCCCGAAAAGGCCTAGATGGCCCGGCTCCTCGGGAAGGCCGAGATGGCTCCGCTCCATGGAAAGGCCCAGATGGCCCAGCTCCCCAAGGAGGCCCAGGCGGCCTGGCCTGCGGCTAACCAGACCATGAAGGCATCTGAAAACAAAGAGTTCAATTCAAATGCATCAGTCCAAATATATACATCAGATGCAGATGCAAGCAAAGGCTACATGAAGTGGGTGCATGTAAATACAGTGTACAAGTGGGGTGTGTGTCAGATGTGCTCTACACAAATAGTCTATCGATGCAGTAGAAATCAGCATGTCATCAGAAACATGATAAATGCAAGAAAACTGAAGGGTACCTGAATGCCCGCGACAGACAACTGTGCCTCCCTCCGCAGGACCATGCCCTCGAGTGTGGCCACCAGTCCAACCACCTCCTCCATGTACCCTCGCGATGGCTGTAAAAATGAGCTCATAATCATCAGTGGACAGAAGAGTGTCTAAACATCTGAATGCTGAATGAAAAAAGTGGAGCATACCGGCGGTGAGTCCGGATCAATGGCGTATCGATCACTGGGCATCGGAGGCTCTAGTGGAATCGGAGTCGGAGAGCTAGCCCCATACTGCCACGCCATCAACTCAGTAGGCATATCTGGCCATCCGGGATGAGGATGAACCGACGGAGCCGGAGGAACCGGTCTACTCCCACCTCTAGATGTACCAGCCCTGCTAGTGGAAGGGGCGTCTGCAGCCCGAGCCCGAGCCTGGCCCGAGGATGACATACCGGCAGGCCTCATCATCGGGATGCGAGCTTCCGTCAATGGATGCATCAAATATATGTGACGGTAAGTGGCGTAGTCCCCCTCCTCAATATGCAGTAAAGCATCAGTACCCAGCATGGCGCCGACTACCTCTGAGTAAGAGAGCCTATCAGCAGTCCGCATACTGGCTGGAGGTACTGCGGGAATATCCTGAGAAAGATACCCCCATACCTGGCGCAGAAAGCGTTCACCCAGGAACCACACCCTGCCAACTGGCCCTTCAAGCAGGACCCTATATTGGGAGATGTCCGACGCTCCGGTATACTGAAGACGGAGGCCGTCACCTAGGGACACCCAGGGCTGCCATGTAATCTGCGGATGATGAATGCATAAACCAATCAGAAATCGAGAATATACAAAGCAAATCAAAGATGAGAATGAAAAGAACTGAAAGTTCTGAAGTACCTCTGAATGTCGCACCGTGTCGAAATACTGTCGCAGGCGAAGGAGGGTCTCTCGAGGTCTCGGCCGGTGCGGGCCCTCGAATATCAATGAATATGGGGTCACGGGAATCCCTACCACCTCCAGCTCTGGGGCTAATGATGGGAAGTATACATAGACCCATAGCTGAGAAAAGCAGTGCAGAATGTAAGTACGAAATGCTGAGAGCAAAATACAGACTGTAAAAGTGCGCTGTGTGTGCAACGTACAAGTAATGAGAAGCAGAAATGTAAATCAAAGGGGACAGAAAAGTACCTCCCAGGCTCTCCAGTAGCCGCCAAGCAAATCGCCTCGCCCGCGGGAGGTCGCGCTCATATAAAAGTAAAGGGTAGCCAGGCCGGCGCCACCCCAGTCATAACGATGGACCTGTGATAGGTCAACCAGAGCGCTCAGCAGGTATAGCCCAACTGTGTTCCCTCTGTCGGCGAACAGGGTAGTCCCGAAGAGGAACATCAGGAAACCACGGGCATACTGCTCTGTCTCCTCGGGAGTCTCAGGCACCATCTCCGCCCGCCGGAAGTGGGAAGAGAACCAAGTGTATCGGACTCTCCCAGAGACCCTGTCAACAGGTGGGCGAGCCCCCAATAGATACATCCAGGCGGCCTCCCACTCGCCCATATCCTCATCGTAGGGGATGGACCAACCTCCGACGTCAAGGCCGGTCAATACAGCAAAGTCAAAAGGGGTCATGGTCATGTCCCCGGTAGCAGAGAAATGAAAGGAGTTGGTGGT
The DNA here is from genome assembly GCF_055761805.1 of Camellia sinensis. Taxonomy (NCBI): domain Eukaryota; kingdom Viridiplantae; phylum Streptophyta; class Magnoliopsida; order Ericales; family Theaceae; genus Camellia; species Camellia sinensis. Next base: position 149,995,895 of record NC_138963.1, read on the forward strand.
GTCCCACCATCTCTCTACCAAGGCTGCCATCAGTGTCCTCTTGGCAGGACAACGTGACAACCCGACGCAGAAGGGCCCAAACCCTGCCAAGTCTACCAAGTCTCTGACACCCTCCGGGAGCTCGGCATACCAATCCCGCGCAATGGTGGAACCATATCCCCGCACACTGCGGGAGCAAACCTGCATTCAGAATGAATACATGTGCCAATGAGATAAAATGGGCTGTGTGCCAATGAGATGAAATGGGCTGTGTGCCAATGAGATGAAATGGGCTGTGTGCCAATGAAATGAAATGGGCTGTGTGCCAATGAGATGAAATGGGCTGCGTGTTCAACTTTCATTTAAATTGTGGGCTGTGTGTTCACTATCTACCTGGGCTGCGTGTTCAGAGAATTTGAAATTTGGGCTGCGTGTTCAACTTTCAGTTAAATTGTGGGCTGTGTGTTCACTATCTACCTGGGCTGCGTGTTCAGAGAATTTGAAATTTGGGCTGCGTGTTCAACTTTCAGTTAAATTGTGGGCTGCGTGTTCAGAGAATTTGAAATTTGGGCTGCGTGTTCAACTTTCAGTTAAATTGTGGGCTGCGTGTTCACTATCTACCTGGGCTGCGTGTTCAGAGAATTTGAAATTTGGGCTACGTGTTCAACTTTCAGTTAAATTGTGGGCTGCGTGTTCACTATCTACCTGGGCTGCGTGTTCAGAGAATTTGAAATTTGGGCTGCGTGTTCAACTTTCAGTTAAATTGTGGGCTGCGTGTTCACTATCTACCTGGGCTGCGTGTTCAGAAAATTTGAAATTTGGGCTGCGTGTTCAACTTTCATTTAAATTGTGGGCTGCGTGTTCACTATCTACCTGGGCTGCGTGTTCAGAAAATTTGAAGTTTGGGCTGCGTGTTCAACTTTCAGTTAAATTGTGGGCTGCGTGTTCACTATCTAATCTGGGCTGCGTGTTCAGAGAATTTGAAGTTTGGGCTGCGTGTTAAAATCTCAACTAGTGTGGGCTGCGTGTTCACTATCTAATCTGGGCTGCGTGTTCAGAAAATTTAAAGTGTGGGCTGTGTGTTCACTTTCAAATTCGGGCTGTGTGTTCGACAAATCAGTGTTTGAGCCGTGTGTTCTAATGTGGGCTGTGTGTTCGCAATTAATTAATGAGCTGAGTGTTCAGAAATTCAAATGTTGAAACTACATGTTCAAGATGTAAGCAAAGTACTATGTCATAAGCTAAACTGCATGTTCAAGCATGGCAAGGGTGCGAAATGTAAAATACAGAAGATGAGGTAAATACCTCTCGGGCCACGTGAGAGAGATGCTGCTCCGGCTCTCTGAGAAGCAGATCCCCGGGTGCTCGCTCGTCAAAACTGGTAAAGTGACGGAAGACAGCACGAGGGAGGACGTGTGCTGGCGGACGGTACCTCCCGGGAATGAAAGGTCGGGTCCTCGGAGGTAGAGTCATGGGATCGAAATCATCTCCGGCACCCGGAAAACCTCCGCCATGAGGAGAATTGCCCGCCATTTCCAAAGAATCTGCAAAAGGGAGCAAAAATGAGCAAAATGAGCGAAAAAAGGAAAAAGTCAATAAAAGTCAACTCTCGGGAAATGAAAAGTCAACAAAAGTCAACTCTCTAGAAAATATTCCAAATATTAAGATAGACTTACCTCAAGTGGTGAAAATGCAAAAAGAAGCTCCGAAGCCGGAATTTAATCGCTTCAAAGTGCTTGAAACTGAGTGTTTTTGCGGAAACAATTTGCGCGGGGCGTTGGAAAACGCGCGTGAAACTCAAATCTGGAGAGGAAAGTGTTGAAAGAGGCAAGAAATGAAGAGACCTCGGCTGCCTTTTATAAGCCTCAAGCCTTGGTTGAAGAAGCATGCAAAAAGGAGGGAAAAAGACCAAAATAGCCCCGGAAAAAGCACATGGCCGGCCGGCCCATATTCCTAGCCGGCCAGCTATCTGCTTTTTGCAGAAATGGCCGGCCAGCCATTAGCTTTATTAGAAAACGGTTGGCCACCCCCCCTTGGGAAGATAAATGGCCGGCCATGTTCCCCACATGCTCACCTAGCTCTCTGCAAATTTTGAGGAAGATCGGAGTTCCCGGGACCTAAAAAAGTTCAAGAAAAGTACACTTCCGGTCGCGAAATGATCCGCCGGGACTTCGGCTTCAAGTTCTGACATGTGCCTCATCATCATTCATCGAAATCAAAGTGTATCCTTTTTGAATGAGTTGTAACCTTTCAGGGAAGCAGATCGGAGGCCATGGTCGAGTCGCCTTCGCCGAAACGCGCATTTCCGTACTCGTTGTTTCATAACAAACGGGCACCCTGATTCATGCTCGTGTCACATTATCTTGCATTTTCATGAACATACCTGCATTAACATGCACGTTTCTTGATATTGGCATACTTCTATGTTTGAACATACGTTGTCACGCATGTTCCATTCTTGCATTGCGATGCATCCACTTACCGACGCTGCGTGTGTCGAACTTTCGAAATCACATTAAATATATGTTGTTACCATATTGTGCTCGTTGAGTTTCTCTCTTTTGCAGGCACGATATTGTATGTACGGTTCAATTGAGGCTGGTGCGACCAGACGAATCGCGCAGGTATCGTATCTTCTCCGTGTGAGACGTGGCGGGGATTGAATAATCCTCCGCATTCTTAACTGCATAAAATGTAGTTGTTGCTTTGCATTCTTGCTTAAAACTGTTGCATCTATTTGCGAATACTTGCTTCATTACAGCTTGCTGCATTTGCATGATCATTGGGTTACCTCCAGCTTTTTGCATATCATTTGCATTTTGCCCCCTGCCTGCGGGCATGCCTGCGGGCGCATCTCTGTTTATCCTATCTGTTTGTCTAAGTCTTCGGCCTTGTCAAAAATGGGTCGTCTCTGGGCTTTGACATTCACTCCCGTCACTTGTGACTTCCGAGTTCTGTCAAAGAGGGGCAACTGTAGACACCCCATTTTTTACCGACCTTAAGACTCAGGCGTCACCGATTGAGCGCTTGGTGATGTTGCATAATGTGCTTGTTAAGAAGTTTCAGAGTTGCGGCCGTGAGCCCTGCCTCCGGACTTCCGAACCCTCTTCTGTGCCTTGTCTCGGTTTGCGAACCAGACTCAGTTTTCTCTGTTTCTTTTCCTGAGGGAAGGGAGAGGTCCCGTAGACCATCTCTCAATGTCCGTAGGCTACATTTGGTGGCCGTAGGCCATTTTTCCCATTTCGGAGTCCGGTTTCCGGTTTTCGGGGCCATCAGGCCGTGTGCCTCGGTTCGGGACCGCTTAACCATCTCCTTTTGCTCCGGTTTTTGGCATACTTCCTATTTGCTCCCTTTTGAGGGACACTGGGGTCCCGGAAACCCACTTCGTGGCTGAACGCCACTTTCGGTGCTTAACAGCCCATTTTCGGGATCTCGAACTGCGTGTTTTGGCCCCCGAACATTCGTTTTGCAACGATTTTCGTTCATTTTTGGCAGGTACCTCTGTTTTATCACGGGGAAGGTCACTGAAGGGTGGGAGGCCAGCAATTGTTGCAGCAACTAGTTATCTCTCCTCCGGAGCCTCCCGACGCCCGTTTTTCCAACTTCCGGGCTAATGTTGAACACCTTGGAGTTAATGTTGCCAACTTTCAACCACATATCTGTGATCTACACACATGGGAGGCCCCTAAAAGTTGGTGGCCGGCCATTAAGGTTACCTGACCCTTTTGACCCCTTTCTTCCGGGCTAATGTTGAACCCTTTGGGCCCACATTCTTGAACTTTCAACCACATATCTGTGATCTACACACATGAGAGGCCCCTAAAAGTTCATGGCCGGCCAGTAATTCAACTTGACCCTTTTGACCCCCTTTTTCCGAGCTAATGTTGAACCCCTTGGACCCACTTTCTCCAACTTTCAACCACATGGTTGTGTTGTACACACATAGGAGTACCTCCCCAGTTGCTGGCCGGCCAGAAAATCTCCTTGAACCTTTTGACCCCTAGCCGGCCGGCTAGGGGGTGTGGCCGGCCGACCACCTGCAACAAAAGTATTAGGCCGGCCGTGTTCCTTGCACTGTGCACTTTACAGCTGTGGGGCAATATCCCCCAGATATTATCTGTATCCGGGGGATATTTTGTGGGGGAGTTTTGCTCTCCTTTTCCCCCACCTTTACACCCCCTTTTGGACCCTTATAACCAGCTGGTGGCCTCCTTTGTTGAGGTTAGAAGACTTCATCTTCAAGCTTCCATATAGAACTCCATTTCTATACCTCTCAATTCTTCAAAAAACCCTAAGTCCCTAACCATCATTCCTTCTACACCACCAAGCTCTACCACCACCATCTCATTTCCAGCAACAAGGGAGGATTCTTGAAGGCCAAAGAAGCTGCAAATTCATCCAAGAAGCAACAAAAGTTTGAGTCTTCAAGGGTAAGTAATACTTTTACCCTTTTGACCCTTTTTCTTGATTTATTTGTAAGCCCCACTTGCTTTTTGTTTCAAGCTCCGACCCTCACTGAAAAGGGCCATATTTTGAGCTCATCTTCACTTTTCATCAAGGGCTCAACCCTGTTTGAGCCCTCCATGACACACTTGCTTCATTGATCCTCTTATATGTCACAATCTTGCATGCTATTTTTGACCCATGAGAAATTTATTTTCGAGCATGTTGTAAACTGATATTAGGCTTATTTTGAGCCCCTCTTCAACATTGAAGAAGGGCTCAACACCATTTGGGGTTTCCATGTTATACCTACCTTTATACTCCTCTTTTCTTCCCCATTCTTGCATGCAATGGCAGCCTACCATGCTTTTGTTTTTGGCCGTTTTACAGTTCTGAAAAAGTTCTTATTTTGGTCCATACTTCATGTTTCATTTAGGTCCTTTCATGGTTTGGGGTCTCCATAGGTCACTTCATGTTATATCCCCCTTTTATTCCCCATTCTTGCATATTTAATTAGCCTACCATGCTTTTATTTTTGACCATTTTACAGTTCTAGAAAAGTGCTTATTTTGGTCCATTCTACATATTTTATTAAGGGTCTTTGGCTGTTTGGTGATTATCTTGCATACCTCATGTTATAGCCATTTTTGAGCCTTGTCTTGCATCACATTTCTATCATGTTTGTATACTGATTTGAGGTCTTCCATATACTGTAAATATTCATATTTTTGGTACCTCTTCAGTTTTGTAGAAGGATATTTTTCAGTTTGGGTTTTGCTTATATCACTTGCTTCATTACCCATCTCTTGGCCCCTATTCTTGCATGTTATTTTTACCATACCTATGCTTGCTGTTTGGCCATGTTTATAACTGTGAAAGTGCATCTTTTGGGACTGTCTAGCTTCTGTCTTTGCATTGCATGTCCATATTGTGCATGTTTAGCATAGCTATAGGCCATTTCGGGTGCCTAAATTCGCATTTCGGGACAATTTCTTGCATTTCATGTCATTTCGCCTCATTTCGGGACTGTTTTCCCCCATATTTTAGTGCTGAAATTCCATTAGAATGATTGCATGTCATTTCCATGTCATTTCATCGCATTTTGACACCGCCTCGGTTTGCGTGCCCGTGTGCACGCATTTCGAGGCACTCATTTTTTATCCGCAGGCATCCTATGTGAGTGTGGCTGAGGCTCACTCATGTTGGTATAAGCCCATTTGTCATTTCCATGTCATTTCATTGCATTCTGTCACCGCCTCGGTTTGCGTACCCGTGTGCACGCATTTCGAGGCACTCCATTTTTATCCGCAAGCATCCTATGTGAGTGTGGCTGAGGCTCACTCATGTTGGTATAAGCCCATTTGTCATTTCCATGTCATTTCATTGCATGCCGTCATTGCCTCGATTTGCGTGCCAGTGTGCACGCATTTCGAGACACCTCATTTTCACAGCATTTTACCATTGCCTCGGTTTGCGTGCCAGTGTGCACGCATTTCGAGACACCTCATTTTCACAGCATTTTACCATTGCCTCGGTTTGCGTGCCAGTGTGCACGCATTTTGAGGCACCTCATTTTCATAGCATTTTGTCGTTTTCTCGGTTTGCGAGCCCGTGTGCACGCATTTCGAATCACCTCATTTTCGTAGCATTCTGTCGTTTTCTCGGTTTGCGAGCCCGTGTGCACGCATTTCGAGGCACCTCATTTTCGTAGCATTCCGTCATTGCCTCGGTTTGCGTGGCCGTGTGCACGTATTTCGAGGCACCTCATTTGCGTAGCATTCCGTCATTGCCTCGGTTTGCGTGCCCGTGTGCACGCATTTCGAGGCATCCCATTTTCATAGCATACCGCCATCGCCTCGATTTGCGTGCCCGCATGCACGCATTTCGAGGCATCTCATTTTCATCGTATTCTGCCATTTTCTCGATTTGCGTGCCCGTGTGCACGCATTTCGAGGTATATCATTTTCATTGCATTCATGCATTTTCTCGGTTTGCGTGCCTGCGTGCACGCATTTCGAGAAATCTCATTTTCATAGCATTGTGCATGCTAGGCTGTATCTTAGTTGCATTCATGCATATCATGCATATTGGATCGTGTTCGGAATAGGAGTTAGCCCGGGCACGGGAAACGAGGTACATTTCGTACTCCGAGTGACGGAATGTGTCTCAATTCCCCAGTCACCGACACTCCGGATTATCCATGATGGAGTTAGGTTTTAGCTGTAGTTTCATGTGCATTCATCCTATATTGAGTTGTGCATTTCGACTCCTCGGCCATCATGCCTCGGTATGCGTGATTGGTGGCACGAGGATCGAGACATGCATATATTTGTGAAAATACATTGCTATGCCCCTTTCCTGCTCTCTGTTGCAGCAAGACGAAGAATCAGCAACCTTTCGGGGCCTGGCACGCATTTCAAGAACAGGTGTAAACAGAGGCTAATTGGGGCATTCCGGTGGATTTCCGCGCAAGACAACCCGGACATGCATCATCCATCAGAAGCAATGCAGTCCCTGGCTTGCATGCCAGTTTTTATTTGCTTTCTTAGTTAATTCTTTAATTAATTAGGATTTTGTAATATTTTGGACTGTAATATTCTTTTATTTGGGACTGTAATATTGGGACTGTATATTTATTCGGACCCTCTGAGTGAGGGCACAACTGTAATAAGTGTGCATGAGTGTGATGTATGTCTTCCAACCCCACGTCTTTCTCCCTTTTATTTATCCGCTTATGATGGTTAGATTAGGGCATATTTAAATTAGCATACCGTATGACAGCATGTTTGCATTCATTCATCTGTATTGCATGCACCGGGCTCGGCGCATCATACTAATTGCATTATACTTTCAATTTCAAAGTTGAATACATGATAATTGTAACATTTCATATACCATCTTAGAATAGCCGAGCCTGCTATAATTGCATTTTGCATGTGTTGCATTAGGCATTTCTGTATAATTAGGATCATGCATGATTTCTAATGAAGTTTCTATTTTGGCTTGGAGTACTCAGTAAGCTTTATGCTTTAGCATCCTTGCATGCGTGTGAGTGACTGCCATGAATAGCATGCTCACCATGAGGCTATATGCTTATCTGATATAACTGCCTAAATGCCTGTGGGTGAAGGTTGGGTTATTTGAATTGGAATAAATCATCAAATGTTTCAAGCCTACCTGTGGGTAACAAACCATTTTCAAAAACAAGCATGAAATGTTTTGTTCCAATTCGGGCGACCCGGTCTATATTTGTATGCTGTGCGCATCACATAGTAACCTAGGCTAATAACCGGATTAAGGACACACAAAGTTTTCAAAAATTGATATCATGGTTAGTAGAGGCCGGTCTATGACCGGGCGAGCGGGGGTGCTCACGAAGTGACCTTCCCCAATCGTACCCAAGTTCCCGAGCCGAGGCAACTTTGGTGATGACGGACACGTGGCCTTTTGGCACCGAGTCAGGGTTTCCTAAATTTCCCAAAATAAAATATTTAGGTGGCGACTCTGTATCTGGCAAAGCAGTCCATGTTTGGCACTACTTTTTCAAAAATCAGTTTCTCAAAACGATTTGCCGGATTTGGACTCTTTGGTTCAGATTAGGAACCTTGACATTTAAGAGTCCGAGCTGTAGTGACCCCAAATGAACAGAACGGGAGCTTAACCCTCCCGGGGCGTTCGGGGGACGTCTACACATGGCAGCACAATTCAAGGCATATATGCACCAACCATGTCCCTTATCATGATAATGACTTAAAGGGACATGTGCTTCGATTCTCGGACCACCAATCACGCATTTCCATGCATGATGGCCCAAAGAACCAAGTATGCAACTTTGATTTCAAATGCATGCAAACCAAATCCAACCAAACAAGGCCCAATTCCTATCACTAAGTCAAGGAACAAAGCATGCATGCAAAATGCAATGCAACCTAGGCATGCAAGCTAAGGATGCAACATGGCATGGCAACAAGCTTATGCAAGCATACAAGCATACATATGGCAATGCAAGTAGATGGAAAGATGGACTTAAACATGAATTAGGCAACTCTAAATAGGCCTAAAACAGTAGCCATAATGACCAAAACGAGGGACTAAAACACATGCACACATATGTATGTTGAAAGGCCAACACTTAGGCACAAATTGAACAACCCTCAAACACATTTGAAAGGGGGTAATCATAGACAAAAAAAAAAAAAGCATGCAACATAAGCATTGAAATCATGCTAAAACATGGTGCCAAACCAAGCAATAAATCAAGCCAAGCATGCAACAAATGGCCCAAATGTTCAAAGCAAACCAATAGAGTATTGAACTACACTTAGCAAGACCAAACATGGCATGAACTCATTGACCAAAAACAGAGTTTTGGGACATTAATACAAGGCCTAAGGACCACTTAGATGGCATCCAAATGACTCAAAAACAAAGGCATGCATAAACACCAAAACATGGAGCATTGCTACACAAGCTTATGAGGCATTAAAGATGCATCCAAGGTAAACATATAGGCATGCAAATAGGACTGAAATGACATGGTGGATGATCCCAAATCACCAAATCAATGCAAAGATGTCATGCTATACATTCATATGCTCAAGGCCAACAAGCCCAAATACAAAGGAGCTATACCAAGCATGCCAAAATCAACCCAAACACTTATGGACAGACCTAAAACATGTCAAGATAAGCACAAAATCTTCACAAGTGTAAGCCTAAAACATGCTAGAAACAAAGGCACGCAACCTAAGACATGTTAAGGCATAACAAGGCATTACATGGCAACTATGCTAAGCATGCATGGAGTACCAAAACCAAGTAAAAACAGAGGCATAACATGACATATTAAGCATAAAAAGCAGCCAAGTCATGGTCAATACACCCTCAAACATAATGCTCTCTCAAGAGGCCAAAACATGCCCTTTTCAAGGACAACAAGGAGAGGGGGTGGCCCTCTCCTTGTTGGGACTTCAAGGCATCATCTTCACCACTAAAATCCCTCAAGATTTCAGTGGTGAAGAGACCCCAACACCAAAATCCCGAAGTTCACACAAAAGGGCACAAAATGAGGCCTTTCAAGGCCTAAGGGTATTCAAACTTACCCAAACCACAAAACACTCTTAACAAACAACCAAGAGGGCTTAAAAACAGAACTTTTTTGTATTATACACTAAGCTCAAAAACGAATTTAAGATAGGTAGAAATACAATGCAAAAATGGGGTAAAAAGGGGTGAGATTCTTACCCTTGAAGACTTCTTCAACAAAGATGCTCCAATGGCCCTCCTTGGCTTGAAATCAGCTTCAAAACCTCAAAATCAGTCCCTTAGAACCTCAGCTCCAAGAGGAAGGTGAAACACTAGGTGCTTGTGTGCAATAGTATGGACTAAAACACACACAAGAGCACAAAAAGAGAGGGAAAGAGAGATAGGAGGTGTATCTAACCCTAACCCTAGAACTCAAACCCTAACAATGGTTGTCTAAGCTCCCAAAATATCTTAAGTGTCTAACCTCTAAGCCAAGAGACCCACCTCTCTCTATATAGAAGCTTTTGTCTTGTAAAGCTTACAAGACAAGCTTCCAAGAGAGAGATCCCTCCATACACGTGTATGGAGGGGAGCCAAAAGCAAGACAGCTGTCTTAAAATATCTGCAAAAACAGATGCACAGTAGTCGGTCGACCAAAAATGCCATCTTGGCCAAAAAGAGTGCCGGCTGGCACTAAATAGTGCTGACCGGCAACAAATAGTGCCGGCCGGCAATATACATTGCCGGTGGCAGCAAAAACCAGCCGGTGGCCTCTAGCCACTGCCGGTGGTGGGTGGGGATGGTCTACAAGCCCTACCCTGCCTCTCCAAGGCAAAACACAAGTGTTCGGTGCAAAACCAGACACTAAACGGTGGAGTTCGGAGATCCTGAGGCAAGGCACGCGAGCCGAGGCCTCCGGGAACTCCAAACGAACACAAACATGGATGATCACCGAGTGTTCAAACGGTGACGTCCAAGTCTTGAGGACGGTCAAAAATGGGGTGTCTACAGTTTCACACAATCTACTAACTCTTGTACTGATAATTGCAATAATTCTGTAGGCCGATTCTTTATTTAAAATTATTAAAGAAAATCAAGAGTTGTCGTTTAATATTCTTATTGCAACCAGCTTGCTTTCGAACTTTGTTTAAAATTCCTTCTTCCATCCAATTCACACGGATACTAGGAGAATATGTACCCTATAAAAAATATTCTTATATACTTTTGTTAACATAATCAATCATATAAAACTTCAACCAATAAGCACTTTATTAAAACTAAAAAATTAACATGATTTTGGTTGCTAAAGTATGCACTCGGTGTCATTCTAATCCCTAAATGTGTATAAAAATGCTCTCCATATCAAAAGTATTCTAATTCATCATTATGTTTAAAGGTTATTTTCGAAACAAATATTACAGTTAAAAAAAAAGAAAAGAATTAAAAAAACTTTTGGCCTCTAAAATTTGACCTCATTGTCATTATTTTAGTTTCATATTTATCAATTTAGTCTCCAATATAATACTGTGTATTAAATGATTACTATATTTGGCATTCGTGATTCTTTTGTTGGACTCAATGGGGTGATCTTTTTGAGTTGTGACATACAGTTGTTTTTTCATGAGAAGAATCTTAGAAAATGAATGAATTCTTTATTGATAATGTTGGAAATTGGGCCGGGTATTGGACCCGGATTTGGGCGCCCATGTGGCATAACACATGTCCCATTCAAATTACTCATGTAATTTGAATTTTTATTTCTCATGTTAGGATAACCCACTATCTCCATCCAATCTATCTTATCCTATTAGGAGATAGGATGTGAGATTATATATATCTGATCTATTTAATAGACATCAGATACGTTATGTTGATTTACCTATAACATTTTTTCCCATACTCTGTAATTCTCTCCCATCAAAGAACGATCCAGCTTTTGCACGGTAAATAAAGTGGGTAATACTCATGCTGTGATATCACTCCATTGCTAGGTGTTCTTAGTTCGTGATTAAAGAAGCACGTGATTTACCAACAAGGTTCTTCGTTTCGGATTCTATCACATAAGGTATGGCTTAAATCTTTTTATCTGCTGCGTTATATATATATCTTACATTGGTATCCGAGTTATAAATGCGTATTTTCGTGTTTGTTTTTTATGCAATAAAATATGTATATGAGTATATATATACACATGATATATGCATGAAAAATTAATCCTTTTCTGAACTTTTTCCGATCAACCTGAAATTTACATATGTTGTAATATATTTCATGTAGAATATATCTGCTAAGTTTCATGAAAATCCAACGGCCAAATTTTGAGAAAAATGGAGATTCATATTTAATTTTTTGTAACTTTGACGGCATGTTGGTTTTACATGCATTGTTTTTATGTTATGAAAGTTATATATTTTGAATCCTTGTTTCAATACCTTCGAAATGGTATATTATGGGCTTGATTCCGACTTATGATTGATGAGAAAAAGCAAACCCTAATTTGGGTTTGTTTTGTGTTTTTTGGTGGCTTAAGGAAGAAGATGAAGTGTAGAGTTTCGGCACTTCAACTCTCATTAGAGAGAGAGTGTGCTACACTACATTATTTCTGCTTGTTAAATGCCATTTTCGAGTCCACTAATATTTTTATTTTGGAAAATGGTGCCCAACAGTACTAAAATTGGACCAGAAAACACCCCAGAAGGCGACGCGTGATCCGTGCTTGTAACCCTTGTTTCTGGAACATGTATAGCAACTTTCCTCCTCCGATTTCACAAAATCTTCTAACTCTTGTACTGATAATTGCAACAATTCTCTAGGTCGATTCTTTATTTGAAATTATTAAAGAAGATCAGGAGTTAACGTTTAATATTCATATTGCAACCATCTTGCTTTCGAACTTTGTTTAAAATTCCTTCTTCCATTCAATTCACACGGATACTAGGAGAATATGTACCCTATAAAAAAAAATTATGACATACTTTTGTTAACATAATCAATCATATAAAACTTCAACCAATAAGCACTTTATTAAAACTAAAAAATTAACATGATTTTACTTGCTAAAGTATGCACTCGGTGTCACTCTAATCCCTAAATGTGTATAGAAATGCTATCCATATGAAAAGCTATTCGAATTCATCATTATATTAAAGGGAATTTTTTGAACAAAAATTACAATTAAAAAAAAGAAAAGAATTAAAAAAACTTTTGGCCTCTAAAATTTGCCCTCAGTGTCATTATTCTAGTTTCATATTTATCAATTTAGTCCCCAATATAATATTGTGTGTTAATTGGTTACTATATTTGGCATTCGTGATGCTTTTGTTGGACTCAATGGGGTGATCTTTTTGAGTTCTGACATATAGTTGTTTTTTAATCAGAAGAATCATAGAAAAAAAACAAGATCTTTATTGATAATGTTGAAAATTGGGCCGGGTATTGGACTCGGATTTGGGCATCCATGTGGCATGACCCGTGGCCTATTCAAATTACTCATGTAATTTGAATTTTTATTTATCCTGTTCGAATAACACACTATCTCCATCCAATCTATCTTATCCTATTAGAAGATAGGGATGTCAGATTATACATATCTGATCCATTTAATAGATATCAGATACGTTATGTTGATTTACCCATAACATTTTTTCCCATACTCTGTCTCTAACTCTCTCCCATCAGAGAACGATCCAGCCTTGGCACTGTGAATAGAGTGGGTGATACTCATACTGTGGTATCACTCCATTGCTGGGTGTTCTCAGTTCGTGATTAAAGAAGCACGTGATTTACCCACAAGGTTCTTTGTTTCGGATTCTATCACACAAGGTATGACTTGAATCCTTTTATGCGTTGCGGTATATATATCTTACATTGGTATCAGAGCTATAAATGGATATTTTCGTGCTTGTTTTTTGTGTGCTTTAAAATATGTATATAATTATGTATATATATACATGATATATACATGAAAAATTAAATTTTTTCCAAACTTTCTCCAATAAACCTGAAATTTACATATGTTGTAATATATTTCATGTAGAATATATTTGCCAAGTTTCATGAAAATCCAACGGTCATATTTTGAGAAAAATGAAGATTCATATTTAATTTTTTGTAACTTTAACTACATGTTGGTTTTACATGCTTTGTTTTTATATTCTGAAAATTATATATTTGGAGTCCTTGTTTCGATACCTTCAAAATGGTATATTATGGGCCTGATTCCGAATTACGGTTGATGAGAAAAGGTAAACCCTAATTTCGGTTCGTTTTGTGTTTTTTGGTGACTTAAGGAAGAAGATGAAGTGCAGAGTTTCTACACTTCCACTCTCATTTGAGAGAGAGTGTGCTACACTTCATTATTTGTGTTTGTTAAATGCCATTGCCATTTTTGAGTCCACCAATATTTTTATTTTGAGAAATGGAGTCCGACAGTACTAAAATTGGACTAGAAAACACCCCAGAAGGTGGCGCGTGATTCGTGCTTGTAACCCTTGTTTATGGAACAGGTATAGCAACTTTCCTCCTCTGGTTTCACACAATCTACTAACTCTTATACTGATAATTGCAATAATTCTGTAGTTCGATTCATTATTTTAAATTATTAAAGAAAATCAGGAGTTGACGTTTAATATTCTTATTGCAACCAACTTGCTTTCAAACTTTGTTTAAAATTCCTTCTTCCATCTAATTCACACGGATACTAGGAGAATATGTACCATGTAAAAAAAAAAAATATGACATACTTCTGCTAACATAATCTGTCACGCCCTACTTTTTATTACTCGAATTCCATTACCAAACCATTATTATAAATTCAATTCCAGAGATAGCATACAGAAGCTCGCTAGATTTATAAGGAATACATGAATAATAATTCTCTCATTCGAATATAAAATGAATGCAACAAGAGTATATCTAAATAAATTGCCCGAAGGCTTACATCTTAAGAAACAGAGAAAGGGCTTAACCCTTTTTACTTCGATGGCATTCCGTCCATAAATATAAGGCCCCGTGGCCAACAGATAAGAAAGATCCATGACCTTGAAACACTTCTCCATGTTCACCTGAAAAAGATTAGCAACGTGGGATGAACATATAGTCCAGTAGAGATCTCAACATGATCCTCAACAATAACAACCTATAGATAGCTGTGATCATGAATGCTTAGTCTTATACCGTATAAATAATGTGACAATTTATAACTAAAGTATACTTACATAAATACTTTTCTCAAAAACATTCATTTCTTTCGTTAATGTAGACAACTCACATTTCCTTCCTCTTAGCACCATTTTTCCAAATTTTATATGACAAATAACAAATTCTTGAAGCAAGACTTTTACCAAAAACCTTTTACACTTTCTCACCCTTTTTAGACTTGCACTTGATTTGACTCTTCAAAAATATGTTTACAAGTACCTGATAACTTTCACATTTCTTACAATCTCAACACATTACTCACGTCTACTTCCCACATATCCATGCCCATGCAAGTATACCTTTAGTACGAAAAGAAACACGACAAGCATCTAACAACTATCTACTTCTACAATTTAAGCAATTCGGCCATCCAAAAACCACAACCATCATAACACATGACATACTCAAATATACCGAAGCAATAATAATAAATAAATTCCGTTCTACCCGCCTCTAGCACGGTAAGCCAATGATACATCTTTTCACAATGAAATGCCAATTTACCAGACACTGGCTAGAAGGTAATGGTACCTCTGCCAATTCTCCTGGCGCTAGCTGGAAGGTAATGGTACCTCTCATTCTCAGGGCAGTCAATTCTCCAAGCGCTAGCTGGAAGGTAATGACACTTCTCATTCTCAGCGCATTACACATTTTCCAACCATCACATCATACAACATTCATAAATAACACAAGTGCACTGCAGACACATAACCATTTCAACATTCACAATGTCATCCTCCACCGATGACCAAGGACAAAACCTATAAGCCATCTGTATTAAATGCACGAAATACAATCATCCAATTCTTATAAGGCGTTAGGTCCAACAACAACAATGATGTTCCAAGGTTTTCAACTTTTACAAAGGTTCTTTCTCAATCTACAAAAGAGTTACAATTGCTCCTACATTCCGATGACAATTTCTAAAATTTCCAATTTACAATACACCAATTATATATATATATATATATATAGAATGAGACTCTTTTCCTTCAATTAACCAAAATCCCAATCCATGGATAACCAAATCATGACCCACTCAATTTCCACTCAATCAAAAATAAAATCCAACATTTTAATCTCATGATTTAACCCCTTTTAGCAATTTACAATTACCAATTTGTTATACTCTAATATGGGCAACCCAACACAAGATAAATGCTAAAATCATAAGACCAATTTAATCATAAATCAATCAACAATTCTTTGTTAAAATCCCTTTAGCTCATAACATGATTCTTTTTACTATTTCGGGCATTATATAAAAAGAAATTTAGGGCTTCATCACTTTCTAAACATGAACAAGTTAAACCACTCCCCAAATTAACCCAACAACAATTAATTTCACAAATCTCAACCTCAACATCAAATCTTAAATCCCCTATCATGACTTTCAAAAAAAATCATAACAACATGGTTTTTACGCAATAAAAACATACCACATGTCTATCTATAAAAGAGGTATTGAAAAAGATCAAAGAAATCCCTACCTCAAGAGAGAATAGGAGAAAAGCCCAAAAATCAACTTTGCCAAAATTCGATCTCCACCGGTCAAAATGAAGCCCTCGACATGCTCATCATTTTCGTATAAGAAACTAGTACCAAAATCCCAATGGATTCTTGAGATCAAAAGAAAATACAAGGTTTTGAGGGTTTGGGTAGAGAGAGATGAGAGAAAAAGAGAGAAAGATTGTATAGAGAGAGAGAGAGAGAGAGAGAGATTCAACATATGAAATGAAAAGGGACAAAAGAGCCCAATATAGCCGAAAAGCACGAAAAATGAGGCTGAGCACGTGTCTGGCCGCATGTGCGGCGCCCTCTCCCGTACGTACGGAGCGACCCTCTCGCACGTGCAGCTCTCACCCCCGCACGAGCGGTCTCTCCCACACCTCTACTTCCGCACCTGCCTTTTATGCAGTGTGCACACAGCCCTCTCCCCTACTTCCCACATGTGCGGCCTGTTCTACCGTACAAGGCCCAGCACATGCGGCTCTGGCCTTTCCATTCTACAAAAACCTTGGCTTCTCTCTTGACACTCCAGAGTCAACCTCGCACCTTCTGGAAGAAGTGAAAACTCGGAAATGAAACAATGCAACTGAAAATATTTAGAAAAAGAATTTTCAACAACAACTTACCTAATATAACTCAAAACAATCAAGACGACTTTTGAATTGGTCATCACATAATCAATCATATAAAACTTCAACCAATAAGCACTTTATTATAACTAAAAAATTAACATGATTTTGGTTGCTAAAGTATGCACTCGGTGTTACTCTAATCCCTAAATGTGTATAAAAATGCTATCCATATCAAAAGCTGTTCGAATTCATCATTCTATTTAAGGGTATTTTTTGAACAAAAATTATAGTTAAAAAAAAGAAAAGAATTAAAAAAAACTTTTGGCCTCTAAAATTTGCCCTTAGTGTCATTATTCATGTTTCATATTTACCAATTTAGTCCCCAATATAATACTGTGTATTAAATGGTTACTATATTTGGCATTCGTGATACTTTTGTTGGACTCAATGGGGTGATCTTTTTGAGTTGTAACATATAGTTGTTTTTCCATGAGAAGAATCATAGAAAAAGAACGAAATCTTTATTGATAATGTTGGAAATTGGGCGGGGTATTAGACCCGGATTTGGGCGCCCATGTAGCATGACCCATGACCCATTCAAATTACAAATGTAATTTGAATTTCTATTTATCCTGTTTGGATAACCCAATATCTCCATCCAATCTATCTTATCTTATTGGGAGATAGGGATGTGAAATTATATATATCTGATCTATTTAATAGATATCAGATACGTTATGTCGATTTACCTAAAACATTTATTCCCATACTCTCTCTCTCTCTAACTCTCTCCCATCAGAGAACGATCCAGCCTTTGTACTGTGAATATAGTGGGTGATACTCATGTTGTGGTATCACTCCATTGCTGGGTGTTGTTTGTTCGTGATTAAAGAAGCACGTAATTTACCCACAAGGTTTTTCGTTTCAAATTCTATCAGACAAGGTATGGCTTGAATCCTTTTACCTACTGCGTTATATATATCTTACATTGGTATCAGAGCTATAAATGGATATTTTCGTGCTTATTTTTTGTGCATTAAAATATGTATATAATTATATATATACACATTATTTATGCATGAAAAATTAATATTTTTCCGAACTTTCTCCAATCAACCTAAAATTTACATATGTTGTAATATATTTCATATAGAATATATCTGCCAAGTTTCATGAAAATCCAACGGTCGAATTTTGAGAAAAATGGAGATTCATATTTAATTTTTTGTAACTTTGACTGCATGCTGGTTTTACATGCTTTGTTTTTATGTTATGAAAATTATATATTTGGAATCCTTGTTTCGATATCTTTGAAATGGTAAAAAGCAAACCCTAATTTGGGTTTTTTGTGTTTTTTTTTTTTTGGCTTAAGGAAGAAGATGAAATACAGAGTTTCTACACTTCCACTCTCATTAGAGAGAGAGTGTCACGATCCAAACCCGCCCCTATAGGTTAGCATCGTAACCGGCCAGTAATCATTGGATTACCAAAGGCCTCTGAACAGAATAACGTATAATCAAGGGGCTGCGGAAGCAAATATACAAAGTACAACATTTATTGAGCTATGCAGACAGACATTGAACAAAATAATGTCAAACTTTATAAGCATACATATGATGTCATATAGATACAGTAATTATACATCACCCCATGTACAGATAACCAAAAACAAACTGTTCATTAAACAAGAGAAAACAAAGTATTGAACGTTCAAAAAGATATGGCCACACGACTTGACTTGGTCCGGAACCTCCTCGAGAGGCGCAGAGGATGGCTGACAAAGCGGAATCCCAAGCCATCAACTCTGGCCTTGATTACTTGCCTGGTCACCTACATACATAATATAAATAGTGAGCGGAAGCCCAATGAATAATAACAGAGTAAGGGGTTTTAATGAATGAAGTCCATATACTAGATTCAGAAATCATAATTCAGATTCATAAACAGATTCATGTTCTTGTTCAAATCATATACATAAATCAGAGTTCGTGCTTAATCATACGTGGTAGATCCATTAGCGCTAACAGAACAGAGAAAGAATAGATGCAGAACATATGGTGGTTATGAGTAACCAGTTCCTTAAAGGAACCTCCGGATCCGGGTAACAGATGGTAGATATGCTAAGCTCCATGATGGAGCCTCCGGTACGGGTAAAAAATTGGTGACATATTAAGTTCTATAATAGAACCTCCGATACCAAGTAACAGCTAACAGATATCACATGATACTAAGGATACCACGAATACATTGTTAGAAATTAGACAATCATTCATTGCACAAAATATATCATTTCAAAAAAACAGATCTTAATTCATCATCCAGAAAATAAATAAAGTTGAACATAGCTTTACTAAGTTATTACTCACAGATGGCTTCAGGTGCAGACAGACAGAGCAGACTAATCAAACGGTTTACGACACATGACCTACATTAACACATAACAAATACACATTTGAAACACACGTTGGAATATATCCAACTCATTATGTTCCGTTCTTAGTGTTTTTCTACATTTCACCCTCATTACTATGTCTTAATCTTGGCTTAAGAAGGCCAAGGATACAATGCGGATGCTAAAATGCATTAGAAAACACTTGGTCAAATTTTTGAAAATAGGGTCCCTGCTTGAGCGTAGCTTGCCCTACTCGAGCGGACATGGAATGTGTGAGGGGACGCTCGAGCACAACATACCACGCTCGAGCGTTTTGCAAATTTTGAAAAAGTGCTGGTTATGTGATTTTCACGCTCGACAAATGCTCGCTGGTCGCTTGAGCATGAGACTCATGTCCTCGCTCGAGCAATCTGCAAAAATATGAACTTATGGGAGCTAGTTTTCACGCTCAAGCGAACTTTTAGCCGATCGAGCGGAGAAACAAAAGCAAAGGTGGCCGCTCGAGTGGATAGCTAAATTCTGAAATTTCCAGATTGCTCTACTTTGCTCAAAACTCAAATCTAACCCATCAAAACACAACTCTTGGCCCCAAGACTTGAGAAAACAAGTTCAAACTTTGAAAACATTAAGACTTAAAGATCATTTCACAAAATCAAGGCCTAAGAGTAAGTCAATTGAGTAAAATCAAACTTGAGACTTATAAAACAACACATGGACTTACGTGCAAGCACTTTCCTGACTTTAAAGCTTCCAAAACATGATCAATTGAGACAAATTGAGGAAAAGTATGATGAAGTTTCATAATTAAGTTGAGAACATGACATGCATGGAGAATTGACTTGAAATCAACTTTAGAATGCTATGAAACATGCATGCATGTATGGAATGACTTAGCTTTCTACAATTCTAGCTTAATTCCCATATGAATTCACCAATTTCACTTGTATTCATTTGCTAAATGACTCAATTCCAAAATTGCAACGTTGAGCTCTTACCTAGGCTACCCAATTGAGCTTTAATTAGTCAAAATCTTGAGTGATTCACCAAATCTCCTAGCAATGGCCTTCTCTACCTCAAGTTGATCCCAAGTTCTTAGCCTCTCATCCTCTCTCACGTTTTTCCCTCTTGGAGCCTCAAAGATGATAAGAAAAAGGAGGCTCAAGTGGTGTGAATGGGCCTTATATAGGCTTGGATTAAGAAATACTTTAATTAGGCTTGATTGAGCATTAATTATTCTAATTTTAATCGTTTTGAATCGAATTTCAATTAAACCTACCATAAAATTCTAAAAATTCTAATTAACGCATAATTCAAGTCAATTTCTGAATTGGATGCCGATAAGACCCTCAATTCGCAAACCGAAATAAAAACATGAACAGATCTTTCCTATGTTAAACAGATATAGACAAAAATAATAAAACACACATGTAATTAATTCAGAATTTGATCTTAATAACTTATTAAACATACGAAATCATGGATTAATATTAATTATGGATCGGGGCTGTTACAAAGAGTGTGCCACATTTCATTATTTGTGTTTGTTAAATTTCATTTTTGAGTCTACCAAAATTTTTATTTTGGAAACTGGAGTCCAGCAATACTAAAATTGGGCCAGAAAACACCCCGGAAGGCGGCGCGTGATTCGTGCTTGTAACCCTTGTTTATGGAACAGGTATTGCAATTTTCCTCCTCTGGTTTCACACAATCTACTAACTCTTGTACTGATAATTGCAATAATTCTGTAGGCCGATTCTTTATTTAAAATTATTAAAGAAAATCAAGAGTTGTCATTTCATGTTCTTATTGCAACCAGCTTGCTTTCGAACTTTATTTAAATTTCCTTCTTCCATCCAATTCACACGGATACTAGGAGAATATGTACCCTATAAAAAAATTTTGGCACACTTCTATTAGCATAACCAATCATATAAAACTTCAACCAATAAGCACTTTATTAAAACTAAAAAATTAACATGATTTTGGTTGCTAAAGTATGCACTCGGTGTCACTCTAATCCCTAAATGTGTATAAAAATGCTCTCCATATCAAAAGCTATTCGAATTCAACATTATATTTAAGGGTATTTTTTGAACAAATATTATAGTTAAAAAAAAAGAAAAGAATTAAAAAAACTTTTGGCCTCTAAAATTTGCCCTCAATGTCATTATTCTAGTTTCATATTTATCAATTTAGTCCTTAATATAATACTGTGCATTAAATGCGTACTATATTTGGCATTCGTGATGCTTTTGTTGGACTCAATGGGGTGATCTTTTTGAGTTGAGACAGATAGTTGTTTTTTCATGAGAAGAATCATAGAAAAAGAACGAAATCTTTATTGATAATGTTGGAAATTAGAGCGGGTCTTGGATCCGGATTTGGGCGCCCATGTGGCATAACACATGGCCTATTCAAATTACTCTTGTAATTTGAATTTCTATTTATCCTGTTCGGATAACCCACTATCTCCATCCAATCTATCTTATCCTATTAGGAGATAGGGATGCGAGATTATATATATCTGATCTATTTAATAGATATCAGATACGTTATGTTGATTTACCCATAACATTTTTTTCCCATACTCTCTCTCTAACTCTTTCCCATTAGAGAACGATCCAGCCTTTGCACTGTGAATAGAGTGGGTGATACTCATACTGTGGTATCACTTCATTGCTGGGTGTTCTTAGTTCGTGATTAAAGAAACACGTGATTTACCCACAAGAATCTTCGTTTCGAATTCTATCACACAAGGTATGGCTTGATTCTTTTTACCCTTTGCGTTATGTATATCTTACATTAGTATAAGAGTTATAAATAGGTATTTTCGTGCTTGTTTTTTGTGCATTAAAATATATATATATATATATATATACACGTGATATATGTATGAAAAATTTATCATTTTTTGAACTTTCTCTGATCAACTTGAAATTTATATATGTTGTAATATATTTCATGTAGAATATATCTGCCAAGTTTCATCAAAATCCAACAGACCGATTTTGAGAAAAATGGAGATTCATATTTAATTTTTTGTAACTTTGATTGCATGTTGGTTTTGCATGCTTTGTTTTTATGTTATGCAAATTACATATTAGGCATCCTTGTTTCGATACCTTCAAAATGGTATATTATGGGCTTGATTCCGGCTTACGGTCGATGAGAAAAAGAAAACCCTAATTTGGGTTCATTTTGTGTTTTTTGGTGGCTTAAAGAAGAAGACGAAGTGCAGAGTTTCTGCACTTCCACTCTCATTATAGAGAGAGAGATGTTCTACACTCCATTATTTGTGTTTTTTAAATGCCACTTTTGAGTGCACTAATATTTTTACTTTGGAAAATGGAGTCCGGTCATACAAAAATTGGACCAGAAAACACCCCGGAAGGTGGCGCGTGATCCGTGCTTGTAACCCTTGTTTATGGAACAGGCATAGCAACTTTTCTCCACTGGTTTCATACAATCTACTAACTCTTGTATTGATAACTGCAATAATTCTAAAGTTCGATTCATTATTTAAAATTATTAAAGAAAATCATGAGTTGATGTTTAATATTGTTATTTCTACCAGCTTGCTTTCGAACTTTGTTAAAAATTCCTTCTTCCATCCAATTCATACGGATACAAGGAGAATATGTACCCTATAAAAAAAAATTATGATATACTTCTGTTAACATAATTAATTATATAAAACTTCAACCAATAAGAACTTTATTAAAACTAAAAAATTAACATGATTTTGGTTGCTAAAGTATGCAATCGGTGTTATTTTAATCCCTAAATGTGTATAAAATGCTATCCATATGAAAAGCTATTTGAATTGATCGTTATATTTAAGGATATTTTTGGAACAAATATTATAGTTAAAAAAAAAAGAATTAAAAAAGCTTTTGGCCTCTAAAATTTTCCCTCAGTGTCATTATTCTAGTTTCATATTTATCAATTTAGTCTCCAATATAATACTGTGTATTAAATGGTTACTATATTTGGCATTCGTGATGCATTTGTTGGATTCAATGGGGTGATTTTTTGAGTTGAGACATATAGTTGTTTTTTCATGAGAAGAATCATAGAAAAAGAACGAAGTCTTTATTGATAATGTTGGAAATTGGACCGGGTATTGGACCCGGATTTGGGCGCCCATGTGGCATAACACATGGCCCATTCAAATTACTCTTGTAATTTGAATTTCTATTTATCCTGTTCGGATAACCCACTATCTCCATCTAATCAATCTTATCCTATTAGGAGATAGGGATGTGAGATTATACATACCTGATCTATTTAATAGATATTAGATACGTTATGTTGATTTACCCATAACATTTTTTTCCCATACTCTTTCTCTAACTCTTTCCCATTAGAGAACGATCCAGCCTTTGCATTGTGAATAGAGTGGGTGATACTCATACTGTGGTATCACTCCATTGCTGGGTGTTCTTAGTTTGTGATTAAAGAAGCACATGATTTATCCACAAGGATCTTCGTTTCGGATTCTATCACACAAGGTATGGCTTGATTTCTTTTACCCGCTGTGTTATATATATCTTACATTGGTATCAGAGCTATAAATGGGTATTTTTGTGCTTGTTTTTGTGCATTAGAATACGTATATAATTATAAATATATGTATATACGCATGATATATGCATGAAAAATTAATCCTTTTCCGAACTTTCTCCGATCAACCTGGAATTTACATATGTTGTAATATATTTCATGTAGAATATTTCTGCCAAGTTTCATGAAAATCCAACGGTCGGATTTTGAGGAAAATGGAGATTCATATTTAATTTTTCGTAACTTTGGTTGCATGCTGGTTTTACATGCTTTGTTTTTATGTTATGAAAATTATATATTTGGAATCCTTGTTTCAATACCTTCGAAATGGTATATTATGGGCCTGATTCCGACTTACGGTTAATGAGAAAAAGCAAACCCTAATTTGAGTTCGTTTTGTGTTTTTTGTTGGCTTAAGGAAGAAGATGAAGTACATAGTTTATGTACTCCCAATCACATTAGAGAGAGTGTGTGCTAGACTCTATTATTTGTGTTTGTTAAATGCCATTTTTGAGTCCACCAATATTTTTATTTTTGAAAATGGAGTCCGACAGTACTAAAATTGGACCAGAGAACACGGCGAAAGGCGACGCGTGATCCGTGCTTGTAAGCCTTGTTTATCAAACAGTTATAGCTACTTTCCTCCTCTGGTTTCACACAATCTACTAACTCTTGTACTGATAATTGCAAGAATTCTGTAGTTCGATTCATTATTTAAAATTATTAAAGAAAATCAGGAGTTGACGTTTAATATTGTTATTGCAACCAGCTTGTTTTTGAACTTTGTTTAAAATTCCTTCTTCTGTCCAATTCACATGGATACTTGGAGAATATGTGTACCCTATAAATAAATAAAAAAAATACGACATACTTTTGTTAACATAATCAATCATATAAAAACTTCAACCAATAAGCACTTTATTAAAACTAAAAAATTAACATGATTTTGCTTGCTAAAGTATGCACTCGATGTTATTCTAATCCCTAAATGTGTATAAAAATTCTATCCATATGAAAAGCTATTCAAATTCATCATTATATTTAAAGGTATTTTTGGAACGAATATTACAGTTAAAAAAAAAAGAAAACAAATAAAAAAACTGTTGGCCTCAAAAATTTGCCCTCAGTGTCATTATTCTAGTTTCATATTTATCAATTTTGTCCAATATAATACTTTGTATTAAATGATTACTATATTTGCCGTTCGTGATGGTTTTGTTGGACTCAATGGGGTGATCTTTTTGAGTTGTGATATATAGTTGTTTTTCATGAGAAGATTCATAGAAAAAGAACGAAATCTTTATTGATAATGTTGGAAATTGGGCCAGGTATTGGACCCGAATTTGGGCGCCCATTTGGCATGACACATGGCTCATTCAAATTACTCATGTAATTTGAATTTCTATTTATCCTGTTCGGATAACCCACTATCTACATTCAATCTATCTTATCCTATTAGGAGGTAGGGATGTGTGATTACATATATCTGATCCATTTAATAGGTATCAAATACGTTATGTTGATTTACCCATAACATTTTTTCCCATACTCTCTCTCTAACTCTCTCCCATTAGAGAACGATCCAGCCTTTGCACTGTGAATTGAGTGGGTGATACTCATACTATGGTATCACTCCATTGCTGGGTGTTCTTAGTTCGTGATTAAACAAGCACGTGGTTTACCTACAAGGTTCATCATTTCGAATTCTATCACACAAGGTATGGCTTGATTCCTTTTACCCCCTGCGCTATATATATCTTACATTCGTATCAGAGTTATAAATGGGTATTTTTATGCTTGTTTTTTGTGCATTAAAATATGTATATAATTATATATATATACATACACACGTGATATATGCATGACAAATTAATCATTTTCCGAACTTTCTCCGATCAACCTAAAATATACATGTGTTGTAATATATTTCATGTAGAATATATCTGCCAGGTTTCATGAAAATCCAACGGTCGAATTTTGAGAAAAGTGGAGATTCATATTTAATTTTTTGTAACTTTGATTGCATGTTGGTTTTACATGCATTGTTTTTAAGTTATGAAAATTATATATTTGGAATCTTTGTTTCAATACCTTCAAAATAGTATATTATGGACCTGATTCCGACTTACGGTCAATGAGAAAAGCAAACCCTAATTGGGTTCGTTTTGTGTTTTTTGGTGGTTTAAGGAAGAAGATAAAGTGCAGAGTTTCTGCACTTCCACTCTCATTTGAGAGAGAGTGTGGTACACTCCATTATTTGTGTTTGTTAAATGTCATTTTTGAGCCCACCAATATTTTTATTTTGGAAAATGAAGTCCGGCAGTACTAAAATTGGACCAGAAAACACCCCGGATCGCAGTGCGTGATCCGTGCTTACAGCCCTTGTTTATGGAAAAGGAATAAGAACCTTCCGCCTCGGGTTTCACACAATCTACTAACTCTTATACCGATAAGAGCAATAATTCTGTAGTTCGATTCATTACATAAAATTATTAAAGAAAATCAGGAGTTAACGTTTAATATTGATATTGCAACCAGCTTGCTTTCGAACTTTATTTAAAATTCCTTCTTCCATCCAATTCACACGGATACTAGGAGAATATGCACCCTGTAAAAAAATAATAATAATAAAATTATGACATACTTCTGTTAACATAATTAATCATATAAAACATCAACCAATAAGAACTTTATTAAAACTAAAAAATTAACATGATTTTGGTTGCTAAAGTATGCACTCGGTGTTACTCTAATCCCTAAATGTGTATAAAAATGCTATAAATATGAAAAGCTATTCGAATTCATCATTATATTTAAGGGTATTTCTGGAGCAAAAATTACATTTAAAAAAAAGAAAAGAATTAAAAAAACTTTTGGCCTCTAAAATTTTCCCTCAGTGTCATTACCCTAATTTCATATTTATCAATTTAGTCCCCAATATTATACTGTGTATTAAACGGTTACTATATTTGGCATTCGTGATGCTTTTATTGAACTCAATGGGGTGATCTTTTTGAGTTGTGACATATAGTTGTTTTTTCATGAGAAAAATCAAAGAAAAAGAACGAAATCTTTATTGATAATGTTGGAAATTAGGCCGGGTATTGGACCCGGATTTGGGCGCCCATGTGGCATGACACATGGCCTATTCAAATTACTCATGTAATTTGAATTTCTATTTATCCTGTTTGGATAACCCACTATCTCCATCCAATCTATCTTATCCTATTAGGAGATAAGGATGTGAGATTATATATATCTAATCTATTTAATATATATGTTGATTTACCCATAACATTTTTTCCCATACTCTATCTCTAGATCTCTCCCATCAGAGAATGATCCAGCCTTTGCATTGTGAATAGAGTGGGTGATACTCATGCTATGGTATCACTCCATTGCTGGGTGTCCTTAGTTCATGATTAAAGAAACACGTGATTTACCCACAAGGTTCTTTTTATCACACAAGGTATGGCTTGATTCCTTTTACCCCCTGCGTTATATATATATATATATATATACACATTGGTATTAGAGCTATAAATGGATATTTTTGTGCTTGTTTTTTGTGCTTTAAAATATGTATGTAATTATATATATATACACATGATATATGCATGAAAAATTAATATTTTTCCGAACTTTCTCCGATCAACCTGAAATTTACATATGTTTTAATATATTTCATGTAGAATATATCTGACGAGTTTCATGAAAATCCAAGGGTCAAATTTTGAGAAAAATAGAGATTCATATTTAATTTTTCGTAATTGCATGCTGGTTTTACATGCTTTGTTTTTATGTTATGAAAATTGTATATTTGGAATCCTTGTTTCGATACATTCGAAATGGTATACTATGGGCCTGATTCCGGCTTACGGTCGATGAGAAAAAGCAAACCCTAATTTGGGTTCGTTTTGTGTTTTTTGGTGGCTTAAGGAAGAAGATGAAATGCAGAGTTTCTGCACTTCCACTCTCATTAGAGAGACAGTGTGCTACATTTCATTATTTGTGTTTGTTAAATGCCATTTTTGAGTTCGCCAATATTTTTATTTTGGAAAATGGAGTCTGGCAGTACTAAAATTGGACTAGAAAACACCTCGGAAGGCAGCGCTTGATCCGTGGTTGTAACCCTTGTTTATGGAACATGTATAACAACTTTCCTCCTCTGGTTTCACACAATCTACTAACTCTTGTACTGATAATTGCAATAATTCTGTAGGATGATTCTTTATTTAAAATTATTAAAGAAAATCAGGAGTTGACGTTTAATATTCTTAGTGCAACCAACTTGCTTTCGAACTTTCTTTAAAATTCCTTCATCCATCTAATTCACACAGATACTAGGAGAATATTGTAGGCTCGCCTTTTTCCGGGCCCCCACCTTTCGGAAAAGGGTTTGGAAAGAAGGCTTCATAGTTGGGACTCTTGCCTATGGTCCTGAATCTAGTCTCACAAGTGTAATGTGAAACTAATAAACACCAAAGAGTCTAATCTGGCAAATCATTTTGAAAAATCGATTTTAAATCAAATAATGCCAAAACTAGACTGCTTTGCCAGATTACAGACTCGCCACCTAAATATTTTGTTTTTGGGAAATTTAGGAAACCCTGACTCGTGCCAAAGGCCACGTGTCCGTCATTACCAAAGTTGCCTCGGCTCGGGAACTTAGGTACGAAGGGGGAAGGTCATGGAATGAGCACCCCCGCTCGCCCGATCAAAAGATCGGCCTCTAGTAATCATGATATGTTGTTTTATAAACCTCATGTGTTCTTACACAAGCAAGTATAGATTAGTCGCAAGACTTAGAACAACTCAACTCATGTTTAATTTTAAAAATGGTTTGAATTTGCCACACGCAAGTGGGCTTAGAAACGTGGATTTGCCACCAAACAAGGTGGGCTTAAAACATGATTTTGCCACAACAAAGTGGGCTTAAAACTTACATTTGTCGAATCGTTCCAATCCAAACAACAAAGCCTTCATCCACAGGCATTCATGCAGTTTATCACGTAAGCACATAGCCTCATGGAAAACATGCAAAACATGGCAATATGGCAATCACACTCATGCAAGTATGCTAAAGCATAAAAACTCATCGAATACTCTAAGCCAAAACAAAAGCTAGTTAGAAATATGCACGATCCTAACTATACAAGATGCCTAATGCAACACATGCAATATGCAATTAATAGGCTCAGCTACTAATATGGCGTATGATTTCGATTTGATAACATGTGGTTAAACACGTATTCAAGGAAGATATTGAAATTGCTATGCAGTTTGAATGATGCGCCGAACCTCAGTGCATGCAAGACAAATGAATGGATGTAAGCATGCGATATGCTAATTGAAATATGTCCCTAATCTAACCATCGAAAGCGATTATATAAAAAGGAGAAAGACGTGAGGTTGGAAGACATACACACACGCACGCACACTTATTACAACATTATGCCCTCGCAGAGGAGGGTCTGAATGAATAAGCTAAGCTAATCTAATCTAAGCTAAGCTAATTATTACAAAACGAAACTAATTAACTATTCTAAGCTAATTATATAATTACAACACTTGAATAAATGAATTAGCTACTACTAACTAATTAAACAAAGCAAGTAAAAGGCCTCGAGGGCGAGGGACGTATGCATGCTCGGTTGGTTTCCTCCCGAAAATCCACCACCTTGCCATCGGATGCCTCTGTTTACACTCGTTTGATCACTGAAAATTGTGCCAACTCCCAGAATGCTTCTGCTCCAACTCAGGAGCACGCTTGTGAAAAATTTCATTTTTGGCCGGTCGGCTACTGCTGGTGGCCAATCGGCCACCCCTTCCTTGAACTTCCCTTTTTGATGCAACAAAGAGCAAACAGAGGCAAAGTAGTGTATTCTCAAGGATTGTATGTACTACTACCCTCTTAATCATCGCAAGTGTGCTCCCAAAGGAATTAAACCATTAGGCATGAGGGTCTCAATTCCACACTCAAGCCAATCAAGGGGTTCAAAGTCACTTTCAAAACAAATGAAAGAGTGAAGAATAGAGGGATATTGCAGAGATTTTAGTGCTGAAATGGTGTGCAAAATGACACTAAAACATGAAAACAACTCATGCAATTCATGTTTAAAAGCCTAAAACATTAAGCTAGTGAAGCAGATTGCACTACAATCATACAATACAAGCCTCAAAGGACCAAACCAGCTCAAAACAGAGCTAAAACCAGTCAATACAGTAGCAAAAACATGTTGAGATTAAGGTACAAAATGCTAGAAAATCATGCTCAAATGTTAAGCTATCTAGGCTTGGAAACAAAGCACAAGGAGGGGAGGCTACCCCCTCCAATTTTGGACTTCAAAACCAACTTTTTACCACTGAAATAACTCTAAATTTTAGTGGTTTAAAGGGCTAAAAAGTTTGATGTGAATATGCTAAAAGATGGTACAAAAGCTTACACAATAAAGCAACAAGAAGGGTGGACTACCCCTATACATAAAATGACCTCAAACCATCATGTTAATGCTCAAAACTCAAAGTTTTTTGTAGTTGAAAACAGGCCAAAAACAGTATAAAAAGATGGCAAAACAAGTAGTCAAAACAAAGCCTACAAGGTAAGTCTTATACCTCTTGAAGCACAGCACAAAACAGCCACAATTTCAGGCTCAAACCTCTTTCTAAAAGCTCAAACTAGGCTCCAAGAGACCTCAGCTCCAAGGTGGTCAAGTTTGGTTAAGGGTTAGTGTGCAAAGGTGTAGAGAAAACTAACTACAAAGCACAAAACAAGAAGAGAGAGAGAATTCTAGAGAGAGAGAAAATTTTGATCAAAAATGTCTAACCCTCCAAAATGGGGAGGACACCCCCTATATATAGAAAATCAAGATTAAAACTTGTATTCATCCCTCCATACACGTGTATAGAGATGCACTTCAGTGAACAAAAGCTGGCACAACTGGCAAACAAATATCTGAAAAAGGAGAAAAATGGTCGTCAACCATCATCAGTGGCCGACCGGCCATCAATGATGGCCGGCAGGCACAAGCCATGGCCAATGGACTGTGGGGATGGCTTACAAGCCACCCTCTCCTCCAGACATGAAAAAACAAGCTCTTGGTCCACAACCAAGCACAAAACAGACAAGTTCAAAGGCTCAAAGGGAAGACGCTCAGCCGAGAACTTTAGGCACTCAAAACGAACACGAGCATGCAAAATCATCGAGTGTTCAAACGATGACGTCCAAGTCTTGTGGACGGTCAATAATGGGGTGTCTACAGTTGCCCCTCTTTGACAGAACTCAGAAGTCATGAAATGGCAGGAGTGAATGTCAAAGCCTAAAGACGACCCATTTTTGACAAGGCCGAAGACTTAGACAAACAAGCAATCAAAACAAAGAATGGTTGCGCCCGCAGGCTGCCTACGTATCCCTTTGCAAGGAATCAAACCAGCATAGTTCTGGGGCAAGATGCAAATGATATGCACGATGTAGAACATAACTTATGATCATGCAATGAGGGCTGTAATGAAACATCTAGATGCAAATGTTATGCAAAGAAATGCTACATGCAAACTCATACATAAGCAAGTAAACATGAACCAAACCACATTTCATGCAGAAAGGATGTAAGAAAATTATGCAATCTTAACTGTGCCTCACACAGGAAAGGCAAAGAACAACACAATCCGCCGGGCGCACCCGAGTCGTTAAACAAGGTCCTAATGCGTGGCACACGCAAGGAGAGAGATGGTGTGAACCCAGGGACACACCCTAATATTCCAAACCAAAGAGAACAGTGATAAACATTGAAACACGTCCAAATATTATGTAACCAAAACAAAGAGCACTATAAGCATCGGAACCCGTCCAAATGCTTTTGACCAAAGCATCCTAACACATCACACGCGAGAGGAGAAGGGGATGGTGTAAACACCGGGTGTACCCGAATGTTTCTAACTGAAAACATCCTAACGCATCACATGCGAGAGGAGAAAGGGAGTGGTGTAAACACCGGAGGGTGGTATAAACATCAGAGCACGTCCCAATGTTTCTAACCAAAACAGGGTGGTATAAGCATTAGAACACGTTCCAAACACTTCTAACCGGGGGAGTGGTATAAACATCGGGAACATGTCCTAGTGTTTCTAACCAAAGCAAGGTGGTATAAGCATCGGAACACGTTCCAAACGCTTCTAATCGGGGGGGGGGTGGTATAAACATCGGAGCACGTCCCAATGCTTCAAACCAAAGCAAGGTAGTGGTGTAAACACCAGGCGTACCCGAGGGTTTCTAACCAACAAGGGTGTGGTGTAAACACCGGGCATACTCGAATGTTTCTAACCAAAACAGGGAGTGGTGTAAACACCGGGCGTACCTGAATGATTCTAACCAAAACAAGGTATGGTGTAAACACCGGGCGTACTCGAATGTTTCTAACCAACAAGGGGTTCAAGGGACAGGAATGATCTTACCTGGAGTTCCTCTGAATGAACCGTACATACAATATCGTCTGGTTGCACTAGCTTTGAATGAACCGTACATACAATATCATGCCTTCATAAGAAAGAAGCTTGATAGGTACAATACAATAAAAATGCATGTTCTATGCATGACGAATAACCGTGACACAATGTTAAAGGCATGTTTCATGCACAACATGCAAGGAACAAAACAGAAGCATATTCCATGCGGCGCGAGCGAGAGCATGTTCTATGCCACAGACAAAGTAATGCATATTCTATGCGATAGTAGTAAACGCACGGTCGATGCAACAGGTACGAACATTTTCTATGCGAATGTAAGGGCATGTACAAGGCAATACAACGCAACATGCATATTCTATGCAAACATGAGGATGCATGTTCTATGCAATACAACACAACATGCATATTCAATGCAAACAACAACAATGCATATTCAATGCAACATGCATATTCTATACAAACATGAGGATGCATGTTCTATGCAACAATACAAAATGCATGTTCCATGCAACGACAAAGACATACACGTTCTATGCAACGACAAAAGTGTGTTTGATGAAGACGACTCAATCGCAACCTCCGATTTACCTCTCAGAAGAGTTACAGTATGTTTCAAAAAAGGATACACCTCGCCCATGTTGAGTAATGATGAGCCATGCACCGAAGACATAGTTCGGGGCTTCCACAAAGACAATTTGAGCTTAAAAGTGAGCCTTCCTTGCACTTTCTCAAGAACCAAGGGCACAAAACAGTAGTAAAACACACATGGAGAGCACTGAAGGCCTGTCAGCCACCAGGGAAGGTGATTGGCCACCCATCGACCACCAAAAGCAGTTATCGGCCACAGATGGCAGATTCAGGGCAAAATGGCCATTTCACCTCGGGTGTTTAAGTATAGGGTTCCGAACCCTATTTCCCTACTTCTCCATTGCCAAAAATCACACTTCTCTCTCTCTAAACCATTTTCCTCCTTCAATCCGAGCATTATGCACGTTTTCCAACTCCCTACGGACATTTTCTTTGCTAAACCCTCGTATTTTACTCCATTTTGAACCGATTGAAAATCACTTTCAGTGCTTCTTTCTTCATTTCCACCACTTGAGGCTTGTTTCCCTCGAGTTACCCTTGAGTTTAGTGCCCTTTCCCTAGCTTTGACTTCTTTCTGCCATTTTCCCTCTTGGAGTTGACTTTCGTTGACTCTTGGCACTCTTCACCCATTTTCTCCATTTCTAACCACTTTCTCATCTTTCCTTGAGATGGCGGATGACATTCCACACGATGGAGCTTCTCTAGGGATGGAGGTGGATCTGGAGTTTAAGCCACTGCCACTTAGCGTTCGACCTTTTGACCCGGCGACGTATTATCCCGAGATACACGTGCTACTGCCCGATAGCATTCATCAGTTCAGGGGGTTTGTACGAGACGCACCGGAGGACCTCTTACTGCGTGAGCCAGAGTCACATTTATCTCATGGTGCTTCCGAGGTATACACTGCATTCTTGTATTTTCTCAATGTATCTTGCATTGCTTGCCTAATCACACTTTTGCACTGTATTACTTACATTATATTTTATCTACTTGTCCTGATCACAGGGGGATTCACGTGCCATCAGAGGATACGGGACCACATCGACGAGGGAGTAGTACATGGAGCTCCCTAACAACGTTCGCCACATCATCAATGAGGCCGACTTTGGCTCATTCTGCATGGGGCTCTCATGCCTCATAGCGAGCCGGCCTTTACTGGGTGCCTTGGTAGAGAGGTGGTGGGATACCACCGATTCCTTTTACTTCTCTACCACAGGGAAGATGACAATGACTCCTTTTGACTTCTCTATGCTCACCAGTATAGAGGTGGGGGGTCATCCGATTCCTTATGATACTGATATGGGCGAGTAGGAAGCCGCTCAGATTTATCTGCTGGGGACTCACCCATCTATCTCCCGATCAGAGATGGTTCAATACTCCTGGTTTGCAGACCACTACAGAGGGACGACACCAGCGACCCGAGAGGAGACAGAGCAGTATGCCTGAGGTTTCCTGATATTCCTGTTTGGCACTACCCTGTTCACCGACCGGACGAACACCGTCGGGCTATACCTGGTGGATCTATCTCATGTCCGACTCTACGATTGGGGCGGCGTTGGCTTGGCCACCTTATATGGGTACATGAGCTCCACCTCCCACCAGAGCAGACATATGATAGGAGGCTATTGGAGGGCTTGGGAGGTATGCTTTAGTTTTCTATTTTGCATTCCCTGTTGTAATTTCTGCTTGGCATTCTCTGTGCACTGCGCACACACTGTCTGCCTTCTGCTTTGCATACTCTGTAGACTGCTCACGCTGACACGGTACACACACAATCTGTTTTCTGCTTCACATACATTTATTTATTATATACTCACTGTTACCCTTTCATTTTCTGCAGCTATGGGTGTACGCCTACTTTCTGAGACACGCTCCAGAGCCAGAGGTAGAGATGCCACCTGTCGTTCCATACTCTCATCGGTATGACGGGAGATGCCAGCGAAGGTCCCGGGAGTCCTTCCCCTTCTTCCGTCGACACTTCGATACTGTGACTGCGACTAAGGTAACTCAAGCTTCTCTGTTTATTTCCGTTTTCCTTTGATTCTGACTCATATTGTAATATCTGATGATAGCTAACAATTTACATTCTCTATTTACAGATCGCTTGGCAACCCTAGGCAACGATGCCTGAGGGAATCAGGGATCAGTTCGCTGGTGCCCGAGAGGCTTTTCGCTTCCGGCTCCTACTTGAGGGCTTGGTTTGTCGAGCGTGGTTCTTAGGAGAGTGGTTCTTACGCTAGACCATCGGCTTGCCCTAGCCGGTAGTTCCGATGCCACCCCAGACACATATGAGAGCCATAGAGAAATACACTTTGTAAGAGATGATTGATTTGACGAGAGGCTGGGACGCCGACTTCTTCTGAGTCAAGGGTGATTACACAGCCTTTATCCAGACATACCACATGCCACCTCTGACTGGCGCTTGCGGAGGTGAGAGAGCGAGAGCTCCGGCTGTGGGAGAGAGAGGTAGATGGGCCGGGGCAACCAGGACCAAGGGCAGGGAAGGTTCTGGGGCGAGATAAAGAACTGGGTGGCCAGAGTTGCCTACCACACTCACCTACTGGCGCCATACTGGGAAGGCTTGCCAGATCCCCATTGAGCCCGCACCAGCTGGGCATGAGCTTGTCGGGGTTCGAGGCCTGACTCCAGTATGTACCATACTTTACATTTTGCACATTTACTTCATTTCAGTTATGCTTTATAGAACACTGATCCTCTCAACGCACTTGCAGGCACCCATAGAGTACACCGGGCAAGCCCTCGAGCTAGTGGCTTCCCTGACGGAGATGGTACAGAGGAGCATGAACCTACTCAGCCTCTACAAGATTCTAGTATACATTAGCATTTCAAACATAATCTGCTCCACACTGTACTGATCTGACACACTACACTCAAACACTGCATTCAAACACTGCACTCAAACACTGCATTCAAACACTGCACTCAAACACTGCTTTTGATATACACCACGACTGATATATTTGACAAACTGCCCTTTTTAGATCCCGGCCACATTGAACGTTTCGGCAAGAGCTGCAGTAGGACCATCAGCACCTTCTCCGGCAGCAGGGAGAGAGAGAGGGGAGGCTCCGGCTCGCAGCCGAGGCTTTGCTCGGGGCATCCGTGACAAGAGTGGCCCTTCAGAGCACGTTCCGGACGATGATGATGATGAGACGAGTGAGGATGAGGAGGCAGTGAGCCCACAGTCAGAGTCATCTGAGGACAGAGAGGGCGACGCTAGCTCAGATTCTGAAGGCGGAGATGATGTTGAGGTCGGTTCGGCAGCTAGCTCAGAAACGGGGGCCTCTGACAGCATCGCTAATGGAGATAGCTCTGAGTCCACTCTGCCGAGGAAGAGGATGAAGAGCGCCTCTCAATCCTGAGGTGGATGGCACTGATTTAGATGTTTTTGCTTAGTCTATTTTTGCTTGTAGTGTTGCACATTGTACAGTTTTATTTTCTTAAAACTTGTACCCTTTTGTAAAAAAAAAGAAACCATGGTTGGAATGAAAAATCAGCCTTTTGATTAAACATGTTGTGTTTTACATTCTGAGCATCGCATTGCACCACATCGCATAAAAACGGGATTTGATGGAATTTGAATATTATACACTGTATTGGCAATTTCTTAATTAGGTAACGAACCGGCCAATACATAACAAACAAAGTAAAACAACTCAATGAACAACTAATGCAACAACTCGATAAGCAAAACAACGTCAATACAACTCGATAAGCAACAACAAAACAACTCGATAAACAAAGCGAAACAACATAAAAAGCGACTCAACAAAACTCTTAAAACAAGGCAGCAAAATGCACCAAGAGTAGAACAAAACACAGGTTCTCAGAACTCCTAACACATAGGAAAGCCATAGGAATTATGTCGGCTATAGGTAGAGGTTGTCGGCCACCAAAAGTGGCTGTCGGCCACTAGCATTGGCCGGTGGGCTAAAACAGTTGGCCGATCGGCCACTGGTGCAGGGAACCTCCAGATTGCTGCCACCTGTCTTCCACTCAGCACCTTATCTTCTACAAAAGTTGGGACTTCGTAGTTTCTTCATTCCAGCTCTATTTTTTCCACAAATGGAGCCATTCTTCACCAAAAAACTCTCAAATTGGATTGCAACTTTGGATGGCTTGGAAAAAGTGAATTTTCGGGGTTTCGGGATAAATGCACTATTCCTGCTAAGTCGTACCCCGCTGTGTTTTCCGTTCCTTCATGCCGCGGCTCGATGTTGGAACCCAGTTACACATGTGTTTAGCTTTGGAGGACAAGAGCTATGCCCTACAATTGAAGAATTCCAACTTTTGATGGAATCCCGGCGTGACGAGGAAATCCTGTCCCAGTCCCATTTTAGTCACATCCAGGCTTTAGGACAGATGTGTGGGCTCACTTGACACGATGCTCAATCCTTACTTCACAACGAAGAACTAGACATTCCCAGTCTCATTCACCGATTTTCTGATGCCGGCGACCGCGACGACCGTCGTTGGCAAAGTTTTCGACAGCATGCCCTCTATTTGTGTATGTTGGCTCATTTCTTACATGCCCATGGCTTCGGAGGGTCTAGCATTCGCTTGATCGAAGTAGCCCAAGGCTTGAAAGAGGGCAAGAGCTACATTGGCTTGACATTGGCCGAGACTTTGATAGGCTTAGACGCCTTCCACCGGCGAGAAACAACCAAATTAGCATGAAGTCCACTACTCTTGCAGGTAATGTTTCCCACCCTGTCTCACATGTGTTTCTCACATCACTCGGCCCTCAGGCTCTGTTTTTTTCTCTAAAACCCTTTCTCACTTTTTCTTTCCACATACACATCTTTATTCTTTATTCTCTTATTTTTCATCCCTCCCCAGATATGGCTCATGGACAAGTTGACAGTAGTGGACTCTTACCCTACATATTCAGCACAAGGCTATTTTTTTTGCCAACGGCTAGTTGATTTCCTGAACAAGGCGTGGTGGTGCCATTAGATGTGCAATAGATCTACTGCTGACATTGCATGGTGCTGCCCCTGATTTGATCTACCCGAGATGAGCTACAGTATGTCTCAACAGCCTGGCATTCAGTTGATTGGCTTGACACACTGTGTTTTCTATTTTCTCTTTCGTTTCAGGCGTCAGTTCGGGCATGACCAGACTTGCCCATAAGAGGGGGTAGAGTACCCGACTTCATTTCCAATCCGAGGTTCACAACTAGCTCGATATCCCACTGCATGGCGGACAAGAGAACTTCTGGCTCCCCGCTCCCAATTTCAACTACGCTCTTTCTGGCGAATGTATAGCTTGGCTTGAGGATGAGGCACAAACCGAGCCTATTTTAGCATCTGAAGCTTCCATAAGCTCTGGGAGGGGATGCAGGAACACCTGTTTCATCTGTGCCCCAAGTTTATTACTTTGATCTA
This sequence comes from Camellia sinensis, assembly GCF_055761805.1. Lineage (NCBI taxonomy): Eukaryota > Viridiplantae > Streptophyta > Magnoliopsida > Ericales > Theaceae > Camellia > Camellia sinensis. The sequence continues at coordinate 150,034,039 of NC_138963.1, forward strand.
ACTTTCAAGTTTTCCTTTTGAATGTAATAAAAAGTAACTTTGATTTGTATCAAGGGGTAGAGAACTCTATATTGAAATCAATGAATTGAAGGTTGTGGGCACTGAAAATTTTCCTTTTGGTCCAAAAATGGTCTAAGTTGTAAAAGGATTAATTTGAATGAAATCAACTTTTATTAAAACTTTTCAAAATCATTTTCAATAAGGATCACAACTGGACACACCTGGAATCTATCCTTGAGATGTACAACCCCGAATCCAACGAATGGAAGGTTGCCCTTTGTCTGAATAGCACTGCACTGCAGTGTAACCAGCTCTCATAGTGAAGACCACAACCGAATTCTTGAATGCAGAAAAGACAAAGATGACCAGAACAATCTTATGGACACAGTTGATTTGGAAGTGTTTATTGCTGGACTTCAGAATGAAGTTGTCTACGTATCCCAAAGATGGGAATCAAGCCTTACGTAGTTCGGTTCGGGTTCACTCGGGTATTAACACTCTCCTTTTGCGCTCTAACTTTTGCCAAGGCCGCCCTTTTCAGGTTTTCAACCTTGCGAGCTTAGTTTTTCTTCTTTCAAATTTTTGTGCTCTAACTTTTGCCTAGGTCGTCCTTCTGGATTTTCGGCCTAGCGAGCCACTCAAGGATAATATTTTTTCAACTTGTCCGTGTTGATTGGTTGGGAGAATTCAAGGCCATCTAGGTCCATAAGAATGACAGCTCCACCCGACCAGATAGATTTGATGATGTAAGGACCAATCCAATTAGGTCTGAACTTGCCCCTAGGATCATGGATGGGAGCTCGATTGTCTTTGAGCACTAAATCCCCTTCTTTTAGATTCCTGGACTTGACTTTCTTGTTGAAAGCCCTGGCAATCCTACGTTGATAACCTTGGACATAGTACAGTGCTTTCAACCTCCTCTCGTTAAACAGCATCAGTTCCTCGAACCTGCTCTACTGCCAATCCGCTTCTGCTATCTGACACTCAACCATAACCCGCAGCGACGAAACTTCAACTTCAATCGGCAAAACAATTTCCATCTCACAAACCAGAGAATACGGAGTTGCCCCAGTAGATGTTCAAATTGATGTCCTATAGCCCCAGAGAGCAAATGACAACTTGTCTGGCCAGTCCCGGTAGGTTTCCACCATCTTCTGTAGAATGTGCTTGATGTTCTTGTTGGCAGCCTCAACAGCTCTGTTGGTTTGTGACCGATATGTGGATGACTTATGAAAAGCTACGTTATATTTCACCAACAAGTCGATCACTTCTTTCTTGAAGTGGGAACCATTGTCCGAGACGATCTCATTCGGGACCCTATAACGACATATGATATTATTCCTGATGAACTTGGCTACATGCGATGCTTTCAGCACTGCATACGATTGGGCTTCGACCCACTTTGTAAAATAGTCTATTGCCACCAGGATATGCTCATGCCCATTTGACCCCTTCAGAGTAACTGCCCCAATAACATCAATTCCCTAGACTGAAAATGGCCATGGTGAAATCATGTTGTACAGCTTTAACGGCGGGATATTCATGTGATTTGCATAAATCTGAAATTTGTGGCATCGACGAACAAAACCAATACAATCCTCCTCCATGGTTGACCAGTGATAACTCTGCCTGAGAATCTTCCGAGCTAGCACCACTCCGCTCATGTGCGATCCGAACTCTCCTCCATGGATGGCCTCCATTAAGCGTTTCGACTCTTCTACATCAACACATAGCTTGTGCATTCCCAGATGGCCTCGTTTATACAATTTACCCCCCTAGATGATAAACTGAGCAGCCATTCGCCGTATTGCCCTTTTATCTTTGGCATTTTCCCCTAGTGGATAAGTCTCATTTTCCAAGAAGTTCCAGATATCATGATACCAGGGGTTCTGATCTTGTACTTCATCTATCGCAGCAATCAACTCGTAGGCCGACACACATCTATGTTCAATAATGATCGGACGCATCCGGACTCCCAAAGGGATGTCTATCACGGAAGATAGAATTGATAAAGTGTTAGTGAACCTGTTGTTTTGTCTTAACAAATGCGTGAAGGTTAACTTCTCAAACCTGGGAATCAGGACGTCCAAGGTTTGGTGATAGATTTTCATCCTTTCTTCCTTAACCTTCCAGTCTCATTTTGCTTGAGACACAACCAGGTTCGAGTCCCCAATGATATCCAACCATTTTGCCCCTAGTTCCAGGGCAGCTTCCAAGCCAGCGATACATGCCTCGTATTCTGCTTCATTGTTCGATACCTTGAACCGGAGTTTGAAAGCTAAAGGTATATGAGAATTGTCGGGTGCTATCAGCAACACCCCTATCCCATAACCATACTGGTTCGACGCTCCGTCAAAGTACATAGTCCAAATCTCTTCTTTAACTTGTAGAATAGCCTCGTCTGGGAACAAATACTCTATTGCTTCATCTCTCTCCACTGGGTGGTCGGCTAGGAACTCCGCTACCGCTCTCCCCTTTATAGACTTGCGAGTCATATACTTCAAATCAAATTCGGAGAGAAGAAGGAACCAACGGGCTAGCCTACCCGTAAGTGCTGGTTTCTCGAAGAGATATTTGATAGGATCTAATCTCGAAACCATAATTACAGTGTGAACTAACAGGTAGTGCCACAACTTCCTGGTAGCCCATACCAAGGCCAAGCAAACCTTCTCCAGCGGGATGTAATGGGTCTAATATTCCAGCATCTTCTTGCTTGGGTAATAGATAGATTTCTCCACTCTATCCTCAGATTCCTGCACAAGCATGCAGCCCATTGTCGTGTCGGTTATTGACAAGTACAAAATCAACGGCTTCCCTGGCTCTGGCGGTGACAACATAGGTGGGTTCTGAAAGTACTGTTTGATCTGCTCAAAAGCAACCTGGCATCGGTCATCCCATTGGAATTTCTTTCCTTTCTTCAGGAGACCAAATAGTGGTTCATAAGTCAAGGTTAATTTTGCAATAAACCGTCTTATGAATTGCACTTTACCTAGAAAACCGCGCACCTCCTTTTCAATCCTTGGTGGTGGCATTTCTAGGATGGCTTTGATTTTGGAAAGATCAACCTCAATGCCCCTACGTGATTAGGAACCCCAGCATTTTTCCTGTTGTGACACCAAAAGTGCATTTCGGAGGATTCAGCCTCACCCGATATTTCCTAATCCGTTGGAAGAATTTCTTCAAGGCGGTGTAGTGGCCCTCTCTTTCCTTGGACTTGACAATCATGCCATCCACGTACACCTCAACCTCTCTGTGGATCATATTATGCAAGATCGTGGTCGCAGCCCATTGATAAGTAGCCCCAGCATTTTTTAGACCGAACGGCATCACCCTGTAGCAGTAGGTTTCCCATGGCGTGGTGAAGGCAGTCTTCTCCTTATCCTCGGGTACCATCAAGATCTGGTTGTACCCAAAAAACCCATCCATAAAGGAGAGTAACGCATGGCTTGCAGTGAAGTCCACCAACTCGCCGATGTGTGGTAGAGGAAAGTTGTCTTTCGGACTAGCTTTGTTCAGATCTCTAAAATCCACACATACCCAAATTCTGCCATCTTTCTTCGGCACCGGAATAATGTTAGCTAACCAAGTAGGATACTCGGATACTAGCAAGAACCCCGCATCTATCTGCTTGGTGACCACTTCCTTGATTTTCAAAGCCCAATCCAGGCGTATTCTCCGAAGCTTCTGCTTGAAAGGTTGGGCCTTAAGGTCAAGAGGGATCCAGTGCTGTACAATCTCAGGATCGATTCTAGGCATGTCTTCATAGGACCACGCAAAAACATCTTTTGAAATCATTTAATAAAGCGAGTAAGCGCTCGCGTTCCTCTGAAGACAACGTGGACCCGATCTGGACTAGATGCAGATCCTTCTCAGTACCTGCATTAATGGAAATGATTTCATCAACTAGGGGTTTTACAGACCTCTCATCCTCTCGATCAATCAAATGTTTCAAAACCAAAGGAATTCCTTCCTCGTCGTTTTTATCAAAATTTTGAAAATCATGATCAATGCAATGTACAAGTGGCACAAAAAAGTACTCAGAAACAGTAGCGGTACCATTCTCATTCAAAGCTTCCAGCTTGTCCAATTCCTTGATTACAGCCGACTCAAAAGAAAAGGAAAAATATGACCTGGACAAAACAACAGCATCCGGGTTATCAACTCCAGGAATACCGGACTCAGACTCAAAAGAACTGGAATCTGTCCGTCTCCACAGACTCTGTGGAATCAAATTCCAGTTCACTACCTGATTCAAAACTGCTGTACAAAAAGCCCTCCTCGAACTACCAAACGAGGGAGGGTGCGATAGATGCATCCAGAATACCATTGGAAAGGTCCACCGCTGATTAATCTCCGATCACGGAAATAGTGAAGTCATCCCCTGAGCTCTCCGGTTTGATTTAAGGATCCGAAAGGAGACAAGCCAGCGTTGCTCCTATCTCAAGTTCACTGCCATTGGACTCATCCTCTGTACTCTGTTCAACCTCAGTTGGTAGGTCATTCTATTCTTCTGCAACTTCATCCCCTTGTAACTGTAGGTCGAAGAAGATCTCAAAGCCAGGAAAACGCCGCTTCTTAGAGTTTAACCATGGCTCAGGAAAGCCACAAAATGGGAAATCTTTCCCCTCCGGGACAAAGAAGCCGCTCAGGGTTCCATGAATGGATCTATGCACCAGCTCATAATGCTTCCCACTTCGCTTTGCCTTGGCTCTTCCTGCCATTTCCTTTCCCTTTCTTACCCAATCTTCTTTGGTAGGCGTGTAACATAGACCAAAGATATGAGGGTTATGTGGCACTTCGGCTAATGCAGCAACGCCTTTCCGGCCGCTCCTTCCCAATCTCATTCCGGGTACATGCTGTAACTTATTCATGAGGTAGACAGATTGAGCACTAGCGTACAACCCTCATCAATAGCCAGGATATCTTGAACCACCCGGGCCTCAGCCAAGGTGAACCCAGATATGAAAACATCCTCATTGCCATGCACAATTTCCAGTACCGGTGTAGTGACTTCCGGCGGAAGATGTATAGAAGAATTCCCAAAAACAATGGCTACCCCCTTCCTATGGAGGTACTTCAACATCTGATGCAGAGTGGAAGAGATAGCTTTCACTTGGTGCAGCCACGACCGTCCAAGGAGTAACTTAAAAGTGGCTGGAACATCCAGGACATGGAACTCAATATCCTATTGTGCCGGGCCAACCTGTGTTCTAATCCAAACTATCCACATCACTTCCCGACTTGTATTGTCATAAGCCCGAATCACCTAGGCCGTTGGTACAAAGTTTGCTAGCTTCAAGCCAATAGCATAGGCCGTGCGTGACGGACAAACATTAATTACAGACCCGGTATCAACCAAGACAACCGGTATCCATTTCTCTTTACATTCAATAGAGATGTATAGTAGTTTGTTATGCCCAGAGCCCTCAGGCGGCAATTCCTTATCCGTAAAGGTCAAAGTCGATGAAGCGCCTCCTGGGAAAACCAGTCCCACTAACTTATTGGGGATTGTGTCGATAGAGAGCTTAGCCTCATCCATTGCTGATAGGACGGCTTGTCTGTGCACCCGTGAAGCCATGAGCATTCCCCAAACTGATATATCTGCTTGAATCTTCTTCAGCTGCTTCTGTATAGCATCTTCTTCTAGCAATTTCTCCTTCTATTTTTTTGCCTCCTTATCTTTCCCAGATGCTCTTGGTTGGTCGAGGTGTGGAGGTTTAAAATACCGTCCGTTCTGAGTCATGTGATCCACTTCTTCGGAATACCAAGTATCATCTGGCAGATTATGTCCCTAATCTTCATCCGTGTGAGCAAGATTCAAATCATCATCTTTCCACCACATTCCTCCGGCAACCGACAAGCAACTATTCGGTTCTGTTGTAAATATTCCCACATCCGCATCACAATCAATCCCTGCAGGGCCTTTGGCTTTTCTAGCCTTCTGATCATTCTCAATTCTTTCATGCTCGAACTGCTTCAGCGCGGTCTCCTGTTCTGTATCGACTGTGCTAACACTACTTAATTCTTGAGCAAAATTATTAGTACCGGTGCTCTCCGGCAACTTTCCCTTGTCGTCGACCATTCCGGCTGTTGCAGCAATTCCCGTTTCCGACTGTTCCTACTTTGGCTGAGACCCCTCATCAACATCCGGTTCATCACTGAGCCACCTCGTACTATCCGTTGATCCGTTCATATCAAACCAGTCAATTTGTACACTCCCCAGATCTTGTTCATCGAAGAACTGCAGATTACTGATGTCCTCCTCGAGCTCGGCTAAGTCATCCAGTCCCTAGCTTGGTCCGTCCTTCCGGACTACATTAACCTCCATTCCCGTCGGTAACTCCACCTCTAGTTTGGCCTGACTGGTTGGCACAATGTAGCGGCACGGGTTGCATTCCTCTTCAGTTAAGCTCATGGAGCTCCCAGACATGCCTTCTTCTATCACAGCCACCACCATAGGTTCGTTTTGGGATATAGACGTGCTCATCTTGCACAACTCTATGCTTTTCGGGATGAACAATGCTAGCTTAGGTAGGTGGAAAGGGGTGATGTATATACTGGGGTCGTACGGGACAACCAGTGTTTGGATAAGGTTTATTTGCCGGGGTAGAGGGGTTTGGTTATGTGGTGGGAGAGGATTTGTAGTGACGTTAGGCTTTTGAGGAGGCGCTATCACCTTATTGTCAATGAGATCCTGAATCTCATGACGTAATCTGAAGCATAGGTTGGTGTCATGACCATGCTATTGGTGGAAGGCGCAATATTTGGCCGGGTTGTGTGTAGGAGGGAGGGGATTAGGCAATAGGCGTGGCTCTAGGGGCTTCAGATGCCCTTTTTTGAACAGGACCCTCAAGGCCGCAGATAGAGACATATAGAGTGGGGTGAAAACCCTCTGGCCTCGAGGTTAGTACTTTGTAGGTTGTGAGGTGGTTTCGGATGTACCGGCAAAGGGGGTGGCTGTTTTCGGTGTGGTGGTGACCATACCAACATCAAAGGTCCTTGCAGCTGCATTACTACTCGTAGCCGCATTGGAACCACGTGTAAAAGCCCTCTTGGGCTGCTCTTTCTTATGGTCTATCAGACCCTGTTTCATCGCATCCTCTATCTGTACCCCTATTTCGTGGAGCTCAGCAAATGTAGGCAGAGGCAAGACTATCATCTTCTGTAGCAACCTCGGTTGTAAATTACAAATGACCATTCTAATCTGGTCCTTTTTAACTGGCCGGGTGGTCATCATGAAGGCCTTAGTCCTCCACCGAGTGACAAAATCAGAGAAGCCCTCCTTCGGCTCTTGGTGAGTTGCTTCGAGATCACAAGTTGTGACCTCGATTTGAGTGTTATAGGAGTATTAAGCAATAAAGGCCTCAGCTATCTCTTCCCAGTTCCTCTTTACAGAATCCTCAAGTTTAGCACACCAAATGGCCGCGATACCTGACAAGGTCCGATCGAAGAGGGATAACTTCTGTAGTCTAGTTAGGCCCATCGGCCGTAGAATATCTGAAAATAGCCGCAAGTGGACGATAGGATCACTCGAGCCATCAAAGCAGTCTATATGCGGCATTTTAAACCTGTCTGGCAATGTGACAGCCGCATCAGTATAGTCATCCTCTATATCTGGGATCGAATTGACACCCTGAGCTCGTTTGAAAAGCTTCTCAAGCTTGCTCACTTTCAGGGCGGTAGGGTCGACCTCAAACTCAAACGGTGCCTCCGTTGGGTAAACTAGTGCTTCGGAACTCTGAGGTGGAATCGAATCCACTGGGATGTCCACATTTTCCTGGACATTGGTTGTGGGAGCAGGACCTCTGGGTACTGGAATGTTTGCAAGAGGTGGATAGGATACAGAAGTTGTTGCTTGTTGCGGCTGTTGTTGCTGTAGCCTAGCAATCAACTCAGCTTGCTGGCTACAATTTTCGCTTGGCGGGCATAATCCAACTGCATATTCTCGATAGTCTGTTGAAGTTGGTGCATCATATCCTCCATGTTGTTTGAGGGGTGCTGATCTACCATAACTGGTGTGTAATCTCTTTCCGAAGTGAAAACAGAAAATTGGGTTCAACTGAGCACATGTGAAGTAGTCAGTAACTGCTGAATTAGCGACTGCTAAACTGATGAGCTATGCCTAACTCTCCTCCATCTGGTAACTGGGGGTAGCAAAGCAAACACTGGTTGTCCTCCAATAAGATCCTCAGATCGGTAAATCCGCCTTACTCGAGTCCAAAGTGCTCGGGGGGTAACTGCCTCGTCTAACGCAATTGTGAAACACTACCTTGAAAAAAGAAAAATAAAGCAAAAGAAACAAAAATCATAAAATGCACAGCACCTCGGCTTAGACAAAGACAACACACAGTTGAAATCATAAGTTGGATGACTGTACTCAGACACCGATTTCTGCTCCAAATTTTCTATTTCAAAACTAATACCCTCAAACTGATACCCAGACTTGCAACTGATACATACATTCCCGCAGAGTTACACTCTAAAAGCACATACCAAGCAAGTGAGAGCCAAAACACCCCTATGATGGGGTAGGGTCACCCTGTCCTAATCTCGTCAGGAGCTAAGGATTCACTATGCAAACAAGCATTTTCATACAATCCTGCATTCGGGTGAGCAACCTGTCCTAGTTTGGAACAGTCTCTGTGGCTTCCGATATGCATCTGGGCCGATTGGTCAAAAAGGGTACCTCAGCAAGACTACCTAATATACCTCTCGCACCTAACACCGAGAAGTGAAAGGAGGATCAAACGGTACAGCGGTAGTCCAGATCCAAGGTTTGTGTTCCCATCGTCGCAGAGCCCGCAACCGGTCAGTGTTATGGCACGCTTTTCCAAGCAAGTCTCCGGCAAACCATTCAGGAATAGCAGATAACAAACACTGTGACTTAAGCGCACCGATGCAAATGTAATGCAAAGAAACACATAAGTGTAGATAAAAGAACATATCATGAATTTGAGTAAAGTTCTCTAAATCCTCGGCGGATTCGCCAGAAACTGTGGGCTCGCCTTTTTCCGCGCTCCTGCCTTTCGAAAAAAGGGTTTGAAAAGAAGGCCTCACAGTTGGGACTCCCGCCTATGGTCCTGAATCTAGTCTCACAAGTGCAATGTGAAACTGATAAACACCAAAGAGTCCAATCCGGCAAATTATTTTGACAAATCGATTTTAAATCAAACAATATCAAAACTGGACTACTTTTCCAAATTACAGAGTCGCCACCTAAATATTTTGTTTTTGTGAAATTTAGAAAACCCTGACTCGTGCCAAAAGCCACGTGTCCGTCATCACCAAAGTTGTCTCAGCTCAAGAACTTAGGTACAAAGGGGGAAGGTCATGGAATGAGCACCCCCGCTCTCCCGATCAAAAGATCGGCGTCTACTAATCATGATATGTTGTTTTATAAACCTCATGTATTTTTATTCTGGTTATTAGCTAACTTTACTATGTGACGCACATAACCAAGTATAGACTAGTTGCAAGACTTGGAACAACTCAACTCATGTTTGCTTTTAAAAATGGTTTGAATTTGCCACCTGCAAGTGGGCTTAGAAATGTAGATTTGCCACCAAACAAGGTGGGCTTAAAACATGATTTTGCCACAACAAAGTGGGCTTAAAACTTGCATTTGTTGAATCGTTCCAGTTCAAACAACAAAGACTTCATCCACAGGCATTCATGTAGTTTATCACGTAAGCATATAGCCTCATGGCAAACATGCGAAACATGGCAATATGGCAATCAACATGGCAATACCAATGGTGGCTGTCAGCTACTGCTGGTGGCCAATCGGTTACTGTTTGTGGCCGGTCGGCCACCCCCTCCTTGAACTTCCCTTTTTGCTACAACAGAGAGAAAACAGAGGCAAAGCAGTGTATTCTCAGGGAGTGTATGTACAACTACCCTCCTTATCATCACACAAGCTCAAAGGAGTGTAGCTCTTGGCTCTCAAACCATCAACCAAGAATTTTCATGCATGATGGCCAAAGAACTAAGCTTGTATAAGTTTAATGAGTGCAAAACCAGACTCAACCAAAACCACAACCCTATCATGTATGATCAAGGGTGATGGTGACAAAGAATAGTGGCACGTTTCATCACTTTGAGTATGAAACATTACATTTTTGTCGTGTTCGAATTCACGTCCAATCCGAACACATGCAATGCAACATGAAAGATGCTTATTTTGCCTCTTTACTTTGTTCATTTTGTTTACACATTTTAGATTACCAATCCATTCTTTAATTGATTAGTCCAAAAGGTGAGTGTCCTCTTATGGAAAGAGGACTTAAACCACAAGTACCTTGAACATGAAAGAGGCCTCATGCTATTGGTAATGAACTCCCGAAGGAATTAAACCATTAGGCATGAGGGTCTCAATTCCATACTCAAGCCAATCAAGGGGTTCAAAATCACTTTCAAAATAAATGAAATAGTGAAGAATAGAGGGAGATTGCAGAGATTTTAGTGCTGAAATGGAATGAAAAATGACACTAAAACATGAAAACAATTCATGCAATTCATGTTTAAAAGCCTAAAACATTAAGCTAGTGAAGGAAATTGCACTACAAACATACAATACAAGCCTCAAAGGACCAAACCAGCTCAAAACAGAGCTAAAACCAGTCAAAATAGTAGCAAAAACATGCTGAGATTGAGGTACAAAATGCTAGAAAATCATGCTCGCATGTTAAGCTATCTAGGCTTGCAAACAAGGCACAAGGAGGGGAGGCTACCCCCTACAATTTTGGACTTCAAAACCAACTTTTTACCACTAAAATAACTTTGAATTTCAGTGGTTTAAAGGGCCAAAAAGTTTGATGTGAATATGCTAAAAGATGGTACAAAAGCTTACACAATAAAGCAACAAGAAGTGTGGACTACCCCTATACATAAAATGACCTCAAACCATCATGTTATGGCTCAAAAATCAAAGTTTTTTGTAGTTGAAAACAGGCCAAAAACAGTATAAAAAGATGGCAAAACAAGTAGTCAAAACAAAGCCTACAAGGTAAGTCATATACCTCCTGAAGCACAGCACAAAACAGCCACAATTTCAGCCTCAAACCTCCTTCCAAAAGCTCAAACTAGGCTCCAAGGGACCTCGGCTCCAAGGTGGTCAAGTTTGGTTAAGGGTTAGTGTGCAAAGGTATAGAGAAAACTAACTACAAAGCACAAAACAAGAAGAGAGAGAGAGAGAATTCTAGAGAGAGAGAGAAAATTTTGATCCAAAATGCCTAACTATTTTTTATTTATTGAATTTTTTTAATATTTTAAGAATTTTTTAAAATTTTAAATATATCTAACATAAATATGTTTAAACAGTATAATATTTGTGAAAAAACTTTAAAAATTTTAATAAATTCAAAAATATAAAAATTAATATATTTTCGTATTCCTATGTATTTATTGTTTTTTTTATTATAAATATTTCATTTTATAAATACATTTAAGTTAGATACGTCTAAAAAATAAACAATTTGGTTAAAATATTTTAAAAATATGAAAAATAAAAAACTCAATTTTTAAAAAAATTGAATTAAAAAATTATAACTAAAATTAATTATGAAACTAAAACCTAGGATGTAGAGTTGAAGTTAGAGTATTGTAGGCTATATGCAAAATGGGGAGGACACCCCCTATATATAAAAAATCAAGACTGAAGCTTGTAATCATCCCACCATAGACGTGTCTAGAGATGCACTTCAGTGAACAACAGCTAGCACAGCTGGCAAACAAATATGTGAAAAAGGAGAAAATGGCCGTCGGCCATCACCAGTGACCGACCGGCCATCAATGATGGCTGGCAGGCACAAGCCATGGCCGATGGATAGTGGGGATGGCCGACAAGCCACCCTCTCCTCCAAACTTGAAACAACAAGCTCTTGGTCCACAACCAAGCACAAAACAAACATTTTCAGAGGCTCAAAGGCAAGGCGCTCGGCCGAGAACTTTAGGCACTCAAAACGAACACGAGCATGAAAAATCATCGAGTGTTCAAACGACGATGTCCAAGTCTTGAGGACGGTCAAAAATTGGGGGTCTACAAATATGTACCCTCTATAAAACAAATTATGACATACTTCTGCTAACAAAATCAATCATACAAAACTTCAACCAATAAACACTTTATTAAAACTAAAAAATTAACATGATTTTGGTTACTAAAGTATGCACTCAGTGTCACTGTAATCCATAAATGTATATAAAAATGCTATCCATATCAAAACTATTTGACTTTATTATTATATTTAAGGGCATTTTTGGAACAAATATTACAGTTTAAAAAAAAATTACAAAAACTTTTGGCCTCTAAAATTTGCCCTCAGTGTCATTATTCTAGTTTCATATTTATCAATTTAGTCCCCAATATAATACTATGTATTAAATGGTTACTATATTTGGCATTCATGATGCTTTTGTTAGACTCAATGGTGTGATCTTTTTGAGTTGTGACATATAGTTGTTTTTTCATAAGAAGTATCATAGAAAAAGAACGAAATCTTTATTAATAATGTTGGAAATTGGGCTGTGTATTGGACTCGGAATTGGTCGCCCATGTGGCATGACCCATGGCCCATTCAAATTGCTAATGTAATTTGAATTTCTATTTATCATGTTCAGATAACCCACTAACTCCATCCAATCTATCTTATCTTATTAGGAGATAGGGATCTGAGATTATATATATCTGATCTATTTAATATATATCAGATACGCTATGTTGATTTACCCATAACATTTATTCCCATACTCTCCCTCTAACTCTCTCCCATCAGGGAACGATCCTGCCTATGCACTGTGAATAGAGTGGGTGATACTCATACTGTGGTATCACTCCATTGCTAGGTCTTCTTACTTCGTGATTAAAGAAGCACATGATTTACCCACAAGGTTCTTCGTTTCGGATTCTATCACATAAGGTATGGCTTGAATCCTTTTACCCGCTGCGTTATATATATCTTACATTGGTATCAGAGTTATAAATGGGTATTTTTGTACTTGGTTTTTCTGCATTAAAATATGTATATAATTATATATATATACACACAAGATATATGCATGAAAAATGAATATTTTTCTGAACTTTCTCCGATCAACCTAAAATTTACATATGTTGTAATATATTTCATGTAGAATATATTTACCAAGTTTCATGAAAATCCAACGGACGGATTTTATGAAAAATGGAGATTCATATTTAATTTTTCGTAACTTTGACTGCATGTTGATTTTGCAAGCTTTGTTTTTATGTTACGAAAATTAAATATTTAGAATCCTGTTTCGATAGCTTCGGAGTGGTATATTATGGGCCTAATTCCGACTTACAGTTAATGAGAAAAAACAAATCCCAATTTGGGTTCGTTTTGTGTTTTTTGGTGGTTTAAGGAAGAAGATGAAGTGTAGAGTTTCTGCACTTCCACTCTCATTAGAGAGAGTGTGTGCTACACTCCATTATTTGTGTTTGTTAAATGTCATTTTTGAGTCCACCAATATTTTTATTTTGGAAAATGAAGTCCTATAGTACTAAACTTGGACCATAAAACACCTCGAAAAGCGGTGCGTGATCTGTGCTTGTAGCCCTTGTTTTTGCAACTGGTATAGCAACTTTCCTCCTCTGGTTTTACACAATCTACTAACTCTTGTTATGATAATTGCAATAATTCTGCCGGTCGATTCTTTATTTAAAATTATTAAAGATAATCAAGTGTTGACGTTTAATATTCTTATTGAAACCAGCTTGCTTTCGAACTTTGATTAAAATTCATTCTTCCATCCAATTCACACCGATACTAGGAGAATATTTACCCTATAAAAAAAATTATCACATACTTATGTTAACATAATCAATTATATAAAACTTCAACAAATAAGAACTTTACTAGAACTAAAAAATTAACATGATTTTGGTTGCTAAAGTATGCACTTGGTGTCACTCTAATCCCTAAATGTGTATAAAAATGATCTCCATATTAAAAGCTATTCGAATTCAACATTATATTTAAGGGTATTTTTGGAACAGATATTACAGTTAAAAAAAAAAGAAAAGAATTAAAAAAAAAATTTTGGCTTCTAAAATTTGCCCTCAGTGTCATTATTCTAGTTTCATATTTACAAATTTAGTCCCTGATATAATACTGTGTATTAAATGGTTATTATATTTGGCTTTCGTGACGCTTGTATTGGACTCAATGGGGTGATCTTTTTGAATTGTGACATATAGTTGTTTTTTCATGAGAAGAATCATAGAAAAAGAATGAAATCTTTATTGATAATATTGGAAATCGAGCCAGGTATTGGACCCGGATTTGGGCGCCCATGTGGCATGACCCATGGTCCATTCAAATTACTCACGTAATTTCAATTTCTATTTATCCTGTTCGGATAACCCACTATCTCCATCGAATATATCTTATCCTATTAGGAGATAGGGATGTGAGATTATATATATCTGATCTATTTAATAGATATCAAATACGTTATGTTGATTTACCTATAACATTTTTCCCGTACTCTCTCTCTCTAACTTTCTCCCATCAGAGAAAGATCCGGCCTTTACACTGTGAATAGAGTGGGTGATACTCATACTGTGGTATCACTCCATTACTGGGTGTTCTTAGTTCGTGATTAAAGAATCACGTGATTTATCCACAAGGTACTTCATTTCGGATTCTATCACACTTGAATCCTTTTACTCGCTACGTTATATATATCTTACATTGGTATCAGGGCTATAAATGGGTATTTTCATGCTTGTTTTTTGTGCATTAAAATATGTATATAATTATATATATACACACATGATATACGCATGAAAAATTAATATTTTCCCAAACTTTCTCCGATCAACCTGAAATTTACATATGTTGTAATATATTTCATGTAGAATATATCTGCCAAGTTTCATATAAATCCAACAGTCAGATTTTGAGAAAAATGGAGATTCATATTTAATTTTTCGTAACTTTGACTGCATACTAGTTTTACATGCTTTGTTTTTATGTTATGAAAATTATATATTTGGAATCCTTTTTTCAATACATTCGAAATGGTATATTATGGCCTGATTCCGACTTACGGTTGATGAGAAAAAGCAAACGCTAATTTGGGTTCGTTTTGTGTTTTTTGGTGGCTTTTGGAAGAAGATGAAGTGCAGAGTTTCTACACTTCCACTCTCATTGGAGAGAGAGTGTGCTAAACTCCATTATTTGTGTTTGTTAAATGCCATTTTTGAGTCCACCGATATTTTTATTTTGGAAGATGGACTCTGACAGTACTAAAATTGGACCAGAAAACACCTCGGAAGGCGGCTGTAGACCGCCTGAACTTCCTTTGCGTGGCCCCCCTTTTGGAGAGGGCACGAATTTGGGTTCATAGCTACGACAGTTCGGACTCCTGTCACGGTTCTGTATCTAGTCTCACAAAGTGCAATGTGAGACTGATAAACACCAAAGAGTCCAAATCTGGCAATTGGTTTTTGAAAATTGATTTTAACCAAGAAGTGCCAAACATGCACTGCTTTGCCAGATTACAGAGTCGCCACCTAAATGTTTTGTTTTTCGAGAAATTTAGGAAACCCTGACTCGTGCCTAAGGCCACGTGTCCGTCATCACCAAAGTTGCCTCGGCTCGAGAACTTGGGTACGAGGGGGGAAGGTCAAGAAATGAGCACTCCCGCTTGTCCAATCAAAGGATCAGCCTCTGCTAATCATGATATGTTGTTTTGAAAATGCATGTGTTCTTATTCCAGTTATTTAGCTAATTTACTACGTGATGTGCACAGCATACAAGTGTAGACTAGATTGCCTAAATTGGAACAAAACAATTCAATGTTTGTTTTAGAAAATGGTTTGAATTTGCCACCCTCAAGTGGGCTTAGAAATGCGGATTCGCCACCAAACAAGGTGGGCTTAAAACATAATGATTTGCCACTCCAAGTGGGCTTAAAACTCACATTTTGATGAATTATTCCAATTCAAGTAATGAAGCCTTCATCCACAGGCATTCATGCAGTTATAGCAATTAAGCAAATAGCCTCTTGGCAAGCATGCTATCATGGCAACACTCACACACATGCAAGTATGCTAAAGCATAAACACTTACAGTGTACTCCAAGCCAAAACAGAGAACTAGTTAGAAATCATGCATGATCCTAACTATGCTAGATGCCTAATGCAACGCATGCAATAATGCAACTAAAATAGGCTCGGCTATCTAAGATAGCATATGAATGCAACACTTGATAACATGCTGTGAAACACGTATTCAAGTAGATATTGAAATACAATGCAGTTTGAATGATGCGCCGAGCCCGGTGCATGCAAGACAAATGAATGATGCACGCATGCAAAGCATAAGGTATGCTAATTGAAATATGCCCTAAACTAACCATCAAAAGCTGATAAGTAAAAGGGAGAAAGAAGTGGGGTTGGAAGACATGCACACACACACGCACCCTTATTACAACATTGTGCCCTCTCACAAGAGGGTCCGAATGAAAGAGCTAAGCTAATCTAAGCTAAGCTAAACAACTAATCTAATTAATCTAATTAGACTAATTATTACAAACCAATAAAGAAACAGCTAAACTAAGTTACTTAATTATTACAACACTGTAACTAATTACAAATTAATTAAATTACAAAACCAAGCTAACTAACAAGTAAAGCCCTAAACTTGTACTGCCTCAGCTCTGCTCTAAGAAGTTGAACATACATGCACGCATTCGGTTTCTTGCCTCGGAAAGCCTTCCGGTTTGCTCTTTAGAGGCTCTGTTTGCAGGGTGTCTTCAAGAACTTGCTGCTGAAACTTATCAAACCAATGCTAGGGAGTGCACCAGTGGCCTGCCGGCCATGAGGAGTTACTGCCGACCAAGAGTGGGCCTCTGACAGCCAAGGATGTGAGGGTGGCAGCCAACAATGAAAGGGTGCCGGCCACTAGTGTGCTGTGACACCAAACTGCAACAGAGCACAAAACAGACGAAATGGAGGGTCTCCCTAGGACATGTATGTGTTGCGCCACTCCTTATCATTTCAAGACATCAAGGGAGAGGCACTATTGGATCCAAAACCCTCAATCAAGCATGCAATGCATGATGGCCAAAGATCCAATCTTGCACACATTTCAATAAATGCAAGACAAACAAGACACTAAGACCACTACCTTATCATGGAAGATCAAAGGCAATGGAGACAAAGGGGATTGGCTCACTTTCATCACTTTGAGTATGAAGTGGACCAATCCACCTTGTGTTCAACATAACGTTCGGTTGAACACGATGCAATGCAAACAACATGCTATGCAAACAACATGCTAAGAGACTTAAGCATTGAAACTAGTGAAGGACACAACACTAGGCCATGCAATACCATACTCAAATGGCCAAACCAACCATGGACAGACCTTAAGCATGCCAAAACAGTGGCCAAAATGAGCTGAAATGACAGCATGAAAAGCAAGAAAAAGCATGCTCAAGTGATGGCTCGCAAGCAAGGCACAAGGCTCAGCACTCAAAAGCACTTAAAGAGTGAAATATGTGATATGACAATGACATATGCTCTGAAATTACATACAAAATGATGCCAAAACATGTAATCAACACAAGTACAACGTGGTAATGGCCTTAAAACTCAAAGCTAGTCAAGAGCATTTACACTATGGCATTACAAAGAAAGGCATGCATGACCACAGCTATTCAAAACAGAGCTAGAGCATGCTAAACAAAGGCCAAAAACATGTTGGAGTGGAGTCAACACATGCTAGAATTATGGACTAGAACATCGAGCATGCAAAGCTAGTGAGCAAGATTACACTACAAGTGTAAAAAGCATGTAAGAAGTGGCCAAGCCAGTTCAAAACAGAGCCAAGACATGTTAAAAAAGTCACAAAAACATGCTTAGATCAGGTCAAAAGATGATAGAAAACATGCTCATCAAGTAGGCCAACAAGACATGCAAATGAGAAACAAGGAGAGGGGATCACCCCCTCCTATTTTGGTCCTCAAAACCAAGTTTTTGCCACTGAAAATCCCCTGGATTTCAGTGGTTAAAAATCCAAAAAGAGATTGTTTTAAAAGGCTTTTAAACATGGCACAAAGCTTGGCCAATAAGCCACAAAAGAGAAAGGACCACCCCTAATCCCAAAAGGGCCTCAAACAACCATTTTCAGCACTCAAAAATAGAGATTTTTCTAGTTGAAAACTAGGCCAAAAACGACATGCAAGGTTGGCCAAACCAATGAAGAAAAACAAAGATTAAAAAGGGATAACTTCTTACCCTTGAAGATAGCAGCAAAACAACAACTTTCTTGAACTAAAACCAACTTTGAGCCCTCAAACCAAGCCTCAAGAGAACTCAGCTCCAATATGAGAGTGTTTGACTAAGAGTGCTAGTGCAAATTTGTAGAAAAGGACCACTTTCAAGCCTAAAATAAAGGAAAGAGGATTCTAGAGACAGAGAGAAATTTAGCTCAGCCAAAATTTTCTAACCCTTTACATGCATATAGAAGACCTCTATATATAGAAGATACAAGGAGCCTTCAAACAAATCCAGCCCTCTATGTGCAAGCAGATGATCTATCCTGCAAACAGCTAGCTCAAAAATATCTAAAATATATCTGTTGAAATAATGGTGGCCGGCCATCAGTGGTGGCCGGCATGACCTATTGATGGCCGGCCGGACGGATCCCATGGCCGGCAGCCCTTGATCACGGCTGCCAGGCCATCATGAACATCAATATGGAGGGACCAAAGCATGGTCCAAAAATGAGACAGAATGGAAATAGGGCCTGGAAGGATCAAACCTAGAGCATTCCGTCACGAAAGTCGAGCGCTCAGCGAGCAATCAAACTTGTTGCTGGATGAACCTACAAGAACATCCAAGTCTTGAGGACGGTCAAAAATGGGGTGTCTACAGCAGCGCGTGATCCGTGCTTGTAACCCTTGTTTATGGAATAAGTATAGCAACTTTCCTCCTCTGGTTTCACACAATCTACTAACTCTTGTACTGATAATTGCAATAATTTTGTAGGTCGATTCTTTATTTAAAATTATTAAAGAAAATTAGGAGTTGACGTTTAATATTCTTATTGCAACCAGCTTGATTTCGAACTTTGTTTAAAATTCATTCTTCCAACCAATTCACACCGATACTAGGAGAATATATACCCTATAAAAAAAATTATGACATACTTCTGTTAACATAATCAATCATATAAAACTCCAACCAATAAACACTTTATTAAAACTAAAAAATTAACACAATTTTGGTTGCTAAAGTATGCACTTGGTGTCACTCTAATCCCTAAATGTGTATAAAAATGCTCTCCGTATCAAAAGTTATTCTAATTCATCATTGCATTTAAGGGAATTTTTGGAACAAATATTACAATTAAAGAAAAGAAAAGAATTAAAAAAAACTTTTGGCCTCTAAAATTTTCCCTTAGTGTCATTATTCATGTTTCATATTTATCAATTTAGTGCCCAATATAATACTGTGTTAAATGTTTACTATATTTGGCATTCGTGATGCTTTTGTTGGACTCAATGGGGTGATCTTTCTGAGTTGTGACATATAGTTGTTTCTTCATGAGAAGAATCATAGGGAAAAAAATGAAATCTTTATTGATAATGTTGGAAATTGGGCAGGGTATTGGACCCGGATTTGGGCGCCCATATGGTATGACCCATGGCCCATTCAAATTACTCATGTAATTTGAATTTCTATTTATCATGTTCGGATAACTCACTATCTCCATCCAATCTATCTTATCTTATTAAAAGATAGTGATGTGAGATTATATATATCTGATCTATTTAATAGATATCAGATACGTTATGTTGATTTGCCCATAACATTTTTTCCCATACTCTTCCTCTCTCTCTCTCTCTAACTCTCTCCTATCAGAGAAAGATCCAGCCTTTGCACTATGAATAGAGTGGGTGATACTCATACTGTGGTATCACTCCATTGCTGGGTGTTCTTCGTTCGTGATTGTTCTTCGTTTCGTATTCTATCACACAAGGTATGGCTTGAATCCTTTTACCCGCTAGGCTATATATATCTCACATTGGCATCAGAGCTATAAATGGGTATTTCCATGCTTGTTTTTTGTGCATTAAAATATGTATATAATTATATATATATATATATATATATATATTTACACATGATATATGCGTGAAAAATTAATAGTTTTCCAAACTTCCTCCGATCAACCTGAAATTTACATATGTTGTAATATATTTCATGTAGAATATATCTGCCAAGTTTCATGGAAATCCAACGGTCGAATTTTGAGAAAAATGGAGATTCATATTTAGTTTTTTGTAACATTGACTGCATGCTGGTTTAACATGCTTTGTTTTTATGTTATGAAAATTATATATTTGGAATCCTTTGTTTGATACATTCGAACTGGTATATTATGGGTCTGATTCCGACTCACGGTTGATGAGAAAAAGCAAACCCTAATTTTTGTTCGTCTTGTGTTTTTTAGTGGCTTAAGAAAGAAGATGAACTGTAGAGTTTCTGCACTTCCACTCTCATTTGAGAAAGAGTGTGCTACACTCCATTATTTGTGTTTGTTAAATGCCATTTTTAAGTCCACCAATATTTTTATTTTGGAAACTGGAATCCGGCAATACTAAATTGGACCAGAAAACACACCGGAAGGCAACGCGTGATTCGTGCTTGTAACCCTTGTTTATGGAACAGGTATAGCAACTTTCCTCCTCTGGTTTCACACAATCTACTAACTCTTGTATTGATAATTGCAATAATTCTGTTGGTTGATTCTTTATTTAAAATTGTTAAAGAAAATCAGGAGTTGACGTTTAATATTCTTATTGCAACCAACTTGCTTTCGAACTTTGTTTAAAATTCCTTCTTCCATCCAATTCACACGGATACTAAGAGAATACGTACCCTATAAAAAAAATTATGACATACTTCTGGTAACATAATCAATCATATAAAACTTCAACCAATAAGAACTTTATTAAAACTAAAAAATTAACATGATTTTGGTTGCTAAAGTATGCACTTGGTGTCACTCTAATCCCTAAATGTGTATAAAAATGCTCTCCATATCAAAAGCTATTCGAATTCATCATTATAATTAAGGATATTTTTGGAGCAAATATTATAGTTAAAGAAAAGAAAAGAATTAAAAAATCTTTTGGCCTCTAAAATTTTCCCTCGGTGTCATTATTCTAGTTTCATATTTATCAATTTAGTCCCCAATATAATACTGTGTATTAAATGGTTACTATATTTGGCATTTGTGGTGCTTCTGTTGGACTCAATGGTGTGATCTTTTTGAGTTCTGACATATAGTTGTTTTTTCATGAGAAGAATCATAGAAAAAGAACAAAATCTTTATTGATAATGTTGAAAATTGGGCCGAGTATTGGACCCGGATTTGGGCGCCCATGTGGCATGACCCATGGCCCATTCAAATTACTAATGTAATTTGAATTTCTATTTATCCTATTCGGATGACCCACTATCTCCATCCAATCTATCTTATCCTATTAGGAGATAGGGATGTAAGATTATATATATCTGATCTATTTAATAGATATCAGACACGTTATGTTGATTTACCCATTACATTTTTTCCCATACTCTCTAACTCTCTCCCATCAGAGAACGATCCAGCCTTTGCACTGTAAATAGAGTGGGTGATACTCATACTGTGGTATCACTCCACTGCTGGGTGTTCTTAGTTCGTGATTAAAAAAACACGTGACTTACCCACAAGGTACTTTGTTTCGGATTCTATCACACAAGGTATGGCTTGAATCCTTTTACCCGCTACGTTATATATATCTTACATTGGTATCAGAGTTACAAATAGGTATTTTCGTGATTGTTTTTTGTGCATTAAAATATGTATATAATTATATATATATATATATATATATATATTTATACACATGACATATGCATGAAAAATTAATATTTTTTCGAACTTTCTCCGATCAACCTGAAATTTACATATGTTGTAATATATTTCATGTAGAATATATCTGCCAAGTTTTATGAAAATCTGATGGTCGAATTTTGAGAAAAATAGAGATTCATATTTACTTTTTCATAACTTTGACAGCATGCTGGTTTTATATGCTTTGTTTTTATGTTATGAAAATTATAATTTTTGGAATCCTTGTTTCGATACCTTCGAAATGGTATATTATGGGCTTGATTCCGACTTACGGTTGATGAGAAAAAGTAAACCCTAATTTGGATTCGTTTTGTGTTTTTTGGTGGCTTAAGCAAGAAGATGAAGTGCAGAGTTTCTACACTTCCACTCTCATTAGAGATAGAATGTGCTACACTCTATTATTTGTGTTTGTGAAATGCATTTTTTGAGTCCTTCGATATTTTTATTTTGGAAAATGGAGTCCGACAGTATTAAAATTGGACCAGAAAACACCCCGAAAGACGACGCATGATCTGCACGCGCCAGATGACGCCTTCAGCAACGGACCACGCGTTTCCACGTGCCCGGCGCGCTTCCCACTAGTTTTCACGCGCCATCACGCGCGCTCTACGCGTCATCGTCAGCCACACGCTCCAGGCGCACTTCCCACGCGCTCGACTTACGTCTTTTCCAGGAGTGCGTTGAGCCGCGCTGCTTTAAGCAGCGCCATGTGCGCTGTCACACGCATGTCGTGCGCTGCGCAGAGCCAAGCCGCGCCATTTTTCCGCGCCGGCTTGGCTAGCTTGGCGGCTGGATGTTAAGGCGTTGTTTGTTTTTCTCTTAAATCCTAAATCGTGTTAAATCATCATAAATAATTCATTATAGCTTTGTTTTGAGCGTGGTTGGTACTGTTGGACTCAGAATTAAATCTACTATAAAATTATTAAAATTTTTTGAAAATAAAAAATAATTTTCCAGAAATAATAATTCATTATTTTTGCTTTAAAATGCTTCTGGGGTTGCATGACTAAGTTTCTGAGTCTGAAATCTTTACAGTAGACAACTATAATGGTTTACTATTTACTGGTATGATTTTTTCGTTTTTCTTGATTCTAGAATATTTATTTCTGATTTTATGTTTATTTATTAATTATTTAAAATTCCAGAGAATTTCAAAAAATTTCAGAAGTTATGTACTTTCTGTTATGGCATAATCTAAATATTAAACCCAACATATTATTATTTTTTGCCTAGAGTTTCTAATATGTTCTGATTAGAATAGCATGATTAATTTTTTTATTTATTTAAATTCCATTATTAAATGTAACATAGCATGAGTTGATTGTGAATCTACATTAAGATGCAATTGTATGGAATTAGAATATTTTATCAAGCTTTAGACATGCCATAGTTAGGGAGGTTGTTCGGTTGAGAGATATCTTTGTAGATTTACTCCTGAAAACTAATATTTTGCACTTGAATTAAATTAAATTTTAGATAATTGTCACCTGTGGCGCAAGAGATGATTACGAGCATAGTGGATTTTCGATCTTGCGACTTGTGTAATATTGTCACTATTTAATTTAGATTTTTGAGGCAAAATTATATTATGCTAATCAAATTAATCCCAATGCAAATTTTTCTCTAAATTGAATTAACTTATGGAAGTTAATTTGGTTGACCTAGACTTAGTAGAGATGTTCAAATGTGAACGATGCAATCATATTCTTTAGATGAGAAAAAAGTCTTGGAGACTTTAGGTCAGACCTTAATTGAGCCAAAGTAAGGAAACATGACTCAAAGTCATTGTGGTTTTGTTGCCTTGTTTGGCACAATAAAAACTAATGTGTGCACTATGGTTAGCAGTATGCTACGTAGTTTTGATTGGCAAGTTTTGGAGTTGTGAAATTAGTAAGCCCTCAATAGATCTGTATATGATCTTGACTATTAAGCTGTACGGATTGACTTTGTAATTTGACTTGTAATAATATTGCATCATTGGATGAAGTATCATTCAAGAGTCACGTCATCCAAGAAATGCGAGCTTAAATGAATTAGTCATTAAGTGTAAGATGAGTAGCCAGTATGAGCAGTGTTTTGCCCTCTACCCAACTGTTGGGAGTGGATGGAGCAAAATTTCACTCACTATAATAGTGTGCATTAAAGTATCACTTGAAGTTAAAAGATTAGCGCTTAGTAGTAGCAAAAATCTTTTAACACTAGGTGAAAGGATTAGTGCCAAGTGGCTGCAAAATCTATTAACACTACTTGAAAAAATTAGCGCCAAGTGGCTGCTATAGCGATCCCGGTTTCCCTTTCTTTATTTGTTGTATCCGGACTTAGGCTCCGTGAAGTTGGTTGTTGTATGTGTCTCGTTTACATTCTTTACTCTTTATATTTGGGTCTTGGGTTGTGTTGGGAAGGTTTGAAACATGTTGGTTGAGCTTAGAAACCAAAAGTAGTTGCCCAGAATTTAGCCTTCACGCTCGAGCGGAGATTTTGGCGCTCGAGCGGGAATATCCACCTCCCAGTATTTTCCTCTGCAATGTTGACGCTTGTAGACACCCCATTTTTGACCGTCCTCAAGACTTGGACGTCACTGTTTGAACACACGGTGATCTTCCATGTTTGTGTTCGTTCGGAGTTCCCGGAGGCCTCGGCTCGCGCGCCTTGTCTCAGGATCTCCGAACTTGACCGTTTAGTGTCTGGTTTTGCACCAAACACTTGCATCTTGCCTTTGAGAGGCAGGGTGGGGCTTGTAGACCATCCCCACCCATCACCGGCAGTGGCTAGATGCCACCGGCTGGTTTTTGCTGCCACCGGCAATATAGTTTGCCGGCCGGCACTCTTTGTTGCCGGTCAGCAATATTTTGTGCCGGTCGGCACTTTGTTTGGCCAAGATGGCATTTTTTGCCGGCCGATTGCTGTTCATCTGCTTTTGCAGATATTTTTAGACAGCTGTATAGCTTTTGCTCCCCTCCATACACGTGTATGGAGGGATCTCCCTCTTGCAAAGCTTGTCTTGTAAGCTTTACAAGAGGCATATAGAGAAAAGCTCTCTCTAAGTCAAAAGAAGAGAGCCTTTAGACATTTTTGAGGAGAGAAGACAGAGGAGAGCTCTGGTTTTTCCTAGGGTTAGGGTTAGATACACTCACCTATCTCTCTTTTCCTCTCATTTTGTACACTAGGTGTTTTGTGTCTCACTATTGCACACAAACACCTAGTGTTTCACCTTCCTCTTGGAGATGAGGTTCTAAAGAGTGTGTTTTGAAGTTTTTGTCTTGGATTCAAGCTCAAGGAGGCCATTGGAGCATCTTTGTTGAAGAAGGCATCAAGGGTGAGATTCTAGTCCTTTTTTTCCCCATTCTTGCATCAATTTTCTACTAGTCTTAGATCTGTTTTTGTGATTATTGTATAACATAAAAAAGTTCTATTTTTAAGCCCTATTTATTGTTTATTAAGAGTGTTTTGTTGTTTGAGGGGTGTTGACCACCCTTAGGCCTCAAAAGGCCTCATTTTGAGCCATTTTGTGCTAGCTCCGGGATTTTAGTGTTGAGGTCTCTTCACCACTGAAATCTTGAGGGATTTCAGTGGTGAAGATGATGCTTTGAAGTCCCAAGAAGGAGAGGGCCACCCCCTCTCCTTGTTGTCCTTGAAAAGGACCTATTTTGGCCTCTTAAGGAAGCCTATGCTTGAGTGTGTGTTGAGCATATTTGGTTTGTTTTTCATGCTTATATATCCATGATATAACATGATTTCAAGTTGGTTTTGGAACTCCATGCATGTTTAGCATAGTTGCCATGTAATGCCCTATTTGTGCCTTAACATGTTCTAGGTTGTTAGCCTTTGTTGGAGCATGTTTTAGGCTTGTATTTGTGAAGTTTATGTGCTTATTTTGACATGTTTTAGCTCTGTCCATAATCGTTTGGGTTGATCTTTGCATGCATTATATAGCTCCTTTGTATTTGGGCTTGTTGGCCTTGAGTATGTGCATGTGTAGCATGCCATCTTTGCATTGTTTTGGTGATTTGGAATCATCCTACATGCTATTTCAGTCCCATTTCCATGCTTGTTTGATTACCTTGCATGCCTCTTTAATGCTTTGAAAGCATGTGTTGCAATGCTCCACGTTTTGGTCATGGTGTATGCCTTTGTATTTGGGCCACTTAGATGCCATCTAAGGAGTCCTTTGGCCTTGTTTTAACATGCTAAAAATCTGTTTTTTTAGTTGTTTAATGCACGCCATGTTTGGTCATGATAAGTGTAGTTCAATGCCTTATTGATTTGCCTTGAACACTTGGACTATTTGTTGCATGCTTGACTTGATTTATAACTTGATTTGGCATCATTTTATAACATGATTTTAGGGCTCATGTTGCATGCTAATTTGTCCATGTTTCCTTCTTTCAAGTGTGCTTGAATGTTGTTTGATTTATGCTTAAGTGTTGGTCCTTATGTGCATGTGTGTGCATGCCATTTAGCCCTCACCTTTTAGCACAATGGCTACTGTTTTAGGCCTATTTTAGAGCTGCCTAATTCATGTATAAGTCCATCTTGCCATCCATTTGCATTGCCCTATGTATGCTTGCATGATTGCATAAGTGCCTTGCCATGTCATGTCGCATTCCTAGCTTGTATGCCTAGGTTGCATTGCATCTTGCATGCATGCCTTGTCCCTTGACTTGGGTGATAGGGATTGGGAGTTTTGTTTGATTGGTTTGCATTGCATTTGAAACCAAAGTTGCATACTTGGTTCTTTGGGCCATCATGCATGGAAATGCGTGATTGGTGGTCCAAGAACCGAGGCACATGTCCCTTTGAGTCATTACAATGATAAGAGACATGGTTGGTGCATACATGCCTTGAAATATGCTGCCATGCCTTGTTTTTCCCTCTGTTGCTGTGAGTTGCAGGTTCTGCAGGAATACTCTGCCGACCGGCAGTGTAATGTGTCGACCGGCACCATTTTCTCTGCCGACAGCTTCAACTTTGTGCCGATGGCCATACAACACTGCCGGTGGAAATTTCATCTAGCCGGTGATGATCCCCTCTGTCCAAGGATGTAGTCCTGAGGTTTGACAACCTCCAGAGGAGGAAAGGGAGGAAAACAGAGGCAGCTTGCGCATGGCGGCGCGCTTCTCGAGACGTTTTACTGTTTTCCTAAATTAGTTAATTTGTTAATTAATTAATTTGTAATATTTAATTAGCTTGCGTAGTTAATTAATTTTTAATATTTATTCGGTCCCTCCGAGCGAGGGCAAATCTGTAATAAGTGTGTGTGGGTGGTGTGTATGTCTTCCAACCTCACTTCTTTCTTCCCTTTTACTTACCCGCTTTAATGGTTAGTATTAGGGCACGTTTAATTTAGCATACCTTATGCTATGCATGTGTGCATCCATGCATTTGTATTACATGCATTAGGCTCGGTACATCACGCTAACTGCATCAGTACTTCAATTCCGAACTGAATATGTGTTAAATTGTGCATTTTCACATGACATGTCTAGGATTAGCCGAGCCTATCTTAGCGACATTTTGTATGCGATGCATTAGGCACTTCACATGGACTTGGATCATGCATGTTTGCTAACAAGTTCTTTGTTTTGGCACGGAGTACTATGTAAGTATTTCCGCTTTAGCATATCGCATGAGTGTGAATGTTACCATGACAGCATGCTTAACATGTGGCTAGATGCTTATGTGTTAAACTGTTTTGAATGCCTGTGGGTGAAGGCCGGATTGTTTGAGTTGGAAAAACTCGTTGAAATCCGTATTTTAGCCTACTTGCGAGTAGCAAATTCCAAAGCATTTTCAAACCAAACGGATATGCAATGTTTATTTCCAAATTAGGCAATCTAGTCTATACTTGTTTGCTGTGCGCATAACATAGTAATTCTAGGCTAATAAATGGAATAAGAACACGTAAAGTTTTCAAAAACGGATATCACGGTTAGTAGAGGCCGGTCTTCGGACCGGGCGAAAGGGGGTGCTCGTAGCTGACCTTCCCCGATCGTACCCAAGCTCCCGAACCGAGACAACTCCGGTGATGACGGACACGTGGCCTTCGGCACCGAGTCAGGGTTTCCTAAATTCTCCCATTTAAAAATATTTAGGTGGCGACTCTGTATCTGGCAAAGCAGTCCATGTTTGGCACTACTTTTTCAAAAATCTGTTTCTCAAAACGATTTGCCAGATTTGGACTCTTTGGTTCAGATTAAGAATTGTGACACAAATCGAGTCCGAACTGTAGCACGAGGCCTCCTCCGCGGGCGCTGCTACAGTTTCTGGCGACTCTGCTGGGGAAATTTAGAGAGTTTGACTCGAACTCGTGATATCCTGTTTTGATCTCATTTATGTGTTTCTTTGCATTGCATGTGCATTGGTGCGCCTAGGAACACAGTGTTTGCCATCTGCCATTCCTGAACGGTTTGCCGGAGGCTTGTCTTGTCAAGGCATGTCCATAAGGCTGACCGGCTATGGGCTCTGACAGTATGGGAATGCAAACCTCGGTTTTACCGGGGCACCCCTTTTCGACCATTCGACCTAGTGCATATTCGGATCCATAGTGACCATTCCAAGCTAGGACAGGTTGCTTACCCGATGCTAAGTTGTTTGAAACCGCTGTGTGCGTAGTGAAACCCTAGCTCCTGACAAATAGGACAGGGAAACCCTACCCCAACATAAGGGTGTTTTGTTCTCTTTTACTTGCTATGTGCTTTTAGAGTGTTGCTCTACAGGAACGCACATGTCAGTTTGCAAGTTTGAGTATCAAACCTGGGGACACCAGTATCAGTATCAGTTGTGAGAATCAGTTATCCGCGGGTATTGGTTCAGCTTTCGGGAATAGTGACTTCTGGGAACAGTGATCAGCAGTAGGGTACAGTTGTTTGGCTACACCCGTGATTGATCAGTTTGGTCTGAAATGCTGTCTGTTTTTCTTTCAGTTCAGAGAGTTACAGAGTTGATACAGAATAACCAGTGTCTCCCCCTTGCTGAGGCAGGATTTATGGCGGCGCCAAGTTCAGAAGAGATTGTGGTTATGATGGCTGTATCGGAGCAGGGAACCACTCCGCAAAGTGAGGCCAGCATCAGTATGTCATATCCGCCCAGGATGCCCGTTGTGCACCCGGTCTGGACTCCCCAGTTATACCAGGCTCGTGAGCCCACCACCTTCGAATTGATGGGGATGATAGGCGATCTCCAAAGGTCTGTGGCAGACCTCGCCTATGGAATGTCGGCTTCACCGCCAGCGGCACCGTATGCCGGGAATTTTGTACCACAGGAGCCCCCGCTACTGGGGCGGATTGTGATAGAGCTCAGCCAGCCAAAGGTGGCTTCCGGCTATAGCCACGACATGCCAGCACCAACCCAGGCCCTCGATCAGGCTGAGGCCAAAGGAAAGGACAAGGCAAAGATAGACGCCGACCCCATTGAGCAACTGCTGTGGGCAGTCGAGGCTTTGAAGGCCAGAGGGATGAACAAGCAACAAACATCTGCAATAGTGACCAAAGCTGTAGATGATGCTTTCCCCGCTCCGATCAAAGGCAGCTCAAGCCAGACAGAAAACCGGGATGGGCCCCGTCATGCCCAGACAATTCCAGTAGCTCCCACCCCTGCACCGGGGAAGGTTCAAAAAGCCGAGGCAACGCCAGCTGATCCTTTCGCCAGCGCATCTGGCAAGAATCCTCAAACTGCAAAGTACCTGCCCCGAGGGCGCAGGGTCTTTCACGACCTCCACATGCCTTTGTCTAGGGCATTGCTGATATTGGCGAAGAATGGGCATCTTAAGCCTTTGGAGTCCCGGCCACTCCCGAAGAATCTCCCCGCCACTCATGATGCTACCTTGTACTGCGCGTACCATCAGCAGTCCGGTCACAGTACCGATGGATGTTTCCGCCTTCGTCATGAAGTGCAGGATTTGATTGATAACAAGGTTATCCTACCACCTACCTCAGGCAAGCCCGTCACCACTCAGTTGTTGGATTTCGAGGGCTCAGATACTGCGAGTATGTAAAGTGAACCGCCTGCGGGCAACATTTGGTACATTTTTGGGTGAAGCGTCTGGCACGCATTTTTGAGCACCGGCGAAACCAAGTTTTTGTAAATCCTGGCTTGGATGCCGAGTCAGTCTTTTGTTTTGAGTCTGTCTCTTTGTCTTGAGTCAGTCTTTTTTGCTTAAGGGTCTGTCTGGTTGTATCGAGTCAGTCCCCGTTGTATATAATACCAGGTGATTCTGGGGTTGTTGTCCCGAACACCATTTTGTTTTGTAATTATTATCTGTTTTTTTTGTTTTGAGTCTGTTTCTGCCGAGGGGCCAGTTGCACCAACAGAGCCGATTGAAACAGCTGTTGCTATCTCAACCTTCATGCTTGCTTTCAGCATAAGGACCAGAGAATTTGAATGGGCTGACAGTACATCTCGCCTGCTCTCCTGTGTGCCCAAACTCATTGCATTAACCTAAATTTTTCAAAAAACAAACTTTTGAACACTGCGGTGATGAAAACGAAGAGGAAGGAATTCCTCGGGTTTTGTAAAATTTGGATCATTTTGAGAGAAAGAAAGGCGTGCTAAGCCTTTTTATGAATGAAATCATGCTTGTCGGCGTGAGTACTGAGAAGGACCCTGGCCTGATCCAGATTGGTTCCACACTATCTTCGGCGCGAGCGATTCGTCGCCTTCTTAAAAACTTTCAAAAGCAAATGTTTTACGCGGCCCTGCGAAGACCTGTGTGGAATCACTCTTGAGATTGCGCAGCCTAGGATCGCTCTCAGTCTCAAGATTCAACCTATTTGTTTTCCGAGTTTGAACCCGTTCAGAATGTTCAGAAAGTTCAACGGACAAACGCCATGGAGGCCCGTGTGGCCAGTTTCGAAACAGCCCTCGAGCAGGAGGCACCAAAGCCGAATCAGAAGGAGTAGATCTCGTCGGAAGAAGCTCGTAGAGCAACCGGGATGGATTCTCCGCGAATCAGTGCAACAGCCGTTCTCCTAGATACAGAGAGGCTTCAATTTCAAAAAAACCATTTGGCATGGACTTGCTACACTTTTACCCTTTGAGAGGCTCGCTGGGCCGAAAACCCGGATAGGCGGCCCAGGCAAAAGTTAGAGCAAGAGAAAAATACAACAAAAAAAGAGAAAAATACAAAAAGAAAGATTGAAAAAGAAGAAAAGAAAAAATAGAAAAGAAAAAGAAATGAAAAAGAAATAGAAAATGAAAAGAAGCTCGCAAGGTCGAAAACCCGCATTGGGCGCCTTGGCAAAAATAAGAGCCAAACAAAGTGAAGGTTAAAATACCCGAGTGGACCTTAACCGGAACTACGTAAGGCTTGATTCCCATGTTTGGGATACGTAGGCAACTTCATCATGAAGTCCAGCCCCCAACGCTTTCATAAGCGTCTCAGTCCATGCAATGGTTTCGATTTCATCCCGAAGTCCAGTGGCCAACACCCTTCAAGGTGATTGTGTCCATATATGTGTTGTGACCGTCTTCATCATCTCTGTGTCTAAGAGCTCGACCACCGCCAATGAAGACTGTCTGCGGATTGCTGCGGCACCATCCCAAACAAGGGGCAACTTTCCGTTGCCACAAGCCGTCGTGAGACGCCATTCAGACTAGGGGCAACTTTCCGTTGCCTCCCACCCTCCTTCAAACCAGGGGCAATTTTCCATTGCCTCCGAACCAAGGTTGCGCATCTCGAAGAGTAAGTTCCATGCTTGTTGAGCATCAGCTGTTTGAAAAATAGTTTTTGAAAATTTTTACTGAGGTTGACTATTTTCTCGAAAACTATTTCATTTTTCAAAACCGGACCTTTGTCTTGGACCCAAAAAGGAAAATTTTCAGTGCTTGCGGCCTAACTTGCATGCTTTTCAAATCAAAAATCGAACAAGTACGTTAATCCGACTCTCATTTTGATCAAAACCGTTTTAGTAGAAAGCAAAAACGAAAGAATGGTTAAAATGATGAACTAGGGGCACAGTTGAGCCAGGCGTTCTGTCTTTCCCCCGTCATCGACGTACTTTCCAGAAGAGCACACTGCCCGCCGGAAGAAATAGCCGTGAGCTAACGATGTTGAGCATGAAACCCACACCTTTCTATTTATCCATCAGTCACCCCGGGGAGGGATGAAAAATGAGAGATTGAAGAATAGAGAGGTGTAAGTTGAGAGAAAAGTGAGGAAAAGGGTTTTGAGAGAAAATCCGAGCTTAAGAGCCGAGTGATGCGAGAATCACAAATCAGAAAGGGTGGGAAACAATACCCAGATTGAACTGGCTCCTCGTGGTCCGAGGTCTCCCATCTTCGTTTACGCGTCTGTGTGTCGTGTCTCTTTGATTTGACGGTCTCGTCTTTTGTTTTCAGTCTTTTCCGAGCGCGCCTCGTTGTGTTTAGGTCGTGTACCTCTTCGTTTGAGTCCGCCCCGCTGTGTTAAGTTGTAGGCTCGATATCCCGGTTTGAAAAACCCTCATTCGATTTCAAAAATCGCTTATGCTTAGAATGCTGTGCCATTCTCTACATTTGAACGCATTTCGACTCCAACCGGTTCCATCTTTGAGGTCCGTCTTGTCAGATTGGGCTGTTTTGTTTAGAATTGCCGTGTGCAGAATGAATCGAATGCTGTGTTATGGGCTGCGTGCAGATTAATCCCCAATAGAGTAAGGGCTGTGTGTCCAGAATCAGGCAGTGGGTTGCTTGGGTTATTTTGCTGTTGGCTGTTTAAGTCATCTGATTATTACAGTGCAAATGTTTAATTTTCAGACAACCAATCAATTCCATTTACATCGAGGTGTAACATGATGAGATGCGATGCAATGCATGAAATGTGTAAATGCGAACACTTTTTCAGATAAAAAGTCTGTTTCATTTACTTAGCTTTTCAAATGTACAAGTTTTGGAAACAAAAATCTGCCTGCGGCAGTACAAGGTAATCTATCTACCAACCAAAAAGAAAAGTACAAGAAAGAAAGAAAAGATAGCAAAGATCTGCATCTATGTCCAGCGACTCCAAGGGCCGTCAGTCCGTCCTAGTCCTCTTCCTGGACGAAGGTCCAGGGGCATCATCAGCGTCGTCGTCAGAGCCCGAGCTAGAATCGCCTCCGGTCTCCTCCTCCGATGACCCTGCCTCCGCCTCTGACTCCTCGTCGTCGTCATCGTCCGGGACTGGAGCTCGCGAGCTACTCCCGACGTGAGTACGCCCTCCCCTGGTACGGGGAAATATCCTGCCCTCCTCATCTCTCCCCCGAGCAGGGACAGCAGGTCTAGCTGGAGCACCTCCCGCCATGGGAATCTGGAAAGGAGGCTGAAAAGTACACAAAAAGGGAAATGCATCAGTATGCCGTGAGCAGTTTAACAGTGCATAATGCAGTATATGAGTACAGTGTATGAATGCCGTGAGCAGTTTATCAGTACAGAGTTTAGTGCAGAATGCAGTGTATGCAGTGTTCAGATACTGTGAGATCAGTGTATCAGGTGTTGTGCCGTGCATCAGATTATGTAAAGCAGTGTATGAATGGTTTGAGGCCAGTGTCAGAAGGACATACCGGTATGCTGTAGACAGCTAGAAGGTCAAATGTCCGCTGGAGCATTCCCATCATCGAGGCATTCATCGCCAACGACTGACGGGTGTACTCAGAAGAAGCCTGCAAAAGTATCAGATGCATCAATATTCTGTGGAATATCAAGTAAACTGAAATGAATAACTGTACAAAATGCAGTAGAACATACCGGCGGAAGGTCGGGGACGTCAATGAACTCGTGACCAGCCGGTGGAGGGGCGAAGGGGATCTGATAGGTCGACCCACCCTGCCCCTGGAAAGTCAGTACAGCGGGCAGGGCAGACCAGCCAGCTCCTCGTCCTCCCCGCGCTCCACCCCTACCACGGACCCGGGCCCTCCTCGAAGATCCAGCCCCTGCTCCCGCTTCGGCCCCAGCCGCCGATGCTACAGGCCTGGCCCCCTCTGCTCGACGGCCGCTCAAGGGACGCATCAGGTACGTCCGCACGTACTTCTGATAGTCGCCGGTGCCTCGGAAGCCGGCCTCCTCCCAGCCGATGGAGTAATCATCCAGCTGCTCAGTGGTCAGCCCCTCAGTCTCCCTCATCTCTGCAGGAGGGTGAGCCGGGACTATCTGCTCAGGTAACCCGCGGGTCTGGCGTAGAAAACGCTCCCCCAGGTACCAAGCCCGACAGACCGGGCCCTCTAGCAAGATCCGGAAACGCGAGGTCTCCTCAGCACCAGGGAACCGACCCCGCATCGCCGACGGCAGCGAAGCCCATGGCCGCCAAGTGATCTGAAAGTGACAGACAGTTTGTTATTTACTGTTATTGAAATATGCAGTGGGAAAGCGAAGCTAAATAAACTGAAAGTAAAGCATACCTCCGTGGGGGTGATGGTGTCGAAATATCGGCGGAAGAAGCCGAACGTCTCCCGTGGTCGCCGGGTGCATCTCCCGTCAAAGCGACTCGAGAACGGGACAGCCGGAGGAGGCTCCGCAACTGGCACAGGTTCAAGCCTAGGGAAGTAGGCATAAACCCACAACTGCAAAATAGATGTCAGTATGACTATCAGAAAAAGCAGAATATGCAGAATGAAGCAGAAATGGCAGAGCCGTGTGTTGTGTATTGTGTGCAGTGTGAACAGTGTACAGTCAGTGTAAAGCAGAACGTATGTGTGTGCCGTGTGTACAGTATACAGTGAGTGTAAAGCAGACCGCAGTGTGTGCAGTCTACAGAGTACAGAAAGTACGAGACAGGAATGAAAAAGTGGAGAAGAAATGTACCTCCCAAGCCCGCCAGTAACCTCCAAGCAGCTGGCCGCTGCCGCGAGAAGCCGAGCTCATATAGCCGTACAGGGTGGCTAGAGCGGCGCCGCCCCAGTCATAGTGCAAGATGTCCCGGACGTCCACCAGTGCGCTGAGGAGACAGAGAGGCACGGTGTTCGCCCAGTCGGCGAAGATAGTAGTCCCGAACAGGAACATGAGGAAGCCGCGGGCATACCTCTCCACGTCCTCCTCGGTCATCTGCACCTCCTCCCCTAATGCGGGCTGGACCCTGAACTGTGCCTCGAACAAGGAGTATCGGACGAAGCCTGGACGAGCTAGCGGTGGTGCCTCCCCCAGTAGATGGACCTGAGCGGCGGTCCACTCATCCATGTCGGTGTCGAAGGGGATCGGATCACCCCCTACCCCGATGCCTGTGAGCATCGAGAAGTCATAAGGGGTCATCGTCATATCCCCTGCAGCAGAAAAATGGAAAGAATCGGTGGTGTCCCACCACCTCTCCGCCAAAGCGGCGAGAAGAGGTCTGCATGTGGAGAGCCTAGAGAGCCCTCGGCAGAAGGTGCCGAAGCCCGCTCGGTCCACGATGCGCTGGACCGCATCAGGGAGCTCGTCATACCACTCCCGAGCACCAGTATTCCCATACCCGCGAATGGTATGGGAACCCTCCTGCAAACAGAAAATGACAATTGCAAGACAACATTCAAAATGCAGTTGTGAAAAGACGGATATGGCATGTATGCAAGTTTGTCAGATTCAGGCAAATACCGGGTGCCGATGTGCTTACAATAAAATACGTGTGCTGTGTCAGCGTGTTTGGGTGTTTCAGAACAGATGTAGCATGTGTGCAAATCTAACAGATTCAGACAAATACTGGGTACCAGTGTGTGTGCAGTAGAATACAGTGGGTGCCGTGTGTTTGGGTGATTCAGGACTAGTGCAGTGTGTGTGCATGTGTCAGTCTCAAGCAGATATCAGTTGTATGTATGTTTACAGTCAACTACGGTCTACGGCATATCAGATTTCAGCAATTAGAGAATACAGCTAACTATGGCAGTTTTGTATCCTACATTGCAGAAAGTAAAGCAGAAGATGAAGAGTTACCTCGGAAGTGCCGAATGAAAGGTGGGAGGTAGGCTCGCGTAGTAGTAGCTCAGGCGCCGCGTACCTCTCAAAGCTCCGGAACTGACGCAGGCCGTCTGGGGGTAGAACGTGGATCGCCGGCCGGTAGGTCGCCGGGTCGAACGGGCGCTCGCTCAATGGTAAGAGCTCGACCCCGGGATCCATCTCGTGGTCCGGGGGAGTCCCGCCACGTGGAATGTCGTCCGCCATGTAGAGAATGGTGTGAAAATGGCCGGAAAAGGGAAAACCGAGCCGGAATGCGAAGAGTCAACTGAAAAGTCAACTCCCGAGAGGGTCGGAAATGGCCGGGAAGGCCGGAATGTGAAGATGTACGGAAATGAAGAGGAAAGTGAGGGGAACGAACCCTGAAAAGGCGAGAACGCCGAACGAGGCACCGAAACGAGAATGTGATCGGTGGAAAATGTCCGAAACGCGAAGAGGATCGCGAATCCGACGACGAAACGGGCGTAGAACGCGAAGAAATGGACGAAAAAGGAGAGGGAAAAGCTCTAGAGAGAGACTATGGAGGTTTTCGGCGGTGGAGAAGTGAGAAAATAGGGCATGAAGCCCTATTTTATAACACCCAAGGTGAAAAGACAAAACTGCCCGCACCAGCAACTGTTTGCCGGTCGGCAATGTTTTGTGTCGGCCGGCACTTTTTTGTGCCGATGGAATTGTTTTTGTGCCGATGGCCAGCCGGTGGCCTCATATTTCGGCCAGTGGGGTTCCCACAGCCTTGTTTAGGCCATTTGAGCTGTTTTGGGTCTTCATAGCTCAAGAAAGTGCAAGAAAGTGCATCTCCGACATTCAACCGGCCTCCGTTTTGACCGCGGGCCGTGTCTCCAGTGCGTGGCACTCGAATTCGTACAAGGTGTATCCTTTTTGTATCCTTTTGAATTCAAAAGCTACCCCATGTGTGTTGCACAAGTGCATCACACTACTTCGGTGCATTACATCGCGCTGTCGCGCGCCACACATTTGCATTGTTGTGCACGTGTTACATGCGTTGCAACACGCACCCCTTTGCATTGTCGTGCACATTTCTCATGCATCATCATTGCATTTCCATTCCGTGCATTGTCATGCATTCCGGAATACGTGCGTTGTTGTGCATTCAAGCCCATTTACACTCCGTGTGGCATGCATGTCACACTTGGCATTGCACTGTTTTGTGCATTTCAAAATTGTTCGCGCTGTTCTGCGCATTGCACTGTTTTGTGCATTTCAAAATTGTTCGCGCTGTTCTGCGCATCGCACTGTTTTGTGCATTTCAAACTTCGCGCTGTTCTGCGCATTGCACTGTTTTGTGCATTTCAAACCTCGCGCTGTTCTGCGCATTGCACTGTTTTGTGCATTTCAAAATTGTTCGCGCTGTTCTGCGCATCGCACTGTTTTGTGCATTTCAAACCTCGCGCTGTTCTGCGCATCGCACTGTTTTGTGCATTTCAAAATTGTTCGCGCTGTTCTGCGCATTGCACTGTTTTGTGCATTTCAAACCTCGCGCTGTTCTGCGCATTGCACTGTTTTGTGCATTTCAATTTCGCGCTGTTTTGCGCATCTCATTGCATTTTGCATGCATTCCATCGCACTGTCCTGTGCACTCGCGTTGCCTAACGCATTGCGCTATTTTGCACATCATACCGTCGTGCAATACCGCCGGTCTGGCGAGACCTTAAACACGCATGGTCTGGCGAGACCTTAAACACGTACGGTCTAGGAGACCTTAAATCCTTGGAAGGTGTAAGACCTTTAGTGTTCGCATTGTCGTACACTTCGAGAGCCGCGTGTTGTCGCGCATTTCATGCAACATGTATTTCATGCATTTCATACATCATTTGCATCTCAAAAAAAACAAACAAAAAACATGCATTGTCATGCATACATTTTGCATCCCGGTCTAGGAGACCTTAAATCCTCTGAAGGTGCAATTCCTTCGGTGTTTGTCGTGCCCGAACGACTTTTTAGTGGTCTGGTAAAGCCACCTGTCTGTGCTTGCGATGAGTTCCTAGAAGACCAACTGGGATGGTGGAAACTAGAGTTCGAACGGCTTATGCCTAGAACGCAAAGGTTCGGGAGTTCCGAGACTAAAGTCTGGTTTAAATACCCAGAGGTTTACCCTCGGCTTGAAATCTGTATGGAAGCCCCATAGGTTGAGGCGGCATGTCTACGCCTCAGTTCTGGATACTGAACCAACCTAGTATATCACCCTATTGGTAAGATAGGGAAAGTTGCAATCATAGTCATTGCATCATAGTGCATTGTCATGCATTTCCATTGTAGCTTGCATGCATCCATTGCATTTTCCCCAGTAGGTCGCATTGCACTGCATTGTCACTGCATGTTGTAAATATCCACTCTATTGCATATTTGTAGATATTGCATTGTAGTTTGCATGCATTCACTGCATCGCCTTCCGCCTATGGCTTGCGCCTTTCCAGGTTGAGCTTGGTCTGGTATGTGTCCTTACATTTCATGTTAAAACACAGTTCTGCATGTGTATCGCGCCGATTCCACGTTGATATGTTGGTTGAGGGTTGCGGCACCTTTTCTGTGTTACACATGGCTCGTACGTGTGCATGCCTTTCCTAGGCAAGATTTGGTTTGGCTTGCGTGCCATATCCATTGTATCCATATCCATTCCATTGCATATTTGTAGATATTGCATTGTAGATTGCATGCATTCATTGCATCACCTTCCGCCTTTGGCTTGCGCCTTTCCAGGTTGAGCTTGGTCCGGTATGTGCCCTTACTTTTCATGTTAAAACACAGTTCTGTATGTGTATCGCGCCGATTCCACGTTGATATGTTGGTTGAGGGTTGCGGCACCTTTTCTGTGTTACACATGGCTTGTATGTATGCATGCCTTTCCTAAGCAAGATTTGGTTTGGCCTGCGTGTCATATTCATCCATTACATTGTAGTGTAATTTTTGCATCCGGCATTAGGATCGTAGTCCTTTCTCCAGCGGGTTGTTTCCCCACTTATGTCAATTCCACCCAATGCTTGTTCTTGCGTCTGTCTACAATACTCATAGTTCAGTTGACCGTTCTATGGTAGACAGACTTGTTACCTCCATCAATCTATTTGACATAGGTGTGGTTTCGAACCGTTCGTGATTGGATCACGATTCAAATGCTTTGCATGTAGCTTGCATTGTTTCAAATACATTGCATCTTCATTTGCATTGTTTATACATTGTTTTGTATATATTGCATGTCGTCTTGCATCCATTTTGCATTGTCATGCATGTTGCTAACAATATTGTACCTGTTAAGTTTGTTTTCTTTTCAGGCACGATATTGTATGTACGGTTCATTTGAAGCTGGTGCAACCAGACGAGCCGCACAGGTATTGTATCTCCCGAGTGAGACGTATTGAGAATTCCATAATTCTCTTACATCCTTTCTGCATTGTAGTGTAGTTTGGTTTGCTAGCTTAAAATTGTCGCATGTTTGCTTCATTACAGCTTTCTTTGCATGATCATAAGTATGCTCGGCTCCGTGCATTGTCTTGCATTTTGCCCCTGCCTTCGGGCGCATACCTTATTTTGTCTTGTATGATTGTCTAAGTCTTCGGCCTTGTCAAAAATGGGTCGTCTCTGCGCTTTGACATTCACTCCCGTCATTGTTATGACTTTCGAGTTCTGTCAAAGAGGGGCAACTGTAGACACCCCATTTTTGACCGTCCTCAAGACTTGGACGTCACTGTTTGAACACACGGTGATCTTCCATGTTTGTGTTCGTTTGGAGTTCCCGGAGGTCTCGGCTCGCGCGCCTTGTCTCAGGATCTCCGAACTTGACCGTTTAGTGTCTGGTTTTGCACCAAACACTTGCATCTTGCCTTTGAGAGGCAGGGTGGGGCTTGTAGACCATCCCCACCCATCACCGGCAGTGGCTAGATGCCACCGGCTGGTTTTTGCTGCCACCGGCAATATAGTTTGCCGGCCGGCACTCTAGTTTGCCGGCCGGCACTCTTTGTTGCCGGTCAGCACTATTTTGTGCCGGTCGGCACTTTGTTTGGCCAAGATGGCATTTTTTGCCGGCCGATTGCTGTTCATCTGCTTTTGCAGATATTTTTAGACAGCTGTATAGCTTTTGCTCCCCTCCATACACGTGTATGGAGGGATCTCCCTCTTACAAAGCTTGTCTTGTAAGCTTTACAAGAGGAATATAGAGAAAAGCTCTCTCTAAGGCAAAATAAGAGAGCCTTTAGACATTTTTGAGGAGAGAAGACAGAGGAGAGCTCTGGTTTTTCCTAGGGTTAGGGTTAGATACACTCACCTATCTCTTTTTTCCTCTCATTTTGTACACTAGGTGTTTTGTGTCTCACTATTGCACACAAACACCTAGTGTTTCACCTTCCTCTTGGAGCTGAGGTTCTAAAGAGTGTGTTTTGAAGTTTTTGTCTTGGATTCAAGCTCAAGGAGGCCATTGGAGCATCTTTGTTGAAGAAGGCATCAAGGGTGAGATTCTAGTCCTTTTTTTCCCCATTCTTGTATCAATTTTCTACTAGTCTTAGAGCTGTTTTTGTGATTATTGTATAACATAAAAAAGTTCTATTTTTAAGCCCTCTTTATTGTTTATTAAGAGTGTTTTGTTGTTTGAGGGGTGTTGACCACCCTTAGGCCTCAAAAGGCCTCATTTTGAGCCATTTTGTGCTAGCTCCGGGATTTTGGTGTTGAGGTCTCTTCACCACTGAAATCTTGAGGGATTTCAGTGGTGAAGATGATGCTTTGAAGTCCCAAGAAGGAGAGGGCCACCCCCTCTCCTTGTTGTCCTTGAAAAGGACCTATTTTGGCCTCTTAAGGAAGCCTATGCTTGAGTGTGTGTTGAGCATATTTGGTTTGTTTTTCATGCTTATATATCCATGATATAACATGATTTCAAGTTGGTTTTGGAACTCCATGCATGTTTAGCATAGTTGCCATGTAATGCCCTATTTGTGCCTTAACATGTTCTAGGTTGTTAGCCTTTGTTGGAGCATGTTTTAGGCTTGTATTTGTGAAGTTTATGTGCTTATTTTGACATGTTTTAGCTCTGTCCATAATCGTTTGGGTTGATCTTTGCATGCATTATATAGCTCCTTTGTATTTGGGCTTGTTGGCCTTGAGTATGTGCATGTGTAGCATGCCATCTTTGCATTGTTTTGGTGATTTGGAATCATCCTACATGCTATTTCAGTCCCATTTCCATGCTTGTTTGATTACCTTGCATGCCTCTTTAATGCTTTGAAAGCATGTGTTGCAATGCTCCACGTTTTGGTCATGGTGTATGCCTTTGTATTTGGGCCACTTAGATGCCATCTAAGGAGTCCTTTGGCCTTGTTTTAACATGCTAAAAATCTGTTTTTTTAGTTGTTTAATGCACGCCATGTTTGGTCATGATAAGTGTAGTTCAATGCCTTATT
Organism: Camellia sinensis; assembly: GCF_055761805.1. Taxonomy (NCBI): domain Eukaryota; kingdom Viridiplantae; phylum Streptophyta; class Magnoliopsida; order Ericales; family Theaceae; genus Camellia; species Camellia sinensis. The sequence continues at coordinate 150,075,251 of NC_138963.1, forward strand.
GATTTGCCTTGAACACTTGGACTATTTGTTGCATGCTTGACTTGATTTATAACTTGATTTGGCATCATTTTATAACATGATTTTAGGGCTCATGTTGCATGCTAATTTGTCCATGTTTCCTTCTTTCAAGTGTGCTTGAATGTTGTTTGATTTATGCTTAAGTGTTGGTCCTTATGTGCATGTGTGTGCATGCCATTTAGCCCTCACCTTTTAGCACAATGGCTACTGTTTTAGGCCTATTTTAGAGCTGCCTAATTCATGTATAAGTCCATCTTGCCATCCATTTGCATTGCCCTATGTATGCTTGCATGATTGCATAAGTGCCTTGCCATGTCATGTCGCATTCCTAGCTTGTATGCCTAGGTTGCATTGCATCTTGCATGCATGCCTTGTCCCTTGACTTGGGTGATAGGGATTGGGAGTTTTGTTTGATTGGTTTGCATTGCATTTGAAACCAAAGTTGCATACTTGGTTCTTTGGGCCATCATGCATGGAAATGCGTGATTGGTGGTCCAAGAACCGAGGCACATGTCCCTTTGAGTCATTACAATGATAAGAGACATGGTTGGTGCATACATGCCTTGAAATATGCTGCCATGCCTTGTTTTTCCCTCTGTTGCTGTGAGTTGCAGGTTCTGCAGGAATACTCTGCCGACCGGCAGTGTAATGTGTCGACCGGCACCATTTTCTCTGCCGACAGCTTCAACTTTGTGCCGATGGCCATACAACACTGCCGGTGGAAATTTCATCTAGCCGGTGATGATCCCCTCTGTCCAAGGATGTAGTCCTGAGGTTTTGACAACCTCCAGAGGAGGAAAGGGAGGAAAACAGAGGCAGCTTGCGCATGGCGGCGCGCTTGTCGAGACGTTTTACTGCTTTCCTAAATTAGTTAATTTGTTAATTAATTAATTTGTAATATTTAATTAGCTTGCGTAGTTAATTAATTTGTAATATTTATTCGGTCCCTCCGAGCGAGGGCAAATCTGTAATAAGTGTGTGTGGGTGGTGTGTATGTCTTCCAACCTCACTTCTTTCTTCCCTTTTACTTACCCGCTTTAATGGTTAGTATTAGGGCACGTTTAATTTAGCATACCTTATGCTATGCATGTGTGCATCCATGCATTTGTATTACATGCATTAGGCTCGGTACATCACGCTAACTGCATCAGTACTTCAATTCCGAACTGAATATGTGTTAAATTGTGCATTTTCACATGACATGTCTAGGATTAGCCGAGCCTATCTTAGCGACATTTTGTATGCGATGCATTAGGCACTTCACATGGACTTGGATCATGCATGTTTGCTAACAAGTTCTTTGTTTTGGCACGGAGTACTATGTAAGTATTTCCGCTTTAGCATATCGCATGAGTGTGAATGTTACCATGACAGCATGCTTAACATGTGGCTAGATGCTTATGTGTTAAACTGTTTTGAATGCCTGTGGGTGAAGGCCGGATTGTTTGAGTTGGAAAAACTCGTTGAAATCCGTATTTTAGCCTACTTGCGAGTAGCAAATTCCAAAGCATTTTCAAACCAAACGGATATGCAATGTTTATTTCCAAATTAGGCAATCTAGTCTATACTTGTTTGCTGTGCGCATAACATAGTAATTCTAGGCTAATAAATGGAATAAGAACACGTAAAGTTTTCAAAAACGGATATCACGGTTAGTAGAGGCCGGTCTTCGGACCGGGCGAAAGGGGGTGCTCATAGCTGACCTTCCCCGATCGTACCCAAGCTCCCGAGCCGAGACAACTCCGGTGATGACGGACACATGGCCTTCGGCACCGAGTCAGGGTTTCCTAAATTCTCCCATTTAAAAATATTTAGGTGGCGACTCTGTATCTGGCAAAGCAGTCCATGTTTGGCACTACTTTTTCAAAAATCTGTTTCTCAAAACGATTTGCCAGATTTGGACTCTTTGGTTCAGATTAAGAACCGTGACACAAATCGAGTCCGAACTGTAGCACGAGGCCTCCTTCGCGGGCGCTGCTACAACGCTCGAGCAGGCGTTTCGATGCTTGAGCGTGAGTTTGTTTGTAACGCTCGAGCGGGGAGTTTTACGCTCGAGCGGGGACCTGGTTCTGCAAAAGTTCTGGAAGCGTGTATCCAGCGCTCGAGCGGGTATTTGGACGCTCGAGCTTGAGTCTGTGTCTGACGCTCGAGCGGGGAGTTCCACGCTTGAGCGGGAAAATGTGTATATCACTCCGAGATTTAGCTTTTTGGATCACTTTTTCAATTCTATTTCTCTCTCTTACTTTTCAAAACAGCCATTGGAGAGCTTCTCTCACTAAAACCTCCACTTCTCTCTAGGGTTTGATCTAGTTAGAGTAATCTCTCAACCTTTAGCCTTTGTAAAAAGTGTGTTGATCGTCGAGGGCTACATTTTGATCAGAGAATTTTGGGATTTGGAGCATCTTCGTTTTCTTCATCTCCTTCATTGGGTTTCATCTTTTGAGGTAGGGATTCCTACTCACTTTTATGGGCTTTGACCTAGATTTTGAGCATGTTGTTTAAATGGTTTGATTTTGGGACTTAGGGTTTCAAAAGTTATAAAAGGGGGTTTTGTTATTTTGATTCTTAAAAATGCATTTTGGGTCTCAAAATGATGCTATTGTTGTTGGTTGTTGATATTTGAACCATTGGGTTAATATTGAGAGATGGGGGAGAAAGCCCTAATTTGTGTATAAATTAATTAGTATAGTTAATTTGAGTAAGTTATGTGTTTATGAAATTGAGTCGAATATAATGAAATTTGCTCATTATGTCAATTATATATCTGTTGAGGCATTTATTATCTGTTTAGAAATAACTGTTTTGGGCTATCGGTGGAGGATAGTCTTGATTGTTGTAGACACTGCATGATGATTAGGTAAATTGAAACTAATCAAGTTGTGTATTTGAACCCGCGGATGAAATATCCGTAAAATGGCCATCTGAATATCTATACATGGGTGCCGAATCCCGCGGACGCAATTTCCGTAAAATGGCAATCCGAATATATCTATACATGGGTGCTGAGTCCCGCGGATGAAACATCCGTAAAATGGCCATAAGAGAATGAAAATGCATGGGTGCCGAATCTCGCGGACGCAATTTCCGTAAAATGGCAGTTTGTAGTATTATTGGCATGAGATGTAGTCTCCCTTCAGTTATTTGGCCAGGTTCTGAGCCATGCTTTTTAAGTTGAGTTTTGTTGAGTTAGACATTTATCAAGTGCTAATGTTTTAGTTATTGCTCATATTATGTTTAGCATATCTCTACTGGGCGTTGGCTCACCCTATATGGGACATCATTTTCAGGTACAGGTAGCATGCCACCTCCAAGGACGTAGCTTGGGAGGCTTGAGACTGTTGGACTGTTTTTGTGTTGTTTTTTTTTTGTTGTTGTATTACATGTATAGCAAGCCGAGGGCTTATTTTTGTGTGGAGTTAGTACTCTCTTGTCCTAACCAAGTGTTGGCTTGGAAAGTTGTAAGCCCATAGGGCATTTACTTTTGATGTCAACTTATAATACTTTTTGTAAGAATACTCTGATTTTGCACTATAATATCTCCTTTCAGTATCTTGAATGTATGAAATTATGGGTTTATTTTGAGGGCGTTACAACTTGGTAATAGAGCCTACCGAGTTCGAATACTTTGGGTACGCGGGAAGTGGTTAGTACCACAATGGGTTCATCTCGCTTGATAAAGACTTAGATGTAGTGTTATATGCTTATGTGATAACATGTTTATGTGACTATTTGGGTATGGGATTTAGTTTCTAGGATGATTGACTGGATCCTTGGGTTTCTATGAGTCTTGTTGGAAAAGCACTTGATCAATGCTGCTTCTGACCGGAACTCTAGTAACGCCTCGGGACTATCATTATCCAGAAATGAAATTCGTAGCTGCTTATGTGATTACGTGCTTACGTGGAGTGAATTACAGTTGTCCATTGCATTAGGACACGAGTGTTATAGGTTCGGCACATTTGTGAATGTGCTAATGTTCTTCATTACCGTTATTAGGATGTTAGGATGGGGACGTGGTGGTAGGCGAGGCAGGCCTAGGAGGTAAGAAATGCCTATACCGGATGATATTCCGGCGCAGCAAGAAGGGGTTGGTCAGGCCAATGTAGCCGAGCCAGCAGGACAGCAGGCTATGGGCGCCTTAGCCCGTGGGATAGCAGATGCTTTGAGGGAATCCATGGGTATTCTCAGAGCTGAGGCTCCAGTTCAGCGTCCAGTGTAGGCCCAGGTTGTTGATGCAGGGCCTTCTTTTCAGAAGAGAGAGTTCTTCCAGTCTAATCCGGAGGAGTTTGTTGGGGATCCAAAGGAGCCACTCAAGGCTGATGAGTGATTAGAGCAGAAGACCAAGCCATTTGAGATGGGTGGCATCGGGGACGGGTTATTAATGGTGACCTTGGCATCTTACCAACTTAAGGGGGATGCTGGTCAATGGTGGAAGTTCACGAAGGGCCGTATTGGTGGCACCTGGGAGGCTTTTGTTGATGCTTTCCAGAAGAAGTACTTAGCCCCAGCGATCAGGGAAAAGCTGAGGGATCAGTTTTGCCAGCTTAAGCAGCTAGGCTTGTCAGTGGCCGAGTTTGAGGCCGCCTTTACCAGTTTGTCCAGGTTCGCACCTGAGCTCGTGGCGTCGGAGGAACACCGTTGTATTGAGTTCGAAAAGAAGTTGAGGCATGGCCTCAAGATGAGGGTTGGGGGATCCATGATCCGGGAGTATGGGCGTCTTGTGGATGCCGCGGCCCATATGGAGTCTATAACGGAGGAGGAGGAGAGGATGAGGGGCTCCAAGAGAAGCCAGGAAGGCCAGGGGGATGGTAGGAGGCAGAGGGGTTCTAACCCTCAGCAGTCCCAAAGTGCTTTAGTGAGATCTACCTTTCCAGTGCCGAGTTCAGGTTCTGGGAGAGGCAGCCAGGGGGACTTCACCTGTTTCAAATGTGGTCAGTTGGGCCACAAGTCTCCAGCTTGCCCGCAGAGGGGAGGAGGTCAGGGAGCAGCTTCATCTTCAGCTCGACCTCAGAGCCAGAGTCAGGGCAGAGGCCGATCGTCCTCTTGTTATCAGTGTGGTCAGATAAGACACCTGAAGAGGTTCTATTCACAGTTGGGTGGTACACTCGGTGCGTCTGGTTTGAGACAGACGCAGAGTTCGCAGCCAGCACAATCTGTTCAGGCCTCGAGGGCCAATCAGGGGGCTTCATCGTCTCAGTCTGTGCATCAGTCCTTTGCTCCGAGAGGTGAGCAGGTAGATCAGGGGCCTATAGGGCGCGTGTATGCTGTTACCGTGCAGGATCTTGTACCGGCTCCATCTGTTGTGAAAGGTACCTTTTTGTTTTGCAACTCGGTTGCCAATGTGTTGATTGATACGGGTGCATCTCATTCCTTTATATCTGCTGCATTCGCATCTGTTTTGGGATTGGAGTTAGCACAGTTAGCATCTCCTGTTTGTGTTATATCACCTGTTGAGGGCGAATTGATTTTCAAACACGGATGTAGAGGTTGTGACATAGAGGTCGCCGACCGCCGACTTCCATTTCCTTTTGTAGTTATGCCCATGTTGGGTTTTGATGTTATTTTGGGTATGGACTGGTTATCGTCATACCGGGCAGTTATCGATTGCTACCGCTAGAGGGTCACAGTATGTACCTTGAACGGGGAGTGTTTTCATTTCTTGGGGGATCGGGTTGGTAGTGTGTTGCCACCGGTGTATGATCCGCGAGGGCGAAGTGAGCTTAGTGGTCTACTTGCTAGCTTTATGAGTAGTGAGTGTGATGAGACCCAGATTGTATTGCCGAGGGTGGTTTGTGAGTATTCGGATGTTTTTCCCAAGGATCTCGTTAGTTTGCCACCTCACCGAGAGATAGAGTTCTCTATTGATATAGTGCCCGGCAAGGCACCGATTTCTATGGCACCTTACCGTTTTGCTCTAGCCGAGTTGAGTGAGGTGAAGATTCAGCTCCAGGAGTTGTTAGATAAGGGTTTTGGTCGCCCTAGTGTTTCGCCGTGGGGAACACCGGCCCTCTTTGCTAAAAAGAACGATGGTGCCTTGAGACTTTGTATCGATTACCGGAAGTTGAATCAGGCTACGGGTAAAAATAAGTACCCTATGCCCCATATAGATGACTTGTTTGACCAGTTAAAAGGGTCCCGTTGCTTCTCCAAGATAGACTTGAGATCGGGTTACCATCAGTTGCGAGTCAGGGAGGAGGATATTCCTAAGACGACATTTCGTACGCGGTATGGCCACTATGAGTTTCTGGTGATGCCATTTGGGCTTACCAATGCACCGACAGTCTTTATGGACTTGATGAACCGGATATTCCGGAAATTCTTAGATCGCTTTGTGGTCGTTTTCGTGGACGACATTCTCATCTATTCACCATCAGACGAGGAGCACGAGGAACGCTTGAGAGTGGTGCTTGAATTGCTTAGAGCCCATAGGCTGTATGCCAAGTTTGGAAAGTGTGAGTTCTGGCTAGGGGAAGTCAAATTCTTCGGCCAAGTGGTTTCCGGGAAAGGAGTGTCTGTTGATACATCCAAGATTGAGGTAGTGCAAGATTGGGCACAGCCTAAGAGTGTTTTTGAGATCCACAATTTTCTAGGATTAGCTAGGTATTACCGTCGGTTTGTGAAAGATTTCTCCAGGCTAGCTTTGCCGTTGACTAGATTGACGCGGAAAGGGGTCAAATTTGTATGGAGTAAGACTTGTGAAAAGTCGTTCCAAGAGTTGAAGGTTAGATTGACCACTGCTTCGGTTTTGGTTATTCCGGAGAGAGGTTTGGGTTATGCTGTTTATTGTGATGCCTCACAAGAGGGTTTGGGTTGTGTGTTGATGCAAGAGGGGAAAGTGGTTGCCTATGGCTCACGTCAGTTGAAAATACACGAGAGAAATTACCCTACACATGACCTAGAGTTAGCTGCAGTGATCTTCACCTTGAAGATTTGGAGGCACTACCTTTATGGTGAGAGATTCGAGGTATTCTCGGATCATAAGAGTTTGAAGTACCTGTTTACACAGAGGGACTTGAATTTGAGGCAGAGGAGGTGGATGGAGTTCATTGAAGATTATAACTTCGAGTTGCACTATCACCCGGGAAAGGCCAATGTTGTGGTCGATGCCCTTAGTAGCAAATCCATTAGTGATGTTGCATGTATAGCCATCCGGAAGTGGGAGACATTAGGTGCACTGGGCGAGTTTGATTTGCTTCTGGGCGAATCCATTGAGGCTGCAGCCTTGTTTTCTATTGTTGCACAACCTACACTTGTGAATCGAGTGTTAGAGGCACAGAGAGGTGACCTTGAGGTAGAATCCCTTCGAGATAAGATCTCCAGTGGGAAGGCTGAGAAAGGTTTGACTGTGTATCCCGACCAGAGTGTGAGATACTGAGACCGTCTGTTTGTGCCGAAGTCTTGCCGAGAGGACGTACTCCGAGAGTTTCATCATTCACGCCTTGCGGTACATCCGAGAGGTACCAAGATGTATCGTGATTTGGGTCGCCAGTTTTGGTGGTGGGGTATGAAGAAGGATGTGGCAGTTTTTGTGTCTAAGCGTCTTACTTGTTAGCAAGTGAAGGCCGAGCATCAGAGGCCAGCGGGTTTGTTGCAACCCTTGCCTATTGCCAAGTGGAAGTGGGAGCATGTTACTATGGACTTCGCCGTAGGTCTTCCGAGGACTCAGCGGGGTAGTGATGCTATTTAGGTGGTTGTAGACCGATTGACTAAGTCGACGCACTTTATTTCTATGCACATGAGAGATTCGGTAGATCATCTTGCCGACTTGTATATTCGGGACATAGTGAGGTTGCACGGAGTCCCAGTGTCGATCGTCTCTGATAGAGATCCTCGTTTTACTGCTAGGTTGTGGCAGAGTTTGCAGAGTGCCTTAGACACTAAACTAACCTTTAGTACAGTTTACCATCGTCAGACTGACGGACAGTCCGAGCGTATTATTCAGATCCTTGAGGATATGCGTCGAGGTTGTGTCCTTGACTTTAGTGGGACGTGGGTGAGGCACTTGCCCTTGGTGGAGTTTGCCTACAACAACAGCTTTCAGTCTAGTATCGGTATGGCGCCGTTTGAGGCCTTGTATGGCTGACCTTGTAGGTCTCTGGTTTGTTGGGCCGAGGTGGGTGATGCACCTTTGTTGGGCCCGGAGTTGGTGAGGGAAACGACGGAGAAAGTTGAGCTTATCCGTAAGAGGTTTGTTACAGCCCAGAGTCGCCAAAAGAGTTATGCCGACTGTAGGAGGAGGCCTTTGGCATTTGAGACGGGTGATCACGTTTTCTTAAAAATATCACCTAGGCGGGGTTTGATGAGATTTGGGAAGAGTAGGAAGTTATCCCCTCTGTTTATCGGTCCCTTTGAGATCCTTGAGAGGATTGGAGAGGTTGCTTATCGTTTGGCCTTGCCGCCGCAGTTATCCGAAATACATGACGTGTTTCATGTTAGTATGCTTCGGAAGTACGAGCCGGACCCATCGCACGTGTTAGATTGGACCGACTTAGAGGTAGATGAGGATGCCTCGTATGAGGATAGACTGGTTCGGGTCTTGGATAGGCGGGAGCAAGTCTTGCGAGGCAAGACCATTCCCTTGGTAAAGATTTTGTGGAAACATCACGGAGTGGAGGAAGCCACTTGGGAACGTGAGTTACAGGTCCGTGAGAAATATCCGGACTTATTTGTTCATGTGTAATCTTGTTTTGAAAATTTTGTAATATTGATAAACTTTAAAAGCATTGATTGTGTCTTAAGTTGTAAAACATAGTGTATGTTTTGGGTTTATGGAAGTTTAATGTAACATTGCAAATGTTGGATGCATTGTAGAAATCTAAAAATATCATGAGCATTGAATATGATATAGAGTTGTTGAATATGGTATTGAAATTTGTGAAATTTCAGGGAATGCATATTTATAATGCATGTTGTAAAAAATGTTGTAAAATGCCTCTTGAAAAGAGATGAGAAGACCTAAATTTTGCATTGTAAAAATGTGGTAATTGAGAAAACTTGTTTTTGAAAAACTTGTATTTAATTTCGGGGACGAAATTCTTTAAGGGGGGAAGGTTATAACGATCCCGGTTTCCCTTTCTTTATTTGTTGTATCCAGACTTAGGCTCCGTGAAGTTGGTTGTTGTATGTGTCTCGTTTACATCCTTTACTCTTTATATTTGAGTCTTGGGTTGTGTTGGGCAGGTTTGAAACAGGTTGGTTGAGCTTAGAAACCAAAAGTAGTTGCCCAGAATTTAGCCTTCACGCTCGAGCAGAGATTTTGGCGCTCGAGCGGAAATATCCATCTCCCAGTATTTTCCTCTGCAATGTTGACGCTCGAGCAGGCGTTTCGATGCTTGAGCGTGAGTTTGTGTGTGACGCTCGAGCGGGGAGTTTTACGCTCGAGCGGGGACCTGGTTCTGCAAAAGTTCTGGAAGCGTATATCCAGCGCTCGAGCGGGTATTTGGATGCTCGAGCTTGAGTCTGTGTCTGACGCTCGAGCGGGGTGTTCCACGCTCGAGCGGGAAGACGTGTATATCACTCTGAGATTTAGCTTTTTGGATCACTTTTTCAATTCCATTTCTCTCTCTTACTTTTCAAAACAGCCATTGGAGAGCTTCTCTCACTAAAACCTCCACTTCTCTCTAGGGTTTGATCTAGTTAGAGTAATCTCTCAACCTTTGGCCTTTATAAAAAGTGTGTTGATCGTCAAGGGCTACATTTTGATCCGAGAATTTTGGGATTTGGAGCATCTTCATTTTCTTCATCTCCTTCGTTGGGTTTCATCTTTTGAGGTAGGGATTCCTACTCACTTTTATGGGCTTTGACCTAGATTTTGAGCATGTTGTTTAAATGGTTTGATTTTGGGACTTAGGGTTTCAAAAGGTATAAAAGGGGGTTTTGTTATTTTGATTCTTAAAGATGCATTTTGCGGCTCAAAATGATGTTATTGTTGTTGGTTGTTGATATTTGAACCATTAGGTTAATATTGAGAGATGGGGAAGAAAGCCCTAATTTGTGTATAAATTAATTAGTATAATTAATTTGAGAAAGTTATGTGTTTATGAAATTGAGTCGAATATGATGAAATTTGCTCATTATGAGATAGAATGGTGGAGTTGGATTTATAAATCGCTCACTTTTGAAAATGTCAATTATATATCTGTTGAGGCATTTATTATCTGTTTAGAAATAACTGTTTTGGGCTATCGGTGGAGGATAGTCTTGATTGTTGTAGACACTGCATGATGATTAGGTAAATTGAAACTAATCAAGTTGTGTATTTGAATACACGGGTGCCGAATCCCACGGATGAAATATCCGTAAAATGGCCATCTGAATATCTATACATGGGTACCGAATCTCGCGGACGCAATTTTCGTAAAATGGCAATCCGAACATATCTATACATGGGTGCCGAGTCCCGCGAATGAAATATCCGTAAAATGGCCATAAGAGAATGAAAATACATGGGTGCCGAATCCCGCAGACGCAATTTCCGTAAAATTGCAGTTTGTAGTATTATTGGCATGAGATGTAGTCTCCCTTCAGTTATTTGGCCAGGTTCTGAGCCATGCTTTTTAAGTTGAGTTTTGTTGAGTTAGACATATATCAAATGCTAATGTTTTAGTTATTGCCCATATTATGTTTAGCATATCTCTACTGGGCGTTGGATCACCCTATATGGGACATCATTTTTAAGTACATGTAGCATGTCACCTCCAAGGACGTAGCTTGGGAGGCTTGAGACTGTTGGACTGTTTTTGTGTTTTTTTTTTTTGTTGTATTACATGTATAGCAAGCCGAGGACTTATTTTTGTGTAGAGTTAGTACTCTCTTGTCCTAACCAAGTGTTGGCTTGGAAAGTTGTAAGCCCATAGGGCATTTACTTTTGATGTCAACATGTAATACTTTTTGTAAGAATACTCTGATTTTGTAATATAATATCTCCTTTCAGTATCTTGAATGTATGAAATTATGGGTTTATTTTGAGGGCGTTACAGCTACAAAATCTATTAGCATTGCCAACTTATCTAAGTCTGGACACTTACTGTTTCCACACTTGAGTGTGAGACAGAAGGAGGTGCTTCTTTTTTTGATTCCTTAGCTAGGCTAACGCTTTTGAATAACGTTTACCACTAAGCGCAAACGTTGCAGCATAGTAATGAAAAGGTCAAGGCCAACAAGGTTGTTATGACTCTAAGAATTTGACGCATGGCTCGTGAGAGCATTGTGTTGAATTAGACTCTTTACCCTAATTCGCGCTTAAGTTACTTCGGGAGCTATCATAGATTAATAGCTTATTCTCTCCTTCTTGTGGATGGTAGAATTAATTACAAGTAACTATGAAGCGAGAAATAGAGATGGCAAGAGGAGTATCGTCATCTTTCAACTAGATGCAGTAAATTGTATGGAGAATAAAATTGACTTGATGGCGCAAGGGATTAGCACTTACTAGTTAAATTTGCGACTTAGGCGCACTAATTATCTCCAAGACATCCTTTTATGATCTAGTGAACATGAATTAGTCGTGAGTCATTACCTAGTTAGGCCTAAACCTTTAAAAACTTGTCTTCGAGAACTCACGCATTATGATGATTGGAATTAATTTATGACATTAGTCATGAACCAGTGGCTTATTATACTTAATCACATTAATGAGAAGATGACATGGATGGTTTGAGTAGGCCCTCTTGGGCCCACTCGCTTGTGACATCCTGCTCTCATGTGAATGTGTAACTTTGTTCGCAATGGTTGTGCACAAATAAGTAGGAAAGCCGCGAAAGGGCATTTGTATTAGCGCATTTAGTCCACTATGATATTTGTAACTAAATATGTGTAAGGATATGATAGCTAGCCTCAATCTCGACACATTTTTATTTGGAGCCAAGTGAGGCTTAAATTATCCACTATGTATGTCGCCTTGGTTACGACCAAGATGAGGTCGTGTTAAGGACCAAACATGGATATTAGTACCCACTTTCTATGTTGTGCCTGTTATGATTACCCAGATGCGAGATCTCATTTGGCACCTAGAAGGCAAGCAAATAGAGAATTCGGGTTAGGTGCTAAAAAGCGACTAGACTAAGATCTGTACAGTGTATCGAGTATGACATCACTCTTTGGAAGAGTTACTCTACCGTAGCATGTATTCATACTACATGTGCTTGGTGACCAAGTAATGAGGTGAGAGAATGGATCCCTATTTCCTCACCGTGTGAGTCTTACGTGTCATTATTGATATGACTTTCATTTATGTACCCTTTTGTGACTTTTGACTATGTCATAAGGTAGAGGTTTGATGTTCTGCTATTTTAGTATGTTGCCCGTGGTCATGTATGATTCGGCCTTAAGGGATATCACTAGGAAAACGGTCAATCCTAAACTAAATGGCATGAGGGCAAATGGAAAATCATCTAGTATTACACCACTGTTGTATATTCACTACCGGCAACTCACATCGCTCTGTATGAGAAACAGATTGAGTGTGAATATATTGCAAGAATTGAGAGGGTCAAACATGCTCTTTTGAGGGATTAGAGATGTTTTTTGGACCAATATAATTAGATGGGTCTAGGGTATATGGGACACTATTTTTATTTTTGGGTTGATGTCTCTATGCTGGCTCATTTTTGAGTTCTAGTATAAAGCTCTCACATTCAGGCGTTTCTCAGCGGTCGCACAGTTCATTAGCTAGTATGAGATTGTTAAATATTTAGGGAGATTAAGATAGAGATGTGGCAGTGTCATGCCAACTCATGTGCGAGTGTGAGATGTTGGAAATTGGGTCGGGTATTGGACCCGAATTTGGGCGGCCATGTGGCATGACACATGGCCCATTCAAATTACTCATGTAATTTGAATTTCTATTTATCCTATTCTAATAACCCACTGTCTCCATCCAATCTATCTTATCCTATTAGGAGATAGGGATGTGAGATTATATATATCTGATCTATTTAATAGATATCAGATATGTTATGTTGATTTACCCATAACATTTTTTCCCATACTCTCTCTCTAACTCTCTCCCATCAGAGAACGATCTAGTCTTTACACTATGAATAGAGTGGGTGATACTCATACTGTGGTATCACTCCATTGCTGGGTGTTCTTAGTTCGTGATTAAAGAAGCACATGATTTACCCACAAGGTTCTTCGTTTCGAATTCTATCACATAAGATATGGCTTGAATTTTTTTACCCACCGCGTTATATATCTTACAAATAAGAATTAAGGTAAATTTTTACATAAAAACCAAATCAATAAAGATGAAACGGAAAGTACTATAAACATCAAAGCAAGAACCTTCTTATCCCAATTAGGTTCGCACAAAAAGGCAAGCCCAATCATTTGTTGCACAATCTACCATCATTGGTTAAAAAGAATTCAACTAACATGGAAATAAGAACAGAAGGAAAATAAGAAGAAAGAAAAAAGGGGAAAGCTCTTAACCCACCAGGGTACAACTCCAAGCAAACCCAAAGTTCAGCAACCACATCGAAACAGAGCCATTCAAGAATGAAACAAACCATCCAAGAGCATCAAAAGGTTAAAGGTCCAACCTAAGAGAACCCTTTGACCATTATTTTGTTGCAATCACCTTCTGTTTGAAACATGTAGTAAATGTCTTGGAAGGATTTTTTGAGGCATTAATTTGGATATCTAATATTTTTATTTCATGGATACAACCTAAAATTTAGAAAATGTTATGTGACTGAATTCATGTATGCTTGTATGTTTGGGCTGTGAGTTGTGAGGCCAGGATAGTTCTATTGAACAGGTCGTTATGCTCAGCAAAGCAAAACAGACATGGCTTTTTTTGATGAAAATTAGTAATGAAAATAAGTTTCATCCTTATAGGTGAGGAATTGGCAAAATATAAAGGTAGCGTTTGGTTGTGTTTTCAAATTGTGATTCCAATCAAAAAAATTTAAAACTCACAATCAAACACACAATTCAAAATTTAATTTAAAAACTATTTTTAAAACTCGTAACCAAACAAACAACTTAGCGTCTGTTTGGGAAGGGCTCAACAGCTATATGAGCCACATGCAACAAAACAATCTCATGTAGCCACATGCGACAAAACACGCTTGCTAGGGTTGGAGAGGAACCCTTCTACGGGTAAATTGACCAAAATACCCTCACATCTCTTTCCTTCCTTCATGTCGTCCAACGCCCCACCACACACACACACACAACACAACCCAACGGTCCTAGGGCACGGAAGAAGCGAGCGAGGCGATCTCTCCCAACCACCGGCGACGCCATCAAAATACGGCTTCGCAGAGGCGATCGGCACCGGAGTAGGCTTCTGGCTTCGGAGAACAAGACCGAACCCTGTTCGATACACCACCGATTAACTGGTAACTCTTCCAAACCCGTTCTGATTTCGTAGATCTTAATGCCCAATGCTTCATGAATGAAATGATTTTATTTTTTTCTACTTTTTTCCTTCCCCCACTTCAGATCGCACTGTATTTTGGCCTGTATTGATGGTATGTCGTTGTAGATTTGCCAATCTGGGGATATTGACATTTTTTCCTTGTTAATTTTTAAGCCACAGTTCGAAATTTGTTGTTTCAGTTGTTATGAGACTCCAACTTTGGGCAAAACAAACCCATATATCCCTCAAACATGGTTGATTCTTCCATATTTTTCCTCCCCAAAATCTGTTCTTCATTTATACATATTATAAAATTATGTTTACATTTTCACCAAGTAAATAAATACTAACAATTTAATATTTTTCTGATAAGTACAAAAATTAATTAACGAACAAAAAAAAATTAAAATTAATATACATTTTTCTGTAAATTAACAAAAAATTTTAATGAATAAATGGTAACAAAAAAATTTCGTATAAATAAATATTTGTTCTTTATTAATTAACATTTTTCTGTAAGTAAATTATTTTTTTTTTTTTTAGATTCTGTTCTTAATGAATAAATTATTTCAGATTCTGTTCTTAATGATTAAAAATTTTCGTATTCTGTTCTTAATGAATAAAAAATTTCGTATAAATAAATATTTTTTTTTTTCAAATTCTGTTCTTAAGTAAATAGTCACATTGTAATTTACATTTTTCTAATTATATTCAGATACACTAATAAATTTGTTAATATTTTTAAAATATATATATACTCATTCATAAATTGTAATTTACGAAGATAATGTTTACGAACAATGTTAAGACAAAATTACACAATAAAATTAGTACTTTAGTTATATATATTACACAATAAAATTACAATATTACACAAGTTTACTCCCCAAGTGAATATGTTTCTCATTTTATTATTAATTCTGAATGAGCACTGTGAATGCACTTACGGTTTTGTCAATGCATTTCTGATTATGGTAAAACACTCTAACGAAACACTCTGATTGTTGTCAATGCATTTCTGATTATTGTAAAACATTGTGATGAAACACTTTGATTCTTGTGAATGCATGTCGAATGTTACGAATTCAGTACATGAATGAATTCTGAGTTATCAAATTAATGTATACATAAATTCAGCAGCTTGTCTCTACCCAGTTGCTATTGGTATTGTCAATGACCACTGCGAATGCATGTCTGATTCTGTGAAATACCTATTGAGGAAAAACGAAATCACTTTTTCTAGTTACGAAATATTTTTACCAAACAAGTATGTCCATTTTTCATGTGCATGTAAATTGTGTTATACTTTCATCTGCAATGTTAAAAATAAGTACAATCTTGCATGTTATATATATTTTTTTAGTATTGTCAAACACTTGAGTCAACCAACTGAAAATAATTTGACATATTTTACTAGTCTAGTAATAATAAGTGTCCATGATCGGAATCAAAAACTTTTTTTTTTTGTTAAGATTTGTACGTTTCGTTGTTCATTCATGTACATTTAAAAAAAATTACGCTATTGTTTGTAAATCGTAGCATGGCTTCGTTTACCTCTACTGCAACTTCCAGTACATGGCCACGAATGTGTGCCTATGGACATGGACCCTGTGTTGTTAAGATTTCCAGGTCCACCAAAAATCCAGGGCATCCCTACTTTGCATGCCCCCGCCCTTTGGTGAGTGACCCATTCTTTTAGGTCATAACTGTCCTTCGTTAACAACCCATGAAACTAATAGTTCCATAATTTGCACTCATCAGCCCTGTGTCAGTTGGATTGGTTGGTGCGATGAACCCAGGCGAGAAAACCAAGACCATGCGTCACCCAGGGATGAATTTGTCATGCAATTGCGGGCTGATGTCATAGACATTCAACAATCCTGCCGTGTCCTTAAGACCATCGTGTATGTGCTATGCATTGTCATTGTCGTTTTGTTGTTCCGTATGTAAGCAACGTTAAAGAAATGTTTCAGTATGTACAAACACGTTACTATGTTGGTTGTTTATTGGTAGTATGTACAATAGTATGTACAAACACGTTACTATGTTGGTAGTTTCGAAACGATAGACGTATTAATGACTATCATAACTATGTGCAATACTAACTTCCATGGAACCTGTGGTAGTATAAAATTAATGTGCAATGGTGAACTGCTGCGTTATTTAGCATCCTATCTCTCTGTTTCTGTGTTATTAATGTGTAATGGCTTATGAGTTTGTATATAACAACCGTATGTGTGATGGTAATATTTTGTAACCGAACATTAGTAATGGCTTCCATACGTACTTCTCCGCATACCCAATCCAAAAGCAAAGGCATTGTCACTGACAAGTCAAGCAGTCTTGAAGATACACACAATCATTTAAGCCACAAGGCCACATGGGACAGTGCCTCAACCCGAGTTTTCCTGCAATTGATTGCGAATGAGATAACTAAAGGCAATCGCCCATTCCTAGTCCTCAGCCAAGCAGGGTACAAGTCCTTGGCAAGAAAATTTGAGAGAAAAACAGGAAGAAAACATGCACTGAAACAGTTGAAGAATAAGTACATGCGTTTGAAAAAAGAGTGGAAAGCGTGGACAAAGTTGATGGATTCAAGCAAAGGAGTGTTAGGGATAGGGTTTGACTGTGACACCGGTATGTTTCAGGCGCCTGAGGAGTGGTGGGACAAAATGGAATCGGTAAGTACATGTACTCTTATATTTCATATGTGTCATTTACCAGTACATTTTTAACTTTTGTAGTTAAATTTTTATTAATTATATGAAATGTAACATCATTCTCTTTCATATATCTCTATTTGAACAGATAAACAAGGTGTGTGCCAAGTTTAGGAAAAAAACCTTGGAACATCGTAACTTGATGGAGACCGTCTTCATGGGGGCATCAGCTACTGGGAAGCACCATTGGACCCCGGGCGAGGAACCTCCTGAAGTTGCTGAGGACTCATCTGATTCAGTGCACAGTTTGGGGGCCTAGCCATTTGCTGATCCGATACCCGCAGGAGTACAGGACGTGGATTCAGATTCTTCACTAGAGCATGTTCCGATCGAAAAGGGGAAAAAGAGAAATACGCCATCAAGCAGTGTTTCAAAGTCCAAGAAGGCAACAAGTGGAGCGTCAATTGTTGTGGAAAGCATGAACACTCTGACAGATGTGGTGCATACAAAGAATCAGCAGGTTACAGTGAGGCACGTCACAGGCAAAGAATCACTTTTTACTATTTCAGAGTGCATGCATCGCCTGACAGGTATTACATCGCTGGTTGGTACGCCCTTATTCCACTTCGCCATATCACTTATGGATAACGCCGATTTACGGGAGGTGATGATGTGCCAGCCTGATGACGACTCTATCATAGGGTGGCTTACCCAGAAGCAGCTCCAGTGCACTACGTCAGCGCCTTTTGCAAATCTGTTCGGGGCTCGCCGGATGTGATGTAGCGCTGTTACGAGTGTTGAATATGCCTTTCCTTCTCTTGCATTCTATAAACTTTTACTTATGTTTTTTGTTGGCACTGTATTAAAATAGGATGGTTGTGTGTGCATTTTTTTTTATCTTTCATTCGTTTATGTTTTTTCTTGCAACGTATGGTTTCCAAAACTTTTAGGTATGGATATGAATGGGACATGAATGGGTTGCTGTTATGAAATAGGATGGTTGTGTGTGCATGCTTTGTGAGACATGAATGGGATGCTTCTGTTCAAATTAAATGTATGGATATTTTGTAGAATTGGGTACAACGGATTTCCTTGCTAGCTTTGTGTATGTTTATATTTTTCAAAGTACGATGTTAGTTTCATATCTTCTGTTCAACTTTTGTGGTTGTCACCATCATGGTCGCCCTGTATCACAAAAGTTTAGCAGGTTCACAATTTTCCCATTTTTCATATCATTATGCGTTAAAAAATACATTTGTGACGGCAGTCCGTAAATTGGGTTGTGAACATATTGAATTTTTAGTATTGCAAATTTTGAAATTAATTGACTCGATGAAGAGGAAGCAAACTGATTGAAACAGTGCCACTCTTGTAGGTTTCGCATCAACGAAGACGTAATGAATCCCTGGGATGGAAGCTACAACGACAGAATAATGGAAATGCTTAATCAAATGGCAGTCCAGGTGCAACAAGAACACAACTGCACATTTCTACAAGCATGCCAGTATGCGACAGAGTGGTACCAAAAACACATGGCTAAAACGCCATGTCGCACTTCTATACTGATCGGGAATGCATGGATATCCGAACTATATGCTGGCCATATGGGCCGATTTGAGGAAAACGTGTCCATGCTGAAGGAAGTTTTTCTCGCCCTGTGTGAAACATTAGTAAATGATTTTGGGTTACAAGTCCCGCAACGTCCACATGGTTTAGCTGTTGAAGAAAGCGTTGCAATGTTTATCCATGTGTTGAAAGGGAAGCAAAATCGGGAAATCCAAGAACGGTTCCAACATTCAGGGGAGACTGTGTCTCGGCACGTGCATAACGTATTAACTTCCACAAAGTAGTTCACTGTTGTTCATTGCCGGCCCACATACAATCAGCATCGTATACATCCATACGTGCGGTCTAGACGGAAATACCTACCGTTCAAGGTACTACCGAAATACATTCTCATATACATAAAGAGTGTCTATTATTTTGTTTTTATTACTAACTGGACGTGACGTATGGAAAAAACAAAACATCGTATATTTTTTTAAACAACAAAAGAATTGGGTTGTTTGTAGGACTGCATTGGCGCAATAGACGGAACACATGTAAGTGCATGGGTTATGGGGCCAGATGCAGCAACATATTTCGGTAGGAAATACTGTCACACGCAAAATATCATGGCTGCAGTCGATTTTGACATGTGTTTCATATTCAATTCGTGCGGATGGGAAGGAAGTATGCATGATAGTCGCATATTCAACGAGATACTAACTAATGACAATGTCCCATTCCCACATCCTGACGAAGGTAACACATTCCGATGTTTGTGGATTTAGAGGGTTCTCTGTACAAATTTTAGGTGTCATACATTATTGTCATGTCTGCAGGCAAATATTATCTTGTCGATTCTGGTTATCCAAACCGGACAGGGTGCTTAGCACCATTCAAAGGCCACCGTTACCACCAACAAGAATTTCGAGGTATTGCACGGAACAGGACGGCAAACACGCCAAGGGAGTTATTTAACAAAGTGCACTCGTCCTTACGCAGTGTGGTGGAACGCACCTTCGGTGCCTGGAAAAATCGATGGGGGTTTATTCGAGACATGCCTCGGTATGACTTTGCAAATGTGCAAGTTCAGTTAGTAGGTGCGTCAATGGCATTACATAATTATATACGGCGCAACACAGGTAACCCAACAACTGTTCACCCAATCTGTGACGAGGAAGAGGCTATGACAATAGTAAATGCCATACCAGAAGTTGAACATGACGAGGATGGTTTAATGGTTGGGGATGAGGACCCACATATGGCATTGGGACGCCTTCAAATACGCGACAAATTATGTTACATGCGTAATAACGGGATGTTAGGAAATATATAATAGTCGACCTAATTTCCGTAGGGTTGTAACATTGCTAATGACACACGTGGAACAGACTGTATTGAAATATATTATCATGTACAATATGTATGTGTGTACACGGGGATATACCCCCTTCCAGTTGGTGACGTGCCGCACTCTGAAAAACCAAAATTCACAAGATCGGAAATGCTTAATCCATTTTTTTAAAATGTAAAATAAAAAATGAGAGTGAATAAGAAAATGACAAAATCGTAAATTTTTAAAAAAAAATCGAAAAAAATACGCCTCATTCAAAAACATTTAAAAAAAATAACATGAAAACATAAATCATCATTCGCCACGTAATTTACAAATAAATGAAACACATAAATAACAAAAACAAGTGCTTCTATAGCAATAAAAATAAAGAAAAAGAACTAATTAATGTAAAAAGAAAAAAACAAAGACAAAAACATAAATTTAAAAAAATAAAAAAAATTTAGCAAAATACGCCAAATCCAAACCCAAAATAAAAAAATTAAAACAAAAAAAACACGATGAAAGCAAAAAATGCCAAATCCCCTTCCAAAATAAAAAAAAAAAATGGTTCGAAAAATACACCAAATCCAAACCCAAAATAAAAATATGTAGGTGTCACGTTACGTTACGTTTATGTAAGTGTCATCACGTCACGTTACGTTTATGTAGGATCTTGTGGAATACATTCCTATCTAAATAGAACTTGAGACTCAATAAAAAATTATACAGGACTTAGCCTAACATAAGTATCTGAAAAAGGACTTACAAATAAGTCTCCCTAATTTTTATTCATGCAATATATATATATATATATAATATTGGCTTTTCCTCGCAGGAGTTTTGTGAGACAATATTTAAGCGACAAATTGGTGAAGAAAAAATTTCTTGAGAAAATCTCTAGTGACTAAGCCAGCCTTTTGGATACAATTTTTTTGTCATATTTTGAAGAAAAAATATGTTCTTTCTAATTAAGTCAAACCTTTAACTTCGTATTTTTGGAAAGTGGATCCACTCTCACTTTTAAAGTTTGAGGAACATTTATTATCACTACTATCGACGACTGCCCTCAGTTTTAACACCCATTACATCAATTTTAACACCGATTACATCCAATCATCACCTTAGTATGTTCTATCTAACATGGCACGACACAACACAACAACTACAATCACCACCAATATACAAGAAGTAAGAAAATTTTAGCATTCAATTTTTAGTATTTGATTTTTAATTTTTCGACTTTCTCAAACATATTAGTAACAAAATAAATAGAAAAAATTTGAAATCTCTTTCTTTCTTTACTTTTAAAATGATATACTATGGAGTAATCTGAAGGAAAATGAAACATAATGAAGATCCAAATTTCAAAATTATAGTCTGCAAGAAAATTGACCAATACAGACCTATGAAAGAGAGAATGCAAAAGAGATAGCCATGTATTAAAGAATGTCAAAGATGACAAGCAAAATTGGAAGAGTGGGTTTGGGACCTTACCTGCAATGGGAGCTTCAAATTTTTTGTCATTGCTTCCATTTTCTAGATCCACAACAAAATTATACCATTTTACTTGAAGAAAAATCATAATCTTGGTGCTTATTTTTCTATTTTAAAGATTAAATAATTTACTTTAAAAGTACAAATTGAAAATATTGAGGAGCTAGATTATAATGCTACATTGTCCACAGTACAAAAATATAAATATACATATATATATATATGTATTGTATATAATATGAAGGGAATATACTAAGATTCTAGAAGATGTCATGGAGGATTTTATATATATATATATATATATATTTGTATTTTTAATCTGTAAGGAAAATTTTTAATAATTTTAAAACAGGTGATTTCATTGAAAAGTACACTAGAATCACAATTACAAGAAGAAGCTATGGAAAAAGTGATGATATTTTTTAAATTTTGCACTAAAATAAAGATACTTCCAAAAAATATTTTTCATTGTTTGGGCTTTACTTTTGCCAATGATTGGCTTGAGCATGTACCAATCTGCTTATTCAAATTCAGAATTACATGAAAAATGATCCAGTTTTCATCAATCTGAAATTAATTTTTGAAAGTAGCACTGAAATGTTGTTTACAAAAAAACTAAAAATTAAAGAGCTTATATCATGTTCAAAGGAAGGTATAGGTCAAAGGCATACATGAGTAATCATACAACGTTTTGCTATGTTTTCTTTACTTTAGTATTGTGAATGCACAGGAATTGACTCCTCGCAGATGCATATAATGCGCAATTACATATTGTATTAGTTGATAGATAGATGACTAGTTTTTGAAGTTCTAATATCTATGTGTATTGGACATTGATCAATTTGTGATTGTATGATCAATATTGTTAAGTATCCTGAAATTATTAAAATCGATGGCCAACTTACTTAAAGTATAGCACATAACAAGAATTTTGAAAGTGTACAACCTCAATCCAAAATTCTTAAAACTACTTTTTTGTAATTAATAATTTTTCTTTTAAAAATATTACATATAATTTTATATTTTACTTTATTTTGACACTCGTAAACGTAAGTGTGTGGATCTCATGTGCATTTATTAATGTGAGTCTTGTTACCTTGTGTTTTAGGACTGAAAATATAAGATAAGAAAAAAGATTAGCATTACTTCTTCTTTTTTTTCTAATAAAAAAACAAAAATAAAAAAAATACCACATAAACATATCTAATCTCAAGAAATCGAAATGCGAAATCAACTAAACCCATCAATAGTATCCACTACAAAAACAAAAAATAAAAGTACGATCTACAAACAATATTAATGTTGTGTTTGGTTGGAGGATTTAAGAAGGGATTTAAAAAAAGAAAGGGAAGAGGTGTATGAAACTGTTGGAAATAAAATGGATCACACAAAGGCTAGAGAGATTGAAAGAGGGAAGATGAATTCTTAACACTAAAATATTTTGATTTCACTTACTTAAAACACTTAGGTACATGGGTTATTTATAGTCTCTAATGAACTAGCCAAGAGACTAATACATCTTCCACATCCAACATACCATACATGAATCTTCATGGATACATTAATCCTAGGAATACATGAATCTCAAAAATACATGAACATTGACAATACATGAATAAAATATAAATAGATACTTCTAGAAAATGTATAAATTAATTGAACTAAAATCATGTTTATTATTTCAACACCCCCTTTTAAACTTGACTTTTAGTAACTCCGAGCAGGGTCCGAAACTTGGGGAAGTCTTCATACTTGAGAGGCTTTGTGAATATGTCAGCAAATTGATTATGAGATTTCACAAACTTGAGTTGTACCTCCTTCTTCGCAATGCATTCTCTAACAAAATGATACCTCGTATCAATATGTTTACTTCGATCATGAAACATTGGGTTCTTGGCCAAGGCAATTGTTGATTGGTTATCAACCAAGATCTCCGTCGCTTCCTCTTGTGCAAATTGCAAATCCTTTATCAAATTCGTCAGCTAAATTGCATGACAAGTGTATGATGTAGCAGCAACGTACTCAACTTCACAAGTAGAAAGTGCTACTAGTGGTTGTTTCTTTGAACTCCAAGTAAAAGATGTATTTCCCAAGAAAAACACAAAGCCAGTAGTGCTTTTTCTATAATCCAAGTTTCCAGCCAAATCACTATCACAATCGCCAACAACCTTGTACTCATTTGAGGATGAATAAGATAAGCCAAAATTAATTGTTCCTTTAACAAAACGAATAATTCTTTTCGCAGCCTTAAAGTGAGTCATTGTGGGTGCTTCCATAAAGTGACATACCAACCCAACTCCAAAAAGAATATCTGGTCTTGTGCAAGTCAATTACCGTAAACTTCTAATTAGACTCTTGAAAAGAGTTGCATCAATATTTTCTCCATCTTTGTACTTTGTAAGCTTGACTCCACATTCCACGGGGGTGTTAACAAGCTTGCAATCAATCATCTTGAATTTCTTGAGTATTTCGTTTGCATATCCTTCTTGAGAAATAAATATGCCATTCTTCATCTACTTGACTTCAATGCCAAGGTAGTATGCCATGAGTCCAATATCAATCATCTCAAATTGTCAAATCATTGCTTTCCTGAATTCCTCAAACATGCTTGGATTGTAACGCCCTCAAAATAATAACATTAAACCAACATTTTAGACATGCATTGATACAAAAGAAATCACCCATTTCTATTCGTCAGAGTAATTCTTACAACTGTATTACATGTTAACAACAAAAGCAAATGCCCTAAGGGCTTACAGCTTTCCAAGTTAACACTTGGTTATAACAAGGAAGAGTACTAACTCAATACATATTAAGCCCTTGGCTTGAATTTACATGTAATACATCAGAATAAACAAAAGAAAGAGTCTTCAACTCTCGTCATCATCCAAGCTATGACCTTGGAGGTGGCATACTACCTGTACCTGAAAATAATGTCCCATAAAGGGTGAGCCAACGCCCAGTAGAGATATGCTAAACACAGTATGAGCAATGACTAAGACATTAGCAATTGATAAATGTTCAACTTTCATAAACCAATTCATAATCCATTTCCCTTTCATGATCACTATGTTCATGTTTCATTTCAGTTTTCATTTCTTATCAATTTCACAATTTACATCAATGGCTCAAAACCTAGCCAACCACTTATATGAGACAATGACTCATATTAAACATATCCCATTTTATAATAGATAAACATATTAGTTGTATCAACATCTCAACAGATAAGCATACAAGCTGTATCCACATTTCAACAGATATGCATATTAGCTATATCAACACTTCCAATGACAAGCATATGAGCTGTATCAACACTTCCAAAGATAAGCATAAGAGCTGTATCAACACATTATCTGACAAGCATATGAGCTGTATCAGTGGAGTCCATCCCCTATCTCCTCCCAAACAACATCCGGTTTAGAGGTCCATCCCCTATCTTCCCCTAAACCGTGGAGTACATCCCCTAACTCCTCCCACACACACACAACATATATACACAAAGGTCATATACGCAATCAATCAATACATAACGTTAATGTATTCTATCAACCGTCATACTCAATGACATATCCAATTGATTAGTTTTAGTTTGCCTAATCATCATGCCTTGTCTACAACAACCAAAACTACCCTTCACCGGTAGTCCAAGTAATTATTTCTAAACAGATAATAAAAGCTCCAACAGATAAAATATCGATGTTTTCAAAAGTGAGCGATTAATAAATCTAACTCCACTATTCAACCATATAATGAACCGATTTCATTATTTCCAACTCAATTCCATAAGTTTACAATTTTTCCCAAATTAATTATGCCAATTAATTTATATAACAAATTAGGGTTTTCTAACCCATTTCCCAATATTGACCCAATGGACTAATATCAACAACCAACAACTATATCATCACTTTGAAAACCAAAATACAAATTATGAGCCCAAAATCACAAAACCCTTTTTACACATTTTGAAACCTTAAGTCCCAAAATTTCCCAAGTTCAACACTCTATCAAAACAACTAAAAATCTAGGTTAAAGACCATAAGAGTGAGTAGGAATCCCTACCTCAAAAGATGACGCCCAACGAAGAAGATGATGAAAACGAACTTGCTCCAAACCACGAGTTTCACGGATCAAAAGATAGCCCTCGATGATCAACAACTCTTTTGTAAAGGCCAAAGGTGAGGGAAGCACCCTAGCTAGATCAATACTTAGAGAGAAGTTAATGTTTTAGAGAGAGGAGCTCTCAAATGGCTTTTTCGGAAAAGTAAGAGAGAGAAAGAGTGAAAAAAGTGATTTAAAACTGTCCGACAGCCAACTGATATACGACATTCCCGCTCGAGCGGAAAACACAACGCTCGAGCGTCAAGAACAAAAACTAGGTCCGCTCGAGCGCAAAAGGGCTCGCTCGAGTGCTAAGACACAAGAATAAAGCACATCCACTCGAGCGCGAAAACCAGTCCACTCGAGCGTAGATTTCCCCCTCCCAGAACTTACACCGAAAAGGTACTACCCGCTCGAGCGCCAGAGTACCCGCTCGAGCGCCACCCGTCGAGCGTAAAGAAACCCGCTCGAGCGTAAAAATCACACCTGTAGAAGTTTTGCAGGGACACAAAAAACTGAGAGTTTGCAATCTCCGCTCGAGCGCTAGAAGACCCGCTCGAGCGGACCGCCTAAAATCTGGGCAACAAAGAATTGAAACCAAAGCCTAACCAACCTGTAACAACTCTGCCAAATACATCCTAAAACTCAATGAAGTGGAATTAAAGGATGACAACAAGATAGATACAACTACCAACTTCACGGAACCGAGTCCGGAACACAACAGAATAGTAAAGGGACAACCGGGATCACTATATGGATTGTTTCTTGTAAAAATAAGATCATCCACATACAAGCAAACAACTAAGACATCTCCATTTCCATGCACTTTAGAGTAAAGAGCATGCTCAAATGGGCATTTAGTGAAACCATCCAATATGAAATACTTGTCAATTCGAGTATTCCATGCTCTTGGTGCTTGTTTCAACCCATATAACGCTTTCTTTAGCTTGAAAACCTTATCTTCTTGGCCTGTTATCATGTACCCCATAGGTTGATTGATGTACACTTCTTTCTCAAGAAACCCATTCAAGAAAGCAAACTTGACATCCATTTGATAAATTTTCCAATTATTGTTGGCGGCAAGAGAAATGAGCAACCTTACAATTTCTAAACAGGCAATAGGGGCAAATACCTTGTCATAGTTAATCCCAACAAGTTGACTATAACATTTTGCCACTAATCTTGATTTGTATCTGTCTACCTCTCCCTTTTCTCATTCTTCTTTTCCTTGTATACCCACTTCACGCCAATGGCTTTTTGTCCTTTTAGAATAGTAGTGAGCTCCCATGCGTTGTTCTTGTTAATGGAATTCATCTCCTCATCCATGGCAATTCTCCACTTCTCATCTTGTCTAGCATCTTTAAATTGCAAAGATTCACTATCAACAAAAAAACAAAACAAATCCATAGGTTCAGTTACCTCATAGACTTCATCGAGGCTCCGCATTCGGGCCTTCTCTCACTTGAGCTTCTTTCTGACGATGACGGTTCATGATGATGAGGAGGAGATAGTGGAGGTGTAATAGGCTCTTCTAGCAACTCAGAAAGTGATTGCTCTTCTTCAAAAATGGGAAAGAAATCATAACTTTCTTCTTCTTGAGTATTCTAATCCCATGTGCTCTCTTCATCAAACTCCACATCTCTGCTGATGATGATCTTTCTCGTAATAGGATTGTAGAGCTTGTAGCCTTTTGAACTTGAATCATACTTGATGAAAATGTATTTCTCACTTTTAGAATCCAGCTTGGACCTTTATTGATCTCCATGAGCATATGCAATGCTTCCAAATACACGCAAACGTGAGACATTGGACTTTATTTCACTCCAAGCTTCTTGTGGTGTCATGTTCTGTACACTTCTTATAGGACATCGATTTGACAAATAAACTACAAAATCCACAGCCTCTACCCAAAATTCTTTTGGTATTCTCCTACTCTTCAACATGCTTCTTGCCATGTTAAGGATTGATCTATTCTTTCTCTCGGCAACACCGTTTTGTTGTGGCGATCTTGGAACCGTTAAAGGATGACGAATCCCATTGACTTCGCAAAACACTTTAAATTTATATGATGTGAACTCGCCTCCTCTATCGGATCGTAAGGCTTTAATGACATAGCCACTTTGCTTCTCAACCAATGCCTTGAATTTTTTGAAAACTCCAAAAGCTTCGAATTTTTCTTTCAAAAAATAAACCCAGATTTTTCTGCTAAAATCATCAATGAAAAGCAGAAAATAAGTGTTCTTACCAAATGATGATGGCTTAATTGGATCGCAAATATCCGTATGCACAAGCTCTGGTGGCTCCGTAGCTCTATTAGTGGATTCTTTTGGAAAGGACTTCCGGAATTGTTTGCCAAATAGACACCCCTTACATAGTTGTTTCGGATGGTTGACAAAGGGAAACCCCATGGACCATCTTTATTTTGGCCATCAACTTTAGTCCTCTAAAATTCAAGTGTCCAAGCCTCATGTGCCAATACCAAGACTTATCTTTCACGGTTGCATTCAAATACTAGGCCATGTCGGTTTAAAGATTCAATAAGAACATTCTATTTTGGGTCATTGAAACTTTAACAACCAAATTATTCATTTCATCTCTTAGAGAAAGGGTACGGTCCTTCATTTGAATTTCATAACCCTTTTCTAAAAGTTGACCCAAGCTCAAAATATTATTTTTCATTTTGGGCACAAAATATACTTCAGACATAATTCTATAATCCTTATTTTTCAAACGAAGTAAAATTGTACCTTTGCCCATTATTGGAACTGTTGAGGAGTCTCCAAAAGTAACTTGACCTCTCCAAGTTTCATCAAGCTCCACAAATTTGCTTTTATCACCGCACATGTGATTACTTGCATCATTGTCAAGATACCATAGATTTGCTTCTAAATCTTCATTGGCTTTGATGGCTAGCAATAAAGTAGGCTCTTCTACTTCATCCTTTTGTTCAACAAGATGAGCTTTTTCTTCAAGATTGTTAGTAGCATCTTGGCATTCCGAAGCATAATGGCCATATTGGTAGCAATTATTCAACTTAAGACTTATCATATCTTCTTGAGAATTTTCCTTGTCCTCTAGCTTTTCCTCTTCCACTCATTCTTGATGATGAGGATTTGTTTCTTTCTTTTGAAGATTGGTTTCTTCCTTCTGACTCATTGACAAATGAGCCACAACCACCTCTTCCACCTCTTCCGTGACTACATCCAGGTGATCATCCTCGACCTCTTTGGCCTCTTCCATCTCTAGAAGAGTGTTTTGTTTTACAAAACATGTTCCACAGTCTCATTTGAATTTTTTTTTTAGCCTTTACTGATGAGCTTGTAGAGATCCCGAGAGTTGATCAATAGTCATGGACTCCAAATCCTTTGACTCTTCAATAGCCACCACAATATGTTCAAATTTTGGTTGCAACGAGCACAAAGTTTTCTCCACTATGCAAACATCTGGTAAATCTTCTCTATATCTCTTCATTTGATTCACAATGGCTAATACTCTTGAGAAATAATCCGAAACAGACTCAGATTCTTTCATTTGAATACTTTCAAACTCACCTCAATGTTTGAGGTCGAACTTTCTTCACCTTGTCAACTCCTTTATAACTATTTTGGAGAAGCTCCCATATTTGTTTTGCGATGGTTGCATTTGCCACTTTCTCAAACAAAGGATCATCTAAGCACTGATGGATGAGAGCAAGGGTCTGCTTATCTTTTTTCTTAGATTTTTGCAAGGCATCTTTCTGACATGTATTCCTAAGATGAATGTATTTAGGAAGATTCATGTATGGTACATTAGATGTAGAAGATATATCGGTCTCTTGGCTTGTTCATTAGAGATTATAAATAACTCATGTATCTATGTGTTTTAAGTAAGTGCAATCAAAATATTTGAGAGTTAAGAATTCCTCTTCCCTCTTTCAATCTCTCTAGCCTTTGTGTGATCCATTTTATTTCCAACAAAGTGGTATCAGAGCATTGGGCAGAAATCACATTGCGTGAGCATCTGCAGGGACCATCGCAATGCTTTGGTTTAATTAAATAGTTGGATTCCCCTTGTCCGTACCAATTATGAGTTAACTGTTCGCTGCCTAGGGAAGGCCCCGCAAAGAACCGCTCCCAAACATCTTGTAATCCAAGCACAGTCTTCATCCGAATTGACCAATTGTTGTACTTATCTTTCTGAAGCTGGGGAAACTAGAAACCCATCACACCATACAACCTGACTCTAATACTACTCTGTTGGAAATAAAATGGATCACACAAAGGCTAGACAGATCAAAAGAGGGAAGAAGAATTCTTTACTCTCAAATATTTTGATTACACTTACTTAAAACACTTAGGTACATGAGTTATCTATAGTCTCTAATAAGCAAGCCAAGAGACCAATCTATCTTCTACATCCAATGTACCAAACATGAATCTTCCTAGATACATTTATCCTAGGAATACATGAATCTCAAAAATACATGAATATTGACAATACATGAATAAAATATAAATAGATACTTCTAGAAAAAGTTTAAATTAATTGAACTAAAATCATGTTTATTATTTCAACAAAAACTAGGTGAAATGTAGGTATCTTTTATTCATATTTCATCTTCCTTTTCTATTTCCCTTTTCAAATCCTTTCCCAAATCTCCTAACCAAACACAACGTACATGGTAATGAAAAACAAAATGTAGCACCTGTATCCTTCAAAGCTTATGGGAAAGTGTATTCGAATCTTTTATTTTTATTTTGGAAATCTTTGGTGTTGTTATGGGTTGGTTTTGGAGGAGTATAATCCGATTTAAACTTGTTGGGTTTGGTTGTTCACACTTGTTCTTGTCAAAAGTTCCTTGGAGACTTAGAAATTCTATTCTAGGGTCGACACCAGCCTTCCTAAGGGTCGACCCTTACCTGTTAGTGAAGTTTCTGGAAGTGGCCTATTACTTTATTTGACCTTAGAGCTATTCTTTAATACTATAAATAGGCCCAAACGACTTTTCTCTCATTATTTTTCCTCTCATTTTCCTCTTAAACCGTGATTTCTCTCTTCTCTCTCTAAAACTCAAACTTTTTCACTTAAATCTTTAGATCTACTCACCTAGAGTGATCTTTTCACCTTGCTCCTTTGAGATTAAGTGTAGAGCTTGTCGAGGGCTTCGTTTTGATCGGGACAAAACGTGGTTTCACCGCTATTGACTTTTGAGCTTTCCCTCTTCTCTCTCATCTAAGCTTGAGGTAGGGATATTCTACTCTTTAATATAGGTTTTAACCTAAATATTTTTCATTTTCTATAAATGGTGGGATTTGGTAAGATTTGGTTGAAGTTAAGGTTTTGGTTTAAATTTTGAAAGAAGGGTTTCCAATATTTGACTTCATATATGTAGATGAGGGCTTGATTATGGTATTATAAGAAAATAAATGGTGAGATTGGGTCTTGGAGATGATATTAGGAAAAGGGAAAGGTTTTGCCCTAATTTGTGTTAAATGACTATTTTGAATAAATAACGAAATTGACATGGGAAATATGAAATTGGAAGGGTGTATGATTGAATGGTGTAGTTGGGTTTGTTAAAATACTCACATATGGAAATTTGATAAATTATCTGTTTGATAGATTGTATATCTATTTAGAAATATCTGTTTTGGGCTATCGGTGGAGGATAGCTATGATTGTTGTAGAAACTACATGTGGATTAGGTGAATTGAAACTAATAAATTGAATTATGTCATTGATTATGATGGTTTGATTAAACCATTGAATATATGATTTGATTAGTCATTGTATATGACATGTTTAAATACATTTTATATGTATCATTGTTTGGAAGGAGATAGAGGATGTACTCTATTGTTTTGGAGGAGACAGGGGATGGACTCCATTGAAAATTAAGTTGGCCGGAGTGTTCAGGGTGAAAGTCCCAAAATCTTATATACATATGGGTGCCAGTTCCCTCGGATGTGATTCCGTAAAATGGCAAGAAATAGAAGTGTTGGATTGATGAATATATTGAATTATGAACCATTGAGTTGTAGTCTCATTTTGGTTGTTTTGATAATAATGAATTTGGTTAATAGATTTACCTAAAATGAATTGAGGTATTGGTTATCTATATTGAATGGTCTTGGAAAGAATATGTGTTGGTTAAGAATATTGCACATATATCTGATACTTATGTCTTAGTTAAATCTCATATATTGTTTTTGCATATCTCTACTGGACTTTGACTCACCCTACTTGGGAAACCATTTTCAAGTACAGGTGACATGCCACCCCCAAGGACATAGCTTGGGAGGTTTAAGAGCTGAAGGCTCCATTTTGTTGTTTTGTTTGTGTTAAATGTTTATTAAAGCCGAGGGCTTTGCTTGTATAGAGACCTGGACTCTTCTTTTGTTGTAACAAGCAAAGTCTTGGAAAGATGTAAGCCCGTAGAGCATTTATTTTGTTGTTATCAATTAGAGTTACATGCTATAGTTTCAAGATGGACATTTATGAAAGTGTAATGCATGTAATATCTTTTGTAATGTAGACTCTGATGAATGAAAATATAACATTTCTATCATATTTGTAGATCTTATGCATGGTTGATTTATATCATTTTTTTGAGGGCATTAAACAAAATGGGAAACATAATATATATATATATATATATATATAATTTTGGATCTGCAAAGAAAATACCATTGATATAATGTAAAGAAAGCTGACAGAGAAACACTAGGAAAACTACTTACCCAATACATAAAAATCTCAAGAGTTATTCACCCAAAGATGTTGAGAGCTTGCCAAACATATATTCCATAGTAGTACAAATAAAATTACCAAGATGGGTTAACAATCTCCCTAAGATGATAAATAAAGTCAGAAATATTAAGTTGTGAGAGAGAGAGAGAGAGAGAGAATTAAATCAACCACCTCCTCCTATTTCTACCATTTGAAGATTGAACATAATGTTAAGGTCTGCAAAAATTGCTTTCCCAACGAATTTTTTTTTGTAAATTTATTTTAAGTTTTTTCAATTTGAAAACATACTACCAATCAAATAAAATCTTCAAAAGGGGAGATGAAATGAAACCCATTTCATTAATCCCCAACAGAGTAGGGATTTTGAACAACGAACCACATACTTCTTCACTCCAATAGCAAGAAAAGCAAGTGATTAGTATTTTTTCTTTGGAAAAAGAATGAAAAACATTGTGCTCAAGAATCTCATGGAGGATGTATAGTACGAAAACACACACACACATATAATGTAGAGAGAAAATGACATACTTGAAACTAAAGGTTTTTGTTTGTGCCATAGTCATGGTACAATGGAGTAAGGTTTTACTGTGCTTGTCAATTATATATATTTCTCTCTCGCGTTGCAATGCAACTGATTTGATAGCTCAGTTTTTAAATCTTTTGAAAATATATCTTTAAGGCAAACTTTTTTTGATTTCTGCTTTTACATGACCTTTTGTATAGGTGTTTGTAGGCCATGTTTTGGGAGTTATTTTGTGATTTGTTGATATATCTTGCGAATTATTATTATTATTGTTGTTGTTGTTGTTGTTGCTATTGTTGTTTGTGATTAAGGTTTTTTTTTTTTAATAACATTTCTTTCCCTTATAAAAAAAAAGAAAAAGAAAAAAAAAAGAATGATGAGAAGATTCAATCAAATGTTGGTATCATTTGTTAAGGTAGAACCCGTTATGAATAATAATGCTACATTTTTCTTTGAGTCTAAAAAATTATTGAGTAGTTTTAGAGTATTATATGATATTAAACATCTATTATTATTATTATTATTATATAAAGAGAATGCTTATTTTGTATAAACTCTATTATATATATATATATATATATATATATTTGCCCTTCATATAATTGCTACATTTAATAACTATCAAATAATTTTTTTAAATGATTTTTCTCATCATTAAAGTGTCAAAAATTGCTAAATGATTTTCTTAATTTATCATAACTATAATAATAATAAGTCTGACTCCTCTTCAGTTTGCAATCGGATTGAAGGGTACTACTGTTGGGTCATGGTGGACCTAAATTAAGAACCATCGCGATAATTCAAACCGTTCAATGTGTAGAGCTCATTGAGTTATTTCTATAAATAATCAACTTTATTGGATATTGATAGCCATTTGATCATATTATATTTCTATTAACAATTTACTTTGAAAATCATACTTGTCGTTGACTAATGTCTATTAATATCTAATCAATGTAATTTTTTTTATAAGAATAATGTAATAAACAAACTGTACACATTGAATGGTTTGAATTATTAAGATGAACCCAAATTTGAACTCCCCACACCCAATAATACTGTCTAATCTAATTACGGACCAAAAAGGAGCCTGAGGCATAATAATTTGATAAGTCTCATACACAAAATTCAAAATTCATTTAGCCCAAAAATAAAACACTTGCACCAATTAGTCTTATATGTTTTTAATTGTTACCAAAAAATCCTATTTTTTTTAAAAAAAAAAATTAAAGACGCTGTTACATCCCACCACTGTCGGACTTTCTTCAAACGGTCATTAGAGACTTGCTAGAATGTTCAACATCACCAGGAAGTTACCGGAATATTATTGAAAATTCATCGGAGTATCATTGGAATATTCTGAACATCACTGGAAGTCGTCAAAATGTCTAGAATGTTTGTTGGATGTCAAGAATATTGCCGAAGACTCACCAGAATATCTAGAATATTGCTGGAAAAAAAAAATAAATTGATAAATTAAAGTGAAAAAATATAGCAAAATGTGCTAAATATGATAAATTGAAAGAAGAAAGAATAACAAACAGCAATAATGGGGGGGACAAAAAAGTTATTTTCAATTTTTGTAGGGTTTAAGCAAATGATTTCTAATATTGATCAAATTGAAAAGTAAACTTTGAAACTATAAAATGTTACAGTTTCATAGTATGATTTTATTAAGTATTTATTCTTATTAATCAAATTGAAAAACATGTTATAAAACTGCAAAATTTTACAATTCTAAAGAAAGTTATGAAACTGCAAAATTTTATAGTTCTAAAGAATGATTCATTTCAACACACACAAAAAAACTACAATTTCCACCGCCTGTAATTAAAACTTGAAAACAATTTGTTCAGAACTTGAAAATCTTCTTCATTATAATATGAAAATAGAAGTGTGTAGTACAGAAAAAGTATTAAAACTGAGAGATCGACTGAAAAATACAAATATAGAGAATGCTTGTACTCCGATAACTATATTTTGGTTTAGATCTAGCCGGATTTAACGTAGATCTACTCAGATCTGATTTAACGTTGATTTAGCAAGATTTATAATGTACAAATCTACATCATATTTGAGTAAATCTACATCAGATTTGAGTTGATCTACTCATCTTCTTCGTTAGAAACTCATCTCTTTTGCCATCAATGAGCATGAAGTAAAGAGTTGGTGCTCGGTGGTTGCCCATGATCCCAAATCATGGTGGTCGCTAGTTGTCGGTAACTGTAGATTAGAAAGAGAAAGAAAAGAAAGAAGGTGTGGTCGTGGTTGTGGTCGTCGTTGATATCAGAGAAAGACAGATAAAAAGAAGAAGTAAGGTGTAATGAAAGAGGAGAAAATGTATAGGTATAGGACTTGAATTTATCTACAAATTTTTGTTTGGGTAATTTATCCTAGTAATAATGTTTGTCACCACTATATTGAACAACAACCAATTGGTCTCTCATCTCAGCGTGTGCTACTCACATTCTCACAATCACATGTGGGCCTTTAGTACCTTTGATTTGACTCCACAACTATCATTTTTTTTCTGCTCCCATATCGCTCCCACTTTCTCTTTGCTAAACACTAGATAGAATAACATAATCGCATGGGACAATTAAAGTAAAGTATTATCATTTGCACACAATCAATAAAAATGATATTGCAGTGACAATTTAAAATGGAGAAATATCACATCATTAATATTTTTAAAAATTATTATAAATATTAATAATAATTAAAAATTTAAATTTTTTCATGATTTTGTATGTTTTTTTAAATACCATTGTTTTGTATTTTTCCCATTTAAAATTTGGAGAAGGATTCCCTTTGATTTATAAAGCATTGTTTGAGTTTATGGAGTTCACTATGATCTTATTTTGATGATTTAAACTATTTATTTTGTCGAGCACTTCGTATATTTCATTCACATAAAAAAATTAGGTTAATTTGATAATTGTAACTTATTCAATTTATCACTTTTGTCATAAAATTTTTTTTTTTAAAAAAAAAAAGACGTTAATTGTGTTTTTCAAAATAAACCATCCATTTTTTTGGTGTCAAACGTAATAAAATTGAACATGTTACGATTATCAGATCTACCTAATTTTTATATGCGGATGAAATACACAAGTGTAATCAAAATGAACAGTTTAGATTATCGAAATAGAATTCGTAATAGATTCAATGGGCCAAAATAGCACTATCTAGTGGATCGGAGAGAAGCTGTCTATTTGTATAAAAAAAATTATTTGCATAGCACTGTTCTAGCCAAACATAGTATGTCAAATGTGAGGATAACTAAATAGGGTAATAAGTCTTACTTTTGAGACTTATTATCCATTAAGTTTTATTAATAGATTTATCAATTGATAAATTTATTAGTCTCTCTTATTTTTATAAATAAATTTACAATTATAAATTTATTAGTGAAGGTATAAATAAAAGTAATTAATAAGACTGATTAACAAGTATTTTTAAATAATATTATTTTTGTGTAATAAAATAAATAATACCTCACCCATCACAATGGGGAGTATTACACCAACTTTACAAAAGCCAATTTCCGTATAGCTCAACAATCCTTAATTACCTAGTACTAGTACATTGTACATTACTGAGAGGGTAATTTTTGGTAAAAATTGGGCCGAGCTATGAGATGGACTTTATGGCCCAAAGTATGAATGACTGGGTAAAAAGGCCGAAAAGTTACTCCGGCCCAAGAGAGATAAAGTTACTACGGCCCAAGAATTGTAAAGTTACTCTGGTCCGGAAGCAACTTGGAGTTAGGCCGGTCTCTGAGGTAGTCCGGTCATGATGTATTGAGGTTAGAACGGTCAAAACCTTACTACTCGGTAGCTCGGTCTAAACACACCATGGGTTGAACAAGAGAGAACTGAGATAAGGAGGAGTGAAAGCAAATACCGAGCTAAGGATAGTTCGGCCTACTCTGTGGCTCAGCATAGCCAGTTTTATTTCGGTCATATGGTAGTTCGGCCATGGTAAAAACCATCCCACTTGGTTTAAGCAGTGGGGGGGGTGTTAAAGGATAAGCATTATCCGACAGGAGTATGAATTCTAGAAGGACTCTACATGGAGGAGTAGAAGTCCTACTAGGATTGTGCCACACAAAAAAACCTATAAAAGCTCACAAACATCATTTTGGAGGAGGTGACAACACACAATTTTGCTTTCTGAATAAATTGAGCTTTGTTTATTTGTCAAGTTTGCTGACTTAAGCATCGGAGAGGTTTCCGACACACCCCCGCCGGCTAGCTCACGTTTGTGTTTTCAGGTGATAAAGCGACGTCGTACGGAGGAGCACGGATTTGATCAACAGGATTATACGAGAAGGTTTATTTCTTTCCCATACAATTGGCGCCGTCTGTGGGAATAACAGACAGAACAAAACCTCTTGATTAAAGCTTCTCCCCTTTACAATCAATGGCACACATTGAAGAATTGCCGCAGTCCGCCGTCGACGGGCTAACTCCAGATGGAGGCGCAAGACGTGAAGGACTACCTTCTGTCCCTCCCATGGTGGACTTGGAGTCCCAACGACATAACTCCATGAGAGATACTAGGGGAAGACGGACTCACAGCCCCCGTCAATCTCATTTTCAAAGTCCCGACAGGCAAAGGCGGAGGATTGACCCTCAAGCTCTGGAAGATCGCGTGAAAGAGCAAGATGAATTGATAAGAAAGATGGCGGCGGACATGGAGGCCTTGAAACGCCAGATGAAGAAAAAAGAAGTGGCGACAGGAGAGGGGCGCAAAAACAAGACGCCCCCTCGCCACTCAGAAAATCATAGTAGGAATACTACACCCTCGCAAGGAGAAAGCAGAAGCCTTAGGACAGGCGACACTCAATCCTGGTCTTCCAGAACTCGTCACTCCAGGTCTGAGAGGACGAGATCTGAAAGATCATACACTGAAGGAAGCACGTATTGGCCCTCGCATTCACACCAAATCAGATCTAGACAGACGGAATTACCCAGATCATCCGACTTACGAACCGTGCTCGAAAAGAAAGCACGATGCAAGGAGGATGCCAGGGCGCGGGATCCGCAGAGAGTTTCTTCCTTACAGTGGTTGGCTCCTCAGACGCATGGAAGCGTCGAGGTTGGAATGCCAATACCGCGCCCTGCCTACGAACCAACGGACAAGGCATTAACAAGGCTACAGACTTCACCGTTTGTTCCGACGATTGAAAATGCGCCCCTACCATCAGGCTTCCTTCAGCCAAAATTCACTACATATGAAGGGAAGACGGATCCCTATTCACACTGGAGCCACTTTCGCCAAGTCATGGCTGTATACAGGCGAAACGAGGCCTTAATGTGCATACTCTTCCCATCAAGTCTTGGCGACCTAGGCTTGACTTCGTTTGAGAAACTTCCTGAGGGCAGCATAGCCTCTTGGGCACAATTAGCAGAGGCCTTCGTAACAAGGTTCCGAACAAACACTAAAACCCCGGTGGAAATTGACCAACTGCTCTCCATCGACATGGGCGATAAAGAGACCCTCAGATCGTACAATAGTCGCTACTGGGAGACATTCAATCAGATTGGGGACTGCCCCACCAATCTTGCCATTGCACAGTATAAGAGAGGCCTTCCAGTTGGGAACAGACTAAGGGACTCGATCACCATGACGCCACCCCTCACTATGGAAGCCCTGATGGAAAGAGTGCATCAGCACATCAGGGTAGAAGAGGATGGTGCACATGCCAAAGCAAAATCTAGTGCGACCGCAGTACCAGAAAAGAAAACCTCAGCCAAGGTCAATGCAGTAGATCGTCAGAACAGAAACGGACGTGGCAGACGAGATAACAGAGAAGACCCGGATAAAAGATGGTTGAGAATCCACACTGCCATAACCACGGTGTTCAAGAAACCGATATATTGGATTCTGAGCGAAATAAGAGATGAGCCTTTCGTCAAGTGGCCAGCCAAGCTAAGAGAAGCCCAAAAGGACTATGACGAAAGATCGCGGTGCACCTTCCACAAAGAAAAGGGACACCGCACGGAGAATTGCACACCATTGAGACAACACCTGGAAGAGCTGGTGGCAGCAGGCCACTTGGACAAGTACATTGAAGGAGGGACGCAACCAGCCCCCCAGGATCACAATAACCCTAACGGGATGCCAGTCGACGCCCCACCTCAAGGCATTATCAATGTAATACATGGAGTTTTTGAGCCTGAGCATGTATGTGAGCTCAAGGGATCAATCAAAAAGGCTGAACACTTTAGAGAGGTGCTAAGTGCCCAACCTGCCATCAAGAAGGGGAAGACAGAGGCAACAAACGTCATGTCTTTTTCGGATAAAGACTTGGATCGAATATACTGTCCTCACAATGATGCTCTGGTCGTCACTCTCCGAGTCAAGGATTTTGACGTCAAGCGGATTCTGATTGACCAGGGTAGTTCATGTGAGATCATGTACTACGAAACATTTAAACAACTAAAGCTACAAGACAAAGACTTGGCGCCTGCAGTATCTCCCCTAATTGGATTCAACTCCATGCCAGAATGGCCCGTCGGCAAAATAATTCTTCCAGTCAGAGCAGGAAGCGTAACAAAACAAGTGGAGTTCTGGGTATTGAAGGTCCCCTCCACTTACAACATCATCTTAGGCAGAACATGGTTACACGCCATGTGTTCGGTGGCATCATCCTACCACCAGGTAATGCGGTTCCCCAACGACACCGGTATAATTGAAGAAGTCTATGGAGATCAGATCATGTCAAAGCAATGTTTCGCCACAGTAAATGGCAGCCGCGCTGCCAAAGGATACGTTCATTCGGTGGAAGAACCTGAAAGCAATGAACTATTCGCGGACGTCGGCAAAGAGGCTGATCAGAAAGCAGTGGAGGACTTGGTAGAGGTAAAAATAGATGAAAAGAACCCGGATAAGTTCTTCTTGATCGGCTCGTCGTTGTCCAGCACTGAGAGATTAGAGGTCTTGGAATTCTTGACCTCTAACATCGAAGTGTTTGCCTGGACACCCTACGACATGCCAGGCATTGATCCAAACTTCATCAGTCACCAACTCAATGTCCACCCATCTGCCAGGCCGGTCATTCAACGCACTCGCCGATCGGCACTTCACCATGCCGAAATAGTGGCGGAAGAAGTAGGTAACCTGCTGGAGGCAGGAGCAATTAGAGAAGTGCACTACCCAAAATGGATCTCCAACACGGTCGTAGTGCCAAAGAAGAATGGCAAATGGCGTGTCTGCGTCGACTACAAAACAGTCAACAAGGCATGCCCAAAAGACAGCTTTCCTCTACCACGGATAGATCAACTGGTAGACCTAACGGCGGGACACAACCGACTTAGCTTTCTGGATGCATACAGAGGCTACCACCAGATCGCCATGCATGAACCAGACCAGGAGGTCACATCCTTTACGACTCAGGTCATGCCCTTTGGCTTGAAGAACGCAGGGGCGACATTCCAACGGATGGTCACCAAGATGTTTGAACCATTGTTAGGCAGAACAATGGAGGCTTACATCGACGACATGGTGGTCAAAAGCAAAGATAAGAATGACCATCTCAAGGACTTAGGAGAGATGTTTGAAATCTTAAAGAAACACAAGTTGCGGCTCAACGCATCCAAGTGTGCATTCGGAGTAGGATCTGGCAAATTCTTGGGCTTCCTGGTGACAAACCGAGGTATAGAAGTAGACCCCTCTCAGATCAAAGCAATCCAAGATCTGGAGAGACCAAACTCAGTAAAAGAAGTACAGCATCTCACCGACATGGCAGCTGCACTCAACCGATTCATAAGCAGGTCGTCAGATAGACTACGACCATTTTTTCATGCTTTAAAGGCCAAGTTTGAGTGGGATAAAGAATGCGACCAAGCTCTGGAAAGCTTGAAGGAGTATATGTCTTCCCCACCACTGCTTGTTACCCCAGTACCTGGTGAAGAACTCTTCTTGTACCTGGCAATCTCTCAGCACGCAGTTAGCGCAGTGTTGGTCCGTGCAGAAGGAATCCAACACTTGCCCATCTATTATGTCAGCAAGACATTGCTGGGAGCCGAAACAAGGTATTTGCCACTGGAAAAACTGGCATTAGCCTTGATGATGGCCTCTAGGAAATTGGCACACTACTTTCACGCCCACACCATAGTCGTCCTCACAGCTTTCCCACTAAAAGCTTTGTTTGAGAGGGCGAACTTTTCTGGGCGAATTTTGAAGTGGGCAGTAGAGTTGGGACAGTTCGACATCGAGTTCCAACCCAGGACCGCAATAAAAGCCCAATCTTTGGCAGACTTCGTCGCAGAGTTTACTCCTGGAAGTCATCATATCTGCCCAGTCGACCTAACTGACACAACCGAACTAGGGACCGAAGTTGACGCCGGAATAGCGCAACCCCTAGTAGAAGATACTCAGTCAGACCCCAAGGCAGACCAGACTAAAGACAGCAAGGCAGAAGCTACACCAAACCAAAGCTCTCTGACAAAAAAAGACTTGGTACAATCAGATAACAAGGGGCAGACAGCAAGCATGGACCTTGAAGAAAACACCAGCAGCATTCTTGACCCCACGACATCATCTGACCCCTCCACTTGCTGGAAGTTGTTCGTTGGAGAGATGTGGAAGCTCTTTGTGGAGGGAGCATCCAACCGGCATGGTGCAGGGCTTGGCATAGTCCTCATCTCTCCAGACGGCCTGGTTGTAGAGCAAGCAATCAACCTTGACTTCCCAGCATCAAACAACGAAGCGGAGTATGAAGCGCTTCTCGCAGGACTCAAATCAGCATACTACATGAAGGCCACCGAACTAATGGTCTACAGCGACTCACAGCTGGTGGTAAATCAAATTTCTGGCGACTATGAAGCAAAGGATGATAGAATGGCCAAGTACCAAGAGTTGGTCAGAACAGAAATCAAGAAATTTGAAGTAGTAAGGATAGAGCAAATCAGCAGGGAGGAAAACAGCAGAGTAGACGAACTAGCAGGCTTCGCCTCAATGGCAGATTCCTCCATACCTCATCCACTACTAATCGACCACCTACCTAGACCAAGCATAGAAGACCCCGAAACAGAAGAGATATGTTGCACAGAACTAGGCCTCTCTTGGATGGATCCCATCATCCTGTTCTTAAAAGACGGCATCCTACCAGAAGAGAAAAAAGAAGCCAACAGAATAAGAGCGAAATCGCAGCGATTTTGGCTCTCCCCATCCTTGGCATTATACAAGAAGTCATTCTCAGGACCCTACCTAAAGTGTGTACATCCCAGCAAAGTAGAAGCATTCTTGTACGAGATACACGAAGGGGTGTACGGAAGCCATCAAGGAGGAAGATCGCTAGCTTACAGGGCCATTTCACAAGGATACTGGTGGCCATACATGCAGGCAGACTCAGAGAAGTATGTGAAGAAGTGTGAGAAATGCCAAAAACTCGCGCACCAAATACATCAACCAGCTAGAGAACTCCTACCATTGACTAGCCCATGGCCTTTCGCAATGTGGGGCTTGGACATAGTAGGACCACTTCCAATAGCACCCGGCAACAGGAATTTCTTCCTCGCAGCAACAGACTACTTCAGAAAGTGAGTGGAAGCAGAAACATTGGCATCAATCAAAGAAAAAGATGTGAAGAAGTTCGTTTGGCAGAATATCATCACTCGGTTTGGCATACCAAAAGCCCTAATTTCAGACAATGGTACTCAGTTCGACGGCAAAATCTTCAGAGGCTTTTGTGAAGAGTACAAGATAGAGTTCTACAATTCTACACCGGCATATCCACAAGCAAATGGCCAAGCAGAAGCATCAAACAAAGTCGTCTTGGATGGATTGAAGAAAAGGTTAGAGAAGGCAAAAGGCAAGTGGGCGGATGAACTTCCTCATGTTTTATGGGCTTGCCGCACCACACCTCGGCGATTGACAGGAGAGACACCATTCTCCTTAGCCTACGGAATGGAAGCAGTAATCCCTCTGGAAGTTGGCCTCCCCATAATTCGAAGCGAAAATTTTGATCCAGACTTGAATGGAGAAGCCATAGCATTAAAACTTGACCTTGCAGAAGAAAGAAGGGAAATAGCACTGGTTCACATCGCCTCCTACCAACGAGAGTTAATCAGAAAATACAACAAAACGGTGCATCCAAGACAATTCAAGATCGGAGATTGGGTACTACGCAAAGTGATGGGAAACACCTTGATACCAGGAGATGGCAAGTTAGGGCCAAACTGGGAAGGTCCTTACAAAGTGGTTGCATTAGCAGGCAAAGGGGCATACCACCTAGAAGACAAGGACGGCAAAGCAATCCCTAGGCCATGGAACACGGCCAATCTCAAGTTATTTTATTTTTAGCTTTTTTCCTTTCAAACATATGTAATTTCTTTTTCGTCAATAAAACAATCAATTCTTTTCAACATGCGTTGTTCTCTGTAAAAGTTGGCTGGAATAAACCAACACCCTTCCTAAGCCCAGGATAAGGATCCAGGCTGCAGGATGTTTGGTCGGAATAACCAAACATTATTCTAAGTTAGCTGGAAAAAACTAACTTAGAGGTTGGCTGGAATAAACCAACACCCTTCCTAAACCCAGGATAAGCATCCAGGCTGCAGGACGTTTGGTCGGAATAACCAAACATTATTCTAAGTTAGCTGGAAAAAACTAACTTAGAGGTTGGCTGGAACAAACCAACACCCTTCCTAAGCCCAGGATAAGGATCCAGGCTGCGGGACGTTTGGTCGGAATAACCAAACATTGTTCTAAGTTAGCTGGAAAAAACTAACTTAGAGGTTGGCTGGATTAAACCAACTCTTGGTACTCTTCAGCCGAAGTATGGGTATGGCTGAAGAGTGGTTGGCTGGATTAAAACCAACCCTTTGTACTCCTCAGCCGAAATAATTATGTCGACTAAGGAGTGGTTGGCTGGAATAAACCAACTCCTGTTACTCTTCAGCCGAAGTAAGGGTATGGCTGAAGAGTGGTTGGCTGGATTAAACCAACTCTTTGTACTCTTCAGCCGAAGTAAGGGTATGGCCGAAGAGTGGTTGGCTGGATTAAACCAAATCTGTGTACTCCTCAGCCGATGTAATTATGTCGGCTAAGGAGTGGTTGGCTGGTAAGCATAAGTTAGTTCGAACAAGCAAAAACCGAGATAAATGTTGGACATGAAAAGATCAAATGCAAGCATACAAATCAAAATCGGAATAAGAGTTCAAGCAAAATTTTCATTCATTGAAAAGCAATTACAAAGGGGCTTAGCCCGGTTACAAAGACAAAAGGTAACAAAAAAGAGAAAAAGTACAAAATCAAGAGAAAAGGTCTTCAATCTCGGCATCAATGTCTACTAGAACTCCGATTGCAGATGGAGCTTCTGTCTCAGTAGCAACGGGTGGGACGATATCAGGCGATGGCTCAACAGTCGGTTCTTCCACCGTTGTCTCCAACCGAGCTGATTGATCGACAACTGGCGCGTTGTCTACCGGAATAACAGTTTGTTCGTTCTCATCGTCCGAATCATCTGAATCTTGCAAAAATTGTTCTTGGACCGAAGCGGCATATTCCGCAAGTGAGGCTGGAATGCAGTACTGTGGAGCATTGTAGACCTCGGTTTCAGGCCCACAGCCGAGCTGCTCCACAGCACTTCTCCAGCCGCACTTAAAGAACAAATCCTTTGCCCCCTCGCACTGCAGAATGTATAGG
The DNA here is from genome assembly GCF_055761805.1 of Camellia sinensis. Lineage (NCBI taxonomy): Eukaryota > Viridiplantae > Streptophyta > Magnoliopsida > Ericales > Theaceae > Camellia > Camellia sinensis. Next base: position 150,119,683 of record NC_138963.1, read on the forward strand.
CCCTCCGCCTCATTGAAACCTTGGGCATTGGCATCACTGACTTTCTGCTTGAGTTCAGCTATTTCGGCATCTTTTTTGCCCTCGAGTTTGACCAACTAGCGCAAGTACTTGTCCTTCACCGTTGCCGCGATTTTTTGTTTTTCGACTTCAGCCGAGCTAACAAGTCCGGTCAAGCGACCGTTCTCGGATTGTAGCTCGGCTATCTGCTTTTTGGCACGCTCTAGCTCGGCCGTCTTTGCCTCGGCTTCAGCCATGACTTGCCTCATCATTTTCCTGAGCTCCAGCACTTTCTTGTGTGCAAGATTGTTCTTCTGAATGGCCTGCAAAAGAGTAGTAACTTTCTTTAGCCAGACTAACAGTTGGGAAAAGTCAGACAAAAGAAAGGGAGAGCCACTCACCAGGATCATTGACTTTGTTGATGACCAGATGGCCTTCAGTTCGGTGTTGAGTTGCTTGTTGTGGTGCTCCATATCTTTTGGAAGGCACACACTCTTGGCTAGGTTGAAAGCCATTAAGTGGTCCTTCTCAGCAACAACCGAGTCACTTTCCTCGATATTTCGGTTTTGGAAGGAGAGAACTGGAGCCCAAGTCAGCTCGGTCAGATTGCTCCGATTGAAGGATGGGTTGAGGACTTGGTGGAGGGATGGTTTCATCCTCATCCACAAGTTTTTGTTCGGTCGGGGTAGATCGGGCACGCTTGGAGGGGCGGGATGAAGAAGGCTGTTGAGAAGGGAGGGCCACAACGGCAGGCTGCGTTTGGCCTGGTGGCGGTACTTCGGGCCTATTTGTCTCGGTTAGAAGCGCACTTACCTTGTTCTTTTTAGCCATTTCTTCTTCGGAAGTTAGTGGAATTAGTCGGATTTGTGGTAAGGTTGGGTCTGGCTCTGGGGCGTCCTCAAGAAGAAAGTCAGTCACTCTGGCTTTTCGGCGACCACTATATTTGTAGGTCGGCTCGAACTTCAGCAATTTGGCCCAACTACGTTCTGGATACCGTAGTGCGGCGCGCAAAGTTGCTAAGTTTGGGTAGCTGTATAAAGAATGAAGGTGGGCCGAATCTGCGTAAGAAGACAACTGTTAGTCCGACTGAGAGGTTAACAAACCGAGATATAATAAAGCAAGCAAGAAAACCGAAGTAACTATACCGGGTTCTCCTTTTTTCCAGTTTATAGGTCGGCCAGGAATCTGGGCTTGATGATCCTCAAAGTTCCCAGACACCCAGAAAAAGTCGTCGTCGTTTAAGTCTTTATCTGGTGTATGTTTTATTATCTTCTCTCGACAATGACGTATTCTCAAATAGTAGACCCACCCATCTTCTTTTGAACCAATGGAGTATTGGTGGAAGATTTCAGCCAGGCCAAGGTTTAGTCCGGCTTGGCGGTTCAGTTCGGCTATCTCCATAATGATGCGGTATGAATTGGTGGATAGTTGGGTAGGGCATAATCTAGTTTGCCTAAGAAACTCGCAGATTAAAGGTTGGACTGGAAATCGAAGTTCGGTCTCAATAATTGACAAGAGGGTGAAGGGGACAAAGCCTTCATTATCCCAAGGAATGACATCTTTTTCGGCTAAAGACAGGTGGACGTCATCAGGTATCTTATAGTCCTTTCTGAATTCAGCTAGGCCGCCTGGAGTGTCTACTAGATACCTATACTTCCCCATTTAAGGTATAAGTTATGAATAAGTTATATTGGTGCAAAAATTGTGCTCAGTAGCTCGGTTGAGCGCACGAAGGAGTGCCTGGGCAACCTAAGTCTGCAAAGTAGAAAACAAAGGGGTTAAGCACAGATCATAGGACCGTGCTACAAATTAAAAGCAAGGTAAAAGAGCCCTACTTCGGTTTTGTGGACAGGTTCTATCTCGGTTCAGCAAAATGCTTGGTAGCTCGGTTTGAGCAAGGTTCTTATTAGCCAGATCTTGGCAGGCATCTCGGCATACTGGCTTTGGAAACAATTTTGTTAGACCGGTTCATCGTCTAGGGGCAGCTTTCTGAGTTCGGTCTAAAAAACTAAGAAAGCTGGTTTAGCCCCAAAGGCCTAAATCGGTTGAACTATGAGTTTTGTTACTTCGGTTGAGCCTCTAGGGGCAGCTTTCTGAGTTTGGTTTAGAAACTAAGAAAGCTGGCTTAGCCCCAAGGCCTAACTCGGTTGAATACCAAGGTTCCTAGTTTATTGAGTACAGAACTTTGTTTGGTAAGCATATCTCGACCAGAGTGATTCGGGAGTTGGTAACCTACTGAAACTGCTGTTATTTCTACAAGTTCTAGTTCGGTTATTGTCTAAAGTGATCTACCTATATGGGACAAACAATATCCTAGTTCGGTTGCTACATGATTTTGGATCCAAGACTAGTTTTCTACAGAATAGTTCATACACACATGAGTTCTGCTAATGTTTTTCCATGAAAGTACAGATGCAAAAGCAAAAATGTAAAAGCATGTTTCGCAAAAACATAAAAAGCAGAAAGAAGAAAAACAAAACAGATTTTTTGGAAGCTTACCAGAAGAAGATGAAGCTGGAGAGGGGAGCAACAACACCAACAAAGAACACGAGCTCAGGGAACTCAGAGGTTGGAGAAGCAGAGGCACGAAGAGAGAAGAAGGTGAAAAGTGTGGGTGAATGATTCAAGGATAGAGGGGTTGTTCTGTGAAAAGGACGAGAGAGAGAGAAAGGGCGGGAACTGTTCAAAAATTGCGAAATACGAAGACGGCGTTAACAGCTGCCCACAGCCTATCAGAGCCTGCCACGTGTCATTGGAAAGTGAAGCGTTACAATCACTGTGATTGAAGAGACGTTTTGACCGAACGAGTAGAGCCCGGAGTGAAATAAGCTCGGCTGGAGGGCTAAAGAGTTTTTTTTAGCTCGGCTGGAGAGGCTAAACGGTTTTATAGCTCGGCTGGAAATGCTTAAAAACTTCAGCTCAGCTGGTAGACAGGTAATCCCAATCATGTTGTACAGATGGAATTAAGGGGCAATTGAGAGGGTAATTTTTGGTAAAAATTGGGCTGAGCTATGAGATGCACTTTATGGCCCAAAGTATGACGGACTAGGTAAAAAGGCCGAAAAGTTACTCCGGCCCAAGAGAGATAAAGTTACTACAGCCCAAGAATTGTAAAGTTACTCCGGTCCGGAAGCAACTTGGAGTTAGGCCGGTCTCTGAGGTAGTCCGGTCATGATGTATTGAGGTTAGAACGGTCAAAACCTTATTACTCGGTAGCTCGGTCTAAACACACCATGGGTTGAACAAGAGAGAACCGAGATAAGGAGGAGTGAAAGCAAATGCCGAGCTAAGGATAGTTCGGCCTACTCTGTGGCTCAGCATAGCCAGTTTTATTTCGGTCATATGGTAGTTCGGCCATGGTAAAAACCATCCCACTTGGTTTAAGCAGTGGGGGGGGTGTTAAAGGATAAGCATTATCCGACAGGAGTATGAATCCTAGAAGGACTCTACATGGAGGAGTAGAAGTCCTACTAGGATTGTGCCACACAAAAAAACCTATAAAAGCTCACAAACATCACTTTGGAGGAGGTGACAACACACAATTTTGCTTTCTGAATACATTGAGCTTTGTTTATTTGTCAAGTTTGCTGACTTAGGCATCGGAGAGGTTTCCGGCACACACCCGCCGGCTAGCTCACGTTTGTGTTTTCAGGTGATAAAGCGACGTCGTACGGAGGAGCACGGATTTGATCAACAGGATTATACGAGAAGGTTTATTTCTTTCCCGTACAATTACAAAACAGGAATATACAAATGCATGCAAAAAAATGTTTGGACACTATTAAAAAAAAAATTTCTTTTTCTATCCACAATCCACAATGATAAGTAAAGATAAATATTAACTTTTAATTTGTTACAAACTTAATAATTAATAGTCCAATGTCTTTACCAAATCATTATAAGTGAATTTGTGAAAAAATGGTAGCTAGCATTACTCATGGATATATGTGATTCCAGACAGCAACTTTATAATATACGACTACATAAAAATAAAAATAAATAGAAATAGAAATATCATTTCTTCTCCTTCACGAATGGACAAAAAGAGAAATTTTTTTTTTGGACATATGCATGCATGCTTTGGTGTTTATTATAAGTGTTAAATTTTTATAATTGGCAATTTCGTTTAATCAAAAAAGAAAATTAGTTGTAATTTTATTCGTACTTTTATTTCAATGAGATTGTGAGTATTTAGATGGAAATCCAATCTGCATTGTACCTGTGTAGAAGAGTTTGTGCTGATGTTTTGTATCTTGAGCATTCCTTATTTGCCACTTCGTTGACTATGTATGGGGATTGAATGAAGAAGTCAAAGTTGTTTGAGCGCTTGAACGGTGAAATGGTTTATCCAATATCTCTGCCTACATTCTGAACTTCTAAGAAACAAGTTTTACTGCTTGAGCGGTAGATATTGCGCTTGTGCAGTTGGCCTATATGTTTGCACTGCCTTTACTCGCACCGCTTGAGCAACAAAGTGGTGGCTCGAGCTGTATTCGCGACTCTGTTTATCGTCGTGGATTCAACATCGGCATTGTGGATTCAATGTTGGGCAAAGCAATTCTGAGATGAAGACGGAGGTGGAAGAGGCACATCGGGTTTGCTTCAATTTGGGCGCAGATTCGCTAGGTAATTGAGAATTTCTGTGTGTAATTCATTTGTCTTCTTAGTGGATTGTTTTGTAACTTTGGCCGTCGATATTTTATCACAATTGGAAGTGCTCTAATTGTGATTTTTTTTTTCACATTAAATCGTTGTGCTAATTTATTATTGATTGTTTGATTGTGATTGCTATTTATTGTTTAAAATTGAAATATAATCACAAATCAATATCACAAAAATTTTTAATTTTTTCAGTAAGCATTAATATTGTCATTTTGATGAGTTTCTCTAATAGAAGATATGCCATGCTTATTTATTTTTTTTTTTTAAAAAAAAAAAAACCATCAAAAGCAGTAAACTCTCTAGTTTACTAATTCAATTTTCAATAACTCCAGTACAACAATCCCATGAGATATAATCACTAACTTTATAAATGAGTGGTAAAAATAAAAATAATTTAAATTTTTTTTAACAAATGAGAGAGAGAGCTTGATCAATTCGAGATCAACCTAAGCAAGTCCGTCTCACCGACTAGTGAAATAGTATTTGAGTTCAAACTTAAAAAATAAGCATGAAAATCATGCATGACTAAGCTAGGTGAGTAGGGTTTGACTTGATCAGACACCAGACTACTAGTTTACCTAGGTGAACTGTCATTTTTTCAAAAACATTATCAACTCTCAAATCCTGAAAATAGTAGTTGAATGCACAGATATATATATATATATATATATATATAGAGAGAGAGAGAGAGAGAGACCCAAAGAGAGAGAAAATGAGAAAGAGAGTTAAGAGAAAGAATGAGCGTTCTGTTTAATTTTGGTTTTTTGGTACAAAATCTTTTTCTGTAGTTTTTTGTTTCGATTGCTATATAAAGGCACACAGTGTGAACACAATAAATGTCTAATTAGTGCGTTAGGGATTAAGGAACGGTTGAAAATTTTATTTTATTATTTTTATTATTACAAATTAGGGCAAAGTCCGTTTTATCCATGTGATTTAGGTCAATTGTATTTTATCTCTTATTATTTAGAAATAGTCACTGTTAGTTATTTTTGACACTTCAAAGGCCATGAATGTAATTCAAGCGTGCCATTAAGGATCTGAAAATTCCTTACAAATAATAAATATCAATTTTTATCAAGCGATTATGTTAAGGCTCTCTTAATCTTAATGAAGATGACTTTACTATGTTGCGCTATTGTAAGCAGTTGTGTTTTCTTAACTCAGTGATAAATCTTGGATATTTAGTTTGAAACACGTATGGCCAACGCAGTTTCAAGTTAGATATCTAGATTAGTCACTACTTCCATAACCTTGACCGCATTAAACTCTGAAACCGTAATGTCATCCATTTCATTATATCATTTATACGTATTTCAGTTGATCCTTGTGTTAATTGATACTATAACTGCTTCATATCCTTTCATTCCTTTTATTAATCCAATCTTGAAACTCTTAGAGTTATTATTTTGCCTATATATATATATGAAGTTGTCTTATATTTTTTTCTATATTTGTTATTTACTACTTAATCTTGTTACTTCAAGCACGGCTAATTAAACCCTAACCTTAAGATTAGTTGGTTACATTAGAGAAATTAGGTCTGTAATTAGACACTGACTTATGCCTCACCATGTACTATGAACAGCATGGTGAGTACACATGTCAATGATGAAACCAGCAACAATGCCCTGAACATGTGAACAGCAACGCATCAGGAATGTTGTACCAAGGAATCAACACCCTAAGAACGAACCCGTGCTTTTAGAGGCCAAAACCCCAAATCACATTAGGAACCAGATTCTGGAAGAGTTGGGACAATTAAAAGGGAACCGACAGAACGATAGAACTCGTCTCCTCGGAGTTTAGGAAGCACAAACCTCCCAAATTTACAGGAGTGCCAGACCCGAAGGTGGCAAAGATTTGGATCCGATAGATTGAAAAGGTACTCGATACAATGGGAATAGTCGAGCATGATGACAAGATTGCTTCAGCAACTAGAAGGGGAAGCAGACTATTGGTGAACCCTAATCAAGGAATTTAGGGACATCACAATGATGATGTGGACGCAGTTTAAAAATCTATTTTCAAGAAGTACTTTCCGAGCACTATCAGACAGGACGAGTCTAGGAGTTTCAGACCTTAGAGTAGGGTAACATGATAGTAACTCAGTATGCCACAAAGTTTGAGGAATTGTCTCGCTACGCCCCCAGATATGTAGCAAATGATGAAGAGAAAGCAAGGAAGTTTGAATGGGGATTGGACCCTTCAATTAGAGGAAAGGTTGTACCCATACATTTGCAGACCTATGCAGAGGTGGTAGATACAGCTTTGGAAAATGAGTGGGAAGGGAGAGCTTGAGAGAAGACAAAGATCAATTCCATGTGGGTCTAGAAAGGAACAGCTAGAGGCGTAGGCAAGAGTAGAGGAATATGATTAATGACTAGGTGGGAAAATGTTATGAGTGTGGCCAACCAGGACGTTTTAAGAATAAATGTCCCTAACTCACTCAATCAGGATATCAGAAAGAAGTAACATGAGCAAACGCACAAAGGATTGGAAGGCTAAAGCTATGAATGAACAAGGCAAGACAAACCGGTCAACAATACCAGAGGGAAGGAGGCAACAAGAGGCCTGGACTTAACAATATTGGCAAAGTTTTCACACTGCAAGAAAAAGAAGATGAAGACCTCACTAAGCAATACCCTGAAAGTGAGCAGTACACTGTGTATGGACCTAAAAAACCGTAGTACGAACCATGGCTAACTTAGGGGAAAAAATGTAACAAGGATATAAATTATAACTTTTTCAGAATGACTTTTATGAGCGTAGATGTGTAAATTCTTTTAGTCCAAGTCTCAGTGTCTTAACACTCGTATTTCACAATTCTCAAGCAATTGTTTTCTTTTATTGTACCCTTTCATATCTATAGTATATAGAACTTGTATGCGACACTTAGAAAATATTTGTGCATTTGATTTTTGATTTCCAAGACTTAAAGAAACCCGACCTCGACCTCACCTCAGAAATAAATTCATTATTCATACATCAAGCTGTTATCGACGACTATCAGAAGAAAGAGACAACTCATACATCCGATCGGACATTTTTTTTTTTTGTTTAAGAAGGATAAATTAGCTTCCCCAACTACGACAAATACAATGGCATTAGCAACCTACCATAGTGTCAATGAGATTAATTCTTAACAAGTTTGTGGACCATCACGTCAAAAAATTGGCAACATAGGCCTTCACTCTAGAGCCGCAGTATCGTACTACAAGCAGTTCAGAATTTTCGAGAACCATAGAAAATCAATGCACCCCCTTGCGTCATTAATTGGGAAGAAATTCATATTCAAAATGATATTATTAGAACGAGACTAGTGGTGGTTCTAGACAGAATGGAGAAGAACTTAAGAGAAAAAGATGATCTAGATGACCAAAGTACGTTGGCACAATTTACCTAGGAGCGCGAGGATGCAATGCGAGCGAATTACCCACAACATTTCGAGACTTGAGAAATGGCTTAAATTTTCTGGATAAAATTGGTGCAAGGGGAATAGATTGTAGAGACCCCAATTTTCGTAATTTCTTTTGAAACCCTAACCTTGATATTATTACAATTAAGACCCTAAATTTTTACCTTATTGCAAATTTAGCCCTAGAACTGAAAACACATCCTAGACGAAATCATGATAACCTTAATCAACCTCAGTAGCTTAGTAATCGTTTCTAACGCTATAATATTAATTATTTGACTTTCTAATTATAGCTTAATCACTATAAACCCTAATTTTCAATTTTCATCGTTTTGATAGATTATCTATCTTCTAATTCAAAGCAAAGTAATGCAAACAGAATTGTTTTTTCCTATCACTATTTTAATTAATTATATACTTGAAATAATTATTTTAATTAATAAATTTAGTCCATGCCCTCAAACTTTATTAATATTGTGCATTAGCCTCAAATTCATTACTTTATATATATATATATATATAAGTACACTCCATTATAATATTCCCTTTTACAACATATATATGAATACAAATGTACGAAGAAATGATAAAAACCCTAGTCAATTGAAGCACATGGCCAACCACCCTTTCTAGGAGATTTGTGATGTACTTTTGGAGCAAATTTCATGGATTTAAGGAACAAAATTTGACTTGGACCAAAAATTATGGAAACATATTTGTACTAACAACCAATCTAGTTCCAATCAAATTAACCTATAGCTAAATCATGATTTAAATCATATTTAAACCTCTTAATCAACCTCCATTCAATTACCTTTCAATTAAATCCAATTATATTCCATTCAATTCCAACCAAGGGCTCTTTAGACTTTTCGTCATTTTTTTTTTCTTTCTATAATACAACCATCCACCTAGTTTTTTTTTTTTTTTTATACACTCAAACTCACAAACACAGCTGGTAGGGAGAGAGGAGAGCAAGGTGTCAGCTTGAGAGGAGGAAGGAAGAAAAGAAGAGAAAGCCTTGTCCAACTCTAGCAATCCTATGCAAGAGAGTAAGCCACAACACAACATATTCTTTTCTTTTCTGTCCTAAATACATGATATTAGATGCTTAGAATATAGTTTTCATATGTTTATATGTATGGTTCTTGTATTTAAATAAGCAAAGTTGTGCTTTGTTGGTTACCTTGCCTGTATTTTTCCTTATTGAAACAAAGTCACCAAATTTCTATCCATTTCATACATTATTTTTAAAGGCACACCTTCAAGCTAAAAATATGAGTCATTAGTATATTATTTGGCATGTTTTCATCATAAAAGAAGTGCAAAATTTCCCATGGTTGCCTCCTTTTCTTATAATTCTTTTTATTTCAAGTTTTGTGTACAAATTAATCTGTATTTTTAGCCCACTTCAAAAATTTTAGAAAAATGAAGAAAAATCCTCTTGACCTCATTTTTATTAAAAATGGTTTTATCAAAAAAGAGTAAGTGGTTTAAAAGAAAATCTGATTTTCGTAACAGTGGACGAATCTGGACAGTGCTAGAGTATTTCTTTAATAACTGAAAATCTAGAAAACCTATCCCATTTCTGAAAGATGATTTAGAACTAGATAAAATTCTCTACAAATCATAGTAAGGCCGAGTTCAGAAAAAAATAAATAAATTAAAAATCAAAAAAAATAAAATAAAATAAAATAAAACTCTAGAAATGTCTCTTAGCTTGTGATCTTTAAAGTGTATGTAATTTGAAAATTTATATTTGTTGATGATTTCATACTTTTAATTTGATGAATGTGCTTCTTATCTCTTGTTTGGGCCTTGGTATGATATCTTCATTGTTGTGCCTATATTTATTTACCATGGTGTTATTGTTGTGCCCATATTTATTTACCATGGTGCTTTGATGATGTTCATACTTGTATATAAATTATTGTCTTAATAGTTTTTTCTAACTCTAACTTAAAATATCTAACTCAAGGGAAAATTACATGGGGTGATATTGGGTTTTCTATCACTTGAATAATGATGAGATGATAATGCGTTAATTTCAAGTATGGACTGATGGGATGTGTTCCCTAATTGAAGGTTAAGTCTTGCGCAAGTTGTTGTACGAAATCTTTGAATGGACCGGTTGTATTCGGACCCTAGGTATTTATGACAGAAAAGGTTGAAGGAAGTTATGAACAAGACCCTTATTTTACCATCTCATTTGAGGTCCTCAGTTGGCGCTACAAAGTACATAACCGTTGTAGGCAACCGGGGTAAGGTTTACAAAGCAGCAAAAGTGAGGGCATATTGAATAATCCGAGTCCAATTCTTGTTATTAGGAGGATGAAATCTCTTTGGGAAATTTCTAGATTTCTAACTTCTAACTTTATAACCCTTTACTTGTTTACTTGAATATCATGCTTCATTACTTAATTGTAATTGTAATTGTATATTAGATTGAGAAAAATGGACAGAGTATGTGTGAGTTTGCTGGGCATTCCAAACTCATGGTGTTTTATGCCAAGTATTGAAGACTTTTACCCGGTCGAAGACAAAGTTGAAACATTTGAAGACGTATGACTATCTTAGAAGAATTAGGAATTAGTTTCGTTGAATCTTGTTTTATAATCCTGTTTGGAATTATAATGTCTAAAACTCTTGATATCATTACGACTTATCTTTCATAATTATTATTTTGATTATATATCTCTTTTTTAACTTATTTTTATTTTCCGTCAACTTATGTAGACCTTGGGTTAATACCTTATTACGATTTATCACAAAGGTAGCTTTGTTACCTAAGTAGATTAGACTTAAAAGGGAGGCTATTTTGACTTCTCCAATCTTTCTTGGGATCTTATGTGGTTATTAACCAAAGACTCACTAGTGACGTTTCCTAGACTTCAATCTTAGAGTAGATTTTAGGGTGCCACACTTGTTACTTTAACAGTACCTTGTATTTCTTTGTTATTATATTCATTAATATTCCCGATTTTTTGGGCATCACACCAAATTGATCAAAATTTCAAAAATTTGGGCGTCAAATTGATATTAATCAAAGTTTGGAGGTATAGTGACCCTGAGTTTTCGTAAGTCATTATTTATTTATTTGTTTATTTATTATTATTATTATTATTATTACTTTATTTTATTTTTGGTTTTATTAACTATGTGGATACATGAGAATTTAATGTGGTATTTAATTAATTTAATGTGTTATTTAATTATAGATAATTAATCCGAATATTGATATATTTATTTTGTTTAAAAAAATAATTAAAAAAAGGTGTTTATATATTGATAAAATATATACCATATTCATATTTATGTATAATGTATTTGTATTATATGTGTAAGATATAAATATAATAGTCAATTAGATATACTATAATAGACCTAGGTTTAATCACTTTTTGGTGGAAGATTTCCATCAGCAGCCGTAGGAGGGAGAGAGAGAGAGAGAGAGAGAGAGAGAGAGATTAATCAAAGAAATTGAGAAAGAACACAGAGACGACGGCAAGGGGAGAAAGAGGAGAGGGAAGAAAAAGAAAGGGTTAGGGGTTTGTTTTGGTGGCTCCATTAGTTCTTCAAATATTTATTTGATCTTCAAAAAATATTGTAAGTGCAAAACCCACTTCCTTTAATTTATGTTTAATTCGTTGTTTTTATTTATTTATTTTTATTTATTTGATGTTGAATTGATTTCGTACTTGCATGTAGATGATTGATCAATTTTAATTATTTTGATTAGTTGTGTATGTAAGGTTTAGAGTTTTTAGATGATTGATTGATTTTAATTATTTTGATTAGTTTTGTATGCAAGGTTTTATATGGGTTTATTTTATGGTTGTAATCACACTCATGGATATATGAAATTAAAACAAACTTAGAAGCCATAGATAAATTTATTATACTCCACCATGACTACATGGATTGTCGTTTTATTTGAGTGATGGTGAGAAAGAGTGTATAAGAAAAAAAATGTAAGGATTATGAGATTTATTTAAATGCCTTAGGGTTGGCATTGTTATGTTTGTTCTCATGAGTAGATGAGAGATTGTGTATATATATATATTGTTGCCTCGTTCTCATGAGTAGATGAGTGTTTTGATTTACGCACGTATGTACATGCTAATCATCCGGGGAGAGTGGGTCAAACTCGGGACGATATCCCTGTGCAAGTTTGGCTTTGGAGCGGTGTTAGGTATATGGAAGGCACATGGGATATATGTGTAGGCTGGAAGTGAAACGCCGAAGTGGTGGAGTTAAAGTACAAAGAATTAAATATGAACTTATATGTATAGTTTGAATTATATTGATTTGTACATCACAAATAATAATCGACCTTGATAAATTATGAAATTTGAGCAGAGGCATCAACTTTTGTGTTTTAACTTTTTATTAAAAAAATCGATTAGAACTTATAATCAGATGATCTTAGTTATAGTAGTTTTGATTCGTTTTAGCAATGCAGATTTTAGAGGTTGTTTTAACCCACGAAACAAGCTCATTTTTATTGGAACTGAAGTAAAACATTATTCTGAACACTTTTCATGTTTTGAACGTTTCCGAAAAAAATTCATCTTACATCAATTTCTTTTCGTTTTCAGTTCCAGGTTTTTCGATTGAATTTCGTTTAGGATTTTTTATCAAGTTTTTCTCTCAACCTGTTCAGTTTCTACTAAATTCATTTGCAATGCCTTTTAGGAAATTTGATTCTGTACAACTTTTGTTCTTTGAATTTTGGTCAATTCGAATTATTTAAGCATGAAACGGTGCATTTTTATACTTTTTCAGCAAGTTACTTATGATTAAATTATACTAAATTTATTTTTTTGCAGAATGGTGGATCTTAATAACTTTTTATACAAGGTTGATCTACCATATTTTTATTTTTATTTTGTTTATTTTATACTCAATTTATATTTTGTTGTGTACGGGCAAGAAACTAAATGTCACCATATCTTGGGAAACTACTCATTCGTCTCGATGCGGATGGAACTACTTGTCTTGTCCCGTAACAAGAATTAAATGTATTTTTGTTTGTGTCTGGTGAACACGTGGGTGTCAAATATTTGTACTCATACCAATATACTTATATGCTGACCCATTTTATCTCTTGACATCTCGGGTGCGTTCTATTTGAGCGCAACAGAGCTTCCTTTGCGGGATTAGTTAGAGCTATGATGGTGACGTGAAATAACTATCGTCGTTGGACATGTCTCTTAAATTTCTTTTATTTTCTTGATCTTAGGGTTGATATTAGTTTATTTTATTTATTATTTTTTTTATAACCTTAGGATTGTGATAATTTGACATTGTATGTCATTTTTCAACTTTGCATTATTTAAGTTGTTTTGATTAGTTATTATTACTTTAATGTTTGAGGTATTGGTTAGTTATGAAATTTATGGTAGATGGTTTAGTTGGCGTTTTGTTAGTTTTTTTACTCCCTTGTAAGCTTTTGAGCATGGAATTTATTTAAACCTTATGGAGACAAGAATGTTTATTTTTATTTTTATTTTTATTTTTTTGTTTCGCTCCTAGGATTTGGATGATGGAATATTGATTGGGGGTTTAGTCCTAATTTAATATTTAATTGTCCAAATTTTGGAGCGTGACAGGAGGTCAAATTAAAAGGCTTGCGAAAGTTTGAGGAACAAAATGATATTTCCTCCATTTTAAAAGGCACTTAATTTTTAAAATAATATCAATTATAGTTATCAAACATACTTAATTAATTATCATTTAATATATTAAATTTTAAGTATTGAATTAGATAATTAAACACCACCTTGGCAAACGTCTAATAATAGCAATTAGAGAAGATTCAATACTAGTGTTTTAAATTAGTTGTTGGACTCAATTAAGAATCCATTGGAGATACTTACAATTTTTATCATTTTTTTTTTTTGGTCACATCACTTCTTTACTTTTCTACACATATTTTCGTAAAAAGTAAAAAATGCTTCCTTTGATATTTGTTTTTTGGCTACAAAAGTACAAAAGATAAAACTGACTATAAGACAAAATATCACATCCAAACGATAATCATTTCATTTTTTCTCTTATAAAAGTAAAAAAAATAAAAAAAAAAGCCAAAGCAAACAAACTTTTAGTACCAAGCTAAAATAATCAAAAAATCAACTAAAAAAATTAATTGCCAAACGACAACTTATTTAGATCATCCTAAACAACCCCTAAATTTAAAGTATATTTTATTTTAGTAACACCACTATTAATTTTATTTAAATAAGACATTATAAATATATTTTCATTTATAATTCTAGTAATACATAAAAGAAAAACAAAAAAAAGAGGAAACTATTATATATATTACGAGATTAATTTACACATGTTTTAAAATATATCTATATCTATATATATATATATATGTTATACACTACAAAAAAATTGCTTTTTTATGACGGCAAAATGTCGTCGCAAATACCCAAAACGCCGTCTCAAAAGCTTTTTTGCAACGGCAACTGCCTTTTAGCGACGACAAGTGGGGGGTCATAACAAAACGGGTTGCTAAAGGGTTTTAGCGACGGTACAACACTGTCGCCTCTTTTTTGCGACGGCAAAATGATGTCAGCATTAATGCGTGGAAATCTGAATTTTTTTAGACGACACTGTGTTGCCATCGCTAAAAAGGTTATTTGCGACGGCAAAAATATCGTCGCTAAATGGTTATTTGAGACCGCAAACATGCCGTCTCTAAAAATATTATTTGCGACGGTAAAGAATACCGTCGCTAAAGGTCCTTTGTTTCAACTAATTAATGCCAATATCTTTTGCGACGGCTATACTACCGTCGCAAAAACCCTGGTTCTAATTTTTTTTGAGACGGTGTGGCGCCGTCTAAGAAAAAACAATACAATAAAATTATTAAAAATATGAAAATTACCTGTATTAAATGAAAAATAACTAAAAAAGAAATCGATAATTACATAATAATATAAAAATTCCAGTATATAAATAAAAATTCATCCATAATTAAAATATTCTTTCATTCATAACAACACATCAGCAAAATTATCCCACCACATAATGTTGCATAATACATATATAATGTTGTTCACAAATTTAAATAACGTAAATCAAAAATAAAAATTTTCGTCATGATTCTTCCGTGGGTTACAAAAACAAAAGCTAGTCGCAACCTTCACACGCCTGCATTCCACAAGAAGCAAACTGCTACTCAGGAAATATCTGAAAATAAAAAATAAAAATAATTAATGACAATATAATTATGTGCTAGCATTTTAATTACAAAAAAACATAAAAAATTAAATACTATATAATTACAAAGATAGTTAAGTAAATAATTTTGGCTAGACAGAAATCTAGCCCTAACTCCCAAACCGGGAACCCGATTCAAGCCCTGTCTTCTCCCACAAGCCTCTCGTGCCTAGGCGGTTGTGTGTGCCATGTTTCATGCTAAACCGATGTCGTTTGGTGATTTTGGAGTGTCAACAACTCGAATTCAAGTTTCTTAAGGAACTAGTTTGCCTAGACCGAAATACGGCACCAACTCCCAAACTGGGAACCCGATTGGAATCCCGTCTGCTCCCACAAGTCTCTTGTGCCTAAGCGGTCATGTGTGCCAAGTTTCATGCTAAACCGGCGCCGTTTGGTGATTTTGGGACGTCAACACCTCAAATTCAAGTTTCTTAAGTAACTAGTTTGCCTAGAGTGATATCCGACTCTAACTCCCAAACCGAGAACCCGATTCGAGCCCGTCTTCTCCCACAAGTCTCTCATGCCTAGGCGGTCGTGTGTGCCAAGTTTTGTGCTAAACCGACCACGTTTGGTGATTTTGGTGCGTCAACACCTCGAATTCAAGTTTCCTAAGGAACTAGTTTGCCTAGAGTGATATCCGACTCTAACTTGCAAACCGAGAACCCAATTCGAGCCCCGTCTTCTCCCACAAGTCTCTCGTGCCTAGGCGGTCATGGGTGCCAAGTTTCGTGCCAATCCGACTCCGTTTGGTGATTTTGTGGCGTCAACACCTCGAATTCTAGTTTCTTAAGGAACTAGTTTGCCTAGATTGATATCCGACTCTAACTCCCAAACCAAGAACCCGATTCGAGCCCGTCTTCTCCCATAAGTCTCTCATGCCTAGGCGGTCGTGTGTGCCAAGTTTTGTGCTAAACCGACCACGTTTGGTGATTTTGGCGCGTCAACACCTCGAATTCAAGTTTCCTAAGGAATTAGTTTACCTAGAGTGATATCCGACTCTAACTCCCAAACCGGGAACCCGATTCGAGCCCCGTCTTGTCCCACAAGTATCTCGTGCCTAGGCGGTCGTGTGTGCCAAGTTTCGTACCAATCCAACCCCGTTTGGTGATTTTGGGACGTCAACACCTCGAATTGAAGTTTCTTAAGGAACTAGTTTGCCTAGACCAAAATCTAGCTCTAACTCCCAAACCGGGAACCCGATTCGAGCCCCGTCTTCTCCCACAAGTCTCTCATGCCTAGGCGGTCGTGTGTGCCAAGTTCCGTGCTAAACCGACACTATTTGGTGATTTTAGGGCGTCAACACCTTGAATTCAAGTTTCTTAAGGAACTAGTTTGCCTAGATTGAAATATGGCTCTAACTCCCAAACCGGGAACCCGATTGGGGTCCCATCTTCTCCCACAAGTCTCTCGTGCCTAGGCGGTCATGTGTGCCAAGTTTCGTGCTAAACCGATGTCGTTTGGTGATTTTGGGATGCCAACACCTCGAATTCAAGTTTCTTAAGGAACTAGTTTGCCGAGAGTGATATCAGACTCTAACTCCCAAACCGGGAACCCGATTCGTGCCCCGTCTTCTCCCACAAGTCTCTCGTGCCTAAGCAGTTGTGTGTGCCAATTTTCGTGCCAATCCGACCCCGTTTGGTGATTTTGGAGCATCAACACCTCGAATTCAAGTTTCTTAAGAAACTAGTTTGCCTAGACCGAAATCCGGATCTAACTCCCAAACCGAGAACCCGATTCGAGCCCCGTCTTCTCCCAAAAGTCTCTCATACATAGGCGGTTGTGTGTGCCAAGTTTTGTGCTAAACTGACGTCGTTTGGTGATTTTGGGGTGTCAACACCTCGAATTCAAGTTTCTTAAGGAACTAGTTTGCTAGAGTGATATCCGACTCTAACTCCCAAACCGGGAACCTGATTTGATCCCCGTCTTCTCCCACAAGTCTCTCGTGCCTAGGCAGTCATGTGTGCCAAATTTCGTGCCAATCCGACCACGTTTGGTGATTTTGGGGCGTCAACACCTCAAATTCAAGTTTCTTAAGGAACAAGTTTGCCTAAAGTGAAATCCAGCTCTAACTCCCAGTCCGGGAACCCGATTTGAGTCCCGTCTTCTCCCACAAGTCTCTTGGCTTAGAATGCGAAGAATGCAAAGATACATTTTAGCTTAGAATGCAAAGATACATTTTATACATGATCTTCTAGTGGTGGTGTATATGGATTCTCGTCTTCTGCAGATTCCCTAAATGCCCGGTGGCCACTCGATGCATCAGGAACCTATGACAGTCAATGCATAATGTGTTAATCATATTCGAATTTCATACATAATGTTGTGTGAAAATTTAACTATCAAACAATTTAATTTATATCGAGCCTATCTGATAGGATCCACACTCGCCCCCTGTGACACAAAGGCCATCATCTCAGCTCTCATTTGTTGTAAATGTGTAGAGAACTCTGCTCGCATCTCCTCCCTCAGCTCCTCCCTCAACTCATCCCTTAGCTCCGCACGAACCTACTGGGTGATCTGAACAATATTCGATGGCTGGGGTGTTGACTGTGATGGCCCAGCACCATCTTTATACACCGCTCTCTGAGGCACAGTTCTCCCGTATGTGCGACAATATCCATGTCCGCCATGACCTATCAACTCATGGAAAATGGCATTCTCAGCCTCAAAGTCCAACAATCCTCAGGTAGCATAGAGAGTTAACGATTAAACTCATCCTGTATTGAATAAGACATACAAGTATATGCTAAATTAAGATGGTTGACACACAAAAAATAAAAAATAAACTTTAAATACAATCAAAGGTGTTTGGAAGCTACCAAGATCTAGATAACCTCTGGGTCATTTGCTCTACATGTCATAAGCCAAACAAAAGTGTTAAACAACAAATATGCCCAAAAGTGTTGTTTTGGGCTCAAAGAGAGAGAGAGAGGCCATGTTGGTGGTCAGCAGAAGCAGCCAAAGCCCAGGGGGGGATGAACTTTCTAAAATACAGTCCACACTCATGTGAACCCCATCAACTTGCTTACTTGTGGCCCCCCACCTCACATACATAGCCCACAACTCATACATGATACAACACATACACACTATAGTTAATCCTACTCCACACCCACACCCCTTTCCCCAATATTTACTCTCTCTCTCTCTCTCTCTCTCTC
Organism: Camellia sinensis; assembly: GCF_055761805.1. NCBI lineage: Eukaryota > Viridiplantae > Streptophyta > Magnoliopsida > Ericales > Theaceae > Camellia > Camellia sinensis. Next base: position 150,138,154 of record NC_138963.1, read on the forward strand.
TCTCTCTCTATGAATCTTCCTAGTTCCTTACCATCTCTTGGGTTGACCCACCACACCCACATCTCCACATCTTCATTTACCAACACTACATACAACTTGTATTAGCAAACAACAAAATAATGATAAAATAAACAATTGAAAAAAATTAATTTAGTTAATAGACTAATTGTAAAGCTAACGTGAGCAAATTTGATCATCCTTCTAGATGAATTATATATGAAAGTATTTCAATAGATATATATAGGCCATGGCATGAATGAGACAACAATTAATAATAGCTTTCAGTAGAAGCAAAATCACCAAGTCCTTCTAGGCTTCTAGACACCACAATTTTTTGTAACAGAGACGTAAACCGCTTTAATATCTTGAAAAAATGATATATGAATGGAAGTGGTTTTCTAGAGAATTCAAATATCAATGCTATATGAAGAGAAAATCATTTTATTTATTTATTTATTTTCCCCTTGGAAATAACAAAACTGTAGTCTTGGTTCAATTCATGCTTAATATTTTTAAAGAAAAATCGAACTCCTCTCAATTTTTGGTGGTAAATGTAAAATTTTAGTTCATGAAAATAGGTGATTAATAATTGTAAAAAAGGGTGATCACTGAATATTCATAATAAACCCCTTTTTTTCTGTGGCCCTACTTTAAAATCTAACTCTTAGAATCATAATAAAATCTACCAAAAAGTTTATCAGAGTTTTAAAATCACAGTTTTTAGATGAAGCACAGTTTTAAAATCTAACAAAATAAGCCACAATTTTAAAACCACAGTTTTAAAATCACAGTTTTAATAAACAAAATGAAGCAAAAATCTAACAAAAATCATTTCTGATGATCAAAAATCTAACAAAATGTAACACTGAATATTCATAATAAACCACAGTTTTAAAATCTAACAAAAATCATTTTTGATGATCATAGTCTTTAGATGAAGCAATGTTAACTCATACTTGGATCTACAAATCAACATACATTTATTTCAACATTGAACATAAACAGAAAGTTTATTAGAAAGTTTATCGGCATACAGGGGAAGAAAAATATGTATATATATATATATATATATCAGTGTGTGTGTGTGTGTGTGTGTGTGTGTGTGTGTGTGTGTGTGAGAGAGAGAGAGAGAGAGAGAGAGAGCATATTGACTGAGCTCGCGCAAGAGAGAGGGATCGTAATACGCCGTCGCCGCAACACCGCTAGCCGTCATCGCTCGTCGACAGAGAGATCGTCTGTGAACAATCGAGATCTCTGTGATTGAGAACTCAAAATCTCTGTGATCGTCGGTGAACAAGAACTCAAACTCGTCTCTGAGATTGGGAACTCGAAATCTCTGTGATTGTGAGGGAGAATGGTGTTAGGGATTTGGGGATGAAATTTTGGGGGTTTTGATCGAGCGCCAATTGGGCTAAAGGAGGGAGATGAATATTTTAGTACCTTTTGCGACGGTATAGATAAACCGTCACAAATGATAAAATCCATTTATTAAAATGACGCCACTTTAATAAGGGTTTTTTTGCGACAGAGAATTGCCGTTACAAATGTCCACTATTTGCGACGGTAAATTTCACCCGTCTCAAAAGAATTTATTTTTGTGACGGCACACAATGCGTCGCGAATACTTCCGTGTTTAAGGCACTTTTTCTTGTGTGCTTATTAGCGACAGTGTGATTACCGTCGCAGAAGACATTTATTTGAGACGACTTCAAATGCCGTCGCAAAAGACCACTTTTTGCGACGAGATACACGCCGTCGCAAAAAGTTCTGTGTTTAAAGTCACTTTTCTTGTAGTGATATGTTCTTTTCCTTTTAAATATTGAAAGTATATTTCCTTTTATTATTTTAGTAATACCAAAAAAAATTATATATCATGAGCTTAATTTATTAAAAAAAAATCAACATGTTTAATAAAAATATTTAAAAAATAAAAGAAAGAAATGTTATATACTTGAGGATTAATTTCGTCATTTAACTAGTTAATTTGAAAGTTAGCTTAATCTGTCCATTTCTATCCAATACCCCCCATGGGATAGACTTGTCCCATATATGGGGGACTATTAGCCCAACTTTTGTTTTTCTATCCAAACGTTGGATTGATTATTCCATGAAACATGTAGTCCAATCTCATAGTTCCATCCCACCAAACGAACACCCCTTATTGATTGTTCCCAGACGAAGAGTTTCAATTGTGTAAAAAACTATTTTTGAAATTGCAAAAAAAAAAAAAAAAAACAAATTAAAAATGCTTCTTGATAAAATAAAGTGTTTTATTAAAAAAATATCCCAAATGTCATACAAAGTTTCCATAATAATTTGCATATATTCTATTTCCTCAAACATATATCTATCTTCTATCTATATTCTATACTATTATATATGTGGGTATTGGATTTGATATCTAAGTGTTTGACAACTTTTTCTTCTATTATGTGACAAATTTTTATATCTTAAAATAAAAAAATTATTATTTAAAGTTGTGAGTAAGATTTAAGTTCAAAACTTTAAATTTCATTAAGAATATTTTTACCACTTAGATAATATATGTTATGATATTAGTTTCTTTATAATAAAAAAGGAGTGTCCTCTTCTACGGGCAAAGTCTGCATAAAAAGAAAGAAAAAAAAAATAATTGAAACTCCTTGGTTGGTTGTGTTTTTTCAAAAACACTTTTCAGAAAATTCTACTTTCTTGTTTTCCGTATTTTTTTATTTTTATTAAATTTTTTTAATATTTTAAGTAATTTTTTTTTACTTTTTAGACATACCTAACATAAATATACTTAAAAAGTAAAAAATTTGTGAAAAAAACCTTTTAAAAATTCACTAAATACCAAAAATACAAAAAAATATGAGAATTCAGTGTATTTTTTGTATTTTTATATATTTATTAAAATTTTAAAATATTTTTTCACAATTTTTTTACTTTTTAGATACATCTAAGTAAGGTACATCTAAAAAAGTAAAAAAAATGTTTAAAATTTTAAAAATATTTACTAAAAATAAAAAAATACGAAAATCAAAAAATTGAGTTTTTAAAAAATTTAATTCAAAAAATTCAAACCAAACACACTTGAGAGAGAGAGAGAGAGAGAGAGAGCCTTTGACAATTCTGGTACGTGTGACTATAAATAATCCACTTAAGCCATCATAGCAAGAAGGCAAGAAGGGTGATAGCATATGAAATGAAATTGCCCTCTAATCACGGTGGAGAGAGAGACATTTGAGATGTCTAATAGAGGTAGCGTAGTTCTTCAGTGTTAGAGAGTGTTGTTGACAAAAGTTCCTTCTCCATAATTGATGAAGCTTAAAGACCCACTTTGTTTGTTGACGGCGGATTTAGACTTTGTTTTAATGTGGATTTTATTTTTTAAAATTATTTTTGTGAGAAGATTAGTAATTTTTTCAAAATCATTATTGATTTTTGACAATTTTTTAATTTGTCGTTTGTAGTTCTTGGCAAGCCCGGCCCTGAAATTTCCAGGGTCCAAAGCCAATAATCAACTAATAAATTTTTGAAGCCCTTCACATTTGTTTTTTCATTGAATGAAAAAAAATGAAAAAAAAAAATTTGAAGATAGAAGACAAGATTTGTGTCAAAATCATAAAAAATACTTAGTATTACATTACAACAATTAATTAATAAGTGTCGCTTGATCCTCGCACTTCTTGCATTTTTAGAAGTAAATAAATCAATCATACTTGCATAATCTAATTTTTTTGCAAAATCATTTTCAATGGATAACAATGCTAATTACTTTAAATGGGCCTTTCAATTTTTTAATGGGTCAATTTATTTTAAGTTAGTTTAGATCTTCTTTATTATTTTATTTTTTTAGATTTAAAATATACCTAATATATTACAATAAACTATAATAAGAGGAGACCCTTTTTTTGGGTCTATTTTCAATGAATAACAATGTTAACTTTTTTGAATGGGCCTTTCAATTTTCTAATGGGTCAATTTATTTTAAATTAGTTTGGACCTTCTTTAATTTTTTTTTAAACTTAAAACATACCTAATATATTACACTAAATCATAATAGAAGGGGCCTCTTTTTTTAGTCTATTTTGAGGAGTCTTAGACCATGGCCTTGTTGGCCCATGCCCTAGGCGGGCACTGATTCTTGTTAGGGTTTTTGTGTCCTATTTTAGGCTTTGTGATTCTTCATTTTCTTATCATGTATGATGTTTATATATATTTTAATAAAATTGCATTATAATTTTTCTCAAGAAAAAAAAAAAGGATGTTCAGGCCATAAATTCAAATTTAAATTCCTTTTGCCAAAAAGTTCACACGCGAAAATAGTATATCTGTAAGGACTTACTCTTACGATATGACCAAATTATCCATATTTCTATTGCTCAACAAGTCAGGCATCTTTTTTAAAGTTTAGAAAAACACTTCATTGTTTGTTTCTATCTATAACAACCCCGATCTCCGTATCATTTCTGCATATCATTTTATTTGGCATAATTTGCATGATTATGTAATTATTTGATACCTTTCTATTTATTTGTGAATTATCTATTTAATTGCCAGCTTAAAATTCGAAATTAAAGGCCCAAACAGATTCAGAAACCAAAATTGGTTAATTCAAATGCTAGTTGGAATATTTAGGACCATATGGTAAGTTTGATTAAAATTTGATTCAAATCAAAATAATTAGAATAAAATAATTAGACTTGATTAGACTTAAGTCCAATTGATTAGTCTTAATCATATGTAATTAATTAAGCCTAATCACCCTATATGTGTGTGTGCTTGTGCGTGTGTTAATTGAGCTTAGGAGCTCATTTTCTTCAACAAACTTTGAGCTAAAATTAGAGTTAGAGAGAGAGAGAGAGTTCAACATTGTAGAGAGAGAGAAGAAGAGTTCAAGAGAATTAAGGGGAGATTGAAGAGATTGAGCTTAACTAAGGTCAAATTCAAGCTCTAAGTATGCTCTTTACCCATAAGTCATGAAAATAATCCGTGTAGGAAGATGAATTCACCAAGTTGTAGGATTATTTGCATGTATTTGAAAGGAATGAGTACGAATCATCAAGAATTTAGTGAGTTTGAGTGAATTGTGTACATGCATGCACAATTCTTCACTTTTGAACTTGATTTTCTACAAATTTATACATGCATGGGACTTACATGAGTTACTTCTTAAGGTCCTTCATGGTTTTGCACTTAACATCTCATAGAAGCATGTTTTGTAAAGAAAAGAGTTGGGTTTCCTACATCCACGTCAAGAACATGGTGTTTTGAGCTTTGATTTGAAGAATTAAAAGAGGATTTGAGATCATGGCTTTATATTTTCTAACAATCCATGTTTTATATAGGCTTCGTTTGGGAAGTTGCTATTTTAGTAGGCTATTTTAGTTTTTGGCTATTTTAGTAGGCTAAAATTTTTGTGTTTGGGAAGATGATTGGATTTTTTTGTGGTTGGATGTGATGTTTGTGAGAGAAAAAGTGAAATAATTATGGGTTTGATGTGATATTTTGTCTTATTAGCTATTTTAGTCTATTTTGTCTTTTTGTGAATTTTAGCCTAAACTAGGCTATTTTTTTTCTTACCAAACACCCCCATAGTGTTTCTAAGCTTTTGAGACCAACCATGCAAGCTTTGAACTTGAAAGAAGTGATTTTGAAATTCAAACACAAGGCTGGAAAACCCAGAATTCGTCCAATTAGCTTAAGCGAAGAATTCATCGCTCAAGCAAAAAACGAAGGCATTCACTACTTTTATAGACATTTGGTCATTGGCTCGAGCAACCAAGTGTGTGCTCGAGCAAACCCACTTTTGTTCAGCACTTGGCTCGAGCGGCCATTGAGTGTAAAATTTGAGCATTCAATACTTTTATAGACAAGTCAAATCGCTGGAGCAACCAAGTGTGCGCTCGAGCGAAGACCTTGTTTTCAGCAAGTTTTGCTTGACACTTATAAGTGCATATTTGCATCATCATTCCTTTTTAGGCATTCTTGGCATCATTTGAACATCCTTAATCATGAGATAAGCTAGAAACGCACGTAAGAGATTAAAATTAAGATATATACTTGTTTCAAATGTGTGTTCAATGTGTATTTATATTATGTGATTTGTGTAGGTGGTCAACCAAGGTCTACCATCAGTAGTCGCCCACTGCGAGTAGTATCTTTGTAAAAATATGTTATTAAAATGTATTTTGATTTACTACAATAGTATTACTTTGAAATGTTATTTCGTTGTGAATGAATGATCGTCTCATTCGAAATGTAATTATGGCATCCTTAGTGTAGCCCTCACCTAGGGGTACCAATACCATGGCCCTTTATTATGAGACCCTCGCCCGAGGGTAATAATATTGTAGCCCTTTGTTATAAGACCCTCGCTCGAGGGAAACAATACCGTGGCCCTTTGCTATGTGGCCCTTGCCCAAAGGTAACAATACCATGACCCTTCGTTATATGTGCATATAGATCTCTGATGTTGACCCAAGTGATCCCTTTGTTTGACCTATGTAGTCCCTTCATTAGAGCCATGTGGTATTTTCGTTATGCCTTCGGGCCCTTCGTCACACTATTGGATGTACCACATATGAATATGATTTGGGAACTTTAATACGACAAGTACTCAGATATGATTTGCTTCGAACTCATGTGATATGATTTTGTACAATGATAGACATCATTCATTTAAACCTTATATATTGGTATTACTCACTGGGCTTTAGCTCACCCGCTTCCCCTATATATATGCAAGTGAGAAAATGGAGCATCAAGTTTAGAGCAACCTTAGGAGTGTATTCTTTTGTCAACCGTTTGAAGTGCCTTCGTGATGGGGCGATCTTGGACTCACGCGGAGCCAAGTTGTATCAACCTTGTGGATCAAGTTACTTTGCTTTGTTTACTTTTATTTTTTTGGAACTTGTTATGTATGGATAATGTGTATAGGTGTTAAGATGTTTTGACGTACCATGTGTTTACATCTATGAGAATGTTGAAGTTTAAATTTCATACGGATTTTCATGTATGCATGTCACGACCAAACCCGCCCCTGTAGGTTTAGCACCGTAACTGGCCAATAATCCGCGGATTACCAAAGACCTCTGAACAGATTAGCAAATAATAAGGGGCTGAGGAAGCAATAATACAAAATAGACAAGGTCCAATGAGCTATAATAACGTACATGGGACAGAACATTTCAAAACTTATTTATATATACATAAACATGCCAGTGCAGATACACAATATTTACAAGGTATTTACAGAATGTACTTCCCAAGACATGACCTTACAGAGCATACACAAAGACTAGCATTAATATAAAAACAGCCATGGCTTTAGGCTTCGTTCGGAACCTCCTCGGGAAGCACAACAGTTGGCTGACAAAACAGAACAGAAGGCCGTCAGCTCTGGCCCTGGTCACACGCCGGCTCACCTACATACATAATATAGACTGTGAGCTAAAGCACAATGAATAATAACAGAGTAAAGGATTTAATGAATGATGTCCATCACAGAGTTAGAAATCAAATTCTCATCAAAAACAGATTCATATACATATTCATAATCATTTCCATATTCAGATTTTGCATATAATCATACGTGGTACATCCCTTAGCGTTAACAAATCCGATGACCCATAAAGGGACGGCCTTGAAGGCATTCTAATGACTCATGTGCACAAAGACGTTTCTGATGACCCATAAAGGGACGCATATCATATGATGCTAAGGATGCCACGAATAACTTTCATAATTTTGGACAACCATTCATTCATTTCAAACATAGCATGGCATTTCAGAGAACTAATTACTTCCTATCTTAATATTCAAAAAATACTTAACATTAAACATAACTTTACAAAGTTATTACTCACAGATGATTGGTAGCCCTAACTAGATGGTAAGGCGACCCTTCACTTGTTCTGAGGCACGTGACCTACATGAACACACATACGAACACACACTTGAAATACACGTTCGAATTGTACATAACTTATGTCGTTTGCTATTAGTGTGTTTCTAACCCCTAATCCTCTTTATGGAGTCTTAAACATGGCTTAGAAATGCCTAGGATAGAATGAGGATGCAAGAATGCATTGGAAAACATTTCTCAAGATTTGCTGAAAATAAGGTCCACGCTCGAGCGTGGCTTCCCTCGCTCGAGCGGACATGCAGACAATGAAGCTCCGCTCGAGCGTGGACTTCCCCGCTCGAGCGGACTGTAAACCTAACAAAAGTACTGGATGCATGATTTTCACGCTCGACGGGCGCTCGACCAACGCTCGAGCGGACTGTAAAACCCACAAACTTCTGGGTATATGCATTTCACGCTCGAGCGTATACTTCCACGCTCGAGCGGAGTGCACGTACTCAGAGTTCACGCTCGAGCGTAAAGTCCCAAGCTCGAGCGTGGATCATGTTTCTGGAAATTCCAGATTTGATCACTAAGCTCAAATCAAGCATTCAACACCTCAAATCTCAACCCTTTGGGCCCATTTTCTGGAAAACACTTGTAAACTCATAGTATAAGACGTTTCAAAGATCAATTTGTAAAATCAAAGCCCAAAGGTGAGTCAATTAAACACAATTTCAAATAAAATTTCAAGAACATAACTTAAATGTAACATGCATGAATTCTCATGACTTCTAATGCTCCAAAACATGATCCAAAGCAAGATTAAGCTCAAGAATAGGATGAATTCATGGACTATAACAAAAATGTGGACATACATGTGGAAATTCATGAAGAACAACTCCAAAATCCAAGAATATGTGCATGCATGCATGAATTCACTCTCAAATCCAACTCTTAAAACCAATTCTAGACTTTAAACTCTAATCTTCCATGAACCATGTAAGAATTAATCTTAAATTCACAATTGAAAGGGGAATCTCCTACCGTAAGTCTTGAGTTCAAGGTGTGCTAGCTCAATTGTGTAGTTCTTCTACAAATCCTCAATTTCCAAGCCAAATTCTTGATGAAACCAAGTTTCTCTCACTCTCCCTCTTTCTCACGGTTTGGTCACAAGAAGATAAGCAAAGATGCATCCAATATGTAATAAAGCAAAATAAAGGTCGTCTAGACTCAAGCCACTAAGTGGCAAACTTGTGATAACTCAAACAAGTGTAAATTAACATGATTTAATCTAATTTAATCGCTCTGAACCGAATTTTAATTCAACCTATCATAAAATTCTATAAATCCTAACTAGCACATAAATCAAGTCAATTTCTGATTCGAATGCCGATAAGGCTTCCAATTCGCAAACCGAAACTATAACGTGAACAGATCATTTTATGGCAAACAGATAAAAACACAAAGATAATGCAATACATATGCACTTTAATTCCGGATTCCTTATAAATTGCTGTTAGGCATAAATAATCATGGTTTAGCCTTAATCGAAGGTCGGGGTTATTACAGTCTTCCCCCCTTAAAAGAGTTTGGTCCTCCAAACTCGAATTACCTTCATTCGGAATCAACATTGGGTCCAATGGAAACAAATCCAGATATCTCTTCATCATGTCTTCCTTGGTTTCCCAAGTTGCATAGGTTCCTCCGTGGTTTTGCCAATCAACTTTTATCAACGGTATTTCTTTATTTCTCAATCTTTTGATCCTACGATTCACAATCTGGATAGGTCTTTCCTCATAAGTGTAGTCATCTTTCAAAAGCACATGTGTCGGTTCGATGACGTGGAGTGTATCCCTCAAATATTCTCGTAGCATCGATACATGAAAGATGTTATGCATGTGTTCCATTACTGGAGGTAAGACTACCCGATACGATACCGGATTAATCTTTTCGAGGACTTCATAAGGTCCAACATATCTTGGCCCCAATTTTCCCTTAACACCAAACCGAGTTTGACCCTTCATTAGGGTCACCTTTATGAACACGTGGTCTCCAACTTCATATTCCCTCTCTTTTCTTCAAACATCGGCATATCTCTTCTGCCGACTCTGTGCTGTTTTCAGACGCTGCTGTATCAGTTTCACTTTCTCGGTTGTTTCTTGCACAAGTTCCAGTCCCAACAAAGGTCTATCACCTACTTCAACCCAACATATCGGAGAACGACATTTTTTTCCATACAAAGCTTCGTAAGGAGCCATTCCAATGCTTGAATGGTAACTGTTGTTGTACACAAATTCAGCTAATGGCAAGTAGGTCTCCCAATTCCCTTGGAAGTCTAACACACACATTCTGAGCATATCCTCTAAAGTTTGGTTAGTTTGTTCAGTTTGTCCATCTGTCTGTGGGTGATAGGCACTACTCAACCTTAGTTTAGTCCCCAAAGCCTGTTGCAAACTCTGCCAAAATCTTGATACAAACTTTGAGTCCCTGTCAGACACAATAAATACCGGCACTCCATGCAATCTCACAATTTTAGTCATATAGATATTGGCCAATTTATCAGCGTTATAACTAGTTTTGACAGGTAGAAAATGGGCAAACTTAGTTAAACGGTCAACTATAATCCAGATAGAGTCCATACCTCAAGAAAAACGAGGCAATCCCACAATGAAGTCCATGGTAATGTGCTCACATTTCTATTCCGGTATTGGAAGTGGTTGGAACAAACCAGCGGGTCGTTGATGTTCAGCTTTAACCTCTTGGCAATGTAGACATCTAGCTACAAAATCAGAAATACTCTTCTTCATTCCAGGCCACCAAAAATTCTATTTTAAATTGTGATACATTTTCGTGTTCCCCGGGTGCATGGCAAACTTACTGCTATGTGCTTCGGTTATCACACGTTTTCTCAAATCACAACAATCGGGTACACAAAGACGGTTTTGGAATTTCAGTACATCATTCTCAAACACAAATCCTGGCCTCGGCATTGACTCAAACTCCTCTATAATCTTTTTCAAGTATTCATCTTCACATTGTTTTTGTTTGATCTCGTCAAGAATCGTAGGTTGAGCAGAAATGGTAGTTGAAATCCCACTTTGTTCTCGCACACTAATCTCAACCTCTTTCTGTTCCAGGTCAACTAGCAGTTCCTTTCGATTGGTCAGCAAGCATGACAAATTTGCACTAGATTTTTGGCTCATGGCATCTGCTACGGTATTAGCCTTCCCTGGGTGATATAAGATCTACAAATCATAATCCTTGATTAACTCTAACCATCGCCTCTGCCTCATATTCAATTCATTTTGGGTGAAGAAATATTTCAGGCTTTTATGATCGGTATACACCTCACAAGTTACCCCATACAAGTAGTGACGCCAAATTTTCAAAGCAAACACCACAGCTGCCAATTCGAGATCATGCGTCGGATAGTTCTTTTCATGAGGTCGAAGTTGTCGAGAAGCATAGGCAATCACTTTTCCATTTTGTATCAATACACACCCCAAGCCTTTGTGAGAAGCATCACTATAGACTTGAAACCCATCAGTACCATTGGGCAAAGCTAAAATTGGTGCAGTCACTAACCTGGTTTTCAATTCCTGAAAGGCTGCCTCTCTTGGTTTATTCCAGTCAAATTACACATTTTTCTGAGTTAACTGGGTCAACGGCATAGCAAGCTTGGAAAAATCTTTCACAAATCTTCGGTAGTAACCGGCAAGTCCCAGAAAATTTCTAATTTCTGTTACGTTCGTCAGTCTAGGCCAATCCACAATAACTTCAATCTTCTGAGGGTCAAGAAAAACGCCATCCTCATTGATCACATGTCCCAAAAATGCTACATTGTTAAGCCAGAATTCACATTTGGACAATTTAGCATATAGTTTCTTTTCTCTCAAAATATGCAAAGTAGTTCTCAAATGGTTCCCATGTTTTTCCCTATCTTTAGAATAAACCAAAATGTCATCAATAAACACGACAATGAATTCGTCAAGATATTGTTTGAAAGCCCTATTCATTAGGTCCATAAAAGTTGCAGGTGCGTTTGTCACTCCAAAAGGCATTACTAGGAATTCATAATGTCCATATCTAGTTCTGAATGCAGTTTTCTCTACGTCTTCTGCTTTAACCTTTAACTGATGATAACCGGACCTAAGATCAATTTTAGAGAACACTTTAGCTCATTGGAGTTGATCAAACAAATCATCTATTCGAGGTAAGGGATAACTGTTCTTAATAGTTACTTTGTTCAATTCTCGGTAGTCTATACACAACCTCAACGATCCATCCTTCTTTTTGACAAACAAGACTGGAGCACCCCAAGGTGAAATGCCCGGACGGATAAATTTCTTATTTAACAGCTCCTGAAGTTGAGTTTTTAATTCTTTCAAATCTGAGGTAGACATTCTATTGGGGGTCTTGGAAATAGGTTGTGTCCCCGAAAACACCTCAACAGTGAATTCAATTTCTCTATCAACTAAGTCCCCAGGTAAGTCAGTCGGAAACACATCGGGAAATTCACAAGCAATAGGGATTGTTTCTACAGTAGTACTGTCAGATGGTGCAGTCAGTATACAACACAGATAACCCCTACATCCCTTCCTAATGAGTTTTACAGCTTTCATGGCTGAAATCAAATATGGGGGAGGAACTACCCCATTCCCAATAAAAGTAAATTCAAGCATACCCAGTGGTCTAAACACAACAGTTTTATTTGCACAGTCAATGGTAGCACAGTATTTAGTCAACCAGTCCATCCCCAAAATACAATCAAAATGATTAATGTCCAAGGGTAATCAGTCCACATATAACATCATATCGCCAATCATAATATCACATGCCGGATAAACATGAGTGCACATCATAGAATCCCCAGACGACATAGATACAGATAACACATGTCATAAGTTCTAATGGTCTAGTCAATTTTCAAGAGAAAGCATGCGATACAAAGGAATGTGTAGAACCAGAATCTATCAATACGCATGCATCTTGAGAACATACAGAGAGTGTACCTGACACCACGATATAGGTGTTTGGTACGTCACCAAGCACTAAGGCGAACACTCGACCCTGTCTCAGAGGTTCTTTCCCAGTATTGGCCCTCGTATTCGTCTTGGATGCAGAAGCGAATCCAACTGAGCTTGCCGCTGGTTGGTTGGTATTTTCGAACCTGATAAGACAATCCTTCATCATATGACCAGTCTTTCCACATCTAAAACAGGTGCCCAAAGCTCGATAACAATCCCCCTTATGTTTCCTACCACATTCCGAGCAAGTCGGTATAGTACCACTACTTTGGCTTGAGCTACTATAAGATCCTGTGTTTCGCCTCTTATTCCGAAAAAATGAATGACCCTTTTTGAAGCTATTTCCATATCTTTTCCCCGTCCAATCGGTTCGTGGGACTAGAGTTTGTTTCTTCGCTGCTAGAATAGACTCTGCCATTAATGCCCTATCCAAAACATTCACGTACATGGGTAGGTTCAGGACTCCCACCCTATCCAGTATGTCCAGATCCAATCCACCCTCAAACTTGCGGGCCTTCTTGTAGTCTGTGTCCACCATGTGAGGTGCAAACCTGGCCAACTCAGTAAACTTAGCCTCATACTCGGCTATAGACATTCTGCCTTGTTTGAGTTCTTGGAATTCTAAAACCTTCCGGTCTCAGAAGCACTGGGGAAAGTACTTGTCATAAAAAATTGTATTGAATTGAGTCTATGTCATATTCTCGTGGCCATTTCGAGTCAGTAACCACCACCTTCGGGCTTCATCCTTCAGAGTATAGGTGGCTAGGAGGACTTTCTGGACTTCAGAACAAGGGAACACCTCATACAATTTCTCCATTTCAAGTAACCATGTCTCTGCTTTCAACGGTTCAATTCCACCATAGAATGTTAGCGGTTTCATTTTCATGAACTTCTGTGCCAAGTTGATGATGTCACCGGTGCCCATTTCAACTTGAGCTAGTAGGGATGGAGGTGGTAAAGGTCATTGCCTCTGTTGTTGCATTACCACTTCGGTTAAGGTTGCAAGCATTTGTTCCATTCTATTCATTCGGGCATCAGAGGACCCTGCTGTGTCATCATTCCTTGCATTGTCCATTTGCTATAGGTAAACAAAACTTTATGTATTCAAATTCACATGTTTATACTTGAAATTATGCTTTCACTTTCGAACAATACACATAAACATGCAGCTGAAATGTCCCTACTTCTTACTAGGACTTCCTAAGCTCATGTGGACCTATGTGTGCGGTAGAACATGTGCTCCGATACCACTCTGTCACGACCCAAACCCGCCCCTGTAGGTTTAGCACCATAACCGGCCAGTAATCCGTGGATTACCAAAGGCCTCTGAACAGATTAGCAAATAATAAGGGGCTGCGGAAGCAATAATACAAAATAGACAAGGTCCAATGAGCTGTGATAACGTACATGGGACAGAATATTTCAAAACTTATTTATACATACATAAACATGCCAGTCCAGATACACAATATTTACAAGGTATTTACAAAATGTACTTCCCAAGACCTGACTTTACAGAGCATACACAAAGACTAGCATGAATACAAAAACAGTCATGGCTTTAGGCTTCGTTCGGAACCTCCTCAGGAGGCACAACAGTTGGCTGACAAAACAGAACAGAAGAACGTCAGCTCTGGCCCTGGTCACACGCCGGCTCACCTACATACATAATATAGACTGTGAGCTAAAGCCCAATGAATAATAACAAAGTAAAGGATTTAATGAATGACGTCCATCACAGAGTTAGAAATCAAATTCTTATCAGAAACAGATTCATATACATATTCATAATCATTTCCATATTCAGATTTTGCATATAATCATACGTGGTACATCCCTTAGCGTTAATAAATCCGATGGTCCATAAAGGGACGGCATTGAAGGCATTCTGATGACTCATGTGCACAGAGACGTTTCTGATGACCCATAAAGGGACCTGATGACCCATAAAGGGACGCATATCATATGATTCTAAGGATGCCACGAATAACTTTCAGAATTTTGGACAACCATTCATTCATTTCAAACATAGCATGCAATTTCAGAGAACTAATTACTTCCTATCTTAATATTCAAAAAATACTTAACATTAAACATAACTTTACAAAGTTATTACTCACAGATGATTGGTGGCCCTAACTAGATGGTAAGGCGGCCCTTCACTTGTTTTGAGGCGCGTGACCTACAAGAACACACATACGAACACACACTTGAAATACACGTTCGAATTGTATATAACTTATGTTGTTTGCTCTTAGTGTGTTTCTAACCCTTAATCCTCATTATGGAGTCTTAAACATGGCTTAAAATGCCTAGGATGGAATGAGGATGCAAGAATGCGTTGGAAAACATTTCTCAAGATTTGCTGAAAATAAGGTCCACGCTCGAGGGTGGCTTCCCTCGCTCGAGCGGACATGCAGACAATGAAGCTCCGCTCGAGCGTGGACTTCCCCGCTTGAGCAGACTGTAAACCTGACAAAAGTACTGGATGCATGATTTTCACGCTCGACGGGCGCTCGACCAACACTCGAGCATGAGACTCAGACCCTCGCTCGAGCGTATATTACCCCGTTCGAGCGAACTGTAAAACCTACAAACTTCTGGGTATATGCATTTCATGCTCGAGCATAATCTTCCATGCTCGAGCGTGGATCAAATTTCTGGAAATTTCAGATTTGATCACTAAGCTTAAATCAAGCATTCAACACCTCAAATCTCAACCCTTTGGGCCCATTTTCTAGAAAACACTTGTAAACTCATAGTATAAGATGTTTCAAAGATCAATTTGTAAAATCAAAGCCCAAAGGTGAGTCAATTAAACACAATTTCAAATAAAATTTCAAGAACATAACTTAAATGTAACATGCATGAATTCTCATGACTTCTAATGCTCCAAAACATGATCCAAAGCAAGATTAAGCTCAAGAATAGGATGAATTCATGGACTATAACAAAAATGTGGACATGTATGTGGAAATTCATGAAGAACAACTCCAAAATCCAAGAATATGTGCATGCATGCATGAATTCACTCTCAAATCCAACTCTTAAAACCAATTCTAGACTTTAAACTCTAATCTTCCATGAACCATGTAAGAATTAATCTTAAATTCACAATTGAAAGGGGAATCTCCTACCTTAAGTCTTGAGTTCAAGGTGTACTAGCTCAATTGTGTAGTTCTTCTACAAATCCTCAATTTCCAAGCCAAATTCTTGATGAAACCAAGTTTCTCTCACTCTCCCTCTTTCTCACGGTTTGGTCACAAGAAGATGAGCAAAGATGCATCCAATATGTAATAAAGCAAAATAAAGGTTGTCTAGACTCAAGCCACTAAGTGGAAAACTTGTAATAACTCAAACAAGTGTAAATTAACATGATTTAATCTAATTTAATCGCTCCGAACCGAATTTTAATTAAACCTATCATAAAATTCTATAAATCCTAACTAGCACATAAATCAAGTCAATTTCTGATTCGAAAGCCGATAAGTCTTCCAATTCGCAAACCGAAACTAAAATGTGAACAGGTCATTTTATGGCAAACAGATAAAAACACAAAGATAATGCAATGCATATGCAATTTAATTCCGGATTCCTTCTAAATTACTGTTAGGCATAAATAATCATGGTTTAGCATTAATCGGAGGTCGGGGTTATTACAATGCACTACTCGATGGACATGTTTATATTGTAATATTGCTTCCGCAAGACCCCATTATTATTATTAATTATCAACTTTGTCTTTGAGGCCGAAAGCAATCTGGGATTACTAGCCGGTTACGACATAAACCTCTAGGGACGGGTTCGGGTTGTGACACTATTTGTACAAATTACAGTGGTTTCTTTAAACCATTTATTTTCTCTCTCTCTCTCTCTCTCTCTGTGATCTGTATTTCCTTCTTTTTTCTCTCTCTCATCAACTATTTCAGATCTGTACAAAAACCCATTTTCCCTTCAGCGATCATTTTCTTCTTTGAGTTTTTGGTCCAGACACTGATGCCTACTTGCCTGCTCGACCTCTTAGTAGAGCTCTTCGACAACGTGAATGATTCTTGTAACCAGAACCTCGACCGAAGTTGATGTTGTCCTGTTTCTTGTAGCGCGCACTCACTCAACACTGCACCGCCATCACCACCACCACTACAATTGAAGAAGGTAATGAAAATCGAATGACTCGAACTGAGTTTATGACTCGCCAGTTCTTCACTACGATAAGATATAGTGGATTAACTCGGGGTCTAAGTTTGTCATCGCCTTTGTTTTTATGCCCTAATTGGGTAGATTCATCGTTGAATCAAGCTAGCGATGATGGGTTAATAGAGGTGAGAGTGGTGAAGTAGCAGGTAAAGAAGAGAGGATAGGGGCTTAGGCCTTAGAGCTCACAATACAGATGAGTCACGTTCTACAGAAGAATTGGAAGATATGAATCACATATATGGTTAGTATAATTTGTGTTTCCAATGATCTTCTTATATCATTTTATTCATGATTTCAGCTTTTGTTTATAGTTCTTTCATCTTCTATGCAAGGATTGCGAAAAACAAGTATATTTGGGTATGAATATATGATAACAAGATTATTTGTGTGATTTTTTATGTTATTTTATTTTGGGTCATATTGTGATAAATTTTGATGTTGGGATGAGTGTGTGAAATTGAATAAGGATGGTCTATGAAACTCTAACCCAGCAAAAGTGCTCATCTTTTTCTCTCTCTCTCTCTCTCTCTCACCCTACATACATGATTTGTATAGCCTCAAATATGTTGTTTTGAACTCTTTCTCTATTCTTTGCTAGTTTTATTTCCATATATGTGTTCAATCGATCTCTCGATCTCTTTCTATTGTTGAAATTGATGGGTTTTTCTTTGTAGCTACTATAAGCTTATATTTGTGTGTTTATGTTTGATTTCTTCATTATAGTTACTTGATTTAAGTGAATTTACGTAACATATATTTAGGATCAAACACACGGCCTATTATGTTTGGTTTGACAGATAGAGAGAGTGAGAGAAAAAAAAAAAAGAAATAGGTTCAGCAGATAAATACAAATAGATACAAAAATTGAACAGATAGGTCCAAAAAATTGAACAAATAAAAAAGATTTGAACAGACAAAAAAGATTTTTTGACATATAAGATCAAAATTTGAACATATAGATTAAAAATAAGGTTGGCAAATTTTAATAGATAAATCAAAATTTCAATAGATAGATTCAAAAAAAAAATTCAACAAATAAAAAAATTCAACAAATTGGTTCAAAAAAAAAATGAACAGATAGGTTCAAAAAAAATTTAATAGATAGATTAAACGGTAAAATTAGAAACAAAATGTCCTCTAAAACAATATAACATACTTTTTACCAAAATATTTTACAAAGTATGCACTTCTAACAAAGAAAAATACTTATGGGGCTTAACGCTTTATACTCTCTTTAAAATGGATTTTTCATCAATTTTCTCAATAAAAAATAAAAAAATGACCCACCTTCATTATTTGTGCATGCTAGTGTCTCAAGCAACTTCACTTCAAAAACATCCTCCATTAATTAATTTATTTTTCATTATTCAACTATTTAACAAGTTCTTAATTTTATTTTATTTTTAAACTTTACACTAGAATAGTTCCGTTTATGAGCTTAATTCAATTCAAAATCTTTTGAAAAGTTAGGTCTTGTAATGACCCCACAATGCTATTGTCCTGTTGGCCTCTCACATGATTTTGACCAATTTTCATAAGCTTTTATCCCATACTAAAATATGATTATTGAGCCTTTGGAAAATAAAAGACTATGTTTGGTGGAACTCTTGAAACATAATTTTACACGATTCTTTGAGTGTCGGGCTTAGTTAGTGATTTTAAAAATTGATTCTATACTCACTTTTGAAAATATCTCTACTCGGTCATCTTCTCGAATATCCCGTAGATTGATTGACTGGAACAGTATTTTTTTTTTTACACCTGTTATTTTTATATTTTAAGTAAAAATTATTTTCGAAATTTTTTAAAATTTTTTTATGAGTTTTGAATAGAATTTTAGATTGCGTATTTGGTTATGAGTTGTAAATTTTTTAATCAAATATCATGTGTCACATCATACAATTCAAAATTCTTTTCAAAACTCATAACCAAACAAATTATTCACGTTCAAATCAGAATTCCAAAATTCATAAATTCAAAATACAACTCTATTCTCAAATCATAATTTCAAAACTCTACCAAGTACAACCAAGTCTTCAACAATGGAAAAACATAATTAGAAAGCAAAATATATATATAGTGAAATTCAAAACTTTAATTATAAGGCGTTAGCAGTTTAAAAGTGCTTTGACATGTTTTATCACAATATTTTATTTGAATCACATTATTTCTTTATTACATCACTTTAAATTTAATTTATATTTCATATTTTTTTATAAAAAATAAAAAATATACTAATCTAAGCACTTCCCAAACAACTCTTTAATTATAATCCTAGTTGTACAAGAAAATCTTCTCTTGTTTTGATACTTTTCATCATTTTTATCCTAAACAAACTCACAAAAATTTTATTTTTCTCACTTTTCACCACTTTCATCCCAAACAAACTGAGACGACGGGTGGCTTAATAGTTGAACTTGCAAAGCAACTGTGAATTTCTTCAGAAAAGCCCGAACCCGGCCCACTCGGCGTCACTCAGTGGACGCGGTGATGATTGGTATGAAGAGAAAGAGAACGATGATGACAAGGGTGAGTCACGAAACGGCGAGAGCGACTTCCGAGTTGACACAGACCACCGAGACAGGGTCTCAAGATCCGAAGTGTAGTCGGGTTCCGGGTCGATCTCGGGTTTGGACTTTCGGTTTCTTCTCTTCTTCTTGTCATCGTTTCGCCTAAGCAATGGAGCCGGAAAGCACCCAATTGCAGCGGTTTCGGGTTGGACAAGAATGGATCGGTCAAACCGACATTGGTCGGACCTAGTGCGTGGAGCGGAGCGGAAGGAGCTGGTACGGAGCTCCGGAGGGGGAGGCTGGAAGTTGAACCCGGCGGGTGGGGGTCGAAGCTTTCGCGGGGTAGTTGGAGATGAACGGTGGTGATTGGTGGATTGTTGCTGTTTTTGTTGATGATGTTGGATCAATGAACGTTGGAGATGATATGATGGTGATGGAGGTGGTTGTTGTTGTTGGAGCTTGGGAACACCGGGTCGGATCTCCCACTTGAATGGAATAGCTCCTGGTTTCTTAAAAGAATCATCTATGTTCATTTTAAGTGAACCAAAAATAACACACACTCGCTCTCTCTCTCTCCCCTTATGTTTAATGTATGAGTGTATATATATAGTGGAAGGATGTCGGAGAGATAATGAAGATGATGTTGGTATATGCGAGATTAGAGGCGAGGGAGGAGGGGTTGCGTGGGCCAAAACATGTTTCCATTTGAATTATTGCATGATAGACCTGACTTTATGCGGGGAAAAGGCCAAAAAATTTTATAGATAAACCCAATAATACATATCTTGAATAATTAATTAGAAATATAAATTTATGCATCATAATTATTTTAAATATGATTCACATTCTGCTAAATTTAAATTTATATTACAATAATAATTCATACCACTAAAAAAAAATTATTAATAGCACTAATACATTAGAAATGTCAAAAAAAAAAAAACAAGACATAGTCCACTGCTTATGTTTAGTGTATGAGTGTATATATGCATCATTAGTGATGCTATTAGAGCACCACTTTTAGTATTCTTAGGTCTCGTTTGGGAACAAGCTAATTTAGTAATTTTTTAATTATTTGGCTAAAATATGAGCTAAAAAAAACTAGTATGTTTGGGATGACTTTTTGACTTTTTACAAAAAGATGTGCAAAAAGTAGAGAGAAAAGAAAATCTTTGACTTTTTTGTATAGATTGTTGGCTTTTTGGCTAATTTAGTAACTTTTTGACTAAAAATGAGAGTTCCCAAACGAGGTCTTAGAGCTAGTTTGGCATGTTTGAAAAAATTCAAAAAGCCACTATTCTATTTAAGTCACATCATCTTATTTAAGTCACATCAACTCTCTAACACATCACTTCAAACTCAATCCAAACCCAACCCATATTTCATAAAAAGTCAAAAAGTACACTTATTTAGATCATCCCAAACAAGTACTTAATCATTTTTCTTTATATTATGTACTTCATATTCAGAATAATTTTTAAAATAAAAATTTCATAATAAATAACTTTTTTTTTCAAACAGTTGAGAATATTTAAAATAAAAATTTCATAATAAATAACTTTTTTTTCCAAACAGTTGAGAATATTTAAACATTTTTTCAAAATGACAAATTCAAAGGCTGCCTAAGAAGATGAGGTTTGAATTTATCACACGAATAGTGGTGACATGACATGGTGGCTAGGGGCATACTTAAGAGGCTTGGAGGAGAGGGATTTAGGAGTTCAAATTTGACAGACGGCGTGATAATTATGACGATGGAGAACGTTGCTATGCAATAATAATCGCTCTCGTTTGATGAAGAAAGGTTTTGAACTTTTGAAATTTGTTACCATAGAAAAAGGATGGAGGGAGCATGGACTTTTGGGAAACATTGAGGAAATATGATCTTGTTATTTAAATTATTATTTAAAAATTAATTTAATTCTTATATTTTAATTATATCAATTTTATATCTAAACTATTTAATTTTGAATAATTTTGTCCGTCATCAATTTTCGTCGAAAACTAGACAGAATTTACTGACTTCACACTAAATTTCATTTCACCCCAAAATTATACCTCAAAAATCAATTGGATTCCCAAATATTAAAAAAAATTAATTTAAATATTTAATTAATAATTTTTTATCTTAAAAATGAAAAAAATAAATGTTAAATAACATACTTTACAAAAAAATAATTAAAAAATATATTAAATTCCTCATTTAGAATTATCGTTTTAAGTTACAAACTATCTCAAGTCGATCCTAGAAAAACTAATTATGCCAAAAATTCTTTGGCTACTCTATTTGTGTGCACGCGCAATTTGTAGCTAGCTTATTTCCTAAATTAATTTCAATAGAATTAATTGACTAATAGTGATTTCAAAGTGGATAAAAATTTAGACCATACTTATTATGAGAGTAACATATTTTTTGACATTTGAAAAATTATATTGAATGATGAAAATGAATATGTTGAGATCGGCCTACAAAATCGAGATTAGTACCTACTCGATCATATCATCGATTGAATGACAATTTAATGCAAAAATTAGCAATTACTCTCTAGAGAATACTCAATAGGATACTCAATTTTTTTTTTAATTTAAACTTTATTTTCTCACCTTTTTAGATGAACAATTATTATTAAATATTTAATTTTTTTAATATATTATAAGTCTAATTGATTTTTTAGGGATAGTTTGGTAGACAAAATGATATTTTAAATAAAATCTGGTGTTACGTCAGTAAGTGCCGTGCAATTATAGGTGATAGCACAACATAGGCGAAATTGATCTAAAATTAAATAATTTAAGTGTAAAATTGATATAATCGAAAGTATGGGGTTAATTTGAATTTCAAGTAATAGTGCGCAAAATGATAGTTCCTTTTAAACATTTTGAGCAGCCTCATTAGGAAAACTCTATGGTACAACTCTCAAAGTGTGTATACCATATGCATATTATTATGTATTTTTATGATATATATTATGTATTTTTATAATAAATGTTACGTAATTTTTTAGTAGAGTTATGACAATTTGTGATTCAAAATGAAATTACACATTTTATTATCCAAATATTTTATAATCAAAAAATATGTAATATTACCACAAAAATATATAATATTAATACAAAATATGTAATTTTATTTATGAACTACAAATTATTGTAACTCTACTACAAAAAAAAAAAAAAAAAAAAAAACGTAATATTTACTATAAAAATAAATAACATATATTACAAAAATACATATGATACACACTGATCTGAAGACAAAACACTATGGAGAATGCACGCCTTAAATCACACAACACAACATCCATTGGAAAGGGAAAGTGCAATTGGCATGAGCTTTGTGCTCAAAATTCAAAATGTAGAGAGGCATGCACACACAGTACAACAGCACAAGTATTTCAAACAAAAGCAATGCAATGTAATCATATTGTTCTCAGCAGCATCATCGCAATACTAAATTCTGCTTACAAATTCTTGGTTTCATTTTCATTTTTTTATTATTTTGACAAAAATAAATATCAAAAAGATATTTTTAAATTTTCAAAAATTATTTCTGCCTTAAAAAAAAAATTAAAACCATAGGAAAATAAAGTGTATTTTTTTCTTCTTTTTTTTTTTTTTCATTTTTACACCAAATTAGTTATATATTTTTGAAAATATTTCAAAAAACTGATTATGAAAAACCAAGTGGCACGATTAAAGAACGAGACATTCATTGCAAGATTAAACACAAGCACAATCAAAGAACAGACAATGGTGTATAAACCTTGGTGCAAGAGGATAGAAACTGAAAACAAAATCAACTTCATAGTTTGAAAATGGTGTCATCCTCAGATCAATGAGATTCAGTATAAACATGTCGTTTCTAGCAAAAAAGAACAATACATGTACGACATTTTCATCAATCAAAAGAAGGGAATAAAAAAAAAAGAACACTAAAAGTCCGTACCCATGAAGTGTAAACATTTATGGATATTTAAGTTTTGATCTCTCCATACTCATCCATACTTCTCTTGTAGGCCTCAATCCGGACTTACTTTGATGATCTAAATTGTCAATTTTGTAGGTTTCGCAATAAAGATTATCCATATAAAAAATTAGATTTATTGGAAAACTATAAACACATAAACAAATCACATTTTGTTTTATAAAATGAATAGTTTAAGTTACAATCCTATTCATTATTCATTTTATAAAACAAAATGTCATTTGTTCTTGTGTTTATAGATATCCGAAGAAGGGTGATGCTATGGTACATTTAGGTGTACCATACATTTAGTTATGAACTTATATGATTTTATATCATAACCTATACCATATTAGTCATAACTATCACCATATTAACCCATAACTTAGTTATATTCAATTATTTACTTATACCATATTACTTCATAACCAGGTCATTAAAAGTGACCTGCTAAACAAGTCACTTTTTATAGTTATGAGCTAAAATCATATTTCTTCATAACTATAATCAAATTGATCATAACTTAGCTATAACTACATCTCATAACCAACACCATTTTGTTCATAACTAATATCACATATTTCATAACCATATCTCATAACCAACACCATTTTAGTCATAACTAACATCACATATTTCATAATCATAATTACATATCTCATAACCAACACCACTTTGATCATAACAAATATCACATATCTCATAACTATTGATCACATATCTCATAACCACATCTCATAACCAATCCCTTTGAGTCATAACCAACATCACATATCTCATAACCACTAGTCACATATCTCATAACCAACACCTTTTTGTCATAACTAATATCACATATCTCATAACCACTAATCACACATCTCATAACTACTACCCACATATATCATAACCACATCTCATAACCAATCCCTTTGAGTCATAACCAACATCACATATCTCATAACTACTAGTTACATATCTCGTAACCAACACCTTTTTGTCATGACCAATATCACATATTTCATAACCACTAATCACATATCTTATAATTAACACCTTTTTGCTCATAACCACATCACTTTGATCATAACCAACATCACATATCTCATAACTACTAGTCACATATCTAATAACCAACATCACATATCTCACAACCACTAGTCACATAACCAATATCTCATAACTCATAACCATTAATACATATAGCATAACCACACCCTTTGACACCACTTTGCTTATAACCATTACCCACATATCTCATAACCACTAACACATATAGCATAACCAAATACCCTTTGACACCACTTTGCTCATAACCATTACCCACATATCTCATAACTACTAACACATATAGCATAACCAAATACCCTTTAACACTACTTTGCTCATAACCATTACTCACATATCTCATAACCACTCATAACTATTACCCACATATCTCATAACCACTAACACATGTAGCATAACCAAATACCCTTTGACACCACTTTACTCATAACCATTACCCACATATCTCATAACCACTCATAACCATTACCCACATATCTCATAACCACTAACACATATAGTATAACCAAACACCCTTTGACACCACTTTACTCATAACCATTACCCACATATCTCATAACCACTCATAACCATTACCCACATATCTCATAACCACTAACACATATAGCATAACCAAACACCCTTTGACACCACTTTGCTCATAACCATTACCCACATATCTCATAACCACTCATAACCATTATCCACATATCTCATAACCACTAACACATATACCATAACCAAACATCCTTTGGCACCACTTTACTCATAATCATTACCCACATATCTCATAACCACTAACACATATAGCATAACCAAACACCTTTTGACACCACTTTGCTCATAACTATTACCCACATATCTCATAACCACTCATAACCATTACCCACATATCTCATAACCACTAACACATATAGCATAACCAAACACCTTTTGACACCACTTTGCTCATAACTATTACCCACATATCTCATAACCACTAACACGTATAGCATAACCAAATACCCTTTGACACCACTTTGCTCGTAACCATTAGCCACATATCTCATAACCACTAACACATATAGCATAACCAAACACCATTTGACACCACTTTGCTCATAACCATTACCCACATATCTCATAACCACTAACACATATAGCATAACCAAACACCCTTTGACACCACTTTACTCATAATCATTACCCACATATCTCATAACCAACATCACATATATCATAACTACTAATCACATATCTCATAACCAAACACCTTTTGACTTATAACTATACCACTCTGCTCATAACCAAAATCACATATCTCGTAATCACTAATCATATATCTCATTACCTTTACCCACATATATTATAACCACATCTCATAACTAGCACCCTTTGTTTCATAATCAATATCACATATATCATAACTACTAATCATATATCTCAGAACCACTACCCACATATAGGGGTATAAATTTAGCCCATGAGCTCGCGGCACACCCCAAGTCCGCTCGTGCCCTGGGTAGGCCTAACTAGGCTTGAGTCTAAACCCAACCTAAGACCCTGAGCTATGTGTTCTAGAGCCCGACCCGACCCTGGTGTGTTATGGAGTGTGACCCATCCCGTGAGATCGCCCCGAAATTTTCTTTCCCATCTAGCTCGACCTGACCCCAATGGCTCCTTGCCCCCATTGTCAGTGCAATGGTCAAAAATTTAAATCAAAACAATTTGAAAGAGTCATATAACCGTTAATTCCACCAACAATCAATTTTATTTTTTTTATTTTTATATATATAAATTAACTCCTCCCTCCCAAATCCTATAAATACCACCCCTCTCACATAATGTCAAAGATGGTGTTGTCTCTCAAACTCTCATTCTCTCTAAACTTTCATACATATACAAATCTTTGGCCGTAGTTATGATTTTATCAATTTGTACATATCTTATAGAACTGTTGAAAATGAATATTACGATTTTGTTGTACTGTTTTACTATCTCAGCTCTCTTCATCTATCAAACATCTCTCTCATTCCTTACTGTCACTGTAGATATCTCCGATGTTCCTTATCGGAAACAACACCATCTTTGACATTATTTTCACAGACGACAAGTCCGTTCAGTCTCTCTTACTCATATTCCCTTTCCTTTCGCTCTATTGGTTAATTTTCTCTAACTCTCATTTTCTGTTCCATGGCTATAAGTCGTGGATTAAATTATTTGATTATTGTCATTACATTCTGTGTTTATCTGTATCATTAGAGATCCCGATTGGTGATTAAATTATTTAAAAAATTTAGATGTTTTTGTTACACCAATAAGTGGATAGTTACATAATTTTTGGTTAATGTTATGAAATTTTGGAAATTAGTTACGACATTTGTGATTTTCTAGAATTTTAAACAATTTCGTTACGCCAATTAGTGATGCAGTTATGTATTTTCTATTTTATATCACAAAACTTTGTGACTTGATTACAATATTATGATCTGTTTGGTAACTATTCCGTTTTTAGTTTTCAGTTTATATTTATAAAAATTTTAAAAGCTGTAAAAGGCCTGTCACCTTTCTTTATCCTTTTCATTGTTGTAAAAGGCCAAGACCCTAGATTGAGAAGGGTGTACCAACTGAACTCTTCAAGATGAAAAAAATAAAATTCTCGAATCATAGAACATCGATGATAAAAGTAAACAAGAGGTCGACAATAACAAGGCATGCTGCCAATTAGTTCCAATTGACGTTTTGGTGGCAAATGCTACTGTGCAAAGAATTGTCAGAGCTAAAATGATGGTTTGGCCATTTTCAAGAGAATATTTTATGGGAAAAGACGATTGAATAATGGCATTCAATTTTCTATATGCACTTGCTGTTGCGCATTTGCTTCGAAAATGAGCGAAAACACTAAACAAAATGGCTTCATAGCCTTTGCTAGAAATTTATACAAAACAAATATCCATCAAAATACTAACAGATTTAAGTCCATACAACAAAACAAATATCCATCAACCATCGTTTAAGAGTATTTATACAAAATACTAACAAATTTAAGTCCTCAAATTTTTTTTTTTAAAAAAATCTTAGTTTAGCTCCAATATCACCTGCTCGATCATAACAACTATTACCCATAGCAACACCTGCAAAAACAAATTAAATTGTCGTTAAGGTTGGTTCACTTGAAATTTATGATTCAAATCATAACAAATTGAATTTTGATATATTGGTCATTACACACTCTTTTGTCATTTTGTTTTCGTAAATTATTTATTTTCATAATCAAGTTGTAAACATCATAATTAGTTATGACATCAAAATGTTCTAGCTAAAATCTATCTTGGCATATCAAGAAATTAGAATTAAGCAGCCACATAAAATTTGCAAAGCAAATGTAAGCAAAATGAACATAATTTCAACTGAAAAGATGCCATAAAAGTAATCACCTAGAGACGTATCCGCATCAATGAACGCTGAATTTTGGACGACTTGTGCATCGCAATTACGCAAGTCATTAACATCCTTGCTCAACTGCACTGGAGACGTATCCACATTAGTGACAAAAAGTCGTCTCTTCACAGGGTGGGTCTTACATGGCCTAATATTATTCCTGGGACGCTTCGGTGTAAAAGGGGTGGGAGTACCAATTGGATCATAATCATCCTATTCCTCAAACAAATTGCTACCCACTTGTCCCGTTTTATGATCGTTTTGGGGGCAAGTTCTCCTTGTGTGGCCGACGACCCTACATTGTCAAGTAAATCACCAATCATTAAAGAGAACAAAAATGTCAACACTACCTCACAATAACAAAATTAAGACACAAAGCACAATATAATGTATACCTGCAACACTGGCATCGCCTTGGCTTTCGAGGTTTAGCCATGTAGGATCCCCCAGTATTCCCCTTCGTGTTCACTACTTTTGAATCCCCAACCCCAAATGGCGGCAGTGAACTTTTTCCTTCATCAACATTAGTTCCCTTGGCCATGCAAAGCTGCTTCATCCGACATGTCATAGTGAAAAATGCATTCCTAGCCTCTTCAAATCCTTCAGATGTTTGTGAGGCATAGTAACACATTTCAGTAAAAGAAGAGCAAAGTACCCCAAAACGCGTCTCCTGTGTGAGAGTGCTAGAGAATTGGGCTTGGCAATGTTGTTCACCAACCTTTCTTGTTTGCTTTGTCCAACGATGCATCACACAACTTGGGAGAATTTCAGTCATGTGTTCGCATTTCATCACAGAAATCATGTGGCTGCAAGGAAGTCCAAAGAACTCAAACTTTTTGCAACTACATTTCATTATGCTAGTTGCGGGATGGTATGACACTTCTCATGTGGAACCAAATTCAGTGTACTTTGAAAATTTGTATATGCGATGATCGAACTCCTCTTTCCTTCCATCAAAAATCAACAATGCTTCCTCAATTATTTCATTACGGAACATTAAGAACAAACATCTGGTAAAGATGGTTGCATGTTTCTCTAGAGGCTGAAGTGTTGTGGTAAGACAAGGATCACTGTTGTCAGTTTTTGCCTCGGCATCCGCTTCTTTGTTCCGTAATCGATAAAGGGCCATGTCAAAACATCTAACAAATTCGAATAGTTTCAGTTTTCATTTGAGGCACTCATTGAAAAAAGCATGCATACCCTCACAACGCTGACTGCTCTTCATTCCAGCAAAAAAATGACCACGCAAATATGACTGAGCCCACATGCCTTTGTTGTTGTAGGTGTCTGATACCCACTTGTTATTTTGAAGGCCATATTTTCTGACCATCTTACTCCAAGCTTCCTCAAATACAACCTCATTCGCATCAAGATCCATGAGATGCTTGAAATGTCCTTCAAATCCATCGACTCGAACATTTCGCTTGGCATTTCTGTGCATATGCCAATTACATAGACGATGCTTGGCATTTGGAAAGACTTTTTGTATTGCCTCACGCATGGCCATATCCCCATCTATCAACACTGACACCAGTCTTTTGTTATCCATGGTTTCTAACAACTTCTGCAAAACCCATGTGTATGTTGCAATTGTCTCATCAACAAGCAAGTTGCATGCAAATATGGTGGTTTCAAAATGGTTATTGACCCCGACGAAAATAACAAAAGGTTTGTTATATGCATTCGTTTTATAAGTCGTATCAAAGACCAACACGTCACCAAATGCAGCATAGTCTAGGCGAGACCTTGAATCTGCCCAAAACAATTTGCCAAGCCGGTTCTCTTGATCCTTGTTATACTTGTAAAAGAAGTAAGGGTTAGCATCAGCTTTTGCACATAAGTAAGCCAAAGCACACTCCGCGTCACCATCCTTCATTTCTATTTTGCGCTCGGCTTGAATATAATTGTGCAAATCCTTGTGAATAAAGCCCACATTCGCGAAAGACCCAGATTGTTGATTACGCGTGTGTCCGTGTTATTTGGTGTTGTATTATGTTTTTGGAATAGGTGTTGGTCACCTGCCACAACCCGTGTGTTAGAGGTTTGGAGTATGGCTCGCCACGTGGCATGCTCAGGGTGTTTGTTAGGTGCCACAACATTGGTAAGTACACTAAGGCTTGTTATACTTTTTGCATTGAACTGAAACAACCCATTTAAAATGAATGACCCCAATGTGGCACCACACACACTGATTTAAACACATGAACCCAATAAAAACATTGAATACGAATGTGCCCAACACAGACAAATGACCTCGGTGTGGCACACCATACAATTGAACTGACATATGTACGCAACATAGCTATCCTAACACGCAATCACCAAAAACAAACCATGCCTTCAGAATTCCAAGAATGTCGACAGCGGAATTCCGATTCTCCGTCAGTCCGGCACACAAAGCACCTCCCACACACCCCGTCACAACAATCACAAAACCCTAACGTAATGGAGGAAACATCTTCTACTACAATTTTTGACTTGCCAAATATGCACAACTAATCCCACCAAAAACATCCTAATAGAAAAGGAAGGGTATAATTGACCACTAAATGTTACCAAATACGAGAAATAGGATCAAACGGGAAGATATTTCCCCACTAATAGGACTAAGGAAAATGACTTAGACCCCCAGCTGGGGGTGCTGGGGGTCGTCCCTGATTGGTGCAAAAATAGTTTTTTTTTTTTGGATTTCAGCCAACCACACGCTGCCACGTCACTGGGGGTGCCACTGGGGGTCACCCCCACTGGGGGTCGGAAGCAATGCCCATAGGACTAATTAGAACAATAGATGCAACGTTGGGACCAATTGGTGCAACTGTCTGTTGGATGGGATTTATCGATAAATATCCCAAAAATTTAATTGAAAAAAATATCCCAACAGTTCTATAACATATGTACAAATTGATAAAATCATAACTACGGCCAAAGGTTTGTATATGTATGGCATATTAATGCGAAAGAGCCAGAGTTTTGAGATAAATGTATTTACTAGATAAAGAAATGTCACCAAAATGAATAGTGTTGAAATAGACAAAGAAAATAGTGACGAGTTCAAGGATCTATTGCAGAGACACAAGAGTATAGAGAAGAAGAATCCAGTGAGGAAGAACTATCAACGATGGTCGTTCGATGATTCAGCGAAATAGAGAAGTCTGATTAAGAAATAGAGAGAGCTCAGGCACAACTAGGACAAATCAAGAGAAAGAAAATTGAGTGGAGAAAAAAATGAAGAAAAGTTGGGAAAAAAATTTAGGAGAAAAATTATTTAGTGCAACAAAATAAAATCACGTCATAGATAATTTTTATCAGCATATTTTTTATTAAAATTTAGTTAAATTATAAATATATATATATATATATATATATATATGTGTGTGTGTCTATAAGTGTATATAGATATTTTAAAAAGTATATCGTTTGTATATTATTATTTCTATTATCTTTAATGAAGATACCATGACTAAAAATAAATCTAAAATAGAGATAAGTGATCAATTGCAATTGTCACTTAGGGATGACACTTCAAAATTAATTGAGAGAGTTGAGAGTTTAGAGAGAATGAGAGTTTGAGAGACAGATTTGTTTATGAGAAATAAAATGTGAGAGGGGTGGTATTTATAGGACTTGGGAGGGAAGAGTTAATTTATATATATATATATATATATATAAAATAAAATAAAATAAAAATTGATTGTTGGTGGAATTAACGGTTATATGATTCTTTCAAATTGTTTTGATTTAAATTTTTTACCATTGCACTGACAAAGGGGGTAGGGAACCATTGGGGTCGGGTCGAGCCAGATGGGGAAGAAAATTTTGGGACGAGCTCACGAGATGGGTCACACTCCATAGCACACCAGGGTCGGGCCGAGCTCTAGAACACATATCTTAGGTTGGGTTTAGCCTCGAGCCTAGTTGGGCCTACCTAGGACACGAGTAGACTTGGGGTGTGCCGCGAGCTCGTGGGCCAAATTTACACCCCTATATGTGGGTAGTGGTTATGAGATATATGATTAGTGGTTATGATATATGTGATATTGATTATGAAACAAAGGGTGCTGGTTATGAGATGTGGTTATAACATATGTGGGTAAAGGTAATGAGATATATGATTAGTGATTATAAGATATGCGATTTTGGTTATGAGCAGAATGGTATAGTTACAAGTCAAAGGGTGTTTGGTTATGAGATATGTGATTAGTAGTTATGATATATGTGATGTTGGTTATGAGATATGTGGGTAATGGTTATGAGTAAAGTGGTGTCAAAGAGTGTTTGGTTATGCTATATGTGTTAGTAGTTATGAGATATGTGGGTAATGATTATAAGCAAAGTGGTGTCAAAAGGTGTTTGATTATGCTATATGTGTTAGTGGTTATGAAATATGTGGGTAATGGTTATGAGCAAAGTGGTGTCAAAGGATATTTGGTTATGCTATATGTGTTAGTGGTTATGAGATATGTGGGTATATGTGTTAGTGGTTATGAAATATGTGGGTAATTGTTATGAGCAAAGTGGTGTCAAAGGATATTTGGTTATGCTATATGTGTTAGTGGTTATGAGATATGCGGGTAATGATTATGAGCAAAGTGGTGTCAAAGGATGAGGTTATGCTATATGTATTAATAGTTATGAGTTATAAGATATTGGTTATGTAACTAGTGGTTATGAGATATGTGATGTTGGTTATTAGATATGTAACTAGTAGTTATGAGATATGTGATGTTGGTTATGATCAAAGTGGTGTGGTTATGAGTAAAAAGGTGTTAATTATAAGATACGTGATTAGTGGTTATGAGATATGTGATATTGGTTATGATAAAAAGGTATTGGCTACGAAATATGTGACTAGTGGTTATGAGATATGTGATGTTAGTTATGAGTCAAAGGAACTAGTTATGAGATGTGGTTATGATTTATGTGGGTAGTAGTTATGAGATATGTGATCAATGGTTTTGCGATGTGTGATATTTGTTATGTTTAAAGTGGTGTTGGTTATGAGATATGTGATTATGATTATGAAATATGTGATATTAGTTATGAACAAAATGGTGTTTGTTATGAGATGTGGTTATAACTAAGTTATGATCAATTTGATTATAGTTATGAAAAAATATGATTTTAACTCATAACTATAAAAAGTGACCTGTTTAGCAAGTCACTTTTAATGATGTGGCTCAATCTTAGCCATTGATTTTTTATGTACCGTACATTTTTTAAACAAAATGTACTATAGACTTTCCCATCCGAAGAAATTAATTTTTTGCATAGATAACCTTTATTGTGGGACGTACAAAGTAAACGGTTCGGATTATTTATGTGAATTCGAATTTGGGCTCACAAGAGAGTATGGATGGATATGAAGAGATGCAAGTATCAAGCGGAACTTATCCCATTTTGTCCTCCATTGGTCTGATTCTGCATAAACCAATTCTAGACGGTCATGATACAAATGTTGTATCTCAAGTCTACCTAATTCTCGTATGAGAATTATAGCAGCATGTTACAAAGAAAACGCACTATATTGCTAGCCACATTCAACAGTTGCAAATACTCATCCTCCATCAACAAGACACTGCCAACCCATAAAAGCAAAGAATTATAAACTATAAAGTAAAAGGAAAACACAAAAATCCATCAGTATTAAAACTGTAATACCATTACTACAAGACCAAGCAAATAATCTCTCTTTCTCATGTTTATGTGGGTTTCCAACCGATTTTGATTATCCAATTTCTATAATGAAGAAAGAACTGTACTGGTCACTTAGTTGTCTCGTCTGGTTAGAAGCCCCTATGAATATCTTGACACTATTATCATTCCATATTAAACAGGAAAAGCAGTAGTCTAGAGGTCTCTTTTAGTTTTATATACATGTCGTTTGAGATTTGGTCAATCTTGAAATTTCAAAGAATACAAGTTGCGATGTGCCATGTCTTGTTTACTTGATTGGAGATTTTAGTCTTATTTCAGACCTCATTTCAATTTAATGAAAACATAACAAATCCAAAAATTGAAGTAATTATGTAGAGTGCAGACCCAGCACTTAGGGACCGGCGAATATATACGCAATCAAACAATTTGTACACTAGGGCCTACAATATCACTAATTATTTTTCAACCAAAAAAGCTTAGGAGGATGGAATTAAATTTTCCAAAAAAATCTTAGGGGGCTAAACCTATATATTTTGACAAAATATTCTTAACTAATACTACTACTATGATAAGGAGATTTTCAAAACTTTAGGTCTATGCCTGCCTGCACTAACTAATAAATGAGTTGATTGATACTACCAACCTTATCCATTTCTCCCAGATTCTTGCATATTCTAGCTTTCTGTTCATCTGATATGCCATCTGCTCCAACAAATACCTCAAACAACTGGAAGAAACACTACATCAGTACTTGCAAAAAAGCAGTGGTAAAAATTAGTAACAATTATACCTGAGAAAGCATCTGAGAAATTGGATAACCCTCTGCAATTACATTATTGACCTCCTTGTTTGCCAAGTCAGAATAATCACTTTTGCAAGCTGAAGAAAGAGCCTGAACAACTTCCTCAGAGATGACCTGATAAGTCTCGGGAGTCAGCAGAAAGCAGGGAATGCAAAGAAGAGGAAGAACAACTTCTAGAAAGAGAATAAATAACACTTCAATCTGTGTCAAGTAACAGGTAAGGAAGACAAAATACCAGGATTGGAATTGGTTTGGCACAAAATTGCCCATGCTGGTGGCAACAACACTTGACAGAAAAGAAAAGCACACAAGTTGAATTTTATGGATGCATTTCCAAACTTCGGGCAGTTCCAATCTCAGACATCCTTCTTTCCTATAGGATAGAATTTCTCTGTGTTTTGCATTCATGGAACAAGCTTGATATAAAGAATGAAACAGGGATCAACGCATATCGCACACCGACATAGAAAACTAGATGAGGCATCGGTGTTTGCTTAGATTCGAATCATATCTGCAACAAGGCAAGCTCAACCTAGATGTAACTTCTCTCCTTTCTTTTTCTTTTTTTTATTCTGTTTTGGAACAGAGCAATGCATGTGTATGGGAGGTACATGGATAGAAATATAACCTATGCAAATCTTTATAAGTTCCTTTTCTTAAACTTTTATTTTCACCTTCCGTTGATAACTCACTTGGGGGAGGAGTAAGTGGGGGTTCATTGCAGGACAATTATTATTCAAAATGAAATTTAAACATTAACCAAAGTTCCAGACCACTTTTTCCATTCAAAAGAACAGGAAATGAAGGATTTTTAATCAAATACTGATGAAGTTCAATACATGAAGCTGCTGCGACATCCACTAAACCAAACATCAAGCATCAAAATAAAACTAGAATGACACATTCTGAAAATATTGCATAATGAAATTCAATACTACAAACTTACTCCTGAAACACTGATTAATTCCTTGGAAGAAACAGATGATCCAAATAAGCGAGCAGCTCCCTGTGACAACCAGAACACAGAAGTTCATTTTTAAATTTGAAATTCCATGCAAAGGATTTAAGAAAGATACTATGAAGTTGATAGAAACAATTGAAGATAAAAAGATGCAACATTAACCAACTAGGGCAAGCCTAGTTGGCCAGAATCTTTGCACCTCACTAAGAGGTCAACTGTTCAAAGTCTTGTCACAAGCAACCCCTACCCCCCAAAGTTACGGCCTCCAATAAACCCAAAAAATGAAAAAAATAAAAAATAAATAAAAAAAAGAGGCAAACATTGGATGCAATTTATGCTAGGATAGGGGGAAGCAAATTAAGATGTTGAAAGGAATTAAAGAATTTGGTCAGCCACATTAATTATGAAGGTAGAATTAGAGAGGTTGGAGCAGAGGGAAGTCAACACGGTATCCATTGATGGTAGTCGTTGTTTTCTTATTAGAGTTTGGGACAGGTTCTTTCATTTTGTAGTTTCTTGTTTTTGCCCTTTTTGGCCTTCTTGGAGGCTTTAGCTACTGTTGAGGTTTGTTCTTTAGGCTATCTAGGAGGATGGAGCTGTTCATTTTCTTTTCCTTTGTATTTGGGTGGTACTCCCTTGGCACATTCTTTATCCTAATTCCTACTGATAAAAAATAAAAAAAAAATGGCCGTCATCTAATTTAAAAAATAAAAAATAAAAAGCAAATATGCTCATTGCAAACAACTTCAGGAAATTATCTATATAAAATATATATATATATATATATATATATATCAATTATCACATAAAGGTATCCAAGAACATACACAGGGAATATGCAAATGTCCTCTTACCTGCAAGTATGTTATAGCCCGACGAAGATCTCCGTGTGAGACGGAACTTAAGGTTGAAAGAGCCTAAAATTGTAAATGAAACATACATCATTAATGTACGAGCACGAAATAATTCTTCTCGTATGATCCTGTTGATCAAGTTTGCGCTTCTCGAAACGTCGTCGCTTTGCCACCTGAGAACACAAACGTCAGCTAACTGGCGGGTGTGTGCTGGAAACCCCTCCGATGCCTAAGTCAGCACAATAAACAATAGACACAAAAACTCTGTGAATTCAGGAATCAAAGTTGTGTTACCTCTCCATAGGTGATGTTGTAAGCTTTTATAAGTTCCGCGTGGCACAATCCTAGCTGGACTCTTATTCCTCCATGCAGAGTCCTCCTAGAAATCACACTCCTGAAAGATAATGTTTATCCTTCAACACCCCCTTACTGCTTAAACCAAGTGAGATGGTTTTACCCTGGTTGGATGACAGTACGACTGAGCTAACCCAGCTCAGATTTTCCCTTCAGTGCCTGTATCCTGGTTAGGCATACTCCAACCGGGCTATTACCTTAAGACCGAGCTAATCAAGCTAGGTGTTCCAATGCACAACGCCAAGCTAGCTTGGCTCTCGTGTAGTTGTACCTCGATTGCCTGTTGAAACCGGGCTAATCTACAGCAAGCTACGACCGCACTAACCAGAGCGAGGTCCACCCTGAGAAGCCACCATACCTCGGCTCCAAACACTAAGACCGAGCTAACTCCACTCCGATCGTGGTGATTGTCATTCCATTTGGACCGTGCTAACACTACGGTCCACTTGCCAAGCCCTTTTCTACCGTGGCCCATAAAACGGCCCATTACTCAGCTCGACCCAATTTACTTATAAATTACCCTCTCAATTGCCCTTTAATTCCATCTGCACAACATGATTGGGATTACCTATTTCCAGCTGAGCTAAAACTTTTAGCCTTTCAACCGAGATAAAATGCTGCCGGGCTACGGATTGGTTCGGTCAAATTACGTCTTTTCAGTCACGCTGTCATCTGAACCGTTTCCCATTCTAAGGACACATGGCAAACTGTCATTGGTCCAGCGTAGCTGTCACGCCATCTTTGTACTCCAAAATTTTTGAACAGTCCTGCCTTTTCTTTGCTTTATTCGAAAAACCTCCATTTTGAATTAAAGACACCCATGTTCACCTTCTCTCTCTTTCTCTCCATTTCTCCTCAACCTTACATTTGCAGAGCTCGTGCTTCTTGCTGTTACTACTTCCATCTTTAGTGCCTTCATCTTGAACTGGTAAGTGGTTCAAATCTACTCCCTCTCCGTCGATTTCGCACATGTTTTGCAACACATAACATGTTTATTTGTATGTTTTTTCAAAGCACATTCCATTCTTGCTTCCCTTTTTCTGGAAAAAAAACCCACGTAATAGAACTATCGTACTTACGGACAATCTAAAGAATGATGTATTTGATCCAAAATCACACTCCAACCGAACTAGGAAGTTGTTTGTGTTAGATGCAAGCTTAGCCAAACCAAACAACCGAACTAAAACCTCACGCCATACTTGTAGTTTCAATAAGTCTGCGTACCTTTTGCATAATTTAACCGAACTAGCGAACCGTACTAGGTTTGCGCAATGCCGTACTAGAAAGCCTCAACCACTGACCGAGCTATAACTTGGGGGCTAAACCAGCTCCCTGACTTAGTCAAAACCGAACTAAAAATGTTGCACCATAAGCTACAACCGGGCTTCGAACGTCTCATTAACTTAACCAGGCTAAATCTCTAGCTCAAACCGAGCTAAGAACGGATATTATTCCACGTAGCAGAGCTAATACAACATTTATTTTACCTTTTGTTTACTTTTAGCACGGTCCACTGGTCTGTGCTTAACACTTTTCCTTTTTACCATGCAGACTTAGGTTGGCCAGGCACTCCCTTGAACGCCTCAGCCGAGATATTCCATATTATCTCAGCACCGAGCTAACACTTGAGTTTAATTTATACATAATTTAAACCCATATGGGAAAGTATAGGTTCTTAGTAAACTCACCAAGTGCTATGGCCGAGTTCCGAAGGGACTACCATATCCCTGATGATGTCCATCTTACCTTAGCCGAACTGGATACCACACCTTGGGAAAATCCTGGCTTCGTTCCCTTTACCCTTCTTTCCATTGTAGAAACCGGACTCCGATTCCCTGTACAGGCTCTCCTTTGTGAATTCCTCAGACAAACCAATCTTTGCCCTACCTAGCTTAGCACCAATTCATATAGGATAATAAACGGCATTGCCGAACTAAATCGCCGCCTTGGCCTGAACCTCGGTTTAGCCGAACTATTTCACCAGTACTCTTTAGGCCAGAACGAAGTTGGCTGGGTTTATTATTTAAGAATAAGATGCCGCCAAGAGAAAATAATAAAAAATACCCCGGAAAAAGATGTAAACGATAACGATTTCTTCTGGGTTTCGGGCAATTTTGAAAACCAAGAAGCCCAGATCTCAGGCGACCGAATTAACTGGAACAAAGGGGTTGCCGGTATAATTACCTCGGCTTAGTTTTATGCTTTCTTTACTTCAATTGTAAGCTTTGAACCGCACTAACGGTTGTAATTTTCCCTTATGCAGATTTAAACTTTTTAAAGTCGCAGTATAGTTACCCAAACCTTGCCACCCTCCGTGCCGCGCTAAGACATCCCGATTGAAGTTGGGCCGAGCTACTCAACTTTGAGCCGACGTATAGATACAGCAGCAGAAGGAAAACCAAAGTGACAAACTTCCTCTTGGAGCCTTCTCCTGAACCGAATCCAACCTTGCCTCAAATCAATCTGATCCCATTAACTGCTGAACAAGAGATGGCGAAGAAGAAAGCAGTGAGGGCCCTAATCACCGAGACAAATCAGCCCAAGGTACCACAATCTGGTCAGACTCAACAGACCGTGGTAGCCTTACCATCCCATCAGCCTTCATCATCCCGCCCAAGCAAGCATGCTCGGACCTCCACAACCGAGCTACGCCT
Source organism: Camellia sinensis (assembly GCF_055761805.1). NCBI lineage: Eukaryota > Viridiplantae > Streptophyta > Magnoliopsida > Ericales > Theaceae > Camellia > Camellia sinensis. The sequence continues at coordinate 150,177,409 of NC_138963.1, forward strand.
TGTTGATGAGGATGAGACCGTGCTGCCGCAAACCACCCCACCAAGCCCCTAGCCTAAGCGCTCAGACCGAGCTAGCTCTTCCAAGTGGGCACCCAAGATCACTTTCCAGAATCATGCTATCCGTGACTCTGACTCGGTGGTCGCAAAAAAAGACCATTTGATGGCATTCAACCTTGCCAAAAGCGTTTGCCTTCCACCGACATGGAGCATCACGACCATCTCACCGAGTTGAAGGCCATCCACTTGACAACCAAATCAATGGTGCTGGTAAGTTGCATGTTTGCTTATCTTTCCAATTTGTATGTCTTTCTGCTCGGTTTTACTAAAAAGTTTCTTACCACTCATTTGCAGGCCATGCAAAAAAACCACGTAGCTCACAAGCGCGTGTTGGAGCTTCGAAAAAGTACAAGGCAAGCCATGGCGGAGGCCAATGCCAGATCCTTATCTTAGCTTGAAAAGAGCTCCAGGTTGGTTATTCTGGCCAACGTAGAGGGAAGTGTTTGGTTTTTCCAGCCAAACGTCCTGCAGCCTGGATCCTTATCCTCGGCTTAGGAGAAGTGTTGGTTTTTCCAGCCAACCTCCTCAGCCCAAATCCTAATCTTAGCTGAAGAGAGCGCAAAGTTGGTTATTCCGGCCAACTCTGCTTACAATGCCCCTAGCTCACTAAAACAACTTTTACAGCAGACAACAATTGCGCTGAAAAGAAACTACTTGTTTTATTGAAAAAAGGGAAAATTACATGTACTTAAAAGAAAAGCTAAAAATAAAATAGTTTGAGATTGGCAGTGTTCCACGGCCTGGGAATGGTCATGCCGTCTCCATCCTCTAAGTGGTATGCCCCTTTTTCCTGCTAATCCAACCACTTTGTAAGGTCCTTCCCAATTGGGCCCTAACTTGCCATCTCCGGGTACCTGGGTGTTTCCCATTACTTTGCGCAGTACCCAATCTCCAATCTTGAATTGCTTCGGATGTACGGTCTTGTTGTATTTTCTAGATAACTCTTGCTGGTATGAGGCGATGTGAACCAGTGCTCTTTCTCTTCTTTCTTCTACAAGGTCGAGCTCCAAGGCTATGGCTTCTCTATTTAACTCTGGGTCAAAACTTTCGCTTCTGATGGTGGGGAGGCCAATTTTCAGTGGGATTACGGCTTCCATGCCGTAGGCTAAGGAGAATGGCGTTTCGCCAGTTGATCGCCGAGGTGTGGTGCGGTAAGCCCATAAAACATGAGGAAGCTCCTCAGCCCACTTTCCTTTTGCTCTCTCTAATCTTTGCTTCAATCCATCCAAGATGACTTTGTTTGATGCTTCCGCCTAGCCATTTGCTTGGAGATATGCCGGTGTAGAGTTGTAGAATTCTATTTTGTACTCCTCACAAAAGCCTCTGAAGATTTTACCATCGAACTGAGTGCCGTTTTCAGATATTAGAGCCTTGGGTATGCCAAATCGAGTGATGATATTCTGCCAGACGAACTTCTTCACATCTTTCTCCTTTATTAATGCGAATGCTTCTGCCTCCACCCACTTTGTGAAGTAGTCTGTTACTGCAAGAAAAACCTTTCTGTTGCCAGGTGTCATTGGAAGTGGCCCTACTATGTCTAAGTCCCACATTGCGAAGGGCCATGGGCTCGTTAATGGTAGAAGCTCTCTGGCTGATTGATGTATTTGGTGTGCGAACTTCTGACATTTCTCGCACTTCTTGACATACTTCTCTGAATCCGCTTGCATGTAAGGCCACCAATATCACTGCGAAATCGCTCTGTAGGCTAATGATCTTCCCCCTTGGTGGCTCCCACATACGCCTTCGTGTATCTCGAATAAGAATGCCTCAACCTTGCTGGGATGGACGCATTTCAAGGAAGGTCCTGTGAAGGATTTTTTGTACAAGGCCATTGATGAGGAGAGCCAAAATCGCTGTAACTTTTCTCTGATCTTGTTGGCTTCTTTCTTTTCTTCGGGTAAGACGCTGTCTTTTAAGAAAATTATAATGGGATCCATCCATGAAGGGCCTAATTCGGCGCAACATACCTCTTCTGTTTTGGATTTTTCGATGCTTGGTCTTGGTACGTAGTCAATTAGCAACAGATGTGGGATGGATGTATCTGCCATCGAAGCAAAGCCTGCTAGTTCGTTTGCTCTGTTGTTTTCTTCTCTGCCAATCTGCTCTATCCGTACTACTTCGAACTTCATAATCTCTTTTCTGGCTAACTCTTGGTACTTAGCCATCCTTTCATCCTTTGCTTCGTCGTCACCTAAAATTTGGTTTGCCACCAGCTATGAGTCATTGTAAACCATTAGGTCAGTGGCCTTCATGTAGAGTGCTGATTTTGGTCCTACCAGAAGCGCTTCATATTCCGCTTCGTTGTTTGATGCTGGGAAGCTAAGGTTGACTGCATGTTCCACTACTAGGTCATCTGGTGAGATGAGGACTATGCCGAGTCCTGCACCGTGTCTGTTGGATGCTCCATCCACGAAGAGCTTCCACATCTCTCCAACGAACAGCCTCTAGCAAGTAGAGGGATCGGATGATGCCTTGGGGTCATGAGTGGTACTAGTATTTTCTTCCAAGTCCATGCTTACTGTTTGCCCCTCACTATCTAATTGTACCAAGTTTTTATTTGTTGATGCGTCTTTGGGGCCTGGTGTAGCATGGTCTGCCTCTTCATGCTTGTCTTCAGGCCTGTGTGATTCACAATGTGGCTGAGTATCTGGTATTAGGGGTTGCGCATTTACTGCGACACTTTCCGTCCCCATTTCGGTTGTTCTAGTCAAATCAACTGGGTAGATATGATGGCTTCCTGGCGTGAACTCAGCCACAAAGTCTGCCAAAGCTTGGGCTTTTATTGCGGTCCTGGGTTGAAACTTGATATCGTACTGCCCCAATTCCACCACCCACTTCAAGATTCGCCCAGAAAAGTTCGCTCTCTCAAACAAAGCTTTTAATGGAAAAGCTGTGAGGACGATTATGGTGTGGGCATGAAAGTAATGCGACAACTTCCTTGATGCCATCATCAAGGCTAAGGCTAGTTTTTTCAATGGCAAGTACCTGGTTTCTGCGCCCAGCAATGTCTTGTTGACATAAAAGATGGGCAGGTGTTGGATTCCTTCCGCTCTGACCAACACCGTGCTGATCGCGTGCTGTGAAACAGCCAGGTACAAAAAGAACTCTTCTCCAGGTATTGGGGTTACCAGTAATGGTAGAGAAGACATGTATTCTTTCAAGCTCTCTAGGGCGCGGTCACATTCTTCATCCCATTCAAACATGCATTTTAGTGCTTGGAAGAATGGTCAACATCTGTCTGACGACCGACTTATGAACCGGTTGAGCGCAGCTGCCATGCCGGTGAGATGTTGCCCTTCTTTTACTGAGTTGGGTCTCTCTAGATCCTGGATTGCTTTGATCTGAGAGGGGTCTGCTTCGATACCTCGGTTGGTCACCAGGAAGCCTAGGAATTTGCCAGATCCTACGCCGAACGCACACTTGGATGCATTAAGGCGTAGCTTGTTCTTCTTCAGGATCTGAAACATCTCATCTAGATCCTTGAGATGGTCATTCTCATCTTTGCTTTTGACCACTATATCGTCTATGTATGCCTCCATTGTTCTGCCTAACAATTGTTCAAACATTTTGGTGACCATACGCTGGAATGTTGCCCCTGCGCTTTTTAGGCCAAAGGGCATGACCTTGTAGCAATAGTCCTCTTGGCGTTGTAAAGGATGTGACCTCCTGGTCTGGTTCATACATAACGATCTGATGGTAACCTCTGTATGCATCAAGAAAGCTAAGTCGGTTGTGCCCTGTCGTTAGGTCTACCAGTTGGTCTATCTTGGGTAAGGGAAAGCTATCTTTTGGGCATGCCTTGTTGACTGTTTTGTAGTCTACGCAGACACACCATTTCCCATTCTTCTTTGACACCACTACTGTGTTGGATATCCACTTGGGGTAGTGCACTTCTCTGATAGCTCCCGCCTCTAGAAGGTTTCCCACTTCTTCTGCCACTATCTCGGCGTGGTGGAGTGCTGATCTGCGAGTGCGCTGTATAATTGGTCTGGCATTTTGGTGGACGTTTAATTGGTGATAGATGAAGTTTGGGTCAATGCCAGGCATGTCATACGGTGTCTAGGCGAACACTTCGATGTTAGAGGTTAGGAATTCCACCACCTCTATTCTCTCAGTGTTGGACAAAGACGAGCCGAGCAGAAAGAACATCTCTGGGTCTTTTTCATCTATCCTTACATGTACCATGTCTTCCACTGCCTTCTGTTCAGCGACCTTGCCAACATCCGGAAACAGTTCATTGCTCTCAGGTTCTTCCACCATCTGTACATACCCTTTGGCAGCGCGGCTGCCGTTTACTATGACGAAGCATTGTTTGGACATAATTTGGTCTCCAAAGACCTCTTCAATCACTCCGGCTTCGTTGGGGAATCGCAATACTTGATGGTAGGTTGACGCTACCGATCGCATGGCATGCAGCCATGTCCTTCCCAAGATTATGTTGTAAGTGGAAGGGACTTTCAATACCCAGAATTCCACTTGTTTTTGTCATGCTTCCTGCTTTGACTGGGAGGATTATCTTGCCAACTGGCCATTATGGCTTTGAGTTGAATCTGATTAGGAAAGATACAGCAGGTGCCAAGTCTTTATCCTCCAATTTCAATTGTTTGAAAGCTTCGTAATACATAATTTCACATGAGCTCCCTTGGTCAATCAAAATCCGTTTGACGTCGAAATCCTTGGCGCGTAGAGTGATGACTAGAGCATCATTGTGAGGGCTATATATCCTTGCCAAGTCTTTGTCTGAAAAGGATATGACATCCATGGCCTCTGTTCTCTCCTTCTTGATGACAGGTTGTGCACTTAATACCTCCCTTAAGTGCTTAGCCTTTTTGATCGTTCCTCTGAGCTCACATATTTGCTCAGGTTCAAATACTCCATGTATTACGTTAATCACGCCTTAAGGTGGAGCATCGACTGGCATCCCATCTGGGATGTTGTGGTTTTGGGGGGCTGGCTGTGTCCCTCCTTCTATATATTGGTCCAGATGCCCAGCCGCCACTAGCTCCTCCAAATGCTGTCTCAATGGCATGCAATTTTCAGTGCAGTGCCCCTTTTCATCATGAAAGGTGCACCGGGACCTCTCGTCATAGTCTTTTTGTGCTTCTCCCAACTTAGTTGGCCATTTGACGAAAGGTTCATCGCGTATTTCACTGAGAATTCTGTAGATCGATTTTTTGAACACCGTGGTGATGGCAGTGCGGACTCTTAACCACCTTTTGTCTGAGTCCTCTCTATTGGCCTGACTGCCTCGCCCATTCCTGCTTGGGCATTTTACCGTGTAGACTTTTGCTATAGTCTTTTTATCTGGCATTGCTGTTGTGCCAGATTTTGCTTTAGCACGGGTGCCGTCCTCCTCCACCTGAATATGTTGGTGTACTCTTTCCATCAAGGCCTCCATCGTGAGGGGGGGGTCATTGTGATTGTGTCCCTCAACTTGTTTCCGACTGGTAACCCTCTTTTGTACTACGCGATGGCAAGATTGGTGGGGCAGTCTCCTATCTGGTTGAAGGTCTCCCAGTAGCAATTGTTATAGGATCTCAGCGTCTCCTTGTCGCCCATGTCAATAGAGAGTAGCTGATTGATCTCCACTGGCATTTTGGTGTTCATTCGGAACCTAGTCACGAACGTCTCCGCTAATTGCGCCCAGGAGGCTATGCTGCCTTCTGGTAGCCTTTCGAACCAGGTTAAACCTAGGTCGCCAAGGCTGGATGGGAATAGGATGCACATCAAAGCCTCGTTCCGCCGGTATACTGCCATGACCTGGCGAAAGTGGCTTAGATGCATGTAGGGGTCTATCTTCCCCTTGTAAGTCGTAAATTTAGGCTGGATAAAGCCTGAAGGTAATGGTGCGTTCTCAATCGCCAGAACGAACGGTGAGCTATGTAGCCTTGCCAATGCTTTATCTGTTGGTTTGTAGGCAAGGTGCGGTATTGGCATTCCTACCTTGACGCTCCCATGCGTCCAAGGAGCCAACTACTGAAGGGCTGAAACACTGCACGGGTCGCGTGCCCTGGCATCCTCCTTCTATCGCGCCCTTTCTTCGAGCACAGTTCGCAAATCGGACGACCTAGGCAGCTCTATTTGCTAGGATGACGTCCGGTGCGTGCGTGAGGGCCGATAGGTGCTTCCCTCAGTATATGACCTCTCAGTCCTCGTTCTTTCAGACCTGGAGTAACGAGTCCTGGCAGTCCTTGATTGAGTGTCGCTTGTCCTGAGGCTCCTACTCACTGCTTGTGATGGTGTGGTATGCCTACCATGATCTTCCAAGTGGCGAGGAGGCGTATTTCTTTTGCGCTCCTCTCCTGTCGCCACCCCATTCCCTTTTATCCGGTGCTTCATCAATTCCATGTCCGCCGCCATCTTCCTGATTAACTCGTCCTGCTCTTTTACCCGATCCTTCAAAACTTGAGGGTCGATCCTCCGCCTCTGCCTATCAGGACTTGATGAGCGACGGGGGCTGTTTCCCCGCCTCCCCCTTGCATCCCTCCGGGGGTTCTGTCGTTGGGGCTCTAAATCTGCCATGGGAGGGATGGAAGGCAAACCTTTGCGCCTCACACCTCTCTCTGGGGTTTGTCCGTCAATGGCAAACTGCGGCAAATCTTCATTGTGCACCATCGCATCTAATCTAGCGAGGAAACTTTGATCAAGAGATTTTGTTCTTTCTGTGATTCCCACAAACGGCGCCAATTGTACGAGAACGAAATAATTCTTCTCGTATGATCCTGTTGATCAAGCTTGCGCTCCTCGAAACGTTGTCGCTTTGCCACCTGAGAACACAAACGTGAGCTAACCGGCGGGTGTGTGCCGGAAACCCCTCCGATGCCTAAGTCAGCACAATAGACAATAGACACAAAAGCTTTGTGAATTCAGAAATCAAAGTTGTGTAACCTCTCCATAGGTGATGTTGTGAGCTTTTATAGGTTCTGCGTGGCACAATCCTAGTTGGACTCTTATTCCTCCATGCAGAGTCCTCCTAGGAATCGCACTCCTGATAGATAATGCTTATCCTTCAACACCCCCCACACTACTTAAACAAAGTGAGATGGTTTTATCCTGATTGGATGACAGTACGACTGAGTTAACCCAGCTCAGATCTTCCCTTTAGTGCCTGTATCCTGGTTAGGCATACTCCAACCGGGCTGTTACCTTAAGACCGAGCTAATCAAGCTAGGTGTTCCAATGCACAACGCCAAGCTAGCTCGGCTCTTGTATAGTTGTACCTCGGTTGCCTGTTGAAACCGGGCTAATCTACGGCAAGCTGCGACCGCGTTAACCAGAGCGAGGTCCACCCCGAAAAGCCACCATACCTCGGCTCCAAACGCTAAGACCGAGCTAACTCCACTCTGACCGTGGTGATTGTCATTCCATTTGGACCGTGCTAACACTACGGTCCACTTGCCAAGCCCTTTTCTACCACGGCCCATAAAACGACCCATTACTCAGCTCGGCCCAATTTACTTGTAAATTACCCTCTCAATTAAGTAACAATGCAAAGAAGAAGACCTTTAGCATAAGTCACTGCCTCCAAAACCAGCTTCTAACATTAGATCCACACCTCTGAATCCAGATTAAGGCATTCCTGTTTACAAATGTCCAATACATGACCAGTCATGATTTCTTCAGAAATTGGTTTGAACCTAAACTTTGCACATATAGAAGTAAGTGGCTCTATGATCCTTTATAGAATATGACAATGATATTGCAGCAAAATTACAATAAAAAACCAGATTTGGACTTTGGGTTCCCGAATATAAATCATCCCATTCTCATAGACTCAAAAGATATTACATGTGGGGACATATTTTTAGGATTGCGCATCACACCACGTGGTTGAGGTGCTGGCTGAGGTACCACATGGACAAGCCATATTGCCAAGGTTGTCGCAATATTGCCGAGCTATGGTGCGGAAATATCGGGATCCAAGATATTCGGATGGAGGATAAGAGTCCTAGATAAGTTGATGTGCTTAGTTCGCATAGAGATGAAGCTCTTAAAGGGTTCATTCTTATCTAACTAAGAGCCCGACATAAGTGTTATGCTAAAGTCCTATGAAGTGAGACTTCTAGGGGACAAGGGCACTGTTTATTATAAAAGTGAGGTATCCCATGGGTCTAAGGTATGCTTTGATTTGTGCATTGTTCATTTTATCAATATCTTTGAGAGATGCTGACTTGATCATCGGAGTGCCTTCGGATGGACGAACCACCATAGTTTCTCTTATATTCTTGTGTGCAGGTGTTTAGTTTAATCTATTCTACCGCGTGCTCTCCAGCTAAGTTCCTAGTTTGATTGTAAGGTCAGAAATTAACGCCCACAATTTGGCACCGTCTGTGGGACCTTAGTAAGAATAGATGGCCAATGTTGGACAAGAGGTAAGAGTCGGGGATGACATACATAGCAAGGAAGAAGAGTACGTCGATCCAAACGTTAGAGGAGAAAACAATGAAGATGAAGATCAGGAAGTGAATCCAGAAGCAAACAATGTCACCAGGGGCCATGATGGCCTAAAGAGAGGCAACCGAGAGGAATACTATAACAAAAGTGACTTCCATGTTTGGAAGGACCAGGGTTTGCGAAGAGGTGATGAGGTGAAGGACCTGGCAAACAAATTGATGAACCTGCAAACCGTGGTGAACTTCATGATGCAAAACGAGATGATGCAATCTACATTGCCATTACTGGAAAAACTGACGCCAACAGCAAACGCTGGTGCCTAGAAGGGAGGGCAGACAATGGTGTTAACCGTCCCATAGCATGAGAAGAGACTTGGGAATTCAAATCAGCGATCGTAGAACACCGAGCGAATAGAATCACGACAAATAGATTCACAAAGAACTAGAGGAACACAGATCAGGGGATCTCGACAGATCAACGGGCAAGGCCACTACCTCGATGAGATAAAGAGGTCTAAAAGGACACATTAGAGCACGAGAAGTAGTGCGTCGAAGAGATTGAAGTCGATCAATGGCTGAGCTCCTAGACGAACGAAGAAGAAGCTGTGCAATTACCTCCAGAGGAAGAGGAATGGTGCTGAGGTTATGTCCACCGTGCAACCAAGATCACCATTCGGTAGAGTTAGACGCGTTCAAGGCACCCAAGAGATTCACCATACTAAGGTTCTAGATTTATAGTGGTAAGTCAAATCAAAACTTTCATGTTAGTTTATATTTGAATACAATGTCTTTGTGGAGTGGGAATGAACAGTTATTGTGCAAGGTGTTCTCATCAAAATTTGGGAAAATAGCATCAGATTAGTTCCTCAAATTGCTGAAAGGATGTGTCAAGAGTTGGGAAGACCAGGCAGAGATGTTTGTGGTCAGGTTTCTTATGAACAGATTGCAGCTATTGAGGGTTGACTCTTTATTGGCCTTGAAGATTGATGATAATGAAAGCCTTACGGTTTATGCCAAGACGTACTAGGAGGTTTACAACCGAATTCCGATGTGTAACTTGGAACTTGCAGTCGGGTCTCTTAAGAACAGCTTGGAGAATGATTGCCAACTTTGGCAATCCTTTGCAAAGACCCTCCCTAAAAATATGAAGGATCTCATGGCAAGGACTGAGAAGTGCGCAAGGGTAGAAAAAGACAAGAAGGCAAAGAAAGAGAGTACAGTGAAGCAGGAGAAGCGAATGGCTCACCGAAGCGTAGCCGAGGAAGTACTAGTACCGACAAATCAGAGTCAGAATTGAAGGCCATGTAGGCCATGAGTACAGTTTTCAAGATTCCGATTTACAAGATCCTTGAGAGAATCAAGAACCAGCCTTATTTTAAGGCCACCACAGAAGACCCTAGGGAAATACATAGGCAGATTCCCCGAGAAGAGTTGTGCCTACCATAAAGAGAACGGGCACATGACCTAAGGGTGTCGGGCTCTGAAACAACTTCTAGAGGATCTTGTTAGACAGGAACACCTAAGAGACTTGATAGACGAAGAGAAGACAAGAATTGAATAGGCGAAGCTAGCCCGGGTGTCGGCAGTAGCACCACCACCACCCCCAGCACCACAGGCAGATGGACCACGAGTTGTCAACGTGATCCATTTCAAGGTCAGTGCGAACGAAATTCGTAGAGAAACACAGAGGGTAAGACACCTTCAACACTTGTTCCAAGTTCAACAAAAGAAGCCCCGAACGGAGGGACACCGAGGGCCGATGATCTCATTCACAGATGAAGACTTGGAGATGGTCCAGGATCCACACAACAATGCTCTGGTAGTGACCCTGAAGATCAGAGAGTGCTAGGTAAGGCAGATACTTATTGACCAAGGCAACTCTTGTGACATCATGTACATCAGATGCTATAAAGAGCTCGGACTTCACAAGGATGACCTAGAGCAATCTGACAGCCCTATGGTCGAATTTAATGAGACCCCAACAGGCCTTTGGAAACCACATGTTTGGTGATTCAAGCGGGAACAAAGACTATAACCACGAAGTTCACCATGATCAACATGCCCTCTCCGTACAACATTATTTTGGGAAGACCTTGGCTATACGCCATGAGGGTTGTTCCCTCAACTTTATACCAGCTATTGTAATTCCCAACCGAGTTTGGGATTGAAGAAGTGAGGAGACCAAGTGTCGGAAAAAAATTGCTCCATGGCAGCAATGAAGTACACCTGCAATGTTAGAGAAGCAGGGATAGCTAGAGTAGAAGACGAAGACCAAGAGGTCTTGGATGATGTCAGCAAAGAATCTGCCGACAAAAGCCAGGAGCCTTTGAAAAAGATTCTGGTAAAGGAAAGAGACGAAGAGTGATTCTTTCACCGCAGCTTAGGTTTAACCGAAGAGAAAGAAAGAAAATTGGAGGAATTTTTAAGAAAAAATATAAAGGTGTTCACCTGGACGTCGTACAAGATGCCAGGGATCAACCCTGAGGTTAATTACCACAAGCTCAACGTGGATAGGTAGACCAAACCGATGATCTACAGAGCAAGACGACCAACCTTGGTCCATGTAGAAGATGTTGAAGAGGAAATAGAGAGATTATTGAAGGCACATGCAATCCGAGAAGTGAACTACCCAACCTAGCTATCCAATACGGTAGTAGTTAAAAAAAAGAACAAAGAGTGGAGGGTTTGCGTGGACTTCACGAACCTGAACAAGGCTTGGCTGAAGGACTGCTTTCCTTTTGCCCAAGATAGACCAACTCATGGATGCCACATCAGGACATGGAAGGATGAGCTTCCTTGATGCATACAAATCTTATCACCAAATAGCCATGTACGCACCAGATGAGGAGAAGACAACATTTATCACTCCAAAGGGACTTTATTGCTATAGAGACATGCCCTTCGGATTGAAGAATGCAAGGGCAACATACCAGAGGCTTGTAACCAAGACGTTTAAACATTTGATTGGGAAGACCGTGGAAGTCCGACGACATGGTTGTGAAAAGTAAGGAACCCTCCGACCATCTAGCCGACTTGAAGGAGGTTTTTGACATCTTAAAAGCATATCGGCTTCGGCTAAATGCCTCAAACTGTGCTTTTGGAGTGGGATCTGGTAAGTTTTTGGGATATCTGGTAACCAAGAGAGGAATTGAAGCAAGCCCCAATCAGATCAAGACCATCTTTGATCTAAAGAGCTCGACAATAGCTAAGGAAGTCCAAATTTTAACCGAAAAAGTAGCTGCGCTGAACAAATTCATAAGCCAAAGTTCAGATAAATGCAGACCATTCTTCTAGCTGATAAAGAACACCACAGATTTTCTATGGACGAAAGCATGTGAAGTCGCCTTGGCCGACTTGAAGAGATATTTGACAACCCCACCCGTATTGTCAAACCCAATTCTAGGAGAGGAACTACTTTTGTAGCTGGCAGTCTTAGACCACGCATTCAGCGCTGTGGTTGTCCGAGAAGAAGAAGGAGAAAAAAGGCAGTGTATTATGTAAGCAAAACCTTCATAAGCACCAAGACAAGGTATCTACCTCTAGAGAAACTGATACTCACTCTGGTGATGGCTTTAAAGAAGTTGAACCACTACTTTCAAGCTTACAAGATTGTGGTGCTCACGGAGCACCCGCTGAAGTCTCTGTTGCAACATGGAGACTTATCGGGAAGAATAGCATGATGGGCTATAGTTCTAGTTTAATATGACATAGAGTACATACCAAGGATAGCAATCAAAGGTCGGGTTCTGGCAAACTCTATTGTTAAGTTTACATCGAGCATAAGCCCAAAGCCAAGACCCGTGAACCTCGGCTTAGGTTGTGCAGAAGAACCTGAAGAAACATAGATGGCAGTTCAGAACCCCAAGCCAACAAGACAAAAGAAAAAGCAGGAGGAGCCAAAGCCTTGCTATATTTACATCGATGAGTCATTCCGCCTCTTTATCGATAGCAGCTCAAACCGATAGGGAGTGAGGGTAGGAATAGTGTTGGTCTCACCAGATGGACAAATGTTAGAACAGTCCATTAGATTAGGGTTCAAGGCTTCAAATAACGAAGTAGAGTAAGAGGTACTAAGTGCCTGAGTGAAGCTAGCAACAACAGTTGAAGCCGATGATGTAGTAGTTTACATTGACTCTTAACTCATTGTAAAGCAAGCAACGAAGGAGTACATCGCTCGAGATGAGAGAATGGTGGCCTATGTCAAAGTAGTCATCAAGTTGTTGGCTTCAATAGGTCTGCCGAGAAGACAATAGTCATGCGGATGCACTGGAAAACCTTGCCTCTGTAATAAAGTCGAGCTCACCAAGAACAATCATGGTAGACTATCTGTCAGACCCAAGTGTTGAACCCCTGATAACAGATTATGAGGCAATGTGCATAGAGCTAGCCCAAACTGGATAGATGCCTTGGTCAAATTCATTAGAGATGGCAAGCTGCGAGAAGACAAGAAGGAGGCACACAAGATCAGACTAAGGTTAACAAGATCCTTCTTGTTGGTAGAGGGCCACCTCTACAGAAGGTCATTTACTAGACCATTTTTGCGATGTGTGCACCTTTCCTAAGTAGAATATTTCTTATATGAGATCCACAAAGGAGTTTGTAGAAGCCATGCAGAAGGCAGATCTCTTGTCATAGAGCCATATCACAAGGGTACTGGTGGCCCTACATGCAAAAAAACACAGAAACCTATGTCAAGAAGTGCAAGATGTGAGGCCTTTGATCTTTGAAATATTTTCTTTAACCCTTATTTTTAAATTATTTCTTTGTAGACCCTCAATTTTTTAATTAATTGCAATTTTAACCCTAGAATCAAAAACATGCGCCAACCGAAAACTCGCAAACCCTAAATTGAACTCAGGAACCATTTCTAAAACCCTAATAATAATTAAATTAATTTTCTAAGTATATTTTCCACACAGAAACCCTAGGTTTTCGATTATTAGTACAATTCGTCGTTTAATTTAAAACAAAGAAACTTTAATTGAATTAAATTTCTAGATTCTAAATAAATTAAACACTAAACTTAATTAAATGTTCAAATTCATAAATTAAAGCCAAAGCCCTCACATTTTGATTAAATTACAAATTGACCCCAAGTTAGTACTATTATATATAAATATATACATATTGTACATTTAAACTTATTTAAATAATTTTGTACACAAAATATCTTCATATTGTACACAAAAAAAATCAAAACAAATCCCCCAAAATTTCTTGCACATGACTGCCATGCTATGCATATATATATGCGATGTCCTTTTGGAGACAAATTGCTTGATTTAGTGAACAAAAATTGACCTAGGGTACAAATGTGATTATATTTATATATATATATATATATATTGTACTTGTAACCAATTTAACTTTGATTAATCAAAACCTTAACTAGATCATGTTTAAAGGTGTAATTAAGGCTCTAATCATCATACATTCCATTTTATACTAACTAAATCCAAGCCTATTCAATTGAATTGGAACTAAGGACATTTGGACTTTTCACCATTCTTTTTTTTTTCTTCTATAAATACATCAATTCTCTCTGCACTTTTGAGCACAAAACACACTCACACAATTACATATTCGGCTAAGAGAGAGAGGAGAAGAAGACAGTGAACCTTGGTAGTGGAGGAGAGGAAAATAGGAGAAAATTGTGCATGCACTTCACATAACTTCAAGTAAGCCACATCACATTCTCTCATTCTATTTCTTTTTTCAAATACATGTTATTAGAAGTTTAAAATCATATTTTTAGATGTGTTGTAATGGTGTGATGAGTTGAGCTTTGATCCTTCTTCTACTCATATTTTCTCTTAATAGATGCAAAACTACCTTTTTCTTTCCATATCCCCCATTATTTCCAAAGACACACCATGACTCTAAACATTTGAGTTATTGATACATTATTTAGTATGTTTTCATCACAAAAGAAGTAAAAAATTTCCCTTAGTTGGCCTCTTTTCTCACCGATCTTCTTATTTTGAGTATTGTGTATGAAAAATCAATTTTTACAGCCAACTTTTGAAAATTCTAGAAAAATGTAGGAAAATCTCCTGGACCTCAGTTTTATGTCAAAAACTTTATTAAAGAGCTACATTTCAAGGAAAGTTGGTTTCATTGAAAAACGGTGAGCGGTTTGAAAGAAAATCTGATTTTCATAACGGTCAACGAATTTGGACAAGCGCTAGAGTGGTTCTTAAATAACTAAAAATCTAGAAAAGCTATTCCATTTCCAAGAAATGTTCTGAAAACTAGACAAAATTCTCTACAAACCATAGGAAAGCCAAGTTTATGAAAAATCTAAAAATGTCTTTTTGTTTACAATCCTTATGACAATGCAAATATGGAAATTTACATTCTTATGTGATATTATTCCCTTAACTTTGTGAATACGCTTAGAACTACTTGTGCAAATTTTTATATGTTAATCTCATGTGTTGCAACTTTATTTCCTTCCATTTGTGCTATGAAAATGTTCATACTTATGCAACAGATGTTGTTTCAAGAGCATGATCTAACTCTGACTTAAATTATCTAATGGGAAACTTAATGGGTTGTAATGGGTTTGCGAAAATTTGGACAAGTTACTGAGTTACTGAATTGGTTAGCGAAACGTGTTCCCTTTTGAAAGCTAAAGTCTTGCGCAAGTGGTTGTTTCGAAACCCTTGAACGGAGCAGTTGTATTCAGACTCTAGGTGGTTCTGGTGTGAGAAGGGAATAGGCAAGGCCCTTATTTTACCGTCTCTTTTGAGGTCCTCAGTTGGTGCTACACGGTATGTAACCATTGGTAGGCATTCGGGGTAAGGTCAAGAGGGGACATACTGAAAAATCCATGTCCGATTCTTGTGGTTGGGAGGATAAAATCTCTTTGGGGGATTTCTAGACTACTAAGAGCTAACCCTATAACCCTTACTATTTACTTGAATATCGTGTTTCTTTCCCCTATTATTGTAATTGCTATTGTGTATTAGATTGGGAAAAATGGATGGAGTGTGTGTGCGTTTACTGGGCATTCAAGGTTCATGGGTTTTCATGCCAGGTATCGAAGAAACATACAAGGCCGATGAGGAGCTAGAGATGTTTGAAGACTTGTGTCTATTTTAGAGAGACTTAGAAGCCATTTTTCTTATGAGTTTATTCGTGCTTTTATTTTTTTATTTTTTGGATTGTAATAATAATGGAACTCATTTTGTAATTTAAGATTTGAAACACTGTAATTATTATTTGCTTTTATAATCATATGCCTATCTCCACATTACTTATGAGACTTTGTGTTAATACCTCTAAAGATCTATCAAAAAGATAGCTTGTTATCTAAGGTGGTTAGACTTAGAAGAGTGGCTCTATTGACTCCTTCGATCTTCCTGGGATCTTACATGGCTATTAACGAAAGGACTGTTTAGTGACGTTACCCTAACCCTTAGAGTAGAAATTGGGGCATTACATAAAAAGTGTCAAAGGTTTGTACATTTGATACATCAGCCAAATGGGGACTTGAATCCAGTATCCAGTCCTTGGTCATTTGCTCAGTGGGGCATAGATTTGATTGGGTAGTGTAGACACCCCATTTTTGACCGACCTTGAGACTTAGACGTCACCAGTTGAGCGCTCGGTGATACTGCATATTGTGCTCGTTCAGAAGTTTCAGAGTCTCGGCTGCGAGCCTTGCCTCCGGACTTCTGGACTCTTTTGTGCTTTGCCTCGGTTTGCGAACCAGGCTCCGTTTTCTCTATTTTCTCTTCCCGAAGGGAGGGAGAGGTCTCGTAGATCATCTCTCAGTGGCCGTAGGCTACGTTTCGTGGTCGTAGGCCGTTTTGCCCGTTTGGAGTCCGGTTTCCAGTTTTTCGGAGCCGTTGGCCGTGTGCCTCGGTTCGGGACCGCTTAACCACCTCTGTTTGCTCTAGTTTTTGGCATGCATCTTATTTACTCCCTTTTGAGGGACACTGCGGTCCGAGAGACCAACTTCATGGTCGGACACCACTTCCGGTGCCTAACAGCCCACTTTCGGGGCCTCGAACTACGTATTTTGGATCCCGAACCTTCATTCTACATTTTTGGGCTCTGACCCGAACTTGAGTTAGTCATATTTTGAGGTTATTTTCATGTTTGATTAAGGACCCTTTGCTGTTTGAGATCTCCTACTGCCACTTGCTTCTTTACCCCACTTTTAGGCCTTTTCTTGCATGATAGTTTAGGCCTACTTGTATTTATTTTCGTGGCTTGTCATAAACTACAAAGTGTCTTATTTTGAGCCCCTCTTCAACTTTGTTGAAGGGCTCTCTTCGGTTTGAGATCTCCTACTATCACTTGCCCCTTTATCTCCCTTTTAGGCCAATTTTGGGGGGAAATTTGAATTTCATTTCCCCCCCATTTTTCTCCCTCTTTTCCACCCTCTTGTGTCTATATAACAGACCCCCCAGCTGTGTTTTAGGAGTTAGAAGATTTTGGTTTGGAGCTCTCACATTAAATCTCTCTCTCTCTCTACTCTAAGCCTTAAAAAACCCTTTGATTCTTACACCATTTCCTCACCATCACCTAGCACCACACCACCACTCCATTCCAGCAGCTTGGAGGGTCTTCTCAGAGCTTAGGAGGCAGCGTTTCTTGGTCCAAAACGCTGTCAAAGATTAGTCTTCAAGGGTAAGTCCTCTTCTCCCCTTTTTGACCCTTTTCTTGGTTCACATCTTAACTCTTTGTGCATGCATGTTGGGGCTCCGACCCTAACTGAAAATATCATTTTTTTGATCTCTATTTCATGTTTGTTTAAGGGCCTTTCACTGTTTGAGGCTCCCTTTTTGCACTTGCTTCATTACCTCCTTTGTATGCCATTTTCTTGCATATTATTTTAGGCCTATATTTAAACTGTTTTGAGCTCTAGTCCAAACTGTAAATAAGCTTATTTTGAGCCCTTATTCAACATTTTTGAAGGGCTCATCACTATTTGTGGCTTCCTTTTTCCACTTGCCTTTATATCCCTCTTTTGGCCTCATTTTTGCATGATTTATTAGCCCCTTGTGTTTGTATTTCTGGACTTTGGTCTGAACTGTAAATGGCCTTATTTTGACCCCCTCTTCATGTTTCATTAAGGGCTTTTTTCTGTTTGATGTTTCCTTTTTCCTCTTTGTGTTTAGACCTCTTTTTAGGCCTTATTTTGTATAGTATTTTGAGCATGCTTGTGTACTGTTTTTGGCTCGGCCACCAACTTTAGAATACCATATTTTGGGCCCCTCTTCAACATTATAGAAGGGCCCTTCTCTGTTTAGGGACAGAAGCTGCCACTTGCTTCATTATCTCTCTTTCGGGGCCATTTTTGCATGCTAGCTTAGCCCCATTTGTGTTCACTATTTAGCCTTGCTTAAAACTATAAATATGTTTGTTTTGGGACTTCCTTGAATCTGTCTTCATGCTTCATGATCAAATAATGCCTGCTTTGTATACCTATAGGTCATTGCGTATGCCTAATTTTGCATTTCGGGTACCATTTCATGCATCGGGTGCCATGTTTCCATGAGTCGGGGCTGTTTTGCATCATATTTCTCTTCTAAAATTTGCATGTTTGCATATCATATTTCATGCCTTGCCATGTCTTGTTAGAGTGGCATTTGGTGCCTTAGGGTCGGTCCTCGGTTTGCGTGCATGCATGCACGCATCTCGAGTGTCTCATTTTCATCTCATGGCCTCCAACGTGAGTGTGGCTGAGGTCCACTCATGTTGGTGTAAGCCCATATTGCATTGTGTATGCCATTTCATTTCATAGCATTGTGTATGCTAGGTTGTATGTTAGCGCATTGTGTATGCCATGTTATCTCGTGCATCGTGTATGCCATTTCATAGCATTGTGTATGTTAGGTTGTATCTTAGTTGCATTTCATGCATATCATGCATATTGCATCGTGCTTGGGATAGGAGTTAGCCCGAGCACGGGAAACGAGGGACGTTTCGTACTTCGAGTGACGGAACGTGTCTCAATTCCCAGTCACCGACACTCCGGATTATCCATGATGGAATTTAGGTTTTGTTGTGTTTATATGTGCATGCATTTCATATTGAGTTGTGCAAATCGACTCCTCGGCCATCATGCATCGAGATGCGTGATTGGTGGCACGAGGATCGAGGACTACATTCCCCGAAGGGTAGTCATGCATACATTTGTGAAAATACATTGCCATGCCCTTTTCCTGCTCTCTGTTGCAGCAAATTAAGAATCAGCAGTCTTCCGGGGCTTGGCGCGCTTTCTAAGAAATCATTGCAAAACAGAGGCTAATTGGGGCATCGCAGTGGATTTCCGTGCAAAGGCAACCCGAGCATGCATCATTCATCATTCGGAGAAGAGTCAAGGCAGTCCCTGGCTTGCATGCCAGTTTTATTGTTTTCTTAGTTAATTTGGTAATTAACTAGGGTTTTGTACATAATTGGACTGTAATATTCATTTGGGTCTGTATATTATTTTATTCGGACCCTCCGTGCGAGGGCACAACTGTAATAAGTGTGCGTGTGTGTGTGATGCATGTCTTCCAATCCCACGCCTTTCTCCCTTTTATTTACCTGCTTACGATGGTTAGATTAGGGCATGTTTCAATTAGCATACAGTATGATAGCATGTTTGCATTCATTCATCTGTTTTGCATACACCGGGCTCGGCGCATCATACTAACTGCATTGTATTTTCAATTCCAAGTTGAATACATGTTAGCTGTAGCATTTCATATGCCATGTTTAGAATAGCCGAGCCTGCTATAGTTGCATTTTTGCATGTGTTGCATTAGGCATTTTTGTATAATTAGGATCATGCATGGATTTCTAATTAGCTTCTGTTTTAGCTTGGAGTACTCGGTAAGTTTTATGCTTTAGCATCCTTGCATGCGTGTGAGTGACTACCATGAATAGCATGCTTACCATGAGGCTATATGCTTATGTGATATAACTACCTGAATGCCTGTGGGTGAAGGTTGGGTTATTTGAATTGGAACAATTCATCAAATGTGTGTTTTAAGCCCACTAGATAGTGGCAAAATCATGTTTTCTAAGCCCACCCGATGGTGGCAAATCCACGTCTTAGCCTACTTGCGAGTAGCACCATCAAACCATTTTCAAATAAACAAACATGAAATGTTTTGCTCCAATTCATGCGACCCAGTCTATACTTGTATACTGTGCGCATCACATAGTAAATCTAGGCTAATAACCGAAATAAGAACACACAATGTTTTCAAAACTTGATATCATGGTTAGTAGGGGCCGATCTTTGATCGGGCGAGCGAGGGTGCTCACGAAGTGACCTTCCCCAATCGTACCCAAGTTCCCGAGCCGAGGCAACTTTGGTGATGACGGACACGTGGCCTTAGGCAACGATTTAGGGTTTCCTAAATTTCCCAAAATAAAATATTTAGGTGGCGACTTTGTATCTGGCAAAGCAGTCCATGTTTGGCACTTCTTTCAAAATTTGTTTTCTCAAAACGATTTGCCGGATTTGGACTCTTTGGTTCAGATTACGAACCGTGACAATTTTAGAGTCCTGAGCTGTAGTGATCCCAATATCGAACGGAACGGGAGCTCGTTTCTTCCGGGGGCGTTCGGGGACGTCTACAGTTTCTGGCGACTCCGCTGGGGATTTAGAGAACTTGACTCGAACTCATGATATCTGTTTTTGACTACATTTATGTGTTTCTTTGCATTGCATGTGCATTGGTGCGCCTAGGACACCGTGTTTGCCATCTGCTATTCCTGAATAGTTTGCCAGAGGCTTGTCTTGTCAAGGCATGACCATAAGGTTGACCGGTTGTGGGCTCTGCCAGTATGGGAACACAAACCCCGATTTTACCGGGGCACCCTTTTGACCATTCGACCTAGTGCATATTCGAAATCCGTAGTGACCATTCCAAGCTAGGACAGGTTGCTTACCCGATCGTAGGTTGTTTGAAACCGCTGCGTGCATAGTGAAACCCTAGCTCCTGACAAAATAGGACAGGGAAACCCTACCCCAACATAGGGGTGTTTTGGCTCTCACTTGTCTGCTATGTGCTTTTAGAGTGCGTCTCTATAGGAATGCATGTATCAGTCTACAAGTTTGGGCATCAGGCCTGAGGGCACCAGTTCAGTACTTTGGGATTCAGTTCACCTGAGGGTATCAGTTTACGGGCAGAATTTTGGGCAGAATTCTGTAGGAGGCACAGTCATTCAGCTCCGCTCATATGGGTTATCGTGAAATCGGGCTGAGATGCTGTCTGTTTTCCCTTTTGCTAAGTAGTCTTGGAACCATAACATCAGAAGGGTCTGATATCCCCCGGGTACTCTAGACCTGTGTTGTTATGTGATCGGGGGATGAACCACTTGCTGGCGGTGCTCAGTTTACTCCAGATGTGATGGATGGCACGCACTATTTTGAGCATTTGTAAATGCTGGTTTTTGTACATTCTGACTTAGGTATTGGGTCAGTCTTGTTGTTTTGTTTTTGAGTCTGTCCTTTTGTTTTGAGTCAGTCGGGTCTGTTTTATTGTATCGAGTCAGTCCTGTGTTGTTAGAGTCAGGTGATTTCGGGGGTATTACCTTGGATATCACTTGCTTGTTTCGTATTTGTCCTTTTGCTTTCCTTTGAGTCTGTTTCTGCCGGGGAGCCAGTTGTGCCAACAGATTTGAATGGAACAGCAGTGATTTTCATGCTCTCGCATTTGCTTCTGCCTTGTGCCAGTTGTACCAGAAATTCCAAATGAGATGGCAGTATTTGGTTAGAAGCTGTGTCTTTTCTGTGCTTTGAATTCATTGTATCGACCTAAGTTTTTCAAAACTTTTCGAACACTGCGGTGAAAACGAAGAGGAAGGAATTCCTCGGGTTTTGCAAAACTTTGATCATTCGAGAGAAAGAAAGGCGTGCTAAGCCCTTAATGAATGAAATCATGCTTGTTAGTGTGAGTACTGGGAAGGATCCTGGCTTGATCCAGATTGGTTCTACACTGTCTTCAGCGCGAGCGACTGGTCGCTTTCTTAAAAGATTTCAAAAAATGTTTTGCGCGGTCCTGCGAAGACCTGTGTAGAATCGCTCTTGAGATTGTGCAGCTTAGGATCGCTCTCAGCCTCGAGACTCGACCCCTCTGCTTTCAAAACCTTGAACTCGAATTTAGAACGTTCGACGGTCAACTACAATGTGAGGCCTGTGTGGCCAGATTTAAAGCAGCCCTCAAACAAGAGGTAAGAAAGTCAGATTAAGAAGACCAGATGTCATCAAAAGAAGCTTGCGAAGCTAGGTCAGAAGCACCCTTCGAACTAGGGGCAAAAAAAATGTCAGACAGCTCGAAGAGCCAAAGGTGGATCATTCCGCAAGTCAATGAAGATCGGCAAGAATGCCAAATCCTAGAAGGGAGGAAAGAAGAAAGTATTGCTGAAGGACAGCTGAGTTCCTATCCACAACACTAGGGGCAAATTCAGCCCCCATTGGATGGACTTCTACTTCGTCAGCAAATAACAGCCATTCTCCTGGATTCAGACGACTTCAGGATCTCAAAACCATTGGACATGGACAAAGCTACACTTTTACCCTTGAGAGGCTCGCTGGGCCGAAAACCCGGAAAGGCGACCCAGGCAAAAGTTTGAGCAAGAAAAAAAAAAAAAAAAGAACAAAAAGAGAAAAGAACAAAAGAACAAAAAAGAAAGATGCAAAGAAAAGAACAAAAAAAAAAGAAAATAAAAAAAGAAATGAAATGAAAAGAAAAGAACACAAAAATTGAAAAGAAGAAAAACGTAGCTCGTAAGGTTGAAAACCCGCAACGGGCGCCTTGGCAAAAGTTAGAGCCTAAAAAGGAGAGGTTAATACCCGAGTGTACCTTAACCCCGAACTACGTAAGGCTTGATTCCCATGTTTGGGATACGTAGGCAACTTCATTCTGAAGTCCAGCCATAAACACTTCCAAATCGACTGTGTCCATGCGATGGTTCTGGTCATCTTTGTCTTCTCTGTATCTGAGAGTCTGGTTGTGTTCGTCGCTCTGAGAACTGACTACAATGCGCTGTGGTGCTATCCAAACAAGGGGCAACTTTCCGTTGCCATGCAGTGTCCTTCAGACAAGGGGCAATTTTCCATTGCCATGGATCCGAGGTTGCGCATCTCAAGAGTAGGTTCCGTGCTCGTTGAGCAGTGGTCGTTTGCAAAAATAGTTTTTGAGAATTTTTACTAAGGTTGACTAATCTTCTCGAAAAGTATTCCATTTTCAAAACTGGACCATTTCTTGGACCCAAAAGAGGAAAATTTTCAGTGCTCATGGCCTGACTTGCATGATTTTAAATCAGAAAATTGAACAAGCATGTTAATCTAACTCTCATTTTGGTCAATTTTTTTTTTTTAGGAGAAAACTAAAACAAAAAAAATTGTCAAAATGATGAACTAGGGGCACAGTTGAGTCAGGCTTCCTATTTTTCCCATTGTCAACATACTTGCCAAGAAGGGCACTCTACCTGCCAGAATAGGGCACAACTGAAGTTAACAACAAATGGCTGAAAGCTCTCTCATCCTCCAAGCAATGAGGTATCAAGCCAAGTGTGAAGCACGAACCGGAATGGGACAAGATATTTCACTCCCTTATCTGGACAGATCTGATCACGTCCGAACTCCCCAACAGAGCGTCGTCAACCGATGTCAGCTGCAGATTTGCTACACACCCAATTGTAGCACAGCCCTTCTGTGGAAGAAACTCACTGTTGTGAACAAGAAGAAGAATTTGGTAGAATACCGGGGGCAAGAGCCCACAACTTCCTGCTTATCCATCATCCATCCAGGGGAGGGATAACAAAATGAGAGATTGAAGAATATAGAGGTGTGCGCTGAGAGAAGAAGTGAGGAAAGGGCTTTTTTAGAAAAACAGAGCCTGAGGGTCGAGTGATGTGAGAGACACAAATGAGAAAGGGTGGGAAACAATATCCGGAGAAACTAGCTCCTCGTGATCTGAGAGGTCTGTCGTCTTTGTAATACGTCTGTGTGTCGTGTCTTTTGTTTTGTTTATCTCGATTCCTGCTTTGAGTCGTCCAGAGCATGTCTAGTTGTGTTTAGGCTGTTTACCTTTTTGTCTTTCGTTGTTGAGTCTTTTTTCGCTATGTTCAGTCGTAGGCTCAATACCTGGTTAAGAACTCATTTCTTAATTTCAAAAAATAAAATCGTTTTGTGCTCAGAGTGCTGTGCCATTCTTCATGATTGTGCAAAACAAGATTCGTTCTTTCGTAAAACCGCACGGTTCAACCCAAGTCATGTGAGAGCAGTAAAATCAAGATCTATCTGAAGCTATATAGGTTCCAGGCTGCGAAGCAAAAGAAAAGAGGGAAAATTGGAGCATTTGAGTTTGTTTCAGTTTCCGTGATTATACTCTCCGTTATTATGCTCCAGATGTACCTCTTCAGGCCTTGTCAATGCTCTGAAGTATGAGTGTGCCTCTACTCCCAAACTCAAGCCTACTTCAATGCCAGAATGGCAATCGAAGTGCTCCCTCAGAAAACTAGCCCCTGCCAGATGCATCTTGGCTGTGTTTGCAATGAGTTCCTAGGAGACCAACTGCGACGGTGGAAACTAGAGTTCGGACGGCTATTGCCTAGAACGCAAAGGTTCGGAATTTCTGAGACTAAAGTCTGGTTTAAATACCCAGGGGTCTATCCTCGGCTTGAAATCTGTATGGCGGCCCCATAGATTAAGATAGCATGTGAATGCGCCTCGATTCTGGATACTGAATCAACCTAGTCTGTCACCTCGTTGGAGAATAGGGAAAGTTGTGAACATGGCTAGGAAGGAAAGGTAGTAACTGCGGTTTGGAAGTACAATCAAGAAAGTGCAAGAAGAACCCACTCTTTTCAGCTCAAAATGTTTCTGTGGAATTTTCAACTCATGTCTTCGATGTGTAGCTCATCGTCAGTCGGCATGCACGAGGTGTATCCTTTTTGGAATGTATCGTGACCCCTCCGAGAGGTAAATCGGAGGTTACGTTTGGAAATTGGTCTACTTAAGGCTTGTATTCCCTTATTCGGTATTTTTTGTTTCAAACGGGTGTTGTCACGCGCGTTCCACTGGCATTGTTATGCTCATTCGTTGCATTGTTATGCACATCTATCTAACATTGTTATGCTCATTCGTTGTATTGTTATGCACATCTATCTAGCATTGTTATGCTCATTCGTTGTATTGTTATGCACATCAATCTAGCATTGTTATGCTCATTCGTTGCATTGTTATGCACATCTATCTAGCATTGTTATGCTCATTCGTTGCATTGTTATGCACATCTATCTAGCATTGTTATGCTCATTCGTTGCATTGTTATGCTCATTACTTGCATTGTTATGCACATCTATCTAGCATTGCTATGCTCATTACTTGCATTGTTATGTACACTTCACCTGCATCGTTATGCACCTTTTTACTTGCAATTGTCGTCTTTCTCCTCTCGCATGCGGTGTGTTAGGACATCTTCAGTTTCGAACATTCGAATGAGTTCCGGTGTTCATTCATACCTTTTCTCTCTTGCATGTGATATGCTGAGAGGTTTTCTCTTGCGTGTGATACGTTGAGAAATTTCCCTTTTCTCTCTTGCATGTGATATGCTGAGAGGTTTTCTCTTGCGTGTGATATGCTGAGAAATTTCCCTTTTCCCTCTTGCATGTGATATGCTGAGAGGTTTTCTCTTGCGTATGATACGCTGAGAAATTTGCCTTTTCTCTCTTGCATGTGATATGCTGAGAGGTTTTCTCTTGCGTATGATACGCTGAGGAATTTGCCTTTCTTCTCTTGCGTGTGATACGCTGAGAAGTTTACCTTTCCTCTTTTGCGTGTGATACGCTGAGAGATTTACCTTCTTCCTCTCCTATGTGTGATACGCAGAGAGATGTTATGTGTAAGACTCCGGGTATTCTCAGTAGTCACTTTTAGCCTTCTCCGCGTGAGACGCAGTGAGAATTGCATAATTTTCTCACATCCTTTCTGCATGAAATGTAATTAGATTTGTATTCACTTGCTTAAAACTGTTGCATGGTATGCTTCATTACAGTTTTCTTTGCATGATCATAAGTTATGTTCAGCTTCTTGCATTGGCAGTTGCATTTTACCCCTACCTGCGGGCACGCCTGCGGGCACATCTGTGTTATTTTGTATGTTTGTCTAAGTCTTCGGCCTTGTCAAAAATGGGTCGTCTCTAGGCTTTGACATTCACTCTCGTCACTTATGACTTTCGAGTTCTGTCAAAGAGGGGAAACTGTAGACACCCCATTTTTGACCGACCTTGAGACTCATACGTCACTAGTTGAGCGCTCGGTGATACTGCATATTGTGCTCGTTCAGAAGTTTCAAAGTCTCGGCTGCGAGCCTTGCCTCCAGACTTCCGGACTCTTTTGTGCTTTGCCTCGGTTTGCGAACCAGGCTCCGTTTTCTCTATTTTCTCTTCCCGAAGGGAGGGAGAGGTCTCGTAGATCATCTCTCAGGGGCCGTAGGCTACGTTTTGTGGTCGTAGGCCGTTTTACCCATTTGGAGTCCGGTTTCTGGTTTTTCAGAGCCGGTGGCCGTGTGCCTCGGTTTGGGACCGCTTAACCACCTCCGTTTGCTCTAGTTTTGGCATGCATCTTATTTACTCCCTTTTGAGGGACACTGCGGTCCGAGAGACCAACTTTGTGGTCGGACACCACTTCCGGTGCCTAACAGCCCACTTTCGGGGCCCCGAACTGCGTGTTTTGGCTCCCGAACCTTCATTCTACATTTTTGGGCTCCGACCCGAACTTGAGTTAGTCATATTTTGAGGTGTTTTTCATGTTTGATTAAGGACCCTTTTCTGTTTGAGATCTCCTACTTCCACTTGCTTCTTTACCCCACTTTTAGGCCTTTTCTTGCATGATAGTTTAGGCCTACTTGTATTTATATTTGTGGTTTGTCATAAACTACAAAGTGTCTTATTTTGAGCCCCTCTTCAACTTTGTTGAAGAGCTCTCTTCGGTTTGAGATCTCCTACTATCACTTGCCCCTTTATATCCCTTTTAGGCCAATTTTGGGTAGAAATTTGAATTTCATTTCCCCCCCCATTTTTCCCCCTCTTTTCCACCCTCTTGTGTCTATATAACAGACCCCCCAGCTGTGTTTTAGGAGTTAGAAGATTTTGGTTTGGAGCTCTCACATTAAATCTCTCTCTCTTTCTACTCTAAGCCTTAAAAAACCCTTTGATTCTTACACCATTTCCTCACCATCACCTAGCACCACACCACCACTCCATTCCAGCAGCTTGGAGGGTCTTCTTAGAGCTTAGGAGGCAGCGTTTCTTGGTCCAAAACGCTGTCAAAGATTAGTCTTCAAGGGTAAGTCCTCTTCTTCCCTTTTTGACCCTTTTCTTGGTTCACATCTTAACTCTTTGTGCTTGCATGTTGGGGCTCCGACCCTAACTGAAAATATCATTTTTTTGAGCTCTATTTCATATTTGTTTAAGGGCCTCTCACTGTTTGAGGCTCCCTTTTTTCACTTGCTTCATTACCTCCTTTGTATGCCATTTTCTTGCATATTATTTTACGGCTATATGTAAACTGTTTTGAGCTCTAGTCCAAACTGTAAATAAGCTTATTTTGAGCCCTTCTTCAACATTGTTGAAGGGCTCATCACTGTTTGTGGCTTCCTTTAGCCACTTGCTTTTATATCCCTCTTTTGGCCTCATTTTTGCATGATTTGTTAGCCCCTTGTGTTTGTGTTTCTGGACTTTGGTCCGAACTGTAAATAGCCTTATTTTGACCCCCTCTTCATGTTTCATCAAGGGTCTTTTACTGTTTGATGTTTCCTTTTTCCTCTTTGTGTTTAGACCTCTTTTTAGGCCTTATTTTGTATAGTATTTTGAGCATGCTTGTGTACTGTTTTTGGCTCGGTCACCAACTGTAGAATACCATATTTTGGGCCCCTCTTCAACATTGTAGAAGGGCCCTTCTCTGTTTAGGGACAGCAGCTGCCACTTGCTTCATTATCTCTCTTTCGGGGCCATTTTTGCATGCTAGCTTAGCCCCATTTGTGTTCACTATTTGGCCTTGCTTAAAACTGTAAATATGTTTGTTTTGGGACTGCCTTGAATCTGTCCTCATTCTTCATGATCAAATAATGCATGCTTTGTATAGCTATAGGTCATTGCGTATGCCTAATTTTGCATTTCGGGTACCATTTCATGCATCGGGTGCCATGTTTCCATGATTCGGGGTTGTTTTGCATCATATTTCGCTTCTAAAATTTGCATGTTTGCATATTATATTTCATGCCTTGCCATGTCTTGTTAGAGTGGCATTTGGTGCCTTAGGGTCGGTCCTCGGTTTGCGTGCACGCATCTCAAGTGTCTCATTTTCATCTCATGGCCTCCTACGTGAGTGTGGCTGAGGTCCACTCATGTTGGTGTAAGCCCATATTGCATTGTTTATGCCATTTCATTTCATAGCATTGTGTATGCTAGGTTGTATGTTAGCGCATTGTATATGCCATGTTATCTCGTGCATCGTGTATGCCATTTCATAGCATTGTATATGTTAGGTTGTATCTTAGTTGCATTTCATGCATATCATGCATATTGCATCGTGCTTGGGATAGGAGTTAGCCCGAGCACGGGAAACGAGGGACGTTTCGTACTTCGAGTGACGGAACGTGTCTCAATTCCCAGTCACCGACAATCCGGATTATCCATGATGGAGTTTAGGTTTTGTTGTGTTTATATGTGCATGCATTTCATATTGAGTCGTGCAAATCGACTCCTCGGCCATCATGCATCGAGATGCGTGATTGGTGGCACGAGGATCGAGGACTACACTCCCCGAAGGGTAGTCATGCATACATTTGTGAAAATACATTGCCATGCCCTTTTCCTGCTCTCTGTTGCAGCAAATTAAGAATCAGCAGTCTTCCGGGGCTTGGCGCGCTTTCTAAGAAATCATTGCAAAACAGAGGCTAATTGGGGCATCGCAGTGGATTTCCGTGCAAAGGCAACCCGAGCATGCATCATTCATCATTCGGAGAAGAGTCAAGGCAGTCCCTGGCTTGCATGCCAGTTTTATTGTTTTCTTAGTTAATTTGGTAATTAACTAGGGTTTTGTACATATTTGGACTGTAATATTCATTTGGGACTGTATATTATTTTATTCGGACCCTCCGTGCGAGGGCACAACTGTAATAAGTGTGCGTGTGTGTGTGATGCATGTCTTCCAATCCCACGCCTTTCTCCCTTTTATTTACCTGCTTACGATGGTTAGATTAGGGCATGTTTCAATTAGCATACAGTATGATAGCATGTTTGCATTCATTCATCTGTTTTGCATGCACCGGGCTCGGCGCATCATACTAACTGCATTGTATTTTCAATTCCAAGTTGAATACATGTTAGCTGTAGCATTTCATATGCCATGTTTAGAATAGCCGAGCCTGCTATAGTTGCATTTTTGCATGTGTTGCATTAGGCATTTTTGTATAATTAGGATCATGCATGGATTTCTAATTAGCTTCTGTTTTAGCTTGGAGTACTCGGTAAGTTTTATGCTTTAGCATCCTTGCATGCGTGTGAGTGACTGCCATGAATAGCATGCTTACCATGAGACTATATGCTTATGTGATATAACTACCTGAATGCCTGTGGGTGAAGATTGGGTTATTTGAATTGGAACAATTCATCAAATGTGTGTTTTAAGCCCACTAGATAGTGGCAAAATCATGTTTTCTAAGCCCACCCGAGGGTGGCAAATCCACGTCTTAGCCTACTTGCGAGTAGCACCATCAAACCATTTTCAAATAAACAAACATGAAATGTTTTGCTCCAATTCAGGCGACCCAGTCTATACTTGTATGTTGTGCGCATCACATAGTAAATCTAGGCTAATAATCGGAATAAGAACACACAATGTTTTCAAAACTTGACATCATGGTTAGTAGAGGCCGATCTTTGATCGGGCGAGCGGGGGTGCTCACGAAGTGACCTTCCCCAATCGTACCCAAGTTCCCGAGCCGAGGCAACTTTGGTGATGACGGACACGTGGCCTTAGGCAACGAGTCAGGGTTTCCTAAATTTCCCAAAATAAAATATTTAGGTGGCGACTCTGTATCTGGGAAAGCAGTCCATGTTTGGCACTTCTTTCAAAATCTGTTTTCTCAAAACGGTTTGCCGGATTTGGACTCTTTGGTTCAGATTACGAACCGTGACAATTTTAGAGTCCTGAGCTGTAGTGATCCCAATATCGAACGGAATGGGAGCTCGTTCCTTCCAGGGGTGTTCGGGGACGTCTACAGGTTGCTGCCCTTGATATTTTTTTAGGTTGTTTTTTTTTTTAATTTAAATCTGCAGTTGATGATGATGAAAACATATATATTTTTTTCAGATTAATTTTTTTTAAAATTTAAATCTGTTGATGATGATTGTTGGTACTCAGATTTGTTAGTTGATTTGTTGTTCTTGAACAAAATAAAAAAAAAATAAAAAAGCCTTGGGGATTTTTCAGGGTCGGGAACACCCGATCCCTGTTGGGGATGGGGATGGGGATGGGGATGGGGACGAGAGGGTGATGAGTTTTCCCGCTGAGGATCGAGGACGGGGACAAGGATATTTTAACCTTCGGGGATGGGGAGTGTGGTCCCCGGCCCCGCCCCGGCCCGTTGCCATTCCTACTTGGGAGTTAAGGTTAGGAGTGGTCAATGAACACACTGATGCTGGCAATTGGTGGTTGGTGACTATGATGGTTTGGAAGTTAGGGTTTAAAGTGGAATATTAGGACATTTTGGAAATAAAAAGATGTGCAATGAGTGAAAATCAAAATTTTAAAAGTATTTAGTGTGTGAACTGAACAAGGATATGTAGAAAGAGAAATAGGTGTGAAAATAGAAACCTCCATATTAGTTTGTTGGGATTAAATTTTTGAAATTACATATAAAAAAAATTATTATATAAAAAATGATTTTATTATTTTTGTAATATAAAGATAAAATTGTCCTTTCACATCCAATCTCATGTAATTGGATTAACCATCCTACTAGGGATGGCAATTTGAACCCAGCTCGACGGAGACCCGACCTCCTGACCCCAGTTAGTACGATTTTTTTTCGAAAAATACCCGATGGGCCGGGGATGGCATTCAAAAAAGAATCCCCAATAATTTTTGGGCCGAGGACGATGATAAGTTCTTCCGCCCCGACCCCATCCCCATTTCGTTTCTGCCCTGCCTCTCTCTCCTCTCTCATTCACCTACCTACTATATATACTTGTCTCTCTCTCTCTCTCTCACATTTCAAATCTAATAATCCCAACACACCTCCTCTCTCTCATATCAGATCTCTCTCTCACTATCTCATCTCAGATCTTATCCCTTCATTCGTATCTCTCTATCTCTCGTCTCTCCGCTGCCATGGTCGCACTCTGCCGCTTGATACCGGTGGCGCAACCAGAGTCTCCATCTTCTCTCTCAAGCTTGTTGCACCAGAGCTTTGACTGCTTCGTCGCTCGTCGCACCAAAGCTCCTCAACTACATCCCCGATCGAGACCTTTGTTGTATCAAAGCTCCAACCGTGCCACAGCTTGTCGCACCAGAGCTCCGTAACTCCGTCACCGATTGAGGCCTCTCTTCTCTCTCCCTCTCTATGTGTGTATGTGTGTGCAATGATGATAATGATGACTCAGATCTGCATATCTGAGCTTCGTCTCAATCTTATTGCTCACGACCATCCTCTACCGCCTCAGATCCAATCTCCTCCCCTGATATTAATCTAAAACCCTAAAATCCTTCTTCCTCTTCTTCCTTTTCTTCTTCTTCTTCTTCTTCTTCTTCTTCTTCTTCTTCTTCTTCTTCTCTCTCTCTCTCTCTCTCTCTCTCTCTGTCCCTCCCTTTGTGTGTGTGTATGTTGTACGAGCAAGAAATAATCTTATTGTATAATCCTGTTGATCAAATCCGCACTCCTCCAAACGTCGTCGCTTTACTCCCTGAAAACACAAGCGTGAGCTAGCCGGCGAGTGTGTGCCGGATGGCTCTCCAATGCTTAAGTCAGCAAAATAGACAAATAGACAAAAGCTCTATGTATTCGGAAATTAAAGTTGTGTTACCTCTCCATAGGTGATGTTGTGAGCTTTTATAGGTTTCGCGTGGCACAATCCAAGTAGGACTCTTACTCCTCCACGTAGAGTCCTCCTAGGAATCACCTTTCTAAAAGATCATGCTTATCCTTCAACACCCCCCTCACTGCTTAAACCAAGTGAGATGGTTCTACCACGGTTGGATGTCAATACGACCGAGATAACATGGCCATGCTAAAGCCGCAGACTAGACCGAGCTCCCACTAGCTCGGTTCTTCCTTTCACTGTGTGTACCTCGGTTTGACATTCCAACTGTGTTGTCCAAGACCGGACTGATCACATCGAGCTTGGACCAAGCTAACCAACAGCAAGGATCTGAGGAAAGCTCAATATACTTTGGCCCAGTATAGTATGACCGAGCTAACTGTCATCGTGCCGACCTTGGTGATCGAGCTAACCACCAAGGCTCTTCTGGACCGGACTAATTACAAGGCCCTTTTTACTCAGCCCTTCTTACTGCGGTCCACAGAATGGCCCATCACCTAGCTCGGCCCAATTTCCACATAAATTACCCTCTCAATTGCCCCTTAATTCCATCTGCGCAGCATGATAGGGATTACCTATCACCAGCCGAGCTAAAAGTTTTTAGCTTGTCAACCGAGCTAAAAAACTTTAGCCCTCCAACCGAGCTAAACCCATACTGTGCTATCAATCAGTCTGATCAAAAATGTCTTTTCAGCCGCTGTTATTGAATCGGTTTATATTCCCTTGACACGTGGCAAACTCTTATTGGTTCATTATAGCTGTCACGTCGCCCTCGTACCTCGTGAATTTTGAACAGTCCCGCCTTTTTTCCTTCCATTTTTACAAAACAAATCCTTATACTACAAACCGTTTCACTTGCACTATTTATCTTCTCTCTTTTTCTTGCTTGAACCTCCATTGCTGCCACTCTTGCACCTACGAAGCTTGCATTTTCAACAATAGTTTACATGTACTATACGTGCTTTCCCACAACACTTTTTTAAAATAATTTTCTCTGCAACGAGTAAGAACAACTTGAATAGTACCCATAACTATTGATTTTGCGAAAAAACTGAACTAGAACGTCTTAGATCTGAAATCATACTCCAACCGAACTAGGAAGTAGTTTGTAATAGGTGCGAGCCTTAGCAAAACTGAACAACCGAGCTAAGACTTTATGAACACTTGTTATTTCAAGTAGGTCTGAGAACCTTTTGCTTTACTTAGCCGAGCTAGTGAATTAGATTAGGTTTGCACAATGCTGCACTAGAAAGCCTTAACCACCGACCGAGCTAAATCTTGGGGCTAAACCAGCTCCATTAGTTCAAACCGAACTAAAATTGCTACCCCAATGGCTCGACCGGGCTAAAGCCCTTCGCTTAAACCGAGCTTAGACTAGATAGCATTCCATGTAACCGAACTAGGACTTCATTTATCTTGCCTATATTTCTTGTAGCACGGTCCCACGATCTGTGCTTAACACCTTCCTTTTTTACTTTGCAGACTCTGACTAGGTTGCCCAGTCACTCCTTTGCACGTCCAGCTGAGATACCCATTATCTGCTTGGCGCCGAGCTAATACTCCAGGCTAACTTATACTTAATTTAAATCCTTATGGGTAAATATAGGTTTTTAGTGAACTCACCAGGTGCTATGGCTGAGTTTCGAAGGGACTACCATATCCCTGATGATGTTCATCTCACTCTAGCCGAACTAGATACCATACCCTGGGGAAACCTTGGCTTTGTTCCTTTTACACTTCTTTCCATTGTAGAAACCGGATTAAGATTCCCTGTACAGCCCCTTCTATGCGAGTTCCTCAGACAAACCAACCTCTGCCCTACCCAACTTTCTACAAATTCATACCGCATAATCAATGGCATTGCCGAGCTAAATCGCCGGGCTAGCCTTAACCTTAGTTTAGCCGAGCTTTTCCACCAATACTCTATAGGATCAAATGAAGATGGCTGGGTTTACTATTTAAGAATAAGACGCCGACGTGAAAAGATAATAAAAGATACCCCGGATAAGGATGTTAACGATGATGATTTCCTCTGGGTATCTGGAAATTTTGAGGACCAACAAGCCCAGATCCCGGGCGACAGAATAAATTGGAGCAAGGGTGAAGCCGGTAGGATTACCTCGGCTCAATTCCATGCTTTCTTTTACCTCGGTTTTCTTATGTTGAACCGCACTGACTGTTTTTCCTTTCTTCATGCAGATTTGAACTTTCTTAAGCCCCAGTACAACTACCCCAACTTAAATACACTTCGCGCCGCACTTCGATACCCAAATAGAAGTTGGACCGAGCTATTGAATTTTGAACCGATGTATAGACACAGTAGTAAACGTAAGACCAGGTTAACTGATTTTTTGTTGGAAGCCTCTCCTGAACCGGACCCAACCTTGCCTCAAATCAACCTGATTCGACTAACTGCTGAACAAGAAATGGCCAAGAAAAGAGCCGTAAGAGCCCTTCTGACCGAGACAAACCAGCCCGAGGTACCCCCAGCCGGTCAAACCCAAGAGACCGTGGTAGCCCTGCCATCCCACCAACCTGAATCGTCACGGACTCGCAAGCGAGCTCGGTCTTCTACTATCGAACCATGCCTCGTCGACGAAGACGAAACTGTGCTTCCCCAAACCGAAGTACCGAGCCCACAACCTGAGAGCCCAAACCGAGCTAACTCCTCTGATTGGGCACCGAAATTAACATACCACAACCAAGCCATCAGACCAACAGATTCAGTGGTGGCAGATAAAGATCACATGCTGGCCTTCAACCTGGCTAAGAGCGTGTGTCTGCCCCCTGATATGGATCTCCATGCCCACCTTACCGAGCTAAAAGCTATCCGCTCGGCCACCAAATCAATGGTGCTGGTGAGTACTCTTTCCTTTGTTTTCCTGTTTTGTCCAACTGTTAGTTCGGTTCTCACTCTACATTGCTTACCATATCCATGCAGGCTATGCAAAAGAACCAGATTGCCCATAAGCGTGTGCTAGAGCTACGCAAAACAACAAGGCAAGCCTTGGCAGAGGCTGAAAAGAAGACGGCCGAGCTAAACGAGGCCAAACAACAAATGGCCGGGCTACAATCTGAGGTCGCCCGCCTCACCGGCCTACTTGACTTAGCCGAGGTGGACAAACAAAAAGCTCTGACCGAGCTGAAGGACCGCTATCTGCGTGAGCTTGCCAAAGTTGAGCAGACCAAGAAAGCCGAAATAACTGAACTCGAGAAGAAGATTGGTGATGCAGAGGACCATGGTTACAAAGAAGGTGAAGCAACATACATCCTGCAGTGTGAAGCGGCTAAGGATCTATTTTTCAAGTGTGGGTGGAAAGCGGCGGTGGAATAGCTAGGTCACGGTCCAGAGACCGAGGTTTTCCAGAACCCTCCATCGCACTTCATACCGAGCTGTATGGCAGAGTATGCAGCCGCCGTTCAACAAAAGTTCCTTGAATCTGAGGATGAAGATGAAGAGACCGTGCCTGACAATGCCCCGGTCGTCAATGATCCAGCCATCCATTCAGCGCGGGTTGAACCACCGGTGGAAGACCTGACAACCAAGCTACCAACTGAAACCAGGGTCCGAGTTGAACTGGATGCTGATCTTGACGATCTGTTTGCTTGACTCTAAATTTTCTTCTTTTTTTCCTTTTGGAAAGAGAGACTGTAACCGGGCTGAAGTCCCCCATTTTGTACTTTGACTTTGTATGATCAATGAAATCTCTTTTGATCCAATTGTTATTTCGGTTAACTGCCATGCATGTAACTTTCTAACTGTAATCTGAATGAAGTATAATATTCTTGGGCTGAGATACCTTATCCTGGTCATAACTTTGCAATTTAACTAGCCATACCTCCCAACCTCTTCAGCCTAGATCCTTATCTCGGCTGAAGAACAATAAGTGTTGGTTTTTTCAGCCAACCTCTTCGGCCTAGATCCTTATCTCGGTTGAAGAACAATAAGTGTTGATTTTTCCAGCCAACCTCTTCAGCCTAGATCCTTATCTCGGTTAAAGAACAATAAGCGTTGGTTTTTGCCAGCCAACCTCTTCAGCCTAGATTCTTATCTCGGTTGAAGAACAATAAGTGTTGGTTTTTCCAGCCAATCTCTTCAGCTAGATCCTAATCTTAGCTGAAGAGAACTCAAAGTTGGTTTTTCCTGCCAACTCTGAGTGAAGTGTTTGGTTATTCCGGCCAAACGTCCTGCAGCCTGGATCCTTATCTTGGGCTTAGGAGAGTGTTGGGTTTTCCAGCCAACCTCTAAGTTGGTTATTCCTGCCAACCTAGAGTAAAGTGTTTGGTTATTCCGACCAAACGTCCTGCAGTCTGGATCCTTATCCTAGGCTTAGGAGGGGTGTTCGTTTTTCCAGCCAACCTCTAAGTTGGTTATTCCTGCCAACCTAGAGTAAAGTGTTTGGTTATTCCGACCAAACGTCCTGTAGCCTGGATCCTTGTCCTGGGCTTAGGAGGGGTGTTGGTTATTCCAGCCAACTTCTTCAGTACTGATCCTAATCTCAGCTGAAGAGAGTGCAAAGTTGGTTATTCCGGCCAACTATGCTTACAGTGCACCTAACTTACTAAAACAATCTTTTACAGAAGGAAACAACTATACTGAAAAGAAATTACTTATTTTATTGAGAAAGAAAAAAATTACAAATACTTAAAAGAAAAGCTAAAAATAAAATAGTTTGAGATTGGCAGTGTTCCATGGCTTGGGAATGGCTTTGCCATCCTCGTCTTCCAAGTGATATGCCCCTTTACCAGCTAATCCAACCACTTTGTAAGGTCCTTCCCAATTGGGCCCTAACTTGCCATCTTCTGGTACCAAGGTGTTGCCCATCACTTTGCGCAGTACCCAATCTCCGATTTTGAATTGTCTTGGATGTACTGTTTTGTTATACTTTCTGGACAACTCCTGTTGGTATGAGGCGATGCGAACCAGTGCTCTTTCTCTTCTTTCTTCTGCAAGGTCGAGCTCTAATGTGATGGCTTCTCCATTTAAGTCTGGATCAAAATTTTCGCTTTGAATGGTGGGGAGGCTAAGTTCCAGTGGGATTACAGCTTCCATGCCGTAGGCTAAGGAGAATGGTGTTTCTCCCGTTGATCATCGAGGTGTGGTATGGTAAGCCCATAAAACATGAGGAAGCTCCTCAGCCCATTTTCCTTTTGCTTTCTCTAACCTTTTCTTCAATCCGTCCAAGACAACCTTGTTTGATGCTTCTGCCTGGCCATTTGCTTGGGGGTATGCCGGTGTAGAGTTGTAGAATTCTATCTTGTACTCCTCACAAAAGCCTCTAAAAATTTTTTCATCGAACTGGGTGCCGTTGTCTGATATCAATGCCTTGGGTATGCCGAGTCGAGTGATGATATTCTGCCAGACAAACTTCTTCACATCTTTCTCCTTTATTGATGCTAATGCTTCTGCTTCTATCCACTTTGTGAAGTAGTCTATTGTTGCAAGGAAGAACTTCCTGTTGCCTGGTGCTGTTGGAAGTGGCCCTACAATGTCCAGGCCCCACATTGCGAAGGGCCATGGACTAGTTAAAGGTAGAAGTTCTCTGTCTAGCTAATATATTTGGTGTGCGAACTTCTGACATTTCTCACACTTCTTGACATACTTCTCCGAATTTGGTTGCATATAAGGCCACCAATATCCTTGTGAAATTGCTCTGTAGGCTAAAGATCTTCCTCCTTGGTGGCTGCCACATACACCTTCGTGAATCTCGAACAGGAATGTTTCGACCTTGCTGGGGTGGACACACTTCAGGTAAGGTCCTGAGAAGGATTTCTTGTACAAGGCCATTGATGAGGAGAGCCAGAATCGTTGCGACTTTGCTCTAATCTTGTTGGCCTCCTTCTTCTCCTCGGGCAAAGTGCCATCTTTTAGGAACACTATAATGGGATCCATCCATGAAGGGCCTAGTTTGGCACAACATACCTCTTCTACTTTGGGTTCTTCAATGCTTGGTCTTGGTAAGTAGTCAATCAGTAACGGATGTGGGATGGATGTATCTGCCATTGAAGCAAAGCCTGCTAGCTCATCTGCTCTGTTGTTTTCTTCTCTGCCAATCTGTTCTATTCGCACTACTTCGAACTTCATGATCTCTTTTTTGACTAACTCTTGGTACTTAGCCATCCTTTCATCCTTTGCTTCGTAGTCGCCTGAAATTTGGCTAGCCACCAGTTGTGAGTCACTGTAAACATGTAGATTTTAGTCCTGCCAGAAGCGCTTCATACTCCACTTCGTTGTTTGATGCTGAGAAGCCATGGTTGATTGCCTGTTCTACTACTAGGCCATCTGGTGAGATGAGGACTATGCCGAGTCGTGCTCCGTGCCTGTTGGATGCTCCATCCACAAAGAGCTTCCATATCTCTCCTATGAATAGCTTCCAGCAGGTAGAGGGATCGGATGATGCTTTGGGGTCCTGAGTGTTGCTGGTGTTTTCTTCAAAGTCCACACTTACTGTTTGCCCCTTGCTATCTGATTGTACCAAGTTTTTATTTGTTGATATGTCTTTGCTTGGTGCAGCATGGTTTGTTTCTCCCTCCTTTTGTTCACACTGGTCTGTCCTAGGATGTGGCTGGGTATCCTGTATTAGGGGTTGCGCTATTCCGGCGCCACTTTCCATCCCTATTTCGGTTGTACCCGTTAAGTTAACTGGGCAGATATGATGACTTCCTGGTTTGAATTCTGCGACAAAGTCTGCCAAAGCTTTGGCTTTTATCGTGGTTCTGGGTTGAAACTTGATGTCAAACTGTCCCAACTCTACTGTCCACTTCAAGATTCGCCCAGAAAAGTTCGCCCTCTCAAACAAAGCTTTAATAGAAAAGCTGTGAGGACAATTATGGTGTGGGTGTGAAAGTAGTGCGACAACTTCCTTGAGGCCATCATCAAGGCTAAAGCCAGTTTTTCCAATGGTAAATACCTGGTTTCTGCGCCCAGTAATGTCTTGCTGACATAAAAGATGGGCAGATGTTGGATCCCTTCTGCTCGGACCAACACTGCGCTAATTGCGTGCAGTGAGACTGCCAGATACAAAAATAGTTCTTCTCCAGGTATTGGGGTTACTAGCAGCGGTGTAGAAGACATATATTCTTTCAGACTTTCTAGGGTGTGGTCGCATTCTTCATCCCACTCAAACTTGGCCTTTAGTGCTTGAAAGAATGGTCGACATCTGTCTGACAACCAACTTATGAACCGGTTTAGCGCGGCTGCCATACCGGTGAGATGTTGTACTTGTTTTACTGAGTTGGGCCTCTCTAGATCCTGAATTGCTTTGATCTGAGAAGGGTCTGCCTCTATACCTCGGTTGGTCACCAGGAAGCGTGGGAATTTTCCTGATCCTACGCCGAACGCACACTTAGATGTATTAAGGAGTAACTTGTGCTTCTTTAGGATCTGAAACATCTCACCTAGGTCCCTGAGATGGTCATTCTCATTCTTGCTTTTGACTACCATATCGTCGATGTAAGCCTCCATTGTTCTGCCTAACAATGGTTCGAACATCTTGGTGATCATCCGCTGGAATGTTGCCCCTACGTTCTTTAGGCCAAAGGGCATGATTTTGTAGCAATACAAACCTCTTGGCATTGTAAAAGATGTGACCTCCTGGTCTGGTTCATACATAGCGATCTGATGATAACCTCTGTATGCATCAAGAAAGCTAAGTCGGTTGTGTCCTGCCGTGAGGTCTACCAGTTGGTCTATCCGTGGTAGGGGAAAGCTGTCTTTTGGGCATGCCTTGTTGACTGTTTTGTAGTCCACACAGACATGCCATTTTCCATTCTTCTGTGGCACCACTACTGTGTTGGATATCCACTTGGGATAGTGCACCTCTCTGATAGCTC
Organism: Camellia sinensis; assembly: GCF_055761805.1. Classification (NCBI taxonomy): domain Eukaryota; kingdom Viridiplantae; phylum Streptophyta; class Magnoliopsida; order Ericales; family Theaceae; genus Camellia; species Camellia sinensis. The sequence goes on from NC_138963.1 coordinate 150,216,755, forward strand.
CTGCCTCTAGAAGGTTTCCCACTTCTTCCGCCACTATCTCGGCGTGGTGGAGTGCTGATCTGCGAGTGTGCTGTATAATTGGTCTTGCAGTTGGGTGGACATTCAATTGGTGACAGATGAAGTTTGGGTCAATGCTAGGCATGTCATATGGCGTCCAAGCAAACACTTCGATGTTAGAGGTCAAGAATTCCATTATCTCTATTCTCTCGACGCTGGACATAGATGAGCTAAGCAAAAAGAACTTTTTCGGGTCCTTTTTATCTATTCTTACCTGTACCAAGTCTTCCACTGCCTTCTGTTCAGCAGTTTGCCAACATCCGCAAACAATTCATTGCTCTCAGGTTCTTCCACCATCTGTACATACCCTTTGGCAGCGCGGCTGCCGTTTACTATGACGAAGCATTGTTTGGACATAATTTGGTCTCCAAAGACCTCTTCAATTACTCCGGCTTCATTGGGGAATCGCAATATTTGATGGTAAGTTGACGCTACCGATCGCATGGCCTGCAGCCATGTCCTTCCCAAGATTATGTTGTAAGTGGAAGGGACTTTCAGTACCCAGAATTCCACTTGTTTTTGTCATGCTTCCTGCTCTGACTTAAGTGCTTAGCCTTCTTTATCATTCCCCTGAGTTCACATGCTCGCTCAGGCTCGAATACCCCATATATTACGTTTATCATGCCTTGAGGTAGGGCGTCAATTGGTGTTCCATCTGGATGATCATTGTTTTGGGGGGCTGGCTGCGTCCCTCCTTCTATGAACCGATCTAGGTGACCAGCTGCCACTTACTCTTCCAGATGCTGTCTCAACGGTTTGTAATTTTCAGTGCGGTGCCCCTTTTCCTTATGGAAGGTGCACCGAGATCTTTCGTCGTAGTCCTTCTGTGCCTCTCCCAATTTAGCTGGCCATTTGACGAAAGGTTCATCGCGTATCTCGCTGAGAATTTGGTAGATTGGTTTCTTAAATATCGTGGTAATGGCGGTGCGGACTCTCAACCATCTTTTATCTTGGTCTTCTCCGTTGTCTCGCCTACCTCGCCCGTTCTTACTTGGACGTTCTACAGCGTTGACTTTTGCCGAAGTCTTTTTTATCTAGTATTGCGGCTATACCAGATTTTGTTTTAGCATGGGCGCCATCCTCCTCCACCCGAATGTGCTGGTGTACCCTCTCCATTAAGGCTTCCATTGTGAGGGAAGGTGTCATGGTAATTGAGTCCCTCAGCCTGTTTCCGACTGGAAGTCCTCTTTTGTATTGCGCGATGGCGAGATTTGTGGGACAATCTCCTATTTGGTTGAAGGTCTCCAAATAACAACTATTGTAGAATCTCAATGTCTTCTTGTCGCCTATGTCAATGGAGAGTAGCTGATCGATCTCTACTGGCATCTTGGTGTTTGTTCTAAACCTTGTTACGAACGCCTCCGCTAACTGCGCCCAGGAGGCTATGCTGCCTTCTAGTAGCCTTTCGAACCAGGTTAAACCTAGGTCGCCAAGGCTGGATAGGAATAAAATGCACATCAAAGCCTCGTTCTGCCGGTATACTGCCATGACCTGGCGAAAGTGGCTTAGGTGCATGTAAGGGTCTGTCTTCCCTTCGTACGTTGTAAATTTAGGGTGGATGAAGCCTGAAGGTAAGGGTGCGTTCTCAATCGCCGGAACGAACGGCGAGCTATGTAACCTTGCCAATGCTTTATCTGTTGGTTTGTAGGTAAGGTACGGTATTAGCATTCCTACCTCGACGATTCCATGCGTCCGAGGAGCTAACCGCTGAAGGGCTGAAACTCTGTGCGGGTCGCGTGCCCTGGCATCCTCCTTCTGTCGTGCCCTTTCTTCAAGCACAGTCCGTAAGTCGGATGATCAAGGCAACTCCGTTTGCCTGGATGATGTCTGGTGCGTATGTGAGGGCCGATAGGTGCTTCCCTCAATGTAAGACCTCAATGATCTCGTTCTCTCAGACCTGGAGTAACGAGTTCTGGAAGTCCTTGATTGAGTATCGCCTGTTCTGAGGCTTTTACTCTCTGCTTGCGATGGCGTGGTATGCCTACCATGATCTTCAGAGTGGCGAGGGGGCATATTGCTTTTGTGCCCCTCTCCTGTCGCCACCCCTTTCCCTTTTATCTGGCACTTCATCAATTCCATATCCGCTGCCATCTTCCTGATTAACTCGTCTTGCTCCTTCACCCGATCCTCCAAAACTTGAGGGTCAATCCTCCGCCTCTGCCTATCGGAACTTGATGAGCGACGGGGGCTGTTACCCCTCCTCCCTCTTGCATCCCTCCGGGGATCCTATCATTGGGGCTCTAAATTTTCCATGGGAGGAATGGAAGGCAAACCTTCGCGCCTTCCACCTCCCTCTGGGGTTTGTCCGTCAATGGCGGACTGAGGCAAATCTTCATTGTGCACCATTGCGTCTAATCTAGCAAGGAAAACTTTGATCAAGCGGTTTTGTTCTTTCTGTGATTCCCACAGACGGCGCTAATTGTACGAGCAAGAAATAATCTTCTCGTATAATCCTGTTGATCGAATCCGCGCTCCTCCAAACGTCGTCGCTTTACTCTCTTAAAACACAAACGTGAGCTAGCCGGCGGGTGTGTGCCAGATACCTCTCCGATGCCTAAGTTAGCAAAATAGACAAATAGACAAAAGCTCTGTGTATTCAGAAATCAAAGTTGTGTTACCTCTCCATAGGTGATGTTCTGAGCTTTTATAGGTTCCGCGTGGCACAATCCAAGTAGGACTCTTACTCCTTCACGTAGAGTCCTCCTAGGAATCACCTTTCTGAAAGATCATGCTTATCCTTCAACACCCCCCTCACTGCTTAAACCAAGTGAGATGGTTCTACCACGGTTGGATGTCAATACGACTGAGATAACATGGCCATGCTAAAGCCGCAGACTAGACTGAGCTCCCACTAGCTCGGTTCTTTCTTTCACTGTGTGTACCTCGGTTTGACATTCCAACTATGTTGTTGTCACGACCCAAACCCGCCCTATGGGTTTAGCACCGTAACCGACCAGTAATCCAAGATTACCGAAGGCCTGCTTAACAGTAATACAGTAAAACAGAGTACAGGGGCATGGCAGAAGCCAAAACAGTAAATAAACAATGTCCAATGAGCTGTGATAGTCTGTATGCCAAAAAGACTTTTCATACACATATACATGAACAGTATAGAACAGTATGTACATATTAACAATCGTTCAGTTCAGGGACCTAATCCCTATCAAACAGTACAGTAACAGTCTATACAGTTTACAAAACAGTTACAGGGACAAACGGGGGAAATTAAAGCACCCCTAAGCCATAGTTTGACAGGCTCGGAACCTCGTAGTGAGGCACAGTGGTTGGCTTGACAAAACTGGAGCTTACCCCGACGCTTCTAACCACGGTCTGGTGCCTATACACCTACATATATATATGAGCAGTGAGCTAAAGCCTAGTGAATAATGTAATGCATAAAGAGGTTGAGAATGAATGTCCTTACAGTAATGAAAAGAGTTCGTTAATTCAGTATATCAGTCATTCAGTCATATGTGGTACATCCATTAGCATAACAGTACAGTAAACAGTAGGTCTTAAAAGACCGAACAGTAAATGATGGCCATCGATCAGTAAACAGTAGTGGTTCCAACAAGGGAGCCGACAGAGATCTCTGTAACAGTAACAGTAAACAGTAGTTGCTAAGGAAGCCACAATACAGTTCAGAATATAGGACATACATTCATTCAATTAATAGTATCAGTTCAGAAAGCAGTACAGTTCAATTGTTCAGAAGATAATCATTTTGAACATATCTTTACACAGTAGTTACTCACAGAGTTCTGGGCTATAGTAAAGCTAGAGCGCGTCCCCAGTCGCCAACCCTACACAGTTACAGATTGAACACACACTAAGCTACACAGTTGGGAAAGATAATAACTAAATCCCTAATTTGCCTCGGTGTGTTCTATATCCTCATTAAGATGTCTTAAACTAGGCCTAAGAATGCCTAGGATGAGATGAGGATGCAAAGATGCCCTTTAAAAGCATTTTCAGAATTTTCAGAAAACAGGGGTTACGCTCGAGCGTAGATTACTCCGCTTGAGCGTACATGCAGACAAAGGTTTCCGCTCGAGCGTAGACTTACTCGCTCGAGCGTTCTGCAAAACAGTCAAAAGTGCTGGAAAGGTGAAAATTACGCTCGATTGGGCGCTCGACACCTGCTCGAGCATGAGACACAATGTCCTGTTCGAGCGTCAATTATTCGGCTCGAGCAGAATTCAAAACAGTGCAAAGTACTAGGAGCACGAATTTCACGCTCGAGCGCCAGTCACCCCGCTCGAGCGTGAGTTCAAAATCTGGAATTCCCAGATTTGAACCTCAAGCTCAAATCCAAGTTTTAAAACATAAATTTCGATCCTCTTGGGCCAATTTTCCAGAAAACATCCCAAAACTCATAGTTTAACATGATTCCAAAGCTCAATTATAAAATCAAGCCCAAGGGTGCTTCAAACAACTCAATTTCAAACCAATTTTCAAGAATATGAAAAACATGCAAACATGCATGAATCTAACCAATTCAAAGCTTCAATACAAGCTCAAATGAGCTAACTCTTACAAAAACATGATAAAATCATGGTCTACTCTCAAAACATGGACACGCCTGTGAGGAATTATGGACTACAACCTCAAAACTTCAATACATATACATGCATGCAACAATTGAGCTCTAATTCAACACTATTGAACCAATTCTTGACTTAACTCTTTAAACTACCATGATTCATGCTAGAAGGAACTTAAATACACAATAAGGAGGATGAAATTCATACCTAGGTTCCTCAATTACAAGTCTAGAGGCTCAATATGCAAGAATCCTTCAATCTCTACAAGACTCTAAGCCAAATTGTGAAGAACTCAAGCTTTCTCTACCTCTCACTCTCTCAAGTCGGCAAGAACAAGAAATGGACTGATGAAATGTTTTGTTAAAGTGTTGTGAGGCTCAAATATAGTCTAGGTAGTGGGCCACTCATGTGGCAAAATGGTAATTACGTCAACTCTTGACATTAAGCTTATCTTAATATAATTTAATCATACCAAATCACATTTTAGATAAATACGCCATAAAATCATATAAATTCTAAGGATCACAAATCATCAATTAATTTCAGATTCGGCCGCCGATAAGGCCTTCAATTCGCAATTTAACACACAAAGGCATGAACAGATAATTAAACAGTCAACAGATAGACATACAATTAAACAGATATACTTAATCAATTCAGTTCCAGATTTCAGTCAGTCAATTCAGTACTTCAACCAATTCAGTTACCAATCATAATCAGTCTCAGTTTAGCAGTAATCAGTGGTTAATCGGTAAACAGTGACGAGGGTTGTTACAGTCTCCCCTCCTTAAAAAGAGTTTAGTCCTCTAAACTCAAGTTACCTTCGTTTTAGAAGAAAACAGGATTCAGTGGAAACAGTTCAGGATATCTTTTAGCCATGTCATCTTCCCTCTCCCAAGTGGCATATACGCCACCATGGTTTTGCCAGTCAACTTTCACTAACGGGATCTCTTTGTTTCTCAACTTCTTGATCCGTCTGTTTACAATCTGAATAGGCCGTTCCTCGTAAGTGTAGTTATCACACAGCACTACACGAGTAGGCTCTATCACATGGAAAGGATCCCGAAGGTAGTCCCTCAACATAGAAATGTGGAAGACGTTGTGCATATGCTCCATTTTAGGAGGAAGCGCAACTTGATACGCCACTGGATTGATTTTCACAATAATCTCATATGGTCCGATGTACCTCGGCGCTAACTTGCCTTTGACTCCAAAACAAGTATGGCCTTTCATCGGTGTCACTTTCACAAATACGTGATCACCCACTTCATATTCTCTATCCCGTCTTCTGATATCAGCATAACTTTTCTGTCTGCTCTGTGCAGTTTTTAGTCTCTGTTGTATCAGTTTCACTTTCTCAGTCGTTTCGTATACAATCTCGGGCCTAAGCAAAGGCCCATCTCCAACTTCTGCCCAGCAAATCGGAGATCTACATTTTCTGCCATAAAATGCCTCGAAAGGCGCCATACCAATACTTGAATGATAACTGTTGTTGTAGGCGAATTCAGCCAATGGCAAATGGCTTTCCCAGTTTCCCTGAAAATCAAGGACACACATTCTCAGTAAATCCTCCAGAGTCTGGATGGTCCGTTCTGACTGGCCATCGGTCTGAGGATGATAAGCACTACTCTGTCTCAATTCAGTACCCAATGCAGTCTGTAAGCTTTGGCAAAATCTCAATGTAAACTTCCAATCCCTGTCAGAAACAATGGACACAGGCACTACATGCAGTCTAACAATTTCATCAATATAGAGTATAGCCAATTTGCCCGCATTATAAATTGTCTTGACAGGTAAAAAGTGAGCAGATTTAGTCAGTCTATCAACAATAATCCAAATTGAGTCCATACCTTTACGGGAGCGAGGCAATCCCACAATAAAATCCATGGTGATATGTTCCCATTTCCACTCCGGTATGGGTAAGGGCTGCAATAGGCCTGCGGGTCATTGATGTTCAGCTTTAACTTGTTGGCAATGAAGACATTTTGCCACAAAATCAGCAATCTCTTTCTTCATTCTCGGCCACCAGAAATTCAGTTTCAGATCTTGATACATTTTCGTATTCCCTAGATGGATAGAAAATTTTGAATTGTGGCCCTCTTGCAGAACTCTTCTTTTCAATTCAGAATCATTTGGTATACACAGTCTTTCTTGAAATTTCAGTACATTACTTTCAAATTTGAAACCCAGTCTTGGTTTAGTTTCCCTTTCTTCGATGATCTTCTTCAAGAAGTCATCTGATTGTTGTTTTTCTTTAATTTCTTCAAGCAGTGTCGGTTGAGCAGAAATAACAGCTATTGTTCCACCTTGTTCTCGTGAAACAATTTCAATTTCAGATTTTTCAAGGTCACAAAGTAGTTCTTTCTGCCCGGTAAGCAAACAGGCTAAATTTCCAATCGATTTCCGACTCAGTGCATCGGCAACGGTGTTGGCTTTTCCCGGATGGTACAAAATCTGTAGGTCATAGTCTTTAATCAGTTCTAGCCATATCCGCTGTCTCATGTTCAGTTCTTTCTGTGTGAAGAAATATTTCAAACTCTTGTGGTTGGTATATACTTCACATGTCGCCCCATACAGATAGTGACGCCAAATTTTCAGTGCAAATACTACTGCAGCAAGTTCCAGATCATGGGTCGGGTAGTTCTTTTCGTGCGGTCTCAGTTGTCGGGAAGCATAAGCAATAACTCTCATATTCTGCATTAAAACACATCCCAAACCCTTACGAGAAGCATCACTAAATACAGTAAAACCATCCGTACCTGAGGGTAAGGTAAGAATCGGTGCAGTTACAAGTCGAGTTTTTAACTCTTGGAATGCTGATTCCCTTTGGTCAGTCCAATCAAATGATATCCCCTTCTGAGTTAACTGAGTCAACGGTAAGGCAATTTTGGAGAAATCTTTGGCAAATCTTCTGTAATACCCGTCTAGTCCCAAAAAGCTTCGGACTTCTGTCACATTTGTTGGTCTAGGCCAGTTTATTACAGCTTCAATTTTCTGTGAATCAACAGAAATTCCATCTTTGCTAACAACATGCCCCAAAAACATAACATGATCAAGCCAAAATTCACATTTAGACAGTTTAGCATAAAGTTTCTGTTCTCTTAGGGTCTGTAGGGCAAGTCTCAGATGATGTTCATGTTCTTCTACACTTTTAGAGTAAATCAGTATGTCATCAATGAATACAATAATAAAGTCATCAAGGTATGGTTTAAAGATTCTGTTCATGAGGTCCATACCTCATTCGAAAAGCAATTTTATCAATGTCTTCTAGTTTAACTTTCAACTGATGGTATCCTGATCTGAGGTCGATCCTAGAGAACACTTGAGCACCCTGTAACTGATCAAATAAGTCATCAATACGTGGCAATGGGTATTTATTTTTTACAGTTACCTTGTTCAGTTCACGGTAGTCAGTACACAGTCTCAGTGAGCCGTCTTTCTTTTTCACAAATAAAACAGGAGCGCCCCATGGCAAAATGCTAGGCTTGATGAACTTCTTATCTAGCAGTTCTTGCAGTTGCACTTTCAATTCTTTCAGTTCAGTTGGAGCCATTCGGTAAGGAGCTTTAGATACTGGCTGCGTTCCCGGAATCACATCAACGGTAAATTCAATCTCCATGTCAATCAAATCCCCTGGCAGATTATCTGGAAAAACATCTGGGAATTCTCTGACTATAGGAATACTGTTCACGTTAGCATTATTATCAGTAGATACGGTCAATACAGAACACAGATATCCCTTACACCCATTTCTAATCAATTTAACAGCTTTCACAGATGAAATCAAATACGGAGGAGGTACTACTCTAACCCCACTAAACACAAATTCGGGTAAACCCGGTGAGCGGAAAACTACTTGTTTCGTTACACAGTCTATGGTAGCATGGTATTTTGTTAACCAGTCCATTCCCAATATTACATCAAAATGATCAATCTTCAGGGGCAGTAAGTCAATAAACAAATGTGCGTCTCCGACAATAATTTCACAAGTAGGGTACATATATGCACAGGTCATAGATCCCCCAATGGGTGATGATACAGCTAACAGATAATTCATGGGTTCTAATGGTCTATTCAGTTTTCACGAAAAAGCATGCGACACATATGAATGCGTAGACCCCGAATCAATCAATACATAAGCATTTTGAGTACAAATAGAGAGAATACCTGACACAACGGTCTCGGCATTCTACACATCTCCTGGTACTAGGGCGAACACTCGGCCCTACCTCATGGGCTCTTTCCCGGTAGCTTTGGGGTTCGGTTTTGGTGCAACAGTTGATGCTGCCACGCTTGGTGCAGCTTTACTATTGGCTTGTGGAGTAGAGGGGCAGTCTTTAACCATGTGGCCCACCTTGCCACACCTGTAACAGGCTCCAGATATTTTGTAACAGACCCCTTTGTGCTTCTTGCCACACTCAGAACAGGGTGGTATGAAACCACTCCCTTGGCTGGGGCTAGTTATTGACCCCGTATTCTGTTTCTTGTTCAATGGGTTATGTTTGCCTTTCTTGAATTTAAAACCCTGCCTTTTACCACGCCATTCAGACGCTGGTGTTTCAGTTTTCAGTGCCTCGATGTTCGATTCAGCCATCAAGGCTCGGTCAAGAACATTTACATAATTCGGTAATTTCAGAACATTTATTCTGTCGAGTATTGCAACATTAAGGCCGCCTTCAAACTTTCTGGCCTTCTTGTAGTCAGTGTCAACCATATGTGGTGCATATCTAGCAAGCACGGTGAACTTCGTTTCATATTCAGCAACGGACATTGTGCCCTGTCTCAGCTGTTCAAATTCAGTTACTTTTTTGTCCCTAACACACTGAGAGAAGTACTTTTCAAAGAAGGCTCCTTTGAATTGAGCCCAAGTCATTATAGTGTTGTCATCACGGATAAGCATCCACCACCTTGTAGCTTCTTCTTGCAGAGTAAAGGTGGCCAATAGCACTTTATGTGCTTCAGAGCACGGAAAAACCTCAAACAATTTTTCTGTCTCGAGAACCCATGCTTCAGCTTTTAACGGTTCAAGGCCTCCCTGGAAGGATGACGGTTTCATTTTGCTGAACTTATGGGTGAGAGCAATTATGTCCCCATCATTAACATTCACATTCTGTTCCGGCTGTACCGGAGGAAGAGGTGGGGGCTGTTGATTCTGTTGTTGATCTAGTTTTTCAATTATTAGTTCCATCATTCTTTCCAGTCTTGCCATTCTTGCCTCAGAGGATGAGGATTCAAATTCATTTTGTAACAACCCTCATACTGTTTACTGATTAATGACTGATTGATTACCGATAATCACCGATTACTGTTAAACGGAACTGATAATGACTGATAACTGACTGATAGTTGAACTGATTAAAGTACTGAACTGACTGACCGAAATTGAAACTGAATTGAATGAATACATCTGTTTGAATTGCATTCTATCTGTTTGACTGTATGATTATCTGTTCATGCTTATATGTTTAAACTGCTAATTGAAGGCCTTATCGGCGGCCGAATTAGAAACCGATTGATGTTCCACGACCATCATAATTAATGTAATTTTATGGTGTATTTACCCGAAAACTGATTAGGTATGACTAAATTAGATTAAAATAAGCTAATAAAAGAGTTGGACTTATTTACCATTTTGCCACATGAGTGGCCTACTACTTGGGTCATCTTTGATTCTCATTACACTCACATAACACATTCTCATCAGTCCCTGTGTTGCCTCTAACCGACCAAGAAGAGAGTTAGAGAGAGAGAGAATTGTTCTTGTTGATTTAGCTTGAGAATCTTGAAGATTTGAAGGAGTTTTTGTACATTTGAGCTTCCCTATCCTAAATACAAGACTAAAGGTAGCTCCATTGTCTTCTTGTTCATGTTTTGAGTTGATTCTTGCATGGTTCATGTTAATTTGTAGAGCTAAGTCATGATTTGGGTCATTAATGGTGAATTGAAGCTCATTTCATGCATGCATGTTTGAATTGATGAGTTTTGAGTTGTTTTCATGGCAAAATGTTACATGCATGTTCATGTCTTGAGTGTAGTCCATGATTTCATCATGTTTTGAAAAGAATTGGCTCCTTAGAGCATCAGATCGAAGCTTTGAAATGGTTTGAATCCATGCATGTTTGCATGTTCTTCATATTCTTGGAAATGGGTTTGAATATGGTTTTAATTGACTCACCTTTGGGGCTTGAATTCATAAATTGAGCTTTGAAACTTGTTATACATTGAATTTAGTTATGTTTTCCAGAATTTGGGCCCAAGAGGTCGAGTTTGGAGTGGTAGAATGCTTGGTTTGAGCTTGGGAGGCAGATCTGGAAATTCCAGATTTGGCTTCCTCGCTCGAGCGAAGGATTCCCCGCTCGAGCGAGCACCTTTGTCCAGGGCTCCGCTCGAGCGACCATCGAGCGACCATCGCGCGCAAAATCTCAGCATCCAGTATTTTTACTGTTTTGCAGACCGCTCGAGCGAAGGATTCCTCGCTCGAGCGAAGCCTTTGATTTTGGACTTCCGCTCGAGCGAAGAAAGTCTCGCTCGAGCGAGGCTCCTAGTTTCAGCAAACTTTGCAAATGTTTTCTAAGTGTATTGTTGCATCCTCATCCCATCCTAGGCATTCTTAGGCCTAGTTTAAGACATTTAGATGAGGATATCGTTGTAGAACACACCAAGGCAAATTAGGGATTAAGTTATGATATTTCCCAACTGTGTAGCTTAGTGTGTGTTCAACCTGTGAACTGTGTAGGGTTGGCAACTGGGGAGACACGCTCTAGCATACTGTAGCCCAGAACTCTGTGAGTAACAATTGTGTAAAGATATGTTCAACTGATTATCTTTTGAATACTGAACTGAACTGTTTACTGAACTGGTATTATTTACTGAATGAATGTATGTCCTTTATTTCTGAACTGTACTGTGGCATCCTTAGTACTTACTGTTTACTGTTACTGTTACTGCGACAGAATTCTCTGTCGGTTCCCTCGTGGAACCACTACTGTTTACTGACTGATGGCCATCATTACTGTTCGGTCTTTTAAGACCTACTGTTACTGTTATGCTAATGGATGTACCACATATGACTGTTTGCTGTACTGAACAACTGAAATACTGATTGAATTGAACTGTTTTCATTACTGTAAGGACATTCATTCTAAACCCCTTTACGCATTATGTTATTCACTGGGCTTTAGCTCACTGCTCATATATATATGTAGGTGTACAGGCACCAGATCGGAGCTAGGAGCGTCAGGGTAACTCCAGTTTTGTCAAGCCAGCCTGTGTGCCTCACTGCGAGGTTCCGAGTTGCCATGCTATGGCTTGGGGGTGTTTTGTTTGTTTTCCCCCGCCTGTCTTCATACTGTCTAACTGTTCTGTATAGACTGAATGTTTACCGTACTGTTATCAAGGGATTAGGTCCCTGTACTGTGTGACTGTAAATTTTGTATAGACTGTACTGTTTGTATATGTATGAATGCATGAAAAATCTTTTGGCATACAGACTGTCACAGCTCAATGGACACTATTTATTTAATGTATTGGCTTCCGCCAGGCCCTGTACTCTGTTTTACTGTATTACTGTTAAGCAGGCCTTCGGTAATCTCGGATTACTGGCCGGTTACGGTGCTAAACCCATAGGGCCAGGTTTGGGTCGTGACAGAGTGGTATCAGAGCGATACTTACCACGAGTTATACCGCACACACGTGTCCAAATGAGCTATAGGGTGTCCTAGAAGAGTTATTAGGGCATCTCATGAGCATGATAAGTGTGTGGTTATGTTATGACTGAATACATGCTAATGTGGTAAACTGTTAAACAAATGACTGCTTATGCTTGAAACTGTTATAACTGCTTATAGTGAAATGGACAATGCAAATGAACCTGAGTCCTCATCTACTGAGGCAAGAATGGAAAGAATGATGGAACTGATAACTGCTAGACTTGAACAACAGAACCAACAGCCTCCTCCTCCTCCGGTACAACCGGAACCTAATGTTAATGTGAATGATGGGGATATTATTGCTCTCACCCATAAATTCAGCAAGATGAAACCGCCATCCTTTTAGGGAGGCCTTGAACCGTTAAAAGCTGAAGCTTGGGTTCTGGAAACAGAAAAATTATTTGAAGTGTTTCCGTGCTCGGAAGCAAATAAGGTATTGCTAGCTACCTTCACCCTACAAGAAGAAGCTAGAAGGTGGTGGATGTTGATCCGCGACACAAATACTGTTATGACTTGGGCTCAGTTCAAGGAGTCCTTCTTTGAAAAGTATTTCCCTCAGTGTGTCAGGGATAGAAAAGTGACTGAATTTGAGCAACTGAAACAGGGCACCACGTCGGTTGCCGAATACGAAACAAAATTTACTGAACTTGCCCGTTATGCACCGCATATGGTGGATACTGAGTATAAGAAGGCCAGGAAATTTGAAGGTGGCCTTAATGTTTCAATTCTTGATCGAATAAATGTGTTGAAACTACCGACTTTTGTAGGTGTTCTCGACCGGGCACTGATGGCCGAGTCGAACATTGCAGCAGTGAAACAATCTGAAACACCAACAACTGAATGGCATGGTAAAAGGCAGGGTTTCAAATTCAAGAAAGGCAAGCACAACCCAGCCAACAAGAAACAGAATACGGGGTCGACAACTAGCCCCAGTCAAGGGAGTGGGTTCATACCACCCTGTTCTGAATGTGGCAAGAAGCACAAAGGGGTCTGCTACAAAATATCTGGAGCCTGTTACAGGTGTGGCAAGGTGGGCCACATGGTTAAAGACTGCCCCTCTGCTCCACAAGCCAATAGCAAAGCTGCAGCCAGCGGCGCAACATCAAACGCTCCACCAAAACCGAACCCTAAGGCTACCGGGAAAGAGCCTGTAAGGCAAGGCCGAGTGTTCGCACTAGTACCAGGAGATGTGCAGAATACCGAGACCGTTGTGTCAGGTATTCTCTCTATTTGTACACAAAATGCATATGTATTGATTGATTCGGGGTCTACACATTCTTATGTATCGCATGCTTTCTCACGAAAATTGAATAGACCCTTAGAACCTATGAACTATCTGCTAGCCGTATCATCACCCGTAGGGGGATCCATGACATGTGCTTATATGTACCCCGCATGTGAAATTATGGTTGGGGATATGCACATCTGTTTATCGATTTACTGCCATTGAACATTGACCATTTTGATGTTATATTGGGGATGGACTGGTTAACGAAATATCATGCCACCATAGACTGTGCAACGAAACAAGTAGTTTTCCGTCCACCTGGTTTACCTGAATTCGTGTTTAATGGGGTTGGAGTAGTACCTCCCCCGTATCTGATTTCATCTGTGAAAGCTGGTAAACTGATTAGAAAGGGATGTAAAGGGTATCTGTGTTCTGTATTGACTGTGCCTATTGATGATAATACTAATGTGGACTGTATTCCTATAGTCAGAGAATTCCCAGATGTATTTCCAGATAATCTGCCAGGGGGTTTGATTGACAGGGAGATTGAATTTACTGTTGACGTGATTCCCGGAACACAACCAGTTTCTAAAGCTCCTTACAGAATGGCTCCAACTGAATTGAAAGAACTGAAAGTGCAACTGCAAGAACTGTTAGACAAAAAGTTCATCAGACCCAGTACCTCACCATGGGGTGCACCAGTTTTGTTTGTAAAGAAGAAAGATGGCTCGTTGAGGTTGTGTATAGACTACCGTGAACTGAACAAGGTAACTATGAAAAATAAATACCCTTGATGACTTATTTGATCAGTTACAGGGTGCACAAGTGTTTTCCAAGATTGATCTCAGATCAGGATACCATCAACTGAAGGTTAAACCGGAAGACATTGATAAAACTGCTTTTAGAACAAGGTATGGACACTACGAATTTTTAGTTATGCCATTCGGAGTCACGAATGCCCCTGCTGCTTTTATGGACCTCATGAACAGAATTTTTAAACCATACCTTGATGACTTTATTGTTGTATTTATCGATGACATATTGATTTACTCCAAAAGTATAGAACAGCATGAACATCATCTGAGGCTTGCCCTACAAACCTTAAGAGAACAGAAACTGTATGCTAAACTGTCTAAATGTGAATTTTGGCTTGACCATGTTATGTTTCTGGGGCATGTTGTTAGCAAAAATGGAATTTCTGTTGATCCACAGAAAATTGAAGCTGTAGTGAACTGGCCTAGACCGACAAATGTGACTGAAGTCCGAAGCTTTTTGGGATTGGCTGGATATTACAGAAGATTTGTCAAAGATTTCTCCAAAATTGCCCTACCATTGACTCAGTTAACTCAGAAGGGGACATCATTTGACTGGACTGACCAAAGGGAATCAGCATTCCAAGAGTTGAAAACTCGACTTGTGACTGCACCGGTTTTGACCTTACCTTCAGGTACGGATGGTTATACTGTATTTAGTGATGCTTCTCATAAGGGTTTGGGATGTGTTTTAATGCAGAATGGGAAAGTTATTGCTTATGCTTCCCGACAGTTGAGGCCACATGAAAAGAACTACCCGACCCATGACCTGGAACTTGCTGCAGTGGTGTTTGCACTGAAAATTTGGCGTCACTATCTGTACGGGGTGACATGTGAAGTATACACCGACCACAAGAGTTTAAAATATTTCTTCACACAGAAAGAACTGAACATGAGACAGCGGAGATGGCTAGAACTGATTAAAGATTATGACCTACAGATATTGTACCATCCGGGAAAAGCCAATACCGTTGCCGATGCATTGAGCCGGAAATCGATTGGAAACTTAGCCTGTTTGCTTACAGGACAGAAAGAGTTGCTTGGTGACCTTGAAAAATTTGAAATTGAAATTGTTTTGAGAGAACGAGGTGGAATCTTAGCTGTTATTTCTGCTCAACCGGCACTGATTGAAGAGGTTAAAGAAAAACAGCAACTGGATGATTTCTTGAAAAAGATCATCGAGGAAATAGAATCCAAACCGAGACCGGGATTCAAATTTGAGAACAATGTACTAAAATTTCATGAAAGACTGTGTGTACCGAATAACACTGAACTGAAAAGAAGAGTTCTGCAAGAGGGCCACAATTCAAAATTGTCTATCCACCCGGGGAATACAAAAATGTACCAAGATCTGAAACAGAATTTCTGGGGGCCGGGAATGAAGAAAGAAATTGCCGACTTTGTGTCCAAATGTCTTCATTGCCAACAGGTCAAAGCTGAACATCAACGACCTGCCGGATTACTGCAACCCTTACCCATACCGGAATGGAAATGGGAGCATATCACGATGGATTTTATTGTGGGATTACCTCGCTCCAGAAAAGGTATGGATTCAATTTGGGTTATTGTTGATAGACTAACCAAATCTGCTCACTTCTTACCTGTCAAGACGATTTATAATGCGGACAAATTAGCTGTTATCTATATTGATGAAATTGTTAGACTGCATGGAGTGCCTGTGTCTATTGTTTCTGACAGGGATTCGAAGTTTACATCGAGGTTTTGGCAAAGCCTACAGACTGCATTGGGTACTGAATTGAGACTGAGTAGTGCCTATCATCCTCAAACAGATGGACAGTCAGAAAGGACCATCCAAACTCTGGAGGATTTACTGAGAATGTGTGTCCTTGATTTTCAGGGAGACTGGGAAAGTCATCTGCCATTAGTTGAATTCGCCTACAATAACAGCTACCATTCGAGTATTGGTATGGCGCCCTTTGAGGAATTGTATGGCAGAAAATGTAGATCTCCGATTTGTTGGGCAGAAGTTGGAGATGGGCCTTTGCTTGGGCCCGAAATTGTTTATGAAACCACTGAGAAAGTGAAACTGATACAGCAAAGACTGAAAACTGCACAGAGTAGACAGAAAAGTTATGTAGATGTCAGAAGACGGGACAGAGAGTATGAAGTGGGTGATCGCGTTTTTGTGAAAGTGACACCAATGAAAGGCCAGACTCGTTTTGGAGTCAAAGGCAAGTTAGCGCCGAGATATGTCGGACCGTATGAGATTATTGAGAAAATCAATCCGGTGGCGTATCAAGTTGCGCTTCCTCCTGAAATGGAACACATGCATAATGTTTTCCACATTTCTATGTTAAGAGATTATCTCCGGGATCCCTTCCATGTAATAGAACCTACCCACGTAGTGTTGAGTGATGACTACACTTACGAGGAACGGCCTATACAGATTGTAAACAGACGAATCAAGAAACTGAGGAACAAAGAGATCCCGTTAGTGAAAGTTGACTGGCAAAACCACGGTGGCGTGTATGCCACTTGGGAAAGGGAAGATGACATGGCCAAACGATATCCTGAACTGTTTCCACTGAATCCTGTTTTCTTCCAGAATGAAGGTAACTCGAGTTTAGAGGACTAAACTCTTTATAAGGAGAGGAGACTGTAACAACCCTCATACTGTTTACTGATTAATGACTGATTGATTACCGATAATCACCGATTACTGTTAAACGGAACTGATAATGACTGATAACTGATTGATAGTTGAACTGATTAAAGTACTGAACTGACTGACCGAAATTGAAACTGAATTGAATGAATACATCTGTTTGAATTGCATTCTATCTGTTTGACTGTATGATTATCTGTTCATGCTTATATGTTTAAACTGCTAATTGAAGGCCTTATCGGCGGCCGAATTAGAAACCGATTGATGTTCCACGACCATCATAATTAATGTAATTTTATGGTGTATTTACCCGAAAACTGATTAGGTATGACTAAATTAGATTAAAATAAGCTAATAAAAGAGTTGGACTTATTTACCATTTTGCCACATGAGTGGCCTACTACTTGGGTCATCTTTGATTCTCATTACACTCACATAACACATTCTCATCAGTCCCTGTGTTGCCTCTAACCGACCAAGAAGAGAGTTAGAGAGAGAGAGAATTGTTCTTGTTGATTTAGCTTGAGAATCTTGAAGATTTGAAGGAGTTTTTGTACATTTGAGCTTCCCTATCCTAAATACAAGACTAAAGGTAGCTCCATTGTCTTCTTGTTCATGTTTTGAGTTGATTCTTGCATGGTTCATGTTAATTTGTAGAGCTAAGTCATGATTTGGGTCATTAATGGTGAATTGAAGCTCATTTCATGCATGCATGTTTGAATTGATGAGTTTTGAGTTGTTTTCATGGCAAAATGTTACATGCATGTTCATGTCTTGAGTGTAGTCCATGATTTCATCATGTTTTGAAAAGAATTGGCTCCTTAGAGCATCAGATCGAAGCTTTGAAATGGTTTGAATCCATGCATGTTTGCATGTTCTTCATATTCTTGGAAATGGGTTTGAATATGGTTTTAATTGACTCACCTTTGGGGCTTGAATTCATAAATTGAGCTTTGAAACTTGTTATACATTGAATTTAGTTATGTTTTCCAGAATTTGGGCCCAAGAGGTCGAGTTTGGAGTGGTAGAATGCTTGGTTTGAGCTTGGGAGGCAGATCTGGAAATTCCAGATTTGGCTTCCTCGCTCGAGCGAAGGATTCCCCTCTCGAGCGAGCACCTTTGTCCAGGGCTCCGCTCGAGCGACCATCGAGCGACCATCGCGCGCAAAATCTCAGCATCCAGTATTTTTACTGTTTTGCAGACCGCTCGAGCGAAGGATTCCTCGCTCGAGCGAAGCCTTTGATTTTGGACTTCCGCTCGAGCGAAGAAAGTCTCGCTCGAGCGAGGCTCCTAGTTTCAGCAAACTTTGCAAATGTTTTCTAAGTGTATTGTTGCATCCTCATCCCATCCTAGGCATTCTTAGGCCTAGTTTAAGACATTTAGATGAGGATATCGTTGTAGAACACACCAAGGCAAATTAGGGATTAAGTTATGATATTTCCCAACTGTGTAGCTTAGTGTGTGTTCAACCTGTGAACTGTGTAGGGTTGGCAACTGGGGAGACACGCTCTAGCATACTGTAGCCCAGAACTCTGTGAGTAACAATTGTGTAAAGATATGTTCAACTGATTATCTTTTGAATACTGAACTGAACTGTTTACTGAACTGGTATTATTTACTGAATGAATGTATGTCCTTTATTTCTGAACTGTACTGTGGCATCCTTAGTACTTACTGTTTACTGTTACTGTTACTGCGACAGAATTCTCTGTCGGTTCCCTCGTGGAACCACTACTGTTTACTGACTGATGGCCATCATTACTGTTCGGTCTTTTAAGACCTACTGTTACTG
Organism: Camellia sinensis; assembly: GCF_055761805.1. Lineage (NCBI taxonomy): Eukaryota > Viridiplantae > Streptophyta > Magnoliopsida > Ericales > Theaceae > Camellia > Camellia sinensis. The sequence continues at coordinate 150,235,523 of NC_138963.1, forward strand.
TTATGCTAATGGATGTACCACATATGACTGTTTGCTGTACTGAACAACTGAAATACTGATTGAATTGAACTGTTTTCATTACTGTAAGGACATTCATTCTAAACCCCTTTACGCATTATGTTATTCACTGGGCTTTAGCTCACTGCTCATATATATATGTAGGTGTACAGGCACCAGATCGGAGCTAGGAGCGTCAGGGTAACTCCAGTTTTGTCAAGCCAGCCTGTGTGCCTCACTGCGAGGTTCCGAGTTGCCATGCTATGGCTTGGGGGTGTTTTGTTTGTTTTCCCCCGCCTGTCTTCATACTGTCTAACTGTTCTGTATAGACTGAATGTTTACCGTACTGTTATCAAGGGATTAGGTCCCTGTACTGTGTGACTGTAAATTTTGTATAGACTGTACTGTTTGTATATGTATGAATGCATGAAAAATCTTTTGGCATACAGACTGTCACAGCTCAATGGACACTATTTATTTAATGTATTGGCTTCCGCCAGGCCCTGTACTCTGTTTTACTGTATTACTGTTAAGCAGGCCTTCGGTAATCTCGGATTACTGGCCGGTTACGGTGCTAAACCCATAGGGCCGGGTTTGGGTCGTGACACATTTGCAGTTCTTGTATTATCCATTTCACTATAAGCAGTTAAAGTAATTTTAAACATAAGCAGTTGCATACTTAAACAGTTTATCACATTAGCACTATTCAGTCATGTCATAGCCACACACACTTTTCATGCTCATGTAATGCCCTAATCGCTTTTCTAGGACATCCTATAGCTCATTTGGACACGTGTGTGCGGTATAACTCGTGGTAAGTATCGCTCTGATACCACTCTGTCACGACCCAAACCCGCCCCTATGGGTTTAGCACCGTAATCGGCCAGTAATCCAAGATTACCGAAGGCCTGCTTAACAGTAATACAGTAAAACAGAGTACAGGGGCATGGCGGAAGCCAAAATAATAAATAAACAATGTCCAATGAACTGTGATAGTCTGTATGCCAAAAAGACTTTTCATACACATATACATGAACAGTACAGAATAGTATGTACATATTAACAATCATTTAGTTCAGGGACCTAATCCCTATCAAATAGTATAGTAACAGTCTATACAGTTTACAAAACAGTTACAGGGACAAACGGGGGAAATTAAAGCACCCCTAAGCCATAGCTTGACAGGCTCGGAACCTTGTAGTGAGGCACAGTGGTTGGCTTGACAAAACTGGAGCTTACCCCGACGCTTCTAACCACGGTCTGGTGCCTGTACACCTACATATATATATGAGCAGTGAGCTAAAGCCTAGTGAATAACGTAATGCGTAAAGAGGTTGAGAATGAATGTCCTTACAGTAATGAAAAGAGTTCGTTAATTCAGTATATCAGTCATTCAGTCATATGTGGTACATCCATTAGCATAACAGTACAGTAAACAGTAGGTCTTAAAAGACCGAACAGTAAATGATGGCCATCGATCAGTAAACAGTAGTGGTTCCAACAAGGGAGCCGACAGAGATCTCTGTAACAGTAACAGTAAACAGTAGTTGCTAAGGATGCCACAATACAGTTCAGAATATAGGACATACATTCATTCAATTAACAGTATCAGTTCAGAAAGCAGTACAGTTCAATTGTTCAGAAGATAATCATTTTGAACATATCTTTACACAGTAGTTACTCACAGAGTTCTGGGCTATAGTAAAGCTAGAGCGCGTCCCCAGTCGCCAACCCTACACAATTACAGATTGAACACACACTAAGCTACACAGTTGGGAAAGATAATAACTAAATCCCTAATTTGCCTCGGTGTGTTCTATATCCTCATTAAGATGTCTTAAACTAGGCCTAAGAATGCCTAGGATGAGATGAGGATGCAAAGATGCCCTTTAAAAGCATTTTCAGAATTTTCAGAAAACAGGGGTCACGCTCGAGCGTAGATTACTCCGCTCGAGCGTACATGCAGACAAAGGTTTCCGCTCGAGCGTAGACTTACCCGCTCGAGCGTTCTGCAAAACAGTCAAAAGTGCTGGAAAGGTGAAAATCACGCTCGATTGGGCGCTCGACACCCGCTCGAGCATAAGACACAATGTCCCGCTCGAGCGTCAATTATTCGGCTCGAGCAGAATTCAAAACAGTGCAAAGTACTGGGAGCACGAATTTCATGCTCGAGCGCCAGTCACCCCGCTCGAGCGTGAGTTCAAAATCTGGAATTCCCAGATTTGAACCTCAAGGTCAAATCCAAGTTTTAAAACATAAATTTCGATCCTCTTGGGCCAATTTTCCAGAAAACATCCCAAAACTCATAGTTTAACATGATTCCAAAGCTCAATTGTAAAATCAAGCCCAAGGGTGCTTCAAACAACTCAATTTCAAACCAATTTTCAAGAATATGAAAAACATGCAAACATGCATGAATCTAACCAATTCAAAGCTTCAATACAAGCTCAAATGAGCTAACTCTTACAAAAACATGATGAAATCATGGTCTACTCTCAAAACATGGACACACCTGTGAGGAATTATGGACTACAACCTCAAAACTTCAATACATATACATGCATACAACAATTGAGCTCTAATTCAACACTATTGAACCAATTCTTGACTTAACTCTTTAAACTACCATGATCCATGCTAGAAGGAACTTAAATACACAATAAGGAGGATGAAATTCATACCTAGGTTCCTCAATTACAAGTCTAGAGGCTTAATATGCAAGAATCCTTCAATCTCTACAAGACTCTAAGCCAAATTGTGAAGAACTCAAGCTTTCTCTACCTCTCACTCTCTCAAGTCGGCAAGAACAAGAAATGGACTGATGAAATGTTTTGTTAAAGTGTTGTGAGGCTCAAATATAGTCTAGGTAGTGGGCCACTCATGTGGCAAAATAGTAATTACGCAAACTCTTGACATTAAGCTTATCTTAATATAATTTAATCATACCAAATCACATTTTAGATAAATACGCCATAAAATCATATAAATTCTAAGGATCACAAATCATCAATTAATTTCAGATTCGGCCACCGATAAGGCCTTCAATTCGCAATTTAAACACAAAGGCATGAACAGATAATCAAACAGTCAACAGATAGACATACAATTAAACAGATATACTTAATCAATTCAGTTCCAGATTTCAGTCAGTCAGTTCAGTACTTCAATCAATTCAGTTACCAATCATAATCAGTCTCAGTTTAGCAGTAATCAGTGGTTAATCGGTAAACAGTGACGAGGGTTGTTACAGTTGTCCGAGACCGGCCTGATCACATCGAGCTTGGACCGAGCTAACCAGCAGCAAGGATCTAAGGAAAGCTCAACATACTTCGGCCCGGTATACTATGACTGAGCTAACTGTCATCGTGCCGACCGTGGTGACCGAGCTAACCACCAAGGCTCTTCTGGACCGGACTAATTACAAGACCCTTTTTACTCAGCCCTTCTTACTGCAGTCCACAAAATGACCCATCACCTAGCTCGGCCAAATTTCCACATAAATTACCTTCTCATATGTGATGACGACGACGACGACTCAGATCTACAAATCTAAGCTTTGCCTTAATGTTGTTGTTGATTACTATTATTGTTGTTGTTGTGATAGATTTGGATATGTGGAGATTTCATATCATATCCATATCTTTAAAATTTATTTTTAGTTGTTGATTATTGTTGTTGTTGTTGTTGATGTTGTCGATGTTGATGATGATGATGATAAAGAAACAAATTTGTTGAGTAATTTTGAGAGTTGCAAGGTTTTATGCCCTTTTCAATCACTGTAAACTCTACTTTCATGGGGTTTAGGCCATTCCCGTTGGGGATTTTTTAGGGTCGGGAAAACCTGATCCTCGTTAGGGGCCAGAGGGCGCAGGAGGGAGGGTGATGGGTTCGTCACTGGGGATCGGGGGAGGAGATGAGGAATTCCATACTTTCGAGGATCCCTAGCCTCACCCCGGCCCGTTGCTATTCCTACATCCCACTCGTCCCAGACTCCACAATACATGGGTTAAATTTGAATCATATGCATTGTCTTTATTGGTCATTTTCTATGCACCAATTTTGTGCACAAAGCTTTGAGAAATTATTTGGTAGTCTGAGTTGGATCCACAAATTTGTGTTAAAGGACAGTCGAATAAAAAATTATGTAGCATTCTAAAAATACTATGTGGTTGTGTATCCAACCAATTATGTTTGTCATTTAATATGACAACTTGACATTTAGAACAAAACACAATGATTTGTTTTGGGAAGAATTAAAAAAAGTAAAAAATTCAAAAAATTACTTAAAAAAATATAAAAAATTATTTTATCTCTACTTTTCATACTTTTTTTTTTTTTAAGAAGTTAAAAAATCCTTCAAACATACTAATTTTTTTTTACCTCATATTTTAAACAAGGGTATTTGAATCATAAATCCAAATTTGTATTTTCTTTGTCCAAAGATTCAGGTGCTAAAATACTATGTCCATAAGGACAAATTTTTTGTGAAATGACCAAACTACCCATATTTGTTTTGCTTAAAAGCTCATGTGTTGCTTACAAAGTACAATGGCTCTCTATCTACACAAATTCACATGTCTTTTTCTCTCTCACTCCGCATCTTTCTATCTATCTCCAGGGTTTCCAGAGTTCAACATCAAACAAACAACCATGTCTTCTTTCGCGGTGGCAGTGGCAGTGGCAGCGGTGGTGGCTTCTCCCTTACCTTACCGAAGACGAACATGCTGCTTCGCTGCCATAACTGCTCATCCAATCCCAAGCCAAACCCTAGACCCGATCTCCCTTTCGTTGTAATCGCCTTCACCTCTCTCTCACTAAAGTCGCCCTCTTCTAGTACTTTGTGTCATCGTCTCTCTTTATCTCTCTTCGTTGTCACCTCCACTCTCTATTTCTACCTCTAAGATTGACGAGGCACACCAAGATTGAGACCTATGAACACCCCAAGATCAATATCGAACCACCACCTCTGAGATCGCCATTCCTCTCTCTCTCTCTCTCTCTTTGTGCTTTTGGCATCATCGCCTAGGTGACATCTCTTTTTTTTTTTTAATTTTTTTTTAAATATCTCTATCTGCAACTGCAAAGCATTTAGTGCGTTTCCTTGCTGGTTCATTCTTTTCTTCTTTGCAGATCTAAGTATTTTGGATTTTTGGATTTTTTTTAACGATTTAGCTTAGTTAAGCTATGGAAATTTAGGCAAATAAAATCGAAGGATTTTTCATTTTTTGAATATGATTTAGCTGCCATTGCTGACAACTCTTATGCTTGTGCTTGTTCTTGATCTTTTCCACTCTCTTTTTGTGTTGTATAAGTGTATTTTGATCTTGATTTGTAGGGATTGAATTTCCTTGATGTTGTCGTTGTCATCGAAATTGGTTTGTTTTTTTTCTTTTCTTTTCTTTTGTTGTTGTTGTTGTCCAACAGATGATCTCTATTTTGTTGAATCTGATTGTTTTGTTGGATAGATCTGTTGATTATATATATATTTGTTGTTTTGGACAAACCTGTTCAAAAATTTGGATAGATAATAAAATTTGAACAGATTAAATTCAATAGATAGAGAGCGAAAAAAGAGATGTAAAAATCAACAGATAATGAGAGAAAAGAGAAGTGGAGAAAGGAATAAATAGAAAGAGTTTGAAAATGGTATAAATTTGAACCGATAGAAAAAAAATAGGTTAAAAAAATTTAACAGATAAAAAAATATTTGAAAAAATAGTTAAAAAATTTGAATAGAAAGATAAATTTTTTTTTGATCCAATAGATTGAATAGAAAGTCAATAAATAAATTAATGGCTAAAAGTGAAAATAAAATGTCATTCTAGAACAATAATAAAAGGACTTATTAGTAAACTATTTCACGACCCCACAAATAAAAAAATATTCACTTGCCATAATGCCTTATATTTTATTTACCTGAAATTTTCAACAATTTTCTCTTTAAACAGAAAGTTAAAAATTATTAAAATAAATCTATTCCCAAACCAACCCTCAATAATTTTTATAAAGATTTATTGTTATTGGATTGTTTAAAATCTTACCAGCTTTGTAAGGTATAAATATTAACCATAGGCTTTATTTGGAAACTATATTTTTTAAAAAGTTATTAGAAATTATCACATAATTTTATATTTTTGTACGTAATTTTATAAAAAATTAAATATCATTAAAATAGTAGGTTACAAGAAAACGAAGTATTAGAGCATTTTCAACTCATCCTCCATATCTTCAAATATAGAGAATCCTCTCTCAAAAATAACTCTAACCCATCCTCTATATCCTCTTCCATTTGGAAGGAGGATGAATTGATCCTCCAAATATAGAGGGAGGATGAAAAAATGGAGGAGACTCTAAAACATTATTTACTCTATATTTCTTAATTATATTCGAAATTTTTAATGTGTAAATTTAATTTTTATAAAAATGACATCAATAAAAAGTATAAAATCATACCTTTAAAATGAGTATAATGTTAAATATGTTTTACAAAAATTTTAAAATTAAATATTTATTAATGAATAAAAATTACTTTTTGATTAGAGTTTGAATAAAAGAAATGAAAATTTATGATTAAAATTTAAATAAATAGCGACTTCCTCTATATTTATTTTTTGAATAAAAAATATTATTTCCCTCCTTTTCCTTTTGAGAAGAGGACGTGGTTGGATATGCCCTTACTCATCCCAAAGTCGGAAATTTGTTTTTGGGTGTACAATCGCTCAAACCAATTCAACGGTCAAGATCTCACCACGATGAGGCGTACAGTCAGGATTCCGCCTTCAATTGGCTGTTTAAATCAGGCCCTGTTGCCCGCCCAAGGCCCAAACACTCAAAAATAATCAGAACTCACTATTTCCCAACTCCTCTCTACAAACTTCCCATCAATATGCAAAACAAAACCCTTCAAGAACAATTAGAATTCGAGATCACATCCAAACCCTAATCTCTCCAATTTCACCATCAACTACTCAGGTTTGATTTGCTTCACATAACCATCTCATCAATTCGTATCTTGATTTCTCGATTTTCAATCAATTGAAGAAACTGAGAATAATAGTATAATTTTTCTTGCTCACAGTTGAATTCTGGGTTTGTGGTTTTGTACAGACGGCCCTAAAATGGCCACTCGAGGCCGGAGATCGTCATTCTCATCATCGCAATCTTCATCAGAATCAGCATCAGCATCAGCATCAGCATCATCATCACTGATATCATCGTCTATGGCCGAGAGGCACTTGGGGTTGGAGAACCCAGGGAAGGCTATGGCAGCGAAGCCCCAATTGGGGAAGAAGCGACCAGCTTTTGCTGACCTGACGAATCAGAGAAATGGTCCTCCTAATGCTCCATGGGCGGCTGTTGTGTCAAAAAAGCCTATGGTGCGTAATTTGTTATGTGAATTGATAAAATTTATTGGTTAATTGATATGGGTGTGTGTTGCTTTCCGCATATCATTTAAATTATAGTGGCCACGTTGCTTAAAACAAAAAAAATTGTGCCAGTCAAGTGGTTAGTGTGTTCTTTATCAAATCTAAGGCGTTATGTTCTACTCTTGCCTATTTTCCAAACTTTTTTTTTAAAAAAAAAATTGAAAAATCCACTTGGCACATAGAGAAGGCAAAGCTTTACGACACCAACATATATGTTTAATGATGGAGAGTTTTATGTTGTCAGTTTTTAATGGATTGTTTTAGTTGAAGTTAACAACTTTTTCTATTTGATTAGATCATACTTGAGTTTTGTTAATGAGTTGAACTGATTAAGTGCTTGTGCAAGAATTTAAACCATTGGTGGTTTCAAATTTCTTGATACAAAAATTAAATGAGAACATCACTTCCTTAATATGACAGTAGAGGAGTTTTATGATTTTCTTAATTTGTTATGTGTGCAAGTTGATGATACATTTAAACAAGAAGGGATTGAAGGCATATGGTGGACTTTATATTGTGAGGTGCTTGTTTTACTTACCAGTATTCTACCAATGCAGAAAAAGTTGCGTGAAACAAAATTCGCAACCACGTACTAATTCTATTTGGAAATCAGATTGCTTTTTATTTATTTATTGGGTTTCTTCCCTCTTCATCCCTGAACTACCTATAGGAATTGCTAATGAACATGACGTCTTTTTCATTGGAAAAGAAAATGTCTTGGTATAAACTTTAAGGGTCTTGCTAACAAGTGCTCCTAGGGCGCAAGAAAAGGACAAAAATATGTCAATCTTGAGGCATTTACTACTAAATTCAATACACTTTTTATAAATTTCAAAAAATTTATAATCTTTTTATACTTTTTCAATACACTTTTTCTCACTTTCCCAATATTAACAAGTGGCATGGGGCACTTGTTAGCATTTGCCAAGCTTTAATGGTTCAATTACTAGTTAAGTTTTATACCTTAGTGACAGCTTGAGTGTCTTGAACTGTGGCGCATGAAATTCTTGTTGTTGGTCCTAGGCTCCTAGCCCCTAGGTGACTGTTCAGTACTGTTAGCAGCCTAGGCCTTGGTGGAGTTATGGGGGCTTGGTTGGGCTATACTTTAATTGATAGCAAAATTATAGAGTATGAGTTGCTGATATTGACATTGACGTTGACGTAAAGTTGTTTATAATTTTCACTTTGTTATTTTTTATGCCACTTGGAATATTCTACATGGTGCTAGTTGGAATTTTATTAATTTTCCATACCGTATATTGTAATCAAGGTTTCTTTCATGGTTTTAGTTTAACCGGTTTTGGATATATGTTATGTTTTACAAACAGAAACCAGATGTACAAATATTTGTTTCAACTGAGAGGATTTAATATTTTTTATTGGATATACTGTGGTGCACATCTTGTTACACGGGCTTTACAAATATTTTGATTGCAATGGTTTTTACAAAAAAACATGCAGAGTATAGGTGATCAACCTTCTTATGTATTTTTTTTTATCCGGTAAATATAAGTGTAGGAATGTTGCTTAGCTCTCTTTTTGAAAAATAAGTCATAACAAAGGAAATAAAAAAATCCAAGCATTGTTATAACATTTTGCCAATCGGAGAATACCAGATCATCTTCCTGTCCCTGGACTTTTTTCAAATTCAAATACTTAGTTATAAAATTATTTTTTAAACTTTTGTACTGTTGGATGAGACATGTAAGCAGAATGAGATTAAAAAACATACTGTATAAAATAAAAGACGAATGAAGCCTGGGACAGGATGAACAAAATGAGATCAACAAACACACTGCCGTTTATTAGATTAATTTTACTTTGATTTGCTCTGATAATATATGTCAAGTATTTTATTTTGTTGATGCTGTGTTTAAAAGTTACAATAAAATTTAATTCTGATTTGCTATAATAATATGTAATCTGTCATTTATTTGTTTAATAGTAAAATTTTACTCTATTAAAGTTATTATTTTATTTTACTCTGTTAAAGTTTTGTTTTTGTAATTGTTTATTAATAATTATAGTAACTATGGTGTGTAGTGATGATGATAGCATTTTACTATTTAAAAATTAAAAATTTATAGTAAACTTTACTGTGAATAAGAGTAAAATACGTTAATTTTGATGGTAAAACTTTCACTATTTTTTTTTAAAAAAAAAAAAATTCATAGTCAACCTAGATTTTGTTTGATAAATATTGATGAGAGGATTCTAAAAATACTAATTTTATTAAAAACGATATCTAGGTCAAAAGTTATATCATTTAAAGTTTAAAATATTAAATTAGTCATCAAGGATATTTTGGTAATAGTGGTGTGTGCTGGGCTTTTAAAGGAATTTTTTTTTGTGCTTTTCCTTAATGTATTAAAGTTTTATTATGAGGGAGTTTTGATCAAATTCTCCAATCAAAAGTTCATTTTCCAAATATGGCACCTGGGCGTCTTGGTCAAGTGGCCACTTGGAATTACTCGTTAATGTATTCATTCCAATATTTTTGCATAGCATTCCAAAATTCTATACATGTACAGGGTTTTACATGATTCTAAACCTCAGGAGCATTTTTTTATTTTGTTATTTTTGTCTCAAATTTTAAAAGGTCATGATTGTGTTAGGTGATCTCTAAAGAATGGATGTATGCTTTCAAATAATTGGCAAGCTAAACATAAAAGTTTTCACTGCTGTATCCATTTGCACCCTACCTCAATCACTATAGCTGTGTGCATTTCTTTTGGTTATCAATTAGATGTACACTTTGATCATTCACTTTGTATAGATGTGGAGCATAATTTTTTAAGTACTCTCAGTTATAACAAAAGCATCTATGAAAATTTGCTGCCTACATCATGCAATGTGAGATCAAGAGCAAATGTTTCTTGTCAGGGTACATGTTTCCAAAGAGCTAATCAACCTGCAGTAAGTATTACTGCCTCCAGCGGTATGGATGTTTCTCCTAGCAAATCAGATGGTGGTTCAGTTTCTTTGGATGAGACTGTGTTGACTTGTGATTTTTTGAGGAGTCCAGAATTTGAAGACATAGACAACGATGATGCTTTGGCTGTCAATTCTACTGAGGGGAAAGCATGCAGTAATCTCAACATTTTGGATCCTGAGGGAATAGCAGGTTCCTTTTTCTTGGTGTATTCGATATTTTGTTGTGGAATTCATTATTCTCATTCAGTTGACTGCATTAGTACATGGGCCATGATACCTTACTAAATTTTTTGATTGCAGAATGCGAAAATTTAAACTTGTGGCATTTCTTATCTAGATTTTGTTACTTTACTTCCAGGTAACATCTGCAAGAGAGATATCCCTGTGGAGATTAAAACAGTCGATAGAGTGGTTGGCATTGATGATAACGTCACAGATCCCCAGCTCTGTGCTGCCATTGCATGTGAAATCTATAAGAACTTGCAAGCATCTGAGGTTCATTTTTTTTTTCCCCCTTGCTGCAATCTATAAGTAATCTGTTAGGCATATTGACCCACTTTCCAACTTTTTTCATCGTTTTTGGTCCCTTGAAAGTGTCTCAGGATTTCTTTGTCAATAGAAATACTGGTTTTTACTAAGGAATTTTATTTTATTGTACCTTTAATTAAGTTTGTAGGGTTAAAAACTTAAAATAGGACAACAATCTTATATAGTCTGAAAAGCTTGGTTATTGTAGTGGCAAGGCTATGGGTTTCCCATCCTATGATCCCATGATGTTAGCTGCAATGCTAAGAATTGTCATTAGTACCTTTTATTGTTGTTAATATATAAATGGGGATTTGGTCATAGCCCCCTCACTATCTAATTTCTCTTTCAAAAGGATAAGAATTATATAAATACTTTCAAAACCCCCTGATATTTTAAAACTTGTTTCTTTTACTATATTACCCTCATATCTATCAGCTCTTCTATTAAGACATTTTCACCATGTATTTCAGAGTAAAATTTTACTCTGTATGAAAGTAAAATTTTACTATGAATGAGAGTAAAATTTTACACTCTGAAGCTAAAAGTAAAATTTTACTCTGTATAAAAGTAAAATTTTACTCTGGTTCTGTCAAATGAAAAAAACAGAGCAATAGAACCAGAGTAAAATTCTATCAAATGAAATTTGATGTTTACTCTGAAAAATCGATGGAACTTTGAGCTTTGAGCTTTGAATCAGGCCTATAATCCTTGAATCAATCGATGTTTATTTTGAAAAACATTGAATCATGCCTATAATTCCAGAATAAGGCCTATAATCTGAAAATTTTAGAGAAATCTCAATTTTTCATACCCCGGTTCTTCAGATTTTTCAGATTTTTCAGATTTTTAAAACTTTGAGCTTTCAAAAATCTATAAATTCGAATTCAAATCTCAAAACACACAAACATACACATATATATATATATATATATTACAGATCGGAATATGTAGATGTATATATATTCGAATTCAAATCTCAAAACACATATATATTCGAATTCAAATCTCAAAACACACAAACACACACATATATATAGATATATATTGTCACGACCCCAAACCGCCCCTAGTAGTTTGGTGCCGTGATGGCCAGTAATCCGTGATTACCGAAGGCCAACTTCCAAAATTCACACACCATCAGAATATAGATATAGGGGGCTCACAAGTGCGGAAGCAATGATCTGAAATACAAGTGGTCCATAAGAGCAGTGCATAAGTTAAATGAAATGGCATACATCTTTACATAGCTTTACAACTTGAATACAAATAGAAATGAAGTACAAAAATACATATTACATCTTGAAAAAAGGCTTCTCGAGCCGACATGTTCAAAATACATAAGCTTCAAAAATTGCCGACATAACCAAAAACACTTGAGCCACAAATCATGAAACATAATCTTCGGAATTGCCGACATCCTTACAGCCGACATAACATGCATACAAAACACACATCTCGGCGTAGCCGACTTCTTGCTTGTTACCTACATATACATAGGGAGGGTAAGCTTGGATACTCAGTGAATGGTATAAGTAATAAAGGGGTTAAATGAATGATTCCCGAGGTCTTTCAAAACAATACATAATATATCTTTGTCAAAACCATACTTATCATAGCTTGTACAAAACATGAGATAAATCTTGTTCATCAAACTTGATCTTACAAAACTTACATACTTCGCATGCGTCAAATCTTATATCATAACCTCGGCATAGCCTTGGTCCTTTAAAACTTACTTACTTACTTACAAGACCCACGCGGTAAACCGCCAGTGGCAAAACAAGACCAAGCAAGAGCCCGTAGCCCTTTAACGCTTGGGTGCTGCTTAAGTTTAGAGTCCTCCAGCACAAGGGACCTTTGTTACAAGAGCCCGTAGCTCTTTAACACTTGGGTGCTGCTCAAGTTTAGAGTCCTCCAGCACAAGGGACCTATGTTACAAGAGCCCGTAGCCCTTTAACACTTGGGTGCTGCTCAAGTTTAGAGTCTTCCAGCACAAGGGACCTATGTTACAAGAGCCCGTAGCCCTTTAACACTTGGGTACAAATCAAGGGTGCTGCGAAAGTTTAGAGTCCTCCAGCACGAGGGACTTTCCGAGGATGTCGTCAAAACAAAGCTTACTTGATACATTGCCATTCAAAACAAAGCTTATACTTGATACATAAAATAGGGATATCATTCATGCTTAACAAATACTTTTATCAAAACAAGACAAAGCTTTATCAAAACCTTAAGAACATAACTTTATTAAAAATACCACTCACTTTAGTTCTTGGGACGTCGGGGTCAAGGCAAAGGTCCAAGTCCTACAAACACATGGCAAAGCATACTGAACATACTTCTCAAAACAAGTCTCACATGCATGAAAATGATCTCAGAAAAACATGTTGGAAGTCAAAACATTGTTTTACATGTCAGGACGACATGCTGGGTACCAACCAAGTCTTTGCCGAGGTCCCACACCTCCTGGCCGAGGTGTGGCTACCTAGGCTTCGGCGTGCGGCTGCATGCCGAGGTGTACACAAAACAAACCAAAGGTGTAAGTGATCATGCAAGGTAGGCCAAGGTGAGATACGATGCTTGGCCTAAGTGTAAGGTCTAGGTGAGAGTGATCTCGGCGACTACACTTCGGGAAGTGAGGTCTGGAGATTTGGGTTTCCATCCATGAAGAACAGGAAGAACATGGACATGGAGATCATGAAGAACATGAATGCTAAAATCATAACTTCTTTATTACAAAAATCTGGGATTTCATGCTATGAGTTCGAAAACATGGACCTGGGTACCCATACTTGAAAATCATGCGAAAACAAACACAAAAACATGGATCTAGGCATGAGCCTTCGGATCAAAACATGACTTTTCTTGAAGAACACATGAATGCCATTTTCTCTTTCTAAAACCGAACTTCAAAGCAATGCATGGCTTACAAATCATATTCAATCATGCAATGCAATAACATAAACATAAAGAACAACGAGGGCAGACCAAGAATCTAACCTTAGAACACGGATCTAACGGTTCGATCTCTAGCGATCAAGTTTGGAAATCTACTCTCCCTCAAGAACTCTTCTTCCTTTCTTAGAGCTTCTCTCTCCTCTTCAAAACAAAGATACAACAAATGGTAGGTTTCTCTCTCTATCGGCTGATTTAACTCTCAGCTCGGACACGTGGCGACGGCTGGTTGGTTCTCCTCAAAAAGGTGATAGATTGACAGGACAAGGCTATGACAAAGCGTATCTAACAAGCTACTCGGTAAGGCACTCCGGCAATTGATGACATCGGCTAAGAACAAGGCTTCGGCAACTGAGGTGACAATGACCTCGGCTAGGAAGGACAACACTTGACTAAGTTGTGCCACACCTTGGCCTAGATGTGCCACACCTCGGTCTAGGTCATACCACTCCAGGACAAGGTCACTCAGGTGCAAAGGTAACATCTCGGCCTAGATAATACACATCTCGGCCTTGGTGATTCACACCTCGGCCTAGATAATGACATCTTGGCCAATATGTCAAGGCAAAGATGGAGGTCAAACAAAGGGGTTCCAAGATACTTCTAGACTGAAGATGACCTCGGCTTGGAATGACTTCGGCTTAACATAACTCAGGCTTGGCGTGACCTAGGCTCAGCATAACCTAGGCTTGGCATGACCTAGGCTTAACATAACTTAGGCTTGAGGCACTAAGGAGGGATCAAAGCAGGCACACAACACTTAAGCAAATCACATAGACATCAAAACAAGGCAAGATTCATGAATGCAACTTAACAAGACAAGCTATGTAAATGAACTTGAATATGACTATGACATGAATATGGGTCGCTGCAGCATCTTATCATGGCAAAACATATAAATGCATGCAAACATGACTAGGACAAAAATGTGGGTTGTTACATATATATATATATATATATATATGTATCAGCGCGATTTGCAAGTTCTCCACAGCTCCGGCCATGGAGGAAGCTAGGATTAAAAGAGAGAGACGAGATAGAAGATGAACAGTTGAAGGAGAGTTGAAGGAGGAGAGTTGAGAAGATGCAGAGAGAGATCGTCGGAGCTTAGGAATGACACAGCTCCGGCCATAGAGGAAGCTAGGGTTAGAAGTGAGAGACGAGAGAGAAGATAAATTTTGTATCTGGATTGTATATATGTGAGGGTATAATAGTCTGATAAAATATTTAAATAATAAATTTTGTCCTTTATGCAAGATTTTATAATTATGAGGATGTTTAGAAAGTATAATTTTTTTCTTAGTCCTTCTAACAATGAAAGGAAGGTAAAGGGGGTTTATAGCCAAATTTCCCATATATAAACTTACATTCAATTCTTTATATGTGATGTGGTTACATATTCAATGGATGGGAAGCAGCCAGAATGTCAATGTGCAACAATATTTTTCCTTAAAGACCTGAACCAATTGTCATTCTTCTTAGCTTCGTAGTTGTTCAAGTAATATGCTTTTGTTAGCTCCATAATTGCAAATATAAAGTTGTAGTTAATTAAATCCCACTGAAATAAGAATTTAACCTTGAAAGAATGGTTCAAAAGTAGTTTATAATCTGGCAGTTTCTTTGTCTTTTCCCAGGAGGTGATTTTGGTGCATCCCTAACAGTTGCAACCATTTACTTTTCCCACCATAAAATATATATTATAATACTATCAAACTGTGAAACTATTGAGATTTGCAAAGTTTGTAAAATTGCATTATGATATTCTGTTGAACAAACACTAGAGAGTAAAAATCGCTCATGCCAATAGGTTGATTGTGTTTTGAAATATGAAAATTGATGGAGATCACCACCTAGAGATTGATCAACAAAGATTTTATTTGCATGCATTGTCTGCTTTGGTATTTGTTGGATGGGCAAAACTAAAAATTCCAGTAGGTTGATTGTTATTTAAAATATGAAATTTTAAAGAGACCGTCACCCAGAGATTGAGCAACAAAGATTTTAGTTGCATGCATTATCTGCTTTGGTATTTGTTGGATAGGATTTTTTTTTTTTTTTTTAGTTTTGCATAGAAATAGCTGATCTCAATTATTCCTGTATATAAAATTTTGTTTCTGGAACTTTCAGTTTAAATTTGCCTGTTGTACACGGGAATAAAAGTTGGTTTCAATTTATTTCTTTGGTTTTCTCTTTTTTTTAGAGAAAGAAAATGCCTCGCACAGACTATGTGGAGAGAATTCAAAAAGACATTAATGCCAGCATGCGTGCTATACTGATTGATTGGCTTGTAGAGGTAAGCCAAGCTATTGGTGACATTACCAAGTTGAATTTCTGTAATTAATCAAAAAACAGAAAGTGCATTATGGAACCAGTTCATTCCTTAAAAAAGTGGCATTCTTTTATGGCATCATAAATACCACCCTTGGTGTTATCTGGTTGTGAAAGTTTAGTCATTGTGAAGGGGACAGTTGTTTTAACCTTATAATCGGTACTTCATTTTGTTGTTGTTTCAGATAAGCCATTTAGTAACCAGTTGTCATGGCATCTTATTGTAGGTTGCTGAAGAGTACAGTCTTGTACCTGAAACTTTGTTTTTGACTGTTAATTACATAGATCGTTATCTTTCTGGCAATGTAATTCAGAGGCAACGACTACAGTTGCTTGGTGTTGCCTGCATGATGATTGCTGCGTAAGATTTAACATTTTAGTTTCTTGTTTTCGGTTGTTCTTCTCCATCTTCTGTGTCTCTTCCTGTGTGTGTGTGTAGTGAGGAGAGAATGATAATTGATTATAACCAGTAATATGATAATGCTGCCAGTAAATACGAGGAGATCTGTGCGCCTCAGGTGGAAGAGTTTTGTTACGTCGCTGATAACACATACTTCAAGAAAGAGGTTTGGTTCTAATCTTCAGATGGATTTTGCAATTCTAGACTTCTTTAAAGTGCTTCTGTTGTTAACCTGCATTACGCAATTTAATTGCTGCAGGTTTTGCAAATGGAATCTTCCGTGCTGAATTACTTGAAGTTTGAAATGTCAGCCGCAACCGCTGGATGTTTTTTAACGTAAGGGCCACCTGTCTGATCTTTATTGAAAGTAGTGCATTTTAGTGTGTTTCTCTATTCATTGACTTGACTATTCATGCAATTCTTAGGTGGTTTGTTCGTGCTGCTCGAGGAATTAATGAGGTATTTATCTCGGACTAGTTAAGTTTCTTGGTTCCATTGCTTCTTGAGTTGATTAAAGTTTTCCGTCACCTGGTAACGATGGAACCCTGAACTGTCGCATGATGTACTAATACTAGCAATATGTTTAATGGTCTCAATTGTTGATGCCATTCCATATTGTATTAGTTTGATTTGCGTGTTGATTTTGTGGTAACAATGGTGGTTGCTAAACCCTTTACTGATTTGTGGTTTCTATCCCTACTTCTAAAGGTTCCATCGATGCAGTTGGATTACCTGGCCAACTACCTTACAGAGTTATCGCTGCTGGAGTATGGCATGCTCTGCTATGCTCCATCTCTAATTGCTGCTTCTGCAATTTTTTTGGCCAAATTTATACTTAACCCGTCAAAAAGACCATGGGTAAGTGTGAAAAAATATCGTAAGGCTATTAGCTATTTTGTTATTATATATGCTCTGATATATCCATGCAACATAGTTTAGTCCCATGTTTGTTTGGTGCAGACTTTGACCCTGAGGCATTGCACACTTTACAAGCCCTCTGACTTGCGTGACTGTGTCAAGGCGATACATCGTCTCTTCTGCAACATCCATAGTTCTAGTTTGCCTGGAATTAGGGAAAAATACAGTCAACATAAGGTGAGCAAAATCTGTGTGTGAAATGCACTATATGCATGCTCCATTGTCATTTATATTTATTTATTGTTAATATTTTTTTTCCCTACAAAAGGAAGATTCCGGAGGCCATTATCGTTTAAAGTGTTGTATTGGGTATAACTTGGAAAGGATTGGACAAATACATGACTTTTTTCTGATATGACAAACATTGATGCTATGTTTGGATCTTGAATTTGTGGAGGGAAGGGAAAAGAAAAAAGATGCTAAATCTTCTCCTTTTTTTTTAGTAGTTGTGTTAAGAAAATGGATAGGTATTTTTTTTTTAAAATTCAGTTTTTGTTTGGTACTTGTGTCTAAGTAATTTCTTTTTCCTTTCCCTTCACAAATCCAATATGCTAACAAAGAGTGTCGGTGGTTGTAGTGGAAGTATGGTGGCATTCCACAATTGAAGAGAGATTTAAGTAATATTGAAATATATGAAATTGTAGATATTGAAATCTCCCATTGATACTGACACACTTCTTTGCATCAGTACAAATTTGTTGCAAAGAAGAACTGCCCTTCCTCAATACCTCAGGAGTTCTTTATTGACCTCAGCGACTAGACATCCGGTTTTGTTCAAATGTTCTGTTGGATAGAGTTGGAAGTAATTTGCCTTTGACAGCTTGTTTTCTTTGGATGTAAGAATTCATTTTTTGCCCGCATCTTATATCTAATGTGGAGCTTTGTGCCTACTTTTGGAGAGTCAGGTGGCTTCTCATTTTAATTCTCTTGGTCATAAATTTACTGTGGTCATAGCCTTGTACATCTGGTTTTGTCGATTAGAATTTTTTTAATTTACCCCAATGCTCAACATGCACATTGTAGTTTCTTTTCAAGGTTAAAGTTCTTCAGTTTAAAGCTCTTGTGATGTTTGAAGCTGTTACTCTACGTTTCAAGCAAATGATTCACTGAAATTTTTTTGTACCCGAATCACTGATAAATATGCTACTAGATGGGGCTGTAGTGATTATTATAAATTTAATATTAGTGTATGTGATTGATTTTTTTTTTTTTTTTTTTTTTTAAGAATAAAATAGAATTACATTAAAGTTGTTCATTAAATGAGCGTATTTAATAATAATATTTGAATTCATATAGCAATTGACCCTAAGACTATCTTCAACGGTGAATCAAAATTTTCATTAAATTTGAGTTAAAAAAAATTAATTTTTTCAATTTGATATTTTTTCCTCCAAATGTTCATCAAAATGAGAGGGTTGACCGGTAAAGCAAAAATTTTTATTTTTTTTTACCTGCTTGAACCTTTTGACCGGTTTAAACTTACCTATTTGAAAGGGAACCGGTCGACCGGTTGGTCTTCTTCAACGGTCACGAACAGTAAAGTAGTGAAATCTGTCCTTTGTTCTCACTTTGATGAATTTTTTGGTGAATTTTCATTTTGATACCAATTTGCTGAAACCATTGGAGTTTCAAAAAGTGGTGAAATCTGTCCTTTGTTCTCACTTTGATGAATTTTTTGGTGAATTTTCATTTTGATACCAATTTGTTGAAACCACTGGAGTTCCAAAAAGTGATTTTATATCAGGTTTGATTCACCGTTGGAGATGTTCTAAAAAAAAAATATTAATAATAAAAAAAAGGCCATTTTGAGAGTGACTATAAACATTGGCTCCATTTATTTATTTATATGAATATTTACAGAATACTCTCTCTGGCTCCATTTATTTATATATATGAATATTTACAGACAATACTCTCTCTCTCTCTACCCCCATTTACAACATATAACTAACTACATTACAGTACAACAAGGCGGCCAACTTGCCCAACTTCTGAAGATGTGTAGTGGTCCTACACGAAAACAAATAAAATAGAACAGAAGCCTCTTGTGCCAAATCCCAATTCACTGACCACATTGAACCTTCATTGAGACATAGGGTGCAAACTCTACACTATGGTTCGGAAATTTACTTAGCCAGTGACAATCATCAAAGGAGCATTGTGGTCCATCAGTTCGGTGCTCTACATCAACGGGCTTCATGAATTTGGGTCCCCAAGCTGGGGTTCCATCCTCAAATGAGTTATGAGTCAATCTCCTTATCCCAGAACCGTCCGTGCTGATGGTGAAGATACTGCCGTAGGGTTGATACTGATGTGGGTTCGAGATTGGTTCAGCCGACACCCCAGCATAGTCTGTGGTAAACACAATAGTTTTTCCATCCGGGCTGAACCACGGGTGGTTGGCCCGCCCACTAGACCCGCTATGGACCAACTTCTTCAGCCCAGTCCCATTTGGGTGAACCATGTATAATTCAAAACTCCCTGAACCGGGCTTTTCCCGATCCGATGCAAAAACGATCCAATCACCATCAGGGGACCAATTGCACATCGTGTCCGTCCATAGGCCCTCTGTAAGCCTGTAGAGCCCACCCTTCTCTCCATCAAGCGCATCCATTATATATAAGTTCTTGTGACCCGACCTACCCGATCGAAACACAAGCCACTTCCCATCGGGTGAAGGAGATGGAAATGCATTGTTTTCACCACCCGTGGTCAGTTTTTTGTAACTTGATTCTTCGTCATCATCAACATTAATAGAGATTACATCAACTTTCGTGCTCTCTGACTCAAATGTGGGACCCACACTTGTGTACACCACTCCCTTCCTTGTCGGATCCCAAGCAGTCGCAAAGGCAGTTCCGGTAAATACCTGACGCAGGCCCGACCCATCCCGTTTCACCACGTAGAGTCCCGGGAACTTCACGTAAGCGATACGGTCACCCGTGGGTGAGAAAGAAGGAAATGACCCATCAATCCGAAATAGAGAGATTTCGGGTAATGGGCTTTGAATGTTTTCGAGTAACAAGTTGTTACCTTTTCTTCCATTGTCGCTCCCTCTACATCTATGGTATCCGACTAGTGTCGAATCGGGTGAGATAAACGGGTTTAAATGGTGATAATTTGGCGAAACGGGCCGGGTAACCTCAGTGAACTCTTTAGAAACGACGTCGAAGAGTTCTATGTGGCGAAACTCTGAATCGGGTCGTCTCGTTGCCACAGCAATGAAGTTCTTGTTAGCCACCGAAGCCGCAGGAGTGAAGGCGTGAAGACCCGGTGGGGTGACTCGTTGAGTCACAACCGAGTCAACACTAATTTGCACCATATCTTTAGGAAGACTCGCTCTGTAAACACTCCACCACCCATCCTCACTCCTCCGGTGAAAGTACAGAGTCGAATCGTCAGCCCAACTCGGCCACCCACCGTGATCCACCACCTTGACTCGGTCCGATCCGTCTTCAGTCCTGAACACATAAACATCAGTGTCAAGCTCTTCCACCTCACCCCTCCATCCTCTCTCTCCGGAAGACGCCACCGCCGTCCAAACCCCCGACGGCGACACGGCGGGGCTAAAATCAGCCACCCCATAAGGCGTCAGTCTCCGAGTCAACCCGGTTTTGAGCTGAGTCGAGTAGACAGCAGCCCAACTCGTCCTCGGCACGCCCGAGTCCTCGTGAGTCGAAACGTAAATTAAGTAATCACCCACCAAACTGGGTTTATCTTTCATGGAAATCAGGCCGTTGGATGGTTGATTGGTGATCAGAAGAGGTACTTGAACCCTAGTTGGGATTTGGAGGGTAGATCTTTTTCTGGTGATATCGGGACCGTCGTAATAGAGTGCGTCGAGGAATAGGGACGATGATCCGTTGCGTTCGGTGACGTAGATGAGGAGGAGGGGAGGTGGTGATGATGGGGTGGTTGTTGAGGTGAGAGAGAGGAGAGTGGAGGTCGATGATGGAGAGGGAAAGTGACCGTTGTAGTTGACGGAGTGACCATCGGTGATCTGGAATTCGATGGGGGGGTTGAATTGAGTAGAGTTGGGTTGTTGTATTGGGAGAGTGTAGATGTCGAAGGCATAGCTTGATCGACCGAATGTAGCGAATACTATGCTGGTGCGAGTGCTTAGGGATTCATGGTCTGCTGCCCAAGTATAGGATAGGAGGAGATTGATGATGATGAAGAAGAAGAAACAGAGAGGCTTGTTCATGGATTTCATTGTTTCTGCTCTGATATCTCTCTCAGTCATCTACTAATGTGTGTTGAATCCATTTTTGAGGCTGAGAGAGAGAGAGAGAGGGGAGAAATTATTGGTTGGTTTTGGGAATCGGGAGGGTTGTTTTTGTGGTGGTTTAGCCTCTCTTAAATAATTAATTTTTTTTTATTTTTTTTAATTGCATTATTTTTTTATTTTTATTTTTTATAAAAAATTAAAAAATATATGTATTTATATCATTTAAAACCATTTGCTTAAAGATATTATGATCGTTAAAAAAAATAAAATTTATAAATTTATGTTAAATAATTAATGAATATAAAAAAATATATAGTAAATTATAATTGATGTAGATATAAGTACGTGACGTTCCAAAATTAAACTAATAATTTTTTGAGAGAGGGTTGGGTTGTGTTGCGTGGTAAGGGATGACGTGTATGAGGATGTGGATATAAAAAATGTTTGAGAGTTTTATAGAAAGTCTGTTATTGATGTGATGTTTTAAATTTTTTTTTATTATCACATAAATAGAGTTTAATTTAAAATTTTATTTTTAAAACTCTCTATCATTATCTATATGAAGATATATGTGGTGAATACTATGCTGGTGCGGGTGCTTAGGGATTCATGGTCTGCTGCCCAAGTATAGGATAGGAGGAGATTGATGATGAAGAAGAGGAAACAGAGAGGAACCCCAAGGCAAGTGGCCGAGCGGTAAAGTTTGGAGGATAAAATCCACAGGTCTCGAGTTCGAGTCACACCTTGGGGCCACTGGAGGTTTGCCCGGTCGTTAACTTCAGGGTCCTGAGATTAGTCGAGGTGCGCGAAAGCTGGCCCGGACACTCAGTTATCAAAAAAAAAGAGGAAACAGAGAGGCTTGTTCATGGGTTTCATTGTTTCTGCTCTGATATCTCTGTCATAATCGATTTTTTGACGTAGAGAGAGAAGTTATTGGTTGGTTTTGAGAATTGTGGTGTGGTGTGGTGTTTTAATGATATTGTGATTGATAAAAAAAATAAATTTTATGAATTTATGTTAAGTGATTAACGAATATAAATGAATATGATAAATTATAATTGAAGTAGATATAAGCATATGCATATGTAACATTCCAAAATTAAACTTAGTGATGTTTTAAAAAATTGGAAAAAAATTAATTTTTTAATTTTTTAAACTTTTTAATAATTTTTTTTAGCTAAAAAAGTTGTTTTTTTTGTATACAAAAATAAAAATAAATAAAAAAAATAGACTTTTTAGCAAAATTTCAAATTACCCCTAACGATTTTTCGAGAGAGGGTTGTGTTGTGTGGTAAGGGATGACGTGTATGAGGATGTGGATATATATGTCCCGATAGTGATTAATGTGGTTGGGTGGTGGTGGGGAATCGAGCTTTATCTAGAGTTTTGGGAATATTTTTCATTTTGTGTCTCTTAATTTTCTTGGCCTCTCTTTATTTATGGACTCTCATCTCAACTTCCTATCAAATTATTGTACCTTTTTTTTTTCTTTTTCTTTTTGCACGCAAATCAAATTATTGTACCTTGTCACGTCGGTTTAAAGGATAAAAAGATACATGAGCACTGTTATTGGTTTAGATTCGTAACTCAAAAGTTGTGGTTCGACTGTTGTTTGAGGGATTAAAATGACGTCGTTTTTTTTTTATTTTTTTTTATTTTCAACTCCATCTTCTTCATCTTCTCTATATCTTTTGTTTTTGCAGAAGAAGAATGAAGACCAGAAAGAAGAAGGAAGAAAGTAGGAGGAGGAAGGAGGAGGAGGAGGAGGCGGAGGCGGGGCGACGGCAGTCGGAGACTGCGGCGGGGCGGGGCTGGGCTGGGCGACGATCGGCGGATCGGCGGCTGGACGGGGCGACGATCAGCGGTTGGGCGACGATCGTCTTCTCTCTCTCTCTCTCTCTCTCTTCCCCTCTGCTTCTCTCTTTCTCTCCCTCTCCCTCTCCCTCTCCATCTCTTCCTCTTTTCTCCTTCTCTCTCTCTTTTTTGTTTCTAGCCAAATTCGGGCTCTAAATTTCGAGCTACCGCTCATTTTTCCACTGTTATATGTTTTTTATTTAATTTTTTTAACATTAGTATTAAATTCATGATAAGACCTTATTTAATTTTGAGTGTTTTGTTCAAAAGTTTTAATTAAAAATTTTATTGTTCAAATATTCAAGTGCGAAATTAGTATGTCCGTAAGAACATATTTTATCACAATGACTAAACTACTCTTATATATATCAACCATTTACATAGAGCCAATCAAAAGAGAATCATTTCACGCGGAGAAAGACAGAGATAGAGATAGAGACAGAGACAGAGACTGATGTGTGAAAGAGTCTCAAAATCCTAGATAGCTCAGTCACAGTCGCATGCCCCAGCATCATATTATGAACATATAGAATTTGTGAAGAGATAAATTTCAACAGATAGCTTTTACTTGCACACATTATGTATGTATATATACCATGTATGTATGTATGTACTTGAGAGTGTATATTTGCATATATATAATGTTGTATTGGTCGATTCACAATGTTAAATGATTTTTTGATTAGTGAATTCGAGATGATCATGAAAAATTATGGTTTCATCGTTGTCTTGATTGATTCGAGGAAATTGAGCTTGCTTGAGTTATCCAATTTGATTGAAATTATGATCCTAATTTTGTATTTGCTTTTATTTTGATTGTTTATTGAGTTTGTCTTTCTATATATAGAAGCTGTAATTCATTAGTTTCTTTATTTTGAAATATATGCAGGAGTGTTGAAATTTCAGTGTTATGTTTTCGTCACGTCCCAAATTTTATTACTTGGATAATTTACCAAATTTCCTTATAAAAGTCCATTTCCAATAATAGTTATAGACGTAACACAAGCTAAATAGAATAAATGAGATTTACTTTTGCATAAATATTATAATATTAAAAATATTCACAACAATATTCACAGTACATGCCAAAAAAACTTACATAAAAGATTTCAAATAAATAATTACATAGAAAGAACCACCTCAATACCACTATCTTTTAATCTTTCATTCACAATTTACATAAGACAGACTCATAACATAATAAATAACTTCTTAATCTTCCAATTATTGTACCCAGCTCCCTCCCTGAAAAATGGTTAAACAACATGGGATGAACACGAGATCCAGTAGGGATCTACAGTAATTCTCAACAATAATAATCAATAGATAAATGTGATCATGAATGCTATCAAATGATATATATATATATATATATATATATAAATGTGATCATGAATGCTATCAAATGATATATATATATATATATATAATGTGTTCTGTTATGTGCAAAATAGATTACATAAATAGATACTCTTTTCACAAAATGCCACTTGACATTTCATAGACACCTCTTTTGTTAACTTTTTATATTATCAAAATTCATTCGAATGATTTCCTTAAATTTTGTTTCCTTAGATAAAGGTTTTAAGCTGACTAATCATTTACTACTTCTAATTCATATTACACACCCATAAATTACGCCACAACTCGTCACCTCACCAATACTCACAAAACACCAAACACATACACACCACAACACATTTTGCAAAATTGGATTATAAGAGTCAACTCATTAACAACATATTCCACATTACACGCTTTAAATCTACATCTAATAATTATCACAATCACATAATGGAATTGTCACAAGAATTCTCAACAATATTCACATGCCAACAACTGGCTTCACCAAGCCTTACCAACACAGTTTATCGGGAGCTACTTTGAAAGGAAAGCTAGAACCTATCTCAAATGCGACACTTTACCGGTGGCTAACTGGAAAAAAAAAAACAGAACCTCCATATAGCCCAACAGTCCACACGCTTTATTAAGCGCTACTTCGGAAGGAATGCAGAACATTTATCATGCTCTACGCTTTACCAGTCATAAGCCGAAAGAAAACGAACCATCTTTCTAAACTTTAACCCATTAATTTTTCATTTCAATTTAAGAACCAAAGTAAAGTTTCTCCTTTATAAACAAATGTGACTTATTTTTCCACAATGTTCCCCACACCTCAATATCAACTCTTTTCATTTCAATTAATCATTTTGTATTATACACTTTCCATAGTTCGTAACACAAATTTCCATCATCGATTACTATATCAGGAACATATCCTGCAAGGATTGTTCTCACGACATCTAATGATCAACATTCATACTCAATTCAACTAACCATCAAATCAATTTCAAGAATTTAAGGCCAATTGAATAATACTCCATGTTTAAATAAAATTCAAAACTAGGGTTTGGACAAAAATTAGGGCTTTTCACTCTAAAATACATAATCATATTTCAATAGCTCAAAACTTCCATAATCAACTTTAAATCATAAGTTAATTCTTTTGTGTTAGAAACCTTAACATTTGTCTACATGTTTTTGAAAAAAATCCCTTTCAACACAAGGTTTTATGCAATAGAAACAACCAGTCATCTATCTATACGAAAATATTGAATAGAAGCAAGCAATCCCTACCTCTAGCAAGGAGAGAAGGAGACTTGAAAATCCAATGTCGATGAAAACACGATCTGCTTAGATTAATAGGAAGCCCTCTTCATGCTTTTCATTTTTGTATAAGGAAATAGGGTGAGATTCTCACTCTAAGGAGATGAAATCCAAGGTTTAAAGAGCTTGGAGCTCAACAATTGCTGAAAAGAGAGAGGGGAGAGAGAGAGAGAGAGAGAGAATCTACAAGGAGTGAGGAAAAGTAACCCAAAAATGACTTTTTAAAGTGTTGATCCCAAACGGACCGCTCGAGCGAGCATTTCACCGCTCGAGCAGTGAATGCAATCTCTCAGAAGTTTTGTAGGTCTACAGTGAAAATATTGGGAATCTCACATCTCCACTCAAGCAACCACTTGACCGCTCGAGCAGTCACTGTAACGCCAAAAAAAACAATATAACAATAAAACCTTCTCATAATATTAATTTAATAACAACATATGCCAAAGTAATTATCTTTTTTCCATATGATTCCATTTTACAAAAGGTAACACATACAATGATACATTCATAAGCCATAACCCTGAATCTATAGCATGTGCCACAAACTAATAATACATAAGATAAGTTAATTAGATATGTAAATACCCTAATGGTTACAACTTTCCAAGATGATATTTGGTTACAACAAAAGAGAGTTTAAACTCAATAAAAATAAAGCCTTAGGCTTGTACAAAATAAATACAACAATAACAAAAAGAGAAGCTCTTGGCTCTAAATCCTCCCAAGCTACTGCTTTGGCGGGGGCATATCATCAGCGCCTGAAAATGGTTTTTCACATAGGGTGAGCCAAAACCCAGTAGAGATATTTTATCACAATGTATGAATCTTAACAAAGTCCTAAGGTGAATGCGTATGCAATGCTCGTGCCAAAACATTTTATATCTCTTTCCAAAACCATACAATGTCAGGTTATATTACAATTCATGAAATCATTTCCTTTACAATAGAAAACAGGCCAGTGGATACAATTCTGGGAATCCCTAGGTACGTGTTTGCAAGTAAGCTATATAAGCAATATCAGTTTGTCATTTTTGCCGGTACTAACAGTAAAGCTCGTGTAGACACCCTATTTTTGATCACCCTTAAGACTTGGACACGTCATGGTGAACACTCAATGATGAATTGTTACGTTGTTCAAATTATTCAATTTCTTCAAGAAAAAGCTTCGATTTTCAAGCTTCAGAGCCCAAATCTTGTACCTCCTTTGGACTACAACCTAATTTTTTCTAGCGTGACCACTCAGAGGCTTGCTGGCCAAAAGGTGGTCAGCAAGCCAATTTTTATTGGCTGGTCAGCCATGTCTAGCGGCCAGCAGATATTTTGTTACCAGTTGTCTCCCCATGTGCATGCCTTGCACCAGCTAGCTCAATACATATATTTCCAACAGAGGAACCTATTTTTCTATAAATAGGTGACCACCCCTCATGGTCTTAGGTTAGAAAATTTTACCAAGACACAAAAACCTGCCAAACACTCTCCCTCTCTATCTTGTAATATACATACACTATACATATACTTCCTAAACCAAAATTTTGAGGTTTCTTGCTGAAGTTATTAAGTCAAAATTTCAGCTCTTGAGGGTGATCAATTTGTGGTTTGTGAACCAAAGAACATCCTCTCTTCAAGAGGTATAGCTTTTGCCATCTTTTCTCTTTTTTACACTACTCTTTTATTCTTTTTTATACACTGTTTTGGACTGTTTTCAAGTGCTGAAACTTGTGATTTAAAAGCTACCAAAGGTGGAGAGGTTAACCACAATTTCTTGAACCTTATCCCATAGCTTATATCCTTGTCTTTCCACTTGTTTCTTTTCTTTTAGCTACTGATTTCCAGAGTTTTCAGAGGCTAAAATATGTGATTTTAAAGTCCAAAAAGTGGAGGGGTTAGCCACTCTTCCTCAGGCTTGCTTACTAGCTTTATTCTCTTCCATTTTTGCTTACTTTTTCTACCTTTCTAAACTAATTTCAGCATTGTTTTTCTTAGTTTAGGGGTTGTTTAGTGTGTTTATTTAATATATTCTTTGAATACCATGCTTGTATTGTTGTAAGTCCTCATAGATTTGGTTGTTTAGGCCATAGACACCAATCTATTTGAGTTGATAGCTTTCTTTACATAATTTTCATTTAAATATTCATAGTTGTCATGATCACTTATACATAATCATTTCTACAATCTCCCTCATTTCTTTACTTTCTTCAATTAAGAGTTGTCTCAAACACTAGGTTGTTGCTTAAGGCATCAGAAAGAGACTTTCCATATTAAATGGTTAAATTTCTTCGAAGGTTCATTACCAAGGCATTACATCTCTCTCATGTTAAGCACAACTTTTTGTTTAACACATCTCTTTATCATTTTTTTTTTCCGCATTTAGTGGACTTAGTTATCATTTTTGGACAAAATGAAGAAAAGATAAGAAAATGGCATGGTAATGTAAAAAAAGGTAATAAAATTGACTTAGGTTCAATCGGACGTTATATTGAACCTATTGCGTCTCAAATCATTACATACTCATAGTGATGTTCAATGATTCAAGAAGCAATGTCCACCATTTTCCTTGAGGTAACTCCATGATAGGAAGGAGGTATTGTTGGTCTTTCATTTCCATTTATTGAGCTTTTGTCCTATCGGTTCATAGATCATCAAGCAACAAACTTGCGACGATTGATGATTTTTGAATCAAATCTACTCCTCCCTTGATCAACTTCATGATAGAGAGAGACAAGAAGGATAAACATCTCCTAGAAACATTTTGTTTTTGCTCTGTTTCAATTTTGTGGTAGCAGGGTAGAATCCAAAAATAGTGGCCGACTAGCAGGCAACCTTTCTGTCCGGCCAACCACTTTCCAAGGCCGGCTGGCTATCTTGTTGTACAAGCAATGGTATTTTTCTTGCAGAATAAAGCAGAAGCTGAAGCTGAAGCAAAAATAGAATAATTTTCTGACCGCAAAATAGAACAGAATCTGGCAACAAATAGAGAGGTTTCCGAGAGAATGTTCTCATTTGTGTGTGCGCGGCTCCTCGCCTCCCGTCCCATTAATTTAGTGCTTTAAAATTAATATGTTGTAATTAAGTAGTTAGCTTAATTCGGATTTGTAATAATTAGTTAATTTAGCTTTTTCATTTATTCGGTGTTATAATATTTAGCAAAGTAGGACATTCATTCGAAACCTCTTGTATGAGGGCATACTTGTAATATTATGTATGTCTTCTAATCTCCATGTTGTCTCCCTTTTATTTACTTGCTTATGATGGTTTTATATAGTATCATATTTTGGTTTCATATCATTACCATGCGTAAATATTTATTTTTTCATGCATCAGGTTCGGTTCATCATTCTAATATTGTTGTCGCTTCTTACTTACTTGAATATGCGCGTTGTCACATGCTTTGAGTTGAGCCACAGGTCATGTAAAGAAACCGAATCTGATAGTTGCATTTTGTATGTGTTGCATTAGTCACTTGCATAGTTGAGCATGCATTTTTCTAATTGTTTTATTTCCTTTGGATTGCCTCGGAGTACTAGGTGAGTATTTCTCGCTTTAGCATATTGCATGTATGTTAGTGTTGCCATATCAAGCATATTACCATGAGGCTAAGTGCTTATTTGATATACCTCTTGAATGCCTGTGGATGAAGGCTAGTTCGTTTGAATTGGGATGATTTGATTAGTGCATATATGAGCAGACTTTTTCAAGCAGTACATATTCAAAACTTTTTTCAAACAAACATAACATCAAACCATTCCAAAATGGGTGAAGTAGTCTATACTTGTGTGCCTCACATAGTAAGTTAGCATTAATAATCAAAACAAGAGCATATAATATATATAAAAATCACATCATGATTAGTAGAGGCCGATCTTTGATCGAGTAAGTAGAGTGCTCAATTCATGAGCTTCCCTTCTCATACCTAAGTTCCCGAGTCGAGACACTTTGGTTATGATAGACAAGTGGCCTCTGGCACGATTCACAAGTTTCCTAAATTTATCCAAAATATTTAGGTGGCGACTTTGAAATCTGGCAATGCAGTCCATTTTTGACATTTCTGATTGTAAATCGATTTTCCAAAAATTTTCCAGATTTGAACTTTCATTTGTGTTTTTTTTTTGTTTCAAATTGCACTTGTGAAACCAGATTCAGAACCACGGGAGTCTGAATTGTAGGGCTATCGTATCCAAGGAGACTAACCCCTCCAAGGAGCATGAAAAGCCAGCTACAGTTTCTGGCAACTCTGTTTGGTGTTTAGAGAACTTGACTTGGACTTGATGATGTGAAATTTTATTTACAGATATATGTTCTTTGCATTGCATTTGCATTGGTGCATTAAAGTTACTGTGTTTTCCATTTGCTATTCTTGGACGGCTTGCCAGAGGCTTGCTTAAAAAGCTTGCCAAAAGGCTGGCTAGTTGTGGGCTCTTCCATGTTGGAAACACAAACCCTCGGATTTGGATTACTGTTGTACTGTTTGATCCTCCTTTCACTTCTCGGTATTAGGTATGAGAGGTATATTAAGTAATCTTGCCGAAGTACCCCTTTTGACCAATCAACCTAGTTGCATATAGTAAAGCCATAGTGGTTGTTCCAACTTAGGACATGATGCTCACCCGTATGTAGGATTTTGTGAAACTACTTGCTTGAAGTCGTAAAACCGTAGACCATGTCAAAATCTAGGACTAGGTAACCCTACCCCTCATAGGGGTGTTTTGACTCTCTTTATCTGGTATGTGCTTTACAGTGAAACTGTACAGGAATGCTTCATATCAGTGGTACAGTTGATATCTGTTTTGGGGCAAAATTCTGTGGGGAGTACAGTCTTGCAGTTTTGATCATGCCTGTTCTAATGACATCTTAGCTGAGGTGTTGTTCTATTTCTGATTTTGTTGCTCTTTCTTTATTTCTTTTGCTAGGTAGACTAAAACAATAGCTTCAGAAAGTTCTGATATCCCCCAAGTACTCTAGACCCATGTCGGAAGACTTTGTAAGGTCGGAGATCTTGTTTGGGGACAACCAGTGTGTGTCTCACTATCACTAGTTGTACGGCAAAGAAGGGTCAGGCAAAGTTTGCCAATTTAGTTCTTTCAGCAATCATCCCTCAGCTCACCTACATTCAGTTCACCTCAAGCACAGCCATCTACTCTCAGAATGGCTTAATATCTACCATCTGATTTGGAAAAATTACTATGCCGCCTGCAGTAGTCAGTCGATTTACTCTAACACAACATGACCTGTCAAGCTGAGGTCACAAACAGGTTCTAACAATAGCCAGCTACGGCTTCTGCATCACACACACATAATGTGACTATCCTCACCCCTAGTATTGCTGCCAATACTGCTACAACTCAAGATCCACAAGCTGAGGGTGTTCCAGCTTTTCCCGTCCAGGCAGATCCCATTCCAGCACAAGCATCTAGAGCCCCAATTTACTAAACTGAGGCACCTTTTGAATTCAAGGTGGACCCAACCATGCTTAAAGTCAACAAGTTGGAAAAACTGTTCAAAAAGGCACAGGGGGTTAACTCCATTCCAAATATAGAGGATGGGTACACCGAATCTGCAATTACTTTGTCGGGACGGTTCAAAATGTAGCATATAGACAATTTTAATGGCGTTAGGGACCCAATGGTACATCTATGGCTGTTTTATGATATTCTCCGACCATTGGGTTTGACCAAATTGCAGAAGTTATCGCTCTTTGGCCAAACTCTATCGGGTATAACTGCCATCTGGTACGCTAAGTTAGAGGATTCTGTGAAATAAAACTAGAAAGAATTGGCCAAGTCCTTTATTGCTAAATACTCCTACAACACGCAGATCGAGGTCACAACTCGTGATCTTGAAACAACGCGTTAGGAGCCAAAGAAGGTTTCTCAGAGTTCATAACTAGATGGAAGGCCAAGGCATCGATGATGACCACTTGGCCGTCAGAGAAAGACCAAATCAGAATGGTTATTCGGAACCTTCATAGCAAGCTGCTGCAGAAAATATTTGTTCTCCCCTTGTTCACATTTAAGGAACTTCATGAAATGGGGTTTCAAATCGAAGATGCAATGAAGCAGGGGATCATCACTGATGACAAGGAGCCGGCTAAGAGGCCTTTTGTTCACAATTCCAATGCTACTAGGGGTAGTATAGCTATAAGGCCGTCAGAAGTAAGTGTTGTTACCACAACCAAAACTGTCGATCCTTTTGCCAACATGGGCCCACAAACTTCTAACCTTACCCGACCTCCGGGTAGAACTTTCAACAAGCTCTATATGACTCTATCTCGAGCTATGCAGGTGCTAATAAAAAAAGGACATCTAAAACCCCTAGAACCTCGACCACTTCCCGACCTTCTTCCATTAAAGCACAATCCCACCAAATAGCATGGCCACGAAACGGACTGGTGCTTCCGCCAACGTTATGAGATTCAAGATCTCATCGACAACAAAGTCATAGCTCCACCCCAAAAGCCCAATGTATTCGATGATGAGTTGCATGTAGGCTTGCTTGTTGATTGTTTCTTCTCTTCGAGTTTGACCTCAAGTACGTCAATCGCAAGTCTATCAAAGGGAGATCAGTAGTAGAATTTCTGGAAAGCCACCCAGTAGAAGGAGATGAAGCAGTGGAGTACCTATTCCCAAATGAGGAGATTCTGCAGGTAGAAGAGCAGACATAGACAATGTACTTTGACGGAGCAACTAGTTAGTACGGTTATGGGATATGTGTGTTGCTGATAGGACCCGATGATTCCCATATACTCCTAGCCTTCAAACTTTGGTTCAAAGTGTCCAACAATGAAGCAGAATACGAGGTGTGTATCACTAGATTGGAAGCTGTCCTAGGACTAGGGGCAATAAGGTTAGACGTCAGTGGAGACTCAAATCTAGTTGTTTCTCAAGCCAATGGAGACTGGAAGGTCAAGGAAGATAAAATGAAGGTTTATCATCAGACCTTGGACATTCTGATTCCAAGGTTTGAAAAATTGACATTTACACATTTGCTGAGAGAGAACAACCGGTTTGCTGATGCGCTAGTAACTCTATCCTTCATGGTAGACATACCATTTGGAGTTAAGATCCACAATAGATGAAATTCAAGATAAGAACCCCTGGTATTACGAAATTTGGAACTTTCTAGAGAAGGATGCGTATCTATGAGGGGCAAATGCCAAGGATAAACAGGGAATACGGCACCTGGCCGTTCAGTTCATCATCTGTGGGAATACGTGGTACAAGAGAGGCAATCTGGGAATGCATAAGCTCTGCGTTGAAGAAGAGGAGTCAAAGCGTCTCATGGAGGCCATTCATGGGGAAGAGTGTGGAGCGCACATGAATGGTGTGATGCTAGCTAGAAAGATCCTCAAGCAAGGCTATTATTGGTCAACCATGGAGGAAGATTATACTAACTTTATTTGACAATGCCACAAATGTCAAATCCATGATAATCGGATGAACATCCCGCCGTCAAAGCTTTACAACATGACTTCACCATGGCCTTTCTCAGTCTGGGGAATTGACGTTATTGGGGCAGTCTTACCAAATGGCTCAAATGGACATGAGTTCATCTTGGTGGCGATCAATAATTTTACCAAGTGGGTGGAAGCGCAGTCTTACTCAGTGTTAAAAGCATTACATGTGGCCAAGTTTATTAGAAACAACATCATCTGCAGGTATGGCGTACCAAATGAGATTATCTCGGACAATGGCTCACACTTCAAGAAAGAGGTGGTGGATTTTCTTGAGAAATACAACGTGACTTTTCACAAGTCATCAACGTATAGACCACTGACCAACAGAGCCGTTGAGGCCACCAACAAGAATGTCAAGAACATCCTGCGAAAGATGGTTGAAACCTATAAAGACTGGCCAAATAGACTTCCTTTTGCACTCTGGAGATGTAGAACATCGATTCGAACATCTACATGGGCAAACCCCTGTTCTCTAGTATATAGGATGAAAGCTATTTTGCCGATTGAGATCGAAGTATCGTCCCTAAGAATCATGGCTGAGTGTTAGATAACAGAGGCGGACTAGCAGCAGAACAGGTTCGAAGAATTGATGTTGTTTGACGAGAGAAGCCTAAAGGCATTGTACCATGTCCAAGGATATCAATGCAGAATTGCCAGGGCCTTTAACGAGAAAGTTAAATCCAGAAACCTCAAAGAAGGAGATATGACACTCAAGTTGAACAAATATGATCAACATGGACAAGCTGAACAAATATTATCCTTGAGAGGCTCGCTAGGCCCAAAACCCGAAAGGGCGACCTAGGCAAAAGTTAGAGCATGAAAAATTGCAAATAAAGAAAAATAGAGCTCGCAAGGTTGAAAACTCAAAAGGGCGACTTTAGCAAAGTTAGAGTACAAAAGAAGAGAGTTAATACTCGAGTGAACCCGAACCGAACTACGTAAGGCCTGATTCCCATTTTTGGGATACGTAGGTAGTTTCATCCCGAAGTTCGGCTATAACCATCTCCAATTCAACTGTCACATTCATGTGTTTGATTGATCCATCTTTTTTTGTCATCTGTTAACTTGGTTGTGTTACCTCCATTTGGAAGAAGGGTCAATTGCAAGATAGAGCAGTGATGATGAATGTAGTTGTGGGCAGTTATGATTTTTTGATTCGGGGTTGTACATCTTGAGGATTGATTCCATGTATGTCAGGTAGTGACTGTTTTCGAAAATTGTTTTGGAAAGTTTTAATGAAGCTGATTTTCTCAAAATTTTATCTTTTTCAACACAGACCATTATTCAGACCAAAAAGGAAAATTTTCAGTACTCACAACTTTAATTATATGATTTCAACACAAGTACATCCTCCAACTCTTAGGTTATTAAAGTTGCTTTTACATCATAAAAACTTGAAAAGAAAAGTCAATGCAATAAACTAGGGGCACAAATGAGTCAGGTGATTGTCTCCTGCCTCATGCCCATACTATCGGAAGTCTCTGCAGCTAAGGATGGCCTAATCTATGCCTCATCCTCAAGCCAAGCCAAGCACTTGCCAGAAAGGGAATAACTGAAGCTAGCAGCAGGGGCCAGAAGCACTCTCGTCCTCCAAGCAGCGAGGTATCGAGTCAAGTGTGAAGCACGAATTGGAAATGGAGTAGGGTATTTAACCCCCTTATCTGGACGAGTTTGATCGTGTCCAAACTAGCGTTTGAACCTGAACGAGAAGTAGAATACACTATGGGTGAGGCTGATCAACTATATTCCCCGGTTGGCGAGACATCCTGTAGCTCATCTTAGTAAGGTTAAGCTAAGGGCAACGCCAAACAATGTCAGCTGCAGATCTGCTGCACATCCAATCGCACCACAGTCCTTCTGTGGAAAAGTCTACAAGCCATAAGTGAAAGAAGTAAGCTTTGGCCAAATACTTGGGGCAAGAGTCCACTATCTTTAGCTTATCCATTAACCACACCTGGGAAGGAATAAAAATAAGAGAGATTAAATAATACAAAGATGTACGTTGAGAGAAAAAGTAAGGAAAGGGTTTTTGAGAGAAAAATAAAGAGTAAGTGCCAAGTGATGTGAGCAATCATAAATAAGAGAGAGTGGAAAACAATACCTGAAGAAGTAGTGGACTCCCTGCAAAGTGATAAGTCTCTCATCGATGGAAGACATCCAAACTCATCAAAGTTTTGGCCAATGCCAAGCCTATGCAGCTCTTACCCTCCTTGAGGCATTGGGCCACTTCGATCAACCTAATACTAGCTCCGTTGTAACTAGGGGCAAGTAGGAAGTGTGCAAGTAAACATAAACAGAGAGCATGTTGATGATAACCTCACCAGAAAAGGTTACCTCTATCTCCAATGCCGAAAAATCGATGAATCAAACCGGGTATATCCAACTCCTGTCATGAGCCAAGGACCGAGCCTTGTGTAAAGTAAGCCCACACATCCTTTCAAGAGCTCGTGTATGGCCAAAATGGAGTTGAGGCATAATCTCCTTATCGCCCTGGGACTCCATTAATGCTTGAAACTCTTTGAGAATAGCACACATTTCTTGTGCTCCGAAGCAAAACACATGAGTAACCGGGTTCTAACATCGAACAACGACATGAAGGAACGGAAAACAAGGCGAAGTATGGCTCGATGAAAAAGAGCGCTTGTACCGAAACTACGAAAATTTACCTTTTCCATGCCGTCCAAGGTGGCCATCCAATCCTTGAGCCTCTTGGCAAGAAATATCTCCATTTTCAAAGAAAATAGTAGAAAAGATAGTGTTCTGTCAAATGAATGAGCAAGAAAAGACCTTTATAGAGGATAAGGTTGTATGGATGGCTGATAGCTGTTGCCAACTGTCCAGCTACAGCTCTTGGCTAGCTGGCCACCTTTTCTAGCCGGCCATCTATCTTAGTGGTCGGCCGACCAAGTGTACTGGCCAAGCAGTTGGGCAACAATGTTATGTTGGTCTTTCTTTGTTTTTGAGTCTTTTGTTTCCAGAAAGTGTGAATAGCCGTGTTTAAGTTATATTAGGTTTATTTTTTCCTTTATTGAGTTGTATTTTGTATTTTGGTCAGTTGAAGGCTCAATATCCGGCTACGAACATTATTTAAATGCAAGCATTTTCAGTTTTGAATTCAGCTCCAATTTTGTGCAAGTGTGGTACCATGCTCAAGAGGCAAAACAAAACTCCTCCTTTTATAAAACTGCAGGGTTTTACCCCGATCATAGTTTTTACAAAAGAGAATACAAGTATTTAAAACAAAAAGTAACAGACCTATCTGAAGCTATACAAAGTGCTAACCTACCAAAACAAAAGAAAAAGGCAACAGAGTACAAAAATCAAGTATCAATTACATCAAGCTTGGGAGGCCCTCTTCGTCCTCTTCCATGGAGGGGACTCAAGGGCACTGTCACCATTGGTGCCGCTATTGTCCAAAGGGTGGGACTCAAAGCTAGAGCCGTCATCATCCTCTCCACTCTTTAACTTAGAGCCAAAGCCGTCATCATCCTCTCCGCTCCTTGACCTAGAGCTAGCCTTGCCATCCTCGCTCCTGGACTCAAAACGCCTGTTCATTGTCTTCTCGGTGCCGCTGGTCTCGGCATCATCCTCACTCAAAATCGACTTCAAGGATGAGAAGGTCTCTTGCACCTGGGATTCTCCACTCTAACTCCGAGCACCCCTACCTCTGCCTCGACTTCTGCTGCGCACAAGGGCCTATCTGCCTCCCCTCCCCGCAGCCGGAGGAGGTGCCGCTGGTGCCGCCGGTGCCGTAGGTGCAGGTGGAGGCTAAAAGCAAGAAACAGAGTATCAGAACAATGTCAGTGCAAAAGCAATGCAGAATCAGTATGAGTATGGCAAATCAGTATAGTGTGATGCAGAACAGTATGAATATGAAAAAAAAAAATTAGATCAGTCAGATGAATGAGAAAAGGTAGAATACCTGATAATTGTGAAGAGTAAGTAATGTTTCTCTCGTCCGTACCATTTGCACCAAAGAGGCGACCAACTGAAGAAGGTCGTCTACATAATCCACTGGCACTTGTAAATAAGTTTGAACATCAGTATCCAGAAAAAAGAGTATAAAATGCAAACTGCGAGGACTGTAAGGCAAAGTGCATACCTGCTGCACGTCAGGGTCTCTAACTTACCCATGCTCCTCATCTGACGACTCAATCGGAATCTGGTAGGCTGTCCCACTCGGCCGCCAACATGGGATCATAGTTGAAATCATGGGTAGATCGGCTACATGAACAACAGAGGGAGCCCCTCCAGCATGAGGGTCACCCACAAGAATGACACCTCCAGCAGCGAGCATGCCTGCAGCATATCCTATGTGAACTCCGGTCAAGGGTGGCATTAGATGAGTTCGGATGAAGGTAGTGCAATCCCTAACCCCACAGAATAGGTCAACGTCCTATCTTGCCATAAATTGTACGATAGCCTTGACAGGTAGACCATCGACTATCCTCATAGATGGTGGAGGCGGAGCAAGAACAACAAGGGCAGGTGAACCTAGAGTCTAGCGAACAAAATGCTCCCCTAAGTACCAGGTCCAGCAGAAGGGGCCCTCTAGAAAGATCTAAACCCGGGAGGTATCCCAAGACCTTACATACTCGTCCCGTGTCCCAGCTAGTGATTAAGGCTGAAATGTACATCATTGAAACCGTTAATTAGAATCTCTTAACTTCACTTGTTGGTCAAACTGTATATTTTATGTGTGTTGAGTGTCAATCAGGTTATACATCGTCGGAGCATAAAATGAGCAAAAAGTCAGAATTTGGGCAGAGTTGACTTTCCCGCACGTGCGTTGACTTTTCCCGCACGTGCGTTGACTTTCCCGCACGTGCGTTGACTTTTTCTGGGAAAGTCAAACCGACGTTTTAAACCTGTTTGGACGAAATTGGAAGCATAAAAAGACAAGAAAAAGGCTGGATTAGGGTTCTGAAATTGTTTGGACCTAAAGAGGGAGGCTAGGGTTTGCAAAAGAGGAAGAAACAAAAGCCTTCAAAGATGTCTCCCATGGTGATTCCTTCTCCTTCTACTTCCTTCCACTCCTCCATGAGTGGCTAGTCTTCTTTTCTAGGGTTTTGATGAAACCCTAGCCATGTAATTATGTAGTTTTCTCTTTTGATTTTATATTATGTAAGGTTTGAACCATTGTATGGTGTTTTAGAAATTCTTTATATATGATCTTCATTATCTTTTCAAATATTTAACTTTCTGTGATTGTTGAATATTATCCATACATGAGTTTTCTATTCCTTCACATTCAAGGTATGGGACGAACCATGCTACGAGGAACGAGTCGTATCACTACCCTAGTTTAGAGTGAACGATTCGTATTACTTGAGATGGTTCGTGCTCGTACATTGAATGTGATGATCTTCTTGTTAAATGCTTTGAGCTTGTAGTTGTGAAGCATTAATTCGTTCAAACCATAGCATAATTAATTTCAATTGGAAACCCTAATTATGTGGTTAGTGGTGAATTCTCAACCCTAGGATTTTTCCCCAATTTAGTAAATCCAATTTCATTTATTATTGATAATTTAATTCCTTAGTTTAATTTATTTGTTATTAAATTAGGTTATGATCATTCAATCTTTTTATCAAAATTAATTTAGGAATTTAACAATTAAATTAGTTTAATTTCACAATAGTCCCTGTGGATCGATACCTGGACTTGCCATTATTCTGATAGAATTTGGTATAGTTTAGTATTTAATTTTGGTGTGTTCAACGACCCATCAGCTAGCATCACCGCCCATGGCTGCCACGTAATCTGCAAATAGAGAATTCACAATTGTTAATTGTCGTTAGTTGTCAGAGTATGGATGAAAGCAGTAGCAATGAAAATGAAACATAAGTGAGTATGAGTTTTAGATTACCTCATGTGCTGCCACTGTATCGAAGAATCAGCGGTAGTAAGCAAAGACAGTATCACCGCGATGCCGAGGGTGGCACTGGCCATCGTACCGCTGAGAGTAAGGCATAGCAGCCTCTACCTCGTCTCGTGGAACCGGGGCAAGAGCAGGGAAATATACGTAGACCTAGAGCTGCAAGAAAAGATCAGTTTGTGAGTTAACTGGTAGAAACAAAAATAAAGACAGAAAGTGCAAAGCAGAAGGCATAATGTACAACAAAAATAAAGACAGAAAGTGCAAAGTAGAAAGCATAATAAACAAAGAGAAATGAACAAAAAGTGCAATGTGTACCTCCCAGGCTCTCAAGTAGTTGCCAACCTTGTTCCCCTTCTTGCGGGAATCGAAACTCATATAGTCGTATAGGGTGGCGAGGCCAGCGCCACCCCAATCATAGAATCGGGCTCATGGCAACACCATCAAAGCGCTCAGACAGGCCTACAGTATTTCACTTGTTCGTAAACAAGGTGGTACTAAGAAGATATGTTAGGAAGCCCCAGGAGTACTGCTCGATCTTCTCTAAAGTCTCAGGCCGGCTCCCATGGAAATAGTCGTAGAACCAGTTGTATCTCACCATAGCCGGTTTGTCTAGAGGAGAGCGTACCCCAAGCAGATGAATCAAAACGGCCTCTCACTGGCCCATATCTATGTCAAAGGGGATCGAATCACCCCCTACCCGTAGCCCTGTAATCATAGAAAAGTCGGACGGGCTCATCTTCATCTCCCCAGTGGATGAGAAGTGAAAGGAGTTGGTGGTGTCCCATCACCTCTCCACCAAAACGCTAAGTAAAGCTCGGCTCGCCTGAAATTGTGCAAGCCCAGAGCAAAACAGGCTGAAGCTAGCCTCATCAACTAGCTCTCTGACTTGAGTATGGAGTTTCTAGTACCAATCCCTGGCGGTCACCGCTCCGTAGCCTCTCCAAGCAAGGGCATCACCCTGTGATGAAATAACAAGAGAATATGTTAGATGCATAATAAACTAAAAGACTGTAATGAAATATCAAAGCAAGCAAAATGCACAAAAGAAGCAAAGTTTTTTACCTCAACGGCGTCATGGGAGAGGTGAAAGACACTCTCCCTCAAAAGGAAATCCTTTAGCACACCCATGGTGCAGTCGTTAAACCACAACATGCCACTAGAGACCATCTCGTGTGTCCGTGGTTGTAAGTGGCTGGGTCGAATGGCCTCACCCTCAGTGGTGGCAGCCCAAGCTCGTACTCGGGAGGGTAGATCTCCTCCGTTACAAGGTCACAACGATGTCCTCCGCCACTCTGCCGACCCCATCTAGCACTGGTACCTCGTGGGGGGCCCCACCATGTGGAATGTCATCCACTATGAGGAAATATGGTAGTGGTAAGAGAAAATGGCAAAAAATGAGGAAAATATATGAAAAATGCCAAAAGTCAAACCCTAGGAGAGAGAAAAAGTCAAAACTTTGGGAAAAGTACGAAAACCAAGGAAAACCCGTGAGAAATACACCAATAACAATGAAAAACCCAAAAACTTGACCAAAACAAAATCCAATCGATTCAAAGTGAAAAGGGCTAAGAGGGTTTTATGAAAAAAAAGTCGCATGGTTTGTGGGGTAACACGTGTAGGGTGAAAATCTAGAGATATAGCACCTAGAGAGAAAGAGAGAGTGATTTCGATGGATGCATAAGTGAAAGAATGAGCCAAAACCGTGTTTTAAAGACTCGCAACATGAAATCCTCAAACTGCCCCGAAAATGCATCGGGTGGCCGGCCATCCAATTCTTTTGACTAGCCAACCTTTCAGGTGGCCCAGGTGTATTTTTGCTGAAGCCTTGCTTATTTTGTACATGGAGAGTCCTGTATTCATTCCAAAGTGAAGAATTGAAAATTTTGGGTTTGTTTCGAGTTCCGACAAATCCGAAATGTGATTCCGGATGCGTTTCAAGTTCCGTCATTTCTCCGAAGCGGGAAAGTGCCCCTATAGCTTGAGCAAGTTGTATCCTTTTTTAGCATAGGACCTCCAAATTGTAAGTCAGAGATCTTTGTGAAGTGTTTTCAAAATACCGCTTTCTGTTTATCTTTTCAATTATTTTATATGTTATGTTGCATGGAACATGCATCGTATTATATTTCGCATCAATTACAACAATCATAACGCATTATGTTGCATCCATGCGCATCGTGCTTTTCATTTTATCACCCTTGTCACACAAGTGTGATTTGGCCTGTCCCCTCCTTTTTCTTTCTGCGCGAGGACCTTTTGTCTCACTTCCTCTCTGTGTGAAATATAGATTGGCTCGCACTCTTCTCTCTCGGTTAAAACATTCCATCTCTCTGTATGAAATACAGTGAGATATTCCTACTCTCTCTGTATGAAATATAGAGAGATATACATGTTGGTTACACCACCTTTCTTGTCACGTCGGTTAAAACCTTCCCTCTCTCTTTATGAAATACAAAGAGATATACCAGTTGGTTGCACCATCTTTCTTGTTACATCGGTTAAAACCTTCTCTCTCTCTGTATGAAATACAGAGAGATATGTCTATTAGTTACACCATCCTTGTTACCCTTTGGTTAAAACCTTCCCTTTCTCTGTATGAAATACAGAGACGTTTGTTGGTTACATCACCTTCTTGTCCTTTCGCGTGAAATACGTTAGGACATTGCTTTGCTTAGTTACAACATTCCCTCTCTTTGTATGAATTACAGAGAGATACGCCTGTTGGTTACACCACCCTCTTGTCCTTTCACATGAAATGCATTAGGACGTTGCTTTCCCTAGTTACAACCTTCCCTCTCTCCATATGAAATACGGTAAGATACGTCTGTTGGTTGCACCGTCTTTCTCTCTTTCACGAAAAACGTGTTGGAATTGTTATTTGTTTACTCCTTTCCATGTTAAGCACTGTCAAATTTGTTTTGATTTAAGCTTGAGGCTTGTTTCATTCGTATGTTGTCATTCATTTATTGCTCATTGCATTGTTTTGCGTGGTCATAGATTTTTCAAAATAATCGGTTTCGCAAAGCATGTAAGTCCAGTCTTCAATAGTGTATTCTTTGTGCATATCATTTGCCACTTGCCCTTGAACTACGCTGGTTTGATTCCTTGTAAAGGAATACGTAGGTGTAGACACCCCATTTTTGACCGACCTTAAGACTCAGACGTCACCGTTTGTGCACGCGATGATCGCACATGTTTGTGCTCGCTTTGAGTTTCCGGGGCTTTCGGCTGAGCGCCTTGTCTCAGGACCTCTTAACTCTCTTCTTCTTGGTTTGTTTTTGGACCATGTCTTGGTGCCTTTGCCTAGAGGGAGAGGGAGGCCTGTATACCACTTTTTGTAGCTGTAGGCTACTTTTCCCCCTTGTAGGCCACTTGTAGTGGCCCGTAGGCTAGTTTCGGGAGCTTTCGGCTGAGTGCCTTATCTTGGAGTCTCTTGGATCCCTTCCTTTTGGTTTGTTTTTGTGCCATACCTTGTTGCCTCTTGCCTAAGGGAGGGAGAGGCCTTGCCGGCCACTTTTGGCATGTACCGGCCACTTTCTTCCCTTGTAAGCCATTTAAACTGGCCGGCCAGCTAGTGAAAGTGGCCAGCAGGCCACTAAACTGGCCGGCAGCCTTTTTTTTCTCCATTTTAGATATTTGCAGATCTTTTGAGCCAGTTGTGGCTCACTGAACTCATCATTCATACATGTGTATGGAAGGATTGAGCAAGCTTTTTGCTTGCATTGCTCTATAAAAGGGGAGCTTCCTCCCCCTTGAGAAGGGTTCAGATTTTTCAGAGCAGAAATATCCCTCTCTCTCTAGAATTCTCACTCTATCTTTATATTTGTGCTATATTGTGCTTAGAATTGTTGTTTCTTCATACTTTTTCACACAACTACCTAGTTAAACACCTTTAGTTTGGAGCTGAGGTCCATTAGAGTTTCATTTGAGGTCTTTGGAGTGCATTTGGTTCGGAATTATTGCTGAAGTTGCCTCCTTACTGCTGTGCTCCAAGGGTAAGGCACTTGTCCCTTTAAAAGCTTTGTTTTGATTAAGAGCATAGTGTGGACACCCCATTTTTGACCATCCTCAAGATTTGGACGTCATCGTTTAAACACTCGATGATTATCCATGTTTGTGTTCGTTTTGAGTTTCTGAAGGTCTCGGCTGCGCGCCTTGTCTTGGAGCCTCTCAACCTGTCTATTTTGTGCTTGGTTGTGGACCAAGAGCTTGTGGTTTTGTTTCTGAGGAAAGGGGGTGGCTTGTTGGCCAGCCCCACAACCCATCGGCCAGGCCCTGTGCCTATCAGCCATAAGTGTTGGCCGGTCGACACTCTTTTTGGCCGGTCGGCACTCTTTTTGGTCGATCAACCTTCTTTTGGCCGAGACCCCTTTTTCTGTTTTTGCAGATATTTTCCTTCCAGCTGGTACCAGCTGTTGGTCACTTGGTGTATCCTCCATACACGTGTATGGATGGATTCAAACAAGTCCTAGCTTGTTCAAGAAGCTTGGGACTTGGTTTTCTATAAGAATGGAGGCCCCTCTCCCTTTCTAGAGGTTCTGAAAATTGAGATACAAGATATATATCTCTCTCTATATATATTTCTTCCTCTCTCTCTATATTTGTGTGAGTTTGTGCCTTAAAAGTGTGTTTTGTCTTCACTTTTGCACTACAACACCTAGTAGAGCACCATTGCTTTGTCATTGAGGTATTAGAGGACCTTGTTTGGACCCTCAAAGTTTGTTTATTTGGCTCAGAAGTTGCTGTTCTAAAGAGGTTCTTCAAGGGTGAGTCCCTTACCTCTTTAAAGCTTTGTGTTCTTAGCTTATTTAGCCAACTTTGCATGCTTCTTTTGGCTTAGCTTTCAACTGATAAAAGTCTTGTTTTCAAGTGCTTAACATGTTTGTTTAAGGCCTCTTTGGTGTTGGAGGTGGTTTACTCCCTTGCATGCCTTATTTGCTAGGCTTTTGAACCATCTCTTTAGGCCTTTGTTTGGCCTCTTCACCACTGAATTCCA
The DNA here is from genome assembly GCF_055761805.1 of Camellia sinensis. Classification (NCBI taxonomy): domain Eukaryota; kingdom Viridiplantae; phylum Streptophyta; class Magnoliopsida; order Ericales; family Theaceae; genus Camellia; species Camellia sinensis. The sequence goes on from NC_138963.1 coordinate 150,280,080, forward strand.
GAGGAATTTCAGTGGTGGAAAGTGTGTTTTGAGGTCTTAAATAGAAGGGAGTTGTCCCCCCTCCTCCTCTCTTGTATGCTTGTGTTAATGGCTCACCAAGTTGTCATGTTTTTATACCTCTTTGTGGCTCCATTTCAGCATGTTTGAGGCCTTGTTTTGCCATGATATAACACTGTTTTGTCTTGGTTTGATCACATCATGCATGCTCCTTGCACTTGTAATGCAAATCCTCTCACTAGCCTAATATGCATCATGCGTTTGACCATCATTCTAGCGTGCTTTTGGCTCTACTCAAAGAAGCTTTTACTCATGTTGTACCATGCTTAAGCTCTAATTCATGTTGTCTTGGTCATGCATGCATTGCTTTGTATAGCCATAATGCATTCTTGCTTACTAGCTTTGTGTATTGAGTCCACTAGCATGCATTGCTTGGGCTATTTGCATGATTTAGCGCCATTTGTTATGTAATTTCAGTGCATGTAGTATGGCCATACACTCACATGTGTCACTCTTTCAATGCTTTGGAGGGGTTGTGCTCTATGTCTTAAATATGAGCCTATATGCATGCCTTATTGCCTAAGCTTTTGGGCTACCATATCAGTGCATTTTTGGTGTTATTTTGACATGCCACAACTCTGATTTTTGTTGGTGAAGTCATCTCATGCTTGGTTTTGGGGGGGTGTAGTGTACTCCTCTTTGTTGGCCTTGTATGCGTCATGTTTTGTGCTCACCATGCTAACTTGTTTTGGCTTCATTCCATGCATGTTTTGGCCTTATTTTGACCTGTCTTGGGACTGTTTTGGGTCACCTTGGCCCTTTGGTGCTTGCTTGATATGGCCATGGTGTAAGTTCTTTGGCTAGCTTTAAGCTTTGAACCCACTAGCATGCTTTGTTTGTCACATGTGCATGATTTAGCATCCTTTGGAATGTGATTTCAGAGCCTATTTCACTGCCACATTCCCACATTTTCCACTCCTTCAATGTGCTTGAGAGTTGGGGCCTTCATGCTTTGTTTATAAACCAATTGGCATGCATGCTTGTATATACTTTTGAACTTCATTTTCAGCATGCTTTGGGCCATTGTCTTGGCATGCATGAGGCTTGTTTGAGGTTGGTTTGGTCCTTTAAGTGTTGCATTACATAGCCCTTTCCATTGCATTGTTGTTTTCATGTTGTTGCATGACATTGTTGTTTGCGTGTGGTTGAATGCTCATGTTGCTTGCATGTTGTTGTTGCATGTTCATGTTGTTTGCATGTTGCATGCTGCATTCTCTTTGCATGTTTGTTGCATTGCATTGTGTTTGGATCGGATGTTGATCCAAACACGGGGAACGAGGGGCGTTTCATACTTGAAGTGATGAAACGCACCTCATTCCTTAGGTCACCGACACCTTTGATCAGGTATGCTAAGGTGGAGGTTCATCGAGTCTTATGTGGTATTTGTATGCATTCATTAATATTGATTTGTGCAACTTGGCCTCTTTGGCCATCATGCATTGAGATGCGTGATTGGTGGCTCGAGAGTCGAGCACTACACTCCTTTGAGCTCTAAGACATGATAAGGAGTGTGGTTGCACACACATTTTCTTGCAAATACACTGCCATGCCTCTGTTAGTGCTCTGTTGCAGTAAGGGGAGAATTTGCAGGAAGCAGTGGCCGATCGACCACTTAGTCTGCCGATCGGCTATCAAATTTGGCCGATGGCCACTCCTCTTGGTCTACCACTTCTCAACATGTCCATGAGGTGGATCAGAAGTATTTTGGAGGTTAGCACAATTTTCAGAAGTCCAAAACAGTGCAAACAGAGGCATCACGAGGCACGGTAGTGGATTTCCGGGAGGACGCGACCGAGCATACATCATTCATAATTCTGAGGCAGAGATGTGGCAGCCTATTTTGGTTTCTTACTTAGTCAGTTTTGTAACTTAATTAATTTATCTAATTAGTTAAGAGTTTTGTAATAATTAATTAGCTAAGATAGTTAGTTAATTAGTCGGTTTGTATTATTTATTTGGACCCTCCTCCGAGAGGGCGATGTTGTAAATAAGTGTGCGTGTGTGTGATACATTGTAGACACCCCATTTTTGACCGTCCTCAAGACTTGGACATCACCGTTTGAACACCCGGTGATCATCCATGTGCGTGTTCATTTTGAGTTCTCGAAGGTCTCGGCTACGCGCCTTGCCTTAGGATCTCTCAACTTGCTTGTTTTGTGTTTGGTTTGGCACCAAACACTTGTTATTTTGGTTTTGAGGGCAGGGAATGGCTTGTTGGCCATCCCCACACGTCACCGGCCATGGCTTGAGGCCACCGGCCCTGTTTTGTTTCTACCGGCCATTGGTGATGGCCGGTCGGCACTCTTTATGGTCGGCTGACCATTATTTTGGTCAATTTGTCATTTTTGGCTGGCCGACCACTGTTCATCTGCTTTTGGCCGATATTTTATGCCAGCTGTGATAGCTGGCATCCACAATGCCCCCCCTCCATACACGTGTATGGAGGGATTTCCCTCTTGCTTAGCTTGTTTTGTAAGCTTTACAAGATTGGAATTCCTATAAAGGGAGGGCTTCTCCTCCCTCCTCAAGGGTTCCAAAAAGTTCCAGAGGTCTGAAAATTAGGGTTAGGATATTTGTATCTATCTATCTCTATATCTCCCTCTCCTTGCATATTTGTGTATCTTAAAGGTGTTTTTGTTCTTAGTTTTACACTAAGGCACCTAGTGTTACACCATACCTTGGTTGCTGAGGTTCTAAGGGTTCGATTTTAGAGTTTTGAGTTGGGTTTTGATCAAAAGGAGGTGCTGGTCTTGTTGTTCTTGAAGTGTTCTTCAAGGGTAAGAACCTACCCTCTTTATTCCCTATTTTTGCACAAGCTTTTAACCTATCTTGCATTTGTTTTTAAGCTTAACTTATAACTGATAAAAGTTCTGTTTTTAAGTGCTTAAAATAGTTGTTTAAGATCACTTTGTTGTTTGGGGTTGTTTACCCCCTCTTAGGCCTTGTTTGGCCTCATTTTTGTGCCTTTTTTGTGAGATCCGGGACCACCTTGTACTGGCCTTCTCACCACTGAAATCCCTCTGATGGGGATGGTGTTTTGAGGTCCCAAGAAGGAGAGGGCCATCCCCTCTCCTTGTTGTCTTCAATATTTGTCATTTTTGCCTCATGTGTGAGCACCTTTGTTAAGTTCATGTTGACCATGTGTAACAGCGCCCGCGTGGGGACCTCGTGCTACAGTTCGGACTCTCGATTTGTGTCACGGTTCTTAATCTGAACCAAAGAGTCCAAATCTGGCAAATCGTTTTGAGAAACAGATTTTTGAGAAAGTAGTGCCAAACATGGACTGCTTTGCCAGATACAGAGTCGCCACCTAAATATTTTTTATGGGAGAATTTAGGAAACCCTGACTCGGTGCCGAAGGCCACATGTCCGTCATCACCGGAGTTGTCTCGGCTCGGGAGCTTGGGTACGATCGGGGAAGGTCAGCTATGAGCACCCCCTTTCGCCCGGTCCGAAGACCGGCCTCTACTAACCGTGATATCCAATTTTGAAAACGTTATGTGTTCTTAATCCGGTTATTAGCCTAGAATTACTATGTTATGCGCGTAGCAAACAAGTATAGACCAAATCGCCCGAATTGGAACAAAACATTTCAGGTTCGTTTTGAAAATGGTTTGCTACTCGCAAGTAGGCTAAACTGCAGGTTTTGCCACCCTCAAGTGGGCTTTTAGAAAAGATGGTTTTGCCACTATCTAGTGGGCTTTTAAAATTCACAGTTTTAATGTGTTATTCCAATTTAAGCAATTCGACCTCCACCCACAGGCATTCAAACAGTTTATCTCATATAAGCACTTAGCCGCATGGTAAGCATACTGTCATGTTAACATTCACATGCATGCGAGATGCTAAAGCATAAATACTTACATTGTACTCCGTGCCAAAACAATAAACTAGTTAGCAAACATGCATGTCCTAGTTCATGTTATTTTGCCTAATGCAACACATACAAGGTGCAATTCTAGTTAGGCTCGGTTAACCTAGATATGGCATACGATATGCAATCAACTAATTCATGTATTCAATTTTGGAATTTGAAAATACGAATGCGGTTAGCATGATGTACCGAGCCCGGTGCATGTTAACAGATGCATGAATGCACGCATGCATATCATAAGGTATGCTAATTTCAAAAATGCCCTAATCTACCATCATAAGCTGGTAAATAAAAGGGAAGAAAGAAATGGGGATTGGAAGACATACACACACTCACCCACACTTATTACATGTTTACCCTCACTCAGAGGGTTCGAATTAATATTACAGTCCCAAAATAATGAACAAATAAAATTATTACAAAATTTCCTAATTAATTAAAAAAAGAGGAAGCAAAAGAATGAAGAGGGTGGCCACAGCCTCTGCCTCGGGGCGCGCAGATGATGCATGCTCGAATCCGTCCTGCCCGGAAAACCCGTACTATGCTCTTGTCGCCTCTGTTTGTACTGCCTTGTCTTTCTGAAAATTTCCAAAGTGCTGGAACAAGCTCTCTGCATCCTGCAGAGCACCACCGGCCAGACAGAATTGCCACCGGCACTCCAAAATTCCCGTCGGCACTTTATCAGATTCATCGGCACTCCAGATAGTGCCGGTCGGCACTAAATTCTGCCGGTCGGCAGAAACTTCCTGCAATAGACAGTTTGACAGCAAACAGAGGACAGGCAGTGCATAGTATGGAGTTTTTGGACACATGTAAGCATAGTCCTACTTCTTATCATATTTTAGACTCAAAGAAGCATGACTTTCGATCCTTGAATCATCAATGGTACATGATGAGTCAAAGGATCGAATTTGCCATTTGATATGAAAATGCATGCAACAAACAACATGAAAAACCGAGGCCTTATCAAGTTAGAGTCAAAGGTCCCGATGACCGGGAATCAAGGCGCGTTGCATCACTTGAAGTATGAATGGTCCTTGATTCCCGAACTTAGTTTGACACCCCAAACCAAGTAAATGCAATGCATGTAATGCTCAACAAGGCTCAAATACATCATGCCACCAAGATATAAAGCACAACAAACATTATGCAACCAACATGACAAATGTACAATGCTAAGCATACAAGGTACAAAAATGGTGCAAACATGGACCAAATTGACTATGGGATTGATGTGCTACAAAACTTAATGGAACAACTATGCAACAAACATGGAGCAAGCATGCAAGAGGGCTTAAAAATGGCAAAAGGGCAGACCCTTACCCTCCTCAAAACAGTGGCCAAGAGTGCTCAAAATGGTAGACAATCAACTCATGTCAACAAGCAAATTCATGGTCCCAAAGCTAAGGCACACAAGGAGACAACTTACCTTCAATGACATGACCACTCATGGCATGATCAAGACAAGTAAAAACAGAATCTATGCATGCAAAATAGGACCCCAAAAGCTCCTAATATGGCAACTAAGATATCCCCCATGAAGCAAATACACTAAGGCTCATTCTTAGGCATAAGAGGACACACCCTCAAGACATGAAAAAGACCATGCATGCACACATGTAAGCATGATTCTTGGACTAAAATATGACCCTAGATGATGCCAAATCAAGAGGGTAAACACAACCATGCATGCTAGAGGTCAAAATGCTCAAAGCTTCCAAGCCAAAATACAAAGCAACTCTAACAAACATGCTAAACATGACCAAGTTGATAACCAACAGATGTTAAGCATGGAAAAACAATGCTAAATGCTCCATGGAACCAAGCCAACACACACAAAAATCATGGCCTAATCATGGGATGTATTTTTAAGCAAGATGGAGCAATACAAAGCAAATATCACAAGCATACAAGAGGGCCAAATCCGGCCAAAAACAGAGGTTATGTAAGACCTAAGATGCCTAAAAAAGTACTGAAATGAAGCCAAGAAACAACAAGCACACATGCTATCCTTTTGAGCCCAAAAAGCAAGGAAACAAAACCATAAAGGGAGAGGGGTGTCCCTCCCCTATGCAAGACTTCAAACCAACTTTTTGACACTAAAATACACTGATTTTTGGTGATCAAAAGATCAAAATGCTGAAGTGAACGAAACCTTATCAAAAAGGCACCAAAATAGGCCAAACAAGGCCTAAGAGGGTGAGCTTGCAATCTAACCACAAAGTGACCTTAATGAAAGTGTTAGAGCAGGAAAATATGAGTCTTTTTTATGTTATACACAAGAGCCAAAACAATAAACAAAATAGGTAGAAAACCAAAGCAAGTTTGGGGAATAAAAGGGAAGATGCTCACCCTTGAAGAACCCTTGAAGAACAAATGGCCTAACCTCCTTCTTTGGATCAAAACCAGTCCAAAACTCAAGAAACAACTCCCCCAAGTCCCTCAATCTCGGACTAAGGTGTAATAGTGTGTGTAATGGTGCAAAAGTAAGGTAAAACACACCTTTTGGGCCAAGAAACACACACAAGAAGGGAGAGGGAGAGAGGTATAGAGATAATATGTATCTATATCTCTAAAGGCTGATTTTGCTTCTCTTTTTCTAACCTAGAACCAAGAGGAAAGCCTCCCTCTTATAAGGATCCCTCTTGCAAAGCTTATTCAACAAGCTTGGCTAGAGGGAAATCCCTCCATACACATGTATGGAGGGGAAAGGAGTTGGTGCCAGCTATCACAGCTGGCACAAAATATCTCCATAAAGTGGAGGAACAGTGGTCGGCTGCCCAAAAAGGCTATTCCGGCAAAAAACAGTGCCGACCGGCAACATATTATGCCGACCGGCAATAAAGTGTGCCGACCGGCAAACAAAATTGCCGATGGAAGAAAAAGACCAGCCGGTGGCCTCCAGCCACTGCCGGTGGTGTATGGGGATGTCTCACAAGGCATTCCCTGCCCCTCTAAGGCAAAACAAAAGTGTTTGGTGCAAAACCAGACACTAAACAGTCAAGTTCGGGGATCCTGAGGCAAGGCGCGCGAGCCGAGACCTCCGGGAACTCCAAACGAACACAATCATGGATGATCACCGAGTGTTCAAACGGTGACGTCCAAGTCTTGAGGACGGTCAAAAATGGGGTGTCTACACCATGTCTTAGCTAGTATTTGTGGTTGTTTTACTATGATTTACTTCTGTCCAAAGTTGGTTTAGACATACCATGCATGCCTTGTATACTTGTCTTGTAATCCCATGATTTTGCCTTAACATACACCAAGCATTTAGACCACTATGTTTACTTGTTTTGGCCTAACTCCAGGAAACTTTTATCCTTGTTGTAGCATGCTTAAGCTCTGATTTTGGTCTTCATGGCCATGCTTGACTTGCTTTGTATAGCTTCCATGCAAACTAGCTTGTAGGCTTTAAGCATTGAATCCTCTAGCATGCTCTACTTGCATCATTTCAGTGGTTTGACATCACTTATGATGATATTTCAGTCCATATAGCATGCTCAAATGCTTGCATTTATCACCTATTCCGTGCTTTGGATAGTTTGTGTTTTATGCTCCATGTTTGGACCTTTGTGTATGCTTCCATGCTTAGACCATTTAGATGCCATCTAAGTGTGTCTTTGGCCTTATTTTGGTCTGCCTCGGGACTATTTTGAGTCCCTTTGGCCCTTTGAGGCTTGGTTGACATGGTCATGGCTTGAGCCCCTTGGCTACCCTTGAGTTTTGGACTTTGTTGCATACCTTATTTGTATGGTTTGGTTGGTTTGGCACCATCCTTAACATGATTTTAGAGTTTATCAATGCTTGCCATATGTCCATGTTCATCCGTTTTAAGTGTACTTAAAGTTGCTTCTTTATGCTTAAGTATTGGACCATGTATGCATGCATGTTTGTATGTAAATTGGCCTTCATATTCTTAGCATTTTGGCCACTAATTTGGGCTTATTTGAGAGCTGCCCATACTAGTTTAAGACCATCCCCGCATGTTGTTGCATGCTTGCCTAGTATGTTGTCACATACTTGTTTCATGTTTAGTGAATTACATGTTGTAGCATGCTAGTTCAATTGTGCCTCGTTGTGCACTTAATCCATGACATGTTGCATGCTTAGGTTGTAATGCATTTGGCATGCATTCTCTCTTTTAGTCATTTAACATGTTGTTACATGTTTGTACGTTGTCACATGCTTGCATGTTTGCATGCTTCTTTGCATGTTCATGTTGCATACTTAGCTTGCATGCTTAGGATGCATAACATTGTGCATATCATGCATGCCTTGCCTCTTGATCAAGCATGATAGAGGTTGGGTCCTTTATGTGTTTTGTGTGCATTCCATTTGACATTGAAATTGCACACTTTGGCCTCTTGAACCATTATGCATTTGAAATGCGTGATTGGTGGTCCGAGGGTCGAGAACCAAATCCCCTTGAGTTCATAACATGATGGGGAGGTTGGTTGTGCAAACATTTGCTTTAAAATGCATTGCCATGCCTTGTTTGTCCTCTGCTGCTGTCAAAACAGGGTTCTGCAGGAAGATATGGTCGACCGACCATTTTCAGTGCCGATCAACCAATAATTGATGGCCGAGAGAATCATAGATGGTCGATGAGCACTTTACCATAGCCGGTGACCATTCCTCTTGGTCGGTAACCTTCCACAGTGATCAAGGAGTGATGCTGAAGCATCTTTGGGACTTGCGCAGTCTTCAGAGATGCAGAGCAGTGTAAACAGAGGCAGTTTATGCATGGTGGTGGATTTTCGAGCGGAGCCGAGCACGCATGCATTGGACCCTCTTCCCGAGGCTGTTTTACCGCTTTATTAGCTTAGTTAATTTGCTTCACTAGTTAAGTGGTCTGTGACTATTTAATTAGCTTGTTAGTTAGTTAAATTTGTATTATTCTTTTGGTCCCTCCGAGAGAGGGCGAATTGTGTAATAAGTGTGCGTGAGTGTGTGCATGTCTTCTAACCCCACTTCTTTCTCCCTTTTACTTATCTGCTTTCAATGGTTAGTTTTAGGGCACGTTTCAATTAGCATACTTATGATAGCATGTTTACATCATTCATCTGTATTGCATGCACTGGGCTCGGCGCATCATGCTAACTGCATTGTATTTCAATTCCAAGTTGAATACATGTATTGGATTGTCGCACCTCATATGCCATTCTTAGGATAGCCGAGCCTATCTTAGTTGTATTTTTGCATGTGTTGCATTAGCCATCTTAACATGAACTAGGATCATGCATGATTACTAACTAGTTTCTTGTTTTGGCTCGGAGTATACTGTAAGTGTTTATGCTTTAGAATCTCGCATGAGTGTGAATGTTAACATAACAACATGTTTTCCATGAGGCTAATTGCTTAGGTGATATAACCGCCTGTGGGTGAAGGTTGGATTGCTTGAATTGGGATAATTCATTGAAATCCGTGTTTTAGCCTACTTACGAGTAGCAAACTTCAAATCATTTTCCAAACAAACGAATATGCAATGCTTTGTTCCAAATTAGGCGATCTAGTCTATACTTGTTTTGCTGCGCGCATCACATAGTAATTCTAGCTAATTAATCGGAATAAGAACACATGTGCTTTCAAAAACAAGAAATCATGTTTAGTAGTGGCCGATCTTTGATCGAGCAAGCGGCGGTGCTCATAGCTGACCTTCCCCAATCGTACCCAAGTTCCTGAGCCGAGGTAACTTTGGTGATGACGGACACGTGGCCTTAGGCACGAGTCAGGGTTTCCTAAATTCCCCCAAAATAAAACATTTAGGTGGCGACTCTGTATTTGACAAAGCAGTCCATGTTTGACACTTCTTTCTAAAAATCAGTTTTTCAAAACGACTTGCCGGATTTGGACTCTCTGGTGATTTATCGATCTTGCATTGCACTTTGCAAGATTAGATTCAGAACCGTGACATTCGAGTCCGAACTGTAGTGAGCCTAGAATGAACAGAACGGGATTTCCCTCCTGGGACGTTCAGGGACGTCTACATGCATGTCTTCCAATCCCCATTTCTTTCTCCCTTTTACTTATCTGCTTTCGGTGGTTAGTTTTAGGGCATATTTCAATTAGCATCCTTATGCTAGCATGTTTGCATTCATTCATTTGTATTGCATGCACCGGGCTCGGCGCATCATACAAACGGCATTGTATTTCAATTCTAATTTGAATACATGTATCAATTATTGCATTTCACATGACATCTTAGAATAGCCGACCCTATCTTAGTTGCATTTTGCATGTGTTGCATTAGGCATTGTTGACATAGCTAGGATCATGCATTAATTACTAACTAGCTTCTTTTTTGGCTCGGAGTACACTATGAGTGTTTACGCTTTAGCATCATTGCATGCGTGTAAGTGTTGCCATGATTAGCATGCTTGCCATGAGGCTATTTGCTTAACTGATATAACTGTATGAATGCCTGTGGATGAAGGTTGGATTACTTGAATTGGGACAATTCATCAAAATGCGAGTTTTAAGCCCATTTGAAGTGGCAAATCACCTTGCTTTCTAAGCCCACTTGAAAGTGGCAAAATCCGCGTTTTAGCCTACTTGCGAGTAGTAACTTCAAACCATTTTCAAACAAACAAACATGAGATGTTTTGTTCCAAATTGAGCGATCTAGTCTATAGTTATATGCTGTACGCATCACATAGTAAGCTAGCTAATAAACCGGAATAAGAACACATGTGTTTTCAAAAACAACATATCATGTTAGTAGAGGCCGATCTTTGATCGAGCGAGCAGGGGTGTTCATTTCAGGACCTTCCCCTTTCGTACCCAAGTTTTCGAGCCGAGGATACTTTGGTGATGACGGATATATGGCCTTAGGCACGAGTCAGGGTTTCCTAAATTTCCCAAAACAAAATATTTAGGTGGCAACTCTGTAATCTGGCAAAGCAGTCCATGTTTGACACTTCTTGATTAAAATCAATTTTCCAAAACAATTTGCCGGATTTGGACTCTTTGGTGATTTATCAGCCTTATATTACACTTTGTGAGACTAGATTCAGAACCGTGACAGGAGTCTGAACTGTAGTAGCTAAGAACTAACGATTCGTACCCTCGCGCGCGGAGCGGAGTTCCGAGGTGGTCTACAGTTTCTGGCGACTCCGCTGGAGATTTAGAGAACTTGACTCGAACTCATGATATCCTATTTTGTCTACACTTATGTGTTTTTTTGCATTGCATTTGTATTTGGTGCGCCTAGGACACCGTGTTTGCCGTCTGCTATTCCTGAACGGTTTGTCGAAGGCTCGCTTGGAAAAGCGCGCCATAAGGCTGACCGGTTACGGGCTTTGCCACGATGGGAACACAAATTTCAATTTTTACCGAGGCACCCTTTCTGACCATTTAACCTAGTTGCATATCGGAAACTGTAGTGACCATTCCAAACTAGGACAGGTTGCTTACCCGATTATAGGTTGTTTGAAACCGCTGTGTGCGTAGTGAAACCCTAGTTCCTGACAAGATAGGAGAGGGAAACCCTACCCCTCCATAGAGGTGTTTTTGGCTTTTACTTGCTTGATATGTGTTGTCAGAGTGTGTCTCTACAGGTTGTATGTATCAGTTTGCAAGTCTGGGTATCAGGCCTGCGGGCATCAGTTTTTGGAAGAATCAGTTTTACCTGAGGGTATCAGATTGGGGCAGTGATTTGGGGAACAGTGATCAGTATTGAGAACAGTGTGTTCAGCTTACAAATGCTAACTGTGTGTTGTCTTTATTTAAGCCGTTATGTTGTCCGTTTTTTTGTTTATTGTTTCCTTGTTATGCTTTATTTATTTTTTTGCAAGGTAGTTTAGCACAATTGCTTCCGACCAGGAAGATATTCCCCAAGCACTCTGGGTTAGAGGTCGAAGACTTTATCGATCTGAGGATTTGATAGACGGACAACCAGTGTTCTGTTCATTACTCCTGGTTACTAGATGGAGGTTAGTTAGACGCAGTCCATCAGTACAGCGGTTACCAGATTAGTGGTCCTTATCCACCTTGCAAGTGAGTAGTCAGGCTGAGGTTTCAGTTTCTACTGCAGAGAGAGATATACCTGTTGTTCAATTAGATTAGCACCTTATGGCAAGTATGGAGGACATGATGCGTCAGCTCCAAGAGACTATGCAAGCCATGCAGCGGGATGCTGCCCGCCAGGCAGAGTTTGTCGCGCGCCAAGTAGAGGTTGTAGCCCAACAGATAAAGCTGATTGCCAGACTTCAGCAACAACAACCACAACCACAACAAGCCGGAGCATCTGCTTCGCATCCACCCCCACCCCCACCTAGAATTCCAATACTCGGGGACACTGCAAACGTCCAAGAAGACATGGACGCTCCAACAGGGCAAGCCCCGCCACCAATTCTACTGTAGATTTCAAAGACACCGACCTTCTCAACAGATACACCGTTTGAATCTGAGATGGACCAAACCGCTCTGAAGATGAGTAAGCTTGAGAAGCTATTCAAACGGGCCCAAGGGGTCAATTCCATACCGAACATAGAGAATGGATACACTGATTCGGCACTGACTTTGCCGGACCGGTTTAAGATGTCGCACATAGACCGTTTTGACGGTTCAGGCGACCTCATGGTTCATCTGAGGCTCTTCTCAGACATTTTATGCCCGATGGGCCTGACGAGACTCCAAAAACTTTCACTCTTCGGCCGGACCCTGTCGGGTATCGCGGCCATCTCGTACACAAAGTTGGAGGACTCTGTCAAGAGAAGCTGAGAGGAGATGGCTGAGGCCTTTGTAGCTTAATACTCCTACAACACGCAGATCGAGATCACAACTCATGATCTTGAGACAACTAGACAGGAACCGAAAGAGAGCTTCTCTAACTTTGTAACCCATTAGAGGGCCGAAGCTTCTATGATGACCATCAGGCCGATCGACAAGGATCAAATTCGGATGGTTGTGCGCAACCTCCAACCTAAGCTGATGCAAAAGATGATCGTCTTACCCCTTCCTACCTTTGCGGATTTACACGAGATTGGGGTACAAATTGAGGACGCCATGAAACAGGGTCTAATTGACCATGAGAGAGAGTAGCCCAAGAAGGCATTTTCCCGCAGTATGAATGCAGGCACGGGTAATGCTACAGCTGCCAGAACTTCAGATGTGGGCATGGTCACCACCACCTCTCCAAAAACACTTACAGCCACACCATTCACCGGTGCGCCCAGAAGTAGCTCACAAACAGCCAGATATTCACCTCGAGGTCAAAGAACCTTTACTCACTATATATGCCCCTGTCCAAAGCTCTGGGGGTTCTGATCAGGAAAGGGCATTTGAAGCCCCTAGAGCCGCGGCCATTGCCAGACAAACTTCCTCCCTCCCATAACCCAGCTAAATATTGTGTCTTTCACCAATAGCATGGTCACGACACCGACCAGTGCTATAGATTGTGTCATGAGATCCAGGATCTCGTTGACAATAGAGTGATCGTGCCTCCAGAAAAACCAAATATCACAACCAACCCTCTCCCACCACATAACCAAGCTCCACCACCTAAACGCATCAACTTGATCCAAACTGGGGTTGTGTCAGATAACCCTAGTATATATATCACACCTTCCCACCTACCCAAGCCGGAGGTGTTCATCCCGGACAGCATGGATTTGTGCATGTTGAGCACCTCCCAAACCCAACCTGAATTCGGTGGTGGTGACTACCGAACACAGAACAGGGATGACTTTGGGGGCAGATGGGAATGATGATTCAGAGCCTGAGGGGTCTACGAGCTTTGAGTACAACCCGAGTGGTTATATCACATCAACAGATCAGTCTAGGCCGAAGGTAGAGTTGCCTGTTGGGGCAGAGATCTGTGTAGTTCGGGAGGATGGACCTAATCAGGGGTTAGATGACCTGGCAGAGCTGGAAGAAGACATCGCAAATCTGCAGTTCTTTGAAGAGTAGGACTCAGAGGACGTGACGGTCAACTGGTTCGACTTGGATAGGTCAGCAGAGAATACAGGGTGGCTCGATGACCAACCAGATGTTGTTGAAGAATCTCAGCCAGAACAGGGACCGTCAAGAACAGGAACTTCAGCAGTGGCCGGAATGGCTGAGAATCAGGAGAAATCGCCGGAGAGCACCGATGTTATGAATTTTGCTCGGGATCCAGGCTGTTTGAATACAGAAGGTACTGAACAGCAGGCTGTACTGAAGCAGTTTAAGCAAGAAAAGATTGAAAATCTGGAGAGGGCTAGAAAGGCCAAAGCCCTTGTGGAGACGGAATGTGCTGTGAGCACAAGAACAGAATGTGATGTGCGCACAGTAGCAGTTGCAACAGAACCGGACAGGTGTTTGTCGATTGCCGACGGTATGTGGTGGGAAGACGACAACTTACGTCTTGTCCACACCGACGAAGATTAGGAGCAGAACCAACCGAATGATACCTGGTATATTGAAGAGGTAGATCATATGACGAGGAGTGGGCGGTTCTTTAAGCCCCCACACTTGGATCAACCAGAGGCGTCCGGAAAGGACAAAGAAGCGGATAGGCAGAAACAAAAACTGCTCGAGGATGAGGCTGTGCTGAAACAGCTTAAGAAAATCCAAGCAGACATCTCCATCTGGGGACTACTTATGGCCTCAAGAGTTCACAGGCAAGCTGTCCTTTCTGCCATGGACAAGGCGAAACTTTCAATTGACACCACACCCGAACAGTTAGTAGGGTTGGTTTTTTCGAGAGGAGCTTCCCCGACGTTGACCTTCACTGACAAGGAACTGCCGCCTGAGGGCTCATATCATAACAAACCTCTCTACATCTCTGTCAAGTGTAGGGAGAAATGGATACCGGTGGTCCTTGTTGATACAGGATCTACTATCAACGTGTGCCCATCGAGGACGGCATATGCTATCGGGTTGAAGCCCGCAAATTTTGTGCCTACGGCCCAGGTGATACGGGCGTATGACAATACTAGTAGAGAGGTGATGGGGACTGTACAGATTCAGACTCAGGTTGGTCCAGGACAACAGGATATTAACTTTCATGTCTTGGATGTCCCAGTAACCTTCAATCTACTCCTGGGGCGGCCATGGCTGCACCAGGTAAAGGCGGTCTCTTCCGCTCTCCACCAAATGTTGAAGTACCCCCACGAGAAGGGGGTGGTCATCGTTTTTGGGAATTCTTCAATCCATCCACCGCCAAAGGTTTCTATGCCAGTTTTGAAGATTGAGCATGGCGCGGAGGATGTGTTTTTGTCAGGGTTTACCCTAGCCGAGGCCCGGGTTGTACAGAACATACTAGCTGTTGATGAGGGGCTATACGTCAGCACATAGTCTGTCTACCTTATGAACAAGCTCCAGCATATCCCCGGGATAGGATTAGGGCATTGCAGCATCGGTCGAAGTGCCATATAGCCCATATACCTTTAGCTTAGGTTATCTGCCTACCAAAGAGGATTGGGCCAGGAAAGGAAAAGAGATGGCTGGAAGAGCCAGAGAAAAGCAAGCTAGGAAGCCTTATGAGTTGGTGCACCGGCCTATCCAGGGGACCCTGAACAGACGCTTTGTCCGGGAAGGGGAAGACTTCCCATTCTACGGCTTCCCAGAGCCATGGCTAAATGCAGAGAGGCGGTGCCTGCCGGGATTCGAGATTTTCTTTGACTTGCAACTATCTAGGGATGACGTTGCCGAAGAGCAGACAAACCCACCAGCTGAGGCTGAGCAGTTCAAGGAGGATTCCGAGAATACAGAGATTGAAATGGGGGTAGCACTGGCTTGTCTACTCTCAGATCCTCAGATCGCACAGGAGTGCTTGGGGGATACCTTCTCGGTGTCCATGATCAGGAATGAAGCGGCTGTGAGCCCATCTTCAAACATTCTAGATGCATCCATCGCACCCTCCCTCGTCTGGCAATACGAGGAGGGCTTTTTATCGAGTAGCACCAGGTTAGGTAGTGAGCCGGAATCTGATTCCACCGAGTCTGTGGAGTCGGAATCAGGTTCCAGCTCGTCTGAGTCTAAGTCCGATATTCTTGGGGGTGACAACCCAGATGCCACTGTCCTGTCCAGGTCATCTTTTTCTTTTTCCTTTGAGTCTGTTGTAATAGAGGAATCAGGCGAACTGGATGTTATTAATGAGAATGGTATGGCTGTGTCTTTCGAGTACTTTTCTGTGCCTTTAATTTATTGCATTAATCAAGATTTTCAAAATTTTGATGAAAATGATGAGGAAGAAATTCCTCCGGTTTTGCAATATTTGCTTGATCAAGAGCAGGAGAGGTTTGTTAAACCCTTGGTTGATGAAATCACCACAATTAATGTTGGTACTGAGAAGGACCCGTGGCTGGTCTAGATCAAGTCTGCGTTGTCTTCGGAGGTGTGACGCCCCGATTCTACACTATTGGTTGCAGTCAAGGGAGAGTCACTAATGAGTCCTATGGTCAATAACCAAATAAGATCCCAGATCACCGGAGGAGTTAAATTAGCCTCCCTTCTAAGTCCAGCTTTCTTAGGCAGCACACTACCCTTTTGACAGATCTTAAAAGGTATTGACACAAGGTCTCATAAGTAACAATAGGATTCACACATAGAATATAAATACATAACAACCACAATATATATATATATATATATATTCTTAATTCAAAAGATGGTTTCATTACATTACATCCCAAAAGAAAGCTTAAATCTTTAAATGGGTCTTTACAAAACATCCAAAAGAAAACTTCTAATTTTTCTAGGATAGCCAAAAGTCTTCAAAAGTTTCAGGCTCGTCGTCTCCAGCTATGAGTTCCGCTTCGTCACCTAGCATGATACGCTGTGAGCTTTGAATGCCCAGTAAACACACACACACCCTACCCCTTTTTCCCAGTCCAATACACAATCACAATTATAACATCAAGTAATAAAGCATGATACTCAAATAAATAAGTAAAGAGTTAGGTCAGATGTTAGTAAACTAGAAATGCCCCAAAGAGATTTCGTCCTCCCAACCACAAAAATCAGACGCGGATTATTCGATATGCCCCCTCTTTTGCTGCTTTGTTGCAGACCTAACCTCGGATGCCTACCAACGATTATGTACCGTGTAGCGCCAACCGCAGGGCCTCAAAAGAGACGGTAAAATAGGGCCTTGTTCAAATCCCTCGTCACACCAAATCACCTAGGGTCCGAATACAACCGCTCCGTTCAAGGGTTCCGAAAACCACTTGCGCAAGACTTTAAGTTTCAAATAGGGATCGCATCCCAACAATCCATATATCACATATTCTCATCTTTTCATTAATCAAGTGCTCGAAAACCCAATACCCTCCCAATTAGGTTTCCCCTTAAATTAAATGTTTTAAATCAAGTTAATCCAACTTACAAGACAATAATATCCACATAGGCATGCATCCATAAAGCGAGGAAGATAAATAACATAACCATAACACATACAATATCATGCCAAGATATGATCATAAGCTAATAAACATTTTTATGAATACAAGGGCATAAAACATCCATGCATAACAAATTTTCCAGATTTAGCATCACATAAAGATTAAAATGAAAGGACTATTTTAGATCTTCCACCGGACTTGGTCTTCCTATGGTTCATAGAGAAATTGATCTAGTTTCTAGAACATTTTTCGGAAATGGGATTACTTTTCCAGATTTTAAGTTATTTTGAAAAATAGTCCAGTGCAGTCTAGAATCTGTCCAGAATCTGTCCAGATCCGTCGATCGTTACGAAAACTTGATTTTATTGCAAACCGCTTAATGTTTTTCGATGAAAACAATTTTAGTTGAAAGCTAACTCCTTAAGGAAGGTTTTGACATAAAATATAGGTCCAGAATATTTTTTTACATTTTTCTGGAATATTTGAAAGTGGGCTGCAAAAAAAAATTCTAAGGTAGACTGTCCAAAACATGAAGATTTGTGAGGAAAGGGTTCCACCAAGGGAAAGTTTTCATTTATTTTGTGAATAAAACATGCTAACTAACATATATTTACTCAGAAAGTTTGCTTGAAAGTGTGCCTTGGAAAGTTGAGAGATCGGTAACAAAAGAGGATGGTTTTGTGCCAAAAAGGGGAAAATACAAGAGAGATGGAATCAATACTCAAATCTTAGTATTTTTAACATAAGAACTCTTTAATGATAGATCTGAAACACATTATTTGGAGACACGTATTGAAAGAAGGAAAATAAAAGAGAAGTTATGCTTGTGGCTTACTTGGTAATTTTGCACAAGAATGCTCTCTTCTCCCTTCCTCTCCTTCTCTAGACTCCTTTCTCTCTTGCTCTCCTCCCTCTCCCTAACCTAATGTGTGTATGTGGGTGTGGTGTTTGTGCTTTGCCAAGCTAGGGGAGGTTGATATTTATAGACAACTTTTGATGTAAAATGTCCTAAAAGCCCATTAGTTGGAAATAGGTGGAAAGGTTAGGATTTGTTTGGATTCTAAGGAAATGGAAGGGATTTGGGAGGCTTGGTCAATGATTTAGGCAACACTTAGTTAAAAGGGAACTAGTTTGGAATTAGCACCCTAGGTCTAGGTACTAGGTTGGTGGTTTTTTCTAAAAGTTCATGATGATGTTTCTTGGAAATTGATTTCTCACTTTCTTCTAGGAAGGCTAGGCATAGGAAAGGGCGAAGGGAAATTTTTTTAATTATTTTATGTCCTAGGCACATTCCTCAAGGTGTATACATATATATATATATATATATAAAGTTGATGGTACTTCAAGGTACAAGGTACAAGTACTAGTTTTTGGAGCAAGTTTTGAATTTAATTAAAGGGTGAGGGCTTGGAGTTAAATACATGTAACTTATGTAAAATTAAATTAGGTTAGGGATCTTATTCCGGTTTGGAAAATTCTTGTTTCGATGAAAATAAAAATAGTAATGCCAACTGTCAAGATTCGAATTAATTCAAGTAACCGAGGGGCTTTAAGAAATAATTCAAACATTAGGGTCTTAAAAGTAAATACTTATTTTGGGGGCTTCACAGGAGGAGCGCGAGCGCTTAGTCGCTTTATTAAAAGATTTCAAAGAGGTTTTCATGTGGTCCTACGAAGACATGCTTGGAATCGATCTTGAGATTGTACAGCACCGGATCCCTCTTGACCCAAAGGCCTGACCTGTTAAGTAGAACCTCCGAAGGATCTGCCCAGACTGGGCTCTGAAGATCAAAGCAGAGGTCACCAAGCAAATTGACGCAGGGTTCCTGCTGGTATCTGAATACCCAACTTGGTTGGCCAATATAGTTCTGGTACCAAAGAAGGACGGCGGAATTCGAGTATGTGTGGACTTCAGGGATTTGAACAAAGCCAGTCTGAAGGACGACTTTCCTCTGCCGCATATCGACGAATTACTGGACTTCACTGCTGGGCATGCGCTGCTCTCATTCATGGATGGGTTTTCAGGCTACAATCAGATTCTGATGGCACCTGAAGACCGGGAGAAGACTGCTTTCACCACACCGTGGGGAACCTATTGTTATAGGGTAATGCCATTTGGGCTAAAGAACAATGGGGCTACGTATCAATGGGCTGCGACCACAATTTTGCACGACATGATCCATAAAGAGGTTGAGGTGTACGTAGACGACATGATTGTCAAGTCCAAGGAAAGAGAGGGCCACTACACCGCCTTGCAAAAATTCTTCCAACAGATCAGAGAGTATCAGTTGCGGCTGAATCCTCAGAAATGTACATTTGGTGTTACAGCAGGGAAAATGCTGGGGTTCTTGATCACACAAAGGGCCATCGAAGTCAACCCTTCCAAAATCAAGGCCATCTTAGAAATGTCACCACCGAGGACTGAGAAGGAGGTGTGAGGCTTTCTAGGTAAAGTACAATTCATAAGACGGTTTATTGCAAAATTAACCTTGACTTGTGAACCACTCTTTGGTCTCCTGAAGAAAGGAAAGAAGTTCTAATGGGACGACTGATGCCAAGTTGCTTTCGAGCAGATCAAGCAATATTTACAAAATCCACCTGTGTTGTCATCGCCTGAGTCGGGGAAACCGTTGATTCTATACCTTTCAGTGACTGAAACTACAATGGGCTACATGTTTGCGCAGGAGTCTGAGGACAAAGTAGAGAAGGCTATCTACTACCTGAGCAAGAAAATGCTGGATTACGAGACCCGCTACACTCCGTTGGAGAAGGCTTGTCTTGCCTTAGTATGGGCTACTAGGAAGCTGAGGCACTACCTATTAGCTCACTCTATAATACTGGTTTCGAGATTAGATCCCATCAAATATCTTTTTCAGAAACCGGCACTTACGGGTAGGCTAGCCCATTGGTTACTTCTACTTTTCGAATTCAATCTAAAGTACATGATGCGCAAGTTAGTAAAAGGGAGAGCGGTAGCGGAGTTCCTAGCCGATCACCCAGTTGAAGGAGATGAAGCAATTGAGTATCTGTTCCCAGACGAGGCCATTCTGCATGTCGAAGAAGATACTTGGACGATGTACTTTGACGGAGCGTCAAACCAATATGGGTATGGGATAGGGGTGTTGCTAATAGCACCCGACAATTCCCGCATACCCCTAGCATTCAAACTCCGTTTCAAAGTGTCGAACAATGAGGCAGAGTATAAGGCATGTATTGCTGGACTAGAAGCCGTCCTAGAACTAGGGGCAAAATGGTTGGATGTCATCAGGGACTCGAATCTTGTTGTATCTCAAGCTAAAGGAGATTAGAAAGTTAAAGAAGAAAAAATGAGAATCTATCACTAGACCTTGGACGTTCTGATTCTCGGTTTGAGAAGCTGAATTTCGCCCATCTGTTAAGAGAGAACAACAGGTTCGCTGATTCATTAGCAACTCTATCTTCTATGATAGACATCCCTTTCAGAGTCTGAATGCGTCTGATCATCATCGAACAAAAATTTGTGCCGGCCTACGAGCTGATTGCTGCCATAGATGAAGTACAAGATGAGAATCCCTGGAATTACAATGTCTAGAACTTCTTGGAAAAAGAGGCGTATCCATTAGAGGCAAATGCCAAAGATAAGAGAGCAATTCGAAGAATAGCTGCTCAGTTCATCGTCTGCGGGGGTAAACTATACAAGAGGGGTCATCTCGGGATGCATAAACTGTGTGTTGATGCTGAAGAATCCAAGCGCCTGATGGAGGTCATCTATGGAGAAGAGTGCAGAGTGCACATGAACGGGGTGATGCTAGCTCGGAAGATCCTTAGACAGGGTTATTACTGGTCCACCATGGAGGAGGATTGTATTGGCTTTGTTCGGAGATGCCATAAATGTCAGATCCATGCAAATCGCATGAACATTCCACTGTCGAAGCTGTACAACATGACTTCGCCATGGCCGTTTTCAGTCTAGGGGATTGCTGTGATTGGGGTTGTCACTTCGAAGGGGTCCAACGGGCATGAGTACATTCTGGTAGCGATAGACTACTTCACGAAGTGGGTTGAGGCCTAATCTTACACGGTGTTGAAGGCATCACATGTTGCTAAGCTCATCAGGAACAACATCATCTGTCGCGACGGGGTCCCGAATGAGATTATTTCGGATAATGGTTCCCACTTCAAGAATGAGGTGATCGACTTATTGGAGAAGTACAACGTGGTTTTTTATAAGTCATCTACATATTGGCCGCAAACCAACAGAGCAGTTGAGGCCGCCAACAAGAACATCAAGCATATTTTGTAGAAGACGGTAGAAACCTACAAGGACTGGCCAGATAAGCTGTCATTCGCTCTTTGGGGCTACCAGACTTCAATTCAAACTTTTACTGGGGCAACTCCGTATTCCTTGGTTTCTGGGATGGAGGTTGTTCTGTTTATCGATGTTGAGGTTTCGTCATTACGGGTATTGGCTGAGTGTCAGATAGCTGAGGCAGATTGGCAGCAAAGCAAGTTCGAAAAACTCATGCTCTTTGATGAAAGAAGGCTGAAAGCACTGTATCATATCCAGGGTTATCAACGAAGGATTGCCAGGGCTTTCAACAAAAAAGTTAAGTCCAGGAATTTGAAAGAGGGGGATCTTGTGCTCAAAGACAACAGAGCTCCCATCCACGACCTTAGGGGCAAGTTCAGACCTAATTGGACTGGTCCCTACATCATCAAGTCCATCTGGTCGAGTGGAGCTGTCGTTCTGATGGACCTAGATGGCCTAGAGTTCTCCCAGCCGATCAACATAGACAAGTTGAAGAAATACTTTCCCTGAGTGGCTCGCTAGGCCGAAAACCCGAAAGGGCGACCTAGGCAAAAGTTAGAGCACAAGGTTGAAAACCCAGAAAGGGCGACCTTGGCAAAAGTTAGTGTGCAAAATGAGAGTGTTAATACACGAGTGAACCTGAACCGAACTACGTAAGGCTTGATTCCCATCTTTGGGATACGTAGGCAACTTCATTCTGAAGTCCAGCCATAAACACTTCCAAATCAACTTTGTCCGTGTGATCTTGTTAGTCATCTTTGTCTATTCTGTATCCAAAAGCCGGTTGTGATCTCCAGTGCAGTGCTATTCAGACTAGGGGCAACTTTCCAGTTGCTGGGATCCGGGATTGTACATCTCAGTGATAGATCTCGGACGTGTCCAATTGTAATCCATATCGAAAATGGTTTTAAA
This sequence comes from Camellia sinensis, assembly GCF_055761805.1. Taxonomy (NCBI): domain Eukaryota; kingdom Viridiplantae; phylum Streptophyta; class Magnoliopsida; order Ericales; family Theaceae; genus Camellia; species Camellia sinensis. The sequence goes on from NC_138963.1 coordinate 150,302,536, forward strand.
AAGTTTTAATAAAAGTTGATTTTGCTCAAATTAATCTTTTTACGACTTAGACCATTTTTGGAACAAATGAAAAATTTTTAGTACCCACAACCTTCAATTACATTGATTTCAGTACAGAGTTCTCCTACTCTTGATTACAAATTGAAGTTGCTTTTTATTACATTCATAAAGAAAACTTGAAAGCACTGATTAAAGCAAATAAACTCGGGGCATAGTCAGGTATTCCTGCGTCCCCTCCCAGAGCTTGTGAAAGCTTCTGACGCCAAAGTAGGCCCAATCTGCACCTCTTGATCGAGCCAAGCTATGCACCCGTCAGAGAGGGTGCAACTGAAAGTAAGAGCGGGGGCCAAAAGCTCTCTCATCCTCCATGCTGCGGCATACCGAGCTAGCTGTGCGCCTCAGACTGGAAATGTAGCAGGGTACTCTATCCCTCCTTCCGGACAAGTCTGATCATGTCCAAACTAGTGCCAGAATCGGAATGGGAAATAAAGGACACATTGTGTCAGGCCAATCAACTGAATCCCGGGCTGGCAAGACAGGCCGTAACTCATTGCCGGCCAATTGAGCCAAGGGCAACGCCAAGCAATGCGATCTGCAGATAGACTGCACATCCATTTGCACCACCACCCCTCATCTGGGGCATCGACTAGATGTCGGTGGAAGAAATAGCTGCGAGTTGAATATGCTAGACATGAGTCCACAACCTTCAACTTATCCATCAATCATATCTGGGGAGGGATGAAAAATGAGAGATTAAAGAATAGAGGTGTGTACGTAGAGAGAAAAGTGAGAAAAGGGTTTTGAGAGAAAAACTGAGCCTGAGGCCTGAGTGATGTGAGAAATATATGCGAGATAGGGTGGGAAACATTACCTGTAGCAGTAGTGGACTCCCCGCGAATCTAGTCGTCTCCCGGCGATGGAAAGCATCCAAACCCATCAATGTCTCGGCTAGTGTCATGGCAATGCAGCTTTTTCCCTCTTTCAAGCCCTCGGCAACCTTAATCAAACGAGCGCTAAACCCACCGGAGCCTGGGGTAAGCAAGAAACGAGACAACATGCATAAGCAAACGCACGTTGCCGAAAACCCTGCCAGTAATGATCGTCGCGGTCACCGGCATCATAAAACCGATGAATCAAGCTGGGGATGTCCAATTCCCTGTCGCGGATCACAGACCGAGCATCATGCAAAGTGAGTCCACACATCCGTCCTAAGGCTTGGATGTGACCAAAACAGAGTTGGGGCAAGATCTCTTCCTCGCGCTCGAATTCCATCAAAGCTTGGAAGTCTTCGAAAGTGGGGCACAACTCTTGTCCGCCAAAACTAAAAACATGAGTTACCGGATTCCAACACCTAGCCGCGACATGGAGGAAAGGAAAACGCAGCGGAGTGCAGCTCAACATGAATAGTGCATTTATGCCGAAGCCCCGAAAATTCAGCTTTTCCGAGCCATCCAAGTTAGCAATCCAATTTGTGAGATTTTGGACAAGAAATGCCTCCATTTGGTGCAAAAACAGAGTTGAAATTGAGAAACTACGAAGCTGGGGCTTTTGTAGAAGATAAGGTGTTGAGTGGAAGACAGGTGGCAGCATTCTGGAGGTTCTCATCATTAGTGGCCGACCGGCCAATTTGATGGCCGACCGACCATCTTTTTAGCTGATCGGCTAGTTTTTATAACCGATAGCCCTTTATGATCGCCAATGGCCTCCCACCTTGGCCGATGGCCTCTCATTTTGTTCTCTAAGCTATCCATGTGTTGGCAATGTTGAGAACTTGTGACTTGTTCCACTTCGAATGCCTTTCGGTGACGATTTTGCAAAATTGCGCCTGTGTTACTTCAATTTGTTTATCGAGTTGTTGTATTTTGTTTATCGACTTGTATTTTGCGTTGATTAAAGTTCTTGTCTTGCTTATCGAGTTGTATTTATATTTGGTTAGTATGTCAAGTCCTGTTTTGCTTATCGAGTTGTTTTGGTCTTTTAGTTGTCCATTGGTTCACTACTTGGTGAAGGCAATGCAATTCGAGTGTATGGTTTTCAAACAAAGTTCAATCTCATTTACATGTTGTGTAATGTAACGCGATGCGATGTAAAATGTAACACTTTTTCAATCAAAAAAGGCCGTTTTCTTTCCATCATCATTTCTTTTGCAAAAAAGTACAAAGTTTTAAAGAACATAAGTCTACCTAACGCAGTACAATGTGCAAAAAATACTAGCAAAAAAGAAAATAAAGCAAAAAACAAAACATCTAAATCAGCATCCAAATCGGCGCCAGCCGCCTCAAGTGCGGGAATCTCTCCTCGTCCTCTTCCTGGATAAAGGTCCAGGATCACCACTGTCAGCTCCGCTGCCAGAGTCTGAACCCGAGCCGTCTCTAGCCTTATCTCCATCCTGAGACGACTTTGACTGTGGGCTCAATGCCTTCCCCTCAGACTCATTGTCGTTTGGGGCAGGCGCCCGTGAACTACTCCCGGTCTGAGTACGTCCAGCTTTGCTGCAGCTGGGCGCTGGAGTCCTTCACCTTGCACTCCCAGCTGCTTGGGAGGTACTGATGGTCCCGCTGGGGCACCCACTGTGGCTGGTATCTGGAATGGGCCTGAAAAAGAACATTTGGCAAATGCATCAGTTATGCTATGCGAAGTTGAGTGGGGTATCAAATGCAGTGTATGATTACAGTGTATGAACGCTGTGAGCAGTATATGAGATACAGTGTGTCAGTGCCGTGAGTGGTATATGAGTATGATGTGTCAAATGTAGTATTGATAATGTGGTGCGTCAGATCAGTATGGAGTAGATTATGTAGAGTTTTGGGACTAAGGTTGAAAGAACTTACTAGGATATCGTAAATACTCAGCAGGTCCATACTCCTCTGCAGCATCCCCATCACTGAAGCCGACAGCTTTAGAGCCTGCCCAGTGTACTCTATCAAAGCCTGCAAAACTGTTGAGGCAATTAGTAATCTGTGGGATATCAACTAAAATGAAATAAATGTACAGAATGAAAAACATTGCACGTACCGGGGTTGAGCCTCGAACTCCAACGAGCTCATGATCAGCCAGAGGAGGAAGATGGGTATCTGATAAGTCTCTTCAGCCTGTCCTCGGCATGTCATGGTAGTGAGCAGGTCTAGCCACTCTGCTCTCTGTCCCCTCCGGGAACCCCTTCTGCCACGGGCCTGGGTCGCCCTTGATGCTCCCACTCCTCTTGCTGGGGCTGCAGGTCTCTCTCTCCCACCTCGGTGAACATTGGCCAGAGGCCGCATGAGATGTGTTTGAATGAAGACGATGTAGTCACCATCATCTCTAAAGAAGTCAACATCGTTGTATGCCTCATATACGAGGAAGGCAGCATCAGGACTATCAGCTCAGGCAAACCAAGGCTCTATTACAGGAAGTGCTCACCTAGGTACCACGCTCGGCAGACCGGACCCTCAAGCAAAACCCGAATCGAGCAGTCTCCCGAGAGCCCATATACTGGTCTCTAACTGCGTCTGGCAGCACTGCCCAGGGTTGCCAGGTGATCTGCAAATGACAGGATATACAGGTTGTTATCTGCTATCGAAAGTGAAATGTAAAGCAAAATTCAAATAAACTGTAAGGTTTGAAATACCTCTGCTGCGGCTATAGTGTCAAAATATTTGCGGAATAACAAGAAAGACTCTTGCGGCCTCCGCTCGTATCTCTCATCGAACCGATGTGAATATGGAACCATGGGGGGCATCTCCACCTTCGGCTCTGGAGCAAGTCTCGGGAAGTAGGCATACACCCATAACTACAGAATGTGAAAAGGCAATAATGAGTATGTTTATCAGTAAAGCAGAATACAGATAAAGCAGAAATCAAAGAATGATGTGCAGTGTATCGTGCAATGTGTGAAGTGCCATATGCAGTGTGTGCAGTGTATAGCCAGTGTAAAGCAGATTGCGTGTATGTAGTGTGTGTGGTATACAGACAATGTAAAGTAGAGCTGTAAAAACAGAAGGGAAAAAGGTACCTCCCAGGCTCGCCAGTAGCCTCCTAACAGATGCTCGCTCCGGCGAGATGAGGAGCTCATGTATCCGTACAGTGTGGCCAATCCTGCGCCGCCGGCTCCGGGTCACGTCCACCAGCACGCTCAACAGATAGAGGCCAACAGTGTTCACCCGGTCGGCGAAGAGAGTAGTGCCCAACATGAACATAAGGAACCCCCGGGCATAGTGCTCGTCCTCTTCTCGGGTCGTCAGTGTCTCTCCTCTTAACTGGTCCTCGAACCATGAATATCTCACGAACCCTGGTCGGGAGAGAGGTGGGCAAGTACCGAGCAAAAAGATCTGGACATCATCCCACTCGCCCATATCAGTGTCGAAGGGGATCGAATCACCCCTTACTCCGATACCGGTGAGCAGGAAGAAGTCGAATGGAGTCATCGTCATCCCCCCTGTTGTCGAGAGGTGGAAGGAATCGGTGGTGTCCCACCACCTCTCCACTAGCGCGCCTAGAAGAGGCCTACTCGTAGTAAGGCACGAGAGTCCCATGCAGAAAATGTCAAAACCGGCCTCGTCGACGATATGGCGGACCTCATCGAGTAGCTCCATGTACCAACCTCGGGAAATGGTGTTCCCATAACCTCGGAAGGCATGAGAATATCCCTATGTTCAAGGCAAACAGATGCGAAGCAGTGTCAGAAATACAGTGTTTGAATGTGTTCAGAATTGATAAAAATGCAGTGTGTGTGCATATGTTCGAGTTGACACAGATATCATGTATGAATGTGCGCAGAGTGAACTAAGCATATGATGTACAAGTGTGTTCGGGTTAATTAGATGAACAGTGATATTGGCTATCCAAGACATATAACCTACATCGCTGAAAGTAAAAGGGAAGAGTATACCTCAGCGGCACCGTAGGATAGGTGTGAGTCTAGCTCGCGTAGCAGGAGGTCCTCCGGAGCACCTAACATGAAGCTCCTAAACTGGCGAATGCTGTCAGGAGGCAACACATGTACCTCGGACTGGTACGTCGCCGGGTCGAAGGGCCGAACACTGAGCGGCAAGAGCTCGAACTCGGGATCCATCTCCATCCCTGGAGGAGCCCCACCCTCTGGAATGTCATACGCCATCTCAAGAAGAGGGAGAAAATGGTCGAAGGTGTGGAAAATGGCCAAGAATGCCAAAAGTCAACTGAAAGTCAACCTCGAGGGGTAAAAAATAGAGGAAAATGTCAAGGCTCGGAAGGGGGCACGAAAATCAAGGATAACTTGGGGGAAACAAACCCCAAGTGATAGAAATCAACAATGTGGCACCGAAATCACGTTTCAATCGGTTCAAAACGTTGAGAACAACGAGGGTTTCGCGAATCGAAAGTTGTGGGACACTTGGAAAAGTGTGTAAAGCTCGGATCGAAGGAAGAAAAGTGATCTAGAGACAGAGGGAAATGTTTTTTGGCAAAGAGAAAGTGAAAGAATAGGGTTTTGAACCCTATACTTAAAGACCTGAGGCAAATGGACAAAACTACCCCGAATCTGTCACTTTTGGCTAATCGACCAATTTGTTAGCCAATCGGCTAAATTATTGGTTGATAAGATTGTTTGATGGCCAATGGCTAGCCGATGGATCCTCTTGTGGCCGATGAACCTCTAATACCCTTGTTTTGGGTTTTTCTGCGAATCTTGTGCCCTTATATCTCAAGAAAGTGTAAGAAAATACACTTTTGAAGCTTACACGGCCTCCGTGGTGACCTCGAACCGTGTCTTCTAGTGCGTGGCTGTAGACACCCCATTTTTGACCATCCTCAAGACTTGGACGTCACCGTTTGAACACTCGGTGATCATCCATGTTTGTGTTCGTTTGGAGTTCCCGGAGGTCTCGGCTTGCGCGCCTTGCCTCAGGATCTCCGAACTCGACTGTTTAGTGTCTGGTTTTGCACCAAACACTTGTGTTTTGCCTTGGAGGGGCAGGGAATACCTTGTGAGGCATCCCCACACATCACCGGCCATGGCCAGAGGCCACCGGCTGGTGTTTTGTTGCCATCGGCAATGTGTATTGCCGGTCAGCACTCTTTGTTGCCGGTCAACAGTCCATTTTGTCAAAATGGCAATTTTGGGCAGCCGACTACTGTTCATCTGCTTTTGCAGATATTTTAAAATAGCTATATGGCATTTTGTTTCCCTCCATGTATGGAGGGATGACTTCCTTGTTAGCTTACCTTGTAAGCTTTACAAGATTGTCTCCTCTATAAGAGAAGCCCTCCTCTCTTGGCCATAGGGTTAGACATTTTAGAGAGAAAAGTGGTGTGAGAGCTCTGGTTTTAGGTTTAGGGTTCCATACATATTTTATCTCTATACCTCTCTCTCATTTGGCCTTTGTGTGTGTATAAGTGTGTTTGTGTCTTACTATTGCACACAAACACATAGTGTTACACCTTTTCTTGTTTCTTGAAGGGCCAGAGGTTTGTTCTTGAAGCTTTAGAGTTGTTTTGAGCTCAAAGAAGTTGCTGGAGCTTCATTTGTGAAGAGGGTCTTCAAGGGTAACAATCTTGCCCTTTTATTCCCCATTTTTGTATTGTATTTTTGCCTATCTTAGAACTGTTTTTGAGCTTAGTGTATAATATAAAAAATTTCTGTTTTTGAGCCCTCTAAATAATTTGTTTAGAGTGTTTTGTGGTTTGGAGGTGTTTGACCCCTCTTAGGCCTTGAGAGGCCCCATTTTGTGCCATTTCGAGTGAGCTCCGGGACTTTGGTGTTTGGGCCTCCTCACCACTGAAATCTTGAGGGATTTCAGTGGTAAGGATGGTGCCTTGAAGTCCCAAGAAGGAGAGGGCCACCCCCTCTCCTTGTTGTCCTTGAAATGGACCATTTTTGGCCTCTTGAGGAAGCACCTAGCTAAGCTTCATGTTGACCATGCCTTTGCTGATTTTTGTGCTTATTATATCATAATATGCCTCTGTTTTTTGTTGGTTTTGGTACACCATGCATGCTTAGCATACCTACCTTGTAATGCCATGCGTAGGCCTTAATATGCCTTAGGTTGTTAGCCCTTGTTCTAGCATATTTTAGGCCTAGCTTTGTGAAGCTTTAGTGCATGTTTTTGTATGCTTTAGCTCTGTTTTAAATTGCTTGAGTCATACTTGCTATGTATGGCATAGGCCCTTTGCATTGTCGGTTTGTTAGCCTTAAGTTTTGGGTCTTTATTGCATGCTTAGCCTATCTTGTTTGCTTGGTTTGGCACCATCTCAACATGATTCCAGAGCTTACATTGCATGTCATTAGTCCATGCTTAGCCTCTTTTAAATGTGCTTGAAAGTTGCCTTTGTTTGCTTAAGTATAGGCCCATTAACATGTGCATGTGTGCAAGTGTGTTTGGTTTTAAGTTTTTGGCCACTGTTTTAGGTCTAGTTAGAGTTGCCTAATTTAGTTTAAGTCCATCCCTTTGTTTGTTGCATGCTCTCCTTGTATGTTGTAGCATATTGGTGAGTTGTTGCATATTTGAAATCACATGATTGAATGAAGTCACTTGATGGCTTACATGCTTGAATGCCCACATTAGCCTTGCACACTTGTTAGTTGCATTGCTCTAGGCCTTGCATTTCTTGCATGCTCATTTGCATTGCCGTATTGCATGCCTAGTTAACATGCTTAGGTTGCATTGCATTGGCATACATGCTTGGCCTCTTGACTATCCATGATAGAGGTTAAGTCCCCATTGGTTTGATTGTGTGCATTGCATTTCATTTGACATGAAAATGCATAACTTGGTCTCTTAGGCCATCACGCATTGAAATGCGCGATTGATGGTCCGAGAACCAAGGACCATGTCCCTTTGAGTCATACACATGATAAGGGATAAGTTTGGTGCATACATTGCTTGAATTGTATTGCCATGCTCTGCCTTGCCCTCTGCTGCTGTCAATTGCAGGTTCTGCAGGCACTTTCTGCCGATCGACTGCATATGGTGCCGACCGGCAATCCTTCCTGGGTCGATAGCTTCACCAACAGCCGGTGATCATATACCACTGCCGGTGGCCATTCTACTCAGCCGGTGGTGTCTCCCAATGTCCAGGGAAGCAATCCTGAGACTTTGGCAGCCTTAAGAAGAGGATAGTAGGGAAAACAGAGGCAGCTTGCGCATGGCAGTGCACTTCCGAGCAGGACCAAGCACGCGCGCATCGAACCCTCTTCCCGAGGCCCCTGTTATTGCTTTTCTTATGCTTAGTTAATTTGTTTATTAATTAGGTGATTTTGTAATAATTAATTAGCTTGTAGGTTAATTATCTGTAATATTTATTTAGTCCCTCCGAGCGAGGGCGAATCTGTAATAAGTGTGGGTGCGTGTGTGTGCATGTCTTCCGATCCCCACTTCTTTCTTCCTTTTTACTTACCTGCTTTGATGGTTAGTAATAGGACATGTTTAATTTAGCATACCTTATGCTACGCATGCGTGCATCCATACATTTGCCTTGCATGCACCGGGCTCGGTACACCATGCTAACTGCATTTGTATTTCAATTCCAAATTGAATACGTGCATCAATTGATTGCATTTCACATCCCATGTTTAGGTTAGCCGAGCCTACTCTAATTGCATCCTATATGTGTTGCATTAGACATTTAAATACGGACTTGGATCATGCATCGTTTACTAACAAGTTTATTGTTTTGGCATGGAGTACGATGTAAGTATTTTCATGCTTTAGCATATCGCATGCGTATGAAGGCTATCATAACAGCATGCTTACCATGTGGCTAGATGCTTATGTGATAAACTGTTTAAATGCCTGTGGGTGAAGGTTGGATTGTCTGAGTTGGAAAAACTCGTTGAAATCCGTATTTTAGCCTACTTGCGAGTAGCAAATTCCAAAGTGTTTTTTAAGATAAACGGATATGCAATGCTTATTTCCAAATTAGGTAATCTAGTCTATACTTGTTTGCTGTGCGCATAACATAGTAATTCTAGGCTAATAACTGGAATAAGAACACATAACGTTTTCAAAAACGGATATCACGGTTAGTAGAAGCCGATCTTCGGATCGGGCGAGAGGGGCTGCTCATAGCTGACCTTCCCCAATCGTACCCAAGCTCCCGAGCCAAGGCAACTTTGGTGATGACGGACACGTGGCCTTTGGCACCGAGTCAGGGTTTCCTAAATTTCCCCATTTTAAAATATTTAGGTGGCGACTCTGTATCTGGCAAAGCAGTCCATGTTTGGAACTTCTTTTCAAAAAATCTGTTTCTCAAAACGATTTGTCGGATTTGGACTCTTTGGTTCAGATTTAGAACCGTGACAACAAATCGAGTCCGAACTGTAGTAAGCCCACGGATGAACAGAACGGGACTCATCCTCCCGGGGCGTTCGGGAACGTTGCATTGTGTAGACGTCCCGCGAACGCCCCGGGGAGGAACGAGTCCCCCCGTTCTGTTCATTTGGGGTCACTACAGCTCAGGACTCTAAAATTGTCACGGTTCTTAATCTGAACCAAAGAGTCCAAATCCGGCAAATCGTTTTGAGAAAACAGATTTTTGAAAGAAGTGCCAAACATGGACTGCTTTGCCAGATACAGAGTCGCCATCTAAATATTTTATTTTGGGAAATTTAGGAAACCCTGACTCGTTGCCTTAGGCCACGTGTCCGTCATCACCAAAGTTGCCTCGGCTCGGGAACTTGGGTACGATTGGGGAAGGTCACTTCGTGAGCACCCCCGCTCGCCCGATCAAAGATCGGCCTCTACTAACCATGATATCTATTTTTGAAAACATTATGTGTTCTTATTCCGGTTATTAGCCTAGGTTACTATGTGACGCGCACAGCATACAAGTATAGACTGAGTCGTCTGAATTGGAACAAAACATTTCATGTTTGCTTTTGAAAATGGTTTGCTACCCGCAGGTAGGCTTAAAATTCAGATTTTGCCACCCGCAGGTGGGCTTAGAAAAGATGGTTTTGCCACTATCTAGTGGGCTTAAAACTCACAATTTGATGATTTATTCCAATCCAGATAACCCAACCTTCACCCACAGGCATCCAGGCAGTTATATCACATAAGAATATAGCCTCATGGTAAGCATGCTATTCATGGCAGTCACTCACACGCATGCAAGGATGCTAAAGCATAGAACTTACCGAGTACTCCAAGCCAAAATAGAAACTACATTAGAAATCATGCATGATCCTAAGTATACAAAAATGCCTAATGCAACACATGCAAAAATGCAACTATAGCAGGCTCGGCTATTCTAAGATGACATATGGAATGCTACAACTAACATGCATTCAACTTGGAATTGAAATACAAATGCAGTTAGTATGATGCGCCGAGCCCGGTGCATGCAAAACAGATGAATGAATGCAAACATGCTGTCATACTGTATGCTAATTGAAATATGCCCTAATCTAACCATCATAGGCAGGTAAATAAAAGGGAGAAAGACGTGGGGTTGGAAGACATACAACACACACACGCACACTTTATTACAGTTGTGCCCTCGCGCACAGGGTCCGAATAAATATATAGTCCCAAATGAAAGAATAGTACAGTCCAAATATTACAGTCCGAATATGTACAAATTCCTACTTAATTAACAAATTAACTAAGAAAAAAAAATAAAACTGGTATGCAAGCCAGGGACTGCCTTGCTTCTGATGAAAGATGTATGTCTGGGCTGCCTTGCGCGGAAATCCACTGGGATGCCCCGATTAGCCTCTATTTGCACCTGTTTTTGAAATGCGCGCCAAGCCTCGGAAGATCGCTGATTCTTGATTTGCTGCAACAGAGAGCAGGAAAGGGGCATAGCAATGTATTTCACAAATATATGCATGCCTCGATCCTCGTGCCACCAATCACGCATACCGAGGCATGATGGCCGAGGAGTCGAATTGCACAACTCAATATAGAATGAATGCACATGAAACTACAGCTAAAACCTAACTCCATCATGGATAATCCGGAGTGTCGGTGACTTGGAATTGAGACACGTTCCGTCACTCGGAGTACGAAACGCACCTCATTTCCCGTGCCCGGGCTAACTCCTATCCCGAACACGATGCAATATGCATGATATGCATGAATGCAACTAAGATACAGCCTAGCATGCACAATGCTATGAAAATAATATGCCTTGAAATGCGTGCACACGGGCACGCAAATCGAGAAAATGACATACGCAATGCAAATGACATGGAAATAAGATATGGGCTTACACTAACATGAGAGAGCCTCAGCCACACTCACATAAGAGGCCGATGAATGAAAATGGAGTGCCTCGAAATGCATGCTCACGGGCACGCAAACCGAGGCAATGGTATATGCAATGCAATGGCATGGAAAATGGCATATAGAATGCAACATGGACTTATACTAACATGAGAGAGCCTCAGCCACACTCACATAAGAGGCCGATGGATGAAAATGAAGTGCCTCGAAATGCGTGCACACGGGCACGCAAATTGAGGCGATGGCATACGCAATGCAATATGGCAAAAATGGCATATAGAATGCAACATGGACTTACACTAACATGAGAGAGCCTCAGCCACACTCACATAAGAGGCCGATGGATGAAAATGAAGTGCCTCGAAATGCGTGCTCACGGGCACGCAAACCGAGGCGATACAAAAATGCGAACTATGGCATGGGAAATGATATGCAAACATGCTAATGGGATTTCATCACTGAAAAGTGGGGGAAAACAGCCCCGAAATGAGGCGAAAACACACCCGATGTATGGAATAGTCCCGAAATATGAATTTTGGCACCCGAAATGGCCTATAGCTATGCAATGCATGCACAATATGGACATGAAGTGTAAATACAGAAGCTAGGCAATCCCAAAATTAGCATTTTACCAGTACAAATCATGGCCAAACAGCAAACCAAGATAGGGCAAAAATAGCATGCAAGAAATGGCCCTAAACATGAGATTAAGAAGAAGCTCATAGCTGCTGGCCCCAAACAGGTTAGGGTCCTTCAACAATGTTGAAGAGGGACCCATAATAAGCACTTTCACAGAACTATAAAAACCTCAAAAACAAACATAGATAAGGCTAAGCTTTTATGCAAGAAAACGGACCAAAAGGTGGCCAAAGAGGCAAGTGGTATATACACAGCCCAAATTGAAAAATTTCCTTCTACAACATTGAAGAGGGACCAAAAATAAGCATGTTTACAGAACTGTAAAAAACCAAAAACAGTATACAAACATGCTAGAAATGCAATGCAAAGTAAGGCTCAAAAGAGGCTATAACATGAAGTATCAAAAATATTCACCAAACAGCCAAAGACCCTTAATGAAACATGTAGAATGGGCCAAAATAGGACTATTTCCAGAACTGTAAAATGGCCAAAAACAAAAGCATGATAGGCTAACTAAACATGCAAGAATGGGGAATAAAAGAGAGATATAACATGAAGTGGCATATGGAGGTCCCAAACCATGAAAGGACCTAAATGAAATATGAAGAATGGACCAAAATAAGCACTTTTTCAGAACTGTAAAATGGCCAAAAACAAAAGCATGGTAGGCTGCCATTGCATGCAAGAATGGGGAATAAAAGAGGAGTATAAAGGTAAGTACAACATGGAAGTCCCAAATGGTGTTGAGCCCTTCTTCAATGTTGAAGAGGGGCTCAAAATAAGCCTAATATCAGTTTACAACATGCTCAAAAACAGATCACTCATGGGCCAAAAATAGCATGCAAGATTATGACATATAAGAAGATCAATGAAGCAAGTGTATCATGGAGGGCTCAAACAGGGTTGAGCCCTTAATGAAAAGTGAAAATGAGCTCAAAAGAGGGCCCCCTTTTAGTTAGGGCCGGAGCTTGAAACAAAAAGCATGTAGGGCTTACAAATGGATCAAGAAAAAGGGTCAAAAGAGGAGAAGTGTCACTTACCCTTGAAGACCAAAGCTTTTGTTGCTTCTTGGACCAATTTGCAGCTCCTTTTGCCTTTGAGAAGCTCTCCTTGTTGCTGGAAATGAAGTGGTGATGGTAGAGCTTGGTGGTGTAGAAGAAATGGTGATTAGGGACTTGGAAGTTTTTTAGGAAATGAGAGGGATAGAGAGGGATTTGTCTATGGAAGCTTGAAGACAATTTTTTTCTAACCCTTGAATGTGATATAGCTTGCTTGTTATAAGGGCCAAAAAGGGGGTGTAAAGGTGGGGGAAAAGGAGAGCAACTTTCTCCCACAAAATATCCCCCGGATAAAGATCTTTTCTGGGGGATAAAGCTCCACAGCTGTAAAGTGCACAGTGCAAGGAGCTCGGCCGGCCTGTTACTTTTGCTGCAGGTGGCCAGCCGGCCACACCCCCTAGCCGGCCGGCTAGGGGTCAAAAGGGTCAATCAAATTTAGTGGCCGGCCACCAACTGATGATGTCCTCCTATGTGTGTACAACACAACCCTGTGGTTAAAAGTCCAAGAAAGTGGGTCCAAGGGGTTCAACATTAGCTCGGAAAGAGGGGTTCAAAAGGGTCAGGTGGAATTACTGGCCGGCCACCAACTTTTAGGGTCCTCCCATGTGTGTACATCACAAATATGTGGTTCAAAGTTCAAGAAAATGGGCCCAAGGGGTTCAACATTAGCCCGGAAGAAGGGGGTCAAAAGGGTCAAGTTGAATTAATGGCCGGCCATGAACTTTTAGGGTCCTCTCATGTGTGTACATCACAAGTATGTGGTTCAAAGTTCAAGAAAATGGGCCCAAGGGGTTCAACATTAGCCCGGAAGTGCGAAAAACGGGCGCCGGAGGGCGTCGGAGGATGTATAACTGGTTGCTGCAACAATTGCTGGCCTCCCACCTTTCAGTGACCTCTCTAGTGATAAAACAGAGGTACCTGCCAAAAATGAACGAAAACCGTTGCAAAACGAATGCTCGAGGACCAAAACGCGCAGTTCGAGGTCCCGAAAATGGGCTGTTAAGCACCGAAAGTGGCGTTCGGCCACGAAGTGGGTTTCTCAAACCCCAGTGTCCCTCAAAAGGGATTAAATAAGATGTATGCCAAAAATTAGAACAAACGGAGGTGGTTAGGCGGTCCCGAACCGAGGCACACGGCCAACGGTCCCGAAAACCGAGAACCGGACTCCGAAATGGGCAAAATGGCCTACGACCACGAAATGTAGCCCACGGCCACTGAGTGATGGTCCACAGGACCTCTCTCTCCCCTCAGGAAAAGAAACAAAGAAAACCGAGCCTGGTTCGCAAACCGAGACAAGGCACAGGAGAGGGTTCGGAAGTCTGGAGGCAGGGCTCACGGCCGCGACTCTGAAACTTCTGAACGAGCACAATATGCAGCGTCACCGAGCGCTCGATCGGTGATGTCTGAGTCTTAAGGTCGGTCAAAAATGGGGTGTCTACACATTGTCATGCACACTTGTTGCATTGTCATACACACCTTACTTGCATTGTCACGCACTCGTTGCATTGTCATGCACACCTCTCCACTTGCGTTGTCTCGCATACTTGTTGCATTGTCATGCACACCTTACTTGCGTTGTCACGTACACTCGTTGCATTGTCATGCACACCTTACTTGCGTTGTCATGCACACTCTACTTGCATTGTTATGTACCTTTTCACCTGCATTGTTATGCACGTTTCACTTGCATTGTTGTGCACTTTTCACTTGCATTGCTATGCACCTTTCCATCGGCATCATATGTGCACGCGTTCATCTTGTATTGAAATGGTATCTTGATATAGCGTTGAACATATGTTTCTACTATATTGTACCTATTGAGTTTCTTTCTTGTGCAGGCACGATATTGTATGTACAGTTCATTCGAAGTTGATGCAACCAGATGATATTGTATGTACGGTTTATCCAGAGAAGCTCCGGTTCAGTTTGACTGCTACCTTTCTCCACTCGCGTGCCGCGTTTGGACATACTCGCACTGTCACGTGCATCGCGCGTTCTTGCACAACCTTTCTCCACTCGCGTGTCGCGTTTGGACTCGCACTGTCATGTGCATCGCGCTTTCTTGTGCAACCTTTCTCCACTCGCGTGCCACGTTTAGACGTACTCGCACTGTCATGTGCATCGCGATTTCTTGCTCAACCTTTCTCCACTCGTGTGCCGCGTTTGGACGTACTCGTACTGTCATGTGCATCGTGCTTTCTTGAGCAACCTTTCTCCACTCGCATGCCGCGTTTGGACGTGCTCGCACTATCATGTGCATCGCGCTTTCTTGCGCAACCTTTCTCCACTCGCGTGCCGCGTTTGGACGTACTCGCACTGCTTAGTGCATCGCACTTTCTTGCGCAACCCCTTCTCCTCTCGCATGTGGTGCATTAGGACGTCTTCGGTTTCGAACACTCAGATGCATTCCGGTGTTCATTTATTCACTTTCTCCTTTCGCGTGTGATACGCTGAGAAGTGTTGCTCTTTCCTCTCTTGCATGTGATATGCTAAGAGATGTTGTGTTTGAGACTCCAGGCATTCTCGGTAGTCGCTTTTAGCCTTCTCTGCGTGAGACGCAGTGAGAATTGTATAATTTTCTTACATCCTTTCTGTTGGAATATGTGAGACTGTTGTTTCTTATTTGCTTGCTTAAAATGTTATATTTATTTTGCATGAATGCTTCATTACAGCCCTCTTTGCATAATCATAAGTTATGTTTGGTATTATGCATGTCTTTTGCATTTTGTCCTTACCTACGGGCACATCTTATTGTTATCTCATATGTTTGTCTAAGTCTTCGGCCTTGTCAAAAATGGGTCGTCGCTGGGCTTTGACACTCACTCCCGTCATCTTATGACGTTTGAGTTCTGTCAAAGAGGGGCAACTGTAGACACTCCATTTTTTACCGTCCTCAAGACATGGACGTCATCGTTTGAACACTTGATGATCATCCATGTTCGTGTTTGTTTTGAGTTTCTGAAGGTCTCGGCTACGCGCCTTGCCTTGGAGCCTCTCAACCTGTCTGTTTTTTGCTTGGTTGTGGACCAAGAGCTTGTGGTTTTGTTTCTGAGGGAAGGGGGTGGCTTGTTGGCCAGCCTCACAACCCATCGGCCAGGCCCTGTGCCTATCGGCCATGCCCTCTCTCCATTGGCCATAAGTGTTGGTCGGTTGGCACTCTTTTTGGTCGATCGGCCATTTTTTTGGCTGAGACCCCTTTTTCTACTTTTGCAGATATTTTCCTTCCAGCTGGTGCCAGCTGTTGGTCACTTGGTGTATCCTCCATACACGTGTATGGATGGATTCAAACAAGTCCTAGCTTGTTCAAGAAGCTTGGGACTTGGTTTTCTATAAGAAGGGAGGCCCCTCTCCCTCTCCAGAGGTTCTGAAAATTGAGATACAAGATATATATATCTCTCTCTCTATACTGTGTGAGTTTATGCTTAAAAGTGTGTTTTGTCTTCACTTTTGCACTACAACACCTAGTAGAGCACCATTGCTTTGTTACTGAGGTACTAGAGGACCTTTTTTGGACCCTCAAAGTTTGTTTCTTTGGCTCAGAAGTTGTTGTTCTAAAGAGGTTCTTCAAGGGTGAGTCCCTTACCTCTTTAAAGCTTTGTGTTCATAGCTTATTTAGCCACCTTTGTATGCTTCTTTTGGCTTAGCTTTCAACTGATAAAAGTCTTTTTTTGAAGTGCTTAACATGTTTGTTTAAAACCTCTTTGGTGTTGGGGGTGGTCTACTCCCTTGCATGCCTTATTTGCTACGCTTTTGAACCATCTCTTTAGGCCTTTGTTTTAGCCTTTGTTTGGCCTCTTCACCACTGAATTCCAGAGGAATTTCAGTGGTGGAAAGTGTGTTTTGAGGTCTTAAATAGGAGGGGGCATAACCCCCTCCTCCTCTCTTGTATGCTTGTGTTAATGGCTCACCAAGTTGGCATGTTTTTATACCTCTTTGTGGCTCCATTTCAGCATGTTTGAGGCCTTGTTTTGCCATGATATAACACTGTTTGTCTTGGTTTGATCACATCATGCATGCTCCTTGCACTTGTAGTGCAAATCCTCTCACCAGCCTAATATGCATCATGCTTTTGACCATCATTCTAGCGTGCTTTTGGCTCTACTCAAAGAAACTTTTACTCATGTTTTACCATGCTTAAGCTCTGATTTATGTTATCTTGGTCATGCATGCATTGCTTTGTATAGCCATAATGCATTCTTGCTTACTATCTTTGTGTATTGAATCCACTAGCATGCATTGCTTGGGCTATTTGCATGATTTGACGTCATTTGTTATGTGATTTCAGTGCATGTAGTGTGGCCATACACTCACATGTGTCACTCTTTCAATGCTTTGGAGGGGTTGTGCTCTATGTCTTAAATATGAGCCTATATGCATGCCTTATTGCCTAAGCTTTTGGGCTGCCATATCAGTGCATTTTTGGTGTTATTTTGACATGCCACAACTCTGATTTTTGTTGGTGAAGTCATCTCATGCTTGGTTTTGGGGGGTGTAGTGTAATCCTCTTTGTTGGCCTTGTATGCGTCATGTTTTGTGCTCACCATGCTAGCTTGTTTTGGCTTCATTCCATGCATGTTTTGGCCTTATTTTGACCTGCCTTGGGACTGTTTTGGGTCACCTTGGCCCTTTGGTGCTTACTTGATATGGCCATGGTGTAAGTCCTTTGGCTAACTTTAAGCTTTGAACCCACTAGCATGCTTTGTTTGTCACATGTGCATGATTTAGCATCCTTTGGAATATGATTTCAGAGCCTATTTCATTGCCACACTCCCCTTCAATGTGCTTGAGAGTTGGGGCCTTCATGCTTTGTTTATAAACCAATTGGTATGCATGCTTGTATATACTTTTGGACTTCATTTTCAGCATGCTTTGGGCCATTGTCTTGGCATGCATGAGGCTTGTTTGAGGTTGGTTTGGTCCTTTAAGTGTTGCATTACATAGCCTTTGCCATTGCATTGTTGTTTTCATGTTGTTGCATGACATTGTTGTTTGCTTATGGTTGCATGCTCATGTTGCTTGCATATTGTTGTTGCATGTTCATGTTGTTTGCAAGTTGCATGTTGCATTCTCTTTACATGTTTGTTGCGTTGCATTGTGTTTGGATAAGATGTTGATCCAAACACTGGGAACGAGGGACGTTTCATACTTGAAGTGATGAAACGCGCCTCATTCCTTAGGTCACTGACACCTTTGATCATGTATGATAATGTGGAGGTTCATCGAGTCTTATGTGGTATTTGTATGCATTCATTAACATTGATTTGTGCGACTTGGCCTCTTTGGCCATCATGCATTGAGATGCGCGATTAGTGGCTCGAGAGCCGAGCACTACACTCCTTTGAGCTCTAAGACATGATAAGAAGTGTGGTTGCGCACACATTTTCTTGCAAATACACTACCTTGCCTCTGTTAGTGCTCTGTTGCAGCAAAGAGAGAATTTGCAGGAAGCAGTGGCCGATCGACCACTTAGTCTGCCGATCGGTTATCAAATTTTACCGATGGCCACTCCTCTTGGCCGACCACTTCTCAGCATGTCCATGAGGTGGATCAGAAGTATTTTAGACGTTAGCATAATTTTCAGAAGTCCAAAACAGTGCAAACAGAGGCATCACGAGGCACGACAGTGGATTTCCGGGAGGACGCGACCGAGCATACATCATTCATAATTCCGAGGCAGAGCTGTGGCAGCCTATTTTGGTTTCTTACTTAGTCGGTTTTGTAACTTAATTAATTTGTCTAATTAGTTAAGAGTTTTGTAATAATTAATTAGCTAGGATAGTTAGTTAATTAGTTGGTTTGTATTATTTATTCGGACCCTCCTCCGAGAGGGCGATGTTGTAAATAAGTGTGCGTGTGTGTGATGCATGTCTTCCAACCCCCATTTCTTTCTCCTTTTTACTTATCCACTTTCAGTGGTTAGTTTTAGGGCATATTTCAATTAGCATCCTTATGCTAGCATTTTTGCATTCATTCATTTGTATTGCATGCATCGGGCTCGGCGCATCATACAAACAGCATTGTATTTCAATTCCAATTTAAATACATGTATCAATTGTTGCATTTCACATAACATCTTAGAATAGCCGAGCCTATCTTAGTTACATTTTACATGTGTTGCATTAGGCATTGTTGACATAGCCAGGATCATGCATTGATTACTAACTAGTTTCTTTTTTGGCTCGGAGTACACTGTGAGTGTTTACGCTTTAGCATAAGTGTTGCCATGATTAGCATGCTTGCCATGAGGCTATTTGCTTAACTGATATAACTGTATGAATGCCTGTGAATGAAGGTTGGATTGCTTGAATTGGGACAATTCATCAAAATGCAAGTTTTAAGCCCACTTGAAGTGGTAAATCACCATGTTTTCTAAGCCCACTTGAGAGTGGAAAAATCCGCGTCTTAGCCTACTTGCGAGTAGTAACTTCAAACCATTTTCAAACAAACAAACATGAGATGTTTTGTTCCAAATTGAGCGATCTAGTCTATAGTTATATGCTGTACGCATCACATAGTAAGCTAGCTAATAAACCGGAATAAGAACACATGTGTTTTTAAAAACAACATATCATGTTAGTAGAGGCCGATCTTTGATCGGGCGAGCGGGCGTGCTCATTTCAGGACCTTCCCCTTTCGTACCCAAGTTTTCGAGCCGAGGATACTTTGGTGATGACGGACATATGGCCTTAGGCACGAGTCAGGGTTTCCTAAATTTCCCAAAACAAAATATTTAGGTGGCGACTCCGTAATCTGGCAAAGCAGTCCATGTTTGGCACTTCTTGATTAAAATCGAATTTTCAAAACGATTTGCCGGATTTGGACTCTTTGGTGATTTATCAGTCTTGCATTGCACTTTGTGAGACTAGATTCAGAACCGTGACAGGAGTCCGAACTGTAGTAGCTAAGAACTAATGATTCGCACCCTCGCGTGCGGAGCGGAGTTCCAGGGTGGTCTACCCTTAGCCACCTTTGCATGCTGATTTAGGCTTGGTTGTTAACTATAAAAAGCTCTGATTTTAAGTGTTAAGAAAGGTTGTTTAAGGCCTCTTTGGTGTTGGGGATGTTTCACCCTCTTGTGTGCCTTATTTGCTTAAGGTTGGTACCTTCTTTTAAAGCCTTGGAGGCACCATTTGTTTGGCCTTTCAACCACTGAAACTCAGAGGAATTTCAGTGGTAGAAACCTTGTTTTGAAGTCCCAAATAGGAAGGGGTGGCCTCCCCTCCTTGCTTCTTGGTTCCATTCCTTGTTGGCCTAATTAGTGAGCATGTTTTTCTAGCATGTGTTGGCTTGTTCCCAGCTCATTTTTGGTCTGATTTTAGCATGGCATAACTCTGTTTTGCCCTGGTTGGGTCACCTCATGCATGCTTTTTACACTTGTAGTGTAATCTTGCAATGCTTGCTACTTTGGCTCATCATTCTAGCTTATTTTGGCTATGCTCCTATATGCTTTTACTCTTGATTTAACGTGATATAACTCTATTTTGGGTTGGCTTGGTTGCCTCTTGCATGCTTCTTGCACTTGTAGTGCAATTTTGTTCACTAGCCTAGTGTATTTGGTGTTTTAGCCATTGATCTAGCATGTGTAGGCTCTACTCTAGCACATTTTTGGCTATGTTTTAGCATGCTTTAGGTCTGATTTGAGTGTTTTTTTGGCATGCATGCTTGGCTTTGCATAACTACAGTGTATTTGGCTTTGCTAGTCTTTCTCTAACATGTCATATTTGAGCTTTTTGCATGGCATGGCATCATCTGGCATGTTATTTCAGACCATATACCTCTGCCATATTCTTGCATTTATCACCCTCTTGTTGTATTTGAGGGTTGAGCCTTATGCTTCACTTGTGGGCCAATACGTATGCATGCTTGTGTAGTCTTTTGGACTTCCATTTCAGCATGTTTTGGTCTTTGTTTTGGCCTAATTGAGCTTTGTCCAAAGCTGGTTTAGTCATTTGTACCATGTATTACACGCCTCTTGTGTAGTGCCCCTCACTAGCCTTATGCTTTGGGCCTTCTACCATGCCTTGTATGAGATGTTTGCATGTTTTGGCATCATTTTGTATGTGATTTCAGAGCATATATCATTGCCACACTCTCACATTTTTTACTCCTTAATTGTGTTTAAGAGTTGTGCCCCTATGCCTTGTTGATGAGTCAATGCATGAACATCATTTGCTTGCCTTTCATGCTATCATTTCAGAGCATTTTGGCCACTTCGTGGCATGCATGAGGCCTGTTTAGGGTTGGTTTAGTCCATTGAGCATTGTATTGTATAGCCCTAGTGTTGTGTACTTCGCTAGCTTTAATGCTTAAGGACTCTAGCGTGCCATACTTGTGTTGTTTGTATGATTTGCTATCATTTGGCATATGATTTTAGTATTTGTACATTTGTCATGCTCTCATATATGTCGTTCTTTCAATGTGTTTGAAAATTAAGCTTTGTGCCTTGCTTGCGAGCACACAAACGAGCATGCGTTCCTTGCTTTTTGTGCCTAAGTTTTGGTGTGTGTTGGCCACTGTTTTGGAGCATCTTAGGTCTGCCCGTATGTGGTTTGACCATTTGAGCATTGTAGTGCATGCCTCATGTGTAATACACTTCACTGGCTTTGATGCCTTAGCTTCTAAACGTGCCATACATGCATTGTTTACATGATAGAATCTTGCGCATGCCGCTTTAGCATTGAAAGATAAGCATCTTGTTTGCATTACATTGTATTTGGATCGGACGTTAATCCAAACACAAGGAATGCGGCACGTTTCATACCCAAAGTGATGAAACGTGTTATGTTTTGTGGTCGCCAACCCTCTTGATCATGCATGATAGAAGTGGAGGCTCTTATGTGTTGTTTGTGCATTCACTAATATTGTGCGAGCTTGGCTCTTTGGCCATCATGCATTGAGATGCGTGATTGGTGGCTTGAAAGTCGAGTACTACGCTCCTTTGAGCTTAAGAAATGATAAGGAGAGTAGTTGCACACACATTTCCTTGTAAATGCATTGTTGTGCCTTTGTTGATCTCTGTTGCAGCAAAAAGGAGGTTCTTGAAAGGGAAATGGCCGGCCGGCCACTTGTACTAGCTTGTCGACCACTTGTAGTGGCCGGCCGGCCACTTGAAGCAAATTTGTCCAGAATGCTCCTGTTTTGAGGCAGATGCAACCTGAAAGTGCGTTCGGTGTTTTGAGGTCACCGTGAGTGCAAACGGAGACAACTTATGGCAAGGCAAGGCATTTCCCAGGCGAAGCGAACCAAGCATGCATCTCTCCCTCGCTCTCGAGGCCATTTTACTGCTTTACTTAGCTAGTTAATTTGCCAGTTTTGTAATTAATTAGCTTAGCATAGTTAGTTAATTGATTTGTAATAAGTAGCTTAGCTTAGCTCTCATTTATTCAAACCCTCCGTCGATAGGGCAAATGCTGTAATAAGTGTGCGTGTGTGTCTTCCAATCTCACGTCTTTCTCCCTTTTATTTACCAACTTTTGATGGTTAGTTTAGGGCATGTTACAATTAGCATACTTATGTTTGCATGAGTGCATCATTCAATCGCATTGCATGCACCGGGTTCGGCGCATCATCCAAACCGCATTGTATTTCAATACATTTACCTGAATACGTGTTTCAAAGCATGTTATAAAGTGTTGCATTCATCGGCCATCTTAGATAGCCAAGCCTATTAGTTACATTATTTCATGTGTTGCATGAGGCATTGTTAACATAGTTAGGATCATGCATATTTCTAACTAGTTTTTTGTTTTAGCTCGGAGTACACTGTGAGAGTTTATGCTTTAGCATCCTTGCGTGTGTGTAAGTGACTGTCATGATAACATGCTTGCCATGAGGCTATGTGCTTAAATGATTAACTGCATGAATGCCTGTGGGTGAAGGCTTTATTGCTTGAATTGGAACAATTCATCAAATGTGAGTTTGAAGCCCACTTGAGAGTGGCAAAATCATGTTTTTCTAAGCCCACTTGAGGGTAGCAAATCCGCGTTTTAGCCTACTTGCGAGTAGCACTTCCAAACCATTTTTCGAAAAACGAACGTGAGATGTTTTGTTCCAAATTGAGTGATTTAGTCTATACTTGTGTGATGTGCTCATCACATAGTAAGTTAGATTAATAACCGAAATAAGAGCACATGTGTTTTCAAAAACAACATATCATGTTTAGTAGAGGCCAATCTTTGATCAGGCGAGCGGGGGTGCTCATTTCAAGACCTTCCCCTCTCGTACCCAAGTTCCCGAGCCGAGGCAACTTTGGTGATGACGGACATGTGGCCTTTGGCACAAGTCAGAGTTTCCTAAATTTTCCAAAACAAAATATTTAGGTGGCGACTCTGAAATCTGGCAAAGCAGTCCATGTTTGGCACTTCTTGATTAAAATCGATTTTCCAAAACGATTTGCCAGATTTGAACTATTTGGTGATTTATCAGTCTTACATTGCACTTTGTGAGATTAGATTCAGAACAGTGACTGGAGTCCGAACTGTAGTAGCTAGAATCCAATTCGCGCCCTCTCTGAAAAGGGGGGCGTGTGGAGAGAGTTCGGGGCGGTCTACAGTAGGCAGCTTTCAGGTTCAACCAAATTGCAATTACATTTTGATTGCTTACTCAAGTCTTACGGTCTTGTCAAATGGGTCGTCTTCGGACTTTGACATTCACTCATGTTATTTCATGACTTTGAACTCTGTCAAAGAGGGGCAACTGTAGACACCCCACTTTTAACCGCCCTTAAGACTTGGACGTCTCATGGTGAACACTCAATGATGAATTGTTACGCTATCCAAATCGCTCAATTTCTTCAGCAAAAAACTTCGCTTTTTAAGCTTCAGAGCCCAAACCTTGCACCTCCTTCGGACCAAAACCTAATTTTTTCTAGCCTGACCACTCTGAGGCCTACTAGCCAAAAGGAGGTTGATAGGCCAATTTTTATTGGCCAGCAGTCCCTCTTCATGGCTGGCTAGCCATGTCTAGTGGCCAGCAGATATTTTGTTGCTAGCTATCCCTCCATGTGCATGCCTTGCACCAGCTGGCTCAATACAGATATTTTCGACAGAGGAACCTATTTTTCTATAAATAGGTGACCACCCCTCATGGTTTTAGGTTAGAAAAATTTGCCAAGAGATAAAAACTTGTCAAACACTCTCCCTCTCTATCGTGCAATATACATACACTATACATACACTTTCTAAACCAAAATTTTAAGGTTTTTTGCTGAGATTATTAAGTCAAAATTTCAGCTCTTGAGGGCGATCACTTTGTGGTTTGTGAACCAAAGAACATCCTTTCTTCAAGAGGTATAGCTTTTGCCATCTTTTCTCTTGTTTACACTACTCTTTTCTTCTCTTTTATACACTGTTTTGGACTATTTTCAAGTGTTGAAACTTGTGATTTAAAAGCTACCAAAGGTGGAGGGGTTAACCACCCTTTCTTAAACCTTATCGCATAGCTTATATCATTGTTTTTTCACTTGTTTCTTTACTTCTAGCTTCTAATTTTCAGAGTTTTTAGAGGCTAAAATATATGATTTTAAGGTCCAAAAAGTGGAGGGGTTAGCCACCCTTCCTTAGGCTTGTTTATTAGCTTTATTCTCTTCCATTTTTGCTTCTTTTTCTAGCTGTCCAAACTGATTTCAACATTGTTTTTCTTAGTTTAGGGACTGTTTAGTATGTTTATTTAGTATATGCTTTGAATACCATGCTTGTATTATTGTAAGTCCTCATAGATTTGGTGGTTTAGGCCATAGACACCAATCTATTTGAGTTGATAACTTTCTGTACATAATTTCCATGTAAATATTCATAGTTGTCATGATCACCTTTGCATAATCATCTTTGCAATCTACCTCATTTCTTTGCTTTCTTTGATTAAGAGTTGTTTCAAACACTAGGTTGTTGCTTAAGGCATGAGAAAGAGACTTTCCATACTTAATGGTTTAATCTCTTCGGAAGTTCATTACCAAGGCATTACATCTCTCTCATGTTAAGCACAATTTTTTGTTTGACACGTCTTTTTCTTTTTTTCTTTTTCTTTTTTTTTTTTTTTTTTTGTATTTAGTGGACGTAGTTATCATTTTTGGACAAAATAAAGAAAAGATAAGAAAATGGCATGGTAATGTAAAAAAGGGTAATCAAATTGACTTGGGTTTAATCGGATGTTATATTGAACCTATTGTGTCTCGAATCATTACATACTCTTAGTGATGTTCAATGATTCAAGAAGCAATGTCCACCCCTTTTCTTGAGGTAACTCCATGATAGGAGGAGGCCTTGTTGGTCTTTCATTTCCTTTTATTGAGCTTTTGTCTTATCGGTTCATAAATCATCATGCAACAAACTTGCGACGATTGATGAGTTGTGAATTGAATCTACTCGTTCCTTGATCATATTCATGATAGGAAAAGGAAAAAAGGATACACATCTCTTGGAAACACTCTGTTGTTGCTCTGTTTCAATTCTGTGGTAGTAGGGCAAAACACAAAAACAGTGGCCGGCCGGCCGGCCACCTTTCTGTTTGGCCAATCACTTTCCAAGGCCACCAGGCCACATTGTTGTATAGGCAGTGGTATTTTTCTTGCAAAACAGAGCAGAAGTTAAGGCAAAAATAGAATAATTTTTTGACTGCAAAACAGAACAGAATCTAGCAGCAAACAGAGAGGTTTTCGGGAGAATGTTCTCATTTGTGTATGCGCAACTCCTCGCCTCCCGTCCTCGCCTCCCGTCCCATTAATTTAGTGCTTTAAAATTAATATGTTGTAATTAAGTAGTTAGCTTAATTCGGATTTGTAATAATTAGTTAATTTAGCTTTTTCATTTATTTGGTGTTGTAATATTTAGCAAAGTAGGACATTCATTCGGAACCTCTTGTATGAGGGCACACTTGTAATATTGTGTATGTCTTCCAATCCACATTCTTTCTCCCTTTTATTTACTTGGTTATGATGGTTGTATGTAGTATCATATTTTGGTTTCATATCATTACCATGTGTAAATATCCACTTTTGCATACATCGGGTTCGGTTCATCATTCTAATATTGTTGTCACTTCTTACTTACTTGAATATATGCGTTGTCGCATGCTTTGAGTTGAGCCACATGTCATGTGAAGAAGCCGAATCTGATAGTTGCATTTTGTATGTGTTGCATTATTCACTTGCATAGTAGAGCATGCATTGTTCTAATTATTTTATTTCCTTTGGCTTGCCTCTGAGAACTAGGTGAGCATTTCTCGCTTTAACATATTGCATGTATGTTAGTATTGCCATATCAAGCATATTACCATGAGGCTAAGTACTTATTTGATATACCACTTGAATGCTTGTGGATGAATGCTAGTTCGCTTGAATTAGGATGATTTGATTAGTGCATATATGAGCTGACTTTTTCAAGTAGCACATATTCAATACTCTTTTCAAACAAACATAACATCAAAACATTCCAAAGTGGGCGAAGTAGTCTATACGTGTGTGCCTCACATAGTAAGTTAGCATTAATAATCAGAACAAGAGCATATAATGTATATAAAAATCACATCATGATTAGTAGAGGCCGATCTTTGATCGGGTGAGTGGGGTGCTCAATTCTTGAGCTTTCCTTTTCAAACTTAAGTTCCCGAGCTGAGACACTTTGGTTATGATAGACAAGTAGCCTTTGGCACGAGTCACAGGTTACCTAAATTTTCTAAAAATAATTAGGTGGCGACTTTGAAATCTGGCAATGTAGTCCATTTTTGGCATTTCTGATTATAAATCGTTTTCCAATGATTTGTCATATTTGGACTCTCATTTGTGTTTTTTTTTTTGTTTCACATTACACTTGTGAAACCAGATTCTGAACCACGGGAGTCTAAATTGTAGGGCTATCTTATCCAAGGAGACTAACCCCTCCAAGGAGCACGAAAAAGCCAGCTACAGCTCAGCACCTATCCGCGCGGATTTTTGGACTTTCACCAAGGACACATAGGTCAACATAATACCATAAGCACACCCCCTACCCAAATTCACCAAGGTATTCATCCATTTTTTCTCAAAACAATATACATTTTGAATGTGTTAAGTATGCACAATACGCAATGCAAATAGATGAGAAATTAGTTTCAATTTTCCTAATTCTCATATAACTTCTACGACAATCATAGTTATCCTCCACTGATAGCCCAAAATAGATATCTCTAAACAGATAAATAATTTCCAATTAAAGACAAACTTTTCAAAATTCCAAGATAAGAGCAATAATGCATATTCAACTCCACCACCATTATCATCATCATTCTAATTCATAAATTCCAACATCATTTCCATTTCCTCTTTTACAAAATTAAATATTCACATTTTAGGGCAAAATCCCATTTCTTTAAAAATCAATACTACGGATAAAATCCACTATTTTATCACAACTCAACCATAAATACATTCTCAAAATCATTTCCAATAAACTATTTTGAAAACCCCTTTTTTATTTCAAAATCAAAACCCTAAGTTTTATCCAAAAATCCCCAAATCACAATCTTGTTTACAAAAGCAAATAACTGAGTTAAAAATCATACTAAAGTGTAGAGAATCCCTACCTTGAAGCTAGAAGGCAAGAGAGAGAGTGAAGGAACCTCGACGAAGCCGAAAACCAACTTTGTTCCGATCAAAACAAAGCTCTAGGTGAGCTCTACCTTTTATCAAAGGGACTAGGGTGTAGAAATCAACAGAACAAGGTGTATTTGAGGTTTAAAGATGGTTTCTAGAGAGAGAGGAAGAAAATCTGAGAGTTTAGAATGTTTAGAGAGAGAGAGAGATATGAAAAAGTGACTCAAAAAATGAGTTTTACAAACTGATAAACGCGTAGATCGCTCGAGCGCATGAATGGTCGTTCGAGCAACCTGACACAATAAGTGAGACCACTCGAGCGAACAAAGTGACTGCTCGAGCGAAGACTACCACCTTCCACTACTTTTGCAAGCCTACAAAAGTACTAAGAGTTTCAAAACACCGCTCGATCGCAAAAAGGACCGCTTGAGCCAAGATCATTCGAGTTGAAGAAAGATCACTCGAGCTAAAAACACCACCCTCTTAGTAGTTTTGCAGATTTGCAAAAATACTGAGAGTTTTCAAAGACCACTCGAACGCAAGAAACACTCTCCCAGTATTTTTGCAGACCTGCATATATATTGGAAGTTCTTAAAAACCGTTCGAACGCAAGAATGACTACTCGAGTGAACTGACCAAAATCTAGCAAAGACTTCTTTGAACAACGAACTCCCAACCTATTTCAAACGCAACCACAATACTCAAACAACTCAATTGAACGAGGAATAAGATGGACAAGGATATGAACAACCAAATATGACAAGGAATCCCAGATCCAAAACAATAAACGGGTCGGTTCTAAACCAGAATCGTTATAGTCACCCTAGACACAACAAGTCACACATCATAGTTCTTAAGGCACTCCCAACACAGCAACCTTATTTCCATATGTAACCATTTAAGTAAATACTTTTATTTAGTCTCGTATATTTATATTTCATTTACTTAACTTTACAATGTAAATAAAGAAATATCCCCCATTTGGATTCAAAGAAAAAAACAAAAACAAAAACAAAAACAAAAACAAAAACAAAAAAAAACCCCAAAAAAAAATTCCAATTAAATCAAAAAGTGGCTCCCCTAGTTTTAGTACAAAAATAATTTTCCAACTAAAATTTCTAAGTTTGACGTTGAAGTAAAGTGATTAATACATTGTAGAAAAATTTCATAAAATAATTAGACTATTTGATGTATAAGGAACAATTACCGCCAAATATTATTTTCAAAATCATAAGTTTTGAAAATTTCAATTTTTACACTTAGAAAATTTTCAGACTAGGCCTAGTTTGGGAAGACTAAATAAGTGCACTTTTTGACTTTTTATGAAATATGGGTTGGGTTTGAGTTGGATTTGAAGTGATGTGTTAGAGAGGTGATGTGACTTAAATAAGATGATGTGACTTAAATAAGATAGTGACTTTTTGACTTTTTATCTTTTTTCAAGCATGCCAAACTTGGCCTAAGTCAAATTGTTGACAAAAAACTTGATCTCGATCCAAACCGTTACAGTTTCTGAAACATGGACTGTAAGTGTGAAGGTTTGAAGGAATACATGTGATTGTGGGATTGTTAAGGAAAGTGAGTGTGAAGCTTTGATTGGGAGGAGTTGGCTAAGAAAGATGTATCGGCTTGTGGCTGCCACCACTACACGGGGTGGATTATCAACCAATAATGGGGATTCTTTGGTAACACTCGACCAAGTTCCACGTTGGAGTGATGGTGAATAAAAGTTACAAATAGAAACTTGTTTTATATGTTGTTTTTGTTTTCAAAAAAGTAAAATTGATTTCAAAATTTCAAAATTTTTTGAAAAATGATATTTTCATATATTTTCAAAATACAACAATGATTCATCCCACTAAAAATATCACCATTAATAGTACTAATGCATTAAAAAGTTTAAAAAAAAAAATACAACTCTAAGACCAAAACATCACATTATTAATGACGGGACCCACTACCACCTAATTAGTGGGAGCACTAATTACTGCTCCCAAACATTTTTCTTTCAAAATAAGTTTTCCCTATCTCCTCTCTTCCTCACCATCACTAACGACCTCGGGCACTGCCAGTGAAAATAGGTATTTCAAAATGGGCTTATAAAATTACTAAATTAAAGTGTTATAAAAAAATAAAAAAATAAAAAAAAAATTTAGAGGCCCAAGACCGTAAACTTTGTTTTGGAACTTAAAAGCCTTAAAAATAGAGAAGAAAATACACAATGATGCATACCCAGGCACCAGCAGCTGGACCGATTGTTGGACTGATAAAAAATTTGGATAAATAAAAAATTTGTGCAAATAAAATTTGGATAGATAAAAAATTTACACATAAAAAAATTAAACAGATAGAAAATAATTTAAACAGATAGTCAAAAAAGTCAACAGATAAAAAAGTCAATAGATAAATTAAGGGGTAAAATTAAAAATAAATTGTCTTTCAAAACAAGTAAAAAGATCTTTCACCAAACTATTTCACAAATGGTGAACCTCTCACCAATAAAAAAAATACACTAGACCTAATGCCTTAGACACCCTCTAAATTAGATTTATCACTAATTTTTTCATTTAATTTTAAGATAAATTACACTTATCTTACCTTGAAATTATGATAAAAATAACTACATTTTTAACATTTTTTTTATTTTAAAAACGGTCAAAACAGATTATATTACTAAAGGAAAGAGTACATAAGTTCCGATAAAAAACAACCGTAAACAAAAGATCAAGAAAACACCAAATGTGGGTATTAAACTGACCAAAACTAACCAAATACCAAGTGTGGGTTGATATTAAAATAAATAAAGATGAATATACATTTTAATAAGAAAGAGATAATAATATTATTTTTTTATTTATATGATTAACAAATTATTAATAAAAAAGTAAGGTAAATTATACTCATCTCTTGAAGTTTACAGAAAATATAATTAGGTCCACATATTTGACATAATTATATTGATCTCTCTTAAAGTTTTAATTCACGTGACACTTACTTTTTTCATTAACAATTTGCTAGTCATATAAATGAAAAAATAATGTCATTATCTCTTTCTTATTATAATATATATTTATCTTTAAGATAATGTTAGGGATTTCAAATTTTCTACTAAAAAAATGATCAAATGTCTCACATGGGTGTGAGGTCCAGACATTTTATCATTTATTTGGTAAAACATTTAGGACCTGTAGCATTTTCCTTGATTTTATTACTTCTTTCATAATTATCACAATAAATGAAACCATAAGTACATCCAAGGAAGACGTGATATAAAATAATGATACAAAATTGATAATATGTAACATTTCCCAATTTTTTCTTCACTTGATCGATAAAGTTTGGAAAAATGAAAAGATTAACAAAAATTGAAAAAAATTTTAAGTAAAAGTATCACAAAGAAGTGGGAGAATCAATATTAAATTAAAGAGTTAATTACTTAAAAATCTTATTTACAAATGTTATGATAGCTTAAATCATATTTAAAAAAAATTGGACCAACAAGTCTTTTTTAGTAAAATTAATAATATTATCAATTTTTTTTTAATTTTTAAAATTAAGAACATTATCCAGTTTATATAATAATGTTTCAGATAATTGTTTCACCAACTAATGAAACAAAAAAAACAGAGCATAAGATTAAACGTTTTTATCCTTTTACTTATTGGTTTGATTCAACTCTCCAACAAAATCAAGAATATATTAACAGTTTTTTCTAGTTTTAAAACTGAGAACATTATCAGTTTTTTTCATTTTTAAAGTTTTTTTTTTATTTTTAATTTTACACATCAATGTTTTATCATCATACTCTTTTATAGATACAAAATTTTTAGTTTTGTACAAAAAAATAATTCAATTTTTTCAAAAAATATGAGGTTTTTTTTTATTTATTTTGCACATAATTTTTTTTTAGTTTTTTCAATTTGAAAGTTGATATTTTAAAATTTTAAAAATCAAAATAAATGTCAAATCATCATATTCCTTTATAGATAATCATAAATGATGAACAATCATTATTTGAAGTGCAATCCTGATTATTAAAAATTTTAATGGGATTTGAAGGTTCAAAAATCTTAGTTAGAACTTAATAGAATATAAATTCATAAATTAGGACTTGTGTGTAAATGTTCCTAAATTAAATTCAATAAAGTGAAAAAGAAAAAAAAAGGAAAGAAAAACGGGTGAAATTCACAATTTAATTAACTAAAATATCACTTTTTATTTTATTTTATTTTTAGACTATGTTTAGAAATGTACTAATTTTTTTTAGAAGATTGAGAGAAATGTACTAAATTAACAATCAATATAAAAAATCAATTCATTCTTCACTTTTTTTTTTATTTTATATTATCGTAAAGAATTGTTAAAAAAATTAATTCTCAAACGAATCATTAGTTTTCCACATCTACCACCCTTTTATAGATAATTCTATTTCCAAGCATTAATTGCTTCCAGTTCACACACTTAATATAATTTTTCTTTAATACAATTTTGTCATAAAATAAAAATAACATGACAACCTTATCTTCCGTCACTCAAACCCTAATTCTAAAACATCACAATCATCCCTCATCACCCTAATTCTAAAATATCACAATCATCCCTCATTATAGTGCCACCTCTCTCCTCCACCATTTCTCTCATCGCTTCTTTTCTCTTCCATTTGCGACCACCTCGCGCCATGAACTATACACTCCTACAAACTTCCAATTGTGAATCATTCACTTTCAATGTTGAATATAAAAGTGTTTGATGGATGAAAATAAACTGGGAGTAGCGGTGGTGATGGCAATTGAGGGTTTTGAGAGTGGCAGCAATGGTGATAAAAGATAGGGTCGGTGGATGAAAGAAAAATTAGAATTTTAAAATTTATAAATAAATATATTATTGAAATAAAGAGATATATACTGATTTTTTTAAAAAAAATTTAATATGCATATTAAGAAGTTGTTCATTAAATATATATATATATTCAAGAGAATTGATGTGTAAAAATAAAATTAGCCTCTTCTCTTACCTTCCGTTCCCACTCTTCTCTTTTCTTGCTTTGTTTTCTCTATGTTGAAAGGGAATATGTAGAGAGTGTGAGAGCAGATTGAAGTAAGGACAAATAACATGACAGTGAAGTAAAGAAAAAATAATTACAAAAAATAGTAAATATTATAAATATTAATAATTATAATTATAATTTTTTTTTTTTGATGAATTCATAATAATTTTTAAAAGTTATCTCCGAATTGTAATTCTCCCTAAAATAAAGTGATCCATGGTACAAAATTAAATTAGTGAATCCCATAAGATTAAAAATAATAATAATTTCATAATTTTGTTAACTATGTTACACTTTTTTTTTTCCAACGTTTTATATTATTTAATTCAAGTATTTGACAATATATTATTAATTGTAATTAATTTCATAATAATAATTCAAGTTTTTGACAACATACCATTTTTATATGGGGAATTTATTAACAAATCTTTTTTCAAGTGTTTGTATCCCAATTAATTCATAAGATATTCTTGTATTACAATAAGTCTTATTATTTGAACATTTGATTTACCAAATCATAATTTTCATATTTAAGGTATTTTATGGACATTTTTGCCCTTACAATATTTTTTAAACGGTTAGCAATTTGATAATGTGAACATTCATATTTTACGGTATAAATATTCCCATTGACATGTGAATGTTCACATTGATAGTATAAACATTCACAGTGACAATATGGATGTTAACTTGAATATTCACATTGACATGTTAACATTCATATTGATGGTGTGAACATTCACATTGACGGTGTGAATATTCATATTACGGAACATTCACACTGTAAAGTGAATATTACTAGAGGTATTTTGGTAATTATGTCACTCATAGAACTTATTAGAATATAAGAAAATAATGTG
The DNA here is from genome assembly GCF_055761805.1 of Camellia sinensis. Classification (NCBI taxonomy): domain Eukaryota; kingdom Viridiplantae; phylum Streptophyta; class Magnoliopsida; order Ericales; family Theaceae; genus Camellia; species Camellia sinensis. Next base: position 150,335,886 of record NC_138963.1, read on the forward strand.
GGCTAAATGGTACATAAGTAGGTGAAAAGGAATTTATGAAAAAGTGTTCTTTTTTGTATTTTAGCTAGTGAAGAATGAAGAGTGTGGTTAGAGATATTCTAGTAAGCTAAGCAAAAGTTGCAACAAACATCACACATACCCACAAATTAAAATAAATTATAATCACATCTTTTAAATTGTAACAAACATCCCGCTATAAGGTTAATAAAAAGGAATTTGGTCAAAATCCCATCATAATAAATCTTTCATGCATTAAGAACACACACACACACACACAAAAATATCTTGAAAAGTCCAGCACGCATCACTATTACTATAATAGTCCTGTTTGGTAGAGCTGTGGGAAAGTACTTATAGCTTATGCCTAAACAGCTTATAGCTTATAACTTTCAGCTTAAGCTGATTTCCAGCTTATTCTTAAAGCATCTCCTGCCCCACTCAAAGAATAAGCTGATTTCTGACTTCCACAAAGCTATAAGCTATAAGCTATAAGCTAAACCAAACACATCAAAATAGCTTAAATTAAGCTGAAAGCTGAAATAAGCTGTAAATAATTTCTGCCAAACAGGCACAATATCTTTAATGAATAATTTAATATTTTAAACTTTAAAATAACATATTTCATTTTACTCCTTTATAGTCTGGGCCCAAAGCAGTTTGCCACCCATGTGGTTCAAATATAGTCAGAAAGGCCCTCAAATGCACTTTGCCACCCATGCGGTTCAAATATAGTCAGAAAGGCCCTCAAATCATTAACACCATTAACCATAAATATAAAATGGCTGTAATACCCTCAAATCATATTTTTTTTTTTTTCTTATTTTCTTTATTTCTCCTCACACACACATAATTTACAATTTTTAACATTAATTCAATTAAATCACAATTAATTATAAAATTTTAATTATTTATCGTAATTTTTATCTTTTTATTCTAATTCTAATTTAATTATATTTTAGATTACAACTAATCCTAAATATTTAATTATTGATTGTAATTCATAACTTTTTAATCTAATTTTAATTTAATTATTTTTAGATCACAATTAATCCTAAATTCTTAATTCTTTATTGTAATTCTTAACATATTAATCTAATTTTAATTTAACTATATTTTAAATCAATTCTTAATTCTTAAGTATTTTATATTTTTATTTAATTATATGTTAGGTCAGGGTCATACAATAAATTTGGAAGACGAGAATGACGTCCATGCATATAACACACTCACTCTTTTTCTTTTTTCCTTTTTTAACAACACCAAAAAAAAAAAAAAAAACAAACAAAACAAAAAACTTGCAAATTAGTACCAAAAAAATAGAACAACACTTTACAAAATAAAGTAAATGTACAACATGTAGGGAGTCATAGAGTACCTTTGAAGTAAAATTAAATTGAGACAAGTAAATTGCGATAAAGAAAATACGATATAGTAAATTGTAATAAAATAAATGTTAATAGTCAGAAATTAGTAGTCAGAATTTTTTTTTTAATACCCTCAAAGATATATGTCTAGCAAAGGTCATCCACCAGTGTCCAGCACGGGTGTTTCTTTTATGTCACAGTATGAATTTTTTTTGGTTATATTTTATGTTTTTTTAGTAGTTCACCTACACAAGACAATTTGCACCCAAAAATAAATAAATAAATAAATAATACTAATTGAAGTTTTTGAATAAAAAAAAAAAAAAAAACTTACCAAAACCCTAACAACAATGCCAAAATTAATAGGTCATTTGCACACAAAAATAAAATGAATAAAACCGATAGCAACTACTACTAAATAGAATAGCAGTTGAAAACGAGTGTTGAACCACAAAGACTAGGCCAAGTTGGCTTTAATTTTAAAAATTTTGGTTTTGAAAATGGAAGGAGAGAAAAAGGAATCCTTAGGGTTTACAATTCACTACTAATCATGTAATTGGGAGTTATTGTATTTAGAACGTAGAAAATTATAGTGATGGATACTACGATGTAACTTGGTCAGGACACATCACTTAAAAATATTTGTGTTTTAAAATCAAAAAGTCCTTAATCATGTTTATTTAGCATGGACTATCACCACTAAACTAAGGTTGATATGCGACCTGTCTTACTAGATATGACTCGTATAACAATTTTATTACACAAGTATGAAAATCATTTGTATAACATGTATTCACGACTAAATGAACACATAATTTGATAAAACAATATTTGCATTAAAATATGGGTTATACAACAGTACCCTAATCAATTAATAATTTACAAAACTAAATACACACTACCTCAATTACATGATCAGAATTTCATCTTAACCCTTAGATATAAAAATTAACTACTCATACTACTATAATAACCACTATAAAATAAATACCCTCTAAAATTTCTTCTCTCTCTCTTCTTGGCCCTCTCAGCTCGCCTCCCTTCTGCTCTCGCCCAGCTGCCCTTTTTATAGGCAAAACCTACAAAAACAAACAAAAATTATAGTCGTCATTCATATATATGTTAATGGAGGGGTAGAGGGGATGAAGGCTCTACCGACTTCAATTTGTTTTCCTTTTTTTTTTTGTTTTTAATTTGTAAATATAATATAATATCTAAAATGTATTATTTACACTAATATTTGTACAAACATTCAAAATATATAAAAACACACAAAAATATGTAAAAATATAAAATAGTAAAAATAAATAGACTAATAAAATATATTTTTGCGGGCCAAATATGTAACATTTAGGCTCTAATCAATATTATAAGTAGTTTTTATAGTTGTGAGAACATATGCTTTTTTGTAGAAGTTGTGACCATGTTGCTATCAAGTTCATTCCGCTGACAGTTTGGTAAATCCCTCAAATGGTCTGCAAATGAAGGAAGCATTCCTAAAATTACGAAGGTAAATTAGTCTAAGTGAAATGTATAAGTGAGGTGTATTTTGTCAAATGGTAATAGCCTCTAGACATTATATGAAAATATGAAGTTATAGATTCATACGCATTGAAAAATGGTGTGGTTCTGGACAAGCTACAGTGTCATTAGTTAAGCAACTTCCATAGTAGAAGGTTTCATTGGAGCGACAAGAGTTAAGGACACATCTATATAACGTTTGAATTAGATGTTATACATGAAAAGGAACATATGGAGTGGAACTACAAATATGTCTAGCTCTTCCTTGGAAAAACATGCCCAGACAATAGGTGTGTAGGTTTGTCTATCCTATTGCGTCTGACAACATATTCTATACCTTTATCATTGTTTGAGATTGTATTACATAACTGTTGTTCTTTTTCTCTTTGACAATTTTCCCTTTAATTATTGCTTCGTTCACTTGTTAGTCTTGAATAGTACGCACGCTATTGGTGATTTTGTTCACACTTACGAGCTGGGAAATATTGACAGATTATTTGTGTAGGCATTGGTAACGAAAAGTGATTCGCTCTATTTATGTAGCATACCTTGTTCTTCAGATAGGCATTGTCGAGTTTTGATTGAACAATGATTCATATGTTTGAGCTAAATTCTAGAGTATGCCTACATTTAATAATAAATTTTGCAAGTTACATCTAGAATAAATCAATAATAAATTAAACAATGACGTCGTGGAAGCTAAAGTTTTCAACATTAATTGTAAAGAAAAGAAACCAGCATATTGAGTTATGGAATAGAACAAGGAAGGTTTTAAGAATCTTCATAAAGTTCAATAAATCTGAATGGTTAGATATTTTTCGCAGTTATGGAATAGAACAAACAAGGTTTTAAGAATTTTCATAAAGTTCAATAAATCTAAATGGTTAGATTTTTTTCACATAATAAATTTGTGGCTATGTTTCTTTTTATACGCAAGACATGATCTCTATATTAGTAGATTGAATTAAGCTAGTAAACAATCGGAAAGTAAACCAGAAACTACAGTTTCAATTGAAGAAATATACACATGTTTAACAAGAGCAAACCAAGAGACAATAAAAGGAAAACAATGAACTGTTGAAGGAAATGTTGAAGTATTTTTATTTGCTTAGAAAAGGTGGAACCAAATGATTTGGTAATCCAAAACTTAAGGCACATCAGTATTCATCAATCCACAATCCCTCGAAATCAACATTTCTTACATTAAAAGAGAAGCTCACAGATTTTGTTCTCAGAGCAAGTGAAGATGAGACCAGCAGTGTAAGGGAAAGAGTAGGCAGCAAATTCAGTTCAGGAAGATCGCACATCATCTATGAGAATTCTTGATTAACCTTGAAAAATGAAACCTTTTTTGCAATCTTTGTGTGCCTGCCATCTTAAATTTTAGATTATAGGTAGGGCTGTAGAACTTGTTTAAATTTGGTTTATTGATTTCTTTGTAGTGTAGTGTACAAGTTTATTAAACACATTTTAAGATAATAGCCAACAGATTTTAGTTGAGTATTTTTTATTTTTAATAATGCTTACGTTGAGTAATGGATTGAATTTAACTTGTTACCAATTGATATTGAAAGTATTTTTGATGAACACTAATCGAGCTGGAGTAACTTATATTGTACTGTGTTAATTATACCATGTGAGTTTATTAGATATTTAACTAAAAGGTCTTTTTCGGATTACTCAATTTGTAATATTGGATCTATTAATCCTCGTATTTGGTTTATTTGGACATTCATGTAGTTGTTTCAAATCTGTCAATGTGATGATGCATTATATTGAGGATTTTACTTTGACAAAGACTATCACTTTTAAACTATCACTCTACATTCAATATCTAGTATTATTATAATTAAACAACATTTCTCTTCAAATCCTTTAATTTCAAGTCCTTGTGTTTCCTTGTGTGTGTGTGTGTGTGAGAGAGAGAGAGAGAGGGAGAGAGAGAGAATGAGAAAACCAGTTGTACTCAAATGGGCTAAGATTTGATGAAACGAAAATTGAGGGTTAAGGTTTTTATCAATTGGGTTGCTCTGGAAACTTCTCAGAATTATAGTTTGTGTGTGTAATATGTGCCTTTCTTGTGTTTCTGTATATATGTTTAGAGTGTTGGAGATAGTGAGAGGTGAGGCAAATAAAAGTTGGTGAGATTTATGAAAATGCTCTAAAAGCAACAACATAAAAGTGTTTGTGGACAAAAGTTGGTGATATTTATTAAAGAAATTGATTGGTATGACTAAAGGCAAGGTTATAGAGAAGCATTTTCATTGAGAAAGGCTGAGAGAATATATTTAACAAGCAATCCCAAAGTGGGTAATAAAAGGGAATTTGAGGGTTAACATTTTCAACAATTGTAGTTTATGTGAAGACTTGATAGTAAATGAGGTAAAATAGTTACAACTAAACAATGTCTAATAACTGTGAGGAAAAAGTTTAGATTAAGAAAGGTCTTTCAAAACCAACAGTGACCAAATAAAAAGCATTTTTTTAAACCAGAAAATTGTGAAACCGAACAGGTTTGGAAAAGAAATAAGGAGAAAGGCAAAAAAAAATAAAAAATAAATAAAAAGATTTACTCAAAACTTTAGGAAGCCATGGATGATTACTCTTCCTCTTGTACTTTCATTAAGTTTTCTGTTCATAATTTTAGTATGTTGTTTTTTTTGCAATTTCACTTGAGTTGCATGTTCTCTGATTCTTTTTCATGTGAACTCCGAAATTAACCATATAATTTTATAGTTGTTTTGCATAGTCTATAGCTCTTATTATGTGGTCACCCTTTTGGGTGTCTTTGGATGTCTATTATGAATTCATGATGATATTTCAGTGCTATTGGTTTTGATAAACTTCTTCTAGAATTGGTGGTTTGTAAGCTCTTTTTTCATTTTGTGCTTTGTTAAATTTGATCTTTATATTCATGGCATGATGGGTTTTTAGTTTGCTTTTGATGAGTTATGTATATGCACACATGTTGGTTTGCTATAAAATCACAACGTTCTATTTGGATTGTTGTTTTTGAAATTGGTTTGTGATTAAACCTGGTAAACTTAACAAAGACTATCACTTTAAAACTATTACTCTAAATTCAATATCTAGTATTGATATAATTTAACAAAGTTTCTCTTCAAATCTTTCAATTTCAAATTAGCAGATCCAATTACCCAAATCAGGTTGTTTCATTGAGACATATTGACAAACACTTGGTGGGCATCTACTAAACATATATGCAGGAATGAAAACATTGTAGGTGAATGTTGTGCAACAGACATATAAACATCAAAATAGGGATATAATTACCAGGATTTGCAATGGTGGAACCAGAACTTTGGATTAACAATTTGAACAGCGTTACGACAGCAACTATGCCAACAGTGATGTAAAGAACAGTGTAATACCAATTCCATCAAGAAGATATATATATATATATATATTGTGAGAAATTCAATGTTTGTTGCAGAAGCACATGACATAAAAGACAAAATCCAGCCATCATCATGAAAATTGCAGTGTTTGAATCTTGCAGCACGTGAAATTGGCTTTGAAAAACAGAACCGATATGAAGCACCGATGTTGGAAATTTCTATGAGGATGCAAAGCTTCTTAGGTAAGGAAGGAGTGGAATTCTTCTGGTATACAACCAAGCAGTTCCATTTGTCTCTTGTAGAACGTTAGAAAGCAAGCAAGAAAAACGTTAGGAAAGCAAGCAGGCAAGAGCGTTGTACCAGGGTTATACACTTTTATATAGGCTATAGATATGTCTATTTGATCTGTAGTTTTTGTTCTTTTAGGTATGTGTATGTATGTAAAGTGAAGTGATAGAGAGCGAGAAAGGCTTTTTATATATATATATATATTTGTTTTGATCTTATTTTGTTTTGTGCTTTTTTTTTTCGTATTGTTTTTATGTTCAAAGTGCAATATGGTAGGCATCTATCTCTGTGTATATGTGCGAAAATGTGTGTTTGGTTTATGTTTGTAGAGTAGTTTTTGAGATAAAAAGTACAAAAACTTGTTTGGTTTGTCTTTTTTTAGAAATGATTTTGGAAAATTGTTTTGAGGAGAGAGTTTTAAAAAAAGTCATTGATTTGATGTGTATGAGAGAGAGAGTGATTTTGGAAAGTAAGTAACCAAATAAAATTTTGAGATTTTTTTTTGAAAAATTTGTTTGGTTTGATTACTCTGGAAAATTTGTTCGTAGAAAATTTTTTCCAAAATTTTTTCTGAAAAACAAACCAAACAAGCCCTTAGAGTTCATTCTCTGATCATATCTGATCTGATTTAAAAATAAATAAATAAAATTAACTAGATAGGGACAAAAAAGATTGTTAAAAAAAAAAGATTCCAACAGATTAGACCTGATAAACTCTAGTGTTCTAGTATTTTGGTAGATCTGTGGTAGATCTAGATACGTAGAGAAGGCTTTTTTTCTTTTTTCTTTTTTTTAACAGATCTGTGAGCAAGTATCTATTTTTTTTTTTTTTTTAAGTTGTTGATGATGATGATGATGATGATGAAATAGATTGCAATAGATAAAGATAAGAGATAGTAAAATTTGGACAAATCTGTTCAAAATTTGAATAGATAATAAAATTTAGATAGATCTGTTGAATAGAGAGTGGCTTGTTGTTGAAAGAATTCTTGTCGAACAGATAATAAAATTCTCGGCTCAGATTCTTTTTTTTCTTGGCTCAAATATGTTGTTGTTGTTGTTGTTCATGTTGTTGATGTTGAAGCACATTGCTATAGATAGGATAGGGTTTGGTTGGATTTGGTATTGCAACAGATAGGGGTTTGTTTAGCTCAACAGATAGGATTTTGTTTAGCTTCACATTTCAACAAATAGGAAAAAAAATTGAATGGATAGAATTTAGATAGATTGAATTTAAAAGAAAAAATTAAACAGATAATATAACAACCTGCAAGTTTTTCTTCTTCATCACTCGAGCAATGAAATGTTCGCTTTAGCGATCTTGTGGGTCATCCAATATTTTCGCAAGTCTAAACGTTCTGCGCTCAAGCGAAAGTTTCATCGCTCGAGCAATCTTATGCCTCTGACGCTCAAGCGTAAGTTTCATCACTCGAACGGTCTGTTCAGGATCAGCACTTTAAAAAGGTTATTTTTGGGTCAATCTAAGATCATTTTCTCTCCTCTTCTTCCTCTTATCTACCATTTTTTAGGGTTTCAAGCTTTCTAGCTTCGTTTTCATCTATTTCCACTCACTTTTTACTCTTAGTTCCTTATACCAAAACGTAGAGCACAAAAAGAACTTTCTAGCAATCTGAGCGGATCGTGTTTTCATCGAAGTTGGATTTTTGGACTTTCTCCTCTTTTTGTTAGAGGTATGGATTTCTTTACTCCTTCCCAATACTTCCTTATAGATAGACATGCGGTATATTTTTATTGCATAAAAAGTACGATTTGGTTATGTGATTTCAAATTCATGTAAAGGGATTTTGGGTTTGAGTTATAAAAAGTGAAATTATATCTTGTTTATGTTATAATTAAAGGGAAAACCCTAATTTTTATTATTAAAGGTTTGATGAATGAAAAGGAGAAAAGTTGAGTAATAGTTATGTTATGCATTATGTGGATTGTATTAATGTAGTAATTGCTAAAAAGGGAGTTAACTGAGATATTAAGATTGTTTTGAGAAATATGCATTGAGTTGGGTTGTGATTTCGGTTATCTATGGGTTTGGGATTATCAAAGAAAGAAAATGAATTTTTGGAACATGGTTCGAATATTATGAATTGGAAAAATAAGGAATTTGGTTTTTGAAAAGAAGATGAAATTATAACTCTTTTACTAATTGAGAAACGAGGAGTTGGTCATTTGAATATTTGATATATGTTATTGTTGTTGTTAGGCTTATATCCCATGAGTTTTGGACGGTTGTAGTTGTGTGTATCAAATACATGTGCTTAGAGATTTTCTTCTTGACATTGGTGGAGGATGACATTGATGTGTTGAATGGATTATGTGTATGTATTACATTTGTATTATTATGTTTTTAACATGTAGTGATGGTTGGTAACGTATACTCTGCTGAGAATGAGAGATACTATTACCTTTCAACTAGTGCTTGGAGAATTGGCTGCACTTAGAATGATGAGTACCACTACCTTTCAGTTAGCGCTTGGAGAACTTGGCAGAGGTACCATTCCCTTCCAGCTTGTTTATGGTAAATTGGTAGAGGTACTATTCCCTTCCAGCTTGTATCTAGTAAATTGGCATTTCGTTGTGGAAAAAGGCATATCCTTGGCTTACTGTGCTTAAGACATGTAGAGCATAGGTTAGGGTTTCAGTGTTGAACCACTTTTTTGTGTATACTATATGTGGTAACAATTTGTTTGATAAGGTTGGGTTGTCTCATATGATTGTATAGTAGTCTTGGCATATATGTTATTTTTCTTTTCGTGTTCAAGGTATTGTACATACATTTGTGTGTCGAACAGGTTGTAGAAATGTTTCATTACCCTTGGCTTAAGGCTTGGCAATGTCATTTATGTATTAGAAATGGGTGTATGTGATGGGTTGAGAGTGTAAGCAATGAAAGGTGATTTAGTTTTGTGAATACATTATCAAAAATGCGTTGTTAATATATGTTCTTTATGAAATGGATAATATAAGAAGGAAGAGAGAACGTTATGTATTGTTGAGCAAATTGGACGAATTTTTGGAAAAAAGTTTATATATATAAGTATATTTTTTTATTATAAACCGTCACATAATTTATATTGTATGATAGAAAGCATTCATGATCATAACTATATGTATTTTGTTGTTGTTTAGGATCATATTGGGATCCCTATTGGGCTTTATGCTCATCTCATATTGTTAATCCTTTTTGAGATACAAGTTGATAAGTGATACAAGATCGGTAATCTTCTTTACGTGTTGGCCACAGCGCCTTTATTTGTTGGCGAAACACCGTTGTTGTAAAGAGGGTTGAACCTTTTCTCTATTATGTAACAATGTAGGCCTACGAGTAATTTATTTAATTGTAATTCATGTTGCATCTCAATTTGTTTATGCGATTGAGGGAATTTTTATGTATTTATGGATGTTAGTGGATTTCATTTACGTATTATATTAATGAAAATGGACTTTAATGGTGGATATAGTAATGTTAACCTAGTAAAGAAAGTGGAGCGTGACAAATAATAAAATTTGAACAAATAAGGGAAAAAATTTGAACAGATAGTTAAAAATTTTGAACAAGTAGATTAAAATTTGAACATATAGTTAAAAAATTTGACTAGATAGACAAAAAAATTTGAACAGATAAAAAATAATTTGAGCAGATAGATATAAATTTGAACAGATAGCCAATAAAAAGTCAATATATAAATTAAGTGGTAAAATTTGAAACACAATGTTCTTTAAAACAAACAAAATGACTTATTACTAGACTATTTCGCAAACCGTGAACCTCTTACCAATAAAAAAATCCACTGGACCTAATGTCTTGTTCCCTCCTTAGATTGGATTTTTCAACAATTTTCTCTATTTTATTCTATTTTCATTTGTAGCAAAGTGTTATTATTTAAATAATCTAATTCTACTTTTTTAGTATATCTAATACTTTGGGAATAAACTATTTTAATAAGTTTTTGACTTTTTACAAAAAGATGTACAAAAAAATAAAAAAGTGATGTGAACAAAAAAAAAAGATAAAAAAAAATTAAATAAAATAAGTATGTACCCAAACAACCCCTTATTAGCAAGATTGAGAAAACAAACTTTAATACTATTTTAAACACAATAAAATAAAATACTTTTTAAAGACAAATTAAAATTTTAAAATTTTTTTGTTAAAAAATTCTTAATTAAGCGTGGTCTTTCACTAATTTGTAAATACTTATGAGCTTATATTTATTTGGATAAATTACACTTTGTTTCCTTAAAATTTCACTCATTTTTCATTTTGGTCCTTTAACTTTGATATTTTCCACTTTGACTCTTCATGTTTGCAATTCTTCCCACTTTACTCCCAGACCAACGTCCATCCAAAAGACAAATGGAATTTCCCATCTCACCAACATGTCGTAAGCTTAGAGAATCTCCTATTGTTTGTCATTGGAACTGCCAAAGCTATAATATAGCAACTTTGGATAAAAAAAGGATTCTCTAATAATTCCATATAGTAGCTGCCAAATTTGGCAAGTGTCAAATCTGCCAGCTCACCCAAAACTAAATGTTTTCCTTCATTCCCTCTCTCTAGGGGTGTACACGATCCGGATTGGATTGGTTCGGTTCTAAGAAAATTCAAGAACCGAACCGATCTTGAGAACCAGATCAGACCGTTACACTTGTAAAACCAGACCAGAACCAAACTGTAGACACCCCATTTTTGACCGACCTTAAGACTCAGACGTCACCGATTGAGCGCTTGGTGATGTTGCATATCGTGCTTGTTCAGAAGTCTCAGAGTCGCGGCCGTGAGCCCTGCCTCCAGACTTCCGAACCCTCTTCTGTGCCTTGTCTCGATTTGCGAACCAGACTCGGTTTTCTCTGTTTCTTTTCCTGAGGGGAGGGAGAGGTCCCATAGACCATCTCTCAATGTCCGTAGGCTACATTTGGTGGCCGTAGGCCATTTTGCCCATTTCGGAGCCCGATTCCCGGTTTTCGGAGCCGTCAGGCCTTGTGCCTCTGTTCGGGACCGCTTAACCATCTCCTATCGCTCTGATTTTTGGCATACTTCCTATTTGCTCCCTTTTGAGGGACACTGGGGTCCCAGAAACCCACTTCGTGGCCGAACGCCACTTTCGGTGTTTAACAGCCCATTTTCGGGATCTCGAGCTGCGTGTTTTGGCCCCCGAACATTCGTTTTGCATCGGTTTTTGCTCATTTTTGGCAGGCACCTCTGTTTTATCACGAGGAAGGTCACTGGAGGGTGGGAGGCCAGCAATTGTTGCAGCAGCCAGTTATCTCTCCTCCGGAGCCTCCCGGCGCCCGTTTTTCCAACTTCCGGGCTAATGTTGAACACCCTAGGGGTAGTGTTGCCAACTTTCAACCACATATCTGTGATCTACACATCTGGGAGGCCACTAAAAGTTGGTGGATGGCCATTAAGGTCACCTGACCCTTTTGACCCCCTCTTTCCAGGCTAATGTTGAACCCCTTGGGCCCACTTTCTTGGACTTTTAACCACATGGTTGTGTTGTACACACATAGGGGTACCTCTCCAGTAGCTGGCCGGCCAGAAAATCACATTGACCCTTTTGACCCCTAGCCGGCCGGCTAGGGGGTGTGGCCGGCCGGCCACCTCCAGCAAAAGTAATGGGTCGGCCTGCTTCCTTGCACTGTGCACTTTACAGCTGTGGGGCAATATCCCCCAGATATTATCTGTATCCGGGGGATATTTTGTGGGGGAGTTTTACCCTCCTTTTCCCCCACCTTTACACCCCTTCTTTGGCCTATATAGCAAGCAAACCTTGTTCTTTGTTGGGGTTAGACAAACTCTCCTTCAAGCTTCCATAGCCAACTCCATCTTCTTCTTTCTCAATTCTTGAAAAAACCCTAAGTCCCTAACCATCATTCCTTCTACACCACCAAGCTCTACCACCACCATCTCATTTCCAGCAACAAGGAAGGATTCTTGAAGGCTAAAGAAGCTGCAAATCCATCCAAGAAGCAACAAAAGTTTGAATCTTCAAGGGTAAGTAACACTTTTACCCTTTTGACCCTTTTTCTTGATCTATTTCTAAGCCTCACTTCCTTTTGGTTTCAAGCTCCGGCCCTAACTGAAAAGGGCCATCTTTTGAGCTCATCTTCACGTTTCATTAAGGGCTCAACCCTGTTTGAGCCCTCCATAATATACTTGCTTCATTGATCATCTTGTATGTCATGATTTTGCATGCTATTTTTGGCCCACGAGCAATCTGTTTTTGAGCATGTTATAAACTGATATAAGGCTTATTTTGAGCCCCTTTTCAACATTGGAGAAGGGCTCAACATTGTTTGGTGCTTCCATGTGTCACTTGTAGTTATATCCCCTATTTGGCCCCATTTTTGCATAAATTGGCAGCCCCCTTTGCTTCTGTTTTTGGCCCTTGGTCCGAACTAAAAGTGGCCTTATTCTGGCCTATACTTCATGTTTCATTCACACTTTTTTTGTTTTTGGTGATTATTTTATATACTTCATGTTATAGCACCTTTTGAGCCTTGTCTTGCATCACATTTTTGGCATATTTGTGTACTGATTTGAGGTCTGCCATATACTGTAAATGTTCATATTTTTGGTCCATCTTCAGTGTTGTAGAAGGAAATTTTTCAGTTTGAGTTTTGCTTATACCACTTGCTTCATTACCCCTCTTTTGGCCCCTATTCTTGCATGCTATTTTTCCCCTACCTATACTTGCTGTTTGGCCATGTTTATAACTGTGAACGTGCATCTTTTGGGACTGTCTAGCTTCTGTCTTTGCATTGCATGTCCATATTGTGCATGTTTGGCATAGCTATAGGTCATTTCGGGTGCCTAATGTTGCATTTCGGGACATTTCCTTGCATTTCATGTCATTTCGCTTCATTTCGGGACTGTTTTCCCCCATATTTTAGTGCTGAAATTCCATTAGTATGCTTGCATATCATTTTTGCCACATTTCATCACATTTTAGCATCGCCTCGGTTTGCATGCCCATGTGCACGCATTTCGAGGCACTCCATTTTTATCCGCCGGCATCCTATGTGAGTGTGGCTGAGGCTCACTCATGTTGGTATAAGCCCATTTGTCATTTCCATGCCATTTCATCACATTTTATCATTGCCTTGGTTTGCGTGCCCGTGTGCACGCATTTCGAGGCACCTCATTTTTATCCGCCGGCATCCTATGTGAGTGTGGCTGAGGCTCATTCATGTTGGTATAAGCCCATTTGTCATTTTCATGTCATTTGCATTGCGTATGCATCGCCTCGGTTTGCGTGCCCGTGTGCACGCATTTCGAGGCACCTCATTTTTTGCTATCGGCATCTTATGTGAGTGTGGTTGAGGCTCACTCATGTTGGTATAAGTCCATATTGCATTCTGTATGTCATTTGCATCACATTCCGCTACCGCCTCGGTTTGCGTGCCCGTGTGCACGCATTTCGAGGCACCTCATTTTCATCACATTCTGTCATTGCCTCGGTTTGCGTGCCCGTGTGCACGCATTTCGAAGCACTTCATTTTCATTGCGTATGCCATCACCTCGGTTTGCGTGCCCGTGTGCACGTATTTCGAGGCACCTCATTTTCATAGCATTTTACCACTGGCTCGGTTTGCGTGCCCATATGCACGTATTTCGAGGCATCTCATTTTCATTACATTCATGCATTTTCTCGGTTTGCGTGCCCGTGTGCACGCACTTTGAGGCATCTCATTTTCATAGCATTGAGTATGTTAGGATTGCATCTTAGTTGCATTTCATGCATATCATGCATATTGCATCGTGTCCGGAATAGGAGTTAGTCCGGGCACGGGAAACGAGGTACATTTCGTACTCCGAGTGACGGAATGTGTCTCGATTCCCCAGTCACCGACACTCCGGATTATCCATGATGGAGTTAGGTTTTAGCTGTAGTTTCATGTGCATTCATCCTATATTGAGTTGTGCATTTCGACTCCTCTGCCATCATGCCTCGGTATGCGTGATTGGTGGTACGAGGATCGAGACATGCATATATCTGTGCAAATACATTGCTATGCCCCTTTCCTGCTCTCTGTTGCAGCAAAATGAAGAATCAGCAACCTTTTGGGGTTTGGCACGCATTTCAAGACAGGTGTAAACAGAGGCTAATTGGGGCATTCCGGTGGATTTCCGCGCAAGACGACCCGGACATGCATCATCCATCAGAAGCAAGGCAGTCCCTGGCTTGCATGCCAATTTTACAGTTTTCTTAGTTAATTCGTTAATTAATTAGGATTTTGTAATATTTTGGACTGTAATATTCTTTTATTCGGGACTGTAATATTTGGACTGTATATTTATTCGGACCCTCTGCGCGAGGGCACAACTGTAATAAGTGTGCGTGAGTGTGTTGTATGTCTTCCAACCCCACGTCTTTCTCCCTTTTATTTATCCGCTTACGATGGTTAGATTAGGGCATGTTTAAATTAGCATACAGTATGACAGCATGTTTGCATTCATTCATCTGTATTGCATGCACCGGGCTCGGCGCATCATACTAACTGCATTTGTATTTCAATTCTAAGTTGAATACATGATAGTTGTAGCATTTCATATACCATCTTAAAATAGCCGAGCCTGCTATAGTTGCATTTTGCATGTGTTGCATTAGGCATTTCTGTATAAATTAGGATCATGCATGATTTCTAATGAGTTTTTATTTTGGCTTGGAGTACTCGGTAAGCTTTATGCTTTAGCATCCTTGCATGCGTGTGAGTGAATGCCATGATAGCATGCTTACCATGAGGCTATGTGCTTATCTGATATAACTGCCTGAATGCCTGTGGGTGAAGGTTGAGTTACTTAAATTGGAATAAATCATCAAATGTTTCAAGCCTACCTGCGGGCAGCAAACCATTTTCAAAAACAAGCATGAAATGTTTTGTTCCAAATCAGGCGATCCAGTCTATACTTGTATGCTGTGAGCATCACATAGTAACCTAGGCTAATAACCGGAATAAGAACTCACAATGTTTTCAAAAATTGATATCATGGTTAGTAGAGGCCGGTCTATGACCGGGGGAGCGGGGGTGCTCACGAAGTGACCTTCCCCAATCGTATCCAAGTTCCCGAGCCGAGGCAACTTTGGTGATGACGGACACGTGGCCTTTTGGCACCGAGTCAGGGTTTCCTAAATTTCCCAAAAATAAAATATTTAGGTGGCGACTCTGTATCTGGCAAAGCAGTCCATGTTTGGCACTTTTTTCAAAAAAATCTATTTTTTCTCAAAACGATTTGCCAGATTTGGACTCTTTGGTTCAGACTTAGAACCGTGACTAGAAAGTCGAGTCCGAGCTGTAGCGAGGTCCCCCGCGGGCTTGTTACAGTTTCTGGCGACTCTGCTGGGGATTTAGAGAACTTGACTCGAACTCGTGATATCTGTTTTTGACTGCACTTGTGTGTTTCTTTGTATTGCATTTGCATTGGTGCGCCTAGGACACCGTGTTTGCCATCTGCTATTCCTGAACGGTTTGCCGGAGGCTTGTCTTGTCAAGGCATGACCATAAGGCTGACCGGTTGTGGGCTCTGCCAGTATGGGAACACAAACCCCGGTTTTACCGGGGCACCCTTTTTGACCATTCGACCTAGTGCATATTCGGATCCATAGTGACTATTCCAAATTAGGACAGGTTGCTTACCCGTTTATAGGTTGTTTGAAACCGCTGTGTGCGTAATGAAACCCTAGCTCCTGACACAATAGGACAGGGAAACCCTACCCCAACATAGGGGTGTTTTGGCTCTCACTTATCTGTTATGTGCTTTAGAGTGCGTCTCTACAGGAATGCATGTATCAGTATATGAGTTTGGGCATCAAGCCTGCGGGCATCAGTTCAGTATTATCAGTATCAAGCCTGCGGGCATCAGATCAGTATATGAGTTTGAGCATCAGGCCTGCGGGCATCAGTTTAGTACATGAGTTTCAACATCAGGCCTGCGGGCATCCGTTCAGTATTATGGGTATCAGGCCTGCGGGCATCAACCAGTATTTGAGAATCAGCTATCTGCGGGTATCAGATTCTGTTTCAGGGAACAGTGATACAGGGATGATAATCAGTGTTTGAGGCCAGTGTGTATTTCAGCTTATTGACTGTATGTTGATGATGCCCGACTGTGTGTCTTGCATTTTATTTTAAGCTGTTATGCTGTCCGTTTATCTGTTTATTTATTTCCTTTTCGCTTTATTTATCTTTTGCTAGGTCAGTTTAGCACGATTGCTTCCAACCCAACAGGCATTCCCCAAGCACCTTGGACACGAGGTCGTCGACTCCACCGATCTGAGGATCTAATCGACGGACAGCCAGTGTTCCGTTCTCTACCCCCTGTTACCAGAAGGAAGCCAAAAAGGCGCAGTGTGTCAGAACAGAGGTTGTCAGAGCAGTGGGTTACTTCATCAGAGGACTATAGGACTGAGGTCTCAATTACTGCTGCAGAGATAGACATACCAGTTAGACAGATGGATCAACCGAATACATCAGGGATGGAGGCTTTAATGCGCCAGATGCAGGAGAGCATGAGACAGATGCATGATGACGCCACCTGTCAATCGGAGTTTTCCAAACAGCAGGCCGCGATCATGGCCCAACAGGCCGAACTAATCGCCAGGCTGCAACAACAGAATACAGCGTCTGCTTCACAACAAATTCCTCCTCCGGCAGGAGCCCCAATACTTGAGCAGGCACCTACTGTTCAGAACGCCCCACCAAATACCCAGAATACTCTACCGACTGTCCAAAATGTACAAGAGGACACGAATCTTCCAACGGGGCCAGCTCCGCCCCCGTTTCCACCACAATTGTCCAAGGTCCATACATCCAATCACTCGGACTCTCCATTCGAGGTCGAGGTTGATCATACGGCTCTGAAATTGAGCAAACTGGAGAAGCTCTTTAAGAAGTCCCAAGGGGTCAAGGCTATGCCGGATATCGGAGATGGATATACCGAGGAGGCCGTAACACTCCCCGATAGGTTCAAAATGCCACAAATCGACCGTTTTGACGGGACCGGCGACCCCATGGTCCATATCCGACTGTTTGCAGATATCTTGCGGCCAATGGGCCTAACACGACCACAGAAGCTCTCACTGTTCGGCCGAACCCTGTCGGGTGTGGCCTCCCATTGGTACGCAAGATTACAAGATGAAGTGAAGAAGAATTGGGACGAAATGGCTGAGGCCTTTGTCACGCAGTATTCATACAACACTCAGATCGAGGTCACAACCCGTGATCTTGAAACGACGAGGCAAGAGCCCAAGGAATCTTTCTCGAACTTTGTGATCCGATGGAGGGCAAAGGCGTCAACAATGACTTTAAGGCCCACAGACAAAGATCAAATCCGGATGATTGTGCGCAATCTCCACCCAAAACTGATGCTGAGAATGATTGTGGTCCCCTTCCCTACTTTCGCAGATTTACATGATATGGGGGTGCAAATCGAAGACGCAATGAAACAAGGTCTGTTTGACCATGATAGAGAACAACCGAGGAGGACCTTTAACCGTAACAACAATGCGGGCCCGAGTGGCGCTGCAAATACGAGAACCTCGGAAGTTGGTATGGTCACCACCACTCCCCCTCCCCCTCCAAGGCCCATGACCGCCACACCCTTCTCCGGCGCGTCCGGAAGCAACACACAAGCCACCAACAGATTCCAACCACGAGGCCAAAGAACCTTTACCCCACTATATATGCCTCTGACCAAGGTTCTGGGAATATTAATCAGGAAGAATCATTTAAAACCCCTGGAACCAAAGCCATTACCGAATCCACTTCCCCCCTCTTACTACCCGTCAAAATACTGTGCGTACCACCAACAACACGGTCATGACACCGACCGTTGTTACAGATTGCGTCATGAGATCCAAGATCTTATTGACAAACAGGTGATCGCACCTCCTGATAAACCCAATGTCACCACCAACCCCCTCCCACCACATAACCAAGCTCCTCCTCCCAAAAGAATTAACTTTATTCAGACTGGGGTCGCATCTTACGATCCTAGCATCTATATTACGCCCACCCACCTACCTAAGCCGGAGGTGTTCCTCCCCGATTGCACTGATTTCTTGTGCATGGTGGACATCTCTAAAACCCAACCAGAACCGGTGGTGGTGACCGTCGAAGACAAGGCAAGGCAGATTTTGGGAAAGAATGAGATTGTTGAATCTGGGACTGGGCATAGTTTTACTGGGGGAGCCTATGATCCAAGCAAGTACATCCTATCAACGAGCCGAATTGGGCTAAGTGTAGAATTGCCAGAGACAGGAGAACTATGCATGATCCGAGGGGATGGATCTGGGCTATGGGCAGATGATTTGACAGCCGCAGGGGAGGACTTTGCCAACCTGCAACTTCTTGATGACCAGGAACTGGGGGAGGCGTCGATCAACTGGTACGATTATGAGGGATCAGAGGAGGCCACGGGCTGGCTCGAAGATCAACCGGATGCAGTGGGGGAAGCCCAATCAGAACAGAGCCCGGCAGGGGCGGAAATATCAGTTATGGCCGGAACGGCCGAAAGCCAAGATGTACCGCCGGAGAGCGCCGGTGTTAAGAATTCCGCTCGGGACACGGGCATTATGGATACGGGAATTATTGAACAAACAGCTGTACTGACGCAGCTGGAGCAAGAAAAGTTTGAGGCTACTGAGAGAGCCAGGAAGGCAAAGGGCCCTGAGGGGACTGAAAGTGCTGTGTGCACGAAGACAGACAATGCTGCGAGCATATGGACAGAGAGCACTGAGAGTGCGAGTGGACTGGAGCCAGACAGGTGTCTGTTGGCTGCCAGTGGAATGTGGTGGGAAGATGACGATTTGTGTCTTGCCCACACCGATGAAGACTGGGGGAATAACCAGCCGGATGATACTTGGTACCTCGATGAGGTTGACCATATGACAAGAAGTGGGCGGTACTTCAAGCCCCCACACCTCGACCAACCCGAGGCATCCGGGAAGGATAGAGAGGCAGAGAAACAGAAGGAGAAGCAGATTGAAGATGAAGCTGTGCTGAAACAGTTAAAAAGGATACAAGCAGACATCTCCATCTGGGGACTGCTAATGGCATCACGAGTGCACAGAGAAGCTGTCCTATCTGCTATGGACAAGTCTAAACTCTCCATAGACACCACGCCTGAACAGCTGGTTGGGCTGGTTTTTCCGGGAGGAGGTTCCCCGGCATTAACCTTTTCGGACAAGGAGCTACTGCCTGAGGGCACAAACCATAACAAACCTCTCTATATTTCTGTGGAATGTAGAGATAAGTGGATACCGGTGGTACTTGTTGATACCGGGTCTGCGATTAATGTCTGCCCGACCAGAACGGCATATGCAATCGGGTTAAAACCCGCGGATTTCATCCCAACCACCCAAGTGATCAGAGCATACGATAATACCAGCAGAGAGGTGATGGGGACTGTTAAAATTCAAACCAAGGTTGGTCCAGGGCAACACAGCATCGAATTTCATATCTTGGACGTTCCCGCAACCTTTAACCTACTTTTGGGGCGACCGTGGTTGCACCAGGTCAAAGCAGTCTCTTCCACTCTACATCAAATGCTAAAGTACCCTCATGGAAAAGGGGTAGCGATCGTTTTTGGGAATTCATCAATCCATCCACCGCCAGAAGTGTCCACACCCGTCTTAGAGATCGAGCACGGCACGGAGGATGTGTTTTTGTCGGGGTTCACTTTGGCCGAGGCTCAAGTGGTGTAGAATGTCATGGCTGCGAATGAGGGCATGTACGTTAGTGCACAATCCATATACCTCATGAACAAGCTAAAGCATACCCCTGGAATGGGATTAGGGAGAAGTGGCCGGAAGGGCGTCTCAGTGCTGGCCGAAGTGCCACACAACCCTCACGCCTTTGGACTGGGATATCTGCCCACCAAAGAGGACTGGGTGAGGAAAGGAAAAGAAATGGCCGGAAGGGCCAGAGCAAAGAAGGCCGGGAAGCCATTTGATTTAATGCACAGGCCCATCTAGGGTACCCTAAACGGACGTTTCGTCCGGGAGGGGGAAGATTTTCCGTTCTGCGGCTTCCCGGAGCCATGGCTAAACGCGGAGGGGACGCGCGTGCCTGGTTTTGAAATCTTCTTCGACATACAATTATCTGGGGATGACGTTGCCGAAGCGCGGACAGACCCACCAACTGAGGTTGATCAATGTGAAGCAGTGGATCCTGAGAACACAGAGCTTGAAATGGGGGTAGCACTGGCGAGTCTACTATCAGATCCTCCGATCGGCCAAGAGTGCTTGGGGGATAACTCTTCGGTTTCTGTGATTGGAGATGAAATAGCTGCGGGCTTTCCAGCGCCGATCTTGGATGCATCTATCGCACCTTCTCTCATCTGGCAGTATGAAGAAGGCTTTTTATCTAGCAGTTCCGGGTCAGGTAATGAGCCGGAATCTGATTCTACTGAATCTTGTACGTCGGAATCAGATTCCAGCTCGACTGAGTCTGAGTCCGGTATTCCTGGGGGTGATAACCCGGATACCACAGTCCTGTCTAGGTCGTCTTTTTCATTTTCTTTTGAGTCTGTTGTAACAGAGGAATCTGACGGCTTGGAAGTATTTAATGAGAATGATGTGGATGTGGTTTCCGAGTATTTTTCTGTGCCTTTGATTTATTGTTTAAACCAGGATTTTCAAAATTTTGATGAAAACAGCGAGGAAGAAATTCCCCTAGTTTTGCAACGATTAATTGATCAAGAGCAGGAAAGATTTGTTAAACCTTTAATGGATGAAATCACTACTGTGAATGTTGGTACTGAGAAGGACCCGCGGCTGGTCCAGATCGGGTCCACGTTGTCTTCGGAGGAGCGCGAGCGCTTAGTCGCTTTATTAAAAGATTTCAAAGATGTTTTCGCGTGGTCCTACGAAGACATGCCTGGAATCGATCCTGAGATTGTACAGCACCGGATCCCTCTTGATCCCGAGGCCCGCCCTGTCAAACAGAAACTCAGAAGGATTCGCCCGGACTGGGCCCTCAAAATTAAGGAAGAGGTCACCAAGCAAATTGACGCAGGGTTCCTACTGGTATCTAAATATCCAACTTGATTGGCCAACATAGTTCCGGTGCCGAAGAAGGACGGCAGAATTCGGGTCTGTGTAGACTTCAGAGATTTGAATAGGGCCAGTCCGAAGGACGACTTCCCCTTGCCGCACATTGATGAATTGGTGGATTTCACGGCAGGACATGCCTTGCTTTCGTTTATGGATGGTTTCTCAGGCTATAATCAGATAGTGATGGCACCCGAAGACCGAGAGAAGACTGTGTTCACTACCCCGTGGGGGACATATTGTTATCGAGTGATGCCATTCGGGTTGAAAAATGCTGGAGCTACGTATCAACGGGCAGCGACTACAATATTGCATGATATGATCCATAAAGAGGTCGAGGTGTATGTGGACGACATGATTGTCAAGTCCAAAGATAGAGAGGGCCACTACACCGCCTTACAAAAATTCTTTCAAAGGATCAAAGAGTTTCGGCTGCGACTGAATCCCCAGAAATGTACGTTTGGTGTTACAGCAGGGAAGATGCTAGGGTTTCTGATCACACAAAGGGGCATCGAGGTCGACCCTTCCAAAATCAAGGCCATCTTAGAAATGCCACCACCAAGGACTGAAAAGGAGGTGCGAGGCTTTCTGGGTAAAGTGCAATTCATAAGACGGTTTATTTCTAAATTAACCTTGACTTGTGAACCACTTTTTGGTCTCCTGAAGAAAGGAAAGAAATTCCAGTGGGACGGCCGATGTCAAGCAGCTTTTGAGCAGATCAAAGAGTATCTACAGAACCCGCCCGTGTTGTCACCGCCAGAGCTGGGGAGACCGTTGATACTGTATCTTTCGGTAACTGAAACTACCATGGGCTGCATGCTTGCGCAGGAGTCAGAAGACAAATTGGAAAGAGCCATCTACTATCTGAGCAAAAAGATGCTAGATTACGAGACCCGCTATACACCGCTGGAGAAGGCTTGTTTGGCCTTGGTATGGGCAACCAGGAAGCTGCGGCACTACCTGTTAGCCCACTCTGTAATGTTGGTTTCGCGTTTGGATCCCATCAAATATCTCTTCGAGAAACCAGCACTTACGGGTAGGCTAGCTCGTTGGCTGCTGTTGCTCTCCGAATTTGATTTGAAGTATGTAACGCGCAAGTCAGTAAAAGGCAGAGCGGTAGCGGAGTTCCTTGCCGACCACCCGGTTGAGGGGGATGAAGCGGTTGAGTATCTATTCCCAGATGAAGCCATTCTGCACGTCGAAGATGAAACTTGGACGATGTACTTTGACGGAGCGTCAAACCAGTATGGGTATGGGATAGGGGTGTTGCTGATAGCGCCTGACGATTCCCGGGTCCCTTTAGCATTCAAGCTCCGGTTCAAGGTTTCCAACAATGAAGCAGAGTATGAAGCATGTATTGCTGGCCTGGAAGCAGCCCTGGAACTAGGGGCAAGACGAGTGGACGTCATTGGGGACTCGAACCTCGTTGTGTCTCAAGCAAAAGGAGATTGGAAAGTCAAGGAGGAAAGGATGATAATCTACCACCAAACTTTGGATCTGCTAATTCCTCGGTTTGAGAAGCTAAATTTCACCCACCTCGTAAGAGAGAACAACAGGTTTGCAGATTCATTAGCAACTCTATCTTCTATGATAGACATCCCGTCCGGAGTCCGGATGCGTCCAGTCATTATTGATAAGAAGTTCGTGCCAGCATACGAGTCGATTTCCGCCATAGACGAGGTTCAAGACGGCAACCCCTGGTACTACGACATCTGGAACTTCTTGGAAAAGGAGACATATCCACTAGGGGCAAATGCCAAAGATAAGAGGGCTGTCAGAAGAATGGCTGCTCAATTTATCATCTGCGGGGGAAAGCTGTACAAAAGGGGTCATCTGGGAATGCATAAGCTCTGTGTCGAAGCTGAAGAGTCAAAATGCCTGATGGAAGCCATCCATGGGGGGGAGTGCGGTGCACACATGAATGGAGTAATGCTGGCCAGAAAGATCCTCAGACAGGGCTACTACTGGTCAACCATGGAGGAGGATTGTATTAGCTTTGTTCGGCGATGCCACAAGTGTCAAATTCATGCGAATCGCATGAACATCCCGCTGTCAAAACTGTACAACATGACTTCTCCATGGCCTTTTTCAGTCTGGGGAATTGATGTGATCGGAGCTGTTACCCCGAAGGGGTCCAACGGGCATGAGTTTATCCTGGTAGCGATAGATTATTTCACAAAGTGGGTCAAGGCCCAATCATACGCGGTGTTGAAGGCGTCGCATGTCGCAAAGTTCATCAGAAACAACATCATCTGTCGCTACGGGGTGCCAAACGAGATAATTTCAGATAATGGTTCCCATTTTAAGAAAGAAGTGATAGACTTGTTGGAGAAATACAATGTGGCTTTCCATAAGTCATCTACATATCGGCCGCAGACCAATGGAGCGGTTGAGGCCGCCAACAAGAATATCAAGCATATACTGCAGAAGATGGTGGAAACCTATCGAGATTGGCCAGACAAGCTGCCATTTGCTTTGTGGGGCTACAGGACTTCAATCAGAACTTCCACTGGAGCAACTCCATATTCATTGGTCTATGGAATGGAGGCTGTTCTACCCATTGAGATTGAGGTTCCATCGTTACGAGTATTGGCTGAATGCCAGATAACCGAGGCAGATTGGCAGCAAAGCAGATTCGAAGAACTCATGCTCTTTGATGAAAGAAGACTGAAAGCACTGTACCACGTCCAAGGTTATCAACGAAGAATTTCCCGGGCTTTCAACAAGAAAGTTAAGTCCAGGAATCTGAAAGAAGGAGATTTGGTGCTCAAAGACAACCGAGCTCCCATCCACGACCCGAGGGGCAAGTTCAAACCCAATTGGACTGGTCCTTACATCATCAAAGCTATCTGGTCAGGTGGGGCTGTGGTTCTGATGGATCTAGATGGCTTGGAGTTCTCACAACCAATCAATATGGACAAGTTGAAGAAATACTATCCTTGAGAGGCTCGCTAGGCCGAAAACCCGAAAGGGCGACCTAGGCAAAATTCAGAGCACAAAAAATTAGAAAATATAAAAACTGAGGTCGCAAGGTTGAAAACCAGCAAAGGGCGACCTTGGCAAAAGTTAGAGCGCAAAAGGAGAGTGAAAATACTCGAGTGAACCTTAGCCTGAACTACGTAAGGCTTGATTCCCATCTTTGGGATACGTAGGCAACTTCATCTTGAAGTTCAGCCATAAACTTTTCCCCGATCAACTCTGTCCATTTTGATCATCTCAGTCATCTTTATTCACCAGCATTTATCGTGATCTCCGGTACAGTGCTGTTCAAACTAGGGGCAACTTTCCGTTGCCGCGACGGTACAAAGTTACTCAGACTAGGGGCAACTTTCCGTTGCTTTGCAATGCCGCTTTGTTCTTCAGACTAGGGGCAACTTTCCAGTTGCAGGGATCTGGGGTTGTGCATCTCAGTGACAGATTTTCGGCGTGTCCAGTTCTGATCCACATCGAAAATAGTTTTGAAAAGTTTTAATAAAAGTTGACTTTGTTCAAATCAATCTTTTTACGACTAAGACCATTTTTGGACCAAAAATGGAAAATTTTCAGTACCACAACTTTCAATTTCATTGATTTCAAAACTGAGTTCTCCTGCTCTTGCATTACAATCGAGGTTGCTTTTTTTGGTACATTCATAAGAAAACTTGAAAATACTAATAAAGCAATAAATTTGGGGCATAGTTGAATCAAGTATCTCTGCGCCCCCTCCCAGAGCTGGACGGAACATCTGATGCCAAGCTGGGCCCAACTTGTGCCTCTTCATTGAGCCAATCCACGCACTCATCGGACAAAGTGCAACTGAAAGTTGAAGCAGGGGCCAAGAGCTCTCTAGTCCTCCATGCCGTGGCATATCGGGCAAGGTGTACACCCCGGACCGGAAAAGCAGCTGGGTACTCAATCCCCTCCGGTGGGTAGATCTGATCATGGCCAAACTGACGCAGGAACCGGAACGGAAAATAAAATACGCAATGGGTTAGACCAATCAGTTGGATCCCAATCATACGAGACATACTATAGCTCATTGCCGGGAGGTTGAGCCAAGGGCAACGCCAAGCAATGCCGTCTACAGGCAAATTGCACATCCAATCGAACCACCACCTTTCGTCAAGAGCATTGACTAGGCGCTGCCGAAAGAAGTAGCCTCGAGCTGAATAGGCCGGGCAAGAGTCCACAACCTGCAACTTGTCCATTAACCATACCTAGGGGAGGGATGGAAAATGAGAGAATAAAGAACAGAGAGATGTACGATGAGAGAAAAGTGAGACAAAGGTTTTTGTGAGAAAAACCGAGCCTGAGGGCCAAGTGATGTGAGCAAATATATATGTGAGGTCGGGTGGGAAACATTACCTGCAGCAGCAGTGGACTCCCGGCGAACCTGGTCGCCTCCCGGCGATAGACAGAATCTAAGCCCATCAATGTCTCGGCCAAGGTCATGGCAATACAGCTCTTTCCTTCTCTCAAACCTTGGGCGACTTCAATCAGGCGAATGCTAGCCCCGCCGAAGCCCGAGGAAAGCAGAAAGTGAGACAACAAACATAAGCAGAGGGCGTGTTGCCGGAAACCCTGCCAATAATGGTTGCTGCGGTCACCGGCGTCGGAAAAATGATGGATCAAGCCGAGAATGTCCAGTTCCCCACTACAGATCAGGGATCGAGCGTCATGCGCCGTGAGCCCACACATCCGCCCTAAAGCCTGAGCATGGCCAAAACGGAGCTGCGGCAAGATTACTTCAGAGCATTCAGACTCCATTAAAACCTGAAAATCTTCGAAAGTGGGGCACATCTCTTGGCCGCCAAAGCTAAAAACGTGCGTCACTGGATTCCAGAACCTTGCCGCGGCATGGAGAAAAGGGAGATGTAGCGGAGTACGACTTAGCGTGAATAGTGCATTCAAGCCGAAACCCCGGAAATTCAACTTTTCCGAGCCATCTAGAGAAGAGATCCAAGATGTGATATTTTCTGCGAGAAACGCCTCCATCTTTGCCTAAAACTAAGATGGAATGAATGTTCCCGAAGTTGAGGCTTTTATAGAAGGAAAAACACTATTCACGGGGACACGTGTCAAAAATCTGGTGGCTACAGGACTGAATGGCCGGCCAGCCACTTTTTCTGGCTGGCCAGCCATTTACTTTTTCAGAAATGGTCGGCCAGCTATCTCTATCCACCAAAAATGGCCGGCCGGCTCCCAGGGATGGTTGGCAATGCTGCAGTGTATCCTCTTGGCCCTGTTTTACTCTTCGAAGGAAAGTCCCAAACATTTCCATGCAACGGGAGAGTCAAAGGCCTTCATTCCGGATGCGTTCCGATGCCCAGATCGTCAGAAGTACACTTTGTTATTGTTAAGTTTTGCTTATCGAGTTGTTGTTTTGCTTATCGAGTTGTTTGTCGAGCGGACGTGTTTTGTGTTTTTGAGTCATTGCTCTCTGTTTAAGCAATTGTTGTTAAAGTCTTGTTTATTCACGTTGTTGCATTTTGCTTATCGAGTTGTAAACTTGCTAAAGATTCTGTTATATCTTAGTAAGTTGAGTTGTTTAGTTTGTTGCGTCGGTTCACTACCTGACTTGGTGATTACACAATGCGCATTTCCATTCAATTTCATTTTTGTGCGAAATAAATGATGCGATACGATGCTAAAAGTTAAAGTACAAACACTTTTTTCAAAAGCTATTTCATTTCATC
The DNA here is from genome assembly GCF_055761805.1 of Camellia sinensis. Classification (NCBI taxonomy): domain Eukaryota; kingdom Viridiplantae; phylum Streptophyta; class Magnoliopsida; order Ericales; family Theaceae; genus Camellia; species Camellia sinensis. The sequence continues at coordinate 150,363,163 of NC_138963.1, forward strand.
ATGCTTTACAACAAACAAAGGTACAAGTTTTACAAAAAATGAAACTGCCTAACAATGTGCAAAGTGCTACAAACTACTAGCAAAAAGAAAAATAAAGCAGGAAATAATAACATCAAAGTCCTCGGGAGCGGGAACGAGAAGCAAGCCTCGTCCTCTTTTGCGGGACAATCTCCACAGCATCATCATCATCATCTGAGTCAACGCCGTCATCCTCAGGATTCCCCTCAGCCTCCTCCTCCTCCTCCCCGGCGAACGTCTCGGACTGACGATCTGTGGCCTCCTCCTCCTCCTCCTCATCAGGCTCCACCTCCACAACGTGAGCCTTGCGTCTGCGGACAGGCCCTCCTCGAGCTCCCCGAAAAGGCCTAGAAGGCCCGGCTCCTCGGGAAGGCCGGGACGGCCCCGCTCCATGAAAAGACCCAGATGGCCCAGCTCCCCAATGAGGCCCAGGTGGCCTAGTCTGCGGCTGACCGGACCATGAAGGCATCTGAAAACAAAGAGTTCAATTCAAATACATCAGTCCAAATATATACATCAGATGCGGATGCAAGCAGATGCAGATGCAAACAAAGGCTACGTGAAGTGGGTGCATGTAAATACAGTGTACAAGTGGGGTGTGTGTCAGATGTGCTCTACACAAGTGGTCTATCGATGCAGTAGAAATCAGCATGTCATCAGAAGTATGATAAATGCCAGAAAACTGAAGGGTACCTGGATGCCCGCGACAGACAACTGTGCCTCCCTCCGCAGGACCATGCCCTCGAGTGTGGCCACCAGCCCAACCACCTCCTCCATGTATCCTCGCGATGGCTGCAAAAATGAGCTCATAATCATCAGTGAACAGAAGAGTGTCTAAACATCTGAATGATGAATGAACAGAAGTGGAGCATACCGGCGGTGAGTCCGGATCAATGGCGTATCGATCACTGGGCATCGGAGGCTCCAGTGGAATCGGAGTCGGAAAGCTAGCCCCATACTGCCACGCCATCAACTCAGTAGGCATATCTGGCCATCCAGGATGAGGATGAACCGACGGAGCCGGAGGAACCGGTCTACTCCCACCTCTAGATGTACCGGCCCTGCTAGTAGAAGGGGCGTCTGCAGCCCGAGCCCGAGCCTGGTCCAAGGATGACATACCGGTAGGTCTCATCATCGGGATACGAGCTTCCGTCAATGGAGGCATCAAATATATGTGACGGTAAGTGGCGTAGTCCCCCTCCTCAATATATAGCAAAGCATCAGTACCCAGCATGGCGCCGACTACCTCTAAGTAAGAGAGTCTGTCAGCGGTCCGCATACTGGCTGTAGGTACTGCGGGAATATCCTGAGAAAGATACCCCCATACCTGGCGCAGAAAGCGCTCCCCCAGGAACCATACCCTGCCAACCGGCCCTTCAAGTAGGACCCTATACTGGGAGATGTCTGACGCTCCGGTATACTGAAGTCGGAGGCCATCACCCAGAGACGCCCAGGGCTGCCATGTAATCTGCGGATGATTGAATGCATAAACCAATCAGAAATCGGGAATATACAGAGCAAATCAAAGATGAAAATGAAAAGAACTGAAAGTTCTGAGGTACCTCTGAATGTCGCACAGTGTCGAAATACTGTCGCAGGCGAAGGAGGGTCTCTCGAGGCCTCGGCCGGTGCGGACCCTCGAATATCAATGAATATGGTGTCACGGGAATCCCTACCACCTCCAGCTCTGGGGCTAATGATGGGAAGTATACATAGACCCATAGCTGAGAAAGGCAGTGCAGAATGTAAGTACGAAATGCTGAGAGCAAAATATAGACTGTAAAAGTGCGCTGTGTGTGCAATGTACAAATAATGAGAAGCAGAAATGTAAAGCAAGAGGACAGAAAGTGCCTCCCAGGCTCTCCAGTAACCGCCAAGCAAATCGCCCCGCCCGCGGGAGGTCGCGCTCATATAAAAGTAAAGGGTTGCCAAGCCGGCGCCACCCCAATCATATCTACTGACCTGTGATAGGTCAACCAGAGCGCTCAGCAGGTATAGCCCAATGGTGTTCCCTCTGTCGGCGAACAGGGTAGTCCCGAAGAGGAACATCAAGAAACCACGGGCGTACTGCTCCGTCTCCTCGGGAGTCTCGGGCACCATCTCCGCCCGCCGGAAGTGGGAAGAGAACCAAGTGTATCGGACTCTCCCAGAGACCCTGTCAACAGGTGGGTGAGCCCCCAATAGATATGTCCAGGCGGCCTCCCATTCGCCCATATCCTCATCGTAAGGGATGGACCAACCTCCGACGTCTAAACCGGTCAATACAGCGAAGTCAAAAGGGGTCATGGTCATATCCCCGGTAGCAGAGAAATGAAAGGAATTGGTGGTGTCCCACCATCTCTCTACCAAAGCTGCCATCAATGTCCTCCGGGCAGGACAACGTGACAACCCGACGCAGAAGGGCCCGAACCTTGCCAAGTCGACTAAGTCTCGAACACCCTCCGGGAGCTCGGCATACCAATCCCGCGCACTGGTGGAACCATATCCCCGCACACTGCGGGAGCAAACCTGCATTCAGAATGAATACATGTGTCAATAATGAGATAAATGGGCTGTGTGCCAATGAAATGAATGGGCTGTGTGCCAATGAAATGAATGGGCTGTGTGCCAATGGAATGAAATGGGCTGTGTGCCGATAAAGTGAAATAAACTACATACAAATCTACCTGGGCTGCGTGTTCAGAAAATTTGAAGTTTGGGCTGCGTGTTCAAATTTCAGTTAAATTGTGGGCTGCGTGTTCACTATCTACCTAGGCTGCGTGTTCAGAAAATTTGAATTTTGGGCTGCGTGTTCAACTTTCAGTTAAATTGTGGGCTGCGTGTTCACTATCTACCTGGGCTGCGTGTTCAGAAAATTTGAAATTTGGGCTGCGTGTTCAAATTTCAGTTAAATTGTGGGCTGCGTGTTCACTATCTACCTGGGCTGCGTGTTCAGAAAATTTGAAGTTTGGGCTGCGTGTTCAAATTTCAGTTAAATTGTGGGCTGCGTGTTCACTATCTACCTGGGCTGCGTGTTCAGAAAATTTGAATTTTGGGCTGCGTGTTCAACTTTCAGTTAAATTGTGGGCTGCGTGTTCACTATCTACCTGGGCTGCGTGTTCAGAAAATTTGAATTTTGGGCTGCGTGTTCAACTTTCAGTTAAAATTGTGGGCTGCGTGTTCACTATCTACCTGGGCTGTTGTAGACACCCCATTTTTGACCGACCTTAAGACTCAGACGTCACCGATTGAGTGCTTGGTGATGTTGCATAATGTACTCGTTCAGAAGTTTCAGAGTCGCGGCCGTGAGCCCTGCCTCCGGACTTCCGAACCCTTTTCTATGCCTTGTCTCGGTTTGCGAGCTAGACTCGGTTTTCTCTGTTTCTTTTCCTGAGGGGAGGGAGAGGTCCCGTAGACCATCTCTCAATGTTCGCAGGCTACATTTGGTGGCCGTAGGCCATTTTTCCCATTTCGGAGTCCGGTTCCCGGTTTTCGGAGCCGTCAGGCCGTGTGCCTCGGTTCGGGACCGCTTAACCATCTCCTGTTGCTCTGATTTTTGGTATACATCTTATTTGCTCCCTTTTGAGGGACACTGGGGTCCCAGAAACCCACTTCGTGGCCGAACGCCACTTTCGGTGTTTAACAGCCCATTTTCGGGATCCCGAACTGCGTGTTTTGGCTCCCGAACATTCGTTTTGCAACGGTTTTCGTTCATTTTTGGCAGGTACCTCTGTTTTATCACAGGGAAGGTCACTGAAGGATGGGAGGCCAGCAATTGTTGCAGCAGCCAGTTATCTCTCCTTCGGAGCCTCCCGGCGCCCGTTTTTCCAACTTCCGGGCTAATGTTGAACACCCTAGGGTTAGTGTTGCCAACTTTCAACCACATATCTGTGATCTACACACCTGGGAGGCCCCTAAAAGTTGGTGGCCGGCCATTAAGGTCACCTGACCCTTTTGACCACTTTCTTCCGGGCTAATGTTGAACCCCTTGGACCCCTTTTCTTGAACTTTGAACCACATATCTGTGATGTACACACCTGGGAGGCCACTAAAAGTTCATGGCCGGCCAGTAATTCAACTTGACCCTTTTGACCCCCTATTTCCGAGCCAATGTTGAACCCCTTGGACCCACTTTCTCGGATTTTTAACCACATGGTTGTGTTATACACACATAGGGGTACCTCTCCAGTAGCTGGCCGGCCAGAAAATCGCATTGACCCTTTTGACCCCTAGCCGGCCGGCTAGGGGGTGTGGCCGGCCGGCCACCTCCAGCAAAAGTAATGGGTCGGCCTGCTTCCTTGCACTGTGCACTTTACAGCTGTGGGGCAATATCCCCCAGATATTATCTATATCCGGGGGATATTTTGTGGGGGAGTTTTACCCTCCTTTTCCCCCACCTTTACACCCCTTCTTTGGCCTATATAGCAAGCAAACCTTGTTCTTTGTTGGGGTTAGAGAAACTCTCCTTCAAGCTTCCATAGCCAACTCCATCTTCTTCCTTCTCAACTCTTGAAAAAACCCTAAGTCCCTAACCATTATTCCTTCTACACCACCAAGCTCTACCACCACCATCTCATTTCCAGCAACAAGGAAGGATTCTTGAAGGCTAAAGAAGCTGCAAATCCATCCAAAAAGCAACAAAAGTTCGATTCTTCAAGGGTAAGTAATACTTTTACCCTTTTGAACCTTTTTCTTGATCCATTTCTAAGCCCCACTTCTTTTTGGTTTCAAGCTCCGGCCCTAACTGAAAAGGGCCATATTTTGAGCTCATCTTCACTTCTCATTAAGGGCTCAACCCTGTTTGAGCCCTCCATAATACACTTGCTTCAATGATCCTCTTGTATGTCATGATTTTGCATGCTATTTTTGGCCCATGAGAAATTTACTTTCGAGCATGTTGTAAACTGATATGAGGCTTATTTTGAACCCCTCTTCAACATTGAAGAAGGGTTCAACACCATTTGGGATTTCCATGTTGCACCTCCCTTTATATCCCTCTTTTATTCCCCATTCTTGTATGTTTAGTTAGCCTACCATGCTTTTGTTTTTGGCCATTTTACAGTTCTAAAAAAGTGCTTATTTTGGTCTATTCTACATGTTTTGTTAAGGGTCTTTGGCTGTTTGGTGATTATTTTGCACACTTCATGTTATAGCACCTTTTGAGCCTTGTTTTGCATCACATTTTTAGCATGTTTGTATACTGATTTGAGGTCTGCCATATACTGTAAATGTTCATATTTTTGGTCCATCTTCAGTGTTGTAGAAGGAAATTTTTCAGTTTGAGTTTTTCTTATACCACTTGCTTCATTACCCCTCTTTTGGCCCCCATCCTTGCATGCTATTTTTCCCCTACCTATACTTGCTGTTTGGCCATGTTTATAACTGTGAAAGTGCATCTTTTGGGACTGTCTAGCTTCTGTCTTTGCATTGCATGTCCATATTGTGCATGTTTGGCATAGCTATAGGCCATTTCGGGTGCCTAATGTTGCATTTCGGGACATTTCCTTGCATTTCATGTCATTTCGCTTCATTTCGGGACTGTTTTCCCCCATATTTTAGTGCTGAAATTCCATTAGTATGCTTGCATATCATTTTTGCCATATTTCATCACATTTTAGCATCGCCTCGGTTTGCGTGCCAGTGTGCACGCATTTCGAGGCACTTCATTTTCTGCCATCGGCATCTTATGTGAGTGCGGCTGAGGCTCTCTCATGTTAGTATAAGTCCATACTTCATTTTCTATGTCATTTGCATTGCGTATGCATTGCCTCGGTTTGCGTGCCAGTGTGCACGCATTTCGAGGCACTTCATTTTCATCCGCCGGCATCCCATGTGAGTGTGGCTAAGGCTCACTCATGTTGGTATAAGCCCATTTGTCATTTCCATGTCATTACATTGCATTCCGCCATCGCCTCGGTTTGCGTGCCCGTGTGCACGCATTTCGAGGCACTTCTTTTTTATCCGCCGGCATCCTATGTGAGTGTGGCTGAGGCTCACTCATGTTGGTATAAACCCATTTGTCATTTCCATTTCATTACATTGCATTTCGCCATCGCCTCGGTTTGCGTGCCCGTGTGCACGCATTTCGAGGCACTTCTTTTTTATCCGCCGACATCCTATGTGAGTGTGGCTGAGGCTCACTCATGTTGGTATAAGCCCATATCATGTTTTCATGTCATTTTCATTGCATTTACCATTGTCTCGATTTGCGTGCCCGTGTGCACGCATTTTGAGGCATCTCATTTTCATTGCATTTACCATTGCCTCGGTTTGCGTGCCCGTGTGCATGCATTTCGAGGCATCTCATTTTCATTGCATTTACCATTGCCTCGGTTTGTGTGCCCGCGTGCACGCATTTCGAGGCATCTCACTTTCATAGCATTTTACCATTGCCTCGGTTTGCGTGCCCGTGTGTACGCATTTCAAGGTATCTCATTTTCATTGCATTTATGTATCATCTCGGTTTGCGTGCCCGTGTGCATGCATTTCGAGGTATCCCGATTTGCGTGCCTGCATGCACGTATTTCGAGGCATATCATTCCATAGCATTGAGTATGTTAGGATTATATCTTAGTTGCATTTCATGCATATCATGCATATTGCATCGTGTTCGGAATAGGAGTTAGCCCGGGCACGAGAAACGAGGTACATTTCGTACTCCGAGTGACGGAATGTGTCTCAATTCCCCAGTCACCGACACTCCGGATTATCCATGATGGAGTTAGGTTTTAGCTGTAGTTTCATGTGCATTCATCCTATATTGAGTTGTGCATTTCGACTCCTAGGCCATCATGCCTCGGTATGCGTGATTGGTGGCACGAGGATCGAGACATGCATATATCTGTGAAAATACATTGCCATGCCCCTTTCCTGCTCTCTGTTGCAGCAAAACGAAGAATCAGCAACCTTTTGGGACTTGGCACGCATTTCAAGAACAGGTGTAAACAGAGGCTAATTGGGGCATTCCGGTGGATTTCCGCGCAAGACAATCCGGACATGCATCATCCATCAGAAGCGAAGCAGTCCCTGGCTTGCATGCCAGTTTTACAGCTTTCCTAGATTAATTTGTAAATTAATTAGGAATTTGTACATATTCGGACTGTAATATTTGGACTGTAATATTCTTTTATTTGGGACTGTATATTTATTCGGACCCTCTGCGCGAGGGCCACAACTGTAATAAGTGTGCGTGAGTGTGATGTATGTCTTCCAACCCCACGTCTTTCTCCCTTTTATTTATCCGCTTATGATGGTTAGATTAGGGCATATTTAAATTAGCATACAGTATGACAGCACGTTTGCATTCATTCATCTGTATTGCATGCACCGGGCTCGGTGCATCACACTAACTGCATCGTACTTTCAATTTCAAAGTTGAATACATGATAGTTGTAACATTTTATATGCCATCTTAGAATAGCCGAGCCTGCTATAAATTGCATTTTGCATGTGTTGCATTAGGCATTTCTGTACAGTTAGGATCATGCATGATTTCTAATGAATTCCTATTTTGGCTTGGAGTACTCGGTAAGCTTTATGGTTTAGCATCCTTGCATGCGTGTGAGTGACTGCCATGAATAGCATGCTTACCATGAGGCTATGTGCTTATGTGAAATATCTGCCTGAATGCCTGTGGGTGAAGGCTGGGTTACTTGAATTGGGACAATTCATCAAATGTTTGTTTTAAGCCCACTAGATAGTGGCAAAACCATCTTTTCCAAAAGCCCACCTGAGGGTGGCAAATCCGTGTCTTAGCCTACCTGCGGGTAGCACCATCAAACCATTTTCAAATAAACAAGCATGAAATGTTTTGTTCCAATTCGGACGACCCGGTCTATATTTGTATGCTGTGCGCATCACATAGTAACCTAGGCTAATAACCGGAATAAGAACTCACAATGTTTTCAAAAATAGATATCATGGTTAGTAGAGGCCGGTCTATGACCGGGCGAGCGGGGGTGCTCACGAAGTGACCTTCCCCAATCGTACCCAAGTTCCCGAGCCGAGGCAACTTTGGTGATGACGGACACGTGGCCTTTTGGCACCGAGTCAGGGTTTCCTAAATTTCCCAAAATAAAATATTTAGGTGGCGACTCTGTATCTGGCAAAGCAGTCCATGTTTGGCACTTCTTTCAAAAATATACTTTCTTAAAAACGATTTGCCGGATTTGGACTCTTTGGTTCAGATTTAGAACCGTGACAACAAAGTCGAGTCCGAGCTGTAGCGAGGTCCCCCGCGGGCTTGTTACAGCTGCGTGTTCAGAAAATTTGAAGTTTGGGCTGCGTGTTCAAATTTCAGTTAAATTGTGGGCTGCGTGTTCACTATCTACCTGGGCTGCGTGTTCAGAAAATTTGAAGTTTGGCCTGCATGTTCAAATTTCAGTTAAATTGTGGGCTGCGTGTTCACTATCTACCTGGGCTGCGTGTTTAGAAAATTTGAAGTTTGGGCTGCGTGTTCAACTTTCAGTTAAATTGTGGGCTGCGTGTTCACTATCTACCTGGGCTGCGTGTTCAGAAACTTTGAAGTTTGGGCTGCGTGTTCAACTTTCAGTTAAATTGTGGGCTGCGTGTTCACTATCTAATCTGGGCTGCGTGTTCAGAAAATTTAAAGTGTGGGCTGTGTGTTCACTTTCAAATTTGGGCTGTGTGTTCGACAAATCAGTGTTTGAGCCGTGTGTTCTAATGTAGGCTGTGTGTTCGCAATTAATTAATGAGCCAAGTGTTCAGAAATTCAAGTGTTGAAACTACATGCTCAAGATGTAAGCAAAGTACTATGTCATAAGCTAAACTGCATGTTCAAGCATGGCAAGGGTGCGAAATGTAAAATGCGGAAGATGAGGTAAATACCTCTCGGGCCTCGTGAGAGAGATGCTGCTCCGGCTCTCTGAGAAGCAGATCCACGGGTGCTCTCTCGTCAAAACTGGTAAAATGACGGAAGACGGCACGAGGGAGGACGTGTGCTGCCGGACGGTACCTCCCAGGAATGAAAGGTCGGGTCCTCGGAGGTAGAGTCATGGGATCGAAATCATCTCCGGCACCTGGAAAACCTCCACCGTGAGGAGAATTGCCCGCCATTTTCAAGAATCTGCAAAAGGGGAGCAAAAGTGAGCAAAATGAGCAAAAATTGGAGAAAGTCAACAAAAGTCAACTCTCGGGAAATAAAAAGTCAACAAAAGTCAACTCCCGAGAAAATCTTCCAAATATTAAGATAAACTTACCTCAAGTGGTGAAAATGCAAAAAGAAGCTCCGAAGCCGGAATTTAATCACTCTAAAGTGCTTAAAACTGAGTGTTTTTGCGAAAACAATTTGCGCGGGGCGTTGGAAAACGCGCGTGAAACTCAGATCTGGAGAGGAAAGCGTTGTAGAATGCAAGAAAATGAAGAGGGCTTGGATGCCTTTTATAAGCCTCAAGGCCTTGGATTGCAAGAGCATCAAAAAGGGGGGAAAAAGACCGAAATGCCCCCGGAAAAAGGCCATGGCCGGCCGGCCCCTTTTTCTAGCTGGCCAGCCATCTGCTTTTTGCAGAAATGGCCGGCCAGCCATTAGCTTTTATGGAAATCGGTTGGCCACCCCCCCTTGGGAAGATAAATGGCCGGCCATGTTCCCCACATGCTCACCTAGCTCTCTGCAAATTTTGAGGAAGATCGGAGTTCCCGGGACCTGAAAAAGTTCAAGAAAAGTACACTTCCGGTCGCGAAATAGCTCCGTCGGGGCTTCGGCTTCAAGTTCTGACATGTGTCTCATCATCACTCATCAAAACCAAAGTGTATCCTTTTTGGATGAGTTGTAACCTTTCAGAGAAATGGATTGAAGGCCGCGATCGAGTCGCCTTCGCCGAAACGCGCATTTCCGTACTCGTTGTTTCATAACAAATGAACGCCTCAATTTATGCTAGTTTTGTACTATCGTACACGTAACTTGCATTCCCATGAGCATACTCACATTGTCATGTACATTTCTTGTTATTGGCATACTTCTATGTTTGAACATACGTTGTCACGCATGTTCTATTCTCGCATTGCGATGCATTCACTCACCGGCACTGCGTGTGTCGAACTTTCGAAATCACATTAAATACATGTTGTCAGCATATTGTATTTGTTGCCATTTCTCTCTTTTGCAGGCACGATATTGTATGTACGGTTTAATTCAAGCTGGTGCAACCAGACGAATCACGCATGTATCGTATCTTCTCCGTGTGAGACGTGGCGGCGATTGAATAATCCTCCGCATTCTTAACTGCATGAGATGTAGTTGTTGCTTTGCATTCTTGCTTAAAACTGTTGCATCTATTTGCGAATACTTGCTCCATTACAGCTTGCTGCATTTGCACGATCATTGGGTTACCTCCAGCTTTTTGCATATCATTTGCATTTTGCCCCCCTGCCTGCGGGCATGCCTGCGGGCGCATCTCTGTTTATCCTGTCTGTTTGTCTAAGTCTTCGGCCTTGTCAAAAATGGGTCGTCTCTGGGCTTTGACATTCACTCCCGTCACTTGTGACTTCCGAGTTCTGTCAAAGAGGGGCAACTGTAGACACCCCATTTTTGACCGACCTTAAGACTCAGACGTCACCGATTGAGCGCTTGGTGATGTTGCATATCGTGCTTGTTCAGAAGTCTCAGAGTCGCGGCCGTGAGCCCTGCCTCCAGACTTCCGAACCCTCTTCTGTGCCTTGTCTCGGTTTGCGAACCAGACTCAGTTTTCTCTGTTTCTTTTCCTGAGGGGAGGGAGAGGTCCCATAGACCATCTCTCAATGTCCGTAGGCTACATTTGGTGGCCGTAGGCCATTTTGCCCATTTCGGAGCCCGGTTCCCGGTTTTCGGAGCCGTCAGGCCGTGTGCCTCGGTTCGGGACCGCTTAACCATCTCCTATCGCTCTGATTTTTGGCATACTTCCTATTTGCTCCCTTTTGAGGGACACTGGGGTCTCAGAAACCCACTTCGTGGCCGAACGCCACTTTCGGTGTTTAACAGCCCATTTTCGGGATCTCGAGCTGCGTGTTTTGGCCCCCGAACATTCGTTTTGCATCGGTTTTTGCTCATTTTTGGCAGGCACCTCTGTTTTATCACGAGGAAGGTCACTGGAGGGTGGGAGGCCAGCAATTGTTGCAGCAGCCAGTTATCTCTCCTCCGGAGCCTCCCGGCGCCCGTTTTTCCAACTTCCGGGCTAATGTTGAACACCCTAGGGGTAGTGTTGCCAACTTTCAACCACATATCTGTGATCTACACATCTGGGAGGCCACTAAAAGTTGGTGGCCGGCCATTAAGGTCACCTGACCCTTTTGACCCCCTCTTTCCAGGCTAATGTTGAACCCCTTGGGCCCACTTTCTTGGACTTTTAACCACATGGTTGTGTTGTACACACATAGGGGTACCTCTCCAGTAGCTGGCCGGCCAGAAAATCACATTGACCCTTTTGACCCCTAGCCGGCCGGCCACCTCCAGCAAAAGTAATGGGTCGGCCTGCTTCCTTGCACTGTGCACTTTACAGCTGTGGGGCAATATCCCCCAGATATTATCTGTATCCGGGGGATATTTTGTGGGGGAGTTTTACCCTCCTTTTCCCCCACCTTTACACCCCTTCTTTGGCCTATATAGCAAGCAAACCTTGTTCTTTGTTGGGGTTAGAAAAACTCTCCTTCAAGCTTCCATAGCCAACTCCATCTTCTTCTTTCTCAATTCTTGAAAAAACCCTAAGTCCCTAACCATCATTCCTTCTACACCACCAAGCTCTACCACCACCATCTCATTTCCAGCAACAAGGAAGGATTCTTGAAGGCTAAAGAAGCTGCAAATCCATCCAAGAAGCAACAAAAGTTTGAATCTTCAAGGGTAAGTAACACTTTTACCCTTTTGACCCTTTTCTTGATCTATTTCTAAGCCTCACTTCCTTTTGGTTTCAAGCTCCGGCCCTAACTGAAAAGGGCCATATTTTGAGCTCATCTTCACTTTTCATTAAGGGCTCAACCCTGTTTGAGCCCTCCATAATATACTTGCTTCATTGATCATCTTGTATGTCATGATTTTGCATGCTATTTTTGGCCCATGAGAAATCTGTTTTTGAGCATGTTATAAACTGATATAAGGCTTATTTTGAGCCCCTCTTCAACATTGGAGAAGGGCTCAACATTGTTTGGTGCTTCCATGTGTCACTTGTAGTTATATCCCCTATTTGGCCCCATTTTTGCATAAATTGGAAGCCCCCTTTGCTTCTGTTTTTGGCCCTTGGTCCGAACTAAAAGTGGCCTTATTCTGGCCTATACTTCATGTTTCATTCATACTTTTTTTCTGTTTGGTGATTATTTTATATACTTCATGTTATAGCACCTTTTGAGCCTTGTCTTGCATCACATTTTTGGCATATTTGTATACTGATTTGAGGTCTTCCATATACTGTAAATGTTCATATTTTTGGTCCATATTTAGTGTTGTAGAAGGAAATTTTTCAGTTTGAGTTTTTCTTATACCACTTGCTTCATTACCCCTCTTTTGGCCCCTATTCTTGCATGCTATTTTCCCCTACCTATACTTGCTGTTTGGCCATGTTTATAACTGTGAAATTGCATCTTTTGGGACTGTCTAGCTTCTGTCTTTGCATTGCATGTCCATATTGTGCATGTTTGGCATAGCTATAGGTCATTTCGTGTGCCTAATGTTGCATTTCGGGACATTTCCTTGCATTTCATGTCATTTCGCTTCATTTCGGGACTGTTTTCCCCCATATTTTAGTGCTGAAATTCCATTAGTATGCTTTCATCTCATTTTTGCCACATTTCATCACATTTTAGCATCGCCTCGGTTTGCGTGCCCATGTGCACGCATTTCGAGGCACTCCATTTTTATCCGCCGGCATCCTATGTGAGTGTGGCTGAGGCTCACTCATGTTGGTATAAGCCCATTTGTCATTTCCATGCCATTTCATCACATTTTATCATTGCCTTGGTTTGCGTGCCCGTGTGCACGCATTTCGAGGCACCTCATTTTTATCCGCCGGCATCCTATGTGAGTGTGGCTGAGGCTCATTCATGTTGGTATAAGCCCATTTGTCATTTCCATGTCATTTGCATTGCGTATGCATCGCCTCGGTTTGCGTGCCCGTGTGCACGCATTTCGAGGCACCTCATTTTTTGCCATTGGCATCTTATGTGAGTGTGGCTGAGGCTCACTCATGTTGGTATAAGTCCATATTGCATTCTGTATGTCATTTGCATCACATTCCGCTACCGCCTCAGTTTGCGTGCCCGTGTGCACGCATTTCGAGGCACCTCATTTTCATCACATTCTGTCATTGCCTCGGTTTGCGTGCCCGTGTGCACGCATTTCGAAGCACTTCATTTTCATTGCGTATGCCATCGCCTCGGTTTGCGTGCCCGTGTGCACGCATTTCGAGGCACCTCATTTTAATAGCATTTTACCACTGCCTCGGTTTGCGTGCCCATGTGCACGCATTTCGAGGCATCTCATTTTCATTACATTCATGCATTTTCTCGGTTTACGTGCCCGTGTGCACGCACTTTGAGGCATCTCATTTTCATAGCATTGAGTATGTTAGGATTGCATCTTAGTTGCATTTCATGCATATCATGCATATTGTATCGTGTCCGGAATAGGAGTTAGTCCGGGCACGGGAAACGAGGTACATTTCGTACTCCGAGTGAAGGAATGTGTCTCGATTCCCCAGTCACCGACACTCCGGATTATCCATGATGGAGTTAGGTTTTAGCTGTAGTTTCATGTGCATTCATCCTATATTGAGTTGTGCATTTCGACTCCTCTGCCATCATGCCTCGGTATGCGTGATTGGTGGTACGAGGATCGAGACATGCATATATCTGTGCAAATACATTGCTATGCCCGTTTCTTGCTCTCTGTTGCAGCAAAACGAAGAATCAGCAACCTTTTGGGGTTTGGCACGCATTTCAAGACAGGTGTAAACAGAGGCTAATTGGGGCATTCCGGTGGATTTCCGCGCAAGACGACCCGGACATGCATCATCCATCAGAAGCAAGGCAGTCCCTGGCTTGCATGCCAGTTTTACAGTTTCTTAGTTAATTCGTTAATTAATTAGGATTTTGTAATATTTTGGATTGTAATATTCTTTTATTCGGGACTGTAATATTTGGACTGTATATTTATTCGGACCCTCTGCGCGAGGGCACAACTGTAATAAGTGTGCGTGAGTGTGTTGTATGTCTTCCAACCCCACGTCTTTCTCCCTTTTATTTATCCGCTTACGATGGTTAGATTAGGGCATGTTTAAATTAGCATACAGTATGACAGCATGTTTGCATTCATTCATCTGTATTGCATGCACCGGGCTCGGCGCATCATACTAACTGCATTTGTATTTCAATTCTAAGTTGAATACATGATAGTTGTAGCATTTCATATACCATCTTAAAATAGCCGAGCCTGCTATAGTTGCATTTTGCATGTGTTGCATTAGGCATTTCTGTATAAATTAGGATCATGCATGATTTCTAATGAGTTTTTATTTTGGCTTGGAGTACTCGGTAAGCTTTATGCTTTAGCATCCTTGCATGCGTGTGAGTGAATGCCATGATAGCATGCTTACCATGAGGCTATGTGCTTATCTGATATAACTGCCTGAATGCCTGTGGGTGAAGGTTGAGTTACTTAAATTGGAATAAATCATCAAATGTTTCAAGCCTACCTGCGGGCAGCAAACCATTTTCAAAAACAAGCATGAAATGTTTTGTTCCAAATCAGGCGATCCAGTCTATACTTGTATGCTGTGAGCATCACATAGTAACCTAGGCTAATAACCGGAATAAGAACTCACAATGTTTTCAAAAATTGATATCATGGTTAGTAGAGGCCGGTCTATGACCGGGCGAGCGGGGGTGCTCACGAAGTGACCTTCCCCAATCGTACCCAAGTTCCCGAGCCGAGGCAACTTTGGTGATGACGGACACGTGGCCTTTTGGCACCGAGTCAGGGTTTCCTAAATTTCCCAAAAATAAAATATTTAGGTGGCAACTCTGTATCTGGCAAAGCAGTCCATGTTTGGCACTTCTTTCAAAAAAATCTGTTTTTTCTCAAAACGATTTGCCAGATTTGGACTCTTTGGTTCAGACTTAGAACCGTGACTAGAAAGTCGAGTCCGAGCTGTAGCGAGGTCCCCCGCGGGCTTGTTACACAAACTGAAAAAAACGGTTCGGTTTCGGTTCGGTTTACGGTTCCAAAATTTTTTATTTACAAGAATAAATTGTTAAAATTAGCAAAATAATTACTCAAATTAATTACATTTAACTCATGATAAAAACTAATAATATTAAGTATTACTTAATATTACATATCTATAAAATCCTAATATCATTAAAATTATAAAAAACCAATTAATAAAAATAAAACTTGATATTATATATATATATATATATATTTTAAAATTTGGTTCGGTTCAGTTCGGTTCGGTTCGAACCGCGATTTTTTCATAAAATCCATTAACCGAACCATTTTTACGGTTCTCATATTTCTTAATCCGAAACCGAACCAATTCTTAATAGAACCGAACCAAACCGTATGATTCGGTCTAGTTCGGTCCGGATTACCGGTTTAAACGTATTTTTGAACAGCCCTACCTCTCTCCCTCCCTTTCTCATCATTTCCCAGAAAAAACTCTTTGTATAACAGATCAATTTTTTTTAAAAAAAAAAATCACAAAAAAAAAATTTCTCCAAAATTCACGAAACAGAATTGACAATTGCCATTTAAAAAAAAAAAATTCACCAATTTCTGTTTCAACAGAATCAAACTAAAACAATAACAACAATCAAGCAATTTTAAACAAATCTGAAGTAATATCAAACAAATTTCAAGCAATCTCAACAAATTTCAATAAATTTTAAGCGAATTTTAAACAAACAATACCTGAATTTGACGGTGGTTGATGGATTTTATACGATTTTAGTACTCTAAAGTTTCGGCTTCATCTTCTTCGTTTTCATCTTCTTTAGAAAGCTGATTTGGATGAGTTATGGTTAATGGGTTTCAAGGGTTTCATCTTCTTCTTCAAGAGATTTCAAGAGTTAGGGTTTCAATTTCAAGGGTTAGGGTTTCGATTTCAAAGGTTAGGGTTAGAGAGAAATACAACAAAGGATTGGAAAAGATGAAACTGAAACCCTCTATTCCATTAAAGAGGGTTTTGTGATACTCATCAAAGGTTAGGGTTTTCATCTTTTTCTTCAAGGGAGAAGATACCATTGGAGATGCTCATCGAATAAGGCTTTGTGATCTGCGATCCTCATTGAATGATCTTCACCGGAGATGAAGAGAAAGAGAAGAAGTAAGGGCGTGGTTCTGGTGATGAAAATCTACTAGTGGTAAGGGAAGGAAACGAACAAGAAGAATGGAAAGAGAGAGAGAGAGAGAGAGAGAGAGAGAGAGAGAGAGATGCGTCGCTTTGAAAAGAAAAGAGAGAATGAGGAGTGTGTGAGAGTGAGAAAAACTTCTAGCCCCGTTTGTTTTTGGAAATGGAGAAGGGATTGGGACTGAGACGAAGGTGGGAACACTTACATTGTGTTTGTTTTGGGAGTTGAAGATGGAATTGAGATAGGCTTTGGATTAGGATGGGATATGGAGAGAGGATTGAGATATAGAGGTGATAGAATTGGTGTTAGAAGTTACGCTATATTTGGATTGAGTGATTTGGAGAGAAAAGAAAAGAAATGAAGAGATATGTATTTCTCTTACTTGTTTAGATAACTTAAGTGGAGAGAAATAGGAAGAAATTGAGAGAAATGGAGAGAAACTCATTTCTCTTATAAGCCTCATTTTCAATCTTCCCAAAAGTGGAGAGATTGGGAGAGAAAAGAAACCACTGTTTTACAATACCAATTTTGTCCCTATAGAAATAAAAGAAATAAAATGATTGAAAATATAAAAGGTTATTTTAGTAATATAACATAAAATAATTTTTTTTCTTTTCTCTTAATGAAATCTAACCAAACAGAAATGAGAGAAATCATAATCATTTCTTTTCTTTTATTTTTTCCTTATCCAAACAAAAAGGAGAGAAATCATAATCATTTCTTTTCTTTTCTTTTCTCTTATGACTTAACTAATCATTTCTTTTCTTTTCTGTCCTAAGTTTCCAAACATAGTGTTAGTCTTTTGAATTAGCGTTTTTTATTTTTATTTTTATTTTTATATATTAGGTATTTTTTTTTAACATTAATGTTTAATCTTTTTATATTTTTTGTTAAGAAAAAATTATAGTTTTATTTGTTTTAATATTTTATATTTCTTTTATAGGGTAATAATTTAACAATCCTCACACTAACAACTATCATCAAAATAAACATAATTTTACTTAATCCCCTTACTAACAATGTCCTCATTATTAATTCTTTCCATTATACTTTTGAAAACAAATGAGCCCTCTCGATTGAGAAAGAATAGAAATGAGAGTGAGAGAAGAAATTGGTGAGAATAAAAAAGATGAAGAGAGAAGAAATGGTTTTGATCCCAAAATTAAAAAATAAAAATAAAAATGTATTGGTTAATTTTTTTTAGAAAATGTTTTAAACATGTAAAAATAATAATAATAATAATAATAATAAACTCTCAAAAAACTATATCCAAACACCACTTAAAAAAATGAAGGAAAGTTGGTTGGAATTGTGCCAAAATAGCTTTGCACTATAGGAGTACTATTGCTATAATTTGACAATTTAATATTATAGCATGCCAAATTATAACTTTGACAATGCTATAATAGCATTTACTATTAAAGATGCTCTTACTTGTAAAATTAGGTTCGAAAAATGATAAATTACCAATAGGTCCTACATTTGGGACCTATTACCTATTAAGTCTAACTGATAAATTTATCAGTGTCTCTTATTTTTATGAATAAATTTACAGTGACAAATTTATCAGTTGAAACCTGTGAGTAAATAAGTATAATTAATAGAATTAATTGGTTAATGCCCTTAAAAAAATTATTTTTAAAAACAAAAGTTACATGTGCTATGCACATGTAGCAAAAACCTCTAATTGCCCGAAATCCCAAGGGAAAAAAGAGAATGACAGATAGACAAGATAAAGGGTTGAAATTATTTTGTAGAATTATATGAATAAAGCAGTTAAAGTTATTTTGTAGAATTATATAACTATCTATTAGTATTTTTATATTCAAGATCTGTTATAAGATCAAAATCAATTATTAATATTAATGGTAAGTTGTCAACGTAATTTTTTTATAAAATTCACTATATACTGAATCACTAGGGATATAAAATGGCTGGAGAGAAGATCAATCCAGTAGGATCCAGATCCTTCCAAAAAGACCGCACCCAAGGATAGTGGTTTACAATAATGATTGAATTGCTCCGATTACGCGCCAATCTTGTGGTATAACGGTAACCCTTACGATTTCACAGAAAATCAACATCATAATTATCATCAAACTTCCAAATCTTCACCTCCGATCTTCAAGAATCGGAGCTTCAATTTCCTAATTTCTGAACTCAAACTCCCAACGCTAATCACCAATCACAACCTCTCACACTCTTACTCTTTCCACAAGATCAACCTCTTCTTCGCCCACTGGCTTTGTTAAACCTACTCCACTAAACCTAACCCACTACACCACTACCACCTCACCTACTCCACTAAACCTAACCCACTACACCACTACCACCTCCACTTCACCTACTCCACCACTCCACCTCCACTTCACATCTCCTATATAATGTACATACAATACAATCAACATATATACAATCAATAATACATAATTTATTCTCTCTTTCTCTATACATTAATTCTTACATGGTATCAGAGCAGGTTTAGAATCTAGTATTTTCGCTTCACCGGCGGGCGGCAACCTCACCTTGGCCGCCTGCCGGACCTCAACCTAGTCTGCTAAAATTCTCTACACATACCTTCGCTTTCCTCTTCTCTTCCAGCACCTTCTCATACTCTTCAAGTGTCATCTCCTTATCCTCAGGTTCTTTTCCTCCAGCCTCATTTGCAGTGTTCTCCTTGTTGACATCTGTTGCATCCTCCTGAGGCTTCTCAGCACCCTGATTTGTCTCACCTTCATTGACAATTTCCTCGGTCACTTGAGCAATTTCATCAGTTGTTGTTCCCCAGTTTCTTCGACCAGCTCCTTCACGTTTGAAATCACTTCCTCGTCTAGTTCCACTGTGGTGTTCAAAATCACCACCGGAGTTTGGCCGGAATCGAAGAGTTTTGATGATTCCGGTATGCCGGACGTTCCTTCACAGTGGCGAGGAGAGTGTGAGTTGGCTTCCGATTTCAGCACTAAACTCTGCAACAAAAAAATTGATCGGCGCTCGAATCTTCTCGAGAGGCTACCATATGGCTTCGGGGAACGATCCGACGCTCACAGCAGGAGGAGCCAATGTGGCTAACGCGCGCCTCTTCGGCTACGCCAGCAGGACGGCGCGTTCACGGCAACGGAAATAGGGATCTTCGTGTCTTGCTCGGCTGGAAACATCTAGAAATCTCTCTCAGATTCTTCTCTCCCTCCGCGGCCCCTCTCACTCCCTCGGTGATAACCACATTGTTTTTCTTCTCACTACTCACCCCATGTGATCCACTCTACCACAAACAAATAAAATAAATAAATCAATCAACAAATGCATTGAACCTCCTCGGATAACCACATTGTTTTTCTTATCACTGCTCACCCCATGTGATCCACTCTACCACAAACAAATAAAATAAATAAATCAATCAGCAAATGCATTGAACCTCCTCGGGCCACCCAATTCCTTATTCTTATTATTATTATATATATACTTTTCCCTTTTCACATATTTTCCACTCCACACCATCATCACATTTTCCACCGCCTAAACATTCTTTATCTTATATATATATATATATATATATTTTTTTTTTTTCTTCTTTCCACCGCCCCATTTTTCCTTGAACCTCAACTTTTTATCTTTTCTTTAAAAACAACACAACATAAATAACTCAATAAAATACATACATACAAAATACAAAATACACAAACAAAAAAAAAAAAAAAACAAAAAAAAACCTTCTATTCATTCCATCTACTTTTTTCTGCTCCGTCTTGTACCTTCACGCCATTCGGATTTGCACAATACACTCATTTTATTCATATCAGGATCAACCCCGATCCACATTTTACACACAAAAAAAAAAAAAAAAACATCACAACAACAACAGATTTGTTTTCTTTTCTGCAGACGGCCACCCACCGACCTCACTTCTTCGCCTCTTCCGCCGGTCTCTTCTTCTTGCCTCCGTCTTGGGCAACCCTTGAAGGTGCTGCCTCCGTGTTTCCCACTCCACTGGGCACGATCACTACTCCCTGCTCCTCCACTGCAACATATGGCGGCCCTCCAAATCGGAACATAACGGTGGCCTTCCGCTTCAGCTCCTTATTTTTCGCCTTTAGCACGCTTATCTCTGCTCGCGCATCCTTATACATGCGCTGGAGCAGAGCCAGTTGGGCGTTTAACTGCTGCACCTCATTTGTCCTACTCTGCAGTCGGTACGACAGGTTTGTGACCGCCGTCATGGTCTCCACACATGACTTCAAAGTATACTGATTGGCCTCAATATCAGTTTGCACCGCCATTTTTTGCTCCACCGACCGCATCAGAAAGTTCAACGGAGCAAAACCAGAGGCGCTTGGTTGAGGTTCACTGGCCACCGCACCAGTTATCTCTCTTGTTGCCTCGTTGAGGTCGGGAAAGAGAGTGAGCAGACCACGGGACGAAGAGGCCATATTCTGGGTAGCTGAATGGGAAGACGAGGCCATGTTTTTGGGTTGCTAAGTGTTTCAGAGAAGCAGCGATTACCGATTGGTACTGTCAGACAGGGTTGGTTACAGAGTGTTCCAAGATTTGCAGCTCTTAGAGACAAGCTGTAGACACCCCATTTTTGACCGATCTTAAGACTTAGACGTCACCAGTTGAGCGCTTGATGATGTTGCATATCGCGCTCGTTCAGAAGTTTCAGAGTCGCAGCTGTGAGCCCTGCCTCCGGATTTCCGAACCCTCTTCTGTGCCTTGCCTCGGTTTGCGAACCAGGCTCAGTTTTCTTTGTTTCTTTTCCTGAGGGGAGAGAGAGGTCCTGTAGATCATCTCTCAGTGGCCGTGGGCTACATTTTGTGGCCGTAGGCCATTTTTCCCATTTCGGAGTCCGGTTTCCGATTTTTCGGGATCGTTGGCCGTGTGCCTCGGTTCGGGACCGCCTAACCATCTCCGTTTGCTCTGATTTTAGCATACGTCTTATTTTCTCCCTTTCAAGGGACACTGGGGCTTGAGAAACCCACTTCGTGGCCGAACGCCACTTTCGGTGCTTGGCAGCCCATTTTCGGGACCCCGAACTGCGTGTTTTGGCCCCCGAACATTCGTTTTGCATCGGTTTTCATTCGTTTTTGGCAGGTACCTCTGTTTCATCACTAGGAAGGTCATGGAAGGGTGGGAGGCCAGCAATTGTTTCAACAACCAGTTTTTACTCCTCCGGCGCCCTCCAACACCCGTTTTTCGCACTTCCGGGCCAATGTTAAACACCTTGGGGCCACTTTCTTGAACTTTCAACCACATATTTGTGTTGTACACACATGGGAGGATCCTAATATCATATGGCCGGCCACTAATTCCAATTGACCCTTTTGAACCCCTCCTTCCGGGCCAATGTTGAACACCTTGGGGCCACTTTCTTGAACTTTCAACCACATATTTGTGTTGTACACACATGGGAGGATCCTAATATCATATGGACGGCCACTATTTCCTTTTGACCCTTTTGAACCCCTTCTAAAATTGGCTTGTTCTCTCTCCTGTTTTAGAGTTTCCAAATTCGAACCACAGGGTTGTGAAGAGGAGACCTGGGAGGCCACCAATATGTGGTGGCCGGCCACTATTTCAAGTTGACCTTTTTGACCCCTAGCTGGCCGGCTAGGGTGGGTGGCCGGCCGGCCACCTGCAGCAAAAGTAAGGGGCTGGCCATGTTCCTCATGCTTGGTACTTTACAACTGTGCAGCTGTTTCCCCCAGAAAATATCCCAATCCGGGGGATATTTTGTGGGGGAAAGCTTACCTCCTTTTTGCCCCACCTTTACACCCTCCTTTTGGTCCTTATAACCAGCTGCCATTGTTTATTTTGGGGGTTGGAAAATTTCATCTTCAAACTTGCATACAAAAATCCCTCTCCATCTCCCTCATTTCCTTGAAAACCTTCAAGCTCTACACCTCATTTTCTTCATCACCACCAAGCTCTACCACCACCAATCCATTCCAGCAGCAAGGAGAGGAATTCCAGCAGCTAAGAGGCAACAAATTTGGTCCAAGAAGTAACAAAAGTATTGATCTTCAAGGGTGAGTTGCATCTTTCCCTTTTTGGCCCATTTCTTGTATCTTTTGTAAGCCATCTATGCTTTTTGCTTTGAGCTCCGGCCATAACTGAAAGTGGCCTTATTTTGAGCTCATTTTCTTGTTTCATTAAGGGCTCAACCCTGTTTGAGCCCTCCATATTGCACTTGCTTCAATATCCTCCTTAAATACCGTTTTCTTGCATGCTTTGGCAGCCTATCATGATTCCATTTTTGGATGATTTACAGGCCTATAGATGGCCTTATTTTGACCTTCTTAACATGTTTCATTAAGGGTCTTTGGCTGTTTGGTGAATATTTTTCATACTTCATGTTATAGCCTCTTTTGAGCCTTACTTTGCATTGCATTTCTAGCATGTTTGTATACTGTTTTTGGGTTTTTACAGTTCTGTAAACATGCTTATTTTTGGTCCCTCTTCAATGTTGTAGAAGGGAATTTTTCAATTTGGGCTGTGTATATACCACTTGCCTCTTTGGCCACCTTTTGGTCCGTTTTCTTGCATAAAAGCTTAGCCTTATCTATGTTTGTTTTTGAGGTTTTTACAGCTCTTTGAAAGTGCTTATTTTGGGTCCCTCTTCAACATTGTTGAAGGACCCTAACCTGTTTGGGGCCAGCAGCTATGAGCTTCTTCTTAATCTCATGTTTAGGGCCATTTCTTGCATGCTATTTTTGCCCTATCTTGGTTTGCTGTTTGGCCATGATTTGTACTGGTAAAATGCTAATTTTGGGACTGCCTAGCTTCTGTCTTTACACTTCATGTCCATATTGTGCATGCATTGCATAGCTATAGGCCATTTCGGGTGCCAAAATTCATATTTCGGGACTATTCCATACATCGGGTGTGTTTTCGCCTCATTTCGGGGCTGTTTTCCCCCACTTTTCAGTGATGAAATCCCATTAGCATGTTTGCATATCATTTCCCATGCCATAGTTCGCATTTTTGCATCGCCTCGGTTTGCGTGCCCGTGTGCACGCATTTCGAGGCACTTCATTTTCATCTATCGGCATTCTATGTGAGTATGGCTGAGGCTCTCTCATGTTGGTATAAGCCCATATCATGTTTTCATGTTATTGCATTGCGTATGCCATCGCCTCGGTTTGCGTGCCCGTGTGCACGCATTTTGAGGCACCTCATTTTCATCCATCGGCCTCTTATGTGAGTGTGGCTGAGGCTCTCTCATGTTAGTGTAAGTCCATGTTGCATTCTATATGCCATTTTTGCCATATTGCATTGCGTATGCCATCGCCTCGGTTTGCGTGCAAGTGTGCACGCATTTCAAGGCACTTCATTTTCATCCATCGGCCTCTTATGTGAGTATGGCTGAGGCTCTCTCATGTTAGTATAAGTCCATGTTGCATTCTATATGCCATTTTCCATGCCATTGCATTGCATATACCATTGCCTCGGTTTGCGTGCCCGTGAGCACGCATTTTGAGGCACTCCATTTTCATTCATCGGCCTCTTATGTGAGTGTGGCTGAGGCTCTCTCATGTTAGTGTAAGCCCATATCTTATTTCCATGTCATTTGCATTGCGTATGTCATTTTCTCGATTTGCGTGCCCGTGTGCACGCATTTCAAGGCATCTTATTTTCATAGCATTGTGCATGCTAGGCTGTATCTTAGTTGCATTCATGCATCTCATGCATATTGCATCGTGTTCGGGATAGGAGTTAGCCCGGGCACGGGAAACGAGGTGCGTTTCGTACTCCGAGTGACGGAACATGTCTCAATTCCCTAGTCACCGACACTCCAAATCATCCATGATGGAGTTAGGTTCTTGTTGTGTTTATACGTGCATTCATTCTATATTGAGTTGTGCATGAGTTGTGCAAGTCGACTCTTCGGCCATCATGCCTCGGTATGCGTGATTGGTGGCACGAGGATCGAGGCATGCATATATTTGTGAAATACATTGCTATGCCCCTTTCCTGCTCTCTGTTGCAGCAAATCAAGAATCAGCGGTCTTCCGAGGCTTGGCGCGCATTTCAAGAATAGGTGCAAACAGAGGCTAATCGGGGCATCCCAGTGGATTTCTGCGCAAGGCAGCCCAGACATACATCTTCCATCAGAAGCAAGGCAGTCCCTGACTCGCATGCCAGTTTTATTTACTTTCTTAGTTAATTTATTAATTAAGTAGAAATTTGTATATTTTTCGGACTGTAATATTTGGACTGTAATATTCTTTTATTCGGGATTGTATATTTATTCGGACCCTCTGCGCGAGGGCACAACTGTAATAAAGTGTGCGTGTGTGTGTTGTATGTCTTCCAACCCCACATCTTTCTCCCTTTTATTTACCTGCCTATGATGGTTAGATTAGGGCATATTTCAATTAGCATACAATATGATAGCATGTTTGCATTTATTCATCTGCATTGCATGCACCGGGCTCGGCGCATCATACTAACTGCATTTGTATTTCAATTCCAAGTTGAATACATGTTAGTTGTAGCATTCCATATGCCATGTTTAGAATAGCCGGGCCTACTATAGATTGCATTTTTTGCATGTGTTGCATTAGGCATTTCTGTATAGTTAGGATCATGCATGATTTCTAATGAAGTTTCTATTTTGGCTTGGAGTACTCGGTAAGTTCTATGCTTTAGCATCCTTACATGCGTGTGAGTGACTGCCATGAATAGCATGCTTACCATGAGGCTATTTGCTTAGGTGATATAACTGCCTGAATGCCTGTGGGTGAAGGTTGGGTTATTTGAATTGGAATAATTCATCAAATGTGTGTTTTAAGCCCACTAGATAGTGGCAAAATCATGTTTTCTAAGCCCACCCGAGGGTGGCAAATCCACGTCTTAGCCTACTTGCGGGTAGCACTATCAAACCACTTTCAAATAAACAAACATAAAATGTTTTGTTCCAATTCAGGCAACCCGATCTATACTTACATGCTGTGTGCATCACATAGTGACCTAGGCTAATAACCGGAATAAGGACACACAAAGTTTTCAAAAATTGATATCATGGTTAGTAGAGGCCGATCTTTGATCGGGCGAGCGGGGGTGCTCACGAAGTGACCTTCCCCAATCGTACCCAAGTTCCTGAGCCGAGGCAACTTTGGTGATGACGGACACGTGGCCTTTTGGCACCGAGTCAAGGTTTCCTAAATTTCCCAAAATAAAATATTTAGGTGGCGACTCTGTATCTGGCAAAGCAGTCCATGTTTGGCACTTCTTTCAAAAATCTGTTTTCTCAAAACGATTTGCCGGATTTGGACTCTTTGGTTCAGACTTAGAACCGTGACTACAAAGTCGAGTCCGAGCTGTAGCGAGGTCCCCCCGCGGGCTTGTTACACAAGCTCTCCGAGAGTTCAGAGGTTTCAGACTGGTTTGCACAGCCTCCGCCTCACCTTTGGTTTAAATAGCCAGGGCCGCTCCGCGCATCGCGCGCCACTTGCCGACAGAAGACAAAACGGGCGCGCAAGCCAAGGTAGTCACGCGTCTCGCCATAATGTCCGGCACACCTTTTTATGAATTGGACACGCCTTTTGATGGCACGCCTTTTGAAAGATTGGGCACACCTTTTGAGGGCACGACTTTTGAGGGCTCGATATCTATATCCCTGCATATCTTTTGGGCAGCCTATATACACACTCATACAGTGTCTTCTACACCGGTCAGCTTTTATCAATCCCTTTGTTTCAACCTCAAATAGGTTTCTATCTTCACACCTATTTGAGTTTGAGGGGGGGTTATACATATATCATGTATCATGGTGAGCATGGTTACACACCATGGGAACCACCCAAGCCACCCTATGGCGCACTCCCTAAGTCGCCCCCTTGGTGCACCACCACAAGCTTCTACAACGGTCCGGCATGACCCCATAAACTGTCTCGACATTGATTCCGATTAGCTTCTACATCGGTCCGGCATGACCTCGTAAATTGTCTAGACCTTATCTTCTCCAACGGTCTGACACGACCACACAGTGTCTTCAACAACGATCTGACACGACCATACAGTGTCTCCTATCATATTTTATTTTTTAGTTTGTTTTCCTGTTTTGTTACTCTCTCCAAACTCAAGTTGGTTTGTGTCTAACCTCCTTGAGTTTGAGGGGGGCTGTTAAACCTACTCCACTAAACCTAACCCACTACACCACTACCACCTCACCTACTCCACTAAACCTAACCCACTACACCACTACCACCTCCACTTCACCTACTCCACCACTCCACCTCCACTTCACATCTCCTATATAATGTACATACAATACAATCAACATATATACAATCAATAATACATAATTTATTCTCTCTTTCTCTATACATTAATTCTTACAGGCTTCGTCGCAATCAAATCCTAAGCGTCCAATTCAAACCTTAGTTTCTGCAATGAGCTTCTTGAGGCTCTCTGTGTTGTATCAGTTTCTGTTGGTGACTTACCATTCACTCCGATGGGTGCATTGTCAGAGCTGGGCGTTTCTTCGCTGTCTTAGTCTTGACAGCTTTATTCACCTTCTCATCATTGTGCTTTTATGGTCTATTTTTTTTGAAATTCAATACATTACATCTTCGTCCATGTACCCAACTCTTCGTGTTGGTGATAGGATCATTGTTGAAAGGGTATATCAAATTTTGGATTTTTTTTCTTACTTGTTGATTAGCATATATATATATACGTGTATATATATGTGTGCGTGCGTGTGCGCGTGCGCATATGTGCTTATGTTGGAATTACAAGTAAATTGCAACCCTTAAATCAGTTGTCTTAATTGGATTTATTTAGGGTTTAGGGTTTAGTGTTAGAAATTGGGCGCCCATGCGGCATGACTCATGACCTTTTTGAACCTTATCTATGTAAGTTTGAATTTGAATTCAAAACCTATTTGGATAACCCACTCATGATATCTATATCTATCATATTAATTGATACGGATAGATGATATACTCAGCCTATATATCTGATACGATATATGAGATATGTGATAAATCAAATAACGAATGTTTTTTTTCCCATACTGACTTTCTCCCATTAAAATAACGATCGGGCTTTTTGCACTGTGACCTGTGTGGGTGATATTCATATTGTGGTATCACTCCACTACTGGGTGTTCGTTGTTCGCATTTTTAAAGCACGTGATTTACCCACAAGATTCTTCGCTTCAGGTTCTATCATCTAAGGTATGATCTTAATAATTTTACCCGCTGCGTTATCCTTAATTTACATTGGTATCAAAGCCGCAATGGGTATTTTTGTACTTATTTTTATGCATTAAAATAGGCATATAATTTTATATAAATATATACACGATATATGCATGAAAATTAATAATTTTTGTACTTGAAATTTATATATATTGTAGTATATTTAATGTAGAACATATCTATAAAGTTTCATGAAAATCCAGTGGTTAGATTTCAAGAAAAATGGAGACCCATTTTATATTTTCAAAACTTTACATGCATGATGGCTTTATATGCTTTAATTTCAGTCTGCAAATCTTACATATTTAGAATTCTTATTTCGAGACCTTCGAAATCATATATTATTTTTTAGATTTGGATTTACGATTGATGAGATACATCAAACCCTAATTTAGGTTCGTTTTATTTTTTGGTGGCTTAAAGAAGAAGATGAAATGCAGAGTTTCTACACTTCCACTCTCATTTGGGAGAGAGTGTAATACACCCTATTATTTGGGTTTGTTAAATGTAATTTTTGATACCATCATTGATTTTATTTTGAAAAATGGAATCCGATAGTACCAAAATCGGAGCAGAAAATACCTTGGAAGGCGGCATGTGAGCCACACGCGCCATCTGACGATGTCAGCACCGCCACGCGCGCGCCACACGTCATCACGCACCTCCACACGCCATCACGTACGCATCAGCCGTGCTGTCCAAGTGCGCGTCTTGCGCCGTCCACGCGGGTGCCCTGCGTTGCACCCGGAGCCGAGCTGAGCCGAGCTGCGCCGTTTTCTGCACCGGCTTGGCTGGTGCGGTAGCTGGGTATAAGGTTCTGTTTGTTTGTTTTAAAAATTCAAAATTGCTTTAAATAGTTATAAGTAATTTGTTATAGCTTTGTTTTAAGCATGGTTGATATTGTTGGACTCAAAATTAAATTTTCTATCTTTTGTAAAATTTTCAAAATTTTATGAAAATAAAAAATATTTTCCTGAAATAAAAATTCATTATTTCTACTTTAAAATGTATCTGGTGTTGCATGATTAAGTTTTTGGAGCTGAGATTTTTACTATAGACCACTGTAATGGTTTACTATTTACTAGTATGATTGTTGCATTTTCCCAGATTCTAGAATGTTTATTTATGATTTTATGTCGTTTATTAATTATTTAAAATTTCAGAAAATACCAAAAAATTTCATAAAAATTTCAGAAGTGATATACTTTCTGTTATGGCATAATCTGAATATTAAACACAGCATATTATTATTTTTTTTGCCTAGGGTTTTTTTTTAATAAATTGTGATTAGAATAGCATGATTAATTGTTTTTTTTAAATTTAAATTCCATTATTAAATATAACATAGCATGAGTTGATTGTGAATCTACATTAAGATGCTATTGTATGGAATTAGAATATTTTATCATGCTTTTAGATATGCCATAGTCAGTGGGAGATTGTTCGGTTGAGAGATATATCTTTGTAGATTTACTCCCGAAAACTAATATTTTGCACATGAATTAAATTAAATTTTGGATAATTTTCACCTGTGGCGTAAGAGATGATTACGAGCATAGTGGATTTTTGATCTTGCGACTTGTGTAAATATTGTCACTATTTAATTTAGATTTTTGCGGCAAAATCATATTATGCTAATCAAATTAATCCCACTGCGAATTTCTCTCTGAATTGATTTAGTTTATGGAAGTTAATTTGGTTGACCTAGGCTTAGTAGAGATGTTCAAATGTAAACAATGTAGGGGTGAGCAGCGGATATACCGATCCGTCCAAACCGACTGAATCGAACCGAACCGATCCACCGCATTTTGGACGGATGCGTGATAACGAGTGGACGGTTGCGGATTGATTTTTTCCAATTCACCTAGTTTTGGACGGATGGTGGATTTGAGGTTCATTTGGCCGCAACCGAACCACCAAACCGCCGAGCACCCCTAGTAATTTGTAAGACTTTGTGTTTTTAATTTTTTTTAATATTTTTTTTTGTGTTTTCAATTGAAAAAGAGTTTAAATATTATGTTGAATATATTATGTTGAAAAAGAGTTTTCAACTTAAATATATTTTTTGAATTGAAATAAATAAATGTATTATTTATCTATATATTTTAGTTTTTAAATCTAACTCTAAAAATAATAAATAAAAAAGATTATATATGTTGGTTAGTTTTGTTTTCAAAAACAGATATGGATGTAACAATACAAAGGCATACAATCTCTACTACTGCTCTGGTCATGGTTTTGGTGGTTTGAATTGTTTTTATATTTTAAGAACCACAGATTATAATACTTTTTGTGGATGAGGCATGTTGTGATTGTAATATGTGAATAAAGTTTCAAATTTTCTTTCTTTAGATGAGGCATATAGTGATTATAATACTCTATTAAGTCATTGACTGTAATTTTATTTTTTTTTTTGGAGAAAGTGCACAAGTTGAATTATGTTGAAAATTTATAAAATTTTAAACTGTCAAACCAATTCGCATCCATCCGCCAATCTGTCAATCCGCTCAATCCACATCTGTCGGATTGGCGGACGAATGCGAATTAATTTTTTTCAATCTGCCAATCTGGCAGACGGATGGCGGATTGGAAGTTTTGTGGCTGCAACCGACCCGCGCCCACCCCTAGAATAATGTAATCGTATTCTTTAGATGAGCAAAAAGTCTTGGAGACTTTAGGTTAGACTTATTATGCCAAAGTAAGGAAACATGACTCAAAGTTGCCGTGATTTTGTTGCCGTGTTTTGGCAGAATAATAATAATAATAATAATAATAATAATAATAATAATAATAATAATAATAATAATGAAAAACTGATGTGTGCGCTATGATTAGCGACATGCTACATAGTTTTGATTGGCGAGTATTGGAGTTGTGAAATTTGTAAGCCCTCAATAGATCTGTATATGATATTGACTATTGAGCGACGCGAATTGACTTTGTAATTTGACTTGTAATAATGTTGCATCATTGGATGAAGTAGCATTTAAGAGTCACGTCATTCAAGAAATGTGAGCATAAATGAATTAGTCATTAAGTGTAAGGCGAGTAGCCAGTATGAGCAGTGTTTTGCTCTCTATCCAACCATTGGGAGTGGATGGAGCAAAAGTTCATGCACTATAATAGTGTGCATTAAAGTATCACTTGAAGTTAAAAGATTAGCACTTGGTAGCAGAAAAATCTATTAACACTAAGTGAAAAGATTAGCGCCAAGTGGCTGTAAAATCTATGAGCATTGCCAACTTGTCTAAAGACCTTAACCAATTGTCATTCTTCTTAGCTTCGTGGTTGTTCAAGTAATATGCTTTTGTTAACTCCATAATTGCCAATATAAAGTTGTAGTTAATTAGATCCCATTGAAATAAGAATTTAACCTTGAAGGAATGGTTCAAAAGTAGTTTATAATCTGGCAGTTTCTTTGTCTTTTCCCAGGAGGTGATTTTGGTGCTGCCCTAACAGTTACAACCATTTACTTTTCCCACCATAAAATATATATTATAATAGTATCAAACTGTGAAACTCTTGAGATTTGCGAAGTTTGTAAAATTGCATTACAATATTCTGTTGAACAAACACTAGAGAGTAAAAATCGCTCATGTCAATAGGTTGATTGTGTTTTGAAATATGAAAGTTTATGGAGTTCATCACCTAGAGATTAATCAACAAAGATTTTATTTGCATGCATTGTCTGCTTTGGTATTTGTTGGATGGGAAAAACTAAAAATTCCAGTAGGTTGATTGTTATTTGAAATATGAAATTTTAAGGAGGCCGTCACCCAGAGATTGAGAAACAAAGATTTTAGTTGCATGCATTATCTGCTTTGGTATTTGTTGGATGGGAATTTTTTTTGTTTTTTTAGTTTTGCATAGAAATAGCTGATCTCAATTATTCCTATATATAAAATTTTGTTTCTGGAAGTTTCAGTTTAAATTTGCCTATAGTGCAAGGGAAATATATGAATTTGTAGTTTTAAAAGTTGGTTTCAATTTATTTCTTTGGTTTTCTTGTTTTTTAGAGAAAGAAAATGCCACGCACAAACCTTGTGGAGAGAATTCAGGGAGACATTAATGCCAGCATGCGTGCTATACTGATTGATTGGCTTGTAGAGGTAAGCCAAGCTATTGGTGACATTACCAAGTTGAATTTCTGTAGTTCATCAAAAAACAGAAAGTGCATTATTGAACCAGTTCATTCCATAAAAAGTGGCATTCTTTTATGGCATCATAAATACCACCCTTGATGTTATCAGGTTGTGAAAGTTTAGTCATTGTGAAGGGGACAGTTGTTTTAACCTCATAATCGGTACTTCATTTTGTCGTTGTTTTAGATAAGCCATTTAGTAACCAGTTGTCATGGCATCTTATTGTAGGTTGCTGAAGAGTACAGTCTTGTACCTGAAACTTTGTTTTTGACTGTTAACTACATAGATCGTTATCTTTCTGGCAATGTCATTCAGAGGCAACGAATACAGTTGCTTGGTGTTGCCTGCATGATGATTGCTGCGTAAGATTTAACATTTTAGTTTCTTGTTTTCAGTTGTTCTTCTCCATCTTCTGTCTCTTCTTCTCTGTGTGTGTAGTGAGGAGAGAATGACAACTGATTATAACCAGTAATATGATAATGCTGCCAGTAAATATGAGGAGATCTGTGCTCCTCAGGTGGAAGAGTTTTGTTACGTCGCTGATAACACATACTTCAAGAAAGAGGTTTGGTTGCAATCTTCAGATGGATTTTGCAATTCTAGACTTCTTTAAAGTGCTTCTGTTGTTAACCTGCATTACGTAATTTAATTGCTGCAGGTTTTGCAAATGGAATCTTCCGTGCTGAATTACTTGAAGTTTGAAATGTCAGCCCCAACCGCTGGATGTTTTTAACGTAAGGGCCACCTGTCTGATCTTTATTGAACGTAGTGCATTTTAGTGTGCTTCTCTATTCATTGACTTGACTATTCGTGCAATTCTTAGGCGGTTTGTTCGTGCTGCTCAAGGAATTAATGAGGTATTTATCTCAGAGTAGTTAATCCTCGCATATAAGTTTCCTGGTTCCATTGCTCCTTGAGTAGATTAAAGTTTTCCATCACCTGGTAATGATGGAACCCTGAGCTGTCGCATGATGTACTAATAGCAGCAATATGTTTAATGGTCTCAATTGTTGATGACATTCCATATTGATATTAGTTTGATTTGCGTGTTGATTTTGTGGTAACAATGGTGGTTGCTAAACCTTTACTGATTTGTAGTTTCTATCCCTACTTCTAAAGGTTCCATCAATGCAGTTGGGTTACCTGGCCAACTACCTTACAGAGTTATCGCTGCTGGAGTATGGCATGCTTTGCTATGCTCCATCTCTAGTTGCTGCTTCTGCAATTTTTTTGGCCAAATTTATACTTAACCCGTCAAAAAGACCATGGGTAAGGCCTCATTTGGGAACAGGCTAATTTAGTAACTTTTTGGCTATTTGGCTAAAAAGGTAGGTAAAAAAAACTTGTATGTTTGGGATGACTTTTTGACTAATTACGAAAAGATGTGTAAAAAGTAGAGAGAAAAGAGAATCTTTGACTTTTTGGTGTGAGTTGTTGACTTTTTGGCTAATTTAGTAATTTTTTAGCTAATTGGCTAAAATAGCCTCTTGCCAAACGAGGCCTAAGTGTGAAAAAATATCATAAGGCCATTGCTTATTTCTAAGCTATTTTGTTATTATATATGCTCTGATCTATCCATGCAACATAATTTAGTCCCATGTTTTTTTGGTGCATACTTTGACCTTGAGGCATTACACACTTTACAAGCCCTCTGACTTGCGTGACTGTGTCAAGGCAATACATCGTCTCGTCTGTAACATCCATAGTTCCAGTTTGCCTGCAATTAGGGAAAAATACAGTCAACATAAGGTGAGCAAAATCTCTCTCTCTCTGTGTGAAATACACTATATGCATGCTCCATTGTCATTTATATTTGTTTATTGTTAATATTTTTTTTTCCCTACAAAAGGAAGATACCGGAGGCCATTGTCGTTTAAGTGTTGTATTGGGTATAACTTGGAAAGGATTGGACAAATACATGACTTTTTTCTGATATGACAAACATTGATGCTATGTTTGAATCTTGAATTTGTGGAGGGAAGGGAAAAGAGTAGTTGGGTTAAGCAAATGGATAGGTATTTTTTTAAAAAAATTCATTTTTTGTTTGGTTACTTGTGTCTAAGTAATTTCTTTTTCCTTTCCCTTCACAAATCCAATACGCTAACAAAGAGTGTCGGTGGTTGTAGTGGAAGTATGGTGGCATTCCACACTGAAGAGAGATTTAAATAATATTGAAATATATGAAATTGTAGATATTGAAATCTCCCATTGATACTGACACACTTCTTTGCATCAGTACAAATTTGTTGCAAATAAGAACTGCCCTTCCTCAATACCTCAGGAATTCTTTATTGACCTTAGCGACTAGACATCCGGTTTTGTTCAAATGTTCTGTTGGATAGAGTTGGAAGTATCATAAGAGCTTTAATACTAGTGTATGTGATTGAATTTTTTTTTTTTTTTTTTTTTTTAAAGTATAAAATAGAATTATCATATGTTGAGGAAGGTGGTATAGCTAAAGGCAGTGGCGGAACCAGAAAAGTAGTTTAGAAGGGGCACTTGTTAATTAAAATTTTGAATTTTTTTCCCTCATAATCAATAACAATCGATAATCATTATTAAATTAATGTTATGCACAAAATCTTAAATATTTAATATAAAATTTTTAAAATTTTTGTTTTTACAATTGACCTTGTGAAACATTAGAATTTGAAATATATGGTGTTACCTATAACTAGTGTATTATAGGCCATGCAAAAGAGTTATAATAGATTATATAATAATATATAAATATTAGTGATATCACATTATCAGCAATATATGATATCACTAATCAATAATAAAACAACGCATGGAAGGTCAATTACACTTGTTAAATATAATTAACAATTCAATATTTTTTCACTTTTTGTCACGACCCGAACCCGCCCCTATGGGTTAAGGCCATGACCGGCCATTAATCACGAGATTACCTACAACCTCAAACCAAATAAGACAAGACTCATCAGAGTAAAAGGGGCCAAACGGAAGCAAATTTAAAACTTTGTCCATAGAGCCGTGCTTATATGCACACCATAACATCCTATATGTACATATGTTAATAACTCACAACATAAAGTGTAATGACATAAGATTCTATACAGACAGGATCATCCAAACTAAGTCAACCCATGAAAACTATATACAAACGTATTCAAAACTTCGCCAACCTGACAAAATGTAAATACATAACAAAAGGGCGAAGACGGGTCTCGTGCGTGAGACACAAGGGCTGACTCTCTCAAAACCTTAGTTATTCCATACAGACTTCACTGAGATTGGGTCTGGACTTCTCTTAGCTCACCTACAAACACATGAATGAGCGTGAGCAAAAGCCCAGTGAATAATATCAATCAAATACAAAAGTTACATAACAATGTGGAACAACATGTTCCAAACGGCTTTGGGCCCAATTCATATTTCTATTTAACAGATATATAACTATACGAAATTCAAATCAAGTGACTGTAGTTCCAAACATTCTAGCCTTTGGCCCATTCAGATTTCCATTCACGTCAAAACGGCCTTCGGCCCATTCATTTATGTCAAAACGGCCTTCGGCCCATTCATTTCGGTCAAAATGGCCTTCGGCCCATTCGTTTACGTCAAAACGGCCTTCGGCCCACTCATTCATGTCAAAATGACCTTAGGTCCATTCGTGTATGTCAAAACGACCTTCGGTCCACTCATTTCTATCAAAATGACCTTCGGTCCATTCATTTCTGTCAAAACGACCTTTGGTCCATTTGTTTACGTCAAAACGGCCTTCGGCCCATACATTCGTGTCAAAACGGCCTTCGGCCCATTCGTTTACGTCAAAACGACCTTCGGCTCATTCATATATGTCAAAACGACCTTCGGTCCATTCATATATGTCAAAACGACCTTCGGTCCATTCATATAGGTCAAAACGACCTTCG
This sequence comes from Camellia sinensis, assembly GCF_055761805.1. Classification (NCBI taxonomy): domain Eukaryota; kingdom Viridiplantae; phylum Streptophyta; class Magnoliopsida; order Ericales; family Theaceae; genus Camellia; species Camellia sinensis. The sequence goes on from NC_138963.1 coordinate 150,398,734, forward strand.
GTCCGTTCTTTTGTTATCAAAACGACCTTCAGTCCATTTATGTTTATCAAAACGATCTTTGGTCCATTTATGTTTATCAGAACGACCTTTGGTCCATTTATGTTTATTCCTGTCAGACTTTTGTCCACAATCCCAATTAGTAACTCATAAAGCTTATAAGGAAATAATAATTGGACATTCACAATCATTCAAATATCGATATTACTCACAGTGATCGGCTTGTGGATTTGCCCTGGAGCTTGATCTTACATATTTCATGAACACAAAAGGGTCATTAACAGTTCAATCCGTTCTTTAATTCACATATTCCTCTTTAGGCTTTATTCTTAACTCGTTAACTCATTTACAATGCTCAATGCATGCCTAAGAGTGTTTACAAGTGAAAGAGAACGGAAAAATATAACACGGAATGCATTTTCAGAGTTTCAGAAAACAGGGTCCCCGCTCGAGTGGACCCTTAAGCCTGCAAAAGTGCTGGTTACCTCAAATTCCAGCTCGAGCGTGAACTTGGCCGCTCGAGCGGACTTCCTGTCTACATAGCTCCCCGCTCAAGCGTCAATTCCCCCGCTCGAGCGGGAACCATGTCTGCCAAAAGTGCTGGGAGCACGATTTTCCCGCTCGAGCGGACGTCAAAAATCTGGGATTTCTAGATTAAGTTCTTGAGCTCCAACACGATTTTCCAGTCAATTTTTCACGCACTCTAAGGCTCAAAGTTCACATATAATCATACTAACATGGCACCAATGCAAGATTATAACACTATGAAGCTCAATTTCTTGATTCATCTACATGCATGCCCCAAAATGTGTCAAACTCAACACTAACATAACAAATTCATGCATTCAAGCTCATATCTTCTCAAATTGTACATGCATGAGATGAATTAGCCACATTCTCAACTTAGATAGCACAAATGATGATTATAACATGAGCTTCAATTAAAATTGTACATGGATTATACATTTTCATGCTCAAACATGCAAATTCAAGGTACTTTCTTACATGTATGCACATAATGGCCTCCAATTCAACAAAACCAATTCAGTTTTCTTATAATCAGCTAACTCATGTTCTTGGCCATTGATAAATCTTGAATTTAAAATTTACAAACTAAAATCCATGAGTTCACTTACCCAAGAGTTCAATCTCCCAAACTATAACAAAATCTTGGGCTTAATCTTGAAGTTCCCAAAATCTTGAGCCAAAATCACCCAAATTCTCTCCCTCTCTCTCTAACAGCTGGCCCTCTCTTCTCTTTTCTTAGAGTTTGATCAGGCTAAATCATCTAAGGGAGAGAAATGAGGTGTAATGCTAAAACACAACGAATCCCACTAAGGCAATATAATAAGAATAAAATAATTGGGCACCAATTCATCACTCGACTCAGCTTAATCTGGTCCGAATCAATTTTTCAATTAAATTTCACCGTAGGCTCAAAAAATTATGCCAATCACAATGGCGAAATCAATTCTAGGTTCTGTGGCCGGTAAGACCCTCAATTTAATTTCTAAAAAAAGATTATTCAAACAAATATTCCTACGGTGAACAGATAGAACTTCAAAATCACATATATTCACATAATTGGCACACAAAATTATATCAAACACATAATCATATTTAAATTAAGGACCAATTAGTATATTACGGAACAGGGGTATCACACTTTTATAGTGGGGTTAGCTATGTTTACATGTAAGTGATGATTTGATATCATTATTGTATTAAATTTTTTTAATAATTTGGTTTGTTGTAATTTTTTCATTTTCAATCAAAATAATCATCATTATTTTCGTCATTAAGAAATCATTCTAAATGTTATTTCTACATCAATTTTTTTATTGATTAATTATTTTTCTTATATGGACAAAAAAAAAAAAAATTGCAAAACTTGAGAGGAGCACGTGCCCTCCTATTCCCTTCATAGCTCCGCCACTGGCTAAAGGGATTGACTTATGTAATAATAATATTACATTAAAGTTGTTCATTAAATGGGCATATTTAATAATAATATTTGAATTCATATAGCAACTGACCCTAACACCCTCCCCCAAAAGAAAAAAAATAAAAATAAAAAATCATTGTGAGAGTAACTATAAACATTGGCTCCATTTATTTATTTATATGAATATTTACAGAATGCTCTCTCTGACTCCATTTATTTATATATATGAATATTTACAGACAATACTCCCTCTCTCTCTCTCCATTTACAGCATATAACTAACTACATTACATTACAACAACAACTTGCCTAACTTCTGAAGATGTGTAGTGGTATTACACGAAAATAAATAAAATAGAACAGAAGCCTCTTATGCCAAATGCCAATTCACTGACCACACTGGACCTTCATTGAGACATATGGTGCAAACTCTACACTATGGTTCGTGTAAATTAAAACACAAAACATGCAGTGGAAAAAAAATAATTGGATCATACCTTCTTGATGATAGAACCTCGTGGATAAATCACGTGCTTCAAAAACTGATAAAACAACCCAGCAGTGGAGTGATATCACAGATTGAATATCATCCACACAACTCACAGTGCAAAGGACTTGATTGTTGTTTTTGGGAGAGAGACAGCATATGGGTAGAAACAGATCATACGTTGTTTCTCTTAATCACCCATAACCATATATCAGATATATAATATATTATTATTATCTATCCATATCAGTTAAAACTGATAATATCTGTATCCTGAGTGGTTATCCTAAATAGGTTTGAATTCAATTTCAAAACCTATTTGGATAAGGTTCAAATTCAAATTTCAAATGGTCATGCCACATGGGCGCCCATTACTAACATCTCCCACTCGCACATGAGTTGGCATGACACTGCCACATCTCTATCTCAATCTCCTCAAAAATGAACAATCTCATACTAGCCAATGCACCGTGCGACCGCTGAGAACACCTGCAAGTGGGAGCTCTATACTAGAAACTCAATATGAGTCAGCATAGAGACATCAACCCCAAAAGAATAGAAATAGTGTCTCATGTACCCAGACCCATCTAGCTACATCAGTCCAAAAAACATCTCTAATCCCTCAAAGAGCATGTTTGACTCTCCTAGGTCCCGCATTATATTCACACCCAATCAGCATCCTATAAAGAGCGATGTGAGTTGTCGACAGTGAATATAGAACAGAGATGTAGAACTAGATGATCTTCCCTTCACCCTCATATCATTCAATTTAAAATTGACCGCTTTCCCAGTAATGTCCCTTAAAGCCGAATCATACATGACCGCAGGCAACATACCAAAGTAGCTGAACATCAACTCCTCATCTTATGACATAGTCAAAGGTCACAAAAGGCACAAAGTGAAGTCATTTAGGAAAAAATGACTTTTAGGACTCACACGGTGAAGAAGCAGGGATCCATTCTTTCACCTCGCTAACGGGTCGATAAGCACATGCAGTATGAATGCATGTTATAGTGGAGTTACTCTTCCAAAGAGTGATGTTAAACTCACACACCATACAGATCTTAGTCTAGTCGCTCTTAAGCGCACGAGTCGCTTCCTAGCGTCTAACTCGAATTCTCTATTTGCTCGCCTCTCAGGCATCAAATGAGATCTCGCATCTGGTTATCCATAACAGACATATCATGGAAAAGTGGGTACTCTCATATCCATGGTCGGTCTCTAACAAGACCTCATCTTGGCTCTAACCAAGGCGACATAGCTAGTGGATAATTTTAGCTTCTAGTCTCATCCTTACTCGCTACCTAGCGCTAAGGGCGATTGCTCATGTGAGTGAGCCAATCTTGCCTGCTAACATCAATTTAATTATTTTGTGTATGCTAATTCACAAACCATTACTAAAAGTAGTAAACATAAATGTGTAATAGAAACAAGTATGAATACTAATGGCATAAATATCCCCCCCCAAAAAAAAAGAGTTCAACTGAATACACATAAAAAATATCACCACCTACGTAGTCCTAAAGCCCTAACATGAGTAAGATAAACATCTCTAGCAATAAGCTTAGTCAAAGGGTCCGCAACCATGCGACTCGTAGGGATGTGCTCCAGGATCACTTCTTTCTGCGCCAAAATGTCTCTGATAAAGTTGAACCTCACATCAATGTGTTTGGTTCTGCCATGGTATTTAGGATCCTTAGCGTAAGCGAGTGCAGCCATGCTGTCACAATGGATAGTCACAGGGTCTGAAGTGTCTGTGACAACATCCAAATGCTGAAGGAATCTCCTCAACCACACGGCTTCCTGAACGGCAGATGAACAAGCCACAAACTCAGCCTCCATAGTCGATAAGGCGATACAGGATTGCTTCTTACTGCTCCAAGAAATAGCACCATCGCTAAGCATGAAAGCATATCCTAAAGTAGACTTACGCTCATCTAGGTCTCCTCCCCAGTCAGCATCACAATAGCCAACTAGATGTAGATCTGAACTCTGGTAACAAAGTGTGTAATCTGCAGTCCCTCTAAGATATCGTAATATCCTCTTAACTGCTTTCCAATGAGCTGGTCCTGGGTTGGATTGGTAACGACTCACCAATCCGACTGCATAACAAATGTCAGGACGTGTACACATCATAGCATACATCAAGCTTCCAACAACATTTGCATAGGGAACACAGGCCATCTTTTCATTTTCTTCTTGAGTCTTAGGACCCATATCAAGGCTTAGGCTCTCGCCTTTTGCAACAGGAGTGTCAATGGGTTTGCAGCTCTGCATCTGGAACCGCTCTAGAATAGTCTTAATGTAAGTCTCTTGAGACAAACCAAGAAGTCTCCTAGAGCGATCCCTAAGGATCTTAACACCGAGCACATAGCTCGCCTCACCCATGTCCTTCATTTCAAATGTAGAGAACAACCACATTTTAGTGGCGACAATCATCTCCTTGTCATTTCCAGCCAATAATATGTCATCTACATATAATGACAATATCAGAAAAATGTCCTTGGACCGCTTAACGTACACGCAGTGATCTTCATCAATCATCGTAAACCTATTCGAAACAATGGCTCGATGAAATCTCAGATTCCACTGTCTGGATGATTGCTTTAAGACATAAATAGATCGTTGAAGCTTGCAAACTTTGCGCTCCTGACCTACTGCCACAAAGCCTTCTAGTTGATCCATATAGATCTCTTCATCCAATTCTCCATTGAGAAATGCAGTTTTAACGTCCATCTGATATAGCTCTAAGTCCAACTGAGCTACTATGGCCAGGATTAGGCGAAAAGAGGCAAACCTTACAACTGGTGAAAAAGTTTCCTCATAGTCCACACCCTCTCGTTGGGTGTAACCTTTCGCCACTAGGCGAGCCTTATACCTTTCTATGGAACCATCTGCCTTGCGCTTGATTTTGAGAACCCATTTGTTCCCAATAGTCTTGCGCCCTAGCGGCAAATCAACCAAGTCCCAGACATGATTTTTCTTCATAGACTCTATTTCTTCATCCATTGCAGTACTCCATTCTTTACTAGCAGGGGATGAGAGAGCCTCTTTGAGATTCTTAGGATCCATCTCATCACTTGGAGCAATCATGAATGCTTCCCCTTCAATCTCAAAACGACGACGGGGTATAGCTCCACGTTTGCTTCTACGTAGTTGAGAATCCTGAGAATCCTCATCCATTGGATCTAATCCATGGGTAGGAAGATCGCTCCCATTGTCCCTAGGAGCTTGAGGAATTATTTCCTCATTCTCTACTATGCTACTAGGTGCGCCTTCAAGTGGATCCTCCATTTCGTAGAATTCTACTTCTCTAGTTACCTCACCTCTGCTAGGGAAATCCTCCTCTAGGAAATCCACATCTCACGACTCAATTTCAGTCACACTTCCATCCGGATGCTCCCCAACAAACACATAGCCCTTAGAATGCTCACTATAGCGAATGAAGATACACTTCTTTCCTCTAGGGCCCAACTTCCCAAACTTATGAGAAGCGTTGTGTATGTAAGCTGCCGAACCCCAAGGCCGCAAATTGCCCAAATCAGGCTTTTTGCCAGTCCACATCTCATATGGGGTGGAAGGAACTGATTTGGAGGGCACACGGTTAAGGACGTAGGCAGCAGTCAACAAAGCATCTCCCCAATAAGAAATTGGAAGATTAGCTTGCGCCATCATTGAACTAACCATGTCAAGCAATGTGCGATTCCTTCTCTCCGCTACACCATTTTGTTGCGGAGTCCTAGGAATTGTCAATTGCCTGATAACTCCTTTTTCCTCACAGAGCACTTTAAATTGCTCAGATAGATACTCACGTCCTCGGTCAGTCCATAGAGCTTTAATGCTCTTGTCTAACTGATTCTCAACCTCATTAACATACCGTCTAAAGCAATCCAATGCTTCTGACTTGTGAGAAATCAGATAGACATGACCAAAACGTGTGCAATCATCTATAAATGTGATGAAATAAGGGGCTCCATGCCTTGCCCTCACATTCATTGGTCCACATATATCAGAATGAATAAGTTGCAATGGGATAGATGCCCTTATGGCTTTCCCAAATGGTTTTCTTGTTGCCTTTCTAGCAAGACAGTGCTCACAAGTAGGCAAAGTGACTCTAGCGAGTGGGCCTAAAAGACCTTCTCTAGCCAATCTAGTCATCCTGTCTTGCCCTATGTGGCCTAATCTAGCATGCCATCTCATAGAATCATTATCACAAAAAGATGCAATATTAGAAATAGAGCCATTGGCATTTTTATTAATACTAGAATCATCCACATCCAAAACTAAAAAACCATCTGAAAGATAACCAAAACCATAAAAAATTGTTCCCAAATAAATGCTAACACCATTATTCTCAAAACAAAAGCTAAAACCAAGGCTCATCATGCTAATAACTGAAACTAAGTTTCGCCGAATATCCGAAGCATAAAGAACATCATGAAGATACAAGGTGCGCCCTCGTCGCATTTCCAGCTTGAATGTGCCAATGCCAAGCACCTCCACACTGGACTCGTTCCCCATGTAAACTTTTCTGCTCCCAGCAGGTACTCGACAATACTCAACGAACCCTACTCTGTCCCTCGCGATGTGGTCTGTTGCTCCGGAGTCTACAACCCAAAAATGAGAAGAATGAGCAATTAATGCTTGACTAGACACAAAGCATTGAATGCGAGAAATTAAGTAAGGGAGTACCTTCTTCTGCTCAGGGCAATCCCGAGCGAAGTGTCCTTCTTTGTTACAGTTAAAGCATGTCAATTTAGCCTTTGCCTTCTTACCACCTCTCTTGCCCCTACGCTTGAAATTTCTAGCGCCATTGGGCTTAAGCGCAGCCGCTGTTTGCTTCTTAGGGGCACCTTTTGCTTTTCCACGTTTGAACTGAGAAGTCCTACGTGAGCTTGACTCAACCACCATAGCAGAACCATCAGACTTAGCCGCCTCAAGGCGCTCTGCCTCTAGCTCCAAATGACGCGATATGTCTTCGAATGTTTTCACACTCTCATTATGCATCATGTTCTGCTTCATCTGCTCCCAAGAATTTGGCAGAGAGCGTATCACAGCTTGTACTTGCTGCTCTTGAGTCAAATTATGCCCAGCAGCCGCAAGCTCACGTATCATGGCTGACATGACTCTCAAATGCTGTTTCATCGAGTGATGCGCCCTTTTCTGATATGAGTCAAACTTCATAGTTAGCCCACGTAGCTTTGCCAAAGAGGTAATACCAAACTTTTGCTTGAGAGCTTCCCACATCTCAAATGCAGTCGGGCAATGCTCAAACTCACTAATCAAGTCGTTGTGCATGTTGCTCAACATAGTAAAGCGCGCACACCGATCTTTGTTACGCCAAGTCTGAAAGGCTTCAAGATCACGACGATGTTGAGCTGTATTGCCCTGCTCTGGCTCAACCATCACTTGTTCAAGTGTGGTCAACACTTCTTGCTCATTGAGGAGGTATTGGATCTTACGGCGCCATATATCATAATTGTCGCCATCCAATTTCTCTCCCTTAGTTAAGTCTGCCACCACTGTCTTAGCAGCCATTTCTACATACAGAGTAAATAAATGCGCAGGGGATATTAATGATAGCAACACAAAACAAAATATTTTGCAGCAAAAAAGAATCTAAATTAAATAATGATAATTTTACACATGTCTCAAGATCGAAAATTTGCTATGCTCGTAATCATCTCTTGCGCCTCTAGTGATAATTATCAAAAATTTAATTTCATTCCATGCGCAAAAAAAAAAAAAAAAAAAAACAATCAAACAATCTCCCACTACATATGGCATATACAAAGCATGATAAATTCCATACAATAGCATCTCAATATAAATTTACAAACAACTCATGCTATATTTATTTAATGATGGAATTCAAATAAATAAATAAATAAATAATCATGCTTCTTTAATTGCAACATATTAAAAACCCAAAAAATATGTTGTATTCAATATTGAGATTATGCCATAATTAAAGTGTACATCATTTTTGAAATTTTCTAGAATTTTTCTGGAATTTTCTGAAATTTTTCTAGAATTTTAAATAACTAATAAACACACATAAAATTAGAAATAAAAAATCCATAAACTGATAAACAGAAATAATATTCAGATTATGCCATAATTAAAATGTACATCATTCTGAAATATTCTGAAATTTTTCTGAAATATTCTGGAATTTTAAATGACTAATAAATACACATAAAATTAGAAATAAAAAAATCCAGAAACTGACAAAATGAGACAATATTACCAGTAAATAATAAAACCTTTCAGAAGTCTACAATAAATATTTCAACCCCAGAAAATTATTTATGCAATACCAGAATCATTTTAAAGCATAAAAAATGAATTATTAACACAGAAAAAATATTTATATTTTCTGAAAATTTTCAAAATTTTACAGAATGTAGAAAAATTAATTCTGAGTTTAACAGTACAAGCCACGCATAAAACAAATATGTAATGAATTAATTATGACAATTTAACGCGATTCAGAATTAAAAACAAAACAAACAGTGCCTAACACGCTAGCAACCAAGCCAGCCGAGCCGGCGGAGAAAAACGGCGCGGCTCAGCACGCGGCTCGGCGAGCGGCCCAGATTACGGCTCGGCGCGCGGCTCAGCCCGCCGCTCAGAGCGCGGCGCGCGTGTGTGGCCAGCGCAGCTGACGCGGGCGTGAGGGCGCGTGCAGGCGCGTCGGTGGAGCATCTGGCGCGTGGGAGCGCGTGGCTGCGCGTGGAAACGGCGCACGGCGTCAGGTGGCGCGTGCAGACCACGCGCTGCCTTTCAGGATGTTTTCTGGTCCGATTTTTGTACTGCCGGACTCCTTTTTTCAAAATAAAATCGTTTATGGTATGAAAAAAGACATTAATGAACATAAAAAAAATATTTATGCTCTTAATCTAATCAAAGTAGATTTTTTTTTTCTCCTTTACAAACATTCATATATATAATATAAACATACACATGTAAAAATATACACATGATTAAAGGAAACACGAAAATATCCATCAATCGCTCTGATACCAATGTAAATTAAAACACAAAACATGCAGCGGAAAAAAAATAATTGGATCATACCTTCTTGATGATAGAACCTCGTGGATAAATCACGTGCTTCAGAATCTGATAAAACAACCCAGCAGTGGAGTGATATCACAGATTGAATATCACCCACACAACTCACAGTGCAAAGGACTTGATTGTTGTTTTTGGGAGAGAGACAGTATATGGGTAGAAACAGATCATACGTTGTTTCTCTTAATCACCCATAACCATATATCAGATATATAATATATTATTATTATCTATCCATATCAGTTAAAACTGATAATATCTGTATCCTGAGTGGTTATCCTAAATAGGTTTGAATTCAATTTCAAAACCTATTTGGATAAGGTTCAAATTCAAATTTCAAATGGTCATGCCACATGGGCGCCCATTACTAACAGTTCGGAAATTTACTTAGCCAGTGATAATCATCAAAGGAGCATTGCGGTTCATCAGTTGGGTGCTCTGCATCAGCGGGCTTCATGAATTTGGGTCCCCAAGCTGGGCTTCCATTCTCAAATGAGTTATGAGTCAATCTTCGTATCCTAAAACTCGCTGTTCTGATGGTGAAGATATCGTCGTAGGGTTGATAATGATGTGGGTTCGAGATTGGTTCAGCTGACAGCCTAGCATAGTCTGTGTTTAACACGATAGTTTTTCCATCTGGACTGAACCACTGGCGGTTGGCCCATCCACTAGACCCGCTCTGGACCAACTTCTTTAGCTTAGTTCCATTCAGGTGAACAATGTATAATTCAAAACTCTCTGAACCGGTGTAACTTGCTTTTCATGTTCCTTTCGGATATGATAACCCTACAGTTCGGACTTTCGTAGTTTTGAATTTGATTTCACAAGTGTAATGTAAAATAGATAAACACAAAAGAGTTCAAATCCGGCAAATCTTTTGAAAAATTGATTTTGAATTAAAATGCCAAAAATGAACTACTTTGCTAGATATAGAGTCGCCACCTAAATGGTTTTTTTTCTTTTTTGAAAAATTTAGGAAATTCGAGACTCGTGCCAAAGGTTACTTATTCGTCATCACCAAATTGTTTCAGTTCATGAACTTAGGTACGAGAGGGGAATGTCATGAATTGAGCATTCCACTCGCCCGATCAAATTTACATTATATGTTTTTGTTTCGATTATTAGACTATTGTTACTATGTGATGCACACAAGTATAGACTAATTTACAAAAGTTGAAACACTTTGATTTCATGTTTGTTTTGAAAAGTGTTTCGAATCTGTACCACTTGAAAGTGATCTCATATGCACACTACTCAAATCATCCCAATTTAAGCAATTAGCTTTCATCCACAGGCATTCAAACAAATATAAGCACTTAGCCTCATGGTAATCATGCTTAACATGAAAACAATCACACTCATGCGATATGCTGAAGCAGTAAAGCTTAGCCCAATTCCCGAGGCGAGTCAAAAGAGAGGAAATAGTTAGAAAATGTATGATCCGAACTAATGTAATATGTAATTAGAAGTCCGGCTACTAGTATATCATATGAATCAATTTGATAGCATGTAGTTTAAGCACGTTTTCAAAGAAGTAATAAATAACAATGTGAGTTAGAATAAGAAGCTAAACCTTATGCATGCAAGACACATGGATGCAAATCATGAAAAATGCTAAACGAAATGTGATGCTTTAAACTATCCATCATAAGCGGGTAATTATTACAACGCTGAAGTTAACTAACTATTTTAGCTAATTAAATAGTTACAACACACTCTAATTAATTAATACAAATTAACTAATTAGTTACATTACAGAATTAATTAACCAAATAATTAATTACAAGTTCACTAATAACATGTTTCTATTAACAAACTCTAACGGGTCCTGAGGAGCAAGGAAATGATTTATGCATGCACATGAATTTCTTCCCCGAGAATGCCTTTGCAATGTTTTGCACCTCAGCTCTGCTCTACTCTGTGAAAAAAAGGTGGTATTGCCTGGCTGAAAAAGGTGGCCGGCTGCCCACTAATAGTGGCATGTCGTACAGTAAAGGTGGTCTGCCGCCACTAATGTTGGGTTTCTCCTGCTGCAACAGAAAACAAACAGAGCACAAAAAGAGCATTCTTAGGGGATTTTTATCTACCTTGCCTCTCCTTATCATCAAGCAGCTCAAAGGAGGAGTAGGCTTGATTCACAAGACATCAATCGGCGCAAATTCATTACGTGATGACTTATGAACCAAGGGATATAATTTCAATAAGTGCACAACTAAAGGCTCATAAACCTCTTCCCTATCATGATATTGATCAAGAGAAGCGGTTGACAAGGGCTCTTGAACCTTTTTCATCACTAATAAGTATGAAACGACTCAAGACTCAATGGGTTCAATTAACGTCCGATCGAACCCCAAACCATTTTATTATCTTGCTCCATTTTAAACTATTGATTACCTCTTTTAATTACCTTTCCATTTGTTAGTCATTTTAGTCCAAAATGAGCATTAAGTCCACTAAAGGAGGGAAGTGTCAAACAAAGGGTTGTTTTGGGTATGAGAGAGATGTCATGCCGTCGGTAATGAACCTCTGAAGAGATTAAACCCTTAAGCACAACGATCTCTATCTCAAGCTTAAACAAACAATCGGTTTGAAACAACTCTCAAAGCAAGGAAGAAACCAAGAAATGAGAGAAGTACATAGATGATTAGAGATGACCACAAGTATAGAAAGTTTGAAATAAATGCTATGAACTCAAATAATTGGTGTCTAATGCCTAAAACACCAAGCCTATGAGGACCATTACACTAGAAGCATACTATACAAAGCCTAAATGACATGAACTTAAAACAGTCCTAAAATAGGCTAAAATAGCATTTAAATTAAGGTAAAAACATCTACAAAAGTAAGCTAAAATAATGGGGCAATTAAGCTAGTAAACAAGCCAAAGGAGAGAAGGCTAACCCCTTCATTTTTGGGACTTCAAAAACCACATTTTAGCCTCTGAAAAACCTTTGAGAATCTGTGTTAAAAAGCTCAAAAAAAGATAATGAAAAGGTGAGAAACACAAGGGTAAAAATGTAGAAGACAAGAGTCAAAGAAGGGTGGTCAACCCCTCTACCTTTAATAGCCTTACACCATAAGTTTCAGCCCATAAATATAGGTGAAACATAGTCCAAAAACAGTAAGAAAAGATAGGAAAGAAGTAGTGCAAAAGAGATAGGATGTATACCTTTTAAAGAGGAGTGATCCTTTTGTTCACAAATCAACAATTTCACACCTTAAAGAGTTAAAATGCAAGCTCAAACACCTCAGCAAAGAACCCTTAAGATTTGGTTTAAAGTGTCTAGGAAAAAGGTATAAAAGTTGCAATGGAGAGACAAATGTAGAGACGAAAATATTTTTTCAAAACTGTACTCCACAAATTTTTCTAACCTTAATTTTTGAGAGAGAGTCATCAATATATAGAAATATATGAGACTAGCTCGAAAATATCCATACAGACACAGCTGGTACAGTGCATGTATCTATAGAGACAGCTGGCACTGCTGAAAAGATCTGAATTTTTAACAAGTGGCCTGCAGGCCATTAATAGTGGACGGCAGGCCACTAGTGGGTCTGCAGGTCTCTGGATGATCAGGTCTGAAAAACTACTGTTTTGGTCCAAAAACAAGGCACAAGGTTTGTAGTTTTTTGAGGTTTACAACTGAGATTTCTTGCTGAGGAACTCGAGTATTTGGACAAGCATATAAATTCATCATTAGGTGATCAATTGGTGGAGCCCAAGTCGTAGGGTGGTAAAAAATGGGGTGTTTACAGTTGCCCCTCTTTGACAAGGCTTGAAGTCATGAAATGATGTGAGTGAATGCCAAAGCCCAGAGACGATCCATTTTGACAAGGCCATAAGACTTGGGCAAACAATCAAGGCATAAATTAAATTGGTTGAACTTGAAAATTGCCTACGTATCCCTTTGCAAGAATCAAACTAGCGTAGTTTAGGGGTAAGATACAAATGATATGCACAAAGAATATATAGCTAGACTCACACGCTTCACGAAACTGGTTATTTTAAAAATGCATGCTCATGTAAGATGATGTAATAAGAAATAACAAAATAATTACAAAGAAGTCCAACCATGTTTCACGCGGAAAGAAATCTAACCACGTTGAAATCGTGAGAAGATGAGAAAAATCGCTTAGGGTCGTGCTTTTGCACACCTCGAGATGATGCAATAAACGCAAAAAGTATGAGATTACTCGATAGATGCACAAGGCAGCAAGAGTGTGCGATAGATGCACAAAGTGAACAAGTGCGATCGATGCATAAAGTGAACGAGTGTGATAGATGCAAAAAGTGAGCGAATGTGATAGAAACACAAAGTGAGCGGGTGCGATAGATACACAAAGTGAGCGGGTGCGATAGATGCACAAAGTGAACGGGTGCGATAGAAGCACAAAGTGAGCGAGTGCGATAGATGCACAAAGTGAACGGGAGCAATAAATGCACAAAGTGAGCGGGTGCGATAGATGCACAAAGTGAGTGGGTGCGATAGATGCACAAAGTGAATGAGTGCAGTAGATGCACAAAATGAACGGGTGTGATAGATGCACAAAGTGAACTGGTGCGAAAACCAATATATTGACAATGCATGTTCTATGCAAGATTATAGACAACTGACATATGATGTTAATTGAAAGCATGTTCTATGCAAGAATCGAAAGCATGTTCTATGTAAGAATCAAAAGCATGTTCTATGCAAGATTGAAAGCATGTGAGTTATGAACGATGCAAGGCGCACATGCAACATAAGAGGTATGTGAGAGTGCACGTTTTATGCAAAAGAAGATATTAGATATGTAAATCGACAAAATGAACAAAAGCGACGTTCGATGAAAAACTCCAACGTATCCCTCCCGGAGGCTTTGCAAAATGCTCAAAAGGATACAACTTGTTCATATTTGAAATTGGGGCACGTTCGCGCGCCGGAGTACAGCAGGCATTGGAACGGCGTAACTGGAACACAATTTCGAGCTCCTCAGAAATCAAATCCAATTCAAATACCTCAATCCTTCTTTCCATACCCAAAATAGGACCTCCCATACACTGTTAGGGAAGAAGGGGAACAAAACTAGCACTGGGCCACAAAAGAGGTTTAACGGCCACAAAAAGGGCTTGCCGGCCACTAATTGTGTATGGCCACCCCTTTTTAGTGGCCTGCCAGCCACTAATGCAATTTCGGGGGCAAAAATGGGATTTCGGCACGGGTTTCTTTAAATACACCACCAAACCTCATTTCTTCATATCCACATCACCAAAATCGCTCTCCCTCTCTCTATGTGCTTCCTCTCTCTAGATTTGTGCTTTGTACACCTTTTCCAATGTCCTACGCAAACTTTATTCGTAAACCCCCTTTGGCCCTCTTCACTTTGAATCGATTAGATTTTGTTTTCGTTGATTTTTTAGGTTTTTAACACTTTGGGCTTGTTCTCCTTGAGTTTTTCTTGGGTTTTGTGAACTTTCTCGAGTTTTGACGTTTTCTCCTATTTTCTCTCTCCTACGGTTGACTTTTCCAAGTTTTTCCTTTTTTTCTCCATTTGTCTTAATTTTTCATCCACTTTCCACCCACTTTCTAGATAGTAGACAATGTTCCACATGATGGTGCCCCTCCCGAGGTACCTATGCTTTCACCTGCTGTCGAGGTTGAGGAGCCTATAGTTGATGAGGCTGGCGAGGTAGCAGAGGACATTGTTGTTGACCTCAAGGTAGAGACAGAGGTCTTCGCCCCAGGGCCCGAGCTTGAGTTACTACAATTGAGGGTGAGGCCCTTTGATCCGGCCACTTACCACCCCCGTATGCACATGATGGTGCCTGGAGGCATCAGGCTCTTTGATGACTTCGTTAATGACGTGCTAGAGGATATTTTGCTAAGGGAGCCAGACTCCCACCTTTTCCACGGTGCTACTGAGGTACAACCCTTATGCTTTACTACCTTTCATCTAACTGTCTTGCATTGCTTTCATTTGACTCTTCTTTTATCAGTCTTTCATCTGATTCACTCTTTCTTTGCCACAAGAGGACTCTCGCTCCTGTAGGGGTTACGGGGCAGTAACGACCAGGGATTGGTATCACGAGCTCCTTCCTCAGGTCCGCGACCTTGTCGATAAGGTAGGCTTTGGCTTACTCTGCATCGAGCTCATGCGCCACATGGCTAGCCGAACCCTACTCGAAGCATTAGTAGAGAGGTGGTGGGATACCACCAACTTCTTCCACTTTTCTTCCGTTGGGAAGATGATGATGATCCCCTATGACTTTTCGATGATCAAAGGCTTAGGAGTTAAAGGTGATTCGATTCCTTTCGACATGGATATGGGCCAGTGGGAGGCGGCCTGGACCTACCTGCTCGGAGTGAGCCCGGCCTTATACTAGCCAACTATGGTGCGATACAGTTGGTTCCTCGAGCACTTCTGCAGGAGTTAGCTTGAGACACAGAAGGAGGTGGAGCAGTACACCCGTGACTTCTTAATGTACCTTCTCAGTACCACCTTGTTTGCAAACAAGTGAAATACTGTGGATTTGTACTTGCTGAGTGCCTTTGTGACTGTGTCTTGGGTCCGATTTTACGACTAGGGTGGAGCCGGCCTTGCCACACTCTACGGTTATATGAGCTCCACTTCCCGTATGAAGGGAGACAGGGTCGAGCCTTATATCTATTCATACATTATGCCTTCTGCTGATCTTTTCTTGTAGTTGTGGGTTTACGCCTATTTCCTAGCCTTGGCTCCAGAGTCGATGGATGAGATTTCTCCAGTCGTGCCCTACTCGCGGCGGTATGATGGTAATTGCAGCTGCCAGAGCCGCGAGGACATGACCTTTGTCTTCTATTGTCGCTACTTCGATATAGTAGTTGCCCGTGAGGTAATCCGAAACTCACAATCATGTATGCTTTATTCCCATTACTACTGTTCTGATCCATATTCTGACAACTGACAGCAACTAATAACGTGTACTGTCTCTATTTGCAGATCACTTGGCAGCCATGAGCGATGATGCCAGTTGGAGTCAGGGACCAGTATATTGGGGCTTGGGCTACCTCTCAATAATGGATTTTGCTGGAGGGCCCATTCTGCTGGGCTTGGTTCTTGGGAGAGCGGTTTGTACGTCAGACACTGGGCTTGCCTGCTCCGGTTGTTCCTATGCCGTCCCCAGCGTCCATGAGGATAGCAGGTAGCCTCTCAACTGAGGCCATTATTCAGTATATGGTGGGGCTGGATGCTGACTACTTCTGTTGGGACAGAGATTACACGATCTTTATCTGGACTTGTCTTATGCCACCCCTAATTGCAGTTCGCACGGGCGGCGCAGCAAGTGCTCCCTTGGCTGGAGAGGCTGCTTAGAAGGTCGAGGTTGGTATTGGAGAGGCCCCTTCTTCTACATAGGCTGCCGGTTGACCGGCACGGGCGACCGAGTGGGACAGTCTATTAGCTCTCGATCAAGCCACCGGAAACGGGGCATGGGTACGTCAGAGCCTCGGGAGCATGTTAGGTACGGACCACACTTGACACCTTACATCCCACATTCTTCTTTTTTAGATACTGATTATTCAACTCCACTTGTTGGCACCCACAAAGTACATCAAGGGCCTCCTTCAGCTGGTTGCCTCCCTAGTTCACATGGTGCAGAGGGAGATGCTACTTGCTTTGCATGGTATCCAGGTATACTTCCTATCTCCGCATGCATTGCATTGCTTCCCACACTACTCATACGATAAACTGACATGCATTCTGATACATTATATTGACACACTGCACCCATGCTGTATCTATTTTTTGTATCATAGTCATACTGCATACTCCAATCTACAACAATACATACACTGTATCTGATATGTTGATGCTTGTTTTTTAGGTCCCATCTACACCAAGGGCACCAGCAGCAACAACACCTCCTCTAGCTGCAGAGAGGAGAGGTAGACAGGCTCCAACACACAGCCGAGACGAGTGTCGAGGTTGAGGCAGGGGTAGAGGTGCTCGGAGTCGGAGCAGCTCAGGGCCGGTTTTGAGTGGGGATAATACTGAGACCAGCGACTCTAAGGAAGTAGTGAGCCTACTCTTTGAGTCTGAGAGTAGGGACGATGATGCTGGCTCGGGATCAGAGAGCGAGGAGGATGCTAAGGCTGGTTTTGAGTCAAGGAGCAGAGATGATGATACTGGCTTTGGCTTGAAGTTCGATTCTGATAGTGGTGCCGATGAAGACAGTGCCCCTGAGTCCCCTCTAAGAAAGAGGACGAAGAGGGCCTCTTGAGCTTGATTCGACTGGCGCAGATTTTTGTACTCTTTTGCTTAGTTTCTTTTATTTTGGTAGCTTAGCACATGTATAGCTCCAGTTAGTTTTACTTTTACTTTTGAAAACTTGTACGCTCTTTTGTAAAAACCATGATTGGGGTAAAAGCCATGTAATTTTATGAAAAGAGTTATTGCTTTTGTATCATGAGCACCACATTTGCATAAAATGAAATTGGAGTTGGATTTGAAACTGAGAATGCTTGTATTAGAATAGTGTTCTTAGCCGGGTAATTAACCGACTAACGACCAAAATACAAAATACAACTCGATAAATGGAAAACAAAGTAAAAACAACGTAAACACAGCTAGACACACTTGTGTAGACATCCCATTTTTGACCGTCCTTAAGACTTGGACGTCATCATTTGAACACTCGATGATTACCCTTGTTTGTGTTCGTCTCGAGTTCTCGGAGGTTTCGGCTACGCGCCTTACCTCATGACCTCTCGACTTGTCTGTTTTGTGTTTAGTTTTGCATCAAACACTTGTTGTTTTGCTTCTGAGGGTGGGAAATAGCTTGTAGGCCATCCCCACACCTCATCGGCCATGGCTTGAGGCCACCGGCCTTGTTTCCTTGCCACCAGCCATTGGTGATGGCCGGTCGGCACAATTGATGGTCGGTTGGCATTGTGTTTGGTCGGCCGGCCACTGATTTTGGTCAATTGGCCACTTTTTCTGGCCGAGACCTTTTCTTGGGAGGGTTTGAACCTTTTGAACCCTTGGTTTTAGCTTCTCGAGGAAGCTTGAACCTTTCAAACCCTTGGTTTTAGCTTCTTGGGAAAGCTTGAACCTTTTGAACCTTTGTTCAAGCTTCTCCAAGAAGCTTGAACCCTTTGCTCCAAGCTTCTCCAAGAAGCTTGAACCCTTCTAAGCTTCCAAGAGAAGCTTGCACCTTTTGCACCTTTTCCCCAAGCTTCTCCAAGAAGCTTGAACCCTTCTAAGCTTCCAAGAGAAGCTTGCACCTTTTGCACCTTTGTTTTAGCTTCTCCAAGAAGCTTGAACCCTTGTCTAGCTTCTCCAAGAAGCTTAACCCTTTTGTTCTAAGCTTCTTGAAGAAGCTTGGCCCCTTTACTTTAGCTTCCCTTAGAAGCTTGCCCCCTTTGACCCTTTTGCCTTAGCTTCTCCAAGAAGCTTAGGCCTTTTGCCTTGCTCTATAAATAGAGGGCCTCTCCTCCCATTTCAAAGGTTGAAAAATCTGATATATAAGATATATATATCATTCTCTCTCTATATCTCCCTCTCTCTCTCTACATTTGTGTGGGTTAGAGGGTGCAAAAGGGTCTAGTTCTTGGCCATTTGAACTACACCTCCTAGCACAACACCTCCATCATCAACCTAAGGAGCTTGGAGGCAATTTTTAGAGGCTAAGGGATTGTTTTTTTTGGACCAAGAGGCTGCTGTCCCCTTTTGGCTACAAAGGTAACTCCTTTTTCCTCTTTATTTCCCATTTTTGCACACACTTTTAGCCTGTCTTTCTTGCTGATTTGAGCTTTGTGTATAGCATAAAAAAGTTCTATTTTTTTTGTGTTTAAGTTACTTCATTAAGGTCACTTTTGTGTTTGAGGTTGTTTACCCCCTCTTAGGCCTTGTTTGGCCCCATTTTTGTGTGTTTTTGGTGAGCTTCGGGACCACCTTGTTTGGGCCTCCTCACCACTGAAATCTTGAAGGATTTCAGTGGTGCGGATGGTGGTTTAAGGTCCTAAGAAGGAGAGGGCCACCCCCTCTCCTTGTTGTCTTCAAAAAGTGCCATTTTAGCCTCATGTGTGAGCACCATTTTTAAGTTCATGTTGGCATGTCTTAAGTGCTATTTGTGCTTATTTTTCCATGATATAGCACTGTTTTTACTTGGTTTAGACACACCATGCATGCCTTGCATACTTGTCTTGTAATGCCATGAAGTTGCCTTAACATGCTTTAGGCTTTGACCCTTGTTCTAGCATGATTTTGGCCAAGCTTTGTGAAGCTTTTATGCATGTTTTAGTATGCTTTAGCTCTATTTTCAGTTTCTTTGGTCATGCTCAACATGTTTCGTATGGTCTCTTTGCATTCTAGCTTGTTAGCTTTGGGTGTGTGGGTCACTAGCATGCTTTACTTGGCTTGTTCTCATGATTTGGCATCATTGGAGACCATATTTCAGTCCATGTTCCATGTTTGCATACTTGCATTTTCCATCCCTTTCATGCTTTGAAGAGTTGATGGCTTATGCTCTATGTTTAGGCCCTTGTGCATGCATGCTTGTGTGTGTGTTTTCATGCTTTTGTTGCATCATTTTGGCCACTGTTTTGGGCCTACTTGAGGGCTGTCCACTTTGGTTCAAGACCATCCTAGCATGTTGTTGCATGCTTGCCTTGTATTTTGTAGCATATTTGGCCTTGTTCCATGTTTGTTACATTGCATTTTGCATGTTTGACACATTGCACATTTGCATGCTTAGCTTGCATACTTAGGTTGCATAGCATTGCATGCATCCCATGCCTCTTGAATTGATTATGATAGAGGTTGGGGCCCATTATTTATTTTGTGCATTTCATTCCATATTGAAATTGCACACTTTGGCTTCACGCATTGAAATGCGCGATTGGTGGTCCGAGGGTCGAGGACCATCCTCCTTTGAGTCACGAACATGATAAGGAGGGTGTTGGTGCAAACATTGCTTTGAAAATACTTTGCCATGCCTTGTCTGTCCTCTGCTGTTGTCAAAACAGGTTTCTGCAGGAATCTTTGGCTGGCCGACCATCTATACTGCCGACCGACCAAATATTTGTGGCCGAGAGCTCCATAATTGGTCGATGACCAACTCCCTTTGGCCGGTGGTGATTCCCCTTGGTCGGTGGTGTTCCACAGTGTCCATGGAGTGTACCTTGGGACTTGTGCAATTTTCAGAGGAGCAGAGCAGGGAAAACAGAGACAGCTTGTGCATGGCGACAGATTTTCGAGCAAACCCGAGCACGCATGCATCGGACCCTTTTCCCGAGGTTGTTTATTGCTTTCTACTAGTTAGGTGGTCTGTAATAATTAATTAGTTTGTAGGTTAATTAATTTGTATATTCTTTTGGTTCCTCCGAGCGAGGGAAAATTTGTAATAAGTGTGGGTGCATGTGTGCATGTCTTCCAACCCCCACTTCTTTCTCCATTGTACTTACCTGCTTTCAATGGTTAGTATTAGGGCATGTTTCAATTAGCATACTTATGCTCGCATGTTTGCATCATTCATTTGTCTTGCATGCACCGGGCTCGGCGCATCATACTAACTGCATTGTATTTCAATTCCAAATTGAATACATGTTATCTGTGCATCTCATATGCCATCTTAGAATAGTCGAGCCTATATCTTAGTAGCATTTTGCATGTGTTGCATTAGCCATCTTAACATGAACTAGGATCATGCATTGATTACTAACTAGTTTCTGTTTTGGCTTGGAGTACCCGGTAAGTGTTTATGCTTTAGCACCCTTGCATGAGTGTGAGTGTTGCCCTGATAGCATGCTTACCATGAGGCTATATGCTTACATGTTATAACTGCCTGAATGCTTGTGGGTGAAGGTTGGGTTACTTAAATTGGAACAATGCATTGAATACAAGTTTTAAGCCTACTTGAGAGTGGCAAAATTATATTTTCTAAGCCCACTTGAGGGTGGCAAAATTCATGTCTTAGCCTCCTTACGGGTAGCACCATTAAACCATTTTCAAACAAATAAACATGAAATGTTTCGTTCCAATTTAGGCGACTTAGTCTATACTTGTTTGCTGTGCGCATCACGTAGTAAATCTAGGCTAATAAGCGGAATAAGAACGCATAATGTTTTCAAAACTGGATATCATGGTTAGTAGAGGCTGATCTTCGGATCGGGCGAGAGGGGGTGCTTGTAGCTGACTTTCTCCAATCGTACCCAAGTTCCCGAACCGAGGCAACTTTGGTGATGACGGACACGTGGCCTTAGGCAAACGAGTCAGGGCTTCCTAAATTCTCCAAAAATAAAATATTTAGGTGGTGACTCTGTATCTGGTAAAGCAGGCCATGTTTGACACTTCTTTACAAAAATCTATTTTCCAAAATGATTTTTCGGATTTGGACTCTTTGGTGATTTATCAATCTCACATTGCACATTGTGAGATCAGATTAAGAACCGACACCAATCGAGTCTGAATCGTAGCATGAGGTCCCGGGGCGTTCGGGGACGCCTACAACTTGTTATAAACAAAAGACTTAAACAAAACCGCAAAATACAAAGACTAGTACAAAACCAAAATGCCAAATTGTCATGCCACAAAGTGGACGGTCGACCACTAAAAGTGGGTGGTCGGCCACTAAAAGTGATCCACCAGAGGACTGACAACTGGCCTCCACTCACAGCCCTTTCTTCTGCAAAAGGTCCTCATTTGCAATTTCTTTACCAAAACCTCTTTTTAGCTGTTGTTTTCATTGAAAATGAAGATCTCCCTTGCAGAGAAACTCAAAGATTGGATAACCACTTTAGACGGCACGGAAAAGGTGAATTTCTGAGTGTAGACCGCCCAAACTCCACTCTGTGCGTGAGGGCGCGAATTGGGTTCTTAGCTGCTACAGTTCGGACTTCTATCACGGTTCTGAATTTAATCTCACAAAGTGCAATGTAAGACTGATAAATCACCAAAGAGTCCAAATCTGGCAAATCGTTTTGGAAAATCGATTTTAATCAAGAAGTGCCAAACATGGACTGCTTTGCCAGATTACAGAGTTGTCACCTAAATATTTTGTTTTGGGAAATTTAGGAAACCCTGACTCGTGCCTAAGGCCACGTGTCCGTCATCACCAAAGTTGCCTCGGCTCAGGAACTTGGGTGCGAGAGGGGAAGGTCCTGAAATGAGCACTCCTGCTCGCCCGATCAAAGATCGGCCTCTACTAAAGATGATATGTTGTTTTGAAAACACATATGTTCTTATTTCGGTTATTAATCTAGAATTACTATGTGATGCGCACAACATACAAGTATAGACTAAATCACTCAATTTGGAACAAAACATCTCATATTTGTTTTTCAAAAATGGTTTGAAGTTGCTACCCTCAAGTAGGCTAAAATGCGGATTTGCCACCCTCAAGTGGGCTTAAAACATGATTTGCCACAAACAAGTGGCCTTAAAACGCACTTTTTGATGAATTGTTCCAATTCAGACAATCAAACCTTCATCCACAGGCATTTATGTATTTAAACACATAAGCACATAGCCTCATGGAAAGCATACTATCATGGCAGTCACTTACACACATGCAAGGATGCTAAAGCGTAAACACTCACAGTGTACTCCGAGCCAAAACAGAAGCTAGTTAGAAATCATGTATGATCCTAACTATGTTAAGATGCCTAATGCAACACATGCAAAAAATATAACTAAAATAGGCTCAGCTATCTAGAATGGCATATAAATGCAACACTTGATAACATGCTTTGAAACACGTATTCAAGTAGGTATTGAAATACAATGCAGTTTAAATGATGCGCTGAGCTCGGTGCATGCAAGACAAATGAATGATGCACGCATGCAAACATAAGTATGCTAATTGAAATATGCCCTAATCTAACCACTGAAAGCGGGAAAATAAAAGGGAGAAAGAAATGGGGTTGGAAGACATGCGTCACACACACGCACACTTATTACAACATTTGCCCTCTCGACGGAGGGTCCGAATAAATAAGCTAAGTTAGCTACACTAAGCTAAGCTACTTAACTAATCTAATAATCTAATTAGACTAATTATTACACAAATTGAATAACTAGCTACAACTAATTATTACATCACTTTAACTAATTAACAAATTAATTAAATTACATAAACATGCTAATTATCAAGTAAGCATTAAACTACACTACTCAGCTCTGCTATGGAAAGTTGAACAATGCATGCACTTGGTTTCTCGCTCGGAAATCCATTGCAATGCCCAAACTTGTCTCTGTTTGCATTTGATCTTAAAACACTGCACAAACCTCCAGATAGCTTCTACTCCAACATGGAGACCTCCAGGAGGGCTGCCGACCAAAAAAGGGTGGTGTAGACCAGCTGTAGACCAGAAAAGTTTGTTGTAGACCATAAAAAGTGGTCGGCCAGCTACTTTTACTGGTCTGCCGACCAGAAATTCTGTCACACTCCAGTTTTGCTGCAACAGAGAACAAGAAAGGGCACAGCAGTGTATTTGTAAGGTATGTGTGCATAACCACCCTCCCTATCATTTCTCAAGCTCAAGGAAGTGCGGTTCTCGACTCTCGGGCCACCAACCGAGCATCGCAATGCACGATGGCCAATAAGCCAAGTTTGCACAATTCAATGTCAATGAATGCACAAATAGCAAATAAGGGCCTCCACCTCTAAATGCTTGATCAAGAGGGTCGGTGACCGAGAAATGAGGCACGTTTCATCACTATAAATATGAAACGTCCCTCGTTTCTTGTGTTTGGATTAACTTTCAGTCCAAACGCAATGCAATGCAACAACATTCCAAACAACATGCAAACAACATGAGCATGTCAAGTTAGAGTCCTTAAGCATGAAAGTTAGTGAAGGATACAACACAAAGGCTATGTAATGCAATGCTCAATGGACCAAACCAACCACAAACTGACTTCATGCATGCCAAAAGAAAGGCCAAAATGCTCTGAAATGATGGCATGAAAGGCAAGATGGTGGTGCTCATGCAATAGCTCATCAACTAAGCATAAGAGCACAACTCTCAAACATAATCAAGAAGTGACAAATGTGAGAGTGTAGCTACACTATATGCACTGAAATCACGTATGAAAAACGATGCCAAATCATCCAAACAACACAAGCATAGCATGCTAGAAGACCTAAGGCATGAGGCTACTAAAGGGGACTACACAAGAGGCATGCAATACATGGCACAAATGATTGAACCAAACATAGACAGAGCTCAATTGGGTCAAAACAAAAGCCAAAACATGCTGGGATGGGAGCTCAAAAGCCTAGACAAGCATGCATACGCATTGGTCCATAAGCAAGGCACAAAGGCATAACTCTTAAAAGCATTCAAAGAGTGAAGGAAGTGAGAGCATGACAATGCTATATGCTCTAAAATAACATGTTAAATGATGCCAAATCATGCACATGTCACAAATGAAGCATGCTAGGAGACTCAAAGCTTAAAGCTAGCATAGGCACTTGCACTATAGCTATACAAAGCAAGCCCCAAAAGGCCAAGAACACCTAAAACAGTCCTAAAGTATGTCAAAATAATGCTAAAACATGTATGGAGTATAGCCAAGACAAGCTAGCATGAAGGGCCAAAATACCAAGTACACTAGACCAATGAGCATGATTACACTACAAGTGTAAGAAGCAAATGAGGGATGCTCTAACCAACCAAAAACAGAGTTGTATCATGGAAAAATAACACCAAAAATACATTGATATGGCAGCCCAAAAGCTTAGGCAAGATGGCATACATATTGGCTCATGTTTAAGGTATAAGGCACAACCCTCCAAAAGCATTGAAAGAGTGAAACATGGGAGAGTATGACCACACTACATACACTGAAATCACATATCAAATAATGCTAAATCATGCAAATAGCCCAAGCAATGCATGCTAGTGACTTGAAAACTCAAAGCTAGTGAGCAGGATTGCACTATGGCTATACAAAGCAAGGCATGCATGACCAAAACAACTTAAAACAGAGCTTAAGCATGGCAAAACATGAATAAAAGCTTGTTGGAGTGGAGCCAAAAACATGCTAGAATGATGGTCCAAAGCATGATGCATGTTAGGCTAGTGAGTGGAATTGCACTACAAGTGCAAGGAGCATGCAAGAGATAACCAAACCAACCCAAAACAGTGTTATGCCATGCTAAAATAAGGCCTAAGACATGCTAAGATGAGGCCTCAAGAAGGTAGAAAAACATGCTAACTTGGTGAGCCATCAACACAAACACACAAGAGAAGAGGAGGGGGGACAACCCCCACCCATTTGGGGCCTCAAAACCACCTTTCACCACTAAAATTCCTCCAGAATTCAGTGGTTTAAAGGCCAAAAAAGTTGGTTTGAAAGGTGGTGAAAGATGGCTCAAAAGGCTTTACAAGCCAATGAGGAAAAGGAAGGAAAACCCCCTACCCAAACAAGGCACAAACCAACACTTATAGGACTGAAAATAGAGGAAAAACAGAGGTTTTTGTAGTTCAACACCACCCCAAAAACAGCCCCAAAGTAGTGTGAAAAGATGGCCAAGCAAGCATGCAAAATAAGCTAAAAGGGAAAGAGTTCTTACCCTTGAAGCACAACTGCAAAACAGGTCCAAATTCTGAGCTAAAACCACCTTAGGAGCTCCAAATGATCCTTAAAGAACCTCAGCCCAATGGTGGTTAAGTTTGCTCAAGAGTCTCCTAGCAAAGTGTAAAGGATTCTAAGCTTAAGGCTTAAAACAAGAAGAGAGAGAGGCTTCTAGAGGGAGGGGCTGGAATTTTTGCTCTTCAAAATTCTGGAGAGAGAGACTTTTTTAGAGAGAGAGAGCCCCCAAACTTGCCAACCCTTCAATATAATGAGATATAGCTCAATATATAGCAATATATGAACATTGGTCGAAATATCTCAATTCAGAAATATCTAGGACAGCCTGGAACAGCTGGAGCAAAATATCTGCAGATTCTGGACTTTCTGGAAATTTTTGGTTGACCGACCACCCCAACTGGTCGACCGACCACTTTTTCTGGTCTGCGAGGATCATTTCTGGTCGGCATATGGTCGGCATGCTCCATTTGTGGTCGGTACACTCCCTTAGTGGTCTGCAGCAAAAATCAGTCCTGATCCCCGACTTGAAGCAAGCCTAACTCCTTCATCAGAATGCCTTTTTAGGTCATTCTTGTTTGCAAATTGAAGCCTCGGAAGTAAGATTTCCAATGGTGGAAGCCTTGCATCAAAATTCAAAGTGTGCTAATAGATTTCCCTCTTTTAGTGAAGATTGCTCAGTTTCGGTCCAATCGGATTGATGCCTAATTTCAACCAGCTATATCTCCCTCATCCAGACACGGCTTTAGGAGATTCTTAAGTGAAAAATGAAGCCTTGGAAGTAAGCTTTCCAACGGTGGTGGCCTCATAGCTAAAATCCAAGTATTCAAAAGGATAGGCCTGATTTAGCGAGGGCTGCTCGACTCTCTCTTAGAAATTCATGCCCATCTTCTTCTCCAATTTGATTTCTTCCCTCTTCTCCTCTTTTTTTCAACTCCAAACACCGAAACAAGGTGTTTTGAAAGATTTTCCAAAGATTTCATTTTTCTTTCATTCATTTCCACTTTGTCCTTGCTCGGTTTACCGAAAAGCGTAACATTTAACGAAATACGAGCCTCGGAACAGTAGAAACATTATTTCAAAAATATTTTGAAAGAGAGGGTTTTAAGGTCTAAAAACCATTCAAAATAGCTTTGGTCCAAAATGAGGTGTAAGGTTGGGATTTGACTCTCCTCTTACCGAAGGAATCGATCATTTGCACTGCACACCTTTCATCACCAAGTAAACCATCAGTAGCGCCCAAGTCTTAAGGGCGGTCAAAAATGGGGTGTTTACACTGAGGTTTTAAGATAAACACGCTTTTCCCATTGAGTCGTGCTCCACTTTGTTTTCCATTTCATCATGCCGCGGCCAATGTTAGGACCCAATTACACATGTATTTCGCTTTGGAGCACAGGAAATGTTTCCGACTCTTGAAGAGTTTCAAGTATTGTTGGAATCTCGACGCGATGAGGAAATCATGCCTCAGCCGCGTTTTGGCCATGCCCTAGCTTTAGGACAGATGCTTGGGCTTACTTTGCACGAAGCTCGATCTTTGGCTTATGACGGGGAGGTAGATGTACCTGGTTTGATTCATCGATTTTTTTGACCTTGGAGACAGAGACGACCTTCTCTGGCGAGGCTTTCGGCAACATGCCCTCTGTTTATGTATGCTCGTGCATTTTCTTCTTGTCCCTAGTTATGGTGGAGCCAATATTAAACTAATCAAAGTAGCCCAATGCCTGAAAGAGGGTAAGAGTTACATTGGTTTGGCATTGGCTGAGACTCTGATAGGTTTAGATGCTTTTCATGGGCGAGAGACCACCAGGTTTGCGGGGAGTCCACTCTTGCTCCAGGTATTGTTTCCCACCTTTTTTACATACGTGATTCTTACATCACTCGGCACTGACGCTCTATTTTCTCTCAAAGCCCTTTCTTTCCTTTTCTTTCAATGTACATCTCTCTATTCTTTAATCTCTCTTATTTTTTATCTCTTCCTAGGTATGACTCATGGATAAGTTGAAAGTGATGGACTCTTGCCCCAAATATTCAACCCGAGCTTACTTCTTCCGCCAGTGACTAGTGGACATTCCCAATGAGGGATGGTGGTGCAACTGCATGTGCAGCAGATCTGCAACGGACATAGCTTGGCGTTTCCCCTGGCTTAATTTGACCGAGATGAGCTAGAACATGTCCCAATAGCCAGGTATTCAGTTGATTAGCCTCACGCATTGCGTGTTCTACTTCCCCTTTCGGTTTAGACGCCTGTTTGGACATGATCAGACTCGTCCAGATGAGGGGGTAGAATACCCGACTTCATTCCTGCTTCATGTTTCGCGCCTGACTCGGTACCTCACTACTTGGAGGATGAGAGAGCTTTTGGCCTCTGCCCCTAGCTTTAGTTATGCCCCTTTCTGGCGAGTGCTTGGCTTGGCTTGAGGACAAGGCACAGGTTGGGCTAACTTTGGCTGCAGAGACTTTTGCAAGCACAAACAGAGGACATAGGAACATCTAATCTCACCTATGCCCCTAGTTTATTACTTTGATCTTTCTTTTCAAGTTTTATGATGTAAAAACAAATTTGATTTAAATTAGAGAGTTTGGAGAATGTACTTTTGTGTTGAAATTAATGGAATTAAAGTTGTGAGCACTAAGAATTTTCCTTTTGGTCCCAAAATGGTCCAAGTTGTAAGAGGTACAATTTTGAACAACATCAACTTTTATTAAAACTTTTCAAAATCATTTTCGAGAATGATCACTACCTGACACACACGGAATCAGCCCTTAAGATGTACAACCTCGAATCAGCAGATCGCAACTGCCCATAACTGCATTCGTCATACTGGCTTTTCTGCCGCCATACTGAAGATCACCTAACCGAGCTAACTGATAATAGAGAAAGATGGCCTGATAAAAAATAAACGAATATGACAGTTGAGTTGGAGATAGTTAAGGCCGAACTTCAGGATAAAGTTGCCTACGTGTAATGCCCCTGTTCCGTAGTATGCTAAGTGGTCCCTAATATGTATATGGCTATATGTTTTGATATGATTTTTGTGTGCCATTATGTGAATATATGCGACTTTGGAATTCTACCTGTTCACCGTAGGAATATCTGTTTGAATAATCCGCTTTGGAATTAAATTGAGGGCCTTATCGGCCATAGAACCCGAAATTGATTACGCCATTGTGATTGGCATAATTTTTAGAGCCTACGGTGAAATTTAATTGAAAATTGATTCTGGTCAATTTAAACTGATTAAATTGATAAATTAAGTGCCCCATTATTTTATATTAAAATATTTGTTAGTGGGGCTTGTTGTATATTTGCATTGCACTCTCCTTTAGCTCTCTCAAAAACTCAAAATCTGAGTTAGACACTTGAGAGTGAGAGAGAGGCCGGCTATAGAGAGAGAAAGGAAGAGACTTGAGCAATTTTTGGCTCTAGCTTGGGGATTTGAAGATTTAACTCAAGGATTGACTAGAATTTGGAAGATTAAAGCTCCTAGGTGAGTAACCAACCCCTAACTCATGAATTTGAGTTGTGATTCCGGGAATTGAAGATTAATTTGTGATCTAGAACATGAAAGGAGTTGGTTTTGATGAATTTGAAGACTATATGTGCATGCATGTAAAGAACTCCTATGGAATCACAAAATCTAGCATGTAATTTGTGAAATTGTGAAAGATTGGTAGTGTAATCCCACATGCAAGCATGTCTTTGTTAAATTTTATGGGAATGAGCACTAATTACATTATTTGAAGTGAATATGAAGTCAAATGGGCATGCATGTCTGAATAATTGAAGATGGGAGCTTTGAATGCATGAATATGTATGATAGAATTGAGTTTGGTGTCAATTTGAGACATGTAAGTGTTTAATCCTTGAAATTGAGCTCCATAATAAGGTGTTTTGGTGTTTATACCTTGTTAGTATACTTATATGTGATATTTGAGCTACAACATGCATGATTTGTTGGTTAAAAGTCGGAATGGAGCTCAAGAACTCAACCTGGGATTCCCAGATTTTCGTCGTCCGCTTGAGCGGGTGAAGTGACGCTCGAGCGGAGAAATCGAGCTCCCAGCATTTTCTGCAGACATGGTTCCCGCTCGAGCGGGGAAGTTTACGCTCGAGCGGGGAGCTATGTAGACAGGCAGTCCGCTCGAGCGGCCGAGTTCACGCTCGAGCTGGAATTGAAGGCAACCAGTACTTTCGCAGACCTAAGGGTCCGCTCGAGCGGGTAAGTCCACGCTCGAGCGGGGACCCTATTTTCTGAAATCCTGTTTTTGTATTTTGTGTTCTGTTTTCCGTTCTCTTTCACTTGCAAGCACTCTTAGGCATATGTTAAGCATTGTAAATGAGTTAATGAGATGATAATAAAGCCTAAAGAGGAATATGTGAATTAAAGAACGGATTGAACTGTTAATGACCCTTTTGTGTTCGTGAAACGTGTAGGGTCAAGCTCCAGGGCAAATCCACAAGCCGATCACTGTGAGTAATATCGATATTTGAATGCTTGTAAATGCCCAATTGTTTACTCCCTTTGAAGCTTTATGAATTGCTAATTGGGATTGTGGGATTGTGGGATTGTGGACGTAAGTCTGATATGAACGCATAAATGGACCCAAGGTCGTTTCGATAAGCATAAATGGGCCAAAGGCCGTTTTGAAATGAATGAGTGGGCCAAAGGCCGTTTGAAATGAATGAGTGGGCCAAAGGCCGTTTGAAATGAATGAGTGGGCCAAAGGCTGTTTGAAATGAATGAGTGGGCCAAAGGCCGTTTTGAAATGAATGAGTGGGCCAAAGGCCGTTTTGAAATAAATGAGTGAACCGAAGGTCGTTTGACATATATGAATGGACCTAAGGTCGTTTCGACATGAACGAATGGACCTAAGGTCGTTTTGACATGAATGAGTGGGCCGAAGGCCATTTTGACACGAATGTATGGGCCGAAGGCCGTTTTGACGTAAACGAACGGGCCGAGGGCCATTTTGACATAAATGAACGGGCCAAAGGCCGTTTTGACATAAATGAATGGGCCGAAGGCCGTTTTGACATGAATGGAAATTTAAATGGGCCAAGGGCCAGAATGTTTAGAACTACAGTCACTTGGTTTGAATTTCGTATAGTTATATGTCTGTTAAATGGAAATATGAATTGGGCCTAAGGCCGTTTGGAACATGTTGATCTACATCGTTATGTAACTTCTGTATTTGATTTGATATTATTCACTGGGCTTTCGCTCACACTCATTCATGTGTTTGTAGGTGAGCCAAGAGAAGTCCAGACCCAGCCTCAGAGAAGTCTGTATGGAACCACTAAGGTTTTGAGAGAGTCAGCCCTTGTGTCTCACGCATGAGACCCGCCTTCGCCTTTTTGTTGTGTATTTGCATTTTGTCAGGTTGGCGAAGTTTTGTATATGTCTGCTTATAGTTTTTATGGGTTGACTTAGTTTTGGATGAGCCTGTTTGTACAAAACCTATATCACTATGTTTCTGTTGTGAGTTATTAACGTACATATGTATGGTTTGTTTTGATGTGCCATGTAAGCACAGCTCTATGGACAAAGTTTTAAATTGCTTCTGTTTGGCCCCCATTAACTCTGTTAAAATACGCTTGGTTTGGTTTGAGGCCGTAGGTAATCTTAGGATTACTGGCCGGTTACGTCCTTAACCCATGGGGGCGGGTTCAGGTCGTGACAGAGTGGTATCAGAGCACGAGTTAATAACTCACGCACTTGTCCAAAAGAGCAATAAGCGTCTAGAAAAATTTAGGATGCATTCATGTGATAAGTATGAATTCGAAAGCATCGAGAATATGCTTAAGTGTTTTGATTTGGGCAATTATGTGCTATAAGTTGTGCTATACTTGCATTGCAAACTGTTTGGTTACATATGCTCTCTAGTATATGCATATTTGTAGAATCTTTTGTATATTGTATAATGCAAGTTTAATCAGACGGTGAATAAGAACTCCGTAAAGCTATGTTTAACTTTAAATATTTGTTAATGATATGAAATGACAAGTACCCTGGAATGTTATGTTTTGTACGGATGATTGTCCAAATTTTCCTGGAACATAATTGTGGTATCCTTAGCGGAGGCCCTCGCCCAGGGGACATAATACTGTGGCTTATGGTCATGAAGCCCTAGCCCGGGGGAAATAGTACCGTGGCACAGGCCCTCGCCCGGGGGAAATAATACTGTGGCCTATGTATGAGATATGTTGATATGCTTGACCAACATGATATGTCACGCTAAATGAAGTACCACACATGATTCGAATATGAGATATAAATTGTTACACTAATGTGTACAATAAGTTTGTTTTGTTATAATGCACATCATGAAAAGTTGTCTATGTGCATTCAATTCTGCTTACGGGTGTCTATGTGAAACATGAACATGATTTGAGTATATAATTACTTAGTAAATGTTCAGCATGCGATATCTGATAAATATGCAATTATCTGTTGCGTAAGTGATTAATTGCGTACGATATGTGAAAGGAGAATATAACAATGTGCCTATGTGCGAATGTACTCATGTGATTTTGTGTTTAATTTCGTATTGGGCATCCCAGCATTTGGTAAAGTTTGATAAGAATTTGTGTAGAGTATGGGCAAATTAAGGGCATACGGGTTGGAAGGTTCTTCCACAGCCCGACTTGATAGTCCGGAAAGAGTAGTACAAGAATTGGCAGAGATCTTGAGACAGCGGTGTCAGTTGCCGCTACGGCAAGAACCTTTGCCACCACCAGTGTGAGAAACACCGAGGAGTTTGTTATCAGACTTCTGGGGCTCGTTATAGATATGGTAAAATGGACCATACGGCAAGGAACTGTCCCCGGATTGAACGAAATGTGCATGAATCCTCTGCCTTGGCTAAATCCGTACCAGTGGTAGGAATTGCTACTCAGGATGGAGTAATTACACTCATCCCAGAAAGCACTCAGAATGTTGTAACCATCATCCCAGGTATCTATACTGTGTACAAATGAATGCTTATGTGTTGATTGGTTCTGAATTAGTACGTTTGTACATCTTCGCTTGGGATATTATTTGATTCGGATCGGCATATATTTCATATCTGCTGTATATGTATCTAGATTGGTTAGACTCACATGATCGAGACTGTATTCATTGGAGGTATATGCCCCGTTTGGGAAATTTGTGAAATACGTTTTGGGATATTGATTGACTCTACACATGCACATATATATCTACACCTATGCTCAGGGTGATTTATTATGTCACCGCCTTCAATGACTAAACCACTGGAATTATGATTCTGTAATCGTGTGACCGAGTTGAGCGCCCTAAATGATGAACTCTAATTGTGAGACCATATATTTTGATTGGTAGAAAGTTGACTGGGTGATGTGACTAATTTGGAACTTTTGCGTAACAATCTCATACTGTATGTACCCGAGGAACTTTGTATAATGTATTACTGTGCACCATGTTCTTGCATGTAAGGCTTATTTGGGAACTGCTATACTGATTATGATACGTACCTCCTGATATGAACACTTGCATGCTTATGTAACTATACCTGAACATATGTGGACAATACCGTATTGTACGTGATTTGAAACACTTTGATATGAACAGTTGTGATGAATGATTCTGATACGACTTTGAGAACTAATAAATTTAGGACAATTGTGAAACTATCAGCCATGTGCCTAAACAAACGAAATGAGCTTTACAGAATCAAATGTACCCTATTTGAGAAAACTTCTATCTGACTTGATCCAATAGAACCTTTGTCTGAATTGACCCGATAGAACCCTCATTGGATATAACTTGACGGGACCTTTGTTTAATTTAATCTGACAAGACCTTTGCTTGGATTGATTGATGAGAACCTCTATCTAAGTTGATTTTGTAAAAGGGGGTTAAGAATTGTCTATAAATAAATGACCGGATTATTATTGGCAGGAAAATTGATGGACCCAAAACTTGAATCCGTTTGGAGTGCTTGACTTATTTGAAAGACCTTTTGTGGGCTGTCAATAGATTGATCTACCTATGAACATCATTGAGAACCAACCTTCAACTATTGAGGACGTATATGTCATAGATGAACTGAATTGTACAAATCCCGTGATTGGGTGTCTTAAGGAACGATGCTTGTGTATTGTCCCATCCTGGTTGGTTTGATGCTATGGGGACTGATGAAGGTAGATTGATTTGATTTCGAGCAGTACTGAACATTTGTCTTTGACTGATCAGAACATGTTTTGTAAGGGGGAGAGATTGCTTCAGTGTTACCAGATTTTAGGAAAATCAGGTTATAGTGAATGGTGTTGTGTTGCTTTGATGACACCCTTAGAGTGTCCTTTCGTGCTAGGGGACGTTAAGCCTATGTCGCACCTTTGATTGAGATACCTTTTGCCACCGACGGTTTCGTACGGGTGGGTTTGAATAATCAATCTGGAATCGGCCACCGATGGTCGCGAACGGGTGTGCTTCAATTCCAAGACGATTATTCCTTTGTTTTGTTTGGGATGTCATCCCTTGGCATTATGTAGATGTTATTAACATCCAAAAAGCTTTGAAAAACCCTGATTATCCGGAAATGTGCGAATTCAGTACGTTTTGTGAATAACTGCTCAGTGCCATTATATTCTGTGATTGGGGCTCTGAGGATGTGTAAATTGGGTCTAACATGTGACTAACTGTTTTGATATTATCTTGGACATCATGGGGATTAATATATGAATTGCCTTATGCTTTTGATGACTATCAGATAATGTGGAAAGACTAGATAGAACAGGGAATTGAATATTGGACTGAATTGTGAACTGTAAACTGTAGAATGAATTGAACTTTTGTGACACGAAATAGACCGAACTTCTGTGATAAAGTTAGCTGACACTGAAATAAATATGTTGGTGACCTACCTTGAAGAGGGCAGTTGGTGAATATGCCTAAATATTTTTCAGCGCCAACAGGTCGAAGTTGAACTTCAGATAGTGGCGGGACTACTTCAACCTCTCTCCATTTTGGAATGGAAATGGGAATATGTGGCTACGAATTTCGTTGTGGGGCTACCTTGAGCATCCAAGGTATAAGTCCCATTTGGGCTATTGTAGGTAAAATTATTGAAGTTGTCCATTTCTCCCTATAAAATTATGTATGATGCTTGTAGACTAGCCACTGTTTACATCGATAAGATCGCTCGTTACATGGGGTCCTAGTATCTATTGTTTAGACAGAAATTCTAAAATGTGTTTGAATTCTGAAAAGCCTCCAAGAGGCAATGGGGGCTCAGCTCCTATTCTGTTATGTTACCCGGACCCGGAGGTTCCCTTATGGAACTGGTTATTCGTAACCTCACGTGTATATGTTCTGTTCTATTCTGTTCCGTTCTGTTCTGTTAATGCTAATGGATGTATCACGTAAACTTAATCATGACTTATGATTTCTGTATATGATCTGGACAAATTATGAATTTGATGCTAAACTGAATTATGATTCGGCGCTGTTTTCCATCCGCAAATTGATGTACGATCAGGAAGAACTGTTAAAGTTTTGGGAGGAATGCTCCAAAGATATGCATTAGATTTTTCAGGGGAGTTGGAAAGATCTATCCATCGTTGGCAAACTTTGCTCCCAGCAACAGCTCTCACTCTAGTTTTGGCATGGCACCGTACAAGCCTTGTATGGCGGAAAAAGGGAAATCTAGGACTGATTGAGAATAGAGCGTTGCTTGATTTTGAGACTAAGTGAATGGCTATAAGAATGATTGGAACCGTTGAATGAAAAGTGTTCCGAATTGTTTCGACTAAAGGTAAAATAAGTTTGGAGGACCAAACTTTCTAAAGGGGGGAAGACTGTAATGCCCCTGTTCCGTAGTATGCTAAGTGGTCCCTAATATGTATATGACTATATGTTTTGATATGATTTTTGTGTGCCATTATGTGAATATATGCGACTTTGGAATTCTACCTGTTCACCGTAGGAATATCTGTTTGAATAATCCGCTTTGGAATTAAATTGAGGGCCTTATCGGCCATAGAACCCGAAATTGATTACGCC
Source organism: Camellia sinensis (assembly GCF_055761805.1). Classification (NCBI taxonomy): domain Eukaryota; kingdom Viridiplantae; phylum Streptophyta; class Magnoliopsida; order Ericales; family Theaceae; genus Camellia; species Camellia sinensis. Next base: position 150,434,819 of record NC_138963.1, read on the forward strand.
ATTGTGATTGGCATAATTTTTAGAGCCTACGGTGAAATTTAATTGAAAATTGATTCTGGTCAATTTAAACTGATTAAATTGATAAATTAAGTGCCCCATTATTTTATATTAAAATATTTGTTAGTGGGGCTTGTTGTATATTTGCATTGCACTCTCCTTTAGCTCTCTCAAAAACTCAAAATCTGAGTTAGACACTTGAGAGTGAGAGAGAGGCCGGCTATAGAGAGAGAAAGGAAGAGACTTGAGCAATTTTTGGCTCTAGCTTGGGGATTTGAAGATTTAACTCAAGGATTGACTAGAATTTGGAAGATTAAAGCTCCTAGGTGAGTAACCAACCCCTAACTCATGAATTTGAGTTGTGATTCCGGGAATTGAAGATTAATTTGTGATCTAGAACATGAAAGGAGTTGGTTTTGATGAATTTGAAGACTATATGTGCATGCATGTAAAGAACTCCTATGGAATCACAAAATCTAGCATGTAATTTGTGAAATTGTGAAAGATTGGTAGTGTAATCCCACATGCAAGCATGTCTTTGTTAAATTTTATGGGAATGAGCACTAATTACATTATTTGAAGTGAATATGAAGTCAAATGGGCATGCATGTCTGAATAATTGAAGATGGGAGCTTTGAATGCATGAATATGTATGATAGAATTGAGTTTGGTGTCAATTTGAGACATGTAAGTGTTTAATCCTTGAAATTGAGCTCCATAATAAGGTGTTTTGGTGTTTATACCTTGTTAGTATACTTATATGTGATATTTGAGCTACAACATGCATGATTTGTTGGTTAAAAGTCGGAATGGAGCTCAAGAACTCAACCTGGGATTCCCAGATTTTCGTCGTCCGCTCGAGCGGGTGAAGTGACGCTCGAGCGGAGAAATCGAGCTCCCAGCATTTTCTGCAGACATGGTTCCCGCTCGAGCGGGGAAGTTTACGCTCGAGCGGGGAGCTATGTAGACAGGCAGTCCGCTCGAGCGGCCGAGTTCACGCTCGAGCTGGAATTGAAGGCAACCAGTACTTTCGCAGACCTAAGGGTCCGCTCGAGCGGGTAAGTCCACGCTCGAGCGGGGACCCTATTTTCTGAAATCCTGTTTTTGTATTTTGTGTTCTGTTTTCCGTTCTCTTTCACTTGCAAGCACTCTTAGGCATATGTTAAGCATTGTAAATGAGTTAATGAGATGATAATAAAGCCTAAAGAGGAATATGTGAATTAAAGAACGGATTGAACTGTTAATGACCCTTTTGTGTTCGTGAAACGTGTAGGGTCAAGCTCCAGGGCAAATCCACAAGCCGATCACTGTGAGTAATATCGATATTTGAATGCTTGTAAATGCCCAATTGTTTACTCCCTTTGAAGCTTTATGAATTGCTAATTGGGATTGTGGGATTGTGGGATTGTGGACGTAAGTCTGATATGAACGCATAAATGGACCCAAGGTCGTTTCGATAAGCATAAATGGGCCAAAGGCCGTTTTGAAATGAATGAGTGGGCCAAAGGCCGTTTGAAATGAATGAGTGGGCCAAAGGCCGTTTGAAATGAATGAGTGGGCCAAAGGCCGTTTGAAATGAATGAGTGGGCCAAAGGCCGTTTTGAAATGAATGAGTGGGCCAAAGGCCGTTTTGAAATAAATGAGTGAACCGAAGGTCGTTTGACATATATGAATGGACCTAAGGTCGTTTCGACATGAACGAATGCACCTAAGGTCGTTTTGACATGAATGAGTGGGCCGAAGGCCGTTTTGACACGAATGTATGGGCCGAAGGCCGTTTTGACGTAAACGAACGGGCCGAGGGCCATTTTGACATAAATGAACGGGCCAAAGGCCGTTTTGACATAAATGAATGGGCCGAAGGCCGTTTTGACATGAATGGAAATTTAAATGGGCCAAGGGCCAGAATGTTTATAACTACAGTCACTTGGTTTGAATTTCGTATAGTTATATATCTGTTAAATGGAAATATGAATTGGGCCTAAGGCCGTTTGGAACATGTTGATCTACATCGTTATGTAACTTCTGTATTTGATTTGATATTATTCACTGGGCTTTCGCTCACGCTCATTCATGTGTTTGTAGGTGAGCCAAGAGAAGTCCAGACCCAGCCTCAGAGAAGTCTGTATGGAACCACTAAGGTTTTGAGAGAGTCAGCCCTTGTGTCTCACGCATGAGACCCGCCTTCGCCTTTTTGTTGTGTATTTGCATTTTGTCAGGTTGGCGAAGTTTTGTATATGTCTGCTTATAGTTTTTATGGGTTGACTTAGTTTTGGATGAGCCTGTTTGTACAGAACCTATATCACTATGTTTCTGTTGTGAGTTATTAACGTACATATGTATGGTTTGTTTTGATGTGCCATGTAAGCACAGCTCTATGGACAAAGTTTTAAATTGCTTCCGTTTGGCCCCCATTAACTCTGTTAAAATACGCTTAGTTTGGTTTGAGGCCGTAGGTAATCTTAGGATTACTGGCCGGTTACGTCCTTAACCCATGGGGGCGGGTTCGGGTCGTGACACTACGTATCCTAAAGATGGGAATCAGGTCTTATGTAGTTCGGTTCAGGTTCACTCAAGTATTGACTCTCTCATTTTAGGCTCTAACTTTTGTGAAAGTCGCCGTTTAGGGTTTTCAACCTTGCAAGATCAGTTTTTCTTTATTTCTAATTTTCATACTCCAACTTTTGCCTAGGTCGCCCTTCTGGGGTTTCAGCCTAGTGAACTTCTCAGGGATAGTATTTCGTCCACTTGTCCATATTGATTGGCTGTGACAACGCCAGGCCATCTAGGTCCATGAGGATAATCGCCCCTCCTAACTAGATAGATTTGATGGTGTAAGGACCAGTCCAATTGGGTCAGAACTTGCCCCTAGGGTTATAGATGGGAGCCCGGTTGTCTTTCAGTGCCATGTCTCCCTCCTTGAGATTCTTGGACATAACTTTCTTATTAAAAGCCCTAGCAACTCTGCATTGGTAGCCCTGGATGTGATATAATGCCCTCAGTCTTCTGTCATCAAACAACATTAACTCTTCAAATCTATTTTACTGCCATTCCGCCTCCACTATCTGACACTCGGCCATAACTTACAATGACGGTACTTCAATTTCAATTGGCAGAACAGCCTCCATTCCATAGACGAGAGAATAGAGGGTTGCTCCTGTAGATGTTCGTATTGAGGTTCTGTAGCCCCAGAGCGCGAATAGCAGTTTATCTGGCTAGTCCTTGTATGTTTCTACCATCTTCCGTAAGATATTCTTGATATTCTTGTTGGCGGCCTCAACAGCTCCATTAGTCTATGGTTTGTATGTCGATGACTTATGAAAAGCCACATTATATTTCTTAAGCAGATCCACCACCTCTTTCTTGAAGTGTGAGTCATTATCTAATATGATCTTGTTCGGAACTCGATACTGGCAGATGATGTTATTTCTAATGAATTTGGCTACGTGCAACACTTTCAACACGGCATAAGATTCAGCTTCCACCCACTTCATGAAATAGTCGATCGCCACCAGGATGAACTCGTGTCTATTTGACCTCTTTGGCGAGACTGCACCGATAATATAAATTCCCCAGACTGAGAATGGCCATGGTGAAGTCATGTTGTAAAGCTTAGACGACGGTATGTTCATGTGATTGGCATGGATCTGACATTTATGGCATTGCTGTACAAAACCAATGCAATCATTCTCCATGGTTGACTAGTAATAACCTTGTCTAAGGATCTTCCGGGCTAGCATCACACCATTCATGTGTGCCCTACGCTCTCCTCCGTGAATAGCCTCCATAAGACGCTTCGATTCCTCTTCTTCCACACACAGCTTGTGCATTCCCAGATGACCTCTTTTATACAGCTTACCCTCGTAGATGATAAATTAGACGGCCAGACACTGTATTCCCCATTTGTCTTTGGCATTTGCCCCTGGTAGATACATCTCATTTTTTAGAAAGTTCCAAATGTCATAGTACCAGGGGTTCTTGTCTTGAACTTCATCTATAGCAGCGATGGTCTCATAAGCCGGCGTGTTTTTCTGTTCGATAATGATTGGACTCATCTTCACTCCCAACGAGATGTCTACCATAAAAGATAGAATTGTCAACGCATCGGCGAACCGGTTGTTCTCTCTTAATAGATGCGTAAATGTCAGCTTTTCAAACCTCGGAATCAGAATATCTAGGGCCTGATGGTAGACCTTTATTTTCTCTTCTTTGACTTTTCGGTCTCCGTTTGCTTGAGAAACAACCAAGTTTGAGTCCTTAATGATATACAACCTTATTTCCCCTAGTTTTAGGGCAGCTTCCAAACCAGCAATACACGCTTCATATTTTGCTTCATTGTTGGACACTTTGAACCGAAGTTTGAAGGCTATATGTCATGACTCGAACCCGCCCCTATAGGTTAAGGACATAATCGGCCAGTAATCAAGGGATTACCTATGACCTCAAACCAAACAAGACATAACTCATTAGAGTAAAGGGGTCAAACGGAAGCAAATTTAAAACTTTTTTCCATAGAGTTGTGCTTACGTGGCACATCATAATAGTCCATATATACATATCTGTTAATAACTCACATCAAAGGGATAACAACACAAAGTTCTGTACATACTCAGGATCATTCAAGTCTTAGTTAGCCTAACCAAAACTTATATACAAAGGTGATCTAACATTTTCGCCAACATAACAAAATGTAACAAAATAGCAAAAGGGCGAAAACAAGTCTCGTGTGTGAGACGTATGGGCTGACTCTTCAAAACCTTGACTGTTTCTCACATATTTCACCGAGGTTGGGTTTGGACGTCCCTTGGCTCACCTACATAGATATGAATGAGCGTGAACGAAAGCCCAGTGAATAATATCAAATAAGGAAGATACATGAACAATCTTTGAAACTGTTACATCAGACGGCCTTGGGCCCAATTCATGTTTCTATTTAATGTATCAATCGACTAAAGTTCTAGACATATCAAACGGCCTTGGGCCTAATTAACCCATACTCGACGGCCTTTGGCCCATCCATTCATGTCTAACAGCCTTTTTCGCCCACTCGTTCGTATCCGACGGTCTTTGGCCCAATCGTTCAGATCCGACGGCCTTCGGCCCAATCATTCATATCCGATGGCCTTCAGCCCAATGGTTCATATCCGATGGCCTTCGGCCTAATCGTTCATATCCGATGGCCTTTGGCCCAATCATTCATATGTCAGACTATCATTCGTGTCAGACGGCCTTTGGCCCAATCATTCATATGTCAGACTATCGTTCGTGTCAGACGGCCTTTGGCCCATTCATTAATGTCAGACGGCCTTTGGCCCAATCATTCATATGTCAGACTATCATTCGTGTCAGACGGCCTTTGGCCCATTCATTTGTATCCAATGGCCTTTGGCCCATTCATTTGCATCCAACGGCCTTTGGCCCAACCATATGGCATAACAAATATTTGTCCCTAATTTAATGTAACAAACTTACAAGACTTATATGAAAGTAAGCAATTGGACAAATAACATATTTCAAATATCTTTATTAAGATATTACTCACAGTGATCTGCCGGTGGATTTGCCCTCGTGCTTGACCCTACACATTTCATGAACATAATGGGTCACAAATGATTCATCCCGTTCTTAATTCATATATTCCTCTTAGGCTTCCTTCTTATCCATTTAACTCATTTATAATGCTTAATGCACGCCTAAGAGCGCTTAGAGATGGAGGAGAACGGAAAATGAAACTCAATTCAACTTTACAAAATTTCAAAAACAGGGTTCCTCGCTTGAGTGCAGGTTTCCTTGCTCAAGCGGACCCCTCTTTGGTCTCCAAAAGTACTGGTTGCCTTATTTTTACACTCGAGCGTGAATTCAGACGCTTGAGCTGAAAGTCTCTCTACATGGCTTCCAGCTCGAGCGTGAATGTCCCCGCTCGAGCGGACACCCATGTCTGCAAAACTTCTGGGAGCTCGTATTTCCCGCTCGAGCGGCGCTTTCCCTGCTCGAGCGGACATGCCAAATTCTGGAAAATCCAGAATTGTTCTTGAGGCTCAAACTTGATATTCAAAGGCTCCAAAGCTTGAATTTAGGTACCAAAAACATGAGAAATGCATACATAGCATGAGAGCATAGGAGATTTGGGACCAATTGTTCAAAACCATGATCAAATTCTCAAATTAACCAACATTTCTCTTCATAGTTTCAAAACATGTGTACTCAACTTCATATTAACTCCATGTCTTCATTAATCAAGCATGCATGTAATCTTTTAACTCCAATTCCATTTCAAATGGCTCAAGTAATGCTTACACACATAAAACTCATCCAAATCATGCTTGCATGTATGATCCAACAACTCTTTTTTTCATAACTAACAAGCTACATGTTAGATTATACAATTCTTGCCAATTCATGATAATTCTATGCATGCATGCACATTCTAACTTCACATTCAACTCAAGTCATGTTCTTGATCACCATCAAGCCTTGAATTCACAAAATTACAATATTAAACTTATGAATTCATAACCAATTACTCACTTAGAAGCTCAATCTTCCTAATTTATGGTCAATTCTTGAAGTTAAGCTTTCAAATCCCCAAACTTGAGCTAAGATAGACAATTCTCTCTCTTTCTCTCTCTAGAGCCGGCTTCTCTCTCTCCCTTTAGAGTGAGACTTCAATTTGAGCTCAAACAAAATGAAATAAGAGTAAATTGGCCCTTTTATAGTCTCTTTCTTAATCACATTTCATTATTACTAATTAATTGAGCACTATACCATCAATTTAATCTATTTAATTTGATCCGAATCAATTTTCAATTAAATTTCACTATAGGCTCTAAAAATTACGCTAATCGCAATGGCGTAGTCAATTTCGATTTTTGTGGTCGATAGGGCCTTCAATTTAAATTCTAAAGCAGATAATCAAACAGATTTTCCCACGGTGAACAGATAGAAATTTAAAACCACATATATTCATTTAAATGGCACTCAGAATCATATCAAACACATAATCACATTCATAATAAGGATCAATTAGCATAATACGGGGCAGGGTTATCACACTATAGGTATATGGGAATCATCGGGTGCTATCAGCAACAAACCTATTCCATAACCGTATTAATTGGACGCTCCGTTAAAGTATATCATCCAAGTTTCCTCTTCGACTTGCAGAATGTCTTCATTTAGAAGCAAATATTCCACCGCCTTATCGCCGTCTACTGGGTGGTCGGCCAGGAATTCCGTTACAGCTCTTCCTTTAACTGACTTGCGTGTAACATACTTGGGATCAAATTCAAAGAGAAGAAGCAGCCAACGGGCTAGCCTACCATTAAGTATTGGTTTCTCAAAGAGATATTCAATGGGATCTAATCTCCAAATCAGGATTACAGAGTGAGCTAACAAGTAGTGCCTTAACTTCTTGATAGCCCATACCAAGGCTAAGCAAGCTTTCTCCAAGGGAATGTAGCGGGTCTCGTAGTCTAGCATCTTCTTACTCAAGTAGTAAATGGCCTTCTCTACACTATCCTTAGATTCCTAAGCGAGCATATGTCCCACGGTTGTCTCCGTTACCGACATATATAGAATCAGAGAATCTCCTGGCTGTAATGACGATAACACAGGCGGATTCTGGAGGTATTGCTTGACCTGATCAAAGGCAAACTGACATCGATCGTCCCATCGAAACTTCTTTCCTTTCTTCAAGAGACCAAATAGTGGTTCGCAAGTCAAGGTTAATTTGGAGATAAACCATCTTATGAATTGCACTTTACCTAGAAAGTCGCATACCTCTTTTTTAGTCCTTGGTGGTGGCATTTCTTAGATGGTCTTGATTTTGGAAGGATCTACTTCAATGCCCCTCTGCATGATTAGAAAGCTCAGCATTTCCCTGCCGTTATGCCGAAGGTGCATTTCTGCGGGTTTAACCTCAATTTGTATTCCCTGATCCGTTGAAAGAATTTTTCCAGTGCGGTGTAGTGGCCTTTTCGCTCTTTGGATTTGAAAATCATGTCATCCACATATACCTCAACCTCTTTGTGGATCATGTCATGCAAAATGGTGGTCGCAGCCTTCTGATAGGTAGCGCCAGAATTCTTCAACCCAAATAGCATGACTCGGTAGTAGTATGTATCCCATGGTGTGGTGAAAGCCGTCTTTTCCCGGTCTTCTAGTGCCATCAAAATCTGGTTATATCCAGAAAACCCATCCATACAGGAAAGCAAGGCATGGCTAGTAGCAAAGTCCACCAACTCATCTATGTGCGGCAGTGGAAAGTCATCATTCGGACTCGCTTTGTTCAGATCCCTAAAGTCGATCTAAACCCGAATTTTTCCATCCTTCTTTAGCACTGGGACGATATTGGGCAACCAGGTCAGATAGATACTAACAAGAATCATGCATCAATCTACTTGGTGACCTCTTCCTTGATTTTTAGTGCCCAATCTGGACGAATTCTGCGCAGCTTCTGCTTGACTGGTCGAGCCTCTGGGTCAAAGGCCGATGGGCCTCACCAGACTACAGAAGCTTTCTTTATTCGGCCAGACTTTGTCAGGTGTGGCGGCCATCTGGTACGCAAAATTAGAAGATGATGTCAAGAGAAACTGGGATGAGATGGCCGAGGTGTTCATTGCACAGTACTCTTATAACACGCAAATCGAGATTATGACCCGTGATCTTGAGACGACAAGGCAGGAGCCTAAGGAGAGCTTTTCGGAGTTCGTAACCAGATGGAGGGCCAAGGCCTCCATGATGACCGTAAGGCCCACCGATAAAGATCGAATTCGGATGATTGTGCGCAATCTCCAGCCTAAGCTGATGCAGAAAATGATCGTGCTCCCTGTAGACGTCCCCGAACGCCCCGGGAGGGTGAGTCCCGTTCTGTTCATTTGTGGGGTCACTACAGCTCGGACTCTCAAATTGTCACGGTTCTTAATCTGAACCAAAGAGTCCAAATCCGGCAAATCATTTTGAGAAACAGATTTTTGAAAAGAAGTGCCAAACATGGACTGCTTTGCCAGATACAGAGTCGCCACCTAAATATTTTTTATGGGGAATTTAGGAAACCCTGACTCGGTGCCGGAGGCCACATGTCCGTCATCACCAGAGTTGCCTCGGCTCGGGAGCTAGGGTACGATTGGGGAAGGTCAGCTATGAGCACCCCCTCTCGCCCGATCCGAAGATCGGCCTCTACTAACCATGATATCCGTTTTTAAAAACGTTATGTGTTCTTAAACCAATTATTAGCCTAGCGTTACTATGCTATGCGCGCAGCAAACAAGTATAGACTAGATTGCCTAATTTGGAAATAAGCATTGCATATCCGTTTGTTTTAGAAAACACTTTGGAATTTGCTACTCGCAAGTAGGCTAAAATACGGATTCCAACGAGTTTCTCCAACTCAAACAATCTAACCTTCACCCATAGGCATTCAAACAATTTATCACATAAGCATTTAGCCGCATGGCAAACATACTGTCATGGCAACACTCACACGCATGCGGGATGCTAAAACATAAATACTTACATCGTACTCCGTGCCAAAATAATAAACTAGTTAGCAAACATGCATGTCCTAGTTCATGTTAAGAATGGCTAATGCATCGCATGCAAAAATGCAATCTAGACAGGCTCGGCTAACCTAAACATGGCATGTGAAAATGCACAACCAACATGTATTCAGTTTGGAATTTGAAATACAGATGCAGTTAGCATGATGCGCTGAGCCCGGTGCATGTAAAACAAACGGATGAATGCACGCATGCATAGCATAAGGTATGCTAAATTAAACATGTCCTAATACTACCCATCATAAGCTGGTAAATAAAAGGGAAGAAAGACGTGGGGTTGGAAGACATACACACACTCACGCACACTTATTACACAATTTCCCTCACTCGGAGGGTCCGAATAAATATTACAATACGAATAATAAACAAATAAATTATTACAGAATTTCTAATTAATTATCAGAATAAATGCAAGAAGAGAAGTGGCCACGGCCCCTGCCTCGGGATGCGCGAATGATGCATGCTCGAACCCGTCTCGCCCGGAAAGTCCGCACCATACCATTGCTGCCTCTGTTTTTACTGCCTTGCTTCTCTGAAAAATGCCAAAGTTCCGGGGCAGGTCCCTTGCACACTGCAGAATATCATCGGCTGAAGGAAATGCCCACCGGCAATACATAATTTCCACCGGCAGTTAATGAAGCCCTCGGCCCATGAAGGATTGCCGGCCGGCACTGAATGATGCCGATCGGCATAAACTTCCTGCAGAAGACAGTTTTGACAGCAACAGAGGGCAAGCAGTGTATGGCATGGAATTTTTAGGCAAATGTATGCATGGACACACTCCCTATCATGTAATGGACTCAAGGGAGCATGGCCCTCGACCCTCGGGCCACCAATCACGCATTTCGATGCATGATGGCCAAAGAGTGAAGTATGCATTTCAATGTCAAATGCAATGCACACAAAACATACAAGGGACCCAACCTCAATCATGATTGGTCAAGAGGCAAGGCAATGCACAACAATGCACATGCGACCTAAGCATGCAAGCAAACATACAAACATGCAATACAACTACATGACACACACAATGCTAACAACATAACATCCACAACGCATTGAAACATGGCATACACAATGCAAGAATGGGCTTACACCAACATGAGAGAGCCTCAGCCACACTCACATAGGAGGCCATCAGATGAAAACAAGACAACTCGAAATACGTGCACGCGTGCACGCAAACCGAGGACCGACCCTCAGGCACCAAAATGCCACTCTAATGAGACATGGCAAAGACATGGAATATGATATGCAAACATGCAAAAATTAGTAGCAAAATGAGGGGGCAAAACAGCCCCGAAACGAGGCGAAATGGCACCCGATGCATGGAATTTCTCCCGAAATGCAAAACTAAGTACATGAAATGGCTTACAGCTATACAAAGCATGCATAATTGGTACATGGAATGAAAAGAAAGAAGTAAGGAAGCCCCAAAATAAGCATTTTTACAGTTCAAAGCATGGCCAAACAGTAAGCACAAGTGGGACTAAAATATCATACAAAAATGGCTCCGCAAGGGAGGCAATGAAGCAAGTGGTAGATGCAAAGACCAAACGGAAAAAGACTCTTCTACAACACTGAAGAGGGACCAAAAATATGACTACTTACAGTTTATGGCCAAGCCTAAATCAGTACACAAGTATGCTCAAAATGCCATGCAAGATAGGGCCCAAAAGAGGTCAAAACACAAAGTATACAAAAAATTCATCAAACAGCCAAAGACCCTTAATGAAACATGAATATGGGGTCAAAATAAGACTGTTTTTAGTTCTGTAAAATGACCAAAAATAGAAGCATAATAGGCTAATAGATCATGCAAAAATGGGGACCAAAAAGGGATATAATGACAAGTGGCACATGGAGGTCCCAAACAGTGATGAGCCTGTCTTCAATGTTGAAGAGGAGCTCAAAATAAGCCTATCTACAGTTTACACCATGCTCCAAAACAGATCACACACAGGCCAAAAATACTATGCAAGATTATGGCATACAAGAGGGATAAAGAAGGAGGTGCAAGATGGGGACCTCAAATGACAAAATTCCCTTAATGAAACACGAAGTATAGCTCAAATAAAGGGTACTTTCAGTTTTGGTCGGAGCTCAAAACAGCAAGCAAAAGGGGCTAAGAAAACTTGCAAAAATGAGCTAGAAAGAGGGAGAAATCAACTCACCCTTGAAGACCAATCCTTTGCTACCTCTTGGACCAAGAAAAGCTGCCTCCTAGCCTCTGAGAAGGCCCTCCAAGCTACTGGAATGGAGTGGTGGTGTGGTGCTATAGGGTGTAGTGCAAATAGGCCGAGAACAAGGGTCTTTGAACGCTCTAACACACCCAAATGTAGAGAGAGAGGGAGATATAGAGAGAGAGGGTGATATATATGTTATATGTATGTATTAGGTCTGATTTTGCTGAACCTAAACAATGGAGAAGGAGGCTTTCTTATATAGGCAAAGGGAAAGGCTTGAAGCTTATAAGACAAGCTAGAAAGAAAGGGTCAAGGAGGCTTATAGAGGAAGCTAAGACAGCTCGCCAAGCTTCTTGAGGAAGCCAAGACAAGGGGTCAAAGCTTCCCCAAGAAGCCTTGAGCAAAGGGTGCAAAAAGAGGGGTCAAAGGTGGTGAAAAGGGTGCAAAACAGCCACACACGTGCATGGGGAGCAGAGTCTGTGCATTCCAGCTGGCACAGCTGGCATCCATTCAATCTGTAGAATACTCCGGAAGGTCATCGGCTAGCAAACTTGGTCGGTCAGCCATATTTTCTGGCCGGTCGGCAATCTATTTGGCCGGTCGGCCATCTATTTGGTTGGTCGGCCATTTGTTTTGGCCGGTCGGCAGGAAAAATCTGCTCTGCAGGTCCAACTTCAAACGGGCATAACTTCTTCATATAAACTCCTTTTTAGGTCATTCTCATGTCAAAATTGAAGCCCCGGAAGTAAGATTTCCAATGGAACCAGCCTTGCATCAAAATTCCAACTGTTCAAAAAGTTATGCTTGTTTTAGTGAAGGATGCTCAGTTTCGGTTCAACCGGGATGATGCCCAACCTCAACCAATCATATCTCCGCCCTCTGGTCTCGGATTTAAGAGATTCTTGAATGAAAAATGAAGCCCCAGAAGTGTTATTTCCAACGGTGGGGGCCTCATAGCTTAACTCAAAGTGTATAGACAAAGAAGCTTGATTTAGCGAGGACTGCTCGTCTCTCTCTTAGCAATTCTTGCCTATCTTCTTCTCCAACTTGGCTTCTCCCCTCTTCTCCTCTTTTCTTCAACTTCAAACCCCTAAGCAAGGTGTTTTGAAAGAGTTTTCAAAGATTTCATCTCTCTTTCATTCATTTCCACTTTGTCCTTGCTCGGTTTATCGAAAAGCGTATTTTTTGACAAAATGTGAGCCTCGGAACATCGTAGAAACTTTATTTCAAAAATGTTTTGAAAGAGAGGGTTTTAAGGTCTAAAAACCATTCAAAACAGCTTTGGTCCAAAATGGGGTGTGAAGTTGGGATTTGACCCTCTCATTGCCGAAGAAATTGAACCTTTGCCCTGCACACCTTTCATCATCGAGCAAACCATCAGTAGCGCCCAAGTTTTAAGGGCGGTCAAAAATGGGGTGTCTACACTCCCCTTCCCTACCTTTTCAGATATGCATGAGATGTGAGTACAGATTGAGGATACCTTAAAGCAAGGCTTGATTGACAATGATAGAGAGCAACCCAGGAGAACTTTCAATCGTAACACCAATGCAGGCCCGAGTGGCGCTGCAACCACGAGAGCCTCAGAAGTGAGCATGGTCGCCACCAACTCCCCTCCGAGAACCATGGCAGCTATGCCATTCTCTGGTGCATCCGGAAGTAACACACAAACAACCAAATACCAATCCAAAAACCAAAGAACCTTCGCCCCACTATATATGCCCCTGTCTAAGGCTCTGGGGGTTTTAATCAGAAAAGGGAACTTGAAGCCCCTAGAGCCGCGACCATTATCGGAAAAACTTCCCCCTACCCACAAACCAGCCAAATATTGTGCATTTCACCAGCAGCACGGTCATGATACCGACCAATGCTTCCGATTACGTCATGAGATTCAAGATCTCATTGATAATGGGGTGATTGTGCCTCCAGAGAAACCCAATGTCACAACCAACCCTCTCCCGCCACACAACCAAGCTCCAGCCCCCAAACGCATTAACTTTATCCAGATCGGGGTTATGGCATACGACCCTAGCATATACATCACTCATTTCCATCTACCTAAGCCAGAGATGCTCCTTCCTGACTGTACTGACTTGTGCATGTTGGACATCTCCAGAACCCAACCCGAACCAATGGTGGTGACTGTCGAAGACAGAACAGGGGAGATTTCAGGGCAGAGTGGGATTGTTGAGTCAGAATCTGAGGAATCTGGGAGTTTTGCTAAAGAGGTGTACAGTCTGAGTGACTACATTTTGTCAGTAGGCCAGGTTGAGCCAAGTGTGGAATTGCCGGCAGGGGCAGAGCTTTGTGTGATACAGGGGGATGGATTTGGTCAGAGGATAGATGACTTGGCAGCTGTGGAGGGGGACTTTGCTAACCTCCAGTTTTTCAATGAACAAGACCCAGAGGGCGTGGCAGTCAACTGGTCTGATTTTGAAGAGTCAGCAGAGGTTATCAGATGGCTTGATGACCTACCAGACGTCGTTGAAGAATCTCAGGTGGAACAGGGCCCTGTAGGGGCAAGGATATCAATTATGGCCGGAAGGGCCGGAGATCAGAATGCATCGCCGGAGAGCGCCGGTACTGAGAATTTCGCTCAGGATCTGGGCATTTTAAATACAGGAATTATGGAGCAGCTAGCTGTACTGACACAGTTGGAACGAACAGGAATCGAGTAGTTTGAGAGAATCAGAAAAGCCAAGGCCCCCGTGGAGACTGAAAGTGCCGTATGGACAGGAATAGAGGGTGTTGCGAATGCGTGGACAGAAGGTACTGCGAGTACAAGGACAGTGGAACCGGAGCCAGACAGGTGTCTGTTGGCTGTCAATGGAATGTGGTGGGAGAACGATGATCTATGTCTTGTCCACACGGATGAGGACTGGGGGAGCAACTAGCCAGACGATACTTGGTACATCGGCGAAGTTGATCATATGACTAGAAGCGGGAGGTATTTCAAGGCCCCGCATCTAGATCAGCCAGAGGCATCCGGGAAAGATAAAGAGGCGGAGAAACAAAAAGAGAAGCAACTCGAAGAAGAGGCTGTACTGAAGTAGTTGAAAAAGATACAAGCAGACATCTCCATCTGGGGACTGCTTATGGCATCACGAGTGCATCGACAAGCTGTCTTATCGGCCATGGACAAGGCCAAGCTCTCAATAGACACCATGCCCAAACAGCTGGTGGGCTTAGTTTTTCTGGGAGGGGCTACCCCGATGTTGACTTTCTCCGACAAAGAATTGCCACCTGAGGGTGCGAACCATAACAAGCCACTATATATCTCTGTGTAGTGCAGAAATAAATGGATACCCGTAGTGCTTGTCGACACAGGGTTTGCTATCAATGTGTGCCTGGCAAAGACTGCATATGCAATCGGTTTACAGACCGCGGACTTTGTGCCGACAGCCCAGGTGATTCGGGCATATGATAACACAAGCAGAGAAGTAATGGGGACAGTGAAAATTCAGACTAAGGTTGGGCCGGGACGGCATGAGGTAGACTTTCATGTCTTAGAAGTTCTTGCGACCTTTAATCTACTTTTGGGGCGGCCGTGGTTGCACCAAGTAAAGGCAGTTTCGTCCACCTTGCATCAGATAATGAAATACCCCCATGGGAAGGGAGTAGCCATCGTTTTTGGAAATTCGTCGATCCATCCACTGCCAGAAGTATCTACGCCAGTTTTGGAAATTGAGCACGGTATGGAGGATGTGTTCATGTCAGGTTTTACCCTGGCTGAGGCCCAGGTCGTGCAGAACATCTTAGCTGTTAATGAGGGGGTGTATGTTAGCGCACAATCAGTATACCTCATGAACAAGCTTCAACACATCCCCGGGATGGGATTGGGAAAGAGTGGCCGGAAGGGCATTGCAGCATTGGCCAAAGTGCCACACAACCCACATACCTTTGGCTTGGGTTATCGGCCCACCAAAGAGGATTGGGTGAGAAAAGGTAAGGAAATGGCTGGGAGAGCCAGAGCAAAGCAAGCAGGGAAGCCTTTTGAGTTGATGCACCGGCCTATTCAGGGTACCCTAAACGGACGTTTCGTCCGGGAGGGGGAGGATTTTCCGTTCGGTGGCTTTCTAGAGCCATGGTTGAATGCGGAGAGGAAGCGCGTGCCAGGGTTTGAGATCTTCTTTGACCTGCAGTTATCCGGGGATGATGTTGCCGAGGAGCAGACAGACCCATCCACTGAGGTTGAGAAGAATGAGGCAATGGATTCCAAGAGCACTGAAAATGAAATGGGGATAGCGCTGGCTTGTCTACTTTCAGATCCTTCGATTGAACAGAAGTGCTTGGGGGATAACTTCTTGGTGTGCGTGTGTAACAGCGCCCGCGTGGGGACCTCGCTACAGCTCGGACTCGACTTTTCGTAGTCACGGTTCTAAGTCTGAACCAAAGAGTCCAAATCCGGCAAATCGTTTTGAGAAAACAGATTTTTGAAAGAAGTGCCAAACATGGACTGCTTTGCCAGATACAGAGTCGCCACCTAAATATTTTATTTTGGGAAATTTAGGAAACCCTGACTCGGTGCCAAAAGGCCACGTGTCCGTCATCACCAAAGTTGCCTCGGCTCGGGAGCTTGGGTACGATCGGGGAAGGTCAGCTATGAGCACCCCCTTTCGCCCGGTCCGAAGACCGGCCTCTACTAACCGTGATATCCATTTTTGAAAACTTTATGTGTTCTTAAACCAATTGTTAGCTTAGAATTACTATGTTATGCGCGCAGCAAACAAGTATAGACCAAATCGCTCAAATTAGAATAAAACATTTCCATGTTTGTTTTTTTGAAAATGGTTTGCTACTCGTAAGTAGGCTAAAATGCAAGTTTTGCCACCTTCAAGTGGGCTTAAAAAAAAATCGCAGTTTTAACGCATTATCCCAATTTAAGCAATTTGACCTCCACCCACAGGCATTCAAGCAGTTTATCTCATGTAAGCACTTAGCCGCATGGCAAGCATACTATTATGGCAACATTCACACGCATGCTGGATGCTAAAGCATAACCACTTACATTGTACTCCGTGCCAAAACAATAACTAGTTAGCAAATGTGCGTGTCCTAGTTCATATTATTTTGCCTAATGCAACACATACAAGATGCAATTTTAGTTAGGCTCGGTTAACCTAAATATGACATACGATATGCAACCAACTGATTCATGTATTCAATTTGGAATTGAAAGTACAATGCAGTTAGTATGATGCGCCGAGCCCGATGCATGCAATACAGATGAATGATGCAAACATGCTGTCATACTGTGTGCTAATTGAAATATGCCCTAATCTAACCATCAAAAGCGGATAAATAAAAGGGAGAAAGACGTGGGGTTGGAAGACATACATCACACTCACCCACACTTATTACAGTTGTGCCCTCACTCGGAGGGTCCAAATTAATATTACAGTCCCAAAATAATGAACAAATAAAATTATTACAAAATTTCCTAATTAATTAAAAAAAGGAGGCAAAAGAATGAAGAGGGTGGCCACAGCCTCTGCCTCGGGGCGCGCAGATGATGCATGCTCGAATCCGTCCTGCCCGGAAAACCCGTACTATACTCTTATCGCCTCTGTTTGTACTGCCTTGTCTTTCCGAAAATTACCAAAGTGCTGGAGCAAGCTCTCTGCATCTTGCAGAGCACCACCGGCCAGACAGAATTGCCACCGGCACTCCAAAATTCCCGTCGGCACTTTATCAGACCCATCGGCATTCCAGATAGTGCCGGTCGGCACTAAATTCTGCCGGTCGGCAGAAACTTCCTGCAGCAGACAATTTGACAGCAAAACAGAGAACAGACAATGCATGGCATGGGGTTCTTGGACACATGTAAGCATGGTCCTACTTCTTATCATATTTCGAACTCAGAGAAGCATGACCTTCGATCTTTGAGTCATCTAAGGTGCATGATGACTCAATGGATCAAATTTGCTATTTGATATGAAAATGCATGCAACAAATAACGTGAAAACCGGGGCCTTATCAAATTGGAGTCAAAGGTCCCGATGACCGGGGATCAAGGCACATAACATCACTTGAAGTATGAATGGTCCTTGACTCCCGCACTTGGTTTGACACCCCAAACCAAGTAAATGCAATGCATGTAATGCTCACAAGCCTCAAATGTGTCATACCACCAAGATGTAAAACACAACAAGCAATATGCAACTATGATGACAAAATGTATGATACCAAGCACACAAGATACAAACATGATGCAAACATGAAGCAAATTGACCATGGAATTGATGTGCTACAAAGCTTAATGGAACAACTATCCAACAAACATGGAGCAAGCATGCAAGAGGGCTTAAAAAAAAACAAAGGGACAGACCCTTACCCTCCTCAAAACAGTGACCAAAGGTGCTTAAAATGGTAGGCAATCAACTCATGTTATCAAGCAAATTCATGGCCCCAAAGTTAAGACACAAAGAGGAGACAACCCACCCCCATTACCATGACCACTCATGGCATGATCAAAACAAGCCCAAAAGGGAATTTATGCATGCAAGATAGGACCCCAAGAAGCTCCTAATATGGCAACTAAGATATCCCCCATGAAGCAAACAAACTAAGGCTCATTCTTAGGCATAAGAGGACACATCTTCAAGGCATGAAAGAGGCCATGCATGCACACATACAAGCATGATTCTTGGACTAAAATATGACCCTAGATGATGCCAAATCAAAAGGGTAAACACAACCATGCATGCTAGAGGTCAAAATGCTCAAGGCTTCCAAGCCAAAATACAAAGCAACTCTAACAAACATGCTAAACATGACCAAGTTGATAACCAACAGATTTTAAACATGGAAAAATAATGCCAAATACTCCATGGAACCAAGCCAACACACACAAAAATCATGGCCTAATCATGGGGTGTACTTTTAAGCAAAATGGAGCAATACAAAGCAAATATCACAAGCATGCAAGAGGGCCCAAATCCGACCAAAAACAGAGATTATGTAAGACCTAAGATGCCTAAAAAAGTACTGAAATGAAGCCAAGAAACAACAAGTACACATGCTATCCTTTTGAGCCCAAAAAGCAAGTGAACAAAACCATAAAGGGAGAGGGGTGTCCCTCCCCTATGCAAGACTTCAAACCAACTTTTTTGACACTAAAATACACTGATTTTTGGTGATCAAAAGATCAAAATGCTGAAGTGAACAAAACCTTATCAAAAGGGTACCAAAATAGGCCAAACAAGGCCTATGAGGGTGAGTTTGCGATCTAACCACAAAGAGACCTCAATGAAAGTGTTAGAGCAGGAGAATATGAACCTTTTTTATGTTATACACAAGAGCCAAAACAATAAACAAAATAGGTAGAAAACCAATGCAAGTTTGGGGAATAAAAGGGAAGATGCTCACCCTTGAAGAACCCTTGAAGAACAAATGGTCTAACCTCCTTCTTTGGATCAAAACCAGTCCAAAACTCAAGAAACAAATCCCCCAAGTCCCTCAATCTCGGACTAAGGTGTGATAGTGTGTGTAATGGTGCAAAAGTAAGGTAAAACACACCTTTTGGGCCAAGAAACACACACAAAGGAAGGGGAAGAGGGAGATATAGAGATAGAGTGTATCTATATTGTTAAGGGCTGGTTTTTGCTTCTAAGAGTCTAACCTAGAACCAAGAGGGAGGACCTTCTCTTATAAGGATCCCTCTTGCAAAGCTTATACAACAAGCTTGGCTAGGGGGAAATCCCTCCATACACGTGTATGGAGGGGAAAGGAGTTGGTGCCAGCTATCACAGCTGGCACAAAATATCTCCATAAAGTGGAGGAACAGTGGTCGGCTGCCCAAAAAAGCTATTCCGGCAAAAAACAGTGCCGACCGGCAACATATTATGCCGACCGGCAATAAAGTGTGCCGACCGGCAAACAAAAGTGCCGATGGAAGAAAAAGACCGGCCGGTGGCCTCCAGCCACTGCCGGTGGTGTATGGGGGTGTCTCACAAGACATTCCCTGCCCTTCTAAGGCAAAACAAAAGTGTTCGGTGTAAAACCGGACACCACACGGTCAAGTTCGGAGATCCTGAGGTAGGGCGCGCGAGCCGAGACCTCCGGGAACTCCAAACGAACACAATCATGGATGATCACCGAGTGTTCAAACGGTGACGTCCAAGTCTTGAGGACGGTCAAAAATGGGGTGTCTACAGTTGCCCCTCTTTGACAAAACTCGAAAGTCATAACAATGACGGGAGTGAATGTCAAAGCCCAGAGACGACCCATTTTGACAAGGCCGAAGACTCAGACAAACATGCAAGACAAATAAGACATGCGCCCGAAGGCAGGGGCAAAATGCAAGACAATGCACAGAGCCGGACATAACTTATGATCATGCAAAGAAAGCTGTAATGAAGCAAACAGGCGACAATTCTAAGCTAGCATACCAAACTACACTATAATGCAGAAAGGATGTAAGAGAATTATGGAATTCTCAATGCGTCTCACTCGGAGATAAAATACCTGTGCGGCTCGTCTGGTTGCACCAGCTTTAAATGAACCGTACATACAATATCGTGCCTGAAAAGAAAACAAACTTAACAGGTACAATATGGTTAGCAACATGCGAAGTAGTGTACTCGAAATACGTGACAGCGCAAAGCAAGTGGGGAGCATAACAATGCTGTGGAAATATAAACATGTAAATGGAGCATGCGGTCTACGCAGGTAATGAAATTGAACATGCGATTTACGCAATCAAGACATGCGGTCTACGCAGGTAATGGAATTAAACATGCGATCTACGCAATCAAAACATGCGGTCTACGCAGATAATGGAATTAAACATGCGATCTACGCAATCAAAACATGCGGTCTACGCAGGTAATGGAATTAAACATGCGATCTACGCAATCAAAACATGCGGTCTACGCAGGTAATGGAATTAAACATGCGATCTACGCAATCAAAACACGCGGTCTACGCAGGTAATGGAATTAAACATGCGATCTACGCAATCAAAACATGCGGTCTACGCAGGTAATGGAATTAAACATGCGATCTACGCAATCAAAACATGCGGTCTACGCAGGTAATGGAATTAAACATGCGATCTACGCAATCAAAACATGCGGTCTACGCAGGTAATGGAATTAAACATGCGATCTACGCAATCAAAACATGCGGTCTACGCAGGTAATGGAATTAAACATGCGATCTACGCAATCAAAACATGCGGTCTACGCAGGTAATGGAATTAAACATGCGATCTACGCAATCAAAACACGCGGTCTACGCAGGTAATGGAATTAAACATCACACAGCATAATCGAAACGATTTGCGGGGCTCACGAAGCATGAAAATGATACGGGGCGGGACATTCTTTGCGCGCATCGAGCGTTGCTTGCAGAAGTTGTGGCCTGAGGTTAACTCAAAGGTTCACGTTTCAAAGGTGTGATTTCCCGTATTGTGAGGGCGTCCGACAACGCGGCTGACCCGAACAAAGATACGGAAGGTGCGTTAACCACAAGGGGAGTTTCATCGGTATCAGTTCTGATACTTGGCTACCCTGCCATTCTACGTTTTATTTACCTTTTTACTAGTAGTTTGAGCACATTGCACTGCCTCAGGCAGGTTTATTTTCTTTCTCAAAATTCACGCACTTTACAAAACATGTGATGGAAATGAAACGAATCATTTTGTTCAAAAGATGTTGCAATTGTGGATCTTCTGTGCATCGCATCGCAGGGTTTCACACCAAAATGTGAACGAAATTGAACCCATTTTGGAAATTTGCCATCGTAATAATCAGGTAGTGAACCGACTTACAACTCGATAAGCAAAACAAGGACATGACACAGCCAAACAAGTGTGAATACAACTCGATAAACAAATCAAGAGCTCAAAGAGAGCGAAATACAACTCGATAAGCAAATGTTCAAGACTCGACAAGCGGACAGGCGTAGCTCCGTAAGAGTCGACCGCCGGGGAGGGGTTGGAGGTGGTTAAGTTCCCCAATTCTTAGCATAAACAGCTCAGGAGGCCAGGGAAGAAGCCCACCGGCACGGTGTAGGAACCACCGGCTGCAAGGAGTGGCTACCGGCCGTATGTCTGTTTTGTCGGCAAACTGGAATGGCCGGTCGGCATATTTTAATGCCGGTCGGCACTAAATGAGGGGAACCACCAGAATGTTGACACCTGTTTCCCCACTCAACCTTATCTCCTACAAAAGATCTCAGCTTCGTAGTTTTCCTCATTTTCACACTGATTTGCTCCAATGGAAGAGTTTCTTGCTCAAAATCTCACAGCTTGGATTGCTAGCTTGGATGGCTCGGAAAAGGTGAATTTCCGGGGCTTCGGCATAAATGCACTATTCACTCTGGGTCGTACCCCGTTGCATCTCCCGTTTCTTCACGCCGCGGCAAGATTTTGGAATCCGGTGACACATGTCTTTAGCTTTGCCGGGCAAGAGATGTGTCCTACCTTTGAAGATTTCCGAGCTCTAATGGAGTCCGAGCGCGACGAGGAGCTCCTGCCCCAACTAAATTTTGGTCATGCCCAATCCTTAGGGCGCATGTGCGGGCTCAGCATGCGCGATGCTCGGTCTCTGATGGGCGACGGGATGTTAGATATTCCGAGTTTGGCCAATCGATTTTCTGATGCTGGTGATCGCAGCAACCATTACTGGCAAGGCTTCCGGCGACATGCGCTCTGCTTGTGCATGCTGTCTCATTTCCTGTTCATTTCGGGCTCTGGAGGGGCTAGTGTCCGGCTGATTGAGGTTGCCCAAGGCCTGAGAGAGGGCAAGAGCTGTATCGCCATGGTTCTGGCCGAGACACTAATGGGCTTAGACGCCTTTTACCGTCATGAGGCGTCTAGATTGGCGGGGAGTCCACTACTACTACAGGTAATGTTTTCCACCTAATCTCGCATTTCTGTTTTGCTCACATCACTCGGCCCTCGAGCTCAGTCTTTTCTCACAAAAACCCATTCTCACTTTTCTCTCCTCGTACATCTCTCTATTCTTTAATCTCTCATTTTTCAATCCCTCCCCAGGTGTGGTTGATGGATAAATTGCAGGTTGTGGACTTCTGCCCAGCATATTCAGCTCGTGGCTACTTCTTCCGGCATCGTCTGGTCAATGCTTTGGATGAGGAATGGTGGTTCGCTTGGATGTGCCACTTGTCCGCAGACCGTATTGCTTGGCGGTGTCCTTGGTTGAGCCTTCCGGCAATGAGTTACAACATGCCTCGACAGACTGGGATTCAACTGGTCGGTCTCACTCATTGTGTATTCTATTTCCCATTTCGGATTCGACGCCAATTTGGCCATGATCAGACCTGCCCGCCAGAGGGGATAGAGTATCCTGCTGCATTTCCAACCCGAGGCGTGCAGCTTGCTTGGCAGGCCACTGCGTGGAGGATGAGAGAACTCCTGGCCCCCGCTCCTACTTTCAGTTGCACTTTATCTGACGAGTGCATAGATTGGCTAAATGAAGAAGCACAGATCGGGCCCAGCTTGGCATCAGAGGCTTCGACCAGCTCTGGGAGGGGGCGCAGGAACACCTGACTTGACCATGCCCTAGATTTATTGCTTTATTAGCACTTTCAAGTTTTCTTTCATGAATGTAATAAAAAAAAGGCAATTTCAATTGTTTGTAAGAGCGGGAAGACTCTGTTTTGAAATCAATGAAATTGAAAGTTCTGGTACTAAGAATTTTCCACTTTGGTCCAAAAATGGTCAATGTTGTAAAAAAAAAAAATTATTTGAACAAAGTCAGCTTACATTAAAACTTTTCAAAGGTATTTTTGACATGGATCAGAACTGGACACGCCTGAGATCTGTCGCTTGAGATGCACAACCCCAAATTCCTGCAACTGGAAAGTTGCCCCTAGTCTGAAGAGCCTCGTAGCACCGCATAGCAACGGAAAGTTGCCCCTAGTCTGAGTGACACTGCACCGGAGATTCCAACGAATGCTGATGGACTAAGATGGCTGAGATGATCAAATGGACAAAGTTGATCGGGGAAGTGTTATGGCTGAACTTCAGGATGAAGCTGCCTACGTATCCCAAACATGGGAATCAAGCCTTACGTAGTTCCGGCTTGGGTTCGCTCGAGTA
Organism: Camellia sinensis; assembly: GCF_055761805.1. Classification (NCBI taxonomy): domain Eukaryota; kingdom Viridiplantae; phylum Streptophyta; class Magnoliopsida; order Ericales; family Theaceae; genus Camellia; species Camellia sinensis. The sequence continues at coordinate 150,458,620 of NC_138963.1, forward strand.
TTTTCACTCTCCTTTTGCGCTCTAACTTTTGCCAAGGCCGCCCTTTGCGGGTTTTCAGCCCTGCGAGCTCAGTTTTTATATTTTCTATTTTTTTGTGCTCTAACTTTTGCCTAGGTCGCCCTTTCGGGTTTTCGGCCTAGCGAGTCTCTCAAGGGTAGTATTTCTTCAACTTGTCCATATTGATCGGTTGAGAGAATTCTAAGCCATCTAAGTCCATTAGAACCACAGCTCCGCCTGACCAGATGGTTTTGATGATGTAGGGACCAGTCCAATTGGGTCTGAACTTGCCCCTCGGGTCGTGGATGGGAGCTCGGTTGTCTTTGAGTACCAAGTCCCCTTCCTTTAGATTCCTGGACTTAACCTTCTTGTTAAAAGCCCGAGCAATCCTGCGCTGATAACTCTGAACGTGGTACAGTGCTTTCAGTCTCCTTTCATCAAAGAGCATTAGTTCTTCGAACCTGCTTTGCTGCCAATCTGCCTCAGCTATCTGACACTCGGCCAATACCCGTAAAGACGGAACTTCAATTTCGATAGGTAGAACAGCCTCCATTCCATAAACTAACGAATACGGAGTTGCTCCGGTAGAACTTCTAATCGAAGTTCTGTAGCCCCACAGAGCAAACGGCAACTTATCTGGCCAATCTCGATAGGTCTCTACCATTTTCCGCAGTATATGCTTGATGTTCTTGTTGGCGGCCTCAACTGCTCCATTGGTTTGCGGCCGATACGTAGATGACTTATGAAAAGCCACGTTATACTTTTCCAACAAGTCGACCACTTCTTTCTTAAAGTGGGATCCATTGTCCGAGATGATCTCATTTGGTACCCCGTAGCGACAAATGATGTTGTTTCTGATGAACTTTGCGACATGCGACGCCTTCAACACCGCGTATGATTGGGCCTCGACCCACTTTGTGAAATAATCTATCGCTACGAGGATATACTCATGTCCGTTCGATCCCTTTGGGGTAACAGCTCCGATTACATCGATCCCCCACACGGAAAACGGCCACGGGGAAGTCATATTGTACAATTTGGATGGTGGGATGTTCATACGGTTTGCATGGATCTGGCATTTGTGGCATCGCCGAACAAAGCCGATACAATCCTCTTCCATGGTCGACCAATAATAGCCCTGTCTAAGGATTTTTCTGGCCAACATTACTCCATTCATGTGTGCACCGCATTCTCCTCCATGGATGGCCTCCATTAGGCGTTTCGACTCTTCAGCTTCTACACAGAGCTTATGCATTCCTAGATGACCTCTTTTGTACAGTTTACCTCCGCAGATGATGAACTGAATAGCCATTCTTCTGATGGCCCTTTTATCCTTGGTGCTTGCCCCTGTCGGATACGTCTCCTTTTCCAAGAAGTTCCAAATATCGTAATACCAGGGGTTGTCGTCTTGGGCCTCATCTATGGCGGAAACTGACTCGTATGCTGGTGCAAACTTCTGATCAATGATAACTGGACGCATCCGGACTCCCGACGGGATGTCTATCATGGAAGATAGAGTTGCTAGCGAATCTGCAAACCTGTTGTTCTCTCTTACGAGGTGGGTGAAATTTAGTTTCTCGAACCGAGGAATTAACAAATCCAAGGTTTGGTGGTAAATTATCATCCTTTCCTCCTTGACCTTCCAGTCCCCTTTTGCTTGGGATACAACAAGATTCGAATCCCCAATGACGTCCAATCGTCTTACCCCTAGCTCTAGGGCTGCTTCCAGACCAGCAATACATGCCTCATACTCTGCCTCATTGTTCGAGACCCTGAACTGGAGCTTGAATGCCAAAGGGATACGGGAATCGTCAGGCGCTATCAGCAACACCCCTATCCCATACCCATACTGGTTTGACGCTCCGTCAAAGTACATCGTCCAAGTTTCATCCTCAACATGCAGAATCGCTTCATCCGGGAATAGGTACTCAACCGCTTCATCCCCCTCAACCGGATGGTCGGCAAGGAACTCCGCTACCGCTCTCCCTTTTACCGATTTGCGTGTTACATACTTCAAGTCAAATTCGGAAAGCAATAGCAACCAACGAGCTAGCCTACCTGTAAGTGCTGGTTTCTCGAAAAGATATTTGATGGGATCCAAACGTGAAACCAACATTACAGAGTGAGCTAACAGGTAATGCCGCAGCTTTCGGGTAGCCCATACCAAAGCCAAACAAGCCTTCTCCAATGGTGTATAGCGGGTCTCGTAATCCAGCATCTTCTTGCTCAGATAGTAGATAGCCCTTTCCACTTTGTCTTCCGACTCCTGTGCGAGCATGCAGCCCATGGTGGTCTCAGTTACCGAAAGATACAATATCAACGGTTTCCCCGGTTCTGGCGGTGACAACACAGGCGGGTTCTGTAGATACTCTTTGATCTGCTCAAAAGCTGCTTGACATCGGCCGTCCCATTGGAATTTCTTTCCTTTCTTCAGGAGGCCAAAAAGTGGTTCACAAGTCAAGGTTAGTTTAGAGATAAACCGCCTTATGAATTGCACTTTACCTAGAAAGCCTCGCACCTCCTTTTCAGTCCTTGGTGGTGGCATTTCTAAGATGGCCTTGATTTTGGAAGGGTCGACCTCGATGCCCCTTTGCGTTATCAGAAACCCTAGCATCTTTCCTGCTGTAACACCAAAAGTACACTTCTGGGGATTCAACCGCAGCCGAAATTCTCTGATCCTTTGAAAAAACTTTTGTAAGGCGGTGTAGTGGCCCTCTCTTTCCTTGGACTTGACAATCATGTCGTCCACATACACCTCGACCTCTTTATGGATCATGTCATGCAATATTGTAGTTGCTGCCCGCTGATAGGTAGCTCCCGCGTTTTTCAACCCAAATGGCATCACTCGATAACAATATGTACCCCACGGGGTACTGAATGCAGTCTTCTCCCGGTCTTCGGGTGCCATTACTATCTGATTATAGCCTGAGAAACCATCCATGAACGAAAGCAAGGCATGCCCTGCCGTGAAATCTACCAATTCATCAATGTGCGGCAAGGGAAAGTCGTCCTTCGGACTGGCCCTGTTCAAATCCCTGAAGTCTACACAGACCCGAATTCTGCCGTCTTTCTTCGGCACCGGAACAATGTTGGCCAACCAAGTCGGATACTCAGACACCAACAGGAAGCCTGCATCAATCTGCTTGGTGACCTCTTCCTTGATCTTAATGGCCCAATCGGGGCGGATCCTCCTGAGCTTCTGTTTGACAGGTCTGGCCTCGGGATCAAGAGGGATCCGGTGCTGTACAATCTCAGGATCGATTCCAGGCATGTCTTCGTAGGACCACGCGAAAACATCTTTGAAATCTTTTAACAAAGCGACTAAGCGCTCGCGTTCCTTAGAAGACAACGTGGACCCGATCTGGACCAGCCGCGGGTCCTTCTCAGTACCAACATTCACAGTAGTGATTTCATCCATTAAAGGTTTAACAAATCTTTCCTGCTCTTGATCAATTAACCGTTGCAAAACCGGAGGAATTTCTTCCTCGTCGTTTTCATCAAAATTTTGAAAATCCTGATTTAAGCAATAAATCAAAGGCACAGAAAAATACTCCGAAACCACACCCACGTCGTTCTCATTAAATATTTCCGAGCCGTCGGATTCTTCCGTTACAACAGACTCAAAAGAAAATGAAAAAGACGACCTAGACAGGACTGTGGTATCCGGGTTATCACCCCCGGGAATACCGGACTCAGACTCAGTTGAGCTGGAATCTGATTCCGACGTACAAGATTCGGTAGAATCAGATTCCGGCTCACTACCTGACCCGGTGCTGCTTGATAGAAAGCCTTCTTCATATTGCCAAATGAGAGAAGGTGCGATGGATGCATCCAAAATAGCTGATGGTAGGCCCGCAGCCGCTTCATTCCCAATCACACATACCGAGGAGCTATCCCCCAAGCACCTCTGTTCGATCGGAGGATCTGACAGCAGACATGCCAGCGCTGCCCCCATTTCATTTTCAGCGTCCTCGGACTGTACCTCCTTACTTTGTTCGGCCTCAGCCGATAGATCTGCCTGCCCTTCGGCGATGTCATCCTCAGGTAACTGTAAATCAAAGAAGATCTCAAATCCCGGCACGCGCTTCTTCTCCGCGTTGAGCCACGGCTCTGGGAAGCCACAGAACGGGAAGTCCTCCCCCTCCCGGACGAAACGTCCGTTCAGGGTCCCCCGAATGGGCTGGTGCATCAAGTCAAAGGGCTTCCCCATCTGTTTCGCCCTGGCCCTTCTGGCCATTTCCTTTCCTTTCCTTATCCAATCCTCTTTGGTGGGCAAGTAGCCCAAACCAAAAGTATGGGGGTTATGTGGCACCTCTGTCGATGCTGCGGCACCTTTCCTACCGCTCTTGCCTAATCCCATCCCGGGGATGTGCTGGAGTTTGTTCATGAGATAAACTGCTTGGGCGCTGACATACACCCCTTCGTTAGCTGCCATGATGTTCTGTACAACCCGAGCCTCGGCCAAGGTAAAACCTGATATGAACACATCTTCTATGCCATGCTCAATTTCTAGAACAGGCGTAGATACCTCTGGTGGTGGATGAATTGATGAATTTCCAAAAACAATGGCTACTCCCTTCCCATAGGGGTATTTCACCACTTGATGTAAGGTAGAGGAGACCGCCTTTACCTGATGCAGCCACGGCCGTCCCAAAAGCAAGTTGAACGTTGCAGGAACCTCCAAAACATGGAAATCTATCTCATGCTGTCCGGGCCCAACCTTTGTTTGAATCTTAACTGTCCCCATTACCTCCCGGCTTGTGTTATCATATGCCCGAATTACCTGGGCCGTTGGTATAAAATCCGCGACTTTCAAACCAATCGCATAAGCTGTCCTTGCCGGGCAGACATTGATAGCGGATCCCGTGTCGACAAGTACTACAGGTATCCATTTATCCCTGCATTCGACGGAGATGTAGAGCGGCTTGTTATGGTTTGCACCCTCGGGTGGCAGCTCTTTGTCAGAAAAATTCAATGCTGGGGAATTCCCTCCTGAAAAGACTAATCCCACCAGCTGCTCGGGCGTGGTGTCTATGGACAGCTTGGCCTTGTCCATGGCTGACAGGACAGCCTGCCTATGTACTCGAGAAGCCATAAGCAGTCCCCAAATGGAGATGTCTGCTTGCATCCTTTTCAGTTGTCTCAACACAGCCTCGTCTTCGAGTTGCCTCTCCTTTTGTTTCTCCGCTTCATTATCTTTCCCAGACGCCTCTGGTTGATCTAGGTGTGGAGGCTTGAAATACCGTCCACTCCTAGTCATGTGATCGACTTCGCCGATATACCAGGTATCATCTGGTTGGTTACCTTTCCAATCCTCGTCCGTGTGGGCAAGACATAGATCGTCGTCTTCCCACCATATACCATCTGCGACTGACAAGCATCTGTCTGGTTCTGGCACAACTGTCTCGATACTCACAGTACCCCTTACCCCTATGTTCACAGCATCCTCCGTTTCCGTACTCGCGGCGGTTTTGACCCCTACATGGCCTTTTGCTTTTCTAATCCTCTCAGAATCCTCGAATCTTTCTTGCTCTGACTGTGTCAATGCAGTAGATTGCTCACTGACCCCTGTACTTAAAATGCTCCATTCCCGAGCGAAACTCTCGACACCGGCGCTCTCCGGCGATATATTCTGCTTTTCGGCACTCCCGGGCGTTGTTGACATTCCTGCCCCTGCCGGGCCTTGTTCTGACTGGAACTCCCCTATTACATCCGGCTGATCGTCTAACCACCCCGTGGCCTCTGCTGATTCTTCATTATCATACCAATTGATGGCTGAGTCTTGGTCATCATGAAATTGGGACTTGACAACATCCTTTTCCACGGCTGTCAAATCATCAATTCCCTGTCCTGAATTGTCCCCTCGGACTACACACAGCTCTCCCCCGACTGAAAATTCGACGTTTGGTCTATTCTGGCCCACAGGTGAAATGTAGTCATTCGGATTGTAAGCATTCCCAACATCATTCTCAGGCTCCACGGACCCTGGTTTGACAACCCTTTTCTTGTTCTCGGTGGTCACCACCACTGGCTTGGGTTGGGTTATGGAGATATCCGTCATGCACAAATCGGTGCAATTAGGGAGGAAAACTTTAGGTTTAGGTAGGTAGGAGGGTGTGATGTAGATACTGGGATCGTAGGATGCGACCCCAGTGTGGATGAAGTTGACTCTTTTGGGCGGTGGAACTTGGTTATGTGCGGGGAGAGGATTTGTGGTAACATTGGGTTTCTCAGGGGGAAGAATCACCCCATTATCAATGAGATCTTGAATCTCATGACGTAAGCGAAAGCATAGGTCAGTGTCATGACCATGCTGCTGATGGAACGCACAATATTTGGCTGGGTTGTGGGTGGCGGGTAGTCTTTCTGGCAAGGGCCGCGGCTCTAGGGGCTTCAGATGCCCTTTTCTGATCAAAACCCCCAGAGCTTTGGATAGGGGCATATAAAGTGGAGCAAAGGTTCTGGTGTTTCTGGGAGGGTATTTGGCTGTTTGTGAGTTGCTTCCGGACGCGCCGGAGAATGGTGTGGCTGCTGTATTTCTTGGGGAAGGGTTAGTGGTGACCATACTCACTTCGGAGGTCCTGGCAGTCGTAGCGCCACTCGGGCCTGTATTAGTACTACGATTGAAGTTTCTGCGGGGTTGGTCCCGATCATTATCAATCCAACCTTGTCTCAAGGCGTCCTCGATCTGCACCCCCATTTCATGTAAATCAGCAAAGGTGGGAAAGGGGACTACGATCATCTTTTGCATTAGTTTCGGCTGAAGATTGCGCACAATCATCCGAATCTGGTCTTTGTCTATGGGTCTCAAGGTCATCATTGAAGCCTTAGCCCGCCACCTGGTTACAAACTCTGAGAAGCTTTCCTTGGGTTCCTGCCTCGTTGTCTCAAGATCCCGGGTCGTGATCTCGATTTGTGTGTTATACGAGTACTGCAGGATGAAGGCCTCAGCCATCTCGTCCCAGTTTCTCTTGACGTCGTCCCCCAACTTGGCATACCATGCGGACGCCACACCTGACAAGGTCCGGCCGAATAAAGATAGTTTCTGCAATCTGGTGAGGCCCATTGGCCTTAGGACGTCTGAAAACAGTCGCAGGTGTACCATGGGATCCTCAGACCCGTCAAAACGATCAATTTGGGGCATCTTAAATCGATCTGGCAACGTCACGGCTGTGTCGATGTACCCATCTCCAATGTCCGGAATGGACTTCGCACCTTGAGACTTCTTGAACAGCTTTTCGAGCTTGTGCATTTTTAATGTCATGGGGTCTATCTCAGACTCAAAGGGAGAATCCGATACATTAATGGGAGTGGTTGCCTTGGATTGTTGAGGCGGAATCGGGGGTGGAGCCGGCCCCGTTGGGATGTCTGTATCTTCTTGGACATTCCGGGCGTTTGGTGTTTCTTCGGGTGTTGGAACCCTTAATGGAGGAGGGGTTTGCTGCGAAGGTGATGCCCCAGTTTGTTGTTGCAATCTCCCAATTAAATCCGCTTGCTCACTCATAACGGTAGCCTGTTGCCTGGCAAATTCTGCCTGGCGGGCAGCATCTTGCTGCATCATTTTCATGCTTTCCTGAAGTTGGCGCACCATCTCCTCTAAGCTGGCCATACTGTTCTGCTCCGGTTGAATTGCTGGTATGCGTTCCCTCTCAGTGGGTGAAACGGGATCCTGATCCCTACTGTACACAGGTGGGGTAGATGAAGCCCTTTGTACCGACTGCTGAACCGATATCCTCTGCCTAGTTGCCTTCTGTTTAGTAACCGGGGGTAGAGAATGGTACACTGGTTGTCCTTCTATCAGATCCTCAGATCGATGGAGCCGGCGACCTCTGATCCAGAGTGCTTGGGGAATGTCTACCGGGTTAGACGCAATGATGCTAAACTACCTAGCAAAAAGATAAATAAAGCAATAAATAAACCAACAACCGGGCAGCACAACAGCATAAAATAAACAAATAATATACAGTTGGATTTTCAAAACACATAGTCAATAAGCCGAGCACACGGTTCCCCGATACCGACCACTGTTCTCAAAATCTCTATTCCCAATACTGAGCCCTGATTCCCGCAGATAACCGATTCTCTTAAAGCTGATACTGATGCCCTCAGGCCTGATGCCCAGACTTACAAACTGGTGTGTTCTTTTCCCTGCAGAAATACATTCTAACAGCACATAGCAAGTAAAGAGAGCCAATACACCCCTATGTTGGGGTAGGGTTTCCCTGTCCTATTTTGTCAGGAGCTAGGGTTTCACTATGCACACAGCGGTTTCAAACAACCTAACATTGGGTGAGCAACCTGTCCTAGTTTGGAATGGTCACTATGGATCCGAATATGCACTAGGTCGAATGGTCAAAGAGGGTGCCCCGGTAAAACCGGGGTTTGTGTTCCCATACTGTCAGAGCCCATAGCCGGTCAGCCTTATGGACATGCCTTGACAAGACAAGCCTTCGGCAAACCGTTCAGGAATGGCAGATGGCAAACACTGTGTTCCTAGGCGCACCAATGCACATGCAATGCAAAGAAACACACAAGTGTAATCAAAACAGGATATCATGAGTTCGAGTCAAGTTCTCTAAATCCCCAGCAGAGTCGCCAGAAACTGTAACAGCGCCCGCGTGGGGACCTCGCTACAGCTCGGACTCGACTTTTCGTAGTCACGGTTCTAAGTCTGAACCAAAGAGTCCAAATCCGGCAAATCGTTTTGAGAAAACAGATTTTTGAAAGAAGTGCCAAACATGGACTGCTTTGCCAGATACAGAGTCGCCACCTAAATATTTTATTTTGGGAAATTTAGGAAACCCTGACTCGGTGCCAAAAGGCCACGTGTCCGTCATCACCAAAGTTGCCTCGGCTCGGGAGCTTGGGTACGATCGGGGAAGGTCAGCTATGAGCACCCCCTTTCGCCCGGTCCGAAGACCGGCCTCTACTAACCGTGATATCCATTTTTGAAAACTTTATGTGTTCTTAAACCAATTGTTAGCTTAGAATTACTATGTTATGCGCGCAGCAAACAAGTATAGACCAAATCGCTCAAATTAGAATAAAACATTTCCATGTTTGTTTTTTTGAAAATGGTTTGCTACTCGTAAGTAGGCTAAAATGCAGGTTTTGTCACCTTCAAGTGGGCTTAAAAAAAAATCGCAGTTTTAACGCATTATCCCAATTTAAGCAATTTGACCTCCACCCACAGGCATTCAAGCAGTTTATCTCATGTAAGCACTTAGCCGCATGGCAAGCATACTATTATGGCAACATTCACACGCATGCTGGATGCTAAAGCATAACCACTTACATTGTACTCCGTGCCAAAACAATAACTAGTTAGCAAATGTGCGTGTCCTAGTTCATATTATTTTGCCTAATGCAACACATACAAGATGCAATTTTAGTTAGGCTCGGTTAACCTAAATATGACATACGATATGCAACCAACTGATTCATGTATTCAATTTGGAATTGAAAGTACAATGCAGTTAGTATGATGCGCCGAGCCCGATGCATGCAATACAGATGAATGATGCAAACATGCTGTCATACTGTGTGCTAATTGAAATATGCCCTAATCTAACCATCAAAAGCGGATAAATAAAAGGGAGAAAGACGTGGGGTTGGAAGACATACATCACACTCACCCACACTTATTACAGTTGTGCCCTCACTCGGAGGGTCCAAATTAATATTACAGTCCCAAAATAATGAACAAATAAAATTATTACAAAATTTCCTAATTAATTAAAAAAAGGAGGCAAAAGAATGAAGAGGGTGGCCACAGCCTCTGCCTCGGGGCGCGCAGATGATGCATGCTCGAATCCGTCCTGCCCGGAAAACCCGTACTATACTCTTATCGCCTCTGTTTGTACTGCCTTGTCTTTCCGAAAATTACCAAAGTGCTGGAGCAAGCTCTCTGCATCTTGCAGAGCACCACCGGCCAGACAGAATTGCCACCGGCACTCCAAAATTCCCGTCGGCACTTTATCAGACCCATCGGCATTCCAGATAGTGCCGGTCGGCACTAAATTCTGCCGGTCGGCAGAAACTTCCTGCAGCAGACAATTTGACAGCAAAACAGAGAACAGACAATGCATGGCATGGGGTTCTTGGACACATGTAAGCATGGTCCTACTTCTTATCATATTTCGAACTCAAAGAAGCATGACCTTCGATCTTTGAGTCATCTAAGGTGCATGATGACTCAATGGATCAAATTTGCTATTTGATATGAAAATGCATGCAACAAATAACGTGAAAACCGGGGCCTTATCAAATTGGAGTCAAAGGTCCCGATGACCGGGGATCAAGGCACATAACATCACTTGAAGTATGAATGGTCCTTGACTCCCGCACTTGGTTTGACACCCCAAACCAAGTAAATGCAATGCATGTAATGCTCACAAGCCTCAAATGTGTCATACCACCAAGATGTAAAACACAACAAGCAATATGCAACTATGATGACAAAATGTATGATACCAAGCACACAAGATACAAACATGATGCAAACATGAAGCAAATTGACCATGGAATTGATGTGCTACAAAGCTTAATGGAACAACTATCCAACAAACATGGAGCAAGCATGCAAGAGGGCTTAAAAAAAAACAAAGGGACAGACCCTTACCCTCCTCAAAACAGTGACCAAAGGTGCTTAAAATGGTAGGCAATCAACTCATGTTATCAAGCAAATTCATGGCCCCAAAGTTAAGACACAAAGAGGAGACAACCCACCCCCATTACCATGACCACTCATGGCATGATCAAAACAAGCCCAAAAGGGAATTTATGCATGCAAGATAGGACCCCAAGAAGCTCCTAATATGGCAACTAAGATATCCCCCATGAAGCAAACAAACTAAGGCTCATTCTTAGGCATAAGAGGACACATCTTCAAGGCATGAAAGAGGCCATGCATGCACACATACAAGCATGATTCTTGGACTAAAATATGACCCTAGATGATGCCAAATCAAAAGGGTAAACACAACCATGCATGCTAGAGGTCAAAATGCTCAAGGCTTCCAAGCCAAAATACAAAGCAACTCTAACAAACATGCTAAACATGACCAAGTTGATAACCAACAGATTTTAAACATGGAAAAATAATGCCAAATACTCCATGGAACCAAGCCAACACACACAAAAATCATGGCCTAATCATGGGGTGTACTTTTAAGCAAAATGGAGCAATACAAAGCAAATATCACAAGCATGCAAGAGGGCCCAAATCCGACCAAAAACAGAGATTATGTAAGACCTAAGATGCCTAAAAAAGTACTGAAATGAAGCCAAGAAACAACAAGTACACATGCTATCCTTTTGAGCCCAAAAAGCAAGTGAACAAAACCATAAAGGGAGAGGGGTGTCCCTCCCCTATGCAAGACTTCAAACCAACTTTTTTGACACTAAAATACACTGATTTTTGGTGATCAAAAGATCAAAATGCTGAAGTGAACAAAACCTTATCAAAAGGGTACCAAAATAGGCCAAACAAGGCCTATGAGGGTGAGTTTGCGATCTAACCACAAAGAGACCTCAATGAAAGTGTTAGAGCAGGAGAATATGAACCTTTTTTATGTTATACACAAGAGCCAAAACAATAAACAAAATAGGTAGAAAACCAATGCAAGTTTGGGGAATAAAAGGGAAGATGCTCACCCTTGAAGAACCCTTGAAGAACAAATGGTCTAACCTCCTTCTTTGGATCAAAACCAGTCCAAAACTCAAGAAACAAATCCCCCAAGTCCCTCAATCTCGGACTAAGGTGTGATAGTGTGTGTAATGGTGCAAAAGTAAGGTAAAACACACCTTTTGGGCCAAGAAACACACACAAAGGAAGGGGAAGAGGGAGATATAGAGATAGAGTGTATCTATATTGTTAAGGGCTGGTTTTTGCTTCTAAGAGTCTAACCTAGAACCAAGAGGGAGGACCTTCTCTTATAAGGATCCCTCTTGCAAAGCTTATACAACAAGCTTGGCTAGGGGGAAATCCCTCCATACACGTGTATGGAGGGGAAAGGAGTTGGTGCCAGCTATCACAGCTGGCACAAAATATCTCCATAAAGTGGAGGAACAGTGGTCGGCTGCCCAAAAAAGCTATTCCGGCAAAAAACAGTGCCGACCGGCAACATATTATGCCGACCGGCAATAAAGTGTGCCGACCGGCAAACAAAAGTGCCGATGGAAGAAAAAGACCGGCCGGTGGCCTCCAGCCACTGCCGGTGGTGTATGGGGGTGTCTCACAAGACATTCCCTGCCCTTCTAAGGCAAAACAAAAGTGTTCGGTGTAAAACCGGACACCACACGGTCAAGTTCGGAGATCCTGAGGTAGGGCGCGCGAGCCGAGACCTCCGGGAACTCCAAACGAACACAATCATGGATGATCACCGAGTGTTCAAACGGTGACGTCCAAGTCTTGAGGACGGTCAAAAATGGGGTGTCTACAGCGTGATCGGGAATGAAACGGCTGCGGGCCTACCAGCAAACATTTTGGATGCATCTATTGCACCCTCTCTCATCTGGTAGTACGAGGAGGGATTTTTATCAAGTCGCACCAGGTCGGGTAGTGAGCTGGAATCTGATTCCACCGAGTCTTGTGAGTCGGAATCAGGTTCCAGCTCAACTGAGTCTGAGTCCGGTATTCCTGGGGGTGACAACCTGGATGCCATAGTCCTGCCTAGGTCGTCTTTTTCTTTCTCTTTTGAGTCTGTTGTAACCAAAGGATCGGACGGTTTGGATGTGCTTAATGAGAATGATGTGGGTGTGGTTTCTGAGTACTTTTCTGTGCCCTTGATTTATTGCATTAACTCAGACTTTCAAAATTTTGATGAAAACGACGAGGAAGAAATTCCTCCGGTTTTGCAACGCTTAATTGAACAAGAATGTGAGAGATTTGTTAAACCCTTGATGGATGAAATCACTACTGTGAATATTGGTACTGAGGAGGACCCGCGGCTGGTCCAGATCGGGTCCACGTTGTCTTCAGAGGAACGTGAGCGCTTAATTGCTTTATGAAAAGATTTCAAAGATGTTTTCGCATGGTCCTATGAAGACATGCCTGGAATCGATCCTGAGATTGTACAACACCGGATCCCTCTTGACCCCGAGGCCCGACCCGTTAAACAGAAACTCAAGAGGATCTGCCCCGATTGGGCTCTCAAGATTAAAGAAGAGGTCACCAAGCAAATTGACGCAGGGTTCCTACTGGTATCCGAATACCCATCTTGGTTGGCCAACATTGTGCCAGTGCCGAAGAAGGATGGTAGGATCCGGGTATGTGTGGATTTCAGGGACTTGAATAGAGCTAGTCCGAAGGACGACTTCCCCTTGCCGCATATCGATGAGTTAGTGGACTTCACAACGGGGCATGCTTTGCTTTCATTCATGGATGGCTTCTCAGGCTACAACTAGATAATGATGGCACTTGAAGACCGGGAAAAGACTGTTTTCACCACCCCGTGGGAGACTTATTGCTACAGGGTAATGCCATTTGGGCTGAAGAACGCTGGAGCTACATATCAACGGGCCGCGACCGCAATGTTACACGACATGATCCACAAAGAGGTAGAGGTGTACGTGGATGACATGATTGTCAAGTCCAAAGAAAGAGAGGGCCACTACGCCACCTTGCAAAAGTTCTTTCAAAGGATCAGAGAATTTCGGTTGTGGTTGAATCCTCAGAAGTGTACGTTTGGTGTCACAGCAGGGAAAATGTTGGGGTTTCTGATTACACAGAGAGGCATCGAAGTCGACCCTTCCAAAATCAAGGCCATCCTAGAAATGCCACCACCAAGGACTAAAAAGGAGGTGCGAGGCTTTCTGGGTAAGGTGCAATTCATAAGATGGTTTATCTCAAAATTAACCTTGACTTGTGAACCACTTTTTGGTCTCCTAAAGAAAGGAAAGAAGTTCCAATGGGACGGCCGATGCCAAGCTGCTTTTGAACAGATCAAGGAATACTTACAGAACTCGCCCGTGTTGTCACCGCCTGAGCCGGGGAAACCGTTGATTTTGTATCTTTCAGTAACCGAGACTACAATGGGTTGTATGCTCGCGCAAGAATCAGAGGACAAAGTGGAGAGAGCCGTCTACTATTTGAGCAAGAAGATGCTAGAGTATGAGACTTGCTACACACCGCTGGAGAAAGCTTGCCTAGCTTTGGTATGGGTTACCAGGAAGCTGCGGTACTATCTGTTAGCTCACTCTGTAATGTTGGTTTCACGACTAGATCCCATCAAATATCTTTTCGAGAAACCGGCACTTACGGGTAGGCTAGCTCATTGGTTGCTGTTGCTTTCCAAATTCGATCTGAAATATGTGACGCGCAAGTCAGTCAAGGGAAGAGCGGTAACGGAGTTTTTAGCCGATCATCCAGTTGAAGGAGGTGAAGCAGTCGAGTACTTATTCCCAGATGAGGCCATTTTGCATATAGAAGACGAAACTTGGACGATGTACTTTGACGGAGCGTCAAACCAATACGGGTATGGGATAGGGGTGTTGCTGATAGCGCCTGACAATTCCCATATTCCCCTAGCATTTAAACTCTGATTCAAAGTCTCGAACAACGAAGCAGAGTATGAAGCATGCATTTCTGGTTTAGAAGCAGCCCTGGAACTAGGGGCAAGACGATTGGACGTCATTGGGGACTCGAACCTTGTTGTATCCCAAGCTAAGGGGGATTGGAAAGTCAAAGAGGAAAAGATGATAATGTACCACCAGACCTCGGACTTGCTGATTCCTCAGTTTGAGAAGCTAAACTTCACTCATCTACTAAGAGAAAACAACAGGTTCGCAGATTCACTGGCAACTCTATCTTCAATGATAGACATCCCTTTTGGAGTCCGGATGTGTCAAGTTATTATCGACCAGAAATTTGTGCTGGCTTACGAGTCAATTGCTGCTATAGATGAGGTTCAAGATGAGAACCCCTGGTATTACGATATTTGGAATTTCTTGGAGAAGGAAGCATATCCACCAGGGGTAAATGCCAAGGATAAAAGGGCAATCAGAAGAATGGTCGTTTAGTTCATCATCTGCGGAGGTAAATTGTATAAGAGAGGTCATCTGGGAATGCATAAGCTGTGCGTTGAAGCTGAATAATCAAAACGCCTGATGGAGGCCATCCATGGAGGGGAATACGGTGCGCATATGAACGGGGTAATGCTAGCGCGAAAGATCCTTAGACAAAGTTATTATTGGTCCACCATGGAGGAGGATTGTATCAGCTTTGTTCGGCGATGCCACAAGTGTCAGATCCATGCAAACCGCATGAACATTCCGCCGTCGAAGCTGTACAATATGACTTCGCCATGGCCATTTTCAGTTTGGGAAATCGACGTGATCGGGGCTGTCACTCCGAAGGGGTCGAATGGGCATGAGTTCATCCTAGTCGCGATAGATTATTTCATGAAGTGGGTTGAGGCCCAATCTTATGAGGTATTGAAGGCGTCGCACGTTGCAAAGTTTATCAGAAATAACATCATCTGTCGTTATGGGGTCCCAAACGAGGTCATTTCAGATAATGGTTCCCACTTCAAGAAGGAAGTGATTGACTTGTTGGAGAAATACAATGTGGCTTTTCATAAGTCATCCACATACCGGCCACAAACCAATGGAGCAGTTGAGGCTGCCAACAAGAGCATCAAGCACATACTGCAGAAGATGGTGGAAACCTGCCGAGATTGGCCAGACAAGCTGTCGTTTGCTCTGTGGGGTTACCGGACTTCAATTAGAACATCTACTGGGGCGACTCCGTATTCGTTAGTTTATGGGATGGAGGCCGTTCTGCCTATCAAGATTGAGGTTTCGTCTTTACGAGTGTTGGTTGAGTGTCAAATAGCCGAAGCAGACTAGCAGCAGAGCAGATTTGAAGAACTCATGCTCTTTGATGAGAGAAGACTAAAAGCACTGTACCATGTTCAAGGTTATCAGGGTAGAATTGCCAGGGCTTTCAACAAGAAGTTTAAGTCCAGGAATTTGAAGGAAGGAGATTTGGTGCTCAAGGACAACCGAGCTCTCATCCATGACCCTAGGGGCAAGTTCAGACCCAATTGGACTGGTCCCTACATCATTAAGTTTATTTGGTCGGGAGGAACTGTCATTTTGATGAACCTAGATGGCCTAGAGTTCTCACAACCGATCAATATGGACAAGTTGAAGAAATATTACCCTTGAGAGGCTTGCTAGGCCGAAAATCCGAAAGGGCGACCTAGGCAAAAGTTAGAGCATAGAAAATTTGAAATTATAAAAACTGAGCTCGCAAGGTTGAAAACCCACAAAGGGTGGCCTTGGCAAAAGTTAGAGCGCAAAAGGAGAGTGAAAATACTCGAGTGAACCTGAGCCTGAACTACGTAAGGCTTGATTCCCATCTTTGGGATACGTAGGTAACTTCATCCTGAAGTTCAGCCATAAACTTTTCCCCAATCAACTTTGTCCATTTGATCATCTCGGTCATCTTTGTCTATTCAGCATTCAAAAGCTCAGTTGTAATCTCCGGTGCAGTACTATTCAGACTAGGGACAACTTTCTAGTTGCTGGGATCCGGGGTTATGCATCTCAGCGACAGATCTCAGGTATGTCTAGTTCTGATCCACATCGAAAATGGCTTTGAAAAGTTTTAATAAAAGTTGACTTTGTTCAAAATTAATCTTTTACAACTTAGACCATTTTTGGACTAAACTGGAAAATTTTCAGTACCCACAACTTTCAATTTTATTGATTTCAATACAGAGTTCTCCTGCTCTTGCATACAAATTGAAGTTGCTTTTCATTACATTCATAAAGAAAACTTGAAAGTTCTGATTAAAGCAAATAAATTCGGGGCATAGGTGAGTCAGGTGTTCCTGCGTCCTCTCCCAGAGTTGGTCGAAGCCTCTGATGCCAAGCTGGGCCCAATCTGTGCCTCTTCATTGAGCCAATCTATGCACTCATCAGACAAAGTGCAACTGAAAGTGGGAGCGGGGGCCAGGAGTTCTCTAGTCCTCCACGCTGTAGCGTACCGAGCAAGCTGCGCACCTCGAACTGGGAATGCAGCTGGGTACTCCATTCCCTCTGGCAGGCAAATCTGATCATGGCCGAACTGGCGCTGGAATCGAAAAGGAAAGTAGAACACGCAGTGCGCCAAGCCAATCAACTGAATCCCGGTCTGTCAGGACATGCTGTAACTCATTGCCGATAGGTTGAGCCAAGGGCACCGCCAAGCAATGCGGTCCGCAGACAAGCTGCACATCCAATCGAACCACCATCTCTCATCAAGGGCATTGACTAGGCGTTGCCGGAAGAAGTAGCCGCGAGCTGAGTATGCTGGGCAAGAGTCCATAACCTGCAACTTGTCCATCAACCACACCTGAGAAGGGATGAAAAATGAGAGAATAAAGAATAGAGAGATGTATGATGAAAGAAAAGTAAGAAAAGGGTTTTGTGAGAAAAACTGAGCCTGAAGGCCGAGTGATGTGAGCAATACATATGTGAGATTGGGTGGGAAACATTACCTGCAGCAGTAGTGGACTCCCCGCAAATCTGGTCGTTTCTCGGCGATGGAAAGCGTCCAAGCCCATCAATGTTTCAGCCAATATCATGGCAATGCAGCTCTTGCCCTCCTTCAAACCTTGAACAACCTCAATCAACCGGACACTAGATCCTCCGGAGCCTGAGGCAAGCAAGAAATGAGATAGCATGCACAAACAAATGGCATGTCGTCGAAAGCCTTGCCAATGATGGTCACCGCGGTCACCCACGTCAGAAAATTGGCAAATCAAACTCGGAACATCCAGCATTCCGTTACAAATCAAGGGGCAAGCGTCGTGCATTGTAAGCCCACACATTCGCCCTAAGGCTTGGGCATGGCCAAAGCGAAGCTGGGGCAAGATTTCCTCATTGCGCTCGGATTCCATCAAAGCTTGGAAATCTTCGAAGGTAGGACACACCTCTTGCCCACCAAAGCTAAAGACATGTGTTACTGGATTCCAAAACCTTGCCGCGGCATGAAGAAACGGAAAGTGCAGCGGAGTGCGACTCAGCGTGAATAGTGCATTTACGCCAAGGCCCTGGAAATTCAACTTTTTCGAACCATCCAAGTTGGTAATCCAAGCTGTGAGATTTTGGGCAAGAAACTCTTCCATTTGGAGCAAATCAGTGTTGAATTGAGAAAAACTACGAAGCTGAGGCTTTTTGTAGGGGATAAGGTGTGAGTGGAAGACAGGTGTCAACATTCTGGTGGTTCTTACCATTCATGGCCGGCTGGCCAAAAGTAGTGCCGACCGACCATAATTTTTGGTCGATTTGTCAAATCTGTTGGCCGATGGCCATTTCTTGAGGCCGATGGCTTTCCCCTGTGGCCGGTGGTTTTCTTTTGGTTCCCTGAGCTGTTTGTGTGTTGAACATGCTGGGAATTTGGGACTGGCACCATTTCCAATGCCCTCCGATGTTTGATTTTTACGGAGTCGCTCCCATTTGCTTATCGAGTTGTATGTCACATTTCTTTAAGTTTTTGCTTTGATTATCGAGTTGTACTCGCACTTGGTTAGCTTATCGAGTTTTTGTTTTGCTTATCGAGTTATACTCGCGCTTGTTTAGCTTATCGAGTTTCGTTGTTTTGCTTATCGAGTTGTTAGTTGGTTCATTACCTGATTATTATGAGGCAAACACTTGATTTTCAAACAAAGTTCAATTTCATTCACATTGTTATGTGATACCACGCGATGCGATACGTAGAAAGTACAAATGTAACACCTTTTTTGAACGAAATAGCTGTTTCATTTCCATCATGTCTTTTGCAAAAATATGCAGTTTTGAAAACCTGCCTGAGGCAGTGCAATGTGCTTAAAACTAACAAAAAAAGGAAAGTAAAGCAAAAGGAGAGCAGGGCAGCAGAGTATCGGGATTGATACAGATAACCTCCCCTTGCGGACGATGCACATCCCGCGCCCTGGTTCGGGTCAATTATGTGGTTTGGCTCCTTCATTACTCAAGACAGCGCAAGGAAGTGCACTTTTTTTGGAACATTAGTAGACCTTCGAGTTGACCTCAAGCCGTGTTTTCTATGAGCAATGCTCGGCGCGTGCGAGGATCATCCCTTCCCGTATCCTTTTTCTATCTTGCGAATTCCACAAATCGTTTTAATTATGTTGTATTGCATTGCTTTGTTCTGACTGCAATTGTCGCGCACGTTATGCATCCCTTTTATACACATTGCATACGTTGTCGCGTTATGCTTTACTTACATGTGTTCAAGCTCCCTTCTATACACATTGCATGCGTTGTCGCGTTATGCTTTACTTACATGTGTTCAAGTTCCCTTTTATAAACATTGCATGCGTTGTCGCGTTATGCTTTACTTACATGTGTTCAAGTTCCCTTTTATACACATTGCATGCGTTGTTACGTTATGCTTTACTTACATGTGTTCAAGTTCCCTTTTCATACACATTGCATGCGTTGTCACGTTATGCTTTACTTACATGTGTTCAAGTTCCCTTTTCATACACATTGCATGCGTTGTCGCGTTATGCTTTACTTACATGTGTTCAAGTTCCCTTTTTATACACATTGCATGCGTTGTCGCGTTATGCTTTACTTACATGTGTTCAAGTTCCTTTTATACACATTGCATGCGTTGTCGCGTTATTCTTTACTTACATGTGTTCAAGTTCCCTTTTTATACACATTGCATGCGTTGTCGCGTTATGCTTTACTTACATGTGTTCAAGTTCCCTTTTATACACATTGCATGCGTTGTCGCGTTATGCTTTACTTACATGTGTTCAAGTTCCTTTTATACACATTGCATGCATTGTCGCATTATGCTTTACTTATATGTGTTTAAGTTCCTTTTGTACACATTGCATGCGTTGTCGCGTTATGCTTTACTTACATGTGTTCAAGTTCCTTTTATACACATTGCATGCGTTGTCGCGTTATGCTTTACTTACATGTGTTCAAGTTCCCTTTTTATACACATTGCATGCGTTGTCGCGTATTGCCTTACTTATATGTGTTCAAGTTCCCTTTTATACACATTGCATGCATTGTCGCGTTATGCTTTACTCGCATATGTCTACATCTTCATGCATTGTGCACGTTGTCACGTGTTCTTTACTTGCATGTGTTTGTGCTTTCATAGCATTGTTATGCTTGCCCCGAGTCGCATTGTTATGCTTCCCACTTAGTTTGTGTTGTCACGCACTTCCAATTGCATTGTTATGCATACTGCTAACAATATTGTACCTGTTAAGTTTTCTTTCTCTTTCAGGCACGATATTGTATGTACGGTTCATTTGAAGCTGGTGCAACCAGACGAGCCGCACAGGTATTGTATTCTCTGTGTGAGACGTATCGAGAATTGAATAATTCTCTTACATCCTTTCTGCATTATAATGTAGTTGGATTTATGTCAGATTGCTTAAACTGTTGCATTTATCGTATGTATATGCTTCGTTACAGCTTTCTTTGCATGATCATAAGTTATGCTCGGCTTTGTACATTGTCTTGCATTTTGCCCTTGCCTCCGAGTGCATATCTTTACCTATGGCTTGTATGCTTTGTCTAAGTCTTCGGCCTTGTCAAAAATGTGTCATCTCTGGGCTTTGACATTTACTCCCGTCATTGTTATGACTTTTGAGTTCTGTCAAAGAGGGGCAACAGTAGACACCCTATTTTTGACCGTCCTCAAGACTTGGACGTCACCATTTGAACACTCGGTGATCATCCATGTTCGTGTTCGTTTTGAGTCCCCGGAGGCCTTGGCCACGCGCCTTGCCTCAGGATTTCTTAACTTGCCTTTTCTGTGCTTGGTTTTGCACCAAGGACTTGTGTTTTGTGCTTCTGAGGGTGGGAAGAGGCTTGTTAGCCATCCCTGAAACCCACCGGCCTTGTTTTTTTTTTTCTACCGACCAAATGTTTGGTCGGTCGGCGCTTCTCTTAGGTATATCGGCCTTTTTGTGTGGTCGGCCGACCATTTATTTGGCCGCTTGTCTCTTTTTTTGGCCGGTACCTCTTTTTTGCCTTTTTCAGGCATTGTGCATGCCAGCTGTGCCAGCTGGAGTGCACGGACCTATCCTCCATACACGTGTATGGAGGAATTTTCACCCTTTGCAGCCTTTTGGTCTAGCTTCTTGAGGAAGCTTGGACCTTTGTCTTAGCTTTCTCAAGAAGCTTGAACCCCTGTCTCAGCTTCCTCAGGAAGCCTTGGCCCCTTTGTCTTAGCTTCTTTAAGAAGCCTTGACCCCTTTTGTTAGCTTCTCTTGGAAGCTTAAGCCTTTGTCTTCCTCTATAAAAGGAGACCTCTCTTCTCCTTTGAAGAGGTTCAGCAAATCAGAGTTATATAGCATATATACACCACTCTCTCTCTATATCTCCCTCTCTCTCTCTTCATTTGTGTGTGTTAGAGGGCCTAAAAGGGTGTTTTGTTCTTAGTTTTGCACTAAAACACCTAGTATTACACCATACTTCGATTTTGGAGGTGTTGAGAGTTTGTTCTTGGAGTTTTGAGTTGGTTTTGATCAGAAAAAGGGGGCTGGACTTACTGTTCTTGAAGTGTTCTTCAAGGGTAGACACTATTGCTTTATATTCTCCAATCTTGCACTAGCTTTTAACCTACTTTGCATGTTGTTTTGAGCTTTGTGTATAACTGATAAAAACTCTGATTTTGCATGCTTAAGATGTTTCATTAAGGTCACTTTGGTGTTGGGGGTCGACCTCCCCCTCTTTGGCCTTGTTTGGCCCCTTTTTGTGCCTTCTTTGTTGAGCCTTTGTAACTTTCGTGTATTGGCCTTCTCACCACTGAAATCTAAAGGATTTTCAGTGGTGAAGAAGAGGTTTTGGGGTCTTGCATAGGGGAGGGACACCTCTCTCCCTTCGTGTCTCATTTGTTTGTGTTTTTGGCTCATAAGGGTAGCATGCATGCTTAGTTTTGTTTGGTCTTGTTTCAGAGGTTATTTGGAGTTTATTTAGCATGTTTTACCTCTGTTCCATGTTGATTTATTGACCCCTTGCATGCATAATATACTTGCCTTGTATTCCTCTATTTTTCCTAGAAGTGCATCTTACCTTTGGACCACCATGCATGCATGCTTTGGCTTAACTTCATCAAACTTTTGGTCATATTTCATCATGCTTGAGGTCTGTTGGGTACTGATTTGATCATGTTTGCCATGTTTGGTATAGCCTCTTTGCATTTTGGCTTGTGAGCCTTGAGTGTGTGAGTCATTAGCTTGCATTACCTAGGCTATTTTAGTGATTTGGAATCACTTATTATGCCATTTCAGTCCATGTTTTGTGCTTACATGCTTGCATTTGCTACCCTTTCAATGCCTTGAAGAGATGTGATCTTATGCTCCATGTTAGGGCCTTGGTGTATGCCTATGTGTTTGAGTCTTTGGGCTGCCATATCAGTGGGTTTTGGGGTGTATTTTGATGTATTATAACTCTGTTTTTCATCACATAATCCATGCCATGTTTGGTTGGGGTGGGTATAGAGCAATGCTCCCTTTCGTGGCTTTGAATGCCCTTTGTTTTGGGCCCATTTCTTGGCATGTTTTGATCATGTTCTATGCATGTTTTAGTCTTGTTTTGGAATGCCCTAGGACTGTTTTTAGTCATTTTGGTCCTTTGGGGTTTGGTTGTCATATCTATGTTTGAACCCCCTTGTTGGCCTCAAGTTTGGGGCCCTATTGCATGCCTTACTTGCATGTTTTGTTTGAGTTGGCATCACTCCTCATGAGATTTCAGAGTTTATTATAATGCCATATCCTCATATTCATTGCATTCCACTCATGCTTGAAGGTTGTGCATTGTGGTCTAAGTAATGGACCAATTAGTAAGCTTGTTTGCTTCGCATTTTTGTTGCCTTCACCCATCATTTTGGCCACTGTTTATGGCAAGGCTGAGGTCTGCCCTTTGCGGTTTAAGTCCACCATTGCATGTTTTGACATGTTGCATTACTTTGGTTTCATGCTTGCATTGTCTCATCTTTGCACATTTGCATGTTGTTTAGCTAGTTGCATTCCATATCCTAGCTTACATGATAGGTTGCATTGCATTGTATCTTCCATGTTTGGCACATTGCATTTGGCATGCTTTGTTAACTTAGCCTCATGTTGCATGCTTGAGACATGTTGCATATTTGAGTCACATTGCATACTTGCATTACATTTTGCTTGGTTTGGGGTGTCAAATCAAGCATGAGGAATGAGGGGCATTCGTACTCAAAGTGACGTAACGCGCCTCAATTCTCGGTCGCCAATGTCCTTGATCTCAACATGATAGGGCGTGTAGCACTCATGTCTTTTGTTGCATTCATTCACATTGAAATGCATACTTGACTTCTTGGACCATCACGCATTTAAATGCGCGATTGGTGGTCTAAGGGTCGAGTACCAAACCCCCTTGAGTCTATAACATGATAGGGAGAGTGGCCATGCACACATTGCTTTGAAAATTCCATACCATGCACTGTCTGTCCTTTGCTGCTGTCAAAACAGGGCTCTGTAAGAAGAAATGGCCGGCCGACCACTTTTGGTGCCGACCGACCATCAGTGTCCAGCCGGTGGTTTAATATTTGGTCGATAAGTCTATTCTCATGGCCGGTGGATTTGAATTGTGGCCGGTGATATTCCACAACACTCAGGGAGTGATTCAGAAGGATTCTGGAAATTTTCATAGGAGCAAGGCAGTGTAAACAGAGGCAACAGTGGCATGGTACTGGGTTTCCAGATGAGGCGAACCGAGCATGCATCATCCCATCATTCCGAGGCGGGGCTGCGGCCACTTTGCTTCTGTATTTAATTTGTTAATTAATTAGAAGCTTTGTAATATTTAATTAGCTAGAGTAGTCAATTATTTGTTTAATTTGTATTATTCTTTCGGACCCTCCGAGCGAGGGCAATTGTGTAATAAGTGTGCGTGCGTGTGTGCATGTCTTCCAACCCCCACTTCTTTTTCCCTTTTATTTAACTGCTTTTGATGTTTAGATCAGGGCATGTTTTATTTAGCATACTTATGCTTCGCATGTTTGCATCATTCATCTGTATTGCATGCACCGGGCTCGGCGCATCATAGTAACTGCATTTGTATTTCAAATCTAAGTTGAATGTGTGTTAGCTATCGCATCATCATATGCCATCTTGGAATAGCCAAGCCTATTATAGTTGCATCTTGCATGTGTTGCATTAGCCATCTTAACATGAACTAAGATCATGCATTTGATTATTAACTAGTTTCTGTTTTGGGTTGGAGTACTAGGTAAGCATTTACGCTTTAGCATCATTGCATATGTGTGAGTGTTGCCATGATAGTATGCTTACCATGAGGCTACGTGCTTATATGATATATCAGGCTGAATGCCTGTGGGTGAAGGTCGGATTATCTGAATTGGAATAATACATTGACTGTGAGTTTTAAGCCCACTAGATAGTGGCAAAATCATGTTTTCTAAGCCCACTCGAGGGTGGAAAAATCTGCATTTTTAGCCTACTTGCGAGTAGCAAACTGTTTTCAAAACAAACGTGAAATGTATTATTCCAATTTAGGCGATCCAGTCTATACTTGTATGCTGTGTGCATCACGTAGTAATTCTAGGCTAATAAACCGAAATATGAGCACATAATGTTTTCAAAACTAAATATCATGGTTAGTAGAGGCCGATCTTTGATCGGGCGAGCGGGGGTGCTCACGAAGTGACCTTCCCCAATCGTACCCAAGTTTCCGAGCCGAGGCAACTTTGGTGATGACGGACACGTGGCCTTGGGCAAACGAGTCAGGATTTCCCAAATCCCCCCTTAAAAAATATTTAGTTGGCGACTCTGTATCTGGCAAAGCAGTCCATGTTTGGCACTTCTTTACAAAAAATTTATTTTCAAAAATGATTTGCCGAATTTGGACTCTTTGGTTCAGATTTAGAACCGTGACAATTTGAGAGTCCGAACTGTAGTGAGCCCAAACGAACGGAACAGGATCCATTCTCCCGGGGCATTCGGGGGACGTCTACAATATCCAGCTCCCCATTGTGAACCAAGGAATGAGCCTCATCTGAAGTGAGCCCACACATCCTTCCTAAAGCTTGCATGTCACCAAAACGGGACTAAGGCAAGATTTTCTCGTTACGCTGGGATTCCATCAAAACTTGGAATTTTTCAATTGTGGGTCATATCTCTTGCCCTCCAAAGCTGAAAACATGTATAATCGGGTTTCAACACCTAGCCGCAGCATGAAGGAACGGAAAACACAGCGGGGTCGACTTAGCGAGAATAGTGCGTTTATCCCGAAATCCCAGAAATTCACTTTTTCCTAGCCATCTAAAGTTGCAAGCCAATTTGATAGTGTTTCGGTGAAGAATGGCTCCATCTATGGCAAAAATAGAGCTGGAATGAAAAAACTACGAAGTCCAACTTTTGTAGAAGATAAGGCACTGAGTGGAAGACAGGTGGCAGTAATGTGGAGGCTCCTTGCACTGGTGGCCGACCGGCCACCTTTTGTAGCCGACCGGCCCCTTTGGTAGCCGACAGCCACAGCTGGTGGTCAACAACCTCTGTTCCTAGCCGATGGCCTCCTGTTTTGTCCTCTGATCTGTCCTCTAGTCAATTTCTATGTGTTGAGAGCTTGTGTTTTGTTCTGCTCTTAGTACATTATGTTGTTCAGTTTTAGTGGTCTTGTTGAGTTGTTTTTGTGTTGTTTCGATTTGTTTGTCAAGTTGTTGTGTTGCTTATCGAGTTGTATTGATGTTGTTTTGCATATCGAGTTGTTGCATTGTTTGTCGAGTTGTTATCATTAGCTATTCATTGAGTTGTTTTACTCTGTTTCTTATGTGTTGGTCGGTTCATTTCCTGATTTAGAAATTGCCAATACAATGTACAAAGTTCAGTTTCCATCAATCATGTTTTTGTGCAATGTGGTGCAATATGATGCTCAGAATGTAAAACACAACACTTTTTTTCAAAAGCTAATTTTCATTCCAATCATGGTTTCTTTTCACAAAAGAGTACAAGTTTTTAAGAAAATAAAACTGTCTAAAACTGTACAATGTGCTAACACTACTAGCAAAAAGAGACTAAGCAAAAACATATGAATCGGTGCCATCCACCTCAAGATCGAGAGGCCCTCTTCGTCGTCTTTCTGGACATGGACTCAGAACTATCTCCATCGACGCCACTGTCAAAGGCCCCCGTGTCTGAGTTAGCTGCTGAACCTGCCTCAGCATCATCCCCTCCCTCAGAATCTGAGTCAACGTCGTCCTCTCCATCCTCAGATGACTTTGACTATGGACTCACTGCCTCCTCGTTGTCGCCTGTCTCATTATCATCATCGTCCAGAACGGGCTCTGAAGGGCCACTCTCGTCACGGGTGCCCCTAGCTCTCCCTTAGCTGCGTGTAGGAGCCTCCCGTCACTCTCTCCCTACAATCGGATGAGGCACTGATGGTCTTGCTGCAGCTCCCGCTGGAGCGTCTAGTGGGGCTAGGATCTGAAAAGGGCAATTGGTCAAATACATCAGTCGCGGTGTATATCAGATGAGTGTATCAATGCAATGTATAGATGCAGTGTTTGAATGCAGTGTATCAGATCAGTGCAGTGTGGAACAGATTACTGTTAAAATGCTAATGTATTAGCAGAAAGTTTTATGACATGAAGTGTGAACTGAAGGAAATTACCGGAATCCTATATAGGCTGAGCAGGTTCATGCTCCTCTCGAGAGCCTTCCCGATGTACTCCATAGATGCCTGCAAGTGCGTTGAGAATATCAGTGTTCTATAAAGCATAGCTGAAATGAATTGAACATACAAAATGTAAAGTGTGGTACATACTGGAGTCGGGCCTCGAACCCTGACAAGCTCATGCCTGGCTAGTGCAGGCTCAGTGGGGATCTGGTGAGCCTCCCCGGTATGCAGCCAACAGGTGAGTGTGGTTGGCAGCTCTGGCCACCCCATTCTCTGTCTCGTCCGAGCATCTCTCCTGCCACGGGTCCTGGTCACCCTGGCCCCTCTGCCTCTCTCTCTCATAGCTGGAGCCCTCACTCTCTTGCCTCCACGAGCGCCAGTCAGAGGTGGCATAAGGTATGTCTGGATGAACGCTGTGTAATCACCCTCGACTCGAAAAAAGTTGGCGTCCCAGCCTCTGGTGAAATCAATCATCTCCTAAAAAGTGAATTTCTCTGTGGCTCTCATATATGTCGGAGGTGGCATAGGAACTACCGGCTCGGGCAAGCCGATGGTCTAGCGTAAGAATCGCTCCTCTAAGAACCATGCCCGACAAACTGGGCCCTCGAGCAGAAGTTGGAAGCGGGAAGCCTCTCGAGCACCAGCGAACTGATCTCTAACTCCCTGAGGCATCATCGTCCAAGGCTGCCAAGTGATCTGTAAATAGAGAATGTGTAGATTGTTAGCTGTTATCAAATATTACGATATGAATTAGAATCAAAGGAAAATGGAAATAACAGTGAATCTTGAGTTACCTTGGCCGCGGTCACAGTGTCGAAGTATTAACGGAAGAATGGTAAGGACTCTCGGGACCTCTGCTGGTATCTCTCATCATATTGGTGAGAGTATGGTATGATAGACGGCATCTCCACCTCTGGCTCTGGGGCAAATGTCGAAAAGTAAGCGTACACCCATAGCTGCAGAAAGCGAAAGGGCAACAGTGAGTATACAACAGATAAATACAAGTAATGCGAAAAGCAGAGTATATGTGTCATGTCCAGAAAAATGCAATGTGCAGGGAATGCAGGATACAGGGTGTGTAAAGCAGAAAGTAGACTGTGTGCGTGCAGTGTATAGGAAATGCCAAGCAGAAAGCATGATAGGAAATGCAAATAGAAAAGTAAATCATACCTCCCAAGCCCTCCAGTAGCCTCCAATCAGATGTCTGCTCCTGTGGGAGGTCGAGCTCATGTATTCGTATAAGGTGGCCAGGCTTGCACTGACCCAATCGTAGAATCGGACACGGGACAAATCCACCAAGGCGCTCATGAGATATAGCCCGACAGTGTTCACCCGATTGGCAAACAAGGTAGTGCCAAAGAGGAACATCAAGAAACCTCGGGCATACTGCTCGGTCTCCTCTCAGGTTGTTGGTGTTGCCCCTTTGTAATGATCTGCAAACCTGGTGTATTGGACCATCCCTGATTGAGAGATAGATGGGCATGCCCCCAGTAGATAAATCTAGGTGGACTCCCACTCACCTATATCCATTATCGTAAGGAATCGGATGACCCCCCACCTCTGTGCCAGTGAGCATAGAGAAGTTGAAGGGAGTCATCGTCATTTCCCCTGCGGTAGAGAAGTGAAAGGGATCAGTGGTATCCCACCACCTCTCTACCAAGGCACCCAGAAAAGACCAACTCGCTATGAGGCGTAAGAGTCCCATGCAGAATGAGCCAAAGTCGGCCTTGTCAATGATATAGTGAACATCGTCAAGGAGCTCCATGTACCACTCCCTCGCGGAGGTGGTCCCGTATCCTCTGATGGTGTATGAATCCCCCTGTGATCAGAACAAGCAGATGAAAGGCAGTGTAAGTAATACAGTGCAAGAGTGTGATTTAAGCAAGCAATGCAAGGTACATTGGGAAAATGTAATAATGCAGTGTATACCTTAGAGGCCCCATAAGATAAATGAGACTCCGGCTCGCGTAGTAAGAGGTCCTCTAGTGCGCCTCGTGCAAAGCCCTTGAACTGACGAATGCTATCTGGTGGTAGCACATGTATCTCAAGATGATATGTCGCCAGGTCAAAAGGTTGAATGCTGAGTGGCAATGGCTCAAGCTCTGTCATGTGGGATGTCGTCCGCCATCTCGAAAAAAGATGAGAAAATGGTCAAAAATGGGAAAATGGGTGGAGAATGCCAAAGGTCAACAAAAGTCAACTCTCAGAGAGGGAAAATGGCAGAAAAAGTCAAAGCCCGGGAAAGGCACTAAATCCAAAGAAAACTCGAGGGAAACAAACCTCAAGTGGTGAAAATAAAGGAAAAGGCACCGAAATCGACTTTTAATCGGTTCAACACGGAGTAAACTACGAGGGTTTAACGAAGAAAATGTTTATGGGGAGTCGGAAAATAGGTATAATGCTCGGATTTAAGGAGGAGGAAGGTCTAGAGAGTGGGAGAAGGGATTTTCGGACTTGAGGTTGTGAAGAAATGAGGTTTGGGGGTCTATATTTAAAGACCCAAGGTGAAATGTCCATTCTGCCCTGAATCTGCCATCGGTAGCCGACAGACGCCATTGGTGGCCGACAAGACTAATTAGTGGCCGGCAGTGCTTAGGGGTGGCCGATGGGTGGCTGACATCCTTCCCTGGTGGCCTTTCAGTTCCTAGTGCTCCTATTTTGGTGTTTTTCTACTGTTTTGGTCCCTGTTTCCTGAGAGGTGCAAGGAAAAATTACTATCGAGCTTGAATCCACTTTGCAAAGGCTTCAAACTGTGTTCTCGGTGATCATTGTTTGTCTCTAATTGGACGAAGTGTATCCTTTTTGTATCCTTCTTGTATATTGCAACCCTTCTGCGAGGTAGACAGAAGAGTTGCTTTTCAACTTGTCACCTTAGAATGCATTTCCATTCTTGCATGAGTTATGCATTCCTTCATTGAATATGTGAAGCGTGCGTCATGTATTTTGTACTTTAACATAGAGCGTGCTTTTAATTGTGCGTTGAACATCTGTTTTGTACTTTAGTGTGGAACATGCTTTTGCATAAGATATGCATTGTCGTTATTTTGCATAGAAAATGTCTGTATCTATTGCATTGTACATGCTCTCATGTTTATATGGAAAATGTTCACATATTAGTGTGTATTGCATTGTACATGTTCTCATGTTTGCATAGAATATGCATGTTGCATCGTATTGCATTGTACACGCTCTCATTTACATAGAAAATGTTCGTATCTGTTGCATAGAACATATGTTTGCTATTATTGCATGGAATATGATTTTTGGTGTTGCAAAGAATATGCTCAAATTTTCGTTGCATAGAATATGCTTCTATTTTGTTCCTTGCATGTTGTGCATGAAACATGTCCCTAACATTGTGTCATGGTTATTCGTCTTGCATAGAACATGCACTCTTGCTATGTTATGCATGTTGAGTTTCGTTCTTATGAAAGCACGATATTGTATGTATGGTTCATTCAAAGCTGGTGCAACCAAACTATATTGTATGTATCGTTCATTCAGAGGAATTCCAAGTGAGATTATTCATATCCCTCAAACTCCTTGTTTTGGTTAGAAGCATTCGTGTATGCCTGGTGCTTACACCACTCCTTGTTGGTTAGAAGCATTTGAACGAGTTCCGGTGTTTACACCACTCCTTGTTTTGGTTAGAAGCATTCTGACGAGTTCCAGTGATTACACTACTCCTTGTTTTGGTTAGAAGCATTTGGACGAGTTCTGATGTTTATACCACTCCTTGTTTTGGTTAGAAGCATTCGGACGAGTTTCGATGTTTACACTACTCCCTTTCCCCTCTCGCATGTGACGCATAAGGACGCTTTCGATTAGAAACATTTGAGTACGCCCGGTGTTTACACCATCATTTTCTCCTCTCACGTGTGGCGCGTCAGGACACTTTGGTTAAAAGCATTCGGACGGGTTCCAATGCTTATACCACTCTTTGTTCTGGTCACATACATTTGGACGTGTTCCAATATTTATCACTGTTCCCTTTGGTCGGGAACATTCAGGTGTGTCCCTGGGTTTATACCATATCTCTCCTCGCGTGTGCCATGCATTAGGATCCTATTTGACACCTCAGGTGCGCCTGATGGTTGTGTTGTTCTTTGCCTTTCCTGCATGATGTATAGTTAAGATTGCATAATTTTCTTACATCCTTTTCTGCATGAAATATAGTTCGGCTTGTGCTTTTCATGTGTGGCGTGTTTACTTACTTTTGTTCATGTTTGAGTTTGCTGTACCATGTTTTGGTTTTTTCAAATGTAGCATTTCTTTGCATAGCACTTGCATCTAGATGTTTCATTACAGCCTTATTGCATGATCATAAGTTATATTCTTGCATCATGCATATCATTTGCATCTTGCTCCAGAACTACACTGGCTTTATTCCTTGCAAAGGGGATATGTAGGCAGCCTAGGGCGCAACCGTTCTTTGTTTTGCTTGTCTGTTTGTCCAAGTCTTTGGCCTTGTTAAAAATGGGTCGTCTCTAGGCTTTGACATTCACTCCCATCATTTCATGACTTCCGAGTTCTGTCAAAGAAGGGCAACTGTAAACACCCCATTTTTGACCGTCCTCGAGACTTGGACGTCGTCATTTGAACACTCGATGATTTTGTATGCTCATGTTCGTTTTGAGTACCCGAAGATCTTGGCCGAGCGCCTCGTCTTTGAGTCTTCGAACCTTATCTTCTTTGTGCTTGGTTGTGGACCAAGAGCTTGTTGTTTCAAGTCTGGAGGAGATGGTGGCTTGTCGGCCAGCCCTATAGCCTATCGGCCATGACTTGTGCCTGTTGGCCATCAGTGGTGGCCGGTCGGCTATGTTGGTGGTCGACGGCCAATTCTCTCCTTTTTCAGATATTTGTTTGCTAGCTATGCCAGCTGTTGTTCACTGAAGTGCATCTCCATACACGTGTATGGTAGGATGATTTCGAGCTTCAACCTTGGTTTTCTATATATAGGGGGTGCTCTTCCCCATTTGGAGGGGTTAGAAAATTTGGATCAAATTTCTCTCTCTCTAGAATTCTCTCTCTCTCTCTCTCTCTCTCTCTCTCTTTCTCTTCTTATTTTGTGCCTTAAAGTCTTGTTTCTCTACACCATTGCACATCAACCCTTAACCAAACACTCTTACCATTGAGCTGAGGTTCTTTGGAGTCTATTTTGAGCTCTTAAAGGAGGTTTGAGCTGGAATTTGGGGCGGTTTTGTGCTTGAGCTTCAAGAGGTAGTTCACTTGCTTAGAGTACTTGCTTTCACTACTTATTTTGCCATCCTTTTGTATTGTTTTTTAGCTGATTTTCAACTCCAAAAAACTCTATTTTTTGAGGCTTAACATGATAGTTTGAGGCTATTTTGTGCTAGGGGGTGATCCACCCTTGTTGTTGCTTAATTATGTAGACTTTTGCACCATCTTTTAGCATATTCAAATCAAAATTTTTGGGCCTTTAAACCACTGAAATTCAAAATTATTTTAGTGGCAAAAACCTTGTTTTGAAGTCCAAAATTGGAGGGGTTAGCCTCCCCTCCTTGTGTCTTGTTTGCATGCTTAGATAGCTTAACATGTGAGCATGTTTTTCTAGCATTTTGTACCTTAATCTCAGCATGTTTTTGTTACTGTTTTGACTGGTTTCAGCTCTGTTTTGAGCTGGTTTGGCCCTTTGAGGCTTGTATTGTGTGGTTGTAGTGTAAAGAGGCTTTACTAGCTTAATGTTTTAGGCTTTTTAGCATGAATTGCATGAGTTGCTTGCATGCTATAGTGTCATTTTGCACTCCATTTCAGCACTGAAATCTCTGCAATCTCCCTTTATTCTTCACTCTTTCATTTATTTTGAAAGTGGCTTTGAACCCCTTGTTGGCTTGAGTGTGAAGTGGAGACATTCATGCTTAATGGTTTAATTCCTTCGGGAGTTCATTACCAACGGCATGAGGTCTCTTTCATGCTCAAGACACTTGTGGTTTAAGCCTATTTTTAATTAAAGAACATTCACCTCTTTGACTAATCAATTAAAGAATGGATTAGTAAGCTAAAATGAGTAAATAAAAATGAACAAGTAAAAGAGGCAAGATAAAGCATCTTTTGTATTGCATTGCATGTGTTCGAATCAGACGTTTATTCAAACACAAGAAAAATGGGACATTTTATACTCAAAGTAATGAAACGCGCCACTTTTCTTGGTCACCATCACCCTTGTTCATACATGATAGGGTTATGGTTTTGTTGAGTCTTGTTTTGCACTTATTAAGCTTGTACAAGCTTGGTTCCTTAGCCATCATGCATGGAAATGCTTGGTTGATGGTTTGAGGGCCAAAAGTTACTCTCCTTTGAGCTTGTGTGATGATAAGGAGAGCAACAGTACACACACTCCTTGAGAATACACTGTTTTGCCTCTGTTTGCTCTATGTTGTAGCAAAAAAAGAAGTTCAAGGAAGGGATGGTGGACTGGCCACCTGTATCAGCCGACCGGCCACCAATGGTAGCCGACAACCACCATTGGCAGCCGACTGGCCATAAATGAAATTTTGCACAAGTGTGCTCCTGAGTTGGGGTAGAGGCATTTTGGAAGTTGGTGGCACTGTTGGTGTTCAAATAATGTGCAAACAGTGGCTGCAATGGCAAGGCGATGGGTTTTTGGGAGGAAACCAACCAAGCATGCATGCGTCCCTCGCCCTTGAGGCCATTTAATTGCTTTAGTTAGCTTAGAATAGCTAGTTTATTCAAATTTTGTACTTAATTAGTTAGTGTAACTAATTCTTCAATTCAGATTTGTAATATTTAACTAGCTTAGAATAGTTAGTTAATTTGTTTCAATTGTTGTAATAATTACTTAACTAAAGTAGTTAATTAGTTTTGGTTTATAATTAGTTAGCTTAATTAGCGTAGCTAGCTAGCTTATTCATTCGAACCCTCCTTCGTGAGGGCATAATATTGTAATAAGTGTGCGTGCGTGTGTGCATGTCTTCCAACCCCACGTCTTTCTCCCTTTTATTTAATCACTTTTGATGGTTAGATTAGGGACATTTTCAATTAGCATACCTTATGCTTGCATGTTTGCATCCATTCATTTGTCTTGCATGCACCGAGGCTGGGCGCATCATTCAAACTGCATTGCAATTTCAATATACTTCTTTGAATACGTGTTTCAAAGCATGCTATCAAAGTGCTGCAAATGCCATATTAGTAGCCGAGCCTATTAATTGCATTATTGCATGCGTTGCATTAGGCACTTAGCATAGTTGGGATCATGCATATTTCTAACTTGTTTTTGTTTTGGCTTGGAGTACTAGGTAAGTTTTTATACTTTAGCATACTTGCATGAGTGTGATTGCCATATTTCCATGTTTTGCATGCTTGTCATGAGGCAATATGCTTAGTTGCTAAAACTGCTTGAATGTCTGTGGAAGAAGGCTTGTTGTTTGAATTGGAACAATTCAACGAATGTCCATTTTAAGCTCACTTTGTTGTGACAAATCATGTTTTAAGCCCACTATGTTTGGTGGCAAATTCGCATTTTTAAGCCCACTTGAGGGTGGCAAATTCAAACTATTTTCGAAAACAAACGTGAGTTGAATTGTTCCAAGTCTTGCGACTAGTCTATACTTGCTTGTGCGCATCACATAGTAAGGTTAGATTAATAATTGGGATAAGAGCGCATAAGGTTTATAAAATGACATATCATGATTAGTAGAAGCTGATCTTTGATCAGGCGAGCGGGGGTGCTCATTTCAGGATCTTCCCCTCTCGTACCCAAGTTCCCGAGCCGAGGCAACTTTGGTGATGACGGGCACGTGACCTTTGGCATAAGTCAGTGTTTCCTAAATTTTTTCAAAAATAAAATATTTAGGTGGCAACTTTGTATCTGGCAAAACAGTCCAATTTGGCATTATTTGATTTAAAATCAAATTTCCAAAAAGGTTTGCCGGATTTGGACTCTTTGGTGTTTATCAGTTTCGCATTGTACTTGTGACACTAGATTCAGAACCACAGGTAGAGTCCGAACTATGAGGCCTTCTTTTCAAACCCTTTCTGAAGGTGGGGGCGCGGAGAAAGGCGAGTCTATAACCCGCCATGTTTGTGAGCTTAATTAATAAGATTTTTACTCCGTACTTGGACCAATTTGTGGTGGTTTTTATGACATTCTAGTCTATTCACTGCCTAAAGAAGAACACAAGCAACACTTGAGAGTGGTTCTCCAGGTTTTAAGAGAAAACCAGTTGTACGCGAAAACAAGTAAATACAAGTTCTGGTTGAAGAAAGTCAAATTTTTGGGACACATTGTGTCTAAGCACGGGATCGCAGTGGACTCAACCAAGGTAGAAACAGTATTAGATTGGAAGCAGCTAAACTTAGTATTCGAAGTTCGCAGTTTCTCAGGGTTGGCCGATTATTACCGATGGTTTATTCAAGAATTTTCCAAACTGGCCCAGTCGATGACTCGTCAAAAAAGGGTAAAATACAATTGGGATGAAGCATGTGAACGATCCTTTCAAGAACTCAGGAGATTGACTAGTGCCCCAATACTCATCATTCCTTAGTGAGACGTAGGATATACAGTGTATTGCGATGCGTCTAAGGATGGGCTAGGTTATGTGTTAATGCAAAATGGGAAGGTGGTAGCTTATAGCTCCAGGCAACTGAAATTGCATGAAAGGAATTATCTAACACACGATCTAGAGCTGGCAGCGATGGTTTTTGGGTTAAAGCAATGGTGTCATTATCTGTATGGTGAACAATTTGAGATTTTCACGGACCATAAGAGCTTGAAGTATTTGTTCACACAGAAGGCCTTGAACATGAGACAAAGACGGTGGCTGAAATATCTCGAAAATTACCATTTTACTCTATCTTATCATCTTGGCAAAGCTAATGTGCTAAGTCGCAAGAACCGGGGGATTATTGTTAGCCTGGTACTCAAGGAATGAACATGGTTGGAACACTTAATGAGTTCGGAGTACAGATGAAAGCTTAGAGCGAGAAGGTATACCTTGGTGCTCATGCTGCTACGCCTAAATTACTAAAAAAGGTTATGGAGTCACAGAAGTATGATCAGGAGGTGGTGTTCATAAAAATGCGAACAGCATTTGGCGATCCTATACCTGATTGAACGATTAATTCGAATGAAAGTTTGAGACATCAGGGCAGAGTGTTTATGCCACAAGATGAGCCACTTAAACAAAAAGTTCTAAAAGAGTTCCATCATTCGATGTTCACAGTACACCTAGGAGGGACAAAAATGTACCAAGACTTAAAATGCCAATACTGGTGGAACAGAATAAAGAAAGATATGGCTCAATTCATAGACAGATGCCTTACGTGTTAGCAAGTAAAGACAGAACACCAGCGACCTGGAGGAATGTTTTAGCCTTTACCGATATTAGAATGGAAATGGGAGCATGTAAGAATGGACTTCGTCACTCGATTACCTAGGTCACCTAGGGGACACGATGTTACATGGGTCATTGCCGATCGTTTGACGAAAACTGCACACTTTTTGCCATATAAAATCTTAGACACTTTGACATCGCTGAGTCATCTCTACATTAAAGAAATTGTCCAACTACACGAAATTCTTGTATCAATTGTGTCAGACCGAGACCTGCGTTTTACCTCCCGATTCTGGGGAAGCTTACAAGAAGTGTTGGGGATTGAATTATGATTTAGTACTGCCTTTCATCCTCAAATTGACAGACAGTCGGAACTCACCATTCAGACTTTAGAGGACATGTTGAGAGCTTGTGTGATGGATTTCAAATGGAGATGGGAGCGACACCTACCATTGATAGAGTTCACGTACAGCAACAGTTTCCAAGCCAATGTTGGCATGGCTCCATTAGAAGCACTGTACAGTCGGCCCTACAGATTACCAGTTTGTTGGACCGAAGTTAGAGAAGTGAGCCTATGGGGCCCAAAGATCGTGCAAGAAACTATAGAAAAAGTGAAACTTATCCGACAAAGATTGGTGGTAGCTCAAGATGTGTTATGCGGAAAAAAGAAGAAGACCTCTAACTTTCGTTGCCAGTGATCATATTTTCTTGAAAATTCAACCTCGCCGAGGTATCATTCATTTTGGAAAGAAAGGAAAATTATCACCTCAATATATCGGACCCTTCGAGATACTTCAGAAAATTGTTGACGTTGCGTACAAATTGGCTTTACCCCCGCAATTGGCTAGAGTACATGATGTTTTCCACGTATCTATGCTAAGGAAGTACATAATGCACCCTTCTCACATCATCAACTGGGAAGAAATTCAACTCAACGAAGACGCTACCTTTGAGAAAGGACTAGTAGCAATTATGGATAGACAAGAAAAGAACTTGTGAGAGAAGACAATTCAACTTCTTAAGATATTCTGGCGTCACCATGGTATTGAAGAGTTTACCTGGGAATGTGAAGATGCGATACGGGCAAATTATCCATAACTATTTGAGACGTGTGGTATGATTTGATTTCAAGGACAAAATTTATTTAAGGGGGATAGGTTGTAAAGACCATAACTTTTGGTAATTACACTTGAAACCCTAAGACTTAGGTTAACAGCATTTTAGCCCGTAGTTTTGTAAAAGTCTGCAAAATAGTCCAATAAAGAATAATTTTTTCGTATATTATTA
This sequence comes from Camellia sinensis, assembly GCF_055761805.1. Classification (NCBI taxonomy): domain Eukaryota; kingdom Viridiplantae; phylum Streptophyta; class Magnoliopsida; order Ericales; family Theaceae; genus Camellia; species Camellia sinensis. Next base: position 150,495,864 of record NC_138963.1, read on the forward strand.
TAATTAAATCCTATAATGCCACTTTATAATTGGAAATACCCTACCACTTGGTTTTTATTTATTTTACCTCCTAGTTTCTAAATTAATTGATACATTTTATCCTTTTTCTTTCATTTATTATTTATTTGAACATGAATATTTACATAGGTATTTATAAATATTATTTTGGGGAAAATTAGGTGTGGAACCATTTAGAAGACTTGAGAAAAATATCTAGATATTTACTAGTCTTCTACTTTCCTTAGTCATTAAGATAGAGGGTAAAATTGTCTTTTCAACCCAAACGCCTTGCCTATAAATTGAGACCTTTTCCCCAATTCCTTACTCACATTTTCAACAGCCAAGGAGAAGGTGAGAGGAGAAGATTGTGACTAGAGGGAAGTGGAGAAGAAGAGGGGGGGGAAAAAACAAGAAAGGAAGAAAAGTTGCTTTCTTGTGTTAAGGTAAGAACCACATCTCTCTCTTGTCTTCTCCATTTCTTTCACCCATCTCATCCAATTTTTGAGTATGCTCTCTTGTGTTATATATTAATGGTAAATAGGGTTTTTGGTGTATATGCAAGTGTGGGTATGAATTGGTAACTTTGTCTTGGAATTTTGTTCGAAATATGCACTACTACAACTTCTCTATTTTAAAAGAAATATCAAATGTATTTATTTATCAAATCTGAATTTAATATACGATATTTGGTGTGTTTAGAGCTGATGATAATTTTATTAGCCCCTCACTGTGTTTTTTTAGGACATGAATGTTTTGTTTCAAAAAATCTAGTCCTGAGTCTCTGAAAATAGTCCACTTCTTGCAATTTTATAAAATTTCAGAAAAATCATCTTATGTTGGTTCTTTAGTCAAAATTTAGAATTCTGAGTCCTCTTTCCTACAGAATTTATTTGGGTGAAAATCATTGGGTAGATTGAGAGGAAAGCTAGTTTTCCCAAAATGTGATAAATTTGGATAGGTTTTCGAACATTGCTTATGGATGAATTTCTGGATGTGTTGTGCAAATTTTGAAAATTGGAATTGAAAATAGACATGTTTATTGTTTCTGTACAATTTCAGCCCCTAATATGACATGGAAGTATTTTTACTAAAGCATTCTTTTTAACTCTGCAGTTCTAAAAAGTGCTGAAAATTGTGTCTTATTGGGTTATTTGTTTCTAAGTATTTCAAAGCATGCCTAATGTTGTTTGCTTGCCTTACAATACTTATGTATGATTATCATGAGCTATATTTCCTCTCTTATGTTTGCCTCATGCTTGTTTATATTACCGAATGTGACTAACTCGCTTATCAAAATATCTAATAAATGGGAAATGAAAAGGGGCTGGTAATGGGTGACATTCACACTAGTGTTTCGAAATGATTTATGTAATATACATATGAATGAGATGATTGTGATGGAATTAATACCAAATGAGTTAAGTCTTGCGCAAACGGTCTAAGTGAACCCCTAGGATGGCACGGATGTATTCAGACTCTATGCGGTGGTTTCAGGGTGTAAGCGAGCCCTTTGGTATGGTATGTGCAGGGTGTAAGTGAGCCCTAGACACGATTTGGTATGGTATGTGCAGGGTGTAAGGGAGCCCTAGGAACAATTTGGGTGTAAGTGAGCCCACTTGTTTGGCCATCCCTTTTGAGGTCCACTAGTGTCCCTACTCGGTATATAACCGGTGTGGGCATAGGTGGTAAGGTCTACAAAGCAGCAAAAGGGAGAGTTCTGAATAGTCTAGTATCCAATCCTTTGAGGTTAGGAGGAAGGATCACTTTGGAGGATTCTAGATGTCTAGTCTAACTACTAATTCAGAGAACCTTATTGTAGTATTGTTTTATGTGTTACCCGATTTGTTGATAGAAGATAAGAGAGTGTGTGCGTTTTTACTGGGCATACCAAGCTCATGGTGTGTCATGCAAAGTAATGAAGCAGTTTGCAATGGTGAATATTATTTCGAATGCAAACAAGACGAAGTGTTTCAGCTGTGGTTCATTTGAAGACTTATTTGTTTATTTATTTATTTTTGACTTTTGGTTTGGCAATGTTTTGTAATCTTGTAATAGAACACAAATGAATTATCTGCGATATTAACTCTGGTTATATAGGTATATTAAGATGTTTTGGTTATCTATCATGTTTGTGTTGTATTATTGTACTTATTTGACGGTCTCAGATTTTGGGGCGTCATATCGCTCGAGCAAACATTTCACTGCTCAAGCAGTGAACGTAATCTCTCAAAAGTTTTGCAGGTCTACAGTGAAAATACCGGGAGCCTTGCATCTCTACTTGAGCGACCACTTGACCACTTAAGCGGCTATCCTAGACATAGCAAGTTACACAGCACAGTTCCTAAGGCATTCCTGGCACATCAACCTTATTTTCATATGTAACCATTTAAGTAAATACTTTAATTTAGCCTTTTACATTTATATTTCATTTACTTAAGTTTACAATGTAAATAAGAAAATACCCCCCATTTGGATTCAAAGGGGGGAAAAAAATACAAAATCCAATTAAATCAAAAAGTGACTCCCCCAATTTTAGTACAAAAATAATTTTTCGACTGAAATTTTTAAGTTTGACGTTGAAGTAAAGAAATTAATACATCGTAAAAAATTCCAATAAAATCAAATTAGACTATTTAATGTATAAGGAACAACAGAAAACTTGGATCTCAACCCAAACTGTTACAATTTCTGAAACATGGGCTATGAGTGTGAGGGTTTGAAGGAATACATGTGATTGTGGGATTGTTAAGCGAAGTGAAGCTTTGATTGGTAGGAGTTGGCTAAGAAAGATGTATCGGCCTGTGGCTGCCACCACTACTCAGGGTGGATTACCAACTGATAGTGGGGATTCTATGATAACACTCATCCAAGCTCCACGTTGGAGTGATACTAAATAAAAGCTACAAATAGAAACTTATTTTATATGTTGTTATTGTTTTCCAAAAAGTAGAATTGATTCCAAAATTTTATAATTTTTTGAAAAATGATATTTTCATATGTTTCCAAAATAAGTTTTCACTATCTCTTCTCTTCCTTACCATCACTAACGACCTCGAGCACTGCTAGTGAAGAAGGTATTTCAAAATGGGCTTATTAAATTACCGAATTAAAGTGCTTTAAAAAAAAATTTGGAGGCCCAAGATCGAAAACTTTGTTTTGGAACTTAAAAATCTTAAAAATAGAGAAGGAAATACAAAATAATGCATACTTGGGCACCAACAGCTGGACCGATTGTTGGACAAATAAAAAATTTGGATAGATAAAAAATTTGTACAAATAAAATTTGAAAAGATAAAAAATTTACACAGAAAAAAATTGAACAAATAGACAAAAAAAAATTGAGCAGGTAGAAAATAATTTGAACAAATAGATGAAAATTTTGAACAGATAGAAAATAATTTTAACAAATAGTCCAAAAAATTCAACAGATAGAAAAAGTCAACAGATAAATTATGGGTGTAAAATTGAAAATAAAATATCTTTCAAAATAAGTAAAAGGACATTTCACCAAACTATTTGACAAAAGGTGAATCTGTCACTAATAAAAAAAAATGCACTGGGCCTAATGCCTTGGACAACCTCTAAATTGGATTTATCACCAATTTTCTCATTTAATTTTAAGATAAATTACATTCATCTTACCTTGAAATTATGATAAAATCATTGCATTTTTAACATTTTTTTTAAAGAATGGTCAAAATAGATTATATTGATAAAGGAAAGAGTACATAAGTTCAGATATATAACAACCATAAAAAAAAGATCAAGAAAACGCCAAGTGTGGGTAGATTCAACTGGCTGAAATTAACCAAATAAAGATAAATACACATTTTAGTAAGAAAGAGATAATGACATCATTTTTTCATTTATATAACTAACAAATTATTAATAAAAAAAGGTAAGTGTTACGTGAATTAAAACTTTAAAGGAGATCAATATAATTATGTCAAATATGTGAATCTAATTATATTTTCTTCAAACTTCAAGAGGTGAGTATAATTTTTGTTTGATTTTATTACTTCTTTCATAATTATCACAATAAATGAAAATATAAATACATCCAAGGAAGATGTGATATAAAATAGTGATACAAAATTGATAATATATAACATTTCTCAACTTTTTCTTCACTTGATCGATTAAGTTTGTAAAAATGAAAAGATAAATAAAAATTGAAAAAACTTAAAAAGATTTTAAGTAAAAATATTACAAAAAAGTGGGAGAATCAATATTAAATTAAATACAATAAAGTGAAAAAAAAAAAAAAAAGAAGAAGAAAGAAGAAGAAGAAGAAGAAGAAACGGGTGAAATTCACAATTTAATTAATTAAAATATCATATTCTTTTTTTTTCCCTTTTTTTTCATTTTTTTTAAACTATGTTTAGAAACGTATTAAATTTTTTTTAGAGGGTTGAGAGAAATGCACTAAATTAACAATCGATATAAAAAGTCAACTCATTCTTTACTTTTTATTTATTTTATTTATTTTTATGTCTTATTGTAAAAAAAATATTAAAAAAATCAATTCTCAAACAAATCATTAGTTTTTCACCATTCACCGCCCTTTTGTGGGATAATGCTATTTTAAAACATTAATTGCTCTTAGTTCACATACTTAATGTAATTTTTTTTAATACAATTTCGTCATAAAATAAAAATACCATAACAACCTTGTCTTCTGCAATTCAAACCCTAATTCTAAAACATTACAATGATCCCTCATCATTTACGCCACCTCTCTTATCCGCCATTCCTCTCATCGCCTCTTTTCTCCTCCGTCTGCGACCACCTTCCGCCATAAACTATAAACTCCTACAAACTTCCCATCTTGAACCATTCACTTTCGAGGTTGACTATAAAAGTATACGATGGATAAAAATGAGCTTGGAGTGGCTATGACAACCCTCATTCTTGTCTTAGTCATGCTCATATGAATTTACATGATTTTGTCTTGTTAAGGTTACATCTCCAGACTTGGATTTGTTTTGCCTAGTGAAGGTTCCTGTCTAGTTTTGTGCTACTATGTTTTTGCCTAAGTGTTATTTGCATGCTTTGTTCCTTGCTATGTGTGTTGAACCTAGGCCATCTATCTTTGCTACCTCACGCCTACGTCACACATTTGAACCTCTTACACCTAGGCCGTTGTGTGTCAACACCTAGGACCATCTTGGAACCACCTTGGAACCACCTTGGTTGACCTTCACCGTCACCCTGGAATATCGGCCAAGATGTGTATCATCTAGGCCGAGGTGTGCATCACCTAGGTCAAGATGTGTATCATCTAGGCCGAGATGTTTATCATCTAGGCATCGAACATCTTTAATCCTAGAACCTTGCAGCCTTGTTGCGCACCTTAGCCAACACCTAGCAATCTTGTTCCTGGACTGGTACAACCTAGGCTAAGGTGTGGCACATCTAGGCCAAGGTGTGGCATACCTAGGTCAAGTGTTATCCTCTCCTAGCTGAGGTCAGAGAGTGTCACGACCCAAACCCGGCCCTATGGGTTTAGCACCGTAACCGGCCAGTAATCCGAGATTACCGAAGGCCTGCTGAACAGTAATACAGTAAAACAGAGTACAGGGCCTGGCGGAAGCCAATACAGTAATTAAACAATGTCCAATGAGCTGTGACAGTCTGTATGCCAAAAGATTTTTCATGCATATATACATAAACAGTACAGAACTGTATATACAATCGTTCAGACTAGGGACTCCATCCCTATATAACAGTACAGAAAATATTCAGTCTATACGAACCATTCAGTTACTACAAAACAGTAAGACAGTACAGAAGGGGAATTCCTAAAACACCTCTAAGCCTTAACAGATAGGCTTAGAACCTCGCAGTGAGGCACAAAGGCTGGCTTGACAAAACTGGAGCCTAACCCACGCTCCTAGCTCCGATCTGGTGGCTGAGCACCTACATATATATATATAAACAGTGAGCTAAAGCCCAGTGAATAACATAAAGCGTAAAGGGGTTTAGAATGAATGTCCTTACAGTAATGAAAACAGTTCAATTCAATCAGTATTTCAGTTGTTCAGTACAGTAAACAGTCATATGTGGTACATCCATTAGCATAACAGTGACAGTAGGTCTTAAAAGACCGAACAGTAATGATGGCCATCAGTCAGTAAACAGTAGTGGTTCCACGAGGGAACCGACAGAGATCTCTGTAACAGTAACAGTAACAGTAAACAGTAGGTACTAAGGATGCCACAGTACAGTTCAGAAATAAAGGACATACATTCATTCAGTAATACCAGTTCAGTAAACAGTTCAGTTCAATATTCAAAAGATATCAGTTGAACATATCTTTACACAATTGTTACTCACAGAGTTCGGGCTACAGTAAGCTAGAGCGTGTCTCCCCAGTCGCCAACCCTACACAGTGAACAGATTGAACACACACTAAGCTACACAATTGGGAAAGATAACAACTTAATCCCTAATGCCTCGGTGTGTTCTACATCTATATCCTCAACAAGATGCCTTAAACTAGGCCTAAGAATGCCTAGAATGGGATGAGGATGCAAAGATGTACATTTAAAAGCATTTTCAGAAAAACAGAGTTCCGCTCGAGCGCAGGTTTCCCCGCTCGAGCGGTCATGCAACAAAGGTACACGCTCGAGCGTAAACTTTCCCGCTCGAGCGTAACGTGAAAGTACTGGATGGGTGAAATCTCCGCTCGATGCCCGCTCGAGCGTGAGACCTGACTCCGCTCGAGCGCCCAATCCTCCGCTCGAGCGTAAGGTAAAACAGTGCAGAGATACTGGATGCTCGAATTCTACGCTCGAGCGGCACTTCCTCCGCTCGAGCGGAAGTGCAAAATCTGGAAAACCCAGATTGCACCTCCAAGCTCAAAACCAAGTTGTTAACAACTCAAAACCGATCCTCTTGGGCTCATTTTCTGGAAAACTCTTATAAACACATGGAATAACATGATTCAAGCTCAATTTTGAGAAATCAAAGCCCAAGGGTGTTTAATTCAAACCCAATTTCAAACCATTTTCCAAGAACAATCCTCAAACATGACATGCATGATCTTAAATCATTTTCAAAGCTTTAATGCTGTTTCAAAAGAACTCAAACCTTCAAAAACAAGATGAACTCATGGACTTAAACATAAACATTTTATCATGAACTCAACTCCAAATTCAACCAAGAACACATGCATGCAAGAATTGAGCTTCATTTAACAACAATGAACCAAAACATGACTTAGTTCTACAATGAAGCATGAATCATGCAAGAACTAGCTTAATGGCAACAATACGAAGATGAGTTTCCTACCTTAGTCTTGTATTCAAAGTTTAGGAGCTCAAATTAGTAATCAACCTTCAATTCTTCAAACAATTCTAGCTAATTCACCATGAAACAAGTTGAATTACTCTTTTCCTCTTACCCTCTCTCTCTAGTCGTCAATGGTAAGGGAAATGGCTGATGAATGTGTATGAAATGAGACTCAAATATGTTATATTGAGTGGGCCACTAAAGGTGGCAATTTGGTAATTAAGTCCAACTCTTTAATTAGCTTGTTTTAATCTAATTTAATCATACCTAATCAGTTATCAGGTAAGTATACCCTAAATTCACATTAATTATGTGGATCATAAAACATCAATCAATTTCTAATTCGGCCGCCGACAAGGCCTTCAATTAGCAGTTTAAACATATAAGCATGAACAGATATTCATACAGTCAAACAGATAGAATGCAATTTAACTAGCATATACTCAATCAATTCGGTTTCCAATTTCAGTCAGTCAGTTCAGTACTTTTACCAGTCCAATTATCAGTCATAATCAATTCAATTTAACGGTAATCAATGGTTATCGGTAATCAATCAGTCATTAATCGGTAAACAGTATGAGGGTTGTTACAGAGAGACCTTACTTGTCCGGACCCTATGTCTTGATCCGGGATCATTGCCTTGTCAGAGTGCCCATGCCACCTTACTTGGTATACACACTTTGTCATACCCTTGTCTTTTCATTCTAGCACCATTTGAGGAGATATAATCCGGTGATGCCACGTGTCCTAGCAGTGGGTATTAGTTAGTTGGTAGCTGAGAACCCATATCATTTGACATATCTTTGCCTTGTAGAGAGAGATGCTTTAGGAAGAAGAAAAAGAAGAAGTTGTTAGAGTGAGAACTAGATTTCCAAGCTTGATTATTAGAGTTTGAACCATTGGATTTGCATTTTGAGGTTAGATTCTTGATCTATTCTTGTTGTTCTTTATGGTAATCTTATCATATCGCATGATCTAGCATGATTCATGAGCCATGCATTGATTTAAAGTTTTGTTTTAGAAAGAGAAAGTAATGTTCTTGTGTTCTTGAAAGAAAACCATGTTTTGATCCGAAAGTTTGTATCAAGTTCCATGTTTTTGTGTTTGTTTTCTTGAAATCTTCAAGTATGGGTACCCAAGTCCATGTTTTGAGCTCATATCATGAAATCTCAGATTTTGAATAAAAAGTATGATTTTTGGCATTCATATTCATCATGTTCATGTTCTTCAAGAGGAAACCCAGATTTCCAGACTTCACTTTTCCCTGAGTGTGGTCAATAAGACCACTCTTGTCTAGACCTCACACCTAAGCCAAACATTGCATCTCACCTTGGCCTACCTTGCATTATCATTTGTTTACCTTAGCTTATCTTGCATGCACACATAGGCCGACCACTGCACACCTACGCCGACCACCGTACATCTTTGCCGACACCTTGTAACATCTCAATAGGCAGTCGCACACCTAGGCCAAGGAGACCACACCTCAGCCAAGAGATGTGGAACCTTGGCCAAGACCTCCTGAGTTCACCCAGCGAGGCCATTTCGGCCCAACTCATCTCTGTGCACCCATTCTGAACCTGGTTGATACCCAATATGCTTTTCCAAGAAGAAAAACAATGACTTAACTCCCAGCATATGTTTTGTTTTGTTTTGACTTGATTTTGGAAAGAAATGTCGGGATCTTTCTCACTCATTTGAAGCTTGTTTTGAGAGTGCATTGCATACCCATCTTTGAGCATCTCTTCTTATCTTCTTGAAATGCATTCGGTGGACTTTGCCATTTACTTGTTGGTATTGGATTCTTGCCTTAAGCCCTACGTCCGAAGAGCTATTGTGAGTGGTATCTTTAGTAAAGTTATGTTATAATGTTTTGATAAAAGCTTTGCTTTGTTTTGGAAAAGTATTTGATCAAGTATGAATGATTATCCATTAGTTTTTGTATCAAGTATTATCTTTGTTTTGATCACATTCTTGGAAGGTCCTTTCGTGCTAGAGGATGTTAATACATGTAGCACCTACGTTTGAGATATCTCCTTTGCCACAAACGGTCATGAACGGGTGGGTTTGTCTAATCGATTCCGGCTCGGCCACTGATGGTCATGAATGGGTGTGCTTTTTATTCCAGATCGATTATTCCTTTGTTTTGTCAGGAATGTCATCCTTTGAATTATGTAGATGCTATTAAACATCGCAAGAAACTTTAAAAGACTTTGATTGATGAACTTGGTTCATCCCATGATTTGTTATAGGCTATGATATGTATTGTTTTGATAAAGATCTCGGATATCATTCATTCAAACCTTTATTACTTTTATCATTCACTGAGTTTTCATCTCATCCATTTCTCATATATATATATATATATGTATGTGATGATCAGGAAGGCAATGTCGCCTAAGCTTTGTGGATGACATGTTTTGATTCATGTTTTGTATCATCCTAAAGATCATGCTTCTTAGCTTTATAGTTCATGCTTCTTAGCTTTATAGTTCATTTCTTTTGTATGTTACAACTTGAGAAACCTTTTGATCAAGATGTAAGATGTACTTCATTTTATGTTATATTCAAATTGTAAAACCATGTTAAGATGTATGTCATTTCATTTGATCTATGCACAACTCTAATGGACTAATTTGATTTAAATTTATTGTTTCCGCACATTTATGCCCCATACGTATACTCTATTTGTCTGAATCTTTGTAAGTTAGCCTTTGGTGATCTCGAATTACTGGCCATCATGGCACCATTCTACTAGGAGCAGAATGGGGTCGTGATAGATTGGTATCGGTGTACAAGTTCCTTATAGTACGCTATTCACACACTCTTGGTCCTAAAGAGCATAGGATTTTCCTTAGAATGATGTCAGGATTGCATCTTATTGCTTGTTGTTTGACAAGGTGTGCATCATCTCAGCATGATTATTTTCTACTCGTCTACTTGTCTATTTGTTCATCTTGTTTTAAAGTCACATTTTGCATACTCTTAGCATCATGAGAAGGGGAAGACCTCCAATTAGACGAGATCATTCTGAGGACAGGTTAGATAGATTGGAAAGGTTAGTAGAGGCTTTGACCCGTGAGTTAAGGCAAGCAAGGCAACAGAACACTAGTACTACCTCTACTCAAGCTGAGCAGACAAATGACCGAAATGCAGTTCCACCTCCACCTCCTCCAGTACCACAAGTGCCTTCACAGCCAGCTTTATATGGGGACGACATGTTAACTTTGATCAATGAATTTAAGAAGTTAAACCCGTCGAGGTTTCATGGAGGTATAGAGCCATTAAAGGCAGAAGAATGGGTCCTTGAAATAGAGAAGTTGTTTGAAATCTTTCCTAGTACCAACACCGAGAAGGTGTCATTGGCAACATTCACTCTGGACGATGATGCTTGTAAGTGGTGGATGATGATCTGAGAAGGTAATCCGGGTTTGACTCAGCTAGATTTTTGGAGCTTATCCAAACCCAAGTTCCAACACTTAAAATGGATGCAAAACAGCCCAAGAATACAAGAAATAGATAGAAATGATGTAAGCAAAAGTAAGAACAAGATTTGCAAGCTTATACCTCTCAAAATGAAGTAAGCTTTGGTTGATGATCAAACTCACTCTTGACACACTCTCAAACTTGAATTATGCTTCTCAAGGGTCAACCAAGGTTCTAAGATGATGAGTCAAGGTTGTGTATGGTGTATATAGATGATACAAGGAAGGTAGGTTAATGCAAAGATAGCTTGCAATGGAAGAATAAGGAAGAAGGAGCTCCCTCTATGTGTATAGGTTTTCTCTTAATTGTTCAACCCCCTAAACAAAAGGTATATGGTCGTATTTATAGAATTTGAGCAAGAAAAATCATAAATATCTTAAAAAATGGATAGCTGGCAGCCTCCCACCCAGAACAGTATTTCTCGCTACCAAGGCCCGGTCGGCCCTCAATAGCCACGGCCAAGCCTCAATGCTTTCTCTTGTTTTTCTGTTTCAACCTCAGAAAAGGGTGGCACAAAGTGTACAAAATGAATTTCTTGGGTATGATCAATGGGAATATGGAAGGTTTGGAGTTGTTTCGAAGCTTAAACAAGGCTCCTTCATTGAGACCTCGAACCACACACAATACTACTTTCATCATCGAGTGTACCGAGCAAAGCACTCGAGCCTTGCGGGCGGTCAGAAATGGGGTGTCCCTAGGTGGCATCGGCAAAGGGATTGGCTTTTTGACTGAGGTGGAGACAGTACAAACTTCTGATGGTTTCGCGACTGTGTTACTACTACTAGTAACATTGGAACTGCGAACAAAAGTCTTTCTCACAGATTCTTTCTCATCTATAATGATCCCCCGTTTCATAGCATCTTCAATCTGAACTCCTATTGCATGCAAGTCTTTGAAGGTAAATAGTGAGAGCACTATTATCTTTTGTAACATCTTGTTGTGAAAGTTCCTTACCATTATTCGGATCTGGTCCTTTTCTGAGGGCCTAATAGTCATCATGGCTACCTTAGGCCTCTATCTTGATATGAATTCAACAAAGCTTTACTTTGGTTCTTGACGTGTAGCTTTCAAATCCCAGGTGGCTACCTTAATCTGTGTATTATAGGAGTATTGAGCAATGAATGTCTCAGCCAATTCTTCTCAATTTTGCTTCACCTTGTCTTCCGATTTAGCATACCAAGTAGTAGCAATTCCCTACAAGGTCCTCCCAAATAAAGACAATTTCTGGGGGCGGATCAGACCCATAGGTTTTAGAACATCTAAGAATAAACGGATATGTACCATAGGGTCTCCTAAGCTATCAAACCGGTCAATATGTGGCATTTTGAATCTTTCCGGTAATTTGACAACCGCTTCTGTATATCTGTCCTCTATATCAGGAATAGAATTGATCCCCTATGATTTTTTGAATAACTTCTCTAACTTAGCTATCTTTAGCATGGCTGGATCAAATTCGGTGATGTCGAGGGAAAAGAGTTCCTTAACTAGATGTACTAGGGCTCTAGTAGAAGCCTGGGCCAGTTCTTCTAGTTGACCAAAACTTAGGAAGTTCTCAATTGGCGAAGGTAGGTCTAGACCTGGATGATTAGCTGGTAGTGGATGGGCGGCAGTTGCCTTGGCTGTTTGTTGCATTCTAGCAATGGTGTTACCTTAAGCAGCTACTGTATGATTAATAGCATCCATGGACCGCTGGAGGTTACCGATCGTGTCCATGATATCTGGCAGATTTTGAGTCATTGCAAAAACTGAAGAATGGTTTAATAGGGTACTAAACAGAAGAGATATGAGGGATGATTAATGTAAAAGTTGCAAATGAGATCAGAGATGTGGCAGGCTCTGAACCAACTGTGCATGTTTGACCCTTTTTTTGGATGCTGGTGGAAGTGACATTAACATTGGCTAATCTTGAACAAGATCTGTAGTTTTTCAAAGCCTACCAGCACGAGTCCACAGGGTTTTAGGGGTATTAGAACTTTTCGAAGCGATGATGAACCAACTACCTAGCAAAAGAAAAACAAACAAAGAAAACAAGCATATATCAAACAAAAATTCGGCAGCGATCCGGCTCACAATACATATATTGAACATGAATCTAGCAGTATTTCGGCTCAATCTGTATCACTGATTAATGTATACTTCCTCAAACCATTCTCAACCCAATCACTAACGTATCTGAACCACTGATATGAATAACGAGCCCCTGTATTGAATCCCACACACAAAATATAGCAAATAAGGTGAACCAAAACACCCCTATGGGGGCTTAGGATTCCCTATCCTAGTTTGGGTGACGAACTAGGGATTCACTACTCAAACAAGTGGTATCACTGCATCTTAGACAAGGGAAAGCATCCTATCCTATTTGTGGAAGTTGCTAGAGTTGAGTATATAAACTAAGTCAGTCTAGTCAAAAGGGTAGCTCAGCAAAACACCTGATATACCTACCCTACCCAACACCAAAATTAAGGGAGGATCAAGCAGTATGTTGGCGGTCTAGATCCAAGGCTTATATTTCCACCGTAACAGAGCCCATATCAGGCAAGCCATCCGAGATGTTAGATGACAAATACAGTGACTTTAAGTGCACCATGCATGAAATGTAATGAATTTATATATATATATATATATATATATGAAAATAAAATCCACATTAGGAAGTTTGAGTCTTGTTCTCTTAATGTCCCCAGCAGAGTCGCCAAAAACTGTGGGATGCGTTACCAAACGCGCCCAACAGTTTGGACTTTCGATCTCTTGATCTAGTCTCACTAGTGCAATGTGAAACAAAAAATGGGAGTCCAAATCCAACAACTTATATAGAAAATGTATTTTATTGCAAAATATTGTCAGAAATGGACCACATCACTAGATTTTAGAATCGCCACCTAATCTTTTGGGAAAATTAGGAAACCCGTGATTCGTACCAAAGGCTACCGTCCATCACAACGAAAGTGTCTTAGCTCAGGAACTTACATATGAAAGGGGAAGGTCATTAATTGAGTACCCCACTCACCTGATCAAAGATTGACCTCTACTAAGTCATAATGTGGTTTTTGTAATCAATGTATATCCATATTCCATTTATTAATAATGATATCATTACTATTTAAGGCATACAAATATAGATTGCACCATCGATTTTGGTTATGTTATGACTTCATGCATTTTGAAAAGGATTTTTTGAATAAAATCCACAGCATAAGAATCATCTACATGCCAAAAAAGTTAACACAACCTCCATTCACTGGCATTCAAACAAATATCTCACTTAAGCATTTAACCTCATGATATAACAACAGATATGGTAAGGAACATACGCATACAATATGCTAAAGCTTAAAAATTCTCACCTAGTACTCCAAGGCAAGTCCTAAGACACATGTAGATATGTATGATCTTATATATAAATTACTAATGCAGTACATACATAACATGCATCTAGGAGTCCGGATGCTCGGATGTGATATGAGTATCATCTCAAGACAAGGGTTTGCGCACGTATTCATATCAAGACAAGGCCTTTCTCTCTGTCGAAGCATCGATCATCGTGTCTAAATTCACAAATTCAACAATAGTAGCACCGATATATTTGACCTCGATCTTTTTCAATGCCCGTCCATTTGTCTCCTTCATCATCTTCATCTTCTTAAGGTCAGTCTGCAAGGGAAATGGCAAAGTGAAAATCTGCCAAACTTTACCAAAATCAGACCATCACAGCTCAAAAAATTTTCTTGTCTTTTCTGACATGGCCTATACTGGACCTCTTACCCTCTTCCTTGATCCAAATGAAACTCCAAAGGAAGTACATGATACTACTTCTTCAGACCCTCCTCGAAATACCTCAACCCCTGTTTTCAACCTAGTAGTGTCACTTGACTAACTATTGGTAGCCAAGTCTGACATGAATGCTAATTCACACACACTAAATCTGTGTATAGAGACCATGACTTTAGTGTCAAACTTGTCCTGCCGATTATAAAGTCAAACAAATGATGTGCAACGGCTGACTGAGAAACTCTCCCTATTTCAGTGGATGTATCAAGATGCTCGGCAGAAGATCAACTAATTGAAAAGGCAAAACAAAGAACTGAAGAGAAGGACAACAACTATGGCCCAAACTTTGGCACCTTGTTGTTCTACATTTGACGGCCAACGGGGTGTAATCTCCTTTGCAAACCCTACAAATGTGAAAACAAGGCCTTTGAAGGCGTCACTAAAATCAATCCCGATGTAGGGTGCATGGTATCAGAGTCGAGCAGTGAAGTTACCTGCAAACGAGATTAGCCTTTGACCTTCGTCGTCGAGATGTTACCAGAATTTGAGAAAAACTACTTCTTCCTATCTTCTTTTTTTCTTTTTTCTTTTTTTGTATTTTGGTTTTTTTTTTTATTTATATTTTGTTTTTTTTTGTTAATGTAAAATAAATTTTGTTAAATGAAAATAAAATTTTATGAAAAGTAAAATTGTGTTAAATGTAAAATAAAACAAAAATAAAAATATACAAAGAAAAAATATTTAATGTAAGATAAAACACAATCGAAAATAAAAACTTTGTTCAAAACACAACCGAAAATAAAAATAAAAGAATAAAATAAACACACAAAATAAATATAAACCAAACTCTTTCCCCTAACTTAACTGACATTGTCCTCAATGGTACATACCACAAAGGAAAAGCAAAATTAGTTAAAGAGAGAAAATAATAATAATAATAATAATAATAATAATAATAATAATAATAATAATAATAATAATAATAATAATAATAATAATAATAATAATACAAAGAAGAAAAAAAGATTAGTAAAAGAATCTACCCTTATCTTACTCGGTCATAGGGAGGTATGCACTCCAAAGTTTTCCGGTCGGCTGAAAAGTGCCCTCGTTGTCACGACCCAAACCTGCCTCTATAGGTTTAGGCCGTAACTAGCCAGTAATCCTAGATTACCCGGCCTCAAAGACAGAATTAACAAAAATATTTAATTAATAACGAGGCCTGAAGCGGAAGCAGAGTATCAAAATTTGTCCATTGAGTTGTGCATACATGCTATAACCAAAAACACACACAATATATTACACCTCACACCATAATATTTGCAAACATTGATTATATATAGATACATAACCTAAGATCAAAGACTTATAACATAACAAGCTATACAAAACCAAAGCTTCTCAAGCTTGGTCAAAACAAAAACTAAGGCCTCAACGCGAAGGCTTATCTCAATAGGCTCTAACGTGGACCTTCTTGATGCTCACCTATATACGTATATATAAACGGAGTGAGTTGGAAGCCCAATGAGTAATCTCAATGAAAGGGATTAAATGAATGAGTCTCATAAGTTGTCAAAGCAATATAAAGTTCTTGACATAATTGAAGCTTGTTTCAAAAACACACAATAACAAATACAGTTTGTCAAACCTTTCATAGCTTAACTCATTGTGAAGTGCCCAAAGTCCTTATTTAACTTTTCGAAATACCATACTAAATATTCATATAAAATGACTTATTTAGGGCACCCATATCGGTGACTTATACGGAACATCATTCAGATGGCTTAGATGGAACGTCATATTGATGACTTATATAGAATGCAGAACATCACATTTGATGGCTTCTACAGAACATCACTTTGATGACTATAGAACGTCTTATACTTGTAGATTCCATATAGAATGATTACCATCGAAGTCATACAGAACAATCATCAAGATTGACATCATACAGAACGTTTATAATGGTTTAGTAACTTATACAGAACATCACTTATGGATCATAGACAAAATAGTAGTTACCGAATGATCAAGGAAAATTTTCATATCGTTGTTCAAAAAGAAACTCATTCATTCTTAGCAAATCACATTTTTGTAAGGTTTATCTCATTTTACACAATTCGGAGTTTTAAGCATAACTTTGTGTCTCGAAGTACTTATTCGAAAATCTTGTCAAATCTCATGACTTGTACCAAGTATAAGTTTCATAGACTATCGTATACCAAGACTAATTTCAAAGTAGTTCATACAAAAATATCGTTACAAAGACATTACTCACCTTGATTAATCCAATGGTCCTTTTCAATGTTCAAACTTACACATTATCATAACCATACACATATTGAAACTCAACGTTCAAACCAAATGAATCTTTCTTCTCTTTTCTAATCATTTACTTATGTTGTTTCTTAGCTTATTAATCCTTAATAATTCATAATTCATGCCTAAGAATGCTCGGAAAGAAATAGGAATGAAGATATGCACTCAAAACATCAAAACATCTTTTGAAAACATGTTAAAAATATATTGGTGGCTAGAGCCAACTTTTGGTCGCTAAAGCCATCTCAATACATATACTCAGTTCACTCGAGCCACCATTTGGTCGCTCGAGCCAACTTATGCAAACTGTAAAAATACTAGGAGCTTGCAATGTTCGCTCGAGCCACCACTTAGTCACTCAAGCAGCCAGCAAAATTTCTGGGTTTTCCATAACAGAATTCAAGTTCCAAACATGAATTATAACATGTAGAAGCTTGCATGGTTATTCCAAACTCATGAAAACACTTTGATAATTATAAAAACATCTTAGATAACTCAAATACATGATCATTCATAAATCATTTGCTCAAAACCTCAAGAATTTATCAAAATTGAACTCAAACCTTCATGCATGTGAGAATTAATTTCAAAACTCTTTTCAAGGCTTTCCAAACATAAAAGTAAGCTTTCAAAACTTATGATTCAATGATGCATACGCAAAATAAATTCCAATTTCATCATGGATCATAGAATTCAAACACCAAATGATAAAATTCTACATATTCATGCATGCATGTATAGCTATAACACTTTCTTGACATTCTTTAACAAAATACATGCACATGATCATGTTAATTATAGCAATTCTAGTTTTAGACATGGCCCCCTTGATATTCTAGACTCGGGTTTCATGGTTCTGCATTGTTGTTCTTGTTTTGTTCCTTTTCTTCATCCTTGATTTTGGCTATTGGGTTGTTTTGGTTGCGTTTGAAATAGGTTGGTAGCTTGGTTTTCAAGCTTTTGTTACCCTAAATTTTACTCCTCCGCTCGAGCATCACTTCCTGCGCTCGAGCAGGCTTCGTGAACTCTCAGTACTTTTGTAGGCATGCAAAACTACTAGGAGAGTGCATTCTACGCTCGAGTGGTCTCAACTCGAGCGGCCTTTCTTGCGCTCGAGTGATTAGTCTGCTATCTGCAAAACTACTGGGAGTGTGTATTGTGCGCTCAAGCAAGACTTCTTACGCTTGAGTGGAACAACTTATTGTGTCTGGGCGCTCAAGTGTCACTTCTTGTGCTTGAGCGGACTGTGCGTATATTAATTCGTGAAAAGGTTATTTTACATCACTTTTTCATATCTCTCTCAATAAACATTTCAAAAACCCTAGATCTAGAGTTTCTCTCTGTAAAACTCACATTCTCTCTTCTAAAACACCTAGATCCGTTGGTTTCTCTACCCTAGTGTCTTTGGGAAAAGGGTGTAACTCCCCTAGAGCTCCATTTTGGTCCAAACAAAGCTTAGTTTTGGCATCTTTGAAGTTCTTTCATTGTTTCTTTGGTCTTCTAAGCTTGAGGTAGGGACTTTCTACACTCTTCTATGGTTTTTAACTTAGCTAGTTATTGATGTTTAAGCAATATTGGAATTTGGGAGGATTTTGAACAAACCTAGGGTTTTGGTTTAAAATCAAAAGAGGGGTTTTCAAATGTATATATTAAAAATGGTTATGGGAGTAGATAAGAGGTTGTGTTATGATAAATTTGTTGATTTTGATACTTGGGGTGGATTTTGAAAAAAAATGAAGTTTGCCCTAACATGTCTCAAATAGTTATTTTGTATAAATAAATGAAATTGGTATTGGGAATGTGAAATTGGATGGAGGTTCATATAAATGGTGGAGTTGGATATGTATTATCCCTCACCTATGGAAATTTTGATAGTTTATATGTCTTGAAAATTATGTATTTGTTTAGAAATATCTATTTTGGGCTATCAGTGGAGGATAGCTATGATTGTTGTAGAAATTGCATGAGGACTAGGTGAATTGAAATTAATCCCTCATCCGTTAACATTGAATATGACTAGGTCTTTAATACATTGTAAATGTATGATGTTTGGGAAAAGAAAGGAAATGTACTCTAGGTTTGAAAGGAGAAAGGGAATGTACTCTATTCAATTCAGTTGGCCTATGCGTCCAGGGTGAAAGTCCCAAAAACTACGCATATACATGGTTGTCGATTCCCACGGACGAAATATCCGTAAAATGACAACTAGAAGTGTTTGTATCGTGGCTATGTTGGTTAAAAACCCACTAAGTTGTATGCTCAGTTTGGTTGTCTGAATGAAATGGAAATGACTCATGTATTGAGATGAAATGGATGGAGATATAAAGCTTGGCACAATATGGTTTTGTAAAAGAGTTATAGATGATTTTATCACGGGCATTGTATATGCATATTATACTTGTATCTTTGTTAATATTCATATATTGTGCTTTTTTTTTCTACTAGGCCTTGGCTTATCCTATATAGGAAAACCTTTTTCAGGTGTTGGTGATATGCGTCCTCCAAGGGCTTAGCTTGGAAGGATCGTAGAGCTGAAGGCTCACCCTTTTGTTCTTTTTTTCTTTTTTTTGATAATATACAAGCCTAGGGCTTTAATTGTGTTGAGTTTGACTCATTTTTGTTGTATCCAAGAAACTACTTGGAAAGATGTAAGCCAGTAAGGCATATGAATATCTGTGTAACTTTTGTTCCTTATTGTATCTGTCACTTTTGTATATTAAACTCTGATTAATGAAGGCGTGTTGTTTCTGTTTCAATTATACTTTTGTTTATAATAAGGGTTTGTTGTATTTATTTTGGGGCATTACAACTTGGTATCAAAGCGTACCGGGTTTGAATACTTTAGGTACGTGAGGAGTGATTCTTACCACAATGGGTTTATCTCCCTTGATAGAGATGTTTGTATGTTTGTAATGCCGTGTGATAACATGTCTATGTGGTTATGTGGGTGTGGGATTTAATTTCTTGGATGTTGATTGAGCCTATGGGCTTCTAGATGTCCTATTAGAAAAGCACTTGATCAATGTTGTTTCTAGTTGGAACTCTGGCAACATCGCGGGACGATCATCATCCATAAATGAAATTCGTATGTGTTTATGTGACTATGTGCTTATGTGGAGTGAATTACTGTTGTCCACCGCATTATGACGCGAGTGAGTTAGCTTCAGCACATTTGTAAATATGCTAATCTCTTTTGTTACCTTTATTAGAATGTCAAGACGTGGACGTGGTGGTGGTAGGCGTGGTAGGCTTAGAGGGCATGAGGTGCCTTTATCGGATAAGATTCCGGCACAGGAAGAAGAGGTTGGTCAGGTCAATGTGGCCGAACTAGTTGGTCAGCAAGCCATGGGTGTCTTAGCCCGTGAAATTGCCGGAACATTACGAGAGTCTATAGACATTCTTAGGGCTGAGAATCAAGCCCAGGCCTAAGTAGCTGAGGTAGTGCCGTCATTCTTGAAGCGGGAGTTCTTCTGGTCGAATCTGAACGAATTTGTGGGTGATCCTAAAGAGCCATTGAAAGTGAATGAGTGGTTGGAGCAAATGGTGAAATCGTTTGGGATGCTTAGCATCGAAGAGGGTGGATTGAGAGTGACCTTGGTGTCCTTCCAACTGAAGGGAGAAGTGGGCCAATGGTGGAAGTATGCGCGAGGGCGCATTAGTGTAACTTGGGAGGCTTTCATTGACGCCTTCCAGGACAAGTACTAGCCTTCCACAGTAAGGGAGAAGTTGAGAGATCAATTCTCCAAGCTTGTGCAGTTGAACACCCTGGTGGCTGAGTTTGAGGCCACATTTACTAGCTTGTCGAGGTTTGCACCAGAACTTGTGGCGACTGAGAAGCTCTATTGTTTAGAGTTTGAGAAAAGGCTGAGGACCAGGCTCATGTATAAAGTAGCCATGTCAATGATTAAAGTGTATGGATGCCTCATGGATGCAGCGATTTATCTTGAGTCTGTAATGAATATGGAGGAGTAGAGTATAAGGGGCTCCAGGCAGAGACCTTAGGATGTTTAGGGGAACAGCAAGAGACAGAAGGGTTCTAACCCACAGCAATCTCAGGGAGTTCAGTCGAGGTCCACTTTTCTGGTACCGAGTTTGGGTTTGGAAAGAAGTGGTCAGGGAGATTTTATTTGTTTCAAATGTGGTCAGTTGGGCCAAAAGTCTCCACCTTGCCCGTACAAAGGAGAATGGCAATGATTTGCATTGTCTTCGACTCGTTCTTAGAACCAGAGCCAGGGGAGAGGGCAGCAGCTCACTTGTTATCAATGTAGGCAAGCATGGCACATAAAAAGGTTTTGCCCACAGTTAGGTGGCATGCCCGGTGCATCTGGTTCGAGGCAGACATAGAGCCACCAGCCTGCGTAGTTAGCATAGGCCTCGAGGGCAAATCAGGGAGCCTCTTCAGCTCAGTTAGTGCATCAGGCTTATGCTTCGAGAAGTGAGCTGGTTGAGCAAAGACCTATAGGGCGTGTGTATGCTGTTACCGTGCCAGACCTAGTGCCAGTGCCTTCGGTAGTGAGAGGTACTTTCTTGTTATGCAATTTTATTGCTAATGTGTTCATTGATATGGGTGCATCCCATTCATTTGTCTCGTCTGCACTTGCATCAGCTTTGGGGTTAGAGTTGGCTCGATTAGTATCTCCTCTCAGTGTAGAATCACCTATGGGTAGAGAGATTGTTTTGGAGCAAGGGTGTCGGGGTTGTGATATAAAGGTTGTCGTTCGCCAACTTCCTTTTGCTTTTGTATTGATTAACATGTCGAGTTTTGATGTTATATTGGGTATGGACTGGTTGTCTTTATATCGGGCTGTTATAGATTGTTACCATCAAAGGGTTACCGGCGATGATTGTTTTTATTTTATGGGAGACAAAACTGATAGAATTTATCCCCAATTGTGGAGTAAGCTTAGTTTCCTTCTTACAAATCTCTTGGGTAATGAGTGCGATGAAATCTTAGTTGAGTTGCCAAGGGTAGTTTGTGAATACCCGGACGTGTTTGCTGAGGATCTCACTAGTTTACCACCTCACCGAGAGATTGAGTTTTCTATTGACTTAGTGTCTGGCACGGCACCGATTTCTATGGCTCCATATAGATTTGCACCCGTCGAGTTGAGTGAATTGAAGATACAACTCCAAAAGTTGCTAGATGAGGGTTTCATCTGCCCTAGTGCTTCACCTTGGGGAGTACCGGCTCTCTTTGTCAAAAAGAAAGATGGCACTTTGGGATTATATATCGATTACCGAAAATTGAAATGAGTGACTATTAAGAACAAGTATCCAATGCCTCGTATAGATGACTTATTTGACTAGTTGAAGGGGTGTTGTTGCTTTTCTAAGATAAATCTGAGATCGGGTTGTCATTAGTTAAGAGTAAAGGAGGAGGATATCCACAATACAGCATTTCGTACGTGGTATGGCCATTATGAGATCTTAGTGATGCCTTTTAGGCTAACCAATGCACCAGCCATGTTTATGGATTTAATGAACTGAATCTTCTGTGAGTTCCTAGACTGTTTTGTAGTTGTCTTTGTGGACGACATCTTGATTTACTCACCCTCTGAGGAACACAAAGAACACTTGCGGGTAGTACTTGAGTTACTTAGAGCCCACAAACTTTATGCCAAGTTTGGGAAATGTGAATTCTGGTTGAGAAAAATAAAGTTCTTAAGCCACGTGGTATCCGGGAAAGGGGTGACTGTAGATTCATCCAAGATAGAGTCAGTACAAGATTGGGAACAACCCAAGAATGCTTTTGAGATCCGTAGTTTCTTGGGGTTGGTCGCGTATTTCCGTCGGTTTGTGAAAGATTTCTCTAGATTAGCTTCGCTGCTAACTAGACTGACGAGGAAAGGCATTAAGTTCATGTGGAACGAGACTTGTGAGAAGTCTTTTCAAGAACTTAAGGTTAGGTTTACCACTGCTCCAATATTGATTATTCCGGAGAGGGGTTTGGGTTATTCAATGTATTGTGATGCTTCAATGAAAGGTTTGGGTTGCGTTTTGATACAAGAGGAGAGGGTAGTAGCCTATGGCTCGCGGCAATCAAAAACACATGAGATGAACTACCCTACTCATGACCTAGAATTAGCGGCGGTGATCTTTGCCTTAAAAATTTGGAGGCATTATTTGTATGGTAAGAATTTTGATGTATTTTCTGATCACAAGATTCTGAAGTATCTGTTTACACGGAAGGACTTAAATCTAAGGCAAAGGAGGTGGATGGAATTTATAGAAAATTATGATTTTGAGCTACATTATCACCCGGGAAAGGCCAATGTTGTGGCCGATGCTTTAAGTAGGAAATCCATTGGTAGAGTGGCTAATGTTGCCATCTGGAAATGGGAGATATTGGGTGCTATTGGTGAGTTTGACTTGAATCTTAGCGAGTCTGTTGAGTCTGCAACCTTATTTTCGGTAGTTGCACAACCTACACTTGTGAATCGAGTGATAAAAACACAAAAGGGTGATCTTGAGATAGAAACCCTCCGGGAAACGATTTTTAGTGAAAAGGTAGAGAAGGGCTTAAATGTGTATCCCGATTAGAGTGTTAGATACCGTGACTATCTTTTCGTGCCATAGTCTTGTCGAGAGGAAGTACTCCGAGAGTTTCACCATTCACGCCTTGCAGTGTATCCGGGAGACACAAAGATGTATCACGACCTTAGTCTCTAGTTTTGGTGGAGGGGAATGAAGAAGGATGTGGTCGTGTTCGTATAAAAGTGCCTTACTTGTCAACAAGTGAAGACTGAATAATAGAGGCCAACCGGTTTATTACAACCCTTGCTGTAGACACCCCATTTTTTACCGTCCTCAAGACTTGGACGCCACTATTTGAACACTCGGTGATCATCCTTGTTTGTGATTGTCTTGAGTTCCCGGAGGTCTCAGCTACGCGCCTTGCCTCGGGATCTCTTGACTCAACTGTTTTGTGTTTGGTTTTGCACCAAACACTTGTGTTTTTGCTTTGGAGGGTAGGAAATGGCTTGTTGGCCATCCCACACTCCACCGGCCATGGCTTGAGGCCACCGGCTGTTTTTTGTTGCCATCGGCCAAATGTTTGGCCGACCGGCACTCTAGATGGTCGACCGGCCATCTATTTTGGTCAAATTACATTTTTGGCTGGCCGACCACTGTTCATCTGCTTTTGCAGATATTTTTATGCCAGCTGTGCTAGCTGGCATACACTTTGCTCCCCTCCATGCACGTGTATAGAGGGATCTCCCTCTTGACTAGCTTGTTTGGAAAGCTTTACAAGAGGGATTGTCTACAAGAGGAAGCCTCTTCTCCCTCCATTAGGGTTACAACATTTTTTCAGAGAGCTCTAAACTAGGGTTAGGTCATAGTGTATTTATCCTATCTCTATATCTCTCTCTCTTTGCCTTAGTGTGTGTTTGTTCTTAGTTTTGCATTCAAACACCTAGTGTTACACCTTACCTAGGCTACTGAGGTGCTAAGGAGTCATTTTCAGAGTTTTGGAGCTGGTTTGAACCTAAGGAGGCTGCTGGTCTTCCATTTTTGAAGAGGGTCTACAAGGGTAACAACTTTTCCCCTTTATTCCCCATTTTTGCATAGCCTTTTTACCAATCTTGCACCTGTTTTTAGTCTTTGTGTATAACATATAAAAGTCTTGTTTTTACCTGCCTAAAATAGTTGTTTAAGGTTGCTTTGAGCTTTGGGGTTGTTTGACCCCTCTTAGGGCTTGTTTGGCCCCCCATTTTGTGCCATTTTGGTGAGCTCTGGGACCACCTTGTTTGGACCTCCTCACCACTGAAATCTTGAGGGATTTTAGTGGTGAGGATGGTGGTTTAAGGTCCTAAGAATGAGAGGGTCCCCTCTCCTTATTGTCTTCAACATGTGCCATTTTAGCCTCATGTGTGAGCACCATTCTTGAGTTCATGTTGGCCATGTCTTAAGTGTTATTTGTGCTTATTTTGTCATGATATAGCACTGTTTTAAGGTGGTTTAGGCACACCATGCTTGTTTAGCATACATGTCTTATAATGCCATCATTTGCCTTAACATGTACTTAGCATGTAGATTACCATGCTTGCTTGTTTTGGTCAAGCTTTGTGAAGCTTTTAGGCTTGTTTTGCCATGCTTAAGGTCTGATGTAGGTTGCCTTAGCCATGCTTGCCATGCTTTGTTTAGCCTCTTTGCATTCTTAGCTTGTAAGCCTCAAGTGTATGAACCATGAGCATGTATTACTTGCATTATTCTAGTGGTTTGGAACCATTTAACATGTCATTTCAGTCCTCATGACATGCTTGCATGCTTGTATTTGATGCCTCTTTAATATGTTAAAAGGTTGTTGTCTTATGCCCCTTGTTTAGGCCCTTGCGCATGCTTGCATGTTTAAGCCATTTAGATGCTATCTAGATGTGTTATTGGCTTTGTCTTAATATGCTAAAACTCTGATTTTGGTTTCTTAATTCATGCCATGTTCGATTTTGCTAAGTGTAGTTCAATACACCTTTGGCTTGCCTTGAATTTTGGCTTTGCTTGCATGCCTTGTTTGTCTTGTCTAGTTGGTTTGGCACCTTTCATGACTTGATTTTCAGAGCTTATAGTGCATGCCATTTGTCCATGTTTTCATCCTCTTAAGTGTGCTTGAGAGTTGCTCTTTAATGCCTAAGTGTTGGTCCTTGTGTGCATGCATGCTTGCATGTTATTTGGCCCTCATTCTCTTAGCAATTGGCCACGGTTTTGGGCTTAGTATAGAGCTGCTCAAATTAGTTTAAGTCCATTATTCGCATCTTGTTGCATGCTCGCCTTGTGTGTTGTTGCATACTTGTGTGTTATTACATGTTTAGGTTGTTTAACATGTTTGCTCCATGTGTTGTTGCATGCTTGAACATCCACATTGCATCTTGCACACTTGTTGGTTTGCATTGCCTCATGCCTTGCATGCTTGCTTGCATAGGTTGTATGCCTAGTATGCATTGTGCATTGCATGCCCATGTTGCATACTTAGTTAACATGCCTAGGTTGCATTGCATTGGCATTCATGCTTTGCCTCTTGAATTGAGTATGATAGAGGTTGAGCCTCACTTGTTTGTTTGATGTTCATCTCATTTGAAATCAAAGTGCATACTTGGTTTCTTGGGCCATCACGCATTGAAATACGTGATTGGTGGTCCGAGAATCGAGAACCATGTCCCTTTAAGTCATAAACATGATAAGGGATTTGTTGGTGCACACATTTGCATGAAATGCATTGCCATGCCTTGTTTTGCCCTCTGCTGCTGTCAAAACAGGTTCTGCAGGATGTTTTGGCCGGTCGGCTACATACAGTGCCGACCGACCGACAATTTGTGGCCGATATCTCCACAGGTGGTCGATGACCATTCCCCATGGCCGGTGACCATTTCTCATGGCCGGTGGTGTTCCACAGCACTCAGAGAAGCAACCTTGGTGTTTGTGAAATTTCCAGAGGTGCCAAACAGTAAAAACAGAGGCAACTTGTGCATGGCAGTGGACTTCCGAACGGAACTGAACATGCATTACATTGGGCCCTCTTCCCGAGGTTGTTTACTATTTTATTAGATTAGTTAATTTGCTTAACTAGTTTAATTTGTCTGTAATAATTAATTAGCTTGTAGGTTAATTAATTGTATTATTCTTTTGGTCCCTCCGAGCGAGGGCGAATTTGTAATAAGTGTGGGTGCGTGTGTGCATGCTTTCCAACCCCCACTTCTTTCTCCCTTTTACTTACCTGCTTTGATGGTTAGTATTAGGGCATATTTAATTTAGTATACCTTATGTTATGCATGCGTGCATCATTCATCAGTATTGCATGCACCGGGCTCAGCGCATCATGCTAACTACATAAGTATTTCAAATCTAACTTGAATATGTGCATTAAATGGTTGCATTTCACATGCCATCTTAGGATTAGCCGAGCCTATCCTAATTGCATTCTGTATGCGTTGCATTAGGCACTTAACATGGACTTGGATCATACATTGATTGCTAACGAGTTCTTTGTTTTGGCTTGGAGTACATTGTAAGTATTTTGTGCTTTAGCATCTCGCACGAGTGTGAATGTTAACATGACAGTATGCTTACCATGTGGCTAGATGCTTATGTGATATGAACTGCCTGAATGCCTGTGGGTGAAGGTTGGATTGCTTGAGTTGGAACAACTCATCAAAATCCATGTTTTAGCCTACTCGCGAGTGGCAAATTTCAAAACATTTTCCAAACAAATGGATATGCAATGCTTTGTTCCAAATTAGGAGATCTAGTCTATACTTGTTTTGCTGTGCGCATCACATAGTAATTCTAGCTAATTAACCGGAATAAGAACACATAACGTTTTCAAAATTGGATATCATGGTTAGTAGAAGCCGATCTTCGGATTGGGTGAGAGGGGGTGCTCATAGCTGACCTTCCCCAATCGTACCCAAGTTCCCGAGCCGAGGCAACTTTGGTAATAACGGACATGTGGCCTTAGGCAAACGAGTCAGGGTTTCCTAAATTCCCCCTTTAAAAAAAATATTTAGGTGGCGACTCTGCATCTGGCAAAGCAGTCCATGTTTGGCACTTCTTTTCTAAAAATCTGTTTTCTCAAAACGATTTGTCGGATTTGGACTCTTTGGTTCAGACTAAGAGCCGTGACACAAAAGGGAGTTCGAACTGTGGTGGCATAAAGCCTAAGGGCGCGTCCACAGTTTCTGGCGACTCTGCTGGGGATTTAGAGAACTTGACTCGAACTCATGATATCTTGTTTTGACTACACTTATGTGTTTCTTTGCATTGCATGTGCATTGGTGCGCCTAGGACACCGTGTTGGCCATCTGCTATTCCTGAACGGTTTGCCAGAGGCTTGCCTTGTCAAGGCATGTCCATAAGGCTGACCGGTTGCGGGCTCTACCAGTATGGGAACACAAACCCCGGTTTTTACCGGAGCACCCTTTTGACCATTCGACCTAGTGCATATTCGGAATCCATAGTGACTATTCCAAACTAAGACAGGTTGCTTACCCGATTATAGGTTGTTTGAAACTGCTGCGTGTGTAGTGAAACCCTAGCTCCTGACAAAATAGGACGGGGAAACCTTACCCCAGCATAGGGGTGTTTTGGTTCCCATTTACTTGCTATGTGCTTTTAGAGTGTATCTCTACAAGGAATGTGCATATCAGTTTGCAAGTTTGAGTACCAGGCCTGAGGGCATTAGTATTAGTGTTTTGGGGAATCAGTTATATTTGTGGGTATCAGACTCAATTTTGGGACAGCGATTTTAGGGAACAGTGATCAGTAGTAGAGTATAGTTATTCAGTCATGTCTGTGTCTATTCCATCTGGGCTGAACTACTGCTTGTTTTCCCTTTCAGTTTAGAGATTTGGGTTCAGAGACTTGGTGTTCTCCTTCGTTGAGGCAAGACAGATATTTGATCCGTCAGTCACCGTTCAGTTTAACGGACTTATGATGACCCAAAGTTCAGAGGAAATTGTGGTTATGGCAGCCGCGTTAGACCAAAGGATAATCTTGCAGGATGAGACCAATGTTGATGTACCACATTCGCCCAGGTCGCCTGCTGCACACCCGATCTGGACCCCCCAGTTGTATCAAGCTCGTGAGCCCACCACGTTTGAGTTAATGGGAATGATCGGCGACCTCCAGAGATCCATGGCCGATCTGGCCTATGGAATGTCGGCTTCGCCACCAGCCACATCATATGCCGAGAATTTTGTACCACAGGAGCCCCCGCTACTGGGGCGGATTGATCGAACTCAGCCAACCAGAGGTTGCCTCCAGCTACAGCAACGACGTGTCAACAACAACCGGGTTTCGCTCTGATGTAGTAACCCAAACCCTTGATTAGGCTGAGGCTAGAGGTAAGAATAAAATGGGAACAGATGCTGATCCCGTTGAACAAATGTTGTGGGCAGTCGAGGCTTTGAAAGCCGGGGGAATGAATAAGCAGCAAGTATTTGCAGTCATGACTAAGACTGTGGATGATGCTTTCCCCACTCCAACCTAAGGCAGTTCAAGCCAGGCAGAAAATCGGGATAGGCCCCGTCAGGCCAGGACAGTTCCTTCCGCTCCCAACCCTGCACCAGGAAAAGATCAGAAAGCCAAGGCAGTGCCTGCCGACCCTTTCGCTAGTGCGTCTAACAAGAACCCTCAGACTTCAAAGTACCTGGCTCAATGGCGCAGAGTCTTTCGTGACCTCTACATGCCTTTGTCTATGGCATTTCAAATTTTGGCTAAAAAGGGGCATCTTAAACCCCTCGAACCCCGACCTCTCCCAAAGAATCTCCCTCTTACACATGACGCTGCCTTATACTGCGCGTACCACCAGCAAACCGGTCACAGCACCGACAGTTGTTTCCGCCTTCGCCATGAAGTGCAAGATTTGATCGACAATGAGGTCATCCTCCCACCTACCTTAACAAAGTCTGTTACCACTGAGTTGTTGGACTTCGAGGATACTGTAAGTATGTGATCAGGGGTTGGACAACCTGCGGGCGACGCTCAGTGTACTTCAGATGTGGCGTTTGGCATGCACTGTCGGGAGCATTTGCGAATGCAGTTTTGTAATTTCTGGCTTGGGTGTCGAGTCAGTTCTTTGTTTTGTTTTGGGTCTGTCTCATTGTCTTAAGTCAGTCTTTTTGCTTAAAGGGTCTGTCTTGTTGTGTCGAGTCGGTCCCATTGTATAGAATGTCAGGTGATTCCGGGGTTGTTGCCTCGAACACCGTTTTGTTTTGTAATTATCCTTTTGCTTTCTTTTGAGTCTGTCTCTGCTGTGGAGCCAGTTGCAACCAGGAAATCTTGAATGAAACAGCTGCGGCTATCATGTTCTCGTGCTTATCGCTACTTTGAACTAGTTGTGCCAGAGCATTTGAATGAAACGGCGGAGCATCTCACTTACTCTTCTGCACCTCGAATTCATTACATTGACCTAAGTTTTCCAAAACTTTTTTAACACTGTGGTGATGAAAATGAAGAGGAATGAATTCCTCAGGATTTGCAAAACTTTGATCATTTGAGAGAAAGAGAGGCATGCTAAGCCCTTAATGATTAAAATCATGTTTGTTAACGTGAGTACTGAGAAGGACCCTAGCTTGACCCAGATTGGTTCCGCACTATCTTCGGCGCGAGTGATTTGTTGCTTTCTTAAAAACTTTCAAAAACAAAATGTTTTGCACGGTCCTACGAAGACCTGTGTGGAATCGCTCTTGAGATTATGCAGCTTAGGATCGCTCTCAGCCTCGAGACTTAAGCCCTTACTTTCAAACCTTGGACCTTAGTTCAGAAGGTTCAACAGTCAACTATAACATGAAGCCTGCGTGGCCAAATTTGAAGCAACCCTCGAACAAGAGGCCAAGAAAGTCAGATCAAGAAGATTAGATCTCATCAGAAGAAGCTCGCAAAGCTAGAACAGAAACACCCTTCGGACTAGGGGAAAAAGTGTCCGATGTGCTCGAAGAGCTGAAGATGGATCCTTCTGCAAGTCAAAACAACAGCCACCCTCCCGGATACGGATGGCTTCGAGATCCTAAAACCACTTGACATGGACTTATTACACTTTTACCCTTTGAGAGGCTCGCTGGGCCGAAAACTCGGAAGGGCGATCCAGGCAAAAGTTAGAGTAAGAGAAAATACAAAAAAAAGAAGAAAAAAAAATGCAAAAGAAATGAAAGAGAAAAATAGGAAAAAAAATGAAAAGAAAAGACAAAAAAAAATGAAAAAAAAAAAAAAAGAGAAGAATTGAAAAGAAAAAAAAAACAAAGCTCGCAAGGTTGATTACCCAGAAAGGGCGGCCTTGGCAAAAGTTAGAGCGTAAAAGGAGAGGTTAATACCCGAGTGTACCTAAACCGGAACTACGTAAGACTAGATTCCCATTTTGGGATACGTAGGCAACTTCATCCTGAAGTCCAGCCCCCAACGCTTTCATAACGACTAAGTCCATGTAATGGTTTTAATCATCCTTGATTCCCATGTTTGGGATACGTAGGCAGCTTCATCCTGAAGTCCAGCCCTAACGCTTTCAAAGCGACTGTGTCCATATATTGGTTTTGACCATCTTCGTCTTCTCTGTATCCGAGAGTTCGGTTGTGATCATCACTAAGGAGGACTGTTTACAATATGCTTCGGTGTCGTCCAGACAAGAGACAACTTTCCGTTGCCATGAGTCGCCATTCAAACCAAGGGCAACTTTTCGTTGCCATTCAAAGCGCTGCGGTGCCATTCAAACAAGGGGCAACTTTTCGTTACCATGCAGTGTCCTTCAGAAAAGGGGCAGTTTTCCTTCCAATCTGAGGTTGTACATCTCGAGAGTAAGTTCTACGCTCGTTAAGCAGTGACCGTTTGCAAAAATAGTCTTTGAGAATTTTTACTGAGGTTGACCATTTTCTCAAAAATTGTTTCATTTTCCAAAACTGGACTATTTTCTTGGACCCAAAAAGGAAAATTTTCAGTGCTCATAGCCTGACTTGCATAATTTTCAAATCAAAAATCGAACAAGTATGTTGATCTAACTCTCATCTTGGTCAAGACTGTTTTAGTAGAAAACCAGAAAAAAATGGTCAAAATGATGAACTAGGGGCACAATTGAGTCAGGTGTTCTGTCTTTCCCCCGTAGTCAACAAACTTGCCAGAAGGGCACTCTATTCGCCAGAAGAAGGCACAACTAAAGCTGTCAGTAAAAGGGCTAAAAGCCCTCAACCTCCTCCAAGCAACGAGGTATCAAACCAAGTGCGAAGCACGAACTGGAATGGATCAAGGTACTCCGTTCCCTCATCCGAAACATCAACTAGACGTCCCTGGAGGAAATAGCTGCGAGCTAACAGTGTTGGGTTTGAACCCACAACTTCCTATTCATCCATCAATCACCCTGGGGAGGGATGAAAAAATGAGAGAATAAAGAATAGAGAGGTGTAAGTTGAGAGAAAAGTGAGCAAAAGCGTTTTTGAGAGAAAAAACGAGCCTGAGGGCCGAGTGATGTGAGAACCACAAATAAGAAAGGGTGGGATCTCCCTCTTGACTAGCTTGTTTGGAAAGCTTTACAAGAGGGATTGTCTATAAGAGGGAGCCTCTTCTCCTTCCATTAGGGTTATAACATTTTTCCAAAGAGCTCTGAACTAGGGTTAGGTCATAGTGTATCTATCCTATCTCTATATCTCCCTCTCTTTGCCTTAGTGTGTGTTTGTTCTTAGTTTTGCATTCAAACACCTAGTGTTACACCTTACCTTGGCTGCTGAGGTGCTAAGGAGTCATTTTCAGAGTTTTGGAGCTGGTTTGAACCTAAGGAGGCTGCTGGTCTTCCATTTTTGAAGAGGGTCTACAAGGGTAACAACGTTCCCCCTTTATTTCCCATTTTTGCATAGCCTTTTTACCAATCTTGCACCTATTTTTAGGCTTTGTGTATAACATATTAAAGTCTTGTTTTTACTTGCCTAAAATAGTTGTTTAAGGTTGCTTTGAGCTTTGGAGTTGTTTGACCCCTCTTAGGGCGTGTTTGGCCCCTCCATTTTGTGCCATTTTGGTGAGCTCCGGGACCACCTTGTATGGACCTCCTCACCACTAAAATCTTGAGGGATTTCAGTGGTGAGGATGGTGGTTTAAGGTCCTAGGAAGGAGAGGGTCATCCCCTCTCCTTATTGTCTTCAAAATGTGCCATTTTAGCCTCATGTGTGAGCACCATTCTTGAGTTCATGTTAGCCATGTCTTAAGTGTTATTTGTGCTTATTTTGTCATGATATAGTACTGTTTTAAGGTGGTTTAGGCACACCATGCTTGTTTAGCATACATGTCTTGTAATGCCATCATTTGCCTTAACATGTACTTAGCATGTAAATTACCATGCTTGCTTGTTTTGGTCAAGCTTTGTGAAGCTTTTAGGCTTGTTTTGCCATGCTTAAGGTCTGATGTAGGTTGTCTTAGCCATGCTTGCCATGCTTTGTTTAGCCTCTTTGCATTCTTGGCTTGTAAGCCTCAAGTGTATGAACCATGAGCATGCATTACTTGCATTATTCTAGTGGTTTGAAACCATTTAACATGTCATTTCAGTCCTCAAGATATGCTTGCATGCTTGTATTTGATGCCTCTTTAATGTGTTAAAAGGTTGTTGTCTTATGCCCTTTGTTTAGGCCCTTGTGCATGCTTGCATGTTTGAGCCATCTAGATGTGTTATTGGCTTTGTCTTAATATGCCAGAACTCTGATTTTGGTTTCTTAATTCATGCCATGTTCGATTTTGCTAAGTGTAGTTCAATACACCTATGGCTTGCCTTGAATTTTGGCTTTGCTTGCATGCCTTGTTTGTCTCGTCTAGTTGGTTTGGCACCTTTCATGACTTGATTTTCAGAGCTTATAATGCATGCCATTTGTCCATGTTTGCATCCTCTTAAGTGTGCTTGAGAGTTGCTCTTCAATGCCTAAGTGTTGGTCCTTGTGTGCATGCATGCTTGCATGTTATTTGGTCCTCATTCTCTTAGCAATTGGCCACTGTTTTGGGCTTAGTATAGAGCTACCCAAATTAGTTTAAGTCCATTATTCGCATGTTGTTGCATGCTCGCCTTGTGTGTTGTTGCATACTTGTGTGTTGTTACATGTTTAGATTGTTTAACATGTTTGCTCCATGTGTTGTTGCATGCTTGAACATCCACATTGCATCTTGCACACTTGTTGGTTTGCATTGCCTCATGTCTTGCATGCTTGCTTGCATAGGTTGTATGCCTAGTATGCATTGTGCATTGCATGCCCATGTTGCATACTTAATTAACATGCCTTGGTTGCATTGCATTGGCATGCATGCATGCTTTGCCTCTTGAATTTAGTATGATAGAAGTTGAGCCTCACTTGTTTGTTTGATGTGCATCTCATTTGAAATCAAAGTGCATACTTGGTTTCTTGGGCCATCACGCATTGAAATACGTGATTGGTGGTCCGAGAATCGAGAACCATGTCCCTTTAAGTCACAAACATGATAAGGGATGCGTTGGTGCACACATTTGCTTGAAATACATTGCTATGCCTTGTTTTGCCCTCTGCTACT
The DNA here is from genome assembly GCF_055761805.1 of Camellia sinensis. Lineage (NCBI taxonomy): Eukaryota > Viridiplantae > Streptophyta > Magnoliopsida > Ericales > Theaceae > Camellia > Camellia sinensis. Next base: position 150,529,731 of record NC_138963.1, read on the forward strand.
GTCAAAACAGGTTCTGCAGGAAGTTTTGGCCGGTCGGCTACATACAGTGCCGACCGACTAACAATTTGTGGCCGATATCTCCACAGGTGGTCGATGACCATTCCCCATGGCCGGTGACCATTCCTCATGGCCGGTGGTGTTCCACAGCACTCGGAGAAGCAACCTTGGAGTTTGTGAAATTTCCAGAGGTGCCAAACAGTAAAAACAGAGGCAACTTGTACATGGCAATGGACTTCCGAACGGAACCGAACATGCATTACATTGGGCCCTCTTCCCGAGGTTGTTTACTGTTTTATTAGATTAGTTAATTTGCTTAACTAGTTTAATTTGTTTGTAATAATTAATTAGCTTGTAGGTTAATTAATTGTATTATTCTTTTGGTCCCTCCGAGCGAGGGCGAATTTGTAATAAGTGTGGGTGCGTGTGTGCATGTTTTCCAATCCCCACTTCTTTCTCTTTTTTACTTACCTGCTTTGATGGTTAGTATTAGGGCATATTTAATTTAGCATACCTTATGCTACGCATGCATCATTCATCAGTATTGCATGCACCGGACTCGGCGCATCATGCTAACTGCATAAGTATTTTAAATCTAACTTGAATATGTGCATCAAATGGTTGCATTTCACATGCCATCCTAGGATTAGCCGAGCCTATCCTAATTGCATTCTGTATGCGTTGCATTAGGCACTTAACATGGACTTGGATCATACATCGATTGCTAACGAGTTCTTTGTTTTGGCTTAGAGTACACTGTAAGTATTTTGTGCTTTAGCATCTCGCACGAGTGTGAATGTTAACATGACAGCATGCTTACCATGTGGCTAGATACTTATGTGATATGAACTGCCTGAATGCCTGTGGGTAAAGGTTAGATTGCTTGAGTTGGAACAACTCATCAAAATCCGTGTTTTAGTCTACTCGCGAGTGGCAAATTTCAAACATTTTCCAAACAAACGGATATGCGACGCTTTGTTCCAAATTAGGCAATCTAGTCTATACTTGTTTTGCTGTGCGCATCACATACTAATTCTAGCTAACTAACCGGAATAAGAACACATAACGTTTTTAAAATTGGATATCATGGTTAGTAGAGGCCGATCTTCGGATCGGGCGAGAGGGGGTACTAATAGCTGACCTTCTCCAATCGTACCCAAATTCCCGAGCCGAGGCAACTTTGGTAATGACGGACACGTGGCCTTAGGCAAATGAGTCAGGGTTTCCTAAATTCCCCCATTAAAAAAAATATTTCAGTGGCGACTCTGTATCTGGCAAAGCAGTCCATGTTTGGCACTTCTTTTCTAAAAATCTATTTTCTCAAAACGATTTGTCAGATTTGGACTCTTTGGTTCAGACTAAGAACCGTGACACAAAAGGGAGTTCGAACTGTGGTGACATAAAGCCCGAGGGCGCGTCCACACTTGCCTATAGCTGAGTGGAAATGGGAGCATGTCACGATGGATTTTGTTGTGGGCTTTCCTAGGATGCAATACGATAGTGATACGATTTTGGTGGTAGTTAATCGGTTGACCAAGTAGGCACACTTTATACCTATACGCGTGAGTGTCTTAGTAGATTATCTTGCCGACCTTTATATTAGGGGCATAGTGAGGTTGCACGAGATCCCTGCAACGATCGTTTCGGATAGAGATCCGAGTTTCACGGCTCAGTTGTGGCAGAGCCTACAGAGTGCCTTGGGCATGAGATTGACTTTTAGCACCGCGTATCATCCTCAGACTAACGGGCAGTTTGAGCATACTATTCAGATCCTTGCGGATATGCTTCAGGGCTATTTTTTTGACTTTAAAGGGACGTGGAAGAGGCATTTGACCTTAGTGGAGTTTTTCTACAACAATAGCTTCCAGTCGAGTATTGACATGGCACCGTTTGAGGCCTTGTATGGGCGATTGTGTAGATCCACTGTGTGTTGGGCCAAGATGGGTGATGCACCAATGTTAGACCTAGAGTTAGTCCGAAAAACGATGGAGAAAGTTACACTTATCTGTAAGAGGTTGGTTACGGCCCAGAGATGCTAGAAAGGTTATGCCGACCGTAGGAGGAGACCTTTGTCTTTTGAGCTGGGCGATCTCTTCTTCTTGAAGATATCATCTAGGCGAGCTTTGATGAGGTTTGGGAAGAGTGGGAAGTTGTCCCCTAGATTTATCGGACCTTTTGATATCCTTGAGCAGATTGGTGAAGTAGCTTATCGCTTGGCCTTACTACCACAGCTTTCTAGGGTTCATGATGTGTTTTATATTTGCATGCTTCGAAAGTATGAGCCAGATCCATCGCACATGTTGGATTGGACTACCTTAGAGGTAGATGAAGATGCCTCGAATGAAGAGAGATCGGTGAAAGTCTTGGATACTCGAAACCAAGTCTTACAAGGCAAGACAATTTCCTTAGTTAAAGTGTTATGGAGACATCACAGAGTTGACGAAGCAACTTGGAAACGTGGGTTGGAAGTTCGTAAGAAGTATCTGGATTTATTTGCTGATGTTTGAATATGTATTAAGATTATGTTATGTTAATGAATTATGGAAACATTGTATATGTTGTGTATGTTTTGGAAACACAGGTTTAATATAAACATTATATATGTTTTGAAAATATGAATTGTATACTTAATATTAAGGAGTTGTTTATCATGTTGATGAGATTGAGTGGCCGGTGGATGGGTCATGGTGTTGGAATTGGTTAATTATCATTATTGTAATTGGTTTAAACATAGTTTTAAAACTTAATTTGAAATTTCAAGGACAAAATTCCTTAAGGGAGGAGATTATAGCGATTCTGGTTTTAGACCTGACCCATTTTGATATTCTGGACTCTGGTTTCATGGTTCTGTATTGTTGTTCTTGTCTTATTCATTCCTCTTCTCCCTCCTTGATTTTTACTATTGGGTTGTTTTGGTTGCGTTTGAAACAGGTTAGTAGCTTGGTTTTCAAACTTTTTTTGTCTTGAATTTTACTCTTCTGCTCGAGCATCACTTCCTGCGCTCAAGTGGCTTTGTGAACTCTCAGTACTTTTGCAGGCATACAAAGCTACTGGGAGAGTGTATTCTACGCTTAAGCAGTCTCAGCTTAATCGGTCTTTTTTGCGCTCAAGTGATTGGTCTGCTGTCTGCAAAACTACTCGGAGTGTGTATTCTGCGCTCGAACAAGACTTCTTGCACTTGAGCGAAAGAACTTATTGTGTCTGGGCGCTCGAGCGTCACTTCTTGTGCTCGAGCGGACTGTGCGTATATTAGTTCGAAAAAAGGTCATTTTACATCACTTTTTCATATCTCTCTCTCACTAAACATTTCAAAAATCCTAGATCTAGAGTTTTTCTTTCTAAAACTCACCTTCTCTTTTCTAAAACACCTAGATCCGTTGGTTTCTCTACCCTAGTGTCTTTGGGAAAAAGGTAGAACTCCTTTAGAGCTCCATTTTGGTCAAAACAAAGCTTGGTTTCGGCGTCTTGGAAGTTCCTCCATTGCTTCCTTGGTCTTCTAAGCTTGAGGTAGGGATTTTCTATACTTTTCTATGGTTTTTAACTTAGCTAGTTGTTGATTTTTAAGCAATATTGGAATTTGGGAGGATTTTGAACAAATCTAGGGTATTGGTTTAAAATCAAAAGAGGGATTTTCAAATGTATATATTAAAAATAGTTATGGGAGCAAATAAGAGGTTGTGTTGTGATAAATTTCTTGATTTGATACTTGGGGTGGATTTTAAAAAAAAAAATGGAGTTTGTCCTAACATGTCTCAAATAGTTATTTTGTATAAATAAATGGAATTGGTATTGAAAATGTGAAATTGGATGGAGGTTCATATAAATGGTGGAGTTGGATATGTATTATCTCTTACCCTATGAAAATTTGGATAGTTTATTTGTCTTGAAAATTGTGTATCTGTTTAGAAATATCTATTTTGGGCTATCTATGGAGGATAGTTATGATTATTGTAAGGATTAGGTGAATTAAAATTAATCTCTCATCCGTTAGCATTGAATATGACTATGTCTTTAATACATTGTAAATGTATGATGATTGGGAGAAGAAATAGGGTGTACTCCATTGAATTAAGTTGGCTTGTGTGTTCAGGGTGAAAGTCCTAAAAATCGCGCATATATATGGGTGCCGATTCCCGCGGATGAAATATCCGTAAAATGGCAACTATAAGTGTTTTATAGTGGTTGTGTTGGTTAAAGACCCACTGAGTTGTACCCTTAGTTTGGTTATCTGAATGAAATGGAAATGACTCATGAATTGAGATAAAATGGATATAGATATAAAGGCCCCGTTTGGTAGAACTGTGAGAAAATGATTATAGATTATGACTTAACAGATTATAGATTATAGCTTTAAACACAAGTTGTTAACATGTTTGGTGTAGCTGTGAGATTATGGATTTAATCAGCAGAGTAGTGTTTGGTTGAATAAATTGTAAAATAGCTTTTTGATGTGTAATGTCCTTTTTGCCTTTTTTTTCTTCTTCTTTTCCTTCATTTTATTTTATTTTCCTTTTCTTTGTATTCTCTTCTCTCTCTCTCTTTCTTTCTCTCTCTCTCTCTCTCTCTCTCTCTCTCTCTCTCTCTCTCTTCTTCTTCTTCTTTTCTCTTCTTCTCTTAATTGTTTTTTATTCTCTTGTTTCCTTATTTCTTTTTTTCTTTTCTTCTCTGAATTTTTTTTTCTTTTTCTTCATTTTATTTTATTTTCTTTTTGTTCTTCTCTTCTTACATATTAATTATATTCATCTATTTATATTAATGTTGTGATTTCATTACATATTATTTTTTATGTTCATTTTAGTCTATAAATACATGAATATTTATTATTTCATATTTTTTATTAATATAAAAATCACAAATTTTTTTCATTAAACAATTTTATTTTCTTTTCTTTTTCTCTTCTTTCTTTTTTATTTTTCTTCATTTTACAATAATACCAAACCCTAGCCACTGCTAGCAGCTCTAGGGTTTTACTCTGGTTTAGATCGTGATCGATCAGAATAGGTGTGGTTAGGGTTATCAATCACGAGCTAGGGTTGATCGTCATCGCGATCGCGATGCTAGAGCAAACACCGTCGATCGTGACGTTAGTTTGGAGATTGCAGCGCAATGGCAGTGGTAAGCTGTGGTTCTTTACCGTTCAACCATCACGCTGTCAATAGTGAGCTCTGGTTTGTCACCGTTCGATCGTCATGCAAATGCAGTAATGAGCTAAGGCTTTGCCCCTACGGTTTGTGAGAGAAAGAGGGAGATAAAGAGAGAATAACTCAAAAAGCTATTTTATAGATCGCGATGGCGATGGGAGGGTTTTGCCTCTCTGGTTAGGGTTTCAAATCACGATTGTAATGGTAACGGAAAGAGTTTTAGATCGTAAGAGAGCGAGAGAGAGAGAGAGAGAGAGAACTAGAAATCACCTCCATTCCCTGGATATTGCCTCTCTGGTTTGTGCGAGAGACAGAAATGAGTGTGCTTCGGTTTATATACAAGGCACACTTGTAATAACTTGAAATAGTAAGGGGCATTTAAGTCATTTTGCCCCTTAAATGGTAGTTGCGCACTTAACCTGTTTCAGAAAAACTTCTCCTCTCCTACTCAAAGAAAAAGTTGATTTTTGACATACAAAAAGCGATAATCTGTATTAATAAGCTGAACTAAACACACAAAAATAGCTTAAATTAAGCAAAAAGTTGAAATAAGCTGAAAATAAGCCCTACCAAACAGGGCCAAAGTTTGGCACAATATGGTTTTGTAAAAGAGTTATAGATGATTTTATCACGGGTATTATATATGCATATCATACTTGTATCTTTGTTAAGATTCATATATTGTGCTAAATTTTTTCTACAAGGCTTGGGCTCACCTTGTATGGGAAAACATTTTTCAAGTGTTGGTGATATGCCTTCGCGAAGGGCTTACCTTGGGAGGATCGTGGAGTTGAAGGCTTACCCTTTTGTTCTTTTGTTTTGATAATGTACAAGCCTAGGGCTTTAATTATGATGAGTTTGACTCATTTTTGTTGTATCCAAGAAACGACTTGGAAAGATGTAAGCCAGTAATGTATATGAATATCTTTGTAGCTTTCATTCCTTATCGTATTTGTCACTTTTGTATATTAAACTCTGATTAATGAAAGCGTGTTGTTTTAATTATACTTCCATTTATGAGAATGGTTTGTTGTATTTATTTTGGGGCATTACATTAATTCCATGAACTCAACTCCAAAACACATTATCTTAATGGATTGAGGGTTAAATTCTTACCTAGAGCCTTCAAATTCACCAATTCTTGCACTATTTTGACTAACTCTAGCTAAACCTTCAAATTCTCCTTCAAAATCTCACTTTCTCTCTCTAGAGTGTGAGTTCTCTCTCGCTCTCTCTCTCTCTATCTATCTCTCTCTCTTCCTCAGATTTTCGCACTCAAAGTGATCAAGAATGAGCTCAAATGAGCTTAAGGCTCACTTATATATGTCTAGGAATTGCATAATACATTAATTAGAATATTAGGCTAATTAAACACAACTTAATTAATTAATCTAAATCAATTTTTTAATCAAACTTACAATCTCTAATCAAACTTACTGTATGGTTCTAAAAATTTCAATTAATCTATTCATGTAGTCGATTTCGATCAACGAGATTAAATTCATTATATAAGGTATGACTATGAAAAGAGAAAGAAGCCGAGCTACAAGAAAATTCCCACTACTAACATAGTAGCAGCATATATAAGAGCTAAAATAGGAGTAGGCCCTTCCATGGCATCAGGTAATCATACATAAAGAGGAAATTGTGCAGATTTAGCAACTGCACCGGCAAATAATAGAACGGCACACAAAATAACAAATAAAACATTGACCTCATTAGTATAAATCAAGTTATTGAATATTTCAAATAAATCTCAAAATTCGAAACTACTTGTTATTCAATAAAAACCTAAAATTCCAAATAATAAACCAAAATCTCCTACTCGATTAAGCATTTGCCGTAACAGGCCATAGTTCTAGATTGAGAAACAAGGGTGTAGTTCTGGTGATGAAAATCTGCTAGTGGTAAAGGGAAAAGACGAGGAAAAAGAATGGAGAGAGAGAGAGAGAGAGAGACATTGCTTTGGAGAGAAAAGAGAGAAAGAGGGGGTGGGTAAGAGTGAGAAAAGCTTCTGGATTGAGAAAGAGTAGACATGAGAGTGAGAGAAAAAATGGGTGAGAATAAAAAAAATAAAGAGAGAAGAAATGGTTTTGATCCCAAAAATAAAGATTAAAAAAAATGTATTGGTTAATTTTTTTTTTTTAGAAAAAGTTTTAAACAAGTACCAAAAAAAAAAAAAAAATCACTCAAAAAACTATATCCAAAAACCATCTAAAAAATATGAGGGGTAGTTAGTTGAAATTGTGTCAAAATTGCTTTGTACCGTTAGAGCACTATAGCTATAATTTGACAATTTGCTACTATAGCATGCCAAATCATAACTTTGGCAATGTTATAATAGCATTTACCATTGAAGATGCCCTTACTTATCAAATAAGGTTCGAAAAGGATAAATTACCAATAGGTCCCGCATTTGGGACTTATTACCCATTAAGTTCTATTGATAAATTTATCAGTATCTCTTATTTTTATGAATAAATTTATAATGATAAATTTGTCAGTCGGGACCTATAAATAAATAAGTCTAATTAATATAATTGATTGGTCAGTGCCCCTTAGAAAAATTATTTAAAAAAAAAAAAATACATGTGCTTAGTAAAAACCCTTAATTGCCCAAAATCCCAAGGGACGAAAAGAGAATGACGGAGAAAAAATGAAGGGTTGAAATTATTTTGTAAAATTATATGAATAAAGCAATTAAAGTTATTTTGTAGAATTATATAAGTATTTATTAGTATTTTTATATTTAAGATTTGTTATAAGATTAAAAATTGTCAACATTGTAATTTTTATAAATTTACTTGATACTGATTCGACTAGGGATATAAAATTACTAAAATAAGAATTGATAGAATAACTCAAAACAGTAATTAAACTTAATATCTCAAATATTATATATATATATATATATAATAGAAATAAAAATAAATTAATATATATATATATATATATATAAAACATTTAAACTAAAAACAATAAATAAAAATTTAAAATATAAAAAGTGAATATATATTTTGAATTAGGGGGATGCACCAATAAATCCCAAATTAATAACTTATACACTGTTTAGTCCTAAAAGTTTTCTTATAGACTGAAAGATCCCATTACAATGTTTCAAACATCAGATTAATGTTTTGAACATTAGATTTCGAACATCAGATTAATGTTTAGAACATTAGATTCCAAACATCAGATTAATGTTTCGAACATTAGATTGATGTGCAAATGGGACTAAATGGAGCATAAGAAACTTTTAGGACTAAATGGTTCAACTTTTCAGAAACTATGACTTATGGGTAAATTTTCCTTTGAATTAACAACATTGCGTAAATAATAAAGAAATTTAGGGATGATATTACAAATTCTAAAATGGCTGACGAGAAGATCCCTCCAGTGGGATCTAGATCCTTCCAAAAAGACCGCACCCAAGGACCGTGGTTTACAATAATGATTGAATAGCTCCGATTACGCGCCAATCTTGTGGTATAACGGTAACCGTTACGGTTTCGCAGAAAACCCCGTTACTCCAACACTAGTGTCTATATATACCACTACACTTCACCAAGAAAATTCCTCTCTCTCCCTCTCTCTGTCTCTACAATTTCAGCCCTTCACTCGCCACTCTCTCTCATCGTCTCAGAATCGATGGCAGCCACACTGATCTCCATCTCCTAACTCATACATCTCTCTCTCGATCATATATATTATGCCTTCTGTTGTTCTCATCATCTATACTATATTACTAATCTGTTCCACACCTGAGCAATCACTCTTTACATTCTTCAATCAACATCATCATAATCATCAAACTTCCAAATCTTCACCTCCGATCTTCAAGAATCGGAGCTTCAATTTCCTGATTTCCGAACTCAAACTCCCAACGCTAATCACCAATCACAACCTCTCACACTCTTACTCTTTCCACAAGATCAACCTCTTCTTCGGCCACTTGCTTCGTCGCAATCAAATCCTAAGCGTCCGATTCAAACCCTAGTTTCTGCAATGAGCTTCTTGAGGCCCTCTGTGTTGTACCGGTTTTTGTTGGTGACTTACCATTCACTCCGATGGATGCCTTGTCAGAGCTGGGTGTTTCTCCGCTGTCCTAGTCTTGACAGTTTTATTCGCCTTCTCATCATTGTGCTTTTATGGTCTATGTTTTCTGAAATTCGATACATTACATCTTCGTCCATGTACCCAACTCTTCGTGTTGGTGATAGGATCATCGTTGAAAGGGTATATCAATTTTTGGTTTTTTTTTCTTCTTGCTTGCTGATTAACATATATATATATGTGTGTGTGCGCGCGCTTATGTTTGGAATTACAAGTAAATTGCAACCCTTAAATCGGATTTATTTAGGGTTTAGTGTGGGCCTGTGTTACATGGACTCTTCTATTTGCTCCTGATTACCCGTGTTAACTGGATATGACATCAAATTTGCTATTAAAGTAATATTTTTAGTCTCTCACATGAATTGCATATCGAAATTTCATATTCTTTTTTTAAACCTATTTAATTTCTAGGATATTTTTACATAATTTGCAACATTATGTAATATGTAATATATATGTGTATATGACTCGTCCCTTTACCCATATTCAATTTCGAATTTGTATTTCAAGTTCCTATGATTTAAATTTATGAAAGTCTGACAATTGGATACACAACCACACATCCAATACTCCTACTTGAGTCCATATAACATAGGTATGTGCCTATGAAGCACGGATACTTCAAATAGGAAGACGTATACGACACGGATACTTACGGATACGTATCAGATACTTATTAAAAATATCGGGTACTTCTTAATTAATTTTTCATTAATTTTGAAGTATCGGATACTTAGTTTTGAAGTATCAGGTACTCCGACTCACATATTATCAAATACTTCTTAATTAATTTTGAAGTATCAAATCCTCCAAGTCACGTATTACTCCTTTTACGAAATTAGAATTGTATTAATTCTTGCTTAACATCATGATATAATATAATTGCGAGAATAAATAGAATATTTTTACAATACTTTGTTTAGTTTTTTTTTTTTTATAAAAATAACATAGTAAGCTCAAATAATAGAAGTCATCAAATTGGCATATCTTCATTATATCATGTGTGTCCCCTATAACTACATAGAAGTAAGGATTAATAAGATAATATAACAATAGTAAAATTACATATCAATAAATAAATAAAAAAATAAACTTGCATAGAATATTTTTGACTAGTGCAAAAGGAAAAAATATAGGGTCAAGTTATGGATTGTTTTGATATTATAATATCAACATATTAGACTTGATATTGAAATGAAATATTTGCAAGACTTATTGAAAATTTAAAAACTAAACTAGTTATTAGCTTAAATTAATACCTAATTCTTAAAAATTAGTATTTTGCATTATAAAGTTACTGTGATTTCTCAGCATTCTTGAGCTTATGTGTAACTTTTTGCTAATAGTTTATTTATTTTTTATTTTTTATTTTTTATTTTTTACAAACGTATCCTAGCCGTACCCGTATCCTACTTTTTTAGGTTTTGCTGTATCGCCGTATCCGTATCGTATTGTATCCGTATCCGTATCCGTATTTCGTATCTGTATCCGTGCTTTCTAGGTATGCACAATGGCTTGCGAAGTTTGATGAATAATTTTTTCCCTTGCTTTATTGCTTTCCTAAATTGCTGACCCTGTGTGGGCTGTGATGAGTTCTAATTGTTTTTAGGATTCAAATAGCATTTATTATCATTTTGTTGTTTAATGACAAGATGTATATACTTTGCTTGGATTTTTCTGTTAAGTTTACTTCTAGTCAAATTTTAAGTGATTTCTATTTATAGAATTATCACACAGGGCCACTAGTTATTCCTCTTTATGATGTTGAATCCGTAATCTATTAGTTCTCTGACCCAATTTTGTGAACTGAGACTCAAGCAATCTAAATTTTCACACATTTCAACAAATGCCAAAGGGTTGTTCGTTTGAAATGATTCCTACTTCATAAAAGCAGTAATTTGTTTTGTCTCCATCCCTGCAGTAATTGCATCTCATGAGCAGGACGGCACTTTTTATTCGAAACTAATTAAAAAATATTTGCAACTTTAATTTATATTTGGTAGGTACTTTATGCATATTTTTCCTCTCTGCTTTTGGCAGGTTTGTGCTGTGTTTGGCCCTCGTTACTCATAACTAATGCTCAATTGTTAAGACTGTTTAAATGAGTGTGTATTATTAATTATTATTATTATTATTTTTATAGCATTGATAGGTTTTTTAGCCATATTGGACATAATAATCACTGTTTGTGGGCTTCATTCATGCATTTATCTACATGATTCTTCTGTGTCCCTATTCTTGTGTGGCATTATGTCTTATATTGCCATGATTCTTGAAGAATTATGTAACCTCTTATGCATTTGAATTCATGCATTTATCTACACATTCTTGGTTTGTATGCTATGTTTCTTGATTTGGATGATACTTTTCCTGAAATTGACATTGAGATCTGCAATCACATGAGACAGGCATTTATGTTACAAACATCCAATTTCTTCATTCAAGCACCCATATATAGAGAGACATTTGGTCAGTGGAATCTCATGGAGCTAAATGACCTGGCAAGAAGTCCAGAATGACATCAGTTAGATTAGTGGGATGCGGTTTGCTATTGGCTTATTTTGGGAAGATGGTAAAAAGTGGCTTTTTGGCTTTTAACCAAGCTTTTGACTTTTTTAGACAAATGATTTGGGAATTTGGTAAAAAGTGACTTTTGACTTTTTTGATTAAGGTTTGTTTATGATGTCAAATCATAATAAAATGACCAAACTACCCCCATTTATTGAAAATATTTACAACTTCACCTATGTAACACATTTTGACCCATGAGAGTAAAATTGTAATTTCACCGTTGGCTAAAAACCAACTTTCCAAATGAAAAAAAAAAGACAAAAAAGCCAACTTTTAACTTTTGCTACAAATCAAAAAAAGTGGCTAAAAGCCAACTTCCCAAAATAGCCCATTATATTATTTAACTGAATAAACTACTAAAATGGTGGAATAGTAGAAACTTTTGTTGGCTCCACATGCTGTGCATGGCATGGCATTAGCAATAGATTTTAAGAAGTCATGTTTTATTTTAGCAATTCGAGAAGAATCTTTGAATGGAAACGTGGCACCAAAATAACAAAGAGTATGCTTAATTTGACATGCTCAAGTTATGGTAGTTTAGTAATACTGATTTTGGTAATTTTAAACTAAATCTTATCAACCCAACTGGAGGCTTGAGGCACCATTTATACACCATGAGAAGCACGAAGACGGACACAACACGTGACAGAGACACACTAACACAACAATTTCCAAAAAATACAAGACAACACACATGGGAGCACACACAATTTTTAAATTTATGTATTTATTATGTCATATTATATATATATATATATATATATCAATAATAAAAAAAAATTTACACTATAACACTCATTTTTAATGTTTAAAGCTAATAAGTATAAATCTACATTATTTTACTTTTTATCATTGGATCCTAGGTTATTTTGTGCAAACTTGTAATTTGTTTCATGTTTCCTGAAGTTGATGGACACATGTGTCTTTCAACTGTCCTAGGCATGTTTAGGTGTTTAACACATGTTGGGAAGCGATCACACCATATTCTTAGAAGTGTCTGTATTTTTTAGTAGATTGACACATATAGACCATGTTTTCCTAGTTTCAACATAGGCTAGTGCCTTGGCAGTTGGCTGGTAGACTGTCTGAATGCACTGGCACTTGTATATTACTAAACAGGACCTCTTTTGATGCTCGTATCTAGAGTGACTACAGAAGGATCATAGGTCTATGGTTCACAAAGAATGTTACCCAATGATTTAATTCTTGTTCTAATTTTAACAAATTATGGAAAGGTAGTTCGATGCTGTCTAGAATACTTAGTAATTCCTTCTACATGCCATACTATATGCAAGACATGCATGAAACAAGAGGAGGATCTCCCCGTAAAATTCATGAACTTTCCCCCCAAATTTTTAAATCTGTATTAGAGCACAAAAGGTGACAGTCCTTGGAGTGCTTGAGCAAAGTATGATCCAGTCACACTTGAAGTCTAAAAAGAAACAATTATGAAAAATATTTGAGTGGAGCTACTGGAATATATGTGTACTGCTGCTAGTGTTGGGTGTATTGCTGAAAACGCTCTAGTAGATTGCCGTAGATTGCCATTATGATTCTGGTCAGAATATTGATGACTCTAATTGTGAATGTTTTTATGTTATTGGTGGCATATGTAATTAATGGAATTAGTAATTCTAATGACAATATGGTTACTTCATAACTTCTTCAGGCTTCATATTACGTCAGGCGTCCTGCTATACATGATATTGTTATTTTTCGAGCTCCTGCACAGGTTTGTTGCTTCAGAAGATAATTTGACTACATGTTGTTTGCTGAATTTATTTTGGTACTTTTGGAATCTTTTGCTGAAATTTTGTTATCTCCCTGACTATTCTACAGCAACCTGAGTTCATGGAGGAAGAGATTTTCATTAAAAGAATAGTAGCGAGAGCAGGAGACTCAGTTGAGGTATAACCCTCACAACCTGCACTGGATAATGGGCATGCAATTAAATGGCATGACATGATAACACGAATATTAAACGGGTTAGGTTAGTGTTGAACTTTTATAACATAAAGTTGACACGGATACCCGTTCAATAAAGAATTAGTTACACATTTTAAAGTTATTTCCACTAAGGGGTTCAATGACATTTTTTAATCTATTATATAACTCAATCCAATTGATTAAAAGAATTATGTTTGTTATTTTAAAGTTGATAAGAAAATATAATAGTAGGCTTTCGTTTTTATGAGGGGGATTTGGTCAAAGCCCCCTCATAATAAAACTTTAATGCATTAAGGACAAGCACAAAAAGTTTTCTTCTAAAAGTTCAAGACATACCACTATTGTCAAAATATTAAATTTTAAAATAATATTAAAGTATTTTTAATAAAATACTTTAAAGTTTTCCTTTGATGTAAATGTCGGTTTTTAATAAAATTAGTATTTTTAGAATTCTTTCATCAAGATTTATTAAATAAGATCTATATTGACTATGCAATTTTTAAAAATAAGTAAATAAATAAATTTATTACCATTGAAATTGATATAAACAGTAACAGTAACATGTTATTCTGTTTGACAGTAAAATATTATTTTGGTTCACAGTAACATATTATTTTGATAACATTGTCCAAGGAAGAGAGAGAGAGAGAGAGAGAGAGAGAGAGAGATTTGCTCAATTATGTGTTTTCTTCTTAAGGGGTAATGGAGGGGTTTTAGCTAAATTTTCCTTTTTATTTTTATAAATTAGGGCGATGGAATTGAGTTGAAATCAAATATTTTTTTATGAATAATTTCATCTTGTAGAGATTAATTTAATTAAATTTAACTTGCGAAAAAAAAAAAAAAAAATCCATACACTTGGTATAATTAATTAAGGGGGAGATTTTTTGACATGACACGAACCGGACATGGACTGAAAATGACATGACACCATAACACAAAGTAATAAATGGGTTGGGTTAGTGTTGAGTTAATTGCAACACAAACTTGAAATGACATGACATTAATACGACCAACACAGCACGATGCCCGCCCCTACTTTTGCTTAACAAAAAGGAAAATGTTGCTTCTTTGAGAATTTATTGGAAATTACTATTTTAATTTGACTGTGCAATGTAATCAGTCCGATCCGATTACTATTTTACATAATGGTTGGGTTTGGATTGTTAATTGAACTTGGCAACGATATAGTTAATTTTGACAAACAAGAAGTTTGTTGCGGGTCTCTGCCTCATTGCCGGCCTTTGGGTTTATTAAGGCCTCGTTTGGGAACAGGCTAATTTAGTAACTTTTTGGCTATTTAGCTAAAATATGAGCTAAAAAAAACTAGTATGTTTGAGATGACTTTTTGGCTTTTTACGAAAAGATGTGCAAAAAGTAGAGAGAAGAGAATCTTTGACTTTTTGGTATGGGTTGTTGGCTTTTTGGCTAATTTAGTAACTTTTTTGGCTTTTTGGCTAAAAATGAGAGTTTTCAAATGAGGCCTAAGTCATCTTGACTAATGACTAGCTGGACATGTGTTAGTGGCTTGCACTGCAGGCTTGGTTCATAGAAAAAATTATGCTTATTATTGTTCATTTAATACTTATTATTGTCTAACTGGTTGAATGGAAGTAATATTGGAGAGGTTCTGTTGTTGGGTTCTTCTCATGAAATGTTTTCATCCAATAACTTTCAGGTTCATCACGGGTCACTTTACGTCAATGGGATTGCTCAGAATGAAGATTTTATAGCAGAACGACCAACATACCCATTGAATCTAATCGTGCGCCTAGTTTTGTTATCTTATTTATTGCATACTTATCCGACATCTTTTCTGGCCAGCATAACATGTTCTTGAACACAATTATGGGGTAAAACTGCTGGGGTCTACAATAATATAATACTTGCACGTGTTTGGCCCACTTATGAAAGGAAGTTTGGCCACACAAGAGGGGGTATGTTGGAGAATATAAATATAGAGTTGCCTCTCTTCTTAACAGGTTAAACTTTAGATGAGTTCGTGGTTAAATCATTTAACATTGTATCAAAGCATGTAATAGGTCATGTGTTCAAACCTTACCACTTACTTGATAATTATGATACTTACACGTGTTTGGCCTGTTTGTGAGGGAGAGTTTGGCCACATGTGAGGGGTAGTGTTGGAGAGATAAAAAATCAAAGTTCCCCGTCTCTCTATTAGTTTGAGCTTTTAAACGAGTTGGTGGTTAACAATTTAACAATCGGCACCTTGTCACTAAATAATGGACTGCATTCTCTGACAACTCAGATCTTACATTGTGTGCTTAGCGTGGTCCTGTTTTTGTTCTCTACTGCATTCACCTTTCTTTTTTAATCTGCAGACTGTGCCTAGAGGTCATGTTTATGTTTTGGGTGACAACCGTAATAACAGCAATGATTCGCATAGTTGGTTAGTATTTTGAGCCTCACTGTTTGAGCATTTTTTATGCTTCACCTTCTTTATTTATTTTTGTGATTGACTTCCTTTATTTTTGGTGCTCTTATTTTGAGATTGCATTTCACAACTGATAGAATGCTCGTTTTGAGAGCAATATTTGAACCTCTAAAATTCCTTAGCTGCAATTTAAAGAATGATATATTTTTGGATACCCGATGGTCATTTTTTCCTTTCTTATTTAGAATTTTAAAGCCAACAACTTTATTTTATTTAATTTTTTTTTTCTCTTCCTGGTTTGTAAACAGGGGACCGCTTCCTGTAAAAAACATTGTTGGAAGGTTTGTCATGCGTTGTCACAAGCCTTCAGGCACCCAGTCCACATGAGGACAAAAGATGAACATGAGGTACTGGTACTTTCTCTTATGATTTTTTTATTTTTTTACTTGATAGATGTGCTAAAAACTTAGAAGGCCAACATGGTTTACATGCATGAATTTCAACATCTATGTTGTTGGTCTGATCTATGACTTCATCCTACCTGTTGACTTATGATTGGATTTTATTTTCTTTTTTGGTCTATATAAAAATGATCTACTGTAATTTGCCTGACGAAGAATGGGTTAAAAATTGAATTGTGGGTTCTTTACCGTGTACGACATTGTTGCCTGTGTTTATTCCTTTCTATTAACCTCTTGGTAATTTGGGTTGTGCATTACTTTTCCTACTATGCTTTGTAAGTTGAGCTAATAAAGTTTTCAAACTTCTTATAAACGTGATGGACAGATTGAAGGGGATCCTTGGCTTAATTTCAACCATGACGGGTTTGGGTGACATTTATATATTATGTGAGTACTTGCACCATGCTTGGTCAGAGTAGGGTAAAACATGTGATAAAACAAAGAAGATTGTTTCTGGCCATAAAATAGAGGGGAGAGATAGTGCAGGATAATGAATACCAATGGGGGTTGACATTTGTTATCCCTTTTGGGGGGATATGGCGTCCAGTCGGAGACAATAGGTGCCCTTAAAATGCAACCAGTCATTGAGGGACATTGGGGTGTCCACAAAAAAAAAAAGAAAAAAGAAAAAAATACAAGTGGAATCCACAAGATTTGAAATCCTTATATCAGTCCATATTCGGTGAACAAATTGGGCCTATGTATTGCACACACCAATTTGCCATTGAAATAATAATTGGATATTGGTGTAGGACAGATCCCAATTAAGGCAGCACTACGGTCAAAAGTAGTGCATTACCCAATTGGGACCATAAGAAAAAAGGTAAATTACAAATACTCCCTAAGGTTTACTTAAAATACGATTGTCCCTTGTGATTTGGAAAATTATAAATATTCCATTGTCAGAATTTTTTATGTAACAGAATTAATTGAAAAAAAATAAAATTTCTAACTGCTCTCTTATACAATAATAAAATTAGCTAAATTATTAATTGAAATTTATTTATGAAATCATTAAAAACTGTTCATTGACTTGATGATTTATTGATAAATGGGGCTATTTGTTATGAAATTAGAAACTTTAAAGGGGGCAAGATGTAATTTCTAGAATCACAAGAGTCAATTCGTATTTTAAATAAATTTCAAGTGGTATATTTGTCATTTACTTGAAAAAGAAAAAAGAAAGAATGGGTAAATTACATTTACCTCCCTTGAGATTAGTATAATTGTAGATATCTCCCTCCAGGTTTCAAAAATATCGACCTTCCTTACTTTTGAATCTATTATATACATTCTCCCTTCTATTAACCTAGCTGCAAATGGTGTTAGAAATGATGATAAAATAACTAAAATACTCTTATATATTAATCCAACCCACCCCTCTCACCGGCTGCCCTCTCTCTTTCTTCCTCCTACTACAAAGCCAACCATCATACAACCCCACCACCACATCTTATTATCTTTTACCACCACCCCCATGAATCCTCATGCCCTTGTTATAGATAGAAAGAGAAAATCCATAAATACCCAAATCATCAATTGGGACAAAGAACTCCCGGTCCTAACTGCAAATGAATGTAAATTCAAAATTCCCAATTTGTACAAATTCCCAAATTCAAAATTAAAATCCCCAATTCGCAGAGCTTGCCCAAAATCAAAATTTCTAATTTACCTCTCACACAGCCCTTCAATCCTGGTAACGATTTATGGCTAGTTTGAGATGTGAATCTCAACCTTTGCTTTTCTTTATCAATGGTGGAAGGGGTGTCTAAGGTTTTTCTTCATGAAGGGTGGGAAGGGTGTCTAAGGCTGCTGAGAGCCATTAACGATAGACATGATGGACCAAAAAGCTGGTCATGGGTACTTACAAAAGCAAATATTTTTTTTATAGTATGAAAGGGTTTGATCTTTGCCATGATGAATTTTGCTTCTGCGTCTTCATTTGGGATTGCTTTGTTGGGTTTCTTTTTCTCTTGACTGTTGAGAGGTTTGTAGGGTTAGAAAATGGAGTTTGGGAAATTGGGAAGTAAATTGACTAAATAACTGTAATGGTGTTGATGGGTAAGGGATGATTTGGGCTTTTCCTTCATTATTTGGTCTTTTATCATTTATTTTTTTATTCATTTAGAAAGTAGCTAACAGAAACAAATAAATAAAGAAGACAAATGAGGGCAATCTTGGCATTTAATGATTTGAAATATGTGACATCATCATATTCTGTCATAAATGCTAACAAACATCTAACTGTGGATTAATTTGTATAGTAATTCAAAAGTAAGGGAGGTCAATGTTATTTTTGAAACCTGAGGTGAGGCATCTGCAATTATGCTAAACCTCAGGGAAAGTAAATGTAATTTACCCAAAGTATTGATTAACTAAACAAATAATTTTATCCTCAACAGTGGGCCAAATTTTTGACGATATTTTCTGATTAGTCGGAGTGAAGTTAAAAGATATTGACTTTATACACAACAAATAAAAAGAAAAAGATTTAGCCTAGCCCCTAAATATAAGCTATGATTTGGATTGCATAAAACATTAAATGGTTATTACAACACAAAAATAGATGTCTCGGGGATCAAATCATAGTAGTAAAAAAAAAAAAAAAATTTATTGCCTCAAGTGTCTCACATTTGAGCTTGAGATGAGCCCCCCAGTCTTAGTCACCTCGCCTGGGGCTACTTTGAGGCACTAAAGCTTTTGGTCACCTTGCTTCTTACTTAAGCCCTCGCTTAGGTGCACTTTTTAAAACACTGCCAAAAACAATCAAATTTCAGCCCAGATAAGTATGACAATTGATTTGATGGATTTGATCTCATTGAAAATCAGTAAAACGAAAGAGATTACCAATAGAAGCTGAATCAAGCAAGAAGTTCCAACCAGATTAACCATGAACTCAACTTTAGTTCAATTATTTGCTTCTAACTATAAGTTGAACCCCCAATGCAATACACACTGCATATTGAAGCTAAAGCCACGTCTCAGACCTTGAATGAACCTACAAATATGTACATGATTCCTGCTTGCCATCCAAATGTAAATGGTAATTTTACTATTATTATGTTTTTTAACATAAACAATCTTAACTCTTAGGTCAAATGAAAATTGTATTGCGTTTTAACAACGAAGAAATATCATGTTCAAGCAAAATGCCTATAATTTGGTAGTTACAAGCCACTATTAATGAAATATTAGTTGATGTAATCAAAACCCATCAAGTTCATACACAGTGCGAGACACCTATGAAGCACAGACATGACACTTGTTGAACACGCTAGAGGAAGTGTCCCATTTATTTATTTATTATTATTTTTTTTTTTCCAGTCAGACATGATAGGGACATGCAAATTAATGGACACATGTGGGACACAGTGTCCCATTTTATTGTTATTATGTTTTACTAGAGTAGCATATTAAAGGTTGATAAATTTGATGAAAATAAATATTTGACATGAAATAAATGCATAATATTCAAATATATGACATAATAAATATATGAAATTGTATATATTTGATGTCCATCAGTTGCATATCTTCAAACTCTTCTGATGTGTTGGTTGTGTGTACCATAATCTTATCAAGGGTTACACATCTCTGATTCCCAGGGCAAACTAGAGATGCAGGGAAACCCATCTTTCCCTCTCTTTTCTTCCCCTCCTTGTTTCTTCTCTAGTCCTCTCTTGATGGAGCCTAACACTTTCAAAAATACACGCACAATCAATTTTGTATCATCAGAAATATTCTCTTTGTCTCAAAATATTAATCTCTTATTTTATTTTTCATTGTCTCAAAATATTAGTCATTTTTCAAAAGTCAAGTACAAAAATAATATAAATTTTTTATTTTGTCTTTCTTTTAAATTCATTAACAACATAAAAAGTATAATTATGACATTGATATTTCCTAAAAAATGTACTATCAAAGGGTAATTTTGAAAAATTAATTTTTTTAAAGTGTAATAATTATACTACTAAAAAAGTTAAATTTTTCAAAAAGGACCATTATTTTTGGGACGGTGGGAGTATATACAAACACTTTTATATCCCCAAATTTTCTCAGACATGCTAATACTTTATACATATGAATAGGCACTTCCCTAGTTCACATTCTGTTGATGCTTTATGCCATATTGTAATTTTTTTTCCTCATGTAAGATTCAATTTATTTAATGCCATCTTCATATTCTATTTGATTTGGAGGAAGGGTTGCTTGTTTGTTCTATTGTTGGTAGTTTTGTATCCTTGGATTGATTTTTGACACAGTGTAGGTTGAATATAGAAATTAGAGTACATAAAATCTTTTTATTTTTAATATTATGTAAATAATTTGTGATTGTGTCAATTGCTAATTTGGTATTGTTTTCTTATTTATATCGTTTCCTAAATGTGTTATGAATGTATTATATATTATATATATATATATATGGCCTCTATCTCATTCATGGATAAGTTAAATAATTATTTTCATTCTTTTTGTATCATTCTTTTTGTATCAGTGCTAGGTTAAGTATTTAGTAATTTTGCTTTACGCTAACATGACAGGGAGTGTTGAATATAGAAATTAGAGTACATAGAATTTTTTTTTATTTTTAATATTATATATATATATATAATCTGTGATTGTATCAATCATTGATTTAGTATTATTTCTATATTTATATCATTTCTTAAATTATATCATGAATCTATAATATATACATTATCCCTACCTTATTCATGGGTAAATCAAATAATTCTTTTTATTCTTTTGTATACTGGTCTGGGTTTAGATTGGGTATACAAGTTTTGAATGATTGGATTTGGTTTGACTGGGGGTAAGAAAGGATGTCTGACAATGCAGAGAAGTGGCCAGAGAAGATGACAAATGGTGTATGTGGAGTAAAGGTGCAAAGAAGATAGGAATAAAGGGCGAGTGATTGGGTTAGGAGTTTTGACATAAAGGGCTACTATTAACTTTATTCTTTCCTCTTATCGTCGTATCACTCTATTGCACTCGTAGTTGCTTGTCAATGACAGGTATGTATGTTGCACAGTAAAGTCCCTAAAGTTGATCCAGCTTGAATATTGTCACGCAACCCAAAAATATCGTGTTTCAAATGGGTAAAAAAAGAAATAGGAAAACCGAAGTAACAGAAGTTGATACATTGTTGCCCTATTTATAACAAGTCAATGAGTAAATATAGCTTGTTTAGCCAAGATTCATTCTGTTATCATATGCCTCTTGCCTTCCTTCTGCCCTTCCCATTCACAGTGGTCCATTATGTTTCTTTTCCATCTATGGTATAATGTTTTTGAAACTTCAATATCAACATGAAACAAGAAAGTTTTCCTCTTTTTGTCTTTCAGGTTCCTCGGAATAATTGTATCGAATTGGCGAGAACTTGTAATCCATTTAATTTCAAGAAGTTAGTTGGCTGCTCTGCCTGTGGATAAGGAAGAGATTGGGAAGCATCATCAGCATCTTCAATGAATGGATCTGTCTGTGTTGATGAAGTTGGATCATTCTGGAATTCTGAAAATTGGCATATCATCAAGTAGGTGTAGGTTACAAATTGGGATTTAATCCTGAATGACTCATCCAACTCAGACAAATCAATTCACTCAACCATATACCCAAATTGCAGCGCCATTGCTTGTTAAGAGAAATATTTTAGTGCAGACTGCCCTATGAATATAGGGGTGGACTAAGGATCCATTGAATGGCAAATTGGGGATAAAAAATTGTTGTAAATTGGGCTAATTTGCTAACACTAATTAAGTATTTTGATTTGTACTGTGTGATTCAACTTGCAAAAGGCAGGGCACGAAAATTGTTTGGTTGATTTTTGAGAACTTATTTTTTGATTTAAAAAAAAAAGATAGTTTGGCAAAAATAAATGTGAAAAAAATATTTTTGAAATTATAGATATTTAACTAATTTAATTTTTTTTATCAATAATTTATTTGAAAAACTTTATAATATAAACGGTTTAAATCAAGCTCGAGCCAATGGGTCGTAATAGCACCCCACTGGTACAACACGCTCTCCAATGGGCCAAAATAGCACCGTATTGGTACAACACGCTCTCCAATTCTTGGATATTAAGGCACTGCTAGGGAAGACGCAATTTTAACAAAATAAAAAATAAAACAAAAAAATTAACTCATTTTATCCAAAAAAAAGTAAAAATCTAAAAATCACTAGAAGATTTTATTCTCAAACATTTTTGGGATGTGTTATATAAGTGTATTTTTATGATTTTTTTGGCTAAAAAAGTAGAGAAAAAATGTATATTTGAGATAATTTTTTAATTTTTTTATAAAAAGATGTGTAATAAAATATTGTAATAAAATTAAAATGACCGTTCTACTTTTATTGATTTTTTCACTTTCGGATAGTTGAATTTAAAGAGCAAAATAATAATTTTGCTCTCTAGACTTTCCTCACAAGTTTCTTTCATATAGTATGGACTTTTTGATTTTTTTAATAATTTTTTGATTTTTACAGATTATCCTAAACAAGGCCGTCTCATAGTAAGAAAAATTATTAGGTGATTGATCATTCGTTTTCTTATTTCTTCACCAATCACCAAATGCCAAATTCACCTAAATGTCCCGATTATTCCACCATATTCTTATAAAAAATGTTATGATGTGCAATCCTATCACAAATTATATAAATTAACAGAAGTTCGTAAAAACTTAAAATTTATATAAATTTATATTTAATTTATACATTTTTATAAAATTACTTATATAAATTTATAATAAAATTTCATATGATGTGCAATTCATATGGGAGAATTTTTCTATTCCCTAATCCTTCAAAAATCACCAAAATGCCAAATTCCGCCAAGTTTTCCCTATTATTCTACCCTATCCCAACAAAAAATAATAAGTGATGTCCCTTCACCATTTCACAACAGTTTGGTAATTGGAGAGTGAGTGTGTCACAATCTCTCCATAAGCGGTGCAATGGGTAGGGGGGGAGATGGGACTGCAATCCACGGCCACTTGAGGGCGGCTGTGAGGGCGACTATTTGGTGACCAAAACGCTCAACTCTCCAACCCCTATATAAGTCTCGTTTGATAATTTTTAATTTTAGTTAAAAAATTAAGATCTCATTTGGTAATATTATTTTTAGTTTAAAAATTAAAAAATAATTAAAAAAATTAAAAAGCCAACAACATATATTAAAAAATCAAATGTTTCATTTTTTTTTTATTTTTTGTACATATTTTCGTAAAAGATTAAAAAGTCATTCCAAACAGGAGTTGGGATGTACACAACAGGCACTGTTATGCAGCCTTATGGGCTTATTTTGGGGTCCTTTTTGATAATTTGAACCGTTTACATTTTAGAGTATATCGAGTAAAACAAACCTATAAAAAATTAAATTAATTGGATATTGTTAACTCTTTCATCCACTCACATTTGTATTCATTTTAATACTTTAAATCACAATGTCATTTATTTTTGAAAATACAAATGTGAGTGGTTGAAAGGGTTAACAATATTCAATTAACTTAATTTTTTACAAGTATGTTGTACTCGATGTATTCTAAAATATGAACAGTTCGGATTATCAAAAAGGATCCCGAAATAAACCCATAGGGCCAGCACAGCAGGCACCCCAAATCCTCCCAAACATACTAATTTTTTTTATATTATATTTTAATTAAAAAATTAAAAAATTATTAAAAAAATATATTTTCAAACGTGACCTAAATTATCATATCATTTTATTATTTTTTTATATGAAAATTAAAATATTATTAAAATAACATGTTAGTCAGACAGAATTAGAGTATAGCTGAACCAACCGAAAACACGAGACACATCAGCAGGGAGGTGAAGTGATTAAGGTCGGTCAATATAAGTCCAGGCGCGACAGGTCAGCGACACTCCCACTCAGTGTGCGTGTGTGTGAGAGGGAAAGAGAGGTCGATTAGCCGCGTGTAACAACCACGTGAAATCAAACAAGGACCACACAGGACCAACATACGGTACACATTTTTGGAACGGTTTTTCAAGTGTTACAAAAACTGTTCGTAGTTTAATTCAACAGAGTGGGTTGCCAACGAAAGTGAGTAGGACTTCTACTTTTCTGCAACTTGGCAAGTAGATGAGACACAACTTATCAATAAGTATAGTCACATACAAATATACAACGTAAATTAAGGCCTAGTTTGGAGAGACTAAATAAGTGTATTTTTTGACTTTTTTTATATTATGTGTAGAAAAAGTAGAGAGAAGATGTTGATTGATGTGACCCAAAAAAGATAAAAAGATGAAATAAGTGTACTTTTTTCTTTGTAGCCAAACTTGGCCTAAATAATAATATGAGTGAAAATGTATATGGTCATAATTATTTTATGCAGTTAGTTTTATGGTCAGCTCTGTATCCAGTGGTAGAGTCAAGATTTTAATTCATAAGGGATATTATTGAATTGAAATTTTAACAAAAACCACAATTCAATTTAATCT
Source organism: Camellia sinensis (assembly GCF_055761805.1). Classification (NCBI taxonomy): domain Eukaryota; kingdom Viridiplantae; phylum Streptophyta; class Magnoliopsida; order Ericales; family Theaceae; genus Camellia; species Camellia sinensis. The sequence continues at coordinate 150,554,822 of NC_138963.1, forward strand.
AATTTTTATTTGGGTCATGATTGAGACTCCTTTCAATCACCACTCCTACCACCCCACACACACACGTGGCGGGGTGGTGATTAGAGAAGAAAAAAAAAAAACTGGCCAATCATGTTGAGAGGGGGTCAAGGGGATGGGGGGAAGGGGGTCCGGGTCATTATTGTTTTTATTTGATTATAAGACTAAAATTAGTACGATGCAAAAGATATATTTAAATACACGTTCAAGTTAACTGATCTATTATCTTTATTGTTATTAATTTGATTTTGTGTATGGTGGCCATCAAGGATTACAAAAAAATCACATGCCTTCATAAAATATGATAGCAAATTATATTAAGATACACATACAAAAAGAAATATAGAGTGGGAGAGAGTAATAGATTTTTTTGTCATTTTGAATCACTGAATCACATGGCAATATATTATTAGTTGTCATTAATTGTGTAACAATTATTTGTAAATAAATTAACCAATTATGAGTATTCATATAAGATGTGATATAAAATAGTGACATATAATATATTTCTAATGTACAATTTATAAGAATTTTTTTAGCATAATTAAGTTAAAGTGACAAATTAAATTTTTTAAACAAAAAGAGTAAAGAAAATAGTGATGTAAAATTTTAAGACATTATTTAAAATGATTAAATTGAAATATATTTTTTTGTTAGAGGCATAAGTATAATTTCAAAAAGGAAAATGCTAGAGGTCCCAAATTTTCTACCAAATAAATGACCAAATGTCTCACATGGGTGTAGGGCCCACAAAATTGCGGACCCCACACCCATGTGAGACATTTGGTCATTTGTTTGGTAGAAAATTTGGTGTCCCTAGCATTACCCTTTTTCAAAAGTTGAGGGGGGCACGTGACCCTCTTGGACGTCACCTGCCTGCACCCCTGCCTGTATCTATAGATTTGTTGACAAAGTATGTGTGGGTACCAACTATAGATGTAAACGCAATATTGTTTAACAAATTTTCACAATTTGATGAATGAGAAAAGCATTGACCAATTATTACTTCTTATAGTTAAATGGCATTATTGGGAAAATGTGACATAATTAAAAAAAAAAATTGATAATTTAATAAATGAAAAAGATGGATTGAATTTGAAAGCTGTTAACAATTATTAACAATTAATGACATAGACATTTTTGAAATGAAAAATTGAAAAAGAGTTAAAGTTTCATAACTATTCTAAGTTGGACTACTCATACCAATTGATTTTATATTATGTAATTGAGCTATCATATATATATATGTATATTTGTTTACTTCAATTACACAATACTAATTTTATGTCCTTACAAAGTATAAATTAATCAAGCCACAAAACATAGCACGATGTAATGTCATTTTTTCCTCTTGGATCTTACAATAAATTCATTCCTTTATTTATTTTCGTAGGCCTTGCAATATATTTATTGTCTATAATTCAAAAATGAAATGTATAGGTAGGGTTCATCAATGAGATAGGTGCGGCTTACCCAGACCGTAATTATTGTGTTCAAATCTCATGTTTTAATGAGTGTTTTCAAGTTTTGACTAGTCAACAGGTTGGACCTATTTAAAAAGCTAAAACAACGTCCCACCCATAGCCCCAAATCTTACGGGCCAAAATCAAACCGAATCGGGTTATACATTTTGTCATTATACTTATATTATTAAGCTCTATATATTTTTCATTCACATATTTTTAATATTTTCATTAGTTATTTTTCTTGTTTATTTTCTAACATAATTCAAGTATTTTAATTTTTTTATTACCTTTTTAAATCTCATATAATAAAAAAAATCAAGTAGCATATAATACCTAGAAGTGGAGGGAAAAAAAAGAAAGAAAAAAAAAAAAAGATTTTAAACATGAGAGCAAAAAAAAATCAAACTAAATATTAGATCAAAAAAAATTAAACTAAACATTAGGCTTATACTTGCGGGCGCTTATAGGCCTAGTTTATGAACGGGGCTTATACTTGCGGGCACTTTTTGCCACGTAGTCAACGTAGACCTAGACAAGTCCTCTTTGCTTGAGCATGGTCTTCGTTTTTTAATGAAATAATGTAGTACAAATGGTCCCTCTCCAAGTACATCAAATTCAAATGGAGGTTGCTTGTCTTCAACACATATCAAACAATACTTCTAATGATCCCATCAAAAACAAGTGTGTTATTAGTACTGTCATTGTATACACAGATACAAATTTTGTTGACACATCACCGACTGTTTGATCTCCATATCGTAATTATTTTGACCCATCTCTGTTGGTTTTTTCTTCTCTTTTCTTTTATTTATTTATTTATTTTTTTTCTTGAGAAAACTTATTGTACAGGAGTGAAATATCCTTAGCGTTCCGTACTCCTAGAACTCAAGCTTCACGTAACGACGCCTGACCTAAAGACAAAGAAATAGTGAGCTGTCCGGCAGTGTGCTGTCAGATAGACCCTCCGACGATCAAGTCAAACTGCTTGAAGAAGAAGAGAGCACTTCCTAGAGAGAGAGAGAATTGTTCAGATTGCATACCTCCAACGTCCCCCGTTCTTCCTTTTTCTAGGCTGGCCATGTAGCCTCAGGGATTATGCGCGCACTACCTCTGTTGTCCTTCCCTGGACAGGTGGCAATGCTCTCCTCTCACCATCTTACGCGTGTAAAGGCTAAAACCTCCAAACAGCATGCGTGGAATTGCCAAACGGTATTAACGCGTGCCAAGAGTGGATTTCCCCTCCATCGTACCATTGGCCCAGGCGGCAAACCGGGATACCATGACCTACCTATCCCTTGGGAAGAAACACAACAATGATTCTCACGGCCGAGCTGTATGAAGTCGGTCCTTCCGAGCTGACTGGCCGTGAGGCGTGCCGACCTTCGCCCCGACCTAAATTCATTTTGGGCTGTTCTTGGCTCGGTTCAGACGCACCATTGCGGATTCAACGAAGACCTAGCCAAATCACAACTCGGTCTGGCACACGCCTGACTCCACGCTCCGGTCGACAAATCTAGCTCGGTCGGGCATGACGGGCCGGGGAATCACTCCGACCGAGGAAATAGCTCGGCTCTCGCAAGGTTCGTTATAACCCGCGTTATCGTAGCTCGGCCGTACTTGTCCGGTGCAAATCTCTCTCTCAATTGCCCCTTGATTCCATCCGAGCTGAGCGTGATTGGGATTACAACCATGATTGAGCTATCCTATTCGGTCTTCTAAATTGCGCCAGTAGTCTTGTCACCGATCGTACAGTCGTACTGACAGAACCATCTTTTCGCTGCCATATGGCCTCACATCACTGGGCCCGTGCAGCCCCACAACTGTCTCCTTCACGCGTAAAATTCAAATGGTTGCCACCCTTTGGCTTCCCCCCTCCATTATATACGCACACGAGGGGTCACACGTCCCTACTGTTCACCTTCTCTCTCGAACCAAAACCCTAGCCTCCAAACCTCCAGGCTTCTGCCACCACTGACATTGTTGCTCTTTGCCTCATCTTCGTCCATATCTATCCCTTCTGAAGCTGTAATCAAGCTCGCGATTGACTAATCTCTGCGTGGCACCCGTCATTAGTAAGCTTCTTTACCCCTCTCTCGTATTTTTATGCCTGTGTTCTTCATGTTCTTCATTTATGCTTTTCAAATTCTTTATTTGGGACTGTTGGTACTCTACTAGTCCCTCTATTTTTTGCATAAAACTGATATACACTAAGGAAATATGAAATTAAAGAAATGGATGGGGCCTTCATGCCCCTGGTTTCCCTTGGCATCAATTCATGAATTTCATATTTTGGATGAACAGAGCGGGCCCTGGGTAAGATCGAGCTAAAACCATCATTTAGATCCATAAATAGGATTTAGCCGAGAAAAAACTTGGTTTGTGGTCTTGTTTTGAGGATGAGACCGAGCCGCAACTAGGGGGCAAGAACCGATCTAGGAAGGCCAGGTCGGCCAAATAGTGAAGTCGAGATAGGAAAGAAAACCAATCAAACACCCCAAGATTCAAAACCGAGCTAGACACTTCCCATTGGAGCCGTGCAATTTATGCCATGCTAATCCTTGGACTTATTTCTTAATAATGCAGAGCAAACTAGGACTGACCAGGCCCGTTCAGTGTTACCAACGGTGAAGCTCAAAGTCCGAGCAAACACACAAAAACTTTTCACCGAGATACAACCCAAGTCATCCCAATAAATAAAACTGGGATAGATGGGGAAATACCGGTTCATGGTGAGTTCTTCGGGGGCACTGACCGAGTTCCATAAAGAGTACAGTATCCCGGATGATATCCACTTAGAGCTCGCCAATAAAAGAGACACTCTCTAGGGCGAGCTGGACAGATGCCCCTTCACGGTGGTGTCCATAGTAGAAGGAGGCTTGCGCTTCCCGGTCCAACCGCTGATCTGCGAGTTTTTGAGGCAGACAAGGCTATGCCCGACCCAAGTCTCCAACAATACATACAACATAATAAACGGTGTGGCTGAGCTAAATAGAATACTCAGCCTAAATCTCGGCCTCGCCGAGATATTTCACCAATATAGTCTTAGCAAAAATAAATGTGGGTTTTGCTGGTATCTGAAGGTCAGAAAAGGCCGAACAAAAGTCATCGAACGTAATCCGGACAAAGAAACCAACGACGACTTTCTGTGGGTGTCCGATCGTTACGAGGACACCAAGGCGCCCACACCGGGTTGGTACATTAGGAAAGATTTTGGGAGTGCCGGTGAGTATCTCGGTGAACCGTATTATTTTCTTTCTACATTGGTCTTCTTGTTGCCGATCTAATACTTTTCTTCTTTTTGCAGATTATAAGCTCTTGGCAGAGGATTACTCTCGCGCTAACCAGGAGGCTATAAGGGTTTTGTTGCATCATTCGGCTGAGGAGCGAGAATCATCAAAGCTGCTCGACTTCGAACCGAGCTACCACTACACGGCGCTGCGCAAGAGTAGGGTAACCGACTTTCTACGTACGCCCTTTCCAGAACCAGATCCAAGCCTTCCACCAATCAAACTGGTCCCTTTGATAGCCGAGCAAGAAATGGCGAAGATCCGAGCTATCAAGTTGATGATCACCGGCGAGGCGAGCGACTCCCAGCCACCGGAAGCAGCTGGGGAGACTTCTTCCACGCCGGCCGCGCAAGGGGAGGGGGCTGTGTTGGCTCTGGCTAGTGAATAAGCAGCGGGTCGGTCGAAGAAGAGACCGAGAAAAACTCAAACCGAACAACATCTGGCCGATGAGGATTCGACCGAGCATGCATCAACCAATTTGGAGGGCCAGACCGAGTAACTGATCAGCGAGCCATCCACACGATCCAGTGCCCCCTCGGTTTGGTCGCCCGAGTTATCATATAAAGGCCGGGCTGTCTCCACTACGGACTCAATCTACGCGGACAAGGATTACTCTCTCTGTTTCAACATGACCAAGGGGTTGTTCCTTCCCGCCGACATGAAGAAACACGAAGAGTTGTCCGACCTGAAGGTGCTCCACTCGACCTCAAAGTCAATAGTGTTAGTAAGTTGGCAATCTCCTTAATTTATGAAGTTGTTGCTCGGTTTTTCCATTCTGACAACCTTCATTTGTTTGCAGGCCGTGCAGAAGAACTATCTCGTCCACGAGCGAATGATAGCCATGAAGAAGAGTCTGCGGGAGGCCATTACCGACAACAAGGCCAAGACGGCTGAGCTGGAAAAAGGGAAGGCCGCGCAGGAAGCTCTGTTGGTTGAGCGCGATCAACTATCAGAATGGTTGGCTCGGGCTGATGAGGAGAAGCAGAGGGCCCTCTAGATGACCAAGGCTCACTACATCTCCAAGCTGCGCAAACTCCGCGACGTCCACAAGGCCGAGGTGGATAAGAAGGTTGAGGACGTTGAAGATCGCGATTACGCGGAGGGCGAGAGGACTTATGAACGGCAGGTTCAGGGGACCAAGGACATCTTTTTCCAGTGCGGTTAGAAAAATGCCGTGGAAAAACTTGGCCTTGGCCCAGATGTCGAGGTGTTTCAAAACCCTCTTGCTGCCTTCATCCCGGCCCATATGCAAGCTTATACCAGCGCGATGCAGAAGAGACTCATCGAAGAGGCCAAGCAAGCAACTGAAGAGGAAACTACCGCCGCGTAACCTGCCAAGAAAATTCCTCTCGAAGCTTCTGAGAGGGCCAAAGATCAAGAGTCCGAGCAGGAGGTTGTCGTGGTGGTGGACGCTACGGCAGATGAGGCCGAGGAGGGATTGGCTGAGCAGACCGTTGACATAGATCTAGATTGATCTTCGACCCTTTTTTATTTATTTATTTTTTATGTAACCGGGCTTGGCCCCACCTTTGTAATCCGACTTGCTCAATTAATGAAAACTTCAACTTTTTGCCCGTCTTGTATCTATTTCTTGTGCGGTAGTTATCGTCTCGGTTATAACGTGCAAAATTTCTTCGATTTGAAATGTTTATCAAATATAACTGCCAGCTCGGACGACTAAAATTAGCTCGGCTACAAAGTTTGGTGGTATAGGCGAGCAGAGTCAGCTCGGCCCTTACACTAGTTGCACAGAACGCCATTGTTTTCGTCAGGCGGGCAAAGTCAGCTTGGCCCTTGGCAAGTTTGACAAAACACAAACATGTCACTTGGCCGAGCAAAATCAGCTCGGCTTTTATAAATTGGGCAAAATGCCAACATTTCGTTTTGGGCGAGCAAAAATTAGCTCGGCCCTTATAAGTTGGATAAAACGCCAACATTTCATTTTGGGCAAACAAAAATCAGCTCGGCCTTTACAAGTTAGGCAAAACACCAACGGTTCATTTTCGGCAAGCTAAAATCAGCTCGGCCCTTATAAGTTGGGCAAAGCACCAACTGTTCGCACGGCCTGTCTCCTGACCGGCAAGAAAAAAATTAGTTCGGCCCAGTACAAGTTGGTCTCCTTGCCCCTGGCATCCATAGTGGCCCAATGTCCTTGTGATGTCATTGTACATGAACACATAATATAAGAAAAAAGCAGGGCTATCTTTCATTACATGTCAGCAATTTACAATGGTTCAAAAGGCTAAGGAACAAAAACGATTACATTTCAAAAGTAAAAAATCTTAAGGTTAGCTACATTCCACGGTCTGGGGATAACTTTACCATCCAAGTCCTGCAGGTGGTATGCCCCTTTGCCTGCAAGGCTAGTTACCTTATACGGTCCTTCCCAATTTGCACCGAGTTTGCTTTTGCCAAGGATCACCATGTTGCCCATTACCTTTCTCAGGACCTAGTCTCCGATCTTGAATACCCTTGGATGCACGACCTTGTTGTATTTCTTGGAGAGCTCTTGCTGATATGCTGCTATGTGGATCAAAGCACGTTTCCTTCTTTCTTCGGCTAGGTCGAGTTCCAAGGCCACTGCTTCATTATTCAAGTCTGGCTGAAAGCTTTTAGACCAGATGGTTGGCATGCTAATTTCCAGTGGGATGACGGCTTCCATGCCATAGGCCAAGGCGAATGGTGTTTCTCCGGTCGAACGTCTTTGCGTGGTGCGGTATGCCCAAAGCACTTTGGGAAGTTCTTCAGTCCACCTCCCTTTGGCTTTCTCTAGCCGCTTCTTCAGCCCGTCCAGGATGGTCTTGTTTGAGGCTTCTGCTTGACCATTTGACTGAGGGTAGGCCGGTGTTGAGTTGTAGAACTTGATCTTTAACTCCTCGCAAAATTCGCGAAAGAGTTTCCCATCAAACTGAGTGCCATTATCTGAAATAAGGGCCTTCGGTATACCAAAGCAAGTGATAACATTTTGCTAGACAAACTTCTTCACATCTTTTTCCTTTATGGTCGCCAATGGCTCGGCCTCAACCCACTTGGTGAAGTAGTCGGTAGCAGCGATGAAGAACTTGCGGTTGCCCGACGCTGTTAGGAGTGGTCCCACAATATCCAATCCCCAAAGCGCGAACGACCAAGGACTTGTAAGGGGGAGCAATTCTCTGGCCGGCCAGTGGATTTGGTGAGCAAATTTTTGACATTTTTCACACTTGTGAACGTATTTCTGCACGTCCGCCTGCATGCACGGCCACCAATAATCCTGGGAAATCGCTTAGTAAGCCAAAGACATGCCCTCAATATGACTCTTGCAGATGCTTTCATGAACCTCATAGAGGAAAGCTTCCACCTTGTCGGGGTGAGACGCATTTCAGATACGGCCCGGTGAAAGACTTCTTGTACAAGGCTCTAGATGGAGAGAGCCAAAACCGTTCTGATTTGGCCTGCATTTTGTTGGCCGCCTTCTTTTCTTTTGATAGAATTTTATCTTTTAGGAAGGCGATGACGGGGTCCATCCAAGATGGTCCGAAGTTAGCACAAAGTACTTCGGACACTTCTGGTTCCTCAATGCTTGGCTGAGGTAGGAATTCTATCATCAATGGATTGGGAAAAGCTGTTTGCGTGGATGCAAGGCCGGCCAGTTCATCAGCCATGTTGTTTTCTTTGCGGTTGATTTGTTCCACTCTTATTGCAGCGAACTTTGATTTCTACGCGCACCAGCGCCTGATATTTGGCCATTCTTTCATCCCTGGCTTCATAATCCCCAGAGACCCGATTGACCACCAACTTGGAGTCACTGAATACCATAAGAGTCGATGCTTTCATTCTTAATGCATTTCTCAATCCGGCCAGGAGGGCCTCATATTCCGCCTCATTGTTGGACGCTGGGAAGTCGAGCGTGATTGCTTGCTTGATAACCAGCCCGTCCAGCAAAGTCAGCACGATACCCAGCTCGGCGCCATGTCTGTTGGAGGCCCCATCGACGAAGAGCTTCCACATCTCGTCAATAAACAACTTCCAGCAGTCTGATGGGCTTTGGGAGATTCTCAGCTCCAAGGTACTAGTCGATTCATTCTGGTCTCTTCCCATGTCTTGGTTGGGCTTGTCTTCTGATGAGTATCTAGCTTTTCCACTTCGGCTTACATTTGCCCTACTTCCATTTATGATCCACCACTTGTCCATGTTGCCTGAAATGTGGGCTGTACCAAATTTGCTTCAGCCAAATTAACCGGACAAACAGGATGCATTCTAGGGGCAAACTCCGCCACAAAGTCTGCAAGAGCTTGAGTCTTGATTGCGGTACGCGGTCGGAACTTGATGTCGTATTGCCCCAACTCTACGGCCCATTTCAAAATTCTCCCGGTAAAGTCCGCCTTTTCAAAGATCACCTTAAGTGGAAACTCAGTTAGCACAACTATTGTGTGGGCATGAAAATTGTGTGCCAGCTTTCTGGAAGTCATCATCAGGGCCAGGGCCAATTTTTCCAGCGACAGATATCTTGATTCCGCCGGGAGCAAAGTCTTGCTTACGTAGAAGATAGGAAGGTGCTGGGTACCTTCAACACGGACTAGGACGGCGTTCACCGCATGTTTAGAGACTGCCAAGTAGAGATACAGTTCTTCGTCTAGTTTTGGTGTGACTAGGATAGGGGCTGAGGAAAGGTATACTTTTAGATCCGCCAACGCACGGTCACATTCGTCATCCCAGAAGAACTTGGCCTTCAAAGTTTTGAAGAAAGGCCTGCAACGATCTGAAGACCGGCTTATAAATCTGTTCAGCGCGGCTGCCATCCTGGCAAGATATTGCACGTCTTTCGTGGAGTTTGGGCGCTCCAGCTCTTGTATCGCCTTGATTTGGGAAGGGTCGGCTTTAATTCCTTGATTTGTGACAAAAAAATCCAGAAACTTGCCGATGCCAACTCCGAAGGCGCACTTGGAGGCATTCAGACGCAGCTTGTGATGTTTAAGCGTAGTGAATATCTCTGCTAGGTCGGCGAGGTGTTGAGACTTTTCCTTGCTTTTTACCACCATATCATCGATATAAGCTTCCATGGTGCGGCCCAGAAGGGGAGCGAACATCTTGGTTACCATCCTCTGAAAAGTGGCCCCGGCGTTTTTCAGTCCGAACGGCATGACTTTGTAACAATACAGGCCTCGTGGAGTGGTGAATGAAGTGATTTCTCGGTCTGGTTCATACATGGCTATCTGGTGGTAGCCCCGATACGCATCCAGGAAGCTAAACCTCTGGTGGCCAGCGGTTAAGTCTACCAGTTGGTCAATTCTTGGAAGGGAAAAGCTATCCTTTGGGCACGTGCAGTTGACCGTCTTGTAATCAACGTACACCCGCCATTTATCATTTTTCTTCGGCACCACTATCGTGTTGGAGATCCACCTTGGGTACTGTACTTCATCTATGGTATTTGCTTCTAGTAGCTTCTTGACCTCCTCCGCCACTATCACGGCGTAGTGCAAGGCCGAGCGTCTTGTCCTCTGGATGACCGGGCGTGCATTTGGGAAAACGTTCAACTGATGGAAAATGAAGCTAGGGTCGATGCCAGGCATATCGTAAGGCATCCATGCAAAAGCTTCTTTTTTGGAAACTAAAAAGTCGACATATTGGAGTCGCTCGGCGCTAGACAACGATGATCCCAAAAGAAAGAACTTAGTTGGATCGTTCTCGTCGATGCGCACCTCCACCAAATCTTCGACCGATTTCTCCTCGGCCTTTCTTCCTACGTCTTCAAGGACTTTTTTTCCCTCCGGGCCCTCTATCATTTGAACAAAGCCTTTGGCGGTTCGGCTGTCGTTCACCGCAACGAAGCACTATTTTGCCATTACCTGGTCACCTCAAACCTCTTCTACCTGCCTGGTTGGCGCCAGGAAGCGCAGAACCTGATGGTAGGTCGATGCTACTACTTGCATGGCATGCAACTAGCCCCTACTCAAGATTAAGTTGTAGGTGGATGGGACCTTAAGCACCCAGAACTCTACTTGCTTCATGACCGAACCTGCTTTGACCGGCAATATGATCTTTCCTATTGGCCATTCTGGTTGAGAGTTGAAGCCAACCAAATGAGACGTTGCAGGGGCTAAGTCCTTGTCCTCTAACTTCATTTGTTTGAACGCGTCATAATACATGATTTCAACTGAACTTCCCTGGTCAATCAAAATTCTTTTGATGTCGAAGTCTTTGACGCGAAGAGTCACTACTAGGGTGTCATTGTGGGGCACTTGAATTCTTTCCAAGTCCTTACTTGAAAAGGTAAGGATATCTTTTTCTTCGGTCTTTCCTTTCTTCACAACAGGCTGAACAAAGAGCACCTCTCTCATGTGCTCGGCTTTCTTGATCATCCCTCTCAACTCGCAGACCCTTGCCGGTTCGATGATGCCATAGATGACATTGATTACACCTTGTGGTGCTGCGTCCAGAGCGGCTAGGCCGTTTGGTTCGGTCTGTCCCAGTGGAGCGGCTTTCATGCCCCCATCAATGCATTAGTCCAGATGTCCCGCCGCCACCAGCTCCTCCAAATGTTGTTTGAGCGGCAAGCAATCCTCCGTTCGGTGCCCTCGTTCCTTATGGAAGGTGCAGCGATGTCTTGAGTTGAAGCCTCTCTGTGCACTCCCCAACATGGCCGGCCAAAGAACGAAAGGTTCACCTCGGCTTTCACTCAGGATACGGCAAATAGAGATTTTTAAGACCGTGGTGATACCAGTTCGAGCCTTCAACTTTCTCTTGGCGTTTTCCTCTTCATCACAGGAAGCGTTACCTCAGTCGTTTCCGCAACCTTTGTTTCTATCATCGCGGTTTGAGCCACGACGTTGATCTTTTGACCGGTCGTTTGGGCGGTTGTCCTCCTGCCCGATCGAGTGAACCTTCCTCGCCATTCTTCCGTCCGCCACGACCGAATTAGCTTTCTTGGTCGCGGAGGCGGCATCATCCTCCACACGGATGTGTTCGTTGATCCGTTGTATCAAGGACTCCATAGTTGCGGGCTGGTGCATTGTAAGCGAATCTCGCAGCCTATGTCCGACTAGAAGACCTCGCTTGTATTGGGTAATCGCCAGATTGGTGGGGTAGTTGAGGATCTTATTGTAAGCTTCCTAGTACTTCGCATTGTATGCCTTCAATGAACCTCCAGACTCCATCTTGACGCCCAGGAGATGGTTGACCTTCTTTGGTGTTCGAGTGTTGGTTTTGAATCTGGTGACGAAGGCCTCCGCTAATTGCTGTCATCCCTCGATACTCCCCTCCGGAAGCCTTTCGAACCATTTCAGGACCAGTTCTCCTAAGCATGCTAAGAATATGAGGCACATCAAGGCGTCATTGGGCCGGTGCCCAGTCATTACTTGCCAGTAATGACTCACGTGCATGTACAGGTCTGTCCTGCCGTCGTACAATGTGAACTTTGGCTGGTGAAATCCGACAGGGAGTGGTGTACTCTCGATTTTTGGAGACAGCAGCGTAACTGTAAGTCTTGCTAGCTCTTTGTCCACAAGCGTTGGGGCCACCACTCTAAGTGCTGGCATCACCACTTCCTCACTACAACAAGTTTGGGAGCTTAGCCTCTGCAATGCCGGCAATCTCCAAGTCTCCCTACGACGGGCCCTATTTTCTAACATATCCCTCAGGTCTCCCGAATGGGCAGAAAAGGAGTATCGCGACGTCGACGATGGGCGTGAGGGATGGTAGGTGCTGTCATGAGTATGAGATTTTCCCACCTGTGGGTCGGAGTCCCCGACCCCATAGCTTCTGGTGATAGAGAGAGAGTGCATCCTTTCTTGGCGGCGACTGCCAGAACGAGGAGATGGGGTGCGCTCACTGAGGTTGCCCTCTCCAGCAACACCTTTCCCCTTGATCTGGCGTTTCAGCACCTCCATTTCAGCCGCCATCTTGCGAATGAGGGCATCCTGGTCTTTGAGTTTGTGCTCCAGGTGCTGTGCATGCGACTCCCCTTGCTGTCAACGGTCCTCTGGACTCTTCGAGCAATCAGTACTCTTTGCGCGTTTGTCTCGCGCGCCTCGCGAAGAAGTCTCCAGGCCCGTCATGGCTGGAATAGCAAGGGGGCCTTCTCTCCATCGAATAGACTACGGTGTGACACCATCGACGACAGACAGTGAGTCTCATCGTTGTTAGCCATGGAAACGATCGAAAAAGCTTGAAGAGGAAGGTTTGAGTATCAAAGTACTTCCCACAGATGGCGCCAATTGTACAGGAGTAAAATATCCTTAGCGTTCCATACTCCTTGAATTCAAGCTTCACATAACGACGCCTGACCTGAAGACAAAGAAATAGTGAGCTGTCCGGCGGTGTGCTGTCGGATAGACCCTCCGACAATCAAGTCAGACCGCTTGAAGAAGAAGAGAGCACTTTCTAGAGAGAAAGAGAATTGTTCAGATTGCGTACCTCCAACATCTCCCCTTCTTCCTTTTTCTAGGCTAGCCATGCATCCTCAGGGATTATGCGTGCACTACCTCTATTGTCCTTCCCTAGACAGGTGGCAGTGCTCTCCTCTCACCACCTTACGCGTGTAAAGGCTTAAACCTCCAAACAGCATGCGTGGAACTGCCAAACGGTATTAACGCGTGCCAGGAGTGGATTTCCCCTCAATTGCACCATTGGTTCAGGCGGCAAACCAAGATACCATGACCGACCTATCCCTTGGGAAGAAACACAACAATGATTCTCACGGCCGAGCTGTATGAAGTCGGTCCTTCCGGGCTGACTGGCCGTGACGCATGCCGGCCTTCGCCCCCGGCCTAAATTCATTCTGGACTGTTCTTGGCTCGGTCCAGACACAGCTCGATCTAGCACACGCCTGACTCCACGCTCCAGTCAACAAATCTAGCTCGGTCGGGCATGGCGGGCCGGGGAATCACTCCGACCGAGGAAATAGCCCGACTCTCGCAAGGTCTATTATAACCCATGTTACTGTAGCTCGGCCGTACCTGTCCGGCGCAAATCCCCCTCTCACTTATAGTTATAACTCATTATTTTTTTTTTAATTATGATTGAAAATAATTTAGTTATGATATTTATAATAATCAATACTATAAATACAATTTACATATGCTACACACCTTCCTTTTAAGGATGTTAAGAGTGTATATTCTAAAATGACTTGTTTTTTTTCTTATACTCAAAGCTTTAAACATAATGTTTATTATTTTGTAGTTTAGGAAAATGATGATCCAACCTGACTAAAGGTGGTTGGTCGCAAGAATGGGGCTTACAAAGTAAAAATTTAATATAATAATGATATTACATGATTATTAATATTTGATATCACTATTTTTAATAAATCACAATACAGACATATTGGTATGACAATTAAATCCAAATTCAATGGTGACCCACCCCACCTAGCTATTATTAGAGTGGATTAATTAAATCCAAATTCAATGGAGACCCATGCCGCCCCACTATTATTATTGGATTTTCCTAAATTTCCAACCCCCCCCCATATCACTATTTTTAATAAATCACAATACGGACATATTGGTATGACAATTAAATCCAAATTCAATGGAGACCCATGCCGCCCCACTATTATTAGTGGATTTTCCTAAATTTCCAAGCCCCCCCCCCGGTGAATACCCAATGGCGAAAAACCTGTCCCTTGTCCCCAAACAAAATCACCCCCGGTGAATACCCAATGGCGAGAAACCTATCCCTTGTCCCCCCGATGAATACCCAATGGCAAAAAACCTGTCCCTTGTCCCCAAACAAAATCACCCCCCCCCCCCCCCCCCCGCGGTGAATACCCAATGGCAAAAAACCTGTCCCTTGTCCCCAAACAAAATCACCCTATCCAATGGCGAAAAACCTATCCCTTGTCCCCAAGTCTAGGTAAAAACAAAAGAGTCTCCGTGACTCGAACACCATACAGGGTGAAGCTACTAACCAACTATGCTATAACAAATTGTTAGCTCTATATCCTAAAATAATTTACATATACTACTGTTATCTTTGTACTTCACACGCACACACACATTTATATTATATATATATGATAAGTTATCAATTAGTGTTTCTAAATTTAATTATATTTTTAATGTGATTATTAAACTTTTAATTCTTTGAAATTTTAAGTGTAAATCTTATACTTTTAATTTTTTTATTTATGCCTTTCAACTTTTATAAATAAATCAATTTAGTCTAATTTATAACTAAATATAGGAAAATAATAATAATTCTTTTATGTTATGCGCTTCCTAATTTACTAAATTTAGAATTAAAAATAAAAAATCACGAATAGTTGCATGTGAAATTTTTGCCTATTCAGGGTAAATTGTTATTATTATTATTACTACTACAAACTATTTTTATTAAAGTTTTTTTATTTTGTTTTGACATAAAACATCTTTTTTTTTTTTAAATGTTCTATTCATTTTTTCTTGTTTGGCTGAACAAAATATAAGTAAAAATGTTTTCCATTATAGTTTCAAAAACTACTTGACATTAAAAATTATGTAATCAAACTCTTTCAGCGCATTTGACTTTTCAAATAGGTATCCTAACTCTTTCATGCAATATAAATTTTTCGTTACAATTATGAACTAAACGCAAAAAACAAATACAAAATATTTTTTTGTGTGTTAAATCAATTTATATGAAAAATATTTTATATCAAAACAAATGGAACCTAAATCAACTTATTCTTGGTGTAAAAGTAGAAAATCATTGAATAGGATCTACACAATTTTTAGTTGATTTTAATTAATATTTTATTGGTGTGAGATTCTTTCAATAATTTGAAAGTTATTTCTTTCTTTTAATTGATTTTTTCTCTCTCTTACTTTCCTTCTTAATTATGTTTGTTTGTTTTTGTTAAACTAATCAAGAAGAAGAGAAAAAAAATTGAAGCAGTATATAAAAAAAATTGAAACAGTATAGTTTTTTTTTCAAATTATTATTTTTAGATTGTATTTGATTCATGAATTTGAGAAAAGATTTGAAAAAAAAAAATTGTGTATAAAATCTATCCAAATTTGTCCTCAAATACATAAACCAAACACAATCTTAATCAATTTGTCTCTTTCACTCACTTTTTTCAATTCTTAATCTTTTGCTTTTATTTTGTTTATATTAATGGAGATATACCTAAAGCAAAGCAAAGAAGCAAAGCAAATGGGGTGGGGATGTTAGAGGAGGGGAAAACCGATCCCCATGAGGGGCGGGGGTTGGTTGTAAGAACTTGGTCTCCGTTGGGGATTGGGGATGGAGGATGGGAAAAAAATAAAAATTGAGGATTGGAGATGAGATGGTAAAACCCACTCTATTTGCCCCATTGCTATCCCTATGAGCTTACTGAACTTAGTTATACAAATTTGATATTTGTTGAATTGTGTAGGATCTAATAATTATGTCTTAATAATGAGATTCATTTCCGCAAATGAGCGGTGGGATTGATTCTCCAAGATTAGTCGAAGTGTGTATAAGTTGATCTGAATATTCAGTTATCATAAAAAATAATAATGAGATTAATTATTTTATGTAATGATTTATTAAATAGTAATACCACGTGTATGAGTGTAAGCGGTTCAGGTAGGACTAGGGTTAAGGAAAAATTTAGTATTGAATTGAACCCTTCAATTTTGCTAATTGGGAAACTGAGTCTCATCACATGCTATGGTTCAATTTTGTCTGTTTTTCAACTTATAAATGAAAATTCACATAAGGCTTCAAGGATTTTATAAAAAACTATGGTGGAGCATATTCAATAAATCTCTTCTCTTATAATCTTTATTACCAAAAGTGTAACATTGATTATTTATCTTGGAATATTATAAAATTTAATTAAAATATAATATTTTAATCAATATATAATGTTTTAAAATCAAAATGAATCTTACATTATAAAAATTAACTAAAAATTAAAATTTTGAACCATCGATTCAATTTAATCACCATATCTACGTCACTAATGACCTGATATAACCGTAGAATAAATAACATAACTCATCATTACTTTATTTACCTAGATATTAAATTTCTAATTAGGGAAATTGAGAACGTCGTTCCTTTCACACTCCAATTAAGCCAATAATTCCTAGTGTGTAGCAAGGGCTTAAATTTCATCCATTGAAAAAAAGTAGTGGTTCAATTTTTAAGTCAAATCTTTGATGCTACTTTTTAATGTTTTTGAAGTCTATGAGACACAACAAAACCTATCAAATCTAGGCCCACATAATTGACACAAATCACATTCATGTTTTCAATTATTGTAATAAAGTAATTTGTGGGTATGTGGTCTCTGCTGCCCGAATAATCTACACCACTCACTATAATAATTGATTGAGTAATGATTCATCCCCCTTTTCCCCCACCCCTTTGACTCCCTCTCTCTCTCATTGGTTACCTTTTCTTTTTCTTTTTCTTTTTTTTTCTACTCCACCAATCACCCCCTGCCACGTGGCAAAGGGGGGTGAGGGGGTGATCCCCAAAAGGGGGTCCCAAGCATTATTCTAATTGATTTTGGCTATGAATAATGCTTGGGACCCCCTTTTGGGGTTACCCCCTCACCCCCTTTTGCCACGTGGCGGGTAGTGATTGGAGGAGCAGGAAAAAAAAGAAAAAGAAAAAGAAAAAAAAATGTAACCAATGAGAGAGAGAGGGGGTCAAAGGGGGTGGGGGGAAAAGGGGGGATGAATCATTGTTGTTTGGCTATTTTTTTAAGGTGAAGTACTAATAAATTTTAAACCATGATTTTATAAATTGTTTAAATTTTTTTTTTTATAAATCTAAAGATTCTATTAAAGTATAAATTACATAAAGGGATAGTTACTTATACATTTGCGTTTAAATTTTGATGAATAAAAATAGATTTATCTAAATGTGAAATTACACATTTAGACAATTCGTACTATATAAGTTTTGAGTTTTTTCTTTTTATACGAACAACAAAATAACACTCCAATGTAGCGCACTAAAAAATTTCTTAATGTACTTTTTCTAAACATGATAATGTAACACTCTAAAAAAATTCATTAGCATATTTTTTCCAAATGTAATACTCAAATATAAAATACTCCAATGTAATAACAAAAAATATATATACATATATAATTCATTAGTGTATTTTTCTCAAACGTAACACTCTAATCAATGTAATACACTAAAACTCCAAATGTGAAATAAGAATTAAAATTAATCACACATTATAATTACACCAACATTACCAAAATACACTACAAAAATTTCGAGTTTTTGAGATGGCAAAATGCCGTCGCTAATACTCCTAATGTCGTCTTAAAAAACTTTTAGCGATGGCAAATGACTTTTAGTAACGGCAAGGGAGGGTCACAATAGAGGGCGTTGCAAAAAGGTTTTAGCCATTGCCTTTTTTTTTTTTTGCGACGGCAAATGTTGCCTTTTGCGACAGGATTTTACCATCCCCTATAATATTTAAAAAATGGAGACATTTTGCGACGACACTGTTTTACCGTCGCTAAAAGTTTTATTTGAGACGGCAAAAATTTCTGTCGCAAATTGTTTTTTTTTTTTTTGCGACGGCATATGTCTTTTGTGACGACATTGAATATGTCGCCAAAAAAACCTTTTGTTTTTTTGCGACGGTGTGGTGCTTTGGCAAAAAAAAATTACCTGTTTTTTGTGATGGTTGTGGTGCCGTTGCAAAAAAAAGAAAAAAAAAATTAAAATTACCTGTTTTTTGAGACGGTATTGTGTTGTCGCAAAAAACAATAAAAAAAACAAAAAAAAAACTACAATGAAATTATTAAAAATATTAAAATTACCTATATTAAATGAAAAACAATTGAAAAAGAAATCAATAATTGCATAATAATATAAAAATTCCTGTAAAGAAATAACAATTTCTCCATAATAAAAATATTCTTGCAATCATAACCACACATCAACAAAATTATCCCACTACATAATATTCCATGATACGTATATAATATTTAAATACATAATGTTGTTCATAATCCAAAATAACATAAACCAAAATTAAAAATTTTCCTTATCATTCTCCGTGGTACAAAAATAAAAATTAATCGCATTCTTCACAGGTATGAAATCCACAAGAAGCAAACTCATACTTCGGAAATATTTGAAAATAAAAAATAAAAATAATTAATGACAATATAATTATGTGTTAATATGTTAATTACAAATAAAATAAAATTTAACTACTATACAATTACAAAGATAATTAAGTAAATAATTTTATCTAGATCGAAATCCGGCTCTAACTCCCAAACCGGGAACCCAATTCGAGTCTCGCCTTCTCCCATAAGTCTCTCGTGCCAAGGCGGTCGTGTGTGCCAAGTTTTGAGCTAATCCGACGTCGTTTGGTGATTTTGGGACGTCGACACCTCGAATTCTAAGTTTTTAAAAAAACTAGTTTGCCTAGAGTGGAATCCGACTCTAACTCCCAAACCAGGAACCCGATTCGAGTCTCATCTTCTCCCATGAGTCTCTCGTGTCAAGGCGGTCGTGTGTGCCAAGTTTCGTGCCAATCTGACGTCGTTTGGTGATTTTTGGGCATCAACACCTCGAATTTTAAGTTTTTTAAATAACTAGTTTACCTAGAGTGAAATCCGGCTCTAACTCCCAAACTGGGAGCTCGATTCAAGTCCCGTCTTCTCCCACAAGTCTCTAGTGCCAAGGCGGTCGTGTGTGCCGAGCTTCGTGCTAATTCGATGCCATTTGGTGATTTTGGGACGCTAAAACCTCAAATTTTAAGTTTTTTAAAGAACTAGTTTACCTAGAGTGAAATATGGCTCTAACTCCCAAATCAGAAACCCGACTTGAGCCTCGTCTTTTCCCATAAGTCTCTTGTGCCTAGGCAGTCGTGTGTGCCAAGTTTCGTGCTAATTCAACGCCGTTTGGTGATTTTAGGGCACTAACATCTCGAATTCTAAGTTTCTTAAAAAACTAGTTTGCCTAGAGCAAAATCCAGCTCTAACTCCCAAACCGGAACCCGGTTCGAGTCTCGTCTTCTTCTACAAGTCTCTCATGCCTAAACGGTCCTGTGTGCCAAGTTTCGTGCTAATCCGACGCCATTTGTTGATTTTGGGCGCTAACACCTCGAATAAGTTTCTTAAAAAAGTAGTTTGCCTAGAATGAAATTCAGCCCTAACTCCCAAACCAGGAATCCGATTTGAGTCTCGTCTTCTCCTACAAGTCTCTCGTGCCTATGTGGTCGTGTGTGCCAAGTTTCATGCTAATTCGACACTGTTTGGTGATTTTGGGGTGTCAACACCTCGAATTCTAAGTTTTTTAAAGAACTAGTATGCCTAGAGTGAAATCCGGCTTTAACTTCCAAACCGAGAACCCAATTCGAGTCCCGTCTTCTCCCATAAGTCTCTTGTGCCAAGGCGGTCATGCGCGCAAAGTTTTGTGCTAATCCAACGCCGTTTGGTGATTTTGGGGCGCTAACACCTCGAATTCTAAATTTGTTAAAAAACTAGTTTGCCTAAAGTGAAATCCGGCTCTAACTCTCAAACTAGGAACCCAATTCGAGTCTCGTCTTCTCCCACAAGTCTCTCGTGCCTAGGCGGTCATGTGTGCCAAGTTTCGTGCTAATTCGACGCTGTTTGGTGATTTGGGGGCATTAACACTTCGAATTCTAAGTTTTTTAAAGAACTAGTTTGCCTAGAGTGAAATCCAGCTCTAACTCCCAAATCGGAAACCCGATTCGAGTCCCGTCTTCTTCCACAAGTCTCTCATGCCTAGGCGGTCGTGTGTGCCATGTTACGTGCTAATTTGACACCGTTGGTGATTTTGGGGCGTTAACACCTCGAATTCTAAGTTTCTTAAAGAACTAGTTGGCCTAGAGTGAAATTTGATTCTAACTCCGAAATCGGGAACCCGATTCGAGTCCTGTCTTCTCTCACAAGTCTCTCATGCCTAGGTGGTCGTGTGTGCCAAGTTTTATGCTAATTCGATGCTGTTGTCATGACCCAAACCCACCCCTATGGGTTTAGCACCGTAACCGGCCAGTAATCCGAGATTACCGAAGGCCTGCTTAACAGTAATACAGTAAAACAGAGTACAGGAGCCTGGCGGAAGCCAATACAGTAAATAAATAATGTCCAATGAGCTGTGACAGTCTGTATGCAAAAGGCTTTTTCATACATATATGCAGTTAGTGACAAAACAGTATGTACATATACACAATCATTTAGTTCAAAGACCTAATCCCTATTAAACAGTATGGTAGCAGTCTATAGTTTACAAAACAGAACAGAAGGGGGAAAACTAAAACACCACATAGCCTTAGCTTGACAGGCTCGGAACCTCGCAGTGAGGCACATAGGTTGGCTTGATAGAACTGGAGCTTAACCCCGACGCTTCTAGCCGCGGTCTGGTGCCTGTACACCTACATATATATATGAGCAGTGAGCTAAAGCCCAGTGAATAACGTAATGCGTAAAAAGGTTAAGAATGAATGTCCTTGCAGTAATGAAAACAGTTCATTAAATTAGTATTTCAATCATTCAGTCATATGTGGTACATCCATTAGCATAATAGTACAGTAAACAGTAGGTCTTAAAAGACCGAACAGTAAATGATGGCCATCTATCAGTAAACAGTAGTGGTTCCAACAAGGGAACTGATAGAGATCTCTGTAACAGTAACAGTAAACAGTAGTTGCTAAGGATGCCACAATACAGTTCAGAATATAGGACATACATTCATTCAATTAACAGTATCAGTTCAGAAAGCAGTATAGTTCAATTGTTCAGAAGATGATCATTTTGAACATATCTTTACACAGTTGTTACTCACAGAGTTCTGGGCTACAGTAAAGCTAGAGCGTGTCCCCAGTCGCCAACCCTACACAGTTTACAGATTGAACACACACTAAGCTACACAGTTTGGAAAATAATAACTTAATCCCTAATTTGCCTCGGTGTGTTCTACATCTATATCCTCATTAAGATGCCTTAAACTAGGCCTAAGAATGCCTAGGATGAAATGAGGATGCAAAGATGCACTTTAAAAGCATTTTTAGAATTTTTAGAAAACAGGGGTCCCGCTCGAGCGTAGGTTAATCCACTCGAGCGGACATGTAGACAAAGGTTTTTGCTCGAGCGCATACTCAACCGCTCGAGCGTACCTCAAAACAGTCAAAAGTGCTGGATAGGTGAAATCCACGCTCGATTGGGCGCTCGACATCCACTCGAGCGTAAGACACAAGGTCCCGCTCGAGCGTAAATTACCCCGCTCGAGCTGACTTAAAAACAGAACAAAATACTGGGAGCACGATTTCCACGCTCGAGCGCTAGTCACTCCGCTCGAGCATGAGTTCAAAATCTGGAATTCCCAGATTCGAACCTCCAGCTCAAAATCAAGTTTCAAACACCAAATTCGATCCTCTTGGGCTCATTTTCTGGAAAACACATCAAAACTCATAGTTAAACTGGATTCAAAGCTCAATTTGTAAAATCAAAGCCCAAAGGAAGATCAATTAAACTCATTTTCAAACCAAATTTCAAGAACATAATCCAAGCATGACATGCATGAATTTAGCTAGCTTCCAAGCTTCCAAAACATGCTCCAATGAGCCAATTCTTTTCAAAACAAGATGAAATCATGGACTTAACATAATTATGAGCATGCATGTAACATTTTGCCATGAAAACAACTCAAAATTCAACAATCCAAACATGCATGCATGAATTAAGCTATAATTCAACAATTTGAGCCATATGTTGGCTCTAGACTTTAACTTTGCTCAAAACCATGCAAGAACAAGCTTAAACACAACAATGAGAGGTTGAATTCTCTTACCTAAGTCTCCAATACAAGGTGAGGAAGCTTAATTTGCAACCTATATTCCAATTCTTCAAGCCAATGCACAAAATCAAGTTAAATTCACTCCAAACCTCTCACTCTCCTCTTTAGTCGGTTGTGGCCTCTGAAATGGCTGAGGGAGAAGTGTTATGAGATCAAGTGCAAGGCTCAAATGTGTTAGGTAGTGGGCCACTAGGATGGCAATAAGGTAAATAAGGTAACTTATGTAATTTAGCTCATTTTAATCTAATTTAATCATACCAAATCAGTTTTCAGATAATTACACCATAAAATCACATAAATTATGATGATCATGAAACACTAATCGATCTTCAGTTCGGCCGCCGATAAGGCCTTCAACTCGCAATTTAAACATAAAACATGAACAGATAATCGAACAGTCAAACAGATAGATAATGCATTTAAACAGATACAATCAATCAATCAGTTTCAGATTTCAATCAGTCAGTTCAGTGTTTCAATCAGTTCAATTACTTTTCATAATCAGTCTTAGTTTAGCAGTAATCGGTAGTTTATCGGTAAACAGTGGTGAGGGTTGTTACAGCTGTTTGATGATTTTGGGGCGTTAACACCTCGAATTCTAAGTTTCTTAAAATTAGTTTGCTTAGAGTGAAATTCAGCTCTAACTCGCCAACCGGGAACCCGATTCAAGTCTCGTCTTCTCCCACAAGTCTATCGTACCTAGGCGATCGTGTGTGCCAAATTTCATACTAATTCGATGCCGTTTGTTGATTTTGGGGCGTCAACACCTGGAATTCTAAGTTTTTAAAAAAACTAGTTTGCCTAGAGTGAAATCCGACTCTAACTCCCAAACTGGGAACCTGATTCGAGTCCCGTGTTCTTCCATAACTCTCTCGTGCCTAGGCAATTGTGTGTGCCATGTTTCGTGCTAATTCGACGCCGTTTGGTGATTTTGGAGCGTTAACACATCGAATTCTAAGTTTCTTAAGGAACTAGTTTGCCTAGAGTGAAATCTGGTTCTAATTCCCAAACCGGGAACCTAACTTGAGTCCCTGTCTTCTCCCACAAGTCTCTCGCGCCAAGGCGGTCGTGTGTGCCAAGTTTCGTGCTAACAATGGAAAATCCTTTGTCTTTCTTTCTAATTATGGAATTAACCTCTATCATTTTAGGCTCTGTACAGTTAATGTATGGTTATTCTTAGCTTACAATGCAAAGATACATTTCATACCTGATATTTTGGTGGTGGTGTATATGAAGTCGCATCTCCTGCAGATTCTTTAAATATCCGGTGGCCACTCGATGCATCAGGAGCCTATAACAGTGCATATATAATGTGTTAATCATATTCAAATTTTATTATATATATGTATATAAATGTTGTGTGAAAATTTAACTATCAAACAATTTAATTTATATCGAACCTATCTGTTGAGATCCACACTCGCCCCCTGTGACACAAAAGCCATCATATCAGCTTTCATCTGCTGTAAATGTGTAGAGAACTCTACTCACATCTCCTCCTTCAGCTTCTCCCTCAACTCATCCTTTAGCTTCGCACTAACTTGCTGTGTGATCTGAACAACAGTCGATGGTTGGGGTGTTGACTGTGATAGCCCAACACCATCTTTATACATCGCGTTCCGAGGCACAGTTCTCCCGTAAGTGCGACAATATCCATGTCCGTCATGACCTATCAACT
The DNA here is from genome assembly GCF_055761805.1 of Camellia sinensis. Taxonomy (NCBI): domain Eukaryota; kingdom Viridiplantae; phylum Streptophyta; class Magnoliopsida; order Ericales; family Theaceae; genus Camellia; species Camellia sinensis. The sequence goes on from NC_138963.1 coordinate 150,579,025, forward strand.
CATGGAAAATTGCATTCCTAGCCTCTAAAGTCCGGCAATCCTCAAGTAGCATAAAGAGTTGACGATTATCATCATGTATTGAATATGACATACAAGTATATGTGAAATTAATATGGTTGACACACAAAAAATATAAAATAAAATTTAAATTCAATGTTAGGTGTTTGGAAACTACCAAGGTCTGGATAACCTCAGGGTTATCTATTCTACGTGTCATAAGCCAAACATTCATTTTATCAGTGGACTCCCCCTTGCTGGTCATCTAGATTTTTTTAGAAATATAAAAATTAGAATCCAAATAATTTGTAAATATATAATGCTTATTTATACACAAAAACAAAAACAATAAAATATAAACCTCATGCCGGATCTGAACGAAAGTAGTACGTCCTGTGGCATGAGGTATGTCGTGAGCACGTCGATTTTTAGCATTCCTAGTTGTAATTTCTGTAACAGATTCAACAAATGATAGTTCATAAATATGATTTGTATGCTTACATATCATACATATAACTTGTTTGTATACCTCATTATCGGAAGTATGCCAATACTCCACAAGTTCTTCCCACTGGCTTGGCACAATATGCAAAGGAACATCATTTTTCAAATTAGGATCAAAACTTCTAGGCTTGAAATACTTGGTCTTAATCTTATTCTTGTGATCCTTCCATATGTTGTTACAGGTTTTCACGCAGATTGGTTTATACTCCTTTGGGCATACATTCAAATTGTCCCACAAAACACAATTTAAAAGTTTAAATAATAGTAACACAATTTTGGAATTTGAATTCTTGGACAAAAATATACTTTTACCTTTACATCCTTCCAGATGGCATCAATAATATCGTCAGGCACAGTGGCCCAGTCAAGAAAAGAAAGAGGAACAATGTTACCATTGTGCACAATAATGCCAAGTTGAGTAGTTAACTTTGACACATTATTTCCTATTGGGCAGTAATTTTCGTCAAATTGTATGTCCAAATTTGTACTAATACCCCACTCCTTAATGCCCTTAGCACATCCTCTACCACGCCTAGTCGAGGTTGATAAAGAACTAACATGACCTGCGAGATACAATAAGAATAAACAATATACAATGATAATAAAGAAATGCAAATTTAAATAATGTTAATACAAATCAAATTCTTATACTTGATGTGGGTTGTGAAGAAGTCAAAGGGTCTGGAAGATAAAACGAGAATAAACAAGTTATATATAATGAGAATAAATAAATGTATATTTAAATAATTTTCATACAAATCAAAGCAAATTTATATACCTGCGGTTGGCTGTGAATATGATGACTCTAGTCGGGATGATAGCTGTTGTGGTGCCACTGATGATGGATGCACCGATGGTAGGCATGGAGGTTGAGTAGATGATAGTTGTTGTAGTGCCAATGATGGAGGTTGATGCGGTAGCACTAATGGCCCCTCTGATGGTGGTCGATGTGATGCCTCCTTTAATGGTGGTGTCACTAATTGTGGTCGCTGCGGTAGCTAGTCAGATGGTGATGGCACTAATGGCCTCTCTGATGGTGGTCGATGTGGTGCCTCCTCTGATGGTGGTGCCACTGATGTCCTCTTACGTACTACATCGGACATCATGCGTAGGGGACAATCAGGCTTCCTCTTCCTTGCTATAATAATCTGTAAGCAATATGACATTAATTGACATTAGAAAGATAGAGAATGGTTTTGAATCAATTATAATATGACATTAATTGAACTATTACAATTACAAAGACAAAGTAAATTAAGAAACTGATGATTAAGTACAACCTTGGCCTTAATTCAATTACCGATGTTTATTAAATATCAGTCTATTTCAACATCAAATGTTTCTCTTTCTGCGGCTTCCCTTACCCAACCAACTTCTTCATCATGGAGCATTATGTTTTCTTCCAATTGTTGGTTCATATATGGCTCGATTTCTGAATCATTCGAATTCATATCAAATAAACCTCTTTGAGACATCTTCACAACCACTTGCTAGTCTGGTGTTAACGGGTCTGCAACATACCAAACTTGCTCTGCTTGGGATGCCAAAATGAAAGGTTCATTAGTAATTCGATCTTCTCAGTACAATAAATGATTGAAGTTGACCAACGTGAAATTGAAAATATCTTCTTTCTTCTCGCAAATATTGTCAATCCAATCACACTTAAACAACACATACTTCTTCTCATTGGAATATCGAATCTCAACAATATCTGTCAATTGTCCATAATAGTACACAGACCCCATGCGAGGATTGTTATCTTTCCGACTAGCATAACTTATGGTATCTGCCTTTAAAGCTACACCACAATTTTGTGTGGCTCGATGGTCATCCATGGCCTTTACTCGATATCGAAACCCATACATTATATACTCGTTTAACCTCGTTGCCAGGTTATGAGGACCATTTGCCAATACAGTAATCTCTTTTGAAAATGTGACATCACTAGTCCTTCGCAAAGTTTGGACCTATTTAAAACAAAAATGTAAAATTTAAAATGTAGTTCGACTTAGGTAACTAGAACCTATAAATTTAAATACATACATGTTCCCAGAACCAAATGTAAAAGGTTTCAAAATGTTCATGCTGAAGTTGATGATCGTCGACACGAGGCATTTTAACCTTAAGTACTTCAAGGTGTTTGCTGTGTAGATTGAAAATTTATCAAATTAAAAAATTTTGTTCAAAATTCAATAAAACATAATAAAATATTGAGTGAGTGACATAACCTACTTTATGAATGGTTGAACAGCGCTTGTATTGAATAAGACATACCGATGAGTTTGTACCCAAGAAGTATTATCAAGATAGAAGCTTGTGTTTTCACTAACAACATGACCCAAATTATCATCACCACTGTAGTTCCTCACGGGTCGACTAGATTTGGTTTCCACATCATTGAGGTATTGTGCACAAAAATTCATACATTCTTCCATAAGATATCCTTTAGCAATTGAACCTTCTGGATGAGCTCTATTACGCACATATTGCTTCAAAGTAAGAAAATACCTCTCAATTGGATATATTCATCGAAACTGAATCGCTCCAGCCAATAATGCTTCGTCAGCTAGATATACAGGCAAGTGCTCCATTATATCAAAAAAAGTCGAAGGAAATATTTTCTCTAGATGACAATGTGTTACGGCGACACGTTTTTGAATATATTGCAAATCCGTCGCACGATTCACTTTGGAACACAATTGTTTAAAGAAATTGCTCAATTCAATCAAGGGTTTAATTACTTTCTTCGGTAACAATCTTCGAATAGCCAAGGGAATAAGTTGTTGCATCAGAATATGCCTATCATGGCTCTTAAGACTTCCAATACTTCTATCCTGTGAGCGCACACAACGCGATATATTCGATGAATACCCGTCGGGAACTCTAACTTCCTTCAACACATTCAAGAACAAATATTTCTCATTCTTGGTCATCGTGAATTGTACTGATGGTAAATAAGCTTATTCGACCCTCTTAACTGCAAATGTAAGGGTTTTCTAATATTCATTTCTTGTAATTCACGCCGAGCATTAACACTATCCTTCGATTTTCCTGCAACCCCTAATATTGTCCACAACACATTGTCACAGGCATTCTTCTCTATATGCATCACATCAAGGTTGTGTCTTATTAGATTGTGCTCCCAATATGGTAGTTCATAAAAGATACTCCTTTTCCTCCAGCTATGGGTGTGATGTCCAGTTTCTTCTTCTCTACTTGTCTCCTATGCCTCTCCTTAAGGTCATCCCTCCTGTATTGGGTTAAAATATCCTCAGATTCTAATTGTAGCAGCATCTCAGTTCCAGACCACAATTTTGGTTTGAGTTTGAATTTTTGACTACCATCAAATGATACTTTATCCTTTCAGAATTTATGGTCACTAGGTAAAAATCTGCGATGACCCAAGTATGATTGTTTCCTACTATGCTTCAATCAACACGATGCAATTTTCTTATTTCAACAAAGACATGCATATTCGCCTTTAATGCTCCATCCTGACAAGTTTGCATATGCATAAAAATCACTAATTGTCCATAGTAAAGCTGCATGCATTTGAAACATTTGATTTGTTGATGCGTCAAATGTGGAGACACCGTCATTCCATAGTTCTTTCAACTCCTCAATCAAGGGTTGCATATACACATCAATCTTGTCACCAAGTCCTTTTGGACGTCAATAAGCACAGATAAAATTAGAAATGGTTGCTTCATGCACATCGATGGCGGCAAGTTATATGAAATGAGCACAACATGCCAAGTGCTATAAACTATGTTCATCGTTCTGAATGGGTTAAAACCATCAAATGCTAAGCCAAGCCTTACACTTTGGCAATCATTGCTAAAGTTAATATTCCGACGGTCAAAATCTTTACATGCAAGGGAGTCAGCAGGATGCCTAAAGACACCATCATTAGTTCGTTCCTCTGCATGCCATCTCATTAACTTAGCTATCTTGGATGACATAATAACCTCTGCAACATTGGCTTTAAAGGAAAATACCTCATCTATTTTGCAGCTATTCGTTTGCCATCTTTGGTAGGACCATTTGAACCACCATCACTATTTGATTTCCATCTTGAACTGTTGTATATGACACATTTATCAAGATTTGCGTCCTCGTTTCGAAACAACATGCAACTGTTGGCATATGCATCCCACGTCTCATACATGAAGCCCAAATCTGTTGTGACCTTTTGAGTTTTATAATATGAGTCTGGGAGTTTCACACTTAACGGGAACGCCTCATTCAATAACTTAAGCAACATGTCAACAGACTTGTCTGTCCACTAATTAAGCACCTTCAGATGTAGAAGTCGAACAATGAATGACAAAGATGTGAACTTCTGACAACCCGAATACAATTCACTTTGTGCATCTTGAAGAAGTTTGAAATACTTTGCAGTCTCTACATTTGGACCGAGCTGGGGTTCAGATGCATGGGGATCAGGCGCCTGTGGTTCATTACCCTCAACACTTGTATCGGTATGTGGATTTCCCATAGCCCCTTGTATCATTCCAACCATATCATCCCCAATGTCTAAATTAGCTAATGTTTCATTCTCTCGATTACCATGCAGAGATACGTAAGATTTCCCATGATTAATCCAATGTTTATAATTTTAGGAAAAAAAAAACATTCAAAATCAGATGCTCTCGCACACCCACTCGTACAAGATAATATCGATTCTCACATTTCCTACACGGACAACTAATCATCGAATCTTCAGCCCTACTGGTATAGGCAAACAGAAGGAATTGATCAATCCCATTAATGTATTCCCTCGACATCCTATTTGGCAAGTCAACCCAACTCTTATCCATCCTCTGTTTTTCCCTTAAATATCTCTTTTGCACACATCCACAAAAATTAAACATCAAAATAACTATAAGCATGATTAATTTGAAGAAAAAAAATAGTCTTAAAACATCAGTCTCGAATCGAGTTCACAGTTTAAGAGTTAAAACCAGATTTCACTTTAGATAAACTAGTTTCTTATTAAGAAACTCAGAATTTGAGATGTTGATGCCCCAAAAATACCAAATGGCATCTAATTAGCATAAACTTGGCACACACGACCACCTTGGCACGAGAGACTTGTGGAAGAAGATGGGACTCAAATTGGGTTCCTAGTTTGAGAGCTAGAGCCGGATTTCAGTCTAGGCAAACTAGTTTCTTAACAAACTTAGAATTTGAGGTGTTAACACCCCAAAGTCACCAAACGGCGTCAGATTAGCACGAAACTTGGCACACACGACCGCCTTGGCACGAGAGACTCGTGGGTGAAGACAAGACTCGAATCGGGTTCCCGGTTTGGGAGTTAGAGTCGGATTTCGGTTTAGACAAACTAGTTCCTTAAAAAACTTAGAATTCGAGGTGTTGAAGCCCCAAAGTCACCAAACGGCGTCGGATTAGCACAAAACTTGGCACACATGACCGCCTAGGCATGAGAGACTTATGGGATAAGACGAGACTCGAATCGGGTTCTCGATTTGGGAGTTAGAGCCAGATTTCGGTCTAGACAAACTAATTTCTTAAGAAACTTAGAATTTGAGGTATTGACGCCCCAAAGTCACCAAACGGCATTAGATTAGCACGAAACTTGGTGCACACGACCGCCTTGGCACGAAAGACTTGTGGGACAAGACAGGACTCGAATCAGGTTCCCGATTTGGGAGTTAAAGCCGAATTTTGGTCTAGGCAAACTAGTTTCTTAAGAAACATAGAATTTGAGGTGTTGACGCCCCAAGTCACCAAACGGCATCGGATTAGCATGAAACTTAGCACACATGACCGCCTAGGCACGAAAGACTTGTGGGACAAGATGGGACTCGAATCAGGTTCTCAGTTTGAAAAAAATCCAACCAAAATCATGGAAATATTATTTTTGTGATTATAAGGTATGACATTATGTAAATAAGAATATAGGAAAGACTAAAATCCAGTAATTGAGAAGGTCGGAAAACAAAATTTGAAATTTGTTCAAAATTTTAAAACAAAGAATTTGGTGATGAATCTATATTTAATATTAAATCAGACTTTTTTCAACTTTATTTGTGTGGCTTAATTTTATTTGGTAATATGCTTTGGCTTTAGATTCTGAACGATTTGAAGAAAAATTTTAAAACCAATCTCTATAAACAGTGTGTTAAAAAAAATCTCTATAAATAGCTATTAGCATTGTATGGAGAAACAGACATATCTTTCCTATTTAAAATTTCTATAAGCATCACTATCGTAAAAAATACTAGAAGGCCATGAATGGGATCACAGCACATGTTGAGACTTGAGAAAGCAACATGAAAATGAGAGATAACAAGAAAGAGAGAGTGGTGAAGTGGGAATAATAATAATTATTGGAACAATCTTCTATGTAAATGAAATAAATAGAAACAAAGCCAAACAAAATAAAATAAAACTTATTTGTTGAACCGAATTTAAAAATCAAAAGACCAAGCCGAGTGTGTGACACTCTGTCTTTAAGACAGATTCGCCCCGCTACGGTGCTTACGGTTGAGTGGCGTCTATCTCCCAGGATACAATGATCTTAACCAATTTGTAGTAGCACTCCAAAACAAATTGTTCGGCGAACCAAACCTGTGTTCTAACTCTCTGATTATTTAATCTAAAACTAATATATGAAGAATAAATGCACTAGAGCAAAATCTGGACAGCAAAGGCATAAAAGCAGACTGATTTTCAGATCTGTCAAATGCTAAAATGTGGTATGTATTTATAGGGCCAAACAGGTATGAATTCAAACTAGACAGGTGCAAAACTCAAACAAATAGATTCAGTTTCAAATTGTGGCAGTTTTTCGGATAGATAACTGCCCAGCAGTTTGAATCTGTCTGGAAAATAGTTTGGAACTGCTGGACAGTTACGGAAGTTAATACCTGTTTGAAAATTGAATCTGCTTTGTCATGGACTGAATAAGGAAAGAATTTAGGACATAAATTAAATTCAAATTTGAATTTAATTAAATTTTCCCGCAATTAATTTTTAAAAAAATTCAAAAGAATTTTTGTCCAAAAAATCAATATTAGAACCGACCCGACCCACCACCCACACCCGGCACGGCTCAGCTCGGCTGGACGGACAGCGGCGGCGGCGCGCGCGCGTGTGTGGTGGTTTGGGCTAAGGTTCACTTTGTCCATAACTCCTCTCTTCTACAAACTTGGGGTGCCTCTTGGGGCCCAACCCAAGTATTGTAAGCTAGAGCTTATATACACATATAATCTCCCTTAAAGTTTCAATGTGGGACAACCCTTTCCAAAGAAACCCACATTTACTTCCTTAAATTTCCTATTCCACGAACCCGAAAACGACGTCATGTTCCCATTCACTCATAAATGGTTTTGACGAACCATCTTCACCGTGTGACTTGCTACACGGCAAGGAACACTTCACCTCTTCAAACTCACCCCAAAAGACGTTTGGGGCCCACTCAATTTTGGGCTCAAAGTTGGCCCAAAATAAGCCTTATAAAACACCCTTTTTCCAACAATCCCCCACATAAATGGAATTTGACGAAAAGAAAATGTAACAACATGATCTAAATACAAAGAGTACAGAAATTGAAAATATTCTGCAAAGGATATGTAGCTTTTGGCTTTGAACCTTCCCTTGTGAGACACTATCGGATTTACTAGCTAACCAGTGAACATGATGTCTTGAACTGTTCAGCCGTTTGTGTAAATCAAGACAATAGAACTCACACAGTATATTCCCAGACACAGTTTAGTTCTCACTATTGTGTTCATTTTGGCCCTGAACAACCTGGACTTTCATGAGTATTCTAGAGAATTGTAGCCCTTCACAAATCTCACAGAACCAGCCCAGTTCACACTCACATAGGTGATGCTTATGAAGAGTATCCTGCCATACTCCGCTAGGTTTACCTAGATATAAGAATCATTAAAATTTTACTTAACCTCAAACGCTGCAGACATCACTATTTCATCAAAGAAATGGGTAGGAGTTAGACTCCCCAGTGATCCTTCTGAGTCATTCACAACTCGGTTGTCCCTTTAAACCTAGATCTTGGGATCTCCAGTCAACTAGGTTGGGTTGCCGTTGTGGTAACTCTTATGTAATAGGCTTTAGTCCCATTCCCCTCGATGAATTCTCAACTAACTCTCTTGCTAGCCCTTTGGTTAGTGGATCCGCTATGTTGTCTTTAGACTTCACATATTCAATAGAAATAATTCCATTAGAGAATAGTTGTCTTATGGTATTATGTCGACGACGAATATGTCGAGACTTACCGTTATACATATGACTCTGTGCTCTACTTATTGCAGATTGACTATCGCAATGTATGCATATAGCAGGCACCGGTTTTGGCCATATTGGAATATCTTCAAGGAAGTGGTGAAGCCATTCTGCTTCTTCCCCTGCTTTGTCTAAAGTTATGAATTCTGATTCCATAGTAGACCTAGCAATACAAGTCTGTTTGGAAGATTTTCAAGATACAGCCGCACCACCAAGAGTAACGACATACCCACCGGTGGACTTCGAGTCTCTCGTATCCGATATCCAATTTGCATCACAGTATCCTTCAAGTACTGCTGGATATCTAGTAAAATTAAGCCCAATGTTACAAGTAAATCGGAGATATCTTAGAACCCTTATAATTGCTTTCCAGTGTTCTACTCTTGGGTTACTCGTATATCTACTTAATTTACTTACTGCATAAGCTATATCTGAGCGAGTGCAGTTCATCAAGTGCATTAAGCTTCCAATAATTTGGGCATACTCTAATTGAGAAATACTTTCCTGTACATTCTTAGAAAGATACAAATTAACATCTACAGGAGTTCTAGCAAGATGATCATCATCTTTGCTGAATTTGTCAAGTATTTTCTCAATATAATGAGATTGTGACAAAGCATATCCTTCTAATATTTTGGTAATTTTCATACCAAGAATTACATCAGCAATGCCCATGTCCTTCATGTCAAAATGTTTATTCAACATTTTCTTGGTAGTTTTAATCATATCATTATTACTACCTATGATGAGCATATCATCTACATAAAGACATACAATGACATAACCTTTGTCTATGTTTTTAATATAAACACATTTGTTACACTCATTAATTTTAAATCCATTTGACATCATTGTTTTGTCAAATTTCTCATGCCATTGCTTTGGCACTTGTTTTAAACCATATAATGATTTAACCAATTTGCACACTTTCTTTTCTTTTCTTGGAATAGAAAAACCTTCTGGTTGTTCCATGTAAATTTCTTCATTTAACTCACCATTTAAGAAAGCGGTTTTCACATCCATTTGATGAATTTCTAGATTATATAGAGATGCAATGGCAATTAGCATTCTAATGGATGTTATTCTAGTAACCGGTGAGTATGTGTCAAAGTAATCAAGACCTTCTTTGTGTCTAAATCCTTTGACCACAAGTCTTACTTTGTATTTGTCAATTGATCCATCCGCTTTCAATTTCCTTTTAAAAATCCACTTTTACCCAAGAGGTTTACAACCTGGTGGCAAATCCACCAATTCCCAAGTGTGATTTTGCAAGATGTGTTCAACTTCACTGTTGACAGCTTCTTTTCATAAAGGAGCTTCAGGACTGGACATAGCCTCTATAAAAGTTAAAGGCTCATTTTCTAACAAAAATGTTAGGAAATCTGGACCAAAAGATTTTGAGGTTCTAGAACGTTTACTACACCTAGGTTCCTCTTCCTTATTTTGATCTTGCTCTTGCTCTTGATCTTATTCTTGATCATTACTAGTAATAGCATCAAAATATCTTTTCTTATTACTAGTCTCTCGTCCAATCTTATTCAGAAACACATGTTTAGAGAAAGATGCATTCCGAGACTCAATAATAGTATTTACATGCATTTCGGTATGTTCTGATTTATAAATCAAAAACCGATATGCACTATTATTCTTGGCATAACCAATGAAAATACAATCAATAGTCTTAGGACCTATCTTAGTCTTTTTAGGACTAGGAATAGCCACTTTAGCCAAACACCCCCACACTTTTAAGTATTTGTAGAATGGTACTCTTCCATGCCACAATTCATAAGGTGTTTGATTCACTTTCTTTCGGGGTACTTTATTTAAAATATAATTAGCAGAAAGTATTGCTTCCCCCCACAAGTTCTGAGATAATCCAGAACTTATTAACATGGCATTCATTATTTCTTTTAAACTCCTATTTTTCCTTTCAGCAATTCCATTTTGCTGAGGTGAGTAAGGAGTGGTGGTTTGATGAATTATTCCATGTTCTTTACAAAATTCACCAAAAGGAGATTCATATTCACCACCTCTATCACTTCTTATTTTCTTGATTTTCTTACCAAGTTGATTTTCAACTTCATTCTTATATTGAATGAAAGTTTCCAAAGCTTCATCCTTAGTTCGAATTAATAAACATAACTATATCTAGTATAGTCATCTATAAAAGTGATAAAATATTTTTTCCCACCTCTAGTTTGAATTGATTTAAAATCACAAATGTCACTATGAATTAATTCAAGTGGTTCCGTACTTCTTTCAATTGAATGAAAAGGAGTTTTAGATAATTTTACCCCAACGCAAATTTCACATTTATGATTTGAATCAATGTCAAATTTAGGTAAACATTCCATATTAATTAATCTATGCAAAGATCCATAATTAACATGCCCTAGTCTACCATGCCATAAATTTGAAGACTCAAGCAAGTAAGAAAAACATGTATTATTATTAATAACTGAGGGTACAACGGTCATTACATTTAACTTGAAAAGTCCATCAAACATGTAACCTTTTCCTGCATACATCCCATTCTTAGTAAGTACAAATTTATCACTCTCAAATACTAGCCTAAACCCATTTTTACTTAACAAAGATCCGAAAACAAGATTCTTGCGAATGTTCGGTACATGCAGCACATTGTTGAGAGTGAGTTCCTTTCCAGATGTCATCTTGAGTACAATCTTTCATTGTCCTTCAACTTTGGAAGTTGAGGAGTTGCCCATAAAAAAGTTGTTCACCATTGCCCGTTGTAGAATAAGATGTGAACATCTTTTTGTCGGCACAAATATGGCGAGTAACACCAGCGTCCACCCACCATTCTTTAGGATTTCCGACAAGATTTGCCTCGGTAACAACTGCAGAAAGAATTATGACATCTACACCATTGGAAATTATATCTATTTCGGTTATATCGGCTTTAGTAACCTTCTTACTTGTTCTTCCTTTGCCTTTACGTTTGTAACTACAATCTTTGGCCCGATGTCCCTCTTTGTTACAAATGTAACACATACCATTAAACTTGTATTTCTTAGTTTCCCCTCCTTTAGATAGCATTTTCTTCTGCCATCTTTTAAAAACAGTTCCTAAGAACTTTTCTGATTTTTCACCATGATTCACTGGCACAGTCCCAACATAAGGAGAGGTTGGCGTAATGGCAATCATCATACCAGTATTGGTTTGAACATTAGTTTGACCAGTTTTAGTAGCCATAAATTCTAAATTATAAAATAAAATTAGAATTAGAATTTTATACTACACAAAAAATTTAAACCAGAAAACACAGAATTTTAAATTCTGTAAAAATAAAAGAAACAAGAATTGTAACTTTTATTTCCAATTAATTTGAAAATAAAATAAAATTTTATTTAAACAAATTAAAAAAAAACTACAGAAATAAATTCTATTAAAATAAAAGAAACAAAACAAAATGTAACTTTTATTTTTCAATTAATTTGGAAATAAAATAAAATAAAATTTTTATTTAACCAAATTAATTCCACACAGAAAACTAATCCAAATTCACAGAATTAAATTCTGTAAAAGTAAAAGAAACAAGAATGTAACTTTTATTTTTCAATTAATTTGGAAATAAAATAAAATTTTATTTAACCAAATTAATTCCACACAGAAAAATAAATTTCTGCAACACTTCAATAATTAAAAAAAATTTAAACAGTATTTTTTTAATTAGTGAACACTCAGAAATAAATTAAGAAAACCAAAATTAATTTCTGACAAAATTCCACAAATATATATTCTGAATTGTTAATGACACCAGTATATTACTACTAGTTGTCAAAGAAAATAGACAGTATATTACTACTATCTGTCAAATAGCATATGAGAGGGTAATTTGTAAACAAATTGGGCCGAGCTAGGAAGAGTCTTCTTTGGGAGTTGGACCGTGTAATGGGCCGAGATAAGGGCTGGTGTAGCTCGGTCTTAGACCAAGAAGACATCTCATATTTTGGGTTTGGGCCGAACTATGGACCGAGGTATCGGTAGAAAGAGGACTGAGCTAAACGATAGCTCTACAAGGCGTCATCTCAAAGTCAAGACTGATAGTAGTGCTTAAAGTATCACAGAGCCGAAGTAACTTGGCTGACCGCAATGTTAGCCGAGGTAAAGATGTCAGCCGAAATAAGTGGGCCTGGTGGTTAGCCGAGGTATTGGTGAGAAAGGATGTCGGGCTTGGTATAGCTCGGCCGGTCTTGATATAACTCGGCTGGGCGCCATTTACATCATTACTTAAGCATGTGACTGAGGTAACTTAGCTCGGTGTGGTTGCAGCGGCTTATTAAAAGGAGATCAATGGCGAGGGCCGAGCTGTGTATAGCTCGGCAGGGTGGCATCCGTTAGATCGGCTTTCGATCACACGGTCCGAAGGGCAGGGGACCGAGATAAATCAATTCGGGCAGGAATGTATAACCGAGGTAAAAAGTTCAGCCATCTCACTTGGCTTGCAGTGATGAGATTCCTAATAGGACTCTGCTAAGGAGAGATAGAGTCCTACTGAGATTGTGCAAAACCATCTCACTTGGTTGGTAGTGAGTAGGGTGTGTGATTCCTAGGAGGACTCTCATAGGGAGAGTTAGAATCCTACTAGGATTGTGCCAAAGTAAAATCTATAAAAGCTCATGACCAGACCTTTGTACAGGTATCCCAATTCTTACTCTAGAATACACAGAGCATATTGTCTATTGTCTAGTTGCTGACTTAGGCATCGGAGGGGTTTCCGGCACACACCCGCCGGTTAGCTCACGTTTGTGTTTTCAGGGAGTAAAGCGACGTCGTACGGAGGAGCGCATACTTGATCAACAGGATTATACGAGAAGGTTTATTTCTTTCCCGTACAATTGGCGCCGTCTGTGGGAAATTCACAAAGTGCAAAACCTCTTGATCAAGTTTTCCTCTCTAGTTGAAAGTAATGGCGCACAATGAAGACTTACCGCAATCTGTTATAGATGGGCAAACTCCGGAAGGGGGTAGGAGGCATGAAGGTTTACCTTCTATCCCACCCATGGCGGAATTAGATCCCCAGCGAAGGAATCCACGGAGAGAAGCAAGAAGAAGACAGGGCTCAAGTCCACACCGCTCTCGGAGCCCTGATAGACAGAGGCGGAAGATGGATCATCAGGTTCTCGAAGATCGCATAAGGGAGCAAGACGAAGTAATAAGAAGAATAGCGGCTGACATAGAGTTTATGAAGAGCGAGATAAAAAGCAAAGGAGTGGCAACAAAAGAGGGGAGCAGAGGTAACACACACTCTTACCACTCAGAAGATCATGACAGACAAATCACACTATCACAAACTGAAAGTAGAAGCCTCAGGTCGGGTGATACACAATCAAAGACTTCCAGGACACGCTACTCCAGACCTGAGAGAAAGAAGACTGAAAGGGCTCGAAGGAGAGAAGACACTCAGGCTCGTGACCCCCGCAGAGTTTCCGCACTACAACGATTGGCTCCTAGAACACATAGGAGTGTCGAGGTTGGAATTCCAGAACCACGTCTCGCCTATGAACCAGTAGACAAAGCATTAGCAAGGTTGCAGAGCTCACCGTTCATCCCGACCATTGAGGACGCACCATTACCCTTAGGCTTCCATCAGCCTAAATTCATAACTTATGAAGGGGAGTCAGACCCCTACATACACTTAAGCCACTTTCGCCAGGTTATGGCCGTGTATCGACGAAACGAGCCCTTAATGTGTATCATGTTTCCATCCAGCCTTGGCGACGTGGGTTTAGCATGGTTTAAAAGGTTACCAGAAGGTAGTATAGCCTCATGGGCGCAACTAACGGAGGCATTTGTAACCAGATTCAGAACAAACACCAAAACTCCAGTGGAGATTGACCAGCTTCTCTCCATCAGCATGGGTGAGAAGGAAACGTTGAAGTCTTACGACAATCGGTATTGGGAGACCTTCAACCAAGTAACAGATTGTCCTACAAACCTAGCTATTGCACAGTACAAGCAAGGTCTGTTAGTGGGTCATAAATTGAGAGATTCAATAACAATGACGCCACCTCTTACTATGGAAGCCCTGATGGAGCGAGTACACCAATACATCTTGGTAGAGGAAGATGGGATGCACTCCAAGGTAGAGTTCGATACAAACAGTGATATCGGACAGAACACCTTCGGCAAAAGTTAGCACGGTTGGAAAGAAGGACTAACCAAGCGCAACAAGTCTTTGCCCGACTTGGGGGGCAATCAAGAAGGTTGGCCGGAATAACCAACTTAGAGGTTGGTTGGAAAAACCAACACCCCTCCTAAGCCCAGGATAAGGATCCAGGCTGCAGGACGTTTGGTCGGAATAACCAAACACTTTACTCTAGGTTGGCCGAAATAACCAACTTAGAGGTTGGCTGGAAAAACCAACACCCCTCCTAAGTCCGAGATAAGGATCCAAGCTGCAGGACGTTTGGTCGGAATAACCAAACACTTTACTCTAGGTTGGCTGGAATAACCAACTTAGAGGTTGGCTGGAAAAACCAACACCCCTCCTAAGCCTAGGATAAGGATCCAGGCTGCAGGACGTTTGGTTGGAATAACCAAATACTTTACTCTAGGTTGGCCGGAATAACCAACTTAGAGGTTGGCTGGAAAAACCAACACCCCTCCTAAGCCCAGGATAAGGATCCAGGCTGCAGGACGTTTGGTCGGAATAACCAAACACTTTACTCTAGGTTGGCTGGAATAACCAACTTAGAGGTTGGCTGGATTAAACCAACTCTTGGTACTCTTTAGCCGAAGTAAGGACATCGGGCTAAAGAGTGGTTGGCTGGATTAAACCAACTCTTGGTACTCTTCAGCCGAAGTAAGGACATCGGGCTAAAGAGTGGTTGGCTGGATTAAACCAACTCTTGGTACTTTAGCCGAAGTAAGGACATCGGGCTAAAGAGTGGTTGGCTGGATTAAACCAACTCTTGGTACTCTTCAGCCGAAGTAAGGACATCGGCTAAAGAGTGGTTGGCTGGATTAAACCAACTCTTGGTACTCTTTAGCCGAAGTAAGTATATCGGCTAAAGAGTGGTTGGCTGGATTAAAACCAACACTTGGTACTCTTTAGCCAAAGTAAGGATATCGGCTAAAGAGTGATTGACTGAAAAAATCAACACTTACTTCTCCTAAGCTGAGATAAGGATCTAGGCTGCAGGAAGTTGGCAGGTATGCCCAACAAAATTTCTGAAACTCTTTGGCCGGGATGATGGTTACCTCGGCCAAAACAGGTTGGCAAGGTTCGTATAAACCGAGTTAGTCTGTTTGGCAAGACACAGAAAGAACGACTCAACGTATACAAACTCGAAGGATACATACGTTAAAGGCAAAAAATCAGGGCTATTCAAATTTTTGGCATGACGATGGTAACAAGGAGAACAAGGATATTGGGGGCACGCCATGTATCTTGGGAATAACGTCGTACCAGATTAGTGGAAGGACATGCTAAGCAACTGACAAGGCTCATTGGGACCGAACAAGCCGTGAAACCGAACAACTTCTTAGCTTGGCTGGAGGAAAAATAATCCCA
Organism: Camellia sinensis; assembly: GCF_055761805.1. Classification (NCBI taxonomy): domain Eukaryota; kingdom Viridiplantae; phylum Streptophyta; class Magnoliopsida; order Ericales; family Theaceae; genus Camellia; species Camellia sinensis. The sequence continues at coordinate 150,595,334 of NC_138963.1, forward strand.
ATCATGCTACGCAGATGGAATTAAGGGGTAATTGAGAGGGTAATTTGTAAACAAATTGGGCCGAGCTAGGAAGAGTCTTCTTTGGGAGTTGGACCGCGTAATGGGCCGAGATAAGGGCTGGTGTAGCTCGGTCTTAGGCCAAGAAGACATCTCATATTTTGGGTTTGGGCCGAACTATGGACCGAGGTATCGGTAGAAAGAGGACTGAGCTAAACGATAGCTCTACAAGGCGTCATCTCGAAGTCAAGACTGATAGTAGTGCTTAAAGTATCACAGAGCCGAAGTAACTTGGCTGACCGCAATGTTAGCCGAGGTAAAGATGTCAGCCGAAATAAGTGGGCCTGGTGGTTAGCCGAGGTATTGGTGAGAAAGGATGTCGGGCTTGGTATAGCTCGGCCGGTCTTGATATAACTCGGCTGGGCGCCATTTACATCATTACTTAAGCATGTGACTGAGGTAACTTAGCTTGGTGTGGTTGCAGCGGCTTATTAAAAGGAGATCAATGGCGAGGGCCGAGCTGTGTATAGCTCGGCAGGGTGGCATCCGTTAGATCGGCTTTCGATCACACGGTCCGAAGGGCAGGGGACCGAGATAAATCAATTCGGGCAGGAATGTATAACCGAGGTAAAAAGTTCAGCCATCTCACTTGGCTTGCAGTGATGAGATTCCTAATAGGACTCTGCTAAGGAGAGATAGAGTCCTACTGGGATTGTGCAAAACAATCTCACTTGGTTGGTAGTGAGTAGGGTGTGTGATTCCTAGGAGGACTCTCATAGGGAAAGTTGGAATCCTACTTGGATTGTGCCAAAGTAAAATCTATAAAAGCTCATGACCAGACCTTTGTACAGGTATCCCAATTCTTACTCTAGAATACACAGAGCATATTGTCTATTGTCTAGTTGCTGACTTAGGCATCGGAGGGGTTTCCGGCACACACCCGCCGGTTAGCTCACGTTTGTATTTTCAGGGAGTAAAGCGACGTCGTACGGAGGAGCGCAGACTTGATCAGCAGGATTATACGAGAAGGTTTATTTCTTTCCCGTACAGCATATAACCACTATTTATTTTTTCAATCAGAATATTAATTTCTAAATCCACAGAAAATAATTTTCTTAAAAGAAGAAAGAGAAAAGAAAACAAACGAAAAATTCTGCAAACAGAATAATTCGAATCTGTCTTAAGATTGTTGGAACAATCTTCTGTGTAAATGAAATAAATAAAAACAAAGCCAAACAAAATAAAATAAAACTTACACTACTTATTTTGTTGAACCGAATTTAAAAATCAAAAGACCAAGTCGAGTGTGTGACACTCTATCCTTAAGACAGATTCGCCCCGCTACGGTGCTTACGGTTGAGTGGCCCCTATCTCCCAGGATACAATGATCTTAACCAATTTGTAGTAGCACTCCAAAACGAATTGTTCGGCGAACCAAACATGTGTTCTAACTCTCTGATTATTTAATCTAAAACTAATATATGAAGAATAAATGCACTAGAGCAAAATCTGGATAGCAAAGGCATAAAAGCAGACTGATTTTCAGATCTGTCAAATGCTGAAATGTGGTATGTATTTATAGGGCCAAACAAGTATGAATTCAAACTAGACAGGTGCAAAACTCAAACAAACAGATTCGGTTTCAAACTGTGGCAGTTTTTCGAACAGATAACTGCCCAGCTGTTTGAATCTATCTGGAAAACAGTTTGGAACTGCTGGACAGTTACAGAAGTTAATACCTGTTTGAAAATTGAATCTGCTTTGTATGGACAGAATAAGGAAAGAATTTAGGACATAAATTAAATTCAAATTTGAATTTAATTAAATTTTCCCGCAATTAATTTTTGAAAAAATTCAAAAAAAAATTTGTTCAAAAAATTAATATTAAAACCAACCCAACCCACACCCGGACGGACGGCGGCACGCACGTGTGGTGGTTTGGGGCTAAGGTTCACTTTGTCTATAACTCCTCCCTTCTACAAACTTGGGGTGCCCCTTGGGGCCCAATCTAAGTATTGTAGGCTAGAGCTTATATACACATATAATCTCTCTTAAAGTTTCAATGTGGGACAACCATTTCCAAAGAAACCCACATTTACTTCCTTAAATTTTCTATTCCACGAACCCGAAAACAACGTCATGTTCCCATTCACTCATAAATGGTTTTGATGAACCGTCTTCACCGTGTGACTTGCCACGCGGCAAGGAACACTTCACATCTTTGGACCCACCCCAAAAGACATTTGGGGCTCACTCAATTTTGGGCTCAAAGTTGGCCCAAAATAAGCCTTATAAAACACCATTTTCCCAGCAATAATAACCCTTAATTGGTAAGTATAGATGATGGCTATTTAACAAATAAATGTGAGAGACCAAATAGGTCTTCTGATTGTTGTAATAAGCAATTATGAACTAATATTGTTAAAATGTCAAAATATAACATCACTTATATAGCTGAAACAAACAGGATAACAATATCAGAAACTTTTTCAGGGTATCATGAAGAGAAGGCTCAGTCAAAATACAAAAACAATCCACTGTTTCATCCGATTTTGACATTATGAAAATAATGTCAAAACAAAAACAACTACAAAAAAATCCAATATCACAACAGAAACTTGAAGACCCAGTTTTAATACCTTGAAATTAATTAACTTCACCATAACCAAACCAAACCAAGCCTTAAGTCCCATATATTAATTAACTTCACCATATTAAAGGATTATTATGGAAACAAGAAAACACTGTACTGTTGCATTCCGATTTCAACATTACGAGAACTAGTTCAACAACAACTACAAAAAATCCAATATTACAAAGAATAACAGCAACTTGAAGACCCAATTTCAATTCATTGAAAATCATCAACTTCACTATATTTATAAACAAAATAAAATAAAAAAAGAAAAAAAAGGAACAACTAGTTGCAATTAAGTTTATATACAGCTAAAAATATGTACAGCTAGCTGCAACTAGCTGCAATTTTTTACGTCAAAGTGTTATAAATTTTGGTAACATTAATAGAGCATGTGTTTTAAGGTTGTTTAAGAATACGAGTTTGATTTTAAGACATTTTAAGAACTAACTAGACTGCATAACTCGCAAACATTAATTATCATTTTATATATCACCCGTAGTTTTCATGACAATGAATTAACACAAACAACCCATTTTTAACATCTCTGATCTTATTGCACATGCATTGTTACCTCCAAAAGGAGGGGGGGGAACAGAGAGAGAGAGATTTGCAGTGTTTTGTTTCATTTTGGATATAATTCAAATAGTTAATTCATTATTATATGTTGCATACAAAATTAGGCTGAAGAAATAGACAACATAGCGTAATTAATGAAAAAATGTGAGAGCAATGGTCATCCTAAAGTCGTTTTCCTATTATATCCAAACCAGGGAAAGGAACTTTTGAATGACTTTTAGCAAAAACAATCAAAAAATTCCAAGTAAAACAAAATATAATTTGAATACAAACAAAATGTAATTTGAATACAAACAAAATTTATTATTCTGACAGGTTGATTGTAGTAGTATTGTTGCATGTTGGCCTAAGGCTAAATTTTAATAGCAAGTCTTCTTTATATTTAAATATTTATCATATAATATAATTTTTTAAGCAAAATATTATTTTTGTCTTCAACAAATTGTGATTCTAATTTCTAACTGCTACCCTAAATAAAACTTAGCAAATCAACAAAGGAATAATTAAATATAATTCAACACAATTAAAAATATGGTCCACAAATTGATTAAAAAATTAATAGATAGGGATGAGGTGGGCTTGTTTGGTGTAGATTTGTTGTAACATTAATCATAACTTGATCAATTCAAGCTTCAAAGAAACAATGCAAAACCTAAAGACAAAAACAAAACTAAAAAGAAAATAAAAAAAGGACGCATGTAACAAAACAGAAAAGGAGCATCCATGAAGGCAGATCACTCCAGATTACCTGTAGCAAACAAACAGGATGACACTACTGCAGCTGCAGCTTCCCTTTGAAAACTTTGGGGTCAGTTTAAGGATTTACTTAAAATTAAACATATGGCTGGAACCTGAAGAAACCGACCATAAGAGTAAATAAATAGACACTAGCCAAAAATAAAAATGAGATTTTATAAATAAATAAACATAGAGCACTTAAGCTCTGACAAGGAAACTCCGGCGAGAGTGAGATCTGGAAGAGGAGATGGAAGGAGGAGGGAGTTGAGAGTGGAAGGGTCGCTGCTAGCCATCACTCGCTGCTGCTCGTCACTCCGGCGAAGGCCGTCGTTCACCGTTGTCACTCGTTGTTCACCCTTGTTCAACCTCTTCAATGTATGGCAATGCCGAATGTGATAGTAACTTTTAGGGATTTTGAGGATTTTGGTTTCAAAAACTTTTAGAGATTTTGGGGATTTGGTTTCAGAAAGCTTTTTAGGGATTTTGGGGAACACTTGACCGCGAATGGAATAAAATTAGCGGGACACAAAATTTTTATTTTTTGTGACAGCATATTTAAACCATCACAAATGATAAATATTAACAAATAAAATGACGCCGTTTTAACAAGATTTAGTTTGCGATGGGCTTTTGCCATCACAAATGGTCCATTATTTGCAACAGTAACGGTTTCCTGTCTCAAAATAATTTTTTTCCCAACGGTACACCAAGCGTCGCAAATGTTCCTGTATTTTTCTTGTATAGTCATTAGCGACGAGAGGTCACTATCGTCGCAAAAGGTCATTTTTGGCGAGGGTAGATACACGTCGTTGCAAAAGACCTTTTTTGGAGACGGCAACTACACGGCGTCGCAAAAAACCATTTTTGGCGACAACACTTACCCCGTCGCAAAAAGCTCCGTGTTATTTGCCCTGTTTTCTTGTATGCCGTGTTATTTGCCCTGTGTTCTTGTAGTGATACTCATACAAATAAGAGTGTACACGTTAAACCTATACAAATAAGAATAGAAATTAACCCACTCATTAGAATTACACCAACATTACCAAAACACTCATGTGACACAAACAGATGATGGGCCAAAACAATGATGTTGTGACCCCTCATAACATCATCGCACACAGAAAAAGGAAAAAAAAAAACTTAACACACCACAAATGTGTGGCACGCTATATATGTACATAATGGACGTACCAATGTCATGTGATACGTCAATGGTGGCCCAAAATGTTTCCGTAAAAAAAGCAACATAAACAAAATAGCACAATTACATCAAACTGTCTACCCGACTAATCCAACAAAATACAATAAACAATGCAACAAAACACAACAACGAATCATCGTAGTGATAAAAAAATGGGCCACAGTAATAAACCCAGCAACACACCACTAACGCAACAAAACGCAAAAAACATTAAACATAAAACATCAACAAACCTATGCACGTACCTTGCGATAATTCCACCCCAGACTGGACCAAACAAACTCCGCACTTTCCTCACCGGAACAACACACCACCAGAACGGAGTTTCAACGCCTGACACCAAATACATTAAATATCAACTCAACAAATGATACCGAAATGAAACCCCCAAATCTCCCAAAAAATATCCCAGCACACATAACATTTTCATTCCTATCCTACAAATGACTAAAAGATTTGGAAAAAAATATTCACAGAAGAACAATCAAGTAAACTCAAATGGTACCAAATCAAACAAATCCTTCTTTCCAAAAACAAAAAGTGCTAATTGCTTTAAAAGAAAATACTTAGGATTAAATAGATCAACATTCTTGCAAATAAGATTTATGAGTTAATTTTCCTTTTCTTAATTAAATAAATGGAATTTATATGAAAATGTCATATTTATGGAAAATAATGCTATGAATATATAAATTGGAAATAATATGTTTTAGTGTGAATGTCAATAATTTGTTGAGTGATAAAGTGACATGATAAATTATAATTATTATTATCATGTATTAGAGGAACCATTAAATGCGGTCTAAAATGTATAGAGATGTTGAATCTAATGTGTAGGGTTTCAATCCATCAAAATGTAAAATCAACTGTCGATAATTGTTTTGTCAATTGGAATTTTAAAATTATTGATAGAAAAGAAGAAAATTTTGAATCTGGAGTAAAAACATGTAATGTGATTCTTTCACAATCCTAGATCATGTAATGAACATTTTGATTTCATTCATATAATAAAGAGGATCTAAATTCTTATTTTCAAAGCATATAAAATTGTGAAAACATTTATTATAATTATTTTATTTGTATCACAATACAATAAATTATATTGGATCTACAATTACACAATAAATCACAATCATAAATAAAATTTTAAATTAATAATTGAGTTAGTTCAATTAGTCACTACATCTTAATTGGAAGGTTTGTGAACTGGGGTATTTGGCATAGCCTAATGGTTGTGTAGTATTTTTTATGTTGTGAGATCTCGAGTTCAACTCTTATGGAGAAGAGTTTGATATCTTTTTTAGTGATTAGTTTATTTATCTTCTATTATGAGGATTGTTGGGCTTTACTGGATAAGCTTGTGGGTTTAGTGGATTGGTTATTAGATTTTGTTGACTCTTAACCATTTTAGACTAATGGTCTTTTTTGATAATGTAAATATGTCTCATAATGTAATTACTCTCCTATTTGTTGACCAAAAAAAAAAATAGAAGGTTTGTGAGTCAATTTTGATAAAGATTGATTTACCCCACTCAACACTTTTTTGTATTGGTTGTTAGTTGGACTATAATCGTCTAATTTGATGTTACTATTTTTATATTTGTAAATAATCTTTTATTAATTGACAAAAAAAAAAACTAATGAAAGAAAAATTAAAAAATTCAAGTGGAAGAAAAACTCAAAATAAATAAAGGCACTAAACATTCAAGTTGGGAGTGAATGAAAAAAAGAAAAAGAAAAAGAAGTGTTGTGGGAAATACTTCTTTTGGGTGTCCCCATCACAAGTAAGCAAGCTTTGTTTTTTTTTTTTTTTTTTTTTGTCTTGAATTTTAGGTACAATTCCAATACCAAATTTTAAAGAACTTAGAATTTGAACCTAAACTTCAACTGAGTCAATCACAAAAAGATTAAATAGTCCAAGTTTTCAAACTTTTATTCTTAAAAAATGGCAAAACATTTTAAAAACTTCCATTATGTATAGCTGTTGTGTTTATATTCAAATTCAGTGACTAGTCGCAGCTTCTCAGGAAAATGAAGAACAATGCATCAGACATGTCGATGTTTTTCCCGGTAGCAGTTGAAAGGATTGAATCTTCTAAGTTATAGATTATTTTTTCGCTGGTCATGAATGTACTGAAATATATAAAATGTGTCTAAAGCACGAATTAGTGCATGAAATTTTCGTAAAACAGAGATTTGAAAAGGTGGCATGATATAAGTAACTTTTTTTTAAAAAAAATTATGTATGGAAAGATTATTTTTATGACTCCACTGTGAATACTAAAAAAATGACAAATTTTAAAAATAGGTTTCATTTGCGTAACGCTAACAAGTTAGATTTTTTGTTTGTTGTCTTTTATTTGTTTTTTCTTAATAATTTTGAGTCAATTTTTTAAAAATTATTTTTTTAGGTTCATCTAAGTGTTTTTTTTTTTTCCAACATTCTTTGTCTTTTCTAATTTTTATTTTATTTCTTAAGTCCGTCTCAACTAGAAGATTCAATTTTTTATTATTATTATTATATAAAGAAGATCCAATATAAAAAAAGAAGGTATTAATGATAAAAATAAACCAAATTTGATCAAAAAAATGTTTAATTTTTTTGACTTTTCTTAACTTTAATAGCTATATATAGAATTTTCTAAAACAATTTTACTATTGTCTAGTCAAGAAGAATCTAAGATAGTGTTTGATTACTAGAATGAAACAGAATGAAATAATCCATCAAAATATTCTTTCTTATATTTGGTTGACTAAAAGTATAATAATAAAATGCATTACAAATAGAATTATCATTCATCATTTTAAGAGAATGGTCATTTCATATGAGAGCTTAAAGAATAATTATTCTATTTCGTTTCAACTCATTCCAGTAAATCAAATATAACATAAAAGATGAAATTTTTTTGAGATAACTTAAAAGAAAAACAAAGCTAATAAGCCTAATTAAAATAAAATTTAAAAAAAAAAAAATCAACTTCCAAAAAGAAGCCGTCGTATTTGATTACAAAACTGCAACAAAAGCCTTGCATGGTGGGGAATTTTTTGTTTAAAATGATCTTACAATAATTTATAATATGACTGAAATTTAATATTTAAATATAATAAATAATTTTAAAATTTTTAATATTAAGGTTAAGTTTGGCATCTTCAAAAAAAATTAAAAAGTCAAAAAGTCAGTATTCTATTTAAGTCATATCATCTTATTTAAATCACATCACTTCTCTATCACATTCCTTCAAACTCAACCCATATTTCATAAAAAATCACTTATTTAAAACATTTCAAACAACCTACAACCTCTAAATGTCAATCATAACACATAATATTTACAGAAGAAAAATGATGCAGACCACTAATTAGTGGTTGCACTAGGGATGTGGCAGTGGGTCTCACTCACTGTCACATGTGTTTTGTGTCTTAGTTTTTATTTTTTTTTTTTTTTTGACTTGCCACATCATTAGTGATGATGTTAGTGGTGATGTTTTAGTGGTCTGTATCATTATTTTTTACAGAATTCCACCTCCTTTGCGTGTCTTGTACACTAGCCACCACTTATTATTTATTCTTATATTATACCACATGTTTAAAAACTAGGGTCAAATATTTGAGCTCAGCCTAAAAGACCTTTTTGACTTTTGTCTGGGTAGGCTTGACATTCTCTCTCTTGAAAACCTCGTGTGTTGACTGAAATCTCTAGCTTCATATGCTAGCGAACTCCACCCCCACCATTTGGTAGGATAAGGTATTTGGTAGACACGTAAGAAAAATTAAAAAAAAAATGATTAAAGTGATTGAATTGAACCGAAATAGTTATATATATGTGGTTTGGTTTTTAACAAGAATTAATTTGTGTAAATTTTTAATCTGATTTTTGTCTTATTTTTGATTTAGTATCGACTCAAGTATTTTGTGCACTAAATTAAACGAAATCGATCATTTTAACATATAATGTATTTATAATATATATAATCTAATAATATAATGATAAGTATAATAAATTATTAATCTCAATTAATTAACCTTATCATTTCTATAATCTAATTTAGTAAACTCTTATATATATAATCTTAACTCTAATTTATTATTCTTGAAGCCTTATTATTTAGGTGCCGTTTGGTAACACTTAGGTGCCGTTTGGTAACATTTACGTTTTCAGTTTTCTGTTTATATTTACAAAAATTTTAAAAACTCAAATAAAAACTTGTTTGGTAAAATTTTTAATTTATAAATCAGTGGTCTCAATTTATAAATTTGGCCAAAAAATAAAAACACAAAAAATGTGTTTCCATTTTGAGTTTTCAGTTTTTTTTTTTTATCGCACAACATTAGCTACCACCCGCCACCATTTTCCACCACCATCTTCCGCCGCCACCACCACCTACCACCCACCACCACTCACCACCTGCCACCACCACTCACTACCCACCTGCGACCACTAACCACCACCCGCCACCACCAGCCACCTGCAACTCACTCGCCACCACCACCCACCCCTCGCCACCACCACCACCACCACCACCCACCTGTCATCCACCTGCCACCACCCACCACCTGCCACTACCATTCACCGCCCGCCACCACCACCTGCCACTTACTTGCCACCGCCACTCACCAGCCACCTGCCACTACCAGCCACCCACCACCACCAGCCACCTGCCACCCACCCGCCACCACCATCCACCACCACTACCATCACCATCACCCACCACCCACCCGCCACCACCACCCACCACCCACCACCCCCACCACCACCACTCACTCGCTACCACTTACCACCCGCCATCGTCACCCACCCACCCACCACCACTACCACCCACCACTCACCACCACCACCAGCCGCCATCCGCTACCCACTTGCTATCGCCACCCACCACCCGCCGCCAGCACCACCATCCACTCGCTACCACCCATCACCCGCCACCATCACCCACTCACCCACCCACCATCACCACCCACTCGCCACCACCCACTACCACCCGCCATCCGCCACCCACCCGCCACCACTACCACCATCTGCCACCCACTTGCTACTACCCACCACCCGCCACCTACCCGCCACCCGCTACCATTCGCCATCGGCCACCCACCACCCACCACCACCTGCTATCCGCCACCCACCCGCCATCACCACCCATCACCCATCACCACCACCTCCCACTCACTACCACCCGCCACCCGCCACCGTCACCCACCCACCCACCACCACCACCACCACCACTACCACCCACCTGCCACCACCTGCCACCACCTACCACCACCAGCTACCCACCACCCACCGTCACCACTTTCCACCACCGCCTTCTGCCGCCACTTGCCACCACTTGCCATTTCTCACTCTTTTTTATATTTTTAAAATGTTTTAAACATTTTATCAATTACCAAATGCGTTTGTAGTTTATATTTTTTAAAAAATAAACAAAAACCAGTTTATAAGATTTTTGTAAATATAAACTGAAAACGTAAACTTTACCAAACACACCTTTATTAATTTTTTTATTTGTATTCTTGTTAATCTAAGAATTGAAAAGTATTTATTAAATGGATGATTTAGATATATTTGAAGTGGTGGATAAACAATTAATTTAACATTTTTACTTAATTAGTGATTATACTAAAAACTTACTCAAATTTAAAAAGTTTTAAACCGATTAAACAGCACCACACCGAACCATTTCAATTGGTTCAATTCGGTGCGATTTGATCGGAGAAACAATTTATATTAATACTTAAAATAATATAATCAACATTATAAATTTAATAAAAAATTTCACTTAAATACCAACCATACCCAATCGATTGCATCTCTCATATTTGATAACAAAAAGAACTAGACTTCGCGAAAGTTTTCAGGAAAATCATCAGAGAGAATCTTGAAAATAATCTAGTGTAGTAAGGGCATAACACAAGACAAACTTTCTATTCTCTTAGGTTTTTATAAATAGCAAAGTAACCCAAGTTAATAATGTCTTAGTTAAAGTAAAGTTTTTCGTATAAGATTTTCTCAATGCTTATTAGATTTTATGAGACCCTCAATCTTAGCATTTCTTAATACTATATAATCTCAGAATATCTTTTCTTTGTTCTTTTTGTTTGTCTTGATAGTGATTTGTGATTTCAGTGATTCATTTTTCATGTTTTTCTTCACTATCACTTTCATATTCACTGCGTTATAGTGTTATTTTCATTGATAATTTACATTTTTGATATGCATATTTTAGTAATGGAATTTCGTGCATTTTAAGAGCAATATATGATTGATTTTGAAGAAAAAGTCTATTTTCTTCTTATTTTAAAAATACATTATTATGAACTAAAAAATCCCTATCTAAAAATAAAAATTGAATTATTCTTTCCATTATAATTTTTTTTTTTATTAAGAATAATAAGAACATAATAACTTTCATATTCCATAGTTAGTTACTAATTGACCGTTTGCCAATTTTAATACAATTAGACTTTTAGCTAACACTCATTTGTCTGAAGGTAATACTCTAAGTTTTGCCAAATTATGTGAAGCATCAATATCAACTAATGCATCAATAGTATAAGAATGATAATTCGAAAAGTCAAACAATAATTCTGAATTTGTAGGGCTAACTTCTACAATTGTTCCAAAAATTTCATTAGATTTTTTTACTCATATCTTCATTTATTTTTTTGGATTCTTTCCTTTACTCCTTTCTGAAGTTCCTCTCCAAATGATCCTTGTTCCTTTAATTTCAAATTTAAAGCGATGGAGAGATTATCGAGAGAAATCATTTTTAAGTTTTGGTGTTCTTTGATCAATATCTTTGATGAAGATTTATTGGTAATATGAATAATTATTATATTGTATTCTATTATTTCTTTATCTAAACTTTTTTGTACACAAGATTATTGTACACTCAATTCTTCTATGATAACGTCATCTTTATTTTTTGTTCTTTCGAGGCTATTTGTAAAATTAGATCTAGTAAAAAGAAGTGATTTTCATCTAAGTTCATCTAGACAAACAACACCTCTGTTTTCTCGAATTGTTAAATTTTCAAAAAAAAAAAAAATCGATTTGGAGTTTCTCCAAGAACCCATTTCTTAAGCCATATGAATTGTTTTACATTAACCTTTTTGAATTGAAATTTTCAAGTCTGAACACTCGTTTTTTCAAACAGCTCCACTTTAGGTACAGGTTTACTAAGAGGATTAACTATATTAATCACTCTATATAAGCCTATAATAAATGGTAATGTTTTTGCTTCTTGCGTCAAGGTCTTGCATATCTTGAGTTTTTATTTCAATCATAATGCTCGATTGACCATAAAAGATGGTTATAAATTGCCTAACAAAGGCGTTTTAATCAACAAAATTTAGTTAGCCAATTTCTTTTCTAAATGTGATTTTAAAAGTGATTATTGGCAAATTCTAATGAAAGAAAATTTTATTTCTCTAACTGTTTTAAGTGCACCACAAGGACATTATGAGTGGTTGGTTTTACCAATTGGTTTAAAATAAGCTCCACCTTTATTCCAAAGAAGAATGGATAATATTTTTTGAAAGCATGGAGAATATTGTATGGTATATGTCGATGATATTAGTTTTTTCTAAAACTAGAGAGGAACGTAGAAATCATCTCAAAATAACACCTCCAAAATTCATAGATCATGGATTAGTGTCATCAAAAAAGAAAGTTGAATGGGGAAAAAATTCCATAAAATTTTTGGAATTGCTAAGTGGTGACAACAAAAAAGTTGTGTTTTAAGATCACATCTCTAAAAAAGTCACAAAGTTTCTTGAAGAGATAGGAGATGCCAAACAACTTTAACGATTTTTGAAAATAATTAATTATGCCAAAAAGTTTATTTCAAACTTATCTGAATTAGTAAACCCATTAAGCAAAAAGCTTAGAAAAGGAAATTGGAATTAGAATTAAGAGGATACTAAAAAGGGGAATGCACCAATAAATCCCAAATTTGTATCTTGTAACCCATTTGGTCCTATGAATTTTCTTATGAACCGTTAGGTCCTATCCCAATGTTAATAACCATTGATCATCATCCACATCAACTACAACTTCAATAACATCAAACGGATTTTTGATGATCTCTATCAGATTCATCAGATTCAAACATCAAAACATCAGATTCATTAATCTATATATATATATATATATGTATATATATGTTGATTTCACATTGAGAACATCGGATCGGAGAGAAAAATGGTGAACATCAACGTCTGCAACATCGCAACATCAGCGTCTGCAACATCAACGCCATGATCAACATCTCTCTCTTTTCACCTCCTCTTCCGACGCCTCCCACGTCGTCGCCTCATCCTCCTCCGCCACCGTGACTGCCGCGTAACCTCTGTGCTTCCTCCGCCATCGGAAATCACCGCCATGCATCATCTGCTTCGCGTCTTTCGAGATCGTTGTGCACAGATCTGTTAGATCAAAGACCGATCCCTTGCCATATCACGGCGGCGATGGCGGATTCACCACCGAGAGATGTACTGAAGCTTCAAAGCCCTTCAATCTGAGAATTTCAGATCTGGCCATAGCGATGGGTTGATGATGATATATGGCCATAGCGACGGGTTGATGATGAGAATTTCAGATCTGGCCATAGCGACGGGTATGGCCATAGCGACGGGTTGATGATGAGAATTTCAGATAAGATCCCTTGCCATGATGTTTAATGTTTAATGTTGATGATGAATAATGTTTAATATTTAATGTTTGATGATGTTTAATGTTTAATGTTGATGATGATGTTTAATGTTTAATGTTTGATAATGATGAATAATATTTAATGTTGAAGAATAATGTTTTATGTCTGATGTTTGATGTTTGATGGATAATGTTTTGATGATGTTGATGATGTTGTTGATGTTACTGATGTAGGTAGTGGGACTAAACGGTGCCTTGCCATGATGTTTGATGTTTAATGTTGATGATGAATAATGTTTAATGTTTAATGTTTAATGTTGATAATGATGTTTTCGAACATCAGATTAATGTTTCAAACATTAGATTGATGTGCAAATGGGACTAAATGGTTCAATTTTTCAGAAACTAGGACTTATGGGTAAATTTTCCTACTAAAAACATATCTAATATCAACAAAATAAAAAAAAATAAAAAAATAATTCCTAAACTGAGTATACCTAATCATATGAAGAATAGATACGTAAATATTGGAGTGGTAGTTTTAAAAATGCTGAAATAAGATACCACATAAATGGAAAAGAATTTCTTACAATAAAAAATGGTATAAAATCTTTTTATATTTTCTTAGTCTGTGAACATTTTATTATCAGAACAGATAATAAGTGTTTTAAATTTTTTTGAAAAAAGATTTAAGAGATGTAAGTCAAAGCAGACTACACAGATGGTAACAATGGTTTCATTATTTTAGTTTTGATGTTGAATATACTTCTTCTGAGAAAAAATTCCATTGCAGATTCTCTAAACAGGGAATTAAGTTTTATGAATTTTATGGTGCAGGAAATCACAACTTTAACTGACAAAAGGAAGATACCCATATTATTTTACTTGAACTACAACAAGGCAGGCCATAAGGTTGAAAACTATTACTGGAAGGATTCAAAAAATGCTTCAGCTAGCAAAGCATGTACGGCCCGAATTTTAAATCAAAAAATTCAAAGGAATTCTCAAAAAGAGAATGATCAAAAGAGCAACAAGATGAGTTAACCTCCGAACTCGAAGACATAGATATAGAGAACTCCTTGTTATAATCGAAAAAAACCATTTTATAATCCTCGACTAGCACCCGAAAGTAACAAGCTTTTCAAAGAAATTTGGTATGCTCTGCACAACAATAAAGGAAAAGATGTGCATAGAATTATCAATGCTCTTACTGATTATGTTGGGTTTCTAGAAAAAGAGCTTAATATCATTCACAATGATGAAAAAATGATGGGCGAAAGTGAAAAAATAATTTCTATTTTAAAAGAATTAGAAACGTTTTTTTTTTTTTTTTTTTTTCAAAAGAGTTGATTGAAAAAATTAAACAAATTGTCAAAAGACAAGATGAACATGAAGAAATACTTCGTATGCTACCCTTAGCAGAATTCTTAAACTGGGATTATGGTTGGCCAAATGTTAAGTTATCCGTGGATAAAATTAATATGCACCGGATTGAACTTGGAATTGTTGATTTTGTGCAAATTGATAGAGAAAATTTTCAACACTTATATGAATTTTTAGCAATATTTAAATATGCTTATAGGAGCAAGCCCGATACTAATTACAGCACGCATCGTGTTCACTCTGGCTGAAAAAACTGAAACTCCATTTTATCAATCATATCAAATTTGGTATCTATACCCAATAACCAGTCAAAATCCTTTCTACTATGGTAAAAAAGAAAGATCATGGAAGGGGTTTGACCCTACCATCGACAAAATTGATAGGCTTTTGTTTTTCCATAATACATTGGAAACTCTTCTCCAACATTTAGAATTAACAATCTTTTGTGATGAAAAGAGAGTTGTAGTGGTAAGAAGCGAAAAAAATTTCATTGAACCATCTAAGCTAGGAAAAAACAAAGCAAAGCAAATACTCAAGATGTTCTAAGGAGAGATAATTAAAGTATCAGACATCTCTGCAGCTGTTTAGGAACTCTACAAAATCAAGAGGAGCTCAAATTCATTATGAATCAATGCAAGACATGGACCTTTGTAATTCTGAAAAATAGACAGAAATTCAAATGACAAATCAAGCAAAAAAAAGTCAAGAAGTTTTCAGACAAGTCAGATGGAAGACAAAGTCAAGCAAGATTTACATGATAGAAGAAGCCAAGACTAAATAAACTAAAAGAAAGCTCACATGACAGATACATCCAAAGAGACACAACAAAGTGAATCACATGGTGAATGAAAACACTAATAAGTTGTTAGTTTCAATAAATCATAATATAAAAGGTTTATTGTCTTGTTACAAGAATCTTATCTTTTAATTTTATGCATTTCAATTCCGAAGTTGAATTCCACTCTTTACCTATAAAAGGATGTGGCTGCATCTTGTAGAAGTAGAGTCAAGAAGCAGAGTCTTATAAGTGAGTAATAGTCTTCTCTTTGTCTTTGTTGTAATCTCCATAATTTTCAGTTATTCAATAAAAAGTTTTCATTTTCATAATCACTTTTTCTATTCTCTTTAATTTTTTAAAAGTCCAAAAGTAGTGATACAAGTAAGACAATATTCACTGAGTGTGAAGAATTACATTTATAGTCTACTTGTTAAAGACTTGAAAAATATTTGCAACAGAAGAAGTAAGGTGGGCATGGAAAACATAAAAAAGAACCTCAATGTAAGTATGTTTTAAATTTTAAGTTCTAGTTTGCAAATAATACAAAATTAATTTTGTTTTATAATGTTTAATAATTGATGGGTTGTACCCTACTACTTATGAGTGCATCACACACAATAAAACATCGAATTTTCAACTTGTGGCTGGGACTGCTCGCGAGGGAATAAAATTCAAGATATGTTGAGGTCTCGTTTAGTAATTTGAAATTTTAGTTAGAAATTATAGGTTGTCATATTATTTATTTTTATTTTTTTAAAAAAGTTAAAAAATTATTAATATAGTCTCTTCTCAAACTAAGCTTGAGTCATGAAAAAATAGAAGGCAGGGGAAATTTTGCTATACACACCTCATATTATATGCACCTTTAAATTATATCATTTTTTTTTTTAGTTGTGATCAATTTTTTTATTTAATTATGACCTTACTTTAGTTATGATTTATGAGATATTTGCTTATGCATTATGCGTTGTTTGGTTATAATTTCTTCTTCTTCTTTTTTTTCCCTATTTTTAACTTAGAAAATATAAAATTATGTTATTTTCTTTTTTAGTTATAAGATACATACGATACACACTCTTTAAGAAGCATGTACCATAATCTTTTCCTAAAAGACATTGTCAAATAGTATCCATGCACTATCAAATAATTTTTCATTTGGTAGACAATTTATACCATCCTCCTTGTCCAGTTAGATGTGGTTGTTAATGAGAGGGTGATTAGTGAAGAGATTATAATATAAAGATTGTTAGTAAGAAAATTAAGTAAAAATGTGTTTGTTTTGATGATACTATAGAGATGGTTAGCGATGGGATTATTAAATTATTTTTATATAAAATAAATAAATAAATTATTTCCATATTAAAAAAATAAAACAAATATTAAAACAAACAGGTGCACTTGGTAAAAAAAATTAAAATTTTATATAAAATAAACTCAATCTGTTCATTATTTTTCTAATTCCACTCAAAATTCAACTAAGTTAATCTCCCTACTGAGGGGATTACTAAACCCTCCACACTAGAATTTTCCCTCCCAAATTAACACCAAACAAAATATAAATAAAACTCACACCCATATCAATCCAATCCAACCACCCATATCGATAAACAAACATGGCCTGAGTATCATATTGTGACCTCCAAGGGCTACAAGGTAGCCCAACATATACACTTTCTTATTGATCAAAACAGTGTGTGATCATCTTTATTCAAACTTTTAAAAATTAATAGGGGATTCATTTTTTGAAGACTTGTGTGATGACTTGACAAATTCAAATTTAACATTTCAATGTCATATTTTTTCTTTTTGTTTTAATCTTGTCAGATTCACGAAAGTAAATGTTAGTGGATGAACAATATATATCATCTGATTAGTCTTAAAATATGAACTTGAATTGATTACACCTAAACTTGTGGACTCCAAAGGTTTGAAATTATCAAAATACATATTCTGTTCACGCACCCTTAAACAAACTCTTAGATTCGCTTGTCAAGTTTTTACAAGAAGCCACTCTATTCTGTGTCTCACATAATAAAAAAATAGAGAGAAATATATTTGACATCCACTTTACCAAACCCTGTCATTTGACTCTTTGGTTGGAGCTTGTTGAATGGTCAAATTTTGCCTTTAAAATGTCAAGTAAAATTTAAAATACAGCATTACTACATATACTTAAAAAATTACCTAGGAAAATAATCAATGACGTTTATTGTTGGTGTAATTTATATCTCACTAGTTTTAAATTTACATTACATGTATACTTTTGAGATAAAATTTAAAATAATTTTTATGATTCATAATATTATTGTTTGAAATAATGGATAGACTTGCAATTAGTGACCATCATGGCAAAATGCTAATTTTGGCAGCTGCCTAGCTGATGGTGAGCTTATGTTGTATTTAAAGACAAATATATACAAATAAACTGTTGGGGCTTTTGATTCTTGTTTAGGGCTCTAATTGATTCTTGCTTTTGGATTTTAAACTGTTTAATAGATTTGCTGCGGATTAAAATGTTTGATAATGTCTCAATGGGACCACATAATTAAATGTGGTGTTATCATTTATAAGAAGCCTATAATTTAAGTGATTCAATTTAGTTAATAGGCTTAAGGGTATATGTGTTATGGACCTAATGTGTAGATACTAGTTGTATAATTTCTATTTCTATGAGGGGCAGAAATAGAAATTAAAATATATTGGTTAAAGTTGGTTTTCATTCCTTTTGAACTTCCACAACCTTTCAGTTTTGAAAACCAATAAATAGAAATTAAAACCAATAATGGTTAAAGTTGGTTTTCATTTCTTTTGAACTTCCACAACCTTTCAGTTTTGAAAACCAATTACAACCTTTAAAAGGTTATGGTCCCTATTCCTTCCCAAGTGAAAAAATAAGAACACTGTCATTTTTCTTTCTAAATCCTCTCAAGGAAAAACATAAGGCACCAAAGGGGAAAGGATTAAAAGGTAATAACATAATCAATAACGAAGAGTTTATTGATAATCACGCTTCCGTTTAACCGTTCATCAATGGATTCAGGTATGTCATTTTGTCTTGATTTCTTGATAATACACATGGTAAATGATCCAAAGTGTAAGGTTTATGTTCTAAAATTTATGTTTACAATTGGTATCAAAGCATGCATATCATGTGTCTTATCAGAATTGATATGCTTTATTCATTCTATTTAGTTTCCTGGAATCAGATTCTGAATTTTCTTATGGATGTAAATTCTGTTTTTTCCTGTTTTGTTCTGTGAAAATGGCAATCTGTTTTCTGGAATTGTAAAATGATTTGGTGGGCAGTTTTTTTTTTTTCTCTCAAATGGATGAACATCATGTATTTATATATATATAGATATATCTTGCGATTTGATCGGTTTAATTTTGATCATAAAAAAAAAAAAAAAAAGTATTTGTTTTTGGACCCGTCAATTCTATTTATATATGTATATATATAATTGGAATTGCTGCAGATTATATAACATATACGGGGTCACAAATTTAGAAATCTTTAAATTTAATATAATTTCATACAACGTCTACAGAAATTTAATTTTCTAACATTCTCAATATAAGTCAATTCAAACAAGATGTCACAAAAGTGATCTCTCTTGTCTAGATTGTTTTATATGGAATGTTTTGAAGTTCATGTCTGTGTATCTCATGCGGGTATTTATCGGTCCAAAGACATGATTAAGACTTGGCAGAATTACACACACATTTTGTGGTGATAAACATGTGCCAATTGTCAAGAAAACCTAATGTGAATAATAAATCCATCAAAAGATAGATTTGTTATTTGACATAACTTATTGTCAATGTTTGATCATTACAACAAGAATACCACTTACAGTTAATATCACTACCCAAAGGCTTGGTATTAATGTTGTGCTAGGTATCTTGAGATGTAATCATTAAATTAATTTATTTAGAGATTATCTGTTTGGTAATTTAATGTGAGCATAATTGTTTATTTCTTTTATTTTCTTTTCTATTCAGCTTTAATGTCGACTACTTCAATCTCTGCCAACATGAACAATGTTCCAATGTTAAATGGAACAAACTTTAAGGACTGGAAAGAGAACATATTGATTGTTCTCGGCTGCATGGACATAGACTTAGCATTAAGGATGCCAAAACCTAATGCTCTCAATGCACAAAGTATTCCTGAGGAAACCGTGTACTTTGAAAAGTGAGATCGTTCTAACAGGCTAAGTCTTATGATCATGAAGCGTGGGATTCCAGAAGTTTTTCGGGGTGCAATAACAGAGGATGTTACCGTTGCCGGTGAATTTCTGAAAGAAATTCAAAAGCGTTTTGCTAAAAACGATAAGGCTGAAACAAGCACGTTTTTAGCAAGCTTGATTTCAATAAAGTATGAAGGCAAGGGTAATGTTCGCGAGTACATCATGGAAATGTCTTATCTTGCTTCAAAACTTAAGGCACTAAAGCTCGACCTATCTGATGATTTGCTCGTGCATTTAGTTCTCATCTCTCTTCCTGCACAATTTAACCAATTTAAGGTCAGTTATAACTGCCAGAAGGAGAAATGAACTCTCAATGAGCTCATTTCATTTTGTGTACAAGAGGAAGAGAGATTGAAGCAAGAAAGGACTGAAAGTGCTCATCTGGCAATCACCTCCAAGCATACGGGAAAAGAAAGCATAAGGGAAAGGAAGTTGCTATTCCTCAGGGTCCAGAACCAAAGAAACAGAAAGTGCAGAGTGGACAGATTTCCATAGAGCACATTGGGACAAACTCCATGATAGCGGATCCACTTACGAAGGGACTACCACCCAAGGTCTTTCATGAGCACACTGCTCAGATGGGTGTTGTTCTATTTGAGAACATTCTGGTTTAGTGGGAGTTTGTATTTATATTACTGCTTTATGTCAGCCTTGAGTTTTATCTATGTAATTAGATTAATTTCTGCAGAAATGAAATATTCAGTTTATTACGCTCTGTTACGTATTGTGAAGTATTGATCTCAATAAAGTTAAGTAGGACTAGTTGGAAATAGACATGTATGGATCACATCACATGTAATTTCCATGCTACGCATCCATGATTGATCTACGTCATTTAGCTGTATTAGTATACGTGACCATTGGTGGGTCGAGTTACGATTGATGTAACGAAGACCGCTTTGATCCTATATTAATATAGTTAATGGACAAGATTGTTTGGATACCCTCAAGTTATGATAACAAATTTCTGAGCTCACTAAAGTTAAGCACATTTTTCAGGATACATATGTGGTCTAGTGGGAGATTGTTAGATAATGTCTCAATGGGACCACATAATTAAATGTGGTGTTATCATTTATAAGAAGCCTACAATTTAAGTGATTCAATTTAGTTAATAGGCTTAAGGGTATATGTGTTATGGACCTAATGTGTAGATACTAGTTGTATAATTTCTATTTCTATGAGGGGCAGAAATAGAAATTAAAACATATTGGTTAAAGTTGGTTTTCATTCCTTTTGAACTTCCACAACCTTTCAGTTTTGAAAACCAATAAATAGAAATTAAAACCAATAATGGTTAAAGTTGGTTTTCATTCCTTTTGAACTTCCACAACATTTCAGTTTTGAAAACCAATTACAACCTTTAAAAGGTTATGGTCTCTATTCCTTCCCAAGTGAAAAAATAAGAACACTGTCATTTTTCTTTCTAAATCCTCTCAAGGAGAAACATAAGGCACCAAAGGGGAAAGGATTAGAAGGCAATAACATAGTCAATAACGAAGAGTTTATTGATAATCACGCTTCCGTTTAACCGTTCATCAATGGATTCAGGTATGTCATTTTGTCTTGATTTCTTGATAATACACATGGTAAATGATCCAAAGTGTAAGGTTTATATTCTGAAATTTATGTTTACATAAAACAGCTAATGCTATGGTTTCCAGGCTAATCATATATATATATATATATATATATATAATTTGTGATCTGTAAAAATAAATAAAACATAAACAATAAATAAATAAATAAAAGTATATATATTACATATTGGACAATAATTGGACCCGACTTAATTATTGGGTTGACAATTTCTTTTAGGGTATGTTTTAAGATCGAGATAATTCATATTATGACGTGGGTTTATCTTATACGTAGTCTTTTTGATCTATTTTATTGAAATTCTTTGCACGTATGTTTTTTTTAGATATCAAAATTTTAATTTGTAAACTTTAGATATACAATTTGGACATTCCAACAAATAAAAACAAAATAATAGTGCTCATTTAAGTTGAAAAAAAATTCTAATTTCTAATCTCCATCTTTTTCAAGTCAATATCACATCTGAGTGAGGTGGTAATCAAAGCTCAAAACTGACATAGAAGGGTGGTTATTTAGTTGAAACAAGACCATAAGATGTTCCTTGTCAATAAATCAAAGTTACATAAAATAAAAATAAAAAAAACCATCTACTTGTCGGATTAAATTTTTTTAATCAAATTTTTAAAAATAAAAATGAACTTTTAGGCATAAAGTGGTCTCATACTATAATAAATAAATATATATATATATATATATAAAAGAAAGAAAAGAGCTAATGGAATATTTTTAATAATGTAACTGACAGCAAACCAAAAAATATTTATAAAAAAAAAAAACTGCCGTGTGTTGATGTTTCTGCCACGTGTATGAACAAAATGAATTGTATGCCCACTTAAGATTAATTAATAAGTTTAATAATAAATTAAGTGGCTTCGGCTATTAATAACCTCTCTTTCCTCACTCTTTGGGAAATTAAAGATTCCGGGAGAATTAGATACTGATCGTTCATTCTCTAAAATGGGCAATGATTTGTGTTTAATTATAATCATGAAAGGCTTAAGTGCCAACAGCATCTTTGGATTATATATATTCCAAAATCACACAGTGGATATGTTTGGCTGGTAATTCATAATTGATAATTGGGCTGATTAATGAAGGAACTTTATTCTCCTTCAAATGTGAGATTATTTATTTGTTTTGATTCAAATGTGCTTCTTTAAAGAGAAATGTTTATGTTGAACTTATTTCATATTGCCTTTCTGTTGGTAATAATTATAAATAAAATATTGAAAAATACAAATAATAAAAATTACAATAACTATTGTAAGGGTTGAGGCACGAAAAATTCGCTCTCTTTAAGGAGATTCAAGTCCTTTGCGGTTAGGCAAAACCTCACACTGGTGTAGCAGAAAAAATCTTGACTTGTCCCCCCAGGATACAACAGTCCGACTAAGTCGTATAGTTCACCAATACTACACAATTGGTTAAATCCAAAACTTTATCACATACACCATTTTTTATTTGCTCGATGATCTTACATAAAACATAATAAAGTAACAAAAACTTCTCACTTTCTAGATAAGAAGTTAGATCAATTTATAGAAGATGAAAGCTTGGTAGACAAGTTTCTTAGAGGAGGATTCTTGGAAGTTGCTTGGAGGCTCCTTGGAAGAAGTTTGGAGGATAATACTTGACTCTTGGAAGACTAGAAGACTTGACTAGGCAAAGATTTGGAAGACTTGAAGGATTCTTGTACACCAAGAAAAGATTAACTTGGAGGAAAAGAAAACAAATCAAACCAATAATACATTATAATATTAAAATATCTGTTAACATTCTCCCACCTATTTTAATATTATAAGTAACAAAATCTGAGATTATTAGGCAAATAAGGATATTATGCATCATGGTAGGTGTGCTCTGCATTGAACCTCCATTAGTGAAACAATAATATCTACTCCAGAGCCAATAGTATGGTTAGCATTGAACTATGACTACTTAAGGGAAATAAATAATTATTGCACACACATAATATTTTAGGTGTTCACATAAGCTTTAAAAGCCAACACGTTACGGCCTTGTGCGATCCCAGGAATCATGAGTATGTTTGAGAATTAACCCAAATCTCATAGGTAGCGGCCCCACTACCAGACTTACATAGGTGAATTCTGTCAATGGTGCTCCTGTAACTATGACACCCCACTCAATAAGAGCTATAGAAATTTATTAAGAGTTTTTTAATAACTCAACCTCTACAACGTTACAAGATCAATGCACTTACATTATAGGGATGGGTAACAAGTAATTTAGTGCATTTCTCACGGCCATCATATGATTGTTTTTCTCATTAAACCCAGTTACATGATCTCTGGTCTCTGGGTTGAGTATCCTCGTACATGGATCATGCTATATTCAATGGGCTTCAACCCCATTCCCCTCGATGTAGTCCAGACTCTATCTCTTGCTAAGGCCTTAGTTAATGAATCTGCAAGATTATTACCAGATTTAATATAATCCACATTTATGATGCCATTATTCATATAAGATCTCACAGTACTGTGTTTTCTTCTGATAGGTTTGGATTTACCGTTGTAATAACGGTTATTAACTCGACCAATTGCTGCGATGCTATCACAATAAATCAATATAGGTGGAATTGGTTTTTCCCAACGAGAAATTTCATTTAACAAATCTCTCAATCAATTTGCTTCTTCACTAGCTGTAGCTAAAGCAATAAGCTCAGCCTCCATTGTTGAATTAGCAATAATGGTTTGTTTTTTCGATTTCCAACTTATAGCACTACCTCCCAATGTAAATAAGTAACCAGTGGTTGATAATGAATCACCTGACAAGGTATTCCAATCGGCATCACTGCAACCTTCAAGTACTGCAGGATACTTATTATAAAACAAGCCATATTTTATGATACCAGATAAATATTTCATAATCCGCTCAATGGCTAACCAGTGATCACTACCAGGCTTGCTGGTAAACCTACTAAGTATTCCAACTGCATAGGCAATGTCAGGTCTAGTACAGTCAGTCAAATAACACAAGCTACCAATCATACTAGCATATTTCTTTTGATTAATTATATCCTCATCATTTTCAATAGGAAATAAACGTACATGAGGATCAAAAGGAGTAAGAACATGCTTGCACTTATAAAAATTATATTTTCTCAAAATTTTCTCAACATAAAGCGACTGATCAAGAAATATACCATCACAGGTTTTGGTAATTTTCATTCCCAAAATATAATTAGCCTCACCAAGATCTTTCATATCAAAATGGCTATTAAGCATATTTTTAGTTTCCACGATGATATGCAAATTAGAGCCAAATATAAGTAAATCATCAACATAGAGGCTAAAAATGACATGCGAATTTCCTTCAGATTTATGGTAGATGCATTTATCACATTCATTCGTTTTATAGCTATTCTTAATCATGCAGGAATCAAATTTCTCATACCACTATTTAGGGGTCTATTTTAAGCCATATAGGGATTTAACTAGCTTGCATACTTTGCTTTCTTGACCAGGTTCCACAAAACCCTTAGGTTGATCCATATAGATTTCTTTACTCAGGTCTCCATTTAAAAAGGTTGTTTTAACATCCATTTGATGAATTTTTAGATCATGAATTGTAGCCATTGCAATTAATAATCTAATGGATGTAACTCTTGTAATTGGAGAAAATGTATCAAAAAAGTCAAGATCTGCTTGTTGTTTAAAACCTTTTGCAACAAGCCTTTCTTTATATTTATTAATAGTTCCATCCGGTTTAAGTTTTTCCTCAAAACCCATTTACAGCCAATAGTTTTATAACCTGGTAGTAAATCTACTAATACCTAAGTTTTATTGGATAATAATGATTCCATCTCATCATTTACAGCCTCGTTCCAAAAAACAGAGTCAGAAGATGCCAAAGTTTCTTATAAAGTTAATGGAGTTTCCTCCACATTAAAAACATGATAATCAAAGCCAAAATCTTTTTCTAATCTAGCTCTTTTACTCCTTCTAGGTTCAAAAACTACAGTATCTTGGTTTTGTAAAAGAGGAGTAAAGGAACCGATTTCAAATAAAATATTTTCTTGATAATCTTGACCTCCACCATTTTTAGATTTAAAATGAAATTTTTCTTCATGAAAAATTGCATCACCTGATTCAAAAGTTATTTTGTTTTCAATATCAAAAAATCAATAGGCTGTATTATTTGTTGCATATTTAAGAAAAGGACAAGTGGCAGCTTTCACACCTAATTTAGGTCTTTTAAGGTCCACAAGTCTAACAAAAGCTAGACAATCCCAAACCTTCAAATATCTCAAATTTGGTTTATGCCCTTTCCACAACTCAAAATGTGTAACTTTTGTTTTTTTATGTGATACTCTATCCATAACATAACATGTAGTTAAAATTGCTTCTCCTCACAAATTTGAAGGAGCACCTGCTTCAATTAGCATACCATTTGTTAAATCAGTTAAAGTTCTATTTTTCCTTTCTACTACACTATTAGACACAGGTGAATATGGTGGAGTAGTTTCATGGATTATTCCCAAGGACTGAGCAAATGACTTGAATCCAAAAGATTCATACTCCTGGCCTCTGTCACTTCTATATCTTTTAATCTTTTTACCGAATTGATTTTTAACTTCAAGAAGGAATTCTTTAAATTTTTCAAAAGTATCACTTTTATTTTTCAATAAGTATACATAAGTGTATTTTGAAAAATCATTAATAAAAGTGATAAAATATCTATTTCCACCACATGTTAAAATTCATTCAAATTCATATATATCAGTGTGAATTAATTCTAATAATTCAATATTTCTCACCACACTTTTATGAGACCTTTTAGTTATTTTTGCTTGACTGCAAATTTCACATTTCTCAAACTTGTTTGTTAGTCTGGGAATCAATCCTAAACTACTCATGACTCTCACATATCGGCTATTAACATGATACAAACGAGCATGCCAAAAATTCATAGAAGATAACATGTAAACAGAAACATATGCTTTCTTATTCTCAACATTTAATTTAAACATTCCATTACAGGCATACCCTTTCCCCACAAATATGCCTTTTTTAGTGATTACATATTGGTCAGATTCAATAGTCTGCTTGAAACCAGCTTTGTTGAGCAAATAACTCGACATCAAAATTTTCTTCATGGATGGTGTGTATAACACATCTTTTAAAATAAGCACACGTCCTGAGGTAAAATTCAGCTCAACATCCCCATATCCGAGCACCTTGGTTAAACTAGAGTCACCAAGCATAATAGTCATCTCCTCATTAAAAGGAGTGAAATCTTTGAACCAATCTTTATCATAGCAGACATGCCTATTGGCACCAGAGTTTGCCCACTACCCTTCCACAGATTAAACCATAAAAATATTTGTAATCATAGCCACAAATGGTTCCTCGGTAACATTAGCCTGTGGTCGAGACTGTTGTTTCTGAAATTTGCAAGTTCGAGTAATATGCCCTTTTTTGCCACACACAAAACATGTCACATTTGTCAGATCTTGTGAAGGGGGTTCTTGGTTCCATTTCTTTTGCCTCGGGTAATTTTTATTTTGTGGCCTTCCAGTATTTTCCCAGATTTCCCTAACTGGCTTCAAGTGACTATTTTCATGAATTCAACCTTTAGGTAAAGTATTTCCAGAAGTTAAATTTACCTTTGCAATGGAATGCTCTTGTGTCATAAGCGCATCTTGTCCTCATGCTTCCTCCTCCACCCGAATCCGTGTGACTAGAGTCTCCAAGGATGTCTCTTTTTGCTTGTGATGCATTGGCTTCTGGAACTCCCTCCAAGATGATGGTAATTTGTCAATAATACCTGCCACAATAAGATTGTCTCCAATTTTGATGCCTGCGGATCTAACTTCAGCCACTAGCATCTGAAAATTTTGAACTTGCTCCACCACTGATTTTCCATCTATCATTTGATAGCGGAAAAAACGGCTTGCAGCATATTTTTTAGCGCCAGCCTCTTCAGCGTCATATTTATTCTGCAAAGCTTTCCAAATTTTCTTGGCAGTGGTGTAAGTAGTATCATAATAATCATAAAATGGATCTGAAATACAATTTAAAAGATAATATCGACATTTATACTCATTTGTGTTATATTTCTAGATTTTTTCAAGATGAGCAACATACTCCTCGTCGGTCATCTCTTCAGTGAGACTTTGTTCGGATTTTTCTCGGTCAGGATATGAGCCACCTTGAGGAGACTGAGGTAGAAAAACATCTTGCCTTTCCATCTCTTGAAATGGGCTCCCTTGAACCGGAAGGGCTTGTTGAGATCACCGGTATTCTCATTGGGCTTCTTCAATACTGGCTCCATGAACTTTTGCTATTTGAATCTCCTTAAAATTGTTGGTGATAATTACAAATAAAACACTGGAAAATACAAATAATAAAAATTACAATAACTATTGTAAGGGCTGAGGCGCGGAAAATTCGTTTTCTTTAAGAAGATTCGAGTCCTCTACGGTTAGGCAAAGCCTTACATCGGTGCAGCAGAAAAAATCTTGACTTGTCTCCCCCAGGATACAACAGCCCGACTAAGTCGTATGGTTCACCAATATTACACAATTGGTTGAACCCAAAACTTTATCACATACACCCTTTTGTATTTGCCTGATAATCTTACGCAAAACATAATAAAACAACAAAAACTTCTTCTCATTTCCAAGATAAGAAGTTAGATCAATTTATAGGAGATGAAAGCTTGGTGGACAAGTTTCTTGGAGGAGGATTCTTGGAAGTTGCTTGGAGGCTCCTTGGAAGTAGCTTGGAGGATAAGACTTGACTCTTGAAAGACTTAGAAGAAGATTTAACTAGGCAAAGACTTGGAAGACTTGAAGGATTCTTGTACACCAAGAAAGGATTAACTTGGAGGAAAAGAAAACAAATCAAACCAATAAAACATTATAATATTAAAATATCTGCTAACACTTTCTAAGTTATTAGGCTAGCTCTCTATTGATTTAAATTCTGAATCTTTAACTTTTTCATTGTTTCAAGGACCAGTTACATGGACCACTAGACCAATTGCCCTGTCCGAAAGGCCTTTTGACTCATTATCAATTAATGGTATCAGAGTTAAATCCTAGGTGATTTCTAATAGATCAAGTCTCTAAGTCTAATCTTTTATAAGTGAATAGTGATTCTATAAAATAAATAAAAAAAAAGAGTCAAAAAATAAGTATTTCATTCAATTTTATTGTCATTCTAATAAATCAAATATAGCATAAGAGATGGATTCATTCCACATTCATTTGTGATTTTTTTTAATGGTTAAATATTTTATAACATAATCTACAATTTTACTAGATTGAGTCCAACAATTTTTTTTAACCCACCACTTCACCAAAATACTTTTATGTTATTGAAACGTTAAATGCTCATAAAGAACATGGAGGATCTTATATTTTTTTTTTTCGTAAATTTTAAAATTTCATAACTTTCAGTTTATACAGATCTGCCTGACATAAATTTTAAAATTTTGAAATCTATTCAATGAGATCTATCAAACAAAATCTATATTCAATATAAAATTTTGAAGAAAAAATTGAGAAATTTCATTTAAGAAAACTAAGAAATTTCACAGTTGTCAACTTGAAAGTTTATCATTACCACAATACCTGTTAATTGAGAAATTTTCAATTACAACAACTGTAAAAAATTTCAATTACGCATAATACTAGAAGTAATTGACAAGACCTATTCTAACATAACATTCATTCATAAAACTTTCCATCAAAAAATCTTTTTTATATAATGCAATGTGAAAAGTACTTCTAAAATGCTCCCAAATCATTTTTGTAAAATTTGTTAGTGCAATTGTTAAGATAATACGAGTTTCTAAAATCATTTTAAGGTCTCGTTTGGAAACAGATTATTTTAAGAATTTTTTGATTTTTTAGTTAAAATGTGAGGTAAAAAAATTAATTTATCAGAAATGACTTTTTAGTTTTTTTATAAAAAGATGTGGAAAAAGTATAGAAAAATTTTTTTTTTAACTTTTTCATATAGGTTATAGGCTTTTTGATTTTTTTAGTAACTTTTTAACTTTTAAGCTAAAACACTCGCATGCCAAACGAGGCCCAAAATGTGAAAACTCATGTCCAAGCCAATAGAGATGTATATATATATTTTTAAAAATTGTATTATATACAAGTTATAACATTTGTGAAATTTATCATCACAAATGTCATAATTAAATCCTTCACAAGTCATAATTTAAATTTTTTTTCTTTAAAAAAATATAACCAAAGATTTTTTTGGATCATAATCAAAATAATATCATAATAACTAAAATCACAATGTGTATAATCAAGTCACAAATAATATCACAATAAATCATACCAAAAATTACAAATGTTGTAATTACATATAGTACAAACCTAAAATAGGATGCGTATTATAGAATTTTTCATTTAAAATAATTTGGATTCACTCCAATAAGATTTTCCTCTGTTTTTTTGAAAGGAGTTGTGGTTGTGGGGTGCATTGTGGTACCTATGTTTCCTCACTGAAAAATGAACTAGACTCGCAAATGAGGAGAAGAGTAATTTTAGAGAGGGAAAATAAAAAATCAGTATAGTAATTTTAGAAAGGGAAAAATAATAAATTAGTGTAGGGTTGAAATTTTTTTATAAGTAATAGAAAAATTTATAAATTTTAATTATTAAAGTCATAATTTTTTCATGGTTTAAAAATTACACTTGATATATAATTTCTCTTTTCTAAAATTTGTTAAATGCACGTGTCTTTATTATAAAATCACATTGTTTTCATCTCATTATTTTTGAAATAAGTAATGTTAGAAATTTACATTTTTAGATTTACAAGTTCACTTATAATGATGTGGTAAAAGAGTGAGACACTATATCGGTAGTGAGACGGTGGAGAGAAAGAAGAAAATGTTGGGAATTTTCTTTTATTTATAATTCAACATATGATATATTAGATTAATTTCACGGTCAATTTTGCAGGAGTCCTTGTTACTTTTTTACGGCTTGTTTGAAAATTAAAATTTTCAATTTTATTAAAAGCATTTATTAAGAATGCATTAAAAAGAGTTAATTACTCCTATTATCATAGAAGTAAATAAAAATATTAAATGTATTGTATTAAATAACTTCTTCTTTTTTTTTTCTTTTTTTTTTTTTCTAATGTGACTACAATACCTTTTTATTTTTATCTTTTTGTATTTTATCTTATTATTTTTTTCTGACTCATTCACCTCCCTGTCACCTGTGTATTTTCAAATTAATTAATCAAATAGATATTCAAATATTATTTATACTTTTAAAACATGTAATTTTCATCTCAAAATTTATATTTTATTTAGAATTTTTATTAAAATAATTCATAATATTTTTTCATCACAAATGATTTGTAACATTTTTGCCGAATTTTTCATATCATGACTACTATAGTTTATGACTTTCACTTTAATGGTGAAAATCATACAGTTTTTTTCTCTTAAACATAACCATAGATTTAGGAATGAATCATTTTTTTAAGAGAAATGTAAATAAAATATTTGAAAATTATAAATGATAATTGAATATTTTTTTGATTAAATAATTTGTAGATACATCGGCGAGCGAATCAGAAAAAAAAATAAAAAGAAAAAATAAAAAGAAATACATAAAAAGGTATTGTAGTCACATTAGGAAAAAAAAATTATTATTTAATACAACACATTTAGTGTCTTTGTATATTTTCTATGATAGTTTAATTAACCCTATTTAATGCATTCTTAACAATGCTCTAAGAGCATTGGTTAACAAAATCCTACATTTTTTTAGTGCTTTTTAATTTTTTACAAAAAGCATGTGTAAAAAAAAAAAAAAAAAACAGAGAATATGATTTCATAATGGCTTTTGTAATTATTATTATTATTTTTTTTGGAATAAATAATGGCTTTTCTTAACACATGCCCTGTAGGCATACTAACTAGTCTACTAATTGATCTACTAACTAATGTACCAATTGATGAAGTGTCGTAATTTAAAAGGTTTTTAAAATTTGTAATGTGATTAATGAGTAAGGACAATAATAATATCATAACTAGTGTTGGTACACTAGTTAGTATACTAATTGGTGCATATAGCACCACAAATTAAGAAAGGTATTAAATGAGTATATTTACTTCTACTTGTATAGAAAATAGTAGAAATTTTTAATGCTATTAGGAATCAACAAGTTTTTTTTTTTTTGAGAAATACTATGAACCTTAAATAATCTACCAAATCTCTCATGTAAAAGGTTTGATAAAACATTTGATAGATTATTTGGGGTCTCTAGTATTATTTATTTATTTATTTTTACATAGAGACCAAAGTATCCTATTTGTATTTCTCTCAATTTTACTCATTAATTTGCCTTCTATTATTTTATTTTATTATAACTATATATTTTTTAAAATTTGCAACATATATTATAGTGATTATATAATTCTAAAAAAAGTATTTTTATTTATTTGGTTTATTATTTTTTGAAATAAATTGAAATGTATTTTTATTTTAATTTTTAGTTGTAATATTATAGCATCAATGTTGGTTTTTTTTTTGGTTATAATATTATAACATTAATGGATGAAAATCTAATTGTAAATGAAATTTATCAACCCATTTCAACGAATTATTTCAACTTAAATGAGTACTATTATTTTATATGATTTATAAATTTATTTTTTATTTATAATAAAATTTTGGCACTTTTTGTTTTTTTATTCAAGAGGTACAATTATTTTATTTTGTTATATTAATTTAATAAATAAGTCAATTCGTTATTCGAAAAACGAGGGTATTTTTATCCATGTACAAAATATTTACTTTTTGAAAATCACCATATTTATTTGTTACTTGTGTTTTACATTCCCCATACAACTAGAGATAACTTAAACATTTAGAGCTGATAGAGAGCTCTAATAGTGTTGCTCTAAAAACAACACTAGTGAGTCGTCAATGCGCGCACACACAAAAAAAAAAAAAAAAAAAAATAAAACAAAACAAAATATAAGAAAGAAAAAGATAAATTAATACTATTTTAGAACTCTTCTTTTAGAACTCATCTTTTCTTAAACGTTAGTTACATTCTTAACATGTACCTCAAAAGTACGTAATAACTAGACTATTTGATAATTTAGAATAATGTTATATGTACTAATTAGTATACCAATTGATGATGTGATATAATTTAAGAGGTTTTTGATATTTGTAGTTTGTATAATGAGTGGGGTTAATAATAATATCATAACTAGTGGTAGTATACTAGTTAGTATATTAATTGATGCATGTAGTGTCACCAAATAATTTACGGTGATGCTATATGTTCCAATTAATGTACACACCAGTATATCAACTAGTGTTATGTCATTATTATTGACCCCACCTATTATACAAATTACAAATATCCAAAATTTCTAAAATTATGACACATTATCTGTTAATATACTAATTAGTACATTAATTGATACATATAACATTATTCAATAATTTATAATGACTTTTTGATTTTGTTTACTAAAATATTTAGTTCTCCAAATATTAATGTTAAGTAAACCCTCTCCATTGGTAACATCCAACTCCAAAAAGTAAGTTTTAATGGTTTTTACTCCATCATCCTCACCTCCTTTGATGTTTAAAAAAAAAAAAATACAATAAGTCTTATAATTTTGACATAGATATACTATTATTTTTTTTTAGTAAAATTAAAGATATCTAAATTAATATAGATAGTATAAAGACATAAAAATATACAAGATAAAATATATATTATAATAGGGATGCAACTCGGCCGGCTCAACTCAAATAACTCATATTCAGCCCAAGTTTTTTTAGGGCTTAGGTAACAATATCTTGCAATTTGGGGGGGCCTGGGCAGATTTTTGATGCTCGAGTTGTAATTCGGGCCCATCCTGGGCAAAGACTATGTGTAACCTGAGCAACTCGAACCCGAGTTGCATTTTATATATTATAAAAATTATATAATATATGTATAAATTAAATATGTGGCACTTACATTTTTATTTTTATTTTTTTGGTTGTGCTAGGCCCTTGGATTAGAATCTTGTATTTAGACCATTAGATTAAAACTAAAGAGTAAAACCCTACCCTATCTATTCTTTTCTTTCCTCTCTGTGTCTCAGATTCTTGTTTATT
This sequence comes from Camellia sinensis, assembly GCF_055761805.1. NCBI lineage: Eukaryota > Viridiplantae > Streptophyta > Magnoliopsida > Ericales > Theaceae > Camellia > Camellia sinensis. The sequence continues at coordinate 150,629,271 of NC_138963.1, forward strand.
TATCATAGAATTGAAGATTGGCGGAAAGAGAAACAAGAACCACGAACATGAAATGCAGCCACCAACAATGATGCCACCCTTTTGACTCTCGGCGAAGTGTGACTGTGACAACACAAAATCAGTAAGTCCCTCTCTGTGTTTGTATTTGTGTTTCAATTTGTCTGTTTTTGGTCATTCGTCGTTCAATGACTCAAAACCAATAGATCTATGAGTTTAAACTTTTTTCTTAATAGATTTACAAAATATGTTTATGTTAGTAAAAGTTTGTGCGTATATTTGTTTGCTTTTGGTCACTTTTCACTAAGATTTATTGGTTTCAGAAGGATTGAATAAAGTATTGGGTTTGTATTTGTATATCGTTATGTATTTGTTTTGTACTCATCTCTATGCGAAATGATTTTTTTTTTGTTTTTTTGGGTTATTTATCTATTCAATTGTGAAATGAATTTTCTGTTATACCATTGAACATGCTTCCAGTTGCTTTGGGGTAGTAAAATAAATATGAAGCCTATGAGAAAGAAAATCTAAGCCAAATTAAATATGATTTTTTTATTATTATTATTTATTGTTTTTTTGTTATTTATCTAGTCAATTGCAAGTTAAAGAGTTTGCTCCAAAAATTCAACAAGTGGTAGATTGGTAACCCCTCTGTTATCTGGTGTGTAGATTTGTATTATTTTATTTGAGTTATTTCTAATTATGATTTTTTTTTTTTTTGTTTTAGGATATGTTTGCATTGAGACGAAGATGTAAAGATCAAAATATGAAATTTCCATTGAATTGAAGTTTCTGCTGGATTGCTATTGTCACGACCCAACCTTGGATACTTAGGAGTGGATTCGCAACTAGCTAATTAATTCTAAATTTAACAAATTAAGTGACGCAGGCAGAGACAAGATAAAGTAGTAAAGAAATTAAATAGGTAAATAAATAATCAACATACTCGATAATTTTTTTATAAAAAAAATTCCTTAGGACTTTTATTTATTTTATTAATGATCAGACAATTATAAATAAAAATAAATAAATACATAAAAAAATACAAGAAGTCCACATTAAGTCCTGTGCTAGTCCCTTATATGAGATTACCACTTTTCCTTACAGATCATCGCCTAAAGGGGACAACAACTATAAGCATATAACAGAATAAGAAATATTATATTAAGAGTGTAGGGCACAAAATTATTATGAATAATTATTTAAGCTAAAACATTGTACATTATTTAATTTGAGTTAATTAATAATTTAAATAATAGAAATGAATCTCAGAATATAAATAAAATAATTATAACCACAGTATAAAAGAAAAATCAAAACAGAGGTCACTGAAGTGAAAATCAAAACAAAAATCAATGGATCTATGATAAACGAAGGTCACAAAATAACCAATCAGAGACCAATAGTTATTCAAGTCCCCCAAGACATGAGACTCCCATGATGATTTTCACAAACAAACAAACAAAAATTATATACTCATTATCCAATAATTTCTAAAATTTAAATAAACACATCCATGAGTTTTAATTTAAATAAATATGATTCATAGAATAATTAACGTAATCGAAACATTAATGTAATTTATAAAATATAAATTACATAAAATATTTTATGATAACTCAAAATATATATAAAATATTTTAAAATAACTCAAAATATAATATTACTTACCTCAATATTAATCTCTTATCCCTTCTTTGACAGACTGAGCACACCTTCATTTGTTGGCCCTCTTTTCCTTGCTCCATGCAAAGTGATTCAGCAGCACGTAGCTCATTTCACTTAGCCAACGTAACCACGTGGCATCACCACGTGGCAACTCCTTAATTGTCTCCCCCAAAACAAACTTATCCCCTTTGCTCGTTTGTTTTGAGAGATAGAATGGAGGGGATTAATAGTGAGAGGATTGTTAGTAAGGAGATTGATAGTGAGGGGATTGATAGTGAGAAATTGTTAAATCATTTTTATATAAAATAATAAAACAAATAAAAAATATAAAAAAATAAACATTATATTTAAAAAAAAATTCCCAATATATAAAAAATAAAAAAATTCTAATCCCCTCACTATTTTTCTAATACCATCTCTACCTCCTCCTTACCAATCCCCCTTCCTCCTCCTTACTAATACCAAGGGATTACTAATTCCCTCCCTATCTCTCAAAACAAACACTTCATTCTCAATCCCCTCATCACTATCAAACCCAATCCCCTCCCCATAACCCCAAACAAACGGGGCCTTAAGGCTTATCTTTATCACTTAATTCTTTTTTTTTTTTTTTGATTAAATACAATGACAGTTAACTTAAATTAAATTACATTTTAACATATATAATAACTATTAAATTAAATATATTATTATGTATCTATATTTTGTTGATATAAATGCGTTGTTAAAATCAATTAAATATTTAGAGTATCACTACTACCTGGATCACTTCTTTTTACTTTGTTGTTTTGAGTGTATGTTTGTCATGTCATCTTTATGATATTCTACTTTTATCTTTAGCAGTGTTTGTGGCTAGGATAATGTTTAAGTTTGTTGTATGGACCAATAGATTTATGTTTAGTACTTCAATTTGTGGTATGGAATAATGAAGTACTGTTTGTTGCCTTATGAAATTTGAGCAATTTCGGCTAACCCGAGTTCAAATTATAAAGCTCAATCCGAGTTTGGGCAGCCAAGCTCAGATTGACGGTTGGGCTTGGGCACTTCCAAACACAATTCGAGTTAGGTCTAGGCAATCTTCCAACTCGAGCGAACTCGTCCGAGTTTCACCCCTACATTATAATGTAAAGGGGATGGTAAAATTCATTTTTCATTCATGTGATGATACGACTAACAAATTTCTGATAAAAATGATATCAAGTGCTATATGAATTAAGAATCTCGAGGAAGTCTAATATAATTATGTTAAATTTGTAATATTTATTATATATTTTTAAACCTTGAGAAAAGTTAATATAATTTTCTTAAAGTTTAGGGCAAAATACAAATATACTTCTTGAGATTTGCTTAAAATACGATTTGTCTTATGTGGTTCTATAAATTACATCTCTTCCCCTTGAAATTTCTAATTTCATAACAAATAACCCATTTTTTAATAAATCAAGTCAATTAATAGTTTTTAATAGTGTGATAAATTTATTTCAATTAATAATTTAAGTAATTTATTATTGTATAAAAGAGTAGTTAGAAATTATATTTTTCTCAATTAATTATGTTAATAAAAATTTTAACAAAGGAGTATTTGTAATTTTCAAAACTATAAAAGACAATCCGTATTTTAAACAAATCTCAATAGATATATTTATAATTTCAATAAGGCTAGGGAACCTCCCTAATTTACCCAAAAATTTACTAACTGTCACATGGCAGCCCCAATTAAGTAAGTTAAGCCTTACATAACCAATTTACAAAAAGAGTAAATTCATCCTTAAATATCAATATATATTTTCTTCTTTTCGTTTGATTAAAAAATCAATGAACCTGTATCAAGATTTCTCTTATTCAATTTGTTTGTTTGAGTTTTCACTACATTGGTTATATAGATAGTTACCCTAAATTTTAAGATGGAAAATGATTTTAAAAATATATATATATATATATTTGACATAAAAAAGAGTCCCCTATTACCAGACTATATGAGTATGGGTTTGCTTCGATCAAAAATAGATATGGAATTTTTTTAGTTTTGAGAAATGGAGAAATACAGCAAAACGATGAAGTTTGTTTTTTTTATTTTTGTATTTTTGCATAGAAATGATTTGGTTGATCAATGAATTGGAAATCTTCGGTCCACGTATGCAATAATTGATGGTAACGCGTAAGAGCATAGTCCAGCGCTAAGTTGACTTGATTACTGTTTTTTTAACTCCTCACTGGAACCCTCTTTTCCCAGCTTCTCCACCACAGTATACTATTCTCTCACCTTATATATACCCCTTCCATTCCCACCCTCATTGTCTATCCCACACGAAACTCTCTCTCTCTCACGAACACACAGCTTTTCTACTTTGCTCTGGTTTTGAGTGCTACTGAAGCATACCCATTTACTCCCAAAACTTGTTCTGCCAATTGGTTTTTGTTTAACTCTTGATAAGTGTGTCAATAACTCAGTCAATAGTTAAAGTACTGACAAAAACAGTTGGAGAACCACACACCCACCACACTCTCTCTTCTTTTTAAGGCTTTCACAGATACAAGTACATAGAGAGTTCCAATACCCATTCTCAATTAAAACAAACTAACTAGCAAGAGACCCTTTTTTATCACCTTTATCCAACACACCAAACCTGAAAATCTCTTTCAAAATCACAAAATGGTTGAGAACACTGCCACAAAAAACAACAACCATCTCAACCATTTCTCTCTTCCCATCGACGTGGCCAGCTTCAAATGTTACGACGACGATGGCCGTCTCAAACGAACCGGTAAAATCCCTAACAAACCTCTATTTTTTTTAAAAATTAAATTAAATTTTGTGAGTGCGTAGAATTACTGCTTTTTGTGCTTTTGTTACTTATAACTTGTGGTTTTGTGATATAGGGACTGTTTGGACAGCAAGTGCTCACATAATAACAGCAGTGATTGGGTCAGGAGTGTTGTCCTTGGCTTGGGCCACTGCTCAGCTGGGTTGGATTGCTGGTCCAACTGTGATGTTCTTGTTCTCCTTTGTCACTTACTACACTTCTACTCTCCTCGCTGCATGTTACCGCTCTGGCGACCCTAACACCGGCAAGCGAAACTATACTTACATGGACGCTGTTAGCTCCAATCTTGGTAAATTTCAATTTTTTACACCAATTTGACTAGTGGGTTTTTCTCAAAATCTCATGAACTAACCTCTGTTCTATATTTTTTTAATTTTGAAGGTGGTGTGAAGTTCATGATATGTGGGCTGATTCAGTACCTGAACCTTTTTGGGGTGGCCATTGGGTACACTATTGCATCTTCCATAAGCATGATGTGAGTATGAACTTTGATTTTGAAAACAGATTTGTAAATTTTTTGTTTTTGTGATTGTGGAAATGTTTGTGGTAATGGGTGGTTTTGTTGGGTTGTGATCAAACAGGGCAATCAAAAGGTCTAACTGTTTCCATGCAAGTGGAGGGAAAAATCCTTGCAAAATATCAAGCACTCCCTATATGATCATGTTTGGTGTTGCGGAAATCATTTTCTCTCAAATTAAAGACTTTGATCAGATATGGTGGCTTTCGATTGTTGCCGCTATCATGTCCTTTACTTACTCTTCAATCGGTCTCGCCCTCGGAATTTCCAAAGTTGCAGGTATGAAAGCGCTCCCTTATCTGACCGACGTGATGCTCGGGTTCGAGTCTCGTCACTGCATAATGCAACCAACTGTTAAAAAATAAAAAATAAAAAATTTATTCGAGAGTTATTTGTATAGCTTTTTACAAGTTGAAAATTAATAATCAGAAAGTTAAAAAAAAAAAAAAAAACACTTCTCTCTTATTTTTTAGATAATCAGTGTTTTTAACATTTTAAGTTGTACTGAACAGTAATCTAACACATATTCTCAAAAAAATAATAAAAATTAACACAAATTCTCAAAAAAATAATAAAAATTATAAGCAGCTCAAATAAGTTGTAAACAGCCCTAAAATGATTCTGTTGAAACTAACCTAAGCTCTTTTCCTTGCTGATGATCAGAAACTGGGAAATTCAGGGGAAGTCTCACCGGGATAAGCATTGGCACGGTGACTGAGACTCAGAAAATATGGAGGAGCTTCCAAGCACTGGGAGACATAGCTTTTGCCTATTCTTACTCTATCATCCTTATTGAAATTCAGGTACATTTCCAATTAGTCTTAAAAATTCATCAAACACTGCCATATTTATATGACTTACTCATATTTAATGATGCTATATACATAACAGGACACAGTGAGGTCTCCCCCATCAGAATCAAAAACAATGAAAAAGGCCTCTCTGATAAGTGTTTCAGTGACAACCATTTTCTACATGCTCTGTGGCTGCTTTGGCTATGCTGCTTTTGGGGACTTGGCCCCCGGTAACCTCCTCACTGGCTTCGGTTTCTACAATCCCTACTGGCTCCTCGACATCGCCAATGTGGCCATCGTCATCCACCTTGTGGGTGCATACCAAGTCTATTGCCAACCCATTTTTGCCTTTGTCGAAAAAAACGCAATAGAATGGTTCCCCGAAAGTAAATTCATCACCAAGGAAATCATGGTCCCAATTCCGGGCCTCAAAACTTTCCGGCTCAACCTCTTTCGGTTGGTGTGGAGGACGGTTTTCGTGATCACAACAACCGTGATTTCGATGCTCATGCCGTTTTTCAATGATGTGGTTGGGATTCTTGGAGCTTTTGGATTTTGGCCTTTAACGGTTTATTTTCCGGTGGAGATGTACATTGTGCAGAAAAAAATACCCAAATGGAGTACTAGATGGCTTTGCTTGCAAATTTTAAGTGGTGCTTGCCTCGTAATTTCTATTGCAGCCGCTGCCGGATCATTTGCCGGGGTTGCTCTTGATCTTAAGGCATATAAGCCATTTAAGACTAGTTATTAGATGTAGGGTAATTTTAGCCATAGTACAAAGATTTGTGGAACAAGCCTAAAATGTTCATGACAAGCCTAAAAAAGGGAATGTCAATGGTGTTACTTCGAACTTTTTATGTTGGTTTTTACTATGTATTCGAGAAGGGAAAAAAAATATTAAAAAAATAAAGGTATTTCATGTATGGATTTATGTAAAATTCAAATATTGAAGAGTAACTGGAATTGTTGTCTCAGATATGTGATTTTCTCTGTTTCTCAATACAAATGGGAAAAATCTAAGAAAAGGATTAAAGTTTTTGAAGTCTTCTATTGTTAAAATAGTTCTTTGATGAAACTAATAATAGCTAATATGCCATGTGTATTCTCTCAACTATCCATTATTAGTTGACACTTTCAGTGGAGCATCTCCAACGGTAATATGCATTTTACCTATTTAAACATTACTATAAAGTATACATTTTATTTTGCCTATAAACTGTTTCATGTTTCTTCTCCAATCATGCTCTTTATTTTACCTATTTATCCAAATACTATTAATTTTATAAAATGGCACATTAGCAACAAAGATGGAGAGAAATAATCCTAATGATTAAATACATTTTGCCTAACCTTAAAGGCTAGCGACATGTAGCTAGTGAATGTGAGTTGAGCTAAAATGCCTAATTACATACCTAGTGCATTGGAGTTGAAAAAACTGAGTCATACTAGACATTTTACCTAACAAGCATTATATGCCTAGTGCATTGGAGATGCTTTAAGAATTAAATTACATAAAAATTCTCAGATATTGAGTATAAATTTCACGAAGAGCGAGTTGACACAGTTGACTAGGTAAAACTTATTGGTAGTCCGGTTAATGATTTAAAATCAGATTTCACTTTAATGTATCTAGGATTAGTGGGGGGGGGGGGGGGGGGGGGGGGGGAAACCTCAAACAACTTAATGAGGAAAAAAAAAAAAATCAAATTCCACTTTCATGGGCCGAGGGAGAGTGAAGGTTCCTGCTGAATCCTGATTTTTTACCCACTCCCACTGAAAAAATAAATATATATATATCTTTGACCCTATAGCACCTTAGCAAGTACACAAGACAAAGAACACATTAGGATCACCTGTTGGAATCAATGAATGGCAAAGGGTAAAGTGTTCTGAACTATTTTTGTGTTCAAAATTATGTTTAATTGTGTTTTTAGAATATATTTTAAATTTAACGCAAATATAGTTTGATATATATATATATATATAATGTATTATTTGTATATGATTCTCTTTTGGGTTAGAAATAATTTTTAAAATTTCAAAAAATATGTTTTTGAAAAACAAGTTTTAAAATTCAACCAAACAGTATCTCTATTTATTGGCACCATCAAAAGTGCCCTTTCTATAAACCACTCATAAAAAAAGGAAAAATAATTGTAAAAAAAAAAATTAGATCTTCTAATCCAACCTGTTGAAGCATATACTTGCTGATCACATCTGATTGATCCAATAGTACTATGGATGGTTGGGATTGGCTTAGGACCATAGGTACAAACATGGTGAGCTTTTTGGAAAGATCCAAGTAATGGGCCATTGGTTTTAAAATGAAAATAGTGAAGCTTTGGCATCTCGTTACCTCTTTCCATAGTGTCAAATTGACCGACCATTGTTTGGGAAGATGAACTGTTTTTGAGCTGGTTTTTTCACTTTTTTTTTTGTAATATATATTAGTATTATAAATTTTGGTAGGTTTTTAGTGTAGAAGTTCATGAAAAGCATAAAAACAAAAAACAAAAAACAAAAATGATGTTATCTAAAAAAATTTAGAATGATACCCCCCCTAAAAAAAAAAAAAAAAAAGTTCCCAAACTGGGTAGAAAGGCAAAGGTTGTCAATCACTTTTCATGCTTTCATTCTCCTAGAAATTTGTTAGATTTTCCTCTAGATTTGGCAATGCAAGCTGATGAAATGGAAGTTTTTAAAACACGGGAATAAAATCAAGCTCAAGATTCTCGATTATCTGAAGATAGTGTCTTCATGCACAATCTAAACAATATGATGGAAGCATAGTGAGCCCATGAAGACACATTGCAGATATACTAGATCGATTGCATCCTTATTCAGCACACATGGTAAAAAGATAAGATTAATCCAATCTTATCTACAATAGTATCTCTTTTTCAAAAACGAGAGAGTGAGACTGTATATATATGTAATAAAAAGTCATTGTATTTATTATTTTAGACTTTTTGTATTCTAGCTTCATAGACTTTTGGAAAAGCAATGAAGCCACGGTTAGATTAGAAGACTTTTTGTTTTTAGACTTCCTGTTTGTATTCACAAGTTGTATTATATAAATTAGCATTAAAACCAACATAATGGATTATTATAAATTTTCAAAATCTCTCTCATGTTTTGCTTACATCTCATACTTCTACTTCCGCAATAAATTAGAAAATATTACTAAGTATTTTTTGTAGCTTAAGTTCAAAGATGCAATGAAGGAAAAAAACAAAAAAAAAAAACACAAGGCTATTTACTTTTGGGGAAACAGTGGTAATAAGAACAATGTCCTTTTAATATTTGTTTAAAAATAAATAAATAAATAAAAATAAAAAAGATAATTTGCTATCAAGAAACTTCAAAGTAATATTGGTGACTTCCAATAAAGAAATGTTAATCCAAGAGAGGAAAAAAAAATTGAATAGTATGGAGAAGGTTCAGCCATTTACGTATGGACCAATTTCATGAAAGTTCCAAGAGTTGAAACTAAGAGGTCCCAAGAAGAACTTCTTGGTTAATAACACAACTGAGCTGCTAAGTCTTGTCCATTTCTGAACAAGTATAGAAAGCATTCTCTCGGCATAAAGTGCCCAATTGATATGAAATCTTTTTCCATATGATCCAAAGCTTGGACCTCTTTTTCCAAGCAATGGTGAAATTCACATTACCCATATGCTCCAAAGCTGGGACCTATCATACAAGTTGCGTAGATATGGACGGTACTAGTGATGAGTTGGATTTATCACACAATTAATACTATACATACATAAAAAATTTATTAAAAAATACACAGGCTGTGGTACTAGAAACACTATGTTCATCCTTTTAGAGCATGCTTGTTTTGGGGGATAAGGGTGGGCGATTGGACTATTAGTCCCACCGGACTAATAATCTATTGTTTGTTTGAAAAATTTTACTCCGGATTAATAGTCCCACCGGACTATTAGTCCCATAAATATGGAACTATTCTATCCCATGGGGGGAGGTGGGATTGAAACCATGGAATTGGTATCCCATGAGATTATGTTGTGAAATGTCCATTTTATCCTCCATGCTATTACTTAGTAATCAATTAGAAAAGGATAAAATAGTCTTTTGAATATTTATAAATTATTTTTTTAGTGTTGTTAATTTAAAATTATATATTAAATAAAAAATTTAAATTATAAATTATAAATTAAATTTAATTAAAAATAATAAATTAAAAATTATGGCCTTATAAATTAATTTTTTTTAGTGTTTTAAAAAATTAAATTTGCATATTAAATAAAATTATTTTTTTAGTGTTGTTAATTTAAAATTATATATTAAATAAAAATATAAATTATAAATTAAATTTATTTAAAAACAATAAATTATAAATTATGGCCTTATAAATTAAATTTTTTTAGTGTTGTTGAAAATTTAATTTATATATTAAATAAAATTATTTTTTTTTATTGTTGTTAATTTAAAATTATATATTAAATAAAAATCATAAATTACAAGGATAAAATAGTCTTTTGAACATTTATCCTTCTTCATAATATCCCAAACAAATATGGGATTCAATAGAATAGTCCAATCCAGATTTCTAATCCCATGGCTAAACAAACATTGGATACAAGTTTAGTCCAACCAAATAGTCCCCGGACAATATATCCCAAGACTAATAGTCCGATGGATTACAATCCCCCCTTATCCAGTCCGTCCAAACAAACGCACCCTTAAAGTCATATAAGAGATATGTTATATCATGAGAATGGAGGAGATAAACAATTGGGTGTGTACTGAGGTTATGGTTAGAATTGTAGGGCACAACTTATACCATGTGATACAGAAATAATAGAAATTCATTATTTAGACTCTTAAATTCATCCACAATGATATGTGGTAATGAAATTAGGCCTTACGTGATTCAGCGTAATAAAAAATTGGCATCTATCATGTCACATAATTGTAGATCAAATTGTGAGAGTTTTATTAAAGGTGTCAAATATTTTCCATATGATATTACTTATCTTTTTTTTCCCTTATATTTGATTTTCATCTATCTATGGCCCCGTTTGGTGTAACTGTTAAAACAACTTGTAGATTATAGTTTAACAGATTATAGATTATGACTTTAATCAGAAGTTGTTAATTTGTTTGGTGTAGCTGTTGGATTATAGATTTAAGTTACTGAGTAGTGTTTGTTAAATAAGCTGTGAAATAGCTTTTCATATAATTTTTATTTTTTGTTTGTCTATATTTCTCATAAAAAAAAAAATAATAATCTATAGTCCATTTGAGTCTTTTTCTATTTTTAAAAAAATAAAAAATAAAAAAATTTAAGAGTATAACCATAAATTAACATGTCCACAGCAGAAGCTGATAACCAGAAGCAAGGGGTGAGCAGCTTCTCAGAATCAGCTTTTTTGAGTTAAAATAAGCTGTTAGAATCAGAAGCTGTTTGAAATAAGTTTAACCAAACAGTCCAAAATAACTTTTTCAAAGCTAAAAGTCATAAGTTGGCTCTGAAAAGCTGAAACAAACACCCTCTATATATACTATACATAAACTGAACACCCATGTTGGTGTTATGAAGCCTTTGCCTCTCCATATGCCATGTGGATTTCTCAATTTCTTTAAAATAAATTAAAAAAAAAAAAAAAGGTTAGAGAAGAGGATAAGACTCGAACTTAACATCTTAGGTTTGATAAAATTAAAAAAAATACACTTGTCACTTGAGTGGCACACAAAATGTAATATCTTTTTATTTATTTATTTATTTGAATTGTACACGCATCACGTGTGCTAGCCGCAAGTATTAGTATTAAAGTTATTCAAAATTCTTATACTATATGCATCAAATAATGGTCTAAAATGCATGCAATGTCATATTATCTCCTTTCCATAATATCTTTTCTTATTCTGTAATTAAAAACAAAAATATAATTTAAAATTTGACTTTTATCCTACTCGTCATTTCTATTTTATACCTCAATTTTAAAGTGACTATCTACGTTTGCTATGGATTGTATTGGTGGTGAGATACTTTCGAGTAGACTAGAAGAGGGGAGGAGAGAGAAAGTGGGGGAAGTTCGAAGTGTGAGATTTTGAGTTTTGTGAGGTCAATTATAGACCGTTCAATACAACAAAAGTATGAACAAAACATGAAATTTCCAAATTTTACATATCTAAAATGATAGTGGAAGTGCCTATCTTGGAAATAAAAAATAAATATTATTAGTGAAAGTGGAGGTGGTAGGAAAGGTGAATGGCTACAGGTGCAGCCACCGGTGGTGGTGGTGGCGGCAGGTCCAGATCAGCACAGCACATGGGGCCGCCGCCAATGCAATGCAATCATTGGCTACATTCACCCAATTAAGTGAATTTTGGTATTTTCTTAAATATTATCAAAATGACGGTACAATTCATGACCGCTCTTAGTGGGTTGATGTTGGGCTTTTGTGGGGAGTGCTGTCCCCTCCCACTTGCCCATTAGCCCAATCAGTATGGACCCGCCGAAAAGTCAAAAATGGCTTCCCAATCTCCTCCGATACCTTCTTTCCTTTATTACTTATCATAATTATTAATTATTAGAAAAATGTTTGGGGCCTTAATTCTGTGGCTCAAATGGTCAAAACGACGTCGTTTTGGCCATTTTGATGTTGTTTTGTACTCAAAACGACGTCGTTTTGACCATTTGAGCCACATTTGAGCCACAGAATTTGGACCCTCTACCATTGCTCTAATTATTATTAGTATGAGTAATGGGGAGAGAGGGAGATAAGAATCTCCAAGATTCAAGGGAAAGTAAAAGAATCATATTTGTTGCAATTTGAATTCCTGATGACCACCAGGTAATGCACCCACTCCATTTTTTCAAACAAAATACCTAATCACGTTTTTTTAAAATGAGAAATTCAAATTCAACAATTCATGATTGTAATAAGAATTTGAAATTTGAAATTTTATTTTAAATAAAAAATATTTGTATAACCAATCATCAACTTATGTCAATTCCCATAGTGCAAACCTATAACATGGCAACTAGTTGCGGGGATACTAAAGGACGGACTCATCTAGGAAGTTCGGATGGGACAGTTGCACTTTCAAAAATTTTAAAAATATTATATATTGTATTAAAATTTTAAAAATAATTTAAATTATAAGAATTTACACTCTCAAGTATACTTTTTCACTTCTATATTGATAATCTTGGATTCATTTTTGGGGCTATTTAGGCCCAATTTTGGGGATAAACCTACAAAGTAGCCGCTTTGGGCCCCAACAAAAAGTTGAAAATAGGATCCTAAAAATATTTATAGTCTCATACTTGTCCATTAAATACAAGCCCAATTCAATATTACAAGTTCAAAGTACTAAATGATTAAGGGGGAGTTATGAGCCGGTCCTTTAAACTTGATTTAATTCCCATGGGGTCCTGACCCAAAATAATTTAGCGCATCTTCCCATTTTATCTTTGACATTCAGCCTACACGTAGAAATCGCTCAACCGTTCCACGCATTCTCTCTCTCTCTCTCTCTCAACTAGCCACCGAAGGCCACTTCCGACCTTTGACAATATTTTTTTTTGGCCATTTTCCATTTCCATGTCAATACCACCATGCTGGCAACAAGAGAAAAGGAGAAGAATATAGATGAAGAAAATGAAGGAGAGGGATAAGGAGTCATATTCAATGATAAATTTAGTTCTCATAATCACAAATCACAAATCAACATAAGATTCAAAGACATACTCAGTGATAAATTTATCACTGCTATTCAGTGATAAATGTATCACTAACTGTTTGTTAAAAAATTACAAAAAGAAAATCTCATCATCATCGTTACAAATTAACATAAGATTCAAAGACATATTCAGTAATAAATTTAGCAAATAATAAACACATTCATTGATAAATTTCTCACTAGTTGTTTGTTAAAAGATTACAAAATAAATAAATAAAAAATCTCCTCGTCATCGTCACAAATCAACACAAGATTCAAAGAAATATATTAATGATACATTTATCACTGATACAACAGATTTGGTTTAAAGAAATAAAAAGAGAGAGAGAGAGGGGGAGTGAGGAAGAAGGAGGTGATATCTGGAGAATCAATGTTGCTTGTAGTCATTTGAAGTTGATTTCACCGTAGAAACAACTAAGTCGGTGTAAATCTAGGATGTTGGAGTGTAGATCAGCGACTGGATAGTGTAGATCGGCGATGGCGGAGGTGGATAGTAAACAGTGGCGGTTGATCGGAGACAGTGAAGTATAGATTCGCGACGATGGAGATGGTTAGTGAACAATGGTGGTGGTAGTGGCCGGCGAAGATGGTGGTGGTGGTGACCGGTGGAGGTGGCGGTGGTTAGTGACGAACGACAATGGTGGTCGCGGGTGGATGACCATAGCAATAGCTACAATGGTGGTATTTTCTATAGAGAGAGAGAGATATGAGAAAGAAGAAGAGTTTTGGAAAAATGATCAAGAGAGAAATTGATAAGTAATAAATATTATAAACAATTAAAGATTTAGAAAGTGTTTGGGATGATTTAAATAGAGATTTTTACGAGCTAGTAGCAGGGGCAAAATTGGGATAAAAAAATATAACAAGATTTCATGGTGCATGAGATAGAAACTTAGGACATAATAGGTAATAGATTCAATTATTAGGACCGGCTAGTAAAAATCCCATAATTAAAATGTCCAATCTAAACTAAATTAATAAAAGGCCCAATCTAAAATGTACATTCATGAAAAAAAAAAAAAAAAAAACCCACTTGAATTTTAAAGGTTTAAAATTATGTTTAATACAAAACCCAAATTGAATTAAAAAGGCCTAAAAACTTAAGGCCCCAATATATATTTTAAAAACTTTTTAAAACTAAGTGTAAATAATTTGAGTCCCCAATCATGATTCTTAGAAAGTATATTTCAAGTAATATTTTATTACTTTTTCAATATTCCAATTTATATTTTGGTCCATTTTTGTTATTGTAAACTTTGTCATATATTTAAGCAAAATGTAGTAGACTTTTTATGAGTATTATTTTTTTTAATACGTATGAAAGACCCCATATTTAGTGCTTGCTTTGGGTCTCGAAAAACTCAGAACTGGCACTGGGACTACTATGGATACTCGGGCAATTGCACTAACTTGAAAGCTGAGTTATAGGGTTTATACAAAGGACTAACAATCTGTCACGACCTAAAGCCGCCCCTATAGGTTTAGTATCGTAACCGACCAATAATCTTAAGATTACTGAAGGCCTCTAAAACAGATTAACAAAATAAGGGGCTAATGGAATCAAATATATAAAATACATTGTCCATAAAGTTGTGCAGACATATATGGGACAGAAAATTTGAACTTGTATTCACATATAAATAGTGACGTCATATATATATATATATCATTGTTTTATGTCACCCTTACATATAGACAAACAAAATTCATGTCCAAGCAAGAGAAAAGGAAAGATAAAAAACAAACGTCACATGCACAAAAGTTAATCATTTGAACCACTTGGGAACCTTCTTGGGAGGCACGTTGGTTGGCTTGACAAGACAAAACTCCAGGTAACAGCTTAAGCCTAGTCTCGCACTTACATACGTAAATAATACAGTGAGCTAGAGCCCAGTGAATAACGACAAGGTAAAGGGTTTATGAATGATGTCCCATTAGATTCAAAAATCATATTTTAGATCAGAAACAGATTCAGATTCACATGCTTATACAAATTTCATAAATAGTTATATGTGGTACCTCCAGTAGTTAACAGATCAGATTGGTCAAATGACCCATGTGCAAAGTAGGTGATCATTAAGACCATAGTCGGTACCGACAACCATATAGATCAACGGTTAGTTCCAAAGATTGGAATCGTCAGAAATCTCTGTGCACATATAGCTATGGTATTGTTACCCCTAGGTGAGGGCCACATGAACATAGACCGCGGTATTGTTATCCTCGGGCAAGGGCCACGTAAACATAGGTTGCCACATTACGTTACAGAAAATTGGACATTCATTCATGGTTCACAAATAGCATTTCAGAAAACAGATCATATCATTTCAGTCAGAAAATACTTATAATCAAACATAACTTTACAGAGTTATTACACATAGATAGCTCCAGAAGCTGAACAGATAACTTAGATAGATCGATCGGATAAAGGCACGTGATCTACACACAAACACATGACAAATACACATTGAACACACGTCTCAAAGGTGTTTAACTTATCATTCTTTTTTCTTAGCGTGTGTTTCCAACTCTTATCCTCATTATTGTAGCTTAATTATGATCTAGGGATGCCTAGGATTTAATGAGGATGCAAGACTGTACTTTAGGACACTTAGCTAAATTTTTGAAAATAGGGCAGCTAGCTCAAGCGAAGCTTTGGTTGGTTGCTTGAATAGTCTGCAAAGTCTATAAAAGTACTGGATACTCAATTTTCACGCTCGACAATCGCTCGAGCCAAGTACTAAGAAAAAGTATGTTTGCTCGAGCACACAATCGGTCGCTCGAGCCACTGTGTAATTGTCTGCATAAGTATTTGGAGCTCGAATTTTGACACTCGAGCGAAGCTTTGGTCGCTCGAGCGATGTGACCAAATTCTAGTTCCTCTTTTCCAAAACATGATCAATTGAGGTAAAATGATGTAAAAGTTGATGAATGCCCAAAACCAAGTTAGAACAGTGACATGCATGAGGAGATTTATTGGAAAATAAACTCAATTCATGATGAAATGAGCATGCATGCATGATATGCTCTTTTTTCCTTCTTTCTTAGCTTAATTCTCTTGCTTAATCCCTTAAACTTCTTGAATTATATAATTGATGACTGAAACATAGAAGGTAGGAGTTGATGACTCACATAAAGTCTTGGATTAGCAAGAAATCTAAGTTGTTCTTCCCAGTTGTGTAAATCTTTAGCTTGATTCCAAGCTAAATCTCCAAATCTCTTACAAATTGTTGCTCTCTCTCTCTCTCTCTCTCTCTCTCTCATGTTTTTGAGGTCAAGGAAGATGAGTGTGGTTGTAATAAGAGAGTCTTGAATCAAATAAGCCTTGTATAGGCTTGGCTTAAGTATGCTTAATTAACCTTAATTAGTCTTATTTAGCGTTCATTTGGCATGCCAGTCTTTTTGGCTATTTTAGCCACAAAAAGACAAAATAGGCTTTTTAGCCCAATAAGACAAAACATCACATTCAAACCATAATCATTTCATTTTCTTCTCATAAAAGTCAAAAAAGCCAATAAACCTATCTCAAACGAGGCTTTTTAGCCCCAGGCTAAAATAACCAAAAAGCCAACCCACATGCCAAACGAACCCTTAATTTATTCCAATTATTTGATTCCAAATCGAATTTTATTTAAACTTACCATAGGGTTCTAAAAATTCCATATAACATATAAACATCGTCAATTTCATGTTCGGATGGTGATGAGACCTTCAATTCACAAATTCAAGTAGAATTATCGACATATATTCCTACAACAGACAAATATAAACACAAACAACACATGATACATGTACTTAACTTAGGATTTCATCTTAATTATAAGCTAATCATAGGTCGAGGTTGTTACAGTCTTCCCCCCTTAAAGAGTTTGGTCCTTCAAACTCAAATTACCTTCATTCCGAAAGAATGTGAGGTCGAGAGGGGACAAATCTGGATACCGTCTCATCATATCTTCTTCAGTCTTCCAAGTGGCATACATCCCTCTGTGATTCTGCCAATCTACCTTCACCAACGGAATTTCTTTGTTTCTTAATCTTTTGATTCTCCGGTTGACAATTTGAATTAGTCATTCTTCATAAGTGTAGTCATTTTTTAAAAATATGTGTGTCGATTCAATTATATATAATGGATCTCTCAAATAATTTCGAAGCATTGAGACATGAAAAACATTATGCATGTTCTCCATAATTGGGCATAAGGCCACTTGATAAGTCACCAAATTAATTTTCTCAATGATTTCATACGGTCTAATATACCGTGGCGCCAATTTGCCTTTAACTCCAAACCGTGTCTGACCTTTCATCAAAGTTACTTTAATGAACACATGGTCACCGACTTCATATTCTCTGTTCTTTCTCCAGACATCTGCATAACTCTTTTGACGACTCTAAGCAGTTTTCAAACATTGTTGAATCAGTTTTACTTTATCATCTCAGTCGTCTCTTGCACATGTTCTGGTTCCAATAATAGTCTATCGCCTACTTTGGCCTAACAAATCGAAGATTGGCATTTTTTACCATACAAAGCTTTATAAAGAGCCATACCGATACTGGAATGATAACTGTTGTTGTGCACAAATTCGGCCAATGGAAAATAAGCTTCCCAATTCCTTTGGAAGTCCAACACGCACATTCGTAGCATAGCTTCTAAAGTTTGAATGGTCCATTTTGATTGGTCGTTTGTCTGTGGGTGATAAACACTACTCAGTCTTAGTTTCAGTTTCGTTCCCAAAGCTCGCTATAAACTCTACCAGAATCTTAAGGTGAACTTAGAATCTCTGTCAGATACAATAGACACAAGTACTCCATGCAATCTCATAATTTCATTCACATAGATGTTAGCCAATTTCTCCGCATTATAAAATATTTTCATAGGCAAAAAGTGAGCAGATTTAGTCAAGTGATAAAAAATGACCCAGATAGAGTCCACACCTCAAGAGGAGCAAGGCATTCCAACAATGAAATCCATCGTAATATGCTCCTATTTCCATTCCAGCATTGGAAGCGGCTGAAGCAGTCTAGCGGGTCGCTGATGTTCGGCTTTCGCTTGTTGGCAATACAAACACTTAGCCACATAGTCAGCAATATACTTTTTCATTCCAAGTCACCAGAAATTATATTTCAAATCATGATACATCTTCGTATTTCCCGAATGGATGGCAAATTTAGAGTTGTGAGTCTCGATCATAACACACTTTCTTAATTTCGAACAATCTGGTACACAAAGCCTATCCTGAAATTTCAATACATTACTTTCATACACAAATCTCAGCCTTGGTTTTGAATCAATCTCGTCAATAATCTTCTTCAAAAACTCATCTTGTAGTTGCTTTTATTTAATCTCCTCAATGATAGCTGGTTGTGCAGAAATAGTAGCTAAGATTCCACCATGTCCACGTAAAACAATCTCAATTCCATTCCTTTCTAGATCATACAACAACTTTTTCTAACCGGTGAGAAAACATCCCAAATTCCCGATGGATTTTTGGCTCAAAGCATCTACTACTGTTTTGGCCTTTCCTTAATGGCACAGAATCTGCAAGTCATAGTCTTTTATCAGTTCGAGCCATCTTCTTTGTCTCATATTTAGTTCTTTCTGGGTGAAGAAGTATTTCAAGTTTTTATGATCTGTATCCACTTCACAAGTTGTTCCGTACAGTAATGACGCCAGATTTTCAAAGCAAAACTCACAGCTGCAAGTTTAAGGTCATGAGTCAGATAGTTCTTTTCACATGGGCGGAGTTGCCAAGAAGCATAAGCAGTCACTTTATCATTTTGCATTAGCACACACCCCAGACCCTTTTAAGAAGCATCACTATAAATGTAGAACCCATCTGCACCATTGGACAAAGTTAGAATTGGTGCAATTATCAATCTGGTCTTTAACTCTTGAAAGGCTAACTCCCTCTGATCATTCCAATCAAATGGTGCATTTTTCTGTG
Organism: Camellia sinensis; assembly: GCF_055761805.1. NCBI lineage: Eukaryota > Viridiplantae > Streptophyta > Magnoliopsida > Ericales > Theaceae > Camellia > Camellia sinensis. The sequence continues at coordinate 150,648,733 of NC_138963.1, forward strand.
TCAATTGTGTGAGTGGCATAGCAAGTTTGGAAAAATCTTTCACAAATCGGCAATAATAACCAACATGCCCTAGAAAACTTCTAATTTCTGATACATTAGTTGGTCTTGGCCAGGTCACAATGGCTTCAATTTTTTGTGGGTCAACTGATATGCCATCCTTGTTGATTACATGGCCCAGAAAAGCCACATTGTCAAGTCAAAATTCATATTTGAAAAATTTTGCATATAATTTCTTTTCTCTCAAAGTTTGTAACACAATTCTCAAATGATTTTCATGTTCTTCCTTGCTTTTGGAGTACATCAGAGTATTATCAATAAACACAGCAACAAATTCGTCAAGATACGGTTTAAAGACTTTATTCATCAGATCCATGAATACTGCAGATGCATTAGTTATCCCAAACGGCATTACCAAAAACTCATGTGCCCATATCTAGTTCGAAATGTAGTTTTCTCTATGTCTTCTGCTTTAACCTTTAATTGATGATACCCAGATCTAAGGTCTATCTCTGAAAACACTTGGGCTCCTTGAAGTTGGTCAAACAAATCATCTATTCGGGCTAGTGGATATTTATTTTTGATGGTTACTTTGTTTAATTCCTGATAATCAATGCATAACCTCAAAGACACATATTTCTTCTTAACAAACAACAACACTAGAGCACCCCAAGGTAAAGCGCTCGATCAGATAAACTTCTTGTCTAATAGTTCGTGAAGTTGGACTTTCAATTCTTTCAGTTTAGATGTTGACATTTTGTATGAGGTTTTGGAAATAGGTTGTGTTCCAGATAGTACCTCAATGGTAAATTCAATTTCCTTATCAACCAGATCTTTGGGTAATTCATTTGCGAATACATCGGAAAATTCACAAACTATAGGAATAGTTTCTACATTAGGACCATCAGTAGTCACATTCAAGACACATCATAGATAACCCATACATCCTTTTCAAAGCAATTTGATGGCTTTCATAGCAAAAATCAAGTACGAATGAGGGATTACTCCATTTCCATAAAACACAAACTCAAGCAATCCCAGTGGTCGAAACACAACAGATTTAGAAACATAATCAATAGTAGCATGATACTTGGTTAACCAATCCATACCCAAAAATGCCATCAAAATGATCAATAGTCACAGGCATCAAGTCAACATATAATGATACATCACCAATCCTAATGTCACACACATGATATACATATGCACACAACATAGAACCCCCAGATGGTGTAGATATAGATAACAAGTAATTCATAGGCTCTAGAGGTCTAGTCAATATCTAAGAAAAAGCACGTGACACAAATGAATGCGTAGAACCAGAATCTATCAACACATATGCATTCTGAACACAAATATGGAGTATACCTGACACCACAAATTCAGTGTTTTGGATGTCTCCCGGCACAAGCTCAAAAACTCGACCTTGTCTCAGAGTTTCTTTCCCAGTATTGGTTCTCACATTTGATCTCGATGCAGGAGCAGATCTGACTGAACTTACCGCAAGACGATTGGTATTTTCAGCTATGAGTGGGCAATCTTTTACCATGTAGCCAATTTTGCCATACTGAAAACAAGCACCCGAGACTTGACAACAGACACCCTTGTATTTCCTTCCACATTCTGAACAAGCAGGTACTGAACCACATCCTTGACTTGAACTACTAGTTAAACCCGTATTCTGTTTCTTATTCATTGAAAATGAACAATCCTTTCTGAAATTGAATCCGGATCTTTTGTTTCTCCATTCAGTTGTTAGAGCTTTGGTTTGTTTCATTGCTGCTAGATTGGCCTCGGTCATAGGAGCTCTATCAAACACATCCACGTATTTAGTTAGCTTTAAAACACCTACGTGATCAAACACATCCAGATTATGCCCACTTTCAAACTTCCGAGCCTTTTTGCCGTCTGAATCTACTATGTGTGGACCAAACCGAGCAAATTTAGTAAATTTGGCTTCATATTCAGCCACAGACTTATTTCCTTACTTCAATTGTTCAAAATTGGATACCTTTCGGTCGTTAAAGCACTGAGGGAAGTACTTTTCGTAGAATATTTCCTTAAATTGGCTCCAAGCCATAGATCCATTATCATTGTGGATAAACATCCACCAACGTCTAGTTTCCTCCTTTAGAGTATAGGTGGCCAACAATAGTTTTTGAGTCTCAGAACACGGGAACACTTCAAATAATTTCTCAATTTCTAACATCCACGTCTCAGCTTTCAATGGTTCAATTTTTCCCAAAAAGGTTGGTAGCTTCATCTTATTAAACTTCTGAGTCAAGGAGATAATATCGTTGTTCATCGGTTCAAAATGCACCGGAGAAGGCAGAGGAGGCAAAGGTTGTTGTCTTTGTTGTTGTCTCATTGATTTTGTTAAAGCTTCTAACATTCTTTCCATACGGTCCATCCGAGCATCAGAAGATTCTGTCACATCATCACTTCTTGTTCTTTCCATTGGTATAGGTAAACAAAGCACTAATAAACATAGGCAAATAATCTTTACAGTTTCACAATATTCAATTTTAGGTCATTACATTCCAAATTCATATGTTCATATTTTAAATTCACATGCATACACTCACGCATGTTGATGTAATGTCCTTACTTCTTCTCTAGCATATCTTATAGCTCATATGGACTCGTGTGTGCGATATAACTCATGCTCTGATACCACTCTGTCATGACCCAAACTTGCCTCTATAGATTTGGCATCGTTATCAGCCAATTATTCTAAGATTACCGAAAGTCTCTAAAACAGATTAACAAAATAAGGGGCTAGCGAAAGCAAATATATAAAATACAATGTCCATAGAGTTGTGTAGACATATGTGGGATAGAAAAATTGAACTTATATTCACATATAAATAGTGAAGTGATATATACATATCACTATCTTATGTCACCGTTACATATAAATAAACAAAAGTCTTATCCAAGCAGGAGAAAAGGAAATATAAAAAACAAACGTCACATACACAATACTTAATCACTTAAACCACTTGGAAACCTCATCGGGAGGCACATTAGTTGGCTTGACAAGACAAAACTCCAGGCAACATCTTAAGCCTGGTCCCACACCTAATCATCGACATACATAAATAATATAGTGAGCTGGAGCCGAGTGAATAACAATAAGGTAAAGGGTTTATGAATGATGTCCCATTAGATTAAAAAATCAGATTTCAGATAAAAAACAAATTCAGATTCATATGCTTATACATAAACAGTCATACGTGGTACATCCAGTAGCTAACAGATCAAATTGGTTAAAAGACCCAAGTGCAGAGTAGGTGATCATTAAGACCATAGTCGATACCGATAACCATACAGATCAACGGTTACTTCCAAAGATTGAAATCATTAGAGACCTCTGTCCACATATAGCCATGGTATTGTTACCCATAGGCGAGGGCCACGTGAACATAGACTGCGGTATTGTTACCCCTGGGCAAAGGCCATGTGAGGATGCCACATTACGTTACAAAAAATTAGACATTCATTTATAATTCACAAATAGCATTTCAGAAAACAGATCATATCATTTCAGTCAGAAAATACTTATAATCAAACATAACTTTATAGAGTTGTTATCATAGATAGCTCCAGAAGTTGAACAGATAACTTAAACAGATCGATCGGATAAAGGCGCGTGACCTACACACAAACACATGACAAATACACATTGAACACACGTCTCCAAGGTGTTTAACTTATCATTCTTCTTTCTTAGCGTGTGTTTCTAACTCTTATTCTTATTATTGTAGCTTAATTATGGCCCAAAAATGCCTAGGATGCAAAACTGTACTTTGGAACACTTAGCCAAATTTATTAAAACAGGGCAGTTCGCTCGAGCGAAGCTTTGGTCACTTGAGCAGTCTGCAAAGTCTGTAAACGTATTGGATGCTTGATTTTTATGCTCGGCGGTCGCTCGACAGTCACTCGAGTCACTCGAGCGCACAATCGGTTGCTCGAGCCACCGTGCAATTGTCTGTAAAACTACTGGGCGCTCGAATTTTATGCTCGAATGAAGCTTTGGTCACTAGAGCGATGCAACCAAATTCTGGAATTTTCAAATTTGCTTTCTAGGTTCAAAACACAAATCTAATGCATCAAAACACATTCTTTTGGGTCACAACTTAAGAAAACATGTAGAAAATCATAGAACTTCATAAATGGAAAGCCGTTTTGCAAAATCAAAGCCCAAAAACAAGTCAATTATTCCAAACTCAACTTGAAATGCAATATATAGGACATGCCTGAATTGATATAAGTTCTTTTCTTCCAAAACATGATCAGTTGAGGTAAAATGATGTAGAACTTGTTAAATGCCCAAAACCTAAGTTAGAACAATGACATGCATGAGGAGATGTCTTGGAAAATAAACTCAAATCATTATGAAATGAGCATGCATGCATGATATGCTCTTTTTTCCTTCTTCCTTAGCTTAATTCTCTTGCTTAATCCCTCAAACTTCTTGAATCTCATAATCGATGAGTGAAACATAGAAGGTAGGAGTTGATTGCTCACCTAAACTCTTGGATTAGCAAGAATTCTAAGTTGTTCTTCCCAATTTTTCAGATCTCTAGCTTAATTCCATGCCAAATCTCCAATCTCCTACAAATTGTTGCTCTCACTCTAATTCTCTCTCTCTCTCTCTCTCTCTCTCTTATGTTTTTGAGGTCAAGGAAGATGAGTGTGGTTGTAATAAGAGTCTTGAATCAAATAAGCCTTATGTAGGCTTGGCTTAAGTATGCTTAATTAACCTTAATTAGTCATATTTAATTTATTCCAATTATTTGATTCCAAATCGAATTTTAATTAAACTTACCATAAGGTTCTAAAAATTCCATATAACATATAAACACCATCAATTTCATGTTCGGATGTCGATAAGGCCTTCAATTCACAAATTCAAGCAGAATTACCAACATATATTCCTACAATAGACAGATATAAATACAAACAACACATGACACATGCACTTAACTTAGGATTTCATCTTAATTACTTGTTAAGCATTCTTAATCAAGGATTATAACTAATCACAAGTCGGGATTGTTACACTATCATAATGCAAAAATAGCTCGCCAACATCGAGATGGAAGCTGACTCACAGATAATAATGAAGCTTATCAGAGATGGAACTAAAAGAACCTCTCCCTACAGAGATCCGATAAAGGATGCAAACTTTATGTTGAAAAAATGCAACTACACCATCCAACATATACTAAGAAAAGCCAACTAAGTGCTGATGCTAGTCAATATTGGGGTCAGCTAGAAGGAACACTTGATCTTCCTTGAGAATCCTCCAAGCACTGTATTTTCTTTACTAGTTGGAGACATGATCAATGCTAGTTCGAGTAGGGACTGTTGGTTTTTTTCCATAATAATATAAGAAAAATATATAAAATAAAATAAATAGAAATGACAAAACAATTTATTATTATTATTATTAAAGAATGAAATACAGAATAAACTACGCAATTAAAAATACATAAATAAACTAGATTACGTTATGGAACATATTAACAGATCGATTCCCATGAACATATAAAATAATATGAAAGAAATAGTTGAAATCTAAAAGTTTGAAAAACAAAATATAAGAGATGCAAACTGAAGCCTGTGTGATACCATAGTTTTCTGAAAACATATTCACTGCCTCTCGATAGGTGCTAAAGGTACACCAGCGTCTATCTCCCAAGATCTGACGATTGAAACCAGTTAATGTAGAAGCACTTTCTAAATAGCTTCAAAGAACTTGACAATGACTATACTCTCTCTAACAAGAACCAAAGAAGGGGCTAACAAAAGAAGATAGGAAAAAAAAAATTTGATGAAAAAAAAAAAAAAAATCTCTAACTTTTTATCTCAAAACACCATCTCCATTTTCCATCAAACATCTCTCCAAAAAATTATTCTCCTAAGTTGGAGGGGAAATGCCTCTAGTTATAAAAAAATTTGATGAAAAAAAAAAAAAAAATCTCTAACTTTTTATCTCAAAACACCATCTCCATTTTCCATCAAACATCTCTCCAAAAAATTATTCTCCTAAGTTGGAGGGGAAATGCCTCTAGTTATACAAGTAGGGGAATCCCTAGCCATGAAAGTTATACATCAATAGGGCCATCAAATGCCATCAACTCTAGCCATTAGGGCTAGAGTTACAAAGGTTGAAAACTTATGGCCACTAATATGGTCATCAACTCCATCATTAAAAGATGAGAGTTACAAAAATTTACATTTCTTATATGTTTAATATATACAAATAAATATGTATATAATGATGTATGAATAAACCAACTAGATGGGTTACAAAATGGATACTAATGATGGGTCACAATCCAATCCAAGCCCATTTATAAAAACATGCACAAACTAAGCCCAACACGACACAATTTATCCCAAGCTCAAGATTAAGTCCAAGTCCAAGACCAAACCCAGTACATGCAGAAGCACAAGCACAAGCCTAGACCCAGTCCAAACCAAGATTAAGTCTAAATCTAAGCCCAACTTTATTGATGCCCACTTTACGAGACAATTCTCATTCATAACTCAATGGTTTTAACTCATTATTTTTGTATTGCAATCTTCTCACTTAAAAGAATACAAAACTACTCACACCTACATCAACCGACGGTTGAGTCCCACTTTAATTTTAAATTAAAGTTGCCAAAAAATCATTATTTTCAACAACCCCCTTGTAGACACCCCATTTTTGACTGTCCTCAAGACTTGGACGTCACCGTTTGAACACTCGGTGATCATCCATGCTCGTGTTTGTTTTGAGTTCCCGAAAGTCTCGGCTACGCGCCTTGCTTCAGGATCTCTCAACTCGACTGTTCTGTGGTTGGTTTTGCACCAAACACTTGTGTTTTTGTTTCTGAGGCAGGGAGTGGCTTGTTAGCCCCCCCTGAGACCCACCGGCCGTGGTTTGAGGCCACCAGCCCTGTCTTCTTGATACCGGCAATTGGTGAAATAGTCCATTGGCCGGTCGGCAATATGAGTGGTCGACCGGCACTTTATTTGGCTGGTGGACTCATTTTCTGGCCGGTATCACTTTTCTCCCTTTTTCAGGAATAACACATACCAGCTGTGCCAGCTGGAGTGCACAAACCTGGCCGTCCATGCACGAGTGTGGCTGTTTTGCCCCTTTTGCACCTTTTTGGTCTAGCTTCTTGAGGAAGCTTGGACCTTTGTCTTAGCTTCCTCAAGAAGCTTGGACACCTGTCCCAGCTTCCAAAGGAAGCCTTGCACCATTTGCTTAGCTTTCCTTAGAAGCCTTGACACTTTAGGATAGCTTCTCTTGGAAGCTTAGCCTTTCCCTTAGTCTATATAAGAGCCCCTCATCTCTCTTTTGTTTTGGTTCAGAAAATCTAGACCTAATACATACATATATCTGATATATCATCCTCTCTCTCTATATCTCCCTCTCTCTCTTCATTTTGTGTGTGTTCTATAGCCTAAAAGTGTGTTTAGTTCATAGTATTGCACTAAAACACACACTATTACACCATACTTTGACTTTGGGAGGCATTGAGGGTTTGTTCTTGAGGTTTTGGACTGGTTTCGATCAGAAGAAGAGGGCTGCATTTGCTATTCTTCAAGGATTCTCCAAGGGTAACACTTTTACTTTATATTCCCCAATCTTGCACTAGTCTTTTACCTATCTTTCTTACTGTTTTAGACTTTGTGTATAACTGAAAAAAGTCTTATATTTTCATGCTTAAGATACTTCATTAAGGTTGTTTTGGTGTTGGGGGTCGATCTCCCCCTCTAAGGCCTTGTTTGGCCGTTTCGGTGCCCTCTTTGCTAAGCTTTGGTTATTATTATGTGTTGACCTTCTCACCACTGAAATCCAGTGGAATTTTAGTGGTGAAGAAGAGGTTTTGAGGTCTTGCATAGGGGAGGGACACCCCTCTCCCCTTGTGTCTCTTTTGCTTGTGTTTAAGGCTTATAAAGGTAGCACGCATGCCTAGTTGTCTTTGGCTCTATTTCAGAGGTTTTTGGGTGTTTTTTGGTCATATTACACCTCTGTCCCATGTTGGTTTGTTGACCCTTTGCATGCATAATACACTTGCTTTGTATTCCCCCATTTTGCTTAGAAATGCATCTTGCCATTAGACCATCTTGCTTGCATTTTTTTGCCTAGCTTTGTGAAGTTTTTGGTCCTATTTTACCATGCTTGAGGTCTGTTGGGTGTTGATTTGGTCATGCCTTTCATGCTTTGTATAGTCTCTTTGCATTCTAGCATGTTGGCATCGGGTGTGTGAGTCAATGGCATGCATTACCTTGGCCATTTCAGTGATTTGGACTCACTTATTATGTCATTTCAAACCATGTTTTGTGCTTACATGCTTGCATTTGTTATCCTTTCAATGCCTTGAAGAGATGCGGTCTTATGCTCCATGTTTGAATCCTTGTGCATGCCTATGTGTTTGAGTCCTTGGGCTGCCATTCATGTAGGTTTTAGGGTGTATTTTGATGCATTAAAACTCTGTTATTGGTTGGAAAGTCCATGCCATGTTTGGTGGGGGGGAGGTGTAGAGTAATGCCCTTTTGGTGACCTTGAATGCCTTTGTTTTGATGCCCATTTCGTAGCATGTTTTTGGCCCTATCCCATACATGTTCTAGCCCTGTTTTGGAGTCCTCTAGGACTGTTTTAGGTCATTTTGGTCCATTGGGGTTTGATTAACATGGCCATGGTTTGACCCCTCTTGGTTGGCTTCAAGTTTGGATCATTGTTGCATGCCTTGCTTGCATGAATGGTTGATTTGGCATCTTCCTGTATGCATTTTCAGAGCTTAATATGTTAGCCTAGCATCCATGTTTGTCATCTTGTGAGTGCCCCCCTGAAAGCTGCCTTTCATGCCTTAGTCTTAGGCTCATTAGTTTGCATGCTTATTTTGCATGATTGGCATCATCATTTTAGTGCACTTTGGCCACTCTCTTGGGGAGGTGGCTGAGGTTCCTCCATCCTAGTGTAAGTCCGTGCATTTGTATCTTGTAGTATTCTCATTACGTTGTATGTTTGTTGCATCCTTGTAGCCAATGCATTGTTGCATGTTTACCACTTTGCCTAGTTTCCTAACTAGGTTGTATTGTAGCATTGCATGCTTGGCACATTGCACACTTGCATTGTAGCGTGCATTGCATTTGGCATGTTTTGTAACTAAGTCTTTTGTACACTTGAGACATGTTTGTATATATGCATTACATTGCTTGGTTTGGGGTGTCAAACCAAGCATGAAGATTGAGGAGTGTTCGGACTCAAGGTGACGTAACACATCTCAATCCTCGGTCGCCGATGTCCTTGATCTCAATATGATAGGGTATTGGCACTCATTTGTTTGTTGCATGCATTTACATCAAGTTGCAAACTTGGCCTCTTAGGCCATCATGCATCGAAATGCACAATTGATGGCCCGAGGGTCGAGGCCCATGCTCCCTGGAGTTCATTGCATGATAGGGAGTGTGTCCATGCATACATTTGCTTAAAAATTCCATGCCATACACTGCTTGCCCTCGGCTGCTGTCAACTGCAGGTTTCAGTAGGAAGATTTGGCCGACCGGCAGTGTTGAGTGTCGACCGGCAAAGAATGTTTGGCCGAGAGCACAATGTTTAGCCAATAACCTCATTTCCATGGCCGGTGGCACTCCACTGCACTCAGAATGAAGTTCAAAGTAGTTCTGGAGACTTTCATAAATTTCAGAAGGGTGAGGCAGTGTAAACAGAGGCAACAGTGCTATGGTAGCGAGTTTCCGGGCGAGACAAGTCAGGCATGCATCATTCACACATCCCGAGGCGGGGCTATGGCCGCCTTCTTTCTGCATTTAATTTGTTAATTAATTAGCGATTCTGTAATAATTAATTTAGTATTATTTATTCGAACTGTAATATTTATTCGGACCCTCCGAGTAAGGGCAATTGTGTAATAAGTGTGCGTGAGTGTGTGTATGCCTCCCACCCCCACGTCTTTCTTCCCTTTTATTTACTAGATTTTGATGGTTAGTCTAGGGCATGCTTCAATTAGCATACAATATGATAGCATGTTTGCATCTATTCATTCGTTTTGCATGCACCGAGCTCGGCGCATCATTCTAACTGTATTTGTATTCCAATTCCAAATTGAATATGTGTTAGTTGTAGCATTTCACATGTCATTCTAGATTAGCCGAGCCCATCTTAGTTGCATTTTGCATGTGTTGCATTAGCCATCTTAACATGAACTAGGATCATGCATATGATTACTAACTAGTTTCTGTTTTGGCTCGGAATACTCGGTAAGTTCTCATGCTTTAGTATCCTTGCATGTGTGAGTGTTGCCATGACAGCATACTTACCATGAGGCTAGTTGCTTATGTGATATAACTGCTTGAGTGCTTGTGGATGAAGATTGAATTACCTGAATTGGAATAATGCACTAAATCTGTGAGTTTTATACCCACTGGATAGTGGCAAAACCATCTTTTCTGAAGCCCACTTGAGGGTGGCAAAATTTGCATTTTAGCCTACTTGCGAGTAGCAAACCGTTTTCAGAACAAACATGAAATGTTTTGTTCCAATTTAGACGATTTGGTCTATACTTGTTTGTTGTGCGCATAACATAGTAATTCTAGGCTAATAACCGGAATAAGAGCATATAATTTATTCAAAACAAGATATCATGGTTAGTAGAGGCCGATCTTTGATCGGGCGAGCGGGGGTGCTCATAGCTGACCTTCCCCAATCATACCCAAGTTTCCGAGCCGAGGCAACCTTGGTGATGACGGACACGTGGCCTTTGGCACCGAGTCAGGGTTTTCTAAATTCCCCCAAAATAAAATATTTAGGTGGCGACTCTGTATCTGGCAAAGCAGTCCATGTTTGGCACTTCTTTTCTAAAAATCTATTTTCTCAAAATGACTTGCCGGATTTGGACTCCTTGGTTCAGATTAAGAACCGTGACAATTCGAGAGTCCGAACTGTAGCATGGGGCCCACGGGCGCGTCTACAGTTTCTGGCGACTCCGCTGGGGAGTTTAGAGAACTTGACTCAAACTCATGATATCTTGTTTTGACTACACTTATGTGTTTCTTTGCATTGCATTTGCATTGGTGCGCCTAGGACACCGTGTTTGCCATCTGCTATTCCTGAGCGATTTGCTAGAGGCTTGCCTTGTCAAGGCATGACCATAAGGCTGACCGGTTGCGGGTTCTGCCAGTATGGGAACACAAACCCCGATTTTTACCGGGGCACCCTTTTTGACCATTCGACCTAGTGCGTATTCGGAATCCATAGTGACCATTCCAAACCAGGACAGGTTGCTTACCCGATATTAGGTTGTTTGAAACTGCTGTGTGCGTAGTGAAACCCTAGCTCCTAACAAAACAGAACAGGGAAACCCTACCCCAACATAGGGGTGTTTTGGCTCTCATTTGCTTGCTATGTGCTTTTTGGAGTTGGCCTCTACAGGAATGCATATATCAGTTTGCAAGTCTGGGCATCAGGCCTGCGGGTGCCAGTTCAGTGTTTAAGAATCAGTTATTTGTGGGTATCAGTTTTGGGAACAGTGATTTAGGGACAATAATCAGGATTGAGGAGCAGTGTATTCAGTTTATCAACCGTGTGTTGTGATACCCGACTGTGTTGTGTGTTTATTTTACGCTGTTATGCTGCCCATTTGTCAGGTTATTTATTTCCTTATTGCTTTTTGCTAGGTAGTTTAGCACGATTGCTTCTGACCCAGTAGATATGTAATAACCCGACCCTCATACATGATTCTGGTATCTTTTCAGCCCTTTATTCCGTGCTTTTGCATGCTCATTGTGAAACTCTATGTGAAATTATGTTCAATTAAGTGAAACTTGGAAATATGAGTTCCTATTTGTTGAATAAGGAAATTATCTGTCGCACTTAAACTGTTCGAATCAGAAATTGGAAGCCTTAACGGCTTAATAATCTGAAATTAATTATATATCTGTGATCAACATAATTTTTAGGTAATATTAAGCATGTTTGCGAAATTTCAATTTGGGGACGATTAAACGATTGAATTTTGTCTTATTTACATATTATATAAATCTATATATCTATGTGCCATGCTCTTTAAATTTTGACTTGGAAGCTCACTCTCAAAATATCTCCTGTGTGCAACCTAGAAGAGGAAAGTTAGAGAGAGTTAGAGAGAAAGTCCTTCAAGTGAAAGATTGGGAAAATTTTGTGAAGATTGTCTAATTTGAACTTCAGGTATGAAAAATTACTTTATATAAACTCTCTCTTGATCTTGGGTGAGAATTCTCCTTTCGTTGGAAAAGTTAAGGTAGATGTTGTAGGTTCTATGTGATGATTATATGTTTTAAGAACCAAATTGAGTTATAGGAGGGAAATCTACATCTTGCTTCCTTGCTATCTCATGAGAATACTCAACTATGTGTTTGAATGATAAAGCCTAGATGGCTCTATATGTATGTGGATAAATAAACCCAAAATAATGGGACCTTTGGAAAGGTTTATGGTTGATTATGAGTATGAATTCAAGTGATTGAGGGTTTAAGAATTGTTGTGATTAATTTATTATGTGATTTAGAACTTTATTTTGATGTTAAATCTATCTACCTTGAGACCTTGTTTTGTGTTTTCAAAGATGGGGTTTTGTATGAAAGTTGGGCTGCCAAACAGGGGCCAGGCCGCACGTGCGGAGGTCGTGGTCGCACGTGCGGAGAAGAGGGAAATAAACGGGGAAGCATACTGTTTTTGGCCGCTTGAGCGGTGGAGGGGGACCGCACGTGCGGTACATGTCCGCACGAGCGGAGGGTATGGTCGCACGTGCGGCCCAGGTCGGAAATTCTGTTCGCTCCGTTTTACGTGCTTAACCCTCAACTCTTTTCAGAATTTGTGTTTGATACCTGTTTATGATTGTACATGCAATTAAAGTGTAAAAATGTAAGAAATGGGTTAAAGGAAGGAAGAAAATAATATGTGTTATCTGTGTGTGTAGGACACACCACTGGAGGAACTACCGCTCCACAACAACACTGTGAGTAATAGTACACGGAATGTACATTTATTTACTGTTAATATCTGTTATGACCATTCTGTTTTCTGGTAGACACGACATTAACATATGTATTGATCGGAACTTAGTGACAATGTAAGGTTGATTACATTTCTGTATATTTCTGGGCCGAAAGGCTGTTCAGTATACTTCTGGGCCGAAAGGCTATTTTGTATTTTTGGGCCGGTAGGCCGTTCTGTTATAACTGTAATACTAGGCCCAAGGCCGTTCTGAAAGTAAAACAATATCAGACTCACTACTTGGATTTCATTTTTGTGAATGCACTGTTATGCATTGTGGTTAAAGTTGGTTATTAAACTGCTTAAGTACTATTATTCAATAAGCTTGTCTCACCCTGTAATTTTGTCTGATTCTGTAGGTAATCAACTTGGAGGTCAGTCCTAGCATCATTATCATCCCTCTTTTGCCAACCTAAGGACAACCAGGCACTTGGAGAAGCCCTTTGCATGCTAGTGCAGTTTTGCTAGACTTTGTCATTTTGTACTAATGTTTTGTGGCCTGAAGTCGATTTGTATCTAATGTTTGTTATATGCCCAATCTCTGGGCTGGACTTGTAAATGTGTATATAACTTAATCTCATATGTATGTTCACTAGATGTTTAATTCCGAGTCGTGGTCCTGGCATATTTGTAGTAGCTCGATGGATGTGTCTGCATGTTATTCTATTATATTAACACTTCCGTTCAGACCCCAGATATTTTTATATAGCAGGATAAGTGTCTGTTTCTGGGTAGGTCATGCCCGAAATTTTAGGGGCAAGTTTGGGGCGTGACAAGTGGTATTAGAGCACGAGTTGCTATCTCACACACGGATCCATTGAGCTTCAGGATGTCTAGAAAGATGTAGGCATCATGTAGTAAAGGAAGATTGATAGCAACGTTAAATGTTTTCTGCTAACGCTAATGGTGATGATCAATGTCTATTGTATTCTTTTGTGTATGTTGTAATTGATTATTTTGTAGACTATGGTGAGAACAAGGACCGAAGATCTGGAAGATGCTACCTCAGCACGGTTGGACAGGATGGAAAGAATGATTATGGAAATGGTAGAAACTCTACGACAACAACAACAGCCACAGCCGCCACCACCACTAGTACTCCCACCTATAGTGCAAGATATTCACGTTGAGGACCGTACTATTACACTTACAAAAGAGTTTAAAAAGATGAAACCACCATCGTTTAAAGCAGGAATTGAACCAATAAAGGCTGAGGCATGGGTGTTAGGGATAGAAAAATTGTTCGAAGTTTTCCCTTGTACTGAAGTTCAAAAGGTGTAACTTGCTGCTTTCATTCTTGAAGATGAAGCACGGAGGTGGTGGATGCTTACAAGAACAATGCATCAGGGGTTGACATGGGACATGTTCTTGGCGTTGTTTTATGATAAATATTTTCCCCAGAGTATGCGAGACAAGAAGGTGACCGAATTTGAAACATTGAGACAAGGAAACAAAACTGTTGCTGAATATGAAGCTCAATTCGCGGAACTAGCCTGGTTTGCACCTCACATGGTAGATATAGAATATAAGAAGGCGCGGAAATTCGAATGAGGGTTGAGGGGTATTATTATGGACCGAGTTAATGTGTTGAAGTTGCCTACCTACGTTGATGTGTTAGAAAGGGCTGTTATAGCAGAAGGGAATATTGCTGCTCAGACTCGGATTTCTGAATGGAAAGGAAAGAGGCAGAACAACCAATGGTTCAAGGGGTCAACTACTCCACTAAACAAGAAGCAAAATTCAGGGACCTCCAGCACTACTACTTCTCCTCAAAATTCAGCTCCTGTGTGTCCAGCTCCTGTGTGTCCAGAATGTGGATGGAGGCATCGTGGGATTTGTCACCGATTGTCTGGAGCATGCTTTCAATGTGGCAAAACGGGTCATTTGATAAAAGACTGTCCGCAAAAGAATCAACAAATTGGTAATAAGGCCGCCACAAGCTTAGCAAGGTCTACACCGGCTCCTAATGCTAAGTCAGCTGCTAAACCTGCTAACAATAAGGACACTATGAGACAAGGCAGGGTATTTGCGTTGGTTCCAGGAGATGTACAGAATGCAACAACTGTGGTGTCAGGTACATTTATGGTTCATGGTCATTCTGCTTACGTCTTATTTGATTCTGGCTCTACCTGTTCCTTTGTGTCAAAATTATTTGCGAAAAATTTAGATAAACTTGAAGAAGAATTGACTTATGTGCTGTGTGTATCTTCACCTATGGGAAATTCCATGATCTGTACCTCTGTATATTCTGTTTGTGTACTTCTAATTGGGGATGTCCGTGTATATGCTAATCTCTTACCACTTGATATGACTTCTTTTGATATTATTCTGGGAATGGATTGGTTGGGTGAATATGGTGCCACTATAGACTGTCTAACGAAGTAAATCAAATTCCACCCTCCGGGGCAATCAGAATCTACTTTTCAGGGATAGGGAGTAACTTCTCCACCGTATGTGATTCCCGCAGCAAGGGCTTGTAAATTACTTCAGAAAGGGTGTCAGGGGTACTTATGTAGTGTTTTGGAAGGGCCAATAATGAATGAGAATACTAATACGATCCCAATTGTCAGTGAATTTTCGGACGTCTTTCCGGAAGAATTGCCAGGAGAATTAGTGGACCGTGAAATCAAGTTCACGATTGAAGTGTTACCGGGAATCCAACCCATTTCTAAAACCCCGTATCGAATGGCACCAGCAGAAATGAGGGAGTTGAAGACTCAGTTGCAAGATTTACTGGATAAGGGGTTTATCCGCTCGAGTGTTTCTCCGTGGGGTGCACCAGTCCTGTTTGTGAAAAAGAAAGACGGAACACTCCGATTATGTATAGACTACCGGGAGCTTAATAAAGTAACAATCAAGAATAAGTACCCATTACCGCGGATTGACGACTTGTTTGATCAGTTACAAGGAGCACAAGTCTTCTAAAAAATTGACCTACGGTCCGGGTACCATCAATTAAAAGTTAAAGCTGGTGATGTTGAGAAAACAGCATTTCGAACCCGATATGGTCACTACGAATTTCTGGTTATGCCCTTTGGGGTCACTAACGCACCCGCGACATTTATGGATCTGATGAACCGTGTCTTCAAACCTTATCTAGATGAGTTTGTAGTGGTCTTTATTGATGATATCCTTATTTACTCAAAGAATGCAGAGGCTCATGAAAATCATCTTCGTTTAATTCTTCAAATCCTCTGAGAAAAGTAGTTGTACGCAAAGCTAAAGAAGTGTGAATTCTGGCTACGTGAAGTGGCGTTTCTGGGGCATGTTATAACTAAGGAAGGAGTCTCTGTTGATCCAAACAAGATTGAGGCGATCGTGAATTGGCCGACTCCAACGAATGTGACTGAAGTGCGTAGTTTTATGGGGTTAGCTGGATATTATCGGAGATTTGTTCAGGATTTTTCCAAGATTGCTGTACCACTCACACAGTTGACTAAAAAGGGAGTTGCATTTGAATGGTCGGAATCGCGAGAATCTGCTTTTCAAGAATTAAAAATGAAGTTAACTACAGCTCTGGTCCTTGCACTACCATCTGGTACTGAGGGATTTGTGATTTACAGTGATGCTTCACATAAGAGACTTGGTTGTGTGCTTATGCAAAACGGAAGGGTTATCGCTTATGCCTCTCGACAGCTTAAATCTCATGAGAAGAGTTACCCCACGCATGATCTTCAACTAGCCACAGTAGTTTTTGCTTTAAAGATTTGGCGGCATTATCTGTATGGGACTACATGTGACATTTATACCGACCATAAAAGTCTCAAATACCTTTTTACCCAAAAAGAGTTGAATATGTACCAGCGGCGGTGGTTGGAACTTATTAAGGATTATGATTTACAGATCCACTATCATCCTGGTAAAGCCAACATGGTGGCAGACGCACTTAGTCGGAAAAATGTGGGAAATTTGGCAAGTCTACTGACAGAGAAAAAGGAGTTGATAAGTGAGCTGAATAAGATGGGGGTCGACTTGGTGATACGTGGTCAAGAAGCAACAGTGGCAACAATGATGGCCCAACCGACATTACTTGAGGAGATTAAATTACGCCAAATGGAGGATGGAGCTCTAAAGAAGATATGTGATGAAATGGAGACAAAATCGAAACTGGGGTTCACTTTGACAGATTCTGTGCTTAAATTTCAAAACCGAGTATGTGTTCCTAATGTGTTAGAACTTAAACGGAAATTGATGTAAGAAGCACATGCCTCAAGAGTTACAATGCATCCAGGAAGTACCAAAATGTACCAGGATTTGAAACAAAATTTTTGGTGGCCAAGTATGAAAAGAGAAATCGCGGAGTTTGCCTCTAAATGTTTGCAATGTCAACAAGTAAAAGCAGAACATCAAAAACCAGCAGGATTATTATAACCCCTTCCAATCCCGGAATGGAAATGGGAACATCTGACCATGGATTTTGTTGTAGGCTTACCACGGACACCTTGAGGGATGAATTCTATATGGGTCATTGTCGACCGATTGACAAAGTTTGCCCACTTCCTGCCTGTGAAGACCCAGTATAATGCAGATAAACTTGCTGTGATTTATGTGAATGAAATTGTAAGGCTTCATGGTGTTCCGATCTCAATTGTGTCAGATAAAGATCCAAAATTTGTTTCAAGATTCTGGCAAAGTCTACAGAATGCAATGGGTACAGAATTAAAGTTTAGCACAGCTTTCCACCCTCAAATAGATGGACAATCCGAGAGGACAATTCAGACGCTAGAGGATATGCTTCGAATGTGTGTTTTGGATTTTTAGGAAAGTTGGGAAACTCATCTGCCGTTGGTTGAGTTTGCGTATAATAACAGTTACCATTCGAGTATTGAAATGGCACCCTATGAAGCTCTGTATGGAAGACCGTGTCGTTCTCCCGTGTGTTGGGCTGAGGTTGGAGATAGGCTATTGTTAGGGCCAGAGATTGTCCAGTTGACAACTGAAAAGGTTAGAATTATTCGAGAAAGATTGAAAACTGCCCAAAGTAGACAGAAGAGTTATGCAGATAGCCGGCAAAGGAATTTGGAGTTGGACGTGGATAGTCATGTTTTTGTGAAAGTTACCCCAATGAAAGGACATCCAAGATTCGAAAAAAGGGGTAAACTAACACCCCGATATGCTGGTCCCTTTCAGATCTTAGAAAAAGTGGGTCCAGTAGCCTACCGAGTTGCCCTTCCGCCGCATATGAGTCAGATTCATAACGTGTTCCATGTTTCTATGCTTCGAGGATACCTTCCAGATCTGTCACATGTCATCGATTATCACCAAGTTGTGTTGACTGACAAATTAACATACGAGGAAAAACCAATTCAAATTTTGGACCGTCAAGTGAAACAGTTACGGAACTGAGAAATTCCAATGGTAAAAGTGGAGTGGCAAGAGCATTACGGAACCGAGGCAACTTGGGAAAAGGAAGATGAAATGCAACACCAATATCCGCATCTATTTCCGCCCTAAGGTAAAAACAAGTTTGGAGGACCAAACTTATTTAAGGGGGGGAGAGTGTAATAACCCGACCCTCGTACATGATTCTGGTATCTTTTCAGCCCTTTATTTTGTGCTTTTGCATGCTCATTGTGAAACTCTATGTGAAATTATGTTGAATTAAGTGAAACTTGGAAATATGAGTCCCTATCTGTTGAATAAGGAAATTATCTGTCGCACTTAAACTGTTCGAATCAGAAATTGGAAGCCTTAACAGCTTAATAATCTGAAATTAATTATATATCTGTGATCAACATAATTTTTAGGTAATATTAAGCATGTTTGCGAAATTTCAATTTGGGGACGATTAAACGATTGAATTTTGTCTTATTCATATATTATATAAATCTATATATCTATGTGCCATGCTCTTTAAATTTTGACTTGGAAGCTCACTCTCAAAATATCTCCTGTGTACAACCTAGAAGAGGAAAGTTAGAGAGAGTTGGAGAGAAAGTCCTTCAAGTGAAAGATTGGGAAAATTTTGTGAAGATTGTCTAATTTGAACTTAAGGTATGAAAAATTACTTTATATAAACTCTCTCTTGATCTTGGGTGAGAATTCTCCTTTCGTTGGAAAAGTTAAGGTAGATGTTGTAGGTTCTATGTGATGATTATATGTTTTAAGAACCAAATTGAGTTATAGGAGGGAAATCTACATCTTGCTTCCTTGCTATCTCATGAGAATACTCAACTATGTGTTTGAATTATAAGCCTAGATGGCTCTATATGTATGTGGATAAATAAACCTAAAATAATGGGACCTTTGGAAAGGTTTATGGTTGATTATGAGTATGAATTCAAGTGATTGAGGGTTTAAGAATTGTTGTGATTAATTTATTATGTGATTTAGAACCTTATTTTGATGTTAAATCTATCTACCTTGAGACCTTGTTTTGTGTTTTCAAAGATGGGGTTTTGTATGAAAGTTGGGCTGCCAAACAGGGGCCAGGCCGCACGTGCAGAGGTCGTGGCCGCACGTGCGGAGAAGAGGGAAATAAACAGGAAAGCATACTGTTTTTGGCCGCTCGAGCGGTGGAGGGGGACCGCACGTGCGGTACATGTCCGCACGAGCGGAGGGTATGGCCGCACGTGCGGCCCAGGTTGGAAATTCTGTTCGCTTCGTTTTACGTGCTTAACCCTCAGCTCTTTTCAGAATTTGTGTTTGATACCTGTTTATGATTGTACATGCAATTGAAGTGTAAAAATGTAAGAAATGGGTTAAAGGAAAGAAGAAACTAATATGTGTTATCTGTGTGTGTAGGACACACCACCGGAGGAACCACCGCTCCGCAACAACACTGCGAGTAATAGTACACGGAATGTACATTTATTTACCGTTAATATCTATTATGACTATTCTGTTTTCTGGTAGACAAGACATTAACATATGTATTGATCGGAACTTGGTGACAATGTAAGGTTGATTACATTTCTGTATATTTCTGCGCCGAAAGGCTGTTCAGTATATTTCTGGGCCGAAAGGCTGTTCTGTATATTTCTAGGCCGAAAGGCTGTTCAGTATACTTCTGGGCCGAAAGGCTGTTCTGTATATTTCTAGGCCGAAAGGCTATTCAGTATACTTCTGGGCCGAAAGGCTGTTCTGTATTTCTGGGCCGGTAGGCCATTCTGAAAGTAAAACAATATCAGACTCACTACTTGGATTTCATTTTTGTGAATGCACTGTTATGCATTGTGGTTAAAGTTGGTTATTAAACTGCTTAAGTACTATTATTCACTGAGCTTGTCTCACCCTGTAATTTTGTCTGATTCTGTAGGTAATCAACTTGGAGGTTAGTCCTAGTATCATTATCATCCCTCTTTTGCCAACCTAAGGATAACCAGGCACTTGGAGAAGCCCTTTGCATGCTAATGCAGTTTTGCTAGACTTTGTCATTTTGTACTAATGTTTTGTGGGCTGAAGTCGATTTGTATCTAATGTTTGTTATATGCCCAATCTTTGGGCTGGACTTGTAAATGTGTATATAACTTAATCTCAGATGCATGTTCACTAGATGTTTAATTCCGAGTTGTGGTCCTGGCATATTTGTAGTAGCTCGATGGATGTGTCTGCATGTTATTCTATTATATTAATGCTTCCGTTCAGGCCCTGGATATTTTTATATAGCGGGATAAGTGTCTGTTTCTGGGTAGGTCATGCCCGAAATTTTAGGGGCAAGTTTGGGGCGTGACAAGATATCCCCCGAGCACTTTGGACTAGAGGTCGCTGACTCCATCGATCTGAGGATTTGGTTGACGGATAACCAGTGTTTTATTCTCTACCCCCGGTTATCAGACGAAAGTCGAGAAGACGCAGTGTGTCTGAGCAGAGATCGCCCGAGCAGTGGTCGACCCTACCAGTGGACACTCAGGTTGAGGTCTTAATTTTCACTACAGAGAGGGAATATATATCAGTAATTCAAGCAAAACAAAGCAGTATGACAAGCTTAGAGGAGATGGTACGCCAGCTCCAGGAGAGCATGAAAGTTATGCAGCAAGATGCTGTCCGACAAGCGGAATTCACCAAGCAGCAGGGCACGGTTATGACTGCACAAGCAGAGTTAATCGTAAGGCTACAGCAGTAAGCCGGGGCATCTGCTTCACATCAAGCCCCTCTCCCACCAAGGGTTCCGATACCTGAGGAGACACCAAATGTTCAAAATGTCCAAGAGGATACAGACATTCCAACGGGGCCGGCTCTGCCCCCGATCCCACCGCAACTATCCAAGGCGCCCACGCTTATCAATGCACCCGACTCTCCCTTCGAGTTCGAAATAGACCCCACAGCACTGAAGCTGAGTAAGTTGGAAAAGATGTTTATGATATCCCAAGGAGTCAAGTCCATCCTCGACATTGAGGACGGATATACGGACGTAGCTGTGACGCTGCCAGACCGGTTCAAAATGCCACAAATTGACCGATTTAATGGGTCTGGTGACCCCATGGTGCACCTGAGGTTGTTTTCAGATATCTTAAGGCCGATGGGCCTCACCAGACTACAGAAGCTGTCTTTGTTCGGCCGAACCCTGTCAGGTGTAGCGGCCATCTGGTATGCCAAATTAGAAGATGACGTCAAGAGAAACTGGGATGAGATGGCCGAGGCCTTCATTGCACGATATTCGTATAACACATAAATCGAGATTACGACTCGTGATCTCGAGACGATAAGGCAGGAGCCTAAGGAGAGCTTTTCAGAGTTCGTAACCAGATGGAGGGCCAAGGCCTCGATGATGACCCTAAGGCCCACGAACAAGGATCAGATTGGAATGATTGTGCGCAATCTCCTGCCTAAATTGATGCAGAAGATGATCGTGCTCCCCTTCCCTACCTTTTCAGATCCGCATGAGATGGGAGTACAGATTGAAGATGCCTTGAAGCAGGGCTTAATTGATAACGACCGGGAGCAACCCAGAAGAACTTTCAATCGCAACAACAATGTTGGCCCGAGTGGTGTTACAACTGCAAGAACCTCAGAAGTGAGTGTGGTCACCACCATTCCCCCTCCCCCTCCAAGGACCATGGCAGCTACGCCATTCTTCGGCGCGTCCGGAAGCAATACACAAACAGCCAAATACCAACCCAAAAGCCAAAGAGCCTTCGCCCCACTATACATGCCCTTGTCCAAGGCTTTAGGGGTTTTAATCAGAAAGGGGCACCTGAAACCCCTAGAGCCACGGCCATTACCGGAAAAACTTCCCCCTACCCAAAACCCAGCCAAATATTACGCATTTCATCAACAGCACGGTCATGACATCGACCAATGCTACCGATTACGTCATGAGATTCAACATCTCATCGATAATGGGGTTATCCTGCCTCCAGAAAAACCCAATGTCACAACCAACCCTCTCCCTCCGCACAACCAAGCTCCACCGCCCAAACATATCAACTTCATCCAGACTGGGGTCGTGTCTTATGATCCTAGAATTTACATCACTCCTTCCCACCTACCTAAGCTGGAGGTGTTCCTTCCCGATTGCACTGACTTGTGCATGTTGGACATCTCTAGAACCCAACCCAAACCAATGGCGGTGACTGTCGAAGACAGAGCAGAGGAGATTGCAGAGGAGGATGGGATTGTTGAGTCAAGGTTTGAACAGTCTGGGAGTCTCGCTGAGGAAGCCTACAATCCGAGTAATTACATTCTGTCAGCAGGCTGGGCTAGGCCAAGTGTGGAATTGCCAGAGATGGCAGAGCTGTGTGTGATCCAGGGGGATAGATTTGAGCAAGGGGCAGGTGATCTGGCAGTTGTGGGAGAGGACTTTGCCAACCTCCAGTTTTTCAATGACCAAGATCCAGGGGACCCGACAGTCAACTAGTTTGATTATGAGGAATTGGCAGAGGCTACCGGGTGGCTGGATGATCAACCGGATGTTGTGAAAGAATTCCAACCAGAACAGGGCCTGGCTGGGGCGGGAATACCAGTTGTGGTCGGAAGGGCCGGAAGTTAAAATGAATCGTCGGAAAGTGCCGGTGTCAAGAATTTCGCTCAGGATTGGAGCATTTTGAATATAGGAATTGATGAACAACCAGTTGTACTGACACAGTTAGAAAAGGAGAGGTTTGAGGATTCTGAGAGAATCAGGAAAGCTAAGGCCCGGGTGGGGACTGAAACTGTTGTGTGCACAGAGACAGAGAATGCTGCGAGCATATGGATGGAGCGTACTGTGAGTACGAGAACGATCATACCGGAGCCGGACAGGCGTCTGTCGACTGCCGATGGGATGTGGGGGGAAGACGATGACCTATGTCTTGTCCACACGGACGAGGGTTGGGAAAGTAACCAACCAGATGATACTTGGTATATCGGTGAGGTCGATCATATGATGAGAAGCCGGCGGTATTTCAAGCCCCCGCACCTAGACTAGCCGGAGGCATCTGGGAAGGATAGGGAAGCGGAGAAGCAGAAAGAAAAGCAACTTGAAGATGAGGCCGTCTTGAGACAGTTAAAGAAGATACAAGCAGACATCTCCATCTGGGGACTGCTTATGGCATCGCGAGTGCATCGACAAGCTGTCTTATTGGCCATGGACAAGGCCAAGCTCTCTATAGACACCACGCCCGAACAGCTGGTGGGCTTGGTTTTTTCGGGAGGAGCTACCCCGATGTTGACCTTTTCTGACAAAGAACTGCCACCTGAAGGTGTAAATCACAACAAGCCATTCTACATCTCTGTGGAGTGTAGAAACAAATGGATACCCGTGGTGCTTGTCGACATAGGGTCCGCCATCAATGTGTGTCCAGCAAGGACCGCCTATGCAATCGGTTTGAAGACCGCGGACTTTGTGCCAACAACCCAGGTGATTCGGGCATACGACAACACAAGCAGAGAAGTCATGGGGACAGCGAAAATTCAGACTAAGGTTGGGCCGGGGCAGCATGAAATTGACTTTCACATCCTAGAGGTTCCCGCCACTTTCAATCTACTCTTGGGGCGGCCGTGGCTGCATTAAGTGAAGGCAGTTTCTTCTACCTTGCATCAAATGGTGAAATACCCCCATGGAAAGGGAGTAGCCGTTGTTTTTGGGAATTCATCGATCCATCCACCGCCGGAGGTGTCTACACCAGTCCTAGAAATTAAGCACGGTATGGAGGATGTGTTCTTATCCGGTTTTACTCTGGCTGAGGCCCGGGTTGTGCAGAACATCTTAGCTGTTAATGAGGGGGTGTATGTCAGTGTTCAATCAGTATACCTCATGAACAAGCTTCAGCACATCCCCGGGATGGGATTGGGAAAGAGCGGCCGGAAGGGCGTCGCAGCATTGGCCGAGGTGCCACATAACCCACATACCTTTGGCTTGGGTTATCTGCCCACCGAAGAGGATTGGATAAGGAAGGGTAAGGAGATGGCTGGGAGAGCTAGAGCAAAGAAGGCGGGGAAGCCTTTTGACTTAATGCACTGGCCCATTCAGGGTACCCTAAACGGACGCTTTGTTCGGGAGGGGGAGGACTTTCCGTTTTGTGGCTTCCCAGAGCCGTGGCTGAACACGGAGAGAAAGCGCATGCCAGGGTTTGAGATCTTCTTTGATCTGCAGTTATCCGGGGATGACGTTGCCGAAGAGCGGACGAACCTATTGGTTGAGGCGGAGCAGAGTAAGAAAGTGCAGTTTGAGGACACTGGAAATGGAATGGGGGTAGCACTGGCATGTCTACTTTCAGATCCTCCGGCCAAACAGAAGTGCTTGGGGGATAACTTTTCGGTATGCATGATCGGGAATGGAACGGTTGCGGACCTACCAACAACTATTTTGGATGCATCTATCGCACCTTCTCTCATTTGGCAGTATGAAGAGGGATTTTTGTCAAGCAGCGCCGGGTCAGGTAGTGAGCCAGAATCTGATTCCACCGAGTCTTGTGAGTCGGAATCAGGTTCCAGCTCAACTGAGTCTGAGTCTGGTATTCCTGGGGGTGATAACCCGGATGCCACAGTCCTGTCCAGGTCGTCTTTTTCTTTCTCTTTTGAGTCTGTTGTAACAAAAAAATCGGACGGTTCAGAAGCACTTAATGAGACTGATGTGGATGTGGTTTCTGAGTACTTTTATGTGCCTTTGGTTTATTGCTTGAATCAGGACTTTCAAAATTTTGACAAAAACGACGAGGAAGAAATTCCTCCGGTTTTGCAACGATTAATTAATCAAGAGCAGGAAAGATTTGTTAAGCCTTTAGTTGATGAAATCACTACTGTGAATGTTGGTACTGAGAAGGACCCGTGGCTAGTCCAGATCGGGTCCACGTTGTCTTCGGAGGAACGCGAGCGCTTAGTCGCCTTATTAAAAGATTTCAAAGATGTTTTCGCGTGGTCCTACGAAGACATGCTTGGAATCGATCCTAAGATTGTACAGCACTGGATCCCTCTTGACCCCGAGGCCCGACCCATCAAGCAAAAACTCAGAAGAATCCGCCTTGACTAGGCCATCAAGATTAAGGAAGAGGTCACCAAGCAAATCGACGCAGGGTTCTTGCTGGTATCCGAATACCCGACTTGGTTGGCCAACATTGTTCCGGTGCCGAAGAAGGATGGCAGGATCAGGGTATGTGTGGATTTCAGGGACTTGAACAGAGCTAGTCCGAAGGACGACTTTCCCTTGCCGTATATTGATGAGTTAGTGGATTTCACAACGGGGCATGCTTTGCTCTCGTTTATAGATGGCTTCTTAGGCTATAATCAGATAGTAATGGCACCTGAAGACTGGGAAAAGATTGCATTCACCACCCCGTGGGGGACATACTGCTACAGAGTAATGCCGTTTGGGTTGAAGAATGGTGGAGCTACATATCAACGGGCTGCGACCACAATATTGCATGACATGATCCACAAAGAGGTTGAGGTGTACGTGGACGACATGATTGTCAAGTCCAAAGAAAGAGAGGGCCACTACACCGCCTTGTAAAAGTTCTTCCAAAGGATCAGAGAATTTCGGTTGCGGCTGAATCCTCAGAAGTGTACGTTTGGTGTTACAGCGGGAAAAATGCTGGGGTTTCTGATTACACAAATGGGCATTGAAGTTGACTTTTCCAAAATCAAGGCCATCTTAGAAATGCCACCACCAAGGACTGAAAAGGAGGTGCGAGGCTTTCTGGGTAAAGTGCAATTCATAAGACGATTTATCTCAAAATTAACCTTGACTTGTGAACCATTTTTTGGTCTCCTAAAGAAAGGAACGAAGTTCTAGTGGGACGGCCGATGCCAAGCTGCTTTTGAACAGATCAAAGAGTACTTATAGAACCCACCCGTGTTGTCACCGCCAGAGCCCGGGAGACCGTTGATATTGTACTTTTCAGTGACTGAGACTACAATGGGTTGCATGCTCGCGCAAGAATCAGAAGACAAGGTGAAGAGAGCCATCTATTACCTCAGCAAGAAGATGCTAGAGTATGAGACCCGTTACACACTGTTGGAAAAGGCTTGCTTAGCCTTGGTATGGGCTACCAGGAAGCTGCGGCACTACCTGTTAGCTCACTCTGTAATGTTGGTTTCACGACTGGATCCCATTAAATATCTTTTCGAGAAACTGGCACTCACGGGTAGGCTAGCTCATTGGTTGCTGTTGCTTTCCAAATTTGATTTGAAGTATGTGACGCGTAAGTCAGTCAAGGGAAGAGCAGTAGCAAAATTTTTAGCCAATCATCCAGTGGAAGGAGGGGAAGCAGTTGAGTACTTATTCCCAGATGAGACCATTGTACATATTGAAGATGAAACTTGGGCGATGTATTTTGACGGAGCGTCAAACCAGTACGGATATGGGATAGGGGTGTTGCTAATAGCACCCGATAATTCCCGTATCCCTTTAGCCTTCAAACTCTGATTCAAAGTCTCAAACAACGAAGCAGAATATGAGGCGTGCATTGCCGATTTAGAAGCAGCCCTGGAACTAGGGGCAAAACGGTTGGACGTCATCGGGGACTCAAACCTTGTTGTGTCTTAAGCAAAAGGAGACTGGAAAGTCAAAGAGGAAAAGATGATAATGTATCACCAAACCCTGGACCTATTAATTCCTCGATTTGAGAAGCTAAACTTCGCTCATCTATTAAGAGAGAACAACAGGTTCGCAGATTCACTAGCAACTCCATCTTCCATGATAGACATCCCATTTGGAGTCCGGATGCGCCCGATCATCATTGACCAGAAGTTTGCGCCGGCATACGAATCAATTGCTGCCATAGATGAGGTTCAGGACGAAAACCCCTGGTATTACGACATTTGGAATTTCTTGGAGAAGGAAGCATATCCGCCAGGGGTAAATGCCAAGGATAAAAGGGCAATCAGAAGAATGGCCATTCAGTTCATCATTTGCGGAGGTAAATTGTATAAAAGAGGTCATCTGGAAATGCATAAGCTGTGCGCTGAAGCTGAAGAATCAAAACGCCTGATGGAGGCCATCTATGGAGGGGAATGCGGAGCACATGTGAACGGGGTAATGCTAGCGCAGAAAATCCTCAGACAGGGTTACTACTGGTCCACCATGGAGGAGGATTGTATAAGTTTTGTTCGGCGATGCCACAAATGTCAGATCCATGCAAACTGTATGAACATCCCGCCGTCGAAGCTGTACAATATGACTTCGCCATGGCCATTTTCAGTTTGGGGAATTGACGTGATCGGGGCTGTTACTCCAAAAGGATCGAATGGGCATGAGTTCATCCTAGTCGCGATAGATTATTTCACGAAGTGGGTTGAGGCCCAGTCTTATGCGGTGTTGAAGGCGTCACACGTTGCAACTTCATCAGGAACAACATCATCTGTCGCTACAGGGTCTTGAACGAGACCATTTCAGATAATGGTTCCCACTTCAAAAAGGAAGTGATTGACTTGTTGGAAAAATACAACGTGGCTTTTCATAAGTCATCCAGTACCGGCAGCAAACCAATGGAGCGGTCGAGGCCGCCAACAAGAATATTAAACACATATTGCAGAAGATGGTGGAAACCTACCGGGATTGGCCAGACAAACTGCCTTTGCTCTGTGGGGGTACCGGACTTCAATTAGAACTTCTACTGGGGCGACCCCGTACTCATTAGTTTATGGGATGGAAGCCGTTCTACCTATTAAAATTGAGGTTCCGTCTTTAAGAGTACTGGCTGAGTGCCAGATAGCCGAAGCAGATTGGCAATAGAGCAGATTTGAAGAACTCATGCTTTTTGACGAGCGCAGACTGAAAGCACTGTACCACGTTCAAGGCTATCAGCGCAGAATTGCCAGGGCTTTTAACAAGAAAGTTAAGTCCAGGAATCTAAAAGAAGGAGATTTGGTGCTCAAAGACAACTGAGCTCCCATTCACGACCCCAGAGGCAAGTTCAGACCCAATTGGACTGGTCCCTACATCATCAAGTCTATCTGGTTAGGTGAAGCTGTGGTTCTGATGGATCTAGATGGCCTAGAGTTCTCCCAACTGATCAACATAGACAAGTTGAAGAAATATTACCCCTGAGAGGCTCGCTAGGCCGAAAACCCGAAAGGGCGACCTAGGCAAAAATTAGAGCATTGAAAAATTAGAAAATATAAAAACTGAGCTCGCAAGGTTGAAAACTCACAAAAGACGGCCTTGGCAAAAGTTAGAGCGTAAAAGGAGAGTGAAAATACTCGAGTGAACCTCAGCCTGAACTACGTAAGGCTTGATTCCTATCTTTGGGATACGTAGGCAACTTCATCCTGAAGTTCAGCCATAAACTTTTCCCCGATCAACTTTGTCCATTTGATCATCTCGGCCATCTTTGTCTATTTAACATTCAAGAGTTCGGTTATGATCTCCGGTGCAGTGCCCTTCAGACTAGGGGCAACTTTCCATTGTTGTGCGGTACTGCGGTGCTATTCAGACTAGGGGCAACTTTCCAGTTGCAGGGATCCGGGGTTGTGCATCTCAATGACAGATTTTAGGCGTGTCCAGTTCTGATCCATATCGAAAATGGTTTTTGAAAATTTTTAATAAAAGTTGACTTTGTTCAAATTAATCTTTTTACAACTTAGACCATTTTTGGACCAAAGCAGAAAATTTCCAGTACCCATAACCTTTAATTTCATTGATTTCAATAGAGAGTTCTCCTGCTCTTGCATACAAGTTGAAGTTGCTTTTTATTGCATTCATAAAGAAAACTTGAAAGTACTAATAAAGCAATAAATTCGGGGCATAGATAAGTCAGGTGTCCCTGTGCCCCCTCCCAGAGCTGATCGAAGCCTCTGATGCCAAGTTGGGCCCAATCTGTGCCTCTTCATTAAGCCAATCTATGCACTCATCAGACAAAGTACAACTAAAAGTGGGAGCGGGGGCCAGGAGTTCTCTAGCCCCCCATGCTATAACATGCCGAGCAAGCTGTGCACCTCGAACCGGGAATGCAGCAGGATACTCTATCCCCTCTGGCGGGCAAGTATGATCATGGCCAAACTGACGCTGGAACTGAAACGGGAAGTAGAACACACAGTGGGTTAAGCCAATCAACTGAATCCCAGTCTGCCGGGACATGTTGTAGCCCATCGCCGGTAGGTTAAGCCAAGGGCACTGCCAAGCAATGCGATCTGCAGACAAACTGCACATCTAGTCAAACCACCAGCCTTCATCGAGGGCATCGACCAGACGACGTCGGAAGAAGTAGCCGCGAGCTGAGTAGGCCGGGCAAGAGTCCACAACCTGCAACTTATCCATCAACCACACCTGGGAAGGGATGAAAAATGAGAGAATAAAGAATAGAGAGATGTACGATGTGAGAAAAGTAAGAAAAGGGTTTTGTGAGAAAAATCGAGCTTGAGGGCCGAGTGGTGTGAGCAATGTATATGTGAGATCGGGTGGGAAACATTACCTGCAGTAATAGTGGACTCCCCGCAAATCTGGTTGTCTCTCGGCGATAAAAGGCATCCAAGCCCATCAACGTCTCAGCCAAAGTCATGGCAATGCAGCCCTTGCCCTCCTTCAAGCCTTGGGCAACCTCAATCATCCGGACGCTAGACCCTCCGGAGCCCGAGACAAACAAGAAATGAGATAACATGCACAAACAGAGGGCATGTCACCGAAAGCCTTGCCAATGATGGTCACTGTGGTCGCCGGCATCAGAAAACCGACAAATCTAACTCGGAACATCCAACATTCCGTCACAAATCAAAGATCGAGCGTCGTGCATAGTAAGTCCACACATTCATCCTAAGGCTTGGGCGTGACCAAAGCGAAGCTGAGGTAAGATTTCCTCATCACGCTCGGATTCCATCAAAGCTTGGAAGTCTTCGAAGGTAAGACACACCTCTTGCCCGCCAAAGCTAAAGACATGTGTTACCGGATTCCAAAACCTTGCCGCGGCGTGGAGAAATGGAAAGTGCAGCGGAGTGCGACTCAGCATGAATAGTGCATTCATACCAAAACCTCGGAAGTTCAGCTTTTCCGAGCCGTCCAAGTTGGCAATCCGAGCTGCGAGATTTTGGGCAAGAAACTTTTCCATTTGGAGCAAATCAGTATGGAATTGAGAAAAACTACGAAGCTGATGCCTTTTGTAGGGGATAAGGTTGAGTGGAGGACAGATGTCAGCATTCTGCTGGTCTTTGCCATTTATGGCCGGCTGGCCAAGTATAGTGCCGACCGACCACAACTTTTGGCCTATTGATCAAATATGCTGGCCGATGGCCATTTCTTGAGGCCAATGGATTTCCCCTGTGGCCGGTGATATTCCTTCTTGCTCCCTAAGCTATTTACATGTTGAACATGCTGAGAATTTGGAGAATGCCACCGCTTCCGATGCCCTCCGATGATGATTTTTGCGGCGTCACGCCCATTTGCTTATCGAGTTGTTGTAAATTTGCTTATCGAGTTGTATTTCACATTCCTTAAGTCTTTGTGTTGCTTACCATGTTGTACTCACGCTCGGTTAACTTATCGAGTTTCTTTGTTTCGTTTATCGAGTTGTAAGTCAGTTCACTACCTGATTATTACGATGCAAGTGCTTAATTTTCAAACCAAGTTTAATTTCGTTCACATTGTTATGTGATACCATGCGATGCATAGAAAGCACAAATGTAACTCCTTCTTTCGAACAAGATAGTTGTTTCATTTCCCTTATGTGTTTTGCAAAAATATACACTTTCAAAAAAGTAAAACCTGCCTGAGGCAGTGCAATGTGCTTAAACTACCAGTAAAAAGGAAAGTAAAGCAAAAGAAGAGCAGGGCAGCAAAGTATCAGAATTGATACCGGTAACCTCCTCTTGCGGTCAATGCACCTCCCGCGCCCTTGTTCGGGTCAACTATGTGGTTTGGCACCTTCATTACTCAAGACAGTGCAAGGAAGTGCACTTTCGGAACATTAGTAGGCCTTCGAGGTGACCTCAAGCCGTGTCTTCTATGAGCGATGCTCGGTGCGTGTGAGGAACGTCCCTTCCCGTGTCCTTTTCGTATCTTGTGAATTCCACAAATCGCTTCAATTGTACTGTGTTGCAGTGCTTTGCATTTCAATTTCATGAATAACATGTCTTTACCATGCTTCAAGTTGAATCTGCCCCTTCAAGTTTCTTTCTATACACATTGCATGCGTTGTCGTGTTATGCTTTACTTACATGTGTTCAAGTTTCTTTCTATACACATTACATGCGTTGTCGCGTTATGCTTTACTTACATGTGTTCAAGTTTCTTTCTATACACATTGCATGCGTTGTCGCGTTATGCTTTACTTACATGTGTTCAAGTTTCTTTCTATACACATTGCATGCGTTGTCGCGTTATGCTTTACTTACATGTGTTCAAGTTTCTTTCTATACACATTACATGCGTTGTCGCGTTATGCTTTACTTACATGTGTTCAAGTTTCTTTCTATACACATTGCATGCGTTGTTGGGTTATGCTTTACTTACATGTGTTCAAGTTTCTTTCTATACATATTGCATGTGTTGTCGCGTTATGCTTTACTTACATGTGTTCAAGTTTCTTCCTATACACATTGCATGCGTTGTCGCATTATGCTTTACTTACGTGTGTTCAAGTTTCTTCCTATACACATTGCATGCGTTGTCGTGTTATGCTTTACTTACATGTGTTCAAGTTTCTTTCTATACACATTGCATGCGTTGTCGCGTTATGCTTTACTTACATGTGTTCAAGTTTCTTCCTATACACATTGCATGTGTTGTCGCGTTATGCTTTGCTTACATGTGTTCAAGTTTCTTTCTATACACATTGCATGCGTTGTCGCGTTATGCTTTACTTACATGTGTTCAAGTTCCTTTCTATACACATTGCATGCGTTGTCACATATTGCTCTACTCACCTGTGTTCAAGTTCCCCATCACACACATTGTACACATTGTCACGTGTTCTTTAGTTACATGTGTTTGTGCCTTCATAGCATTGTTATGCTTGCCCCAAATTGCATTGTTATGCGTCCTACTCGACTTCCGTTGTCACACACTTTCAATTGCATTGATTGCATACTACTAACAATATTGTACCAGTTAAGTTTTCTTTCTCTTTCAGGCACGATATTGTATGTATGGTTCATTTGAAGCTGGTGCAACCAGACGAACCACACAGGTATTGTATTCTCCGCGTGAAACGTAGCGAGAATTACACGATTCTCTTACATCCTTTCTACATTGTAGTGTAGTTGGATTTGCGTTTGCTTGCTTAAAACTGTTGCATGTTATGCTTCGTTACAGCTTTCTTTGCATGATCATAAGTTGTGCTCGGCTTCGTGCATTGTCAGTTGCATTTTACACCCGCCTTCGGGCGCATATCTTATCTGTAGCTTGTACGTTTGTCTAAGTCTTCGGCCTTGTCAAAAATAGGTCGTCTCTGGGCTTTGACACTCACTCTCGTCATTGTTATGACTTTCGAGTTCTGTCAAAAAGGGGCAACTGTAGACACCCCATTTTTGACCATCCTCAAGACTTGGACGTCACCGTTTGAACACTCGGTGATCATCCATGCTCGTGTTTGTTTTGAGTTCCCGGAGGTCTCGGCTACGCGCCTTGCTTCAGGATCTCTCAACTCGACTATTCTGTGGTTGGTTTTGCACCAAACACTTGTGTTTTTATTTTTGAGGTAGAGAGTGGCTTGTTAGCCCCCCCTAAGACGCATCGGCCGTGGTTTGAGGCCATCGGCCGTGTCTTCTTGATACCGGCCATTGGTGAAATAGTCCATTGGCCGGTCGGCAATATGAGTGGTCGACCGGCACTTTATTTTTCGGTGGCCTCATTTTCTGGCCGGTATCACTTTTTTTCCCTTTTAAGGAATAACACATGCCAACTGTGCCAGCTGGAGTGCACAAACCTGGCCGTCCATGCACGAGTGTGGCTGTTTTGCACCTTTTTGGTCTAGCTTCTTGAGGAAGCTTGGACCTTTGTCTTAGCTTCCTCAAGAAGCTTGGACACCTGTCCCAGCTTCCTAAGGAAGCCTTGCACCCTTCACTTAGCTTCCCTTAGAAGCCTTGACCCTTTAGGATATCTTCTCTTGGAAGCTTAGCCTTTCCCTTGGTCTATATAAGAGCCCCTCCTCTCTCCTTTGTTTTGGTTCAGAAATCCAGACCTAATACATACATATATCTGATATATCATCCTCTCTCTCTATATCTCCATCTCTCTCTTCATTTTGTGTGTGTTCTATAGCCTAAAAGTGTGTTTAGTT
Organism: Camellia sinensis; assembly: GCF_055761805.1. Taxonomy (NCBI): domain Eukaryota; kingdom Viridiplantae; phylum Streptophyta; class Magnoliopsida; order Ericales; family Theaceae; genus Camellia; species Camellia sinensis. The sequence goes on from NC_138963.1 coordinate 150,682,360, forward strand.
CATAGTATTGCACTAAAACACACACTATTACACCATACTTCGACTTTGGAAGGCATCGAGGGTTTGTTCTTGAGGTTTTGGACTGGTTTCGATCAGAAGAAGAGGGCTGCATTTGCTGTTCTTCAAGGATTCTCCAAGGGTAACACTTTTACTTTATATTCCCCAATCTTGCACTAGTCTTTTACCTATCTTGCTTACTGTTTTAGACTTTGCGTATAACTGAAAAAAGTCTTATATTTGCATGCTTAAGATACTTCATTAAGGTTGTTTTGGTGTTGGGGGTCGATCTCCCCCTCTAAGGCCTTGTTTGGCCCTTTTGGTGCCCTCTTTGCTAAGCTTTGGTTATTATTATGCGTTGACCTTCTCACCACTAAAATCCAGTGAATTTTCAGTGGTGAAGAAGAGGTTTTGAGTTCTTGCATAGGGGAGGGACACCCCTCTCCCCTTGTGTCTCTTTTGCTTGTGTTTAAGGCTTATAAAGGTAGCACGCATGCCTAGTTGTCTTTGGCTCTATTTCAGAGGTTTTTGGGTGTTTTTTGGTCATATTACACCTCTGTCCCATGTTGGTTTGTTGACCCTTTGCATGCATAATACACTTGCTTTGTATTCTCCCATTTTGCTTAGAAATGCATCTTGCCATTAGACCATCTTGCTTGCATTTTTTTGCCTAGCTTTGTGAAGTTTTTGGTCCTATTTTACCATGCTTGAGGTCTATTGGGTGTTGATTTGGTCATGCCTTTCATGCTTTGTATAGTCTCTTTGCATTCTAGCATGTTGGCATCGGGTGTGTGAGTCAATGGCATGCATTACCTTGGCTATTTCAGTGATTTGGACTCACTTATTATGTCATTTCAGACCATGTTTTGTGCTTACATGCTTGCGTTTGTTATCCTTTCAATGCCTTGAAGAGATGCGGTCTTATGCTCCATGTTTGAATCCTTGTGCATGCCTATGTGTTTGAGTCCTTGGGCTGCCATTCATGTAGGTTTTAGGGTGTATTTTGATGCATTAAAACTCTGTTTTTGGTTGGAAAGTCCATGCCATGTTTGGTGGGGGGGGGGGGGGAGGTGTAGAGTAATGCCCTTTTAGTGACCTTGAATGCCTTTGTTTTGATGCCCATTTCGTAGCATGCTTTTGGCCCTATCCCATACATGTTCTAGCCCTGTTTTGGAGTCCTCTAAGACTGTTTTAGGTCATTTTGGTCCATTGGGGTTTGATTAACATGGCCATGGTTTGACCCCTCTTGGTTGGCTTCAAGTTTGGATCATTGTTGCATGCCTTGCTTGCATGAATGGTTGATTTGGCATCTTCCTCTATGCATTTTCAGAGCTTAATATGTTAGCCTAGCATCCATGTTTTTCATCTTGTGAGTGCCCCCCTGAAAGCTGCCTTTCATGCCTTAGTCTTAGGCTCATTAGTTTGCATGCTTATTTTGCATGATTGGCATCATCATTTTAGTGCACTTTGGCCACTGTCTTGGGGAGGTGGCTGAGGTTCCTCCATCCTAGTGTAAGTCCGTGCATTTGTATCTTGTAGTATTCTCATTACGTTGTATGTTTGTTGCATCCTTGTAGCCAATGCATTGTTGCATGTTTACCACTTTGCCTAGTTGCCTAACTAGGTTGTATTGTAGCATTGCATGCTTGGCACATTGCACACTTGCATAGTAGCTTGCATTGCATTTGGCATGTTTTGTAACTAAGTCTTTTGTACACTTGAGACATGTTTGTATATATGCATTACATTGCTTGGTTTGGGGTGTCAAACCAAGCACGAAGATTGAGGAGTGTTTGGACTCAAGGTGACGTAACACGTCTCAATCCTCGGTCGCCGATGTCCTTGATCTCAATATGATAGGGTATTGGCACTCATTTGTTTGTTGCATGCATTTACATCAAGTTGCAAACTTGGCCTCTTAGGCCATCATGCATCGAAATGCACAATTGATGGCCCAAGGGTTGAGGCCCATGCTCCCTGGAGTTCATTGCATGATAGGGAGTGTGTCCATGCATACATTTGCTTGAAAATTCCATGCCATACACTGCTTGCCCTCGGCTGCTGTCAACTGCAGGTTTCAGTAGGAAGATTTGGCCGACCGGCAGTGTTAAGTGTCGACCGGCAAAGAATGTTTGGCCGAGAGCACAATGTTTAGCCGATAACCTCATTTCCATGGCCGGTGGCACTCCATTGCACTCAGAATGAAGTTCAAAGCAGTTCTGGAGACTTTCATAAATTTCAGAGGGGTGAGGCAGTGTAAACAGAGGCAACAATGCTATGGCAGCGAGTTTCCGGGCGAGACAAGTCAGGCATGCATCATTCACACATCCCGAGGTGGGGCTGTGGCTGCCTTCTTCCTGCATTTAATTTGTTAATTAATTATCGATTCTGTAATAATTAATTTAGTATTATTTATTCGGACTGTAATATTTATTCGGACCCTCCGAGTGAGGGCAATTGTGTAATAAGTGTGCGTGAGTGTGTGTATGCCTCCCACCCCCACGTCTTTCTTCCCTTTTATTTACTAGCTTTCGATGGTTAGTCTAGGGCATGTTTCAATTAGCATACAGTATGATAACATGTTTGCATCCATTCATTCGTTTTGCATGCACCGGGCTCGGTGCATCATTCTAATTGCATTTGTATTCCAATTCCAAATTGAATATGTGTTAGTTGTAGCATTTCACATGTCATTGTAGATTAGCCGAGCCCATCTTAGTTGCATTTTGCATGTGTTGCATTAACCATCTTAACATGAACTAGGATCATGCATATGATTACTAACTAGTTTCTATTTTGGCTCGGAGTACTCGGTAAGTTCTCATGCTTTAGCATCCTTGCATGTGTGAGTGTTTCCATGACAGCATACTTAGCATGAGGGTAACTGCTTATGTGATATAACTGCTTGAGTGCCTGTGGATGGATGTTGAATTACCTGAATTGGAATAATGCACTAAAACTGTGAGTTTTATACCCACTGGATAGTGGCAAAACCATCTTTTCTAAAGCCCACTTGAGGGTGGCAAAATCTGCATTTTAGCCTCCTTGCGAGTAGCAAACCATTTTCAGAACAAACATGAAATGTTTTGTTCTAATTTGGGCGATTTGGTCTATACTTGTTTGCTGTGCGCATAACATAGTAATTCTAGGCTAATAGCCGGAATAAGAGCATATAATGTTTTCAAAACAAGATATCATAGTTAATAGAGGCCGATCTTTGATCGGGCGAGCGGGGGTGCTCATAGCTGACCTTCCCTAATCGTACCCAAGTTCCCGAGCCGAGGCAACTTTGGTGATGACGGACACGTGGCCTTTGGCACCGAGTCAGGGTTTCCTAAATTCCCTCAAAATAAAATATTTAGGTGGCGACTCTGTATTTGGCAAAGCAGTCCATGTTTGGCACTTCTTTTCTAAAAATCTGTTTTCTCAAAACGATTTGCCAGATTCGGACTCCTTGGTTCAGATTAAGAACCGTGACAATTCGAGAGTCTGAACTATAGCATGGGGCCCACGTGCGCCTACACCCCTACATGAATAAAATTGGCCGAATAAAAAAAAACGGACAACGCAAAATAACAAAGACTCGGAGAAAGAGTACACAGAATAATCCTGCATTAGAAAAGGTAGCTGTTAGCCTTGAACATTTCATAGTAAAAGCCTATCGGATTTACTGGTTGATCAGTGAACGTGATGTCTTGAACTGTTCCGTCATTTGTGTGAACCGAGACAATAGACCTCACACAGGAATTACTCCAACCATCATTTTGTTCTCACTGTTGTGTCTAATTTGGCCCTAGAACACTAGCCTCGTTCAGTAAGTGTTTTTAAGGAAAGTGGCCTTATCAATTTTTAAAGAAGCGGCCCCACTTCGCACTCGCATAGGTGACCTACATAAGGTATCTCGCTATACCACGATTGACTGCTCACAGTACTTAGGTCATTAAAAACATTAGCTTAACTACCCCATAGGGTATCATTGTATAAAGAAATGGGCAAGAGGATTTACCTCTTTAGTGACTCACCCGTTACATGCAATTAGGTTTTCCCTTTAAACCTAGATCTTGGGATCTCCAGTCAACTAGGTTGGGTTTTCTGTTCCGGTAACATTTACTAAAGGCCTTAACCCTATTCCTCATGACAACTTTTTACTAACTCTTAATTTTACCCTTAAGTTAACGAATCTGTAATATTGTCCTTAGACTGTATATAGTCTAAGTGACAACACACGAGAGTAGTCATTGTATAGAACTGTGTCTTCGATGAAAAATGTCTAAACTTTCCATCTGTGCCTTACCAATACTTGATTGGCTGTCGCAAAGTATAGAAAATTTCTAGCACAAGATTTGATCAACGTAGAATATCCTCAAGAAAATGACAAAGCCATTTAGCTACTTTAATACAAAATTATGATTCCATCATTGATCTTGTGATACATATCAGCTTAGAAAATCTCCAAGACACGGTTACAGCTCCAATTAGAGAAAACATATCCATTAATGGATTTGTAGTCTTTATATCAGATATCTAGTAGGCGCCTTTGTACCTTTCTACTACAACTGGATATCAAGTGTTATGCAACCCATAATCCCCGGTGTCGTGTAAATAATCCAACACCCGCATAATGCCTTTCCAATGAGTAGCATTAGGATTACTCGTGTATCTACTAAGCCTACTAACTGAGTAGGTTATACCTGGCCTTGTACAACTCATCAGATACTTTAAACTTCCAATGACCCAAGAATATTCTAGTTGAAATACATTTTTACCATTATTCTTGGCCAAATATAAACTTAAGTCTACTAGTGCCCTCAACACACTTGTATCTGATTTATTAAATTTCCCAAGTATTTAATCAACATTATGAGACTGAGAAAGTACAATGTTCCAGAATCACATCTGCAAGACCCATATCTTTCATATCAAACTTAGAATACAACATTCACTTGGTAATATTGAATATCTTCTCTTAACTACCAACAATGAGCATGTCACCTATACATAGACACAACACGACATATACTATTGTCAATGTCTTTGATATAAATACATTTGTCAATACCCACTTGACAACATAGTGTAGTCAAATTTCTCATACCATTGTTTCGGTGTTTATTTCAAATCATAAAATGATTCTCAAGCTTACAGTCTTTCCTCATCTTGGAACAGAAAAGCCTTTCGAGTTGTTGCATAAAGATTTATTCAACTAAATCTTCATATAGGAAAGCTGTATGAACATCCATCTTGATGTATCTCTAAAATTCATACTATTGTGATCATACTCACCATAACTAGTGATCACGTATCAAAGTAATTCATTGTCACGACCCAAACCTGCCCCTATAGGTTAGTGCTGTAACCGGCCAATAATCCGTGATTAGCAAAGGCCTACTTAACAATAATGACAATATTACAATATAAAGGGGCTGACGGAAGCTAATCAATAATAAGATAATGTCCATAAACATATATTTGTACAAGACAAAAAAAAAAGCCAGGGAATTAATCCCATCACCAAAAAAAGTATCATTAAAAGTCTTAAAACATTCTTTTCACGTAACAAACTCAAAAGGGTGAATTTGAACCACCCAAAAAGCCTTGACACATGCTAGTTCAAAACCTCACAACGAGGCATAATAGCTGGCTTGACAAAACAAGGGTTCGGGTCGACGCCTCTAGCTTTGATCCCGTGCCTGGCCACCTACATATATAATAAACTGTGAGCTAAAGTCCAGTGAATAACAGATGTGTAAAATGGTTAAGAATGATGTCCTTACAGTCTTTGAAAAAGTCGATTATCATTAGAACATTTTCAATCAATATCATTTGTCAATCAATCATTCAATTCAATCAATTTAATCAATCATAATCATATAGGTCATATGTGGTACATCCAATAGCTACAATACAATAGGTCTTATAAAGACCGAACAATTAATTGATGGCCATCAAACAATAACAATAGTTCCAAGATTTGGAACTGACAGAGATCTCTATAACAATAGCGATATCAATAACAATAACAATACGCTATGGATGCCACGAATACAATTCAAAAGAGGATCATCATTCAATCGATAGAAAGTAACCGTTTAGAAACAAAATAATTTATCATTCAGAAAATAAATACAATTTGAACATATCTTTACAACATTGTTACTCGCAGTGGGCTTCTCGATACACGTACTATTGGTTCAGCGTCAGACCTAAACAAACAAATTCAAGCACAACAATTCAATGACATTCATATCGCTAGCCAATTCTATTTGATTCGGTTGCTACTTATTCAATGACTACTCGTCTTTACTAATTCGGTTCTAATTTTTCATTTATGCACTCTAATGCACTCGTGAGATGCAAATGATCATGAAAACACTTTAAAACCATGCAAACGGAGGCCCGGAAGGTGAAAAAGAGAAGCGAAAAACAAAACCCGGATTACCCTAACTGCAGCACGTGCGAGGGTCCTTGCTGCACGTGCGAGGCCACCTCTGCACCTGCAATTTAAGCAGAATGATCCTCAAATCTGCCCTGTTTTCCGCACGCGCAGGGCCCCAAGCCGCACGTGCGGTGTTGGGTTTGTTAAACTCTGAAAATCTGCTCTTGTTTGGGTCCTCATCTTCACTTCATTTTGGTCTCAATTTCACATGTTTCAAGCTATAAATTTATATCAACAACCTTGAATTTAGACCCTTAACAGAAAAAGGAGATCAAACTAGAGATTAACACTTGAAATCAACTCCTAAAGTTTTTAATTTGCAACGCTTACATTTCAATTGAATTACAAAACAAACTCATGAAGAAATCATTTGAGTCCATGAGGTTCATACATGAAATTATTTGTAACTATAAGAAACAACAAGGGTATGAAGAATTCATACCATACAAGGTGAATTTAAGAGTTAATTTACTCATTCCTTTCATTTAAAGCCATACATGTAACAACCTTCTAATTACAAGAACTAATCTTTCTATTAACCTTATATTTTTCTTGGTAATTCTTGAATTCCATAGTCATGAGCATGATTCTTCAGATACATGGGACTAGAGAGGAGAAATCTTACCTAGAGTGAGTGATTTATGAAGGACAAGGTGTTTGTAATGATTTGCATAAATTTCTCTTCTTTCTCTATTTCTTCTTCTGTTGAACTCTTCTTCTCCAAGACTCTCCCCCCCTCTCTATGCGTATGTGTTATATGAAACCCAACAAGACCTACTAACCTCTCTCTTTTTCCTATTCAGTTTATGGTAACACGCTTGTTCTTTTGATTATACATATTTTAGGCTTTAATTAAAAAGGTTAGTAAATTATATTAACTAATTGGAATTATATTCACTCAAATTAATTTAATCCTCATCCTTATAATCTTAATTATACTAAATTAAATTATACTAAAGTGAATTAGGCCCTAATTCCTATCCCAATGCTTAATTCTAACTTATTAAAATTAACAAATCAGATAGGTTTAATTTCACTCTAACCTATCTGTTCACAATAACACTAAAACATGGCACAAATCAATACGATGCATATAGTACATGGCAAAGAATTCACAATTAACACATAATCACATGATTAACTTAATTACTTTATTTAATTAAGGAGGTGGTTTCTCTCCCCCGTAGGACATGTGGTCTTCCAAACTCAATTACCTTCCTCCGGAAAGAATATAAGATCGAATGGGAAGACGTCCGGATATCTTTTCATCACATCATCTTCTCTTTCCCAAGTTGCATAAATACCACCATGATTTTGCCAATCTACTTTCACTAACGAAATTTCTTTATTTTTCAACTTCTTGATTCGCCAGTTTACAATCTGAATAGGCCGTTCTTCATAAGTGTAGTCATTACTCAATACCACATGGGTAGGTTCAATAACATGAAAAAGATCCCAAAGGTAATTCCACAACATTGAAACATGAAAGGCGTTATGCATATGTTCCATTTCAAGAAAAAGTGCTACCTGATATGCCACTAGATTAATCCTTTCAATGATTTCATACGGCCCAACATACCTTGGTGCTAACTTGCCCTTGGTTCCAAAGCGAGTTTGCCTTTTCATTGGTGTCACCTTAATAAAAATATGATCACCCACTTCATATTCCCTGTCTCGCCTTCGGACATCCACGTAACTTTTTTGTCCACTTTGTGGGGTTTTCAATTTTTGCTAAATTAATTTCATTTTTTCTATTGTTTCATGCACAATCTCAGGCCCAAGTAAAGGCCCATCTCCAATTTCTGCCCAACAAATAGGAGACTGACATTTTCTACCATATAAAGCCTCGAAAGGCGCCATACCAATGCTTGAATGAAAACTGTTGTTGTAGGCAAATTCGGCTAAAGATAAGTGAGTTTCCCAATTTCCTTGAAAATCAAGCACACACATACACAACATCTCCTCCAGTGTTTGGATTGTTCTTTCTGATTGGCCATCGGTCTGTGGATGGTATGCACTGCTCAATCTCAATTCAATACCCAATGCTGTTTGCAAGCTTTGCCAAAATCTTAATGTGAACTTCGAGTCCCTATCAGAAATGATGGACATAGGTACTCCATGTAATCTAGCAATCTCATTAATGTAAATTGTAGCCAACTTATCTGCATTATAAATTGTTTTGACAAGTAAAAAGTGTGCAGATTTAGTCAAACCGTTAACAATAACCCAAATTGAGTCCAAACCTCTATTGGAGCGAGGTAGTCCAACAATGAAATCCATAGTGATATGTTCCCATTTCCACTTCGGTATTGGCAGTGTTTGGAGCAATCCTGCGGGTCGTTGATTCTCGGCTTTGACTTGTTGGCAATGTAAACATTTTGACACAAACTTAGCAATTTCTTTCTTCATTCCTGGCCACCAGAAATTAAGCTTCAAGTCATGGTACATGTTTGAATTCCCTGGATGGATAGAAAGTTTTGAACAACGAGCTTCTTGCAAAACTCATTTTTTCAATTCAAGATCATTTGGTACACATAATCTACCTTGAAATTTCAATACACCATTTTCAAAAATAAAGTTTGGCCTTGGTTTGGATTCCCGTTCATCGATAATCTTTTTCAGAAATTCATCTTGTTACTGTTTTTCTTTAATTTCTTCAAGAATCACCGGTTGAGCAGAAATAGCAGCCAATGTCCTGCCTTGTTCTCGTAAAACAATTTCAACCTAAAATTTTTCAAGATCATATAGCAATTCGCTTTGCCCAGTAAGTAAACAAGCTAAATTCCCAATTGATTTCTGACTAAGTGCATCAACAACAATGTTAGCTTTCCTTGGATGGTACAAGATTTACAATTCATAATCTTTTATTAATTCCAGCCATCTCCGTTGTCTCATGTTCAACTTTTTCTGGGTAAAAAAATATTTTAAATTCTTGTGATCTGTGTACACCTTACATGTTGCCCCATACAAGTAGTGGCGCCAAATCTTTAATGCAAATCCTACTGCGGCAAGCTCCAAATCATAAGTCAGATAATTCTTTTCATATGGCATCAGTTGTCGGGAAGCATAAGCTATTACCTTGCCATTCTGCATCAATACACACCCCAAACCCTTATAAGAAGCATCACTAAAAATAGTAAATCCATCTGTACCTAAGGGTAAGGTGAGAATCGGTGCGATCACAAGTCGAGTCTTCAATTCTTGAAAGGCTGATTCTTTTTGATCGGTCTAGTCAAACGGTACTCCTTTCTGTGTAAACTGAGTCAAAGGCAAAGCAAATTTTGAAAAAGTCTTTCACAAATCTTCGGTAGTATTTGGCCAAACCCAAGAAACTCTGGATTTCAATAACATTGGTAGGTCTAGGTCAATTAATAACTGCCTCAATGTTCTGTGGGTCCATTGCAATGCCATCTTTATTGATTACATGCCCCAAAAATATAACACTATCAAGCCAGAATTCACATTTTGTAAGTTTTGCATATAATTTCTGTTCTCTCAAGGTTTGCAAAGCAAGTCTCAAATGGTGTTCATGTTCTCCTTTGCTTTTGGAATAAATCAAAATGTCATCTATAAAAACAACCACAAATTCATCGAGGAATGGCTTGAAAATTCTATTCATGAGATCCATAAATGCAGCAGGTGCATTAGTAACTCTGAAAGGCATAACAAGAAATTCATAATGTCCGTACCTTATTTGGAAATCAGTCTTTTCAATGTCTTTAGCTTTGACTTTCAATTGGTGGTATCCAGATCTAAGATCAATCTTGGAAAAGACTTGCGCACCTTGCAATTGGTCGAATAAATCATCAATGCGAGGCAATGGATACTTGTTCTTCACTGTTACCTTATTTAATTCACGGTAGTCAATGAAAAACTGTAATCAACCGTCCTTCTTTTTCACAAACAAAACTGGAGCACCCTACGGTGATAGACTAGGCCTAATAAACTTTTTGTCTGACAACTCTTGCATTTGGATTTTCAACTCTTTCAATTCAGTAGGTGCCATTCTGTACGGAGCTTTGGAAACTGGCTATGTACCCGGTATCACCTCAATAGTAAACTTAATCTTCCTGTCAATCAAATCCCCTGGCAAATCATCTGGAAAAACATTTGGGAATTCTCTGACTATAGGAATATTGTCCACATTAACTTTAGTATTAGCAGGCACAGTCAATATACAACATAAATACCCTTTACACCACTTTTTAATCAATTTGCAGGTTTTCATAGATGAAATCAAGTATGGGGGAGGTACAACACCAACTCCGTGAAATACAAATTCAGGCAATCCAGGTGGACGAAAATCAACTTGTTTTGTTACACAATCAATGGAGACATGATATTTTGTTAACAAATCCATTCCTACAATTACATCAAAATGATCAAGTTTCAGAGGCAGCAAATCAACATACAAAATCACATCCCCAACAACAATCTCATATGCAGGATACATATAAGCACAAGTCATGGACCCCCCAACAGGTGAAGATACAGCTAATAAAAAATTCATGGGTTTCGGTGGTCTATTTAATTTTATTGAAAATGCATGCAAGACAAACGAGTGTGTAGACCTCGAATCAATTAGAATGTAAGCATTTTGAGTACAAATAGGGAGTATACCTAACACCACCATCTCGGTGTTCTGCACATCCCCTGGTACAAGTGCAAAAACCCGACCTTGCCTCAAAGTTTCTCTCCCAGTAGCTTTAGGATTGGATTTTTGAGATGTGAGACGACAGTCTTTAACTATGTGGCCCACCTTGCCACACTTATAACATGCCTTGGAGATTTTATAACAAACCTCTTTGTGTTTTTTGCCACATTCTAGACAAGGCGGTATGAAATTGTTGCCTTTGCTGGAACTACTTGTTAACCCTGTATTTTGCTTTTTATTCAATGAATTGTTCTGGCCTTTTTTAAAATTAAAACTTTGTCTCTTTCCCCGCCATTCAGTCACCGGCGTCTTAGCTTGTTTCAAAGCTGCAACATTTGTCTCAGCTATGATAGCTTAGTCAAGGACATCCACATACTTGAGTAATTTCAGAACATTAATCCGGTCGAGTATCTCCACATTAAGTCCACCCTCAAATTTTCTAGCCTTTTTATAGTCAGTATCTACCATATGTGGTGCATAACGGGCAAACTCGGTGAACTTAGCTTCATATTCTACTACTAACATGGTACCCTACTTCAATTGCTCAAATTCGGTTACTTTTCAATCACTGACACATTGAGGGAAGTATTTATCATAGAATTCTTCCTTGAATTGAGCCCAAATCATAGTATTATTATATTCATGCACAAGCATCCACCATCGTCTTGCCTCCTCTTGTAAGGTAAAGGTAGCCAGTAACACTTTCTGTGCCTCGGAACATGGGAACACTTCAAATAATTTTTCAATTTCTAGGATCCATGCCTCAACTTTTAGTGGTTTCTAGTCCTCCCTGGAATGCTGGTGGTTTCATTTTGTCAAACTTTTGTGTTAACGCAATCACATCATTATTGGCATTTGGTTTTGGCTGCACTAGTAGCGAGGGAGGAGGTGAAGGTTGTTGGTTCTGTTGTTGTCTTAGAGCCTCAGTCAATAATTCAACCATTCTTTCCAATTTTGCAATTCTGGTTTCGGATGATTTGGTTTCATCTGTATTCCTTGCATTCTCCATTGCACTATATAAAACATGGTACTAATAAACATAGGAAATAAGGTATACTAATTCATGTTAGTACATATATACATAGCATGTCCACACACTTATTTATGCTCATGCAATGCCCTAATTTCATTCCTAGGACATCCTATAGCTCATTTGGAGGATAACTCGTACTCTGATACCACTCTGTCACGACCCAAACCTGCTACAGGTTTAGCGCCGTAACTGGCCAATAATCCGTGATTCCCAAAGGCCTGCTTAACAATAATGACAATATTACAATATAAAGGGGCCGGCAGAAGCCAATCAATAATAAGATAATGTCCATAAACACATATATATACAAGACAAAATATAAGTTAGGGAATTAATCCCATCACCAAAAAAAGTATCATTAAAAGTCTTAAAACATTCTTTTCACGTAACAAACTCAAAAGGGTGAATTTGAACCACCCAAAAAGCCTTAACACATGCTAGTTCGGAACCTCGCAACGAGGCATAATAGCTGGATTGACAAAACAAGGGTTCGGGTCGACGCCTCTAGCTTTGATCTGGTGCTTGGCCACCTACATATATAATAAACTGTGAGCTAAAGTCCACTGAATAACAGATATGTAAAGAGGTTAAGAATGATGTCCTTATTGTCTTTGAAACAATCAATTATCATTTGAATATTTTCAATCAATATCATTTGTCAATCAATCATACAATTCAATCAATCACAGGCCCTGTTTGGTACAGCTTAATTTCAGCTTATTTCAGCTTTCAGCTTAATTTAAGCTATTTTGATGTGTTTGGTTTAACTTAACGATACAGCTTATAGCTTTTTGTAAGTCATAAATCAACTTATTCTTTGAGTGGGGCAGGAGAAGCTTAATTTATAAGTCAGAAATCAGCTTATGTTCATAGTTATAAGCTATAAGCTGTTAAGGTATAAGTTTTAAGCACTTTCCCACAGCTCTACCAAACAGAGCTATAATCATATAGGTCATATGTGGTACATCTGATAGCAACAATACAATAGGTCTTATAAAAACCGAACAATTAATTGATGGCTATCAAACGATAACAATAGTTCCAAGTTTTGGAACTAAGAGATATCTCTGTAATAATAGCTATATCAATAACTATAACAATAACAATAACAATACGCTATGGATGCCATGAATACAATTCAAAAGAGGATCATCATTCAATTGATAGAAAATAACCGTTTAGAAACAATGTAATTTATCATTCAGAAAATAAATACAATTTGAACATATCTTTACAACATTGTTACTCGCAATGGGCTTCTCGATACACGTACTATTGGTTCGGCGTCCGACCTAAACAAGCAAATTCAAGCACAACAATTCAATGAAATTCATATCGCTAGCCAATTCTATTTGATTCGGTTGTTACTTATTCAATGACTACTCGTCTTTACTAATTCGGTTCTAATTTTTCATTTATGCACTCTAATGCACTCGTGAGATGCAAATGATCATGAAAATACTTTAAAACCATGCAAATAGAGGCCCATAAGATGGAAAAGAGAAGCGAAAAACAAAACCTAGATTACCCTAGCTACCGCACATGCAGGGGTCCTTCCTACATGTGCGAGGTCACCTTCGCACCTGTAATTTAAGCAGAATGCTCCTCAAATCTGCACTGTTTTCCGTATGTACAGGGCCACAAGCCGCACGTGCGGTGTTGGGTTTGTTAAACTCTGAAAATCTGCTCTTGTTTGGGTCCTCATCTTCACTTCATTTTGGTCTCAATTTCACATGTTTCAAGCCATAAATTTATACCAACAACCTTGAATTTAGACCCTCAACAGAAAAGGGTGATCAAACTAGAGATTAACACTTGAAATCAACTCCCAAAGTTTTTAATTTGCAAAGCTTACATTTCAATTGAATTACAAAACAAACTCATGAAGAAATCATTTGAGTCCATGAGGTTCATGCATGAAATTATTTGTAACTACAAGAAACAACAAGGATATGAAGAATTCATGCCATGCAAGGTGAATTTAAGAGTTAATTTACTCATTCCTTTCATTTAAAGTCATGCATGTAACAACCTTCTAATTACAAGAACTAATCTTTCTGTTAACCTTATATTTTTCTTGGTAATTCCTGAATTCCGTAGTCATGAGCATGATTCTTCAAATGCATGGGATTAGAGAGGAGAAATCTTACCTAGAGTGAGTGATTTATGAAGGACAAGGTGTAGTTGCAATGATTCGCATAAACTTCTCTTTTTTCTCTATTTCTTCTTCTGTTGAACTCTTCCTCTCCAAGACTCTCCCTCTCTCTCTATGTGTATGGGTTGTATGAAACCCAACAAGACCCACTAACCTCTCTCTTTTTCCTATTCAGTTTATGGCAACACACTAGTTCTTTTGATTATACATATTTTAAGCTTTAATTAAAAAAGTTAGTAAATTATATTAACTAATTGGAATTAAATTCACTCAAATTAATTTAATCCCTATCCTTATAATCTTACTTATACTAAATTAAATTATACTAAAGTGAATTAGGCCCTAATTCCTATCCAAATGCTTAATTCTAACTTATTAAAATTAACGAATCAGACATGTTTCATTTTCACTCTAACCTATCTGTTCACAATAACACTAACACATGTCACAAATCAATACGATGCATATAGTACATGACACAGAATTCACAATCAACACATAATCACATGATTAACTTAATTACTTTATTTAATTCAGAAGGTGGTTGTCACATCCATGCATTCTCTTTGTCGATATCCTTTGATAACAACCCTATCTCATTGGCTTTCATTCAATTGCATCCCAGGGCTTACTACATATATAAGATAAAGCTAAATTAATAACTCAAAGAAGCTTTTTGTCTCACTAGCCACCATATAAGTTTAAGAAGATTTACATAGAATAACTTCAAAGTTCTACCATGTTAACATCTTCTAGGCTCATCTCTTTTCTCATGAAAACCATTTCCTCAATTTCATGATAATATTATTGTGTAAATCTGAATATCAGATTTGTCCACAAAAAACCGATATGCACTACTATATTATGCATAATCGCTGAATATAAACTCAACAGATTTTTAGACTTATTCTAATCTATTGGGTTTAGGTATTATCACCTTTTACATGACACCCCTACATTTGTAGAATTTATACGAACGCTTTTGGCCTTTTCAAAAATTCATACAGGATCTTTAAACAATTCCTTGTGTCACAATGATTATAAAACTCTCAAAATCATATCACAGAAAATACATTCTTAGACCTCATCAACCGAATCAGGTCTTTTTTAAATTCAAGGCACCCAAACAAGTTTGGTCTAACAAGTCACTTTGAAGTCAATAGTCTTACTATTAGGAAACACAAATCCAGTATTCAATAGTCCACTATTTGAAACTTCATAACGTGGCCAGTAGTCTTATCACTAGGAATCACTAATTTCTCAACATGTGGTCAGTAGACTTTCTACTACTAGGAATTATATTGTTTTGACCTGTGATCAGTAGTCACTTTACTACTAGGAATCACAACGTCCTAACATAAGATCAATAAACTCTTTCATTACTAGGAATCATCATGTCTTGACATATGATCAATAGCCTCTCCACTACTAGGAATCATCATGTCTTGACATGTGATCAGTAATCTGTTCACTACTAGGAACCACAATCTCATAGCTGTGTAGCCAGTGGTCTAACACCTCTTAAGAACCACTAGTTTTCTATCTCTGTGATCAATGATCTTGTACTTACTAGAAGCCACCAATTTAAGAATATATTTGGAATTTAAAATTTCAAAAATATATTCACTTATCCTAATAGGTTGTTTCATCTTTGCTTTCAAGCAAAGTCACATAGCAATCATACATGCTATAATTGACACAAGGATAAGATACTAATTGCTTCTGATTAATTCAGAGATATTATTATGCAATCTTATGATTTCCTTTAATCACACTTGATCTCTCTAGATCTTCCTTTAAGAACCTTGTAAGGCTTAAGGTTGTCAGGTGAAACAACATTTTCTGTTGTCACCTCTTGAAGCCATCACAACTGAATTTCACTATTCTATTTTTCCAAACACTAAACTTAACACTTGAAAATCCAAAGTCTGAAATTTAATTCAAAACTAATCTCACCACTTATCCTAAAATCGAACATGGTCAGGAAAGTTTTCAGGAAGACTAGAGAGGTCACACCGGTCCCACTTAAGACCCAGTTAACTGTAGAAAAAACTTTCAAGAGCATGTTGGCTCTTAATCCATGGGAAACAAATTTAGAATTAAGTTTTTCAAGGGATAAACTAAGTTAAAACAAATCAATTCCCAAGAAAATAAAAATTGCTACCTAAATTACACCACTCATAAAAATTAATCGGTACTCCCAAAACCCAGCCCATTATTTCTGAATAAAAATTAAAAATATTTTAGCTGATGCTAAAATCTCGTTTCTTCTCCCAAAACCAAAACACTTTGGAAATAATCATATTATAATTAAAAACTTTCTCCAAACTTGATTTTCCAACACTTCGGGAATAAAAGAATTAAACTCAAAGACTTCCTCAAACCGCAAAGGTTTGAAACCAAATCCGTTTCAGTTGCCATTTCTGAATATAAATTAGAAATACTCTTTAGCTAAGGCTAAACTTTGGTTTCTATTACAGAAAACCAAAATACTTTGGTAATAATAAAATTAATCCCAAAATTTTTCTCTAAACGCGAAGGTTTATAAATATCTTTCCTTCCCCATTTCCTTTCACTATAGTGAAACTATTACAAATTACAAATTAAAATGCAACTGTTACAATTACAAATCATCTAAAATATACAAAATCAGAGTTCATGGTTGCATTCAGAATCGTCTGTTTAGCAAAGAATATGCTTCTCCACTTATAATGCTTATCTTTGTATACAGCACATTACAAAACTCTATCCATATTGCTGCTAAATTTCCATGTTCACTGTTTATATACACACTTAGATACAAGACGAGTTCATGAACCAATAAAGTGAATATTACACAAGTAATTTCAACTATAACTCATAATGTGTAATTCAAATGCTATAGATGCATTGCAATTACAAAAATGTCATGAGTTGCATGGCTGTAAATCAATTATATATATAGGAATATTATGGTCATAATGTTGGCATTCCAACCATGCAACTATAAGTAATTATATATAACAAATAAAGTTGAACTTCCACTTATCATTACATGAATACAAAAATATTTTGTAGTAATTTCCTTGATTACAAATTAAAACATGAAAGAACTCACAATTAACACAACAAAAAAACATAGAATGAATAAGATTAATGCCATTACAATGCCAAGCTATACCATCATGCAATGATGCAACATCATCATAAGCAAGCACAATAATAAGACTATTATACTAGAAAAATCGAAACTATTTTTCTAAATTTTCTCCCAAAAACAAACTTGTTTGGAGACATTTTATATCGTCGGAAACCTCTCAACTAGATGAATCTCCTGAAATTCTCAAAACATGAAACCCAACACTTCATTTTTCTAGAATTTAATTAATCGAATTAAATCGAAATGGTTAACAAACTTTCAAAATAACAAACAGAATAAATCTAAAATAAAACTGAACTATAAAGTGAATAACTAAATTCACAAATATGTCCAAAATTTAAAGGTCCAATATTATGCCTTATTCCACGCAAAGGTAATTATGTTCAAATAAAAAATTAGTAGTCCATTTTACTAATTCCAATTTGTTTTGTTTGTTCGTATTATATATTCTCTTTTCACATTTAGGTAAACCTATAGAGAAAGTTAACTATAAAAGAAATCAAATAATAAACAAATCAAATAAATTAGTAAGAATTTTAAGAAATAAAATTCTTATTTTATCTTATTAATTCTTAATAACTTATGCACTAACAACCAAATTACTCATGCAATAACAACTAATTAATATAAAATAAATTGTATGAATAAATTATTAGAAATGAACAACTCAAAATAATCTAATAACTCTAGGCAATTAAATTAATTTTAATTACAAGAGTCACTATAATAAAACTAAACTATTTTATCAAAACCTATTTAAATGAATTTGTTTTAAGATTGTTCGTATTTTTCCATAATAATATAATATATATATAATAAAATAAATAGAAATGACAAAATAATTTTTTATTTTATTTTATTAAAGAATGAAATACAGAATAAACTACACAACTAAAATTACATAAATAAACTAGATTACATCATGGAACATATTACAAGATGGATTTCCATGAACATATAAAATAATATGCAAGAAATAGTTCAAATCTAAAGGTCTGAAGAATAAAAGATAAGAAATGCAAACTAAAGCTTGTGCGATATCACAGTTTTCTTAAAACAGATTCACTGCCTCCCGATGGGCGCTAGAGGTATGTCGGTGTCTGTCTCTCAAAATATGAATGTCAAAACCAGCTAATATAGAAGTACCTTCTGAATAGCTTTGACGAACTTGATAATGAATGCACTCTCTCTAACAAGAACCAAGAAAGGGCTAGCAAAAGAAGATAGGAAAAATTTTCTTTGGTGAAAAAAAAAAAAAAAAAACTTCAACTTTTTATCTCAAAACATCATCTCCATTTTCCATCAAACATCTCTCCAAAAAATTATTCTCCTAAGTTGGAGGGAAAATATCTCTATTTATACAAGTAGGGGAATCCCTAACCATGAAAATTATACATCAATAGGGCCACCAAATGCCATTAACCAAGGCCATTAACTCTAGCCATTAGGGTTAGAGTTACAAAAGTTGAAAACCTATGGCCACTGATATGATCATCAACTCCATTATCAAAAGATGAGAGTTACAAAAATTTACATTTTTCATGTGCTTAATATATACAAATATATATGTATATAATGATGTTTGAATAAACCAACTAAATGAGTCACAAAAAGGATACTAATATTGGGTCACAACCCGATCCAAGCCTAATTCTCAAACACATACACAAGCTAAGCCCTACACAACATAGTTTAGTCCAAACTTAAGATTAAGTTTAAGTCTAAGTCCAAGACCAAACCCAGTACATGCAGAAGCACAAGCACAAGCCTAGGCCCAGTCCAAACCAAGATTAAGTCTAAATCTAAGCCTAACTTTATTGATACCCACTTTATGAGACAATTTTACTTTACAACTCAATGGTTTGGACTCATTTTTTTTTGTATTGCAATCTTCTCATTTAAGAGAATACAAAATCACTCAGACCCACATCAACCGGCGGTTGTATCCCACTTTAATTTTAAATTAAAGTTGCTGAAAAATCATTATCTCCAACAGGGACTAAGTACTCCCCCTCTATCTTTGTTTTGTATGACAATGCTCTTTTATCCTAATTTTCATTTGAATAAAAAAAATAAAATTGTAGAAGTAAAAATAAATGGCACTTGAAATATTATTATTTCCATAAAGTAGAGACCCAAAAATAAGAAATTTTATTTAAAAATATATATGTATATATTATAATTTTTTAAATTCTAATAAAAACCATTCAGTATGAAGTGAAATTATAGTAAATCATACAATGGTCAAAATTAATGATGGAAATAATTCGATGTTATATTTTTTGGGATAGGTTTCTCTTATGTTCACATCTTAATATGAAAGAACTTGAGGGGCACAAGTTTCATTTCGATAATCCGAACCGTTCATGCTTTAAGAACCGTTGAGTAGAATATTCATATAAAAAATTAAAATGATCGGACATCGGTAACTATTTGTTTGAATCAAATTTGTATTAGAAAAAATCAATAGTTATTCTTGAAATTATATCTATTGTCTATTTTTTTAAACAAATATGATTCAAACATATACTTACCGATATCTAATCTTCTTATTTTTTGCATGAATATTCTACTCAACAAATTGAAAAAAGTTAACGGTTCATATTACTAAAATCAATTTCAAAATTGACTTACCAAACCTAAATACTTTCTCAAATTAAAATGATAATTTAAAAGAAGTCAAACCCATATTTTTTAATGCCAAGTTTCAAAAATGTTGTTATGTGTGACTAAAAGCCTAAAATAATATTGAAAACTTTAGAATGAAAAAGTAAAGCCGTGTTTGGTGGGACTTTGTAATCAATTTTTCAATAACTGATTTGAATATTACGTTTGGTTTTAGTTTTCAAAAATCATTTCCACACCTGCACTGCATTTCAAAAATCATTTCCACACCTGCATTTGATCGGAACAATTTTTTTTTTTTGGCACCCGTTATTTTTATATTTTAAATAAAAAATATTTTCAAAATTTTTTTAAAATTTTTTATGAGCTTTGAATAGAATTTTGGGTTGTGATTTGGTTATGAGTTGTAAGTTTTTAAATCAAATATCATATTGTTAGCACCATAAATTTGCAATTTTATTATTATTTATTTTTTATATAATTGCAGGACATGTAGCATCCTCCTACTCATTTGGAGATTATGAGAAGTTATGAAATGTAGAAAGATGATGGAGAACAAAGTGGAGAACATGGAGCATGAAGTAGAGGTTGAATGAAGTTATGGAAGATCATAAAGTATAAAATGGAGGAGGTGGAAGAGTAGGTAGTTTTAGGTAGTTTTTTCCTACAAGTATTTGCCTATAAATAGTCATTCATGGCTACATTGTAAAAGATCGAGAATTCAAATCAAAGAAAATTGATTTTAACATTTCTTGTCATTTTCCTTATCTTAGGAATAGTTTAACATAGATTTATATTTCGAAACATTTATTTTCAGCATTTCTTTTTCGAAGCATTTTATGCACTCCCCTTTCGAAGCATAGGAGTAGAGGTAAGTAATTATTACTTTGATTGTTCACTCAATCATCTTTATCCGTCTCCCTCATTCTTCTTTTAATTTTTCTTTTCTCTACACTTTGGCAATTTTGAAATCCTCTTTGTTGAGGCAAAAGAACTGTTAACACAATCGCTTGATAATTGCCTTGAATTTAATTTGAAAGGATTTTTCAATCATTGTTGGCACGCTCGCATTTATGATATTTTCCTTCGTAAGAAAAATAAGTCAACACATATGTCATAGCATGCTTTTCAAACTCAATTCAAAACTCTTTTTAAAACTCTCTTCAAAACTCATAACCAAACAAATTTTCATCACTCAAATTATAATTTCAAAACTCATAAATTTAAAATACAACTCTATTCTCAAATTATAATTCTAAAATTTTACCAAACGCTACCTTAAAAGTCAAGACTATATTTGAAAGGCAAATCATTCAAGGCTATATTAATTGTTTAGTATTTTTAAAAGGGTTTGGATTTTGGAATTGATTATAATAATTTGAATTGTCCATATTTTTAAATTTATTGAGTAAAATATTAATGTAAAATGTCAAAATATTAAATATAAGTAATTATATATTTAAATCATATTTATTTTAAAAAAATAAACGATAAATATAATTTTAAAAATGACTATCTATTTTTTGTAATATAAATTAGATTCAAATATATAACTATCGATATCTGATTATGCTCATTTTTGACATAAACATTCTATTCAATGAGCACTACAACAAATAAGAGTTTTAGAGACTAAATTTTTTAGTCTCTAAAAGTGAAAATTTTGTTGTAAAAGACATTTAGGAACTAATTTCTATCGTCGTGAGAGTAGTCGCTAAAAGGTCCTTTCGAAAAGTCAAAAATAAGGTTTTTAGCGATAAAATTTTAAAAATGTCACTGATAAATAGACTTTTAGGAACAAAATAATTTGTTCTCAAAATGGTTTATTTTTTAGATAAAAAATTTGATCCCAAATGGATAATAATTTTATCACTAAAGTTCAATTTTCGTTGTTAAAAATATAATAATTATACTTTTCGCAACAAAAATATTTTGTCCCTAAATTTTAATCTCGAAAATCTTAATTTTTTGTAATGGAATCTTAAAAAGTGCACAGGTTAAATTATCGAAACGAAACCTACGTTGAGCTTTACATATCTTTCAAGTTCTCTCATTGAAATTCCAATATAAGAGAACCTCTAACTCTTTTTAAAATTTCATATTAGAAAATACCGACATGAAACAATTTATATCTTTAATCCTTGTGCCTGCCCGTGATTTGATCATAAGTTTTCTTCATTTTTTTTTTTTTTTTTTTGGTTGAAAACCACATAATTTTTGGAATTTTGATCGAACAACAGAGGGTGAATTTTTTATTTGATTTGGAGCTGCCAGTAGCACCTTTCCTAATTTTATTTTTATTTTTAGCTATAATTCTACCTTATTGTAAAATTTTAATCCTATCTCCATGCCTAACATCCAATTAAGCTAAGCCCAATTTTCACACTATTCACATACAATTGTGTTTTGGGAATGCCATAATGGCTTAACATATTTTCATCTTCTTTGGCTAAGTTTGATTAGTGAATAAGGGGCTGGACTGAATTAAACAATTTTAAAAAAAATAATTCATTATTTGCTTCAAATTTGTTGAATCGGATAATTAATTTTGCGTTGAAATCTTTTTATGTTACATGTGGGATTACTTTATGCTAGGAGGAGTTAGACAACTTATTTGAGATAACATTTTAAGGAATATTTAGCCAAAATTTCTCTATTGGATCCTTATTTGGTGAAAGGACAGTTCAATTTATTTTGCTTCATAATCCCCTAAGGAGATAACACATAATTGAGTAAGGATAAAGTAAAATATGTTTTTTTTTTCTTTTTTTTTTCTTAGACAATTTTGTCAGAATAACATGTTACTGTGAATTAAAATAACATGTTACTGTGAGACAGAGTAACATGTTACTATTACTATTTACATCAATTTCGATGGTCATACATTTTTGTTTTTTTAAAAATTTTATAGTCAACATGGATCTTATTTGATAAATCTCGATGAGAGAATTTTAAAAATACTAATTTATTAAAAACCGACATTTATATAAAAAATTATATTATTTTAAAATTTAAAATTTTGATAATAATTGTATGTGTTAATTTTTTCAAGAAATTTTTTTTGTGTTTAAAGTTTTATTATGAAGAGATTTTAACCAAATCTCCCTAATGAAAAATTTCAAATGTGTTCTTTTTAGAATAAATTATCTTGAAATTCAAAATTTGAATAATTTGTTCTGTCTAATTCTATTGGCTAATCCAACATGACTTTTTTTTTTTCTTCTTTTGATCGAGAAAAAAAGGGTTCGATGGTGTCATCACAGCCCCTGCGGGCCTTGACCTCGGGGTAGCCAGTTGCCAGCCAGGAATTAACCCCCACCAAGTGGGGGACCCACCACTGAGGCACCAACGGAGCTCATCAACCGCCCCAGCCACGGACAAGTTTCGATCGGAATACAGCCCGAGGTCTCATAGAGAGCCCCTAACAAAGCCAAGATTTTTCAAGCTCCCCTAAGAGTCGAACTTGACTCGGGCTGGTAAAGACAAATGCATTCTCCACTGGGCCACCAACCCCAGTGATTAATCCAACATGACTTTAATAAGAAAAAAAAGTATACAACGACATGAAAGTCTCGTCTCTTTCTTGTGAGAATCATAGTTGCCGACACAAAAAGAAAGTATATTAGACTTTATGGGGTTAATTTTGATGCAGTGTATGTAACTAAATCCTGTCATTTCCATATTAATATCATTTTAAAAATAATAAAAGAAAAAAGGTTAATTATTACATCTACTAGTGTAGCACGCGCCCGCGAGGGGACCTTCGCTGCTACAGTTCGGACTTGTGATTTTTGTTGTCGCGGTTCTTAATTTGAACCAAAGAGTCCAAATCTGGCAAATCGTTTTGAGAAACAGATTTTTGAAAAAGTAGTGCCAAACATGGACTGCTTTGCCAGATATAGAGTCGCCACCTAAATATTTTTAAAATGGGGAAATTTAGGAAACCCTGACTCGGTGCCGAAGGCCACATGTCCGTCATCACCAGAGTTGTCTCGACTCGGGAGCTTGGGTACGATCGGGGAAGGTCAGCTATGAGCACCCCCTTTCGCCCGGTTCGAAGACCGGCCTCTACTATCCATGATATCCGATTTTGAAAACGTTATGTGTTCTTATTCCAATTATTAGCCTAGAATTACTATGTTATGCGCGCAGCAAACAAGTATAGACTAGATTGCCTAATTTGGAAAGAAACATTGCATATCCGTTTGTTTTGAAAATGCTTTGGAATTTGCTACTCGCAAGTAGGCTAAAACATGGATTTCAATGAGTTTTTCCAACTCAAACAATCCAACCTTCACCCACAGGCATTCAAACAATTTAATCTCACATAAGCATTTAGCCGCATGGCAAGCATACTGTCATGTTAACATTCACACGCATGCGAGATGCTAAAGCGAAAATACTTACATTGTACTCCGTGCCAAAACAGTAAACTAGTTAGCAAACATGCGTGTCCTAGTTCATGTTAAATTGCCTAATGCAACACATACAAGATGCAATTAGATAGGCTCGGCTAACCTAAGCATGGCATATGAAATGCGATCAACTATCACATATTCAATTTTTGAATTGAAGTACAAATGCAGTTAGCGTGATGTACTGAGCCTAATGCATGCAGTACAAATGCATGAATGCACGCATGCATAGCATAAGGTATGCTAAATTAAACATGCCCTAATCTACCATCATAAGCAGGTAAATAAAAGGGAAGAAAGACGTGAGGTTGGAAGACATACACACACTCACGCACACTTATTACAGATTTACCCTCACTCGGAGGGACCAAATAAATATTACAAATTAATTAACTACGCAAGCTAATTAATAATTACAAATTGCCTAATCAACTAAGCAAATTAACTAAAACTAAGAAAACAGGAAAGACGCCTCGGGAAACGCGCCGCCATGCATAGGCTGCCTCTGTTTTCCTTCCTTCACTCCTCTGGAGGCTGTCAAAACCTCAGGACTGCATCCCTAGACACTGGGGAGTGCCACCGGCTGAGTGGAATTACCACCGGCAGTGGTGTGTGGCCATCGGCACAAAATGAAGCTGTCGGCAGAGGAATTGTTGCCGGTCGGCACCTTACACTGCCGGTCGGCAGAGTGTTCCTGCAGAATCTGCAAATGACAGCAACAGAGGGCAAGGCAAAGCATGACAGCACAATTCAAGGCATATATGCACCAACCATGTCCCTTATCATGATAATGACTCAAAGGGGCATGTGCCTCGATTCTCGGACCACCAATCACGCATTTCCATGCATGATGGCCCAAAGAACCAAGTATGCAACTTTGATTTCAAATGCATGCAAACCAAATCAAACCAAACAAGGCCCAATTCCTATCACTAAGTCAAGGAACAAGGCATGCATGCAAGATGCAATGCAACCTAAGCATGCAAGCTAAGGATGCAACATGGCATGGCGATACACTTATGCAAGCATGCAAGCATACATATGGCAATGCAAATAGATGGAAAGATGGACTTAAACATGAATTAGGCAACTCTAAATAGGCCTAAAACAGTAACCAAAATGCTATAATATGGGGGCCAAATACATACACACATGCACATATTTGAGGGCCAACACTTAAGCACAAATTGAACAACTCTCAAACACATTTGAAAGGGGGTAATCATGGACACATAGCATGCAACATAAGCATTGAAATCATGCTAAAACATGGTGCCAAACCAAGCAATAAATCAAGCCAAGCATGCACCAAATGGCCTAAATGCTTAAAGCAAGCCAATAGAGTATTGAACTACACTTAGCAAGACCAAACATGGCATGAACTCATTGACCAAAACCAGAGTTTTGGGACATTAATACAAGGCCTAAGGACCACTTAGATGGCATCCAAATGACTCAAGAACAAAGGCATGCATAAACACCAAAACATGGAGCATTGCTACACAAGCTTATGAGGCATTAAAGATGCATCCAAGGTAAACATATAGGCATGCAAATAGGACTGAAATGACATGGTGGATGATCCCAAATCACCAAATCAATGCAAAGATGTCATGCTATACATTCATATGCTCAAGGCCAACAAGCCCAAATACAAAGGAGCTATACCAAGCATGCCAAAATCAACCCAAACACTTATGGACAGACCTAAAACATGTCAAGATAAGCACAAAATCTTCACAAATGTAAGCCTAAAACATGCTAGAAACAAAGGCACACAACCTAAGACAAGTTAAGGCACAACAAGGCATTACATGGCAACTATGCTAAGCATGCATGGAGTACCAAAACCAAGTAAAAACAGAGGCATAACATGACATATTAAGCATAAAAAGCAGCCAAGTCATGGTCAATACACCCTCAAACATAATGCTCTCTCAAGAGGCCAAAACATGCCCTTTTCAAGGACAACAGGGAGAGGGGGTGGCCCTCTCCTTCTTGGGACTTCAAGGCATCACCTTCACCACTGAAATCCCTCAAGATTTCAGTGGTGAAGAGACCCCAACACCAAAATCCCGGAGTTCACACAAAAGGGCACAAAATGAGGCCTTTCAAGGCCTAAGGGTGTTCAAACTTACCCAAACCACAAAACACTCTTAATAAACAATCAAGAGGACTAAAAGAAAAAAACTTTTTTGTATTATACAATAAGCACGAAAATGGCTCTAAGATAGGTAGAAAATCAATGCAAAAATGGGAAAAAAGGAGACTAGGTTCTCACCCTTGAAGACCCCTTCACAAATGGTGCTCCAATGGCCTCCTTTGGCTTGAATCCAACACCAAAACTTCAAAATCAGTCCCTTAGAACCTCAGTTCCAAGAGGAATGTGAAACACTAGGTGTTTGTGTGCAATAGTAAGACACAAAACACCTAGAGCACAAAAGAGAGGGAAAGAGATATAGGATGTGTATCTAACTCAAATCCTAAAACCAGAGCTTAACAATGGCTGTCTAGGCTCTCAAAATATCTCAAGTCTCTAACCTCTCAAGCCAAGAGACCAACCTCTCTCTATATGGCACTTCTTGTCTTGTAAAGCTTACAAGACAAGCTTCATAAGAGGGAGATCCCTCCATATGGAGGGGAGCAAAAGGCAAGACAGCTGTCTTAAAATATCTGCAAAAGCAGATGCACAGTAGTCGGCCGGCCAAAAATGCCATCTTGGCCAAAAAGAGTGCCGGCCGGCACTAAATAGTGCTGACCGGCAACAAATAGTGCCGGCCGGCAATATACATTGCCGGTGGCAGCAAAAACCAGCCGGTGGCCTCTAGCCACTACCGGTGATGGGTGGGGATGGTCCACAAGCCCTACCCTGCCCTTCCAAGGCAAAACACAAGTGTTTGGTGCAAAACCAGACACTAAACGGTCGAGTTCGGAGATCCTGAGACAAGGCGCGTAGCCGAGACCTCCGGGAACTCTAAACGAACACAAACATGGATGATCACCGAGTGTTCAAACGGTGACGTCCAAGTCTTGAGGACGGTCAAAAATGGGGTGTCTACAACTAGTTGACCAATGAAACACAATGTAAATTAAACAGGGTTACATTAACATTATTTATGGTTTTGAAAATTGTATTATTTTGATTTTTAACTTTTTAATTATAATATATTTAGTTTTAAATTTTGAATTTCGTTCTGAATAATAATAATTGAACATATTATTAAATATGTCCCACCCGAACCAACACATATGGTGGATTCCATTTAAAGGGCAAATTCATCATAATTTATTTTGTATTGGTTAACTTATATGTTGTTTGAAATATAATAACATTTTTTTAATGAATAATATTAGAACATTTTTAGTTATAAAATTCTGTTTGGTTAGGTTTTTAGAATCTATTTTCAAAATTTTTTTCTAAAAACTAAAAATTAAATTGGTAAAAAAAGTTAAAAACACATCATTTTTATATAAATCTTTTGGTAGGGTAGAAATAATTTTTTAAAATAATTTTTTTATATTTATTTTCGTTAAATTAGTTTTCATTTTTTCAAAAATCAAATATGACAACAATTTTGATATCATTATTAGACCAATCTATTAAATCAAAAAAATTAAAACTAAAAATATTTCATATCTTAAACATATCGATTATATATTAAAAGCCTAAGAACCATATATTACATGATAACCATAAAAAAATATATGTTAACAACAAATACAACTATCTATTATATGATAACTATCCAAAATTATCAACAAAAACAATCATTCATTATATGATCATCATCCAAACACATATTAAAATTAATTTGCTAAATAAATAAATTAATTAAAATGTAAAAGATTTATCATTTTTATTTAATTTTATCTTTGATGAGTATAAAAAAATTTTAAAAATTTTAAAAAAAATTGACATTTATTTTTGTCAAACTATTTTATATTTTATCAAATTAACGATTTTGCCCTTAAAATAAAGTGGCAATATTTTCAATTATCCTTATTTGGAACAAGATTCAAAATTCAGGGTCAAATATATTATAATTGATGATCAAATATATCACAATTAAAAAATTTAAAACCAAAATAATACAAATCCCAAATTTTAGGTTCCTTAATATAATTCGTCCATTAAATCATTCAAAGGACCATTTTATCTACGTAAAAAATAATAATAAATAAATAAATAAAATGAACATGCCAGAGAAGTTCTCTGTTGTTTTAATTTTCTCTGGACATGTTTTATTGTTATTTTTCTCTGTTTGTAAGTTTTTATGTTTATGTTATTTTCTTTTTTTTTTGCTTTTTATGTGATTTTTCAAATTTCTCTAAATTGAACAAGTTGATTTTTATGTTTATTTATTTATTTATTTATTTATTTATTTATTATTATTATTATTATTATTATTATTATTATTATTATTTTGCAGTTTAGATGGATATGTCAGTTTATTGTGCAAATATGAGAATGATACTATTGTCATTAATGTTGATATATATCATCAAGCATACTCGTTTTCAATTGGCTCAATTACAACTGTTGGGGAACCTGATTTTAGCATTGATGATGCCATGATTTTATCACCATTGAGTAAAAGGTCAGCTGGTAGGCCAATGACTAGCATAATTGTTTCTAGTCAAGAGTTCAAAAGGGTGATGAAGTATAGTCAATGCGGGAGTATTGATCGCCATAATAAGAGGACATGCAAGGAATCTTTAGTTAATAATTAAAGATATCCATTTGTTTTAAACGTTTACATTACATTTTCCATTGCATTGATACATTTTATTGATTGAATAATACATTATATATATATATATATATATATATATTGGATGTGATGTGATTGCGATAAGTTGAGGATACTAGAAGAATTTTTGTTACATTTTTTTATGTTGATTAACAGAGAAGAATTTCTCTGTGAATAGATTTTCTCTATATACCCTGTGTTCTTGATAATTGTTCTTAAAGAATAATTTCTCTATAAAAACTTTCATACCAGAGAAATTTCTCTCTATAAAATTCTGGTAACTTTATACTAGAGAAATTTCTTACTGGAATTCTAGTAATTTCATACCAGAGAAATTCTGGTAACTTGGGTACAATCACAGAGAAATTTCTGTGATTTTGGTAACTTTTATCTATCACATTTAATTTGCCCAAACTTAGGTAGAGTCAACTCTATAACACACTATTTTTCCAAAGCATTCAATACCATGAAAAATGGTCAAACTATGTCATAGAGGAATTTCTCTATGAATAGAATTTTCTCTATGTACATTGTTCATACCAGTGAAATTTTGAAAAATTGATTCATACCAAAGAAATTTACATGAGTTTTCCTTCAATAAATCAAAGAAAATATAATAACAATTCCTGATTACATGGGTCATTTACTAATGCAATGTACAAGATTTACAAACTAATGTTTATATGATTATAAAATTTTGTAAATTTTTTCCTATCATATAATTCATTTGTCTTCTTTTGAGTTTTCTTTGACTGCTTCTGGTTCTTTAACTACTTTTAGGTCTTCTTCTAATATTTTCAACTAGTTTTGTCCATGATCTGGCCACTTTAGTTGCAAATCTTTCTATGAGCTCTGCTCGCATCAACTGACTTCTTTCGTTGACAATTTTTCTTTGACAACTTCACGGGTGGTTCGGTTGCCTTTCGATATCAATCTAAGCTGATAACTCCTTTTTTCCGGTATGTTGTTTTTTTGATTTGAGCTCAAAATTGCTAGATTGAGATGTCCTCTTTCTTTTTTTTTTCTTTTCTTTTTTTTTTCTTTCCATTTTCTAGACAATGAAAACATATAACTATCAATCAACATGCCAAAAGAAATTCAAATACAAGTGGGTAAAGAGTGTGTGTTGTCAAAGAAATTACACACACACATATTGTCACGCCCTATTTTTCAATTACTCTGAAACATTACCAAAGACTTTAAATTAGGTCCATTTTTTTTAAAAAATTCTATTACCCTTGGGTGATAGAAACACAATGATACATGTTCTCTCTCTCCATGAATATTACAATGACAACAATAATACATGCCAAGCTTCCGCTACGGAGCTACAAATAAATAATTACAAACCACAAGATACATTTTTCATTCCCTTAACATCTGTGATAAAATTTTACACATAAGGTACATAGAATCATACTCTTCAACTAATGAATCCGAAATTCTCTTCCTGAAAAGAATAAAACAACGAGGGGTGAGCACTAATGCCCAGTAGGAATCTCATAGTTCTACAACAATAGCAACCACATAGATAGAAATGATCATGCATGCAGAGTGATATCATATAGTAAGATGGCATTTTGTAAGCTCAAAATATTATACTAAAAAGTATCTTTTCTTAAAATTTCACTTGAACCTTTTAAGAAAACTCATTGCCATAAATGTAGTCCCACATCATTAAGAAGCCATAAATTTCCTTTGAAAACAAGTACACTTAAGGAAGAACATCATTTTAAATTCATTAACCTGATTCCAAATTATTCCTCATTTTGTTTCCATTTTAATATTCCCCATTTCTTTTCCATTCTAACATTACACATTTCATTTCCATTTCTAATTACCATACTCCATAACATCAAAATCCAAAGGATTAGAGTTCAAACATAACACAAGAATCACAAACTCTTTTTAATTCAATTTCCCAATTACTTACAAAACAAAGCTCATAGTCTTCTCTTTTGTCACAAGCAATCCATTGAGTTCATCATCACTAGCCCTTAATCCAATTACCCACATAATGCCAATTTCAATCCTTAATCCATTTTCCTTCAGTTCATTTTCAATTCATTTATTCTTCTCAATTCATGAGTAAATTTCATTATTTCACAACGACCAAACTGAGACTACAACTCAGTGGTTTTCCCAATCATACAAAATATATATAAACACTTTAAATTGCCATTTTATGAAAATTTCATCCGTGGGATCGGCACCCATGTATAAATTTTGGGACTTTCACCCAGGACACTCCGGCCACCTTAGTTATAATGGAGTCCATCCCCTTTTTCCTCCCAAACAGTGGAGTCCATCCCCTTTCTCCTCCTAAACAATGGAGTCCATCCCCTTTCTCCTCCCAAACAAACATACATATACAATGTATTTAATCACACAATCACACATGGAGTACATCCCCTTTCTCCTCCGAAACAATCATACATATACAATGTATTAAAACACACAGTCATATTCAATGACAACCATTTCTTAGACTTATCATATTATTTACTCTTTTCAACTAGCACAATATATGTGATCCAAAATATGATTTTCAAAATGAAACAAGTGCACTTAAAATATAACACAAGAATTTTCAAAATCTCTTTCCAAAACATGCAGTTTAAATCCTCAAAATCCATTGCATTCTCCATGATATGTGTGATTTAAAAATAGTCCGGTTTGCCTAGTTAACCTGCAATTTCTACACTAATCATAGCTGTCCTCCACCGATAGTCCAAAACAAATACATCTAAACTGATACATAAATTCCTTTAAAGATATGGGAGTGATAGTACATATCAAACTCCACCATCATCATTAATAATCCTCCGACTTCATATTTACAATGACAATTTCAATTATTTATACAAAATAACAATTTGATCCAATTAGGGTAAAACTTCCTTTATTTATATCAACCCAAAATCAATACAACCCAACACAACTCAACTTAATTCAACACAACTCAACATAGTCAACACAATTCAACATAATCAACACTATTCAACATGATTCAATTCAACACCACTAGATATAATTCAAAATAATTCAAGGTAAATTCTCAAATCCCATTTCAACATTCCATAACCGAGTTTATGTCTTCTATATCATTAATAAATCATTTCCCCCAATTTCCTTTTCTCATTATAACATGATTTACAATGCTCATAACAAAGTTCATTCGCAAATTTTAAACATAATTTTCAAATATAACCAAATTCCAATTAAACTTGTACATATATAATTCAACCTACCAATTTCATGATTCTACTTTCAATTTGGGCCAAATCATTGATTATCATCATGAATCAACCTAGGGTTTCTAGAAAACCTAGAAATTTCAAGAAAAAAATTCAAATTTCTTAACCCATTACTTTTTATTCCGACTTTCCCATTGATTATACACCTAGGGTTCATAATCCACCATTTTAACCCATCAATTGAACTCCCAACATCTCAAACCCTAAACCCCCAATTCTCATAATATACTCTAGATGCCCCAAAATGTAGGTTTTGTATGTATATAATCAAAATACCACAAATCTATCTATTTATGGAAGTATTGAGGAAGAACAAGAACCCCTACCTCAAGAATCAAGCAAAGGAGCGAAGCTTTGATGAGAATCCGTCACAAATCCGTGCTTCAATCGGTTGAAAATGTTGATCTTCTCTTGTTCTCCATCCTTGATGCAAGATCCATGGTGGATTTGTTGATAAAAGTGGAGGAAATCAAGGTTTTTAGGGCTAGGTTTTCGGACCTAGAATGAGAGGAAAGAAGAGGGGAAAACAAAATGTAAGGAATGATCTAAAAATCACGTTTTTAAGCTGCTGAACTCGTGCAGTCCACTTGAGCGTCCATTTTCCCGCTCGAGCGTACCTGCTTCTAGCACAGATTCCGAAACTTCGAACAGGTATAACTTTCCCATCCGAACCCGTTTTAGGTCATTCTTGTGTCCAAATTGAAGCCCCAAAAATAAGCTTTCCAATGGTTCTAGCCTCATACCCAAATTCAAAGTGTGGAAAAAGAAAAGGGCAAAAGAGTAACGGCTGTTCGTAGGAAGATTATTCGAATTAAAGTTTTTGGTCCAATCTTACTTTACCGTCATGTTACCACTTCAATCAATGACCCAAAATAAAATATGGAGGCTCCAAACATAATAATAAAAGGTCAAAAACAATCCCACTTGCCTCAGAAATTCAAACTCAACTAGGCAGACCGCTCGAGCACGCAGACCAACAAAGTCGGCCGCTCGAGCGACCACTTCTACGCTCGAGCGGGAATTCACAACTCTCAGAATTTCGGACAGACTGGAAAATACTGGAAGCCTCCCAAGCCCACTCGAGCGGAAGGAAAAATTCTAGATTGCTACAATCTTCCCTCCTGAAGGAATTTCATCCCCGAAATTGCATCCGTTCTCAAAACCATAACAAAATACAATAACAAACCCCAATCTAATAACAAGGCATAACAGTAACAATATATATATACCTATCAATCCTTAACATCATTCAATTACACCTCATATCAATTTTAAACCCCAAAGTACAAAGTGTTACAACTTCCCCACCTTAGGAAATTTCGTCCTCGAAATTTAGAGAAATTGAAACAATAGTCAACCCGCCACGGATGGAGCACAACTCTTAACTTAACACTCTTAAAATATTTTCCCAAATAATAAGTGGCGAAATGAAAACTACTCTAACCCAATGGCAAGACATCACCACCAACCAAAAGCTAGGCTCCACTCGAGATAAATTATCAAGTTTCGGTTCAATACCTCAATGCCCCAAAGACAACTGAACAAGAGGAATCACAAGAAAGGGATTACAAATACCTTTCAATCAACACATACATTGGATTCCAACGGGTAAGGAGCAATATCAACCACATATAATCCCAAAATCCATAATAATTCCCCAACCACCAACAACAACACGGACAATGACTATCGAACGGCCAAAACTCAATTTTATAGAAAAAGAAACCACTGTTAAACCAAATACCAGGTCAACACAAGCAAAAACAAATGACATATCACATTGTACAGTCCAATACCACAATTGTAAATTGCATCTCAATTAGTGACATTATCAATTCTTTATTCAACATAGCATTTAAAGGTGGAACAGAGAAAATCATTCATGAACATGTTCAAATTAAGTTCTTAACATTTAGTTCAACCGTGCTTTCCCAGGCCACACACAAGGAAAAGAAAGTTTCATTTTCCACATCAAGCTCAACATTCTCCCGGTGAATTCCAATCACCACCAAATAACCCCCGCCACTCATCCGGTGCCATCACAACACATTTTCCATACATACTTGTGTTAACAAAGACTAGAAACAATTACAGTTCATCCAAAAAGTAGCATAGCACATGCGGCTTCCCACAAGTTAGAAGTCTCCCTATCATTAAAAATATCAACACGAGCAATCAAGTTATACATTGGCACAAGTGCGCTTACAACAATTTACATTCAAACATTTTTAACTCAACTAGAGTGGTTTCACAATTTCACATCAACAACGTACATATATATACGAGTAAGATCCAATGTCATTATAGCGATCCCGGTTTTCCCTCTCATGTTTACTGTATTCCGGACTCGGTTCTGTTGATAGTTGTTGTTGTCTGTATTTCATTTTCTTTCTTTAACTCATTGTATTTGAGTTTAGAATTGTCTTAGACGTGTTTCAAACAGGTTGGTTGAGCTTTTGTCCAAACTCTTGTTGCCCAGATTTTTAGTGATCCGCTCGAGCGGGTCTTCTTGCACTCGAGCGGAGTTTGCATACCTTCAGTAGTTTGTCCGTCTGCAAAAAATACTGCAGATGTATTTTTCACGCTCGAGTTGATTTCTACGCTCGAGCGGACCTTTTTGCGCTCGAGCGGGTGTTCAATGTCTGTAAAAATACTGGGAGAGGGTAATCTATGCTCGAGCGGGTTTCTCTTTGCGCTAGAGCGGATGTGTTTTGCAGTTGTGCCTTGATGCTCGAGCGGGTCCAGTTTTTGTGCTTGACGCTCAAGCATCCTATTCTTCACTCAAGCCGACTAGTCGCATATCAGATGGCAGCTGGGTGATTTTAAATCACTTTTTCAACTCTCACTCTCTCTCTTACTTTTCAAAACCTATTTTTGAGAGCTTCTCTCACTACATTTCACCTTCTCTCTAAGGTTTGATCTAATTCTAGTGTGTTTCTAGCCTAGTCCCTTTGTAAAAAAGGTTGTGCTTGGTGTGAGCTTCACTTTGATCTGAAAATCTCTTGGTTTGGAACACTTCGAGTTTTCTTCAACTTCTCCATTTGGTCTCCGAATTTGAGGTAGGGATAACTACTCATTTTTATGGTCTTTGACATAAACTATTGGTCATTTTGATGTAATGTTGAAGTTGGCTAATTTTGGGTGTTAGGCTCTCAAAATGAATAAAGAGGGATTTGGTTATTTTGACTCATAAATGTGCATCTTGGGTCTTAATTTGATGGTATTGATGTTGTTGATAGTATTTGGACCTTTGGGTCAATGTTGAGGAAAGAGGGAAAATGCCATGTTTGGGTATATTTGGGTCATTAGTGTAATTAATGACATTTACTATGGAAATATGAAACATTATGTAGTAGAATGGTGGAGTTGGACTTAATAATCACTCACCTTTGAGAATTATTGATAATTTATCTGTTAGTGCATTTATTATCTGTTTAGAAATAACTGTTTTGGGCTATCAGTGGATGATAGTCTTGATTGTTGTAGACACTGCATGATGATTAGGTGAATTAAAACTAATCAATTTGAGTATGTCATTGAGTATGACGGTTGGAATAATACAACGTATATGTATATTGATTAGTCATTATATATGATGAGTATTTGAATACATGGGTGCCGAATCCCGCGGATGAAATTTCCGTAAAATGGCAATTCGAAAATATCTATACATGGGTGCCGAGTCCCGCGGATGAAATTTTCGTAAAATGGCCACAAGAAAATAATTATACATGGGTGTCGAATCCCGTGGACGCAATTTCCATGAAATGACAGTTTGAAGTATTGTTGGTCATTATATATGATGAGCATCTGAATACATGGGTGCCGAATCCCACAGATGAAATTTCCGTAAAATGGAAATTCGAAAATAATTATACATGGGTGCCGAATGCCGCGGATGAAATTTCTGTAAAATGGCAATTCGAAAATATCTATACATGAGTGCCGAGTCCCGTGGATGAAATTTCCGTAAAATGGCCACAAGAAAATAATTATACATGGGTGCCGAATCCCGCGGACACAATTTTCGTAAAATGGCAGTTTGAAGTATTGTTGGCATGAGATGTAGTCTCATTTAAGTTGTTTGGCCAGGTTCTGAGCCGTATTTATAAGTTGAGATTTTGTTAAGTAAAGGATTATAGAACTGGATTGTACTATATGTTGGTTGATATGAGTTAAACATTTATCACTACAACAAAAGTAACCTATGGTGACGAAAACTAGTGAAGAAAATAAAATTCGTCACTAAAGAAAAATAATTCGTGAGGAATTTATAAATTTTGTCACATATAATAAAAAAATAAAAATGATAGGTGACAAAATTTATTTTCGTCAATAAATACTTCATTTTAAGTGAGGAAAAGTTAAGTTTCGTCACCAAAAATTTTTCCGCTAATTTTTTTGGGTGGCGCCAAAATTTTGGGACTTTGGGTGAGAAAAAAATTTGTCACTAATTATAAAATTATTTGTGAGGAATATATTTTCGTCATCAAAACGTTTTAATATTTTGATATCTTTTGGTGATGAAATAATATTGTCACCAATTTTGGTGGGAAATTTTTGATATATTAAGCGGCAATAAAAAAAATAGGGTATTAATTTTTTTTACCCTTTTTCTATTTATCATCTCTCTCTCTCTCTCTCTCTCTCTCTCTCTCAAAATAGGGTATTAATTTGTCTTACCTCTTGCTCCTCCACCACGCCGATCGCCATCGTCATCGCCTCTATTAGCCTTACCGATCGTCGCCGCCACTAGTAGCTTTGCTGGTAACCGCCACATCTTCTTCGCTCGGTGATTTGGTACTTGATTTCTCTATGCTCTTTTTCTGATGTCTCTTTCTCTTATTCTCTGTTTTGGTATGGTGAAGAAAATTAGTGAAGAAAACAAATTTCGTTACTAAATAAGAATAATCCACGAGGAATTATAAATTTTGTCACGTATAATAAAAAAATAAAAATAATAGGT
Source organism: Camellia sinensis (assembly GCF_055761805.1). Taxonomy (NCBI): domain Eukaryota; kingdom Viridiplantae; phylum Streptophyta; class Magnoliopsida; order Ericales; family Theaceae; genus Camellia; species Camellia sinensis. The sequence continues at coordinate 150,719,788 of NC_138963.1, forward strand.
GACGAAATTTATTTCCGTCAATAAATACTTACTTTTAGGTGAGAAAAAAATTAAGTTTCGTCGCCTAAATTTTTCCCACTAATTTTTTTTTATGGTGCCAAAATTTTGAAACTTTTGGTGAGAAAAAAAATCGTCACAAATTATAAAATTATTAGTGAGGAATATATTTTTATCACTAATTTTTTTTTTTTTTTTTTGAGAAACTTGATTTTAAATATTTTACATATTTTTAATGAGAAAATTATTTTATCCCTAATTTTGGATGAAAAATTTTGATATATTGAGCGGTAATGAAAAATAGACTACAAATTTTTTTCCCTTTTTTTTTTTTTTTTTTGGGTTGTGTTGATCAGTTTTCTCTCACATCTCTCTCTCTCTGTGTCAAAACAAAACACAAGTTGGGTCTCTTCGTTTAGCACCCCTTGTCCTCCTTCAGCTTGTTCTCCTCTAGCACCACCGCCGACGTCGCTCGTTCTCCTCCTTCAGTGTCGTTGCCAACGTTGCATCTCCAAGCCCGTCCGCCCTTTTCCTTCTGTGTCACATGTTCTCTTCCATTAGCTCTTCTTATTATTCGATTTCTTTAATTGTTTATTTTCAGGTATGGGTCCTCTATGGGTCCTCTCTGTATCTCTCTTACTCAATTTCTCTATTTTTTTTAATCTTTGTTTTCCTTAATTTTCAGAATTAATGTTTTTCCTAATTTTTGAAACTAATGAGACACGCAGTGTACACATGATTTAGAATTACCTATTAGAAAGTTCGTTAATTTGTCTCGTCTAGTTTTTCCCACTACTAGAAAAATGACTTTTTATTACAATATAATTTGCGACCGCCATATTAGCAGTCGCAAATAGTCAATTTATTCCTTATTTTCCTTTATTTATTTTCCCATCTTCCTTACATTTGCCCTAGTCCTTCACAAACACTGATCGTTCTCTCTCTCTCTCTCGGTCTCACAGACTGGTATGAATCTCTCAATCTCTTCTCTCTCTCTCTCTCCTTGATGTTCTCAGATCAGCACCTCTGCTATGCTAATATCCTTCCTCCTTCTCAGGTAAACACACATGTATATGTAACTCTATATACTATGTATATGTGAATATCAATCTTTGAAATTGAAATTATTCTGTTGAGATCTGAGCAAGAATCGAAGTAGTCGTCCTCAACTTCCTTAAGATCTTGAACTCTTCGACTCCGGCAATCTCATGTCACTTTGGCTTGCAATTTTACTTCAAATCTCTAATCTCGAAATGTGTGTTAAGCATTGAGTCACTGTTGATTTTAAGTAGATGAATTTGGGGATTTTTCAGTGTATTACAAATCGATAGAAGATGGAGTAATAGTAGAGCGAGTTGAGGTTTGATGAAGATTAGAGATCGAGAAGTTGGATACTCAGTGGTTCACTACGAAGAAGTCGTCTCCTGATTCGAAGCAAAAGTGAGGTTCGTTTTGCTGAAAAAATTGTTCCAGTATTTCAATTCTATTTCAATTCTCAATTTAATTTTTCAATTTCTTCTTTATCTTGTTGTTTTGATTGATTGATCCATGATTTTTCCAATTTTCTTGCTGATATATCTGTACAAGTATATGTAGACATATGTTTTTTTTTTTTTTTTTTTTTTTTCATTGAATAAAGGGCCATCTATGGCAGCTTGACAGTACAGTTAGCTTACATGTTTAACAAGCCTGTTGATTTCTGTTTGTCCAGTTTGACACAATGATCAGTAATAGTTCCAAACCATAGGTGAAATCAGTAATTTACATCTTTTGATGGTACAGTAGCTCGTGTAGTCTTAGTGTTGGGGGATTATTTGAAGGATGAACCATGGTTAAAGCTCCTCTGCAACTACCTGAAGTATGAACTATTTTATTTGTAATTTTTATTTTCATGTTGCCACAAATCACGACATGTTTTATTTAAAATATTATAGGTCAAATCAATTTATATGTTTGAATATTGAATTTGATTGATGAATTCAGTAGTTATTCATGACCTGCTGAATGATTTGAATGTGCGAAAGCTTAGGGTAAAAACTGCAAGTCAAATCTTTGCCTTAATGAAGAGGATTTAACAGCCTCCTGGGGAAGTGAATGTGAAGTGAACACTACTCACTACTTTAGTTGTGATCTGCAACTGAGTGCAGAGACTAATGCCTACCACGCGTTTGTGTGCAGTCTAAGGGTAAAAACTGCAAGTCAAATCTTTGCCTTAATGAAGAGGATTTAAACTACTTTTTTAGATGCAGTCAAATTATTATGCAACTGTGTGGAGTTTAAACACAAATAACTGCAGGCTTGAATTCAAAGATAATACAAATAACTTGATATTTTCAAAGACAACTAGAATTGAAAATGGCAAACTGCACTGCAACCAAGTGTTGATAAACTAATTGTACAAGCCTAAATTGAGAATTGAAATTGACGCTGTTTGATGTATTGGTGGTACGCAACCCTCATTTTATCTTTGCGTTGGCTATTTATAATGGCTGGCTGGCTGCGTGCAAGTTCAAACATCAGCACCTCACATCCTTCTGTTTTCAAGACTGCATGTCCTCCACCTTCTTCATTGTTGCACTCCTTATCTAGTGTGTCTTGCTCTCACACTCTGGTTGCCCCACTTGTCCCAACTTTCCAATGCCTCCATTAATTCAAAGAGAAGCTACACATTCTACACTACTGATTTTTTATGGTTGAGGCTTCACAGATTGCCATGTCCTCCTTTTCTTATGTAATGCAGACTTACTTCCATTGACTTGATGGAATACTTCTCCGTGTGTGACATGTTCTTTTCCTTTGACCAGGTGTTGAACAATACCACAACTATCCCCTGCTTCATGGGATATGAAATAACACTTGGTTGTTGGGATGACTCATACATGCCCTTCTTCCATAAGTTGCCATTTGTATAGACATAGTTACACATGAAGATTCCACATCTATCATAGCAAAACTACTTCTTTTAACATAAAAGGGGAGAGAAAAAGTTTATAACAAACTCCTCTCAATTAATCTCAGTTTAATATAAATCTGACCCAAGTTACTTCAACCAACCCTTTCTTACTTGGCTTCCATCACTACGTACCCATTTCCTGTTGGCTAGCCATTTTTAGCCTATGGCTTGGTTGGAGATTAGTCACCCTTAAAGTGATTGTTTGGAAGTTGGACACCCTTGAAGTTTTCAACTCTCACCCATTTCCTAATTTTGTTTTGTTATTTTTGTCGAAGATTTGACTGTATCATCAATTGGTATTTGAAATTAATTTGGTGTGTATCCCATGCGCCATGGTTCTAGCCACTTAAATGAATCTTTACTCACCCTGATCAGAAAGGTCTTTGTTTAGGTGTCTCAAAAAAATTGAAAAGAGCGAACTTTGAAAGTGTTGTTCATTATGTTGAATCCTATGAGCAGAATTGGGAGCAAACAAAGCAAGAAAATTTCTACAATTAACACTAAGTCAACCAAATTCTGGCTGGTGGTATTGGGGCATGTGATTAAAAAACAGAAACTTGCTTCCTAAATTCTGGCTGATGGAATTCCTGCAACTAGAAGGAGACAATCCTTCAGACTATATTTCACATGCAAAATGGCTTCCTAAATAGGCTCAGAACAATAATGTGGTGATGCACTGATTCATTATGGTGTATTATTTTATGTTGGGATAACTCAAACAAACACATCAAATATTCAAAATTAAGCTCTTGACAGGCGCGCACAAGAGAGACTCAAGGAATGAACAACAAAATGTCTCTGTTGGAATTGTGGTAAACACTGGAATTAGAAATATTGTTGTGAAAAGAGGACTTTATATGGTAAAATTATCCTTCAATCATGAAAGTGTTGGATAAACTTTCATAGCCAACCTTGAGGATAAAGTTGATTTTTAGGGGGTGGAATGATTGGATCCAATATTGTTAGAAAATATTATTAAGCTATATTTTGATCTACTTCTTTATTTAAGCTTTAATTAGAAAATTGTAGGTACATGATTCTTCCTATCACGTGACTCGTCCATGAAAATTGCCATATCACCTCCATATGTTTTGGTCCCAACTCCTTGTGTTAGTCTAATAAGGTGGCACTTGGACCAACCAGATACTACCATAGCGGTGCCTTAGCCTTGAGCTTAGACACTTGGGGGCAATTTCCAGGAGGCGCCCCAGGCATGCTTGACTCTCACTCACTCAGTAAGATTAGTCCTCCACTTGAGTGTGCCCCTCTCCATTTTGTGATGCATTAACTCTTCTATTGGATAGGCTAATCACACAAACACAATTTCAAATTTTCGTAATATTAACTCTTCATTGATGTTACACATATATTTATAGGCTAAAGACTCTCTTAATTCTATAAGGATTATTACTCAAATTTTGGGTCTTGGATGACGAATTTTTTTTGTCTCCAAAGAGCTAATTTCGTCACTATAGATATTTGTGAGGAAATATTTTTGTAGTGACATCTGGTTAAAACTCTATACAGCATACACGTTGCTTAGAATTTGGATCTCTTTGAAATTGTCCAACTTGAGTTAAAGTACATTTCCTCCTTTCTAACTTGATGTAACATATTTGTTGCAGATTGGGGTTTTTCTTGATAGGAGGGTTTTTTTCTACATTCTTCCAATTTTCTCATTTGTTTTACTTTACTCCAATCTTCCACATAAGGTACTGCTTATGAAACTTGAAATTCAATTTACTTAAGGTCAACTTTTTGCACAAATTCTACCATAGTTGTCAGTGCTGCAGGAGCTCCGCTTTGTTATTAGTTTTGTTCCAATGTTTATCAGCGGCAATCGCAGCTAGCAGAATGTACATCTCTTTTCTTTTATTTAATTAATACCTCAATTAATTTATACGAATACAGAGTTATTTTTATCTTCTTGTAGTTGTTTTAAATGATATACTGAAGAGTAGTTTTATATTTGACCAACAGAGGACGATTGAAAGCATTAGTTTTCTGACTTAGAACTTCCCATTTCGGACTTATCAGAATCATCAGAACTGGCTGCATCATACTGAATGGGATCTAATTCGAGACATTCATGCAAATCACCTTCTGCTGTCATAGATTTGAAGGCATTAGTTTTCTTTTGCAGCTCAAGATTTCTCTCCTTTATTGCAGCTTCCAAAATTTGAATCATTTTTGCCTTGTATAGTGGTCTATTAACCATCAATAGATGCCCTTTACTACGAAGCTCCATCTTAATGGTGTTGGAGGTGTCATGGTTTAGTATCCATGCAAACTTTGCTTTCCCGCAGTATTTATCAAGGAAATTTTAACTGTTCCTTCCATATATCCGTGTTCAAGTCAAGTAGGCCTATGTCAACAACTATGATGAACACTGAATCCTTCACTTCTTGCTTATTTAATGATTCGGCTTTTGAGCATTCTGTAGGTGAACATTGTGCATTACTTTTGGCTTTAAAGCGTTCCTGAAGAATTTGAGTCAGCTCATTCCATTCAGATGCTTCCCAGGTAAGCACTTCGTTTTTCTGTAACCACTGAGACATTTTCAATCTACCTATTTTACCATTCAGTGCAAGTAGGACCTGCATTCCAATTTTGAACATATCAATCATTGCTGTCAAAATCTTTCACACATGAGTTTGAATAAAAAATTATTTCAGCTGAATTTCATATCAGCTTTTAGACTCCAGTATGAAGTTTGTCCTACCTATTCATGGCCATGTATTCTACGCAGAGGGAGGAAGGTAAAGAGGGAAAAGCGAAGAGAGTACTACATAAATCTTGTGATCTTTAGATTTCATTGTCTAGATCCACGAACTGTTTGCAGCAAAAGTATTGCAGAAAACAATTTTGGACTCTGTGTACTAGATTACATGTTATCAATAATTTCCCTTATTTTCGTTGGCTAGAATCTTTGCACCTCACTAGGAGATCAAGGGTTCTTGGTAAAAAATATTTACATGTCAGAATGAAGTAACTTACCATCAAGCTATGTTCAGTAAATTTTAGTTGACAATGTTTTCCTGCAGTATCTGCTGATGTACCGAGAAGCAAGTATAATCGCATTAGAGTGCCCGGGCCATTCTTCTTTACCACTTTGATTTCTCCACCCATCTTGTTCACCTGTTAGCACCTCACATTGTAAGATAGAATAAGGAGATCCACAAAGAGGTGGTGTGCAAAATACAGAAAATAATAAGTGACATTTTTTAGTTACATTTCAAATAAGATGAATTATGAGTCAACCCAAATGTCACATGTGTCAACCTGATTGAGATTTTGTTTTGCTCTAGTTCTAGTGTTTCGGTTTTCGTGACAAAAAAATTTTATACCAGGGAAAATGCTTTTACTCACCAAGGTTCGCACAATGCATAGGCCAAGGCCAGTGCCACCATGCCTGAAAATGGAAAAAGAGTTCAAGAAATTCATTATAGAGTTTATTATAGCATATAAACAATAATTGTAACAGCACAATAGACTTCACATTTACTCAATAATGGATTCTTATTAATAAATTTAACCAGTGGAGGATGTACAGCTTGGAAATCTGCTTACGTGCGAGTTGTTGAGGGATCAGCTTGCTCAAAGCTTTCAAAAACAGACTCCCATTTGCTTGGATCGATTCCTACAATAAGAAAATAAAGGAGAGAGGTCAATCAAGAATTTTTTTTTTTTTTTGAAATTGAATGTATTATGTTGTAGGTAGTTAAGAGTCCATTACATAGCTCTGAGGTACATACCACAGCCAGTGTCATCAACTTCAAACCAAAGAATCACTTTGTTATCTTTTTTGCAGGATCTCTTTGCGTGGTTTACATATTGCTTCAAAATTGTTTTATGTGTACTCCATGATTCCTTTGGATTGAGATGAAACTTCCTGCCGTTGCTAGAAGTGTTTGGATTCTCACACCATCCTCGCAGAACAATGTAGCCAGCTGTAAGCCACTTGGAAAATTAAATCCTGCTGGTTTTACCTTTACTCTCTAAAGAAAATTAATTCTCTTGTAAATGAATGAACTTGTGCTTTTTCTTTTTTTTTTTGATGCTTTAAATTGTGTTACAATCCTCCTTTAATGAAGTTTGGATGATTCAAAATATTAATCATTGACAAACTAGATTATGTTACTTGGAATTTAGCAATGTGTAATGAAGTAATGATCTGAGAGATTCCAACATCAAAACCTTCGGCTTTATGAGTCTTTCATTAGCCTGAATGCCCTAATTATGAACTGTTGATTGGGGTACATTCTTTTAAGCTGTCATCCAGATGTCAAATTATAAAATCAGTTATGCCTCTTACATAGAAATAAAATCATAAAATTTTGATAAAAATGAATTAGGTAGAGGAAACAGAATGGTGATGAGAAGCCTCGTAGAAAATAAGAAGCAAATATGTATTAGAAAAACCTATATCAATTCAAAACTTTGTTGGAGATCATTAGAGGAATCTAGTTTTTTTGGCATTGAGATAGACTTATAGGCAGTTAATTGAAAGAGCACTTTTGCTTATGTATTCCTCTTTTCTATTCTTATCTGTATGTTAACTTTGATAAAAAAAATTACTTGGACCTTTTTTTTTCCCTCTTGTCTCTTAGTTTCATTCACTGTTTAAGCTGCATTGCAAATTGATTTATCGAAACACAAAAACATTGAGCTTGCAAATCAGGCAGTGTGACAGTTGCACTTACACGTAGTAAACTTGATAGAATTGCTAATTAGGTTTGCCAAAATTTGAACAACTCTTGCAGAGTCACCTTGAACTAATCTTGGCATATCATCTATAAAAGAAAAAAATGAGCAATAATGTGTGTCAGAACCTCTGAAGTAGAGACTACTAATTATATAATATGATAATTGAACTTAAATTCTTTTCGATTATGATCTTTATGTAATGAAGATTGTCATACCAGATAGGTCTAGAACAGTCTCCACATTGTGGTTAATGCATTGCACAGAGAACTATGGATTGATTAGGTTGTGAACACGTCATGTGATTCTCTTTGGTTCTTGTTGGCATTAGTGCTAGTGATACATGGTATTCTTGCAATCTTTTGTCATTTTCTGTTATCTGTGTTGCTTATCATTAAGGATTACTTCAACTCTTTGAAGTTTTGGATTGTTATATGCATTTCTATTAAATTGGTTTATAAAATAAAATTATTTAAATATGATTTTAGATGTAATTAATAATATATTAATGTCTTCCTTATTTATTTTCTTTGCAGATTGGTTTTTAATGACGTTTGGAAGCATATTTGCAAATCAAGATCAAGTGTTGAATTATTTATTTATTTCCTGAACTGATGCTTAGTTGTAGTTGCAAATCAAGATTGAGTGTTGATTTTTTTTGTGGACTCCACATTAATTCATTTTGGGATTTGCTTTGATGATTTTTTTGTTATACATAATGGATTATTATTAAAGTTGTTTGATGGATACATTTTGATTTATAATATAATGGTTTAGTGAATTTTTGTGTGGAGTGGTGTATAATAGCTAGTGGATTTCTTAGTACAATTAAAAGGCTACTGGGGTCTGAGCAGAGATATTTGTGAAATAATAACTTAAATTGAATATAAAATATGGAACAACTTTAGTGACGAATTTTTTCGTCATTTGTACTTCTTATTATGACAAAGTGATTATTCGTCACTAATAAAAAAATTTTGTGACAAAATTTATTGTAGTTTATATATGAAAGCTTTTATTTATTTTGTTGTTTGGTGACTAAAAATTTTGTCACGTGTATATATATTTATGACGAAATATATTTCGTCATCCATGTATGACTTTTGAAGACAAAAAATTTCGTCACCTTTACATCTTATTGTGACAATTATTTTCTCATCAATGATCAACATGCGTGACAAATTTATTCGTCAACTAAAGTTATAAATATGGTACTGAACAATTATTTGGTGACGAAAATGAGAATTTTTTGCGACAAAATTTTGTTTTATTGGTGACAAAAAATTATGACTTTTGAAGACGAAAAATTTCGTCATCTTTACATCTTATTGTGACGAAATTATTTCCTCATCAATGATCAACATGCGTGACAAATTTATTCGTCAACTAAAGTCATAAATATGGTACTGAATAACTATTTGGTGACGAAAATGAGAATTTTTGGTGACAAAATGTTGTTTTATTGGTGACAAAAAATTTCGTCACTGAAGTAATTTCATTGGTGACGAAATTATTTTTCGTCACGTTGGTTTTTAGTGACAAACATTCAATGACGAAACCGGTGACGAAAATATTTCCTCACAAATATCTATAGTGACGAAATTAGCTCTTTAGAGACAAAAAAATTTCGTCATTCAAAACCCAACTTGTTGTAGTGTATCAACTGCTAATGTTTTAGTTATTGCTCATATTATGTTTAGCATATCTCTACTGGGCGTTGGCTCACCCTATTTGGGACATCATTTTCAGGTGCAGGTGACATGCCACCTCCAAGGACATAGCTTGGGAGGCTTAGTGGCAGAGAGATCCTTTTGATTACTTGTTGTATTACATGTATATCAAGCCACAGGCTTATTTTGTGTAGAGTTGGTACTCTCCTTTTTGTAACCAAGTGTTGACTTGGAAAGTTGTAAGCCCGTAGGACATTCACTTTTGTTGTCAACATGTAATATATTCTGTAAGAATACTCTGATTTATGAGATGTGATATCTATTTCTTGTATTATGGATGTCTGTTTTTGGGTTTATTTTGAGGGCATTACAGTCATCATGTGCCACCAAAGGCATTACCCAACCATATCTCTATTTATCCAACACAAAGCAAATCCCAAGATAATTAGGCATCAATTGAATTCAAATAGCATTTATTGAAACCACTGGTCGCAAGTTAAACCAAAACAAATTAACCCAAACTAATCCTTAAATCCCAAAAAAGGGAACGACTACAAGAATCCATCTTCTTTACGCAACTTAGTCCAAATTACCAATTATCCACTCTCACTGCTCAAATGTCGATACATATATCATTTCACATCTCACAATTTATGATTATCATAATCACCAGCACCTATTATTCTCACATAAATAGAGCCAAGAAGTTCATAACAGTCCACCCCCAGACTCGGATTACCAACACTTATATGTTACTTCACTCTATCTACTCCGAGATGGAGCTTCATACACCCTCCTATACGTTTCTAGAATCTCACTAGACTTCTCGAATATACGTTGCACTAGCACCATTCCCAATAGTCTCATCATTCTCAAGCCGATATAATAACACCTATTTCGAGTCACATAAAACAGTTGCCATCCGCACAACACTTACTATTAGGAAACATGACTCACATTTCCTCCCAAGAAGCACTTCCATCATTTGTTCATACGCATGAACCCCATACTCTAATACTGCTAACTCCTTTACACACACACAACCACTAGCTCACAACATCTTACGCTAGCACTACTTTTATCATCATGAAGCACAATTTTCATACCACCACCAAGCACTCTCACGATTGTTAAGTAACTCATACTAACCTCATACCATCCTAAGATTCCTGTCGTCCCAACTATGCTCCCTAGTAAACCATATAACTCCCATTTTCCAAAAACATCTTAATTCAATTTTTAAAACTCATAGATCAATGCATACCCACACCTACATTCTTAGTCCCAACGTGACCTCTTCTAGCTTGCCTTGACAATCTATCAATAACAACCTCAAACATCGATCGACCGAACTCTAATTATGTCCCGAGACACTTACTCCTCCTACCAAGACACAAACCAACTTAACGTGTAATCACACAGCACATAAACAAATTTTAAGCAACAAACCACATAATCAAGTCAAGCCTACAAGGACGACCACTTGTCTTGGAACTGCCAAGGAACTCCCATTAGAAACCACGTTGATCAGACGCATTTTTCAATCCGCAAAATTTGCCCAACTCGTCCAACCTGCATACAAATGGGCGGCTTCGCAAACACAATGCAAGCGGAAACGGTTTGGAATATGACATATTTGCGGGTTACGGGTTTAACCCGTACCCACAAGAATCCGCCCGCACTTTTTTCATTATTTATTTTTATTAATCTTAACCATTGATTTCATTCTTATATCCTATCTAGATATTTTTGTCCAAAACAAAACACTCTTTATTCTTTGAACTTATTCTAGCATTATATTTGCTAATAATATTATATCAACTGAAACTGAATAAATATTGATCATATTATTATTGTTTCATAACTGAACGTGTCCTGGATGAAGTGTGATTTGGAATTTTAAATTCCTTAATGACTATGGAATTCTAGTTTAGGATTTTGAAATATGTCATTTTGTTAGTTTATGTTTTGATTTAGGATTTTGAATGATTTGTTCGTGTTACGAATTGATTTTGTTGTGTTTTTAATTTTATGAGTTTTATTTCATTAATTATTAACGTTGGAGCATTTTAGAAAATGGGGGGGAAAGTGCCCAAAATAAATATTTACAAAATGAGAAGAAAAAAAATGGCTCAAAAATAAAATTTTTTAAAAAAAAAGTCCAATCCGCAAACCGCCGGCAACCTCTGGCACATCCGCGAACCCTATCCGCACAAACTGCAAATTGCACTGCAGGCGGTTGCAGGTTGACTTTTTTCCAAACCATATACATGCGGGCGGGTCCAAACCAATCCACAAACCGTCCAAATCCAAACCGCAGACACCCTAGGAATGGGAATGTTTTTGCCTTTATTTTAAAATGTCTGTTCATCTTATAAATAAATAGAGTGGTGAGTTTTTTCCAGTATACAAAACAGGATAGTTCAATACAAAATTTGGAAGTATTGAAGAAAAAAAGGAGACTAACAGGAGCATATATGTCTGTATTGCCTCTGCTTTATTCTATCAATTTTGGGTATTTCAAATTCTCAATCGAACTTCTTCTCTCTCAGATTTTCAAATCCAAATCAAATCTAAAATGAAGAATGCTTACAAGCTCAACCTAGAAACAAAAACAAGAAAGACAGAGAGTCCCATATCGAAAGGTTAAGAAAAAAATGAACAATATTTAAAAGGCTAGAAGAAGAGAAAGTGGCATGACTTTACTTGAACAGGATCTGTTCTGTAGGATTGTATCTCGGAATCCCGGAGCTGTAAGGAGCCAGGACCCAAAATCTTGTAGATGAACAAAAGCCTCTCTACCATGAGCGTGATTAGTGGCTCTGTGGTGCGACTTGCTGGTCCACTGTTACACAGGGGATCGTTCTCAGCTAACCTTGTAAGGGTCAAGGGGTTGTCTGGCAACTCTAAGGGATTGTTTGGGGTGTCCTACATAAGTACTTTTTGTCTTTTTAGACTAAAAAATTGAAAAAAAAAATATATGGATGTATATATGGATGTTTGGGTTAACTTTTTGACTTTTTATGAAAAAATGTGTATTAAAAAATTATATAAATTAGTGTGCAGGAGAAAATTAGGATTGAGAGTTGTGCAGCCGTAATTTTTAACTTTTGCTAAATAGTAATAACTTTTTAACTTTTTGACAACTTACCAAGCTTAACCTTAGTACCCCCGCCTTTTTGCTCTCCAAAAAAATATTTTACGAATTAAAAGTCATATCAAGGTCATAACACTACCCTGCTACAGTACCTATATCACCATACAATTAACAACGCTACCATCACCACCATTAACTATAGAAACATAACAGGACCTTTTTTTCAAAAAGTTTTTCTTTAGAAAATGTTTCAACCCAAATAAATAAAACATAATATTACTTTATCCTCTCATTTACAAATTTCAGTAATGATTCAAATCCCTCCAAAACATAACCTCCACAACCTCCACTCACTTGTGATTGGTCCAAGTATGAAAGAGAAGGAAAAAAAAATAAAAATACAAACATGTCATTGGTCCACATCATTGTGAGGGTGGTGGAGGTCTCCCCAAAATGGAGTCCCAAACATTTTTCTATAAATTTACACATTTCGATCTCCTCAATTTTGAAAATTAAATAAATACATCCTTCTTAAATTTACAGATTCATAGATAAGAAAAGAAAGTAAAAGTAATATTTATTAATAATTGAAGGAGTGTTAGTGTAATTAACCTTAATTTTTTTTTTTTCCAAAAATTGTCTCCAATATTTCTATTTTGTCCCTGTACTATTGGTTTCGTTTATTTAATCATTAAAAGTTTTCATTTGTGTTCATTAGATTGAGTTGGAGACAATTGTACAAATTAGTAATTATTAAATTATAATTTGTCGAATTAAAAGATAATTTATAATTTGAACTTAAATTGTAGTTTATTTAAAATAAAATAAAAAATAAGTGTTTTCATTATAATATTTAAATTGTCCACATTTTGAAATAATCTTCTTCTTTCTTCAATAAATTAGTTTCAATATTTATTAATTATTATTTTTTGAGATTAAGAGACAAGAAAAGGGGAGAAATGAAGACCAAAGTCTTTTGATGCCAACAATTAATAACATTGTAATATAAATCACTCAGCAGGAGTTTGGGTAGCGAACTAGTTTGGATGTGTTTTTCTTTGTCTTTATTTTTAAATAATTAGCGAGTGGCGCATATCATATGTGTTCAATTCAAGTAAGTTAGAATAAAAATAAATAATAAAAAAATTAATATTATAAGTTACTTAAGTGGTAAAAATAAGGTTTTGAGTTCAAACATTCTCTACCTCTATCTATAAGTTTGGTGTTCACTTAATAATAGCACAAGCGGATGACACATACAATATGCATGCAATTCAATTAAGTAAAATAAAAATAAAAATAAATAATATACTAATTAGTATTATAATATGCATGTTGCTCACTTAATAATAGTATAAGAGGGTGCAATTCAAATAAGTAAGAATAAAAATAAATAATAAAAAATTAATATTAGAGAAAATTGGTGATAAATCCAATCTAAAGAGGGTACAAAACATTAGGTCCAGTAGATATTTTTTGTTGGTGAGAGGTCCACACTCTGTGAAATAGTTTAGTGAGAAGTCATTTTGTTATTCTAAAAAGATATTTTGTTTCAAATTTTACTTCTTAATTTATCTGTTTGACCTTTTTTTATGTGTTTGACTTTTTTGACTATCTGTTCAAAATTTTTGTCTGTTGAACTTTTTGAACTTTTTTGTTGATTTTTTTTTATCTGTTAAAATTTTATGACCTATTTTTCCTATTCGTTCAAATTAACACCATTTTCAAACTTATTTCTCTATCTGCTCCTCTCTTCACTTCTCTTTTCTATTTCTATCTGTTTTTTCTCTCTACTTCCCTTTATCTATTCAAATTTATATTTATCTGTTTACATTTATACCAAGCCAACCCCTATCTATTACAATACCAAACCCCTATTATCTGTTCAAAACAAACCTGTCATATCTGTATAGAATTGTATCATCTGCTTAAAATTTGAACAAATCTGTCAAATTTGTTTTAATCTATTTAATTATCATCATCAACATCAACACATCAACAACAATAACAACAAAATACACACACCTACACACATATCCATACAGATCTATCATATGCAAACACACACCCACACAAACATAACTCATCATCTTCATCAGTTTCTTCCTAAACCAAATTTGAGACTATATAAACCAAATATGAGACTATACAAATTAGAACTCAACTAGTGTAGATCTTGACAACAAACCCGAGCACACTCGATGACTTCATCTTTCTCTTTCAATCTAATCTTCAAATTCATGTACTAATCTCAAAGCTCGTCTATAGACAGTGTAATGTGTATAGGGACATGCATACCTGTAGAGTAGATAAACAATGATAGCGTATAAGTTCAGAAACCTACCCCTGATATACTGTTATTTGAGTGTTCCATAACAACAAAAGAAATAGTATTATAATATGCATATTGCCCAAGTGGTAAGAATGTTCTTAATAAAATCTAAAGTCTTGGGTTCAAGCCTTATACACCTTCTCTTTATTGATGTAAGGTTTTAAGATAGAAAAAGTTGTCATGTAACATGAGAAGAAAGATTGTAATCGGCAAAAGAAACTTTACTGATGAAGGAAACCAAAAACTAGATCATAGTAAAACAAAATGATCCCAACTAGGTTGGCACTATTAAGCAAGCTCAATCATTTACTAGCATTCCAACAAGTTGGTAACAAACCAAACAAGATCAAAGCAAAAAGATTTGAAAAAAAAAAAGAAGAAGAAAACAAACACCACCTCTAAGCTGCTATGCACTCCCAAAATGATCACATAGCAGACTGATGAGTACAGCTCAACCAATTACTTTGTGATTGCATTAAAACTAGAGTGGCTTTTGTGGGTTAGAGTTGCATCTCCAGGACTACCATTCTCTGTTAATGAGATATAGAAGATATAGATCACATTAAAAATTTTTTAATAACTACTATTGTCAAAAAAAAAAAAAAAAAAAAACTAACTTTAAAAAAAAATTCTATAAAGTTATTTTAAATTTTCATAAACTTTGATTAGACGAAAGATGAGTGTTTTATTTGTCCATTTATTCTGACATGAGTATATTATAATCTTTTTATGATTTGTTTTGTATATATCAGGCTTTAACAATATGAAAGATATTTAGATAGTAAAAATGTTGTCACAAGTGCCACTAACAAATTTGACTTGTTTAATTCGATGTGGTGGTAATGTGTTATTTCATTATTCAAAATGTTAACCACAGTCTGCGACAATCTATGGTTATTTTCATTCTTTCATAATTTCCTTTGTTTTTTAGTATTGCAAAAAATATATAGTTGAATCCAAATTTTATCGCGAGACAAAATCATTAGCAGAAACACTGGCTAGTTATTTTGTGATTTAGCTTTCACAGGACCAGTTTTACTCCACATTCTCAACTACAACTAATATTATCATGATTAATACAAAGCATGTCATGCCAGAAATTCTTTGCAGTCTACCTAGGCATGTCTTGCAAAAATATAAAGATACAAATGGTAAAGCAAAGTGACCTATGAGGCTAACTCATACTCAGTGGTTCAAGCTCTTTAAGCCCAGGTCATCAACGACGTCAGTCTCTTCTTGCTTTCGGATCCTCTGGAGTACTCCTGCAATCATGCAAACAATATCATTTTGTCATTTTTTTTAAGAAAAAAAAAACTGAAACAGATCTTTTTCTCTTCTTTCTCCTCCCTCCCCACCCTCCTTCCTATGGCCATCCATCCTCTACCCTCTCCAGCTGCCGACCAAACTCCTCCACTTCTCGTTGCCACAGGACAATCCTCTCCCACAGCGACCATCCTTCCTCTCTCCCCCAAGCACTGTAGGTAGTGATAATCTTCTGGTTGGTTGTTGGAAAAATGCATGGAGAAGAATTGAAATTCGAAGTGTTTAAAGTTTGTATTTTTCATTACAAGGATTGAGGAAAACAGAAGATTTCACCGTATTTAGTAGAATTTAACTAGTTAACTGGGTTAGGATGGGATTTTGATTTTCTTCACGAAACAAAGTTAACTGAAAAAGCATTAGCAACCAAAGGAAAAGTAGAGCAATTTAAGATGTAATCTGACAAAGTTCTTTGTAAAATTGTTTTATTGATTTCTTTTAACTAATGTAAGAAGGCTCATTGCCAAATGGCCATATGTAATTGAAGGGTTATAAGTCATTAAATACCTTTATCGGATGAAAAAATTCACATTCATCTAACTTAAACAAAACGACGCTGTTTAGTATACTGTTGGAGTACTCTCCACAGCATCCGATCGCCCTCTCTCCATCTCCTAAACTAGGATGAAGATGAAATTATCGTTGTACTAAAAAATTATTGCTAGAAATAAGCAATCCTGTCATTGTGTTTCACTGCCTATGTAATGTATTAATTGTTGTACCAAGGAGGCAGAAAACAATCACACAACCATGGACACACAAAGATTTACGTGGTTCAGCAAATCGCCTACATCCACAGGTAGTAGATTTCACTATATGGAGAGAAATGCATAGATTATAACAATGGAGGAGAAGGAGACAATACTCTCACTGTACTCACACTCAAACTCACTTAGTTGCTTACACTTTGTCACTCTCGCACTCTATGATTTCACCACACAAAACTCCTCTCATTTACTACCCATTTATAGATCAATGGGAGAGCCAACTGCCGACTTCATTGAAGGCAACCACCAACAACCAACAAGATTAGCCATCCTAGCATGAGCAGCTCAGCTAGAAATGTCTAGCTTTTTCATTTTTTTTTTCTTCAATCAGCAACCATTGTTGACAAAGCAAACTAAGCAAATCTGAGCCAATCTTTAACAAATTTCCACCTTGGCGAGGATTCTCTGTCCAACATAGTGATCGATCAACACTGCTATGCACCTGAAGGTGCTCAATTCTGAGAGATGTTGAGCAAGTCCAAACAGTGTGGGAACTTTATCCCAGAAACCACTTTTGTGAGCATATCAGCTGAATTATCTGTAGTGCTAATCTTTTGAGGCAGAATATCCCCTTCATTCACAATTTCTCGGATGAAATGGAAACAGAAATCAATATGCTTGGTGCGGGAATGATGAACCTGGTTCTTTGCCAAACAAATGGCACTCTAACTGCAGCAATACACCTCAATGTGCTTCTGAACAATACCCAAGTCCTCAATCAACCCATGTAGCCAAATAGCTCCCTTAAAGGCTTTTGTCACTGCCATGTACTCTGCCTCTGTAGTAGACAAAGCCATTGTTGACTGAAGTGTTGACCTTCAACTCACCGACTCTTTAGCAAGCCTAAATAAATACCCTGTTGTTGACCAGCGTTTTTCCAAGTCACCAGCATAATCTGAGTCCACATATCCAACCAGATTATGTCCGAGTCTATGTTCTCTCTCGAACTTTAAACCCATATTAATTGTGCCATGTAAGTACCTCAAGACCCACTTCACTGCCTGCCAATGACCTTTTCCTAGATCATGCATATATCTACTTACCATACTCACAACATGTGAGATGTTAGACCTTATACAAACCATAGCATACATTAATGCACCAACTGCATTTGCATATAGAACCTGTGCCATATGCTCTCGTTTTTCTTCTGTGTGTGCAGATATCGAAGCACTAAGCTTGAAATGAGGGGCCAATGGTGTACTCACATCTTTTGTTTTCCCATTTATACTAAATCTGTCTAATACTTTTTTCAGATACTGGGTTTGTGTCAAACAAACCGTACCCTTCTTCCTGGTCTCTTTTGATCTCCATGCTAAGAATTTTCTTTGATTCGCCAAGATCTTTCATTTCGAACTCTCCTGCCAACTGTGCCTTGAGTTTGTCAATCTCTAACTTGCTCTTAGATGCAATATGCATATCATCTACATATAAGAGCAAATAGATGAAGGAACCATCAGAAAGCTTAGAGAAATATACACAATGATCATACTGGCTTCTTGTGTATTTTTTTTCCGTCATGAACCGATCAAATCGCTTGTACCACTGTCTCGGAGACTGCCTCAACCCGTACAACGATTTCTTTAATTTGCAATCCCAATCCTCTTTTCCAGCAACTTTGAAACCACTGGTTAGGACATCTATATCTCCTCTTCAAGATCTCCATGTAAGAAGACAGTTTTGACATCGAGTTGGGCGAGCTCGAGATCAAACTGTGCAACCAAAGCTAGCAAGATACGAATAGACGTGTGCTTCACAACAGGTGAGAATACCTCATTGTGGTCTATTCCTTCCTTCTGGGCATAGCCTTTAGCTACCAATCTAGCTTTGAATCTGATGTTTCTCTGCCTGGGATGCCTTCTTTCTTGGTGTAAACCCACTTACACCCAATTGATTTCTTACCTTTTGGAAGTTGCACCAATTCCCAAGTCTGGTTCTTATGAAATGACTCGATCTCTTCATCCATAACCTCCTTCCATTTGGCACTTTCTTCATTTTGCATTCTGTATGGCTTCTTTGAAAGTGCAAGGAACATTGTCTTCAATGATTGGAAGTGCATAGGTGACCATATCGGTCATCCAACCGGGTTTCTTAATAACTATTTTTCCTTTTCTGACTACAATGGGTTTTGACTATTATGAGGCCTCTGGATCTTCATTTTCATCTAAACTTTCTTCAGAATCTTCTTTAGAGCTATCAACTGAAACTTCTTCAAGATTGTTGCCTGTCTGAACAGTCTTTGTTGGAGTCTCAAACTCCACTTGCACTGACTTCTTCAATTTTTCATCATTTTCTTGAGGATTTTGGTTGCTTCAGCATTGCAGACTCATCAAAGGTAACGTCTCTTCTATAGTGACAACTTTCTTTGATTCAGTGCACCAGAGTCTATATCCCTTGACACCATCACTGAATCCCAAGAAGATAGCTTTCTTGGCTCTAGGATCCAACTTAGATTCTGTAACATGAAAATAGGCTGGATATCCGAAGATACGTAGCTGATCATAATCAGTAACTGGTGCTCCTGACCATACCTCCATGGGAGTCTTGCCATCTAATGTTGCAGCAGGTAGTCTGTTGACAAGATGACGAGCATAATTTAATTCTCTCCCGCACGGACCATCCTTCCTCTCTCCCCCACCCACTGCAAGCAATGATAATCTTCTGGTTGGTTGCTGGGAAAATGCATGGAAGAATTTAAATTAGAAGTGTTTAAAGTTTGTTTTTTTTCATAACAACGATTGAGGAAAGCAGAAGATTTCACCCTATTAAGTAGAATTTAACTAGTTAACTGGGTTTAGATGGGATTTTTCTTCAGGAAACAAAGTTAACTGAAAAAGCATTAGCAGCCAAAGGAAAAGTATAGCAATTTAAGATGTGTTGGCATTTTTGGATTTCGAAGGTTAATATTGTAATTTTAAGTGTGCCAGCAATGATCAATCAGTCCTTATAGAAGCTTAATTGCAAACCAATTGTCAGACGATTGTGTTTTAGTTCTCTCAACCTTAATGAAGAGGACTTTTACTGGTGGCTAGTTTAGGAGAATTTAGTAAATAACAATTAAGTGAAGAATAATTTCAGAATTTCATTAAGTAAAATGAAAAACTTACAATGATCTGACCCAGTCTCATAGAGGTTTACAGCAACAAGCTATTTGAAACTACTCCTATAAATGAAGTGCAATATAGGAATTTGAAGTATAGAAAATGTAAAGAACTGTAAAAACTAGAAGGAAAAACAAAGTAAATAAAACTAGTTTTTTGCTCTGAGTCTGGATCCTTCATTCTGGGGCCTTCTCTGCTATTTATACTTCTTAATGATAACCATCAAAGTGGGGCTTCCAACCGTCGAAATGTCCTTCCATGATTGTTGAACATGCTCTCTCACAGTCAGTTTCACTAGGCCACATTGCAGTTAGGCTTCCCTCCTGATTTTGAATTTGAACTTTGTGAGTAATCGTTAGGCCACATCACGTTATATCCCTTGATTGTTCCAGTGCCACACAGATCCATTATTATCAATATGGGCTGACAAGTGTCTGACTTTGATTTGGTAACTTATATTAACTCCCTAAATTGCCCCCTTCATGCCACGTGTTGAATTGTGATTGGCTTTTACAATTTATACAGCAAACATTACCCCCCGCACTAATATACCCAATACTTGGTGATATTACTGGATCAAGGCACTTTACCTACGTCGTAGGATGTGCATGGGCTTTGCATCTTCTTAGAAATGCAACCAACGTCCCTTATTGTAGTGTTTGTACTGCATTAAATTCTCTTTTATGCCTTGAACATTTCCCACTATCTGAGCCTTCGAAAAGGCTGATACAGTTCGCATGGCCAAACAAACCTTTTCTTAGATAGATCAAGCATACAAAGAGTTATTAGATAATGATGTTCGCCATCGAAAGAATTTTCATGCATTTATTAGCCACACCTATCCATCTCCATTTATTCATGTCATGGAAGCTTTTGCAATTCATCGACCTTTGGATCAAGAACTTATTGTTCACAATTCTTTAGTCCAAGACTTTGCAATAATGGATATTGGAAAACTTTTTTCTGTCACAAAACCTTCTGCGTGGGATGAGGCTGCTGCTTCCTTTTCTTCTTCTAAAGCTTCTAGCTAGGGAGTTTGGCCTACTCCTACTCAACCTCAAACGAGGGAGCGCATCCATCACCGATTTCCTGAATTCGATGACCCTCTTGCAGTCCATCCTTCTAAGCGTAGCTCTGCAGTGTACCCGTATATTCCTTTCAACCGTCTACTCAACCTTGAGCACAACTTGCTTTCAGCATGGTACACTTCTACTCTGCCATCCCAAATGGTGCAAAAGGCTCCACACCCTGATGAAGCCTTAGGAATCAGTTCTACACTCCTAGCCAAAAGAGCAAAACTTTGCTCCTCTGATTGGCTTGAGTGTGTGAACAAACCTGAATTCCCATCTTCTTTCAGAGAGGCTCCCACTACTCCTTGGCTGCCCCCTAACCCAAATTGGATTGAGGAATTGACGCTTGCCATCTTTGAGAGTCAACACTTCACTCCTTAATAAGCTCCAGCTCCCCCAACTGCTATAGGGCTCAGACCCTGCTTGCCGCTTTTTCCCATTTGTCCTTTGAAGTCCTGCGAGATGATATTCCTCATAAGAACCTATTATGGGCTTATGACATCATTTCTCACAACCATCTTCTCAACCCTGTAGCCCATGCAGAGCTCCATGCTTTTCTAGACCAACTTTCCCTCCTACTCAATTGGCACATTAATGCTTCAATTACCAATGAAGTATTGAATGAAACCGCTGCTACTTGAATCCAAATTCAGTACGAGGCAGAGAACCTCCTCAAAGAATATGAGCACTTTAAAAATCCAAACTTAGAGTATGAAGAAGATGCCATTATGGGCGAAGCACATGAGGAAGAGAAGATGGATAAAACAGAGAAGGCTATTAAGCACATAGAATTTGAAATGAAAGCCCAACAACTCTTTTTCCAATTAAGGGCTCATCAATTATATAAACCAAATTTGGATAGGATAGAAGATAAATTAATAAAAGAGTATATGTTTATTGATTTTTGCTGGACTAAGTTTCATGACCTTGTAACTTTGTCAATTCCTTATTTTTATGAAATTGAGAATGTCGCTAAATAGGTCTTCCCAATGTAAATATTTTTATGTCAATAAAGATAAGCTTTTCTTTCTTTATTCGGCATGGTCTGGTTTATATTCCAATTGCATACTTGTAACCATTCTATTTGCCCAAAGCAAACAAAATCAGAGCTTCAAATTTACTAATTTTGTCCTTCGAAACTTGATTTGGACATTTCCAATGGAATACTGAAACCTAATTTGAATTTCTCCAACATATGGAGTATAATTGACAATCTTTACCTTAGGTCTTCTCGTTCTAATCATATGGTTAACACCATCAACAGCTTTGAATTAACTACCTTCGCTTCGAAAAAACAGTCTACGTGTTTCGAAGTATAGAAACTTCCCTTAGGGATTGCACTATTTTATTCTTAAAGAGTAAGTCCCTTTGTGTTCTTTCATTGCTTAACCAAATATTGGTTTTTTGCAACTTCAAAGTCTAAAACAAACAAATTCTAGTTGTAGAGTATTTCAAATTTTACTTCGAAGGATTTTACATTCAACAAGAAACCTAAAAGTAAGTCTTTAATCCCCTTGAAGCAAACAAACACCTGAGCATTCTTGTACTCTTAGGTATGAAACGTGCTTCAAAGTCAACTTCCTGCTTTCGAAGCCCTAGCTGGATGTTTGTCATCTGGCTTTGGAGCCAAAGCTTGGCTTCGAAGCCAAATATTTGATTTCGAAGCCAATATGAGTGTTTGAGATACGTTTCCCTCCCAAATGATCACTATTGAGAGAAAATTGTTGTATCCGTACCTTCAGTACTTCTTATGAATTCTACCCATTTAAACTGATTGGGCATCTTTCGGACAGAAAGGTTTAAAAAACCCTTTCCTTTTGTGCTTTTAATTTACTTGCTCGCCCAACACACAAACCCTTCATTGCTATTGATCTCTCCTCTTCTTTACCCTTCGTCCTCTAAAAACTTCTTCCAATGGCTTCTTCCTCCTTAAAGATACCAGTCGTGGAGCGCATGAGTCCATTTGTAGCCTTAAAAGGGATCATTGCTGAAGAATGTGAGAAATACAAAGCTGGCGGGAAAAGTGCTATTGATGGGTGTATTTTCATTCCCCGTCGCCATGAGCAATAGGAATATATGCTTGGGCCTATTTTTAAAGAGGCCCCTACTCAGCTTCCAGCTTTGTAGTCGCGTTTGGGGGACCACTGCCTCCTTTATGAAGGTGGTCTTGATTGGGGAAGCTGGAGAGTGAACCGACCCCATCGTTGCTGGCCCACAATAAGAACAGAATGGGAGGACTGGTATGATCGGGTCGTCCCTGCTAGGACACTAGATCTCCAGGAACTTTGCTTCTTCAGCGCCCTTCAACTATCTAGGTTCACCATTTCGGAGGACTCATTTTTAATACCTGCTGCTCTTTGTTTTTGGAATGCTGCTTTCAATTTCTTCCAATTTAGATGTGGTATGATGGCCCCTACTGTCCTTGATATCTGCCACCTGTTAGGTTTATCCCCTATTGGTACTCTTTTCGGTCCACACTACTCTGACCTTAACATCCTTTTTTCTGTTCCCCCTTATGAACTCATCTTATAGTGACTTTGTCAAGGCTAAGAACAAAAGGGAAGGCCCTACGACTGATAGGGAATTCTTTTCTTTTCTATTGAATTGGCTTTGCAAATTCCTCTTGTGTACTTCTTCACAGAGGATTATGCTTGAGTTTGCCCCTCTTGCCAAAGCCTTTGTTTCGTATAAAAAGGTGGCCTTATCTCCTTATGTTTTGGGCCATGTCTCCAGAGCTTGTTCCCTCTTTTGTAAAAAACCCACGGATGCCAATCAAAGAGGCCCATTTTGGATACTCCAACTCTGGCTTTTTGTATACTTTACTGATTTGCGTTCTAAGTGTCTAAGTGTCTAAAGTTTTTAATACCAAACCCCACCACTTATGGCATGAAGTTAGCCAATGTCTCTCTTTATCCTTCCAACTTTGCCTTCTACTTTTCTTTTTTTCACCAACTCCCAGCTTTCCCTTCTTCTCATAACTTCTTCTGTCCCTTCGAAGCCAATATTGACCCAGCCTGGTTGAGGACCTTTTTGAGCGATAGGTCCTACTCTAGGCCTCAGCACAAAAATATATGGGCTTCTATTTTGATCTTGAGGGAGCTATTCATTGGCATTATGAACTCTAGAGCTTATAAGTGTATCTCTGAGCCCTATTACCCTGCCCAATTTGCTAGGCAATTTGGACTCTCTCAGGGGATCCCTATCCCTCTCTGCAAACAGTCCAACTCAAACCTTGTAAATAGAGAACTAAAAATTCCAAGATCCAGATTACAAGAGGCAACTCCAAGTTTATTCAAGACTTAATTCATTTTAAATACCTACCCTTCATTCCCCAAAGCAATACCCTGAAAAGGTACCATAATTGGTGGATGGCCAATATAGAGGTGCATTTGGCCATTTCTTCTCAAGATCTATTAGTGGTACTAGATGTGCCTCAAGCCAAGTCCAAAGGGACTGGAGTTGTTACTTCCTCCACTGCTTATGCTACCCTAGCTCTTACCCATGCTACCACAACGTCTGCTCCTGCTGCCTCACCTCATCCTAGAGTCACTAAAGCTGCATCGAAGAAAGGTATACACTGCTGCTTCCTTTATTTTCTTTTTCTTTATGATGCTTTTGCTTTTTACTTATAATTCCTTCTTTGGTGTAGGTGTCTCATAAGGAGACTCTCCTCAAAGAGTGCAAGCTTTAAATCTCCTCAAGAACAAGCAGCAACAACAAAGGAAAAGAAAACTATTGCTTGATCCTGGAGAGGAGGTACCTGAGGCTCATGTGGAAGAAGAGAAAGTAGAGAAAGAGCAGGAGACACCATTAAAAAGAAAGAAAAAAAAAACGACAGCCTCTCCCTTTGATTTTATTGGGGACTCTACTCATGAAGCAGCTGCCAAAGCAGTAGAAGAGGAGCACTCCAAAGAAATTATTGTATTTCAGAGGTCTGAGAAAAGAAGACAGCAGCAAGTACTAAGGAATGAAGTTGCTGCTACTGATGCACTCCAAAGAGAAGCTGCAAGGAGGCAACAAGCTGCTGAACATTATACCCTTCGTAGTTCTGCAACCATTGCTACCACTTCTGAAACTGGTAATTTCCTTTTGTGTCTCTAGCTTCCTTTCTCAACTTTTCAATGCTGAAACTTAACATTGCTTCATATTTCTTATTCTGCAGCAACAGTTACTCTACCTCCTCCTTCGATAAGGGTTTCTTCAGTCTTATCTGAAGTTGAAAGACCATTAGAAACACCCTCGAAAAGGAGGAAGAAAATCGACACTAAAGTGCCTTGAAGTGTAGAGCCCATTCAGGCAATACTCCCACTTCCTGTTTCCACACTTTTCACACCTTTTTTGAGGAAAAGAATTCCTATATCTTTATCCCTTGGCTTAATCCATATCTTCCTCACCTAACCTTTAACTTAGCCCAATTTACTCTCCCCACAATCCTTGCTGCTCCTTCTTCTCCTGAAGAGATCCCAGTTATCAATTCATCTCCAGTGATAGTTGATTCTCCTAGAGGAGATACTGGTAACACACTAATTTGTTGTCCACCATCACTATCCAGCTCCAGCCCTTATTCTCTTGACCTATTGATGGCCAGGACTATGGAAACTGCTAGGGACACTTCATCCTCCTCTCTTATCCTTATGCAGCCATCTCTTCCTTCTACTAGATCCCTTTCTGCACCACCAATGTCAATGGAAGAGATGGACATTTTCAAAGCTAGACTGGCTAGCCTTTTTAACATGCCTTTTACCATTCCAACAGCCAATAATGAAACTGAGCCATTGGTTCTGGCTGATTCTCTTTTAGAAATTTTTGAGAGCTCTTCAACCATCAGTAGGGTTTCCTTACCTTCACTGGACTTGAGCATCTGTTTGGAGTTGATGACATTGTTCTCGAGGATCCCATTCGAATCCTTGCAAAGACCTATTATCAAGAATGGTTTCCTCCAGTGTTGCAAGGTCATTGAGCAATCTAACATGGCTATTTCAAGTCACTTGTCTCATGCAGCAGCTACCATAGACTTTTATGTCAACATCTGCCACGTTGCCAAAGCTGCAGAGGAGAAATTGCTAAAAGACCAGGAATTTGTTTCCCATATACATCTTGAGGTGTCTGAATTGAAAGAACAACATTCCTCGTCTTCCAATTTCGAGCCCAACTTTTGGAGAAGAAAGCTCAATTAGAGAAAGAGTTATCAGCACTTAACTTGGCTTTGGATCGAACTACTACAAAGTTGCAAATCACCAATCAAGGGTTGGTTGATCGAAGGCAGGAGATGACTACAACCATTCAATTGTTTCCATCCCTTAAGAGTAGAGAATCAATTGTAAGGGAACAACTAAAACATTATACTGACTTTTGGGCCAATCTATGGTTGCATGTACTTAATTCCTTATGAAATGAAATCTTTATTTACTATTTGAGTGTTTTCATGCTTCTCTATTTCAACATTTTCTACACTCCTTGTGTTTCCCATACAGTTGGATAATAAGATTTCAAGTACTTGCCATTAATTTTCTTTGGATGTACATATCCATTCAAATTCCTCAAATGGTATGCTCCCCTAGGCAAGACTCTATGAACTTGATATGGTCCTTCCTAGTTAGGTGACCATTTGCCAAATTTATGGCTTTTAATTCCTATTGGGAGTATTGTCTTCCATACCAAATCACCTTTATCAAAGCTAATGTGCTTGACTTTCTCATTATAATTTTTTGGTTGCTTTCTTGTTTTGAAAGAGAATGCTATTTAATGCCAAATTCTAGCTTCATCCACATTTTCTAATTCCAAGAACATGCTCTGATGGTACTTCTCAGGAGCTAACTAGTCCTGGCATCTCACCCTCAAAGACTTAATGTTAACCTCTATAGGTAACACTACATCATGCCCATATACTAAGGCATAAGGAGTAACTTCTGTACTTGACCTTGGAGAAGTCTTATAATCCCACAATACATCCAACAAAAGTTATGCCAATCCATAGGATTGTCTTCCACAACTCTCTGTATTCCTTTTTTCAAAGACTTATTGGATGATTTTGTCTGATCATTTGCTTGTGCGTAATAAGGGGTAGAATTAACAAGGTTAATTCCAAACTCTGCCATGAAAGACTTTACCATCTTTCCATCAAACACAGTCCCATTATCTATTGTTATGGTCTGTGGGATGCCAAACGTGTGAATCAAATCTTTAATAAACCTAATAACTTCAGTTTGGTCTACAGCCTTACATGGTTTAGCTTTGATCCACTTAGTGAAGTAGTCTGTGACCACTAAGATGAAACAATGGTGCTTCAAAGAGGGTGGACGTATTTTCCCTATCATATCCATAGCCCAACCTCTAAATGGCCAGGGCTTTACAACTGCATGTAAATCAGTTATTGGTACATGTCTTATCATGCCATGCTTTTGGCATGCCTGACAACCTATAGCATATTCTATACAATCTTTAAGGATGGTGGGCCAATAGTAGGAATGTCTTTGAAGCAGCCATCTCATCTTTACACCAGGCTGATGAGCACCACAGATGCCTTTATGAACTTCAGCCATGGCTGGCAATTCCTCATTTGGCCCTAGACATTCCAATAATAACCCATCTGCTCCCTTTTTGTAAAGCGCATTACCATACACTATGTATTGCATATATTGTAATTTGATCTTTCTGCTGGTGTTCGAAGATGGGCCAGTTAGGTACTGCATTATTGGATGCCTCCAATCTTGATCTTGTAAGTCATTAGGATTGATTTCTAACACCACATTCCTTTTAGTTAAGGGTGGTATTAATTTTTGATATGTTGCTTGACTTATGTTCATTTGAGTGTCATCCCTTCTCCTGAAATTCGAAACTTTCTGAGCTACATCATTGGCTTTGTTATTCATGAATCTTGGGATATAAGTCACATTTGCTATCTGAAACTGGGAAAGCATATGTAATGCAACAACATAGTATGGCAATATGCTTGCACTTTGACATTTGAAAATTCCTTTCACTTGGTTGATCACCAATTGAGAATCCCCAAATATATCAACTGCATGAGTTTGTACTCCAATAAGCATTTCCAATCCCATTATTAAAGCTTCATATTCAGCTTGATTATTGAAACAAGTAATCTCATCAACTCTGAAACCATGTGTGGTTTCTACCCCTTGTGGTGACTTAATTACCACACCAATTCTAGTTAAACCATTGGCTTTTGATCCATTAAGCCACATTTGCCATGGCTCAATATTAACCAAACCAAGATCCATTATCTCTTAGCTTTTTGTCTGACATGGATGATCTGCCAAGAAATTAGCTAAAACTTGTTCTTTTACTGCCTTTTGGGGGACATATTCTAGATGAAATTCTAATAAGGCTAGTATCTATTTACCCATTCTTCCTCTCAACATAGGTTTAGATAACATATACTTAACCAAATCTGTGGTTGCAATTACCAAGACAACTGTAGGCAAAAGATAGTATCTTAATTTCATTGCAGCAAAATACAATGTAAGGCACAGTTTTTCTACAGTTGAATATTTACATTTACAAGAATTTAAAAACCTACTAAGGTAATAAGCTGCTTGCTCCTTGTCTTCTTCATTGTCTTGGGCTAAGAAAACTCCCATTGAATCTTCTGCTACAACAATGTACAACTTTAAGGGCTTATCAGTCTTTGGTGGCATCAGCACTGGAGGCTTGGCCAAGTAGGCTTTAATTCCTTTGAAAGCAGTTTGATGTTTTATTGTCCACACAAACTCCTCCTCATCTTTCAGCTTTAATAAAGAAGAAAATACTTTAGTTTTCCCTGCAGTGTTAGAAATAAATCTTCGAAGAAAATTAACCTGACCAAGGAACTTTTGTACTTCTTTCTTACTTGATGGAGGCTTAGCCTCAATGATGGCTTTGGCTTTATTCTGATCAATCTGTATTTCCTTCTTGTGTACTACATGGCCCAAAAAGTTTCTAGCTGATGCACTAAAAGCACATTTGAGAGGATTAAGCTTCAACTTGAACTTTCTCATTCTTTTGAAAGCTGTTTCTAAGTGAACCAAGTGTTCCTCCATGGACTAGGATTTTACTACAATGTCATCAATGTAACACTCTAAATACCCTCCAATGAGATCATGAAAGATAGTTGTAGACACCCCATTTTTTACTGTCCTCAAGACTTGGACGTCACCGTTTGGACACTCGGTGATCATCCATGTTTGTGTTCGTTTGGAGTTCTCGGAGGTCTCGGCTACGCGCCTTGCCTCAGGATCTCCGAACTCGACCGTTTAGTGTCTGGTTTTGCACCAAACACTTGTGTTTTGCCTTGGAGGGGCAGGTAATGCCTTGTGAGGCCTCCCCACACACCACCGGCAGTGGCTAGAGGCCACCGACTGGTTTTTGCTGCCACCGGCAATGTATATTGCCGGTCGGCACTATTTAGTGCCAGTCGGCACTCAATTTTGCCAAAATGGCATCTTTGGCCGGCCGACTACTGTGCATCTGCTTTTGCAGATATTTTAAGACAGCTGTCTTGCTTTTGGCTCCCCTCCATACACGTGTATGGAGGGATCTCCCTCTTTAGAAGCTTGTCTTGTAAGCTTTACAAGACAATAAGCTCTATAAAGAGAGGGGCTCTCTCTTGTTGCAAGGGTTAGACACTTGAGATATATTAGAGAGCTTAGACAGCCATTTTTAGGGTTCTTGAGTTCTAGGGTTAGAAACCATACACTTTCTATCTCTATATCTCCCTCTTGTGTGTGTTAAATTGTGTTTGTGTCTTACTATTGCACACAAACACATAGTGTTTCACCTTCACTTAGCTACTAAGGTTCTAAGAGGTTAGTTTTGAGGTTTTGGAGCTGTTTTCAACCTAGAAGGAGCTTTTGGAGCGCCATTGTTGAAGGGGTCTTCAAGGGTAAGAAACTAGCCCCTTTATTCCCCAATCTTGCATTGTATTTCTACCTATCTTAAAATCGTTTTTGAGCTTAGTGTATAATAAAAAAAAGTTCTTTTTTTTAGCCCTCTTGATTGTTTATTAAGAGTGTTTTGTGGTTTGGAGGTGTTTGACCCCTCCTAGGCCTTGAAAGGCCCCATTTTGTGCTATTTTGAGTGAGCTTCGAGACTTTGGTGTTTGGGCCTCTTCACCACTGAAATCTTGAGGGATTTCAGTGGTGAAGATGGTGCCTTGAAGTCTCCAAAAGGGGAGGGCCACCCCCTCCCTTTGTTGTCCTTGAAATGGACCTTTTTTGGCCTCTTGAGGGAACATCTAGCTAAGCTTCATGTTGACCATGCCTCAGCTGTTTTTTGTGCCTATTATATCATAATATGCCTCTGTTTATTGTTGTTTTTGGTACACCATGCATGCTTAGCATACCTACCTTGTAATGCCATGATTTGCCTCAATACATGCATAGCATTTAGACTACCATGCTTTTGTGTTTTGGCCAAGCTTTGTGAAGCTTATATGCATGTTTTGATGTGCTAAGGGACTGTTTTAAGTCATTTGAGTCGTTCATGCTTTGCTTTGTATAGCTACCATGTAATCCCTCTTGTATGCCTTAAGTTTTGGCCCTTCTAGCATGACATCCTTGCTTTGTTTCGGTAGTTTGGAACCACTTGGCATGTTATTTCAGACCTCATGATGTGCTTATATGCTCGCATTTGATGTCCCTTTAATGCCTTGTAAGGTTGTCATCTCATGCCCCATATTCATGCCTTCATGTATGCCATCATGATTAGGCCCCTAGGATGTCATATCATTGTGCTCTTAGCTTTGTTTTAACATGCTAAACCTCTAATTTTGATCATTCCTTTCATGCCATGTTTGGTTCGGTTAAGTGTGGTCCAACACTCCCTTTAGCTTGCCTTGAGTTTTGATCATGCTAACATGCATTGCTTGTGTTAATTAGTTGTTTTGGCACCTCTAATTCATGCATATTCAGAGCTTATGTTGCATGCCCTAGGGTCATGATTGCCTCATTCAAATGTGCTTGAGAGTTGCCTCATTTGTGCCTAAGCATTGGCCCTTTAACATGTGCATGTGTGTATGTGTTTTGGTCCCTTATTTTGGTCACTTTGGCCACTGTTTTAGGCCTATTTAGAGTTTCCTAAATCATGTATAAGTCCATCTTTGCATCCATTCGCATTGCCACGTGTTTGCTTGTATGCTTGCATAAGTGTCTTGCCATGCCATGTTGCATCCTTAGCTTGTATGTCTAGGTTGCATTGCATCTTGCATGCATGCCTTGTTCCTTGACTTGGTGATAGGAATTGGGACTTGGTTTGTTTGTTTGGTTTGCATTTCATTTGACATGAAAGTTGCACACTTGATCACTTGGGCCATCATGCATGGAAATGCGTGATTGGTGGTCCGAGAATCGAGACACATGCCCCTTTGAGTCATTACCATGATAAGGGACATGATTGGTGCATATATGCTTGAATTGTATTGCCATGCAAGTTCTGTCCTCTGCTGCTGTGAGTTGCAGGTTCTGCAGGCATTATTTGCCGACCGGCAGTATAGATTGCCGATCGGCAGTGAATAACCAGCCGATGGATTCATTTTGTGCCGATGACCACATGACACTGCCGGTAGGCATTCCACTCAGCCGGTGGTGATTCTCAGTATCCAGAGAGGCATCCTTGAGACTTTGACAGTCTTCAGAGAGGCAGAGCAGGGAAAACAGAGGCAAACTATGCATGGCGGTGCACTTCCGAGCAGGACCTGAGCATGCGCTGCATCTAGCTCCCTTCCCGAGGCGGTTTACTGCTTTTCCTAGTTCTAATTAGTTCGTTAACTAATTAGGCAATTTGTAATATATAATTAGCTTGCGTAGTTAATTATTTGTAATATTTATTTGGTCCCTCTGAGCGAGGGCAAATCTGTAATAAATGTGTGTGAGTGGTGTGTATGTCTTCTAATCCCCACTTCTTTCTTCCCTTTTACTTACTTGCTTTGATGGTTAGTATTAGGGCACGTTTAAATTAGCATACCTTATGCTATGCATGCGTGCATCCATACATTTGCCTTGCATGCACTAGGCTCGGTACATCATGCTAACTGCATTTGAACTTCAATTCCAAATTGAATACGTACATCGATTGATCGCATTTCGCATGCCATGCTTAGGTTAGCCGAGCCCACTTCGATTGCATCCTGTATGCGTTGCATTAGCCAATTTAACATGAGCTAGGACATGCATGTTTGCTAACTAGTTTATTGTTTCGGCACGGAGTACAAAGTAAGTGTTTATGCTTCAGCATCTTGCATTCGTGTGAGTGCTATCATGACAGTATGCTTAACATGTGGCTAGATGCTTATGTGTTATAAACTGTTTGGATGCCTGTGGGTGAAGGTTGGATTGTTTGAGTTGGAAAAACTCGTTGAAATCCGTGTTTTAGCCTACTTGCGAGTAGCAAATTCCAAAGCGCTTTTCAAAACAAACGGATGTGCAATGCTTATTTCCAAATTGGGCAATCTAGTCTATACTTGTTTGCTGCGCGCATAGCATAGTAATTCTAGGCTAATAACTGGAATAAGAACACATAACGTTTTCAAAATCAGATATCACGGTTAGCAGAGGCCGGTCTTCGGACCGGGCGAAAGGGGGTGCTCATAGCTGACCTTCCCCGATCGTACCCAAGCTCCCGAGCCGAGACAACTCCGGTGATGACGGACATGTGGCCTTCGGCACCGAGTCAGGGTTTCCTAAATTTCCCCATTTAAAAAATATTTAGGTGATAACTCTGTATCTGGCAAAGCAGTCCATGTTTGGCACTTCTTTTCAAAAAATCTGTTTCTCAAAACGATTTGCCGGATTCGGACTCTTTGGTTCAGATTAAGAACCGTGACAACAAATAGTCGAGTCCGAACTGTAGCGGGGTCCCACGCGGGCGTGGTTACAATAGTGTTCATTGCCCTTTGATATGTAGCCCTAACATTCTTTAGGCCAAATGACATTTTAACCCATTCGAAGGTACCAATGTTCCCAGGACATCTAAATGCTGTCTTATGGACATCCTCCTCTGCAATGCAGATTTCTTTGTAACCAGAATGCCCATCCATCATAGATAAAATCTTGTGCCCTGCTAAACTATCCACCAATAAGTCTACTATGGGCATGGGGTACTCATTTTTTGGAGTTGTTAAATTCAGGTTTCTAAAATCGATGCATACCCTCATTTTACCATTCTTTTTAACCACGGGCACAATATTAGATAGCCATTCAACATATCTGGCTGTTCTAATAAAGCCTGCCTTAAAGAGCCTAAGAATTTCCTCCTTGACCATTTGAATCACTTCGGGACTTATCCTTCTTGGCTTTTGCTTGTATGGCTTGAAATTAGGCTTCATAGGGAGCCTATGTTCTACTATTGACCTATCCAATCCTTACAGTTCATTATAAGACCATGCAAAACAATCTTTATATCTCCTTAAAACCATCAATAACACTTAACCAAGCACTGATGTAAGTGGGTTACTGTGCAGAACCTTTCCCTAAATTAACTTCTTCCAAGGGGTCTTGTATTTGAAAACTCACTAATGCTTCTCTTTTGATTTCTTCTGCCCTTGAAGCAATTTCTTTGCTTTGTTCTGCTCCCACTTTCTCTGATTCAACATCTTTTCCTTCTTCCTCACAGACAAAGTCTGTCCATAAGGCTTCTTGTTCCTGTATTTCCTAGACTTTTGTTTCGATGTCCAATGCACAGTATTTATCAAAGGTCAAAAGCATGACCTGTTGTTGTTCCTGTTTACAGCCAACTACCATGGCTTCTTTCTCTTGTTCCTGAACTTTTTGGACTATTGATTTTAAGTCCAATGCCGAAAAATTGACTAAAGCCAAGGGTCTGGCTTTTTGGGTTTCATCTTCCTGCTTACAACCAGGCATCATTTTCATCTTTGATGACGATTTCTTCATCAGCACTCTATTGTACCAAGTGCTTCAGGTGTGCTACTTCCTCATCAGCCATCACTTCGGCTGAACCATCAAGTTTTCTCAATATACTGAGTGGTGTCGCTCCTTCAGTATACAACTTGGCTTCTACAAAGTCAGCACATGTGATGAAGGGTTGAGGGTCTACATTGATCTCCTCTGTCTCTCCATTGCACAAGGCCATCACTATCTTTTGATGTAGAGAGGAAGGCACACATTTGTTGGTGTGAATCCAATCTCTGCCAAGTAAAGCATTATACTTAGCATTACTATCAATAACAAAGAATGCCGTCATGCAATCTCTAGTTCCCACACTTAGGTTGATGGGCAAAATACCCTGAGCCATCTGCTTATCCCCAGCAAAACCAGCAATGGTTGTGCTGGTTGGGATTAATCGGGGGTTCTTTTTTCCTAGTTTCTTCAAAGAGGATTTCAGAAGTAGGTTCACTACTGCCCCATTATCCACCAATACCCTATTCATCTGTATCCCATCGAAAAAAGCCTTGATATACAAGGGCTTGACATGCTATGTCATAGATGTTATAGGATACTTAAAAGGATATGAGAGATTAATACTCACTTCTTCCTCACTCTTGTCCTCAGTTTCCATCGGTGCGGCCACTTCAGATTCATCTTGAACCATACTAACCTGTGAATCTTCACTAGAAACTGGAATAGGGTCAATCTCCTGACCTTCTTGGTTTCTATTTTCAGCTTGGAACTCCTGTGGTAGTATATGCACCATATTCACTAACATTGGAGGAAATAAGCCAAACTGAACTATTGGCTGCTCTTGCTTATTTTCTGGGCTAACTTGTTCAATTATTTCATAAACATCTTCCATGCTACATTCTAGCACTTCAGTACTAGTGACTTCCTTCGAATGGTCTATTCCTGTTGGTTTTTCGACCAAAAATGTTTGTTCCGTCATGAAGGCTTCAAACATCTCCTCCTCAACCATTTCTTTCATTTGGCCTAGGTTAACTCCACCTTCTGTCCCACTGTCTCTTTCCATCAAGGCCTTTTCAAGACTTGCTAAGCTGAATCCTTCCTTGGCTTTCAGTTCAGAGTGAACTTTAGCCAGTTGCTCTTTGGTAAACCTTCTTTTGTTTTGAGGAGTCGATTTTAGACTATTATCCAATATTGGACTTTCTCTTTCCTCTGTCTGGCCTTTTGGCTAGGCCAATGAAGAAGTTTCTCCACTTTCCTTCAGATCCTTTGGTACTGAGTGTACTTTCGTTGGATCTTCCTCTTTTGGGACCTAGAAATTACTGGAACCATGTTTGGTTCCTTTGTTTTTGGGTGCTTTAGTAACACCCAATTATTTGGAGCCACCAAGGGAGGTTTAATCATTTTACCCTGGTCTCCAACAACACTTCTCCAGATATGCATTTCCTTAGGCTTGTTTTCAATGACAAACCAATCTGGAACCCCAAGTACCCATGAACTCACTAGTTCAGTTGATAAACTAGCTCTTTTTACCTTCGAAGCCAGTTTCAAAGCTACCTGTGGAGGCCACTGCTTGGCCCTGATCCCCTGTCTTGAGCTTAATTTAGGCCTTCTATCAGGGTGGTTACCTTCCATATTGTTTGAGGCTAATCTAGGAGGCCAATTTTTGGCTCTGATTCCATAACTTGAGTCCACTTCAGGCCTCCTCTCAAGATGATTTCCCTCTATCCTGTAGTAGTTGGGTGGTCTGAACTCATGTAGAGGTCTCTTGCCCTTGGAATGCACTCTAGTGACTGATGGTCCAACCAAAAATGGCTCATGTTTGGGACCAGTTACGTATGGCCTCTTGTTGTAGGTACTAGTTGGTTTAGAATGTCTCTGCACATCCTTGTAATACTGTTTCCCATCAATTGGGAGCCCTTTCAACCATTTGTAACTTAACCTGCATCTAGGATACATCCTTTGCATGACAGCTGCCTCTAGGGAGTCATCATCCAGTGCCTCCTCACTAGAGTCCTTTCATTGGTCTGCAAAGCTCTGCCCATTCGCTGGTGAACTTCTAGTATCTTTTTTGACAGTAATCTGGCTGACAATATGCATCTACACATTAACCTCTTCTAATTCCTTTAAAGATAAGTTCTGGAAGTCTGACACAACAACATTGGCTGTAACTTCTCCAATATCTAGAAATGGATTAGTGTCAATCTCCATAGCTTTCTCTGCTTTAGCTGGGAATTTTAAACTCCCCTTTCGAATCTGTTCTTGGATCCTATCCCGAAAAATAATACAGTTTTTAGTCGAGTGAGACCAAGAATTGTGCCATTTACAATACATTTTCCCTTTAAGTTCTTCTGGAGAAGGAATTTTAACTCCCTTTGGTAACTTTAGGAAATTCGCTGCAAGCAAATGATCAAAAATGTCATATGCCTTTGTTAAATCGAAAAAGTATTTCCTACGAAAGTCTTTCTTTTTAAATTGCTGGTCTATTTTAGTGTCTTTATGAATTAATGCCTCACAAATCACAGGCTCTTTCCTATGATCTCTGCTGCATCAATCTCACAATTAGGATCTCTATAATAAGTCTTGTATGATGCATTACTTCGATTTTGTTTTTCATCAAGTAATGATTCATATCTAGACACCTTATAGGTTAATTCTACTAAGTCTCGAAACTTAGTTGAGTCGAACTTCTGTCAAAGCCTAAACTCTAAACCATTTTGAGTCAATCTCACAAATTCAGACTCTGGTAGAATGACCCTACACTTGTTTCGTGCTCTTTTGAATCTGGCAATAAATTGAACAGCCTTCTCATCAGGCCTTTGACTCAATCTTGCCAAGTCTGCCATGGAAAGTTCTTGCTCTATTTGGAAGAATTTGGCATGGAATGCCTTCTTCATTTGCTGCCATGTTTGGATAGAGCCAAGTGTAAGGTTAATATACCATACAAAAACTACCCCAGTTAAAGAATTTGGAAAAAGTCTTAACTTCATATAATCATTATTGGTAAATTCACCACGTTGGGCAGCGAACCTAGCAATGTGTTCTACTTTTGACTGGTTTCCATTCCCATAAAAAGAGCAAAGTCTAGTTTTCTAAACCCTCTTGGGTATTCATGCACCCTATCTATCCATTTTGGGTATGGCTTCCTATACACAGGAGTTTGAACCCTCCGAGCCATAGGTCTACACATTTCTCTGACAATATCAGCAATTTGGTCCCTATGAACCATATTTTGTGCTTGTTGGACTACCACTGGAGAAACAAACACAGGATTTGGTGGAAAACCTTGTGCCTGAGGTCCTCTCGGTCCATAGGGAGGTATATTTGGGACTGGCTGTCCCTGTGGTACTGGCTGCTGTTGAGGGTATGGTTGACCTCTCTGAGCCTATCTTACGAAAGGACTTGTGAAAGGTGCTGTAATAGGAAGAACATGTGTTGTTTCTCTTCCAGCCGCAGGAAACCCTTCCAACCCCTCGAGTGTGAATTCGAACAAGGGATTAGTGAACCCCCTTGTGCCAGGTATGGCTTCGAACATGGGATTTGGAAACACTCTCATGCCATTTTCTTGTGTTGGCCCAGATCCACCAATTTGTATGGCTTTGCTATTAGGTAATGAGGCATTTTGATTTACCATAGGCCTCGAAAGAGGATCATACCAAGACTGAGGTATAGATGATGGTCTTTCATAATTTTGATTACTAGTCTGACCATTAGTATGTCCATTACTTTGTATAGGCTATTTATCTCTAGCCAATCTTTGCTGAGGAACATTTGAATTTTCCTCCATATGCCTTGTGTTAGTTGGTTGATGGGAATTCATCCGATCCATAAAGGATATTGTCCATCTTTCCATTATGTTCATTAACTGCTGTCTCATGCCATCTACTAGACCTCCCCATGGAATCATTGGCTGAGTAGATAGAACAATGGACGGTCCAATTCCATGGCCTCGTTTAATATTTTGAACATGTGGTGCATGTTCTGAATTACTGGTCTGTTCGACCATAGGTTCTGATGAGATAGGTGCTTCCATAGGATGTGTTATCACATTATCCTCTAGATCAAGTACCTCTACCTCTCCTTTCACACCTTCTTCCAGGCGTTCATTTTCTTCTTGTCTCCTATGTCTAGCCATTTCAATTAGTCCCACTAGGCGTGCCAAAAATATATGTTGGCTTTTTTGGCTTTCAAAGGTTAATATTGTAATTTTAAGCATCCTAGCAAGGATCGATCAGTCCTTGCAGAAGATTAATTGCAAACCAATTATCAGACGATTGCGTTTTAGTTCTCTAAGTCTCAATGAAGAGGACTTTTACTAGTGGCTTGTTTAGGAGAATTTAGTAAATAACAATTAAGTGAAGAATAATTTCAGAATTTCATTACGTAAAATGAAAAACTTACAATGATCTGACCTAGCCTCGTAGAGGTTTACAGCAACAAGCTATTTGAAACTACTCCTATGAATGAAGTGCAGTACAGGAATTTAAACTACAGAAATGTAAAGAACTGTAAAAACTGGAAGAAAAATGAAGTAAATAAAATTGGTTTTTCACTCTGAGTCTGGGTCCTTCATTCTGTGGCCTTCTCTAGTATTTATACTTCTCAATGATAAACGTCGAAGTGGGCTTCCAACCATCGAAATATCCTCCCATAATTGCTGAACATACTCCCTCACAGTCAGTCTCACTATGCCACATTGCCATTAGGCTTCCCTCCTAATTTTGAATTTGAACTTTGTGAGTAACCGTCAGGCCACATCACCATATATCCCTTGATTGTTTCAGTGCCATGCAGATCCATTATTATCAATACGGGCTAACATGTGCCTGACTTTGATTGGTAACTTATATTAACTCCCAAAATTGCCCCCTTCATGCCACGTGTTGAATTGTGATTGGCTTTTACAATTCATACAGCCAACAAGATGTAATCTGACAAAGTTCTTTGTAAATTTTTTTTTATAGATTTCTCTTAACTAATGCAAGAAGGCTCATTACCAAATGGCCATATGTAATTGAAGGGTTAGAAGTCATTAAAACCTTCCATCGGATGAAAAAATTCACATTCATCTAACGTAATCAAAACGACACTGTTTAGTATATTGCAGGAGTACTCTCCACAGCATCAGATCACCCTCTCTCCATCCCTTAGACTAGGATGAAAATGAAATTATTGCTGTACTAAAAAACTATTGCTAGGAATAAGGAAGCTTGTCATTGTGTTTCACTACCTATGTAACGTATGAATTTTTGTCTCCCAAGGATGAAAACTCTCTAATGGGTGGTGGAAGGAGATTATCATTCGGCTCCCTCTGTAAATTAAATTCAAACCATAAATTTCTTCAAATCGAAGATGCTACTTTTTTATAGTGTCTGCCCCATTCCTACACTCCAAAGCAGAAGAACTAGTAAAACAGAGGAGAGCATGCCTTAAGTGCCTAAACGGTCAACAACCCAAGAGAAAAAAAAGAAAAAAGAAAAAAAAGACTATTAATAAGTAAAGAACACCTATAGAATGTGAAAATAGCAATTTGCTGAAGAGAATTTGCCCTTTCTTGGTTTCCAACATGGTTCTTCACTTCCAAATTTTGATGTGGAAGTCACTAAACTAGTCCATGTTCATAATCATAAGGTCAATGTTCTTCAATTCTAAACAACAGCCCAACAAAGCATCAGAAAATTACAAAGACAAAGAGCATATCAGTCTATGAAAATTGCGAGGACCTTTTTAACTAATTCATGGTGATTTTGTTTGCACACAAATAGATCCCAAATCCACTTACAATTACAACTTCCCTAGTATAAAATTCAGTGTCAATCTGTAGGCAAGTTTTGCATTGCTAACCCTGAAGGAACCCATATGAATAAGCTCAGCCCAGCATCCAGAAACGAACCCCAAGTACAAAAAGAAGTCGGAAGACGGACGAGAGGTAAAGAAAGACAGAGAAAGTCCCACATCGAAACACTATGAGAAAACTAAGCTGTATTTATAAGATCAGAAGAGGAAAGGACATAGACCGTACTTGAACAGGATCTGTTCTATAGGATCGTGTCTTTAAATTCTTGAATTCAAAGGATATTGGACCAAAAGTCTGGTGGATGAACAGTGGCTACTTGACTGGAGCGCCATTAGTGGTTATGTGGCCTAGTAACTAGGCCACATATCTACAGAGGATCGTTCTCAACTGGTTTGAGCTGGCTGCGATGGTCAAGTAGTTGTCTGACAGATTTAATCTCTCCCTCAATCTTTTTGCAATTTTGCTTATCGTGTTTTTTTTTTTTGGTAGGGGGGGGGGGGGGGCGCGGCTTTGGGCAGGCTTTTCATTCAACAAGAAACATGGCGATGTTTGGGGAAAAAAATTTAGGTTTTTTTTGATTTTTTTCACTAAAAGACAGAGTTTTTGCAAAATAAAAAAAAAACAAATCCAAACAAAATATCACATCCAACCCCATAATTATTTCATTTTTTCTCTCACAAACATCATATCCAACAATAAAAAAACTTAACTATCTTCCCAAACACAAAAAAAAAAAAAAAAAAAAAAAAAAAAAAAAAAATTCTTCAATAATACCCTATAACTAAAAAAACTACATAAAAACCCATTTCCCAAACACCCACATTAGTTTGATTTCTTTTTTACTCTTTTGGTGGATGTTTTTTCCCTCAATATTCTAAAAAATGAAACTATTTATGAAAATAATTCACTTTTAAAACTATTTATCAAACTAATCACTTTTATAAAATTGCAATTTAAACTTGAAATTGAATCTTTAACTTGTAATTTCATGTTGACATGTCCCTTAGTAGTTGCTGACATGTTCTATTTTTCTTTAGTTAACTTGAAATCACAGGTTAAAAACAAGTTAAAAATCTAATTTCAAAGTGAAATTGTAAGTTGAAGTTTGATTTCATAAAACTGGTTAGTTTGATGAATAATTTCAGAAGTAGAATATTTTTATAAATAGTTTCATGAGCTCGACCTCTCAGATGAGCAGGACCTTGATCGGCGGCTATTGGCGAGCCTGGGAGGTACACAGCTTAGTTCCCCCTTTTCACTTTACAGTTTCTGCTTAGCATTTCCTGCTTTACATTTGTTCAACACATGTACTTTCTGTTCTACGTTTTCTGTATCTGCTCATACACTGCATGCTTTCTGCCTTGCATTTTCTGTATGTTACATACGCCGCACACTGCACACCGTACACACAAAGTCTAATCTCTGCTCTACACTTGCACTTTCCATGCATTGTACTGCACTTTACTTTCTGTCTTTTCTGTATTCTGTTCATACACTAGATTGATCACATTTCTCTTGCAGCTGTGGGTGTACGCATACTTCTCGGTTCTCGCTCTAGAGCCTATAGCGGAGACCCCAGCGACAGTCCCGTTCTCTCGGGTATACGACGGCCAGCTCCATCGTACTTTGACACGGTCACGGCGCGCGAGGTAATTCCACAACAAAGTTATTCCGCTTTTCAAGCAACTTGATACACACACATTAGTCAATTGGCAACGACTAATCATCTTGTTCATTCTCTTATTATCAAATCACATGGTAGCTATGGGATGCGATACCATCAGGTCTCCGAGACCAGTACGAGACAGCTAGGGTTGTCGCTCGCTATCAAATTCTCCTCGACGGCCCGATCTGCTATGCTTGGTTCTTGAGCGAGCACTTTACACGCCAGACTTCAGGACTGTCTGCCCCGTTCGTATCGACAGCACCTCCAGCATCGATGAGAAAGACACACAAGCTTTCTGCTGAGGAGGTGATCCAATTTATGGTAGGGCTGGAAATGGATTACTTCCATGCAGAGAGCGACTACGCGACCCTTATTCAGACTCATTTGATGCCGCCTCTGATCGGCGTTCACGGAGGTGAAGGGGCGAGAGCTCCAGCTGCGAAAAAGAGAGGCAGAGGAGCCAAAACGACCAGGTCTCGTATGAGGAGAGATTCTGGGGAGGGTCAGAGATAGGGATGGCCAGAGCTGCCTACCTCAGTGACTTATCGGAGATATTCTGGGGAGACTTGCCAGATCCCCATTGAGCTTGCACCAGCTGATCATGCGCTCGTCGAAGTTCGAGGCCCGACTTCGGTATGCACCAAACTTTACATTTTGCATATTTACTTCATTTCAATTATGCTTTATAGAATATTGATCCCTTCAATGCACTTGCAGGCACCCATAGAGTACACAGGGCAGGCCCTTGAGCTAGTGGCTTCCTTGACAGAGATAGTGCAGACGAGCCTAGATCTGCTCAATCTCTACAGGATCCCGGTAATTTTTTCAATTTGCACTTCACATAACGAAGTGTTTCTGCTAACACATTAGCACTACAATTGTTCCACAGTACACTGATCTGACACATTGCACTAAAAACACTACATCGATACACTGTTCCCATACACTACTCACGGCATACATACACTGTAATCAGTTACTGCTCACGGCACATTCGTTGCAATCCTTCACTGTTCACAGCACATACACTGCAATCATATACACCATGAGTAATGCATTCTCGTAAATTTCCATTTTCAGATTCCTTTAGAGATGCCAGCCCCATCAGGCACTCCAGCAGAAGCAGCGGCAGGACCTTCAGCACCTCCTCCAGTAGCAGAGAAGAGAGGGAGACAGACTCAGACACACGGCCGAAGTAGAGCCAGAGGCAGCTGTAGCGAGAGTGGCCCTTCAGAGCCCATTCTGGGCGATGATGATGACGAGACGAGTGAGGAGGCTGAGGCAGCGAGTCCACAGTCCGAGTCATCTGATGGGGGAGGCGACGATGTCGGCTCAGATTCTGCCAGTAGTGAGGCTAGAGAGGCCAAGGAGGGTTCCAGTTTAGGCTTTGATCTAGCTTCAGACAGTGGTGTCGATGGTGACAGTGCTCTAGAGGCTGCTCGGTCGAGGAAGAGGACAGAGAGGGCCTCTCGAGCCTGAGATAGTCGGCACCAATTTAGATGCTTTTTGCTTCATTTTTCTTTTTGCTAGCAGTACTAGCACATTGTACAGCCTTAGGCAATTTTATTTTCTTAAAAACTGGTACTCTTTTGCAAAAAGAAACCATGATTGGAATGAAAACTCAGCTTTGGTTTAAAAAGTGTTGCATTTTACATTCTATGCATCGCATAACATCGCACAACATGAAAATGAGATTGATCTTTGTTTGAAAACTGCACAGTCAAATTGCATTGCTCTCAATCAAGTAGTGAACCAACTAACAACTGAAAGAACAAAACAACTCGATAAACAACACAAATGCAACTCGATAAACAAATCGCAACAAATCGATAAGCAAAAGTGCAACAAATCGATAACCACATACGTACAACTTACTAAACAAGGCCAGATGGTTACAACTTAAACAGACATGCTCAAGCCTAAAAAGAACCAAAACTAGACCCCGAAAAGTGCCGACAACAGAATACAACTACTGGAAACCACTGAATCTTCACACAGGAGATTAGTGAGCATGAAAGGGAGGTTACCGGCCATGGGGAATGACCTGCCGGCCACCACTGTCTTCTGCCGGCCATCAATGAGCTAGTGCTGGCCACTGATGAGCCCTTGCTAGCCATCAATGAGCCACTGCCGGCCATCAATGAGCAGCACCTCCGTAACGTTGATAGCTGTCCTCCACTCAATGCCTTATCTTCCATAAAGGTTCCAACTTGGTGGTTTCTTCATTTCAGCTCCATTTTTGGCCCAAATGGAACCATTCTTCGCCGAAAAACTCTCCAATTGGATTACAACTTTGGATAGCTCAGAAAAGTTAAATTTTCGGGGTTTCAGGCTAAACGCACTATTCCTGCTGATCCGTACTCCGCTGCGTTTTCCATTCCTCCATGCCGCGGCTAGATGTTGGAACCCAGTTACACATGTATTTAGCTTTGGTGGACAAGAGCTGTGCCCCACAATCGAAGAATTTCGAGCTTTGATGGAATCCGATCGTGATGAGGAGATCTTGCCCCAGTCTTGTTTTGGCCACATCCAAGCTTTGGGAAGGATGTGCGGGCTTACTTCACATGATGCTCGATCCTTGGTGCAAAACGGGGAGTTGGACGTCCCCAACTTGATTCATCGGTTTTCTAATGCCGGTGACCGCGGTGGCCACTTTTGGCAAGGCTTTCGGCAACATGCCCTCTGCTTGTGTATGTTAGCCCATTTTTTGGTTGCCCCTAGCTTTGGAGGGTCTAGCATTCGTTTGATCGAGGTTCCCAGGGCTTGAGAGAGGGCAAGAGCTGCATTGGCATGACATTAGCCGAGACTTTGATGGGCTTGGATGCTTTCCACCGTCGGGAAGCAACCAAGTTCGCAGGGAGTCCACTACTACTGCAGGTAATGTTTCCCACCCTTCTCACATGTGTTTCTCACATCACTCTGCCCTCAGGCTCTGTTTTTCTCTCAAAAACCCTTTCCTCACTTTTCTCTCCACGCACACCTCGCTATTTTTTAATCTCTTTTATTTTTCATCCCTCTTCAAGTATGGCTGATGGATAAGT
Source organism: Camellia sinensis (assembly GCF_055761805.1). Classification (NCBI taxonomy): domain Eukaryota; kingdom Viridiplantae; phylum Streptophyta; class Magnoliopsida; order Ericales; family Theaceae; genus Camellia; species Camellia sinensis. The sequence goes on from NC_138963.1 coordinate 150,764,151, forward strand.
TGAAAGTAGTGGACTCTTGCCCAGTATACTCAGCGCACAGCTATTTCTTCTGTCATCGGCTATTTGACTTCCCAAACGAGGGATGGTGGTGCCACTGGATGTGCAGCAGGTCTGCTGTTGACATTGCTTGGCGCTGCCCCTAGTTTGATCTACCTAAGATGAGTTACAGCATGTCCCGGCAGCTTGGCATTCAATTGGTTGGCTTGACACACTGTGTCTTCTATTTTCCAATCCGATTCTGGCGTCAGTTCGGACATGACCAGACTCGCCCAGAAGAGGGAATAGAGTACCCAGCTTCATTTCTGATCCGAGGCACATAGCTAGCTCGGTATGCCACACCATGGAGAACAAGAGAACTTCTGACCCCCGCTCCCACTTTCAGTTGTGCCCTTTCTGGCGAATGCATAGCTTGGCTTGAAGACGAGGCACAAACCGGGCCTACTTTGGCATCAGAAGCATCCACAAGCTTTGGGAGGGGACACAAGAACACCTGACTATGCCCCAAGTTTATTGCTTTAATCTGTACTTTCAAGTTTTCTTTATGAATATAATAAAAAGCAACTTCGATTTGTATCAAGAGCCGGAGAACTCTGTATTGAAATCAATGAAATTAAAGGTTGTGGGTATTGAAAATTTTCTGTTTGGTCCAAAAATGGTCGAAGTTGTATAAAGATTAATTTGAGCAAAATCAACTTTTATTAAAACTTTTCAAAATCATTTTCGATATGGATCATAACTGGACATGCCCAGAATCTATCACTGAGATGTACAACCCCAGATCTAATCAACTGGAAAGTTGCCCCTTGTCTGAACAGCACTGCACTGGAGATCACAACCGAGCTCTCGAATGTAGAATAGACATAGATGACCAACATGACTTATATGGACAGAGTTGATTTGGAAGTGTTTATGGTTGGACTTCAGAATGAAGTTGCCTACGTATCCCAAAGATAGGAATCAAGCCTTATGTAGTTCAGTTCTGGTTCACTCGTGTATTAACACTCTCCTTTTGCACTCTAACTTTTTCCAAGGCTGCCCTTTCTGGGTTTTCAACCTTGCGAGCTCAGTTTTTCTTATTTCAAATTTTCTGTGCTCTAATTTTTGCCTAGGTTACCCTTTTAGGTTTTTGGCCTAGCGAGCCACTCAGGGATAGTATTTCTTCAACTTGTCCATGTTGATCGGCTGGGAGAACTCTAGGCCATCTAGGTCCATAAGAACGACAGCTCCACCCAACCAGATTGACTTGATGATATAAGGACTAGTCCAATTAGGTCTGAACTTGCCCCTAGGGTCGTGGATGGGAGCTCAGTGTTCTTTAAGCACCAAATCCCCTTCTTTCAAATTCTTGGACTTAACCTTCTTGTTGAAAGCCCAGGCAATTCTACGTTGATAACCTTGGACGTGATACAGTGCTTTCAGCCTTCTCTCGTCAAACAGCATGAGTTCTTCGAACCTGCTCTGCTACCAATCTGCCTAAGCTATCTGGCACACAGCCATAACGCGTAATGACGGAACCTCAACTTTGATAGGCAGAACAACCTCTATTCTATAAACCAAGGAATACGGAGTTGCCCTAGTAAAAGTTTGAATTGATGTTCGGTAGCCCCAAAGAGCAAATGGCAGCTTATCTGGCCTGTCCCTGTAGGTTTCTACCATCTTTTGCAGGATGTGCTTGATGTTCTTGTTGGTGGCCTCAATAGCTCCATTGGTTTGCGGCCAATATGTAGATGACTTATGAAAAGCCAAATTGTACTTCTCCAACAAGTCGATCACCTTCTTCTTGAATTGGGAGCCATTATCTGATATAATCTCATTCGGGACCCCATAGCGACAGATGATGTTGTTCCTAATGAACTTAGCAAGATGCGATACTTTCAACACTGTGTAGGATTGGGCCTTGACCCACTTTGTGAAATAGTCTATCGCTACTAGAATGTACTCATGCCCGTTCGACCCCTTCGGAGTAACTGCCCCAATCACATAAATCCCCCAGACTGAAAATGGCCATGGCGAAGTCATGTTGTACAGCTTTGATGGCGGAATGTTCATGCGATTTGCATGGATCTGGCATTTATGGCATCGCCGAACGAAGGAAATACAATCCGCCTCCATGGTTGACTAGTAATAACCCTGTCTAAGGATCTTTCGGGCTAGCATTACCCTGCTAATGTGCACTCCGCACTCTCCTCCATGGATGGCCTCCATCAGGTGCTTAGATTCTTCAACATCAACACACAGTTTGTGCATCCCAAGATGACCCCGCTTGTCCAGTTTACCCCCACAGACGATGAACTGAGCAGCCATTCTTCGAATTGCCCTCTTATCTTTGGCGTTTGCCCCTGGTGGATAAGCCTCATTTTCCAAGAAGTTCCAAATGTCATGATACTAGGGGTTTTGATCTTGTACTTCATCTATGCTAGCAATCAGCTCGTAGGCCGGCACATACCGCTGTTCAATGATAATCGGATGCATCCGGACTCCCAAAGGGATGTCTATCATGGAAGATACAGTTGATAAAGTGTCAGTGAACCTGTTGCTCTCTCTCAATAGATGGGTGAAGGTTAACTTCTCAAACCTGGGAATTAGAACGTCTAGAGTTTGGTGATAGATTTTCATCCTTTCTTCCTTCACCTTCCAGTCTCCTTTGGCTTGAGACACAACAAGGTTCAAGTCCCCAATGATGTCCAACCTTTTTGCCCCTAGTTCCAGGGCAGCTTCTAAGCCAGCGATACATGCCTCATACTCTGCTTCATTGTTCGATACTTTGAACTGAAGTTGAAAGCTAAGGGTATGTGGGAATTGTCGGGCGCTATCAGCAACACCCCTATCCCATACCTGTACTGGTTAGACGCTCTGTCAAAGTACATAGTCCAGACCTCTTCTTCAAGCTGCAGAATGGCCTCGTCTGGGAACAGATATTCTACTACTTCATCTCCATCTACTGGGTGATTGGCTAGGAACTCCGCTACCGCTCTCCCTTTCACAAACTTGTGCATCATGTACTTCAAATCAAATTCGGAGAGAAAAAACAACCAACGAGCTAGCCTACCTGTAAGCGCTGGTTTCTCGAAGAGATATTTGATGGGATCTAATCTCAAAACCAGTATTATAGAGTGAGCTAACAAGTAGTGCCTCAACTTCCTGGTAGCCCATACCAAGGCCAGACAAGCCTTCTCCAGCAGAGTGTAACAGGTCTCGTATTCCAACATCTTCTTGCTCAGGTAGTAGATAGCCTTCTCCACTTTATCCTCAGACTCCTGCACGAACACGTAGCCCATTGTCGTGTCGGTCACTGATAGATACAGAATCAACGGCAGGTGGGTTCTATAGACATTGCTTGATCTGCTTGAAAGCAACTTGGCAGCAGTTATCCCATTGGAACTTCTTTCCTTTCTTCAGGAGACCAAACAGTGGTTCACAAGTCAAGGTTAATTTTGCAATAAACCGTCTTATGAATTGCACTTTACCCAGAAATCCTCGCACCTCCTTTTCAGTCCTTGTTGGTGGCATTCCTAAGATGGCCTTGATTTTGAAAGGATCGACCTCGATGCCCCTTTGTATGATCAAGAACCCCAGAATTTTCCCTACTGTAACACCGAAAGTACATTTCTGAGGATTCAACCGCAACCTATACTCTCTGATCCATTGAAAGAATTTCTTTAAGACGGTGTAGTGGCCCTCTCTTTCCTTAGACTTGACAATAATGTCGTCCACGTACACGTCAACCTCTTTGTGGATCATATTGTGTAAAATCGTGGTTCAGCCCATTGATATGTAGCCCCAACATTCTTCAAACCGAACGGCATCACCTATAGTAGTAGGTTCCCCAAAGGGTAGTGAAAGCAATCTCCTCCCTATCTTCAGGTGCCATCAAAATCTGGTTGTAGCCTAAAAACCCATCCATGAATGAGAGTAACGCATGCTTAGCAGTAAAGTCCATCAATTTGTCGATATGCGGCAAAGGAAAGTTGTCCTTCAGACTAGCTTTGTTCAAATCTCTGAAGTCCACACATACCCGAATCCTGCCGTCTTTCCTCGACACCGGAACTATATTGGTCAACCAAGTCGGATAATCAGATACTAACAGGAACCCTGCATCAATCTGCTTGGTGACCTCTTCTTTGATTTTCAAAGCCCAGTCCGGGTGGATCCTTCGAAGCTTCTGCTTAACAAGTCGGGCCTCTGGGTCAAGAGGGATCCGGTGTTGTACAATCTCAGGATCGATTCCAGGCATGTCTTCGTATGACCATGTGAAAACATCTTTGAAATCTTTTAATAAAGCGACTAAGCGCTCGCGCTCCTCCGAAGACAACGTGGACCCGATCTGGATTAGCCGCGGGTCCTTCTTAGTACCAACATTAATTGAGGTGATTTCATTAACCAAAGGTTTTACAAACCTCTCATGCTCTTGATTATTCAAATGTTTCAAAACCGGAAGAATTTCTTCCTCGTCATTTTCATCAAAGTTTTGAAAGTCCTGATTAATGCAATAAACTAAAGTCACAGAAAAGTACTTAGAAACCACAGCAGCACCATTCTCATTAATAACATCCAGTTCGTCTGATTCTTCAGATACAACCGACTCAAAGGAAAAGGAAAAAGACGACCTGGATAGGATAATGGCATCCGGGTTATCAACCCCAGGAATATCGGATTCTGACCCAGACGAACTAGAATCTGATTCCGACTCCACAAACTCTGTGGAATTAGACTCTGGTTCGATACTCGACTCAAAACTGCCAGATAAAAAGCCTTCCTCATATTGCCAGACAATGGAGGGTGCAATGGATGCATCCAGAATGCCAGAATAAAGGCCTACAACCGTTTGATCCCCAATCAGGGAAACTGAGAAGTCACCCCCTGAGCACTCCAGCGTGATCTGAGGATCTAAAAGGAGACAAGCCAGCGCTGCTCCTATTTTAAGTTCTGTGCTCTCGGACTCATCCTCTTTGCACTGCTCAGCCTCAACTGGTGGGTCAGTCTGCTATTCCGCAACTTCATCCTAAAGGTCAAAAAAGATCTCGAAGTCGGGCAAGCATCGCTTCTCTGAATTTAACCATGGCTCCAGAAAGTCGCAAAATAGGAAGTCTTCCCCCTCCCGGACAAAGCGTCCGTTCAGAGTTCCCTGGATAGGTCTGTGCACCAACTCGTAGTGCTTCCCGGCTTGCTTAGCCTTGGCTCTCCCGGCCATTTCCCTTCATTTCCTTGCCCAATCCTCCTTGGTAGGCAAGTAACCTAAACCAAAGATATAAGGGTTATGTGGCACTTCGGCCAATGCTGTGACGCCCTTCCGGCCACTTCGGCCCAATCCCATTCCGGGCATGTGTTAAAGCTTGTTCATGAGGTAAACCGATTGCGCACTGACATACAGTCCCTCATCAACATCCAGCAAGTCCTGTACTACCCTAGCCTCAGCTAAGGTGAATCCTGACAGAAAGACATCCTCCACGCCGTGTTCAATCTCCAGAACTAGTGTAGAAACCTCTGGCGGCGAATGTATAGAGGAATTCCCAAAAACAATTGCTACCCCCTTTCCATGAGGGTACTTCAGCATCTGGTGTAAAGTGGAAGAGACAGCTCTTACCTGGTGCAGCCACGGTTGCCCAAGAAGTAGATTGAAGATGGTTGGACCATCCAAGACATGGAACTCGATGTCCTGCTGCCCTGGGCCAACCTGAGTCTTGATCCGTATCGTCCTCATCACCTCCCGACTGGTGTTATCGTAGGCCCAGATTACCTGGGCTGTTGGTGCGAAATCTGCGGGCTTCAACCCGATAGCATACGTCGTTCGCGACGGACATACATTGATTGCAGATCCCGTATCAACCAGGACCACCGGTATCCATTTTTCCTTACACTCCACAAAGATATACAACGGCTTGTTATGCTCAGCACCCTCAGGTGGTAGTACTTTGTCTATGAAGGTTAAAGTCGGTGAAACTCCACCCGGGAAAACCAACCCTACCAACTGCTTGGGCATTGTATCAATCAAAAGCTTGGTTCTGTCCATGGCTGAAAGGACGGCCTATCTATGCACCCTTGAGGCCATAAGCAGTCCCCAGATGGAGATGTCTGCCTGAATTTTCTTTAGCTGCTTTAGCACAGCTTCCTTCTCTAGTAGTTTGTTTTTCTGGTTTTCTGCTTCCCTATCTTTCCCGGATGCCTCCGGCTGGTCCAAATGTAGGGCCTTAAAGTACCGCCCACTTCGGGTCATATGGTCGACCTCCTAAGTGTACCAGGTGTCATCTGGTTGATTCTGACCCCAGTCCTCATCCGTATGGGCAAGACGCAAATCATCGTCTTCCTACCACATCCCATCTGCAACCGACAAACAGCTGTTCGGTTCCGCTGTAGTTGTTTCTGTGTTCACAACACATTCTGCCCCCTTAGGTGCCTTGGCTTTTCTAGCCCTCTCATCATTCTCGATTTTCTCTTGTTCAAACTACTTCAACACGGCTTCCTGCTCCATGTCGGCTGTACACAAACTGCCCAAGTCCCGAGCAAAATTCTCAGCACCGGTGCTCTCCGGCGACCCTTCCTGATTCTCGGTCGTTCCGGCCAATGTGGATGTTGCTATTTCTGATTGACCCTGTCCTGATTGAGGCACCTCAACAACATCCGGCTCGTCACTGAGCCATCCCGCATTATCTAGCGATGCATTCAGGTCGAACCAATTGATGCTCACATCCCCCGGGTCCTGCTCGTTAAAGAATTATAGATTAGCAATGTCCTCCTCCAGCTCTGCCAAATCATCTAGCCCCTGACTCGGCCCGTCTTCCTGGACAACATGCACCTCTGCCCCAGTTGGCAACTCTACCCTCAGCTTAGCCTGGTCTGTTGACACAACATAACCACACGGGTTGTATGCTTCCTCAGTAAAACTCCCAGATCCCTCAGGTTTTGAACTAACATTCCCATTCTCCTCCAAGGTCACCTCGACTCTATTTTCGACAGTCACCACCACTGGCTTGGGCTGGGTTAGGGAGGTGTTCATTATGCACAAGTCTGTGCTATCTGGGATGAACACCTCAGGCTTGGGTAGGTGGGAGGGAGTGATGTATATGCTAGGGTCGTATGGAACGGCCATGGTTTGGATTAGGTTTATCTGTCTGGGTGGAGGAGGGAGGTTGTTGTGTGGTGGGAGTGGGTTTGTGGTGACATTTGGCTTCTCGGGAGGCGCAATCACCTTGTTGTCAATGAGATCCTAGATCTCATGACGCAGTTTGAAGTAGAGGTCAGTGTCATGACCGTGCTGCTAATGAAAGGAGCAATATTTGGCCGGGTTATGTGTTAGAGATAGGTTATTTGGCAGTGGGCGTGGTTACGAGGCTTCAGATGCCCCTTTCTAATCAAGACCTTCAAGGCCGCTGATAAAGACATATAGAGTGGGGAGAAAGTCCTTTGGCCCCTAGGTGGGTTTTTTGCTGGCTGCGAGCTGGTTTCGGATGCACCGGTAAAGGGTGCAGCTATTTGTGGTGTGGTGGTGACCATGCCGACGTCAGAAGTTCTGGCGGCTGCACTACTACTTGTAGCTGCATTCGAACCATGTATAAATGCCCTCTTGGGCTGTTCCTTTTCCTGGTCGATCAAACCTTGCTTCATAGCATCTTCAATGTCACGACCCGAACCCGCCCCCGTGGGTTAAGGACGTAACCGGCCAGTAATCATGAGATTACCTACGGCCTCAAACTGTTGTAAAGGTATTCTAACAGAGTTAATGGGGGCCAAACGGAAGCAAAATTAAAAACTTTGTCCATAGAGCCGTGCTTATATGCATATCAAACAAACCATATTCAGATACGTTAATAACTCACATCAAAAGTACAGTTTCACAAAATTCATTACAGACAGGATCGTCCAAAACGAGTCAACCCATAACAGACTATGTACAGACATGCACTAGGTCCTTGCCAACAAGACAAAACATAAGTACATAGTAAAAGGGCAAGGATGGTCTCATGCGCGAGGCACAAGGCTGACTCTCCCAAAACTCCTGTTGTTCCTAGCAGACTTCACTGGGGCTGGGTTTGGACTTCCCTTGGCTCACCTACAAATACATGAATGAGCGTGAGCGATAGCCCAGTGAATAATATCAAATATAACAGTTACATAACAATATGTAGAACAACATGCTCCAAACGGCCTTGGGCCCAATTCATACTTCTGTTTAACAGCAAAATATATACATAACTATGCGAAATGCAAGTCAAGTAACTGTAGTTCCAAACATTCTGGCCTTTGGCCCATCCGAGTTTCCATTCATGGCAAAACGGCCTTCGGCCCATTCATTCATGTCAAACGGCCTCTGGCCCATTCATTCATGTCAAACGGCCTTTGGCCCATTCATTCATGTCAAACGGCCTTTGGCCCATTCATTCATGTCAAACGGCCTTTGGCCCATTCATTCATATCAAACGGCCTTTGGCCCATTCATTCATGTCAAACGGCCTTTGGCCCATTCATTCATGTCAAGCGGCCTTTGGCCCATTCATTCATGTCAAACGGCCTTTGGCCCATTCATTCATGTCAAACGGCCTTTGGCCCATTCATTCATATCAAACGGCCTTTGGCCCATTCATTCATGTCAAACGGCCTTTGGCCCATTCATTCATGTCAAACGGCCTTTGGCCCATTCATTCATGTCAAACGGCCTTTGGCCCATTCATTCATGTCAAACTTTTGTCCACAACCCCAATTAACAACTCATAATATTTATAGGGGAATAACAATTGGACATCGACAAGTTTTCAAATATTGATATTACTCACAGTGATCGGCTTGTGGATGCGCCCTGGAGCTTGACCCTACACATTTCATGAATACAAAAGGGTCACTAACAGTTCAATCCGTTCTTTAATTCACATATTCCTCTTTAGGCTTTGTTCTTATCTCATTAACTCATTTACAATGCTTAACACATGCCTAAGAGTGCTTACAAGTGAAAGAGAACGGAAAACGAATCACAGAATACATGAACAAAATTCCAGAAAACAGGGTCCCCGCTCGAGCGTAAGCTTCTCCGCTCGAGCGGACCCTTAAGGCCTGCGAGGTACTGGTTGCACAAAAGATGCGCTCGAGCTGAAGGTCCGTCTACAAAGATCCACGCTCGAGCGTGAAATGTCCCGCTCGAGCGGGCATCCAACTCTGCAAAAATGCTGGGAGCACGATTTTCCCGCTCGAGCGGCCATTACCCCGCTCGAGCGGACCTCAAAAATCTGGGTTTCCCAGATCGTGTTCTTGAGCTCCAAATCAGTTTTCCATCTACATTTCTTGCATGCAATGGTTCAAATTACACATTTACACATGCTAACATGCTACTAATGCAGATTACAACATTAGGAAGCTCAATTACATGAATTATCTACATGCATGTCCCAAATTGTCTCAAACCCATCATCAACATGCTCAAATTCAAACATTCAAGACTTATACTCCCATGATTTGTACATGCATGTGGGAGATGCTCATCATTCTCAACTTAGATGGTACAAATGGTGACTACAATATGAGCTTTACCCAAAACTCCACATGAATCATGTGTTTCAAGCTCAAACATGCAAATTCAAAGTAATTTCTTACATGCATGAGTTCTAAGACTTCAATCTCAACAAAATCGACTCATTACATGTTCTTGATCACAAACAACCCTTGAACTTACAAATTACAAGTAAGAGTTCAAGAAATCACTTACCTAAGAGCTTCAACACTCAAGCTCTAGCCAAATCTTGAGCTAGATCTTCAAATTCCCAAGTCTTGAGCCCAAATTACACAAATCTCTCCCTTTTTCTCTCCATGGCCGGCCTCTCTCTCCCTCTCAATTGTCTAACTCAGATTTTGAGTTTTAAGAGAGCTAAAGGGGAGTGCAATGCAAATATAAAACAAGCCCCACTAACAAATATTTTAATATAAAATAATGGGGTACTTAATTTATCAATTTAATCAGTTTAAATTGACCAGAATCAAATTTCAATTAAATTTCACCGTAGGCCCTAAAAATTATGCCAACCACAATGGCGTAGTCAATTTTGGGTTCCGTGGCCGATAAGGCCCTCAATTAAATTTCCCAAAACAGACTACTCAAACAGATATTCCTACGATGAACAGATAAAATTTCAAACCACATATTTTCACATAGTGGAACACAAAATCATATCAAAATACATAATCACATCATGTTAAGGACCAATTAACATACTGCGGAACAGGGGTGTCACAGTCTTTCCCCCTTTAGGAAGTTTGGTCCTCCAAACTTAACTTACCTTCGTCGGGAAACAAATGTGGATAGCGTAGACGCATTTCCTCCTCTTTTTCCCATGTAGCATCTGTCCCATAGTGTTCCTTCCATTCCACTTTCACCATTGGAATGGATTTGTTTCTCAATTCTTTCACTTGTCGGTCAACAATTCTTTCCGGCCATTCAGCATATTCCATATTTTCATCGATAGCAATCCGGTGATAATCAATCACATGCAACGGGTCTCGGAGGTAACCCCTCAACATTGACACATGAAACACATTGTGGATTTGCTCAAATCCCGGTGGCAAAGCAACTCTATAAGCAACTGGACCAAGTTTCTCCAAAATTTGAAACGGCCCAATATAACGGGGCGTCAACTTGCCCTTTTTCCCAAACCTGACTTGGCCTTTCATTGGAGAAACACGGATGAACACATGGTCGCCGACCTCATACTCAAGAGGTCTTCTCCGGACATCTGCATAACTCTTCTGTCGGTCTTGAGCTGTTTTGAGCCTTTGCCGAATAGTTTTGATCTTTTCAGAGGTGTCTTGTACAATTTCAGGCCCGAGCAAAGCTCTGTCCCCGACCTCTGTCCAACAAATAGGTGATCTACACCTCCTACCATACAAAGCCTCGTATGGTGCCATACCGATGCTGGAGTGGAAGCTATTATTATAGGCAAATTCTGCAAGAGGCAGGTAATCTTCCCAACTCCCCTGAAAATCCAAAGCACACATGCGAAGCATATCTTCCAAAGTCTGTATTGTTCGTTCTGACTGCCCATCTGTCTGTGGGTGGAATGCAGTGCTGAACCTTAGTTCTGTTCCCATAGCTTCCTGCAAACTCTTCCACAATCTAGATACAAACTTCGGATCTCTATCCGACACAATGGATACTGGAACTCCATGTAAGCGGACAATTTCATCAACATAAATAGTAGCCAACCTGTAAGCAGTAAATGTAGTTTTGACAGGCAGAAAATGTGCAGATTTAGTCAGTCTATCAACTACAACCCAAACAGAATCCATACCGCGGGAAGTCCGAGGTAGGCCAACAACGAAATCCATGGTCACATGTTCCCACTTCCACTCAGGAATGGGGAGAGGTTGAAGTAGACCGCCTGGTTTCTGATGTTCAGCCTTAACTTGCTGACACTGAAGGCACTTGGACACATGTTCTGCAATCTCTTTCTTCATTTTAGGCCACCAATAGGTTTGTTTCAAATCCCGATACATTTTATTGTTACCCGGATGCATGGCAAATACGGATCTGTGGGCTTCATCTAAGACCCTCTTCTTTAGCTCCGGAATAACTGGAACACATATTCGGTTTCGAAATTTCAACATTCCATTCTCGATACTGAACTCTGCTTTTGGGCTGGCTTCAAATTCATCAATTACCTTTCTGAGGAACTCATCCTTTTTCTGTTTTTGCTTGATTTCATCAACAATTGCCGGCTCGGCTGTAATAGCGGCTATCAATCCGCCCTGTTCGCACACTACCACTTCAATTTCAGACTTTTCAAAGTCTTGCAAAATCTCCCTTTGTTCAGTAAGCAAGCAAGCCATACTCCCTGTTGATTTCCTGCTCAAGGCATCAGCCACCGTATTAGCTTTTCCGGGGTGATACTGAATTTCTAGGTCGTAATCTTTTATCAATTCCAGCCATCTTCTCTGTCGCATATTCAACTCTTTCTGCGTGAAGAAGTATTTTAGGCTTTTATGATCTGTGTAGACTTCACACTTTGCCCCATACAAATAATGCCGCCAGATTTTCAAAGCAAAAACAACTGCGGCCAATTCTAGGTCATGTGTCGGATAATTCTTCTCATGTGGCCTCAACTGTCGGGAGGCGTAAGCAATAACCTTTCCGTTTTGCATTAACACACAACCCAAACCCTTATAAGATGCGTCACTGAAAATCACAAAATTTTCCGTACCTGAAGGTAGTGTCAAAATTGGCGCAGTGGTCAATCTTGTCTTCAATTCATGAAAGGCTGATTCTCTTTCACTATTCCACTCAAATGGTTGTCCTTTACGTGTCAATTGGGTAAGAGGCACAGCTAATTTCGAAAAGTCCTTTACAAACCTTCTGTAGTACCCAGCTAAGCCCATGAAACTGCGAACTTCTGTCACATTAGTTGGTGTAGGCCAATTCACAATTGCTTCTATTTTCTGCGGGTCCACTGAAATTCCTTCCTTGTTGACCACGTGCCCTAAGAAAATAACCTCATCTAACCAAAACTCACATTTCTTTAACTTAGCAAATAGTTTTCCTTCCCGAAGTATTTGTAAAACAATCCTCAAATGATGTTCATGTTCAAGTTTATCTTTAGAGTAAATCAAAATATCATCGATGAAGACTACAACAAACTCATCAAGGTAGGTTTTAAAAATTCTATTCATTAGGTCCATAAACGCTGCCGGAGCGTTAGTCACTCCAAATGGCATGACAAGGAATTCAAAATGACCATACCTCGTTCTGAATGCGGTTTTCTCAACATCTTCTGCCTTAACCTTCAGCTGATGATACCCAGATCTCAAATCAATCTTAGAAAACACCTGTGATCCCTGCAACTGGTCAAATAAGTCATCAATACGGGGTAAAGGATATTTATTCTTTATCGTTACCTTGTTCAATTCCCGGTAATCAATACATAGGCGTAAGGTACCATCCTTTTTCTTTACGAATAACACTGGTGCGCCCCAAGGCGAAGTACTGGGCCGGATAAACCCTTTATCAAGAAGGTCTTGCAACTGTTCTTTTAATTCTTTCATTTCGGCTGTAGCCATCCTGTAGGGAGTTTTAGAAATAGGTTGGGTGCCTGGCACAGTTTCAATGGTAAACTCTATCTCCCTGTCTACCAATTCCCCTGGTAATTCATTTGGAAACACATCTGGGAATTCTCTAACGATGGGAATATCATTCAATTCAACATTCACGGATTGTTCAGTCAATACATAACACAAATAACCCTGGCATCCCTTCCTGATCAATTTACATGCTTTCATTGCAGATATCAAATATGGTGGAGGTACTACCCCATTTCCCACAAACACAATTTCTTTCTGTTCTGGTGGTTTAAATACAACCCTCTTTGTCACACAATCTATAGTGGCACAATATTTGGTCAACCAATCCATGCCCAAAATTACATCAAAGTGTCTAAAGTTTAAGGGCAACAAATCTACATACAGGGTAGCATCCTCAATATGCATGTCACAAAACCGATATATATAGTCACATAACACAGATTCCCCCGATGGAGCAGACACACATAACAAATATGGCAACAATTCTAGGGGTCTTTTCAGTCTAGATGCAAATGCATATGTCACAAATGAATGCGTTGATCCAGAATCAATTAACACAAAAGCATCCTGACTACATATCGAGATAGTACCTGAGACAACGGCATTGGCATTCCGTGTATCACCCGGAACGAGTGCAAAGACTCTCCCTTGTCTCACTGTATCCCCAGTAGTAGCAGATCTCAAAGTGTTTCCCGGCTTCGGGATCGATGCAGTGGAGCTAGCAGCTATCTTCCCACTATTCTGATTACAATCTCGGGCTATATGCCCTTGTTTCCCACACTTAAAACAGGCTCCCGATGCACGGTAACAAACTCCACGGTGCCTTTTGCTACAAGTGTTGCACATGGGAGTCGTGTCTCGGGAAGAACTTGAGGTAGTTGAGGAGCCCGTGTTTTGCTTTTTCAGAAATTTCTTCTTCAAAAAGAAGCCTTGTCTTTTGTTGCCTCTCCATTCGGTTGTTGGCTTAGCTTGTCTAGCTATATTAGCCTCTGATATGATGGCCCGGTCAAGCACCCCAATGTAGGTCTCCAATTTCAGGACATTCACCCGCTCTAGGATGTCACTTCGGAGCCCACCTTCAAAATGCCTTGCCTTCTTATAATCAGTGTCAATTACGTGTGGTGCAAACCTGGCCAACTCAGTAAATTTGGCCTCATACTCAGCTACAGTCATACTGTCTTGCTTGAGTTCCATGAACTCTGCCACTTTCCTGTCCCGGACACACTGCGGGAAGTACTTGTCATAGAAGATTTCCAAAAATTTCGCCCAATCAATATCTCTGTGGTTTTCCCTCATCAACATCCACCATCTTCTCGCTTCATCTTCTAGCATAAAGGTGGCTAGAAGCACTTTCTGTGTATCCGAGCACGGAAACACCTCAAACAGTTTTTCAATCCCAAGTACCCAAGCTTCGGCTTTTAAGGGATCTAGTCCACCATGGAACTGTGGTGGTTTCATTTTCTTGAATTCCTTGGTGAGGGCGATTATCCGATCATCATTTTGATTATCTGGCACAGGTGGTGCCGGAGGTGGAGGTGGCGGATGTGGTTGCTGCCACTGTTGTTGCCACTCCTGTTGCTGTCTCAAAGCTTCTGCCATTTCCTGAATCAGTCTTTCCATTCTGTCCAGTCTGGCAGCAGAGGATTCCTCTAACTCATCACCTCTGGTTCTCACCATCTAATTAAACTTGCATTATATTCCATACCAAAGGTACACAAGTACACATACACTAAGGAGCACGTATTTCCAGATAATTCGTAATGCAAGTAGTTCACAACTTACACATATAATTATTCATAACAAAACATTTAAGCATATAATCAATGCTTCCAAACTCGTATTTATCACATGAATGCATCCTAGATCTTATCTAGACGCTTATTGCTCTTTTTGGACAAGTGTGTGAGTTATTAACTCGTGCTCTGATACCACTCTGTCACGACCCGAACCCGCCCCCGTGGGTTAAGGACGTAACCGGCCAGTAATCATGAGATTACCTACGGCCTCAAACTGTTGTAAAGGTATTCTAACAGAGTTAATGGGGGCCAAACGGAAGCAAAATTAAAAACTTTGTCCATAGAGCCGTGCTTATATGCATATCAAACAAACCATATTCAGATACGTTAATAACTCACATCAAAAGTACAGTTTCACAAAATTCATTACAGACAGGATCGTCCAAAACGAGTCAACCCATAACAGACTATGTACAGACATGCACTAGGTCCTTGCCAACAAGACAAAACATAAGTACATAGTAAAAGGGCAAGGATGGTCTCATGCGCGAGGCACAAGGCTGACTCTCCCAAAACTCCTGTTGTTCCTAGCAGACTTCACTGGGGCTGGGTTTGGACTTCCCTTGGCTCACCTACAAATACATGAATGAGCGTGAGCGATAGCCCAGTGAATAATATCAAATATAACAGTTACATAACAATATGTAGAACAACATGCTCCAAACGGCCTTGGGCCCAATTCATACTTCTGTTTAACAGCAAAATATATACATAACTATGCGAAATGCAAGTCAAGTAACTGTAGTTCCAAACATTCTGGCCTTTGGCCCATCCGAGTTTCCATTCATGGCAAAACGGCCTTCGGCCCATTCATTCATGTCAAACGGCCTCTGGCCCATTCATTCATGTCAAACGGCCTTTGGCCCATTCATTCATGTCAAACGGCCTTTGGCCCATTCATTCATGTCAAACGGCCTTTGGCCCATTCATTCATATCAAACGGCCTTTGGCCCATTCATTCATGTCAAACGGCCTTTGGCCCATTCATTCATGTCAAGCGGCCTTTGGCCCATTCATTCATGTCAAACGGCCTTTGGCCCATTCATTCATGTCAAACGGCCTTTGGCCCATTCATTCATATCAAACGGCCTTTGGCCCATTCATTCATGTCAAACGGCCTTTGGCCCATTCATTCATGTCAAACGGCCTTTGGCCCATTCATTCATGTCAAACGGCCTTTGGCCCATTCATTCATGTCAAACTTTTGTCCACAACCCCAATTAACAACTCATAATATTTATAGGGGAATAACAATTGGACATCGACAAGTTTTCAAATATTGATATTACTCACAGTGATCGGCTTGTGGATGCGCCCTGGAGCTTGACCCTACACATTTCATGAATACAAAAGGGTCACTAACAGTTCAATCCGTTCTTTAATTCACATATTCCTCTTTAGGCTTTGTTCTTATCTCATTAACTCATTTACAATGCTTAACACATGCCTAAGAGTGCTTACAAGTGAAAGAGAACGGAAAACGAATCACAGAATACATGAACAAAATTCCAAAAAACAGGGTCCCCGCTCGAGCGTAAGCTTCTCCGCTCGAGCGGACCCTTAAGGCCTGCGAGGTACTGGTTGCACAAAAGATGCGCTCGAGCTGAAGGTCCGTCTACAAAGATCCACGCTCGAGCGTGAAATGTCCCGCTCGAGCGGGCATCCAACTCTGCAAAAATGCTGGGAGCACGATTTTCCCGCTCGAGCGGCCATTACCCCGCTCGAGCGGACCTCAAAAATCTGGGTTTCCCAGATCGTGTTCTTGAGCTCCAAATCAGTTTTCCATCTACATTTCTTGCATGCAATGGTTCAAATTACACATTTACACATGCTAACATGCTACTAATGCAGATTACAACATTAGGAAGCTCAATTACATGAATTATCTACATGCATGTCCCAAATTGTCTCAAACCCATCATCAACATGCTCAAATTCAAACATTCAAGACTTATACTCCCATGATTTGTACATGCATGTGGGAGATGCTCATCATTCTCAACTTAGATGGTACAAATGGTGACTACAATATGAGCTTTACCCAAAACTCCACATGAATCATGTGTTTCAAGCTCAAACATGCAAATTCAAAGTAATTTCTTACATGCATGAGTTCTAAGACTTCAATCTCAACAAAATCGACTCATTACATGTTCTTGATCACAAACAACCCTTGAACTTACAAATTACAAGTAAGAGTTCAAGAAATCACTTACCTAAGAGCTTCAACACTCAAGCTCTAGCCAAATCTTGAGCTAGATCTTCAAATTCCCAAGTCTTGAGCCCAAATTACACAAATCTCTCCCTTTTTCTCTCCATGGCCGGCCTCTCTCTCCCTCTCAATTGTCTAACTCAGATTTTGAGTTTTAAGAGAGCTAAAGGGGAGTGCAATGCAAATATAAAACAAGCCCCACTAACAAATATTTTAATATAAAATAATGGGGTACTTAATTTATCAATTTAATCAGTTTAAATTGACCAGAATCAAATTTCAATTAAATTTCACCGTAGGCCCTAAAAATTATGCCAACCACAATGGCGTAGTCAATTTTGGGTTCCGTGGCCGATAAGGCCCTCAATTAAATTTCCCAAAACAGACTACTCAAACAGATATTCCTACGATGAACAGATAAAATTTCAAACCACATATTTTCACATAGTGGAACACAAAATCATATCAAAATACATAATCACATCATGTTAAGGACCAATTAACATACTGCGGAACAGGGGTGTCACATTCAATCTGTACCCCAATCTCGTGCAAGTCAGCAAAGGTGGGGAAGGGTAAGACAATCATTTTCTACATTAACTTGGGTTACAGGTTGCGCACAACCATCCTTATCTGATCCTTTTCGGGTGCTCGAGTTGTCATCATGGAGGCCTTAGCCCTCCATCGAGTGACAAAGTCAGAGAAGCCCTCTTTCGGCTCTTGCCTGGTTGCTTCATGATCACGGGTTGTGACCTCGATTTAGGTGTTGTAAGCATATTGGGCAATGAAGGCCACGGCCATCTCCTCCCAGCTTCTTTTCACTGAATCCTCCAGCTTGGCGTACTAGATGGCCGCAATACCTGACAGGGTCCGACCGAAGAAAGAGAGTTTTTGGAGTCTAGTCAAGCCCATCGGGTGCAGAATATCAGAAAACAGCCTCAAATGAACCATAGGATCGCCCGAGCTGTCAAAGTGATCTATGTGAGGCATTTTGAATCTGTCCGGCAAAGTCACCTCCGAATTAGTCTATCCATCTTCTATGTCCGGGATCAAGTTAACTCCCTGAGCTTGCTTGAACAACTTTTCAAACTTATTGACTTTCAGAGAAGTTGGATCAACCTCATATTCAAACGGTGTATCCGTTGGGAAGGCCGGTGTTTTTGAAGTCTGTGGTAGAACTGGGGATGGGACTGGCCCTGTTGGAACGTCTGTATTCTTCTGGACGGTAGCTGTATCCCCGAGTGTTGGAACCCTAGGTGGGAGTGGGAGTGGATGCGAAGCAGATGCTCCGGCTTGTTGTGGTTGCTGTTGTTGTTGAAGCCTGGCAATTAGTTCTACCTACTGGGCTACAGCCTCTGCCTGACGAGCGGTAACCTCCGCCTGATGAGCAGTATCCTGCTGCATGGTGTAGACACTCCATTTTTTACCGTCCTCAAGACTTGGACGTCACCGTTTGAACACTCGGTGATCATCCTTGTTTGTGTTCGTCTTGAGTTCCCGGAGGTCTCGGCTACGCGCCTTGCCTTAAGATCTCTCGACTCGACTGTTTTGTGTTTGGGTTTGCACCAAACACTTCTGTTTTTGCTTTGGAGGGCAGGGAATGGCTTGTTGGCCAACCCCACACTCCACTGTCCATGGCTTGAGGCCACCGGCTGTGTTTTGTTGCCATCGGCCAAATGTTTGGCCGACCGGCACTCTAGATGGTCGACCGGCCATATATTTTGGTCAAATTGCATTTTTGGCTGGCCGACCACTATTCATCTGTTTTTGCAGATATTTTTATGCCAGCTGTGCTAGCTAGCATACACTTTGCTCCCCTTCATACACGTGTATGGAGGGATCTCCCTCTTGGCTAGCTTGTATGGAAAGCTTTACAAGAGGGATTGTCTATAAGAGGGAGCCTCTTCTCCCTCCATTAGGGTTGACAATTTTTCAGAGCTTTGAGTTTTAGGGTTAGGGTTTGTTCATACTCTATCTCTATATCTCTCCCTCTCTTGAGTGCTTAGTGTGTGTTTGTTCTTACTATTGCACACAAACACCTACCATTACACCTTTTCTTAGTTGCTGAGGCATTAGAAGGTTGATCTTGGACTTTTTGAGCTGGTTTTGATCCAAGAAAAGGTCCGGTCTTGTGATCTTAGAAGTGTTCTTCAAGGGAAGCTTTGGCCGGCCGGCCATAACAAATGGTCGATGACCATCTGGACATGGTCGGTGGGGTTTCCACTCGGTCAGTGGTGATCCACAGTGTCCGTAGAGCATACCTTGGGAGTCGTGCAATTTTCAGAAGAACAGAGGAGGGGAAACAGAGGCAAACTTGTGCATGACAGTGGACTTCCGAGCGGAGCCGAGCACGCATTCCATCAGGCCCTCTCCCCGAGGCTGTTTACTGTTTTATTTGATTAGTTAATTTGCTTAACTAGTTTAATTGGTCTGTAATATTTAATTAGCTTGTAGGTTAGTTAAATCTGTATTATTCTTTCGGTCCCTCCGAGCGAGGGAAAATTTGTAATAAGTGTGGGTGCGTGTGTGCATGTCATCCAACCCCCACTTCTTTCTCCCTTTTACTTACCCGCTTTGATGGTTAGTACTAGGGCATATTTAATTTAGCATCCTTATGCTATGTATGCGTGCATCATTCATCGGTATTGCATGCATCGGGCTTGGCACATCATGCTAGCTGCATAATATTTCAAATCTAACTTGAATACGTGCATCAAATGGTTGCATTTCACATCCCATCCTAAGATTAGTCGAGCCTATCCTGATTGCATTCGGTATGCGTTACATTAGGCACTTAACATGGACTTGGATCATACATTGATTGCTAACGAGTTCTTTGTTTTGGCTTGGAGTACACTGTAAGTATTTTGTGCTTTAGCATCTCGCACGAGTGTGAATGTTAACATGACAGCATGCTTACCATTCGGCTAGATGCTTATGTGATATGAGCTGCCTGAATGCCTGTGGGTGAAGGTTGGATTGCTTGAGTTGAAACAACTCATCAAAATCCGTGTTTTAGCCTACTCACGAGTAGCAAATTTCAAAACATTTTCCAAACAAACAGATATGCGATGCTTTGTTCCAAATTAGGCGATCTAGTCTATACTTGTTTTGCTGTGCGCATCACATAGTAATTCTAGCTAATTAACCGGAATAAGAACACATAACGTTTTCAAAATTGGATATCATGATTAGTAGAGGCCGATCTTCGGATCGGGCGAGAGGGGGTGTTCATAGCTGACCTTCCCCAATCGTACCCAAGTTCCCGAGCCGAGGCAACTCTGGTGATGACGGACACGTGGCCTTAGGCAAACGAGTCAGCGTTTCCTAAATTCTCCCAAAATAAAATATTTAGGTGGCGACTCTGTATCTGGCAAAGCAGTCCATGTTTGGCACTTCTTTCTAAAAATCTGTTTTCCAAAACGATTTGCCGAATTTGGACTCTTTGGTTCAGATTAAGAACCGTGACGATTTGAGAGTCCGAACTGTAGTGAGCCCAAAACGAATAAAACGGGACCCTCCTCCCGGGGCGTTTGGGGACGTCTACACATGGCCTGCATGGTCTCTTGGAGTTGACGCATCATGTCCTCCATACTGACTGTAAAGTGCTGATCTGTCTGAACGGGTGTGTATTCTCTCTTTAAGGTGGAAGCAGATGTCTCAGCCCAACTACGCACAAGTGAGGTAGACAATGACCGCTGAACTAGCGATTGTTGTACTGGCACTCTATGCGTAACTACCCTTCGTCTTGTAACCGAGGGTAATTGTCACGACCCCAAACCGCCCCTAGTAGTTTGGTGCCGTGATGGCCAGTAATCCGTAATTACCGAAGGCCAACTTTTCAAAACTTAACACAATCAGAGTATGAATATAGGGGGCTCACAAATGCGGAAGCAATAAATCAAATACAAGTGGTCCATAAGAGCTGTGCGTAGATCAAAGCAATGCCAAACATTCCAATTAACTTTACAACTTGGATACAATAGGATAAAAAGCATGTTACATCTTGATCAAAAGGCTTCTCGAGCCGACATATACAAAATACAGCTAATACAAGTCAAGAAGAATGATTTTCAAGATTTGCCGACATGCAAAGCAGGGCATCGCCGACGTAAATACAAAAGCAAAGCCGACGTAAGTACAAATCCAAAACAAGCATCCAAACGATCTAGGCGTCGCCGCCGTCCTGCTCGTCACCTACATATATATAGAGGGGTGAGTACAAAACTCAGTGAATGGTACCAATAATAAAGGTTTTGCATGAATATAGCCGAGGTCCTTCAAAACGAAACACATCAAACTTTAGCAAGGTGAGGGATGAACCGTATTCATCAATCAAATATTACAAGTAACCAAAGATGTTCACTGACATAAGCAAAACAAGGGATGAACCGTATTCATCATTCAAGTATCGTAACATCGGCCAAGCAAGGGATGAACCGTATTCATCATTCAAGTATCATAACATCGGCGAAGCAAGGGATGAACTGTATTCATCATTCAAGTATCATAACATCGGCGAAGCAAGGGATGAACCGTATTCATCATTCAAGTATCATATCATCATTCAAGTATCGTAACATCGGCGAAGCAAGGGATGAACCGTATTCATCATTCAAGTATCATAACATCGGCGAAGCAAGGGATGAACCGTATTCATCATTCAAGTATCATATCATCATTCAAGTATCGTAACATCGGCGAAGCAAGGGATGAACCGTATTCATCATTCAAGTATCGTAACATCGGCGAAGCAAGGGATGAACCGTATTCATCATTCAAGTATCATATCATCATTCAAGTATCGTAACATCGGCGAAGCAAGGGATGAACCGTATTCATCATTCAAGTATCATAGGCTGTACGATCCGTAATCGTTTGGTCAAAAGTATTGCGAAAGTTTAAAGTCCTCCAATACAAGGGACTTGTGTTACTTAGGCCCGTAGCCCGATTTAACAAGGACCGTATCCTTTTATACTTAGTACTGCAAAAGTTTAGAGTCCTCCAACACAAGGGACTTGTGTTACTTAGGCCCGTAGCCCGATTTAACAAGGACCGTATCCTTTACACATAGTGCTGCGAAAGTTTAGAGTCCTCCAGCACAAGGGACTTTCCGAGGATAACGATCAAACAAGGCCATTTATTCATGCTTAGCAAATACCACGTCAAAACAAACAAAACAAGATTTATCAAAAGCAAGTGTAACATAGCTTTATTAGAAATACCACTCACCTAGTTCTTCAGGTGTAGACTCAAGCAAATATCAAGGACCTACAATCACATGGCAAGTCACATTCTCAAAGCAAGCTCTATATATACATGCAAATGATCTCGGCATTCTTGCCAGATCCAAGTCAAAGACAAAACAAAACAAGCTGGGAGCTTAATCACTGCTCCCGTTTCTCGGAAACACACTGGGTACCATCCAGGACTAAGCCGAGGTTCCGCTAAACGAAGTCAGGAAGAACCTGGGTTTTCCTTTGAAGAATATGAAGAACATGATCATTGAAAGGTGGATGCAAGCTCACAACTTGTTACAAAAATCTGAGTTTTCATGCCAAGAGTTCAAAATATATGGACCTGGGTACCCATCAAAGAAAGGCATGCAAGAACAAACACAAAACATGATTTTCGTTCCAAACTTTTCGATCAAAACGAGATCTTCTTCAAGAACACATGAAAAACCATTTTCTCTTTCCAAACCAACTTCAAAACGATGCATGACATGCAACACAAATTCGATCATGCAATGCAGCTAGGTAATCAGCAAGAACAACCAAAGGAGATCAAGATTCTAACCTCAAAACTCGGATCCAACGGTTCAAACCACGAAGATCAAGCCTGGAAGACTACTCTCACTCAAGAACTCTTCTCTAGAGCCTCTCTCTCTAAGCCTCTCTCTCTAAAACAAAGATTGAGACAAGAAAATGATTTGTTTCAAGGTCTGCCGTCTGCCTTAACAATCAGCTCGGACACGTGGCGTTATCGGGTTGGTTCTGCTCCAAAAAGGTGATTGATGGACAAGACAAGTCTCTGACAAAGCTTATGCAGCAAGCTCGGGTAAGACACATCGGCAATAAGATGACATCGTCTCAAATCAAGAATCCGGCAACAGGATAACAAAACATCGGCTAGGGAGGACGACACTTGACTAAGCTGTGCCACACCTTGGCCGGGGTGTGCCACATCTCGGCCTAGGCCATACCTGCCTGCGGACAAGGTTCAAGTGCAAAACATCTCGGCAATGAATGCCCGAGGTGAAGATGGGGTTGAACAAGATCTCAAAACAAGTCTAAGTACAAAGGGTCAAAGGCGGACTAAGCTCAAGGTGACCTCGGCTACGCACATACCGAACAATGGACAAGATCGCGCAAGTAATACCAACAAAACAAGGCAAACAAATCCTTCCAATTAATATAATAAAGCAAGACCATGCAAGAATGTATGCAAGTATGACAAGAATAAGGTGAGGGTTGTTACATCCTACCCCCCTTAAAGAAGTTTGGTCCCCAAACTTGAATTACCTTGTTCCCAGAACAACTCCGGATAACGGATTCTCATATCCTCTTCCTTTTCCCACGTGGCTCCTGTGCCATAATGCTCCTTCCATTCGACCTTTACCATCGGTATCGATCTGTTCCTCAATTGCCTCACTTGCCGGTCAATAATCCTCATTGGCCTCTCCTCGTAGCCCAAATCTTCATTAATTGTGATCTTTGAATGATCAATTACATGCAGTGGGTCTCGGATGTACTTCCTCAACATCGAAACATGAAACACGTTGTGGACTTGGCTCAAATCTGGCGGCAAAGCAAGCCTGTAGGCGACGGGGTTAATTCTCTCAAGAATTTCAAATGGCCCAATATAGCGAGGTGCTAACTTACCTTTCCTTCCAAATCTGGAAACTCCTTTCATTGGTGAAACCTTCAGGAATACATGATTCCCAATTTCGAACTCAATCTCATTCCTTCTCTGATCGGCGTAGCTCTTTTGTCGGCTCTGGGCAGTTCTAATCCTCTGTTGGATAAGTTTAATCTTTTCTGTTGTCACTTGAATCAATTCGGGACCAAGCAGAGTTCTGTCTCCGACTTCGGTCCAACATATCGGCGACCTACATTTTCTTCCGTACAAGGCTTCATACGGCGCCATGCCAATGCTAGCTTGATAACTGTTATTGTAAGCGAATTCTACTAAGGGCAAATGTGTTCCCCAACTTCCTTGGAAGTCCAACACACAAAGTCTAAGCATATCTTCAAGCGTCTGGATTGTCCTCTCAGTTTGCCCATCTGTCTGGGGATGAAAGGCTGTACTAAATCTCAGCTCGGCTCCGAAAGCCCTCTGTAGACTCTGCCAAAATCTAGAAACAAATTTAGGATCTCGGTCTGAAACAATTGACAGCGGCACTCCATGAAGTCTGACAATCTCGTTCACATATAGCAAGGCAAGTTGATTGGCGTTGAAGGTAGTCTTAACAGGTAGAAAGTGTGCTGACTTAGTTAACCTATCGACAACAACCCAAATTGAATCCATACTCTTAGGTGTTTTCGGCAAACCAATCACAAAATCCATGGAGATGTGCTCCCATTTCCACTCAGGAATCGGCAAAGGTTGAAGAAGTCCTGCTGGTCTTTGATGTTCTGCTTTCACTTGCTGACAATGTAAACACTGGGACACGAATTCGGCTATTTCTCTCTTCATATTTGGCCACCAGAAGGTCAGTTTCACATCTTGATACATCTTGGTGTTCCCTGGATGGACAGCAAACTTAGAACCATGAGCTTCCTGCAAAATCTTTTTCTTCAGCTCTGGAATGTCGGCCACGCATAACCTTCCTTCAAACCTGAGTACTTGGTTCTCGATGGTGTATCCTGGTCTCGGCCTTGTGTCAATCTCTTCGGCTATTTTCTTGAGGAAGTTATCCTCCATCTGTCTTGTCTTTACCTCATCAACGATAGTCGGCTCCACTGACATCACGGTTAAACACGCCAAATTTCCATCTGACTTCCTGTTCAAAGCGTCGGCTACACTGTTAGCTTTCCCGGGGTGATATTGAATTTGCATATCATAGTCTTTCAACAACTCAAGCCACCGTCTCTGTCTCAAATTTAATTCCTTCTGAGTGAATAGATACTTTAAGCTCTTATGATCTGTAAAAACCTGACAAGTAGCTCCATACAAATAGTGACGCCAAATCTTTAAAGCCAATACTACGGCCGCCAATTCTAAGTCATGGGTAGGATAGTTTTTCTCATGAGGTTTCAACTGACGAGATGCATAAGCTATAACCTTACCCCTTTGCATTAATACACAACCCAAACCCTTATGTGATGCATCACTATAGACATGAAACTCTTCATTACCTGATGGTAGTACAAGTACTGGTGCTGTAATTAACCTCGTCTTCAGTTCCTGGAAGGCTGACTCCCGATCTTTAGTCCATTCGTACAGTGTTCCCTTCTTAGTCAGTTGCGTCAATGGAATTGCAATCCTTGAGAAATCTTTCACAAACTTTCTGTAATAACCTGCCAAACCCAGAAAACTACGAATCTCGAACACATTAGTCGGCCTCGGCCAATTTACTACGGCTTCAACTTTGCTAGGATCTACTGAAATACCCTCTTCATTAATTACATGACCCAAAAATGAGATGGTAGAAAGCCAGAACTCACACTTGTTAAACTTCGCATACAATTTCCGTTCTCTCAAAATCTGTAAGGCAAGTCTCAAATGGTTTTCATGTTCAACACCACTCTTGGAATAGATCAATATATCATCAATGAAAACAACTACAAATTCATCTAAGTACGGTTTGAAGATTCTGTTCATTAAATCCATAAATGCAGCAGGGGCATTGGTCACTCCAAAAGGCATTACTAAAAACTCGTAGTGGCCATATCTTGTTCGAAAAGCAGTCTTCTCAACATCTTCGGCTTTAACCTTAAGCTGATGGTAACCAGACCGAAGGTCGATCTTAGAAAAGACTCGTGCTCCTTGTAACTGATCAAGCAAATCATCAATTCTAGGTAGCGGGTACTTGTTCTTAATGGTGACCTTGTTAAGTTCCCTATAGTCAATGCAAAGACGGAGTGTGCCATCCTTCTTCTTAACAAATAAAACAGGTGCTCCCCATGGTGAAGTGCTCGGCCTAATAAATCCCTTATCTAACAACTCTTGCAATTGCAGTTTCAATTCTCTAAGTTCAGCGGGGGCCATCCTATAAGGTGTTTTGGAGATCGGCTGTGTTCCCGATATGATGTCAACAGTAAACTCTATTTCTCTATCGGTCAAGTGGCCAGGCAATTCGTCTGGAAAGACGTCGGGAAAATCATTAACAATCGGGATATCGGCTAAGTTAACATTTCCATTCTGATCACTCAGTATACTACACAAGTAACCTCGACACCCCTTCTGAATTAACTTACAGGCCTTAATGGATGAAATCAAGTATGGTGGGGGCACTATCCCTTTACCCTGGAAAATAATCTCGGCTAGGTTTGGGGGTCTCAGTGTGACACTTTTCGAAACACAATTAATAGATGCATCGTTTGCAACTAACCAGTCCATTCCCAGTATGATATCAAAATGAGCTAGGTCTAGAGGCATTAGATCTACTAGCAATTCAACATTCTCAATCACAACAACACATGCTCTGTAAATGGATGTAACAAACATAGATCTCCCAGATGGAGTAGATACAGACAACACATAACCAAGGGGCTCTAGTTCTCTATTAATTTTCTCGGCAAACTTAGTAGATATAAACGAATGAGTAGAACCCGAATCAATCAACACATAAGCATCTTGGGGGCAAATTAGAAGTATACCTGACACTACTGCCTCAGCATTCTGAGTGTCTCCTGGTACTAGTGCAAACACTCTGCCCTGTCTCATCTGTCCTTTCCCAGCATTTCCCTTCTGAACGGGACCCGAGGTACTCTCTCCTTTCTTGTTGTTATCAGCCTTTGTCCAATACTTCGGCATAGGTCGGCATATCAAGCAAGTTGACCCGGTCTTGAATCGGTCCACGAAGCCCACACTCGAACTTCCTGGCCTTCATATATTCATCGTTGGTCATGTGAGGTACAAACCTTACCAATTCAGTAAAAGCGCGGTCATATTCCGCCACTGTTCTGTTGCCTTGCGTCAGAGTATGAAATTCGGTAGCTTTACGGTTTCGAACACTTAAGGGAAAATGTTTCTTGTAGAACAACTCTAAGAATCGGGTCCAGGTCAAATCTGGATTGCTCCCTCTAACCATCATCCACCACCTGCGGGCGTCATCATCTAATGTAAATGCTGCCAACGTCACCTTCTGAGCGTCGGTGCTAGGGAAAATCTCGAATAACTTCTCCATTTCCAAAACCCATGCCTCAGCCTTCATCGGCTCTATACCCCTAGAGAATCTCGGTGGTCTCATTTTCTTGAACTCCCTGATCAAAGCTATCGTTCCATCCCCATACAAGGCTGGTTGCGGGGGAATCTGCGGCACTGGAGGAGGTGGAACTACATTTCGGCCGTTGGTCTGCTCGGCCTGAGTCGACGTAGCACTCGCGAACTGCTGCCTGGTTTGCCTCAACTCGCGGGCCAAACCTTCAACTAATCTTTCCAATCTGTCCATTCTGTCTTCGGGCTGATCTCGGCCAAGCGGTGGTCTACCTCTCCTCATGATGCTAGGAGTATGCAAGGTATGACTTTAAAACAATTAAGCAAATAACCACATAGGCAATAGCGAATAAGCATATCAAGACAATGCACACTTCACTCAAACAACAAATACCATGATGCAACCCTAACATCTTTCTAAGGGAAATCCTATGCTCTTCAGGACTCAAAGTGTGTGAATAACGTATACCGAGGAACTTGTGCTCTGATACCATTCTGTCACGACCCCAAACCGCCCCTAGTAGTTTGGTGCCGTGATGGCCAGTAATCCGTAATTACCGAAGGCCAACTTTTCAAAACTTAACACAATCAGAGTATGAATATAGGGGACTCACAAATGCGGAAGCAATAAATCAAATACAAGTGGTCCATAAGAGCTGTGCGTAGATCAAAGCAATGCCAAACATTCCAATTAACTTTACAACTTGGATACAACAGGATAAAAAGCATGTTACATCTTGATCAAAAGGCTTCTCGAGCCGACATATACAAAATACAGCTAATACAAGTCAAGAAGCATGATTTTCAAGATTTGCCGACATGCAAAGCAGGGCATCGCCGACGTAAATACAAAAGCAAAGCCGACGTAAGTACAAATCCAAAACAAGCATCCAAACGATCTAGGCGTCGCCGCCGTCCTGCTCGTCACCTACATATATATAGAGGGGTGAGTACAAAACTCAGTGAATGGTACCAATAATAAAGGTTTTGCATGAATATAGCCGAGGTCCTTCAAAACGAAACACATCAAACTTTAGCAAGGTGAGGGATGAACCGTATTCATCAATCAAATATTACAAGTAACCAAAGATGTTCACTGACATAAGCAAAACAAGGGATGAACCGTATTCATCATTCAAGTATCGTAACATCGGCGAAGCAAGGGATGAACCGTATTCATCATTCAAGTATCATAACATCGGCGAAGCAAGGGATGAACCGTATTCATCATTCAAGTATCATATCATCATTCAAGTATCGTAACATCGGCGAAGCAAGGGATGAACCGTATTCATCATTCAAGTATCATAACATCGGCGAAGCAAGGGATGAACCGTATTCATCATTCAAGTATCATATCATCATTCAAGTATCGTAACATCGGCGAAGCAAGGGATGAACCGTATTCATCATTCAAGTATCATATCATCATTCAAGTATCGTAACATCGGCGAAGCAAGGGATGAACCGTATTCATCATTCAAGTATCGTAACATCGGCGAAGCAAGGGATGAACCGTATTCATCATTCAAGTATCATATCATCATTCAAGTATCGTAACATCGGCGAAGCAAGGGATGAACCGTATTCATCATTCAAGTATCATAGGCTGTACGATCCGTAATCGTTTGGTCAAAAGTATTGCGAAAGTTTAAAGTCCTCCAATACAAGGGACTTGTGTTACTTAGGCCCGTAGCCCGATTTAACAAGGACCGTATCCTTTTATACTTAGTACTGCAAAAGTTTAGAGTCCTCCAACACAAGGGACTTGTGTTACTTAGGCCCGTAGCCCGATTTAACAAGGACCGTATCCTTTACACATAGTGCTGCGAAAGTTTAGAGTCCTCCAGCACAAGGGACTTTCCGAGGATAACGATCAAACAAGGCCATTTATTCATGCTTAGCAAATACCACGTCAAAACAAACAAAACAAGATTTATCAAAAGCAAGTGTAACATAGCTTTATTAGAAATACCACTCACCTAGTTCTTCAGGTGTAGACTCAAGCAAATATCAAGGACCTACAATCACATGGCAAGTCACATTCTCAAAGCAAGCTCTATATATACATGCAAATGATCTCGGCATTCTTGCCAGATCCAAGTCAAAGACAAAACAAAACAAGCTGGGAGCTTAATCACTGCTCCTGTTTCTCGGAAACACACTGGGTACCATCCAGGACTAAGCCGAGGTTCCGCTAAACGAAGTCAGGAAGAACCTGGGTTTTCCTTTGAAGAATATGAAGAACATGATCATTGAAAGGTGGATGCAAGCTCACAACTTGTTACAAAAATCTGAGTTTTCATGCCAAGAGTTCAAAATATATGGACCTGGGTACCCATCAAAGAAAGGCATGCAAGAACAAACACAAAACATGATTTTCGTTCCAAACTTTTCGATCAAAACGAGATCTTCTTCAAGAACACATGAAAAACCATTTTCTCTTTCCAAACCAACTTCAAAACGATGCATGACATGCAACACAAATTCGATCATGCAATGCAGCTAGGTAATCAGCAAGAACAACCAAAGGAGATCAAGATTCTAACCTCAAAACTCGGATCCAACGGTTCAAACCACGAAGATCAAGCCTGGAAGACTACTCTCACTCAAGAACTCTTCTCTAGAGCCTCTCTCTCTAAGCCTCTCTCTCTAAAACAAAGATTGAGACAAGAAAATGATTTGTTTCAAGGTCTGCCGTCTGCCTTAACAATCAACTCGGACACGTGGCGTTATCGGGTTGGTTCTGCTCCAAAAAGGTGATTGATGGACAAGACAAGTCTCTGACAAAGCTTATGCAGCAAGCTCGGGTAAGACACATCGGCAATAAGATGACATCGTCTCAAATCAAGAATCCGGCAACAGGATAACAAAACATCGGCTAGGGAGGACGACACTTGACTAAGCTGTGCCACACCTTGGCCGGGGTGTGCCACATCTCGGCCTAGGCCATACCTGCCTGCGGACAAGGTTCAAGTGCAAAACATCTCGGCAATGAATGCCCGAGGTGAAGATGGGGTTGAACAAGATCTCAAAACAAGTCTAAGTACAAAGGGTCAAAGGCGGACTAAGCTCAAGGTGACCTCGGCTACGCACATACCGAACAAGGGACAAGATCGCGCAAGTAATACCAACAAAACAAGGCAAACAAATCCTTCCAATTAATATAATAAAGCAAGACCATGCAAGAATGTATGCAAGTATGACAAGAATAAAGTGAGGGTTGTTACAGTAATGAAGCAAGAACTGGTTGTCCGTCAACTAGATCCTCAGATCAATGAATTCTCCCAACTCTGGTCAATAGTGCTCGGGGGGGGGTATCTGCCTCATTGGAAGCAATGATGAAAACACTACCTTGCAAAAAGGAAAATAAAGCAAAAAAGGAAACAATAATCAGAAAAATGGACAACACTTCAGCTTAGATAAAGACTACACACAGTTGATATCATAAGCTGGTCAAACTGGACTCAAACACTGATTTTTGCCCCAAAATTTTCTGTCACAAAACTGATACCCTCAAACACTGATGTCCTCAGACTGATACCCAGACTTGCAACTGATACATATATCCTGTAGAGACACACCCTAACAGCACATATCAAGCAAGTGAGAGCCAAAACACCGCTATAGTGGGGTAGGGTTTCCCTGTCCTATTTTGTCAGGAGCTAGGGTTTCACTACGCACACATGCGGTTTCAAACAATCCTGCATTCGGGTGAGCAACCTGTCCTAGTTTGGAATAGTCTCTAAGGCTTCCAATATGCACTAGGTCGAATGGTCAAAAAGGGTGCCTCAGCAAGACCACCTAATATGCCTCTCGCACCTAACATCGAGAAGTAAAAGGTGGATCAAACGGTACGGCGGTGATCCAAATCCAAGGTTTGTGTTCCCATCGAGCAGAACCCGCAATCGGTCAGCCTTATGGCACGCTTTTCCAAGCAAGCCTCCAACAAACCGTTCAGGACTAGTAGATGGAAAACACTGTGACTTAAGCGCACCAATGCAAATGCAATGCAAAGAAACACATAGATGTAGATAAAACAACATATTAGTATATTCGAGTCAAGTTCTCTAAATCCCCAACAGAGTCGCCAGAAACTGTAGATCCGACTTCCTCCGCACACCCCCCTTTCGGAGAGGGCACAAATTGGTCATCCTACAGTTCGGACTCCTGTCACGATTCTGAATCTAATCTCACAAAGTGCAACATGAGACTGATAAACACCGAAGAGTCCAAATCTGGCAATTGGTTTTGGAAAATCAATTTTGAATGAAAAAGCGCCAAACATGGACTGCTTTTCCAGATTATAGAGTCGCCACCTAAATATTTTGTTTTTGGAAAATTTAGGAAACCCTGACTTGTGCCTAAGACCACGTGTCCGTCATCACCAAAGTTGCCTCGGCTTGGGAACTTGGGTACGAGAGGGGAAGGTCCTGAAATGAGTACCCCCGCTTGCCCGATCAAAGAATTGGCCTCTACTAACAAGATATATTGTTTTATAAACACATGTGTCCTTATTCCGGTTATTAGCTAACTTACTATGTGGCGCGCACGCATACAAGTATAGACTAAATCGCAAGAATTGGAACAAAACAATTCATGTTTGTTTTCGAAAATGGTTTGAAAGTGCCACCCTCAAGTGGGCTTTAAAACATGATTTTGCCACTTTGCAAAGTGGGCTTAAAACATAGATTCGATGAATTGTCCCAATTCAAGTAATAAAGCCTTCATCCACAGGCATTCATGCAGTTTATCAAATAAGCACATAGCCTCATGGCAAGCATGCTATCATGGCAATCACTTACATACGTGCAAGGATGCTAATGCGTAAACACTTACAGTATACTCCAAGCCAAAATAGAAAACTAGTTAGAAATCATGCATGATCCTAATTATGTTAAGATGCCTAATGCAACACATGCAAAAATGCAACTAAATAGGCTCGGCTATCTACTATGGCATATGAATGCGACAATTGATAACATGCTTTTGAAACACGTATTCAAGTAAGTTTATTGAAATACAATGCAGTTTGAAAGATGCGCCGAGCCCGGTGCATGCAAGATAAATGATTGATGCACGAATGCAAAGCATAAGGTATGCTAATTGAAATATGCCCTAATCTAACCATCGTAAGTGGTTAAATAAAAGGGAGAAAGACGTGGGGTTAGAAGACATGCACACACACATGCACGCTTATTACAACATTGTGCCCCTGCGAAGGAGGGTCCGAATAAATCAGCTAAGCTAAGCTAACTAATCTAATTAAACTAATTAGACTAATTATTACAAACCAATAAAGAAATAGCTAAACTAAGCTACTTAATTATTACAGCACTTTAACAAATTAACAAATTAATTAAATTACAAATTCAAATGCTAACTAACAAGTAATGCATCAAACTACACTGCCTCAGCTCTGTTTGAAGAAGTTGAACATACATGTCTCGGTTGCCGCCTCGAAACACCTTCCGGTTTGCTCTTGAGAGGCTCTGTTTGCAGGGGGTCTCCAAGAACTCTCTGCTGAACCTTACTAAATCACTGTTGGGGAATGCACCAATGGCCTGCCGGCCATGAGAAGCTACTATCGGCCATCTGCCGGCCAAGGATGTGCACTGCCAGCCAATGATGAAACAGTGCTGGCCATCAGTGGGGCACTGCCGGCAACTGGTGTGCTATGTCCCCATTCTGCAACAAAGCTCAAACCAGAGGAAAATGAAGGGTCTCCCAAGGGTATGTGTGTACTGTACCACTCCTTATCATCTCAAAACATCAAAGGAGAGGTACCATTGGATCCAAAACCATCAATCAAGCATTTAATGCATGATGGCCAAGGATCCAACTTGCACAAATTCAATAAATGCAAGACAAACAAGACTCTAGGACCACTACCTTATCATGAATGATCAAAGGCAATGGAAACAAAGGGAATTGGCTCATTTTCATCACTTTGAGTATGAAATGGACCAATCCACCTTGTGTTCAATATAACGTCCAGTCCATGCAATATCAAACTCAAAAGGCCAAACCAGCCCTAAACAGACCTCAAACAGTGGCCAAAATGTGTTGAGATAGTAGCATAAAAAGCAAGAAAATGATGCTCATGTATTGGCTCATAAACAAGGCATAAGGCACAACTCTTAAACACAATGAAAGAGTGATATGTAAGAGAGTGACAGAGAAATATGCTCTGAAATCACATGCTAAATGATGCTATATGATGCAAACATCACAAGCAAAGCATGCTAAAGGCCTCAAAACACAAGGCTAGTAAAGGCCTTTGCACTACAACCATGCATAACAAGTCTCATATGACCAAAA
The DNA here is from genome assembly GCF_055761805.1 of Camellia sinensis. Classification (NCBI taxonomy): domain Eukaryota; kingdom Viridiplantae; phylum Streptophyta; class Magnoliopsida; order Ericales; family Theaceae; genus Camellia; species Camellia sinensis. Next base: position 150,797,913 of record NC_138963.1, read on the forward strand.
CCACTCAAAACAAGCAAGGCTCATATGACCAAAACCACTCAAAACAGAGTTTAATCATGTTAAAGCAAGGCCAAAAACATGATGGCGTGGAGCCAACACATGCTAGAATAATAGGTTAAAACATTAAGCATGTTAAGCAAGTAAGCATGATTACACTACAAGTGTAAGAAGCAAGCAAGAGGTGACTCAACCAGCCCAAAACAAAGCTATAACATGTCAAAAAAGTCACAAAAACATACTGAGATAGAGCCTCAAGAAGGTTGAAATACATGCACATATGTTAAGCCATCAACACATGCAAACAAGATACAAGGAGGGGAGGCCCACCCCTCCTATTTTGGATCTCAAAACCAAGTTTCTACCACTGAAAAACCTCTGAGTTTCAGTGGTAGAAAGGCCAAACAAAGGGTACTCCAAAAGCTTAGAAAGATGGCTCAAAAGGCTTTACAAGCCAAAGAGCCAAGAGAGGGAACCACCCCCTAACCACACAAGGCTCAAACCAACATTTTAAGACCTTAAAAACAGAACTTTTTAGAGGTTAAAACCAGCTTCAAAGTAACATACAAAGGTGGTAAAGTAATGAAGTAAAACAAAGCTTAAAAGAGGAAAATTCTTACCCTTGAAGCACAACACTAAAACAACAAGAAAACAACCAATCTTCTGGGCCAAAACCACTCCAAGAAGCTCAAACAAGGCCTCCAAGAACCTCAACTCTAAGGTGAAGGTGTTTGGCTAAGTGTGCTAGTGCAAACTTGCAAAGAAAGATCACTTTCAAGCACAAAATATAGAGAGAGAGTATTCTAGGGAGAGAGAGAGAGAGAGAGAGAGACATAACTCAGCTCAAACTTTGTAACCCTTTGCATGCATATAGATGAGCTCTATATATAGAAGATGCAAAAGTCCCTTGAAGTGATCCAGCCATCCATGTGCATGTAGATGAGCTCATTTGTGCAAACAGCTGTCAAAATATCTGCAAAAATATCTATTGAAGCATTGGTGGCCTACTGGCCATCAGTGATGGCTGGCAGGGCCTCATTGATGGCAGGCAGGGCAAACCCCATGGTCGGTAGCCCTTAATTATGGCCGGCAAGCCATCAAGGACAACACCATGCCAAGACCAACACATGGTCCAAATATGAGACAAAATGGAAATGGGGTTTGGAAAGATCAAACCTAGAGCATTCCGTCATGAAAGTCGAGCACTCGACGAGCAATCAAACTTGTTGCTAGATGTACCCAGCAAGAACATCCAAGTCTTGAGGACGGTCAAAAATGGGGTGTCTACAGGGGTGGGGAGGGATTCAATATTATCAAGCAAATTCAACAAATGTATTTTTTCTTGTGTCACCAATGTTGATGCACTCCAAAACAGATGAAGAAGTAGAGACCAGAAAAGACTTAAATAGTTAGAGATGGGAATGTTTTTGCCTTTATTTTAAAATGTTTGTTCATCTTCATATAAATAAATAGAGTGGTGAGTTTTTTTCCAGTATACAGAATAAGATAGCTCAATACAAAATTTGGAAGTATTGAAGGAACAAATGAGACTAATAGAAGAGCATTAATGTCTATATTGTTAGGATCATGGACACCAAGAAAAATAAACAATAAGCAATCACACACAACTGAAACACCAATATTTACGTGGTTCGGCCCAATGCCTACGTCCACAAACAGAAACGAGAATTTCACTAAAACAGAGCAAATACAAATCAGAGGAGGAGAACTACCCTCACTCAACTCACAGCTCTTTGTCTCTCAAATTTTTGATGATACAATGCACCCTCTCCCTCTCGTCTCTATTTATACACAAAGAGAGAAAGAGAGAGAGAGAGATACAAACCCACCCAAAATTTCTACCTTTTTTTTTAATTGATTGGTAAGAGTCAACAATGGCAAGAATGTGAAGAGAAGGGAGAGCTGGCCTTGCAGATGCCCAGCTCAGATTTTCACTTGTGGTGGAAGTCCTCGTACGCCATCCTCCTTGACTCTCTGCTTGCATGCATGGGGTCGAAGCTAACAATTCTCCCCCACCATACCCACTTGCATGATTGGCTTCTCACTTGAAGTCCATCCCTGTAATGTCTCTGAAAATTTCGATTTTGACTCTTGAGACTACCTTTGTAAGCATGTCAACTGGATTCTTATCTGTATATGTAATGACCTCGACCTCCGATTAATGCTAATTCATGATTAATTATGCTTAAAAGGAATTTAGGATGGATTTGGGATTTATTTGCATGTGTATTGCATTATTTACGTGTTTCTATCTGTTTGCGATAAAATGATTTGTTCATGTCTTTGACTTTAAATTGCGAATTGAAAGCCTTATTGGCATCCGAATCAGAAATTGACTTGATTTATGTGCTAGTTAGGATTTATAGCATTTTATGGTAGGTTTAATTAAAATTCGGTTCGGAGCAATTAAATTAGATTAAATAACATTAAATTACATTAGTCCACTTATTTACGAAATTGCCCTTGAGTGGGCCACTACCAAAGACTATGTTGAAGCCTTATTACACTTTATCATACAACATTTCCTCAGCCACTTTGAAGACAAAACCGATTGAGAGAGAGAGAGTAGGAGGCTAGACTTGTGTTCATCAAACTTAACTTGGAGACTTGGAGAAATTGAAGGTCGATTTCGTATTTGAGCTTCTAGGCTTGGAATTCAAGACTTAAGGTAGGAGATTTCCCTTTCAATTGTGAATTTAAGTTTAATTCTTGCATGGTTCATGGAAGATTAGAGTTTAAAGTCAAGAATTGGTTTTAAGTGTTGAATTGAGGCTTAATTCATGCATGCATGTTCATATCTTGGCATTTTGAAGTGTTTTCATGGAAATTCTTGCATGCAAGACCATATTCTAGTTATAGTCCATGAGTTCATCATGATTTTGAGTTCAATCTTACATTTGGTCATGTTTTAGAGCATTGGATTTAAAATGAACACTTGCATGTAAGCTCTTGTTTTGTTCTTGAAGTTTTATTTGAAATTGTGTTCAATTGACTCACCCTTGGGCTTTGATTTTACAAATTGATCTTTGAAACATCTTATACTATGAGTTTACAAGTGTTTTCTAGAAAATGGGCCCAAGAGGTCGAGTTTTGAGGTGTTGAACACTTGGTTTGAGCTTGGGAGGCAAATATGAAAATTCCAGAATTTGGCTTCCTCGCTCGAGCGAAGTATTCCACGCTCGAGCGACCATCATTTGTTCAGAGCTACGCTCGAGCGAAGGAATGGTGGTTCGAGCTTAAATTGCAAGCTCTCAGGTTTTTGGTGCACGCAGACGCACGCTCGAGCGACAAGACCTACGCTCGAGCGAAGAGCTGTGTCTCACGCTCGAGCGAGCATCGAGCGTAAAATTTCAACAACCAGTACTTTTGCATTTTTTACAGACCGCTCGAGCGAAGGAGTCTACGCTCAAGCGACCCCTCTGTTTTGGCAAGCTCGCTCGATCGAAGAAAGCCATGCTCGAGCGAGACCCCTGTTTTCAGCAAGTTTTGAAAAATGTTTTCCAAGGCATCTTTGCATCCTCACTCCATCCTAGGCATTCCTAGGCCATGTTTTAGACCCCATTATGAGGATAAGAGATTAGAAACACACTAAGAGCCTACGAAATAAGTTTTATACAATTAGAACGTGTGTTTCAAGTGTGTATCTGTTACGTGTTATGTAGGTCACGTGCCACGTACCGTTTGACCAAGTTTACTCTGCCTGTCTGTCTCAAGGCCCACTATGAGTAATAACTCTATAAAGTTATGTTCAACCTATGTATTTTCTGATTGGTACGGTATGATCTGTTTTCTGAAATGCTATCTTACGAATGATGAATGAATGTCCAATTTTCTGAAAAGTAATTGTGGCACCCTTAGTTCATGTGGCCCTCGCCCGGGGGTAACAATACCGCGGCCAATCTGCACGTGGCCCTTGCCTGGGGGTAACAATACCATGGCTACTTGCGTGCAAGTTATGGACCTTTGTGGTCGTTGATACCAACTATATATGTGGGTCTCTAGACCAATCTGATCTGATAGCTAATGGGTGTACCACGTATGATCTTATGCAAAATCTGAATATGAAAATGTATATGAATCTGTTTCTGTTTTGAAGTTTGGTAATTTATTTTGGATTCTTAACATAACTCCCTAAAAAATTATTTTACAAGTCTTATCAATGTCATAACACTACCCTGTTACAGTACCTCCATCACAATAAAATTATCATCGCTATCATCACCACCACACCACCATTAAATATAGAAACATATTCTCCAAAAAGACATTTTTTGAAAAAGTTTTTCATTAGAAAATGTTTTCAATCCAAATAAATAAAACATAATATTACACATTTTGATCTCCTCAATTTTGAAAATTGAATAAATACATTTTTCTTAGAAATTGTCTAAATAGACGAAAGTGATACATTTTTATAGTTAAAGAAATCCAAATGTATAGATTCATAGATCAGAAAAGAAAGTAAAGTGATATTTACTAATAATTCAACGAGTGTTAGTGTAATTAACCTTCATTTTTATCCCAAAAATTGTCTCCAATATTTCTACTTTGTCCCTATACTATTGGTTTCGTTTATTTAATCATTAAAACTTTTCGTTTGTGTTCATGTGATTAAGTTGGAGACAATTGTATAAATGAGTAATTATTAAATCATAATTTGTCGAATTAAAAGATAATTTTATAATTTGAACGTAAATTGTAGTTTATTTAAAATAAAATGAAACATACGTGTTTTCGTTATAATATTTAAATTGCCACATTTTGAAATAATCTTCTTCTTTCTTCAATAAATTAGTTTCAATATTTATTAATTATTATTTTTTGTTTTTTTATTTTGAGATTAAGAGACAAGTAAAGGGGAGAACTGAAGACCAAAGTCTTTTGATGCCAACAATTAATAACATTGTAACGTAAATCACTTAGCAGGAGTTTGGGTAACTGTACGGGCAAAGAAAAATCACGTACTTGTTGATAAAGAAATCCAATGAAGAAGATGAATAGCACCACCACCCAATCGCTATCTGCAAGACAAAACACCCCAAGCCGTAGCCGGGGGTCCTCCGACGCCCAAGTCAGTCCTCCAATATTATCAAAATATTTAATGGAGTAATTCATAGAGAGAAATTGCGTACCTCAATCCATAAGGGTGTTGCCTATTTATAATATCCAATGACTTACCTCTCAAGTAATTTGAATGTTCCAGAAGTCCTATCCCAAACAATCTCTGGTTGTTCAGGACTTCTATATCAATCAGATTTCATATCTTGATAAGTTTTGCATAACATAAAACACTAATGCAGTGTCTGATAAGAATTTGATAACTGTCATATACATGATAATCCATAACTATGCCACGTGGCAATGCCTAGACCCACATAATTCTTGTGGTTATTTTTATTCCCTCTCCGTAGCAAACTACTTTGGTTGTGTTTTTCTTTGTCTTTATTTTTAAATAATTAGTGAGTGGAGCACATCATATGTGTTCAATTCAAATAAGTTAGAATAAAAATAAATAAATAAAAAATTAATATCATAGGTTACTCAAGTGATAAGAATAAGGTCTTGGGTTTAAACATTTTCCACCTCTATCTATAAGTTTGGTGTTCACTTAATAATAGTACAAGCGGATGACATATGTAATATGTGTGCAATTCAATTAAGTAAAAATAAAAATAAATAATAAACAAATTAGTATTATAATATGCATGTTGCTCAGTTAATGATAGTACAAGTGGGTACAATTCAAATAAGTAAGAATAAAAATTAATATTAGAGAAAATTGGTGATAAATCTACTCTAAGGAGGGTATAAAACATTAGGTCCAGTAGATATTTTTTTTTATTGGTGAGAGGTCCACCATTTATGAAATAGTTTAGTAAGAAGTCCTTTTGTTATTCTGAAAGGATATTTTGTTTCAAATTTTACCTCTTAAATTATCTGTTTGACTTTTTTTACGTGTTTGACTTTTTTGACTATCTGTTAAAAAAAATTTATGTTGAATTTTTTTTATTTGTTAAAATTTTATGAACTATTTTTCCTATTTGTTCAAATTAACACCATTTTCAAACTTCTTTCTCTATCTGCTTCTCCCTCCACTTCTCTTTTCTCTTTCTATCTGTTTTTCCATCTATTTCTATTTATCTGTTCAAATTTATATTTATCTGTTACATTTACTCCAAGCCAACCCCTATCTATTACAATACTAAACCCCTATTATCTATTCAAAATTTGAACAAATATGTTCAAAACAAACATGTCATAGCTATATAGAATTGTATTATCTGTTTAAAATTTGAACAAATCTGTCAAATTTGTTTTAATCTGTTTCAATATCATCATCAATATCATGAACATCAACACATCAACAACAATAACAACAAAATACACACACCCACACACAGATCCATACAGATCCATTATATGCAAACACACACCCACACACACATAACTTATCATTGTCATCAGGTTTTTTCGAAACCAGATTTGAGACTATATAAACCAAATTTGAGACTATACAAAATTAGAACTCAACTAGTGTAGATCTTGACAACAAACCCTAGCACGCTCAATGACTTCATCTTTCTCTTTCAATCTAATCTTCAAATTCATGTACTAATCTCGAAGCGCGTCTATAGACAATATAATGCATACCTGTAGAGTAGATAAAGAATGATAGCAAGTTCAGCAACCTACCTCTGATATATTGTCATTTGAGTGCTTCACAATAACAAAAGAAATTAGTATTATAATATATATGTTGCCCAAGTGGTAAGAATGTTCTTAATAAAATCTAAAGTCTTGGGTTCAAGCCTTGTGTACCTCCTCTTTATTGATGTAATGTTTAAAGATAGAAAAAGTTGCTACGTAACATGAGAATAAGGGTTGTAATTGGGAAAAGAAACTTTACTGATGAAGGAAACCAAAAACCATATCATAGCAAAGCAAAATTATCCCAACTAGGTTGGCACTATTAAGCAAGCTCAATCATTTACTAGTATCCCAACAAGTTGGTGAGTAACAAAGCAAAAAGATTTATAAAAAAACAACACAAGAAAACAAACACCACCCCTAAGCTGTTATGCACTCCCAAAATGATCACATAGAAGACTGATGAGTACAGCTTAACCAATTGCTTTGTGATTGCATTAAAACTAGAGTGGCTTTCGTAGGTTAGAGCTGCATCTCCAGGACTGCCATTCTCTGTTAATGAGATATAGAAGATAGAAGATATAGATCACATTAAATTTTTTTTTAATAACTTCTTTTGTTAAAAATAAAAAAAAAACAAAAAAAAAAACAACAACAACAGATAAATTTTAAAAAAATATACTATAAAGTTATTTTAAATTTTCATAAACTCTTATCAGACGAAAGATGACAACAATGTGAAAATAAAAGGGGAATTGACCAGTAAATCTCATTTTGTGGAATCATAATCCGTAAGGTCCTCATTGTTTTCTTGTTGACTAGGTGATCCCTCAATTTGTTTGTTGACTATTTTGCCATTGTTAGTATTTTTGGGTGACATATGGCATTGTTTTGTATGAGTCACGTGGACTGGGTATGTGTGTGTGCCACGATGATTGAAAAAGCGCACTAGTAGGTATTTAGGTTGGGGAGCTTCGTAACACGCGCGGGGGTGGGCCACGCATTAGGTTGCGTATGGTGGTTTAGTGGTGACGTGTACACGTGCGGATGTACAGAGCAACCTGGGTGACAATTCACGTTCCGGTTGACCCAAACCCGACGATGTATTCCCCAATCTACGTGATAGAGAAAATCCCCAAAATGGAAACAATTTGGATGGTGATTGCGACAAAGAAACCCTACATTGTTCCATTTGGCTGTGCTATGTATTTTGAAATTCAAATTGTTGTGAGCGGATTGCACGTATGTGATTTGTGGGATTGTGAACAAGTAAGGGAACATTCAATACGGTGTGGGTGTGTTGGGTTATGGTTATTTCATGTTGTGTGAGAAACCCTAATGTGGCTTTGCAATGTAAATTGCATTATTGAAAGTGTTTGCATTGTTGGTTTCGGGTTTTGTTCATTGAAAGTGTGAAGGCATCCGATGTTCATGCATGCGTTAAACTGTTGCATTTTGACCTTATTTGTTCGACTTGTGTTCATGTTGGAAATTTCATGGCAGCGTAGAGACACTACAAGAATTTACATTTTTGGCGACTAAATTTTTAGTCACCAAAAGCCATCTTTTAGTTGCCAAAAATTTTTAGTAACTAAATGTTTTGGTTGCAAGAGTAGTTGCTGAAGGATTGTCGGGGAAGGTAATTGGCGACTAAAATTATTTTAGTCACCAAATGTAATGCAATGCCGACTAATTTTTTAGTTGCCAAAAGTATTGAAAAAAAATTAAATATCACCTTTTTAGCGACTAAAAATATTTGTCGCGAAAAATGTTACTTATATTTAGCTACTAAAGATTTACTCGCCAAAATTTTTTTGGTTCCTCCTAATATTTTTTTAGCTACTAAATGTATTAGTCGCCTAAAGTGTGATTGGGTTTTAGCTACTAAAAGTTTAGTCGCCTAAAGTGTCACATTTTTTGCAACTAAAATTGTAGTTGGCAAAAGTATTTTTCTTGTTCATCAAAAAAATTTTGGCTACAAAATATTTTAGTAGCCAAATGTTAGATTGTTTTTGGCTACTAAGATTTTAGTTGCCTAAAGTTTGGTTTTCTTTTTGCCTACCAATGTTTTAGTCACTAAAAGTCTGACTTTTTTGGCTACTAAGCTTTTAGTAGTCAAATAGTTTGTATTTTGCCTACTAAACATTTAGTGGGCTAAAGTCTCACATTTTTTGCTACTAAACTTATAGTCAGCAAATGTTTTTTTGTTTTTTGGCTACAAAATATTTTAGTCGCCAAATGTCTGATTATTCTTAAATTTTAGTCACCTATTGTCTGCTTTTTGTTGGCACTAAGCTTTGTAGTCACCATAATTGTTTTCCGAAATTTGTTATTAAGTTTTAGCACTGAAATATGTACTTCCTTTTTTAGTACGAATTGTTTAGTCGCCAAAAAAATGATCTTATTTTTTATCACAAGATTGTAATTTCTCCACAACCTGTTTATATTCAGTACAACCTTATAAACAAAACAATACATATTTTATCAATCATTCCACAACCCAAATTACTTCCAACCATCCAAAAATGAATAACTGCAAATGTATATATTCCATACAAGCCAACTATTGTCCAAACTAAAATTATATTTTCACACAAAATAGAGAAGCATACAAAAATCCAACCCTCCATATACAAAAAAATATATTTAGAACCATGTGAAATGGTCATTTGGCGTGGTACAAATTACCATCATAATCTATACCACGACAAAATGTGATTTATATGCCACGCTAGTAACTATCAGTTAGATTACAAAAGTTATCTGTATCAGTAATACTAATCTATACAAAAGCAGAGGACGACATAGTTAGCAGAATTATACAAAAGTGTTAAGTGTCCTCTATACACAAAAATTGATTATCCATAAGTCCACGCCAAAAGCCATCTACAAAAAATTAAAAAAAATTTGCACCCATTACAAAATATCAATTGTTTCAGACATAGGAAAAATGTTGTAATAACATGCATTTAAGGTAGAACAATCTATAAAAGCTTTTTGCAAAATACAATCATATGTATGTATGATGAAATATTTATTCCAAACTTGATTTCAATTTACAAAAAATACAATTTTTAGGAGCATACCTCTTAAGAAGAAAATCATAATCATATTTGTTTATGGTTCTAATAAAAGAATTATCACCCTAAAATCCTTATTTCTAGCTAACTACAGATGGGGATATTGTGGGGGCCGAATAATATTATTACGTAGGGAAGCCAAATAACTTAAAGAAAGAAATCAAGTTATGTACTATATGGCTCTATCCCAGAGGGACAGAGGCCGAATAACCAGATCGGCCGAAGAATCAGCTATAAACCAGGCCGAGTACGAACAGGTAGTCGAATGAGTGATTATTCGTTGGACGAAAGGTGGGCCCAACCATCAACATCAAGGACGACTATAAATAAGAAGAGTATCAGCTAAGAAAAGGTATGTGAGAACAAGTAAGATTAACTTGAGATACAAGCAACCAAGAGAGTATACACTAACTTATCCGTCGGAAGGCTAATTCTGGCACCCCCGACGGGAATGTTCATTCCTTTTCAGGTGACTAGCTGAGGATCAAGAGCGTCCTACCGGATCCAGAGAGTATTTCCAAACCACATTCCTACAATTGGCGCCGTCTGTGGGAATACTCCAGCACATCCATGGCGAGCGTGATGAAAGATCCTCCAGTAGTCGCTAACGATCTTACGCCATGAGATGATACCACTCCAAGAAACATGCTTGGGCCAAAGAACATTGACGCACGAAGGGCCTTGAACATCGACTCAGTTGTCCAAACCTCACCCTCAACATCAGCACATGAGACAATGCAAGCAATTATGGATCAGGCGAAGCAAAATGAACAGAGTTTGGAAAACATGATGGCTCAGAACGAGCGCCTTCGACGGGATTTGGCCTTGGAGGTGGCAAAATCCTAACAAGCCGCGCGCCAAGATCCGAGACGACTTCTGGGAAAGGATGGTCGACGACCTCGAATTCGAAGACATGATAGTGGCAGTGATTCTGACACATCATCCCCAGAATCCAAAAAGAATGGACGAGTCGAAGTCTCCAGTTCTTCCGGAGGAAGTCCGCGTGCACGGAATAAGCGAAGAAGAAATGATTCAGATGAAGAGGATCAACATGACCGCTTTGTGCAACGGATCGCAAGGGCAGTGCTACCCAAAAAGTTCAAAGCTCCATCATTCACCCTATACGATGGAAAATCGGACCCCACTGATCACATTCGTCATTATAAGCAAGCCATGACGTTTCATGCAGACGACGAGGCCCTCATGTGTCAAATATTTCCGAGCAGTTTTGGACCATTGGCTGTCAGATGGTATTATAAATTGGTATCGGCGTCGATTAAGAGCTTCCATCAACTCTAAAAATCCTTTAGGGCAAGGTTCATCACCAATGAGGTCCAACCGAAGCAAGCCGATTCTCTTTGGGCAATGCAAATCCAACCAGGAGAAACCCTTCGTGCGTATTCGGCGCAATATTGGGAATGCTTTAATCTAGTAGATGATGCCTGCAATGACTCCATGGCCATCACCGCCTTTAAGATGGGATTGCATCTTGATAGTGCCCCTGCAGCTCCTTGACCAGCAGGCCCCCCAAAACAGTCTGGCACAAGGCCAACAAGATGGCCCCATCTAAAGCCGTTCAGCCGATAAATTCTGCAACATCACGGAGCCCTGAACCACAGAATCGGGCTAAATGAGACAAAAGACGAGATTTGCGTCGATCAAATGACCAATGTTCACACCGAGCTAATGAACAACTTCAAGTGGATAGCAGGCACATAAGGCACAGACAAGAAATATACAAAGTTATCGGAGTCGATCAGTACAATTATGTCTAAAGTTCAACACCTTCCGTTCTTTAAATGACCGCCCAAGATGGTGGGACCTCCCGACACGAGGAGACGGGATAGGCGATGCGAATATCACAAAGACCACGATCATGATACCGATAGTTGTTATGCGTTGAAGGACCACCTTGAGGAGTTGGTACAAGACGGTCGGCTTATGCAACACGTCCGAAAGAGCAACTCAACCAAAATAGTAGCTTTACGGCAGGATTCACCTCCACTCGGCGTAATTCATATGATATACAGCTTGCCGACGGCATCCGCGGTACATACAATTCAGTCGCATCCTAACCTCCAAAAACAAATGACACCAGCGAAACGGCCCCATGAAGCTGGGAGTATTACTTTCGATGATTCTGATTTGGTCAGCGTAACGCTCCCCCACATTGATCCCTTAGTCATCGAACTACGCGTAAACCGATTCACCATTGAACGTATTCTCATTGACCAGGGAAGTACTTCAGAAGTTATGTACTACAAGACCTTCGTTAAACTCAGCTTCACTGAGTCGAACCTGTCTCTAGCTCATTATCCATTATTCAGCTTCAACGCTAATCCGGAATATCCTTTGGGCAAAATCACACTACCAGTTCGAGCGGGCTCCCGATCAGTGGATGTAGAATTTTTGGTTGTCAAGCTTCTTTTGCCATATAATCTCATCATGGGACGAACTTGGCTATATACCATGCAAGCCGTGCCAAGCACCTATCATCAACGACTTCGCTTTCCGACTAAACGCGACATAGAGCAAATTCAAGGTTCCTAGAAATCGGTGTAGGCATGTTATCTTCTTGCTGCAAAGACACCAAGAGAGCTGGAAGTGAATTCAATTGAGGTGCCGGATTGGGAGAGCCTCGACAAGGTTGGGCGGCTCCCAAGTAAAAAGGCCACCGGAGCCCTGGATCAGGTTAAAATTGACGGGAATCCTGACAAGTTCTTCATAGTCAGCGTTTCCCTGAATAAAGTCGACAGGCAGGAGCTAATTTCCTTCTTCCACAGCAACCTTGATGTATTTTCATGGTCACCATATGAGATGCTGGGGGTGGATCTATCTGTGTCTCAGCACCGCTTAAACGTTGATCCCAAATGTAAGTCGATTATTCAAAAAAGTCGACAATCAGCCACGGAACACACTGCTGCCGTTGTTGAAGAAGTTAACCAGTTGCTTAATGCTGGGGCAGTCTGCGAAGTGACCTATCCTACATGGCTGTCGAATACTGTGGTTGTGAAAAAGAAAAATGGAACTTGGCGTGTTTGTGTGGATTTCACGAACTTAAACAAAGCTTGTCCCAAGGATTGCTTTCCCCTCCCCAAAATAGAACAACTCGTAGATGCAATGGCACATCATCAACGTATGAGCTTCCTGGATGCCTACAGAGGCTACCATCAAATTGCCATGCATCCAGAGGACCAAACAAAACTGCATTCCTCACCCCAAGAGGAACCTATTGCTATAAGGTTATGCCTTTCGGGCAGAAGAATGCGGGGGCAACCTACCAAAGACTAGTCACTACCATGTTCAAGGAGCAACTCGGCTGTACTATGGAAGCGTACATCGACGATATGGTGGTCAAGTCCAAAGAAAAGCAAACTCATCTAGCCAATCTAGAAGAGACATTCGACATTATTCACAAATACAAAATGAAGCTGAACGCTTCCAAATGTGCATTTGGCATCGGATCTGACAAATTCCTTGGCTACATTGTTAACCACCACGGAATCGAAGCCAACCTGAGGTAAATCACAGCAATTCTAGAACTTGGCTCTCCTCGATCGGTCAAAGAGGTTCAGAAGCTAATGAGAATGGCAACTACACTAAACAGGTTCATCAGTCGTTTCACAGATCGCTGCCGACAATTCTATCATACCCTTCGGCAGGGTAAATCTTTTGAATAGACTCCCGAGTGCGAAGCCTCTTTGGACAGCTTGAAGACTTACCTCTGATCAGTTCCACTCTTGACAACACCTTGGGCAGGTGATCCGCTCATTTTATATCTGGCAGTTTCCGACCAGGCCGTCAGCGCTGTACTATTAAAAGAAGAACTAGGGAAGCAGTAGCTAGTTTATTATATGAGCAAAGCAATGGTTGACACCAAAACACGTTACCTTCCGTTGGAAAAACTCGTCCTTGCTCTCGTCATGGCAGCAAGAAAACTGCTGCATTACTTTCAGGGGCATACCATTGGGGTACTAACGGACTACCCCCTCCAGTCAGTACTCCGTAGTGTAGAAGCATCAGGGCGCATTTCAAAATGGGCTCTCAACTCGGCCAGTACGATATTCAATTTCTGTCCAGAACCTCAATCAAGGGGCAAGTGCTCGCCGACTTTGTGGCCCAATTCACTGGATGTCTTGCCGACTTTAAGTCTGATCAAATTCAACCTAAGCCAAACTGGAGAATTAATGTTGGGGACATTTGGCAGTTATATTGTGACGGATCATCCAACCAACGTGACAGTGAGGCGGGTGTAGTGATCATGGCTCCCGACGGGGCAATAATCGAGCAGGCTGTCAAATTGAGTTTCGAAGCATCGAACAATGAAGCCGAATATGAAGCATTGTTGACCGGCTTACGAAATGCACTTCTTCTTGGTGCTCGGCGTCTGCTTTTCTTCTGCGACTCAAAAGTAGTCATCAACCAATTGAAAGGGGAATACGTAGCCAAAAATGACCGTGTGGCAGCCTACATGAAAACGGTGAATTCTTTGCGGGCAAAATTCAACCATCATGAATTGAATCAAATAACTCGAGATCAGAACACGCATGCAGACGCCTTGGTTCGCCTAGCCTCTGCTATCAACTCAGAAATTAAACGGACAATTAAAGTAGGGTTTATCCCCGAGCCGAGCATTGCCTCTTCAGAACCAGCTCAGGTCAACCTTATCGAACCAGGTCCGAGTTAGATGGACCTTATCGTCGTATTCCTGTCTTCAGAACAACTCCCGATGGATAAGAAAGAAGCACACAAACTTCGAAACAAAGCCCTCCAATACTATTTGGATCCACACGGGAAGCTCTACAAAAAATCTCTCTCCGGGCCGTACTTAGAGTGTGTTCACCCAGATAAAATTGAGGAATTTTTGTCTAAAATACATGAAAGCAGCTGTGGTGCCCATTCGGGCGGACGTTCTCAAGCTCACCGCGCCATATCGCAGGGGTATTATTGGCCGACCATGCGATCTGACGCCGAGTGTTATGTCAAGAAATGTGGTCAATGTCAGAAGTTCTCCCCTTTGAATCACCTGCCAGCCGAGGAGTTAAATTCTATCACTAGCTCTTGGTCGTTCGCTCAATGGGGCGTTGATATTGCTGGACTGTTACCATAGGCTCTGGCAACAAGCGATTCCTAACTGTTGCGACGGATTATTTCACAAAATGGGTCGAAGCGGAGGCACTAACTCATATTTGAGATTCTGACGTAAATCGTTTTGTATGGAAAAACATCATAACAAGATTCGGCGTACCACGAGCACTTATTTCTAACAACGGTACCCAGTTTGATTGTGGCGTATATCGGGAATTGTGCGACATTTATGGTATCGGGCCCTACTTTTCCTCGCTGGCTTACCCCCAAAGCGATGGTCAAGCGGAGGCCACCAACAAGGTTATTTTTTACGGCATCAAAAGGAGGCTAGAGAAAGCTAAAGGCAAAGTTGCCCAGTGTGTTGTGGGCTCATCGCACTACTCCGAGGTGATCCACTGGGGAAACATCGTTTGCTTTATGCTTCGGAACCCAGGCAATCATCCCCCTGGAGATTAGCCTCCCAACCTTGAAATCGAAAGTTTTTGATATAGGCTGAAACGGCATGATGTTGGCCTTGGACTTTACTCTAATTGAAGAACGCCGAGACCGTGCCCTTGCATCCATGGCACGGTACCAGCAACTGCTCACTAAGTCGTATAATCAACGTGTTCAGCTACGCCGTTATACGCCAGGAGAATTGGTCCTCAAGAAAGTATTTCCCGCTGCCAGGAATCCAGCTAACGGAAAATTGGGTCCTAACTGGGACGGCCCCTATCAGATTGATTCAATCGCAGTAACAGGGGCATATTAGCTCAAAGACATGGATGGAAGAAGCTTGCCGCACCCATGGAATTCCATACACTTGCGCAAGTTTTATCATTAACTTGTATAGCACGACAACCTGCTTTGATTTTATACCATGTGTATCTTTCTTTTTTCAATATAATGTTCTATTTCCCAATGAGTTCTTATTGTTTGAGAAAGCCTTCGAATTCGGAGCGCCATTCGTGAATAACACGATTAGGCCAAATAAAGCCTCCAAATTCGGAGCGCCCTTCGTGTGACACGATTGGCCAACACAAAAAGCCTCCAAATTCGGAGCGCCCTTCGTGAATAACATGATTGGGCCGAATAAAGCCTCCGAATTCGAAGCGCCCTTCGTGCATGTCACGATTGGCCAACACAAAAAGCTTCCGAATTCAGAGTGACCTTCGTGAATGACACAATTGGCCAACACAAAAAGCCTTTGAATTCGGAGCGCCCTTTATGAATGACAAGATTGGCCAACACAAAAAGCCTCCGAATTCGGAGCGCCCTTCGTAAAAGACACGATTGGGCTGAATAAAGCCTTCGAATTCAGAGCGCCCTTCGTGAATGACACGATTGGGCCAAATAAAGCCTCCGAATTCGGAGCGCCCTTCGTGAATGACACAATTGGCCAACACAAAAGGCCTCTGAATTCGGAGCACCCTTCGTGAAAGACACGATTGGGCCAAATAAAGCCTCCGAATTCGGAGCGCCCTTCGTGGAAAACACGGTCGGCACGATCAAGCATCCGCATTCGGAGCTCCTTTCATGAACGCTGTGATTGATAAGCACCAATGCAATTGACATAAAATGGTAGATGATCATGGATTAATTTATAAACATTGATTGAAATAACTTACAAACATTTCAAGGAATATGTTTCATTAAATTGATCGTAATTACATTGTCCGCATCCAATTTGCGTTAAAAAGTTACAATGTGTTCAATTTTATTCGGAACCACCTTCGTCGTCACTTTTCTCCATTTCGAAGGTCGATAAGGGAAAATTATGACCCTGATATAACGGCGACGCCAAATCAACGCCTGCTGCACAAAGAGCTTCCGCAGCCTAGAGAGCCTTGATTCACCCGTGCTTGAATCCATGATTCTCGCATCAACACACCTCCTCGGCGAGTTTTTCTTTCGTGTTCTGTATCCCAATTTTCTAGCCGTCATGGAAGCCTTGTTCATAGGCCCTGGTCTTCGCAGCCTCTATCGCAAACACGCTTGCCGTTTGTCAATCGGCAATCGCATGGCTTATAAGCCGTTGGGTCACCCTTTCCTCCACGATCGGGTTAGATTGGCATGCCTACAGCGTATCAGTAGTGTTGACTGTTCTTAATTCACGTTCATCTTTCTCCGTGCGAGCTTCTAAGTTTCGAATGTGTTCATCTTTCTGCTTTATCTCCCACCGCGCGGCACGTAGGCACATGCCAATTTCATAGGTGGTGTATAGCCCCTTCACCGCTCCATGGACGCCCTCCCGAAAAACTTCAAAATCAGGTTGCCCAACCATCGACTATTGGACTTCCGACGGAAAAATCTGTCGGGCGAATTCCACTGCCACGTTTGGATCACGAATGATCGAATCTGCCTCTGTTATCGGCTTGTTCCCTACGAAGACTAAAAAGCTCAATGGGCGAGGTGCCCCACTGGTCTCACTTCGCGAGCAAGGGGAGTTCCCCCACTGTTGCCTTTCCTTCCTAGGTGACCTACTTCGACGACGCGGAGAATGGCTCTTTTCGCGCTCCCCCGACGTCCTGCTTCCCGTTCGCAATGTTTCGCCACCTCGATTCATCGCTGAATCTAGCTTAACCAGTGTCTTACCCTCTCCTCTGCTATTGAAGAATAGCCTTTTAAACATCTAGCTCAAACCCATCACTCTTCTCCCTGCTATGATCTGCCAAATTTGGACACCAATATGGACCCTAAACGAACGCAGCCCCCACCCTTCTTATTCATCGTGTGTGCAGCATTCCCAAAGCGTTCCCTTCAATGCTCTGCGCCACGAACTGACGTGGATCGGCAGCCGTGTTCATTAACTTGCTGGGGCAAGGGCAGATTCATTAATATATTTGGCCTAAATATCAAAGCTTCGAGCCGAATTGTCATTATGCCCCAGCCACTCCCTGAACTGCCGTCGTTCGGCACCCGTGTTCATTAACTTGCTGGGGCAAGGGCAGATTCATTAATCTATTCGGCCTAAATATCTGGGCTCCGAGCCGAATTGTCATTGTGCCCCAGCCAATCCTTGAACTATCATCATTCGGCAACCGTGTTTATTAACTTGGGGCAGGGGCAGATTCATTAATTTATTCAGCCTAAATATCAGAGCTTCGAGCCGAATTTTCATTATGTCCCAGCCACTCCCTAAATTGCCGTCATTTAGCGACCGTGTTCATTAACTTGTTAGGGCAAGGGCAGATTCATTAATCTATTCAACCTAAATATCAAGGCTCCAAGCCGAATTGTCATTGTGCCCCAGCCAATCCCTGAACTGCCGTCGTTCGGCAGCCATGTTCATTAACTTGCTGAGTCAATGGCAGATTCATTAATCTATTCGGCCTAAATATCAGAGCTATGCGCCAAAACGTTCCTGTGCCCCAACAAATCCCTGAACTGCCGTTTTTTGGCAGTCCTGTTCATCAACTTGCTGGGGCAAGGGCATATTCACTAATCTATTCGGCTAAGTCTTAGTGCTATGCATTTATTTTTGCATTGGATTAATTTAGTAGTTTATTTTCATTCATAAATTCATATTTTTACATCTTACTTAGCCGCTAAACAAGCACATGCATCAGGTAGAAAGGCAAAAGCAATTTTCATTCATAAACTAAGCACAAACAGAAGTCATTTTACAAATGAAAACTATCCTACGTTAGCTTCTCACAAAAATAAACAGTCAAAAACCTAACAAATCTAACAAAACCTATACACACAATACCAAAACAAAATGAAAAATACTTTGACTCTAGGTCAGTCTTCAGGGTCAGACTCTAACGGTTCAACGTCTACCTGCTTGTACGGAATCGGCTGCTCCAATACAACATTAGCGGCAGTTAAGGCTTTGAGCCAGCCGTGTTTGAACCCTCTGTTCTCGAACTTCGACACTTCTTCTACATAGTTCTCCAAGGCCGCATCCTTGCCAGCTTGGAATGACTTGGAAATCTCAGATTCTGCGTTTTCCATCGCCCTCTTCAACTTCTCCAAGTCGGCCTCCAGCTTGGCAATCGTCTCGTTGGCCAATTTGAGTGCTTCTTCGTTGGCATTCGCCCTTTCCTCGGCAGCCAATCTCAGTTGGTCAGCAGTCTTGGCCTTATCTGCTTCGACATCGGCCCTCGCTCTCTCTACCGCCGCTTTCATAGCCTCAGACTCGGCTCTGAGAGAGGCCTCTGCTGCCTTCCCCTTCTCATTTTCCACCTCGGCTATAAGAAAGCTGATCTGTTCGATAGCGTCATGTTGGCAATGGCCAATTTCAATTATCCTTCCCGCCGCCTACAAAACAAAGGATCAGTATGCTAATATAATAAAATTTCTTTTGGTTAGCCTTGCAAAATTATAAACAAGGATCATGTACCAATATCGCCGATTGAGCGGCTAATGCGATGGCCAGCAGATCGGCCTCTGCCCTAAAAGTTGCTCTGTTAACCGGCAGAGAAATAGAGGAGGCCAAGCTCAAGGCCACAGTTGGGTCTCTTATAGCCGATACATCAGAAGCAACTGGCATGTTCTTTATCCTTAGTTGTATTATAAACAGCACAACCAGGTCTAATTCTTCCATGTGTGGCCGTTTATCCACTGGGTCTTCCGAATAATTGGCTTCGTGTTCGGCCGGACTTTTTTCCCCCTGTGCTCCGTCACTTGACCCTTCTTTTGATCGACAACAAGTTCCGTTTCGGCCACATCAGTCTGAACCACCTCCTCAACAGGAGCAAGTCGAGGAGTTTCTGCCCTAGCGTCGGGTGGAGGTTCATTTCGCTCAGCTTTGGCTCTCCTACGGGTAGCCATCATCTCGGCGTTTTTCTGCATGGCCATTTGAGTGAGCGATTCACCAGCCATGTTTTCAGGATACGAGCCGGGTAGGTCCCCTAAGTCGGTGAAAACATCTTCGGAGGACACGTTCGCTCGGCCAAAAGTGGATGGAGGATTGAGGTCAACTTCTTCAAAAGCCAAATTTAGAGCCATGTCAACCTCCTCCTCTAGTCCGTTGGATCTGTCCAAGGATGGTTGATTCGGCTGCTCAGTGACTCCTTCGGCTACTTGTTCGTCCGCTGGCTCTGAGTCTGAAGCCTCAAAACCAATCTGCCTAAGGTTCTTGAAGCTCGAAAAAACAAGCGCCGTAAGGTGCTGTTCACCCCTCGGAATCAGAATATTATCTGTGGGTGAAAAGTAGTGTAGGTCGGCTCGTATCTCAGAAGAATGTGGGCCACCCTCCCTTGCTTCTGGAGAGTCAGACGGCCAAAGAACTGGAGTATCGTTCTGATCTGCGCAAGTATAGCGTCATCGGTCGAAACGAGAACTTTCTTCAAATCATTTCCTGCACAAATAAAATGGTAAATACGTAGAATTTGAACCAGGTAAACATTTAATAAAAATTCATGAGGGGTTAAACGGCCACCTGGTTTGCCCTTTCGCCTAGGCATTGGATCTTGACGATCTTCGCTCTCGCCGAATTCCCAGTTGCCACAGACAACGACCATGACATCATCAACACACTTGCTAAAGCTGGCAAGCATAGTCACCAAATGATGGTCGGTGTCCTTGGCCCTGAGGAAGTAACGCCCCTGCCGGCCAGAAGATTTGGCCAAGGCATAACAATGCCGAATGGCAGGGATTCCAAGGTTAAGCCTAAGGCACCGGTTTAGTTCTACAATTTCCATTATTATTCGGTAAAAATTTATGTTCGGCTGAGAAGGGATTAAACCCCAATGGCGAAGGACAGCCCTCAAAAGTGGATGAAGGGGGAAACAGACTCCACCCTCAGCGATTGACAGGAGAGGAAAGACGATTGTACTTTCATCAGTCCTCTTCGTGTCAATCATGTTCTCTGCCAAGAGTGACAAATGGACGTCGTCAGGGATAGAAAAATGGCGACGGAAACCAGAGACTTGATCCGCAGAAAGAAGGGCTCTCAAATGTTTCGCCATCATAACAGGTAAAGTGGACACTCTACACAACAAACAAACAAGGAAAAGAGAGTCGAAATGGAAGAGAGAAAAACTTTTAAGAAATAAGGAGGACAATGAAGAACAGAAAGAAGTTGCAGAGGGCATGAAGCGAGGGAGGTGAACTGACAGGCAACGAGAAACCTTGTGCATTCGAAAAAAACATACAAACGAAAAGACAACACGGTTTCAAATCATATTAAATGAATAAAGCGTACGAAGGGGCGGGAGATTGTAATAATGCCTAAAAAGAGTAGGCGTTCTGACGCTTGCATTGGAATAAGGGAAACCGCCGTATTTTCTGACCCTCTAAGTCCAAGACCAAACATGCTGACTAACTGACATTAATAGGATGTTTGGGGGGGCAATTGTGGGGGCCAAATAATATTATTACGTAGGGAAGCCAAATAACTTAAAGAAAGAAATCAAGTTATGTACTATAAGGCTCTATCCTGGAGGGACGAAGGCCGAATAACCAGATCGGCCGAGGAATCAGCTGTAAACTGGGCCAAGTACGAACAGGTAGCCGAATGAGCGATTATTCGCTGGGCGAAAGGTGGGCCCAACCATCAACATCAAGGACGACTATAAATAAGAAGAGCATCAGCTAAGAAAAGGTATGTGAGAACAAATAAGATTAACTTGAGATATAAGCAACCAAGAGAGTATACACTAACTTATCCGTCGAAGTGCTAATTCCGGCACCCCCGACCGAAGTATTCATTCATTTTCAGGTGACTAACTGAGGATCAAGAGCGTCCTACAGGATCCAGAGAGTATTTCCAAACCACATTTCCACAGATATATTAAGAATGACATCAAATATAGCAAAATATTTAAGCAAGAAATTTATGTGATACTTTTGAATCTCATGGTCTGACACCAACTGCTTTGTCAATAAAAAGTTTTGACACCAATTAAAAAGAAGATCAGCACATTTACACTACGTGTGACTGACATTTTCTGAAAAAAAGAAAAATGTTATACATAAATGCATATTTAATCTCATTTTCTTCTTATTGAAATAAAATAACCAAGGAAAGTTATCCTCCAAAGTCCATAGTTAGTCCCTCTGTCTTTCCAAAAAGCAAAGCCCAAGTCCAAAATATATATATATATATATATATATTAAGGAAATCTTAACTCTTATCCTTCAAATTAAACTTCATGAAATCCATACATTAATACACAATAAATCAGGAATGAAGCCATCTACCAAGTGACATAACAAACTCCATTGCATATTACCTGGAAAATTTGGGCACTTTGCAATAAAAATGGGTTTGGTGGGGGGTTTTGTGGTTTGCCCATTTGAAGCCAATACTGATTTCCCTTCTCAAAGTGTTTTTTTTTTTTTTTTTTTTTGAACGATCCCCTTCTTGAAGTTAAAAACCTAAAATTCACAAAAAAAAAAAAATTTACAAATCAAACAAATTACAATCTAACTTATCATACCTTGAACAAAATTAAACCCCAAACAACGAAGCATAACATGAAAACAAAATAGGAACCCATGGCTTATAATCTATCTAATCATTTTAACGAACTAAAATCAATCATTAATTGAACAACAAAGAGTCCAACAAAATCAAACAATTTACCTAAAAAAATTACATAAATTTGACCATCTTCACAAACACAGAGATACGAGTCTATGGATACATATATGCAACAGAGAAAAACTTACCTTAAAATGTGAAGGAAGATTAAGTCAAAACCCTACAGTAGAGAGATTGAAGGAGAACCAGAGCAGCTCAGCGATGAATTGTTCGTCATCGCGTCATTATTTGTCAATTTGGGGATACAATAAGTGAAAGAGAATGTGAGACTGAAAGACAGAGCGAGAGATAACCTAGTATTGCGGCGGTAGCGGTGGTGATTTACGGCGGTGGCGGTGGCGATGTGCAACGTTGAATGCTTCCCGGTGGTGAGCGCCTACGGTAAGGTGAGGTGTAGTGGTGACTAATTGTGTGCGAGAGAAATAAGTGTTTTGTATTCCTAAAGAGAGGAGAATACTTGGGTGGGCAACAATAGCTTTTTATTTTCCCACCAAAATTTTGGCACCTTTGGCGACTAATGTCAAATTTTGTCGGCAAAAATTTAAGTAATAACGACTAAATTATTTAGTAACCAAACCAACTCTAACAGCGACTAAAATTTTAGTCGCTAAAAGTAGATATTTGGTGACTAGTTTTTCTTTGGTCAGAAAAAAAGAATGTATCGTGACTAAAAATCTTTTAGTCGCCAAAACTTTATATTTGCCGACCAATTTTTTGGTCGCCAAAGGGTAACAGTAAAACTATGGCTATTATTTGCCGACTAAATTTATTTTAGTCGGCAAAAATTAGCATACCACGACTAAAACAAACTTTAGTAGCCCAACAACTAGACTAACGCCAACTAATATTTGTTTTGGTCGCCTATTATGGTATATTTAGTGACTAACATTTTTTTTAGTCACCAATAAATAATATATCCCGACTAAAAAAAAAATTAGTAGCTAAATCGTAAACCAACACCGACCAATGCATTTTTTAGTCACCAAAAATTGCACTTTTGGCGACTAAATTCCTTTTAGCTGCCAAATTTGGTTGCCAAAAGTGTAAATTGTTGTAGTTAGAAATGAATACTTTATGATGTGTATTGTTTGTTGGAACCATCTAGGTTGTGATGTTGTGTTGGTTTGTGTTACAGGTGTTGATAGGGTCGTAAGCCCGTGGACGCGGTCTTGTGAACGTAGACGAAATGAGGCGATGAGGTTGAACGAGGGAAATCGGGGAGGCAACACAATGAGAGGGCGGGTGTTGTTCAATCAAAATGCTGATGCTGGCTGTTCTGGGGCTACTCATAAACGTCAAAAAAGCGCGACTGAATTTTCATTCCAACGTAATGGGCATTGTGAAACTGGTGTATAAGGTCAAACTTCGTGAAGTGCATTTGGTTCATTTAAGGAAGACCCCCTTCTGGTTAATGTTTGAAGCGATACTGATAAATCAGCTTGACCAGACGGAGTTCTGGAAGGGTGATGATTTGGTGGTCAACATCATAAAGTGTTACAACATACGGCAAGGAATGTTTGTTATTAGTGGTCAAGCTGTTGATTTGACCGATGAGGACATGAAGTTGTTGTTTGGCTTGCAATGTGGGGATGCTTTTCTGGATTTGACGCCCAAACCAAGATCGTCGTCAAATTTCGTACAACGAAGGTGCGGAGGCACGAGTCGGATTACTGCAAAAACTTGTGAGAGATATGCCAACTGAAGCAGTAGCGGGAGATACACCACGTGATCATGAGGACATGATGAAACTGTTATGTCTGTATGTTTGTGAGAAGTTATTTTTCACAACCTCTTGAGAGACAATAAGCTGGACGTTTATCCAGTACGTTAAAAATCTAGATGCAATGAGGTTGTACAATTGGGCTAGTGCGATATGTAGCGCACTGATGTGTTCAGTTAGGGATTTCGACAGGACGCCTGAAAAAGTGATCGGATGTGTGGTCGCGTTGATGGTAAGTATTTTAGTAAATATATGTTTGGTTGTTTACTATGATTTTGGTCATTGGTAGTTAATGATGTTTGCATGTGTGACATATTGAGTAAGCATAACATGTTTTTTCATTTAGTTCCTAGTTCTGGTTTTGTGAGCACACGACGATAGTTAAAGCAAAATTGGGGCACATGTTCCCCAGATTTCTGAAGTGGAACATTGGAAAATTGGTAGCACGTGCACGAGGCGTGAAACTTTCTAGGCATTTAAATTTTGAGGTAGAGTTTGTTTGATTTGTGTGTATTGTTGGTGTTAATTTCCGTGATGTGGTTCTCACCATTACCCTCCTATGACATTGTGTTTAACACATTGAATGGTGGTTTCATTTTTGTTGTGTATAGGTAATACTAGGGCCACTGGTAGTTACGGATCACAAACATGGCATCCTACAAGGGTTTGGGCTGCGCTCTAATGAATATATGGACATGATGGCTGACAGTGAGCAATTTGAGGCTGGTGGGGTTCGTGGACAATGTCGTTCAGTTAATATGAAGGGGACGGTGTGTAGTACTAAAGTAAGGGGGAATTTTCAAACCACCCCCACATTTGATGGAGAAGGTGTACATTATCAGTAAGCAGTGGACGGGGAGGGTGCATGTCACGTTGAAAAATTAAGAACACCGAGATCCGGCGTTGGAAAGGTTGTGGGATCAAGGATTAGTGTTTAAATCGGTAAGGAGTGTAGGGTTGATGGTGGGGGTGACGTTGAGAAAGAGGAACTGATGTTGAAATTGAAAGAAGAGGTTGCTAAGTTGAAACGGAAGAATGAGTTACAAATAGTAAATCTGGTTGGAGGGTTCGAGAGCATATTCAAAGTGAAAGACGAAGAAATCAAGAAACTGAAAGTAGAAATGCTAAAGTTAAGGAAAACTATATTGTGCCTTGAAGAGCAAATTGTAGATCAGGCCGTGTACAATGTCACGCAACGGTATAATGGTGTGAATGCAAAGGCAGGTGGAGAGATTTTTTCAATGAGGGATAATGAGGTAGGAGCGGGCAAAGTGAATAATGGTGACCCGACAGTACTCAATGATGTAGTGATGCTCGCATCAGCAAGGTAGACGTGACAGTGGCTGTGGGTCAAGTTATGGATCATGATGTGGTAGTAATTAGTCCCCATTAACCTGACTGGTGGTGTGGCGGGGGATGGTATGAATTCATTTGTGCGTAACATTAAAGGGAAGGTGAGGAAAAATCTTAAATTACCAAACGGGGGCGGCGCATAAAGTGGACAGTACGGGAGAAGTTCGATGGAAGCGGCCGGCGTTCATGGGATGAACAGTGGAGGGTGTGATGATCTTATTGACGTTGATGAGGTTGGTGAAGTGAGTAAGAGTTTCTTAGGTTTTTGGATTACCAATCGTAACACAGTGTGGAGAATGTTATCAGAGGGGGAGAAACGTATTATGCACAAGGCTTATGATAGATACGGTGATCGTGAGTATGTGTGTGCTTCATTAGTATTTGTACAATCATTACGTTCCATGTTGTATTTTATTTGAAATGTTTGTTCACAATTTGTGCGGGTGACAATGTTTCTAGGGCGGTGATGTGGGTTGAGCGGGTGGATGGTACTACAGTTTACTTTTTCGATGTCCGAGCCCTTGTACGACAGGCTAGTGTGCGAAGGAATGTAAGTTATGGTCACTGTTTGTAGTAAATGATTATCATAATATCGTTGAATTATAATTCGTTTGCATTTATTTGTGTTTTTTGGGGGGCTTGTTTTTTAAGTAGCTGTAATCATTATTTGCAAGTGATTGATGTGTATACAGAGATGCTTATCGATGAGCAAGATATGCTGAATGTGGGTACTGATTTCCCGAAGAAGTCATATTTTTTCAGCAATATATACTTTGTGAGTATGCACAAGTGGTATGGAGTATTATGGTGTTTTCCACGCTTATATGATTCTACTTTGTTGTTGGTTTGTTGTGACTAGGACATGATTAAAAATGTGAACAAGTCGACGAGTTCCAAATACATGATGAGTAACCTATCTGCCGCAGGAGATGCACGATACATTCATTTCCCAATATGCCACCTTTCACATTGGACTCTCGTCGTGTACGATACCGACAATGGTAGTTGGAAACACTTCAACTCGGCGCGTAACAGGCATGTTGACAGGGGTGGGCATTATGATGAAGCTGTTGCGTTGGTGAGAATTTTGACGTGGTGTGTGAATTAAATGTTATAATTAGCTAGTTGACAACAAATATAATGTAATTGTGGGTTGTATGTGATTGGTGCAGAAAAGAATTATTCTTGAAGTGCAATGGGAGTCGTTAGTAGCTCATGGTTTGTTTGACGTGATAGACGCCAGTGGAGTCAGTCATGGAATGCCCACAACAACGTCCAGAATCGTAAGTGACAAAAAAAAAATAGTTTGTATAAATAGTGGTAGTAATGGGTTCCTTAGCAATACATGATGTGTGTTTTTAATTTTATGTTTGACTTCATAAGCTTGATTGTGCGATTATAGTATGCACTATCATGACACAGTATGTGCATCATATGGATGCAATTGCAGTGTACTCTGGGCAAACATAGTGAAAATATTTGTTGGCGATCCAGTGAGAGGGGTAGCCAGCAACATGGGGTGGGCATTGGAATGATGTGGAACTGAAAATAATTTTAAATTAGTTTTTGGGATAGTATGAAGTATTTGGTGATGTAGTACAGCGTTTGATGTTATTTTTTGAACACCTAGGAAACATGTTACTGTTGGTTTTACATAGGTTTTTGTTGACTGCCAATTTTTTTAAGCATGGATGATTGCGTTTTGCATGTTATACGTTATGTGTGTTGATGCGTTGCGTTTATGAAAATACAGGAATTGTATGAATTATGGGTGTGTGGACAATTTGTAATTTATTGTGGCTAGTTGTATTTGGCTGTGTTTATGAGGTGTGTAGTTAGGGTGTGGATGTTTTGTATGTTGGGGAATGGTGATGCATTGGTGTACAAGCATGGGTGTGGCATTGTTTGTGTCGGGTGGGGGCTGTTTTGTTCGCGTGAAATGGTGTCATTGTGTGTAGGTATGAAAATGAAATAATGGGTTGTGTTTATTGTATGGGGGTCGAAGAATATCGTATAAGGTGAAGGGGTGACATGTCCGGACAGATGTGCATGTGTGTTTGATGTCGTTGATATGGTGGTAGGGGGCAACAGGGCAAGCGTATGTGGTATGCCATTGGACTGCACATGAAGCATGTATCGTGGTGGAAATACAAGTGGAAGTAAATTATCGTAGTGGTGTGACGTTCTATGTGAAGTTGAGGTGAATTGTGTGGGTTTCAATGGATCACCACTCTCAATTAATAATAAGGACAATAGTTCACAAGACGACTTCATTTTTTTCCCTGACCGACTTGTGTTAATCAGAATTTGTGAGCGGCGTACTTACTACATCTGTAATTTCCCTGCATGTTGTTCAATGTTATATGAGTGTATTTGTCTGAATTTTTTAAGTACATGGGTTTCTTTTACATTTTTCCCAACTTGGCATACTTGTGTCTGAATTGTGTGATTTTGTTTTTGAATTTTGATAGCCTGTGTGGTACAATCCAACTGGTTGTTATAAGTGTAAAATGTGTTGTATGATGTAGAACAACCGAGTAGTTTATAATGTGTAAAGTTCAGGTTCGTAGCGAATTGTTATGATTTAGTTCCAGGTTGTAGGTAGGATGGCATATTTCGCTGTACAGTTGAAGTGAATTATGTAGGTGTGTGAAGTTGGGATGGTCGAACAATGTGGTGAAAAGCAATTACTGTAATGTGTACATTGAGCGTTGTATAACAAAATAGGGTGTGTCATTGCATACTTTTATTTGATTGCCTTATAAATATGGGAAGATAGTGTTGACAAACATAAAATGTACGCAAGTAAATATTTATTTGGCGCTGACGCAACACATGTACGAAAATATAAAATACTTAGATTAAATGTTCGGACTGTGACTAGTGATCTAAATGGGCTCCTTGCATGTTTTCCTGTTGTGGCTCCCTATAAGGCCACATCGGCCACAACAGATCTGTTGCACACGCTCTGCCTTTGACAATATCCACTTTTTCTTCGGCATGCCCAAGGGGTGTTTCATATCTGGAGGGTTGATGACGTAGTCATGTGGATCAAGTGGTGGTTGCTCGACAGTTGGGATTGGGAAGATACTTGCAGTGTAGGTCAAACGGTATGCGGAAACATAAAAGTGTGGTTCGACAAGATCATTCAAATGTCTACTGCGCTTCCGAATGGCGACCATTGCATGTGCGCATGGGAACCCATTAAGTTGCCATTGAAAACAGGAGCATGTTTGGAGGGAAAGATTCACGATTATCGACGGGAACGAATGGACCTCATATACGTCCGCGTTTGCTTCACTTACTCTCCATGACCTCCCTTTGTTGAATGCTTTTTCTAAACAGGACACCATTTTGGGACATATTGCACCAATCCATGTTTGGGCTGCGACTTGATGTTTTGCAATTTGACACATTATTTTCGCTCTAATGTTGCCAACCATCCTGGTGATTGGAAGATTGCGAGACACTCAGATCCATGAGTTGAATGATTCTGCAGCATTTGAGCACATCTCGCCGTATCGTCTTCCCCTGTATTGAATCATTAGTGCATGTGATACGTTTGACATGACATTGTGTACATGAATGAAAGTTGGCATAGTGCGTTACGTTAAATGTAGTAGTGTAACATGTACCTAAAAAATGCATTTGTCCAATGTTGTAGTGGTGAGGTAACAAGGAATTCGGATGCAACACCACGTCCAAATTTGTGGAACTGTTCCAACTTAAGGTTAAATGCGGTTACTGTTGGTGCGTATGCGCAGTGGCGTAATTTGCTCACCAATCCAGCTCGGTGCATACTATTCGTATAATGTAACCTGTCACATAGATTCCTTTGCAGATGCTGCAGACAAAAAGCATGTTCGACATTAGGGAAAACAGTTGGTGTTGCATCTAGTAAACCGGCATTCCGATCCGAAACGAATGTGAGTGGTCTGTCCCCATTAAGCACATTTGCCAGGTATTGTAAAAACCAGGACCAGTTTGCCGTGTTCTCCGAGTCGACCACTATGTAAGCTAGTGGGAATAAACTTGTAACACATGTTTTCCATGTGACTAGTTAGATGAGATGGTGTAGTGTACGGTATGGGAAACCTGTTAGTTGGTTATGATTTTGCAACGTGATGGTATGTGTGTGGGAACTGATGAAGTATTATGGACTGATGTGTTGACTTTGATTTTAGAGGAGGTACGAACCTTGGTTGTCGTCCTTCGCAGTGGCTGCTAGTAAGAATCCTTTAAAACGGCCTTTGAGGAATGTTGCATCAAGGAAAAGCAATGGACGACAATGAATGAAACCATCGATACACCCTTTGAAAGATATGAAGTATCTTGTGAACCAATGGGTGTGGTCGTTAATGTAACTGCCGGGATTGTGTTCCATCACGGCGCCGATGTACCATCGCAAATGATCAAACGATATTGAATGTGCTCCAAATAGTTCGCCCCTCGCTTTTTCAACTCCAAGCCACGTTACACGGTAAGTTATGTCCAGACCGCAGTCTTGTTTTATGTCAAGCATAACTTCAATTGGGCGCGTGAGTGGCATGTCATGTATCCATTCGGCCATGATGTCGGCCACCAAGTCAGAACCAACGAGCGGGTTTGTCGACGTGCATACAGCCACACCGCATATGTGCTCACTAACCCATTTGCGGAGGTAGAAAAACCCATTTGCCTCCAGTTTCCATGCATGAATCGTCCATTTGCAGCCCTTCGTTTCAGTCAGTGTGCAAATAGCGATAATCCGTATTGAGTCATTGTTTATGTACTTAAACTGGAAACCGCACTCAACAGTGTATTTGCGTAGGACATGGCAATATTCAGGTGCGCCACCTTCAAAATGCTGTCCTATATAAGTAAACCCATGGGCCCATGACTCTGATAGGAATACCTTGTCATTATGGGGATAGAAGGTTTGCAGCAGGTCGACCTTGTCATACATGTCGAAATTGTTCAACACTCTCCCTTGAAGAGGTGAAGTAGTTTTGTTGACACGCTGGTCATTTGACTGTATCCATGTCCCAGTCCCAACATCTTGTTTGACAGTGACGTCGACAATTTGTAACTTGAATGAACGAGCAAGACAAATCATGTTCTCCATGTCAACATCATTTTGCAACGTGAATGCATTATACCCCGGTATATTGTAAAAAAATAAAATCTTCCCCAGGAGCAGCTCCTTGAATTTTGAACAAACAAAATTAACCAGTTTGTCATAGGTGTGTGGCGGTTGTGGGTTGTAGGCAACATTTGTAGATTGGTAACAACACATAAGCATCATAAATGCGTCCATCTGCAAAAAGGAAATTCACATCCGTAAACAAGCACACACAATTGGGGGGGAATGAAAAAATGAAATGCATACAAAAATTACGACTGATACACTCCACAACACGGATTAAAAATTGCAGATGTAGTAAGTACAACGCTCGAAAAATTGAATTAATACAACTGAAACAGAGGAAAATATGGAATCGTGTTGGGAACGGTTGTTTTAATTACAAACTTAATGAGTTACTCGTCGAGACCCCGATTCAGGTGGCATGTAAACATGGCTAAGTCCTTCAGAAAACGTGTACATGTACACAGCGGACGTGTATAACCAAAACGTGACAACAGGGGGAAACAATGATCGAATAATTTTCTGAAAATGTGTGATCATGAGTGTGTAACAGTTCCATATCAACATGACGCATACATGGTGGGTGGTGAGGTCATTATAAGTGGTTGCGTAACGTACCTCGGCACGTATGCCAATGAACCACGTTCCCCTTGCTACGACGACAGTGAGTCACGATTTTGTGCAGCAAACCAAGTTCCTGTCCCCCATACCAAACAACTGAATCCAAAGTAACCTGAATCCCACTCTGAAACCTATGTAAACAGCTTCCCTCACCCCCCAAGAAAAATGGGATACAACATACCAAAAAAAAAAGAATAAAATCTCCACAAATCATGGCAGTGTATATTCGTCCAGCAACACCCCCAAACCATTCAAATCAGGACTACCCGGTAACAAATTATGCCGCAAACAGACCTGGCAAACAAAGAGAAAACCCGTGGGACCAAATAGATCACAAGATACTCAAATGGGACTTTCCAATAATTTCCCCAAAATAAAATTGATTTTACAGTTTTTATTATTTTGTTTCGAAAAGTATGAAATTGAAAATATAACCAAACTTAGGTGATTATGTAATTCTTCCAAATGCATATGAATATGTTAATGGGATTTGGGGGAGTTTGAAGATATAGTTGGAAGGGAGGAGGATCCCCTCCGGTCCATATTTTGAATTGGAGAGTGTTGTTTAGGCTTATGAGGCCCATCACGGGTCTCAATTTAATAATATGAACTGTTCATTTTGTTGTGTATTTTATTCACAAACAAAAAAATTAAATTGATCTGATAACTGTACCACATTTTTTGCACAAAAAAATGAAGATAATTATGTTTTTAAAAATAAATTATACATTTTTTATGACAAATGCAGTAAATTAAACAAGTTACAATTATTGAATCGATCTCTTTTTTTTTTTTTTGGTGATGAAATATAGAAAGTGTTTGACAAAATAAACGATTCAAATCATTTAAACGGGACTCGTGATGAGCCCTATGGACCCAAACAGTACCCTCCAACTCAAAATATAAACTGGAGGGATCCTCCTTAATTATAGTAAAATCTTGATGGCAAATATTTTGTTAAAAATTCGATGCCCAATTAATTCAGGCTAGTTTGACAATTGATAACATTTTTTTTTTTTTAAATAAACCTTTTCTAAAGTCTTTCCAAAAAAAATAATAATTCACTTTTAGGTCCTATTGGATTAGAAGTCTTAAATAAACAAATAATATTTTGCAAAATGTCTACTAAAGAAAAAATAATTTTTGAGAGATCTGTTTATAAATCTCATTTAAAGGATTTATAGTATAATAAGTGCGCAAAGTATTCTTATATTCCACCTAATCTCATACATTTGAACAAATATTTCAATAGGTCTTTTTTTTCATATTAGAAGTATTATGTCGACTATTTTACCTTTGTAAATTTTTTTTATAATAGATATATATATATAATACCATATATCTAAGAGAGAAAATTATTATTAGATATATTTCATTTATGATATATATATATATATATATAGAAGATTATTATTCTTAATATTTTCTTTGCCTAAATGTAAGGAATTCTCTTGATCAAAGATCTTCATTCACCATTATTTTACAATGTCATGTCATGGAAGAACATTTGGAAAAGAAACTTTGTATGTGGAGACTGATGATAGAGATGATGAAGGACTCGCAACAAAGATGATAGTAAACCGGAGATAAACAATCATTTTTTTTTCCACTGTTATACATAAATCATAATCTCTACGTCGGTTTGTGTAGTCATCGATATTGTGTAATTCATTCACCAATATTATGCCAGAGTTGATTGTATGCAGATATTTCTATAAAACAAATGTCATTATATATGAACTATTTGATGATTTTTTATATATTGCTTGATGATTTGTTATATATTGTTTTTTACTCTACTTGTTGGTTGAGTAATCATTTTTATTGTCATTGAACAAACAAAATAGTCTTAAGAATGGAGAATTGTTGTTATTTTTTTATTATGTATTAATTTAAAAATATAAACAAGTGCAGAAAGTTGAAATGGTGATTTGGTCATATTATACTAAATAGAACCTAATGAAATATTAATATATATATATATATATATATATGGATTAGATGAAACATAACTCTTAAGAATGAAATTTACTAACAAAAGCTCCCATAATTTTTTATTTTATTTAAAGATTTTGGGGTCTTTGATGAACTCTTGTTGGAATTTTTCAAAGAAAACAGTATGTTTATTTTTAAGATCTTTCTAGACTTAGAAGGCTGAAAAATAAAAAATAAAAAATAAAAAGCACAATTAAATGTTGAAACAAATACTTTGCAAATAGATAAGTGTGATTATTTGATACTCTTAAAGCATTGTACGGCACCACTTAACACTTTATATTTAACATTTGTGAAATAACCCTCCAAAATCCCAATAAAAGTATTAGTCCCACAATTTTAATTAATAAATATTAGATTGAGGCACTACTTGGATTTGTTCCATGGTAATTTTTCCACACATCGACGTGAGAGAATGATGTACAAATTTGTTTGATGACGTGAATTTCTGTACTCTTTTTATTTTCAACCAAATCATCCATCAAATTCTATTTATAAATTATTTTGAGCAAATTACATACAGGTGAGAGAATAGGGGGAAAAAAATCATAAACACATAAGGAGTGCAAATGTATCTATAGTGGAGTGCAAATAAAAGGCTATGAGGTGTAAGTGTCACTTGCACCTCTCTCTATGTGTTGATAATTTTTTTTCCCTTATCCCACCTGCATGTAGTTTTCCTAATTATTTTTCCAATCAAAAATAAGTTTTCTTTGATTTAGTTAGGCTTGTCTGGAATAAATTTTTTTAACTTGGTTAAAATGTTTCGTTTGAGATAAATTTTTGACTTTTTTTTGTTTAGATGTGATTGTTGTGAGAGAAAAAATATAAGTGTGTTTGGTTTGAGTTTTCTGGATTAAGTTTTTTGAAAACTGAGTTTTTTGGTTTTCGTATTCTTTTGTTTTTTGTGAATATTTTTTAAATTTTAAACATTTTTTTACTTTTTTAAATGCACCTTAGTTAGATGTATCTAAAAAGTAAAAAATTTGTGAAAAAATATTTTAAAAAATTAATAAATATATAAAAATATAAAAAAAATGTACTGAATTCTTGTATTTTTTTGTATTTTTGGTATTTAGTGAATTTTTAAAAGATTTTTTTTATAATTTTTTTACTTTTTAGGTGTATTTATGTTAGGTGTATCTAAAAAGTAAAAAAATTACTAAAATATTAAAAAAATTCAATAAAAACAAAAAAACACGAAAAATAAGAATGTATAATTTTCTGAAAAGTGTTTTCTGAAAAATGAAAACAAGCAAGCTATTGTTTGAATATAACGTTTTGTCTTATTTTAACTTTTTAACCTATTTTATCTTTTTGTTAGCTAAATTAACCCAACTAACATGCCAAATAAAGCCTTAAATAGCGGTATGGGCTAGACCACCAAGGATCCTCTAGAGTGTTTTTTTCTTAAAGTTTCCTAAAGTGGTGTATTGTGTGGTTGAGATTTAATACTGAAAAATTGATGTGACTTGTCATTAAATCTCAACCACACAATGCACCACTCCAGGAAACTTTAGGAAAAAAAAACTCTAGAGGATCCTTGCTCGGGCTAGACAATAGAGCAATCTTGGTCAGTATTATATTTACAACCCTTGTAACACTACCGATCATAAGATTTTGGATGTTAATTCTATAATCAGTACCGTACAATAAAACTTTACCAATTGCATTGTAGAAATTTGAGTAAAAGTCTCACGGCATAATTTTAGTGGTTAAACCAAAATTTACTATTTTTTCATATATAAAATTTTTTGAAATCAATTTTTCACGCCTTGAGACATGAGAAATGCAGGCCTCATTTTTTAAAATAATTTTGCCCAATTTTTTTTTTTTTTTTTTGAAATCATTCACAACAACATCATTTCTATGAAGTATATAGACCTCGCAAGCATCTTTCTTTGGTACTGGTAACGTTTTATATTTTGAATGTCACAGGTCTCATTTGTCAAAAAGCCACCATTGTCTTCATCTTGTGTGTAGAGAAGGCGCAATTCATTTTTCTCTGTTTAGAATAAAATAAAATAAAATACACAATAAAATTTCGGTGAGATGAAAGATTATACCATCCTCTTTTCCACCCACCTTAGAGTAGATACAATAATTATTTCTTGATGTACTCAAGAAAAAAGTATCCTAAGAAGGTGTAATTATTGACTATAACAGTGATATCACATGACAATATCACCATCTAACGAATATTATTGATTTGCGATAGAAATTATAATATTATTGGGTTAGTGGGAGTCACGAGTTGACTACCTAATACATTTACAACTTTTTATTGGTCGGTAACACCATATAAGATACCGTTACTATTTTTTTCCTAGGAGGAGGAATCTCCTTCCATCAGTTGGTTCTATACTAATATAATGAGCCCTTGAAGTCAATTCATAGTTGCTAACTTGCTACATAACCATATCAAGTGAGAAACCCATACAACAAAAGGAAAAATCACAATTTTTCAGCGAAAGACCAAGCCCAAGCCCACAACCCAAACCCACAACCACCAAACTTGCTGATTCAGCCAAGTTCAGATGCTGTCTTACTCATTGTCCATGTTTGAGCAACACTCATTTGATGACAACTTCCAATCTTGTCTTCAAATAGGAGCGGATTTAAAATTATCACTATAAAAGTAAAAATGTATATTTTAGAGTACAAATCCTTAAAACTTTTAATTATTTCAAATTATTAGGGATGCGGTCCCCTCTTTCGCACCCCTAAATCCATCATTATCTCTAAACTTATTCACAGAAAAGAAATATATATATATATATATATCAAGCTATAAGTTGAAATTCTGAACAGTAGTGTGTCCAAAGTGGGACCAACTTGGACACTGAATTGAACAAAAACAAGCTTGCATGTACTTGTCCAGAGCTGAGCTGTGTCCTTCCAATTTCAATTAATATTCTTCCTCCCATTTTGAATAATAATGTATCCATGTAGCTATCTCCCCAACCCAACCAGCTTCAAAGCATTGGAGCTCTCTCTCTCTCTCTCTCTCTCTCTCTGGTGGTTGTGGTCCCCTAACCCTTCAGTAACATCCAAAGCTTCAATCACTGCTACAAATGGGGTTGGCCTTGCTTTCTTCCAAAACAAGTCAATTTTTGTATGCTTCCATCCCAAAGTTCCAAAACTACTATCTACTCATTCACAAAGAGGCATCAGCAACTGACAAGAACGAATCAAATCAACCTTGAAAAATGGCAAACATGTACGATTTAAAATGTCTTCCAATCATTCATCGCAGCAATGCATCGATACTCCATGTAGCGTGGACTGTGTTGAGTAGGCTTATTTGGGGGTATGGAATTGGATTTCATGCATGGAACCAATATTAATGCCTTTTCTTTCTCCAGAAAGTAAGGTATTGTGTCCACAGAATTTGTTTGTTGGTGGCCACTGAATCCATGAACTACTGACAAAGTCTTGCCCAAACTGTTTTGGGGTCACTGACCCAAATCAGGCAACGTAAGCAACATTACTATCCAAATGGGAATGGTATTCAGGGCAATATATGCTTTTAGCATCAACTACTATTCTTTTTTCTTATTTCTTTTTTAATAACAACACTTTTTTTAAGAAACAACAAAAACTTGTAATCAAAATTCAAAACCTGTTTCCACAAAATAAAAATAAAAACAATGGGTGTTTTTGAACTTGTCATTATTTTGGTGTCTGAAACATGAAAAATGAACAACAAACATAAAAAACACAAACCAAACAAGCCCGAAGTTCCTATAACATTGATTTGGTAATAAGTCCAAGAATTACCCACCCAAGAAAATAACAACTTGAGGAGTAGATCCAAGGCAACTTCATTTCATAAGAGAACATTTTCAGAGCTGAAATTGCTTGAGCCACCACCTGATTTCAAACCCCTCCAAAGTTGCTACCCATAATGGAATATAATCTTAGAGCCTGAGATTAGTTTAAACATGAGTGTAAATGGAAGAAATGTTAAACAATATAGGGTTTCCAAAACAGTAAATGAAAACAAGCATGAAGCAAATAAAAGAACAAGAAAAAAGAACCACCAACCGTAGTAGATAAACAAACAACTTTATATATAATTCTGGAACATATATCTATAAACAGCATACAAATATATAACACAATGGATGTTTTCCCATCCATCTCATACAATTAGTTATATAACGTTAGCTAGCACCGACCTCAGATTGATCGGCCACCAGACATTTCCCCCACACTTTTGTTTTGCTATCTTCTGTCATCAACAGTCAGACAGGTGGGTAATTTTGAATTGGTGGATCTGCTAAACTTAACGGCTTTGCCGGCCTATATAACTAGTTACATAACACCATATCACTCAAGTTCCAAAAACCCAAGTGGCAAAAGAAACAGAGCCTCCCAATCCAGCTACATGCTGAACCGCTTGCCTTCTTCAACAAACAACCAAACCCAGCCCAGCCATCTCTCACCGA
Source organism: Camellia sinensis (assembly GCF_055761805.1). Taxonomy (NCBI): domain Eukaryota; kingdom Viridiplantae; phylum Streptophyta; class Magnoliopsida; order Ericales; family Theaceae; genus Camellia; species Camellia sinensis. The sequence goes on from NC_138963.1 coordinate 150,835,483, forward strand.
AGATGAACCAGACCCAATGGAGCACAATAACAGCAACACTAACACAACCAACTAAACAGTTAAGCAGTAGTACTAATTAATCTTACAAACAGCAAACAAAACCCTTCTGATGAAGATAACCCACGAGGCGTAATGTCAAGCTTCTTAAGTATTGCTGCCCTGTCAGTAAGTAACGTTTATTGACAATTCAGGATTAACAAAATTACGTCTCTCATCCATAACAATGTAGAAGTGTTCATTGTTAGGTAACAAGTAGAACCCAATAGTTGCTTGTTCCAAATATAGCAGCTTCACGTCTTGGCCGTTCCTCCTTAGCCCCTCAGCATAACCCAATTGCCAGTCCTGAATAAGATCTAAACCAGCCACCACAACAAGACTCTTCGGGAACTTGATGACTTCAAGGCTTATACCATTGGGACCAAATGGATTACATGCTGGATGGTCCCTGTCTTCTCCTTCAGGAAGAAATGCTCTCCAGTACCAGTCGCGTTCTTGAATTTTGACAAAATATTTTCCATCTAATCGTTTCTCCGATTCAGTTCTGTAAATCAAAAGTATAAAACATGCAGCGGAATAAAATGTTTAGATCATACCTTTTGATGATAGAACCTCGTGGATAAATCACGTGCTTCCTGAATCTAGTCAATCAACCCAGCAGTGAAGTGATATTACAATATTGAATATCACCCACACAAACCACAGTGCAAATGGCTTTGATCGTTATTTTGGGAGAGAATCAGTATCTTGGAAAGAAAAAAAAAACATACGTTGTTTTTTCCACTTAATCACCCATATCCCATATATCAGATATATAATCTATTTATCTCATTTATCCATTTGTTAAATGAGATAATATCTGATATCTATATCATCTATCCATATCATGATATGATAGATATATATCCTGAGTGGCTATCCAAATAGGTTTGAATTCAAATTCAAAACCCATTTGGATGAGGTTCAAAAGGTTCTAAGGGTCATGCCACATGGGCGCCCAATTTCTAACATCTCCCACTCGGACATGAGTTGGCATGACACTGCCACGTCTCAATCTCAATCTCCCCAAAAATAAACAATCTCATACTAGCCACTGTACCGTGCGACTGCTGAGAACACCTGCATGTGGGAGCTCTATACTAGAAACTCAAAATGAGCCAGCATAGAGACATCAACCCAAAAAGAAAAGAAATAGTGTCTCATATACCCCAGACCCATCTAATTACACCGGTCCAAAAAACATCTCTAATCCCTCAAAAAGAGCATGTTTGACCCTCTCAATTCTTGCAATATATTCACACTCAATTCGCCTCTCATACAGAGCGATGTGAGTTGCCGGCAGTGAATATACAACAGTGGTGTAATACTAGATGATCTTCCCTTTGCACTCATGCCATTTAGTTTAGGATTGACCGCTTTCCCAGTGATGTCCCTTAAGGCCGAATCATGCATGACCGCAGGCAACATACCAAAGTAGCAGAACATCAACCCCTTACCTTATGACATAGTCAAAAGTCACAAAAGGGTACATAAATGAAAGTCATATCAATAATGACTCGTAAGACTCACACGGTGAGGAAGTAGGGATCCATTCTCTCACCTCATTACTCGGTCGCTAAGCACATATAGTATGAATACATGTTACGGTGGAGTAACTCTTCCATAAAGAGTGACGTCATACTCGATACACCGTACAGATATTAGTCTAGTCGCTTTCTAGCGCCTAACCCGAATTCTCTATTTGCTCGCCTTCTAGGCACCAAATGAGATCTCGCATCTGGCTAATCATAACAGGCACAACATGGAAAGTGGGTACTAACATCCATGTTTGGTCCTTAACACGACCTCATCTTGGTTATAACCAAGGCGACATACATAGTGGATGATTTAAGCCTCTCTTGGCTCCGAATAAAATAAACCACCAGTCTCATCCTTGCTCGCTCCCAAGCGCCAAGGGCGATTGCTCGTGTGAGTGAGCCAATCTTGCCTGCTGACATCATCATCTGCTAATCATTATGACACAAACCATAATAGTGTCAACATCCCATCATCTCAAAATAAGTGATCGATTTAAAAAACACAGCTTGCGCAATTATAAATTCCAAACATAAGCCTTATCAGCACCTCTTGCAATAAGTATGTACAATGGAATCCACCATGTGCGCCTCACATGAAGTAATTTAAGATCACTACCTCTTGCACAATAACCTCTTTAAAGATATTTTGGTGACCAATTTGCGTTCATTCTTAGTGCGCCTAACTAGCGCATTGAATCTTACAATGAGCAAATTAATATACTACTAGTAAAGCATTTTATCCACAGTCTAATGAGCAAGGTCAATGTCTAAACAACTCAGTTGACCATTTACCAAAGATAACACTTATCATGCCGAATACGCCCACATAGCGTACTTTAGGCTCCCACAACAAAGAAAAGATCAAGGAATATAGGTCATCTGTTTCTCCCAAAGACAATCCGAGGATTCACATAATAACTAAGGCTCTGGCTTTTACCGATAGGTAAGTCAATGGATTTGCAATTTTGCATCTAGAATCATTCTAGGATATTCTCTATGTAAGTCATCGAAGACAAACCGAGAATTTTCCTAAAACAATCCCTAAGGATCGTACATCCGAGCATATAAATTACATCACCCATGTCCATCATATCTAAAATAGAGGACTGCCCACCCTAGGTGGCGACAACCTTATAAATTCCTGGCTCATAATGACTAAGTAAGGAAAAACTTCTTTTGGACCATTGATCATGCCTCAGTGGTCTTCATTGATCATCGTTGGCCTATCATGGCTTGACGAAATCTAAGAACCACTGTTTGGATAACTGCTTTAGGTTGTAAAAGATTTATTGGAACCAGCAACCTTTTTGCGCTCCTAACTTTTCACCATAAAAGCAGAAGGTAAATCCTTACGGATCTACTTATCCAATTCTCTAATGAAAAAACCGGGTCACAATGTCCACAAATCAATGTTCCGAACTTATGTCAATCATAGCCTAAGTCAAAATAACCTCACTCCCCAGGAGGAAGTCTTCTCATGGTCTACACTTTCCTCAATGGTGCGACCATTCGGTATCTAGCGAGCCTTATGCCTCAACAATGACTATCCAAATTACGCATAACTTTATAACAGTTTTGCGTCATAATGGAAAGTCAACCAAATTATAAAAATGGTTAATCCTCAAAGACTTTGTCTTAAACTGCGCAACATTGATCCACTTTCTAAAAACAGGGGACTAGAGCCTTTGGCATTATCCTAGGCTCTTTATCATCTCGCGGAGCAATCATGAATGTTTCCCTCTCAATCACCCAGTGATGACGTGGAAAATTTTCACATTTGCTACCACGCAACTAAGAATGTAGAGTATTCTGCTCTAATGGAGTAATCCATTAGTAGGCACATCGCTTCCACTGTCCCTAGGATATTAGAAATTTCTTTCCATTCTCAACTAGGCATAGAGCGCTATGCTTGGAATTCTCCATCTTATAGAGTTCCAAAAACTCTATTCACGTCACCTTTACTAATAAAACTTTATGTGACTTAGTTACACTACCACAAAGCTGCTTACCTATATGCACATGACCCGGAGGGTTTGCATGACCGCATACAATAATGCGCCACACGACTCTTTGTGTTTACAAGACAGCATACAATAATGCGCTATAGAACCCTAGGTCTGAACTTCGCAATCTTATGAGAAGTAAAATAAAGATAAGCTGCTTAACGGTTACAGATCGCCCATAGATGGCTCTCCGCTAACCCATTACTCAAATGGAGTGTAAAATCTGATATGGAGGGCACTTAGTTAGGGATATAGGCAACAAACTAGTGCAATTTCCAATTGGGAAACATTTTGCGCCACTATCCACCTATCATTAACAATATTTAATTCCTTATCTCTACTACACAATTGTGTTGTTGAGTACTAGGAATAATCAATTTTCTAAGCACCCATCTCTCTTCACAGAGTTTTCTAAAAAATAACTCAAATAGATACTCGCCACCTTGGTCAAAACTAAAAGCATGAAAGCTGTTATCTAATTGATCTCAACCTCATATGTGCAATGTCAAAAATCATCTCAAAACTTTTGACTTATGGGAGATCAAATAGTCTTGACTCAGATGCGTATCGTAATCTATAAATGTGTCGAGATTGAGGCTTAGCTATCATACCCTCACACATATCTAGTCACAAATATCATAGTGGACTAAATGCGCCAATACAAATGACCTTCTACGGCTTTCCTACTTACTTGTGCGCACCCAATGACGTGACTCTTGAATGTTACTTCATCCAATGATGTAACATTATTTACAAATCAAATTACAAAGTCAATCCGCGCAGCTCATTAGTTAAGATCATATACTGATCTATTGAGGGCTTACTAATTTCATAACTCCAAAACTCGCCAACCAAAACTACGTAGTATGCCGCTAACCATAGCGCACACATTAGTTTTTATTGTGCCAAACAAGGCACCAAAACCACGGCGACTTTGAGTCATGTTTCTTACTTTGGCTCAATTAAGGTTTGACCTAAAGTCTCCAAGACTTTTGCTCATCTAAAGAATGGGATTAGTTTGTTCACATTTGAACATCTCTACTAAGTCTAGGTCAATCAAATTAACTTCCATAAGTTAAATCAATTTAGAGAGAAATTCGCATTGGGATTAATTTGATTAGCATAATATAATTTTGCCGCAAAAATCTAAATTAAATAGTGACAATATTACACAAGTCGCAAGATCGAAAATCCGCTATGCTCGTAATCATCTCTTGCGCCACAGGTGACAATTATCCAAAATTTAATTTAATTTATGCGCAAAATATTGGTTTTCGGGAGTTAATCTACAAAGATTTCTCTCAACCGAATAACCTCCCACTGACTATGGCATATGCAAAGCATGATAAATTCCATACAATAGCATCTTAATGTAAATTTACAAATAACTCATGCTATATTCATTTAATAATGGAATTCTAATAAATAAATAAATAAATAATCATGCTCCTCTAATTACAACATACTACAAACTCTAAAAAAATATGTTGTATTAAATATTTAAATTATGCCATAACAGAAAGTACATCATCCTGAAATTTTCTGGAATTTTCTGGTATTTTCTGGAATTTTCTGGAATTTTCTGGAATTTTAAATAACTAATAAACACACATAAAATCAGAAATAAATATTCCAGAATCTGATAAAATGCTATAACTATACCAGTAAATAGCAAACTATATCAATAGTCTACAATAAAAAATTCAGCCTCAGAAATTTAATCATGCAACACCAGATGCATTTTAAAGCAAAAATAATGCATTATTATTTCAGGAAAAATATTTTTTATTTTCATAAAATTTTCAAAATTTTACAGAATGTAGAAAAATTAATTCTGAGTCTAACAGTACCAACCATGCTTAAAACAAAGTTATAACGAATAAATTATGGCCAATTAACGCAATTCAGAATTAAAAAACAAACAAACAGAGCCTTAGAGCCAAGCCAGGCGAGAAAAACGGCTCGGCTCGGCTCGGCTCGGCGCCGCTCAGCGCAACTCGGCGCGAGTCGGCTTAAGGGGCGGCTTGGCGCGGCTCGGCGCTCAGCTCCAGCACACGGCGCGCGTGCGAGGCGCGGACGGCGTGCGCGTGGACAGCGCCGCTGACGCGCACGTGAGGGCACGTGGCAGCGCGTGGGCGCGCGTGGCTGCGGCGTGGTGGCGCGTGCATACCACGCGCCGCCTTCCAGGGTACTGACTGGTCCGATTTTTATACTGCCGGACTCCTTTTTTCAAAATAAAACCGTTTATGGTATGAAAAAAGACATTAATGAACATAAAAAAAAATATTTACGTTCTTAATCTAATCAAAGTAGATTTTTTTTTCTCCTTTACAAACATTCATGTATATAATGTAAACATACACGTGTAAAAATATACACATGATTAAAAAGAAACACGAAAATATCCATCAATGGCTCTGATACCAATGTCAATCAAAAGTATAAAACATGCAGCGGAATAAAATGTTTAGATCATACCTTTTGATGATAGAACCTCGTGGATAAATCACGTGCTTCCTGAATCTAGTCAATCAACCCAGCAGTGAAGTGATATTACAATATTGAATATCACCCACACAAACCACAGTGCAAATGGCTTTGATCGTTATTTTGGGAGAGAGTCAGTATCTTGGAAAGAAAAAAAAACATACGTTGTTTTTTCCACTTAATCACCCATATCCCATATATCAGATATATAATCTATTTATCTCATTTATCCATTTGTTAAATGAGATAATATCTGATATCTATATCATCTATCCATATCATGATATGATAGATATATATCCTGAGTGGCTATCCAAATAGGTTTGAATTCAAATTCAAAACCCATTTGGATGAGGTTCAAAAGGTTCTAAGGGTCATGCCACATGGGCGTCCAATTTCTAACAAGTTCTTTTCTACCCACTAAACAATGGGTTGAGAAGTATATTCCCCATTAATTCAATGCCTGATTCTATGGATCTTACAGCAACATTGTGAACAATATTACCACCAGAACTATCACCAGCCAAGTAAATATGAACTTTTGAATCCTTTCGACTTTGAAGCCATGGCTTTGAACTAACCCACTTAACAGCAGCCCAGCCATCACCATAGGCACAAGGGTAACGGTTTTCAGGTGCTCGTCGATAATTCACTGATACCACAACAGCCTTACAAATGCCCACTAGGCGGCGACAAAGAGTGTCGTAAATGGCACTATCTGAAGAGGAGTGCACAAAGCTCCCACCATGGAAGAAAATTATGACCGGAACAGTATCAGAGCTCAAGGGCTTTTCGAGTTCCACAATACTAGGCAGACCTTCAGTTTCAGCTTGCCGACAAACTCGAATAAGGAGGCTGGTTTCACGGTCAATAAGAACGTCAAAAGAGAAAACCCCATTCCTGCACTCCAAAGCTGAAGCAGCAGTAAAACAGAGGAGAGCATGCCTGAATGGTCAACAACCCAAGAGGATAAAAGAGTATTAATACGTAAAGAACACCTACAGAATGTGAAATAGCAATTTGCTCAAGAGAATTTCCACTTTCTTGATTGCCAACATGGTTCTTCACTTCCAAATTTTGATGTGGAAGTCACTAAACTTGTCCAAGTTCATAATTATGAGGTCACTGTTCTTCGATTCTAAACAACAGCCCAGCAAAGCATCAGAAAATTACAGAGACAAAGAGCATATCAGTCTATGAAAATTGCGAGGACCCTTTCAACTAATTCATGGTGATTTTCTTTGCACACAAACAGATTCCAAATCCACTTACAATTACAACTTCCCTAGTATAAAATTCAGTATGGAAAACAGATGTGAAACAATTGTAGAAAACGAGACTAATAATAACAAAGTAAATAAATCTCTTAGCCTCCAAAAAATCAATCTGTAGGCAAGTTTTGCATTGCTAACCTTGAAGAAACCCGTATGAATACGCTCAGCCCAGTGTCCAGAAATGACCCCCAAGTACATGACTGTACTTGACCAGAGCGTGATTAGTGGCTCTGTGGTTTAGTTAACTGGTCCACATATCCGCAGAGGATCGTTCTCAGCTGATTTGAACTGGCTGCGATGGTCAAGTAGTTGTCTGACAGATTCAATCTCCCCTCCAAGTTTTTTGCAATTTTGGGTTGGGGGTGCTTTTCATTCAACAAGAAACATTAGTTTGATTTCTTTTCTACTCTTTTTGTGGAGGTTTTTTCCCCTCAATATTCTAAAAAAATGAAACTATTTATGAAAATAATTCTTTTAAAACTATTTATCAAACTAATCGCTTTTATAAAATTGCAATTTAAACTTGAAATTGAATCTTTAACTTGTAATTTCATGTTGATATGTCCCTCAGTGATTACTGACATGTTTCATTTCTCCTTAGTCAGCATGAAATCATTGGTTGAAGACATGTTAAAAATCTAATTTTAAAGTGAAATTGCAGGTTGAAGTTTCGATTTCATAAAACTGGTTAGTTTGATGAATAGTTTCAAAAGTATAATACTTTCAGAATATTCAGAAAAGTCCCTTTTTTTGTGTAATTTTTTAAACATTGCCCCAGGTTTTATCCTTTTATCTGATATACAGAATGGATGTAACGCCCCCCCCCCAAAAAAAAATATATCATAAATACATCCACAAACACATATAAATGACAGTATAAATCAGAGTCTTAGTCCTTTCATTACATAAAGTAAAGGAATACAAAGAGTTTAACGTAAATAAATGTCCTATTGGCTTACACCTTTCCAAGCCTTGACTTGGTTACAACAAAATGAGTTTCGCTCAATACAAATTTAGCCCTAAGCTATACAAAAATAAAACAAAACAAGAAACTCTTGCTTTCCAAAGTTCCCTCTCATGCTATTGCCTTGGTAGAGGCATGCCATCATTACCTGAAAATGTTATTCCCAAATAGGGTGAGTCATAGCCCAATAGAAATCATCTAACACAGTATATGAAATTTAGCAAAAGCATAAGTACACTACTCATATACAACGTCAGTGATAAAGACATCTACATATTATATAGTCATAAGACACCAAACTCAATTCTTAAGTCATTCCACTTAAATTCATTTCATTACATGAGCCAATTTCATCGTTTCTCAACCACCCAAATGAGACTACAACTCATTAGTTTTATAATCACATCATCAACATATAAGCATTTCAAACTTTTCTTTCACGGATATTTCGTCCGTGGGCAGCTGTCAAATGGGACTCATGTAAACGTAGGTTATACAAGCACTACAATTGCCATTTTACGGATATTTCGTTCGTGGGCTAGGCACTCATGTATAATTTCGAGACTTTAACCCAGGACACTCCGTCCAACTTAATTATAATAGAGTTCATCCCTTTTCTCCTCCCAAACAATCATTCATACATATGCAATGTATTTAAACACAAAATCAAACAATAGAGCACATCCCTTTTCCACTCTCATGTAGTCATACATGTACAATGTATACAAGCATAGTCATATTCAATGACAAACAACAAGAAATTAGTTTCGATTCACCTAATCCTCATGCAATTTCTACAACAATCATAGCTATCCTCCACCGATAGCCCAATAAGTTATTTCTAAACAGATATTCAATCTCATGACAAATAATTTATTCAAATTTCTAAAGAATGAGTTAATACATAACCAATCCCACCATTCCTATCAATACCCTCTCAATTTCACATTTTCAATGTCAATTTTAATTATTTATATAAAATAATAATGATAGTCCTTTTAGGGAAAAAATTCCTCTTTTTTAATTATCTACCCAAATATCATTCTCAACCATTTTGATCCACCATAATCTCATTTTCACAACTCATATTCATTTATTTCATGTTCAACAACAATCCCTCTTTCCATATTATACCCAAACCCTAGGTTTGCTTACAACACTCTCAAATCACATCATTGTTACACAAGATACAAATAACTAAGCTAAATATCATATGAAGGTGTAGAAAAGATTCCTACCTCAAAGGAAGAAGATGAGTCAAACAAGAGAAAAACTCTAAGAACGCCGAAACCCACTTCTATTTGGATCAAAATGTAGATCCTAAGATGCTCTACCTTTTTTTCAAGGGCATTAGGGTGAAAAGATCAATGGATCTAGAAGAAATCTAAGAGAGAATGTGAGTTTTAGAAAGAGAAACTCAAGGACTTGGTTTTTGGAAAGTTTTAGAGAGAGAGAGAAATGAAAAAGTGATTCAAAACATCATCTTCACGAACTGTTATATACGTAGTTCGCTCGTGCATGGAAAGTGGCGTTTGAGTGTCAGACACAAAGGCCCGCTCGAGCTTGAAAAGTAGCGCTCGAGCATAGAATACACACTTCCAATATATTTGCAGACAAAGGACCCCGCTCGAGCGTGGGACTGGACGCTCAAGCGTCCGATGCACTCTCCCAATATTTGCAGACCTGCAAAAAGAAATATTGAGAGTTGACAAATCCCGCTCGAGCACAAGAATGGCCACTCGAACGGAGGAGCAAAATTTGTGAAGCCCACTGGAGCGCAAGAATGCCCGCTCGAGAGCAAGAGCCAAAATCTGGGCATCACAGGTTTGGAAAAACAAACAACCAACATGTTTCAAACGCACAATCATAACCCGATAACCAAAATTGAAGGGAGACAAGTGAAATAAGATATAAATAACCATTCTAAACCATACCAACCCAAATCTGGAATACAATAGATAACGGATCAAAACTGGAATCGCTATAACTTCTCCCCTTAAGGAATTTTGTCCCCGACATTACGAATCAAGTTCAAAATCAATATTAGACCATTCACAACGATGTTATTCCCACAAGTTCATCATCATAACCCATCCTCCAGTCATCCATCTCCATCGACTCGATACAGAAGTCCCATATTGAAAGTACATTTTACAATTTTCAAACATTTGAAATGTTTAAATCAAGATTCAAGTTTCCAAAGGTTTACATAGCATATACAATGCTTCCAAAAGTGATACAACATCCACAATATTCCGTATTCTCAAAACATATATGATGTTTATATTGAATTTATATTTTCAAAATGCCCATAACATATACAATGTTCTCATAATCTAATACATATGCAATGCTTATACTTTTCATCATCAAAATCAAAATCTCAATACATGATTAGATATCAACAAACAAGTTTGGATATTTCTCTCAGTCTTCCAATTCACGCTCCCAAGTCGCTTCCTCGACCCTATGATGTTTCCACAGTACCTTTACTAAGAGAATTGTCATGCCTCGCAAGACTTGGTCCCCTCTGTCTAAGACCCTCACCGATCTCTCTTCATACGAGGCATCCTGATATACCTCTAAGTTGGTCCAATCCAATACATGTGATGGATCCGACTCATACTTCCGAAGCATACTAATGTGAAACACGTCATGAACCCCAGAAAGCTGTGGCGGTAATGCCAAACGGTAAGCAACCTCCCCAATCTGTTCAATGATCTCAAAAGGGCCAATAAACCGAGGGGATAACTTCTCACTCTTCCCGAATCTCATCAAACCCCGTCTAGGTCATATCTTCAAAAAGACATGGTCTCCCACCTTGAAAGACAAGGGTCTCCTCCTACAGTCGGCATAACTTTTCTAGCGACTCTGAACCATAACCAACCTCTTACGAATAAGCGTCACCTTCTCCATTGTTTCCCGAACTAACCCTAGGCCCAACAAAGGTGCATCACCCACCTCGGCCCAACGCACCGGAGACCGACAAGGTCGGCCATACAAGGCCTCGAATGATGCCATGCCAATACTCAATTGAAAGTTGTTATTATGGGAAAACTCCACTAAGGGCAAATGGCTCTACCACGACCCCTTAAAATCAAGCACACAACCTCGAAGCATATCCTCAAGGATCTGAATAGTACGCTCAAACTATCCGTCAATCTGAGGATGATACACAGTACTAAAGGTCAATCTAGTGCCCAAGGAACTCTGCAAGCTCTGCCACAATTGAGCTGTGAAAAGTAGATCTCTATCTGAAACAATCGTCATAAGGACCCCGTGCAACCTCACTATGTCCCTGATATACAAGTCAGCAAGATAGTCTACTGAATCACTCATGCGCATAGGTATAAAGTGCGCGGACTTGGTCAACTGGTCAACTACTACCCAAATAGCATCACTACCATGTTGAGTCCTCGGAAGGCCCACAACGAAATCCATTAGAACATGTTCCCACTTCCACTTGGCTATAGGCAAGAGTTGCAACAAACCCGCTGGTCTCGGGTGCTCGGCCTTCACCTGCTGACAAGTAAGGCATTTCGATACAAACACGGCTACATCCTTCTTCATACCCTTCCACCAAAACTTGCGACTTAGATCATGATACATCTTTGTGCCTCTCGAATGCACCGCAAGACGAGAATGGTGAAACTCTCAGAGTACTTCCTTTTGGCAAGACTCTGGTACGAACAAGTGGTCTCAATATCTAACACTCGAGTCAGGATACACACTCAAGCCCTGTTCTACTTTCCCACTAGAGATCTTCTCCTGGGGGGTTTCTACTTCAAGGTCACTCTTTTGCACTTCTAACGCTCGGTTCACAAGTGTAGGTTGGGCAACCACAGAAAACAAGGCCACAGACTCAACGTACTCACCAAGGTGCAAGTCAAACTCCCCGAGAGTACCCAACATTTTCCACTTCCGGATGGCGATACAAGCTACACTACTAATTGTTTTCCTACTCAAAGCATCAGCCACGACGTTGGCCTTCCCCGGATGATAATGTAATTCAAAATCATAATCCTCTATGAACTCCATCCACCTCCTTTGTCTCAAATTCAAGTTTATCTATATAAATAGATACTTCTGACTCTTATGATCAGAAAACACCTCAAATTTCTCACCATACAGATAATGCCTCCAAATTTTTAAGGCAAATATCACCGCTGCTAGTTCTAGATCATGAGTAGGGTAGATCCTCTCATGTGTTTTCAATTGACGTAAGCCATAGGCCACTACATTTCCCTCTTGCATCAATACATAACCCAAACGTTCTCGTGAGGCATCACAATATACAAAATAGCCTAGACCCCTCTCCGGGATAATCAATACTGGAGCTGTGGTAAATCTAACCTTGAGCTCTTGGAACGATTTCTCACAAGTGTCATTCCACACAAATTTGACTCCCATCCTCGTCAGCCTAGTTAAAGGTGAAACTAGCTTAAAGAAATCCTTCACAAACCTCCGCTAATACCCGGCCAATCCCAGAAAACTACGAATCTCGAAGGCGTTCTTAGGTTGTGCCCAATCTTGCACTACCTCTATCTTGGATGATTCTACCGTCACCCCTTCCACGGATACTACATGGCCTAAGAACTTAACTTCTCTCAGCCAGAATTCACACTTCCCGAATTTAGCATACAACTTATGGACTCTAAGCAATTCAAGTACTACCCACAAGTGTTCCTCGTGTTCCTCCTCAGAAGGTAAGTAAATCAAAATATCGTCCACAAAGATGACCACGAAACGATCTAGGAACTCACAGAAGATCTGGTTCATCAAATCAATAAATACAGCTGGAGCATTAGTTAGCCCAAAAGGCATTACTAGGAACTCGTAATGGCCATACCACGTACGGAATGCCATCTTCGGGATATCCTCCTCCCTTACCCTCAACTGATGATAACCCGACCTCAAGTCTATCTTAAAGAAACAGTAAAACCCTTTTAACTGATCGAACAGATCATCTATACGAGACATTGGGTACTTATTCTTAATAGTAACTCGGTTCAACTTTCGGTAATCGATACAAAGTCTCAAGGCTCCATCTTTCTTTTTAACAAAGAGGGTCGGTGCTCCCCAAGGTAAAGTACTAGGGTGGATGAAACCCTTATCTAACAGTTCCTGGAGTTGAACCTTCAACTCACTCAACTCAGCAGGTGCAAACCGATATGGTGCCATAGAAATCGTTGTCGTGCCAGGCACTAAATCAATAGAGAACTCTATCTCTCAGTGAGGTGGTAAACTAGTAAGGTCCTCGGGAAAAACATCGAGGTATTCACAAACCACTCTTGGCAACTCAAGCCGGACTTTATCACATTCACTATTCAAGAAGCTAGCGAGAAAACAACTAAGTTCACTCCGCCCACGTGGATCATATATCGGTGATAAGACTCTATCCACTTGGGCCCCCAAGAAATAAAAGCAATCTCTGCTCAAGGTACATACAGTAACCCTTTGACGGTAGCAATCTGTAATAGCCCGGTATGACAATAACCAGTCCATACCCAAAATAATGTCAAAGCTAGACATGTCAAGCAAAACAAATGCAAATGGAAGTCGACAACCAGCGACCTCTATGTCACAACCCCGACACCCTTGTTTCAGAATAACTTCACCACCAATGAGTGATTCTACAAAATAGGAGATGCTAACTGTGCCAACTCCAACCCCAAAACCGATGTAAATGCAGATGAGATAAAAGAATGGGATGCACCCGTATCGATCAACACATTAGCAACTAAATTACAAAACAAGATGGTACCTCTCACTACTGAAAGAGCAGGTATAAGGTCTAGCGCTATGACAGCATACACACACCCTGTTGGTCTCTAGTCTACCTGCTCACCCCTCGGAGCATAAGCCTACTGCACTGACTGAGCTAAAGAAGCCCCCTGATTGGCCCTCAAGGCCTGTGTTGGCTGGTGACTCTGTGTCTGTCTCGAACTAGACGCACTAGACGTGCCACCCAACTATGGACAAGACCTCTTCAGATGCCCCACTTGACCACACTGATAGCAAGTGGGTGGCTGTCCTCTACCCTAACTCTGGCCCTGAGAACGAGCCGAAGACAATGTTGCTCGCTGCCCTCATCCTCTCTGCGGGCAAGCTAGAGACTTGTGACCTAATTGGCCACATTTGAAACAAGTCACATCTCCCTGACCACCTCTCCCAGAACCCGAGCTAGGTACTGGAAAGGTAGACCTCAACTGAACTCCCTAAGAGGGTTAGATCCCCTCTTCCTCATACCGTCCCTCTAACTGTCCTGACTCCTCCTAGAGCCTCTCATCCTCTCCTCCTCTGCCTGCATAATGGTCTCAAGGTGGGTCGTTGCCTCCACAAGGCGCCCATAATCTCTAATCATGGACCCGGCCACTCGAAACATGAGTCTAGTCCTCAACCTCTTCTCAAACTTCAAACAATGGTGCTCCTCAGTCGCCACCAACTCAGGTGCAAACCTAGAGAGGCTAGTAAAGGTGGCTTCGAACTCTGCTCTAGGCGTGTTCAACTACTTGAGATGAGAAAACTGATCCCTCAATTTCTCCCTAACAATGGGAGGCAAAAATTTATCCTGGAAGGCGTTGACAAAGGCCTCCCAAGTCCCTCTAATACGTCCCCGGGCATACTTCCACCATTAACCCGCATCCTCTTTCAGCTAGAAAGACGCCAAGGTCACCCTCAACTGGTCATCCTCGATGCAAAGCATCTCAAGCATCTTCACTATTTGTTCAAGCCACTCATCTGCCTTCTGTGACTCCTTTGGGCCACCCAAGACTCTTCCAAATTCGATCGGAAAAACTCTCTCTTTAGAAAAGAAGGCCCTACCTCACCTACCTAGGCTTGGACTTGATTCTCAGCTTTGAGAATATCCATTGGTTCCCTTAATGCTCCAGCCATTTCACGAGCTAAGGCACCCATGGCCTGCTGACCAACCGGTTCGGCCACATTAGCCAGACCAACTCCCTCCTCCTGTGCTAGAATTTCATCTGATATAGGCACCTCGTGCCTTTTAGGCCTACCCCGCTTACCTCCACAACCACTTCCTGACATCCTAATGAAGGTAACAAAAAGATTAGCACATTCACAAATGTGTCGAAGCTAACTCACTCGCGTCCTAATGCATTAGATAACAGTAATTCACTCCATATAAGCATCTAATCACGTAAACACATATGAATTTCATCTCCGAATAATGACCATCCTGCGATGTTGCTAGAGTTCCAATTAGAAATAACAGTGATCAAGTGTCTTTCTAACAAGACTCCAAGAAACCCGTGAACCCAATCAACATCCACAAAACTCAATCCCATACCCAAATAATCACATAAGCATATTGTCATATAAGCACATATCGTTCACACTTAAGTCTCTAGCAAACGAGACAAACTCATTGTGGTACTAACCACTTCCCACGTACCCAAAGTATTCAAACCCGGTACGCTTTGTTACCAAGCTGTAACGTCAAAAAAAATCATAAATACATCCACAAACATATATAAATGACAGTATAAATCAGAGTCTTAGTCTTTTCGTTACATAAAGTTAAGGAATACAAAGAGTTTAACGTAAATAAATGCCCTATTGGCTTACAAATTTCAAAGCCTTGACTTGGTTACAACAAAATGAGCTTCGCTAAATACAAATTTAGCCCTAGGCAATACAAAAATAAAACAAAACAAGAAGCTCCTGCTTCCCAAAGTTCTTTCCCATGCTATTGTCTTGGTGGAGGCATGCCATCATTACCTGAAAATGTTATTCCCAAATAGGGTGAGCCACAGCCCAATAGAAATCATCTAACACAGTATATGAAATTTAGCAAAAGCATAAGTACACTATGCATATACAACGTCAGTGATAAAGACATCCACATATTATATAGTCATAAGATACCAAACTCAATTCTTAAGCCATTCCCTTTAAATTAATTTCATTACATGAGCCAATTTCATCGTTTCTCAACCACCCAAATGAGACTACAGCTCATTAGTTCTATAATCACATCATCAACATATAAGCATTTCAAACTTTTCTTTCACGGATATTTTGTCCGCGGCCAATTGTCAAACAGGACCCATGTAAACGTAGGCTATATAAGCACTAAAATTGCCATTTTACGGATATTTCGTCCGCGGGCTAGGCACCCATGTATAATTTCAGGACTTTCACCTAGGACACTTCGGCCAACTTAATTATAATGGAGTCCATCCTCTTTGTCCTCCCAAACAATCATTCATACATGTGCAATGTATTTAAACACAAAATCAAACAGTGGAGCACATCATCTTTCCACTCCCACATAGTCATACATGTTCAATGTATATAAACATAGTCATATTCAATGACAAACAACAAGAAATTAGTTTCGATTCACCTAATCCTCATGTAATTTCTACAACAATCATAACTATCCTCCACCGATAGCCTAATACAGTTATTTCTAAATAGATATTCAATCTCATGACAGAAAATTTATTCAAATTTCCAAAAAATGAGTTAATACATAACTAATCCCACCATTTCTATCAATACCCTCTCAATTTCATATTTTCAATGTCAATTTTATTTATTTATATAAAATAATAATGATAGTCCTTTTAGGGCAAAAATTTCCCTTTTTTAATTATCAACCAAAATATCATTCTCAACCATTTTGATCCACCATAATCTTATTTTCACAACTCACATTCATTTATTTCATGTTCAACAACATTCCCTCTTTCCATATTATACCCAAACCCTAGGTTTGCTTACAACACTCTCAAATCACATTATTGTTACACAAGATACAAATAACTAAGCTAAATATCATATGAAGGTGTAGAAAAGATCCCTACCTCAAAAGAAGAAGATGAGTCAAACAAGAGAGAAACTCCAAGAACGCCGAAACCCACTTCTATTTGGATCAAAATGTAGATCTTGAGATGCTCTACCTTTTTCTCAAGGGCATTAGGGTGAAAAGATCAATGAATCTAGATGAAATCTAAGAGAGAATGTGAGTTTTAGAAAGAGAAACTCAAGAACTTGGTTTTTGGAAAGTTTTAGAGAGAAAGAGAAATGAAAAAGTGATTCAAAACATCATCTTCACGGACTATTATATACGTAATCCACTCGAGGGTGGAAAGTAACGCTCGAGCATTAGATACAAAGGCCGGCTCAAGCGTGAAAAATGGCACTCGAGTGTAGAATACGCACTTCCAGTATATTTGCAGATAAAGGACCCCACTCGAGCGTGGAACTGGATGCTCGAGCGTCCGATGCACTCTCCCAATATTTGCAGACCTGCAAAAAGAAATACTAAGAGTTGACAAATCTTGCTCGAGCTCAAGAATGGATGCTCGAGCGGTGGAGCAAAATTTGTGAAGCCCACTCGAGCGCAAGAATGCTCTCTCGAGCGCAAGAGCCAAAATATGGGCATCACAGGTTTGGAAAAATAAGCAATCAACCTGTTTCAAACGCACAATCACAACCCGATAACCAAAATAGAAGGGAGACAAGTGAAACAAGATATAAATAACCGTTCTAAACTATACCAACCCAAGTCCGGAATACAATAGATAACGGGTCAAAACCGGAATCGCTATAATGAAATTGTGAATCTTTTCCAAATTAAAAAGGTGAATTATACTAATAAAAAGTTATATAATTTTGATATAATTATATTGATTTTTTTGATAAAGTAAAAATAATTAAAATTAATGTAAATAATGTGATAGAAATAATGTATATAAGATGAGGAGGTTAAATATTATGTGACTTAAAATTTTAAACAAATCTAGTGTAATTATGCTAAAAATTATTAGACTTATTCTATTGTCTAAAAAAAAATTAAAAAAAAAGGAGACTTATTTATAAGTCCTATTTCGGACACTTATGTTATGTTAAGTTCTGTGTAATTTCTTATAGAGTCTCAAGTTCTATTTAGATAGGAATGTATTCCACAAGATCCTATGAGTTGTAAATAAATGGTATTAACATACCATTATACACTATAATGGCAAAACCATATATAGGAAATCGAATGTTACCATAGAAAGTAACGTTTTCACATTCAATTGAAAAAATCAAATAAGTTTGCGAAACGTAACGTGACACGTTACGTTACGTTTATGTAGGTGTCAAGTTACATTTATGTAGGTGTCACATTACGTTATGTTTATGTAGGTGTCATGTCACGTTACGTTACATTTATGTAGGTGTCACGTTACGTTGCGTTTATGTAGGTGTCACGTCATGTTACGTTTATGTAATGTCCCATCTGATATGGTCACGTTACGTTACGTTTATGTAGGTGTCACGTTACGTTTCGCAAACTTAATCTATGATAACATTTAATTTCCTATATATGGTTTTACCATTATTTATGATCTTAACAACTAATATTGAGGGTAAATGTGTCAACAAACTTCACACAGGACTTATGGGAACATAAGTTTTTTAGTAAGACCATATGTAACATAAGTCTCTCTAATAGGACTTATAAATAATTTTTCCTAAAAAAATGATATAATTTATTGGGGAAATTACCATTCAGGGGGTGTTTTTAAAAATTATCACATTAATGAAAAAAATTATAAATATAATTATTAATATTTATATTTTTTGTAATTATTTTGAAAATTTTCTTTGTGTAAAGGAAATTGTGACAAGTATGATTAATAATATTGTAACGCCCCGAAAATAATTCAACATAAACTACCCACATTAATTAACATTCACTAAGCCATCAAAATAAACCTCTCATCTTTACATAGTTAAAAAGAGAGTTTATACAAAAGTTTCGCATGTGGATATATATTCAATGGTAAAAATACACATGAATCTATAGCATGTGAAGCACCTAGTCTCAAAACAATAAAATGCCCTTAAGGGCTTACATCTTCCAAGACAATAGTCCGGTTACACAAAATGGTCTCTCGGACCCATACACGTTTAGCCCTTGGCTTTAAAAATTTTTCAACAAAAATAAGAGAGCTATTTACTCTTCACAAAAATATCCAGCCCTCAGTTCGGCGGGATCACCACATTTTTACCTGCACCAAAACCCATAGGGGTGAGCATAAAGCCCAGTAGAGAATTCCTTAACAAAGTATATACATTTATATGAGTTTTCCAAAATTGAATGTAAATGCAAATGCCATGCAATGCCATCTCAAGAATAATCACATGTCATGCTCTTCATAAAAAGTCACCATGTTTTCAACAATATTTTAAAGTCTCGTCAAGTTCAACTTCCAATTTTTATACAGCAGAGATAGTAAATACGACACTGGTAATCCCTAGGTTGGTATCTACAAGTAGGCTCTACGAGCTCTACCAATACCCCACTTTACCGGTTGTTAACCGGA
This sequence comes from Camellia sinensis, assembly GCF_055761805.1. Lineage (NCBI taxonomy): Eukaryota > Viridiplantae > Streptophyta > Magnoliopsida > Ericales > Theaceae > Camellia > Camellia sinensis. The sequence goes on from NC_138963.1 coordinate 150,855,130, forward strand.
AGGGAATTGGTACCTCCTCCGAGCCAGTTTTCGGTCTTTCACCCCGGACACTCAAGCCAACTTATCAATCTCATCTACACCGCCTAACCGGACTTACCAACGTATTTACCCCTTTAACATAACCATAGTTCTCATTATAATATAACCTTTCTCAATGTAAATGTTTTCCAACTCATGTCAAGATGTATAAAAAAATGACAAAATTTAAATAAGGATATGATGCAACAATTGATATCTCATAACATTTCTTCATTTACTTTCCTCCAATGCCATCACACAAAATAACCACATGCTCCACCGATGCTAATTAACACATAGCAATAGCTTCTCATCACGCACATTTCTTAACATTCTAGTCATTCCAAGACTATATGAAATTTCAAATATCAACTTCCAAGATTTCAATTCTCAAAATCTATGGTGCTCAACAATTATCATCTCACAGTTAAATATTTTTCATGCATCTAACGACAACTTAAAAGTAAATCCTCCATTTTCTTATATCAAGGAGATTACTACTTTTCTTACCAAAATGTGAACTCCACACTCACTCACCCATTTTAACACAAGAAAAGAAGTTTATTCCATAGATTTCCTATGTTTTCAAAAAGCCCCAATTTTCTAGGTTTTCACAAAAACCCTAACATTGTTCATCTCTTTTATAAAATCTCATCATACACTTCAATCTCAACCCATGTTGTCCAAAATTTCAAGAAGGTCTCTGAATGAACACAAGATAGAGTTTGTTCTACAAAAATCATCAATCCCTTGAGCCACAAACCCATTTTCAAAATTTCAAGGAGATCTTACAAAACCAACTAAAAACCTACATAAACATATATATAACTCAAAGGAAACCCTACCTTAAGCTTGATGAAGAGAGAGGAGATGAAACCCTAGAACCAAAAGATGGGAGAGCTTTGACTTCCACCATACCAAGTGAAGCTCTAGCGCTTGATCTTCAAGATTCGAGGGAGATGATGATGATCTTGACTCAAGATTTGCAAGAATCAAGGTGTTTTGGGTGTTTGAGAAGATTTTCTAGAGAGAAGGGGGAAAAAAATAGGGTTTAGAGTGAGAGAGTAATGTCTAAAATGAGTTACACATTCGGACCAAAAAGAGGAAAAAAAACAAAGTTTCGGGCTGCCCAGTTGGCCGCACGTGCGGCTCCCTTCCCCGCACATGCAGAGTGCCTCTCCCGTACGTGCGGCCTACACCCCCGCACGTGCGGTGCCCCCCTTCTGCACCTCACTTCGCACGAGCTTTTTAGACAGTGTGCAAACCCTTGCTGCCCAACCTTCACCGCACGTGCGACCCCCTCCCCGCACATGCGGCCTAGGGCCCCGCACGTGGGGCCCTGGCCCAGCAGCTTAGAAAATTCCTCTCCGCTCCTGGGCACTCCAGACCTGACCCCGCACTTCTCGGAAGAAAGAAACTTCAATACCGAATAAAGACGTGAATAGAAATCACATTGAGATAAACCCTCCAGACAACACAAACCCCAAACACCCAACAAGGCTCCAAATTAACCCGACACTCTATTAGGGTGAATTTAAGGTTAAACGGGAGAGAGAAAAACTAGAGACAGTCTCAGTCATCACAAATATTTTATAAATAAAGCATGCATCTAAGAAAGAAATCATATTAGTATATACGTATGTAATTCATTATGTCAATAAAAGTATTTTCTTTTATTTGAAAAATAGTTTCAAGCTTTTAATTCTGAAATATATTTAAAACATCAATATTAAAAATAAAAACATCATGCTTAAGATGACATTCAATATTAAGATTTTATTATTATTTTTTGAATCATCATCGTCTAGGGATTTTAATTTTTTTTTTTTTAGAAGTTATAAACTAAGAAATCAAAATTAAAAAAATTACATATTTGGGATTATTCAAATCAAGGTCGTCTTTTTTAAGGTGTGCCCCTAGCCAATCTAGATTAAGTTTCAATAGGTCTTACCTTCTGTTTCACTTAGCCGAACTAAGGGACTGTATTAGGTGTGCACATTACCGAATTAGAAAGCCTTAACCAATTACCGGGCTATAACTCGGGACCAAACCAGCTCTCTGATTTAATCCAAACTAAACCAAGAATGCTACACCCTAAGCTTCAACCGAGCTAGGAACCTTTCGTTCCGCTTAACCGAGCTGAAGTCCTTTGTCTCAACCGAGCTACGAACAGACCGTATAGTACGTAGCCGAGCAAAGACTCTATTTATTTTGCCTTTGATTCTTTTAGCACGGTCCAACGATCTCTACTTAACACTTTTCCTTTTCACTTTGCAGACTGACTTAGGTTGCCCAGGCACTCCTTTGAACGCTTCAACCGAGATACTGAACATCTTCTCAACACCGAGCTAATTTATACCTAATTTAAGTCCACATGGGTAAATATAGATTCTTAGTAAACTCTCCAGGAGCTATGGCCGAATTCTGAAGGGACTACAACATCCTTGATGATGTTCACCTTTGTTTAGCCGAACTAGACGCCACTCCTTGGGGTAGACTGGGCTTCGTTCCCTTCACCCTTCTTTCTATTGTAGAAACCGGGCTCCGATTCCCTGTACAGCCTCTTCTCTGTGAATTCCTCAGACAAACAAGATTTTGCCTTACCTAGCTTTCAACAAATTCATACCGAATAATAAATGGCATCGCCGAGCTAAACCGCCGACTTGGCCTTAATCTCGGTTTAGCCGAGCTATTTCACCAATATTCACTTGGCCAGAACGAAGATGGCTGGGTGTACTATTTAAGAATAAGAAGACGTCGCGAGAAGATAATAAAAAATACCCCAGACAAAGATGTAAATGATGATGACTTTTTCTGGGTCTCTGGTAACTTCGAAGATCAAGAAGCCCACATACCAGGAGACCGGATCAACTGGAATAAAGGAGTAGCCGGTATAATTACCTCGGCTTAGTTTTGTGCTTCCTTTACTCTGTTTATATGTTTTCGACCGTACTAACCGTTGTCTTTTTTCTTTATGCAGACTTGAACCATCTAAAGACCCAGTCTAGTTACACCAATCTAGACGCACTATGAGCCGCGCTACGATATCGCGATCGAGGTTGGGCCGAGCTACTCAACTTTGAGCCGACATATAGATACAGTAGTAGAAGGAAGACCAAGGTAACAGATTTTCTTCTGGAACCCTCTCCTGAACCTGACCCAACTCTTCCACAACGCAACCTTATCCCTTTAACTGCAGAACAAGAGATGGCCAAGAAGAGAGCAGTAAGGGCCCTCATTATCGAAACAAATCAGGGCGAGGTACCACAAGCCGGCCAAACACAAAGGGCCGTAGTAGCCCTTCCAACCGCCCAGCCTTCATCATCTCGGCCCAGCAAGCGTGCTCGGACTTCCACAACTGAGCCACGCCTTGTTGACGAGGATGAAACCTTGCTTTCCCAAACCACACCTCCGAGCCCAAACCTGAGCGCTCTGACTGAGCTAGCTCCTCTGAGTGGGTACCAAAGATTACCTACAAGAACCACACTGTTACTAGCACTGATTCAGTCATGGCAGACAAAGACCACTCTTTTGCCTTTAACCTTGCAAAAAGTGTGTGCCTGCCGCCTGACATGGAACACCACGATCACCTTACCGAGCTAAAAGTCATCTGCTCGGCCACAAAGTCAATGGTGTTGGTGAGTACTTTTCTTTTTGCTTTCTCATTTTGCGTATATGTTTACTCGGTTTTACTCAATTGTTTATCTCTTCTTTTGCAGGCCCTACAGAAGAATCACGTCACTCACAAGCGCGTGTTGGAACTTTGAAAGACCACAAGACAGGCCATGGCAAAGGCCAATGCTAAATCGGCCGAGCTAGAAGAGTCCAAGCAGAAGATGGCCGAGCTACAGACCGAAATAGCTCGACTCACCGGACTAGTCAACTCGGCCGAAGCAGATAAGCAGAAGGCTTCGGCCGTGCTGAAAGATAAATATCTGCGCAAGCTAGCCAAGCTCGAGGGAAAGAAGAATGCTAAGATTGCCCGGTTGGAGAGGAGTGTGGAAGATGCTAAAGACCGGGGTTACAAGGAGGGGGAAGCCACTTACATCCAACAATGCGAAGCTGCGAAAGACATATTCTTCAAATGTGGATGGAAGGCGGCTGTGGCGCAGCTCGGTCATAGCCAAGAGGCCGAGGTTTTCCTGAATCCTCCTCCACATTTTATACCGAGTTATATGGTGGAATACGCGAATGCAGTGCAACAAAAATTTCTTCAAGAAGGGAAGGACGATGAGGACCCTGCTCCTTAAGACAACGCCCAGCTCGGTCACCACTCTATCTCTCCCACTCCAGTGGTTTCCATCCCGCCTTCGCCTGTTGCGATCAATGTGGTGCCCTCGACCGAGCTCAACAAAGGTGTGCTTGCCACAACCGAGCTACCTTTAGGCGAAGCCCGGGTTGATTTGGACATCGATCTGGAAGATCTCTTTGCTTGATTTTGTATTTTTCTTCTTTTGGTATCAATGAAGTTTGTAACCAGGCTGAGGCCCCACCTTTTGTACTTCACGGTTGGAATGAAATCTTCAATTTTTTCATCTTTTTGCTCGGCTTATTCCATACCTGCACTTATTTTTTCAGCTAAAATTTGTATGAAGTTTACCTTTTCTGGCCGAGATACCTATCTCGGTCTTAACCTTGTAATCTGTTTGGCCATACCTGCCAACCACTCTTTAGCCTAGATTCTTATCTTGGCTAAAGAGTACTAAAAGTTGGTTATACCGGCCAACCACTCTTCAGCCTAGATCCTTATCTCGGCTGAAGAGTACTTAGAGTTGGTTATTCCAGCTAACCACTCTTCAGCCTAGATCCTTATCTCGGTTGAAGAGTACTTAGAGTTAGTTATTCCAACCAACCACTCTTTAGCCTAGATCCTTATCTCGGCTGAAGAGTACTTAGAGTTGGTTATTCCAGCCAACCACTCTTCAGCCTAGATCCTTATTTCGGCTGAAGAGTACTTAGAGTTGGTTATTCCAGCCAACCACTCTTCAGCCTAGATCCTTATCTCGGCTGAAGAGCAATAAGTGTTGGTTTTTCCAACCAACTTCCTGTAGCCTAGATCCTTATCTTCGGCTTAGGAGAAGTGTTGGTTTTTCCAACCAACCTCTTCAGCCTAGATCCTGATCTTGGCTAAAGAGAGCTCAAAGGTGGTTATTTCTGCCAACCTAGAGCGGAGTGTTTGGTTATTCCTGCCAAACGTCCTGCAGCCTAGATTCTTATCTTCGGCTTAGGAGAAGTGTTAGTTTTTTCAGCCAACCTCTTCAGCCTAAATCTTGATCTCGGCTGAAGAGAGCGCAAAGTTGGTTGTTCCGGCTAACTCTGCTTTCAATGCCCCTAGCTCACTAAAACAACTTTTACAGCAGAAAACAATTATACTGAAAAGAAACTACTTGTTTTATTGAAAAAGGAAAATTACAAGTACTTTAAAGAAAAGCTAAAAATAAAATAGTTTTAGATTGGCAGTGTTCCATGGCCTGGGAATGGCCTTGTTGTCTTCATCCTCCAAGTGGTATGCCCATTTTCTTGCTAATCTAACCACTTTGTAAGGCCTTTCCCAGTTTGTCCCTAACTTGCCATCTCCAGGTACCAGGGTGTTTCCCATTACTTTGCGCAGTACCCAATCTCCAATCTTGAATTGCCTCGGATGTACTATCTTGTTATATTTTCTGGATAACTCTTGCTGGTATGAGACGAGGTGAACCAGTGCTCTTTCTCTTCTTTCTTCCGCAAGGTCAAGTTCCAAGGCTATGGCTTCTCCATTTAACCCTGGGTTAAAATTTTCACTTCTGATGGTGGGGAGGCCAATTTCCAATGGGATTACTGCTTCCATGCCGTAGGCTAAGGAGAATGGCGTTTCTCCAATTGATCGCCGAGGTGTGGTACAGTAAGCCCATAAAACATGAGGAAACTCCTCAGCCCACTTTCCTTTTGCTTTCTCTAACCTTTTCTTCAATCCATCCAAGACAACTTTGTTTGATGCTTCCGCCTGGCTATTTGCTTGGGGGTATGCCGGTGTAGAGTTATAGAATTCTATCTTGTATTCTTCACAAAAGCCTCTAAAAATTTTGCCATCGAACTGAGTTCTGTTGTCTGATATAAGAGCCTTGGGTATGCCAAATCGGGTGATGATATTCTGCCAGACGAACTTCTTCACGTCTTTCTCTTTTATTGAGGCGAGTGCTTCTGTTTCCACCCATTTTGTAAAGTAGTTTGTTGCTGCAAGAAAGAACTTCCTGTTGCCGGGCGCCGTTAGAAATGGTCCTATTATGTCCAAACCCCACATTACGAAGGGCCATGGGCTAGTTAATGGTAAAAGTTCTCTGGCTAGTTGATGTATTTGGTGTGCGAACTACTGACGTTTCTCGCACTTCTTAACATATTTCTCTGAATCTGCTTGCATGTAAGGCCACCAATATCCTTGCGAAATTGCTCTGTAAGCCAACAATCTTCCTCCTTGGTGGCTTCCACATACGCTTTCGTGTATCTCGAACAAGAATGCTTCGACTTTGCTGGGATGAACACATTTCAGGTAAGGCCCTGTGAAAGATTTTTTGTAGAAGGCCATTGATGGGGAGAGCCAAAATCGCTGTGACTTTGCTCTTATTTTGTTGGCCTCTTTCTTGTCTTCGGGTAAGATGTCGTCTTTTAAGAACACGATAATGGGATCCATCCATGAAGGGCCTAGTTCGGCACAACATACCTCAGCTACTTCGGGTTCTTCAATGCTTAGTCTTGGTAGGAAGTTGATCAGTAATGGATGTGGGATGGATGTATCTGCCATCGAAGTGAAGCCTGCCAATTCGTCTGCTCTACTGTTTTCTTTCTGGCCAATCTGTTCTATCCGCACTACTTCGAATTTCATGATCTCCTTTCTGACTAACTCTTGGTACTTAGCCATCCTATCATCTTTTGCCTCGTACTCGCCTGAAATTTGGTTTACTACCAACTGGGAGTCACTGTAAACCATTAGCTTGGTGGCCTGCATGAAGAGTGCTGATTTTAGGCCTGCCAAGAGTGCTTCATACTCCGCCTCATTGTTTGATGCTGGGAAGCCAAGGTTGACTGCTTGTTCTACTACTAAGTCGTCTGGTGAAATGAGGACTATGCCAAGTCCTGCACCATGCCTATTGGATGCTCCATCCACGAAGAGCTTCCACATCTCTCCAACGAATAGCTTCCAGCAATTGGAGGGGTCGAATGATGTCTTGAGGTCATGAATGTTGCTTTCTTCCAAGTCCCTAGCTGCTGTAGGTGTTGTATCTTCACTATCAAACTGCCTCAAATCTCTGCTTTTTGATGAGGCCTCACTGAGAGTGGCTTGGTTTGCCTCTTCCATCTTTTCTTCAATCCGGTATGCCCTGGGCTGTGGCTGGCATCTGGGCACTTTCCTGTGGCACTTTTCATCCCTCTTTCTGTTGTACCAGTCAAGTCAACTGGGCAGATGTGATGACTTCCTAGTGTGAACTCTGCCACAAAGTCTGCCAAAGCTTGAGCTTTTATTGCGGTTCTGGGCTGAAACTTGATGTCAAACTGTCCTAATTCCACCGCCCACTTCAAGATTCGCCCAGAAAAGTTCGCCCTCTCAAACAAAGCTTTAAGGGGAAAAGCTATTAGGACGATTATAGTGTAGGCGTGGAAGTAATGCGACAGCTTCCTTGAGGCCATCATCAAGGCGAAGGCCAATTTTTCCAATGGTAAGTACCTGGTTTTTGCTTCCAGCAAAGTCTTGCTAACATAAAAGATGGGCAGGTGTTGGATTCCTTCCGCTCTGACCAACACTGCGCTGACTGCATGCTGTGAAATTGCCAGGTACAAAAAGAGCTTTTCTCCAGGTATTGGGGTTACTAGCAACGGTGGAGAAGACATGTACTCTTTTAAGCTTTCTAGGGCGCGGTCGCATTCTTCATCCCACTCAAACTTAGCCTTTAGTGCTTGGAAGAATGGTCGGTATCTGTCAGACGACCGACTTATGAATCGTTGAGTGCGGCTGCTAGGCCAGTGAGATGCTGCACCTCTTTGACTGTGTTGGGCCTCTCACGAACCTGGATTGCTTTGATTTGAGACGGGTCTGCTTCTATACCTCGGTTGGTCACCAGAAAGCCTAGGAATTTACCCGATCCTATGCCGAATGCACACTTGGATGCATTTAGGCACAACTTGTTCTTCTTCAGAATCTGGAACATCTCACCTACGTCCTTGAGATGGTCCTTCTCATCCTTGTTCTTGACCACCATGTCATCTATGTAAGCCTGCATTGTTCTGCCTAACAATGGTTCAAACATCTTGGTGACTATCCGTTGGCATGTTGCCCCTGTATTTTTTAGGCCAAAGGGCATGACCTTGTAACAATACAGTCCTCTAGGCGTTGTAAAGGATGTGACCTCCTGGTCTGGTTCATACATAGCGATCTGATGGTAACCTTTGTACGCATCAAGGAAGCTAAGTCGATTGTGTCCTGCCGTCAGGTCTACCAGTTGGTCTATCCGCGGTAGGGGAAAGCTGTCCTTTGGGCATGCCTTATTAACTGTTTTGTAGCTCACACAGACACGCCATTTTTCGTTCTTCTTTGGCACTACTACGGTATTGGAGATCCATCTGGGGTAGTGCACTTCTCTGATGGCTCCTGCCTCGAGCAAGTTTCCCACTTCTTCCGCTACTATCTCGGCATGGTGGAGTGCCGATCTACGAGTGCGCTGTATAACTGGTCTGGCAGTTGGATGGACGTTTAGTTGGTGACAGATGAAGTTTGGGTCAATGCCAGGCATGTCATACGGTGTCCAGGCAAACACTTCGATATTAGAGGTTAAGAATTCCACGACCTCTATTCTCTTAGTACTGGACAATGACGAGCCGAGTAAAAAGAACTTTTCTGAGTCTTTTTCATCTATCCTTACCTGTACCAAGTCTTCCACTGCCTTCTGTTTAGCTGCCTTGCCAACGTCCGCAAATAGTTTACTGCTTTCAGGTTCTTCCACCATCTGTACATAGCCTTTGGCAGCGCAGCTGTCATTTACTGTGACGGAGCACTGTTTTGACATAATTTGATCTCCAAAGACCTCTTCTATCACTCCGGCTTCGTTGGCGAACCGCAATACTTGATGGTAGGTTGACGCGACCGATCGCATAGCGTGCAACCATGCCCTCTCCAGGATTATGTCGTAGGTGGAAGGGACTTTCAATACCCAGAATTCCACCTGTTTTGTCATGGTTTCTGCTTTGACTGGGAGGATTATCTTTCTCACTGGCCATTCTGGCATTGAGTTGAATCCGATCAGGGGAGATGTTGCAGGTGCCAAGTCTTTGTCCTTCAGTTTCAGTTGTTTGAAGGCTTCATAATACATTATCTCACATGAGTTTCCTTGGCCAATTAAAATCCGTTTGACGTCGAAATCCTTGACGCGTAGAGTGACAATCAGTGCATCATTGTGAGGGCAGTATACCCTTGCCAAATCTTTGTCTGAGAAAGATATGACGTTTGTGGCCTCTGTTCTCCCCTTTTGATAGCAGGTTTTGCACTTAATACCTCCCTTAAGTGCTCAGCCTTTTTGATCATCCCCCTAAGCTCACATATCTGCTCAGGTTCGAATACTCCATGTATTACGTTAATCACGCCTTGAGGTGGGGCGTCGACCGGTATTCCGTTTAGGTTGTTGTGGTTCTGGAGGGCTCGCTGTGTCCCTCCTTCTATGTACTGGTCCAGGTGCCCCGTTGCCACTAACTCCTCTAAATGCTGCCTCAACGGAGTGTAATTTTCAGTGCGGTGTCCCTTTTCATCATAAAAGGTGCACCGGGACCTCTCGTCATAGTCTTTTTGTGCCTCTCCCAACTTTGCTAGCCATCGGACGAAAGGTTCATTGCGTATTTCACTGAGAATTCGGTAGATCGATTTTTTGAACACTGTGGTAATGGCAGTGCGAACTCTTAACCACCTTTTGTCTGGGTCCTCTCTGTTGGCCCACCTGCCTCACCCATTCCTACTTGGTCGTTCTACCGTGTTGACTTTTGCCGTAGTCTTTTTATTTGGCATTGCTGCTGTGCCAGATTTTGTTTTAGCACGGGTGCCATCCTCCTCTACGCGAATATGTTGGTGCACTTGCTCCATTAAGGCCTCCATCATGAGGGGTGGTGTCATAGTAATCAAGTCCCTCAACTTGTTTCCGACTGGCAGACCCCGTTTGTACTGTGCAATGGCGAGGTTTGTAGGGAAATCCCTAATTTGGTTGAAGGTCTCTCAGTAACAACTGTTGTAGGATCTCAGCGTCTCCTTGTCGCCCATGTCAATGGAGAGTAACTGGTCGATCTCCACTGGTGTTTTGGTGTTCGTCTTGAATCTACTCACGAACGCCTCCGCCAACTGTGCGCACGAGGCGATGCTGCCTTCAAGTAGCCTTTCGAACCAGGTTAAACCTAGGTCGCCCAGGCTGGATAGGAACAGGATGCACATCAAAGCCTCGTTCTGCCGGTATACTGCCATAACCTGGCGGAAGTGACTTAGGTGCATGTAGGGGTCTGTTTTCCCCTCATAAGTGGTGAATTTGGGCTGAAGAAAGCCCGAAGATAGTGGTGCGTTCTCAATTACTGGAACGAATGGCAAGCTTTGTAACCTTGCTAACGCTTTGTCTGTTGGTTCGTAAGCAAGGCGCAACATTGGCATTCCTACCTCGGCGCTCCCATGCGTCCGAGGTGCCAACCGCTGAAGGGCTGAAACTCTGCGCGGGTCACGCGCCCTGGCATCCTCCTTCTATCATGCCCTTTCTTCGAACACAGTTCGCAAGTTAGATGATCGAGGCAACTCCGTGTGCCTAGATGACTTCTGGTGCATGTACGAGGGCCGATAGGTGCTTCCCTCAGTATAAGACCTCTCAGTTCTCGTTCTCTCAGACCTGGAGTAACGAGTCCTAGAAGTCCTTGATTGAGTGTTGCTCGTTCTAAGGCGCCTACTCTCTACTTGCGATGGTGTGGTATGCCTACCACGATCTCCCGAGTAGCGAGGGGGCGTATTGCTTTTGCGCCCCTCTCCTGTCGCCACCCATTTTCCTTTTATCTGGCGCTTCATTGACTCCATGTCCGCCGCCATCCTTCGTATCAACTCGTCCTGCTCCTTCACGCAATCTTCCAGAACTTGAGGGTCTATCCTCCGCCTCTATCTTTCAGGACTTTGTGAGTGACGAGGGCTGTTAGCCCGCCTCTCCCTTGTGTCCCTCCGGGGGTTCTGTCGCTGGGGTTCTAAATCCGCCATGGGAGGGATAAAAGGCAAGCCTTCGCGCCTTCCACCCCCCTCCGGGGTTTGCCCGTCGATAGCTGATTGCGGCAAGTCTTCATTGTGCACCATTGCTTCCAACTAGCAAGGAAAACTTGATCAAGAAGTTTTTTTCTTTCTGGACTTCCCACAGACGGCGCCAATTGTACGAGCACGAAATTACCTTCTCGTATAATCCTGTTGATCAAGTCTGCGCTCCTCCAAACGTCGTCGCATTACTCCCTGAAAACACAAACGTGAGCTAGCCGGCGGGTGTGTGCCGGATACCTCTCCGATGCCTAAGTCAGCAAAATAGGCAAAAGCTCTGTGTATTCGAGAGTCAAAGTTGTGTTACCTCTCCATAGGTGATGTTGTGAGCTTTTATAGGTTCCAAATAGCACAATCCTAGTAGGACTCTTATTCCTCCATATAGAGTCCTCCTAGGAATCATACTCCTGAAAGATAATGTTTATCCTTCAACACCCCCCTCACTGCTTAAACCAAGTGAGATGGTTTTACCTCGGTAGTATCACAAAACGACTGAGCTATCACGGCCATGCTAAAGCGGCAGAAACGACCAAGCTCCAACTAGCTCGGTTCTTCCCTTCATTGGTTGTACCTCGGTTTGGTATACTCCAACTGGGTTAACAACTTAAGACCAAGCTAGCAATGTACAATGACGTAATTATCTCACCGCAACTACGTGTGAATCTTAGCTCGGTTCGGACCTCAACTAGGCCAAATCAGTTAGCCTTTAGATCAAGTTATATCATTTCTTACCCCGGCCCATTGCGTGGCCCAACTCCACAAAGAAGGCAATTTCCTTAGCTCGGCCCAATTGATTTATAAATTACCCTCTCATATACTTTTATGAAAATAAAAGTTACTACTATAAATGATAAATGCATTTGAGTCTAGAGAACCATCTATGAGAGTAGAATGTCAAAGGTTTGGTGTAAATTATTCCAAAAAGTTAGGTGTATGCTAAATCCACCTACACCACAACACACCTCTTCTAAATCCTTCTTTCTATCATCACATTATCAAACCCCAAAATCTATGAAACTCATTCCGGCGAATTCCCTATTTTATTTTCTTATTTTATATAATGTTGTATGAGAATAAACACATAAAAATGATAATTTAAAAATTATGTATTTATGTATCAAAATTTTAAAAAAAAATCATAAAATCTTTTAATTGGTGAAAAAAATTATAAATTTTGATACGATAATACATTATTTTTAACTTATCGTTTTTCATGTCAGACAAACAATTTGAGACAAAAAGAGCATAAGATAGAAACAATATTTGATCGTTTGACATATACCATCTACACCTTGATATATTGGTGAAAATAAAAAATGCATACATATCAATTGATTTTTGAGGGAGTTACGGGCCGGTCCTTTGGACCGGACTTAATTCCTAGAAAGTCCTGACCCAAAATAATTTAACACATCTTCTATTTTTACCCCTTACATTCAGTTGAGTGATTTTATCCTAAACCCAAACACATCCCTATCTCTCTCTCTCCCTCCTATTTCTGACACCAGCACACCATTTCCTCCTCTTCTATCACCAATCATCATCTCCTTCTCCTTCATTGCCATCACCGTTGCTCCTCCCTCATCATTCATCTACTAGCTTCAACACCATAATCCTCCATCATCGATCTACCATCTTCGAGATCGTCATTGCCACCATCTTCATCCATTACCATTCTACCATCTTCAACATCATCGTTGCCACCATTTTCCTCCATCACCGGTTTGGGATGCAAAGTGTCCAATCAGTACATTGAAAGGTGTTGTTGATCTTCTACAGATGTGTAACTGATCTGATAAATTTGTTACTCAATTCAATGATAAATTTGTTACTTAATTTATGAATGATAAATTTGTTACTTAATTTGTTACTTAATTCAGTGATAAATTTGTTGTGATACCCCATCTTTCTCTCTCAAATCAAGTCTACTATTTGTAAATTTTTTAATAAATTCATCAGTGATAAATTTATCACTGGTTTAAGCAAATTTATCACTGATTTAAACAATAAAGAGCTCTGAACTCATCAATGTCGACACACCCATCTCCATTCATGTTGATTTTCTTGATCTCTCTCAGATCTAACATAATCTCTCTCAAATCCAAGAGCCACAAAGACAGTTTTCATGTTCACCAACACCAATGAATTCATCAATGGCTCTGAAACTCGTCAATGTCGACACACCCCATCTTCATTCATGTCGATTTTCTTAATCTCTCTCAAATCCAAAGGCCACAAAGGTAGTTCTCATGTTCACCAACACCACTAATTCATCAATGGCTCTGGCAGTATAATAGCAGGGGCAAAATCAGGATAAAATAAATATAACAGGACTTCCTGGTGCATGAGATAGAAACTTGGGACCTAATGAGTAATAGATTCAATTATTAGAACCGGCTGGTAAAAAACCCTTGGTTTTTATTAGGCTGCAAATTATTTTTGCGAGTGTTGGCATCAAAATAGCCCTAAACCTACTTGGTTAAGCCTAAATAATTTAGGCATAATTTAGGCTAAAGGTATGATGTCAATCCATTTAGATCATATTTGTTTGGACAAACTGAATTATATGAGATTAATTACCAAACCCCATTAAATTGCGTTCCATATCACATATTTAAATTGGTATTGCATTATGAAAAGAGATTAAAAATCATATCCAATACAAACATGGCCTTAGGGCCTACACTCGCACAAATATGGATTGGGTCGAATGGTTTGGGCTAAAAATTAGTCCAGTATGGTTTGGGCCTTGGGCCTACTCTAATAAATTAAATTTTGATATTTTAATTTTATTAATTTAAATTTCAAATTTTGAACTCGAAAATAATTCTAATTCTAAACGGATTAATGATTCATTCACATAATTTTTACTTTCGAATCCCTTCAAATTTAGGGAGAATTTTTGGAAACAAAATTATGTAGATGTAGCGGTGCCATTCTAAATATCGTTTTGGTTCATCTCGGCCTAAAGAGAGTAATGGTTGAAGATTTGTTTGAGAATTGGCTTTTTAAGTAAGTTTAAAAAACCGTAAAAGATAAAAAATAATAATTTAATAATTTTATTTTTTTAATTAAAATATTTGCTTCCCAAATATCTTTTGAATTTTTTTAACATGTATCATTAGCTTATTTGTTATTTTAAATTGATATAAAAGCCAAAGACGGATCCACTTATCACTATAGGGTACGAAAGTATGTTTGAAGACGCAAATTCTCAATTTTTTTTTATTATTTTAAATTTTCTAGTATAATATATAATATTTTTCAAATTTTTGGGGGGTGCAATCGCTATCATCCGCATCTCCTAGATCCGTCCTTGATAAAAGGACCCCGTCCGAAGTGAGATTTTTTAGCTAAAATGGTTAAAAAGTAGAAACTGCCAATCATATCACTATTTTTATTTTTATTTTTACGTGTCTTTTTATAAAAAATTAATTAAAAAAATCAACTAAAGTAACCAATTTCCAAATCTGCTCAAAATGAAAATCATTTTTAACAGATTAACCCTCATTCCATTCTCAAACCCTTCTCTAGTCCTTGTAATGGCTCTTTTATCTCCTCTACTCTGGCCTTGCACTGTGTTTCTTAGATCAATAATACTTCGTAGCTCGAAAATCTTTTGGCTCGAATAGCTCGATTGCCCAAAACGACGTCGTTTTGGGCAGTTTTTTTTTTTCCCTATTAGATCTCTGAACGACAAACAGAGGGACGAAGAAACGGGAAGAGAAAGAGAGAGGAAGAGAAAAAGAAAGAGAGAGAAGAGAGAAGAAAGAGATAAAAGAGAGAGAGCTCCACCATCACCACTGCTCGATAGCCCTTGGATTTGAGCAACCAAAGACTCCACTGAGTTTGTTCTTCTTCTTCTTCTTCTTCTTCTTCTTCTTCTTCTTTCAGAGTTTGAAATCGATCAATTTGATCGAAATTGATGAATATGGATTTCACAAAATCAATGGATGTTGATGGTGGTGATGTTGCTGATGATGATGATGATGATGATGATGATGAAGATGTTGTTGTTGATGAATTTTACAAAATCGATGGATGTTGATGATGATGATGTTGTTGATGATGATGATGTTGATGAAGATATCGTTGATAATGATGTTGATGTAGATGTTGTTGTTGTTGATGATGATGTGTTGATGAAGATGTTGTTGTTGATGATGATGTGTATCTCTCTCTCTCTCTGTTCTCCAGCTCCCTCTTCTTTCTTTCTTGTCTCTTCTTATTCTTCATATTCATCTTCATCTTCATTTTCTTCATCTTCAGAGAGAAAAGAGAAAGGAAAAAGAAAATAAAAAAATCCAAAACGACGTCATTTTAAAATCAGACTATTTGAATTTTATTATTTTCGAGTTACCGATTGAAACTGTTACATTGACAAAGCTCGAAGTACCAAGTGTGATCGGAGAGTGGAAGACGGCGATCTCACGAGTCTAATCACGATTTCCAACTTCCCACTCTTCTATGATTTTGTATCTCTATTTATTTACACAACACATATCATTCCATATACAAAATATATGAATTTTTTTTTTTTTTTTTTTTTGATCGGCTACAAAATATATGAATTGAATGCTAACAAATATGACTTTGAGGGATTCAAGCAATTGCATGAGGTTTGACCCTCTGGAATGGCTGGAAAAAGGGGGGCGGATTTGTTGGGATTTGACCCCTTTTTTATTATTTTTTTATATTAAAAATAGAAAAAATAATATGAAAATTTATAATATATGCTTTTTATTTTTTAACTAAAAATTTTTCTCTCCAAACAAAGTCAAATTAATTTTAATCATCATAGCAATTGTAGCCATTCTACTGCAAATTTCACAAGGAATTTCTCTCTTTCAACGAAATATTTAAATTGTGTTTAGTTCATGAATTTAGATAAAAATTTAAATTAAAAAAAAAGAGAAAAAATGCGTAAAAAATGTGTGAAATATAATTATATTTTATTCACATTTTACCTATTATTTCTATTTTCTTTTCTAAATTTCTATTCAAATTCATAAACCAAACACAATTTTAGTTAATTTATTAATTTATAAAAATTAAAAGCAATACATATGTATATATATTTATATTCAACCACCCAAAAAATATAATTAGCTGATCTTGATCCTAACCAAGCAAAGAATTTGCTAACTCTTAATAAGATTTGCATGGTGTATCTTTGCGTGGAAAAAAAAAATGAGAAATTAAGGTCACAACATCTAATTAAGCAATTATCTCATCATCCCTCCAAGTCCTGATTTTGATCTCGATTATGTTCTTCTCACCCACTTCTACAACGTTACAACATTCACTTCTTCCAATCTACAAGAGAGAGAAAAAGAAAGAGTAAATAATTATAACTCGTTCATGATGGAGAGATTGGATAGATAAGTAAACATGTCTTTTTCATATGATAGATTAAATTGTTTTATTTATAAAAAAAATATTATCTTGATTTGACTCAATAGGGGTAAATTAATTTGCTTCCCAAATATAATTATTTTTCTTTTATGTAAAATTCTAAAAATACTCCCTTCTGTTGTTATTGGTTTTGAATGGCATTCAAGTTAAGAATTAAAGTGTAATAGATCGTATATTTCAATAATCAAAATTAAAAATGGAGAACTAAAGTATAACAAACCGCATATATATGAAACATGTTTCAAACTCACCTCAGGGAGCTTTGTCGCCAGCGAGAAAACCCGAACTTTGGAGATAGAATCAGCAGAACGACTCCCACTCAATGAACAAGTTGGTAAACCCCGTGGCTTGGATCGAACATAAGTCATTACAATTTGGTTGTGCCCTTCAAAACTATCAATGGAACTATCAATGGATTCGAAGAAGAATACATGAGGAGCTTCACACGAATCAACAAAAGGCGGCCACCGTGTGTTGAAAATGTAGTATGGTCGGTGTTTGAGATCTAACCATGGCAAAAATGTCTCAAGTGGTCTCTTCAAAACACTTCTTGGCAACACTTTCTCATAAATATGGGCAGAGTAGCCCCATGAAATGGAAAAAGACCAGTTGGTTTGTTTTTGGTAGCAGATGGTTTGTTGCAGCATACGGGACTGGTCGGTTTTCGCAGCTTTCATGAGGTGGTTTGCAGATTGGGAACGGTTCATGGTGGGAAAGATAGGTTCTATCTGGTCAAAATGGTGGAGGGAGAGTATTGGAGATTGTGGATGGGATGACAAAAAACCTGATATATCGTAGATCAATCTGCATTGTATTACTCCGCAACTTTTTGACTTTTTAAATAATTTTTTAAATTTTTTTTCTAATTTTGTTTTTATATTTTTAACTTTAAAATTATGTTTCCAAATGAGACCTTAGCTAGTGAATGTAAAAAATTAGGACTTACCTGATGAATCCCTCTCTCAGCAGATAGAGGAACTCCCAACTCATCTACACAGTACTGAGTAATCAGATCTGCTGAGTTCAAATATGGATATCTTCTTAGACACCCTTCTAAATCTTTCACCATTGCTGCAACAAGAGGATAACTCAAAGCAAATCCAGCTCCACCAAATCCTTGATCAAATGAGAACCAAATATTTGACATAAAAAACTCTGAATGTCCCCCAATGTAAACATACTTATTGTGATCACATTTTTCCAAAACATCAACCCAATTGTCCACAAAAAAGAGAGAATCGTCATCCCCCATCACATACCACCTCACCCCCTCATCACCCTCCCTAAACAACTTGCATGCACCATGCGAACCATGATTGGAGCGACATGCTTTGACTCTTCCACAATTTTGGATATGTCATTGGACACGCGAAGAGGAGGAGAAAAGGGCGGCCAGGGAGGAGGTCATCGGTGGGGTGTGTGTCGAGGAAGAGGTATCCACGTGTTGTGTTGGGGCGCCACCATGACTCGGTGTAGGCCTTTCGATGTCTCCATGCATTGACAGATCCTACAATGCCAAAAACAAGGTGGTTAAGGTTGGTGGGAGAGGAATGATTGGTATGAGTGAGGCTATTAAGTTGTTGAGAAGGTGGTGATGCTGGCCATATGTGTTGGAAGGGGGTGAAGAATTCGGAAGATGGGCAGCTGGATTGGCTGAAAAATAACAGGTATGCTAAGTAGAGGACTAGTCCTGAAATACCAAGAATTTTGCATAGGTTAACAGCAAAATTATTGTTGGCTTTTTGGCTTTTCGAAGGGTATTTTTGTGAATGTGAGCGTGCCAGCAAGGATCAATCAGTCCTTACAGAAATTGTGATTGCCAACCAATTATCAGACGATTGTGTTTTAGTTCTTTTCAGCCTCAATGAAGAGGACTTTTACTGGTGGCTTGACTTAGGAGAAATTAAGAGAAATAACAGTGATATGAAGAACAATTGAAGTATTTCATAAAAATGAACACTTACAATGGTCCGAACTCAGCCTCGGAGAGGTTTACAACAGCAATCTACTTGAATCTACTTGAAGCTACTCCTATGAATCGAAGTGCAGTGCGGGTATTTAAAGTACAGGTATTTAAAGAACAGGTATTTAAAGACTGGAAATGTAAAAGACTGGAAAAGAAAATATATGAAGTAAATGACTGATTTGTATGATCTGAGTTCATCCTCTTTTCTGGGGGCTGCCCTGCTATTTATACTCGTCAGTGATGACCTTCGAACTGCACTTCGAACCGTCGAACTGCTCCTCCATGATCGCTGATCATGCTTCCTTAAAAGTAGCTCCAGTACGCCATTACTGGCAGTTGAGCTTCCCTCTTGTACTGGAATTTGAATATGAGTAACCGTTTGAAGATATGTCATCTTGCATCCCATTATTGATCTAGTGTTACTCAGATCATGTGAGGACCAATATTTATTGCCACGTGTACGATCAGGATTAAAGGCTTGAATAACCTTCCTTTATTACCCTTACTCTGTCACGTGTCGAACTGTAACTGGCTTTTACAAAATATGTAGCCAACATTACCCCCCGCACTAATATACCCAATACTTGGTGATATTAGTGGATTACAGTTTTCCCGCGCCTCTAGATCGTGTATGGAGTCCAAATTCTGGAAATACAACCGTCATCCATTTGGTGATCATTTGCATTAATTCGTTGAACATCCCAATACCTTAGTATTCGAACAGGCTATGGCTGCATCAACTGACCAAGCATATGAAGAGCCTTTGAGTGATGTTATTCCTCCTCGAAAGAATCTCCACGCATTCATTAGCCACCTTTACCCGCCCTTCTCTATTCAGGTAATGGAGGCTTTTGCAGATTATAAACCTTTGGACTATGAACACATTGCCTTTAATCCCTTGGTTTACAAACTTACAGATACAAAGAGTTCTTCCCCTAAGCTCCCTTTGTATTCTGACCGAACTACCCTCGAGCCTTTGCTTCGACAAGTTGCAAATATGGATCTAGGAAACTCTTCCTCACAGACCTCTGCATGGGATGAAACTGTGACCTCTTCATCTTCTGGGGCTTCTGGCTGGACAAGCTGGTCAACTCCTGAGACTTATGATTTAAGGGAACGAATCAATCACCATTTTGTTGAGTTTACTGACCCCTTGGAGTTTCCCTCCTACGCTCGAAGCTCAGTGGTCTACCCTTACGTGCCCATTGACCTTCGACGTAGCTTGGAGGAGAATCTGCTTGTGGCTTGGTATACTTCTTCCATGCCTACGAAGATAATGCACCCTGCCCAACGTCCAGAAGAAGCACAAGGGTACACCCCTTCATTCTTAGCCAAAAAGGCGAAGATTTGTTCTTCTGATTGGCTTGACTACATCAATGCCTTTGTTCCCTCTGCTCCCGTGCTATCTCCCATAATAGAAGCATCCACACCTTCTTCTACATCTGCATCTTCTGAGATAGAAGCACCTGCTCCTTCTCCTTTGTCTTCTGAAGCAGAACCATCTTCTCCTTCTCCTTCTCCTTCTCCCATCCTTTCCTGGACAGAGAAACTAAGACTTGCCCTTCCAATGGACAAAGTTTTTCCACCTTACCAACCTCCGTCACCCCCTTCTCCAGCCGAGCGAAAGCAAGCTCAACTTTTGCTCGCGGCTTTCTCTCACCTGCCCTTCAATGTTCTTGAGGATGACATTCCTCTTAAGAACTTTCAATGGGCTTGTGATATCCTGACTAGGGGTCATGTCCTCAACCCTCTTGCTCAAGCAGAGCTCCATTTGTTTTTGGACCAACTCCCAGTGCTCCTCTACTGGCATCAGAATTCTAAGATCACTATCCAAAATCTGGATCAACTTTTATCTCTTCGAATTCATGCCCAGTATGAAGCAGAGAATTTCATCGAAGAGTTTGATGACTTCAGGAATAAAGATTCTGTGTACTGGGATGATTTGGTTATAGATGAATTGGAACAAAAATCGAGGGAAGAGGCTTTCGAAGCAAAGGCTGAAGAACTCTATTATGAAGTGAGAGCTCATCAGCTTATGCAATCAACTTTAGAAGAGATAGAAGAAATAATAAAGAAAGAACAGAAATTTATTGACCATTGCTGGACAAAATTTCATGACCTTGTTATTTATTCTATTCCTTATTTTTATGAGCTTGAATTTGTACCCAGATAGGGTTACTTAATGTAATCATCTTGGCTTTAATATAAACAAAGTCTTTCTATACTTAACACTGTTTGACTCTGTTTCCTTTCATCTCTAAAAGCTAACTCATAACTTCGAATTGAACAATTTCATCCTTCGAATCAACTGTTTAATGAAGTACTAAAAAAACCAATCATGTCTTTTTCCAATTCATGGAGTAAAATTGACAATTCTGGCAGATATTATTTTAGTACGTCGATTTCAATGACTTTACTTCCTCAACACTAACTGTAACCAATATATGGTCATGGTTGATAAAGCCAATCAATTTTAAACTGATCTCTTTTGGCTTCGAAGGGCAACCTATGGCAATTCCCTCTTGCTCATACAGAAACCAGTGATTGGTCTTGGATGTTTCGAACAGTGCCCGTCTTCCTTAAAGAGTCCTAGGGTTTGCTTCGAATGTTGTCATTTTGACTGATAACCTTCAAACAGGTCTTTAGATTTTTGAAGTAGACCAATACTTTGAGCATTCAGGCATTTTTAAGCATGTAGTATGCTCTGAACAGCATTTCTCATACTCAGAGAATACTAGGGTTTGCTTCGAAGGTCGTTACTTTGATTCATAACCCCTAAACAGACCCATGATCAAGCAATTTAGCACCTTTAAGCATATACTAGGCTTCGAAGCCGACTTATGTATTTCGAAGCCGTTGTTATTTGATTTTTTGACGCCAAGATCTTGTTTTCGAAGCCAAATATTTCATTTCAAAGCTGGCCCCAATCCCCGGAATAAGCTTTTCCCTCCAAAAATTATCAATTTGGAAGAAATTCCTCGCATTCGTACTTTTAGTACTTAACGACTTACAGGGTATAATTTTGGACACAAAGGTTTTAAAACCCTCTCGCTTCGTGTTCCGAAATCTCTTGCCTTTTACAAACCCTTCTCTCTACTGGTTCTTCTTTGCTTCGGTCTTCATCTTCTGAAGAGTGCATTATCAATGGCTTCTTCTTCGCAAAAAGTGCCAGTCCCAGAGCGCGTAAGCTCATCTTTAGCTTTGAAGAGGCTTATTGACGCAGAATGTGAGAAGTACAAGGCTGGAGAGAAAAGTGCTATCGATGGGTGTATCTTCGTCCCTCGCCATCATGAGCAGCAGGACTACGTGCTCGGACCAATTTTCAAGGAAGTCCTTACTGAGCTCCCAACTTTTTATCCGCGTCTGGTGGACCAACGTCTCCTTTATGAAGGTGGCCTTGACTGGAAGAACTGGAAAAGCAATCGTCCTCATCGATGCTGGCCTACGGTAAGACCGGAATGGCAAGAATGGTATGATCGGATCATTCCTGCTAAAACAATGGATCTCCAAGAGCTCTGCCTCCTTGATGCCCTTCGATTATCTAGGGTAACTATTTGGAGGACCCTTTCCTAGTTCCTACTGCTTTGTGCTTTTGGAACCCCGTCTTCAATTTCTTTCAATTCAGATGTGGGATGATGGCCCCCACTGTTCTTGATATTTGCCATCTATTAGGAGTCTCCCCTATTGGTACCCCCATTACACCAGATTTTCCTGACTTGGCAGTCCCTTTCTCCCTCCCCTCTCTTAATTCATCTTACAGTGATTTTGTTAGAGCCGAGAACAAAAGAGTGGGTCCAGTAACTGATAGGGAATTCTTTTCCTTTTTATTATATTGGCTTTGCAAATTTCTTTTTTGCACCTCCTCCCAAAGAATCATGCCTGAATTTGCCCCTCTTGCCAAAGCCTTAGTTTTGCAGAAAAGAGTAGCCTTAGCCCCATACATTCTGGGCCATGTATATAGAGTTTGTTCCCTCTTTTGTGAGAAACCCTTAGATGCTAGTCAAGGGGGACCATTTTGGATCCTTCAGCTTTGGCTCTTTGCCTATTTTACTGAACTACAAACCAAATGCCTTAAATTTTCTGGGCTACACTCTCTCACTCATGGCATAAAACTAGCCAATGCTTCACTTTATCCAGCTACTTTTGCTTTTTATTTCTCCTTCTTTCATCAACTACCAGCTGCTCTTCCTGATCATCGTTTCCGTCCCTTCGAAGCTAACATAGGTCCAGCCTGGTTGAATCACTTCCTCAGTGACAGGCTCTGTGCCTTGCCTATTCATAAAGGCATGTGGGCTTCCCTACTGATCCCCAGAGAACTGTTTATTGGGACCACCAACCCCAGAGCCTATAAATGCATAGCTGAGCCTTATTGTCCTGCTCAATTTGCTAGACAATTTGGCCTCACACAAGGAGTTCCAATACCTCTCTGCAGCAACACCAACCTAACTCTGACCAAGAGAGATTTGAAGGTTCGAAAGTCAAGGCTAGAAGAGGCAACCTTCAAGTTTATGGATGATCTGGCCACTTTTGAGTACATCCCTTTCATACATCAAGGCACCTTTTTGAAAAGATATCAGAGTTGGTGGGTGAATAATATGGAAGTTTATTTAGTTGAAGGTGATCAGAAACAAAAGAAGCGGAGACTGCTTGAGCCCTCGATGAGGAGGAAAAGGGTGATTGATTTGTCCCAAGAAGAGACAACTACTAAGGAAGTAAAGGAGGAGGTTATTTTTAAGGAATCTGAA
This sequence comes from Camellia sinensis, assembly GCF_055761805.1. Classification (NCBI taxonomy): domain Eukaryota; kingdom Viridiplantae; phylum Streptophyta; class Magnoliopsida; order Ericales; family Theaceae; genus Camellia; species Camellia sinensis. The sequence goes on from NC_138963.1 coordinate 150,878,558, forward strand.
CCTCAGGCTGAAGGAGCTGAGAAAACAGTTGAGGAACAGACAAGGCCAATTCAAAGAAAAAAGAGAAGAAAGATTACTGTCTCTTCTTCTGAGTTTAATATCTCCCCTTCCAACTTTGATGAGGATTCTGATTCTGAGACAATTGCCCAAGCAATAGGAAAGAGAAGGAAAATGACTACTTCAACTACTGCCTTGATTGAAGATCCTCTCCATGAGGCAGCCGCCAAGGTCGTGGAACAAAAACATTCCAAAGCCATAGTCGTCTTTGAAAGGGCTGAGAAAAGACGGCAACAACAAATTTTAAGAGAGAGAGCTGTTGCTGCTGATGCATTGCGAAGGGAACTAGCCAGAAAACAACGGACTGCTGGACACTATTCTCTCCGCAGTTCTCCCATTAGTACCAGTGCCTTTGGAACAAGTAATTTCTCTCATACCTCTGCTGTTTTTTGCTTTGTCAGCTTATGGTATTGAAGTTTAACAATGTTCTGCATTTCTTCCTTTTGCAGCGACAACTACTGCACTCACCTTTTCAATAAGGCCTTCCTCAATTTCGGTTGAGGTTGATCAAATGCAGAAAGTCAGGGTTGTTCAAATCGTACTTCCATTTCCAAAGCCCATATTTGGCGTACCTTCTTTAAGTCCCAGTATTCCTGCCTCTCTCTTTCTTGGATTAAAGCCATACCTCCCTTTTTTGGCTCGTAACCTACCTCAATCTATTTTTCCTTCGAGCCTTGCTCTTTCTCCATCCTTTGTAGAAAATCCAACTGCTACTCCATTCCCAATGGCAGTTGATTCTTCCACAGCAGACACTGGTAGCCCTTCAATTCATGGTTCATCACCAATGCCCACTTCCAGTCCCTCTTCTCTTGATTTGCTGGTGGCCAAGACCATAGAGGCTGCCAAAGATGCTCCATCCGTTTCTCCCATCCCTATGCAGCCCTTTGCGTCTTCCACTACAACACTCTCTATGCCCTTAATGTCAAGGGATGAGGTAGACATTTTTGAAGGAAGACTAGCTAGTCTCTTTGACACACCTTCTACCTCTCCCACCTCTACTGCTGAAGCTGAGCCATTAGCCTTGGCTAACTCCTTATTGGAAATCTTCGAGAGTTCCCCTTCCTCCAGTAACAAGCATTTTGTACCTTCAGTAGATTTGGACACATGCTTGCAACTGCTGACTTCCTTTTCAAGGATCCCCTTCGAGGCTCTACAAAGGCCTATCATCAGGAATGGGTTCCTTCAATGCTGTAACATTGCTGAGCAGTCTGCCATGAGTGTCTCAAGTCATCTATCTCAGGCTGCAGCTACTATTGATTTTTATCTCAACATTTGCCATGCTGCTAAGGCTGCGGATGATAAGCTGGCTAAGGACCAGAGCTTTGTTTCTCAAGTGCATACCGAAGTATCATCTCTGAAAGAACAACACTCTTCTGCCTCCCACTTTCGAGTCCAACTTCTGGAGAAGAAAGCTCAGCTCGAAGAGGAGTTAGCCGCAGTAAACCAAGCCTTGGTTCGAACTGATAAGAAACTGCACATCACCAATCAAGAGCTGGCTAATCGAAAAGAAGACATGGCTGCGGCTATCCAATTATTTCCTTCCCTTAGCAATAGGAAAGCTATTGTACAAAAACAACTAAAGCATTGTAATGATTTTTGGGCCAATTTGTGGCACAATGTACTTAATTCTTTATGAAAGCACAATATTTTGAATATTACTTGAACAAGCTTGTGTTTTTGCATATGGTGTTCACTCTATCCCTTGTGTTTCCCAAATGGTTGGAAAATAAGGTTTTAAATATCTGCCATTAATCTTTTTGGGATGTACATAACCATTCAAATTTCTTAAATGGTATGCTCCAAAAGGCAGAACCCTATGAATTTGGTATGGTCCTTCCCAATTAGGTGACCATTTGCCAAACTTATGGCTTTTAATCCCAATTGGGAGTATTGTCTTCCATACCAAATCACCTTCATCAAAGCCAATGTGTTTGACTTTCTTATTATAATTCTTGGCTGCTTTCTTCTTTTGGAAAAGAATGTTATTTAATGCCAAAATTCTGGCTTCATCTATGCCTTCTAATTCTAAGCACATACTTTGATGGTATTGCTCAGGATTCAATTGATCTTAACATCTTACTCTCAAAGATTTAACATTAATCTCAACTGGTAAGACTGCATCATGTCCATACACCAAGGCATAGGGAGTGACTCCGGTGCTTGACCTCGGTGAGGTTCTATATGCCCACAGAACATCCAATAATAGGTTATGCCAATCCCTGGGATTGTCATCCACAACCTTTTGTATTCCTGTTTTCAAAGACTTATTGGATGACTCAGCTTGACCATTAGCTTGTGCATAATAGGGTGTGGAATTAACAAGGCTAATTCCAAATTCTGCCACAAAAGCCTTCACCATCTTCCCATCAAACACAGTTCCATTATCAACTGTTATGGTTTGCGGGATGCCAAATCTATGGATCAAATCTTTAATAAAACCAATAACTTCTGTTTGGTCTACAGCCTTGTATGGCTTAGCTTCGACCCATTTAGTGAAGTAGTCAGTGGCCACTAGAATGAAACAATGATGCTTCGAAGAAGGTGGGTGTATTTTTCCTATCATATCCATAGCCCACCCTCTAAATGGCCAAGGCTTCACTACTGCATGTAGGTCAGTTATGGGCACGTGCCTTATTGTGCCATGCTTTTGACATGCCTGACACCCCTTTGCATATTCTATGCAGTCTTTAAGGATGGTTGGCCAATAATAGGAATGCCTTCGAAGCAACCATCTCATTTTTACACCAGGTTGATGAGCACCACAGATGCCTTCATGAACCTCAGCCATGGCTGTTAATGCTTCTTTCGGGCCTAGACATTCTAACAATAAGCCATCTCCCCCCCTTTTGTAGAGAGCATTACCATATATCATATATTGCATAGACTGCAATTTAACTTTTCTACTGGCCTTCGAAGATGGACCAGCCAAGTACTGCAGTATTGGATGCCTCCAATCTTGTTCTTGTAAGTCATTATGATTGACTTCCAAGATCACATTCCTTTTATTCAAAGGTTGAATTAATTTCTGATATGTTGTTTGGCTTATGTCCCGTTGGGTATTATCCCTTCTCTTGAAGTTCGAAGCCTTTTGAGCCACATCATTGGCTCTATTGTTCAAGAATCTTGGAACATGGGTTACATTTGCTATTTGAAACTGAGAAAGCAAATGTAATGCAACAACATAATATGGCAGGATACTTATGCTTTGACACTTGAAAATTCCTTTCACTTGGTTAACCACCAATTGAGAATCTCCAAATATGTCAACTGCATGTACTTGTAATCCAATAAGAATTTCTAATCCCACAATTAAGGCTTCATATTTAGCCTGGTTATTGGAACAGGTAGCTTCATCTACTCTAAAACCATGGGTAGTTTCTGTTCCTTGTGGAGACTTGATTACAATACCAATTCCAATTAATCCATTTGCTTTCGACCCATCGAACCACATTTGCCATGGCTCAACACTGGCCATACCAAGCTCCATTATCTCCTGGCTCTCTGTTTGAGATGGATGATCTGCCAAGAAATTGGCTAAGACCTGCCCTTTTACTGCCCTTTGAGGGACATATTCTAGATGAAATTCTGATAAGGCAAGCATCCATTTGCCAATTCTTCCCCTCAACATTGGTCTAGATAACATATATTTAACCAAATCTGTGGTTGCAATTACCAAGACAGTTGTAGGCAAAAGATAATATCTTAATTTTGTTGCAGCAAAATACAAAGCAAGACACAGTTTCTCAACAGCTGAATATTTACATTCACAAGAATTTAAAAACCTACTAAGGTAATAAATAGCTTGCTCCTTGCCTCCTTCATTGTCTTGGGCTAAGAAAGCTCCCAATGAATCCTCTGCTGCGGCTATGTACAACTTCAAGGGCTTGTTCCCCTTTGGTGGCATCAGCACTGGAGGGTTAGCCAAGTAGGCCTTGATACCTTCGAAAGCAATTTGATGCTCTGCTGTCCACACAAATTCCTCTTCATCTTTCAGCCTTAACAAGGAAGAAAATACTTTAGTTTTCCCTGCAGTGTTAGAAATGAACCTTCGAAGAAAGTTAACCTGCCCAAGGAACCTTTGTAATTCTTTCTTACTTGATGGGGGTTTGGCTTCAATGATTGCTTTGGCTTTATTCTGATCAATCTGTATTCCTTTCTTGTGAACAACATAGCCCAAGAAATTTCCAGATGATACACCAAAAGCACATTTAAGAGGATTAAGCTTTAATTTGAACTTCCTCATCCTTTCAAAAGCTGCTTCTAAGTGAAACAGGTGCTCTTCCATGGATTGGGAATTAACCACAATGTCATCAATATAACATTCCAGATATCCTCCAATAAGATCATGAAAGATAGTGTTCATGGCTCTTTGATATGTAGCTCCAGCATTCTTTAGACCAAATGGCATTTTAACCCATTCAAATGTGCCAATATTCCCAGGACATCTGAATGCTGTCTTGTGGATATCTTCCTCTGCAATGCAGATTTGGTTATAGCCGGAATGCCCATCCATCATTGACAAGACTTGGTGACCCACTGAACTGTCCACCAGCAAATCCACTATAGGCATAGGGTACTCATCTTTAGGAGTTGCCAGATTTAAATTTCTGAAATCGATACATACCCTCATTTTGCCATTCTTCTTGACTACAGGCACAATATTAGATAGCCACTCGACATACCTGGCTGTTCTAATAAAACCTGCCTTGAGGAGTCTAAGGATCTCTTCCTTGACCTTCTGAATTACTTCTGGACTCATCCTTCTTGGTTTCTGCTTATATGGCCTGAAATTAGGCTTCATAGGGAGCCTATGTTCCACTAATGACCTGTCCAATCCTGGTAGTTCATTATAAGACCATGCAAAGCAATCTTTGTATTTCTTCAGAACAACCAAAAGCTGGTTTCTGTCCAGAGCATTCAAACAAGCACTTACATAAGTGGGTTGTTGTACAGAACCTTCCCCTAGATTTACTTCTTCTAAAGGGTCTTGTGCATGAGAACTCCCTCTGGTTTCTGCTACCTTTGAAGTGATCTTCAAGCTTGGTTCTGCCCCCAGGTTCTTCAATTCAATATCTCTGCCCTCCTCTTCATAGACAAAATCTGTCCACAAGGCTTCCTCCTCCTGTATCTCCTGGACTTTTGTTTCAATGTCCAAGGCACAGTACTTACCAAGAGTCAAGACTCTAGCCTGTTGCTTCCGCTGTTTGCAGCCAATTATCATGGCCTCTCTCTCTTGCTCCTGAACTTTCTGGACTATTGCTTTTATGTCCAATATTGAAAATTTAATCAAAGCCAAGGATTTGGCTTCTTGTGGTTCCCCTCTTTGCCTATAACCAGGCGTCATTGTCATCTCTGAGGACAACCTCTTCATCAGCACTTTTTTGGACTAAGTGCTTCAGGTGTGTCACCTCCTCATCAGCCGTCACTTCGGCTGAATCATCATCTTTCATCAGTATACTGAGCGGCGACACTCCCTCAATATACAATTTAGCCTCCGCAAAGTCTGCACAGGCTATGAAGGGTTGAGGATCTGCATCGATTTCCTCTGTCTCTCCATTGCCTAAAGCCATCATGATTTTCTGATGTAAAGAAGAAGGCACACATTTGTTAGTGTGGATCCAGTCCCTTCCAAGCAAAGCATTATATTTAGCATCACTGTCGATTACGAAGAATGCTGTCATACAATCCCTGGTTCCCACACTTAAATTAATGGGTAGAATCCCCTGAGCCATTTGCTTATCTCCAGCAAAACCAGCAATGGTTGTGCTGGTTGGTATCAACCTGGGATTATTTTTCCCTAGTTTCTTCAAAGAAGATTTCGGGAGTAGGTTTACTGCTGCCCCATTATCTATCAGGACTCGGTTCAGCTGTATTCCATCAAAGAAAGCCTTGATGTACAAAGGCCTGACGTGCTGCGTCATCGAATCTGAGGGGTACTCGAATGGATACGATAGATTGATGCTTACCACTTCCTCACTTTCATATTCATCTTCCATCGGTGTAACCATTTCGAAGTTATCTTGCACCATGCTTGCTTGCGAGTCTTCACTAGAGATCTGAACTGGATCAGCTTCCTGCCCCTCTTGGTTTTCATCTCCAGCTTGGAATTCCTGTGGTAGTATGTGTACCATGTTCACTGAGACTGGGGGAAACGAGCCAAACTGGATGGCTGGCTGTACTTGTTCCCCCTCTTGGTTACTTTGGTCGACTCCCTCAGAAACATCCTGCATGATGCATTCTGGTATTTCATTGCTAACTGATCCCTTCGAAGGATCTTTCTCAAACGGCTCTTCAGTCAGAAACGTTTGCTCAGCCATGAAGGCTTCGAACATCTCTTCCTCCACGACCTCTTTCTTCTGGCTTACGCTACTCTCTTCTTCAGTCTCGCTATCTGTCTCCATCAGAGTCTTCTCCAATCCAACTAAACTAGACTTTTCTCTGGCTGTTAGTTCGGCATGAACCTTAGCCAATTGTTCTCGGCTGCAGACCACTTTGCTCTGTGGAACCGGCTTTGGAGCATGGTCTGACTTTGGGTTCTTCCTTCCTTCCGTTTTGACTGGTGAAGAATTTTCTTCACTTTCCTTCAGATCTTTCTGGTACTGGGTGTACCTGCGCTGAATTTTTCTCCTCTGTGATCTTGAGATGACTGGGACCATGTCTGGCTCCCTTGTCTTTGGGTGTTTAAGCAGCACCCAGTTATTCGGAGCCACCATAGGAGGCCTGATCATCCTGCCTTGGTTTACAACATCTCTTCGAACGGGCAATTCTCTAGGTTTGTTTTGCATTACAAACCAGTCTGGGACTCCAGGTACCCATGAACTTGCTGATTCAGACGCTGAACTGCCCTTTTCCACCTTCGAAGCCATCTTCAAAACTGGCCGTGAAAGTAAGTGCTTGTCTTCATGTTTTGAATCTGATTCAGACCTTCGATAAGGGTGACCATTTTCTGTCCTGCGAGAAACTGGTCTAGGGGGCCAATCTCTGGCTTTGATTCCATGAGCTGAACCCCTCTCCAGTTTTCTTTCAGAATGGTTACTCTCCATTCTATAATAGTTATGTGGCCTGGATTCATGCAAGAGCTTCTTGCCTTTGTCATGCATTCTGTTCACCACAGGCTCAACCACTGGTGATCTCTGCCTATCACTAGCCGGATACGGCCTTTTGTTGTAAGCATTGGTTGACTTAGGACGTCTCTGAACATCCCTATAGTATTGCTTCCCATCAGTTGGAAGCCCCTTCAACCACTTGTAACTGAGTCTGCACCTGGGGCACATTCTCTGCACCACCGCTGCTTCCAAGGAGTTGTCATCTAGTGTTTCTTCGTCAGATTGCTCCTCCTGATGTGAGAAACCTTGTCCAATAGCTGGTGGGTTTCTAGCCTCCTTCTTAGCAGTTATCTGGTTGGCAGTATGCATTTGCACGTTGACCTCTTCCAACTCTTGCAGAGATAGATTCTGGAAGTTTGGTACAACCACATTAGCTGTGCCTTCTCCAACTTCTGGAAACGGATCACTGTCAATTCCCATGGCTTTTTCTGTTTTAGCTGGGAACTTCAAACTTCCTTTCCGAATCTGTTCTTGGATCCTGTCTCGAAAAACAATGCAGTTTTTAGTCGAGTGAGACCAAGAATTATGCCATTTACAGTATACTTTTCCTTTCAGTTCATCTGGAGATGGTAGTTTTACTCCTTTTGGTAACTTAAGGAAATTAGCCGCGAGCAAATAATCAAAGATGTCATCTGCTTTTGTTAAATCGAAAGAGTATTTTCTGTGAAAGTCTTTCTTTTTAAACTGCTGGTCTATAGTTGTATCCTTATGAAGTAATGCTTCACAAATTACAGGTTCTTTGCCTACAATCTCTGCTGCATCTATTTCATAATTAGGATCTCTATAATATGTCTTATATGATGCATTATTTCGATCTTGTTCCTCTTCTAATAATGCTTCATATCGAGACACCTTATAGGTCAATTCGACCAAATCTCTGAATTCAGTTGAATCAAACTTCTTTCGAAGCCTGAATTCTAAACCATTTTGAGCCAATCTGACGAATTCTGGCTCTGGCAGGATGACTCTACATTTATTTCGAGCCCTTTTAAATCTGGCAATAAACTGAGTAGCCTTTTCTTCAGGCCTTTGACTCAATCTAGCCAAGTCTGCCATAGATACTTCTGGCTCTGATTGGAAGAATTGGGCATGAAACGCCTCTTCCATCTGTTGCCAATTTTGAATGGAGCCAGGTGTAAGGTTGATGTACCATACAAAAGCTCCCCCTATTAGGGAATTTGGAAATAATCTCAGTTTCATATAGTCATGGTTAGTAAATTCACCGCATTGAGTAGCAAACCTAGCAATATGTTCTATCGTTGATTGATTTCTAGTCCCATAAAAAAGGGTAAAATCTGGTATCCTGAATCCCCTTGGGTATTCATGTACCCTATCTACCCATTCTGGGTATGGTTTTCTGTATATAGGAGTCTGGACCCCCCGAGCCATTGGTCCCCATATCTCCCTAACAATATCAGCAATCTGGTCTCTAGGGACCATATTTTGTGCCTGCTGAACCACTACTGGAGGGGCAAACACAGGATTTGGTGGACAAACTTGTGCTTATGGTCCTCTTGGTCCATAAGGTGGTAAATTTGGGGCTGGTTGTCCTTGCGGTGCAGGTTGCTGTTGAGGGTATGGATAACCCCTTTGAGCATTACCTGCGAAAGGACCTGCAAAAGGTGCTGGAACAGGTGTTGTGTCTCTACCACTTGTAGGAAAACCCTCCAACCCCCCGGGTGTAAATTCGAATAAGGGATTAGTGTACCCCCTTGTGCCAGGTATGGCTTCGAACACGGGATTTGTAACCATTCTTATGCCAGTTTCTTGTATTTGGCCAGATCCACCAACTTGTGTGGCTTCATTATTAAGTACTGAGGCATTTTGGCCTGCTATAGGCCTTGAAATGGGTTCGTACCAAGACTGAGGTGATGGTCTTTCAAAGTTTTGGGTACTAGTTTGACCATTAGAATGTCCATTAACTTGCATAGGCTGTTTTTCTCTAGCCAATCTTTGTTGGGGGACATTTACAACTTCCTCCGTGTGTCTTGTGTTTGTTGGTTGGTGGTTATTCATTCGATCCAAAAAGGATGTTGCCCACCTTTCCATTGTGTTCATTAATTGTTGTCCCATGGCATCTACTAAACCATCCCATGGATTTGTTGGTTGAGTAAATGGCACAGTGGATGGTCCAATTCCTTGGTTTCATCCAATAATATGAATATATGGTTCTTGTCCAGAAGTACTGGTCTGTTCGACCATAGGTTCTGACAATATAGGAGTTTCCACAGGATGTGTTACCACATTATCCTCTGGATTTGGTATTTCTACCTCTCCTTCCACGCCTTCTTCCAAGCGTTTATTTTCTCCTTGTCGTCTTCTTCTAGCCATTTTTAATTAAGTCCCACCGGGCGTGCCAAAAATATATGTTGGCTTTTTGGCTTTTCGAAGGGTATTTTTGTGAATGTGAGCGTGCCAGCAAGGATCAATCAGTCCTTACAGAAATTGTGATTGCCAACCAATTATCAGACGATTGTGTTTTAGTTCTTTTCAGCCTCAATGAAGAGGACTTTTACTGGTGGCTTGACTTAGGAGAAATTAAGAGAAATAACAGTGATATGAAGAACAATTGAAGTATTTCATAAAAATGAACACTTACAATGGTCCGAACTCAGCCTCGGAGAGGTTTACAACAGCAATCTACTTGAATCTACTTGAAGCTACTCCTATGAATCGAAGTGCAGTGCGGGTATTTAAAGTACAGGTATTTAAAGAACAGGTATTTAAAGACTGGAAATGTAAAAGACTGGAAAAGAAAATATATGAAGTAAATGACTGATTTGTATGATCTGAGTTCATCCTCTTTTCTGGGGGCTGCCCTGCTATTTATACTCGTCAGTGATGACCTTCGAACTACACTTCGAACCGTCGAACTGCTCCTCTATGATCGCTGATCATGCTTCCTTAAAAGTAGCTCCATTACGTCATTACTGGCAGTTGAGCTTCCCTCTTGTACTGGAATTTGAATATGAGTAACCGTTTGAAGATATGTCATCTTGCATCCCATTATTGATCTAGTGTTACTCAGATCATGTGAGGACTAATATTTATTGCCACGTGTACGATCAGGATTAAAGGCTTGAATAACCTTCCTTTATTACCCTTACTCTGCCACGTGTCGAACTGTAACTGGCTTTTACAAAATATGTAGCCAACAATTATCTAACGAAAATCTACTCAATTTTATGGAAGTTGTTGAAGACTGCATTCTTAGGATGATGGAAACAATATGTGGGTGATTTGTATGTCTTGACTTTGTTTTGCACACTTATAAATAATTAGGGGGAGTTTTTTAAATAATTTGCTTTTCAATAAACACAAAATAATAGGTTTCACTTATATTCATTAATGCAGATCTACCACCTTTATGTCTAGCATAGAACTCCACATTTTTTTTCTAGAAAAATTACCACACTCTGGTATTTTTGTAAAGTTATTACAGATTCATAAAAAAGATTATAATTATAGTTATTAAAATTTATGAAATTTATCACTTATTTGTAATTATTTTTTAAAATTTACATTGAATTAAAAATTTTCCTTTTTCTTTAAACCCCGATCCATCTAAATCTTTCTTTATTTCTCTTTTCTTTTTTGAACGCCTATCTTAATCACAACTATACCCTAACCTCCACCCCCCACCACTTACATTCCCCTTCCCTAATTTTTTTCTTTTAGTCCCCCACCTTTTTCTTTCTTTGTTTTTTTTTTCTTTAAACACCTACCCTAATATGAACTATACTCCCATGAACAAATCTTACTCAACTAGCTAGCTAAGCGTCAATGCAAGAGTTTGATTTTGTTTACATACATTTTGAGTACGTAAATAATCAATAATGTTAAACACTCAAAATTTTTACTTCAAATTTTATTCAAAACATTAATATTTGGTTCAAATTTATTCAAGTATAGACCCCACAACACATTAATTCAATTTTTACTACAAATTTATTTTTTGGATAAGAATCGAACCATATTTTCTGGGCAAGAAGACTTATTGATAAATAATATACATATTAAATTTAAAGGGGATTGTGGTGGTAGGCGGTAGCTGGGATGGGGTAAGATTAATTTTAGGGGCATTTATGTGTAGGTCTTAATAGGTAAATTTATTGTCTAATAGGTCTTCTGATAATTAATAGCATTTTTCATTAAACTATTAAAAAAAGTCACAGAAAAATCACTAATTGTAAGTTTTAGCCATAATTTATAAAAATCGTAACAAAAAAGTTACTATTTGTTAATTTTTAACGACGTATGTAAAAAGTTGTCACAAAAAATTATTTTTAACGATAATTTTACTAAAACTAATTAACTTTCAATATGATATAATAGGAATTAAATCCAACTATTAGGATTTATTAGTAATTTACCCTTAATTTTAATATTGAATGTGGGTAATTCTATTTACACATCATTATTTATCTTAGTGTACACCATTTACTCAGTTCACACCATACACAAAAAACTTTTAATTTTGTCTCAATACACACTAATAATTTTCAGATAATACTAAATTACCCTCATCTTCTCCAACAAATCCTAACCCTAACAATTCTTACTCCCATAACAATTTAAGCCTGGCATGTCGTATTACATTAGATGTATAACCATCAAAGTGTAGATTGAATCAAAAAAAGGCATTTTCAAAGTAAAATACAAGAAATAAAACAAAATAAATTTCAGTTTAAATTTAAAATTTGATGTGTCGCAGTAAAAGCACTAGCAATAACAATAACATAATGGAATGTAATTCTATCAAGCCAAGTAAAAATTGATACTACTATATATCGTCATTAATTTCTACAGTGTTCAAAAATAATCCACAGGAGCATTCCACAAAAAAGTTCGCTAAAAATATAAATGCAAAGCCTGGAGGAAAAAAAAAAAAAGATGCATAACTATCAAAAAGTTCAAAATTTCTTTGCAAAAGTTGACTAGAATTCATCAAGCAATTTAAAAGTTTGCACAGCATTCATTCAATATGTCGTGTTGCTTTCATAAATTGTAAGACAAAAGGCATCCCTGGATAATGCTGGAATAACAACCTAAAAAAGAAAAAAAAAATTGTGAAAATGTAGTCATACCAATGTATGCCTCCTAAATATATTTGTCTAGCACATGCAGAACATATGGATAAGTCTAATTTAATCCAGTGATGATGATCGAAAGGGAGGGAGGTGCCTGCCGATGGTCAGAAATGGCAAAGGTTAGGGTTGAATTGGGAGGAAGGGAGGGAGGGAGGGAGGAAAGGATGTGTAATTTGATTGAAGGATAGAAATTAATAAAAAAATTTAGAAAAAAAATGTGCACTAAGTTAATCAAGTGTGTAGAAATAAAATTTCCCATGAATGTGGTGTCCAAAAATTTTTTACAAATTTTGAAATCTATTAGTGAAAATTGCACCCATAATAAATTCAATTTTGTGAAAGAATCTAGCCTAGACCCAAAACTTAGCTCGCCATAGATAAATGCACTTTAGCCTACAAGGTGTAAAATGTCAAAGGTTTGGTGTAAATTATGCCAAAAAAAAGTTTGGTCTGTGTTAAACATTTTGTTGTGGGTCAAATCTTTAGGCTATGTTTGATTGCAGATTTTAGGGGGGAAAAAAAAAAAAAAAGGAAGAAGAAGAAGAAGAAGAAGAAGAAAGGGAAGTGAATATGAATAAAATATACTTACATTTCAACAAACTTCACACACTATTTTCCTTTCTCCTTTTAAATTTCTCTCAAAATCTCTCAACCAAACACAACTTTAGTAAATTTTATTTGTTGAATTCAAATTTTGGATTTTATTATTTTTTTTAAAAAAAAAATTGTTTTTTCGGGTTATGTAGTCTGATTTCGAAAAGATATTTCAGTAACTTCTACGAAATTAAAACACCACATGCCTGACTACCAAATAACTTCTCCCTCAACATGGCTTGTTTAGGGCCGAAGTTGTGATGCTCATCCGTTTTAGGGACTTGAGGGTCCCATTTATTATATTGAACCTGTAACCATTGATTGCTGAACAATTTGTGGGTTGGGTTGGGTAAAATGACTTGGGCTAAAAGTTGGACTAATTCCAATATTAAGCCATTCTGGGGGTCTTGGATCTCTTATTTACAAAAGCTAAGCCCGACCCATTTCAAGGCTAGAATAAGGCTAGCTAAAATACTAAGTAATAAGATATCTTGAACTTTCATTAGAGGATATGATAGGATTGCGCCCAGGCCCATAAATTATACGTTTTAGAATTAATTAAATTCCAAATGATTTAGTTGATTGGCAATTGCTAATGTGGGGTTTCTATTTACACTCAAAAAATGATTAAGTACTTTCAATTTCTATACACTCTGTTTAATTATTTAAAATTTTATATTACTCTCAGTATACCTTATAATATTTTCTAAATTACCCTTGAGTAAACTCAAATAGTAAATAATAAACAAATTTAAAAAAATGTCAAAGTGGCCATCAAAGCATGTCTTCAATGGAGAGACAATAATGTGATCAATCTAAGGATTACTGTTTGCAAAGACAATCCAACTAGGCAATATTTTTATTTTCATTAATTAATTATTTGTTTCTTTTTATTATTATTATGAAGAAAAAGTGAACATAGATTATTAGGGCCCTTACGGTGATCATCTAGGTTTTAGTATTGAAAAACAGTCTGTAAATTGTTCCTTATTCAATTGTTTGGATTTTGGATTTGCACAAATAGAAAAGTGAAAACAAATCGAAAATTCAAACACAACTTAGTGGGCAACATATAGGGATTGTTGTTAATAACTTGTGATAGAATCTATTTTTTTTTTGTTTAATTCTATCAAAACTTCTGATTGTAGCATTTTATCATTGCACACTTAAGAGAGAGGGTGTCTGATTTAGTTGATGCATATGCAAATTGGAAGGATAAAAATATTAATTTAGCTAGCCTCTTAATGGAGTTCTACAATTCAAATTTCTATATAATATAAAAAAATAAAAAATAAAAAATTGCATATTTTGAGTTGTTTCAATTTTACATACTGGGTGGTTTGGGATGATCTAAATAAGTGTTTTGACTTTTTACGAAAAGATGTGCAGAAAGTAGAGAGATAATGTGATCCAAAAGAAAAATAGGTGGTAGCTCGAAATGGGTGAAGGTCGAATGGCCTGAAATTTGAAAACCACGTCGTTTTGCGATTTTCTTTTTTTTCTTCGTTGAACACAGGAGAACAGGGGAAGAGGAGGAGAGAGGGAGAAAGAGAGAGGAGAGGAAGGGCCAGTGCCTCCGCCGCAAGGAGCTCATCTCCTCCGCCGCCTCCGCCCGCCGTCCTCGTCGCAGCTCACAGCTCGTTCGTCGCCTCCGTCCGCCGTCGCAGCTCGCAGCTCGTCGCCTCCGCCCCCCGCCTCCGCCTCCAGCCCTAATAATTGGGTCCCCTCCAGTCCTTCTCCTCCTTCCTCCTCCTCATCCCTCCTCCTCCTCCTCCTTTCTTCCTCCTCCTCCTCTGATTTTCTACTTCTTCTGAAAAAAAAAAAAAAAAAAAAAAAAATGACACCAAAGGGAGGGGATGAACAGAGCTCTGTGTGTGTGTGTGAGTTTTCCAGAGGGAGGGAATGAACAGAGAGGGGTGGGTGTGCAAAGAAAAGGGGTGGGTGTACAAAGCAATTCGGGCCTTTCGACCCACGCCATTTCGAGCTACGAAATGGGGTTGGATCCAAAAAAGATAAAAAGTGTGTATTTATTAGTGCACCCCAAACGAGAATGTATATGGAAGTGAAAATAATTTTTTTTTTTTTTTTAAATGTTAACTAAATGAATCCTCATATTTTTTATGTTGAATTAGTTGAATGTACAACACCATATCATTATTATTTTTTATGTTAAGATATTTTTATGAAACATCTTTTTGAATTAGTTGAATGTATATGAAATTAAATTGAAATTGAAATTGAAAAGACATTTTTTGTGGTAACTAAGCTAATCGTCTTGATTGAAATGCTAGGACATGTTGAATTGTTATATTCATATTAAAGAAATATTTTGGTAATGATAACTGTTGGATTAGGACAGGTTGAGTTGTTATATAAGTAAACATTTAAGTAATTTGCCAAGCTAGATATGTAATGGTGGGTAGCCGGTTGCTTTTTCTTTGCAGGAAGTGAAATATCTTTCTTCAAAAATGGGATATGCGAAGGGATTGCTTTTCCGGATCTTTATGGTGGGCGATACTACCCTGCAGCTTCAATGTATACTCTTCCCAATCAACCAAATTGTGTTGTCAAGTTCAACTTTGGCCCGGATTTTGAATTCTTTCTGGAAGCTTTTGGCGACCGCACTGTCCCAAGACCCATGATTGAAGTTCCTTATCATGGCTATGATGGCAAAGTTGAGAATGGTGCGTCCAGTGAGAAGAAACATTAGCAATACAGCACCTTTTTAAGCAATTTATGATTGAAGTTCAGAATGGTTTCTTCAGTGAGATGAAACATTAGCAATTGAGCATTTTCAGCATATTTTTCCGATCATGGGTAAAGTTGGGGATGAATTCATGTTTGAATTATATTGTAATCTTGGAAAAAAAATTATGTTGTGTCTGGTAAATGAACCGTCGAGTGTTATAAACTCAAATTTTCTATGAAAACAGTAAAAGACTGATTGGTAGACTGCATGTGAATTTCAGAAAGATGTTGCATGACCTCAATGGTGCACTTTACAGTTCTAAATTTGATGTATTACTAGCTGTTATGCATTTTACATTTGCATTTATTGAGTTTTTTTAAATATGATTTTCTTCTCCTTTTCAGCCCTCGATTTTTCCTATTCGGGAGTGATAATATGTACAGTAACTCAGTTGTGCTCTTGCAGCGTTATGTTGTGTATCTGTTTCAGAAAAATATGAGCAAGACAAATTATCAATTCTTTCTCAACACTTGAGAAAACCAATTTGAATTTGTTTTCGTGCTCCTGTGACTAGTTTTACATATCGGATTTGAAACAATAATATTTGCATTAGGTTTTGTTTATTTAATTCTATGATGAAGTCTCTTTTTTCACTGACACGACCTTCATTCTCTTTACATTGCTTTCTTGCCATTTTGTTTTGGACATACAATGTTGAGCATATGCTGTTAACCCTAGTATCTCTTTGCCGTGACTGAGGAAGAGTGGTTGTGCATCCTAGTCCAC
Source organism: Camellia sinensis (assembly GCF_055761805.1). Classification (NCBI taxonomy): domain Eukaryota; kingdom Viridiplantae; phylum Streptophyta; class Magnoliopsida; order Ericales; family Theaceae; genus Camellia; species Camellia sinensis. The sequence continues at coordinate 150,894,880 of NC_138963.1, forward strand.
TTGATCTTTTTTTCCCCTTTTTTTTTTTTTTTTTTTTTTTTTTTTTGTTGCCTATGTTTTGTTGGTTTTAATTTTTGAAAATGGATATTTTTTCCTTCCTTTGATTTTGGTCAATTCTTAACTTCTCTCCTGATGGCAGGTAATCCGTTGGCTTCCATCAGAATGCGCCCGACTCTGGAAGTGGTGAAAGAGCAAGATACTGAAGTTTTGGAAGCTGCCGATATAGCCAGTAAAGCATTTAAGCATGAGGAAAATGCTCAGGTTGGTTGATTGCACTTCCAAATGTAAAAAAATTGTATAAAGATATCTTAATATCCTGTCTTCTTATAATGGTTAAGGAATTTATATTGCATAAACTTGCTATATAGGTTGGATTCTGTAAGAGTGCCATATGTAGAAAATATTATAGTGGTGGAGGTCCACTGTTAACTTCAAAAATTCACCCGTGTTGCTTATCCTTGACTAAGCTAACTATTGTCAACACTGCAGTGTCTAGTATACCCGTTCTTACAACACTTGTTGGAAAAATGGTTTTTTTTTTGTGACTTTAATTAAAGATTAAAGTGGGTCCCAACCATCTATTATGTTGAGTCCAAGTAGGTCTAGATACTTTGCATTGAGATCTTTACACGACAGATAGAATGGTCAAAAACCATTGAGATTTGAATGAGAAATTACCTCATGAAGTTAACTTCATGGAAAAAAGGTAATGAAGTTTGTAACTCCTGCATTAATGGGGTTTGTAACTCCTACATTAATGGAGTTTGTAACTCCCGCCTTTATTGCAGAGGTTAATGGTGCATTATGAACAGCCATAAAGGCTGGAGGCTCTTCCTTTCTCCCCGATACATGTATAAATTGAGACCCTCCTGTCAAGTTTCAAACACAGAAATTTTTACTTCCATTTCACAAGTCAGTTTGCTTGAAAGTTCCTACAGTGAGAGAGTGCTGCCACTGTTTTGTTCGCTAAGCTAGACAGAGAGTGCTTCTGCCGCAGCTGGTTTTGACCGTCGTATCCTGGGAGACAGACGCCGGGATTCCTCAAGCACTCGACCAGTGAGGCGGCGAAATCTGTTTTAAGGAAACTGCTTCCGTGCAGGCTTCGGTTTCGTCTCTTTACCCTTTTATTGTTTTCTGTATTTCTGTTGAAATTTAGTTGTAATTATTAGCATGTGTTCTTAGTATATATATAATTTGATTTCTTCATAAATCTATTTATTTAATTTCAAAATTTGAACAACAACACTCACATCTCTTACAGAGGTATGCTAGAAAAGATCAAAAGAACAATGAAGGTGGTCTTAATCTTGAGTGACTCGTTTCTTATACTTCAAGGCCTAACGATGTCAGATTGGATGCCATGGTTGAAGTGGCTGATTTGCTATAAATAGGAGTTCGTGAAAATTTATTTTTTAAATTGTTACAATATAATGTATAGAGAGGTAGAATAGATTGTTGTGTATAGATTTTGTATATTACAAGCTATTATATAGGAGAGGTGTGAGGTAGGTGAGTGGTGGTAGTGGATGGTAGTGGAGGTGGTGGGTGGTAGTGGAGATGGTAAGTGTGTTAGGTTTAGTGGAGTGGATGTAGTGGGTTAGGTTAGTGGGTTAGGTTTAGTGTACATTAACAGCCCCCCTCAAATTCAAGGAGGATAGGAACTAACCAACTTGAGTTTGAAGAGAGTAACAAAACAGAAAAGTAAACTGATAAATAAAAAACAAAACAGGATAGGAGACACGGTATGGTCGTGTCGGACCGTTGTAGCAGACAGTTTACGGGGGTCATGTCGGACCGATGTAGCAGACACTGTGTGGTCGTGTCAGACCGTTGTAGAAGACAGTTTATGGGGTCATGTTGGACCGTTGTAGCAGGACAGTTTACGGGGTCATGTCGGACCGTTGTAGAAGACAGTTTACGGGGTCATGTCGGACCGATGTAGCAGCTGACCGGAATCAATGTCGGGACAGTTTATGGGGTCATGTCGGACCGATGTAGCAGACGCTGTGTGGTCGTGTCAGACCGATGTAGAAGACAGTTTATGGGGTCATGTCGGACCGGTGTAGCAGGACAGTTTACGGGGTCATGTCGGACCGTTGTAGAAGACAGTTTACGGGGTCATGTCGGACCGGTGTAGCAGGACAGTTTACGGGGTCATGTCGGACCGTTGTCGCACAGTGCGCCATGAGCGACTTATACATGATACTGTGTATAACCCCCCCTCAAACTCAAATAGGTGTGAAGATAAAAACCTATTTGAGGTTGAAAAGGGATGGATAAAGCTGACCGGTGTAGAAGACACTGTACGAGTGTGTATATAGGCTACCCAAAAGATATACATGGATGTAGATATCGAGCCCTCAAAAGTCGTGCCCTCAAAAGGTGTGCCCAATCTGTCAAAAGGCGTGCCATCAAAAGGCGTGCCCGATGCATCAAAAGGCGTGCCAGATATGATGGCGAGGCACGTGAGTGCCTTGGCTGGCGTGCCCGTTTGTCTGGCATCAAGAGGCGCGCGATGCGCGTGGCTGCCTCTGTGTCATGGTCTTTATAAACTGAAGCGGAGGAGACAGAAACTGAGACGGAAAAACTGAGAGAAACCTCTGAAAAATTCTTCGTTTTGCTGAGAAAGAGAGGCTGTAACACTGTTGTGCTGAGAGAGAGAGTCTGTAACACTCTGTTGTGAGAGAAAATGGCTTCGTCGTCCCGTGGTCTGCTGACTCTCTTTCCCGACCTCAACGAGTCCACAGGAGAGAGAACGGGTGCGGTGTCCCGTGAACCTCAACCAAACACCACTGGGTTTGCTCCGTTGAACTTTCTGATGCAGTCGGTGGAGCAAAAAATGGCAGTGCAAACGGATGTGGAGGCGAATCAGTATACTTTGAAGGCATGTGTGGAGTCCATGACGGCGGTCACAAACTTGTCGCACCGGCTGCAGAGTAAGACAAATGAGGTGCAGCAATTAAACTCCCAGCTGGCTCTGCTCCAACGCATGTATAAGGATGCGCGAGCAGAGATAAGCGTGCTAAGGGCAGAAAACAAGGAGCTGAAGCGGAAGGCCACTGTGATGTTCCGATTCGGAGGTCCGCCATATGCTGCAGTGGAGAAGCAGGGGGTAGTGATCATGCCCAGTGGAGTGGGAAACACGGAGGCAACACCGTCAAGGGCCGCTCAGGACGGAGGCAAGAAGAAGAGACCGGCGGCAGAGTAGAGAAGAAAAATCCCGCCTGTGGATGTGGGTGTTTGTGGTGGTTTTTGTTGTTTGTTTGTTTGTTTGTTTGTTTGCTTTTTTTTTTTTTTTTTTTTTTTGTGTAAAATTGTGATCGGGGTGATCCCGGCATGAATAAAGGAGTTTGGTGTGCAGTTTTGTTTGTTGTTTGTTTGTTTTTTTTTTTTTTTTTTTTTTTGTTTTGTTTTTGTTTTTGTTTTTTTTTTTTTTTTTTTTTGAAATATATATATAGATATATATGAAAAACGAAAATGAAAAATACGGGGATAAGAAGAAGATTGTTCAAAGTTCAAAGCTGCAGAGTGAAAGTGCCTAGGGAGAGAGCATTCAGGCAGAAAGAGAGCATTTGTTTTTTTTTTTTTTTTTTTAATTTTTTTTTTTTTATTTATTTATTTTTTTTTTTTATCAACCCTTCCACCCATACCCACACCTCTCTGTTTCTGTCAGTGAGCACATGGATTTGGAAGAGTGGGTGGATAATAAAAAATAAAAGAAGAGTGAGTGGATAATAAAAAATCAAAGCTGTATGTTTAAATAAAGGAAGAGTGGGTGGATAATAAAAAAATAAAAAGAAAGGGCGCATGATGGGTATGTGAAGTAGATAATAAAATAAAAGTGGGTTTAAAGAAAGTGAGGGATGTGGGCGGTGGATGAACAAAATAAATAAATAAAGAAATGAAAAGAAAAAAATAAATAAAGAAAGAAAGCAAGTGTTGAGTGTGTTGAGATGTTTTTATGTTATTTTATTTGGTTCACCGCCTCTGCGGTGTGTGTCCCCTCCATGTGCTGTGTCTCCTCCTTTCATCATACTACCCACTCTCTCTCTCTCTCTCTATCATCGACTCAGCCAAGTCTCAGACGGCATTAATGGCTTTGCCAAATCAGCAGACTGTTGATTATCCCAGTTTCAAGCTTGTAATTGTTGGTGATGGTGGAACAGCACATGAATTGTGGGTATGGACCTTCTGTTGGTATCTCAGCCGGAGATGAATTGTGGGCGGCTCGTTACATCCTAAGGCACAAAGAACATATTGCGGCTTATGGTGAAGGCAATGAGCGTCGTCTCACTGGTCGACATGAGACCGCCGACATCAACACCTTCTTATGGGGAGTTGCAAACCGTGGTGCATCGATTAGCCGGAAAAGGGTATTTTGAGGACAGGAGGCCTGCTTCGAATATGGATCCATATGTGGTTACTTCCATGATTGCAGAGACCACTCTGCTGTGGATGGGCAGACCGTGCGAGCTCGCTGATCGAGCGCAAGGAGCAGATCCACGTCTAGCGGTCGTATATGTGTGTGATCCACGTCTAGCGGTCGTCTATTGGAGGAAACAGTAGTGGAGTTTCAAGAACAATAGTTAAAGACAGGTTGAAGACGTTCAATATCCAGTTTGAGGAGCTTCATCAAAGACAGTCGCAATGGACAGTTCTTGACACTGAGTTGCGTGATAGCTCATAGGATGATTGAAGCCTTTATCAAGGAAAGGAACTTGAAGGTAAGTGTAGAGAATTTTAGCAGACTAGGTTGAGGTCCGGCGGGCGGCCAAGGCGAGGTTGCCGCCCGCCGGTGAAGCAAAAAATACTAGTTCTTAACCTTGCTCTGATACCATGTTACAATAATGTATAGAGAGGTAGAATAGATTGTTGTGTATAGATTTTGTATATTACAAGCTATTATATAGGAGAGGTGTGAGGTAGGTGAGTGGTGGTAGTGGATGGTAGTGGAGGTGGTGGGTGGTAGTGGAGATGGTAAGTGTGTTAGGTTTAGTGGAGTGGATGTAGTGGGTTAGGTTAGTGGGTTAGGTTTAGTGTACATTAACATAAATAATCAGAAATAATAATTGGAGCCATAAAATAGATGAAACTCAATATGCTAACACACTAGCAGAGTATATATTCCATGACATTATGGGAAAAAATAGATATATGATTCTAAGTGAATTATATTGAGCAAACTAGGGACGGGGACCCGATCCCCCGACCCTGATTAGAACGGGTTTTTTTCGAAAATTATCCCCACAGGGCCGGGGATGGTATTAAAAGGGGACGGTGATAGCTTTCCCAGACCCGGCCCCGCCCCGAACAGTCCCATATATATATATATATACTAGGGTATGCCCGTGCCTGAAGGCACGGTGAAAATACTGTTGGAATGAAAATGTAATTGAATATAAAAATGTTGGGTTAAATTGTAATTTATTTAATTTGTTGGGAAAAAAAATTTGAGGTGAAAATATAAATAGATGATCCGTATGGTTGTGGATTTTCAAATGAATTTTATAATTAGATTTTTGAAAAGAGTTTGTCAAACTCAAAATTTTGTTTGGTTGTATATGTTAAAAATTAAAAATAATTTTTACAAATTTAAAATTCAAAACTTACTTGGTTTTAGAGTTTCCAAAAATAGTTTGTAAAATTTTAATTTGTATTTTATTATTTTTAGTGAAATTTTTAATATTTTAATCAATATTTTTCACTTTTCAGATCCACTCAATTTAAATATTTTGCATTATAAAATTTAGAGAGATGGAAAAATTAAAAATGGTGATGACACAATTATTACCTTGGCCAAGAAAATGTGAAAATAGTGATGACACAAATGTAAACAAAGATCGTATGACAAAATATTTACTGTTGTAGTATTTTTGTTTATGTAACCCACTTGCAATTTGTAATAGAAAATAAGTATTTTATTATCCTGACCAATAACAGTACCCAAATAAATTTCTATATTCACATTTTTTTAGATAGTGAGTTTTGGTTGATATAAAGAAGAGAGATCTCATAGCTATAGTTTTGCATCAATTTTAATGTAAAGGTTGGTCAGTTTATTGTGCAAAAAATTAAATAAATGAAAAATAAATCAATTAAATAAATCAATTTAAACATAAAATTTTCAAATTTATAGGTAAACAAAATAGTGAAAAGTAAACACATAAATTCTACATAAAATTCAAGCAAAACAAAAGTATAAGATTTTAAACAAACAACAAAATGTAAGTCCCACAACACAGAAACATCTATATACGCCAGCCAATGTTCTGCAATAGAAAAAAAGTAAACAGCAAATTAAGCACACCAGCCAATGGTCTGCAATACAAAAAAAAATGCCAAATAACAATTTAAGCACCAGCCAATGCTTTGCAATACAAAAAAAATTCAAATAATTTTAAGCACACTAGCCAATGTTCTGTAATACAAAGAAAATGCAACACCCTTCCTGATAAAAAGATATATGGAGGCAAAAATTCAAATTCAACCAAATAAAAATATTATTAGTTTTCTTTAACCTAATTCAAGAGCATATTAGGAAGAAAAATTGGAATTGCGAATCGTACGATTCTAATAACAGAGCTTTATACAGAGTAAAAGAAAATAAATTTCATTAATTGTGTTTCATGTATAAATTGGAATGCTTTAATAGATGTCATAAATTGGCTTCATGAAGCAACAATAATACTATTCTTGAAAAACAGTTTAAGAATATATAAATTGGAATGCTTTAATAGATGTCATAAATTGGCTTCATGAAGCAACAATAATACTATTCTTGAAAAACAGTTTAAGAGAGCCTTTTTTTTTAAAAAAAATAAAATAAAATACCTTGGACTCGTCCAGAAACAGCCGGCACAAGCGGTTTAGCAGGTGACCTGAAAATCTGCAAATAACACCAATGTTAAGATATTGGGAATGAAAATTGCAGTGAGGATGAGGAGGAGATGAGGAGGAAAATAAAAAATGTAAAGGGGAGTAATGTAATAGGCTGAGAATTTTTGCCAAGTTTTTCAAAAGTGATCGTGTATTAGAATAGAGTGAATTGTATGCACAATACTATCAGGAAAAAAAAAAACAAAACAAAACAAAAAACAAAAACAAAACAAAAAAGGAAAGGGAAAGCCAAGGAGAAAAGCTCACTCCTTGCATACTTCTAATGGAGTTTTTTAAACTCCCCTATTAGACTGTTCAATTCATCAACAATAAATTTGGTTCACATGCATTTTCAACAAGGCATCTCACTAAAACACTTTTGTAATGCATGCAAGGACCTAAAAAACAATCAATAACATTTGAAATCTTATTCACATACTCTCAGATGAGTCTCATTTAAAACTCATTTGATTATCTATAAATATATTGTCTGAATTATTTTTGTTTCTTAGTTTTAAAATATATATATATATATATATATATCTATATATATTACATAACCAGTTACACTATTAAACATAAGTACAATAAATTTTCATTCCAAAAGTAACAATTCATCACCATATCTTTACTCTTCAATCCTCACAGAACCCAAATTGAAAGATCTATTAAAAAATTTCATCCTTTAATTCATAATAGGAAAGCCAAAATCGAGGATAAATATTTGTTCTCTACCAATATTTTTTTTTTCTTGGTAGTTTTTCTTTGATTTCTTTGGGATTCATATGTTTTAGTGGTCCTATCCCAATTGAAACCATGATTCTATCTTGACAGAAATGTGGTTATAACAAGATTCTTATTCTGAACCACAGAATCACAGTTCTAGAGCGGAATCATCACCTCAATAGAAAATTCATGCAACTAAGATTTGCAGAGCAGACCAAAATGGGTCTATAGAAAAAATCAAACCTAAGACCTAATATTAGGTGCTATCTTTGGGATGTCTACACAGAAGACCTTCATGTGTATGGTCACTTTGGTTTCAATGGGCTTGGGTTTCAATTCTTGGATGAATGTTCAAAAGAAAATTGTAGATTCAAATTTCAAGCCAAATTCTGCAAATATCATTCACCAGTTTTAATTGTTCCATCCACATTCTCCTGAATAATAAAACAGTGAACTCTTGGAATTGCATTCTTTGTTTGAATGAATTGACCCTGACAATATATCGAACTTTAGTTCAATAAGTTGAATAAATCCCTAGTAATCTTTCTGGAGATAATTAATTTTTTACAGTTGAGGTAAGGTTTTTTTTATTTGTTTTTTTTTTAAAAGTATATCTTTACTTATGTCTAAACTAAGAAACAATCAATAATTCACATACTCTCAGATGAGTCTCAGATATTTGCTGAAACATGGATATGTTTGTTTTGATAGACAATGAATTAAGAAAAGGAAAATTAACAGGGTGCAAACAGCCCCATGTCAATACTTTTCTGAAATCCTCATAGAAATACTTTTCTGCAAACAATCCCATTTCAATTACTCATAAAAATCTTATTCAATACTTTTCTGAAATCCTCATAGGTTTAGTTGATGAAACCCACAAATATGAACCTAAAATCGAAACTCATTTTATAGAAATCCAAAATCGAAATATAAACCCATTATAATCATTACAAAACCCATTATAATCATAATCGAAATATAAACCCATTACAAAACCAAAATCCAATTTTATAGAAATCAAAACCAAAATCGAACCCATCAATGAAATAGAAATATATAAACCTATCATATTTGCAACTAATTTCAAACGTACAAAAAGAAAATGTAAATTTTCAACCCATCATAAACCCACTTCAATGAAATCAAAATCCATCCTATATAATCGAAACATGGGAAAATGGAACCGAAATAGAAAATCCATCAATGAAATCAAAATCCATCATTAAAATCCATCAATATTTACAGAAATAGAAACCCATTTCATTGGTTAGAAGAGTGAAAGACCAGAGAAGAAACACATATGAAGAGTTGCTGGAGATTGCTAAAACCAGTGAGGAAAATGGAGAGTTGGTGGAGTATGTGAAGAGACACATTTTGGAGGGAAAAAGCTAAAACAAACAAATCAGAATTTTTTGCTTCAGAATTTTGATAAATATAATCTCAACCCTCCGAATTTTTTGCAGAGATAGAGTAAGTAAATTTTTTGCTTCGGAATTTTTTTTTTTTTTTTTTTTTTTTTTTGCTTCAGAAAAAAACAAACTGAAGGTAAAAAAAAATGTAAGCCATTGTTTAGCATTCGAACTGAAGGTGTGGATGACGGGATGATGAAAAAAAAAAACAGAGGAGAGAAAAGTGAGGAGAGAAGAGTGCCTTACCTAGTGATGGTGGAGAAGACAGTTTTCGATTGAGCTGTGTTCTTCCTTCTTCAGAGCTTTCTTCCTTCGATTGAGCTGTGTTCATTGATACATATGATGTAAAGAGTGGCTTAGCTGGTAAGTGCAGTGGGTTGGTGAGAATAGATAGGTAAACAAATCTCAGCCATTGAATTTTAGTCATTAATAAATCTAAACTATTGAAACTCTTTTTAATCTCAGCCATTATTTTTAAATTGGACAAATCTCAACCATTAAAGATAGTTTGTGAGAGAGACATTTTCAAAAATAAATATAAACTATTACTTTTTAAATTAGATAGATCTAAACCATTAATTTCAAAGTTATTTTCAAATGAACTCTCTATTGTTATATAGATATATATACACGTTTAGGCTGCTTTATATTATATATATATATATATATATATATGTTTAGGCTTTAGGCTTTATGATATATTATATATATATATTTTAGGCTGCCAGGTCGCAAGACTTGGTCAATGGTCAAGAATGAAAACACACACTCTCCCTCTCTCTCTCTTTTTCTTTCTTTCTTCTCCCTTTACTCTCTGTAAGAGATAAATGAACACCTTCCAGATTTAAGCCACGGAGAGCTCCTTCCAGATCTGAGCCACGACGGAGATAGATCGGCGACGGAGATCTACCGCCACTGGTCGCCCTCTAGCCCTCTCTAGTGTTCTTCCGATCTGATATATATATATATATATATATTCATATACATATACATATACACTATATCAACATCATTGAAATAGATATAGATATAGATATACATTTTGTTGTTGTTTGTGTTGATGATGATGATCATTGATGATGATTTTGTAGACTATAGTTGTTGTTGATGATGATGAGAGCCACTGTTTTGTTTTTTTTTTTGTTTTTTTTTTGGCCGGGGATTTTCGGGGTCGGGGAAATCCGATCCCCGTTAGGGGACGGAACCAGGGAGGATGATAGGTTCCCTATCAGAATCGGGGCCGGGGCTGGGAGAATTTTCACCATCAAGAATCGGGGACGGGAAGTGTGATCCCTAGCCCCGCCCTGCCCCGCCCCGTTGCCATTCCTAGAGCAAACCATGTTAAGGATTGACTTACCCTTCTTAATTCTTGTTTTTGTCACCATCCTAGTTATTACCAACACTCTTTGAACAATGTTAGGTGTCCCGAATTTTCATGGCTCGAATGATTCAATACGACGTCGTTTTGGGTGTAAACGACATCGTTTTGACACATTCGAACCACACAAATTCTGGCCATCAAGCATTTTTCGCACTTAGACTTGAGGACTTGTTGAAAGGAACTTGAACTTTGAAAGACATGCTGGTGATGTTGGAAGGTGGGTAAAGCTGAATCAGTATTGAAATATAAAGAGGGCACACTTGACTTGTATTGTGGATAATCCAAAATTGAACTTTCAAATAGGTGTTCTTGGGCTCTGCATAGGGGAGAATTTAAGTTTTGAAGTTGGAATAAGGATTACTTAAAACTCCAAGGAGAGAACCTAAGTGGCTTAGATTAGATGAGGTTGGGATGGTGAGTTTATGTCGAAGAGTGATGTTGAACACCACGCAAGGTTTTGTTGATGGACTTTTGATTATCTTTCTTGACTTTTGTTTCAAAATGGATGGCAATTTTTATACACACAAAAAGAGGTGACATCAAGTTGTTGCCTTCATAGAATAGTATACACACACACACAAATATAACTTTTTTTTCTGTCAAAATTTAATACAGTACTTAAAAAAAAAAAATGGATGGCTAGGAAATTTTGTGTGTATGCCGTGGACATTATATAATCTTATTAAGAGTTTATTTAAGTTTAAACTTTACATTATTTTGTCTTTGTTTTTTATTTCTATTTAGTTGAGCTCAAATTTTGTCTTGAGCCTTTCTCTTTGTCTTTAGATTTTGTACAAAGGGTGTACTCCCTTTTAGTAATATGTTCTTATACTTTCCGAAAAAATATATGGATTTTGAAGGTTAGTGTGCTCCTAGAGCGATTTTCTTGCAATTTATTATTATTTTTATTTTTAAAAAGTTATTTGGTGATATTGCAATTTGCTGGAGAGATTCCACATTAAGGGTGAAAAAAATGTATACAAATGTACATAAGGAAAATATATTAGTATATAGGGTTAATTACACTAATAATTCCTATAGTTTGAGATTTGTGTTCCTTTGGCTTTTTAATTATAACACATTTGACCTTAAATTTTGAATCTTGTTCTAAATAAAAACAATTGAAAATATCATTAGATTTTTCAAGGGTAAAATGGTCAATTTGATAAAATATAACCTTATTTGACAAAAATAAATATCAAAAAAATGTTTTTAATTTTTAAAATTTTTTTTTATTCATCAATGATAAAATTATGTAAAATTAATAAAAATTATATGATTAATTTTTAAAAATTAATTTTACATGATCATCATCTAAACACATAATAAAAATTAATTTAGTAAAAAATAAATAAATGTCTAAAAGATTTATCAATTTTACATAATTTTATTTTTAGTAGGTAGAAATAATTTTTAAAAATTCAAAAATATTTGTTTGACATTATTTTTGTCAAATTAGTTTATATTTTATCAAATTGACAATTTTACTCTTGAAAAATCTAATGATATTTTCAATTGTTTTTATTTGAAACAAGATTTAAAATTTAGGATCAAATATAAAGTCAGAGACCAAAATAACAGAGTCTCAAACTATAAGGACTATTTGTGTAATTTATCCTAGTATATATATACACACTTAAGATATTTTTATATGGTTTTTATTGGGTCTTCAATATTTTAGTTAGTTAAAATTCTTTAGTTTTCTATTTGTGAATCATATAGTTTTAGTTGATGGAAGAGAAGTGTAGCACTTTGTAAGTATCTATGTAGTTATTCTATTTATTGCAGTAATATTTTAAATAATTATTTATTGTCATTTTAAGATGTTTGCTTAACCCTTGTGAGGGTTGTGTGAGAATGTCTCCTCCATATCACCACCCTCTATCCATATTCTTCAATATTTCATTTTGTGAGTGATTTAAACTATTCATCTCATAATAATTTGTTTATGTATTTAACAATGTTTTGATGAAATTGATTTTTTGGGTAACACCTTGCTGAGATTACAATATGAATATTTCACGTTATCATTGCGAGCTTCAGATGAGTCATTGCTTGATTAGAGGATAACTACGCACGTAGTGCCCAACATATAATATAAATAAATTTAAATGCATCTTGTATTTAAATTATGCCAATTACAAAGGGGGATTAATAATAATAGCGACTCATGTTCCAATTCGTGAAAAACTTAAATCAACTTTGAACACATCTTAAAATTTGATAAATTTTTAAGTCAAATTTAAACAATTATTACTCAGCTCGTTTCAATTTATACTAAAAAAAGACAAGCTTGTGTAGCCCACTACTTGGCCCGTTCGTTTACAGCCCAAATTCAACCACATCAATCATGCATACTCCACAATAACAACGAAATTAACTTGCAAGCCCATGAATGTTTCTAACCAAGCAATAATTTCTCCTATTAGTTTGTCACTTACTTACAGTACGCAAGTCCAACTATTTCTCAGTAGCTTGACGTACACTAAAAACAATCATGTTTTACAGTAAACCTATCTTAAAGAGTAAGTTGGGCTCCACAAAAATTGTAATTTAGGGCTATGTCTATAAATAGAAGCATGATTTGATTGACTGACCGATCCATTGTGTCTTCTAGAGAGAGAGAGAGAGGAAAATAAAAATAAATCAATCCTCGAGTAAAAGTTTAGTCAAAACAAAACCTTGGGTGCAGAAGGAATATTAACACCTTTTCCTCTCCTGTTTCATTTTTGGATTACTCCTACAATAAACACTCAATGCAGCAACTTTAGAAGCATTCCCAACTCCATATGCCTTTCACTGGATCAAATCAAAGTCCAATGAAGCAATACCCCGGTATCACGATGACCTGCAAATAATAGTTAGACAACAGTGTGGACAAGTATTACTTAAAAAATATTTATCTAGATGAGCTTAATGATTTAATCCATGTTAAGTGGTCACGTGACTCACTTAAAGATGACTTCAGAAAATATACAGAAGAAGACAAAAATACCTCGATAAGACAAACAGATTGCACATAAAATAAGTCCCATGTTTGTTTAGTCTTGGAATTTGAAAATACCCTTCCTTTTTAACACCATAGTCATCAGAATTACATTGGCTATTAGCCTATATTAAGAACCAGTTAAAAGAATCAATAGCAGTTTCCTGAGATTCACCAGTTGATTCATCCACTTATGAGATGCACGGCAAGAAAATTACTTTTAGCACAAAGAAAAAAGTCAGTATCATACCTGGATATATTTTTTCATCCAGCTAACTTGCATCAACGTTGGAGGATGACTTCTTTTTTCTCTTGTGCTTGGGCTTCACTGCATCTATTAAAGTCTTCTTTCCATTTGTTTGTCCTCCAGTTCCCACTTCCCCATCTGCAGAAGGAGCCGGCTTAACATCCTCAATAAGTTGGTCTGGTTCTGTTTCAGATGGCTTCTCATGTCTTGATTCTTCTAGCTTCTTATTGGATGTTAACGCTCCTGCACATCACATTAAAGCACGTTAATTTCTACCTCATCATTGTTTTGTTTAATGTAAAGAAAGTTTAAACGCAACACCAACATGCAGGAATGAACATAGATCCCAAAACTAAAAATGGAAGCTGTCACAGAAGGCATTAAAAAAAACTTTTGAGAACAGCTAAACAAGAGTTTACTTTGTTCCCCAATTGACTTTCTACATACTGTATGCACATGCGGATAGAATATAGCAGATGTGATTATAAATAATTTATTGATTCACAAAGGGTACATAGTTACAGCAACAGAAAATACAGGTTCAATTGAAGAAAAGTTTGACTAGCTTCTTCATTTTTCAGATATCACAACCCAAAATTAGAATCAATGGGTTGACGAGTGTCAATATGGACAAAGACGTACAAGTAAGCAAGCCTGCTTACCATGAATGCCGAACAACGCATATTTATGTTGATTTACATAGGTAAGGTCGCATTCATTTGATGTTAATTCCTTCAATTTATGTTTAATTCTGTGGAAATCTCATTGTAAGGAATAACTTGGCAATCAACGTGGTGTTAAAGAGCTTTGGAGAGGCTTAGGAGCAAGGAAGAGATGAAATTAAGTTAGCACAGCACAATCGTGGAAGCTTCTAGAGAGTGCTATCGCGCCCATATCTAGCAGCCAACAGAAAATTGTCTAGAAAGCATGCTGTTGGAGAATGCTAGAGCACCCAATCTATCACACTAGTCTACTAGATGCACAGATGTATTGACAAGAATTGAGAAATAAATACAGGGGCATATAGGAACAAGGATAAGAAGCAACTGACACTTCTTCATTGGCAACCATTATTTTTTTAACCATACCACTTGAGATTATATAAAAAAGCAAAAAATAGATAACAATTTTGAAAGACCTGTGCAACATCAAGTGATCACATGCATCTCAGCCAACAAGACAACAATTAAATCCAGGAATATGGACTTGGGCCTTCCGCGACTAAGACCAACCAACCAAATCAGATAACTGTAAAGCTAATCAAAAAAAACATTTTCAAAGAAACACTAAAAGATAGAATGGCAATTGTTATGCTTTTAGGAATTGTTATAGAATTTAGATACCACGTGCAGCTAGAGAAGTTTTCAATGCATCAGGATCAATTCCCTTCGAGTATGGATCCCTGAAAAAGAAACCAACCTACTTAAAAATGAGAAACCATGTGCTAAGGAGAAATAGGAAAGGAAATTCAACACAATTTTTCCAGCTTAAAAAGCAAGCATGTGATACAGGGAAGAAAGGGCCAACAAACGATAGTTCAAGAACCATACTGTTGCAACTAGCATAGCAAAACTATTATGCCACTTACATATAAATAAACTGCCTTCACTAGCAAATGTAATTTCATTTTGATGTGCTTTTTGAGAACCATGGAAACTAGACATAGGCCTTGTTTGGGAACTAGAGTTTTTAGCCAAAAAGCCAAAAAGCCATTACAAATTATCAAATCATTCTCTCTACTAAAAAGCCACTAAAAAAAGCTAACTCCCAAACACCCCCTTTAGTCTAACAAGCATTTATAAAGCAAGCCCAGTTCGCATTTCATGGCAGTTTAAATGTTTTCCCTCACATAAGATATAGAATAATTATAAAATGGAAGGACTTGATTTCAATTTGTCAGTTGTCAAACTAGTCAGTTCCATTGTCTACAGCAGCTTTTTAACACCATGCTATGGTAAACAAAATTAAATGTATCATCAACATGAAAATCCAAGCTTTCTAATTTGCATGTTGTTTAAAAAGTTAATATGATGTTCCCAAAATAAATTTAAAAATTTAAAATGGAGTTCAGTAAATCATAAAGCAAGGTCCTAAATTTTTTTACAGAATAACATCATACCAACTTGAGGGCCCACCAATGAAACTCTTTGAATGGCCATCTTTCACGTTGATTCTGTCTTGCTCAGATGATTGGATTTCACCTTCCATGTTATTACTCTGACTAACACCACTTTCCTCTGATATCAACTTTAATCTTTCTACATGACGCCCTGACAAATCACCAACTCCTTTCTGATCTACGGATTGATTCTTGGTCACCAACTTAGCACCGGGTCCATTAACATCCAAAGCAGCAGAAGATGAGTGACGTTTAATCTTCCGCAATGCCCTTTCGGTGTTGTACGATTCAACCTGCAGAAGTTGACATAGGAAAATTAGGCATGATGAAGATCTATCAATTCAATGAGTAGTGAGATGGTATCAGAAATGATCACTTTCACAGGAGACAAATGTCATCAACATGACCTCTTTTCCGCTCCACACATGAAATGAACTGCTGTGTGAAAAACTGCTATTTCACATTCAAAAAACCAACCCTTATATAATTCTTAAAGAAAACACATGTACAATGTGTGAACATGCACTTATCTTTAGGAAGTTATCTTAGATGTTAGTAGCAGAGCCTTACAGTGGTGAAAGCTCAACTCTTGCATTCACATATTAAGGTTTTGTGGATTGAATTCAAACCTAAATTCTGCAGCTTCCCATAAACCCGACACAAGCATGCCCTTATCCAACCCATGTGGATCAGCTAGATGGATCCTTTTTCATCAACACCCTACCGTCCAATGCCCAAGAGATGCTTTACCATAAGATATACGTACTGTGTACTATATAGACTAGAAAAGGAAAGGAATTTGTTGATATAAGGGAAAAAATACACAAGGCATGAATGTATAAAAACTTCATTCTTTAAACTGGGAACTGTTTTTACTAATGAAACATAAATGCAACAGCCAATAACTTTTTATTTCCTAGGAATCTTGTGTTACAGCCTTGAGTTTATTTTAAGAGCACGCCACCTTCTTAGAAGTGTCCGTGCTTCGAAGATGACAGCAATGACAAAGTCCAAACCCAGCTATATATTTAACCAATCAATAATTTTACATGATGTACAAACCATGCATAATGAAAGAACACATGAATGGAAACAAAATATCAAATAAAAAATTTCTAACGGGAAAAACTCACAGCATTCTTAATCTTGCTTGTGACATCAGCAGCCTTCACAGAAGCAATTCTTAAACACTGTATAATGACATTCTGCATGACACCCGCTCCTCCAGCTTTTTGAATCGCACAAACATCCCCATTTGTATTAAGTGTAGCAATCATTCTTCCACTCATAACAGCCTCTTCATTATGGGTTGGGTCTATTACCTACGCAACCCTAATTATATTAGAAAGCAAACCTAACACCTGGAACTGAATAATAAATGAATTTTCTTTCATAACTAGAGACCGAAATACTTTTAGGAGTTAGTTTGCCTACCACAATGTTATCATTACCGAAAAACCCAAACGTTACAGCTATGGGGAGATGATGTATTATCAAAGGAAGTGGCTCCCTCACCTGTCAAAAAGAAATAAATGTTAAACCAGCTATACGTTAAAGATGTATAGGGAAGAACAATTCGTTATAGGTACCAAAATGATTTAATAGCCCACTAGGAGAGAGAGGCATCTTGTGTAATTACTTCATTGCAAATATTTTTAATCATTAGTAACAGCATTACATGGACTAAAGCTATACCAAACATTCTAGCATAGATTCTCAACATAAAATAAAATAAAAAGCATAAGCAATCTCAATAAGCTACACCAAACAAACTCAATTAAGACTCAAATCAATAACAAAATTAGATACACTGCAGCAAAATCAACTAAAACAATCAAGCTTTAGTAACATTGCCCTTTATAGGCCATAGACATACACTCCAAATTGTGTCTACAGCCAAGTTGCAGCCTTACAAGACCAGGGTGGGAGATCCTGAATGTTTGAATTTTTAACTGCTCTATTGATTTATCAGAAAATCAATCAATTACAGTTACGTTAAAAGATTAGTTGCACAGGTATAAAGAGACATAGAATATATTTTGAGACTACAATAAAGGCTTGTTGAATTTGCGAGACAAGCAAGTTTCTTAGGTAATTGAAACATCGCATTGTGGGCCTAAAATCAGAACATTCTTACATATGTTTACAGTTATCATTTAAAAAACTAAGGTTAAATGTTTACAACATCAAGTACATTGAAATCTTATTTCTAAAAAGAACATAAATAAGTGAAGCAGCGGACACCTCAGGTTGATGAATTATCACTTCCTGACCATCTTCTCCACCTAATGTACACTCAGGCCGCCGGAATGTCATGAGAGCAGCCAAAGCAGCAATATTGGCAGTATCAACAAGATTTCTGTTTTCATGATCAAGAAAGAGGAAAAGATTGTCACGCTGACATAAAGTCAGAAAAAATAGAAGATACTGACTTCGATTTACAAATATATTACAATTTACCCCCCATTGTCTAGAATGTGAAGATCAATGCGAATGGCCCACACTAGCTTCCCAGCAATAACACAAAGTGATTCCATGTCTACAGCTCGACTTTCCCTGCAAGATATTTCATTTCAATACAAAACCCTACCAAATATGTTTACAATAGGCATAATAGGAGGCCATTACTTCAAAGCAAGTTTTGCATTCATATGTTATTAACTACTAACTAGTGAATTTAAAACTATAAAATAAAATTTACAATTTTCAAGCAATTTAGGGTTGTGATTCTTTACAAATTGTAAGAATCAACGAGAAAAAAGTAAGAAAAGATCTTGAGCATGTTCAAAATAACATGATTTCATTGGATTATTTATTTATTTTTTTTGGTTTGATCAACAACAAAGCATGATTTCATCGTAATGAACAAGAACATGCACTGAAATTCCGAAATTTCGAAATTTTGGTATCTTTCATGATTGCCAAATGCTTTCATAAGCTCCCGTGTCAAAACTATTTGGAGAAA
Organism: Camellia sinensis; assembly: GCF_055761805.1. Classification (NCBI taxonomy): domain Eukaryota; kingdom Viridiplantae; phylum Streptophyta; class Magnoliopsida; order Ericales; family Theaceae; genus Camellia; species Camellia sinensis. The sequence continues at coordinate 150,913,592 of NC_138963.1, forward strand.
AAGGCTTTAAGAGCTTAGCCACAAAAAAAATAACTAAATAAATAGAATTACACTCGAGCATGGCCCATTCTGTTTCGGAAAAATTAAATATGTATACAAAGATAAAAATAAAAATAAAAAACACCTCAAACCACGGTCTATTATACGTCCCAACTCCACAGCAGCTTCTCCAGGACGACCTGCTTCAAAGGAAGGATCAGCCATTGGAGAGAACTCGGTGAATATTGAAAGGGACCCTTCATTTGGCCTATCTCGATAAGGTTGAACTAGTTGGGAAGTTACAAATCCCATAACATGAGTCTGACCAAGCTGCACCTCTGATGAACCATCTTCCCTACAAATTGTGGCATAATTTTAAGGCTATCCATTTGCACAATTGTCTCATTTCAACAAGCAAGAAGGGCAATGTCAAAACCACAATAACAACAATACCAAATGCAATGATAATAATATAACATTTAATCATCCAAGAACTCTGTTTGATTTGATAAACAAAATAACATCATCCATCAAAGCAGCTAGGAGGATTTCACACATACACTGATTATTGAACAAAAGGACTGGGTCCTTAAACTAACCATTCAAAACATTTGGGAGAAGGAGCAGTTGACTAATTAAATCATTGGCAAATCTCTTCCCAAGTCAATTGATATACACAAACAAAGGCCGCGTTTGGGAAGTGGCTATTTTAGTTTTTGTGTTTGGGAAGATAAGATTGATTTTTATTTGAGTTGTTATATTGAAAAGTGTGTTGAAATGATATTTGAGGTTGAAATGACAAATTTGTCCCTAATCTCATTTTTTTCAAAATTAGTGTAAAGGGGCAAAAGTGTCATTTTGTACCGGTGGGACAGCCATCAAGTGACAGGGGCGGGCTGCAGAGCCTATGTTCTATAGGCTGCAGAGCTATTTTCTTTTTTTTCTTTTTTTTTATAGTTATATCAATGGTTTAGCTACAGTGGTAGGCTAAATGGCTTTTTTTCATCCTGAGGCTATAATAGCCTACTTGAGGACTTCCCAAACACCGCCAAAAGCATCTTAATCTCTAGAAGCTAAAACATAGCTGCACAACTTTATAAATCTCCATTAACATAGGCGGACTGCCACATTAACAATCCTTACCTACCAAACTTGATAGTAAGCCGTCTATAATCAAATGGACGGCGACCATCAACTCTAAGGTCCGATAGTAAAGCAGTCTCGATGAATTTCTTCTCATTAACAGTCATCCTCAAGGTATTAGCCAATCTCTGCTCCATTTTTAGTTCTGCAAAAAATAACCCCCAAACCAAACCAAACATATTTAACAAATACGTACAACAATATACAATGCAAGCAAGCATGCATCCAATACAAATGTAAACAAACAATTTCCAAATAGTTCTACAAGGCATCTCTAATCCTTGACTCAAACCCTATATATCAAATTTATAAATTTGGCTAAAAATCGCCCTCCTTTATTCAAACTCGTACCAAATTGAATCAAATTTACAACTCTATTATTCCTGATGCGTTTAATCAAAGTTTAAAGGAAAGAACACAAAAATTCAAAATATTAGGGAGGGCGGGTTGGGTCATGGACTCACTGACTCAGAGGAGGTGGTGGTGGGAAGTGGCAACGTAGGAGAGATTGCAGTACCTGGAGTGGTGGCTGTCGAGTGCTCCGCTGCCGGAGAAAATTCATCCAATGAGCTGTGTCGTTTACGAATTTCGAACGGAGTGAGAGGTGAGGCCTTGAAACCGAACGGCTGAAGGTGAGAGGTGAGGGAATGAGAGAAACCTAACCCTAATGACAATATATATGTATATATATGGCCTTATAAACCGGCAACGAGAGGTGAGGCCATCGGCGGCGTGAGCAGGTAGAGGGGTAAGGAGAGGTGAGAGCCGCTATCTCTAAGCGAATTAGGTTTACACTATGTTTGGGAACTAGGAGAAAAATAAATGAATTGAATCGTTCAGTTATTTTTCTCTCATTTTTATTTGAATAAGTATACCATTTATCTATTTATCTATATCTACCAATACTATCTAAGGCAATGATAGAGACCACTAAAAGTGGTGCTCTAAGGTAACCATTAATGATGTGGCATCTATTTTTTTTTTTTTAAAAAAAAAAAGACACAACAACATTGTAGCAGTGGGTGGGACCCACTGCCACATCATTAGTGATGGCACTAATTAGTACTTACTCATTTTCCTACTATCTATATAAGTAAATGTAGTAACACCCTCCTTTCACATGACTTCCTCTCTCACATGTCTCTCTTCCCTATGAAGCATGGACACGTCAAATTTGATGTCGTGGCAGTGTCGGACACGGCGACACGCCGGGGATACGTATGGGACACGCCAGTTGGCGTGTCCTTTTAATTTAATTCTTTTTTTGCAGAAGACACGGCGGAGACATGACGAGACACGCGTGTCCACCAAATCTGGACACGCGTGTCCAAATCTGGACAAACAGGAGAGAAGACAAAGAGTAAAGGAGAAGAGAAAGAAACCTGGTCGGCGAGAGGATCCTGATCAACGACCTCAAACCAATCGACTTCGATGACCTAGAAAAGAAATCGACTTCGGTGACCTTTGAACCAGTCGACTTCGATGACCTTCGAACCAGTCAAACCAGTCGATGACCTCCATCCAATCGCGTCTCTCACTCGATTGCCTCTTCGACCAGATCGCGTCTCTCGCCTTCTCGCCTTTTCATCTTCTCTCTCTCTCTCTCTCTCTCTCTCTCTCTCTCGCCTTTTGGCCTCCTCTGTCTTATCTTATACATATAAGTGTATAGAACATATAAGATATAATACTTATAATACTTATATTATAACACATATTTTGTATTTTATATATTTATACATATTAATAAAAAAAAATACATATATAATATAAAATAAAATAAAATAAATTAATAAAAGCACATTATTTAAAAAATAAATTAAATAATTAATATGTATTAAAATAAAAATATTTATAAAAAAAAATATTTGTCGTGTCCCCCGCCTTGTCCGTGTCCTCATTTTTTGAAAATTATCATATCCCGTGTCCGTGTCCGTGCTTCATAGCTTATATATAGTTACACTAGTAGGAATGGCAACGGAGCGGGGCGGGGTGGGGCAGGGTGGGGCCGGGGATTACACTCCCCGTTCCCGATCCCCGAAGCAAAAGAAATCCCCGTCCCCGTCCCCGATCCCCGACGGGGACCCTATCACCCCTACCGACCCCGCCCCCTAACGGGGATCGGGTTTCCCCGACCCTGAAAAATCCCCGACCATTTTTTTTTTTTTTTTAATTTTGCAACTCTCATTTTATTTTTTATTTTTTTTTGAGGCAAATAAAAATAATATATATAAAAACATAATGCAACAATATCCAAACATAAACATCCAAATAAATAAGGCAACATAACAGCACGAAGGGTACTCGCACACTGTAACAAAGGGTAATCTCACACAATGGGTAATCTCACACACTGTACATGAGCAGCATAACAATAGCACAACCAATAGCATAAGACCTATAACTGAGCACAAAAGAAAATATAGGAGAACTAACAAAAAAAATACTCAAACAATATAGAACACTCATCTCTCAACCCACAACCAATAAATCCCTCAAAATAATACATGCAACATAATATATCAAATGTCCAACCAAAAAAATAAAAAAACCAAAAAAAGAAATAGTAACATTAGTCTATTACAACATGGAACAATAGTTATTCAAATAAAACATATAACATCAATGACAATGTTTTAGAACAACATTAGGATGGTCCATCATTTTCATAATCTGTAACTCCCTGCTCTTGTAACGCTTGTCTTGGAGAACCTTCTTGATAGCGACAATCTCTCTGTCGACCACCAATAGTTGTTCTTCAGCACCCACACCATCAATTATATCCAATTCACTGTCCTACAATTGATTAATGACCTCCTTTCTTTAGTGAAATAGCAAGCGTACACTATCAAATACAGCAAAAACAAATGTTCCTTATCTTGGTCCAAGCTTTGTACCTATCAACTAAACATTTTATAGGCAAAATGCCCTTATACATGATTAAAATGCTTCAATACAATACTAAAATTGTTCAAGATTCTCCATTTTGAGAACCAAACAGAGATTATCAACACACATCCATGACAAAATCAACACACATCCATATCAACACACATTGAGATTATCAACACACATCCATATGAACATACATCCATACCCTAAATTATCAACACACATTTTGGGACTCAGTTTATGTGTATCCATGACAAAATGGAAAATTAAAAAAATAAAATATCCAAACTCACAGCCACTGTTTATACTAATCAATGATTCCAATCAAACAGAAAAGAAACCACTGATTTTAAGCTTAGATTGTACTCATTCAAACAAGATATTTACTAATTATTAATTTGTCATCAATCAATAAGAAATATATATATTCATTGGAATTGAGTGTGGGACAAGTTCAATTTAATTAATTTAAATAACAATTTTCAAATCTATAATAAAGATTATCAATATTTCCAGACCCATTCCTAAGAACAGATCACACCAATTGCAGTTAGTTAATAATTGATGCGGAAGGAAACGACAGCAACTACTTTAAGCATGGTCAAGAAAAATTCTATTAAATTTTCCTGGAAAATCCTCTAGTTTCCTTTTGACTGAAAACATAAAAAACAAATCAACCAACTTTCCATGACACATATATAATCAGATAAACCCAGAAAGGAAACTTGAAATTAATTCATACATGAACACAAACCAACACTAAAAACACAAGAAAAGCAGAGCAATTTAAAGCTTTTGACATGAAACGATTCTACTTCTTATCGTAACAGCTTTGATAAACTGAAAACAGGTTCTTAAAGCAAATTTATGGTTTCAGAAAGCAGAACCCACAATTGTTTTGACCCATAAATTGGAATTAAACAAATACGCATTTACCATGTGATTAAATAACAATCTCTCCATGTTCAGAACGGTCAATGGTATCGCAACTCATGGATTTAAAAAAAAAAAGATAAGAAATGAAAACTAGTGATTAAACAAGAAAGCGAAATGGTAAAAAAAAAACAAATTTAAAAATGCAAAGAAAAAAGTCAGGTGAGAGAGACATTCGAAACAAGCATTGAAGAGCTTACCAGATCGATTGTTTCTCTATCTCCAAAAAAAATCCAAAAATATTGTTGGAGACCTCTGCTGTCTAGGACATCGAACTCAACTGAGTAAAAAAAAACAAAAAAACAATAGACATAAGCATAAAAGATGAGATTTTAGAGATAGGTATTTGGGGAAATAGATTGATTACTTTGGAGACACCTTGTTCACCAGCGGCGACGCCTTGTTCTGGCCGAGATCGAAAACCCTAACCACAGCTCTCTCTGGCCAAAGACAGCGGAGGAGTAGGGAGATCGGCGGTGATGAGATGAGGGAGAGGAGGACAGCGGAGGAGGGGGAGAGGAGGACGACGGAGGGAGATCGGTGGAGGGAGGGAGAGAGAGAGAGAGAGAGACCGAGAGAGAGAGGAGAGATGAGAGGCGGTGTGTGAGTGAGTTGTGTGAGAGTGAGTTGTGTTTTAGGGTTTGGCTTGGTTTAAAAATAGTATAGATATTTCAAATAAAAAAAAGTAGACACGTGATAATATAAGAAATAAAGGCCGTGTTTGGTTGTGCTTTTGAAATGTGATTCTACATGCTAGTTTCAGTTTCATGTTTGGTAGGAATTTTAGAATTAATTTTTCAAAACTCTGTCGAAAGTTCTGTCCATTCTGCGCGTTTCTTGTACATTCTGCGCGTTTCTTGTATTTTTTTTTGCCAAGGAAAGACCGCCCGGTCGTCCCTGGGGACATCCACCCGGATGTCCTCTGTTGTACAGTTTTTCTTTTTTTTTTTTTGCAATTGATTTATATAATTGGGAAAAATATTTTCTGAAATTTTTTTAATTTTTAATGTGCTTTAAAATAATTTTGAGTTGTATGTTTAGTTAGGAGTTGTAAATTTTTATATCACATATCAAATATCATATCAATAATTTCCCACTCAAATCAAACCTCTTTTCCAAAACTATTTTCAAAACTCTTTACCAAACAAATTTTCTACACTCAAATCATAATTCTACAACACAAACTCAAAATACAACTCATACTCTCAAATCACATTTACAAAACACAACCAAACACAACCAAAGGTTTTAAGACACTATGAGGGGTGTTCACTTTATAGATAGATAGATAGGGTACAATAGTAATTTTATATCGGGAAATCGGGGACGAGGCTCGGACCGGGGTTGGGTTGGAGACGGGGTTGGGAAATGTTTCACCATCCCCGGCCCGGAATTTATCGGGGGTTCAATTCCGAATACCATCTCCGACTCGTCGGCAGTATTTTTCGGGAAAAACCCGTTAAAATCGGGGTCGGGAGGTCGGGTCTCTGCCGGGTTGGGTTTAAATTGTCATCCCTATACACTAGTATATATCCGTGTCTGAAAGTACGGTACAAATAATATTATGATTAAAATATAATTGAAATTTCAACACTATTTAAATTTATATTTTAATTTGATAAAATCACAAATTTATTATAAAATTTTAGAATTTTCACGAAACTCTTCATGAAAACTCACTTTTACTTATATAATATATATAGCTAAATAGATAGATGTGTCTAACATACATACAATTTCTACGGACATACATACAATACTACTTTTGCTTATATAATTATATGAAAATTGTATATATGCCCGTAATGTCCTAGTGTGTTACGACATACATACATTATATGGAAATATGTGTAAAATATATTGAACAAAAATGAGAAAATAAAAAATAAACAAATAGAGAGAAAAATAAAAATAAAATAAAATAAAAAAATAAAAATAAAAGAAAGAGGAAGGCAGGATCATGGGATCATGGAAGGAGGGGTGTGAGAAAAGAAAAAAAAAAGACAGAAGTAGGAAAATAGAAAATGTATATGTACAACATTTTTTAGAAAATATATCTCAGCTATTATTTTATAATTTGAACAGATCTGAGCCATCCAAATGTCCTAATAAGACAAAAATATGTTGAAGATTTAAAAACTGTCCTACTTTATTAAAATATATGTTGAAAATTCATATGAGATCTAAATTTACGAAGTTTATCAAGCATTCAATATATTTAAAAATAATAATTAATTGTTCAAATTCATTTAATTTGTGAACTAAATAATTCATTAATATAATCTGCACAACACACAGTAAAATCTGACTCCTAATTTTGGGATCGCAGACTTTTCCATATAATACGAATAAAAATAAGTGCACAAAAATTAGAAAATAAATAAATAAATAAACAAATAAAAATTAAAGAAAATAAAAAAAATAAAAAGAAAAGAGAGAGGAATGTGAGATTATGGGATCATAGAATGATGGGTGAGAAAAGGAAAAAGTAAGAGAGAGAAGCGGAAAAATAAAAAATACACATATAGGATATTTTTTGAAAAATATATCTCAGTCGTTGTTTTATAATTTGAATAAATCTAAGCCGTCCAAATGTCCTAGTATGACAAATGTGTGTAGAACAAATTCAAAAACCATCCTGTTTTATTATATAAATTTTTGTTTCAATGTAGCGATCCTAATTTTTTGTAGGTCATTATTAATTTATTTTTGCCTTATTTTATTTTTGACTTTATTAATTGCGTGATTATATGAGAATTTAATGTGTTGTTTAATTAATTTAATGTGTTATTTAATTATAGATAATTAATCTAAATATTGATATATTTATATTATTTATAAAAAAAAGTGTTTTATATATTGATAAAATATATAACATATTTATGTATGTGATATTTATGTTATATTTGTATAATATAAATATAATAGAAAATTTATATAATAAATGATTAGGTTAATCATAAGAGGGCTGCAATTTGTGTGTGTGCGCGCGCGCGCGTGTTGGGAGGGGTTCATCCAAAACCGTAGGCAGTGCATGTAGAGAAGAGAGAGAGGGCTCGGAGAGAGAGTGGTGAGGAAGAGGAGAAAAAAGAAAAAAAAATTAGGGTTTTATTTTGGTGGCTTTATTAGTTTTTTAAATAATTCTTTGATTTTCAAAAAAATATTGTAAGCACAAAGCTCACTTCCCTTAATTTATATTTAATTCATTGTTTTTATTTATTTATTTATTTATTTTAATTTGATGTTGAATTGATTTCGTACTTGTATATAGATGATTTATTGATTTTAATTATTTTGATTAGTTGGCATGCCAGGCTTAGGGTTTCAATATGTATTTATTTTATAGTTGTAATCACATTCATGGCTATATGCAATTAAAACTAATTAGGAACTCATAGATAAATTCCTTATACTCCACTATGACTTCATGGATTGTTATTTTATTTGAGTGTTGGGAAGAAAGAGTGTATAAAAAAAAAAAGTGAGGATTATGAGATTTATTTGAATGTCTTAGACTTGGCATTGTTATGTTTGTTCTCATGAGTGAAATGTTTTGTATATGTATATTGTTGCATCGTTCTCATGAATAAACGAGTGCTTTGATTTACGCGCATACGTATATGCTAACCATCTGGAGAGTGTGGGTCAAACTCGAGATGATATCCCCATGCAAGTTTGGCTCCAGAGTGATGTTAGGTATGAAATATATGTGTAGGCCGGAAATGGAGACCGAAGTGGTGGACTTAAGGTACAAATAATTTAATTACGAGTTTATTGTTATAGTATGAATTGTATTGATATGTATATCTTGAAAAATAGCAAACGACCTCGATAAATTATGAAATTTGAGTAGAGGCATGTATACGTGATTCTAGACAACTTTTGTGTTTAAAATTTTTATTAAAAAAATCGATTATAACTTATAATCAGATGATCTTGATTATAGTAGTTTTAATTCATTTTAACAATTAACTCACGAAACGAGCTCATTTTTATTGGTTTCTCGAAAACTGAAGTAAAACATTATTCTGCACACTTTTTGTGTTTTGAACTTTTCTGGAAAAATAATCTTAGGGCAGTTTCTGTTCGTTTTCAGCTTCAGATTTTTCGGTTGAATTTCATCTAGGTTCTTCTATCAAGTTTTTCTCTCAACCTGTTTAGTTTCTACTAAATTCGTTTGCAATGTCTTTTAGTAAATTTAATTCAGCACAACTTTTGTTATTTGAGTTTTGGTTAATTCAAATTATTTAAGTATAAAATGGTGCATTTTTATACTTCTTTAGTAAGTTGCTTATGATTAAATTATACTAATTTTATTTTTTTTTTTGCAGGATGGTAGGTCTTACTAACTTTTTTATGCATGGCTGACCCACCATATTTTTATTTCTATTTTGTTTATTTTATAATCAATTTATATTTCGTTGTGTATGGGAAAGAAACTAAATGCCATCGTATCTTGGGAAACTACCCATTCGTCTCGGTGCGGTTGGAACCACTTGTCTTGTCCCATAACAAGAATTAAATGTATTTTTGTTTGTGTTTGGTGAACACGTGGGTGTTAAATCTTGTATTCATACCAGTATGTATATTAACTCGTTTTGTCTCTTGGCAACTCGGGTGTGTTCTGTTTGAGCGCAGCTAAGCTTCCTTTACAGGATTAGTTTAGGCTATGGTGGTGACAAAAAATAACTATGATCGTAGGACATGTCGTTTGGACTTCTTTTGTTTTCTTGAGTTTAGGGTTGGTATTAGTTATGTATTTATTATTTTTTTTATGACCTTGGTATTTAATAATTTGGCATGATTTGTAACTTTACATTATTTAAGTTATTTTGACTATGTATTGTTACTTTAATGTTAGAGGTATTGATTAGTTATGAAATTATGGTGGATGGTTTGGTTGGCGTTTAGTTTTTTTATTTCACCCCTAGGATTTGGATGATGGAATATTAATTGGGGTTTAGTCATAATTTAATATTTAATTGTCTAAATTTTAGGGCGTGACATTCAATCTCACACTGCTTCTCACAAAAAAAATATAAGCAAATGTAGTAGAAGCGTATAGACTTTCAATTATTTAATCCTAATTTCTCATAATTTTGAGAGAAAAAAAAAATGAGGTGACACTTCTTCCTCTCTCACCCTGTTTTTTCTAGCCAAAATAGATGAGAAAAAAATCCACATGAAATATATAAAATATATATATATATATATATTTATCACTTTAGATAAATTAAAAATTTTAAAACTCTCTTATCACCTCTTTCATTTATCTCAATTAAAGTATCCTCCTTTCACATGACTTCATCTCTTACATGTCTCTCTTCCTCCTTATATATAGTTACATTTTTGTTTCAATCTCTTCCTCCTTATATATAATTACAATTTTGTTTCAATCTCACACTGCTTCTCACAAAAAAATAAAAATATGATTGTATATCTCTTCCAAAAAACTTACCCTTATTTGTCACCATCACCTCTATGATCATTTCATAAGAAAGTTAGATTAGTACTTCCTAAATGGCCATTCCGTAAGAAAATTAGATATTGGTATATATGATACAACATGTTGCCATTACTTTATTTTTATTTATTTTTTAAGCTCCTTTCCAAGTTTTTGAGTTATATGTTTCACTTATTATATAGACAAACCAATTACTTTACATAGAATTTTGGGTGAATTACACTAATAGTCCCTATAGTTTGGGGCTTGTGTCACTTTGGTCCTTGACTTTTCAATTGTGACACATTTGACCCTGAATTTTAAATTTTGTTCTAAATAAGGACAATTGAAGACATCATTTGATTTTTCAGGGATAAAATCGTCAATTTGATAAAATATAAACTAATTTGATCAAAATAAATGTCAAACAAATATTTTTGAATTTTTAAAAATTATTTCTACCCACTAAAAAAAATTATGTAAAATTGATAAATATTCTAAACATTTATTTTTTTTTTTACCAAATTAATTTTTATTATATGTTTGGATGATGATCATGTAAAATTAATTTTAAAAAATTAATCATGTAATTTTTATTAATTTTTATCATTGGTAGATAAAAATAATATTTAAAAAATTAAAAATATTTTTTTGACATTTATGTTTGTCAAATTAGTTTATATTTTATTAAATTACCGATTTTACCCTTGAAATTAAACAATGCTATCTTCAATTGTCCTTATTTGAAATAAGATTTAAAATTCAGGGTCAAATGTGTCACAATTAAAAAGTCAGAGACTAAAGTGACACAAGTTCCAAACTATAGGGACTATTTGTGTAATTTGTCCTAGAATTTTTGTGTGATTGTATTCCATATTAATAAAGCAATCTGTCAATTTTTTTTTGTATATGTTTTTTATTTTTCTTATATTTGAGAAAATTTAATATTTTAAAAGTTACAATAGTATTGAAGTTCAAACAATACACTCCTAAGTCACGAGGAGAGCAAACAACAATAAATGGGAAGGATAATTGAGAATTACTAGAATGATCAAATAGATGGCTTTTATAGAGGAATTAGAAAGTTTTACCATGAGTAAGAAATTTTAGTTTGGAAGCATATATGGCCAATTTGAGTCTTAAAACAATATGTCAACAAGAAACTTATCAAAGACTCCTACGTAGAGAGGACACTTTTGTTTTTATTGCCCTTTTCTTTCTTTCCATTTTTTTGTTTTGTTTTGTTTTTTTGTTTTTTTGTTTTTTTTGTTTTTTTGTGTGTGTGTATAACTAGAATCTTGAATCATACAAATGGTGTATATGAGGTGGAGTGTACTGGCGATGTATTCTCTCTCTTTTATCCAATCTCTTTTCCATTTGAGTGTTCACTGTTTAATTGTACTTCAATTTTTTTTGGCACAATTTTTTCTTAATCCAATAGATATGAGCACACCATTGTTTTTTCTTTTTTGCTAAAGTTTTAGCTTGAGGTCGTGTGAGACAAATGGTTAGAACATTAATCTTGGATAATAAAAAATAATTAAAAAAAAAAACTAAAGACAAAATTACTTATATTAACGTGTGATTTTGGTACACATGAAAAAATAAAAATAAAATATTTATAAGATGTTCAGTCCCTTCCTTTTCTTTTATCTTCTTATATATTATGAGAATGTAGTACGGAACATGAAAGGCCTCCAAACCCTTAATACTAACTCTTAATCACTTTCTTTCCTACTGGTATTCTCTCAAGTCCCCTTTGCTAATTTTCCTAATTTCTATTTTTTTAAAAAAATAAACACAACAAAAAAAATCTGATATACAAACAGATAAAGTTAATAAATTTGATCTATCTCACTTCCATCAAAATCTTTCTTAATTAACAAATTTGATCCTATCTGTTCAATTAAAATCTTTATTTTACCTCTCAATATCTAATTTTAATTATTATTTTTTAAGTCTATCTAAACAAATCTAATTTGAAATTTTGATTTTTTTTATTTGAATTTTTATTTTTTACAAGAGCTTCAAACATTAAATAGAAATTTTCAATTTTAAAATTTTAAAAAATAAAAAATATATTTGGCATAAAATGATAAAAAAAATTACAAACCCACAAATATTTATAACCATATGTATATATATAAATTAAAAATATATATAAACCCATAGCAAATATAGATAGATAGATTTATGGCATTCAGTTTATTATTAATTCTTTTTTAGCATATATATGTTTTAGACATTAGGGTTATTGAGAAACATCTTATTTATTGTTAGTATTATTTCATTAGTTAGAAATCAAGTTTATTATTTCAAGAAAAATAGATCAGTTGAATGATAATAACATTTTGTGAATATCTGCCTTTTGAATTATTGTCTTTACTTATGAAATTTGAGAAGATGATCTTTATTCATTATGATTATAATTTTATGACAGAACTTAGAACTTAATGCATTATTAAAAAAATTATACACTATTAGATCAGTTATTTTTATGTTATATTACCAAAATAAATACTTCAGTTATTTTTCTCTTATTTTTATTTGGATAAGTAAGAAATAAAAGAAAAGAAATGATTGTAATTTTTTTATTTATTGTTTAGTTAGATTTCATAAGAGAAAAAAAAATAAATTATTTTATGTTATATTATCAAAATAATTTTTTATATTTTGAGGACATGGGTGTTAATCATTTTATTTCTTTTATTTTTACATGTACAAAATTAATATTATGAAAATATAAGAATTTGTGGATTTTTTTTTTTCTTTCCTAATCTCTCCACTTTTGAGAAGATTGAAAATGAGGGTTATAAGAGAGATGGATTCCTCTCCGTTTCTCTCCATTTATCTCTACTTAAGTTATTCAAACAAATAAGAGAAATAAATATCTCTTCATTTATTTTATTTTCTCTCAAAATCACTCAATCCAAACATAGTAATCGCCAAGTGATAGGGTGTGTGTGAGTGTGTGACGTGAAATGAACTGTCGAGTTGCTTTGAGCCCAGGTTGGCTTTTAAAACCGCCAACCATGCCGATCCGTTCAACCTGTCCCACCAAGCTGTATTATTGTGTTTGGTTTTGGTAGAGGGATTGAAAAACAAAATAAAATTGAATGGTGAATTATAAATAAAATATATCTAAATTTTATATAGTTTCACATCGTTTTTTATTTCTTTTTTTAAATTCCGAAAGTTTGTGTTTAGTTAGAAAATTTGAAAAAAAAAGAAAAGCTATAGATGAAATATAAATAAAATGTGCCTAAATTTTATATAATTTTACACACTTTTCTCTTTTCATTTACAAATTCCTAAATCGCGTAAAAGATGCACAGTTCTAATGGAGTTATTAAAAACCTAAATTAAGCAAAAATCAATGTGGACACCCAATCAATTATAAAATCAATCACATAAATGAGATATAAAAATATCATCACAATGTTTATAATTTATTAAATTTTATTATAATATTTTATATAAATTAAATTATAATAATAATAATGTACAAGTGAAGTAATTTTTGTCAAACTACATATTTCTTGATCGATTGGGCATATTGCTTTACATGTTTAGTTTTGTAATTGATTTTGTGTACATGTGTAGAATTACTGAGATTATAAAATAATTATTTCTAATTAACGAACAACTATTCTCTCCTCACAAAAATATTATGTTTACCGTGTATGGAAGTCTAGGAAAAATCGATGAAATTGAACCAACCATTCAAGATTGATAAAAATTTATGTTTTATTTTGATTTTGAAAACTTTTACATAGAAACAAACTTAGCCAACAAAAATATTATACTATGATGCATCTCAAGTCTTTATTAAAAGAAAGCACAACCAAAATCAAGCACACCCTTCACACAATCAATGTGCAAGATGATCCTGGAAAATGGTATCAAAGGTCGATTGTCCAAGTGCAGAGCAATAAGCTAGTCCAAGAAACAACCATGAATACCAACCCAATATTGCAACATATTACATGATTTAGAAGAAACATCCTAAAAAACATCCGCCAAAGAGGCCACGGAAGGGAACCTCAGCAAACAGAATAATAATCATTCACCCAATCAGTTACAAGTCAAATTACCCAAAAAAAACTTGCCCAAACATCTTGTTTCTCATTCCAACATAAATCCACAAATCCTTGCATGATTAGAATCTTCTCCAAGGACTTCTTGAACGGTGTCCACGTGATGATCTACAATAATACAGACAAAAAAAGGTTGGTGCTTTATGTCTGGATGGAAGGACTCAAACCAATAAAAAATATAAGATTATAAAAATGAATCTGCAAGTGAAAATTAGTACACCAATACACACTGATATTACAACTTTAGTGACGTTTCAATCATTTTACAGCTATCAGATTTCATGTCATAAAGGGCTCTCACTAGAGAAGTGAATCAAATGAAGTCACAGTGACAAAAAGGATTCAAGTATTGCTATTTGTTGTCTCTTATTTCTCTCTATGAGTTCCATGTGACAATAACAAAGCACCCCGTGGCATCTAATTATGCTCTTTCTAATACCTGTTTGTTTCAACATGAAATAATTAGTATATGTTTGGTTTTTTGTTGATATGATGTGGTAAAAACAAATTACCTACTAAAATCTGGGAAAGAATTACCAACTTTGTCCCAATACAAGTCATTACCCACAACGAACATTAAAATCGTTAGCGCCCTCACAATGACAAAAGTATATGCACACAATATGAAATTCTTGATACGGAATTCTATAATAATAAAAGGTATGTACCTATATAAATTTATATCTATATTAATGGTCCTCATAATACCTTTTACGATTTGCCATGTTAGTGTCTCAATGTCAAGTAGTATATGTAACCTGTATCTGTGTTTGTGCTACGTAGAACCACATATCCCATGAATCTCAGACAAGGGAAATGTGTGTGAATTGTTGTTTTCTTATGCATGCTCAAATCACTAAACAAATAGGCTGTGAAAGAATAATTTATTCTATCCATTCAACAGGAGAGGATATGTACAAGTGCTTCCCTGTCCCACCTCATTCCCAGTAATACAAGTCAAACCTAAAAATAAAATTGTTTTTCCCCCTTCTTTGTATTCGTTGTCCTGAGAATCCAACCATTGATTCACAGATATTTTCCATCATAGATTTCAAGTACTTATATTGATAAGCACAAAGATTTAGCAAGGAACATACTTTCTCTTCATATTCCTCCTTTTAAAGGGCCCCTTGCTGAATGCCCAATCAACGTTGATGGTTTGAGTGAGCAATTCAGTTCCATCCATTTCATTTATGGCTTTCTGTGATTCTTCAAAGTTCTCATATTCAATTAGTGCATACCCCTGTAGAACAATATTGCATGTTGAGCAATTCAGTAAAACAACAATTTAGCACAAACCTTGCTTATTGATATTTAATTTTATCTAGAAAAATTCAAGTTTTTGGTAGGCAGACTTCAAACCCACAACCTATCATACTACCAAAACACTCCTTTACCACATGAGTAAAGCCCCACAACAACTTGTACTGCAAAATACAAGGAAGCAGCCAAAAAAATTGAAACACATTATAAAATTATACCAAACAACATTCAACTTTTGCAAATCAGCAGTCTTCAAAAAGATGAAGGTTAGCTCTCACCCATGAGTTCCTCGACTACTAAATATGTTCCACATGGGAACTATTGATCAAAATATGTCTACACTAGTAGTAGTAGATAACTAGCCGTGTTTTGATAGCCTTAACTTTTAAAATAAGCATGGCACAAGATACTGTTGGAAAATTGGTTTATATATAAGGCATATTTTGGGCCAACTTTGAGCCCAAAATTGAGTGGGCCCCAAACGTCTTTTGGGATGGGTCCGAAGAGGTGACGTGTTCCTTGCCACGTGGCAAGTCACACGGTGAAAACGGAATGTCAAAACCATTTATGAGTGAATGGGAAGTTGACGTCGTTTTCGGGTTTAACATTAATTTTTTAGATAAAATTCATTTGGTTTTTTTTTTCAATAAAAAATTATTGTGGGAATTTAATTTAATTCTAAATTCAAGTTTTGGGTTCCTAAGTGGTTTCTTAAAATTTCTAATTATGGGAATTTAATTTAATTCTAAATTCAAATTTTAGGTTCCTTAGAAGTTTCCTAAAGTTTGTACCTCTTTATTTATTTAACTATTTCAATAGTTTAATATATATATATATATATATTTGAAATAGGTTAAATAATAAATAAACCTATTGTCCCTTTGTTTGATCAACAGAATCTTTCAATTTTGTTTTCAAAGTGCCTACGGTCAAAACCACTATTCAAATTTGAATAGTAAATGGTGCACCTGTTCATAGGTTTTGTGCACCTTTTCAAAATTGTTTTTGGACCTGTTCACGGCAGTGTTGTTGCCTATATATACTGCCATAATTCCAGTTTAAGGCCCCAAGAAAATCAGTCTAGACATTGTCTAATTTCTGTCCAATTTTTTTTCTTCGTATTATTTATTCTTCATATTAGATTTAGAATAAATTAAAGAGAGTATTAGAACGGAAGGTTTGGTTCGCTGAACAAATTGTTTGGAGTACTACTATAATTTGTGAAGATCATTGTATCCTAGGAGATAGATGCCACTCAACCGTAAGTACCATAGCGGGGCGAATCTGTCTTAAGGATAGAGTGTCACACACTCGACTTGGTCTTGTAATTTTTATTTGGTTCGACAAAATAAATTCGGTATGTTTTTATTTATTTTGTTTGATTTTATTTCAAGTTATTTTATATACACAGAAGATTGTTCCCCCACATGAATGGAATTTGACAGAAAGAAAATGCAACAGCATGATCTATTACAGAGAGTACAGAAATTGGAAATATTCTGCAAATGATAGGTATCTTTTGGCTTTGAACCTTCCCTTATGAGACACTATCGGATTTACTAGCTAAACAGTGAACATGATGTCTTGAACTGTTCAGCCGTTTGTGTAAACCAAGACAATAGAACTCACACAGTATATCCCCAGACACAGTTTAGTTCTCACTATTGTGTTCATTTTGGCCCTGAACAACCTGGTCTTTATAAGTGCTCTAAAGACTTGTAGCCCTTCACAAATCTTATAGAACCGGCCTAGTTCACACTCACATAGGTGATTCTTATGAAGAGTATCTTGCCATACTCCACTAGGTTTACCTAGATATAAGAATCATTAAAAGTATTACTTAACCTAAATCGCTGCAGACATCACTTATTTCATCATAGAAATGGGTAGGAGTTGGACTCCACAGTGATCCTTCTGAGTCAATCACAACTCGGTTGTCCCTTTGAACCTAGATCTTGGGATCTCCAGTCAACTAGGTTGGGTTGCCGTTGTGGTAACTCTTATTTCATAGGCTTATGTCCCATTCCCCTTGATGAATTCTCAACTAACTCTCTTGCTAACCCTTTGGTTAGTGGATCCGCTATGTTGTCTTTAGACTTAACATATTCTACGGAAATAATTTCATTAGAGAGTAGTTGTCTTACGGTATTATGTCGACGACGAATATGTCGAGATTTACCGTTATACATATGACTCTGTGCTCTACCTATTGCTGATTGATTATCGCAATGTATGCATATAGCAGGCACCGGTTTTGGCCAAATTGGAATATCTTCAAGGAAGTGGCGAAGCCATTTTGCCTCTTCTCCAGCTTTGTCTAAAGCAATGAATTCAGATTCCATAGTAGACCTAGCAATACAAGTCTGTTTGGAAGATTTCCAAGATACAGCCGCCCCACCAAGAGTAAAGACATACCCACTGGTGGACTTCGAGTCTCTTGTATCCGATATCCAATTTACATCACAGTATCCTTCAAGTACTGCTGGATATCTAGTATAATTCAGCCCAATGTTACGAGTAAATCAGAGATATCTTAGAATCCTTATAATTGCTTTCCAGTGTTCTACTCCCGGATTACTCGTATATCTACTTAATTTACTTACTGCATAAGCTATATCTGGGCGAGTGCAGTTCATCAAGTACATTAAGCTTCCAATAATTTGGGCATACTCTAATTGAGAAATACTTTCCTGTACATTTTTAGAAAGGTACAAATTAACATCTACAGGTGTTCTAGCTAGATGATCATCATCTTTGCTGAATTTGTCAAGTATTTTCTCAATGTAATGAGATTGTGACAAAGCATATCCTTCTGATGTTTTGGTAATTTTCATACCAAGAATTACATCAACAATGCCCATGTCCTTCATGTCAAAATGTTTATTCAACATTTTCTTGGTAGTTTTAATCATATCATTATTACTACCTATGATGAGTATATCATCTACATAAAGATATACAATGACATAACATTTATCTGTGTTTTTAATATAAACACATTTGTCACACTCATTAATTTTAAATCCATTTGACATCATTGCCTTGTCAAATTTCTCATGCCAATGCTTTGGCGCTTGTTTTAAACCATATAATGATTTAACCAATTTACACACTTTTTTTTCTTTTCCTGGAACAGAAAACCCTTCTGGTTATTTCATGTAAATTTCTTCATTTAACTCACCATTTAAGAAAGCGGTTTTAACATCCATTTGATGAATTTCTAGATTGTATAGAGATGCAATGGCAATTAGCATTCTAATGGATGTTATTCTAGTAACCGGTGAGTACGTGTCAAAGTAATCAATACCTTCTTTTTGTCTAAATCCTTTGACTACAAGTCTTGCCTTGTATTTGTCAATTGATCCATCCGCTTTCATTTTCCTTTTGAAAATCCACTTATATCCAAGAGGTTTACAACCTGGTGGTAAGTTCACTAATTCCCAAGTGTGATTTTGCAAGATGGATTCAACTTCACTGTTGACAGCTTCTTTCCATAAAGGAGCTTCAGGACTGGACATAGCCTCTTTAAAAGTTAAAGGCTCATTTTCTAACAAAAATGTTAGGAAATCTGGACCAAAAGATTTTGAAGTTCTAGCACGTTTACTATGCCTAGGTTCCTCTTCCTCATTTTGATCTAACTCTTGCTCTTGATCATGTTCTTGATCATTACTAGTAATAGCATCAAAAGATCTCTTATTGTTACTAGTCTCTTGTCCAGTCTTATTTGGAAATACATGTTCAAAGAATGATGCATTTCGAGACTCAATAATAGTATTTACATGCATTTCGGAATGTTCTGATTTATGAATCAAAAACCGATATGCACTACTATTCTTAGCATAACCAATGAAAATGCAATCAATGGTTTTAGAACCTATCTTAGTCTTTTTAGGACTAGGAATAGCCACTTTAGCCAAACACCCCCACACTTTTAGGTACTTGTAGGATGGTACTCTTCCATGCCACAATTCATAAGGTGTTTGATTTATGTTTTTTCGGAGTACTTTATTTAAAATATAATTAGCAGAAAGTATTGCTTCCCCCCACAAGTTCTGAGGTAATCCAGAACTTATTAACATGACATTCATCATTTCTTTTAACGTCCTATTTTTCCTTTCAGCAATTCCATTTTGCTGAGGTGAGTAAGGAGCGGTGGTTTGATGAATTATTCCATGTTCTTTACAAAATTCACCAAAAGGTGATTCATATTCACCACCTCTATCACTTCTAAGTTTCTTGATTTTCTTACCAAGTTGATTTTCAACTTCATTCTTATATTGAATGAAAGTTTCCAAAGCTTCATCCTTGGTTCGAATTAAATAAATATAACTATATCTAGTATAGTCATCTATAAAAGTGATTACATACTTTTTTCCACCTCTGGTTTGAATTGATTTAAAATCACAAATGTCACTATGAATTAATTCAAGTGGTTCCGTACTTCTTTCAATTGAATGAAAAGGAGTTTTAGATGATTTTGCCTCAACACAAACTTCACATTTATGATTTGAATCAATGTTAAATTTAGGTAAACATTCTATATTAATTAATCTACGCAAAGATCCATAATTAACATGTCCTAGTCTACCATGCCATAAATTTGAAGACTCAAGCAAGTAAGAAGAAGATGTAGTATTATTAGTAACTGAGGGTACAACGGTCATTACATTTAACTTGAAAAGGCCATCAGACATGTAACATTTTCCTACATACATCACATTCTTAGTAAGTACAAATTTATTACTTTCAAAAACTAGCCTAAACCCATTCTTACTCAACAAAGATCCGGAAATTAAATTCTTGCGAATGTCCGGTACATGCAACACATTGTTGAGAGTGAGTTCCTTTCCAGATGTCATCTTGAGTATAATATTTCCTTGTCCGTCAACTTTGGAAGTTGAGGAGTTGCCCATAAAAAGTTGTTCACCATTGTCCACTGAAGAATAAGATGTGAACATCTTTTTGTCGGCACAAATATGGCGAGTAGCACCAGTGTCCACCCACCATTCTTTAGGATTTCCAACAAGATTTACCTCGGAAACAACTGCAGAAAGATTGATGTCATCGACACCATTGGAAATATTGTCCACTTCAGTCATGTGGGCTTGAGCAGGCTTCTTGCTTGTTCTTCTTTTGTTTTTGCCTTTGCTACGGCAATCTTTGGCCCGATGTCCCTCTTTATCACAGATGTAACATTTGCCATTAAACTTGTACTTTTTATTTCCCCCCCCCTTTAGAGCCTTGTGATGAACTTTCTCCAAAAGACTTTCGTTTCTTGGTTTTTGAAGCATGTTCCACCACATTTGCCTTAGACTCCATAGGAAGCTTACTAGCCCGCTTTTCAAAATTGCGGTTGTCCTTCTCAATCCTCAAACGCACAATTAACTCGTCTATAGAAATTTCTTTGCGCTTGTGTTTGAGGTAGTTCTTGAATTCCTTCTAGCCTTTTGGTAATTTTTCAATTAAGGCTGCAATTTGAAAGGATTCACCGAGAGACATACCTTCTGCGTGAATGTCATGTAGGATGAGTTGGAAATCTTGAGCTTGGCTGATCACAGTTTTTGAATCAACCATTACAAAATCCAAGAATCTGCCAACCACAAATTTCTTTGAGCCGGCATCTTCCGTTTTGTACTTTTTCTCCAACGATTCCCAAAGTTCCTTTGCTGTCTTGATTGGACTGTAGACGTTGTATAATGTGTTGTCAAGTCCGTTCAAGACATAATTCCGGCAAAGGAAATCGGCATGTTTCCAAGCATCAACCGTAGCAACCATTTGCCGATCGGTTTCATCCTCTTTCAGGATAGGAGCATCTTCACGGAGAAAACGAGCCAGGTTCAGAGTTGTAAGATAAAACAACATTTTCTGTTGCCATCTTTTAAAGTCAGTTCCTAAGAACTTCTCTGGCTTTTCACCGTGATTTACTGGTACTGTTATAACAGGAGAGGGGGTTGGTGTCATTGCAGCCACCACAGTAGTACTGGTTTGGGCATTTGTTTCAGTAGCCATTAATTCTAATCTAGAAAACAAAATTTATAATTAGAATTTACACTACACAGAAAATTAAACCAAATTCACAGAATTAAATTCTGTAAAAATAAAAGAAACAAGAATGTAACTTTTATTTTCCAATTAATTTGAAAATAAAATAAAATTTTATTTAAACAAATTAATTCCACACAAAAAATTAAATTCTGTAAAATAAAAGAAATAAAAACTATAACTTTTATTTTTCAATTAATTTGGAAATAAAATAAAATTTTATTTAACCAAATTAATTCCACACAGAAAATTAATTTCAGTAACCCTTCAATAATTAAAATACTGAAACAGAATTTTAATTAATGAAAACTCAGAAAATAATTTCTAAAACCCAAAATTAATTTCTGAAAAAATTTCACAAAAATATATTCTGAATTGTTAATGACACCAGTATCGTACTACTAGTTGTTGTCAAAGAAAAGAGACAGTATATTACTACTATCTGTCAAATAGCATATAATCACTATTTATTTTTCCAACCAGAATATTATTTTGTAAATCCACAGAAAATAATTTTCTTCCGAAATTATTTACGAAGAATGAAAAAGGGAAATAAACGAAAAATTCTGTAAACAGAATAATTCGAGTCTGTCTTAAGATTGTTGGAACAATCTTCTGTGTATATAAAATAACTTGAAATAAAATCAAACAAAATAAATAAATAAATAACATACCGAATTTATTTTGTCGAACCAAATAAAAATTACAAGACCAAGTCGGGTGTGTGACACTCTGTCCTTAAGACAGATTCGCCCCGCTATGGTACTTACGGTTGAGTGGCGTCTATCTCCCAGGATACAGTGATCTTCACAAATTGTAGTAGTACTCCAAACAATTTGTTCGGCGAACCAAACCTTGTGTTCTAATACTTTCTTTAATTTATCCTAAATCTAATATGAAGAATAAATAATACGAAGAAAAAAAATTGGACAGAAATTAGACAATGTCTAGACTGATTTTCTTGGGGCCTTAAACTGGAATTATGGCAGTATATATAGGCAACAACACTGCCGTGAACAGGTCCAAAAACAATTGTGAAAAGGTGCACAAAACCTATGAACAGGTGCACCCTTTACTATTCAAATTTGAATAGTGGTTTAAACCGTAGGCACTTTGAAAACAAAATTGAAAGATTCTGTTGATCAAACAAAGGGACAATAGGTTTATTTATTATTTAACCTATTTCAAATATATATATATATATTAAACTATTGAAATAGTTAAATAAATAAATAAATAAAGAGGTACAAACTTTAGGAAACTTCTAAGGAACCTAAAATTTGAATTTAGAATTAAATTAAATTCCCACAATTACAAATTTTAAGAAACCACTTAGGAACCCAAAACTTGAATTTAGAATTAAATTAAATTCCCATAATAATTTTTTATTGAAAAAAAAAAACCAAATGAATTTTATCTAAAAAATTAATGTTAAACCCGAAAACAACGTCAACTTCCTATTCACTCATAAATGGTTTTGACGTTCCGTCTTCACCGTGTAACTTGCCACGTGGCAAGGAACACGTCACCTTTTCGGACCCATCCCAAAAGACGTTTGGGGCCCACTCAATTTTGGGCTCAAAGTTGGCCCAAAATATGCCTTATATATAAACCAATTTTCCAACAGATACAACACCCTTTCCATCATCTTTTCCCAATCAATATACAAATGTGTCAAATTTTCAAAGTTCAAATAACCGCATCGTATTTACATGGATTCGAGTACGGGTGTCAATTGCGGACATGTTCAAGAATATGTTACATGATGTTTACAAAATGAATATGGAACTTTTTATACATAGAATAGGGGTCTTATGTATAAATTTATACTAAACTATTACTTGAGCGTATTTCTTGGATACATGTCTAACCAAACATGTAGGACACAATCACACAAATCTCATATCCTAAATCGAGTGTCAAATGGTACTTCACAAATTCAAAGGAATCCAAGTAATACAAAATGCGTCTCAAACTCTCATGTCATTTGAACTTCTTGACTACAAAGCACAAACACACCTCCTTCCTATTATGATGCCATGTCCATGTCCAACATAAAGTTGACAATCTGATACTCATCAGATGCACGGAGCCACATGTCGAACATGCATTCATGCGTGTACTATTTTCGAATATATACATGTGACTAGGTCATGCACCAAGGATGAAATCTGAATTTTCAATTTTGTACAACAGTATCAACTAAAACAACTACGAATAATTAAAAAGTTAACATAGTTGCTACTTGCAAATAAGGGAATAGTAAACTAATCTTAAATTTAAAGAACATATGTGAATGAATAAAATAGGATATTTAAATGGATAATAGGCCTGACTAACATACAATAGTTTATAAGGAATTGCTTTTATGAGTAATCGAAAAATGCTGAAGCATCAAAGAACAAAGGTAGCCCGATAGTAAAGCAGTCTCGATGAACGTCTTCTCATTAACAGTCATCCTCAAGGTATTAGCTAGTCTCTGCTCCATTTTTAGTTCTGCAAAAAGTAACCCCCAAACCGAACCAAACATATTTAACATATACGTACAACAATATACAATGCAAGCAAGCATGCATCCAATACAAATGTAAACAAACAATTTCCAAACAATTCTACATGGTATCTCTAATCCTTGACTCAAACCCTACATATCAAATTTATAAATTTGGCTAAAAATCGCCCTCCTTTATTCAAACTCGTACCAAATTGAATCAAATTTACAACTCTGTCATTACTGATGCGTTTAATCAAAGTTTAAAGGAAAGAACACAAAAATTCAAAATATTAGAGAGGGCGGGTTGGGTCAGGGACTCACTGACTCAGAGGAGGTGGTGGCGGGAAGTGGCGAAGTAGGAGGAGATTGCAGTACTTGGTGCTGGAGAAAATTCGTCCGATAAGTTGTGTCATTTACGAATTTCGAACGGAGTGAGAGGTGAGGCCTTGAAACCGAACGGCTGAAGGTGAGAGGTGAGGGAATGAGAGAACCCCAACCCCCAATGACAATATATATGTATATATTTGGCCTTATAAACCGGCGGCGAGAGGTGAGGCCATCGGCGGCGTGAGCAGGGAAAGGGGTAAGGGGAGGCGAGAGCCGTTGTCACTATCGCTAATCTGATTTGAGAGAGTGTAAGCGAATTAGGTTTACATAGTTTGGGAACTAGGAGAAAAATGAAATGAATAAGAGAACAGAAAATAAATTTTTTTATTTGGATAAGTAGCAAATTTAAAAAAAAAGAAATGATTGCAATTTTTTTATTTCTTGTTTGATTAGATTTTATAAGAAAAAAAATTATTTTATGTTATATTATCAAAATAATCTTTTATATTTTGAGGACATGGGTGTCAATCATTTTATTTCCTTTATTTTTATTTGTACAAAATTAGTATTATGAAAATATAAGAATTTTTTAGTTTTTTTTCTTTCCTAATCTCTCCACTTTTGGGAAGATTGAAAATAAGGGTTATAAGATAAATGAGTTTCTATTCGTTTCTCTTCATTTCTCCCCAATTATTTCTACTTCAGTTATTCAAACAAATAAAAGAAATACTTATCTCTTCATTTATTTTATTTTCTCTCCATATCACTCAATCCAAACATAATAATCGCCAAGTGATTAGGTGTGTGTGAGTGTGTGACTTGAAATGAATTGTCGAGTCACTTTGAGCCTGGGTTGGCCTTTAAAACCGCCAACCGTGCCGATCGGTTCAACCCATCCCACCAAGCTGTATTATTGTGTTTGGTTTTGGCGGTGGGATTGAAAAAGAGATTTGAATAAGAAAATAAAATTGATAGGTGAAATATAAATAAAATATATCTACATTTTATATAGTTTCATATACTTTTTTTTTAAAAAAAAGTATATGAAACTATATAAAATGTAGATATATTTTATTCTAAAGTTTGTGTTTAGTTAGAAAATTTGAAAAAGAAAAGAAAATCGATAGATAAAATGTAAATAAAATATACCTAAATTTTATATAATTTTACACATTTTTCTCTTTTCATTTACAAATTCCTAAATCGCTTAAAAGATGCACAGTTCTAATGGAGTTATTAAAAACCTAAATTAAGCAAAAATCAATATATACACTCGACCAATTATAAAATCAATCACATAAATGAGATATAAAAATATCATCACGATGTTTATGATTTATTAAATTTTATTATAATATTTTATATAAATTAAATTATAGTAATAATAATGTACAAGTGAAGTAATTTGTGTCAAACAATATATTTCTTGATCGATTGGGCAAAATGTTTTATATGTTTAGTTTTGTACATGTGTAGAATCACTGAGATTATAAAATAATGATTTCTAATTAATGAGCAACTATTCTCTCCTCACAAAAATATTATGTTTACCGTGTATAGAAGTCTAGGAAAAATCAATGAAATTGAACCAACCATTCAAGATTGATAAAAATTTATGTTTTATTTTGATTTTGAAAACTTTTACATAGAAACAAACTTAACCAACAAAAATATTATACTATGATGCATCTCAAGTCTTTATTAAAAGAAAGCACAACCAAAATCAAGCACACCCTTATCACAATCAATGTGCAAGATGATCCTGGAAAATGGTATCAAAGGTCAATTGTCCAAGTGCAGAGCAATAAGCTAGTCCAAGAAACAACCATGAATACCAACCCAATATTGCAACATACTACATGATTTAGAAAAAACATCCTAAAAAACATCCGCTAAAGAGGCCACAGAAGGGAACCTCAGCAAACAGAATAATAATCATTCACCCAATCAGTTACAAGTCAAATTACCCAAAAAAAACTTGCCCAAACATCTTGTTTCTCATTCCAACATAAATCCACAAATCCTTGCATGATTAGAATCTTCTCCTAGTACTTCTTGAACGGTATCCACGTGGTGATATGCAATAATATAGACAAAAAAAGGTTGGTGCTTTATGTCTGGATGGAAGGGCTCAAACCAATAAAAAATATAAGATTATAGAAATGAATCTGCAAGTGAAAATTAGTACACCAATACACACTGATATTACAACTTTAGTGACGTTTCAATCATTTTACAGCTATCAGATTTCATGTCATAAAGGGCTCTCACTAGAGAAGTGAATCAAATGAAGTCACAGTGACAAAAAAGATTCAAGTATTGCTATTTGTTGTCTCTTATTTCTCTCTATGAGTTCCATGTGACAATAGCAAAGCACCCCATGGCATCTAATTATGCTCTTTCTAATACCTATTTGTTTCAACATGAAATAATTAGTATATGTTTGGTTTTTTGTTGATATGATGTGGTAAAAACAAATTACCTACTAAAATCTGGGAAAGAATTACCAACTTTGTCCCAATACAAGTCATTACCCACAACAAATATCAAAACCGTTAGCGCCCTCACAATGACAAAAGTACATGCACACAATATGAAATTCTTGATACGGAATTCAAAAATAGGGTGTCTACAGTTGCCCCTCTTTGACAGAAATTGGAAGTCATAAGTGACGTGAGTGAATGTGAAAGCCTAGAGATGACCCATTTTTGACGAGGCCGAAGACTTAGACACACAGGCAAGATAACAAAGAGATGTGCTCGCAGGCTGGGGCAAGATGCAAAAAAACATGCACGAAGCCAAACACAACTTATGATCATGCAAAGAAAGCTGTAATGAAGCAAATATACACAATAAATGCAACAATTTAAGCAAGCGAATGGAAATCAAACTATATTACATGCAGAAAGGATGTAAGAGAATTATACAATTCTCGTTACGTCTCATGTGGAGTAGATACAATACCATTCGGTTCGTCTGGTCGCACCAGCTTCAAATGAACCGTACATACAATATCGTGCCTGCAAAAGAAAGAAACTCAACAGGTACAACATCGTTAGAAACATGCATAGCAATGTAAGTGAAAAGTGTATGACAACGCAAGTGAAGTGAAAAGTGCATGACAATGCAGGCGAATAATGCATGACAATGCAGGTGGAAGGGGGTGCATGACAATGCAACCTAAGTGTGACGCATAACAATGCGGAAAGGGGTGCACGACAATGCAACCTAAGTGTGATGCATAACAATGCGGGAAGGGGTGCATAACAATGCAACCTAAGTGTGACGCATAACAATGCGGGAAGGGGTGCATGACAATGCAACCTAAGTGTGACGCATAACAATGCGGGTAAAACAAGCATAACAATGCAAGTGAAGTGTGCATAACAATGCCACTAAAAGAGTGCATAGCAAACAGACGAAATATGCACGACAACACAAGTGAAGAATGCATAACAATGCAGGTGAAAAGTGCGGGTGCATAACAATGCAACGGAAGTATTCATAGCAATATAAGTAAAACGAGCGCGACAACACAAGTAGTGAATGCATGACAATGCGGGAGTGGTGTGCATAACAAAAGCAAGAGAGGAAAGCGTGCATAACAATGCGGGAGTGATATAACTTCGATAGCATGCCCTGAAACAAAATGTCGGTTAAAGAAAAAAAATAAGCCTTAACGCGAGCAAATTAACCGGAACCTCCGATTTACCTCTCGGAGGGGTCACAACATACTTAAAAAGGATACACCTCATTCTTTGATAAGTGACAATGAGTCATGCATCGAAGACTTGAATTGAAGTTCCCGTGGGGACAATTTCGCACCAAAAGTGTACTTTTCTTGCACTTTCCCTAGAGACAAAAGCTCCAATCACCACAAAAACACACAGGGAGAACAATGGAGCTCTGAAGATCACCCAGGAGGGTGGCCGGGCAGTTATATCAGTGGCCGACCAGTTGTTGCCCACCAAAGTGGTCGGCCGACCAGAAAAACTGGCTGGCCGACCAGTTTATGAAAACAGGGGCAGTTTTGTCTTTTAATGCTCGGATCTTTAAGTACACAACTCTAAATCAGTTTTGCTTACACCTCCAAGGCCGAAATCAACTTCTCTTCATCCGTAGACCCTTTTCTCTCTCAGATCTGCACTTTATACATGTTTTCCAACGCCCCACGCGAAGTTGTTTCGCGAAAACTTTCAATTCTCTTCGTTTTGAACCAATTAAAATTTGTTTTCGGAGCTTCTTTCTTCATTTTCACCACTTGAGGTATGTTTGTCTCAAAGTTTAGCACCTTTTCTCGGACGTTGACTTTTGTTGACTTTTTCTATTCCCGAGAGTTGACTTTTGTTGACTTTTTGCAATTTCGGCTCATTTCGCTCATTTTTTGCATCATCTTGCAGATTTCTTCAGATGGCCGACGATATTCTGTATGGCGGAGGTTCTCCATATGCAAAGGACGAGCCCGACATCATACCATTGCCTCCGACGACTTGGTCGTTCGACCCGGAGGAGTACGACCCTCAGGAGCACATTCTACCTCCTAGCACCTTCCACCACTTCATGGACTTTGCGCGTCGGGCGCCTGCGGACCTGCTGCTACAGGAGTCGGAGTCCTATCTATCTCATCGCGCGCATGAGGTGCATGCTTTACTTTTGTATTTCTCGCACATTTCATGTTTTCGCTATATATCGTATTTGCTCGTTCTAAACATATTCACATACACAACACTCCACTCATTCTGAACACACGGTTTATACACACCATTCTACTAATTTGACACATAGCTCACCACACAACATTTTGTTAATTCAGCACACAGCTCATTTGGGAACACAGCTCATCTTTGGCACACAGCTCATTATACTACTCAATCTGAACACGCAGTTCATAACACAGCATTATGTTTAGTCTGAACACACAGCTCATTTGGGCACATAGCACATTTAGGCACACAGCTCATTATGCTGCTCAATCTGAACACACAGTTCATAGCACAGTATTCGATTTAATTGGCACACGGCTCATAGCACTGCTTAATCTGAACACACAATTCATAACACATCATTCGATTTAATTAACTTAGCACACCGTTCAATCTGAGCACGCAGTTCATAACACAGTATTCGGTTTACAGCACACTGTTCAATCTGAACACGTAGTCCATAATGCAGTACACTTTTTCATAACATAGCACATCGCTCAATCTGGACACACAGTTCATAACACGGTATTCGATTTTATAGCACACTGCTCAATCTGAACACGCAATCCATAACGCAGTATACTTTTTGATAACATAGCACACCGCTCAATCTGAACACGCAGTTCATAACACGGTATTCGATTTTATTGCACACTGCTCAATCTGAACACTCAGTTCATACCACAGTATTTGGTTTATTGCACACTGCTCAATCTGAACACGCAGTTCATACCACAATATTCGGTTTATAGCACACTGCTCAATCTGAACACACAGTTTATACCACAATATCTGGTTTATAGCACATTGCTCAATCTGAACACACAATTCATACCACAATATTCGGTTTATAGCACACTGCTCAATTTGAACATACAATTCATACCACAGTATTCGGTTTATAGCACACTGCTCAATCTGAACACACAGTTCATACCACAATATTCGGTTTATAGCACACTGCTCAATCTGAACACGCAGTTCATACCACAGTATTCGGTTTATAGCACACTGCTTAATCTGAACACACAGTTCATACCACAGTATTCTTTTTCCTTGGCACGCAGCTCATACTTTTCATTTTGAACAGACAGCTCACACTTTTCAAATTTGAACACACAACTCATACTTTTCATTCTGAACACACAGCTCATACTTTTCATTCTGAACACACAGCTCACACTTTTCAAATTTGAACACACAACTCATACTTTTCATTCTGAACACACAGCTCACACTTTTCACATTTGAACACACAGCTCACACTTTTCAAATTTGAACACACAGCTCATACTTTTCATTCTGAAACTGAATACATCTGTTCATTTTGTATGCAGGTGTCTTCTCGTTTCACACGGGGTTATGGATTGATCCTCGCGAGGGAGTGGTATATGGAGCTTCCAGACGGTGTCCGATATATTGTAGACGAGGCTGGGTTTGCCTATTTTGTGTGGGATTGTCACGTCATCCAGTGAACAGGACCCTCCTGGGTGCACTTGTAGAGAGATGGTGGGACACCACCAACTCCTTCCATTTTTTAACCACCAGGGACATGACGATAACCCCATATGACTTCTCCATGCTGACGAGCCTTGACGTGGCAGGCCGGCCGATCCCATATGATGTAGATATGGGTGAGTGGGAGACCGCTTGGATTTATCT
Organism: Camellia sinensis; assembly: GCF_055761805.1. NCBI lineage: Eukaryota > Viridiplantae > Streptophyta > Magnoliopsida > Ericales > Theaceae > Camellia > Camellia sinensis. Next base: position 150,944,567 of record NC_138963.1, read on the forward strand.
GCTCGGAGCCCGTCTGCCAATCGACAGATCATCGGGCAGGGTCAAGTACACCTGGTTCTCTGAGTGGTACAGGGGGACTACGCCCATGACCATTGAGGCCATACAACAGTATGCCCGGGGATTTTTGATGTTCCTCATCGGAGCCACTCTGTTCTCTGACAAAGGGAACACAGTCGGGCTTTATTTGCTGAGTGCTCTGGTAGACCTATCACAGGTCAGTCAGTATGATTGGGGTGGCACTGGCCTCGCTACCCTTTACTGCTATATGAGCGCGACCTCCCGAAAGCGAGGGACCATAGTAGGTAGCTACTTGCGAGCCTGGGAGGTACATTCTGCCCTCTTGATTTACATTACTGCTTTTCATTATATGTACACTGCATACTACACCCAGCATTCTGCACTCGGCATTCTGTACTCAGCATTCTACATTTTCTGATTTTCAATATCTGTACACTACATGCTGCACACATCATTCTATACTTGGCATTCTGTACTCAGCATTCTATATTTTCTGATTTTCAATACCTGTACACTGCATGCTGCACACAACATTCTGCACTCGGCATTCTACACTCAGCATTCTATATTTTCTGATTTTCAATATCTGTACACTGCATGCTGCACACAGTATTCTGCACTCTGCATTCTGTACTCAACATTCTACATTTTCTATACATTCTGTTCTTCGCATTCTGCGTTTTCTATACATTCTGTATTCTGACAGCCACTGTCTTGGCTTTTACAGCTGTGGGTTTATGCGTACTTCCCGACATTGGCCCCTGAGCTCGAGGTCGAGGATCCCCTCCTCACACAGATTTGAGGGTCGGTGCCAGCCTAGGCCTCGGGAGACTCTGCTCTACCTCCGGCAGTTTTTCGATACTGTACTGACGACGGAGGTGATCCAGAACTCTCAGTTCTTCATGCTTTCAGCTTTGATTCATCTTGCATATTTATGATATCTAATCAATTTATGCACTTGTTACTCGCAGGTGACCTGGCAGCCTTGGATCGACATGCCAGGGAATCCTCGATTTTTGTTTGCTGGGGCATGGGGCTCCTCCCGCTATAGGGTCTTGTTTGAGGGACCGGTCGGCAGGGCTTGGTTTCTCGGAGAGCACTTCATGCGCCAGACAATGGGCAACTCCGCTCAGGACGTCCCCTCACTGCCTCCACTAGAGATGCGGTCCGCAAGGGATCTCACACCCCGAAAGGTGGAGGACCTTATGTTGGGTATTGATGCGGTCCTTTTCCTAGAGGAGGGGGATTACACGACATATCGCCACATGTACCTGATGCCTCTGCTGTCAGGTGTCCGTACCCCCAGAAGGAGAGCTGCTGACATGCCTTCCTCGAGTCACGCCCGAGCCGAAGACATTCCCTCGAGCAGCGATTCCGGTACATCGAGAGGCGGGACTAGAGGGATCCTTCTGACTTGTCATTATGTTGGGTGGCCAGATCTTCCGACCGAGCTGACGGGCTGGCAATATGGGACTTCTTACCCGATTCCGTTGGAGCCTCCAATTCCTGACCATCGATACGTCAGTGATCCTGACTCACCACCGGTATGTTTTACAGTTTTCATTTATCACTCAGATATTTAGACATTCATTCATTCATTGATGACTTGAACTTGCATCTGCAGCCTCCTAGAGAGTATACTGAGGGATTGCTTGGAGTGGTGGCCTTACTCGAAAGCATGGTGCTGCGGAGGGAGACGCTGCTATATGCCTCCGACGTTCGAGTACTTTTCAATTCCCTTGCATTTATAATATTTCTGATGACATATGGAAACTGAACATTTCACTGCATTGATTCATTGTATGTCTAGAGCACATCTGACACATCATATTCACATACTATATCTGCATGCACCCACTCTATGTATCATTCTCGCATCTGATATACATACTGGCTGATGCACTCAAACTATCCTTTTCAGGTCCCACCTCTACAGACTAGGCCATCCAAGCCTTCTCGAGCGGCTAGGAGAAGAGTCTCAGCACGTGGCCGGGGGGGGACGCAGAGCACCTATTAGATAGGATGACGAGTCTAGTGAGGAGGAGGAGTCAGCACATCCACAGTCAGAGACATTTACAGGCAAGGATGATGACTCTGGTTCTGGTTCGGAAGGCGGAGGCGACACCGAGGAGGTTTTCGAGGATGGTGGCTTCGATTCAGATAATGGTGTCGGTGGTGGTGGCGCAGAGGCTGCTCAGCTGAAGAAGGTGAAGAGGGCCTCTCGGTCTTGAGCTCGATGGCACTGATGCAAACACTCCTGCTTTATTTTTCTTTTTACATGTAGTTGTAGCACATTGTACAGCTTAGGTAGTTTTATTTTCTTCAAAACTTGTACCCTTTTGTAAAATGTTGTAAAAAGAAGCTATGATGTAATGAACACAACTTTTTATTCAAAAAGTGTTGTATTTGTATTCTTAGCATCACATCGCACCGTTTTGCACAAAAAAAGGAATTGAATGGAAACTACTTTAACAAGTTTACAACTTGATAAGAGAAGAGTAGCAACTCGATAAATAAAGAGCAACAACTCGATAAACAAAAAAAACAACAACTCGATAAACAAATGAGCAACAACTCGATAAGCAAAGAGCAACAACTCGATAAACAAATGCATTTTAGACAAATAAGGCGACGGAATGCATCCGAAACAGAGGTAAACTCGGATCTTCAGCACTCTCAGCACACAGGAAAGCTAGAGACTCTCTTCTGGAGGCAAAAAAAAAGCTGTAGACAACTTTTGCACATGGCTGACCACCAACAGTTGCTGGCCGACCACTTTCTTGGCCTGGAGACCAGAAAAGTAGCTGACCGACCAGAAAAACTAGCTGGCTGACCAGAAAAAGTGGTCGGCCGACCAGTTAGCCTGAGGACCTCCAGTTTTCTGACACTTGTCCTCCAAACACTGCCTTATCCTTCATAAAGGTTCCAGCTTCGTAGTTCCCTTATTCCAACTCAGTTTTGCACTAAAATGGAGGCATTTCTTGTCCAAAATCTCACAAATTAGATCACCAACTTAGATGGCTTGGAAAAGGTGAATTTCGGGGGCTTCGGCATAAATGCACTATTCACGCTGAGTCGCACCCTGCTGTGCCTTCCGTTCCTTCATGCCGCAGCAAGGTTTTGGAATCCAGTAACTCACGTCTTTAGCTTTGGCGGACAAGAGATATGTCCTACTTTCAAAGACTTCCAAGTTCTAATGGAGTCTGAGCGCGAGGAAGAGAATTTGCCACAATTCCGTTTTGGCCACGTCCAAGCCTTAGGACGCATGTGCGGGCTCACTTTGTATGACGCTCGATCATTGATTTGTGACGGAGTGCTGGACATTCCGAGCTTAGTTTGTCGATTTTCTGATGCCGGCGACCGCGACGACCATGACTGGCAGGGTTTCCGGCGACATGCACTTTGCTTGTGTATGTTGTCACATTTCTTGCTTGCCTTAAGCTCCGGTGGGTTTAGCACTCATTTGATTGAGGTTGTTGAGGGCTTGAAAGAGAGCAAGAGTTGCATCGCCATGACACTAGCTGAGACATTGATGGGTTTGGACGCATTCCATCGTCAAGAGACGACTAGATTCGCGGGGAGTCCACTACTGCTGCAGGTAATGCTTCCCACCATATCTCACATATATTTCTTACATCATTCGGCCCTCAGGCTCGGTTTTTCTCTCAAAACCCTTTTCTCACTTTTCTCTCCACATATACCTCTCTATTCTTTAGTCTCTCATTTTTCATCCCTCCCCAGATATGGTTGATGGATAAATTAAGGGTTGTGGACTCATGCCCAGTATATTCAGCTCGCGGCTATTTCTTCCAGCGACGTCTAGTCGATGCCCCTGATGAGGGGTGGTGGTACGAATGGATGCGCAGTTTGACTGCTCTTGACATTGCTTGGCGCTGCCCCTGGCTTAATCTACTGGCGATGAGCTACAGCATGACTCGCCAGCCTGGGATTCGGTTGATCGGTCTGATGCACTGTGTCCTTTACTTTCCGTTCCGACTCCGGCGCCAGTTTGGACATGATCAGACTTGCCCGGAGGAAGGGATAAGTACCCTGCTGCATTTCTGGTCCAAGGCACACAGCTAGCTCGGTATGCCACGGCATGGAGGACGAGAGAGCTTCTAGCCCCCGCTCCCACTTTCAGTTGCACCCTCTCTGATGAGTGTATAGCTTGGCTTGATGACGAGGCGCAGATCGGGCCTACTCTGGCATCAGAGGCTTCGACCAGCTCTAGGAGGGGACACAGGAACACCTGACTATGCCCCGGTACTTTCAAGTTTTCTTTATGAAGTAATAAAAGCAACTTCAATTTATTTTCAAGAGTAGGAGAACTCTGTACTGAAATCAATGTAATTAAAGGTTGTGGGTACTGAAAATTTTCCGTTTGGTCCAAAAATGATCTAAGTCGTAAAAAGATTAATTTGAGAAAAATCAACTTTTATTAAAACCATTTTCGATATGGATCAAAACTAGACATGTATGAGATCTATCACTGAGATATACAACTCCGGATCCTCAGCAACTGGAAAGTTGCCCCTAGTCTGAATAGCACTGCAATGGAAATCACAAACCGAGCTCTTGAATGCAAGATAAACAAAGATAACCAAACATGATCACATAGACAAAGTTGATCGGGGAAGTGTTTATGGCAGGACTTCAGAATGAAGTTGCCTACGTATCCCAAAGATGAGAATCAAGCCTTACGTAGTTCGGCTCGAGTTCACTCGTGTATTAACTCTCTCATTTTGCGCTCTAACTTTTGCCAAGGCCGCCTTTTCTGGGTTTTCAACCTTGCGAGCTCAGTTTTTATTATTTCAAATTTTCCATGCTCTAACTTTTGCCTAGGTCGCCCTTTCGGGTTTTCGGCCTAGCGAGCCACTCAGGAAAAGTATGTCTTCAACTTGTCCATGTTGATCGGTTGGGAGAACTCTAGGCCATCTAGGTCCATCAGAACGACAGCTCCACCCGACCAGATAGACTTGATGACGTAAGGACCAGTCCAATTGGGTCTGAACTTGTCCCTAGGGTTGTGAATGGGAGCTCGGTTGTCTTTGAGCACCAAATCTCCTTCTTTCAAATTCCTGGACTTAACCTTCTTATTGAAAGCCCTGGCAATTCATCGTTGATAACACTGAACATGGTACAGTGTTTTCAGCCTTCTTTCGTCAAAGAGCATGAGTTCTTCGAACCTGCTCTGCTGCCAATCTGCCTCAGCCATCTGGCACTCAGCCAAAACCCGTAATGACGAAACCTCAACTTCGATGGGAAAAACGGCCTTCATCCCATAAACCAAGGAATACGGAGTCGCTCCAGTAGAAGTCCGAATTGAAGTCCGGTAGCCCCACAGAGCAAATGACATCTTATCGGCCCAATCTTGGTAGGTTTCCACCATCTTTTGCAGAATGTGCTTGACGTTCTTGTTGGCGGCTTCAACTGCTCCGTTGGTCTGTGGCCGATATGTGGACGACTTATGAAAAGCCACGTTATACTTCTCCAACAAGTCGATCACTTCTTTCTTGAAGTAAGAACCATTATCTGAAATGATCTCATTCGGAACCCCGTAGCGACAGATAATGTTGTTCTTGATGAACTTGGCGACATGCGAACCCTTCAACACTGCATAAGATTGGGCCTCAACCCACTTCGTGAAGTAGTTTATCGCTACCAGAATGTACTCATGTCCATTAGACCCCTTCGGAGTGACAGCCCCAATCACGTCAATCCCCCAGACTGAAAATGGCCATGGCAAAGTCATATTGTACAACTTTGACGGCGGAATGTTCATACGGTTTGCATGGATCTGACATTTATGGCATCGCCGGACAAAGCCAATACAATCCTCCTCCATGGTGGACCAATAATAACCCTGTCTAAGGATCTTCAGAGCTAGCATCACCCCATTCATGTATGTGCTGCACTCTCCTCCATGGATGGCCTCCATTAGGCGCTTGGATTCTTCAGCATCAACACACAGCTTATGCATCCCGAGATGACCTCTCTTGTACAGTTTTCCTCCGCAGATGATGAACTGAGCGGCTATTCTTCGAATTGCCCTCTTATCTTTGGCATTTGCCCCTGGTGGATATGCTTCTTTTCCCAAGAAGTTTCAGACATCATAATACCAAGGATTCTCATCTTGTACCTCATCTATGGCAGCAATCAGCTCGTAGGCCAGCACAAATTTTTGTTCGATGATGATCGGACGCATCCGGACTCCAAAAGGGATGTTTATCATGGAAGATAGAGTTGCTAGTGAATCTGCGAACCTGTTGTTCTCTCTTAACAGATGGGCGAAATTCAGCTTCTCAAACCGAGGAATTAGCACGCCCAAGGTCTGGTGATAGATTCTCATCTTTTCTTCTTTAACTTTCCAATCTCGTTTAACTTGAGATATAACAAGGTTCGAGTCCCTGATGACATCCAACCGTTTTACCCCTAGTTCTAGGGTAGCTTTTAGTCCAGTAATACATGCCTCATACTCTGCCTCATTGTTCGATACTTTGAACCGGAGTTTGAATGCTAGAGGTATGCAAGAATTGTCGGGCGCTATCAGCAACACTCCTATCCCATACCCGTATTGGTTTGACGCTCCGTCAAAGTACATCGTCCAAGTTTCTTCTTCGACGTGCAGAATGGCCTCGTCTGGGAATAGGTACTCAACTGCTTCATCCCCTTCAACTGAGTGATCGGCTCGGAACTCCGCTACCGTTCTCTCTTTCACTGACTTGCGTGTCACATACTTCAGATCGAATTCGAAAAGCATAAGCAACCAACGGGCTAGCCTACCCGTAAGTGCTGGTTTCTCGAAAAGATATTTGATGGGATCTAATCTCGAAACCAGTATTACGGAGTGAGCTAACAGGTAGTGCCGCAGCTTCCTGGTAGCCCATACCAAAGCCAGACATGCCTTCTCCAACAGAGTGTAGCGGGTCTCGTAATACAGCATTTTCTTGCTCAGATAGTAGATAGCCTTCTCCACTTTGTCCTCAGACTCCTGTGCAAGCATGCAGCCCATTGTAGTTTCAGTCACTGAAAGGTACAGAATCAACGATTTTCCCGGCTCAGGCGGTGACAACACATGTGGGTTCTGTAAATATTGCTTAATCTGTTCGAAAGCAGCTTGGCATCGGCCGTCCCATTGGAACTTATTCCCTTTCTTCAGGAGACCAAAGAGTGGTTCACAAGTCAAGGTTAATTTAGCAATAAATCGTCTTATGAATTGCATTTTAGCCAGAAAGCCTCGCAGCTCCTTTTCAGTCCTTGGTGGTGGCATTTCTAAGATGGCCTTGATTTTGGAAGGATCAACTTCGATACCCCTCTATATGATCAAGAACCCCAGCATTTTCCCTGCTGTAACACCAAACGTACATTTCGGAGGATTCAGCTGCAACCGATACTCTTTGATCCGTTGGAAAAAATTTTGCAAGGCGGTGTAGTGGCCCTCTCTTTCTTTGGACTTGACAATCATGTCGTCTACGTACACCTCCACCTCTTTATGGATCACGTCGTGCAATATTGTGGTCACAGTCTGCTGATATGTAGCTCCAGCGTTCTTCAGCCTAAACGGCATCACCCTATAACAATAGGTCCCCCACGGGGTGGTAAAAGTAGTCTTCTCTCAGTCTTCAGGTGCCATCAGAATCTGATTGTAGCCAGAAAACCCATCCATGAACGAGAGCAGCGCATGCCCTACCGTGAAGTCCACTAATTCATCGATATGTGGCAGAGGAAAGTCGTCCTTTGGACTGGCTTTATTCAAATCCCTGAAGTCTACACATACCCGAATTCTGCCGTCCTTCTTCGGCACCGGAATTATATTGGCCAACCAAGTTGGGTATTCGGATACCAGCAGGAACCTTGCGTCAATTTGCTTGGTGACCTCTTCTTTGATCTTGAGAGCCCAGTCAGGGAGGATCCTTCTGAGTTTCTGCTTGACAGATCGGGCCTCTAGGTCAAGAGGGATCCAGCGCTGTACAATCTCAGGATCGATTCCAGGCATGTCTTCGTAGGACCACGCGAAAACATCTTTGAAATCTTTTAACAAAGCGACTAAGCGTTCGCGCTTCTCCGAAGACAACGTGGACCCTATCTGGACCAGCCGCGGGTCCTTTTCAGTACCAACGTTAATTGTGGTGATTTTATCAACCAAGGGTTTTACAAACCTCTCCTGCTCTTGATCAAGCAAAAATTTCAAAACCGGAGGGATTTCTTCCTCGTTGTTTTCATCGAAATTTTGAAAGTCCTAATTAATGCAATAAATCAAAGGCACAGAAAAGTAATCAAAGGCCACAGCCGCACAATTCTCATTAATTACTTCCAAGTCACCTGATTCCTCTGTTACAACAGACTCAAAGGAAAAAGAAAAAGACGACCTAGACAGGGCTGTGGCATCCGGGTTATCACCCCCAAGAATACCGGACTCAGACTCAGACGAGCTGGAACTTGATTCCGACTCTACGGACTCAGTGGAATCAGATTCCGGCGTACTACTTGACCCGGTGCTGCTTGATAAAAATCCTTCATCGTATTGCCAGACGAGGGAGGGTGCAATGGATGTATCCAGAATATTTGAAAATGGGCTCGCAGCCGTTTCATTCCTGATCATGGACGCCGAGAAGTTATTCCCAAAGCACTCATGTACGATCGGAGGATCTGAAAGTAGACAAGCCAGTGCTACCCCTATTTCAATCCCTGCTCTCTCGGAATCCTCCTCCCTACACTGTTCAACCTCAACTGATGGGTCTGTCTGCTTCTCGGCAATATCATCCCCAGGCAATTGCAAGTCAAAGAATATCTCAAACCCCGGCAAGCGCCTCCTCTTTGCATTTAGCCATGGCTCTGGGAAGCCACATAATGGGAAGTCTTCCCCCTCCCGGACAAAACGTCCGTTTAGGGTACCTTAGATGGGCCGGTGCACCAATTCATAAGGCTTCCCAGCTCGCTTTGCTCTGGCTCTTCCGGCCATCTCCTTGCCTTTTCTCACCCAGTCCTCTTTGGTAGGCAGAAAACCTAAACCAAAGGTATACGAGTTATGCGGCACTTCGGCCGATGCTACAACACATTTCCACCCACTTTTTCCTAATCCCATCCCGGGGATGTGCTGGAGCTTGTTTATGAGGTACACAGACTGTGCACTGACATATAACCCCTCGTCAATAGCTAATATGTTCGTACAACCCGAGCCTCAGCTAGGGTGAACCCCGACAAGAACACATCCTCCATGCCATGTTCGATTTCCAAAACCAGTGTAGACTCCTCTGGCGGCGGATGGATTGAAGAATTTCCAAAAACTATAGCCACCCCATTCCCGTGGGGGTACTTCAGCATCTGATGCAGGGTGGAAGAGACTACTTTCACCTGATGTAGCCACGGCCGTCCTAAGAGTAAGTTGAAGGTTGCGGGAACGTCCAAGACATGAAAGTCAACATGGTGTTGTCTTAGACCAACCTGAGTCTAAACTTGCACAGTCCCCATCACTTCTCTGCTGGTATTGTCATATACACGAATCACCTAGGTAGTGGGCACAAAGTCCGCGGGTTTTAACCCGATTGCATATGCTGTCCTTGACAGGCACACGTTAATAGCAGATCATGTATCAACGAGAACCACTGCTATCCATTTTTCTCTACACTCCACAGAGATGTAGAGTGGTTTGTTATGATTTGCGCCCTCAGGCGGTAGCTCCTTGTCAGTGAAAGTTAACGTTGGGGAAGCTCCTCCCGGAAAGACCAACCCTACCAGCTGCTCAGGCGTGGTGTCGATTGAAAGTTTGGCCCTGTCCATCGAAGAAAGGACAGCTTGTCTATGAACTCTTGAAGCCATAAGCAGTCCCCAGATGGAGACATCTGCTTGCATCTTTTTAAGTTGTTTCAGCACAACCTCCTCCTCAAGTAACTTTTCTTTTTGCTTCTCTGCTTCCTTGTCCTTTCCGGATGCCTCTGGTTGATCCAGGTGTGGGGGCTTGAAATACCACCCACTCCTGGTCATGTAGTCCACTTCTCCCACGTACCAGGTATCATCTGGTTGGTTCTGCTCCCAATCTTCATCGGTGTGGCCAAGACATAGATTATCATCTTCCCACCACATACCGTCGGCCATCGACAGATAGCTATCTGGTTCTGTTGCATCTATTTCTGCGCGCACAGCACATTCCGTCCCCATAGGGGCCTTGGCCTTCCTGGCCCTCTCCAGATCTTCAATCTTTTCTTGTTCAAACTAGTTCAGTGCAGCTTGCTGCTCGGTATCCTCCGTACTCAAACTGTTCTGATCCCGAGCAAAATTCTTAACACCGGTGCTCTCCAGCGATTCTCTCTGTTCCTCGGCCACTCCGGCCACTACTAATGTCCCCATTTCTGATAGACCCTGTTCCGGCTGAGACTGCTCAACAACATCTGGCTCGTCACTGAGCCACCCAGTAGCTTCTGCTGACCCTTCCATGTCGAACCAGTTGACAGTCACGTCCCCTGAATCCTGTTCTTCAAATAATTGCATATTTGTAATGTCCTCCTCTAGTTCTGCCAGATCATCTAGCCCTTGATTAGGTCCATCCTCTCGAGCTACACAGATCTCCGCCCCAACTGAGAGCTCTACTCTTGGTCTAGACTGATCCGTTGAAGTAATGTAACCGCTCGGGTTGTACTCAAAACTCGCAGATCCCTCAGGCGCTGAATCCTCATTCTTCTCTGCTCCCAAAGTGATCCCTATTCTATCTTCGGTAGTCACCACCACCGGTTCTGGTTGGGTTTAGGAGATGTCCAACATGTATAAGTCAGTGCTATCAGGAATGAACACCTCTGGCTTGGGTAGGTGAGAAGGGATGATATATTTACTAGGGTCGTATGACACAACCCCAGTTTAGATTAGGTTGATACGTTTGAAAGGTGGAGCTTGGTTATGTGGTGGGAGAGGGTTGGTTGTGACATTCGATTTCTCCGGAGGTATAATCACCCTGTCGTCAATGAGATCCTGAATCTCATGACGCAATCGAAAGCACTTGTCGGTTTCGTGACCATGCTGTTGGTGATAGGTGCAGTACTTCGCTGGGTTATGGGAAGGAAGAATTTTTTCTGGCAAGGGTCGCGGCTCTTGGGGCTTCAAGTGCCTTTTCTTGATCAAAACCCCCAAAGCCTTGGACAAAGGCATGTATAATGGGGTGAAGGTTCTTTGGCCTCTAGGGGCATATCTAGCTGTCTGCAAGCTACTTCCGGACATACTGGTAAAGGGCGTAGCTGCAAGGGTTTTGGGAGGGTTGGTGGTGACCATTCCTACATCTGAAGATCTGGCAGTTGCAACATTGCTTGTGCCTGCATTCGTACTGCGGTTGAATGTCCTCCTAGGCTGCTCTCTTTCAGGGTCAATCAGACCTTGTTTTATTGCGTCCTCGATCTGCACCCCAATCTCATATAAATCTGCAAAGGTGGGTAAGGGGAGAACGATCATCTTTTGCATGAGCTTGGGCTGGAGGTTGTGCACAACCATCTGAATTTGATCTTTATCAACGGGCCTGACGGCCATCATCGAGGCTTTAGCCCTCTAGCGGGTCACAAAATCGGAGAAGCTCTCCTTCGGCTCTTGCCTGGTTGTCTCGAGATCACGAGTTGTGACCTCGATCTAAGTGTTATAGGAGTATTGAGCTATAAAGACCTCAGCCATCTCCTCTCAGTTCCTCTTAACAAAGTCTTCCAGTTTTGAATACTAAATAGCCGTTACACCCGACAGGGTCTGGCCAAATAGAGAAAGCTTCTGTAATCTGGAAAGGCCCATCGGCCTTAAGATATCCGAAAATAACCATAGGTGTACCATAGGGTCCCCAGACCCATCAAAGCAGTCTATGTACGGCATCTTAAACCAGTCCGGCAGAGTCACGGCCGAGTCGGTATACCCATCCTCTATATCCGGAATAGAATAAACTCGTTAGGACTTCTTGAAAAGCTTTTCTAGCTTGCTCACTTTTAACGCCGTTAGATCCACCTCGAACTCAAATGATGAATCCACTAAGTTGGTGGGTGCTTTAGACAGCTGGGGTAAGATTGGGGGCGGAGCTGGCCCCGTTGGAATGTCCGTATTTTCCTGGACATTTCTCCCCGAGTATTGGAACTCTGGGTGGGGGAGGAGGTGTGTGCGAAGCAGATGCTCCGATTTGCTGCTGTAGCCTGACAATTAACTCTGCCTGTTGGGTCACTACCTTGGCTTGACGTGCAGACACTTCTGCCTAACGGGCAGCATCCTACTGCATGGCTTGCGTACTTTCTTGGAGTTGATGCATCATCTCTTCCAAACCTGCCATATTGTCTTGATCTAACTGAACAACCGGTATATCTGACTCTGTAGTAGAAACTGAGACCTCAGCCTGACTGTTCAAGGACCGCTAATTTGGCAACCTCTGTACTGATACACTGCGCCTTCTTGACCTCCACCTAGCAACCGGGGGTGAAGAAAGAAACACTGCTTGTCCGTCTATCAGATCCCTGGATCAATTAAGTCTTCGACCTCTAACCCAGAGTGCTCGGGGAATATCTGCTTGGTCGGATGCAATTGTGCTAAATTACCGTGCAAAAAGATAAATAAAGCATAATAAGGAAACATACAACTAGCAAAACGGACGGCATAACGGCTTAAATAAAGACAACACACAGTTGACATACAACACGCAGTTGGCACTTGTAAGCTGAATACACTGTTCTTAAACACTGTTTACTATGCCCAAATGGCTGTCCCAAATCTGATATCCTCGAATAAAATTGATTCTCCAAACACTGATGGCCGCAGGCCTGATACTCAGACTTGCAAACTGATACATGCATTCCCTATAGAAACACACTCTAAAAGCACATAGCAAGCAAATGAGAGCCAAAACACCCCTATGTTGGGGTAGGGTTTCCCTATCCTATTTTGTCAGGAGCTAGGGTTTCACTACGCACACAGCGGTTTCAAATAACCTATAATCGGGTAAGCAACCTGTCATAGTTTGGAATAGTCACTATGGATTCCGAATATACACTAGGTCGAATGGTCAAAAGGGTGCCCCGGTAAAAACCGGGGTTTGTGTTCCCATCGTGGCAGAGCCCGCAACTGGTCAGCCTTATGGCACGCTTCTCAAAGCAAGCCTCTGGCAAACCATTCAGGAATAGCATACGGCAAACACGGTGTCCTAGGCGCACTAATGCAAATGAAATGCAAAGAGACACATAAGTGTAAACAAAACAAGATATCATGAGTTCGAGTCAAGTTCTCTAAGTCCCCAGCAGAGTCGCCAGAAACTGTAGACGCGCCCGGGAACTCCCAGACATCCGCGCGCGCGAGATGGACGGGAATCTCGTTTTGTTCCCTAGCTACTACAGTTCAGACTCAATGTCACGATTCTTAATCTAATCTCACAAAGTGCAATGTAAGATTGCTAAATTACCAAAGAGTCCAAATCTGGCAAATCGTTTTGAAAAACTGATTTTATAAAGAATTGCCAAACATGGACTGCTTTGCCAGATACAGAGTCGCCACCTAAATATTTTATTTTGGGAGAATTTAGGAAACCCTGACTCGTGCCGAAGGCCACACGTCCGTCATCACCAAAGTTGTCTCGGCTTGGAAACTTGGGTACGAGAGGGGAAGGTCATGCAATGAGCACCCCCGCTCGCCCGATCAAAAGATCGGCCTTTACTAAGCATGATATTTTGTTTTTGAAAACACATTTGTTCTTATTTCTGTTAATTAGCTAATCTTACTACGTGATGCGCACAATAAACAAGTATAGACTAGATCACCTAATTTGGAACAAAACATTACATATTCGTTTGAAAATGATTTGAAGTTTGCTACTCGCAAGTAGGCTAAATCATGTTTTGATGAATTGTTCCAATTCAGGTAATCCAACCTTCACCCACAGGCATTCAGGCAGTTAAACAAATAAGCAGTTAGCCTCACGGCAAGCATGCTTTCATGGCAGTCAATAACACACATGCAGTATGCTAAAGCATAAACACTCGCAGTGTACTCCCAGCCAAAATAGAGAACTAGTTAGAAATCATGCACGATCCTAGTTCATGTTAAGATGGCTAATTCAGCACATGCGAAAATGCAACTAAGATAGGCTCGGCTATCCTAGAATGTCATGTGAAATGCAACTTGGTACATGTATTCAAATTGGAATAGAAATACAATGCAGTTAGTATGATGCGCCGAGCCCGGTGCATGCAAGACAGATGAATGGATGCACGCATGCAAGCATAAGGTATGTTAATCGAAATATGCCCTAAAACTAACCATCGTAAGCGGTTAAGTAAAAGAGAGAAAGAAATGAGGGTTGAAAGACATGCATCACACACACGTACGCTTATTACAACAATGTGCCCTCTCGAGGGAAGGACTGAATAAAGAGTTAACTAGCCAATCTAAGCTAATTAAATTAATTATTACACAACGAAATTGAATAACTGGCTACAACTAATTATTACAGCACAAATCAAATAGTTAACGCATTAACTAGTTAAGTACAAACCAAAACGTAAAATAGCTAAGGAAAGTAGCTAAATAAAGTAGTAAAGCAAGGCCCTCAGAGGGAAGAATGCATGCACGCCCGGTCGCCTCGTTCGAAATCCGTCACGATGCTCTAACTTGCCTCTGTTTGCAGCTGTTCTCAGAACCTTGCACCAAGCTCCAGAAAGCTTGAACTCCACCTTAGGAACCTGTGGAAGGGCTGTCGACCAGTTGTTAAGGAAGGAGACCACCTACCGACCACTTTCTGTGCTGAAAAACTAGAAAAATTGGTCGGCCAGCTAGTAATACTGGTCGGCCAACCAGTTGTTACTGCTGAATTCCAGCTTGCTGCAATAGAGAGTAAGAAAGGGCATGGCAATGTATTTGCAATATATGTGTGCACAACCACCCTCCCTATCATGTCATGAACTCAAGGGAGTGTAATTCTCGACCCTCGGGTCACCAATCGCGCATTTCAATGCGTGATGGCCGAGAAGTCAAATTGCACAATTCAATATGAAATGAATGCACAAGTAAACACATAAAGCCTAAAACTTTATCATGTCTGATCAAGAGCGTCGGCGACCGAGAATTGAGGCATGTTTCATCACTTCAAGTATGAAATGTCCCTCGTTTTCCGTGTTTGGACTAACACCTATTCCAAACACAATGCAACAAGTAATATGGCATACACAATGAAATTACATGGCATACTCAATGCAAACAACAACATGGCATGCTCAATGCAATGTGACATGATTAACTTAACAAAGCTAATGACATGCTAACAATGCTGACACATGCATACACAATGCAATGCTACAAGGGCAACTTAGCAATGTTATGGGCATGCATACTCAATGCAAAGAAACAACTAGGCATACACAATGCAAATAACCACATGGCATGCACAATCCAATGTAAGATGGCATACTTAATGCAATGAACAATAAGCATGCGAACAACATGTAAGTAAACATGCTAAATGGACTTAAACCAAAACGGGGGTAGACCTCATTCATGCCCAAATCAGTGGCCATTGGTGATAAAATTAAGGCACATGAAGCATATACGAGCATGCACAATGCAATGGCCTATCATCAAGGCCTAAGAGCATAACTCTCAAGAGTGCTCAAAGAGTGACAAAAGTGGAAGTGTAACAACACTAAGTGCACTGAAATTAAGTAAGAAATGATGCAAAATCATTCAAACAAAGCAAGTGAGGCATGTAAAAGTCCTTAAGGCATGGAGCTAGTAAAGAGGACTACAAAGGAAACATGCAATACATGGCATAAAACCATGAACCAATCATGGACAGAGCTCAAGTAGGTTAAAACAAAGACCTAAACATGCTGAGATGAGGGCTCAAATACCTAGGCAAGATGGCATACATGCTAGGCCACAAACTAGGCAACCATGCTCAACACTCAAAGACACTTAAAGAGTGAATGAAGTGGGAATATTGCAATGCTACACGCTCTGAAATAACATGATAAATGATGCCAAATCATATACATGATGCAAATGAAGCATGCTATGGTGTTCAAAGCTTGAGGCTAGCAAGAGCACTTGTACTATAGCTGTGCAAAACATGAAGCATATGGCAAAGGCAACCCAAAACAGTCCTAGAACATGTTAAATGAGTCTAAAACATGCATGGAAGGAAGCCAAAACATGCTAGCATAAAGGGTCAAAACAACAAGCATTCAAGGCAAATAAGGTAGATTGCACTACACCTATTAAGACCAAGCATGGAATGACTTAAGTAAGAAAAATCAGAGTTATATCATGGCATAATAACCCCAAAAAACATATTGAAATGATAGCTCGCAAGCTTAGGCATGAAGGCATACGCAACGACCCATGTTAAGGCATAAAGGGGCCAACCCTCCAACGCATTGAATAAGTGAAAGATGCAAGTGCATGAGCATGAAACATGGACTGAAATCACATAAAAAATGATGCAAAATCATTCAAATAGTCCAAGTAAAGCATGCTAGTGGACTTGGTGCACAAAGCTAACAAGCTAGATTGAACTATGGCTACACAAAGCAAGTCATGCATGGCCAAAACAACCAAAATCAGAGTTAAAACATGTTAAAACATGGAGAAAAGCTTCTTAAAGTTAAGCCAAAAGCATGCTAGAATGACATGTTAAAACATGATGCATGGTAGGCTAATACATGAAAATGCACTACAAGTCATGGAGCATGCAAAGGCCAACCAAACCAAACCCTAACAGAGGTATGACATGGTGAAATAAACCCAAGAACATGCTGAAATGGACACAAAACAAGCTAGAATGACATGCTACTTCATGAAGCATACAAGACTAGTGTGTGTGATTTACACTACAAGTGTTTAAACCATGCATAGAGTGACCAAACCAAGCAAAAATAGTGGCATGCCTCAGTAAAATAAGCCTAAATACAAGCTAAGATATGGCCAACATAAACTTAACAAACATGCTCACACATAAGGCATTCAAGACAAGTATTGAAAATACAAGGAGAGGGGATGACCCTCTCCTATTTAGGACCCCAAAACTACCTTTCCACCACTAAAAATTCTCTGGATTTCAGTGGTAGAAAGGTCATGCAAAGGTTACAACAAGAGCCTAAAGGGATGGCTCAAAACAAGGCCTAACAAGGCCTAAGAGGGGAGAGATCACCCCCAACGAAAAAGTAACCTTAAACAAACTTTTTAAGCATGCAAAAATAGAACTTTTTCCAGTTAAAAGTTAAGCTTAAAACAACATGCAAGTTGGGCTAAAAGCTTAAGCAAAAATGGGGGTTTTAAAGGTTAGAAACTCACCCTTGATGACCCTTTTCAAGGCTGCAACTCCAGTAGGTTTTTCAAGCTCAAACCAACCTAAGAACACCAAAAACAACTCCTAAGCACCTCATCAACTAAGGGATGATGTTTGAGTGTGTTTTTGTGTGTTAAAGTAAGACAAAACTACACTTTTGAAGCACAAAAATGAAGTAAAGGGCAAGATAGATACAAGGGTGTATCTATAACTCTCAAGGCAATTTTTTCTGAACCTAGAGGAGGGAGGAGGGGGTTCTCTCTTATAGAGAACCAAAAGCTAAAGCTTCTCAAGGAAGCTAAGCTTCAAGGCCATCCCTCCATACGTGTATGGAGGATGGCTTCAATGCCCTCCAGCTGTGCCAGCTGGAGGAAAATATCTCCAAAAAGGTGCCAAAAAGCAGCCGACCACTTGAAGTGGTCGGCCAGCTACTTAAAATGGTCGGCCGACCACTTCAAGTGGTCTCCCAGAAACCCAAGGCAAGTGGCCGAATGGAAAAGTCTGGAGGATAAAATCCACAGGTCTCGAGTTCGAGTCACCCCTTGGGGCCACTGGAGGTTTGCCCGGTCATTAACTTCAGGGCCCTCAAGATTAGTCCTGGCTTCCCTTAAAATCAGCGGGTTGGGGATACTTGAGTTATCAAAAAAAAAAAAAAAGTGGTCTCCTAGAACAAAAATTGGTCAGCCATAGGTGAGAGAAGTCTACACACTAAAAGCAAGGTGGTGGTATGGTGGCCGACCAGAAAAGGTGGCCCAAAGACCAAAAAAGCCAGTTATCCGACCAGAAAACTGGCTGGCAGGAGGAAAAGTGGTCTCCAAGGAGAAAAACTGGCCTCTCACCCTTGTACCACCTTCCAAACAAGGAAAGCAAGATTTGTACCGAAAACAAACCAAAACGGATGCAAGACGAGAGATCGGGAGGCAAAGCACACAGCCGAAAGTCTCGAAAACTAGTCTACGGGCATCAAAAGTGATATACGACCACAAAAGTGGTCTCTCGGACCACAGTGTTCCTCTAGGCAAAGGCAACAAGGTGTGGTTCAAAAATCACGCCAAACGGAGAACGTTAAGCGGTCCCGAGACAAGGCGCGCGGCCGAAGACTCCAAAAATCAAAAACTAGTCTCCAAACGGTAAAAGTGGCCTACGACCACAAAGAGTGGTCGACGACCACAAAGAGATGGTCTACAAGACCTCTCCCTCCCTCCGGGAAGAGAAAACAAGATTCAGTCCACAAACTGAGCCAAAGCATAAAGAGTTTAGAGGCCCGGAGGCAAGACTCTCAGCCAAAACTTCGGAACCTCGAAACGAGCGCAACATGCACTATCACCAAGCGCTCAATCGATGACGTCTAAGTCTTAAGGTCGGTCAAAAATGGGGTGTCTACAATGGGTCAGCTACCTGAATCTTTTTTTGCTAGTAAGCTCTATCAAGGGCTACATAATCAAGTAAATTGTATAAATTTATATTTTATTCACTACCACATCACGTAACATCTCTATTTACAGTGATCATATCATTTTTCTGTTGCTTCAACCCACATGCATGCAAAACCATGCAAAAGAGAGAGTCAAAGAAGATGGCATAGGAAGATTTCCATCTCCAGAGTAGGAGGTCTGAGCTGGGCATCTGAACGATCAGCTCTCCCTTCTCTTCACGTTGTTGTTGTTGTTTGTTGATTTTCACCATTCACCATTAAAGAGGGTAGAAACTTTTGATGGGTTGGTATCCCCCCCTCTCTCTCTTTCATCTTTGTGTATAAATACAGATGGGAGGGAGATGATGAATTGTATCCGAAAATTGAAAAAGAGAGAGTTGTGAGTTGAGTGAGAGTTTTATCTCCTACTCTGTTTTTGTATTTTGCTCCATTTTAGTGAAATCCTCTTTTCTACTCCGTGGACGTAGGCATTGGGCCAAACTACGTAAATATTATGTTCTGTGTGTGTGTGAGATAATTTTCTGGATGTGTTTGATCCTAACATTTTCCTTATAGTTGTAGGTGTTCATTATACATGACCGAATCATCTAAAACCATCTAAACATAATCTCTCTCAACTTATGATTTGATTTCTGCCATTTTCCCAATATATACATTTCTAATTCTATATTTTTCCAGTCTTATCACACATTCATCTAAACATGAATAGTTATTCTATAAAATTTTCTAGAATTCACAGATCACATAATATCACAAATGAAGTTACTCCATATATATATATATATATATTACATTAATAAAATTAAACCAAAAAAGCAGAAACTGAACTACAGAGAGAGGGGGAGAGAGAACAGACATCGTTCAGGACCAGGCCGCCATCGAAGTTGAGAGAGTCGAAGCGACCGGCCAAGCGGTTGTTGCGATCCGCATCAGACTCTTCTTGGAAACCACGGCCTTTGGTCTTCTTGGGAGCAGTGGCGGCAGCGAAGGCGGAGGAGCCGTCGGTAATGGCGGACTTGAGCTTTGGGAGAGGAGCCCTAGGCGAAGCAGTGTTGACGTCAACAGTGCCGTCCTCGTCCATGAGATCGTCGTCCTCCGGCTCGAAGTCCACCGCTTCTACATCTATGTTCGCCATTCTCTCTCTCTCTCTCTCTCTCGGGTAAGGGTTTTTGCGCTCCGAGGGTTTGGATTCGCTTTGACAGATCGGTTTATTTGGGGTAGAACTTTATTTATTTTTGTTCAAAAAAAAAAAACTTTATCTATTTATTTTAATTTTCATTTTTAAAAAATTAATAATAAAAATCTCAAGAATTTGACCTTATAATAAAAAAAATCTTTAAATTTTCATTTTGTTAATTTAAACCTTATTTTTTATTTAATTTTTATATATACTATCTACCTATTTTAGTTAAATAAAATGACAAAAAATAATATTTAATTATTAAATTTAACAAAAAATTATATTTTATACATTTTATATACACTTACATTAAATTTAATGACTACGATATTATTTTTTCATCGATTTTATTTAACAAAAATGGACTAGTAATTTAAATTGAAAATAAATCAAAAATTAAATTTTAAAATAATAAAATTAAAAACTCACGGTTTATTTTATTACAATTATCAAACTCTTTTTCTTTTTTCTTTTTTTTGATTAAATTACACTTTGGCTCTTAAAGATTTTTTTCATGCAAATTTATTTATTTATTTTAATTTTAGATAAATTATAATTTGCCCCTTCTATCTTTCATTATTTTCTCTTTAGTCTTTAATTTTTTTTTTCTCACTTTAACCTTTCATATTTTACTTTTTCCCAATTTTATTATAAATCTAATTTATGTTTAAAGTTATACATAAAAATATATTCTTATATTAAAATTTGGATTGTGTTAGGTGTGTAAATTATATATAATAAAAAATTTATGACATGTGACTGTCAACTAATCATTTTTTTTTTTTTGGTATAATTTTGAATATAAATTTGATTTACGAGTAAATTAGAAGGAGAAAAAAAAAAGTTGAAAATATAAAGGGTTAAAGTAGACCCCAAAAAAAATAATTTAGGATTAAAATGAAAAATGACCAAATATAAAGATGACTAAGTGTAATTTAACCTTAAGTTTTTATAAATAACTTGCACGTTTCATTTTCAAATTGTTGCTCAAATTTTATATTGATTCATCATTTTTTAATTAAAATAATTAAGTGTTCATAATTTAATTTATATTTTTTGGCAAATCACACTAACAGTTTCTGTAGCTTGAAATTTGTGTCACTTTGGCTTATAATTTTTCAATTGTAATACATTTGATCATAAATTTTAAAACTCGTTTTAAATAAGGACAATTGAATACACTATTGCTCCATTTTAAGGACAAAATCGTTAATTTGATAAAATATAAACTAGTTTGACAAAAATAAATGTCAATTTTTTGTGTATTTTTTAAAATTTTACATTTTTAGGTATGTGTTTTGATGATGATCATGTAATGAGTGGTTATTTTTGTTGATATTTTTTGATGTTATCGTGTAATATATGGTTATATTTATTGTTAAAATATATATTTATTATTGTTATCATGTAATGGATAGTTATTAAGCTCTTAATGTGTAATTGATATGTTTAATGTATGAAATGTTTTTAATTTTGAATTTTTTTATTTAATGGATTGGTTTAGTAATTATATTAAAGTTATCACCATATTTGACTTTAAAAAAAATAAAAACTAATTTAACGAAAAAATATATATAAAAAATATTTAAAAATTTTATTTATACCATTCCAAAACATAAAATTATATAAAAATGGTATTTTTTTAAATTTTTTTCACCAATTTAATTTTTAACTTATTAGAAAAAAAATTCAAAATATATTCTAAAAACTAAACTAAACTAAACAGAACTTTATAACTAAGAAAGTTTCAATATTATTCATTCAAAAAAGGTCATTAAATTTTAAACAATGTACAAATTAATCAATACAAAATAAATTATATAACAATTTTATTTTTAAAACATTATTTAAAATAAAATATATTACAATTGAAAAGTTAAAAACTAAAGTAATACAATTTAATTCGCCTATATTCTAATATTACCTCCTTATCACACAATGTTCAAAGAGGGAGGCAGGCCGCGGGGTGGGTGTTGTGAGGAATTGGACAGTGCTGTGCCTCCGAAACGGCGTAGTTTCGTGAATATCTTCAAACTAGTCAAGTCTACGTCCGTATGCCAATTTACGTTGCTTTTGACAAATAATACTGTTATATGTATCAATTAATGTACATGTTAATATATTGATAGATGATGTGATATTATTTATATAATTTTAAATATTTGTAACTTGTATAATAAATATAGTCAATATAATATTAATTGATATACTAATATATACACTAATTGATGCATGCAAAACAAGTATGCCGACTTTCATTTGTTGCCAATCATTAATCCCAGAGCCGCTATAAATTATGTGATTACTATTTGAAAATGACATTAATCAATGTACAAAAATGATGTAATTGTGACAATTTTGAAAATATAAACCATCCATTTTGATGAGTCTTTATTTTTAAAATTTTAAAATCAAAGTTTCTGACAAAATTATGTATTGATTTTATGTATAATTTTTATATTTCTATATTATTACTCATACTATATATATATAATTAAATATAGTTGTGCCACGTATGCAATATGTAAATAAAATTTATTTTGCATATAGCCTACAATACTCTAACTTCAACTCTACATCCTAGGTTTTAGTTTCATAATTAATTTTAGTTATAATTTTTTAATTCAAATTTTTTAAAAATTGAGTTTTTTATTTTTCATATTTTTAAAATATTTTAACCAAATTGTTTATTTTTTAGACATATCTGACTTAAATGTATTTATATAATGAAATATTTATAATAAAAAAAACAATAAATACATAGGAATACGAAAATATATTAATTTTTATATTTTTGAATTTATTAAATTTTTTAAAGTTTTTTCACAAATATTATACTGTTTAAACATATTTATGTTAGATATATTTAAAATTTTAAAAAATTCTTAAAATATTAAAAAAAATTCAATAAATAAAAAATATAAAAAAAAAACCCAATATTCTAAAAAGTGGACTCAAAATTCTGAAAGCAAATAAAGTGCGGCTCCGTTTGGCAAGGGCTTTTGTGGCTATTTTAGCCACAAAAGACAAAATAGCTATTTTAGCCACAACAAACAAAACATCACATCTAACCTATAATCATTACATTCTTCTTTCACAAAAAAGTCAAAAAAACCTTTCCCAAATCAAGCTTTTTAGCTCAGACTAAAAAAGTCAAAAAGCCAACCCACTTCCCAAACGGAGGCCATGTATACTCAAGAATCCAAACACAAAAAACATATATAGGCTCTGTTTGGGAATATGGTTTATGGGCTTTTTTGGCTATTTTAGCTACAAAATATAAAATAAGTTATTTTAGCCATAACAAACAAAACATCATATCCAACCCATAATCATTACACTCTTCTCTAAAAAAAAAAGCTAAAAAAACCAAAAAACCAAAAAGCCCTTCCCAAATCAAGCTTTTTAGCCCAGGCTAAAATAGCAAAAAAAAAACCAAAAAACCAACCCACTTCTGTTGGCTTTTTGGCTTTCGAAGGTTATTTTTGTAATTATGAGTGTGCCAGCAAGGATCAATCAGTCCTTACAGAATATTAATTGCCAACCAATTATCAGACGATTGTGTTTTAGTTCTTTCAGTCTCAATGAAGAGAACTTTTACTGGTGGCTTTGTTTAGGAGAATTAAGTAAACAATGATTAAATGAAGAACAATTGTAGTATTTCATTAAGCAAAATGAAAGACTTACAAAAATCCAATCAGCCTCGTAGAGGTTTACAGCAACAAGCTACTTGAAAACTACTCCTATGAACGAAATGCAGTGCAGGAATTTGAAGTACAGAAATATAAAGAACAAGAAATATAAAAACTAAAAGGAAAAATAAAGTAGATAAAACTGATTTTTTGGATCTGAGTCTGGGACGTTTTTCCAAGCTTTCTTTGCTATTCATACTTCTTAATGACAACCGTGAAATGGACTTCTAACCGTCGAACCATCTCTCCATCATCACCGATTATGCTTCCTTGCAGTTAGCTCCACTAAGTCATATGCAGTTAGGCTTCCCTCTTGATTTTGAATTTAAATATGTGAGTAACCGTTAAGGCCACGTCATCTTGCATCTCTTTGCTGATTCAGTGTTACGCAGATCTATAACAAACCAATGCTGACTGCCACGTGTGTGATTATGATTGAAGATTTGAATTGTCTTCCCGTACTGCCTTTATCCTGCCACGTGCCGAACTGTGATTGGCTTGTATAAAATATGTAACCAACATTACCCTCCGCACTAATATACCCAATACTTGGTGATATTAGTGAAGCAAGGTATATTACCCACGTCTTAGAACGTGCATAGGCTCTGCATTTTTCAGAAATGCAATCGTCATTCCTTAATGAAATATTTACATTAAATTCTCTTCTAACTTGAACACTCCTACTATCTCAGCATTCGAAAAGACTAGTTCAGCTCTTATGGCCAAGTAGACCTTTTCCTATCTCGATCAAGCATACGAAGAGTTGTTTGATAATGCTGTTCGTCCTCGAAAGAATCTTCATGCATCAATTAGCCACCTTTACCCACCTTCTTATATTCAAGTCATGGAAACATTTGCAAATTATCAACCTTTGTATTATGAACCTGTCATTCACAATTCCTTAACCCAAAATTTTGCAAACATGGATATTGGAGGCTCTTCTTCTGACCCAAAACCTTCTGCGTGGGATGAAGCTGTTGCTTCTTCTTCTTCTGGGGCTTCTGGTTGGAGAAGCTGGCCAGAACCTGAGAAGTCTAAGTTAAGGGAACGAATCAATCATCATTTTGTCGAATTCGTTGATCCTCTAACTTTCCCTCCCTTTGCTCGGAGTTCAGTGGTTTACCCATATGTACCCATTGACTGTCGACGCTGTTTAGAAGATAACTTACTTGTAGCATGGTACACGTCTTCCATGCCTACGAAGATAGTTCAAGCCACCCCTTGTCCAGAAGAGGCCCAAGGATACAGCCCTTCATTCTTAGCTCAAAGAGCTAAACTTTGCTCTTCTAACTGGCTTGACATTGTTAACAACCCTCAATTTCCTCATTCTTTCGAGATAGAAGCTCATGCGCCTTCTTTTCGCAAAACCCTCACTGGATGGAGGAACTGAGACTTAATCTCTTTGAGGACCAGTTTTTCCCCTCATATCATCCTCCATCTCCACCTACCAAGCATCAACGACAGCAAGCCCAACTTTTGCTTACAGCCTTCTCTCACTTGCCCTTCAATGTTCTTGAGGACGATGTTTCTCTCAAGAACTTTCGACGGACTTCTGATGTTATGACCCGGGGTCATGTCCTCAACCCTGTTACCCAAGCAGAGCTTCAAATGTTTTTAGATCAGCTCCCATTACTTCTTCATTGGCACCATATTTCTGTGGCCACCACTCGATCCTTGGATCAAATCTCAGCCCGTCGAGTTCATACCCAGTATGAAATAGAGAACCTTATCGATGAATATAATGATTTCAAGAATAAAGACTCTGCATACTGTGATGACTTGGACATAGATGAGATGGAACAAGGGTTGAAGGAAACAGAATTCGAAATAAAGGTTGAGAAACTTTTTATCAAGTTAGAGCATATCAACTTCAGAAACCCAACCTGGAGAAAATAGAAGATAGAACAAAGAAAGAACAGAAGTTCATTGACCATAGTTGGAGCAAATTTCATAACCTTGTTATTTATTCTGTTCCTTATTTTTATGAGCTTGAATATGTAGCCAAAGAAGGCCTATGATGCAATTGCTCTTATTGTAATAAGGCTAAGATGTTTCCTTTTTATTTGGCATGGTCTGATTTTACCCTTTTTGTCGAAGTCAAACAATCTTAGGGCTTTGAAGTCAACAATTTCATCCTTCGAATCTCAATTCGATCATTATCAGCGACAATACTAAAGAAACCAACTTGAGTTTTTCCAACTTATGGAGTGTAATTAACAACTTTTGCCGGTTTTCTTTTAGAATCAGAGCTCCGAATTCACCAATTTTGCCCTTCGAAACTTGATTTGATCATATCAAATTCCCTATCATATGGTTAACTCAACCAAGGACTTTCAAATCAATTTTGTTTCGAACAATCAGTCTATATTTTCCAAAGTATGGAAACCTTTGGTAAGTACTGCACTGTTTTATTTGGAAAAAGTAATCTCTTTTGTATACTATCAAACCAACTATTGGTTTGAAACAATTTCTAACTGAAAAGTATTTCAATTTTTGCTTCGAAGGATTTTACTCATTTAGAAACCAACAAATAGGTTCTTAATCTTTTTGAAGTAAACAAATACCTAAACACTCTTTCACCGTGAGGCATGGAATGTACTTCGAAGTAGGCTTTCGACATTCGAAGTCGTTTGTCATTTCATTTTGGCGCCAAAATTTGGCTTCAAAGCCAAATACTTTATTTCGAAGCTGACATCAGTATTTGAGATGTGTTTTCCTTCATGATTATCAATATAGAAAG
The DNA here is from genome assembly GCF_055761805.1 of Camellia sinensis. Taxonomy (NCBI): domain Eukaryota; kingdom Viridiplantae; phylum Streptophyta; class Magnoliopsida; order Ericales; family Theaceae; genus Camellia; species Camellia sinensis. The sequence continues at coordinate 150,970,910 of NC_138963.1, forward strand.
AAACTTTTCGCATCCGTAGCTTTAGTACTTCTTTGTGAATTCCGTTCGTGCAACACGATTGGGTATATTTTTTGAGACGCAAAAGTTTTAAAACCCTTTTATTTCGTGCTTTGAATTCACCTTAACCCTTCATCTCTACTGACCTTCCTTTTCCTCTACTCTCTTTCCTGACTTCGTCTTCTGAGAAAACTCTCTATCAATGGCTTCTCCTTCTTTGAAAATACCGGTCGTGGAACGGCGAGTCCGTCTGTGACCTTGAAAAGGATTATTGACGCAGAGTGTGAGAAGTACAAGGCTGGTGAGAAAAGCACCATTGACGGACGCATCTTCATTCCTCGTCGTCATGAGCAGAAAGGGTATGTGCTTGGGCCCATTTTCAAGGAGATTCCTACTGCGCTTCCAGCTCTATATCCACGTCTAGAGGACCATTGTCTCCTTTACGAAGGTGGTCTTTAGTGGGGAAGCTGGAGGATGAACCGCCCCGTCGCTGCTGGCCTACGGTGAGACCAGAGTGGCAAGAGTGGTATGGTCAAGTCGTCCTTGGTAGGACTCTGGATCTTCAAGAGCTCTGTCTTTTCAACGCCCTCCAATTATCCAGGTTCACCATTTCGGAGGACCCTTTCCTAATACCTGATGCCCTTTACTTTTGGAATTCTGCTTTTAATTTCTTTCAATTCAGATGTAGGATAATGGCCCCCCACTGTTCTTGATATGTGCCATCTATTAGGATTGTCTCCTACCGGAACCCCTATTGGTCCAGATTATCCTGACCTCAAAACCCCTTTTTCCCTTCCCTCTCTTAACTCATCCTACAGTGACTTTGTCAAGGCTGAGAATAAAAGAGAGGGCCCTGTGACTGATAAAGAGTTCTTTTCTTTTATATTATATTGGCTTTGCAAGTTCCTTTTCTGCACCTCTTCTCAGAGGATCATGCTTGAATTCGCCCCTCTTGCCAAAGCCCTTGTCTTACAAAGAAAGGTGGCTTTAGCTCCATATGTCTTAGGTCATGTATATAGAGTTTGTTTCATTTTCTGTGAGAAACCCTTGGACACCAATCAAGGAGGTCCATTTTGGATACTTCCGCTTTGGCTTTTTGCATATTTTACTGAGCTTCAATCTAAATGCCTAAAGTTTTTAGAGCCAAACCCTACTACCCATGGCATGAGGTTAGCCAATGTTTCACTTTACCCTTCCACCTTCGCTTTTTATTTTTCCTTCTTCCACCAACTTCCAATTTCCCTTTCTTCCCACAGCTTCCGTCCCTTTGAAACTACCAACATTGGCCTATCTTGGTTGAAAACCTTTATGAGTGATAGGTTCTGCTCTTTACCCCAGCACAAGAACATATGGGCCTCCATTCTGATCCCTAGAGAGTTATTCATTGGGACTATGAACCCCAGAGCTTACAAATGCATTGTTGAGCCCTGTTGTCCTGCTCAATTTGCTAGGCAATTTGGCCTCTCACAAGGGGTCCCAATTCCTCTCTGCAACTAGACCAATTTAAGTCTTACCAGTAGGGACTTAAAGGTTCGAAGATCCAGATTAGAAAAAGCAACTTCTAAATTCATCCAGGACTTTATTGACTTTGAGTACTTCCTTTTCATTCCTCAAAGTAACATATTGAAAAGGTGCCAGAACTGGTGGGTAACCAATATGGAGGTACACTTGGCCATTCCTCCCCAAAACCTGTTACTGGTACTGGATGTACCTCAACCTAAATTGGAAGGCGCTGGAATTGTTACTTTTTTCACTGCTCATGCTGACACAGTTCTTGCACCTGTCATTACAAAGCCTATTTCTGCTGCCTCAACTCCTCCTAGAGTTACTCGAGCTGCCTCGAAGAAAGGTATGTACCCTTGTTTCTTTTCTTTTCTTCTTCTTTATAATGCTTTTAGCCTTACTTTTAGTTCTTCTTTTGGTGTAGGTGGTGCGAGTGCCTCACAAGGAGATTCTCCCCAGAAGGTCCAAGCTTTAAATCTTCTTAGGAGCAAACAACAACAAAAGAAAAGAAAGCTTTTACTTGACCCTAAAGAGGAGGCACCTGGGGTTCAAGCAGTAGAAGAAGAAGAAGGAGAAGAGGCAGAATAAGAGCAAGAAACACCCTTAAAAAGAAGAAAGAAGATGACTGTCTCTTTTGCTGATTTCACTGGAGACCCCATCTACGAAGCATCTGCTAAAGCAATGCAAGCAGAGCATTCCAAAGAGCTTATTGCATTCCAAAGGGCTGAGAAGAAGAAGCAACAACAAATGCTCAGGGATAAAGCCGCCGCCGCCGCTGATGCACTCCAGAAAGAGGTTGCAAGAAAACAACAAGCTGCTGGACACTATACTCTTTGCAGCTTTCCAATCATAGCCACTACTTCTGAAACCAGTAAGCTCCTTCGTACTTCTATTCATCTTTCTCAAATTCTCAATACTAAGGCTTGACATTGTTTTGTATTTCTTCTTTTGCAGCAACAACTACTTTGCCTATTCTTCCAATAAGGATTCCTTCAGTTTCAGTTGAAGTTGAACAACCTCAAGATGTGAAGCCCATTCAAATAATACTCCCACTTCCTGGCCCTATATTTTCAATACCCTTCTTGAGGCCAAGTATTCCTGCTTCTCTTTCTTTTGGCTTAACTCCATACTTCCCTCATTTATCTTTCAATTATTCTCAATTTGATTTCTCTTTAAACCTTTCTTCTCCTTCCCCTCCTACAGAAATTCCAGCTATTACTTCATCTTTAATGATTGCTGATTCCTATAGAAAGGGTACTAGTAACTCTCCAACTCACGGTCCATTATCTTTGCCTAGCTCCAGTCCCTCTTCCCTCGACCTACTGGTAGCCAAAACTATAGAGACTGCTAAGGATACTCTGCTTTCTCCTCATATTCCTATGCAGTCATTTCTTTCTTCTACCAGCGTTCTTTCTGCACTCTCCATGTCTATGGATGATGTGGACATCTTCGAGGCTAGGCTAGCTAGTCTCTTTGACATACCTTTCTCCTCTCCAACAGATAATAGTGAGACTGAGCCATTAATTCTAATTGATTCTTTATTAGAAATTTCTGAGAGCTCTTCCTCCAGTGGTAAGACTTCCTTGCCTCCAATAGACTTGGACAGTTGCGTGGAGCTGCTAACATTCTTTTCGAGGATTCCTTTTGAAGCCTTACAGAGGCCTATAATAAAAAATGGCTTTCTCTAGTGCTGCAAGATTGTTGAGCAATCTGGCATGACTATTTTAAGTCATTTATCTCAGGCAGCAGCCACCATTGATTTCTACATCAATATCTGTCATACTGCCAAGGCTGTAGAGGAAAAATTGTTGAGAGATCAGAGTTTTGTTTCTAAAATACATGCTGAAGTGTCAGAACTAAAAGAGCAACATTCCTCTGTCTCTCAATTTTAAGCTCAACTGTTGGAAAAGAAGGCTCAACTTGAAGAAGAATTATCAGCAGTCAATCAGGCTTTGAATCGAACTGCCACCAAGCTTCATATCACTAATCAAGAGTTGGCTGATCGAAAGCAAGAGATGACTAACCATTCAGTTGTTCCCATCTCTCAAGAATAGAGCATCTATTGTAAAAGAACAATTGAAACACTGTACTGACTTTTGGGCCAATCTATGGCTACATGTACTTAAGTCATTATGAAATAAAATTTTTATTCATCATTTGAGTGTTTTCATGTTCTTTTATCCCTTGTGTTTCCTATATAGTTGGAAAATAAGGCTTCAAATATTTGCCATTAATCCTCTTAGGATGTACATATCCATTCAAATTTTTCAAATGATATGCTCCCAAAGGCTAGACCCTATGAACTTGATAGGGTCCTTTCCAGTTAGGTGACTATTTGCCAGACTTATGGCTTTTAATCCCAATTGGGAGTGTTGTCTTCCATACCAAATCTCCTTCATCAAAGCTAATGTGCTTGACCTTCTTATTGTAGTTTTTGGCTGCTTTCTTCTTTTGGAAAAAAATGCTATTTAATGCCAGAATTCTAGTTTCATCTATACTTTCTAATTCTAAACACATACTTTGATGGTATTGCTCAGGGGTGGGCAACGGTTTATCCGAACCGCTCAAACCGCCCAACCCGCATATAAATGGGCGGTTTTGCAAACATAATGCGGGCGGATGCGGTTTGAAATATGACAAATTTGCGGGTTGCAGGTGGGTCGCGAGTTAAACTCGCAACCCGCAAAAATCGCCCGCACTTTAATTATTATTAATTATTTTTTTTATATACCAACTCTGTAACTTTAACAGGAGCACCATTATGTTCTTTATGACACTAGGATCCTTGTTTTAAGTATTTCTCAACTTTCTTAATGTCGTAAAATTATCAAGTCCTAAACTTGGTTTCTTATATGATTTTCATTGATGACTCATCCACTTTTTCCTAATAAAATTTTCTTTTTGGTGGTCGATGAAACTTCTAGTTTGATTATTGATTATTGAACTAGCAATTCTAATTGAGTACAACCTTTAATGCATTGATATACATTTTTTTCATGGCAAAAATACTAGTGTAAGGTCTCTTTGTTTTGGATACTTTCATTTAATGCATTGATATTCAATTTTTATTTGTAAACTCATCAAAAAATTGTTGTCAAATGATCACAAATATATAAAATGAATATGATGCCTAAATTCGATGGGAAAAAAAAACCTCAAAAATTAATTTTTAAAGAAAAAAGTGTAAACTGCAAACCGCCCGCACATCTGCAAACCCTATCCGCACAAACCGCAAACCGCACTGCGGGCGGTTGCGGGTTGACTTTTTTCCAAACCGCATAGATGTGGGCAGGTCAAAACCGAACCGCAAACCGCACAAACCGATCCGCAAACACCCCTAGTATTGCTCAAGATTTAACTAATCCTGGCATCTTACCCTTAAGGACTTAACATTAATCTCCACAGGTAACACCGCATCATACCCATTTACTAAGGCATAAGGAGTGATTCCTGTACTCGGCCTTGGAGAAGTTTTATAAGCCCACAATACATCCAACAACAAGTTATGCCAATCCCTAGGATTGTTTTCCATAACTTTCTGTATTCCTTTCTTCAAAGACTTATTGGATGATTCAGCTTGACCATTGGCTTGTGCATAATAGAGGGTAGAATTAACAAGGCTAATTCCAAACTCTGCCACAAAAGACTTTACTATTTTGCCATCAAATATAGTCCCATTATCGACAGTTATAGTCTGTGGGATGCCAAATCTATGGATCAGATCTTTAATGAATCCAATAACTTCGATCTGGTCTACAATCTTATATGGCTTAGCTTCAACTCACTTAGTGAAATAATCTGTAGCCACTAAGATGAAACAATGATGCTTTAAAGAGGGTGGGTGTATTTTCCCCATCATATCCATGGTCCATCCTCTAAATGGTCAAGGCTTCACAACTGCATGCAGGTCAGTTATGGGCACGTGCCTTATTGTGCCATGCTTTTGGCATGCATGGCAACCTCTAGCACATTCTATGCAGTCTTTAAGGATAGTTGGCCAATAGTAGGAGTGTCTTCGAAGCAGCTATCGCATCTTCACACCAGGCTGATGAGCACCACAGATGCCTTCATGAACCTCAGCCATAGCTGTCAATGCTTCTTTTGGACCTAAACATTCCAACAATAACCCATCTGCCCCCCTTTTGTAAAGAGCATTGCCATACATTATGTATTGCATAGATTGCAATTTAATTTTTCTGCTGGCTTTCGAAGATGAGCCAGCTTGATACTGCATTATTGGATGCCTCCAATCTTGTTCTTGTAAGTCATTATAATTGACTTCTAAGACCATATTCCTTTTATTCAAAGGTAATATTACCTTCTGATATGTTGTTTGGCTTATGTTCCTTTGAGTGTTGTCTTTTCACTTGAAAGATAGTATTCAAAGGTAGTATTACCTTCTTCATTGTCCTGAGCTAAGAAAACTCCCAGTGAATCTTCTGCTGCAGCTATGTACAACTTGAAGGGCTTATCACCCCTTGGTGGCATCAGCACTGGAGGTTTGGCCAAGTAGGCTTTGATTCATTCGAAAGCAGTTTGATGCTCTGCTGTCCACACAAACTCCTCTTCATCTTTCAACCTTAATAAGGAAGAAAATACTTTTGTTTTTCTTACGGTATTAGAAATAAATCTTCGAAGAAAATTAACCTGCCCAAGGAATTTTTGTACTTCTTTCTTACTTGACAGAGGTCTGGCTTCGATGATAGCTTTGGCTTTGTTTTGATCAATTTGTATTCCCTTCTTGTGTACTACATAGCCCAAGAAGTTTCCAGCTGATACACCAAAAGCACATTTGAAAGGATTAAGTTTTAACTTGAACTTTCTCATTCTTTCAAAAGCTGCTTCCAAGTGAAACAAATGTTCCTCCATGGATTGGGACTTTACTACAATATCATCAATATAACATTCTAAGTATCCTCCAATGAGATCATGAAAGATATTGTTCATAGCTCTTTGATATGTAGCCCCGCATTCTTCAGACCAAATGGCATTTTAACCCATTCGAATGTGCCAATGTTCCTAGGACATCTGAATGTTGTCTTATGGATATCCTCTTCTGCAATGCAGATTTGGTTATAACTAGAGTACCCATCCATCATTGATAAAATTTGATGCCCTGTTGAACTATCTGCCAATAAATCTACTATGGACATAGGATACTCATCTTTCGGATTGCTAGATTCAGATTTCTGAAATCAATACATACCCTCATTTTACCATTCTTCTTGACTACAGGCACAATATTGGATAGCCATTCAACATACCTAGCTGTCCTAATAAAGCCTGCCTTGAGGAGCCTAAGGATTTCTTTCTTGACCTTCTGAATCACTTCAGGACTCATCCTTCTTGGTTTTTGCTTTTATGGCTTGAAGTTAGGCCTCATAGAGAGCCTATGTTCTACTAATGATCTATCCAATCCTGGTAGCTCATTACAAGACCATGCAAAACAATCTTTATATTTCTTCAAGACCATCAACAACTGGTCCCTGTCGAGAGCATTCAACCAAGTACTTATATAGGTGGGCTGTTGTATAGAACCTTCCCCTAAGTTCACTTCTTCCAAAGGGTCTTGCATTTGAGGACTCACTGATGCTTCTGTTTTGGTTTCTTTTATCTTCGAAGCAATCTCCTTGCTTTGTCCTGTTCCCAGCTTCTTTGTTTCAACATCTTTGCCCTCCTCCTCATAGACAAAGTCTGTTCATTAGGCCTCTTCTTCTTGTATCTCCTAGATTTTTGTTTTAATGTCCAATGCACAATATTTTTCCAAGGCCAACACCTTGACCTGCTGCTGCTCCTGCTTACAGCCAATTGCCATGGCTTCTTCCTCTTGCTCTTGTATTTTCTGGACTATTGATTTTATGTCCAATACTGAGAACTTAATTAAAGCCAAAGACCTGGCCTCCTGGGTTCCATCATTTTGCCTACAACCAGGCATCATTGTCATCTTTGACGACAAACTCCTCATCAGCATTTTCTTAGACCAAGTGTTTCAGGTGTGCTAATTCCTCATCAGCCGTCACTTCGGTTGATCCATCAGGTTTCTTAGTACACTGAGTGGTGCCACTCCTTTAGTATACAACTTGGCCTCTACAAAATCTACATAAGCTATGAAGGGTTGAGGGTCTACATTGATCTCCTCTGTCTCTCCACTGCCCAAGGCCATCATTATTTTCTGATGTAGAGAGGCAGGCACACACTTGTTGGTGTGAATCCAATCCCTACTAAGTAGAGCATTGTATTTAGCATTGCTGTCGATAATGAAGAATGCAGTCATACAGTCCCTGGTTCCCACACTCAAGTTGATGGGCAAAATACCTTGAGCTATCTGTTTGTCTCCAGCGAAACCAGCAATGGTTGTACTGGTTGGGATTAGTCTGGGGTTCCTCTTTCCTAGTTTCTTCAAAGAAGATTTCGAAAGCAAGTTTACTGCTGCCCCATTATCTACCAATACTCGGTTTATCTGCATCCTATCGAAGAAGGCCTTGATATACAAGGGTTTGACATGCTATGTCATGGATGTCGTGGGATACTCAAAAGGATATGAGAGGTTAATACTTACCTCTTCCTCACTCTCACCTCCAGTTTCCATAGGTATGGCTACTTCGGATTCATCTTGCACCATACTCACTTGTGAGTCTTCACTGGAAACTGGAATTGGGTCAATTTCTTGACCTTCTTGGTTCTCACCTTTAGCTTGGAATTCTTGTGGTAGTATATGTACCATATTCACTGATACTGGAGGAAACGTGCCAAATTAGACGACTGGTTGTACCTGTTTCTCTTCCTAGCCAACTTGTTTAATTATTTCAGAAGCATCTTCCATGCTGCATTCTGGCACTTCAGTACTCGTAAATTCCTTCGAATGATTTGTTTCTGCTGGTTTTCCAACAAAAAATGTTTGTTCAGCCATGAAGGCTTCAAACATTTCTTCTTCAACCATCTCCTTCTTTTGGCCTAGGCCAACTTCTTCCTCTATCTCACTATCACTTTCCATCAAAGCCTTCTCCAGTCCTGCCAAACTGGATCTCTCTTTGGCTTTCAGTTCAGAATGAACTTTGGCCAATTGCTCTCTACTGCAACTCCTCTTGTCTTGAAGAGTTGATTTTGAATTATGATCTAACTTTAAACTTTTTTCTCCCTCTGCTTGGCCCTTTGGCTGGACCAATAAAGAGCTTTCTCCACTTTCTTTCTGATCTTTCTGGTACTGAGTGTACCTTCGTTGGATCTTCCTCATTTGGGATTTAAAGATCACTGGAACCATATCTGGTTCCTTTGTTTTTGGATGCTTTAGTAACACCAAATTATTTGGAGCTACCAAAGGGGGTTTAACCATCCTGCCCTGATCTCGGACAACATTTCTTTGGATAGGTATTTCCCTAGGTTTGTTCAGCATGACAAACCAATCTAGAACTCCAGGTACCCATGAACCTATTGACCCAGTTGTCGAACTACCTCTTTCTTCCTTCGAAGCCAATTTTGAAGCTGGCTGTGAAGACCACTGCTTGGCTCTAACCCCTTGTTTTGGGCCTAGTTCAGGCCTTCCATGAAGGTGGCCATTTTCCTTTTTGTATGAGGCTAGTCTAGGGGGCCAATCTCTGGCTTTGATCCTATGACTCGAGCCCACTTCAAGTCTTCTCTCAGGATGATTGCCCTCCGTTCTGTAATAGTTGAGTGGTCTGAATTCGTGTAAAGGTCTCTTGTCCTTGGACTGCATTCTCGTAGCTGTTGGCTCAATCATGAATGGCTGATGTCTAGTACCAATTGGATATGGTCTCTTATTATTGGCACTGGTTGGTTTAGGACGCTTCTGCACATCCTTGTAATATTACTTCCCATCAATTGGAAGCCCTTTCAACCACTTGTAACTCAACCTACACCTGGGACATATTCTTTGCACGACAGCCGCCTCTAAAGAATCGTCATCTAGTGCCTCTTCATCGAAGTCTTCCTTTTGACCTGCAAAGCCTTGCCCAACAGCTGGTAAACTTCTAGCATCTGTTTTGACAGTAATTTGGCTGGCAACATGCATTTGCACATTGACCTCTTCTAATTCTTTCAATGACAAGTTCTGGAAGTTTGGTACAATAACATTGGCTGCCATTTCTCCAATTTCTAGGAATGGATTAGTGTCAATCCCCATGGCCTTTTCTGTTTTAGTTGAGAATTTTAAACTCCCTTTTCGAATCTGCTCTTGGATCTTGTCTCGAAAAACAATGCAGTTTTTAGTTGAGTGAGACCAAGAATTATGTCATTTACAATATACTTTTCCTTTAAGTTCATCTGGAGATGGAATTTTGACTCCTTTTGGTAACTTCAAGAAGTTTGCCGCAAGCAAATGATCAAAAATGTCATCTGCCTTTGTTAAATCGAAAGAGTATTTCCTATGAAGGTCTTTCTTTTTAAACTGCTGGTCTATTATTGTGTCTTTATGAATTAATGCTTCACAGATCACAGGCTCTTTTCCCACAATCTTTGCCGCATCAATCTTATAATTAGGATCTCTACAATACGTCTTGTATGATGCATTACTTCGATCTTGCTCTTCCTCTAGTAATGCTTCATACCTAGACACCTTATAGGTTAGTTTCACCAAGTCTCTAAACTCAGTTGAGTCAAACTTCTTTCGAAGCCTAAACACTAGACCATTTTAAGCCAACCTCACAAATTTAGGTTCTGGTAAGATGATCCTACATTTGTTTCGTGCTCTTTTGAATCTGGCAATAAACTGAGTAGCCTTCTCATCAGGCCTTTGACTTAATCTTACCAAGTCTGTCATAGACACTTCTGGCTCTGTTTGGAAGAATTGGGCATGAAATGCCTCCTCCATTTGTTGTCAAGTCTGGATAGAGCCAGGTGTAAGGTTAATATACCATACAAAGCTCCCCCAGTTAGAGAATTTGGGAATAATCTTAACTTCATATAGTCATTATTGGTAAATTCACTGCACTGAGCCGTGAACCTAGCAATATGCTCAACCGTTGACTGGTTTCCATTCCCATAAAAAAGGGCAAAGTCTGGTATTCTGAAACCTCTTGGGTATTCATGTACCCTATCTACCCATTCTGGGTACGGTTTCCTGTACACAGGAGTCTGAACCCCCTGAGCCATTGGTCCATACATCTCTCTAACAATATCAGCAATTTGGTCCCTAGGGACCATAGTTTGTGCCTGTTGAACCATTACTGGAGGAACAAACACAGGATTTGGTGGACAACCTTGTGCCTGGGGTCCTTTTAGTCCATAGGGTGGTATGTTTGGGACTGGTTGTCCCTGTGGTGCTGGCTGCTGTTGAGGGTATGGGTGACCCATTTGAGCCTGTCTTGCGAAAAGACCTACGAAAGGTGCTGGAACAGGTGTTGTGCCTCTTCCAATTAGAGGAAACCTTTCCAACCCCCCGGGTATAAACTCGAACAAAGGATTAGTGAACCCCCTCGTACCAGGTATGGCTTCGAATATGGGATTTGGAAACATCCTTACGCAATTTTCTTGTGTTAGACTAGATCCACCAATTTGCATGGCTTTACTGTTGAGTAATGAGGCATTTTGATTTGCCACAGGCCTCAAAAGAGGCTCATATTAAGACTGAGGTGATGGTCTTTCATTGTTTTGGTTACTAGTTTGACCATTAGTATGTCCATTACTCTGCATAGGCTGTTTATCTCTAACCAATCTTTGCTGAGGGACATTTGAATTTTCCTCTATATGTCTTGCGTTAGTTGGTTGATGAGTGTTCATTCGATCCAAAAAGGATGTTGCCCATCTTTCCATTGTGTTCATTAACTGCTGTCCCATAGCATCTTCTAGGTCACCCCATGGATTCATTGGCTGAGTAGATGGAACAGTGGATGGTCCAATTCCTTGGCCTCGCCCAATATTATGAACATGTGGTACTTGTTCCAAAGTGCTGGTTTGTTCGACCATCGGTTCTGATAAAATAGGGGTTTCCACAGGATGTGTTACCACATTATCCTCTGGATTAGGCATTTCTACCTCTCATTCCACGCCTTCTTCCAAACGTTCATTTTCTTCTTGTCTCCTACGTCTAGCCATTTCAATTAGTCCCACTGGGCGTACCAAAAATATATGTTGGCTTTTTGGCTTTTGAAGGTTATTTTTGTATTTATGAGCGTGCCAGCAAGGATCAATCAGTTCTTACAGAATATTAATCGCCAACCAATTATCAGACGATTGTGTTTTAGTTCTTTCAGCCTCAATGAAGAGGACTTTTACTGGTGGCTTTGTTTAGAAGAATTAAGCAAACAATGATTAAATGAAGAACAATTGTAGTATTTCATTAAGTAAAATGAAAGACTTACAAAGATCCAAATCAGCCTTGTAGAGATTTACAGCAACAAGCTACTTGAAAACTACTCCTATGAATGAAATACAGTGCAGGAATTTGAAGTACAGAAATGTAAAGAACAAGAAATATAAAAACTGGAAGGAAAAATAAAGTAGATAAAACTGGTTTTTTAGATCTGAGTCTGGGGCGTTTTTCCAGGCATTCTCTGCTATTTATACTTCTTAATGACAACCGTCGAAATGGACTTCTAACCATTGAACCATCTCTCCATGATCACCGGTTATGCTTCCTTGCAGTTAGCTCCATTATGTCATATGCAGTTAGGCTTCCTTCATGATTTTGAATTTAAATATGTGAGTAACCGTTAAGGCCACGTCATCTTGCATCTCTTTACTGATTCAGTGTTACGCAGATCTATAACAAACCAATGATGACTGTCACGTGTGTGATTATGATTGAAGATTTGAATTGTCTTCCCGTACTGCCCTTATTCTGCTACGTGCTGAACTGCGATTGGCTTGTACAAAATATGTAGCCAGCAACTTCCCAAACGAAGCCATTTAAATAAATAATAATGATTGTTCGCAGTTCAATTTTTTGTTCTTGTATAGTTGAGCCCACACTTGTGAATGAGAAATGTTTGGGATCCCTTTTAAGGAGATCCCTATCACCCTCACAGTGATGTAGATCAATGATGTGTTTGTATTATTATTATTTTTCTTTCTCTTTCTTACTTGGACCAATCACAAGTGAGTGGGGATTGTGGGGGTGATGTTTTGTGAGGGTCTGAATCATTACTGCTTATGAATATACATCCCGCACTAATTTTTTTTTTTTTTGGGATAGTTTTATGTGTATAGATTATTAGTCCATAGTATAATTGGATATATAATGTAATTAGAAGACTTATTTATGTTACATGTAGTATATTAAAAAATATGTGATTGTATTATATACCCAACTATATTGCATTAATCTCACTTTACCCAACTATCTAATTAAATTATTTAAAGAATTCAAACCATGAAATGGATTTGGCATTAGTATAAAAAGCAAATTACACAAATAGTCCCTATAGTTTAGAGCTTGTATCACTTTGATCCATAACTTTTTAATTGTAACATATTTGACCATGAATTTTGAATTTTGTTCTAAATAAGAACAATTGAAGATACCATTGTTTAATTTTAAGAGCAAAATCGTCAATTTAATAAAATATAAACTAATTTGACAAAAATAAATGTCAAAAAAATATTTTTAATTTTTTAAAAATTATTTTTATCCACCAATGATAAAATTATGTAAAATTAATAAAAATTACACGATTAATTTTTTAAAATTTAGGTTACATGATCATCATCTAAACACATAATAAAAATTAATTTGGTATAAAAAAAAATAGATGTTTAAAAAATTTATCAATTTTACATAATTTTATTTTTAGTGGGTAGAAATAATTTTAAAAAATTCAAAAATATTTGGTTGACATTTATTTTTGTCAAATTAATTTATATTTTATCAAATTAACGATTTTATCCTTGAAAAATCTAATAATATTTTCAATTGTCCTTATTTGGAACAAGATTCAAAATTTAGGGTCAAATGTGTCACAATTAAAAAGTTAGGGACTAAAGTGACATAAGTCCCAAACTATAGGGACTATTAGTGTAATTCACCCTAGTGTAAAATGGAGGTTATTTGTTTAAACAAGGTTAGGGCCGTAAACGAACTGAATCGAACCAAGTTGAGTTTTGATAAGCTCAAACTAGGTTCATTTACTTATTAAGCTTGTTTATTGAATTCAAGTTCAGCTTGATAAGTAATTGGATTCGAACTCGGATTGACAATATTTTTTAATATTATTTAAATAAAAAAATATTATTTAATATATAAATAATGTATTTATTATATAATTTAAATAAAGATAAATGAGCTGACTCGAACTCAACTCGTTTACTTTACAAGTCGAGTTGAGCTGAGCCTAACCTATTCGTGAATAACCCGATTCATTTACAACCTTAAAGAAGATTAAAAACAAAAGATTTGGCCAAAGGAATGCAGACTAGACGGAATAATTGGAAAATATTTCAAGGCTAATTAGAGGAGTAGCACCCATAGTGTCCATTACCTCACAAACCCATCCCATTCTCCTATTTTAATTAATAAATATCAAATTAAAGTATCATGTGATGTTATTTAAAATGAAAAATAAATTTCCCTACTTACAAAGAATGCAATCATTGTGTTTGAGAAAAAAAAAGAGAAAAAAAGAAAAAGTTAATTACATGCATGGCATGCAATGCAATTATGTACTTTCGTCAAGTTGTCGGATAAGAAATTCGTTGATGAAGACATTCACCTAGCTGTGATTTGAACCTGGCATACAATTTAGGGACAAATCAATCAAAAGAGTAAGGGTTAATTTTACTTACTTCCCCTAAGGTTTTAATAATTACAAAAATCCCATATAGTTTCAATAATTACAAAGATTTCTTTACTTTTGAAATAATTATTAAGATTCTTTCACCGCTAATCTTTTGTTAATTTATTTAACGTAATATGTTGATGTCATGTACTATGAGTAAAAAATTCAAAAATTGCCTTTATATGTTCAAATAATAAATTTCACTTACCTCCCTTGAGGTTTTACAACAAATTAATAAAGATCTATACATTATTTTAATAATATTGAACAAAATTATTAAATTCTACACAATATTTTTAAAATACGTATCGGTATTTTTTTTTTTTGGGTATGAAAAGTACATATTTTGAGAAATTATCCCTCTGTTTCCATTTTCTTTATTTTATTTCTCTCATTTTTTTATTATTTATTATCTCATTCATTTTTTTTCATAGTGTTACTGCAGCTAATAGCAACACCATATAATTTATTATTATTATTATTATTATTATTATTTGTTCTTTTCTCTATGCTTTTTCTTCAAAATTTTCATTATTTTTTTATTTTTATTTTTTTTTAATCTTTCATCAATGTTAGCTAGTATCACCCAATACCGTAACAACTTACGAAATATTAAATTTTCTTTTGTTTTGTAAACATATTTGTGTAATAAATTTTTTAAGAAAAATAAACATAATAACATTTCATATTTATAATAAAAAAATTGACTTATAAAAATTACCAAATGTTACCTCATAAATATATAAAAAAAATTATCATTTTTATCTTTTCACATCCCTATATTATTCTCAAATTTTAATTTTCATCTTTGAATTTTTCAGATTCCAATTGATGGAATTAAAAAAAAAAATGAGTCAATATTTATCACCTTAATAATAAAAATTTTAAAAATAAATATAAAAGTGAAAAAATATATAATCACGTTACAATAAATTAAAATTAGATGATAGGAAATGAAAGAAAAATAAATTATTTGAGAATAATAAACTATATTTGTCATTTCTTACATCTAATTAAAATAGAATTTTACTTGACGAAATAAAATATTTGAAAATAATAAAATACTCATATAATTTATTATTTATTACATCTAAAATCTATATCTCCATCTTTGTTTCTTTCATTTAAATTATTTTTATTAAATTAAATATCAAAATTAATTCAAATAAGAAACATGGATATATATTCTTTCTTAATTTCATTAATGGTTTTTTTTTTTTTTAAACTTATAAAAGTTCAAAAACTTATAGTGGAAAAAAAAAATACAAAGTCAAGGAAATACAAAAAAAAAAAAAAAAAGAGTGATAAATAAAATGATAATTTAATATATAGTTAAATTACACTTAAAGAGTATTATGGTAATTTGCATTTGGAACGGGACTAAAGATGAATTGAAGACATTCATATTTAATTCTAAAAGATTTTTTTTTTCTTTTTGTTGTGTTTACCTTTGGTTTTGTTTTTACCAAGGAAATTCCTTTGATAGACACCATATGTATTTGGTTATGCATTTTTATGATATATATTATGTATTTTTATGGTAAATTATTACATATTTTTTGTAATAATTAGGGGTGAGCAGTGGATATACCGATCCGTCAAAACAGACCGAACCGAACCAATCCGCCGCATTTTGGACGGATGCGTGACGACGATCGGACGGTTGCAGATTGATTTTCTCTAATCCGCCAATCTGGCGGACGGATGGCGGATTTGAGATTCCTTTGGACGCAACCGAACTGCCAAACCGCGAACACCCCTAGTAATAATAAGCCATCCACACAAATTGAGCTCCTTTGAACAATCGGAATGAGTTGGCCACATCGTAACAGAAAAAAAAATAAAAATAAAAATAAAAATAAAAATAAAAATAAATAAAAATCAGAGCTTACCTAAGACACGGTTGCGATAAGCATTTGTGAGAGAAGATAGATGAAACAGGAGGGCGAGAGGAGAGGGGAGGTGGTTGGTTCATCAAAGGTGATCGTCGGTGGGAGGTGGTAGTGAGAGCCTACACACACTGACTTACATATATCCATCATGTAAATGTGGAGAAGACACTTCAAGAAATAATGAGGATAATGGTGATCTTCCACTCACAAAGACAAACCTTAAATATTTAGAAATAGGAATGTTTTTGCCTTAATTTTAAAATGTCTGTTCATCTTCATATATATAAATAGAGGGGTGAGTTTTTTTCCAGTATACAAAACAGGATAGTTCAATACAAAATTTGAAAGTACTGAAGAAAAAAAGGAGACTAATAGAAAAGCATATATGTCTGTATTGCCTCTGCTTTATTCTATCATTTTTGGGTGTTTCAAATTCTCAATCGAACCTCTTCTCTCTCAGATTTTCAAATCCAAATCAAATCTAAAATGAAGAATGCTTACACAAGCTCAACCCAGAAACAAAAACAACAAAGACAGAGAGTCCCACATCGAAAGGTTAACAAAAAAACGAACTGTATTTATAAGGCGAGAAGAAGAGAGAGAGACATGACCTTACTTGTACAGGATCTATTCTGTAGGATTGTGTTTCGGAATCCTTGAGCTCTAACGAGTCGGGATCCAAAATCTGATAGATGCGCAATAGCCTCTTGACCAGAGCGTAGCGTGACTAGTGGTTTTGTGGTGCGGCTTGCTGGTCCACAAGGGATCGTTCTTAGCTAATGCAAACTGACTAAGACATTTGATAAAATTTTAACATTACTCCTCCCAAAAATATTTTACAAACTAAAAAGTCTTATCAAGATCATAACACAAATGTTAAAGATCTCAAATCCTGTGGATAAGTAGTCTGGTCCCCATTTCCTATTTTGTTTCCTTTTGCCTTGAAATCTAACCATTTCCTTTCCCTATCTTGATAATTGGGTTCTCTTCTCATCCAATTTTTTCCTCTCTACAACATTTTGACTAGCAGGGGTGTAAATGCAATATATTTGTAATTTTGTATTTAAATTTTTGAATAGTTTGATAAATAAAAAAAAATCATATAATGATTTGATGAACGATAAAAACTATTTAAAAATTATTAGATGTGGCAGTTAAGCTTGATAAATGAAAAAATAAATAAATAAATAGATGCGCAATAGCCTCTTGACCAGAGCGTAGCATGACTAGTGGTTTTGTGGTGCGGCTTGCTGGTCTACAGGGGATCGTTCTTAGCTAATGCAAACTGGCTAAGACATTTGATAAAATTTTAACATTACTCCTCTCAAAAATATTTTATGAACAAAAAAGTCTTATCAAGATCATAACACAAATGTTAGAGATCTCAAATCATGTGGATAAGTAGTCTGGCCCCCATTTCCTATTTTGTTTCCTTTTGCCTTGAAATCTAACCCTTTCCTTTTCCCGTCTTGATAATTGGGTTCTCTTCTCATCCAATTTTTTCCTCTCTACAACATTTTTCCTTTAAAGGAGGACTAGCAGGGTTGTAAATGCAATATATTTGTAATTTTGTATTTAAATTTTTGAATAATTTGATAAATGAAAAAAAATCATATAATGATTTGATAAACGATAAAAACTATTTAAAAATTATTAGATGTGGCAGTTAAGCTTGATAAACGAAAAAATAAATAAATAATAAATTTAGCACCTGTTGAATATGGAGAGCTATCCTAAAAATTAAAATTTAAAAATTAAATAAAGAAAGAAAAAAAAGTGACAACATTTACACCAAATAAAACATACCCTTTTTTAATATCATCAAATAATACACAAGTTTTATATAGGATATATTACAAATATATCCCTAAAATCTACTTACAATACAGATTATTCCTTATAATTTTGAAAATTATAAATATCCCCTTGTTATCCCCTTGTTATAATTTTTTATTTAACAAAATTAACAGAAAAAATGAAATTTTTAACTATTCTCCAATATAACAATAAAATTATATGAACTATTAATTGAAATATATTTCTGATATCATTAAAAAAGTTATGAGTAAATTACAAACACAGCCCCTGAGTTTTACTTAAATTACAAATTACCTCCTGTGATTCTATAAATTACGTTATGCCCCCTAAAATTTCTAATTTCATAATAAATATGTCATTTTATTAATAAATCATCAAGTAAATTAACAGTTTTTAATAATATTAAAATTTTATTTCAATTAATATTTCGGATAATTTTATTATTGTATAGGTGAACAGTTAAAAATTTCACTTTTTCAATAAATTCTGTTAAATAAAAAATTTTGATAGGAAGGTATTTGTAATTTTTCAAATCACAAGGGACAATTCGTATTTTAAGCAAACCTCAGGGAGTGTATTTGTAATTTATCCAAAAATTAATTGACTTGATGGTTTATTACTAATAAAAATGGTCATTTGTTATGCATTTAGAAACTTAAAAGGATGTGATATAATTTCTAAAATTATAAGAGGCAATTTATATTTTAACAAAACGTCAAATGATACATTTGTAATTTACCCCTTTTTTATATAATAGAAGAAAATGGATATTGTAAAATGTCTCGCACAATTTCATTTATTTCCGGAGAAATTGCATTAACATGTTGATTTTCCATTTCTTCTCTGTTAACACTCATCGAACAACCAAATGATCTTAGTTAAAGGCGTCAAGATACAACAGTTACTCTGGTGATCCATATAACTATTACTCGGGACAGTGAGAAGGTCAAATATTTAGGATTCTAGTCAATCAAATGACTGTGGGGATATGGCCCGTGGGCCTCGTTTCAAGTCTTATTTTAATAATTCGAATAATTCAATTTAAGAAAATATCGAGAAAAATATACTCGTGAAAATTTAAGTTAATCAGATATCAATAATTTCTTTATCAAAGCACAACAATATATATATATATATATATAAATTAATATGTATGTATCAAATTGAATACAAATGTGATTTGATGAAAAAGTTATCAATATTTGATTAATTTAATTTTTTACATGTATATTCTTCACAATATTTTTTAAAATTTGAACGGTTTGGATCATTAAAACAAAACTCAAAACGAGTCCCATGGCCGCACAACAATCACCGCTATGCATCACGTGACTCTAAATCCAGCAACTGTGGCCCTTTTGTTGTAATCTAACTTACCAAGAGCATCTCCATCAAATTAGTTATTTTCAATTTTTAGTTAAAATAGTGAATAAATTACTAAATTTCACCTCTATCAAACTAGTTATCAAGTTAGCCATTTTAATTTAGATGGTTTTAAATCAACAAATATAGCTAGTAGTTTATCCTAACCAAACATTAAAAAATATTACTTTTTATATTTTAAAATTAATTGTGTTGAGTTTATAAAAAATAATTCCAAATTAAAATGAATAAAAAATATTTAAATAGTATAGAGACATAATGAGAGTTTGTTAGAAAATATATTTTAAAAGATGTAAAATTAAAATCGAAAAATAATGGAAAAATTACTCATAAATCCCATTTTGGTAAATGTTACTCTAGTTAGTCCTGAGTGTTTTTTCTTAAACCATTTAGTCCTTTTTATTTTTGGTATGGTATATATTTTTGGTATAGTATATACGGAGTTTACATTTTTACCCCTATTAATTTCATTTTGCAGGTCTCCTAATCTTGCCAATAATGGCAGCTCGTCCGGTGGAGTCTGTCCAGTGTTTCGGCCGCCGATGATGTTGGGTAGATCAGTGACAGAAAAAAGAAAAATATACAGCACAGATCAGTGATAGAAAAAAATGAAGATTCGTAGATCTACGACCTTCCAGATCTCGATCGTCGACGCCGGATACAATGTTGTGGAGTGGCGGCATGAGGCATGCTTAGATCTATAGCTCTGGCGATGGCATGCTTAGATCTATAGCTCTGCGATTTCGGCGACTAAGAGAGAGAGAGAGAGAGAGAGAGAGAGTTTGAAGATCTATAGCGTCTGAGGCAGCGTCGAGGTACGAAGCGGTGGCACAAGGTGGAAGGCGACGCCGGCGATGGTGTTTGATGATGTTCGCGATGATGTTTGATGATGTTTTATGATAACCGATGTAGTTAATGTTGATGGTGTAATGACGTTGATGATGTAGTTTATTGATGATGTTTGATGATAAGCGGCGGCACAAGGTGGGAGGCGACTCCGGCGATGATGTTTGATGATGTTCGTGACTTTGATGATGTAGTTGATGTTTGATGATGTTGATGATGTAGTTGATATTGCTGATGTTTGATGAAGTTGATGATGTAATTGATGTTTGAAGATTTTGATGATGTTCACGATGTTGATGATGTAGTTGATGTTGCTAATGTTGATGATGTTTGGACGATGTTGTTGATTTTTTATGATGTTTGATGATGTTGATGATGTAGTTGATGTTGCTGATGGTGATGATGTAGTTGATGTTTCCTGATGTTGATGATGTACTTGATGTTGCTGATGGTGATGGTGTAGTTGATGTTTCCTGATGTTGATGATGTAGTTAATGTTGATGGTGTAGTCGACGTTGCTGATGTTCTGATGATGTAGTTAATGTTGATGGTGTAGTCGATGTTGCTGATGTTCGGAAAGGAGGGAAATCATAAAAAAGCCTATAGTAAGCTTTTTGGGTATTTTTGTCATTACAACATCAGTAAAAACTTACATTTGCCCTCCATCAAAAAAAAAATTACGTGTTAAACAAATGGGTATATACGTAATTGACATTCAAATAGGACTTATCAGTCTACAAAATAAAAAAAAAGGACCAAATGGTTTAGCAAATTAAAATTTGGGATTTATTAGTGTTTTGCCCAAAAAAAAATTTTAAATTAAAATATAATAAAATTTTACCTAATTTAATATTGATGCGGCCCTCACATTGCCAAATGTTGAATGCAAACCAATCGTGCCATAAACAATGTGTGGGGATATATTTTTTGGATACCAACACGTGGCATGGCGACGCCGACGTATCAGCCGAAGTACCACGTGTCGTGGTAGTTACGCCGAGGTGATCTCGGAGTTGCCGAGGTTATCTCCGAAGATATCGGAATCCGAGATAAGAAGATAAGGGACAGGAGTCCTAGGACAACGAGGAGACTTAGCCAAGATAAGGATAAAGCTCTTAGGGAGTTTATCTTTATCTCTTGAAGAATCCAAAGTCGGTATTGAATTGGAGTCCATAGAAGTCAGGCTTCTAGTGGGATTAGGATTGAGTAAACTATAAAAGAGAGGCACCCCCATGGGTCTAAGGTACGCAGTTTTATACTCAAGCTTGTGAGTTTAGCACTTGATTATCTTTGAGAGATATACTGACTTGATCGTCGGAGTGCCCCCGGGTGGAAGAGCCATCGCCGGAGCCTTTTTCTTTCTATTACAGGTTCGCTGAAGCCATCTATTCTGCCAGTGCTCTCCAGCTGATTACTAGGCGGGCAGTGTGGTCAAAAAATCACCCACACAATTTGGCGCCGTCTGTGGGAATCTTAGAAGAATAGATGGCCAGTGACGGACAAGGGGGAAACATTGGGGGCGAAACTCCTGCTGGGAGTGGTAGACCAATCGACCTTGACGTTGAAGGAGACAACCACAGTACAGAAAATCATGACCAGGGCCACGGAGAAAAAGACATCGGCCAGGAGGGCGACGCTTCAAAAAGGACAAAACAAAGCAAGTACTACAACGAAGATAACCTTCAGGTTTGGAGGGATAGGTGCCTACGAAGGGATGAGGAAGTAAAAGACTTGGCAAACAAACTGGCAGACCTATAGTCAAGTGGTCAACTTCATGATGCAAAACAATGTTATGCAGCCACCATACCCGCTGCAAGATACTCCAATGCCAGCGATTAATACCCAGAAGGGAGGGAGAAAAGTAATCTCCGAAGCCCCTCAGCACACCAGGAGTGGAAGCCACTCTCACCGACGTTCCAGGGAAGTCGGACGAGAGGAACCAAGGCAAGAAGAGTCCCAAAGGACACATCGCATGAAGGATCCAGG
The DNA here is from genome assembly GCF_055761805.1 of Camellia sinensis. NCBI lineage: Eukaryota > Viridiplantae > Streptophyta > Magnoliopsida > Ericales > Theaceae > Camellia > Camellia sinensis. The sequence goes on from NC_138963.1 coordinate 150,993,063, forward strand.
ACCCAAAGAACATCGTCATGTTCAAGGGCAAGCACTCTGCTTTGACACAACCCATGGAGAAAGATCGAAACGAGCCCACCACGAGGCCGAAAGTAGTGTGCCAAAAAGATTGAAGTCCAGAGATAGCCGAGCTCCAGGTAGGAGTAAGGAAGACTTAAGGGACTACTTCAAAAGGAAGCAGTAGAATGCTGAAGCCGAGGTGACTTACAAAGTTAAGCAGAGAACACCATTCTCGGTGGAACTTGACAAATTTGAAGCACCAAAGAGATTCAGTATGCCGAGGTTCCAAATTTATGATGGTAAGTCAGACCCCAACTTTCATGTTGGACTATACCTGAACTCAATGGCATTATACAGTGGGAACGAGCCATTGCTCTGCAAAGTATTTCCCTCATCTTTTGGGGAAATTGCATCCGATTGGTTCCATAAGCTACTGTTGAAAATCAAGCCACGTTTTCATCAGATGCCATATGCATCAAGCCCTTTTCTTTATTTCATATGCTTTCGGTGATTAATTTATTTCATATGCTTTCGGTGGTTAATCAAGCTAGTTATTATAATAATAAACAGAGTGTATGCTGATATATATGTAATATATATTAATGTATAGTTAAATATGTAGTGGCCTCGTGGCCTGCTTGTTTGTGTTTTTGGCCTCGTGGCCTCGTGGCCTCCATCTGATCATATTGTATAAACCTCCTATATAATGGAGTAGCATTGTAAGGCTTAAGATATTAAAATAAAGAGTCTATGTTTAGTCTTTCAATCACTCTCTCTCTCTCTCAATATTAATATTTTCATGGTATCAGAGCAGGTGTAATCCTGTCTCGTCATTTTCGCCTCTTCAGTCAATATTCGAATTTTTCTCTTTTACTCAAATATATCCTTCTATTGCATGACTAAATACGGTCCAGCTTTCGGAATGACTATCAACTCATCCTCCTCTTCTTCTGATATTATCATCTCATCATCTTCATCCTCTCATCAAATGGAAACCTCTCATCTTCCGATCACTGCCCATAAACTGAATGGGCAAAATTATTTGCAATGGTCTCAATCCATGTTAATGTTTATACGGGGAAAGGAGAAAGATGACTACATCACCGGAGCCTCGGCGCTACCAGAAACCACAGCATCAACCTACAAAAGGTGGATAGCTGAAAATAATATGGTCATGTCGTGGCTCGTCAACTCTATGACCACTGACATTGGCGAAAATTTTCTGTCATTTGATACTGCCAAAGAGATCTGGGACATGGCAAAAGAAACGTTTTCAGACAAGGAAAACACATCTGAAATCATCCAGCTTGAAAGCTCCCTTCACAATTTACGTCAAGACAATCTTACGGTAACTGAATATTTCAATACCCTTACTCGTCTATGGCGTCAACTTGATACGTTTGAGGTTCATAACTGGCAGTGTGTTACTGATGGTCTGTTATATAAAAAGATTGTCGAAGGGAAGCGTGTGTTTAAATTCTTGTTAGGATTGAACACAAATCTTGATGAAATCAGAGGAAGAATTATGGGAGTAAAACCGCTCCCTAACCTTAGAGAGGCATTCTCTGAAGTCCGTCGCGAAGAAAGTCGGAAAAAACTCATGATGGGATCTCATCAACAACTGAATATGGCAGAAAGCTCGGCTCTTAAGACTCAATTCGCTCCTATCGACAACCGTCAGAAAAATAAATGAGGTAGGCCTTGGTGTGATCATTGCAGAAAGCCGGGTCACTCGAGAGAAACTTGCTGGAAGATTCATGGAAAGCCAGTAGATTGGAAACCACGTCAGCCTCTTGAGAAAGAAGGACGAGGTAATCATGTAGGTACAAATGAACCATCACCACAACCTGAAGCAAGCCCTTTCACCAAGGAGCAAATGGAGATGCTCCAGAAACTACTACAGTCACAATCTGGTTCGTCTTCCAACCACATCATAGGATCCGGAACCTTGGCTCACAAAGGTAATTCTTTGAACGCCTTTACTGTTAGTAAGAAACGTAAAAAACCTTGGATTGTGGACTCAGGAGCATCTGATCATATGACGGGAGATGCAACAATTTTTGATACATATAACTCATGTCAAAATAATTTAACGGTCCGAATAGCAGATGGTTCACTATCAAAGGTTGCCGGTACAGGTTCAGTTGTGCTGTCTAGGAATCTTATTCTCAACTCTGTTCTCCTTGTTCCTGACTTGGACTGTAATTTATTGTCAATTAGTAAACTCACTAAGGAAAAGAGGTGTGTTACTAATTTTTTCTCCACTCATTGTGAATTTCAGGATTTGGATTCGGGGAAGATGATTGGCAATGCTGAGGAATGCTCTGGACTCTACATCCTTAAGGAACGCCACTATCCACAAGAACAACCTCAAACGGCAATTTGTGGTAGTTCTTTTTCGGTTTCGTGTCAAAATAACGATAGAGCAATTATGTTGTGGCACTATCGCTTAGGTCATCCTAATGTTATGTATCTTAAGCATTTATTTCCTTCATTATTTAATAAAAATCCAAAACCTTTTGATTGTGAAATCTGTCAATTTTCTAAGCATGTACGGTCCCATTTTCCCATTCAATCCTATAAAGCGTCTCGTCCATTCTCACTAATTCATAGTGATATCTGGGGTCCATCCAGAATAAAAAATGTAACTGGTACTAGGTGGTTTGTCACATTCATAGATGATCACACTAGATTAACCTGGGTCTTCCTCATGAAAGACAAATTTGAAACGAGCCAAATCTTCAAAAATTTTCAAATTATGATTCAGACACAATTCCAGTCAAAAATCCAAATTCTAAAGTCTGATAACGCTCGGGACTATTTCAACTCAATTCTAGGAGATTTTTTAGCAGACAAAGGGATAGTTCACTTAAGTTCATGTGTTGACACCCCACAACAAAACGGCATCGCTGAACGGAAAAATCGGCATTTGTTAGATGTTGCTAGATCACTCATGTTTTCCACAAATGTTCCACAATTCTTCTGGGGGGAAGCTGTTCTTACAGCTGCCTATCTTATCAATAGGATGCCATCTAAGGTACTACAATTCCAAACTCCTTGTCAACTTCTCCTAAAATCCTTTCCCACTACTCGCCTCATCTCCACCATCCCACCCAAAATTTTCGGGTGTTCTGTCTTTGTTCATGTCCATCAACAGTATCGAGGTAAACTTGATCCCCGGTCGCTCAAGTGTGTCTTCATTGGGTATTCGTCACATCAGAAAGGGTATAAGTGTTACTCTCCGGTCACTAGGAAATTCTACACTTCCATGGATGTCACATTTTTTGAAACCCAGTCTTACTACCCTAAAATTGATATTCAGGGGGAGACTCCAACCCAGGAATATCAATTTTGGACCCCTGAGTCATTTAGTGAGCCATCCATCACCACCAAAAATCCCACACCTCCTGAGTCATTGAATCCATCTGTACCTGCCGAAAATTCCGAGTTCATTGTTGCCTTGCGGGATAATGAACACATCCAAGAGGAAATGGAGGAAGGAGCACTTTCTCAACAATCCCATGAGGCTGAACCGGGTTCTAATCCAAGCAACATTCCAGGTAACAATCTTCTTACCACAGATAGTACTGTTGATTCTGAGTTCGAAAACAGTATTCTTAATATGCCCATAGCTTGGAGAAAAGGAGTTAGATCATGTACTCAGCATCCCATTGGGAACTTTATTTCTTATGATAATCTATCACCTTCGTTCCGTGCCTTCACTTCTAGCATCACGGAGATACACATTCCTCGGAATATTCAGGAAGCCTTCAAGTCTCCTCAGTGGAAGGCAGCAGTCATTGAGGAAGTTCGGGCTCTGGAAACGAATGGTACTTGGGAAATTACTGATCTTCCAAGAGGTAAGAAACCCGTTGGATGTAAATGGATTTTCACAGTAAAGCACAAGGCAGATGGTAATGTGGAACGTTATAAAGCTCGGTTGGTTGCCAAAGGATTCTCCCAATCCTATGGCATTGACTATCAAGAAACCTTTGCTCCGGTTGCCAAGCTCAACACTGTTCGTGTACTTTTATCCTTGGCAGCTAATCTTGATTGGTCACTTCACCAACTTGATGTAAAAAATGCCTTCCTCAATGGTGACTTAGCGGAAGAAGTTTACATGGACATTCCGGCTGGACTTGAGACGACATCAAATTTCAACAAAGTTTGCAGACTCCGAAAATCCTTGTATGGTCTCAAACAATCTCCCAGGGCCTGGTTTGAACGGTTCACTAAGGCAGTAAAAGGGTACGGTTTTGTTCAATGTCAATCCGATCATACATTATTTGTGAAGCACTCCCTAGGAGGGAAATTGGCAATTATCATTGTTTATGTGGATGACATAATTCTAACAGGTGATCATGAAGAGGAAATTGGCTTACTTCAAACATTCCTAACAAAGGAATTTGAGATTAAAGATCTTGGAAATCTTAAGTACTTCTTGGAATGGAAATTGCTAGGTCAAAGAAAGGTATAGTCGTCTCACAACGTAAATACGTTCTAGACTTACTGAATGAAACAGGGATGCTAGGATGCAAGCCGGCAGAAACTCCTATGGACACAACTATCAAATTGGAAGAAAGTGACGGTAGTGCACCAAGTGATAAAGGGAGATATCAACGTCTTGTGGGAAAACTCATTTATCTTTCTCATACAAGGCCAGACATCGGCTTCTCTGTTAGTGTGGTCAGTCAATTCATGAACAATCCTACCGACAAACACATGACTGCTGTGACCAGAATATTGAGGTACCTAAAAAAGACACCGAGAAAGGGTCTCTTCTTCCAAAGAACAACAAATAGAAAAATTGAGATTTTTTCAGACGCAGATTGGGCAGGTTCAGTAACTGATCGAAGATCAACCTCTGGCTATTGTTCATTTGTTTGGGGGAACGCGGTTACATGGCGAAGCAAGAAACAGTCAGTGGTCGCCCGTAGTAGTGCTGAGGCAGAATTTCGTGCTATGGCCCTAGGTATCTGTGAGGGAATCTGGTTGAACAGACTGTTAGAAGAATTACGAGTTCCATCTGAGCATCCCATGGTTTTATACTGCGACAACCAAGCCGCCATCAGTATCGCTAAGAATCCGGTTCATCATGATCGCACTAAGCACGTGGAGATAGATCGACACTTTATCAAGGAAAAGATTGAAGAGGGAGTTTTTCAAGTCAGCTACACTCCAACAAACTGTCAAAAAGCTGACATTCTCACCAAAGCTCTTGCTCGAGTTAACTTCGAAGATCTGACGGACAAATTGGGCATGATTAACATCTACAACGTTGCTTGAGGGGGAGTGTTGAAAATCAAGCCACGTTTTCATCAGATGCCATATGCATCAAGCCCTTTTCTTTATTTCATATGCTTTCGGTGATTAATTTATTTCATATGCTTTCGGTGGTTAATCAAGCTAGTTATTATAATAATAAACAGAGTGTATGCTGATATATATGTAATATATATTAATGTATAGTTAAATATGTAGTGGCCTCGTGGCCTGCTTGTTTGTGTTTTTGGCCTCGTGGCCTCGTGGCCTCCATCTGATCATATTGTATAAACCTCCTATATAATGGAGTAGCATTGTAAGGCTTAAGATATTAAAATAAAGAGTCTATGTTTAGTCTTTCAATCACTCTCTCTCTCTCTCAATATTAATATTTTCAGCTACCAAAGGGAAGCGTGAAGACAAGGGAAGGCCTGACCGAGATGTTTGTGGCCAAGTTTGTAACGAACAAACTACAGCCCCTGAGGGTCGACGCCCTGATGGCTTTAAGAATCACCAAGGAAGAAGGCCTTAGGGCCTACGCGAAGAGATACTACGAGGTGTTCAATCGAATACCCGAATGCAACCAAGAAGTGGCGGTCGTATCTTTCAAGAACGGCCTTAAAGATGACTGCCCACTACGGAAGTCTTTGGCAAAAACACTGCCAAAAAGCATGGAAGAACTCATGGCAAGAATTGAGAAGTACGCTAGAGCCGAGGAAAATACATCGGGAAACAAAGAGATAAAACAGGAAAAAGGAAACGGCTCGCCGAAGCAAGGCCGAGGTAACAACGGACCGACCAAACAAGAACCAGAGTTGAAGGGTAAACAGGCAGTGACAACGGTGTTCCATATCCCTATCCATAAAGTCTTGGACCAAATACGAAACCAACCCTATTTCAGAACTCTAGTAAGAACACCAGGGGAGTTCATGGGAAGAAACGTTGGTAGGCGTTGTGCTTACCACAATGAAGAAGGGCACCCAACTCAGGGTTGCAGAGTCCTAAAAGCACACTTAGAAGACTTGGTAAGACAAGGCCATCTGAGGGACCTTATCGATGAAGCCAAGACAAGAGAAGAACATGCAAGATTGCCTCAAGTACCAGCAGCTCCACCACCTCCAGCACAGCAACCACAGGCAGGAGGGCCAAGGGTGGTTAATGTGATCCACTCAAGGGTCAATGAGAACAAAGTCAGAGGAGAAACCCAGAGGGTAAGGCATTTACAGTATGTCTACCAAATCGGGGAAAAAAGACCTCAGCATGAAGAAAGCCAAGGACCAATGATAACCTTCACCGAAGCCGACCTAGAGATGGTCCAACATCCGCATAATGATGCCTTGGTAGTATCCCTCCAGGTTGGGGAATGCCAAGTAAAACGCATCCTAATAGATCAAGGCAGTTCTTGTGACATCATGTATATCAGATGTTACAAGGAGCTGGGCTTCATCCTGACGACCTGGAACAATCCAGCAACCCTATGGTCGGCTTCAATGGAACGCCGACATGGCCACTAGGCGCAGCAAGCGTGGAAGTACAAGCTGGTACTAAGAAGATCAAAACAGAATTTATGGTGATTGACACACCCTCACCATATAACATCATCTTGGGAAGACCATGGTTGCACGCAATGGGGGCAGTTCCCTCAACATTGCATCAACTACTACGGTTCCCCACAGAGCATGGAATTGAAGAAGTCAGAGGAGATCAACTGTAGGCAAAAAGTTGCTCCATGGCAGCAACGAAGTCCACTTGCAACATTCGAGAGCCAAAAGAGACAGAGATTGAAGACGAGGTCATGGAGGTCCTAGATGATGTCGGTAAGGAGCTGTAGACACCCCATTTTTGACCGTCCTCAAGACTTGGACGTCACCGCTTGAACACTCGGTGATCATCCAGGTTTGTGTTCGTTTGGAGTTCCCGGAGGTCTCGGCTACGCGCCCTGCCTCAGGATCTCCGAACTTGACCGTTTTGTGTCTAGTTTTGCACCAAACACTTGTGTTTTGCCTTGGAGGGGCAGGGAATGCCTTGTGAGGCATCCCCACACACCACCGGCAGTGGCTAGAGGTCACAGGCTGGTTTTTGATGCCATCGGCACTGTTTGTTGCCGGTCGGCACTAAATTTTGTCAAAATGACATTTTTGGGCAGCCGGCCACTGTTCATCTACTTTATGTAGATATTTTGTGCCAGCTATGATAGCTGGCACCAACTCTGCTTCCCTCCATACACGTGTATGGAGGGATCTCCCTCTAAGCAAGCTTGTTGTATAAGCTTTGCAAGAGGGAGTTCTATAAGAGGAGAGGCCTTCTCTTTGCTCTAGGTTAGAGACTTGGAAGGCAAAACCAGAGCTTCTACATATAGATACACCCTATCTCTATATCTCCCTCTCTCTCCTCCTTTGTGTGTGTTTCTTGGCCTAAAAGTGTGATTTTACCTTACTTTTGCACCAATACACACACTATTACACCTTGCTCCGAGATTGAGGACTTTGAGGGTTGATTCTTGAGTTTTTGGGCTGTTTTTGATCAAAAGAAGGAGGCTACCTTGGCTGTTCTTGAAGTGTGCTTCAAGGGTGAGCATTTTACTTTAGTTTCCCCAAACTTGCACTAGCTTTTTACCTATTTTACTTGCTGATTTAGTTTTTGTGCATAACATAACAAAGGCTTGTATTTTCATGCTTAAGAACTTTCATTAAGAGTCTTTCATGGTTTGAGTTTAAACTCACCCTCTTAGGCCTTATTTGGCCTTTTTGTTGCCTCTTTGGTAAGGCTTTGTTTGCTTAAGTGTTTTGGTCTTCTCACCACTGAAAACCAGTGGATTTTCAGCGGTGAGGAAGGTGGTTTGAAGTCTTGCATAGGGGAGGGACACCCCTCTCCCTTCATTGCCTTGTTTCCTTGCATTTTGGCTTAAAAGGGTAACATGTATGCTTGATCATTTTCGGCCCCATTTCAGAAGATTTTTGGGTGTTTTGGGTCATATGTGATCTCTGTTTTTGGCCGGATTTGTACCCATTTGCATGCTTAATATACTTGCTTTACATTCCTCTATTTGGCCTAGAATTGTATCTTGTGTTTAGGCCATGATTCTTGCATGTGTTGGCTTGGTTCCATGAAGGTGTTGGCATTATTTTACCATGTTTAAGGTCTGTTGGCCCTTTATTTCAGTCATGCTTGCATGGTTTGATGTCATCCCTTTGTGTTTTTGGCTTGTAAGCTTTGAGCACATTGACCTCTAGCATGCATAACTTTGACCATCCCCATGATTTGGCATCATTTAGGACCACATTTCAGTCCAAGAATCATGTTTGTATGTGTGCATGTGTGACCTCTTTCATGCCTTGAGGGTGTACCCCTTTATGCCTAGATATGAGCTTTGGTGCATACATCTCTTTGAAGCCACTTTAGCTGCCATGTTAACGGCTTTTGAAGTCCATCTTTGCATGTTAAATTTCTATTTTGGCTTGTCTAAGTCATGCCATGAGTGGTCTTGTTGGTGGGAGTGAAGTGCTTCCTTTTTGTGCCTTAACCTTAGGACCATTGGTTTGCTTGTTAGCATGAGTATTGGTCCACCTTTCTAGGCATTTTTGGCCACTGTTTTGGGGTGGATCAAGGTCTGCCCCTTTACGGTTTAAGGGCCTCTTGCATGCTTGTCTCATGTCCATTGCATGATTGCTTCATTAAGTTTTGTAATATGTTGATCCCATTCCTTAAATGGTCCATGTTTGCATTGCATTTGCATCTTGCATGCCTAGCATTACATTCTTGCCATATTAGTTGCATGACAATTAGTATGCCTTGTATAATTAGTACCATGTTGCATTTTGAGCCATGTGAGTATAACATGCATTGCATTACTTGGTTTGGGGTGTCAAACCAAGTGTGAGAGTCAAGGAACATTCATACTATGAGTGATGTAATGTGCCTTGATTCTCGGTCACCGGGACCCTTGACTTCGGCATGATAGGGTCTTGGTCCTCATTTGTGTGGTTGCATGCATCTTTACATCAAGTGGCAAACTTGATCCCTTGGGCTATCATGAACCATTGATGGCTCGAGGATCGAGGGCCATGCTTCCCTGAGTTCAAAGCATGATGGGAAGCATGACCATACTCACATGTGCCTGAAATCCCATGCCATATACTGTCTGTTCTCTGTTGCTGTCAAATTTGTCTTTTGCAGGAAGCTTCTGCCGACCGGCATAATTCAGTGTCGATCGGTCATTGATGAATGGCCGATAAACCCAAAAACAGCCGATGGAAATTCTGCACTGCCGGTGGGAATTTCCCCTAGCCGGTGGTACTCTGCAGTATGCAAGGAACCTGTCCTAGGGCTTTGGCAATTTTTAGAGAGACAGGGCAGTATAAACAGAGGTGGCAGGGGTATGGTACGGGTTTTCCAGGCGAGCCGGGTTTCGAGCATGCATCACACGCGCATCCCGAGGCAGGGGGCTGTGGCCACCTTTCTTCCTTTTGCATTCATCCTATTAAGTAAATTAGAAGTTTTGTAATAATTTATTTGTTTATTATTCGGACTGTAATATTCATTTGGCCCCTCCGAGTGAGGGCAATTATGTAATAAGTGTGCGTGAGTGTGTGTATGTCTTCCAACCTCACGTCTTTTTTCCCTTTTATTTACCTGCTTATGATGGTAGATTAGGGCATTTTTGAAATTAGCATACCTTATGCTATGCATGCGTGCATTCATGCATTTGTATTGCATGCATTAGGCTCGGTACATCATGCTAACTGCATTTGTACCCCAATTCCAAATTGAATATGTGCATCAAATTGATCGCATTTTCGCATGCCATGATTAGGTTAGCCGAGCCTACTCTAATTGCATCCTGCATGCGTTGCATTAGTGAACTTGACATGAACTAGGACATGCATGTTTGCTAACTAGTTTGTTGTTTTGGCACGGAGTACGATGTAAGTATTTTCGCTTTAGCATATTGCATGCGTGTGAATATTGCCATGATAACGTGCTTACCATGCGGCTAGATGCTTATTTGTTATAAACTGTTTGAATGCCTGTGGGTGAAGGTTGGATTGTTTGAGTTGGAAAAACTCGTTGAAATCCGTACTTTAGCCTACTTGCGAGTAGCAATTTCCAAAGCGCTTTTCAAAACAAACGGATATGCAATGCGTGTTTCCAAATTAGGCAATCTAGTCTATACTTGTTTGATGTGCGCATAACATAGTAATTCTAGGCTAATAAATGGAATAAGAACATATAAAGTTTTCAAAAAACGGATATCACGGTTAGTAGAGGCCGATCTTCGGATCGGGCGAGAGGGGGTGCTTATAGCTGACCTTCCCCAATCGTACCCTAGCTCCCGAGCCGAGACAACTCCGGTGATGACGGACATGTGGCCTTCGGCACCGAGTCAGGGTTTCCTAAATTCCCCCATAAAAAATATTTAGGTGGCGACTCTGTATCTGGAAAAACAGTCCATGTTTGGCACTTCTTTCCTAAAATCTGTTTTCTCAAAACGATTTGCCAGATTTGGACTCTTTGGTTCAAGATTAAGAACCGTGACACGAATCGAGTCCGAACTGTGGCGAGGGCCCCACGCGGGCGCGTCTACAGTTTCTGGCAACTCCGCTGGGGAAATTAGAGAGCTTGACTCGAACTCGTGATATCTTGTTTTGATTTCATTTATGTGTCTCTTTGCATTTGCATTTGCATTGGTGCGCCTAGGACACTGTGTTTGCCATCTGCCATTCCTGAACGGTTTGCCGGAGGCTTGTCTTGTCAAGGCATGACCATAAGGCTGACCGGTTATGGGCTTTGACAGTATGGGAACACAAACCTCGGTTTTACCGGGGCACCCTTTTCGACCATTCGACCTAGTGCATATTCGAATCCATAGTGACCATTCCAAGCTAGGACAGGTTGCTTACCCGTTTATAGGTTGTTTGAAACCGCTGTGTGCGTAGTAGAACCCTAGCTCCTGACAAAATAGGACAGGGAAACCCTACCCCAACATAGGGGTGTTTTGGTTCTCTTTACTTGCTATGTGCTTTTAGAGTGTTGCTCTACAGGAATGTGCATATCAGTTTGCAAAATTGAGTATCAGGCCTGAGGGCATCAGTATCAGTTTATGAGAATCAGTTATCTGCGGGTATCAGGTTTAGTTGTGAGAACAGAGATTTTGGGGAACAGTGATCAGTATCGAGGAACAGTGTGTTCGGCTTACCAACTGTGTATTATGGATACCCAACTGTACATTGTGTGTGTTTATTTTATGCCGTTACGCTGTCCGGTTGTTAGTTTATTTACTGCTTTATTTATCTTTTTGCTAGGTAGTTTAGCATCATTGCTTCCAACCCGGTAGATATTCCCCAAGCACTCTGGATCAGAGGTCGTCGGCTCCATCGATCTGAGGATCTGATAGACGGACAACCAGTGTACCACTCTCTACCCCCGGTTACTAAACAGAGAACAACTAGGCAGAGGGCATCAGCTCAACAATCAGTACAGAGGGCTTTGTCTACCCCACCTGTGTACAGTAGGGATCAGGATCCTGTTTCACCCGCAGAAAGGGAACATATACCGACAATTCAGTCAGAACAGAGCAGCATGGCTAGTTTAGAAGAGATGGTGCGCCAACTCCAAGAAAACATGAAAGTGATGCAGCAAGATGCTGTCCGACAGGCAGAATTCGCCAAACAACAAGCCACAGTTATGAATGAGCAAGCGGAGTTAATTGTGAGATTGCAACAGCAAACAGGGGCGTCAGCTTCACAGCAAGTCCCTCCCCCACTAAGGGTTCCGATACCCGAAGAGACACCAAACGCCCGGAATGTCCAAGAAGATACAGACATCCCAACGGGGCCGGCTCCACCCCCGATTCTGCCTCAACAATCCAAGGCACCCACTCCTATCAATCAATCAGATTCTCTCTTCGAGTCCGAGGTAGATCCCGTGACCTTAAAAATGCGCAAGCTTGAAAAGTTGTTCAAGAAATCTCAAGGTGTGAAGTCCATTTCGGACATTGGAGACGGATACACTGACGCAGCCGTGACGCTGCCAGATCGGTTTAAGATGCCACAAATTGATCGTTTTGACGGATCTGAGGATCCTATGGTACACCTGCGACTATTTTCAGACGTCCTAAGGCCAATGGGCCTCACTAGATTGCAGAAGCTGTCTTTATTTGGCCGGACCCTGTCAGGTGTAACGGCCGAATGGTATGCAAAACTGGAGGATGACGTCAAGAGAAGTTGCGACGAGATGGCTGAGGCCTTCATCCTGCAGTACTCGTATAACACACAAATCGAGATCACAACCCGGGATCTTGAGACAACGAGGCAAGAACCCAAGGAGAGCTTCTCAGAATTCGTAACCAGATGGCGGGCTAAGGCTTCGATGATGACCTTAAGACCCACGGACAAAGATCAGATTCGGATGATTGTGCGCAATCTTCAGCCGAAGCTAATACAAAAGATGATTGTAATCCCCTTTCCTACCTTTGCTGATCTGCATGAAATGGGAGTGCAGATCGAGGATGCCTTAAAACAAGGCCTGATTGATAACGACCGGGAGCAACCTCGCAGAACTTTCAATCGTAATACTAATACAGGCCCGAGTGGCGCTACAACTACCAGGACCTCCGAAGTGAGTATAGTCACCACCAACCCTTCCCCGAGAACTATGGCGGCCACACCATTCTCCGGTGCGTCCGGAAGCAACCCACAAACAGCCAAATACCCTCCCAAAAATACCAGAACCTTCGCTCCGCTTTATATGCCCCTGTCCAAAGCTTTGGGGGTTTTGATCAGAAAATGGCATCTGAAGCCCCTAGAGCTGCGGCCCTTACCGGAAAGACTCCCCGCTGCCCACAATCCAGCCAAGTATTGTGCGTTCCACCAGCAGCACGGTCACGACACCGACCTGTGCTTTCGATTGCGTCATGAGATTCAAGATCTCATTGATAATGGGGTGATTTTACCTCCTGAGAAGCCCAATGTTACTACAAATCCTCTCCCCACACATAACCAAGCTCCACCACCCAAAAGAATCAATTTCATCCACACTGGGGTCGTGTCCTACGATCCCAGTATCTACATCACACCCTCCTACCTGCCTAAGCCGGAGGTTTTCCTTCCTGATTGCACCGATTTGTGCATGATGGACGTCTCCATAACCCAACCCAAGCCTGTGGTGGTGACCATCGAGAGCAAGAGAGAGAAGACTCCAAAGGAGAAGGGGGTTGTCGGGCCAGAGTTTGCGGAATCTGGGAGTGATGTTGGGAATGCTTATAGTCCGAGTGACTACATTTCACCGATGGGCCAGAATAGACCAGATGTGGAATTTCCAGCAGAAGGAGAGCTGTGTGCAATCCAAGGGGACAGTTCAGGACAGGGAACGGATGATTTGACAGCTGTGGAAAGGGATCTTGCCAAGTTCCAGTTTTACGATAACTAAGATCCAGAAGACTCAGCCATCAACTGGTTCGATTATGAGGAATCGGCGGAGGCCACGGGATGGTTGGACGATCAGCCAGATGTGGTAGGAGAGTTTCAGTCAGAACAAGGCCAGGCAAGGGCAGGAATGTCAATAACAGCCGGGAGGGTCGGAGAGCAGAATACATCGCCGGAGAGCGCCGGTGTCGAGAGTTTCGCTCGGGAATGGAGCATTTTGAGTACAGGGATCATTGAACAATCTACTGCATTGACACAGTCAGAACAGGAAAGATTCGAAGATTTTGAGAGGATCAGGAAGGCAAAAGCCCACGTGGGGGTTGAGACTGCCACAAGTACAGAAATGGAGAATGCTGCGAGCATAGGGATAGAAGGTACTGCAAGTATCGGAACAGTCACGCCAGGACCGGACAGGTGCCTGTCAACTGCAGATGGCATGTGGTGGGAAGACGATGATCTACGTCTTGCCCACACGGACGAGGATTGGGAAGGTAACCAACCAGATGATACCTGGTATATCGGCGAAGTCGATCACATGACTAGGAGTGGACGGTACTTCAAGCCTCCACACCTAGATCAACCGGAGGCGTCTGGAAAAGATAAGGAGGCAGAGAAGCAAAAGGAAAAGCAACTCGAAGATGAGGCCGTATTGAGACAATTGAAAAAGATACAAGCAAACATCTTCATCTGGGGGCTGCTTATGGCTTCTCGAGTACATAGACAAGCTGTCCTTACGGCCATGGACAAAGCCAAACTTTCAATAGACACCACACCCGAACAGCTGGTGGGCCTAGTTTTTTAGGGAGGAAGTTCCCCGGCATTGACCTTCTCTGACAAAGAACTGCCACCTGAGGGTGCGAACCATAACAAGCCGCTCTACATCTCTGTGGAGTGCAGAGATAAGTGGATACCCGTGGTGCTTGTTGACACGGGATCCGCCATCAACGTCTGCCCAGCAAGGACAGCCTATGCGATCGGTTTGAAAATCGCGGACTTTGTGCCAACGGCCCAGGTGATTCGGGCGTATGACAACACAAGCCGGGAAGTAATGGGAACAGTTAAGATTCAAACAAAGGTTGGGCCGGGACAGCATGAGATAGATTTCCATGTCCTGGAGGTTCCTGCAACTTTCAACTTGCTTTTAGGGCGGCCGTGGCTGCATCAGGCAAAGGCAGCCTCCTCTACCCTGCATCAAGTAGTGAAATACCCCTATGGGAAGGGAGTAGCCATCGTTTTCGGAAATTCATCGATTCATCCGCCGCCAGAAGTATCCACGCCTGTTCTAGAAATTGAACACGGTATGGAAGATGTGTTCATATCAGGTTTTACCTTGGCTGAGGCTCGGGTTGTACAGAACATTATGACTGCTAGTGAAGGGGTATATGTCAGTGCTCAGGCAGTCTATCTCATGAACAAGCTCCAACACATCCCCGAGATGGGATTGGGCAAGAGCGACCGGAAAGGCGTCGCAGCATTGGCCGAAGTGCCACACAACCCTCATGCCTTTGGATTGGGTTATCTACCCACCAAAGAGGACTGGATAAGGAAAGGAAAGGAAATGGCCGGAAGAGCCAGAGCAAAGAAGGCTGGGAAGCCCTTCGAGTTGATGCATAGGCCCATTCAGGGTACCCTAAACGGACGCTTCGTCCGGGAGGGGGAAGACTTTCCATTTTGTGGCTTCCCAAAACCATGGCTAAACGCAGAGAAGAAGTGCGTGCCGGGCTTTGAGATTTTCTTCGACCTGCAGCTACCTGAGAATGACATCGCCGAAGGGCGGGCAGATCTGTCGGCCGAGACTGAACAGAGTAAGGAAGAGCAGTCTGAGGACGCTGAGAATGAAATGGGGGTAGCACTGGCATGTCTACTTTCAGATCTTCCGATCGAACAGAAGTGCTTGGGGGATAGCTCCTCGGTATGTGTGATCGGGAATGAGACGGCTGCGGGCCTACCATCAACTATTTTGGATGCATCCATCGCACCCTCTCTCATTTGGCAGTACGAAGAAGGACTCTTGTCCAGCAGCACCGGGTCAGGTAGTGAGCCGGAATCTGATTCCACCGAGTCTTGTGAGTCGGAATCAGGTTCCAGCTCGACTGAGTCTGAGTCCGGTATTCCTGGGGGTGATAACCCGGATGCCACAGTCCTGTCTAGGTCATCATTTTCTTTCTCTTTTGAGTCTGTTGTAACAGAAGAATCAGACGGCTTGGAAGTATTTAATGAGAACGATGTGGATGTGGTTTCTGAGTATTTTTCTGTGCCTTTGATTTATTGCTTAAATCAGGATTTTCAAAATTTTGATGAAAACGACGAGGAAGAAATTCCTCCGGTTTTGCAACGGTTAATTGATCAAGAGCAGGAAAGATTTGTTAAACCCTTAATGGATGAAATCACTACCGTGAATGTTGGTACTGAGAAGGACCCGCGGCTGGTCCAGATCGGATCCACGTTGTCTTCGGAGGAACGCGAGCGCTTAGTCGCTTTATTAAAAGATTTCAAAGATGTTTTCGTGTGGTCCTACGAAGACATGCCTGGAATCGATCCTGAGATTGTACAGTACCAGATCCCTCTTGATCCCGAGGCCCGACCTGTCAAGCAGAAACTCAGAAGGATCCGCCCTGATTGGGCCATTAAGATCAAGGAAGAGGTCACCAAGCAAATCGATGCAGGCTTCCTGCTCGTATCCGAATACCCGACTTGGTTGGCCAACATTGTTCCGGTGCCAAAGAAGGATGGCAGAATTCGGGTATGTGTAGACTTCAGAGATTTGAACAGGGCCAGTCCGAAGGACGACTTTCCCTTGCCGCACATTGATGAATTGGTAGATTTCACGGCAGGACACGCCTTGCTTTCGTTTATGGATGGCTTCTCAGGCTATAATCAGATAGTAATGGCACCTGCAGACCGCGAGAAGACTGCATTCACTACCCCGTGGGGTACATATTGCTACAGAGTGATGCCATTTGGGTTGAAGAACGCTGGAGCTACTTATCAACGGGCGGCAACCACAATATTGCACGATATGATCCATAAAGAGGTCGAGGTGTACGTGGACGACATGATTGTCAAGTCCAAAGAAAGAGAGGGCCACTACACCGCCTTACAAAAGTTCTTTCAAAGGATCAGAGAGTTTCGGCTGCGGTTGAATCCCCAGAAGTGTACATTCGGTGTTACAGCAAGGAAAATGCTAGGGTTTCTGATTACACAAAGGGGCATTGAGGTCGACCATTCCAAAATCAAGGCCATCTTGGAGATGCCACCACCAATGACTGAAAAGGAGGTGTGAGGCTTTCTAGGTAAAGTGCAATTCATAAGATGGTTTATCTCAAAATTAACCTTGACTTGTGAACCACTTTTTGGTCTCCTGAAGAAAGGAAAGAAATTCCAATGGGACGGCCGATATCAAGCAGCTTTTGAACAGATCAAAGAATATCTACAGAACCCGCCCGTGTTGTCACCACCAGAGCCGGGGAGACCGTTGATATTGTACCTTTCGGTAATTGAGACTACCATGGGCTGCATGCTCGCACAAGAGTCAGAGGACAAAGTGGAAAGGGCCATCTACTATCTGAGCAAGAAGATGCTGGATTACGAGACCCGCTACACTCCGTTGGAGAAGGCTTGCTTGGCCTTGGTATGGGCTACCAGGAAGCTGCGGCACTACCTGTTAGCTCACTCTGTAATGTTGGTTTCACGTTTGGATCCCATCAAATATCTTTTCGAGAAACCAGCACTTACGGGTAGGCTAGCTCGTTGGCTGCTATTGCTTTCTAAATTTGATTTGAAGTATGTAACACGCAAGTCAGTAAAAGGAAGAGCAGTAGCGGAGTTCCTTGTCGACCACCCGGTTGAAGGGGATGAAGCGGTTGAGTATCTGTTCCCAGATGAAGCCATTCTGCACATCGAAGATGAAACTTGGACGATGTACTTTGACGGAGCGTCAAACCAATACGGGTATGGGATAGGAGTGTTGCTGATAGCGCCGGACGATTCCCGTATCCCTTTAGCGTTCAAGCTCCGGTTCAAAGTCTCGAACAATGAAGCAGAGTATGAGGCATGTATTGCTGGCCTAGAAGCAGCCCTAGAACTAGGGGCAAGACGGTTGGACGTCATTGGGGACTCGAACCTTGTTGTATCTCAAGCAAAAGGAGACTGGAAAGTCAAAGAGGAAAGGATGATAATTTACCACCAAACCTTGAATTTGTTAATTCCTCGGTTTGAGAAGCTAAATTTCACCCACCTAGTAAGAGAGAACAACAGGTTCGCAGATTCACTAGCAACTCTATCTTCCATGATAGACATCCCGCCCGGAGTCCGGATGCGTCCAGTCATTATTGATCAGAAGTTTACGCCAGCGTATGAGTCAATTTCCGTCATAGATGAGGCTCAGGACGACAACCCCTGGTATTACGACATTTGGAAATTCTTGGAAAAAGAGGCGTATCCACCAGGAGCAAATGCCAAGGATAAAAGGGCAATCAGAAGAATGGCTGTTCAGTTCATCATCTGCGGGGGTAAACTGTATAAGAGAGGTCATCTGGGAATGCATAAGCTCTGTGTAGAAGCTGAAGAGTCAAAGCGCCTGATGGAGGCCATCCATGGAGGGGAGTACGGTGCACACACGAATGGAGTAATGCTGGCCAGAAAGATCCTCAGACAGGGCTACTACTTGTCTACCATGGAAGAGGATTGTATCGGTTTTGTTCGGCGATGCCACAAATGCCAGATCCATGCGAACCGTATGAACATCCCGCCGTCAAAGCTGTACAACATGACGTCCCCATGGCCATTTTCCGTTTGGGGAATTGATGTGATCGGGGCTGTTACCCCGAAGGGATCGAATGGGCATGAGTTTATCCTGGTAGCGATAGATTATTTCACGAAGTGGGTCGAGGCCCAATCATATGCGGTGTTGAAAGCGTCGCACGTCGCAAAGTTCATCAGAAACAACATCATCTGTCGCTACGGGGTGCCAAATGAGATTATTTCGGATAATGGTTCCCACTTCAAGAAGGAAGTGATTGACTTGTTAGAGAAATATAATGTGGCTTTTCATAAGTCATCCACATACCGGCCGCAAACCAACGGAGCAGTTGAGGCCGCCAACAAGAACATCAAGCATATACTGCGGAAGATGGTGGAAACCTACCGGGATTGGCCAGATAAGTTGCCGTTTGCTCTATGGGGCTACAGGACTTCAATTAGAACTTCCACCGGAGCGACTCCGTATTCATTAGTTTATGGAATGGAGGCCGTTCTCCCTATCGAAATTGAGGTTCCGTCCTTACGGGTATTGGCTGAGTGTCAGATAACTGAGGCAGATTGGCAGCAGAGCAGGTTTGAGGAACTCATGCTTTTTGACGAGAGAAGACTCAAAGCACGGTACCACGTTCAAAGTTATCAGCGGAGAATTGCCCAGGCTTTCAACAAGAAGGTTAAGTCCAGAAATCTAAAGGAAGGGGATTTGGTGCTCAAGGACAACCGAGCTCCCATCCACGACCCAAGGGGCAAGTTCAAACCCAACTGGACCGGTCCCTACATCATCAAAGCTATCTGGTCAGGTGAAGCTGTGGTTCTGATGGACCTAGATGGCCTGGAGTTCTCCCAACCGATCAACATGGACAAGTTGAAGAAATATTACCCTTGAGAGGCTCACTAGGCCGAAAACCCGAAAGGGCGACCTAGGCAAAAGTTAGAGCACAAAAAAATTAAAAAATATAAAAACTGAGCTCGCAAGGCTGAAAACCCGCAAAGGGCGGCTTTGGCAAAAGTTAGAGCGCAAAAGGAGAGTGAAAATACCCGAGTGAACCTAAGCCTGAACTACGTAAGGCTTGATTCCCATCTTTGGGATACGTAGGCAGCTTCATCCTGAAGTTCAGCCATGACACTTCCCCGATCAACTTTGTCCATTTGATCATCTCAGTCATCTTTGTCTATCAGCATCCATTGAAATCTCCAGTGCAGTGCCACTCAGACTAGGGGCAACTTTCCGTTGCTGTGCAGTACTGCAGTGCTCTTCAGACTAGGGGCAACTTTCCAGTTGCAGGGATCTGGGGTTGTGCGTCTCAGCGACAGATCTCAGGCGTGTCTAGTTCTGATCCATATCAAAAATGATTTTGAGAAGTTTTAATAAAAGCCGACTTTGTTCAAATAATCTTTTTACAACTTTGACCATTTTTGGACCAAAAGCGGAAAATTTTCAGTACCACAATCTTCAATTTCATTGATTTCAAAAAACAGAGTTCTCCTGCTCTTGCATACAATCGAAGTTGCTTTTTATTACATTCATAAAGAAAACTTGAAAGTACTAATAAAGCAATCAATCTAGGGCATATTCAAGTCAGGTGCTCCTGTGCCCCCTCCCAGAGCTGGTCGAAGCCTCTGATGCCAAGCTGGGCCTAATCTGTGCTTCTTCGTTGAGCCAATCCACGCACTCATTAGACAAAATGCAACTGAAAGTAGGAGCGGGGGCCAGGAGTTCTCTCATCCTCCACGCGGTGGCCTGCCAAGCAAGCTGTGCGCCTCGGGCTGGGAATGCAGCAGGATACTCTATCCCTTCTGGCGGGCAGGTCTGATCATGGCCAAATTGGCGTCGAATCCGAAATGGGAAGTAGAATACACAGTGAGTAAGACCAACCAATTGAATCCCAGTCTGTCGGGGCATATTGTAACTCATTGCCGGAAGGCTCAGCCAAGGGCATCGCCAAGCAATACGGTCTGCGGACAAGCAGCACATCCAAGCGAACCACCATCCCTCATCCAAGGCATTGACTAGACGGTGCCGGAAGAAGTAGCCACGAGCTGAATATACTGGGCAAGAGTCCACAACCTGTAGTTTGTCCATCAACCATACCTGGGGAGGGATGAACAATGAGAGAGTAAAGAATAGAGAGATATACGAAGAGAGAAAAGTGAGAATAGGGTTTTGTGAGAAAAGACCGAGCTTGAGGGCCGAGTGATGTGAGCAATGCATAATGCGAGATTGGGTGGGAAACATTACCTGTAGTAGTAGTGGACTTCCTGCTAATCTGGTCGTCTCATGACGATAAAAGGCGTCTAAGCCCATTAACGTCTCGGCCAGAGTCATGGCAATGCAGCTCTTGCCATCCTTCAAGCCTTGGGCAACCTCAATCAGCCGGACACTAGACCCTCCAGAGCCTGAGACAAATAGAAAATGGGATAGCATGCACAAGCAGAGGGCGTGTCGCCGGAAGCCTTACCGGTGATGGTTGTTGCGATCACCAGCATCAGAAAACCGATCGATCAAACTCGGAATGTCCAGCATCCCGTCACAAATCAGAGACCGAGCGTCACGCATACTGAGTCCACACATTCGCCCTAAGGATTGGGCATGGCCAAAATTAAGTTGGGGCAGGAGCTCCTCGTCACACTCGGACTCCATTAAGGTTCGGAAATCTTCAAAGGTAGGACATATCTCTTGCCCGGCGAAGCTAAAGACATGTGTCACCGGATTCCAAAACCTTACCGCAGCTTGAAGAAACGGGAGGTGCAACGGGGTACGACCCAGAGTGAATAGTGCATTTATGCCGAAACCCCGGAAATTCAACTTTTCCGAGCCATCCAAGCTAGCAATCCAAGCTATGAGATTTTGAGCAAGAAATTCTTCCATCAGAGCAAATCAGTGTGGAATTGAGAAAAACTACGAAGTTGGGGTCTTTTGTAGGAGATAAGGTTGGGTGGAGGACAGGTGTCAGCATTCTGGTGATTTCCTCATTCACAGCCGGCCAGCTAAACATTCTGCCGACCGGCCATCATATTTTGCCGACCGAACAAATTTTTGGCCGATGGCCATTCTTCGTGGCCGATGGCCTCTCCCCCTGGCCGATGGGCTTCCTTCTGGTTCCCTGAGCTGTTTATGC
Organism: Camellia sinensis; assembly: GCF_055761805.1. Classification (NCBI taxonomy): domain Eukaryota; kingdom Viridiplantae; phylum Streptophyta; class Magnoliopsida; order Ericales; family Theaceae; genus Camellia; species Camellia sinensis. Next base: position 151,014,625 of record NC_138963.1, read on the forward strand.
TAGGGATTAGGGAACTCCACCACTTTCGATCCCTCCCCCGGTGATCGATTCTTGCGAAGTCACGCTTGTCTGTTTCTCGAGTTTTTGAACATTTGCTTGTCGAGTTGTATTTCACTCTCTTTGAGTTTTGATTTATTTTATCGAGTTGTACTCACGCTTGTTTGGTCATATCATGCCTTTGTACGTTTGCTTATCGAGTTGTAAGTCGGTTCACTGCCTGATTATTACGATGCGAATACTCGGTGTTCAATTTCGTTCACATTGTGGTGTGATACCTTGCGATGCGATGCATAGAAAGTTTACAAACGCAAACATCTTTTGAATAAAATGGTTGTTTCATTCCCATCACGTGCTTTGCAAAATGCGTAATTTTAAGAAAGAATAAAACCTGCCCGAGGCAGTGCAATATGCTTAAACTACTAGTAAAAAGGAAAGTAAAACATAAGAATGACAGGGTAGCCAAGTGTCGGAATGGATACCAGCAAAACTCCCCCTGCGGTCAACGCATCTTCTATGCCTTTGTTTGGGTCAACGACGTGGTTTCGTACCTTCGTTACTTGGGACCATACGGAGAAGCGTACTTTTGAAACGTGGACCTTCGAGTTGACCTCAGGCCACAACTTCTGCGAATGACGCTCGATACGTATGAAGGACGTTCCTTCCCGTATCCTTTTCATGTCTTGAGGATCCCCACAAATCGCTTCAATTACGTTGTGTTACAGTGTTTTACATCCCTACATTATGAATGATATGTCCTCACTCACATATGTTCAAGCATGTTAATTACATTACCTGCGTAGACCGCATGTTTGTAATCACTTTCTTTACTTGCGTAGACCGCATGTTAATTACATTACCTACGTAGACCGCATGTTTGTAATCACTTTCTTTACTTGCGTAGACCGCATGTTAATTACATTACCTGCGTAGACCGTATGTTTGTAATCACTTTCTTTACTTGCGTAGACCGCATGTTAATTACATTACCTGCGTAGACCGCATGTTTGTAATCACTTTCTTTACTTGCGTAGACCGCATGTTTGTAATCAATTTCATTACCTGCGTAGACCGCATGTTTTGCTTGCGTAGACCGCATGATTAATCAATTTCATCACCTGCGTAGACCGCATGTTTTGCTTGCGTAGACCGCATGATTAATCAATTAAATTACTTGCGTAGACCGCATGTTTTGCTTGCGTAGACCGCATGATTAATTAATTTCATTACTTGCGTAGACCGCATGATTAATCAATTCCATTACTTGCGTAGACCGCATGTTTTGCTTGCGTAGACCGCATGATTAATCAATTTCATTACTTGCGTAGACCGCTTATTTTGCTTGCGTAGACCGCATGATTAATTAATTCCATTACCTGCGTAGACCGCATGTTTTGCTTGCGTAGACCGCATGATTGATCAATTTCATTACTTGCGTAGACCGCATGTATTGCTTGCGTAGACCGCATGACTAATCAATTTCATTACTTGCGTAGACCGCATGTATTGCTTGCGTAGATCGCATAATTCATCAATTTCATTACCTGCGCAGACCGCATGTTTTGCTTGCGTAGACCGCATGTTAATTTCATTACTTGCGTAGACCGCATGTTTAATCAATTTCATCGCCTGCGTAGACCGCACGTTTTGCCCGCGTAGACCGCATGTTGATTTCATTACTTGTGTAGATCGTATGCTTACGATCAAACTCATTGCCTGCGTAGACCGCATGTTCCACTCACACATCTGTACCTTCGCGGCATTGTTACACTCCCCACTCGCTTTGCGTTGTCACGCATTTCGAGTACGCTATTATGTATGTTGTTAACAATATTGTACCTGTTAAGTTTGTTTTCTTTGCAGGCACGATATTGTATGTACGGTTCATTTGAGGCTGGTGCAGCCAGACGAGCCGCACAGGTATTATATCCTCCGAGTGAGACGTATTGAGAATTATATGATTCTCTTACATCCCTTCTGCATTGTAGTGTAGTTCGCTGTCTGCTAGCTTAAAATTGTCGCATGTGTGCTTCGTTACAGCTTTCTTTGCATGATCTTAAGTTATGCTCGGCTTCGTGCATTGTCTTGCATTTTGCCCCTGCCTTCAGGCGCATATCTTGTTTGTTTTGCAAGTTTGTCTAAGTCTTCGGCCTTGTCAAAAATGGGTCGTCTCTGGGCTTTGACATTCGCTCCTGTCATTGTTATGACTTTCGAGTTCTGTCAAAGAAGGGCAACTGTAGACACCCCATTTTTAACCGTCCTCAAGACTTGGACGTCACCGCTTGAACACTCGGTGATCATCCAGGTTTGTGTTCGTTTGGAGTTCTCGGAGGTCTCGGCTACGCGCCCTGCCTCAGGATCTCCAAACTTGACCGTTTTGTGTCTAGTTTTGCACCAAACACTTGTGTTTTGCCTTGGAGGGGCAGGGAATGCCTTGTAAGGCATCCCCACACACCACCGGCAGTGGCTAGAGGTCACCGGCTGGTTTTTGATGCCATCGGCACTGTTTGTTGCCGGTCGGCACTAAATTTTGTCAAAATGACATTTTTGGGCAGCCGGCCACTGTTCATCTACTTTATGTAGATATTTTGTGCCAGCTGTGATAGCTGGCACCAACTCTGCTTCCCTCCATACACGTGTATGGAGGGATCTCCCTCTAAGCAAGCTTGTTGTATAAGCTTTGCAAGAGGGAGTTCTATAAGAGGAGAGGCCTTCTCTTTGCTCTAGGTTAGAGACTTGGAAGGCAAAACCAGAGCTTCTACATATAGATACACCCTATCTCTATATCTCCCTCTCTCTCCTCCTTTGTGTGTGTTTCTTGGCCTAAAAGTGTGATTTTACCTTACTTTTGCACCAATACACACACTATTACACCTTGCTCCAAGATTGAGGACTTTGAGGGTTGATTCTTGAGTTTTTGGGCGGTTTTTGATCAAAAGAAGGAGGCTGCCTTGGCTGTTCTTGAAGTGTGCTTCAAGGGTGAGCATTTTACTTTAGTTTCCCCAAACTTGCACTAGCTTTTTACCTATTTTACTTGCTGATTTAGTTTTTGTGCATAACATAAAAAAGGCTTGTATTTTCATGTTTAAGAACTTTCATTAAGAGTCTTTCATGGTTTGAGTTTAAACTCACCCTCTTAGGCCTTATTTGGCCTTTTTGTTGCCTCTTTGGTAAGGCTTTGTTTGCTTAAGTGTTTTGGTCTTCTCACCACTGAAAACCAGTGGATTTTCAGCGGCGAGGAAGGTGGTTTGAAGTCTTGCATAGGGGAGGGACACCCCTCTCCCTTCATTGCCTTGTTTCCTTGCATTTTGGCTTAAAAGGGTAACATGTATGCTTGATCATTTTCGGCCCCATTTCAGAAGATTTTTGCGTGTTTTGGGTCATATGTGATCTCTGTTTTTGGCCGGATTTGTACCCATTTGCATGCTTAATATACTTGCTTTACATTCCTCTATTTGGCCTAGAATTGTATCTTGTGTTTATGCCATGATTCTTGCATGTGTTGGCTTGGTTCCATGAAGGTGTTGGCATTATTTTACCATGTTTAAGGTCTGTTGGCCCTTCATTTCAGTCATGCTTGCATGGTTTGATGTCATCCCTTTGTGTTTTTGGCTTGTAAGCTTTGAGCACATTGACCTCTAGCATGCATAACTTTGACCATCCCCATGACTTGGCATCATTTAGGACCACATTTCAGTCCAAGAATCATGTTTGTATGTGTGCATGTGTGACCTCTTTCATGCCTTGAGGGTGTACCCCTTTATGCCTAGATATGAGCTTTGGTGCATACATCTCTTTGAAGCCACTTTAGCTGCCATGTTAATGGGTTTTGGAGTCCATCTTTGCATGTTAAATTTCTATTTTGGCTTGTCTAAGTCATGCCATGAGTGGTCTTGTTGGTGGGAGTGAAGTGCCTCCTTTTTGTGCCTTAACCTTAGGACCATTGGTTTGCTTGTTAGCATGAGTATTGGTCCACCTTTCTAGGCATTTTTGGCCACTGTTTTGGGGTGGATCAAGGTCTGCCCCTTTACGGTTTAAGGCCCTCTTGCATGCTTGTCTCATGTCCATTGCATGATTGCTTCATTAAGTGTTGTAATATGTTGATCCCATTCCTTAAATGGTCCATGTTTGCATTGCATTTGCATCTTGCATGCCTAGCATTACATTCTTGCCATATTAGTTGCATGACATTTAGTATGCCTTGTATAATTAGTACCATGTTGCATTTTGAGCCATGTGAGTATAACATGCATTGCATTACATGGTTTGGGGTGTCAAACCAAGTGTGAGAGTCAAGGAACATTCATACTATGAGTGATGTAATGTGCCTTGATTCTCGGTCACCGGGACCCTTGACTTCGGCATGATAGGGTCTTGGTCCTCATTTGTGTGGTTGTATGCATATTTACATCAAGTGGCAAACTTGATCCCTTGGGCTATCATGCACCATTGATGGCTCGAGGATCGAGGGCCATGCTTCCCTGAGTTCAAAGCATGATGGGAAGCATGACCATGCTCACATGTGCCTGAAATCCCATGCCATATACTGTCTGTTCTTTGTTGCTGTCAAATCTGTCTTCTGCAGGAAGCTTCTGCCGACCGGCATAATTCAGTGCCGACCGGCCATTGATGAATGGCCGATAAACCCAAAAACAGCCGATGGAAATTCTGCACTGCCGGTGGGAATTTCCCCTAGCCGGTGGTACTCTGCAGCATGCAAGGAACCTGTCCTAGGGCTTTGGCAATTTTCAGAGAGACAGGGCAGTATAAACAGAGGTGGCGGGGGTATGGTACGGGTTTTCCAGGCGAGCCGGGTTTTGAGCATGCATCACACGCGCATCCCGAGGCAGGGGGCTGTGGCCACCTTTCTTCCTTTTGCATTCATCCTATTAAGTAAATTAGGAGTTCTGTAATAATTTATTTGTTTATTATTCGGACTGTAATATTCATTTGGCCCCTCCGAGTGAGGGCAATTATGTAATAAGTGTGCGTGAGTGTGTGTATGTCTTCCAACCTCACGTCTTTTTTCCCTTTTATTTACCTGCTTATGATGGTAGATTAGGGCATTTTTGAAATTAGCATACCTTATGCTATGCATGCGTGCATTCATGCATTTGTATTGCATGCATTAGGCTCGGTACATCATGCTAACTGCATTTGTACCCCAATTCCAAATTGAATACGTGCATCAAATTGATCGCATTTTCGCATGCCATGATTAGGTTAGCCGAGCCTACTCTAATTGCATCCTGCATGCGTTGCATTAGTCAACTTGACATGAACTAGGACATGCATGTTTGCTAACTAGTTTGTTGTTTTGGCACGGAGTACGATGTAAGTATTTTCGCTTTAGGATATTGTATGCGTGTGAATGTTGCCATGATAACGTGCTTACCAGGCGGCTAGATGCTTATTTGTTATAAACTGTTTGAATGCCTGTGGGTGAAGGTTAGATTGTTTAAGTTGGAAAAACTCGTTGAAATCCGTACTTTAGCCTACTTGCGAGTAGCAATTTCCAAAGCGCTTTTCAAAACAAACGGATATGCAATGCGTGTTTCCAAATTAGGCAATCTAGTCTATACTTGTTTGATGTGCGCATAACATAGTAATTCTAGGCTAATAAATGGAATAAGAACATATAAAGTTTTCAAAAAACGGATATCACGGTTAGTAGAGGTCGATCTTCGGATCGGGCGAGAGAGGGTGCTCATAGCTGACCTTCCCCAATCGTACCCTAACTCCCGAGCCGAGACAACTCTGGTGATGACAGACATGTGGCCTTTGGCACCAAGTCAGGGTTTCCTAAATTTCCCCATAAAAAATATTTAGGTGGCGACTCTGTATCTGGCAAAACAGTCCATGTTTGGCACTTCTTTCCTAAAATCTGTTTTCTCAAAACGATTTGCCAGATTTGGACTCTTTGGTTCAAGATTAAGAACCGTGACACGAATCGAGTCCGAACTGTGGCGAGGGCCCCACGTGGGGGCGTCTACGGGAGCCAACCGAAAAGAGTGAAGAGACATTAAAGAAAATCCTAGTCCAAGAGGGCGACGAAGAACGTTTCTTTCTTCTCGGTTTAGGCTTAGCCGAAGAAGAGGAAAGAGAACTGGAAGATTTTTTGAGAGCCAATATTGAGGTGTTCGCCTGGACTCCTTATGAAATGCCTAGCATTGACCCCGAGGTCACTTGCCACAGACTGAATGTCGACAGGTCGGCAAAACCTGTGATTCAACGAGCCAGAAGACCGACGTTGATGCACGTCGAAGCAGTAGAAGAAGAAGTAGACAAACTTCTGGAAGCCAGGGCCATCTGAGAAGTTCACTATCCGACATGGCTGTCCAACACAGTAGTAGTGAAAAAGAAAAACGGTAAATGGAGGGTCTGTGTAGACTTTACCAGCCTCAACAAAGCCTGCCCCAAAGATAGCTTTCCTCTGCCTAAGATTGACCAGCTAGTAGATGCAACTTCAGGGCACGAAAGGATGAGTTTTTTGGATGCATACAGGGGGTACCACCAGATTGCCATGTACCCACCAGACGAGGAGAAGACTGCGTTCATCACCCCTAAAGGCTTGTACTGTTACAAGGTAATGCCTTTTGGGTTAAAAAACGTAGGAGCAACCTACCAAAGGTTAGTAACAAAAATGTTCAAGCACCTGATTGGCAAAACGGTAGAAGTCTACATCGATGACATGGTCGTGAAGACCAAAAAATCTAAGGGACATCTTGCCAACCTAAAAGAGATCTTTAATATACTCAAAACATACCGGCTCCGACTCAACGCATCAAAGTGCATATTTGGAGTTGGATCAGGTAAGTTTCTAGGGTATTTGGTAACGAGAAAGGGCATAGAGGCCAGCCCAGACCAAATCAAGGCCATCCTAGAGCTGCAGAGCCCGACGTCGGCGAAACAGGTTCAGATGCTTACTGGAAGGGCCGCAGCCCTAAACAGATTCATCAGCAGAAGCTCAGATAAATGCAGATCCTTCTTCAACTTGGTGAAAAAAGCCACAGACTTTCTGTGGACAGAAGAATGCGAAGCCGCTCTAACCGACCTAAAGAAGTACTTGACCACAACTCTGGTTCTTTCCAATCCAAAACCAGGGGAAGAACTGTTTTTGTACTTGGCAGTTTCAGAACACGCAGTAAGTGCAGTACTAATCCGAGAAGAAAAGGGGAGCAAAAGGCGGTTTACTATGTAAGCAAAACCTTGGCCAGCGCAGAAACAAGGTATCTACCACTGGAGAAATTAATGCTGGCCTTAGTAATGGCTTCAAAGAAATTGAACCATTATTTTCAGGCGCACAAGATTGTGGTCCTAACAGAGCACCCACTGAAGTCCTTGCTACAACAAGGAGACTTAACAGGAAGGATAACAAGATGGGCAGTGGCCCTGGGCCAATATGACCTGGAGTTCAGGCCGAGAACAGCAATAAAGGGCCAAATTTTGGCCGACTTCGTGGCAGAATTCATACCTGAAACCATCGAACATCGGGCTCCGTTGAGCCGAGATGAGTAGTATCCTAGCAAGCAAGGAGAAGCCCAGCCAAAGGCAAAAGAGCAAAGGAAGGAAAAACTCAGACCCTGCAGCATCTACATCGGCGATTCATTCAGACTGTTCGTCGATAGAAGTTCAAACCGTCAAGGAGCGGGGGCAGGAGTACTGCTGATAGCTCCAAATGGAGAAATAATAGAACAGTCCATCCGTTTGGGGTTCAAGGCCTCAAACAATGAAGCCGAGTACGAAGCATTAATTGTAGGGCTAAAACTGGTAGCAGCAGCAGAAGCAGATGAGGTAATAATTTTTTGTGATTCATAACTTATTGTTAACCAGTCCACAGGTGAATTTGCAGCCAGGGACGAAAGGATGTCGGCATATGCAAAAGAGGTCATTAGATTGGCAGCCTTATTTCAGAACTGCCGACTACTGCAAGTCAGCCGAGATGACAACACCCACGCCGACGCGTTGGCTTACCTGGCATGTTCAATACAGACTGGAAAAATAAGAACAATTATGATCGACTATATGTCGGGCCCGAGCATAGAACCAGAAAGCACAAAGCAGCAAGCAATGTGTGTGGACATGGGGCCAAGCTGGATAGATGTAATTATTACATTCCTGAAAGAAGGAAAGTTGCCAGAAGATCGTAAGGAGGCACATAAAGTCAGATTGAAATCTGCAAGATTCTGTTTGACAGAAGATGGACATCTTTATAGAAGATCCTTCACTGGACCCCTTTTAAGGTGCGTACACCCTTTGCAGGTTGAAGATTTCCTATATGAAATTCATGAAGGAATTTGTGGAAACCATGCTGGGGGCAGATCATTAGCCCTACATGCAAAAGGATGCTGAAGCTTACGTGAAGAAGTGTGAACAATGCCAAAGGTTCGCACCTTTGATACATCAGCCAGATGCTGACCTAAACCCAGTGTCCAGCCCTTGGCCGTTTGCCCAATGGGGCACGGATCTAGTTGGGAAACTTCTCCAGGCAACTGGGCAGAGAAAATACTTGCTGGTGGCAACAGATTACTTTACAAAATGGATAGAGGCAGAACCTCTTGCCAAAATCCGAGATGTGGACGTCAAGAACTTTATATGGAGAAACATCATCACCAGATTTGGCATTCCAAGAGCAATAGTTGCCGACAACGAAACACAGTTTGACAGCAAACTCATCAAGAACTTTTGTGCCAAATTCAAGATCAAGAATTACTTTTCAACACCAAGTTTTCCCCAAAGTAATGGTCAAGCAGAAGCATCCAACAAAGTAATTTTGGATGGAATAAAGAAGAGGCTGCAGGCAGCAAAAGGAAAGTGGGTAGACGAGTTGCCCAACGTGCTTTGGGCATATCGGACTACGCCGAGAAGATCAACAGGGGAATCCCCCTTTGCCATGGCTTATGGCACAGAAGCTGTCATCCCATTAGAGATCGGCATCCCAGGGATCAAGACCCAGGGAGTAGAGAATGGCACTAACGACATAGTCTTAGCCCGAGATCTGGACCTCTTGGAAGAACGAAGAGAAAAGGCTGCAATTCAGCTAGCAATATACCAGCAGCAGCTTGCTAGAGCTTACAACAAAAAGGTCAATCCAAGAGATTTTCAAGTCGGCGACCTAGTCTTGAGAAAAGTCGTCGGCAACAAAAAGGATCCCAGAGAGGGCAAGCTTGGCCCAAACTGGGAAGGAATAACGAGGGCAAAGCACTGCCAAGACCTTGGAACACTTGTAATTTGAAATTCTTCTATCATTAGATGTGCAGTATTTTTTGCCGATGTCGTTAATAAAGTTTTTTCAAGAATTCTTTCAACACATATGACTGATAAAATTACATACTGATGTTTTCTGGAGACATGAATAATGAGAACCCAAGTAGAACTCAGGTTCACATTGGGGGCAGAAAGAAGAAAAATGCGTTTACCACTTGTTGAAATTTGTAGCAATTTACAAGTTGGTTAAACCAAGATAATGTTTAAAACTGAAATTAGATCGAGATGATGCTTAACCAAAGTTAAGCCGAGATAATTCCTCAATTCACTTGTTGAAATTTGTAGCAATTTACAAGTTGGAATTAAGCTGATTCCTTGTCTTCACTTGTTGAAATTTGTAGCAATTTACAAGTTGGAGTCAAGCTGATTCTTTGTCTTCACTTGTTGAAATTTGTAGCAATTTACAAGTTGGAGTCAAGCTAATTCCTTGTTTTCACTTGTTGAAATTTTTAGCAATTTACAAGTTGGAGTCAAGCTGATTCATTGTCTTCACTTGTTAAAATTTGTAGCAATTTACAAGTTGGAGTCAAGCTGATTCCTTATCTTCACTTGTTGAAATTTGTAGCAATTTACAAGTTGGAGTCAAGCTGATTCCTTAATTCACTTGTTAAAATTTATAGCAATTTATAAGTTGGAATTAAGTTGATTCCTTGTCTTCACTTGTTGAAATTTGTAGCAATTTACAAGTTGGAGTCAAGCTGATTCCTTAATTCACTTGTTGAAATTTGTAGCAATTTACAAGTTGGAATTAAGCTGATTCCTTGTCTTCACTTGTTGAAATTTGTAGCAATTTACAAGTTGGAGTCAAGCTGATTCCTTAATTCACTTGTTGAAATTTGTAGCAATTTACAAGTTGGAATTAAGCTGATTCCTTATCTTCACTTGTTGAAATTTGTAGCAATTTACAAGTTGAAGATAAGCCGAGATTACTGTTTCTCTTCACTTGTTGAAATTTGCAGCAATTTACAAATCGAAGTAAAGCCGAGGCTATAGATTGCAACTTATAGCAATCTACAGGTTGACCCAACCAAAGAAGATGCTTAACACTTGTTGAAATTTGTAGCAATTTACAAGATAATGTTAAGCCGGCATATGATCATCCGTTGAAATTTACAGCAATTTGCAGATTAAAGTAAAAGCAAGTATATTGTTCAAACACTTGTTGAAATTTGCAGCAATTTACAAGTAGACCATTATTTAACACTTGTTATAACTTGCAAACAGTTTACAGTATATGTTAACACTTGTTGAAATTTGTAGCAATTTACAAGTAGGTTAGACCGAGATCACTGTTTACATACTTATTGAAACTTGAGAAGAAACTTGCAGAAGTTAATATTGAATAGTATATGTTAAACACTTGTTGGAATTTATCAAGAGTTTTCAAGTCTATATCTTGCCAAAGTAAAGTTTGAAGTTGTTGTACCCGAGGTATGTAACCCCGAGGAGATTGCACAAAGGTAGCAAAATATTCTAAGTACAGAATCATGCAGAAGCAAATCAAACAGAAATTAAAAGATTAAAGCATTCCGACAATACAATTGTAGTCCTTCATAAAAGCGGGAACAATCCAAGAATAACTGTTCTGAGGAAGGCACATCGGCCATACAAAGAAACTTATATTGTCCAAAAAACAAAAAAGTACAAAAGACATGGAAGTTATGATTCTTCAGCCTCAGGAGCAATTGAATTTGGACCTCGACGGGTTCTTGAAAAGCTACTTCGGCAGCCTTCTCGGCCATGATCTCGGCATCAATTTCGGCAAGTGTTTGATTAAGACTATCATCGGTAGGAGGGACGTCAGATGATGCTTGTTCAGGAGTAGCCTCCTTAATAACCTCCTCATCCTCTTCGTGAGTTAGGTCTAGGTTTTGATCATCCTGAGGAAGAGATTGGATCTCACCAGCGTCCTTGGGCTTCCTTACTAGAGCATCACCGTCATCGTTATCCTCATCTTCGGCTTCAGACTCAGACTCAGATTCTTCTTCAGCCTGACTTGGAGGTGGAAGAGGAGGAAATGGGAGAGGAATAGCTTCAGCATTGCGCAACGGCGAGTCATCTGGGATGTTGAGTTTTTTGGCAAGGGCCATCCAACTAAGGGAGAAGCCCCTGTTGCATGCCTACTTAACTTGAAGTTTGTAGTCCTCAGTGACGTCGGCCATGCCCTGGGCGTAGGCCTTCTCATCAACTTCTTTGATTTCGGCTTTTTTTGTGGCCAGAGCCTTTTGAAGCTCTTTCTCAGCCTGAGCCATTTTCGATTTAAACTCCTCCTTTTCAGCTTCAGCAACTTTTCTAATAGCCTCAGCAGACTCCGCTTTTTCTTCGGCTATCTGCTGGGCCTTAGTAGCGGCCTCGGCCTGATCTTCCAATTTCTTCATCTTTGATTCAAGAGATTTACTATCCTTTTTTAGGGCAGAAATCTCCCTCTTCATGTCGACCACTCTTTGCCGATTTTCAAAAGATTGCATCGAAAACGAATGCGTGCTGGATGGCCTGAAAGAAAACAGAAGTGTTAGAAAATCTTCTAAGTATGAAGCAAAAAGAAAAGACAAAACAAGAAACACTTACTTGAACGGAGTGCTGGAGCATTAGCGCGTAGTTTTCGTACTCGCTGTACCCAGCATTTCGCTCCAGATCGCATGGAAGAAGAAGAGCAGTACTGAGGGTGACACCGACATTAATGTCGTCGGCACTCTCAGTTGACATAATTGGCCTATCCTTCAAAGTCAACTTTGGTGCCCAGGGGACATCGGGTTTCTTGGACCCCGAAGTTGTAGCTGAGGCAGACCTCGGCTTCTTTGATTGGGTGGACTCGGAGGGCTGGGTCTCGGCAGACCTTTTTGCAGGAGCAGAAGAAGTCTTCTTACTCTCAGCCAGTTTTGAAATAGGCAAACTATCCTCAGCCTCAACAGCCTTGGCCTTAGGCTGGGCCTTCTTGATTCTTTTTGGCTTCAGTGGGGGCATTGGTTGGGAGGGTACAACATCAACATCAGTCGGGAGGTCGGCAAGGAGATTTTGGGCAATTGGCTTTGCACGACCCATTTTGGCAGTTTTAACAAGGCGTCGCCAACGTTTTCTTTCTGGTATTGGGATCAAGTATGGGGCTGAAGTGGATGGTTGATTGGTTGGGTCAGATGTGGACTCTTGATCTGTTCGGGATAAAGAAGCGGTTATAGTTGTGGCAGTAGGTGGAGAGAGGCTCTTCTTCTTTTTCTTCGGGACGTCGGGCAATGTGGATTTGTATGTCAGAATAAAGTTTAGTAACAGTGGAGCTTTACGCTTGTGGATTGGAAGATCAAGAAGCTTCTTTAAATCTTTTCCTGGGAAGTACGATTGGCGAAAGTTTTTTGGTGGCTGATGAAGATCTGCAGGACAAACAAACAGACATTAGAAACAGACAAAATTTTGAAGACTTGGAAAAGAAATAACTAAGTATTGATGCTGGGCTCTTACCCTTGCCCTCTTTAACTGTTCGAGGAAGAGGGTAGAGGTGAACATCTTCGTCTGGACCAAATTCCCAATTTCCCGAGGCAATGACAAAGTCATCCCCGGCTCCCTTGTTGGAGTCCGGGAGATCGGCTACAATTTTGAATTCAGTAGACCTCGGCTTGAGGTAGTAGACGTAACCTCTTTCCTTCAGGTTAAGGGGGCACATGGTATAACAATATTGTACATCGGCAAGGGTGATCCTAACATTTTCCTGCCTAGTTAGGGCTATGATACCATTAATCACTCGATAGGAGTTGATGGTAAGTTGCATGGGGTTCAACTTATAGAAGTGGAGAACCTCACGAAAAAGGGGATTGAGTGAAAGCCGGAGTCCGCACTCAGTAAAAGCTACTATAGGAAAGGGCATTGAATTATTCGTGGGCATGATAGAGTCATTATCTTCAGCCAGCCTCAGGTGGACATCGACAGGAATAGAGAATTCTTGCCTAAAAAATTCAAGTTTACTTGGGGTGTTTACCCGGTGTCTCCACATACCCATTACGTCGGCTTAAACAAAGAAGGCTGTGTTTCAGAAGATAGGTGTTTCAGAAGGGTTGCTAGAACCTCGGTTTCAAACCTGGGTAAGGACTGGTAAGGTTTGTTTAAGTTTTTCCTAAAGATTGAAGGTTCTACAGACAAATCCCAAACCTAAAACTATAAAAACGAAGATCGAGGGCACAGATCTGGTAAAGATACAAAAAACAGAAAACAAAAGCGAAGTTTCAGAAACAAGAACAGGGATGGGCTATCAAGAACACGAAGAATACAAAAAGGTTAAGGGCCAAGAACAGTGGTGAAAAAGTGCAAAGTGTTCATAGCATGTGAAAAATCATGAAATAAGACGCATTCAGGTGAATGATTTACAAATAATGCTTAAGAAGAACAGTAATAGCGAGAAACTCCAGAACCGATCAAAAAAAAAAAAAAAAGGGTTAAGGGGGGCCAGTTGCTTACCAGATAAAGTGAAGCCGGAGCAATATTCGCCGAGATCAGACGACAGTTGAAACAGTGGCGAAAGCTTCGCAGGAATGGAAGAATAAAGATGGTCACAGAATTTGGGGCTTAGAGCAATGGCAGATTCGAAGAATGCTAAAGCTTTTAAAGAGAGAAAAAGCAAGAAATCAGAATACAGAAAGTGGAGAAAGGAAGAGGGAAAGAAAAGTTTTGTAAAAACTTAAAACGGCGGCAAAACAGGGCATTTATTGCGCCTGGAGCACCGGATACGTCAGACGACGCAGACGAATAAAAGAAGCTTTCAGGCGTGTCACAGACACGGGCCAATGAAGACAAAGCACGTGAAAAAAAAAAACGGTTAGATGTGCATGACAGCTCATGCGCGTGGTGGAGTTCATTTGAATTCTTGTTCTCCGAAGAGAACACATCGGCTTGAAAATGAATTATCTCGGCCAAACAGTTTTTGAGCCACTATGCAGAAAGAAATATCGATATAGGTTCCATCACCTCAGAATGCCGAGGTAATAGAACCTAGGGGGCAGTTGTGGGGATATATTTTTTGGATACCAACACGTGGCATGGCGACGCCGACGTGTCAGCCGAAGTACCACGTGTCGTGGTAGTTACGCCGAGGTGATCTCGGAGTTGCCGAGGTTATCTTCGAAGATATCGGAATCCGAGATAAGATGATAAAGGACAGGAGTCCTAGGACAACGAGGAGACTTAGCCAAGATAAGGATAAAGCTCTTAGGGAGTTTATCTTTATCTCTTGAAGAATCCAAAGTCGGTATTGAATTGGAGTCCATAGAAGTCAGGCTTCTAGTGGGACTAGGATTGAGTAAACTATAAAAGAGAGGCACCCTCATGGGTCTAAGGTACGCAGTTTTATACTCAAGCTTGTGAGTTTAGCACTTGATTATCTTTGAGAGATATACTGACTTGATCGTCGGAGTGCCCCCGGGTGGAAGAGCCACCGCCGGAGCCTTTTTCTTTCTGTTACAGGTTCGCTGAAGCCATCTATTCTGCCAGTGCTCTTCAGCTGATTACTAGGCGGGCAGTGTGGTCGAAAAATCACCCACACACAATGTTTTCTAAAAGCAGTGTACAATCCATCACGGCAAATATAAAAAACACAATTGGATGGTATGCTATTCATCTTGCAAAATTTGGTAAGATAAAAAAACAAAAATGCTAGATATCCTAAATATTGGTAGAATATTTTGTTTTCCTAACATTGTTCATAAAAATAAATTTTAAAAAAATGCCAAAATGCCTTCTCTTTTTTTTATGAACAAAAAAAAAATGCTAAAATGCCTTCTCTTCTTTTTTTTTTTTTTTTTTTTTTTTTTTTCTCATTTGTTTTTTAGTCTTACTCTTTTTATGTTCCCACTTTTCTTTTATACTTTTCTTTTTTTGGTCTGAACTGGGCCTCAAGATTGATTGGGCTCCAACACCACTTTTTGGCAATTAGAATTAGTCTCAATATTGCTCATTCATTTGGGCTTATATTCCTTTTATGGGCTTGACCCAAAAGCTTAAGCTTAGAGGCGAACTTGGTCCAGTCCACATACACAAGTCACACTATCGTTTCTTTATGGTTAATTACGACTAGTTCCATTAAATGGACTTAAATACGTATGAATCCTATTGACTCCCTCTCTCCATCATTTCTTCAAAAGTTTCGCACTATTATTATCTACCTCCATTGCCATCATCACCGTTCACTCGTTGACACCATCGTCATTGTCGTAATCGCCATCCACTTACTACCACCGCCTTCATCGTCATCATTCAACCACCGTCACCATTAACTATCTCTACCATCACCGATCTACTGCCATTGTTCACTAACCATCTCTACTATTGCCGATCTATATTCTATTATCGTCAATCTACACAATCACCATATCGCCATCGCATCTTCTATTACTGCAATCATTTTCTATCATGACATCCTCATTAGCCACTATTTTCCAACGTCCTCATCTAGATCTACACAAATCTAGTTGTTCTAACAGTGAAATTGATTCTAAATGGCTCGAAATAATGGTGATTCTCCATATCTCTCCCTCTTTCTCTACCTCTTTTAAATCAGGTATGCTGCAAATCAAATTTAGATTTTATTTTTTGTGATAAATTTTTCGTTTGTAATTTTTTTACAAATCGATTAGTGATAAATTTATCATTGAATGTATTTTTATAAATTTATTAAACTAGTCTCTATTACTTTTTTTTATGTCTGTGTCTATGTGTGTTTTTGTTTCTATAAGTGAATAATTATGTATGTAGCAGTGAGTGAGTGTGTGTATGTAAATAGTATTGATAATAATATTGATAATGGGGATGTAGAAGATAAAAGAAGAGTATTTTAAAGATCTCGATAAGTAAAAATAAAATAAAATTTATAAATAAATAAATCTCATTAATAAGACCCGCCCTTAAACACCCATTTTTTGTCACCCGAGGTACTCATTGATACACTTCTCTTTATTTATTTATTTATTTGTGTTTTTTTTTTATAAAAAAAAAATACTATTTTGCACACATATGTTTCCAACATTCTCTCTCACACATGTAAATCCATAATCTGATGGGCCCCTCTTGGGCCTTCCCTTCTTGGGTGGAATCCATTTCTCTCTCCCCCATATTCTGCAAAGCTACAGCATAATGCATGTTATTTCATCTTTCTTCATTTTTTTCTTTTTTTTTTTCTTTTGTTTTTTCTAGTGTTCTCTTCTCTTTTTATCTTTTCTCATTTTTTTCCCTATTTATTCATTGGGTAAATTACAAATATACATCTTGAGATTTGCTTAAATTACAAATTGCTCCTTATAATTTTAAAAATTACACGTACTCCATTGTTAGAGTTTTTATTTAACAGAATTAACAGTTAAAATGAAATTTGTAACTACTCTCATTTACAAGAATAAAATTAAAAGAATTGTTAATTGAAACATATTCTGACATTATTAAAAATTATTAATTGAATTGGTGATTTATTTATAAAAGGGATAATTTGTTATGTAATTAAAAACTTGTAGGGATGAATGTAATTTTAGAATCGCATGAGATAATCTGTATTTTAAGTAAGTTTTAGGGGTGTATTTGTAATTTATTAAGATTTATTTTTTCAATTTGGGTTTTCAGTTCAATTGGGCTCAGATACTTCTACTGAAATTTAGATTGGGCCTCACCTTGACTTGGGCTGATTCTATTTATACCCAAATAATAAATTAGTACATCCATTAAATCTTAAGAAGATTTTTTTTATTTTTTATTTTTTATTTTATTGGTACACCTAAGCTACTTAGATGTATTTTTCATATTCAACTTTTTCATTTTCTTCTCCAAATTTTAATTATTTTCTCTCTATCTTTTTTATCATTCTAAAACTCCAATCCACCCCAAACCTTTACTCAATTTCAAATTAGAGAATAATTAATTGGGAGTGGCTTTCCAGTACATTGTGTAGACAGAAGCATACTGTTAAATCCGTGAAGCCCACTACGTGTCTTGTTTCAATGATCCGAACCGTTCAGTGTATAGAGCTCATCGAGTGTTTCATGCCTGTAAAAACTCACGTTGGACTGGATATCGGTAGCCTCTTGGCCAGCATACATTTTTGTTAACAATTTATTTTTAAAATCATATTTACAATTGAGAAAAATATATTTCGATCAAGAAACTACCGACAGCCGATCAACATAATTTTTTTCAAATATAAAGTACTCGACGAACTCTATATGTTAAATGGTTTGAATTATCCAAACGAGACTCGTGGTGAGTTTCACAAACTCGATAATACTCTCCAATCTACTCTGTGGATTGGAGAGAAGCTTCCCTATCTGTATATATATATATATTAGACTAGATATATATAACTAAACTTTGTAAACTATCACAATTACTTAGGATGATAAGCTCCAGATCTGTAAGTATACTTTGGCATCACCTTCCACATGATCCCAATGACTAACAGTAGATTGCATCAAGCTACCCCACAAACCATAGGATGGGTTACATCCCCTAATATTCCCCAAAAGACCCTGAAAAAATCAAACCAAATGAGTTACGTTCTAGCCCATGTCGTTCCAGTCATCATTTAAAACTCCATTTCTAAAACTCTATTTCTAAAGAACTCAAGATCCATCTCCTGAACTGCTTCAGCCAAACGAAATCAATCCTAATTTAATAATTTTAAGACCAGTCCTAAAAGAATTTTCCATTTAACTTAATAGATTGATGAGTTATCATTGTTGTAGTTGTACTCACCCCCAAGGTGGCCCAGTAGTAAGGGCGTACACGTGACTGTGTGGGTAAGGCGCGCAGTCACGGGCTCGATTCCCCCTGGGATTAGACTTGAAATTTAAATGGGAGCCACAACGGTGGGTTGCTGTGATCGAGGATTAGTCGGACGGGTCAAAAACCAGAGCCCGGATACCTCGGTCATAAATTTTTTTTTTTATTGTTGTAGTTGTTTTAGAAGTTTATTCAATTAATTGAACCCTTTTAATAATTATTTGAATTTCTAATTAATAATAATAATTATTTAAATTTAGGATAGTAACAAAATTTAATTGTAAACTAAGTTTAACCCTTTTAACATATATTTGAATTGCCATATTAAGAAAATTTTGTGCTTACACTAGAGAAAGAAGTGAATTTTTTTTCCTTGCTCACACCAAGGTTTTGAATACTGTTTTGTATTAGTCGATATGTATTATTTTCTCAAGTAAACCAATACAAAAATAGTGTAATCCTATTTCGTCCAAATTTTCAAACACTTGATTTAGCTATACTAAAAAATTTTAACCAATGTTTTTGAAAATTAACATTTTGCATCATATTAGTGTGTTTCTAGGTGTAGTTTTATTATTCTAATTTTTTTATGATAACATGTGATTTTACTTTAAATTATGATGATCATCATATTCATAAACTAAAATAAAAAATTAAATTAATGATAAAAAACAACATAAAAAAAGAAAGAAAGAAGGAAAGAATTAAATTAACATATCTCTAAACATATAAGTTTAATGTTGTTTTTACAGCTAATTAAAAATGGAGATTGTGAGAAATTTTGTTGGTTTCAATTTTCAAGTTAGCATTGCCCCCAAGCCAAAATCACTTTGCTACACAACACAACGAATAAGAACAAACCCCAACTCACCAATTATTAACCGCCAACAAAGATACTATACACATACTTATTTGAGTAATGTTAAAGATTTTAAATATTTTATTCCTTCCGTCTCAAAATATTAGGGTGTGTTTAGTTATATTTTCTAATCATAATTTACCCCTCTCATTTACATGCACTGTTTGGATAGAGTTTTGAAAATGTGATTCCACCACACATTTCAAAACATATTTCTTTTTTATGTTTGGTAGATTCATACATACTCTCTCTCTTTCGTCTTCTCCATTCTGAAAAGCAGAGGAGTTTTTGAATTTTGAGTCTACTCGATCATCCTCCCGGACATTCCCTCAGTTGACTGGAACAGTGTAATTTTTTTTTTTTTTTTGCAATCGCCAATCGCCATTTGTTATTTGGGAGGGGGGAAAAATTATATTTATTTTTGATATTTTTTAAATATAGAAATTATTTTTTTAGATCAAAATGACAAATTATTTTTTTGAATTAAATTTTAAAAAGAGTTTGGTCATGAGTTTTGAATATAATTTTTAATAGAGTTTTGAGTTTTGTGTTTGAATATGAGTTATAAGTTTTTGAATTAAGTTTTGAAATTCAATAGAGTTTAGAGTTTTGTGTCAACATAAATTTCAGAACATAAACCTTACACTTTGGATCATTTACCATGTGTATTATCAAGAAATCAAGACAAAATGACATACCTGAATCCATTGATGAACGGTTAAACGGAAGCGTGATTATCAATGAACTCTTTGTTATTGATTATGTTATTGCCTTCTAATCCTTTCCCCTTTGGTGCCTTATGTTTTTCCTTGAGAGGATTTAGAAAAAAATGACAGTGTTCTTATTTTTTCACCTGGGAAGGAATAGGGACCATAACCTTTTAAAGGTTGTAATTGGTTTTCAAAACTGAAAAGTTGTGGAAGTTCAAAAGGAATGAAAACCAACTTTAACCATTATTGGTTTTAATTTCTATTTATTGGTTTTCAAAACTGAAAGGTTGTGGAAGTTCAAAAGGAATGAAAACCAACTTTAACCAATATGTTTTAATTTCTATTTCTGCCCCTCATAGAAATAGAAATTATACAACTAGTATCTACACATTAGGTCCATAACACATATACCCTTAAGCCTATTAACTAAATTGAATCACTTAAATTGTAGGCTTCTTATAAATGATAACACCACATTTAATTATGTGGTCCCATTGAGACATTATCTAACATTTTGAGTTTTGAGTTTTGTGTTTGGTTATGAGTTATAAGTTTATGAATTAAGTTTTGAAAATTCTTTTCAAAACTCATAACCAAACAACTTTTTTCATTTCATATGTCACACCAAAAATTCAAAACTCTTTTCAAAATATATAACCAAACCAATTTTCACTTTTCAAATCATAATTCCAAAATTCACAAATTCAAAATACAACTATATTCTCAAATCATAATTCTAAAATTCTACCAAACACTGTCTTAGTTTCTTATTTCATTTTTCATTATCCTAAAATATTAGTCCATTTTCAAAAATTAAGGATTAAAATAATATGAATTTTCTATTTCGCCCTTATTTTAAATTCATTAACAACACAAAAAAGTATAATTATGACAATTGATATTCTCTAAAACAAGTACTATCAAAGAGTAATTTTGGAAAATTAATATTTTCAAAGTGTAATAATTGTACTACCAAAAAACATTGAGGACTGCTATTTACCCCTACCTTTCTTTTTAAAACCCCTACATCTTCCATTTTTTTTTTCAATTTTATCCCAAAATAAAATTTCATTTTTACCCTCATCCCTCATCTTCTAACCTTAATTTTCCAAACCCTAATCCTAACCCTAACCCCTCTAAACTCCGGCTACCATCTCCACCTGCCGCCGACCAGCTTCTCATCACCAGTTGCTACCTCCGTCTCCTTCTTCTTCTTCTTCTGAAATTGCGATCTCTACTGCAATCAAGATCTCCACTCTTTTCAATCGCGAACCCCATCGTC
Organism: Camellia sinensis; assembly: GCF_055761805.1. Lineage (NCBI taxonomy): Eukaryota > Viridiplantae > Streptophyta > Magnoliopsida > Ericales > Theaceae > Camellia > Camellia sinensis. The sequence goes on from NC_138963.1 coordinate 151,035,482, forward strand.
ACTGCAATCTCTCTCTCTCTCTCTCTCTCTCTCTCTATATATATATATATATGCATGGTTGGGTCGTTAGAGTTAGGATAGCGACGGCAACGCAATGGGATCTAGGTTGCTCTCAACGAAGATGAAGATCTGGGTTGGCCGTCAATAAAGATGAAGATCTACAATCTCTCCCCCTCTCTCTCTCTCTCTCTCTCTTTCTTTGTGTATGGTTGGATTGATATGGTTTGGAGGCGCGATGGTGACGGGGACGACGACGCGACGGGATCTGGGTTGTTCGTTGATGAAGATGAAGATCTGGGTTGACCATCGACGAAGATAAAGATCTGTGTTGGAAGGCAACGGCGACAGTGGTGGAGTGATGAGCTGAGAAGGTGGTGGTGGCGACAGAGCAACGGCTGTAACAACCCCGACCTGTGATTAGTGTATAATCTTTGATTAAGAAAGCCTAATAAGTAATTAAAATAAAATTCCACGTTAATTGCATGTATTATATGTTATTTGCATTTATATATGTCTGTTGTAGAAAGATCTGTCTGTGGTTTTGTTTCATTATGTGAATTGAAGGCTTTACCGGCATTTGATCACGAAATTGACTTGGTTTATGTGTTATTTGGAATTTTTAGAACATCATGGTAGGTTCAATTGAAATTCGATTCAGAACCAAATAATTAGAAAAAAAATTAATATTTAGTCCAAGCAAGAATTAATTAATTCCACTTATGGTACCATATAAGCTTAATGTTGTCTCATTCTGCCACTATACACACACTTCATCATCTTTTTGTCATCCTTAAAAGTAAAAACGTGAGAAGAGAGGAAGATGAAAAGATTGAAGCTTAAGGGAGAAAAAAAAGAGAGGGATTGCTAGTCAATTGAAAGAAATTGGAAGAGTTGTGCAAGAAATTTTTAGAATTCAAAGAATTGGGAACTCTAGGTAAGAATTGTATTCCTAAAGTTTGTATTCAAGACATTAGTGTAAGAATTCAAGAGATTAAAGTGTTTAAACATGATAATTGAGCTAGAAATAAAGGAATTTAAGTCATACCATGCATGCATGCATATTTTCTTACATTTTTAGCTTAATTTTCAAGAATTCTCACACATATGCAGCATTTGTACCTTAATTTTGGGAATTCATCATGTTTTCCATCATTTTACCTTACTTGATCATGATTTGGAGGCTTTGAATTCAATTCATTACCTACATGTTATGCTTTCAAAGTTTTAAGTTGAATTTTGGACGATTGATTTACTTTGGAGCCTTGATTTTGCGAAATGATCCTTAATTCTTGATGTTTTACAAGTTTAGGCATGTTTTCTCAAGTTTTGAGCCCAAATGATGTGTTTTAAAGATTTGAAATTGAGTTTTGCATCTTGAACATCAATTTGAAAATTCCAAAATTCTGTATCACCGCTCGAGCAACAGATTTTGTGCTCGAGCGACAACTCTTGGTTTTGCACTTCTGCTTGAGCGAACAAAAGTTGGTTCAAGCGTACAATTCATACTCTCAAAAGTTTTATAAAGTTTTTCAGACCGCTCAAGCGATCAAAGTTGCGCTCGAGCGAGGACCCTATTTATTTAGTCTTGCGCTCGAGCAACTGTCAAGCGTCCGTCGAGCGAAAAAATCATGCAACAAGTACTTTTGTAAAGTTTTATAGACCTCATGAGTGACCAAAGTTGCGCTCGAGCCACCACCCTTATTTTTGAACTTTAGCTCGAGCAAAGGAATTTGCGTTTGAGCGAAGACCCTGTTTTCAGAAATTTGACTGTTGCAACACATATTTTGGTATCCTCATTGCATCTTAAGCATTCCTAAGCCTTAATTAAGACATAATAATGAGGATAAGAGTTAGAAACACACTAAGATAGAAAAGAAATGAGTTAACTGTTTTTCAAATGTGTATTTCAATGTGTATCTGCTATATGTTTGTGTAGGTCACACGTCTTAACTGTTTGGTTTGTTTGATTCATCTAATCTGCTATTGGAGTCATCTGTGAGTAATAACTCTGTAAAGTTATGTTTAACTTTAATTATTTTCTGATAATTTGAAATGATCAGTTTTCTGAAATGCTATGTTTTATATGAATGAATGATTGTCCAAGTTTTTAAAACGTAGTCGTGACATCCTTAGCATCGTATGATATGCGTCCCTTTATAGGTCATCGAAATGAAATGTTTTATATGAATGAAATGTCTTTATGGTTGTCCATTTATGAGTCATTGGAAACGTCTCTGTGAACATGAGTTATCGGAATGCCTTCATGGCCGTCCTTTTATGGGTCATCAAAATGCCTTTATGGCCATCCCTTTATGGGTCATTGGATTTGTTAAAGCTAATAGATGTACCGCGTATGATCATGTAAAATGTATGAACTTTGAACATGAATATGAATATGAATATGTATCTGTTTCTGAATATGAATATGAATTCTGAATATGTTATAGATATCATTCATTAAAACTTTTACTTTGTTATTATTCACTGGGCTCCAGCTCACCGTATTATTTATGTATGTAGGAGATCAAGCACGTGACCCGGTTTAAGCTGTTGCCTGGAGGTCAGTTTTGTCCAGCCAACCACAATGCCTTCCGCAGAGGTTCCGAAACTTGCTTGTGATCAATGTTTTGTGATCCAAAATCCCGTTTAAGTTTTCTTTATTTTATTTGTGTATTGGGCTAAGTCCCATTTTGGTTATCAGTAAGTGAAATGACGTAAGACTGTTGTTTATATAACGTCATGTTTATGTATATAAAGTTTAAAATTTGTATCTCATGTATGTCTGCACAGCTCTATGGACTATGTATGTTTTATATATTTGCTTCCGCAACTCCTTATTATGTGATAATCTGTTTAGAGGCCTTTGGTAATCCTAGGATAACTGGCTGGTTACGACGTTAAACCCACAGGGGCGGGTTTGGGTCGTGATAGAGTGGTATCAGAGCACGAGTTATACTGCACACACGAGTCCATATGAGCTATAGGATGTCCTAGTGAGAATTAGGGACATTATATCTACATGTGTGAGTGTGTGTGAAGTATATAAACATATCTGAACCAATATACATTGACATTGAAATGAAATAAACTGAAATTCAACACTGTGAAAAGAATTATTTGCCTATGTTTATTAGTGCTCTATTTACCTATAGCAAATGGAAAATACAAGAAGCGATGGTACAACTGAATCTTCCAAGACTCGGATGAATTGAATGGAAAGATGCCTGAAGCTTTGACAAAAGCAATAATGCAACAACAAAGACAATAACCTTTGCCTCCTCCGTCTCTTCGGTCCAAGTAGAACTGGTAAACAATGATATCATCAATTTGACTCAGAAATTCAATAAGATGAAGCCACCGACTTTCTTGGGTGGAATTGAACCTTTAAAGGATGAAACGTAGATACTAAAAACTAAAAAGTTATTTGAAGTATTTCCATGTACCGAGACTCATAAAGTTTTATTAGCCACTTACACTTTAAATGATGAAGCTCGACATTGGTGGATGTTTATCCGTGATAGCAATGGGACTTTAACTTGGGATCAATTCAGAGAGATCTTTTATGAGAAATACTTTCCTTAGTGTTTCCGGGATAGGAAAGTGTTTGAATTTCAAGAACTCAGGCAAGAAAAAATGTCAATAGCAGAGTACGAGGCCAAGTTCATTGAATTAGTTCATTTTGCCCCACACATGGTAGACACAGATTATAAGAAAGCTTAAATATTCGAAGGAGAGCTAGATCTAGAAGTGTTTTATCAAGTTGGTGTGCTAAAACTACCCAAATACGTGGATGTGCTTGATAGAGCCCTAATGGCTGAAGCCAACTTAGCCGCAATGAAACAGATTAAGGCCCTAACAACCGAATGGAGAGGCAAGAGGTCCAGATTCAATTTCAAGAAGGGTCAGGGTCATTTGCAAAGAAGCAAAACACAGGATCCTCTAGTAGTTCAAGCCAGAGTAGTGGCTCTACACTAACTTGCTCAGAATATGGTAGGAAACACATGGGTGTTTGTTATTGAGCAATAGGTGCCTGTTTTAGGTGTGGTAAAACCGACCACATGATGAGAGATTGTCTTGTTGGGTCCGAAAATGCCAACCACCCAGCAGCAAGTTCAACTGGATCCGCTTCTACATTAAGAATGAATACAAAGGCTAACACTAGGAGAGAAACCTTAAGGCAGGGACGAGTATTTGCCCTTGTGCCTGGTGATGTAAAAAACACCAAATCGGTGATGTCAGGTATACTTCCTATTTGTGTTCAAAACGCATATGTGTTGATAGATTCAGGATCGACTTATTCATTTGTATCGCATGCTTTTTCCCGAAAGTTGACTAGACCTTTAGAATCTCTAAATTATTTACTGTCTGTATCTACACCATCTGGAGGTTCTATGTTATGTGGTTATGTGTATCCTACGTGTGACATCATGATTAGGGATGTATTATTATATGTTGATTTGCTGCCATTGGACATTACTCACTTTGATTGTATATTCTGGGTACGGATTGGTTGACCAAATATTGTGCTACCATTGAATGTGTGAATAAATCTATTGTATTTTGACCACCCGGATTGTCTGAGTTTATGTTTTGTGCGAATGGTATAGTCCCTCCTCCGTATTTGATTTCTTCTATGAAGGCTACTAAATTGTTGAGAAAGGGTTGTCGGGTTATTTGTGTTATGTATTGATCAAGCCTACAGATAGTACTAATGTAGAGAACATCCCTGTAGTCAATGAATTTTCTGATGTGTTCCCTAATGATTTGCTCGGAGGTCTGATATATAGGGAAGTTGAGTTTACTATTGATGTTGTATTTGGAACACAATCGATTTCTAAAACCCCATACCGAATGTCAACCTCCAAATTAAAAGAACTGAAGGTCTAACTTCAAGAATTGTTAGATAAGAAGTTTATTCGACCGAGCACTTCACCTTGGGATGCTCCCGTCTTATTTGTCAAGAAGAAAGATGGGTCTTTGAGATTATGTATTGATTATTTGGAATTGAACAAAGTAACGGTCAAAAACAAATATCTTGTAGCGATCCCAGTTTCGATCCTTCTTTCATGTTTTGCCACTTCGACTGGGTCGGTCGGGGGACGAGTTGCCCGGTCAGCTCGCTGGGGTCTAGGGGGCAGCGCCCCTTGGCGGGTTCTAGGGTAGCGCCTTGGCGGGGTTGATGGGCAGCGCCCCCAAAACAAAAATGCAAAATGCATTCGAAGTTGCTTGTCTGCTCGAGCGGCCGTTTATGCGCTTGAGCGGAGAATGTTTAGTTTCAGAAGTTTGACCTGTCTGCAAAAGTACTACGTTAGTGTATTTGACGCTCGAGCGGGGCATTCTACGCTCGAGCAGACCATGTTAAATCAGTTCGTGAATATGATATTTTACATCACTTTTTCAGTCCTCTCTCTCTCTAAAACTCTCCAGAATTTCAGATCGGGAGCTTCTCTCTCTAGAAGTCATATTCTCTCTTTGATTTCTCAAAATCCATTGGGATTTAGACCTAAGTTCTTCACCAAAGTTGGTTATCATCTCGAGGGCTTCGTTGTGTGCGGTGAAGATCGAGTTTCGACACCGTTAATTTTGGAGGTTTCATCTCATTTATTCTTCAAAACTTGAGGTAGGGATTTTCTTAGAGTTATAAATATATTTTTGCAAGATCTAGATAATTTTCGAAATCATCCTTTGATTAGCTTTGAGAAATCGATTGTTGATTTCAAGAAGATGAGTGATTTTGAAAGAGGGTTTAATTCTTTTCCTTTTAAAATAGAAATTGAAGGTTTTGAACCATATTGATTGAAAAAAGATGATTTGGGGGAGATTCTTCTAAATATTTTGGAGATGAATGGTTTTGGTGAGAAAACCTAGAAATTGGGTCTTTTCTTTGAAAGATGTTGAAAATCCTTGGATGATGTTGTCATATTTATTTTGTGTTCCAAAATAAATGGATGTTTTGAAAATTTTTTATTTATATAAATGACGAATTTTGTGAAGAAAATGAGAAATGCTGTTTATTTTGGAAATTGTTGTCAAAATGTTGATTTAGTCTTGAATTGACTAAATTGTTGAGACTGCTCGAAATGTGGGAATTATGCTATTCTCTTGAATGAATTGGATATAAAAGTATATATATATTCATCTTATGGAATTGTGTTGAAAAGAGGATTGAGAAATTTGATCACAATGGTATATTGTGTAGAACAATTGAACATGGAAGTAATGTTGCATTGCATTATTAAGCATACATTGGCATTTCAATTCATTGGACTATGTTAAGCTTTGAAAATTTGCATGGAGAAAAGAATGTTGGGAAATGGGTTTTCATGAAATAGTTTTGGGGTAAATACGGTGGTAAGTCTTGATAGGTGGTGTAGATGAAATTGTTTAAGTTGGCCTGAGTGTCCTTGGTGAAAGACCAGAAAGTCGCGCGGATAGGTGTCGAGCCTTTCGGTTAATACCTGTAAAAATGACAATTGGTAGTACTCGTATAGTCTACTTGTAGACACCGACCTAGGGATTACCAGAGTTGTATTTACCACCCCTTTTAATTAAATTGATAAATTTTGAACAGTTGAAGTTGCATAACATCATTGAGTATGATGGTTTTCAAAATATGAAGATGTGTTTTATTTTCAAAAAGGCATGGCATGGCATGTGCATTCATCTCTTGAGACTTGTATAAAATGTATATACTTTGTTAAGGATTTCCTACTGGGCTTTATGCTCACCTACTAGATTTTTGTGCAGGAAAAGATGTGGTGAATTCGCCTAATTGAGGGTGTGGAAATGTGTGTGTTGAGAGCACTGAAGTTCTCATTTGCTGTGATCCTATTTGTAAGCCAAAGGCTATGTATGTGTGGGTTTGAATAACCATTTTGTGTACCAGGCTTAAGCCTTGGAGGATTGTAAACCCTTAGGGGTGCTTATTTGGTTATTTACTTATTGTTGAATCAATGTAATATCGCATGAGGAACTATTATTATTATTTAATGCAAGTATGGGAAGTTATATTTGGTTTTCCTTTAAAAGAGCCATGATTATTGCATTATCATTTGGGTTAAAAATTTGGGATGTTACATATCCACTGCCCCGAATAGATGATTTGTTTGACCAACTCTAGAGAGCCCAAGTTTTTTCAAAAATTGACCTTAGATCCAAATACCACCAATTAAAAGTTAAAGTAGAAGACATAGAAAAACCGTCTTTCGGACTAGATATGGGCACTATGAGTTTTTGGTAATGTCATTTGGAGTAACAAATACACCAGCCACCTTCATGGACCTAATGAATAGAGTGTTTAAACAATTTCTTGATGAATTTGTTGTTGTGTTTATTGATGATATATTGATTTATTCTAAAAGCATGGAAGACCATGAAAATCATCTGAGAATTGTGCTATAAACCCTGAGAGAAAAGAAACTTTATGCAAAATTCTCCAAATGCGAATTCTGGCTTGATTGTGTGACTTTTCTGCAGCATGCGATCAATAAAGATGGTATATCAGTTGACCCACAGAAGATTGAAGCTATTATAGACTAGCCAAGATTGACAAATATATCTAAAGTGAGAAGTTTTCTAGGACTTGCTGATTACTACAAAAGATTTGTAAAAGACTTCTTCAAACTTGCCATGCCATTGACATAGTTGACACAGAAAAATGTATCATTTGATTGGAATGATCAACGAGAGTCAGCCTTCCAGGAATTGAAAACTAGATTGGTAACCGCACCGATTCTAACCTTGCCTAATGGTACAGACGGATTTTAGATTTATAGTGATGCGTCATACAAAGGCTTGGGATGTGTGTTAATGCAAAATGGTAAAGTGATTGCTTATACTTCTCGTCAACTCCGAGCACATGAGAAGAATTATCCGACCCATGACCTTGAACTTGCATCTATGGTTTTTGTATTAAAAATCTGGCGCCATTATTTGTATGGAGTAACTTGTGAAGTGTATATTGATCATAAAGGCCTGAAATATTTCTTTACTCAGAAAGAATTAAACATGAGACAAAAAAGATGGTTAGAGTTGATTAAAGATTATGATTTGCAGATTTTGTACCATTCAGAAAAGACAAATACAGTTGTAGATGCTCTGAGCTGAAAGTCTATTGGGAATTTGTCATGTTTGCTCATTGGCTAGAAAGAATTGTTGTGGGATATGGAAATGAAATTGAAGTGGTTTTGCGTGAACATAGTGGAGTTTTAGCCGCCATCTTTGCACAACCGGCCATAGTTGAGGAAGTTAAAGAAAAACAATTACAAGATGAATTTTTGAAAAAGATTGTTGATGAGATTGAGTCAAAACCAAGGCCCGAATTTGTGTTCGAAGACAATCTTATGAAATTTTAAGGAAGACTTTGCATACTAGATTGTTCTGAATTGAGAAGGCGTATCATGACCGAAGCTCATAAGTCCAAATTTACTATGCATCTCGGAAATACAAAAATGTACAAAGATTTGAAACATAATTTTTGGTGGCTTGGCATGAAGAAGAGTATTGCGGACTTTGTAGCTAGATATTTGCATTGTCAACAAGTGAAAGCCGAGCATCAACGACCTGCTCGACTACTGCAACCACTTCCAATACCAGAATGGAAATGGGAGCATATTATGATGGACTTTATTATTAGATTGCCTCGCTCCTCCCGAGGTATGGATTCTATTTGGGTCATTGTAAATCGCTTAACTAAGTCTGCTCACTTTTTGCTTGTGAAGACCTTTTATAATGTATACAAATTAGCTAACATTTATGTGAATGAGATTGCGATATTATATGGCGTGCCATTAACTATTGTATCTGATAGAGATCCTAAGTTCACTTCAAGATTCTGGCAGAGTTTGCAACAAGCTTTGGGGACTAAATTCAGATTGAGTAGTGCTTATCACCCGCAGACAGATGGCCAGTCTGAATGAACCATTCAAACCTTGGAAGATATGCTTAAAATGTGTGTGTTAGATTTTCAAAGAAATTGGGAAACCTACTTGTCATTGGCTGAATTTGTATACAACAACAGTTATCATTCGAGTATCGATATGGCTCTTTATGAAGCGTTGTATGGTAGAAAATGCCGATCTCCGATTTGTTGGGCCGAAGTAAGCGATAGATCGTTGTTGGGATCAGAACTTATGCAAAAAAACAACTGAGAAAGTGAAACTGATTCAACAACATTTGAAAACCGCCCAAAGTCGCCAAAAGAGTTATGCGGATATCCAAAGAAGAGAGAGGGAATATGAAGTTGACGATCATGTATTTATCAAAGTAACTCCAATGAAATGGCGAACTCGATTTGGGGTTAAAGGAAAGTTGGCACCACGATACATTGGGCTGTATAAAATTATTGAGAAAATCAATCCTGTGACATACCTAGTAGCCTTACCTTCGGTTATGGAGAACATGCATAATGTTTTTCATGTTTCGATGCTTCAGGAGTATTTACGGGATCCACACCATGTTATTGAGCCAACATATGTGCTTCTGAAGGATGACTATACATATGAAAAGAAGCCAATTCAAATTGTGAACTGCCGAATTAAAAGACTGAGGCATAAACAAATTCCATTGGTGAAAGTAGATTGGCAAAATCATGGAGGGACATATGCAACGTGGGAAACAGAAGAGGATATGATGAAGAGATATCTTGATTTGTTTCCTCTGGACACGATATTCTTTCAAAATGAAAGTAATTCGAGTTTAGATAACCAAACTCTTTAAGGGGGGAAGACTGTAACAACCCCGACCTATGATTAACGTATAATCTTTGATTAAGAATGCCTAATAAGTAATTAAAATAAAATTCTACGTTAATTGCATGTATTATACGTTATTTGTATTTATGTCTGTCTATTATGGAAAGATCTGTTTATGGTTTTGTTTCATTATGCAAATTGAAGGCCTTATCGGCATTTGATCATGAAATTGACTTGGTTTATGTGTTATTTGGAATTTTTAGAACATTATGGTAGGTTCAATTGAAATTTGATTCAAAACCAAATAAATAGAATAAAATAAATATTTCATCCAAGCAAGAATTAATTAAATTCCATTTATGGTACCTATATAAGCTCAATGTTGTCTCATACCACCACTATACACACACTTCATCATCTTTTTGTCATCCTTAAGAGCAAAAATGTGAGAAGAGAGGGAGAGGAAAAGATTGAAGCTTAAGGGAGAAAAAAAAGAGAGAGGGATTGCTAGTCAATTGAAAGAAATTAGAAGAGTTGTGCAAGAAATTCTTAAAATTCAAAGAATTGGGAACTCTAGGTACGAATTGTATTCCTAAAGTTTGTATTCAAGACATTAGTGTAAGAATTCTAGAGATTAAAGTGTTTAAACATAAGAATTGAGCTAGAAATGAAGGAATTTATGTCATACCATGCATGCATATTTTCTTACATTTTGAGCTTAATTTTCAAGAATTGTCACATGTATGTAGCAAATGTACCTTAATTTTGGGAATTCATCATGTTTTCCATCATTTTACCTTATTTGATCAAGATTTGGAAGCTTTGAATTCAATTCATTACCTATATGTTATGCTTTCAAAGTTTCAAGTTGAATTTTGGACAATCGATTTACTTTTGGGCCTTGATTTTGCGAAATGATTCTTAATTCTTGATGTTTTACAAGTTTAGGCATGAGTTCTCAAGTTTTAAGCCCAAAAGATGTGTTTTAAAGCTTTGAAATTAAGTTTTGCATCTTGAACATCAATATGAAAATTCTAGAATTCTGCATCACCGCTTGAGCGACCACTCTTGGTTTTGCACTTCCGCTCGAGCGAACAAAAGTTAGCTCGAGTGTAAAATTCATGCTCCCAGAAATTTTACAAAGTTTTGCAGACCGCTCAAGCGACCAAAGTTGTGCTCAAGCGAGGACCCTGTTTACTCAATCTTGCACTCGAGCGACCGTTGAGCATTCGTTGAGCAAAAAAATCATATAACTAGTACTTTTGCAGAGTTTTGCAAACTGCTCGAGCGACTACCCTTATTTTTTAACCTTAGCTTGAGCAAAGGAACTTGCGCTTGAGTAAAGACCCTATTTTTAGAAATTTGACTAAGTGTTGCAACATATATTTTGGCATCCTCATTGCATCTTAGGCATTCCTAAGCCTTAATTAAGACATAATAATGAGGATAAGAGTTAGAAACACACTAAGATAGAAAATAAATGAGTTTAGTGTTTTCTGAATGTGTATTTCAATGTGCATCAGCTATATATTTGTGTAGGTCACTGTAGACACCATATTTTTGACCGACCTTAAGACTCAGACGTCACCGATTGAGCGCTCAGTGATGATGCATATTGTGCTCATTCTGAGGTTTCAGAGTCTCGGCTGCGAGCCTTGCCTCCGGACTTCGGGACTCTTTTGTGCTTTGCTTCGGTTTGCGAACCAGGTCCTGTTTTCTCTTCCCGAAGGGAGGGAGAGGTCTCGTAGACCATCTCTTAGTGGCCGTAGGCTACGTTTTGCGGCCGTAGGCCATTTTTCCCGTTTAGAGCCTAGTTTCCGATTTTTAGAGCCGTCAGGCCGTGTGCCTCGGTTCGGGACCGCCTAACTACTTTCGTTTGCTCCGGTCTTTGGCACACCCCTTATTTTCTCCCTTTAGAGGGACACTGTGGCCCGGGAGACCACCTTCGTGGTCATACGCCACTTCCGGTGCCTAACAGCCTATTTTCGGGGCCTCAGACTGCGCGTTTTGGCCCCCGAACTCTCGTTTTGCATCCGTCTTGGTCCATTTTTGGTAGGGATCCTATTTTCATTACTAGGGAGGTGGTAGGATGGTGGGAGGCCACCTTTTTCCCTGAAAAACCAGTTTTTTCTTTTTCTCTCTTCGAAAGTCGATTTTTCTGACAGAAAATTGGTTTTTCTCACTTTTGGGCCACAATTTCTGGCTTTTCATACCACCATTGTGTTGTGCTCATCTGAGAGGCCACCAATATGGGTAGGCCGACCAGTAATTCTTCTTGACCCTTTTGAACCTTGCTAAAAAGTTGGTTTTTCTCTCTCTTGGGTCACATTTTCTGGTTTTCCACTATACAGCTGTGTTGCACTCATCTGAGAGGCCACCTTTTTGGGGTGGCCGGCCAGAAATTCTTCTTGAACCTTTTGACCCCTGGTCGGCCGACCAGGGGGAGTGGCCGGCCGGCCACTTGAACTGGCCGGCCTGCTTCTTGCTTTTTGCCCTCTCTGAATGCATCATAGCTGTGCCAGCTGTGAGGCAATTGGACCATCCTCCATACACGTGTGTGGAGGATATGTGAAGCCCTTTTGGAATATTTTAGAGCCTCTTCTCTATAAAGGGGAGGCTGATCTTCTTTGGCAAGGGTTGAACCCCTTTGAAGGCTTACAACTCTCTCTCTCTCTCTCTCTCTCTCTCTCTATCTCTATACTTGAGCCTCCAAACCCTAATTTTCTTGCATCATTTGCACTACAACCCTTAGGGCCACACCTCCTCCATCCATTCCAGCACTTTGGGACTGATTTTCAAGGGTTGAAGGTTCACCAACTTGGTCCAAAAGCTCCAGCTTTGCTGCTTTTCAAGGGTAAGCACCTATTTCCCTTAAACTTGCATCTTTTTGCTCCATTGATTAGCCTTACTTGCAAGCATTTCTGGGCCTCGACCTAAACTGTAAAGTGTCTTATTTTGAGCTCCTCTTCAACTTTGTTTAAGGGAATTTTGCTGTTTGAGGTCATCTACTTCCCTTCCACTTTATCTCTCTTTTAGGGCTTTTTTTGCATCATATTTTAGCCTTACTTGTGAACATTTTCGAGATTTGTAATAAACTGAAAAAGATCTTGTTTTAATCTCCTCTTCAAGTTTGGTTAAGGTATATTTTCTGTTTGGGGTCATTTTCCCCCTATGCATGCTTTATCTCTTCATGATTAGGGCTATACATTAGAGCACTTGCATTGGCCATGGTTTGGCCTCTTAACCACTGAAATCCAGTGGATTTTCAATGGCTTGGATGCATTTTTGAGAGCCAAAATCAGAGGAGAGTGACCCCCTCTCTCCTTGTTTTGTTTGGTGGTTTTGTTGGCCTTCCAAAGGGACCCATTTTTGCATGCTTTGAAGTCATGTTCCAGGCCTCATTCTGAGGGTTTTGAGGTCTTCCTTAGCTCTGTCCAAGGCCCTTTTAGCCATATTTTATGTCCCTCATGCATGTGTGGAACAACCCTCCTCAAGGCCCTTCAAGAGGACCTTTCATTGTATGCTTTATTGATCAATTTCAGGCCCTTTTTAGTGAGTTTTAGGGCTGTCATATTTGATTTCCAGAGTTGGTTTTGCTATGCTAAGTGTCCATCATATATGTGTTGAGTAACCCCTTGCATGCCCTTTCAAAGGAGCTCATCATTTTCGCACATGTTGGCTGCATTTCAGTGGTTATTTGGGCATATTTTATCATATTTTATTCACTGTTTTTGGCTAGTTTGATGAGTTCTCATACGCTTCATATACATGCCATGTAAACCATGCTTGCTAGCCAAATTTGCATGCTATTTTAGTCCATCATGTTAGCACTTTTTGGCCATGCTTTAAACTAAAAATGTGCATGTTTTGGGATTGCCTTGGATCTGTCTTTGTACTTCATGGCCAAATAATGCTTGCTTTGCATAGTTATAATTCAATACATGTGCCTAGCTTTGAGTTTCGGGGCTTATTTCATGCATCGGGTGCCATATTTCCACGTTTCGGGACCATTTGGCATCATGTTTCAGTGTTGGAAATTACATGTTTGTATGCCATCTTTCATCCCTTGCCATGCTTTGGTAGAGTGGCATTTTATGCCTTAGGTTCGGTCCTCGGTATGCGTGCACGTGTGCACGCATTTCGGTTGTCTCTTTTCCATCTCATGGCCACTGATGTGAGTGTGACTGAGGCCCACTCATGTTGGTGTAAGTCCATCATGCATTGTGTATGCCATTTCAATCCATAGCATTGCGTATGCTAGGTTGCATTTTAGAGTATTGTGTATGCCATGTTACATCACGCGCATTGTGTATGCCATTTTAGTACAGAGCATTGCGTATGCTAGGTTGCATGTTAGTCACATTGTGGATGCCATTCCATTTGCATGGTGCTTGGAATAGGGTTTAGCCCAAGCACGGGAAGCGAGGGGTGTTTCGTACTCCAAGTGACGAAATGTGCCTCGATTCCCGGTCCCCGACGGTCTTGATTATGTATGATAGAATTGTTGGCTTCATATGTTCATACCTGCATTCATGTCATATTAAAATGTGCAATTCGGTCTCTCGGCCATCATGCATCGAGATGCGTAATTGGTGGCTCGAGAACCGAGGGCCACACTCCCTAGAGCTTGTGCAAGGGCGAGGAGGAGTGGTCGCGCACACATATGTTGAAAATACATTGCTTTCTTTCTTTCTTGCCTTTGTTGCAGAAAAACTAGAGTCAAGGGGCAGAAAGTGGTCGGCCGACCAGGTTTTCTGGTAGGCCGACCACCTTTTTTGGTTTTCACCATGAGGGGTGGTCGGCAGGGGTTTCTAAGCCAATACCTGGTCGGTGGCTTTCCCAAGGTGGAGTTTCAGCCTCCTGGAGCTTTGTGTAAGTTTCTAAAATCAGCTGCAAACAATGGCGAGACAAGGCATCGCGATGGAATTTACCGGCAAAGCGCATCGAGCATGCATGCATCCATTATCATCCAAAACAAAGCCGGGGTAGCCCATTTGCATGCCAGTTTATAGCTTAGTTAGCTAATTTGTTAATTAGTTAGTGGTTATGTAATAATTAGCTGTAATTCGCTATTCATTTCGGACTGTATTATTTATTCGGACCCTCCGAGCGATGGCACAATTGTAATAAGTGTGTGTCATGTATGTCTTCTAACCCCACGTCTTTCTCCATTTTATTTACCAACCCATGATGGTTAGTTTAGGGCATGTTTCAATTAGCATACTTATGCTTGTATGTTTGCATCATTCATCTGTCTTGCATGCACCGAGCTCGGCGCATCATACTAACTGCATTTATATTTCAATTTCAAATTGAATATTTGTTAGCTGTAGCATTTCACATGTCATTTTAGAATAGCCGAGCCTATTGTAGTTGCATTTTTGCATGTGTTGCATTAGGCATTTCTGTATAGTTAGGATCATGCATGGATTTCTAGCATAGCTTCTGTTTTGGCTTGGAGTACTCGGTAAGTACTTATGCTTTAGCGTCCTTGCATGCGTGTGAGTGACTGCCATGATAGCATGCTTGCCATGAGGCTAACTGCTTATGTGATATAACTGCCTGAATGCCTGTGGGTGAAGGTTAGATTATCTGCATTGAAATAATGCATTGACTGTGAGTTTTAAGCCCACTAGATAGTGGCAAAACCATATTTTCTAAGCCCACCCGAGGGTGGCAAATCCACATTTTAGCCTACTTGCGAGTAGCAAACCGTCTTTCAAAAGCAAACACGAAATGTTTTGTTCCAATTCAGGCGATCCAGTCTATACTTGTATGCTGTGCGCATCACATAATAAATCTATGTTAATAACCGGAATAAGAACGCATAATGTTTTCAAAACTAGATATTATGGTTAGTAGAGGCCGATCTTTGATCGGGCGAGCGGGGGTGCTCACGAAGTGACCTTCCCCAATTGTACCCAAGTTCCCGAGCCGAGGCAACTTTGGTGATGACAGACACGTGGCCTTAGGCAACGAGTCAGGGTTTCTTAAATTTTCTAAAATAAAATATTTAGGTGGCGACTCTGTATCTAGCAAAGCAGTCCATGCTTGGCACTTCTTTCAAAAAAAATCTGTTTTCAAAAACGATTTGCCGGATTTGGACTCTTTGATGATTCATCGGTCTTGCATTGCACCCCACGAGATTAGATACAGGACCGTGACATTTGAGTCCTGAACTGTAGTAAGCCCATATGAACAAAATAGGATCTCCCTCCTGGGGCGTTCGGCGACGTCTACAGTCACGCGCCTTAGCGGTTTGGTTTGTTTGATTCGTCTGATCTACTATTGGAGCCATCTGTGAGTAATGACTCTGTAAATTTATGTTTAACTTATTATTTTATGATGATTTGAAATGATCAGTTTTCTAAAATGCTATATTTTATATGAATGAATGATTGTCTAAGTTTCTAAAATGTAGTCGTGGCATCTTTAACATCATATGATATGCGTCTCTTTATGGGTCATTGGAATGTCTTTATGGCCATCCCTTTATGGGTTATCGGAAACGTCTCTGTGCACATGAGTCATCGGAATGCCTTTATGGCCGTCCCTTTATGGGTCATCGAATTTGTTAATGCTAATGGATGTACCACGTATGATCATGTCATGTATGAACTTTGAACATGAATATGAGTATAAATATGTATCTGTTTCTGAATATGACTCTAAATTCTGAATCTGTTATAGACATCATTTATTAAAACCTTTACTTTGTTATTGTTCACTGGACTTTAGCTTAGCTCATTGTATTATTTATATATGTAAGTGATCAAGCGCGTGGCCAGACTTAAGTTATTGCCTAGAGGTCAGTTTTGTCTAGCCAACCATAGTGCCTCTCGCGGCGGTTCCGAAACCTGCTTGTGGTCAATGTTTTGTGATCTAGAATCCCGTTTAAGTTTTTTTTGTTTTATTTATATATTGGGCTAAGTTCCATTTTGGTTATCTGTAAGTGAATTGATGTAAGACTATTGCTTATATGACGTTATGTTTATGTATATAAAGTTTAAAATTTTTGTCTCATGTATGTCTGCACAGTTCTATGGACTATGTATGTTTTATATATTTGCTTCCGCAGACCCTTTTTATGTAATGATCCGTTCAGAGGCCTTTGTTAATCCCAAGATTACAGGCCGGTTACGACGCTAAACCTATAGGGATGGGTTTGGGTTGTGACAACGACAGTGGCCAAATGTGATAAGTTGGAGGTTTAAAGAAGAGGGGTATAATTGGGATTATGGTGAGGGTTCGAAGAGAAAATGGAAGAAACTTAATTAAGTAGGTGAGGGTTCAAAGAGATAAGGTAGGGGTAAATAGCAACCCAAAAAAAAATTGATTCTCCAAAAAGGACTATTATTTTAAGACGGGAGAGTACCAAATATTCTACTAAATATCTCACATTGGTGTGGGACCCATATAGGACCTACACCATTTGAATCCCGCACTCATATAAATGTAAAACATTTATGATGTGTTTGGTTGAGAGATTTGAGGAAGGATTTGGAAAGGAAAATAAAAAAAATAGGTGAAATGTGAATAAAATATACCTAAATTTTACCTAATTTTACACATTTTTTTTTCTTTCTCTTTCTAAATTTCTCCCCAAATCCCCTAACGAAACACAACCTTAGTAAAATATTTGAGATTCTCGCATTTTTCTAATTATGTACTTTCCCTATGGGTAAATTACACTTTGCCCCCCTAAAGTTTCACCCATTTCCTACTTTAGCCCTTTAAGTTTGATTTTTCCCACTTTAGCCTTTTATGTTTACAATCTTTTCCACTTTTGTCCTTCATCTTTGCAATCATTTTCACTTTGGCTCTTTAAGTTTTATTTTTTCTAATTTGGCCATTCATGTTTGTAATCCTTCTCACTTTGGTCATTCATGTTTGCAATCTTTCCTACTTTACTCCTACACTAACTTTCATCCAAAAAAGTAACAAAATTTGTCACATCACTAACACATCAGCTCCATATGTGATGTACAAAATTCACTAAAGATGGAAAAAATAATAAATAAAAAACAAAAAGATTGGATTTTTTTTTAGTCTTTAGTGAACTTTTTTTTTCAAATTTATTCATAAACATTATTGCATTATAGATGCATCTAGATTAGATGCAACTAAAAAAATAAAAACAAATTTAACTTAAAAAAAAAAAAAAATTCACTAAAGACAAAAAAAAAGAAAAGAAAAATGATAGTAAATTTTTCATTTTAGAATTGACAATACAAATGTTCGAGTCAGTATATTTTCATTTTTCATCTTTAGCAATTTTTAAATTTTTTTTTTTAGTTAAATTTGTTTTTATTTTTTTAGCTGCATCTAATCTAGATGCATCTACAATATAATAATGTTTATGAATAAATTTGAAAAAAAAGTTCACTAATGATTAAAAAAAATTCCAATTTTTTTGTTTTTTGTATCTTTAGTGAGTTTTTTACATCATATATGGAGCTGATGTGTTAGTGACGTGACAGATTCTATTAACTTTTTAGATGGAAGTTAGTCTAAAAATAAAGTAGGAATAATTGCAAATATCAAGGACCAAAGTGGGATAGATTACAAATGTAAAGAGTCAAAGTAGAAAAAATTAAATTTAAAGGATCAAAGTGGGAATGATTTCAAATATAAAGAATTAAAATAAAAAAAATTAAACTTATATGATCAAAGTAAAAAATGAGTGAAACTTTAGAGTGGCAAGTGTAATTTACCCCCTATCGATCATCGTCCAAAAATCCAATTCACATGACTTACCTATCTATCTATATCATGAAAGAAAAAAACACATGTAGGTGCTATTTGAGAAGTGAATTGGCTTTTTAACTTTTTAATTTTTTAATTATTTTAGTTTGGGCTAAAAAGCTTAGACTGAGAAAGATTTTTTTGACTTTTTAATTTTTTTTTATGAGAGAAGAATGTAATAATTATGGATTGAATGCGATATTTTATTTATTGTGAATAAAATAATTTATTTTATTTTCTGTGACAAAAAAAAAAAAAAAAAAACCCAAACTGCTCTTCTCAAACGGAGCCGTAATATGTTATAGAGACCACTCGTTTTCCGATTTGTATGGTGGTGTGGTGGCTCGTGCCTTTTTCATCGCCGAGGCCGACATGAATCGGACCCATCTTTGTTCCATCAACTCTTCTTACCAGTTCACCCGGGACCCCAAGATTCCCGGGTTCGGGTTCTTATTGCAGAGGAACGAGCGGTCCTTTGAACGGCGTCGTCTTAGGTTCGTCTTCAGGGCTGAGCTCACGAAGCCCTTCTCTGCCAACATTGGGTTGGATTCTCAGGTAATAAATGTGTATACGTTGAGTTGTGGACATGGCGTTTGATGAAATGACCATGAAGATTAATTAATTTGAAGATGAGGGCTGTGTGTTTGATTTTGAGAAATGGGTTTGATTTAGTTTTTGAGTTTTGAATGTTGTTTTGGAATTGTGTTAAAGAATTGAGAATAACTGATGATGGGTTTTATAAATAGGGTTATCTTAGGTAAAATTGAATCAAGTTTGAAAACTGTTCTATTAACTGGGGACAGCAATGCTGAGACTTGATGCATTCATATAATCATTGTTAATCACTAGTACATCTCTATGAGATTGAAGATCTTTTTTTGAGTGAGTTAAGGGACCACTTTAATTTATTTTAAACAAATTAGTTGCCAACACTGGGTAGCATCATCTGTTAGAGAGTTAGTAAATTAGGTTAGCACAGCCCGACATTCGAGCTTCTTCATAAGCTCGATGCCCCAACCCAACCTCTGTAGAAAATGCTCAAGTTCTTGCCAACATTTGCTGATAAAAAGACAGTTCTTGCCAACATTTACTGATGGATGTTTTTTTTTTTTTCTTGTCTTTTCTTAAAAAAAAAAAAAGAAAAAAGAAAAAGAGAGAGAGAGAGAGAGAGAGAGAGAGAGAGAGAGAGAGAGAATTGATGTTTAATTGTTGGAGCTCCATTTTTACGTTGCCTGTTGAATTCTCAATGACCACAAGATTCAGTGTCATTGTTTTGGCTGCAGTCAAAAGACGAATCTTGTTTCACATAAGTTTGATGTTCACTTGTTGCCCTTACATAGGGCTGTAATGTCTAAATGAGACAAGATACTTGGGCTGGACTTGATCTCATGTGGTGCACAGGCCAAGCTCAAATGCTCAATATTATTCTGCAGCTAGTTAAGTTTTGAGTCAAGCTTGGGTTAAGCTCATGAATGCTATACTCAAGCTTGGATTAGAAGCTCATTCAAGATATTTTCTGAAATAATCAACACGAGCTCTAGCTTAGTAAGTGAGCTTGTTAATTTATCAAGATTCAAGTCAACTTTTGGCAGCTTAATACTTTGGCTTAGCTTCTTTACAGTCCTAGTCTACCCTTGTTTCCTTTGCAGCAATTGGGCTGCTTTACACTGATTTTGTATTTGGAATAATAAAAATTCTCATAATCCTACTTACACCTGAAGTTTCTTTATGGTGAGCAGATGAATCAACTACACGCTGCTCTTAATACTTCACTTAGCCAAGAGCATGTTCTTCAAGTTTCTCTTTGAACTCATCTTTGTGTAGCTTTACTTTTGCGTTGCTGCTTCTCTGCCATTTAATGCTGTCGTCTGCCATTTTATGTGTTTTTAATGCAGCATAGTATTTCTTTCTTATGCCTACTATTGTAGAATAAGCCATTATATTGCCCTGTTTAATAATTAATCAGCTGCTTTCATATGAAAAAAGATGACAAACTTGATGACTTTAGGACAAATGTCATATCATGTACTGATGCCATTTTATTTGCCATTGAAGACCTTCCAGTCCCATGATTTATCACAGTTGCCCTGGATTGGTCCAGTTCCTGGGGATATCGCAGAAGTTGAGGCTTTCTGTAGAATCTTTAGAGCTGCTGAACAGCTACATAATGCCCTAATGGACACGTTGTGCAATCCATTGACAGGAGAATGCAGTGTTTCCTATAATTTCCGGTCGGAGGATAAACCATTATTGGAAGATAAAATAGTGTCTGTTCTTGGTTGCATGGTATGTCTCCTTAACAAAGGAAAGGAGGATGTTCTTTCTGGAAGATCCTCCGTCTTGAGTTCATCTCGTGTTGCAGACGTAAACGTAATGGAGGATAAGCTTCCACCACTTGCCGTTTTCAGGGGTGAGATGAAAAGGTACTGTGAGAGCTTACATGTGGCTCTTGAAAACTATTTAATGCAGGATGATGATCGAAGCTTAAATGTATGGAGGAGATTACAAAGATTGAAGAATGTTTGTTTTGATTCTGGCTTTTCCCGTGGGGATGGTGATCCCTGCCATGCACTGTTTGCAAACTGGAATCGTGTTTATTTATCCACATCAAAAGAAGATATAGAATCCTTAGATTCTGAGGTTGCTTTTTGGAGGGGTAGCCAGGTAACTGAAGAAGGTCTGAAGTGGCTGATGGAAAATGGATTTAAAACCATTGTAGATCTCAGAGCAGAGACTGTAATGGATAAATTCTACGAAACAGTATTAGATGAAGCTATTTTGTCTGGAAAAGTTGAACTGGTCAAACTTCCTGTTGAAGTCAGGACTGCTCCTTCAATGGAGCAAGTTGAGAAGTTTGCAGCTTTAGTGTCAAATTTGAGCAAAAAGCCCATATATCTCCATAGTAAGGAAGGAGTTTGGAGAACTTCTGCCATGGCCTCTAGATGGAGGCAGTTAATGGTGCAATATGCATCACAGTTTGTCTCCCAGTACACAACTACTCAAAGTGACATCCCATCACAAGATGGAGGAACAATGGAAGAATTGAGCACCTCAAACTTAAAAGGTTCATGCTTTGGTGATGAAAATGGATTGCTTCCGGAAAAAAATGATATGATTAATAATTCCACTAGTGATATTCTCAGTCATGACTCTCCAGCTGCAGAAAACGAACATCATAACTTTACTGGTGCCTATTTTGGAGTTGTCTCTCACCAAGACACCACATCAATGACATCAGCTAACAATGATGATGTCAATCCCCTCAAGTCTCAGCTACCTCCTTCCAATGTTTTCTCTAGAAAAGAGATGTCCATATTTTTAAGAAATAAGATCTCACCTCCTACTTACATTAATTATCAACAGAGAAGATTGGAAACATTGTGTGCTCCAAGAGAGAATTATAATGAGGCACTTCAGAGAAGTGAAATCATTGTTTCAAACCCTGACTCGAGGCTTATGGAAGCAGGAAATTCAAATGGTTCAGCAAGTAAGAATCTTACTCCTCGAAGTCCTCCAGTTAGAAATGGGTCTTATCTATTTGATAATAATTGTATATCCTCTGGTTCCACCCTGAATAGATTTGACAGTGGGGAAAGGTATCCCACGAGTAGTATAGATGATCCTACAAATCTGAGTGATGATTTAGATAAGAATGTTAATTCTATCACAGAGAACCGAAGGAACAACAGTGTAGCCTCCACAGGTTCAGCTGATGATGGTTTGGAGCTGATTGAAGGAAATATGTGTGCATCAGCAACTGGTGTGGTGCGAGTGCAATCAAGAAAAAAAGCTGAGATGTTCTTAGTTCGAACAGACGGAATCTCTTGCAATAGAGAAAAGGTAACAGAGTCTTCCTTGGCCTTCACTCATCCGAGCACCCAACAGCAGATGCTTTTGTGGAAATCAACACCAAAGACTGTACTATTGTTGAAGAAGCTGGGCCAAGAACTAATGGAAGAAGCTGAAGAGGTAGCATAACAAGATCTTGTTACTGCACTTTGTCTAGAGCATAATTAATGCTTACTGTTTTGCTGATATTATCATTTCAAATTTCTTGGGCTTGATGCCGCAATCCATGAATGCATATAAGCAATATAAAGGAAGTTTAAGGTGTCTGTGTGCATGAAGGTTGGAAAGTATCCAAACAAAAGAAGATAAGCGAGAAAATTAATTGATTAATTAGAATGGTTCATCTAGCTTGATATTGAGTTCACCATTTTGTTTTGGTTTTGACATGTTACATGAAATGAATCTTATGTTAGATGGACTCTTCTAAATTTGTATAGTGCCCTTGTCAGACACTCGACACTTGAGTCAATATTTAATCTCACGGATACAAGAAAGTTAATATCATTGGCCTTTTTGTTTCTTGGGCAGTACCAAATACAAGTATGAATGACTGACTACACAGTGAATTATTCATAGTAGAGAATAAATTTCACCAAATATCATAAAAAATCATTATAAATAGATCCATGATGGCAAATAGTCGACATGCAACTTGAGGTCAGAATATGTGAATTTGCTAGAGATAAACTGAAGTCACAACTATTATACATTCCTGATACACGATGGCAAATATTTGGGTCATTTTGGGGGCCAATTGACATGCAACTTGATACCATTGTAGTAGCCATAGGCATATGCTATTTTCTATGTTTTTAAATTTCACTTTGAGCCCCCCATTTAGTAATCAGTTATAAGTTGAGTTTGGTTTGAAAATTCACAAAGTGATTAATTTCTTCCTTGAGAGGTTTTTAGGTTCATTTTTATCTAAGCCATCTAGCCTCTATATGGTTCAGTGGTTCACCGTGCTTTCCATTCTGCAGATTTTGAGTGTGATAAACAACCTGAGGCAAGCTTGCTTTGGTGGACTCTGACCATTCTTGTTCACTGTTAGGGGGAACAAGGAAGATCGATTGACCCCTGAATTGATTAGGTTCTTATTCTTAATGCTGTTTAGTGGACTACATATCACTTTTCAGATGTGAACCTGTACATTGGAGACAAAAAATTAAAAATAGGTTCCAAATAAAATGTTCTTGTTTCTGGAGGGATGTTGGTTTTGAATCCTTGAAAGTTTGGAGGATATTCTGAGATTCTTCTGATTCCTTCATCAGCAATTATGTGTATTTGTATAGTTATTCATATGTTTCATGTGTGGCCATTTTAAGAATATGCTCTGTATCCAAAGTGCAGGTTGCCTCTTTCTTGTATCACCAAGAGAAAATGAATGTTGTCGTTGAACCTGATGTACATGACATATTTGCGAGAATCCCAGGGTTTGGGTTCGTTCAGACCTTCTATAGTCAAGATACGAGGTATGGGAAATCATGGATTTAAAATTGTAAATTTGTTTGTTTATACATAAAAGACTTTACCTGATGTCCTTAACACAGTCATCTTCATGAGAGGGTTGACTTGGTGGCATGCTTGGGAGGGGATGGGGTTATACTGCATGCATCCAACTTATTCAGAGGTGCTGTTCCCCCTGTTGTATCATTTAATCTTGGATCCCTTGGATTTCTCACTTCCCATAAGGTATGCTGCGCAACCAGGCTTTTTAGATTTAATTTTTACCTCAAAATGAATGATTTTTCTTTTCACTCTCATCTTTCTTTTGGTACAGTTTGAAGATTATCGGCAGGACTTAAGACATGTTATCCGCGGGAACAACACACTTGATGGTGTTTATATAACTCTCCGAATGCGTCTCCGCTGTGAAATTTTTCGAAATGGTGAAGCTATGCCTGGGAAAGTATTTGATGTTCTCAATGAAGTTGTGGTTGATCGCGGATCTAATCCATATATTTCTAAAATTGAATGTTATGATCATGATTGCCTTATAACCAGGGTATGATCAAGGAAATCATTTCTTTCCATGATCTTTTGGAATAATCTTTAGTCGAAGTCTTACCTTTCAGAAAGGGAACTTGTGGTAGCACTATTTATGACAAATTCAATCTTTTCTAACCCAAAGCTGCACCAACCATTAATGCTACTTTTTTTTCTAATCTATAAATAGAAATAGCTTGACAATTTCTCTTATTTCAATATTTGTACTAATTTATCTTGTAGGTGCAAGGTGATGGAGTCATAGTTGCCACCCCTACTGGAAGTACAGCTTACTCTACTGCTGCAGGAGGTTCCATGGTAAGACTTCTTTGTTGAGTTTTAGACTCATTTTATTTAGGTTGTGTGTGGATCATAGATTTGGGTAGGGATTTAGAAAGAGAAAGAAGAAGACGAGAGAAATGGAGAAAAAAATTAGCTTATATTTCATTCACATTTCCCTTGCCTTTTCTTTCCCTTTCAAATCCCTATCTATGATCCAAACACAGCCTTAAAGTACTTGTAGTGTTTGTTCCTCGTGATTTTGAACATCATGAGTCAGCTTCCTTAGGTGAGCACTAGACATAGTACAATTTCTTCACCTTTTCTTTTTCTTTATTCATTTTGTGAAACTTTTGGGAGATTTATATGCTCCAGTGGACACACTCGGGTCTTTTTTGTACATATCCTATGTACAAGGGCCATGATTTCGTGGTGCCCTTCTCATACTAAAAGATTTACTTATGAAAAAGGGACATGAAGGAGCTGTCAAATGAACCCCCAAAAAGAATTGTTCTCCTTTGATTTGTTTGGCATAGATTGGGTGTTCCCCAAAAAGGGTAAGTGGGAGAATGAAAGGCTAATGAAGGGCTCTGGGGAAGCTTGCTTTTTCATTGATTCTATGAATAGTTTCACATCTAGATATTTTATAAGTCCTTATTTGCTTTTGTAAATAGGCTTTAATTGTATGATCCTATTCAATGAAAAAGTGAACCAGAATGATACTGAATTTATATTTTCAGCTGTAGAACAAAACAATACTTAAACTAGGCTCGGAAACTTGCTTTTTCCCATCATCTTGTCAGTAATTTATTTATTATGTTGGTCTTTATTTCTAAATAAAGGTATTTTATGTATCTAACAATGGATGATCTGACATACAGGTGCACCCAAATGTTCCCTGCATGCTGTTTACCCCAATCTGCCCACACTCCCTCTCATTTAGACCTGTCATACTTCCAGATTCTGCACGGCTTGAATTAAAGGTGAACTAATTTTCATATCTGGACAATCATTATTGACAACAACGACAACAAAAAGTAAAAAAGGAAAAAATGAAAAAAAATATAATCAAGTTGGTTTTTCTTCTGCATAAATATCAGAACTGAAACCCTGTCCATGTGTTCTTATTCTTACTGGCAACTTCTTGATGAATTGTCTTTCCGGCAGAAGTTCTATTTCTTTAATTTTTTCTCAACTTGGAAACATATTTTTATTGTGTTAGTGACTCAGTGATCATATTTTTGTCAATAATATCATCAATTACGGATTTTCTAAAAAATTCTCATGTTGCACAGATCCCTGAGGATGCAAGAAGCAATGCATGGGTCTCATTTGATGGAAAAAGAAGGCAACAACTCTCAAGAGGTGATTCGGTTCGGATATCAATGAGCCAGCATCCACTTCCAACAGTGAACAAGTCTGACCAAACGGGCGATTGGTTTCACAGTTTGATTCGATGCTTGAATTGGAACGAAAGACTGGATCAGAAGGCCCTCTGAAACCTCTTCGACCTGGTATAAAATTTGTATAAGTTATTGTACGGATTATAACTTGAAAGAATTACATCTTTAGGAAGATTAGATATATTATTCATTTCATCAAATTGGCATCCCACATAAGAATGTGGGGTTTGCCATTTCTTTCTTTCATTGTTCGCCTCCAATGACGAGTTTGTGCAAATAATGTCGGAAGTTGGGTCTGTATCCAATTTACCCCTTTCAAACCACCATATAATGACTAAACTTGGTGTAATTTTTTTATATTTCAGGGGTTATTGTATAACCACGTTTAAGTGCTAGTAAAGGTTTAATTTTGCACCTCTCATGGGTCTTGATAATTGTGTCAAGAGATTTATTGCTGTAGTTTGTTTTTATATATAAACATCCACCAGAATAAGGGTCCATTAAAATAAGAGGGGAAAAAACTGGTTTATAAATGGCATCACAAGGAGAGCACAATTTTATAAAGATTATATATATATATATAAGCGTTAATGGTAAAAAGTCTATTTCTACATTGGTCAGATGTTTAATCTTTTTTGGTGATATAAGGACACACATTAAAAAATCGTTAGAATAATTGTCGGTGTTAGAAAGTCGATGGAGAATTGGTTAGAAAAGTCATCGGAAAGTTGGCAGCACAGCTAGTGGCGGCAGTTGATGGTGGTGAGATGAATATATAAGTGGGTTTGGGCACTTCATTTGTCCGGAATATTTTCTTGCAAGTCTTTTTTTGATTACATTATCGATAATCCTCAAATCCCTCAATTTCCTTTTTGTAAAAAAGTTTGGAAGGCTTGTGCTCCCTTTAAGGTAAAGGTGTTCATGTGGGCCTTGGTTCATGGGGGAATTTTGACAAATGATACATTGCAGAAAAGGAGACCAAATCGTCTTTTAAATCCTCAGTGGTGCATTCTGTGTTGCAAGAGCGGGGAATCCGTGGATCATTTTTTTTGCATTGTCCAATAGCTTTGAATCTATGGCATAGATTGTTTGGCGTTGGAAATGGTATGTGGGTGGCCCCAAAAAGGAGTGTGCATATGCTCTTAATTGATTTTCATACATTTGGAGGATCGAAGAGAGCCAAAATTTTATGGACTTGCGCGGTCTTTGCAACTTTTTCGGTGCTATGGTGGGAGCGAAATCAGAGGTTGTTTGAAGATAAGTTTCGGGAGGTGGATTGTTTATGGGATCATGTTTGTCACTTATCTTCTTTTTGGGCGTCGGGAAACTCTTTATTTAAAGGAGTTCCACTCTTTTTGTTAGTTAGAGATTGGTTGGCGGTGTGTGCTTTGTAAGTTTTTGATTGTTTTTAGTCGGTTAAGGATTTTTTCCTGTTGTCTTTTCACTGTTTTGTATTCAGAGGATGCCTCATCCTCTTCTCTCCTTTTTCAGTTTTATTAATAAAGCTTTTGTTGTTGATCAAAAAAAAAAAAAAAAAAGATGAATATATAAGTGGCATTGGAACAAATAATTGGACAGATAGATGACACGTGTACAGATAGGTGATATTTAGACAAATATGTAAATTTTGAACAGAAAGGTGTTTCTTTTGAACAGATAATGTCTTTTTTAGCCTAAAAAGATTTAAGCTTGGCATTATTGGATCAAATATATATATATGTATATATATAAATGTACAAAGCCTGCCATAATTGGGATTTTCTTCTTGAAATTGACCATCTGAAATTACTCCCCCGCCTAGACCAAAATAAAAAGAGAAGGCAAACAGTAGTCAAACATTTTAAAAGAAACATATAAAAATTTAAAGGAATATATGAAGTATAGATGGATGTAGTTAGATAGACTAGCACCTTGTCATGTACTGACTCATTGGGATGTCAATTTTACATCAAGTACTTTATAAGTGTATTAGTTTGTGAGCGGTAAGACAGGTAAGGTAGCTCTCCATCGCATCACTTAGGTTGGTCATTGGGCATAATACACAGGGTATGCAATATCACTTGTGGAGCCGGCTTCTCGAGAGGATGACAAGTGCCTAGTTCGTGACAAGTGTTATCAGATATGATTGAGACAATACGTGGGACTTACACTAAGCACCTTGATTGTGGGGTACGTACCAAGGGTGGTGTCTGCGTGGGGCAGGTTTCCCATGGGTAGAGGAACAAATAAGCATGGAGGTAGGCAGAAAATGTTCCCCTGACGAGGGCGTCAGGAATTGACGGTGGTAGCATGTCACGTATAGACTCATTGGAGATGCGAGTTTTACACTAAGTACCTTGCAAGCATATTAATTTGTGAGCAGCAAGACAAACAGTGTAGATTCCTATCGCATCACCTGAGTTGGTCTTTGGATATAATACATGGGTATGTAATACTACTGGTGAAACCGACTTTTCTAAAGAATGACAAGCGCACAGTCCGTGACAACCTACCAACATATAAGAAACCGACTTGAGGCTGTTTTCTATTCTGGAAACTTGACTTCTGAACCCATTTGGGTTTTGTAGAAAATTGACTTCCTACTACCCTTGTTTTTCATTTCTGAGGCATCCATTAAGTGTTATGGTGGTACTGTATTACATAGACATTTTGCCCACTAAAAATCAAGCCCCTTATTAAAAAAAATGAAAAAGAAAAAGAAAAGCAAAATAGACCAAGAAAATACTCGTATAACAAAGCTGACCACGTGAAAACATTTTCAAAGACCTTTTGATGAAAGTATATTACATCAAACAATATTTTAATAATCCATCATCCACTACAAAAAATTTGATTTTTTGCGACAGCAAATACTCATTATGCCGTCTCAAAAAACTTTTAGCGACGGCAAACGGGAGGTCACAATAGAGGCGTTGCAAAAACTTTTTAGCGACGGCACCCTTTTTTTGCGACGGCATTTACTGTCACAAATAATGTGTAAAAATACAGACCTTTTTGCGACGACACTTTTTATCGTCGCCAAAAGTATTATTTGAGACGGTAGAAATTGCCGTTGCAAATTGTTTTTTTTTTTTGCGACGGCATATTTCTTTTTGCGACGGCATTGATTATGTCACAAAAAAAGGTTTTTGATTTTTTGCGACGGTGTGGTGCCGTCGCAAAAAATGCAATATTTATTAAAAATTATAAAATACCTGTTTTTTGCGACGGTTTGGTGCCGTCGCAAAAAAAAAAAAAAAAAAAACTAAAAAACCTCCTGTAAATTAATTAAAAATATTAAAATTACTTGTATTCAATGAAAAATAATTTAAAAAAAAAAACCAAAAATTGCATAATAATATAAAAATTCCTCTATAGAAGTAATAATTTCTCCATAATAAACATATTCTTGGATTCATAACTATACATTAACAAAATTAACCCAATACATAATGTTCCATAATACATATATAATGTTTGAATACATAATGTTATTCATAATTCAAAATAACATAAATCAAAATTAAAAATTTTCCTCAATATTCTCCGTAGTACAAAAACAAAAATTAATGGCATTCTTTACAGGCATGAAATCCACAAGAAGCAAACTCCTACTCCGGAAATATCTGGAAAAAAAATAAAAATAATTAATGACAATATAATTATGTGTTAATTATGTGTTAAAAAGAAAATTTTCAACAAGAAAATAATTCAGAATGTAAAGAAATATTTTGAATGAAGCAAACTAAAGAGGCTAGTGCCATGACCTCTTTGTTTTGATGAACTATATATTTTCTAAATATATTTTCTGGACAAAAGGCTCCATTTATATGTAGCCTATAAATCTACTTGAAATGTGAAAAAATAGATCAAGCCTCTTCAAAAGCTTCACAAAATCTCTTACACATACTTTCTTCTCCTCAACGAAAATTTCCCTGAAATATTTTGAAGCAAAAACAACAGAGGGTTTAGGGGTTAGAGTGAGTAATCCGCAGGTGACATGAATCAAAGCTTCAGTTTACTCAAATGCACCAGTGAAACTTAAGATCCCAGTATTACCAGTGAGAAGTGGCATAGGAAGCCTAAGGGACAAGCGTACCTCAAAAGAGTACGCTCTCATAGCTGCTAACTGAGAACCATATTGGATTACTTGAGAAATGCCATCCTATAGTGAAATCAATCAGATTGTTCGGTAAGCCAAGTTACCAATTCATGTAGGAGAGGTCAAGTTCATCCAAGTCAGATTTTAACATAGAACATAAAATAGGTTAGCAAACCACCACCACCCAAAAAAAAAAAAAAAAAAAAAAAAAAAACTATATTCATTATTTGTTGACGTTCTTACTAAAAATCGTTTGACAAAAATTGACTTCTTGTCAGGGTCTCTGGCTCTAGGTTTCAGTCTGTTAGAAGCTTAGTGGAAAGCCTGCATCTCAACCTGCTTCTCTGGCTCTACAGGCATTAACTTCTTTCATTAGCTATTAGCGTCATTTAATAATATAATTCAAGGAGAAACTCTACTTGATCATTGTTCCCTACAAAAGTGAGGAAGGCTGAACAAGAAGCACTAAAATAAATGGTATAGTAGCATAAACACAAGGTAAACTACTTTATGGAATCTCTACAATCTTCTGTCTCTGTTTTGTAGCATTTACAATGCATCATGTTACAATAAGAGGATAATCCAGTCATGAAATTCTGCAGTAATTAGCATCACAAAAAAACCACTACCCCATTTGACTTTTTCCTTTCTTAGTTAAAAAATGGAAATTATTTTGTAAATCAAAACCAAATATTGCCCTTCTTGAAGTTTGAAGGGAATTTCCTTGTTGAATTTCGGATCACTCACCTGTAGATGATGCTATGCCTGAAAGACTACCACAAGCAAGACTGACCAGGACATTGGAGTCATCGGGCCTAAGGTCAACAAAAGGAGTGTAAAAAAGATGCATGAATAATTCAGCACCAAAAAAAAAAAAGAAAAGAAAATGGAAATATAGAAACAGTCCATAATTGTTATGTTATTTTAAATTTAAAATCTTCCTTAACTGTTTATGATAAATGAAGGAAATAATTCATAAAGCTAATAAGAATAATAAGTTATAAAACAAATAAGTCCCAAAAGTAAGCACACAAATGTGTGTTTGAGTGCCATGTGAACATATGCAATATGCAAGGGTCCATTATCTATGCAAAGGAAGAATAAACTAAAATTTCCCAAAAGCATCATTTGCTGCCAGTGTACATATCAAGTACAGTTTGAAGAATTGGTTAATGTCACACCCCAAGTAACCTACTGGCCAAACAACTTGCACGGAGTGGGTATACCAAGTTACCAACATGGCCCAAACGCTTAAGCCCAAGTAATGTACCAAATTAAGCTTTCATATTTTATCAAAGGGAGATGCAAGATATCATAGTTATACACATACAAAACGGACAGTTTTCTAATGAAATATCACTGCTCGAACTGAAATTCTAGCATACATGGCGTGAAATTGTATTAGGTGAGATTTACCATGATAAATAAAAGTGGAA
Organism: Camellia sinensis; assembly: GCF_055761805.1. Lineage (NCBI taxonomy): Eukaryota > Viridiplantae > Streptophyta > Magnoliopsida > Ericales > Theaceae > Camellia > Camellia sinensis. Next base: position 151,066,953 of record NC_138963.1, read on the forward strand.
GAATACAACATACAAAAGGAACATACTTATAATTTATAAGATACCATAAATGAAACATTTCAATTGTTTTAATAATCCAATGCTTGTTAATGGAAATACCATTAGCACTTGTTATTTGTGGGCCTGGAACATGATCATGATGCAGTCTCTAATTCGTCAAGATCAAGAATTTAAATTCTTGTAGTTAAACTTGTTCAAAAAATTTAGTGAAGTGATGGTGTGTTAGTTATGCAATAGTGTCATTGAAAACCTTTTCAGGAGAGCGAAAAAGTTAACAAGGAATACAAATGCTAGAAAGAAATTAGTTCAGAGCTTGTACTCGTCAGCGCGTTGAAAATCCACTTCCTTGAATGGAAATTGTTCTGGCCATTCCACATTCTTCAACACCTTAAAAATTGATGAAATTAAAGAAGTTCAATAACAAGCGACCACAATAATGAATTAGAAAGAAGTTGGGCCACTAAAAGATTTAGTGGCGTGAAACAAAATAATCTGAAATCTAATTGGTATGATAAAATATAAAATTGGATCACAAATTCTAAATTCCAACTGATTATTGGCATGAAAATCTCAAGTTAGTCTATGTATTCTCCAATTTTGCTTCCATCAGGGAAGAAACTAAAATTTTCATATTACAAATACCATTTGAAAGTTGTAACTGTCATTCCCAAATCCTGACATCATGAGTAAACAACACATCAAATTCCAAAACCAAAAACAAGGAATTTGATTTTCTTTTGCTTTACCATCGACCCATTATCATAAACCTCAAAATTTGATAAACACAGCAGGTAAACACAGTTAATCAAATTCAACAAACCCCAGCAAGGATGACACTTTTTTTGAGAAATACTTTGAATTTTGATTTTAATCTTGTTTCTTTACAGTTCAATACAAAATGGAAATACTTCAGATGTTCCTATGGCAACAAAAAGGAACAAGAACACTTTGAGAAGAACGTAATAATAAATGTCAAGAGATACATATATCTGGAATTGTTTAGTCACACATCAACAAGTTGGAGCTGGGCACTCACCCCTGAAGCTCAAAAAAACAAGATAATGACAAGCCAACCAAAGTGTGCTATACGAACAACAAAGAAGGCAGAACATTGACTAAAACAACTTAGAAAAGAGATTCTAAGTACAGATTCTGTTTCTTCAATTCTGAGATACACTACTTGCCCTTGGCTATTTTTGAACAAGAAAATATTTCATATGCTAAAAACTATTTTCAAGGAACTCAATCTTTTATATGCAACAAAGAAATTTTGGGAGGGGGGGGGGGGGAGGAGGTGTTAGGGGGAATGTATATAGAGTTAAATACCATAGCAAGATGGCATAGATCGAGTACTAGGCAAACAATGTAGTAGTTGGTTCATAATTTCCAGAAAACAACAAATTATTCTTATGTTAAGAAATCAAGCTGGAAAAGAATAGAATAAAATTACAGATAGCTGAACCCTGTTTGGTTTTTTCAAGCGCTATGATATGTTTTTAACTCCTCACTAGTTCAGCCTAGCATAAGAAACAAAGGTAACTAAATTAACTAAATTGAAAAACAAAAGCCTCCACTTAATTGAATAACAAACATTATTGGATTTAATTATATCAGAAAGGGAAAAAATGGAACACTCATATTGATCAGCAATCAGTGGCTTATAATGACCAGTAACTAAAGGATCTTTTACAAATTCTTAGTCACCCTCATATCAGTGGCTTATGTATCAAACAAAGGGTTAGAAATCAAAGAAATAAAATACCTCATAAAATACTTATGCTCCATTTGGTTCACTGGAATGAAATTGAATGGTCATTCCTTAAAATTTCCTATGGAATGATCCTCCCTTTACAATGGTGAGTAATGATTCCATTTGCAATGTAATTTTCATTATTTTTTTAGTCAACTAAACATAGAAATGAACATTTTGATGGAATGATCATTCCATTTCCACTCAATTCAAGTGAACCAAACACTACCTTATAGTGACTAATTGTCAAAGCAAACTCATTCATTTTCTTAACAGTAAGAAGACTACAAGGTGACACTGGTCCACAGCCACTTCATCTGTGTTATAGAAATCACACATTTTTACAAGGTAAATAATAATAATAATAATAATGTTAAGCAATAGTCTAGCATTAACATAACAAGTTTTGAAACACACAATTCTCCAACCAAAACCCACAAACTTTTTAATGCCAACCTATTCAAAACCTTTTAAAGTCAACAGTACGCCCACTTCTTGAAATGATTTCCTAAACCCCAAATTGGACTAATTTTATTCTATTTTGATTCATTTCTTCTTCCCCCATAGAATTTAGAGAGCCCATTAGACCATTTTCACAAACACACTCAATTCCAATCCAGAAGTAATCAAACGAAATAAAATCAAATAGTTTCAGAATACAAATCGCATCCAATCCAATTTGTTTCACATAGAGAGAGAGAGAGAGAGAGAGAGAGAGAGAGCTTCTGAAAGAAGGATGTTTGCGATGCTTTTCACCGGACCCATTGCCCTCCGAACTACCCTTGGAGTCCTCTTGCTGCCGCTTTTGCGACATTACCGATGCTCGCAGAAAACAACCACCACCACTAATAAGCTACTATGGCTATGGCTATGGCTATGGCGATGGCGGTGGGGACAACATAGAGATATAGAGGAACCATTTCAACCCAGTCGATAGAGGAACCGACTGGAATGAGAGAGTCGAAAAAAGAATTAAAAGAAGCGTACTGTCTCGCTGCCGAATTAGTCTTGCCGTTGCTGAACTAGTCTCACCGTCGATTGAAACCCTTCTCCTTCAACCCCAGTCTCTCTTCAAACCCTCTATCTTCTCTCTCTCAGAATAAGGTTTGCTCACTGTTTTGAAACAGTGTTGTGAAATTAAGGGCTCTACAAACCTGAAAGGAAATGAAAAAAAAAAGGGGAAAAGGCAGAGGAAAAAAAAGGGGGGAAATTAAGTTTGGGCGGGCCGTCAGGTGAGTCAGTGAAAAAATAAGGAAATTTGTTTTATTTTTATTTTAATGATTTTTTTTTATTTGGTAGAAGCAGGGGTAATATTTTAATGAAAATATTTTCTGTTAAAATAAAGTTAATTTTTTATGGTCAATAAAAAATATTTTTTTGTGACCCATTTTTTTTTGTTATTAAAAATCAAGAGCTAATTTTTTGTGGTAGAGAAGAGGGAGCGGCAATAGTAGTGAAGGTGGTGGATAAGAGGTGATGGTGGTGGTGGTGGTGATAGCAAAGGAGATTAGTGGTGAAGTTGTGGTAGTGGTAGAGGAAATGGAGTGGCGGTGGTAGAGAAGAGGTAATAGTAGTAGTAGTAGTAGTAGTGGTGGTGGTGGTGGTAGCAGTGGTGGTAGTGGTAGTGGAGTGGTAGCGATGGTGGTAGTAATGGTAGTCATAGAGGTGGAATAACAATAGTGGTAATAATGGTGGTAGTGGAATGACATTTGCAGTAGTGGTAAAGGTGGTAGAAGAGATGGGTGGTGAGAGAGAGATGAGTGAGAGACAGATAGAGAGAGATAGAGTGATGAGCGAGAATGGTCGCTAAAAGTGCATTTTCTTGTAGTGGAGAGCTTGGTAAATAGAGAAGAGGGAAGGGAGAGAGTGAGTAAGGTGAACATAATGGGGGGAGACAGATAGATAGATACAGAGAGAGAAAGAGAGAGAGAAGAGTGATGAGTGAAAGAGAGACATAGAGAGAAAGAGATATAGAGAGAGAGAGACAGAGAGAGAAAGAGATAAAGAGAGAGGCAGACAGAAAAAGAGAGAGAAACAAGAGATGCACGAGAGATAGACAGAGAGAGAGAGAGAGAGAGAGAGAAAGAGAGTGAAAAGAGATGATCGAGAGAAAGAGAGAGAGAAACACACACACACAGAGATAGAGTGATGAGCGAGAGAGAGACAAAATGGTCGCAAAAAGTGCATGTTCTTGTAGTGTCTCAATAAATCGAAAAGGAGCTCAGTAAATAGAGAACAGGGGAATGAGAGAGTGAGCAAGGCGAACACAATGAAGGAGAGAGAGATAGACAGACAAATAGACAAGCAGACAGAGAGAGAGAAGAGTGATGAGTGAGAGAGAGTAAGAGACAGAGAGAGAAAGAGAGAGACAGACAGAAAAATAGAGAGAAACAAGAGATGAGCGAGAGATAGACAAAAATAGAGAGAAAGAGAGAAAAAAGAGATAATTGAGAGAGAGATATAGAAAAAGAAAAAGAAAGAGATAGAGAGAAAAGAGATAAGTGAGAGAGACAGAGAAAGAGAGATAGAGAGATGAGCGAGAGAGACAAAGAGAGAAAAGAGATGAGAGAGATAGAGAGATGAGCGAGAGAGAGAAGACAGATGAGAGAGAGAGAGAGGGGGGCAGGCAGGCAAGCAGAGAAAGAAAAATGATGAGTGAAAGAGAGAAAGAGAAGAGACAGAGAGATATGAAGATGAAGAAATGGGTGAAGAAAGAAATGTTATATCAAAAGAGTAAGATGATGTCGTTTTTTTTACTTTTTTTTTTACGATAGAAAAATACCGTTGCATTTATTCAAACAATTTTGTGACTGTATATTTATGAAGTTGTCTCAAAGATACAATATATTTTTTTTTACTTTTTTTTTTGGCAACGGTACCTATTACAGTTGCAAAAAACTCACATTTTTTTTTTACAACGACAGTTGGTGCTGTCGCAAAAACTCTATTTTTTTCGCGACAGCAAAAGAGAGAGACAAAAAAAAAAAAAGAGAGAAACAAGAGATAAGCGAGAGATAGACAAAGAGAGAGAAAGAGAGCGAAAAGGGATGATCGACAGAAAGACATAGAAAAAGAGAGAGACAGAGAGAGAAGGAAGATGAGTAAGAGAGACAGAGAGAGAGATAGAGAGAAGAGAATTGAGCGAGAGAGATAGAGAAAGAAGAGAGATGAGAGAGATAGAGAGAAGAGAGATGAAAGAGATAGAGAGATGAGCGAGAGAGAAAGAAAGAAAGAGAGAGAGAGACAGAGACAGAGACAAAGACTGATAGACAGAGAAAAGTGATGAGTGAGAGAGAGAAGAGAGAGAGAGACAAAGAGAGAAAGAGAGAGAGTAAGAGACAGAAAAAGAGACAAAGAGAGAAGAGAGAAGATAGATGAATGAGAGAGACAGAGAGAGATAGAGAGAATAGAGATGAGCGAGAGAGATATAGAGAGAAGAGAGATGAGAGAGATAGAAAGAAGAGAGATGAACGAGAGAGATACAGAGAAGAGAGATGAGCGAAAGAGACAGAGAGAGAAAAGAGATGAAAGAAGAGATAGATGAGTGAGAGACACAGACAGAGAAAGAGAGACATATAGAAAGACAGACAGAGAGAGAAGAGTGATGAGTGAGAGAGAGAAATAGAAGAGAGAGAGGAAGATGAAAAAATAAGTGAAAAGAGGTAGACATAGAAAGAGAGAGAAAAAGAGCGAAAAGAGATAAACGAGAGAGAGACAAAGAGAGATGAGCGAGAGAACGAAAGAGATAAAGAGAAGAGAGAGAGAAGAGAGACAGAGAGAGAAGAGAGCCGAGAGAGATAGAGACAGACAGACAGACGGACAGAGAAGAATGATGAGTGAGAGAGAGAAAGAGAAGAGAGACAGAGGCACAGAGAGAAAGAGAGAGACAAACAGACAGACAGAGAAGAGTGATGCGTGAGAGAGAGAAAGAGAAGAGAGACAGAGACACAGACACAGAGAGAAAGAGAGAGACAGACAGACAAAAAAGAGTGATGAGTGAAGGGGAGAAAGAGAAGAGAGACAGAGACAGAGACACAGAGAGAAAGAGAGAGACAGACAAATAGAGAAGAGTGATGAGTAAGAGAGAGAAAGAGAAGAGAGACAGAGACAGAGATAGAGAGACAGGAAGATGAAAAAATGGGTGAAAAGAGAAATATTATATCAAAAGAGTACGACGACGTCATTTTTTTTTTTTTTTTTTGTGTGACAAAAAAATACCGTTGCATTTATTTAAACTATTTTATGACTATATATATATGAAGGCATCTCAAAGCCACAATATATATATATATATATATATATTTTACTCTTTTTTTTTTTATTTTTTTTTTTTACAACGGTACTTATTACCGTCGCAAAAAACTTTTTTTTTTTTCTTTTTGCGACTGCAACTGGTGCCGTCGCAAAAACTCTATTTTTTTGCGACAACAATCTCTGTCGTCGCAAATACTCTATTTTTTTTTTTTGCGACAATATTTTCTGTCGTCGCAAATACTCTATTTTTTTGCGACTGCAAGTTGTGTCGTCGCAAAAAGTCATATTTTTTGTGACGGCAAGTTGTGCCGTCTCAAAAAGTCACATTTTTTTGCGACGGCAAGTTGTACCGTCTCAAAAAAGTCACATTATTTGCGACGGCATTGCGACGACAAATGTGCCGTCGCAAAAAGTTCCATCTCTTATGCCCACTTTTCTTGTAGAGATCAAGTAGTCAAATGACATGGTTATGAAAGTTCACCGAGTCGAGTCTAGTCTAATCTGAATTTTTGTTTCCTCTGGCTCCATTCCTACTACTTCGTTCATGGTTGGCCTTTCACTGCCTTTCACTCTTAAGCGTCCTTCTCTACTAAAATAGCAACTTTCTTAATCTTAATGTGGTCAGCCTTTGCGTAATCCATCAACGATTTCAAATAAGAGATCCTCTTTCTTGAGGAAAGAAAAAGTATCTAACTACATTTCTTTCCTCTTTATGCCTATCAAAAGATAGTGCCTTCTTACCCATCCGTAACTCCACTAGGACCGCCCCAAAACTATAAGCTTCACTCTTTATACGAAGTGGTTTAATTGAATTGTCTAGGACCAAGTGAAAATCCAGAGTTGGATACTTTCTGTGTACTTCTATCAAAAGAGGATACTACACCTAAGGGTTGTGTTTTCGTTGATTTTAATTAATTAATTTATTTTTTTGAAAATGAAACCAATTAAATTTAAAGCACCCATTGTTTTCATTTATGTGCGGAAACAAAATTTTGAAATTGCTAAAACAACTTTTTACGGTTTCCTAAGAAGTGGGGTTTTTTAAATGACAAAAAAATTCCCAAAAATATGTTTTCGAAAAAGTTCTCAAGCTAGTTTGTGTCTTTTTCATAAAATGAATACAAAAAAAACAGAAAACGAAAACACAATTAAACAGTAAATTTTAGAAGGAAGTACCGTAATACTTTCACTTCTTTTCCATTTTCACTTCCATTCAAGGAAATGATGAGAAGTACAGTTTACATGTGCTAATGTACAAAGCAAACCTCAACAAGAAGTTCAATTAAAAGCACTCAAAACAACACACAAAGTCCTAACCACTTAAGCTTTAAGCTAGCTCATGATAAGCTATATATAGCAGCTCAATATCCATTCTTGATGATATATCAATCACATAATCACACGGCCTTCACAGCGAGGAACCTTGGTTCCTTAGGAAGGAACTTCTGCTCAGCATAGACTGACATGTAGTCCCCAAACACATACTTCGGATAAGCAACTTCTTCATCCTCTTCATGGTTCACCTTTTCCATAACTAGTTCTTTTGCAGGAGCTATGGTTGCGTCGAGCGACGGATTGTAGAACGAAGCAATCGACCTTCTGTTCCCATCCAGTTTGGTCAAAACCCTGTGCCAAACACTCTTGTACCTCCCATTGCTCAACACCTCGATCTGGTCACCAGTGTTGATGACAATGGAATTGGGCATTGGTTGGACATCAATCCATTGTCCATCTTTGAGGATCTGAAGTCCTCCAACTTTGTCGTCTTGATAGAGTAAGATGACACCTCCGGCATCGGTGTGGGCCCGAAGTCCGATCACCTTGTCGGGATGAGGACATGGTGGGTAATGGCTGACCTTGGTGCCAAAGAAGGCTTTTTCACCATCTCCACCGTTGAATGCTTTCTTGATGTATCCCTTTGGCAAGCCCAAGTTCTCATCCATGGCTTCCATCACTTTCTCGCCCAGTTTCCTCAACTTAGATCGGTATTCTGTCATCGTTTCCCTGTCATCAAGTTCACAAGTTAGACCATATTATTAAACACGGTGAGCGTTTTGAAAGTACTCTGTTAGATTACCACTGGTCTTAAAAACTTAATCTGTTAAAAAATAGACTTAATTATACATATCAAATTAATACTCTCCTCACATATGATCTCGTTTGGCACATGGATTGACAAACAAATTGAGTGAACAAAATACATAAAGATAAATAAAATAAAATTAAGTGCATAATAATAAAGATTAGAAGGGTAAAAAGACTTGAATTTTGGTCTTGAACCTTCTCAGAACCAGAAGTTTAATACCATATTAAATAATCAATAACTAATTTGGAGAGCAATAGATCTGGTATTAGTAGTGATAGACCATATTCTTTTTTCTTTTCTTTTGTTTTAATATTATATATAAAATAAACAATTTTTTTTACTATACAAAGATAATGATTCTCACGTGTATTTATTAATGTGAGTTGTATTACATTTGTGTTGTGTATTTATTAATGTGAGTTGTATTACATTTGTGTTGAGTGATAAGAAAATGTTATAAGAAATCTGTTTATGTAAATCATTACTCAATTTAAAATTTAGATTACATCTTTTTATGCTTTGCTTGGTTGCTGATAAAATTAGGTTATTCTTGAGTCTCTTCCGACTTTTTCTATATTTTCTCAGTAACCAAACAAGAGTACTCATAATTCATAGCAACTGGAAGACAAATCGAGAACAAGAATGATAGGTGAATTTGCTTACTTGAATCGCGGAGTCTTTAGTATTGGCCACTCCTTATCATCAGAGAGGAGGAAAACATCCTCCCAATCCACATTCTCCAACTTGTCGCCACTCTTCTTGTCCATCAAATCATTCAACATCTTCACTGGTTCTGAGTTCTTGAAACCTTCTTCTCTATCTTTCTCAAAGCATTCAGAGCACACTTTCTTCACCCTCTCAAGGAGCTCCTCTGGTATCCCATGGTTCACCAACTGTGTTTCATACCATATTGGAATAAATACTAATTATAATTTATAACCAAGTTTTTAAATAATGGTATGGAAATCGGTATAAATTATGGCGTAGTGTGATCAGGAGTATCAAATGATACGAATCAGGAATCGGATGAAGGATTGTGAATTTTCAAAATAATTAGTCACAAACTTTATATATATAGTAGCTGATCAAGCTGTGTTAGGTGTGGATCAGCTATGAACAAGTAGTAGCAGCATAGCTATTGAAAATCAAGTGATGAGTTGTAAGTTTTTAAAATAATTAGCACAATTTTTTAAAATTTTTTGGTAGCAGTCGAGCTAGCTGTATGAACTATAAATCAATTATGAACCAATACTGAATTGGTTCATCTATACAAACGATTTTTAAAATCTTGTTTATAATTAAGTGTACTTCAAATGTAGAATCACATAAAAATACCAAGCAGTGTGAATAAAAAATTGAACTGTTATCATAGGAAAACAAAAATACTTGCACAGAAATAGATCACACTCGTGAATCCACCGTGAGACCCACAAGGTTCACATCTTTTGAGTGTTCGCGATCCATTTTCGTACACGTAGAAGTGTTTCATATCTATTGTTTGATATGCCAAGACAAGAGAAGGATGATTCTTGGTGGGTATCTGCTCATGAACATATGATGTGAAGAACAAAGGTGCAGTGCAGTGTATACCGTTGATCACCATTCAAACAAGGGGATCGAACGGTCATGATGATGAAAATTCCACAAATCCCACCAATCTTTTAACATCCTTTTGCATGTTATCATTAGCTAATAGAGAATTTATCAAAGATATGTCATCAGAAAATACCTGAAAGAATCCCCATTCTTCGCACGCATTAGCGATCTGAGCCATTGTCTTGGCCCTCTCTTCTCCATTGAGTTTCGAGAAATCAATCACTGGATTTGCCATTGAAATGAGCAACTGACTTAGAGAGAGAGAGAGAGAGAGGCTTTTTGTAATGCCTTTGCTTGCTGGGGTTGTAGTGGTGAAGATGGTGTCTGATGTCTTAGCCTATTTATAGCCATTTTCTTCCTTCCCGCTATCTTTATTATGTCAACTCTATATATTTTAATCTCTTTGTTTCTTGTTAGGAAAAAAAAAAAAATAAAAAAAAAAAAATAAAGAAATCTTTGTGTTAGGAATTTTATTAATATACAGTGGCGGTTAGGGGTAAGTGGTCAAGGTGTTGGACGGTGACCTTAATTATATTAACTAACTAATTATAACTTACAAAACAAATTTCAAATGTCAATGTTTTGAGTGTATTGCTAACCCACAACACAAGCTTTACTCCTTTTAGGTGATGCATCTCATTTTCTTTTGTTTTAAAACAGTGTTACTAATACAAAAACCACACATAAAATGATACTTATAATTTTATATTTTATAATTATGTGCGTGTTTGTGACACATTCAGTATATTACATTAGATTTGAGCATCCATTTCATCAAGAACATTAAACCTTGATCCTCTCCCGCCAATGGACCTCATGGACTTCGTTTACACCACCTGAGAAGGTGACAATTATGTTGGACAATTTTTATTATATTTGAAAAATAAATTCTGTTTGTGTACTTAACAACAAACAGAGTACAGAAGAAATAAAAGAAAATGAGAGAATTTGTTTGATTACAAAAATCAAAACAGAAAAATAAAATAAAATAAATAAAAATAGATTTTTATTTTGTTACAAAAACAAAATTAAAATCTGATTTAAATAAATAATAAACCAGAAAATAAATTAACAACTTACTCGATTAATTTCTTGAACAAATTTTTGATCAAGTCCAATGTTTAACACTGTGTCCTTAAGACAGATTCGTCCTCTCCATGGTGCTTTCAGATTTTCAGACGTCTATCTCACAGGATAAAATGATCAACAATGAATAAATGCAGCACTACAATTTATTCGCACAACGAACACACTTTGTGTTTACACTCTTTCTCACAGAAAATTAGATGCAGCAAAATGCAGAGAGCAGTAACAGATTTACGGACGAAAATTAGAGTGAAAATCAAATGAGGGACTTGTCTTATTTGTAGATGTAGTGGCACTCTTTTATTTTGAATTGAACGGGTAGCATACCTGTTTGAACAGGTACTGAACCTATTGAGTTTGAATTTGGATTGTTTGGGTTCAAATTTAAATTCGGACAGATAAAAATTGTATTTGAATTGATTCGAATCTGTACAGAATTTCAGATCTGTTTGTGCAGAAACCATGAAGAGGTGCAAAAATTGAATTTGAATTTTCCAATTGAAATTTAAATTCAAATAGTCAGAATTTATTTTCCAAAGATAAAAAATAAATTCAAATGTTTTTAGCACAAAAAGATTAGTATTGGGCTGGACAAGCCCAACCCAACTACACACCCGCGCCCAAGCCCAACCCAGTCCAGCTCGCCCGATCGACTGGATGGACGGTGCGCGCGTATGTTTATTTTGGGTCCAATCGGTCTAACCCATTTTGCCTATAACCTCCATCTCTACAAAACTCGGGTGCCCTTTGGGGCCTACCCCAAGTTCCAATCTCATGCCTTATAAACCCACTCAAAGTTTTCTACCAAATCAATGTGGGACAAGCCATTTTTCAAACCTTAAGGAATTTTTACCAAAAACTCCATTTTCATGGAGCTTACTTTGGTTTCAATTTCTCATTCACCCGATAATGGTTTTGAGCAATATACCACGTGAATCACAACGCAGCATAGAACGCGTTACCACTTAGATCCGCCAACTTTGGCGCACGAGTCCCGCCTAAAAATTAGACCAAAGTTTAGGAAAAATTCTATTTTTCCAGAATTTCCAAAACCATTTCTAACAATCCCCCACATGAATGAAATTTGATGACAACGGAAATGCAACAATATACAGAATTTGTCGAAAGAGTATAAATCGAAAATATTTTGCATCATGATAGGTAGCTTTCGGCCTTGAACTTTCCCTAGTGATAACTTATCGGACTTACTAGCTAACCAATGGACGCGATGCCTTGAATTGTTCAACCGTTTATGTAAGCCAAGACAATAGATTTCACACAAAATATCTTCTGACACATCGTGGTTCTCACGGCTGTGTTCATTTTGGCCTTGAACGCTCCTGGTTTTTATGAGTGCTTCTAGAGAATTTAGCCTTTTCATTCTCATAAAACCAGCCCCAATTCGACACTCATATAGGTGATTCTTATTGTAAGTATCTCCTTACACTCGTCTTGATTTTTATGCCTAAACCAAGATATAAGTAATCATTAAAAGCTAAGCTTATCCTTAGACCTCTGCATACAATAGATGTTGTAGATATCACTCTCACCATATGAATGGGTAGAAAATTTTAGTCTCTTGTTGATTTCTGGCAAGCCATACAGAACTTAGTTGTCCCTTTAAACTTAGTTCTTGAGATCTCTAGTCATATAAGTAGGGTTACCATTATGATGACTCTTATGCAATAGGTTTTAATCCCATCCCCTTCCATGAATTATACACTTACTCTTTTGTCAAACCTTTTGTTAACAGATCCGTAATATTCTCTTTAGATTTTATATAATCTATTGAGATTATTCCATTTGAGAGCAATTGCCTTACGGTATTATGTCAACGACGAATATGTCGTGACTTACCATTATACATATGACTTTGTGCCCTGCTTACTGCAGATTGACTATCACAATGAATGCAAATAGCTGGCACAGGTTTTGGCCACATTGGATTGTCTTCTAAGAAGTAGCGAAGCCATTCTGCTTCTTTTCCTACTTCGTCTAAAGCAATGAACTCAGATTCCATTGTGGATCGTGCGATGCATGTTTGTTTCGTGGATTTCCAAGAAACAACAGCGCCTCCCAGAGTAAAGACATATCTACTAATAGATTTTGAATCTTTAGTATCCGATATCCAATTGGCATCACAATAACCTTCGAGTACTGCTGGATATCGAGTAAAGTTCAAACTATAATCACGGGTAAATCTTAGATATCTAAGAACTCGAATGATCGCTTTCCAATGGTTTTCTTCGCGGTTGCTAGTGTACCTAATCAATTTATTGACTACATAAGTTATGTCAGGATGAGTACAATTCGTTAGGTACATTAGGCTTCCAATAATTTGGGAGTATTTTAACTAAGACATCGCATCACTTTTATTTTTTGATAAATAAAGATTGATATTTACAGGTATTCTAGCTACATTCATATCATCATTGATAAATTTATCAAGAATTTTCTCAATATAATGTGATTGAGATAATGTATATCCGTCAGATGTTTTAGTAATTTTCATTTCTAATATAACATCTGCGACTCTCGTATCTTTCATATCGAATCTTCTATTAAGCATTTGCTTAGTTGATTTGATCATATTTGACTGCTTTCAATGATAAGCATGTCATCCACATAAAGACAAACTATGACATATCCTTGGTCAGTGTTTTTAACATAAATACACTTATCACATTCATTTATCTTAAACCCATTAGTAAGCATAGCATAATCAAATTTTTTATGCCATTGCTTAGGTGCTTGTTTTAATCCATAAAGAGATTTTACAAGCCGACAAACTTTCTTTTCTTGCTCCGGTACTACAAACCCTTCAGGTTGCTCCATATAGATCTCTTCATTTAAATCACCGTTTAAGAAAGTTGTCTTAACATCCATTTGATGTATTTCTAAATTATACAACGCTACTATAGCAATAAGCATGTGGATAGATGTTATTCTTGTCACAAGAGAATATGTGTCAAAATAATACAGACCTTCCTTTTGCCTGTAACCTTTTACTACAAGTCTTGCTTTATACTTATCTATTAAGCCATTTACTTTTATTTTTCTCTTGAATATCCACTTATATCCAAGAGATTTAGAACCAACTGGAAGATCCACCAATTCCCAAGTATGATTTTGCATAATGGATTCAATTTCATTATTAACAGCCTCTTTTTCACAAAGGTGCTTCAGGACCTATCATTGCTTCCTTGAAGCTTTGAGGTTCATTTTCTAACAGGTATGTCAGAAAATCTGGACCGAAGGATTTTGATGTTCTTGCTCTCTTACTTTGTCTTGGTTCATCATCAGTTAAATCCTGTTGGTCAAGACCATTACTAGCCTCTTGTATTTGATTGTCATTAGTCTCTTAACTTTGCGTATAATCATAAGTTCTTTTCTGTGAATTTAATTCCTGTCCTTTCTTGTAAGGAAAGACATGTTCAAAAAACATAGCATTCCTTGACTCTATAATAGTGTTCACATTTAGATCAGGTATTTTTGATTTATAAGTTAGAAATCGATATGCACTACTATTCTGAGTATAACCAATAAACACACAATCCACTATTTTTGGTCAAATCTTAGTCTTTTTAGGAACAAGAATTTCAATTTTTGCCAAACACCCTCACACTTTTAAGTATTTGTAGGAAGGTGGTCGACCTTTCCATAATTCATAAGGAGTGCTGTTGATTTTCTTGTGGGGTATTCTGTTAAGAACATAATTAGTAGACAATATTGCTTCCCCCCACAAGTTTTGCGGTAAACCTGAACTTAGTAACATGGCATTCATCATTTTTTTAAGGGTTCTATTCTTCCTTTCAGCAATTCTATTTTGCTGTGGAGAATAAGGTGCTGTAGTTTGGTGAATAATGACATGTTGTGCACAAAATTCATTTAATGGTGCATCATATTCACTACCCCTATCACTTCTAATCATTTTAATGGTTTTTCTAATTTGATTTTCAACTTCAGTTTTGTAGAGTTTAAACATTTCTAAGGCTTCATCTTTACTTCTAAGTAAGTATAAATAACAATATCTTATGCAATCATCGATAAATGTTATGAAATACTTTTTGCTTCCTCTAGTTTGAACAAATTTAAGATCATATACATTTGTATGAATTAATTCTAGAGGTTCGGTTTTTCTTTCAATCGATTTAAATGGAGCCTTGGTTAGTTTCACTTCTACACAAATCTCACATTTGTGATTAGGATCAATTTCAAAGTTTGGTATAACCAAACCAATTAATCTACGCTAAGCATCAAAATTCACATGTTCTAATCTACCATGCCATAAATTTGACACAAGAATATAAGCAAAAGATGTGTTATTCTTATTCATAGTAAGTTTTGGTACAACCGTCATTACATTCAATTTGAAGGGACCATCACTCATGTATCCCTTACCAACATACACACCACTCTTTATTAATACAATTTTGTCAGACTCAAAGACAAGCCTAAAGTCATTTTTACTTAACAAAGAACCAGAAACCAGATTCTTCCGGAAGTTAGGTACACGCAGTACGTTGTTAAGGGTTAGTTCCTTCCCTGATGTCATTTTCAAGATCACTTTTCCTTGTTCAGCCACAGTAGAAGTAGAAGAATTTCTCATGAAAAGTTGTTCACCATTTGCAACCTTATTGTAAGTTGTGAACATTTTCTTATTCGCACAGATGTGAAGAGTTGCTCTAGTGTCAACCCACTATTCTTTGGGATTTCCAACCAAATTAGCCTCAGACACCACAGTAGAGAGATTGATGTCATTTACCCCGTTAGAAATGTAATCTAATTCTGTCACATTGGCTTGATTGGTGGTCTTCTTGCTTGTATTTCCGCGATCTTTCTTAGGACGGCAGCAATTAGAAGCTCGATGTCCAGTCTTGCCACAACTATAACATTTTCCTTTGAACTTCTTATTGCCATTGTTGTCGCCTTATTTAGGATCATTTCCAGCAAACTTCCTCTTTTTGTTATGTGGTTTGTGCACTTATTCAACCACATTAGTCTTGGACTCAGTGGGATTTTTACCATTCATCTTTTTAGCCTTCCGGTTATCTTTCTCAATTCTTAGTCTTACAATAGGTTCATCCATTGTCATCTCTTTGTGTTTATGTTTTAAATAATTTTTGAAATCTTTCCAAGCTGGTGGTAATTTTTCCACTAACGCAGTGACTTGGAAAGACTCGCTCAGAGACATACCCTCACAATGAATATCATGTAAAATTAATTGAAAACTTTGAACTTGAGAAATTACCACTTGGGAGTCTACCATAACGAAATCTAAAAATTTACTGACAACAAATTTCTTTGTGCCGGCATCCTTTGTCATGTATTTTATCTCCAAAGAATCTCATAATTCTTTTGCTGTTTTCAGAGGGCTATAAACATTATACAGCATGTTGTCAAGGCCATTGAGGATGTAGTTTCTGTACAGGAAATCAGAATGCTTCCAAGCGTCTACAGCGACAACAACTTGCCGATCACTTTCATTCTCGCTAAGTACTAGAGCCTTTTCATAGAGAAACCAGGCCAAATTTAGAGTTGTAAGATAGAATAGTATTTTCTGTTGTCATCTCTTAAACTCAGTGCCATTAAATTTTTCTTATTTTTCTCCATGATTTATCGGAACTTGAACATGGTTCTGGATAGAGACCGGAGTCGTTGTAACGATCGGATCTGGAGTACTACTTTCCGTAGCCATAATATCTAATTACAAAAATCAGAAAAAACCAAAACACAAATAAATTTTCTAGTTACTAAAATCAAAAAAATAAATTATGATACAAAATAATTTTATTTTTCCTTGTTACTAAAATTAGAAAAATAAAATATTACAATAATTTTCTGTAACACAAATTAATATTCTGCAATTGTTAATGACATGAGTATATTATTGCTAGTTGTCAAAGAAAATAAACAGTATATTACTACTATTTGTCAAACAGGATATTACTACTATTTGTATTTTCTAACCAAAATATCACTTTGTAAACTCATAGAAAATTAAATACAATGAAGATACCAAAAAATACTATGTCTTAAGATTGTTAGACAATCTTCACTGTATTTGAAAAATAAATTCTGTTTATGTACTTAACAACAAACAGAGTACAGAAGAAATAAAAGAAAATAAGAGAATTTGTTTGATTACAAAAATCAAACCAGAAAAATAAAATAAAATAAATAAAAACATATTTTTATTTTATTACAAAAACAAAATCAAAATCTGATTTAAATAAATAATAAACTAGAAAATAAATTAACAACTTACTTGATTAATTTCTTGAACAAACTTTTGATCAAGTCCAGTGTTTAACACTGTGTCCTTAAGACAAATTTGTCTCCTCCACGGTACTTTCAGATTTTCGAACGTCTATCTCCAACGATAAAATGATCAATAACGAATAAATGCAGTACTACAATTTATTCGCATAACAAACACACTTTGTGTTTGCACTCTTTCTCACAGAAAATTAGATGCAGCAAAATGCAGAAAGCAATAGCAGATTTAAAGACGAAAATTATAGTGAAAATCAAATGAGGGACTTATCTTATTTATAGATGTAGTGACACCCTTTTATTTTGAATTGAACAGGTACTGAACCTGTTGGGTTTGAATTTGGACTGTTTGGGTTCAAATTTAAATTCGGACAGATAAAAACTGTATTTGAACAGTTTCGAATATGTATAGAATTTCGGATCTGTTTGTATAGAAACCATGAAGAGGTACAAAAATTGAATTTGAATTTTCCAACTAAAATTTAAATTCAAACGGTCAGAATTTATTTTCCAAAGATAAAAAATAAATTCAAATATTTTTGGTCCAAAAAGATTAGTATTGGGCCGGACAAGCCTAACCCAACCACGCACCCGCGGCCGACCGAATGGACGGCGGCGCGCATGTGTTTTTTTTTGGATCCAATGGGTCTAGTATTAGGCCGGACAAGCCCAACCCAACCCAACCACACACCCGCGCCCAAGCCTGCCCGCCCGGATGGCGGCGGCACGCGTGCGTGTTTATTTTGTGTCCAATGGATCTAGCCCATTTTGTCCATAACCTCCTTCTTTACAAAACATAGGTGTCCCTTGGGGCCTACCCACTCAAAGTTTCTCACCAAATTAATGTGGGACAAGTCATTTTTCAAACTTTAAGGAACTTTCACCAAAAACTCCATTTTCATGGAGCTCACTTTGGCTTCAATTTTTCATTCACCCGATAATGGTTTTGAGTAACCAAATATACCACGTAAATCATAACGCGACATAAAACGCGTTACCACTTAGACCCGCTAACTTTAGGACACGGGTTCCACATAAAAATTAGACTAAAATTTAGAAAAAATTCTATTTTTTCAGAATTTTCAAAACCATTTCTAACAAATTATGCTAATCAAACGGCTGTGATCGTGTTAGAAAATCAGAACTTCATACTTTGTATGTTTATTTTGATAAAAAGATTAAGTTATTGTAGCATTATCGGAAAAAAAAAAAATTGATCATCACAACAATTTTGGTTTGAAGATTTGGAATGTGGAGGTTTTCGGTCATGTGGAGTCCAAGCTTAAAGCTGCTGAGGCTGAGTTACATTCGTGGGATCTAACAGCTGAAGAAAGAGATCTTGTAGAAGATGAAGTTAGACAAAAAATTGAGAACAGAAATGAAGTGTGGAAGCTTAGAAAAAGGCTAGAGTGGCTATGGTTGCAGAAATCCAGACTGAATTGGGCCTTAAAAGGGGACAAAAACACCAGATATTTCCATATTATGGCATCAAGAAGACATAGTAAGAACGTCCTTGATTCACTGAAGATTAATGGTACCCTATATGAGGATCCTGCGGAGTTGAAACAGGCAGTGGCAGCTCACTTTAAAACTTTGTTCGCTGAAGTTTGGAAGATTAGACCAAGGCTAGGGGGTGAATTTAGAAGCATTGATCAAAATCAGATTCAATCTTGTTTGGTGAAAGAGTTCTCAAGAGCAAAGGTTTGGGCAGCAATTAAGGAATGTGATGGCAATAAGGCCCCGGGGCCTGATGGATTTAATCTCACTTGCTTCCAAAAGGGATGGAAATTTATGAAGGATGATATCATGAAATTCATGCAAGAGTTTCATGATAATGGTGTATTGGGTAATGGAATTAATTGTTCTTTTGTGACCCTCGTTCCCAAAATAGTTAGTCCAGAATCAATTACAGACTTTAGGCCTATCAGCCTAATTAGCTCAGTCTATAAAGTGGTGGCAAAAGTCCTGGCCAATAGGATGAAGTTAGTGTTGCCAAAAATTATTGATAGAGTCCAATCAGCATTCCTAAGTGGCAGGAATATTATGGATGGTGTTCTTGTTGCAAATGAGATTGTGGATTGGTGGAAGAAGACTAACAGAAAGGGGCTAATCATTAAGTTGGATTTCGAAAAAGCCTATGACACTGTTAACTGGAATTTCCTCATCCAAATGCTAGAGAATTTTGGTTTTGGAACTACTTGGACCAAATGGATAAAAGAATGCATTTCTTCTGCAAGAGTGTCAATTCTTGTTAATGGGTCACCATCACCAGAGTTTTGCCCTCAAAAAGGATTAAGGCAAGGTGACCCTATATCCCCTTTCTTGTTTAATGTTGTAGCTGAGGGTCTGAATATGCTCATATCAAGAGCTAAAGATATGGGTCTGTTTAGAGGTATATCTGTAGGTGCTAATGGGTTGAATATATCTCACTTACAATTTGCTGATGACACAGTGCTATTCTGTGAGGCTGAAGGGTCACAAATTTTGGCTATAAAAAGAATCCTTAGGTGTTTTGAAGTAATTTCAGGTCTAAGGATCAATTTTGCTAAAAGTGTTGTGTGTGGGGTGGGTGTGGCAGTTGCGGAGGTTGATGAGTTTGCAAGGAAATTGAATTGTCTAAGCTCGAAACTACCATTGAAGTATCTAGGATTACCACTGGGAGCCAGCCCTAGCAGGAGTTTGACTTGGAGGCCAGTTGTAGAGAATTTCAAGAAAAAGTTATCTGGGTGGAAGAGAAGAGTGTTATCTTTTGCTGGTAGAGTCACACTCATTAAGTCTGTGTTGTCTGCTTTACCTGTGTATTACATGTCCCTCTTTAAAATACCTGAGTGTGTCGCAAAAGAGATGGATAGGATTCAAGCATCATTTTTATGGGGTGATTCGGAGCGTAGTAGGAAGTTGCATCTAGTTAGGTGGAATGAAGTGTGCATGAGTTTGAAACAAGGAGGGCTGGGGATCAAAAACATCAGGTTAGCCAATGATAGTTTGCTTTTAAAATGGTGGTGGCGATATGGGCAAGAGGACGAGGCACTGTGGAAGATGGTTATTTGCGAAAAGTATGGTTCAGTTGGGGGTAGATGGTTCCCCGATAAGGACGTTCACGGTCCCATATCCCAGACTTGGAAAGACATCTTATCAGTGGCCCAAAGGAATGGCAGTATTCTCCAATTTTACAAGGACAATGTGGAAATCTTAATAGGTAATGGACAAAGAATCAATTTCTGGAGAGATAATTGGTTGGGTTTAACAACTCTTTTCTGCCAATTTCCTAGATTGTTCCAGTTGGTTAATGATAAAGAGATTTCCTTGAAGGGTCAAGTAGCCAGAAGAGATAGTCAATCTGGATGGTTTTTCAATTTCAAAAGACCACTTCGGGCTTGGGAAGAAGGTGAGTTGGTCAGATTAACCACTGCTCTGGGGTCAGGACCTCTTTTAAGAAGTGATGTGGCTGACAGGTTGGGGTGGAAGGCTGCTCAGTCAGGTATGTTTAAGGTTAATGCTGTTTATGCTTGGGGCATGCTCAATGATGGTCCCACTCACAATTCAGTTGATCTTATCTGGAATAATTTCTCCCCACCGAAGGCAAAATTTTTTTCTTGGTTAGCTTGGAGAGGAAGGCTGAAGACTAAAGATTTGCTTCATAGGTTTGGAATTTTAGAGGGGGAAGATGTCCTCAATTGTATATTCTGTCGTGAGGTTAGAGAATCTATTGACCATGTTATGCTTCATTGTTCTTTTACTTGGAAAATTTGGTCTGATATTATTGATTGGTGGGGTATTCAGTGGGTCATTCCCAGATCCATAGATGGCCTTTTACTCTGGTGGATGGGTTGGAAGTTTAGGAAGAAAGTTAATCTGGTATGGAAGGCTCTTCCAGCAGCAGTGTTGTGGTCTGTGTGGAGTTATAGAAATGAGTGTGTGTTTAAGGCAGTCCAGCCCAATTATCAGGTTCTGTGTGAATGTATCAAGGTGAGGTTAGCAATTTGGATGAGAGCCCAGTTCAGGGATGCTTCATTCTCAGTCAACGATATAGTGTTTAATTGTTCACAAGTCAGGTGCTGTCTAGGATCTCAGTGGTGATTTCTGCTCTGTTACAGGGGTTATCTACTAGTTAGGCTGCTGTTATGGTGTTATATTGGTCTGCTGGTGGATATATAGGTAGCTGCGGGTCAAGTTCTGCTGGTTGCAAGTGTTGCTAGTTGAAGGGGGTGCCCTGTTGTCTGCTCTGGTGTTGAGCCTGCTGGAGATTTTTTACTACTGCTGTGCTGTTAAGCTTGCTGGGTTCGGTATGCACCAAGATGGTGGCTGTTGCTACTTCTACAGCTTGGGTGCAGCATGGATGGACTGCATATTGGTGCAGCATAGCAGTCTGGCTGTGTATGTTGATCTGTTATGCTTGTTGGTACAGCATAGCAGCTTTGGTTTTTAGTCTGATCTGTCACCATGGGTGGACTGCTGGCTAAAACAGACTTTTATCTGTTTGGGTGGTGTTTTTTTGTTCTGTTTACTCTGCTGGTTTGTGAGGTCCGGGTTGTGTGGTTTGGTTTGGTTTGTGGTCTGTCTCTTTCGTTGGTTCCTCACCAACCTTGGGGTGCTAGCAAATGATAGGATGGGTTCTTTGGTGCCAACCTAGTTGGGATCATTTACCTCATTGTGATGCTCCTGCACTCCTCTTTTCTTTATTGGTGTAATTTCTTTCGTACCTTGTACTAGCTTTTACATCAATGAAGTTTTTTTGCTGATCAAAAAAAAAAAAAAACAATTTTGGTTTGAAAATTTGATCATAACATTTTTTGTTTATTTTCCTTCTAGCTGAAATCTTTGCCGACTACCACCGTTCATCATGTTGACTTTCACAATTATCTTGAAGCCCCTACCTTTGACTTTTTACACATGACATGCTTTTGAATGAAAAGGGATCAGGAGATTGAAGTAATACACTGGTTTTCAGGCATGGTTTGAGGGGTAAGGAAGTGCTAGGACTTCTATAATAAACATAAATAATTAATCTATCATCAAACCCTAATTCCATTGTCAACTCCGCATAATTTAATGTATAAACATAATTATCATATAATACATTATTAATAGAGAATGATTTGTAATTTAATCAGTGACAAATTACATTAACGGTCCTTATAGTTTGGAACTTGTGTCACTTTAGTACATAACTTTTTAATTGTGACAAATTGGACCATGAATTTTGAATCTTATTCTAAATAAGGACAATTGAAGATATCGTTGCTCAATTTTAAGGGTAAAGTCGTCAATTTGATAAAATATAAACTATTTTGACAAAAATAAATATTAAAAAAATAATTTTAAAATTTTAAAAATTATTTCCACCCACCAAAGATATAATTAAGTAAAATTAATAAATCTTTTACACATTTATTTATTTATTAAATTAATTTTTATTGTGTGTTTAGATGATAATTATATAATGGGTGGTTATTTTTATTTTCATTAAATTAGTTTCTATTTTTTCAAAAGTCAAATATGGCGACAATTTTGATATCATTATTAAACCAATCTATTAAATAAAAAAAAACCAAAATTTAAAACTTTTCATATATTAAATATATCGATTACACATTAAAAGCCTAATAACCACTCATTACATGATTATTACCTAAACACATAATAAAAATTAATTTAGTAAAATAAATAAATAAATAAATGCATAAAATATTTATCAATTTTATATACTTTTATCTTTGGTGGGTAGAAATAATTTTAAAAAATTTAAAACTATTTTTTTGACATTTATTTTTGTCAAATTTGTTTATATTTTATCAAATGGATGACTTTACCCTTAAAATTAAGTAATGATATATTTAATTGTTCTTATTTTTTGGAACAAAATTTAAAATTTAAGATCAAATGTGTCATAATTAAAAAGTTAAAAATCAAAATGACACGAGTCACAAATTATAAGGACTATTAGCATAATTTGCCCAACTTTCATTTGTAGTTACACTTGGCATATCATCCACCTTTCATTCAATTTTAAATGTCTAATTATTTAGGTATAATTTTAACCTGAATAATTTATATTGACCGTCTGATTAAGAACGTATACATGGGCACGATTACAGATCACATTCATATGTCTCAACCGTACAATTGGTGCCACAAGTCCATAGATTCCTAAGTTATAGAATATTAAGTAACATACACAAATATCATCCTATCATTAATTAATATGTATCTTGTCGGTTTTTATTTTTATCTTTATCAATGAATAAGAAAATTTGTAAATGTTAAGAAAATTATATTAAGTGGACAATTAATTTTGTAAGAATATGCAAGCTCAACATCAACAACACCACCAATTCAAGAAATAACCTTCTAATAGGCCTGTTTGGTATTGCTTAAGGCTCTGTTTGTTTTCAGAGATAGAATGGAGAAAATTAATAGTGAGGGGATTGATAGTGAGAAAATTAAGTAAAATTGTGTTTATTTTGATAATAGTTGTTAATGTGGGGATTGTTAAATTTTTACCCTATAAATAAATATAAAATATTAAAATAAATAAAATTATGATTTTTACATAACAAAAAATATAAAAACATTAAACATTAATGTTTTAAAAAAATGCCCAACATGTTGTAGATACCCCATTTTTGACCGTCCTCAAGACTTGGATGTTCTTGTAAGTTCATCCAGCAACAAGTTTGATTGCTCGGCGAGTGTCTGATTTTCGCGATGGAATGCTCCAGGTTTGATCATTCCAAACCCTATTTCCATTCTGTCTCATTTTTGGACCATGTGTTGGTCTTTGCTTTATGGAGTCCTTGATGGCCTGCCGACCATCATAGAGGGCTGCTGGCCGTGGGCTAGGCCCTGCCGGCCATCCATACGCCCTGCCGGCCACCACCGATGGCCGGCCGGGCACCCTTGTTTTAACAGATATTTTTGCAGATATTTTTGGGCCAGTGTATGGAGGGATGGAAGGCAAGCTCTAAGCTTGTCAAGCAAGCTTTTGCTTGCATTGCCTATATAAGGGGAGGTCCCTCCCCCTTTCTAGAGGTTCAGATTTTTCAGAGACAAAATCTCTCTCTCTCTCTAGCATTCTCACCCGCTCTCTATATATTGTGCCCTATAGTGTTTAGAAGTGTGTTTTCTTCACATTTTTGCAAAGAAACACCTAGTCAAACACCACTACCTTGGAGTTGAGGTCCTTGGAGGTTTGTTTGGAGTTCAAAAAGCTGGTTTTTGGCTCAGAAGTTGTCCTTTTACTGCTGTGCTTCAAAGGTGAGCATAGTCCCTCTTTTAAGCCTATTTTTGTATACCATATTAGTCACTTTTGCATGTTGTTTTAGGCTTGGTTGTTAACTACAAAAAGCTCTATTTTTAAGTGTTAAAAATGGTTGTTTGAGGCCCTATGGGAGTTGGGGGTGTTTCACCCCCTTGTATGCCCTATTTGCTAAACTTTTGGGCCATTCTTTAAAGCCTTTGGAACTATCTCTCTTTGGCCTTTTAACCACTGAATTCCAGAGGAATTTCAGTGGTGGAAAGGTGGTTTTGAGGTCCTAAATGGGAGGGGGTGGTCCCCTCTCCTCTTGTCTTGCTTGCTTGTGTTGATGGTCTCATGCTTGAGCATGTTTTTCTACCATCTCTTGACTTGATCTAAGCATGTTTTTGTGACTTTTTAAACATGTTTTGGCTCTGTTTGTGGTTGGCTTGGCCACTTCTTGCATGTTCCTTACACTTATAGTGTAAATCTTGCTTACTAGCTTAATACGCTTGTTATTTTGGCCTATTATTCTAGCTTATTTTGGCTACACTTCAGCATGTTTTTGCTTATGTTTTGGCATGATTGAACTCTGTTTTGGGTGGTCTTGGTCATATGAGGCTTGCTTTGTATAGCTATAGCATGATAGGCTTTAATAGCTTTGTGTTATGAGTCCTCTAGTATGCTTTGCTTGAGTTGTTTGCATGATTTGACATCATTTAATATATGATTTCAGAGCATATATGATTTCCTTACACTTATAGTGTAAATCTTGCTTACTAGCTTAATACGCTTGCTATTTTGGCCTATTATTCTAGCTTATTTTGGCTACACTCCAGCATGTTTTTGCTTATGTTTTGGCATGATTGAACTCTGTTTTGGGTGGTCTTGGTCATATGAGGCTTGCTTTGTATAGCTATAGCATGATAGGCTTTAATAGCTTTGTGTTATGAGTCCTCTAGTATGCTTTGCTTGAGTTGTTTGCATGATTTGACATCATTTAATATATGATTTCAGAGCATATATCACTGTCATATTCTCATAAGTATCACTCTTTCAATGCTTTTGAGAAGTTAAGCCTCATGCCTTGTTTGTGAGCCAATACATGAGCATATCTTTCTTGCCATCTATGTTGCAAGTCTAGCATGTTTTTTTGCTACTGTTTCGACATGCCTTAGGTCTGTTTTGAATGGTTAAGGTCATTTGAGCATTGCTTAGTATGGTTGTAGTGTAAAGGGCCTTGACTAGCTTTGAGTTTTGAGGCTTTTAACATGTTATGCATGTGATGTTTGCATGGTGTGGCACCATTTAGCATGTAATTTCAGTGTATATAGTGTAGTCATACTCTCACACACTTCACTCCTTCATTACTTTTGAGAGTTGTGTATTGTGCCTTGTTTGTGGCCTAACATGTATGCATGTTTATCTAGTCCTTTAAGCTTCAATTTCAGCATGTCTTGGCCTCTGATTTGGCATGGTTGGTCCAGAGCTGGTGTGGTTGTTTAGGCTATGCATTGCACGTCTCTTGTATGATGTTCTTCACTAGCCTTAGTGTTTTGGGCCCTTAACATGTCTTGCATGCATTGCTTACATGATAGAGTCTTGTGCATGCCACTTTAACATTGAAATGTCTGCCATCTTTCCCATTAGAGGACTTTCACAATTGGACCAACCGGTTAAGGAATGAATCAGTAATGTTAAAATGTGTAAACAAGAATCAACGAAGTAAAACATGCCAAGATAAGCATGTTGTTTGCATTGCATGGTGTTCAACCAGATGTTATGTTGAACACAAGGTGAATTGGTCCATTTCATACTCAAAGTGATGAAAATGAACCAATTCCCTTTGTCTCTGTTGCCTTTGATCTTCCATGATAAGGTAGTGGACTTGAGTCTTGTTTGCATTGCATTTATTGAATGTGTACAAGATTGGATCTTTGGCCATCATGCATTCCAAATGCTTGATTGATGGTTTTGGATCCAATGGTGCCTCTCCCTTGATGTTTTGAGATGATAAGGAGTGGCACAGCACAGAGATGTTCTTGGAAGACCCTCAATTTTCCTCTATTTTGTGCTCTGTTGCAGCTTGGTGTTACAGCACACCAGTGGCTGGCAGTGCCACATTGATGGCCGGCACCCTTGCATTGTTGGCCGGCAGAGGCCCATCTTTGGCCGGCATATGGCCGGCAGGTCACTGGTGTACTCCCCAGCATGGATTTGGTAAGTTTCAGCAGAGAGTTCTTGAAGACACCCTGCAAACAGAGCTTCTAAAGAGCAAATCGGAGGGCATTTCGGGGCGGCAACCGAGAGCATGCATTCTTTATTGTCCAAGGCAGAGCTGAGGCAACCTAGTCTAAATATCATGCATGTTTATTTGGTTTTGTAATTTAATTAATTAGTTTGTTAATTAATTAAGTGTTGTAATAATTAAGTAGCTTAGCTTTGCTATTTCTTTATTGGTTTGTAATAATTAGTCTAATTAGTTTAATTAGATTAGTTAGTTTAGCTTAGCTTAGATTAGCTTAGCTTGTTTATTTGGACCCTCCGTCGAGATGGCGTATTGTTGTAATAAGGGTGCGTGCGTTTGTACATGTCTTCCAACCCCACTTCTTTCTTCCTTTTACTTACCGCTTTTGATGGTTAGTTTAGGGCATATTTCAATTAGCATACCTTATGCTTGCATGCGTGCATCATTCATTTGTCTTGCATGCACCAGACTCAGCGCATCATTTAAAATGCATTGTATTTCAATACCTACTTGAATACATGTACCAAATTGTTGCATTCATACGCTATCTTAGATAGCCAAGCCTATTTTAGTTGCATTTTTGCATGTGTTGCATTAGGCATTTTATATAGTTAGGATCATGCATGATTTCTAACTAGCTTTTGTTTTGGCTTGGAGTACACTATGAGTGTTTACGCTTTAGCATACTGCATGAGATGTGTATTGTAGACCGCTCGGAGAACTCCCGGCCCTGCGCGTGAGGGCGCGAATCATTTTGTTCTAGGCTACTACAGTTCGGACTCGTGTCACGGTTCTGAATCTAATCTCGCAAAGTGCAATGCAAGATTGATAAATCACCAAAGAGTCCAAATCCGGCAAATCGTTTTAGAAAACTGATTTTAATAAAGAAGTGCCAAACATGGACTGCTTTGCCAAATACAGAGTCGCTACCTAAATGTTTTATTTTGAAAAATTTAGGAAACCCTGACTCGCGTCTAAGGCCATGTGTCCGTCATCACCAAAGTTGCCTCGGCTCGGGAACTTGGATACGAGAGGGAAAGGTCATGCAATGAGCACCCTCGCCTGCCCGATCAAAGATCGGCCTTTACTAACATGATATTTTATTTTTGAAAACACTTGTGTTCTTATTCTGGTTATTAACCTAGAATTACTATGTGATGCGCACAGCATACAAGTATAGACTAGATCGCCTAAGTTGGAACAAAACATTGCATGTTCGTTTGTGAAAACGGTTTGAAGTTTGCTACTCGCAAGTAGGCTGAGTCATGGATTTTGTCACCCTTAAGTGGGCTTAAAACTCGCATTTCAACGAATTGTTCCAATTCAAGCAATCCAACCTTCACCCACAGGCATTCAAGCAGTTGATCACTTAAGCAGTTAGCCTCATGGTAAGCATGCTAAACATGGCAACATACACATCTCATGCAGTATGCTAAAGCATAAACACTCACAGTGTACTCTGAGCCAAAACAGAGAACTAGTTAGAAATCATGCATGATCCTAGTTTATGTTAAGATGGCTAATGCAACACATGCAAAATGTAGTTAAAATAGGCTCGGCTAGTCTAAGATGTCATATGAAATACAACTTGATACATGTATTCAACTTGGAATTGAAATACAATGCAGTTAGTATGATGCGCCGAGCTCGGTGCATGCAAAACAGATGAATGGATGCACGCATGCAAGCATAAGGTATGCCAATCGAAATATGCCCTAAAACTAACCATCGTAAGCGGTTAAGTAAAAGGGAGGAAGAAATGGGGTTGGAAGACATGCATCACACACACGCACGCTTATTACAACAGTTGGCCCTCTCGACGGAGGGTCCGAATAAGAAGCTAATTAGTTAATCTAAGCTAATTATTACAAGTACACTAATTGAATAACTAGCTACAACTAATTATTACATCACAAAACTAATTAACTAACAAGTTAACTAATTAAGTTATTACAACACAAATTGAAGAGCTAAGCACATTAGCTAATTAAGTACAAAATCAAAGCATAAACTAGTTAAGCAAATTAGCTAAGTAAAGCAGTAAAGAAATGTCCTCAGAGGGAGAAGAATGCACGCATGCTCGGTCGCCTCGTTCGGAAATCCACCGCAATGCCCCGATTTGCTTCTGTTTGCAATTGTTCGCAGAACCTTGCACCAAGCTCCACAAAGCTTCAACTCCACCATGGGAACCTATAGGAACATGGCCGATCACTTTCTGGAGTTGCCAACCACCTGCCCACCATTTTTCTTTGTTGCAGACTAGAAAAAGTGGTCGGCCAGCTAGTTTTTCTGGTTGGCCGACCAGTTGTTACTGCACTTCTCCAGTTTGCTGCAACAGAGAGCAAGAAAGGGCATGGCAATGTATTTGCAAGATATGTGTGCACAACCACCCTCCATATCATTTCATAAGCTCAAGGGAGTGTAGTTCTCGACCCTCGGGCCACCAATCGCGTACTTCAATGCATGATGGCCGAGAAGCCAAATTGCACAATTCAATATGAAATGAATGCACACATAAACACATAAAGCCTTGACCTGTATCATGTATGATCAAGAGGGTCGGCGACCGAGGATTGAGGCACGTTTCATCACTTCAAGTATGAAACGTCCCTCGTTCCTTGTGTTTGGACTAACACCTAATCCAAACACAATGCAACACGAGTATGCCAAATATAATGTAATACATGCAACTCAATGTAATGCAACATTAGCATGCAAACAATCATGCAAGGGACAAGCATGCAACAACATGCAATTCAACATGATCAAACTACCAATGCTAAGAGCATGCATAGACAATGCAAAGAACAACTTGGCATACACAATGCAAATAACAACATGGCATACTCAATGCTAAGAACATGGCATACACAATGCAATGAACAAGATGGCATACTCAATGCTAAGAACATGGCATGGACAATGCAATCGATAACATGACATACACAATGCAATGTAACATAAGCATGCAACAACATGATGCAACTACATGAGGCAATGTAACAACATTCACATAACATGCTCGATGGACTTAAACCAAAATGGACTGACCTCAGCCATGCCCAAATCAGTGGCCATAATGATGAAACTAAGGCATGATGATCAAGACAAAACATGCACATACAATGACCCATTGACTAGGCATAAGAGCACAACTTTCAAGAGTGCTCAAGGAGTGACAAATGTGGAAGTGTAACAACACTATAAGCTCTAAAATAAGGTATGAAATGATGCCAAATCACCCAAACAATACAAGTATAGCATGCTATGGTCCTCAAAACTTGAAACTAGCATAGACACTTGCACCATAGCTATACAAAACATGAAGCATATGGTCAAGGCAACCCAAAACAGTCCTAGAACATGTCAAAATGAGTCTAAAACATGCATGTAAGGAAGCCAAAACAAGCTAGAATGAAGGTCATAAGGCATAATGCATACAAGGCCAAAGGGGAGGATTACACTACACCTACCAAGACCAAGCATGAGATGGCTTCACCAACAAAAATCAGAGTTATATCATGGCAAAATAACCCCAAAAACATACTGAAATGATAGCTCACAAGCTTAGGCATGAAGGCATACACAATGGCTCATGTTTAAGGCATAAAGGACCAACCCTTCAAAGCATGGAATAAGTGAAAGATGACAGTGTATGACCATGAAACATGCACTGAAATCACATAACAAATGATGCCAAATCATAAAAATAGTCCAAGTAATGCATACTAATGGACTTGATATACAAAGCTAACAAGCTAGAATGCATTATAGCTATATGTGGGGGCCGAATATTGGGAGTCGTAGAGATTCCGGAGAGTCGAACATTGAAGAATCAAGATTCGAAACATTCAGCCATTGCCACGGAAACTAAGACTCAACTTTATTCGGCTAGATAGTCGATTAAGCAAGGGGCCGAGTGAAGATTGGTTTATTACAAAATATGCCGAATAGGAGTGTCACGACCCCATTCCACCCCTAGTAGAATGGTGCCATGATGGCCAGTAATTCACAATTACCCAAGGCCAACTTGCAAGGTTTCACACACAACAGAGTATACATATAGGGCTTACAAGTGCGGAAGCAATAAATTTACAACTAAGTAGTCCATAAGAGCTGTGCATAAGTCAAATGGAATGGCATGCATCATTACATAGCTTTACAATCTTGAATACAAACAAAAGGAAGTACAAAAAGAATACATCTTGACCAAAAGGCTTCTCAAGCCGACATGTGCAAATTACAAGTATTACAAGTCGAGAAGCATAATTTTCAAGATTGCCAACGTGAATGCAAGTCAAGCCGACATAAAAAAAATCCAAAACAAGCTCGCGAATCACATCTAGGCGTCACCGCCTTCTTGCTCATCACCTACATATATATATATAGGGAGGGTGAGCTTGGATACTCAGTGAATGGTATAAATAATAAAGGGGTTTGCATGACTGGTATTCAAGACCTTTATCAAACGATACATAACATAATTAGTGCAAGTCAAAGGATGAACCAAGTCCATTTAGCAAATCTGTGAAGCTTCAAGGGATGCTTATTAGCATCATTATAATACAAGTGATGACATCTCGGACAAACAAACCCACGCGGTAAACCGTCCGTGGCAAACAAGGTAAGACAAGGCAAGACAAGGGAGATATCTCAATTCAATGGTGCAGTTGCATTATAGTCCCTTGGCACTAAGGACTTGTGCTGCGAATGCTTAGAGTCCTCTAGCACGTATGGACTTCCAAACTTTGTGCTGCAAATGCTAAGAGTCCTCCAGCACGTAAGGACTTTCAAACTTTGTGCACATACGGACTTCCAAACTTTGTGCTGCAAATGCTAAGAGTCCTCCAGCACGTAAGGACTTCCAAACTTTGTGCTGCAAATGCTTAGAGTCCTCCAGCACATAAGGACTTTCAAACTTTTTGCTACAAATGCTTAGAGTCCTCCAGCACGTAAGGACTTTCCAAGAATGTCATCAAAACAAGATAATACATATTTTCCAACTAGGAATAACCATTCATGCTTACAAATACTTTTCAAAACAAAGCAAAACAAGACTTTTATCAAAGCATTATAACATAGCTTTGTTAAAAATACCACTCACATAGCTCTTCAAACGTCGGGGTCAAGGCAAGTCCAAGTCCTACAAACACATGGCAAAGTCTGTTGAATGCACTTTCAAACAAGTTTCACATGCATGCAGATGATCTCGGCATTCCTCAAAACTAAGTCAAATCAAACAAAACACAGTTTCTTATCTCAGGAAAACATGCTGGGCAACTACCAGGTCTAGGCCGAGGTCCCACACCTCGTTGCCGAGGTGTGGCCTCGATAGCCACATTTAAGGAAATGAAGTCGGGAAAATCTGGGTTTCCCTTTCTTGAAGAACATGACGAACATGAAGAACATGAACATGAGGAAGATGAATGCAAGGATCATAATTTGCTATTACAAAATCTAAGATTTCATGCTATGAATTCAAAAACATGGACCTGGGTACCCATATTCAAGGATCTTGTGAGGACAAACACAAAAACATGAATCTTAATGCAAACTTTCGGATCAAACAAGACTTTTTCTTCAAGAACACATGAACACTATTTTCTCTTTCTAAAACCAATCTTTAAATCAATGCATGACGTGCAGAACAGATTCGATCGTGCAATGCAGCTAGATGATCAATAAGAACAACAAGAGTAGTTTAAGATTCTAACCTTAAAACTCGAATCTACCGGTTCAAACTCCAAAGATCAAGCTTGGAAGTCTACTCCCTTCCTCAAGAACTCCTTCTTCTTCCTAGAGTCTCTCTCTCTAAAAGACAAAGATGTGATACAAAAATGACATGTTTCTAGCTCTGCCGGCTGACTTAACCCTCTGCAAGGGCACGTGGCAACGGTTGGTTGGTTCTACTAAAAAAGGTGACTGAGTGAAAAGACAAGACTATGACATAGTGTACTCAACAAGCTAGGCAGTAAGAGCACTCCGACAAGGAACGACATCGGCTAACAACAAGACTTCGGCAAGCAAAGGGCAAGGACATCGGCTAGAAAGGACAACACTTGTCCTAGCTGTGCCACACCTTGGCCTAGATGTGCCACACCTCAGTCTAGGTCGTACCAAACCAGGAGTAAGGTCACTTGGGTTCAAGGGTAACATCTCGGCCTAGATAATACACATCTCGGCCTCGGTGATGAACACCTCGGCCTAGATAGTGACATCTCGGCCAACATGTCAGAGCAAAGGTGGAGTCAACCAAAGTAAATTCCAAGATGGTCTTAGATGTAAGAGGTTCAAAACTGACTTAGGCTCAGGGTGACCTCGGCTAAACCTACACCGAGTAAGGTACAAAGCATGCTGTAACACTTAAGCGAACAAGGACAAGACTTGAAATGCAAGCTTAACAAGACAGAATCATATGAATGCATATGAGCATGGTTAGGACAGTGTGAGGGTTATTACATCCTACCCCCCTTAAAGAAGTTTGGTCCCCGAACTTGGGTTACCTCGATTCAAGAATAACTCTGGATATCAAACTTTCATTTCTTCTTCCATTTCCCATGTAGCATCCCTTCCGTAATGCTCTTTCCATTCAATTTTCACCATCGGTATTGCCTTGTTTCTCAATTGCCTCACTTGTCTATCGATAATACGCATCGGCTTTTCTTCATAGCTTAAATCTTCATCAACCACAATCCCAAAATGACCAATCACGTGCAGTGGATCCCGAATATACTTCCTCAACATCGAGATATGAAACACATTATGAACTTGACTTAATCTCGGTGGTAAAGCAAGTCTGTAGGCAACCGGGTTAATTTTCTCAAAAATTTCAAACGGCCCAATGTAACGGGGTGCCAATTTACCCTTCTTCCCAAATCTTGAAACTCTTTTCATCGGCGAGATCTTCAGGAATACATGATCCCCGACTTCAAACTCTAACTCTCTTCTTCTCTGGTCGGCGTAACTCTTTTGTCGACTCTGAGCGGTTCTGATTCTCTGTTGGATAAGCTTGATCTTTTCGGTTGTCCTTTGAACTAGATCGGGGCCGATCAAAGCTTTATCTCCTACTTCGGTCCAACATATCGGCGATCTGCACTTTCTTCCATACAAGGCTTCATACGGCGCCATGCCAATGCTAGCTTGATAACTGTTGTTGTAAGCGAATTCTACTAATGGCAAATGCTCTTCCCAGCTTCCTTGGAAGTCCAATACACATAGTCTAAGCATATCTTCAAGTGTTTGAATCGTTCTCTCTGTTTGGCCATCTGTCTGGGGATGAAAAGCCGTACTAAACCTCAATTCGGTCCCCAAAGCCCTTTGTAAACTCTGCCAAAATCTAGAAACAAACTTTGGATCTCGGTCTGACACAATGGATATCGGCACACCATGAAGTTTAACAATCTCATTAATATACAACACAGCAAGTCGATCAGCATTAAACGAAGTCTTAACAGGCAAGAAGTGTGCTGACTTAGTTAATCTGTCAATTGTAACCCAGATCGAATCCATTCCTTTCTGTGTCTTCGGCAACCCAATCACAAAGTCCATGGAGATGTGTTCCCATTTCCACTCAGGAATCGGCAAAGGTTGAAGAAGTCCTGCTGGCCTCTGATGCTCTGCTTTCACTTGTTGACAATACAAACACTGAGACACGAACTCGGCTATCTATTTTTTCATATTCGGCCACCAAAAAGTCTGTTTTACATCTTGATACATCTTGGTGTTCCCTGGGTGAACTGCAAATCTGGATCCATGAGAGTCTTGCAAAATCTTTCCTTTTAACTCTGGGACGTCAGCCACGCACAATCTTCCTTCGAACTTAAGCACTCCATTCTCAAGGGTGTAACCTGACCTCGGCCTGGTGATAATCTCGTCGGCTACCTTCTTCAGGAATTCATCCTCCATTTTCCTTGCCTTTACTTCCCCAATAATAGTCGGCTCCACTGAAATCATGGCTAGGCATGCCAAACTTCCCACTGACTTTCTACTCAATGCGTCGACCACCGAGTTTGCTTTACCTGGGTGATACTAAATTTGCATGTCGTAATCCTTCAATAATTCAAGCCATCTTCTGTGCCTCAAATTTAGTTCCTTTTGAGTGAACAAGTACTTCAAACTCTTGTGGTCTGTAAAAACTTGGCAAGAGGCTCCATACAAGTAGTGACGCCAAATCTTCAAAGCAAACACCACGGCTGCTAGCTCTAGATCATGGGTTGGATAGTTCTTTTCATGAAGTTTCAACTGACGAGATGCATATGCTATGACTTTGCCCCCTTGCATTAATACACAACCCAAACCCTTATGTGAAGCATCACTGAAAATCTGAAATTCCTCATTACCTGATGGAAGTACAAGAGCTGGTGCCATAACTAACCTCGTCTTCAACTCTTGGAAGGCTGATTCTCTATCATCGGTCCATTCATATGCTGTTCCCTTCTTAGTTAGTTGTGTCAATGGTACTGCAATCCTTGAGAAGTCCTTCACAAACTTTCTGTAATAACCTGTCAAGCCCAGAAAACTACGAACCTCGGACACGTTGGTCGGCGTCGGCCAATTCACAATGGCTTCAATCTTACTGGGATCAACTGATATACCCTCTTCATTAATCACATGCCCTAAAAATGAAATGTTGAGAAGCCAAAACTCGCACTTGCTCAACTTGGCGTACAGCTTCTTGTCTCTCAAGATTTGCAGGGCAAGTCTCAAATGATTCTCGTGCTCAATTGTACTCTTGAAATAGATCAATATGTCGTCAATAAAAACAACTACGAACTCATCTAGATACGGCTTAAAGACTCTATTCATCAAGTCCATGAATGCCGCAGGAGCATTGGTCGCTCCAAAAGGCATTACCAAAAATTCGTAGTGGCCATACCTTGTTCGAAAAGCAGTCTTCTCAATATCCTCGGCTTTAACTTTCAGCCGATGGTAGCCCGACCTAAGGTCAATCTTGGAAAAGATTCGTGCTCCTTGTAGTTGATCAAGCAAATCATCAATCCTACGCAATGGGTACTTGTTCTTAATGGTTACCTTATTAAGTTCTCTGTAATCAATGCAAAGGCGAAGTGTGCCATCCTTTTTCTTAACAAACAAAACTGGTGCTCCCCATGGTGAAGTGCTCGGCCTAATGAATCCCTTATCCAACAATTCTTGTAATTGCAGTTTCAGTTCTTTAAGTTCAGCTGGGGCCATCCTATAGGGTGTTTTGCAGATAGGTTGCGTTCCCGACATGATGTCCATGGTAAACTCTATTTCTCTATCGACTAAGTGGCCAGGCAACTCATTTGGGAAGACGTCGGGGAATTCCTTAACAACTGGTATGTCTGCTAACTCAACACTTCCATTCAAATCACTTAGTATACTGCACAAATAACCCTGACACCCTTTTTGAATCAACTTATAGGCTTTCATGGATGAGATTAAGTAAGGTGGGGGTACTACACCCTTCCCCGGAAAAATGACCTCGGCTTGGTTTGGGGTCTTCAATGTGACGCTCTTAGTAACACAATTAATGGATGCATGATTCGCTACTAACCAATCCATTCCTAATATGACATCGAAGTGAGTCATGCTTAATGATGTCAAATTAACTAAAAATTCTACACCCTCAATCACCACAACACACGCCCTATATATGAATGCGACAATTTTTGTTCCCCCAGATGGAGTAGATACAGATAGCACATAATCAAGGGGTTCTAGCGGTCTGTTCAACTTCTCGGCAAATTTAACAGATAGAAATGAATGTGTAGAGCCTGAATCAATCAAGATGTATGCAACTTGAGAGCAAATTGAGAGTGTACCTAACACTACAGTTTCAGCATTCTGGGTGTCTCCTGGCACTAGAGCAAAAACTCTGCCCTGCCTCATCTGTGTCCTTCCGACGTTGCTTCCGTGTGCAGAGCCCGAGGTGCTCCCATTTTTCTTACCATCATCTGCCCTTGCCTTCGGACAGTCTTTCACGCGGTGGCCTATCTCGCCACATTCAAAGCAGGCTCCTGTTGCCCAACGGCAAACCCCGAGATGCGACTTCCCACAACTCGCACACGTCGGCTTAGCATCACCATCCCGATTTGAGTTGCTGGAACTGCTCACGTTCGCTTTCTTCTCAGCATTAAACGACTTCTAACGACTTTCGTAGTTCTGTCTCTTCCTCTGACTCTCTCCTGAATTTTGATATCGGCTTAAGTTAGCTTCCGCTAGAATGGTTTTGTCTAACACCTCGGCGTAAGTCGGCATATTGAGCATGTTGACTCGATCCTGTATCGGTCCACGCAGTCCACTTTCAAACTTCCTGGCTTTCCTATATTCATCACTGACCATATGAGGAGCGTATCTCGCCAATTCGGTGAAAGCACGGTCGTATTCTGCCACTGTCCTGTTGCCTTGCGTCAGAGCTTGAAACTCTGTGGTCTTGCGATCTCGAAGGCTAAGGGGAAAATGCTTGTTGTAAAACAGTTCCAAAAATCTGGCCCAAGTTAAACCAGGATTAGCTTCCCGGATCATCATCCACCACCTTCGAGCGTCGTCGTCTAATGTAAATGCTGCCAATGTCACCTTCTGAGCGTCGGTGCTGGGAAAGATCTCGAACAGCTTCTCCATTTCCAAAACCCACGCCTCGGCCTTCATCGGCTCTATACCCCCTGAGAATCTCAGTGGGTTCATCTTCTTGAATTCTTTAATCAAAGTCATCGTCCCATTCCCATACAAGGCTGGTTGTGAAGGCACTTGAGGCAGTGGAGGAGGTGGAGCTGCATGTCGGCCATCCGTCTGTTCGGCCTGGGTAGATGTAGCACTAGCATTCTGTTGCCTCATTTGTCTCAACTCACGGGTTAAACCTTCAACCAGTCTTTCTAGTCTGTCCAGTCTATCCTCTGATTGATCTCGGCCACTGGTGGTCTACCTCTCCTCATGATGCTATGAGTATGCAAAATGCAACTTTAAAACAATTGGACCAAGAATCATGTATGCAAATAACAAATGGTCATGCCGAGATGATGCACACCTTGTCAAATAGCAAGCAATATGATACGGTCCTAACATTTTCTAAGGCAAATCCTATGCTCTTTAGGACTCAAGTGTGTGAATAACATACTATAAGAAACTTGTGCTCTGATACCAATCTGTCACGACCCCATTCCGCCCCTAGTAGAATGGTGCCATAATGGCCAGTAATTCACAATTACCCAAGGCCAACTTGCAAGGTTTCACACACAACAGAGTATACATATGGGGCTTACAAGTGCGGAAGCAATAAATTTACAACTAAGTAGTCTATAAGAGCTGTGCATAAGTCAAATGGAATGGCATGCATCATTACATAGCTTTACAATCTTGAATACAAACAAAAGGAAGTACAAAAAGAATACATCTTGACCAAAAGGCTTCTCAAGCCGACATGTGCAAATTACAAGTATTACAAGTCGAGAAGCATAATTTTCAAGACTGCCGACGTGAATGCAAGTCAAGCCGACATAACAAAAATCCAAAACAAGCTCGCGAATCACATCTAGGCGTCACCGCCTTCTTGCTCATCACCTACATATATATATAGGGAGGGTGAGCTTGGATACTCAGTGAATGGTATAAATAATAAAGGGGTTTGCATGACTGGTATTGAAGACCTTTATCAAACGATACATAACATAATTAGTGCAAGTCAAAGGATGAACCAAGTCCATCTAGCAAATCTGTCAAGCTTCAAGGGATGCTTATTAGCATCATTATAATACAAGTGATGACATCTCGGACAAACAAACCCACGCGGTAAACCGTCCGTGGCAAACAAGGCAAGACAAGGCAAGACATGGGAGATATCTCAATTCAATGGTGCAGTTGCATTATAGTCCCTTGGCACTAAGGACTTGTGCTACGAATGCTTAGAGTCCCCTAGCACGTACGGACTTCCAAAGTTTGTGCTGCAAATGCTAAGAGTCCTCCAGCACGTAAGGACTTCCAAACTTTGTGCTGCAAATGCTTAGAGTCCTCCAACACGTAAGGACTTTCAAACTTTGTGCTACAAATGCTTAGAGTCCTCCAGCACGTAAGGACTTTCCAAGAATGTCATCAAAACAAGATAATACATATTTTCCAACTAGGAATAACCATTCATGCTTACAAATACTTTTCAAAACAAAGCAAAACAAGACTTTTATCAAAGCATTATAACATAGATTTATTAAAAATACCACTCACATAGCTCTTCAAACGTCGGGGTCAAGGCAAGTCTAAGTCCTACAAACACATGGCAAAGTCTGTTGAATACACTTTCAAACAAGTTTCACATGCATGCAGATGATCTCGGCATTCCTCAAAACTAAGTCAAATCAAACAAAACACAGTTTCTTATCTCGGGAAAACATGCTGGGCAACTACTAGGTCTAGGCCGAGGTCCCACACCTCGTTGCCGAGGTGTGGCCTCGATGGCCACATTCAAGGAAATGAAGTCGGGAAAATCTGGGTTTCCTTCTCTTGAAGAACATGACGAACATGAACATGAGGAAGATGAATGCAAGGATCATAATTTGCTATTACAAAATCTGAGATTTCATGCTATGAATTCAAAAACATGGACCTGGGTACCCATATTCAAGGATCTTGTGAGGACAAACACAAAAACATGAATCTTAATGCAAACTTTCGGATCAAACAAGACTTTTTCTTTGAGAACACATGAACACTATTTTCTCTTTCTAAAACCAATCTTTAAATCAATGCATGACGTGCAGAACAGATTCGATCGTGCAATGCAGCTAGATGATCAATAAGAACACAAGAGTAGTTTAAGATTCTAACCTTAAAACTCGAATCTACCGGTTCAAACTCCAAAGATCAAGCTTGGAAGTCTACTCCCTTCCTCAAGAACTCCTTCTTCTTCCTAGAGTCTCTCTCTCTCTAAAAGACAAAGATGTGATACAAAAATGACATGTTTCTAGCTCTGCCGGCTGACTTAACCCTCTGCAGGGGCACGTGGCAACGGTTGGTTGGTTCTACTAAAAAAGGTGACTGAGTGAAAAGACAAGACTATGACAAAGTGCACTCAACAAGCTAGGCAGCAAGAGCACTCCGACAAGGAACGACATCGGCTAACAACAAGACTTCGGCAAGCAAAGGGCAGGGACATCAGCTAGAAAGGACAACACTTGGCCTAGCCGTGCCACACCTTGGCCTAGATGTGCCACACCTCTGTCTAGGTCGTACCAATCCAGGAGTAAGGTCACTTGGGTTCAAGGGTAATATCTCGGCCTAGATAATACACATCTCGGCCTCGGCGATGAACACCTCGGCCTAGATAGTGACATCTCGGCCAACATGTTAGAGCGAAGGTGGAGTCAACCAAAGTAAATTCCAAGATGGTCTTAGATGTAAGAGGTTCAAAACTGACCTAGGCTCAGGGTGACCTCGGCTAAACCCACATCGAGTAAGGTACAAAGCATGTTGTTACACTTAAGCGAACAAGGACAAGACTTGAAATGCTAGCTTAACAAGACAGAATCATATGAATGCATATGAGCGTGGTTAGGACAGTGTGAGGGTTATTACAAGGAGGTTTGATTTGGAACTAATCCCGAGGCCCAAAGAAGAAAAGATATAAATAGAAGAGACATCAGCCAGAAAGAGATATGTGATAATTGTGGTATTTAACTTAGAATACAAGTAATCTAGAACGAGAGACTGACTTGTCCGTCGGAGTGCTAATTCTGACACCCCCGACTGGAGTGTTTACTTCCTTTCA
This sequence comes from Camellia sinensis, assembly GCF_055761805.1. NCBI lineage: Eukaryota > Viridiplantae > Streptophyta > Magnoliopsida > Ericales > Theaceae > Camellia > Camellia sinensis. Next base: position 151,107,221 of record NC_138963.1, read on the forward strand.
GGTGCCTATCGATGGATCACGAGCGTCCCCCAGGATCAGAAGAGTATTTTCAAAAACCACTTCCCCACAATTGGTGCCATCTATGGGAATACTCAAGCATATCCATGGCGGACGTGACGGAGGACCCTCTAGTAGTCACTGATGAAAACACGCAGGTAGACGTTTTCACTCCAACAAACACGCACGGACCAGAGCTTATCCCAGTAAGACGCGTTTTGAACTTCGCCTCACCTTCGACTCCAGAACATGAGACATTGCAAGCTATCATGGAGCAGGCAAAACAAAATGAGCAGAGGTTGGAAAACTTGATCGATGAGAATGAGCGCCTCCGTTAGGATTTGGCTTTGGAGGTAGCAAAATCCAAACAAGCTGTGCCCCAAAATCCCGAGCGACCTCTAAAAGCAGGTGATCGACGACCTCGAGCCCGGCTTCAAGACACCGATAGCAGCTCCGACTTATTATCCTTGGATCCCAAGAAGAATAGACGATCTGAAGTTTTCAGTTCCTCCAGAGAAAGTCCGCATATAAAGTGGGCCCCCTCGTTCTACACCAGGCCTTCAGAAGCGGTGGCACCTCCTGACACGACAAGAAGGGATAGACGGTGTGAATATCACGAAGATCACGATCGTGACAGTAGTTATGCCATGAAAGACCTTCAAGAGTTGGTCCGAGATGTTCAGCCCCAGCACCATGCCCAAACGTGCACAACCAGACCAATTGTACTTCGGCGGGAATCACCTCCGCTTGCAGTCATCCATATGATATATAGCTTGCCAACACCCTCAGCCGTGCATACAATTCAAACGCACACTGTATCCCAGAAGCAACTCACGCCGGCGAAAGGGCCGCATGAAGCTCCGAGTATCACTTTTGATGATTCTGATCTTATCGGCATAACAGTCCCCCACATTGATCCATTGGTCATTGAACTACGTGTCAACCGATTTACTATCGAGTGCGTTCTCATAGACCAGGGAAGTACTTCTGAGGTTATGTATTACAAGACCTTCATCAAACTTAGCTTAAACGAATCAGACTTGTCTCCGGTTCCTTATCCATTATTCGGCTTCAACACAAATCCAGAATATCCGTTGGGGAAAATCATACTACCCGTCTGAGCAGGCTCTCGAACAGTGGATGTGGAATTCTTGGTCGTTAGGCTGCCTTCGCCGTACAATCTCATCATGGGGTGAACTTGGTTTCATACTATGCGGGCTATCCCAAGCACCTATCATCAGCTTCTGCGCTTCCCGACAGAATACGGCATCGAGCAGATCCGTGGTTCCCAACAATCGGCACAAGTATGCTATCTCCTCTCCGAAAAGACGCCAAAGGATTTGCAAGTTAATTCCATCGAGGTGCCGGATCGTGAAAGCCTCGACGATGTCGGGCGGTTCCCGAATGAGAAAGCCACGGAAGACTTAGACCGAATCGAGATTGACGGCAATCTAGAGAGATTCTTCATGGTCGGCGCCTCCCTGAATTAAGCTGCCAGACAGCAGCTAGTATCCTTCCTGCTCGATAATCTTGATGTATTTGCATGGACTCCATATGAAATGCCGGGTGTCGACCCAACTGTTTCTGAGCATCGTTTGAATGTTGACCCTAAGTGCAAGCCGATCGTTCAGAAAAGCCGGTGATCTACCACAGAGCACACTACCGCCGTGATTGAAGAGGTTGACCGGCTGCTTGATACTGGGGCAATCAGGGAAGTTACCTACCCCATATGGCTCTCTAATACTGTAGTTGTGAAGAAGAAGAACGGAACATGGCGAGTTTGCGTTGATTTCACAGACCTAAACAAAGCCTGCCCCAAAGACTATTTTCCTCTCCCAAGGATAGACCAACTGGTAGATGCTACAGCATGCCATCAGCGCATGAGTTTCCTAGATGCTTACAGAGGCTACCACCAAACTGCCATGCATCCGGAGGACCAGGAGAAAACTGCATTCCTCACCCTAAGAGGAACCTACTGCTATAAGGTTATGCCTTTTGGGCTAAAGAATGCTGGGGCAACCTACTAGAGACTAGTCACCACCATGTTCAAAAAGCAACTCGGTCGCACAATGGAAGTGCACATGGACGATATGGTGGTCAAGTCAAAGGTAAAGTAGAATCATATAGCCGATCTTGAAGAAACATTCGGCATCCTACGCAAATATGGAATGAAGCTGAACGCTTCCAAATGTGCCTTTAGAATCGGCTCTGGCAAATTCTTGGGATATATCGTCAATCACCGAGGAATTGAAGCTAACCCAATGCAGATCACAGCAATCCTGGAGCTCAGCTCCCCCCATCAGTAAAAGAGGTGCAAAAGTTAATGGGGATGGCCGCCGCGCTTAACAGGTTCATCAGTCGTTCCACAGATCGCTGCTGACAATTCTTTCATACACTACGGCAGGGCAAGGCTTTTGAATGGTCCTTCGAATGCGAAGCTGCTTTCAACGGCCTTAAGACATACCTTCGCTCAGTACCACTCTTGGCAACGCCCTCTCTTGGTGACCTGTTCATTATGTATTTGGCAGTTTCTGACCGGGCCGTCAGCGCCATGCTGATAAAGGAAGAGCTGGGAGAGCAACGGCCAGTGTATTATGTGAGCAAGGCAATGGTTGATGCCGAAACACGCTACCTTCCGCTAGAAAAGCTCATCCTAGCCCTAGTCATGGCGACGAGGAAACTGATGCATTACTTCCAGGGTTATAGCATTGGGGTGTTAACAGACTATCCCCTCCGGTCTGTACTACGCAGTGCAGAAGCTTCCGGACGTGTTTCAAAGTGGGCTCTGGAACTCAGCCAATACGATATTCAATTTCTACCTAGAACCTCAATCAAAGGGTAGGTGCTTGCCGACTTTGTCGGCGAATTCACTGGTGTCCTGACCGACTTCAAGCCTGACGAAATTCTACCGAAGCCGAACTGGAGGATTTATGTTGGGGATATTTGGCAGTTGTATTGCGATCGATCGTCCAATTAGCAGGGTAGTGGAGTCGGAGTTGTCATCATGTCTACTGACGGCGTAATAATTGAGCAGGCCGTCAAGCTTGGCTTCGAAGCATCAAATAACGAAGCCGAATACGAAGCCCTCCTAGTCGGTTTATGGAACGCGCACGTTCTTGGCACTCGGCGTTTGCTTGTGTTTTGTGATTCAAAACTGGTGATCAACCAGCTAAAGGGGGAGTACGCGGCAAGGAACAACCACATGGCGGCCTATATGAAAACGGACAATTCCTTGTTGGCAAAATTCAACCATCATGAGTTGAACCAGATAACACGTGATCAGAACACCCATGAAGACGCCTTGGCTTGCCTAGCCTCCGCCATCAACTCAGAGATTAAACGGACTATCGAAGTAGGTTTCATCCCGGAGCCAAGCATTGGCCTTTTGGAGGAAGTCCAGATTAACGTTATAGAATCTGCCCTAAGCTGGATGGATTCCATTGCTGCTTTCCTATCTTCTAACCAACTCCCAGAGGAGAAGAAAGAAGCGCACAAGTTACGAAACAAAGCCATGAGATACTACTTAGATCTGCAAGGAGGGCTCTATAAAAAATCCCTCTCTGGTCCATATTTGGAATGCGTGCACCTAGACAAAGTCGAGGAGCTTTTGACTGAGATACATGAGGGCAGTTGTGGTGCCCATTCTGATGGGCATTCTTTGGCTCATCGAGCTATAACGCAGGGGTATTATTGGCCGACAATGAGAGCGGACGCCGAGTGTTATGTGAAAAAGTGTGAACAATGCCAGAAGTTCTCCCCACTAACCCATTTGCCCGCAAAAGAGCTAAACTCTATTACCAGTCCCTGGCCGTTCGCCCAGTGGCCGCTCGATATCGTAGGACCATTGCCGAAGGCCCCAGGGAATAAGCGATACTTGATCGTCGCAACAGATTACTTCACAAAATGGGTCGAAGCGGAGGCATTAACACACATTTGAGACGTTGATGTTAAACGCTTTGTGTGGAGGAACATCATAACACGATTCAGCATTCCAAGAGCCCTTATTTCAGACAACGATACTCAATTTGATTGTGGTGTTTACCGAGAACAGTGCGACAAATATGGTATCCGGTCGTATTTTTCTACGCCGGCTTATCTCCAAAGTAATGGTCAGGCCGAAGCTTCGAACAAATCCATCCTAGACGGCATCAAGAAAAGGCTAGAGAAAGCCAAAGGCAAATGGCTCGAAGAATTGCCGAGTGTATTGTGGTCTCATCGAACAACACCGAGGAGATCAACTGGAGAAACTCCGTTTGCCCTATGCTTTGGCAACCAGGCGATCTTACCCCTGGGGATCGGCCTCCGACCCTCAAGTCGCAAGTTTTTGATACAGGCCGAAACGACATGATGTTGGCTTTGGATTTGATTCTAATCAAGGAACGAAGAGACCGCGCCCTTGCGTCCATGGCACGGTACCAACAACAGTTGGCCAAATCATACAATCAACGAGTTCAGCTGCGCCGCTACACACCAGGAGAATTGGTCCTGAAGAAGGTGCTTCCAGCCGATAGGAAGTCGGCTGATGGAAAACTTGGTCCAAACTGGGATGGCCCTATCAAATAGATTCCATCGCAAGAACAGGGGCATATCAGCTGAAAGATATGACAGGAAGGAGTCTTCCAAGGCCTTGGAACTTGACCCACTTGCGAAATTTTATCACTAAACCCGACCTGTGGGGAATGATTTTAGTGTTAAGCGATTCGCCATGTACAAATTCCACTTTTGTAATGCGAGGATTCTAGTCGAAAATTGTTCTAAGTGTTCCGGAAAAGCCTCCGGATTCGGAGCGCCCTTCGTGGATATCCCGATCGGCCAATCAAAGTCTCCGGATTTGGAGTGCCCTTCGTTGATATCACGATCAGCCACTCAAAGTCTCCGGATTCGGAGCCCCTTCGGTGCATGACGCTGTTGGGCCGAAAAAGCCTCCAGATTCGGAGCGCCCTTCGTGGATATCACGATCGGCCAATCAACGTCTCCAGATTCGGAGCCCATTCAGCGCATGATGTCGTTGGGCCGAAAAAGCCTCCGGATTCGGAGCGCCCTTCGTGGATATCACGATCGGCCAATCAAAGTCTCCGGATTCGGAGTGCCCTTTGTGGATATCACGATCGGCCACTCAAAGTCTCCAGATTCAGAACCCCTTCAGCGCATGACGTCGTTGGGCCGGAAAAGCCTCCGGATTCGGAGCGCCCTTCGTGGATATCACGATCGGCCACTCAAAGTCTCCGGATTCGGAGCCCCTTCGGCGCATGACGTCATCCAAGCCTGAGCCTGGAGCCGAATAAATACCTAAAGAAAATGCTGGATTCGGAGTCTTATCAACACCGTTTTTGGGCAATGTAACGAGCATACTGAATAAATATTTAGTGACGTGCTCCATTAGGACGAGCCGTCTAAAATCGTTCATTCGAACAATCTCTGTCCAATAAAGCACAAAACATGCAAACATATATACGCCAAAGAATTACATAATTACGCAATTTGACAAGTAATTATAAGGCAACAGGAATATTAACAACATAGCATTTTATTCATCTGACAAGTAATTACATAATTTTCGACGCAATCCGCTCCTGAACATTACAACGAACATTTTTATGCGGCCTCTCCCTCATCGTCGCTCTTTTCGACCTCAACGGCGAAAAAGGGAAAATGATTGCGTCGGTACCGCGAAAACTCTAAATCGACACCCTTTCCTCGAAGAGCCTCTACGGCCTGCAGTGCCGCGATCCAACCGTGCTTAAATCCCCGATTCTCGCATCGGTAGACCTCCTTTGCAAGCTTCTCCTTCATTTTGTCGATCCCAATCTTCCAGCCCGCATGAAAGCCTTGCTCATAACCTTTGGATCTCGCATTTTCTATGGCAAACATGCTAGCCGTGTCTCGATCGGCAATGGCATGATTCAATAGCCGTTGGGTCACCCTTTCGTCCACGATTGGATTAGATCAACCCGCCATGTGCAGCTCGACGACTTTAGCCATCCTAAGCTCATTAAGTTCGCGCTCGGCTTTCTTCACCCGAACCTCCAAACTGCGGACCCTTTCATCCATCTTCTCTATCTCCCACGGCGTGGCGCGCAGGCGCATGCCGACTTCGTAAGCGGTGTACAGCCCCTTCACCGCCCTGTGGATTCCCTCTCGAAAGACGTCGAAATCGTGTCGGCCAACCATCGACTGCTGCACCTCCGATGGAAAAATCTATCGAGCAAATTCGACCGCCACCACTGGGTCCCTGATAATGGAGTCTGCCTCCGTCATCGGTCTGTTCCCCATGAAAACTGTGAAACTCAACGGTCGCGGTCTCGGAGAGCTTCCCCATTGCTGTTTCTCCTTTCAAGGTGATCTGCTTCGACGACTTGGAGGCTGACGTTTTTCCCGTTCTTTCGACGCTCCACTTCTCGCACGGGTGGCTTCTCTGCCGCAATTCATCGCAGTATCAAGCTCAGCCAAAGTTTGACCTTCGCTTTTGCTGTTGAAGAAAACTCTATTTGCCATTCGCGATAAGTTGCCTTGAAGACACAGTAAGCGAAGTTACTGGAGCAAACAACCACCCTCCATTTATTTCTAATACTTGCAGTGCCCCCGAGGCAATTTCATTAACGCTACTCTCCAAACGACAGGGCAAATTTATTAATCTAGCCGGCCGCGTACCCTGGTCTCATGCCAATCGATACGTGCCGCAGCCAGTTCATTCACCAATTCTTGGCTTTTAAAACGGCCTAACTATCTAAACGGCAATTTTTGGTCAATACCTTTGAAGTTCATGCACTAGCTGGGGCAATGACAGATTTATTAATCTAGCCGGCCTCGTACCCTGGCCTCATGCCGATCGATATGTGCCGCAGCCAGTTCACTAATTTTTGGCTTTTAAAACAGCCTATCTAAACGACAATTTTTGATCAATGCCTTTGAAGTTCATGAACTGGCTGGGGCAAGGGTAGATTTATTAATCTAGCCGGCTGCGTACCCTGGCCTCATGCCGATCGATATGTGTCGCAGCCAGTTCACCAATTTTTGGCTTTTAAAACAGCCTAACTATCTAAACGGCAATTTTTGATCAATGCCTTCGAAGTTCATGCACTGGCTGGGGCAAGGGCAGATTTATTAATCTAGCCGGCCGCGTACCCTGGCCTCATGCCGATTGATATGTGCCGCAGCCAGTTCATTCACCGATTTTTGGCTTTTAAAACGGCCTAACTATCTAAACGGCAATTTTTGGTCAATGCCTTTGAAGTTCATGCACTGGCTGGGGTAAGGGCAGATTTATTAATCTAGCCGACCGCGTACCCTGGCCTTATTCCGATTGATATGTGCCGCAGCCAGTTCATTCACCGATTTTTGGCTTTTAAAACGGCCTAACTATCTAAACGACAATTTTTGGTCAATGCCTTTGAAGTTCATGCACTGGCTGGGGTAAGGGCAGATTTATTAATCTAGCCGGCTGCGTACCTTGGCCTCATGCCGATCGATATGTGCCACAGCCAGTTCACCAATTTTTGGCTTTTAAAATGGCCTAACTATCTAAACGACAATTTTTGATCAATGCCTTTGAAGTTCATGCACTGGCTGGGGCAAGGGCAGATTTATTAATCTAGCTGGCCACGTACCCTGACCTCATGCCGATCGATATGTGCCGCAGCCAGTTCATTCACCAATTTTTGGCTTTTAAAGCGTCCTAATCATTTAGTCGGCAATTATACAACATTTGACCCAAAACAATTCCATTCATCAGTAACAGCGAGGTATAAAATGAATTTTCATTAAGTACATTGGGTACAAATTGTAACCATTTTACATATGAAAATTACTAAGTAAAAAATTGTAAAAAGCTGAAAAATACACGCAAATCCTAAAATAAAAAAACAAGCCCGTTTGAAATCAGCCATTGAAATCAGACTCCAGCGGCCCAACATCGACTTGCTCATATGGAATTGGCGCAGCCAAAGACACATTAGCGGCAGCAAGGGCTTTGAGCCAGCCGTGTTTAAAGCCCCGATTCTCAAACTTGGGGATTTCGTCTACGTATTCATTATAAGCAGATTTTTTCCCGGCATCAAATGTGCTGGAAGCCTTTAGGTCAGTTGTTTCCTTCGCCGCCTTCATCTCTTCCAACTCAGCCTTCAATTTAGAATTTGCCTCCTGGGCCAATTTAAGCGCGACGTCGCTTGTATTCGCCATCTCCTTGGTGACCGATCTCAAATCTTCAGCATTACGGGCTCTCTCTAACTCGGCCTCGGCACGAGCGCCCTCGATCTGCGCCCTACTCCTTTGGCCCGTAACCTCCACTTGTAAACAGCCAATTTACTCCATGGCATCATGATAGCGACGGCCCATGTCGGCTATCCTTCTGATGGTCTGCAAAATAGGAAGTTAAAACCAAAATAATGTGTAAGGAGAAAAGACAGAGTCAAGATATGTACCAAAAGAGCCGATTACGCGGCCAACGCGATTGCAACCAGATCCGGCTCCGCCCGAAAAGTCGCCTTATCAGCAGGCAGTGAAACGGACGTCGCCAAACTAAGTGCAACCGCTGGATCTTTGATTACCGAAGCATCGGAGAAGATCGGCGTATTTTTCATCTTCGGCTGAATAACAAAAGGTACAATCACATCCGATTCCTCCAAACGAGGCCGTTTGTCAGCGCGATCTTCTTCTGAGCCGGTCTCGACATCAACAGGGCGCTTCTTCACCCTTTGCTCAGTTTCCACACTGGCCTACACCAAGGGTTCCATTTTGGTGCTTCCTCTTTTTACCGTCACTTCCTCAATAACGGGTAGGGAGGACTAAGATTGAGATTCGGAAGCCCGAATCTCCTCTGCCCTTCGCCGCGCAGCTATCCTTTCCACGTTCACTTTCTTAGCAAGCTTAGTGAGGCTCAGCCCAGCCATATCCTGAAAAATATCGTCAAGTGGACGGTCCTCTCGACTCGAAGTGGACGGATTATCAGTTGAATTGAGGCCAGCTTCCTCAAATGCTAATTTCAAAGCCTCGTCAACCTTTGTTTTGGCTTCGTCTGATTCGATGGCCTTAGCTACTTCTGGTCGCTCCGAATCTGATTCCTCGCAACCGACTTGCCTCAAATTTTTGAAGTCAGTCAAGATACGGGCGACAAGAAACTCCTCACCGATCGAAATTGGGATATTTTCTGCCGCCGAAAAGGTCGTATCAGTAGGCTCGTAGCGGAGCAGAACATGGGCCACCCTCCCCTGCTTTTGAAGACTCCGTCGGTCGAAGTACTTGAGTGCAGTCTTGATTTTTGAAAGGACGGCGTCGTCAGTTGAGGTCAAGATTTTCTTCAAATCGTTCCCTGCAAAAGCAAAACCATAAGGTCCCAAAAATGAAGCTTTATAAATTTAACAAATGAATAAAAGATGATACTCGGCCACCTGGTTCGCCCCTCCGTCTAGAAATACGATCAAGGCGATCCTCGCCTTCGTCGAATTCCCAGTTTCCTTGGACGACGACCATAACATCATCGACTCGCTTCCCAGAGCTGGAAAGCACAGTCATTAGTTGATGGTCGGTGTCTTTGGCTCTAAGGAAATAATGCCTGTGCCGACCAGAAGACTTGGCCAAGGCATAGCAATGCTGAATAGCGGGGATGCCAAGGTTAAGCCGAAGGCGGTGGTTTAGTGCGACAATCCCCATCACAATCCTAAAGAAATTGACGTTGGGCTGCGAAGGGATTAACTCCCAATGGCAAAGCACGACCCTAAGGAGTGGGTGAAGGGGGAAACGAACCCCTCCCTCTGCGATTGATAGAAGAGGGAAGACGATTGTGGTTTCATCAACCCTCTCCATATCAAGGGTGTCGTCTGCCACAAAAGATAGACAGACGTCATCAGGGATGGAATAATGGCGTCGAAAGCCAGAAATTCGATCCGGTGAGAGAAGATCTTTTAAATGTTTCGCTATTCTCCCCAGCCAATATGATTATGCTAAGCCAAAAAACAAAGCGAGGAAAAAAATTCAAAGCAAAGAAGGAGAGAACTTACAAGTGGCGAAAGAGGTAGAGAAGGGTAGGAGGGCACAGAGGTAGTTCGGAAGGCAATCCAGCAACGGGCGTCTAAAAGCGTGTATCTATTTGAAAAGACGTCGAAATTTTAAATCACAATAAATGAGACTGTACAAAGAGGCAGGAAGTTAAAATGATAACCAAGAAGCGTGTGGACAAACATTCGCGTTGGAATACGATCAGCCGTCGAATTTTGGCTCTGACTCTTCGAGTTCAAAGCCAAACACTCCAGCCAATTGCCGCTAGTGAAGTGCTTGGGGGGCAATTCTGGGGGCCGAATATTGGGAGTCGTAGAGATTTCAGAGAGTCGAACATTGAAGAATCAAGATTCGAAACATTCGGCCATTGCCACGGAAACTCGGACTCAACCTTATTCGGCTAGATAGTCGATTAAGTAAGGGGCCGAGTGAAGATCAGTTTATTACAAAATATGCCAAATAGGAGGTTGGATTTGGAACTAATCCCTGAGGCCCAAAGAAGAAAAGATATAAATAGAAGAGACATCAGCCAGAAAGAGGTATGTGATAATTGTGGTGTTTAACTTAGAATACAAGTAATCTAGAACGAGAGACTGACTTGTCCGTCGGAGTGCTAATTCCGGCACCCCCGACAGGAGTGTTTACTTCCTTTCAGGTGCCTATCGGTGGATCACGAGCGTTCCCCAGGATCAGAAGAGTATTTCCAAAAACCACTTCCCCACACTATACAAAGCATGGCATGCATGACCAAAACAACACAAATCAGAGCTAGAGTATGCTAAAACATGGACAAAAGCTTCATAGAGTTAAGCCAAAATCATGTTAGAATAACAGTCTAAAGCATGATACACATTAGGCTAGTTTGTGGGATTGCACTACAAGTGCATGGAGCATGCATGCGGCCATAACACCAAGTCAAAACAGAGGTATATCATGGCAAAACAACACCAAGAACATGCTGAGATGGACTCAAAACAAGCTAGAAAGACATGCTACTTCATGAAGCATACAAAACTAGTTTGTGAGAAATACACTACAAGTGTATAAAGCATGCATGAAGTGACAAAACCAAGTCAAAATAGTGGTATGCCATGCTGAAATAAGGCCTAAAATGGACTGAGATGTGGCCAACACAAGCTTAACAAACATGCTCAAACATGAGGCAAATAAAGCAAGCATTCAAGAACACAAGGAGATGGGATGACCCTCTCCTATTTGAGACCTCAAAACACCATTTCCACCACTGAATTTCCTTTGAGTTTCAGTGGTGAGAAGGCCAAAACAAGGTGGTCCCAATAGCTTAAAAAGAAGGTTCAAAACAAGGCCTAATAAGTCACAAGAGGGGGTAGAACACCCCCAACACAAAAGGGACCTTAAACAAACATGTTAAGCCTTAAAAATCAGACCTTTTTACAGTAGGAAGTCAAGCCAAAAACAATATGCAAATAGGTTCAAAAGCTTAAGCAAAAATAAGGGTTTAAGAGGCTAGTTTCTCACCCTTGTAGAACAACTCTAGAGCAATAACTCCAGCAACTTTTCTTGATCAAAACCAGTCAAAAAACTTCAAAAACAACTTCAAGGGACCTCAGCTCCAAGAGTATGGTGTTTTAGTGTGTGTTTGTGTGTTAAAGTGTGATAAAAAGGCACTTTTGAACACAAATATAAAGAGAATGTGCAAGATAGATACAAAGGTGTATGTATCACTCTTAAGCCCAAAAATCTGAACCTAGAGGAGGAGGGGGGCGGTTCTCTTATATAGAGAACCAAGCCTCAAGCTTGTTGAGGAAGCTAAAGGCTCAAAGCCATCCCTCCATACACGTGTATGGAGGATGGTTTTTGTGCCCTCCGGCTGTGACAGCTGGAGAGAAAATATCTCCAGGAAGCTGGTGAAAAGCTGCCGACCAAGGTCAAAAGTGGTCGGCCACAGGGGAGAGGTGGTCTGCAACATGAGACCAAGGTGGTGGTGTGGTGGCTGACCAGAAAAGGTGGCTCAAAGACCAAGAAAACCAGCTGGCCGACCAAAAAATTGGCTGGCAGGATGGAAAGTAGTCTCCAAGGGGAAGAATTGGTCTCCCACCCTTGTACCACCTTCCAAACAAGGAAAACAAGGTTTGTGCCAAAAATAAATAAAAAAGGATACAAGACGAAAGTCCGGGAGGCAAGGCGCGCAGCCGGGAGCCTCAAAAACTGGTCTATGGGCACCAAAAGTGGTCTACGACCACAAAAGTGGTCTTCCAGACCACAGTGTCCCTCTAGGCAGAGGCAACAAGGTGTGGTTCAAAAACCATGCCAAACGGAGAATGTTAAGCGGTCCTGAGTCAAGGCGCGCGGCCGAAGGCTCCAGAAACCAGAAACTAGTCTCCAAGCAGGAAAAGTGGTCTACGACCACGAAAAGTGATCTACGACCACAAAAGGATGGTCTACAAGACCTCTCCATCCCTCCAGGGAAGGGAAACAAGGCTTGGTCCGCAAACCGAGCCGAAACACAAAGAGTTCAGAGGCCCGGAGGCAAGGCACTCAGCTGAAAACTCAGAAACTCGAAACGAGCACAACATGCACAATCACCGAGCGCTCAATCGATGACGTCTGAGTCTTAAGGTCGGTCAAAAATGGGGTGTCTACAGTTGCCCCTCTTTGACAGAACTCGGAAGTCAAGAAGTGACGGGAGTGAATGTCAAGACCTAGAGACGACTCATTTTTGACAAGGCCAAAGACTTAGACAAACAGGCAAGATAACAAAGAGATGCGCCCGCAGACTGGGGCAAGGTGCAAATGATATGTACAATGCCGAACATAACTTATGATCATGCAAAGAAAGCTGTAATGAAGCAATTATGCAAAATAAATGCATCATTCTAAGCAAGCGAATTCAAACCAAACTACAACACATGTAGAAAGGATGCAAGAAAATTATGCAATTCTCACTGCGCTGGAACTTCTTTTGGATGAACCGTACATACGATATCGTCTGGTCGCACCTTAACAATGCGGATGGAGAGTTCATGACAATGCAACCTAAGTGTGCGCATAACAACGCCATGCACTAACAAGTGCATGCAAGATGCGCAAGATAACGCGAACGATGCAATGCACTAACAAGTGCAGATGAGGTGCGCAAGATACCGCGAATGATGCAATGCACTAACAAGTGCTGGTGAGGTGCGCAACTTAGCGCGAATGTAAACTGCATAAAGCAGTGCGATGCGCAAAATAGCGCGATAAAATGCATGCACAATGCAAGTAAGGTGCACAAAATAGTGCGGTGCACAAAATAGCGTGATAAAATACATGCACAATGCAAGTAAGGTGCACAAAATAACGCGATGCGCAAAATAGCGCGATAAAATGCAAAGGGGGACATATTCCAACCATGCTGGAATCATGAGAGGAGGAAGAACAAATCCCAAACACGCCGAAATCGTGTGAGAAAGGGGACACTCAAACCACGCTAAAATCGTGAGAGGCGGTCCAAAACAACCAATCAGGCGCGTACACAACGCAACCTGAGACAAATTTCAAACACGCTGAAATCGTGTGGGGAAAAGGACACTCAAACCATGTTGAAATCGTGAGAGGAGGTCCAAAAACAACCGCCCAGGTGCGTGCACGACGCAACCTGAGATAAATTCTAAACACACTGAAATCGTGTGAGGAAAGGCAAACTCTAACCACGTTGAAATCGTGAGAAGAGGTAAACAAATTCCGAACACGCTGAAATCGTGTGAGGAAGGAACAAACTCTAACCATGCTGAAATCGTGAGAAAAGGTAAACAAATTCCAAACACGCTGAAATTGTGTGAGGAAAAAACAAACTCTAACCACGCTGAAATCGTGAGAAGAGGTAAACAAATTCCAAACACGCTGAAATCGTGTGAGGAAGGAACAAATTCTAACCACGCTGAAATCGTGAGAAGAGGTAAACAAATTCCAAACACGTTGAAATTGTGTGAGGAAGGAACAAACTCTGACCATGCTGAAATCGTGAGAAGAGGTAAACAAATTCTAAACACGTTGAAATTGTGTGAGAAAGGAACAAACTCTAACCACGCTGAAATCGTGAGAAGAGGTAAGAAGACAACCCGCCCAGGTGCGTGCACGACGCAACCTGAAATAAAACTCACCCAGGGCCGCGCTTCACGCGTCCTGAGAAAGCCCCAGAGGACAACGATCCTAAACGCTGCGCAGCGTAAAAGGATAAATGATTTGAAAAAAACACAAGATGCAAATAAATGCAATAAGTGCGATGATATGATACATGTTACAACATGTTACAAGCAATATAGTGCATGATGTTCAGGGAATGCAAGAAACAAACAAAGCGGTGCTTTAAAAAGCACCTCATCGGGTGAGTGGTGGTGAACCGCTCTACTCTGACGGGGATCTCCTCTTGTGTTCTTCGAACAATTACCTTCAACTCACAATACAAAGGTTCCGAAATGCTGACAAGGGGTAATTACTGTATGTAGAAACCACAAATGCCGTTTTCCTTCCTGGTCATATTCACAATTTTCCCTCATTGCAAACATAGCCAAGATAACTGTGACGGGGAATAGTACTCAAGGAGAGCACTTTTGATTGCCATTTTGGCTTTGAAGTAGGCTTGATCTTGCGCTTGAGGTAGAGGCACACTCATACTTCAGAGCATTTGACAAGATCTGAAAAGGTACCTCCGGAATACAATCACGGAATTTGCTGAAGTCGAAACACACTAAGATGCTCTGATTTTCGCTCTTTTCTTTTGCATTGCAGTCTGGAACCCATATAACTTCAGATAGGTCCTGATTCTATTGTTCTGACATGGCCTGGGTTGAACCTTGCAGTTTTATGAAAGAATAAATTCTGTTTTGTACAAATGTGAAGAACGGCACAGCACTCTGAGCACAAAACAAATCATTTTGAAATTAAGAAATGAGTTCTTAACCAGGTATTGAGTCTACAACTCAACACAGCGTACCATGACTCAATAAAGAAAAACAAAAGGTAAACAACCTAAACACATCGAGTAACACTCGAAACGACTCAAAACAAGAATCGAGACAAACAAAACAAAAGACACGACACTCAGACGTATTCCAAAGGCGAGAGGCCTCTCGGCTGACGAGGAGCCAGTTTCTTTGGGTATAGTTTCCCACCCTTTCTCATTTGTGATTCTCACATCACTCGGCCCTCAAGCTCTGTTTTCTGAAAAAACCCTTTTCTCACTTTTTCTCTCAATGCACATCTCTCTATTCTTCAATCTCTCTTTTTTTTATCCCTCCCCTGGGTGGTTAATAGATAAACAAGAAGTTGTGGGTTCATGCCCAACATATTCAGCTCGCGGCTATTTCTTCTAGCGACGTCTAGTTGATGGCCCAGATGAGGGAGTGGAGTATCTTGATCCATTCCAATTCGTGCTTCGCACTTGGCTTGATACCTCGTTGCTTGGAGGATGTTGAGAGCTTTCAGCTCTTTGTTGTTAGCTTCAGTTGTGCTCTTTCTGGCGAATACGGTGCCCTTTCTGGCAAGTATGTTGACAATGGGGTAAAGACAGAACACCTAACTCAACTGTGCCCCTAGTTCATCATTTTGACCATTTTTTGTTTTTGAGCTTATGCTAAAACAATTTTGACCAAGATGAAAGTTAGAATAACATGCTTGTTCAGCTTTTTGATTTGAAATCATGCAAGTCAGGCTACGAGCACTGAAAATTTTCCTTTTTGGGTCCAAGAAATGCTCCAGCTTTGGAAAAATGGAATAATTTTCGAGAGAATTAGTCAACCTCAGTAAAAATTCTCAAAAACTATTTTTGCAAATGGCCACGGCTCGATGAACACAGAATCTGCTCTTGTGATGCACAACCTCAGATCCAAAATAATGGAAAATTGCCTCTTGTCTAAAGGGCATTGCATGGCAACACAAAGTTGCCCCTTGTTTGAATGGCACCACAGTGCACTGTAATCAGTCCTCAAGGTGACGATCACAACCGAACTCTTGGATACAGAGAAGACAAAGATGATCAGAACCATTACATGGACACAATCGATTTGGAAGTGTTTATGGCTGGACTTCAGAATGAAGTTGCCTACGTATCCCAAACATGGGAATCAAGCCTTACGTAGTTCGGGATTAAGGTACACTCGGGTATTAACCTCTCTTTTTGTGCTCCAACTTTTGCCAGGGCCGCCTGTAGACACCCCATTTTTGACTGTCCTTAAGACTTGGGCGCTACTGATGGTTTACTTGGTGATGAAAGTTGTGCAGTGCAAAGGGTCGATTTCTTTGGCAAGAGGAGAGTCAAATCCTAACCTCACACCCCATTTTAGACCAAAGCTTTTTGAATGGTTTTTAGATCTTAATACCCTATCTTTCAAAATATTTTTGAAAAAAAGTTTCTACGATGTTCCGAGGCTCGCATTTTGTCCAATGTTGCGCTTTTCGGTAAACCGAGCAAGAACAGAGTGGAAATGAATGAAAGAGAGATGAAATATCTGAAAAATCTTTCAAAACACCTTGCTTAGGGGTTTGGAGTTGAAGAAAAGAGGAGAAGAGGGAAGAAACCAAGTTGGAGAAGAAGATGGGCATGAATCGCTAAGAGAGAGTCGAGCAGCCCTTGCTAAATCAGGCCTATCCTTTTGAGTACTTGGATTTCAGCTATGAGGCCACCACCGTTGGAAAGCTTACTTCCGGGGCTTCATTTTTCACTTAAGAATCTCCTAAAGCCGAGTCCGGATGGGGGAGATTTGATTGGCTGAAATTGGGCATCATTCCGGTTGGACTGAAACTGAGCAGCCTCCACTAAAAGAGGGATATCTCTTAGCACACATGGAATTTTGATGTGAGGCTTGCATAATTGGAAATAAGACTTCTAGGGACTACAGTTTAGGCTCAAGAATGACCTAAAAAAGAGTCCAGAAGAAGGAGTTAGGCTTTCTTCAAATCAGGGACCAAGATTGATTTTTGCCATCGGCCTTTATGGAAGTGCATCGGCCACAATTTGACCTCAGCAGCTATAGGTCGGCCAAAAGTGAACCTTATCGGCGACAAATTTTTGCTGATTGGCCAAAAATGTCCAGAAAGCCCAGAATTGGCAGATATTTCTCTTCCAGTTGTTTCCAGCTTGTGCCACTTGTCCTAGCTCAGATATTTTCGACCAAACTTGATATATTGCTCTATATTGAGCCATATCTCATAGATTGAAGGGTTGGAAATTGTGGGACTCTCTCTCTCTAAAAAATTCCTCTCTCTCTACAAGATTTTGTGAGCAAAATCTAAGCCTCTCTCTCTGGAAGCTCCTTCTCTTCTTGTTTTGAGCCTTAAGCTTAGAATCCTCTACACTTTTGCAAAGAGACCCTTAACCAAACTTAACCACCATTGGGCTGAGGTTCTTTGAGGATCATTTGGAGCTCCAAAAGGCTGATTTTGGCTGGTTTTGCTGCTGTCATTCAAGGTGCTTTAAGGGTAAGCTCTTGTTCCTTTAAACCTTTGCTTTGCATGCTTGTTTTACCACCTTTGCAAACTATTTTTGGCTTGGTTTTGAACTAAAGAAAATTCTATTTTTCAGTCCTAAAAATGATGGTTTAGACCTACTTTGTGTTAGGGGGTTGTCTCTCCCTTTTGTTCCTTAGCTTGTATAGCTTTTGAGCCATCTTCTAAGGCCTTTCAAAACAACTTTTCGTGAACTTTTAACCACTGAAATCCAGAGGATTTTCAGTGGTAAAAACCCTATTTTGAGGGCCCAAATAGGAGGGGGTGGTCCCCTCTCCTCTTGTCTTGGTTGCTAGTGTTGATGGTCAACCAAATGAGCATGTGTTTTTACTTCTTTGTGGCTTTGTTTAGGCTCATTTTTGTGACTTTTGGGACCTGCCATAACTCTGTTTTAGGCTGGTTTGGTCACCTCTTGCATGCTTTATACACTTATAGTGTAAACTTGCACACTAGCCCAATATGCATCATGCTCTAGACCATCATTATAGTGTGATTTTGGCTTAACTCCAAGAAGCTTTTGGCCATGTTTTAGCATGCTTAAGGTCTGATTTATGTTGTTTTGGTCATGCATGCCATGCTTTGTATAGCCATAGTGCATTCTAGCTCGTTAGCTTTGTGTATCAAGTCCAATAGCATGCATTGCTTAGACTATTCTCATGATTTGGCATCATTTGAAATGTTATTTCAGTGCATGTTTCATGGTCATTCACTTGCCTCTGTCACTTTTTTAATGCCTAGGAGATTTGGTGTTTTATGCCTTAAGAGTGGGTCTTCGTGCATGCCTCTATGCTTAGGCCTTTGGGCTATCATTTCAATGTATTTTTGGTCTTGTTTTACCATGATGCATCTCTGATTTTTGTTGTCAAAGTCATGCCATGTTTGGTTTTGATAGGTGTAGTGCAATCCCCTTTGTTGGCCTTACTTGCATCCTGCCTTATGCCTTTCATGTTGATTTGTTTTGGCTTTGGTCCATGCATGTTTTAGGCTCATTTTGGCATGATCTAGGACTGTTTTGGTTGTCTTTGGCCCTTTGGGGTTTGATTCATGTGGCCTTGGTACAAACTCCTTGGCTAGTCTTAAGCTTTGAACCTCCTAGCATGTTATGCTTGTATTATGTGCATGATTTGGCATCATTCCTCACATAATTTCAGAGCTTACTCCATTGTCATACTTTCATACTTGTCACTTCTTCATCATATTTGAGGATTGTGGATTGTTGCCTAGCTTATGGACCAATATGTGTGCATGCATGTTTTGTCTTTTGGTACCTTAGTTTTGGTGTTTTGGCCACTGATTTGGGCATGGTTGAGGTCTGCCCATTTTAGTTTAAGTCCATTTTTGCATGTTGTTGCATGCTTGTTCATCTTTGCATGTTGTTTCATGGTTGTTCCATTTTGTTGTTGCATGCTTGGTACATTGCATGTTTGCATGTCTAGGTTGCATGATTTTGCATGCTTGCTACATTGCATTGTGTGTGCATGCCTTGCCTCTTGATCAAACATGATAGAGGTTAAGGTCCCTTATGTGTTTTTGTGCATTTCATTCACATTGAATTGTGCAACTCAGCCTCTTTGGCCATCATGCATCGAAATGCGTGATTGATGGCTCGAGGGCCGAGCACTACACTCATTTGAGTTTCAAACATGATAAGGGGTGTAGTTGCACAATATTTTCTTGCAAATGTATTGCCATGCCTCTGTTTGTACTCTGCTGCAGCAAAAGGAGCAGTTTACAGGAAGAGATGACCGATCGGCTATCTAGTGTGCCGATCGGCTATCAATATTTGGCCGATGGACTCAAAATTGGTCGATGACCCTCATCTCTTGGCCGATGGCCTTACCTCTTGGCCGATGACCTCGCAGCATATCCTTGAGGTGGATCAGAAATGTTTCAGAAGTTGGCATAACTTTTAGAGGTGCAGAACAGTGCAAGCAGAGGCAACATGAGGCCTGGCAACGGATTTCTGAGCGAAGCAGACCGAGCATGCATATGCCCCTCTTCTCGAGGCCATTTTAACTGCTTTGTATAGTTAGTTAATGTGTTAGCTAAATTAATTCATTGTTGTAATAATTAGCTTAGTAATTAGCTAGCTATTCAATTTGATTATGTAATAATTAGTCTAATTAGATTATTAGATTAGTTAGAATAGCTTAGCGTAGCTAGCTTGTATTATTCATTCGGGCCCTCCGTCGAGAGGGCGACTTCTGTAATAAGTGTGCGTGAGTGTGTGAGTGTATTCCAACCCCACGTCTTTCTCCCTTTTACTTAACTGCTTACGATGGTTAGTTCTAGGTCATGTTTTGATTAGCATCCTTATGCTTGCATGTTTGCATTCATTCATTTGTCTTGCATGCACCAGGCTCAGCGCATCATACTAACTGCATCGTATTTAATTCCTATTTGAATACGCGTTCTCAAAGTTGCATTTCACATGACATCTTAGACTAGCCGAGCCTATTTAGTTGCATTTTTGCATGTGTTGCATTAGGCATCTCAACATAACTAGGATCATGCATGATTTCTAACTAGTTATTGTTTTGGCTCGGAGTACACTGTAAGTGTTTATGCTTTAGCATCCCTGCATGTGTGTTATTGATTGCCATGATAGCATGCTTGCCATGAGGCTATTTGTTTAAATGATATAACTGCCTGAATGCCTGTGGGTGAAGGTTGGATTACTTGAATTGGAACAATTCATCGAAATGCTAGTTTTAAGCCCACTTAAGGTGGCAAAATCCTGTTTTCTAAGCCCACTTGAGGGTGGCAAATCCAAGTCTTAGCCTACTTGCGAGTAGCACCTTCAAACCATTTTCAAACAAACATGAGATGTTTTGTTCCAACTTAGGCAATTTAGTCTATACTTGTATGTTGTGCGCATCACGTAGTAAGCTACCTAATAATCGGAATAAGAACACATGTGTTTTCAAAAACAAGATATTATGTTAGTAAAGGTCGATCTTTGATTAGACGAGCGGGGGTGCTCATTGCATGACCTTCCCCTCTCGTACCTAAGTTCCCGAGCTGAGACAACTTTGGTGATGACGGACACGTGGCCTTAGGCATGAGTCAGGGTTTCCTAAATTTTCCCAAAATAAAATATTTAGGTGGCTACTCTTTATCTGGCAAAGCAGTCCATGTTTGGCACTTCTTTATAAAAATCAATTTTCTAAAACGATTTGTCGGATTTGGACTCTTTGGTGATTTATCGGTCTTGGATTGTACTTTGCGAGATTAGATTCAGAACCGTGACATTGAGTCCGAACTGTAGTAGCTAATGAACAAAACGGATTTCGCGCCATTTGCACGCGGAGCTGGGACGTTCGGGCACGTCTACACCGCCCTTCCGGGGTTTTAACCTTGCGAGCTATGTTCTTCTTTTCTTTTCAGTCTTTTCATTTCTTTTCATTTTTTCTTCTTTCTTTTCATCTTCTTTTTTGCATTTTCTTCATTTTTCTTTTTTCTTGCTCTAACTTTTGCCTGGCTCACCCTTTCAGGTTTTCGGCCCAGCGAGCCTCTCACCGGTAAAAGTGTAGCTTTGTCCATGTCAAATGGTTTTAGGATCTCGAAGCCATCTGAATCCAGGAGAGTGGCTATTGTTCGCTGATGATCTAGGAGTCCATCCAATGGGGGCTGAACTGTCCCCAGTATTGTGGATAAGAGCTCGATTGTCCTTCAACAATACTTTCTTCTTTCCTCCCTTCTGGGATTTGGCATTCTTGCCGATCTTCATTGGCTTGAGCAATGTCCCAATTCTTAACTCTTCGAGCACATCTGACATTTTTGCCCCTAGTTCAAGGGGTGCTTCTGATCTGGCCACACAGGCCTCACATTGTGGTTGACTGTTAAACATTCTGAATCCAAGTTCAAGGTTTGAAAGCGAAGGGGTTGAGTCTCGAGGCTGAGAGCGATCCTATGCTGCACAATCTCAAGAGCGATTCCACACAGGTCTTCGCAGGATCGCGCAAAACATTTTTTGAAATCTTTTAAGAAAGCAACTAGTAGCTCGCGTTGAAGACAGTGTAGGACCAATCTAGATCAAGCCAGGATCCTTCTCAGTACTCACATTAACAAGTATTATTTCATTCATTAAGGGCTTAGCACGCCTCTCTTTCTCTCAGTTAATCAAATTTTGCAAAACCCGAGGAATTCCTTCCTCTTTGTTTTCACCACAATGTTGAAAAAGTTTTGAAAAACTTAGGGCAATGCAATAATTTCAAGGCACAGAAGAGCAGGTGAAATGCACTGTCATTTTATTCAAATTTGCCGACACAACAGGTTCAGGATAGAAACAAACACAAAAGCGTGAAAACCACCGCTGTTTCATTCATATCTTCTGGTGCAACTGGCTCCATGGCAGAAACAGACTCAAAAGAAAGAGTGCAAAAGACAAACACAAAACAAGCAAGTGATATCCGAGGTAACACCCCCGAAATCACCAGACTCTAACAAAACAGGACTGACTCGATACAACAAGACAGACCCCAACTGACTCAGTATGAAAAGAATGACTCAAAACAACGAGACAGGCTCTAAACAATATAACAAAACCGGCTCAATACCCAAGTCAGAAAGCACAAAAATTAGCATTCGCAAAATGCTCAAAACAGTGCGTGCCATACGCTATATCTGAAGTAAACTGAGCGCCACCTGCAAGTGGCTCATCCTCCTCGATCACATCACATTATTCCCCAGGTTCACTAATCTAATGACGATAGACCTTGCTGAGTTGGTGGGATGTTGACCTTGTTGTCAAACAAATTTTGTACTTCGTGGCGAAGACGGAAGCAATTGTCGGTGCTATGATCGGTTTGTTGATAGTACGCACAGTACTGGGTAGTATCATGACCAAGAGGAAGACGACTAGGGAGAGGTTGAGGCTCGAGAGGTTTGAGATGGCCCTTTTCAACAAGTATTTGAAGAGCCTTGGACAAAGGCATATAGAGGGCATGGAAGACCCTGCGACCTCAGGGTAGGTACTTCGAGGTTTGTGGATTTTTGCTGGGCGCACTAGCAAAGGGGTCGGCAGGTGCTGACTTGGTTTTCTGATCTCTTCCGAGTGCAGGATTAGAGCTAACAGGATCGTTTCTGGTACGACGGCCCTTTTCCCGGTTTTCCCCTTGATTCGAACTGTTCTCATTTTGAGTGATGAAAGTGTCATCCACAGTTTTTGCAATAACTGCGAGCACTTGCTGTTTGTTCAGTCCTTCGGCTTTCAAAGCCTCAACAACCCACAGAAGGTGTTCATAAGGATCAATGTCTGCCCCTACCTTGTTCTTTCCACTCACCTTAGCTTGGTCGAAGGTTTGGGTCACTGCCTCAGAGCGGAGCCCTATTGTTGTCGACATGTCATTGGCCAAACTTGGGATGGCTTCAGGTTGGCCAATTTCAGTTATAATTCGCCCTAGGAGTGGGGAGTCTTCTGGTGTGAAATTTCCGGCATGTGATGTGGTTGATGGTGGAGCCGATAGTCCAAAGGCTAGATCAGCCACAGTTCTCTGAAGATCGCCGATCATTCCCATCAGCTCAAAAGTAGTGGGGTCACGGGTTTGAGCTGATTGGGGTTCCAAGACTGGATATGTGGTAGGTGCCCCAGACAGGCGTTGCATTTCAGCATCGGTCTCACCCTGCATGGTGATTCCCTGGTTTAATGCCGTTGCCATGACCACAATTTCTTCTGAACTCTACGTCATCATGAGTCTGCTGAATTAAACAGAGGTGATGTGACTGGTGACTAACGGATCAGATGAACCGGTGAGCCTTGACTGGCCTTTCTCTGCCTTGCCTCAGAGAAGGAAAACACTGGTTGCTCTGAACTGAATCTTTGACCTGACAAAGTCTATCAGCACAAGTCCAATGTACCGGGGGGATATTTGGAGCCTTATGAAGCTACTGTTCTAAGACTACCTTGCAAAAGAGAAAACAGACAGCATCTTAGCTTGATTTCACCAGAACAGATATAAGCATAGCTGAATAACTGCACTCTTTACTGAATTCTGCCCAAAATTCTGCCTGTAAACTGATACTCTCAGGTAAAACTGATTCCCCCAAAATATTGATGTCCTCAGACCTGATACCTAGACTTGTAGACTGATACATACAACCTGTAGAGACACACTCTGACAGCAAATATCATGCAAGTAAGAGCCAAAACACCCCTATGTTGGGGTAGGGTTTCCCTGTCCTATTTTGTCAAGAGCCAGGGTTTCATTACGCACACAGCGGTTTCAAACAACTTACAACCAGATAAGCAACTTGTCCTAGTTTGGAATAGTCACTATGGATTCCGACATGCACTAGGTTGAATGGTCAAAAAGGGTGCCTTGGTAACAACTGAGGTTTGTGTTCCCATCGGGGCGGAGCCCGTAACCAGTCAACCTTATGGCACGCGGCCTCCGGCTAACCATTCAGGAATAGCAGACGGCGAACACGGTGTCCTAGGTGCACCAACGCACATGCAATGCAAAGAAACACATAAGTGTAATCAAAACAAGATATCACAAATTCGAGTCAAGTTCTCTAAGTCCCCAGCAGAGTCGCCAGAAACTGTAGACCACCCGGAGAACTTCCGACTTCGCGCGTGAGGGCGCGAATTGTTTTGTTCTAGGCTACTACAGTTCGAACTCGTGTCACGGTTCTGAATCTAATCTCGCAAAGTGCAATGTAAGACTGATAAATCACCAAAGAGTCCAAATCCGGCAAATCATTTTGGAAAACTGATTTTAATAAAGAAGTGCCAAACATGGACTGCTTTGCCAGATACAGAGTCGCCACCTAAATGTTTTATTTTGAGAAATTTAGGAAACCCTGACTCATGCCTAAGGCCACGTGTCCGCCATCACCAAAGTTGTTTCGGCTCGGGAACTTGGGTACGAGAGGGGAAGGTCATACAATGAGCACCCCCGCTCGCCCGATCAAAGATCGGCCTTTACTAACATGATATTTTGTTTTTGAAAGCACATGTGTTCTTATTCCGATTATTATCCTAGAATTACTATGTGATGCGCATAGCATACAAGTATAGACTAGATCGCCTAAGTTGGAACAAAACATTTCACGTTCATTTGTGAAAACGGTTTGAAGTTTGCTACTCGCAAGTAGGCTGAGTCATGGATTTTGCCACCCTCAAGTGGGTTTAAAACTCGCATTTCAACGAATTGTTCCAATTCAAGCAATCCAACCTTCACCCACAGACATTCAAGCAGTTGATCACTTAAGCAGTTAGCTTCATGGCAAGCATGCTAAACATGGCAACATACACATCTCACGCAGTATGCTAAAGCATAAACACTCATAGTTTACTCCGAGCCAAAACAGAGAACTAGTTAGAAATCATGCATGATCCTAATTCATGTTAAGATGGCTAATGCAACACATGCAAAATGCAGTTAAAATAGGCTCGGCTAGTCTAAGATGTCATGTGAAATGCAACTTGATACATGTATTCAACTTGAAATTGAAATACAATGCAGTTAGTATGATGCGCCGAGCCCGGTGCATGCAAAACAGATGAATGGATGCACGCATGCAAGCATAAGGTATGCCAATCGAAATATGCCCTAAAACTAACCATCGTAAGTAATTAAGTAAAAGGGAGGAAGAAATGGGGGTTGGAAGACATGCATCACACATGCACGCTTATTACAACAGTTGGCCCTCTCGACGGAGGGTCCGAATAAGAAGCTAATTAGCTAATCTAAGCTAATTAAGATAATTATTACAAGTACACTAATTGAATAACTAGCTACAACTAATTATTACATCACAAAACTAATTAACTAACAAGTTAACTAATTAAGTTATTACAACACAAATTGAAGAGCTAAGCACATTAGCTAATTAAGTACAAAACCAAAGCATAAACTAGCTAAGCAAATTAGCTAAGTAAAGCAATAAAGAAATGTCCTCAGAGGGAGAAGAATACACGCATGCTTGGTTGCCTCGTTCGGAAATCCACCGCAATGCCCCGATTTGCCTCTGTTTGCAATTGTTCCCAGAACCTTGCACCAAGCTCCACAAAGCTTCAACTCCACCATGGGAACCTGTAGAAACATGGCCGACCACTTTCTGGAGTTGCCAACCACCTGCCGACCACTTTTCTTTGTTGCAGACCAGAAAAAGTGGTCGGCCAGCTAGTTTTCTGGTTGGCCGTCCAGTTGTTGCTGCACTTCTCCAGTTTGCTGCAACAGAGAGCAAGAAAGGGCATGGCAATGTATTTGCAAGATATGTGTGCACAACCACCCTTCCTATCATTTCATAAGCTCAAGGGAGTGTGATTCTCCACCCTCGGGCCACCAATCGCGCATTTCAATGCATGATGGCCGAGAAGTCAAATTGCACAATTCAATATGAAATGAATGCACACATAAACACATAAAGCCTTGACCTCTATCATGTATGATCAAGAGGGTTAGCGACCAAGGATTAAGGCACGTTTCATCACTTCAAGTATGAAACATCCCTCGTTCCTCGTGTTTGGACTAACACCTAATCCAAACGCAATGCAACACGAGTATGCCAAATACAATGTAATACATGCAACGCAATGTAATGCAACATTAGCATGAAAACAATCATGCAAGGAACAAGCATGCAACAACATGCAATTCAACATGATCAAACTACCAATGCTAAGAGCATGCATAGACAATGCAAAGAACAACTTGGCATACACAATCCAAATAACAACATGGCATACTCAATGCTAAGAACATGGCATACACAATGCAAATAACAACATGGCATACTCAATGCTAAGAACATGGCATACACAATGCAATGAACAAGATGGCATACTCAATGCTAAGAACATGGCATACACAATGCAATCGATAACATGGCATACACAATGCAATGTAACATGGGCATGCAACAACATGATGCAACTACATGAGGCAATGTAACAACATTCACATAACATGCTCGATGGATTTAAACCAAAATGGACAGACCTCAGTCATGCTCAAATTAGTGGCCATAATGATGAAACTAAGGCATGATGATCAAGACAAAACATGCACATGCAATGGCGCATTGACTAGGCATAAGAGCACAACTCTCAAGAGTGCTCAAGGAGTGACAAATGTGGAAGTGTAACAACACTATAAGCTCTGAAATAAGGTATGAAATGATGCCAAATCACCCAAAAAATACAAGTATAGCATGCTATGGTCCTCAAAACTTGAAACTAGCATAGGCACTTGCACCATAGCTATACAAAACATGAAGCATATGGTTAAGGCAACCCAAAAATGAACATGAGATATTTTGTTCCAAATCGAGTGATTTAGTCTATACTTGTATGCTGCACGCATCACATACTAAGGTTAGCTAATGAACCAGAATAAGAACACATGTGTTTTCAAAAACAACATATCATGTTAGTAGAGGCCGATCCTTTGATCGGGCGAGCGGGGGTGCTCATTTCAGGACCTTCCCCTCTCATACCCAAGTTCCCGAGCCAAGGCAACTTTGGTGATGACGAATACGTGGCCTTAGGCACGAGTCAGGGTTTCCTAAATTTTCCAAAATAAAACATTTAGGTGGTGACTCTGAAATCTGGCAAATTAGTCCATGTTTGGCGCTTTTTGATTAAAATCGATTTTTCAAAACAATTTGCCGGATTTGGACTCTTTGGTGATTTATTAGTCTTACATTGCACTTTGTGAGATTAGATTCAGAACCGGGACATGAGTCTGAACTGTAGTAGCTAGAACCCGATTCGCGCCCTCTCCGAAAGGGGGGCCTGTGGAGAGAGTTTCGGCCGGTCTACACATCTGAATAAAAAAAAAAAAAATTCTAATCCTATGAGACTAATTTCCTAATACCATCTCCACCTCTACTATCTCAATCCCAACACCAAGGCATATCTTAAACCCTTGGGATTACGAATCCTTTTTCCATCTCCCAAAACAAACACAACATATAGTGGGTCTTATCTCCATCTCAAACCCAATCTCACATCTATCTCCCAAAACAAACGGGGCGATGAGACTACTTATAACTTCTTCTTTTTTTTTTTTTTGAAAATTTGTGTTAAAATGTTTGATACAACTTTTACTTATCGTTTATGAGGGGAAAATAACTTTAATGAACTAAAAAAAAACTGATCACTGAGAAGCAAAGAATTGTGTACTTTTGACCTTTTTTGTTATTAATTATTAAAATTATTGTTGTTATTATTATTATTATTATTATTATTATTATTAATATTATTATTATTATTTGTAAACTAGAACTGATAGATAGATTAAATAGAACTGATTATCAATTTTTAACTGGTAAGAAATGTACTAAGAAGATTCGATAAATAAGTGAAGAAAGATTACTGAATTTTCTCTCCATGTCATTTGCCAAAGAGAGAATTCAATTTTCATTTACTGATAACTACTAGAAATCTTTAATGAAAGAATCTGAGCAGCACAATTCAAATGATTTTTTTCTTTTTTTTTTTGGGTACAAATAAAATTTAAAAAAAAAAGTGAAGAAAAAAAGAATAGCAAACTTCACTTTATCCTTTTGTGGTTTAGGTTATGTGCAGTTTACAACACTAAAGTTTGGAAATAACCACATAATTTCCAAGTAATTGGTGGACCAAATTGCACCGTCTACTTTTCCATTCAAGTTAACTGACTGTGAGATTTACACGCTCATGTAGGGAGCTTCCATTTGCATCCAAAAAGTAGGTTAGACACCCAATTACTTTGAGTATCCCCATAATAAATTTGAAATTTTATCTTTTTTGTTTGGACACTCCAAATAATACCTATTCTAACCCTAAAAACCCTAACATTGTATACAAATCTACTTTGTACACCCTATTTCCAATAAACAGAGGAACAAAAATCACATTTGGGATCTCTGAAATTCCAAGCGACAAAGAGGAATTCTGAGTTCATCCAAGATGAATAGAGTCTCTACTCCTCTATATAATCCATCTATCAAAGTAAACACTACTCCTACATCTACTGGCAACTACCTATTTCCGGTAACTCCTCTCTCTCTCTCTCTCTCTCTCTCCCCGATTATCATCTCACTGTCTTCGATTATCGTCTATCAAACCAAACCACTACTTGTAGACACCCCATTTTTTACCGTCCTCAAGACTTGGACGTCATCATTTGAACACTCGATGATCATCCATGCTTGTGTTCGTTTTGAGTTCCTAAAGGTCTCGGCCGCGCGTATTGCCTTAGGATCTCTCAACTTGTCTGCTTTGTGCTTGGTTGTGAACCAAGGACTTGTGGTTTTGTTTCTGAGGGAATAGGGTGGCTTGTTGGCCATCCCTACAACCCATCGGCCAAGCCTTGTGCTCGTCGGCCTTGTTTCCTTGCCATCGGCCATAAGTGGTGGCCGATTGGCACTCTTTTTGGTCGATTGGCCATATTTTCTGGCTGAGACCTTTCTATCTGCTTTTTTAGATATTTTCATGCCAGCTGTGACAGCTGGTGAGCACAGTTTTCATCCTCCATACATATGGAGGGATTGATTCAAGTCCTTAGCTTGCTCAACAAGCTTAGGAATTGAATTTCTATATGAAGGGAGACCCTTCTCCCTTTCTAAAGGTTCTAAAATCTGGAGATAGAAGTTATATATCACTCTCTCTCCATATTCTCTCTCTCTCTCTCTCTCTATATATATATATATATATTTGTGCTTGTTTGTGCTTGAAAGTGACTTTTTTTCACACTTTTGCACACAAACACCTAGTGAAACACCATCCTTTTATTGCTGAGGCTCTTAGAGGTTGGTTTTGGAGTTCTTGGACTGGTTTGAGCTTAGAAAAGTTGCCGGAGTTGTAGCTTCAAAGTGGTTCTACAAGGGTGAGCCTTTAACCCCTTAAACCTTGGTTTTTGCTTAAGCTTTTGGACCTATTTTCATGCTTATTTTGGCTTGACTTTCTATTGAAAAGAGTTCAAATTTTGCATGCTTATAATGTTTGTTTAATGTCACTTTTCTGTTGGGGGTGGTTTACCCTCTCTTAGGCCTTGTTTGGCCTTGTTCTTGTGCCATCTTTTTAAGCTATTGGGATCACCTTGTTTTGGCCTTCTCACCACTAAAACTCAGAGGAAGTTTAGTGGTAGAAATGGTGTTTTAAGGTCCCAAATAGGAGAGGGTCATCCCCTCTCCTTGTGTCTTGCATGCTTGTATAGATGGCTCATCAAAGTAGCATGTTTGTCTAGCATGTATTGGTTCCATTTCAGTGAGTTTTTGGTGTTATTTTGGCATGCCTCAACTCTGTTTTAGGTTGGTTTGATAGCATCTTGCATGCTTTACATACTTGTAGTGTAATCTTGCATGCTAGCATAACATGCATCATGTGTTTAGACCATCATTCTTGCATGTTTTGGCTCAACTCCAAGAAGTTTTTAGCCTTGTTTTACCATGCTTAAGCTCTGATTTGTGTTGTTTTGGTCATGCATGCATTGCTTTGTATAGCTATGGTTCATTCTAGCTTGTTAGCTTTGAGTTTCCAAGTCACTAGCATGCATTGCTTGGGCCATGTACATGACTTGGCATCATTTAACATGATATTTCAGAGCATATAGCATTGCCATACACTCACATTTGTCACTCTTTCCATGCTTTGGAAGGTTGGTTCTTTATGCCTTGAAAATGAGCCATTGCATATGCCATTTTGCCTAAGCTTGTAAGCTGCCATATCAGTGTGTATTTGGTCTCATTATGCCATGATATAACTCTGATTTTTGTTGTTGAAGTCACCCCATGCTTGGTTTTGATAGGTGTAGTGTAATACTCCTTATTTGCCTTGCAAGTTCATGATTCATAACTTTCATACTAGCTTGTTTTGGTGATGCTCCATGCATGTTTTAGACTCATTTTGGCATGATCTTGGACTGTTTTGGGTTGTCTTGGCTATATGTTTCATGTATTGCATAACTATGGTGTAAGTCCTTTGGCTAGCTTTAAGCCTTGAGCCCTCTAGCATGCCATGCTTATGTTGTTATGATGATTTGACATCATTTAACATGACATTTCAGAGCATATAGGACTGCCATGTTCCCACTTCTTTCACTCTTTGAATGCCTCTAAGGGTTGTGCATTGTTGCCTAGCCTATGGACCAATATGTGTGCATGCATGTCTTGCCTTTTGGTGTCTTGGTTTTGGTGTTTTGGCCACTGTTTTGGACCCTCTTAGGTCTGTCCATATGCGGTTTAAGTCCACTAAGTGTTGCATTACATGGTCCTTGCCATTGCATTGTTGTTTGCATATTGTTACATGACATTATTATTTGCATCTTGTTGCATGTTTATGATGTTTGGCATGTTGATTAGATAGCATGTTGTTGCATGCTTGATATATAGCATGTTGTTGCATGCTTGTTCCATTCTATTGTTGTTGCATGCTTGAGTTGCATTACATGGTGCTTGCATGCTCATGTTGCATTACATTGTTTGCATGCCATTAGCTTTGTTAAGTTGTGCATGCATTGCATTGTGTTTGGTTTGGGTGTTAAGCCAAACACGAGAAACGAGGGACATTTCATACTTGAAGTGATGAAACGTGCCTCAATGTAGACGCGCCCGCGTGGGGACCTCACTACAGTTTGGACTCGATTTTGATGTCACGGTTCTTAATCTGAACCAAAGAGTCCAAATCCGGCAAATCGTTTTGAGAAACAGATTTTTAGAAAAAGAAGTACCAAACATGGACTGCTTTGCCAGATACAGAGTCGCCACCTAAATATTTTTTATGGGAGAATTTAGGAAACCCTGACTCGGTGCCGAAGGCCACATGTCCGTCATCACCAGAGTTGCCTCGGCTTGGGAGCTAGGGTACGATTGGGGAAGGTCCGCTATGAGCACCCCCTCTCGCCCGATCCGAAGATCGGCCTCTACTAACCGTGATATCCGTTTTTGAAAACATTATGTGTTCTTATTCCGGTTATTAGCCTAGAATTACTATGTTATGCACGCAGCAAATAAGTATAGACTAGATTGCCTAATTTGGAAAAAAGCATTGCATATCCATTTGTTTTGAAAAATGTTTTGGAATTTGCTACTCGCAAGTAGGCTAAAAACATGGATTTCAATGAGTTATTCCAACTCAGGCAACCCAACCTTCAACCCAACCTTCACCCACAGGCATTCAAACAGTTTGTCACATAAGCATCTAGCCACATGGTAAGCATGCTGTCATGATAGCATTCACACTCATGCGAGATGCTAAAGCATAAATACTTACATCGTACTCCGTGCCAAAACAATAAACTCGTTAGTAAACGATGCATGATCCAAATCCATGTTTAAATGTCTAATGCAACACATACAGGATGCAATTAGAGTAGGCTCGGCTAACCTAAACATGGGACGTGAAACGCAATCAATGGATACACGTATTCAATTTGGAATTGGAATACAAATGCAGTTAGCATGATATACCGAGCCCGGTGCATGCGAGACAAATGTATGGATGCACGCATGCGTAGCATAAGGTATGCTAAGTTAAACATGTCCTATTACTAACCATCAAAGCGGGTAAGTAAAAGGGGAAGAAAGAAGTGGGGGTTGGAAGACATGCACACACTCACCCACACTTATTACAAATTCGTCCTCGCTCGGAGGGACCAAAAGAATAATACAGATTAAATAACGAATTAACTAACCTAGCTAATTAATTATTACAAATCACCTAATTAGTTAACAAACTAACTAAGCTAGGAAAAACAGTAAACCGCCTCGGGAAGAGAGTTCGATGCACGCGTGCTCGGGTCTTGCTCGGAAGTGCGCTGCCATGCATAGGTTGCCTTTGTTTTCCCTGCTATACTCCTCTGAAGACTGCCAAAGTCTCAGGATTGCTTCCCTGGACATTGGGAGACACCACCGGCTGAATAGAATGGCCACCGGCAGTGGCATGTGATCACCGGCCGTGAATGCATCCATCGGCCATGGAAAGATTGTCGGTCGGCACCTAAAACTACCGGTCAGCAGAAAGTTCCTGCAGAATCTGCAATTGACAGCAACAGAGGGCAAGGCAGAGCATGGCAATGCAATTCAAGCCATATATGCACCAATCATGTCCCTTATCCTGTTAGTGACTCAAAGGGACATGCTCCTTGGTTCTCGGACCATCAATCGCGCATTTCCATGCGTGATGGCCCAAGGGACCAAGTGTGCACATTTTGATGTCAAATGCAATGCAAACTAACAAACCAAAGTCCAATTCCTATCACTAGATCAAGGAACAAGACATGCATGCTAGATGCCATGCAACCTAGGCATACAAGCTAAGGATGCAACATGTGAATGCAAGATGTACATGCAAACAACATGCAAGGTAAGCATGCAAGCAAGCAAGGGATGGATTTAAACATGATTTGGACAGCTCTAATTAGGCCCAAAACAGTGGCCATAGTGCCCAAAATGAAGGACTAAAACACACACACACATGCATGCAAAGGATGTCCAATACTTCAAGCATTTAAAAGCAATTCTCAAGCACATTTAAGAGGATGCAAACATGGATAAATGATATGCATTAAGCTCTGAAAATTATGCAAGAATATGGTGCTAAACCAAGCAAACAAGATAGGCTAAGCATGCAATAAATGGCCTAAGTACTTGAAGCAAGTCAAAGGGACTTGAACCATGGTTAAGCCAACCAAGCCTCACAAGGCCAAGAGGGCTTAAAACAGGTCCAAGGCAGACCTAGACCATGCAAAGGGGGCCCCCTAGATGGCATCTAAGTGGCTCAAATTCGAGGGTGTGTACAATGGCCAAAACATGGAGCATATAACACAAGCTCATAAGGCATCAAAGAGACAACCAAGGCAAGCATACAAGCATGCAAAGGGGACTGAAATGGTGTTATAAATGATGCCAAACCATTAAATTAAAGCAAGTAATGCATGCTATACCCTCAAATACTTAAGGCCAACAAGCCGGAATGCAAAGGGGCTATACTAAGCATGCCAAAGCCGACCCAAAGAACTATGGACAGACCTTAAACATGGCAAAATAAGCATGAAAGATTCACAAGGCTAAGCCTAAAACATGCTAGAACAAGGGTTTACAACCTAAGGCATGTCAAGGCAACAAAGTGGCATTACAAGGTAGGTATGCTAAGCATGCATGGTGTACCAAAACCAACAAAAAACAGAGGCATATTATGACATAATAAGCACAAAAAATAGCCAAGGCATGGTCAACAAGAAGCTTAGCTAGGTGCTCCCTCAAGAGGCCAAAAATGGTCCATTTCAAGGACAACAAGGAGAGGAGGTGGCCCTCTCCTTCTTGGGACTTCAAGGCACCATCCTTACCACTAAAATCCCTCAAGATTTCAGTGGTGAGGAGGCCCAAACACCAAAGTCTCGGAGCTTACACAAAATAGCACAAAATGGGGCCTCTCAAGGCCTAAGAGGGGTCAAACACCTCCAAACCACAAAACACCCTAAACAAACTATTTAGAGGGCCTAAAAACAGAACTTTTTTATGTTATACACTAAGCACAAAAATAGTTCTAAGATAGGCAAAATAAGTATGCAAGAATGGGGAATAAAGGGACTAGTTTCTTACCCTTGAAGACCCCTTCAACAATGGTGGACTAGTAGCTTCTTTTAGGTTGAAACCAGCTTCAAAACCTCAAAAACAACCCTCAAGAGGTCTCAGCTCCAAGGGATGGTGTAATGGTGGGTGCTTGTGGGCAAAAGTAAGACAAAACACACACACTAAGCTCAAGAAAGAGAGAGAGAGATATAGGATAGATACAAATTCCTAACCTTAATATCAAAACCCTCTAAAATGTTGTCTAACCCTAATGCCAAGAGAGGAGACTCTCTCTTATAGAGCTCTCTCTTGTAAAGCTTGTCAAATAAGCTTGCTTAGAGGGAAATCCCTCCATACACGTGTATGGAGGGGAACAGAGTGGGTGCCAGCTATCACAACTGGCACAAAATATCTACCAAAAGTAGATGAATAGTAGTCGGCTGCTCAAAAATGCCATTTTGACAAAAAGGAGTGCCGACCGGCAATATATATTGCCGATGGCAACAAAACACCAGCCGGTGGCCTCTGGCCATGGCCGATGATGTGTGGGGATGCCTCAGAAGGCATTCCCTGCCCCTCCAAGGCAAAACAAAAGTGTTTGGTGCAAAACCAGACACTAAACAGTCGAGTTCGGAGATCCTGAGGCAAGGCGCGTAGCCGAGACCTCCGGGAACTCCAAACGAACACAAACATGGATGATCACCGGGTGTTCAAACGGTGACGTCCGAGTCTTAAGGACGGTCAAAATTGGGTGTCTACACTCAATTCTTGGTCGCCGACCCTCTTGATCATGTATGATAGAGGTTAAGGCATTTATGTGTTTTTGTGCATTCATTTGGCATTGATTTGTGCAACTCGGCCTGTTTGGCTATCATGCATCGAAATGCGTGATTGATGGCTTGAGAGCCGAGCACTACACAACTTTGAGCCTTAGACATGATAAGGGGTGTAGTTGTACACATATTTTCTTGCAAATACATTGTCGTGCCTCTGTTTGTGCTCTGTTGCAGCAAAAAGGAGAGCTTGCAGGAAGACATGGCCGATCGGCTATCTAGTGTGCTGATCGACTATCAATAATTGGCCGATAGCTTCAAAATTGGTCGATGACCTTTATCCTTTGGCCGATGGCCATACCTCTTGGCCAATGACCTCTCAGCATGTCCATGAGGTGGATCGGAAGTGTTTTGGAGATTGGCACAATTTTCAGAAGTCCAAAACAGTGCAAACAGAGGCAACATGAGGCATGGTAACGGATTTCCAAGCTAGGCGATCAGGCATGCATCTTCGAACTCTTAGAACTGAGCTGAGGCTTTGTATTTGTAATTAGCTTTACTTGATTAGTTAGCTTTTGAATTTGTAATTAAACTAGTTAATTTGTTAATTAGTTAACATGTTGTAATAATTAGCTTAGTGTTAGCTAGTTATTCAATTCGATTATGTAATAACTAATCTAATTAGATAATTAGATTAGTTGCTTAGCTTAGTGTAGCTAGCTTAGTATACTCATTCGGACCCTCCATCGAGAGGGCGCATTTTTGTAATAAGTGTGCATGAGTGTGTGAATGTCTTCCAACCCCACGTCTTTCTCCCTTTTACTTATCAGCTTTTGATGGTTAGTTTTAGGGCATATTTCAATTATCATCCTTACGCTTCGCATACGTGCATCATTCATCTGTCTTGCATGCACCGGGCTCGACACATCATACAAACCGCATTGTATTTCAATACATTTACTTGAATACGTGTTCAGCAGCATGTTATCAAGTTGCATCTCATATGCCATCTTAGAATAGCTGAGCCTGTTTCTAGTTGCATTTTGCATGTATTGCATTAGCCATCTTAACATGAACTAGGATCATGCATGATTTCTAACTAGTTCTCTGTTTTGGGTCGGAGTACACTGTGAGTGTTTATGCTTTAGCATCTTGCATGAGTATGAGTGTTACCATGATAGCATGCTTGCCATGAGGCTAACTTCTCAAGTGTTTAATTGCATGAATGCCTGTGGATGAAGGTTGGATTCCTTGAATTGGAACAATTCATCGAAATGTGAGTTTTAAGCCCACTTTGCGGAGTGGCAAAATCATGTTTTCTAAGCCCACTCGAGGGTGGCAATTCCACGTCTTAGCCTACTTGCGAGTAGCACCTTCAAACCATTTTCAAACAAACAAACATGAGATATTTTGTTCCAACTTAGGCGATTTAGTCTATACTTGTATGATGTCCGCATCACGTAGTAATGATAGATTAATAAACCAGAATAAGAACACATGTGCTTTCAAAAACAAAATATCATGTTAGCAAAGGCCGATCTTTTGATCGGGCGAGCGGGGGTGCTCATTGCATGACCTTCCCCTCTCGTACCCAAGTTCCCGAGCCGAGGCAACTTTGGTGATGACGGACACGTGGTCTTAGGCACAAGTCAGGGTTTCCTAAATTCCCCAAAATAAAACATTTAGGTGGCGACTCTGTATCTGACAAAGCAGTCCATGTTTGACACTTCTTTATTAAAATCAGTTTTCCAAAACGATTTGTCAGATTTGGACTATTTGGTGATTTATCAGTCTTGCATTGCACTTTGCGAGATTAGATTCAGAACCGTGACATTGAGTCCAAACTGTAGTAGTTAATGAACAAAACAATTTCGCGCCTTCGCGCGGGGAGCCTTGACATTCGGGCGCGTCTACAGTTTCTGGTGACTCTACTGAGGATTTAGAGAACTTGACTCGAACTCATGATATCTTGTTTTGATTACACTTATGTGTCTCTTTGCATTGCATTTGCATTGGTGCGCCTAGGATACCGTGTTTGCCGTATGCTATTCCTGAATGGTTTGCCGGAGGCTTGCTTTGAGAAACGTGCTATAAGGCTGACCGGTTGCGGGCTCTGCCATGACGGGAACACAAACCTTGGTTTTTACCAGGGCACCCTTTTTTACCATTCGACCTAGTGCATATCAAAAACTGTAGTGACCATTCCAAGCTATGACAGGTTGCTTATCCGACTATAGGTTGTTTGAAACCGCTATGTGCGTAGCAAAACCCTAGCTCCTGACAAAATAGGACAGGAAAACCCTACCCCTCCATAGGGGTGTTTTGGCTCTCACTTGCTTGCTATGTGTTTTTAGAGTGCGTCTCTATAGGAATGCATGTATCAGTTTGCAAGTCAGGGTATCAGGCCTACAGGCATCAGTATTTGGGGAATCAGTTTTACCTGAGGGTATCAGATTCAGGGCAGTGATTTGGGAACAGTGATCAGTGGTTGAGAACAGTTCTTTCAGCTTGTGTTTGCTAACTATGTTGTCTTTATTTAAGCTGTTATGCTGTCCGTTTTTCTGCTCATTGTTTCCTTATTATGCTTTATTTATCTTTTTGCAAGGTAGTTTAGTACGATTGCTTCTGACCAGACAGATATTCCCCGAGCACTCTGGGTTAGAGGTCGAAGACTTAATCGATCTGAGGATCTAATTGACAGACAAGCAGTGTTCCTTTCTTTACCCCCGGTTACTAGACGGAGGTCAGTAAGGCGCAGTGTATCGGTACAACGGTCGCCAGATCAGTGGTCCACCCCACTAGTGAACAGTCAGGCTGAGGTCTCAGTTTCTACTGCAGGGACAGATATACTGATTGTTCAGATAGACTAGCACCCTATGGCATCTATGGAAGAGATGATGCATCAGCTCCCGGAGAGTATGTAAGCTATGCAGCAGGATGCTGCCCGCGAAGCAGAATTTGCCGTGCGCCAAGCCGAGGTTATGGCTCAGCAAGCAGATCTGATTGCTAGACTTCAGCAACAGTAACCACCACAATAAGCCAGAGCATCTGCTTCGCACCCACCTCCTCCCCCACCTAGAGTTCCAATACTTAGGGAGACATCAAATGTCTAGGAAAATACGGACGTTCCAACGGGGCCAGCTCTGCCTCCAATCCTACCCCAGCTATCCAAAGCGCCGACCAATATAGTGGACACACCGTTTGAGTTCGAGGTGGATCCCACAGCGCTAAAACTGAGCAAGCTAGAAAAGCTGTTCAAGAAGTCTCAAGGCGTGAAATCCATTTCAGATATAGAGGATGGGTACACCGACTCGGCCGTTGTAGACGTCCCCGAACGCCTCGGGAGGACGAGTCCCATCGTTCTGTTCATATTGGGTTCACTATAGTTCGAACTCTCAAATTGTCATGGTTCTAAATCTGAACCAAAGAGTCCAAATCCGACAAATCGTTTTGAGAAACAGATTTTGAAAGAAGTGCCAAACATGGACTGGTTTGCCAGATACAGAGTCGCCACCTAAAAATTTTTTATGGGGGAATTTAGGAAACCCTGACTCGGTGCGAAAGGCCACGTGTCCGTCATCACCAAAGTTGCCTCGGCTCGGGAGCTTGGGTACGATTGGGGAAGGTCAGCTATGAGCACCCCTTCTCGCCCGATCCGAAGATCGGCCTCTACTAACCATGATATCCGATTTTGAAAACGTTATGTGTTCTTATTCCATTTATTAGCCTAGAATTACTATGTTATGCGCGCAGCAAACAAGTATAGACCAAATCACCTAAATTGGAACAAAACATTGCGTGTTCGTTTTGAAGATGGTTTGCTACTCGCAAGTAGGCTAAAATGCAGGTTTTGCCACCCTCGAGTGGGCTTTTAGAAAAATGGTTTTGCCACTATCTAGTGGGCTTAAAACTCACAATTTTAATGCATTATTCCAATTTAGGTAATTCAACCTCCATCCACAGGCATTCAAGCAGTTATATCACATAAGTAGCTAGCTTCATGGTAATCATGCTATTGTGGCAACACTCACACGCATGCAGTATGCTAAAGCATAAATGCTTACCTAGTACTCCGAGCCAAAACAAAAGTTAGTTAGTAATCAATGCATGATCCTAGCTCATGTTAAGATGGTTAATGCAACACATACAAGATGCAACTACAATAGGCTCGGCTATTCTAAGATGGCATATGATGATGCTACAACTAACATGTATTCAACTTTGGAATTGAAATACAAATGCAGTTAGTATGATGCGCCGAGCCCGGTGCATGCAAGACAAATGTATGAATGCACGCATGCATAACATAAGGTATGCTAATTTAAATATGCCCTAGTCTACCATCATAAGCGGGTAACTAAAAGGGAAGAAAGACGTGGGGTTGGAAGACATACGCACACTCACGTACACTTATTACACAATTGCTCTCACTCGGAGGGTCCGAATAAATATTACAGTCTGAATAAATAATACTAAATTAAATATTACAAAATTTCTAATCTAATTAACAAATTAAATGCAAAGAGAAGATGGCCGCAACCCCCGTCTCGGAATGCGTGAATGATGCATGCTCGGATTTATCTTGCCCCGAAAGCCCGTACCATACCACTACTGCCTCTGTTTACACTGCCCTGCTTCTCTGAAAACTGCCAAAGTCCAGGGATAGGTTCCTTGAACCCTGTAGGACACCATCGGCTGAAGGGAATACCCACCGGCCATGGAACTTACCTATCGGCTGGGGTTTCACATTATCGGCCACCAATCCATGGCCGGTCGGCACTCTACAGTGCCGGTCGGCAGAAACTCCCTGCAGAAACTGGTTTTTGACAGCAACAAGGACAGACAGTGTATGGCATGGAATTTCAAACAAATGTATGCGCGGGCACACTCCCTATCATGTAGGGGACTTAAGGGAGCATGACCCTCGACCCTCAGGCCATCAATCATGCATTTTGATGCGTGATGGCCTAAGGAGCCAAGGTTGCAATTCAACGAAAATGCATGCAACATATAAATGAAGGCCAAAACCCAATCATGCCAAAGTCAAGGGCCTCGGTGACCGAGAGTTGAGACGCGTTACATCACTTGTAGTATGAACACTTCTTAACCCTCACACTTGGTTTGACACCCCAAACCAAGTAATGCAATGCAATGCATGTTATGCAAACATGGCTCGAAAATGCAACATATCACAAAAAAAACAAGGCATGCCAAATGTAATGCAACATATCATGGCAAGCATACAATGTTCCTAATATGCAATGCTACAATGCAACTCATCACGTAATGCTAATATAGTACAATGCACGCATACGATTAGAGGCAACAAGTCAAACATACAATCATGTCCAAGAAGGGACTTGGACTGAAATGGGAGGCCTCAAACACCCCCAAAAACAGTGGCTAAAAGTACCTCAAGTGATGGACAAAATGCACTACAAACATGCAAGCCAAAAGAGGGGCCAAAGCTAAGGCATAACAAAGGGCATTCTACCACCACTAACCCAAACAAACATGGCATGAACTATACAACCAAAAACAGAATTTTAGCATGCAAAAGAGATCCAAAAACCCACACATATGGCATCCCAAATGGAACAAACACCTAGGCATACATAATGCACGTTTCAAGGCATAAGAGGGTACAACTTCAAAGCATAAGAGGAGCGATGAATGCAAGTATACAAGCATGGTTTAGGGACTGAAATGATATGCTAAGTGATTCCAAATCACCGAAATAGCCTAACCAATGCATGTTCATGACCCATACCCTTAAGGCTCTTAAGCCAAAATGCAAAGAGGTGACACCAAACATGGCAAGCATGACTGAAACAGTGGCCAGCAGATCTTGAACATGGCAAAATGATGCTAATACCTTCATAATATTAGGCTAGATCATGCGAGAATCATGGCCTTAATGTATGGCATACCTCTAGGCAACCTTGAGGAGATATAAAGCAAGTATAACATGCATGAAAGAGATCAACAAACCCACATGAGGCAGAGGTAAAACATGTTGTATAAACACCAAATAAGCTCGGAAATGAAGCTAAACAAGATTAGACATGCATGCTACCACATTGAGCCAAATATGCAAACAAGAGAGAGACCAAGGGAGAGGGGTGTCCCTCCCCTATGCAAGACTTCAAACCCTCTTCTTTACCACTGAAAGTCCACTGGATTTTAGTGGTGAAAAGAACCAAACACTCAAGCAAATAAAGCCTAACAATGGAAGCACCAAAAGGGCCAAACAAGGCCTAAGAGGGTGAGTTCGACCACCAATGGCAAAACACCCTTAATGAAAGTTCTTAAGTAGGAAAATATAAGACTTTTTTATGTTATACTCAAAGCTTGAATCAATATGCAAGATAGGTCAAAAGCCAATGCAAGATTGGGGAAACTAAAGTGAAAATCTTACCCTAGAAGAACACTTCAAGAACAGTTGGTCC
Source organism: Camellia sinensis (assembly GCF_055761805.1). Classification (NCBI taxonomy): domain Eukaryota; kingdom Viridiplantae; phylum Streptophyta; class Magnoliopsida; order Ericales; family Theaceae; genus Camellia; species Camellia sinensis. Next base: position 151,148,400 of record NC_138963.1, read on the forward strand.
AGCCACACTCTTCTGAGCAAAATCAGTCCAAAATCTCAAAAAACAACCCTCAATGCCTCTCAATCTCGGAGCAAGGTGTAATGGTGTGTGTATTAGTGCAAAAATAAGGTCAAAATGCACTTTTAGGCCAAGAAAACACACACAAGGGAGGAGAGAGAGGGAAATATAGAGAGAGAGTGTGGGTATAAGATGTATATATATATAAGCTCTGGTTTTTGTGTTCAAAAAATCTAACCCCAACAATGGAATAAGAGAGGTGCTTAAATAGGCAAAGGGAAATGATTTAAGCTTCTTAAAGAAGCTAAATGAAAAGGGCAAAGGGGGCAAGGAGGTCAAGGCTTCTTGAGGAAGCTAAGACAGCTGGCCAAGCTTCTTGAGGAAGCTTTGACAAAGGGTCAAGCTTCCTCAAGAAGCTTTGACCAAAAAGGGGTTAAAAGGGGCAAAACAGCCACTTCATGCACGGGGAGGAGTGTTGGTGCATTCCAGCTGGCACAGCTGGCATGCACCAAGTCTGAAGGGTGCAAAAGGGTCACACCGGCCAGCAAAAAGAAAGTCACCGGCCAGAGCAAAGTGCCGATCGGCAAAATATAGTGCCGACCGGCCATTGGTTTCAAGAAACCACTGCCGGTGGCACCAATAAACGGTCGGTAGTGTGAGGGGACAGCCGGTGGGGTGTGGGAATGGCCAACAAGCCATTCCCTGCCTCTCAAGGCAAAAACACAAGTGTTTGGTGCAAAATCAGACACCGAAAAGTCGAGTCGAGAGATCCTGAGGCGAGGCGCGCAGCCGAGACCTCCGGGAACTCGAGACAAACACAAGCACAGATGATCACCGAGTGTTCCAACGGTGACGTCCAAGTCTTGAGGACGGTCAAAAATGGGGTGTCTACAGCCGTGACTCTGCCGGACTGGTTTAAAATCCCGCACATAGACTGTTTCGACGGGTCTGGAGATCTTATGGTGCATTTGCGGCTGTTCTCGGATATACTAAGGCCAATGGGCCTCTCTAGATTGCAGAAGCTTTCTCTGTTTGGCCGGACCCTGTCGGGTGTAACGGCTATTTGGTATGCAGACTGGAGGGACTCTGTTAAGAGGAACTGGGAGGAGATGGCTAAGGCCTTTGTAGCCCAATACTCTAGCAATACTCAGATCGAGGTCACAACTCGTGATCTCGAGACAACTAGGCAAGAGCTGAATGAGAGCTTCTTCGACTTCGTGACCCGGTGGAGGGCCAAGGCCTAGATGATGACCATCAGGCCGGTCGACAAAGACCAAATACGGATGGTTGTGCGCAACCTCCAGCCCAAGCTCATGTTGAAGATGATTGTCCTCCTCGTTCCCACCTTTGCGGACTTACACGAGATAGGGGTGCAGATCGAGGACGCGATGAAGCAGGGCCTCATTGATCATGAAAGAGAGCAGCCCAAGAGGGCATTCAACTGCAGTACGAATGCAGGCACAAGTAGTGCTGCAGCTGCCAGATCTTCAAATGTGGGTATGGTCACCACCACCACCACCCCAAGAACCCTTACAGCTACACCATTCACCTGTGCGTTCGGAAGTAGCTCACAAACAACCAAGTTTCCACCTTGAGGCCAGAGAACCTTTACCCCGCTGTATATGTCTTTGTCCAAAGCTCTGGGGGTTCTGATCAGGAAAGGGCACTTGAAGCCCCTGGAGCTGCGGCCATTACCAGACAAACTTCCTCCCTCCCACAACCCAACTAAATACTGTGTGTTTCACCAACAGCATGGTCACGACACTGACCAGTGCTTCAGATTGTGTCACGAAATCCAGGATCTCATTGACAATAGGGTGATCGCACCCCCAAAAAAACCAAATGTTACAACCAACCCTCTCCCACCACATAACCAAGCTCCACCTCCCAAACGCATCAACTTGATCCAAACTGGGGTTGTGTCATACGACCCTAGCATATATATCACCCTTTCCCACCTACCCAAGCCGGAGGTGTTTATTCCTGACAACACTGACTTGTGCATGTTAGATATCTCCCAAACCCAACCTGAAACGGTGGTGGTGACTATCGAAGATAAAATTGGGTCGACTGTGGAGGCGGATGAGAATGCAAATTCAGAGCTTGAGGGGTCTGCGAGCTTCATGTACAAACCGAGTGGTTATATCACACCAGCAGATCAGCCTAAGCTAAGGGTGGAATTGCCAGTGGGGGCAGAGACCTGTGTGGTACGGGAGAATGGACCTAATCAGGGGCTAGATGACCTAGCAGATCTGGAAGAAGACATTGCAAACCTTCAGTTTTTCAACAAACAGGACTCAGGGGACGTGACTATTAACTGGTTTGATCTGGAAGGGTCAGCAGAAGCTATTGGGTGACTCAGTGATGAGCCAGATGTTGTTGAGCAGCCTTAGCCAGAACAGGGTCCGTCAGGGACGGTGACATCAGTAGTGGCCGGAATGGCCGGGAATCAGAATGGACCGCCGGAGAGCACCGGTGATAAGAATTTTGCTCGGGATCAGAGTAGTTTGAGTACAGAAGATACTGAGCAGTAGGCTGCACTGAAGCAGTTTGAGCGGGAAAGGATCAAAGATTCTAAGAGGGCCAGAAAGGCCAAAGCCCCTGCGAGGACGGAACGTGTTGTGAGCATGAGAATGGAACGTGCTGCGAGCACAGGAACGGCAGGTGCTGTGGGCACAAGAATAGTTATAACGGAACCGGACAGGTGTCTGTCGGTTGCCGACGGCATGTGGTGGGAAGACGACGACTTGTGTCTTGCCCACACCGATGAAGAGTGGGGGCAAAGCCAACCGGATGATACCTGGTGTGTTGGCGAGGTTGACCACATGACTAGGAGTGAACGGTATTTCAAGCCCCCGGACTTAGATCAACCAGAGGCGTTCGGAAAGGACAAAGAGGCAGAGAAGCAGAAAGAAAAGCTGCTCGAGGAGGAGGCTGTACTGAAGTAGCTTAACAAGATACAAGCAGACATCTCCATCTGGGGACTGCTTATGGCCTCAAGAGTTCATAGACAAGCTGTCCTTTCTGCAATGGACAAGGACAAACTTTCAATCGACACCATACCTGAGCAGTTGGTAGGGTTGGTTTTTTTGGGAGGAGCTTTCCTGACGTTGACCTTCACTGACAAGGAGCTGTCGCCTGAGGGCTCGAATCACAACAAACCACTCTACATCTCTGTGGAGTGTAGAGACAAATGGATACCGGTGGTTCTTGTCGACACGGGATCCGCCATTAATGTGTGCCTGTCAAGGACGACATATGTAATCGGGTTGAAGCCTGCAGATTTTGTGCCAACTACCCAGGTGATAAGGGCCTACGACAATACCAGCAGAGAGGTGATGGAGACTGTGCAGATTTGGACCCAGGTTGGTCCAGGACAACAGGATATTGACTTTTATGTCTTGGACGTTCCCGCAACCTTCAATCTACTCTTAGGGCGGCCGTGGCTGCACCAGGTAAAGGCGGTCTCTTCCACCCTGCACCAGATACTAAAATACCCCCACGGGAAGGGGGTGGCCATAGTTTTTGGGAATTCGTCAATACATCCGCCGCCAGAGGTTTCTACACCAGTTCTGGATATCGAGCATGGTGCGAAGGATGTGTTCCTGTCAGGATTTACCCTAGCCGAGGCCCGGGTTGTACATAACATTCTAGTTATTGATGAGGGGTTATATGTCAGTGTGCAGTCTGTGTACCTCATGAACAAGCTCCAGCACATCCTCGGGATTAAATTAAGGAAAAGTGGCCGGAAGTGCATTAAAGCATCGGCCGAAGTGTCACACAACCCGCATACCTTTGGTTTAGGTTATCTGCCTACCAAAGATGATTGGGTGAGGAAAGGCAAAGAGATGGCCGGAAGAGCCAGAGCCAAGCAGGCCAGGAAGCATTATGAGTTGATGCATCGGCCTATCCAGGGTACCCTAAATGGACGCTTTGTCCAAGAGGGGGAAGACTTTCCATTCTGCGGCTTTCGAGAGCCATGGTTAAATGTAGAAAGGCGGCGCTTGCCGGGGTTCGAGATTTTCTTCAACTTGCAGTTGTCCTGGGATGATGTTGCCGAAGAGCAGATAGACCCACCAGCTGAGGCTGAGCAGTGCAAGGAGGAGGTTTCCGAGAGCACAGAGATTGAAATGGGGGTAGCACTGGCTTGTCTACTTTTAGATCCTCCGATCGTACATGAGTGCTTGGGGGATAACTTATTGGTGTCCATAATCGGGAATGAAACGACTGTGAGCCCATCTTCAAACATTCTGGATGCGTCCATCGCACCCTCCCTCGTTTGGCAGTACGAGGAGGGATTTTTATTGAGCAGCACTAGGTCAGGTAGTGAGCCGGAATCTGATTCTACTGAGTCTGTGGAGTCAGAATCAGGTTCCAGCTCGTCTGAGTCTGAGTCTGGTATTCTTGGGGGTGACAACCCGAATGCCACAATCTTGTCTAGGTCGTCTTTTTCTTTTTCCATTGAGTTTGTTGTAATAGAGGAATCAGGCAATTTGGAAGTGATTAATGAGAATTGTGCGACTGCGGCCTTCGAGTACTTTTTTGTGCCCTTAATTTATTACATTAATCAAGACTTTCAAAATTTTGATGAAAATGACGAGGAAGCAATTCCTCAAGTTTTGAAATATTTGCTTGATCAAGAGCAGGAGAGGTTTGTAAAACTGCTGGTTGATGAAATCACCACAATTAATGTGGGTATTGAGAAGGACCCGCGGCTAGTCCAGATCAGGTCCACGTTGTCTTTGGAGGAGCGCGAGCGCTTAGTCGCTTTATTAAAAGATTTCAAACATGTTTTCGCGTGGTCCTACGAAGACATGCCTGGAATCGATCCTGAGATTGTACAGCATCGGATCCCTCTTGACCCAGAGGCCTGACCCATTAAGCAGAAGCTCCAAAGGATCCGCCCGGACTGGGCTTTCAAGATCAAAGAAGAGGTCACCAAGCAAATTGATGCAGGGTTCCTGCTGGTATTTGAATACCCAACTTGGTTGGCCAATATAGTTCCAGTGCCGAAGAAGGATGGCAGAATTTGGGTATGTGTGGACTTTAGGTATTTGAACAAAGCCAGTCCGAATGACGACTTTTCTCTGCCGCATAGCGACGAATTAGTGGACTTCACTGCTGGGCATGCGTTGCTCTCATTCATGGATAGGTTTTCTGGCTACAATCAGATTTTGATGGCACCCGAAGACCGGGAGAAGACTGTTTTCACCACCCCGTGGGGGACCTATTGTTATAGGGTTATGTCGTTTGGGCTGAAGAATGCTGGAGCTACGTATCAACGAGCTGCAACCACAATATTGCATGATATGATCCATAAAGAGGTTGAGGTGTACATGGACGACATGATTGTCAAGTCCAAGGAAAGAGAGGGCCACTACACCGCCTTACAAAAATTCTTCCAACGGATCAGAGAGTATCGGTTGGGTTGAATCCTTAGAAGTATACATTTGGTGTTACAGCAGGGAAAATGCTGGGGTTTTTGATCACACAAAGAGGTATCGAGGTCGATCCTTTTAAAATCAAGGCCATCTTAGAAATGCCACCACTGACGATTGAAAAGGAGGTGCGAGACTTTCTGGGTAAAGTGCAATTCATAAGACAGTTTATTGTGAAATTAACCTTGACTTGTGAACCACTCTTTGGTCTCCTGAAGAAAGGAAAGAAGTTCCAATGGGACGGCCGATGCCAAGCTGCCTTTGAACAAATCAAGTAACATTTACAGAACCCACCTGTGTTGTCACCGCTTGAGCCGGGAAAACCGTTGATCTTGTATCTTTCAGTGACTGAAACTACAATGGGCTGCATGTTTGCACAGGAGTCTGATGACAAAGTGGAGAGAGCTATCTACTACCTAAGCAAGAAAATGCTAGATTACGAGACCCGCTACATTTCATTGGAGAAGGCTTGTCTAGCCTTGGTATGGGCTACCAGGAAGCTGCAGCACTACCTGTTAGCTCACTCCGTAATACTCGTTTCGAAATTAGATCCCATCAAATATCTCTTCGAGAAACCGGCGCTTACGGGTAGGCTAGCCCATTGGTTGCTTCTGCTTTCTGAATTCGATCTGAAGTACATGACACGTCAGTCAGTAAAAGGGAGAGCGGTAGCGGAGTTCCTAGCCGATCACCCAGTGGAAGGGGATGAAGCAGTTGAGTATCGGTTCCCAAACGAGGCCATTCTACATGTCGAAGAAGAGACTTGGACGATGTACTTTGACGGAGTGTCAAACCAATACGGGTATGGGATAGGGGTGTTACTGATAGCACCCGACAATTCTCGTATCCCTCTAGCATTCAAACTCCGGTTCAAAGTATCGAACAATGAAACAGAGTATGAGGCATGTATTGTTGGTTTGAAAGCAGCCCTAGAACTAGGGGCAAAACGGTTGGATGTCATCGGGGACTCGAACCTTGTTGTATCTCAAACTAAAGGAGATTGGAAAATTAAAGAAGAAAAGATGAGAATCTATCACCAGACCTTAGACGTGCTGATTCCTCGGTTTGAGAAACTGAACTTTGCTCATCTGTTAAGAGAGAACAACAGGTTCACAGATTCATTAGCAACTCTATCTTCTATGATAGACATCCCTTTCGGAGTCCGGATGCGTCCGATCATCATTGAATAGAAATTTGTGCCGGCCTATAAGTTGATTGCTGCCATAGATGAGGTACAAGATGAAAATCCCTGGTATTACGATGTCTGGAACTTCTTGGAAAAAGAAGCATATCCACTACGGGCAAATGCCAAAGACAAGAGGGCAATTAGAAGAATGGCTGCTCAGTTCATCGTCTGCGGGGGTAAACTATACAAGAGAGGTCATCTTGGGATGCATAAGCTGTGTGTTGATGCTGAAGAATCCAAGCGCCTAATGGAGGCCATCCATGGAGGAGAGTGCGGAGCGCACATAAACGGGGTGATGCTAGCCCGAAAGATCCTTAGATAGGGTTATTACTGGTCCACCATGGAGGAGGATTGTATTGGCTTTGTCCGGCGATGCCACAAATGTCAGATCCATGCAAACCGCATGAACATTCCGCCGTCGAAGCTGTACAACATGACTTCACCATGGCCATTTTCAGTCTGGGGGATTGATGTAATTGGGGTTGTCACTCCGAAGGGGTCCAATGGGCATGAGTACATTTTGGTAGCGATAGACTATTTCATGAAGTGGGTTGAGGCCCAATCTTATATGGTGTTGAAGGCGTCGCACGTTGCTGAGTTCATCAAAAACAACATTATCTGTCGCTACGGGGTCCCGAATGAGATTATTTCAAATAATGGCTCCCATTTCAAGAAGGAGGTGATCGACTTGTTGGAGAAGTACAGCGTGGCTTTTCATAAGTCATCCACATATCGGCCACAAACTAATGGAGCAGTTGAGGCCGCCAACAAGAACATCAAGCACATTCTGCGGAAGATGGTGGAAACCTACCAGGACTGGCCAGATAAGCTGTCGTTTGCTCTGTGGGGCTACTGGACTTCAATTCGAACTTCTACTGGAGCAACTCCGTATTCCTTGGTTTATGGGATGGAGGCTGTTCTGCCTATCGAAGTTGAGGTTCCGTCATTACGGGGATTGGTTGAGTGTCAGATAGTTGAGGCAGATTGGTAGCAAAGCGGATTCGAAGAACTCATGCTGTTTGACGAAAGAAGGCTGAAAGCACTGTATCATGTTCAGGGTTATCAACGAAGAATTGTCAGGGCTTTCAACAAGAAGGTTAAGTCCAGGAATTTGAAAGAAGGAGATTTGGTGCTCAAATAGGGGCAAGTTCAAACCCAATTGGATTGGTCCTTATATCATTAAGTCTATCTGGTCAGATGGAGCTGTCATTCTGATGGACCTAGATGGCCTAGAGTTCTCCCAGCCGATCAACATGGACAAGTTGAAGAAATACTTTCCCTGAGTGGCTCGCTAGGCTGAAAACCCGAAAGGGCGACCTAGGCAAAAGTTAGAGCACAAAAAATTTGAAATTATAAAAACTGAGCTCGCAAGGTTGGAAACCCGGAAAGGGCGGCCTTGGCAAAAGTTAGAGCGCAAAAGGAGAGTGTTAATACACGAGTGAACCCGAGCCGAACTACGTAAGGCTTGATTCCCATCTTGGGGATACGTAGGCAACTTCATCCTAAAGTCCAGCCATAAACACTTCCGAATCAACTTTGTCCATGTGATCATGTTGGTCATCTTTGTCTATTCTGCATTCAAGAGCTCGGTTGTGATCTCCAGTGCAGTGCTATTCAGATTATGGGCAACTTTCCAGTTGCTGGGATCCGGGGTTGTGCATCTCAGTGATAAATTTCAGGCATGTCCAGTTCTGATCCATATCGAAAATGGTTTTGAAAAGTTTTAATAAAAGTTGATTTTGCTCAAATTAATCTTTTTACGACTTAGACCATTTTTGGACCAAACGAAAATTTTTCAATATCCCCAACCTTCAATTACTTTGATTTCAGTACAGAGTTCTCCTACTCTTGAATACAAATTGAAGTTTCTTTTTATTATATTTATAAAGAAAACTTGAAAGTACTGATTAAAGAAAATAAATTCGGGGCATAGTCAGGTGTTCCTACGTTCCCTCCCAGAGCTGGTCGAAGCCTCTGATGCCAAAGTAGGCCCAACCTGCACCTCTTCATCAAGCCAAGCTATGCACTCATCAGAGAGGGTGCAACTGAAAGTGGGAGCGGGGGCCAGAAGTTCTCTCGTCCTCTATGCTGTGGCATACCAAGCCAGCAGTACGCCTCAGACTGGAAATGCAGCTGGATATTCTATCCCCTCTTCCAGGGCAAGTCTGATGATGACCAAACTGGCGTAGGAATCGGAACGGGAAGTAAAAGACACAGTGTGTTAGGCCGATCAACTGAATCCCGGGCTAGCGGGTCATGTTGTAGCTCATCACTGGTAAATTGAGCTAGGGGCAACGCCAAGCAATGTCGAGAGTAGACAAATTGCACATCCAGTCGCACCACCATCCCTCATCAGGGGCATCGACTAGACATCGCCAGAAGAAATAGCTGCGAGCTGAATATGCTGGGCATGAGTCCATAATCCTCAATTTATCCATCAACCATGTCTGGGAAGGGATGAAAAATGAGAGATTAAAGAATAGAGAGGTGTACGTTGAGAGAAAAACCGAGCCTGAGGGTCGAGTGATGTGAAAAACGTATGTGAGATGGGGTGGGAAACATTACCTGCAGTAGTAATGGACTCCCCGCGAATCTAGTCGTCTCCCAGCAATGAAAAGCGTCCAAACCCACCAATGTCTCAGCTAGTGTCATGGCGATGCAGCTTTTGCCCTCTTTTAAGCCCTCGACGACTTCAATCTAACGAGTGATAAACCCACCGGAGCCTGGGGCAAGCAAGAAATGAGACAACATGCACAAGTAAAGCGCATGTCGCCGATAACCCTGCCAATGATGATCGCCGCGGTCACCGGCATCAGAAAAACAACGAATCAAGCTCGGAATGTCCAGCTCTCTGTTGTGAATCAATGACCGCAGCGTCATGCAAAGTAAGGCCGCACATCCATCCTAAGGCTTGGACATAGCCGAAGCGGAATTGAGGCAAGATTTCTTCATTGCACTCGGATTCCATTAAAGCTTGGAAGTCCTCGAAAGTGAGACATATCTCTTGTCCGCCAAAGCTAAAGATGTGTGTCACTGGATTCCAAAGCCTTGTCGTGGCATGAAGGAACGGAAAACGCAGTGGGGTGCGACTCAACGTGAATAGTGCATTTATTCCGAAGCCCCGAAAATTCAACTTTTTCGAGCCATCTAAGTTGGCAATCCAATTTGTGAGATTTTGGAAAAGAAATGTTTCCATTTGGTGCAAAAATTGAGCTGAAATGGAGAAGCTACGAAGCTGGGGCTTTTGAAGAAGATAAGGTGTTGAGTGGAAGACAGGTGGCAGCATTCTGGAGGTTCTTGTCATTTTTGGCCGATCAGCCAAAAAGAGTGCCGACCGACCATCTTTTTAGCCGATCGGCTAGTAATGATGGCCGATGGTCATTTCTTGTGGCCGATGGCCTCTCACCTTGGCCGATGGCCTTCCATCTTGTTCTCTGTGCTGTCTATGTGTTGGATATGTTGAGAACTTGTTACTTGTTCCACTTCAAAGGCCTTTCGGTGATGATTTTGCGAAGTCACGCCTGTGTTACTTCAATTTGTTTATCGAGTTGTTGTACTTTTGTTTATCGAGTTGTATTTTGTATTCTTTAGTCCTTGTCTTGCTTATCGAGTTGTTTTTACGTTTGATTAGCATGTCAAGTTCTTTATCTTGCTTATCGAGTTGTTTTGTTGTCAGTTGGTTCACTACCTGATTAATGCAATTTGAGCGTTTAGTTTTGAAAAACAAGGTTTAATCTTATTTACATTGTTACGTAATATGATGTATCAGATCATGTATGGAACAGATTATGCAAAGTTTTGGGACTGAGGTTGAAAGAATTTACCGGGATACTGTAAATGCTCAATAGGTCTATGCTCCTCTGTAGCATCCCCATCACTGAGGCTGACAACTCCAGAGCCTGTCCAGTATACTCGATGGAAGCCTGCAAAAGTGTTAAAGTAATTAGTATTCTGTGGGATATCAAATGAAACGAAATGACTGTACAGAGTAAAGAGTATAGCACATACCAGGGTCGAGCCGCAAACTCCGACAAGCTCATGATCAGCCGGAGGAGGAGCGATGGGTATCTGATAAGTCTCCCCACCATGTCCTTGGCATGTCATGGTGGTCGGTAGCTCTGGCCACTTCGCTCTCCGTCTCCTCCGGGACCCACTCCGGTTGCAGGCCTGAGTCACCCTCGGTGCTCTCGCTCCTCCTACAGGGGCTGCAGGCCTCACCCTCTCGACTCGACGAGCACTGGCCAGAGGTTGCATAAGATGAGTCTCGATGAAGGCGGTGTAGTCGCCCTCATCTCAGAGAAAGTCAGCATCCCAACCGATCGTGAAATCAATCATCTCCTGCAGGGTGTACCTCTCTGTATGCCTCATATGGGTGGGAGGTGGCCTTGGAACTATCTGCTCAGGTAAACCAAGGGTCTGCCGCAAGAAGCGCTCTCCCAAGTACCAAGCCCAGCAGACCAGACCCTCCAACAACACTCGGAATCGGCCAGTCTCCTGAGCACCTATGTACTGGTCTCTCATTGCATCTGGCAACGCGGCCCAAGGCTGGCAGGTGATCTGCAAATGACAGGATATACAGTTTGTTATCTACTGTTGAAAGTACAATGTAAAGCAAAGCTTAAATAAACTGTAATGTTTGAAATACCTCAGCTGCGGTAATGGTGTCAAAGTATCTGCGAAAGAATAAGAAAGACTCCCATGGCCTCCGCTCGCACCTCACATCGTATCGATGAGAATATGGGATAACGAGAGGCATCTCCACCTCCGGCTCTAGAGCAAGCCTCGGAAAGTAGGCATACACCCACAACTACAGAATGTAACAGGGTAAGAATGAGTATGTTTTATCAGTAAAGCAGTATGTAGATAAAGCAGAAACCAGAGAATGGTGTGCAGTGTATTGTGCAGTGTGTGCAGTGTATGCAGTGTACAACCAATGTAAAACAGATTGCGTGTGTGCAGTGTGTGTGGTGTATAGATAGTGTAAGGCAAAACTATAAAACAGAAAGGGAAGGTGTACCTCCTAGGCTCGCCAGTAGCCTCCTAGCAAATGTCCGCTGCGGCGGGATGAAGAGCTCATGTACCTGCAAAGTGTGTCCAGGCCTACGCCACCCCAATCATAGCGTCGGATCTAGGTCATGTCCACCAACGTACTTAGCAGATAGAGGCCAACTGTGTTCGCCCGGTCGGCGAAGAGAGTGGTGCCCAGTAAAAACATCAAGAACCCTCGGGCATACTGCTCCACCTCTTCGCAGGTCATCGACATCTGCACTCTGAACTGGTCCTTGAACCAAGAATACCTCATGAACCCTGGCCGAGAGAGAGGCGGGCGAGCACCAAGCAAGAACATCTGGGCAGTATCCCACTCACCCATATCAATATCAAAAGGGATTGGATCACCCCCTACTCCAATGCCAGTGAGCATGGAGAAGTCGAAGGGAGTCATCGTCATCTCCTCTGCCGCGAAAAGGTCGAAGGAATCGATGATGTCCCACCACCTCTCCACCAGCACGCCTAGAAGGGGCCTACTCGCAGTGAAGCACGAGAGTCCCATGCAGAAAATACCGATGCCAGCCTCGTCAACGATCTGGCAGACCTCATCGGGTAGCTCCATGTACCAACCCCAGGCGATGGTATTTCCATACCCCCAGAAGGCATGGGAATCTCCCTGTGTTCAAGACAAACAGATGCGAAGCAGTGTCAGAAATACAGTGTTTGAATAAGTTCAGAATTGATAAAAATGCAGTGTGTGTGCGTGTGTTCGAGTTTACACAGATATCGTGTGTGAGTGTGCTCACGGTGAACTAAGCATGTGATCTACAAGTATGTTTGTGATGATCAGATAAAGGGCAGTATCAACTATTCAAGGTATATGACCTACATTGCAGAAAGTAAAGAGGAAGAGTATACCTCAACAGCGCCATAAGAAAGGTGCGACTCCGGCTCACGTAGCAGGAGCTCCAATGGCGCACCTCGTGTGTAGCTCCTAAACTGGCGAATACTGTTTGGAGGCAATACATGTATCGCGGGCCGGTATGTCGCCGGGTTGAACGGTCGAACACTAAGCAACAAGAGCTTGACCTTGGGATCCGTATCATCTCTGGGGGAGTCCCACCCCATGGAATATCGTCCGCCATCTCGAAAAGAGTGCAAAAATGGCCGAGGGTATGAAAAGTGGGCAAGAATGCCAAAACTCAACCGAAAGTCAACCCCAAGGGGTGAAAAATGGAAGAAAAGGGCGAAGTGCGGAAGAAGGCATGGAAACTAAGGCTAACTCGGGGGAAACAAACCCCAAGTGGTGGAAATCGAGAATGTGGCACCGAAATCACGTTTCGTTCAGCTCAAAGTGTTTGGAACGAAGAGGGTTTCGCGAATCGAAAGGCGCGGGAGCCTTAAAAACGGGAGAAAAGCACGGATCAAAGGAAGGAAAATGCCCTAGAGGAGGAGGAGGAGAGTGAATTTCGGCTAAGGAGAAATGAAGAAATAGGGTTTGGAACCCTACATTTAAAGACCCGAAGCAAATGGACAAAATTGTCCCGAATCTGCCACTTTTGGCCGATCGGCCAAATTGTTAGCCGATCGGCTAAATTGTTGGCCGATAATCTCTTTTGATGGCCAATGGATGGCCGATAGCTCTCCCTTGTGGTCGATGCACCTCCAATGCCCTTTTTTGGGTCAGTTCTATTGATTGGTACCCTCATCTCTCAAGAAAGTGCAAGAAAATACACTTATGAAGCCTAAGCGGCCTTCGTAGTGGCCTCAAGGTGTATCCTTTTTTCGTATCCTTTTGTATATTGTAAGATTTGAGAATTGCTTGAGAATTGCTGTTGAATATCTTGCCTTACGAGTGTTTTGTCATATATGTAAGATGCGCGTTTGTTATATGCCTTTGCACTCTTATATTGAGCATGCCTCATCTTGTTTTGAAGTTGTATCTCAACATCACGAATAACATGCCTTTACCATGCTTACGTTGAACATATGCCTCTCTTTGTTGTTGCATTGGTATACATACACTATATGCGTTGTCGCGCACGTTTTGCTTGCATTGTCGCGCATGCTTTTTTCTTGCATTGTTATGCACGTTGCTTACGTTGTCGCGCATGCTTTTTCCTTGCATTGTTATGTACATTGCTTGCGTTGTCACGCATGCTTTTTCCTTGTATTGTTATGCACATTGCTTGCGTTGTCGCGCATGGTTTTCCTCGCATTGTTATGCACCACTTGGCTTACGTTGTCGTGCATGCCTTTCCTTTCATTGTTATGGACATTTCTTGCGTTGTCGCACATGCTTTTCCTTGCATTGTTATGCACATTGCTTGCGTTGTCGCGCATGCTTTACTTGCATTGTTATGCATCCCTTGCTTGTATTGTCGCGCATGTTTTACTTGCATTGTTATGCTCGTTCTAGTTGCATTGTCATACATCTTTTCACTTGCATTGCTATGCACCTTCTCACTCACATTGTATATGCATGGGTTTATCTCATATTGAAATGATATCTTGGTCTAACGACTGAACATGTGTTTCTACTATATTATACATGTTGAATTTCTTTCTTTTGCAGGCACGATATTGTATGTACGGTTCATTTGAAGTTGGTGAAACCAGACGATATTGTATGTACGGTTCATGCAAGAGAAGTCCCGGTTTAGTTTGACTGCTACCCTTCTCCACTCGTGTTTGGCATGCGTTTGGACGTATCTCTCTCCTCTCGCGTTTGGCACGCGTTTGGATGACTGCGCTTTCTTGCACAGTCCTTTCCTCTCCTGCGTGTGATACGCTGAAAGATGTTGTGTTTGAGACTCCGGGTATCCTCGGTAGACGCTTTTAGTCTTCTCCGTTTGAGACGCAGTGAGAATTGCATAATTTTCTTACATTCTTTATGTTGGAAGGTGTGGGACTATTTTTTCTTATTCGCTTGCTTAAACTATTGTCTTTAGTTTAAATAAATGCTTCATCACAGCTCTCTTTGCATGATCATAAGTTATGTTCGGCATTGTGCATGTCATTTGCATCTTGCCCCTGCCTGCAGGCGCATCTCTTTGTTATCTTGTATGTTTGTCTAAGTCTTCGGCCTCGTCAAAAATGGGTCGTCTCTGGGCTTTGACATTCACTCCCATCATCTTATGACTTTCGAGTTCTGTCAAAGAGGGGCAACTGTAGACACCCCATTTTTGTCCTCAAAACTTGGACGCCATCATTTGAACACTCGATAATCATCCATGCTCGTGTTCGTTTTGAGTTCCTAAAGGTCTCGGCCGCGTGCCTTGCCTTAGGATCTCTCAACTTGTCTGTTTTGTGCTTGGTTGTGAACCAAGGACTTGTGGTTTTGTTTCTGAGGGAATAGGGTGGCTTGTTGGCCATCCCTATAACCCATCGGCCAAGCCTTGTGCTCGTCGGCCTTGTTCCTTGCCATCGGCCATAAGTGGTGGCCGATCGGCACTCTTTTTGGTCGATCGGCCATATTTTCTAGCCGAGACCTTTCTATCTGCTTTTTCAGATATTTTCATGCCAGCTGTGACAGCTGGTGAGCACAGTTTTCATCCTCCATACACGTGTATGGAGGGATTGATTCAAGTCCTTAGCTTGCTCAACAAGCTTAGGAATTGAATTTCTATATGAAGGGAGACCCTTCTCCCTTTCTAGAGGTTCTGAAATCTGGAGATAGAAGTTATATATCACTCTCTCTCTCTATATTCTCTCTCTCTATATATATTTGTGCTTGTTTGTGCTTGAAAGTGACTTTTCTTCACACTTTTGCACACAAACACCTAGTGAAACACCATCCTTTTGTTGCTGAGACTCTTAGAGGTTGGTTTTGGGGTTCTTGGACTGGTTTGAGCTTAGAAAAGTTGCTGGAGTTGTAGTTTCAAAGTGGTTCTACAAGGGTGAGCCTTTAACCCCTTAAACCTTAGTTTTTGCTTAAGCTTTTGGACCTATTTTCATGCTTATTTGGGCTTGACTTTCTATTAAAAAAAAGTTCTAATTTTGCATGCTTATAATGTTTGTTTAAGGTCACTTTTGTGTTGGGGGTGGTCTACCCTCTCTTAGGCCTTGTTTGGCCTTGTTCTTGTGCCATCTTTTTAAGCTATTGGGATCACCTTGTTTTGGCCTTCTCACCACTGAAACTTAGAGGAATTTCAGTGGTGGAAATGGTGTTTTAAGGTCCCAAATAGGAGAGGGTCATCCCCTCTCCTTGTGTCTTGCATGCTTGTATAGATGGCTCATCAAAGTAGCATGTTTGTCTAACATGTATTGGTTCCATTTCAGCGAGTTTTTGGTGTTATTTTAGCATGCCTCAACTCTGTTTTAGGTTGGTTTGATAGCATCTTGCATGCTTCACATACTTGTAGTGCAATCTTGCATGCTAGCATAACATGCATCATGTGTTTGGACCATCATTCTTGCATGTTTTGGCTCAACTCCAAGAAGCTTTTAGCCTTGTTTTACCATGCTTAAGCTCTGATTTATGTTGTTTTGGTCATGCATGCATTGCTTTGTATAGTCATGGTTCATTCTAGCTTGTTAGCTTTAAGTTTCCAAGTTACTAGCATCCATTGCTTGGGCCATGTACATGATTTGGCATCATTCAACATGATATTTCAGAGCATATAGCATTGCCATACACTCACATTTGTCACTCTTTCCATGCTCTGGAAGGTTGGTTCTTTATGCCTTGAAAATGAGCCATTGCATATGCCATTTTGCCTAAGCTTGTAAGCTGCCATATCAGTGTGTATTTGGTCTCATTATGCCATGATATAACGCTGATTTTTGTTGTTGAAGTCACCCCATGCTTGGTTTTGATAGGTGTAGTGTAATACTCCTTATTAGCCTTGCAAGTTCATGCTTCATGCCTTTCATACTAGCTTGTTTTGGTGATGTTCCATGCATGTTTTAGACTCATTTTGTCATGATCTAGGGCTGTTTTGGGTTGTCTTGGCTATATGTTTCATGTATTGCATAGCTATGGTGTAAGTCCTTTGGCTAGCTTTAAGCCTTGAGCCCTCTAGCATGCCATATTTATGTTGTTAGGATGATTTGGCATCATTTAACATGACATTTCAGAGCATATAGGACTGCCATGTTCCCACTTCTTTCACTCTTTGAATGTCTCTAAGGGTTGTGCATTGTTGCCTAGCTTATGGACCAATATGTGTGCATGCATGTCTTGCCTTTTGGTGCCTTGGTTTTGGTGTTTTGACCACTGTTTTGGACCCTCTTAGGTCTGTCCATATGCGGTTTAAGTCCACTAAGTGTTGCATTACATGGTCCTTGCCATTGCATTGTTGTTTGCATATTGTTACATGACATTATTATTTGCATCTTGTTGCATGTTTATGATGTTTGGCATGTTGA
Organism: Camellia sinensis; assembly: GCF_055761805.1. Classification (NCBI taxonomy): domain Eukaryota; kingdom Viridiplantae; phylum Streptophyta; class Magnoliopsida; order Ericales; family Theaceae; genus Camellia; species Camellia sinensis. The sequence goes on from NC_138963.1 coordinate 151,165,380, forward strand.
TTAGATAGCATGTTGTTGCATGCTTGATATATTGCATGTTGTTGCATGCTTGTTCCATTGTATTGTTGGTGCCTGCTTGAGTTGCATTGCATGGTGCTTGCATGCTCATGTTGCATTACATTGTTTGTATGCCATTAGCTTTGTTAAGTTGTGCATGCATTGCATTGTGTTTGGTTTAGGTGTTAAGCCAAACACGAGAAACGAGGGACGTTTCATACTTGAAGTGATGAAACGTGCCTCAATTCTCGGTCGCCGACCCTCTTGATCATGTATGATAGAGGTTAAGGTATTTATGTGTTTTTGTGCATTCATTTGGCATTGATTTGTACAACTCGGCCTCTTTGGCCATCATGCATCGAAATGCGTGATTGATGGTTTGAGAGCCGAGCACTACACACCTCTGAGCCTTAGACATGATAAGGGATGTAGTTGCACACACATTTTCTTACAAATACATTGCCGTGCCTCTGTTTGTGCTCTGTTGCAGCAAAAAGGAGAGTTTGTAGGAAGACATGGCCGATCGGCTATCTAGTGTGCCGATCGGCTATCAATAATTGGCCGATAGCCTCAAAATTGGTCAATGACCTTTATCCTTTGGCCGATGGCCATACCTCTTGGCTGATAACCTCTTAGCATGTCCATGAGGTGGATTAGAAGTGTTTTGGAGATTGGCACAATTTTCAGAAGTCCAAAACAGTGCAAACAGAGGCAACATGAGGCATGGTAACGGATTTTCGAGTGAGGCGATCAAGCATGCATCTTCGAACTCTTAGAACTGAGCTGATGCTTTGTAATTTGTAATTAGCTTTACTTGATTAGTTAGCTTTTGAATTTGTAATTAAACTAGTTAATTTGTTAATTAGTTAACGTGTTGTAATAATTAGCTTAGTGTTAGCTAGTTATTCAATTTGATTATGTAACCATTAGTCTAATTGGATAATTAGATTAGTTGCTTAGCTTAGTGTAGCTAGCTTAGTATACTCATTCGGACCCTCCGTCGAGGGGGCGTATTTTTGTAATAAGTGTGCATGAGTGTGTGAATGTCTTCCAACCCCACGTCTTTCTCCCTTTTACTTATCAGTTTTTGATGGTTAGTTTTAGGGCATATTTCAATTAGCATCCTTACGCTTCACATACGTGCATCATTCATCTGTCTTGCATGCACCGGGCTCGGCGCATCATACAAATCGCATTGTATTTCAATACATTTACTTGAATACGTGTTCAGTAACATGTTATCAAGTTGCATCTCATATGCCATCTTAGAATAGCCGAGCCTGTTTCTAGTTGTATTTTACATGTGTTGCATTAGCCATCTTAACGTGAATTAGGATCATGCATGATTTCTAACTAGTTCTCTGTTTTGGCTCAGAGTACACTATGAGTGTTTATGCTTTAGCATCTTGCATGCGTGTGAGTGTTACCATGATAGCATGCTTGCCATGAGGCTAACTGTTTAAGTGTTTAATTGCATGAATGCCTGTGGATGAAGGTTAGATTGCTTGAATTGGAATAATTCATCGAAATACGAGTTTTAAGCCCACTTTATGGAGTGGCAAAATCATGTTTTCTAAGCCCACTCGAGGGTGGCAAATCCACGTCTTAGCCTACTTGCGAGTAGCACCTTCAAACCATTTTCAAACTAACAAATATGAGATGTTTTGTTCCAACTTAGGCCATTTAGTCTATACTTGTATGCTGTGTGCATCACGTAGTAATGATAGATTAATAAACCGGAATAAGAACACATGTGCTTTCAAAAACAAAATACCATGTTAGTAAAGGCCGATCTTTTGATCGGGTGAGCGGGGGTGCTCATTGCATGACCTTCCCCTCTCGTACCCAAGTTCCCGAGCCGAGGCAACTTTGGTGATGACGGACACGTGGCCTTAGGCACGAGTCAGGGTTTCCTAAATTTTTCAAAATAAAATATTTAGGTGGTGACTCTGTATCTGGCAAATCTGTCCATGTTTGGCACTTCTTTATTAAAATCAGTTTTCCAAAACGATTTGCTGGATTTGGACTCTTTGGTGATTTATCGGTCTTGCATTGTACTTTGCGAGATTAGATTCAGAACACATTGGGTCCGAATTGTAGTAGCTAATGAACAAAACGATTTCGCGCCTTCGCGCGCGGAGCCGTGACATTCGGGCACGTCTACACTACTCCTTCCGCTTTTTTTTTTTTTTTTGTTATTTTGGTGATATATTGAGATGTTGAATTGTTCTTTTTGTTTTTGTTTTCGTTCTTCCAAGCAATCACCCTGAAGCTGAAGATGCAGACATGTAGTTTTGCTTCTAAATAGTTGATAGAAGATGGTTTTTCTTTCTTTTTTTTTCGTTTTCGTTTTGCGAGCTGAAGTTGCTATTTTTGGACATGAAATTGTGACTGCAGACTTCTTTTATGGCTTTTGGACATGAAATTGATATTTTAGAGTAGTTTTTTTGGTTTTGTCGACTTTCATTGGTTGAACAATGATGGAGCTTATTTTAGACGTGTTTTGTCATTTTGTTCATCAGGAGATTTTAGGGTTTGAATAATGTAATCCATTAACATATATATTGAATTTATGATTTATGTCGTTTTGTTTGTTTGTTTGTTGTGTTGTTTTTTTTTCTTTTTTTCCTCCTATTTCGTGATTTTTATTTGTTTACCAAAACAACATTTAGATTTTACTTATTGATCATGGCATGTTGATGGTTACAGTTGTTTCATATGGATACCCAGTGTCGAAAAAAATATATTTGTCCGCATACTTAATTCCAAATATGTGAAAATTGTTCAGATACTCAGTGTCAAACAAAAGAAAATTGGTTCCAGTTGTTTCATATGAATACTCAGTGTTGAACAAAATATATTTGTCTAGATACTTAATTCCAGATATATGGAATTTGTTCAAATACTTAGGTTTGAACTATAGAAAATTGGTTCTAATTGTTTTATACAGATACTTAGTGTTGAATAAAAATATTTGTCTATATACTTAATTCCAAACATGTGAAGTTTGTTTAGATACTCTGTGTCAAATTAATTTGGAAAATCAACGCACGAAAAATGATGAACAACAATTAAAAACTTACTTTCTCTATAGAAAATTGCTTGGAAATGTCTTCTTTATTGTCTATTATTGATTTCAATATGAAATAGAATGCAAGAATGACGGATTAGAGCAAATAGGGTTAGGTATGAAGATGCAAAATGATGAAAGTAGGAAGAGAAATAAAGAAAATGAATATTGGGACAGATAATGAATAGGATATCATTTTAAATAGGGGCTTAATAGTAATAAAAAAAATATCATTAAATTGGGGTGTCCAACCTATTTTTTGGGGTGCAAATAGAAGTTCGGATGATTCTATTTACACACCACTAATACTCTCAATACTCACCATCAATAAATTAAATTTATATTCTAATGATATCATCTAATGAAATGACTATTAAGGACAATATGAGGTGTATTCTATCCATTCAAAAATGTTATATTTAAAAATACAAAACACTCTTCACATATCATCATTCCTATAGGGTTTAGGATTTTTACATATAAATATTGTATTTCTTCATTATTTTCACCATTAACATATACTTATAATATCATTCATTATCAATTAGCTCATTTCATTCTCTTCTCCATTATACTTATTTTTCAAATTCAAATATTATTGCCTTTGAAGATTTAGGGTTTAATAATATTGAAATCAATTAGTTTTGAAGATTTGCACCACCATGGATGATACTGAGATAGTTGGTTCCAATATAAACATTAAAAATATTGATTTGAACATTGAAAAAGTTAGTTTATAACTTAGTTTTTTTTTAGTTTTTTATTTATCTCGTTCATATATTAGGAAGATGAGTTTGTTCGTCGTATTTGTATAACCAGAGTGAACTTTTACACAATGTTCGATTGTTTATATTTGAACAAAACAATTTTATTCAAATTATTAAAACTAACCAAATATTAAATGTTCATACATTTAAAAAAAAAATTGAACATTTTAAGTTAGTTCGGTTAAAATAAATTAAACTTTTCTTCATTGTTCAGATATAATTTTTTGAACACATTAAGTTTATTCAACTCTGTATTTATGAACATGACTAATTTAATAAATTTGAAATGACAACGAGAGATGAGAGTTCAAGACCAACAATGAAGATCAACACCGACGAAGATGGAAGCCGAATAAAAGACTCCGCCAGTGATTTGAAACGACGAAATGATAAGATGAGACACGATGAGAGTTCAACACTAATTATGGAGATCAACACCGGTGAAGATGGAGGCAGAATGAAACCTCCACCGACGATGGAGATCAAGACCGATGAAGATGGTCTTTGTTGGTCTCTCTTCTAAAGATTGTGGGTTTTTTTTTTTTTTTTTTTGTGTAGTAGAAGATGGAGAATTTTTGGTATGTGTAATAGTGTGTATTCAAATAGTTAGTAGTGTGTTAATTTAGGATTAGTAATGGAAAGTCAAGTTATGAGCTAAAATATTTTTAAATTCTAAAAATTAGTTTGTGTGTATCAATAATGGTGTGTACAGAGAGTATTAGTTGCATATAAATAGAATTAGGAGTGAGCATGGTCCGGATTGGTTCGGATTAAGGTAAAACTAAGACCAATCCGTTATCTACGGTTCCTAAAAAATTGGAACCAATTTAATCCTTTTAAATCGTAGAACCAATCTAAACCAATCTATTTAAACATGGATAGGATCGGTTTAGAACCACTGATTCACATAATTAAATAACAAAAAAATATAAAATATTTTAATTTCGTAAAAATATAAACATAATTGAACCCAAATCACTCCCCCCCCCCCCCCCACCAATCCATACTATTCTTTTCCACCAAAAGCTACTGCACTTAACTCTAAAAATAAAATAATTAAAACCCACAAAACAACCCGCACTAACCAAAACAAATTCCCAATGTTGCATTTCCAAAACAACTTCACCCAATGCTGCACTCTTTATTTCCGAGACAACACCGACACACCTCCCATGGCCAGAAAACTCCCCTTCCCGAAAACTATGGAGATTCAAGTTCGGGAAACAACCTGATGAATAACTTGATACATGGCTGAGCATCATAGTTTAGGGAAAAAAAACACCTCAGCAAAACTAGAAATTTAAAAGAGAAAATGTGAGAAATCTATGGGGATTCAAGTTTATTAGAAGAAGAACAAGAAACATAGACTATAGTATAAATATAGACTATTTGTATACGGTCTAGATCGGTTCCAATCCGGAAAAGGGTTCAATTCGGAACGGATCAGTGGCCTACAGATTTTTAAATTTCGAATCCGAAACCGAATCACGGATTCAAAAAATCAATCCAAACCTACCGGATTGGACTGGACCGGATCGGATTATGGATTATACGGATTTCTTGCTCAGCCTTAAATAGAATCACCCCAGAAGCTCCCACTTACTAAGAGGGTAAGCTTTGTTTCAAGACCAAAATATCCCTTACACATCTTTAAATTTACGAAAACATGCCATTCTTCATCATCTTCATCTAAACCTTACAAACCCTAAATCTAAATCTAAATCTAAATCTAAATCTAAACCTAAACCTAACCCTAACTCAAATAGTCACACCCACGCTCATCCCCAACGTCTCGAGCTACTCTATCTTGGTTCCAAAGCTCCACAATAGTCCCATCTTTGGATTTGGGGTGCTTGCTATGCATCCAGCACAGCAAGCACTATTGTACGGCCCTATGGGCTTATTTCAGGGTTCGTTTTGATAATGCAAACCGTTCACATTTTAACGTATATTGAGTAGAACATACCTATAAAAAGTGAAGTTAATCGGATATCATTAATTCTTTCATCCACTCACATTTGTATCTTTAAAAATAAATGACATTGTGATTTAAAGTATTAAAATGAATACAAATGTGAGTAGATGCAATAGTTAACGATATTTGATTAACTTAATTTTTTTACAAGTATGTTCTACTCGATATATTTTAAAATATAAACGGTTCAAATTATCAAAATAAATCTTAAAATAAGCTCATGAGACTACTCAACAGTGCCTGCTGTACTGGGTGCATAGCAGGCTCCCCATCTCCCCCATCTTTAAATTTCACACTTGTACAGTTACCTCGCGCTCGCCCCTATGCCGTCGTCACCCTTTCTTCCCGCACGCACGTCCCTTTACTCCCTCTTTCCTCACCCCATCTCCTTTCACGTGATTCCAGTTTCAAAGAAAACCAATTTCAATAATCAGTGGGCGAAGACCCAATTTCAGCAATTAATGGGCAAATCACAGTTCCACAATTAATGGGTAACCCATTCAAGCAATTAATCTAAAATAAATGAGTTAAGTTCAATTTTCTTGATACAATGCACCCTCCCCCAATATGATATATGAACATATATGTATAACAGTGTATATCTATATATTAACTTTAAATATGAGTGATTAAATAATCCATTTTTTTTATTATTTGGGAAACTATAAACCATGTTAAAAACTATAAATTAGATTATGAAATTAGAAGTATTTGGATAAATATGTGTTACTAATTGGTTACTATGTAATCTGAATAAAAAAAAATTGTATATAATATAGAAAAAGAGAGAAAGAGATTATATATATATATATATATATACAGAGTATATATGTATTTATAAATTTGTTAGAGTTAGTAACATGGAAGGAAAAAGAAAGAAAATAAATGTATATATATTTGTTGGTTTAATTTAAAAGAGAGTAGATGAAGAAGATAAGAATTTCAAGGTCAATTTGCATGTTCTGTTAATAGAAATTAGCGTGAGTTTTAGTTCATAAATTGCGTGAGGATTATATTGTTATTTCTAAATAATAGGGGATAATCTGTACATGACCTAAATCATAAGAGTAAGTGAGACTTTGCCCCTCCCAAAAAAAAAAAAAAAAAAAAGTTAGAACAACTGCCTAACTATTCAAATTGCCTTGACTAGCCAAATGGCAACTTTAACCATTTTTTAACATAAAAAGGGAGTATATTAATAATAAAAATAAACAAAGCCGCTTATGTCCACTAATATTTCTTTGGTACGTTGGGGCTGTAGGGAGATTTAGGTAGGAAGGAGGTTTGGTTAAAATAATTTATTATAAAACAACATATATTGAAATAATTAATAAGATAAAATGTTACATCTAATTAATAATTATTTTATTTTTTTCTCACAACCATCAAATCAATTACAAAAAAAAAAATCAACTAACTTTCTAAACACAATATTTTTAGCTAAATTAAAATAATCAAAAAAACTAAATAATCAACTAAAATAACTAACTTACCAAACAAAGCCTCAAACTCTTGATCTCTATTCCTCTAGAGATGCAAACATTCTAATCAACCAAACTAACCTTAGTTGAAGAGCAACATTAGCCTTGGCAATCCATATCCAAACTCCTTCAAACCTTTACCTGATTAGCATCTCTGCAATTTCAATCTATTCTTTAACAAATATATATATTGAGTATAGAATTTTTTTTTAAGGGTAAATTATATCAATAGTCCTTACATTTTATTTCTTATGTTATTTTGGTTCCTACACTTCAATTTAATCAAATTTGTTCTTAATTTTATATTTGTGTTAATTTAATTCAATTTATAATGCCAGTATTGTTTTTGATAGAAAAATATCACTAGATTGGTTGAGATTAACTTACTGAGTTGAGTAAGTTTATATTTTTGCCCTTAAAATTATGACACAAGCCACTTATGTATGTATTTTTCATTAAAAAATGTTAAGAGTTGTATTTAATTTATCAAATTGAGACAAAATCATAAATTTAAGATTAAAATCGAGCTAATTAAAATTATGGAAATCAAAATAATACAAAGACCAAAGTACAAAGCCTACCGTCATAATTTATCATTTTCTTAATTATAATGGTGAGATCATCTTATATTCTGTCATTAGTTAATAAAAAAACTACAAATGAAATTAAGGGCACACTCATTTTCTCCGATGAATCCGATCATATAATTTATTTTTTTATTTTTTTATCAACTGACTAATCGATAAAAGATTAATTATAATATAAAATAATTATGTCTAAATGGACGAACAGAATCCAACAACAATATATCTAGAAGTCCAACAACTACCAAGCTCAATAACTACTATAACGATAGAGAAATAATTAATCTTTACCTTTAACAAAAATTGATCTCCTGACCTTTCGAATAACACTGTGACAAAATGCACATTTGGCGACTAAAAAAAATTTAGTCGCCAAAAAATGGATAATTGGTGACTAATAATTTTTTTTAGTCGGCAAAAGTAAAATATTTAGCTGTTAATTTTTTTAGTCGACGTATATTGATTATTGGCAACTAAAAAAAATTCAGTCGTTAAAAATACTGGAATTGGCAACAAAAAAAAATTAGCCGCTAAAAGTGTCAGAATTGGCGACAAAAAAAAAATTAGTCGTCATATATTGAGTTTTGGCAACTAAAAGCATTTAAAAAACTGGTAGCTAAAAAGTCACGTTTTTAGCGACTAAAAAATTGGTAGCTAAAAAACTGAGGGTGAAAAATATTTTCTTTTTGGCGACTAAATATTTTCTTTTGGGTGACTAAATTTTTAGTCAGCAATTGGTGACTTCGGCGACCAAAAAAAAAATTAGTCGCCAATACTTTTCCCGACAATTATCTAGCGACAAAGCTAGCAACCAAAAAATTTAGTTGGCAAAAATCTTCGGGGACTAAAAAGATGACTTTTGGCGACTAAAAATTTAGTCGCCAAAAGTGTAATTTGTTGTAGTGAACTATCTATTAGTTTTAATAATTTATCACATTAATTATCTATCAGTTTTAAATCATAATTGGATTTTGTTGAGACCCTTTAAATTCTAGTGAGTTTTTTTTATTTATTTATTTTTTATATATAAACTAATATAATAGTTCACAAAATTTTGAGACTTTTTTATTTGGGGTCCAAAGTAACGACTTTGCTAGCTTATGCTCAAAGCCGGCCCTCATGATACTCAATATATTTAAAACATAATTGTTAAAAATTGTGTCATTGCGTGCAAGAGATGAACTCCATAATAATTTTAATGTTGCAAAGAATACCCACTCCCATTCAATGACAAAGTAAGTTTCTAAGTTAGGTCAGAATTTGGTACAAATTAAGCAAGTTCAAGCAGATTAATTAGTTGAATAAATAAATAAATACAAATAAATAAAGGGATATTATTAGAGGGTTTTCATTTTTGTGTATTGACTATTATAAAAGTGTTGACCTATAGTTAAAATAACTCGAACTTTGTTGAATGGAACATGGGTTTGATAGTCCAAGTGCCATGACCAGCCCAAGTGCCACCTTTAAGTCCGATGCTCTTTTTAACTTATTACTTTTCATACAAAATTAATCCACATGTCACTAAACTTTTGTGACACATTTACTTAATTTCATAAAGATTTTGAGGGATGATTATAAATGGACGAAAATACTATTAGTCTGTATTTGGATATTTAATTTGTGAAGGAAAAATAAAAATAAAATATAAGTTCATTTTTTTCTCTCTTTTTTTTTTATTTTTTCTCCACAAATTAAAAATTCAAATTAATAAAGGTGAATAATCAGACTAGTTGATATTGAATCCAATTATCCAAAAGAAAAAAGAAAAAAAAACCTCAAATTTGTAAGCAATTCGGGCTTACTCCAAGTTTGATTTATTATGCTCGGGTTGCAAGTCAAGTTTGGGGGATTCTATTTGCACTCAAAAAATTATTAAATACACTCAATTTCTTAATACACCTTATTAATTATTTAGGATTACAATATACTCTCAATACACCTCATTTTTTTTTACCCCTAAATTACCCTTAAAAGATACACCCAAATTATATACAAATCAAAATCCTAAATTACATTACTTTGAAAAATTCTTTCAAAAATCCTTAAACAAATTTCTCAAGCAAAAGATAACGATAAAAAAAGACGACAAAATACACGCCTCTCTTCATTTCTACCTCCTCATTCTTTTCCAATGATAATATAAATACATATAGGGAAAATTGGTCTAAGATCCCTTCCCAACTTTTGGTAAGAGGAGAGGTCCACAATAATATTTTTTGATGTCTAAGGTTCCTCAACCTTATTTTTCGTTGTAAAATACCTAATTTATCCTTCTTTATAACATACGTTTGTTTGGATTTTGGCAAATTGAATATTCTATTGTTGTTTTGTAGAAGATTTCATGGGGATGGACTTCACAGTGGAGATTTCGTAGAGATTTTGTAAGTGTTGTAGTGGACTTGACGATGGCGATTGCTATGATCGTGTAGGTGTTACAGTGGTGTTGATCGTGTAGGTTTTTTGGTGGAGTTGAATTAGGTATGCTATGGATTTCGATTTTGTTTTGAATTGTATGTAAGGATTCCGATTTCATATTAGTTTTTCAAGTGTATTTTGCATTAGGTTTTTGTTTTCACTTTTGATCAATTTAAAAGAGAGGCTAGCTCAGTGAAGTTGTTTATAATTTTTGGAGTTGATTTTTCATTCTCTGTTATTGATTAATTTTAGAGAGAAGCCAGGTTCATAGAGTTGATTTTGATTTTTGCAGTTCATTTTTCATTCTATGTTTTTTGATCAATTTCAAAGAGAGTTGACAGTGGAGTTGATTTTGATTTTTAGAGTTCATTTTTCGTGCTTTGTTTTTCATCAACATGCTTATCAATGATAAGTTTTGTTCTCTATTTTTTCAAACCAGAGAAATTTCTTTAAACTAGAGATAAGTGTAAATTTCTTATCATTTTTTGTTTTCTGTTTTTCTGCACTTTTGTTGGTATAGTCCAAAGAAAATTGTAAGTTTGTTATTATAATCCAATGAAAATCATAGAGAAAATTATAAGTTCATATGGACATATTATTGTAAGTTTCTAATACAAATAGAATCACAAAGAAAATTGTAAGTTTGTAGTTTAGTGAAAATCACAGAGAAAATTGTAAATTTGTAGCCTAGTGAAAATCACAGAGAAAATTGTAATTTGTTATGGACATGTTATTATAAGTTTGTTTTATATATATATATATATATATATTTCTCAATTGAATGTTTTATGAGCATAACAGATCTTCTCTATGAGTTTCTCTGAGTTTGTATGGAATAGTTAGCATTTTTGTCAATTTGATGTTAATGTATTTTTGTTTTTGTGATCTTGAAAGTAAATATAAGTTCTTAAATTTCTCTGAACTTTTATTTGTAGTTCAGAGAAAATTATAAGTTTGTTATTATAATTCAGAGATAATCATAATTTTATTTGGACATGTTATTACAAGTTTGTTATTTTTTTATTTTTAATGTCCTCTAGACTAGATATATGGATTAGGGATTTAACTAAATGTTTCATTTCTAAGCAAAAGTTGTTTTTTTGTATTTTTTCTTTCAGTTTAGATAGACAATGCAGTGTTTTTTGTTATCTTGAAGGTGTATATAAGTTTGTAAATTTCTCTGGATTTTGATTTGAGTGCAATACTACTGTAGACACCCTATTTTTGACTGCCCTTAAGACTTGGACGGTTTATTCTGAACACCCGATGATAAAAGTTACACTATACAATCTTTTGAATTCTCAGCGAAGAAATTTGGATTCAAGTTCTAATCTCAAATCTTATACCCCATTTTGGCCAAACTATTTTAGACCTTCAAACCCTCTTTTTCAAAATATTTTTCCAAATGTTTCTACGATGTTCTGAGGCTCGCATTTCGTTTAAAATATTGCACTTTTCAGTAAACCGAGTAAGGACAAAGTGGAGATACATGAAGGGGAGGTGAACTCTTTAAAAAATATTTAAAAAATCTTAGATATAGGTTTGGAGTTGAAGAAAATAGGAGGGGAGGGAAGAAAACTAGTTTAAAAAGAAGTTGAGCATCAAACCGTTGAGAAAGAATGAGCATCCTTCACTAAATTAGGCATATCTCTTTGCACACTTATAATTTAGATATAAGGCTACCACCATTGGAAAATAGACTTCCGGGGCTTCAATTTCGACTCAAGAATCACCTAAAATCGATTCGGATGGGGGAGATATGCTCGTTTCAAGTCGGGCCTAAAATGCAGATTTTTAGACCCGGCCATGCCTCATTGAGGCCCAGTCGGGCCTCAATGAAAACTTTTCCAAACTTTCTTTTTAGGCCCAGTCGTGTCTTAATGGCGCCAGACAGACAACTGACAGGAATTGAACAAATATCTTTGTTTGAAGATATTTTTGACCATTTTGGCTCAAATTCTATAAATAGGATCTCTTCCTTCAGAATTCAAGGTTAGCAAAATTTCCAAAAGTTTTGAAGAGCTAAATAGACCTCCTTCCATCTTCCTTCCTCCTTTGACCCTCAAACCTTCTTTATCTATACATACACCATTAGAACTTGTTCTTGAAGTTTTTGTTGAAGTTTTAAACCATATTTCATAGAACTTGAGGGTGTTGGAATCAAATTTGTTTAGCTACAAGCATCCTCTCTTTCAAGAGGTATAACTTTTGCATCTTCGTCCTTATTTCTCTTTTACTCTTTTCTCTCTTTTACATGCCTTGTACACTGTTTTGGGATTGTTTTGTGGGTTGAAGTTTGTGATTTAAGAGCTATCAAAGGTGGAGGGGTTAACCACCCTTCCTTGAACCTTATTCCAAGCTTATATCCTTGTGTTTCCCACTTATTTCTCTGATTTTAGCCACTGTTTTAGGGCTGCTTTTGGAATTTTTTGGACTATTTTCAGAGGCTATAATATGGTTTAGAAGTCTCAAAAGTGGAAGGGTTAGCCACCCCTCCTTAGTTTTGCTTACTAGCTTTGTATCTCTTTGTTTTTGCCTATCTTTTTGTAATCTTTTAATATAGGTTTAACTACTATTTTTTACACTTTAGGGGTTGTTTTAGGGTTGTTTTAATTTATTTAAATAGTTTATACTTTGAATATTATGATTGTTGTGTTGTAAGTCCTCATGGCTTTGGTTGTTTAGGACTTAGACACCGAGTCATTTAAGTTGATAGCTCTTTCTTACTTAATTCCATGTAAAGAGTCTCACTTGTGTAGTAAATCAACCTTGCATAATCATTTCTATAATCTTCCTTCTTTCTTGGTTTTTCTTTTCTTTTTGAGAGTTGTTTCAACTGAATGTTGTTTAAAAATGAGAAAGATACATACAATGCTAAATGGTTTAATCTCTTCAGAGGTTCATTATCAGGGTATTACGTCTCTCTAATGTCAAAAACAACTTCTCATTTGACGCTTCTCTCCTTTTAGTAGACATAACTCTCATTATTGGACAAATTGATTAAGTAATGGAAAGGTAAACCAAAAAATATTAATAAAATTGGCTTAAAATCAAGTCAACTGGCATAAAAAAGATGAATAAAATTGATTGGATTCGGTCGGACGTTATGCCGAGTCCATCGTGTCAAGAGTCGCCACATGTTAATTCATGATGTTGTGACGGATCTTAGAGCGTGTCTATCTCTCTCTTTGAGGTTACTCCATGATAGGAAGGAAGGGTGGTTATTGATTCATTGCATTCATTAATTTTTGTCTAAAATCATGCCATAACTCAAGCAATCAATTTGCTCATTAATGGTTTTGGCAATGACTTCATTATTCTCTTGAGGTTTACCATAAGAGAGAAGAGTAGAAGGGATAAACAGAGTTCAGAATAACTCTGTCTGCACTGTTTTCACTTCAGAACACAAAAATAGGATTTTGTATAAAATTAAGGCACGACCGGCCTTATTTGGGCTCGGTCGAGCTTCATTGGGGGCCGGCCAACCATCAATGTTTGGTAAGGCAGTGCGTTTTGCAGAAGCAGGGGGCAGTGGCTGAAGGTGAAATAGAATGATCTGGGCAGACAGAGCAGTTTCTGGGCAGCGCATGCGAGCATTGTGCATCCTTGTGCATCCTTCTTTGATGAATAATTATTAATTATTATTGTTGTAATTAATTATTGATTATCGTAATTAATATTGTTGTAGCAATGATTCGTTAGATAGTTAGTTTATTTTGTTGTAATAGATTAGCAGTTAGTTAATTATAACATTAGCTAGTCAGTTACTTATTCATTCATTCGGTTTTGTAATAGTTAGTTTAATTCGGACTTTCGAACTTTGATTCGAACCCTCTTGTGCGAGGGCCAATATGTAATAATGTGTATGTCTTCCAACCCCACGTCTTTCTCTCTTTTATTTACCTACTTACGATGCCCCATCCATGGCTTGCCAACAACCAACCTAAACCCCAGCCAACATGGTCAAGGAGATGTGTGAGGGCAACTGGGGTAATTGTGAGGCTCAATCTATGAGACTCAGTATGGAAGCCTAAAATCAATCCTACTGGATGTGGATGTTAATGCTGACTTGAAGGCAAATTTGGACCCTCCCATGGGCTACTTGAAGTTGTTTGAAAAGTCTTGTAAATTTGAGCCAAAATGGAAGAGCCCATGATCGGTCAGTTGATACAATCCACTGTTTTGGAGTGATCTATAGCGTTACTATTCAAACAAACGGTATCACAATAGCCTAGTAAATAGGAGGGCATCCTGTCCTATGTTTGAAAAGTCAGTAAGGCTGACTATATGCAGTTAGGCCAATTGGTCAAAAGGGCTACCTCAGCAAGACTACCTAATATACCTCACACACCTAAAACCGAGAAGTGAAAGGAGGATCCAACGGTACAGCGGTAATCCAAATTTTGGAAATGACGCTCAAGAGCATATAACGTGATTCACCTTTCTAAAAGATCGGCCTTTACTAATCATGGTTTATTGACAACTTTAGGATTTTCAGGTGGGGTGATGACCTTATTGTCAATCAGGTCTTTAATTTCATAGTGAAAGTGAAAGCAATGATTAGTATGGTGACCTTAGTGCTGTAGACGCACCCGGGAATCAGGCTTACTACTACAGTTCGGACTCAAATGTCACGGTTCTGAATCTAATCTTGCAAAGTGCAATGCAAGACCGATAAATCACCAAAGAGGCCAAATCCGGCAAATCGTTTTGGAAAACTGATTTTTATAAAGAAGTGCCAAACATGAACCGCTTTGTCAAATACAGAGTCGCCACCTAAGTATTTTATTTTGAAAAATTTAGGAAACCCTGACTCGTGCCTAAGGCCACGTGTCTGTCATCACCAAAGTTGCCTCGGCTCGGGAACTTGGGTACGATTGGGGAAGGTCATCTATGAGCACCCCCGCTCACCCGATCAAAGATCGGCCTGTACTAAGCATGATATCTTGTTTTTGAAAACACATGTGTTCTTATTCCGGTTTATTAGCTAGAATTACTATGTGATGCGCACAACACACAAGTATAGACTAGATCGCCTAATTTGGAACAAAACATTGCATATCCGTTTGTTTGAAAATGGTTTGGAAGTTTGCTACTCGCAAGTAGGCTAAATCGAGGATTTCGGTGAATTGTTCCAATTCAAGCAATCCAACCTTCTCCCACAGACATTCAGGCAATTATATCAACTAAGCAGTTAGCCTCATGACAAGCATGCTTTCATGGCAATCAATAACACACATGCAGTATGCTAAAGCGTAAACACTCACATTGTACTCTGAGCCAAAATGAAGAACTAGTTAGAAATCAATGCATGATCCTAGTTCATGTTGAGATGGCTAATGCAACACATGCAAAATGCAACTTAGAAATAGGTTCAGCTATCCTAAGATGTCATGTGAGATGCAACAATTGATACATGTATTCAACTTGGAATTGAAATACGATGCAGTTTGTATGATGCGCCGAGCCCAATGCATACAAGACTGATGAATGTATGCAAACAAGCGAAGCATAAGGATGCTAATTGAAACGTGCCCTAAAACTAACCATCAAAAGCAGGTAAGTAAAAGAGAGAAAGACGTGGGGTTGGAAGACATGCACACACTAACGCACACTTATTACAACATATGCCCTCTCGATGGAGGGTTAGAATAAATAATACAAACCAACTAATTAACTAACTAACAAGCTAATTAATTATTAGACAACCGAATTAATAAGCGAACTACTTACTAATTATTACAACAATTAACTAATTAACAAATAAACTAATTAAATTACAAATTAAAAGCTAACTAACAAGTAAGCATTAAAATGTGTAAACTAGGCTACCTCAGCTATGCCTTGAAGAAGTTGGAGATGCATGCTCGTGATTCCCGTCCCGAAAAGCTCTCTGGTTGCTCTCAAGAGGCTTTGTCGGCAGGGTGTCCTCAAGAAATTCCTGCTGAACCTTACCAAAACCAGTCTGGGGAATACACCAGTGGCCTGCCGGCCATGGGGAGCCACTGCCGACCATCCTGCCGGCCAATAATACACACTGCCGGCCATCAACAAGAGGGTGCCAGCCACTAATGTGCTGGGACACCAAGCTGCAGTAGAGCACAAAACAGAGGAAAGGGAGGGTCTCCCAAGGATATGTACGCACTATGCCACCCCATATCACCTCAAAACATCAAGGGAGAGACATAATCGGATCCACGACCATTAATTATGCATCCCGATGCATGATGGCCAAAGATCCAACTTGTGCAAATCAATTTAAAGTGAATGCGCAAATAAACATATAAAGCCTAAAACTCTATCATGTGTGATCAAGAGCGTCGGCGACTGAGAATTGAGACACGTTTCATCACTTGAAGTATGAAACGTCCCTCGTTTCTCGTGCTCAGATTAATACTTAATCCAAACAACAATGTAACACAAGCATGGCAAACATGCAATATGTCCTAAGCATGCAAACATGCAACCACATGGCATACTCAATGCAAGGTAGTATGAATAACTTAACAAAGCTAATGGCATGCACAATGCTAATGTTCACAATAACTAGCATACTCAATGCGAACGTCAATTAGCATGCTCAATGCAATGGTGGCATACTCAATGCAATATACATAACATACACAATGGACTTAAACCAAAAGAGTAGACCTCAGTCATGCTCCAAATCAGTGGCCATTAGTGATGAAAAGATGGTATGAAAAGCATAAAAATGCAAGGCAAAACATGCATGCCTAATTGGCTCAAGGATCAAAGCATAAAGATGTGACTCTTAAGCACACTTGAAGAGTGACAAACATGGATGTATGACAGCATAACAAGTTCTGAAAACATGCATGGAATGGTGCCAAACCATCCTAACAAGACAAACAAAGCATGCAAGAAAGCTCAAAGCTCGAAATTAGCAAAGGGACTTAAGCCATGGCTATACAAAGCAAGCCCCAAAGGGGCAAGGGCATCAAAAATAGTCCCAAGGCAGGTCAAGGTGAGTCTAAAAACATGCTTGAACCTAGCCATTACAAGCTAGAACAAAGGGCCAAAACATGAAGCATGCAAGGCTACAAAAGGGGTGTTATACTGCACTTATTAAAACCAAACATGGCATGACTTGAACAACATAAAACAGAGTTACATCATGTCAAAATAAGCCCCAAAACTTACTGAGATGGCATCCCAAAGACCTAAGCATAGAGGCATGCACAATGATCCATTCATAAGGCATAAAACACCAACTCATCAAAGCATTGAAAGCATGGCAAAAGTAAGTGTATGACCATGAAACATGCACTGAAATAACATAACAAGTGATGTCAAATTGTTGAAATAGGCCAAGTGACACATGCTAGTGGACTTAATGCACAAAGCTAACAAGCTAGATTGAACTATGACTATACAAAGCAAGTCATGCATGGCCAAAACAACCAAAATTAGACCTTAAACATGGTAAAACATGAACAAGATCTTCTCAGAGCTAAGCCAAAAGCATGCTAAAATGATATGTTGAAGCATGATGCATGTTAAGGCAATGGAGAGGATTACACTACAAGTGCATGAGGCATGCAAGGGCCAACCAAACCAAACCAAACCAAACCAAAACAGAGTCATGACATGGCAAAACATCACCAAAAACATGCTGAAATGGAAAGAAAACAAGCTAGTATGACATGCTACTTCATGAGGCATACAAAGCTAGTTTGTGTGATTTACACTACAAGTGTGTTATGCATGCATGGAGTGACCATACCAAGTAAAAATAGTGGCATGCCAGGCTAAAATAATCCCAAATACAAGCTAAGATATGGCCAACATAAACTTACCAAAGGTGCTTACACATGAGGCATTCAAAGCAAGTAAACAAGACACAAAGGAGAGGGGATGACCCTCTCCTATTTAGGACATCAAAACCACCTTTCCACCACTGAAAATCCTCTGAATTTCAGTGGTAGAAAGGTCATACAAAGGCTTCAACAAGAGCCTAAAGGGATGACTCAAAATAAGGCCTAACAAGGCCTAAAAGGGGGTAAACAACTCCCAACAAAAAAATGACCTTAAACAAAGATCTAAAGCACTTAAAAAAAGAACTTTTTTCAGTTGAAAGCAAGGCCTAAAACAATATGCAAGGATGGCCAAAATGAGGTACAAATAAATGCTAAAAAGGGGAATATACTCATCCTTGAAGTTCAACTTCGAAACCAGCAAGCTCAGAGGCTAGAAACCAAGTTTCAGAGCTCAAGTAACACTCCCAAGAACCTCAGCTCCAAGATGGTTGTGTCTCACTATGTGTTGTAATGTAAAAGTGCAAGAAAAATGGACTTTAGAGCACAAATACACACAATATAGAGAGAGAGAATTAGAAATATATAGAGAGAGAGAGATCTATCTTCTCTAAAAATGGTTGAACCTCTGATAGAGAGGGAGAGTCTCTCCTTATATAGAAGATGAGCAATGCAAAGCTTGTTGAACAAGCTTGGCAAGAGCTTCATCCCCCCATACACGTGTATGGAGGGAAAAGGAGTGAAAACCAGCTGGCTCAAAAGATTTGGCCTGAAACCTGCTGAGACAAGGGTTCTGCCGGCCATCAACAGTGGCTGGCAGTGGCTCATTGATGGCCGGCAGGCTTTATCAGTGGCTGACAGTAACAAAGGCATGGCCGGCAGGGCCAAAATGGGGCCGACAGTGCACCAAGAGAATCAAACTGAAAAGGCCAATACATGGTCCAAAAATGGGACAAAAAGGATACAGGGTTTGGGAAGCTCAAACCTGTGACGTTCCACCGTGAAAGTCGAGTACCCGACGAGCAATCAAACTAGTTATTGGATGTACCTGCAAGCATAACCAAGTCTTGAGGACGATCAAAAATGGGGTGTCTGCAAGTGCTGATGAAATGTGCAATATTGGGTAGGGTCATGTCTAGATGGGAGATGATTAGGGAGAGGTCGAGGATTAAGCGGTTTGAGATGTCCTTTCTCTATCAGCACCTTCAAGGTGAGGGTTGGGCTCATATAAAGATGGGTGAAGGTTCGTTTTTGAGAGGAGGAAGCATCAGGTTTAGGAACATTGGCAAAGGTGCACAAAACAGTGTGAAATACGGTGCACAAAACAGTGCGATACAAAGTGCAAACTCAAGGTGCATAAAATAGTGCGATACAGGGTGCACAAAACAGTACGATGCAATGGATAGATGTACAAATGCACAAAATAGTGCGATGCAGGATGCACAAAACAGTGCGCTACGAGGTGCATAGAATAGTGCGAGATAGGCTGCACAAAACAGTGTGATACAAAGTAAAGATGCATGGTATGTAGAGGGAAATGAGCAGTACTCAAAGTAGTGCATCATGTACTTATGAAATGAGTGTGGGGCAACTTGCCACAATTTATTGAAATATAGTTAAAAAACACTACGGAAGTTAACTCGACGAAATAGGAGAAACCAATCACGCAATTCAAATCAACCAGAGTATATGAGCATGCATGCATGAAGCACACATATTAATCACAGCGAAGGTGACAATCCCAAGAGAGTTTTGAAATGACTGGAGACAACTTTCGAAAGCTGAATCATATCAAAATTATCATGGGGGTGAGCTCACCATAATCCAGGGGACAGTGTTCGACAAAATGGCTTTGAGTGGACTGAGAGAAAGGTTGGAAAGGTTTGGTTCATGCCCCTTGTTCAATTGATGGCCCGATCAGATGCATTGAAAATTGCCCCTAGTGTCCAATCATTGGCCACCGATTGGGTTTATGCCCCTTGTTCAATGGATGGCCCAATCAGATGTACTGAAAATTGCCCCTAGTGTCCAGTCACTGGCTACCTTTTTTAGTATCATGTAAGCACATGCGATGGGGATCATCAGCTCTTGGAACAATTGCTAACCAATCAGACCCATGCTTCCCTTTTGTCCTAGCATGTTGAAAATCTATTACATTTCCCCCCCAAAGCAGTGACGGACTCCTCATATACACTTTGCAATGATCATGAATGTGATGCCCCCTGTAGAGGCACTCTCAGTTTGTTTATAAATTCCACAGATGGACTTGTTTTTGAGTTTGGAGCGAACACTCTTGTATGGAATTTTGGCGATGCCACTCTGTTAAACTTTGAGTAACAAACATGCCATGGTGACTCGATGAAGAGCGCTTTTGAATGACAGACACGTTATGGTGACTTGATGAATAGCGCAGACTGAAACAAACACCAAGCACGACACAACAAAACTCACAACTGACCCAAAAACAAAAAAAGCTCAAGATGACTGATCATTCATAGTGCCCCTAATATTACTTATGTTCCCTTTAAAACTCAATATCGCAAAACCTGAGTTTTAATTCATTTTTTGCTCAAGTTAGAGATTCATCTGATAAGTTCGAGTATCAAAAATTGCTCCACTTGTTGATTTAAGCTAGTTCTTTCTTACCCAACGCAAGCATGATATGTGCAGTAGTCAGTGTAGCTCATAGATTGATGTGAAGCTGACGACGTGAATTAGGTAAGATGATAATTGGGTCGAGATGAACAAGATGGATATGGTTGAGACCGAACTTCAGGATGAAGTTGTCTACGTATCCTAAGAATGGGAATCAGGTCAACATAGTTTATGGCTAAGGTTCACTCGGGTTTTGACACTCTCCTTTTGCGCTATAACTTTTGCCAAAGTCACCCCTTCGGGGTTTTCAACCTTGCGAGCCATATTTTTTTGATTTCTCATTTTTCATGCTCTAAATTTTTCCTAGGTTGCCTTTTCTGGTTTTCGGCCTAGCAAGCCTCTAAAGGATAGCATTACAACACTTGTAGTGAATTTGATTAATAGTCATCATTGCCCAAACACTAGAGCTGGCTTTGCCTTGATTTGAGTTTGGTTCTCCATTCCCTTATGCATGTCTTCTTCTTTTCTCATGCTCCTTTTCAAAGTTGGTTCCTCTTACAACGTGGTACCTACTCACCTTGGCTTTACCGAATTTAGACAAAAGGTTCATTTCCCATTCCAATGGATACCCTTGGCTTGATAATTGACTTCTTTTCCCTTTTCTTTTTCTTTTTTTCTTTTTCTCCTTTCTTTTTCTTTTCGATTTCTCTTTGTGGTTTTTCTTTTTTTCTTTTTGGTTTCTTTTATCCATTTCCTTTTGAAGTAATGAAAACATCAGGGGAAGAAATTCTATGATTGTGAGGTCTGAAAGCCGTCTTGTGCTTTGCCAAAACGATCGCCAAGGTGAAAAAAAAACCCCAGGACAATGTAAAATACCCTGCACAATTTTGAATTTATCTTCGCAATTTTGCAAAAGAAATAGTTTAAAATTTGAAAATCATGAAGGACTTTGCGCCGATAATTCAGAATCCACTCAAACCATTTAGGGGATCCTTCTCAACACTCATGGTTATTAACAGAATCTCATTCAAAAAAAAAAAATCAAAGCTTTTTCCATTTTCAAAAAGGTCACACATGCATTACTGTAGGCATAATAAAATGACTTGACTCCCACTTTCTTATTTAGAAAAATGAAGACTTGAGGGTACACAAGAGCAACTTAAAGGAAAAGACTCAACTAACGCAACAACACAAGAAAGGACAACGAAAATAAAATGCATAACTCAACTATTTGCAGGACATGATTCAAAACAAAATCAGCATCCTTGAGACAAAATGGGATTTTCACTCTCCAAGTCCATTGGCAGAATTCAAAAACAACTTCAAGTAGCCCACGGGAGGGTCCAAACCTGCCTTCAAGTCAGCATTAACATCCACACCCTGTAGGATTGATTTTAGGCTTCCATACTGGGTCTCACAGATTGAGCCTCAAAATTACCCCATTGTTCCTACACATCTCCTTGACCGTGTTGGCTGGGTCAAGGTTGGTTGTTGGCAAGCCATAGATGGGATTTACGTTATGGGTTGGAAAGAATGTTTTAATTTGTCCAAGCGCAAGATACAGGAAGAAGTCTTAAAACCAAGAATAAGAGGAAGATCCCTAGCAGCATAAGATGAGTCTTCGCCAATTACCCCTGTAAGGTGCTTTCTAAGGCACCGCTTCTCGGCTGCTACATCGTATTTTATTAAGTATCATCTACCGCATTGCATATAGCATCTATGGCATTACATCATACCATTGCATCATTTCCATGTTAAGCTTAGTTTGGCATGTGCTCATACTTTTCCCTCATTGAAGCATGGTTTTGTCATATGTAAGTACCCATGCTGCGCTGAGGCTAGTATTGAGGGTGTTGGCACCTTTTCTATGTTAGACATGGTATGTTTTGTGTCCATGCCTTTTCTAGGTATGACGTGGTTCGACCTGCGCCCCTTATTCACTTCGTCCATTGTATTCATTGCATCGTACTTTGTCTTGTTGCATTTAACATTTAGGATCATTATCTTTCCCCTACAGATCATTCCTCACTTATATCATACCACCCAATTAATTGTACTCTTTCTCTTTCTACGAAAAACATAATTTTGTATGTGCTCACACCCCTTTCACGTTAAAACCTGGTTCTGTTATGTGTAAGCATCCATGTTGCGCTAATGCCAATATTGGGGATGTAGGCACTTAGCCTGTGTTAGGCATCGTTCGGCTCGTGCCCACAGTTCTTTTCTATATAAAATGTAGTTTGATTTGCATCTTCATTCCTTTATGATATTTGTGTGGTAAGCACTGCCTATGGTTTGATGATTTCGTTATATACATACATTATAGATCATTTGCATTGTGTATCATTTTGCATTCTGCCCCAGAACTACACCGGTTTGATTCCTTGCAAAGGGATACGTAGGCAATCCTCGAGTTCAACTAACTGCATCTGCATTTTGTTTATTTTCCCAAGACTTACGGCCTCGTCAAAATGGGTTGTCTTCGGGCTTTGGCATTCACTCACATCATTTCATGACTTCGAGCTCTGTCAAAGAAGGGCAACTGTAGACACCCCATTTTTTACTGTCCTTAAGACTTGGGCACTTTATTCCGAAAACCTGATGACGAAAGTTACACTGTGCAATCTTTTGAATTCTCAGTGAAGAAATTTGGATTCAAGCTCTAATCCCAAACCTTATAACCCATTTTGGCCAAACTATTTTAGACCTTAAAACTATCTTACTAAGGGATGGTTTACCTTTTGTTGGCAAGCCATGGAAATATGCTTGGCTCGGCTTGAATACGTGATTCATCACATGTCTTGAATTGTAATCACATACCATGCTCATAGCCGAGCCTATTAATTGCATACTTGTATGTGTCGCATTAGTCATATTGCATTAGTTAAGAGCATGCATATTTTCTAATTATTTTGCTTTGTTTCGGCTCGGAGTACTAGGTGAGAAATTTTGAGTTTTAGCATCTTGCATCGAATGTTTATGTTGCCATGCCAAGCATATTTCCATGAGGTTAATTGCTTAAATGATATATCTGTTTGAATACCTGTGGATGAAGGCTAGTTGCTTGAATTGGGATAGTTGGATTAATGTACATTTGAGCCCACTTTTTCAAGTGGCACATTCACAAAACTCTTTTCAAAAAAACAAAACATGAGATCAAGTGTTCCAATTCTTGCAAAATTAGTCTATACTTGTATGTGCATCACATAGTAATGTTAGTCTAATAAAACTGGAACAAGAGCATATAACGTAAATAAAAATTACATCATGATTAGTAGAGGCCGATCTTTGATCGGGCGAGTGGGGTGCTCAATTCATAACCTTCCCTTCTCATTCCTAAGTTCCCGTACCGAGACAATCTTGGTAATGACGGACACGTGGCCTTTGGCACCAGTTATGGATTTCCTAAATTTCTCAAAAATATTTAGGAGGCGACTCTGTATCTGGCAAAGCAATCCATTTTTGGCATTTTGATTCAAAATCAATTTTTCAAAAGATTTGCCGGATACGGACTCTTTGGTGTTTATCTATTTCACATTGCACTTGTGAGATAAGATTTAGAACCACAGGAGTCCGAACTGTAGGGCTTATCGTCTTCCGAAAGGAGCACGAAAAGCTAGTTACAACTGCACAATCACACAAAGAAAATTGTAAGCTTGTATTCCAGTGAAAATCACAAAGAAGCTTATAATTTCATAACAAATCTTCTGTGTGATTTTTGTCTATAATTGTGTTTACTAGTTAGCATTAAATTTCTCTGTAATTCTCTCTGGATTCATTAATTTTTCAGTGATTTTGTTTTTGTTATCTTTAAGGTGAATATAAGTTTGAAAATGTCTTTGGACTTTTATTTGAGTCCAGAGAAAATTATAAGCTTGTTATTATGATCCAGAGAAAATTATAATTATTAAAAATTTCTCTTTACTTTTATGTTGTTCTTGTGAAATGTTTTTATATTGAACAAGTTATTTTTTTTTTTTGTTTTTTCTTTTAATTTAGATGGACAGTGAAGTGTTGTTGCTATGCAAATATGGGAATGATACTATTATCAATAATGTTTCATGCGAATTGAATTTTGAGGAATTGGTTGGCATTTTGTGTAAAGCATGGAAGAATTTGAAACCTGAGATAATGTGTATTTCATATTCTATTGTGGGTCATTCGAATTGTATGGCTCAAAATAATATTGATTTTCTGAATATGTTAAGGGTTGTTTGTATACGTGGTGTTGATATAGTTGATGTTTCAATTATTAGGTGCAGTACTTCTGATCAAGAGGATGAAGTAAGATCTAATTGGGTAGATGTTGTGCATGGTGAATGTGATAGGCTCGTGGATATTGAAAGGAATTCGCTCTCTAAATTTTGTTTTCACCAAGAAAATGTGTTATTGTCAGCTGGTTGGCAAAATAATATTATGAGTGTTGGACAAAAGTTTGAGGGTGGTGTGGTTAAGTTTCGTACTGTTTTATGCAAGTATGCTATTGAGGTTGGTTTTCAGTTTACGTATGTTAAAAATGACAAGTTGAGAGTTACGGCAAAATGTGCATATAAGGAATCAAGGGGATGTATGTGGCGTATACATGCTTCAGTTCAAAAAATAAATGGGTTCTTTTACATAAGAACTTTGAACAATGAACAAACATGTGGTGTGATGGTTCGTACTAGTAAACATGCTAGGATGACTTCCAACTTAGTTTCGAGGCTGATACTTGAAAAGGTAAGTGCAAAACCTTTAACTCATCCAGTGGATATTGTCAAAGAAATGACAGACAAGTATGTGGTCTCAATCAGTTATAACTATGGTTGGTTGAGAGTTGAAAAAGCAAAATGTAGTATATATAGGAATTCTTGTTTGTCATTCGATCAATTACGGTGGTATTTTGATGAAACATTAAAGAATAATCCAAGTAGTCGTTTTGAGTTAGATTTTGAAGATAACAAGCATTTCAAAAGAGTGTTTGTGGCTTTTCATGCATACATTGCTGGTTTCAAATATTGTCGGCCATTGTTGTTTCTTGATAGAACATTTTTGAAAAGACGATACAAAAGAGTTATCCTTGTTGCGACGAGGAAAGATGAGAATGAAGGTAATTGTAAATATATCTAATTTTCTCTAAGTATGTGAATTTTCTATACATGTGGGAATTGAGTGAATTTTCTATTTTTGTGGTTATGTTTTGTGATTTTTCTCTGACAGTTTGAATTTTCTCTAGAGGTGGCCACTGTGTGAATTTTCTCTAGATTTTGGTTAGTGTATGAATTTTCTCTAAATGTTGTCATTGTGTGAATTTTATCTGTAGTTGGTCACTAAGTTAATTTTCTCTAGATGTTGTCATTGTGTGAATTTTCTCGGCAGATGGTCACCAAGTGAATTTTCTCTGGAGTTGGTCACTAAGTGAATTTTCTCTGCAGGTTGCCACTATGTGAATTTTCTCTAGATTTGGCCACTCTATGAAGTTTCTTTGGATGTTGGCAGTGGTAAATTTCTCTGGTTATTTATTGTTCTAATTTTCTCTACATGTGTATATCTAATGTGCTTGTTCCTATTTGTTTTGTAGGTTTTTTTCTATAGCTTTTGCCATTGTTGATGTTGAGAATAAAGACAATTGGTGTTTGTTCTTGAACATTTATGTGAAGTATTGGGATCAGAGAGGGTGATAAGTTTCATATCAGATCGACATTGTGGTATTGTGGAAGAAATTGCTAAGTTTTTTCCTAATTGCTATCATGTCTTGAACATCTAAAGAGAAATTTGAGGGATAGGTTATCATGTGGAAATACAAATTTGGTTAGGCAGATGATTGTGTCCAAGTTTTTAGAATGTGCATATGCGCTAACAAAGGCATCATTCCATTTCAAGTTAAATGAATTAAAAAGTGAGAGATGAGACATTGTGAGTGTTTTCTTGAAAAGTTTACCATATGAAAATTGGAGTGATGCATATTTTGAGGGGAAACATTATAGTGAAATGTATTCAAATGGTGCTGAGTCATTCAATTCATGGATACGAGAAACTTGGCACTTGCCAATAACAAATTTGGTAGACATGATATGGTTGCAAATCATAAACATAAGATCTGATAGGAGGCTGCTCTCTAGTAAATGGAATAAAGTTTTCTGTCATCGTATGGATAGTGTGTCGGAGAAGGCTTTCATGGATTGGAGGACATGGAATGTGAGTTTATCATCTGATAATGTAGTGCATTGTTTTCCTTCAGTTATGGTTTATCTTGGGTTGAGAATTTGTTCATGTCGAAAATGAGAAATAAATGGGTATCCATGTCAACATGCTGTTGCTGTAATTTTTAGGAGTGGAAAGAATTTGAATTCATTTGTTAAACCATTTTTTCAAGCTGATATGTATCGTCAAGCATACTCGTTTTCGATTGGCCCAGTTCCAACTATTGAAAAACCTATGTGTTGCATTGATGATGCTATGATTTTACCTCCATTGAGTAAGAAATCAGCTGGAAGGCCAAAGAAGAACAGAATTGCTTTTACTGGAGAGTTTAAAAAAGTGATGAAGTGTAGTTGATGTGAGAGTATTGGTCGCCATAATAAGAGGACATGCAAGAAACCTTTGTTAAATAGTTAAGAATAATACATTTTATTGATTGAATAATACATTTGAGGATTACTTTGTGTATTTTGTTCTGTGAAATATACTTTTTGGACGGTGTGTATATAATACCAATCAAATTTATCTAGAGAAATTTTCCAATAGTAGTGAAAATTACTTTTTGTATTGTGTTTTTAGTAACATACTTTGAGAGTGCCTTTATAATGCCAGTCAAATTCATCCAGAGAAATTTGCCAATAATAGAGAAATTTACTATGTGCATTGTGTTGATTGAAATGTGCATTGTGTTTTGTAAGGTCAAATTCATCTAGAGAAATTTGCCAATAGCAGAGAAAATTACAGTGTGCATTGTATTTGTTGAAACATACTATAGGCAGTGCGTTTATAATACCAGTTAAATTCATCCAGAGAAATTTGCCACGAGTAGAGAAAATTCTCTATGCATTGTGTTTTGTGAGGTCAAATTCAGCTAGAGAAATTTGCCAATAGCAGAGAAAATTAATGTGTGCATTGTGTTTTTTGAATTTGATGATTGTTTTGTACCAACATAGTGCATTACAGATTATATGATCATATAGACACCCTTTTGGCACGATACGAGTTGAATTTCTCTATGAAATTCTGGTAACTTCATACCAAAGAAATTTTTGCAAACAATTTTCTCTGTGTGGATTGTGTTGACAATCACCACTTAGCGTGCATTATAAAAAAATATATATTTAACCATTGATGGCTATGAAACTTACATTAATCAAAAAAAGATATATACATATATGTCAAATATCATTGTTCCTTCAATGTATGGAAAAACAAATTGAAGGGTTATTCATAATTACATTGTGTGCATTATCTTCCTCTCACTAGTGTGCTTTCATTATTATACTTTTGGTTCTTCTTCTGGTGCTATTTGAATTGGTTCTATCCATGACCAGCCAACTTCGGTCACAAATCTCTCTATGATTTTTGTCTTCATCAATTTTACGTCTTGTGTCGACAAATTCTAGTTGATAGGTTCATGGTTGCTATATTGTCTCATTATGTAGCATACAAAGAGGCCACAATCCACACTGCATACAAATTATAGGTATAGTTAGTTTTAAGAAACATTCAAATTAGATTATCTTATTTATAGATGTTGTATGAAACTTACGAATCACTGTCTCGTTGTGGAGCATTGTTGACATATTCAAATTCATAATTTGTGTTTTGTGAGTCTATCAATTTGAAAGAGAGTTGTGATTGTGCCTCTCTTTCAAGGTAGGCTTTCAAAAAATTCTTCACATAATCTTGTTGCAAAAAAAAATAATTTTTAAATAACAGAGAAATTTATACACAAATTAATGGGATTCTATGAAAATTATCATCACATAAACATTATCATGGATTAGAGAAATTTGCACTTGTTACCAATTGTTTTGCATCTTTGATATATTTGTCTTGCGCATCATCCCTTCTTGGCCTTAGTGAGTTGTAGTACGTCCATAAATTGTCTTGTTTATCCAAGACTAGCAAGGTCCAGTGATTTTCATCTGTTGACTTTTCATTGCCCTGGTATTTTTTGAGAAATGGAGGGACTTGTAGTTCCTCCATGCTGTTTCAAGATGCTTGTCAAATAATGAGACTTGAAAAGTTTGATTTTCCGTCATCTTGATGAAGTTCTGTGGTCAGAGAAAATCAAAAAATGGTTATTAGAAAGTTGAAATGATAGGAATTTCAAAAATATGCATACAAAGAAATTTTAAATGCATACAACTGGCTTCAAGAAGTAACTTAACAAGAGAAAGTAATGAGTAAATTCCAGAGAAAATCAAATAAAAGAATAGTAACATACCAAGCTCATGCATGTGAAAAAAAATGAACTTGGTTATTGTCCTTTTCTCCTTTGGGCAGCAAATAGGATCTCTCCATAACCATCAATGACATGAAAAATATCATTTATAATTGCAACATTGGTTTATAAAAGATGATGGAACATTGCAGAGAAATTTGATGAAATACTTACATTATTGGCAATTTCCTTTTCCTTTATTAGGTTTCCAATATCTTCAAAAGTAATTAGATTCAACTCACTTGTCTAGATTAAAGCTCTACAAGATGACAAAGAAGTGATTTAATAGTTATTAATGCAATATAAGTTAGTAAATTATTGTTTATCATCTTTTATTTTCTTTGTTGTACTTACTCTAATCCAGACACATTTGATATGTGCTGCATGACATCTTTGACATGTTCTTTTACCAATTTTGCAACTGGTAAACTTTGTGAAAAAAATCCAAGATTTTCGGACACTTGTTGGTTGAGGCAAGACATACTCATCAGCATCAAGTACTTCTTTGTCTTTGCTAGTTTGCTCTATTTGCTTTGCAGTTTGCTTTGAACCTCTAGTCACCTTCACAACTTTGGGATATTGAAAGTCTGGATCTTGTTTTTCTTTCCTTTCTTTTGCCTTTAAGTTATTTATCATTGATGTAGGATCTTTTCTCACTGTAGATAGTGAAAATATCAATAAAAGTTAAATTTCTTTGAAGTAACAGATCATATTTTAATGTATAAATTTATTTGATTCAATATTTTCCAGTTACCATAGACTTTTGTCTTTTGTTTTGGTTGTTGTTTGTGTGCCACTTGTTCTTGCTAGGTTGCCGGTTGTTATTTCACTTTTATTCCAACTATATACAGTGTAAATTAAACAAACCCCAAAAAATCAAATAAGAAAATAAATAGAGAAAATCAAATAAGCAGCAGAAATCAAGCTGGCCAAACTAATGTGGTCAAAGAAAATTGTAATAAATAGAAATTTCTGTGAGTTATCTGGACACAAGAACATAACTTTTTGTGGCTCAAGATTTTCACTGACCTTGGGGTTGAACTTGTGTTGGTGTTCGGTAAGGTTGTGTTGCTAGTTGGACGGATAGTTCTTGAATTTGTTTATGCAATCTAGCATTTTCAATTTCAAGTTTTGAAATTGAATACCTCAACTGTTGAATTGTTTTTGTATCATCTTTTTTTTAACCTCCAGCATCCTTAGTTTCATTTGGTTTGTGCTGTTTCTTTCTTGAAGTTCAAAGTTATTTGCTGTCAAGGTTCTTATTGCAATGTCCTTTTCTGCAAGTAATTCATTTCAATTTTTTTCTTCTTCTATTTTGGATTTACAAAGTGCCTTTAGTCTTTGATGTAGATTAGCAATTTGAGCATTGTAGACGTCCCTGAACGCCCCGGGGAGGAACGAGTCCCCCCCGTTCCGTTCGATATTGGGCTCACTACAGTTCAGGACTCTCAAATTTGTCACGGTTCTAAGTCTGAACCAAAGAGTCCAAATCCGGCAAATCGTTTTGAGAAAACAGATTTTTGAAAGAAGTGCCAAACATGGACTGCTTTGCCAGATACAGAGTCGCCACCTAAATATTTTATTTTGGAAAAATTTAGGAAACCCTGACTCGTTTGCCTAAGGCCACGTGTCCGTCATCACCAAAGTTGCCTCGGCTCGGGAACTTGGGTACGATTGGGGAAGGTCACTTCGTGAGCACCCCCGCTCGCCCGATCAAAGATCGGCCTCTACTAACCATGATATCTAGTTTTGAAAACTTTATGCGTTCTTATTCCGGTTATTAGCCTAGATTTACTATGTGATGCGCACAGCATACAAGTATAGACTGGGTCGCCTGAATTGGAACAAAACATTTCATGTTTGTTTATTTGAAAATGGTTTGATGGTGCTACCCGCAAGTAGGCTAAGACGTGGATTTGCCACCCTCAGGTGGGCTTAGAAAACATGATTTTGCCACTATCTAGTGGGCTTAAAACACACAGTGAATGAATTGTTCCAATCCAAATAACCCAACCTTCACCCACGGGCATTCAGGCAGTTATATCACATAAGCACATAGCCTCATGGTAAGCATGCTATCATGGCAGCACTCACACACATGCAAGGATCTAAACCATAAAACTCACCGAGTACTCCAAGCCAAAACAGAAACTAATTAGAAATCCATGCATGGTCCTAATTACACAGAAATGCCTAATGCAACACATGCAAAATGCGACTATAGCAGGCTCGGCTATTCTAAACATGGCATATGAGATGCAACAGCTAACAAGTATTCAACTTTGAAATTGAAATACAAATGCAGTTAGTATGATGCGCCGAGCCCGATGCATGCAAAACAGATGAATGATGCAAACATGCTGTCATACTGTATGCTAATTGAAACATGCCCTAATCTAACCATTATAAGCTGGTAAATAAAAAGGGGAAAGACGTGGGGTTGGAAGACATACATCACACACATGCACACTTATTACAGTTGTGCCCTCGCGCAAAGGGTCCGAATAAATAATATACAGTCCCGAATAATTACAGTCCAAATAAATAATACAGTCCGAATATGTACAAAGATCCTAATTAATTACCAAATTAACTAAGAAAGCTTATAAACTGGCATGCAAGCCAGGGACTGCCTTGACTCTGCTCCGGATGATGAATGATGCATGCTCGGGTTGCCTTGCGCGGAAATCCACTGAGATGCCCCAATTAGCCTCTGTTTGCGATGGTTTTTGGAAAGCGCGCCAAACTCTGGAAGGCTGCTGATACTTGATTTGCTGCAACAGAGAGCAGGAAAGGGACATGGCAATGTATTTTCACATATGTATGCATGCCTCGATCCTCGTGCCACCAATCACGCATCTCGATGCATGATGGCCGAGGAGTCGAATTGTGCAACTCAATATAGAATGAATGCACATATAAACACAACAAAACCTAAACTTCATCATGGATAATCCGGAGTGTCGGTGACTGGGAATTGAGACACGTTCCGTCACTCGGAGTACGAAACGTACCTCGTTTCCCGTGCTCAGGCTAACTCCTATCCCAAGCACAATGCAATATGCATGATATGCATGAAATGCAACTAAGATACAACCTAACATACACAATGCTATGAAATGACATACACGATGCACGAGATAACATGGTATACACAATACGCTAACATACAACCTAGCATACGCAATGCTATGAAATGAAATGGCATACTCAATGAACAATGGACTTACACCAACATGAGTGGACCTCAGCCACACTCACATAAGAGGCCATGAGATGAAAATGAGATAACTCGGAATGCGTGCACACATGCACGCAAATCGAGGACCGAACCTAAGGCACGAATGCCACTCTAACAAGACATGGCAAGGCATGGAATATGGCATTCTAGCATGCAAATTTCAGCACTAAAATATGGCCCAAAACAGCCCCGAATCATAGAAACATGGCACCCGATGCATGGAATGGGACCCGAAATGCAAAATTAGGCATGTGCAATGACCTATAGCTATACAAAGCATGCATTATTTGAACATGAAGTGTGAAGAAAGATTTAAGGCAGCCCCAAAAAAAGCATGTTTACAGTTTTAAGCAAGGCCAAACAGTGAACACAAATGTGGCTAAGCTAGCATGCGAAAATGGCCCTAAATGTGAGATAAAGAAGCAAGTCACAGCTGCTGACCCCAAACAAGAGAGGGCCCTTCAGAAAAGTTGAAGAGGGGCCCAAAATATGATATTTTCCAATGGTGGCCAGACCCAAAACAGTGTACAAGAATGCTCAAAATGCTATGCAAAATAAGGCCAAAAAGAGAGTTACAACACAAAGTATAAAAAGGATGCCTCAAAAAGTGAAAGACCCTAAATTAAACATGAAGAGGGGGTCAAAATAAGGTCATTTGTAGTTCGGAGCAGAGCCCAAAAACAGAAGCATAAGAGGCTAACAAATCATGCAAAAATGGAGCCAAAAGAGAGATATAAAGGCAAGTGGCAAATGGAAGCCACAAACAGTGATGATCCCTTCAACAATGTTGAATAAGGGCTCAAAATAAGCTTCTTTACAGTTTATTACATGCCTCAAAACAATTTATACATAGGCCAAAAATACTACACAAGAAAATGGCCTACAAGGGAGCTAATGAAGCAAGTGCAACAAGGAGGCCTCAAACAATGAGAGGCCCTTAAACAAACATGAAAAGAACTTCAAAATAATGCTATTCCCAGTTAAGGTCAGAGCCCAAAACAGCAAGCAAGTATGGCTTATAAATAAATCAAGAAAAGGCTAGAAAAGAGAAAAAGGAAGCTCACCCTTGAAGACTATGCCTTGACAGCCTCTTGGCTTGAGTTTGGTGGCTCCTTAGCTCTGGAAAATAGTTTCAAGTGGCTGCAATGGAGGTTGGAGGTGTGGTGCTAGGTGGTGGTGTGGAAATGGTGTAGGGTTTGAGGGTTTGGAGCTTGGAAATATAGAGAGAGAGAGATACAAGGCAAGAGGCTTGGGGGGGATTTTTTGTAACCCTAAATATGCAGCTGGAGGGTCTTCTATATAGGCAAAAGAGGGGGGAAAATGGAGGAAAATGAATCAAGTTTTCCCCTAAAAATGCCCCCTCCGGATACAGAATCTGAGGGGAAAAGGAGGGTGTATCTGCACTGTACTTGGTGCAAGGGTTCTAGCCGGCCAGTTATTGAGGTTTCAGGTGGCCGGCCGGCTACCTCCAATGGCCGATCGGCTAGGGGTCAAAAGGGTCAAGAAGCAATAGTGGCCGGCCACCCCCAAAAAGAGAGCCTCTGATGTGTGCACAACACAACCAAGTGGTTAAAAACTGGAGACAATGAACCAGGAGAGAGAACAACCCAATTTTCAAAAGGATTCAAAAGGTTCAAAAGCAATTACTAGCCGGCCACCAAATATTGGTGGCCTCCCAGATGTGTACATCACAAATATGGGGTTTAGGGTGCAAGAAAATGGCCCAAAGGTAGTTAACATTGGCTTTGAAGTGAGGAAAAACGGGCGACGGAGGGCGATGGAGGAATAAAACTGGTTGTCTGAAAAATTGTTGGCTTCCCACCCTTCTACGGCCTTCTTACCAATGAAACAGAGGTCCCTACCAAAAACAAACCAAAACCGATGCAAAATGAAGGTTCGGGGGCCGAAACGCGCAGCCCGGGGCCCCGAAAGTAGGCTGTCAGGCACCGGAAGTGGTGTTCGACCACGAAGTCGGTTTCTCGAACCACAGTGTCCCTCAAAAGGGAGTAAATAAGATGCATGCCAAAAACTGGAGTAAACGGAGGTGGTTAAGCGGTCCCGAACCGAAGCACACGGCCAACGGCTCCGAAAAACTGAAAACCGGACCCCAAATGGGCAAAATGGCCTACGACCACGAAACGTAGCCTACGGCCACTGAGAGATGATCTACGAGACCTCTCCCTCCCTTCGAGATGAGAAAACAGAGAAAACAGAGCTTGGTTCACAAACCGAGGCAAAGCACAAAAGAGTCCGGAAGTCCGGAGGCAAGGCTCACAGCCGAGACTCTGAAACCTCTGAACGAGCACGATATGCAACATCACCAAGCGCTCAATCGGTAACGTCTGAGTCTTAAGGTCAGTCTAAAATGGGGTGTCTACAAGCATCCTTTAATTCCTCAGATTCTTAAGGCTGATGCATTGTTGAGCCACAAATGCTATCATGATGTTGGTCCATCGGCTCATTATATTCTTCTTCATCCCTTTCCTCATTGTTTTCTTCTTTCTCTTTAGATTCAGTGCCATCATCTTCTTCTTCATTGTCTTCTTCTTCTTTTGGTTCATTTTCTTCTTTGTCTTCTACTTCTTTATTTTCTTCTCTAGCTTCCGCTTCTGCACTGCTTACTTGATCTTCTTCTCCATAGCTTGCTTCTTGTTTTTCTGTGTTGCCTTCTCCTTCTTTATTTCCTCCTTCTTTTTCAGATGAATCTTCTAATGTCTCCTTAAATTTGACCAATGCCTTTTTTTATTCTTTCTTCTTCTTTCTACCAAGACAAAACTCTTCTGATGCGTTTTTAACTAGCTCATTGTTATCTATCTGTAATAGGTGGCTCTTTTATTAGAGAAATGTTAAAAATTCACTGAGAGAAACATTCAAATAAGGCAGATAAAATTCATCCAAATCATACTAATAGGAAACAAACTTCAAAGAAAATTGTATGGGCCAGAGAAATTACACACAAGGAGACATAATTTTATAGATCAGAGAAAATTATGAAACAAGTAACATAATTCAGATATCGAAGAAAATCAATCAGGGCATATAAGTTAATGTTACTATAATTGTGGTCAGAGAAATTTGGATTCTAGAGAAAATTCATTACAAGGGCAAAAATAAACTAGTGGTAATCAAAGAAGAAACATAAATTGAAAGTTTATAGAAAATTGATGTCAATTAGTCAAGGCACATAAGTAATTCCATATAAGATATTGCATTGCAGAGAAAATTGATCTCAATTAATCAAGACACAAGGAGGGAAACAAACCAGTGGTCAGAGAAAGTTTGGAATTTCACTGACACTTCTGCGGCGATAGAAATCTAACCTGTCGAGGTGCAAAAAAATGGATTGGTGTCTTCTACAACTGTTTGGTCAAGCTTTGCAGGTTCCACTTCTCATATCTTGGGAATTCAGTTGTGTTATTGTCTTCTGAGGCAATGATAGTCGCATGTTTGCATAGCCAATACTGTGATGGAAATTGAAGTAATTAAATTTTGCTAAACACACAAATTTGTAAGTATCATAACTGTAAATTCTACTTACCATCAATGCAATGACACACCCCGTAACGTTTTCTGGAGTTTTTGTGCAATACTGTGATAGAATTGATCAATGTTGCTGTGATTGCTTCTGGCCAATCATACTACTTCATTGATTCAAGAGGTTCTACGTACTTGATAAAAACCCACCCTATTGAATTCCCACTTGTTGTAGAAAATATGGTGAGACACACGTACAAGGTAACAATGATTGCTACATCTTTGAAGTTAGTTGGTTACTTGCCTTACATTGCTTTGACCAAGGCATTCTTAAGAACAGGACCAGTGAGCTTTGTGTCCTTTGGGAATCTTCATCTTAGGAATGCAGTGTTTGGCTTTTTTGAGTGTCTTACTGACATGGCTCCTTTATCGCTTTGCAAACCAAAAATCAAGGTCATGCCATTGGTTGTAAAGGTCAAGTTCTTTTTACCAACTGTGAATGCTTTCATTTTTTCATTGTAACGTTGGATTATTACAACTACATCATCATTAGATTTCATAGACTTCCTTGGATCCATCCTTCCAGTGGTTAGAGCTTGGATCAAATACCATAATGCAGTCTTTTGAAGCTCTTCAAGTTGCTTTGAATTGAATCTAAGTGTTTGAAAAAAATGAGACAACAGATGAGAGATTGGATCGGTATTGAATGTTGTAATGAGCTCTCTTTCTTTGGAGTTTAACAGTTTTTTTCCCCATTGAGCTTGAGTCTTTTGAAGTTGGGGTATTCATTTTGATGCTTGTTACTTCATCACCTAGGACTTCTATTTTTTGGCGAGGAGTTTATGTTGTTTTGCTACCTTTTTATCTAATATCATAAGAAGACTGAGAGAATTTTTGTTTCTTTCTTGGTGTTTCTGGTATTTTACTGCTTTTACATTTCACCATTTCTAGACAATGAAAACATAAAGATGTCAACATTAAATCTGAGAGAAAATTGAAAATCCTAGAGAAAATTGAACATGTCAGAGAAAATTACATATAAGGAAGAAAATTAAGGTCGCCAGAGAAAATTAGACACTGAAAATTAAATGACAGAGTACTAATAAACATGGCAAGCCAGAGAAAATTTTCATCCCACAATTAGCAAGATAAAATAAACAAAGCAATGTAAACATGCCACAAAAACTTACAAAACAAAGAAACCAAGAACTAAACAAAATAAACATGTCAAAGAAAATTAAACATGCTAGAGAAAATTAAATATGGCAAGTCAAAGAAAATTTCCATACCATAATATAAAAATGCCAGAGAAATTTACAGACAACCAGAGAAAATTAAATATGACAGATCCACACAAAGGAGAAAAGTGATGTGGCCAGAGAAAATTATAAATGCCAGAGAAACATAGACACAGACAAGAGAGTAAAATTATATATAAATGTAAAATATAGCCAGAGAAAATTCAAGAAAGAAACATAAATCTAGCAAGCACAGAAAATGAAAATGACAAATGCCGGAGAAAATTAAACATGGCAAGCCAGAGAAAATTTCCATTCCATAATATGAAAATGCCAAAGAAATTTACAGACAACCAGAGAAAATTAAACATGACAAACACATACAAGGGAGAAAAGTGATGTGGCCAAAGAAAATTATAAATGCCAGAGAAACATAGACACAGACAAGAGAGTAAAATTACATATAGATATAATATATAGTCAGAGAAAATTCAAAAAAGAAACATAAATTTAGCAAGCACAGAAAATGAAAATGACAGAGAAAATTACACGTGCCATAGAAAATTAAACATGGAAAGCCAGAGAAATTTATAGAACATAGAAATTTGAATGAATTGTATTTGAAAATTACACAGAGAAATACAGAGAAATTAACCATGCCAGAGAAAATGAGGGAATAAACAGAAACAAATGAGGGAATAAACATACTAGAGAAAATTCAAAGAAGAAACATAAATCAAGCCAATACCAGAGAAATTCAAATGACATAGAAATTTACAGACAAATCATACAAACATCTTCAAGAATAAGTTCAAAACTTAGAGAAATAACATTTTTTAAATTCATGTTTCTTTTTATTATGAAATTGAAGCCCTAATTAATGGAAGGCTAATATAATATGCAATTAACTGTGTTTCCAGAGAAAAACTCGTTGGATTGTAAAAAACTTACTAGAGTGATGATGAAACCCTAATTACGAACTGATATGCCCTGAGATGAAGATGCAATGAGATGACGATGAACAACGAAAACGGGTCAGAGAAATTTGTGAGGAAGGAATGGAAAAGATTTTGGCAGAAGATAATGAAACTGTAATGTCGATAGTAAAGATGATTGTGAAACCCTAACTCTCTTGTTCTCTTGCTCGTGAAGATGGTTGGATGTTTGGAATGGAATTGAGTTATCGGAATCCAGTGGAGTGTTCTCAGTTGATTTGTGAAGGGTATTTTGGTCCAAGAAAGAATTAAAAATGCACGCATTCTAGTTGAGGGACCTGATGCGTCATCCATTTTTTTGGTGTCCTCTATCCTGTAAATTACTATTATTAGGGACCTTTAAAAAAATTTCCCTACATAATTATATCACATATATATATATATATATACAACTTCATAAGTGTGATTGTAAGAGACAATTATCCTAGGTTATAGAGGTTGTGATCCACGATATTTTTCAGCTAGTCGATAGTCTTGATGTTGGTTCCTTGATGCTTGTCGTGGCATAAGTGGGTGGTACGGGGGCTAGGTGTAAAACCTGGGTGTTTATTCCCCCTTTTGGTTAGTTAGTCCTCTTAGAAAGGATAGTTGCCCTGTTTTTGTTATTAAAAAAAAAAGGGGGGGGTAACAACAGAATAAAAAATAATGATATTGATAATAATGTTGAGTTTTGATGAGGTGGATTGAAGTTTTGGAATGAGGAAGAAGATGAAAAAAAAATAATTGAAATTTAGAGAAGAATATGGAGATAGTTGAATATGAAGAATATATGTAAGTAATTTGGGTGTACTATGAGAAAAAAATAGTATTTTATTTTAGAATTTAATGTGTATTCTCTTTATTAGTAAAATTACGTTAGGGTATTATAGGAATTAAAATTTCAAAATTTTAATTGAGCGTACTAAATTATTATTTGGGTGCAAATAGAATCATCCGTCAAGTTTGGACAATACTCAAAAGAAGATGAAGCAAGGAGGCTGGCAACCTATGTTTAGGAGAAGACATGGAAATAGTGACTTGAGATCAAGAGGAGGTATACATATAGTGTTCGTATACAACATCCCAGACTCAATGCATCCAAAATAACTTTTTCATCTATTCACAAATTTTGGAATAGTTAAGGATGTTTTTATACCAAGCAAAAGGAGGAAAACATCAGGGTCAAGATTTGGATTCGTAAGGTACGAATGCCCAGTAACAACTGAGATGGTTATCCAAAAAGCCAACAAAACTTGGTGCGATGATAAAGTGTTAAAAGTAAAGAAAGCTGAGTTTGGTAAGGAGCGAGATAAAAACAAAGTAAGAGTTGACACTCATCTTCAAGTACCACCAAGAGCAGTAGGGGTAAGGGTGTTAACTGTTGCAAGCAATGTAAGTAAAGTGTCATATGCAGAAGAACTTAAAAGTGGAAATGATCCAAGAGAAAAGGCAATGGTTTTGCAAGCAGAGGAGTATGGAAATGGATGGATGTACACAAGTATGATGGCAAGACAATGGCCGAAATACTACAGTGGTAAACTCAACGAGGAGCTGCTAATCAAAGGTTTGAAGGATGTATAGGTGAAGGATAGAGAAGGAAGAATAGTGTACTTATTATTCCCCTCACCAGAAGAAAGGATGCGCAGCATGAAGGTTATCCATGGGTGGATCCATGAATTGTGTGAATCAATTATGGAATGGAAAAAAAGGAATGAAGATTGAATTTAAAAGATATGTTTGGCTATCTTGTTCTGGAATCCCTCCCAATCTTTGGAACACTCCTAATTTTCTTAAAATTGGTCAGATTTGGGGTGAAGTGGTGGATTAGATAAGAATATATTTGATTTGGCTTGTTTGGAATGGGGTATGATAATCCTTACATCACAGGTGGAGTCTATTAACAATATTATTAATTTGGAATGTAGAGGTTGCCTATATCCTGTTTGGGTGTGCGAAGATGTTAAGCTCAACCACAAAGATCAAGGCTATAGTCTAAGCACCTAAAGAACCACTGAATCTGGCAAGGGCATTATCAATGAAGACGGAAGCTCAAAGAATCACAAAGGAAGGGAGGAAGAAGGAAATGATGTGGCAGGTGCCGAGGGTGACCTGGAAATCCATGATGGTGTAGTACGTAGTGATAAGGGAGTAGCCTGTAAGGAAAGGGGGTGTGGTAGACAAAGGAAATGATTACCTATCTATTTCAGCCGTAAGTGAGACCTGTAGTATTGTGGGGAATAGAGATGGGGGCAGCCATTGCACAAGGGCTAAAGGAAGCATGCAAAGAAATTTGAATCACAGCTCTGATAGAGGAAGCAATAGAGGTGTAGGTTAGGGGTGAGCATGGTCCGGATTGAGGTAAAACCAGGACCAATCCGTTATCTACGGTTCCTAAAAAATTAGAACTAATCCAATCTGTTTAAATCGTAGAACCAATCCAAACCAATCCGTTTAAACACGGATTAGATTAGTTTAGGACCACAAATTCACATAATTAAATAAAAAAATATATATAGAACATTTCAATTTCATAAAAACATAAACATAATTGAACCCAAATCACTTTTTTTTCCACCAACCCACACTATTCTTTTCCACCAAAAGCTACAGTACTTAACTCTAAAAATAAAACAATTGAAACCCACAAAACAACCCACACTAACCAAAACAAATTCCCAAGTGCTGCACTTCCAAAACAACTTCACCCAATGTTGCACTCTTCATTTCCGAGACAACACCAACACACCTCCCATGGCCGAAAGCTCTACGACCAAAAAACTCCCTTTACCGAAAACTATGGGGATTCAAGTTTAGGAA
This sequence comes from Camellia sinensis, assembly GCF_055761805.1. Taxonomy (NCBI): domain Eukaryota; kingdom Viridiplantae; phylum Streptophyta; class Magnoliopsida; order Ericales; family Theaceae; genus Camellia; species Camellia sinensis. The sequence continues at coordinate 151,206,196 of NC_138963.1, forward strand.
ACAACCTGATGAACAATCTAATACATGGCTGAGCATCATAGTTCGGGAAAAAAAAACATCTCAGCAAAACTAAAAATCTAAAAGAGAAAAGGTGAAAAATCTATGGGGATTCAAGTTTATTAGAAGAAAAGCAAGAAACATAGACTATAGTATGAATGTAGACTATTTGTATATGGTTCGGATCGGTTCTAATTCAGAATCGTGGAGTCTAATCCGAAACCGATCCGTGGCCTATGAATTTTTAAATTTCCAATCCGAAACCGAACCACAGATTCAAAAAACCAATCCAAACCTACTGGATTGGACTGGACCAGATCGGATTACGGATTATACAGATTTCTTGCTCAGCCCTAGTGTAGGTGACTTGGTCTCTGGTGGGCCTATGAGAATCCTAAATAGGAATGAATCTCCAAAGGCCAACATTAATTTAGAAGTAGTTTTCGATCAAGCCCAATTCGATGGTCTTTTGAATGGAATAAATTGGGGTATATCTAAAACAACTGGGCTGGACCATGGCAGTAGTAGTGGTGTGGATCTTCAAAACAAGATTGTTGAGATTCCTAAGTCAACACATTTTGAAGCCCAGATGATAAAGGATAAGGGCATTGTTGTGGTCACAAATGAAAGGGAAAGTCAAAGAAATCAGGATCTACAGCCCAGTAAGTCAATAACAGATAAAGAGAGCAGGGGAAAAAAAAAGAAGAACCAGGCAAAATTTTTCAAAGAGAGGGCATCTTTGGAGTAGCTGCTACTACAATTTCTTCCTCTCTGTCTCATAACAACAGCTCTAGCAACCAAAACAAACTACTTTTGGAGGCTCAAGCTACAATACAGCTTGGGAAAGAGTTGGGAATAGATTTCTAAGGCAAAGATGATGAAGTTATAAAGAAAATTATTGAAATGGAAGAGAAGGGCATGGAGCAAGCTGCTGAAAAGAACAATTGTGTTGGGGATTAGAATAGCATCAAAGGAGGCTCAAGAGTGCAAAATATTTTTATGAAGATTCTTTCTTAGAAGATTAGAGGGCTTGGCAAGCCTAAAAAGAGAAGGAAAGTCAAAAAAGCTATCAAAGAAAGAAAAGTGGGCATGGTGTTATTGCAGGAAATAAAAAAGGCAAATATTCCAGAGCAGTTTGTGAAATCTATCTGCCGTTATGACCTAGTTGGCTACATGAATGTGGATGTTGATAGGAGTGCTGGAGGTCTGCTTTGTGTTTAGAAGCCCGAAATCTTCTCATTAGCTAATTGCTACTGCAACAAGAACTTCATCATATTATTAGGTACCTTATTTAATAGTTTGGAGTGTGTGATTGTGAATGTATATGCATCCAATGATGTGATTGATAGGAGAAATTTATGGGCATCTTTAATCAATATTAAGGTTGTTTTCCCCAAAACTTGGTGTGTAGAGGGGGGATTTTAATGAAATAAAATCATTAAATGAAAGGAAAGGTTGTATAAGAAGGGATAAGGGAATGGTAGATTTTGGTAATTTCATAAGTAGACTGGAATTGATTGATATACCTATGTTGGAAAGGAAATATACATGGTGTAATTCAGTGGAAGGTAAGAGATGGAGCAGGTTAGATAGGTTCCTTGTTGGCTCAAAATGGTTGGAATGGTTTAGATACAAACTCTAGGGTCTGCCTAGATCCATCTTAGATCACTATCCAATTATCCTGATGGAGGATGAGAGAAATTGAGGCCCAAAGCCTTTTAGATTTATCAACGCATGGGCATCTCACCCCTTTTTTTATTAATGAAGTGAAAAAAGTATGGGAGGGTACTTAGGTAGATGGTTGGGTAGGTTACAAACTAAAAACCAAACTGAAGGCACTTAAACAAGCTTTAAAGAAGTGGAACATTTAAGTGTTTGGGAATATGGACTCTACATTGAAGCAAGCTGAAGAAATATTACATGCCTTGGATTTAATTGCTGAGAGTAAAAATCTGGATGAAGATGAAGGTAGGAGGAGAAGAGAAGTGAGGGGAGAAGTGTGGAAGCTCAAAAAGATAGTGGAAAGAATTTGGCTTCAAAAGTCAAGGCTGAATTGGAATTTAAAGGGAGATAAAAATACTAAATTTTTTCACATCATAGCTACGAAAATGAAGAATATTAATGCAATTGATTCTATGACAGTAAATGGGGCAGCAGTGAAACAACCTATGGAGGTGAAATAAGCTATGTAAGATCACTTTAGGATTAGTTTTAATGAACAATGGAAGTACAGATCCAAGCTACTGGGCCCATTTAGAGGGATTTAATAGAGCTAGCATTGCAGTAGTTTAGAAGTAATTTTCTGAAGTTAAAATTTGGGCTGCAATTGCAAAATATGATGGCAATAAGGCACCTGATCCTGATGGGTTTAACATGACCTGCTACCAAAAATGGTGAAAATTCATGAAAGGTGATATCTTCACTTTCCTGCAGGAATTCTATATCAACAGTAGTTTGGTTAGGGGCTTAAATAGTTCCTTCATTACATTGGTCCCAAAAAAAGACAACCCGTCAGGCATCTAAGACTACAGGCCTATTAGTCTTATAAACTTGACATATAAAATTCTATCCAAGGTTCTTGCCAATAAATTAAAAAGAGTACTTCTTGTTGTTATAGATAATGCCCAATCTGCATTTCTAGGGGAAAGAAATATTTTGGATGGTGTATTGATAGCTAATGAGGTAGTGGATTTGTAGAAGAAATCTAGAAGAAAGGGCCTGATATTGAAGTTGGATATCCAAAAAGCATATGACACAATAATTTGGAACTTTCTCATCCAAATGTTATCTAATTTTGGGTTTGGTGCTAAGTGGGTGAATTGGATCTATACCTGTATTTCTTCAGCTAAAGTTTTTGTGTTGGTAAATGGCTCACCCACATTTGAATTTTGACCTCAAAAAGGGCTAGGGCAAGGCGATCCATTATCACCTTCCTATTTGATGTGGTGGCTGAAGGTCTAAACTTACTGCTTTCAAGAGCAAAAGAGTTGGGTTTGGTTAAAGGGATAATCATTGGGTTCAATGGAATTAACATTTCCCATCTCCAGTTTGCGGATGACACAATTATTTTCTATGAAGCCGAGTGGTCTGAAGTTGTAAATGTGAAGAGAATACTCAGATGTTTTGAGATTATTTTTGGGTTGAGGATCGACTTTCACAAGAGTGTTGTATGTGGTGTAGAAATTTATGATGATATCGTGCAAACTTTTGCTTCAAGACTGAATTGTACCTACCAGAAGCTCCCCTTGAAGTATCTTGGAATGCCATTAGAGGTCAACCCATCAAGAAAAGCAACATGGAAGCCTGTGGTGGAGAAATTTAAGAAGAAACTAACAGGTTGGAAAAGGGGGTTGTTGTCCTTTGCAGTAGAGTAACACTAATCAAATATGTACTATCCTCATTACCTGTTTATTATATGTCTCTGTTCAGGTTGCCTAGATGTATAGGAAAAGAGATTGATAAGATTCAAGCAGCTTTCCTGTGGAAAGATTCTAATGTGAAAAAGAAAGTCCACCTGGTGATATGGAAGGATTTAACCAAGGATAAAAAGCAAGGAGGGTTGGAGATTAGAAACTTATGAGTTGTGAACAATAGCTTGCCTACTAAGTGGTGGTGGAGATTTGGGATGAAAGACAACTCTTTATGGAAACAACTCATCTGCAGTAAGTACAAGTCAGAGGGCGGTAGATTGTTTCCTTTTCATGTGGAGGCAATCAATATTTCAAGATTGTGGAGTGACATTCTACTTGTTAATGAATCTAATAACAACATGTTCAATCATTATTTGCACAATGCTGAAATCAAGATTGGCAATGGTGAAAGAAACAGTTTCTGGGTTGATAATTGGATGGGAACCATTTGTTTAAAGTCCCAATTTCCTAGATTATACTACTTATCAGTAGAAAGAGACATATCTTTGTATATGCAGTGGTCTAAGGCCAGAAATCAGAACAGCTGGGTATTCAACTTCAAAAGACCCTTATTGGCATGGGAGGAAGATGAGCTATAGAGACTTCATGATGTTGTAAGAGAGGGTCCTGAATTGTGATTGGAATCTAATGATAGTATTTTATGGAAAGCTGATCCTGCAGGTATTTTCAGTGTTAAAGGCGCTGTTAACTGGTGTGAATCATCAAATGGTCCTGCTCTAAAACTCCCTGACTTGATCTAGCATAATCCCTCTCCACCTAAAGCCCAATTTTTCTCTCAGTTAGTCTGGAAAGGGAGGTTAAAGACTTCAGATTATTTATATAGAATTGGTATCCTACGTGATGAAGTTAATAATGAGTATGTGTTTTGTCATGCAGAGATTGAATCACTTAATCATGTTCTATTGATTTGCCCCTTTGCTTGGAAAGTATGGTCCACCATAATCAAGTGGAGGGGTCTGCAATGGGCCTCCCCTAGTTCAGTGGACATGCTAATGCACTGGTAGATAGGTTGGACTTATAGAAAAAGAGAGAAGTAACTATGGAGATCAGTTTTAATTACTGGTTTGTGGTCCCTTCGGAAATGTAGAAATGACTGTTTGTTCAATGAGTTGCAGCCCATTTGTGAAGACCTCTGTGAGTTAATTAAAATTAGAGTGGCTCTTTGGATGGAAGCACATTCATTTGGGCAAGGGTATGCGGTGGATGAGTTTGTATTCAACATTCAACAAGTTAGAAGTTGCTTATAGAACCTCTGTTGGGTCTGTGTGCACTGCTTCTAGTGCTCTGTTGGGCCTGTGTGGGTGAAGTAGAGGAGGTTCATGCTCTGCTGGACCTATTTGGCTATTTTGCTGCTATGAAGCTTTTTGCACCGGTTTGCTATGTGGGTGAAGTAATGGAGGTGTCATAGTCTGAGATGGAGTTGTGATCTGTTTTGCACTGGTCTGCTGTGATTGTGGTTTGTGGCTAGTTTAGGGTTTGTGATTTGTTTTGCACTAGTCTGCAATTGTACACTGGTCTGCTGTGATTGTGGTTTGTGGTTGCTGTTGTAAAGCAGGGGAGATGTCATGGTCTTTGTTGCTTTTGGTTTTGTTTCGTTTGGTTTGTTTAGCTATTATCTTGGGTATGGTTGGTTCTGTGCTTTTGGTTGGTTTCTCACCAACTCTTGTTGGTGTGCTAGCATATGATTAGGCAGACTTAACGGTGCCAACCTAGTTGGGATTGGATTGTTTCGTTATAATTCTTCTACACTCATCCCCCATCCCCTCTCCTTTATTGACGTATTATTCTTTTAGTTCATCAATAAAGTTTCCTTCTTTTTGCTGATCAAAAAAAAAAAAAGTTTGGACAATACTCAGAACAATTTGGATTGGGTTTAGACAATCTCTTAACTTGATCCAACCCACCCAAATTACACCCTACTAGTAATAGGGCACTTGCTTATCATGAAAACAATAGGTTCTTTTCTGACAGTAATGATTATTTTCTAATTACTAGTTACTATGATTTTTATTTTTAACTTTTTTTTTTATGTAAAATGTGTCAAATTTGTTGGTTGATCAATGACCTTTGAACTACATAAACTATAACATTTCTCTGAGATAAAAAAAAAAATTTTAAAAAAAAAACAAGAAGCTAATTGTTATATTAGCTAACATGAATTTGAATTAACAGCATTCAATACATTATTAGTATATAAAAACAAGAACGATTTTTTTGGAAAAAATGCATTTAAATAGGAGTAATTCAAAATAATTGTATTTTATGAAGATGCAACTAAAAATTTTGACATGGAACACTCAGTTGTTTCAATTTGTAATTCTATGAAAGTACAATTACTTCGACTAGGTAGCATTTAAATGTAATTTCACATTGTATTTTTTGTTAACCATTTTAGGTTTCATAACATTATTTTTTTTAATACAATATAGTCTCATTCCAAACTGTTGAATAGTTTGAAATACATTACTAGGTCTATTTTCTAATAATTTGAAAAAATTAGTGACTTAACAAAGTATCATATCTCAAGTTGGAGGAGATCTTGGATTCAAATCTCTTTATTTGATTAATGCGCTTGGTTTGGGAACAATCTATTTTGGTAATTTTTTATTTTTTAAGAAAAAATGTATAAAAAATAAATAGAGTGATGTGACAACTTATATAGTGATTTTTTGACTAAAATATTTAATCTCATTTATATTCTATCTTCTCCTCATAAATGAATGCTTGACATGCAAAATAGAATTGCACGTGAAGAATCGTGTTGAATAACTTGTTGAGCCCATTTTCTAATGGATGAATTTGCGAAACAATTAGTGAATGCTCTATTTCGTTCCACCAAGACATTGTCCCTGGATTGAAGGTGTCTTGGGAGAAGTGAATTGAGCTATGTTCATGCATGGTGATTAAATTTTGATTCCCTCCCCTTCCCTTACATTTGAAGAACTCTCTCTCTCTCTCTCTCTCTCTCTCTCTCTCTCTCATGTTGCCCAAATCAGCACGAGGGTGACAAAAAATGGTCTAGAGTGCCTGTACATAGATTTGGTTTATAAGTCTATCTTTCATTTATTTTTTTAATCAACCTCATCATCAATATTTTTTCTATTTTTTAAGGTCATTAAAATTATAAATTAAGCGATCAAAAGTCATCGATTTTGTCGGCACCACCCGATCTATCTATACTTGGCATGGTTTCATTGGAAAGTCAAAGAATGTGAATGACTTGAAAATAAATTAGTAATTAATTTATTTATTTATTTATTAATTGTTCAATGTCAGACTGTTAGATAATGTCTCAATGGGACCACATAATTAAATGTGGTGTTATCATTTATAAGAAGCCTACAATTTAAGTGATTCAATATAGTTAATAGGCTTAAGGGTATATGTGTTATGGACCTAATGTGTAGATACTAGTTGTATAATTTCTATTTCTATGAGGGGCAGAAATAGAAATTAAAACATATTGGTTAAAGTTGGTTTTCATTACCTTTCAGTTTTAAAACCAATAATAATAATGGTTAATTTATTAGTTTTTATTACCTTTCAGTTATGAAACTAATAATGGTTAATTTATTGGTTTTTATTACCTTTCAGTTATGAAACCAATAATGGTTAATTTATTGGTTTTCATTACCTTTCAGTTATGAAAACCAATTACAACCTTTAAAAGGTTATGGTCCCTATTCCTTCCCAAGAGTGAAAAAACAAGAATACTGTTTTGTTTTCTAAATCCTATCAAGGAGAAACATAAGGCACATAAGGGAAAGGATTAGAAGGCTCTAACAAAGTCAATATTAAGGTTTTATTGACAATCAGACGCTTCCGTTTAACCGTTCATCAATGGATTCAGGTATGTCATTTTGTCTTGATTTCTTGATGATATACATGGTAAATGATCTGAAACATGAAGTTCTGAAATTTATGTTAACAAGTGGTATCAGAGCGGTTATATCATGTGTATTATCAGAATAGATATGCTTTTATTCATCCTATTTAGTTTCTTGGAATCAGATTCTGTTTTTTGTATTTCTGTTTTTCCCTCTGCTGCAAATTCTGTTTTGTTTTCTGGAAATGGAACATAATTCGGATGGGCGGTTCATTTTTCAAATGGTGAACATCATGTATTTATATATATATGTATATAATTGGGATTGCTGCAGATTATATAACATATACGGGGTAACAAATTTAGAAATCTTTAAATTTAATGTAATTTCATACAACGTCTACAGAAATTTAATTTTCTAACATTCTCAATATAAGTCAATTCAAACAAGATGTCACAAAAGTGATCTCTCTTGTCTAGATTGTTTTATATGGAATGTTTTGAAGTTCATGTCTGTGTATCTCATGCGGGTATTTATCAGTCCAAAGACATGATTAATACTTGGCAGAATTACACACACATTTTGTGGTGATAAACATGTGCCAATTGTCAAAGAAACCTAATGTGAATAATAAATCCATCAAAAGATAGATTTGTTATTTGACATAACTTATTGTCAATGTTTGATCATTACAACAAGAATACCACTTACAGTTAATATCACTGCCCAAAGGCTTGGTATTAATGTTGTGCTAGGTATCTTGAGATGTTGTTATTAAATTAATTTATTTAGAGATTATCTGTTTGGTAACTTAATGTGAGCATAATTGTTTAAAAGGTTATCCTGTTGAGGCGAGGCCTTATAAACCTCATAAACGAAAATTGGACTCTAAAACTATTAGCAGCTACTTTATTGGCTATGCCGAACGATCACGGGGTTACAAGTTTTATGATCCCACAAATAGGTCAATATTTGAGACGGGAATTGCAACATTTTTTGAGGATGTTGAGTTTGGGGGGAGAAATCCAGTTAGAGACATTGTCTTTGAGGAGGAAGCAGGAGTAATCCCACTTCCTACTACTACGTTTGACCAATCACAGGTTCCTATACCTGTCATTGCTCGAGAAGTAATTTCGGATCCTCGACCAGACAATGTTGTTCAAGATAATATAGTTCAAACCCCCATTCAAGATGAGGTAATTGTTCCTGAGGAACAAACTCTACAACCTCAACCTCAAGAATCTGTGCCATTAAGGCGATCCACCAGAGAAAGGAGATTTGCATTTTCAGATGATTATATTGTATATCTCCAGGAACATGAGGTAGAAAATGGAATGTCGAAAGATGATCCAATCAACTTTCGTCAAGCCATGGAAAGTTCCAACTCTCATAAGTGGATAGAAGCCATGAATGAAGAATATAAGTCTATGCAAGACAATAAAATTTGGGAACTTGTCTCATTACCAGTTGGTGCGAAGCCCGTAGGTTGTAAATGGATATTTAAAACCAAAAGGGATTCAAATGGTAATGTGGAGAGGTATAAGGCACGTCTTGTAGCCAAAGGCTTTACTCAAAAAGAAGGAATTGACTTTAAAGAAACTTTCTCTCCAGTTTCTTCGAAAGATTCTTTTAGGACAATTATGGCGCTTGTTGCATATTTTGATCTTGAGTTGCATCAGATGGTTGTCAAAACAGCTTTTCTTAATGGTGACATTAAAGAAACAATTTATATGGTGCAGCCAGAAAACTTTGTGTCAGGAGACCCAAAGAATATGGTTTGCAAATTGACTAAATCCATCTATGGACTCAAACAAGCTTCTCGTCAGTGGTACTTCAAATTTCATCAAGCTCTCACTTTGTATGGTTTTGAAACTAATGTTGTTGATGAATGTGTGTATCACAAGTTCAGTGGGAGTAAACACATATTTTTGGTTTTATATGTTGACGACATATTGCTTGCCACAAACGATATAAACTTATTACATGACACCAAGAGATTTCTATCTAAGAATTTTGAAATGAAAGATCTTGGTGATGCTTCCTTTGTATTAGGAATCGAAATACTCCGAGATCGTTCTCGGGGTATTCTGGGATTATCACAAAGGAGCTATATCGAAAAAATACTCATTAGATTTGGCATGCAAAATTGTAAATCAGGTGAAACCCCGGTTGCTAAGGGAGACAAGTTTAGTCTCAGCCAATGCCCGAAGAACAGTCTTCAAATTCAAGAAATGCAGAAGATTCCTTATGCCTCGGCTGTAGGGAGTCTAATGTATGCTCAAGTATGTACGCGTCCGGATATTGCGTTTATAGTTGGCATGTTAGGCAGATATTTAAGTAATCCTGGCATGGATCATTGGAAAGCAGTCAAGCGTGTTATGCGATATTTACAGAGAACAAAGGAATATATGCTCACATATAGGAGATCGGATAAGTTAGAGGTCATTGGATATTCCGATTCCGATTTTGCTGGATGCCAAGACAGCAGGAAATCCACATCAGGCTATATTTATCTGTTAGCTGGCGGAGCAATTTCTTGGAGGTCTGCAAAGCAGACGCTCATAGCTTCATCCACCATGGCTGCAGAATTTGTAGCATGTTATGAGGCATCAAACCAAGGGATATGGCTGCGGAATTTTGTCACTGGGTTGCGTATTTTGGAAGGCACTGAAAGACCACTTAAGATATATTGTGACAATAAGTCTGCAGTTTTATATTCCAATAACAACAGGAGCTCGACAAAATCAAAGCATATTGATATCAAGTTCCTAGTTGTAAAAGAAAGAGTGCAGAGTGGACAGATTTCCATAGAGCACATTGGGACAAACTCCATGATAGCGGATCCACTTACGAAGAAACTACCACCCAAGGTCTTTCATGAGCATACTGCTCATATGGGTGTTGTTCTATTTGAGAACATTCTGGTTTAGTGGGAGTTTGTATTTATATTACTGCTTTATGTCAGCCTTGAGTTTTATCTATGTAATTAGATTAATTTCTGCAGAAATGAGGTATTCAGTTTATTACACTCTGTTACGTATTGTGAAGTATTGATCTCAATAAAGTTAAGTAGGACCAGTTGGAAATAGGCATGTATGGATCACATCACATGTAATTTCCATGCTACGCATCCATGATTGATCTATGTCATTTAGCTGTATTAGTATACGTGACCATTTGTGGGTCGAGTTACGATTGATGTAACGAAGACCGCTTTGATCCTATATTAATATAGTTAATAGACAAGATTGTTTGGATACCCTCAAGTTATGATAACAAATTTCTGAGCTCACTAAAGTTAAGCACATTTTTCAGGATACATATGTGGTCCAGTGGGAGATTGTTAGATAATGTCTCAATGGGACCACATAATTAAATGTGGTGTTATCATTTATAAGAAGCCTACAATTTAAGTGATTCAATTTAGTTAATAGGCTTAAGGGTATATGTGTTATGGACCTAATGTGTAGATACTAGTTGTATAATTTCTATTTCTATGAGGGGCAGAAATAGAAATTAAAACATATTGGTTAAAGTTGGTTTTCATTACCTTTCAGTTTTAAAACCAATAATAATAATGGTTAATTTATTAGTTTTTATTACCTTTCAGTTATGAAACTAATAATGGTTAATTTATTGGTTTTTATTACCTTTCAGTTATGAAACCAATAATGGTTAATTTATTGGTTTTCATTACCTTTCAGTTATGAAAACCAATTACAACCTTTAAAATGTTATGGTCCCTATTCCTTCCCAAGAGTGAAAAAACAAGAATACTGTTTTGTTTTCTAAATCCTCTCAAGGAGAAACATAAGGTACATAAGGGAAAGGATTAGAAGGCTCTAACAAAGTCAATATTAAGGTTTTATTGACAATCAGACGCTTCCGTTTAACCGTTCATCAATGGATTCAGGTATGTCATTTTGTCTTGATTTCTTGATGATATACATGGTAAATGATCCGAAACATGAAGTTCTGAAATTTATGTTAACACAGACAACATAAAATGGTATATTCTTGCCTGGGAATTATAAAAGAACTGTGTTTGACATTTTTATAGCATAACAAAAATGGAAGCTTTTGAGAGAGTTTGCACATGTGATGAGCTAATTGGGGTTAGTTAAGACCTAGTTAGGGTGGGTTAGTTGAGACTAGATTGAATATATAGTTTTAAACCCTCCACATTTAGCTAATCAACTACCCACGTAACATGTATTTCGGTTTTGTGGCCATTTGGTAATTTGATTACATATGCTACACATGGATTTTGTTTAATTAAAAAAAAAAAAAAAAAATTTATTAGTATTAAATCAGAAATGCATAAGTCATACTTCAAAGATGGTGATTGTGAGATAATGCACAACAACTGATCTTTTGTTGGATAAAATTTTTATAAAAAAATAAAAATTAAAAATTAAAAAAGAAAAAGATAAAGAGGATTGATTTATGTGTAACAACCCTTCTACGCCTTGATAATAGGAGCTGGAGAAGAGAGATCTAGACAAAATCAACAATACAAATTACGACACAAGGGGGATGCACAAGCGGTTTCTCAAGACAGGTTTGAGTTAACCTGACCATATCCTCGCTAAAACATAATAACAAACAACTAGTGGGTCAAAGACATAAGACCAAGGGTTGACCTGGTGAATAAGGCTTCTTTACTAGGCATGCTGTTTGGGTTTGAGACTAGGCAATTTCCCTTCCATAGAGTTGTAAAATTAGTAATTCAACAGTCATACTTCAAAGATGGTGATGGTGATGGTGATGGTGATATAATGCAACAACTGATCTTTTATTAGATAAAAAATTAAAAAATGAAAAGAAAAAGATAGGAGGGTTGATCAATGTGTAATAACTTTTCTAAGCCTTGACTATAGGAGTCTGAGAAGAAATCTAGACAAGCTCGACAACATAAGTTAAAGGGGGATGCATAAGTGTTTTTTTCAAGATGGGTTTTTTTTTTTTTTTTATCAGCAAAATAAAGCTTTATTGATGAAAAAGCAAAATACATGCAAAAATACATCAACAAAGCAGGGAAGTGCACTAAGCATCATAACTAACCTCAAGATGGTGAGATGATATAATGCAACAACATGACCTTCTGCTAGATAAAAAGTCATTAAAAAAAATTAGAAAGGGTAAAAGATAGGAAGGTTGATCAATGTGTTAACAACTCTTCTTAAGCCTTGATTGTAGAGAACATGAGTTACCGCACAAGGGGGATGCACAAGCGTTTTTTCAAGATGGGTTTTGTTGAAAAAAATGATTTTTGGGGACTTTAATTTAATATTAAAGTGTGGTGACTTTAATTAAATATTAAAGTGGGTCCTAATCATTTTTTGTGTTGGGTCCAAGTGAGCCAAAAACCATTGGGTTCCGAAACACAAGTGTAAAACTTGTGTTGAAGCGAAGTTGACAAGATCTTCGTTTCATTCTATTGAAAGAAGTTCAAAATCATTGGATTTAGTGCATAGTGATTTGTGTGACTTAAAATTTATACAATCACGTGGTGGCAATAAGTACTTCATCACTTTTGTTGATGATTGCACTAAGTATTGTTATGTCTATTTGCTCAAAAGCAAAGATGAGGCGATTGACAAGTTTGTTCTTTATAAGAATGAAGTTGAGAATCAAGTAGGCCGCAAGATTAAGGCTCTAAGAAGTGATCGTGGTGGTGAGTATGAATCTCCGTTTATTGAGACTTGTGCTCAATCTGGGATTATCCACCAAACCACGGCGCCTTATTCTCCTCAGTCTGATGGGATTGCTGAGCGGAAGAATATGACGCTAAAGGAAATGATGAATGCAATGTTGATAAGTTCTGGATTGCCACAGAACTTGTGGGGGGAAGCAATTCTCTCTGCAAATTACATTCTGAATAAAGTACCCCAGCAGAAGGTGGACAAGACGCCGTATGAGTTATGGAAATTCGTTAAGCCTTCGTATAAATTATTACAAATGTGGGGGTGTCTTGCAAAAGTGGCGATTCCTACACCCAAACGGGTTAGGATAGGCCCGAAATCTGTGGATTGTATATTCATTGGTTATGCACATAATAGTAGTGCATATCAGTTTCTTGTTCATAAGTCTGAAATTCCAGACATACACAGGAATACCATCATGGAGTCAAGGAATGCATGTTTCTTTGAAGACATTTTTCCTTGCCGAACCCATGCAGGGGTTCCAAGGTCTTTGGAGCAATTTGATGAGCTTGCTAGTGAGGATGATCATGTTGATGATCCAGGTGATGATCAAATTGAAGTTTTAGATGAGCCCAGACGGAGTAAAAGGGCTAGGACATCCAAATCTTTTGGTCCAGACTTCTTGACTTATATGGTTGAGAACGAACCTCAAACTTTCCACGAAGCTATGACTTCTCCTGAGAGTCCTTTATGGAAAGAAGCGATCAAAAGTGAGATTGACTCCATCTTACAGAACCACACATGGGAGTTGGTAGATTTACCTCCAGGTTGTAAGCCTTTAGGCTGCAAATGGATTTTTAAACGAAAGATGAAGGCCGATGGGTCTATTGACAAGTATAAGGCGAGGCTCATTATCAAAGGGTACAGGCAACGAGAAAGCCTGGATTACTTTGATACGTACTCACCTGTAACTAGGATAACATCCATTCGCATAGTGATTGCGATAGCAGCTTTGCGCAATCTTGAGATACACCAGATGGATGTAAAGACAGCTTTCTTAAATGGGGATTTGAATGAAGAAATCTACATAGAGCAACCTGAAGGGTTTTCAGCTCCAGGACAAAGCAAGAAAGTCTGTAAACTTGTCAAATCTTTGTATGGTTTGAAACAAGCGCCTAAACAATGGCATGAGAAGTTTGACAATGTAATGTTGTCAAATAGGTTTCGAATCAACGAATGTGACAAGTGTATTTATGTCAAAGACACTGACAAAGGTTATGTCATTTTGTGTCTATATGTTGATGATATGCTCATTATAGGTAGTAACGATGAAATGATCAAAACTACCAAGAAGTTGTTAAACTCTAAATTTGACATGAAGGATATGGGCATTGCAGATGTTATTCTGGGAATTAAGATTACCAGAATCTCTGATGGAATTGTACTTTCTCAGTCTCATTATGTTGATAAGATACTTGAGAAGTTTAGTGGATCAAATACGAGTGTGTCATCGACACCTGTAGACTTAAGTCTACACTTTACCAAGAATAATAAAGAGAGTGTCTCTCAGTTAGAATATTCTCGGGTAATTGGAAGTTTAATGTATCTGATGAGTTGTACTAGGCCAGATATAGCTTACTCGGTTAACAGGCTTAGTAGATACACAAGTAATCCTGATGCTTCTCATTGGAAGGGCATTGTGCGGGTGTTAAGGTATTTACGCTACACTCAGGATTATGGGCTGCATTATACTCGATATCCAGCGGTGCTTGAAGGATATAGTGACGCGAATTGGATATCAGATATAAAGGACTCAAAGTCCACTAGTGGATATGTGTTCACTCTTGGTGGGGGCAGCCGTGTCTTGAAAATCTTCCAAGCAAACGTGTATATCTAGATCAACGATGGAATCAGAGTTTATTACTTTGGATAAAGCAACGGAAGAAGCAGAATGGCTTCGCCATTTCATTGAAGATATTCCACGTTGGTCTAAACCTGTGCCAGCTATTTGTATTCATTATGATTGTCAATCTGCAAATTAGTAGGGCACAGAATAATATGTATAATGGAAAGTCTAGACATATCCGTCGTAGACATAATTCCATACGACAACTACTCTCGAATGGAGTTGTCTCTTTAGACTATGTAAAGTCTAAGGACAACATTGCGGATCCGCTAACCAAAGGGTTAAGTCGAGTGTTAGTCGAAACGTCGTCAAAAGGAATGGGGTTAAGGCCTTTGGAAGTTACCGGAATGGAAACCCAACCTAGTTGACTGGAGATCCCAAGATCTAGGTTCAATGGGACAACCTAATTGCGTGTAACGGTGGTATGTCACTGAGGAGGTTAAACCTCTAGCCATTCCTTCTATTAGTGATACCTGCAAGTGTAGAGGATAAGTTGAGTTTTTAATGACTCTTATGTGTTAAGCTGTTGAGCTAAGCATTGCAGGATACTTTAGTAGAGTCACCTATGTGAGTTTGAAGTGGGGCCGCTTCTAGAAGAATTGGGCAGGCCAAGATTCTTTGAAACCACTCGCTGAACCAGGCTAGTGTCCAGGGCCACACAGGGCACACCAGTGAGAACATAATGGTGGTAGGAGTAATTCCCATGTGAGATCTTTTGTCTCAGTTTACATAAACGGTAGAGCAGTTCAAGATGTCTTATTCACTGATCTGCCAGTAAACTCGATAGGTTTTCACTAGGAGAGGTTCAAAGCTAAAAGCTACCTTCTCTGATGTCGGGGTTAGTCCGTTGTACTCTCTCTCAGAGTCTTTATTGTTGAACGGTGTCCGTTTGTTGAGTCATTCGGTCAATTTTTATTCATGTGGGGGATTGTTGGAAAAAATAATTTTTGGGGACTTTAATTTAATATTAAATTGTGGTGACTTTAATTAAATATTAAAGTGGGTCCTAACCATTTTTTGTGTTGGGTCTAAGTGAGCCAAAAACCATTGGGTTTTGAATAAGAAATTGCCAAGAAATTGCTTCATGATGTTAGATTCATGAATAGGATTTTAAAGAGTATTTAAATCTTTTTTCTTGGCTAAAGGGTGTGAATCCTTTGGGCATCCATACTTTTCATTTTGTGGAAAGGGGCTATGGATGCTTGGTGTTTTAATGACTAGCCTTAAAGACTGGAGACTTTTCCTCTCTCCCCTATACATGTATAAATTGAGACCCTCCTGTCAAGTTTCTATATAGAAATTTTTGTTTCCATTTTACAAGTCAGTTTGCTTGATAGTTCCTATTGTGAGAGAGTGCTACCATTGTTTTGTTCGCTAAGCTAGATAGATAGTGCTTCTGCCGTAGCTGGTTTTGACCGTCGTATCTTGGGAGACAGACGCCGGGTTTCCTCAAGCACTCGACCCATGAGGCGGCGAAATCTGTTTTAAGGAAACTGCTTTCGAGCAGGCTTCGGTTTTGTCTCTTTACCCTTTGTTGTTTTTTGTGTATTTCTGTTGAAATTTAGTTGTAATTATCAATATATGTTCTTAGTATATAATTTGTTTTCTTCATAAATTTATTTATTTAATTTCACAATTTTGAACAACAGGTTTAAGTTATAACCTGACCCTATCTTCACTCAAAATATAATAACAAACAACAAGTGGCTCAAGATTAATAGGGATAAGACTAAGGATTGGCTTGGTGAATGAGGCTTCCTAACTAGGCATGATGTTTGGGTTTGAGACTTATTGTTGTGCTAGGCAATTTCCCTTCCATAGAGTTGTAAACTTAGTAATTCAAAAGTCATACTTCAGAGATGGTGATGGTGATATAATGCAACAACTGATCTTTTATTAGATAAAAAATTAAAAAATGAAAATAAAAAAATAAGAGGGTTGATCAATGTGTAATAACTTTTCTAAGCCTTGACTATAGAAGTCTGAAAAGAAAGGTCTAGACAAGCTCGGCAACATAAGTTATAAAAACAAGGGGGATGCACAAGCAATTTTTTAAGACAGGTTTGAGTTATAACTTGACCCTATCCTCGCTAAAACATAATAACAAACAACTACTAGCTTAAGGCATAAGACCAAGTTGGTCTGGTAAATAGGGTTTCCTTACTAGGCATGATGTTTGGGTTCGAGACTTATTGTTGTATTATATAATTTCCCTTCAATACTGTTGTAAAATCAATAATGCAAAAGTCATACTTCAAAGATGGTGATGGTGATTTTTTTTTTTTTTTTTTATCAGCAAAAAGAAAGAAAACTTTATTGATAAGGAGAAGTTACATTAATAGGGAGAAAGAAAGAGAGAGAGGGTAAGTGCAAAGAGTATCATAAAAAAAAACAAGGCAATCTCAACTAGTTTTGGCAGTGAAATACAACAATTGATCTTCTGTTAGATAAAATGTTCAAAAACAATTTTTAAAAAAAAAATAAAAGATAAGAGGGTTGATCAATGTGTATCAACTTCTCTAAGCCTTGATTACAGGAGCCAGAGAAGAGAGGTGGACAAGCTCAACAACACAATTTACACACAAGCGGGATGCATCAATTTGAGTTATAACCTGACCCTATCCTCATTAAAATATAATAACAAAAAGCTAGTGGCTCAAGATTAATGGGGATAAGATTAACTCTGTTTGGATGGAAGGATTTTGTGAGAAAAGAAAAGAAATTATGAAAATAAGAAACCCTTTCACTTGTTTGAATAGTTAAGTAAGTGATAAATAATAAGAAATTGTGAGAGATTGTGAGAAAATGATTCTCACCAAACTTATATTTTGTTTCTCACCAAAAATGGCGAGATTTGGTAAGAAATGACTTGCATTTAATGAAAATTTTCTAAAATATCGAAATTAACCTTATGAAAAAACATAACTTACTAATATGAAAGGTTATTTTGATAAAATAAAATACAACTTTTTCCTTTCTTTTCTCACATTTTACTCTATTCAAACAAGATAAATGAGAAACTATATTATCTTTTCTTTTAAGAAACCATAATCATTTCTTTTCTTATCTCATCTATGTGAGAAATCACAATTATTTATTTTCTCATCTCCTCTCTCAATCCAAATGTATGTAAGGGTTGACATAGCAAATGAGGCTTCCTTATTAGGCATAATATCTGGGTTCGAGACTGGCCATTGTGCTATACACGGTTTCGCTTCCTAGTGATGTAAAATGAAATTATTCGAACTCGACTTGTTAAAATTTAATTGAAATTGGCTTGTTCAAACATAAACAAATCAAACTTGAACAATATATTATTTAGATCGCTTATAGTCCTACCTGTCACCTATTCCCCTCTTACCGCTTGAAAAATAAAATAAAAAAATAAAATTTGACGGGCTTAAGTTTTGGAATCTTATAAGGTTTAAGCTACCATATATTTTTTTTTTAAAGGATGCACCAAATAAGCTTTAACTAAGGGGTTGCTTGAAAAGACTTACCGTAGTATATTTTTTTTTATCTTTTTTATATTTTTAGGGCACGTCACATCTCTATTTTTTACATATATTTTCGTAAAAAATCAAAAAGTATACTTATTTAGCACTTCTCAAACAACCTCTTAATATATTTTAGCAGAAAACAACAACTGAAAATTATGTTCCAAATCTACCAATGCCCTAAAATGTGTGGAAAACAAGTTCATTATTGTTATTATTATTATAAATATTTTGGTTTTTGGTAAGTCTCAATTTTATTTTTTTACACATTTTTTTGTAAAAAATAAAAAAAATTAAAAAAATCATTGAAAAATTAATTTCCAAACGAGCTCTAAATTTCGACATGATAATCACTATGGAAAAGCAGTTTCGAGTATAATGCAATAAGTACTTAAAAATAGAACTATATTTGTTTTTTTTTTCTACACTTTAATTTGCAAAATTGCCCTTGAAATTTTCAACTTTAAAAATTAAGTATTTATCGATTTTAGCACTGAAAGTTATTTTAATACTTTCCAATTTTATCAAACAGTACTTAAGAGTACATTTAACAAGTCTATTTAAATCTCTGAATTAAAAATTAGAACCTTTTTAAAAATTCATTTCAATTTTAAAATATGATTGCTTGCTTACCTATTATCAAACGTATGCAACGTTCCGAAATTTTCTCAAAGTATTTATAGTCAAGCAATCTGTGGGTTATCAAACTACCCATCCTTTTTACAGCCCACCAAACATGATCAACCATTTCATGCATTAGTTTTCTCTTCAATTTTTTTTATTTTTCATTTATACAATACCAAAAAAAAAAAAAAAAAGAAGAAGAAGAAGATGAAGATAATCTATGAATACTTCTCTACCTAAAACCTTAATTTATGGAATTAGTTTACACAAAAAGAATCCAAAATCATCCTCATCGGATCTAGCTAGTCAAGGATCAACTAAACTAATATTTTCCCAAATTTTATAAATACATATTTTCTTTATTTTTTTTTATCAGTAAAAGTCAGTTGTTAGTAGGAAGATTTGAACTCATGACCTCCCCTTAGGACTAAGCTTGTAGGAGAATTATGGTAGCTAACTCGGTTAGGCCTAGTTGGTTTATTTTCTTTAATTTCTTGCGAGACATGATCTTTAACCTCATGTATATCTATGTTAATACTTTCTTACATAATTAATTGCCCAGATTAATATAATTATCATGATATTTGTAAATAATATCCTACTGATCAAAAAAAACCTAGTAAGTCAACAAATCTTTTAGAGCAACCCCTTTTGTATCCATTTATATAAAATTGTCAATTAATCTATGTGGTTTGGCAAGGTTCAATGTTCCAGCATTGCTAATTTGTCTTATTCTTGTGCTAAAAAAATTGATGCACTATCTTCTTGACATCATTAGTTTCCTTTTTGTATTACATTAGGATCTAATTAGGCGTTAAACATCGGTCATTTTGTTACATAAATGCCTACATGCATGTATAGATATCATAAATTATGGTTTGATGGCTGCTTGGTTAAATTGTGTAGTACAAGTTACATAATATTTAATTAACATTGTTAATTTGGCAAAAATTAAGATTTTTAATTAATCTTTTTTTTCCAAGGTCAAACATCTGAGATGGTGATAGCGGTATTAGGTAACTTTTAATCCTTAAATTATAGATCCATAACCACTATGCTCTTTGCTTTTGTGCATATTAGATTGCATTCATTTTGCATTTAAAAATAATTAAATAATAAAAAATATGTATGCTAGAACTTGAAGAAAACTTGTCTCATTGGTAGCATAGAACAAAAAATTCATTTGAATTATTGATCAAAGAAGGGGTAGATGTTTTCTAAGGTTACCTATTTCATGCAGTAAACAAGCTATTTTGTAACTTTGTTCATAGATTAAAAATAAAAAAAGAAAACCAAAGAAAGAGGAAATGAATTGAGATGGAATGAAAAAATGGAATGTCTAATATAGATGGCCTAATTAAAAAATGGATAAATTACACTGGCTTCCAGTGAGATTTGAAAAAAATACAACATGACTTATAGTTTTGATATAATTACACTAACTTTTATTTTAGTAAAGTTAGCATGACCAAAACTAACGTAAATAGTATAAAAACACAAAGATAAATAAGATAAAATACATATTTTAATATAAAAGAGACGATGATGGCATTTTTTCATCCATATGACTAACGAATTTATGATAAAAATAGGGTCAAGTGTTATATAAATTAAAATTTTATGGGAGCCTAATGTAATTTTATCAAACTTATAGAACAAACTATATTTTCTCCAAACCCTAATGGATGTCAGGGCAATTTATCCTTAAAAGGGTAATTATTTCAATTAGAAAAGTTAAAGAAATTGTTACATCTTTTACTTCTATCAAGAAAACGGAATTATTGAAAAATCAAAATAACATATATGTCAGTGTTTCACTTTATTTTATTTTATTTTTTCCCCATCATCATGCGCATGTACATGCATTTATCTATCTTTTGATTAAATAATTTAATTATAAATTTAAATAAATTTGTATATACATATTCATCCAAAGGTTTAATTTTGCACCTCATCTCCCCTTTTAGTTTCCTTCTCAAGACTCATTTTGTTTCTTTTTTTCCTTGTTTTTTGTGTTTTACTTAGAATTTAATATGTTCATCCATCTTCTATATATTAGGTTGGTTTTCCCAAGTCAAGTAATTTCCTCCAAATGGGTTTTTTATGATGGGTTCTTTCAACAAAAACAAAAACAAATATGAAGCATGCAGTTAAACTGTTTAATAATTGAGTCATTGCTGTCAATTTCTATGATAAATTATATATATTCATCAAAATTATAAGAAAAAAAAGGTCAAATGATGATTTATTTAAAGTTTATTGTATATATCTTTTACGTATTAAGATAGGGACATGGATTTACGATCACTTTCGCATCAACATTATGAATGATCCTACAATTGTCCATTTGCCATAAACTTGTTTCTTCTCAAGCAGCCTTGACCTTGTCAGTTTATGGGTGACATAGTTGATGATGCATGGAGTCTTGATTTATAAGTTGGGAAAGTTCACTGTCACTATTAAACAAAACACCACATTAGTAGACTTTGAAATAGTTTAAATTAATTTCTTTTGCATCTATATTTGGAACAAACACACCACATTAGTAGACTTTGAAATAGTTCAAATTAGTTTCTTTTGCATCTACATTTGGGCTTTTACAGCCCCCACATATGTCAACCATTCTTTTGAAGCATGGGCCCTCTCTCCCTAGGGCGTTTGGGAACAGCTACATACACCACCTATTTTTCTTTTTCTTTTTTTGTCTTAGTAAATTTTTTTTAAATTATGTTAAAAAAATTTACTTTTCTAATTTGTCTTCTTATGTAGTTAGATTTAAAAAGAAAAAATATATATTTAAAAAAAATCAAATAAGGCAAAAAAATCCACTATTTTTAACTTCTTTTTGTTTTTGTTTTCTTTTTTTGAATTTTTTTAAGAAAAAATTCACTATGTTTCCATTTTTTTGAATTTTTTTTTTCCAAAAAGTGATTTGAAAACTCTATTTTGAAAAAAAATCTTTGTTTGGTTTTTAAAAAAATACATCATTGCAATTTCAAGTTTCTCTCCAATTTAAGGAGAGAGACAATTTAAAAAAAAAATTATCACATCAAAAAATATTATCATCTTAGTTTTATATATATATATATATATATATGTGTTATATATGTATGAAAACATAATTTGGTATGTACTCATTTATGGGTACATATCCTATCATTAACTATGTGAGTTTATTATAAAATTTTCACTCATTTCAACTACAGAAAACGTAAAAAATTTCCAAATTGGCAATAAAAAATTTCTTTCGTAGAATTAAATTTTCATAAATGTTATGCAGGAAATTTATTGACAAATTCACATTAAAAACAAATCATAATTTTTGGAAATTTATTTACAAATTTGCGGAAAACGTAATTTGTTTACAAATTTATTTACAAAGTCGTAAATTTATGTTTAAATTTACTTATAAAATTGTAGATTTATGTTTAAATTTACGATTTACAAAATTTTATGCATAACATTTACGAAAATTTAATTTTATGAAAGAAATTTTTAATGCCAATTTGAAAAAAAAAAAAAATTACGTTTCCTTTAGTTGAAATGAATGGAAATTTTATGATAAAATCACACATTTAATTATAGGATATGTACCCATAAATAACTACATACCAAATTATGTTTTCATACATATATAGCATGTACATATATATATATATATATATAAGATGAGAGTATTTTTTCATGTGAATTTTTTTTTTAAATTGTCTCTCTTTAAATTGGAGGGAAACTTCAATTTAAAAAGTCCTCAACATATATATATATATATATATATATTCAAAATTGTCTCTCTTCTTAAAATCCTCAACATATCATTTTGAAAAGTAAACTCATTTCGGAATAACCAAACAAATACTCTAAAATTTTCAAAAAATTGGGTTTGAAAAACAGTGTGCTTGGTTTGAGTTTTCTGGATTGAGTTTTTTGAAAACTGAATTTTTTGGTTTTCGTATTTTTTTGTTTTTAGTGAATATTTTTTAAATTTTAAATATTTCTTTTACTTTTTTAGATGCACATTACTTAGATGTATCTAAAAAGTAAAAAATTTGTGAAAAAAATATTTTAAAAAATTAACAAATACATAAAAATATAAAAAAATGTACTGAATTCTTGTATTTTTGGTATTTAGTGAATTTTTAAAAGATTTTTTTTACATTTTAGTTGTATTTATGTTAGAGCATCTCCAACGGTTCATCAAACTTTTCACCAAATCTGAGTAAAAAAATCACCATTTTTCCCAATTTGGTACCAGATGCTCCAACGGTTCACCTTTCACCAAATCTGTTCCGGGACAACCGGTTGGTCGACCGGCTGGTCGACCGGTGAGCGGAATTTTTTTTTTTTTTTTTTTTTGAATTGTTTGAACCAGAAATGTTGAACTGTTTGAACTCTTTCCGAGACAACCGGTTGGTCGACCGACCGGTCGACCGGTAAGCCAAAAAAAATTTTTTTTTTTTTTTTTTGAATTGTTTGAACCAGGAATGTTGAACTATTTGAACTTTTTCATGGACAACCGGTTGGTCAACCGGCTTGTCGATCGGTTCGTCTCCCCCAACGGTCATGTACAGTGTTTTGGTGAAATGCGAAGCCTGTTCTCAGTTTGATGAATCGTTTGGTGAAATCTCATTTTGATATCGATTTGGTGCAACCGTTGGAGCACCAAACAGTAACTTTTTCATCAAAATTTAAATTTGATATCAAGTTTGGTGAACCGTTGGAGATGGTCTTAGATGTGTCTAAAAAGTAAAAAAAATTACTTAAAATATTAAAAAAATTCAGTAAAAACAAAAAAATACGAAAAATAAGAAAGTAGAATTTTCTGAAAAGTGTTTTTTGAAAAGTGGAAACAAGCAAGATAGTATTTTGGAGAATTGGTAAAAAATTGGCTTTTTTACTTTTTTTAACTTATTTTGTCTTTTTGTGGATAAGTTATGTGAGAGGTGATGTGACCCAAAATTGGTAACTTTTTGCCAGCTTCCCAAAAGATAGTGATTATTTTTCGATTCATCTCATCAAGCTATATTAAGAAATCTACAAATTTATGCAAATTTAAAAAAAAAAAAAAATCACTAAAAACGAAAATAAAAACACATAAATAAAAAATCACTAAATAAACAAATCCCAAACACCCACGACTACATCCATTTACCATCTGAGAAGCCTAGGTAATGAAGTCAAGTGATGCTAAATACACTCAAAAAAAAAAAAAAAAAATCACTTTGTAGTTTTCAGTACATAAAAAGGTGAATATGGAGAGAATTTTTGTCAAAGTGTATTTTAGAAGCACTCGTATATCTCTCCTTCCATTAAGATGGTATTTAGATTATCGACTTTGGTAAAGATTTAAAAAACAAAAAACAAAAACAAAACAAAATTTAAATGAAATATAACTACATTTCACACTCATTTTTCTTTTCCTTTTCCATTTTCGAACCTCTACCCAAATTTATAATCCAAATATAACCTAAATACACTCTCAAAAACTATCCTTTCACACTCCACTAAATTCTTCAAAAACACTTTTACGTTTAGAGTCTTGCTTTTCAAAGGCTCAGAATACCAGATTTCACATGTCTACCAAGAAATCAAAGAGAATGTTCTGATCAATTATTCATTCAAACTTGCGAGTCCATTCAAGTCTGTGATACAAACCTATTGAATAAATACATTTTCATAATTTGAAGCTCACCCACCTTGGGGCACTGTTACAAACACAACATAATACTCGCCACATCTACAATTCATTTTTTTTTTTTTTTTTGCTGATATTCACAGTTTCAAATCCTCAAAATTGTGCTCTCTTGCATTACATGCACAACTGTCTATCCCATTTCACCGAGTAAAAAACTAACAAAAAAATCACCAATTTGGCAAAAGAATTCAAGGTCCCAACAGATGCTGTGTGTTTCTGTGCAGTCATCTACATTTTTAGTTTTTTTTTTTTTTTCCAGCATCAACAGTCATCTCTGCCCATCTTGAAAATCAATGTGACCTTTTACCAACATCATTTCCACAAGTACAATAGGGGTGGGTTGGCTGCTACAACGTCCCAATTATGGAGTAAAGTAAGATGGATTTCGCAGCCCTATTGTGTGGATATGATATATCTGCCTGGCCTTCCGATTGCCAACTCTACCCTATTAGATGGAACACCTTCAACTATGCACCAATAGGTCTTGGTGTAG
Source organism: Camellia sinensis (assembly GCF_055761805.1). NCBI lineage: Eukaryota > Viridiplantae > Streptophyta > Magnoliopsida > Ericales > Theaceae > Camellia > Camellia sinensis. The sequence continues at coordinate 151,231,308 of NC_138963.1, forward strand.
CTTTGACACTGATACTGCTTTGGTGGGTTTTGGATGCCACGGATTATTCAAGTGACCTGTAAGGAACACCAATACACAACGGAAATATTTAGCAACATTATTGGATTAGAAAATGAAAGTGGTCATATGGGATAGTTTCTATGTCATGCTGGTAACTGATTGACAGCTTTCTCTTATACTATGCGATGGTAACCGAGTATCAGCTCAGATCCAAACAAAATAAATGGGCTCAGATGCAAATGATAATAATAATAAAGATCTAGCTCGATATTCATAAATCATTACCCACCTGTATGTATATGAGAATTTTGATTTCAACATCTACAGTGATTTTTATCAAATCAAAAAGACTTTAATTTCAAAACGGCATCATGACTCATGATTTGATCAAAAAACAAGGAAAAATTCTATATGGGAACAGGGTAAACAAGATAAAAAAAGTTTCAAAATGGCATCCAATTGATAAAAATGGTTGCAAGTTTGACAAAATTCATCAAAAAAATTAAAATACCCTTGTGGGGGGAAGAGTAGAGATAGTGTAGGACAACTATCCATTGGATCGAAGAAACAACAATTGCTCCATTTGATGAATTGATACATAAACTAACATCTAGTACATAAGCCACTTAGTTAAATAAATTATTCAGAGGTCCTACACAAACAGCATCAGCTTATGACTTCTTTATTATTTTACAAGTCTGAGCCAGAATGTTTAGTATAACTTCTGCTTACGTCTTATGAGACAAAAATAACTTCACATGTGGTTTGAGATTGGCCTTTTTTTTTTCTAGTAAAAAAAATTCCTAAATTTTTTTAAAAAGCTTTACATTGATAGACAGACCAAAATAGTTAAAAATAAATAAACATTAGTCACTCTAAAAAAACAAAACCTAGCTGAGAGTCCATTTCTCACTTATTTTTCAGCACTGGATATAATATTTCTTTTTTTGGGTTTTTGTTGAAGTGGTTCTTTCTTGAATTTTGATCAATTCTATCTGTTTGTTGGTTTTCCAAGTCGAAAGTACCAGATGGATGCCTCTGTTTTAGCTATGTTTGTATGAATTTTATGCCCTATTGCAAGCTGATCTTTGCTGTGCATATAGAAGTTCTTGATGTTATTGGAACAATTTATCGTGTGAAAATTGATTTTGACAGGTTGTATATAACTGAAAATCTTACATTGATGATAACTTGTTGAATGATCCCACTGAATAAAATTCTTGACTATGCCCCTCAGACCAATGGACTGCATCAAATAAAAGACCAGATCAACCTGGACTAGAAAAAAGCCAAATTAATGCATGTATTTGAGATTCTTTAGTATCAATCAATAGCTTACCATGCAAGTTAGAAATTTCAATCTGAAACAAATAAGATGATTAGAAACAAACAAAAAAGATAATACATACCTCTAGCAAAGACAACGATTCTACTTCTATGATACATAAAGTTCTTGGGACTCCATGGGAGATGACCAATACCGCAAGAGTGATTCTACAGTTAGCCTTCGAGTTGCACTGAGCATAGAAATGAAGAATCGACAACCATCAATTTTGTATTCTTCAAGTGGATTCCTGTGCCCGAAACTTCTGACATTTACCTACATAAACACATTCCAAATAAGCCTTTTCCCACACACACACACACAAAATAAAAATAAAATAAAATAACTTAAAAGAGTTGAATCCACAAAATTATGAACTATACCGCCGAACTGAGCCTGTTCATGTTGACAAGATGATCCCTCCAGAAACAATCTAGAGTTTTCACAAGAACTGCCCTCTGCATTCCACAAGAAACACAAAAAGTGAAAAATAATTTTTTTAAGTCAGTAAAATGATCACGAGTCAATTTTGGAGACCGAAAGTGTCTGTGAAAGATATTCATGTGCAAGAAGAGTTGGGGAATAAAAGAATTGATTTAAAATTCTCATCTTCAAAGATAACAATGCTATTCACTTAGATGAGAGAGGCCCCAAGTGGTGATGTAAATTCACCAAATACATATATATTATATCAATGGTTTTTAGGTCTAACAATTACAATAATTGAAATTTTATTATTTTCAGGTAGACCTAGAGGTATCCTGCGTGTGTTCACGGATGGTTAGGTCATACTAACAAGCAATGCCCAATCTGATCCCTATTTATCAAAAAAAGAAAAAGTAAAGAATCTGATCCATCACCTAGAGAATGCATAGGAAGGATGTTACCTCTATTTCCTTCATATATGCATCATCATACCCAGATTCTTGTACAACATCCAAATATGAAGCAATTATAAAATCTCCAAGGTACTTGCGGAGAAGAATAACAGTTGGTCGGTACTTTCCATCTCTGCATTAATTGGTCCCAAAATTATAAGTTGCCGCATAAAAATTAAAAGCCAAATGAATTTCTTCATTATATCCTAATATACAACACCAAGGAATTAAGAATGCACTCACTTAGCTGAATCATCTGAGCATACGGCAAGCCAACGTTTCAATGAGGAGCTCTTCCTACGTATTCCTCTGAAGGCATTTGGAGGTGAGGGCAAGTTTGGAAGGTGAAAATCGTTAATACTTACAGAACTTAACTCATGAAGCTGTGTGAGGGATTCCCGTAAAGCTACCTCTGTAATCGCCACAAATGATTCTGTAGAAGATCCATTCCTTGATGATTTATATAGATCATCTAACTCAAACAATATGCAAGATTACAGAACAAAATGACAATTTACAAGCTCACCATTCAATATCTTCCCTGAAATTCCATTGAACTCCTTCAAGAGCTTTCCCAAATTCCACTTGCTTGGATGCTATAAGACAAATAAAGTGATTCATAATCAGAAAAACGTAGACATCCATATACCATACTCTAGGCGGAAATTTCTACCTACCTTCAGTGGATCAACATTTCCAAAAATGATTTCATCTACAACAGCTTGCATGTACCTATAATTAATCTGTTAGTACATTCAAGATAATGACAGTGCTCATAATGATGTACAACAATGATTATGCCATCCAATTGAAATATGACATGGAAAATGGAACGTAGCTGTCAAAAAATGAAACGACTTGAATGTATGTATGACTATAGGGGAAAAGAAGAAGAGTACAGACATAAACTTAGTCCTGTAGTTCGAATGAAGTCACACCTTGTTTCCTGCAATTTTAATATCAACAATTTTAACCTCACTTTTAGGCGATTTTAAATGTGGTCCTTCCATCTGGACTCTGGATCCGGTAGGAATCCTGACAGAAAATGACCATGTACATGGCATGCCCCTTTTTTAGAAGAGCAAAATTGTCATTTTTACCCTATTCCTCCATTTAAGCCTGTTTCTCTCACCTTATTCATCAGTTCCTATAACATCCTAGGTGTCACCATTGCATGAAGAAATATGAAATTTTTAAAAGCATGCTTTGTTAATTCTTTGAGACATGTTATAGAAACACTTGCTTCTTTGAATAATTTATATTTCATGCTCACTTGACATGCATTATACAAAGACTTAGAAACATGAGACAGCAAGTTTTCTTTTATGCAATGCTATGTATGTATGTATCGCTTCTATTGAAGTAAAATATTGAAGCTTGGGTAACCAGCTTAAGGAATGATAGAATATCACCCCCTATTTATAAATGAAGATTTAGAGTTTACAAGAAATGCAATTACAAGATGATCCCTGAGTGCATAAAATGATTACAGACAGACCCTAGTGAACCTTTCAGCTAATATAATATGCTAACACTTAATATAATATGCTAACACTCCCCCTCAAGCTGGTGCGAAGATATCTCTCATGCCCAGCTTGCCTAATATGTCATGAAATGGTTTATTCCCAATCCCCTTGGTGAGAATGTCAGCAAGTTGTTCACCAGACTGGACAAATGGAATACAAATGATACCACTAGTGAGTTTCTCCTTAATGAAGTGGCGATCAATCTCAACATGTTTTGTCCTGTCATGTTGAACTGGATTGTGAGCGATGTTGATGGCGGCCTTATTATCACAGTATAACCGCATGGAGTCCGTCTGATCAATACCTAGATCACGCAACAATAATTTGATCCATAAAAGTTCACACACACCTTGTGCCATAGCTCCAAACTCAGCTTCTGCGCTTGACCTGGCAACCACATTCTGTTTCTTACTCCTCCAAGTAACTAGGTTGCCGCCAACAAATGTGCAATACCCTGAAGTTGATCTCCTATCAGTTACTGACCCAGCCCAGTCAGCATCTGTATAGGCTTCTACACGAAGATGATCATACTTTGAAAAATACAGACCCTTATCAGGAGCAGACTTCAAATACCTCAAGATTCTCATGACAGCCTCAAGGTGAATCTGATGAGGAGCATGCATAAACTGACTAACTATACTGACAGCAACAGCAATATCAGGACGGGAGTGAGATAGGTAAATGAGCTTACCCACTAATCGTTGATAGCTCCCCTTATCCACAACTTCTCCTCCTTCATCATCCCCTAATTTCTGATTGGGTTCCAGGGGGGTGGCACATGCCTTGCAGCCAAGCATCCCAGTTTCCTTCAACAGGTCAAGCACATATTTTCTCTGTGAGATAAATATCCCATCCTTAGAGCGAGCAACTTCAATTCCCAGAAAATACTTCAAGCTGCCCAAGTCTTTGATTTCAAACTCTTTAGCTAAATATTTCTTCAACAGAGGTATTTCCCCACTATCATTGCCTGTAAGAACTATGTCATCTACATAAACAATAAGTGCTGTAGTCTTACCGTGTGAGGAATGTTTCACAAACAATGTGTGATCTGCCTGACTTTGTTTGAATCCATATTTAAACATAGCCTGAGTGAATCTCTCAAACCAAGCCCTTGGAGACTGTTTGAGACCATATAATGACTTCCGAAGTTTGCATACTTTGCCTTCTGTTTGATGATCCTCAAAACCCGGAGGAATGTCCATATATACTTCTTCTTCGAGGTCACCATGGAGAAAAGCATTCTTGGCATCAAACTGATAAAGCGGCCAATCTAGATTAGCTGCTAGAGAGAGAAGTATTCTGACTGAATTCATTTTAGCCACGGGTGCGAAGGTCTCCTGATAATCAATGCCATATGTCTGAGTAAACCCTTTTGCCACAAGTCTTGCCTTGTAACGCTCAATAGACCCATCTGCTTTGTGTTTCACAGTATATACCCATTTACATCCCACAGGTCGTTTGCCCGGAGGTAACTCAGTCAATTCCCAAGTGCCATTCTTCCTAAGTGCTTTCATTTCCTCAATCATGGCTAGTTTCCATTCAGAGGTAGCAAGAGCATCCTGAAAATGGTTAGGAATGCTAACAGAGGAAATATTGGACACAAACGCTCTATATGAGGATGACAAATGAGAGTATGATACAAACTGTGAGATAGGATGTTGAGTACAAGATCTCACACCCTTCCTCTTGGCAATAGGAACATCAAGATCAATGGACTCGAGAAATTCAAAATTACCTCGACTCTCATCAGAAGCAGGAGATGGCAGTGGGGTAGAAGAAACGGTCCCGTGTATCCAGTTAACTTGTTTTCTGTCTATGTCCCGGACATAAACATGCCCGTCCGTATTCTTGGTGACAGTGGGTTCTATAGTTCCAGTAGAAGAGAACGGTTCAAGAACAACTGGTTCCACCATAGGAAGCACAGTAGTAGAGGGTGGTGCAAGAACAACTCGTTCCACCATAGGAGGCACAGGACTCACTTCACACCAAGGCTCCCCCGGAAATGAGGACGGTGACACCGGAGAGGACAAGAAATAGGACTGGGATTCAAAGAAAGTGACATCCATGGACAAAAACCACTTACAAGAAGAAGGGTGGTAACATTTATACCCCTTTTGAGTAGGAGAGTAACCAAGGAAAACACACTTGAGTGAGCGAGGGTCCAACTTACCACAAGAGGGAGAGTGATTATGGACAAAACAGACACAACCAAATATTTTGGGAGGAATAGAAAACAAGGACGGAGAACCGAGAAGGACGTGAAGCGGAGCCTGTTTGTCCAAGACCTGGGTAGGGAGACGATTAATAAGATGGGCAGCGGTGAGAACAGCGTCGCCCCAATAGAGCCGAGGTACATTCATAGAAAAACACATGCACCGAGCCATGTCAAGAAGGTGCCGATTCTTGCGTTCGGCCACCCCATTTTGTTGAGGGGTATTGGTGCAAGAGGTCTGATGGATAATGCCATGAGTAGAGAAATATTGTCCTAACCCAGAATCTATGTATTCCCCGCCATTATCAGAACGAAATATTTTGATAGTGGCCCCAAACTGAGTACAAATCATCTTATGAAAAGTGCGAAACACAGAGAAAACCTCACTCTTATCTTTCATGAGATACACCCAAGTAGCACGAGAAAAATCATCAATAAAGGTAACAAACCAGCGATAACCTTTCACAGACAGAACACGAGAGGGACTCCAAACATCAGAATGTATTAATGAAAAAGGAACGAAGCTTTTATTCAAACTGGGAGCAAAAGAAGTTCTATGTTGTTTTCCAAGTTGACAAGACTCACAAAGAAAGTCAGACACATGATGATTTGCGAAACTAGAAGGAAATAAATGCTTAAGTAAATGAAATGAGGGATGCCCAAGACGCCGATGCCACAGCCATAAATCAGCGGGGGTAGTAGAAGACGTGGTGGAAGAATAAGCAAGTTTGTCCGGTTGATCTAGGAAGTAGAGACCATTTTCTGCACTACCACTGCCAATCGTCCTCCCCGTGACAAGGTCCTGAAAAAGACAATGATCAGGAAAAAACGTCACACTACAATTCAAATCTTGGGTAAGACGACTTAAGGATAACAGATTAACAGAAAACTTGGGAACATGGAGAACAGAAGATAGATGTATGGTAGGAGTGACTTGGACTAAACCTTTTCCAGAAATGGAAGAAACAGTACCATCGGCAATCCTAACTTTGTCCTGACCTGAAGAGGGCTTATAGACAGAGAAAAGATCAGAGGAGCCAGACATATGATCTGAGGCACCAGAATCAATAATCCAAGGCAAGGATGTATGACACAGGAAAGCACAAGGAGAAGATGCTAAGTTACTTGAGCGGGCAAAGGACGAGGAAGCGGTACTGAGAGCAGTAGAAGATCGGCGGTCCAACAATTGGCGCAAAGCATCCTCCAGCTCAGTATCAGAAGTTTGGGTAACAGAAGTAGAATTAGAATCAAGGGTATCAACGGCACTAGACTGATAAGCCCGGGAATAGGAACCACGTCCTCTAGATTGGCCTGACCGACCTCCTCGAGAACCAGACAGATCACCTCGACCCCCGGATGGAGTCCCATGAAGCTTCCAACACGTCTCACGAGTATGCCGCGGCTTCTTGCAATAATCACAGAATACAGACTCCTTATTAGCAGACGGAGGAGGCAGGCTGAGGCCATCTCGAGGAGTAGACAGTAATGCGGAACGGTCAGTAGAGACAGGGGACATCATGGCAGACCGGCGACTCTCCTCATTTTGTACATAGGCAAATGCCTCCTGAAGTGAAGGAAGAGTATCCATACTCAGAACTCGACCCCTAACTGGATCATACTCCACATTTAGGCCGGCCAAAAATTTAAAGACCCGTTCCCGTGCGATGAACTTTTTGTACCCGATAGAATCAGTAGGGCAAACGGGCTTATAGTCTTCCAGGTGGTCAAGGCGTTTCCAGCCGTTGGTGAGGAAAGTGAAGTACTGAAGAACAGTTTGCTCCCCCTAAAGTGAGCTCTCAATAGAGCGGCGCAACTCAAATGCCTGTGAAAAATTTTCTTTGCGGGAATAGGTAACAGCCACAGCCTCTCAAACGTCCTGGGCGGTCTCCATAGACAAGTAGCCCTCACCAAGTTCTGGAACCATCGAATGGATAAGCCAACTCATAATCAAAGAGTTAGTAATCTCCCATTGGTCATAACCTGAGTCAGTGGTACTAGGTGCCTGTATCCTACCATCAACATATCCCATCTTCCCTCTGCTCTTCAAAAACAAAGTTAAACTTTGAGACCATGCTAGGTAGTTTTGACCATTAAATAGAGAGGTGGTGATTTTCAGACTAGGGTTGGGGTTCTCAGTCATGGTAGTAGGTAGAATGGGACTCTCACTCTTTGGTGTTTGAGAAGAAGGGGACACACTAGTGGAATCTGTCATGGATACAATACTACCGAACCCGCAACAAAACTAGTGACAATCACAAACCCGGAAGGTGGTAGTGAGATAACAGGCACAATGACTACTATAATGACATAACAAAAAATTAAGAAATCATTTTTATATATATATATATATATTGATTTATTTATATATACATGTATTTATATATATAAATATATATAGCAGGTTATATTTATATATATATCAGCATATATATATATATATTTATATATATCAGGTTATATAGATACCAGAGTGACGAAGACGAGAGAGATGAGGACGGCGAGGGCGATGACGGCTGGAGGAGATCGACGGGCTGAGGCGAAGCAGACGAGCCGACGAAGCAGACGAGCTGAGGGACGAAGACGAAGCAGACGAAGACGATACAGACGAAGACGAAGACGACAGAGGACGGCTGGAGGAGATCAACCCAGCAGATGATCCAACTAGGTACGTTTTGAACCCTAACCCTAGAGATGTAGCTCTGATACCATGAAGCTTGGGTAACCAGCTTAAGGAATGATAGAATATCACCCCCTATTTATAAATGAAGATTTAGGGTTTACAAGAAATGCAATTACAAGATGATCCCTGAGTGCTATCCCTGAGTGCATAAAATGATTACAGACAGACCCTAGTGAACCTTTCGGCTAATATAATATGCTAACACTTAATATAATATGCTAACAAATATATGTCATATAAATACTTCACTAGGATAAATACCAGTATGCCAATCACACTTTTTCCGAAAGAACTCACAATGCAAGCAGATTTACTACCTGGAGAGTAATAAACTTTCATGCATAAATAGAAAACAAAGGAGCATCCATCAGTATGATAATGCATGCATACAAAGTAAATGCATCATACTTGATTGATCTACTTGAATAGGAAGCACAAATTAAATCACAAGGTAGGAAGGGACTCACTGGAATATGTGTTGTGAACAACTTTCGGAATCACCTGTTAAAATTAATTGCCTAAGGTCATAAACATGTTTTCTTTGCACCTGTCAGAAGAAAAACCAAAATTTACTCTCTTAGAACAATTTAAACCTATGAAACAATTTTAGATCTAAAGAGACATTCATTTTGCTAATCAGTTAATATAATATTTAGATGAAATTGACGATGAAATTGACAATGAATATGGAATTTGAAATTTTAATTTTAGAAGATTCATTTAAATTTGAATACGCATACTTCTAAATTGCAACAATCTCTCCTCATCCAAGTAGCGAAGCGTGTTCTTTTAAATGATTCTCCATCAAAACCTTTAAATTCGATGAATCTTTAAGGTTCACAAACAAGGTTAATTCATTAGACATGAATTAGGTGGATGTTTATGGAAAAGACAGTTCAAAGTAAGTAGTGGCTATGGTGCTGGAGGGTAGACATCTAGGGAAGTAAATAGTTCCTATGCAGTGGTTCCATGGAAGGGCAAAAGAAAAGTATGTCAAGTTTTCCCAATAATATGAGATTCAGGATTGCTGACTAGAGACAAATTAGATTTGGGCATGATGTGAATGGGTATTATCCGTGCACCATGACTTTTCCAGATTTGTGTGTCACTGGCAAGAACAAGAATGCTTGGGTGGCTGACTATTTGAGGAGTTAGGGAGCTACTTTTTTGTACGGGCAATACATGATTGAAATTTGGGATAATGGATGAGTTTTTTGAAGCTCTGTACAGGGTGGACGTGGCTCATAGAGGAGAATAGGATGATGTGAAAAAAAATAATAAGAGATTTTATATCATATTTTCCCACAATACTGTAGGAGTGTGTGTGGACAAATCTTTCCATTGGAAGATTATTCGGAAGGTGGGCGCTACATCTAATGTGACATTTTTCGTTTGGACAACAATGTAAGAACTCTATATAAATAAATAAAAAAACAACGCCCAATTAGTACACATTAATGTGTGCTTGGGAGGGGAAAGATTGGGTATAGATCTAACCTTTGGCATAGTACATAAAGCAGTTGCCCTGTGACTTGAACCCATAATCTCAAGGTCACCCCTAATGTAAGGACTCTATACTCACCATTAATAATATGGGGGAAAAGGGCAGATATTACCAAATTGGTGTTGTATGTGTCAAAGAGCTGAGTCGTCCATGGATGGTGGATCCCTTTTCAATTCATTGTGAGGTAGCAGGGGAGCTATGGAGTAATCTATTTTCTATTTTTGGAGTCTGTTGTGTTATGTCATCATCAGTTCAATTGATGCTTAAATTTTAGGCAAGAGGGTGCAGAATGCAAGGGCTTAAGGAAAGTATGGATGATATCTCCTATTAAGTGTTATGTGGTGGATTTAGAGGGCATAATAGCAGCAGAACTTTGACGATGTTGCTTTGCCAATACATAGATTGAAGACTGTTTTGACGCAGACTTCCAATTTTTGGCCATCAAGGAAGTTTCATAGTAATCATCTTTTATTTTGATCAATTTTATAGAACAGCTTGTGCTTTGCATACTTTCAATGTATAGAAATTGTGCCCTTTTTTACACTTTCCGTGAATAATATATCTACTTAGAAAAAAATAAACAAGTTGTACTAAGCACTACAAATACGGTGTTTTTATTTTCAAGTACATACCTCCAGCACTTCATCGAACTCTACCAGGCTCTTCCTTATGCCAAAAAAGTATTTCTCAGCATTAATTTGCAGAGCCAAAAGCTGAAAGTTTTGTCATGTTTCAAGTTTGAAGTAAGATCACTTACAATCCAAAACAAATAAAAATAACAATATTATTGAGTTAAAAAGAAAAAAGAAAGAAAGAATACCTGCTTAACAATTGCATCACCTTCAATTGGTATATCCTTGTCATTTGTGATCTTCGATATAAGTTTCACGGCCCATTCGGTGTCAAAATTAAACTTCTGAAACATCTCATCTTGCAAGCTGTTAAATAATAAATAATTTAATTAGCCAAACCTCTAATCCCTGCATTAGCTAAGGATAGGAAAAATATGTGCAGAAGAAAAATTATAGTATACTCATCTGATATTCATTTAAAAGTATAAAATACTTTCTAAACTTATCCACAATTAAAATTATTCTTTATTTCGAATAAGTATTAGAGAGTTTCTAGATACCAAACCAAACCAAGCCTTAAGTCCCATCAAATGGGTCGGCTACATAAATCCTTCTTCTCCACACAGCCCTATCAAAGGTCATTTCGTTAGTCAAATTAAGTAGATCCATATCTCTATTTACAACGCTAGCCAACGTTAATGTAAGCCTACCCCGTCCCCTAACACTCCCATCTACCATTACAACATCGCATCTCTCACTACTGTTTCTGTTGGTCTCCGTTGTATGTGACCAAACCATCTTAATCGATTCTCTCTTAACTTATCTTCTTTCGGTGCTACTCTTACCCATTCTCAAATACACTCATTCCTAATTCTGTCTTGTCTAGTCTTGCCACACATCAGCATTCTCATCTCAGCCACACTCATCTTATCTACATGTTGTTTCTTGATTGCCCAACACTCCGTCTCATATAACATCGCTGGTCTAATAGTCGTTCTATAGAACTTACCTTTTAGTCTAGTGGGTATTTGTTTATCGCACGTTATCCCAGACGCACTTCTCCACTTACACCATCCCGCTTGAATCCTATGGGCCACATCTGCATCAATCTCCTCCACTGTTGTGATAATTGACCCTAAATAACGAAAATGTTCACTCTTAGCCCGTTTCTGGTTCTCAATCTTCACTTCTTCTCTACTTTCATTATTACTGTTACTAAATTTACACTCTATGTACTCTGTCTTAGTTCTACTTATCCGAAATCCTTTAAATTCAAGAGCTTTTCTCCAAATCTCCAACTTTGTGTTAATTCCTTCTTTAGTCTCATCTACTAGCACAATATCGTCTACAAAAAGCATACACCATAACACGTCATCCTGAATATTTCTCGTCAACTCATCCATAACTAAGGCAAAAAGATAAAGACTTAAGGTAGATCCTTAGTATAACCCTACAGTGATAGGAAATTCATTTGTCTCTCGAACAGGCGATCTAATAGTGGTCACCACCCCTTCATACATGTCCCTAATCACATCAATATAACCTTTTATCACCCCTTTCTTCTCTAACACCCACCATATTATATCCCGGAACACTCTATCATATGCTTTCTCAAGATTGATAAACACCATATGAATGTCTCTTTTCTTTTCTCTATACTTTTCTATTACTCTCCTCAAAAGATAAATCGCCTCCATTGTTAACCTGCTAGGCATAAACCCAAATTGATTCTCTGACACCTCTGTTTATATCTCGCAATTGGCATTCCATCACCCTCTCCCACACTTTCATTATATGACACATTTACTTGATTCCTCTATAGTTGTTGCAATTCTGGACATCTCCTTTAATCTTATAGATTGGCACTAAAATACTCTACCTCCACTCATCCGGCATGTTCCTAGTCAAAAAAATTTTACTAAACCACCTAGTCAACCAAGCAGCCCCCTTTTTATCCAAACACTTCCAAGCTTCAATAGGGATATCATCAGGTCCTAAAGCCTTATTTGATTACATCTTCTTAAGTGCAATCTCCACTTCAAAGTTCTTAATCCTGCGATAGAACCTATAGTCTTGGTTTATCGTATTACTAGCTATTTCTTCCCCTATTTCTATACTTCCATGTTCCTCATTTAATAGTTTCTCAAAATAGTTCTTCCATCTTTCCTTAATCTCATCATCCTTCACCAATACCTTAGAATCCTCACTCTTGATGCACTTAACTTGATTAAAATCTCTTATTTTCTTCTCCCGTATCTTAGCAAGTTTGTGTACCCTCTTCTCTCCCTCCTTACTATCTAGTCTAGTGTATAGGTCATCATAAGTTTTCAACTTAGCCTTTCTCACTACTTTTTTGACCTCCTTATTAGCCAATCTGTAACTCTTAAGGTTTTCCTCAGTTCTATCCTTCTGCCACTTTTTAAAGCACTCTTTTTTTGCCTTAAATATCGCTTGAAGCTCTTCCCTCCACCACCAAGTTTCCCGAGAGCTGGGTCCTGTCCCTTTCGACTCTCCAAGCACTTCCCTTGAGATTCTCCTCATACAATTGGTCATCGAGTTCCACATAGTGTTAGCATCATCTTCTAAGTCTCAAGTATCTTCTTTATCCCTTTTTAGGTCCCACCATCCTTCCTACCTTGGTATTGCTCTCTAAAACATAAATCTAGTACCAAAATCCTATGTTGAGAGGCCAAGCTCTCTCCAGGAATCACCTTACAATCATTGCATTTTAGGCGGTCCACTTTTCTCATTAAGAAGTAATCTATTTGGTTCTTAACTGACCCACTCTTAAAGGTTATCAAATGCTCCTCCCTCTTCTTATACATAGTATTGGCCACCACCAGGCCAGAAGCCAACGCAAAATCCAAGATATACTCTCCAGCCTCATTTCTGTCACCAAAATCGTATCCACCATGCACCCTTTCATAACCTAGTTTATCTATGCCTACATGGCAATTAAAATCTCCACCTATAACCAGGTTTTCTCCTACGGGTATCTCCTATAAGATCTCATCCATTTGCTCCCAAAAATTCCTCTTAGTCTGATCATCTAATCCTACTTGAGGGGCATATGCACTAATAACGTTCACTATATGCCCTCCAATAACTAGTTTAACTAACATAATCCTATCCCCTTTCCTAATAACCACCCCTACATTCTCCACAAGACCCTTGGCAATTATGATTCCTACCCCATTCCTGCGTCTATCCTTACCACTATAATACAGTTTAAAACCGGTATCCTCAATTTCCCTAACTTTCTCACCCGTCCACTTAGTTTCCTGTACGCAAGCTATACTAACTCTCCTCCTAATCATAACATCTACCAATTACATCGTCTTACCAATTAAAGTTCCTATATTCCAAGTGGCTACCCTAAACCTGTAGTCTTAGACTAACTTCTTTACCCGCGCTCGTCCAGAAAAATGCGGGAACCTTTGCCTGCTTTTCACCGCACCCAGGCATCGATGCGGCACCCCTTGCTCACTTTTCGAAACACCCAGAGGCAAGGGCAGCGCATCACTTAAGGGGAACGACCTAGCATTTAAATATCAACCTGTCTCGAAATTGAGATGTAACATTTCTTGTGTAGCATTGGGGTGTAATTATTAGAATAAATGCAAGATTAATTTCCAATTCTTTGCATACTCCTTAAAGAATAAAAATTAGCAAATAGTAAGAGTTTAGCAAGTCAAATTTGGTCCAAGTTCGTGTCCACTTAACATAACCGTAATCTTTTTTATGTGAATACGCTACAAATTTGTTTGCGTTAATGGCAATGCATGAATCAATTCATACCTCACCATAAACCGTGTTGATCCTGGATCCCCTTGCCTGCCTGCTCTACCACGGAGCTTTGAAAAAGCATAACTTTGAAATTAGAAATATGTCTAAAATGGAGAAACATGACCAAGACACAAAACAAATCATCTACTAAGAAGCATGAAAAGTTAAGCTTCAGATCACCAAGATACTTCAGTAGTTTGCATTAATGGCAATGCATTAACAGATGAGCATACAAGCCTTGAAGAGAGTGTTAAATATTATTTTAAAGGCACAAAAAAATGGAATTCCCATTATGTTACTAAACCTTGCAAATCCTTCTATGAGATCAAATTCAGAAGATACACATCCAAAGTAAACCACATTAGACTCGAAGAATTTCATATCCAAAAATTGGGCAAGGAAAGTCAAAACATTGGGAAATAACCTCAGGAGGAAAACTCCATAAAGGCCTCAACAGAAATGGAAAAAAGATAACTAGGGTGTAAGTTCCAAAAATGGACTTCTGAAAGACGCAAAGGATTTTTTTTCCAAATCCAGTAAGCGACATTTAAATACAGCTAGATGTCTAACATTCAGCCTACATCTCAAAACAAATTATAAGCTAGATTAAATTGCGCTTGCTAAAAAAGAATGGCAGCTCCAAAATGGCTGAATTCAAATGAAATGTATTGTGATGATGATGATGGTGATGATGAAGCATTCACAGAAATGCGTGAACAGTTTTTCTGTCTTGAAAAAGTTCTTAGTCAAGCAAGGACCACATCAACAAATTTACAATGTAATACCAAAACACTTGCTGTAGAAATAAAGAGCATTCTATGGCACAATAACAATGAAATATATATGCATCACAAAATTAATAATCACAACAAAGCAATTAGACAGCATGGATGCTTAAAGACTTCACAAATTCAAAAATTTCAGTTGTTCAAAAATCAAGATACAGAATTAAGCCAGTAACTTGCATACTATTAAATCAAGCATTTGTTCCTTCTTAATTGTCAGTGTAGTTAAGTTACTCACTTGGTTATCTATTCTCCGGGACTCATGCAATGATGTCCCAATCACATGAAGGCCCCCAAGCCTTTTCACTTCCAACCCTTCACTAAAACAGTGTTTTTCACAATCTTTTAGAACTGAGAGATAAGCCAGCCCTATCGAAGGACCAAGTGGGTAACTCTCAGACTGTTCATTAACAAGCTTCTCAAGCTCTTGCAACTCTGTTGACTGACCCATCTCCACAGACTCTGAAATAATCGATTTTGCTTCCTGATATGTCCAGCTCTTACCCTCACTTTTGCATACATATTTAGCTACATAATTTGTTTGAAATGAAGTTCTCATTAAATAAATAAATAAAAAAAACTAAAGAAAATTTTAAATAAATAAACAGAACAAAGGGACATGTAAAACAAAAATGATTTCAAGAATAGATCGTATTGGAAACTTTTTATTAACAGATGACTTCAAGAGTGTGATTACTGACCCATCAGTGCCATCTTAGCTAGCAAACCTAGTGATGATGGTCCCACCTTTATCTTTGATAACACCTGCGCCGAGAGATTGGTAAGGAAACTGAAAATATCTCTTTAGCAGCAAAGAGTGACCACAGGTGAGAGTCACCTTTTGTGAAATTGGCTCACCATCAACTTCAAAATCTGGAGCTTCTTTGGTCAAAAATGAAAGCAGACTGTCCTCAATAATTTCCTTTGCAAGCATCTTAGAAAAGGATAAAAGGCCATGTATGTATTAGAAGCAAATAACTATTTAACTTCTCATCATTGAAGGAATATTACAAACATGGAAATGTAAAATTATAGGAAAAATGTGAATATTTTGGATAAAACAACACATGATGCAATACGCCCAAAATTGCCTTAATGCACAAATATACCCCATTTTCTCATTGGAGGATGGACTATGGCATGAAGATAAGATTGTTCATAACATTAATCCACCAACCTTTGGGTTTCCTCCCAGGATAATGTCCGTGCCCCTGCCAGCCATATTTGTGGAAATGGTGATGGCATATTTTCGCCCTGCTTGGGCAACAGTTTCAGCCTCCCTAGCAGCATACTGAGGAGGAAATAACAAGAGCAAAATGATTTAAAAAAATACAGAAACATTTACCATATACCAACCAAACAGTTCTAACCGAAATGATAAACTATGCATCCAAATAAGGTTCTTTGCAAGATGATGTGTAACAAACCTTGGGTCGAGCATTGAGAACATTGTGAGGGACTTTCTGTTCTCTCAGCAGAGAAGACAAATATTCAGAATTTTCAACACTGCATCAAGAAAAAAGAGAGTATCGTACTTATAAATCTGATTGCTTTTGGTCATTCTGAAAATGCAATAAATAAAAATTATTAAATCGCCTGTGTATAGTCAAATGAATGAAATATGGAGATTGATGAACAACTCAAATTATAAGCTACAGATAAGCATCCTACAGTAGCTTAATAAGCTATAGGCTAATGTCCAAGCACAGAAATCCAGCAATATGATAAGTACAACATGAAAGTCTTTCTTCACATAATTATGTAACAATATATCTTATTATTGGCAACGTAATGCCTACTTGTACTTTAGAATTAAGACAGTACTTTCTTAAACTAGGAGAGGGAATCCCAAAACTAATCATGTTTAATGTATAAAGAGAAATGCTTGTATTATTGATTGATTTATATTGTTGAATAATTGAATGCTACAATGATTCTTATATATAGAAGAGTAGGTGGTAGTAGGTGGTAGATGGAGTAGGTAAAGTGGAGGTGGTAGGTGGAGTAGGTGAAGTGGAGGTGGTAGTGGTGTAGTGGGTTTAGTGGAGTAGGTGAGGTGGTAGTGGTGTAGTGGGTTAGGTTTAGTGGAGTAGGTGAGGTGGTAGTGGTGTAGTGGGTTAGGTTTAGTGGGTGAAGTAGGTGATAGGTTTTAACAGCCCCCCGCAAACTCAAGGGGGATAGGAACTAACCAACTTGAGTTTGGAGAGAGTAACAAAACAAGAAAATACATAAAAAATAAAAGAGGATAGGAGACACTGTATGGTCGTGTCAGACCGTTGTAGAAGACCGATGTAGAAGACACTGGCTCGTGTCGGACCGATGTAGAAGACAGTTTATGGGGTCATGTCGGACCGTTGTAGAAGACAGTTTACGGAGTCTTGCTGGACCCTTATAGAAACTAACCGGAATCAATGTCGGGACAGTTTACAGAGTCTTGTCGGACCCATAAAGGAGCTAACCGGAATCAATGTAGGGACAGTTTACAGAGTCTTGTCGGACCCATGAAGGAGCTAACCGGAATCAATGTCGGGACAGTTTACAGAGTCTTGTCGGACCCATGAAGGAGCTAATCGGAATCAATGTCGGGACAGTTTACAGAGTCTTGTCGGACCCTTAAAAATCGCACCCTCAAAAGGTGTGCCCAATTTTTCAAAAAAGGCGTGCCCAATCCATAAAAAGGCGTGCCATCAAAAGTTGCGCCCTCAAAAGGCGCGCCCACTTCATCAAAAGTCGTGCCCGACAGAAAGCGTCGAGCCATCAAAAGGTGAGCCGGAGACGCGGCGAGGCACGTGAGCGACAGAGCGGCGTGTCGGCCGCGTCGTCAGTGTCAATATAAACCAATGCGGAGGCGGAGGAAACCAAACCAGACTGAAACCTCTGAACTGGTCATTCTGAAACAATCTGTAAATACTCTGTATCCAACCCTTCTCGGAAACACTCAGCAACCCAAAAAACATGGCCTCATCTTCCCGTGGTCTGCTCACTCTCTTTCCCGACCTCAACGAGTCAACAGGAGAGATAACAGGTGCGGTGGCCCGTGAACCTCAACCAAACACCTCTGGTTTTGCTCCGTTGAACTTTCCGATGCGGTCGGTGGAGCAAAAAATGGCAGTGCAATCGGATGTGGCAGCCAATCAGTATACATTGAAGTCATGTGTGGAAACCATGACTGCGGTTACAAACTTGTCGAACCGACTGCAGAGTAGGGCAAATGAGGTGCAGCAGTTAAACGCCCAACTGGCTCTGCTCCAACGCATGTATAAGGATGCGCGAGCAGAGATAAGTGTGCTAAAGGCGGAAAACAAGGAGCTGAAGCGGAAGGCCACCGTTATGTTCCGATTTGGAGGGCCGCCATATGCTGCAGTGGAGGAGCAGGTAAGAGTGATCATGCCCAGTGGAGTGGGAAACACGGAGGCAACACCGGCAAGGGCCGCCCAGGACGGAGGCAAGAAGAAAAGACCGGCGGCAGAGTAGAGAAGAAAAAAACCCGCCTGTGGATGTGGTTGTTTGGGTTTTTTTTTTTTTTTTTTTTTTTTTTTTGTGGTGTAAAATGGTGATCGGGGTTGATCCCGAGATGAATAAAATATGGTTTGGTGTGCAAAACTATATGGTATGAATGGAATTTGAAAAAGATTAAAAATAATGTGAAAGAAAAATAAAGAAAGAAATAATAAAAATATATTTGAAATCAAAATGAAAGAGGGGGGAAATAAGGAAAGTGGTTTGGAGAAAATAAATAAAAATAATGGATTTTGAAATCAAACGGAGGAAAGAGAGGGGACAAGCCCATGTGAGGGAAAGAGGGGTTTAAAGAAAGTGAGGGAGTGGGTGGATTAAAAAAAAGGATTGTGGGTTTGAAAGTGGAAAGATGAGAGAGAGAGAGCTGTGTTGGGTGACATTACTGCAATTGCTTGGGCTACAGCATTGATCTCTGAGCTGTCCCATTTCAAGAAGGATAAGAATGTTGAGAAGCCTAACAAGGCTGAAAGTACAATCACCTGCAGCTTATGGATGACTTCCTGATTCAGATTTCCACTCTAAAGAACAGCCTGAGTTGGATTCGTTGGCAAAGCAGGTGCCTTCTAATCTGGAATTGTCTGTAATGGATCCACAATCTGATGCTGATTCACTATCCTTGACAAAGCTTCGATCAAGAATCTCTACATTGTTTGAGTGTATGTCTAAGGAGCCTAACATGGAAAAGATTTTGGATGACACCAGACTTGTTGTGCAGGAAACACATGATCGTCTGCATCAGCACTCCATGGGTTGTGTTTTGGAGGAAAGTCACAGTTCTGATGCCACATGTGATAGACAGGCTTGTCCTGAGGGGTCTGAAGAACCGGCAGCGAAGGAAATCTCTATGTCCAAAGATTGTAAGCCAGATGGAGCAACAGTACATACCATTAGCGAAGATTCCCCACTGGGCTCCAGTGAGAGTTCCGATCATGACAATACGGATGGGTAAAGAGATTTTGGGTTTGCGTCGGCGAGGTGGTGAAGAAGAGTGAAGGTATGTGTAGAAAATGCTAGTGGACTAGGTTGAGGTCCGGCGGGCGGCCAAGGCGAAGTTGCCGCCCGCCGGTGAAGCAAAAATACTAGGTTCTAAACCTGCTCTGATACCATGTAGAAATTTAATGTATAAAGAGAAATGCTTGTATTATTGATTGATTTATATTGTTGAATAATTGAATGCTACAATGATTCTTATATATAGAAGAGTAGGTGGTAGTAGGTGGTAGATGGAGTAGGTAAAGTGGAGGTAGTAGGTGGAGTAGGTGAAGTGGAGGTGGTAGTGGTGTAGTGGGTTTAGTGGAGTAGGTGAGGTGGTAGTGGTGTAGTGGGTTAGGTTTAGTGGAGTAGGTGAGGTGGTAGTGGTGTAGTGGGTTAGGTTTAGTGGGTGAAGTAGGTGATAGGTTTTAACAGGTCTCTTACAAATTAACCAACTTGTAACAGAGGGGAGAGCTAGTCCAAATTGTTGAGGTGAAGGATTGTATGAAGTAATTGCTTGACTTGTTGGAGAACCTTTATCCGTATTTATCAAAATTAGCATGGCAACAAATTACAAACTCCAACCCAGAAAGAACAAAGTTGCTTAATACTAATTTGCATGCACCAGTTTTAGAACATGAGTTATGTAGAACTTAGTCCAAACTATTCAGAAATACCATGATACTAGTCTAAGAGAAGTCATACAAATTAACAATCATTGCATGGAAAAAGTGTTGCTTAGTCAGGATGATGCAACCTTCGGGATTGATACACATCCCTTCCAATTAATGACAGCTAATGCATCCACAAATAAAGAGACAAGTTGACCTGACGAAACCAAGAAACAGAGACACAAAATGGGGGCTTGGAGATCCTTCTACCCTCTTTCTGAACTTAAAAGAGCCATTTATGGTATCGTACTTCCAGATGCGGAATGAACAATTATTACTTCAACAAAGCATTAGTTTTCTTACTTCCCCACAAAGGCTAGAAACTAAATCGACTAGGTAGCGGATCCTTTAGCTGTGACTCATACCAAAACGTTTGTGCCCTTTCTCCTTTCCAACTTTTGAATTTTGTCCCTCTGATCTGATTGTAAAATGGACAGAGCTATAAAGACAGCTGCTTAGTAGGCATTTTCCCATCTGCTGATAATGTGAGACATGTACAGAATATTCTGTGTGATTGTGTAATTAAACAATACAAGTGAAAATGGCATGCTATATTAAAAACTATAAAAGGAAGTGGACTTGCAGAAACACGTCCAAACTAATATAAAATACAAAAAACAACAACGCCCAATTAGTACACATTAATGTGTGTTTGGGAGGGAAAAAATTGGGTACACTTCCAAACTGATATAAAATACAAAATATAAAAAATTGAACATATACATAAACACTCACTTTCTCTGAAATGTTGGAAATGACGATAAGGCAGCTGATCAAACCAATCATGAAACCCAGTGAAGGTCATGAGGCAAGTAGTCAAATTTAAAAGAGACAGGCAGAAAAATTACCTAGTGGTACCAACTAAAACAGGACGACCTTGTCTAAACATACTCTCAACTTCTTCACGAACATGTTCCCATTTACCTCGTGCAGTCTAAGTCAGCACAGAACCAAAAGTACGTGTCAGATCAAAAGAAGAACAAATACTATAGGAAGGTAGAAATATTAATTATAATGGCCTTCAAATACTGCTCTTCTGCCGCAAAAGCTTGGATAGGTAAATCCTTGCGAATATTTGGCAGATTTGTTGGCACTTCAATAACTGGAATCTGGAACATTTTCAAGAACTCTTTCTCCTGCAACAATGAGATGGGAACATTTTTGCAAACTAATTGTGTTAGAAAGTGATCATTTAGCAAAAATATTCTTTAAAATATTTAAACACCATCTCAGAATCCACAAAGAAGTCCATACTTCAGTTTTTGCAGTCCCAGTCATCCCTGACAGCTTCGGATAGAGCTTAAATAGTGATTGATATGTGATTTGTGCCACAACAACTGAATCAGCCTAACAAGTGTAAGGATATAGCTTTGAGTACAATAAGCAAGAAAGTTTTGATGTAAAAGAAAAACTCTGTAAAGATTGAAACCTCAAGAGATACCTCAATTTTGACACCTTCTTTGGCCTCTACAGCTTGATGAATCCCCTCAGACCATCTCCTTTTCTCTTCAACTCTCCCTGTCAACTGCAGAAATGTTTTGGGGTCATTATTTTATAAAATTATTCATTTTTTTCATTTTTGATATACCCATAGTTGTTTTTTTTTTTATCACAAATTGAAATCTAAGTTCATTAAACCTGCAAAACAAGGTTATACCAGCCTCTTTGTTAATGTAAATGTAAATTTACCATCACCTACCACACACTTACCATCACCTACCACACACTCACCTACTACACTCACCTACCACCACCATCCACTACACCTACATCTATATAAGGAACCATTTGTAATAGATAGAGATGAATCAAAACATCAATAAATAATATACATCAATTTATTTTACATGGTATCAGAGTAAGGTTAAAGATCTTGGTGTTCTTCGCCTTCCGGCGGGCGGCAACCTTGCCTTGACCGCCTGTCGGATCTCAACCAATTCAAACCTCAACCTAGTCCGCTAAGATTTTTTTTTTTACACATACCTCGCCAAAGCAAAGCCTCCGTGCCCTCCGCAAGAAGAACACTCACATCGCCACCCTCTCCGAGCTCGCCGCCGTCATCTCGCTAATCGCCTCCGTCATCTACCTCCTCGGCTTCTTCGGCATCAACTTCGTCCCGTCCCTCCTTTCTCAGCACCTACAATAAGCAGAGGAGGATCTCAGAGGGTTTGGTCATGGCTTCGAAGCGAATCTTGGAAGAGCTCAAGGATCTCCAGACAGATCCTCCTACCTCTTGCAGCGCAGGCCCAGTTGCTGAAGACATGTTTCATTGGCAAGCAACAATTATGGGTCCTCCAGACCGTCCTTATGCTGGCGGAGTTTTTCTAGTTACTATTCATTTCCCTCCGGACTATCCATTTAAGCCACCTAAGGTTGCATTCAGGGCAAAGGTTTTTCACCCTAACATCCACAGCAATGGCAGCATTTGTCTTGATATTTTGCAGGAACAGTGGAGCCCTGCACTTACCATTTCCAAGGTGTACATGCACTCAACCCATCCACCGCCCCAATTGTTTTTTTTTTTTTTTTATTATAAAGCTTGATTCCTTGTTCCCCACTTTCGTTCTTTTATATATATATATATATCTCTTTTTTATTATCTTCTATTCAAAACACTATTTTGAATCCACCACTATATATCTGTTTTTTTTTTTGCATCCCCCGCCCACTCACTCTCTCTCCTCACTTTTATATATATATATATATCTTTTTTATTATCTTCTCTTCAAAAAAAAAAAAAAAAACAAAAAAACAAAAAAACAAAAAAACAAAAAAAAAAAAAACAAAACAACACCACAAAATAACACCAACCACATTCCACAACCTTGTCATTTTATTCATATCAGGGGATCAACCCCGATCACACTTTTACATACAAAAAAAAAAAAAAAAAAAAAAAACAAACAAACAACCACATTCACAGGTGGGATTTTTCTTCTCTACTCTGCCGCCGGTCTTTTCTTCTTGCCTCCGTCTCGGGCGGCCCTTGCCGGTGTTGCCTCCGTGTTTCCCACTCCACTGGGCATGATCACTACTCCCTGCTCCTCCACTGCAGCATATGGCGGCCCTCCAAATCGGAACATTACGGTGGCCTTCCGCTTCAGCTCCTTGTTTTCTGCCTTTAGCACGCTTATCTCTGCTCGCGCATCCTTATACATGCGTTGGAACAGAGCCAGCTGGGAGTTTAACTGCTGCACCTCATTTGCCCTACTCTGCAGCCGGTTCGACAAGTTTGTAACCGCAGTCATGGTTTCCACACATGACTTCAAAGTATACTGATTAGCCTCCACATCCGACTGCACTGCCATTTTTTGCTCCACAGACCGCATCGGAAAGTTCAATGGAGCAAACCCTGGGGTGCTTGGTTGAGGTTCACAGGCCACCGCACCAGTTCTCTCTCCTGTGGACTCGTTGAGATCGGGAAAGAGAGTGAGCAGCCCACGGGAAGACGAGGCCATTTTCTGCGCAACAGAGTGTTACAGACTATCTCTCTCAGCAAAACGAAGAATTTTTCAGAGGTTTCTCTCAGTTTTAGCAGACGACCTCTCTTTCTCAGCAAAACGAAGAATTTTTCAGAGGTTTCTCTCAGTTTTTCCGTCTCAGTTTCTGCCTCCTCCGCTTCAGTTTATAAAGACGATGACACAGAGGCAGCCACGCGCATCGCGCGCCTCTTGACGCCAGACGACAAACGGGCGCGCCAGCCAAGGCACTCACGTGCCTCGCCATCATATCTGGCATGCCTTTTGATGGCACGCCTTTTGATGGCACACCTTTTGAGGGCACGACTTTTGAGGGCTCGATATCTACATCCATGTATATTTTTTGGGCAGCCTATATACACACTCATACAGTGTCTTCTACACCGGTCAGCTTTATCAATCCCTTTGTTTCAACCTCAAATAGGTTTCTATCTTCACACCTATTTGAGTTTGAGGGGGGGTTATACACACCACAACCTGCTACAACGGTCCGACATGACCCCATAAACTGTCCCGACATTGATTCCGGTCAGCTGCTACATCGGTCCGACATGACCCCGTAAACTGTCTGCTACAACGGTCCGACATGACTCCGTAAACTGTCTTCTACACCGGTCCGACATGACCCCGTAAACTGTCCTGCTACATCGGTCCGACATGACCCCGTAAACTGTCTTCTACATCGGTCCGACATGACCCCATAAACTGTCTTCTACATCGGTCTGACACGACCACACAGTGTCTGCTACAAACGGTCCGACATGACCCCGTAAACTGTCTGCTACAATGGTCCGATATGACCCCGTAAACTGTCTTCTACATCGGTCCGACATGACCCCATAAACTGTCTTCTACATCGGTCTGACACGACCACACAGTGTCTGCTACAAACGGTCTGACATGACCCCGTAAACTGTCTGCTACAACGGTCCGACATGACCCTATAAACTGTCTGCTACATCGGTTTGACACGATCATACCGTGTCTCCTATCCTGTTTTATTTATCAGTTTATTTTTCTGTTTTGTGACTCTCTCCAAACTCAAGTTGGCTAGTACCTATCCTCCTTGAGTTTGAAGGGGGCTGTTAATGTAAATGTAAATTTACCATCACCTACCACACACTTACCATCACCTACCACACACTCACCTACTACACTCACCTACCACCACCATCCACTACACCTACATCTATATAAGGAACCATTTGTAATAGATAGAGATGAATCAAAACATCAATAAATAATATACATCAATTTATTTTACACTCTTCATCAGCATCAACATCATTGTAAATTTTTTACCAAGCTTATTTTAATTGCTTGTTCAAGCAAAAATGTTCCTATATTTGACAAGAAATAATAAACTAAAACATAGTACTTTAGATAGCAAGTGTGTTTAAGCAAGGATTGAGGATCCTGCAACAAACTAAACCTCAACTTGCAAAATATACCTAAAAATTACTTAAATTTATATGATGTGCCAACAATGTTCACGTACCAATTCCAGTTGAACACCACCTAGCTCAAGCTCGGCTTATTATCGAAACAAACTTCCGAGTTGCAATCGAAATTGACTCAACTAAATTAATGAACAAGCTTAAGCAAGCTTCAACCCAGCAAAACTCAAGCTGCTCGCAAGCAGCTCAGTTCCTTTAACAGCCCTAACTGGAGATTGTTCCTAATCACTAAGGTCGAAGGCTTAAGGCACCGCATACACCAACCTCAGCCAGCATGGCCCAAAAACCCACAGAACAAGATTAAGAGTATAGAATAGAGGGTGACGCAGGTGGAGACAAATGAGTGTCTGAATAGATGACATGCCACCACATGAGACTAAAATGGCGGCACAAGGGTGTGAAATGGAGACATCCTGATGTTAATGCGGCATGCCACATGGAGAGTGGGACCCATGTAGTCAAAGGATGTTTCAACCATCTTTGACCAGTTGATTTATTGCCAGCCAACTAGAGTAAAATAATTTCCCTGCATAATTAATATAACTTCCATGTAAAAGTAGTGGTCTGGTGATCAAGTCCGCAATCTAGAATGTAAGCTCCTTTGGACAGCAATAAAACACCAGCCTTTCTGATACTATTTGTTTCTTTATCCAACTCTCTGACCATGATTTTGATATTATATTTGAGCTGCAATTATGATCCACAAGGAAAGATTCTAGTCATAGAAGGGGCAGAATTTATATACGGACTCACGGGAGTCTCTAAGTGCTCAGGCATTGAATCAATATTAGATTGGATGGGAAATTGGCTTTTTTTTTATAGAAAAAGTGCAAAAAGAAATTCTTTTTTTTCAAAAAACCCCTAGTCAGGTAAAGAATATAATAGATTGCCTCCCAACTGTTTCAAAGAGACAATAGCGAGACCGTATAAATTAGATCAAATGGGAAATAGAGGTATGGAATAGATAGTGATCTACCTTTTTCTGCATTCACTCACACTGAATTTCCCACGCCCTTCAAAATATCCACTATTGAAGAGAATCCACAAAAATGAAATCCATTACTCCCTTTCTTTAATAGCTTGATATACATTGTTGGACCCATTTCCTAGCAGCTTAGGCATTTGAGAAAATTGTTAACTTAATATAGTATCAAAGCTCTGGTTAAGAGAGGTCTTGGGTTCAAGTCTCTCCATTAGTATTTTGTATTATGTCCCCATTTGGTTTCTTCTTCTCTGTTTAGTTGATTGTTTCTCTTTTTGTTTGGTTCTTTGTTTGTCTCTCCATGTGCAAGACGGGGTTGCACATGAGGGAGGGTGTTAGGTAGCTTGATATACATTGTCGGTCCCATATCCTAACACTTTAGGTTTTTGAGAAAATTGGTAACGAAACACCTTTTACACATTGAAACTAAGATTCCCTTTTGAGTAACCAATCGTATTAGTCATGATTGAAACCTGACTAGGCAAAAACCCATAGGGCAAAGACTATCCTTTTCCAATACCATTCCTCCATTACCATGAAATAATCAATGACATAGAGGGTACAGCTATGAGAGCTTCACAATCTGGTAGGAAGATTGCTTTGTTCAAATTAACTGAACTCCCAAAGATGATGATCAAGGCTTTGAAATCTCAGAGGGATAGGGGTTCTTTGGGCAGTCTAAGAGGGGATTCGAGTATATGTAGTTTTGAAGCCTGCTGAATAGGGAACAGTTTCATAGAGATGAGGATGTCTGGTTTGAGAGGAAAGGGCATGATAAGCATAGCAGAGTCTGATTTTGAAGAAAGATAGGCTGGTTTTCCAAGGGTGTTGAGGGATTTTGATCTGGGTGAGTAGCCAAGAAAGAAGAGTTAAAGAGTCAAATGATATTGTTTCTGCAAGAGGTGAAAATATAGCAGTGGCCAAACGCAACGGTGGATCCATAAATTTTGCAATGAGGGGGCCAATATATATTTATATAGATTTTAAAGGGGCCAAAGTAAAATTACATAAATTTTGAGGTGGTCTTCACCTCTGCTAAGAGTGTGGTGGCTTATTTGGGTCGATGTTTAGTGGGTCGTCTGGGCAACACTTCCTTCTAACTTTCTTCATATTAACAAAACATACTTTGTTTAAACAGAAAATATTAGCCATTGTCAAGTATATGCTACTCTGACAATGTTTTGCAGAATGGAAAGTAAAATCACACATGAATATACAGATGCAAATACAAAGCAATAAAGTAATACATGATTAAAGCAATAGGGAAGTGATAACAATATAAAATGCACATAATACCTCATTGATAATGAGAGCCTTCCCATTTCTAACAATATATTGGACATCCCGCCGATAGAACTCTTTAGCCTTCAAAGCATTCATAACAAATCTGCAATATTTCAATGCCAACTACAAAGTTGAAAATTTGAAGAAGGAAGAATAGTGTCTAAAAACTATATTGACTTAATCCACTTAACCTGTCTATGGATGGTCAACCGAACAAATTAAGTTTAAGAGTAGTTTGAGATAGCCCAAACGATAGAGACAAAAACAATAATGAGGAGGAGGAGGAGGAGGAGTTTTAAGTAACACAGCCCACCTCAACATTTCCAATTTCCTGTATTTTCATAATCGTAGTGCCCCTAGTAATTCTCGTTTTTTTTAGTTACCTTCTTAATAGAAGGAACATTATATATATATATATGAAAGAAAACTGCAGCATAAATGTTGACCAGCTTCATCACTTCTGTCACCAGACTCACCACTAAAAATAGTATTGCTAAATGACAACAATAGCAGGGAAAGCCATATTCACCTAGCCCAAGGATCATTTTCATCCCACAGATCATGTGTTTCTAGAGCCATCTCAGCCAGTGCAATCCCTTCTTCAGTCAACTCCACTGAATTATCCTTGAGCTCCACAGTGTAATGCTGTTAACATAATTGACAAATTAAAGCAGATTAGTCTCATTACATAAAATAATGTTTAACAGAATAACTGTGCAATAGATTACAGAACAGTTGAAACAACAGAATGAAGAAAATTGCACTCACAAGGTTCCGTACAAGCAGCTCAGCAACTTTTGCAGCAACTGGATATCGTGCAGCATCTTTACTTGCCTTTTATATGGTAGGAAAAGTCACAATAGCATCCAAACAGATATCACTAGTAGTTCAAAAAAATTGCAAATTACCTCGCCACTTATCAATAGAGGATTTCTCCCTTCATCAATGAGGACTGAATCAACTTCATCAACTATTGCAAAATTAAATGGCTTGGGCCTGTTGTTTGCCACACTAGTTAGTTCAAATAAACAACTACATGGACAAACTCCACAGGGTTCAGAATAGTTCAATGTAAGACTAAATACAAAATTCGCAAAAGATTTGAATATTTACCATCTCATCACAAGTTGTTCGCTGCTTCCAGAAAGATTATCTCGGAGATAATCAAAACCTAGTTCCTTAGGCAATTAACACAACAGAAAGAAACAAAACAGGAGATGCAGTGTTGATGAGTTAACAACAACCACACAAGTGAATGTCAACAAAGCTGCCAAGCAAGTATCACCTATGAAGCATGGACACCTCTCCGGAGGTCGTGTACAGGAGTCAGACACGTGTTGGACATGGACACATGCTGAAAAAGCTCAGGACACGTGTCGGACACGTAGGGACACTTTGTACACGCTTTGGACACGTTGGAACACGCTAAGGACATGCAAGTGACATGCTAGGGACACACTAAGTGCTATTTTTTTTCAAAAAAAAACTATAATTTTTAATTTTTTTTTTTAAAACTAAAATAGCATACTGAGATAAATTTGCTAAAATTAAATATTTGACATAAAATACATATTAAATATTTAAAAATATACATACGATAAAAATATAAAGATATATGTTTTGAACGTGCCCCCAACGTGTTGTGTCCTGCATTTTTTGAAAATTTACATGTCCATGTGTCCATGTCGTGTCACGTGGTGTCCGTGCTTCTTAAAGTATCACAAATCCAATTGCAAATACTAGCATCAAAAAATCAACCAGGGGGGAATTACAACATGACATTGAATCCGACTTACCGAATTATTGGTGTAAGTAATATCGCATTTGTAGTTAAATCTCCTTTCTTCAGCTTTCATCCCCCTCTAAAAGTTGAAAGAGTCAAAGATTGAGGATATAAAAAAGATGCAATACTAAATTTGTTTAATTAGTAATGACACTACGTGAAGTCAGCCTCAGGACCTCATGTCCCAGAATTACATCATTAGAAAGAAAGTTCTAATCTAGGGTTGTCAATGGATCAGATCCAGATCCGGTTTTGACCTGATTTGGTATGATTTTGTGGCAAATCACCTGATTTGGTATGATTTTGTGGCAAATCATGATCCATCCTTTGAAATGTAAATCCAATTATAATCTGATTGAACTCAATTCTATGAAGATTTGATCCAACAAATATGCTATTTTGATTTTTTTTAAACATTATACAAGTAACATTGAAATATGTATCAAGACCAAAGTTTTAAAAGGCATTACTAAGGCTTGCCTCAATGCTTGCCTCGCCTCAAGGCTAAGGTAAAATGCATCAAGGCCTTGATTTTTAGGATTTACTCCCCAAAGGCTTACGCATAACAGCTTGAGACACACGCCTTAGGTGCGCCTTGTATGCCTTTTACACATAAGCATATGAGAAGTATGCATATGAAGAGGTTACCTTAGGCTTTTATTAAACTTAGTAGGTGTTTGGGAAATTGCTATTTTAATATGCTATTTTAGTAGGTTAAAATTTTTGTGTTTGGGAAGATGATTGGATTTTTTTGTAGTTGGATGTAATGTTTGTGAGAAAAAAAGTGAAATGATTATGGGTTTGATGTGACATTTTATCTAAATAGCTATTTTAGCCTATTTTGTCTTTTTGTGAATTTTAGCCTAAATTAGGCTAAAATCTCACTTCCCAAACACCCCTTTAATTTAGTAGATTGTTTAAACATAAAAAAGCAAAAAATAAAAAGAACTCCATTTTGCAACTGTATTCTAAAAAATAAAAAAAATAAAAAAAGTAAATGACCAATCAAGAAAAAACACAATTAATTCTCAAGTGAGAAGCTCGATTACTAAAACTAAATTTCAATTTTTGCATTGAAATATTTAACGACTTAAGGAGAAAAGTGTTTACACTTTTACATTTATTTATTTTTACTATTTTAAAATATTTAAATTATTCACTAAATATTAAAATTTAAAATTCAAAATGTTTACGCCTCACCTCATGAGGGGTAAAATGCCTCGAGTTACGCATTTGACTTTAAAAACTTTGATCAAGACCTTAATTTCAATAGGGCAAAATTCATTTTATTCCCTGCGATTTGAGGCTAGAGCACTTTACCTCCTTATGATTCAAATATAGCAAGAAAGCCCCCCATGTGGTTTGGACCAAAGTGCAATTATTAACACCGTTAACTATATATGTGAAATGACTGTAATACCTTCAAATTCTATACCTTTTTTGTTATTTTCTTTCTCTCATCTCTCATACACATAAT
The DNA here is from genome assembly GCF_055761805.1 of Camellia sinensis. Taxonomy (NCBI): domain Eukaryota; kingdom Viridiplantae; phylum Streptophyta; class Magnoliopsida; order Ericales; family Theaceae; genus Camellia; species Camellia sinensis. The sequence goes on from NC_138963.1 coordinate 151,262,199, forward strand.
TTATAATGTCTAATGTCTAACATTAATTCAATTAAATCACAATTACTTATAAATTCTTAATTATTTATTGTAATTCTTAACTTTTTTTATCTAATTTTAATTTAATTATGTTTCAAAACTCAATTAATCTTAAATTCTTAATTATTTACTATAATTCCTAACATGTTAATCTAATTTTAATTTAATTATATTTTAAATTAATTCTTAATTATTATTTATTATATATTTTTATTTAATTATATTTTATATTTTAGATCAATCCTTAATTATATTATATTTAATTTAATTAACATTTTAATCTAATTTAAGGTTTGGAGAACATAAGGGTAAAATTGTCTTTTTGTGTATTAATTTTACTTTAGTTTTCAGAAAACCAAATTCATTCTCAAAAATAGTATGTGTGATACACCTTCCGTTAGTTTGGACGGAAAACAATGACACTTTGAACCATAAAAGGTAAAGTGCTCCAGTCCCAAACCACGAGAGATAAAATGAATTTAACCCATTTCAATATTTGTCTCAGATTGGATCGAAGTCAGATTTGCAGATACTTCATTAGAAAACCAAACTTGGTCATAATTATATAGGATCAATTGAATTCGGATTCAAAATCCAATGTCAGTATATGCATATATGTGTTGCTATATGTGTTTCTAATCCAACCTGTTGACAACCCTATTCTAGTCCAACAAAAGCACCCAGAGGCAGGAGGGGGAGGGAGAACATAATTTGCAATTTTCAGTTAAGACCCACAGAAAATTACTTGGATAAGACCCACGGAAAGACCTAGGAAACGATGAACACGACCCATCCACTCAGCATCTCGTTGAGCTAGGTAATCATTAACAGTTACCACTGTAAAGGAAAAAAATAAATCAGCAAACACAATCGCTGGATTAAACAATAAATGGCATCCTTCGTTACAACATGCCTCAAAGTAATACATGATAAACAAAACATCTTTACATCAAAAGGGAAAACCCGTGAATGGGCTAAGTGGACAAAAAACAAGGCAAAACACAATTCAAACACCAAAGAGTAAAGAAAAAATCAACAATGGATCAACAATTCGCACTTCCAAGAAACATGTTACATGTTAAAACATATGAAACATGTTACAAGGTTAAAAAATAAATAATAAAACAAAAAACTTGAGATCTAATGATAAAAGAAAAATAATGTCGATTTATAGTTACTAATTCCTCCTTTAGACTTTGGGAATTAATATTATGTTACATTTTTTTATTATATTTGAGCGAAATATTCATATATGTGGGACATAACAAATATATAAAACTATATATTTTGCATATGTAACCCACATATCATGTCTTGCATTTTTTTAGAATTGTCATTGTTGTAATAGTCATATGTTATTATGTTATTATTTTATTAGTTGAGGGTACTATGGTCATATTGTAATATGACCATAGTATGGTACTATTACTGCTGGAGTAGGGTTAGAGAGGATACTATGGTCATATTGTAATATTGCTGCTGGAGTAGGGTTGATTTTCACAAGTCTAAACCAATTAATCAATCCATCTTCTCTTCTCTCTCTTCCTCTCTAACCCTAACCCTAATATTCAACTTGTGCATTCTAACTTGGTATCAGAGCAGAGTTACTGCCTTCTTGAGTGTTCATCAGAATCTAGAGATCATTGCGAGGTGACAGCAATGTGCTGATGTCATCATTCATACGATGACATCAGCGTGACATCATCATCCGTACAGACAAGTTGGGCTCTCAAGGATAGATTCTTCCTTCTAAGTTCAATGGTGATTTTTGTGGAATTTTTTGGAGCCATTTGATGTAAGTTTTGTATTTTTGAATGATTTTCGAATATTTTTTGTGAAAAATCGAAAATGCTGTTTCTACTCTACTTGTGCGAGTTCTACCTAGTGGGCTCATCTCTATAGGGGCTGAAAATCATCAAGGGGGTCTTCCTTGAGGTTTGTTTTGAGATTTGGTACTGTTTTGTTGGATTTTTGGTACTTTTTTGCCTCCTTCCCTATTCGGCATCTCTGGGTTTGGTCACAGACTTCTCTGTTTGGTGTTTTCTACTGTTATTTGGCTGCTTTGGCTGTGTTATTTGGCTGTTTTCTGCTGGTTTGGTCACTAACTTCTCTTACTTTAGCTGTGTTGCTATCATAGGTTTTATCTCTTATTTTGGCTGTGTTCCTGTTCCATTTTTTTTTTTTTTTTTTTTGGGCTGCTGTGTGTTTTCCATGGCAAAAACCAAACCTCCTGTGGTTAAAGATGATGAGTTGCCTAGAGTCTATTACTACCAAGAAACTTAATGGCTTAAATTATCTGGCTTGGGCTCATGCCGTTAAAATCTTTTTGCGGGGGTAAGAAAAAATCCCGTTTTCTTACTGAACTTCCTCCTGCTATTGATGGGATGGCTCTGGCATAGTGAGGAGGACTCTTGTGTTATGGGATGACTAGTGTGGAATTTTGTGGAACTTCCTCCTGCTATTGTGGAATTTTGTGTAGTGAGGACTCTTGTGTTATGGGATGGCTCTGGCATAGCTTGGAACCTCATGTTGCTACTACTGTGGAATTTTGGGACACCTCGAAGGAAATTTGGGACTCCCTTGTTAAGTCATTTTCAAATCAAAGTAGTGTCTCCTGGGTCTATGAGTTATATGAGCAAATTTTTGCTACTCGATAATCTGGCCGTTCTCTTTCGGATTATTACAGTGGCCTTAAGAATTTGTGAGATCAGTTATTACAACATAGACCTTTTACTACTGATTTAGCATAACAAAAGCGGAATTGGGAGGAGTTTATGATGGCCTCTTTACTTGTGGGCTTAGATTCTGATTTACAGGATTTCAAAGATCAGATCCTTGCTAGTGAGACGTTACCTTCCGTTGCTAATGCCCAAAGTTCTGAAAAGCGGTTGCGGTCGCCGTAACAGTGGCGGTGACGCATTTGCGGTTGCGGGGTGTAAAGGTCGTAGTGTAACGGTTGCAGTAACCGGAACCATCAAAAACTTACCGATACACATATTTTTTTTCCATGATCATATTTATTAGGTTTAAAATAATTATTGATCAATTTTTGTAAATTTTTAAGTATGATCCAATATATTTCGTATTTTTAAATCACCATAAACTGAGTTTGTTACATTTTATTTTAATAATTAATGACTTTATATTGTACAAAAAATCAATCACTAACCATAATATATAAGATAAACAATGACAAAAGTAAGAGAATAAATAAGAGCCTAAATATATATATATATATATATATTTTACCCAAGCCAAATAGATAATGACCACACTTATTATTATTATTATTATTATTATTATTATTATCAAACAATATATAGGTAGACACACACAAACAAAATGGTTGAGTGATAGCAGCTGAATAGAATAACATAGGTCTTACAACTTCAACAAATCAATAACATGTTTTTCATCTTCCCTCTTTTCTCTCTCTATCTCTGGCTCCTCCATCTTCTCTCTTCTCTCTATCCCTCTTCCCCTTATTTTTAGCTTTTTTTTTTTGTGTTTTTTCGAAAGAAGCAATTCGGAACTATTACGTAACGGTGCGTAACAGGCCGTTACGGCACCGTTACAACCGCTATGGCAGCCGTTACGGCCGACACACCTGTGAATCTCAATCAAACTGCAAAAGCTGTCGTAACGGGTGGCGGTAACCACCACAATCGTTACGTAACGGTGTTACCTAACGGTTGCGGCCGCTTTTTAAAACCTTGCTAATGCCTATTCTCGGCCATTGCACTATTCTTTGGGACAGGGTTCGCCTTCATCTGGTTCCGCTTCTCAAACTTTAGCCTCTTCTACTTTGATCTCTAGTAGTGGCGACTGTGGGTCCCGTGGAAGTTTTCAGGGCCACTCTAGTCATGGTGGCTCGCATCCTAGTTTTCGTGGTTTTCGCGGTGGTCGTTCTTCTCATGGTTCTCATCGTGGTGGTGGGCATGGACATGGTTCTGCATCCCGTGGTGATCGGAAGTGTACTCAGTGTGGTTCCTTGGGTCATTTTGAGTGTTGGCGAAAGTATGGTAAACCTTATCATATAAATCAGGTTATGAATGCTCCATCCTCTCAGTCAACACATTTTCCCTCTGGCACATTTGCTTTCCCAGTTGATTCTCATGACGCACTCACTACTCAAATTAGCGAGCTTACTGAACTAGTCCAGTCTCTTCGTACTGCTATCCCTTCATCCTCCACAGCTACAATGGTTGGTTCAGGTAATCTTGCCTATGTGGCTCAATCTCCACAACCTTTGCTCATAGACTCTAATGCTAGTTCCTATATCTCCGATAATTCATCTCTTTTCCATACTCTTCATCTTGTTACACATAATATTATACTGGCTGATGGATCCTCCCGACCTATTAGTGGCAAAGGTATTCTTCAACCCACTCCATCCCTCTCCTTAACCTCTAGTCTTTATGTTCCTACTTTTCATTTAATTTACTTTCTACTAGTCAATTGACTGAAGCTCTTCACTATTCCATAACATTTTCTCCCATTTCGTGTGTTTTGCAGGACCCCCAGACCAAGAGATGATTGGTTTAGGGCGTGAGAAGGATGGCTTATATTTTTCGGACACTGATAACCCATCTTGTTCTACTTCTATTGTTTTGAGTGCTACCATGTCTCCTCTGCAATGGCATTTTCACTTGGGTCATCCGTCTTTAACCAAGCTTAAGGTAGCCATTCCTGGCTTGAGTCATGTGTCTAAACTTGAGTGTGATGTTTGTCAACTTGGCAAGCACCACCGTAGTTCCTTTCCTAGTCGTAGTGTTAGTCGTGTGTCCGCGTCTTTTGATGTAATCCATACAGACATATGGGGTCCATCTCGGACTCCCACTGTTAATGACTTTCTTTATTTTGTTATTTTTGTAAATGATTACTCTCGGATGACTTGGTTATTTTTACCAAAGCAGCGGTCTAAATTACCCCAAATAATTTCTAAGTTTGATAATAAAATCTTTACTCAGTTTGGGAAATGTATTAAAATATTCCGATCTGATAATGTCTTAGAATATATGCAGTCTACTATAGATCTTTTTGTGCTAATTGCGGTATTATTCATCAGACTAGTTATGTTCAAACATCACCCCAAAATGGTGTTGCTGAGCAGAAACACCATCATTTGTTAGATGTTGCTCGCACATTGTTGTTTAACATGGACGTTCCCAAACAGTTTTGGGGTGATGCTGTGCTCACTGCTTGCTCTCTTATTAACTGCATGCCCTCGGTTGTGTTACAAGACCAGTCTCCCTTCTCTCAGTTATACCCTGATTGTTCCCCGTTTCCTCTTTCTCCTCGCATTTTTGGTTGTGTGGCTTTTGTCCATGTCCTTGATCCGGGCCTGGATAAGTTATCTCCTCATGCTCGTATGTGTTTTTAGGTTATTCTCGTACTCAAAAAAGTTACCGGTGTTATCACCCTAAGTCGCGTCAATTCTTTATCAGTGCTAATGTAACCTCTTTTGAGTCCACCCCGTTTTTTTCTTCATATGGTCAACAGTTGTCAATCGATCTTATATCTTGTCGTAAGGGGGAGCCAACTTCTTCCACGCCTTCTCTTCCAATGCCTTATGTCTCCTCATCCTCTATTTCACCCTCCACCAGTGTAGATCCCCCTTCTTCACCTCCATCACCTCTCCAAGTTTATCAGCGGCCCCAAAATCCTCGTCTTATTTCTTATGGTCCGAACAGTTCATCTTCTTTGTCAGAGGCTCATGGCCCTCCTACCATTCTGGACTCTGATAATCTTCCCATTGCTTTGCACCGAAGTAAACGTGCTTGCACCCAACATCCCTTTGCCCATTTTGTTTCTTATGATCGTCTTTTCACTAGTCTTCACTCTTATGCTTGTAGCTTATCTTGTGTTTCCGTTCCATCTTCCTATGAGCAGGCTATGTCCATGTCGGATTGGAAGCATGCTATGGATGAGGAAATGAGTGATCTTCATCAGAATCAGACTTGGGAACTTACTCCATTGCCTTATGGGAAACCTAGTGTTGGTTGTCGTTAGATTTATATTGTCAAGTATCTTCCTGATGGTACTGTTGAGCGGCTTAAGGCCCACTTAGTGGCCAAAGGCTACACACAAACTTATGATGTTGATTATCTGGAGACTTTCTCCCCTGTGGCTCGCCTTAACTCTGTTCGGATTCTCCTCTCTGTTGCCATTAGTCAGTCTTGGCCTTGATATCAACTTGATATAAAGAATGCCTTTCTTCATAGCGATCTCCAAGAGTAGGTCTATATGGATCAACCACCTGGCTATGTTGTTCCCGGAAGTGAGCATATGGTATGTCAATTGCGGAAGGCCTTGTATGGTCTCAAGCAATCTCCACGTGCTTGGTTTGATCGCTTCAATGCAGTTGTGCTTTCATATGGGTTCCACCGTTCCACTTCTGATCATTCGGTTTTTGTTCACCACTTGTATACTGGGAGTACTGTTCTCATTTTCTATGTGGATGACATCATCATTTCTGGTAGTGACTCCCCCAGTATTGCTAATTTAAAATGCTCTTTAGGTCAGCACTTTCACACCAAGGACTTGGGTCATCTTCACTATTTTCTTGGGATGGAGGTTGCTCGGTCTTCTCGGGGGTTGTTTCTTTCGCAACACAAGTATGTGCTTGATCTTCTCCCTGAGACTAGCCTCTTAGGTACTCATCTGAGTGATACTCCCATGGTCTCCTGTGTTAAATTGGATGGTGATACTGGGGACTTATTTCCTGATATTGGCCGTTATTGTCGTTTAGTTAGGAAATTGATTTATCTCACTGTCACTCGTCCTGATATTACATATGCTGTCAGTGTGGTTAGTCAGTTTATGCATACTTCTCGTAACCCTCATTTTGAGCTGTTTGTCGTGTCTTGCGTTATCTAAAGAGTGCCCCAAGTCGTGGTCTACTTTATCGTCCTTCCTTGTCTATCACTGGTTGTAGTGATGCTGATTAGGCTGACAGTCAAACTAATCGATGTTCTGCCACGGACTATTGCACCTTCGTTGGCAGTAATCTTGTTGCTTGGCGTAGCAAGAAGCATACAGTTGTTGCTTGTTCGAGTGCCGAGGCTGAGTACCGTGCCATGGCCCATACCGCTTCTGAGATATTGTGAGTTCAATCTCTTCTACAAAATTTTGATATTCTTGTTCCCACTCCTATGAGTATGTGTTTTGATAATCAGACTGCTATCTTTATTGCCAATAATCCAGTATTTCATGAACGTACGAAGCATATTGAAATTGATTGTTATTTTATTCGTGACCTCTTACTGAGAAAGCAACTTGTGACTCTTTTTGTTCGTTCTAAAGATCAATTGGGTGATATCCTCACCAAACCCTTGGCTCGGTCTTCCTTTCATCACTTATCTACCAAGCTAGGCATGTTTAATCTCTATGCTCCAGCTTGAGGGGGAGTGTTAGAATAGTTATATGTTATTATGTTATTATTTTATTAGTTCAGGGTATTATGGTCATATTTTAATATGTCTTCATAGAAATATATACTGTTGGAGTAGGGTTGATTTTCACAACTCTAAACCAATTAGTCAAACCATCTTCTCCTCTCTCCCTTCCTCTCTAACCCTAACCCTAATATTTAACTTGTGCATTCTAACTGTCATGTTAGTGTATTTGTGTCGGGTTGTGTGTCCATGCTTCCTAGGTTGCTACAAAGGCCTTCTTTTCAGTCTTCGATTTTGTGTAATTTGCGTGACCCTCCAGCTGCCGCTGTAATATAAATTATTTACTTATGACATATATGCATTATTTTATATACATATGATTATAAGAAAAGTGTACAGCGTTAGTTTGACCCAATCTTTTTTTTTTTTTTTTTTGTGATTTGCAACTCATCCATTTATTCCCATACTTCATGGCTTCAATTCAAACCAAATTTAAAGATTAATCTGATTATCTTATGTGTACTGCTTTCTAAGGAATCATGCTGATTGATGAATAAATTGCTGAACTATATTTACCTACAAGTGAATCCAAATTTCGTGTTCTATGAAAAACTTGAGGAAGCATTTTGGTTTAAAATGTTAAGAGGACAACAAGCAGTTGGAAGGAATGATGTCTTTCCCATTTTTATCACTTTGCTCTTGTTTTTTCTGGCAGATTCATAAGCAGAACTAGGTGTTTACTGTTCTTTCCACCATGTTTTCCAGGAAATAAAGGTAGATGGATTGTTAACTTATGACTATTATCCACTTAAGAGGATTCACAATACAATGGATGCAGGCTACTGAAAAAGGTTCCAGTGCCATCAAATAGGCTTGTACGCCAAGATTGTCTGAAGTCACAACCAACTTAAACATGAGTTCTCCATTAGAAACTGACTACCAGTTAAACAGGCTTAAATAGGTAAGTTAAGAACATAATCTTAATTACTGAATTTTAACTTCTGATAATTTCTGAAGAAAAAACAAAACAAAACAAAACAACACAGCACAAAACAAAAAACCCAAATTGTAATATAATTATTACAATTAAGCTTCCAAAACAAAACAATAATACAATGTTAGCAATAACCACATCAGGAGAACTTACCATGAACACCCTCCCCAGTGAGGGCATTAAGATATGCAGCTAATGTTGAAACCAGTGTTTTTCCCTCACCCGTCTTCATTTCAGCAATTGACCCATCATGAAGCACCGCCCCACCAATGATCTATCACTCAAATTTGCATGATATTTCAGACACAATTTCTAGGTTTAGTAAATTAAAGACAATTAACAACAGAGATAGAGAACATGAGAGAGAGACCTGGACATCAAAATGACGCATTCCAAGCTTCCTTCTCGCAGCTTCTCGAACAACAGCAAATGCCTCTGACAATCAAAAAAAAAGAATCAAATTTTAAATATTTTGTTTAAAATAATTGAACATTGATGACGGAAGCATAAGAGGTGATAGTTCTTCAAACCAGCTTGAATGTCTGCAACTGTCTCTCCATGTTTCAACCGGTGTCGAAACTCAATTGTTTTTGTAGTCAACTAGAAACCAAAAACCCAACAAAAAAGAAAAAACATTAACAAACAATCCACAAACAAAACCACCATAACTATTCATACAACCAATTCAACAAACCCACAAACCTGTTCATCAGACAGTCCCTGAATATGCGGTTCCAAGGCATTAACAGAGTTCACGAGTCGATAATAATCCCTAACAACCCAATAATTCAAGCTACTAAAATCACTCCAAACTTTCGTGACCCGACCCAAATCTTCCTGAAACAAAGCAAACACGCCAGTGAAGTGAAAAAAAAAAAAACCATTTGAGCATATCAACAAACAGTTGATGGGCGTGCGGAAAGACTAGTTGTTTATACCTTAAGAGAGGAAAGGATGGGTGTGGAAGCGAAACGAGGACGTCGAGACGGAGAGGAAGAGAAGGAGTGAGGTAGAGAAGAGAAGGGTGTGGTGTAGAGGAACGTTGTGCGAGGCGGAAGAAGGTGGTGTCTTGGGGAAGGAAAGAAGGAGGTACTGAGGTTTAGGAAAGCGGCCATTGTTGGGTGCGTTTGTGTAGTGTAGGTGTTATTGTGAGTGAACTTGAATTGAGCTGGTTTTGTTCGGACAACCATGGAAGATTAACGGCCCTATGAAACGTCTCGTTTTTTCGCTGTGTGTTTCTTATACCATCTCCGGTTGTTTGGAACCACCTGGTAACCCCCTTTTTTTTTTTTTCTTTTTTTCTTTTTTTTTTTTAAAAAGTCGACAAAGTAATGAAAAAAAAATTGATTTAGCATCCCTCTTTAATTTTTAGTAATGAAAGAAATTTACAATAAATTTTTTTTGATAACCTAAGGCCCTTCACCCACACCCATATATAACACTCACTCTCTCATTCTCTCTTCTCGTACCAAACCTCTCACTCTCTTAGAACTTGATCGAAAAATTCATCTCCCTCAACTGAAAACCCTATATAAATCCTCAAATTTTAGATCATGAGATCAAATATTTATCGAATTATCTTTCAAACCCACCAAGAACAAATATATATATATATATATACAAACCTGAGCAGCAACAGCTAAATTTACAACAGTAATTGGGTCCCAAAAGCACTAAATTCACCAGAATTGGCAGCGAATTGAGGTTAGAAGAAGAAGAAGAAGAAGAAAATGATAACAGAAGCAGCAATGGTGATAGGAAGAACCATCACATAACGCCGCTGTCATCGGTGGTGTCGGACTGTGTAAAGCGGTGGTTCCAAGAGGCCAAAGGCAACGACTTCTCTGGTGAGTTTGTTGAAGAATCACCAACACCATCAATGTGGGATATGGAGATATGGCCCAAGTGGACAGCACCGATTCCATCGACAGCGCAGCTTAGGAATCAAATTGAATTTTCTCTCGACTGTGTGAATTTTCTCTGGATGTGGGAACTATGTGAATTTTCTCTGGTTGTATGAATTTTGTCTTGCTATATGAATTTTCTCTAGCTGCTGTATGAATTTTCTTTGGCTATATGAATTTTCTTAAGATTGTGTGAATTTTCTCTGGTTGTATGAATTTTCTCTAATTATATGAATTTTCTCTAGATGTGGAAACTGTGTGAATTTTCTCTGACTGTATGAATTTTCTCTGGCTATGATCACTGTGTGAATTTTCTCTAGTTTTGGTCACTGTTTGTAATTTTATGAATTTTCTCTGGTTGTGGTCACTATATGAATTTTCTCTAATCATGGTCACTGTGTGAATTTCTCAAACACTATGGGATTGTGATGTGTCTAGAGAACTTTCAATGAAAATGCCTAGAGAAATTCTAAACATAAACACACAAACACACTCAGAGAAATTCTAAAGGATTCTGATGTGTCCAGAAAAATTCCAAACATGAACACACAAATACACAGTGAAATTTCTCTTGTTTTGAAATTTCTCTTGTTTCAAAATTTCTCTAGATTGAAATTTCTTTAGAAACATGTTAAGGGACCCCAACTATTATGCAAATGTTACATGTCTTTTATCATATAAAATATTAATACTAGAGACCTTAAAAAAAATTCTCCTAGAATAATGTGACGAGTTATAATGATATTTTTGACTTTTTAATTAAAATTAAAAGTTACTAAACAAGACTTTATACATAAATAAGTTACAAAATAAATTTGACTTTAATGAAAAAAAGTTAAATAAATATATTTTTTTTTTTTTATAATAAAACCCTACAATGATGATTTTAAAATATGACTTAAAAAATGCAGTAAAAGTTTGATGTACAAAATTTTTTAATGGACAAACAAGGTTAAGAACAAAATTAAATAAGCTACCATGTCATGTTTTTAGTCTACAAAAATTGAATTTAAAAATTAGACTATGTTATATTAATTTTAAAAAATTAAGTAAAACTCAATTTACACTTCATTTGGGATTTTTTTTTTTTTTGTGTGACTTTTTTATTTTTTTAGTTAAGATATGAAATAAAATTTTTGAAATATTTGGGAATGATTTTTTATTTTTCACAAAAAAAAATGTGTAAAAAATAAAAATAATGAGAAGGAATATTTCATTTTTATATATTTTTTTACTTTTTTGACTAATTAAAGGCATCGTTCGTAACATGAATATTCTATTTAACGAGTCTTAAAAAGTGAATGATTCAAATCATCGAAATCGGTCCTGTGGGGAAGTATTTTGAGAATGACGCCACGTGGCCAAGGTGCCTCAAGATGTCGGTCGAGGTGCCATATGGGTGAGTCATGTTTGTCGAGGTGATGGCTTCGTTGCCAAGATTCGGTGCAGTAATGTCGGAATCCAAGATATTCGGATAGAGGACAAGAGTCCTAAATGACATCAAGCTACCTATTTGGATAAAGGTGGGAGTCTTAAGGAAGTTCGTCTTAATCTGAATGGTGTGAATTGTGATAGATGTTATCCTTGTAAAGGATAGAGTCCTATGAAATGAGACTTTTAGGGGAAGTTGGACATTGATCATTATAAAAGTGAGACACCCCTGTGGCTCTTTTATTTGATATGCTTTTGATTGTGAATTGTGTACTTGTGTTGATATCTTTAAGAGATAAGTTGACTGATTTGATTGTCGAAGTGCTCCCGAGTGGACGAGCCACCGCGGTATTTCTTATCTTCTTGTGCACAAGTGCTGACTTAATCTATTCTGCTACGTGCTCTCTATCTAAGATTCATGTCTAGTTGTGTGGTCGGAAATTAACACTCACAATTTGACACCGTCTGTGGGAACTTAGTTAGAATAGATGGCCATCATCGTGCCAGATCAAAGTGTCGGCGACGACGAGTTCAGCAAAGATAGAGAATGCATCGACATTAACGAAATAAAGACCCTTTTAGAAGGAATGAATGCAAAGACAAAGAGGCATGAACGCTCCAGAGGAGATGAAGACGACCTTCAAGTAGAAAAGGCATCGACCTAGGTGAAGCAGATCCAAGATGGAAGAGCATAGCCTAGGTAAAGCAAATCCTACATGGAAGAGCATGGCCTAAGTGGAGCAGATCTAAGATACAAAAGCTTAGACTAAATGAGCACATCCCAGATCCAGAAGACAAGATCTCGACTTAGATGAATAGGTCTGAGAATACAAGAGCTTAGCCTAAGTGAGCAAATCTCAAATCCAAGAAGACAAGATCTTAACTTAGATGAGTAGGTCCAAGAAGACAAGAGTTCAATCTAAGTGAGTAGATCCCAAATCCTAGAAGACAAGATCTCGGCCTAGATGAGTAGGTCCGAGAAGACAAGAGCTTAGCCTAAGTGACATCCGAGATCCCAGAAGACAAGATCTCGGCCTAGATGAATAGGTCTGAGAATACAAGAGCTCAGCCTAAGTGAGCAGATCCCAGATCCTAGAAGACAAGATCTCGACCTAGATGAGTAGGTCTAAGAGGACAAGAGCTCAATCTAAGTGAGTAGATCCCAGATCCTAGAAGACAAGATCTCGACCTAGATAACTAGGTCCGAGAAGACAAGAGTTCAGCCTAAGTGAGCAGATCCCAAAAGACAAGATCTTGGCCTAGATGAGTAGGTCTGAGAAGACAAGAGTTCAGCCTAAGTGAGTAGATCCCAAATCCCAAAAGACAAGATCTCGGTCTAGATGAGTAGGTCTGAGAAGACAATAACTCAACCTAAGTGAGCAGATTCCAGATTCTAAAAGGCAAGATCTCGGCCTAAATGAGTAGATTTGAGAAGATAAGAGCTCAACCTTTGTAGGGAGAGTCCAGATCTCAGAAGACAAGATCTCCACCTAGATGAATAGGTCCAAGAAGACTGGAGCTCGGACTAAGTGAGCAGATCTCAAATCCTAGAAGACAAGATGTCGACCTAGATTATTAGAACCGAGAAGACAAGAGCTCAGCTTAAATAAGCAGATCCCAGATCTAGAAGAAAAGATCTTGACATAGATGAGTAGGTCCGAGAAGAGAAGATCTTGACCTAGATGAGTAGGTCTAAGAAGACAAGAGTCCCACCTAGGTGAACAATTTTGAAAAGATCAGAACTTACGGGAGGCGAACAGAGTTGAGATAAAACAAAGCTTACTTGAGATTAGAAGATCTTGATGATAAGAGATTGTCGAGGCCTTGGAATGTGGCTTGACGAAATTTAGAGCTCGGCTATAATGATGTCAATAACCTCAGCCAAAGTTAATAATAAATCAAAGGGAAACTCATATGATCAAATTGAAGTCGGCCAGGTTCTGTCTGTCAACAAAAGGCTATCTGTACAGGAGATCTTGTACTAGACCTCTACTGCGATGTGTACATCTATCCCAAGTAAAGGACTTTTTGTACAAGATTCATGAAGGAGTATGTGGAAGCCATGCAAGGGGTAGATCACTTGCTCATAGAGCTATATCACAGGGATTCTAAATCACTTTCTTACTAGTATCGATTTTGTTTTTTACAAAATGTTGTTGAACTTTATGATTATGAGATAGGACTGAGAAAGTCTTAAGGCGATGTTCCATGGTAAACAAGGTGATTAACTTAGACTTTCCGTGATGGTAGAGTTGAACTAAGTATAAGGCGATATTTCAATGTAAAACAAGGCGATTAACTTAGACTTGCCGTGATGGTAAAGTTGAACTAAGTACAAAGCGATGTTTCAATGTAAAACATGGCGATTAACTTAGACTTGCCATGATGGTAGAGTTGAACTGAGTATAAGGCGATGTTTTAATTTGAAACAAGGCGAAGACCAGCCATGATATGGCTAGTTTGTACGAAAAGCCGAGGTAGGTAGTACTCTCGGTACACTAAGGTCAAGCCTTAAGTGTTTAGTTTGGGCAAGCCAAACGTGATGACCTCGGTCATGGATGTCTAAGTTAGACTTAGGCAAGAATCATACGATGTTCCCATGGTGAACAAGGCGATTAACTTGCCATATTGGTAAAGTTGAACTAAGTATAAGACGATGTTTCAATGTGAAACAAGGCGAAACTAGCCACGTTTTGGCTGGTTTGTGCGAAAAGTCGAGGTAGCTAGTACTCTCAATATACTAAGGTCAAGCCTTAAGTGTTTAGTTTGGGCAAGCCAAACGTGATGACCTCAGCCATGGATGTTTAAGTCAGACTTAGACAAGATTCAAATGATGTATTCCTAATGTGAACCTAAGTTGTATTTACATTTACATTAGGAGGCAGAGAACAAATATGAGTTAATGAAGACTGAGTCAATAATTTGAAAGTGATACTTGGTGAAATTTTCAAAAAAAATAGTGAGATGAAGGTATTCAAGATAACACTTATACCCGAGATGACATAATCCGAGATGATGGTTTTATTCGAGATACTGACATGCTCTTTATATTGATATCGGATAGAGTCTTGGCCTTCTTGATAGGCCTTGGTGTCTACTCCTTGCTGGTTAGTGCCTCTACTAGTTACTTCTCAACTTCGATAGCTTTCTTTTCAACAACCTTAGCAATGACCTCGACTTTCCATGCCTCGACTTTGGCAGTAACTTGGTCCTTTTGCTTCATGTGTTTCTCTTCCGAGATATTAAGTTGCTGGAGACATGAGTATCTTGGATTGACTATAAGGAGATGAAGTGGGTTGCACAGTTAAGACATCAGGGATATTAGCAAGAAGGTCTTCTACGACAAGAGTTCGGCGAAACATGTTGTCATTGGTGACTTCAATGGTTACTCGCAGATAGGGCGATTGGAGAATTTTCAAGTTCTAAGGCAGAGAGCCTAGGACCTCGGTGTTTCCTGCTCCTAGTTCTAGCTGCAAGATTGTCGCTATGTCTTGCACTGCTATTGAGATGGTGGGTTGATTCGTAGAGCAACTGATGCAATGCTTGGCTGCTAGTCTAGTTCAGCTAGTAAAGTTTGAACCTTGGGCACGAATGGAGTATCCATACCAATGTATGCTTCAAGAACAACGATGATGGTTTGCAGAGGCCAAGGGAGAGAGAGAGTTTGGAGACACAAGGAAAATGGGAAAGTGAAATGGTTTTGTTGGAATGGAAAGAAGTGATAGATTTAATGATTCAAGTTTTTTGGGAGACATGTGATGGCTGATGACGTCTAATGGGGCGGCGTGTGTCAATTACGGGACATATTGGGAACCAATGAAGAGGTGACACGTCATGATGTTGGTATGACGGTTGAGACGATAGATTTTGAATCTTGATGTTCTTAAACTAGTGAGTTATGACCTCGGCTAGTAATTCGATCTCGATTGAGTTGATGATCCTAGTTGAGAAGTGCAATCTCGGTTGAGATGGCAATCTCGGTTGAGATAATTGATCTTGCTTGACATGATGAGATGTTGAATTTGGATGGGACAAAACTTGTTTGTTCTTCAACTAGCAAGTCATGATCTCTACTAGTAGTGCGATCTCTGTCGAGATGTTGGGCCTGGATGAGATAGAACATGATGGTTCTTGATTCTTGATTCATGACAAGTGCACACTTGAGTCCTTGTTTCTTGGCGCTGACGAGTCATGACCTCGGTCGAAGGAGTATTCTAGCATGTTGTTTTAGCCGACATGTTGGAAGATTAAAAGATATAGGTTCCATCACCTTAGGTTGCCGAGGTAATAGAACCTAGGGAGCAGTTTTGGGGAAGTATTTAGAAAATGACGCCACGTGGCCAAGATGTCTTCAAGATGTCGACCGAGGTGCCATATGTGTGAGTCATGTTTGCGGAGGTGATTACAGCGTTGCCAAGGTTCGGTGCGGTAATACCAGAATCCAAGATATTCAAATAGAAGACAAGTGTCCTAGATGACATCAAGCTACCTATTTAGATAGAGATAGGACTCTTAAGGAAGTTCATCTTAATCTGAATAGTGTGAGTTGTGATAGATGTTATTCTTGTAAAGGATAGAGTCCTATGAAGTGAGATTTCTAGAGGAAGTTGGACATTGATCATTATAAAAGTGAGGCGTCCCCGTGGGTCTAAGGTATGCTTTTATTTGATATGTTTTTGATTGTGAATTGTGTACTTGTGTTGATATCTTTGAAAGATAAGTTGACTGATTTGATCGTCACAGTGCCTCCGAGTGGACGAGGCGCCGTGATATTTCTTGTCTTCATGTGCACAGGTGCTGGCTTAATCTATTCTGCTACGTGCTCTCCAACTAAGATCCCTTTTTGGTTGTGTGATTGAAAATCAACACCTGCAGGTCCAAAATGGGCTTACCAAAACCAAACACTCTCTTAAATTAAGATGACAACTCAAATGAAGCCAAATCAAAAGAAAATTCACCATAAGAACTTACGTCCACTTTTCAAAAATAAAACAAAACAAGATTTTAAGATTTTTTTTGAAATAAAATTTTAACTAGATAGGTCTTTAAATAATTTATAACATTTATGGATTTATATTTTATTTTTCTAATATTTTCAATGACTAAATAGATTTGAAATACTTTAGGAATTAAATAGATTCAATTGATAGTTTAGGGAATAAATAGATTTTGATTTATATACTTTATAGATTTAATAGACTCGATCGATAGTTTAGGAACTAAGTAGACAATTTGACGATAGTTTAGAGGTATAAAGTGTAATAAATACTACAATATAAAAGTTCAATATATTTTTGTATTTTGTTATATTTAAAGAATTTTTTTTGTACAAATTTTATAATTTTTAACTATATCATGATTAAGTGGATCTAAAAAGTTAAAACAATTGATTAAAATATTTTTAAAAATACAAAAATAGGAATAAAACTTATAAAACTATTTTTTGAAAATTCCAAACCAAATAAAGTATGTTTGGGATTTTTTTTAATATTTTTTTAATGAAAATATGTGTAAAAAGTAGAATGAATGGAAATGAGCCTTTGACTTTTTAATATTTAATAATTTTTTGACTTTTAAGTTAAAATGTTGTATTAATTCCCAAACATTAAAGAGTTTGGAGAAAAGTAGTATACAACTCCAATTAAGACTATGTTTGAGAAGTGACTAAATTAGTGAAAAAAATTAAAAAGTCATTATCAGTTTAATAATTGTCCTTGTAAGTGGTGTTTGATAAAACTAAAAACTAAAACTTAAAAATTGCATATTGTAGATTGAATGTTGAATTTTTTAAACTATTTAATCAAAATTTAACTGTTGAACTAAAACAAATTGTTTGATAAGTATAATATTAATTTTTTAAAATTTATATACTTTCAATTTTATATTGTGTCAGTTATTATTGGTGACAATGGTTGTGACGCCCCAAATTTTTTTTTCCAAAACATCATAGAAATTAAATAACAAATAAACTTATTAAATAAAAATTTAACACCTTAATCGGAATACTTCAATTCTCACACAACCAAAACTTTAAACAACACAAAAAAATATTAAAAGTCCAAATACAACATTAAACAACATTATAGCATCCTTAATCATTAATACATAAGATAGTAAAATTTTATTTTGCTAAAGTCATGACTTCAAGTTAGTTAAGGCTCTATATTAGCATCAGTTTCAATTTCAGCTTTCGTTCCTTTTTCGTCAAAATCTGGCATAAACCGCCAGGGCAACAAAAATATATGCCATGAGTTTTGCAACACTGTAAGAAAACATAACAAACCAACCGTTCTTTTTAAGAAAAAATAATCAGATTAAAAATCATGACAACTAAGAGAAAATAACGAAACTAATAGCATGACAATACAATAACCATTAAATCAATTTTAACAATTTTAATATGTTAATCATGTTGTTTGATTTTGATGATGTTATGGGATAAATTGTAATTTTTTACTATACATATTTTATATTATTTGACACAAACTATTATCTGTTTAAAATATATATTGTATGACAAAAATATTTTGAAAATTTTACTATTCACGTTTTGAAAAACTAGGTTGATCACTATTCATCTTTTGACAAATTTGATGGGTTATTTTCTTTTGACAAAATTGATATACTCACATTGGGTGGTAGGTTATTTTTTTTAAAAAAAAAAAATGAATTTAAAATCTCGTCAACAACTACAATGATTATAAAAGAGGTATATATTTTCATATCTATTATAAATGTTTTTTTAAATATACTTAAAGAGATTTTATTGTGCAATTAATTTTTTTATTGTAAAATTAAATATTTTATTAGAAAAATTACTTTGCAATTACTATACAACTTTTGATTATTCGTTGTTTCAAAGGGAAAATTAAACACTATTCATTTGTTGAAAAGTTGTATATACAATAGTGATCACTTACATGTTTTATAAGCCACATGCTTGGCACCTGACATAGAAAAGAAAAATGAAATGTTTACAGTATGCTTTATGCAAATTTTGAATATAAAGAAGAATGGTTCTATGCTCCACATGCCCGAACTACTAAGTCAAAAAGGAGGAGCGTGCCCACGTGATCCATGACGTTAGCAAGGAGCGTCCTACCTCCAACAAGTATATTTTTGTGTATAAATAGAAATGTTTTGTGTAAAGTAAAATCAAGAACTTGAAGAGAAAATTCTATGTGCTTCAAAATTGTGATTATATTGTTCACTCTACTATTTCACTTTCAAATCTAAGTAGTATCTTTGTTCTTACATTTTTATATCTACTCCTAGAGAGAATTATTGTAAAAGAGGGTTGAAATACCTCTTATCCTTATTATTTTGTGAAGGAATTTTGTAAAAGTGAGGCATTTATTGTTGAGTGAAGCTCAGTAGATAAAAGTAAGACCTGTGCAAAATCCGCAAGCTTGGTGAAGCCTTGGTGGTGTATTGATTCATTTTGATAGTGAAGAAATTCTCAAAGAAGTTCCTTGGAGAGTGGACGTAGGCCCGGTGTGCCGAACCACTATAAATCTCGGTGTTTGATTTTCTCTCTCTATCTTCTCTTACTTTTATATTGATAATTATTATTCTCTTTTTTATTTGTTAAAATTCTAAATATTATGTTTATTATTTTTTAATAACCCAATTCACCCCCATCTTGGGTTGTTTACCTGGGATAACAATTAGTATTAGAGTCAGGACTCTGGTTTTTGTGACTTAACCGTCTTAGAGTAGATTATGGCAACTCCTAGCTATTCTTTACCTGAGGGGCAAGCATCTAATAGACCATCATTGTTTAGTAATACCAATTTCAGCTACTGAAAAACTAGGATGACCGTACACATACAATCTAACGATTATGAGTGCTGGAAAATTATTTATAATGGTCCAAAAATTCCCACAAAAATCATAGATGACCAAAAGATACCAAAACCTGAAGATGAGTGGACTGAATCTGATATGAGAATGGCTCAAGTCAATGTTAGAGCCACAAATATGTTGTATTGCGCCTTAAATGCCAACGAGTTCAATAGAATTTCTACATGTAAGATTGCAAAAGAAATTTGGGATAAATTCATAGTGACTCATGAAGGAATGGACCAGGTTAAAGAGTCTAAAGTCAGCTTGCTAGTCCATAATTATGAGCTTTTTAAAATGAAATCTAATGAAATCATTACTCAAATGTTTACTCGTTTTACTGATATTATAAATAGTTTAACATCTCTTGGTAAAATATATTCTAATACTGAAATTGTAAAAAAAAAAAGTGCTCAGGTTATTACTTAAGAGTTGGGAGACAAAAGTCATTGTTATCACAGAAGCCAAGGACTTATCAAAGCTAAGTCTAGACAAATTAATGGGATCTCTTCTTACACATGAGCTCATCATGAAAGAAATGGATGAAGAAGAAGACAACAAGAAAAAGAAGGGAATAGCTTTCAAAACCACTACTACTTGCGAAGAGGAGGATGAAGAAAATTTAGAATTTGATGATGAAGAAATGATCTTCTTAACAAAAAGGTTCCAAAAATTTATGAAAAAGAATCAAGGAAGAAGAACATTTTTCAAAAGAAATTTTACACAAGGAGAAAATAATAAGAAAACTAAAATCACTTGTTATGAGTGTAACAAGCCTGGTCATATCAAGGCCGATTGTTTGAAAATCAAGAAACAATACCAGAAAGACAAAAGAAGAGCCATGATTGCTGCATGGGGAGATAGTAATGAAAGTGAGTCAAAAAATGATGACAACAACAATGAAGTTGCTAACCTATGCCTAATGGCTTTTGGAAATGATGATGAGGCAAATAATGAGTCTTATTCTTTTGATGAATTACAATCTGCATTTGAAGAATTGCATGATGAATTTCGAAAACTTGGCATTAAAAATATTGTACTTAAAAAATTTCTTTCAAATTCAACAAAAGAAAATGAATCTTTATCTAATAAAATTGAAGAGTTACAAAAAGATTTTTTAAAGATAAAAGAAGAAAATGAAATTTTGAAATCAAAAGAATCTTCTATTTTAAAATAGGAACTAATTGGTTTAAAAATTGAAAATGATTCTTTAAAACAAGAGAAAATTACTTTGAATGAAAATATAGAAGATTTGAAAAATTCTCTTTCAAGATTTACTCAAAGAAAAGACACTTTAGATAAAATTCTTAAAAATCAAAATCGTACATTTAGAAGAGCTGGAATTGGGTATAAACCTTTTTCAAAAGGAAAACCTTTCAAAAATGATTTTATTTATGCATATTCTATACACTCACATCTCACGTGTCATTTTTGTAGTAAAAAAGTTCATATTTCACCATCATATCCTGTTAAAAGAAATTTTTTTGCTAAAATAAAAAAGATGTGGGTTCCTAAAGATATTTCAACTTTGTCAAATTCTAACTTTTACGGACCCAAGAAAATATGGGTACCAATAGAAAATCAAATTTTTGTAGGTATGTTTCGAGACGAAATTCAGTAACGATAGATGGTATCTCAACAGTGCATGCTCAAGGCACATGACCGGAAATAAAGCTATGTTCGCCACACTTCAATCAAAGGATGGCGGATATGTAACATTTGGCGACAATAGTAAAGGAAAGATCATTGGTGTAGATAGTATTGGTAAAAATTCTTCTCCTATTATAGAAAATGTTTTACTTGTTGAAGGTTTAAAACATAATTTGCTTAGCATTAGTCAATTATGTGATAAAGGTAATAGAGCTATTTTTTAGAAAACTCATTGTACAATTGAGAACACTAAAGATAATAAAATTCTGTTTGTAGGACATAGAGATAATAATGTATATGCGTTTGATTTGCATAACTTGTCTTCTCATTTTGATGTTAAATGTTTATCTGCAATAAATGAAACTGGTTGCTTATGGCATAGAAGATTAGGACATGCTCATTTAGATTAATTTTTAAAACTTTCAAAAAATGAGTTAGTCATTAGTTTGCCTAAAATTGATTTTAAAAAAGACAAACTTTGTGATGCATGCTAACTTAGAAAACAAACTAGAATTTCTTTTAAATTCAAAAATATCGTTTCAACTACTAGACCGCTTCAACTTTTACATATTGATTTATTTGGACCATCTAGAACATTAAGTTTATGAGGAAAATCATATGCTCTTGTTTGTGTTGATGATTATACTAGATATACATGAGTATTATTTTTAGCACACAAAAATGAAGCTTTTTATAATTTCTCAAAACTATGTAAAAGAATTCAAAATGAAAAAAGTCTTAATATTTGTAGTATTAGAAGTGATCATGGTAGAGAATTTGAAAATGATGATTTTATTATGTTTTGTGATGACTTGGACTAGATCATAATTTATCATCCCCTAGAACTCCTCAACAAAACGGTGTGTGTGATGACTTGTGCACATTTTTGCTTTACTCTCATGAGGTTATGTTAGAATTATCATTGTGAAGATGTCGGGTAAGTTGGCATCGAAAATTCTCTTCTTAAAATATTTTTCTGTTGTAGTTGTTTCAATTATGAGTTTCCACTCGTTTCTGAGGGTGCGGGGTCGGCACCGGAGGGTCGGGAAAGAAGCTGAGGTTTTTCCGGGCTGGAGGGCCAAGGCCGCACGTGCGGGGGCCTTGGGCTGCACATGTGGGATGGGAGCCGCACGTGCGGGAAGCTGGGAGAGGTGTTGTGTGCACACTACCTAAAAAGCAGGTGCATGAATGGAGGTGCAGGGGAGACCGCACGTGCGGGGGTGGTGGTCGCACGTGCGGGAGACCGAAGGCACCGCACGTGCGGCTAAGCACGTTTTCTGTCTTAGTTTTCATGCTTTACAGCTTTATTTGGCTCTTTTGACCCTTTTTCACTTCATTTGATGAATGTCTCTCTCTCTCTATACAATATTTCTCTCATTTTCTCTCATCTCTCTCTACCCAAACTTTCCAAAACCTTTTATTTTGTTTTGATCCCAAGAATCCATTGGGATTTTGGAACTAGTTCCTTATATCAAATTGATGAGCATGTCAAGGGCTTCATTTTGACTGGTGGAGATCGTATTTCGACCAGGTCGATTTTGGGCTCCTTCTCCTCTTCTCTCTTGAGGTAGGGATTTCTTTGATTCTTTTCAACACCTCTACTATAGATAGACATGTGGTAGGTTATTATTGCATAAAAACCATGCAGTTTGGGTTTATTTTTGAAAATCATAATAAAGGATATAAGATTGGGGTGTTGAGATGGAAAGTTCATGAGAGGGGTTAATGTTGGGTTAAACTTGGGGTGTGATGCAATATATTCATGATTGGAGAGGTAAAGCTCTAAATTTTGTAGTAATGCCTAATAGATAAAAAGGGGTTAAAATTGTAGAATATTTATGTTATGAGTTTAAGAAATGTGATGAATGACTTGTTAATTAATTTATGATTAAAATGGGTTTCATGATTTGAACATTAATTTGTGTTGGATTGACTAGGTTTAAACACAACAAATTGATGAATTGCTAATTGATGAGAAGGAAATTTTCATGGGATTAGAATACGATTGGATTACATTACCGTTAAATAGAAATTTGGGTAAATTATAACTTTGTTGACCACGATTAGTATCCCTTATTTAAAATGAAAGAAATTGTGTTGGTTATGTTTTTGGTAAAGTGAAATAAATGGATTGAGGCAAAAGGTGGAGAATATCAATGTGAAGGAATAAGTATTTGATTTTGAAACGGAAGACTGAAATATTAATGTTGTGTGAGTTTCGATTCACTTGAGATTAAATCACAAATTTATTTTATTTTATTATTGTGTAATTGGACCCAAGGTTTCATGAGAAGTGGTTAATGGCATTATATGTTTAATACTTACTGTTAGGGGTTTTGTCCCTGGTCATCGATAGAGGATAACATTATGAATGTTGAAATGATTATGTGTTTGTAGTACACTTATGTTATCTATAAATGTGGTTTGAAGTGATGGTTGGAAAATGTGTAATGCGCTGAGAATCAGAGGTACCATTACCTTCCAGCTAGTGCCTGGAGAATTGGCTGCGCTGAGAATCAGAGGTACCATTCCCTTCCAGCTAACGCCTGGAGAAATGGAGCAGAGATACCATTCCCTTCCAGCTAGTGTCTGGTAAATTGGCACGTTATTGTGGAGAGATGCATCATTTGGCTTACCGTGCTTCAGGCAGGTAGAGCAGGGGTTATTTATTTTGTGTTCGGTTTGATTGCGTGTGTCTTGCATTAAGATGAGTATGATTTTGTAAGGTTGAATTGTCTATATGTTGAGAAGATATGTTCATGTATATTTGGTCGTGCTAGAGAGTTGTTGTGGGGGTTCCCTACCATGAATTATTTTGTCAAGGGGCCTCGTTAAATTTTGAGCTAAGGGTTGAAAATGTAATGAACGTGTGGAGATGGATCTTGTCGTATATTGAGTATAATTAATGTGATGAAAGTCGGATTGGTTTAACATGTTTTTAAAAGAAATAAAATAGCTATTATGTAGTGTTTTGTCACAAATGGAAAATATGGTTATCGAGTAATACTTGTTTAAATGGGAAATGGGTAAGGAAAGCGAAACTTGGTATTGTTGTATAACTGGATGTTTTTGAGAAGAGTATTATGTAAGTACACTCTGGCTAAAAAACGTCATATTATTTATATGGTATGAGATTAGCATTCATGATCATAACTATCTGTAAGTTGTTATTGTTGAGGATCATGTTGAGATCCCTATTGGACTATATGTTCATCCCACGTTGCTAATCTTTTTCAAGTAAACATGGAGAGGTCTTTTCAAGGTCATGGATCTTTTTATCTGTTGGCCACGGGGCCTTTATTTTGTAGGCGGAATGCCATATATGTAAAAAAGGTTGAGCCCTTTTATCTATTCCTTTTAAAATGTAAGCATGCGGGCGATTTATTTAATTACAATTCATGTTGCATTCATTTTATGTCCGTATGAGAGAACCCTTATTGTTGTATTTCTTGTCATTATTATGAGCTTCAGTATGCTAACTTTGAAATTGAATCCATTGTTAAATGGCTTTGGTAATAAATTCTGAGTAATAAAAAGTGGGACGTGACAGTGTGATTAAAAGAAAAAATAGAACTCTTGAAGAAATGGCCCATACTATGTTTTGTGAGAATAATTTACCTTGATATTTTTGGGCTGAAGCCGTTTACACTGTATGTTATGTTGTAAACCGTGCCATGATTAGACTTATTCTTAAGAAAACCCCTTATAAACTTTGGAAAGGTAGAAAACCTAATATTAGCCACTTGCGTGCTTTTGGTTGTAAATGCTTTGTATTAAATAACAATAAAGATAATTTAGGAAAATTTGATGATAAATCGGATGAAGTTGTATTTCTTGGTTATTCGAATTCTAGTAAAGCTTATAGAATTTTCAATAAAAGAATTTTATTTGTTGAAGAATCTATACATGTTGCTTTTGATGAATCTAATACCGTTGTTTCCAAAAATATTGTAAGTGATGATATTGCAGAAACAAATCTAAGAATGGAGAGCATTTACATAACAAATGAAGAAAATCCATCTCCTGAACAAAAAGAAGAAATCACAATGAAAAATCTTCAAGAGGAATATGCTCGTCCAGAAAACGAATCAAATTTACCAAAGGAATGGAAGTATTAGAAATGCTTGTAGGAGATACATCGGAAGGTATAAAAACTCATTTCTCTATTAGAAATGCTTTTAGTAATTTAGCATTTGTTTCACAAATTGAACCAAAATCATTTTTAGAAGCTGAAAATGATGAAAATTGGATTTTAGCAATGCAAAAAGAATTAAATCAATTTGAAAAAAATGAAGTTTGGTTTTCAACCCCTTGACCTAAGGATCATCCCTGTAATTGGTACAAAATGGGTTTTTCAATCGGAGTTGTTACTAGAAATAAAGCTAGATTGGTAGCCCAATGTTATTATCAAGAAGAGGGTATGATTTTGATGAAACTTTTACACTGGTTATTAGACTTGAAGCTATTAGAATGTTACTTGTTTTTGCATGTTTTAAAGATTTTAAATTATATCAAATGAATGTTAAAAGTGCTTTTTTTAATGGGTACATTCTGGAGAAAGTTTATATTGAGCAACCTCCCAGTTTTGAAAATCATAAATACCCGGACCATGTTTTCAAACTCTCAAAAGCTTTATATGGTTTAAAACAAGCACCTAGAGCATAGTATGAAAGATTAAGTAATTTTCTACTTGACAAAGGTTTTTCTTGAGAAAAAATAGATACAACTCTTTTTATAAAAACAAAAAAGGAGGACATACTAATTGTTCAAATTTATATTGATAATATTATTTTCGGTACTACTAATGAAAATTTGTCAAAGAATTTGCTAAAGATATGCAGGGTGAATTTGAAATGAGTATGATGGGGGAGTTAAATTACTTCATTGGTCTACAAATTAAACAAACAAATGATGGGATCCATTTAAATCAAACGAAATATATCAAGGATCTACTAAAAAGTTTTGAAATAGAATCCTCAAAGCTTGCAGCAACTCCAATGAGCACATCAATAAAAATCGACAAAGATGAGTAAGGTAAACCCGTCGATAAGAAAAAATATCGAAGTATGATTGGTTCCTTACTCTATCTTATTGGAAGTAGACTTGATATAATGTTTAGTGTTTGTATGTGTGCACGTTTTCAATCCGCACTTAAAGAGTCACATATCACCGTAATCAAACGTATTTTTAGATATCTTGTTGGCACTCCAAATTTGGGATTATGGTATCCTAAGGGAAGTATCTTTGAAATTTTTGGTTACTCGGATGCCAACTTTGCGGAATGTAGACTTGACCGAAAAAGCACTAGTGGTACTTGTCATTTTCTTGGACACTCTCTTACTTCTTGGTTTTGCAAAAAAACAAAACTCAGTGGCTCTGTCAACTACTGAAGCAGAATACATTTCAGCCGCTGGGTGTTGTGCACAATTACTTTGGATGAAACAACAACTTCAAGAATTTGGACTTCACTATGATCATATTCCTGTAAAATATGACAACACAAGTGCCATTAACTAAACACATTGAAATAAGGCATCATTTTCTAAAAGATCATATACTCAAATGTGACATTGAACTCGAATTTGTGTCTACAAATCGTCAATTAGCTGACATATTTACTAAGCTTCATAATGAAGAACAATTTTGTTATATTAGAACTGAACTTGGTATATTAAATACTCTTATATAATAATTGTATACAAAAATAAATAAATAAATAATTAATTAAAATTAAATTTTAAAAAATCAAACAAAAACATTTTTTTAATATAAATCATTTCTCTCTCATTCTTCGTTTTGGCCTCACTCTCGCTCTCCGTATCTCTCTCTGTTTTCCTATCTCTCTCTCTCTCTCTTACTCGCTCTCGCTCCCTCTCATCATCCAACTCTGACTCCATCACCACCATCATCCATCACTTTCATCACTACCATCATCCACCTAAATCTCTCACCGATCTACCAAGATCCATCACTGCTCTACACAAAACCATGATCACCGATCTTCGACATCATTTCTGATTCATCAAGATCAATTACCGATCCATCACGATCCATTGTTGATCCACTAAGATCCATTATCAATCTACAAACATTCATCCCCGATCTTCTCCATTCTTTCTGATCATCAACATCATCGTCGATCAGCATGTTAAAATTATTTTTGCAATGTGTGATATTTTTTATATGGCTGTATGTGCTCTAAAATCTCTTGTATTTAATAACAATTGCTTTTACCTGGTATGATTTTTTTTTTATTTGTATTTTCTCCTTTTATGCTAGTGCACTCAATGTAGTTGTTTATGGCCGGATCTTAATGGTCCTTGGTATTATAAATAGGTAGTTTGTTTCTTACAATTTGTGTTATTTTTAGTGCATTAATTTAGGGAGAGACTCATATTATGTAATATTTTGAGATTAAAACAATTACAAAAAAAAAAAATCTTAAGAGGGCGTTTATATATTCTATGCATAATTTAGAAGTATATATAGTTATCAACTAATTTTTTTTCCTCCTTATCTGCATCAAAATTTTTATTTTTTTTTATTTTTGAAAAGGCAAACAACTTTTTCAAAGAGAAATGCATGCAATTTTTTTTCAAAAGGAGAAATTATTGCTCGATTACATGTACGGTTTGAGAAGGCTTCACAGATTTTTTGCATTTCACTTCTCTGAACAACTTTTCATGAGCCTCTTTTGCATGCCTCTCTCTATTTTCGACTTCTGTGAGTCTTGACATTATAACCGTTGCATAATATTGCACCGCATTCTCTAACTGAGAAATTTTCCTCTCTAGATCTCTTTTCTCCTAATGCGTATTAGCTAGTTGTTGTTTTAACAAGCTCACCTCGTCTTTCAATTGCTGATTTTCTTGTACTCTTACTTGTAGTCGTCGAGTTATATTGGAAACTGCAGTCATCACCTGTATACTTAGAGTCATAGTGTTATTAATAGCATTAATATTATTTCGATTACCAAAAACACTAGGACTCTCATTTACAGGTATAGTGTGCGAAAGCATTATCGGAAACCTCTCATTTGCCTGAATTACAAGTACTTCATACATGTTAGAACCATTGATGGCCAAGGTAAGGAATGACATGATTACACAGAAAGTAAACAAATTTTTTTTTTTTCTCTCAGAACACTTGAAGATTTTGTATCTCTGCATATCATCCATATCACTTTTTATATACTCCACCGATTCAATAATCAATGCATATCTGCTCAAATCTCTTGTTTGTCAACATTTTAGGCGCTGCTGCACCATTTTTCTGGAGATAATACAAAATCCCAAAACTGATCACAAGAAGAAACAAGAACAAATATTATATTTTTGTCAAATTAGATTTTTTTTTTCAATATGTTTGTATGATTTTTTGTTTTTGGCACTGAAAATTTTCTATATCAATATTTTATTTTGATGATGTCCAAGGGGGAGAAAAATATGAATTTGGATGGCTAGCTATGCATGTTGTAATGTTGCAAAATTATCAAATATTTTGTTGATTTTAATTTTGTGTTAAATCCATACATATATTGTCATCATGAAAAATGGGGAGATTGTTAATCGTATTGTTTGATTTTGATGATGTTATGGGATAAATTGTAATTTTTTACTATACATATTTTATATTATTTGACACAAATTATTATCTGTTTAAAATATATATTATATGATAAAAATATTTTGAAAATTTTACTATTCACGTTTTGAAAAACTAGGTTGATCACTATTCATCTTTTGACAAATTTAATGGATTATTTTCTTTTGGCAAAATTGATATACTCACATTGGGTGGTAGGTTATTTTTTTAAAAAATGAATTTAAAATCTCATCAACAACTACAAAGATTATAAAAGAGATACATATTTTCATATCTATTATAAATGTTATTTTAAATATACCTAAAGAGATTTTATTGTGCAATTAATTTTTTTTATTGTGCAATTAAATATTTTATTAGAAAAATTATTATGCAATTACTATACAACTTTTGATTATTCGTTGTTTCGAATGGAAAATTAAACACTATTCATTTGTTGAAAAGTTGTATATACAATAGTGATCACTTATATGTTTTGTAAGCCACATGCTTGGCACCTGACATAGAAAAGAAAAAGGAAATGTTTACAATATGCTTCATACAAATTTTGAACATAAAGAAGAACGGTCTTATGCTTCACATGCCCGAACTACTAAATCAAAAAGGAAGAGCGTACCCACGTGATCCATGACGTCAACAAGGAGCGTTCTACCTCTAACGGGTATATTTTTGTGTATAAATAGAAGTGTTTTGTATAAAGAAAAATCAATAACTTGAAGAGAAAAAATTTTGTGTGCTTCAAAATTGTGATTATATTTTTCACTCTACTATTTCACTTTCAGATCTAAGTAGTATCTTTGTTCTTACATTTTCATATCTACTATTTGTAAGAGAATTATTGTAAAAGAGGGTTGAACTACTTCTTATCCTTATTTATTATTTTGTAAAGGAATTTTGTAAGAGTGAGACATTTATTGTTGAGTGATGCTCAATAGATAAAAGTAAGATCTTTGCAAATTCCACAAGCTTGGTGAAGCCTTGGTGGTGTATTGATTCATTTTGATAGTGAAGAAATTCTCAAGGAGGTTCTTTGGGGAGTGGACGTAGGCCTAACGTGCCGAACAACTATAAATCTCGGTGTTTGATTTTCTCTCCCTATCTCTTTTACTTTTATATTGATAATAATTGTTCTGTTTTTTATTTGTTAAAATTCTAAATATTGTGTTTATTAATTTTTAATATTGTATTAAAAATTAATAACCCAATTAACTCCCTCTTGGGTTGCCTACTTGGGATAACATAATATTTGAAGTGACACTCAAAATCTCACCAAGAGATTTTCTTACCAACCACTAATCTATGGCTACAATTAATTTGAAACCTCCCTGGTTAAATATTCAAGTACTACCAAGGATGCCCATACCCAGAGATATATATCCAAGCCGTGGCATCCATGGTCTGCCCTAAGGGAACAGTTGTCACACCCCAAACCCGCCCCTAGAAGTTTGGGCATGACCACTTCAGAAACGGACACTTAACCTGTTATATATAACATATGGGGCCTGAATGGAAGCGTAAATTCTATATAATAACAGGCAAGAAAAGAGCTACATCCATTGAGCGACCACTATCATGCCAGGATCACAAACAGATAGATAATAATATTACATACACATATACAACCCCACCCCTTGATTGGGCATATAACAAAAACAAAATTAGAATTTACAACATTTTATAGACAATCAGAATGTAAGCCAAAACTTCACAAAACGGGTAGACTTCACCCAAATGTTTGGACACATAGAGGCTGACCTCCAAACGCAGGACCTATGGAATCAGACAAAATACAGAGTGAGATAATCTCCGTGAATAATAGTACTTGAATAATCAAATGTTCAACTTGAATTATACTACAAAGCAGAGCGTATATAATATAAAAGACAGGTAGTTAATCCGATTCTATACTATTGTCAGAACAGCCTTAGGCCCCTTTTTAACTAAAATGACTTTAAGCCCTTAAACAGTGTGGCATTGAGCCCTTTACCAGAACGGCACTAGGCCCTTATCAGAATGGCATTACAGCTCTTAAAAAGTTGGCATTAAGCCCTTGAACATATGTGTATGAACCCAAGAGGTGTCTCACACGGATCCTAAAGGTGACTCACGTCGTAGCACTTAGTTCCGTGTAGCACTTTGTTTCATACTAGAATCATTAGGTCTTAAAGACCGATCAATTCATATCGTGTTATACCATAGCATAAACGGATCGGATAAATAGAAACATATTCATACATATTTTTCATTAAACTCGAATCAGAAATAGAAATCAGAGTTCATGCTTGATCATAACCCACCCGTACAAGACCGTCGGTGGCACCATCCGTACAAGACCGTCGATGGCAAAACATAATCCACCCGTACAAGACCGTCGGTGGTACCATCCGTACAAGACCGTCGGTGGTACCATCCGTACAAGACCGTCGGTGGTACCATCCGTACAAGACCGTCGATGGCAAAACAAAATCCACCCGTATAAGACCGTCGGTGGTAAAACATATCTTGTAGCATACTTGAACCATGGTATTATTACCCCCGGGTAAGGGCCATAAGACCACGGTATTATTACCACCGGGTAAGGGCCTTGTGCTAAGGATGACATGCATACTTTTACATATATGAATAATCATTCATTAAGTTATAACATAACTTATCAGAAAATGGAGCATTACTTGTTATATCATGTCATTATCGTGCGCTTAACAAAATAGAATAATTCATATTCTTATGTGGTCACATAATGATGTTAAACTTTTGCATTCATGTCGTAGATTCCGAATAACTTCAAATTCATATGTAACATAAGAAAGTAACTTCAGATTCATATGGATTCACATAACTTTCCAATTATTCTGAAGATGAACATAAATTCTCTTTATTCATTAAGAAATAACATGGTTCACTTGAGCCATTAATCAATAACATACACCTTTGTTTAATCGTTCATATATTTTAACATGGTTGACCCGCAATTAACAGAGTACTAATGGTAACCATGGTATCATTCACATGAGTTCATGCAGTTAACTTAAGTTTAACAGAACGTTCTTGACAATTGTTAACGAGAGGTAAGCACATTTTACCGATTGAATGATTCCAGAGATACCGGAATACTATAGTTTCACAATGCTCATATGTTCCATTTGTTTGTCATGAATCACCCTAGCTATCTTGCAAATAACAGAAAATTAGTATTCATTGTCAACAGAAAGTCAATACCATCCCACATAATCACCACATATGGGCCGCTCAATAATGTCTCTAGATTCGCCAATCAACATATTGTTAATTTAATTACTTGCAAGGGTCATAATTAACAATACTTGAACGTGCGACTATAGTACTACTACTCACAGCGTTCAGATGCTTGGTCCGCCCCTGCAGCTGACCCTACACAATACATAATAAACATAAAAATCGGGTCACATATACTTTAGTCCGTTCTTAACTCGTTTAATTCTCTTTATACCAAATTACACATCAATTCGCAATTAACATCATTAACTCAATACACTTCTCCATACACATCTCAACACAATCCAACATAATTCACGCTATTTAGCATGATTTAACTTACTACCACTAAATATAATTCAACATCCTTCAAGGTGAAGTCTTAAATTCTCATTTCATCATTTCATCCCAAGGCTCTTATCACCCATGACATTAATAATCTTGTTCCCCAATTTTCATCTTACATAATAGCATGATTCAGAATGTTCATAGCAAAATTCATTCGCAAATTTTAAACATAACTTTCAAGTATAACCAAATTCCAATTAAACTTGTACATATGTAATTCAACCTACCAATTTCATTATTCTACTTTCAATTTGGGCCAAATCATTGGTTATCATCATTAATCAACCTAGGGTCAACCTAGGGTTTTAAAGAAAATTGGGGGTTTCCTCCTTTCTTAGTTAAATCTTCAAATCAACAATTACTATAGATCAATATGCTAAAAACATTCAACATCCTTTGAAAATTGGAGTAGAAGCCCCATTTGTGCATCAACAACAAACCATTAATGTTTCTAACCCATAATCAACTCAAAATTCCAAAATGTCAACAAAATCCCAAAGTGTCAACAAAATCACTTTGAATCATAAACATTCAAGGCTAAGAGAACCCCCTACCTCAAGATTGGAAGCAAAGAAGCTAGGTCAAAAGCGTCCTCTCGAAAATCCCACAATCTAATCGGTTGGAAAAGTTGATCTTCACTTCTTCCTCATCCTTGATGCACGATCCATGGTGGCTTGTTGGTGAGAATGGCTGAAATCAAAGGTTTGAGGGTTAGGTTTTCGGACGTAGGAAGAGAGGAAGGAAGAGGGAAGAAGAAAATATATGAAATGATCCAAAAATTCCGTTTTTTAAGCTGCTGACCCGTAAAACCCGCTTGAGCGTCTATCTTCCTGCTCGAGCGTACCTGCTTCCAGCACAGAATTCAAAACTTCAAACAGGTATAACTCTCCCATCCGGACTCCGTTTTAGGTCATTCTTGTGTCCGAATTGAACCCCCGGAAATAAGCTTTCCAATGGTTCTAACCTCACATCCCAATTCAAAGTGTGGAAAAAGAAAAGGACAAATGAATGACGGATGATCGTAGAATAACTATCCGAATTATATTCTTTGGTCCAATCTTACTTTACCATCATAC
The DNA here is from genome assembly GCF_055761805.1 of Camellia sinensis. Taxonomy (NCBI): domain Eukaryota; kingdom Viridiplantae; phylum Streptophyta; class Magnoliopsida; order Ericales; family Theaceae; genus Camellia; species Camellia sinensis. The sequence continues at coordinate 151,295,698 of NC_138963.1, forward strand.
CACCACCTCAATCAATACCCCAAAATAAGGTAAGAACATTCCAAATACATTAATAAGAATGTCAAAAATGAGCCCACGTGCCTCAAAAGTTCAAACTTAACCAGGCGACTCGCTCGAGCGCCCAACCTTGGAGAATTGGTTAGAAAAGTCATCAGAAAGTTGGCAGCACTGCTAGTGGCGGCAGTTGATGGTGGTGAGATGAATATATAAGTGGGTTTGGGCACTTCATTCGTCCGGAATATTTTCTTGCAAGTCTTTTTTTGATTACATTATCGATAATCCTCAAATCCTTCAATTTCCTTTTTGTAAAAAAGTTTGGAAGGCTTGTGCTCCCTTTAAGGTAAAGGTGCTCATGTGGGCCTTGGTTCATGGGGGAATTTTGACAAATGATACATTGCAGAAAAGGAGACCAAATCGTCTTTTAAATCCTCAGTGGTGCATTCTGTGTTGTAAGAGCGGGGAATCCGTGGATCATTTATTTTGCATTGTCCAATAGCTTTGAATCTATGGCATAGATTGTTTGGCGTTGGAAATGGTATCTGGGTGGCCCCAAAAAGGAGTGTGCATATGCTCTTAATTGATTTTCATACATTTGGAGGATCGAAGAGAGCCAAAATTTTATGGACTTGCGCGGTCTTTGCAACTTTTGGGTGCTATGGTGGGAGCGAAATCAAAGGTTGTTTGAAGATAAGTTTTGGGAGGTGGATTGTTTATGGGATCATGTTTGTCACTTATCTTCTTTTTGGGCGTCGGGGAACTCTTTATTTAAAGGAGTTCCACTCTTTTTGTTAGCTAGAGATTGGTTGGCGGTGTGTGCTTTGTAAGTTTTTGATTGTTTTTAGTCGGTTAAGGATTTTTTCCTGTTGTCTTTTCACTGTTTTGTATTCAGAGGATGCCTCATCCTCTTCTTTCCTTTTTCAGTTTTATTAATAAAGCTTTTGTTGTTGATCAAAAAAAAAAAAAAAAGATGAATATATAAGTGGCATTGGAACAAATAATTGGACAGATAGATGACACGTGTATAGATAGGTGATATTTAGACAAATATGTAAATTTTGAACAGAAAGGTGTTTCTTTTGAACAGATAATGTCTTTTTTAGCCTAAAAAGATTTAAGCTTGGCATTATTGGATCAAATATATATATATATATATATATATAAATGTACAAAGCCTGCCATAATTGGGATTTTCTTCTTGAAATTGACCATCTGAAATTACTCCCCCGCCTAGACCAAAATAAAAAGAGAAGACAAACAGTAGTCAAACATTTTAAAAGAAACATATAAAAATTTAAAGGAATATATGAAGTATAGATGGATGTAGTTAGATAGACTAGCACCTTGTCATGTACTGACTCATTGGGATGTCAATTTTACATCAAGTACTTTATAAGTGTATTAGTTTGTGAGCGGTAAGACAGGTAAGGTAGCTCTCCATCGCATCACTTAGGTTGGTCATTGGGCATAATACACAGGGTATGCAATATCACTTGTGGAGCCAGCTTCTCGAGAGGATGACAAGTGCCTAGTTCGTGACAAGTGTTATCAGATATGATTGAGACAATACGTGGGACTTACACCAAGCACCTTGATTGTGGGGTACGTACCAAGGGTGGTGTCTGCGTGGGGCAGGTTTCCCATGGGTAGAGGAACAAATAAGCATGGAGGTAGGCAGAAAATGTTCCCCTGACGAGGGCGTCTGGAATTGACGGTGGTAGCATGTCACGTATAGACTCATTGGAGATGCGAGTTTTACACTAAGTACCTTGCAAGCATATTAATTTGTGAGCAGCAAGACAAACAGTGTAGATTCCTATCGCATCACCTGAGTTGGTCTTTGGATATAATACATGGGTATGTAATACTACTGGTGAAACCGACTTTTCTAAAGAATGACAAGTGCACAGTCCGTGACAACCTGCCAACATATAAGAAACCGACTTGAGGCTGTTTTCTATTCTGGAAACTTGACTTCTGAACCCATTTGGGTTTTGTAGAAAATTGACTTCCTACTACCCTTGTTTTTCATTTCTGAGACATCCATTAAGTGTTATGGTGGTACTGCATTACATAGACATTTTGCCCACTAAAAATCAAGCCCCCTTATTAAAAAAAATGAAAAAGAAAAAGAAAAAGAAAAACAAAAGCAAAATAGACCAAGAAAATACTCGTATAACAAAGCTGACCACGTGAAAACATTTTCAAAGACCTTTTGATGAAAGTATATTACATCAAACAATATTTTAATAATCCATCATCCACTACAAAAAATTTGATTTTTTGCGACAGCAAATACTTATTATGCCGTCTCAAAAAACTTTTAGCGACGGCAAACGGGAGGTCACAATAGAGGCGTTGCAAAAACTTTTTAGCGACGGCACCCTTTTTTTGCGACGGCACCCTTTTTTTGCGACGGCATTTACTGTCACAAATAATGTGTAAAAATACAGACCTTTTTGCGACGGCACTTTTTATCGTCGCCAAAAGTATTATTTGAGACGGTAGAAATTGCCGTTGCAAATTGTTTTTTTTTTTTGCGACGGCATATTTCTTTTTGCGACGGCATTGATTATGTCACAAAAAAAGTTTTTTGATTTTTTGCGACGGTGTGGTGCCGTCGCAAAAAATGCAATATTTATTAAAAATTATAAAATACCTGTTTTTTGCGACGGTTTGGTGCCGTCGCAAAAAACTAAAAAACCTCCTGTAAATTAATTAAAAATATTAAAAATACTTGTATTCAATGAAAAACAATTTAAAAAAAAAAACCAAAAATTGCATAATAATATAAAAATTCCTCTATAGAAGTAATAATTTCTCCATAATAAACATATTCTTGGATTCATTACTATACATTAACAAAATTAACCCAGTACATAATGTTCCATAATACATATATAATGTTTGAATACATAATGTTATTCATAATTCAAAATAACATAAATCAAAATTAAAAATTTTCCTCAATATTCTCCGTAGTACAAAAACAAAAATTAATGGCATTCTTTACAGGCATGAAATCCACAAGAAGCAAACTCCTACTCCGGAAATATCTGGAAAAAAAATAAAAATAATTAATGACAATATAATTATGTGTTAATTATGTGTTAAAAAGAAAATTTTCAACAAGAAAATAATTCAGAATGTAAAGAAATATTTTGAATGAAGCAAACTAAAGAGGCTAGTGCCATGACCTCTTTGTTTTGATGAACTATATATTTTCTAAATATATTTTCTGGACAAAAGGCTCCATTTATATGTAGCCTATAAATCTGCTTGAAATGTGAAAAAATAGATCAAGCCTCTTCAAAAGCTTCACAAAATCTCTTACACATACTTTCTTCTCCTCGACGAAAATTTCCCTGAAATATTTTGAAGCAAAAACAACAGAGGGTTTAGGGGTTAGAGTGAGTAATCCACAGGTGACATGAATCAAAGCTTCAGTTTACTCAAATGCACCAGTGAAACTTAAGATCCCAGTATTACCAGTGAGAAGTGGCATAGGAAGCCTAAGGGACAAGCGTACCTCAAAAGAGTACGCTCTCATAGCTGCTAACTGAGAACCATATTGGATTACTTGAGAAATGCCATCCTATAGTGAAATCAATCAGATTGTTCGGTAAGCCAAGTTACCAATTCATGTAGGAGAGGTCAAGTTCATCCAAGTCAGATTTTAACATAGAACATGAAATAGGTTAGCAAACCACCACCACCCAAAAAAAAAAAAAAAAAAAAAAAAAAAAAAAAAAATACAAACTATATTCATTATTTGTTGACGTTCTTACTAAAAACCGTTTGACAAAAATTGACTTCTTGTCAGGGTCTCTGGCTCTAGGTTTCAGTCTGTTAGAAGCTTAGTGGAAAGCCTGCATCTCAACCTGTTTCTCTGGCTCTACAGGCATTAACTTCTTTCATTAGCTATTAGCATCATTTAATAATATAATTCAAGGAGAAACTCTACTTGATCATTGTTCCCTACAAAAGTGAGGAAGGCTGAACAAGAAGCACTAAAATAAATGGTATAGTAGCATAAACACAAGGCAAACTACTTTATGGAATCTCTACAATCTTCTGTCTCTGTTTTGTAGCATTTACAATGCATCATGTTACAATAAGAGGATAATCCAGTCATGAAATTCTGCAGTAATTAGCATCACAAAAAAACCACTACCCCATTTGACTTTTTCCTTTCTTAGTTAAAAAATGGAAATTATTTTGTAAATCAAAACCAAATATTTCCCTTCTTGAAGTTTGAAGGGAATTTCCATGTTGAATTTCGGATCACTCACCTGTAGATGATGCTATGCCTGAAAGACTACCACAAGCAAGACTGACCAGGACATTGGAGTCATCGGGCCTAAGGTCAACAAAAGGAGTGTAAAAAAGATGCATGAATAATTCAGCACCAAAAAAGAAAAGAAAAGAAAATGGAAATATAGAAACAGTCCATAATTGTTATGTTATTTTAAATTTAAAATCTTCCTTAACTGTTTATGATAAATGAAGGAAATAATTCATAAAGCTAATAAGAATAATAAGTTATAAAACAAATAAGTCCCAAAAGTAAGCACACAAATGTGTGTTTGAGTGCCATGTGAACATATGCAATATGCAAGGGTCCATTATCTATGCAACGGAAGAATAAACTAAAATTTCCCAAAAGCATCATTTGCTGCCAGTGTACATATCAAGTACAGTTTGAAGAATTGGTTAATGTCACACCCCAAGTAACCTACTGGCCAAACAACTTGCACGGAGTGGGTATACCAAGTTACCAACATGGCCCAAACGCTTAAGCCCAAGTAATGTACCAAATTAAGCTTTCATATTTTATCAAAGGGAGATGCAAGATATCATAGTTATACACATACAAAACGGACAGTTTTCTAATGAAATATCACTGCTCGAACTGAAATTCTAGCATACATGGCGTGAAATTGTATTAGGTGAGAATTACCATGATAAATAAAAGTGGAAGAATACAACATACAAAAGGAACATACTTATAATTTATAAGATACCATAAATGAAACATTTCAATTGTTTTAATAATCCAATGCTTGTTAATGGAAATACCATTAGCACTTGTTATCTGTGGGCCTGGAACATGATCATGATGCAGTCTCTAATTCGTCAAGATCAAGAATTTAAATTCTTGTAGTTAAACTTGTTCAAAAAATTTAGTGAAGTGATGGTGTGTTAGTTATGCAATAGTGTCATTGAAAACCTTTTCAGGAGAGCGAAAAAGTTAACAAGGAATACAAATGCTAGAAAGAAATTAGTTCAGAGCTTGTACTCGTCAGCGCGTTGAAAATCCACTTCCTTGAATGGAAATTGTTCTGGCCATTCCACATTCTTCAACACCTTAAAAATTGATGAAATTAAAGAAGTTCAATAACAAGCGACCACAATAATGAATTAGAAGGAAGTTGGGCCACTAAAAGATTTAGTGGCGTGAAACAAAATAATCTGAAATCTAATTGGTATGATAAAATATAAAATTGGATCACAAATTCTAAATTCCAACTGATTATTGGCATGAAAATCTCAAGTTAGTCTATGTATTCTCCAATTTTGCTTCCATCAGGGAAGAAACTAAAATTTTCATATTACAAATACCATTTGAAAGTTGTAACTGTCATTCCCAAATCCTGACATCATGAGTAAACAACACATCAAATTCCAAAACCAAAAACAAGGAATTTGATTTTCTTTTGCTTTACCATCGACCCATTATCATAAACCTCAAAATTTGATAAACACAGCAGGTAAACACAGTTAATCAAATTCAACAAACCCCAGCAAGGATGACACTTTTTTTGAGAAATACTTTGAATTTTGATTTTAATCTTGTTTCTTTACAGTTCAATACAAAATGGAAATACTTCAGATGGTCCTATGGCAACAAAAAGGAACAAGAACACTTTGAGAAGAACGTAATAATAAATGTCAAGAGATACATATATCTGGAATTGTTTAGTCACACATCAACAAGTTGGAGCTGGGCACTCACCCCTGAAGCTCAAAAAAACAAGATAATGACAAGCCAACCAAAGTGTGCTATACGAACAACAAAGAAGGCAGAACATTGACTAAAACAACTTAGAAAAGAGATTCTAAGTACAGATTCTGTTTCTTCAATTCTGAGATACACTACTTGCCCTTGGCTATTTTTGAACAAGAAAATATTTCATATGCTAAAAACTATTTTCAAGGAACTCAATCTTTTATATGCAACAAAGAAATTTTGGGAGGGGGGGGAGGAGGTGTTAGGGGAAATGTATATAGAGTTAAATACCATAGCAAGATGGCATAGATCGAGTACTAGGCAAACAATGTAGTAGTTGGTTCATAATTTCCAGAAAACAACAAATTATTCTTATGTTAAGAAATCAAGCTGGAAGAGAATAGAATAAAATTACAGATAGCTGAACCCTGTTTGGTTTTTTCAAGCGCTATGATATGTTTTTAACTCCTCACTAGTTCAGCCTAGCATAAGAAACAAAGGTAACTAAATTAAGTAAATTGAAAAACAAAAGCCTCCACTTAATTGAATAACAAACATTATTGGATTTAATTATATCAGAAAGGGAAAAAATGGAACACTCATATTGATCAGCAATCAGTGGCTTATAATGACCAGTAACTAAAGGATCTTTTACAAATTCTTAGTCACCCTCATATCAATGGCTTATGTATCAAACAAAGGGTTAGAAATCAAAGAAATAAAATACCTCATAAAATACTTATGCTCCATTTGGTTCACTGGAATGAAATTGAATGGTCATTCCTTAAAATTTCCTATGGAATGATCCTTCCTTTACAATGGTGAGTAATGATTCCATTTGCAATGTAATTTTCATTATTTTTTTAGTCAACTAAACATAGAAATGAACATTTTGATGGAATGATCATTCCATTTCCACTCAATTCAAGTGAACCAAACACTACCTTATAGTGACTAATTGTCAAAGCAAACTCATTCATTTTCTTAACAGTAAGAAGACTACAAGGTGACACTGGTCCACAGCCACTTCATCTGTGTTATAGAAATCACACATTTTTACAAGGTAAATAATAATAATAATAATAATGTTAAGAAATAGTCTAGCATTAACATAGCAAGTTTTGAAACACACAATTCTCCAACCAAAACCCACAAACTTTTTAATGCCAACCTATTCAAAACCTTTTAAAGTCAACAGTACGCCCACTTCTTGAAATGATTTCCTAAACCCCAAATTGGACTAATTTTATTCTATTTTGATTCGTTTCTTCTTCCCCCATAGAATTTAGAGAGCCCATTAGACCATTTTCACAAACACACTCAATTCCAATCCAGAAGTAATCAAACGAAATAAAATCAAACAGTTTCAGAATACAAATCGCATCCAATCCAATTTGTTTCACATAGAGAGAGAGAGAGAGAGAGAGAGAGAGACCTTCTGAAAGAAGGATGTTTGCGATGCTTTTCACCGGACCCATTGCCCTCCGAACTACCCTTGGAGTCCTCTTGCTGCCGCTTTTGCGACATTACCGATGCTCGCAGAAAACAACCACCACCACTAATAAGCTACTATGGCTATGACTATGGTTATGGCGATGGCGGTGGGGACAACATAGAGATATAGAGGAACCATTTCAACCCAGTCGATAGAGGAACCGACTGGAATGAGAGAGTCGAAAAAAGAGTCAAAAGAAGCGTACCGTCTCGCTACCGAATTAGTCTTGCCGTTGCTGAACTAGTCTCACCGTCGATTGAAACCCTTCTCCTTCAACCCCAGTCTCTCTTCAAACCCTCTATCTTCTCTCTCTCAGAATAAGGTTTGCTCACTGTTTTGAAACAGTGTTGTGAAATTAAGGGCTCTACAAACCTGAAAGGAAATGAAAAAAAAAAAGGAGGAAAAGGCAGAGGAAAAAAAAGGGGGGAAATTAAGTTTGGGCGGGCCGTCAGGTGAGTCAGTGAAAAAATAAGGAAATTTGTTTTATTTTTATTTTAATGATTTTTTTTATTTGGTAGAAGCATGGGTAATATTTTAATGAAAATATTTTCTGTTAAAATAAAGTTAATTTTTTATGGTCAATAAAAAATATTTTTTTGTGACCTATTTTTTTTTGTTATTAAAAATCAAGAGCTAATTTTTTGTGGTAGAGAAGAGGGAGCGGCAATAGTAGTGAAGGTGGTGGATAAGAGGTGATGGTGGTGGTGGTGGTGATAGCAAAGGAGATTAGTGGTGAAGTTGTGGTAGTGGTAGAGGAAATGGAGTGGCGGTGGTAGAGAAGAGGTAATAGTAGTAGTAGTAGTAGTGGTGGTGGTAGCAGTGGTGGTAGTGGTAGTGGAGTGGTAGCGATGGTGGTAGTAATGGTAGTCATAGAGGTGGAATAAAAATAGTGGTAATAATGGTGGTAGTGGAATGACATTTGCAGTAGTGGTAAAGGTGGTATAAGAGATGGGTGGTGAGAGAGAGATGAGTGAGAGACAGATAGAGAAGAGAGATAGAGAGAGACAGAGTGATGAGCGAGAATGGTCGCTAAAAGTGCATTTTCTTGTAGTGGAGAGCTTGGTAAATAGAGAAGAGGGAAGGGAGAGAGTGAGTAAGGTGAACATAATGGGGGGAGACAGATAGATAGATACAGAGAGAGAAAGAGAGAGAGAAGAGTGATGGGTAAAAGAGAGACATAGAGAGAAAGAGATATAGAGAGAGAGAGACAGAGAGAGAAAGAGATAAAGAGAGAGGCAGACAGAAAAAGAGAGAGAAACAAGAGATGCACGAGAGATAGACAGAGAGAGAGAGAGAGAAAGAGAGTGAAAAGAGATGATCGAGAGAAAGAGAGAGAGAAACACACACACACAGAGATAGAGTGATGAGCGAGAGAGAGACAAAATGGTCGCTAAAAGTGCATGTTCTTGTAGTGTCTCAATAAATCGAAAAGGAGCTCAGTAAATAGAGAACAGGGGAATGGGAGAGTGAGCAAGGCGAACACAATGAAGGAGAGAGAGATAGACAGACAAATAGACAGCAGACAGAGAGAGAGAAGAGTGATGAGTGAGAGAGAGTGAGAGACAGAGAGAGAAAGAGAGAGACAGACAGAAAAATAGAGAGAAACAAGAGATGAGCGAGAGATAGACAAAAAGAGAGAGAAAGAGAGAAAAAAGAGATAATTGAGAGAGAGATATAGAAAAAGAAAAAGAAAAAGAAAGAGATAGAGAGAAAAGAGATAAGTGAGAGAGACAGAGAAAGAGAGACAGAGAGATGAGCGAGAGAGACAAAGAGAGAAAAGAGATGAGAGAGATAGAGAGATGAGCGAGAGAGAGAAGACAGATGAGAGAGAGAGAGAGGGGCAGGCAGGCAAGCAGAGAAAGAAAAATGATGAGTGAAAGAGAGAAAGAGAAGAGACAGAGAGATATGAAGATGAAGAAATGAGTGAAAAAAGAAATGTTATATCAAAAGAGTAAGATGATGTCGTTTTTTTTACTTTTTTTTTTACGATAGAAAAATACCGTTGCATTTATTCAAACAATTTTGTGACTGTATATTTATGAAGTTGTCTCAAAGACACAATATATTTTTTTTTACTTTTTTTTTTTGGCAACGGTACCTATTACAGTTGCAAAAAACTCACATTTTTTTTTTTACAACGACAGTTGGTGCTGTCGCAAAAACTCTATTTTTTTCGCGACAGTAAAAGAGAGAGACAAAAAAAGAAAAGAAAAGAGAGAAACAAGAGATAAGCGAGAGATAGACAAAGAGAGAGAAAGAGAGCGAAAAGGGATGATCAACAGAAAGACATAGAAAAAGAGAGAGACAGAGAGAGAAGAAAGATGAGCAAGAGAGACAGAGAGAGAGATAGAGAGAAGAGAATTGAGAGAGAAAGATAGAGAAAGAAGAGAGATGAGAGAGATAGAGAGAAGAGAGATGAAAGAGATAGAGAGATGAGCGAGAGAGAAAGAAAGAAAGAGAGAGAGAGACAGAGACAAAGACTGATAGACAGAGAAAAGTGATGAGTGAGAGAGAGAAGAGAGAGAGAGACAAAGAGAGAAAGAGAGAGAGAGTAAGAGACAGAAAAAGAGACAAAGAGAGAAGAGAGAAGATAGATGAATGAGAGAGACAGAGAGAGATAGAAAGAATAGAGATGAGCGAGAGAGATATAGAGAGAAGAGAGATGAGAGAGATAGAAAGAAGAGAGATGAACGAGAGAGATACAGAGAAGAGAGATGAGCGAAAGAGACAGAGAGAGAAAAGAGATGAAAGAAGAGATAGATGAGTGAGAGACACAGACAGAGAAAGAGAGACATATAGAAAAACAGACAAAGAGAGAAGAGTGATGAGTGAGAGAGAGAAATAGAAGAGAGAGAGGAAGATGAAAAAATAAGTGAAAAGAGGTAGACATAGAAAGAGAGAGAAAAAGAGCGAAAAGGGATAAACGAGAGAGAGACAAAGAGAGATGAGCGAGAGAACGAAAGAGATAAAGAGAAGAGAGAGAGAAGAGAGACAGAGAGAGAAGAGAGCCGAGAGAGATAGAGACAGACAGACAGACGGACAGAGAAGAATGATGAGTGAGAGAGAGAAAGAGAAGAGAGACAGAGACACAGAGAGAAAGAGAGAGAGAGACAGACAGACAGAGAAGAGTGATGCGTGAGAGAGAGAAAGAGAAGAGAGACAGAGACACAGACACAGAGAGAAAGAGAGAGACAGACAGACAAAAAAGAGTGATGAGTGAAGGGGAGAAAGAGAAGAGAGACAGAGACAGAGACAGAGACACAGAGAGAGACAGACAAATAGAGAAGAGTGATGAGTAAGAGAGAGAAAGAGAAGAGAGACAGAGACAGAGATAGAGAGACAGAAAGATGAAAAAATGGGTGAAAAGAGAAATATTATATCAAAAGAGTACGACGACGTCGTTTTTTTTTTTTTTTTTTTGTGACAAAAAAATACCGTTGCATTTATTCAAACTATTTTATGACTATATATATATGAAGGCGTCTCAAAGCCACAATATATATATATATTTTACTTTTTTTTTTTTTTACAACGGTACTTATTACCGTCGCAAAAAACTTTTTTTTTTCTTTTTGCGACTGTAACTGGTGCCGTCGCAAAAATTCTATTTTTTTGCGACAACAATCTCTGTCGTCGCAAATACTCTATTTTTTTTTTTGCGACAATATTTTCTGTCGTCGCAAATACTCTATTTTTTTGCGACTGCAAGTTGTGTCGTCGCAAAAAGTCATATTTTTTGTGACGGCAAGTTGTGCCGTCTCAAAAAGTCACATTTTTTTGCGACGGCAGGTTGTACCGTCTCAAAAAAGTCACATTATTTGCGACGGCATTGCGACGACAAATGTGCCGTCGCAAAAAGTTCCATCTCTTATGCCCACTTTTCTTGTAGAGATCAAGTAGTCAAATGACATGGTTATGAAAGTTCACCGAGTCGAGTCTAGTCTAATCTGAATTTTTGTTTCCTCTGGCTCCATTCCTACTACTTCGTTCATGGTTGGCCTTTCACTGCCTTTCACTCTTAAGCGTCCTTCTCTACTAAAATAGCGACTTTCTTAATCTTAATGTGGTCAGCCTTTGCGTAATCCATCAACGATTTCAAATAAGAGATCCTCTTTCTTGAGGAAAGAAAAAGTATCTAACTACATTTCTTTCCTCTTTATGCCTATCAAAAGATAGTGCCTTCTTACCCATCCGTAACTCCACTAGGACCGCCCCAAAACTATAAGCTTCACTCTTTATACGAAGTGGTTTAATTGAATTGTCTAGGACCAAGTGAAAATCCAGAGTTGGATACTTTCTGTGTACTTCTATCAAAAGAGGATACTACACCTAAGGGTTGTGTTTTCGTTGATTTTAATTAATTAATTTATTTTTTTGAAAATGAAACCAATTAAATTTAAAGCACCCATTGTTTTCATTTATGTGCGGAAACAAAATTTTGAAATTGCTAAAACAACTTTTTACGGTTTCCTAAGAAGTGGGGTTTTTTAAATGACAAAAAAATTCCCAAAAATATGTTTTCGAAAAAGTTCTCAAGCTAGTTTGTGTCTTTTTCATAAAATGAATACAAAAAAACAGAAAACGAAAACACAATTAAACAGTAAATTTTAGAAGGAAGTACCGTAATACTTTCACTTCTTTTCCATTTTCACTTCCATTCAAGGAAATGATGAGAAGTACAGTTTACATGTGCTAATGTACAAAGCAAACCTCAACAAGAAGTTCAATTAAAAGCACTCAAAACAACACACAAAGTCCTAACCACTTAAGCTTTAAGCTAGCTCATGATAAGCTATATATAGCAGCTCAATATCCATTCTTGATGATATATCAATCACATAATCACACGGCCTTCACAGCGAGGAACCTTGGTTCCTTAGGAAGGAACTTCTGCTCAGCATAGACTGACATGTAGTCCCCAAACACATACTTAGGATAAGCAACTTCTTCATCCTCTTCACGGTTCACCTTTTCCATAACTAGTTCTTTTGCAGGAGCTATGGTTGCGTTGAGCGACGGATTGTAGAACGAAGCAATCGACCTTCTGTTCCCACCCAGTTTGGTCAAAACCCTGTGCCAAACACTCTTGTACCTCCCATTGCTCAACACCTCGATCTGGTCACCGGTGTTGATGACAATGGAATTGGGCATTGGTTGGACATCGATCCATTGTCCATCTTTGAGGATCTGAAGTCCTCCAACTTTGTCGTCTTGATAGAGTAAGATGACGCCTCCGGCATCGGTGTGGGCCCGGAGTCCGATCACCTTGTCGGGATGAGGACATGGTGGGTAATGGCTGACCTTGGTGCCAAAGAAGGCTTTTTCACCATCTCCACCGTTGAATGCTTTCTTGATGTATCCCTTTGGCAAGCCCAAGTTCTCATCCATGGCTTCCATCACTTTCTCGCCCAGTTTCCTCAACTCAGATCGGTATTCTGTCATCGTTTCCCTGTCATCAAGTTCACAAGTTAGACCATATTATTAAACACGGTGAGCGTTTTGAAAGTACTCTGTTAGATTACCACTGGTCTTAAAAACTTAATCTGTTAAAAAATAAACTTAATTATACATATCAAATTAATACTCTCCTCACATATGATCTCGTTTGGCACATGGATAGACAAACAAATTGAGTGAACAAAATACGTAAAGATAAATAAAATAAAATAAAGTGCATAATAATGAAGATTAAAAGGGTAAAAAGACTTGAATTTTGGTCTTGAACCTTCTCAGAACCAGAAGTTTAATACCATATTAAATAATCAATAACTAATTTGGAGAGCAATAGATCTGGTATTAGTAGTGATAGACCATATTCTTTTTTCTTTTCTTTTGTTTTAATATTATATATAAAATAAACAATTTTTTTTACTATACAAAGATAATGATTCTCACGTGTATTTATTAATGTGAGTTGTATTACATTTGTGTTGAGTGATAAGAAAATGTTATTAGAAATCTGTTTATGTAAATCATTACTCAATTTAAAATTTAGATTACATCTTTTTATGCTTTGCTTGGTTGCTGATAAAATTAGGTTATTCTTGAGTCTCTTCCGACTTTTTCTACATTTTCTCAGTAACCAAACAAGAGTACTCATAATTCATAGCAACTGGAAGACAAATCGAGAACAAGAATGATAGGTGAATTTGCTTACTTGAATCGTGGAGTCGTTAGTAGTGGCCACTCGTTATCATCAGAGAGGAGGAAAACATCCTCCCAATCCACATTCTCCAACTTGTCGCCACTCTTCTTCTCCATCAAATCATTCAACATCTTCACTGGTTCTGAGTTCTTGAAACCTTCTTCTCTATCTTTCTCAAAGCATTCAGAGCACACTTTCTTCACCCTCTCAAGGAGCTCCTCTGGTATCCCATGGTTCACCAACTGTGTTTCATACCATATTGGAATAAATACTAATTATAATTTATAACCAAGTTTTTCAATAATGGTATGGAAATCGGTATAAATTATGGCGTAGTGTGATCAGGAGTATCAAATGATACGAATCAGGAATCAGATGAAGGATTGTGAATTTTCAAAATAATTAGTCACAAATTTTATATATATAGTAGCTGATCAAGCTGTGTTAGGTGTGGATCAGCTATGAACAAATAGTAGCAGCATAGCTATTGAAAATCAAGTGATGAGTTGTAAGTTTTTAAAATAATTAGCACAATTTTTTTAAATTTTTTGGTAGCAGTCGAGCTAGCTGTATGAACTATAAATCAATTATGAACCAGTACTGAATTGGTTCATCTATACAAACGATTTTTAAAATCTTGTTTATAATTAAGTGTACTTCAAATGTAGAATCACATAAAAATACCAAGCAGTGTGAATAAAAAATTGAACTGTTATCATAGGAAAACAAAAATACTTGCACAGAAATAGATCACACTCGTGAATCCACCGTGAGACCCACAAGGTTCACATCTTTTGAGTGTTCGTGATCCATTTTTGTACATGTAGAAGTGTTTCATATCTATTGTTTGATATGCCAAGACAAGAGAAGGATGATTCTTGGTGGGTATCTGCTCATGAACATATGATGTGAAGAACAAAGTTGCAGTGCAGTGTATACCGTTGATCACCATTCAAACAAGGGGATCGAACGGTCATGATGATGAAAATTCCACAAAACCCACCAATCTTTTAACATCCTTTTGCATGTTATCATTAGCTAATAGAGAATTTATCAAAGATATGTTATCAGAAAGTACCTGAAAGAATCCCCATTCTTCGCACCCATTAGCGATCTGAGCCATTGTCTTGGCCCTCTCTTCTCCATTGAGTTTCGAGAAATCAATCACTGGAATTGCCATTGAAATGAGCAACTGACTTAGAGAGAGAGAGAGAGAGAGAGAGAGGCTTTTTGTAATGCCTTTGCTTGCTGGGGTTGTAGTGGTGAAGATGGTGTCTGATGTCTTAGCCTATTTATAGCCATTTTCTTCCTTCCCGCTATCTTTATTATGTCAACTCTATATATTTTAATCTCTTTGTTTCTTGTTAGGAAAAAAAAAAAAAATAAAGAAATCTTTGTGTTAGGAATTTTATTAATATACAGTGGCGGTTAGGGGTAAGTGGTCAAGGTGTTGGACGGTGACCTTAATTATATTAAGTAACTAATTATAACTTACAAAACAAATTTCAAATGTCAATGTTTTGAGTGTATTGCTAACCCACAACACAAGCTTTACTCCTTTTAGGTGATGCATCTCATTTTCTTTTCTTATAAAACAGTGTTATTAATACAGAAACCACACACAAAATGATACTTATAATTTTATATTTTATAATTATGTGCGTGTTTGTGACACATTCAGTATATTACATTAGATTTGAGCATCCATTTCATCAAGAACATTAAACCTTGATCCTCTCCCGCCAATGGACCTCATGGACTCCGTTTACACCACCTGAGAAGGTGACAACTATGTTGGACAATTTTTACTGTATTTGAAAAATAAATTCTGTTTGTGTACTTAACAACAAACAGAGTACAGAAGAAATAAAAGAAAATGAGAGAATTTGTTTGATTACAAAAATCAAAACAGAAAAATAAAATAAAATAAATAAAAACGGATTTTTATTTTGTTACAAAAATAAAATCAAAATCTGATTTAAATAAATAATAAACCAGAAAATAAATTAACAACTTACTAGATTACTTTCTTGAACAAATTTTTGATTAAGTCCAGTGTTTAACACTGTGTCCTTAAGACAGATTTGTCCTCTTCATGGTGCTTTCGGATTTTCAGACGTCTATCTCACAGGATAAAATGATCAACAATGAATAAATGCAGCACTACAATTTATTCACACAACGAACACACTTTGTGTTTATACTCTTTCTCACAGAAAATTAGATGCAGCAAAATGCAGAGAGCAGTAACAGATGTACGGACGAAAATTAGAGTGAAAATCAAATGAGGGACTTGTCTTATTTATAGATGTAGTGGCACTCTTGTATTTTGAATTGAACAGGTAGCATACCTGTTTGAACAGGTACTGAACCTGTTGAGTTTGAATTTGGATTGTTTGGGTTCAAATTTAAATTCGGACAGATAAAAATTGTATTTGAATTGTTTCGAATCTGTACAGAATTTCAGATCTGTTTGTGCAGAAACCATGAAGAGGTGCAAAAATTGAATTTGATTTTCCAATTGAAATTTAAATTCAAACAGTCAGAATTTATTTTCCAAAGATAAAAAATAAATTCAAATGTTTTTAGCGCAAAAAGATTAGTATTGGGCCGGACAAGCCCAACCCAACTACACACCCACGCCCAACCCCAACCCAATCCAGCTCGCCCGACCGACTGGATGGACGGTGCGCGCGTATGTTTATTTTGGGTCCAATGGGTCTAACCCATTTTGCCCATAACCTCCATCTCTACAAAACTCGGGTGCCCTTTGGGGCCTACCCCAAGTTCCAATCTCATGCCTTATAAACCCACTCAAAGTTTTCCACCAAAATCAATGTGGGACAAGCCATTTTTCAAACCGTAAGGAATTTTTACCAAAAACTCCATTTTCATGGAGCTTACTTTGGCTTTAATTTCTCATTCACCCGATAATAGTTTTGAGCAATATACCACGTGAATCACAACGCAGCATAGAACGCGTTACCACTTAGGTTCGCCAACTTTGGCGCACGAGTCCCACCTAAAAATTAGACCAAAGTTTAGGAAAAATTCTATTTTTCCAGAATTTCCAAAACCATTTATAACAATCCCCCACATGAATGAAACTTGATGACAACGAAAATGCAACAATATGCAGAATTTGTCGAAAGAGTATAAATTGAAAATATCTTGCATCATGATAGGTAGTTTTCGGCCTTGAACTTTTCCTAGTGATAACTTATCGGACTTACTAGCTAACCAATGGGCGCGATGCCTTGAATTGTTCAACCGTTTATGTAAGCCAAGACAATAGATTTGACACAAAATATCTTCTGACATATCGTGGTTCTCACGGTTGTGTTCATTTTGGCCTTCAACGCTCCTGGTTTTTATGAGTGCTTCTAGAGAATTTAGCCTTTTCATTCTCATAGAACCAGCCCCAATTCGACACTCATATAGGTGATTCTTATTGTAAGTATCTCCTTATACTCGTCTTGATTTTTATGCCTAAACCAAGATATAAGTAATCATTAAAAGCTAAGCTTATCCTTAGACCTCTGCATACAACATATGTTGCAGATATCACTCTCACCATAGGAATGGGTAGAGAATTTTAATCTCTTGGTGATTTTTGGCGAGCCACACAGAACTTAGTTGTCCCTTTGAACTTAGTTCTTGGGATCTCTAGTCATATAAGTAGGGTTACCATTATGATGACTATTATGCAATAGGTTTTAATCCCATCCCCTTCGATGAACTATACACTTACTCTTTTGTCAAACTTTTTGTTAACGGATCCGCAATATTCTCTTTAGATTTTATATAATCTATTGAGATTTTTTCATTTGAGAGCAATTGCCTTACGGTATTTTGTCGACGACGAATATGTCGTGACTTACCATTATACATATGACTTTGTGCCCTGCTTACTGCAGATTGACTATCACAATGAATGCAAATAGCTGGCACATGTGTTGGCTACATTGAAATGTCTTCTAAGAAGTAGCGAAGCCATTCTGCTTCTTTTCCTGCTTTGTCTAAAGCAATGAACTCAGATTCCATTGTAGATCGTGCGATGCATGTTTGTTTCATGGATTTCCAAGAAACAACTGCGCCTCCCAGAGTAAAGACATATCTACTAGTGGATTTTGAATCTTTAGTATCCGATATCCAATTGGCATTACAATGACCTTCGAGTACTGCTGGATATCGAGTAAAGTTCAAATTATAATCACGGGTAAATCTTAGATATCTAAGAACTCGAATGATCGCTTTCCAATGGTCTTCTTCGCGGTTACTAGTGTACCTAATCAATTTACTGACTACATAAGTTATGTCGGGATGAGTACAATTCGTTAGGTACATTAGGCTTCCAATAATTTGAGAGTATTTTAACTAAGACATCGCATCACCTTTATTTTTGATAAATAAAGATTGATGTTTACAGGTATTCTAGCTACATTCATATCATCCTTGATAAATTTATCAAGAATTTTCTCAATATAATGTGATTGAGATAATGTATATTCGTCAAATGTTTTAGTAATTTTCATTCCTAATATAACATCTACGACCCTCATATCTTTCATATCGAATCTTCTATTAAGCATTTGTTTAGTTGATTTGATCATATTTGACTGCTTTCAATGATAAGCATGTCATCCACATAAAGACAAACTATGACATATCATTGGTCAGTGTTTTTAACATAGACGCACTTATCACATTCATTTATCTTAAACCCATTAGTAAGTATAGCATAATCAAATTTTTCATGCCATTGCTTAGGTGCTTATTTTAATCCATAAAGAGATTTTACAAGCCGACAAACTTTCTTTTCTTGCTCCGGTACTACAAACCCTTCAGGTTGCTCCATATAGATCTCTTCATTTAGATCACCGTTTAAGAAAGTTGTCTTAACATCCATCTGATGTATTTCTAAATTATACAACGCTACTATAGCAATAAACATGTGGATAGATGTTATTATTGTCACAAGAGAATATGTGTCAAAATAATACAGACCTTTCTTTTGCCTGTAACCTTTTATTACAAGTCTTGCTTTATACTTGTCTATTGAGCCATCTACTTTTATTTTTCTCTTGAATATCCACTTATATCCAAGAGGTTTAGAACCAAGTGGAAGATCCACCAATTCCCAAGTATGATTTTGCATAATGGATTCAATTTCATTATTAACAGCCACTTTTCCACAAAAGTGCTTCAGGACCTATCATTGCTTCCTTGAAGCTTTGAGGTTCATTTTCTAACAGGTATGTCAGAAAATCTGGACCAAAGGATTTTGATGTTCTTACTCTCTTACTTTGTCTTGGTTCATCATCAGTTAAATCTTGTTGGTCGAGACCATTACTAGCCTCTTGTGTTTGATTGTCATTAGTCTCTTGACTTTGCGTACAATCATAAGTTCTTTTCTGTGAATTTAATTCCTATCCTTTCTTGTAAGGAAAGACTTGTTCAAAAAACATAGCATTCCTTGACTCTATAATAGTGTTCACATTTATATCAGGTATTTATAAGTTAGAAATCGATATGCACTACTATTCTGAGCATAACCAATAAACACACAATCCACTGTTTTTAGTTAAATTTTAGTCTTTTTAGGAACAAGAACTTCAACTTTTGCCAAACACCCTCACACTTTTAAGTATTTGTAGGAAGGTGGTCGATCTTTCCATAATTCATAAGGAGTGCTGTTGATTTTCTTGTGGGGTATTCTGTTAAGAACATAATTAGTAGGCAATATTGCTTCCCTCCACAAGTTTTACGGTAAACCTGAACTTAGTAACATGGCATTCATCATTTCTTTAAGGGTTCTATTCTTCCTTTCAGCAATTCCATTTTGCTGTGGAGAATAGGGTGCTGTAGTTTGGTGAATAATGACATGTTGTGCACAAAATTCATTTAATGGTACATCATATTCACTACCCCTATCACTTCTAATCATTTTAATGATTTTTCTAATTTGATTTTCAACTTCAGTTTTGTAGAGTTTAAACATTTCTAAGGCTTGATCTTTACTTCTAAGTAAGTATAAATAACAATATCTTGTGCAATCATTGATAAATGTTATGAAATACTTTTTGCTTCCTCTAGTTTGAACAAATTTAAGATTATATACATCTGTATGAATAAATTCTAGAGGTTCGGTTTTTCTTTCAATCGATTTAAATGGAGCCTTGGTTAGTTTCACTTCTACACAAGTCTCACATTTGTGAATAGGATCAATTTCAAACTTTGGTTACCAAACCAATTAATCTACGCTAAGCATCAAAATTCACATGTTCTAATCTACCATGCCATAAATTCGACTCAAGAATATAAGCAAAAGATGTGTTATTCTTATTCATAGTAAGTTTTGGTACAACCGTCATTACATTCAATTTGAAAGGACCATCACTCATGTATCCCTTACCAACATACATACCACTCTTTATTAATACAATTTTGTCAGACTCAAAGACAAGCTTAAAGCCATTTTTACTTAACAAAGATCCAGAAACCAGATTCTTCCGGATGTTAGGTACACGAAGTACGTTGTTAAGGGTCAGTTCCTTCCCTGATGTCATTTTCAAGATCACTTTTCCTTGTTCAGCCACAGTAGAAGTAGAAGAATTTCTCATGAAAAGTTGTTCACCATTTGCAACCATATTGTAAGTTGTGAACATTTTCTTATCCGCACAGATGTGAAGAGTTGCTCCAGTGTCAACCCACTATTCTTTGGGATTTCCAACCAAATTAGCCTCAGACACCACAGCAGAAAGATTGATGTCATTTACCCCGTTAGAAATGTAATCTAATTCTGTCACATTGGCTTAATTGGTGGTCTTCTTGCCTGTACTTCCGAGATCTTTCTTACGACGGCAGCAATCAGAAGCTCGATGTCCAGTCTTGTCACAACTATAACATTTTCCTTTGAACTTCTTATTGCCATTGTTGTCGCCTTATTTAGGACCATTTTCAGCAAACTTCCTCTTTTTGTTATGTGGTTTGTGCACTTATTCAAGCACATTAGCCTTGGACTCAGTGGGATTTTTACCATTCATCTTTTTAGCCTTTCGGTTATCTTTCTCAATTCTCAGTCTTACAATAAGTTCATCCATTGTCGTCTCTTTGTGTTTATGTTTTAAATAATTTTTGAAATCTTTCCAAGCTGGTGGTAATTTTTCCACTAACGCAGTGACTTGGAAAGACTCGCTCAGAGACATACCCTCAGAATGAATATCATGTAAAATTAATTGAAAACTTTGAACTTGAGAAATTACCACCTGGGAGTCTACCATAACAAAGTCCAAAAATTTACCGACAACAAATTTCTTTGTGCCGGCATCCTTTGTCATGTATTTTTTCTCCAAAGAATCTCATAATTCTTTTACTGTTTTCAGAGGGCTATAAACATTATACAACATGTTGTCAAGGCCATTGAGGATGTAGTTTCTGTACAGGAAATCAGAATGCTTCCACGCGTCTACAGCGACAACAACTTGCCGATCACTTTCATTCTTGCTAAGTACTAGAGCCTTTTCATAGAGAAACCATGCCAAATTTAGAGTTGTAAGATAGAATAGTATTTTCTGTTGCCATCTCTTAAACTCAGTGCCATTAAATTTTTCTTATTTTTCTCCATGATTTATCGGAACTTGAACATGGTTATGGATAGAGACTGGAGTCGTTGTAATGATCAGATTTGGAGTACTACCTTCCGTAGCCATAATATCTAATTACAAAAATCAGAAAAAACCAAAACACAAATGAATTTTCTAGTTACTAAAACCAAAAAATAAATTATGATACAAAATAATTTTATTTTTCCTTGTTACTAAAATTAGAAAAATAAAATATTACAATAATTTTCTGTAACACAAATTAATATTCTGCAATTGTTAATGACATGAGTATATTATTGCTAGTTGTCAAAGAAAATAAATAGTATATTACTACTATTTGTCAAACAGTATATTACTACTATTTATATTTTCTAACCAAAATATCACTTTGTGAACTCATAGAAAATTAAATACAATAAAGATACCAAAAAATACTATGTCTTAAGATTGTTGGACAATCTTCACTGTATTTGAAAAATAAATTCTGTTTGTGTAATTAACAACAAACAGAGTACAGAAGAAATAAAAGAAAATAAGAGAATTTGTTTGATTACAAAAATCAAACCAGAAAAATAAAATAAAATAAATAAAAACATATTTTTATTTTATTACAAAAATAAAATCAAAATCTGATTTAAATAAATAATAAACTAGAAAATAAATTAACAACTTACTCGATTAATTTCTTGAACAAACTTTTGATCAAGTCCAGTGTTTAACACTGTGTCCTTAAGACAGATTCGTCCCCTCCACGGTCCTTTCAGATTTTCGAACGTCTATCTCCAACGATAAAATGATCAACAACGAATAAATGCAGTACTACAATTTATTCGCACAACAAACACACTTTGTGTTTGCACTCTTTCTCACAGAAAATTAGATGCAGCAAAATGCAGAAAGCAATCGCAGATTTAAAGATGAAAATTATAGTGAAAATCAAATGAGGGACTTATCTTATTTATAGATGTAGTGACACCCTTTTATTTTGAATTGAACAGGTACTGAACTTGTTGGGTTTGAATTTGGACTGTTTGGGTTCAAATTTAAATTCGGACAGATAAAAACTGTATTTGAACAATTTCGAATATGTATAGAATTTCGGATCTGTTTGTATAGAAACCATGAAGAGGTACAAAAATTGAATTTGAATTTTCCAACTGAAATTTAAATTCAAACGGTCAGAATTTATTTTCCAAAGATAAAAAATAAATTCAAATATTTTTGGTCCAAAAAGATTAGTATTTGTAATAACCCTCATCACTGCTTACCGATAAACGTTGATTACCGTTAAACTGAACTGATTATGACTGATAATTGAACTGATTAAAGTACTGAACTGACTGACTGAAAACTGGAATTGAATTGACTGAGTATGTGTGTTAATCTGTATTCTATCTGTTTGATTGTTTACTTGATCTGTTGACGTTTTATGTTTAAACTGTTAATTGAAGGCCTTATCGGCGGCCGAACCGGGAATTGATTAATGTGTTATGACCCTCATAATTAATGTGATTTTACGGTGTAATTATCTGAAAACCGATTAGGTATGATTAAATTAGATTAAAATGAGTTAAATTGCAATGGTTGCCGTAATTACTATTTTGCCACACCTAGTGGCCATTATCTCAATATAACATGTGAGCCTTGTATACACTTGAAACAAACATTTCCTCAGCCTTGTTTGAGCTCTTGCCGACCTTAGAGAGAGAGGAAGGGAGAGTAGTGGATTCAACATAGAGATTTGTCTTGAATCTTGAGGAATTGAAAGCTTAAGTGCATAATTGAACCTCTAGACTCGCATTCAAGGAACCTAGGTATGAATTTCATCTTGTTGATTTGTCTTTAAGTTGATTCATGCATGGTTCATGTCTAATTGTAGAGCTAAGTCATGGATTGGTTCATTAATGGTGAATTGAAGCTCATTTCATGCATGCATGTTTGAATTGTTGAGTTGTGAGTTGATTTCATGGTAAAATGATGCATGCATGTCCATAATTTTGTGATGGTCCATGATTTCATCATGTTTTGGAAACAATTGGCTCCTTAGAGCATCAAATTGAAGCTTCAAAATGATTTGAATTCATGCATGTTTGCATGTTCTCCATGTTCATGAAAATGGTTTGAAATTTGGGTTTGAATTAAACATCCTTGGGCTTTGATTTCTCAAAATTGAGCTTTGAACCATGTTATTCTATGTGTTAACAAATGTTTCCTAGAAATTCAGCCCAAGAGGTCGAGTTTGGAGTTGTTAAAACTTGGTTTTTGGCTTGGAGGTGCAATCTGGGTTTCCAGATTTTGCACTTCCGCTCGAGCGGGAAAAATGGCGCTCGAGCGTGGAATCCGAGCATCCAGCATTTCTCTGCACTGTTTTACAGTCCGCTCAAGCGGAGGATTGGGCGCTCGAGCAGAGTCTTGCGTCTCAAGCTCGAGCGGGCGTCGAGCGGAGATTTCACCCATCTAGTACTTTTACAGTACGCTCGAGCGGGAAAGTTGACGCTCGAGCGTGTACCTTTGTTGCATGTCCGCTCGAGCGGGGAAACCTGCGCTCGAGCGGGACTCTGTTTTTCTGAAAATTCTGAAAATGCTTTTAAAAGTGCATCTTTGCATCCTCATTTCATTCTAGGCATTCCTAGGCCTAGTTTAAAACATCTTATTGAGGATATAGATGTAGAACGCACCGAGTCAAATTAGGGATTAAGTTATTATATTTCCCAACTGTGTAGCTTAGTGTGTGTTCAACCTGTGAACTGTGTAGGGTTGGTGACTGGGGAGACACGCTCTAGCATACTGTAGCCCAAACTCTGTGAGTAACAATTGTGTAAAGATATGTTCAACTGAGAATGTTTCCTGACTGTTTAACGACGCTGTTTTCTGAAGTGATTATTGTTAATTGGTTGAATGTATGTCCTATATTCTGAAATGTATTGTGGCATCCTTAGCAACTGTTGTATACTGTTACTGCTACTGTTACAGAGATCTCTATCGGTTCCCTCGTAGAACCACTACTGTTTACTGATTGATGGCCATCATTACTGTTCGGTCTTTAAGACCTACTGTTTACTGCTACGCTAATGGATGTACCACATATGACTGAATAACTGTTCTGACTGAAAGACTAAAGTATTGTTTAATGAACTGCTTTCATTACTGCAAGGACATTTCATTCTTAACCTCTTTACGCATTATGTTATTCACTGGGCTTTAGCTCACTGTTTATATATATATATGTAGGTGCTCAGCCACCAGATCGGAGCTAAAAGCGTGGGTTAGACTCCAGTTTTGTCAAGCCAGCCTTTGTGCCTCACTGCGAGGTTCCGAGTCGCCATGTTATGGCTTTGGGGTGTTTTGTTTTTCCCCGTCGGTCTCCATACTGTTTGGATTATTGTATAGACTGTCAGCTACTAACTGTACTGTTATCAAGGGATTAGGTCCCTGTACTGTGTGACTGTAAATTTTGTATAGACTGTACTGTTTGGATGTATGAATGCATGAAAAATCTTTTTGGCATACAGACTGCCACAGCTCAATGGATATTATTTATTTACTGTACTGGCTTCCGCCGGGCCCTGAACTTTGTTTTACTGTATTACTGTTCTGTAGGCCTTCGTTAATCTCGGATTACTGGCCGGTTACGGTGCTAAACCCATAGGACCGGGTTGGGGTCGTGACAGTATTGGGCCGGACAAGCCCAACCCAACCACGCACCCGCGGCCGACCGGATGGACGGCGGCGCGCATGTGTTTTTTTTGGATCTAATGGGTCTAGTATTAGGCCGGACAAGCCCAACGCAACCCAACCACACACCCGCGCCCAAGCCCGCCCACCCGGATAGCGGCGGCGCGCGCGCGTGTTTATTTTGTGTCCAATGGATCTAGCCCATTTTGTCCATAACCTCATTCTTTACAAAACTTAGGTGTCCCTTGGGGCCTACCCACTCAAAGTTTCTCACCAAATTAATGTGGGACAAGCCATTTTTCAAACTTTAAGGAACTTTCACCAAAAACTCCATTTTCATGGAGCTCACTTTGGCTTCAATTTTTCATTCACCCGATAATGGTTTTGAGTAACTAAATATACCACGTAAATCATAACGCGGCATAAAACGCGTTACCACTTAGATCCGCTAACTTTGGGGCACGGATCCCACATAAAAATTAGACTAAAGTTTAAGAAAAATTCTATTTTTTCAGAATTTCCAAAACCATTTCTAACAAATTATGCTAATCAAACGGCTGTGATCGTGTTAGAAAATCAGAACTTCATACTTTGTATGTTTATTTTGATATAAAGATTAAGTTATTGTAGCATTATCGGAAAAAAAAAATGATCATCACAACAATTTTGGTATGAAAATTTGATCATAACATTTTTTGTTTATTTTCCTTCGAGCTGAAATCTTTGCCGACTACCACCGTTCATCATGTTGACTTTCACAATTATCTTGAAGCCCTACCTTTGACTTTTTACACATGACATGCTTTTGAATGAAAAGGGATCAGGAGATTGAAGTAATACACTGGTTTTCAGGCATGGTTTGAGGGGTAAGGAAGAGCTAGGACTTCTATAATAAACATAAATAAATCTATCATCAAACCCTAATTCCATTGTCAACTCCGCCTAATTTAATGTATAAACATAATTATCATATAATACATTATTAATAGAGAATGATCTGTAATTTAATCAGCTGACAAATTACATTAACAATTCTTATAGTTTGGAACTTGTGTCACTTTAATACATAACTTTTTAATTGTGACACATTAGACTATGAATTTTAAATCTTATTCTAAATAAGGACAATTGAAGATATCGTTGCTCAATTTTAAGGGTAAAGTTGTCAATTTGATAAAATATAAACTATTTTGACAAAAATAAATATTAAAAAAATATTTTTAAATTTTTAAAAATTATTTCCACCCACCAAAGATATAATTAAGTAAAATTAATAAATCTTTTAAACATTTATTTATTTATTAAATTAATTTTTATTGTGTGTTTAGATGATAATTATATAATGGGTGGTTATTTTTATTTTCATTAAATTAATTTCTATTTTTTCAAAAGTCAAATATGGTGACAATTTTGATATCATTATTAAACCAATCTATTAAATAAAAAAAAACCAAAATTAAAAACTTTTCATATATTAAATATATCGATTATGCATTAAAAGCCTAACAACCACTCATTACATGATTATCACCTAAACACATAATAAAAATTAATTTAGTAAAATAAATAAATAAATAAATGCGTTTACATACTTTTATCTTTGGTAGGTAGAAATAATTTTTTAAAATTTAAAACTATTTTTTTGACATTTATTTTTGACAAATTTGTTTATATTTTATCAAATGGATGACTTTACCCTTAAAATTGAGTAATGATATTTTCAATTGTTCTTATTTTTTGGAACAAAATTTAAAATTTAAGATTAAATGTGTCATAATTAAAAAGTTAGAAATCAAAATGACACGAGTCTCAAATTATAAGGACTATTAGCATAATTTGCCCAAATTTCATTTGTAGTTACACTTGGCGTATCAGCCACCTTTCATTCAATTTTAAATGTCTAATTATTTAGGTACAATTTTAACCTGAATAATTTATATTGACCGTCCGATTAAGAACGTATACATGGGCACGATTACAAATCACATTCATGTGTCTCAACCGTACAATTGGTGCCACAAGTCCATAGATTCCTAAGTTATAGAATATTAAGTAACATACACAAATATCATCCTATCATTAATTAATATGTATCTTGTCGGTTTTTATTTTTATCTTTATCAATGAATAAGAAAATTTGTAAATGTTAAGAAAATTATATTAAGTGGACAATTAATTTTGTAAGAATATGCAAGCTCAACATCAACAACACCACCAATTCAAGAAATAACCTTCTAATAGGCTTGTTTGGTATTGCTTATGGCTCTGTTTGTTTTCAGAGATAGAATGGAAAAAATTGATAGTGAGGGGATTGATAGTGAGAAAATTAAGTAAAATTATGTTTGTTTTGATAATAATTGTTAATGTGTGGATTGTTAAATTTTTACCCTATAAATAAATATAAAATATTAAAATAAATAAAATTATGATTTTTACTTAACAAAAAATATAAAAACATTAAACATTAATGTTTTAAAAAAATGCCCAACATATTGTAAACACCCCATTTTTGACCGTCATCAAGACTTGGATGCTCTTGTAAGTTCATCCAGCAACAAGTTTGATTGCTCTGCGAGTGTCCGACTTTCGTGACGGAATGCTCCAGGTTTGATCATTTCAAACCCTATTTCCATTCTGTCTCATTTTTGGACCATGTGTTGGTCTTTGCTTTGTGGAGTCCTTGATGGCCTGCCGACCATCATAGAGGGCTACTGGCCATGGGCTAGGCCCTGCCGGCCATCCATAGGCCCTGCCGGCCACCACCGATGGCTGGCCGGGCACCCTTGTTTTAACCGATATTTTTGCAGATATTTTTGAGCCAGCTGTGGCTCACTGAGCCCTCCATGGAGGGATGGAAGGCAAGCTCTAAGCTGGTCAAGCAAGCTTTTGCTTGCATTGCCTATATAAGGGGAGGTCCCTCCCCCTTTCCAGAGGTTCAGATTTTTCAGAGACAAAATCTCTC
Source organism: Camellia sinensis (assembly GCF_055761805.1). Classification (NCBI taxonomy): domain Eukaryota; kingdom Viridiplantae; phylum Streptophyta; class Magnoliopsida; order Ericales; family Theaceae; genus Camellia; species Camellia sinensis. The sequence goes on from NC_138963.1 coordinate 151,323,589, forward strand.
TCTCTCTAGAATTCTCACTCTCTCTCTCTATATATTGTGCCCTATAGTGCTTAGAAGTGTATTTTCTTCACATTTTTGCAAAGAAACACCTAGTCAAACACCACTACCTTAGAGTTGAGGTCCTTGGAGGTTTGTTTGGAGTTCAAAAAGCTGGTTTTTGGCTCAGAAGTTGTCCTTTTACTGCTGTGCTTCAAAGGTGAGCATATTCCCTCTTTTAAGCCTATTTTTGTATACCATATTAGTCACTTTTGCATGTTGTTTTAGGCTTGGTTGTTAACTACAAAAAACTCTATTTTTAAGTGTTAAAAATGGTTGTTTGAGGCCCTATGGGAGTTGGGGGTGTTTCACCCCCTTGTATGCCCTTTTTGCTAAGCTTTTGGGCCATCCTTTAAAGCCTTTGGAACTATCTCTCTTTGGCCTTTTAACCACTGAATTCCAGAGGAATTTCAGTGGTGGAAAGGTGGTTTTGAGGTCTTAAATGGGAGGGGGTGGTCCCCTCTCCTCTTGTCTTGCTTGCTTGTGTTGATGGTCTCATGCTTGAGCATGTTTTTCTACCATCTCTTGACTTGATCTAAGCATGTTTTTGTGACTTTTTAAACATGTTTTGGCTTTGTTTGTGGTTGGCTTGGCCACTTCTTGCATGCTCCTTACACTTATAGTGTAAATCTTGCTTACTAGCTTAATACGCTTGCTATTTTGGCCTATTATTCTAGCTTATTTTGGCTACACTCCAGCATGTTTTTGCTTATGTTTTGGCATGATTGAACTCTGTTTTGGGTGGTCTTGGTCATATGAGGCTTGCTTTGTATAGCTATAGCATGATAGGCTTTAATAGCTTTGTGTTATGAGTCCTCTAGTATGCTTTGCTTGAGTTGTTTGCATGATTTGGCATCATTTAATAAATGATTTCAGAGCATATATCACTGTCATATTCTCATAAGTATCACTCTTTCAATGCTTTTGAGAAGTTAAGCCTCATGCCTTGTTTGTGAGCCAATACATGAGCATATCTTTTTTGCCATCTATGCTGCAAGTCTAGCATGTTTTTTTGCTACTGTTTCGACTTGCCTTAGGTCTGTTTTGAATGGTTAAGGTCATTTGAGCATTGCTTAGTATGGTTGTAGTGTAAAGGGCCTTGACTAGCTTTGAGTTTTGAGGCTTTTAACATGTTATGCATGTGATGTTTGCATGGTGTGGCACCATTTAGCATGTAATTTCAGTGTATATAGTGTAGTCATACTCTCACACACTTCACTCCTTCATTACTTTTGAGAGTTGTGTATTGGGCCTTGTTTGTGGCCTAACATGTATGCATGTTTATCTAGTCCTTTAAGCTTCAATTTCAGCATGTCTTGGCCTCTGATTTGGCATGGTTGGTCCAGAGCTGGTGTGGTTGTTTAGGCTATGCATTGCATGTCTCTTGTATGATGTTCTTCACTAGCCTTAGTGTTTTGGGCCCTTAACATGTCTTGCATGCATTGCTTACATGATAGAGTCTTGTGCATGCCACTTTAACATTGAAATGTCTGCCATCTTTCCCATTAGAGGACTTTCACAATTGGACCAATCGGTTAAGGAATGAATCGGTAATGTTAAAATGTGTAAACAAGAATCAACCAAGTAAAACATGCCAAGATAAGCATGTTGTTTGCATTGCATGGTGTTCAACCGGATGTTATGTTGAACACAAGGTGAATTGGTCCATTTCATATTCAAAGTGATGAAGATGAACCAATTCCCTTTGTCTCCGTTGCCTTTGATCTTCCATGATAAGGTAGTGGACTTAAGTCTTGTTTGCATTGCATTTATTGAATGTGTACAAGATTGGATCTTTGGCCATCATGCATTCCAAATGCTTGATTGATGGTTTTGGACCCAATGGTGCCTCTCCCTTGATGTTTTGAGATGATAACGAGTGGCACAGCATAGACATGTTCTTGGAAGACCCTCCATTTTCCTCTATTTTGTGCTCTGTTGCAGCTTGGTGTCACAGCACACCAGTGGCTGGCAGTGCCACATTGATGGCCGGCACCCTTGTATTGTTGGCCGGCAGAGGCCCATCTTTGGCCGGCATATGGCCGGCAAGCCACTGGTGCACTCCCCAGCATGGATTTGGTAAGTTTCAGCAGAGAGTTCTTGAAGACACCCTGCAAACAGAGCTTCTAAAGAGCAAATCGGAGGGAATTTCGGAGCAGCAACTGAGAGCATGCATTCTTTATTGTCCAAGGCAGAGCTGAGGCAGCCTAGTCTAAATATCATGCATGTTTATTTGGTTTTGTAATTTAATTAATTAGTTTGTTAATTAATTAAGTGTTGTAATAATTAAGTAGCTTAGCTTTGCTATTTCTTTATTGATTTGTAATAATTTGTCTAATTACTTTAATTAGATTAGTTAGTTTAGCTTAGCTTAGATTAGCTTAGCTTGTTTATTTGGACCCTCCGTCGAGATGGCGTATTGTTGTAATAAGGGTGCGTGCGTGTGTGCATGTCTTCCAACCCCACTTCTTTCTTCCTTTTACTTACCGCTTTCGATGGTTAGTTTAGGGCATATTTCAATTAGCATACCTTATGCTTGCATGCGTGCATCATTCATTTGTCTTGCGTGCACCAGACTCAGCGCATCATTTAAACTGCATTGTATTTCAATACCTACTTGAATACATGTACCAAATTGTTGCATTCATATGCTATCTTAGATAGCCAAGCCTATTTTAGTTGCATTTTTGCATGTGTTGCATTAGGCATTTTGTATAGTTAGGATCATGCATGATTTCTAACTAGCTTTTGTTTTGGCTTGGAGTACACTGTGAGTGTTTACGCTTCAGCATACTGCATGAGATGTGTATTGTAGACCGCCCGGAGAACTCCCGGCCCTTTTTGTTCTAGGCTACTACAGTTCGGACTCGTGTCACGGTTCTGAATCTAATCTCGCAAAGTGCAATGCAAGACTGATAAATCACCAAAGGGTCCAAATCTAACAAATCGTTTTGGAAAACTGATTTTAATAAAGAAGTGCCAAACATGGACTGCTTTGCCAGATAAAGAGTCGCTACCTAAATGTTTTATTTTGGGAAATTTAGGAAACCCTAACTCGCGCCTAAGGCCATGTGTCCGTCATCACTAAAGTTGCCTCGGCTTGGGAACTTGGGTACGAGAGGGGAAGGTCATGCAATGAGCACCCTCGCTCGCCCGATCAAAGATCGGCCTTTACTAACATGATATTTTATTTTTGAAAACACATGTGTTCTTATTCCGGTTATTAATCTAGAATTACTATGTGATGCGCACAGCATACAAGTATAGACTAGATCGCCTAAGTTGGAACAAAACATTGCATGTTCGTTTGTGAAAACGGTTTGAAGTTTGCTACTCGCAAGTAGGCTGAGTCATGGATTTTGCCACCCTTAAGTGGGCTTAAAACTTGCATTTCAATGAATTGTTCCAATTCAAGCAATCCAACCTTCATTCACAGGCATTCAAGCAGTTGATCACTTAAGCAATTAGCCTCATGGTAAGCATGCTAAACATGGCAACATACACATCTCATGCAGTATGCTAAAGCATAAACACTCACAGTATACTCCGAGCCAAAACAGAGAACTAGTTAGAAATCATGCATGATCCTAGTTCATGTTAAGATGGCTAATGCAACACATGCAAAATGCAGTTAAAATAGGCTCGGCTAGTCTAAGATGTCATGTGAAATACAACTTGATACATGTATTCAACTTGGAATTGAAATACAATGCAGTTAGTATGATGCGCCGAGCCCGGTGCATGCAAAATAGATGAATGGATGCACGCATGCAAGCATAAGGTATGCCAATCGAAATATGCCCTAAAACTAACCATCGTAAGCGGTTAAGTAAAAGGGAGGGAGAAATGGGGGTTGGAAGACATGCATCATACACATGCACGCTTATTACAACAGTTAGCCCTCTCGACGGAGGGTCTGAATAAGAAGCTAATTAGCTAATCTAAGCTAATTAAGCTAATTATTACAAGTACACTAATTGAATAACTAGTTACAACTAATTATTACATCACAAAACTAATTAACTAACAAGTTAACTAATTAAGTTATTACAACACAAATTGAAGAGCTAAGCACATTAGCTAATTAAGTACAAAACCAAAGCATAAACTAGCTAAGCAAATTAGCTAAGTAAAGCAGTAAAGAAATGTCCTCAGAAGGAGAAAAATGCACGCATGCTCGGTCGCCTCGTTCGGAAATCCACCGCAATGCCCCGATTTGCTTCTGTTTGCAATTGTTCGCAGAACCTTGCACCAAGCTCCACAAAGCTTCAACTCCACCATGGGAACCTGTAGGAACATGGCCGATCACTTTCTGGAGTTGCCAACCACTTGCCCACCACTTTTCATTGTTGTAGACCAGAAAAAGTGGTCGGCCAGCTAGTTTTTCTGGTTGGCCGACCAGTTGTTACTGCACTTCTCCAGTTTGCTGCAACAGAGAGCAAGAAAGGGCATGTCAATGTATTTGCAAGATATTTGTGCACAACCACCCTCCCTATCATTTCATAAGCTCAAGGGAGTGTGGTTCTCGACCCTCGGGCCACCATTCGCGTACTTCAATGCATGATGGCCGAGAAGCCAAATTACACAATTCAATATGAAATGAATGCACACATAAACACATAAAGCCTTGACTCTATCATGTATGATCAAGAGGGTCGGCGACCGAGGATTGAGGCACGTTTCATCACTTCAAGTATGAAACGTCCCTCGTTCCTAGTGTTTGGACTAACACCTAATCCAAACACAGTGCAACACAAGTATGCCAAATATAATGTAATACATGCAATTCAATGCAATGCAACATTAGCATGCAAACAATCATGCAAGGGACAAGCATGCAACAACATGCAATTCAACATGATCAAACTACCAATGCTAAGAGCATGCACAGACAATGCAAAGAACAACTTGGCATACACAATGCAAATAACAACATGGCATACTCAATGCTAAGAACATGGCATACACAATGCAATGAACAAGATGGCATACTCAATGCCAAGAACATGGCATGCACAATGCAATCGATAACATGGCATACACAATGCAATGTAACATGAGCATGCAACAACATGATGTAACTACATAAGGCAATGTAACAACATTCACATAACATGCTCGATGGACTTAAACCAAAATGGACGGACCTCAGCCATGCCCAAATCAGTGGCCATAATGATGAAACTAAGGCATGATGATCAAGACAAAACATACACATGCAATGACCCATTGACTAGGCATAAGAGCACAACTCTCAAGAGTGCTCAAGGAGTGACAAATGTGGAAGTGTAACAACACTATAAGCTCTAAAATAAGGTATGAAATGATGCCAAATCACCCAAACAATACAAGTATAGCATGCTATGGTCCTCAAAACTTGAAACTAGCATAGGCACTTGCACCATAGCAATACAAACACATGAAGCATATGGTCAAGGCAACCCAAAACAGTTCTAGAACATGTCAAAATGAGTCTAAAACATGCATGTAAGGAAGTCAAAACAAGCTAGTATGAAGGTCATAAGGCATGATGCATACAAGGCCAAATGGGAGGATTACACTACACCTACCAAGACCAAGCATGAGATGGCTTCGCCAACAAAAATCAGAGTTATATCATGGAAAAATAACCCCAAAAACATACTGAAATGATAGCTCACAAGCTTAGGCATGAAGGCATACGCAGTGGCTCATGTTTAAGGCATAAAGGACTAACCCTTCAAAGCATGGAATAAGTGAAAGATGAGAGTGTATGACCATGAAACATGCACTGAAATCACATAACAAATGATGCCAAATCATAAAAACAGTCCAAGTAATGCATACTAATGGACTTGATATACAAAGCTAACAACCTAGAATGCATTATAGCTATATGTGGGGGCCGAATATTGGGAGTCGTAGAGATTCCGGAGAGTCGAACATTGAAGAATCAAGATTCGAAACATTCGGCCGTTGTCACGGAAACTAAGACTCAACCTTATTCGGCTAGATAGTCGATTAAGCAAGGGGCCGAGTGAAGATCGGTTTATTACAAAATATGTCGAATAGGAGTGTCACGACCCCATACCGCCCCTAGTAGAATGGTGCCATGATGGCCAGTAATTCACAATTACCCAAGGCCAACTTGCAAGGTTTCACACACAACAGAGTATACATATGGGGCTTACAAGTGCGGAAGCAATAAATTTATAACTAAGTAGTCCATAAGAGCTGTGCATAAGTCAAATGGAATGGCATGCATCATTACATAGCTTTACAATCTTGAATACAAACAAAATGAAGTACAAAAAGAATACATCTTGACCAAAAAGCTTCTCAAGCCAACATGTGCAAATTACAAGTATTACAAGTCGAGAAGCATAATTTTCAAGACTGCCGACGTGAATGCAAGTCAAGCCGACATAACAAAAATCCAAAACAAGCTCGCGAATCACATCTAGGCGTCACCGCCTTCTTGCTCATCACCTACATATATATATATATATAGGGAGGGTGAGCTTGGATACTCAGTGAATGGTATAAATAATAAAGGGGTTTGCATGACTAGTATTCAAGACCTTTATCAAACGATACATAACATAATTAGTGAAAGTCAAAGGATGAACCAAGTCCATCTAGCAAATCTGTCAAGCTTCAAGGGATGCTTATTAGCATCATTATAATACAAGTGATGACATCTCGGACAAACAAACCCACGCGGGAAACCGTCCGTGGCAAACAAGGCAAAACAAGGCAAGACAAGGGAAATATCTCAATTCAATGGTGCAGTTGCATTATAGTCCCCTGGCACTAAGGACTTGTGCTACGAATGCTTGGAGTCCCCTAGCACGTACGGGCTTCCAAACTTTGTGCTGCAAATGCTTAGAGTCCTCCAGCACGTAAGGACTTCCAAACTTTGTGCTGCAAATGCTTAGAGTCCTCCACCACGTAAGGACTTTCAAACTTTGTGCTACAAATGCTTAGAGTCCTCCAGCACGTAAGGACTTTCCAAGAATGTCATCAAAACAAGATAGTACATATTTTCCAACTAGGAATAACCATTCATGCTTACAAATACTTTTCAAAACAAAGCAAAACAAGACTTTTATCAAAGCATTATAACATAGCTTTATTAAAAATACCACTCACATAGCTCTTCAAACGTCGGGGTCAAGGCAAGTCCAAGTCCTACAAACACATGGCAAAGTCTGTTGAATGCACTTTCAAACAAGTTTCACATGCATGCAGATGATCTCGGCATTCCTCAAAACTAAGTCAAATCAAACAAAACACAGTTTCTTATCTCGGGAAAACATGCTGGGCAATTACCAGGTCTAGGCCGAGGTCCCACACCTCCTTGTCGAGGTGTGGCCTCGATGGCCACATTCAAGGAAATGAAGTCGGGAAAATCTGGGTTTCCGTCTCTTGAAGAACATGACGAACATGAAGAACATGAACATGAACATGAGGAAGATGAATGCAAGGATCATAATTTGCTATTACAAAATCTGAGATTTCATGCTATGAATTAAAAAACATGGACCTGGGTACCCATATTCAAGGATCTTGTGAGGACAAACACAAAAACATGAATCTTAATGCAAACTTTCGGATCAAACAAGACTTTTTCTTCAAGAACACATGAACACTATTTTCTCTTTCTAAAACCAATCTTTAAATCAATGCATGACGTGCAGAACAGATTCGATCGTGCAATGCAGCTAGATGATCAATAAGAACAACAAGAGTAGTTTAAGATTCTAACCTTAAAACTCGAATCTTCCGGTTCAAACTCCAAAGATCAAGCTTGGAAGTCTACTCCCTTCCTCAAGAACTCCTTCTTCTTCCTAGAGTCTCTCTCTCTAAAAGACAAAGGTGTGATACAAAAATGACATGTTTCTAGCTCTGCCAGCTGACTTAACCCTCCGCAGGGGCACGTGGCAACGGCTGGTTGGTTCTACTAAAAAAGGTGACTGAGTGAAAAGACAAGACTATGACAAAGTGTACTCAACAAGCTAGGCGGCAAGAGCACTCCGACAAGTAACAACATCGGCTAACAACAAGACTTCGGCAAGCAAGGGGCAAGGACATCGGCTAGAAAGGACAACACTTGGCCTAGCTGTGCCACACCTTGGCCTAGATGTGCCACACCTCGGTCAAGGTCGTACCAATCCAGGAGTAAGGTCATTTGGGTTCAAGGGTAACATCTCGGCCTAGATAATACACATCTCGGCCTCGGCGATGAACACCTCGGCCTAGATAGTGACATCTCGGCCAACATGTCAGAGCGAAGGTGGAGTCAACCAAAGTAAATTCCAAGATGGTCTTAGATGTAAGAGGTTCAAAACTGACCTAGGCTCAGGGTGACCTCGGCTAAACCCACACCGAGTAAGGTACAAAGCATGCTGTAACACTTAAGCGAACAAGGACAAGACTTGAAATGCAAGCTTAACAAGACATAATCATATGAATGCATATGAGCATGGTTAGGACAGTGTGAGGGTTATTACAAGGAGGTTGGATTTGGAACTAATCCCGAGGCCCAAAGAAGAAAAGATATAAATAGAAAAGACATTAGCCAGAAAGAGATATGTGATAATTGTGGTGTTTAACTTAGAATACAAGTAATCTAGAACGAGAGACTGACTTATCCGTCGGAGTGCTAATTCTGACACCCCCGACCAGAGTGTTTACTTCCTTTCAGGTGCCTATCGGTGGATCACGAGCGTCCCCCAAGATCAGAAGAGTATTTCCAAAAACCACTTCCCCACAATTGGCGCCGTCTATGGGAATACTCAAGCATATCCATGGCGGACGTGACGGAGGACCCTCTAATAGTCACTGATGAAAACACGCAGGTAGACGTTTTCACTCCAACAAACACGCACGGACCGGAGCTTATCCCAGCAAGACGCATTTTGAACTTCGCCTCACCTTCGACTCCAGAACATGAGACAATGCAAGCGATCATGGAGCAGGCAAAACAAAATGAGCAGAGGTTGGAAAACTTGATTGATGAGAACGAGCGACTCCGTTAGGATTTGGCTTTGGAGGTAGCAAAATCCAAACAAGCCGTGCCCCAAAATCCCGAGCGACCTCTGAAAGTAGGTGATCAACGACCTCGAGCTCGGCTTCAAGACACCGATAGCAGCTCCGACTTATTATCCTCGGATTCCAAAAAGAATGGACGATCTGAAGTTTTCAGTTCCTCCAGAGAAAGTCCACATATAAAGTGGGCCCCCTCGTTCTACACCAGGCCATCAGAAGCGGTGGCACCTCCCGACACGACAAGAAGGGATAGGCGGTGTGAATATCACGAAGATCATGATCGTGACAGTAGCTATACCAAGAAAGACCTTCAGGAGTTGGTCCGAGATGTTCAGCCCCAGCACCATGCCCAAACGTGCGCAACCAGACCAATTGTACTTCGACGGGAATCACCTCCGCTTGCAGTCATCCATATGATATATAGCTTGCCAACGCCCTCAGTCGTGCATACAATTCAAATGCACACTGCATCCCAGAAGCAACTCACGCCGGCGAAACGGCCGCATGAAGCTCCGAGTATCACTTTCGACGATTCTAATCTTATCGGCATAACAGTCCCCCACATTGATCCATTGGTCATTGAACTACGTGTCAACCGATTTACTATCGAGTGCGTTCTCATAGACCAGGGAAGTACTTCTAAGGTTATGTATTACAAGACCTTCATCAAACTTGGCTTAAACGAATCAGACTTGTCTCCGGCTCCTTATCCATTATTCGGCTTCAACACAAATCTAGAATATCCGTTGGGGAAAATCATACTGCCCGTCCGAGTAAGCTCTCGAACAGTGGATGTGGAATTCTTGGTCGTCAAGCTGCCTTCGCCGTACAATCTCATCATGGGGTGAACTTGGTTGCATACTATGCGGGCTGTCCCAAGCACCTATCATCAGCTTCTGTGCTTCCCGACAGAATACGGCATCGAGTAGATCCGTGGTTCCCAACAATCGGTACAAGTATGCTATCTCCTCTCCGGAAAGACGCCAAAGGATTTGCAAGTTAATTCCATTGAGGTGCCGGATCGTGAAAGCCTCGACGATGTCGGGCGGCTCCCGAATGAGAAAGCCACGGAAGACTTAGACCGAATCGAGATTGACGGCAATCTAGAGAGATTCTTCATGGTCGGTGCCTCCCTGAATCAAGCTGCCAGACAGCAGTTAGTATCCTTCCTGCTCGATAATCTTGATGTATTTGCATGGACTCCATATGAAATGCTGGGTGTCGACCCAACTGTTTCTGAGCATCGTTTGAATGTTGACCCTAAGTGCAAGCCGATTGTTCAGAAAAGCCGGCGGTCTGCCACAAAGCACACTACCGCCGTGATTGAAGCGGTTGACCGGCTGCTTGATGCTGGGGCAATCAGGGAAGTTACCTACCCCACATGGCTCTCTAATACTGTAGTTGTGAAGAAGAAGAACGATACATGGCGAGTCTGCGTTGATTTCACGGACCTAAACAAAGCCTGCCCCAAAGACTGTTTTCCTCTCCCAAGGATAAACCAACTTGTAGATGCTACAGAACGCCATCAGCGCATGAGTTTCCTCGATGCTTACCGAGGCTACCACCAAATTGCCATGCATCCGGAGGACCAGGAGAAAACTGCATTCCTCACCCCAAGAGGAACCTACTGCTATAAGGTTATGCCTTTTGGGCTGAAGAACGCCGGGGCAACCTACTAGAGACTAGTCACCACCATGTTCAAAAAGCAACTCGGTCGCACAATGGAAGTGTACATTGACGATATGGTGGTCAAGTCAAAGGTAAAGTAGAATCATATAGCCGATCTTGAAGAAACATTCGGCATCCTACGCAAATATGGAATGAAACTGAACGCTTCCAAATGTGCCTTTAGAATCGGCTCTGGCAAATTCTTGGGATATATCGTCAATCACCAAGGAATCGAAGCTAACCCAAGGCAGATCACAGCAATCCTGGAGCTTAGCTCCCCCCGATCAGTAAAAGAGGTGCAAAAGTTAATGGGGATGGCCGCCGTGCTCAACAGGTTCATCAGCCGTTCCACAGATCGCTGCCGACAATTCTTTCATACATTACGGCAGGGCAAGGCTTTTGAATGGTCCTCCGAATGCGAAGCTGCTTTCAACGGCCTTAAGACATACCTCCGCTCAGTACCACTCTTGGCAACGCCCTCTCTTGGTGACCCGCTCATTATGTATCTGGTAGTTTCCAACCGGGTCGTCAGCGCCATGCTGATAAAGGAAGAGCTGGGAGAGCGACAGCCGGTGTATTATGTGAGCAAGGCAATGGTTGATACCGAAACATGCTACCTTCCACTGGAAAAGCTCATCGTAGCCCTAGTCATGGCGGCGAGGAAACTAATGCATTACTTCTAGGGTCATAGCATTGGGGTGTTAACAGACTATCCCCTCCGGTCTGTACTACGCAGTGCAGAAGCTTCCGGACGTGTTTCAAAGTGGGCTCTGGAACTCGGCCAATACGATATTCAATTTCTACCCAGAACCTCAATCAAAGGGCAGGTGCATGTCGATTTTGTCGGCGAATTCACTGGTGTCCTGACCGACTTCAAGCCTGACGAAATTTGACCGAAGCCGAACTGGAGGATTTATGTTGGGGATATTTGGCAGTTGTATTGCGATCGATCGTCCAATCAGCGGGGCAGTGGAGCCGGAGTTGTCATCATGTCTCCTGACGGCATAATAATTGAGCAGGCCGTCAAGCTTGGCTTCGAAGCATCAAATAACGAAGCCGAATACGAAGCCCTCCTAGCTGGTTTACAGAATGCGCACGTTCTTGGCGCTCGGCGTTTGCTTGTGTTTTGTGATTCAAAACTGGTGATCAACCAGCTAAAGGGGGAGTACGCGGCAAGGAACAACCGCATGGCGGCCTACATGAAAACGGCCAATTCCTTGTTGGCAAAATTCGACCATCATGAGTTGAACCAGATAACACGTGATCAGAACACCCATGCAGACGCCTTGGCTTGCCTAGCCTCCGCCATCAACTTAGAGATTAAACGGACTATCGAAGTAGGTTTCATCCCGGTGCCAAGCATTGGCCCTTTGGAGGAAGTCCAGATTAACGTTATAGAATCTGCCCCAAGCTGGATGGATTCCATTGCTGCTTTCCTGTCTTCTAACCAACTCCCAGAGGAGAAGAAAGAAGCGCACAAGTTGCGAAACAAAGCCATGAGATACTACTTAGATTTGCAAGGAGGGCTCTATAAAAAATCCCTCTCTGGTCCATATTTGGAATGTGTGCACCCAGACAAAGTCGAGGAGCTTCTGACTGAGATACATGAGGGCAGTTGTGGTGCCCATTCTGACGGACGTTCTTTGGCTCATCGAGCTATAACGCAGGGGTATTATTGGCCGACAATGAGAGCGGACGCCGAGTGTTATGTGAAAAAGTGTGAACAATGCCAGAAGTTCTCCCCACTAACCTATTTGCCCGCAGAAGAGCTGAACTTTATTACCAGTCCCTGGCCGTTCGCCCAGTGGGGGCTCGATATCATAGGACCATTGCCGAGGGCCCCAGGGAATAAGCGATACTTGATCGTCGCAACAGATTACTTCACAAAATGGGTCGAAGCGGAGGCATTAACACACATTTGAGATGTTGATGTTAAACGCTTTGTGTGGAGGAACATCATAACACGATTCGGCATTCCAAGAGCCCTTATTTCAGACAATGACACTCAATTTGATTGTGGTGTTTACCGAGAACTGTGCGACAAATATGGTATTCGGCCGTATTTTTCTACACCGGCTTATCCCCAAAGTAATGGTCAGGTCGAAGCTTCGAACAAATCCATCCTAGACGGCATCAAGAAAAGGCTGGAGAAAGCCAAAGGCAAATGGGTCGAAGAATTGCCGAGTGTATTGTGGGCTCATCGAACAACGCCGAGGAGATCAACTGGAGAAACTCCGTTTGCCCTATGCTTTGGCAACCAGGCGATCTTACCCTTAGAGATCGGCCTCCCGACCCTCAAGTCGTAAGTTTTTGATATAGGCCGAAACGACGTGATGCTGGCTTTGGATTTGATTCTAATCAAGGAACGAAGAGACCGTGCCCTTGTGTCCATGGCATGGTACCAGCAACAGTTGGCAAAATCATACAATCAACGAGTTCAGCTGCGCCACTACACACCAGGAGAATTGGTCTTGAAGAAGGTGCTTCCAGCCGACAGGAAGTCGGTTGATGGAAAACTTGGTCCAAACTGGGACGGCCCTATCAAATAGATTCCATCGCAAGAATAGGGGCATATCGGCTGAAAGATATGACAGGAAGAAGTCTTCCAAGGCCTTGGAACTCGACCCACTTGCGAAAGTTTTATCACTAAACTCGCCCTATGGGGAATGATTTTAGTGTTAAACGATTCGCCATGTACAAATTCCACTTTTGTAATACGAGGATTCTAGTTGAAAATTGTTCTAAGTGTTCTGGAAAAGCCTCCGGATTCGGAGCGCCCTTCGTGGATATCACGATCGGCCAATCAAAGTCTCCGGATTCGGAGCGCCCTTCGTGGATATCATGATCAGCCACTCAAAGTCTCCGGATTCGGAGCCCCTTCGGCGCATGACGCTGTTGGGCCAAAAAAGCCTCCGGATTCGGAGCGCCTTTCGTGGATATCACGATCGGCCAATCAAAGTCTCCAGATTCGGAGCCCATTCGGCGCAGGACGTTGTTGGGCCGGAAAAGCCTCCAGATTCGGAGCGCCCTTCGTGGATATCACGATCGGCCACTCAAAGTCTCCCGATTCGGAGCCCCTTCGGCGCATGATGCCGTTGGGCCAAAAAAGCCTCCGGATTCGGAGCGCCCTTCGTGGATATCACGATTGGCTAATCAAAGTCTTTGGATTCGGAGCGCCCTTCGTGGATATCACGATCGGCCACTCAAAGTCTCCGGATTCGGAGCCCCTTCAGCGCATGACGCCGTTGGGCCGGAAAAGCCTCCAGATTCGGAGCGCCCTTCGTGGATATCACGATCGGCCACTCAAAGTCTCCGAATTCGGAGCCCCTTCGGCGCATGACGTCATCCAAGCCCGAGTCTGGAGCTGAATAAATACCTAAAGAAAATGCTAGATTCGGAGTCTTATCAACACCGTTTTTGGGCAATGTAATGAGCATACTGAATAAATATTTAGTGATGTGCGCCATTAGGACGAGCCGTCTAAAATCGTTTATTCGAACAATCTCTGTCCAATAAAGCACAAAACATGCAAACATATATACGCCAAAGAATTACATAATTACGCAATTTGACAAGTAATTATAAGGTAACAGGAATATTAACAACATAGCATTTTATTCATCTGACAAGTAATTACATAATTTTTGACGCAATCCGCTCCTGAACATTACAACGAACATTTTTATGCGGCCTCTCCCTCATCGTCGTCTTTTCGACCTCAATGGCGGAAAAGGGAAAATGATTGCGTCGGTACCGCAGAAACACCGAATCGACACCCTTTCCTCGAAGAGCCTCTGCGGCCTGCAGTGCCGCGATCCAACCGTGCTTAAATCCCCGATTCTCGCATTGGTAGACCTCCTCTGCATGCTTCTCCTTCATTTTGTCGATCCCGACCTTCCAGCCCGCATGAAAGCCTTACTCATAACCTTTGGATCTCGCATTTTCTACGGCAAACATGCTAGCCGTGTCTCGATCGGCAATGGCATGATTGAATAGCCGTTGGGTCACCCTTTTGTCCACGATTGGATTAGATCAACCTGCCACGTGCAGCTTGGCGACTTTAGCCATCCTAAGCTCATTAAGTTCGCGCTCGGCTTTCTTCACCCGAACCTCCGAATTGCGGACCCTTTCGTCTATCTTCTCTATCTCCCGTCGCGTGGCGCGCAGGCGCATGCCGACTTCATAAGCAGTGTACAGCCCCTTCATCGCCCCATGGATTCCCTCTCGAAAGACATCGAAATCGTGTCGGCCAACCATCAACTGCTGCACCTCTGGTGGAAAAATCTATCGAGCAAATTTGACCGCCACCACTGGGTCCCTGATAATGGAGTCCGCCTCCATCATCGGTCTATTCCCCACGAAAACTGCGAAACTCAATGGTCGCGGTCTCGGAGAGCTTTCTCGGTGCTGTTTCTCCTTTCAGGGTGATCTGCTTCGACGACTTGGAGGCTGACGTTTTTCCCGTTCTTTCGACGCCCCACTTCCCGCACGGGTGGCTTTTCTGCTGCGATTTATCGCAGTATCAAGCTCAGCCAAAGTTCGACCTTCGCCTCTGCTGTTGAAGAAAACTCTATTTGCCATTCGCGATAAGTTGCCTTGAAAACACAGTAAGTGAAGTTACTGGCACAAACAGCCACCCCCCATTTATTTCTAATACTTGCAGCGGCCCCGAGGCAATTTCATTAACGCTACTCTCCAAACGACAGGGCAAATTTATTAATCTAGCCAGCCGCGTACCCTGGTCTCATGCCTATCGATATGTGCTGCAGCCAGTTCATTCACCAATTCTTGGCTTTTAAAACGGCCTAACTATCTAAATGGCAATTTTTGGTCAATACCTTTGAAGTTCATGCACTGGCTGGGGTAAGGGCAGATTTTTTAATCTAGCCAGCCTCGTATCCTGGCCTCATGCCAATCGATATGTGCCGTAGCCAGTTCACCAATTTTTGGCTTTTAAAACGGCCTAACTATCTAAACGGCAATTTTTGATCAATGCCTTTAAAGTTCATGCACTGGCTGGGGCAAGGTTAGATTTATTAATCTAGCCGGCCGCGTACCCTGGCCTCATGCCGATCGATATGTGCCGCAGCCAGTTCATCAATTTTTGGCTTTTAAAACGGCCTAACTATCTAAACGGCAATTTTTGATCAATGCCTTCGAAGTTCATGCACTGGCTGGGGCAAGGGCAGATTTATTAATATAGCCGGCTGCGTACCCTGGTCTCATGCCGATTGATATGTGCCGCAGCCAGTTTATTCACCGATTTTTGGCTTTTAAAACGGCTTAACTATTTAAACGGTAATTTTTGGTTAATGCCTTTGAAGTTCATGCACTGGTTGGGGTAAGGGCATATTTATTAATCTAGCCGGCCGCGTACCTTGGCCTCATGCCGATCGATATGTGCCGCAACCAGTTCACCAATTTTTGGCTTTTAAAACGGCCTAACTATCTAAACGGCAATTTTTGATCAATGCCTTTGAAGTTCATGCACTGGCTGGGGCAAGGGCAGATTTATTAATCTAGTTGGCCACGTACCCTGACCTCATGCCGATCGATATGTGCCGCAGCCAGTTCATTCACCAATTTTTGGCTTTTAAAGCGTCCTAATCATTTAGTCGGCAATTATACAACATTTGACCCAAAACAATTCCATTCATCAGTAATAGCGAGGTATAAAATGAATTTTCATTAAGTAAATTGGGTACAAATTGTAACCATTTTACATATGAAAATTACTAAGTAAAAAACTGTAAAAAGCTGAAAAATACACGCAAATCCTAAAACAAAAAAACAAGCCCGTTTGAAATCAGCCATCGAAATCAGACTCCAGCGGCTCAACATCGACTTGCTCATATGGAATTGGCGCAGCCAAAGACACATTAGCGGCAGCAAGGGCTTTGAGCCAATCGTGTTTAAAGCCCCGATTCTCAAACTTGGGGACTTCGTCTACGTATTCATTATAAGCAGATTTTTTCCCGGCATCAAATGCCCTGGAAGCCTTCAGGTCAGCTGTTTCCTTCGCCGCCTTCATCTCTTCCAACTCAGCCTTCAATTTAGAATTCGCCTCCTGGGCCAATTTAAGCGCGGCGTCGCTTGTATTCACCCTCTCCTTGGTGACCGATCTCAAATCTTCAGCATTACGGGCTCTCTCCAACTCGGCCTCGGCACGAGCACCCTACTCCTTTGGCCCTTAACCTCCGCTTGTAAACGGCCAATCTACTCCATGGCATCATGATAGCGACGGCCTATGTCGACTATCTTTCTGACGGTCTGCAAAATAGGAAGTTAAAACCAAAATAATGTGTAAGGAGAAAAGACAGAGTCAAGATATGTACCAAAAGAGCCAATTGCGCGGCCAACGCGATTGCAACTAGATCCGGCTCCGCCCGAAAAGTCTCCTTATCAGCAGGCAGTGAAACAGACGTCGCCAAACTAAGTGCAACCACTGGATCTTTGATTACTGAAGCATCGGAGAAGATCGGCATATTTTTCATCTTCGGCTGAATAACAAAAGGTACAATCACATCCGATTCCTCCAAACGAGGCCGTTTGTCGGCGCGATCTTCTTTTGAGCCGGCCTCGACATTGGCAGGGCGCTTCTCCACCCTTTGCTCAGTTTCCACACTGGCCTGCACCAAGGGTTCCGTTTCGGTGCTTCCTCCTTTTTCCATCACTTCCTCAATAACGGGCAGGGAGGACTGAGACTGAGATTAAGATTCGGTAGCCCGAATCTCCTCCGCCCTTCGCCGCGCAGCTATCCTTTCCGCGTTCACTTTCTTAGCAAGCTTAGTGAGGCTCAGCCTAGCCATATACTGAAAAATATCGTCAAGTGGACGGTCCTCTCGACCCGAAGTGGACGGATTATCAGTCGAATTGAGGCTAGTTTCCTCAAATGCTAATTTCAAAGCCTCGTCAACCTCTGTTTCGGCTTCGTCTGATTCGGCGGCCTTAGCTACTTCCGGTCGCTCCGAATCTGATTCCTCGCAATCGACTTGCCTCAAATTTTTGAAGTCAGTCAAGATACGGGCGACAAGAAACTCCTCACCGATCGGAATTGTGATATTTTCAGCTGCCGAAAAGGTCGTATAAGTCGGCTCATAGCGGAGCAGAACATGGGCCACCCTCCCCTGCTTCTGAAGACTCCGTCGGTCGAAGTACTTGAGTGCAGTCTTGATTTTTGAAAGGACGGCGTCGTCAGTTGAGGTTAAGATTTTCTTCAAATTGTTCCCTGCAAAAGCAAAACCATAAGGTCCCAAAAATGAAGCTTTATAAATTTAACAAATGAATAAAAGATGATACTCGGCCACCTGGTTTGCCCCTCCGTCTAGAAATACGATCAAGGCGATCCTCGCCTTCGTCGAATTCCCAGTTTCCTTGGACGACGACCATAACATCATCGACTCGCTTCCCAGAGCTAGAAAGCATAGTCACTAGTTGATGGTCGGTGTCTTTGGCTCTAAGGAAATAACGCCCGTGCCGACCAGAAGACTTGGCCAAGGCGTAGCAATGCCGAATAGCGAGGATGCCAAGGTTAAGCCGAAGGCGGTGGTTTAGTGCGACAATCCCCATCACAATCCTAAAGAAATTGACGTTGGGTTGCGAAGGGATTAACTCCCAATGGCAAAGCACGGCCCTAAGGAGTGGGTGAAGGGGGAAACGGACCCCGCCCTCTGCGATTGATTGAAGAGGGAAGACAATTGTGGTTTCATCAACCCTCTCCATATCAAGGGTGTCGTCTGCCACAAAAGACAGACATACGTCATCAGGGATGGAATAATGGCGTTGGAAGCCAGAAATTCGATCCGGTGAGAGAAGATCTTTTAAATGTTTCGCCATTCTCCCCAGCCAATATGATTATGTTAAGCCAAAAAACAAAGCGAGGAAAGAAATTCAAAGCAAAGAAGGAGAGAACTTACAAGTGGCGAAGGAGGTAGAGAAGAGTAGGAGGTCGCAGAGGTAGTTCGGAAGGCAATCCAGCAACGGGCATCTAAAAGCGTGTATCTATTTAAAAAGACGTCGAAATTTTAAATCACAATAAATGAGAGTGTACAAAGAGGCAGGAAGTTAAAATGATAACCAAGAAGCGTGTGGACGGACATTCGCGTTGGAATACGATCAGCCGCCGAATTTTGGCTCTGACTCTTTGAGTTCAAAGCGAAACACTCCAGCCAATTGCCGCTAGTGAAGTGCTTGGGGGGCAATTCTGGGGGCCGAATATTGGGAGTCGTAGAGATTTCGAAGAGTCGAACATTGAAGAATCAAGATTCAAAACATTCATCCATTGCCATGGAAACTCGGACTCAACCTTATTCGGCTAGATAGTCGATTAAGTAAGAGGCCGAGTGAAGATCGGTTTATTAAAAAATATGCCGAATAGGAGGTTGGATTTAGAACTAATCCCGAGGCCCAAAGAAGAAAAGATATAAATAGAAGAGACATCAGCTAGAAAGAGGTATGTGATAATTGTGGTGTTTAACTTAGAATACAAGTAATCTAGAACGAGAGACTAACTTGTCCGTCGGAGTGCTAATTCCGACACCCCCGACAGGAGTGTTTACTTCATTTCAGGTGCCTATCGGTGGATCACGAGCGTCTCCCAGGATCAGAAGAGTATTTCCAAAAACCACTTCCCCACACTATACAAAGCATGGCATGCATGACCAAACAACACAAATCAGAGCTAGAGCATGCTAAAACATGGACAAAACCTTCTTAGAGTTAAACCAAAATCATGTTAGAATAACAGTCTAAAGCATGATACACATTAGGCTAGTTTGTGGGATTGCACTACAAGTGCATGGAGCATGCATGCGGCCATAACACCAAGTCAAAACAGAGGTATATCATGGCAAAACAACACCAAGAACATGCTGAGATGGACTCAAAACAAGCTAGAAAGACATGTTACTTCATGAAGCATACAAAACTAGTTTGTGAGAAATACACTACAAGTGTATAAAACATGCATGAGGTGACAAAACCAAGTCAAAAGAGTGGTATGCCATGCTAAAATAAGGCCTAAAATGGACTGAGATGTGGCCAACACAAGCTTAACAAACATGCTCAAACATGAGGCAAATAAAGCAAGCATTTAAGAACACAAGGAGATGGGATGACCCTCTCCTATTTGAGACCTCAAAACACCATTTCCACCACTGAATTTCCTCTGAGTTTCAGTGGTGAGAAGGCCAAACCAAGGTGGTCCCAATAGCTTAAAAGGAAGGTTCAAAACAAGGCCTAATAAGTCACAAGAGGGGGTAGACCACCCCTAACACAAAAGGGACCTTAAACAAACATGTTAAGCCTTAAAAATCAGACCTTTTTACAGTAGGAAGTCAAGCCAAAAACAGCATGCAAATAGGTTCAAAAGCTTAAGCAAAAATAAGGGTTTAAGAGGCTAGTTTCTCACCCTTGTAGAACAACTCTAGAGCAATAACTCCAGCAATTTTTCTTGATCAAAACCAGTCAAAAAACTTCAAAAACAACTTTAAGGGACCTCAGCTCCAAGAGTATGGTGTTTTAGTGTGTGTTTGTGTGTTGAAGTGTGATAAAAAGGCTCTTTTGAACACAAATATAAGGAGAATGTGCAAGATAGATACAAAGGTATATGTATCACTCTTAAGCCCAAAAATCTGAACCTAGAGGAGGAGGGGAGAGGTTCTCTTATATAGAGAACCAAGCCTCAAGCTTGTTGAGGAAGCTAAGGGCTCAAAGCCATCCCTCCATACACGTGTATGGAGGATGGTTTTTGTGCCCTCCGGCTGTGATAGCTGGAGAGAAAATATCTCCAGGAAGCTAGTGAAAAGCTACCGACCAGGGTCAAAAGTGGTCGGCCACAGGGGAGAGGTGGTCTGCAACATGAGACCAAGGTGGTGGTGTGGTGGCTGACCAGAGAAGGTGGCTCAAAGACCAAGAAAACCAGTTGGCCGACCAAAAAATTGGCTGGCAGGATGGAAAGTGGTCTCCAAGGGGAAGAATTGGTCTCCCACCCTTGTACCACCTTCCAAACAAGGAAAACAAGGTTTGTGCCAAAAACAAATCAAAAAGGATGCAAGACGAAAGTCCGGGAGGCAAGGCGCGCAGCTGGGAGCCTCAAAAACTGGTCTATGGGCACCAAAAGTGGTCTATGACCACAAAAGTGGTCTTCCAGACCACAGTGTCCCTCTAGGCAGAGGCAACAAGGTGTGGTTCAAAAACCATGCCAAACGGAGAACGTTAAGCGGTCCTGAGTCAAGGCGCGCGGCCGGAGGCTCCGGAAATCAGAAACTAGTCTCCAAGCAGGAAAAGTGGTTTACGACCACGAAAAGTGATCTACGACCACAAAAGGATGGTCTACAAGACCTCTCCCTCCCTCCAGGGAAGAGAAACAAGGCTTGGTCCGCAAACCGAGCCGAAACACAAAGAGTTCAGAGGCCCGGAGGCAAGGCACTCAGCTGAAAACTCTGAAACTCGAAATGAGCACAACATGCGCAATCACCGAGCGCTCAATCGATGACGTCTGAGTCTTAAGGTCGGTCAAAAATGGGATGTCTACAGTTGCCCTTCTTTGACAGAACTCGAAAGTCAAGAAGTGACGGGAGTGAATGCCAAGGCCTGGAGACGACCCATTTTTGACAAGGCCAAAGACTTAGACAAACAGGCAAGATAACAAAGAGATGTGCCCGTAGGTGGGGGCAAGGTGCAAATGATATGTACAATGCCGAACATAACTTATGATCATGCAAAGAAAGCTGTAATGAAGCAATTATACAAAATAAATGCATCATTCTAAGTAAGCAAATTCAAACCAAACTACAACACATGTAGAAAGGATGCAAGAAAATTATGCAATTCTCACTGCGCCGGAACGTCTTTTGGATGAACTGTACATACGATATCGTCTGGTCGCGCCTTAACAATGCGGATGGAGAGTTCATGACAATGCAACCTAAATGTGCGCATAACAATGCAATGCACTAACAAGTGCATGCAAGATGCGCAAGATAGCGCGAACGATGCAATGCACTAACAAGTGCAGATGAGGTGCGCAAGATAGCGCGAATGATGCAATGCACTAACAAGTGCAGGTGAGGTGCGCAACTTAGTGTGAGTGTAAACTACATAAAACAGTGCGATGTGCAAAATAGTGCGATAAAATGCATGCTCAATGCAAGTAAGGTGCACAAAATAGTGCGATGCGCAAAATAGCGCGATAAAATGCATGCACAATGCAAGTAAGGTGCACAAAATAGTGTGATGCACAAAATAGCGTGATAAAATGCATGCACAATGCAAGTAAGGTGCACAAAATAGCGCAATGCGCAAAATAGCACGATAAAATGCAAAGGGGGACATATTCCAACCATGTTGGAATCATGAGAGGAGAAAGAACAAATCCCAAACACGCCGAAACCGTGTGAGAAAGGGGACACTCAAACCACGCTGAAATCGTGAGAGGCGGTCCAAAATAACCAATCAGGCGCGTACACAACGCCACCTAAGACAAATTTCAAACACGTTGAAATCGTGTGAGGAAAAGGACACTCAAACCACGCTGAAATCGTGAGAGGAGGTCCAAAAACAACTGCCCAGGTGCGTGCACGACGCAACCTGAGATAAATTCCAAACACACTGAAATCGTGTGAGGAAAGGCAAACTCTAACCACGTTGAAATCGTGAGAAGAGGTAAACAAATTCTGAACACACTGAAATCGTGTGAGGAAGGAACAAACTCTAACCACGCTGAAATCGTGAGAAAAGGTAAACAAATTCCAAACACACTGAAATCGTGTGAGGAAGAAACAAACTCTAACCACGCTGAAATTGTGAGAAGAGGTAAACAAATTCCAAACACGCTGAAATCGTGTGAGGAAAGAACAAATTCTAACCACGCTGAAATCGTGAGAAAAGGTAAACAAATTCCAAACACGCTGAAATTGTGTGAGGAATGAACAAACTCTGACCACGCTGAAATCGTGAGGAGAGGTAAACAAATTCCAAACACGTTGAAATTGTGTGAGGAAGGAACAAACTCTAACCACGCTGAAATCGTGAGAAGAGGTAAGAAGACAACCCGCCTAGGTGCGTGCATGACGCAACCTGAAATAAAACTCACCCAGGGCCGCGCTTCACGCGTCCTGAGAAAGCCCCAGAGGACAACGATCCTAAACGCTGCGCAGCGTAAAAGGATAAATGATTCGAAAAAAACACAAGATGCAAATAAATGCAATAAGTGCGATGATATGATACATGTTACAAGTAATATAGTGCATGATGTTCAGGGAATGCAAGAAACAAACAAAGTGGTGCTTTAAAAAGCACCTCATAGGGTGAGTGGTGGTGGACCGCTCTACACTGACGGGGATCTCCTCTTGTGTTCTTCGAACAATTACCTTCAACTCACAGTACAAAGGTTCCAAAATGCTGACAAGGGGTAATTACTATATGTAGAAACCACAAATGCCGTTTTCTTTCTTGGTCATATTCACAATTTTCCCTCATTGCAAACATAGCCAAGATAACTCTGACGGGGAATGGTACTCAAGGAGAGCAATTTTGATTGCCATTCTGGCTTTGAAGCAGGCTTGATCTTGCGCTTGAGGTAAAGGCACACTCATACTTCGGAGCATTTGACAAGATCTGAAAAGGTACCTCCGGAATACAATCACGAAATTTGCTGAAGTCGAAACACACTAAGATGCTCTGATTTTCGCTCTTTTCTTTTGCATTGCAGTCTGGAACCCATATAACTTCAGATAGGTCATGATTCTATTGTTCTGACATGGCCTGGGTTGAACCCTGCAGTTTTATGAAAGAATAAATTCTGTTTTGTACAAATGTGAAGAACAGCACAGCACTCTGAGCACAAAACAAATCATTTTGAAATTAAGAAATGAGTTCTTAACTGGGTATTGAGTCTACAACTGAACACAGTGTACCATGACTCAATAAAGAAAAACAAAAGGTAAACAACCTAAACACATCGAGTAACACTCGAAACGACTCAAAACAAGAATCGAGACAAACAAAACAAAAGACACGACACTCAGACGTATTCCAAAGGCGAGAGACCTCTCGGCTGACGAGGAGCCAGTTTCTTCGGGTATAGTTTCCCACCCTTTCTCATTTGTGATTCTCACATCACTCGGCCCTCAGGCTCTGTTTTCTGAAAAAACCCTTTTCTCACTTTTTCTCTCAACGCACATCTCTCTATTCTTCAATCTCTCTTTTTTTTATCCCTCCCCTGGGTGGTTGATGGATAAACAAGAAGTTGTGGGTTCATGCCCAACATATTCAGCTCGCGGCTATTGCTTCCAGCGACGTCTAGTTGATGGCCCAGATGAGGGAGTGGAGTATCTTGATCCATTCCAATTCGTGCTTCGCACTTGGCTTGATACCTCGTTACTTGGAGGATGTTGAGAGCTTTCAGCTCTTTGTTGTTAGCTTCAGTTGTGCTCTTTCTGGCGAATATGGTGCCCTTTCTGGCAAGTATGTTGACAATGGGGAAAAGACAGAACACCTAACTCAACTGTGCCCCTAGTTCATCATTTTGACCATTTTTTGTTTTTGAGCTTATGCTAAAACAATTTTGACCAAGATTAAAGTTAGAATAACATGCTTGTTCAGCTTTTTGATTTGAAATCATGCAACTCAGGCTATGAGCACTGAAAATTTTCCTTTTTGGGTCCAAGAAATGCTCCAGCTTTGGAAAAATAGAATAATTTTTGAGAGAATTAGTCAACCTCAGTAAAAATTCTCAAAAACTATTTTTGCATATGGCCACTGCTTGACGAACACAGAATCTACTCTTGTGATGCACAACCTCAGATCCAAAATAATGGAAAATTGCCCCTTGTCTAAAGGGCATTGCATGGCAACGCAAAGTTGCCCCTTGTCTGAATGGCACCACAGTGCACTGTAATTAGTCCTCAAGGTGACGATCACAACTGAACTCTTGGATACAGAGAAGACAAAGATGATCAAAACCATTACATGGACACAATCGATTTGGATGTGTTTATGGCTGGACTTCAGAATGAAGTTGCCTACGCATCCCAAACATGGGAATCAAGCCTTACGTAATTCGAGATTAAGGTACACTCGGGTATTAACCTCTCTTTTTGTGCTCTAACTTTTGCCAAGGCCGCCTGTAGACACCCCATTTTTGACCGTCCTTAAGACTTGGGCGCTACTGATGGTTTACTTGGTGATGAAAGTTGTGCAGTGCAAAGGGTCAATTTCTTTGGCAAGAGGAGAGTCAAATCCTAACCTCACACCCCATTTTAGACCAAAGCTTTTTGAATGGTTTTTAGATCTTAAAACCCTCTCTTTCAAAATATTTTTGAAAAGAAGTTTCTACGATGTTCTGAGGCTCGCATTTTGTCCAATGTTGCGCTTTTCGGTAAAATGAGCAAGAACATAGTGGAAATGAATGAAAGAGAGATGAAATATCTGAAAAATCTTTCAAAACACCTTGCTTAGGGGTTTAGAGTTGAAGAAAAGAGGAGAAGAGGGAAGAAACCAAGTTGGAGAAGAAGATGGGCATGAATCGCTAAAAGAGAGTCGAGCAGCCCTCTCTAAATCAGGCCTATCCTTTTGAATACTTGGATTTCAGCTATGAGGCCACAACCATTGGAAAGCTTACTTCCGGGGCTTCATTTTTACTTAAGAATCTCCTAAAGCCGAGTCCGGATGGGGGAGATTTGATTGGCTGAAGTTGGGCATCATTCCGGTTGGATTGAAACTGAGTAGCCTCCACTAAAAGAGGGATATCTCTTAGCACACATGGAATTTTGATGTGAGGCTTGCATAATTGAAATAAGACTTCCGGGGGCTATAGTTTAGGCTCAAGAATGACCTGAAAAGGAGTCCAGATGAAGGAGTTAGGCTTTCTTCAAATCAAGGACCAAGATTGATTTTTGCCATCGGCCTTTATGGAAGTGCATCGGCCACAATTTGACCTCAGCAGCTATAGGTCAGCCAAAAGTGAACCTTATCGGTGGCAAATGTTGGTTGATCAGCCAGAAATGTCCAAAAAGCCCAGAATTGGTAGATATTTCTCTTCTAGTTGTTTCCAGCTTGTGCCACCTGTCCTAGCTCAGATATTTTCGACCAAACTTGATATATTGCTCTATATTGAGCCATATCTCATAGATTGAAGGGTTGGCAATTGTGGGACTCTCTCTCTCTAAAAAATTCCTCTCTCTCTACAAGATTTTGTGAGCAAAATCTAAGCCTCTCTCCCTGGAAGCTCCTTCTCTTCTTGTTTTGAGCCTTAAGCTTAGAATCCTCTACATTTTTGCAAAGAGACCCTTAACCAAACTTAACCACCATTGGGCTGAGGTTCTTTGAGGATCATTTGGAGCTCCAAAAGGTTTATTTTGGCTCAGATTTTGGCTGGTTTTGCTGCTTTCATTCAAGGTGCTTTAAGGGTAAGCTTTTGTTCCTTTAAACCTTTGCTTTGCATGCTTGTTTTACCACCTTTGCAAGCTATTTTTGGCTTGGTTTTGAACTAAAGAAAACTCTGTTTTTCAATCCTAAAAATGATGGTTTAGGCCTATTTTGTGTTAGGGGGTTGTCTCTCCCTTTTGTTCCTTAGCTTGTATAGCTTTTGAGCCATCTTCTAAGGCCTTTCAAAACAAATTTTCGTAAACTTTTAACCACTAAAATCCAGAGGATTTTTAGTGGTAAAAACCCTATTTTGAGGGCCCAAATAGGAAGGGGTGGTCCCCTTTCCTCTTGTCTTGGTTGCTAGTGTTGATGGTCAACCAAATGAGCATGTGTTTTTACTTCTTTGTGGCTTTGTTTAGGCTCATTTTTGTGACTTTTGGGACCTGCCATAACTCTGTTTTAGGCTGGTTTGGTCA
This sequence comes from Camellia sinensis, assembly GCF_055761805.1. Lineage (NCBI taxonomy): Eukaryota > Viridiplantae > Streptophyta > Magnoliopsida > Ericales > Theaceae > Camellia > Camellia sinensis. The sequence goes on from NC_138963.1 coordinate 151,350,168, forward strand.
CCTCTTGCATGCTTTATACACTTGTAGTGTAAACTTGCACACTAGCCCAATATGCATCATGCTCTAGACCATCATTATAGTGTGATTTTGGCTTAACTCCAAGAAGCTTTTGGCCATGTTTTAGCATGCTTAAGGTCTGATTTATGTTGTTTTGGTCATGCATGTCTTGCTTTGTATAGCCATAGTGCATTCTAGCTTGTTAGCTTTGTGTATCAAGTCTAATAATATGCATTGCTTAGACTATTCTCATGATTTGGCATCATTTGAAATGTTATTTCAGTGCATGTTTCATGGTTATTCACTTGCCTTTGTCACTTTTTTAATGCCTAGGAGATTTGGTGTTTTATGCCTTAAGAGTGGGTTTTCGTGCATGCCTCTATGCCTAGGCCTTTGGGCTATCATTTCAATGTATTTTTGGTCTTGTTTTACCATGATGCATCTCTAATTTTTGTTGTCAAAGTCATGCCATGTTTGGTTTTGATAGGTGTAGTGCAATCCCTTTTGTTGGCCTTACTTGCATCCTGCCTTATGCCTTTCATGTTGATTTGTTTTAGCTTTGGTCCATGCATGTTTTAGGCTCATTTTGGCATGATCTAGGACTGTTTTGGTTGTCTTTAGCCCTTTGGGGTTTGATTCATGTGGCCTTGGTACAAACTTCTTGGCTAGTCTTAAGCTTTGAACCTCCTAGCATGCTATGCTTGTATTATGTGCATGATTTGGCATCATTCCTCACATAATTTCAGAGCTTACTCCATTGTCATACTTTCATACTTGTCACTTCTTCATCATATTTGAGGATTGTGGATTGTTGCCTAGCTTATGGACCAATATGTGTGCATGCATGTTTTGCCTTTTGGTACCTTAGTTTTGGTGTTTTGGCCACTGATTTGGGCATGGTTGAGGTCTGCCCATTTTAGTTTAAGTCCATTTTTGCATGTTGTTGCATGCTTGTCCATCTTTGCATGTTGTTGCATGCTTGTTCCATTTTGTTGTTACATGCTTGGTACATTGCATGTTTGCATGTCTAGGTTGCATGATTTTGCATGCTTGCTACATTGCATTGTGTGTGCATGCCTTGCCTCTTGATCAAACATGATAGAGGTTAAAGTCCCTTATGTGTTTTTGTGCATTTCATTCACATTGAATTGTGCAACTCGGCCTCTTTGGCCATCATGCATCAAAATGCGTGATTGATGGCTCGAGGGCCGAGCACTACACTCATTTGAGTTTCAAACATGATAAAGGGTGTAGTTGCACAACATTTTCTTGCAAATGTATTGCCATGCCTCTATTTGTATTCTGCTACAGCAAAAGAAGCAGTTTACAGGAAGAGATGGCCGATCGACTATCTAGTGTGCCGATCGGCTATCAATATTTGGCCGATGGACTCAAAATTAGTCGATGACCCTCATCTCTTGGCCGATGGCCTTACCTCCTGGCCGATGACCTCTCAGCATATCCTTGAGGTGGATCAGAAATGTTTCAGAAGTTGGCATAATTTTTAGAGGTGCAGAATAGTGCAAACAGAGGCAACATGAGGCCTGGCAACGGATTTCCGAGCGAAGCCGACCGAGCATGCATATGCCCCTCTTCTCGAGGCCATTTTAACTACTTTGTATAGTTAGTTAATGTGTTAGCTAAATTAATTCATTGTTGTAATAATTAGCTTAGTGATTAGCTAGCTATTCAATTTGATTATGTAATAATTAGTCTAATTAGATTATTAGATTAGTTAGAATAGCTTAGCGTAGCTAGCTTGTATTATTCATTCGGACTCTCCGTCGAGAGGGCGACTTGTGTAATAAGTGTGCGTGAGTGTGTGAATGTATTCCAACCCCACGTCTTTCTCCCTTTTACTTAACTGCTTACGATGGTTAGTTCTAAGTCATGTTTTGATTAGCATCCTTATGCTTGCATGTTTGCATTCATTCATTTGTCTTGCATGTACCGGGCTCAGCGCATCATACTAACTGCATCGTATTTAATTCCTATTTGAATACGTGTTCTCAAAGTTGCATTTCACATGACATCTTAGACTAGCCGAGCCTATTTAGTTGCATTTTTGCATGTGTTGCATTAGGCATCTCAACATAACTAGGATTGTGCATGATTTCTAACTAGTTGTTGTTTTGGCTCGGAGTACACTGTAAGTGTTTATGCTTTAGCATCCCTGCATGTGTGTTATTGATTGCCATGACAGCATGCTTGCTATGAGGCTATTTGCTTAAATGATATAACTGCCTGAATGCCTGTGGGTAAAGGTTGGATTACTTGAATTGGAACAATTCATCGAAATGCGAGTTTTAAGCCCACTTGAGGTGGCAAAATCTTGTTTTCTAAGCCCACTTGAGGGTGGCAAATCCACGTCTTAGCCTACTTGCAAGTAGCACCTTCAAACCATTTTCAAACAAACATGAGATGTTTTGTTCCAACTTAGGTGATTTAGTCTATACTTGTATGCTGTGCGCATCACGTAGTAACCTACCTAATAATCGGAATAAGAACACATGTCTTTTCAAAAACAAGATATCATGTTAGTAAAGGTCGATCTTTGATCAGGCGAGCGGGGGTGCTCATTACATGACCTTCCCCTCTCGTACCTAAGTTCCCGAGCTGAGACAACTTTGGTGATGACGGACACGTGGCCTTAGGCACGAGTCAGGGTTTTCTAAATTTTTCCAAAATAAAATATTTAGGTGGCAAATCTGTATCTGGCAAAGCAGTCCATGTTTGGTACTTCTTTATAAAAATCAGTTTTCTAAAACGATTTGCCGGATTTGGACTCTTTGGTGATTTATCGGTCTTGCATTGCACTTTGCAAGATTAGATTCAGAACCGTGACATTGAGTCCGAACTGTAGTAGCTAATGAACAAAACGGATTTCGCGCCATTTGCGCGCGGAGTTGGGACGTTCGGGCACGTCTACACCGCCCTTTCGGGTTTTCAACCTTGCGAGCTATGTTCTTCTTTTCTTTTCAATCTTTTCATTTCTTTTCATTTTTTTCTTCTTTCTTTTCATCTTCTTTTTTGCATTTTCTTCATTTTTCTTTTTTCTTGCTCTAACTTTTGCCTGGGTCACCCTTTTAGGTTTTCGGCCCAGTGAGCTTCTCACGAGTAAAAGTGTAGCTTTGTCCATGTCAAATGGTTTTAGGATCTCGAAGCCATCTGAATCCAGGAGAGTGTCTATTGTTCGCTGATGATGTAGGAGTCCATCCAATGGGGGCTGAACTGCCCCCAGTGTTGTGGATAGGAGCTCGATTGTCCTTCAGCAATACTTTCTTCTTTCCTCCCTTCTGGGATTTGGCATTCTTGCTGATCTTCATTGGCTTGAGCAATGTCCCAATTATTAACTCTTCGAGCACATCTGACATTTTTGCCCCTAGTTCAAGGGGTGCTTCTGATCTGGCCACACAGGCCTCACATTGTGGTTGACCATTGAACATTCTGAATCCAAGTTCAAGGTTTGAAAGCGAAGGGGTTGAGTCTCGAGGCTGAAAGCGATCCTATGCTGCACAATCTCAAGAGCGATTCCACACAGGTCTTCGCAGGATCGTGCAAAACATTTTTTGAAATCTTTTAAGAAAGCGACTAGTCGCTCGCGCTGGAGATAGTGTAGGACCAATCTAGATCAAGCCAGGATCCTTCTCAGTACTCACATTAACAAGTATTATTTCATTCATTAAGGGCTTAGCACGCCTCTCTTTCTCTCAGTTAATCAAATTTTGCAAAACCCGAGGAATTCCTTCCTCTTTGTTTTCACCACAATGTTCAAAAAGTTTTGAAAAACTTAGGTTAATGCAATAATTTCAAGGCACAGAAGAGCAGGTGAAATGCACTGCCGTTTTATTCAAATTTACCGGCACAACAGGTTCAAGATAGAAACAAACACAAAAGCATGAAAACCACCGCTATTTCATTCATATCTTCTGGTGCAACTGGCTCCATGGTAGAAACATACTCAAAAGAAAGAGTGCAAAAGACAAACACAAAACAAACAAGTGATATCCGAGGTAACACCCCCGAAATCACCTGACTCTAACAAAACAGGACTGACTCGATACAACAAGACAGACCCCAACTGACTCAGTATGAAAAGACTGACTCAAAACAACGAGACAGACTCTAAACAATATAACAAAATTGGCTCAATACCCAACTCAGAAAGCACAAAAACTAGCATTCGCAAAATGCTCAAAACAGTGCGTGCCATACGCTATATCTGAGGTAAACTGAGTGCCGCCTGCAGGTGGCTCATCCTCCTCTATCACATCACATTATTCCCCAGGTTCACTAATCTAATGACGATAGACTTTGCTGAGCTGGTGGGATGATGACCTTGTTGTCAAACAAATCTTGTACTTCGTGGCGAAGACGGAAGCAATTGTCGGTGCTATGACCGGTTTGTTGATGGTACGCACAGTACTGGGTAGTATCATGACCAGGAGGAAGACGACTAGGGAGAGGTCGAGGCTCGAGAGGTTTGAGATGGCCCTTTTCAACAAGTATTTGAAGAGCCTTGGACAAAGGCATATAGAGGACATGGAAGACCCTGCGACCTCAGGGTAGGTACTTCGAGGTTTGTGGATTTTTGCTAGGCGCACTAGCAAAGGGGTCGGCAGGTGCTGACTTGGTTTTCTGATCTCTTCCGAGTGCAGGATTAGAGCTAACAGGATCGTTTCTGGTACGACGGCCCTTTTCCCGATTTTCCCCTTGATTCGAACTGCTCTCATTTTGAGTGATGAAAGTGTCATCCACAGTTTTTGCAATAACTGCGAGCACTTGCTGTTTGTTCAGTCCTTCGGCTTTTAAAGCCTCAACAACCCACAGAAGGTGTTCATAGGGATCAATGTCTGCCCCTACCTTGTTCTTTCCACTCGCCTTAGCTTGGTCGAAGGTTTGGGTCGCTGCATCAGAGCGGAGCCCTGTTGTTGTCGACATGTCATTGCCCAAACTTGGGATGGCTTCAGGTTGGCCAATTTCAGTTATAATTCGCCCTAGGAGTGGGGAGTCTTCTGGTGTGAAATTTTCGACATATGATGTGGTTGATGGTGGAGCCGATAGTCCAAAGGCTAGATCAGCCACAATTCTTTGAAGATCACTGATCATTCCCATCAGCTCAAAAGTAGTGGGGTCACGGGTTTGAGCTGATTGGGGTTCCAAGACTGGATATGTGGTAGGTGCCCCAGACAGGCGTTGCATTTCAGCATCGGTCTCACCCTGCATAGTGATTCCTTGGTTTAATGCTGTTGCCATGACCACAATTTCTTCTGAACTCTGCGTCATCATGAGTCTGCTGAATTAAACAGAGGTGATGTGACTGGTGACTAACGGATCAGATGAACCGGTGAGCCTTGACTGGCCTTTCTCCGCCTTGCCTCAGCGAAGGAAAACACTGGCTACTCTGAACTGAATCTCTGACCTGACAAAGTCCATCAGCACAAGTCCAATGTACCGGGGGGATATTTGGAGCCTTATGAAGCTACGGTTCCAAGACTACCTTGCAAAAGAGAAAACAGACAGCATCTCAGCTTGATTTCACCAGAACAGATATAAGCATAGCTGAATAACTACACTCTTTACTGAATTCTACCCAAAATTCTGCCTGTAAACTGATACTCTCAGGTAAAACTGATTCCCCCAAAATAATGATGTCCTCAGACCTGATACCTAGACTTGCAGACTGATACATACAACCTGTAGAGACACACTCTGACAGCAAATATCATGCAAGTAAGAGCCAAAACACCCCAATGTTGGGGTAGGGTTTCCCTGTCCTATTTTGTCAAGAGCCAGGGTTTCACTACGCACACATCGGTTTCAAACAACCTACAACTGGATAAGCAACCTGTCCTAGTTTGGAATAGTCACTATGGATTCCGACATGCACTAGGTTGAATGGTCAAAAATGGTGCCTTGGTAACAACCGAGGTTTGTGTTCCTATCGGGACAAAGCCTGTAACCGGTCAACCTTATGGCACGCGGCCTCCGGCTAACCATTCAGGAATAGTAGACGGTGAACACGGTGTCTTAGGTGCACCAATGCACATGCAATGCAAAGAAACACATAAGTGTAATCAAAACAAGATATCATGAGTTCGAGTCAAGTTCTCTAAGTCCCCAGCAGAGTCGCCAGAAACTGTAGACCACCCAGAGAACTTCCGACTCTGTGCGTGAGGGCGCGAATTGTTTTGTTCTAGGCTACTACAGTTCGGATTCGTGTCACGACTCTGAATCTAATCTCGCAAAGTGCAATGCAAGACTGATAAATCACCAAAGAGTCCAAATCCGGCAAATCGTTTTGGAAAACTGATTTTAATAAAGAAGTGCCAAACATGGACTGCTTTGCCAGATACAGAGTCACCACCTAAATGTTTTATTTTGGAAAATTTAGGAAACCCTGACTTATGCCTAAGGCCACGTGTCCGTCATTACCAAAGTTGTCTCGGCTCGGAAACTTGGGTACGAGAGGGGAAGGTTATACAATGAGCACCCCCGCTCGCCCGATCAAAGATCGGGCTTTACTAACATGATATTTTGTTTTTGAAAGCACATGTGTTCTTATTTCGGTTATTAACCTAGAATTACTATGTGATGCGCATAGCATACAAGTATAGACTAGATCGCCTAAGTTGGAACAAAACATTGCATGTTCATTTGTGAAAACGGTTTGAAGTTTGCTACTCGCAAGTACGCTGAGTCATGGATTTTGCTACCCTCAAGTGGGTTTAAAACTCGCATTTCAACGAATTGTTCCAATTCAAGCAATCCAACCTTCACCCACAGGCATTCAAGCAGTTGATCACTTAAGCAGTTAGCCTCATGGCAAGCATGCTAAACATGGCAACATACACATCTCATGCAGTATGCTAAAGCATAAACACTCACAGTGTACTCCGAGCCAAAACAGAGAACTAGTTAGAAATCATGCATGATCCTAATTCATGTTAAGATGGCTAATGCAACACATGCAAAATGCAGTTAAAATAGGCTCAGCTAGTCTAAGATGTCATGTGAAATGCAACTTGATACATGTATTCAACTTGGAATTGAAATACAATGCAGTTAGTATGATGCGCCAAGCCCGGTGCATGCAAAACAAATGAATGGATGCACGCATGCAAGCATAAGGTATGCCAATCGAAATATGCCCTAAAACTAACCATCGTAAGCGGTTAAGTAAAAAGGAGGAAGAAATAGGGGTTGGAAGACATGCATCACACACACGCACGCTTATTACAACAGTTGGCCCTCTCGACGGAGGGTCCGAATAAGAAGCTAATTAGCTAATCTAAGCTAATTAAGCTAATTATTACAAGTACACTAATTGAATAACTAGCTACAACTAATTATTACATCACAAAACTAATTAACTAACAAGTTAACTAATTAAGTTATTACAACACAAATTGAAGAGCTAAGCACATTAGCTAATCAAGTACAAAACCAAAGCATAAACTAGCTAAGCAAATTAGCTAAGTAAAGCAGCAAAGAAATGTCCTCAGAGGGAGAAGAATGCACGCATGCTCGGTCGCCTCATTCGGAAATTCACCGCAATGCCCTGATTTGCCTCTGTTTGCAATTGTTCCCAGAACCTTGCACCAAGCTCCACAAAGCTTCAACTCCACCATGGGAACCTGTAGAAACATGGCGGACCACTTTCTGGAGTTGCTAACCACCTGCCGACCACTTTTCTTTGTTGCAGACTAGAAAAAGTGGTCGGCCAGCTAGTTTTCTGGTTGGCCGTCCAGTTGTTGCTGCACTTCTCCAGTTTGCTGCAATAGAGAGCAAGAAAGGGCATGGCAATGTATTTGCAAGATATGTGTGCACAACCACCCTTCCTATCATTTCATAAGCTCAAGGGAGTGTGATTCTCGACCCTCGGGCCACCAATCATGCATTTCAATGCATGATGGCCGAGAAGCCAAATTGCACAATTCAATATGAAATGAATGCACACATAAACACATAAAGCCTTGACCTCTATCATGTATGATCAAGAGGGTCAGCGACCGAGGATTGAGGCACGTTTCATCACTTCAAGTATGAAATGTCCCTCGTTCCTCGTGTTTGGACTAACACCTAATCCAAACGCAATGCAACACGAGTATGCCAAATACAATGTAATACATGCAACTCAATGTAATGTAACATTAGCATGCAAACAATCATGCAAGGGATAAGCATGCAACAACATGCAATTCAACATGATCAAACTACCAATGCTAAGAGCATGCATAGACAATGCAAAGAACAACTTAGCATACACAATGCAAATAACAACATGGCATACTCAATGCTAAGAACATGGCATACACAATGCAATGAACAAGATGGCATACTCAATGCTAAGAACATGGCATACACAATGCAATCGATAACATGGCATACACAATGCAATGTAACATGAGCATGCAATAACATGATGCAACTACATGAGGCAATGTAACAACATTCACATAACATGCTCGATGGACTTAAACCAAAATGGACAGACCTCAGCCATACTCAAATCAGTGGCCATAATGATGAAACTAAGGCATGATGATCAAGACAAAACATGCACATGCAATGGCGCATTGACTAGGCATAAGGGCACAACTCTCAAGAGTGCTCAAGGAGTGACAAATGTGGAAGTGTAACAACACTATAAGCTCTGAAATAAGGTATGAAATGATGCCAAATCACCCAAATAATACAAGTATAGCATGCTATGGTCCTCAAAACTTGAAACTAGCATAGGCACTTGCACCATAGCTATACAAAACATGAAGCATATGGTCGAGGCAACCCAAAAATGAACATGAGATATTTTGTTCCAAATCGAGTGATTTAGTCTATACTTGTATGCTATACGCATCACATACTAAGGTTAGCTAATAAACCAGAATAAGAACACATGTGTTTTCAAAAACAACATATCATGTTAGTAGAGGCCGATCCTTTGATCGGGCGAGCAGGGGTGCTCATTTCAGGACCTTCCCCTCTCATACCCAAGTTCCCGAGCCGAGGCAACTTTGGTGATGATGGATATGTGGCCTTAGGCACGAGTCAGGGTTTCCTAAATTTTCCAAAATAAAACATTTAGGTGGCGACTTTGAAATCTGGCAAATCAGTCCATGTTTGGCGCTTTTTGATTAAAATCGATTTTTCAAAACAATTTGTCGGATTTGAACTCTTTGGTGATTTATTAGTCTTACATTGCACTTTGTGAGATTAGATTCAGAATCGGGACAGGAGTCTGAACTGTAGTAACTAGAACTCGATTCGCGCCCTCTCCGAAAGGGGGGCCTGCGGAGAGAGTTTCGGCCGGTCTACACATCTGAATAAAAAAATAAAAAAAAATCTAATCCTATGAGACTAATTTCCTAATACCATCTCCACCTCTACTATCTCAATCCCAACACCAAGGCATATCTTAAACCCTTGGGATTACGAATCCTCTTTCCATCTCCCAAAACAAACACAACATATAGTGGGTCTTATCTCCATTTCAATCCTAATCTCACATCTATCTCCCAAAACAAACGGGGCCATGAGACTACTTATAACTTCTTCTTCTTTTTTTTTTTTGAAAATTTGTGTTAAAATGTTTGATACAACTTTTACTTATTGTTTATGAGGGGAAAATAACTTGAATGAACTAAAAAAAAACTGATCACTGAGAAGCAAAGAATTGTGTACTTTTGACCTTTTTTGTTATTAATTATTAAAATTATTGTTATTATTATTATTATTATTATTATTATTATTATTATTATTTGTAAACTAGAACTGATAGATAGATTAAATAGAACTGATTATCAATTTTTAACTGGTAAGAAATGTACTAAGAAGACTCGATAAATAAGTGAAGAAAGATTACTGAATTTTCTCTCCATGTCATTTGCCAAAGAGAGAATTCAATTTTCATTTACTGATAACTACTAGAAATCTTTAATGAAAGAATCTGAGAAGCACAATTCAAATGATTTTTTTCTTTTTTTTTTTGGGTACAAATAAAATTTTAAAAAAAAAAGTGAAGAAAAAAAGAATAGCAAACTTCACTTTATCCTTTTGTGGTTTAGGTTATGTGCAGTTTACATCACTAAAGTTTGGAAATAACCACATAATTTCCAAGTAATTGGTGGACCAAAGTGCACCGTCTACTTTTCCATTCAAGTTAACTGACTATGAGATTTACACGCTCATGACGGGAGTTTCCATTTGCATCCAAAAAGTAGGTTAGACACCCAATTACTTTGAGTATCCCCATAATAAATTTGAAATTTTATCTTTTTTGTTTGGACACTCCAAATAATACCTATTCTAACCCTAAAAACCCTAACATTCTATACAAATCTATTTTGTACACCCTATTTCCAATAAACAGAGGAACAAAACTCACATTTGGGATCTCTGAAATTCCAAGCGACGAAGAGGAATTATGAGTTCATCCAAGATGAATAGAGTCTCTACTCCTCTACATAATCCATCTATCAAAGTAAACCACTAGTCTTACATCTACCGGCGACTACCTATTTCTGATAACTCCTCTTTCTCTCTCTCTCTCTCTCTCCCCGATTATCATCTCACTGTCTTTGATTATCGTCCATCAAACCAAACCACTACTTGTAGACACCCCATTTTTGACCGTCCTCAAGACTTGGACGTCATCCATGCTTGTGTTCGTTTTGAGTTCCTAAAGGTCTCGGCCGCACGCCTTGCCTTAGGATCTCTCAACTTGTCTGTTTTGTGCTTGGTTGTGAACCAAGGACTTGTGGTTTTGTTTCTGAGGGAATAGGGTGGCTTGTTGGCCATCCCAACAACCCATTGGCCAAGCCTTGTGTTTGTCGGCCTTGTTTCCTTGCCATCGGCCATAAGTGGTGGCCGATCGGCACCCTTTTTGGTCGATTGGCCATATTTTCTGGTCGAGACCTTTCTATCTGCTTTTTTAGATATTTTCATGCCAGCTGTGACAGTTGGTGAGCATAGTTTTCATCCTCTATACACGTGTATGGAGGGATTGATTCAAGTCCTTAGCTTGCTCAACAAGCTTAGGAATTGAATTTCTATATGAAGGGAGACCATTCTCCCTTTCTAGAGGTTCTGAAATCTGGAGATAGAAGTTATATATCACTCTCTCTCCATATTCTCTCTCTCTCTCTCTCTCTCTCTCTCTCTCTCTCTCTCTCTATTTGTGCTTGTTTGTGCTTGAAAGTGACTTTTCTTCACACTTTTGCACACAAACACCTAGTGAAACACCATCCTTTTATTGCTGAGGCTCTTAGAGGTTGGTTTCGGAGTTCTTGGACTGGTTTGAGCTTAGAAAAATTGCTGGAGTTGTAGCTTCAAAGTGGTTCTACAAGGGTGAGCCTTTAACCCCTCAAACCTTGGTTTTTGCTTAAGCTTTTAGACCTATTTGCATGCTTATTTAGGCTTGACTTTCTACTAAAAAAAGTTCAAATTTTGCATGCTTATAATGTTTGTTTAATGTCACTTTTGTGTTGGGGGTGGTCTACCCCCTCTTAGGCCTTGTTTGGCCTTGTTCTTGTGCCATCTTTTTAAGCTATTGGGATCACCTTATTTTGGCCTTCTCACCACTAAAACTCAGAGGAATTTCAGTGGTAGAAATGGTGTTTTAAGGTCCCAAATAGGAGAGGGTCATCCCCTCTCCTTGTGTCTTGCATGCTTGTATAGATGGCTCATCAAAGTAGCATGTTTGTCTAGCATGTATTGGTTCCATTTCAGCAAGTCTTTGGTGTTATTTTGGCATGCCTCAACTCTGTTTTAGGTTGGTTTGATAGCATCTTGCATGCTTCACATACTTGTAGTGCAATATTGCATGCTAGCATAACATGCATCATGTGTTTGGACCATCATTCTTGCATGTTTTGGCTAAACTCCAATAAACTTTTAGCCTTGTTTTACCATGCTTAAGCTCTGATTTGTGTTGTTTTGGTCATGCATGCATTGCTTTGTATAGCCATGGTTCATCCTAGCTTGTTAGCTTTGAGTTTCCAAGTCACTAGCATGCATTGCTTGGGCCATGTACATGATTTGGCATCATTTAACATGATATTTCAGAGCATATAGCATTGCCATACACTCACATTTGTCACTCTTTCCATGCTTTGGAAGGTTGGTTCTTTATGCCTTGAAAATGAGCCATTGCATATGCCATTTTGCCTAAGCTTGTAAGCTGCCATGTCAGTGTGTATTTGGTCTCATTATGCCATGATATAACTCTGATTTTTGTTGTTGAAGTCACCCCATGCTTGGTTTTGATAGGTGTAGTGTAATACTCCTTATTAGCCTTGCAAGTTCATGCTTCATAACTTTCATACTAGCTTGTTTTGGTGATGCTCCATGCATGTTTTAAACTCATTTTGGCATGATCTAGGACTGTTTTGGGTTGTCTTGGCTATATGTTTCATGTATTGCATAGCTATGGTGTAAGTCCTTTGGCTAGCTTTAAGCCTTGAGCCCTCTAGTATGCCATGCTTATATTGTTAAGATGATTTGGCATCATTTAACATGACATTTCAGAGCATATAGGACTGCCGTGTTCCCACTTCTTTCACTCTTTGAATGCCTCTAAGGGTTGTGCATTGTTGCCTAGCCTATGGACCAATATGTGTGCATGCATGTCTTGCCTTTTGGTGTCTTGGTTTTGGTGTTTTGGCCACTGTTTTGGACCCTTTTAGGTCTGTCCATATGCGGTTTAAGTCGACTAAGTGTTGCATTACATGGTCCTTGCCATTGCATTGTTGTTTGCATATTGTTGCATGACATTATTATTTGCATCTTGTTGCATGTTTATGATGTTTGGCATGTTGATTAGATAGCATGTTGTTGCATGCTTGATATATAGCATGTTGTTGCATGCTTGTTCCATTGTATTGTTGTTGCATGCTCGAGTTGCATTACATGGTGCTTGCATGCTCATGTTGCATTACACTGTTTGCATGCCATTAGCTTTGTTAAGTTGTGCATGCATTGCATTGTGTTTGGTTTGGGTGTTAAGCCAAACACGAGAAACGAGGGACGTTTCATACTTGAAGTGATGAAACGCGCCTCAATTCTCGGTCGCCGACTCTCTTGATCATGTATGATAGAGGTTAAGGCATTTATGTGTTTTTGTGTATTCATTTGGCATTGATTTGTGCAACTCGGCCTGTTTGGCCATCATGCATCGAAATGCGTGATTGATGGCTTGAGAGCCGAGCACTACACACCTTTGAGCCTTAGACATGATAAGGGGTGTAGTTGTACACACATTTTCTTGCAAATACATTACCGTGCCTCTGTTTGTGCTCTGTTGCAGCAAAAAGGAGAGCTTGCAGAAAGACATGGCTGATCGGCTATCTAGTGTGCTGATCGATTATCAATTATTGGCCAATAGCCTCAAAATTGGTCGATGACCTTTATCCTTTGGCCGATGGCCATATCTCTTGGCCAATGACCTCTCAGCATGTCCGTAAGGTGCATCAGAAGTGTTTTGGAGATTGGCACAATTTTCAGAAGTCCAAAACAGTGCAAACAGAGGCAACATGAGGCATGGTAACGGATTTCCAAGCAAGGTGATCGAGCATGCATCTTCAAACTCTTAGAACTGAGCTGAGGCTTTGTAATTTGTAATTAGCTTTACTTGATTAGTTAGCTTTTGAATTTGTAATTAAACTAGTTAATTTATTAATTAGTTAACGTGTTGTAATAATTAACTTAGTGTTAGCTAGTTATTCAATTTGATTATGTAATAATTAGTCTAATTAGATAATTAGATTAGTTGCTTAGCTTAGTGTAGCTAGCTTAGTATACTCATTCGGACCCTCCATCGAGAGGGCGTATTTTTGTAATAAGTGTGCATGAGTGTGTGAATGTCTTCCAACCCTACACTTTTCTCCCTTTTACTTATTAGCTTTTGATGGTTGGTTTTAGGGCATATTTCAATTATCATTCTTACGCTTCGCATACGTGCATCATTCATCTGTCTTGCATGCACCGGGCTCGACACATCATACAAACCGCATTGTATTTCAATACATTTACTTGAATACGTGTTCAGCAGCATGTTATCGAGTTGCATCTCATATGCCATCTTAGAATAGCTGAGCCTGTTTTTAGTTGCATTTTGCATGTGTTGCATTAGCCATCTTAACATGAACTAGGATCATGCATGATTTCTAACTAGTTCTCTGTTTTGGCTCGGAGTACACTGTGAGTGTTTATGCTTTAGCATCTTGCATGAGTGTGAGTGTTACCATGATAGCATGCTTGCCATGAGGCTAACTGCTTAAGTGTTTAATTGCATGAATGCCTGTGGATAAAGGTTGGATTGCTTGAATTGGAACAATTCATCAAAATGTGAGTTTTATGCCCACTTTGCGGAGTGGCAAAATCATGTTTTCTAAACCCACTCGAGGGTGGCAATTCCACGTCTTAGCCTACTTGCGAGTAGCACCTTCAAACCATTTTCAAACAAACAAACATGAGATGTTTTGTTCCATCTTAGGCGATTTAGTCTATACTTGTATGATGTGCGCATCACGTAGTAATGATAGATTAATAAACCGGAATAAGAACACATGTGTTTTCAAAAACAAAATATCATGTTAGTAAAGGCCAATCTTTTGATCGGGCGAGCAGGGGTGCTCATTGCATGACTTTCCCCTCTCGTACCCAAGTTCCCGAGCTGAGGCAACTTTGGTGATGACGGACACGTGGTCTTACGCACGAGTCAGGGTTTCCTAAATTTCCCAAAATAAAACATTTAGGTGGCGACTCTGTATCTGACAAAGCAGTCCATGTTTGGCACTTCTTTATTAAAATCAGTTTTCCAAAACGATTTGTCGGATTTGGACTATTTGGTGATTTATCAGTCTTGCATTGCACTTTGCGAGATTAGATTCAGAACCGTGACATTCAGTCCGAACTGTAGTAGCTAATGAACAAAACGATTTCGCGCCTTCGCACGGGGAGCCTTGACGTTCGGGCGCGTCTACAGTTTCTGGTGACTCTACTGAGGATTTAGAGAACTTGACTCGAGCTCATGATATCTTGTTTTGATTACACTTATGTGTCTCTTTGCATTGCATTTGCATTGGTGCGCCTAGGATACCGTGTTTGCCGTATGTTATTCCTGAATGGTTTGCCGGAGGCTTGCTTTGAGAAGCGTGCCATATGGCTGACCAGTTGCGGGCTCTGCCCCGACGGGAACACAAATCTCGATTTTTACCAGGGCATCTTTTTTTACCATTCGACCTTGTGCATATCAAAAACTGTAGTGACCATTCCAAGCTATGACAGGTTGCTTACCCGACTATAGGTTGTTTGAAACTGCTGTGTGTGTAGTAAAATCCTAGCTCCTGACAAAATAGGACAGGGAAACCCTACCCCTCCGTAGGGATGTTTTGGCTCTCACTTGCTTGCTATGTGCTTTTAGAGGGCGTCTCTACAAGAATGCATGTATCAGTTTGCAAGTCAGGGTATCAGGCCTACGGGCATCAGTATTTGGGGAATCAGTTTTACCTGAGGGTATCAAATTCAGGGCAGTGATTTGGGAACCATGATCAGTGGTTGAGAATAGTTCTTTCAGCTTGTGTTTGCCAACTGTGTTGTCTTTATTTAAGCTGTTATGCTGTCCGTTTTTCTGTTCATTGTTTCCTTATTATGCTTTATTTATCTTTTTGCAAGGTAGTTTAGTACCATTGCTTTTGACCAGACAGATATTCCCTGAGCACTCTGGGTTAGAGGTCGAAGACTTAATCGATCTGAGGATCTAATTGACAGACAAACAGTGTTCCTTTCTTTACCCCCGGTTACTAGACGGAGGTCAGTAAAGCGCAGTGTATCGGTACAACGGTCGCCAGATTAGTGGTCCACCCCACCAGTGAACAGTTAGGCTGAGGTCTCAGTTTCTACTGCAGGGACAGATATACTGATTGTTCAGATAGACTAGCACCCTATGGCATCTATGGAAGAGATGATGCATCAGCTCTCGGAGAGTATGCAAGCTATGCAGCAGGATGCTGCCCGCCAAGCAGAATTTACCATGCGCTAAGCCGAGGTTATGGCTAAGCAAGCGGATCTGATTGCTAGACTTCAGCAACAGTAACGACCACAATAAGCCAGAGCATCTGCTTCGCACCCACCTCCTTCCCCACCTAGAGTTCCAATACTCGGGGAGACATTAAATGTCCAAGAAAATACAGACGTTCAAACGGGGCCAGCTCCGCCCCCAATCCTACCCCAGCTATCCAAAGCGCCGACCAATATAGTGGACACACCGTTTGAGTTCGAGGTGGATCCCACAGCGCTAAAACTGAGCAAGCTAGAAAAGCTGTTCAAGAAGTCTCAAGGTGTGAAATCCATTTCAGATATAGAGGATGGGTACACCAACTCGGCCGTGACTCTACCGAATCGGTTTAAAATGCCGCACATAGACCGTTTCGACGGGTCTGGAGATCCTATGGTGCATTTGCGGCTGTTCTCGGGTATACTAAGGCCAATGGGCCTCTCTAGATTGCAGAAGCTTTCTCTGTTTGGCCGGACCTTGTCGGGTGTAACGGCTATTTGGTATGCAAACTGGAGGACTCTGTTAAGAAAAACTGGGAGGAGATGGCTGAGGCCTTTGTAGCTCAATACTCCAACAATACTCAGATCGAGGTCACAACTCGTGATCTTGAGACAACTAGGCAAGAGCCGAATGAGAGCTTCTTCAACTTTGTGACCCGGTGGAGGGCCAAGGCCTAGATGATGACCATCAGGCCGGTCGACAAAGACCAAATATGGATGGTTGTGCGCAACCTCCAGCCCAAGCTCATGCTGAAGATGATTGTCCTCCCCCTTCTCACCTTTGCGGACTTACACGAGATAGGGGTGCAGATCGAGGACGCGATGAAGCAGGGCCTCATTGATCATGAAAGAGAGCAGCCCAAGAGGGCATTCAACCGCAGTACGAATGCAGGCACAAGCAGTGTTGCAGCTGCCAGATCTTTAGATGTGGGTATGGTCACCACCACCACCACCCCAAGAACCCTTACAGCTACACCATTCACTGGTGCATTCGGAAGTAGCTCACAAACAACCAAGTTTCCACCCCTAGGCCAGAGAACCTTTACCCCGCTGTATATGTCTCTGTCCAAAGCTCTGGGGGTTCTGATCAGGAAAGGGCACTTGAAGCCCCTGGAGCTGCGGCCATTACCAGACAAACTTCCTCCCTCCCACAACCCAGCTAAATACTGTGTGTTTCACCAACAGCATGGTCACGACACTGACCAGTGCTTCAAATTGTGTCACGAAATCCAGGATCTCATTGACAATAGGGTGATCGCACCCCCAAAAAAACCAAATGTTACAACCAACCCTCTCCCACCACATAACCAAGCTCCACCTCCCAAACGCATCAACTTGATCCAAACTGGGGTTGTGTCATACGACCTTAGCATATATATCACCCTTTCCCACCTACCCAAGCCGGAGGTGTTTATTCCTGACAGCACTGACTTGTGCATGTTAGATATCTCCCAAACCCAACCTGAAATGGTGGTGGTGACTATCGAAGATAGAATTGGGTCGACTGTGGAGGCGGATGAGAATGCGAATTCAGAGCTTGAGGGGTCTGTGAGCTTCATGTACAAACTGAGTGGTTACATCACACTAGCAGATCAGCCTAAGCCAAGGGTGGAATTACCAGTGGGGGCAGAGACCTGTGTGGTATGGGAGAATGGACCTAATCGGGGGCTAGATGACCTAGCGGATCTGGAAGAAGACATTGCAAACCTTCAGTTTTTCAATGAACAAGACTCAGGGGACGTGACTGTCAACTGGTTTGATCTGGAAGGGTCAACGGAAGCTATTGGGTGGCTCAGTGATGAGCCAGATGTTGTTGAGCAGCCTTAGCCAGAACAGGGTCCGTCAGGGACGGCGACATCAGCAGTGGCCGGAATGGCCGGGAATCAGAATAGACCGTCGGAGAGCACCGGTGCTAAGAATTTTGCTCGGGATCAGAGTAGTTTGAGTATAGAAGATACTGAGCAGTAGGCTGCACTAAAGCAGTTTGAGCGGGAAAGGATCAAAGATTCTAAGAGGGCCAGAAAGGCCAAAGCCCCTGCGGGGACGGAACGTGTTGTGAGCACGAGAATGGAACGTGCTGCGAGCATAGGAACGGAACGTGCTGTGGGCACAAGAATAATTGTAACGGAACCGGACAGGTGTCTGTTAGTTGTCGACGGCATGTGGTGGGAAGACGACGACTTGTGTTTTACCCACATCGATGAAGACTGGGGGCAAAGCCAACCGGATGATACCTGGTATGTTGGCGAGGTTGACCACATGACTAGAAGTGAACGGTATTTCAAGCCCCTGCACTTAGATCAACCAGAGGCGTCCGGAAAGGACAAAGAGGCAGAGAAGCAGAAAGAAAAGCTGCTCGAGGAGGAGGCTGTACTGAAACAGCTTAACAAGATATAAGCAGACATCTCCATCTGAGGACTGCTTATGGCCTCATGAGTTCATAGACAAGCTGTCCTTTCTGCAATGGACAAGGCCAAACTTTCAATCGACACCATACCTGAGCAGCTGGTATGGTTGGTTTTTTTGGAAGGAACTTCCCCGACATTGACCTTCACTGACAAGGAGCTGCCGCCTGAGGGCTCGGATCACAACAAACCACTCTACATCTCTGTGGAGTGTAGAGACAAATGGATACCGGTGGTTCTTGTCGACACGGGATCCACCATTAACGTGTGCCCGCCAAGGACAGCATATGCAATCGGGTTGAAGCCCGCGGATTTTGTGCCAACTGCCCAGGTGATAAGGGCCTACGACAATACCAGCAGAAAGGTGATGGGGACTGTGCAGATTTGGACCCAGGTTGGTCCAGGACAACAGGATATTGACTTTCATGTCTTGGACGTTCCCGCAACCTTCAATCTACTCTTAGGGCGGCCGTGGCTGCACCAGGTAAAGGCAGTCTCTTCCACCCTGCACCAGATGCTAAAATACCCCCACGGGAAGGGGGTGGCCATAGTTTTTGGGAATTCGTCAATACATCCGCCGCCAGAGGTTTCTACACCAGTTCTGGATATCGAGCATGGCGCGGAGGATGTGTTCCTGTCAGGATTTACCCTAGCCGAGGCCCGGGTTGTACATAACATTCTAGCTGTTGATGAGGGATTATATGTCAGTGCGCAGTCTGTGTACCTCATGAACAAGCTCCATCGGCCATAAGTGGTGGCCGATCGGCACTCTTTTTGGTCGATTGGCCATATTTTCTGGCCGAGACCTTTCTATCTGCTTTTTCAGATATTTTCATGCCAGCTGTGATAGCTGGTGAGCACAGTTTTCATCCTCCATACACGTGTATGGAGGGATTGATTCAAGTCCTTAGCTTGCTCAACAAGCTTAGGAATTGAATTTCTATATGAAGGGAGACCCTTCTCCCTTTCTAGAGGTTCTAAAATCTGGAGATAGAAGTTATATATCACTCTCTCTCTATATATATATTCTCTATATATATATATATATATATTTGTGCTTGTTTGTGCTTGAAAGTGACTTTTCTTCACACTTTTGCACACAAACACCTAGTGAAACACCATCCTTTTGTTGCTGAGACTCTTAGAGGTTGGTTTTGGAGTTCTTGGACTGGTTCGAGCTTAGAAAAGTTGCTGGAGTTGTAGTTTCAAAGTGGTTCTACAAGGGTGAGCCTTTAACCCCTTAAACCTTAATTTTTGCTTAAGCTTTTGGACCTATTTTCATGCTTATTTGGGCTTGACTTTCTATTAAAAAAAGTTCTAATTTTGCATGCTTATAATGTTTGTTTAAGGTCACTTTTGTGTTGGGGGTGGTTTACCCCCTCTTAGGCCTTGTTTGGCTTTGTTCTTGTGCCATCTTTTTAAGCTATTGGGATCACCTTGTTTTGGCCTTCTCACCACTGAAACTTAGAGGAATTTCAGTGGTGGAAATGGTGTTTTAAGGTCCCAAATAGGAGAGGGTCATCCTGTAACAACCCTCATACCGTTTACTGATTAATGACCGATTGATTACCGTTAATCACCGATTACTGTTAAACGAAGCTGATAATGACTGATAACTAACTGATAATCGAACTGAATAAAAGTACTGAACTGACTGACTGAAACTGGAAACTGAATTGACTGAGTATATGTTAATTAATTGCATTCTATCTGTTTGATTGTCTGATTATCTGTTCATATTTATATGTTTAAACTGCTATATGAAGGCCTTATCGGTGGCCGAACTAGAAACCGATTGATGTTCCGTGACCCTCATAATTAATGTGATTTTATGGTATAAGTATCTGAAAATTGATTAGGTATGATTAAATTAGATTAAAATAAGCCAATTAAAGAGTTCGGTTTATTTACCATATTGCCACCCTTAGTGGCACACTACCTAGTGATGCTAGAGCCTTGCACACATTGAATCAAAACATTTCCTCAGCCTTTTCCCCTCTCATTGCCGACCATAGAGAGAGTTAGGGAGGGAGAGAAGTGTTCTTGTTGATTTAGCTTGTGAATCTTGAGGAATTGAAGTATAGATTGCATTTTTGAGCTCCTAGTCTTCTAATTCACGCTCTAGGTAAGGATCTTATCTTCTTATTGATGCTATTGAACTAGTTCTTGCATGGTTCATGCTTCATTGTAGAACTAAGTCATGATTTGGGTCATTAATGGTGAATTGAAGCTCATTTCTTGCATGCATGGTTGAATTAATGAGTTTTGAGTTGAATTCATGGTAAATGGTTACATGCATGTCCATGTTGTAAGAGTAGACCATGTTTTCATCTTGTTTTGAAAAGAATGAGCTCATTTGATCAAGCTTTGAAGCTTTGATTTGGTTTAAATCCTTGCATGTTTGCATGTTCTTCACATTCTTGAAAATGGGTTTGAATGTGGTTTTAATTGACTCACCTTTGGGGCTTGAATTCACAAATTGAGCTTTGAAACTTGTTATACATTGAATTTAATGATGTTTTCCAGAATTTGGTCCCAAGAGGTCGAGTTTGGAGTGGTTGAATGCTTGGTTTGAGCTTGGAAGGCAGATCTGGAAATTCCAGATTTGGCTTCCTCGCTCGAGCGAAGGATTCCCCGCTCGAGCGAGCACCTTTGTCCAGGGCTCCGCTCGAGCGACCATCGAGCGACGATCGCGCGTAAAATCACAGCATCCAGTATTTTTACTGTTTTTGCAGACCGCTCGAGCGAAGGATTCCTCGCTCGAGCGAAGCCTTTGATTTTGGACTTACGCTCGAGCGGAGAAAGTCTCGCTCGAGCGAAGCTCCTATTTTCAGCAAACTTTGCAAAATGTTTTCTAAGAGTATTTTTGCATCCTCATCCCATCCTAGGCATTCTTAGGCCTAGTTTAAGACATTTAGATGAGGATATCATTGTAGAACACACTAAGGCAAATTAGGGATTAAGTTATGAGATTTCCCAACTGTGTAGCTTAGTGTGTTCAATCTGTTAACTGTGTAGGGTTGGCAACTGGGGAGACACGCTCTAGCTTACTGTAGCCCGAACTCTGTGAGTAACAATTGTGTAAAGATATGTTCAACTGATTATCTTTCGAATACTGAACTGAACTGTTTACTGAACTGGTATTATTTACTGAATGAATGTATGTCCTTTATTTCTGAACTGTACTGTGGCATCCTTAGTACTTACTGTTTACTGTTACTGTTACTGCGACGGAATTCTCTGTCGGTTCCCTCGTGGAACCACTACTGTTTACTGACTGATGGCCATCATTACTGTTCGGTCTTTCAAGACCTACTGTTACTGTTAGGCTAATGGATGTACCACATATGACTGTTTACTGTACTGAACGACTGAAATACTGATTGAATTGAACTGTTTTCACTACTGTAAGGACATTCATTCTAAACCTCTTTACATATTGTGTTATTCACTGGGCTTTAGCTCACTGCTCATATATATATGTAGGTGTACAGGCACCAGATCGGAGCTAGGAGCGTCAGGGTAACTCCAGTTTTGTCAAGCCAGCCTTTGCGCCTCACTGCGAGGTTCCGAGTTGCCATGCTATGGCTTGGGGGTATTTTGGTCGTTTCCCCCGCCTGTCTTCTGTACTGTCTAACTGTTCTGTATAGACTGACTGTTTACTGTACTGTTATACAGGGATTAGGTCCCTGTACTGTGTGACTGTTAGTTTTGTATAGACCGTACTGTTTTGTACAGACGGAATGTTTTCTGTACTGTTATCTAGGGTTGAGTCCCTAGTTGAATGGATGTGAATATTGTACATACTGTTCTGCACTGTTTATGTATAAATGTATGAAAAATCTTTTTGGCATACAGACTGTCACAGCTCAATGGACACTATTTATTTACTGTATTGGCTTCCGCCAGGCCCTGTACTCTGTTTTACTGTATTACTGTTAAGCAGGCCTTCGGTAATCTCGGATTACTGGCCGGTTACGGTGCTAAACCCATAGGGCCGGGTTTGGGTCGTGACACATCCCCTCTCCTTGTGTCTTGCATGCTTGTATAGATGGCTCATCAAAGTAGCATGTTTGTCTAACATGTATTGGTTCCATTTCAGCGAGTTTTTGGTGTTATTTTAGCATGCCTCAACTCTGTTTTAGGTTGGTTTGATAGCATCTTGCACGCTTCACATACTTGTAGTGCAATCTTGCATGCTAGCATAACATGCATCATGTGTTTGGACCATCATTCTTGCATGTTTTGGCTCAACTCCAAGAAGCTTTTAGCCTTGTTTTACCATGCTTAAGCTCTAATTTATGTTGTTTTGGTCATGCATGCATTGCTTTGTATAGTCATTGTTCATTCTAGCTTGTTAGCTTTAAGTTTCCAAGTCACTAGCATGCATTGCTTGGGCCATGTACATGATTTGGAATCATTCAACATGATATTTCAAAGCATATAGCATTGCCATACACTCACTTTTGTCACTCTTTTCATGCTTTGGAAGGTTGGTTCTTTATGCCTTGAAAATGAGCCATTGCATATGACATTTTGCCTAAGCTTGTAAGCTGCCATATCAGTGTGTATTTGGTCTCATTATGCCATGATATAACTCTGATTTTTGTTGTTGAAGTCACCCCATGCTTGGTTTTGATAGGTGTAGTGTAATACTCCTTATTAGCCTTGCAAGTTCATGCTTCATGTCTTTCATACTAGCTTGTTTTGGTGATGTTCCATGCATGTTTTAGACGCATTTTGTCATAATCTAGGACTGTTTTGGGTTGTCTTGGCTATATGTTTCATGTATTGCATAGCTATGGTGTAAGTCCTTTGGCTAGCTTTAAGCCTTGAGCCCTCTAGCATGCCATGCTTATGTTGTTAGGATGATTTGGCATCATTTAACATGACATTTCAGAGCATATAGGACTGCCATGTTCCCACTTCTTTCACTCTTTGAATGCCTCTAAGGGTTGTGCATTGTTGCCTAGCTTATGGACCAATATGTGTGCATGCATGTCTTGCCTTTTGGTGCCTTGGTTTTGGTGTTTTGGCCACTGTTTTGGACCTTCTTAGGTCTGTCCATATGCGGTTTAAGTCCACTAAGTGTTGCATTACATGGTCCTTACCACTGCATTGTTGTTTGCATATTGTTAAATGACATTATTATTTGTATCTTGTTGCATGTTTATGATGTTTGGCATGTTGATTAGATAGCATGTTGTTGCATGCTTGTTCCATTGTATTGTTGTTGCATGCTTGAGTTGCATTGCATGGTGCTTACATGCTCATGTTGCATTACATTGTTTGTATGCTATTAACTTTGTTAAGTTGTGCATGCATTGCATTGTGTTTGGTTTGGGTGTTAAGCCAAACACGAGAAACAAGGGACGTTTCATACTTGAAGTAATGAAACGTGCCTCAATTCTCGGTCGCCGACCCTCTTGATCATGTATGATAGAGATTAAGGCATTTATGTGTTTTTGTGCATTCATTTGGCATTGATTTGTACAACTCGGCCTCTTTGGCCATCATGCATCGAAATGCGTGATTGATGGTTTGAGAGCCGAGCACTACACAACTTTGAGCCTTAGACATGATAAGGGATGTAGTTGCACACACATTTTCTTGCAAATACATTGTCGTGCCTCTGTTTGTGATCTGTTGCAGCAAAAAGGAGAGTTTGTAGGAAGACATGGCCGATCGGCTATCTAGTGTGCTGATCGCCTATCAATAATTGGCCGATAGCCTCAAAATTGGTCGATGACCTTTATCCTTTGGCCGATGGCCATACCTCTTGGCCGATGACCTCTTAGCATGTCCATGAGGTGGATCGGAAGTGTTTTGGAGATTGGCACAATTTTCAGAAGTCCAAAACAGTGCAAACAGAGGCAACATGAGGCATGGTAACGGATTTTCGAGCGAGGCGATCAAGCATGCATCTTCGAACTCTTAGAACTGAGTTGATGCTTTGTAATTTGTAATTAGCTTTACTTGATTAGTTAGCTTTTGAATTTGTAATTAAACTAGTTAATTTGTTAATTAGTTAATGTGTTGTAATAATTAGCTTAGTGTTAGCTAGTTATTCAATTTGATTATGTAATAATTAGTCTAATTAGATAATTAGATTAGTTGCTTAGCTTAGTGTAGCTAGCTTAGTATACTCATTCGGACCCTCCGTCGAGGGGGTGTATTTTTGTAATAAGTGTGCGTGAGTATATGAATGTCTTCCAACCCCACGTCTTTCTCCCTTTTACTTATCAGCTTTTGATGGTTAGTTTTAGGGCATATTTCAATTAGCATCCTTACGCTTCGCATACGTGCATCATTCATCTGTCTTGCATGCACCGAGCTCGACACATCATACAAACCGCATTGTATTTCAATACATTTACTTGAATACGTGTTCAGCAGCATGTTATCAAGTTGCATCTCATATGCCATCCTAGAATAGCTGAGCCTGTTTCTAATTGTATTTTGCATGTGTTGCATTAGCCATCTTAACATGAACTAGGATCATGCATGATTTCTAACTAGTTCTCTGTTTTGGCTCAGAGTACACTGTGAGTGTTTATGCTTTAGCATCTTGCATGAGTGTGAGTGTTACCATGATAGCATGCTTGCCATGAGGCTAACTGCTTAAGTGTTTAATTGCATGAATGCCTATGGATGAAGGTTGGATTGCTTGAATTGGAACAATTCATCGAAATGCGAGTTTTAAGCCCACTTTACGGAGTGGCAAAATCATGTTTTCTAAGCCCACTCGAGGGTGGCAATTCCACGTCTTAGCCTACTTGCAAGTAGCACCTTCAAACCATTTTCAAACAAACAAACATGAGATGTTTTGTTCCAACTTAGGCGATTTAGTCTATACTTGTATGCTGTGCGCATCACGTAGTAATGATAGATTAATAAACCGGAATAAGAACACATGTGTTTTCAAAAACAAAATATCATGTTAGTAAAGGCCAATCTTTTGATCGGGTGAGCGGGGGTGCTCATTGAATGACCTTCCCCTCTCGTACCCAAGTTCTCGAGCCGAGGCAACTTTGGTGATGACGGACACGTGGCCTTAGGCACGAGTTAGGGTTTCCTAAATTCCCCAAAATAAAATATTTAGGTGGTGACTCTGTATCTGGTAAATCTGTCCATGTTTGGCACTTCTTTATTAAAATCAGTTTTTCAAAACGATTTGCCAGATTTGGACTCTTTGGTGATTTATCGGTCTTGCATTGTACTTTGCGAGATTAGATTCAGAACACATTGGGTCCGAACTATAGTAGCTAATGAACAAAACGATTTCGCGCCTTCGCGCGCGGAGCCGTGACGTTCAGTCACGTCTACACTACTCCTTCAGTTTTTTTTTTTTTTTTTTTTTTTGTTATTTTGGTGATATATTGAGATGTTGAATTGTTCTTTTTGTTTTTGTTTTTGTTTTCGTTCTTCCGGGCAACCACCCTGAAGCTGAAGATGCAGACATGTAGTTTTGCTTCTAAATAGTTGATAGAAGATGGTTTTTCTTTTTCTTTTTTTTTCGTTTTCGTTTTGCGAGCTGAAGTTGTTATTTTTGGACATGAAATTGTGACTGCAGACTTCTTTTATGGCTTTTGGACATGAAATTGATATTTTAGAGTAGTTTTTTGGTTTTGTCAACTTTCATTGGTTGAACAATGATGGAGCTTATTTTAGACGTGTTTTGTCATTTTGTTCATCAGGAGATTTTAGGGTTTGAATAATGTAATCTATTAACATATCTATTGAATTTATGATTTATGTCGTTTTGTTTGTTTGTTTGTTGTGTTGTTTTTTTTTTCTTTTTTTCCTCCTATTTCGTGATTTTTATTTGTTTACCAAAACAACATTTAGATTTTACTTATTGATCATGTCATGTTGATGGTTCCAGTTGTTTCATATGGATACCCAGTGTCGAAAAAAATATATTTGTCTGCATACTTAATTCCAAATATGTGAAAATTGTTCAGATACTCAGTGTCAAAGAAAAGAAAATTGGTTCCAGTTGTTTCATATGAATACTCAGTGTTGAACAAAATATATTTGTCTAGATACTTAATTCCAAATATATGGAATTTGTTCAAATACTTAGGTCCGAACTATAGAAAATTGGTTCTAATTGTTTTATACAGATACTTAGTGCTGAATAAAAATATTTGTCCATATACTTAATTCCAAACATGTGAAGTTTGTTTAGATACTCTGTGTCAAATTAATTTGGAAAATCAACGCACGAAAAATGATGAACAACAATTAAAAACTTGCTTTCTCTATAGAAAATTGCTTGGAAATGTCTTCTTTATTGTCTATTATTGATTTCAATATGAAATAGAATGCAAGAATGATGGATTAGAGCAAATAGGGTTAGGTATTAAGATGAATGATGAAAGTAGGAAGAGAATAAAGAAAATGAATATTGGGACAGATAATGAATAGGATATCATTTTAAATAGGGGCTTAATAGTAATAAAAAAAAATATCATTAAATTGGGGTGTCCAACCTATTTTTTGGGGTGCAAATAGAAGTTCGGATGATTCTATTTACACACCACTAATACTCTCAATACACACCATCAATAAATTAAATTTATATTCTAATGATATCATCTAATGAAATGACTATTAAGGACAATATGAGGTGTATTCTATCCATTCAAAAATGTTATATTTAAAAATACAAAACACTCTTCACATATCATCATTCCTATAGGGTTTAGGATTTTAACATATAAATACTATATTTCTTCATTATTTTCACCATTAACATATACTTATAATATCATTCATTATCAATTAGCTCATTTCATTCTCTTCTCCATTATACTTATTTTTCAAATTCAAATATTATTGCCTTTGAAGATTTAGGGTTTAATAATATTGAAATCAATTAGTTTTGAAGATTTGCACCACCATGGATGATACTGAGATAGTTGGTTCCAATATAAACATTAAAAATATTGATTTGAACATTGAAAAAGTTAGTTTATAACCAGAGTTTGTTCGTCGTATTAGGAAGATGAGTTTGTTCGTCGTATTTGTATAACCAGAGTGAACTTTTACACAATGTTCGATTGTTTATATTTGAACAAAACAATTTTATTCAAATTATTAAAACTAACCAAATATTAAATGTTCATACATTTAAAAAAAAAAAATTGAACATTTTAAGTTAGTTCGGCTAAAATAAATTAAACTTTTATTTATTGTTCAGATATAATTTTTTGAACACATTAAGTTTATTCAACTCTGTATTTATGAACATGACTAATTTAATAAATTTGAAATGACAACGAGAGATGAGAGTTCAAGACCAACAATGAAGATCAACACCGATGAAGATGGAAGCCGAATAAAAGACTCCGCCAGTGATTTGAAACGACGAAACGATAAGATGAGACACGACGAGAGTTCAACACTAATTATGGAGATCAACACCGGTGAAGATGGAGGCAGAATGAAACCTCCACCGACGATGGAGATCAAGACCGATGAAGATGGTCTTTGTTGGTCTCTCTTCTAAAGATTGTGGATTTTTTTTTTTTTTTTTGTGTAGTAGTGAAGATGGAGAATTTTTGATATGTGTAATAGTGTGTATTCAAATAGTTAGTAGTGTGTTAATTTAGGATTAGTAATGGAAAGTCAAGTTATGAACTAAAATATTTTTAAATTCTAAAAATTATTTTGTGTGTATAAATAATGGTGTGTACAGAGAGTATTAGTTGCATATAAATAGAATTAGGAGTGAGCATGGTCCGGATTGGTTTGGATTGAGGTAAAACTAAGACCAATCCGTTATCTACGGTTCCTAAAAAATTGGAATCAATTTAATCCTTTTAAATCGTAGAACCAATCTGAACCAATCTATTTAAACATGGATTGGATCGATTTAGAACCACTGATTCACATAATTAAATAACAAAAAAATATAAAATATTTTAATTTTGTAAAAATATAAACATAATTGAACCCAAATCACTTTCCCCCCCCCCCACCAATCCATACTATTCTTTTCCACCAAAAGCTACCGCACTTAACTCTAAAAATAAAATAATTGAAACCCACAAAACAACCCGCACTAACCAAAACAAATTCCCAATGCTGCATTCCCAAAACAACTTCACCCAATGCTGCACTCTTTATTTCCGAGACAACACCGACACACCTCCCATGGCCGGAAAACTCCCTTTCCTGAAAACTATGGGGATTCAAGTTCGGGAAACAACCTGATGAATAACTTGATACATGGCTGAGCATCATAGTTTAGGGGAAAAAAACACCTCAGCAAAACTAAAAATTTAAAAGAGAAAATGTAAGAAATCTATGGGGATTCAAGTTTATTAGAAGAAGAACAAGAAACATAGACTATAGTATAAATATAGACTATTTGTATACGGTCTAGATCAGTTCCAATCCGGAAAATGGTTCAATTCAGAACGGATCAGTGGCCTACAGATTTTTAAATTTCGAATCCGAAACCGAACCACGGATTCAAAAAATCAATCCAAACCTACCGGATTGGACTGGACCGGATCGGATTATAGATTATACGGATTTCTTGTTCAGCCTTAAATAGAATCACCCCAGAAGCTCCCACTTACGAAGAGGGTAAGCTTTGTTTCAAGACCAAAATATCCCTTACACATCTTTAAATTTACGAAAACATGCCATTCTTCATCATCTTCATCTAAACCTTACAAACCCTAAATCTAAATCTAAACCTAAACCTAAACCTAACCCTAACCCTAACCCTAACCCTAACCCTAACTCAAATAGTCACACCCACGCTCATCCCCAACGTCTCGAGCTACTCTATCTTGGTTCCAAAGCTCCACAATAGTCCCATCTTTGGATTTGGGGTGCTTGCTATGCATCCAGCACAGCAAGCACTGTTATGCGGCCCTATGGGTTTATTTTAAGATTCGTTTTGATAATTCAAACCGTTCACATTTTACCGTATATTGAGTAGAACATACCTATAAAAAGTGAAGTTAATCGGATATCATTAATTCTTTCATCCACTTACATTTGTATCTTTAAAAATAAATGACATTGTGATTTAAAGTATTAAAATGAATACAAATGTGAGTAGATGCAATAGTTAACGATATCCGATTAACTTAATTTTTTTACAAATATGTTTTACTCGATATATTTTAAAATATAAACGGTTCAAATTATTAAAATAAATCTTAAAATAAGCTCATAAGACTACTCAACAGTACCTACTGTACTGGGCGCATAGCAGGCTCCCCATCTCTCCCATCTTTAAATTTCACACTTGTACAGTTACCTCGCGCTCGCCCCTATGCCGTCGTCACCCTTTCTTCCCGCACGCACGTCCCTTTACTCCCTCTTTCCTCACCCCATCTCCATTCACGTGATTCCAGTTTCAAAGAAAACCAATTTCAATAATCAGTGGGCGAAGACCCAATTTCAGCAATTAATGGGCAAATCACAGTTCCACAATTAATGGGTAACCCATTCAAGCAATTAATCTAAAATAAATAACTCGGTTAAGTTCAATTTTCTTGATACAATGCACCCTCCCCCAATATGATATATGAACATATATGTATAACAGTGTATATCTATACATTAACTTTAAATATGTGTGATTAAATAATCCATTTTTTTTTTTATTTGGAAAACTATAAACCATGTTAAAAACTATAAATTAGATTATGAAATTAGAAGTATTTGGATAAATATGTGTTACTAATTGGTTACTATGTAATCTGAATAAAAAAAAAAATTGTATATAATATAGAAAAAGAGAGAAAGAGATTATATATATATATACAGATTATATATGTATTTATAAATTTCTTAGAGTTGGTAACATGGAAGGAAAAAGAAAGAAAATAAATGTATATATATTTGTTGGTTTAATTTAAAAGAGAGTAGATGAAGAAGATAAGAATATCAAGGTCAATTTACATGTTCTGTTAATAAAAATTAGCGTGAGTTTTAGTTCATAAATTGCGTGAGGATTATATTGTTATTTCTAAATAATAAAGAATAATCTGTACATGATCTAAATCATAGAAGTAACTGAGACTTTCCCCCCCCCCAAAAAAAAAAAAAAAAAAAAAAAAAAGGCATTAGAACAACTACCTAACTATTCAAATTGCCTTGACTAGCCAAATGGCAACTTTAACCATTTTTTAACATAAAAAGGGAGTATATTAATAATAAAAATAAACAAAGCCGCTTATGTCCACTAATATTTTTTTGGTACGTTGGGGCTGTAGGGAGATTTAGGTAGGAAGGAGGTTTGGTTAAAATAATTTATTAAAAAACAAAATATAATAAAATAATTAATAAGATAAAATATTACATCTAATCAATAATTATTTTATTTTTTTTCTCACAACTATCAAATCAATTACAAAAAAAAAAAAAAAAAAAAAAATCAACTAACTTTCTAAACACAATTTTTTTAGCCAAATTAAAATAATCAAAAAAACTAAATAATCAACTAAAATAACTAACTTACCAAACAAAGCCTCAAACTCTTGATCTCTATTCCTGTAGAGATGCAAACATTCTAATCAACCAAACTAACCCTAGTTGAAGAGCAACAGTAGCCTTGGCAATCCATATCCAAACTCCTTCAATCCTTTTCAAACCTTTACCTGTCATTAGTATCTCTGCAATTTCAATGTATTCTAAAATAAATATATATATTGAGTATAGAATTTTTTTTAAGGGCAAATTACATCAATAGTTCTTACATTTTATTTCTTATATTATTTTGGTTCTTACACTTTCAATTTAATCAAATTTGTCTCGTAATTTTATATTTTGTGTTAATTTAATTCAATTTATAATGCCGGTATTGTTTTTGATAGAAAAATATCACTAGATTGGTTGAGATTAACTTACTGAGTTGAGTAAGTTTATATTTTTGCCCTTAAAATTATGACACAAGCCACTTATATACGTATTTTTCATTAAAAAATGTTAAGAGTTGTATTTAATTTACCAAATTGAGACAAAATCATAAATTTAAGATTAAAATCGAGCTAATTAAAATTATAAAGATTAAAATAATGCAAAGACTAAAGTACAAAGCCTACCGTCATAATTTATCATTTTCTTAATTATAATGGTGAGATCGTCTTATATTGTGTCATTAGTTAATAAAAAAAACTACAAATGAAATTAAGCGCACACTCATTTTCTCCAATGAATCCGATCATATAATTTATTTTTTTATCAACTGACTAATCGATAAAAGATTAATTATAATATAAAATAATTATGTCTAAATGGACGAACAGAATCCAACAACAATATATCTACAAGTCCAACAACTACCAAGCTCAATAACTACTGTAACGATAGAGAAATAATTAATCTTTACCTTTAACAAAAATTGATCTCCTGACCTTTCGAATAACACTGTGACAAAATGCACATTTGGCGACTACAAAAAATTTAGTCGCCAAAAGCTGGATAATTGGTGACTAATAATTTTTTTTAGTCGGCAAAAATAAAATATTTAGCTGTTAATTTTTTTAGTCGGCGTATATTGATTATTGGCGACTAAAAAAAATTCAGTCGCTAAAAATACTAGAATTGGCGACAAAAAAAAATTAGTCGTCGTATATTGAGTTTTGGCTACTAAAAGCATTTAAAAAACTGGTAGCTAAAATATCACGTTTTTAGTGACTAAAAAATTGGTAGCTAAAAAACTGAGGGTGAAAAATATTTTCTTTTTGGCGACTAAATATTTTTCTTTTGGGTGACTAAATTTTTAGTCAGCAACTGGTGACTTTCGGAGACCAAAAAAAAAATTAGTCGCTAATACTTTTCCCGACAACCATCTAGCGACAAAGCTAGCGACCAAAAAATTTAGTCGGCAAAAATCTTTGGGGACTAAAAAGATGACTTTTGGCGACTAAAAATTTAGTCACCAAATGTGTAATTTGTTGTAGTGAACTATCTATTAGTTTTAATAATTTATCACATTAATTATCTATCAGTTTTAAATCATAATTGGATTTTGTTGAGACCCTTTAAATTCTAGTGAGTTTTTTTTATTTATTTATTTTTTATATATAAACTAATATAATAGTTCACAAAATTTTGAGACTTTTTTATTTGGGGTCCAAAGTAACGACTTTGCTAGCTTATGCTCAAAGCCGGCCCTCATGATACTCAATATATTTAAAACATAATTGTTAAAAATTGTGTCATTGCGTGCAAGAGATGAACTCCATAATAATTTTAATGTTGCAAAGAATACCCACTCCCATTCAATGACAAAGTAAGTTTCTAAGTTAGGTCAGAATTTGGTACAAATTAAGCAAGTTCAAGCAGATTAATTAGTTGAATAAATAAATAAATACAAATAAATAAAGGGATATTATTAGAGGGTTTTCATTTTTGTGTATTGACTATTATAAAAGTGTTGACCTATAGTTAAAATAACTCGAACTTTGTTGAATGGAACATGGGTTTGATAGTCCAAGTGCCATGACCAGCCCAAGTGCCACCTTTAAGTCCGATGCTCTTTTTAACTTATTACTTTTCATACAAAATTAATCCACATGTCACTAAACTTTTGTGACACATTTACTTAATTTCATAAAGATTTTGAGGGATGATTATAAATGGACGAAAATACTATTAGTCTGTATTTGGATATTTAATTTGTGAAGGAAAAATAAAAATAAAATATAAGTTCATTTTTTTCTCTCTTTTTTTTTTATTTTTTCTCCACAAATTAAAAATTCAAATTAATAAAGGTGAATAATCAGACTAGTTGATATTGAATCCAATTATCCAAAAGAAAAAAGAAAAAAAAACCTCAAATTTGTAAGCAATTCGGGCTTACTCCAAGTTTGATTTATTATGCTCGGGTTGCAAGTCAAGTTTGGGGGATTCTATTTGCACTCAAAAAATTATTAAATACACTCAATTTCTTAATACACCTTATTAATTATTTAGGATTACAATATACTCTCAATACACCTCATTTTTTTTTACCCCTAAATTACCCTTAAAAGATACACCCAAATTATATACAAATCAAAATCCTAAATTACATTACTTTGAAAAATTCTTTCAAAAATCCTTAAACAAATTTCTCAAGCAAAAGATAACGATGAAAAAAGACGACAAAATACACGCCTCTCTTCATTTCTACCTCCTCATTCTTTTCCAATGATAATATAAATACATATAGGGAAAATTGGTCTAAGATCCCTACCCAACTTTTGGTAAGAGGAGAGATCCACAATAATATTTTTTGATGCCTACGGTTCCTCAACCTTATTTTTCGTTGTCAAATACCTAATTTACCCTTTTTTATAACATACGTTTGTTTGGATTTTGGCAAATTGAATATTCTATTGTTGTTTTGTAGAAGATTTCATGGGGATGGACTTCACGGTGGAGATTTCGTAGAGATTTTGTAAGTGTTGTAGTGGACTTGACGATGGCGATTGCTATGATTGTGTAGGTGTTACAGTGGTGTTGATCGTGTAGGTTTTTCGGTGGAGTTGAATCAAGTATGCTATGGATTTCGATTTTTGTTTTGAATTGTATGTAAGGATTCCGATTTCATATTAGTTTTTCGAGTGTATTTTGCATTAGGTTTTTGTTTTCACTTTTGATCAATTTAAAAGAGAGGGTAGCTCAGTGAAGTTGTTTATGATTTTTGGAGTTGATTTTTCATTCTCTGTTATTGATCAATTTTAGAGAGAAGCCAGGTTGATAGAGTTGATTTTGATTTTTGGAGTTCATTTTTCATTCTCTGTTTTTTGATCAATTTCAAAGAGAGTTGACAGTGGAGTTGATTTTGATTTTCAAAGTTCATTTTTCGTGCTTTGTTTTTCATCAACATGCTTATCAATGATAAGTTTTGTTCTCTATTTTTTCAAACCAGAGAAATTTCTTTAAACTAGAGATAAGTGTAAATTTCTTATCATTTTTTGTTTTCTGTTTTTTTGCACTTTTGTTGGTATAGTCCAAAGAAAGTTGTAAGTTTGTTATTATAATCCAACGAAAATCATAGAGAAAATTATAAGTTCATATGGACATATTATTGTAAGTTTGTAGTTTAGTGAAAATCACAGAGAAAATTATAAGTTTGTAGTTCAGTGAAAATCACAGAAAAAATTGTAAGTTTGTAGCCTAATGAAAATCACAGAGAAAATTGTAATTTGTTATGGATATGTTATTATAAGTTTGTTATATTTTATTTTATTTTTTTCTCAATTGAATGTTTTATGAGCATAACAGATTTTCTCTATGAGTTTCTCTGAGTTTGTATGGAATAGTTAGCATTTTTGTCAATTTGATGTTAATGCATTTTTGTTTTTGTGATCTTGAAAGTAAATATAAGTTCTTAAATTTCTCTGGACTTTTATTTGTAGTTCAGGGAAAATTATAAGTTTGTTATTATAATTCAGAGATAATCATAATTTTATTTGGACATGTTATTAAAAGTTGTTATTTTTTTATTTTTAATGTCCTCTAGACTAGATATATGGATTGGGGATTTAACTAAATGTTTCATTTCTAAGCAAAAGTTATTTTTTTGTATTTTTTCTTTCAGTTTAGATAGACAATGTAGTGTTTTTTGTTATCTTGAAGGTGTATATAAGTTTGTAAATTTCTCTGGATTTTGATTTGAGTGCAATACTGCTGTAGACACCCCATTTTTGACTGCCCTTAAGACTTGGACGCTTTATTCCGAACACCCGATGATGAAAGTTACACTGCACAATCTTTTGAATTCTTAGTGAAGAAATTTGGATTCAAATTCTAATCTCAAATCTTATACCCCATTTTGGCCAAACTATTTTAGACCTTCAAACCCTCTTTTTCAAAATATTTTTCCAAATGTTTCTGCGATGTTCTGAGGCTCGAATTTCGTTTAAAATATTACACTTTTCGGTAAACCGTGTAAGGACAAAGTGGAGATACATGAAGGGGAGGTGAACTCTTTAAAAAATATTTAAAAAATCTTAGTTATAGGTTTGGAGTTGAAGAAAATATGAGGGGAGGGAAGAAAACTAGTTTAAGAAGAAGTTGAGTATCAAACCGTTGAGAAAGAATGAGCATCCTTCACTAAATTAGGCATATCTCTTTGCACACTTATAATTTAGATATAAGGCTACCACCATTGGAAAGTAGACTTCCGGGCTTCAATTTCGACTCAAGAATCACCTAAAATCGATTCGGATGGGGGAGATATGCTCGTTTCAAGTCGGGCCTGAAATGCAGATTTTTAGACCCGGCCATGCCTCATTGAGACCCATGCCTCATTGAGACCCAGTCGGGCCTCAATGAAAACTTTTCCAAACTTGCTTTTTAGGCCCAGTCGTGTCTTAATGGCGCCAGACAGACAACTGGCAGGAATTGAACAAATATCTTTGTTTGAAGATATTTTTGACCATTTTGGCTCAAATTCTATAAATAGGATCTCTTCCTTCAGAATTCAAGGCTAGCAAAATTTCCAAAAGTTTTGAAGAGCTAAATAGACCTCCTTCCATCTTCCTTCCTCCTTTGATCCTCAGACGTTCTTTAGCTATACATACAGAATACATACACCATTAGAACTTGTTCTTGAAGTTTTTGTTGAAGTTTTAGACCATATTTCATAGAACTTGAGGGTGTTGGAATCAAATTTGTTTAGCTACAAGCATTCTCTCTTTCAAGAGGTATAACTTTTGCATCTTCTTCCTTATTTCTCTTTTACTCTTTTCTCTTTTTTACATGCCTTGTACACTGTTTTGGGATTGTTTTGTGGGCTGAAGTTTGTGATTTAAGAGCTATCAAAGGTGGAGGGGTTAACCACCCTTCCTTGAACCTTATTCCAAGCTTATATCCTTGTGTTTCCCACTTATTTCTATGATTTTAGCCACTGTTTTGGGGCTGCTTTTGGAATTTTTTGGATTATTTTCAGAGGCTAAAATATGGTTTAGAAGTCTCAAAAGTGGAGGGGTTAGCCACCCCTCCTTAGTTTTGCTTACTAGCTTTGTATCTCTTTGTTTTTGCCTATCTTTTTGTAATCTTTTAATATGGGTTTAGCTACTATTTTTTACACTTTAGGGGTTGTTTTAGGGTTGTTTTAATTTATTTAAATAGTTTATGCTTTGAATATTATGATTGTTGTGTTGCAAGTCCTCATGGCTTTGGTTGTTTAGGCCTTAGACACCGAGTCATTTGAGTTGATAGCTCTTTCTTACTTAATTCCATGTAAAGAGTCTCACTTATGTAGTAAATCAACCTTGCATAATCATTTCTGTAATCTTCCTTCTTTCTTGGTTTTTCTTTTCTTTTTGAGAGTTGTTTCACCTGAATGTTGTTTAAAAATGAGAAAGATACATACAATGCTAAATGGTTTAATCTCTTCAGAGGTTCATTATCAGGGTATTACGTCTCTCTAATGTCAAAAACAACTTCTTGTTTGACGCTTCTCTCCTTTTAGTAGACGTAACTCTCATTATTGGACAAATTGATTAAGTAATGGAAAGGTAAACCAAAAAAGATTAATAAAATTGGCTTAAAATCAAGTCAACTGGCATAAAAAAAATGAAAAAAATTGGTTGGATTCGGTCGGACGTTATGTCGAGTCCATCGTGTCAAGAGTCGTCACATGTTAATTCATGATGTTGTGACAGATCTTAGAGCATGTCTACCTCCCTCTTTGAGCTTACTCCATGATAGGAAGGAGGGGTGGTTATTGATTCATTGCATTCATTAATTTTTGTCCAAAATCATGCCATAACTCATCAAGCAATCAATTTGCTCATTGATGGTTTTGGAAATGACTTCATTATTCTCTTGAGGCTTACCATGAGAGAGAAGAGTAGAAGGGACAAACAGAGTTCAGAATAACTCTGTCTGCACTGTTTTCACTTCAGAACACAAAAATAGGATTTTGCATAAAATTAAGGCACGACCGGCCTTATTTGGGCTCGGCCGAGCTTCATTGGGAGCGGGCCGACCATCAATGTTTGGTAAGGCAGTGCGTTTTGCAGAAGCAGGGGGCAGTGGCTGAAGGTGAAATAGAATGATCTGGGCAGACAGAGCAGTTTCTGGACGTTGCGCATGCGAGCATTGTGCAT
This sequence comes from Camellia sinensis, assembly GCF_055761805.1. Lineage (NCBI taxonomy): Eukaryota > Viridiplantae > Streptophyta > Magnoliopsida > Ericales > Theaceae > Camellia > Camellia sinensis. The sequence continues at coordinate 151,387,705 of NC_138963.1, forward strand.
CCTTGTGCATCCTTCTTTGATGAATAATTATTAATTATTATTGTTGTAATTAATTATTGATTATCATAATTAATATTGTTGTAGCAATGATTCGTTAGATAGTTAGTTTATTTTGTTGTAATAGATTAGCAGTTAGTTAATTATAACATTAGCTAGTCAATTACTTATTCATTCATTCGGTTTTGTAATAGTTAGTTTAATTCGGACTTTCAAACTTTGATGTGTATGCCTTCCAACCCCACGTCTTTCTCCCTTTTATTTACCTACTTACGATGTCCCATCCATGGCTTGCGAACAACCAACCTTAACCCCAACCAACATGGTTAAGGAGATGTGTGGGGGTAATTGGGGTAATTGTGAGGCTCAATCTATGAGACTCAGTATGGAAGCCTAAAATCAATCCTACTGGGTGTGGATGTTAATGCTGACTTGAAGGCAAATTTGGACCCTCCCGTGGGCTACTTGAAGTTGTTTGAAAAGTCTTGTAAATTTGAGCCAAAATGGTAGAGCCCATGATCGGTTAGTTGATACAATCCACTATTTTGGAGTGATCTACAGCGTTACTATTCAAACAAACGGTATCACAATAGCCTAGTAAATAGGAGGGCATCCTATCCTATGTTTGAAAAGTCAGTAAGGCTGACTATATGCAGTTAGGCCAATTGGTCAAAAGGGCTACCTCAACAAGACTACCTAATAGACCTCACACACCTAAAACTGAGAAGTGAAAGGAGGATCCAACGGTACAACGGTAATCCAAATTTTGGAAATGACGCTCAAGAGCATATAACGTGATTCACCTTTCTAAAGGATCGGCCTCTACTAATCATGGTTTATTGACAGCTTTGGGATTTTCAGGTAGGGTGATGACCTTATTGTCAATCAAGTCTTCAATTTCATAGTGAAAGCGAAAGCAATGATTAGTGTGGTGGCCTCAGTGCTGTAGACATGCCCGGGAATCAAGCTTGCTACTATAGTTCGGACTCAAATGTCACGGTTCTAAATCTAATCTCGCAAAGTGCAATGCAAGACCGATAAATCACCAAAGAGTCCAAATCAAGCAAATCGTTTTGGAAAACTAATTTTTATAAAGAAGTACCAAACATGGACTGCTTTGTCAAATACAGAGTCCCCACCTAAATATTTTAGTATGGGAAATTTACGAAACCCTGACTCATGCCTAAGGCCACATGTCCGTCATCACCAAAGTTGTCTCGACTCGGGAACTTGGGTACGATTGGGGAAGGTCATCTATGAGCACCCCCGCTCGCCCGATCAAAGATCAGCCTGTACTATGCATGATATCTTGTTTTTGAAAACACATGTGTTCTTATTCCGGTTTATTAGCTAGAATTACTATGTGATGCGCACAACACACAAGTATAGACTAGATCGCCTAATTTGGAACAAAACGTTGCATATCCGTTTGTTTGAAAATGGTTTGGAAGTTTGCTACTCGCAAGTAGGCTAAATCGAGGATTTCGGTGAATTATTCCAATTCAAGCAATCCAACCTTCACCCACAGGCATTCAGGCAGTTATATCAACTAAGCAGTTAGCCTCATGGCAAACATGCTTTCATGGCAATCAATAACACACATGCAGTATGTTAAAGCGTAAACACTCACATTGTACTCCGAGCCAAAATAAAGAACTAGTTAGAAATCAATGCACGATCCTAGTTCATGTTGAGATGACTAATGCCACACATGCAAAATGCAACTTAGAAATAGGTTCGGCTATCCTAAGATGTCATATGAGATGCAACAATTGATACATGTATTCAACTTGGAATTGAAATACGATACAGTTTGTATGATGCGCCGAGCCCGGTGCATGCAAGACAGATGAATGTATGCAAACATGCGAAGCATAAGGATGCTAATTGAAACGTGCCCTAAAACTAACCATCAAAAGCAAGTAAGTAAAAGGGAGAAAGACGTGGGGTTGGAAGACATGCACACACTCACGCACACTTATTACAACATATGCCCTCTCGACGGAGGGTCTGAATAAATAATACAAACCAACTAATTAACTAACTAACAAGCTAATTAATTATTACACAACCGAATTAATAAGCGAACTACTTACTAATTATTACAACAATTAACTAATTAACAAATAAACTAATTAAATTACAAATTAAAAGCTAACTAACAAGTAAGCATTAAAATGTGTAAACTAGGCTGCCTCAGCTCTGCCTTGAAGAAGTTAGAGATGCATGCTCGTGATTCCCGTCTCGAAAAGCTCTCCGGTTGCTCTCAAGAGGCTTTGTCTGCAGGGTGTCCTCAAGGAATTCCTGCTGAACCTTACCAAAACCAGTCTGGGGAATACACCAGTGGCCTGCCGGCCATGGGGAGCCACTGCCGACCATCCTGCCGGCCAATAATACACACTGCCGGCCATCAACAAGAGGGTGCCAGCCACTGATGTGCTGGGACACCAAGCTGCAGTAGAGCACAAAACAAAGGAAATGGAGGGTCTCCCAAGGATATGTACGCACTATGCCACCCCATATCACCTCAAAACATCAAGGGGGAGGCATAATCGGATCCACGACCATCAATCATGCATCCCGATGCATGATGGCCAAAGATCTAACTTGTGCAAATCAATGTAAAGTGAATGCGCAAATAAACATATAAAGCCTAAAACTCTATCATGTGTGATCAAGAGCGTCGGCGACCGAGAATTGAGACACGTTTCATCACTTGAAGTATGAAACGTCCCTCGTTTCTCGTGCTCGGATCAATACTTAATCCAAACAACAATGCAACACAAGCATAGCAAACATGCAAGATGTCCTAAGCATGCAAACATGTAGCTACATGGCATACTCAATGCAAGGTAGTATGATTAACTTAACAAAGCTAATGGCATGCACAATGCTAATGTTTACAACAACTAGCATACTCAATGCGAACGTCAATTAGCATGCTCAATGCAATGGTGGCATACTCAATGCAATATACATAACATACACAATGGACTTAAACCAAAAGAGTAGACCTCAATCATGCTCTAAATCAGTGGTCATTAGTGATGAAAAGATGGTATGAAAAGCATAAAAATGCAAGGCAAAACATGCATGCCTAATTGGCTCAAGGATCAAAGCATAAAGATGTGACTCTTAAGCACACTTGAAGCGTGACAAGCATGGATGTATGACAGCATCACAAGTTCTGAAAACATGCATGGAATGGTGCCAAACCGTCTTAACAAGACAAACAAAGCATGCGAGAAAGCTCAAAGCTCGAAATTAGCAAAGGGACTTAAGCCATGGTTATACAAAGCAAGCCCCAAAGGGGCAAGGGCATCAAAAATAGTCCTAAGGGAGGTCAAGGTGAGTCTAAAAACATGCTTGAACCTAGCCATTACAAGCTAGAACAAAGGGCCAAAACATGAAGCATGCAAGGCTACAAAAGGGGTGTTATACTACACTTATTAAAACCAAACATGGCATGACTTGAACAACATAAAACAGAGTTACATCATGTCAAAATAAGCCCAAAAACTTACTGAGATGGCATCCCAAAGACCTAAGCATAGAGGCATGCACAATGATCCATTCATAAGGCATAAAACACCAACTCATCAAAGCATCGAAAGCATGGCAAAAGTAAGTGTATGACCATGAAACATGCACTGAAATAACATAACAAGTGATGCCCAATTGCTGAAATAGGCCAAGTGACACATGCTAGTGGACTTGGTGCACAAAGCTAACAAGCTAGATTGAACCATGGCTATACAAAGCAAGTCATGCATGGCCAAAACAACCAAAATCAGACCTTAAACATAGAAAAACATGAACAAAATCTTCTTAGAGCTAAGCCAAAAGCATGCTAAAATGACATGTTGAAGCATGATGCATGTTAAGGCAATGGAGAGGATTACACTACAAGTGCATGAGGCACGCAAGGGCCAACCAAACCAAACCAAACCAAAACAGAGTCATGACATGGCAAAACATCACCAAAAACATGCTGAAATAGAAAGAAAACAAGCTAGAATGGCATGCTACTTCATAAGGCATACAAAGCTAGTTTGTGTGATTTACACTACAAGTGTGTTATGCATGCATGGAGTGACCATATCAAGTAAAAACAGTGGCATGCTAGGCTAAAATAATCCCAAATACAAGCTAAGATATGGCCAACATAAACTTACCAAAGGTGCTCACAAATGAGGCATTCAAAGCAAGTAAACAAGACACAAAGGAGAGGGTCATCCCCTCTCCTATTTAGGACACCAAAACCACCTTTTCACCACTGAAAATCCTCTGGATTTCAGTGGTAGAAAGGTCATACAAAGGCTTCAACAAGAGCCTAAAGGGATGGCTCAAAATAAGGCCTAACAAGGCCTAAAAGGGGATAAACAACCCCCAACAAAAAAAATGACCTTAAACAAGATCTAAAGCACTTAAAAACAAAACTTTTTTCAGTTGAAAGCAAGGCCTAAAACAATATGCAAGGATGGCCAAAATGAGGTACAAATAAATGCTAAAAAGGGGAATATACTCACCCTTGAAGTTCAACTTTGAAACCAACAAGCTCAAAGGGTAGAAACCAAGTTTCAGAGCTCAAGTAACACTCCCAAGAACCTCAGCTCCAAGATGGTGGTGTATCACTATGTGTTGTAGTGTAAAAGTGCAAGAAAAATGGACTTTAGAGCACAAATACACACAATATAGAGAGAGAGAGAATGAGAAATATAGAGAGAGAGATCTTTCTTCTCTAAAAATGGCTGAACCTCTGATAGAGAGGGAAAGCCTCTCCTTATATAGAAGAGGAGCAATGCAAAGCTTGTTGAACAAGCTTGGCTCCCTCCATACACGTGTATGGAGGGGAAAGGAGTGAAAACCAGCTGGCTCAAAAGATCTGGCGTAAAAACTACAGAGACAAGGGTTCTGCCGGCCATCAACAGTAGCCGGCAGTGGCTCATTGATGGCCGGCAGGCTTTATCAATGGCCGGCAGTAACAAAGGCATGGCCGGTCGGGCCAAAATGGGGCCGACAGTGCACCAAGAGAATCAAACTGGAAGGGCTAATACATGGTCCAAAAATTGGGCAGAAAGGATACAGGGTTTGTGAAGCTCAAACCTGTGACGTTCCGCCGTGAAAGTCGAGTACCCGACGAGCAATCGAACTAGTTGTTGGATGTACCTGCAAGCATAACCAAGTCTTGAGGACAGTCAAAAATGGGGTGTCTGCAAGTGCTGATGAAATGTGCAATATTGGGTAGGGTCATGTCTAGGTGGGAGATGATTAGGGAGAGGTTGAGAATTAAGCGGTTTGAGATGCCCTTTCTCTACCTGCACCTTCAATGTGAGGGTTGGGCTCATATAAAGATGGGTGAAGGTTCGTTTTTGAGAGGAGGAAGCATCAGGTTTAGGAACATTGGCAAAGGTGCACAAAAGAGTGCGAAATACGGTGCACAAAAGAGTGCGATACAAAGTACACAAAACAGTGCGAACTCAAGGTGCATAAAATAGTGCGATACAAGGTGCACAAAATAGTACGATGCAATGGATAGATGTACAAATTTACAAAACAGTTCGATGCAGGATGTACAAAATAGTGCGATACGAGGTGCATAGAATAGTGCGAGATAGGGTGCACAAAACAGTGTGATACAAAGTAAAGATGCATGGTATGTAGAGGGAAATGAGCAGTACTCAAAGTAGTGCATCATGTACCTTATGAAATGAGTGTGGGGCAACTTGCCACAATTTATTGAAATGTAATTAAAAAACACTATGGAAGTTAACTCGATGAAATAGGAGAAACCAATCACGCAATTCAAATCAACCAGAGTATATGAGCATGCATGCATAAAGCACATATTTTAATCACAGTGAAGGTGACAATCCCAAGAGAGTTTTGAAATGATTGGAGACAACTTTCGAAAGCTGAATCATATCAGAATCATCATGGGAGTGAGCTCACCATAATCCAGGGGACAGTGTCCGACAAATGGCTTTGAGTGGACTGAGAGAAAGGTTAGGAAGGTTTGGTTCATGCCCCTTGTTCAATTGATGGCCCGATCAGATGCATTGAAAATTGCCCCAGTGTCCAATCATTGGCCACCGATTGGGTTTATGCCCCTTGTTCGATGGATGGCCCGATCAGATGTACTGAAAATTGCCCCTAGTGTCCAGTCACTGGCCACCTTTTTTAGTATCATGTAAGCACGTGCGATGGGGATCATCAGCTCTTGGAACAATTGCTAACCAATCAGACCCATGCTGCCCTTTTGTCCCAGCATGTTGAAAATCTATTACATTTCCCCCCCAAAGCAGTGACGGATTCCTCATATACACTTTGCAATGATCATGAATGTGATGCCCCTTGTATAGGCACTCTCAGTTTGTTTATAAATTCCACAGATGGACTTGTTTTTGAGTTTGGAGCGAACACTCTTGTATGGAATTTTGGCGATGCCATTCTATTAAACTTTGAGTGACAAACATGCCATGGTGACTCGATGAAGAGCGCTTTTGAACGACAAACACCTTATGGTGACTTGATGAATAGCGCAGACTGAAACAAACACCAAGCACGACACAATAGAACTCACAACTGACCCAAAAGCAAAAAAGACTCAAGGTGACTGATCATTCATAGGGCCCCTAATATTACTTATGTTCCCTTTAAAACTCAATATCGCAAAACCTGAGTTTTAATTCATTTTTTGCTCAAGTTAGAGATTCATCTGATAAGTTCGAGTATCGAAAATTGCTCTACTTGTTGATTTAAGCTAGTTCTTTCTTACCCAACGCAAGCATGATATGTGCAGTAGTCAATGTAGCTCATGGATTGATGTGAAACTGACGACGTGAATTAGGCAAGATGATGATTGGGTCGAGATTAACAAGATGGATATGGTTGAGACCGAACTTCAGGATGAAGTTGTCTACGTATCCTAAGAATGGGAATCAGGTCAACATAGTTTATAGCTAAGGTTCACTCGGGTTTTGACACTCTCCTTTTGTGCTATAACTTTTGCCAAAGTCACCCCTTCGGGGTTTTCAACCTTGCGAGCCATATTTTTTTGATTTCTCATTTTTCATGCTCTAAATTTTTCCTAGGTTGCCTTTTCAGGTTTTCGGCCTAGCAAGCCTCTCAAGGATAGCATTACAACACTTGTAGTGAATTTGATCAATAGTCATCCTTGCCCAAACACTGGAGCTGGCTTCGCCTTGATTTGAGTTTGGTTTTCCATTCCCTTATGCATGTCTTCTTCTTTTCTCATGCTCTTTTTCAAAGTTGGTTCCTCTTGCAACGTGGTACCTCCTCACCTTGGCTTTACCGAATTTAGACAAAAGGTTCATTCCCCATTCCAATGGATACCCTTGGCTTGATAATTGAGTTCTTTTCCCTTTTCTTTTTCTTTTTTTCTTTTTCTCCTTTCTTTTTCTTTTCGATTTCTCTTTTTGGTTTTTCTTTTTTTCTTTTTGGTTTCTTTTATCCATTTCCTTTTGAAGTAATGAAAACACCAGGGGAAGAAATTCTATGATTGTGAGGTCTGAAAGTCGTCTTGTGCTTTGCCAAAATGATCGCCAAGGTGAAAAAAAACCCCAGGACAATGTAAAATACCCCGCACAATTCTAAATTTATCTTCGTAAGTTTGCAAAAGAAATAGTTTAAAATTTGGAAATCATGAAGGACTTTGCGTCGATAATTCAGAATCCACTCAAACCATTTAAGGGATCCTTCTCAACACTCGTGGTTATTAACAGAATCTCATTCAAAAACAAAAATCAAAGCTTTTTCCATTTTCAAAAAGGTCACACATGCATTACTGTAGGCATAATAAAATGACTTGACTTCCACTTTCTTATTTAGAACAATGAAGACTTGAGGGTACACAAGAGTGACTTAAAGGAAAAGACTCAACTGACACAACAACACAAGAAAGGACAACGAAAATAAAATGCATAACTCAACTATTTGCAGGACATGATTCAAAACAAAATTAGCATCCTTGAGGCAAAATGGGATTTTCACTCTCCAAGTCCATTGGCAGAATTCAAAAACAACTTCAAGTAGCCCACGGGAGGGTCCAAACCTGCCTTCAAGTCAGCATTAACATCCACACCCAGTAGGATTGATTTTAGGCTTACATATTAGGTCTCACAGATTGAGCCTCACAATTACCCCGATTGTCCCCACACATCTCCTTGACCGTGCTGGCTGGGTCAAGGTTGGTTGTTGGCAAGCCATAGATGGGATTTATGTTATGGGGTGGCAAGCATGTCTTAATTTGTCCAAGCGCAAGATGCAGGAAGAAGTCTTAAAACCAAGAAGAAGAGAAAGATCCCTACTAGCATAAGATGAGTCTTCGTCAATTACCCCTGTAAGGTGCTTTCTAAGGCACCGCTTCTCGGCTACTACATCGCATTTTATTAAGTATTATCTACCTTATTGCATATAGCATCTATGGCATTACATCATACCATTGCATCCTTTCCATGTTAAGCTTAGTTTGGCATGTGCTCATACTTTTCCTTCATTGAAACATGGTTTTGTCATGCGTAAGTACCCATGCTGCACTGGGGCTAGTATTGAGGGTGTTGGCACCTTTTCTGTGTTAGACATGGTATGTTTTGTGTCCATGCCTTTTCTAGGTATGACGTGGTTCGACCTGTGCCCCTTATTCACTTCGTCCATTGTATTCATTACATCGTACTTTGTCTTGTTGCATTCAACATTTAGGATCATTATCTTTCCCCTACAGATCATTCCTCACTTATATCATACCACCCAATTAATTGTACTCTTTCTCTTTCTACGAAAAACATAATTTTGTATGTGCTCACACCCCTTTCACGTTAAAACCTAGTTCTGTTATATGTAAGCATCCATGCTGCGCTGCGGCCAGTATTGGGGATGTAGGCACTTAGCCTGTGTTAGGCGTCGTTCGGCTCGTGCCCACAGTTCTTTTCTATATAAAATGTAGTTTGATTTGCATCTCCATTCCTTTATGATATTTGTGTGGTAAGCACTGCCTGTGGTTTGATGATTTCGTTATATACATACATTATAGATCATTTGCATTGTTTCGTTACATTGTGTATCATTTTGCATTCTGCCCCAGAACTACGCCGGTTTGATTCCTTGCAAAGGGATACGTAGGCAACCCTCGGGTTCAACCAACTGCATCTGCATTTTATTTATTTGCCCAAGACTTACGACCTCGTCAAAATGGGTTGTCTTCGGGCTTTGGCATTCACTCACGTCATTTCATGACTTCGAGCTCTGTCAAAGAAGGGCAACTGTAGACACCCCATTTTTTATTGTCCTTAAGACTTGGGTACTTTATTCCGAAAACCTGATGATGAAAGTTACACTGTGCAATCTTTTGAATTCTCAGTGAAGAAATTTGGATTCAAGCTCTAATCCCAAACCTTATAACCCATTTTGGCCAAACTATTTTAGACCTTAAAACTATCTTACTAAGGGATGGTTTACCTTTTGTTGGCAAGCCATGGAAATATGCTTGGCTCGGCTTGAATACGTGATTCATCATATGTCTTGAATTGTAATCACATACCATGCTCATAGCCGAGCCTATTAATTGCATACTTGTATGTGTCGCATTAGTCATATTGCATTAGTTAAGAGCATGCATATTTTCTAATTATTTTGCTTTGTTTCGGCTCGGAGTACTAGGTGAGAAATTTTGAGTTTTAGTATCTTGCATCGAATGTTTATGTTGCCATGCCAAGCATATTTCCATGAGGTTAATTGCTTAAATGATATATCTATTTGAATACCTGTGGATAAAGGCTAGTTGCTTGAATTGGGATAATTTGATTAATGTACATTTGAGCCCACTTTTTCAAGTGGCACATTCACAAAACTCTTTTCAAAAAAACAAAACATGAGATCAAGTGTTCCAATTCTTGCAAAATTAGTCTATACTTGTATGTGCATCACATAGTAATGTTAGTCTAATAAAACTGGAACAAGAGCATATAACGTAAATAAAAATTACATCATGATTAGTAGAGGCTGATCTTTGATCGGGCAAGTGGGGTGCTCAATTCATGACCTTCCCCTCTCGTTCCTAAGTTCCCGTACCGAGACAATCTTGGTGATGATAGACACGTGGCCTTTGGCACCAGTTATGGGTTTCCTAAATTTCTCAAAAATATTTAGGAGGCGACTCTGTATCTGGCAAAGCAGTCCATTTTTGGCATTTTGATTCAAAATCAATTTTTCAAAAGATTTGCCGGATATGGACTCTTTGGTGTTTATCTATTTCACATTGCACTTGTGAGATAAGATTTAGAACCACAGGAGTTCGAACTGTAGGGCTTATCATCTTCCGAAAGGAGCACGAAAAGCAAGTTACAACTACACAATCACACAAAGAAAATTGTAAGCTTGTAGTCCAGTGAAAATCACAGAGAAGCTTATAATTTCATAACAGATCTTCTGTGTGATTTTTGTCTATAATTGTGTTTACTAGTTAGCATTAAATTTCTCTGTAATTCTCTCTAGATTCATTAATTTTTCAGTGATTTTGTTTTTGTTATCTTGAAGGTGAATATAAGTTTGAAAATGTCATTGGACTTTTATTTGAGTTTAGAGAAAATTATAAGCTTATTATTATGATCCAGCGAAAATTATAATTATTAAAAATTTCTCTTTACTTTTATGTTGTTCTTGTGAAAAATTTTTATATTGAACAAGTTATTTTTTTTTGTTTTTTCTTTTAGTTTAGATGGACAGTGCAGTGTTGTTGCTATGCAAATATGGGAATGGTACTATTATCATTAATGTTTCATGCGAATTGAATTTTGAGGAATTGGTTGGCATTTTGTGTAAAACATGGGAGAATTTGAAACCTGAGATAATGTGTATTTCATATTCTATTGTGGGTCATCCGAATTGTATGGTTCGAAATAATATTGATTTTCTGAATATGTTAAGGGTTGTTTGTGTACGTGGTGTTGATATAGTTGATGTTTCAATTATTAGGTGCAGTACTTCTGATCAAAAGGATGAAGTAAGGTCTAATTGGGTAGATGTTGTGCATGGTGAATGTGATAGGCTCGTGGATATTGAAAGGAATTCGCTCTCTAAATTTTGTTTTCACCAAGAAAATGTGGTATTGTTAGCTGGTTGGCGAAATAATATTATGAGTGTTGGACAAAAGTTTGAGGGTAGTGTGGTTGAGTTTCGTACTATTTTATGCAAGTATGCTATTGAGGTTGGTTTTCAGTTTACGTATGTTAAAAATGACAAGCTGAAGGTTACGGCAAAATAAGGAATCAAGGGGATGTATGTGGCGTATACATGCTTCAGTTCAAAAAACAAATGGGTTCTTTTACATAAGAACTTTGAACAATGAACAAACGTGTGGTGTGACGATTCGTACTAGTAAACATGCTAGGATGACTTCCAACTTAGTTTCGAGGCTGATACTTGAAAAGGTAAGTGCAGAACCTTTAACTCGTCCAGTAGATGTTGTCAAAGAAATGACAGACAAGTATGTGGTCTCAATCAGTTATAACTATGGTTAGTTGAGAGTTGAAAAAGCAAAATGTAGTATTTATAGGAATTCTTGTTTGTCATTTGATCAATTACGGTGGTATTTTGATGAGACATTAAAGAATAATCCAGGTAGTCGTTTTGAGTTAGATTTTGAAGATAACAAGCGTTTCAAAAGAGTGTTTATGACTTTTCATGCATACATTGCTGGTTTCAAATATTGTCGATCATTGTTGTTTCTTGATGGAACATTTTTGAAAGGATGATACAAAAGAGTTATCCTTGTTGTGACGAGGAAAGATGAGAATGAACGTAATTGTAAATATATCTAATTTTCTCTAAGTATGTGAATTTTCTATACATGTGGGAATTGAGTGAATTTTCTATTTTTATGGTTATGTTTTGTGATTTTTCTCTGACAGTTTGAATTTTCTCTAGAGGTGGCCATTGTGAGAATTTTCTCTGGATTTTGGTTAGTGTATGAATTTTCTCTAAATGTTGTCATTGTGTGAATTTTATCTGTAGTTGGTCACTAAGTTAATTTTCTCTAGATGTTGTCATTGTGTGAATTTTCTCGGCAGATGGTCACCAAGTGAATTTTCTCTGGATGTTGCTAATGTGTGAATTTTCTCTAGAGTTGGTCACTAAGTGAATTTTCGTTGCAGGTTGCCACTATGTGAATTTTCTCTGGATTTGGCCACTGTATGAAGTTTCTTTGGATGTTGGCAGTGTCAAATTTCTCTAGTTATTTATTGTTCTAATTTTCTCTACATGTGTATATCTAATGTGCTTGTTCCTATTTGTTTTGTAGGTTTTTTTCTATAGCTTTTGCCATTGTTGATGTTGAGAATAAAGACAATTGGTGTTTGTTCCTTGAACATTTATGTGAAGTATTGGGATCAGAGAGGGTGATAAGTTTCATATCAGATCGACATTATGGTATTGTGAAAGGAATTGCTAAGTTTTTTCCTAATTGCTATCATGTCTTGAACAGCTAAAGAGAAATTTGAGGGATAGGTTATCATGTGGAAATACAAATTTGGTTAGGCAGATGATTGTGTCCAAGTTTTTAGAATGTGCATATGCACTAACAAAGGCATCATTCCATTTCAAGTTAAATGAATTAAAAAGTGAGAGATGAGACATTGTGAGTGTTTTCTTGAAAAGTTTACCATATGAAAATTGGAGTGATGCATATTTTGAGGGGAAACATTATAGTGAAATGTATTCAAATGGTGCTGAGTCATTCAATTCATGGATACGAGAAGCTTGGCACTTGCCAATAACAAATTTGGTGGACATGATATGGTTGCAAATCATAAATATAAGGTATGATAGGAGGCTGCTCTCTATTAAATGGAACAAAGTTTTCTGTCATCGTATGGATAGTGTGTCGGAGAAGGCTTTAATGGATTGGAGGACATGGAATGTGAGTTTATCATCTGATAATGTTGTTTTCCTTCAGTTATGGTTTATCTTGGGTTGAGAATTTGTTCGTGTCGAAAATGAGAAATAAATGGGTATCCATGTCAATATGTTGTTGCTATAATTTTTAGGAGTGGAAAGAATTTGAATTCATTTGTTGAACCATTTTTCAAGCTGATATGTATCGTCAAGCATACTCGTTTTCAATTAGCCCAGTTCCAACTATTGAAAAACCTATGTGTTGCATTGATGATGCTATGATTTTACCTCCATTGAGTAAGAAATCAGTTGGGAGGCCAAAGAAGAACAGAATTGCTTTTACTGGAGAGTTTAAAAAGGTGATGAAGTGTAGTTGATGTGAGAGTATTGGTCGCCATAATAAGAGGACATGCAAGGAACCTTTGTTAAATAGCTAAGAATAATACATTTTATTGATTGAATAATACATTTGAGGATTACTTTGTGTATTTTGTTCTGTAAAATGTACTTTTTGGACAGTGTGTATATAATACCAATCAAATTCATCTAGAGAAATTTTTCAATAGTAGTGAAAATTACTTTTTGTATTGTGTTTTTAGAAACATACTTTGAGAGTGCCTTTATAATACCAGTCAAATTCATCCAGAGAAATTTGTCAATGGTAGAGAAATTTACTATGTGCATTGTGTTGATTGAAATGTGCATTGTGTTTTGTGAGGTCAAATTCATCTAGAGAAATTTGTCAATAGCAGAGAAAATTACAATGTGCATTGTATTTGTTGAAACATACTATAGGCAGTGCGTTTATAATACCAGTTAAATTCATCCAGAGAAATTTGCCACTAGTAGAGAAAATTCTCTATGCATTGTGTTTTGTGAGGTCAAATTCATCTAGAGAAATTTGCCAATAGCAGAGAAAATTAATGTGTGCATTGTGTTTTTTGAATTTGATGATTGTTTTGTACCAACATAGTGCATTACAGATTATATGATCATATAGGCACCCTTTTGGCACGATACGAGTTAAATTTCTCTGTGAAATTCTGGTAACTTCATACCAAAGAAATTTTCGCAGACAATTTTGTGTTGACAATCACCACTTAGCGTGCATTATAAAAAAGAGCACTGCTGCATACCCCCAGTGGGGGTCGCGCCCCCAGTGACGTGGCGCGCCTCCACTGGCTGAAAACTTTAAAAAAAAAAAAAAAAAAAAAAAAAAAACAATTTTTTTTTTGGACCAATCCGGGGCCGACACCTCACTGGGGGTCGACCCCCAGTGGGGGTATGAAGCATAAATCTATAAAAAATATATATATTTAACCATTGATAGCTATGAAACTTACATTAATCAAAAAAAGATATATACATATATGTCAAATATCATCGTTCCTTCAATGTATGGAAAAACAAATTGAAGGGTTATTTCTAATTACATTGTGTGCATTATCTTCCTTTCATTAGTGTGCTTTCATTATTATACTTTTGGTTCTTCTTCTGGTGCTATTTGAATTGGTTCTGTCCATGACCAGCCAACTTCGGTCACAAATCTCTCTATGATTTTTGTCTTCATCAATTTTACGTCTTGTGTCGACAAATTCGAGTTGATAGGTTCATGGTTGCTATATTGTCTCATTATGTAGCATACAAAGTGGCCACAATCCACACTGCATACAAATTATAGGTATAGTTAGTTTTAAGAAACATTCAAATTAGATTATCTTATTTATAGATGTTGTATGAAACTTACGAATCACTGTCTTGTTGTGAAGCATTGTTGACATATTCAAATTCATAATTTGTGTTTTGTGAGTCTATCAATTTGAAAGATGGTTGTGATTGTGCTCTCTTTCAAGGCAGGCTTTCAAAAAATTCTTCACATAGTCTTGTTGCAAACAAAAATAATTTTTAAATAACAGAGAAATTTACACACAAATTAATGGGACTCTATGAAAATTATCATCACATAAACATTATCATGGATTAGAGAAATTTGCACTTGTTACCAATTGTTTTTCATCTTTGATATATTTGTCTTGCGCATCATCCCTTCTTGGCCTTAGTAAGTTGTAGTACGTCCATAAATTGTCTTGTTTATCCAAGACTAGCAAGGTCCAGTGATTTCCATCTGTTGACTTTTCATTGCCCCTGTATTTTTTGGGAAATTGAGGGACCTATAGTTCCTCCATGCTGTTTCAAGATGCTTGTCAAATAATGAGACTCGGAAAGTTTGATTTTCCGTCATCTTAATGAAGTTCTGTGGTCAGAGAAAATCAAAAAATGGTTATTAGAAAGTTGAAATGATAGAAATTTCAAAAATATACATACAGAGAAATTTTAAATGCATACAACTGGCTTCAAGAAGTATCCTAACAAGAGAAAATAATGAGTAAATTTCAGAGAAAATCAAATAAAAGAATAGTAACATACCAAGCTCATGCATGTGAAAAAAAAATGAACTTGGTTATTGTCCTTTTCTCCTTTGGTCAGCAAATAGGATCTCTTTATAACCATCAATGACTAGAAAAATATCATTTATAATTGTAACATTGGTTTATAAAAGCTGATGGAATATTGCAGAGAAATTTGATGAAATACTTGCATTATTGGCAATTTCTTTTTCCTTTATTCAGTTTCCGATATCTTCAAAAGTAATTAGATTCAACTCACTTGTCTAGATTAAAGCTCTACAAGATGACAAAGAAGTGATTTAATAGTTATTAATGCAATATAAGTTAATAAATTGTTGTTTATCATCTTCTATTTTCTTTGTTGTACTTACTCTAATCCAGACACATTTGATATGTGCTGCATGACATCTTTAACATGTTCTTTTACCAATTTTGCAACTGGTAAACTTTGTGAAAAAAAATCCAAGATTTTCTGACACTTGTTGGTTGAGGCAAGACATACTCATCAGCATCAAGTACTTCTTTGTCTTTGCTAGTTTGCTCTATTTGCTTTGCAGTTTGCTTTGAATCTCTAGTCACCTTCACAACTTTGGGATATTGAAAGTCTAGATCTTGCTTTTCTTTCCTTTCTTTTGCCTCTAAGTTATTTATCATTGATGTAGGATCTTTTTTCACTGTAGATAGTGAAAATATTAATAAAAGTTAAATTTCTTTGAAGTAACAGATCATATTTGAATGTATAAATTTATTTGATTCAATATTTTTCAGTTACCATAGACTTTTGTCTTTTGTTTTGGTTGTTGTTTGTGTTCCACTTGTTCTTGCTAGGTTGCTGGTTGTTATTCCACTTTTATTCCAACTATACACAGTGAAAATTAAACAAACCCCAAAAAATCAAATAAGAAAATAAACAGAGAAAATCAAATAAGCAGCAGAAATCAAACTGGCCAAACTAATGTGGTCAGAGAAAATTACCATTGATAGAGAAAATTGTAATAAATAGAAATTTCTGTGAGTTATCTGGACACAAGAACATAACTTTTTGTGACTCAAGATTTTCACTGACCTTGGGGTTGAACTTGTGTTGGTGTTCGGTAAGGTTGTGTTGCTAGTTGGACGAATAGTTCTTGAATTTGTTTATGCAATCTAGCATTTTCAGTTTCAAGCTTTAAAATTGAATACCTCAACTGTTGAATTGTTTTTGTATCATCTTTTTTTTTAACCTCCAGCTTCCTTAGTTTTATTTGGTTTGTGCTGTCTCTTTCTTGAAGTTCAAAGTTATTTGATGTCAAGGTTCTTATTACAATGTCCTTTTCTGCAAGTAATTCATTTCAATTTTTTTCTTCTTCTATTTTGGATTTACAAAGTGCCTCTAGTCTTTGATGTAGATTAGCAATTTGAGCATCCTTTAATTCCTCAGATTCTTAAGGCTGATGCATTGTTGAGCCACAAATGCTATCATGATGTTGGTCCATCGGCTCATTATATTCTTCTTCATCCCTTTCCTCATTGTTTTCTTCTTTCTCTTTAGATTTAGTGCCATCATCTTCTTCTTCATTGTCTTCTTCTTCTTTTTGTTCATTTTCTTCTTTGTCTTCTACTTCTTTATTTTCTTCTCTAACTTCCGCTTCTGCACTGCTTACTTGATCTTCTTCTCCATTGCTTGCTTCTTGTTTTTCTGTGTTGCCTTCTCCTTCTTTATTTCCTCCTTCTTCTTCAGATGAATCTTCTAATGTCTCCTTAAATTTGACCAATGCCTTTTTTTATTCTTTCTTCTTCTTTTTACCAAGACAAAACTCTTCTGATGCATTTTTAACTAGCTCCTTGTTATCTATCTGTAACAGGTGGCTCTTTTATTAGAGAAATGTTAAAAATTCACTGAGAGAAACATTCAAATAAGGCAGATAAAATTCATCCAAATCATACTAATAGGAAACAAACTTCAAAGAAAATTATATGGGCCAGAGAAATTACACACAAGGAGACATAATTTTATGGATCAGAGAAAATTATGAAACAAGTAACATAATTTAGATACCGGAGAAAATCAATCAAGGCATATAAGTTAATGTTACTATAATTGTGGTCAGAGAAATTTGGATTCTAGAGAAAATTAGTTACAAGGACAGAAATAAACTAGTGGTAATCAAAGAAGAAACATAAATTGAAAGTTTAGAGAAAATTGATGTCAATTAGTCAAGGCACATAAGTTATTCCATATAAGATATTGCATTGCAGAGAAAATTGATCTCAATCAATCAAGACACAAGGAGGGAAACAAACCAGTGGTTAGGGAAATTTTGGAATTTCACTGAGACTTCTGTAACGATAGAGATCTAACCTGTCGGGGTGCAAAAAAGTGGATTGGTGTCTTCTACAACTGTTTGGTCAAGCTTTGCAGGTTCCACTTCGCATATCTTGGGAATTCAGTTGTGTTATTGTCTTCCGAGTCAATGATAGTCGCATGTTTGCATAGCCAATACTGTGATGGAAATTGAAGTAATTAAATTTTGCTAAACACACAAATTTGTAAGTATCATAACTGTAAATTCTACTTACCATCAATGCAATGACACACCCCGTAACTTTTTTTGGAGTTTTTGTGCAATACTGTGATAGAATTGATCAATGTTGTTGTGATTGCTTCTGGCCAATCATACTGCTTCATTGATTCAAGAGGTTCTACGTACTTGATAAAAACCCACCCTATTGAATTCCCACTTGTTGCAGAAAATAGGGTGAGACACAAGTACAAGGTAACAATGATTGCTACATCTTTGAAGTTAGTTGGTTACTTGCCTTTCATTGCTTTGACCAAGGCATTCTTAAGAACAGGACCAGTGAGCTTTGTGTCCTTTGGGAATCTTCACCTTAGGAATGCAGTGTTTGGCTTTATTGAGTGTCTTATTGACATGGCTCCTTTATCGCTTTGCAAACAAAAAATCAAGGTCATGTCATTGGTTGTAAAGGTCAAGTTCTTTTTACCAACTATGAATGCTTTCATTTTTTCATTGTAACGTTGGATTATTGCAACTACATCATCATTAGATTTCCTAGACTTCCTTGGATCCATCCTTCCAGTGGTTAGAGCTTGGATCAAATACCAGAATGCAGTCTTTTGAAGCTCTTCAAGTTGCTTTGAATTGAATTTAAGTGTTTGAAAAAAATGAGACAACAGATGAGAGATTGGATCGGTATTGAATGTTGTAATGAGCTCTCTTTCTTTGGAGTTTAACAGGTTTTTTCCCCATTGAGCTTGAGTCTTTTGAAGTTGGAGTATTCATTTTGATGCTTGTTACTTTATCACCTAGGACTTCTATTTTTTGGCGAGGAGTTTATGGTGTTTTACTGCCTTTTTATCTAAGATCATAAGAAGACTGAGAGAATTTTTGTTTCTTTCTTAGTGTTTCTGGTATTTTACTGCTTTTACATTTCACCATTTCTAGACAATGAAAGCATAAAAATGTCAACATTAAATCCGAGAGAAAATTGAACATGCTAGAGAAAATTGAACATGTCAGAGAAAATTACACATAAGGAAGAAAATTAAGGTCACTAGAGAAAATTAGACACTGAAAATTAAATGATAGAGTACTAATAAACATGGCAAGCTAGAGAAAATTTTCATCCCACAATTAGCAAGATAAAATAAACAAAGCAATGTAAACATGCCACAAAAACTTACAAAACAGAGAAACCAAGAACTAAACAAAATAAACATGCCAAAGAAAATTAAACATGCTAGAGAAAATTAAATATGGCAAGTCAAAGAAAATTTCCATCCCATAATATAAAAATGCCAGAGAAATTTACAGACAACCAGAGAAAATTAAATATGACAGACACACACAAGGAAGAAAAGTGATGTGGCCAAAGAAAATTATAAATGCCAGAGAAACATAGACACAGACAAGAGAGTAAAATTATATATAAATGTAAAATATAGCCAGAGAAAATTCAAGAAAGAAACATAAATCTAGCAAGCATAGAAAATGAAAATGACAAATGCCAGAGAAAATTAAACATGGCAAGTCAAAGAAAATTTCCATTCCATAATATGAAAATGCCAAAGAAATTTACAGACAACCAGAGAAAATTAAACATGACAAACACACACAAGGGAGAAAAGTGATGTGGCCAGAGAAAATTATAAATGCCAGAGAAATATAGACACAGACAAGAGAGTAAAATTACATATAAATATAAAATATAGCCAGAGAAAATTCAAAAAAGAAACATAAATCTAGCAAGCACAGAAAATGAAAATGACAGAGAAAATTACACATGCCATAGAAAATTAAACATGGAAGACCAGAGAAATTTATAGAGCATAGAAATTTGAATGAATTGTATATGAAAATTACACAGAGAAATATAGAGAAATTAACCATGCCAGAGAAAATGGGGGAATAAACATAAACAAATGAGGGAATAAACATACTAGAGAAAATTCAAAGAAGAAACATAAATCAAGCCAATACCAGAGAAATTCAAATGACGTAGAAATTCATAGACAAAATCATACAAACATCTTCAAGAATAAGTTCAAAACTTAGAGAAATAACATTTTTTAAATTCATGTTTCTTTTTATTATGAAATTGAGGCCCTAATTAATGGAAGGCTAATATAATATGCAATTAACTGTATTTCCAGAGAAAAACTCGTTGGATTGTAGAAAACTGACTAGAGTGATAATGAAACCCTAATTACGAACTGATATGCCCTGAGATGAAGATGCAATGAGATGACGATGAACAATGAAAACGGGTCAGAGAAATTTGTGAGGAAGGAATGGAAAAAATTTTGGCAGAAGATAATGAAACTGTAATGTCGATAGTAAAGATGATTATGAAACCCTAACTTTCTTGTTCTCTTGCTCGTGAAGATGGTTGGATGTTTGGAATGGAATTGAGTCATCGAAATCCAGTGGAGTGTTCTCAGTTGATTTGTGAAGGGCATTTTGGTCCAAGAAAGAATTAAAAATGCGCGCATTCTAGTTGAGGGACCTGATGCGTCATCCATTTTTTTGGTGTCTTCTATCCTGTAAATTACTATTATTAGGCACCTTAAAAAAAATTTCCCTACATAATTATATCACATATATATATATATATATATATATACAACTTCATAAATGTGATTGTAAGAGACAATTAACCTAGGTTATAGAGGTTGTGATCCACGATATTTTTCAGCTAGTCGGTAGTCTTGATGCTGGTTCTTTGATGCTTGTCGCAAGTGGGTGGTACGGGGGCTAGGTGTAAAACCTGGGTGTTTATTCCCCCTTTTGGTTAGCTGGTCCTCTTAGAAAGGATAGTTGCCCTATTTTTGTTATTAAAAAAAAAAAAAAGGGTAACAACAGAATAAAAATAATGATATTGATAATAATGTTGAGTTTTGATGAGGTGGATTGGAGTTTTGGAATGAGGAAGAAGATGAAGAAAAAAATAATTGAAATTTAGAGAAGAATATTTAGATAGTTGAATATGAAGAATATGTATAAGTAATTTGGGTGTATTATGAGAAAAAAAATAGTATTTTATTTTAGAATTTAATGTGTATTGTCTTTATTAGTAAAATTACGTTAGGGTATTATAAGAATTAAAATTTCAAAATTTTAATTGAGCGTACTAAATTATTATTTGGGTGCAAATAGAATCATCCGTCAAGTTTGGACAATACTCAAAAAAAGATTGAGCAAGGAGACTGGCAACCTATGTTTAGGAGAAAACATGGAAATAGTGACTTGAGATCAAGAGGAGGTATAAATATTGTGTTCGTATACAACATCCCAGACTCAATGCATCCAAAACAACTTTTCCATCTATTCACAAATTTTGGAATAGTTAAGGATGTTTTTATACCAAGCAAAAGGAGGAAAACATCAGGGTCAAGATTTGGATTCGTAAGGTACAAATGCCCAGTAGCAACTGAGATGGTTATCCAAAAAGCCAACAGAACTTGGTGCGATGATAAAGTGTTAAAAGTAAAGAAAGCTGAGTTTGGTAACGAGCGAGATAAAAACAAAGTAAGAGTTGACACTCATCTTCAAGTACCACCAAGAGCAGTAGAGGTAAGGGTGTTAACTGTTGCAAGCAATGTAAGGAAAGTATCATATGCAGAAGCACTTAAAAGTGGAAATGAACCAAGAGAAAAGGCAATGGTTTTGCAAGCAGAGGAGTATGGAAATGGATGGATGTACACAAGTATGGTGGCAAGACAATGGCCGAAATACTACAGTGGTAAACTCAACGAGGAGCTGCTAATCAAAGGTTTGAAGGATGTATAGGTGAAGGATGGAGAAGGAAGAATAGTGTACTTATTATTCCCCTCACTAGAAGAAAGGATGCGCAGCATGAAGGTTATCCATGGGTGGATCCATGAATTGTGTGAATCAATTATGGAATGGAAAAAAGGAATGAAGATTGAATTTAAAAGATATGTTTGGCTATCTTGTTCTGGAGTCCCTCCCAATCTTTGGAACACTCCTAATTTTCTAAAAATTGGTCAGATTTGGGGTGAAGTGGTGGATTAAATAAGAATATATCTGATTTGGCTTCTTTGGAATGGGTTAAGATGAGAATCCTTACATCACAGGTGGAGTCTATTAACAATATTATTAATTTGGAATGTAGAGGTTGCCTATATCCTATTTAGGTGTGCGAAGATGTTAAGCTCAACCACAAAGATCAAGGCTATAGTCTAAGCACCTAAAGAACCACTGAATCTGGCAAGGGCATTATCAATGAAGACGAAAGCTCAAAGAATCACAAAGGAAGGGAGGAAGAAGAAAATGATGTGGCAGGTGCCAAGGGTGACCTGGAAATCCATGATGGTGTAGTACATAGTGATAAGGGAGTAGCCTGTAAGGAAAGGGGGTGTGGTAGACAAAGGAAATGATTACTTATCTATCTCAGCCGTAAGTGAGACCTGTAGTATTGTAGGGAATAGAGATGGGGGCAGCCATTGCACAAGGGCTAAAAGAAGCATGCAAAGAAATTTGAATCACAGCTCTGACAGAGGAAGCAATAGAGGTGTGGGTTAGGGGTGAGCATGGTCCGGATTGAGGTAAAACCAGGACCAATCCGTTATCTACGGTTCCTGAAAAATTAGAACTAATCCAATCCGTTTAAATCGTAGAACCAATCCAAACCAATCCGTTTAAACACGAATTAAATCGATTTAGGACCACGAATTCACATAATTAAATAACAAAAAAAATATAGAACATTTCAATTTCATAAAAACATAAACATAATTGAACCCAAATCATTTTTTTTTCCACCAACCCACACTATTCTGTTCCACCAAAAGCTACAGTACTTAACTCTAAAAATAAAATAATTGAAACCCACAAAACAACCCACACTAACCAAAACAACTTCCCAAGTGCTGCACTCCCAAAACAACTTCACCCAATGTTGCACTCTTCATTTCCGAGATAACACCAACACACCTCCCATGGCCGAAAACTTTATGACCAAAAAACTCCCTTTACCGAAAACTATGGGGATTCAAGTTTAGGAAACAACCTGATGAACAATCTAATACATGGCTGAGCATCATAGTTCGGGAAAAAAAAACATCTCAGCAAAACTAAAAATCTAAAAGAGAAAAGGTGAAAAATCTATGAGGATTCAAGTTTATTAGAAGAAAAGCAAGAAACATAGACTATAGTATGAATGTAGACTATTTGTATATGGGTCGGATCGGTTCCAATTCAGAATCGTGGAGTCCAATCCGAAACCGATCCATGGCCTATGGATTTTTAAATTTCCAATCCGGAACCGAACCACAGATTCAAAAAATCAATCCAAACCTACTAGATTGGACTGGATCAGATCGGATTACGGATGATACAAATTTCTTGCTTAGCCCTAGTGTAGGTGTCTTGGTCTCTGATGGGCCTATGAGAATCCTAAATAGGAATGAATCTCCAAAGCCCAACATTAATTTAGAAGTAGTTTTCGATCAAGCCCAATTCGATGGTCTTTTGAACGGAATAAATTGGGGTATGTCTAAAACAACTGGGCTAGACCATGGCAGTAGTAGTGGTGTGGATCTTCAAAACAAGATTGTTGAGATTCCTAAGTCAACACATTTTGAAGCCTAGATAATAAAGGATAAGGGCATTGTTGTGGTCACAAATGAAAGGGAAAGTCAAAGAAATCAGGATCTACAACCCAGTAAGTCAATAACAGATAAAGCGAGCAGGGGGAAAAAAAGGAAGAACCAGGCAAAATTTTTCAAAGAGAGGGCATCTTTGGAGCAGCTGCTGCTACAATTTCTTCCTCTCTGTCTCATAACAACAGCTCAAGCAACCAAAACAAACTACTTTTGGGGGCTCAAGCTACAATATAGCTTGGGAAAGAGTTGGGAATAGATTTCGAAGGCAAAGATGATGAAGTTATGAAGAAAATTATTGAAATGGAAGATATGGGCATGGAGCAAGCTGCTGAAAAGAACAATTGTGCTGGGGCTTAGAATAGCATCAAGGGAGGCTCAAGAGTGAAAAATATTTTTATGAAGATTCTTTCTTGGAAGATTAAAGGGCTTGGCAAGCCTAAAAAGAGAAGGAAAGTCAAAAAAGCTATCAAAGAAAGAAAAGTGGGCATGGTGTTATTGTAGGAAATAAAAAAGGCAAATATTTCAGAGCAGTTTGTGAAATCTATCTGGCGTTATGACCTAGTTGGCTACATGAATGTGGATGTTGATGGAGTGCTGGAGGTCTGCTTTGTGTTTAGAAGCCTGAAATCTTCTCATTAGCTAATTGCTGCTGCAACAAGAACTTCATCATATTATTAGGTACCTTATTTAATAGTTTGAAGTGTGTGATTGTGAATGTATATGCATCCAATGATGTGATTGATAGGAGAAATTTATGGGCATCTTTAATCAATATTAAGGTTGTTTTCCCCAAAACTTGGTGTGTAGAGGGGGGATTTTAATGAAATAAAATCATTAGATGAAAGGAAATGTTGTATAAGAAGGGATAAGGGAATGGTAGATTTTGGTAATTTCATAAGTAGACTGGAATTGATTGATATACCTATGTTGGAAAGGAAATATACATGGTGTAATTTAGTGGAAGGTAAGAGATGGAGCAGGTTAGATAGGTTTCTTGTTAGCCCAAAATGGTTAGAATGGTTTAGATACAAACTCTAGGGTCTGCCTCGATCCATCTTAGATCACTATCCGATTATCCTAATGGAGGATGAGAGAAATTGGGGCCCAAAGCCTTTTAGATTTATCAATGCATGGGCATCTCACCCTTTTTTTTTTATTAATGAAGTGAAAAAAGTATGGGAGGGTACTCAGGTAGATGGTTGGGTAGGTTACAAACTAAAAACCAAACTGAAGGCACTTAAACAAGCTTTAAAGAAGTGGAACATTGAAGTGTTTGGGAATATGGACTCTACACTGAAGGAAGCTGAAGAAATATTACATGCCTTGGATTTAATTGCTGAGAGTAAAAATCTGGATGAAGATGAAGGTAGGAGGAGAAGAGAAGTGAGGGGAGAAGTGTGGAAGCTCCAAAAGATAGTAGAAAGAATTTGGCTTCAGAAGTCAAGGCTGAATTGGAATTTAAAGGGAGATAAAAATACTAAATTTTTTCACATCATAGCTACGAAAAGGAAGAATATTAATGCAATTGATTCTATGACAGTAAATGGGGCAGCAGTGAAACAACCTATGGAGGTGAAATAAGCTATGTATGATCACTTCAGGATTAGTTTTAATGAACAATGGAAGTACAAATCCAAGCTACTGGGCCCATTTAGAGGGATTTAACAGAGCTAGCATTGCAGTAGTTTAGAAGTAATTTTCTAAAGTGAAAATTTGGGCTGCAATTGCAAAATGTGATGGCAATAGGGCACCTGGTCTTGATGGGTTTAACATGATCTGCTACCAAAAATGGTGAAAATTCATGAAAGGTGATATCTTCACTTTCCTGCAGGAATTCTATATCAACGGTAGTTTGGTTAGGGGCTTAAATAGTTCCTTCATTACATTGGTCCCAAAAAAAGACAACCTGTCAGGCATCTAAGACTACAGGCCTATTAGTCTTATAAACTTGACATATAAAATTCTATCCAAGGTTCTTGCCAATAAATTAAAAAGAGTACTTCTTGTTGTTATAGATAATGCCCAATCTGCATTTCTAGGGGAAAGAAATATTTTGGATGGTTTATTGATAGCTAATGAAGTAGCGGATTGGTAGAAGAAATCTAGAAAAAAGGGCCTGATATTGAAGTTGGATATCCAAAAAGCATATGACATAATAATTTGGAACTTTCTCATCCAAATGTTATCTAATTTTGGGTTTGGTGCTAAGTGGGTGAATTGGATCTATACCTGTATTTCTTCAGCTAAAGTTTTTGTGTTGGTAAATGGCTCACCCACATCTGAATTTTGACCTCAAAAAGGGCTAAGGCAAGGCGATCCATTATCACCTTCCTATTTGATGTGGTGGCTGAAGGTCTAAACTTACTACTTTCAAGAGCAAAAGAGTTGGGTTTGGTTAAAGGGATAATCGTTGGGTTCAATGGCATTAACATTTCCCATCTCCAGTTTGCGGATGACACAATTATTTTCTATGAAGCCCAGTGGTCTGAAGTTGTAAATGTGAAGAGAATACTGAGATGTTTTGAGATTATTTTTGGGTTGAGGATCAACTTTCACAAGAGTGTTGTATGTGGTGTAGAAATTTATGATGATATCGTGCAAACTTTTGCTTCAAGATTGAATTGTACCCACCAGAAGCTCCCCTTAAAGTATCTTGGAATGCCATTAGAGGTCAACCCATCAAGAAAAGCAACATGGAAGCCTGTGGTGGAGAAATTTAAGAAGAAACTAACAGGTTGGAAAAGGGGGTTGTTGTCCTTTGCAGTAGAGTAACACTAATCAAATATGTACTATCCTCATTACCTGTTTAGTATATGTCTCTGTTCAAGTTGCCTAGATGTATGGGAAAAGAGATTGATAAGATTCAAGCAGCTTTCCTGTGGGGAGATTCTAATGTGAAAAAGAAAGTCCACCTGGTGACATGGAAGGATTTAACCAAGGATAAAAAGCAAGGAGGGTTGGAGATTAGAAACTTAGGAGTTGTGAACAATAGCTTGCTTGCTAAGTGGTGGTGGAGATTTGGGATGAAAGACAACTCTTTATGGAAACAACTCATCTGCAGTAAGTACAAGTCAGAGGGCGGTAGATTGTTTCCTTTTCATGTGGAGGCAATCAATATTTCAAGATTGTAGAGTGACATTCTACTTGTTAATGAATCTAATAACAACATGTTCAATCATTATTTGCACAATGCTGAAATCAAGATTGGCAATGGTGAAAGAATCAGTTTCTGGATTGATAATTGGATGGGAACCATTTGTTTAAAGTCCCAATTTCCAAGATTATACTACTTATCAGTAGAAAGAGACATATCTTTGTATATGCAGCGGTCTAAGGCCAGAAATCAGAACAACTGGGTATTCAACTTCAAAAGACCCTTATTGGCATGGGAGGAAGATGAACTATAGAGACTTCATGATGTTGTAAGAGAGGGTCCTGAATTGTGATTGGAATCTAATGATAGTATTTTATGGAAATCTGATCCTGCTGGTATTTTCAATGTTAAAGGCGCTGTTAACTGGTGTGAATCATCAAATGGTCCTGCTCTAAAACTTCCTGACTTGATCTAGCATAATCCCTCTCCACCTAAAGCCTAATTTTTCTCTCAGTTAGTCTGGAAAGGGAGGTTAAAGACTTCAGATTATTTATATAGAATTGGTGTCCTACGTGATGAAGTTAATAATGAGTATGTGTTTTGTCATGCAGAGATTGAATCACTTAATCATGTTCTATTGATTTGCCCCTTTGCTTGGAAAGTATGGTCCACCATAATCAAGTGGAGGGGTTTGCAATGGGCCTCCCCTAGTTCAGTGGACATGCTAATGCACTGGTGGATAGGTTGGACTTATAGAAAAAGAGAGAAGTAACTATGGAGATCAGTTTTAATTACTAGTTTGTGGTCCCTTTGGAAATTTAGAAATGACTGTTTGGTCAATGAGTTGCAGCCCATTTGTGAAGACCTCTGTGAGTTAATTAAAATTAGAGTGGCTCTTTGGATGAAAGTACATTCATTTAGGCAAGGGTATGCAGTGGATGAGTTTGTATTCAACATTCAACAAGTTAGAAGTTGCTTGTAGAACCTCTATTGGGTCTGTGTGCACTGCTTCTAGTGCTCTGTTGGGCCTGTGTGGGTGAAGCAGAGGAGGTTCATGCTTTGCTGGACCTGTTTGGCTATTTTGCTGCTATGAAGCTTTTTGCACCGGTTTGCTATATGGGTGAAGCAATGGAGGTGTCATAGTCTGAGATGGAGTTGTGATCTGTTTTGCACTGGTCTGCTGTAATTGTGGTTTGTGGCTAGTTTAGGGTTTGTGATTTGTTTTGCACTAGTCTACTATTGTACACTGGTCTGCTGTGATTGTGGTTTGTGGTTTGTGGTTGCTGTTGTGAAGTAGGGGAGATGTCATGGTCTTTGTTGCTTTTGGTTTTGTTTTGTTTGGTTTGTTTAGCTATTATCTTGGGCATGGTTGGTTCTGTGTTTTTGGTTGGTTTCTCACTAACTCTTGTTGGTATGCTAGCATATGATTAGGTGGACTTAACGGTGCCAACCTAGTTGGGATTGGGTTGTTTCGTTATAATGCTTCTACACTCATTCCCCCTCCCCTCTCCTTTATTGATGTATTATTCTCTTAGTTCATCAATAAAGTTTCCTTCTTTTTGCTGATCAAAAAAAAAAAAAGTTTGGACAATACTCAGAACAATTTGGATTGGGTTTAGACAATCTCTTAACTTGATCCAACCCACCCAAATTACACCCTACTAGTAATAGGGCACTTGCTTATCATGAAAACAATAGGTTCTTTTCGGACAATAATGATTCTTTTCTAATTACTAGTTACTATGATTTTTATTTTTAACTTTTTTTTTTTTATGTAAAATGTGTCAAATTTGTTGGTTGATCAATGACCTTTGAACTACATAACTATAACATTTCTCTCAGATAAAAAAAATTATAAAAAAAAAAAAACAAGAAGTTAATTGTTATATTAGCTAACATGAATTTGAATTAACAGCATTCAATACATTATTAGTATATAAAAGCAAGAACGATTTTTTTGGAAAAAGTGCATTTAAATAGGAGTAATTCAAAATAATTGTATTTTATGAAGATGCAAGTAAAAATTTTGACATGGAACACTCAGTTGTTTCAATGTGTAATTCTATAAAAAGTACAATTACTTCGACTAGGTAGCATTTAAATGTAATTTCACATTGTATTTTTTGTTAACCATTTTAGGTTTCATAACATTATTTTTTTTAATACAATGTAGTCTCATTTCAAACTGTTGAATAGTTTGAAATACATTACTAGGTCTATTTTCTAATAATTTGAAAAAATTAGTGACTGAACAAAGTATCATATCTCAAGTTGGAGGAGATCTTGGATTCAAATCTCTCTATTTGATTAATGCGCTTGGTTTGGGAACAATTTATTTTGGTAATTTTTTACTTTTTAAGAAAAGATGTGTAAAAAATAAATAGAGTAATGTGACAATTTATATAGTGATTTTTTGACTAAAATATTTAATCTCATTTATATTCTATCTTCTCCTCATAAATGAATGCTTGACATGCAAAATAGAATTGCACGTGAAGAAACATGTTGAATAACTTGTTGAGCCCATTTTCTAATGGATGAATTTGCGAAACAATTAGTGAATGCTCTATTTCGTTCCACCAAGACATTGTCCCTGGATTGAAGGTGTCTTGGGAGAAGTGAATTGAACTATGTTCATGCATGGTGATTAAATTTTGATTCCCTCCCCTTCCCTTACATTTGAAGAACTCTCTCTCTCTCTCTCTCTCTCTCTCTCTCTCTCTCTCTCTCTCTCTCTCTCTCTCATGTTGCCCAAATCAGCACGAGGGTGACAAAAAATGGTCTAGAGTGCCTGTACATAGATTTGGTTTATAAGTCTATCTTTCATTTATATTTTAAGCAACCTCATCATCAATATTTTTTTTAAGGTCATTAAAATTATAAATTAAGCGATCAAAAGTCATCGATTTTGTCGGCACCACCCGATCTATCTATACTTGGCATGGTTTCATTGGAAAGTCAAAGAATGTGAATGACTTGAAAATAAATTAGTAATTAATTAATTTATTTATTTATTAATTGTTCAGTGTCAGACAACATAAAATGGTATATTCTTGCCTGGGAATTATAAAAGAACTGTGTTTGACATTTTTATAGCATAACAAAAATGGAAGCTTTTGAGAGAGTTTGCACATGTGATGAGTTAATTGGGGTTGGTTAAGACCTAGTTAGGGTGGGTTAGTTAAGACTAGATTGAATATATAGTTTTAAACCCTCCATATTTAGCTAATCAACTACCCACGTAACATGTATTTCGGTTTTGTGGCCATTTGGTAATTTGATTACATATGCTACACATGGATTTTGTTTAATAAAAAAAAAAAATTTATTATTATTATTATTAAATCAGAAATGCATAAGTCATAGGTGATTGTGAGATAATGCACAACAACTGATCTTTTGTTAGATAAAATTTTTATAAAAATTAAAAAAGAAAAAGATGAAGAGGATTGATTTATGTGTAACAACCCTTCTACGCCTTGATAATAGGAGCTGGAGAAGAGAGATCTAGACAAAATCAACAATACAAATTACGACACAAGGGGGATGCACAAGCGGTTTCTCAAGACAGGTTTGAGTTAACCTGACCTGACCATATCCTCGCTAAAACATAATAACAAACAACTAGTGGGTCAAAGGCATAAGACCAAGGGTTGACCTGGTGAATAAGGCTTCTTTACTAGGCATGCTGTTTGGGTTTGAGACTTATTGTTGTGCTAGGCAATTTCCCTTCCATAGAGTTGTAAAATTAGTAATTCAAAAGTCATACTTCAAAGATGGTGATGGTGATATAATGCAACAACTGATCTTTTATTAGACAAAAAATTAAAAAATGAAAAGAAAAAGATAGGAGGGTTGATCAATGTGTAATAACTTTTCTAAGCCTTGACTATAAGAGTCTGAGAAGAAATCTAGACAAGCTCGACAACATAAGTTAAAGGGGGATGCATAAGTGTTTTTTTCAAGATGGGTTTTTTTTTTTTTATCGGCAAAATAAAGCTTTATTGATGAAAAAGCAAAATACATGCAAAAATACATTAACAAAGCAGGGAAGTGCACTAAGCATCATAACTAACCTCAAGATGGTGAGATGATATAATGCAACAACATGACCTTCTGCTAGATAAAAAGTTTTTAAAAAAAATTAGAAAGGGTAAAAGATAGGAAGGTTGATCAATGTGTTACAACTCTTCTTAAGCCTTGATTGTAGAGAACATGAGTTACCGCACAAGGGGGATGCACAAGCGTTTTTTCAAGATGGGTTTAAGTTATAACCTGACCCTATCTTCACTCAAAATATAATAACAAACAACAAGTGGCTCAAGATTAATAGGGATAAGACTAAGGATTGGCTTGGTGAATGAGGTTTCCTAACTAGGCATGATGTTTGGGTTTGAGACTTATTGTTGTGCTAGGCAATTTCCCTTCCATAGAGTTGTAAAATTAGTAATTCAAAAGTCATACTTCAGAGATGGTGATGGTGATATAATGCAACAACTGATCTTTTATTAGATAAAAAATTAAAAAATGAAAATAAAAAAATAAGAGGGTTGATCAATGTGTAATAACTTTTCTAAGCCTTGACTATAGAAGTCTGAAAAGAAAGGTCTAGACAAGCTCGGCAACATAAGTTATAAAAACAAGGGGGATGCACAAGCAATTTTTTAAGACAG
Organism: Camellia sinensis; assembly: GCF_055761805.1. Taxonomy (NCBI): domain Eukaryota; kingdom Viridiplantae; phylum Streptophyta; class Magnoliopsida; order Ericales; family Theaceae; genus Camellia; species Camellia sinensis. Next base: position 151,418,914 of record NC_138963.1, read on the forward strand.
GTTTGAGTTATATCTTGACCCTATCCTCACTAAAACATAATAACAAACAACTAGTAGCTTAAGGCATAAGACCAAGTTGGTCTGGTAAATAGGGTTTCCTTACTAGGCATGATGTTTGGGTTCGAGACTTATTGTTGTATTATATAATTTCCCCTCAATACTGTTGTAAAATCAATAATGCAAAAGTCATACTTCAAAGATGGTGATGGTGATTTTTTTTTTTTTTTATCAGCAAAAAGAAAGAAAACTTTATTGATAAGGAGAAGTTACATTAATAGGGAGAAAGAAAGAGAGAAGAGGGTAAGTGCAAAGAGTATCATAAAAAAAAAACAAGGCAATCTCAACTAGTTTTGGCAGTGAAATACAACAATTGATCTTCTGTTAGATAAAATGTTCAAAAACAATTTTTTTTTTAAAAAATAAAAGATAAGAGGGTTGATCAATGTGTATCAACTTCTCTAAGCCTTGATTACAGGAGCCAGAGAAGAGAGGTGGACAAGCTCAACAACACAATTTACACACAAGCGGGATGCATCAATTTGAGTTATAACCTGACCCTATCCTCATTAAAATATAATAACAAAAAACTAGTGGCTCAAGATTAATGGGGATAAGATTAACTCCGTTTGGATGGAAGGATTTTGTGAGAAAAGAAAAGAAATTATGAAAATAAGAAACCCTTTCACTTGTTTGAATGGTTAAGTAAGTGATAAATAGTAAGAAATGGTGAGAGATTGTGAGAAAATGTTTCTCACCAAAAATGGCGAGATTTGGTAAGAAATGACTTGCATTTAGTGAAAATTTTCTAAAATATCGAAATTAACCTTATGAAAAAACATAACTTACTAATATGAAAGGTTATTTTGATAAAATGAAATACAATTTTTTCCTTTCTTTTCTCACATTTTACTCTATTCAAACAAGATAAATGAGAAACTATATTATATTTTCTTTTAAGAAACCATAATCATTTCTTTTCTTATCTCATCTATGTGAGAAATCACAATTATTTATTTTCTCATCTCCTCTCACAATCCAAATGTATGTAAGGGTTGACATAGTAAATGAGGCTTCCTTATTAGGCATAATATTTGGGTTCGAGACTGGCCATTGTGCTATGCGGTTTCCCTTCCTAGTGATGTAAAATGAAATTATTCGAACTCGACTTGTTAAAATTTAATTGAAATTGGCTTGTTCAAACATAAACAAATCAAATTTGAACAATATATTATTTAGCTCGCTTATAGTCCTACCTGTCACCTATTCCCCTCTTACCGCTTGAAAAATAAAATAAAAAAAATAAAATTTGACGGGCTTAAGTTTTGGAATCTTATAAGGTTTAAGCTTGATAATGTATACAAATCTGTTACAAATCAGTTAGAGATAGTGGTGCATGTGTTACATATAGTGATGTGTTAGTTAGTTAGAAAGTTGTTATAACTGTACCTTAGGTTAGTTAACTAGTAACTATTAGATTAGTTAATTAGTAACTAGAGTTACATTTGTTGTATATAAAACTAACTGTATAGAAGCTATTTTGTGTAATGAAAATATTAGTTTCAGATTCTCTTTATGGTATCAGAGCAATCTAGCTCTTGCGAGCATTAAAACCTTCATCTTCAATCTCTCAATGGTGAATCTTCATCAAGAATCAGCAATGGCAGCTTCTTCATCAGGTATATCTACCAGTGCTTCTTTACCTTCCAATCTCACTCTGCTCATCTCCAATCTCAATTCGTTTGTTCCAATCAAACTTGAGACTACAAATTATCTGATATGGAGAAGTCAATTCCAAAACATATTACGAGCCACAAATCTACTTGGATTTGTTGATGGATCAAAGAAATGTCCTTCTTCCACAATTCTGGATGAGAATCATAATGCTGTAGTCAATCCAGACTACACAGAATGGATTACTGTTGATGCACATTTACTTAGTTGTATTACTGCTACACTGTCTTCATCCATATACACATCTGTTCTGCATTGTCTCACTAGTCATGAAGTATGGACTACATTGGCTACAAGATTCACCTCCTTGTCTAGATCACATGTACATCAATTGAAAACTAAGCTCAATCATCTTACCAAGAAGAATTCAACAATGGAGGACTATCTCTGTCAAATCAAAACTATTGCTGATCACTTAAGTCTTGCTGGCTCACCAATTCATGATGAAGATCTGGTTTTACTTACTCTAAATTGACTACCTGATGAGTACAATGCTTTTAAAACATCCATTCGTACCAGATCTGAACCTATCTCCATTACTGCCTTATCTTCCTTATTATGTTCTGAATCCATTCATATTGAAGGTTTTCTTAAGCAAGCTCACACATCAGATCTTCCATTTGCTTACACTGCTACCAGACCTTATTCTAGAGGAAGTGCTCGAGGTTACAACCGAGGTGGATACAAAGGTAATAATTCAGGAACTTCAGGCAGCAGATTTTTTAAACATATGAACAGAGATGGAGGACAAGGTAACATCTATAGAGGTGGAGGACATACTAGTAATGGAGTACAAGGCAGATCATCTTCATTTTTGCAGCATTCACAACTGATTTGTCAAATATGTGGCAAAGCAAACCACTCAGCCATGGATTGCTGGCACAGAATGGATCAATCTTTTCACTCCTCTTCTTCACAAGGCAGAGGATCACAGTCTAAAGCATATGTTGCCTCTTCTTCCACCACTTCTGCTGCTCCAGAATTTCAGTTTCAGTCTGCCTCTGCTGCAACTATCCCAGAATATCAGGCTACCTCTGCTGCATCTGTTCCTAGTTCAAATTGGTTCTTAGATACCACTCATTTCACCAATGATCTTAATAATTTCACTCAATTTCAGCCTTATCAAGGCTCTGATCATGTCACTATAGGAGATGGTTCAACTCTGCCAATTCATCACACTGGAAATGGTTTGCTTCCTACACCAAGTACTTCTTTCTATCTTCATAATTTGCTTCATGTTCCTTCCCTTTCTACCAATCTTTTGTCAGTTCATCAATTCATAAAAGATAACAACTGCACCATTACTTTTGATGCTGATTGTTTCATTATACAGGACAAGTTTTCCAAGCAAATTCTGCATAAAGGTCATCACACAGCTGGTCTTTATTCTCTCTCAGCTTCATCTGTTGTTCCTGGAACTTCTTCCACAACTTGCTTCAAAACTTCCACTAGACCTTCTTCTTGCAGCAAGAGCACTTGGCATAGTAGATTAGGTCATCCTTCTAGTAATAAGCTGCAAGTGCTTGTATCCCAAAATTTGTTACCCACTAATGTCCCTAGTTCTAATGATAATAAGCTGTGCTCCCATTGCTGTGTTTCTAAGAGTCATAGGTTGCCATTTCATCTGTCCAATTCCACTGTAAATCAACCATTGGCTCTTATTCATTCTGATGTATGGGGACCCTTTAATGCATCTATTTCACATTTTAAGTACTATGTTCTTTTCATTGATGATTACAGTAAATTTACTTGGCTATTTCCTCTGACTTACAAAAGTGAGGTATTTTCTAAATTTGTTGAATTCAAGGCCTTTGTTGAGACTCAATTTACCACTAAGCTTCAAGTCCTTAGAAGTGATAATGGAGGGGAATATTTAGCAAATAAGTTTCAGCAATTTTTAAAAGATAAGGGCATTGAACATCAACTTAGTTGTCCTCATACTCCTGCTCAGAATGGAGTAGCTGAGAGGAAGCATAGGCACTTAATTGAAACTACTATTGCCCTAATGCATCAATCTGCTCTTCCATTGACCTATTGGTTTGATGCTCTTGCCACCTCAGTATTTCTTATTAACAGACTTCCTACTTCCAAGCTTAGTAATCTCACTCCTTTTCAAACTTTGTTTCATCACTCACCTGATTACTCCTTTCTCAAAGTGTTTGGTTGTAGATGTTTTCCTTGGCTGAGACCTTACACCAGTCACAAACTTCAGCCTAGATCTGTCCCTTGTGTCTTTATTGGTTATGTTCCCTCTACCAAAGGGTATAGATGTCTTGATGTTGCTACTGGCCATATTTTTGTTTCCAGACATGTCATTTTTGATGAAAATACCTTTCCATTTCAGTCTTCCTCTCTGTCTTCTCCTCAGTCTGTTCCTCCTTCACTCTCTCAGTTGCAAACTTTCTTTTGGCCTGTCACTGATTCAGTCAATTCCTGTTCTGGTTCTCATCCTACAGGTTCTTCTCTACCTGCTGTAAATTCTATTTCCTCTACTCCAGTTCTGTCTGGTTCTCATTTGGCTCCCTCTTCTAGTTCTGAACACCTTGAAGTTGCAGGTTCTGGTTCAGTTTCTGTCCCTGATGCAGTTGTTGTTTCTGGTTCTAGACCTGCTGATTCTAGACCTGCACCTGTTGCAGTTTCTGGTTTTGTTCCATCCATTCCCATTTCTTCCATCTCCATTGATTTACCTTTTCCTTCTTCTACTTCAAATACTCATCCCATGCTCACCAGGTCTAAGTCTCACTCTCTCCATGCTGACTGCCTTCTCACTTCTTTTTCTCCCACTGAACCTGATACTTTTCAAGCTGCTTCTGCCTCTCCTAAATGGCAGGCAGCTCTCCTCATTTATGTTGATGATATCTTGTTAACTGGTAGTGATGGTGCTTATATCACTACTTTGATTACTCAAATGCATGGTGCTTTTGCTATGAAGGAGCTTGGGTTGCTTAATTACTTCCTTGGCATCTCTGTGTCCTCATCTCCTATGGGCTATTTCTTATCTCAGCAAAAGTATGCTTCTGAGTTGCTTGTAAAAGCTAATATGGCTGACTGCAAGCCATACTCTTCTCCCATGGCTCTTAAACCTTCTTCTTCTCCTAATGATCATTTACCTTGTTCCAACCCATCTCTCTACAGAAGTATTGTTGGAGGCCTCCAATACCTAACCATCACCAGACCAGATATTGCTTTTGCAGTGAACTTTGCTTGTCAATTTATGCACCAACCTCTTGTTCACCACTTTGTTATGGTTAAACGACTGCTCCGCTATCTCAAAGGCACTATTGGCTATGGTCTGCAATTTAGTCCTGGCCCTCTTACACTACATGCCTTTTCAGACTCTGATTGGGCTGGCAATTCCCTGGATAGACGTTCCACTACTGGCTTCTGTGTTTTTCTTGGTCCTAATTTGGTCTCATGGTCTGCGAAAAAGCAGCCTACTGTGGCTAGATCCTCCACTGAAGCTGAATATAGAGCACTGGCTCACACTGCTGCTGAGCTCAGTTGGCTTGGCATGCTTCTCTCTGAATTGCATGTTCCTTCTCCTTCTCCTACTTTATGGTGTGATAATATATCTGCCATATCTCTGTCTTCCAATCCTGTTTTTCATGCTCGAACTAAACATATCGAGGTGGACTATCACTATGTTAGAGAAAGAGTAGCTGCTAAACAACTTTCCATTTGTCATATTCCAACATCTGATCAGGTGGCAGATATTTTCACCAAACCTCTGTCTCTTTCCCGCTTTACTTATCTTCAGTCCAAGCTTATGGTTCTTCCCTCTCCCATCAGCTTGAAGGGGCCTGATAATGTCTCTGCAATAGCAGCTACAGATCAGCCTATAGCTGCAGAAGAAGAAAAGTTGAGCTGTAGGTGAAGCCACAGAGCTGAGCTCCTATACAAATCTGTTACAAATCAGTTAGAGATAGTGGTGCATGTGTTACATATAGTGATGTGTTAGTTAGTTAGAAAGTTGTTATAACTGTACCTTAGGTTAGTTAACTAGTAACTATTAGATTAGTTAATTAGTAACTAGAGTTACATTTGTTGTATATAAAACTAACTGTATAGAAACTATTTTGTGTAATGAAAATATTAGTTTCAGATTCTCTTTAAAGCTACCATATATTTTTTTTTAAAGGATGCACCAAATAAGCTTTAACTAACGGGTTGCTTGGAAAGACTTACCGTAGTATATTTTTTTTTATCTTTTTTATAATTTTAGGGCACGTCACATCTCTATTTTTTACATATATTTTCGTAAAAAAATCAAAAAGTACACTTATTTAGCACTTCTCAAACAACCTCTTAATATATTTTAGCAGAAAACAACAACTGAAAGTTGTGTTCCAAATCTACCAATGCCCTAAAATGTGTGGAAAACAAGTTCATTATTGTTATTATTATTATAAATATTTTGGTTTTTGGCAAGTCTCAATTTTATTTTTTTACACATTTTTTTGTAAAAAATAAAAAAATTTAAAAAATCAATGAAAAATTAATTTCCAAACTTTAAAAAATCAATGAAAAATTAATTTCCAAACGAGCTCTAAATTTCTACATGATAATCACTATGGAAAAGCTGTTTCGAGTATAATGCAATAAGTACTTAAAAATAGAACTATATTTGTTTTTTTTTTCTACACTTTAATTTGCAAAAATTGACCTTGAAATTTTCAACTTCAAAAATTAAAGGCTGGTTTGGCATAGACTACATAATCCATCTTTTTATCTTTTTATCTTTTTTTCATCACCTCACCTCTCTACTTTTCTACACACATCTTTTCGTAAAAAGACAAAAAGTGCACTTTTTTAGGACAGCCCAAACCAACCCTAAGTATTTATCGATTTTAGCACTGAAAGTTATTTAATACTTTCCAATTTTATCAAACAGTACTTAAGAGTACATTTAACAAGTCTATTTAAATCTCTGAATTAAAAATTAGAACCTTTTTAAAAATTCATTTCAATTTTAAAATATGATTGCTTGCTTACCTATTATCAAACGCAATAATGCTTGAGACCACTAAAAGTGATACTCTAAAAGCATCACTAGTGATGTGGCAGTGAACGGGACCCACTGCTTGTGTCTTGTTTTTTATTTATTTATTTATTTAAAGTGCTTGCCAACTCATTAGTGGTGTTTTAGAGCACCACTTTTAGTGGGATGTATCATTACCGTTATCAAACGTATGCAACGTTCCGAAATTTTCTCAAAGTATTTGTAGTCAAGCAATTTGTGGGTTATCAAACTACCCATCTTTTTTACAGCCTACCAAACATGATCAACCATTTCATGCATTAGTTTTCTCTTCAATTTTTTTTATTTTTCATTTATACAATACCAAAAAAAAAAAAAAAGAAGAAGAAGAAGAAGACGAAGATAATCTATGAATACTTCTCTACCTAAAACCTTAATTTATGGAATTAGTTTACACGAAAAAGAATCCAAAATCATCCTCATCGAATCTAGCTAGTCAAGGATCAACTAAACTAATATTTTCCCAAATTTTATAAATACATATTTTCTTTATTTTTTTTATTTTTTTTATCAGTAAAAGTCAGTTGTTAGTAGGAAGATTTGAACTCATGACCTCCCCTTAGGACTAAGCTTGGAGGAGAATTATGGTAGCTAACTCGGTTAGGCCTAGTTGGTTTATTTTCTTTAATTCCTTGCGAGACATGATCTTTAACCTCATGTATATCTATGTTAATACTTTCTTACATAATTAATTGCCCAGATTAATATAATTATCATGATATTTGTAAATAATATCCTACTGATCAAAAAAAACCTAGTAAGTCAACAAATCTTTTAGAGCAACCCCTTTTGTATCCATTTATATAAAATTGTCAATTAATCTATGTGGTTTGGCAAGGTTCAATGTTCCAGCATTGCTAATTTATCTTATTCTTGTGCTAAAAAAATTGATGCACTATCTTCTTGACATCATTAGTTTCCTTTTTGTATTACATTAGGATCTAATTAGGCGTTAAACATCGGTCATTTTGTTACATAAATGCCTACATGCATGTATAGATATCATAAATTATGGTTTGATGGCTGCTTGGTTAAATTGTGTAGTACAAGTTACATAATATTTAATTAACATTGTTAATTTGGCAAAAATTAAGATTTTTAATTAATCTTCTTTTTCCAAGGTCAAACATCTGAGATGGTGATAGCGGTATTAGGTAACTTTTAATCCTTAAATTATAGATCCATAACCATTATGCTCTTTGCTTTTGTGCATATTAGATTGCATTCATTTCGCATTTAAAAATAATTAAATAATAAAAAATATATATGCTAGAACTTGAAGAAAACTTGTCTTCATTGGTAGCATAGAACAAAAAATTCATTTGAATTATTGATCAAAGAAGGGGTAGATGTTTTCTAAGGTTACTTATTTCATGCAGTAAACAAGCTATTTTGTAACTTTGTTCATAGATTAAAAATAAAAAAAGAAAACCAAAGAAAGAGGAAATGAATTGAGATGGAATGAAAAAATGGAATGTCTAATATAGATGGCCTAATTAAAAAATGGATAAATTACACTGGCTTCCAGTGAGATTTGAAAAAAAATACAGCATGACTTATAGTTTTGATATAATTACACTAACTTCTATTTTAGTAAAGTTAGCATGACCAAAACTAACGTAAATAGTATAAAAACACAGAGATAAATAAGATAAAATACACATTTTAATATAAAAGAGACGACGATGGCATTTTTTCATCCATATGACTAACGAATTTATGATAAAAATGGGGTCAAGTGTTATATAAATTAAAATTTTATGGGAGCCTAATGTAATTTTATCAAACTTATAGAACAAACTATATTTTCTCCAAACCCTAATGGATGTCAGTGCAATTTATCCTTAAAAGGGTAATTATTTCAATTAGAAAAGTTAAAGAAATTGTTACATCTTTTACTTCTATCAAGAAAACGGAATTATTGAAAAATCAAAATAACATATATGTCAGTGTTTCACTTTATTTTATTTTATTTTTTCCCCATCATCATGCGCATGTACATGTATTTATCTATCTTTTGATTAAATAATTTAATTATAAATTTAAATAAATTTGTATATACATATTCATCCAAAGGTTTAATTTTGCACCTCATCTCCCCTTTTAGTTTCCTTCTCAAGACTCATTTTGTTTCTTTTTTTCCTTGTTTTTTGTGTTTTACTTAGAATTTAATATGTTCATCCATCTTCTATATTAGGTTGGTTTTCCCAAGTCAAGTAATTTCCTCCAAATGGGTTTTTTATGAAGGGTTCTTTCAACAAAAAACAAAAACAAATATGAAGCATGCAGTTAAACTGTTTGATAATTGAGTCATTACTGTCAATTTCTATGATAAATAATATATATTCATCAAAATTATAAGAAAAAAAAGGTCAAATGATGATTTATTTAAAGTTTATTGTATATATCTTTTACGTATTAAGATAGGGACATGGATTTACGATCACTTTCGCATCAACATTATGAATGATCCTACAATTGTCCATTTGCCATAAACTTGTTTCTTCTCAAGCAGCCTTGACCTTGTCAGTTTATGGGTGACATAGTTGATGATGTATGGAGTCTTGATTTATAAGTTGGGAAAGTTCACTGTCACCATTAAACAAAACACCACATTAGTAGACTTTGAAATAGTTTAAATTAATTTCTTTTGCATCTATATTTGGAACAAACACACCACATTAGTAGACTTTGAAATAGTTCAAATTAGTTTCTTTTGCATCTACATTTGGGCTTTTACAGCCCCCACATGTCAACCATTCTTTTGAAGCATGGCCCCTCTCTCTCTAGGGTGTTTGGGAACAGCTACATACGCCACCTATTTTTCTTTTTCTTTTTTTGTCTTAGTAAATTTTTTTTAAATTATGTTAAAAAAATTTACTTTTCTAATTTGTCTTGTTATGTAGTCAGATTTAAAAAGAAAAAAAATATATTTCAAAAAAAATCAAATAAGGCAAAAAAATCCACTATTTTTAACTTCTTTTTGTTTTTGTTTTCTTTTTTTGAATTTTTTTATGTTTCCACTTTTTTGAATTTTTTTTTTCCAAAAAGTGATTTGAAAACTCTATTTTGAAAAAGAATCTTTGTTTGGTTTTTAAAAAAATACATCATTGCAATTTCAAGTTTCTCTCCAATTTAAGGAGAGAGACAATTTTAAAAAAATTATTACATCAAAAAATATTCTGATCTTAGTTTTATATATATATACATATATATGCTATATATGTATGAAAACATAATTTGGTATGTACCCATTTATGGGTACATATCCTATCATTAACTGTGTGAGTTTATTATGAAATTTTCACTCATGTCAACTACAGAAAACGTAAAAAAAATTCCAAATTGGCAATAAAAAATTTCTTTTGTAGAATTAAATTTTCATAAATGTTATGCAAAAAATTTATTTACAAATTCACATTAAAAAAAATCATAATTTTTGGAAATTTATTTACAAATTTGCGGAAAACGTAATTTGTTTACAAATTTATTTACAAAGTCGTAAATTTATGTTTAAATTTTTTATAAAATCATAGATTTATGTTTAAATTTACGATTTACAAAATTTTCTGAATAATATTTATGAAAATTTAATTCTATGAAAGAAATTTTTTAATGCCAATTTGGAAAAAAAAATTACGTTTCCTATAGTTGAAATGAATGGAAATTTTATGATAAAATCACACATTTAATGATAGGATATGTACCCATAAATAACTACATACCAAATTATGCTTTCATACATATATAGCATGTACATATATATATATATATATATATATAAGATGAGAGTACTTTTTCATGTGAATTTTTTTTTTAAATTATCTCTCTCCTTAAATTGGAGGGAAACTTCAATTTAAAAAGTCCTCAACATATATATATATATATATATTTAAAATTGTCTCTCTCCTTAAAATCCTCAACATATCATTTTGAAAAGTAAACTCAATTTTCGGAATAACCAAACAAATACTCTAAAATTTTCAAAAATTTGAGTTTGAAAAACTGTGTTTTAAAGAGTTGGTAAAAAGTTAACTTTTTGACTTTTTTAGCTTATTTTGTCTTTTTGTGAGTAAGTTATGTGAGAGGTGATGTGACCCAAAATTGATAAAAAGTTGAAAACTAACTTTTTACCAACTTCCCAAAAGATAGTGATTATTTTTCGATTCATCTCATCAAGCTATATTTAGAAATCTAAAAATTTATGCAAATTTTTTTTTAAAAAATCACTAAAAACGAAAATAAAAACACAAAAATAAAAAATCACTAAATAAACAAATCCCAAACACCCACGACTACATCCATTTACCATCTGAGAAGCTAGGTAACGAAGTCGAGTGACGCTAAATACACTCAAAAAAACAAAAAAAATCACTTTGTAGTTTTCAGTACATAAAAAGGGTGAATATGGAGAGAATTTTTGTCAAAGTGTATTTTAGAAGCACTCGTATATCTCTCCTTCCATTAAGATGGTATTTAGATTATCGACTTTGGTAGAGATTTAAAAAACAAAACAAAATTTAAATGAAATATAACTATATTTCACACTCATTTTTCTTTTTCCTTTCCATTTCCGAACCTCTACCCAAATTTATAATCCAAACACAACCTAAATACACTCTCAAAAACAATCCTTTCACACTCCACTAAATTCTTCAAAAACACTTTTACGTTTAGAGTCTTGCTTTTCAAAGGCTCAGAATACCAGATTTCACAAGTCTATCAAGAAATCAAAGAGAATGTTCTGATCAATTATTCATTCAAACTTGCGAGTCCATTCAAGTCTGTGATACAAACCTATTGAATAAATACATTTTCATAATTTGAAGCTCACCCACCTTGGGGCACTGTTACAAACACAACATAATACTTGTCACATCTACAATTCATTCTTTTTTTTTTTTTGCTGATATTCACAGTTTCAAATCCTCAAAATTGTGCTATCTTGCATTACATGCACAACTGTCTATCCCATTTCACCGAGTAAAAAACTAACAAAAAAATCACCAATTTGGCAAAAGAATTCAAGGTCCCAACAGATGCTGTGTGTTTCTGTGCAGTCATCTACATTTTTAGTTTTTTTTTTTTTTTTCCAGCATCAACAGTCGTCTCTGCCCGTCTTGAAAATCAATGTGACCTTTTACCGACATCATTTCCACAAGTACAATAGGGGTGGGTTGGCTGCTACGACGTCCCAATTATGGAGTAAAGTAAGGTGGATTTGGCAGCCCTATTTTGTGGATATGATATATCTGCCTGGCCTTCCGATTGCCAACTCTACCCTATTAGATGGAACACCTTCAACTATGCACCAGTAGGTCTTGGTGTAGCTTTGACACTGATACTGCTTTGGTGGGTTTTGGATGCCACGGATTATTCAAGTGACCTGTAAGGAACACCGATATACAACGGAAATATTTAGCAACATTATTGGATTAGAAAATGAAAGTGGTCATATGGGATAGTTTCTGTGTCATGCGGGTAACTGATTGACAGCTTTCTCTTATACTATGTGATGGTAACCGAGTATCAGCTCAGATCCAAACAAAATAAATGGGCTCAGATGCAAATGATAATAATAATAAAGATCTAGCTCGGTATTCATAAATCATTGCCCACCTGTATGTATATGAGAATTTTGATTTCAACATCAACAGTGATTTTTATCAAATCAAAAAGACTTTAATTTCAAAACGGCATCATGACTCATGATTTGATCAAAAAACAAGGAAAAATTCTATATGGGAACAGGGTAAACAAGATAAAAAAAGTTTCAAAATGGCATCCAATTGATAAAAATGGTTGCAAGTTTGACAAAATTCATCAAAAAAATTAAAATACCCTTGTGGGGGGAAGAGTAGAGATAGTGTAGGACAACTATCCATTGGATCGAAGAAACAACAATTGCTCCATTTGATGAATTGATACATAAACTAACATCTAGTACATAAGCCACTTAGTTAAATAAATTATTCAGAGGTCCTACACAAACAGCATCAGCTTATGACTTCTTTATTATTTTACAAGTCTGAGCCAGAATGTTTAGTATAACTTCTGCTCACGTCTTATGAGACAAAAATAACTTCACATGTGGTTTGAGATTGGCCTTTTTTTTTTCTAGTAAAAAAAATTCCTAAATTTTTTTAAAAAGCTTTACATTGATAGACAGACCAAAATAGTTAAAAATAAATAAACATTAGTCACTCTAAAAAAACAAAACCTAGCTGAGAGTCCATTTCTCACTTATTTTTCAGCACTGGATATAATATTTCTTTTTTTGGGTTTTTGTTGAAGTGGTTCTTTCTTGAATTTTGATCAATTCTATCTGTTTGTTGGTTTTCCAAGTCGAAAGTACCAGATGGATGCCTCTGTTTTAGCTATGTTTGTATGAATTTTATGCCCTATTGCAAGCTGATCTTTGCTGTGCATATAGAAGTTCTTGATGTTATTGGAACAATTTATCGTGTGAAAATTGATTTTGACAGGTTGTATATAACTGAAAATCTTACATTGATGATAACTTGTTGAATGATCCCACTGAATAAAATTCTTGACTATGCCCCTCAGACCAATGGACTGCATCAAATAAAAGACCAGATCAACCTGGACTAGAAACAAGCCAAATTAATGCATGTATTTGAGATTCTTTAGTATCAATCAATAGCTTACCATGCAAGTTAGAAATTTCAATCTGAAACAAATAAGATGATTAGAAACAAACAAAAAAGGTAATACATACCTCTAGCAAAGACAACGATTCTACTTCTACGATACATAAAGTTCTTGGGACTCCATGGGAGATGACCAATACCGCAAGAGTGATTCTACAGTTAGCCTTTGAGTTGCACTGAGCATAGAAATGAAGAATCGACAACCATCAATTTTGTATTCTTCAAGTGGATTCCTGTGCCCGAAACTTCTGACATTTACCTACATAAACACATTCCAAATAAGCCTTTTCCCACACACACACACACACACACAAAATAAAAATAAAATAAAATAACTTAAAAGAGTTGAATCCACAAAATTATGAACTATACCGCCGAACTGAGCCTGTTCATGTTGACAAGATGATCCCTCCAGAAACAATCTAGAGTTTTCACAAGAACTGCCCTCTGCATTCCACAAGAAACACAAAAAGTGAAAAATAATTTTTTTAAGTCAGTAAAATGATCACAAGTCAATTTTGGAGACTGAAAGTGTCTGTGAAAGATATTCATGTGCAAGAAGAGTTGGGGAATAAAAGAATTGATTAAAAATTATCATCTTCAAAGATAACAATGCCATTCACTTCGATGAGAGAGATGCCAAGTGGTGATGTAAATTCACCAAATACATATATATTATATCAATGGTTTTTAGGTCTAACAATTACAATAATTGAAATTTTATTATTTTCAGGTAGACCTAGAGGTATCCTGCGTGTGTTCACGGATGGTTAGGTCATACTAACAAGCAATGCCCAATCTGATCCCTATTTATCAAAAAAAGAAAAAGTAAAGAATCTGATCCATCACCTAGAGAATGCATAGGAAGGATGTTACCTCTATTTCCTTCATATATGCATCATCATACCCAGATTCTTGTACAACATCCAAATATGAAGCAATTATAAAATCTCCAAGGTACTTGCGGAGAAGATTAACAGTTGGTCGGTACTTTCCATCTCTACATTAATTGGTCCCAAAATTATAAGTTGCCGCATAAAAATTAAAAGCCAAATGAATTTCTTCATTATATTTCATTATATCCTAATATACAGCACCAAGGAATTAAGAATGCACTCACTTAGCTGAATCATCTGAGCATATGGCAAGCCAACGTTTCAATGAGGAGCTCTTCCTACGGATTCCTCTGAAGGCATTTGGAGGTGAGGGCAAGTTTGGAAGGTGAAAATTGTTAATACTTACAGAACTTAACTCATGAAGCTGTGTGAGGGATTCCCGTAAAGCTTCCTCTGTAATCGCCACAAATGAGTCTGTAGAAGATCCATTCCTTGATGATTTATATAGATCATCTAACTCAAACAATATGCAAGATTACAGAACAAAATGACAATTTACAAGCTCACCATTCAATATCTTCCCTGAAATTCCATTGAACTCCTTCAAGAGCTTTCCCAAATTCCACTTGCTTGGATGCTATAAGACAAATAAAGTGATTCATAATCAGAAAAACGTAGCCATCCATATACCATACTCTAGGCGGAAATTTCTACCTACCTTCAGTGGATCAACATTTCCAAAAATGATTTCATCTACAACAGCTTGCATGTACCTATAATTAATCTGTTAGTACATTCAAGATAATGACAGTGCTCATAATGATGTACAACAATGATTATGCTATCGAATTGAAATATGACATGGAAAATGGAACATAGCTGTCAAAAAATGAAACGACTTGAATGTATGTATGACTATAGGGGAAAAGAAGAAGGGTACAGACATAAACTTAGTCCTGTAGTTCGAATGAAGTCACACCTTGGTTCCTGCAATTTTAATATTAACAATTTTAACCTCACTTTTAGGCGATTTTAAATGTGGTCCTTCCATCTGGACTCTGGATCCGGTAGGAATCCTGACAGAAAATGACCATGTGCATGGCATGCCCCTTTTTTAGAAGGGCAAAATTGCCATTTTTACCCTATTCCTCCATTTAAGCCTGTTTCTCTCACCTTATTCATCAGTTCCTATAACATCCTAGGTGTCACCATTGCATGAAGAAATATGAAATTTTTAAAAGCATGCTTTGTTAATTCTTTGAGACATGTTATAGAAACACTTGCTTCTTTGAATAAGTTATATTTCATGCTCACTTGACATGCATTATACAAAGACTTAGAAACACGAGACAGCAAGTTTTCTTTTATGCAATGCTAGGTATGTATATATCGCTTCTATTGAAGTAAAATATATGTCAAATAAACACTTCACTAGGATAAATACCAGTATGCCAATCACACTTTTTCCGAAAGAACTCACAATGCAAGCAGATTTACTACCTGGAGAGTAATAAACTTTCATGCATAAATAGAAAACAAAGGAGCATCCATCAGTATGATAATGCATGCATACGAAGTAAATGCATCATACTTGATTGATCTACTTGAATAGGAAGCACAAATTAAATCACAAGGTAGGAAGGGACTCACAGGAATATGTGTTGTGAACAACTTTCGGAATCACCTGTTAAAATTAATTGCCTAAGGTCATAAACATGTTTTCTTTGCACCTGTCAGAAGAAAAACCAAAATTTACTCTCTTAGAACAATTTAAACCTATGAAACAATTTTAGATCTAAAGTGACATTCATTTTGCCAATCAGTTAAAATAATATTTAGATGAAATTGACAATGAATATGGAATTTGAAATTTTAATTTTAGAAGATTCATTTAAATTTGAATACGCATACTTCTAAATTGCAACAATCTCTCCTCATCCAAGTAGCGAAGCGTGTTCTTTTAAATGATTCTCCATCAAAACCTTTAAATTCGATGAATCTTTAAGGTTCACAAACAAAGTTAATTCATTAGACATGAATTAAGTGGATGTTTACGGAAAAGACAGTTCAAAGTAAGTAGTGGCTATGGTGCTGGAGGGTAGACATCTAGGGAAGTAAATAGTTCCTATGCAGTGGTTCCATGGAAGGGCAAAAGAAAAGTATGTTAAGTTTTCCCAATAATATGAGATTCAGGATTGCTGACTAGAGACAAATTAGATTTGGGCATGATGTGAATGGGTATTATCCGTGCACCATGACTTTTCCAGATTTGTGTGTCACTGACAAGAACAAGAATGCTTGGGTGGCTGACTATTTGAGGAGTTAGGGAGCTACTTTTTTGTACGGGCAATACATGATTGAAATTTGGGATAATGGATGAGTTTTTTGAAGCTCTGTACAGGGTGGGCGTGGCTCGTAGAGGAGAATAGGATGATGTGAAAAAAAATAATAAGAGATTTTATATCATATTTTCCCACAATACTGTAGGAGTGTGTGTGGACAAATCTTTCCATTGGAAGATTATTCAGAAGGTGGGGGCTACATCTAATGTGACATTTTTCGTTTGGACAACAATGTAAGGACTCTATATAAATAAATAAAAAAACAACACCCAATTAGTACACATTAATGTGTGTTTGGGAGGGGAAAGATTGGGTATAGATCTAACCTTTGGCATAGTACATAAAGCAGTTACCCTGTGACTTGAATCCATAATCTCAAGGTCACCCCTAATGTAAGGACTCTATACTTACCATTAATAATATGGGGGAAAAGGGCAGATATTACCAAATTGGTGTTGTATGTGTCAAAGAGCTGAGTCGTCCATGGATGGTGGATCCCTTTTCTATTCATTGTGAGGTAGCAGGGGAGCTATGGAGTAATCTATTTTCTATTTTTGGAGTCTGTTGTGTTATGTCATTATCAGTTCAATTGATGCTTAAATTTTAGGCAAGAGGGTTCAGAATGCAAGGGCTTAAGGAAAGTATGGATGATATCTCCTATTAAGTGTTATGTGGTGGATTTAGAGGGCATAATAGCAGCAGAACTTTGACGATGTTGCTTTGCCAATACATAGATTGAAGACTGTTTTGATGCAGACTTCCAATTTTTGGCCATCAAGGAAGTTTCATAGTAATCATCTTTTATTTTGATCAATTTTATAGAACAGCTTGTGCTTTGCATACTTTCAATGTATAGAAATTGTGCCCTTTTTTACACTTTTCGTGAATAATATATCTACTTAGAAAAAAATAAACAAGTTGTACTAAGCACTACAAATACGGTGTTTTTATTTTCAAGTACATACCTCCAGCACTTCATCGAACTCTACCAGGCTCTTTCTTATGCCAAAAAAGTATTTCTCAGCATTAATTTGCAGAGCCAAAAGCTGAAAGTTTTGTCATGTTTCAAGTTTGAAGTAAGATCACTTACAATCCAAAACAAATAAAAATAACAATATTATTGAGTTAAAAAGAAAAAAGAAAGAATACCTGCTTAACAATTGCATCACCTTCAATTGGTATATCCTTGTCATTTGTGATCTTCGATATAAGTTTCACAGCCCATTCGGTGTCAAAATTAAACTTCTGAAACATCTCATCTTGCAAGCTGTTAAATAATAAATAATTTAATTAGCCAAACCTCTAATCCCTGCATTAGCCAAGGATAGGAAAAATATGTGCAGAAGAAAAATTATAGTATACTCATCTGATAGTCATTTAGAAGTATAAAATACTTTCTAAACTTATCCACAATTAAAATTATTCTTTATTTCGAATAAGTATTAGAGAGTTTCTAGACACCAAACCAAACCAAGCCTTAAATCCCATCAAATGGGGTCGGCTACATGAATCTTCTCCACACAGCCCTATCAAAGGTTATTTCGTTAGTCAAATTAAGTAGATCCATATCTCTATTTACAACGCTAGCCAACGTTAATCTAAGCCTACCCCGTCCCCTAACACTCCCATCTACCATTACAGCATCGCATCTCTTCACTACTACTTCTGTTGGTCTCCGTTGTATGTGACCAAACCATCTCAATCGATTCTCTCTCAACTTATCTTCTATTGGTACTACTCTTACCCATTCTCGAATACACTCATTCATAATTCTGTCTTGTCTAGTCTTGCCACACATCCATCTTAGCATCCTCATCTCAGCCACACTCATCTTATCTACATGTTGTTTCTTGATTGCCCAACACTCCGTCTCATACAACATCGCTGGTCTAATAGCCGTTCTATAGAACTTACCTTATAGTCTAGTGGGTATTCGTTTATCGCATGTTATCCCAGACGCACTTCTCCACTTACACCATCCCGCTTGAATCCTACGGGCCACATCCGCATCAATCTCCTCCACTGTTGTGATAATTGACCCTAAATAACGAAAATGTTCACTCTTAGGCAGTTCCTGGTTCTCAATCTTCACTTCTTCTCTACTTTCATTGTTACTGTTACTAAATTTACACTCTATGTACTCTGTCTTAGTTCTACTTATCCGGAATCCTTTAAATTCAAGAGTTTTTCTCCAAATCTCCAACTTTGTGTTAATTCCTTCTCTAGTCTCATCTACTAGCACAATATCGTCTGCAAAAAGCATACACCATGGCACGTCATCCTGAATATTTCTCATCAACTCATCCATAACTAAAGCAAAAAGATAAAGACTTAAGGTAGATCCTTAGTATAACCTTACAGTGATAGGAAATTCATTTGTCTTTCCAACAGGCGATCTAATAGTGGTCACCACCCCTTCATACATGTTCCTAATCACATCAATATAACCTTTTATCACCCCTTTCTTCTCTAACACCCACCATATTATATCCCGGAACATTCTATCATATGCTTTCTCAAGATTGATAAACACCATATGAATGTCTCTTTTCTTTTCTCTATACTTTTCTATTACTCTCCTCAAAAGATAAATCGCCTCCATTGTTAACCTGTCAGGCATAAACCCAAATTGATTCTCTGACACCCCTGTTTATATCTCGTAATCGGCGTTCCATCACCCTCTCCCACACTTTCATTATATGGCACATTTACTTGATTCCTCTATAGTTGTTGCAATTCTGGACATTTCCTTTATTCTTATAGATTGACACTAAAATACTCTACCTCCACTCATCCGGCATGTTCCTAGTCAACAAAATCTTACTAAACCATCTAGTCAACCAAGCAGCCCCCATTTTGCCCAAACACTTCCAAGCTTCAATAGGGATATCAGCAGGTCCTAAAGCCTTATTTGATTACATTTTCTTAAGTGCAATCTCCACTTCAAAGTTCCTAATCCTGCGATAGAACCTATAGTCTTGGTTTATCGTATTACTAACTATTTCTTCCCCTATTTCTATACTTCCATGTTCCTTATTTAATAGTTTCTCAAAATAGTTCTTCCATCTTTCCTTAATCTCTTCATCCTTCACCAATACCTTAGAATCCTCACTCTTGATGCACTTAACTTGATTAAAATCTCTTATTTTCCTCTCCCGTATCTTAGCAAGTTTGTATATCCTCTTCTCTCCCTCCTTACTATCTAGTCTAGTGTGTAGGTCATCATAAGTTTTCAACTTAGCCTCTCTCACTACTTTTTTGACCTCCTTATTAGCCAATCTATAACTCTTAAGGTTTTCCTCAGTTCTATCCTTCTGCCACTTTTTAAAGCACTCTTTTTTTGCCTTAAATATCGCTTGAACCTCTTCCCTCCACCACCAAGTTTCCCGAGAGCTAGGTCCTGTCCCTTTCGACTCTCCAAGCACTTCCCTTGAGATTCTCCTCATACAATTGGTCATCGAGTTTCACATAGTGTTAGCATCATCTTCTAAGTCCCAAGCATCTTCTTTATCCCCTTTTAGGTCCCACCATCTCGTCCCACCATCCTTCCTAGCTTGGTATTGCTCTCTAAATATAAATCTAGTACCAAAATCCTATGTTGAAAGGCCAAGCTCTCTCCAGGAATCACCTTACAATCATTGCATTTTAGGCGGTCCACTTTTCTCATTAAGAAGTAATCTATTTGGTTCTTAACTGCCCCACTCTTAAAAGTTATCAAATGCTCATCCCTCTTCTTATATATAGTATTGGCCACCATCAAGCCAGAAGCCAACACAAAATCCAAGATACTCTCTCCAGCCTCATTTCTGTCACCAAAACCATATCCACCATGCACCCTTTCATAACCTAGTTTATCTATGCCTACATGGCCATTAAAATCTCCACCTATAACCAGGTTCTCTCCTACGGGTATCTCCTATAAGATCTCATCCATTTGCTCCCAAAAATTCCTCTTAGTCTGATCATCTAATCCTACTTGAGGGGCGTATACACTAATAACGTTCACTATATTCCCTCCAATAACTAGTTTAACTAACATAATCCTATCCCCTTTCCTAATGACCACCACTACATTCTCCACAAGACCCTTGGCAATTATGATTCCTACCCCATTCCTACGTCTATCCTTACTACTATAATACAGTTTAAAACTGGTATCCTCAATTTTCCTAACTTTCTCACACGTCCACTTAGTTTCCTGTACGCAAGCTATACTAACTCTCCTCCTAATCATAACATCTACCAATTACATCGTCTTACCAATTAACATTCCTATATTCTAAGTAGCTACCCTAAACCTGTAGTCTTGGACTAACTTATTTACCCGCGCTCGTCCAGAAAAATGCGGGAGCCTTTGCCTGCTTTTCACCGCACCCAAGCATCGATGCGGCGCCCCTTGCTCACTTTTCGAAACACCCAAAGGCAAGGGCAACGCATCACTTAAGGGGAACGACCTAGTGTTTAGATATCAACCCGTCTCGAAATTGAGATATAACATTTCTTGTGTAGCATTGGGGTGTAATTATTAGAATAAATGCAAGATTAATTTCCAATTCTTTGCATACTCCTTAAAGAATAAAAATTTAGCAAATAGTAAGAGTTTAGCAAGTCAAATTTGGTCCAAGTTCATGTCCACTTAACATAACCGTAATCTTTTTTATGTGAATACGCTACAAATTTGTTTGCATTAATGGCAATGCATGAATCAATTCATACCTCACCATAAACCGTGTTGATCCTGGATCCCCTTGCCTGCCTGCTCTACCACGGAGCTTTAAAAAAGCATAACTTTGAAATTAGAAATATGTCTAAAATGGAGAAACATGACCAAGACACAAAACAAATCATCTACTAAGAAGCATGAAAAGTTAAGCTTCAGATCACCAAGATACTTCAGTAGTTTGCATTAATGGCAATGCATTAACAGATGAGCATACAAGCCTTGAAGAGAGTGATAAATATTATTTAAAAGGCACAAAAAAATGGAATTCCCTTTATGTTACTAAACCTTGCAAATCCTTCTATGAGATCAAATTCAGAAGATACACATCCAAAGTAAACCACAATAGACTCGAAGAATTTCAAATCCAAAAATTGGGCAAGGAAAGTCAAAACATTGGGAAATAACCTCAGGAGGAAAACTCCATAAAGGCCTCAACAGAAATGGAAAAAAGATAACTAGGGTGTAAGTTCCAAAAATGGACTTCTGAAACATGCAAAGGATTTTTTTTCCAAATCCTGTAAGCGACATTTAAATACAGCTAGATGTCTAACATTCAGCCTACATCTCAAAACAAATTATAAGCTAGATTAAATTGCGCTTGCCAAAAAAGAATAGCAACTCCAAAACGGCTGAATTCAAATGAAATGTATTGTGATGATGATGAAGCATTCACAGATATGCGTGAACAGGTTTTCTGTCTTGAAAAAGTTCTTAGTCAAGCAAGGACCACATCAACAAATTTACAATGTAATACCAAAACACTTGCTGCAGAAATAAAGAGCATTCTATGGCACAATAACAATGAAATATATATGCATCACAAAATTAATAATCACAACAAAGCAATTAGACAGCATGGATGCTTAAAGACTTCACACATTCCATGGATGCTTAAAGACTTCACAAATTCAAAAATTTCAGTTGTTCAAAAATCAAGATACAGAATTAAGCCAGTAACTTGCATACTATTAAATCAAGCATTTGTTCCTTCTTAATTGTCAGTGTAGTTAAGTTACTCACTTGGTTATCTATTCTCCGGGACTCATGCAACGATGTCCCAATCACATGAAGGCCCCCAAGCCTTTTCACTTCCAACCCTTCACTAAAACAGTGTTTTTCACAATCTTTTAGAACTGAGAGATAAGCCAGCCCTATCGAAGGACCAAGTGGGTAACTCTCAGACTGTTCATTAACAAGCTTCTCAAGCTCTTGCAATTCTGTTGACTGACCCATCTCCACAGACTCTGAAATAATCGATTTTGCTTCCTGATATGTCCAGCTCTTACCCTCACTTTTGCATACATATTTAGCTACATAATTTGTTTGAAATGAAGTTCTCATTAAATAAATAAATAAAAAAAACTAAAGAAAATTTTAAATAAATAAACAGAACAAAGGGACATGTAAAACAAAAATGATTTCAAGAATAGATCGTATTGGAAACTTTTTATTAACAGATGTGACTCAAGAGTGTGATTACTGACCCATCAGTGCCATCTTAGCTAGCAAACCTAGTGATGATGGTCCCACCTTTATCTTTGATAACACCTGCGCCGAAAGATTGGTAAGGAAACTGAAAATATCTCTTTAGCAGCAAAGAGTGACCACAGGTGAGAGTCACCTTTTGTGAAATTGGCTCACCATCAACTTCAAAATCTGGAGCTTCTTTGGTCAAAAATGAAAGCAGACTGTCCTCAATAATTTCCTTTGCAAGCATCTTAGAAAAGGATAAAAGGCCATGTATGTATTAGAAGCAAATAACTATTTAACTTCTCATCATTGAAGGAATATTACAAACATGGAAATGTAAAATTATAGGAAAAATGTGAATATTTTGGATAAAACAACACATGATGCAATACGCCCAAAATTGCCTTAATGCACAAATATAACCCATTTTCTCATTGGAGGATGGACTATGGCATGAAGATAAGATTGTTCATAACATTAATCCACCAACCCTTGGGTTTCCTCCCAGGATAATGTCCGTGCCCCTGCCAGCCATATTTGTGGAAATGGTGATGGCATATTTTCGCCCTGCTTGGGCAACAGTTTCAGCCTCCCTAGCAGCATACTGAGGAGGAAATAACAAGAGCAAAATGATTTAAAAAAATACAGAAACATTTACCATATACCAACCAAACAGTTCTAACCGAAATGATAAACTATGCATCCAAATAAGGTTCTTTGCAAGATGATGTGTAACAAACCTTGGGTCGAGCATTGAGAACATTGTGAGGGATTTTCTGTTCTCTCAGCAGAGAAGACAAATATTCAGAATTTTCAACACTGCATCAAGAAAAAAGAGAGTATCGTACTTATAAATCTGATTGCTTTTGGTCATTCTGAAAATGCAATAAATAAAAATTATTAAATCGCCCGTGTATAGTCAAATGAATGAAATATGGAGATTGATGAACAACTCAAATTATAAGCTACAGATAAGCATCCTACAGTAGCTTAATAAGCTATAGGCTAATGTCCAAGCACAGAAATCCAGCAATATGACAAGTACAACATGAAAGTCTTTCTTCACATAATTATGTAACAATATATCTTATTATTGGCAACGTAATGCCTACATGTACTTTAGAATTAAGACATCCCAAAACTAATCATGTTGGTCTCTTACAAATTAACCAACTGGTAACAGAGGGGAGAGCTAGTCCAAATTGTTGAGGTGAAGGATTGTATGAAGTAATTGCTTGACTTGTCGGAGAACCTTTATCCGTATTTATCAAAATTAGCATGGCAACAAATTACAAACTCCAACCCCAGAAAGAACAAAGTTGCTTAATACTAATTTGCATGCACCAGTTTTAGAACATGAGTTATGTAGAACTTAGTCCAAACTATTCAGAAATACCATGATACTAGTCTAAGAGAAGTCATACAAATTAACAATCATTGCATGGAAAAAGTGTTGCTTAGTCAGGATGATGCAACCTTCGGGATTGATACACATCCCTTCCAATTAATGAAAGCTAATGCATCCACAGATAAAGAGACAAGTTGACCTGACGAAACCAAGAAACAGAGACACAAAATGGGGGCTTGGAGATCCTTCTACCCTCTTTCTGAACTTAAAAGAGCCATTTATGGTATCGTACTTCCAGATGCGGAATGAACAATTGTTACTTCAACAAAGCATTAGTTTTCTTACTTCCCCACGAAGGCTAGAAACTAAATCGACTAGGTAGTGGATCCTTTAGCTGTGACTCATACCAAAATGTTTGTGCCCTTTCTCCTTTCCAACTTTTGAATTTTGTCCCTCTGATCTGATTGTAAAATGGACAGAGCTATAAAGACAGCTGCTTAGTAGGCATTTTCCCATCTGCTGATAATGTGAGACATGTACAGAATATTCTGTGTGATTGTGTAATTAAACAATACAAGTGAAAATGGCATGCTATATTAAAAACTATGAAAGGAAGTGGACTTGCAGAAACACGTCCAAACTAATATAAAATACAAAAAACAACAACGCCCAATTAGTACACATTAATGTGTGTTTGGGAGGGAAAAAATTGGGTACACTTCCAAACTGATATAAAATACAAAATATAAAAAATTGAACATATACACAAACACTCACTTTCTCTGAAATGTTGGAAATGACGATAAGGCAGCTGATCAAACCAATCATGAAACCCAGTGAAGGTCATGAGGCAAGTAGTCAAATTTAAAAGAGAAAGGCAGAAAAATTACCTAGTGGTACCAACTAAAACAGGACGACCTTGTCTAAACATACTCTCAACTTCTTCACGAACATGTTCCCATTTACCTCGTGCAGTCTAAGTCAGCACAGAACCAAAAGTACGTGTCAGATCAAAAGAAGAACAAATACTATAGGAAGGTAGAAATATTAATTATAATGGCCTTCAAATACTGCTCTTCTACCGCAAAAGCTTGGATAGGTAAATCCTTGCGAATATTTGGCAGATTTGTTGGCACTTCAATAACTGGAATCTGGAACATTTTCAAGAACTCTTTCTCCTGCAACAATGAGATGGGAACATTTTTGCAAACTAATTGTGTTAGAAAGTGATCATTTAGCAAAAATGTTCTTTAAAATATTTAAACACCATCTCAGAATCCACAAAGAAGTCCATACTTCAGTTTTTGCAGTCCCAGTCATCCCTGACAGCTTCGGATAGAGCTTAAATAGTGATTGATATGTGATTTGTGCCACAACAACTGAATCAGCCTAACAAGTGTAAGGATATAGCTTTGAGTACAATAAGCAAGAAAGTTTTGATGTAAAAGAAAAACTCTGTAAAGATTGAAACCTCAAGAGATACCTCAATTTTGACACCTTCTTTGGCCTCTACAGCTTGATGAATCCCCTCAGACCATCTCCTTTTCTCTTCAACTCTCCCTGTCAACTGCAGAAATGTTTTGGGGTCATTATTTTATAAAATTATTCATTTTTTTCATTTTTGATATACCCATAGTTGTTTTTTTTTAATCACAAATTGAAATCTAAGTTCATTAAACCTGCAAAACAAGGTTATACCAGCCTCTTCATCAGCATCAGCATCATTGTAATTTTTTACCAAGCTTATTTTAATTGCTTGTTCAAGCAAAAATGTTCCTATATTTGACAAGAAATAATAAACTAAAACATAGCACTTTAGATAGCAAGTGTGTTTAAGCAAGGATTGAGGATCCTGCAACAAACTAAACGTCAACTTGCAAAATATACCTAAAAATTACTTAAATTTATATGATGTGCCAACAATGTTCACGTACCAATTCCAGTTGAACACCACCTAGCTCAAGCTCAGCTTATTATCGAAACAAACTTCCGAGTTGCAATCGAAATTGACTCAACTAAATTAATGAACAAGCTTAAGCAAGCTTCAACCCAGCAAAACTCAAGCTGCTCGCAAGCAGCTCAGTTCCTTTAACAGCCCTAACTGGAGATTGTTCCTAATCACTAAGGTCCAAGGCTTAAGGCACCGCATACACCAACCTCAGCCATGCCCAAAAACCCACAGAACAAGATTAAGAGTATAGAATAGAGGGTGACGCAGGTGGAGACAAATGAGTGTCTGAATAGATGACATGTCACCACATGAGACTAAAATGGCGGCACAAGGGTGTGAAATGGAGACATCATGATGTTAATGCAGCATGCCACATGGAGAGTGGGACCCATGTAGTCAAAGGATGTTTCAACCATCTTTGACCAGTTGATTTATTGCCAGCCAACTAGAGTAAAATAATTTCCCTGCATAATTAATATAACTTCCATGTAAAAGTAGTGGTCTGGTTATCAAGTCCGCAATCTAGAATGTAAGCTCCTTTGGACAGCAATAAAACACCAGCCTTTCTGATACTATTTGTTTCTTTATCCAACTCTCTGACCATGATTTTGATATTATATTTGAGCTGCAATTATGATCCACAAGGAAAGATTCTAGTGATAGGAGGGGCAGAATTTATATACAGACTCACGGGAGTCCCTAAGTGCTCAGGCATTGAATCAATATTAGATTGGACGGGAAATTGGCTTTTTTTTTATAGAAAAAGTGCAAAAAGAAATTCTTTTTTTTTCAAAAAACCCCTAATCAGGTAAAGAATATAATAGATTGCCTCCCAACTGTTTCAAAGAGACAATAGGGAGACCGTATAAATTAGATCAAATGGGAAATAGAGGTATGGAATAGATAGTGATCTACCTTTTTCTGCATTCACTCACACTGAATTTCCCATGCCCTTCAAAATATCCACTATTGAAGAGAATCCACAAAAATGAAATCCATTACTCCCTTTCTTTAATAGCTTGATATACATTGTTGGACCCATTTCCTAGCAGCTTAGGCATTTGAGAAAATTGTTAACTTAATATAGTATCAAAGCTCTGGTTAAGAGAGGTCTTGGGTTCAAGTCTCTCCATTAGTATTTTGTATTATGTCCCCATTTGGTTTCTTCTTCTCTGTTTAGTTGATTGTTTCTCTTTTTGTTTGGTTCTTTGTTTGCCTCTCCATGTGCAAGACGAGGTTGCACATGAGGGAGGGTGTTAGGTAGCTTGATATACATTGTTGGTCCCATATCCTAACACTTTAGGTTTTTGAGAAAATTGGTAACGAAACACCTTTTACACATTGAAACTAAGATTCCCTTTTGAGTAACCAATCGTATTAGTCATGATTGAAACCTGACTAGGCAAAAACCCATAGGGCAAAGACTATCCTTTTCCAATACCATTCCTCCATTACCATGAAATAATCAGTGACACACAGGGTACAGCTATGAGAGCTTCACAATCTGGTAGGAAGATTGCTTTGTTCAAATTAACTGAACTCCCAAAGATGATGATCAAGGCTTTGAAATCTCAGAGGGATAGGGGTTCTTTGGGCAGTCTAAGAGGGGATTCGAGTAATATGAAGTGTTGAAGCCTGCTGAATAGGGAACAGTTTCATAGAGATGAGGGTGTCTGGTTTGAGAGGAAAGGACATGATAAGCATAGCAGAGTCTGATTTTGAAGAAAGATAGGCTGGTTTTGCAAGGGTGTTGAGGGATTTTGATCTGGGCGTGAGTAGCCAAGAAAGAAGAGTTAAAGACATAAAGAGTCAAATGATATTGTTTCTGCAAGAGGTGAAAATATAGCAGTGGCCAAACGCAACGGTGGATCCATAAATTTTGCAATGAGGGGGCCAATATATATTTATATAGATTTTAAAGGGGCCAAAGTAAAATTACATAAATTTTGAGGTGGTCTTCACCTCTGCTAAAAGTGTGGTGGCTTATTTGGGTCGATGTTTAGTGGGTCGTCTGGGCAACACTTCCTTCTAACTTTCTTCATATTAACAAAACATACTTTGTTTAAACAGAAAATATTAGCCATTGTCAAGTAAATGCTACTCTGACAATGTTTTGCAGAATGGAAAGTAAAATCACACATGAATATACAGATGCAAATACAAAGCAATAAAGTAATACATGATTAAAGCAATAGGGAAGTGATAACAACATAAAATGCACATAATACCTCATTGATAATGAGAGCCTTCCCATTTCTAACAATATATTGGACATCCCGCCGATAGAACTCTTTAGCCTTCAAAGCAGTCATAACAAATCTGCAATATTTCAATGCCAACTACAAAGTTGAAAATTTGAAGAAGGAAGAATAGTGTCTAAAAACTATATTGACTTAATCCACTTAACCTGTCTATGGATGGTCAACCGAACAAATTAAGTTTAAGAGTAGTTTGAGATAGCCCAAACGATAGAGACAAAAACAATAATGAGGAGGAGGAGGAGTTTTAAGTAACACAGCCCACCTCAACATTTCCAATTTCCTGTATTTTCATAATCGTAGTGCCCCTAGTAATTCTCGTTTTTTTTAGTTACCTTCTTAATAGAAGGAACATTATATATATATATATGAAAGAAAACTGCAGCATAAATGTTGACCAGCTTCATCACTTCTGTCACCAGACTCACCACTAAAAATAGTATTGCTAAATGACAACAATAGCAGGGAAAGCCATATTCACCTAGCCCAAGGATCATTTTCATCCCACAGATCATGTGTTTCTAGAGCCATCTCAGCCAGTGCAATCCCTTCTTCAGTCAACTCCACTGAATTATCCTTGAGCTCCACAGTGTAATGCTATTAACATAATTGACAAATTAAAGCAGATTAGTCTCGTTACATAAAATAATGTTTAACAGAAAAACTGTGCAATAGATTACAGAACAGTTGAAACAACAGAATGTAAAATGAAGAAAATTGCACTCACAAGGTCCCGTACAAGCAGCTCAGCAACTTTTGCAGCAACTGGATATCGTGCAGCATCTTTACTTGCCTTTTATATGGTAGGAAAAGTCACAATAGCATCCAAACAGATATCACTAGTTGTTCAAAAAAATTGCAAATTACCTCGCCACTTATCAATAGAGGATTTCTCCCTTCATCAATGAGGACTGAATCAACTTCATCAACTATTGCAAAATTAAATGGCTTGGGCCTGTTGTTTGCCACACTAGTTAGTTCAAATAAACAACTACATGGACAAACTCCACAGGGTTCAAAATAGTTCAATGTAAGACTAAATACAAAATTCGCAAAAGATTTGAAGATTTACCATCTCATCACAAGTTGTTCGCTGCTTCCAGAAAGATTATCTCGGAGATAATCAAAACCGAGTTCCTTAGGCAATTAACACAACAGAAAGAAACAAAACAGGAGATGCGGTGTTGATGAGTTAACAACAACCACACAAGTGAACGTCAACAAAGCTGCCAAGCAAGTATCACCTATGAAGCATGGACACCTCTCCGGAGGTCGCGTACAGGAGTCAGACACGTGTTGGATATGGACACATGCCGAAAAAGCTCAGGACACGTGTCGGACATGTAGGGACACTTTGTACACGCTTTGGACATGTTGGAACACGCTAAGGACATGCAAGTGACATGCTAGGGACACACTAAGTGCTATTTTTTTCAAAAAAAACTATAATTTTTAAATTTTTTTTTTTTTAAACTAAAATAGCATACTTAGATAAATTTGCTAAAATTAAATATTTGACATAAAATACATATTAAATATTTAAAAATATACATATGATAAAAATATAAAGATATATGTTTTGAACGTGCCCCCAACGTGTTGTGTCTTGCATTTTTTGAAAATTTACATGTCCACGTGTCCATGTCGCGTCACGTGTCTGTGTCCGTGCCTCTTAAAGTATCACAAATCCAATTGCAAATACTAGCATCAAAAAATCAACCAGGGGGAAATTACAACATGACATTGAATCCGACTTACCGAATTATTGGTGTAAGTAATATCGCATTTGTAGTTAAATCTCCTTTCTTCAGCTTTCATCCCCCTCTAAAAGTTGAAGAGTCAAAGATTGAGGCTATAAAAAAGATGCAATACTAAAATTTGTTTAATTAGTAATGACACTACGTGAAGTCAGCCTCAGGACCTCATGTCCCAAAATTACATCATTAGAAAGAAAGTTCTAATCTAGGGTTGTCAATGGATCAGATCCAGATCCGGTTTTGACCTGATTTGGTATGATTTTGTGGCAAATCATGATCCATCCTTTGAAATGTAAATCCAATTATAATCTGATTGAACTCAATTCTATGAAGATTTGATCCAACAAATATGCTATTTTGATTTTTTTTAAACATTATACAAGTAACATTGAAATATGTATCAAGACCAAAGTTTTAAAAGGCATTCCTAAGGCTTGCCTCAATGCTCGCCTCACCTCAAGGCTAAGGTAAAATGCATCAAGGCCTTGATTTTTAGGATTTACTCCCCAAAGGCTTACGCATAATAGCTTGAAACACACGCCTTAGGTGCGCCTTGTATGCCTTTTACACATAAGCATATGAGAAGTATGCATATGAAGAGGTTACCTTAGGCTTTTATTAAACTTAGTAGGTGTTTGGGAAATTGCTATTTTAATAGGCTATTTTAGTAGGTTAAAATTTTTGTGTTTGGGAAGATAATTGGATTTTTTTGTAGTTGGATGTAATGTTTGTGAGAAAAAAAGTGAAATGATTATGGGTTTGATGTGACATTTTATCTAAATAGCTATTTTAGCCTATTTTGTCTTTTTGTGAATTTTAGCCTGAATTAGGCTAAAATCTCACTTCCCAAACACCCCTTTAATTTAGTAGATTGTTTAAACATAAAAAAGTAAAAAATAAAAAGAACTCCATTTTGCAACTGTATTCTAAAAAAAAAAAAAAAAGTAAATGACCAATCAAGAAAAAACACAGTTAATTCTCAAGTGAGAAGCTCGATTACTAAAACTAAATTTTAATTTTTGCAATGAAATATTTAACGACTTAAGGAGAAAAGTGTTTACACTTTTACATTTATTTATTTTTACTATTTTAAAATATTTAAATTATTCACTAAATATTAAAATTCAAAATTCAAAATGTTTACGCCTCACCTCATGAGGGGTAAAATGCCTCGAGTTACGCATTTGACTTTAAAAACTTTGATCAAGACCTTAATTTCAATAGGGCAAAATTCATTTTATTCCCTGTGATTTGAGGCTAGAGCACTTTACCTCCTTATGATTCAAATATAGCAAGAAAGCCCCCCATGTGGTTTGGACCAAAGTGCAATTATTAACACCGTTAACTATATATGTAAAATGACTGTAATACCTTCAAATTCTATACCTTTTTTGTTATTTTCTTTCTCTCATCTCTCATACACATAATTTATAATGTCTAATGTCTAACATTAATTCAATTAAATCACAATTACTTATAAATTCTTAATTATTTATTGTAATTCTTAACTTTTTTTATCTAATTTTAATTTAATTATGTTTCAAAACTCAATTAATCTTAAATTCTTAATTATTTACTATAATTCCTAACATGTTAATCTAATTTTAATTTAATTATATTTTAAATTAATTCTTAATTATTATTTATTATATATTTTTATTTAATTATATTTTATATTTTAGATCAATCCTTAATTATATTATATTTAATTTAATTAACATTTTAATCTAATTTAAGGTTTGGAGAACATAAGGGTAAAATTGTCTTTTTGTTGTATTAATTTTACTTTAGTTTTCAGAAAACCAAATTCATTCTCCAAAATAGTATGTGTGATACACCTTCCGTTAGTTTGAATGGAAAACAATGACACTTTGAACCATAAAGGGTAAAGTGCTCCAGTCCCAAACCACGAGAGATAAAATGAATTTAACCCATTTCAATATTTGTCTCAGATTTGGATCGAAGTCAGATTTGGATCGAAGTCAGATTTGCAGATACTTCATTAGAAAACCAAACTTGGTCATAATTATATAGGATCAATCGAATTCGGATTCAAAATCCAATGTCAGTATATGCATATATGTGTTGCTCTATGTGTTTCTAATCCAACCTGTTGACAACCCTATTCTAGTCCAACAAAAGCGCCCAGAGGCAGGAGAGGGAGGGAGAACATAATTTGCAATTTTCAGTTAAGACCCACAGAAAATTACTTGGATAAGACCCACGGAAAGACCTAGGAAACGATGAACACGACCCATCCACTCAGCATCTCGTTGAGCTAGGTAATCATTAACAGTTACCACTGTAAAAGGAAAAAAATAAATCAGCAAACACAATCGCAGGATTAAACAATAAATGGCATCCTTCGTTACAACATGCCTCAAAGTAATACATGATAAACAAAACATCTTTACATCAAAAGGGAAAACCCGTGAATGGGCTAAGTGGACAAAAAACAAGGCAAAACACAATTCAAACACCAAAGAGTAAAGAAAAAATCAACAATGGATCAACAATTCGCACTTCCAAGAAACATGTTACATGTTAAAACATATGAAACATGTTACAAGGTTAAAAAATAAATAATAAAAAAAAAACTTGAGATCTAATGATAAAAGAAAAATAATGTAGATTTATAGTTACTAATTCCTCCTTTAGACTTTGGGAATTAATATTAAGTTACATTTTTTTATTATATTTGAGTGAAATATTCATATATGTGGGACATAACAAATATATAAAACTATATATTTTGCATATGTAACCCACATATCATGTCTTGCATTTTTTTAGAATTGTCATTGTTATAATAGTCATATGTTATTATGCTATTATTTTATGGTACTATTACTGCTGGAGTAGGGTTAGAGAGGATACTATGGTCATATTGTAATATTACTGCTGGAGTAGGGTTGATTTTCACAACTCTAAACCAATTAATCAAACCATCTTCTCTTCTCTCTCTCTTCCTCTCTAACCCTAACCCTAATATTCAACTTGTGCATTCTAACTTGGTATCAGAGCAGCGTTCCTGCCTTCTTGAGTGTTCATCAGAATCTAGAGATCATTGTGAGGTGACAGCAATGTGCTGATGTCATCATTCATACGATGACATCAGCGTGACATCATCACCCGTACGGACAAGTTGGGCTCTCAAGGATAGATTCTTCCTTCTAAGTTCAATGGTGATTTTTGTGGAATTTTTTGGAGCCATTTGATGTAAGTTTTGCATTTTTGAATGATTTTCGAATATTTTTGGTGAAAAATCGAAAATGCTGTTTCTACTCTACTTGTGCGAGTTCTACCTAGTGGGCTCATCTCTATAGGGGCTGAAAATCATCAAGGGGGTCTTCCTTGAGGTTTGTTTTGAGATTTGGTACTGTTTTGTTGGATTTTTGGTACTTTTTTGCCTCCTTCCCTGTTCGGCATCTCTGGGTTTGGTCACAAACTTCTCTGTTTGGTGTTTTCTACTGTTATTTGGCTGCTTTGGCTGTGTTATTTGGCTGTTTTCTGCTGGTTTGGTCACTAACTTCTCTTACTTTAGTTGTGTTGCTATCATAGGTTTTATCTCTTACTTTGGCTGTGTTCCTGTTCCAATTTTTTTTTTTTTTTTTTTGGGCTGCTGTGTGTTTTCCATGGCAAAAACCAAACCTCCTGTGGTTAAAGATGATGAGTTGCCTAAAGTCTATTACTACCAAGAAACTTAATGGCTTAAATTACCTGGCTTGGGCTCATGCCGTTAAAATCTTTTTGCAGGGGTAAGAAAAAATCCCGTTTTCTTACTGAACTTCCTCCTGCTATTGATGGGATGGCTCTGGCATAGTGAGGACTCTTGTGTTATGGGATGACTAGTGTGGAATTTTGTGGAACTTCCTCCTGCTATTGTGGAATTTTGTGTAGTGAGGACTCGTGTTATGGGATGGCTCTAGCATAGCTTGGAACCTCATGTTGCTACTACTGTGGAATTTTGTGACACCTCGAAGGAATTTGGGACTCCCTTGTTAAGTCATTTTCAAATCAAAGTAGTCTCTCCCGGGTCTATGAGTTATATGAGCAAATTTTTGCTACTCGACAATCTGGCCATTCTCTTTCGGATTATTACAGTGGCCTTAAGAATTTGTGAGATCAGTTATTACAACATAGACCTTTTACTACTGATTTAGCATAACAAAAGCGGAATTGGGAGGAGTTTATGATGGCCTCTTTACTTGTGGGCTTAGATTCTGATTTACAGGATTTCAAAGATCAAATCCTTGCTAGTGAGACGTTACCTTCTGTTACTAATGCCCAAGGTTCTAAAAAGCAGTTGCGGTCGCCGTAACAGTGGCGGTGATGCATTTGCAGTTGCGGCGCGTAAAGGTCGTAGCGTAACGGTTGCGGTAACCGGAACCGTCAAAAACTTACTGATACACATATTTTTTTTCCATGATCATATTTATTAGGTTTAAAATAATTATTAATCAATTTTTGTAAATTTTTAAGTATGATCCAATATATTTCATATTCTTAAATCACCATAAACTGAGTTTTTTACATTTTATTTTAATAATTAATGACTTTATATTATACAAAAAATCAATCACTAACCATAATATATAAGATAAACAATGACAGAAGTAAGTGAATAAATAAGAGCCTAAATATATATATATATACATATTTTAACCAAACCAAATAGATGATGACCACACTTATTATTATTATTATTATTATTATTATTATTATTTTCAAATAATATATAGGTAGACACACAAACAAAATGGTTGAGTGATAGCAGCTGAATAGAATAGCATAGGTCTTACAGCTTTAACAAATCAATAACATGTTCTTCATCTTCCCTCTTTTCTCTCTCTATCTTTGGCTCCTCCATCTTCCCTCTTCTCTCTATCCCTCTTCCCTTATTTTTAGCTTTTTTTTTTTGTGTTTTTTCGAAAGAAGCAATTCGGAACTATTACGTAACGGTACGCAACAGGCCGTTATGGCACCGTTACAACCGCTATGGCAGCCGTTGCGGCCGACACACCTGTGAATCTCAATCAAACTGCAAAAGCTGCTGTAACGGGTGGCGGTAACCACCACAACCGTTACGTAACGATGTTACCTAACGGTTGCGGCCGCTTTTTAAAACCTTGCTAATGTCTATTCTCGGCCATTGCACTATTCTTTGGGACAGGGTTCACCTTCATCTGGTTCCGCTTCTCAAACTTTAGCCTCTTCTACATTGATCTCTAGTAGTGGCGACTGTGGGTCCCGTGGAAGTTTTCAAGGCCACTCTAGTCATGGTGGCTCGCATACTGGTTTTTGCGGTTTTCGCGGTGGTCGTTCTTCTCATGGTTCTCATCGTGGTGGTGGGCATGGACATGGTTCTGCATCCCGTGGTGATCGGAAGTGTACTCAGTATGGTTCCTTGGGTCATTCTGAGTGTTGGCGAAAGTATGGTAAACCTTATCATATAAATCAGGTTATGAATGCTCCATCCTCTCAGTCAACACATTTTCCCTCTGGCACATTTGCTTTCCCAGTTGATTCTCATGACGCACTCACTACTCAAATTAGCGAGCTTACTGAGCTAGTCCAGTCTCTTCATACTGCTATCCCTTCATCCTCCACAGCTACAATGGTTGGTTCAGGTAATCTTGCCTATGTGGCTCAATCTCCCCAACCTTGGCTCATAGACTCTAATGCTAGTTCCTATATCTTCGATAATTCATCTCTTTTCCATACTCTTCATCTTGTTACATATAATATTATACTAGTTGATGGATCCTCCCGACCTATTAATGGCAAAGGTATTCTTCAACCCACTCCATCTCTCTCCTTAACCTCTAGTCTTTATGTTCCTACTTTTTCATTTAATTTACTTTCTGCTAGTCAATTGATTGAAGCTCTTCACTATTCCATAACATTTTCTCCCATTTCGTGTGTTTTGCAGGACCCCCAGACCAAGAGATGATTGGTTCGGGCGTGAGAAGGATGGCTTATATTTTTCGGACACTGATAACCCATCTTGTTCTACTTCTATCGTTTTGAGTGCTACCGTGTCTCCTCTGCAATGGCATTTTCACTTGGGTCATCCGTCTTTAACCAAGCTTAAGGTAGCCATTCCTGGCTTGTCTAAACTTGAGTGTGATGCTTGTCAACTTGGCAAACACCACCGTAGTTCCTTTCCTAGTCGTAGTGTTAGTCGTGTGTCCGCGTCTTTTGATGTAATCCATACAGACATATGGGGTCCATCTCAGACTCCCACTGTTAATGACTTTCTTTATCTTGTTATTTTTTTAAATGATTACTCTCGGATGACTTGGTTATTTTTACCAAAGCAGCGGTCTAAATTACCCCAAATAATTTCTAAGTTTTATAATGAAATCTTTACTCAATTTGGGAAATGTATTAAAATATTCCGGTCTGATAATGTCTTAGAATATATGCAGTCTACTATAGATCTTTTTGTGCTAATTGTGGTATTATTCATCAGACTAGTTGTGTTCAAACATCACCCCAAAATGGTGTTGCTAAGCAGAAACACCATCATTTGTTAGATGTTGCTCGCACATTGTTGTTTAACATGGACGTTCCCAAACAGTTTTGGGGTGATGTTGTGCTCACTGCTTGCTCTCTTATTAACTCCATGCCCTCGGTTGTGTTACAAAACCAGTCTCCCTTCTCTCAGTTATACCCTGATTGTTCCCGTTTCCTCTTTCTCCCCGTATTTTTGGTTGTGTGGCTTTTGTCCATGTCCTTGATCCGGGCCTGGATAAGTTATCTCCTCATGCTCGTATGTGTTTTTTAGGTTATTCTCATACTCAAAAAGGTTACCGGTGTTATCACCCTAAGTCGCGTCAATTCTTTATCAGTGCTAATGTAACCTCTTTTGAGTCCACCCCATTTTTTTCTTCATATGGTCAACAGTTGTCAATCGATCTTATATCTTGTCGTAAGGGGGAGCCAACTTCTTCCACACCTTCTTTTCCAATGCCTTATGTCTCCTCATCCTCTATTTCACCCTCCACCAGTGTAGATCCCCCTTCTTCACCTCCATCGCCTCTCCAAGTTTATTAGCGGCCCCAAAATCCTCGCCTTATTTCTTATGGCCCGAACAGTTCATCTTCTTTGTCAGAGGCTCATGGCCCTCCTACCATTCTGGACTCTGATGATCTTCCCATTGCTTTGCACCGAAGTAAACGTGCTTACACCCAACATCCCTTTGCCCATTTTGTTTCTTATAATCGTCTTCCCACTAGTCTTCACTCTTATGCTTGTAGCTTATCTTGTGTTTCCGTTCCATCTTCCTATGAGCAGGCTATGTCCATGTCGGATTGGAAACATGCTATGGATGAGGAAATGAGTGATCTTCATCAGAATCAAACTTGGGAACTTACTTCATTGCCCTATGGGAAACCTAGTGTCGGTTGTCGTTAGATTTATACTGTCAAGTATCTTCCTGATGGTACTGTTGAGCGGCTTAAGGCCCACTTAGTGGCCAAAGGCTACACACAAACTTATGGTGTTGATTATCTGGAGACCTTCTCCCCTGTGGCTTGCCTTAACTCTGTTCGGATTCTCCTCTCTATTGCCATTAGTCAGTCTTAGCCTTGATATCAACTTGATATAAAGAATGTCTTTCTTCATAGCGATCTCCAAGAGGAGGTCTATATGGATCAGCCGCCTGGCTATGTTGTTCCCGGAAGTGAGCATATGGTATGTCAATTGCGGAAGGCCTTGTATGGTCTCAAGCAATCTCCACGTGCTTGGTTTGATCGCTTCAGTGCAGTTGTGCATTCGTATGGGTTCCACCGTTCCACTTCTGATCATTTGGTTTTTGTTCACCACTTGTATATTGGGAGTATTGTTCTCATTTTCTATGTGGATGACATCTTCATTTCTGGCAGTGACTCCCCCAGTATTGCTAATTTAAAATGGTCTTTAGGTCAGCACTTTCACACCAAGGACTTGGGTCATCTTCACTATTTTCTTGGGATGGAGGTTGCTCGGTCTTCTCGGGGGTTGTTTCTTTCGCAACACAAGTATGTGCTTGATCTTCTCTCTGAGACTAGCCTCTTAGGTACTCATCTGAGTGATACTCCCATGGACTCCTGTGTTAAATTGGATGGTGATACTGGGGACTTATTTCCTGATATTGGCCGTTATTGTCGTTTAGTTAGGAAATTGATTTATCTCACTGTCACTCGTCCTGATATTACATATGCTGTCAGTGTGGTTAGTCAGTTTATGCATGCTTCTCGTAACCCTCATTTTGAGCTGTTTGTCGTATCTTGCGTTATCTAAAGAGTGCCCCAAGTCGTGGTCTACTTTATCGTCCATCTTCTTCCTTGTCTATCACTGGTTGTAGTGATGCTGATTAAGCTGGCAGTCAGACTAATCGATGTTCTACCACGGACTATTGCACCTTCGTTGGCAGTAATCTTGTTGCTTGGCGTAACAAGAAGCAAACAGTTGTTGCTTGTTCGAGTGCCGAGGTTGAGTACCGTGCCATGGCCTATATCGCTTCTGAGATATTGTGAGTTCAATCTCTTCTACAGAATTTTGGTATTCTTGTTCCCACTCCTATGAGTATGTGTTTTGATAATCAGGCTGCTATCTTTATTGCCAATAATCCAGTAATTCATGAACGTACGAAGCATATTGAAGTTGATTGTTATTTTATTCGTGACCTCTTACTGAGAAAGCAACTTGTGACTCTTTTTGTTCGTTCTAAAGATCAATTGAGTGATATCCTCACCAAACCCTTGGCTCGGTCTTCCTTTCATCACTTATCTACCAAGCTGGGCATGTTTAATCTCTATGCTCCAGCTTGAGGGAGAGTGTTAAAATAGTTATATGTTATTATGTTATTATTTTATTAGTTCAGGGTACTATGGTCATATTTTAATATGTCTTCATAGAAATATATACTGTTGGAGTAGGGTTGATTTTCACAACTCTAAACCAATTAGTCAAACCATCTTCTCCTCTCTCCCTTCCTCTCTAACCCTAACCCTAATATTTAACTTGTGCATTCTAACTGTCATGTTAGTGTA
Source organism: Camellia sinensis (assembly GCF_055761805.1). Classification (NCBI taxonomy): domain Eukaryota; kingdom Viridiplantae; phylum Streptophyta; class Magnoliopsida; order Ericales; family Theaceae; genus Camellia; species Camellia sinensis. The sequence goes on from NC_138963.1 coordinate 151,458,077, forward strand.
TTTGTGTCGGGTTGTGTGTCCATGCTTCCTAGGTTGCTACAAAGGCCTTCTTTTCAGTCTTCGATTTTGTGTAATTTGCGTGACCCTCCAGCTGCCGCTGTAATATAAATTATTTACTTATGACATATATGCATTATTTTATATACATATGATTATAAGAAAAGTGTACAGCGTTAGTTTGACCCAAGCTCTTTTTTTTTTTTTTTGTGATTTGCAACTCATCCATTTATTCCCATACTTCATGGCTTCAATTCAAACCAAATTTAAAGATTAATCTGATTATCTTATGTGTACTGCTTTCTAAGGAATCATGCTGATTGATGAATAAATTGCTGAACTATATTTACCTACAAGTGAATCCAAATTTCGTGTTCTATGAAAAACTTGAGGAAGCATTTTGGTTTAAAATGTTAAGAGGACAACAAGCAGTTGGAAGGAATGATGTCTTTCCCATTTTTATCACTTTTCTGTTGTTTTTTCTGGCAGATTCATAAGCAGAACTAGGTGTTTACTGTTCTTTCCACCATGTTTTCCAGGAAATAAAGGTAGATGGATTGTTAACTTATGACTATTATCCACTTAAGAGGATTCACAATACAATGGATGCAGGCTACTGAAAAAGGTTCCAGTGCCATCAAATAGGCTTGTATGCCAAGATTGTCTGAAGTCACAACCAACTTAAACATGAGTTCTCCATTAGAAACTGACTACCAGTTAAACAGGCTTAAACAGGTAAGTTAAGAACATAATCTTAATTACTGAATTTTAACTTCTGATAATTTCTGAAGAAAAAACAAAACAACACAACACAAAACAAAAACCCAAATTGTAATATAATTATTACAATTAAGTTTCCAAAACAAAACAATAATATAATGTTAGCAATAACCACATCAGGAGAACTTACCATGAACACCCTCCCCAGTGAGGGCATTAAGATATGCAGCTAATGTTGAAACCAGTGTTTTTCCCTCACCTGTCTTCATTTCAGCAATTGACCCATCATGAAGCACCGCCCCACCAATGATCTATCACTCAAATTTGCATGATATTTCAGACACAATTTCTAGGTTTAGTAAATTAAAGACAATTAACAACAGAGATAGAGAACGTGAGAGAGAGACCTGGACATCAAAATGACGCATTCCAAGCTTCCTTCTCGCAGCTTCTCGAACAACAGCAAATGCCTCTGACAATCAAAAAAAAAGAATCAAATTTTCAATATTTTGTTTAAAATAATTGAACATTGATGACGGAAGCATAAGAGGTGATAGTTCTTCAAACCAGCTTGAATGTCTGCAACTGTCTCTCCATGTTTCAACCGGTGTTGAAACTCAATTGTTTTTGTAGTCAACTAGAAACCAAAAACCCAACAAAAAAGAAAAAAAACATTAACAAACAATCCACAAACAAAACCACCATAACTATTCATACAACCAATTCAACAAACCCACAAACCTGTTCATCAGACAGTCCCTGAATATGCGGTTCCAAGGCATTAACAGAGTTCACGAGTCGATAATAATCCCTAACAACCCAATAATTCAAGCTACTAAAATCACTCCAAACTTTCGTGACCCGACCCAAATCTTCCTGAAACAAAGCAAACACGCCAGTGAAGTGAAAAAAAAAAAAAAACCATTTGAGCATATCAACAAACAGTTGATGGGCGTGCGGAAAGATTAGTTGTGTATACCTTAAGAGAGGAAAGGATGGGTGTGGAAGCGAAACGAGGACGTCGAGACGGAGACGAAGAGAAGGAGTGAGGTAGAGAAGAGAAGGGTGTGGTGTAGAGGAACGTTGTGCGAGGCGGAAGAAGGTGGTGTCTTGGGGAAGGAAAGAAGGAGGTGCTGAGGTTTAGGAAAGCGGCCATTGTTGGGTGCGTTTGTGTAGTGTAGGTGTTATTGTGAGTGAACTTGAATTGAGCTGGTTTTGTTCGGACAACCATGGAAGATTAACGGCTCCATGAAACGTCTCTCGTTTTTTCGCTGTGTGTTTCTTATACCATCTCCGGCACCTAGTAACCCCTTTTTTTTTTTTTTTTTTTTTCTTTTTTTTTTTCAAAAAGTCGACAAAGTAATGAAAAAAAATTGATTTAACATCCCTCTCTAATTTTTAATAATGAAATAGGTTTATAATAAATTTTTTTTGATAACCTAAGGCCCTTCACCCACACCCATATATAACACTTGTCAACATAAATTTCAGAACATAAACCTTACACTTTGGATCATTTACCATGTGTATTTTCAAGAAATCAAGACAAAATGACTTACCTGAATCCATTGATGAACGGTTAAACGGAAACGTGATTATCAATGAACTCTTTGTTATTGATTATGTTATTGCCTTCTAATCCTTTCCCCTTTGGTGCCTTATGTTTCTCCTTGAGAGGATTTAGAAAGAAAAATGGCAGTGTTCTTATTTTTCCCACTTGGGAAGGAATAGGGACCATAACCTTTTAAAGGTTGTAATTGGTTTTCAAAACTGAAAGGTTGTGGAAGTTCAAAAGGAATGAAAACCAACTTTAACCAATATGTTTTAATTTCTATTTCTGCCCCTCATAGAAATAGAAATTATACAACTAGTATCTACACATTAGGTCCATAACACATATACCCTTAAGCCTATTAACTAAATTGAATCACTTAAATTGTAGGCTTCTTATAAATGATAACACCACATTTAATTATGTGGTCCCATTGAGACATTATCTAACAATCTCCCACTGGACCACATATGTATCCTGAAAAATGTGCTTAACTTTAGTGAGCTCAGAAATTTGTTATCATAACTTGAGGGTATCCAAACAATCTTGTCCATTAACTATATTAATATAGGATCAAAGCGGTCTTCGTTACATCAATCGTAACTCGACCCACCAATGGTCACGTATACTAATACAGCTAAATGACATAGATCAATCATGGATGCGTAGCATGGAAATTACATGTGATGTGATCCATACATGCCTATTTCCAACTGGTCCTACTTAACTTTATTGAGATCAATACTTCACAATACGTAACAGAGCGTAATAAACTGAATATTTCATTTCTGCAGAAATTAATCTAATTACATAGATAAAACTCAAGGCTGACATAAAGCAGTAATATAAATACAAACTCCCACTAAACCAGAATGTTCTCAAATAGAACAACACCCATCTGAGCAGTGTGCTCATGAAAGACCTTGGGTGGTAGTCCCTTCGTAAGTGGATCCGCTATCATGGAGTTTGTCCCAATGTGCTCTATAGAAATCTGTCCACTCTGCACTCTTTCTTTTACAACTAGGAACTTGATATCAATATGCTTTGATTTTGTAGAGCTCCTGTTGTTATTGGAATATAAAACTGCAGACTTATTGTCACAATATAACTTAAGTGGTCTTGCAGTGCCTTCCAAAATACGCAACCCAGTGACAAAATTCCGCAGCCATATCCCTTGGTTTGATGCCTCATAACATGCTACAAATTCTGCGGCCATGGTGGATGAAGCTATGAGCGTCTGCTTTGCAGACCTCCAAGAAATTGCTCCGCCAGCTAACAGATAAATATAGCCTGATGTGGATTTCCTACTGTCTTGGCATCCAGCAAAATCGGAGTCGGAATATCCAATGACCTCTAACTTATCCGATCTCCTATATGTGAGCATATATTCCTTTGTTCTCTGTAAATATCGCATAACACGCTTGACTGCTTTCCAATGATCCATGCCAGGATTACTTAAATATCTGCCTAACATGCCAACTATAAACGCAATATCCGAATGCGTACATACTTGAGCATACATTAGACTCCCTACAGCCGAGGCATAAGGAATCTTCTGCATTTCTTGAATTTCAAGACTGTTCTTCGGGCATTGGCTGAGACTAAACTTGTCTCCCTTAGCAACCGGGGTTTCACCTGATTTACAATTTTGCATGCCAAATCTATTGAGTACTTTTCGATATAGCTCCTTTGTGATAATCCCAGAATACCCCGAGAACGATCTCGGAGTATTTCGATTCCTAATACAAAGGAAGCATCACCAAGATCTTTCATTTCAAAATTCTTAGATAGAAATCTCTTGGTGTCATGCAATAAGTTTATATCGTTTGTGGCAAGCAATATGTCGTCAACATATAAAACCAAAAATATGTGTTTACTCCCACTGAACTTGTGATACACACATTCATTAACAACATTAGTTTCAAAACCATACGAAGTGAGAATTTGATGAAATTTGAAGTACCACTGACGAGAAGCTTGTTTGAGTCCATAGATGGATTTAGTCAATTTGCAAACCATATTCTTTGGGTCTCCTGACACAAAGTTTTCTGGCTGCACCATATAAATTGTTTCTTTAATGTCACCATTAAGAAAAGCTGTTTTGACATCCATCTGATGCAACTCAAGATCAAAATATGCAACAAGCGCCATAATTGTCCTAAAAGAATCTTTCGAAGAAACTGGAGAGAAAGTTTCTTTAAAGTCAATTCCTTCTTTTTGAGTAAAGCCTTTGGCTACAAGACGTGCCTTATACCTCTCCACATTACCATTTGAATCCCTTTTGGTTTTAAATATCCATTTACAACCTACGGGCTTCGCACCAACTGGTAATGAGACAAGTTCCCAAACTTTATTGTCTTGCATAGACTTATATTCTTCATTCATGGCTTCTATCCACTTATGAGAGTTGGAACTTTCCATGGCTTGACGAAAGTTGATTGGATCATCTTTCGACATTCCATTTTCTACCTCATGTTCCTGGAGATATACAATATAATCATCTGAAAATGCAAATCTCCTTTCTCTGGTGGATCGCCTTAATGGCACAGATTCTTGAGGTTGAGGTTGTAGAGTTTGTTCCTCAGGAACAATTACCTCATCTTGAATGGGGGTTTGAACTATATTATCTTGAACAACATTGTCTGGTTGAGGATCTGAAATTACTTCTCGAGCAATGACAGGTATAGGAACCTGTGATTGGTCAAAAGTAGTAGTAGGAAGTGGGATTACTCCTGCTTCCTCCTCAAAGACAGTGTCTCTAACTGGATTTCTCCCCCCAAACTCAACATCTTCAAAAAATGTTGCAATTCCCGTCTCAAATATTGACCTATTTGTGGGATCATAAAACTTGTAACCCCGTGATCGTTCGGCATAGCCAATAAAGTAGCTGCTAATGGTTTTAGAGTCCAATTTTCGTTCATGAGGTTTATAAGGCCTCGCCTCAGCAGGACACCCCCACACATGCAAATGTTTTAGACTAGGCTTTCGCCCAACCCAAAGCTCATAAGGTGTTTTTACAACTGCTTTAGTTGGCACCCGATTTAAGATATAAGTTGCTGTCTTTAGAGTCTCACCCTAGAGGGACTCTGGTAAAGTAGAATGACTGATCATACTTCTTACCATATCCTTAAGAGTCCGGTTTCGTCTCTCAGATACACCATTCATGCTAGGTGATCCTGGCATGGTGTATTGTGGGACGATTCCACATTCCTCCAGGTATTTTGCAAACGGTCCTGGACGTTATTCACCTGATCCATCATATCTGCCATAGTATTCACCACCACGGTCAGACCTGACACTTTTAATCCGTTTGTTGAGTTGTAACTCAACTTCGGCCTTAAATTTTTTGAATACGTCCAAAGACTGTGATTTCTCATGGATAAGAAATAGATACCCATATCTGGAATAGTCGTCTATGAATGTGATAAAATATTGTTGACCATTCCAAGACGCCATAGGGAATGGGCCACAAATGTCCGTATGAATTAATTCTAAGACATCTGTAGTCCTATGGGCACCATATTTCTTTATTTTGGTCTGTTTTCCCTTGATACACTCAACACAGACATCAAAATCTGAAAAATCAAGAGAGTCCAAAATTCCATCAGACACAAGGCGCTCAACTCTAGATTTAGAGATGTGACCTAGGCGTTTGTGCCATAATGAGGCTGAATTTTCCTTAGTTAATTTACGCTTTGTACCTCGTGATTCCACGTGCAAGGTTGCATTATAAGGTTGCATTATAAGGCGCTCAACTCTAGATTTAGAGATGTGACCTAGGCGTTTGTGACAATTGGCACATGTTTATCACCACAAAATGTGTGTGTAATTTTGCCAAGTCTTAATCATGTCTTTGGACCGATAAATACCCGCATGAGATACACAGATATGAACTTCAAAACATTCCATATAAAACAATCTAGACAAGATCACTTTTGTGACATCTTGTTTGAATTGATTTATATTGAGAGTGTTAGAAAATTAAATTTCTGTAGACGTTGTATGAAATTACATTAAATTTAAAGATTTCTAAATTTGTGACCCCGTATGTGTTATATAATCTGCAGCAATTCCAATTATATATATACATATATAAATAGAATTGACGGATCCAAAAACAAATAGTTTTTTTTTTTTTTATGATGTTCAAAATTAAACCGATCAAATCGCAAGATATATCTATATATATATATAAATACATGATGTTCATCCATTTGAGAAGAAAAAAAAAAAAAAAAAAAAAAATTGCCCACCGAATCATTTTACAATTCCAGAAAACAGATTGCCATTTTCACAGAACAAAACAGGAAAAAACAGAATTTACATCCATAAGAAAATTCAGAATCTGATTCCAGGAAACTAAATAGAATGAATAAAGCATATCAATTCTGATAAGACACATAATATGCATGCTCTGATACCAATTGTGAACATAAATTTCAGAACATAAACCTTACACTTTGGATCATTTACCATGTGTATTATCAAGAAATCAAGACAAAATGACATACCTGAATCCATTGATGAACGGTTAAACGGAAACGTGATTATCAATGAACTCTTTGTTATTGATTATGTTATTGCCTTCTAATCCTTTCCCCTTTGGTGCCTTATGTTTCTCCTTGAGAGGATTTAGAAAGAAAAATGGCAGTGTTCTTATTTTTCCCACTTGGGAAGGAATAGGAACCATAACCTTTTAAAGGTTGTAATTGGTTTTCAAAACTGAAAGGTTGTGGAAGTTCAAAAGGAATGAAAACCAACTTTAACCAATATGTTTTAATTTCTATTTCTGCCCCTCATAGAAATAGAAATTATACAACTAGTATCTACACATTAGGTCCATAACACATATACCCTTAAGCCTATTAACTAAATTGAATCACTTAAATTGTAGGCTTCTTATAAATGATAACACCACATTTAATTATGTGGTCCCATTGAGACATTATCTAACAACACTCACTCTCTCATTCTCTCTTCTCGTACCAAACCTCTCACTCTCTTAGAACTTGATCGAAAAATTCATCTCCCTCAACTGAAAATCCTATATAAATCCTCAAATTTTAGATCATGAGATCAAATATTCATCGAATTATCTTCCAAACCCACCAAGAACAAATATATATATATATATATACAAACCAGAGCAGCAACAGCTAAATTTACAATAGTAATTGGGTCCCAAAAGCACTAAATTCACCAGAATTGACAGCGAATTGAAGTTAGAAAAAGAAGAAGAAAATGGTAGCAGAAGCAGCAATGGTGATAGGAAGAACCATCGCATAACGCCGCTGTCATCGGTGGTGTCGGACTGTGTAAAGCGGTGGTTCCAAGAGGCCAAAGGCAACGACTTCTCTGGTGAGTTTGTTGGAGAATCACCAACACCATCGATGTGGGATATGGAGATATGGCCCAAGTGGATAGCACCGATTCCATCGACAGCGCAGCTTAGGAATCAAATTGAATTTTCTCTCAACTGTGTGAATTTTCTCTGGATGTGAGAACTATGTGAATTTTCTCTGGTTGTATGAATTTTGTCTTGCTATATGAATTTTCTCTAGCTGCTGTATGAATTTTCTTTGGCTATATGAATTTTCTTAAGATTGTGTGAATTTTCTCTGGTTGTATAAATTTTCTCTAATTATATGAATTTTTTCTAGATGTGGAAACTGTGTGAATTTTCTTTGACTGTATGAATTTTCTCTGGCTATGATCACTGTGTGAATTTTCTCTAATTTTGGTCACTGTTTGTAATTTTATGAATTTTCTCTGGTTGTGGTCACTATATGAATTTTCTCTAATTATGGTCACTGTGTGAATTTCTCAAACACTATGGGATTGTGTTGTGTCTAGAGAAATTTCAATGAAAATGCCTAGAGAAATTCTAAACATAAACACACAAACACACTCAGAGAAATTCTAAAGGATTCTGATGTGTCCAGAGAAATTCTAAACATGAACACAAATACACAGCGAAATTTCTCTGGTTTTGAAATTTCTCTAGATTAAAATTTCTTTAGAAACATGTTAAGGGACCCCAACTATTATGCAAATATTACATGTCTTTTATCATATAAAATATTAATACTAGAGACCTTAAAAAAAAATTCTCCTAGAATAATGTGATGAGTTATAATGATATTTTTGACTTATTAATTAAAATTAAAAGTTACTAAACAAGACTTTATACATAAATAAGTTACAAAATAAATTTGACTTTAATAAAAAAAAGTTAAATAAATATTTTTTTTTGATAATAAAACCCTACAATGATGATTTTAAAATATGACTTAAAAAATGCAGTAAGAGTTTGATGTTCAAACTTTTTAATGGACAAACAAGGTTAAGACCAAAATTAAATAAGCTACCATGTCATGTTTTTAGTCTACAAAAATTGAATTTAAAAATTAGACTATGTTATATTAATTTTAAAAAATTAAGTAAAACTCAATTTATACTTCATTTGGGATTTTTTTTTTTTTTTTTTGTGTGACTTTTTTATTTTTTTAGTTAAGATATGAAATAAAATTTTTGAAATATTTGGGAATGATTTTTTATTTTTCACAAAAAAAATGTGTAAAAAATAAAAATAATGAGAAGGAATATTTCATTTTTATATGATTTTTTTACTTTTTTGACTAATTAAAGGCATCGTTTGTAACATGAATATTCTATTTAACGAGTCCTAAAAAGTGAATGATTCAAATCATCGAAATCGGTCCTGTGGGGAAGTATTTTGAAAATGACGCCACGTAGCCAAGGTGCCTTCAAGATGTCGGCCGAGGTGCCATATAGGTGAGTCATGTTTGTCGAGGTGATTGCTTCGTTGCCAAGATTCGGTGCAGTAATGTCGGAATCCAAGATATTCAGATAGAGGACAAGAGTCCTAAATGACATCAAGCTACCTATTTGGATAGAGGTGGGACTCTTAAGGAAGTTTGTCTTAATCTGAATAGTGTGAATTGTGATAGATGTTATCCTTATAAATGATAGAGTCCTATGAAATGAGACTTTTAGGGAAAGTTGGACATTGATCATTATAAAAGTGAGACACCCCTGTGGCTCTTTTATTTGATATGCTTTTGATTGTGAATTGTGTACTTGTGTTGATATCTTTGAGAGATAAGTTGACTGACTTGATTGTCGAAGTGCTCCCGAGTGAACGAGCCACCACGGTATTTCTTGTCTTCTTGTGCACAAGTGCTGACTTAATCTATTCTGCTACGTGCTCTCTACCTAAGATTCATGTCTAGTTGTGTGGTCGGAAATCAACACCCACAATTTGGCATTGTCTGTGGGAACTTAGTTAGAATAGATGGCCATCATCGTGCCAGATCAAAGTGTCGGCGACAACAAGTTCAGCAAAGATAGAGAATGCATCGACATTAACGAAATAAAGACCCTTCTAGAAGGAATGAATGCAAAGATAAGGAGCCATGAACGCTCCAGAGGAGATGAAGACGACCTTCAAGTAGAAAAGGCATCGACCTAGGTGAAACAGATCCAAGATGGAAGAGCATAGCCTAGGTGGAGCAAATCCTACATAGAAGAGCATGGCCTAAGTGGAGCAGATCTAAGATACAAGAGCTTAGCCTAAGTGAGCACATCCTAGATCCCAGATCCAGAAGACAAGATCTCGACTTAGATGAATAGGTCTGAGAATACAAGAGCTTAGCCTAAGTAAGCAAATCTCAGATCCTAGAAGACAAGATCTCAACCTAGATGAGTAGGTCCAAGAAGACAAGAGCTCAATCTAAGTGAGTAGATCCCAGATCCTAGAAGACAAGATCTCGGCCTAGATGAGTAGGTCCGAGAAGACAAGAGCTTAGCCTAAGTGACATCCTAGATCCCAGAAGACAAGATCTCGGCCTAGATGAATAAATCTGAGAATACAAGAGCTCAGCCTAAGTGAGTAGATCCCAGATCCTAGAAGACAAGATCTCGACCTAGATGATTAGGTCTGAGAGGACAAGAACTCAATCTAAGTGAGTAGATCCCAGATCCTAGAAGACAAGATCTCGACCTAGATAACTAGGTTCGAGAAGACAAGAGTTCAGCCTAAGTGAGCAGATCCCAAGAGATAAGATCTTGGCCTAGATGAGTACGTCTGAGAAGACAAGAGTTCAGCCTAAGTGAGTAGATCCCAAATCCCAGAAGACAAGATCTCAGTCTAGATGAGTAGGTCTGAGAAGACAATAGCTCAACCTAAGTGAGCAGATCTCAGATTCTAAAAGGCAAGATCTCCGTCTAAATGAGTAGATTTGAGAAGATAAGAGCTCAACCTTTGTAGGGAGATCCTAGATCTCAGAAGACAAGATCTCCACCTAGATGAATAGGTCCGAGAAAACAGGAGCTCGGACTAAGTAAGCAGATCTCAAATCCTAGAAGACAAGATGTCGACCTAGATTATTAGAACCGAGAAGACAAGAGCTCAGCTTAAGTAAGCAGATCCCAGATCCAGAAGACAAGATCTTGACCTAGATGAGTAGGTCCGAGAAGAGAAGATCTCGACCTAGATGAGTAGGTCCGAGAAGACAAGAGTTCCACCTAGGTGAACAATTTTGAAAAGATCAGAACTTATGGGAGGCGAACAGAGTTGAGATAAAACAAAGCTTACCCGAGATTAGAAGATCTTGATGATAAGAGATTGCCGAGGCCTTGGAATGTAGCTTGACGAAATTTAGAGCTCGGCTATAATGATGTTAATAACCTTAGCCGAAGTTAATAATAAATCAAAGGGAAACTCATATGATCAAATTGAAGTCGGCCAGGTTCTGCCTGTCAACAAAAGGCTATCTGTACAGGAGATCTTGTACTAGACCTCTACTGCGATGTGTACATCTATCCCAAGTAGAGGACTTTTTGTACAAGATTCATGAGGGAGTATATGGAAGCCACGCAAGGGGCAGATCACTTGCTCATAAAGCTATATCACAGGGATTCTATATCACTTGTTTACTAGTATCGATTTTGTTTTTTACAAAATGTTGTTGAACTTTATGATTATGAGATAAGACTGAGAAAGTGTTAAAGGCGATGTTCCATGGTGAACAAGGTGATTAACTTCGACTTGCCATGATGGTAGAGTTAAACTAAGTATAAGGCGATATTTCAATGTAACACAAGGCGATTAACTTAGACTTGCTGTGATGGTAGAGTTGAACTAAGTACAAAGCGATGTTTCAATGTGAAACATGGCGATTAACTTATACTTGCCATGATGGTAGAGTTGAACTGAGTATAAGGCGATGTTTCATTTGAAACAAAACGAAAACCAGCCATGATATGGCTAGTTTGTACGAAAAGCCGAGGTAGGTAGTACTCTCGGTACACTAAGGTCAAGCCTTAAGTGTTTAGTTTGGGCGAGCCAAACATGATGACCTCGGTCATGGATGTCTAAGTTAGACTTAGGCAAGAATCATACGATGTTCCCATGGTGAACAAGGCGATTAACTTGCCATATTGGTAGAGTTGAACTAAGTATAAGGTGATGTTTCAATGTGAAACAAGGTGAAACTAGCCACGTTTTGGCTGGTTTGTGCGAAAAGTCGAGGCTGCTAGTACTCTCGATATACTAAGGTCAAGCCTTAAGTGTTTAGTTTGGGCAAGCCAAACGTGATGACCTTAGCCATGGATGTTTAAGTCAGACTTAGACAAAATTCAAATGATGTATTCCTAATGTGAACCTAAGTTGTATTTACATTTACATTAGGGGGCAGAGAGCAAAGATGAGTTAATGAAGACTGAGTCAATAATTTGAAAGCGATACTTGGTGAAATTTTCAAAAAAATTAGTGAGATGAAGGTATTCAAGATAACACTTATACCCGAGATGACATAATTCGAGATGATGGTTTTATTCGAGATACTGACATGCTCTTTATATTGATCTCGAATAGAGTCTTGGCTTTCTTGATAGGACTTGGTGTCTACTTCTTGCTGGTTAGTGCCTCTGCTAGTTACTTCTCAACTTCGATAGCTTTCTTTTCGGCAACCTTAGCAATGACCTTGACTTTTCATGCCTCGACTTTGGCAGTAACTTGGTCCTTTTGCTTCATGTGTTTCTCTTCCGAGATATTAAGTTGTTGGAGACATGAGTATCTTGGATTGACTATAAAGAGATGAAGTGGGTCGCACAGTTAAGACATCAGGGATATCAGCAAGAAGGTCTTCTACGACAATAGTTCGGCGAAACATGTTGTCATTGGTGACTTCAATGGTTACTCGCAGATAAGGCGATTGGAGAATTTTCAAGTTCTAAGGCAGAGAGCCTAGGACCTCTGTGTTTCCTGCTCCTAGTTCTAGCTGCAAGATTGTCGCTATATCTTGCACTGCTATTGAGATGGTGGGTTGATTCGTGGAGCAACTGATGCAATGCTTGGCTACTAGTCTGGTTCAGCTAGTAAAGTTTGAACCTTGGGCACGAATGGAGTATCCATACCAATGTATGCTTCAAGAACAACGATGATGGTTTGCAGAGGCCAAGAGAGAGAGAGAGTCTGGAGACACAGGGAAAATGGGAAAGTGAAAAGGTTTTGTTGGAATGGAAAGAAGTGACAGATTGTAATGATTCAAGTTTTTTGGGGGACATGTGATGGCTGATGACGTCTAATGGGGCGGCGTGTGTCAATTACGGGACATATTGGGAACCAATGAAGAGGTGACACGTCATGATGTTGGTATGACGGTTTTGACGACAGATTTCGAATCTTGATGTTCTTAAACTAGTGAGTTATGACCTCGGCTAGTAATTTGATCTCGATTGAGTTGATGATCCTAGTTGAGAAGTGCAATCTCGGTCGAGATGATGATCTCTGTTGAGAAGTGCGATCTCGGTTGAGATGATTGATCTTGCTTGACATGATGATCTTGGTTGAGATATTAAATTTGGATGGGACAGAACTTGTTTGTTCTTGGTTACTGATGAGTTGATACTAGGATCTTGATGTTCTTCAACTAGCAAGTCATGATCTCTACTAGTAGTGCGATCTCTGTCGAGATGTTGGGCCTGGATGAGATAGAACATGATGGTTCTTGATTCTTGATTCATGACGAGTGCACACTTGAGTCCTTGTTTCTTGGCGCTGACGAGTCATGACCTCAGTCGAAGGAGTATTCTAGCATGTTGTTTTAGCCGACATGTTGGAAGATTAAAAGATATAGGTTCCATCACGTTAGGTTGCCGAGGTAATAGAACCTAGGGGGCAGTTTTGGGGAAGTATTTAGAAAATGATGCCACGTGGCCAAGATGTCTTCAAGATGTCGACCGAGGTGCCATGGTTGTGAGTCATGTTTGCGGAGGTGATTGCAACGTTGCCAAGGTTCGGTGCGGTAATACCAGAATCCAAGATATTCAAATAGAAGACAAGTGTCCTAGATGACATCAAGCTACCTATTTAGATAGAGATAGGACTCTTGAGGAAGTTCATCTTAATCTGAATAGTGTGAGTTGTGATAGATGTTATTCTTGTAAAGGATAGAGACCTATGAAGTGAGATTTCTAGAGGAAGTTGGACATTGATCATTATAAAAGAGAGGCATCCCCATGGGTCTAAGGTATGCTTTTATTTAATATGCTTTTGATTGTGAATTGTGTACTTGTATTGATATCTTTGAAAGATAAGTTGACTGATTTGATCGTCAGAATGCCACCGGGTGGACGAGTCACCGTGATATTTCTTGTCTTCATGTGCACAGGTGCTGGCTTAGTCTATTCTGCTGCATGCTCTCCAACTAAGATCCCTTTTTGGTTGTGTGGTTAAAAATCAATACCTGCAGGTCCAAAATGGGCTTACCAAAACCAAACACTCTCTCAAATTGAGATGACAACTCAAATGAAGCCAAATCCAAAGAAAATTCACCATAAGAACTTACGTCCACTTTTCAAAAATAAAACAAAACAAGATTTTAAGATTTTTTTTGAAATTTTTTTTTAACTAGATAGGTCTTTAAATAATTTATAGCATTTATGGATTTATATTTTATTTTTCTAATATTTTCAAGGACTAAATAGATTTGAAATACTTTAGGAATTAAATAGATTCAATTGATAGTTTAGGGAATAAATAGATTTTGATTTATATACTTTATAGATTTAATAGACTCGATCGATAGTTTAGGAACTAAGTAGACAATTTGACGATAGTTTAGAGGTATAAAGTGTAATAAATACTACAATATAGAAGTTCAATATATTTTTCTATTTTGTTATATTTAAAGGATTTTTTTTGTACAAATTTTATAATTTTTAACTATATCAAGATTAAGTGGATCTAAAAAGTTAAAATAATTGATTAAAATATTTTTAAAAATACAAAAATAGGAATAAAACTTATAAAACTGTTTTTTGAAAATTCCAAACCAAATAAAGTATGTTTGGGATTTTTTTAAATATTTTTTTAATGAAAATATGTGCAAAAAGTAGAATGAATGGAAATGAGCCTTTCACTTTTTAATATTTAATAATTTTTTGATTTTTAAGTTAAAATGTTGTATTAATTCCCAAACATTAAAGACTTTGGAGAAAAGTAGTATACAACTCCAATTAAGACTATGTTTGGGAAATGACTAAATTAGTGAAAAAAATTAAAAAGTCACTATCAGTTTAATAATTGTCCTTGTAAGTGGTGTTTGATAAAACTAAAAACTAAAACTTAAAAATTGCATATTGTAGATTGAATGTTGAATTTTTTAAACTATTTAATCAAAATTTAACTGTTGAACTAAAACAAATTGTTTGATAAGTATAATATTAATTTTTTAAAATTTATATACTTTCAATTTTATATGGTGTCAGTTATTATTGGTGACAATGGTTGTGACGCCCCAAATTTTTTTTTCAGAACATCATAGAAATTAAATAACAAATAAACTTATTAAATAAAAATTTAACACCTTAATAGGAATACTTCAATTCTCACACAACCAAAACTTTAAACAACACAAAAAAATATTAAAAGTCCAAATACAACATTAAACAACATTATAGCATCCTTAATCATTAATACATAAGATAGTAAAATTTTATTTTGCTAAAGTCATGATTTCAAGTTAGTTAAGGCTCTATATTAGCATCAGTTTCAATTTCAGCTTTTGTTCCTTTCTCGTCAAAATCTGGCATAAAACGCCAGGGCAACAAAAATATATGCCATGAGTTTTGCAACACTGTAAGAAAACATAACAAACCAACCGTTCTTTTTAAGAGAAAATAATCAGATTAAAAATCATGACAACTAAGAGAAAATAACGAAACTAATAGCATGACAATACAGTAACCATTAAATCAATTTTAACAATTTTAATATGTTAATCATGTTGTTTGATTTTGATGATCTTATGGGATAAATTATAATTTTTTACTATACATATTTTATATTATTTGACACAAACTATTATCTGTTTAAAATATATATTGTATGATAAAAATATTTTGAAAATTTTACTATTCACGTTTTGAAAAATTAGGTTGATCACTATTCATCTTTTGACAAATTTGATGGATTATTTTCTTTTGACAAAATTGATATACTCACATTGGGTGGTAGGTTATTTTTAAAAAAAAAATGAATTTAAAATCTCGTCAACAACTACAATGATTATAAAAGAGGTATATATTTTCATATCTATTATAAATGTTTTTTTAAATATACTTAAAGAGATTTTATTGTGCAATTAATTTTTTTATTGTAAAATTAAATATTTTATTAGAAAAATTACTATGCAATTACTATACAACTTTTGATTATTCGTTGTTTTGAAGGGAAAATTAAACACTATTCATTTGTTGAAAAGTTGTATATACAATAGGATCACTTATATGTTTTGTAAGCCACATGCTTGGCACCTGACATAGAAAAGAAAAATGAAATGTTTACAATATGCTTTATGCAAATTTTGAATATAAAGAAGAATGGTTCTATGTTCCACATGCCCGAACTACTAAGTCAAAAAGGAAGAGTGTGCCCACGTGATCCATGACGTTAGCAAGGAGCGTCCTACCTCCAACGAATATATTTTTGTGTATAAATAGAAGTGTTTTGTGTAAAGTAAAATCAAGAACTTGAAGAGAAAATTCTATGTGCTTCAAAATTGTGATTATATTGTTCACTCTACTATTTCACTTTCAGATCTAAGTAGTATCTTTGTTCTTACATTTTCATATCTACTCCTAGTGAGAGAATTATTGTAAAAGAGGGTTGAAATACCTCTTATCCTTATTATTTTGTGAAGGAATTTTGTAAAAGTGAGGTATTTATTGTTGAGTGAAGCTCAATAGATAAAAGTAAGACCTGTGCAAAATCCGCAAGCTTGGTGAAGCCTTGGTGGTATATTGATTCATTTTGATAGTGAAGAAATTCTCAAAGAAGTTCCTTGGGGAGTGGACGTAGGCCCGGTGTGCCGAATCACTATAAATCTCGGTGTTTGATTTTCTCTCTCTATCTCTCTTACTTTATATTGATAATTATTGTTCTCTTTTTTATTTGTTAAAATTCTAAATATTGTGTTTATTATTTTTTAATAACCCAATTCACCCCCTTCTTGGGTTGTTTACCTGGGATAACAATTGGTATTAGAGTCAGGACTCTAGTTTTTGTGACTTATCCGTCTTAGAGTACATTATGGCAACTCCTAGCTATTCTTTACCTGAAGGACAAGCATCTAATAGACCATCATTGTTTAGTAATACCAATTTCAGCTACTGAAAACTAGGATGAGCGTACACCTACAATCTAACGATTATGAGTGTTGGAAAATTATTTATAATGGTCCAAAAATTCCCATAAAAATCGTAGATGACCAAAAGATACCAAAACCTGACGATGAGTGGACTGAATCTGATATGAGAATGCCTCAAGTCAATGTTAGAGCCACAAATATGTTGTACTGCGCCTTAAATGCCAACGAGTTCAATAGAATTTCTACATGTAAGATTGCAAAAGAAATTTGGGATAAATTCATTGTAATAACCCTCACACTGTCCTAACCATACTCATATGCATTCATATGATTCTGTCTTGTTAAGCTTGCATTTCAAGTCTTGTCCTTGTTCGCTTAAGTGTTATAGCATGCTTTGCACCTTACTCGGTGTGGGTTTAGCCGAGGTCACCCTGAGCCTAGGTCAGTTTTGAACCTCTTACATCTAAGACCATCTTGGGATTTACTTTGGTTGACTCCTCCTTCGCTCTGACAAGTTGGCCGAGATGTCACTATCTAGGCCGAGGTGTTCATCGCCGAGGTCGAGATGTGTATTATCTAGGCCGAGATGTTACCCTTGAACCCAAGTGACCTTACTCCTGGATTGGTACGACCTAGACCGAGGTGTGGCACATCAAGGCCAAGGTGTGGCACAGCTAGGCCAAGTGTTGTCCTTTCTAGCCGATGTCCTTGCCCCTTGCTTGCCGAAGTCTTGTTGTTAGCCGATGTCGTTACTTGTCGAAGTGCTCTTGCCGCCTAACTTGTTGAGTACACTTTGTCATAGTCTTGTCTTTTCACTCAGTCACCTTTTTTAGTAGAACCAACCAGCCATTGCCACGTGCCCCTACAGAGGGTTAAGTTAGTCGGCAGAGCTAGAAACATGTCATTTTTGTATCACATCTTTGTCTTTTAGAGAGAGAGACTCTAGGAAGAAGAAGGAGTTCTTGAGGGAGGAAGTAGACTACCAAGCTTGATCTTTGGAGTTTGAACCGGTAGATTCGAGTTTTAAGGTTAGAATCTTGAACTACTCTTGTTGTTCTTATTGATCATCTAGCTGCATTGCACAATCGAATCTGTTCTGCACGTCATGCATTGATTTAAAGTTGGTTTTAGAAAGAGAAGATAGTGTTCATGTGTCCTTGAAGAAAAAGTCTTGTTTGATCCGAAAGTTTGCATTAAGATTCATGTTTTTGTGTTTGTTCTCACAAGATCCTTGAATATGGGTACCCAAGTCCATGTTTTTGAATTCATAGCATGAAATCTCAGATTTTGTAATAGCAAATTATGATGCTTGCATTCATCTTCCTCATGTTTATGTTCTTCATGTTCGTCATGCTCTTCGAGAGAGGGAAACCTAGATTTTCCAGACTTCATCTCCTTGGATGTGGCCATCGGGACCACACCTCGGCAAAGAGGTGTGGGACCTCGGCCTAGACCTGGTAGTTGCCCAGCATGTTTTCCCGAGTTAAGAAACTGTGTTTTGTTTTGATTTGACTTAGTTTTTGAGGAATGCCAAGATCATCTGCATGCATGTGAAGCTTGTTTGAAAGTGCATTCAACAGACTTTGCCATGTGTTTGTAGGACTTGGACTTGCCTTGACCCCGACGTTTGAAGAGCTATGTGAGTGGTATTTTTAATAAAGCTATATTATAATGCTTTGATAAAAGTCTTGTTTTGCTTTGTTTTGAAAAGTATTTGTAAGCATGAATGGTTATTCCTAGTTGGAAAATATGTACTATCTTGTTTTGATGACATTCTTGGAAAGTCCTTACGTGCTGGAGGACTCTAAGCATTTGCAACACAAAGTTTGAAAGTCCTTACGTGCTGGAGGACTCTAAGCATTTGCAGCACAAAGTTTGAAAGTCCTTACATGCTGGAGGACTCTAAGCATTTGCAGCACAAAGTTTGGAAGTCCGTACGTGCTGGGGGACTCTAAGCATTCGTAGCACAAGTCCTTAGTGCCAGGGGACTATAATGCAACTGCACCATTGAATTGAGATATCTCCCTTGTCTTGCCTTGTTTGCCACGGACGGTTTACCGCGTGGGTTTGTTTGTCCGAGATGTCATCACTTGTATTATAATGATGCTAATAAGCATCCCTTGAAGCTTGACAGATTTGCTAGATGGACTTGGTTCATCCTTTGACTTGTACAAATTATGTTATGTATCGTTTAATAAAGATCTTGAATACCAGTCATGCAAACCCCTTTATTATTTGTACCATTCACTGAGTATCCAAGCTCACCCTCTCTATATATATGTAGGTGATGAGCAAGAAGGCGGTGACGCCTAGATGTGATTCGCGAGCTTGTTTGGATTTTTGTTATGTCGGCTTGACTTGTATTCACGTCGGTAGTCTTGAAAATTATGCTTATCGGCTTGTAATACTTGTAATTTGCACATGTCGGCTTGAGAAGCCTTTTGGTCAGGATGTATTCTTTTTGTACTTCCTTTTGTTTGTATTCAAGATTGTAAAGCTATGTAATGATGCATGCCATTCCATTTGACTTATGCACAGCTCTTATGGACTACTTAGTTGTAAATTTATTGCTTCCGCACTTGTAAGCCCCATATGTATACTCTGTTGTGTGTGAAACCCTGACGAGTTGGCCTTGGGTAATTGTGAATTACTGGCCATCATGGCACCATTCTACTAGGGGCGGAATGGGGTCGTGACATTCATAGTGACTCATGAAGGAACGGACCAGGTTAAAGAGTCTAAAGTCAGCTTGCTAGTTCATAATTATGAGCTTTTTAAAATGAAATCTGATGAAATCATTACTCAAATGTTTACTCATTTTACTGATATTATAAATAGTTTAACACCTCTTGGTAAAATATATGCTAATACTGAAATTATAAAAAAAGTGCTCAGGTTATTACCTAAGAGTTGGGAGACAAAAGTCATTGTCATCACAGAAGCCAAGGACTTATCAAAGCTAAGTCTAGGCGAACTAATAGGATCTCTTTTTACACATGAGCTCATCATGAAAGAAATGGATGAAGAAGAAGACAACAAAAAAAAGAAGGGAATAGCTTTCAAAACCACTACTACTTGCGAAGAGGAGGATGAAGAAAATTTAGAATTTGATGATGAAGAAATGATCTTCTTACCAAAAAGTTTCCAAAAATTTATGAAAAAGAATCAAGGAAGAAGAAGATTTTTCAAAAGAAATTTTACAAAAGGAGAAAATAATAAGAAAACTGAAATCACTTGTTATGAGTGTAACAAGCCTGGTCATATCAAGGCCGATTGTTTGAAAATCAAGAAACAATACAAGAAAGACAAAAGAAGAGCCATGATTGCTGCATGGGGAGATAGTAACGAAAGTGAGTCAAAAAATGACGACAACAACAATGAAGTTGCTAACCTATGCCTAATGGCATTTGGAAATGATGAGGAGGCAAATAATGAGTCTTATTCTTTTGATGAATTACAATCTGCATTTGAAGAATTGCATGATGAATTTCGAAAACTTGGCATTAAAAATATTGTACTTAAAAAATTTCTTTCAAATTCAACAAAAGAAAATGGATCTTTATCTAATATAATTGAAGAGTTACAAAAATATTTTTTAAAGATAAAAGAAGAAAATGAAATTTTGAAATCAAAAGAATCTTCTATTTTAAAACAGGAACTAATTGGTTTAAAAATTGAAAATGATTCTTTAAAACAAGAGAAAATTACTTTGAATGAAAATATAGAAGATTTGAAAATTTCTCTTTCAAAATTTACTCAAGGAAAAGACAATTTGGATAAAATTCTTAAAAATCAAAATCGTACATTTAGAAGAGCTGGAATTGGGAATTAACCTTTTTCAAAAGGAAAACCTTTCAAAAATGATTTTATTTATGCATATTCTATACACTCACATCTCACGTGTCATTTTTGTAGTAAAAAAGGTCATATTTCACCATTATATCCTGTTAAAAAAATTTTTTTTGCTAAAATAAAAAAGATGTGGATTTCTAAAGATATTTCAACTTTGTCAAATTCTAACTTTTACGGACCCAAGAAAATATGGGTACCAATAGAAAATCAAATTTTTGTAGGTATGTTTCAAGACGAAATTCAGTAACGATATATGGTATCTCAACAGTGCATGCTCAAGGCACATGACTGGAAATAAAGCTATGTTCGCCACACTTCAATCAAAGGATGGCGGATATGTAACATTTGGCGACAATAGTAAAGGAAAGATCATTGGTATAGATAGTATTGATAAAAATTCTTCTCCTATTATAGAAAATGTTTTACTTGTTGAAGGTTTAAAACATAATTTGCTTAGCATTAGTCAATTATGTGATAAAGGTAATAGAACTATTTTTTAGAAAACTCATTGTACAATAGAGAGCACTAAAGATAATAAAACTCTGTTTGTAGGACACAGATATAAGAATGTATATGTGTTTGATTTGCATAACTTGTCTTCTCCTTTTGATGTTAAATGTTTATCTGCAATAAATGAAACTGGTTGGTTATGGCATAGAAGATTAGGACATGCTCATTTAGATTAATTTTTAAAACTTTCAAAAAATGAGTTAGTCATTGGTTTGCCTAAAATTGATTTTAAAAAAGACAAACTTTGTGATGCATGCCAACTTAGAAAACAAACTAGAATTTCTTTTAAATTCAAAAATATCGTTTCAACTACTAGACCGCTTCAACTTTTACATATTGATTTATTTAGACCATCTAGAACATTAAGTTTATGAGGAAAATCATATGCTCTTGTTTGTGTTGATGATTATACTAGATATACATGGGTATTATTTTTAGCACACAAAAATGAAGCTTTTTATAATTTCTCAAAACTATGTAAAAGAATTCAAAATGAAAAAAGTCTTAATATTTGTAGTATTAGAAATGATCATGGTAGAGAATTTGAAAATGATGATTTTATTATGTTTTGTGATGACTTAGGACTAGATCATAATTTATCATCCCCTAGAACTCCTCAACAAAACGGTGTGTGTGATGACCTGTGCACATTTTTGCTTTACTCTCATGAGGTTATGTTAGAATTATCATTGTGAAGATGTCGGGTAAGTTGGCATCGGAAATTTTCTTCTTAAAATATTTTTCTGTTGTAGTTGTTTCAATTATGAGTTTCCACTCGTTTCTGAGGGTGCAGGGTCGGCACCGAAGGGTCGGGAAAGAAGCTGAGGTTTTTCCGGGCTGGAGGGCCAAGGCCGCACGTGCAGCGGCCTTGGGCTGCACGTGCGGGAAGGGGGCCGCACGTGCGGGAAGCTGGGAGAGGTGCTATGTGCACACTGCCTAAAAGACAGGTGCGTGAATGGAGGTGCGGGGGAGACCGCACGTGCGAGGGTGGTGGCCGCACGTGCGGGAGACCGAAGGCGCCGCACGTGCGGCTAAGCACGTTTTCTGTCTTTGTTTTCGTGCTTTTCAGCTTTATTTGGCTCTTTTGACCCTTTTCACTTCATTTGATGAATGTCTCTCTCTCTCTATACAATATTTCTCTCATTTTCTCTCATCTCTCTCTACCCAAACTTTCCAAAACCTTTTATTTTGTTTTGATTCCAAGAATCCATTGGGAATTTGGCACTAGTTCCTTATATCAAATTGATGAGCATGTCGAGGGCTTCATTTTGACCAGTGGAGATCGTATTTCGACCAGGTCGATTTTGGGCTCCTCCTCCTCTTCTCTCTTGAGTTAGGGATTTATTTGATTCTTTTCAATGCCTCTACTATAGATAGACATGTGGTACGTTATTATTGCATAAAAACCATGCAGTATGGGTTTATTTTCGAAAATCATAGTAGAGGATATAAGATTGGGGTGTTGAGATGGAAAGTTCATGAGAGGGGTTAATGTTGGGTTAAACTTGGGGTGTGATGCAATATATTCATGATTGGAGAGGTAAAGCTCTAAATTTTGTAGTAATGCCTAATAGATAAAAAGGGGTTAAAATTGTAGAATATTTATGTTATGAGTTTAAGAAATGTGATGAATGACGTGTTAATTAATTGATGATTAAAATGGGTTTCATGATTTGAACATTAATTTGTGTTGGATTGACTGGGTTTAAACACAACAAATTGATGAATTGCTAATTGATGAGAAGGAAATTTTCATGGGATTAGAATACGATTGGATTACATTACCGTTAAATAGAAATTTGGGTAAATTATAACTTTGTTGACCATGATTAGTATCCCTTATTTAAAATGAAGGAAATTGTGTTGGTCATGTTTTTGGTAAAGTGAAATAAATGGATTGAGGCAAAGGGTGGAGAATATCAATGTGAAGGAATAAGGTATTTGATTTTGAAATGGAAGACTGAAATATTAATGTTGTGTGAGTTTCGAAAATTCAATTGAGATTAAATCACAAATTTATTTTATTTTATTATTGTGTAATTGGACCCAAGGTTTCATGAGAAGTGGTTAATGGCATTATATGTTTAATACTTACTGTTAGGGGTTTTGTCCCTGGTCATCGATGGAGGATGACATTATGAATGTTGAAATGATTATGTGTTTGTAGTACACTTATGTTATCTATAAATGTGGTTTGAAGTGATGGTTGGAAAATGTGTAATGCGCTGAGAATCAGAGGTATCATTACCTTCCAGCTAGCGCCTGGAGAATTGACTGTGCTGAGAATCAGAGGTACCATTCCCTTCCAGCTAATGCCTGGAGAAATGGAGCAGAGATACAATTCCCTTCCAACTAGTGTCTGGTAAATTGGCACGTTATTGTGGAGAGATGCATCATTTGGCTTACCGTGCTTCAGGCAGGTAGAGCAGAGGTTATTTATTTTGTGTTCGGTTTGATTGCGTGTGTCTTGCATTAAGATGAGTATGATTTTGTAAGGTTGAATTGTCTATATGTTGAGAAGATATGTTCATGTATATTTGGTCATGCTAGAGAGTTGTTGTGGGGGTTGCCTACCATGAATTATTTTGTCAAGGGGCCTCGTTAAATTTTGAGCTAAGGGTTGAAAATGTAATGAACGTGTGGAGATGGATCTTGTCGTATATTGAGTATAATTAATGGGATGAAAGTCGGATTAGGTTAACATGTTTTTAAAAGAAATAAAATAGATATTATGTAGTGTTTTGTCACAAATGGAAAATATGGTTATCGA
The DNA here is from genome assembly GCF_055761805.1 of Camellia sinensis. Taxonomy (NCBI): domain Eukaryota; kingdom Viridiplantae; phylum Streptophyta; class Magnoliopsida; order Ericales; family Theaceae; genus Camellia; species Camellia sinensis. The sequence continues at coordinate 151,482,153 of NC_138963.1, forward strand.
GTAATACTTGTTTAAATGGGAAATGGGTAAGGAAAGCGAAACTTGGTATTGTTGTATAGCTGGATGTTTTTTAGAAGAGTATTATGTAAGTACACTCTGGCTATAAAACGTCACATTATTTATATGGTATGAGATTAGCATTCATGATCATAGCTATCTGTAAGTTGTTATTGTTGAGGATCATGTTGAGATCCCTATTGGACTATATGTTCATCCCACGTTGCTAATCTTTTTCAGGTGAACATGGAGAGGTCTTTTCAAGGTCATGGATTTTCTTGTCTGTTGGCCACGGGGCCTTTATTTTGTAGGCGGAATGCCATATATGTAAAAAAGGTTGAGCCCTTTTATCTATTCCTTTTAAGATGTAAGCATGCAGACGATTTATTTAATTACAATTCATGTTGCATTCATTTTATGTCCGTATGAGAGAACCCTTATTGTTGTATTTCTTGTCATTATTATGAGCTTCTGTATGCTAACTCTAAAATTGAATCCATTGTTAAATGGCTTTGGTAATAAATTTTGAGTAATAAAAAGTAGGGCGTGATAGTGTGGTTGAAAGAAAAAATAGAACTCTTAAAGAAATGGCCCATACTATGTTTTGTGAGAATAATTTACCTTGATATTTTTGGGCTGAAGCCGTTTACACTGTATGTTATGTTGTAAACCGTGTCATGATTAGACTTATTCTTAAGAAAACCCCTTATAAACTTTGGAAAGGTAGAAAACCTAATATTAGCCACTTGCGTGCTTTTGGTTGTAAATGCTTTGTATTAAATAACAATAAAGATAATTTAGGAAAATTTGATGATAAATCGGATGAAGTTGTATTTCTTGGTTATTCGAATTCTAGTAAAGCTTATAGAATTTTCAATAAAAGAATTTTATTTGTTGAAGAATCTATACATGTTGCCTTTAATGAATCTAATACCGTCGTTTCCAAAAATATTATAAGTGATGACACTGCAGAAACAAATCTAAGAATGGAAAGCTTTTACATAACAAATGAAGAAAATCCATCTCCTGAACAAAAAGAAGAAATTACAATGAAAAATCTTCAAGAGGAATATGCTCATCCAGAAAACGAATCAAATTTACCAAAGGAATGGAAGTATGCTCATGGCCACCCTAAACACCTTATCATAGGAGATGCATCGGAAGGTATAAAAACTCATTTCTCTATTAGAAATGCTTGTAGTAATTTAGCATTTGTTTCATAAATTGAACCAAAATCATTTTTAGAAGCTGAAAATGATGAAAACTAGATTTTAGCAATGCAAAAAGAATTAAATCAATTTGAAAAAAATGAAGTTTGGTTTTCAACTCCTTGACCTAAGGATCATCCCTGTAATTGGTACAAAATGGGTTTTTCGATCGGAGTTGTTACTAGAAATAAAGCTAGATTGGTAGCCCAATGTTATAATCAAGAAGAGGGTATGATTTTGATGAAACTTTTACACTGGTTATTAGACTTGAAGCTATTAGAATATTACTTGCTTTTACATGTTTTAAAGATTTTAAATTATATCAAATGAATGTTAAAAGTGCTTTTTTAAATGGGTACATTCTGGATAAAGTTTATATTGAGCAACCTTCCGGTTTTGAAAATCATAAATAACCGGATCATGTTTTCAAACTCTCAAAAGCTTTATATGGTTTAAAACAAGCACCTAGAGCATGGTATGAAAGATTAAGTAATTTTCTACTTGACAAAGGTTTTTCTTGAGAAAAAATAGATACAACTCTTTTTATAAAAACAAAAAAGGAGGACATACTAATTGTTCAAATTTATGTTGACAATATTATTTTCGGTGCTACTAATGAAAATTTGTCAAAGAATTTGCTAAAGATATGCAGTGTGAATTTGAAATGAGTATGATGGAGGAGTTAAATTACTTCCTTGGTCTACAAATTAAACAAACAAATGATGGGATCCATTTAAATCAAACAAAATATATCAAAGATCTACTTAAAAGGTTTGAAATAGAATCATCAAAGCCTGTAGCAACTCCAATGAGCACATCAATAAAAATTGACAAAGATGAGCAAGGTAAACCTGTCGATAAAAAAAAATATCGAGGTATGATTGGTTCCTTACTCTATCTTATTGGAAGTAGACCTGATATAATGTTTAGTGTTTGTATGTGTGCACGTTTTCAATCCACACTTAAAGAGTCACATATCATTGTAATCAAACGTATTTTTAGATATCTGGTTGGCACTCCAAATTTGGGATTATGGTATCCTAAGGGAAGTACCTTTGAAATTTTTGGTTACTCGGATGCCAACTTTGCGGGATGTAGACTTGACTGAAAAAGCACTAGTGGCACTTGTCATTTTCTTGGACACTCTCTTACTTCTTGGTTTTGCAAAAAACAAAACTTAGTGGCTCTGTCAACTACTGAAGTAGAATACATTTCAGCCGCTGGGTGTTGTGCACAATTACTTTGGATGAAACAACAACTTCAAGATTTTGGACTTCACTATGATCATATTCCTATAAAATGTGACAACACAAGTGCCATTAACTAAACACATTAAAATAAGGCATCATTTTCTAAAAGATCATATACTCAAATGTGACACTGAACTCAAATTTGTGCCTACAAATCGTCAATTAGCTGACATATTTACCAAGCCTCTTAATGAAGAACAATTTTGTTATATTAAAACTGAACTTGGTATATTAAATACTCTTATATAATAATTGTATACAAAAATAAATAAATAATTAATTAATTAAAAATAAATTTAAAAAAATTAAAAAAAATGTTTTTTTAATATAAATCATTTCTCTCTCATTCTTCGTCTTGGTTTCACTCTCGCTCTCTGTATCTCTCTCTATTTTCCTATCTCTCTCCCACTCTCTCTCTCTCTCTCTCTCTCTTTTACTCGCTCTCGCTCCCTCTTATCATCCAACTCCGACTCCATCACCACCATCATCCATCACTTTCATCACTACCATCATCCACCTAAATCCCTCACGGATCTACCAAGATCCATCACTGCTCTACACAAAACCATGATCACCGATCTTCGACATCATTTCCGATTCATCAAGATCAATTACCGATCCATCACGATCCGTTTCTGATCCACTAAGATCCATTATCGATCTACAAACATTCATCCCTGATCTTCTCCATTCTTTCCGATCATCAGCATCATCGTCGATCAACATGTTAAAATTATTTTTGCAATGTGTGATATTTTTTATATGGCTGTATGTGCTCTAAAATCTCTTGTACTTAATAACAATTGCTTTTACCTGGTATGAATTTTTTTTTATTTGTATTTTCTCCTTTTATGCTAGTGCACTCGGTGTAGTTGTTTATGGCCGGATCTTAATGGCCCTTGGTATTATAAATTGGTAGTTTGTTTCTTACAATTTGTGTTATTTTTAGTGCATTAATTTAGGGAGAGACTCATATTATGTAATATTTTGAGATTAAAACAATTATAAAAAAAAAAATCTTACGAGGGCGTTTATATATACTATGCATAATTTTAGGAGTATATATAGTTATCAACTAATTTTTTTTCCTCCTTATCTGCATCAAAATTTTTATTTTTATTTTTATTTTTGAAAAGACAAACAATTTTTTCAAAGAGAAATGCATGCAATTTTTTTTCAAAAGGAGAAATTATTGCTCGATTACATGTACAGTTTGAGAAGGCTTCACAGATTTTTTGCGTTTCACTTCTCTGAACAACTTTTCATGAGCCTCTTTTGCATGCCTCTCTCTATTTTCGGCTTCTGTGAGTCTTGGCATTATAACCGTTGCATAATATTGCACTGCATTCTCTAACTAAGAAATTTTCCTCTCTAGATCTCTTTTCTCCTGATGCGTATTAGCCAACTGTTGTTTTAACAAGCTCACCTCGTCTTTCAATTGCTGATTTTCTTGTACTCTTACTTGTAGTCGTCGAGTTATGTTGGAAACTGCAGTGATCACCTGTATGCTTAGAGTCATAGTGTTATTTATAGTATTGATATTATTCCGATTACCAAAAACACTAGGACTCTCATTTACAGGAATAGTGTGCGAAAGCATTATTGGTAACCTCTCATTTGCCTGAATTACAAGCACCTCATACATGTTAGAACCATTGATGGCCAAGGTAAAGAATGACATGATTACACAGAAAGTAAACAATTTTTTTTTTTTCTCTCAGAGCACTTGAAGATTTTGTATCTCTGCATATCATCTATATCACTTTTTATACACTCCACTAATTCAATAATCGATGCATATCTGCTCAAATCTCTTGCTTGTCAACATTTTAGGCGCTGCTGCACCATTTTTCTGGAGATGATACAAAATCCCAAAACTGATCACAAGAAGAAACAAGAACAAATATTATATTTTTGTCAAATTATATATTTTTTTTCAATATGTTTGTATGATTTTTTTTTTTTAGCACTGAATATTTTCTATATCAATATTTTATTTTGATGATGTCTAAGGGGGAGATAAATATGAATTTGGATGGCTAGCTATGCATGTTGTAATGTTGCAAAATTATCAAATATTTTGTTGATTTTAATTTTGTGTCAAATCCATACATATATTGTCATCATGGAAAATGGGGAGATTGTTAATCAAATTGTTTGATTTTGATGATGTTATGGGATAAATTGTAATTTTTTACTATACATATTTTATATTATTTGACACAAACTATTACCTGTTTAAAATATATATTATATGATAAAAATATTTTAAAAATTTTACTATTCACGTTTTGAAAAACTAGGTTGATCACTATTCATCTTTTGACAAACTTGATGGATTATTTTCTTTTGACAAAATTGATATACTCACATTGGGTGGTAGGTTATTTTTAAAAAAAATGAATTTAAAATCTCGTCAACAACTACAAAGATTATAAAAGAGATACTTATTTTCATATCTATTATAAATATTATTTTAAATTTACCTAAAGAGATTTTATTGTGCAATTAATTTTTTTATTGTAAAATTAAATATTTTATTAGAAAAATTATTATGCAATTACTATACAACTTTTGATTATTCGTTGTTTCGAAGGGAAAATTAAACACTATTCATTTGTTGAAAAGTTGTATATACAATAGTGATCACTTATATGTTTTGTAAGCCACATGCTTGGCACCTGACATAGAAAAGAAAAAGGAAATGTTTACAATATGCTTCATACAAATTTTGAACATAAAGAAGAACGGTCTTATGCTCCACATGCCTGAACTACTAAATCAAAAAGGAAGAGCGTACCCACGTGATCCATGACGTCAACATGGAGCGTTCTACCTCCAACGGGTATATTTTTGTGTATAAATAGAAGTGTTTTGTATAAAGAAAAATCAATAACTTGAACATAAAAAATTTTGTGTGCTTCAAAATTGTGATTATATTTTTCACTCTACTATTTCACTTTCAGATCTAAGTAGTATCTTTGTTCTTACATTTTTATATCTACTATTTGTGAGAGAATTATTGTAAACGAAGGTTGAACTACTTCTTATCCTTATTTATTATTTTGTAAAGGAATTTTGTAAGAGTAAGACATTTATTGTTGAGTGATGCTCAATAGATAAAAGTAAGATCTTTGCAAATTCCACAAGCTTGGTGAAGCCTTGGTGGTGTATTGATTCATTTTGATAGTGAAAAAAATTCTCAAGGAGGTTCCTTGGGGAGTAGACGTAGGCCTAGCGTACCAAACCACTATAAATCTCGGTGTTTGATTTTCTCTCCCTATCTCTTTTACTTTTATATTGATAATAATTGTTCTATTTTTTATTTGTTAAAATTCTGAATATTGTGTTTATTAATTTTAAAATTGTATTAAAAATTAATAACCCAATTCACTCCCTCTTGGGTTGCCTACTTGGGATAACGTAATAATTGAAGTGACACTCAAAATCTCACCAAGAGATTTTCTTACCAACCACTAATCTATGGCTACAATTAATTTGAAACCTCCCTGGTCAAATATTCAAGTACTACCAAGGATGCCCACACCCAGAGATATATATATCCAGGTCGTGGCATCCATGGTCTGCCCCAAAGGAACAGTCTACTAGGCGTATGTAATCTCCCTGCGTGCCACCCGCACATCCACCTTTATCCCAAAATCGAATACCGATAATGGTTCAAATAAGTCTCGTGCTATCTTTGGGTTTCATGACACAATTATGTAAAAATTCTCAAAAGAACCAAGGTTCACCCTGAACTACTGGTATTACCTATCAATCGTTAATTTTGTACATATCGTTAATCATTTTAGATAGTTTTTATATTAATCACAAATAATTACAAATTTTCAATTACCATAAGTGTTATACCATTTCATTAACAAAAAATATTACATATATGTTTTACAATAATCAGTCAATGTACAAAATTATAATAAACAATTAAATTAAACCATGGTATGAAATGATAATTTTAGATACTTAAAAGTGAACCACAACCACACACATACATGGACTACTAATTTACAAAATTTGATTAATTAGACCAGCACGATATTTATTTTTAGTCCTAATAATTAATTGAAGTAACAATCTTGGTTCTCTCTCCATCTGCCCAGAAAATTTCAAAACATACTTTTCGTAGTTAAAATTATAAATAAATTATTTATACAATTCTAAAATTCATGGAATTACACGGAATATTCAACAAACATGTTATGATCATTTTCCAGAAAAAAAAAATTTCCAAAAATAAGTTATAAATAATTTTGTAAAATTTCAAGAAATTCCATGACACAGATTCGTCACATTTTCTTAAAATAATTCCACACTTAAATTTATAAACCAATTTCATAATATAAAAATTTATTATGAAACTAGAATTCTTAAATTTCATTTTTTTTATAGAAATTATCAGATTGGATTTAATATAGGATTTTTAATGATTTTTCAAACATACAGTAAAATCTGTCTATAGTTTTTTATTTAATTAAAATTTTGTATAAATTCGTACAAAACTAGAATAATTGTTACAAAAATTCTTGGATGAACTAGACATCATTCTTAACAACTTTGTAGAGAAATCATCTCAAAAGTTTGAGTATAAAATTGTCTAAAAATTTATACAAGTTTCTGACAGATTTATGAGTCATATAATCAAACCAAATAAAATCTTCAATCACCTATTTAATGGTACAAACTACACATGCAACCTAATTTCAAAATTATATCATTATTTTAAGGCTACTAATATAAAAAAACCTTCAAATATTTGATATACAAATCACAAAATTTACATACAACTAAAAATAAAATTCTATCTACAATTTTAGTCATTTTATTATATGAACACAAATCTGAAAATTTCAACAAATAAAAAAAAATGATAGGGTTGAGAGGATTGTCTTACCTAGTAGTAGGATTGAAATGGTAGAAAAAAAATTTTAAACTTCCTGATCTTCTGCTTTTCTTCTTCTTACTTAACTTGCTCAATTTTTTTTTTTTTTCCTTTTCTCTTTTTCGATCAGAGAAGAATACAAGCATATATATATATAGGAGTTCATCCTGACTGAGGCTCTCTCTCTCTCTCTCTCTCTCATTCTAATGAGTCCCATCAGATCTACCAATTCCAAGATATATACTGAGCCTATTCCCTGCTATTACATGCATGCATACAAGTGTTGGGTGATTAATCACCCACACTGCCACCGAATTTTTGATTTTTTTTTAATTGTGTATTTGTGTGGGTTCTTAAAATTAATTAACTATGTTTTTCAACTAAGTTATTTAGTAAGGATAATTATTATGTTGAATCCTTGTTAAAATAAATTATAAACAAAAAAAATATTGAATACCCACAAAATTATTATTCTTAACAATGTTTTTGTCAGTGACTGAATTTGATTAATTTAAAACTAACTTATACACTAATATATATTTTGCATAGGCTCTGGATAAAATCAATTTATTTATTTATTTTCTTCTAAGAATAATTAAATGCGGGTTTTCACAACCTACCTCCAAAAAAAAAAAAATCGTCCTCGAAATTAATTCGTACCTTTAGATTTGAAAAGTTGAGGGTAGTTAATGTGGGGATATATTTCTGAGCACCAACACGTGGCAAGGTGACGCCAATGTGTCAGCCAAGGTGCCACGTGTCCTGGTCATTATGCCGAGGTTATCTCGGCGTTGCCGAGGTTATCTCCGAAGATATCAAAATCCGAAATAAACGGATAAGGGACAAGAGTCCTAGAATGAAGCGGAGACTTAGTCAAGATGAGGATAAATCTCTTAGGGAGTTTATCTTTATCTCTTGAGGAGTCCAAAGTAAGTACTGAATTGGAGTCCATAGAAGTCAGGCTTCTGGTGGGACTAGGATTAAGTAAACTATAAAAGAGAGGCACCCCCGTGGGTCAAAGGTACGCAATTTTATGCTTTGAGCAGTGAGTTTAGCACTTGATTATCTTTGAGAGATATACTGACTTGATCGTCGGAGTGCCCCCGGGTGGAAGAACCACCGCCGGAGCCTTTTCTTTCTGTTACAGGTTAACTGAAGCCATCTATTCTGCCAGTGCTCTCTAGCTGATTACTAAACGGGCAGTGTGATCAGAAAATCACTCACACAATTTGGCGTCGTCTGTGGGAACTTAGAAGAATAGATGGCCAGTAATGGACAGAAGGAAAAGATTGGGGACGACACTCCTGTTGGGAGTGGCAGACCAATCGACCTTGTTATTGAAGGAGACAACAACAATGCAGAAACTCGTGACCAGGGCCACGGAGAGAAAGACGTCAGCCAGGAGGGCGACACTTCGAAGAAGACAGACCAAAACAAGTACTATAACAAAGATAACCTCCAGGTATGGAGGGATAGGTGCTTGCGGAGGGATGAAGAAGTAAAAGAATTGGCAAACAAGTTGGCAGACCTGCAGTCGGTCGTCAACTTCATGATGCAAAACAATGTCATGCAGCCACCGTACTCGCTGCAGGACACGCCGATTCCAGTAACTAATACCCAGAAGGGAGGAAGGAAAACAATCCCCGAAGCCCCTCAGCACACCAGGAGCGAAAGGCACTCTCACCAACCTTCCAGGGAAGTCGGACGAGAGGAGCCGAGACGAGAGGAGTCCTGAAGAACGTATCACACGAAGGACCCAAAGCCCAAAGAACATCGGCATGTTCAAGGGCAGGCGCTCTGCTTTGACACAACCCATGGAGAAAGATCAAAACGGGCCCACCACGAGGCCGAAAGTAGTGTGCCGAAAAGATTGAAGTCCAAAGATAGCCGAGCTCCAGGGAGGAGTAAAGAAGACTTGAGAGATTACCTCAAGAGGAAGCAACAGAATGCTGAAGCCGAGGTAACTTCCCCAGTTAAGTTGAAGACACCATTCTCGGTGAAACTGGACAAATTTGAAGCACCAAAGAGAATCAGTATGCCGAGGTTCCAAATATATGATAGTAAGTTAGATCCCAACTTTCACGTTGGACTATACCTGAATTCAATGGCATTATATAGTGGGAACGAGCCGTTGCTCTGCAAAGTATTCCTCTCATCCTTCGGGGAGATTGCATCAGATTGGTTCCATAAACTACCGAAAGGAAGCGTAAAGACTTGGGAAGGTCTGGCCGAGATGTTTGTGGCCAGGTTTGTGATGAACAAACTACAACCCTTGAGGGTCGACGCACTGATGGCTTTAAAAATCACCAAGGATGAAGGCCTTAGGGCCTACGCAAAAAGGTACTACGAGGTGTTCAATCGAATACCCGAATGCAACCAAGAGGTGGCAGTCGTGTCTTTCAAGAACGGCCTAAACGATGACTGCCCACTATAGAAGTCTTTGGCAAAGACATTGCCAAAAAGCATGGAAGAACTCATGGCGAGAATCGAGAAGTACGCCAGAGCTGAGGAGGATACGTCGGGAAATAAAGAGACAAAGCAGGAGAAAAGAAACGGCTCGCCGAAACGAAGCCGAGGTAACAATGGATCGATCAAACAAGAAATGGAATTGAGGGCTAAACAGGCAGTGACGACTGTGTTCTGAATCCCGGTCCACAAAGTCCTGGATCAAATACGAAACTAGCCCTATTTCAGAGCACCAACAAGAACACCAGGGGAATTTATGGGAAGAAACGTCGGTAGGCGTTGTGCTTACCACAATGAAGAAGGGCACCTGACTCAGGGTTGCAGAGCCCTAAAAGCACACTTAGAAGACTTGGTGAGGCAAGGCCATCTGAGGGACCTTGTCGATGAGGCCAGAACAAGGGAAGAACAGGCAAGATTGCCTCAAGCACCAGCAGCTCCGCCTTCCCCAGCACAGCAACCATAGGCAGGAGGACTACGGGTGGTTAATGTAATTCACTCAAAAGTGAACGAAAATGACATACGAGGGGAGACCCAGAAGGTAAAACACTTACAGCACGTGAACCAGGTCGAACATAAAAGACCTCGGCCTGAAGAATGCCAAGGACCGACGATAGCCTTTACTGAAGCCGACCTAGAGATGGCCCAGCATCCACATAATGATGCCTTGGTAGTATCCCTCCAGGTTGGGGAGTGCCAAGTGAAACGCATCCTGATTGATCAAGGAAGCTCTTGCGACATCATGTATGTTTGATGTTACAAGGAGCTGGGCCTTCATCCTGATGACTTGGAGCAGTCCAATGGCCCGATGGTCGGCTTCAATGGAACGCCGACGTGGCCACTGGGCGCAACAAGCTTGGAGGTGCAGGCTGGCACCAGAAAAATCAAGACAAAATTCACCATCATCGACACACCCTCCCCTTACAACATCATCTTGGGAAGGCCATGGTTGCATGCAATGGGGGCAGTTCCCTCAACATTGCATCAACTATTGCGATTCCCAACAGAGCATGAGATAGAGAAAGTTAGAGGCGATCAGCTATAGGCGAAGAATTGCTCCATGGCAGCAATGAAATCTACCTACAGTGTGCGAGAGCCAGAGAAGACAGAACTTGAAGATGAGGATGTGGAAGTCCTAGAAGACGTCGACAAAGAACCAGCCGAGAAGAGCGAAGAGGCACTAAAGAAAATCCTCGTCCAGGATGGGGATGAAGAACGCTTCTTTCTTCTCAGCTCGGGCTTAACCGAAGAAGAGGAAAAAGAGTTGGAAACTTTTTTGAGAGCAAATATTAAGGTGTTCGCTTGGACACCTTACGAAATGCCTGGCATTGACCCTGAGGTCACTTGCCACAAACTGAATGTTGACAGGTCGGCCAAACCTGTAATTCAGCGAGCCAGAAGACCGACGTTGATACACGTCGAAGCAGTAGAAGAAGAAGTAGACAGACTTCTAGAGGCCAGGGCCATTAGAGAAGTACACTACCCAACATGACTATCCAATATAATGGTGGTAAAGAAGAAGAACGGTAAATGGAGGGTCTGCGTAGACTTTACCAGCCTCAACAAAGCCTGTCCCAAAGACAGCTTTTCCCTGCCCAAAATTGACCAGCTAGTAGATGCCACTTCAGGGCATGGAAGAATGAGTTTTCTAGACGCCTACAGGGGGTACCACCAGATCGCCATGTACCCCCCAGACGAAGAAAAAACCGCATTCATCACCCCAAAATGCCTTTCGGGTTGAAAAACGCAGGAGCAACTTACCAAAGGCTGGCAACCAAAATGTTCAAACACCTGATTGGCCGAACAGTAGAAGTCTACATCGACGACATGGTCATTAAGACCAAGGAGCCTGAGGGTCATCTCGCCGATCTAAAAGCAGTCTTTGAAATACTTAAAACATATCGGCTCCGACTCAATGCATCGAAGTGTGCATTTGGAGTTGGATCTGGTAAATTTTTAGGATACCTGGTAACTAGAAGGGGCATCGAGGCCAGCCCAAATCAGATCAAGGCCATCCTAGAGTTGAAGAGCCCGATGTCGGCAAAACAGGTGCAGATGCTAACTGGAAGGGCCGCAGCCTTAAACAGATTCATCAGCAGAAGCTCAGACAAATGTAAACCTTTCTTCAACCTGGTGAAGAAGGCCATGGACTTCCTATGGACTGAGGAATGTGAGGCCGCTTTGGCCGACCTAAAGAGGTATCTGACCACGGCTCCAGTCCTCTCAACACCTGAACCTAGAGAAGAACTGTTTTTATATTTGGCAGTTTCAGAACACGCAGTAAGTGCAGTGCTAATCCGTGAGGAAAAAGGGGAGCAAAAGGCTGTTTATTACGTAAGCAAAACCTTGGCCGACGCAGAAATAAGGTACCTACCACTAGAGAAATTAATGCTGGCCTTAGTAATGACTTCAAAGAAGTTGAACCATTACTTTCAAGCGCACAAGATTATAGTGTTAACAGAGCACCCACTGAAGTCCTTGTTACAACAAGGAGACTTAACTGGAAGAATAGCAAGATGGGCAGTGGCCTTGGGCCAGTACGACCTGGAGTTCAGGCTGAGAACAGCAATTAAGGGCCAAGTTTTGGCCGACTTCGTGGCCGAATTCACGCCGGAGTCCATCAAACATCGGGCTCCGTTGAGCCAAGATGAATGACGTCAAGCAAACAAGGAGAAGCCCAGCCAAAGGCAAAAGAACAAGGAAAGAAAAAACTCAGACCCTACAGCATTTACATCGGCGACTCCTTTTGCCCGTTTGTCGATGGGAGCTCAAACCGGCAAGAAGCGGGGGCAGGAGTAGTGTTAATATCTCCTGATGGGGAGATATTAGAACAGTCTATTCGATTAGGGTTCAAGGCCTCGAACAATGAGGCAGAATACGAAGCATTGATTGCAGGACTAAAGCTAGCAGTGGCAGCAGAAGCAGATGAGGTAATAATTTTTTGTGATTCACAACTTATAGTGAATCAGACAACAAGAGAGTTCGCAACCCAAGATGAGAGGATGTCGGCATACGCAAAGGAAGTCATCAGGCTGGCAGCCTTGTTTCGCAACTGCCAACTTCTTCAAGTTAGCCGAGATGATAACAGCCACGCCGACGCATTGGCCAGCTTGGCAAGTTCAATACAAACTGGAAAAACAAGGACAATAATGATTGACTACTTGTCAGTCCCGAGCATAGAACCACCAATCACAGAACAAGAAGTAATGTGTGTGGACTTGGGACCAAGCTGGATGGATGCAATTGTTGCATTCCTAAAGGAGAGAAAGCTGCCAGAAGACCATAAGGAAGTACACAAGGTCAGATTGAAGTCGGCAAGATTCAATCTGACAGCAGACGGACATCTCTACAGAAGATCCTTCACTGGACCCCTTTTAAGGTGCGTACACCCTTTACAGGTTGAAGATTTTCTATATGAAATTCATGAAGGGATTTGTGGAAGCTATGCTGGGGGCAGATCACTAGCTCACAGGGCCATTACCCAGGGGTATTGGTGGCCCTACATGCAAAAAGATGCAGAAGCCTACGTGAAGAAGTGTGAACAATGCCAAAGGTTCGCACCTTTGATACACCAGCCAGCTGTTGACCTGAACCCTGTATCCAGTCCATGGCCATTTGCCCAATGGGGCATGGATCTCATTGGGCAATTGCCCCAAGCAACTGGGCAAAGGAAGTACTTGCTGGTAGCAACAGATTACTTCACGAAGTGGATAGAAGTAGAACCTCTTGCCAAAATCCGAGATGTGGACGTCAAGAACTTCATATGGAGAAACATCATCACCAGATTTGGCATTCCAAGAGCAATAGTTGCCGACAACGGAACGTAGTTTGACAGCAAACTCATCAAGAACTTTTGTGCGAAATTCAAGATAAAAAATTACTTTTCAACACCAAGTTTTTCCCAAAGCAATGGGCAAACAGAAGCATCCAACAAAGTAATTTTGGATGGGATAAAGAAGAGGCTGCAGGCAGCAAAAGGAAAGTGGGTAGACGAGTTGCCCAATGTACTCTGGGCATATCAGACTACGCCGAGAAGATCAACAGGGAAAACCCCCTTTGCCATGGCCTACGACACAGAAGCAGTCATCCTACTAGAGATCGGCATCCTAGGGATCAGAACCCAGGGAGTAGAGAATGGGACTAATGACATACTTCTAGCCCGAGATCTGGATCTCTTAGAAGAAAGAAAGGAGAAAGTTACAATTCAGCTCGCAGCATACCAGCAGCAGCTTGCTAGAGCTTACAATAAGAAGGTCAATCCAAGGGATTTTCAGGTCGGCGACCTAGTCCTAAGAAAAGTTGTTGGCAACAAGAAGGATCCCAGAGAGGGCAAGCTTGGCCCAAACTGGGAAGGACCCTACAGAATTACTTCGGTATTGGGCACTAGAGCATACCGGCTTGAAAATAATATGGGCAAAGCATTGCTAAGACCCTGGAACACTTGTAATTTGAAATTTTTCTATCATTAGATGTTCCTTGTTATTTTTTGCCGACATCATCAATAAAATCTTAGCAGAATTTTCCAAGACTTGTGAATTGATAAAAGATGCATAATGTTGTTTTTGAATAATGAGAACCCAAGTGGAACTTAGGTTCACATTGGGGGCAGAGAGAAGACACAAATGCTTAACGCTTGTTGAAATTTGTAGCAATTTACAAGTTGAAGTTAAGCCGAGATTATTGTTTATCTTCACTTGTTGAAATTTATAGCAATTTACAAGTTGAAGTTAAACCGAAGTAATGCTTAACGCTTGTTTAAATTTGTAGCAATTTACAAGTTAAAGTTAAGCCGAGATTATTGTTTATCTTCACGTGTTGAAATTTGTAACAATTTACAAGTTGAAGTTAAAACTGAAATAATGCTTAACGCTTGTTCAAATTTGTAGCAATTTACAAGTTAAAGTTAAGCCGAGATTATTGTTTATCTTCACTTGTTGAAATTTGTAACAATTTACAAGTTGAAGTTAAACCGAAGTAATGCTTAACGCTTGTTGAAATTTGTAGCAATTTACAAGTTGAAGTTAAGCCGAGATTATTGTTTATCTTCACTTGTTGAAATTTGTAACAATTTACAAGTTGAAGTTAAAACTGAAATAATGCTTAATGCTTGTTGAAATTTGTAGCAATTTACAAGTTAAAGTTAAGTCGAGATTATTGTTTATCTTCACTTGTTGAAATTTATAACAATTTACAAGTTGAAGTTAAACCGAAGTAATGCTTAACGCTTGTTAAAATTTGTAGCAATTTACAAGTTAAAGTTAAGCCGAGATTATTGTTTGTCTTCACTTGTTAAAATTTGTAGCAATTTACAAGTTGAAGTAATACTTAACACTTGTTGGCATTTGTGGACAATTTACAAGTTAAGTTAAAGCAGTATAATGTTTAACACTTGATAAAAGTTTACAAGAAGTTTGTCTATCCGAGGTGTGTCACCCCGAGAAAATTGTACAAAGAAGGAAAAATGTGTGAAAGACATGCAGAATATTCTAAGTATAGAATCATGCAGAAGCAATGAAGAGAAGACAAGAGTACAAGCACTTAGAAAAGAAAAGTTGCATTAGTATTCATTAAGAAAAGGGCACATCGGCCATACAAAAGGCCTATATCATTCCAAAAAATAAGGGAGAAACAAAATACAATTAAGAAAAAGAAAAACATGAAGCTAAGACTCCTCTCCACCAGTTGGTTGAATTTGAAGATCAAATGATTGTTGAGAAGACATCTCAGCAGCCTTATCCGCCGTGACCTCGGCGTCAATTTCTGCAAGAGTGTCTTCAAGGTTTTTATCAGCAAGGATGGCATCGGCTGATTCCTTCTCATCAGTAGCATCTTTGTTAAACTCATCGTCTTCATCATCCTGAGTCAAGTCTAGGACTTGCTCATTTTGAAGAGGGGACTTGGCAACATCTTTGGATTTTCTTACCAACGCCTCATCCTCTTCCTCATCACCATCCTCAGACTCAGACTCGTCGACGTCTTGACTTGGAGGTTAAACTGGAGGGAATGGAAGAGGAATGGCATCAACTTTCCTCAATGGTGAGTCCTCTGGGACGTTAAGTTTCTTTAAAAGGGACATCCAACCAAGGGTGAAACCCTTGTTGCATGCCTCTTTCACCTGCTATTCGTAGGCATCTGTGACGTCGGCCATGCCTTGGGCATACGCCTTCTCGTCGGCATCTTTTATTTCGGCTTCTTTGGTGGCCAGTGCCTCCTGAAGCACCTTTTCGGCTTGAACCATTCTTTCTTCGGCTTCTCTCTTCTGAGACTCAGCCACTTTCCTGATAGCCTCAGCCTTCTCTTCGGCATTGGTCTGAGCTTTGATTACAGCCTCGGCTTGGTCCTCCAGTTTTTTTATCTTTGATTGAAGACCTTTGTTGGTCTTTTGGAGGGAAGAGAACTCCCTCTTCATCTCGACAAGCCTCTCCCGATTCTCAAAAGACTGCATTGAGAAAGAGTGGGCATGCTGGATGGCCTGAAAGAAAGCAGAGGTATTAGAGAATATTCAAAGTACGAAATAAAAAGAAAGAAGAAAATTACCAAATAGAAGACATCTACCTAAACGGAGTGCTGAAGCATTAGAGCGTAATTCTTATACTCACTGTATTGAGCGTTTCGCTCCAAATCACCTGGTAACAGCAGAGCAATGCTGAGCGCAACGCCGACGTTAATATCCTCGGCACTGTCACTGGCCATAACAGGCTTGTCTTCCAGAGTAATTGAGGGGGCCCAGGGGGCATCAGGTTTTTTTGATCCCGAGGTTGTTGCAGAGGAAGACCTCGGCTTTTTTGGATTTTGGTATTCTGGTGGTTGAGACTCAGAGCGCCTTTTCCCAGCAGAAGGCTGAGATTTATCACTCTCAGCCAACTTTGAGATCGGCAAGGTGTCTTCAGATTCAACCTGAGCTATCTTAGCCTTTGGTTGAGCCTTCTTTATTCTTTTCGGCTTCGGTGGAGGTTGGGTTTGTGCTGGTTGATCATCAACAGATGATGGAATGCTGGCTAAGAGGTCTTTTGTAATTGGTTTTGGGCGGCCCATCTCGACAGTAAGGACCAGTCATCGCCGACGTTTTCGTTCTGATATTGGGACCAGGTATGGAGCCGAAGTTGATGGCTGATCAGCTAGATCGGATGTTGATCCTTGATATGTTCGTGATGTGGATGCAATCAATGGAGTTATAGTAAAGGGTGGAGAAAGGCTTTTCTTCTTCCTTTTGGGCACGTCGGGCAAAGTTGACTTATATGATGGAATAAAATTGAGAAGTACAAGCGCTTTCCTTTTATGGACTGGCAAGTCCAAAAGTTTCTTCAAATCCTTGCTAGGAACAAAGGATTGGCGAAAATTTTTCGGTGGCTTACGAACAGCTACAAGAAGAACAGACGTTAGAAACAAACAAAGTATCTAAGACTTTGAAAGAAAACAGGCAAAGCTGAATACTAGGCTCTTACCCTTGCCCTCTAAAACTAATCGAGGAAGAGGGTAGAGATGGATGTCCTCGTCTGGAGCAAACTCCCAATTTCCCGAGGTAATGAGATAGTCATCTCCAGGCCCCTTGTTGGAGTCTGGGAGGTCGGCTACGATTTTGAATTCGGTAGACCTCGGCTTAAGGTAATAAATGTAGCCTTTTTCTTTCAAATTAAGGGCACACATGGTATAGCAATACTGGATATCGGCTAGGGTGATCTTAGCATTTTCCTGTTTAGCTAAGGCTATGATGCCATTGATCACTCGGTAGGAACTGATTGCCAGTTGCATGGGGTTCAACTTATAATAGTGAAGAATCTCACGAAAAAGGATGTTGAGTGGGAGCCAGAGTCCGCACTCAGTGAAGGCTACAATGGGAAAGGGCATCGAATCATCTGTGGGCATGATGGAGTCGTTATCTCCAGCCAGCCTCTGATGGACATCGGCAGGGATAGAGAATTCTTGCCTAAAATACTCAAGTTTGGTCGGGGTATCTACCCTATGTCTCTACATACCCATGATATCGGCCTGAATTAGAGGGGTTGGATTTTAGAGAAAAAATGAGGGTTAATAAGACCTCGGCAAAAATCTAGGTAAAATACTAGTTTCAGTTTTTTCCTAAAATGTGGGTTCTATAAACAAATCCCAAACCTAAAGCTATGGAGATAAAGATCAAAGGCGCAGATCTGGAAAAGACACAAAAAAACAGAAAACAAAAGTCGAGTTTCAGAATCAAGAACAGAGATGGACTATCAAGAACATGAAGAATACAAAGGGTTGAAGGCCCAGAACAGTGGCAAGACGTGCAAGAAAACTATGAATAGTAAATGTATTTAAGGCATAAGTAAAAAGCGAAATCAACGCATTCAGATGTATGATTCACAAATTAAGTGTTTGAGCAAGGCAGTGATAAACAAGAAATTCCAGAAAAACTCAAGAAACTGGAATAAGAAGAAATAGATTGCTTACCAGAAAATATGAAGCCGATGTGAAGATTGCTGAAGTCAGACGACAGTTACAGATGTAACAAGAACGATGAAAGCTTCACAGGAAGGGAGAACGAAAGGCAGTTGCAGAGCTTGAGAATTGAAATAGTGGCGTATTCAGGAGCTAGAGAGAGAAAAAGCGAAGAGAAATCGACTGCAAAAGTGAAAAATGAAGAAATGGGGAAAAGTTTTTGTCAAAAATGAAAACGGCGGTAAAAAGTAATCAATACGCCTAGAAGAACGTATGCGTCAGATGGCGCACGTGAGAGAGAGACGGCTTGCAAGCGCGTCATGAACACGGTCCAATAAGGTGGAGACGCATGAATGAAACTGTTGAGTAAATGATACGTGACAATTCACACACGTGAAAGAATTCGCTCGAATTCTTGTTCTCTGAAGAAAACATGTCGGCCTGAAATGAATGATCTCGGCTAAGGAGTTCTTTAGCCAATGTACAGGAGGAAGTACCGATATAGGTTCTATCACCTCAGAATACCAAGGTAATAGAATCTAGGGGGCAGTTGTGGGGATATATTTCTGAGCACCAGCACGTGGCAAGGTGACGTCGATGTATCAGCCAAGGTGCCACGTGTCCTGGTCATTATGCCGAGGTTATCTCCGAAGATATCAGAATCCGAGATAAACGGATAGGGACAAGAGTCCTAGAATAAAGAGGAGACTTAGTCAAGATGAGGATAAATCTCTTAGGGAGTTTATCTTTATCTCTTGAGGAGTCCAAAGTAAGTACTGAATTGGAGTCCATAGAAGTCAGGCTTCTGGTGGGACTAGGATTAAGTAAACTATAAAAGAGAGGCACCCCCGTGGGTCTAAGGTACGCAATTTTATGCTTTGAGCAGTGAGTTTAGCACTTGATTATCTTTGAGAGATATACTGACTTGATCGTCGGAGTACCCCCGGGTAGAAGAACCACCGCCGGAGCCTTTTCTTTCTGTTACAAGTTAACTGAAGCCATCTATTCTGCCAGTGCTCTCTAGCTGATTACTAAATGGGCAGTGTGATCAGAAAATCACTCACACAATTAAAATGTATCATATCTTCTTATTCCCACGTTGACTCCTTCATCCCACGATGTCTCCATAGAACTTGAACCAATGGTATAGTTTTACCTTGTAAATTTTTCTCGCAACGATCTAAAATTTTAACAGGTTTTTCCTTAAATGTCCCATTTTCATCAAGATTAATTTCCTCCTAGTTGATGACATGAGAAGGGTGCGGCTCCTATTTCCGTAACATAGAGATGTGAAAAACATTATGTACCCTAGCTAGTTGAGGTGGTAAAGCCAAACGGTATGCCATCTCTCCCACTTTATCCAAAACTTCGAAAAGCCCAATAAAGCGAGGTAATAACTTTCCCTTCTTTCCGAAACGAACAACTCCTCGACGAGGTTGTATTTTTAGGAACACATGATCTCCAACTTGAAATGCTAAAGGTCTTCTCCTTTGATCTGCATAACTTTTCTGCTTATTCTGAGCAGTCTCAAATCTTTGTCTAATTAATTTCACCTTCTCAGTAGTTTCTTGAACTAATTCTGATCCTAAAAGGGGTGCTTCTCCAATTTTCGTCCAACACATTGGTGATCGACAAGGCCGTCCATACAAAGCCTCATATGGTACCATACTAATACTTTCTTGAAAACTATTATTGTAAGAGAATTCAACTATTGGGAAGTGTCGCTCCCAACTACCCTTGAAATCCATCTTACAAGCTCGAAGCATGTCTTTCAAAATCTGAATTGTTCTTTCTGATTGACCCTCAGTTTGAGGATGAAAAGCCATACTAAAACACAACTCAGTACCCATAGCTTTTTGCAGACTTTGCCAAAATTGTGACGTCAGACGAGGGTCATGATCTGACACTATTGAGACTGGTACTCCATGTAACCAAATGATTCCTCGAATAAATAATTGACTCAATGATTCAAGTGTGCCTGTTAGTCCTATTGGTAGGAAATGTGCTGTCTTAGTTAACCTATCCACCGTAACCCAAATGGCATCATGGCCATGCGGCAACCGGGGTAGTCCTGTTACAAAATTCATTGGTATGTGTTCCCATTTCATTCATGTATTGGTAAAGGTTGGAGTTTTCCTGTCGGCTTCTAATGTTTTGCCTTCACTTGCTAACACGTTAAGCACTTAGACACAAATTGAGCAACGTCCTTCTTCATTCTGCTCTACCAATACTATCGCTTGAGATCCTGGTACATCTTGTTTCCTTCTAGATGAACCGTAAAAACTAAATGGTGAAATTCTTTAAGTATTTCTTCTCTCAATTGTTCAATATTTGGCACAAAATCAGGTAAAAATTCTCCTGACATTAATCGTGCCTTCATGAAGTCAGTCTCTTAATCAAATCTTTGAGCTGCTAGCACTTTGGTAAGAAGTTAGGGTGTTGTAACCATTGCAAATAACCTAACCTTTCCATTTTGAGTTTCTAGTTGTAACCTAAACTCATTCACAATACTTACCATTTCTCATTCTTTAATTGATATGTTGGCTACAATCTCCCTTGTCTTTCGATTTAGTGCATCTGCTATAACATTAGTCTTCCCAAGATGATAAGACAAAGTGAATTGGTAATCTTCAAGGTACTCCATCCAGCGTCTCTGCCTCATGTTCAAATGTAATGATCTAGAATTTTTCTCTCCGCTCAAGCGAGAGAGTTGACGCTCAAGTGGACTTGAGAGGCTCCCAACATTTTTGCAGTCTGTCTGAAATTCTGAGAGTTGTGAATTCCTGCTCGAGCTTAGGAGTGGTTGCTCGAGAGGACGACTTTGTTGGTCTGCGCGCTCAAGCGCAAGATTGGGCGCTCGTGCGGTCTACCTAGTTGAGTTTGAATTTCTGAGACTAATGAGATTATTTTTGACCTTTTATTGTTGTGTTTGGAGCCTCCCTATTTTATTTTGGGACATTGATTGAGGTGGCAACATGATGGTAAAGTAAGATTGGACCAAAAACTTTAATTCAAATAATTTGCCTACGATCAGCAGTCACTCTTTTGCCCTTTTCTTTTTCCACAATTTGAATTTGGGTGTGAGGCTAGAACCATTGGAATGCTTGTTGCCGGGGCTTCAATTTGGACACAAGAACGACCTAGAACGGAGTCCGGATGAGAGAGTTACGCCTGTTTGAAGTTTTGGAATTTGTGTTGGAAGCAGGTATGCTTAAGTGGAAAAAGAGATGCTCGAGTGGACTACGCGAATTCAGCGATTTAAAAAGTGGGTTTCTAGATCATTCTTTACATTTTCTTTTTCCCTCTGCCTTCCTCTCACCCTAGGTCCGAAAATCCTTGATCTCTTGACCCAAATATCTTCCATTCCTCAAAATTTTGGCCAAGATCTCCTACCAAAAAGTAAAGAAGGCTTGAAGTTCAACATTTTCAACCGATTGGATTTCGGATTTGCGAATGATTCTTCTCAAAGCTTGCTCTTTTGCTCGATTCTTGAGGTAGGGGTCCTAGTTCTCCTTCAATACTTGCATTAATAGATAGATTTGTGGTATTTTGATTATATAAATACAAAATCTCTATTTTTAAGCATATAGTGTACATCATGAGATTTGGGGGTTTAGGGTTTGAAGTGTTGGGGGTTCAATTGTTGGGTTAATATGGTGGATTAGGAACCTTAGATGTATAATCAAGGGAAAATTTGGAATTAAAAATAATGGTGTGAGAAGTTTCAATTTTTCTTGAAATTCTTGATTTTTCTTGAAAACCCAAAGTTGATTCTTAATGATAATTAATGATTTTGCTCAAATTGAAAGTAGAATCATGAAATTGAGGTATTGAATTGTATATATACAAGTTTAATTGAATTTTAAAAGTGTTTGAAAATTATGTTAAAAATTAGCGATTGAACCCTTATTATGGACATTGTAAATCATGCTACAATATGAAATGATTTTGGGGGAAAAGATGTGTTGATGATATAGATGACATAAACTTGGTTATGGAATGTTGAAAGGGGATTCAAGAATTTATCTTGAATTATGTTGAAATTGCAAATAGTGTTGTTGAATTAAGTTGTGCTAGTTTATGTTGAATTAAGTGTGTTGAATAATATTGAATTGAATTGTGTTGAACTGTGGTGAATTGTGTTTGAATCATGTTGAATTGTGTTGGGTTGAGTTGTGTTTGGTGTGTTGAGTTTGGGTTGAGTTGTGTTGGGTGTGTTTAGTTTGGGTTGAGTTGTGTTGAGTTTGGGTTGAGTTGGGCTGTGTTGAGTTTGGGTTGAGTTGCGTTGGGTGGTGTTGTGTTGGTACCTGTACGGGAGTTGAAAAATGGTTTTTCGGTGCCCACGACCGTCCGTATAATAGCCGGTAAATGTGGGGTATGGTTTTAAAAATTGAAGAAAAAGGTTTTTAGAGGCCCACGTCCCGTCGTATAGTAGCCAGCAAATGTGGGGGTAGTTTTGAATTAAAGGTACTCAATTGCCTTGTCTAGGCTTATCGCTAGACGAATGTGGGAAAATGTTTTTGGGTGTTCACACAGTCCCACCGTATAGTAGCCGGCGAAAGTGGACAAATGTTTTTGGGTGTTCACACAGTCCCACCGTATAGTAGCCGACGAAAGTGGAAAAATGATTTTTGGGTGTCCACACAGTCCTGCCGTATTGTAGCCGGCAAAAGTAGAAAAACGGATGGTTTTCAAAAATGTTTTGGGTGCCCACATCCCGCCGTATAGTAGCCGGCAAATGTGGGAGATGGCTTTAAAAAGTTGAAAAGTGGTTTTTGGAAAAAAATATGGTTTTTGGAAGAAAATGGTTTTTTGGGAGTTCACTTCCTA
This sequence comes from Camellia sinensis, assembly GCF_055761805.1. Lineage (NCBI taxonomy): Eukaryota > Viridiplantae > Streptophyta > Magnoliopsida > Ericales > Theaceae > Camellia > Camellia sinensis. Next base: position 151,505,216 of record NC_138963.1, read on the forward strand.
CCGTATAGTAGCCGGCAAAAGATGGAAAGTGTTATGAATTAGGTGCCCGCTATCCCACCGTAGTAAGTCCGCAAAAGGTGGATTGTATTGATATATGTGTTGAGTTGATGATGTTATTTGTGACTTGTGATGAATATGTGAAATTGCAAATTGATGTGTAATTTGATATAAAGAAAAAATGTACATAGACATTATTTGTAAAGAATGGAAACCAAAAATGGGTAAGGGGATTATGGATTGGTGATGATGAACTTAATGCATTGGTTGTGACCATAAAGATAAATTATGAGTGTTGTTCTGTAAATAAATTAGGAAACTTGAATTTGAATTCATGGAGTTCTAAATAAATACAATGAGTAGAAAGGAAGAAAGAAAAACAAAGAGGAATATTAAAAATGAAAATTAAATAAGAAATATTTTGGGAATTGGTTAATAATTTTTAAATGATGTTGTTTCTTAAATATGTTTGTTTCACAAGGAACTATGGTTTTCTAAAGTTAAGGGATGATTTTTAATGGCTGAAGGTTCTTCTTAAAAGTGTTTAAATAGTTTTTGAGAAAAAGGTACTTTACTTATGGTATTTTTAAATTATAAAATGTCACCCTACTATATGGTATCACCCCGCATGCATGATCATTTCTATCTATGTGTTAGTTATTGATTGAGAACTATGAGATTCCTACTGGGCATGCGTGCTCACCCCTTGTTGTTTTATCTTTTTACAGGAAGAAAATTTGGATTCATAGTTGAAGAGTTACGAAGTCCATAAGTCTGTTTGTGTAATCTCGTTGTGGATCTGAAGAAAGTGATTGTTGTATACTGATATTTGTATTTATTTATTTGTAGCTTCTCAGTAAGAGATTGGCAGGTGTCATTATTATTGTGGGGATGTATTTTCTGAATACCAACACGTGGCATGGTGACGCCGACGTGTCAGCCGAGGTGCCACGTGTTGTGGTATTTATGCCGAGGTTATCTTTGGCGAGGCCGAGGTGATCTCCGAAGATGTCGGAATCCGAGATAAGCGGATAAGGGACAAGAGTCCTAGAGAAAAGAGAAGACTTTGCTAAGATAAGGATAAAACTCTTAGGGAGTTTATCTTTATCTCTTGAAGAGTCCAAAGTTGACATTGAATTGGAGTCCATAGAAGTCGGACTTCTAGTGGGACTTGGGTTGAGTAAACTATAAAAGAGAGGCACCCCCGTGGGTCTAAGGTACGCAGTTTTATACTCAAGCTTGTGAGTTTAGCACTTAATTATCTTTGAGAGATATACTGACTTGATCGTCGGAGTGCCCCCGGGTGGAAGAGCCACCGCTGGAGCCTTTTCTTTCTGTTACAGGTTTGCTGAAGCCATCTATTCTGCCGGTGCTCTCCAGTTGATTACTAGGCGGGCAGTGTGGTCAGAAAATTACCCACACAATTTGGCGCCGTCTGTGGGAATCTTAGAAGAATAGATGGCCAGTGACGGATAGAGGGAAAACTTGGGGGCGACACTCCTGCTAGGAGTGGCAGACCAATTGATCTTGACGTTGAAGGAGACAACCACAGTACAGAAAATCATGACCAGGGTCACGGAGAGAAAGATGTCGGCCAGGAGGGCGGTACTTCGAAGCAAACAGACCAAAGCAAGTATTATAACGAAGATAACCTTCAGGTATGGAGGGATAGGTGCCTATGGAGAGATGAGGAAGTAAAAGACTTGGCAAACAAGTTGGCAGACCTACAGTCAGTGGTCAACTTCATGATGCAAAACAATGTTATGCAGCCACCATACCCGGTGCAAGATACGCCGATGCCAGCAATTAACACCCAGAAGGGAGGAAGGAAAGCAATTCCCGAAGCCCCTCAGCACACCAGGAGTGGAAGGCACTCACACCGACCTTCCAGGGAAGTCGGACGAGAGGAGCCGAGGCAATAAGAGTCCCGAAGGACACATCGAATGAAGGATCCAGGGCCCAAAGAACATCGGCATGTTCAAGGGCAGGCACTCTGCTTTGACACAACCTATGGAGAAAGATCGAAACGGGCCCACCACGAGGCCGAAAGTAGTGTGCCAAAAAGATTGAAGTCCAGAGATAGCCAAGCTCCAGGTAGGAGTAAGGAAGACTTGAGGGATTACCTTAAAAGGAGGCAGCAGAATGTTGAAGCCGAGGTGACATCCCCAATTAAGCCGAGAACACCGTTCTCGGTGGAATTGGACAAATTTGAAGCACCAAAGAGATTCAGTATGCCAAGGTTCCAAATTTATGATGGTAAGTCAGATCCCAACTTTCATGTTGGACTATACTTGAACTCAATAGCATTATACAGTGGGAACGAGCCGTTGCTCTGCAAAGTATTTCCTTCATCCTTTGGGGAAATTGCATCTGATTGGTTCTATAAACTATCGAAGGGAAGCGTAAAGACATGGGAAGGCTTGGCCGAGATGTTTGTGTCCAGGTTTGTAACGAATAAATTACAACCCTTGAGGGTCGACGCCCTGACGGCTTTAAGAATCACCAAGGAAGAAGACCTTAGGGCCTACGCGAAGAGGTACTACGAGGTGTTCAATCGAATACCCGAATGCAACCAAGAAGTGGCGGTCGTGTCTTTCAAGAACGGCCTGAAAGATGACTGCCCACTACGGAAGTCTTTGGCAAAAACATTGCCAAAAAGCATGGAGGAACTCATGGCGAGAATCGAGAAGTACGCCAGGGCCGAGGAAGATACGTCGGGAAACAAAAAGATGAAGCAGGAGAAGGGAAACGGCTCGCCGAAGCGAGGCCAAGGTACCAACGGACCGACCAAACAAGAAACAGAATTGAAGGGTAAACAGGCAATGACGACGGTGTTCCGAATCCCTATCCATAAAGTCCTAGATCAAATACGAAATCAACCCTATTTCAGGGCACCGGCAAGAGCACCAGGGGAATTTATGGGAAGAAACGTTGGTAGGCGCTGTGCTTACCATAATGAAGAAGGACACCCAACTCAGGGTTGCAGAGCCTTAAAAGCACACTTAGAAAACCTAGTAAGGCAAGGCCATCTGAGGGACCTTGTTGATGAGGCCAGGACAAGAGAAGAACAGGCAAGATTGCCTCAAGCACCAGCAGCACCGCCTCCCCCAGCACAGCAACCACAGGCAGGAGGACCACGGGTAGTTAATGTAATCCACTCAAAGGTGAACGAAAGCGACATTCGGGGAGAAACCCAAAGAGTAAAACACCTGCAGCACGTGAACCAGGTCGGATACAAAAGACCTCGGCCTGAAGAATGCCAAGGACCGATGATAACTTTCACTGAAGCCGACCTAGAGTTGGTCCAACATCCTCATAATGATGCCTTGGTAGTATCCCTCCAGGTTGGGGAATGCCAAGTGAAACGTATCCTGATAAATCAAGGCAGCTCTTGTGACAACATGTACGTCAGATGTTACAAGGAGCTAGGCCTTCACCCTGATGACCTGGAACAATCCAGCAACCCTATGGTCGGCTTCAATGGAACGCCGACATGGCCACTGGGCGCAGCAAGCGTGAAAGTACAAGCTGGTACTAAAAAGATCAAGACAGAATTTATGGTGATTGGTACACTCTCGCCATATAACATTATCTTGGGAAGACCATGGTTGCATGCAATGGGGGCAGTTCCCTCAACACTGCATCAACTACTACGATTCCCAACAGAGCATGGGATTGAAGAAGTCAGAGGAGATCAACTGCAGGCAAAAACTTGCTCCATGGCAGCAATGAAGACTACTTGCAGCATTCGAAAGCCAAAAGAGGCAGAGATTGAAGACGAGGACATGGAGGTCCTAGATGATGTCGGCAAGGAGCCAACCGAAAAGAGTGAAGGGACACTGAAGAAAATCCTTGTCCAGGAGGGCGACGAAGAACGCTTCTTTCTTCTCGGCTCAGGCTTAGCCGAAGAAGAGGAAAGAGAACTGGAAGATTTTTTGAGAGCCAACATTGAGGTGTTCGCCTGGACACCTTATGAAATGCTTGGCATTGACCCCGAGGTCACTTGCCACAGACTGAATGTCGACAGGTCGGCAAAACCTGTGATTCAACGAGCCAGAAGACCGACGTTGATGCACGTCAAAGCAGTAGAAGAAGAAGTAGACAAACTTCTAGAGGCCAGGGCCATCTGAGAAGTTCACTACCCGACATAGCTGTCCAACACAGTAGTGGTGAAAAAGAAGAACGGCAAATGGAGGGTCTGTGTAGACTTTACCAGCCTCAACAAAGCCTACCCCAAAGACAGCTTTCCTCTGCCCAAGATTGACCAGCTCGTAGACACTACTTCAGGGCATGAAAGGATGAGTTTTCTGGATGCATACAGGGGGTACCACCAGATTGCCATGTACCCTCCAGACGAGGAGAAAACCGCGTTCATCACCCCTAAAGGCCTGTACTGTTACAAGGTAATGCCTTTTGGGTTGAAAAATGCAGGAGCAACTTACCAAAGGTTAGTAACAAAAATGTTCAAGCACCTGATTGGCAAAACGGTAGAAGTCTACATCGATGACATGGTCGTGAAGACCAAGGAATCTAAGGGTCATCTTGCCGACCTAAAAGAGGTCTTTGATATACTCAAAACATACCGGCTCCGACTCAACGCATCAAAGTGCGCGTTTGGAGTTGGATCAGGTAAGTTTTTAGGGTATCTGGTAACGAGAAAGGGCATTGAGGCCAGCCCAGACCAAATCAAGGCCATCCTAGAGCTGCAGAGCCCGACGTCGGCAAAACAGGTCCAGATGCTTACTAGAAGGGCCGCAGCCCTAAGTAGGTTCATCAGCAGAAGCTCAGATAAATGCAGACCCTTCTTCAACTTAGTGAAAAAAGCCACAGATTTTCTGTGGACAGAAGAATGCGAAGCCGCTTTAACCGACCTAAAGAAGTACTTGACCACAACTCCGGTTCTTTCCAATCCAGAACCAGGGGAAGAACTGTTTTTGTACTTGGCAGTTTCAGAACACGCAGTAAGTGCAGTACTAATCCGAGAAGAAAAAGGGGAGCAAAAGGCTGTTTATTATGTTAGTAAAACCTTGGCCGATGCAGAAACAAGGTATCTACCACTGGAGAAATTAATGCTAGCCTTAGCAATGGCTTCAAAGAAGTTGAACCATTACTTTCAGGCGCACAAGATTGTGGTCCTAACAGAGCACCCACTGAAGTCCTTGTTGCAACAAGAAGACTTAACAGGAAGGATAACAAGATGGGCAGTAGCCCTGGGCCAGTATGACCTGGAGTTCAGGCCACGAACAGCAATTAAAGGCCAAGTTTTGGCCGACTTCGTGGCAGAATTCACACCCGAAACCATCGAACATCGGGCTCCGTTGAGCCAGGATGAGCATTGTCCCAGCAAGCAAAAAGAATCCCAGCCTAGGGCAAAAGAACAAAGGAAGGAAAAACTCAGACCCTGCAGCATCTACATCGGCGATTCATTTAGACTGTTCGTCGATAGAAGTTCGAACCGACAAGGAGCGGGGGCAGGAGTACTGCTGATATCTCCAGATGGAGAAATAATAGAACAGTCCATCCGTTTGGGGTTCAAGGCCTCAAACAATGAAGCGGAATACGAAGCATTAATTGCAGGGCTAAAACTGGCAGCAGCAGCAAAAGCAGAAGCAGATGAGGTAATAGTCTTTTGTGATTCATAACTTATTGTTAACCAGTCCATAGGTGAATTTACAGCCAGGGACGATAGGATGTCGGCATATGCAAAAGAGGTCATCAGATTGGCAGCCCTATTTCAGAACTGCTGACTACTCCAAGTTAGCCGAGATGACAACACCCACGCCGACGCGTTGGCTAACCTGGCAAGTTCAATGCAGACTGGAAAAACAAGGACAATTATGATCGACTATATGTCGGGCACGAGCATAGAACCAGAGAACACAGAGCAGCAAGCAATGTGTGTGGACATGGGCCCAAGCTGGATGGATGCAATTGTTGCATTCCTGAAAGAAGGAAAGCTGCCAGAAGATCGTAAGGAGGCATACAAAGTCAGACTGAAATCGGCAAGATTCTGTCTGACAGAAGATGGACACCTCTACAAAAGGTCCTTCACTGGACCACTTTTAAGGTGCGTACACCCTTTACAGGTTGAAGATTTCCTGTATGAAATTCATGAAGGAATTTGTGGAAGCCATGCTGGAGGCAGATCATTAGCCCACAGGGCCATTACCCAGGGATATTGGTGGCCCTACATGCAGATGGATGCTGAAGCCTACGTAAAGAAGTGTGAACAATGCCAAAAGTTTGCACCTTTGATACATCAGCCAGCTGCTGACCTAAACCCAGTGTCCAGCCCTTGGCCGTTTGCCCAATGGGGCATGGATCTGGTTGGGAAACTTCCCCAGGCAACTGGGTAGAGAAAATACTTGCTGGTGGCAACAGATTACTTTACAAAATGGATAGAGGCAGAACCTCTTGCCAAAATCCGAGATATGAACGTCAAGAACTTTATATGGAGAAACATCATCACCAGATTTGGGATTCCAAGAGCAATAGTTGCCGACAATGGAACACAGTTTGACAGCAAACTCATTAAGAACTTTTGTGCGAAATTCAAGATCAAAAATTATTTCTCAACACCAAGTTTTTCCCAAAGTAATGGGCAAGCAGAAGCATCCAACAAAGTAATTTTGGATGGAATAAAGAAGAGGCTGCAGGCAGCAAAAAGAAAGTGGGTAGACGAATTGCCCAACGTACTTTGGGCATATCGGACTACGCCGAGAAGATCAACAGGGGAATCCCCCTTTGCCATGGCTTATGGCACAGAAGCAGTCATCCTATTGGAGATCGGCATCCCAGGGATCAGAACCCAGGGAGTAGAGAATGGCACCAATGATATAATCTTAGCCCGAGATCTGGATCTTTTGGAAGAACGAAGAGAGAAAGTTGCAATTCAGCTCGCAGTATACCAGCAACAGCTTGCTAGAGCTTACAACAAGAAGGTCAATCCAAGAGATTTTCAAGTCGGCGACCTAGTCCTGAGAAAAGTCGTCGGCAACAAGAAAGATCCCAGAGAGGGTAAGCTTGGCCCAAACTGGGAAGGACCCTACAGAATTACTTTGGTATTAGGCACTGGAGCTTATCGGCTTGAAGATAACGAGGGCAAAGCACTGCCAAGACCTTGGAACACTTGTAATTTGAAATTCTTCTATCATTAGATGTGTAGAATTTTTAGCCGATGTCATCAATAAAATCTTTTCCCTTTTTCTTTAAAACACATACGATTGATAAAGTTACATATTGGTGTTTTTGAGACATGAATAATGAGAACCCAAGTAGAACTCAGGTTCACATTAGGGGTAGAGAGAAGACAGAGATACTTAATTCACTTGTTGAAATTTGTAGCAATTTACAAGTTGGAATTAAGCTGATTCCTTATCTTCACTTGTTGAAATTTGTAGCAATTTACAAGGCGAAGTTAAGCCAAGATTATTCCTTAATTCACTTGTTAAAATTTGTAGCAATTTACAAGTTGTAATTAAGCTGATTCCTTATCTTCACTTGTTGAAATTTGTAGCAATTTACAAGTCGAAGTTAAGCCGAGATTATTCCTTAATTCACTTGTTGAAATTTGTAGCAATTTACAAGTTAGAATTAAGTTGATTCCTTATCTTCACTTGTTGAAATTTGTAGCAATTTACAAGTTGAAGTTAAGCTGAGATTACCGTTTCTCTTCACTTGTTGAAATTTGTAGCAATTTACAAGTCGAAGTGAAACCAAGGTTATAGTTTGCACACTTATTGCAATCTACAGGTTGGTCCAACCAAAGAAGATGCTTAACACTTGTTGAAATTTGTAGCAATTTACAAGATAACGTTAAGCCGACATATGATCATCTGTTGAAATTTGCAACAATTTACAGGTTGAGGTAAAAGCTAAGTATATTGTTTAAACACTTGTTGAAATTTGTAGCAATTTATAAGTAGGTTAGACCGAGATCACTGTTTGCAAAGTACTTGTTGAAACTACTTGTTGAAACTTAAGAAAATACTTCACTTGTTGAAAATACTTGTTGAAACTTAAGAAAAAGTTTGTAAAGTTGACATTGAATAGTATATGTTTTACACTTGTTGAAACTTATGAAAAGATTGCAGGTCAGTATCTTGCCGAAGTAAAGCTTGTAGTTATTACACCCGAGATATGTAACCCCGAGAAGATTGCACAAGGAAGGAAAGAAGTATGTAAATCATGCAAAATATTCTAAGTATAGAAACCGCGCAGAAGCAATCAAAGAAAAGACAAAGATTCAAGCGTTAAGAAAAGGAAAGCTGAGTTAACATTTACAAAATTAAGAGGCACGCCGGCCACACAAAAGCTTACATTGTTCAGAAAAAGATAAAGGAAAAAACAAAATACAAGTAAGCAAAAGAAGAACATAAAGCTAAGGGTCTTCTCCTCCAGATTGTTGGATTTGGAGATCAGATACAACCTCGGCCTCCTTCTCTACCGCTATTTCGGCGTCAATTTCCTGAAGAGTTTGTTCGACAGTCTTAACCTCGGAAGGGATGTCGGCTGGAACAGTGTCAGGAACAGCTTCAGGGATAACCTCATCACCTTCTTCATATTGAGTCAAGTCAAAGACTTGCTCATTCTGAGGAGGGGACTTAGCCCCATCAGCATCCTTTGGTTTTTTGACCAAAGCCTCATCTTCTTCCTCATCGGCATCTTCAGACTCAGATTCATCTTCAGCTTGGCTTGGAGGTGGAGGAAATGGAAGAGGAATGGCGTCGGCTTTGCGCAGTGGCGAATCGTCAGGAATGTTAAGCTTCTTGGCAAGGGCCATCCAACCAAGAGAGAAGCCCCTGTTGCATGCCTGCCTGACTTGAAGTTTATATTCCTCAGTGACATCGGCCATGCCCTGGGCGTAAGCCTTCTCATCAGCTTCCTTGATTTCGGCTTTTTTGGTGGTCAGAGCCTCCTGAAGCTCTTTTTCGGCTTGGGCCTTTTTTACCTCGGCCTCGGCAACTTTCCTGATAGCCTCAACAGACTTCGCTTTTTCTTCGGCCATTTGTTGGGCCTTAGTGGCAGCCTCGGCCTGATCTTCCAGCTTCTTCATCTTTGTCAGAACAGTTTTGTTTTCCTTTTTTAAGGCAGAAACCTCCCGCCTCATATCGGCCAACTTCTCCCTTGTTTCAAAAGCTTACATGGAGAGAGAATGGGCATGTTGAATGGCCTGAAAGAACCCAAGGGAAAAGTTATTACACAAACCTTGCAAGTATAGAAAAAAGGAACAGAAAGACAAGTTACCAAATGGGGGAACTTACTTGTACAGAGCGTTGGAGCATGAGGGCGTAGTTCCCATACTCGCTCATCTTGGCATTTCGCTTAAGATCACTAGGAAGGAGAACAGCAGTACTGAGTGCCACGCCGACGTTTATGTCTTTGGCACTGTCAGAAACTAGAACAGGTTTATCCTCCAGGGTGATTTCAGGCACCCAGGGGACTCTTGGTACTTTGGAACCCGAGGTCGTCGTAGACGATGACCTCGGCTTCTTCGATTGAGTGGACTCTGACGGCTGGGCCTCAGCAGACCTCTTGGCAGAAGCAGAAGCACTCTTTTTACTCTCAGCCAATTGTGAGATGGGCAGAGAATCCTCAGCCTCAACCTTAGTAGCTTTGGCCTTGGGCTGAGCCTTTTTTTATTCTTTTTGGCTTTGGTGGGGGCATGGATTGGGTTGGAACAGCATCAACGTCGGCAGGTAGGTCGGCTAAGAGATCAACAGCGACAGGCTTCGGGCGACCCATCTCAGCAGTCTTGACAAGTCGTCGCCGACGTTTTCTTTCTAGTATTGGGATTAAGTATGGGTCTGAAGTAGATGGCAGATCAGCTGGGTCAGATGTTGACTCTTGATCTGTTCGTGATGAAGAGACGGTTTGAGTTGTGGTAGTAGGAGGAGAAAGGCTTTTCTTCTTTCGTTTGGGAACGTCGGGCAAAGTCGACTTGTACGTCGGAATAAAATTCAGTACCAGTGGGGCCTTGCGCTTTTGGAGTGGCAGATCCAGGAGCTTCTTTAAGTCTCTGCTGGGAACGTAGGATTGGCGAAAGTCTTTCGGTAACTTACGAACGTCTGCAAGAAGAAACAAACATTAGAAACAGATTAAATATTGAAGACTTGAACAGAAACAACTAAAGTATTGACATTGGGCTCTTACCCTTGCCCTCTTTAATAGATCGGGGAAGAGGGTAGAGATGGGCGTCCTCGTCTGGGCCAAACTCCCAATTTCCTAAAGCAATAACATAGTCATCTCCAGCTCCCTTGTTGGAGTCTGGGAGGTCAGCTACGATTTTGTATTCTGTCGACCTCGGCTTAAGGTAATAAACGAAGCCTTTTTCCTTCAGGCTAAAGGGACACATGGTATAATAGAACTGAATGTCGGCCAGGGTAATCCTAGCGTTCTCCTGCCTAGCTAAAGCTATGATGCCATTGATCACTCGATAAGAGTTTATGGCGAGTTGCATAGGGTTCAACTTGTAAAAGTGAAGAATTTCGCGAAAAAGAATGTTAAGTGAGAGCCGGAGTCCGCACTCAGTAAAAGCTACTATAGGAAAGGGCATTGAATCATCTGTGGGCATGATAGAGTCATTATCTTCAGCCAGCTTCAGATGGACATCGGCAGGAATTGAGAACTCCCGCCTGAAGTACTCAAGTTTGGTCGGGGTATCTACCCTATGTCTCCACATACCCATAACGTCGGCCTAAAATCAGAGGGCTAGGTCTCAGAAAGAAGGTATTCTTAAAGGGTTATTGGAACCTCGGCAAAAACCTAGGAGAGTATTGGTACGGCTTGTTTCAGTTTTTCCTAAATTAAAGGTTCTACAAACAAATCCTAAGCCTAAGAACTATGAAGATGAAGATCAAAGGCACAGATCTGGAAAGGAAAAACATAAAACAAGAAACAAAGAATGACATTTCAGAAACGAAGAACAGAGGTATGGTTCTCAAAAGTGAAAGAAATACAGAAATAAAAGGTCAAGAACAGTGGCAAGAAAAGTATTAAAACAGTGCAAGTGTTCAAGATATGAGTAAAATCATGGAATAGACGCATCCAGATAAATAGTTCAGCAAATCAAAGGTTTGAACAGAGCAATAATGGCAGTAAGTAAACGAAAGTACATAGAAGAAATTGGGAATAAGAGGAACAGAGGCTTACCAGAACAAATGAAGTCGGAATGAAAGTCGCTGAGGTAAGGCAACGGTTGCAGACAAGACGGGACGACGAAAGCTTCGCTGGAATGGAAGAATGAAGACGGTTGCAGAGCTTGGAGCTAGAGCAATGGCAGGTTTGAGAAAGTTTAGAGAGAGAGAGAGCCAGAAAATCGAATGCAAAAGTAAAGAAATGAAGATGGAAAGAAAAGTTTTATCAAAAACTTGAAACAGCGGCAAAATAGGGCATTTATTGCGCCTGGAGGAACGTATGCGTCAGACGGCACAGACAGGTGAAAGACGACTTACAAGCGCTTCACAGACACGGGCCAATGAAGATAGAACACGTAAGGGGAACGGTTGAGAAGAAATGCATGACAGCTCATGCGCGTGAGGGAATTTGTTTGAATTCTTGTTCTCTGATGAAGGCATGTCGGCCTAAAATGAATGATCTCGGCCGAAGAGTTCTCACGCCGAGGTACTGGAAGAAAATACAGATATAGGTTCCATCACCTCAGAATGCCGAGGTAATAGAACCTAGGCGGCAGTTGTGGGGATGTATTTTCTGAATACCAACACGTGGCATGGTGACGCCGACGTGTCAGCCGAGGTGCCACGTGTTATGGTATTTATGCCGAGGTTATCTTTGGCGAGGCCGAGGTGATCTCCGAAGATATCGGAATCCGAGATAAGCGGATAAGGGACAAGAGTCCTAGAGAAAAGAGAAGACTTTGCTAAGATAAGGATAAAACTCTTAGGGAGTTTATCTTTATCTCTTGAAGAGTCCAAAGTTGACATTGAATTGGAGTCCATAGAAGTCAGACTTCTAGTGGGACTTGGGTTGAGTAAACTATAAAAGAGAGGCACCCCCGTGGGTCTAAGGTACGCAGTTTTATACTCAAGCTTGTGAGTTTAGCACTTGATTAACTTTGAGAGATATACTGACTTGATCGTCGGAGTGCCCCCGGGTGGAAGAGCCACCGCCGGAGCCTTTTCTTTCTGTTACAGGTTTGCTGAAGCTATCTATTCTGCCGGTGCTCTCCAGCTGATTACTAGGCGGGCAGTGTAGTCAGAAAATTACCCACACAATTATTATTGTATTCATTGAAAGAGAGAGAGAACATGTATTATTGTATTCTATTACTCAAGGGTAACGGATGTTTGTAAAAAAAAAAAAATGGACTTAATTTAACGGCTTTGGTAATGTTTCCAAGTAATTAAAATTTGGGGTGTGACATCAAATCTCTTTGTGTGAACAAGTACTTCAAGCATTTGTGGTCGGTAAATATCTCAAACTTTTTGTCGTAGAGGTAATGTCGCCAAGTCTTAAGTGCATAGACTACAGCCGCCAATTGTCTTGATCCATAAGCCACTACCTTCCCGTTTTGTGTTAACACGCTGTCTAACCCTTCTTTAGAGGCATCACAATAAACTGTGTATCCAATGTCACATTCAAGTATGATTAGTATAAGAGCGCTTGTTAGTCTCTTCTTGAGTTCTTGAAACGATTGCTCATAAGTTTTGTTCCTTCAAACTTTACTCCTTTTTGTGTTCGGCTAATTTGGAAAAATCTTGAATGAATCTCCAATAATAACCCCAAGAAACTATGAACTTTAAATGTATTCTTATGTTGTTTCCATTCCATTATTGCTTCTACTTTAGCATAATCCACTGATATTCCTGATTCAGACACAACATGACCTAAGAATTTTACTTCCTTCAACCAAAATTCATATTTGCTAGCTTTAGCATGCAATTGGTTCTCCTCTAGAATTTGCAAAATGGCTCTCAGATGCTGCTCGTGATCTTCCTCCGATCATGAGTATATCAAAATATCGTCAATGAATACTACCACAAATTGGTCCAAATAAGGTGTAAAAATTTTGTTCATTAAACTCATGAATACCCCAGGCGCATTCGTCAAACCAAATGGCGTTACCACGAACTCATAGTGGCCATAATGGGTTTGAAACGCAGTCTTTGGTATATCTTCTTCTTTGACATGAAATTGGTGATATCCATACCTAAAGTCAATTTTGGAAAAATATTTTGAACCTCTTAATTGATTGAACAAGTCATCTATTCTTGGTAATGGATATCGATTTTTAATAGTGACTCGATTTAGTTGTCGATAATTGATGCATAATCTCAAGGTTCCATCCTTCTTCTTTGCGAATAATGATGGCGCTCTCCATAGAGACGTGCTTAGTCTGATGAACTTTTTATCCAATAATTCTTGCAATTGCTCCTTCAGTTCCCGAAGTTCAACTGGCGCCATACGATGTGGTGTCATAAAAATTGGTGAAGTCCCAAGTTGGAGCTCAATCGTAAAATCTACGTCCTGTTTTAGGGGTAATCCTGACAATTCGTTAGGGAAATGTCAGCGGACTCGCACACTACATGAGATAATCTTGGATCCTTTCAATTTGCGTCTTCCAAAATTAAGCTTGTCAACAATCTAGTTAATTGATCATTCCACCGCGACTTGCGACATATTAGAGTTAAAGAATCTTGTTTATCTCCTTTAACTTAAAATTTTGTGCCATTAAGGGAGGATGATGTCACCATTTTACGATAACAGTCGATAATAGCTCAATGAACTGATAACCAATCCATTTCTAGAATGACGTCAAAATCAGACATTTCCATAACTCTTAGATCATAGATCAAATATGAACCAGAGATTTCTAGTTCACAAGATTTACATACTAGATTTACTCGGGTTTGACCACCTAAGGGTGAAGCAACACTCATAGCTATCTCTAACGTTTCTGGCTCCAAACCCAGACATAATACACATGTAGTGGATGTAAAACGTTGTGAAACTCCCGAGTTAAACAATACTTTAACCCAAGAATTCATAAGGATTAACATACTTTGAATTACTGATGGGTTACAAACATCTTCTTCTTGTTGAAGAGCGTACATCCTTCCTATTACTTGTTGGTCAGTCCCTCCTGGTTTCTTTCCATTTTCAACTCTTTATGGTTGTGTTCTTGGGCGGCCTGTATTCCTAGGGGCTTATGGTTGCCCCTTGTTGGTCTGGGTAGTTTGAGTGGGTTTAGAACCTTGTCCTAGCTGGCATTTGTTGTATTGTTGTGCCCCTTGTTGATCTATAAAATATTTCCCATCTTGAGAGCACTCACTTCGACGATGCCCCTATTGACCACATTTGAAACACTTTCCTTTCCACACATTTACAGAGTTTTCTTATTGCTGGTTTCCTTGATTCTGCCTTTCTTGCTACTGCAACCCTCCGGCATAAAGTGCTGGTGTAGGATGGTTTCTGGTGTTTCAAACTGGACCTCCTCATCGTGATTGGTTATTGTTCCTTGATCGTTGATTTCGAATGCATTTGGAATCCGCTAATTCACGTTCCACAATTAAAGCTCAATCCACCATTTAAGCATAGGTGGAAAGTTGTACTGCGATCAATATTCCTCTAATATCTATGTCCAAACCCCATTTGAATCGTCTAATCTTATCCTCTTCATTTGCTACTATTGTTGAAGCATACCTTGAAAGAGCCTCAAAACGGTTTGCATATTGAGTAACTAACATTATTTCTTGTTTTAGTTAGAGGAATTCTTGAACTATTTCTTGTCTTAGTGAGCTAGGAAAATATTTTTCCATAAATATGTCTTCAAATTACCTCCAAGTCAATGTCTCTACATGTTGGGTACTTCTGATCATTTCCCACCAATGATCCACTTCCATTTCCATTTGAAACATCACCATGGTCACCCTATCTTGCTCATTTCGAATGTCAGAAGTGTCTAGTAACTTCTTGATTTGTCTTAACCAAGCTTCAGCTTTATAGGGGTTAGATCCACCAAGGAATTTGTGGAGATGTAGCTTTTCAAACATTGCTATCATTTCAAATTTGCTTTGATCTTGATTTCGAAGTGGTATATTGCCTACTCTATCGGCAATTGCGCGTATAATCTGAGCGACATCACCATCAGACACTTCATCACCATTATTGTTGTTATTATTTCTTATTTGTCCAGCCATTCTACATGATGGAATTGTTGGTAATTTGTGACTTACGTATTTATTTATTTATTATCATTATCATTATCATCATCATTATTAGTATTATTATTATTATTATTATTATATATATATATATATATACAAAGACAATAATTAAAGATTCTATAAAAGAAAGCTTCAGTCATTAGATGGGACAAGTTACAAAACAACAAAATAAAAATAAAAATAAAATACTACAAGCTAATACAAGACAAAAGGTAGCCCTTACAAGTCAAGGTTAATACATATATTAGTTAGAGTTACTTATATTAACAACTTTAAACTAGGCAATTTTGACATTGTAAGCTTACAAAACAATTAGTTACCTAGTTTGTAACTCCCTTAAGACCTTTAACTTAGAAATCAAATAGCCATGGATAGTCTCTCCTTACAGGGACTTCCTATTCCCACGTGGCTTGGAAAAGCCCCATGAATCGCCACAGCACCCTCACAAAAACAACAGTTTCATACACAAAATATCCTAACAGTTACACCGGTTCCTCCTAATAAATTCTCTAATATTTGAAATCCACCGATCCATCTGTCGTTACAATTTGGTTTGGGTCGGGCATGACATACTGAAGGGTCCAAATATCAAAAAGGTTGCCCATTCTATCGATAAAGCCATCCGGGAAAGGGCCTCACTGATACAACCAAGGATTTTCTTAACTCAAAATCTGGACAAGTTCGATGTAAGCACTTACCCAACTTTCGGATTTCTAAGCACAGCTTCCTAATGGATAACATACACATATGAGCTAATTTGCAGCCCATTTTGAACATTCCAATTTTCAAATATAGCCCCTACATCTCCAATACTTTCGTCAGTATTACCTTCTACATGTTCCTCCTTGGTGTCAGACTCAATCACAATCACCTCCATTGGGTTGTACATAGGCGCATTTTGTTCGGGTTCAGGCTTAGGCTTATAGTCTTCTATTGGTCACTCTATTTCTTTACATGGGTCAGACTCTATTTCATAATTTCCCACCGAGTCTTCCTCATGAGAGTTAATATCCGGTGATCCTGACATCCTACAATTAAAAAGGTTCCAACTTAGTTGTGTCACGAAAAATTGCAAGGCAACGTAAGTTTTTTTTTTTTTTTTTCTAAACGTAAAGAAAAAAATATATAATTGCTACCCATAGCCCAAAGGTTCGAATCTAAGCTCTGATATCAAATTGTGACGCCCCAAAATTTTTTTTGGGAACATTATACAAATTAAATAACAAAGAAACTTATCAAATAAAAATTTAACATCTTAATAGGAATACTTCAATTCTCACACAACCAAAAGTTTAAACAACACAAAAAAATATTAAAAGTCCAAATACAACATTAAACAACATTGTAACATCCTCAATCATTAATAAATAAGATAGCAAAATTTTATTTCGCTAAAGTCATGACTTCAAGTTAGCTAAGGCTCTATATTAGCATTAGCTCCAATTTCAGCTTCTGTTCATTCCTCATCAAAATCTGGCATAACACGCCAGGGCAACAAAAATATATACCATGAGTTTTACAACACAGTATGAAAACATAACAAACCAACCATTCTTTTTAAGAGAAAACAATTAGATTAACAATCATAACAACTAAGAGAAAATAACGAAATTAATAGCATGACAATACAACAACCATTACATTAATTTTAACAATTTTAATAGTTTAGGTAACACTCAAAATCTCACCAAGAGATTCTCTTACCAACCACTAAGCTATGACCCCGGTTAATTTGAAACCCCACTGGTCAAATATTCAAGTACTACCAAGGATGTCCACACCCAGAGTTATATACCCAAGCAATGGCATCTGTAGTCTGTCCTAAGGGAACGTTCTGCTAGGGGTACGTAACCTCCTTGTGTGCCACCCGCACATCCACCCTTATCCCAAAACCGAATACCGATAATGGTTCAAACAAGTCCTATGCTATCTTTAGGTTTCGTGACACAATTATGTAAAAATTCTCAAAAGAACCAGGGTTCACCCTGAACTATCGGTATTAGCTGTCAATTGTTAATTTTGTACGTGTTGTTAATCATTTTAGATAGTTTTTATATTAATCACAAATAATTACAAATTTCAATCACTATAAGTGTTATACCATTTCATTAATAGAAAATATTACACATATGCTATAGAATAATCAGTCAATATACAAAATTATAATAAACAATTAAATTGAACCATGGTATGAAATGATAATTGTAGATACTTAAAAATGAACCACAACCACACACACATACATGGACTACTAATTTATAGAATTTAATTAATTAGACCAGCACAATATTTATCTTTAGTCCTAATAATTAATTGAAGTAACAATCTTGGTTCTCTCTCAATCTGCCCAGAAAATTTTAGAACATACTTTTTGTAGTTAAAATTATAAATAAATTATTTGTAGAATTCTAAAATTCATGGAATTACATGGAATATTCAAAAAACATGTTATGGTCATTTTCTAGATAGAAATTTCCAAAAATAAGTTATAAATAATTCTGTAAAATTTCAAAAAATTCTATGACACAGATTCATTACATTTTCTTAAAATAATTCCACACTTAAATTTATAAATCAATTTCATAATCTAATAATTTATTATGAAACTAGAATTCTTAAATTCATTTTTTATTTAGAAATTACCAGATTGGATTTACTATAGGATTTTTAATGATTTTTCAAACATGCAGTAAAATCTGTCTACGGTTTTTGATTTAATTAAAATTTTGAATAAATTCGTACAAAACTAGAATAATTATTACAAAAATTCCTGGATGAACTAGATATCATTCTTAACAACTTTGTAGAAGAAATCATCTCAAAAGTTTGAGTATAAAATTGTCTAAAAATTCATACAAAATTCTAGCAAATTTAAAAGTCATATAATCAAACCAAATAATATCTTCAATCATCTTTTTAATGTCACAAACTACACATGCAAACCTAATTTCAAAATTATATCATGATTTTATGGCTACCAATATAAAAATAACCTTCAAATATTTGATATACAAATTACAAAATTTACATACAACTAAAAAATAAAATTCTATCAAAAATTTTAGTCATTTTATTATATGAACACAAATCTAAAAATTTCAACAAATAAAAAAAAATAACAGGGTTGAGAGGGTTTTCTTACCTAGTAGTAGGATTGAAATGGTAGAATTTTTTTTTTTAAACTTCCTTGATCTTCTACTCTTTTTCTTCTTACTTAAGCATGTGAATATATATGTATATATATATATATATAGGAGTTCATCCTGACTGAGGCGCTCTCTCTCTCTTTCTCTCTCTTCTAGTCATTCTAATGAGTCCCATTAGATCTTCTGATTTCAAGATATATAATTATCCTATTCCTTGCTATTACGTGCATGCATACAAGTGTTGGGTGATTAATGACCCACACCATCACCGAATTTCTGATTTTCTTTAATTGTGTATTTGTGTGGGTTTCTTAAAATTAATTGACAAAGATTTTCCACTAAGGTATTTAGTAAGAATAATTATTATGTTGAATCCTTGTTAAAATAAATTATAAACAAAAAAATATTGAATAGCCACAAAATTATTATTCTTAACAATATTTTTGTTAGTGACTGAATTGAATTAATTTAAAACTAACTTATACACTAATATATATTTTAGATAGACTCTAGATAAAATCAATTTATTTATTTATTTTCTTCTACGAATAATTATATGCGGGTTCTCATAATGGTAGTGGAGGCATAATGATATCTATAGCGCCAATAACAATAATGGTAGAGATACATATGGTGGTTGAAGGGTTGTATTCGTTGTTGTAGCGGTGGTAATGACAGTGGAGATCATTGTGATAGTGGAATAATAGTGGTACGCATGGTTTTTAAATTGGATTAGACCGGCCGGTTCGACTGGTTGAACCGTCGACCGGTCAGGGTTTCGGTCCAGATATACCCTCTAAACCGTTCGAAATAAAAAACCGACCTATTTAGAAAGAATTGGAAAAACCAATGGTTGAGTTGCCGAACTGGTCGACTTGGTGACAGTTTGCCGGGTCAGTGAAATTGAAAATTTTGATGTAAAGATTAACTAGACGAGACGAAAGATCGAAGGAGAGATTAGTCTCTTGCCGGAAGAGCTCTACAATTTCATGCAAGCCTATTTTTTGCAAATAATCAAATAGATGCCGTTCAAACCCGCAAAAAAAAACAAAAACAAAAAAACCCAAATTTAACAATAAAAAAACAGAGAGATAGAGAAATGGGAAAAAAATCAACAAAAAGAGCAAAATTGGTGAAACCCACATGGTCCGATTGTTCCATTCTGTACAATTGGCCATGTCTGGTTATCTCAAACAATGTTTGAAAAACTGGACCAATGAGCGAATCGGAAAAGGGATCGGGTGAACCATCATCGGTTTAACCGTTAGGTTGAACCGGAATCGAATCGTGACGTAATAATATTTAAGATAATTTAATATTTTTAATTTATAATTTTATTACTTATATTTTTATTTAAATATAATTTTAATATATTTGTTACGTTACGGTTCGATTCCGTTTCAACCCGACAGTTGAACCGGTGACCCGTCTACCCGATCCCTTTCTGGTTCGTTCACCGGTTCGATTTTTAAAACATTGGTGGTACGTATGGTAACAATGACAATAGTGATGAATGTGGTAATTGTAGAAGGATGCTGGTCATAACAATAGTGGGGTGGCGGCGATAGTGAACGATGGCGATAACGATAACGACGATTGTGAAGTTATAACAATATATATTGATATTTATGTATGGGTATTTATAAATTTAGTTAGAACTAAATAAGTTTATCATCATTTAAAATTTTCTTAATTTTTAATTTTATATTTTAAGAAGTACTTAAATTTTTAAATAGTAGTTTTTATGATTATTAAATAGAATTTAATTAAATTTTTACTTAATAAATTCAGTTTTAAATACTATAAATGTTGTCGATTATGTTGATAAATCTAAGAAAAATTATATTATCATATTGTGTTTTTATGAATTAAACTAATAAAATGATCAATAATGCTAGGTAGTTCAAAATTTTGTGACTCAAATCACTCAAAACGACGTCGTTTTGAGTGTAAATGAGTGTAAAACGACGTCATTTTGACAAATGTGAGCCATTTGAGTCACAAAATGTTGAGCTACCAAACATTTTCCTAAAATGATATTAGTATGGATAAAAAATGAAGAAGGAAAAATTATTGACAATTTATTGGACATCATTTTTAGAAATTAGGGGTTTAAGTACAAATAAAAAATATTAATAATAAAAAATTGATGGTCAAACCAGAACAGAGCAAAGTGAAGATTGCCACCATAAAACCCCATTCTCATTAATCATCGGAAAGAGATCGGATCCCAACGGAGCAGCACAGTGAAAACTAGGGTTCCGGAGGTATGTTCGTGAATCTCTCTCTCTCTCTCTCTCTCTCTCTATAAGTATACATATATGTATATGGAATGGATATAGATTTCATGGTTCTGTAGAGTAAATCTAGAGAATTAGCATAGGAAAGTCCCGATTTCAGTGTCCCACAGATTGAAAATTTGAAGCCTATGTTTTTTCCATTGCTGACCACATGACCTCGTTGAGTTGGGTTTTCAATTCTGTGCTCAGAAGCTCTGTTTTATCAGCAACAAAATGTAGTTAGGGTTTCATTGTTTTTTCTGGATTACATCTAGACGGTTATTGCTTAATCATCTTACAACACTATAACAAGAGATGAACAAATTTGAAGTAAGTATTGTAAAACAATTGTTAATTTAATTTGGGTTGTGGACTTTTCTCTGAAAGGATTAATCTTTTCAGCTGTAAATAAAATTTTTGTGTCTCAAACTACCAGGGGTCATGCATGGTTATAGCCTTTCTTTAGTTGAATAGGCTGTTCCAAATTGCATCATTATGCTTTCATAGTTTATTCATATGGGTTGTCCACGGGCTCGTGAATAGTGATTGATATGGTTACTTCTTGTTGGTGTTGTTCTTAATTATTAACAGTTTAATCTAATGATTTTCTTTTTTTATTCTTTATGCAAACCTGAAGTCCATGGCAGGAACCGGGAGTTCCATGTTATATTCTCTTCTTCTATTCATTATTATTCTCTCGCTGCAAGAAATGTATAGAGGGAAGTTAGCATCATCAGAGTTGTTCACTATACTCGGAGGGTTCACCAGTTCTGTCCTCTTTGTTATGTTGCTGACTGTGAGTTAAAATGCCTCTAGTTTCGTGATTTAAAAAAAAATGATTTACTATCACTTGTTCATTCCTACCTGTGATTTGTACATTAATTATACGTAAGCATGGATATACTGATAGTACTAACTTCATTATCTGTTTTATTTTCTTTGTAATTTAATTGTCTTGCGTATTGAACACTATCCTCCTTCCTCCTCTAGGGGGGTGGCATCACATGATATTTTACCTCCGATGAATCATGTTTATTCGAAGCAAAATATTTCAGTTAATCCTCTGTTGTTGTGATCCTTTTTAATGTTTCATATAAAAAATTATTTATAATACTTTTACAACTACCTGTGGTGAAGTGTCAATTTGCATAATTTCCCGAATACAAGCACTCTTCGTAGTAATCATAATTTGTAGGCTTGAATTGGGAATTGAAAAGTTCTGCTTGTCATACTTATAAACAATTCTATTGTGTTGTTAGGTGTCACATTTATATATTTTAGTGAATAGTATTCTGACTTTGGCCTCTTTCCAAATATTGAGTGTTTGCATTGTTTATTTAGTTTTATTTATTTATTTATTTTTTGGGTACTTTTTGTTTTTATTATCATGAAATTAAGTTATATTTTTTTCTTTTCCTTCCAGGCTCAGCATTGAAGATGTTTATTGGTTGTAAATTCCTTCTATATGTATAGCTTTATATGGGATGGTTGCTTGAGTCATATGTTTTTTTTGTTTTATTTATTTATTTATTTTTATTTTATTATTATAAATATTTTCACGGTCCTATTGTTACCCACTCCGGTAATTAATTTTATTCTTAAAAAATTTAAGATTCTTTGTCAAAGACAGACAATATATATAGCTTAATCTTCTAAATGAATTTTCACATCATTGAATTTGAAAGTTTGGATATAGAAGGTTCTTTCTTCTATAAAAGTTTGTAGCTATCTTTGCACAAGTTTTATTCTATTAAGTATGGATATTGGCAGGGACATGGATACAACACAATACGGACACATTGACATAGAAATTTCCAAACTGTCACGACTTGTACATGGTGGGACGTTATGTAAATGAATATCTATTTATAAATTTAATAAAAAAATGTTCCTTATTCATATAAAAGAAAAATTACTATTGTAATAGAAAAGAATAACAACTAATTACTTTCACACTGTATTTTGAAAAATGTGGGAAGAAAAAGTCCTAATGTCTTACTTTTAGAAGTCTAAAGTATTTAAAGGGCAGTCCTTTTGCACAAGGTTCCCACCACTGCGGGGTTTGGGGAGGGGTAGATGTATGCAGTCTTACCCTTGCGTGCAGAGAGGCTAGTTTTGTGGTTTGAACACGTGATGCAAGGTCACAATGGAGTATTTATAAACTAAATTAGAAGTGCCTAGGGTTTTAAATGTTAAAAAGTCTAAACAAGCAATAAATAAATACTTATTTTCTATTTTAATCCTTTGCCTCCTTTTATTGTTATCCAACTTGTGCCAAGACACTGAATACGTCTCACGTGTCTCTAGATAGAGGATACGTGTGTCCCACGAGTGTCTAATACGTGTTCGGTATTTTGAAATTTAGCAAGTAATTCTACATGTTTGGTTGTGTGTATGAAGCATGCTAGGTGTATGTCGGATAGAATGTTCGTGTCTGACACGTGTTATAGATGTACATGTGCACTCAATGGATGTTATGATTTGGTACTTTATTGATGTTTCATATTACATACTTTGACGATTGTCTTTGCATCCTAGAAACATTATTTACATGCTTCAATTTGTTGACATCATAGATGTTATATATGGAGCTAGATATGGTATTTTGCACTCACTTGGTACGTTTCCTGCAGTTCATTGGGAATTATCAAGAAACTATTGGCATCAAGACTGGGTGGGGTGCTGGTAAGGGCAATTTTTATTTTTATTTTTATTTTTTAAAGTTCTTTTCAAAATTTTCTATTTTATGAAATTAGATTAGTGAAGTGTAAATGACAAAAAAAGGAATTTATTATTTCTATAAATTGCATATCATACTTGTCTTGAGTTTTGACCTTGAAATTCTTGAGATCATGCCTATCTTTCTGAGGTCTACGTCGGAAGTAGGAAGTAGGAAGAGTGAACTAGACAATCAAGCACAAATAGTTTGCATTTAATCACGGCAGATATCCATTTTCTCAACCAATGGTGATCAATGGGCACCTAGCCACTTGGAAATTTCCAATGGGAAGGATTTTTTGGTTAAAATGCCTAGGTTTTTATTTCATAAAAATGAGTCTATATGTTGATAAAGGTTGAGGCTTAAAAGTTCATAGATGGCAAGTTCTGAATCAAGGCCCAAGGGCCTAAACCCACAGTTCTAAGCCCAATAGCAGTGGTTTGCAGATTATGCTGCACAGATCTTGGGTTCCCAACTTATTGTTTAAAATTGTTGTATTGTTATAATCCATATCTTCTTCAAAAATGTTATTATTATTATCTTGAAAGTTTTGGCTTATGCATGCAGCGCCGGCCCTGAGAATTTAGGGCCCTAGGCGAGCTTCTAAGTTTGGGCCCTTTCCCTTGTACATACGCCCAAAAAAAAAAAAAATATTTGCTAGTGGCCACTCAAGTTTGCTTGAGTAAATTTGGGCCCCTTGTTTGTTTTTTCAATTGGACTAATTTTTTTATTTGTTTTTAATATAGGCCTGCAACATGTTTTTATTTGGGCCTTTTATAGTGGGCTGTGCTATTTTAGTGGGCTTCTATTTTAGTGGGTTGTTTTGTTTTTGAGGGCTTCTAACAATAATTGGACTTTATTTAAAACTTGATAGTATAATGGATCTTTAAAATTTGGGGCCCTATTTTGGGCCAAATTTTGGGGGCCCTAGGCACAAGCCTTACTCACCTTAGCCCAGGGCCGGCCTTGTATGCATGCAACAATTACTTCTGATAAAATTGTTTACTTAGTTCAATCTAAAACCGGTTTTCTCTTAATTAATTCCTATCCTATGTTACATGCACTTTTCTAAATGTATGAAGCACTTAGGTTAGGGTAAGGGATATGATTCCGACAAGTGTAATTGGACATTCACCTAGTACGCATATTTAGTAGTTTGAGTTTTAACATTGCATGCTACCCCAAATTATGCATGAAATGCTTTTCGACACCTTTTGAACACCATTTTATCACTTTAGAAAATAAAAGAAGCATATTAAGAAATGTGAATACTTTCGTAACATAATTCCTATCTAAGCAAAAATGAAGCAAAGGATAGTTACTTTGCAGTAGTGGCTATTTAATGAAGTATTAGTGCTCTTCAATAAAATACTAATTGCTATTTTTCCCCCCTTTGCAGTTATATTCGCCGAGGCAGTTGCACTTATTGCTGCTAGCACTGTTCATCGAGTTTGTATCACAACATGGTAAATTGTGATTCATGCTTTAATTGTATAGACTACGTTTCAGTGAAAATGTAAATAATAGTGTAGGAAAGGAAAATGCCATTATTTGTGACTAATTGCTATAGCTCTCGTCATGATTGATGTGGCAAGGGCCCTTCTTAATTAGGAAATGAATATTAATGTGATTTTAGGTTTCAAAATGAAAGGAAAAATTGGTAAGCCACATAAAGCTATGATAAAGGGTCATAACATGTAGTTTGTTATTTATAAAAGCCTTGACATAGGAAAAAATGAGAGCAAATTTACATTAGCTTAATTTAGAAACTTTAATCCTAAAAAAAATGTGCTCCGCAATTTTAGGAACGTAAATATTCCCGGTTAGGAAAGAAGTTGGGCCACGCCGGCGGATTCTTTTCCTCAGCGGCCGGTCGTTCGAGTTTGAGGAGGCGTCGAAGGGAGTGGACAGGAAATGCCGGATATCCATTGTTGAGAGGGGGGAGGGGTTACGATGGGCGATGGTGCTCAATGGCTCGGAAGCTCGTTGGATTGTGGCCAGAATGAGGTTTGCTTCTAAGGAACCCAGTAGCCTTAAGTTTTGGGGTCGTCTAAGTGGGGGTAGTCGGACTACAGCAGTCTGGGTACGAGGCAAGGACCCAGGGGGGTCGTCGTTTCAAGTAGTGGTCATTATAGGGAAGCAACGACAATAGACATACTTGTATCTGCGTTCGGTGATGGCTGGGAAAGGGGTGGAGCTGGTTGTCGACGGCTTTGGGCTACGCGATGAGAAGGTCTTGCAATCCACTAGCTCCAGGAAGGTAACGTCCAATTCTAGGATAGTGTTTTCAACTACCGACTATGACTCTGAAGGGGATGTTAGTTCTGCGGTGGAGGTGGATTGGTTCTAGATCTTGGATAGGTCGCTGGTGGGCAAGATGGGGAGGTTGGGTGGCAAGGGCTTGAGTTTCGCAATTATCTCTGACTGGGTTGGGTGTTGGTTGCAGCATTCGGGGAAGGTAGAGGTGCGACCCCTGGGAGATATAGCTTCTTGTTTGTTTTGCCCACTAGAAGTGAGGTGGAAGCATTGTTGCGACGGCGGTGGACAGTGGAGGGGTGTGATATACTGTTGAAGTGGTGGTCACCACTGGCTCTCTACATCTTAGGGAAGACATTGCGGCCTGAGAAGAGTGTGTGGATTCAGGTGATGGGTCTACCTATTTAGCTTCGTGGGGACGAGGTGTTCCGTATTATCGGCGACCGGTGTGGTGGCTTTGTCGAGGCGGATGAGTCGTCGGTGGATCTAGGTTCAATTCGGATACGTGTGTGATGCTTCGAGAATATGCCGTCGCGAGTCTCCGTCCGATGGGGGGATATGGTAGTTTTCGCTGCTAGTGTGGGTAGAGGTAGATTTGGTGGTGGAGCTGTGATCGCCAGCAACCGAGAAAAATGGGGTATCTAGGTTGTACAAGGCAATGAGGGATTTTGGGCAATCAGAACAGGGATTTCAGCCGAGATTGGGGGTGAATGAATATTTGCACAGATTTAGGGGAGAGGAGAGACCCATGGGGTTTCGGGGCAATACCACCCAGCTT
Organism: Camellia sinensis; assembly: GCF_055761805.1. Lineage (NCBI taxonomy): Eukaryota > Viridiplantae > Streptophyta > Magnoliopsida > Ericales > Theaceae > Camellia > Camellia sinensis. Next base: position 151,531,576 of record NC_138963.1, read on the forward strand.
GTGGGGGTGGCGGTGGGCCACCAAAGGGGGTCTAAGACAAGCCCAGGAAACTCGTATAGGAGAAACGGGCCAACGTAGGTGGGCTGTGATAAAAAATTAGGGGACTCAATGGGGGGGCCAAGAAGATAAGGGGGTGGGCTCCTTAGCTTGTGTTTCAAGCCCAAAAGGGGGTGGTGATTTGGGTCATCCTGGGCAACCCAAACTTTTTGTGGATCTTATTGTGGGTCGGATTGACAATGGGGTGGGTCGTAGGGCTACATGCGATACACACCCAAGCGAGATGGGTCGGACGGTTTCAACTGGAGCTGGTGCCCAACGCCGATGGTCTGAGTCACTGTTCGGGCTGGAGTTGGTGGTCCACTGTGACCCATTGGCAGGTTGGAAATGCCAATATCTTTCGAAAGGCGGGCGGTTGACATTGATTAAGAGTGTGTTGAGTAGCATCCCCACTTATTTCATGTTGGCCCATGTTATTCTAGTGTCGGTAGCGCAACGGTTGGAGAAGCTTCAGAGGGATTTTTTGTGGGGCAGTGGCAGTGATGATTTTAGGTATCATTTGGTTGATTAGGGACAAATCTGTCAACCCAAGCAAGCTGGAGGGTTGGGGGCAAGGAGGTTGGTGACTTTTAATCGAGCCCTGTTAGGGAAGTGGTTGTGGTGCTTTGCTTTAGAGCCTCACAGATTGTGGCTGCAGGTGATGGCTTCAAAATATAGGGTGGGCAGCGGGGGTTGGGTTTCAAGGTCTGTGTCCTGTGCTTATGGGTGTGGTTTATGGAAAGGGATTTGGCTGGAGAGGGTGGAGTTTTGGAAGGGGGTAGGGTTTAAGATGGGGGATGGGATTAGGATGAGGTTCTGGAAAGACAGGTGGTGTGGGGAGGGTGTGTTGCGACGGATCAGGACGCTTCAGTGGCTTCCTATTTGGGTGGAGGGGGTGTGGTGGTCTGGGATATTCAATTACGGCAGGAGGTTCAAGATTGGGAGGTTGCTCAGCTGGTGGAGTTGTGGGGTTTCTTATATAGTTTGGGGACTGTTGGGATGGGACAAGATGTCGTGGTGTGGAATGAGGTGGGGGCAAAGGGACGTTTCACAGTAACATCACTTTATCGGGGGTTGATGGGGGATGGTGGTAGGGTCTTTCCTTAGACAAGTGTTTAGGTTCTGGGGGTTCCGACTAGGGTTGCCTTTTTCATGTGGACGGTTGCCTTAGGTCGGAATCTCACGTTGGATAATTTGATACGGTGGGGGCATATCCTAGTGAATCAGTGTTGTATGTGCTGCGGAAATAGTGGATCATTTGTTTCTTCATTGCTTGGTGGTTTCGTCTTTGTGGGGCTTTGTTTGTTCACTATTTGGGGTTGATTGGGTTTAACCGCAGGGGGTGTTGGATTTCTTTTGGGCTTGGCGGGGCGTTCGTCTTGGGCGGCGGCGGCGGCGGCAACGCCCGGGAGGGGGGGGGGCGGTTTGGTTATTGGTACCGTTCTTTTTGATGTGGTTACTTTGGTTAGAGTGGAATAGACGTACCTTTTTAGAGGTTTCTCGTGGTGTTTCTTGGTTACAGAATCGTCTTCTTGTAGTTATGTATAGTTGGTTGGAGAGTAGAGTAGATTCGGATTTATTTATGTTTCTAAATTTTTTAGATGAGGTGATTGGTTAGCCCTTGTCTTTTTTGGTTTCCCAATCTGGGGTGGTCTTCTTGTTTTGGTTGCATTATCTTGATACTTTCTTAATAATATTTGCTTATTTATCAAAAAAATAAAAAAATAAAAGCCCTGACATAGGGTGACATAGGGCATTTCTCTGTATGGAATTTTAAAGAGCATAAATGTGCCGGACTAAAATGTGTTGGTGTTTACATATAAATGATTTATGGCGATGCAGATGCATATATGTTATGTGAAAGCATTGGCACATTCTTTTTTCAAAAGTATCTGCTCCCTGTAGCGACTTGCTTTTATATAATCTTGTATTTATTAACAACGAAGGGGAAAGAGTGGTGATACCTTTTTGATTATTACATTGCTTGGACTATGCGACAAAATGGACTGAATAGGAGGATTATCGAAGGAGGTGCAATTTTTTTTTATTGATTGAGTATTTGAAAAGTATCAATGGTGTTTGATCTTCTGATATCACAGATGTCATTTGCAAGGAATAGAGTTTCATATATTTCAATGTCATAGGTTTAATGTCAGATATGCTAAAGAAGAGAGATATGGCTCCTTCCAATTGCATTTGCGTTTGTTTGTTTGCTTGACAATCATATTTTCTTCAAATCAAATTTGTCTAGAAGAAACATAAGAAAAGTTAATTTGAGCTTTGAGAAAATAAGGTACGTTTTCAGTACTAAGTTTCGTAATAATTCTCAATGAGAGCTTGTGAAGCTACCTTTTGCTTTCAATTATTTAGAGGAATGAAAATGAAGAAATGTTTGCATGGGCAGGGAAAAGAGAAATATGTTCCTTCATTCTAAAACTTTCGCTGATGTAAATTGTTATTCTGTTTCAAGGTAGTGTAGAGGCATTGATTGTTTCTTTATGCTCTTGTAATTAGGAGTAAAGAACATTAACTAGTTTACCAATAACACACCAACTAGATATAATATTATGTGGGACTCATGTTAATTGATGGAACTCACATGTATGTCTTATGTATCAATTGGTGTGTTCGTTGTTATACTAATTAGGCCTTGTTTAGGATAAACTAAAAAAGTAAAAAAATTACTAGAAATGCTAAAAACTCTATACTATTCAAGGATAGCTTATTGGGGAAGCTACTAAGACAGAATTATTATTTTGCCCTTTCATTCAACTCTCTAAAAAGTCAAAATGTCAAAAGGGTAAAATTGTTATTTTGATTTTACTATAATATTTTATTACATATCTTTTCGTAAAAAGTCAAATAGTTATATCAGCCTCCGTTTGGGAAGTGGGTTGGCTTTTTGGTTTTTTGGCTTTTTTGGCTACTTTAGCCTGGGCTTAAAAGTTTGGTTTGGGAAGGGTTTTTTGACCTTTTGGCTTTTTTGAGTTTTTTTGTGAGAGAAGAATATAATTATTATGGGTTGGATGTGATGTTTTGTTTGTTATGGCTAAAATAGCCTATTTTGTTTTTTGTGGCTAAAATAGCCAAAAAAACCTGCAAACCCACTTGCCAAACACAGGCTCAAACATACATTTTTTTTTTCTGTACTTTTTTTAACCAAAAAGTCAAAAAGTGCATTTATATAGCATATCCCAAACAATTACTTAGTGTTTGTAGCATTACTGGGTAATTAATGAGTGAATTATGTTGTGGTTTCTACATCCACCAAACTTAAAACACTCTCAGAGCAAAATAAAATATTTATGAAAAAAAGCAAAAGAAGTGGAATTGCTTATGATGCTATACTAATGTTGTTGGTATTCCAATGCAGCTTCTTGTTTTCTGCTGGACTGCTCTATGAGGTTAACAAGCTTTCAGGGATGATGCTTTCCAGAAGTGAATCTAAAACGAGAAGGCACTGAGGAACATTTTGCTCTTTCAGGGATTTTGTTACGTTTATCTAGATTAGGATTTGTACCTTCAAAACCTTAATATGAGTTGTATTGGATAGATAAGTTTTGGATTTTAAGCTGTTGGGGTTCCTGGCACAGTCAATCTGAGCATGGTTTTAAAGGAACTTGATATCACATAAGGCAGCATCGTCGTTGGCTGTTTATTCTGATGTTTTTGGTTTTTGAATTTGTCAAGAGAAGGGAAGCATTTCCCTAAATAAGCCAAAATAGTAAGTCAATTTCCAAACTAAGCCTAGTTTTTAAAGAATTCCCAAAATAAGCTAACTCGCGGTTCATAATCGCGATTTCAACATATTTCCGCCTGTTCCGCGTGTAAGTGGGGAAATCTTAAAATTGTGGTTGCAAAACACGCTTTTGATTAATAAATCGCGGTTACAAAACGCGCTTTTAATTAATTTTTTTTTTTCCTTTGAACTTGCTGTTACAAACCACGATTTTATCCAAAAAAAAATTTGTTCTGAATTAGTTGTTTATAACCACGACTTCATCAAAAAATATTTTTCTTCTGAACTCGCTTTTTCTAACCACGATTTTATCAAAAAATTATTCTTCTGAACTCGCTTTTCCTAACCACGATTTTATCAAAAAACATTTTTCTTCTGAACTCGCTCTTTCGAACCACGCTTTTTTGGCGAAAATTATTTTCTTCTGAAATCGTTATTATGAACCACACTTTTAGCGTAAATTTTTTTTTTTTTTGGTTTTTTTTTTTTGTTTCTGTTGTCATTATTTTGATGATAATGTATTTCAGAATAATTTTTTGGGTTACAATTGTTTTACTAAAACCGTTCTCATGTTAATTTTTTTTTCTTTTCTTTTGTCTTTATTTTGGGTTAGAATGTGTAATTCAGCATTTTTTTTTGGCTTGACTAAAGTAAATTTATTTTGTTTTTTCTTGTGTTTGTTTTGGGTTAGAAAGTAATAATGTAATTCATAAATTTTTTGAGCTTTAGTAAAGCCGTTTTGATGTAAATTTTTATTTTTATTTTATTTTTTCTTTGTTTTGGGTTAGAAGGTGTTATTCAGTAATTTGTTTGGGCTTTAATAAAGCCGTTTTCATTTAAATATATATATTTTTTCTTTTGTCTTTGTTTTGGGTTAGAAGGTGATAAGGTAATTCATAAATTTCTTTTCGCTTTACTAAAGCCATTTTCATGTGAAGTTTTTTATTTTTTATTTTTTATTTTTTTCTCTTATCTTTGTTTTGGGTTAGAATGTGTTATTCAGAAATTTGTTTTGGCTTTACTAAAGCCGTTTTCATGTAAATAAATTTTTTTTTTTCCTGTTGTCTTTGTTTTGGGTTAGAAGGTGATAATGTAATTCATAAATTTCTTTTCGCTTTACTAAAGCCGTTTTCATATAAAGTTTTATATTTTTTATTTTTTTCTCTTGTCTTTGTTTTGGGTTAGAATGTGTTATTCAGAAATTTGTTTTGCCTTTACTAAAGCCGTTTTCATTTAAATAATTTTTTTTTTCTGTTGTCTTTGTTTTGGGTTAGAAGGTGATAATGTAATTCATAAAACCTTGAGAAAAAAACACATAAGTCTCCCACAAAAATACATAGGTAGTACAGACATAAGTCTCGGACAACAATACATTGTAGACACCATGAACTGAACTCACAATACATAGATAAACATAACAGTTAGACAGACAAATATTAGCCAGACAATCTGACAAATTACAGAAACACTTACTCTAACACAGACATTACATATTAATGCATGACCTAATATTGCCGAAGTGTAGACATTAACACCTAATTCGCGCTTAAATCGGCAGGTGGCTCAGAGTCTGAATAATCCGAAAGCTCAGCGTCAGAGACAAGTTCAGGATCCTCCATGATACCCTTGATAGCCGCAACATTTGGTTCTGTTCTATTCTTCTGGGCATCCTTCTTAACTATGTGTAGCTGCATATCGCGGGCTAACCTATGACCCATTTGAGAAATCTCACGTTGTAGTCTTTCACATAGTCGATCAACATTATCAGGATCTTCCTTTTGGATCTCAACAGAACGTGCTTTTGGCACCTTCAGTCAATTTTCCCGACATAATCTTTCCATTTGCACTCGCTCTATAAATAGTGCAGGCCACTTCAGAAGTCTAGCGTTTGCTAAACCATATCCTGTTTGATTATCTGATGGATCCTCCACCAAACCACATGGATCTCGATAGTACTTGGGCATGACAAAATGTCGCTTCCCAAACCTATCATGATAAGCACAAGAGGCATCTAACAAAGGAAATGGTGTTTCATCTTCAGCATCGCCACTTCGTATTCCCCCTTCTCGTTGTGAACTGTCATCCCTTTGCAAGTTCCTACCACCTCTGCGATTCCCACTCCCTCCCATGAACCATGTAGCCATGCTAACTTTTTAAAACAAATGAATGATAATTTCGTAGGGTGAAATGAGTTGTAAGGTTGTGTCTTCACCTTTAGTTGTTTATATAGGTGGTTATGAACGCCTTTAGAAAGATGCCTCTGCATGACAATCCCACATATACGAACAAGGTATGAGTTGTCACTAGAATGAAAAAACAGAGTAAAGCAAATACTGTGTACCAAGTCACGTGACTTGACAATCTATCTACATATACCGACAAAGTAAGGGCATGCTCACTGTAAGGTAAATCAGTGAATTCACTGTTGCCATGTGACTTTCTGCATTGAGAATCCCACATATATTAATTACAAATGAGTTGTCACTGTAATAAAAAAATCGAGCAAAAAATTGAGAAAACCAAAGCATGTGCACCAAGTCACATGACTTGACAATCCATCTGCATATACCGACAAAATAAGGGCATGCTCACTGTAAGGTAAATCAGTGAATTCACTGTTGCCATGTGACTTTCTGCATTGAGAATCCCACATATATTAATTACAAATGAGTTGTCACTGTAGTAAAAAAATCGAGCAAAAAATCGAGAAAACCAAAGCATGTGCACCAAGTCACATGACTTGACAATCCATCTGCATATACCGACAAAATAAGGGCATGCTCACTGTAAGGTAAATCAGTGAATTCACTGTTGCCATGTGACTTTCTGCATTGAGAATCCCACATATATTAATTACAAATGAGTTGTCACTGTAATAAAAAAATCGAGCAAAAAATTGAGAAAACCAAAGCCTATGCACCAAGTCACATGACTTGACAATCCATCTGCATATACCGACAAAATAAGGGCATGCTCCTTGTAAGGTAAATCAGTGAATTCACTGTTGCCATGTGACTTTCTGAATTGAGAATCCCACATATATCAAATTGGTGTTGAGGTAAATCTGTTTGTGTATAATTAATTGTAAATAGTGATTTTGACAAGCAAATCAAGTAAAACCAATTGGGTTTTAAATTTAGTTCCCCAACTGGACCAACCACTTGGCTTTGAGCTTGTTTGTCCAGCCCCCCAAGTTTAGTTATCTGTCAACCCCCCATTCCTTACCACAGTCATCATTTTGACTGGACTTCCATGAATTGGAAGGCGACTCTTTCTTCTTTCCCGATGGAGATTGAAATTCTTTACGTACAGGATCCCTATTTCACGAGCCCTAGTTAAGGGAACCTTTTCACCGAGCTACCTGTTCTGTTTTATGTGTTGTTCAAGGCGGTAGTTCGTTTGTATGAACTTTATTTAGTTCCCCAACTGGACTAACCACTTGACTTTGAGCTTGTTTGTCCAGCCCCCCAAGTTTAGTTATCTGTCAACCCCCCATTCCTTACCACAGTCATCATTTTGACTGGACTTCCAGGAATTGGAAGGCGACTCTTTCTTCTTTCCCGATGGAGATTGAAATTCGTTACGTACAGAATCCCTATTTCACGAGCCCCAGTTAAGGGAAGCCTTTCATCGAGCTACCTGTTCTGTTTTATGTGTTTTAAGTATTTACATCATTCAACATACATTAATCCATACATTAATCCATTCATTAATCCAGAACATTCATTAACTCATTGCAATTCAATAAAGAAAGTCATGAACTAATAAATATGCAGTTATAAATGTAGTTATTTCATAAACTTCAAGTTCATAAAACAAATACTTGAAATACATCCGTACGTTAGATGAACAACAACATTGTCTGACACTCCAGTAGCGAAGATATGAGACAACATACAAACATATATGACAGATAAAGGTGTTTGATTTCTCATTCCTCATCTGACATGTAGTAGTCAGAGAGATATTTTTCATTGTTTAAGACATTATTTCGCTCAATCACTGTCAAATCTCTGTTGCTTGCTTCTGCCATTTCGGTGGCTAGCTGAAGCATGAAATGTCGACATCTCCGCATCAACATTCTATTGTTCTCCTTCTTAATTCTACTAACTGCTTTTTCATAGTCACTCACATTTCTTCTAGCCATGGTCAATGAACGACAATGAGGTACCGGTGCCCCAAAGTTACGTAAATCATTAAACAATCCTTCTTGCTCCGTTACCCTGAACGCCCATTCTGCTCGGATACCAGCATAATAATCCTTCAGACTCGAGTACTTTTCGCTCTTGTAGTCATAAGTAAATGGAGGTAGCAGCCACACTTTCGGATTTCTTTGCTGGCGTGAACTTCCTGCACCTCTTGAAGACATTGTTCATAAAATAAACAAACAAATAATAATAGTAATTGTAGATATATGACTATTGTTATGCCTTGAACAAACATCATACTGGGGGTGTCGCTATTTATAGACATCATACTGAGGGTTAACTAGAGATGATCTAGTGACGATAATGCATGCTGGGGCACTATGGAATAAGTGATACCCGTGATATTATTTTTTCGCTTTTCATTTCATGCAATCCTGAGTACCCGTGACTTTGTGTACCTGTGATGTAGTCACGGACGTGGTTGTCAGATAAAATCATAATTGTAAGCTAAAGGATGACAATGCAATCCCTTCATATTGGAGCAGTGAGTTGTCAAATAAAGCAAAGCAGTGAGTTGTCAAATAAAACAACATGCAGTGAGTTGTCACATCGCCACATGAAACTATTTTTTCATGCTTACTTTTTTAATACATAAGTAGTCACTTGGAATTGACGATTTCAGTACAAATTAGTGTTTTCAACAAATTATAAATAAAATTAAATGCTTAAATTTTCTTTGTTTTAAAGTAATATTATTCGTAAACAGCCTATATTTTATCTTATTTTCACTTAGTGAACTTCACAGTCATCCCATTTTCTCATCTTTGCATTTTTTGCTTATTTTTATATTCGGTAAATTACACTTTACTCCTTCAGTCCATCACATAATTGTTTATCAACACTATTGCCATGTGGTCGTATTGATGTGCCATGTGGTCGCAAAGTCAGAAAGTCACATGCATTACTGCATCACTGCACAAAGTGACATGCATCACTGCATTACTGCACAAAGTCACATGCATCACTGCATCGCTGCACAAAGTCAGATGCAGCACTGCATCGCTGCACAAAGTCACATAGCATCTGAGGAAAAAACAAAGCATCCAAATTATTACATCTGTTCAAGTCATTGGCGAGCATCACTGACAAATGTTGGACGTATCACTGTGCCGAGCTACAATTTATTATCGTACCATGCCTACTGTGCCTTTGTGAATTATGCAATCCATTAAAATTTTGAGGGGGTGTCATAACAAAATAACATTAAATTAATAAATATGTCAATACACCTAAAAAGTAAAACAAATTTGTGAATAAAAATTTCCAAAAATTTAAAAATATTTTAAAGATTTTTAAATTGTGAGTTCACATTTATTTTTAAAAAAAAAATTTCAGGCAAAGAAATTTGACTAATTTAGACGTTTAGTCGGTTGATCAGCTTGGTTTTTATTTTATTATTATTTTTTTATGTTTTTACTTTTTGTTTTGGAATAACAGTAAATTATGCAATTCATAAAAGTCGAAGTGACAACTCCTATCAAGTTGATGCATAGTTGTTCAGGTCATAAAAGTTGACGTGACAACTCTGATGCATAGTTGTTTACAATAATTTCATACATACAGCTACCATGTGTATATATGGTATAAATATCGCATCATACCACAACAAAAGTTTTACAGCTATTTCGAGTGATATCATCATGAGATATACGGTGGTTGATCTGTATTCAGCAATGGGTCGGTATTGGGTTGCAGATGGAGATGAATTTGAATACCCAATAAATCCAAATTTGCGTTACTCACGTGCCACCGTCAATACCATGAGAGCTGAGTGGGAATTTCGCAAAACTCGAGCAAATGTTCTCGTTGAGCTATGTCGTGAAGTTAATCTTAAATTTCCTCGCCGATTAGCCATGCGTATGCCAACTGACACTCCACAGTTGTTGCAAAGGGCATTACATCGTATCCACGACGAGGTTAATCGCATGACCCAACGTTTGCAAAGGTCCGGACTAATGAAGACCGCAAATGAGCGTGCCGAAGATGGGTTAATGGATGATGCACACCAGTACTACGCCTGGAGTATGGATGTTATGTATGAATCTGATATTGAGATGTCAGATGATGATTATAATGAATGAAATTGTTTGGATGAACGCCCAAACCATTTCTGTAATGCATGCAATTTTTGATGCTTATCCACGACTTATCAATGAAGGGAGATATTTCATTTGCTTTCGAATAGTTCTTGTAATTCAACGTTTACTTTCTCTCCGTTATTGTTATTTTGAAAAACGCTACTTCAACTAAACTTTCATGATTTCATGCATTATTGATGTGGAATATAATAATGATACTTTATGAAGTACATGTTCATATAACAAATAGTTGAAATACACGTTTAAGCTATATGAACAACAAATATATATGTCTACATTTTGTTTGGTTATCATTGGTTTGTACATGAAAAGAAGACAGTGAATGCAATCATTCAGAAAAGTGAAAGAAAAGGGAAAACAAAATTATGTGTTTGTTTAGATATTTGTTTTGTTTCCTGTTTACTCATATTTTTCCCCGCAACTATCCATTATGAAATGTTTACATTTTTTTCCCATATTTTTTTTGTATAAAATTTTTAGTAACCTGTAGCAACACAAGTGGTCCTCCAATCTCGCTCAATAATAAAATCCTATCAATTCTTATCCTTTTTTTTTCCTGTTTTCCTTTTCATTTTTATGGAAATCATCAAAACAAGTAAGAATAAAAAATTGTAAAATTATATTTTTCGAATAAATAAGTATGACACATTTACATCATCTATACAAGTTTGATTTACAAAAACTATAACAAAAACTATAAATAAAATAAACTATACACTCCACATCACACCCGCTAATGCCTTAACCTGCCCCCAGTCCCACAATCCCGACCGTGGACCTCCCTCCTCGGTCTCCTGCAGTAGACTCTCTGAATATGTGGCTCCCCCAATCGTAAATGTGTATCCTGTGGAGCCTGTGAGTGTGACCCCCCCTCTACTGCATGTGCTGCCCCTGATCCTGTCTGTGGCGGAAGATCAGATATTGCTGTGAGCTGTGAAACTCCATCATCTGGTGCAACTGTATCACGATCTGCAGCTGGAGCTCGACCTCTGTCTCTGCCCGCACCCCGACCTCGGCCGCAACGTCCGCCACGACCAAAACCTCGGCCTCTCCCGCACGCTCTGGGTGGGGGCTCAATATGGGCCTCAGTGTCAACGTGGGAGATGTCAGTGAGAACTGCATCATGTGTACTCATGGTCGCGGTGGTGGGGTAACAACGTCATGCATGTATCGGGGCGGTATCCAATCAGGGTCAGGCACATAAGGTATGCCAGTCTGCTGCGTAGGAAGTACGTCGAGGGAATCTGCAGATATGTATGGGGTAGTATGTGGTGGGGTGACTGATGTCGAAGGAGCTGATGTGGCAGGCACTGAAGTGGACGGCGCTGACGTGGACGACGCTGATGTGTCTGGAGCAGCTGCTGAAGTGTGTACACCGTAGTGGCCATAATGCAAACGATCTCCCCGATGGGCAAGCTGGATGCCTAGTACAATAACTCCCGGATCTCTGTAACGGCCTGCAAGGCATGCTGCGCATCACGTCTCAAATGGGCGTCCTCAGCTAAGTGAAATGACCTCCCAGCTCCAGCCACCTGAACAAACATTCAGACGTATTATTAGGCTACAGTTGACTGAAAGTAAATAAAGTATGATTTTAATAATTATCTGACACATAATATGATACTCACCAATGCCTCAAGATAAGGGCCAACTCCCTAATATCCAGACTCAGACATGTGGCTCGGATTCCCGACTAGTAGGTATGTATGTCGCCGATACCACAACATGTAAGGGTCGAAAGAGGGGATCACCTCATCGCTGTAGTCAGCCTGTACAATACTATCCCGGCGGGCATCCTATAACTGTATATATAGCATATAAAACAGATGCCAGTCAGTGCCAGCTCGGCCACGCCTATCAATGACGTGCAACTACCACTTAGTGTCGAACCGATCCGGCACGGACTGCACCCGACCAAACTGTCGGAGGACACGATGGGGGAGATGCCACCTAACCACGTCAAAACAAATAAGTGGCACTCTCGCCATCCATATCTCCTGACCCAGTCGGCAGTAGTCGGGGAGCGTACCGAGGACCCCAGCGTAAGGCTGCCAGATAAACTACAATGACGACAAATAAATTAAATTTTGCTCGTGAACTCAAAACATATACAATGAAGAAGACAACTAAAACGCAATCAAAAAATTTCATACCTCGCCCTCGATCATCCGGTCCAGCTGGTCTCTATAAACTACCACTACGTGGGTCGAGACGACCTCGTGGCCCATGTCAACCCTCTACCGGCTACCTCGCGGTCCGGTGGGCAACTGTATGTCCCCCTCACCCATAGGCAGCTCACCAGGACCAACCAGTTGCCGCCTAGACGGGGCAATGCGAATCAATCTCTCCCATGCCCAAATCTGCAATAGTTTGAACACAATTACAATACTGATATATGACATACAATATGAATTGACATGTAATAAAATTGTTACTAACCTGTAGCAACACAAGTGGTCCTCCAATCTCCCTCGTACCCACCTGAGCTGCTCGACATAGCATCCTATACAACCATGCCAGAGCCGCGTTACCCCAGCTGTACTGCCCAATCTCCTCAATGTCTCTCAGCAATGGCAAGTACATCAACTTGACCAGGTTCTGTGACTTATCAGGGAGAAGTACCCCCCAATAAGCCACAGAATATATGCTTGGGTATGCTGCTGTACCAACTCATCTGGAGCATGATCTGGAAGATGAGCAAAATGCTCGGCCAGCCACCTCGTCCTCACTCTACCTGCCTGTAAATCTGCTGGTGTAGGTGTTACTCCCAATTGCTCAGCACATAGGGCTACCCACTGCTCCGTCGCGACAGATGGGTCAACTCTAGTAACTGCTCGGCCATCAATCCGAAGACCATATAGGACGGATACGTCCTGCAACGTGACAGTGGCCTCCCCGATCAGGAAATGGAATGTATGAGTCTCTGTGCGCCACCTCTCGACGAGAGCAGTGATGAGTGCGTGGTCCAATCGAATATGCCCTATATGATACACACCATAAAATCCCGCGCGTAATAGATACTGCAAGACTCTATGGTCCAACGGATGCTCCCACAATCCAGAATCTGCCCGACGGCATGTCAACACGGTACGTGCCTCATCCTGCACAACAGAATGACCAATTTAAATAATAACATTATCACGAAATATACAACAGAATGCAATGTATTTTAATTGTAGGCGTAAAGTCCAACAAACGTTATTGCATACCGGACGGTCCCACATACTGTCAGCCCAATGTACCTATCTGAACAGTGGAACCTCCTCAGTTACATGTGCCATGAAGCCTGTACAACTGAAATATTAGATCATCCATATCAAAATCTCATTTAATCATAACATAATAACAGAGAAAACTGTAATTATTGATTTTGTACTTAACGATGTAAAATACAATGAAGTAAATGTTATGGGTTCGAGAAAAGACAAATTTATGTGCCACTTACACGGAAGCAATTCGAAATTAATGATTACATTTATGGCATATTTGCAAAAACTTAAATATTGATTTTGTAATGCTAAAAGTTTGAATAAATTATAAATTTTGCAAAATACATATACAATTTTGTAATTGTGAACAATGACTGCAGCATTCCAATTTTTAAAATTTTAATTTATAATAGGTTAATTTTTTTAAAATTTGTAAATTTTTTAAATTATAAAATGTGAACAACGATTGAAGCATTCGATATTTAATTTATTCAAAAATATGAAATTTTGAAATGGTAGAAGAACTATGTGATTAAGTATAGAATCATGTAATACACATTTTCAATCAAGTACACGGTGAAAAACTAGTACACATTTTCAATAAATTATACAAGTTTGAATAAATTATACATATTTTTAATTTTGCATTACACATTTTTGAATCAAGTACACATTTTGTAATACACATTTTAAATGTACGACCCCGTTTACAAATACAGAATTTAAAAATACATAATTAAATGATCTATTACAAATGAAGAATTTCAAAATGATATATTACAACATGTAAGTATTACATAGTCTTCATCGACCAAGTCGCGCCGGACATGTTCGCCTGTCATGACCTGTCTGGTGGCACTCACTGCAACGAGCTGTCAAACGCCTGTCTAATATCCATCTTATTTGGAATACGAGCCATAGATGTACGACCCCGTTTTACTTCTCGCAGACGAACTTCATTAGGCAATAAGGTCCACTGCAGATCATTCCAATAATCTTGATGCGGTATTAGATTGAATTTAGTTTCCCAAACCCTCATGTATACAGGAAGCCTATATATTGGATCAATGTACTGGAATGGATTGTCACCGCATTCAGACATTACAGCGAGCATATGGGAACATGGATAGTGTCTTATCTCATATTTCCCACAACTGCACGTGGGTTGATTCATCCGCACAATCTGTCTATTGCGACTTCGTCCACGGCGAAAAGATGTTTGCACCTCAAATACACGGCGGGGCCTATAAGACAATATTGATACAAACTAATCAAGTTCATGTTTTTAGGTGTAATTAACTTAACAACATAATAATAACAATTTTTTCACATTACAAACTAACCTGTCATACGATATCAACTTGAAAGTATTTCCCCTTGCGATACCCTCCTCCATAGTTCTTTGCATCTCTCTAGGGTATTGGAACTCATTGCGTACATCTGTTTCAGCTTGGGCTCCCATCTCGTCAAAATATTTGACGAGTCGTCGAAATGTAAATTCAACCATAGCTGAAATAGGTAAGTTCCTTGCACCTTTCAAGACGCTGTTGAAGCACTCTGCATCATTACTGGTCAATATCCCCTAGCGATATCCATCGTCATATGCAAGGGCCCAGTCCTCAAGATTCATCTTGTGGACCCAATTGATGGCTTCTTGGTTAATAGCCTGTATCTGATCTAAGTAACCATTACACTTTCGTCGTTGATCAGCACTCCCTGCTTTCCACAGAAGTTGTTTGAGCTCCTTATTTCTGAAATGTGTGTTAAAGTTACTGCAAACATGTCGAAGGCAGTGCCGATGATATCCAACAAATTGGAGCGACGGATTCAGCCAATGCCGCCTCACAGCAGCTAAAATACTCTCAGCTCGATCAGATATCAAAGTCACTCCCTGTCGGTCCATGACAATATGTTCCTTGATATTTTGAATGAAGAACAACCAAGACTCCAAACTCTCCCTGTCGACAACAGCAAATGCAAGCGGTAATATTTTGCCATTGGCAGTGACAATCGTTGCTACAAGCAACACACCAGTGTATTTACAGTATAAGAATGTACCATCTATAGTTATAACAGGCCTACAATATCTAAAGCCATCGATGACGGGTTTGAAAGACCAGAAAACAAAGTGGAAGACGGGCATAATGGTTGTATGCCCAGTATATCTGTGCTTCTATGTCACAATGGTGCCAGGATTCGATGTCTGTAATGCATGCATGAATTTAGGCAACTGCCTATATGATTCATCCCAATCACCGAATACCATTTTAATTGCCTTTGCCCTTGCATGCCACGCCTTCTTGTATGATATACTATAGTTCATGGTCTTTTTTATATCTTCCATGACATTCTTAATCGGCATATCAGGTTCATTCTGCATACGACAATCAAATATGAGTTGGATTATCTGGATGTGAACACTATAAACAAACAAATATGTATATATATGTAAACATTTATTTTTTATACTAACCGCAACTTGTCCCAAAATATGAGAAGCAATGTAGCTGGAGCTAATATTAGTGTGATCCCTGTTCATTCGTGGGTATAAACAATGGTGAGGACCCCTGCACTGCTTTATTTCAAAAAGACCATGTTTCCTACTAAGAGATGCACGCAACCACCAACTGCAGTCGTGCCTGCAAGAAGACACCCAAAGGTCTCGCTTGGAGGTTACGACCTTATACTCTCGATTATTTGTTGCATGGTACAATTTCACAGCATGTAGAAGTTGCTTCTTATCAACAAAAACCATTCCTCTGTCCAACTCGGGATTTTCAGCGCTCTAGATCCGGTTACGGGGAACGACATCACGGGTACTAATGTCAAAATCACTACCCATGTGAATGTTGTCATAGAAAGGGATTTTAACTCTAGGTGGAATGGGGGCATTTTCAGGGTCAACGGGAGCCTGGGCATCATATTCTTCATCATCATCATCATCTGATTCGCCTAATAAATTTTCTTCATCACACATGTCATTGTCATCATCGTTTAGGGCGACATCAAGACCGTACATGTCACTGTCAGCAAACTGCACCTCGTTCACTGTTTCAGCCATATTACCAGCAACTTCAACCGGAGTGGTATGATGGCTGCATGTGGGCACATCTTGTGTGTTACTGTCAAATTCATACCCATATCCACCACGTGAACTTGATTCTACACGATGGCCCTGAAATGACTGTTGTGTGTAGCCCAGTGGATAACATTGATCTGATTCATACATAGGAGACTGAAACGCTGTTGTGTCAATCCCATGCGTCAGCAATGTAGTGAATGGACGAGAATCCATTTGTGTCATGTTCGGGATATTGTGTACAATCTCTTTATCAATGTAGACTTCCAAACAATTTGGTGCTTGAAAAGTTGCACCGATACTTAATACGGTGTTCAACGCCTCATCGTCATTGATTGCTAATATCTTGTATTTGCTGTGTGCTTGCCACTGGCGATAAGGATATCTACATTTGAAGGTCAATCGGACACTTTCCCCGTAACTTGCCACCTTTGACGTAAGCATCTCCTCCAAATTGCTAAGCGTGGTGCCAATTTGCACCGCACATATCCCTTTCGGCTCAGCATCATATGATACGCCTTCATCGGGATCTCGAATTATGTTTCCCCCCCAGTAGAAAATAATTGGAACAGTGTCCATATACTTGCTTCAATTAAGACAAAAAACATTAAAATAGCAACAATATACTTATATCTCCTTGTACTCGTAAAAGAATTATATGAATTTTAACTCATTCAAGTACAATTACTATGACGCAAAAACTGTATTTAAGTAATCATCAATTATAATCCAACAATCATTATTGATTTTTTAATTAAGATATGAGTTAAAATAATGATAATGCTATAGATTTTTTAGCTTTTTAAGAAAAACATCTTACAACACATACAAAATTAACATCATGCTCTTCTGTTATGCTTTTTACATTACTTATTATGATTAAGATCATGCTCTTGTGCACATTAAATGTAATTCAGCTAAGTTTTAGGTCTAAAAATCTTTTATTAATTTTGGATTAATTTTGTATAAATTATAAAAAAATGATTATAAATTATAAAGTAACAACATTTGTAATCATTAAATAAATATAATTGATGTAAGTTGATTTAGGTAATTGATAAATTATAAATCTAAGTAATTTACATAAACTTATAAGTGTAAGTTGTTAATCTTGTTACTTTGAGTGTAGGTAAACTTATGAATGTAGGAAAATCCAACAATCTTATGAGGTAGGTAAACTTATGAGTGTAGGTAAACCTAACTTTACATCAAAGTAACAATATTTTTAATTTACCTAAATTTCACATCATGACATAAATTATGAGTGTAGGTTGTGACTTTATATAAATTATAAAGTGTTAGTAAACTTGATTTATACATAAAGAAAACTTATTTATACATATTCGTGACCACGCTTGTAAGTAAAATATGTAAAAACGTGTTTTCAAAACACATTTTGAACAAAAATTCAAAACCAGCACTCACTCTTCTTTGTCACAGACACTAACACTCACTCTCTCTATCTCTCTCTCTGACACACATACCCACAACACTTACACTCACATGAAACATATATAATTTTTAATATATATAAATTTTATTTTATAAAATTCAAAACAATTAATTTTTTTTTTAATTTAATTTTTCTTTTGAAATAAATTATTTTTCCAATGAATTTTTATTTTCAATGGTGGGAGAATAACTGTCATAAATATAAACCTCAGGGGTGTCAGCGTAATTTACCAAAAACAAAAAATTACATTTTAAGAATTAAAGTAAAAAAATAATCATTTTATATAGTTTATTATTATTTGCTATTATCAATTATTATTATATATATTTAATATTGGTCTGAATTTTACAAAATAAAATTTATATATATTAAAAATTATATATGTTTGATGTGAGTGTGAGTGTTGTGGGTGTGTGTGTTAGAAAGAGGGATAGAGAGAGTGTTTGTGAGTGTCTGTGACAAACAAGAATGAGTGCTAGTTTTGAATTCTTTGTTGAATTTTTACATTTTGATTAGAAGTGATTATTATCCACGGGTCAAAAGTAAAACCGTGGTTTGCAACCACGTTTTCTGAAGATAGAAAGAATTACTTAACAAAGGCATGGTTATGTATAAATCAAATTTCCTTAATCAGATTTACTTTAAAAAAATAATTACTTCAAAATTTATGTATAAATAAAATTTCCTTAAAAACGTGATTTGTAACCTAGACAGATATATCAATAATTTTGAATATGAAGACATTACGAAGATTCTTCTTTTATTTTTCTGTTCATATAATTTTATAGTATAATTTGTATCAAGTATTGTATTTATTTTTTCTGTTCATATAATTTTGTAACAAGTCATACAAAAATCTTAAATCATAGTGTAACTTTTTTTTATGAAATTATTATTTTTTTTCATTGAGTTCAAATAACTCGACTGATTTTGTATGACTTGTTCTTAATTTTTATTTCAAACATTGTTCACGTCATTTTTTATAACTGGTGGTCCAATTAGTGAGATTTATGGATAATTAAAGAGAAATTAATTTTATTTGCTCAAACTTCTGCCAATAAGGACCTTAATGACAAAGTTATTTGGTAGGTTATTTCCTATGACATTATTCCCTAACTTAGGGAAATAACTTCATCCGAAATAATGTAGGAAATAACTTAGGAAATAACGTACGAAATAACATAAATAAAAAATTAATGAGCTCTCATAATTTTAAGCAATATAAAAAACATAACAAAAAAATTATCGACCTGAATCGAGTCAAACTTGAGTTTCATTAATATTAAAGAGCTCTCATTATGTGTTAAAAATTAGGTATGCTCCTTTCAGATCTCAAGTTGAACTCTCAGCATGTGTCATGTTTATAGGTATTAATTGAGATTTGTCGGATCTATGCGGAAGGGACGTTTGGTGCGGATTGTAAGATTAGTCGATAAATACGTAAACTAATTTAGACATCCGACTATCATAAAAAGTTAAAACTTAATTGAATAAACATAATACAGGCGCATAGAGAATAAGTCAATTAGATAATTCAAATGGGTAAAAATTATCGAGAACGACTCATTTTATAAATCAAATATTTTAATTTTTTCAAACATAATTCCTAAACAATTTTTTTTTTTTTTATATCAAATGTTTTCATAATAGCATTTTCCATGACGACTTGAAAGGCTTCTTTTGGCAAAGAAGTAAAAAGTAATTTTTTGACTTCTAATTTTTTGTGGATCAAATTATTCGACCTCTAATGTTTATATCAATTTTTTTGTGGATCACTTCTAAAAAGTCATTTATTTATATCAAATTTATAAAAGGGAATGTCATGAAATTTAAGGAGGAAAAACTTGAAAATGAAACTCAACCCTAAATGGGGCATGAAATTCAGGTAAACTATATTTTTAATATTTAACCACGATTAGATTTGAATTTAGTGCATAAATTTAGTCAAACCAATTTTTCTTATCGTACGGGCATGTGACATCAATGGCATATTTTAAAGTTTTCTTTTTTTAAAAAAAATTTTAGTGTACTACTTAAAGGGTCACCCATACAAAATATTAACAATCACAATCACTCTTTAAAAAAATTGAACAAGAAAACGAAAGAAGGCCTACACCGACATAAAATTCAATTATCTGACTTTTCTATTTTTTCATATCCCTATCTCCAAAATATATATATATATATATATTTGTTCCTGGCCAAAATGACGAGAAAACTTCCATAGCAATTTCTTATCACATATTTTGTTCCTTACTTTTCAATTTCTTGTTCTTACTTAAAAAATTGAAATTTAGAACAAAAATATTTTTGTTACTCTATTAATTTTAAGTTATTACTACTCCACGTCACCTAATTAATAATAATTTTTACAGCCAAATTAACGTTTCTCTTTCTTATGTAATTAATTAACAGCATTAAAATTCAACAAATTATGTATAATTAAACACATTCAACAAATTCAACAAATTATCTATAGCAAAAGATTTCACATTCAACAGATTATCTATAATTAAAATTCAACAAATTATCTATAATTAAACACATTCAACAAATTCAACAAATTCTCTATAATTAAAATTCAACACATTCAACATTCATATTCAACAAATTATCTATAGTTAAAATTTCACAAATATAAACCCCAACCCTAATTTATTATTTCTGATTTCACAACATTTTATTCACAAATATAAACCTTAGCCCAAACCCCACATTCATGAACCCTAACCCTAATTTATTCACATTTTATTCACAAACATAAATCCTAACCCTAACCCCACATTCATGAACCCTAACCCTAATTTATTCACATTTTATTCACAAATATAAACCCTAACCCTAACCTTAACCCCACATTCATGAACCCTAACCCTAATTTATTTACATTTTCACAAACACAAATATATTCACAAATATGTAAAGTAGATGATAGAAGCCATACCAAAGAGAGAGAGACGGTACTGAAGCAGAGAGAGCTCGAGAGAGAGAGAGAGGAGGGAGCACAGACAGAGAGAGGAGTAAGAGCGAGAGAGAGACACAGAGGGAGTTTCGACAGAGGAGGAGTAAGCGTGAATGCAAAACACGGGGCTGGGGGAGATTATATACAAGTTTTAAAATCGTGGTTGTGAACCACGAGTTCACTTAATGGAAAAAAATTTGTCCAAAACTCGTGGTTAGAAAAAGCGAGTTCAAAACAAAATTTTTTTGCTAAAATCGTGGTTTGGAAAAGCGAGTTCAAAAGAAAACGGTTATTGATAAAATCGTGGTTACAAATAGCGAGTTCAGAACAAATTTTTTTTTCACAAAAGCGGGGTTGCGAACAGCGAATTCAGAACATAATTTTTTTTCAATAAACTCGTGGTTTGTAACAACGAGTTCAAAGGAAAGAAAAGTTAATTAAAATCGCGTTTTGTAACTACGATTTATTAATCGAAAGCGTTTTTTGTAACCACGAATTTAAGATTTCCCAACTTTCACGCGGGACAGGCGGAAATATGTTGAAATCGCGATTATGAACCGCGAGTTAGCTTATTTTGGGAATTCTTTGAAAACTAGACTTAGTTTGAGAATTGATTTACTATTTTAGCTTATTTAGGGAAATGCCCCGAGAGAGATTGGCTTTTGTGTGGTTGGTCAAAGAAAAAACAGAAGAAAATAAGTAGGCAATTTTCAAAAAAAGAGAATTACTCAAAGAAAAATTATTGGGCTTGAGTAATTTTATTTGTTTATTTTTTTTGACAAATTCCAAATCCAAACATATTGACACAACGGATGTCGTTGCACAATTTGCGACAGCTAATTTACAAAGCTAATTTACATTCAGTCCTAAGTGGAAGCAAATAATTGACAACTGCAGCGAGGGGGATTAGGGTGATGACTTGTCCGAAACTTTAGTTTTGGTTGCATGTGTTTTCGTTCTTTTTATTTTATTTATTTATTTATTTGTTCCCTTTTTGTTTTTTGGCGCGTTTTCAAAAATGAAATAATAAAAAAAAATCAAAAACACCCATGTGTTAACATCATTTTCAATTTTTTACAATAAAAATTTAAAAATTCACAAAAAAAAACCATTTTTTAATATGCATCACCAAATAATTGTGTTTTTTTATTTTATTTTATTTTAATTTTTTCCTAAAAAAAGAGAACACTATCAACATCCCAGCATGGGCACTATGAAAGTAAAGAGTTTGTCTTTCGAAACTAACTGTCCAAGACCGCTGGTAGTTGTGTTCTCTTTTCCCCAAATCAGGCCTTTTTATTATTAGTGACATTTCAGGTTGCCTATGCAGTTTTGCAAATTCAATATGCCAAAAAAAAAAAAAAAAAGGAAAAAAAGAAAAAAGAAAAGTCTTTTTCAATGTACAATGTTTATCCAAAATATGAGTAGCCATGGCACCAAAAATACCGAGTTTCATACCTACAATACCAATCCAAGACTACAAAGTCTGTCCAATACAATACATCTCATCTCTATACAAATCTATTCTCATCATGTCCATTCAAATCAATTTATAATCAAATGACCATTATGAATTGATAGCCGCATAAGACCACCAAGGGTTTGCAAAAATATAATCAATCATCCGTCATTATACCCAATTAATAATAATGGACAAAAGCCATCCAAACTACCATTGATTGATAAATATAACTGCAGTAGGATTAGAGAAATAAGACGGCTATTCTAAAACCATGTCTTTTCAGACAAATTGTCCGGTAACATTCCAAAGCAGACTAATAGAACAGAGTTGGAAGTGAGCTAATCACCTGCTATGCTGCATCTGCTGGAACATGGTCAGTAGAAGAAGCACAGGGCAAATGATTTTGGAGCAGAGAGGCACGGCCGTGTGATTCTGCACAAATGATTGCAGGTAAGGAATGTGAAATTGTGTCAATGGCTCCGACTCATTCCCTGCTTTATATCAGTACTATTTATTGCTCCACCCCACCAACACCAACTGACATGGGCAATAAATCAGGACTCTGAAAAAACCAAAATCTTGTTCAGAAGAATACTCATTTCACATGCTGCTTTTTTTTTTTTTAAAGTGTAGAGCACAGATGTTGTGGAAGCCAGTTGCTGATCTTGAAGCAGCTTCTTGTGCAAAAAATAGCACTCCTAACCTTGTTTGGATTCTCAAAAGTAGAACCAACCATGATGTGTGCAGAAACAGCTCTATTCAAACCATTTCTCACCCCGTGAAGTTGTTAGATGCTAAAAGAATTCCTTGCATCCTTCATTTGGTGTTAACTGAGAAAGCTTCATAGTCGGCCTGTTGTCTTCCTTGGCAATTTGCAAGTCCTTACTGAGATGACTTAATCTTCCACGACTTCTTCCTAGCAACTGGGGCTCTAGAATCCTGTATAATCAATAATAAGGCTCCTAGCTGTAGTGCAGAGGTCATCTCATATTAGATCTTAGATCTCCTGCTGTTAGAACCACACAATCAGCAGCCTTGACTGATTTAGCAGAGCGTCTCAATCACATAAAGGTTCCTTGACCAGAAGATTCAACTTTTCGTTCAGAAATTCAAGTACATCTTGTCTTCCTTCCTTTATGAGCAATTGTCGTAGCCTCCCAAATGTCACCCTTGATGGACGCATACCCATCTCTATCATCTCTTCCATTATAACACAAGCCTCAGAAACATCACCCTTCTCACACAACCCATTAATTAGTACAGAAAACGTGTGCATGCTTGGAGTAAATTGCTTTGACTTCATGTACTTCCACACCTTTTGAGCCATCTTAAGCTCTTCCCTCTTGCAAAACATCTTTATCATCATAGTATAGGTGTCTGCATCTGGCTCACAAATCTTGATCATCTTGCGGAAGACGCTAAAAGCCTGATCAGTCTCTCCAAGACCTATCAAGCCGTTTAGAATGATATTGCAGGTCCTCGAATTGGGCATGATCCCCTTGGAATTCATCTCATTCAAAACCCTATATGCATTTTGAAATTTGTTTACTTTGCAGAAGACACTAATCAAAGTATTATACACAATCACATCAGCCTTGACTCCATTCCTTTCCATTTCGAGGAATGTATCAACTGCATCTTCAATCTTATTGTCTGTCCCGTAACTATGAATCAAAACACTATAAATGAATGAAGTCGGTCTACAACCCTTAGCATTCATGTCCTTAACAATTTCAACAGCTTCATCAACCCTTCCGGCTTTGCAGAGAATGTCAACCATGATACCATATGTCACTATATCAGGGTTGCAACCCATGTCAACCATCTCCCTGAAAATTTCCCTAGCCTTTGGAAGGTTTGGATCCCTTCCCCACCCCTCAATCAGAATACTGTAAGTTTTTGATTCTGGAACAAATCGCTCCTTCATGTTATCAAAAATTTCCTGAGCCTTCCTCACATTCTTGGACTTGCACAGAGCACTCAACAAGCCATTAAATGCTGCTAAATTTGGCAGCATATCATATTTTTCCATGACATTGAAAGTGTATATCGCCTCCTCTACCTTCTGGGCCCTAGCATACTTTCTCATAATAATACAAAATGTCTCAATATTCAGCATTTTTTTGCTCCTCATGCTGTTCACAAGATCCCATGCAATTTTATATTGCCTTATCTTGGCCAGAGACTCAATCATAGTGTGGTAAGCTCTGATGCTGTGCTCGTAATTACGTTGCCTCCCAGCCCATTCAAAGAATCGAAATGTCACCATACCAGCATTTTCAAATCTCTTGAGGACTTCTTCGACAACATCTGCTGAAACCCTAATCCCACTCTGGTCAAGGGCAGTGTCAAGCCCTAATTTTGGGCAAGAAATCATAATTTTACATATTCTTTTAGTGGGATCAGAAATTTCTTTCATTGTTTCACTTGAACTGTACATTCTGGCCAACATCACTATTCCCAAATCTAGTTTGCTATGATAGCAGTGGATTTTGATCATATTGTCAAAAGGCAAATAAAGGCTTCCAAGTTGCCTGGAGCATTGGAAAGTTAGTGAGTAATAATAACTGTGATGACTTTTATCTATAGTAATCTTCACTTCTTTCTTTGCACTAACATCATCTGAAATAAAAAATGGGAATTGTAATTTTTTTTCCAACCTTGGTCACAATGCATTACATAGGTGTTTATTATGCGTAGTTCATGCTTCTAACCATAGAAACGGCACAGTGGATATTCTCAAAAACTTACAGCCTTTGTTATGCAAAATCGGCTGTTTTGGTGATACAATGAGTGTACTGGTGAAATGCATGATTAATTCTAGGCTAAAGCACAATTTAGGAAATTTATTGATGTCGGTAGTTATTTAATAATTAAAGAAATACCTGAGTTGAGATGACAAAAGCTTCCTCAAACAAAACAAATTAGACAAAGCGAGCTTTGGGTTGACAATTCAGATTTCCACCCCATGGCAACATGAAGAGTTTGATAATGCATGCCACATCCTGTTAACTGAACCCAAAAAAAAAAAACTTCTGTTTTAGCCACCATCTATAAAGACACAACTACCTTTGAGGACATTTAAATGTGTACAAATGAAAGCTCTAATAAAACAGCTACATGTCAGTATTACCACAAACACATTGAAATTTCTTTATCTTATATATGCATTAGATATATAAGAATTAGTGATGGGTCCAAATGCGATAACAGTTTGATAAATGAGAAAAACGGTTTTAACAGTTTTGGACGGTTTAATGAATGAAAAAATTTGTTTAGCAGATATTGAGGCCTCATTTGGGAAGTAACTATTTTAGCCAAAAAGTCAGTACTCTTTCTCTACTTTTCTGTATATCTTTTCATAAAAAAACAAAAATTACTAAAATACCCTATTTTCAAAGGAGGCCTGAATTTGACAAGTATTAGAAATGGACCATATTTTTGAAAAAAAGAAAAAAGTGTTACAGAGTTCGCTTCAAGTTCACCCCCAAATAGGGTGTAAGACAATTGGCTGATGATTCTAGTGTAGCTAAGAAATGAATTTTAAATTGGGTAAAAATTTCACTTTGGATTGAAAGATACACCTTGAATCAACAAATGCAACACATGATCATCTTAGGCATTTACAAAAAAATGAAACTCAAGATCAACTTAGGCATTTCATCAAACATGCGGAGCACAAAACTGAAGGGGTTAGTTTACATAGGGTTTTAGGTAGATCAAAGAAAAACAATGCCTATAGAATTTGACAAAGTGGGCCAGAGAGGATAAATTGAAAACATAAGCAGAAACAAGTGCATGGATACTTACACCCTAGAATACAAACCCAGATGTCCCTCACAGACACAGACACAGACACACTAGTCTAGTTGCAGACTACTTGGGAGACTTGGATTCGGATCCTCTGTCCATATTTATGTGTCCAGATCGTGTGGAACTTAAGCTACAGGAGACACCTCATGAATGATTAGATTAAGCAGCTGTGATGAAAACACGTGGCAAAGCGAGGAATTTTCTGGAAACGATGTCGTTGTCTTTGGGCCAACGCCAACGCCAATAGAGGAGAGAATTTTCAATCACTATTTTCTTGTTACGAAAATCAATTTTTATATCCATACCATGGGATGCTTAACAATGAACAGAAAAAGTGAACTGTGTTTTTATTTTTATTTTTTATTTTTTTATAAGTTACAAATATACTTTTTTAAATTTACTTAAAATATGAATTATCTCTATAATTTTAAAAATTATATCATATCTCTTTAAGTTTTTAATTCATAACAAATGACTACTTTTATTAATAAATTATCAAGTCAATTAACAGTATATAATAGGAAAAATTAGTTTAACGTCTCTCTCCCATTTTTAGTAATGGAAGAGATTCACAATATTATTTTATGATGTCTAAGGTCCCTCAACTCCCACACCCATATATCACAGAGAAATTTGATTGAAATCAAATCTCAGCTTCCCACTTCTCTCTCTCTCTCTAGAATACATACACAAATATATATATATATATATATAGCTTTAATGGTGGTGGAGCTGGATTGAAAAGCATGGAATTTGTACTCCGCCATCATCCTCGCCGCCGCCTTCCAGAAGATGGCTGCGCAACTCGAGAACTCCGTCGGTGACGTCTCCTGGCTCCTCCGCGTCTCCGCCTCTGATAACGCTCTCCATCTATTGCATGCTGAAAAAGGAAACAAAAAGACTAGAATAAGAGCCGAAGTTTTTGCATGCACAATCGGACTTATTGATGATAAGAAATTATCAAACCTTCAATTGAAACATTATTTCAGCAACACTGTCTTTTGATGTTGCTTCTGCGATAGCTGTTTTCAATTTTTCTGCTTCCTGGACGTCTTCCCTCTCAATTGCATCTTCTAGTTGAAACTGTAAGAGTATAGAAACCAATCAGAAACATTCAATACACTTAGAGAAAACTTGTCGTCTTTTCATGTTAAACTATATGTAACGAAGGAGAACAAACTCAGGTATGGGCATCCAAGAAACTACGAATCCATAGTTACATTACTTGCGCATTTTATACAAAATCAAAGGAAAACATCCTTTGAACTGAAATTTCTCTGGGTTGGTCCAGAGAAATTCTCTGATTTTTTAGCATAGAGCTTGTCATTTATCTTATTTCCATCATCAACCTCTATGTCATGGAACCGTGTTTTGTTGGATTTGCAAATCCCCGAAGCTCCTGAATATGGACGAATCTGCAATGCTTTGTCTTTGTTTTACTTGATTCTCCCCATCATCATACAAGCATTCAGCCTTTGTATTTTCCCACCTTGCCATAAAACATCAATATCAGTTCCAGAGAAATTCAAAATTTCTCTGGAGTTAAATTCAGAATTTCTCTGGAGATAAGTTTACTTATAATTGTTTATTTTTCATTCCTTTCTCAAATCAGAGAAATTTAAAAGTAGCTGGATCAATTTTTTCTAGATCAACTTGAGGGACCTTAGACATTATGAAAATATTGAGTGTCCTTTATGCTGTAAAATCTTAATACCAGGGACTTTAAAAAAATTTCCCCTATATAATAATATCATAAATATATTTAAATTACTAATTTAAGTAATTTTATTATTGTATAAAAAAACGGTTGAGAATTTTATTTTTTTTAGTTAATTTTGTTAAATAAAAAAAGAAGTATTTACAATTTTTCAAATTATATGTGAATTCATATTTTAAGCAGATCTCAAGAAATGTATTTGTAAATTATCTTTATTTTTTGAAAAAAATTATTTATAAGTCCTATTAGGGAGACTTATGCTACATATGATTCTACTAAAAAACTTATGTTCCCATAAGTCCTGTGGGAATTTTATTGACACATTTACCCTCAATATTAGTTGTTAATATCATAAATAATAGTAAAACCATATATAGGAAATTGAATGTTACCATAGATCATATCTATGTAAACGTAACGTAACGTGATACCTACATAAATGTAACGTGACGCCTGTACGTAACGTGACACCTACATAAATGTAACGTGACACCTGTACGTAACGTGACACCTACATAAACGTAACGTGACACTTATGATCTATGGTAACATTCAATTTCCTATAGGAAATTGAATGTTGCCATAGATCATATCTACATAAACGTAACGTAACGTAACACCTATATAAACGTAACGTGACACCTATGATCTATGGCAATGTTACCATATATCATATTTATATGAAACGTAACGTGATACCAACATAAACCCGCAACATTTTCACATTCAATTTAAAAAAATAAAAACGCAAACGTAAAGTGACACCTACATAAACGTAACGTAACGTACGTTACGTTACGTTTATGTAGGTGTCACTTTACGTTTGTGTAGGTGTCACGTTACGTTTATATAGGTGTCACTTTACGTTACGTTTATGTAGGTGTCACGTTACGTTACGTTTATGTAAGTGTTACGTCACGTTACGTTACGTTTATGTAAGATCTTGTGGAATACATTCCTATCTAAATAGGATTTGAGACTCTATAAGAAATTACATAGGACTTAACCTAGTATAAGTGTTTGAAAAATGACTTATAAATAAGTCTGTTTTTATGAAAGTAGAACAAGGTGTTTCTAGCCGAACACACTACAAAAAATTAAAGTTTTAGAGACTAAAATTTAGGGACCAAATTATTTTTTAGAGACCAAATATTTTTGTTACGAAAAATGTTATTATATTTTTAACAATGAAAATTGAACATTAGTGATGAATTATTATCTTTTGGGACAGTTTTTTTTGTCTCAAAAAATAAATCATTTTGAGACCAAATTATTTTGTCCATAAAAGTCTATTTATTAGTAACATTTTCAAAATTTTGTCGCTAAAAATCTTGTTTTTGACTTTTTGGGACAACTTTTTAGCGACTATCCTCACGACGATAGAAATTGGTCTCGAAATGTCTTTTGTAACAAAATTTTCACTTTAAAGTTCTTATATGTTATAGTGGGCATGGACTTGAAGATGAAGATAGTTAAAGCATATGAGTGACATGTTAGTTATATATATATAAAAACAAATTATTTTTCAAAATAAGTTTAAAATAATTTATAATTTAAAATATTAAATTATTTTAGAAAATAAAAATTACCAAAAAGTCAGAAAGTAAATAAAAATTACCAAATAAAATGAGTAGTTTAACCATTACGAGACCAAAAAAAAAAAAAAAAAAAAACTATGCACGCAAAAAAAAATTATAACTTAAATTCCAAAAAAATAAATTAAATCATCTTTAATAAGTGAAATTTTTATTATGTAAAAGTTTAAACACATTTAAAAATATATTAAAATTTTAAGTTACAAAAATTTATTTAATTTTAAATGTTGAATGTTAATTTTTTAACTTCTTATGATTATGTTTTCGCTGAAGTGTACCGCCTTACCCCTCTAATGTCACTACGGATTATGATCCTTTCCATTATATATTTGTTATGAAGTGATTTCACATATCATCTAATGGTAATTATAATAATCTTGTTAAATTTAAAACAATTATAAATTTATATTCTTATTTTATAGTTATTAGATATGTAATAAAAATCTTTCATTACATACACAAAATGGAAATGATACTATCATTACCATCATTATCACCTCTCCACCTCCGTCACAAATGTTACCGTGACTACTACTACACCACAATCATCACGATCATACAATTATCATTGTCGTTGCTATCACCACTATCACAAATGTAAAAAATTTAAAATTTAAAAGATAAAATTAATAAATCATAAATTTTATTTTTACATATTAAATAATTTAATTAAAATCAACTCTTAAATTTTAATAAATGTTAAAAAACTTCTCAAATTTCTCAGTTTTTAAAACCTTCAAAGTTACTGCGAAAGTAGCTCTAAAATAGTAGGAAAAGCTCTGCATCTTCCTCTTGTATTGCCTTTCCACCATCAGCATGACTGATTAGAAGCTCAGTTTAATACAATAGTGAATCAATAAATAAAAATAATAATTAATGGAACGTATCGACACGAGATTCTAGATTTGTGGTGTTCTTGACATTTGTTCTTTTGACCTGTCAAAATACACACGCAAGAATTATCACTTTTACAAAAATATCCAACCTTTTATTAAAAAAATATTTCGTAGTCCAAATTCATTAATTTTTAGTCGTGGTTAGACATCAAGCTAAAAAAGTTTTTCTTTTAAACTTATTTTTATCTTTTTTTAAAAAAATTGTGTCAAATTTTTTGGTCCATCTAGTGCAGAAAAATTTCATTTAAAAAAAAAAAAAATTACTAAAGACAAACAAAAAATTATTTATTAGTTTTAGTGAAATTTTTTTTTTTTTTTGAACTTTTCTGGTTTGTCTAGTTGAGTAATTTCTAAAAATTTAATGTTTCAACAAGTGAAAGTAAACAATTATCTCGGCTTAACTTCAACTTGTAAATTGTTACAAATTTCAACAAGCGTTAAGTATTATTTCGGTTTAATTTCAACTTGTAAATTGCTACAAATTTCAACAAGTGAAGATAAACAATTATCTCGGCTTAACTTCAACTTGTAAATTACTATAAATTTCAACAAGCGTTAAGCATTATTGTCTTCTCTCTAAATTGTGTGGGTGATTTTCTGACCACACTGCCCGCCTAGTAATCAGCTGGAGAGCACCGGCAGAATAGATGGCTTCAGCTAACCTGTAACAGAAAGAAAAGGCTCCGGCGGTGGCTCTTCCACCTGGGGGCACTCCGACGATCAAGTCAGTATATCTCTCCAAGATAATCAAGTGCTAAACTCACTATTTAAAGCATAAAACTGCGTACCTTAGACTCACGGGGGTGCCTCTCTTTTATAGCCAATTCAATCCTAATCTCACTAGAAGCCTAACTTCTATGAATTCCTGTTCTGTACTTACTTTGGACTCTTTAAGAGATAAAGATAAACTCCCTAAGAGTTTTATCCTTATCTTGGCTAAGTTCCCACTTTACTCTAGGACTCTTGTCTCTTATCCCTTATCCGCTTATCTTGGATTCCGATATCCTCAGAGATAACCTCGGCCTTGCCGAGATAACCTCACGTAACAACCAGGACACGTGGCACCTCGGCTGACATGTCGGCGTCACCTTGCCACGTGTTGGTATTCAGAAAATACATCTCCACAACTGCCCCCTAGGTTCTATTATCTCGGCATTCTAAGGTGATGGAACCTATATCTGTATTTTCTTCCAGTAAATCGGTTTAAAATTTGACAGCCGAGATCTTTCATTTCAGGCCGACATGTTTTCCCTAAAAAATCAAGATTTTTAAGGAATTTCACACGCGCATAAGCTGTCATGCACTTCAACCCAACCGTTTTAGACATACGTTTCCCTCCTATTGGTTCGTACATGTGACGCGCTTGTTAGCCTCCTCTTTCCTCACGTGCGCCGTCTGACGCCCCCGTCTTTCTAGGCGTATTGATTGCTTTTGCCGCCGTTTCTGTTTAATTAAAAAACTTTTTCCCTTCTGTCCGTCTCTTTACTTTTTTATTCGAATCCCCTGCTCTCTCTCTCTAACTTTCGAAATCCTCCATCTTCCAAAGCTCTGCAACCTCTTCTGTTCACCCCTACCAGCGAGATTTCCACCGGTTTTCTGCTCCTGAAATCGTTGTAGGACATCGGCAAATCCCCTTCCGGCTTCCCTTTTTCTGGTAAGCAACTGTTCCTTTCGTTTTTAGTTCCTTGACTTGCTGTCGCCATTACTGTACTGTTTCAAGCTATTTTTAATTTATAAACCGTACATCTGAATGCATTCATCCCTGATTTTGCCTTTGCCTATATTTTGAACATATGCACTGTTTCACCACATCTTTACACTTTTGCCACTGTTCTTGGCCATATACTCTTGTATTCTTCATGTTCTTGATAGCCCATTCCAATTCTTGTTTCTGAGACTTTGTTTTTGTTTTCTATTTTTTTGCATCTTTTCCAGATCTGTACCTTTGACCTTCATCCTCATAGCTTTAGGTTTGGGATTTGTTTGTAGAATCCACGATTTAGGGCAAAACTGAAATATTCCTTAAAAATTTCTGTACCAGCCTAAACCTAAGTTTTTGCCGAGGTCCCATCAATAAGAAACATCTTCTTCGACCCACCTGCTAAGATTAAGCCGACATCATGGATATGTGGAAACATAGGGTAAACACCCCTTCCAAACTAGAATACTTCAGACAGGAGTTTGAGATCTCAGCCGACGTCAATTTGAGGTTGGCTAGGGATGATGACTCCATCATGCCTACCGAAAATTCCATGCCCTTCCCTGTAGTCGCCTTTATAGAGTGTGGACTTCGGTTTCCATTAAACATTCTCTTTCGTGAGGTTCTCCATTATTATAAGTTGAACCCCATGCAATTGGCAATCAATTCCTATCGAGTGATCTTTGGTATTATAGCCCTAGCTAAACGGAAAAACGCTAGGATCACCCTTGCCGACATCCAATATTGCTATACCATGTGTGGCCTTAACTTGAAAGAAAAAGGCTACATTTATTACCTTAAGCCGAGGTCCACAGAATTCAAAATTGTAGCCGACCTCCCAGACTCCAACAAAGGGGCTGGTGACGATTACTTCATTACCTCGGGGAACTGGGAGTTCGCCCCAGATGAAGACCTCCATCTCTTCCCTCTCCCACGATCAGTCTTTATAGAGGGTAATGGTAAGAGCCCTGCATTCATACTTGCTTTACTTTTAAAGTCTTGTATACTTTATCTGTTTCTTAATGTCTGCTTCGTCTTTACTTTTGCAGTTCTTCCTCAGCCGCCAAAAAACTTTCGCCAATCCTTTGTTCCTAGCAAGGATTTAAAGAAATTACTAGACCTGCCAGTTCAGAAGCGAAAGGCCCCCCTGCTTCTCAACTTCATCCCGACATACAAATCAGCTCTCCCTAACGTCCCCAGAAAAAAGAAGAAAAAGAACTTATCTTCATCTTCTGCCACCACCCTACAGACTGCATCCACATCTCAGACAGATCAAGGGTCAACATTTGATCCAGCAGATCAGCCATCTTCTTCAACACCATACTTAGTTCCAGTTGCAGAACGAAAACGTCGGCGACAACTTGTCCTAACTGCCGAGATGGGTTGCTCAAAGCCTGTAGCAAAAGATCTTCTGGCCAGCATTCCATCATCTGTTGATGAGCAGCCAACCCAAACCCTTCCTCCATCGAAGCCAAAAAGAATAAAAAAGGCCCAACCAAAGGCTAAAGTTACTCAGACTGAGTCTGAGGATGCTTTGCCAATATCAAAGTTGGCTGAGAGCGACAAACCTCAACCCTCTGCTGGGAAGAGGCGCTCTGAAACACAGCCATCAGAATCCCCAAAAACCAAGAAGCCGAGGTCTTCTTCCGCGACGACTTCGGGGTCCAAACAGAGCGGCGCCCCTTGGATTCCAAAAATAACTCTGGAGGACAAGACAGTCCTATCTACTGATAGTGCCGATGATATCAATGTCGGCGTAGCACTCAGTACAGCTCTACTTCTGCCAGGGGACTTGGAACGTAATGCTGGCTTTAGCGAGTATGAGAATTACGCCCTAATGCTTCAACTCTCTGTTCAGGTAAATGTCTTTTATTTGGTATTCGTCTTTTCCACTCATTTTCAATGCAGTCTTTTGAGAATCGGCAAAGGCTGGTCAACATGAAGAGGGAGTTCTCTTCTATTCAAAAGATCAAAAAGGGCCTTGAATCAAAAATGAAGAAGCTGGAGGATCAAGCCGAAGCTGCAATTAAAGCTCAGAATAATGCCAAAGAGAAGGCTGAGGCGACTGAGGCTATCAGAAAGGTGGCTGAATCTCAAAGGAAAGAGGTCGAGGACAAAATGGCCCAAGCTGAGAAAGAGCTTCAGGAGGCCCTGGCCACCAAAGAAGCTGAAATCAAAGAAGCCGATGAAAAGGCATATTCACAGGGCATGGCCGACGCCACTGAGGCCTATGAAAAACAAGTGAAGGAGGCATGCAATAAGGGTTTCACCCTTGGTTGGATGTCCCTTTTTAAAAAGCTTAATATTCCTGACGACTTTCCTTTGCGTAAGGCTAACGCCATTCCCTTGCCATTTCCTCCAGTCCCAACTCCAAGTGAAGATGTTGGCGAATCTGATGCTGAGGATGAGGCCGAGGAGGAAGAGGACGAGGCTTTGATAAGAAAATCAAAAGATGCTGATAGGGCCAAGTCCCATCCTCAGAATGAGCAAGTCCTAGACTTGACTCAGGATGAGGAAGGTGATGAGGTTATCCAAGAAGCTGTTCCCGACATTGTACCAGCCGTCATCCCTTTTGAGGTCAAGATTGTTGAAAAAACTCTTCAAGAGATTGACGCCGAAATAGCGGCAGAGAAGGAGGCCGATGTGGTATCTGATCTTCAAATCCAACAATTTGGAGGAGAAGAGCCTTAGCTCTAAGTCTTCTTTGTATTTTCTTGTTTCTTTTTCTTGGAGAATAATATATGTTCTTTGTATGGCCGATGTGCCCCCCTTTTTACTTGGAATGTTAATACAACTTTTCTCTTTTATTGAATGCTTGTACTACTGTCTTTTTTTCTTTGTCTTCGTATGATTCTATACTTAGAATATTCTGCATACATCGTATGTACTCTTTCTTCTTTGTGCAATCTTCTCGGGGTAACACACCTCAGTTATGCCACCCGATTAATTTATCTCGGCAAGTATTTATCCTGTAAATTGTTTATAAGTTTCAACAAGGATAAACATATAATGGTTATAAATTTTTCTCAAGTTATAACAAGTGCTAAGCAATATATTGGCTTAACTTCAACTTGTAAATTGCTACAAATTTCAACAAGCGTTAAGCATTACTCCGGTTTAACTTCAACTTGTAAATTGTTACAAATTTCAACAAGTGAAGATAAATAATTATCTCGGCTTAACTTCAACTTGTAAATTGCTACAAATTTCAACAAGCGTTAAGCATTATTTCGGTTTAACTTCAACTTGTAAATTGTTACAAATTTCAACAAGTGAAGATAAATAATTATCTCGGCTTAATTTCAACTTGTAAATTGCTACAAATTTCAACATGTATATTGTTACAAATTTCAACAAGCGTTAAGCATTATTTTGGTTTAACTTCAACTTGTAAATTGCTGTAAATTTCAACAAGTGAAGATAAACAATTATCTCGGCTTAATTTCAACTTGTAAATTGCTACAAATTTCAACAAGCGTTAAGCATTATTTCGATTTAACTTCAACTTGTAAATTGCTACAAATTTCAACAAGTGAAGATAAAC
The DNA here is from genome assembly GCF_055761805.1 of Camellia sinensis. Classification (NCBI taxonomy): domain Eukaryota; kingdom Viridiplantae; phylum Streptophyta; class Magnoliopsida; order Ericales; family Theaceae; genus Camellia; species Camellia sinensis. The sequence continues at coordinate 151,567,087 of NC_138963.1, forward strand.
AATTATTTCGACTTAACTTCAACTTGTAAATTGCTACAAATTTCAACAAGTGAAGATAAACAATTATCTCGGCTTAACTTCAACTTGTAAATTGCTATAAATTTCAACAAGCGTTAAGCATTATTGTCTTCTCTCTGTCCCCAATGTGAACCTAAGTTCTACTTGGGTTCTCATTATTCAGAACAATCATTATGTATCTTTTAACAATTCACAAGTCTTGGAGAATTCTGCTAAGATTTTATTGATGATGTTTGGCAAAAATAACAAGGAACATCTAATGATAGAAAAATTTTAAATTACAAGTGTTCCAAGGTCTTGGCAATGCTTTGCCTCATTATCTTCGAGTCGGTATGCTCCATTGCCCAATACCAAAGTAATTCTGTAGGGTCCCTCCCAGTTTGGGTCAAGCTTGCCCTCTCTAGAATCCTTCTTGTTGCCAACAACTTTTCTTAGGACTAGGTCGCCGTCCTGGAAATCCCTTGGATTAACCTTCTTATTGTAAGCTCTAGCAAGTTGCTGCTGGTATGCTGCGAGCTGAATTGCAGCTTTCTCCCTTCTTTCTTCTAAGAGATCCAAATCTCGGGCTAGAATTATATCATTTGTGCCATTCTCTACTCCTTTGGTTCTGATCCCTGGGATGCCGATCTCCAGTGGGATGATTGCTTCTGTGCCGTAAGCCATGGCAAAGGGGGTTTCCCTTGTTGATCTTCTCGGCGTAGTCCGATATGCCCAGAGTACATTGGGCAACTTGTCCACCCACTTTTCTTTTGCTGCCTGCAGCCTCTTCTTTATCCCATCCAAAATTACTTTGTTGGATGCTTCTGCTTGCCCATTGCTTTGGGAAAAACTTGGTGTTGAAAAGTAATTCTTTATCTTAAATTTCGCACAGAAGTTCTTGATGAGTTTGCTGTCAAACTGCGTTCCGTTGTCGGCAACTATTGCTCTTGGAATGCCAAATCTAGTGATGATGTTCCTCTATATGAAATTCTTGACGTCCACATCTCGGATTTTGGCAAGAGGTTCTGCTTCTATCCATTTCGTGAAGTAATCTGTTGCTACCAGCAAGTACTTCCTTTGCCCAGTTGCTTGGGGCAACTGTCCAATGAGATCCATGCCCCATTGGGCAAATTGCCATGGACTGGATACAGGATTCAGGTCAGCAGCTGGCTGGTGTATCAAAGGTGCAAACCTTTGGCATTGTTCACACTTCTTCACGTAGGCTTCTGCATCTTTTTGCATGTAGGGCCACCAATACCCCTAGGTAATGGCCCTGTGAGCTAGTGATCTGCCCTCAGCGTGGCTTCCACAAATCCCTTCATGAATTTCGTATAGAAAATCTTCAACCTGCAAAGGGTGTATGCACCTTAAAAGGGGTCCTGTGAAGGACCTTCTGTAGAGATGTCCATCTGCTGTCAGGCTGAATCTTGCAGATTTCAATCTGATCTTGTGTGCCTCCTTATGGTCTTCTGGTAGCTTTCCCTCTTTCAGAAACGCAACAATTGCATCTATCCAGCTTGGACCCAAGTCCACATACATTGCTTGTTGCTCTGTGATCGGCTGTTCTATGCTCGGTCTTGACAGATAGTCAATCATTATTGTTCTTATTTTTCCAGTTTGCATTGAGCTTGCCAAGTTGGCCAACGCATCGGCGTGGTTGTTATCATCTCGGCTGACTTGAAGAAGTCGGCAATTATGAAACAAGTTTGCTAGTCTGATGACCTCCTTTGCGTATACCGACATCCTCTCATCTCGGGTTGTAAACTCTCCTGCTGTTTGATTTACTATAAGTTGCGAATCACAAAAAATAATTACCTCATCTGCTTCTGCTGCCACTGCTAGCTTCAGTCCTGCAATCAGTGCTTCGTATTCTGCCTCATTGTTTGAGGCCTTGAACCCCAATTGAATAGACTGTTCTAATATCTCCCTATCAGGAGATATTAACACTACTCCTGCCCCCGCTCCTTGCCGATTTGAATTTCCATCGACAAATAGGCGAAAGGAGTCACCGATGTAAATGTTGCAAGGTCTTAGTTTTTCTTTTCCTTGTTCTTTTGTCTTTGGCTGGGTTTCTCCTTGCTTGCTTGGACATCGTTCATTTCGGCTCAACGGAGCCTGATGTTCGATGGATTCCGGCGTGAATTCGGCCACGAAGTCGGCCAAAACTTGTCCCTTAATTGCTGTTCTCGGCCTGAACTCCAGGTCGTATTGGCCCAAGGCCACTGCCCATCTTGCTATTCTTCCAGTTAAGTCTCCTTGTTGTAACAAGGACTTCAGTGGGTGTTCTGTCAGCACTATAATCTTGTGTGCTTGAAAGTAATGGCTCAGCTTCTTTGAAGCCATTACTAAAGCTAGCGTCAATTTTTCCAAGGGTAGATATCTTGTTTCTGCATCGACTAAGGTTTTGTTTACATAGTAAACAGCCCTTTGCTCCCATTTTTCTTCACAAATTAATACAGCACTTATTGCATGTTCTGAAACGGCTAAGTATAAAAACAGTTCTTCTCCAGGTTCAGGTGTTGAGAGGACTGGAGCCGTGGTCAGATACTTCTTTAGGTCGGCCAAGGCGGCCTTACATTCCTCAGTCCATAGGAAGTCTGTGGCCTTCTTTACCAGGTTGAAGAAAGGTTTACATTTGTCTGAGCTTCGGCTTATGAACCTGTTTAGGGCTGCGGCCCTTCCAGTAAGCATCTGAACTTGTTTTGCCGACGTCGGGCTTTTTAGCTCTAGGATGGCCTTGATTTGATCTGGGCTGGCCTCAATGCCCTTTCTTGTTACCAGGTACCCCAAAAATTTACCTGATCCAACTCTAAACGCGCACTTCGATGCATTGAGTCGGAGCCGGTATGTTTTGAGTATCTCAAAGACCTCTTTTAGGCGGCAAGATGACCCCTTGGATCCTTGGTCTTCACGACCATGTCGTCAATGTAGATTTCCACTGTTTGGCCAATCAGATTTTTGAACATCTTGGTTACCAACCTTTGGTAAGTTGCTCCTGCGTTTTTCAACCCAAAAGGCATTACCTTGTAACAATGCAGTCCTTTCAGGGTGATAAACGCTGTCTTCTCTTCGTCTGGGGGGTACCTGGCTATCTGGTGGTATCCTCTGTAAGCGTCCAGGAAGCTCATCCTTCCATGTCCAGATGTGGCGTCTACCAATTGGTCAATCTTGGGTAGAGGAAATCAGTCTTTGGGACAAGCTTTGTTCAGGCTTGTAAAATCTACGCAGACCCGCCATTTACTGTTCTTCTTCTTTACCACTACTGTGTTGGATAGCCATGTCGGGTAATGAACTTCTCGGATGGCCCTGGCCTTCAGAAGTCTGTCCACTTCTTCTTCTACTGCTTCGACGTGCATCAACGTCGGTCTTCTGGCTCGTTGAATCACAGGTTTTGCCGACCTGTCAACATTCAGTCTGTGGCAAGTGACCACGGGGTCAATGTCAGGCATTTCGTAAGGTGTCCAGGCAAACACCTCAATGTTGGCTCTTAAAAAAGTCTCTAACTCTTTTTCCTCTTCTTCGGCTAAGCCCGAGCCGAGAAGAAAGAAGCGTTCTTCGTCTCCATCCTGGACGAGGATTTTTTTCAGCACTTCTTCGCTCTTCTCGGCTGGTTCTTTGCCGACGTCTTCTAGGACTTCAACGTCCTCATCTTCAATTTCTGCCTTTTCTGGTTCTCGAATGTTACAGGTGGATTTCATTACTGCCATGGAGCAATTCTTTGCCTGCAGTTGATCTCCTTTGATTTCTTCAATCCCATGCTCTGTTGGGAACCGCAGTAGTTGATGCAATGTTGAGGGAATTGCCCCCATTGCATGCAACCATGGTCTTCCCAAGATGATGTTGTATGGTGAAGGTGTGTCAATCACTATGAATTCTGTCCTGATCTTCTTAGTGCCAGCTTGTACTTCCAAGCTTGTTGCGCCCAGTGGCCACGTCGGCGTTCCATTGAAGCCGACCATCGGGCCATTTGATTGCTCCAAGTCATCAGGATGAAGGCCCAGCTCTTTGTAATATCTAACGTACATGATGTCGTAAGAGCTTCCTTGATCAATCAGGATGCGTTTCACTTGGCACTCCCCAACCTGGAGGGATACTACCAAGGCGTCATTATGAGGATGTTGGACCATCTCTAAGTCGGCTTCAGTAAATGCTATCGTCGGTCCTTGGCATTCTTCAGGCCGAGGTCGTTTATGTCCAACCTGGTTCACGTGCTGCAGGTGTTTTACCTTCTGGGTCTCCCCTCGTATGTCATTTTCGTTCACCTTTGAGTGAATTACGTTAACCACCCGTGGTCCTCCTGCGGGTGGTTGCTGTGCTGGGGGAGGCGGAGCTGCTAGTGCTTGAGGCAATCTTGCCTGTTCTTCTCTAGTCCTGGCCTCATCAACAAGGTCCCTCAGATGTCCTTGCCTTACCAAATCTTCTAAGTGTGCTTTTAGGGCTCTGCAGCCCTGAGTTGGATGCCCTTCTTCATTGTGGTAAGCACAACGCCTACCGACGTTTCTTCCCATGAATTCCCCTGGTGTTCTTGTCGGTCCTCTAAAATAGGGTTGGTTTCATATTTGATCCAAGACTTTGTGGATCGGGACTCGGAAAATAGTCGTTACTGCCTGTTTCTCTTTCAAGTCCGTTTCCTGTTTGGTCGGTCCGTTGTTACCTCGGCTTTGCTTCGGCGAGCCGTTTCCTTTCTCCTGCTTTGTTTCTTTATTTCCCGACGTATCCTCCTCGGCTCTGGCGTACTTCTCTATTCTCGCCATGAGTTCTTCCATGCTTTTTGGCAATGTCTTTGCCAAAGATTTCCGTAGTGGGCAGTCATCTTTCAGGCCGTTCTTGAAGGACACAACCGCCACCTCTTGGTTGCAATCAGGTATTCGATTGAACACCTCGTAGTACCTTTTTGCGTAGGCCCTAAGGCCTTCATCCTTGGCGATCTTTAAAGCCATCAGTGCGTCGACCCTCAAGGGCTAAAGTTTATTTGTCACAAATCTGGCCACGAACATCTCGGCCAGGCCCTCCCAAGTCTTTACGCTTCCCTTTGGTAGTTTATGAAACCAATCTGATGCAATTTCCCCGAAGGATGAGGGGAATACTTTGCAGAGCAACGGCTCGTTCCCACTATACAACGCCATTGAATTCAGGTATAGGCCAACGTGAAAGTTGGGATCTGACTTACCATCATATATTTGGAATCTCGGCATACTGAATCTCTTTGGTGCTTGAAATTTGTCCAGTTCCACCGAGAATGGTGTCCTCGGTTTAACCGGGGATGTTACCTCGGCTTCAGCATTCTGTTGTTTCCTCTTGAGGTAATCTCTTAAGCCTTCTGTACTCCTCCCTGGAGCTCGACTATCTTTGGACTTCAATCTTTTCGGCACACTACTCTCAGCCTCGTGGTGGGTTCGTTTTGATCTCTCTCCATGTGTTGTGTCGAAGCAGAGTGCCTGCCCTTGAACATGCCGATGTTCTTTGGGCTCTGGGTTTTTCGTGTGATACGTTCTTCGGGACTCCTCTCGTCTCGGCTCCTCTCGTCCGACTTCCCTAGAAGGTCGGTGAGAGTGCCTTCCGCTCCTGGCGTGCTGAGCGACTTCGGGAATTGTTCTTCCTCCCCCTTTCTGGGTATTAGCTGCTGGCATCGGCGTATCCTACAGCGGGTGTGGTGGCTGCATGACATTGTTTTGTATCATGAAGTTGACGACCGACTATCGGTCTGCCAATTTGTTCGCCAATTCTTTTACTTCCTCATCCCTCCGTAGGCACCTATCCCTCCATACCTGAAGGTTGTCTTCGTGATAGTACTTGTCTTGGTCTGTCCTCTTCGAAGTATCGCCCTCCTGGTCGACGTGTTTTTCACCGTGGCCTTGGTCATGAGTTTCTACATTGTGGTTGTCTCCTTCAACGTCAAGGTCAATTGGTCTACCACTCCCAGCAGGAGTGTCGCCCCCAATGTTTTCTTTTTGTCCGTTACTGGCCATCTATTTTTCTAAGATTCCCACAGACGGCGCCAAATTGTGCGGGTGATTTTCTGACCACACTGCCCGCCTAGTAATCAGCTGGAGAGCACCGGTAGAATAGATGGCTTCAGCTAACCTGTAACAGAAAGAAAAGGCTCCGGCGGTGGCTCTTCCACCCGGGGGCACTCCGACGATCAAGTCAGTATATCTCTCCAAGATAATCAAGTGCTAAACTCACTATTTAAAGCATAAAACTGCGTATCTTAGACCCACGGTGTTGCCTCTCTTTTATAGCCAATTCAATCCTAATCCCACTAGAAGCCTGACTTCTATGAATTCCTGTTCTGTACTTACTTTAGACTCTTTAAGAGATAAAGATAAACTCCTTAAGAGTTTTATCCTTATCTTGGCTAAGTCCCCACTTTACTCTAGGACTCTTGTCCCTTATCCCTTATCCGTTTATCTCGGATTCCGATATCTTCGGAGATAACCTCGGCCTTGCTGAGATAACCGCGGCGTAACAACCAGGACACGTGGTACCTCGGCTGACACGTCGGCGTCACCTTGCCACGTGTTGGTATTCAGAAAATACATCCTCACAATCATCATCACCCCTCCACCTCCGTCACAAATGTCACAGTGACTACTACTACACCATGACCATCACGATTATACAATTATCATTGTCGTTGCTACCACCACTATCACAAATGTAAAAAATTTAAAATTTAAAAGATAAAATTAATAAATTATAAATTTTATTTTTACATATTAAATAATTTAATTAAAATCAACTCTTAAATTTTAATAAATGTTAAAAAACTTCTCAAATTTCTCAGTTTTTAAAACCTTCGGAGTTACTGCGAAAGTAGCTCTAAAATAGTAGGAAAAGCCCTGCGTCTTCCTCTTGTATTGCCTTTCCACCGTCAGCATGACTGATTAGAAGCTCAGTTTAATACAATAGTGAATCAATAAATAAAAATAATAATTAATGGAACGTATCGACACGAGATTCTAGATTTGTGGTGTTCTTGACATTTGTTCTTTTGACCTGTCAAAATACACACACAAGAATTATCACTTTTACAAAAATATCCAACCTTTTATTAAAAAAATATTTCGTAGTCCAAATTCATTAATTTTTAGTCGTGGTTAGACATCAAGCTAAAAAAGTTTTTCTTTTAAACTTATTTTTATTTTTATTTTTTTTAAATTGTGTCAAATTTTTTGGTCCATCTAGTGCAGAAAAATTTCATTTTTAAAAAAAAAAAAAAAAATTACTAAAGACAAACAAAAAATTATTTATTATTTTTAGTGAATTTTTTTTTTTTTTTTTGAACTTTTCTGGTTTGTCTAGTTGAGTAATTTCTAAAAATTTAATGTTTTTTTTTTAAAAAAAAATTCATTAAAAACGAAAAAAATCACAAAAAAAAAAAAAAAAATCAATTCTAAACATGTGAACCATATCATTTTTGAATAAAATTACGAAGACTTTTCTGTAAATACCTACTATAGCTTTCAAGCTTTTTGTTAACCTATCCAGTTTATTAGAAATAATATAATGTTCCCAGAGTAATGCTCCATTCCAGAATAATTTCTGAATTTATAAACCCACTAATGTCTATATCATTTCAGAGATTAATCCCGACAAAAATAACATGTTAAATTACAATCATCTAAGCACATAATCACTCTGCTTGATACCACAACCTCCAATTCCTTTGTTTTTGTTAATTCATAAGTCGCATTACAAAAATGTCTAACTTCAAAAAAACAAAAAGAGAAAAAAAGTATAGTAATCTTTACATGCTGCTAATTCTGGAGCTGCCTCTGGATCTCTCACTATCAAATTTCTGACTTTCAAAAAAAAAAAGAAAGAAAAGAGTGTAGCAATCTTTACATGCTGCTAATGCTGGAGCTGCCTTTGGATCTCTCACTTATGGATGCACTAAACAGCAAAGAAGATCGAAAAGACTCATGACTAAGAGGCAAAGGCCTATCAGGCAGTCTGGGAATATCAATATCTCCTTCCAACATCTTCAGAGCATCAGCAATGGTAGGCCTCAAAGCCACCATAACATGAGCACACAGAATCCCAACAAGCACAAACCTCTCCATCACCCCCCTAGGCCCTTCCTCTCTTATCCCCTCATCGAAAACCCCCTTCACATCCCCCGACTTCACCATCGTCCATGCCCAATCCGTGATCAGAATTGTCGATGCATTAGTTGCATTCGTTGTGTCGAGCACTTTCCTCCCACTCATTGTCTCGAGAATTACAATCCCAAAACTGTAAACATCGCTCTTTTCAGTTAGTTGCCCGTAAAGGGCGTATTCGGGTGCTAAATAACCGTACGTGCCAGCCACTCGTGTGGTGAGGTGGGACTGCCCTTCTGTGCTTTGTTTGGCTAACCCGAAATCTGCAACTCTAGCTTTCATTTCCGAGTCCAAAAGAATGTTTGTGGCTTTTATGTCTCTGTGATATATGGCGGGTTTGATCCCGTGGTGTAAATAGGCTAGCCCTTTGGCCACGTCAAGAATTATGTTCTTGCGCTGTGGCCAGCTTAAGCGCTTCTCGTTGGATTCAATTTTGAAAAGGTGGTCGTCGAGGCTACCATTTGGCATGAAATCGTAAACTAAGTACCTTCTTTTGCCTCTTAATTGATCACTTGTTACACAACAACCTCTAAGAGAGAGGAGATTTCTGTGCCTTATGTTGCTTATAATCCCTACCTCGTTGACAAACTCTTCGTCTCCTTTTGAGTCTATGTCGAGAATTTGTTTCACCGCGACTACTGTCCCGTCTGAGAGGATTCCTTTGAAAACAACTCCATACCCGCCTTGGCCGATCATGTTCCTCTGTGGAAACCCGCTTGTGGCTTGTTCAAGCTCGGCCAGACTAAACCATTTAGCGCCGGTGTTGGGTAGAACTCGAGCCTTCACACCCGTCACGTATTCTTCGTGCAATTCCTTCTGCTGGTTCTTCTTGTGCCACTTCTTGTACACGATGATTAGTCCCGTGGTCATCAAAACACCAACCAAAGCGCCCAAAGACCCGAAAACCCATTTGTACAAGCTATCTTTGCTCAAATTTTTTGACTTGTTGGTTGCTGAACTATCCAAGGTCAAGCCTAATATGCAAACAGCAGTTCTGGGATCTTCAGGGCCAAACTCATTGACAATCCCAGCAGCATAAAAAACAGCATAGTAAAAGCATTTTGTGGAATTCTTGTCTAGAGAAGCCAACTGAGCAGAAACTCTGAAGCCAGCTTCGACGCACAAGCCACACCGGGACAGCCCTGTCATATCCCCATTACAGGATGAGTCTAGAAGGCTCGTTGGACCGACTTTTTTTATCCAATCTTGGGTTGTGGCGATTCCAGCACAGAACGATGGGTTGACGACGAACTCAGTTGAATTGCCTAGGCATTCAGAGACTAAGGACCGTGGAAATGACAGGGATTGGAGCTTGGTTTGGAAATCGGATAGGCAAGAAGATGAGGAAGTTTCGTTTGGGAAGTAGAACATGGATGTTTGTTTGAGGTATTGGGCTAGTCCAATACCAAAGAGGCTGAGGAGTGTTTGGCAACAGCTTTTGTCAGTTGGGTCTTGGCACGGTGATGAGTCCCATGGGAATGTTTGGACATAACTGAAATCAATGGGACATGATGAACAAGTGACAGAATCAATGAAGAGAATGAAGAGGAAGAAGAAGAGAGATCTTGGGGATAGGCCCATATTGATTTTGGCTCAAACAAATGGTGTGAAGACGAAATGTTTGTGTTGTTTTGTAATGTCTGATTTTGATCTTTTGGGAGTTGTGAAAACTATCAATTTTGGTTGGCTGTGGTCAAAACGCACGTTTTGCTGATATAGGAGTTTGGTCTTGAAATTGTATGGTAAGGATACATATGCATATGATGTTTGTTGGTAGTGGTCAAAGTCAATATCAACTAAGATAAGGTTTTTTTTTTTTTTTGGTGGGTAGGTAGTAGCAATGATAGTGTGACACATGAATTTACAGGAAATTCACAAAACCATGGTGGACAACAGGAGTAAGTGGACAGCCTTATTCAAGCTGGAACTTATAATAATTACTAGTTGCCTTTATTCTTCGGTGCACCGACACTGGTTCGAGCTGTGACACTCTCGCGTCGAGCCAACTCAACTAATCATATTATTAAAGTAGGAAAACCAGACACATCATTAATAGAGTATTTTCTATACAAATTCAGTTTGAATAGTATTACCCAAATAAATAAACAACTCAATACATTCATTACAAGAATTAATACTTTTGGCAACAAAAAAATTGGTCGCTAAAAGTCTATTTTTGATCGGCAAAAGTTATCCACGACCAATTTTTTTGATCGCTACTTTGATCGCCAATTGAGAGTCGGCAAAAGTAATTCGCGACTAAAATTTTAGTTGGTCGGCAAAAGTTGGATTTCCTGACTAAATTTTTAGTCGCTAAATATTTAATTACCGTGACTAATTCATTTTGTCGCTAAAACACTTTGGTCGCGAAAAGTGATATTTTCCTGACCAAATATCTTAGTCGCCAATTGACACATTTCGCGACTAAAAAGTTTGGTCGCCAATTGTGACATTCCACGACAAAAAAATTTGGTCGCCATTTGTTACTTTTCGCGACCAAAACTTTTGGTAGGCAAAAGTGAGTTTCCACGACTAAAAGCTGTTTTGGTCGGCAATAGATGTATTTTTTGCGATCAAAACTCTTGGTCGGCAATTGTCATTTTTTGCCAAAAAAAATTATTTTGGATGTAGCGACTAATAAATTGGTCGCCAAAGCAGGAAAATAATACACCTGTAATTCCTAATAATTCATTCAATTCATAATAAATCTATAATTTTAAAGCATCATTCAAATTAATTGAATCATTAACATTCGATACAATACATAATTCATTAACATTCGACACAATACAACTATTCTAAGTTTTCATTCACAAGTCACATCCATCTAGCATAACAATTTGAAACATAACTATTTGTTATCCATGCGCAGCTATCAACAAATAAAACTACTAATATTTGTTATCCATACACATCCACCCAAAAATATTTAATCCTCCAAAAAATGCTCATACTGCCAAGTAGTCTTGTACAATTTAGCTTTGTGACCTTGTTAAGAAAAACGCTAGAATTTTCTGCCTCCCAAACTCTCCTTCCAAGATTCATACTCCGGCATGGAATAAAACGCTAGAACTTTCCCATTTCTGTGAGTAGCCTGTGCAACAATAAATACTAGTTATTATAAACTTCACTTTCAGTTCCACTAGACAGTAATGGAAGTAAGATTGGACAGGGAGTACATACCTTCACAATAGGTGTAATGAACTCAACTAAGAAAGAAGGAATTTTTAGCAACGATGGCCAAAATGAATGAATAAAATTAATCAACAGCCCTTTAATATGTGATCCATCATGGTCCTGTGAATGCATAAAAATTGAAACTTTTAACCAAGTCATCAGCAAACAAACTAAAATGCATCCACACTCAGTAATGAATCAACGTATAGATAAAACCAAAAGAAAAAACAAAACAAGAAGTTAAATGTTTTAAACCTGATCAGTCATGATCATCAAATGACCATATCTCAAAGTCTTCACACTGTCATACTGTTTTCCATGCTGAAGTCCAAGAATCTGCTTGATGCTTTGAATTTCAGCATTCTCCATGATCTGTTTATGGCTTGCTTCCCTCACATTAAGCAATTTACCTCTCAACGGGAACACACCATAATAATTAAAATTACTTGAACCTGTAGTACTTATAAGACCACATTTGTGAATTTGAGATTGGTAACATGACATCTGACAGGCATACTGTCAATGAGGAGAATCCATTGACCCAAGCTCCAAAGCACATGGTCTGTGATGGTGTTTGCAATGAGGAAGCCAATATCCCAAGTTACAGGCCTGAATTTGCAGAACCATCCTCTATTTCCTGTCATGCTGATTCAACTCCTGTGCTTGTACCTGTAGATCCAGTAAAAAGTTTGATGGAATGTTCATCAGTGGAACCGGAATTGGATGAAATATCTTCCAATAATGAACTTAATACAAAATGTAGTAATCTGGAAGAGAATACAGCATATCTGGGAGAAAATTTACCCTGCACATCTAATCTCTCTGATAGTCCTTCCCAAACGCGAGATGATTTCCCCCCTGAGCTGTCTTCTGAAAACCATCATGTGGATGATTCACTTGGAGCCTGCTGCTCATGGAAAGAATAGTAATGAAAGTTTGTTAGATGATTCACTTCAAGCAGAATACGCAGAAGATGAATGTCCCAAAATTTCGGTTGACATTCAGATTGTCTCACCACATTCAGTTACTTCACATGCAGAAGAGCAGCATCTTGATTCAGCCTTCCCAGAACTGGAAACTTGTCATCCTGACATGAAGCCTGATGGCATAGTTTCTAAAGTAGTTGATGCTCCTCCAATGCCCGAGGAGAGAGCAATTAGCTCAACTCCGACAGTGGACAATCTAGAGGCTACTAGCTTTACAAAGCATCAGTTCTTAGGAATATCAGAAAATATTTCCTCACATGAACTTGATTCAGCAGAAGTGGGTTTTTCATATTCTAGAGAGAAAAATCTTGATGTGGCTTCCAATGCAGCAGATTGTGAAGAATCGGGTGGATTCTCCACTGACATGGATATCATTGGAAAGGATGATAGCAGCCTTAAATTTTCACCTGATTTTCAAAGCTCTCCAGATCCTCCACCAGTTCCCGATGTGCATTTAGATGATGTAGTAACTGAAACTGTTCATTCGGAAGTTGTGATTGTGGCTACTGCTGTTGTTGGCTCACATTGTGATAATAATGAAGGCGACAGCAGATCTTTTTCTACCAGTCCCACAAAATTGCAAGAAGAATCTATTACTATTCTTGAGGATTTACATCAGAATGGTATGGAAATCAACGAGGCATGTTCCCCAGAGCATCTTCAAGAATCTTGCACAGAAAATGAGGTGGATCAACAGGCAGTTGCTTCATCAAATTTGGACTCTGTTTTGTGCAATACAGTTTCTTGTGATGATTCTAATTCAGAATTCCTCAATAGTGTTGACTCTTCTACGGTTGCAACATCCAGAAACAATCTGCATATTGCTGATGCTACCACAGTCCCATTGTCTTCAGATTAACATGACCAAGATTCAGAGTCAAAATCTGCCCAGAAGATTAATGCTATTGAGATTGCAGAAGATACTGTATCTTCACCTACCCATCATAATGCAGAGCTAAAAATGCATATTGCTGATGCTACCACAGTCCCATTGTCTTCAGATCAACATGACCAAGATTCAGAGTCAAAATCTGCCCAGAAGATTAATGATATTGAGATTGCAGAAGACACTGTATCTTCACCTATCCATCATAATGTAGAGCTAAGAACTCCATTGGAACAAAAGGTTGAGTTACAAGATGATCAATTTGATGTGGAATCATGGGGTGAGCAAGATTCAGAATCAAAATCTGCCCTTCAGATTAATGTTATTGAGAGAGCAATCTCAAATATTCTATGGTTTGCTTGATAAAATCAGAGGCATCCATAGCTGTGCAAATAGGCTTTACAAGCTCATTATTGCGCCGCTTTTTACTGAAGCGTTCCCTCCTCAAGTTTAAGCTTGGAGTATTAAAGACGTTGCCAGTCTGCAAAAATTAGACAAGTAGTTAAGTAAATACCATGTGAAGAAACTTGTGTATGCTCTGGTTCAAGGAAGGAGAAAAAATAAAAAAGCATAAGATATCGAAATCTAATCACTTGCAAAGAATACAGAAAATAGGATGAATAAGTACTCAACACATAACTCAAGTATTTAAAGTTGAAACTATAAATTCTCAGGCTGCAAAACTTGACTGACAACAGCTACATATGAATAGCATTATTTATAATCTTCGACTAAATAACTATCTCCTAATATTTATTAAAATACATATACAAGCAAGTTCATGATGAATTATAAGAGCATAAGCCCTGATTGGATTACTCACCCATCAGATTAAAAGCTAAACAGCCATCAGTCAAATACCTATGTACTTCAATTAACTTGCTTCTGGGTAAACTCAACCAAAATATAGTCCAATAACAAACACTAGAAACCTGTATGCTATAGACTATTATTGATAAATGACATCACTGTACCTATCAAATAATCAACAAAAATTTAATTCAAGTCTGTTCAGATAGTTTAAATGAATAATAAGCAAAAGAGAAACCGACCTTTACCAGGTCATCACTACCTTCACCCCGATGTGAGAAGTAGTTATTTAGTACATCCAGGCAATGCGAAAATTGAACAAAACCCTGCCTTAAGCAGCATAGTTCTTGTTGTAGTATATTATTACGATATATTTCAAACTCAGCAACTTTTTTTGCATGTTTTAGTTGCTTCTTTTTAAACTTCAGTTTTTTTCTCTACAGCTTCATTATAGCAGTTTCAGAATTCATATTTTTATCAGGCAGAACAGCAGGAGCCTCAACCAATGTTCTAGAGGACACAAGTTCCAATATCTCTTTCTGTAGTTCCTCTATTCTTCGCTTATTATCCTCTAATTGCTGAGCTAACTAATTCGCACGATGTCTTTCTTCCATGGCCGCCTTTTTATTTGTTTCTGCAACCTTTCTCTGCTCTTCTGCTTTCCTTGTCTCTGAATCTGCACGCTTTTTTTCTCTGATCACCTTTTGTTTTTCTTCCTTGAGCCTTTTGTTTACCTGTTCAGACTTTAAGTACTCCAAAACCAACTTCGACTCATCAGCTTCTCTCTCTAATATCTCCGTTCGAAGCCCACCTTTCACTTCTGCAGCTTCAGCATTCATGCATTTATCAGGAGCCTCAACGAACTTTCTCAAGGGTACGAGTTCATCTATATCCCTTTGTAATCTCTCAATCCTTTGTCTATGCTCTTCCACCTGCTGAGACAAATAATCAGCACGACACTTTTCATCCATGACCTTCTTCTGATTAATTTTTGCAAACTTCCTTAGCTCTTCTGCTTTGGCCATCTTTGAATCTGCACGTTTTTTCTCTGTAATCACCTTTTTCTTTTCTGCCTCAATCTTTTTGTTTGCCTCTTCAGACTTGAATGTCTCCAAAACCAATTTTGATCTTGCGTCATCGGCTTCTCTCTTTAACTTCTCCAACTGAATAAGATTTTCCTCAACCTTTTTTCGTTCAATATCAGCAAGTCTCCTTTCTTCAGCAGCACTACTTTTTCCTGCCGGAAACCCACCTTTCACTTTTGCAGTTTCATCATTCATACATTTATCAGACAGGTCATCAAGAGCCTCAACCAACTTTCTCAAGGATACAAGTTCATCTATCTCCTTTCGTAATCTCTCAATCCCTTGTCTATGCTCTTCAACCTGCTGAGACAGATTATTAGCACGACACTTTTCATCCATGGCCTTCTTCTGATTAATTTCTACAAGCTCCCTTAGCTCTTCCGCTTTGGCCCTCTTCGAATCTGCACGTTTTTTCTCTTTAATCACCTTTTGCTTTTCTGCCTGAATCTTTTTGTTTGCCTCTTCAGACTTGAATGCCTCCAAAACCAATTTTGATCTTGCTTCATCGGCTTCACTCTTTAACTTCTCCAACTGAATTCGATTTTCCTCAACCTTTTTTCGTTCAGTATCAACAAGTCTCCTTTCTTCAGCAGCCCTACTTTTTTCTGCCTTCATAATTTTCCGTGTTTCATTTGCTTCCTTTCTCTCAGCATCAGCTTTTCTCCTCTCAGAATCTGTTTCCATTCTCTCTTTCTTGACAAGCTCCTCGAACCGTTTTATTTCCGTTTCCATTTCAGAAAGGCGTGTTCGAAGAAGAATTACTTCCCCATCCACATCTTGAGCTAGTGAGCGCCCTCTTTGATGCAATGAAAGTATCTCAGACTTCAAGAGAGGATATCTCATTCTCCAATGAAACTCGAATAGCTGACTCATTTGCTTTCTCCTGCCTTTTAGCATCAGCCTGCACCCTTTCCTCCTCATATGCTGGAAAAAAAGTGACACAATAAAGAAAAGGAAAATGTTATTAATCTACTAGTATAAATTTCCTTCAATTTCTGCATCTACAAAAATATGGTAAATTTACACATCACATGTAAACCCAAGCATAAAAATCAACATACATACGCTCACAGATTTCATTGCATCAAAATTGGCATTTCTCTTCCATATATATTGTACTTCTGAACTTTCCATGCAAAAACACAATGGGGATCAGTATTATGTCAACATATCACAGCAAGACGTTATTCAATTGTATAAGTTCATGTGACTTAAGAGGATAGATAACATTACAAATAGACAGGTGAGACGACACTACAAGAATTAACACTTTTGCCGACCAAAAAATTGGTTGCTAAAAGCCCATTTTTGGTCGGAAAATAAAAAGCATAAATCACTTGCATACCAAACAGGAAAAAGGACCTCAAATACTAGAGTGTTTGCAACCTCATCACTACCCTTTTATGACAACATTGCTAGTCACAAAAAAAAAAAAAATAGCACAGAGGTTGAAAACATGAAAGTTAATAATGGTATTTCTGTTGCCCCAAGGAGAATGTATAGCGATCCCGGGTTTACCCTTGTTGTACAGTGATCCAGACATGTGTCCGTGGATGTTGGTAGTTGTTTATTATCTTGTTTGCATCCTTTTTACTTCGTATTTGAGTTATAGGATGTGTTGGGCAGGTTTGTTACAGGTTGGTTGAGTTTAGAAACCAAAACTAGTTGCCCAGATTTTGACCTGTACGCTCGAGCGGGGGTGTTGGTGCTCGAGCGGGAATTGCACCCATCCAGTATTTTCTGTGCAATGTTGGACGCTCGAGCGTGGTATTGGCCGCTCGAGCGGGGAGTTGGAAGCTCGAGCGGAGACCTGGTTCTGTAAAAGTTCTGGGAGTGGGTATCCGCCGCTCGAGCAGGATTGTTGGCGCTCGAGCGGGAGTCTGTGAGTGACGCTCGAGCGGGGTGTTTGACGCTTGAGCGGGTCGACTGGGTTTAAGTTCCGTGTTTTGACTTTTCAAATCACTTTTTCACTTTCTCTTCTCTCTCCTACTTTTCCAAAAACACCATTGTTGAGCCTCTCACTCTAGAACTCTACCTTCTTTCTAGGTTTTGATCTAGTAGGAGTGATTTGCTCACCTTTGGCCTTTACAAAAAAGTTGTTGATCGTCGAGGGCTACTTTTTAATCTGAAAATTTCGAGATTTGGAGCACGTTGGGTTTTGTCTTCTTCTCCCTTGGAGCTCCGAATTTGAGGTAGGGATATCCTACTCCTCTCTATGGATTTTGTCTTTAAATTTTGGTATTTTGAGATGTTGGGGTTGGTTTGGTAATCTTGTGAAGATTTGGGGCTTTTGTGTTATTTTACAAAGGTTGGGGTTTTATTTATAATAAACCTAGATGTATGTTTGGTATAGAGAAATGGAATAAATGTTGAATCATTGATGAAAATGGGACCTAAGGGTTGAAATGGTAATTATGGAAAATGACCTAATTACATTGTTGATTAATTGAGATAATTAATTGTGAGAAATGAGGAAATGAAATGGAATTGTTGAGATTGGGAATGTATGGGATTAAAGGGTGTAGTTGAATTGTTTGTCACACACCGAATTGAAATGTTGATTGAATATCCATTTGTGCATTTATTTTCTATTTAGAAATAATTGCTTGGGGCTATCGGTGGAGGATAGTCGTGATTGTTGTAGACAATGCATGATGATTAGGCAAACGGAAACTAATCAATGGAATGTGTCACGGAATTTGACGGTTGATAGAATACATTAACTGTATGTATTGAGTGATTGTATATAGAACCAATGTGTTTGTATACGTTATGTGTAGAGGAGGAGATGGGGGATGTACTCCGCGGTTTAGGAGAAGATGGGGGATGTACCTCTAAACCGGATAGTGTTGGGAGAAGATAGGGGATGAACTCCGTAGATACAGCTCATATGCTTGTCTAGAGAAGTGAAGATAGAGCTCATATGCTTATCTTTGTGAAGTGTGGATACAGCTTATATGCTTATCTGTGAATATGGGATATTGTTGTTATACATATCTGTTGAGAATGTGGATATAGCTTATATGCTTATCTGTGAATGTGGGATATAGTTTTTATACATATCTGTTGAAATGATGATAGAGCTAACATGCTTATCTGTTGAAAAAGAGAAAATGAAAGGTAACTTGGACTCATAAGTCGTATGACATAAATATGTGATTTATGTGAATGTATCAGTGTTGGCCATCTATCAATTGCTAATCTTTTAGTCATTGTTCATGGTTGGTTTAGTGTATTTCTACTGGGCTGTGGCTCACCCTATATGGGAATATCATTTTCAGGTACAGGTAGCATGCCACCTCCAAGGACATAGCTTGGGAGGCTAGAGGCGGACATACTTTTGTCGTTTTATTTTTGATGTATTACATGTAAATTCAAGCCAAGGGCTTAATGTGTAAGCGAGTTAGTACTCTTTTGTTGTAACCAAGTGTTAACTTGGAAAGCTGTAAGCCTTTAGGGCATTTGCTTTTGTTGTTAACATGTAATACTTTTTGTACTCAAACCTTGATAAATGGAAGAATGTGGAACTTTTACATATCAATGAATGTCTTATTTGATGGGTTTAATGTTATTATTTTGAGGGCGTTACAACTTGGTATCAGAGCGTACCGGGTTCGAATACTTTGGGTACGTGGGAAGTGATTAGGATCACAATGGGTTTGTCTCGCTTGATAGAGACTTAGATGTAGTGTCATATACTATGTGCTTAATTGATAACATGCTTATATGACTATGTGGGTATGGGATTTAATTTCTAGGATGTTGATTGGATCCTTGGGTTTCTGGGAGTCTTGTTGGAAAAGCACTTGATCAATACTGTTTCTAACCGGAACTCTAGTAACGCCTTGGGACTATCATTATCCGGAAATGAAATTCGTAAGTGCTTATGTGCTTACGTGGAGTGAATTACGGTTGTCCATGCACTAGGACGTGAATGTTTAGTTTTGGCACATTTGTAAATGTGCTAACGTTCTGTGTTACCTTTATTAGGATGTCAGGACGAGGAAGAGGTGCTAGGCGTGGTAGACCTGCGAGGCAGGAAATACCGTTACCGGAGGAGGTTCCGGCAGTGCAAGAGGGAGTTGATCAGGCCAATGTGGCCGAGCCAGTGGGTCAGCAGGCCATGGGTGCCTTGGCCAGAGAGGTAGCAGGAGCTTTGGGTATTCTTAGAGCTGGGAATCAGGTAGCTGAGGCAGGGCCTTCTTTCTTGAAGAGGGAGTTTTTCCGGTCTAATCCGGATGAGTTTATCGGGGATCCGAAGGAGCCACTGAAGGCTGATGAGTGGCTAGAGCAAATGAGTAAGACGTTTAAGATGCTTGGCATCAAGGACGGAGCACTGAAAGTGACCTTGGCATCCTTCTAGTTGAAGGGAGATGCGGGTCAATGGTGGAAGTACGAGAAGGCTCGTGTTGGTGGTACATGGGAGGCGTTAGTGAATGCTTTCCAGGAGAGGTTTTTGTCTGCAGCAGCTAGGGAGAAGCTGAGGGATCAATTTAGCCGGCTTAAACAGCAGGGCTTGTCAGTGGCCGAGTTTGAGGCTACTTTTACCAGTCTGTCCAGGTTTGCACCTGAACTGGTGGCGTCTGAGGAACGCCGTTGCTATGAGTTTGAGCGGAAGTTGAGGCGGGGCCTCAAGTTGAGAGTTGGTGGGTCTTATATCCGAGAGTATAGACACCTGGTAGATGCTGCTGCTCATATGGAAATTATGATGCAGGAAGAGGAGGAAGAACAGAGGGGCTCCAAGAGGGGCCAAGATGGTCAGGGTGATGGCAGGAGACAGAGGGGTTATAACCCTCAGTAGTCTCAGGGAGTAGTTTCTAGATCGACCTTTCCAGTGCCGAGTGCAGGCTCGGGGAGAGGCAATCAGGGGGAGTTTGCTTGTTACAAGTGTGGCCAGCTGGGTCACAAGGTTTCAGTTTGCCCGCAGAAGGGTGGGGGTCAGAGAGCTGCTTCTTCTTCAGCTAGACCGCAGAGTCAGAGTTTGGGCAGGGGGTAGCCCTTGTCTTGTTATCAGTGTGGACAGCCTGGGCACCTGACGAGGTTTTGCCCGCAGTTGAGTGCCACGTCGGGAGCGTCTGGTTCCAGGCAGACGCAGAGTTTTCAGCCAGCTCAGTCTGTGCAGGCCTCGAGGGCCAATCCGGGGGCTTCGTCGTCCCAGTCTGTGCAGCAGTCTTTTGCTCCTAGAGGTGAGCAGGTAGACCAGGGGCCTACGGGGCGCGTGTATGCTGTTACCGCGCAGGATTTAGTACCAGCTCCATCGGTAGTGAGAGGTACTTTTCTGTTTTGCAACTCGGTTGCTAATGTGTTGATAGACACGGGTGCATCTCATTCTTTTGTATCTGCTGCATTTGCATCTGTTTTGGAATTGGAGTTAGCACAGTTAGCATCTCCTATTTGTGTAGTGTCACCTCTTGGTGGTGAGTTGATTCTGAAACAGGGTGTTAGAGGTAGTGATATAGAGGTCGCCGACTATAGGCTTCCTTTTCCGTTTGTTGTCATGCCCATGAAGGGTTTTGATGTTATTTTGGGTATGGACTGGCTATCGTCATACCGGGCTGTTATCGATTGCTACCACCAGAGGGTCACGTTATGTACCTTGAGCGGGGAGTGGTTCCATTTCTTAGGAGACCGGGTTGGTAGTGTTTTGCCACCGGGGTATGATTCGCGAGGGCGAAGTGAGCTTAGTGGTCTACTTGCTAGCTTTGAGAGTGGTGAGTGTGATGAGACCCAGATTGTGTTGCCGAGGGTAGTTTGTGAGTACTCGGACGTCTTTCCCGAGGATCTCGTTAGTTTGCCACCTCATCGGGAGATCGAGTTCTCCATTGATTTAGTGCCCGGCATAGCGCCGATTTCTATGGCACCTTATCGTTTTGCTCCGGCAGAGTTGGTGTAACCAGCCCGCGAGGGACCTCGCTACAGCTCGGACTCGATTTTTGTGTAGTCACGGTTCTAAGTCTGAACCAAAGAGTTCAAATCCGGCAAATCGTTTTGAGAAAAAAACAGATTTTTAGAAAAGAAGTGCCAAACATGGACTTCTTTGCCAGATACAGAGTCGCCACCTAAATATTTTATTTTGGGAAATTTAGGAAACCCTGACTCGTTGCCTAAGGCCACGTGTCCGTCATCACCAAAGTTGCCTCGGCTCGGGAACTTGGGTACGATTGGGGAAGGTCACTTTGTGAGCACCCCCGCTCGCCCGGTCAGAGACCGGCCTCTACTAACCGTGATATTTATTTTTGAAAACATTGTGAGTTCTTATTCCGGTTATTAGCCTAGGTTACTATGTGATGCGCACAGCATACAAGTATAGACCAGGTCGCCTGGATTGGAACAAAACATTTCATGTTTATTTTTGAAAGGTGGTTTGCTACTCGCAAGTAGGCTAAAAATGCAGATTTTGCCACCCACAGGTGGGCTTAGGAAAAGATGGTTTTGCCACTATCTAGTGGGCTTAAAACAAATAGTTGATGATTTATTCCAATTCAAGCAACTCAACCTTCACCCACAAGCATTCAGGCAGTTATATCACATAAGCAAATTGCCTCATGGTAAGCATGCTATCATGGCATTCACTCACACGCATGCAAGGATGCTAAAGCATAAAGCTCACCGGGTACTCCAAGCCAAAACAAAAACCCATTAGAAATCATGCATGAATCCTAAGTGTACAGAAATGCCTAATGCAACACATGCAAAAATGCAACTATAGCAGGCTCGGCTATTCTCAACATGGCATATGGAATGCTACAACTAACACGTATTCAATTTTGAAATTGAAAGTACAATGCAGTTAGTATGATGCGCCGAGCCCGGTGCATGCAATACAGATGAATGATGCAAACATGCTTGTCATACTGTATGCTAATTGAAATATGCCCTAATCTAACCATCATAAGCATGTAAATAAAAGGGAAGAAAGACGTGGGGTTGGAAGACATACATCACACACACGCACACTTATTACAGTTGTGCCCTCGCGCAGAGGGTCCAAATAAATAATACAGTCCAAATATTACAGTCCCGAATAAAAGAATATTACAGTCCAAAATATTACAAAATCCTAATTAATTAACAAATTAACTAAGAAAATAAATAAAACTGGCATGCAAGCCAGGGACTGCCTTGCTTCTGATGGATGATGCATGTCCGGGTTGTCTTGCGCGGAAATCCACCGGAATGCCCCAATTAGCCTCTGTTTACACCTGTTCTTGAAATACGTGCCAAGCCCCAAAAAGTTGCTGATTCTTCGTTTTGCTGCAACAGAGAGCAGGAAAGGGGCATAGCAATGTATTTGCACAAATATATGCATGTCTCGATCCTCGTGCCACCAATCACGCATACCGAGGCATGATGGCCGAGGAGTCGAAATGCACAACTCAATATAGAATGAATGCACATGAAACTACAGCTAAAACCTAACTCCATCATGGATAATCCGGAGTGTCGGTGACTGGAGAATTGAGACACATTCCGTCACTCAGAGTACGGAATGTACCTCGTTTCTCGTGCCCGGGCTAACTCCTATTCCGGACACGATGCAATATGCATGATATGCATGAAATGCAACTAAGATACAATCCTAACATACACAATGCTATGGAATGACATGCCTCGAAATGCGTGCACACGGGCACGCAAACTGAGAAAATGGCAGAATGCAATCTAAGATACAACCTAGTATGCACTATGCTGTGAAAATGAGATGCCTCGAAGTGCGTGCACTCGGGCACGCAAACCGAGGAAATGACAGAATGCAATGCAAGTGACTAAAATGGCATGGGAAAGGTAACATGGACTTATACTAACATGAGAGAGCCTCAGCCACACTCATATAAGAAACCGGTTGATGAAAATGAAGTGCCTCGAAATGCGTGCACACGGGCATGCAAACCGAGGCGATGACAGAATGCGATGCAAATGACATGGAAACATGATATGGGCTTATACCAACGTGAGTGAACCTCAGCCACATTCACATAGGATGCCGGCGGATAAAAATGAAGTGCCTCGAAATGCGTGCACACGGGCACGCAAACCGAGGCGATGATAAAATGCGATGTAATGACATGAAAACATGATATGGGCTTATACCAACATGAGTGAACCTCAGCCACACTCACGTCGGATGCCGGCGGATAAAAATGAAGTGCCTCGAAATGCGTGCACACGGGCACGCAAACCGAGGCGATGATAAAATGCGATGAAATGACATGGAAATGACAAATGGGCTATGAGTGAGCCTCAGCCACACTCACGTCGGATGCCGGCGGATAAAAATGAAGTGCCTTGAAATGCGTGCACACGGGCACGCAAACCAAGGCGATGATAAAATGCGATGAAATGACATGGAAATGACAAATGGGCTTATACCAACATGAGTGAGCCTCAGCCACACTCACGTCGGATGCCGGCGGATAAAAATGAAGTGCCTCGAAATGCGTGCACACGGGCACGCAAACCGAGGCGATGGTAAAATGCGATGTAATGACATGAAATGGATAGCAATCATTCTGATGGAATTTCAGCACTAAAATATGGGGGAAAACAGTCCCGAAATGAGGTGAAATGACATGAAATGCATGGAATTGTCCCGAAATGCAACATTAGGCACCCGAAATGGCCTATAGCTATGCCAAACATGCACAACATGGACATGCAATGCAAAGACAGAAGCTAGACAGTCCCAAAAAAGGCACTTTCACAGTTATAAACATGGCCAAACAGCAAGCATAGGTAGGGTAAAAATGGCATGCAAGAATAGGGGCCAAAAGAGGGGTAATGAAGCAAGTGATATAAGCAAAATCCAAACTGAAAAATTCCCTTCTACAACACTGAAGAGGGACCAAAAATATGAATATTTACAGTATATGGCAGCCTCAAAATCAGTATACAAACATGATAGAAATGTGATGCAAAATGAGGCTCAAAAGTTGCTATAACATGAAGTATACAAAATAATCACCAAACAGAAAATAAATGTTAATGAAACATGAAGTATAGGCCAAAAAAAGGCCACTTTCAGTTCGGACCAAGGTCCAAAAACAGAAGCAAAGAGGGCTGCCAATTTATGCAAAAATGGGGCCAAATAAGGTATATAACTACAAGTGACACATGGAGGCACCAAATGGTGAGGGGACCTTCAACAATGTTGGAGAAGGGCCCAAAATAAGCACATTTACAGATTACATCATGCTCAAAAACAGATTACTCATGAGCCAAAAATAGCATGCAAGATTATGACATACAAGAGGATCAATGAAGCAAGTGCATCATGGAGGGCTCAAACAGGGTTGAGCCCTTAATGAAAAGTGAAGATGAGCTCAAAAGAGGGCCACTTTCAGTTAGGGCCGGAGCTTGAAACAAAAAGCATGTAGGGCTTAAAAATAGATCAAGAAAAAGGGTCAAAGAGGAGAAATGTTACTCACCCTTGAAGACTAAGACTTTTGTTGCTTCTTGGATCAATTTGCAGCTCCTTTTGCCTTTGAGAAACCTTCCTTGCTGCTGGAAATGAGGTGGTGGTGGTAGAGCTTGGTGGTGTAGAAGAAATGGTGCTTAGGGACTTAGAGATTTTCAAGGAAATGAGAGGTATAGAGATGGAGTTGTGTATGGAAGCTTGAAGGTGAAGTTTTCTAACCTCTAAAATGCATGCTTGAAGCTGGTTATATGGACAAAAAGAGGGTGTAATGGTGGGGCAAAAAGAAGGTAAGCTTTCCCCCACAAGATATTTCCCCCGGATACAGATATTTTGTGGGAAAAAAGTGCATAGCTGTAATGCACACAACCTGAGGATCATGGCCGGCCGGCCACCTATTATGGCCGGCCGGCCAAGGGTCAAAAGGGTCAATGAGAATTAGTAGCCGACCACCAACTTTTAGGGTCCTCCCATGTGTGTACATCACAAATATGTGGTTAAAAGTTTAAGAAAATGGCCTAAGGGTGTTCAACATTGGCTCGGAAGGAGGGGTTCAAAAGGGTCAAGCAACATTAGTAGCCGACCACCAACTTTTAGGGTCCTCCCATGTGTGTACATCACAAATATGTGGTTCAAAGTTCAAGAAAGTGGCCCCAAGGTGTTCAACATTAGCCCGGAAGGAGGGGTTCAAAAGGGTCAAGTAACATTAGTGGCCGGCCACCAACTTTTAGGGTCCTCCCATGTGTGTACATCACAAATATGTGGTTCAAAGTTCAAGAAAGTGGCCCCAAGGTGTTCAACATTAGCCCGGAAGTGTGAAAAACGGGCATCGGAGGGCGTCGGAGGGCGTATAACTTGGTTGCTGTAACAATTGCTGGCCTCCCACCCTTCTACGGCCTTCCTAGTGATGAAACAGAGGTACCTGCCAAAAATGAACGAAAATCGATGCAAAACGAATGTTCGGGGGCCAAAACGCGCAGTTCGGGGTCCCGAAAATGGGCTGTTAAGCACCGAAAGTGGCATTCGACCTCGAAGTGGGTTTCTCAGACCCCAGTGTCCCTCAAAAGGGAGTAAATAAGATGTATGCCAAAATTTAGAGCAAACGGAGATGGTTAGGCGGTCCCGAACCGAGGCACACAGCCTGACGGTCCCGGAAAATCGAAAACCGGGCTCCGAAATGGGCAAAATGGCCTACGGCCACAGAATGTAGCCCACGGCCACTGAGAGATGGTCTACAGGACCTCTCTCTCCCCTCAGGAAAAGAAACAGAGAAAATCGAGTCTGGTTCGCAAACCGAGGCAAGGCACAGAAGAGGGTTCGGAAGTCCGGAGGCAGGGCGCACGGCCGTGACTCTGAAACTTCTGAACGAGCACATTATGCAATGTCACCGAGCGCTCAATCGGTGATGTCTGAGTCTTAAGGTCGGTCAAAAATGGGGTGTCTACAGTTGGTTGAGTTGAAAGTTCAGCTTCAGGAGCTGTTAGATAAGGGCTTTATTCGCCCTAGTGTTTCGCCGTGGGGAGCACCGGCCCTCTTTGCTAAAAAGAAAGATGGTGCCTTGAGATTGTGTATAGACTACCGGAAGTTGAATCGGGCTACGGTCAAGAATAAGTACCCTATGCCTCGTATAGATGATCTGTTTGACCAGTTGAAGGGTTTCCGTTGTTTCTCTAAGATAGACTTGAGATCAGGTTACCACCAGTTGAGGGTCAGGGAGAAGGATATTCCTAAGACGGCATTCCATACGCGGTATGGCCATTATGAGTTTCTGGTAATGCCATTTGGGCTTACCAATGCACTGGCAGTCTTTATGGACTTGATGAACCGGATCTTCCGGGAATTCATGGACCGATTTGTAGTCGTTTTCGTGGACGACATTCTTATCTATTGGCCTTCTGAGGAGGAGCACGAGGAACACTTGAGAGTGGTGCTTGAGTTGCTTAGAGCCCATAAGCTGTATGCCAAGTTTGAGAAGTGTGAGTTCTGGCTGAGGGAAGTCAAATTCTTAGGCCACGTGGTATCCGGGGAAGGGGTGTCTGTTGTTGCATCCAAGATTGAGGCAGTGCAAGATTGGGCACAGCCTAAGAGTGTGTTTGAGATCCGCAGTTTTCTGGGATTAGCTGGGTATTACCGTCGGTTTGTGAAAGATTTTTCCAGGCTAGCGTCACCATTGACTAGGCTGACTCGGAAGGGAGTCAAATTTGTGTGGAGTGAGACTTGTGAAAAGTCATTCCAAGAGCTGAAAGTTAGATTGACCACCGCTCCGGTGTTGATTATTCCGAAGAGAGGGTTGGGTTATGCTATTTATTGTGATGCCTCACGAGAGGGTTTGGGTTGTGTGTTGATGCAAGAGGGGAACGTGGTGGCTTATGGCTCACGTCAGTTGAAAATACAAGAGAAGAATTACCCTACACACGACCTGGAGTTAGCGACTGTGATCTTTGCCTTGAAAATCTGGAGGCACTACCTTTATGGTGAGAAGTTCGAGGTGTTCTCGGACCACAAGAGTTTGAAGTATCTGTTTACACAGAGAGACTTGAATTTGAGGCAGAGGAGATGGATGGAGTTCATCGAGGACTATGATTTTGAGTTACACTATCATCCGGGAAAGGCCAATGTTGTGGCCGATGCCCTTAGTAGGAAGTCCATTAGTGATGTAGCTTGTATAGCCATCCGGGAATGGGAAATGTTGGGTGCACTTGGCGAGTTTGATTTGCTACTGGGCGAATCTGTTGAGGCTGCGGCCTTGTTTTCTGTTGTTGCGCAGCCTACACTTGTGACACGAGTGTTAGAGGCATAGAGAGGTGACCTTGAGGTAGAATCCCTTCGAGAGAAGATCTCCGTTGGGAAGGTTGAAAAAGGTTTGACGGTGTATCCCGACCTGAGTGTGAGATACCGAGACCGTTTGTTTGTGCCGGAGTCTTGCCGAGAGGAAGTACTCCGAGAATTTCATCATTCGCGCCTTGCGGTGCATTCGGGAGGTACTAAGATGTATCAGGATTTGGGTCGCCAGTTTTGGTGGCGGGGTATGAAGAGGGATGTGGCTGTTTTCGTATCGAAGTGCCTTACTTGCCAGCAAGT
Organism: Camellia sinensis; assembly: GCF_055761805.1. Lineage (NCBI taxonomy): Eukaryota > Viridiplantae > Streptophyta > Magnoliopsida > Ericales > Theaceae > Camellia > Camellia sinensis. Next base: position 151,594,626 of record NC_138963.1, read on the forward strand.
GAAGGCCGAGTATCAGAGGCCAGCGGGTTTGTTGCAACCCTTGCCTATTGCCGAGTGGAAGTGGGAGCATATCACTATGGACTTCGTTGTAGGTCTTCCGAGGACTCAGCGGGGTAGTGATGCTATTTGGGTGGTTGTAGACCGGTTGACTAAGTCGGCACACTTTATTCCTATGCGCGTGAGAGATTCGGTAGATCGTCTTGCCGACTTGTATATTCGGGACATAGTGAGATTGCACGGGGTCCCAGTGACGATCGTCTCAGATAGAGATCCTCGTTTTACCGCCAGGTTGTGGCAGAGTTTACAGAGTGCCTTGGGCACTAAGTTGACCTTTAGTACGGCTTATCATCCTCAGACTGATGGGCAGTCCGAGCGTACTATTCAGATCCTCGAGGATATGCTTCGGGGTTGTGTCCTGGACTTCAGTGGGACGTGGGAGAGGCACTTACCCTTGGTAGAATTTGCCTACAACAACAGTTTTCAGTCTAGTATCGGTATGGCACCGTTTGAGGCCTTGTATGGCCGACCGTGTAGGTCTCCAGTGTGTTGGGCCGAGGTGGGTGATGCACCTTTGTTGGGTCCGGAGTTGGTTAGGGAGACGACGGAGAAAGTTGAGCTTATCCGTAGGAGGCTTGTTACAGCCCAGAGTCGCCAAAAATCCTATGCTGATCGTAGGAGGAGGCCTTTGGCGTTTGAGGTAGGTGATCATGTCTTTCTGAAGATATCACCTAGGCGAGGCCTGATGAGGTTTGGGAAGAGTGAGAAGTTATCCCCTCGGTTTATTGGTCCTTTTGAGATCCTTGAGAGGATTGGCGAGGTTGCTTATCGGTTAGCCTTACCGCCGCAGTTGTCCGGAGTTCATGACGTGTTTCATGTGAGTATGCTTCGGAAGTATGAGCCAGATCCATCACATGTGTTGGATTGGACCGATTTAGAGGTAGATGAGGATGCCTCGTATGAGGAGAGGCCGGTTCGGGTCTTGGATAGGCGGGATCAGGTCCTGCGTGGCAAGACCATTCCTTTGGTGAAAGTCTTGTGGAAACATCACGGAGTGGAGGAAGCCACTTGGGAACGTGAGTTGGAAGTCCGTGAGAAATATCCGGACTTGTTTGTTGATATGTAATCTTGTATTTAAATTTTGAACTATTGTTGAACTTAAGAGCTTTTATATATGTCTTAAGTTGTGAAACATTGAAAATGTTTTGGTTTATCGGAAGTGTGTTTTGGAACTTGCCTCATATGGAAGTTGAATGTAACATTATAAATGTTGAATATATTGTTGAAATTGGAAAGGACATGCGTAATGTTGATGCATGTTGAAAGTACATATGTTGTTTACATATTGTGAAATGCCTCTTGTTAAAGGGATGGAATGACCGGTAGTGGGTCGAATTGTTGAATGTTAAAATGTAACATTGTTTAAAATGGAGAAAAACTTGTTTTTGAAAACTTGTGCTTAATTTCGGGGACGTAATTCTTTAAGGGGGGGAGGTTATAGCGATCCCGGGTTTACCCTTGTTGTACAGTGATCCGGACATGTGTCCGTGGATGTTGGTAGTTGTTTATTATCTTGTTTGCATCCTTTTTACTTCGTATTTGAGTTATAGGATGTGTTGGGCAGGTTTGTTACAGGTTGGTTGAGTTTAGAAACCAAAACTAGTTGCCCAGATTTTGACCTGTACGCTCGAGCGGGGGTGTTGGTGCTCGAGCGGGAATTGCACCCATCAAGTATTTTCTGTGCAGTGTTGGACGCTCGAGCGTGGTATTGGCCGCTCGAGCGGGGTTGTGTGAGTGCCGCTCGAGCGGGGAGTTGGAAGCTCGAGCGGAGACCTGGTTCTGTAAAAGTTCTGGGAGTGGGTATCCGCCGCTCGAGCGGGATTGTTGGCGCTCGAGCGAGAGTCTGTGAGTGACGCTCGAGCGGGGTGTTTGACGCTCGAGCAGGTCGACTGGGTTTAAGTTCCGTGTTTTGACTTTTCAAATCACTTTTTCACTTTCTCTTCTCTCTCCTACTTTTCCAAAAACACCATTGTTGAGCCTCTCACTCTAGAACTCTACCTTCTCTCTAGGTTTTGATCAAGTAGGAGTGATTTGCTCACCTTTGGCCTTTACAAAAAAGTTGTTGATCGTCGAGGGCTACTTTTTAATCTGAAAATTTCGAGATTTGGAGCACGTTGGGTTTTGTCTTCTTCTCCCTTGGAGCTCCGAATTTGAGGTAGGGATATCCTACTCCTCTCTATGGATTTTGTCTTTAAATTTTGGTATTTTGAGATGTTGGGGTTGGTTTGGTAATCTTGTGAAGATTTGGGGCTTTTGTGTTATTTTACAAAGGTTGGGGTTTTATTTATAATAAACCTAGATGTATGTTTGGTATAGAGAAATGGAATAAATGTTGAATCATTGATGAAAATGGGACCTAAGGGTTGAAATGGTAATTATGGAAAATGACCTAATTACATTGTTGATTAATTGAGATAATTAATTGTGAGAAATGTGGAAATGAAATGGAATTGTTGAGATTGGGAATGTATGGGATTAATGGGTGTAGTTGAATTGTTTATCACACACCGAATTGAAATGTTGATTGAATATCCATTTGTGCATTTATTTTCTGTTTAGAAATAATTGCTTGGGGCTATCGGTGGAGGATAGTCGTGATTGTTGTAGACAATGCATGATGATTAGGCAAACGGAAACTAATCAATGGAATGTGTCATGGAATTTGACGGTTGATAGAATACATTAACTGTATGTATTGAGTGATTGTATATAGAACCAATGTGTTTGTATACGTTATGTGTAGAGGAGGAGATGGGGGATGTACTCCGCGGTTTAGGGGAAGATGGGGGATGTACCTCTAAACCGGATAGTGTTGGGAAAAGATAGGGGATGAACTCCATAGATACAGCTCATATGCTTGTCTAGAGAAGTGAAGATAGAGCTCATATGCTTATCTTTGTGAAGTGTGGATACATCTTATATGCTTATCTGTGAATATGGGATATTGTTGTTATACATATCTGTTGAGAATGTGGATATAGCTTATATGCTTATCTGTGAATGTGGGATATAGTTTTTATACATATCTGTTGAAATGATGATAGAGCTAACATGCTTATCTATTGAAAAAGAGAAAATGAAAGGTAACTTGGACTCATAAGTCGTATGACATAAATATGTGATTTATGTGAATGTATCAGTGTTGGCCATCTATCAATTGCTAATCTTTTAGTCATTGTTCATGGTTGGTTTAGTGTATTTCTACTGGGCTGTGGCTCACCCTATATGGGAATATCATTTTCAGGTACAGGTCGCATGCCACCTCCAAGGACATAGCTTGGGAGGCTAGAGGCGGACATACTTTTGTCGTTTTATTTTTGATGTATTACATGTAAATTCAAGCCAAGGGCTTAATGTGTAAGCGAGTTAGTACTCTTTTGTTGTAACCAAGTGTTAACTTGGAAAGCTGTAAGCCTTTAGGGCATTTGCTTTTGTTGTTAACATATAATACTTTTTGTACTCAAACCTTGATAAATGGAAGAATGTGGAACTTTTACATATCAATGAATTTCTTATTTGATAGGTTTAATGTTATTATTTTGAGGGCGTTACAGAATGCATCAATTTTATAAAGTTAATAATCACTTATTGAATAAAACTTTCAACTTCCACTTTCATCGTTCATGAGACGTAAGACTTTACAAATTTTGAAAACTAGGAGTGACAGAAGTCTAGTAAGGCTAAAGGGTTGATTTACCTGGAAGAGAGTTACAAAACCATTACCAAAATGAAAAAAACTAATGAATGATAGGTAATCCAAATTAAACAGATGTACAAAAATAGTTACCTTGGCATTATAAGCAGCAGCCTTCACACCACACTTGCAAAGAAACTTTGATATGCTTAATGTTTCTTTTTTGGTAGGTACATATATAATTGTTAATCCTTCTAAATGACCTTGCTGAAGTTTTAATCCTTCTTCCCGTTTGTTAGGCGGATCATTTATCTCACGTAACCCACAAATATCCGAGTCCTTATCAGGCAATTGACCAAAGAATTCACCACAGGAAACTGCAATGAATAGATTCTTAGTGAATGCTCATGTAAGAGAAAAAGAATTATAGGAACACATTCTTCAGTCCGGGGAAGAGAAGAGAATAATTTTTCAAAGATCACCACTTTACCATGGATTGGACAATTAGAAGAGTAATAAGATAAATGAAGTGACTAGAGTCACTAGAAGAAACATGTATAGATGGATGCACACATGCATATAAACATGTATATAAACATCACATTATGCTTCTTTTTATCAGGCCTTTTCTTTCTGGTATATATATCTACCAATTCACAAAAAACCTTCTCATAAGAAGATGGGGATGATGTTCTACTATGCTTTACTTGTGCATATCAAAAAATGAATAGGAAAGATTACTGCAGGAATGAATAGATGGATGCACACATGCCCACACATGAGTCACCTTAGTTTCAGAAAATTTATAGATATTTATGTATAGAAATTCTGGAATTGAAATACCCAAGGTTTAGAGTCAAAATGCAGAAAAAATCATTAAGTGCTACTTTAAACTTCTTATTAATGCATAAAAATGCAATAAAAGAATAAAAACATACCACTATTCCAGAATCTGCCCATGACAAGAGACTTTCCACTATTCCAGACTTGGACACTGCAGGAGAAATACAGACATGAAAAAAAATCACTAGAGTTTTGGTGAAAATAAAACAGGGTTTCGAAAGTTGATTAATAGGACTCACATGAAGATGATTTGTGAATAAATATAGCTTGGTTTCTGGTCTTATTATGAGTTTATTTCCTTAATGTTGTTGCTTTTCAGGTTTATAAGAGATTTTAACTTAAAAATTCATAAGTGATTTATTGGCCACCACGTTTTCCAAAAAATTCTACCGAGAGTTAATCTACAATTGTGTGAGAGGTCTTGATTGTCTTGAATTTGACTGAGGTGGCGTTACGTACTATAGATTACAAAAACCTGATCCATATACCCACAATAGTATGTTGGGATTGAAGCTTATTGAGTTGATTCCTTGACATTAAATACCAGTTTCTGGCACAGTTCATGTTAATAAGTTGTATTCATTGAGTAGTTTTTGTCTAAGTGATACTTTTACTTCAATTACTAGCATAAATAACAACCCATGTAATTATTAAAATTCAATACCACTGTCAAAATTGATTTACTTGTATGCATCAAATACAGTATCTTTTCTAAATAACTAGATTATTAAGTAACAACCTTCCTTTCTGAAAGAAAAAAAAAATAACAACCTTAAAGAAACATACCTGTGATGTAGGAGGTGGCGGGTATAGACATTTCTGAGACTCCCAAATTTCAGTGCGAATAGAATGAAGTAAACAAGCATATGTCAATCCATATTCATATTCATTTTCCAATGCCAATGCCAATGCTCAGCATCCATATGAACTTAAGTTAGTACCAAAAGGGTAATATAGATGAAACAATTGACATATCAAACTATACCATAAAATAACTGAACATGAGAGATGGCCTAAGCTTCAATTGATATTTTAACTTGCAATTCCAGAGTTTGCTCATCAAGAGAGGACTTCAAGGTCTGAACATGAGCCCATGTAATATGCATGCCGATCTTAGTACATATATATAGAATTTAGAATGTGGCCTCATTGGAGTATGAGCCAAAATATCATTAACTGAATTTATTGCTTATTCTTGGTCTCTAGAATACACTCCCATGCTTAACAGTTGCTGAGCATTATTCATTTAAATGCACATTTTGATTGTGGAGAAGCCATTGAAGCCAGAATTTTTAAAATCACTAAATTAAAAAGATGTTAGCTCCATGAAACATATGCAGTTGGAAGGCTGGATGAAAATCACTAAAATCACTAAAATATCATTTGGAAGGCTAGAAAATTACCTCATGAAATCTGACGACTTGTTCGAGTCTTGGGTGAATTAGAAAAAGAAATCATGGATGAGGGTGAGCGGTCACTGAAAGTAGATACGTGACACGTCGGTTTTACTTTCACATTATCCACATTCTTATGCAGAGAACCCTGAGAAAGTGGACTTTTTTTGCAAGGGTTGGACATCCTTGGAGATCCAACACTCGTTTCAAGAGCCCTTCTTTTCGTAATAGAGTCAAATTCTAAATTGCCCGCAGGTCTCTTAGCACAGATGCGTGAAATTGAACCAACTTTGTCTCGTCTACTTTTCTCAACATCTGAGCCTTTAGCATCCAATTCCACACAAGTTCTAATATTGGTATTTAGATTTCCAGCATTTTGGAGGTTTTTATTTGAGGATGGACCTTGCGGAGTCCTACCTACTTTTTCCAATTTATTTTGCTTCTGTTTCTCAATTTCTTCCTGAAGCAAGCAATCTTCACACATCCAATTGCCTTCAGGAATTTTTTCCATCCTAACACCCATGCAGTAACTGATTGATTGAAAATAAAACAAAATGTGAACGTTCACATTTCAAAGAAACGAATAAGAGAAGATACCAAATGAACTACAGTAAAACTAGTAATGTCTAAGTGACAAATCATAAATGACTTACATGTGCTCTGCCCCATCACTGCACTTGCTACTAGTTGCAAGAAAATCCTCCCGACCAGCATCACCACAAATATCACAAACTTTTACCTGTTTCACCATGGGCACCAACTAAGCAATGTTATTCTAGCGAGTCAATCACAATAAGAAAGAATAGATATTACTCAAAGCAATATAAGTACAAAGCAAGTAAAGGCTAATAGACGTAAGAAAAAAATGAAAGAAATGAAGATAGCATGCCTTCACCAACATGAAAAATGTAATATATACATTGTTTATTGACCTTGCATTAGTAGAATCTTATTACCATAAGACGTGTTATTTGCAGTTATAGTATTTCCACCCTCTTTCACTTACCATATATCAACAGCCAAAAGTCACAAAAATATGTATGTTGTGGATATATATATACACGCAAAAAAGCCAACCAACTCATGCTGCGGACAGAGTGTCAGTGCTATCCACTGATGCAAGGCACCCTAAAAATTCCTTAGGTTTGCAGGCTGAACCACAAGAGCAAATGGTGGATCAAGAAATTACAATAAGGCATATAAAGCTAAGGTTTGCACAACAGTGGCTTTCAAGACTACAGTTCAGATTCTAGTAATTAAAATTGTTGTCAACGATTCTTTTACAAGAAAACAAAGATAAAAGGAATCAAATAGAAGAGACAAAGGAATGAGCAATGTACCCTTTAGAGCACTTGGAAGGCTGGATGAAAACCTGGAGTGCAGAATGGATCGTAAACACTCTTGAATTAGGGCACTTCTGTCTGCAACAACATCAGGAGAGACATTCCCAAAAATCTTTCTGGATACCCGTTCGACAGAGGACCAGGTAGAAGGAAGAATCTAGCCTTGCCCAGTAAACAATGTCTTCAACCGACGATCGAGAGTGCAAAAATCACGGTACCGTATGCATATGTATGCTTTTAGCAAATACCCAGCAACAACCACAGCAGCGAATACCCAGCAATCGCTCCCTCTGTGTGAGAGAAAGACAGAGGGCGATGGCGATTTGCGGCGGTGGCGATGTGCGACGGATGTGAGCAACGGTGGTGAGGGACTTCGGTGAGCTAGAGAGAGTGGGCATCGATTGAGAGAAAGAACACAGAGAGGGAGAGGGTGAACCGAGACATAGAGCGAGATAGAGACAATGGAGATCAGGGCTCTTTTTTTTTTTCTTTTTTTTTTTTTGCTTTCATGGTACAAAACGACGGCGTTTTGTAATTGGCGACCACATTTATTTGTCGCAAAAAAATTTCAATTCCCGCCCCACTAAAAATCAAATTTCCCTCTCAAACTTTTGGCGACCAAAAGACCGCATTTGTAACGCCCTCAAAATAATAACAATAAACCCATCTAGTAAGACATACATTTACATATAAACTAACCACATTCTTTCATTCATTAGAGTTCCGTTACATAAGTATTACATGTTAACCTCATAACAAAATGCCCTACGGGCTTACAGCTTTCCAAGTTAACACTTGGATTCAACAAAGAGTTCTAACTCGTTTACACATTAAGCCCTTGGCTTGAAATTACATGTAATACATCAAAAGTACAACAACAAGACTATGCCCGCCACTAGCCTCCCAGCTATGTCCTTGGAGGTGGCATGCTTCCTGCACCTGAAAATGATGTTTTAGACGCTGCTGTCCGCTGATATAAAACACGCTCGCTCGAGCGAAGGATTGGTCGCTCGAGCGACCAGACACAGAAAACTCTCGCTCGAGCCAAGAAGTTCTCGATCGAGCGAAGAAAAACCCAGACCGCTCGAGCCACGAAAAGCTCGCTCGAGCCACGAAAAGCTCGCTCGAGCCAGAAACTACAACTCTCAGGTCCAGAACCGGGGCAACACTACTCTCGCTCGAGCGACAAACTCCTCGCTCGAGCGAAGGACCAAAAATCTGGGCAGCAACACTAGGCTCCCAAGCACAACCAACCTGTAACAAACCTGCCCAACACATCCCATAACCCAATATGCAAAGTAAAGAGGATGCAAACTAGAAAATAAACAACTACCAACATTCACGGACACATGTCCGGATCACTGTACAACGAGGGTAAACCCGGGATCGCTATAACCTCCCCCCCTTAAAGAATTTCGTCCCCGAAATTAAACACAAGTTTTCAATAACAGGTTTTCCTCCATTTTGAACAATGTTACAATTTAACATTCAACAATTCGACCCATTACCGGTCATCCCATCCCTTTAACAAGAGACATATCACAATATGTAAACAACATATGTATTATTAACATGCATCAACATTATGCACTAACTTTCCAATGTCAACAATATACTTAACACCTATAATGTTACATTCAACTTCCATATGAGGCAAGTTCCAAAACACACTTCCAATAACCAAAACATTTTCAATGTTTCACAACTTAAGACATATATAAAAGCTCTTAAGTTCAACAAAATGTAAAATTTAAATACAAAATTACATATCAATAAACAAGTCCGGATATTTCTCTCGGACTTCCAACTCACGTTCCCAAGTGGCTTCCTCCACTCCGTGATGTTTCCACAAGACTTTCACCAAAGGAATGGTCTTGCCACGCAGGACCTGATCCCGCCTATCCAAGACCCGAACCGGTCTCTCCTCATACGAGGCATCCTCATCTACCTCTAAATCGGTCCAATCCAACACATGTGATGGATCTGGCTCATACTTCCGAAGCATACTCACATGAAACACGTCATGTACTCCGGACAACTGCGGCGGTAAGGCTAACCGATAAGCAACCTCACCTATCCTCTCAAGGATCTCAAAAGGACCAATAAACCGAGGGGATAACTTCCCACTCTTCCCAAACCTCATCAAGCCTCTCCTAGGTGATATCTTCAGAAAGACATGATCACCTACCTCAAACGCCAAAGGCCTCCTCCTACGGTCGGCATAACTCTTTTGTCGACTCTGGGCTGTAACAAGCCTCCTACGGATAAGCTCAACTTTCTCCGTCGTCTCCCTAACCAACTCCGGACCCAACAAAGGTGCATCACCCACCTCGGCCCAACAAACTGGAGACCTACACGGTCGGCCATACAAGGCCTCAAACGGTGCCATACCGATGCTAGACTGAAAACTGTTGTTGTAGGCAAACTCTACCAATGGTAAGTGCCTCTCCCACGTCCCACTGAAGTCAAGGACACAACCCCGAAGCATATCCTCGAGGATCTGAATAGTACGCTCGGACTGCCCGTCAGTCTGAGGATGATAAGCCGTACTAAAGGTCAACTTGGTGCCCAAGGCACTCTGCAAACTCTGCCACAACCTAGCAGTAAAACGAGGATCTCTATCTGAGACGATCGTCACTGGGACCCCGTGCAATCTCACTACGTCCCGAATATACAAATCGGCAAGATGATCTACCGAATCTCTCACGCGCATAGGAACAAAGTGCGCCGACTTAGTCAATCGGTCTACAACCACCCAAATAGCATCACTACCCCGTTGAGTCCTCGGAAGACCTACAACGAAGTCCATAGTGACATGCTCCCATTTCCACTCGGCAATAGGCAAGGGTTGCAACAAACCCGCTGGCCTCTGATGTTCGGCCTTCACCTGCTGGCAAGTAAGGCATTTCGATACGAAAACAGCCACATCTCTTTTCATACCCCGCCACCAAAACTGGCGACCCAAATCCTGATACATCTTAGTACCTCCCGGATGCACCGCAAGGCGCGAATGGTGAAACTCTCGGAGTACTTCCTCTCGGCAAGCCTCCGGTACAAACAAACGGTCTCGGTATCTCACACTCAGGTCGGGATACACCGTCAAACCCTTCTCAACTTTCCCACTGGAGATCTTCTCTCGGAAGGATTCTACCTCAAGGTCACCTCTCTGTGCCTCTAACACTCTAATCAAAAGTGTGGGCTGCGCAACAACAGAAAACAAAGCTGCAGTCTCAACAGATTCGCTCAGTAGCAAATCAAACTCGCCAAGTGCTCCCAACATCTCCCATTCCCGGATGGCTATACAAGCTACATCACTAATAGATTTCCTACTAAGGGCATCGGCCACAACATTGGCCTTTCCCGGATGATAATGCAACTCAAAATCATAATCCTCGATGAACTCCATCCATCTCCTCTGCCTCAGATTCAAATCTCTCTGTGTAAACAGATACTTCAAACTCTTGTGGTCCGAGAACACCTCGAACTTCTCACCATAAAGGTAGTGCCTCCAGATTTTCAAGGCAAAGATCACAGCCGCTAATTCTAGGTCGTGTGTGGGGTAATTCTTCTCATGTATTTTCAACTGACGTGAGCCATAAGCTACCACTTTCCCCTCTTGCATCAACACACAACCCAAACCCTCTCGTGAGGCATCACAATAAACCGCATAACCCAACCCTCTTTCCGGAATAATCAACACCGGAGCGGTGGTCAATCTAACTTTCAGCTCTTGGAACGACTTTTCACAAGTCTCACTCCACACAAACTTGACTCCCTTCCTAGTCAGTCTAGTCAATGGTGACGCTAACCTGGAGAAATCTTTCACAAACCGACGGTAATACCCAGCTAATCCCAGAAAACTGCGGATCTCAAACACACTCTTAGGCTGTGCCCAATCTTGCACTGCCTCAACCTTGGATGTATCAACAGACACCCCTTCCCCGGATACCACGTGGCCTAAGAATTTGACTTCCCCCAGCCAGAACTCACACTTCCAAACTTGGCATACAGCCTATGGGCTCTAAGTAACTCAAGCACCACTCTCAAGTGTGCCTCGTGCTCCTCCTCAGAAGACGAATAGATAAGAATGTCGTCCACGAAGACGACCACAAATCGGTCTAAGAACTCCCGGAAAATCCGGTTCATCAAGTCCATAAAGACTGCCGGTGCATTGGTAAGCCCAAATGGCATCACCAGAAACTCGTAATGGCCATACCGCGTACGGAATGCTGTTTTCGGAATATCCTCATCCCTGATCCTCAACTGGTGGTAACCCGATCTCAAGTCTATCTTAGAGAAACAACGGGAACCCTTTAACTGGTCAAACAAATCATCTATACGGGGCATAGGATACTTATTCTTAACCGTAGCCCGATTCAACTTCCGGTAGTCTATACACAGTCTCAAGGCACCATCTTTCTTTTTAACAAAGAGGGCCGGTGCTCCCCACGGCGAAACACTAGGGCGAACAAAACCCTTATCTAGCAATTCCTGGAGCTGAACTTTCAACTCAACCAACTCTGCCGGAGCAAAACGGTAAGGTGCCATAGAAATCGGCGCCGTACCAGGCACTAAATCAATAGAGAACTCTATCTCTCGGTGAGGTGGCAAACTAACAAGATCTTCGGGAAAGACATCCGAATACTCACAAACCACCCTTGGCAACACACTCTGAGTCTCAACACACTCGCTACTCTCAAGGCTAGCATGTAAACCACTAAGCTCACTTCGCCCTCGCGAATCATACCCCGGTGGCAAAACACTACCAACCCGGTCTCCCAAGAAATGGAACCACTCCCCGCTCAAGGTACATAACGTGACCCTCTGGCGGTAGCAATCAATAACAGCCCGGTATGACGATAACCAGTCCATACCCAAAATAACATCAAAACCCTTCATGGGCATGACAACAAACGGAAAAGGAAGCCTATAGTCGGCGACCTCTATATCACATCCTCTAACACCCTGTTTCAGGATCAACTCACCACCCAAAGGCGATACCACACAAATAGGAGATGCTAACTGTGCTAACTCCAATTCCAAAACAGATGCAAATGCAGCAGATACAAAAGAATGAGATGCACCCGTGTCTATCAACACATTAGCAACCGAGTTGCAAAACAGAAAAGTACCTCTCACTACTGATGGAGCCGGTACTAAATCCTGCGCGGTAACAGCATACACGCGCCCCGTAGGCCCCTGGTCTACCTGCTCACCTCTCGGAGCAAAAGACTGCTGCACAGACTGGGATGACGAAACTCCCGGATTGGCCCTCGAGGCCTGCACAGACTGAGCTGGCTGAAAACCCTGCGTCTGCCTAGAACCAGACGCTCCCGAAGTGGCACTCAACTGTGGGCAAAACCTTTTCAGGTGCCCAGGTTGTCCACACTGATAACAAGTCAAGAGCTGCCCCCTGCCCAAACTCTGACTCTGCGGTCTAGCTGAAGAAGAAGCAGCTTTCTGACCTCCACCCTTCTGCGGGCAAACAGAAACCTTGTGACCCAGCTGGCCACACTTGTAACAGGTAAAATCCCCCTGACCACCTCTCCCGGAGCCTGCACTCGGCACTGGGAAGGTCGATCTAGCAACACCACCCTGCAACTGCTGAGGGTTAGAACCCCTCTGCCTCCTGCTATCACCCTGACTATCCTGGCTCCTCTTGGAGCCTCTCTGGCCCTCATCCTCCTCCTGCATCATAAGCTCCATATGAGCTGCAGCATCCACTAGGTGTCTATACTCTCGAATATAAGACCCACCAATTCTCAACTTGAGGCCCCGCCTCAACTTCCGCTCAAACTCATAGCAACGGCGTTCCTCAGACGCCACCAGTTCAGGTGCAAACCTAGACAGACTGGTAAAAGTAGCCTCAAACTCGGCCACTGACAAGCCCTGCTGATTAAGCCGGCTAAACTGATCCCTCAACTTCTCCCTAGCTACTGCAGACAAAAACCTCTCCTGAAAAGCATTTATAAACGCCTCCCAAGTACCACCAACACGAGCTTTCTCGTACTTCCACCATTGACCCGCATCTCCCTTCAGCTGGAAGGATGCCAAGGTCACTTTCAGTGCTCCGTCCTCGATGCCAAGCATCTCAAACGTCTTCGTTGTCTGTTCGAGCCATTCATCTGCCTTAAGCGGCTCTTTAGGATCCCCGATAAACTCGTCCGGATTACACCGGAAGAACTCCCTCTTCAAGAAGGAAGGCCCTGCCTCAACTGCCTGATTCTCAGCTCTAAGAATACCCAAAGCTCCTGCTATCTCTCTGGCCAAGGCACCCATAGCCTGCTGACCCACTGGTTCGGCCACATTGGCCTGACCAACTCCCTCCTGCACTGCCGGAATCTCACCCTGTAACGGTGCTTCCTGCCTCGCAGGTCTACCACGCCTAGCACCTCTTCCTCGTCCTGACATCCTAATAAAGGTAACACAGAACGTTAGCACATTCATAGGTGTGCCGAAACTAAACACTCACGTCCTAATGCATGGACAAGTGTAATTCACTCCACATAAGCACATAAACACATAAGCACTTACGAATTTCATTTCCGGATAATGATAGTCCCAAGACGTTACTAGAGTTCCGGTTAGAAACAGCATTGATCAAGTGCTTTTCCAACAAGACTTCCAGAAACTCAAGGATCCAATCAACATCCCAGAAATTAAATCCCATACCCACATAGTCACATAAACATGTTATCACTTAAGCACATAGCATATGATACCACATCTATACCACATCTAAGTCTCTATCAAGCGAGACAAACCCATTGTGATCCTAATCACTTCCCACGTACCCAAAGTATTCAAACCCGGTACGCTCTGATACCAAGTTGTAACGCCCTCAAAATAATAACAATAAACCCATCTAGTAAGACATACATTTACATATAAACTAACCACATTCTTTCATTCATTAGAGTTCCGTTACATAAGTATTACATGTTAACCTCATAACAAAATGCCCTACGGGCTTACAGCTTTCCAAGTTAACACTTGGATTCAACAAAGAGTTCTAACTCGTTTACACATTAAGCCCTTGGCTTGAAATTACATGTAATACATCAAAAGTACAACAACAAGACTATGCCCGCCACTAGCCTCCCAGCTATGTCCTTGGAGGTGGCATGCTTCCTGCACCTGAAAATGATGTTTTAGACGCTGCTGTCCGCTGATATAAAACACGCTCGCTCGAGCGAAGGATTGGTCGCTCGAGCGACCAGACACAGAAAACTCTCGCTCGAGCCAAGAAGTTCTCGATCGAGCGAAGAAAAACCCAGACCGCTCGAGCCACGAAAAGCTCGCTCGAGCCAGAAACTACAACTCTCAGGTCCAGAACCGGGGCAACACTACTCTCGCTCGAGCGACAAACTCCTCGCTCGAGCGAAGGACCAAAAATCTGGGCAGCAACACTAGGCTCCCAAGCACAACCAACCTGTAACAAACCTGCCCAACACATCCCATAACCCAATATGCAAAGTAAAGAGGATGCAAACTAGAAAATAAACAACTACCAACATTCACGGACACATGTCCGGATCACTGTACAACGAGGGTAAACCCGGGATCGCTATAGCATTAGTCGCAGAAAATGTACCTTCACCGACAAATTTTTTTAGTCGCCAAATCTCAATCAATGTATTAGTTGCTAAAAGTACTAATTTGGCGACTAATTTTTTTTGGTTGCTGAAAATAAGTTTTTGGCGACCAAATTTTTGGTCGCCAAAAAATATGTGACCTTCCGTGACCAAATTTGTAGTTGGTCGGCAAAAGCATACTACTTTCTGCGACCAACTCATTTTTTGGTCGCCAAAATATAACCTTCTGCGACCAATAATATTTGGTCGCCAAAAATAATGATCATTCACGACTAATTAATAGTTGGTCGCCAAATGTCATTTTTTTGTGATAAAAATTTTTTTGGTCGGCAAAAGTGTAAATTCTTGTACTAATTGATGAAGACATGATGTTGTGAATCAGTAAATAATAATCAATCGCAAGATAGATGCAATTTGCTTTATCTATCTTCATAGATTGACTGATATAATACATTTTTTTTTTTGGGTATTTTCTTTTAGGAATTGGAGAACTGTAGGGTGTTGTCTGGGAACGAGTTCCTTCTCGATAATTCGAATAGTTTCTTTTGTCAGGCACATTGTGTATATAATCCAAAAAAAAAAGAAAAAAGACAAAATACGATAATTGTAACTTATTCAATTTATGGTGTTTGTCACTAAAAAAATAGATAAGTGTTTTTTGTTTTTTTAAACAACTAACATATTATCTGTGCTATGCACGAGATTTTATGATTTAAAATGAGTCATTGTTGAAAAATTTAAGTCGTCATTTTTATCAAATGATTCTACATATGGCTATCTTATTCATTGATTTATAAACTTGTCAATTATCCCTTTCTAAAAGGAGGATGATACTATTTCCCTCAATAATCCTTATCAAGTCTACATCATTCACTAACTATGCTCTGTCCAATTTTCATCTCCGCTATTTTGACCATGTCGACTCTTATTTGAAGGACCTCTGCTATGCGACTGCCACTACTTTTAACTTCTCTTCCTTATCTTTCTCCCAAGTTGACTTCTATTTCTACTCCCACTCGCAATCTCTCTTCTCGAATCTAGCGTTGTCTCCATCCTTCATCCCATTATTTGGCCATTAAAATTCGAATTAACCATTAATTGATAATAGATTGGTTGAGTTGGCATAGATTTTCAAATAAATTTGAACTTGACTCGTATAAAATAATGAATAATTTTGTATAATAAATAAAAAATGAACCAAAAAAAAATGCCTCTTAATTTTAGAAAATTTTGTAGTGCTTTTTATGATTATTGCTCTTCTTCTTTTATTTTTTTTATTTTTTTCTATAACATCATAATAATGAAATTAGTTGCTGATCTTATTTATTTTAAAATGAATTAAATTTTAACCATTTTTATTAACCATCATTTCTCTAATTTTCATCTCTGCTCTTTTGACCACATTGACTCTTATTTAAAGCACGTCTACTATGCAACCATCACTACTTTTAACTTCCCTTCCTTACCTTTCCCTCTAGTCGATTTCTACTCCCACCAAAGCAATCTCTTGTCTCCACCGTTCATCCCATTGGTTGGTTATTAAAATTCTGATCAACCATTAATTGATATAGATTGGTTGAGTTGGTATAAATTCTCAAATAAATTCGAACTTGACTTGTATAAATTAATGAATAGTTTTATATGCGTTGTATATATAAATACTAATAAATAAAAATATGAACAAAAAATGCCTTGTAATTTTAGGAATTTTTGTAGTACTTTTTATGATTATTGTTCTTCTTTTTTTTTAATATTTTTTTTATCTATAAAATCACAATAATGAAATTAGTTACTGATCTTATTTATTGTAGAATGAATTAAATTTGGGAGTTTTTAAATCCACTCTCTAAGAATCTTATTCCATCAACCCCATAGTGTTTTCTACTATTCCATTAGGTCCTATTTCATATTAGAAGACCAAAACACCATTCCCCTCTTCCCCTCTCTTTTTGAATCAAATAACCATCTCTCTATCCCCCTCTCTTTTTGCAGAAAATCACGCAAAGTATCTCCACCCTTCCAAAAACCCAAAATCGTATTCCATATTGTCTCACACCCATACGCCTCTCATTATCCCATCGTCGCAATGTCTCATCGTCGGTTTCGTCATCCCTCCGCCTTCTGTCTTCGAAAACATGGAAATCACCATTGCTGAACATCCTGGAGTTCCATCTTCGTCAAAATCACCATCAACGACCATTTATGACAACCCAACCGTCGATATGGGCAAAAAGCGTAAGTAATCTCACCAATCTTGTATGTTAACCCTAAAGCTCTTGTTCAAATTACAACATTGTGAACTTCCAATATCCCCTATTTCTATTCATACAATGTGTGAAACTTCATATTGTTATTGTTCATGCCCTAATCGTGAATGTGAACCCCTCAATCCCAATCCCCAAGTATATCAGCCCAACAATTTTCAATTTCATGTGAATGTTCACATCTTTCAACAACAACAACAATAATATCCTAAACAATTTGATTGGCCCAACATCTTTCAATCCATTTGAATGTTCATAGATTTCAACATAACATAATGGGCACTGTAACGTTTTTGGGTGAAAAAACCCATATAATTGGGGATTGGGATTGAGGGGTTCAGATTAACGATTAGGGCATGAACAATAACAATATGAAGTTTCACATATTGTATGAATAGGAACAGGGGATATTTGTGAAATTTCACAATGCTGTTTGTTGAAGAAGAGATTTAGGATTTACATACAAGAATGATGAGATTACTTACGTTTTTTGCCTATTTCGACAGTTGCATTGTTACAAATGGCCGTCGATGGTGATTTTGACGAAGATGGAACTTACTGATGTGTTAACAATGGTGATTTCCACGATTTCGGTGACCCACGATGTAGGAATGGCGAAGAAGATGATGAGACAATGCAACGATGGGACAATGAGAGTCTTTTGGGTGTTAAGACGATATGGAATACAGTTTTGGATTTTTGGAATAGTGGAGATACTGTGTGGGATTTTCTGCAAGAAGAGAGGGGGAGAGAGAGACGGTTATTGATTCAAAGGGTGGGCACGTGTTTGTTTGAGGGTTATTCAATCTTTTAGTATGAAATGGGACCTAATGGAATATTACAAAACACCATGAGTTTGATGGAATAGGACTCTTAGATAGTGGATTTATTTAAAAAGCCCCCTTATTTAAAACTCTCTTATGGCGCACCTATTATGTAATAATATCTTTCCGAATTTTGTAATATACGGTAGTGTTCTTAAATTGTTATTAAAAGAGAAATATAATGCTATGCAAAAGAAATGTTACGAACTAATAATTTTTTATAGTATTTTCTATAAAACGCTATCAATATCTCCTATTTTATAGCACTTTTAAAAAAATGTTATAAAATATACTTTTTGTTGTAGTGACAACCAACACTTAAGACACCAATTCCCCTAAAAAGAATCTTCTATACCTCACATTTCCATTTTCATTCCAAAAATAAATCAAAAAATTAGAAAAATAAATCACAAAAGGACAATCACTTCAACTCAAATGGTACCAAATCAAATAAATATAACTTTCCAAAACAAAAATGACTAATTGGTTCATAAGAAAACTCTTAGAACTTATTTGATATGACATACCAAAATAGGTAAATTTTACTTGTTCATAACATATTTCTGATTTGATATGACATCCCAAAATGGATCAATTTTCCTTATTTATAATGTATTTTTAATTTTATATGAGATTTCAAAATACGTAAATTTTCCCCGTTCATAATTTATTTTTATTTTAAAAAATGCTATGCACAATAACAAAGAATAATATTGTCTAGAAGAACCCTACTATCATTGGTACATCATTTTACAAACAACAATCATATATAAAACTCATCATTCCTCTCTCAGCTTTCATTGCAAGAACTCTGAACCATTTTAAAAAACAAGCTCCAAAAATGGCTATTAAACTTGAGAATGAGCATGCGCTAACATGGTTAAAGCGTTTACGTTCAATACTGTTGATTCTCGATCGAAACATAACAAACATCATGCTTGGTTTTTGGTTGGTTCAAAAAAGCTTGATTGCGGTGAAGAAAGTGCTCAGTATTCCTATATTGTTGGTGGTTAGAGCGTGTTTATCGGCGACATACAATAAATGCACGTCGTAGTTTCTCATTTTTACGACTTGCTTTTTTTGCACGTCATAAATACTTTTCCAACCACGGCGTGTCTATTGTGTAGACCGTGAATGGTAGTAACGATGATTTTTTTACGGTTTGCAATGCACGCCGTAACTAACAAAACTTTCTACGACGTGCATATGACATGCCAATAATACATTAATTATACATGACGCACTTTTCATGGCACACACAACACCCGCCATTAAAAGTATTGCCTTTTTACGACCCTCCTACAAAAATAGTTAAAGATCACACTTTGATAAATAAAAATATCTCACTTTTATTAGAAGTGTGATAAAAAAAATTAAATTAATATTTTAATCACACTTAATTTTATTAAATATGATAATATTTATTTTTTATATCACTTTTTAATTAAGTATAATTATATATATATATATATATTTTAATCTCCCATTCTAAATAAGTGTGATTATATATAATTTTTTTAACCATACCTTCTAAATAAATAAGTATGATCAATATATCTATATCTATATAATATATATAAAGCATGGATCTAAAAGTGAACCGCCCTCTATCTTCCTCAGAGAACCCTCATCCTCTCTTCTCTGCCTAATGGTGATCTCGCTTCTCCTCTGCTTTGTCTCTCCTCTCTCTGTTTTCATCTCCGCAAAAAATCATCAAACCCTCTCTCTCTCCATCCGGCCCCAAATCCAAACCAAAATCTACATAACAACAAGTGAGAAGGAGAAGATCAACCAACAAAATACACAGAGAGAGCTCTGAATCAGAAGAGAAGAACGAAGAGAGAGAAGTAACGATGGAGAGAGAGAGGAGATGGAAGAGACGAACACACACGAAGAAGAATGCTTCCTCCTTTAACCAGGTTTGGAGATTCAAACTAGGGTTTTGATTGAGGAACTCCAAAATTATCTAAAATTAGAGAACCCTAAGGGAACTCAATTTTTTCAATTAATTTTGAAAGCATGTGATTGTATTGTTTTAGGTTGTAAATTTTTTTTTTTTTTAAAAAAAAAAAAGCCTTCTTGAATTTGAGTTTCTTCAATTTTAATTGCTTATTGTGAAATTAGGTTTTTCAATTGGTTGAACACTATATTTTTTATTTTTTTTAAATTTGTTAATCTAAAACAATTGATGTTTTGTTACGAAAATTAGGATCCTTAACTTAGTTGTCATTGTATATAAAAAAAAATTAATTTCTTGAATCTAAAATTAGAGAACCATTAAGTGAACTCTAGGTTCTTGAATTAATTTTGAAAGCATGTGATTATATAAAAATTAGTTTCTTCAATTATTGTTTTTTTAAAAAAAAAACTTTACTCATTTTAATTTGCAGTGAGTTGAAAAATTAGCTTGAATGATTAATGCATGTCAGTTGAAAATTTTGCTTCAATATGCAAGTACGTAATTTATTTGCTATCAATTTTCTTCACAAACCTATCTCTCAAATGGCAAGAATCTTATGCAAACTGTTTCCTATGAATGTTGTGCATATGTTGAGTAGTCTTCTAAATTGACAATCTGACAGTAACACAGTGAGACAATCTGACTAAAGAGGCCAACAACAAATCTTAAAAAATGCATCACATTCTTTACTCATTATAGACAAAACATCAAACTCCACAACAATGTATTACAACTAAGAACAAAGATCAATCAACAACAACATAGCAGTAAGTAGGAGAGACCATAGCCACACCCAGCAAAACTGCAGCCACAAGCCTCAAAAGACTTGATCAGCAACATTGCTTCATCACATCAAAAAAACATTCACCACCTCAGTAAACTCCTACACCATACTCCCTGTCAAAAATTGTGCCGGAAATGTTTCATTTACTTTGCAAGCATCTATTCATGTTACTAATTGCATAAGCATAGCCTTTAGTTTGAAGCATTCAAATACTTTATATACCTTATAGTTTGTTGTATCACTCCTATAATTAGTCATTTTTAAAGACCCTTTGTTTCTTGTTTCTAGATTCCATCAAATGGCTTTCAAGTTGCCTCCAAGCTCCAGATTCTAGATCTAAGTGGTAATGTAGGTTGTTTACGAGAACATCCAGCATTTTCTAGTCTACATCTGTTGCAAGAGCTTTATCTGAGGTCTGTCATAAAGAAATAATGCTTGTGTCGGTGAATTTGATATCCTCTTCAGTTCCTATACTATTCGTCTCACACTTCTTATTTGGTGAAAGTCCAATTTTAATTTATTGAGAATTTCCAAAGATGTGTGACCTCTCACTCACCTAACTATTTATGTACTTTTGCTGCTTTCAGTAATACGTGTTTGCTTTATTGTCACAGAATAAATTTTTTTAAGGACACACCGGTCCATGTTTGCAAACTGTGTTTGATTTCCTCTAATTTGTTTTAATATCATTGAAAGTAGCTGATCATTGTGAATCATATGCCACTGCCAATATTTTTCATATATTACAAAAAAAAGTAATTCATTAGGGCTCTAATTTTTAAAGCTATAACTAGTAAATAATTTCTTTAAAAATTTATCTTGGATATGCATACAAAAACCCGGGTGATGATACTGAATTTATTTACTTTTTGCAGTTGTTGCCTTTGATGTTTGTCACACTTTTTTTTTTCTTTTCTTTTCTTTTTTTCTCAAAAGAAGGCATGTCTAATCTTGGATTCGAAGTCGCAAGGCTGAATACATACACAACGGTAAATATTCTAAGTTCAATCACATTGGTGCATTCCGGTTCTGGATAGTCCATTTTTCCCCTTGTTAACACTAAAATTTCAATCACTCCTTTTGGCTTGCTAGTTTCATGTGTCTAAATTTCTATTGACCTCTTAATTTAATTTTGTGCATATTCTCTATGTGTACCTACTATTGAAAGGAAAAAGCTTTCTTTATCTAGATTTTAATTTTTTTTTTGAGAGTACTATTGAATTGTGATGACTAGGATTGCTTGTAAATTGTAATTCCTCGTGCTTTTTAAGCTTTTTCCATTTTCTTTCTCCATTGTACTTGAGAGAGAGAAGTTCCCAATATGTCTGCATTTTTTAGTGTTAGCTTTATGTACCTCTTTAAATTGGTCAATTCCATACATACCTCTGTAAATTGGTCACTCAGTGAAGAGCAATTTTACACAAGCAACTCGATAAATTAATTTAATTTGGGCATTGAGCTGATGGATGATTTTAGTGAGGTGTGTATTAATAATTTTGTGAAAATTTTTAATTGGTAAGGGAATATAGACTCAATCTTCTATTTCCATACTCAAAATTGGCATTACCTAGAAAAGCTTATGCCAATTCTATGCAGTACTAAGTTGCTGCTCATTCTCAGAAGGTATAACTTCATCTAGCTTTTAGTGGAATTGGTTATTCAACAATTGCTAATTTTTTCTTTTTATAGGAGACAGAGACTTTTTTTATTTTTTATTTTTATAAATAGAAACAAAGATGGCATTAGCTCTTGTATATGGTTAGCATCCCCTTTCAATGCTTTTTTCAATAAGTTTTTACTTATAACAAAAAAAGAAATTGATATGTCATTAACTCTAAACTTTATTTGGTGCTGATGGTGGCCAATTGAGTTATATCTGGGAACCCCTGATTCCTATTGTCTTCTTCCAGGTTCCTGTTCGTCATGTAGACCAAATAGTTCTCATGCAAGCTCTTTGTGCTCTTGTTGTTACTGTAGCATCGCCTTCTGCTGTTCAGTAAACCCATCGATCAAACTTTTTTTCTTGGCTATGTAGGGTTTGAGCATATTATTTTCTAGCTCATATCCTTGCTTTGAAGTGGAAGTAGAATAATCTTTGACAGTGATTGCAGGAAGTAGCTGCTCATAGACTTATGCCTATGCTTTCATGCTTGACATCTAGAGCTTTTACCATTTTGCTGAGCAATGATAACTAACAATAATAATCAATGCAACTCTAATCTTTTAGAGAAAAATGGGAATAAAAGGCTTATTTGATTTGCCATATTTGTCAATATAATATGCTTGACTAGAAAATGTTTTCTGTGTAGAACGTTTTACATGAAAACAATGTTTTTCCTTACTTCTTTTTTGGTGTTTGGTAGAAGTTTTGAAAACAATTTTCCTGCACCAAGACACTATGTGGTAGACATATATGCATTGTGTATATCTCATACAGAGAGCCTAGTTTATTTGCACATAATAGTCGGGAACTTATGTTGGGGCAAAAATAGGCTTTATGTAGTTCTACACTAAGGTTTCTATAGATGGGGAGATTTAGGTTTGCACCCTTGCAGGTATGGAAAAAATTGGCTTTTTGCACCTGTGTGTTTACATATGCACTTGAATTTTTTCTTTTTTTGTTCTTCGTGTTTGCCTTTTAAAATTATAAATGAAAAATGAAAAAACTTTTGCCATTCATGATTAGCTCTTGTTAGTTACTTATTTTGTCCAATACTCTTTTATAAGACATCTTCTGAGCAACCCAGCACCTGAAAATACTAAAAATTTGCGCCAGATAATGCTTTGTTATAGACAAATTGCGCACCAAAGATTGTTATTGTATATTCCTAATTCACAAGTTCAAAACTCTTAGATCAATTGTTAAACAATCTCACATCTCATTAACTGTCCTAACATCATACATATAGACTCTAATTTGACTTGGACTCTTTATTTTGGAACTTACAATAATAATGGATAAAACTTATACAATCTTAAACCTCATACATAGAGATCCTTTAACATAATCATGCAAGTCCCAAGTAGGTGATGCATTGAAGTAGATTAATTCTACCTCTTCCTCTTTTTAAATTTAATTTTTCTCTTGAGCTTTTTAGGGCCTGGATTTAGTAGCAAACTATATTTTCCTGTACAAATTTAATGGTTTGTTTGAAGATTCCTACTCATTTCCCTCTAGAAACATTGTAACAAAAGAGGTAACTTCATTTGAGGTATGAAAAAAGGGTTTTGCTTTATGTGGATTTTATTTGCATATACGTTGAGACTGTTGAGATCTTGAATTTTTGCTAATTTTCATTATGATATTGCTTTTATGGGGCCATTGAACTATCTTATTAATTTTGGAAATGTTTTGTTGATGTTTTAAAATTTCTTGATCATTTCTTAATACCTTAAGAAATATTTTTGTCCTTGAGTCGTTGGTTTTTGTACTTATGTGAAGTTTCTTTTGTCATACAGACAAGAAATGTAACAGGGTTAGTTCCTCCAGCTATTGTCGCGGGTTTAGGTGCCTTAACACATACATTTGGCACCCTCATCCCTGCGATAGGAGCAAGTGGATTTGCTACAGCTGCAGCTACAACTGCTATAGGAACTGTTGTTAGTAGTTTTAGATAATCTCTTAATAGTTGTCGATATGTTTAGAAAGTTAGATATGCATAGTTTTCGATGGTTTAAACTTTTTGTACAATTTAGAACTTAAGGATATAGTTTTCGAATGTTTGGAATGTATAGACAATTGTTGAATGTTTATAATTTATAGATATAGTTTCTTTTTGATGTTTCAAACAATATTTTGGTGGTTGATTGATGTTTTGTGATGCTTGTTTGTAATATTTGTTAAACTGTACAAAATTGGTCAAATAGAACCTGCTGAATCTGGAAAAAAAAATTGCATATTTTACGGCAGCCATAATAAGTCGTATTACATATTTTACGGCGCACAATCAGCGTCGTTATTTGTCTCACCAATTAACGGTGTGCAAAAGTAGTCATAGAAAAAGTAACAACGATGCACAAAATCTGCTATTAAATAGTTTTAACAGCATACTGTAGCATGTCATAGAAAAAGTAATAATGACGCACAAAATTTGCCGTTAAATAGTTTTTAACGGCGTACTAAGCATGTCGTTGAAAATAAATGACTTTCCATGACTGGTCATAATATGACGCGAGCTGCACGTCATAGAAGGGTTTTTACGACGTGCATTGCGCACCGTAAAAACCCTTTCTTGTTATAGTGCTTATTTAAAATTCTCTTATGGCGCACCTATTATGTAATAATATCTTTCCGAATTTTGTAATATACGGTAGTGTTCTTAAATTGCTATTAAAAGAGTAATATAATGCTATGAAAAAGAAATGTTATGAACTAATAATTTTTTATAGCATTTTCTATAAAATGCTATCAATATCTCCTATTTTATAGCACTTTTAAAAAAATGTTACAAAATATACTTTTTGTGGTAGCGACAACCAACACTTCAGACACCAATTCCCCTAAAAAGAATCTTCTACACCTCACATTTCCATTTTCATTCCAAAAATAAATCAAAAAATTAGAAAAATGAATCACAAAAGGACATTCACTTCAACTCAAATGGTACCAAATCAAATAAATATTACTTTCCACAACAAAAATAACTAATTGGTTCATAAGAAAACTCTTAGAACTTATTTGATATGACATACCAAAATGGGTAAATTTTATTTGTTCATAACATATTTTTGATTTGATATAACATTCCAAAATGGATCGATTTTTCTTATTTATAATGTATTTTTAATTTTATATGACATTCCAAATACGTAAATTTTACTCGTTCATAATGCATTTTTTGTTTAAAAAATACACCATGTTCAATAACAAAGAATAATATTGTCTAGAAGAACCCAACTATCATTGGTACATCATTTCACAAACAACAACCTTACACAAAACGCATCATTCCTCTCTCTGCTTTCATTGCAACAACTCTGAACCATTTTCAAAAACAATCTCTGAAAATAGCTATTAAACTTGAGAATGAGCATGAGCTAACATGGTTAAAGCGTTTACGTTCACTACAGTCAACTCTTAATCGAAACATAACAAACATCATGCTTGGTTTTTGGTTGGTTCAGAAAAGCTTGATTGCGATGAAGAAAGTGCTCAGTATTCCTATATTGTTCGTGGTCAGAGCGTGTTTATCAACGGCATACAATAAATGCACGTCATAGTTTCTCACTTTTACGACTTGCTTTTTTTGCACGTCGTAAATATTTTTCCAACCACGGCGTGTCTATTGCGTAGGCCGTGAATGGTAGTAACGATGATTTTTTTGCGGCTTGCAATGCGCACTGTAAATACCAAAAATTTCTACGACGTGCACATGTTGTGCCGTTAATACATTAATTATACATGACGCACATACGTCAGCCATGAAAAGTGAATACTTTTCACGGTGCACACAATGCTCGCCGTTAAAAGTATTGCACTTCTTACGAATTACACATCGCCTGCCATTAAAAGTATTGCCTTTTTACAACCCTCCTACAAAAATATTTAAAGATCACACTTTGATAAATAAAAATATCTCACTTTTATTAGAAATGTGATAAAAAAAATTAAATTGATATTTTAATCACACTTAATTTGATTGAGT
This sequence comes from Camellia sinensis, assembly GCF_055761805.1. Lineage (NCBI taxonomy): Eukaryota > Viridiplantae > Streptophyta > Magnoliopsida > Ericales > Theaceae > Camellia > Camellia sinensis. The sequence goes on from NC_138963.1 coordinate 151,620,969, forward strand.
GTGATAATATTTATTTTTTATGTCACCTTTTAATTAAGTGTGGTTATATATATATATATATATATATATATTTTTTAATCTCACCTTCTAAATAAGTGTTATTATATATAATTTTTTTAATCACACCTTCTAAATAAATAAGTGTGATCAATATATCTATATCTATACAATATATATAAAGCATGGATCTAAAGTGAACCCTCCCCTATCTACCTCAGAGAGCCCTCTTTCTCTCTTCTCTGCCTAATGGTGATCTCGTTTCTCCTCCGCTTTGTATCTGCTCTATCTGTTTTCATCTCCGCAAAAACTCTTCAAACCCCCTCTCTCTTTCTCTCTCTCTCTCTCTCTCTCTCTCTCTCTCTCTATCTCTCTCCATCAGACCCCAAATCCCCATCCCAAATCCAAACCGAAATCGACATAACAATGTGTGAGAAGGAAAAAATCAACTAACAAAATACGCAGAGAGAGAAAGAGCTCTGACTCAGAAGAGAAGAACGAAGTCAAAGAAGTAACGACGGAGAGAGAGAGAGGAGATTGAAGAGACGAACACAAACCAAGAAGAATGCTTTCTCCCTTCAACCAGGTTTGGAGATTCAAACTGTGATTTTGATTTGGGAATTTCCACTGAAAAATTAGGGTTTTGATTGAGGAACTTGAAAATTATCTAAAATTAGAGAACCCTAAGGAAACTCTAATTTTTTCAATTAATTTTGAAAGCATGTGAATGTATTGTTTTAGGTTGTGATATTTTTTTTTAAAAAAAAAATTAAAGAAAAAAACTTCTTGAATGCGAGTTGGGAAAATATCTTCAATGTCAATTGCTTATTATGAAATTGGGTTCTTTAGGGACGTGACACTACGGAGCTAGTTTTCAATGCTCACCATCATCATCAGAGTTTCAATGTGTGTGGAGTGCTAGGTACCATCTGTGTGGTGATAGCGTCTACCACACTAACATTTAAGAATTTGGACACATACTTTTAGAGATGTATGGCGGATGGCTTTCATCTCATTGAAAAAATTATCAGAGCGGCCATCGTGCTTGCAATGGTTGCTGTCAGTCAGGTTTACTTCCTCGAAGTCAGTAATTCATCTATGATGGTGTTGATCGTTTGGTACTTGTTGAGCTTTTCTTTGCTACTGGTTTGCTACATCATTTTACAAACAACAACTTTATACAAAACGCATAATTCCTCACTTAACTTTCATTGCAAAAACTCTGAACCATTTTCAAAAACAAGCTCCGAAAATGGCTATTAAACTTGAGAATGAGCATGATCTAACATGGTTAAAGCGTTTATGCTCAATACTGTCGATTCTCGATCGAAACATAGTAAACATCATGCTTGGTTTTGGGTTGGTTCGGAAAAAATTGATTGCGGTGAAGAAAGTGTTCAGTATTCCTATATTGTTGGTCAGAGCGAGTTTATTGGCGGCATGCAATAAATGTACGTCATAGTTTCTCACTTTTACGACTTGCTTTTTTGCTGGTCGTAAATACTTTTCCAACCACAGCGTGTCTATTGTGTAGGCTGTGAATGGTAGTAACGATGATTTTTCTATGACGTGCAATGCACGCCGTAAATAATAAAACTTTCTACAACGTGCATATGTCGTGCCGTTAATACATTAATCATACATGACGCACATACACTAGCCGTGAAAAGTGAATACTTTTCACGGTGCACACAACGCCCACCGTTAAAAGTATAGCAGTTTTTACGACGTACACATCGTCTGCCGTAAAAAGTATTGCCATTTTACGACCCTCCTACAAAAATAGTTAAAGAACGCACTTTGATAAATAAAAATATCTCACTTTTATTAGAAGTGTGATAAAAAAATTAAATTGATATTTTAATCACACATAATTTGATTGAGTGTGATTAAATTTATTTTTTATGTCACTTTTTAATTAAGTGTGATTATATATATATATATATATATATTTTAATCTCACCTTCTAAATTAGTGTGATTATATATAATTTTTTTAATCACACCTTCTAAATAAATAAGTGTGATCAATATATCTATATCTATACAATATATATAAAGCATGGATCTAAAGTGAACCCTCCTCTGTCTGCCTCAGAGAGCCCTCCTCCTCTTTTCTCTGCCTAATGGTGAACTCGCTTCTCCTCCGCCTTGTCCCTGCTCTCTCTGTTTTCATCTCCGCAAAAACTCTTCATACCCTCTCTCTCTCTCTCGCTCTCCATCAGACCCGAAATCCCAATCCCAAATCCAAACTGAAATCGACATAACAACGTATGAGAAGGAGAAGATCAACTAACAAAATACGCAGAGAGAGAAGAGCTCTGACTCAGAAGAGAAGAACGAAGGCAGAGAAGTAACGACAGAGAGAGAGAGAGAGGAGAATAAAGTGATGAACACACACCAAGAAGAAAATTTCCTCCCTTCAACCAGGTCTGAAGATTCAAACTAGGGTTTTGATTTGGGCATTTCCACTGAAAAATTAGGATTTTGATTAAGGAACTCCAAAATTATCTAAAATTAGAGAACCCTAAGGGAACTCCAATTTTTTCAATTAATTTTGAAAGCATGTGATTGTATTGTTTTAGGTTGTGATATATATATATATATATAATTTCTTTTTAAAAAAAATCAAAGAAAAAAACTTCTTGAATGTGAGTTGGGAAAAATATTTTCAATACAGAGCTACTTTTCAATCCTCACCATCATCATTAGAGTTTCATTGTGTGTGGAGTGCTAGGTACCATCTGTGCGGTGATAGCGTCGACCTCACTAACATTTAGGAATTTGGACACAAACATTTAGAGATGTATGGCGGATGGATTTCATCTCACTGAAAAAATTATCGAAATGGCCATCGTGTTTGCAATGGTAGTTGTGGGTCAGGTTTACTTCCTCGAAGTCAGTAATTCATCTGTCATGGTGTTGATCGTTTGCTACTTGTTGAGCTTCTCTTTGTTACTTGTTCGCTACATCATTTTACAAACAACAACCTTATATAAAACGTATCATTCCTTTTAGCTTTCATTGCAACAACTCTGAACCATTTTCAAAAACAAGCTCCAAAAATGGCTATTAAACTTGAGAATAAGAATGAGCTAACATGGCTAAAGCATTTATGTTCAATATTGTCGATTCTCGATAGAAACATAGCAACCATCATGCTTGGTTTTTGGTTGGTTCAGAAAAGCTTGATTGCGGTGAAGAATTTGCTCAGTATTCCTTCATTGTTCGTGGTCAGAGCGTGTTTATCGGCTGCATACAATAAATGCACGTTGTAGTTTCTCACTTTTACGACTTGCTTTTTTTGCACGTCGTAAATACTTTTCCAACCACGACATGTCTATTGTGTAGGCCGTGAATGGTAGAAACGATAATTTTTTTACGGCTTGCAATGCATGCTCATAAATAATAAAACTTCCTACGATGTGCATATGCCATGCCATTAATACATTATTTATACATGACTCACATATGCCAGCCGTGAAAAGTGAATACTTTTCACAGTGCACACAACGGCCGCTGTTAAAAGTATTGCACTTTTTACGACGTACACATGCCTGTCATTAAAAGTATTGTCTTTTGTGACCCATCTACAAAAATAGTTAAAGATCACGCTTTGATAAATAGAAATATCTCAATTTTGTTAGAAGTGTGATAAAAAAGAATTAAATTGATATTTTAATCACACTTAATTTGATTGAGGGTGATAATATTTATTTTTTATGTCACTTTTTTATTAAGTGTGATTATATACATATATATATTTTTTTAATCTCACCTTCTAAATAAGTGTGATTATATATAACTTTTTTAATCACACCTTCTAAATAAATAAGTGTGATCAATATATCTATATCTATACAATATATATAAAGCATGGATCTCGCTTCAGAGAGCCCTCCTCCTCTCCTCTCATCCTAATGGTGATCTCGTTTCTCCTCCACCTTGACTCTGCTCTCTTTGTTTGCATCTCTGCAAAAACTGTTCAAACCCTCTCTTTCTCTCTCTCTCTCTCTCTCTCTCTCTCTCCATCAAACCCCAAATCCCAATCCCAAATCCAAACCAAAATCGACATAACAACGTGTGAGAAGGAGAAGATCAGCCAACAAAATACGCAGAGAGAGAAAGAGCTCTGACTCAGAAGAGAAGAACGAAGACAGAGAAGTAACGACAAAGAGAGAGAGGAGATTGAAGAGATGAACACACACCAGGAAGAATGCTTCCTCCCTTCAACCAGGTTTGGAGATTCAAACTAGGGCTTTGATTTGGGGATTTCCACTGAAAAATTAGGGTTTTGATCGAGGAACTCCAAAATTATCTAAATTTAGAGAACCTTAAGGGAACTCCAATTTTTTCAATTAATTTTCAAAGCATGTGATTGTATTGTTTTAGGTTGCGATATTTTTTTTTTTTTTTAAAAATTAAAAAAAAAATTTCTTGAATGTGAGTTGGGGAAAATATCTTCAATGTCAATTGCTTACTGTGAAATTGGGTTCTTTAGGGACGTGACAATAAGGAGCTAGTTTTCAATACTCACCATCATTATCAGAGTTTCATTGTGTGTGGAGTGCTAGGTACCATCTATGCAGTGATAGCGTCTACCTCACTAACATTTAGGAATTTGGACACATACTTTTAGAGATGTATAGCGGATGGGTTTCATCTCATTGAAAAAATTATCGGAGCGGCCATCATGCTTGCAATGGTAGCTGTGGGTCAGGTTTACTTCCCCGAAGTCAGTAATTCATCTGTGATGGTGTTGATCGTTTGCTACTTGTTAAGCTTCTCTTTGCTACTTGTTCCCTACATCATTTTACAAACAACAACCTTATATAAAACGCATCATTCCTTTCTCAGCCTTCATTGCAACAACTCTGAACCATTTTCAAAAACAAGCTCCGAAAATGGATATTAAACTTGAGAATGAGCATGAGCTTACATGGTTAAAGCGTTTATGTTCAATACTATCGATTCTTGATCGAAACATAGCAAACATCGTGCTTGGTTTTTGGTTGGTTCAGAAAAGCTTGATTGCAGTGAAGAAAGTGCTCAGTATTCCTATATTTTTGGTGGTCAGAACATGTTTATCGGCGGCATACAATAAATGCACGTCGTACTTTCTCACTTTTACGACTTGCTTTTTTTGCACGTCGTAAATACTTTTCCAACCAGGGCGTGTCTATTGCGTAGGCCGTGAATGGTGGTAACGATGATTTCTTTACGGCTTGCAATGCACGGCATAAATGATAAAATTTTCTACGACGTGCATATGGCGTGCCATTAATATATTAATTATACATGACGCACATACGCCAGCCGTGAAAACGGAACACTTTTCACGGCGCACACAACACCCGCCGTTAAAAGTATTGTACTTTTTACGACGTACACATCGCCTGCTATCAAAAGTATTGTCTTTTACGACCCACCTTCAAAAATAGTTAAAGACCACACTTTGATAACTAAAAATATCTCACTTTTATTAGAAGTGTGATAAAAAAAATTAAATTAATATTTCAATAACACTTAATTTGATTGAGTGTGATAATATTTATGTTTTATGTCACTTTTTAATTAAATGTGATTGTATATATATTTTTTAATCTCACCTTCTAAATTAGTGTGATTATATATAATTTTTTTAATCACACCTTCTAAATAAATAAGTGTGATCAATATATCTATATCTATACAATATATATAAAGCGTGGATCTAAAGTGAACCCTCTTCTATCTGCCTCAGAGAGCCCTCCTCCGCTCTTCTCTACCTTATGGTGATCTCGCTTCTCCTCTACCTTGTCTCTGCTCTCTCTGTTTTCATCTCTGCAAAAACTCTTCAAACCCTCTCTCTCTCTCTCTATCAGACCCCAAATCCCAATCCCAAATCCAAACCGAAATCGACATAACAATGTCTGAGAAGGAGAAGATCAACCAACAAAATACGCAAAGAGAGAAAGAGCTCTGACTTAGAAAGGAAGAACGAAGACAGAGAAGCAACGACGGAGAGAGAGAGGAGATTGAAGAGTTGAACACACACCAGGAAGAATGCTTCCTCCCTTCAACTGGGTTTGGAGATTCAAACTAGGGTTTTGATTTGGGGATTTCCACTAAAAAAATAAGGTTTTGATCGAGGAAATCCAAAATTATCTAAAATTAGAGACCCTAAGGGAACTCCAATTTTTTCAATTAATTTTCAAAGCATGTGATTGTATTGTTTTAGTTTGCGATTTTTTTTTTTTAAGTTTAAAAAAAGAAACTTCTTGAATGCGAGTTGGGGAAAATATCTTCAATGTCAATTGCTTATTGTGAAATTGGGTTCTTTAGGGACATGACAATACGGAACTTGTTTTCAATACTCACCATTATCATTAGAGTTTCATTGTGTGTGGAGTGCTAGGTACCATCGGTGCGGTGATAGCATCTACCTCACTAACATTTTGGAATTTGGACACATACTTTTAGAGATGTATGGCGGATTGGTTTCCTCTCATTGAAAAAATTATCGGAGTGGCCATCGTGCTTGCAATGGTAGCTGTGGGTCAGGTTTACTTCCCTGAAGTCAGTAATTCATCTGTGATGGTGTTAATCGTTTGCTACTTGTTGAGCTTCTCTTTGCTACTTGTTCGCTACATCATTTCACAAACAACAACCATATATAAAACGCATCATTCCTCTCTCAGCTTTCATTGCAACAACTCTGAACCATTTTAAAAAACAAGCTCCGAAAATGGTTATTAAACTTGAGAATGAGCATGAGCTAACATGGTTACAGCGTTTATGTTCATTACTGTCGATTCTTGATCGAAACATAGCAAACATGATGCTTGGTTTTTGGTTGGTTCGGAAAAGCTTGATTGCGGTGAAGAAAGTGCTCAGTATTCCTATATTGTTCGTGGTCAGAGCGTGTTTATCGGTGGCATACAATAAATGCACGTCGTAGTTTCTCACTTTTACGACTTGCTTTTTTTGCACATCGTAAATACTTCTCCCACCACGGCGTGTCTATTGCGTAGGCCGTGAATGGTAGTAACGATGATTTTTTTACGGCTTGCAATGCACGCCGTAAATAATAAAACATTCTACGACGCGCATATGGCGTGCCATTAATACATTAATTATACATGACGCACATACGCTAGCCTTGAAAACTAAATACTTTTCACAGCGCACACAACGCCTGCCGTTAAAAGTATTGCACTTTTTACAACGTACACATCGCCTGTCGCTAAAAGTATTTCCTTTTTACGACCCACCTACAAAAATAGTTAAAGACCACACTTTGATAAATAAAAATATCTCACTGTAATTAGAAGTGTGATAAAAAAAAATTAAATTATTTTAATAACACATAATTTGATTGAGTGTGATAATATTTATTTTTTATGGCACGTTTTAATTAAGTGTGATTATATATATTTGTTAATCTCACCTTCTACACTAGTGTGATTATATATATATATATATATATTTTAATCTCACCTTCTAAATTAGTGTGATTATATATGATTTCTTTAATCACACCTTCTAAATAAATAAGTGTGATCAATATATCTATATCTATACAATATATATAAAGCATGGATCTAAAGTGAAGCCTCTTCTATCTGCCTCAGAGAGCCCTCCTCCGCTCTTCTCTACCCAATGGTGATCTCGCTTCTCCTCCACCTTGTCTCTGCTCTCTCTGTTTTCATCTATGCAAAAACTCTTCAAACCCACTCTCTCTCTCTCTCCATCAGACCCCAAATCCCAATCCCAAATCCAAACCGAAATCGACATAACAACGTCTGAGAAGGAGAAGATCAACCAACAAAATACGCAGAGAGAGAAAGAGCTCTGACTCAGAAAGGAAGAACAAAGACAGAGAAGTCACGAAAGAGAGAGAGAGGAGACTGAAGAGTTGAATACACACCAGGAAGAATGCATCCTCCCTTAACCAGGTTTGGAGATTTAAACTAGGGTTTTTATTTAGGGATTTCCCCTAAAAAATTAAGGTTTTGATCGAGGAAATCCAAAATTATCTAAAATTAGAGAACCCAAAGGGAACTCCAATTTTTTCAATTAATTTTCAAAGCATGTGATTGTATTGATTTAGCTTGCGATATATATATATATATATTTTTAAATTTCATGAATGTGAGTTAGGGAAAATATCTTCAATGTCAATTGCTTATTGTGAAATTGGGTTCTTTAGGGATGTGACAATACGGAGCTAGTTTTCAATACTCACCATTATTATTAGAGTTTAATTGTGTGTGGAGTGCTAGGTACCATCTGTGCGGTGATAGCGTCTACCTCACTAACATTTAGGAATTAGGACACATACTTTTAGAGATGTATGGCGGATGGGTTTCATCTCATTGAAAAAATTATCGGAGCGGCCATCATGCTTGCAATGGTAGCTGTGGGTCAGGTTTACTTACCCGAAGTCAGTAATTCATCTGTGATGGTGTTGATCGTTTGCTACTTGTTAAGCTTCTCTTTGCTACTTGTTCGCTACAACATTTTACAAACAACAACCTTATATAAAACGCATCATTCCTCTCTCAACTTTCATTGCAACAACTCTGAACCATTTTCAAAAACAAGCTCCGAAAATGGTTATTAAACTTGAGAATGAGATTGAGCTAACATGGTTAAAGCGTTTATGTTCACTACTGTCGATTCTCGATCAAAACATAGCAAACATCATGCTTGGTTTTTGGTTGGTTCGGAAAAGCTTGATTGCAGTAAAGAAAGTGCTTAGTATTCCTATATTGTTCGTGGTAAGAGCGTGTTTATCGGTGGCATACAATAAATGCACGTCGTAGTTTTTCACTTTTACGACTTGCTTTTTTTGCATGTCGTAAATACTTTTCCTACCACAGCGTGTCTATTGCGTAGGCGGTGAATGGTAGTAACGATGATTTTTTTATGGCTTGCAATGCATGCCGTAAATAATAAAACTTTCTACGACGTGCATATGGCATGCCATTAATACATTAATTATACATGACGAACATACGCTAGCCGTGAAAACTGAATACTTTTCACGGCGCACACAACGCCTGCCGTTAAAAGTATTGCACTTTATACGACGTACACATCGCCTATCGTTAAAAGTATTTCCTTTTTACGACCCACCTACAAAAATAGTTAAAGACCACATTTTCATAAATAAAAATATCTCACTATTATTAGAAGTGTGATGAAAAAAAATTAAATTGATATTTTAATCACACATAATTTGATTGAGTGTGACAATATTTATTTTTCATGTCACTTTTTAATTAAGTGTGATTATATGTATTTTTAGTCTCACCTTCTAAATTAGTGTGATTATGTATAATTTTTTTAATCACACCTTCTAAATAAAAAGTATGATCAACATATCTATATCTGTACAATATATATAAAGCATGGATCTAAGGTGAACCCATCTCTATCTGCCTTATAGAGCCCTCCTCCTCTCTTCTCTGCCTAATGGCAATCTCGCTTCTCCTCCACCTTGTCTCTGCTCTCTCTGTTTTCATCTATGCAAAAACTCTTCAAACCCACTCTCTCTCTCTCTCTCTCTCTCTCTCTCTCTCTCTCTCTCTCTTCATCAGACCCCAAATCCCAATCCCAAATCCAAACCGAAATCGACATAACAACGTCTGAGAAGGAGAAGATCAACCAACAAAATATGCAGAGAGAAAAAGAGCTCTGACGTAGAAGAGAAGAACGAAGACAGAGAAGTAACGACGGAGAGAGAAAGGAGATTGAGGGATGAACACACACTAGGAAAAATGCTTCCTCCCTTCAACCAGGTTTGGAGATTCAAACTAGGGTTTTGATTTGGGGATTTCCACTGAAAAATTAGGGTTTTGATCGAGGAAATCCAAAATTATCTAAAACTAGAGAACCCGAACGCAATTCCGATTTTTTCAATTAATTTTCAAAGCATGTGATTGTATTGTTTTAGCTTGCAATATATTTTTTTTTGTTAAAAAAAAATTTTAAAAAAAACTTCTTGAATGTGATTTGGGGAAAATATCTTCAATGTCAATTGCTTACTGTGGCATTGGGTCCTTTAGGGACGTGACAATAAGGAGCTAGTTTTCAATACTCACCATCATCATCAGTGTTTCATTGTGTATGGAGTGCTAGGTACCATCTGTGCGGTGATAGCGTCTACCTCACTAACATTTAGGAATTTGGACACATACTTTTAGAGATGTATGGCTGATGGGTTTCATCTCATTGAAAAAATTATCAAAGTGGCCATCGTGCTTGCAATGGTAGCTGTGGGTCAAGTTTACTTCCCCGAAGTCAGTAATTCATCTGTGATGGTGTTGATCGTTTGCTACTTGTTGAGCTTCTCTTTGCTACTTGTTCGTTACATCATTTTACAAAAAACAACCTTATAAAAAATGCATCATTCAACTCTCAGCTTTCATTGCAACAACTCTGAACCATTTTAAAAAACAAGCTCCGAAAATGGTTATTAAGCCTGAGAATGAGCATGAGCTAACATGGTTAAAGCGTTTATGTTCAATACTACCGATTCTCGATTGAAACATAGCAAACCGTAGGCTTGGTTTTTGGTTGGTTCAAAAAAGCTTGATTGTGGTGAAGAAAGTGCTCAGTATTCCTATATTGTTGGTTGTCTGAGCGTGTTTATCGGCAGCATACAATAAATGCACGTCGTAATTTCTCACTTTTATGACTTTCTTTTTTTGCACGTCATAAATACTTTTCCAACCACGGCGTGTCTATTGCGTAGGCCGTGAATGGTAGTAACGATGCTTTTTTTACGGCTTGTAATTCACGCCGTAAATAATAAAACTTTCTACGATGTGCATATGGCCTGTCATTAGTAAATTAATTATACATGACGCACATACGCCAGCCGTGAAAACTGAATACTTTTCACGGCGCACACAACATCCGCCGTTAAAAGTATTGCACTTTTTATGACGTACACATCGCCTGCCGTTAAAAGTATTGCCTTTTTACGACACACCTACAAAAATAGTTAAAGACCACACTTTGATAAATAAAAATATCTCACTTTTATTAGAAGTGTGATAAAAAAAATTAAAAATATATTTTAATCGCAGTTAATTTGGTTCAGTGTGATAATATTTATTTTTTATATCACTTCTTAATTAAATGTGATTATATATATATATATATTTTAATCTCACCTTCTAAATTAGTGTGATTATATATAATTTTTTTAATCACACCTTCTAAATAAATAAGTGCGTTCAATATATCTATATCTATAAAATATATATAAAGCATAGATCTAAAGTGAACCCTCCTCTATCTGCCTCAGAGAGACCTCCTCCTCCCTTCTCTGCCTAATAGGGATCTCGCTTCTCCTCCACCTTGTCTCTACTCTCGCTGTTTTCATCTCCGCAAAAACTCTTTAAACCCTCTCTCTCTCTCTCTCTCTCTCTCTCTCTCTCTCTCCATCAGATCCCAAATCCCAATCCCAAATCCAAACCGAAATCGACATAACAACGTGTGGGAATGAGAAGATCAACCAACAAAATATGCAGAGGGAGAAAGAGCTTTGACTCAGAAGAGAAGAGCAAAGACAGAGAAGTAACGACAGAGAGAGAGAGGAGATTAAAGAGATGAACACACACCAAGAAGAATGCTTCCTTCCTTTGGCAAGGATTGGAGATACAAACTAGGGTTTTGATTTGGGGATTTCCACTGAAAAATTAGGGTTTTGATCGAGGAACTCAAAAATTATCTAAATTTAGAGAACATAAGGGAACTCCAATTTTTTCAATTAATTTTCAAAGCATGTGATTGTATTGTTTTAGGTTGTGATATTTTTTTTTTAAATTAAAAAAAAAACTTCTTGAATGTGAGTTGGGGAAAATATCTTTGATGTCAGTTGCATACTGTGAAATTGGGTTCTTTAGGGACGTGACAATAAGGAGCTAGTTTTCAATACTCACCATCATCATCAGAGTTTCATTGTGTGTGGAGTGCTAGGTACCATCTGTGCGGTGATAGCGTCTACCTCACTAACATTTAGGAATTTGGACACATACTTTTAGAGATATATGGCGGATGGGTTTCATCTCATTGAAAAAATTATTGGAGCAGCCATCGTGCTTGCAATGGTGGCTGTGGGTCAGGTTTACTTCCCCGAAGTAAGTAATTTATCTGTGATGGTGTTGATCGTTTGCTACTTGTTGAGCTTCTCTTTGCTACTTGTTCACTACATCATTTTACAAACAACAACCTTATATAAAACGCATCATTCCTCTCTCAGCTTTCATTCCAACAACTCTGAACCATTTTCAAAAACAAGCTCCGAAAATGGTTATTAAACTTGAGAATGAGCATGAGCTTACATGGTTAAAGCGTTTATGTTCAATACTGTCGATTCTCGATCGAAACATAGCAAACATCATGCTTGGTTTTTGGTTGGTTCGAAAAAGCTTGATTGCGATGAAGAAAGTGCTCAGTATTCCTATATTGTTGGTTGTCTGAGCGTGTTTATCGGCGGCATACAATAAATGCATGTCGTAGTTTCTCACTTTGACGACTGGTGTTTTTTGCACATCGTGAATACTTTTCCAACCACGACGTGTGTATTGCGTAGGCCGTGAATGGTGGTAACGATGATTTTTTTATGGCTTGCAATGCACGCCGTAAATGATAAAACTTTCTACGATGTGCATATGGCGTGCCATTAATAAATTAATTATACATGACGCACATACGCCAGCCATGAAAAGTTAATACTTTTCACGGCGCACACAACGCCCGCCATTAAAAGTATGGCCCTTTTTACGACGTACACTTCGCCTGCCGTTAAAAGTATTGCCTTTTTACGAGACACCTACAAAAATAGTTAAAGACCACACTTTGATAAATAAAAATATCTCACTTTTATTAGAAGTGTGATAAAAAAAATTAAATTGATATTTTAATCGCACTTAATCTGATTGTTTGATAATATTTATTTTTAATGTCACTTTTTAATTAAATTTGATTATATATATATTTTTTAATCTCACCTTCTAAATTAATGTGATTATATATAATTTTTTTAATCATACCTTCTAAATAAATTAGTGTGATCAACATATCTATATCTATATAATATATATAAAGCATGGATCTAAAGTGAACCCTCTTCTATCTGCCTCAGAGAGCGCTCCTCCGCTCTTCTCTGCATAATGGTGATCTCGCTTCTGCTCCACCTTGTCTCTGTTCTCTCTGTTTTCATCTATGCAAAAACACTTCAAACCCCCTCTCTCTCTCCATCAGACCCCAAATCACAATCCCAAATCCAAACTGAAATCGACATAACAACATGTGAGAAGGAGAAGATCAACCAAAAAAATACGTAGAGAGAGAAAGAGCTCTAACTCAGAAGAGAAGAACGAAGACAGAGAAGTAAGGACGAAGAGAGAGACGAGATTGAAGAGATGAAAACACACCAGGAAGAATACTTCCTCCCTTCAACCAGGTTATAAGATTCAAACTAGGGTTTTGATTTAGGGATTTTCGCTGAAAAATTAGGGTTTTGATCGCGGAACTCCAAAATTATCTAAATTTAGAGAACCCTAAGGGTACTCTATTTTTTTCAATTAATTTTCAAAGCATGTGATTGTATTGTTTCAGGTTGCGATATTTTTTTTTTAAAAAAAAAAAAACTTTAAAAAAAAACTTCTTGAATGTGAGTTGAGGAAAATATCTTCAATGTCAATTGCTTACTGTGAAATTGGGTTCTTTAGAGGCGTGACAATAAGGAGCTAGTTTTCAATACTCACCATCATCATCAGAGTTTCAATGTGTGTGGAGTGCTAGGTACCATCTGTGCGGTGATAGCGTCTACCTCACTAACATTTAGGAATTTGGACACATACTTTTAGAGATGTATGGCGGATGGGTTTCATCTCATTGAAAAAATTATCAAAGCGACCATCGTGCTAGCAATGGTAGCTGTGGGTTAGGTTTACTTCCCCGAAGTCAGTAATTCATCTATGATGGTGTTGATCGTTTGCTACTTGTTGAGCTTCTCTTTGCTACTTATAGCGATCCCGGGTTTACCCTTGTTGTACCATGATCCGGACATGTGTCCGTGGATGTTGGTAGTTGTTTATTATCTTGTTTGCATCCTCTTTTCTTCATACTTGAGTTATGGGATGTGTTGGGCGGGTTTGTTTCAGGTTGGTTGAGTTTAGAAGCCAAAACTAGTTGCCCAGATTTTTTTTTGGCCTGTCCGCTCGAGCGGAGGTGTTGGCGCTCGAGCGGGGAATACACCCATCCAGTATTTGTTATGCAGTGTTGTACGCTCGAGCGTAGGGTTGGGAGCTCGAGCGGAGGTCTGGTTCTGCAAAAGTGCTGAGCGAGTGCATTCTGCGCTCGAGCGGGAGGTTAGCCGCTCGAGCGGAAGTCTGTGAGTGGCCGCTCGAGCGGGGTGTTTTACGCTCGAGCGGAGACCTGGGTTGAAGTCCCGAATTTGTGACTCTTCAAATCACTTTTTGCTTTCTCTTCTCTCTCTTACTTTTCCAAAAAGCCATTTTCAGAGCTTCTCACTCTAAATCGGCCCTTCTCTCTTAGATTTGATCTAGTAAGGATCGTTTACTCACCTTTTGTCTTCACAAAAGTTGTGTTGATCGTCGAGAGCTTCCTTTTGATCTGAAAATTTCGAGATTTGGAGCATTTTGGTTTTGGTCTTCATCTCCTTTGAGGCTCTGGGTTTGAGGTAGGGATATCCTACTCCTCTCTATGGATTTTGTCTTTAAATTTTGGTATTTTGAGATGTTGGGGTTGGTTTGGTCATTTTGTGAGAGTTTGGGGCTTTTGTGCTATTTTACAAAAGTTGGGGTTTTACTCATAATAAACCTAGATGCATGTTTGGCTTAGAGAAATGGAATGAATGTTAAATCATTGATGAAAATGGGACCTAAGGATTGAAATGTTAATTATGGGAATTGACCTAATTACATTGTTTAATTAATTGGGATAATTAATTGAGAAGAATAAGGAAATGAAATGTTGATTGAATATCCATTGTGCATTTATTTTCTGTTTAGAAATAACTGCTTGGGGCTATCGGTGGAGGATAGTCGTGATTGTTGTAGACAATGCATGATGATTAGGCAAACTGAAACTAATCAATGGAATGTGTCATGGAACTTGACGGTTGATAGAATACATTAATTGTATGTATTGGGTGATTGTATATAGAACCATTGTGTTTGTATACGTTATGTGTAGAGGAGGAGATAGGGGATGTACTCCGCGGTTTAGGGGAAGATAGGGGATGTACCTCTAAACCGGATAGTGTTGGGAGAAGAAAGGGGATGAACTCCGTAGATACAGCTCATATGCTTGTCTAGAGAAGTGAAGATAGAGCTCATATGCTTATCTTTGTGAAGTGTGGATATAGCTTATATGCTTATCTGTGGATATTGTTGTTATACATATCTGTTGAGAATGTGGATATAGCTTGTATGCTTATCTGTATGTGGGATATAGTTTTTATACATATCTGTGGAAATGATGATAGAGCTAGCATGCTTGTCTATTGAATAAGGGAAAATGAAAAGTGACTTGGACTCATTAGTCGGTTGACATAAATGTGTGATTTATGTGATTGTATCAGTGTTGGCCATCTATCAATTGCTAATATTTTAGTCATTGTTCATGGTTGGTTTAGTGTATTTCTACTGGGCTGTGGCTCACCCTATATGGGAATATCATTTTCAGGTGCAGGAAGCATGCCACCTCCAAGGACATAGCTTGGGAGGCTTGAGGCGGACATAATGATGTCGTTTTACTTTTTGATGTATTACATGTAAATACAAGCCAAGGGCTTAATGTGTATGAGTTAGTACTCTTTTGTTGTAACCAAGTGTTAACTTGGAAAGCTGTAAGCCTGTAGGGCATTTTGCTTTTAGTGTTAACATGTAATACTTTTTGTAATGAAACACTGATGAATAGAAGAATGTGGTTATTTCATATGTTAATGAATGTGTTATTTGATGGGTTTATTGTTATTATTTTGAGGGCGTTACAACTTGGTATCAGAGCGTACCGGGTTCGAATACTTTGGGTACGTGGGAAGTGATTAGGATCACAATGGGTTTGTCTCGCTTGATAGAGACTTAGATGTAGTATCATATGCTATGTGCTTACTTGATAACATGTTTGTGTGACTATGTGGGTATGGGATTTAATTTTTAGGATGTTGATTGGATCCTTGGGTTTCTGGGAGTCTTGTTGGAAAAGCACTTGATCAATGCTATTTCTAACCGGAACTCTAGTAACGCCTCGGGACTATCATTATCCGGAAATGAAATTCGTAAGTGCTTATGTGTTTATGTGCTTATGTGCAGTGAATTACAGTTGTCCATGCATTAGGACGTGAGTGTTTAGTTTCGGCACATTTATGAGTGTGCTAATGTTCTGTGTTACCTTTATTAGGATGTCAGGACGAGGAAGAGGTGTTAGGCGTGGTAGACCTGCGAGGTAGGAAGTACCGTTACAGGGTGAGATTCCGGCAGTGCAGGAGGGAGTTGGCCAGGCCAATGTGGCCGAGCCAGTGGGTCAGCAGGCTATGGGTGCCTTGGCTAGAGAGATAGCAGGAGCGTTGGGTATTCTTAGAGCTGGGAATCAGGCCGCTGAGGCAGGGCCTTCTTTCTTGAAGAGGGAGTTCTTCCGGTCTAATCCGGATGAGTTTGTCGGGGATCCGAAGGAGCCACTGAAGGCTGATGAGTGGCTAGAGCAAATGAGTAAGACGTTCGAGATGCTTGGCATCGAAGACGGAGCACTGAAAGTGACCTTGGCATCCTTCCAACTGAAGGGAGATGCGGGTCAGTGGTGGAAGTATGAGAAGGCTCGTGTTGGTGGTACTTGGGAGGCGTTTGTGAATGCTTTTCAGGAGAGGTTTTTGTCTGCAGTAGCTAGGGAGAAGCTGAGGGATCAGTTTAGCCGGCTTAATCAGCAGGGCTTGTCTGTGGCCGAGTTTGAGGCTACCTTTACTAGTTTGTCCAGGTTTGCACCTGAACTGGTGGCGTTTGAGGAACGCCGTTGCTATGAGTTTGAGCGGAAGCTGAGGCGGGGCCTCAAGTTGAGGGTTGGTGGGTCTTATATCCGAGAGTATAGACACCTAGTAGATGCTGCAGCTCATATGGAGCTTATGATGCAGGAGGAGGATGAGGGGCAGAGGGGCTCCAAGAGGAACCAGGACAGCCAGGGTGATGGCAGGAGGCAGAGGGGTTCTAACCCTCAGCAGTCGCAGGGTGGTGTTGCTAGATCGACCTTCCCAGTGCCGAGTGCAGGCTCCGGGAGAGGTGGTCAGGGGGAATTCACCTGTTATAAGTGTGGCCAGCTGGGTCACAAGGTTTCGGTTTGCCCGCAGAAGGGTGGGGGTCAGAGAGCTGCTTCTTCTTCAGCTAGACCACAGAGTCAGAGTTTGGGCAGGGGGCAGCCCTTGTCTTGTTATCAGTGTGGACAACCTGGGCACCTGAAGAGGTTTTGCCCGCAGTTGAGTGCCACTTCGGGAGCGTCTGGTTCTAGGCAGACGCAGGGTTTTCAGCCAGCTCAGTCTGTGCAGGCCTCGAGGGCCAATCCGGGAGCTTCGTCATCCCAGTCTGTGCAGCAGTCTTTTGCTCCGAGAGGTGAGCAGGTAGACCAGGGGCCTACGGGGCGCGTGTATGCTGTTACCGCGCAGGATTTAGTACCAGCTCCATCAGTAGTGAGAGGTACTTTTCTGTTTTGCAACTCGGTTGCCAATGTGTTGATAGACACGGGTGCATCTCATTCTTTTGTATCTGCTGCATTTGCATCTGTTTTGGAATTGGAGTTAGCACAGTTAGCATCTCCTATTTGTGTGGTATCGCCTTTGGGTGGTGAGTTGATCCTGAAACAGGGTGTTAGAGGATGTGATATAGAAGTCGCCGATTATAGGCTTGCTTTTCCGTTTGTTGTCATGCCCATGAAGGGTTTTGATGTTATTTTGGGTATGGACTGGCTATCGTCATACCGGGCTGTTATCGATTGCTACCGCCAGAGGGTCACGTTATGTACCCTGAGCGGGGAGTGGTTCCATTTCTTGGGAGACCGGGTTGGTAGTGTTTTGCCACCGGGGTATGATTCGCGAGGGCGAAGTGAGCTTAGTGGTCTACTCGCTAGCTTTGAGAGTAGTGAGTGTGTTGAGACACAGATTGTGTTGCCGAGGGTGGTTTGTGAGTATTCGGATGTTTTTCCCGAAGATCTTGTTAGTTTGCCACCTCATCGAGAGATAGAGTTCTCTATTGATTTAGTGCCCGGCACGGCGCCGATTTCTATGGCACCTTACCGTTTTGCTCCAGCAGAGTTGGTTGAGTTGAAAGTTCAGCTCCAGGAATTGCTCGATAAGGGCTTTGTTCGCCCTAGTGTTTCGCCGTGGGGAGCACCGACCCTCTTTGTTAAAAAGAAAGATGGTGCCCTGAGACTGTGTATTGACTACCGGAAGTTGAATCGGGCTACGGTTAAGAATAAGTACCCTATGCCCCGTATAGATGATTTGTTTGACCAATTGAAGGGTTCCCGTTGTTTCTCTAAGATAGATTTGAGATCGGGTTACCACCAGTTGAGGGTCAGGGAAGAGGATATTCCGAAGACGGCATTCCGTACGCGGTATGGCCATTATGAGTTTCTGGTGATGCCATTTGGGCTTACCAATGCACCGGCAGTCTTTATGGACTTGATGAACCGGATTTTCCGGGAGTTCTTAGACCGATTTGTGGTCATCTTTGTGGACGACATCCTTATCTATTCACCTTCTGAGGAGGAGCACGAGGAACACTTGAGAGTGGTGCTTGAGTTGCTTAGAGCCCATAGGCTGTATGCCAAGTTTGGAAAGTGTGAGTTCTGGCTGAGGGAAGTCAAATTCTTAGGCCACGTGGTATCCGGGGAAGGGGTGTCTGTTGATACATCCAAGGTTGAGGCAGTGCAAGATTGGGCACAGCCTAAGAGCGTGTTCGAGATCCGCAGTTTTCTGGGATTAGCTGGGTATTACCGTCGATTTGTGAAAGAGTTCTCCAGGCTAGCGTCACCGTTGACTAGACTGACTCGGAAGGGAGTCAAGTTTGTGTGGAGTGAGACTTGTGAAAAGTCGTTCCAAGAGCTGAAAGTTAGATTGACCACCGCTCCGGTGTTGATTATTCCGGAGAGAGGGTTGGGTTATGCGGTTTATTGTGATGCCTCACGAGAGGGTTTGGGTTGTGTGTTGATGCAAGAGGGGAAAGTGGTAGCTTATGGCTCACGTCAGTTAAAAATACACGAAAAGAATTACCCCACACACGACCTAGAGTTAGCAGCTATAATCTTTGCCTTGAAAATCTGGAGGCACTACCTTTATGGTGAGAAGTTCGAGGTGTTCTCGGACCATAAGAGTTTGAAGTATCTGTTTTCACAGAAAGACTTGAATCTGAGGCAGAGGAGATGGATGGAGTTCATCGAAGATTATGATTTTGAGTTGCATTATCATCCGGGAAAGGCCAATGTTGTGGCCGATGCCCTTAGTAGGAAATCCATTAGTGATGTAGCTAGTATAGCCATCCGGGAATGGGAAATGTTGGGAGCACTTGGTGAGTTTGATTTGCTACTGGGTGAATCTGTTGAGGCTGCGGCCTTGTTTTCTGTTGTTGCACAGCCTACGCTTGTGATTAGAGTGGTAGAGGCACAGAGAGGTGACCTTGAGGTAGGATCCCTCCGAGAGAAGATCTCCAGTGGGAAGGGTGAAAAGGGTTTGTCGGTGTATCCTGACCTGAGTGTGAGATACCGAGACCGTTTGTTTGTACCGGAGTCTTGCTGAGAGGAGGTACTCCGAGAGTTTCACCATTCGCGCCTTGCGGTGCATCCGGGAGGTACTAAAATGTATCAGGATTTGGTTCGCCAGTTTTGGTGGCGGGGTATGAAGAGAGATGTGGCGGTTTTCGTATCGAAGTGCCTTACTTGCCAGCAGGTGAAGGCCGAGCATCAGAGGCCAGCGGGTTTGTTGTAACCCTTGCCTATTGTCGAGTGGAAGTGGGAGCATATCACTATGGACTTCGTTGTAGGTCTTCCGAGGACTCGGCGGGGTAGTGATGCTATTTGGGTGGTTGTAGACCGGTTGACTAAGTCGGCGCACTTTATTCCTATGCGCGTGAGAGATTTGGTGGATCATCTTGCCGATTTGTATGTTCGGGACGTAGTGAGATTGCACGGGGTCCCAGTGACGATCGTCTCAGATAGAGATCCTCGTTTTACTGCTAGGTTGTGGCAGAGTTTGCAGAGTGCCTTGGGCACTAAGTTGACCTTTAGTACGGCTTACCATCCTCAGACTGATGGGCAGTCCGAGCGTACTATTCAGATCCTCGAGGATATGCTTCGGGGTTGTGTCCTTGACTTCAGTGGGACGTGGGAGAGGCACTTGCCCTTGGTAGAGTTTGCCTACAACAACAGTTTTCAGTCTAGCATCGGTATGGCACCGTTCGAGGCCTTGTATGGCCGACCGTGTACGTCTCCAGTTTGTTGGGCCGAGGTGGGTGATACACCTTTGTTGGGTCCGGAGTTGGTTAAGGAAACGACGGAGAAAGTTGAGCTTATCCGTAGGAGGCTTGTTACAGCCCAGAGTCGGTAGAAATCTTATGCTGACCGTAGGAGGAGGCCTTTGGCGTTTGAGGTAGGTGATCATGTCTTTCTGAAGATATCACCTAGGCGAGGTTTGATGAGATTTGGGAAGAGTGGGAAGTTATCCCCTCGGTTTATTGGTCCTTTTGAAATCCTTGAGAGGATTGGTGAGGTTGCTTATTGGTTAGCCTTACCGCCGCAATTGTCCGGGGTGCATGACGTGTTTCATGTGAGTATGCTTCGGAAGTATGAGCCAGATCCATCACATGTGTTGGATTGGACAGATTTAGAGGTAGATGAGGATGCCTCATATGAGGAGAGACCGGTTCGGGTCTTGGACAGGCGGGATCAGGTCCTGCGTGGCAAGACCATTCCTTTGGTGAAAGTCTTGTGGAAACATCACGGAGTGGAGGAAGCCACTTGGGAACGTGAGTTGGAAGTTCGAGAGAAATATCCGGACTTGTTTGTTGATATGTGATCTTGTATTTAAATTTTGCATTTTGTTGAACTTAAGAGCTTTTATATATGTCTTAAGTTGTGAAACATTAAAAATGTTTGGTTTATTGGAAGTATGTTTTGGGAACTTGCCTCATATGGAAGTTGATTGTAACATGGTATATGTTGAATATATTGTTGAAATTGGGAAGATAATGCATAATGTGGATGCATGTTGAAAGTACATATGTTGTTTACATATTGTGAAATGTCTCTTGTTGAAGGGATGGGGTAACCGGTAATGGGTCGAATTGTTGAATGTTAAAATGTAACATTGTTTAAAACGAAGGAAAAACTTGTTTTGGAAACTTGTGCTTAATTTCGGGGACGAAATTCTTTAAGGGGGGGAGGTTATAGCGATCCCGGGTTTACCCTTGTTGTACCATGATCCGGACATGTGTCCGTGGATGTTGGTAGTTGTTTATTATCTTGTTTGCATCCTCTTTTCTTCATACTTGAGTTATGGGATGTGTTGGGCGGGTTTGTTTCAGGTTGGTTGAGTTTAGAAGCCAAAACTAGTTGCCCAGATTTTTTTTTGGCCTGTCCGCTCGAGCGGAGGTGTTGGCGCTCGAGCGGGGAATACACCCATCCAGTATTTGTTGTGCAGTGTTGTACGCTCGAGCGTAGGGTTGGGAGCTCGAGCGGAGGTCTGGTTCTGCAAAAGTGCTGAGCAAGTGCATTCTGCGCTCGAGCGGGAGGTTAGCCGCTCGAGCGGAAGTCTGTGAGTGGCCGCTCGAGCGGGGTGTTTTACGCTCGAGCGGAGACCTGGGTTGAAGTCCCGAATTTGTGACTCTTCAAATCACTTTTTGCTTTCTCTTCTCTCTCTTACTTTTCCAAAAAGCCATTTTCAGAGCTTCTCACTCTAAATCGGCCCTTCTCTCTTAGATTTGATCTAGTAAGGATCGTTTACTCACCTTTTGTCTTCACAAAAGTTGTGTTGATCGTCGAGAGCTTCCTTTTGATCTGAAAATTTCGAGATTTGGAGCATTTTGGTTTTGGTCTTCATCTCCTTTGAGGCTCCGGGTTTGAGGTAGGGATATCCTACTCCTCTCTATGGATTTTGTCTTTAAATTTTGGTATTTTGAGATGTTGGGGTTGGTTTGGTCATTTTGTGAGAGTTTGGGGCTTTTGTGCTATTTTACAAAAGTTGGGGTTTTACTCATAATAAACCTAGATGCATGTTTGGCTTAGAGAAATGGAATGAATGTTAAATCATTGATGAAAATGGGACCTAAGGGTTGAAATGTTAATTATGGGAATTGACCTAATTACATTGTTTAATTAATTGGGATAATTAATTGAGAAGAATAAGGAAATGAAATGTTGATTGAATATCCATTGTGCATTTATTTTCTGTTTAGAAATAACTGCTTGGGGCTATCGGTGGAGGATAGTCGTGATTGTTGTAGACAATGCATGATGATTAGGCAAACTGAAACTAATCAATGGAATGTGTCATGGAACTTGACGGTTGATAGAATACATTAATTGTATGTATTGGGTGATTGTATATAGAACCATTGTGTTTGTATACGTTATGTGTAGAGGAGGAGATAGGGGATGTACTCCGCGGTTTAGGGGAAGATAGGGGATGTACCTCTAAACCGGATAGTGTTGGGAGAAGAAAGGGGATGAACTCCGTAGATACAGCTCATATGCTTGTCTAGAGAAGTGAAGATAGAGCTCATATGCTTATCTTTGTGAAGTGTGGATATAGCTTATATGCTTATCTGTGGATATTGTTGTTATACATATCTGTTGAGAATGTGGATATAGCTTGTATGCTTATCTGTATGTGGGATATAGTTTTTATACATATCTGTGGAAATGATGATAGAGCTAGCATGCTTGTCTATTGAATAAGGGAAAATGAAAAGTGACTTGGACTCATTAGTCGGTTGACATAAATGTGTGATTTATGTGATTGTATCAGTGTTGGCCATCTATCAATTGCTAATATTTTAGTCATTGTTCATGGTTGGTTTAGTGTATTTCTACTGGGCTGTGGCTCACCCTATATGGGAATATCATTTTCAGGTGCAGGAAGCATGCCACCTCCAAGGACATAGCTTGGGAGGCTTGAGGCGGACATAATGATGTCGTTTTACTTTTTGATGTATTACATGTAAATACAAGCCAAGGGCTTAATGTGTATGAGTTAGTACTCTTTTGTTGTAACCAAGTGTTAACTTGGAAAGCTGTAAGCCTGTAGGGCATTTTGCTTTTAGTGTTAACATGTAATACTTTTTGTAATGAAACACTGATGAATAGAAGGATGTGGTTATTTCATATGTTAATGAATGTGTTATTTGATGGGTTTATTGTTATTATTTTGAGGGCGTTACACTACTTGTTCGCTACATCATTTTACAAACAAGAACCTTATATAAAACGCATCATTCCTCTCTCAGCTTTCATTGCAACAACTCTGAACCATTTTCAAAAACAAGCTCCGAAAATGGTTATTAAACTTGAGAATGAGCACGAGCTTACATGGTTAAAGCGTTTATGTTCAATACTGTCGATTCTCGATCGAAACATAGCAAACATCAGGCTTGGTTTGTGGTTGGTTTGGAAAAGCTTGATTGCGGTGAAGAAAGTGCTCACTATTCCTATATTGTTGGTGGTCAGAACGTGTTTATCGGCAGCATACAATAAGTGCACGTTGTAGTTTCTTACTTTGACGACTGGCGTTTTTTGCATGTCGTAAATACTTTACCAACCACGGCGTGTCTATTGCGTAGGCCGTGAATGGTGGTAATGATAATTTTTTTACGGCTTGCAATGCACGCCGTAAATGATAAAATTTTCTACGATGTGCATATGGCGTGCCATTAATATATTACTTATACATGACGCACATACGCCAGCCGTGAAAACTGAATACTATTCACGGCGCACACAATGCCCGCCGTTAAAAGTATTGTCTTTTTAAAGACCACACTTTGATAAATAAAAATATCTCATTTTTATCAGAAGTGTGATAAAAAAAATTAAATTGATATTTTAATCACACTTAATTTGATTGTGTGATAATATTTATTTTTCATGTCACTTTTTAATTAAATGTGATTATATATATATTTTTTAATCTCACCTTTTAAATTAGTGTGATTGTATATAATTTTTTTAATCACACCTTCTAAGTAAATAAGTGTGATCAATATATCTATATCTATACAATATATATAAAGCATGGATCTAAAGTGAACCCTTTTCTATCTGACTTAGAGAGCCCTTCTCTGCTCTTCTCTGCCTAACGGTGATCTCGCTTCTCCTCCACTTTGTCTGTGCTCTCTCTGTTTTCATCTCCGCAAAAACTCTTCAAACCCTCTCTCTCTCTCCATCAGACCCCAAATCACAATCCCAAATCCAAACCGAAATCGGCATAACAATGTGTGAGAAGGAGAAGATCAACCAACAAAATACGCAGAGAGAGAAAGAGCTATGTGTCAGAAGAGTAGAACGAAGACAGAGAAGTAATGATGGAGAGAGAGAGGAGATTGAAGAGATGAACACACACCAGGAAGAATGCTTCATCCCTTCAACCAGGTTTGGAGATTCAAACTAGGGTTTTGATTTGGGGATTTCCACTGAAAAATTAGGGTTTTGATCGAGGAACTCCAAAATTATCTAAAATTAGAGAACCCTAAGGGAACTCCAACTTTTTCAATTAATTTTCAAAGCATGTAATTTTATTGTTTTAGGTTGCGACATTTTGTTTTTTTTAAAAAAAAACTTCTTGAATGTGGGTTGGGAAAAATATCTTCAATGTCAATTGCTTATGGTGAAATTGGGTTCTTTAGGGACGTGACAATACGAAGCTAGATTTCAATGCTCACCATAATCATCAGAGTTTCATTGTGTGTGGACTGCTAGGTACCATCTGTGCAGTGATAGCATCTACCTCACTAACATTTAGGAATTTCCACACATACTTTTAGAGTTGTATGGCGGATGGGTTTTGTCTCATTGAAAAAATTATCGGCGTGGCCATCATGCTTGCAATGGTAGCTATGGGTCAGGTTTACTTCCTTGAAGTCTGTAATTCAAATGTGATGGTGTTGATCGTTTGCTACTTGTTGTGCTTCTCTTTGCTACTTGTTCCCTACATCATTTTACAAACAATAACCTTATATAAAACGCATCATTCCTCTCTCAGCTTTCATTGCAACAACTCTGAACCATTTTAAAAAACAAGCTCTGAAAATGGCTATTAAACTTGAGAATGAGCATCAGCTAACATGGTTAAAGTGTTTATATTCAATACTATCGATTCTCGATCGAAACATAGCAAACATCATGCTTGGTTTTTGTTTGGTTCAGAAAATCTTGATTGTGGTGTAGAAAGTGCTCAGTATTCCTATATTGTTCGTGGTCAAAGCGTGTTTATCGGCGGCATACAATAAATGCGCGTCGTAGTTTCTCACTTTTACGACTTGTTTTTTTTGCATGTCGTAAATACTTTTCCAACCACGGCATGTCTATTGCATAAGCTGTGAATGGTAGTAACGATTATTTTTTTTACGGCTTGCAATGCACGCCGCAAATAATAAAACTTTTTACAACGTGCATATGCCGTGCTGTTAATACATTAATTATACATGACGCACGTACGCCAGCCGTGAAAAGTATTCGTGCTGTTAATACATTAATTATACATGACGCACGTCCGCCAGCCATGAAAAGTGAATACTTTTCACGACGCACACAACGCCCGCCGTTAAAAGTATTGCACTTTTTACAACATACACATCGCCTACCCTTAAAAGTATTGCGTTTTTACGACCCTCCTACAAAAATAGTTAAAGATCACACTTTGATAAATAAAAATATCTCACTTTTATTAGAAGTGTGCTAAAAAAAATTAAATTGATATTTTAATCACACTTAATTTGATTGAGTGTGATAATATCTATTTTTTATGTCACTTTTTAATTCAGTGTGATTAGATTTTTTTTTTTTAATCTCACCTTCTAAATAAGTATGATTATATATAATTTTTTTAATCACACCTTCTAAATAAATAATTGTGATCAAAATATCTATATATATACAATATATATAAAGCATGAATCTAAAGTGAACCCTCCTCTATTTGCCTCAAAGAGCCCTCCTCTTCTCTTCTCTGCCTAATGGTGATCTCGCTTCTCCTCCACCTTGTCTCTGCTCTCTCTGTTTTCATCTCTACAAAAACTCCAAACCCCCTCTCTCACTTTCTCTCCATTAGACCCCAAATCCCAATCACAAATCTAAACCGAAATCGACATAACAACATGTGAGAAGGAGAAGATCAACCAACAAAATGCGCAGAGAGAGAAAGAGCTCTGATTCAGAAGAGAAGAATGAAGACAGAGAAGTAATGACAGAGAGAGAGAGAAGATTGAAGAGATGAACACACACCAGGAAGATTGCTTCCTCCCTTCAACCGGGTTTGGAGATTCAAACTAGGGTTTTGATTTGGGGATTTCCACTGAAAAATTAGGGTTTTGATCTAGGAACTCCAAAATTATCTAAATTTAGAGAACCATAAGGGAACTCCAATTTTTTCAATTAACTTTCAAAGCATGTGATTGTATTGTTTTAGGTTGCGATATATATTTTTTTTAAAACAAAATTTTAAAAAAAACTTCTTGAATGTGAGTTGGGGAAAATATCTTCAATGTCAATTGCTTCCTGTGAAATTGGGTTCTTTAGGGACGTGACAATAAGGAGCTAGTTTTCAATACTCACCATCTTCATTCGAGTTTCATTATGTGTGGAGTGCTAGGTACCATCTGTGCGGTGATAGCGTCTACCTCACTAACATTTAGGAATTTGGACACATACTTTTAGAGATGTTTGGTGGATGGGTTTCATCTCATTGAAAAAATTATCGAAGCGGCCATCGTGCTTGCAATTGTAGCTGTGGGTCAGGTTTACTTCCCCGAAGTCAGTAATTCATCTGTGATGGTGTTGATCGTTTGTTACTTGTTGAGCTTCTCTTTTCTACTTATTCCCTACATCATTTTACAAACAATAACCTTATATAAAACACACCATTTTCAAAAACAAGCTCCAAAATGGCTATTAAACTTGAAAATGAGCATTAGCTAACATTTTAAAAGCGTTTATGTTCGATACTATCGATTCTCGATCGAAACATAGAAAACATCATGCTTGGTTTTTGGTTGGTTCGGAAAAACTTGATTGCGGTGAAGAAAGTGCTTAGTATTCCTATATTGTTCGTGGTCAGAGCATGTGTATCGGCGGCATACAATAAATGCACGTCGTAGTTTCTCAATTTTACGACTTGCTTTTTTTGCACGTCGTGAATACTTTTCCAACCACGGCGTGTCTATTGTGTAGGCCGTGAATGGTAGTAACGATGATTTTTTTACGACTTCGAATGCATGTTGTAAATAATAAAAATTTCTGCGACATGCATCTGGCGTGCCATTAATAAATTAATTATACATGATGCACATACACCAATCATGAAAACTGAATACTTTTCACGGCGCACACAAGGCCCGCCGTTAAAAGTATTGCACTTTTTACAACATACACATCGCCTGCCATTAAAATTATTTCCTTTTTACGACGCTCCTACAAAAATAGTTGAAGATCACGCTATGATAAATAAAAATATCTCACTTTTATTGGAAGTGTGTTAAAAAAAATTAAATTGATATTTTAATCACACTTAATTTGATTGAGTGTCATAATATTTATTTTTTACGTCACTTTTTAAGTAAGTGTGAATATATATATTTTTTAATCTCACCTTCTAAACTAGTGTGATTATATATAATTTTTTTAATCACACCTTCTAAATAAATAAGAGTGATCAACATATCTATATCTATACAATATCTATAAAGCATGGATCTAAAGTGAACCCTCTTCTATTTACCTCAGAGAGCCCTCCTCCGATCTTCTCTGCCTAATGGTGATCTTTCTTCTCCTCCACCTTGCCTCTGCTCTCTCTGTTTTTATCTCCGCAAAAACTCTTCAAACCCTCTCTCTCTCTCTCCATCAGACCCCAAATCGCAATCCCAAATCCAAACCGAAATTGACATAACAACGTGTGAGAAGGAGAAGATCAACCAACAAAATACGCAGAGAGAGAAAGAGCTCTGACTCATAAGAGAAGAACGAAGACAGAGAAGTAACGACAGAGAGAGAGGGAGATTGAAGAGATGAACACACACCAGGAAGAATGCTTCCACCCTTCAACCGGGTTTGGAGATTCAAACTAGGGTTTCGATTTGGGGATTTCCAGTGAAAAATTAGGGTTTTGATCGCGGAACTCCAAAATTATCTAAATTTAGAGAACCCTAAGGGAACTCCAATTTTTTCAATTAATTTTCAAAGCATGTGATTGTATTGTTTTAGGTTGCGATATTTTTTTTTTAAATTAAAAAAAAAAACTTCTTGAATGTGAGTTGGGGAAAATCTCTTCAATGTCAATTGCTTACTGTGAAATTGGGTTCCTTAGGGACGTGACAATAAGGAGCTTGTTTTCAATACTCACCATCAAAATCAGAGTTCCATTGTGTGTGGAGTGCTAGGTACCATCTGTGCGGTGATAGCGTCTACCTCACTGACATTTAGGAATTTGGACACATTCTTTTAGAGATGTATGGCGGATGGGTTTCATCTCATTGAAAAAATTATCAGAGCGGCCATCGTGCTTGCAATGGTAGCTGCGGGTCAGGTTTACTTCCCCGAAGTTAGTAATTCATTTGTGATGGTGTTGATCGTTTGCTACTTGTTGAGCTTCTCCTTGCTACTTGTTCGCTACATCATTTTACAAACAACAACCTTATATAAAACGCATCATTGCTCTCTCAGCTTTCATTGCAACAACTCTAAACCATTTTCAAAAACAAGCTCCAAAAAATGGTTATTTAACTTGAGAATGAGCATGAGCTTTCATGGTTAAAGCGTTTATGTTCAATACTGTCGATTCTCGATCAAAACATAGCAAACATCATGCTTGGTTTTTGGTTGGTTCGGAAAAGCTTGATTGCGGTGAAGAAGGTGATCAGTATTCCTATTTTGTTGGTTGTCTGGGCATGTTTATCAGTGGCATACAATAAATGCACATCGTAGTTTCTCACTTTGACGACTAGCCTTTTTTGCACGTCGTGAATACTTTTCCAACCACGGCGTGTCTATTGCGTAGGCCGTGAATAGTGGTAATGATGATTTTTTTACGGCTTGCAATGCACGCCGTAAATGAGAAAACTTTCTACGCCGTGCATATGGCGTGCCATTAATATATTAATTACATGACGCACATTATATATATACTTTTTAATCTCACCTTCTAAACTAGTGTGATTATAAATAATTTTTTTAATCACACTTTCTAAATAATTAAGTACGATCAACATATCTATATCTATACAATATATATAAAGCATTGATCTAAAGTGAACCCTCTTCTATTTGCCTCAGAGAGCCCTCCTCCGCTCTTCTCTGCTTAATGGTGATCTCGCTTCTCCTCCACCTTGTCTCTGCTCTATCTGTTTTCATCTCCGCAAAAACTCTTCAAACCCTCTCTCTCTCTCCATCAGACCCCAAATCGCAATCCCAAGCCTAAACCGAAATCGACATAACAACTTGTGAGAAGGAGAAGATCAACCAACAAAATACGCAAAGAGAGAAAGGGCTCTGACACAGAAGAGAAGAACGAAGACAGAGAAGTAACAACAGAGAGAGAGAGGAGATTGAAGAGATGAACACACACCAGGAAGAATGCTTCCTCCCTTCAACCGGGTTTGGAGATTCAAACTAGGGTTTTGATTTGGGGATTTCCACTGAAAAATTAGGGTTTTGATCGAGGAACTCCAAAATTATCTAAATTTAGAGAACCCAAACGGAACTCCAATTTTTTCAATTAATTTTCAAAACATGTGCTTGTATTGTTTTTGGATGCGATATTTTTTTTTTTTTTAAATTTAGAAAAAAAAAGTTCTTGAATGTGAGTTGGGGAAAATATCTCCAATGTCATTTGCTTACAGTGAAATTGGGTTCTTTTGGGACGTGACAATAAGGAGGTAGCTTTGAATACTCACCTTCATCATCAGAGTTTCATTGTGTGTGGAGTGCTAGGTACCATCTGTGCGGTGATAGGGTCTACCTCACTAACATTTAGGAATTTGGACACATACTTTTAGAGATATATGGCGGATGGGTTTCATCTCATTGAAAAAATTATCGGAGCGGCCATCGTGCTTGCAATGGTAGCTGTGGGTCAGGTTTACTTCCCCGAAGTCAGTAATTCATCTGTGATGGTGTTCGTCGTTTGCTACTTGTTGAGCTTCTCTTTGCTACTTGTTCGCTGCATCATTTTACAAACAACAACCTTATATAAAACGCATCATTGCTCTCTCAGCTTTCATTGCAACAACTCTGAACCATTTTCAAAAACAAGCTCCGAAAATGGTTATTAAACTTGAGAATGAGCATGTGCTTACATGGTTAAAGCGTTTATGTTCAATACTGTCGATTCTCGATCGAAACGTAGCAAACATCATGCTTGGTTTTTGGTTGGTTCGGAAAAGCTTGATTGCGGTGAAGAAAGTGCTCAGTATTCCTATATTGTTGGTTGTCTGAGCGTGTTTATCGGCGGCATACAATAATTGCACGTCGTAGTTTCTCACTTTGACGACTGGCGTTTTTTGCATGTCGTGAATACTTTTCCAACCACGACGTGTCTATTGCGTAGGCCATGAATAGTGGTAACGATGATTTTTTTACGGCTTGCAATGCACGCCGTAAATGAGAAAACTTTCTACGCCGTGCATATAGCGTGCCATTAATATATTAATTATACATGACGCACATTATATATATATATTTTTAATCTCACCTTCTAAATTAGTGTGATTATATATAATTTTTTTAATCACACCTTCTAAATAAATAAGTGTGATTAACATATCTATATCTATACAATATATATAATGCATGGATCTAAAGTGAACCCTCTTTTATCTGCCTCAGAGAGCCCTCCTCCGCTCTTCTCTGCCTAATGGTGATCTCGCTTCTCCTCCACCTTGTCTTGCTCTCTCTGTTGTCATCTCCGCAAAAACTCTTCAAACCCTCTCTCTCTCTCCATCAGACCCCAAATCGCAATCCCAAATCCAAACCGAAATCGACATAATAATGTGCGAGAAGGAGAAGATCAACCAACAAAATACGTAGAAAGAGAAAGAACTCTGACTCAAAAGAGAAGAACGAAGACAGAGAAGTAACGAGAGAGAGAGAGAGAGGAGATTGAAGAGATGAACACACACCAGGAAGAATGCTTCCTCCCTTCAACCGGGTTTGGAGATTCAAACTAGGGTTTCGATTTGGGGATTTCCACTGAAAAATTAGGGTTTTGATCGAGGAACTCCAAAATCATCTAAATTTAAAGAACCCTAAAGGACCTTCAATTTTTTCAATTAATTTTCAAAGCATGTGATTGTATTGTTTTAGGTTTCGATATTTTTTTTTTTTAAAAAAAAATTGAAAGAAAAACTTCTTCAATGTGAGTTGTGGAAAATATCTTCAATGTCAATTGCTTACTGTGAAATTGGGTTCTTTAGGGACGTGACAATAAGGAGCTAGTTTTCAATACTCACCATCATCATCAGAGTTTCATTGTGTGTGGAGTGCTAGGTACCATCTGTGCGGTGATAGCGTCTACCTCACTAACATTTAGAATTTGGACACATACTTTTAGAGATGTATGGCAGATGGGTTTCATCTCATTGAAAAAATTATCGGAGTGGCCATCGTGCTTGCAATGGTAGCTGTGGGTCAGGTTTACTTCTCCGAAGTCAGTAATTCATTTGTGATGGTGTTGATTGTTTGCTACTTGTTGAGCTTCTCTTTGCTACTTGTTCGCTACATCATTTTACAAACAACAACCTTATATAAAACACATCATTGCACTCTCAGCTTTCATTGCAACAACTCTGAACCATTTTCAAAAACAAGCTCCGAAAATGGTTATTAAACTTGAGAATGAGCATGAGCTTACATGGTTAAAGCGTTTATGTTCAATACTGTCGATTCTCGATCGAAACATAGCAAACATCTTGCTTGGTTTTGGTTGGTTTGGAAAAGTTTGATTGCCGTGAAGAAAGTGCTCAATATTCTTATATTGTTGGTTGTCTAAGCGTCTTTATTGGCAGCATACAACAAATGCACGTCGTAGTTTCTCACTTTGACGACTGGCATTTTTTGCACGTCGTGAATACTTTTCCAACCACGGCGTGTCTATTGCGTAGGCCGTGAATAGTGGTAACGACGATTTTTTTACGGCTTGCAATGCACGCTGTAAATGAGAAAACTTTCTACGCCGTGCATATGGCGTGCCATTAATATATTAATTATACATTACGCACATTATGGATATATTTTTTAATCTCACCTTTTAAACTAGTGTGATTATATATAGTTTTTTTAATCACACCTTCTAAATAAATAAGTGTGATCAACATGTCTATATCTATACAATATATATAAAGCATGGATCTAAAGTGAACACTCTTCTATCTGCCTCAGAGAGCCGTCCTCCGCTCTTCTCTGCCTAATGTTGATCTCGCTTCTCCTCTACCTTGTCTCTGCTCTCTCTGTTTTCATCTCCGCAAAAACTCTTCAAACCCTCTCTCTCTCTCCATCAGACCCCATATCGCCATCCCAATTCCAAACCGAAATCGACATAACAACGTGTGAGAAGGAGAAGATCAACCAACAAAATACGCAAAGAGAGAAAGAGCTCTGAATTAGAAGAGAAGAACGAAGACAGAGAAGTAACGAGAGAGAGAGAGAGGAGATTGTAGAGATGAACATACACCAGGAAGAATGCTTCCTCCCTTCAACCGAGTTTGGAGATTCAAACTAAGGTTTTGATTTGGGGATTTCCATTGAAAAATTAGGGTTTTGATCAAGGAACTCCAAAATTATCTAAAATTAGAGAACCCTAAGGGAACTCCAATTTTTTCAATTAATTTTCAAAGCATGTGATTGTATTGTTTTAGGTTGCGATATTTTGTTTTTTAAAACAGCAAAATTAAAAAAAAAAAAAAAAACTTCCTGAATGTGAGTTGGGAAAAATATCTTCACTGTCAATTGCTTATGGTGAAATTGGGTTCTTTAGGGACGTGACAATACGGTGCTAGATTTCAATGCTCACCATAATCATCAACGTTTCATTGTGTGTGGACTGCTAGGTACCTCTGTGCCGTGATAGCGTTTACCTCACTAACATTTAGGCATTTGCACACATACTTTTAGAGTTGTATGGCGGATGGGTTTTGTCTCATTGAAAAAATTATTGGCGCAGCCATCGTGCTTGCAGCGGTAGCTGTGGGTCAGGTTTACTTCCCCGAAGTCAGTAATTCATCTGTGATGGTGTTGATCGTTTGCTACTTGTTGAGCTTCTCTTTGCTACTTGTTCCCTACATCATTTTACAAACAATAACCTTATATAAAACGTATCATTCCTCTCTCAGCTTTCATTGCAACAACTCTGAACCATTTTCATAACATGGTTAAAGCGTTTATGTTCAATACTATCGATTCTCGATCGAAACATAGCAAACATCATGCTTAGTTTTTGTTGGTTCGGAAAAGCTTGATTGCGGTGAAGAAAGTGCTCAGTATTTCTATATTGTTCGTGGTCAGAGCGTGTTTATCGGCGGCATACAATAAATGCGCGTCGTAGTTTCTCACTTTTATGACTTGCTTTTTTTTCACGTTATAAATACTTTTAAAACCACGGCGTGTCTATTGTGTAGGCCGTGAATGGTAGTAACGATGATTTTTTTTACGGCTTGCAATGCATGCCTCAAATAATAAAACTTTCAACGCCGTGCATATGCCATGCCGTTAATACATTAATTATACATGACACACATACGCCAGCCATGAAAAGTGAATACTTTTCACGGGGCAGACAACGCCCGCAGTTAAAAGTATTGCACTTTTTACAACGTACACATTGCCTGCCCTTAAAAGTATTGCATTTTTACGACCCTCCTAAAAAAATAGTTGAAGATCACACTTTGATAAATAAATATATCTCACTTTTATTAGAAGTGTGATAAAAAAAATTAAATTGATATTTTAATTAAACTTAATTTGATTGAGTGTGATAATATTTTTTTTTTATGTCAGTTTTTAATTCAGTGTGATTATATATATATATTTTTTAATCTCACCTTCCAAATAAGTGTGATTCTATATAATTTTTTTAATCACCTTCTAAATAAATAAGTGTGATCAATATATCTATATCTATGCAATATATATAAAGCATGGATCTAAAGTGGCCCTCCTCTATCTGCCTCAGAGAGCCCTCCTCCTCTCTTTTCTGCCTAATGGTGATCTCGCTTCTCCTCCACATTGTCTCTGCTCTCTCTGTTTTCATCTCCGCAAAAACTCCAAACCCTCTCTCTCTCTTTCTCTCCATCAAACCCCACATCCCAATCCCAAATCCAAACAGAAATCGACATAACAACGTGTTAGAAGGAGAAGATCAACCAACAAAATACTCAGAGAGAGAAAGAGCTCTGACTCAGAAGAGAAGAACAAAGAAAAAGAAGTAACGATGGTGAGAGAGAGGAGAATGAAGCGATGAACACACACCTGGAAGAATGCTTCCTCCCTTCGACCAAGTTTGGAGATTCAAACTAGGGTTTTGATTTGGGGATTTCCACTGAAAAGTTAGGGTTTTGATCGAGGAACTCCAAAATTATCTAAAATTAGAGAACCCTAAGGGAACTCCAATTTTTTCAATTAATTTTCAAAGCATGTGATTGTATTGTTTTAGGTTGCGATATTTTTTTTTTAAAAATTTAAAAAAAAAAAACTTCTTGAATGTGAGTTAGGAAAAATACCTTCAATGTCAATTGCTTATGGTGAAATTGGGTTCTTTAGGGACATGACAATACGGAGCTAGATTTTAATTCTCACCATCACCATCAAAGTTTCATTATGTGTGGACTGCTAGGTACCATCTGTGCAGTGATAGCATCTACCTCATTAACATTTTGGAATTTGGACACATACTTTTAGAGTTGTATGGCGGATGGGTTTCATCTCGTTGAAAAAATTATCGGAGCGGCCATCATGCTTACAATGGTAGTTGTGGGTCCGATTTACTTCCTCGAAGTTAGTAATTCATCTATGATGGTGTTGATCGTTTGCTACTTGTTGAGCTTCTCTCTACTACTTGTTCCCTACATCACTTTACAAACAATAACCTTATATAAAACACATCATTCCTCTCTCAGATTTCATTGCAACAACTCTGAACCAATTTCAAAAACAAGCTCCGAAAAAGGCAATTAAACTTGAGAATGAGCATCAGCTAACATGGTTAAAGTGTTTATGTTCAATACTGTTGATTCTCGATCGAAACATAGCAAACATCATGCTTGGTTTTTGTTTGGTTCGAAAAAGCTTGATTGCGGTGAAGAAAGTGCTCAGTATTCCTATATTGTTTGTGGTCAGAGCGTGTTTATCAGCGACATACAATAAATGCACGTCGTAGTTTCTCACTTTGACGACTGGTGTTTTTTGCACATCGTGAATACTTTTCCAACCACGGCGTGTCTATTGCATAGACTGTGAATGGTAAAAACAATGATTTTTTTACGGCTTGCAATGCACGCCGTAAATAATAAAACTTTCTACGACGTGCATATGGCGTGCCATTAATACATTAATTATACATGACGCACATACACTAGCTGTGAAAACTGAATAATTTTCACGGCTCACACAACGCCCGCCGTTAAAAGTATTGCACTTTTTGCAACATACACATCGCCTGCCATTAAAATTATTGTCTTTTTACGACCCTCCTACAAAAATAGTTGAAGATCACACTTTGATAAATAAAAATATCTCACTTTTATTGGAAGTGTGATAAAAAAAAATTAAATTGATATTTTAATCACACTTAATTTGATTGAGTGTGATAATATTTATTTTTTATGTCACTTTTTAAGTAAGTGTGATTATATATATATATATATGTATATGTTTTTTAATCTCACCTTCCAAATAAGTGTGATTATATATAATTTTTTTAATCACACCTTCTAAATAAATAAGTGCGATTAATATATCTATATCTATACAATATATATAAAGCATGGATCTAAAGTGAACCCTCCTCTTTCTGCCTCAAAGAGCCCTCTTCCTCTCTTCTCTGCCTAATGGTGATCTCGCTTCTCCTCCACCTTGTCTCTGCTCTCTCTATTTTCATCACCGCAGAAACTCTTCAAACCCTCTCTTCCCCTCCATCAGACCCCAAATCCCAATCCCAAATCCAAACCGAAATCGACATAACAACATGTAAGAAGGAGAAGATCAACCACCAAAATACACAGAAAGAGAAAGAGCTCCAACTCAGAAGAGAAGAACGAAGACAAAGAAGTAACGATGGATAGAGAGAGGAGATTGAAGAGATGAACACACACCAGCAAGAATGCTTCCTCCCTTCAACCAGGTTTGAAGATTCAAACTAGGGTTTTGATTTGGGGATTTCCACTGAAAAATTAGGGTTTTGATCGAGGAACTCCAAAATTATCTAAAATTAGAGAACCCTAAGGGAACTCCAATTTTTTCAATTAATTTTCAAAGCATGTGATTGTATTGCTTTAGGTTGCGATATTTTTAAAAAAAAAAAAAATTCTTGAATGTGAGTTGGGAAAAATATCTTCAATGTCAATTGCTTATGGTGAAATTGGGTTATTTAGGGATGTGACAATACAGAGCTAGATTTCGATGCTCACCATAATCATCAGAGTTTCATTGTGTATGGAGTGCTAGGTACCATCTGTACGGTGATAGCGTCTACCTCACTAACATTTAGGAATTTGGACAAATACCTTTAGAGTTGTATAGTGGATGGGTTTCATCTCATTGAAAAAATTATCGGAGCAGCCATCGTGCTTGCAATGGTAACTGTGGGTTAGGTGTATTTCCCCAAAGTCAGTGATTCATATGTGATGGTGTTGATCATTTGCTACTTGTTGAGCTTCTCTTTGCTACTTGTTCCCTACATCATTTTACAAACAATAACCTTATATAAAACACATCATTCCTCTCTCAGCTTTCATTGCAACAACTCTGAACCATTTTCAAAAACAAGCTCCAAAAATGGCTATTAAACTTGAAAATGAGCATCAGCTAACATTTTGAAAGCGTTGATGTTCAATACTGTTGATTCTCGATCGAAACATAGAAAACATCATGCTTGGTTTTTGGTTGGTTCGGAAAAGCCTGATTGCAGTGAAGAAAGTGCTTAGTATTCATATATTGTTTGTGTCAGAGCGTGTTTATCGGCGACATACAATAAATGCACGGCGTAGTTTCTCACTTTTATGACTTGCTTTTTTTGCATGTCGTAAATACTTTTCCAACCGCGGCGTGTCTATTGCGTAGGCCGTGAATGGTAGTAACGATGATTTTTTTACGGCTTGCAATGCACGCCGTAAATAATAAAACTTTCTACGACTTGCATATGGCATGCCATTAATACATTAATTATACATGACGCACATACACCAACCGTGAAACCTGAATACTTTTCACGGCGCACACAACGCCTGCCGTTAAAAGTATTGAACTTTTTACAACATACACATCGCCTACCATTAAAATTATTGCCTTTTTACGACCCTCCTACAAAAATAGTTGAAGATCACACTTTGATAAATAAAAATATCTCACTTTTATTGGAAGTGTGATAAAAAAAAATTAAATTATTATTTTAATCACACTTAATTTGATTGAGTGTGATAATATTTATTTTTTATGTCACTTTTTAAGTAAGTGTGATTATATATATATATTTTTTATCTCACCTTTTAAACAAGTGTTATTATATGTAATTTTTTTAATCACATCTTCTAAATAAATAAATGTGATCAATATATCTATATCTATACAATATATATAAAGCATGGATCTAAAGTGAACCCTCATTTATCTGCCTCAGAGAGCCTTCCCCCTCTCTTCTCTGCCTAATGGCGATCTCGCTTCTCCTCCGCCTTGTCTCTGCTCTCTCTGTTTTCATCTCCGCAAGAACTCTTCAAACCCTGTCTCTCTCTCTCTCCATCAGACCCCAAATCCCAATCCCAAATCCAAACCGAAATCGACATAACAACGTGTGAGAAGGAGAAGATCAACCAACAAAATACGCAAAGAGAGAAAGAGCTCTAACTCAGAAAGGAAGAATGAAGACAGAGAAGTAACGACGAAGTAAGAAAGGAGATTAAAGAGACGAACACACACCAAGAAGAATGCTTCCTCCCTTCAACCAGGTTTCCACTGAAAAATTACGGTTTTGATTAAGGAACTTCAAAATTTTCTAAAATTAGAGAACCCTAAAGGAACTCCAAGTTTTTCAATTAATTTTGAAAGCATGTGATTGTATTGTTTTAGGTTGTGATATTTTTATTTTTTATTTTTTTAAAAAGTAAAGAAAAAAACTTCTTGAATGTGAGTTGGGAAAAATATCTTCAATGTCAATTGCTTATTGTGAAATTGGGTTCTTTAGGGACATGACAATACGGAGCTAGTTTTCAATGCTCACCATCATCATTAGAGTTTCGTTGTGTGTGGAGTGCTAGGTACCATCTGTGCGGTGATAGCGTCTACCTCACTAACATTTAGGAATTTGGACACATACTTTTAGAGATGTATGGCGGATGGGTTTTATCTCATTGAAAAAATTATCGGAGCGGCCATCGTGCTTGCAATGGTAGTTGTCGGTCAAGTTTACTTCCCCGAAGTCAGTAATTCATCTGTGATGGTGTTGATCGTTTGCTACTTGTTGAGCTTCTCTTTGGTTCTGTTCTTTAAGCCCAAATACAATTTCGGGCTATTCAATCTCACTCTCACTTAGACGATTACAATTGCGTTAAAAGTTTCCATGTCTTGTGGTGGTTTTGCATTTCTGGGCGCTACCATTCTTCTCTTCCTAGGCACTTGTGCAATAAAGAAATTTCCGAATAAACTTTTGATTCCGATTCCGATGATGATATTCCAATTGCAAGCAATGTAACGACTTCTCCCTTTAGTGATTTTGCTGCTAGCATGTGTTTAATCTCTAATGTGATTAGTTTGGTTTTTTTGGTAGCATGTTTTGATCTTCTCCACTCTTCCTCTAACTTTAGTGGTTTCCAACTGAATTTTACGCTGAGTACTAGCAATCTTGTACTGGGAGTTATTTTGGGAGGCGTGTATGTTCTGAGGAAGGAAATGCATCAATCAGTTGCTAAAAAATATGGGCTATTTGGAAAATGGATTGGAAATACTTGCCTCATATCACTTCTATTCATGATTCATCTTTTTACTAAGAATTCAATGTATACAGTGGGTCTTTTCATTTCTTCATGTTTCATGGTTCTCTTAAACACTTAAATCTATAGGCCATCTACCGATTTTGGGTTGTATAGTTTGATGGTTAAGTAAACATTCAACAGAGTTTTAATGGCATGGAAAGCATCATTCCTGGTCGTTTATTACGCATATATTGGATGTATGAGTCTTTTAATCCTGATATTATTCTTAGAAGAATGAATGACACATGAAAGTTCTTCCGACAATAGTCTTTTGGATATCCAAACTCACCCTCCAACTTCTCTGATTGAACACTATGATACATGTGAGGAGATACCTAAAATTTCTGTGGCTAATAAAATTGATGATGCTAATGTGGAAGTCAAGACTTTAGTGGGTGACGGGACGCAGAGATGTGAAGTTACAAGTGAAATTCAAGAAGTCGAGTAGAGATTGGAGATTACAATCTTTATTTCCACCATACCCAAGTCTGTTTTTGTTCGTTAATGGGTGAAAATTATTTTGTTTTAAATTTAGTGATATGTTTAATTTTACTTTAGAAGTTTGTTTATAAAAATATTTCAAAACTTTGTTTAGTAATATGAAAATAGCCTTCTTGCTTCTGATCAAGAGAAATATGTTAAGAAATATATGAAAAAAGTAAATTAGTGTTGGTTTTTAAGTCCTCTGTTTACTAATTTTATCAGTTGAATCCTCTCTCTCATTTATTTTAATTGTTTTTTTTTTTTGAATTAGCGATATATCTTGATTATAATAACTCCACAAAAGTTTTAAGCCTACCCGTTGGCACAACAAGTATGGCATATGAGCCATTTCCCGTTGTGTTCTCAATTGCATTCTTGTTTTGATTTTCGCAGTTTGTGAACATTCACCACTGTGTTTAGAGGAAACATATCACTTTGAAATTTCGTTTCAATTTTGATGTTGAACTATAACATCGGCATTGCATGATTGCAATAAGTCTACGCATTGCATTGTCACCCAAATTATTAGTGTGAATGTTCACACCATAATTTGAGTTGTTTGTGTTGACATTTGACGAATGTGAATGTTCACATCGACCATCTGTGAATGTTCACATCTATATGTTAAAATTTGTCTTAAATTTTATGCTCTATTTTGCAAATGTTCCACAGAAGAAATCCTCCAAGAGAAAAAGATAGAAAAATCATGTCAAGCAAGAAAGCACACTTGCAGATGATTGTAGCAGTGTTGACATGCATCGTGTCAACTACAGATCCAATATGACAGGGTTGGTGAAACTAATGAAAGGCACCAAATTCATAGACACACAACTCAGCTACCTGCGGCAAATACCTTTTTGGCAATTATTAAATGCATTGAGAACCAGTGAGATAGACCTCGACAAGTGCATGAAGTATGATGACGTTGTTGTGCATATCCTGCAGACGTATAAGGCATCAAAAGATACCTTCTACATTGGCAAGAAAAAGATGAACATACACGACAACGACATTAAGCTCATTTTTGGTGTGGACTGTGGCACCAAACCAATGGACATATCATATGGTGCGAAGCCAAAGACTAGCACTATAAACAAAAGGAGAAAAAATGTCAGCCAGTTGACTTTAAAATGTATACGCACCCTTTTGACTGAGGCATTGAATGGCAAGAAGAAAAATGACAACGAAGAAGTCGCGCGATTAGTTGCATGTATGCATGCCAGAAACTTTTTTTTCTCGACAAGCGGTGAAACAATAGGATAGGGAAACTGTTCACATATGGTCCCATTGGAAAGCATGCAAGAATATGATTGGGCCAAATAAATCAAAACAAACAAAACGACAAAAACCCGTCAAAAGTCACCGGCTGTGTCATGTTATTGATAGTAAGTACTCATGTTCTGAAATGTTAACATTCACATGTTATTGAATGTTGTTCATGGTTGTGTCAACACACTTTGGCCTTTACACACATTGTGCAAACTGATTTTATGATGACACAGTAAATGTACACATTCATGGACAGATGTGGACAAAAACATTCATGCATTAATTGTGAACATCCACATTTGTGCCACAATTATGCCACAACTGTTAACATTCACAATCACATATGTGCCACTGTTGTAAATGTTCACATTCACATTTGTGCCACTGTTATCAATGTTCACATATGTTTAGATTGCTCTGAAATGGCTAAATAACATATGTCTTTGTTGTTTATTGCAGTACTGGTTGTGCGAACACAACCATTCTCTAACCCCACAAGCCTAATGCCATTTCTCGTTGTATAAAGTGGGAATTGACTGCTTTACATAAGAAGATGAAATCCACGTCTTTGGCTGATCTTGGGTTTTAATGAGGTATGATCTTCAAATGTTGTTCGAAACATTCACATCATGACACCACCTAAATATGTACATTAACTAAAATTACTTTTTCATTTCAGGTTAATGCCGACGAGCTCTTTGCAACCAAAACGAAATTCCAAAAGTTCAATCGTACCACATTGATGATAGAGCCCCAATGTGATGAACCACCCACCACATCACCCGAACTCGATAGCATCAAGAAATAACAACATGGTGGCAACAGCTTTGAATTTTTCAGGGAGGGAGTTTACCTAAATGACAGTGACAATGACATCAACATTCCCTTTAGTAGCCTACCTGGTAAGAGAGCTATTGACGTAGCAAGCACAAGCCAACTGGATATCATCGAGATGCTTGTTAAAGAAAATTGGAAGGCTTCGGGAATCATAAGGCAGTGGGAAGCAAAATACAAACACCTTGAATTCTCATGGGAGTTAAGGGCAAGAGTGATAGCTGATCTTGAAAATAAACTTTTCAATCAATCAAGCCCACCCAACATGAACACTGAAATAAAGAAGTGCATGGATCAGAAAGATGCAAAAATTAGGCGCTTAACGCAACTGGTCATCGCCTTAGAATGTGAGAAAACAGTTCATCAACACCTTTTCGATGATAAGTCTGTCCACATTGTCACATAGGTTGAGGCGTAGAAGCACCATGATAGCCTCAACAAGCAACCCCCCACCCCAATGCAACACAACCTCAGCCCACCTTCTAGGGTGAAGCGTATCAAGGAGAAAGATCGAAAAAAACACTGCTTGCCTGATTTCCAGTACCCAGACCTACCTGGCCAAAAAAAGAGCATGATCGAGGTCAAAACCAGCCCCATACAGTCCACATAGTTTAAGATGTGGATAAGCATCCACCGGCGAAGCACGCAAAAAAATTATTGACATTGACCAACAAGTTCAAGGTCTGGAGTATGATGTCCAAACACGACATGCACAAGGTCCAAAGTTTGCAAAAAAGTAGAGACGATGAGTAAGTGACTATACAAACACCCAATGTGAACATTCACATTTCATAAATATGAATATTCACAGTTATAGTTGATGATTTGGCTTAGTTTACTTATGTGCATTGGTATACTAAAAATGCACAAGTTACTTGTGTAGAAAGGGGATTCGAAGTCAACATACGTGTAATTTGATGACATTGTGTAACTTATCAAGGAGGAATCAATACACAACAGCGTATGTCATTACCAAAATTATTCACTGTTCACATATAGAATCACAAACACATAGACACACACAGACACACGAACAACAACACACAAATACACACACACTATTCACCCACCACAAATAATGTAATACAGCCCTATGTTTGTGTAGGTGACAGATGCATATGCTGAACTACTGCTTGAACAACAAGGGGTGGTCAACCCAACTTCAGATAAAGCCTCATTCATCTTCACGAGCATGTGTTTGGTAACAACTCTAACAGTGTTCATTTTTCTTGATGTGAATGTGAATCTTCACATTCTATTAATGTGCCCGTTACATGATTGTCGTATTTGAATATGATCAATATAATTGAATGTCCAATGTGTGCAGAAAGTGATACGAGAGTGCCCTCATAGCAAAAGAAGTAAACATATTGATGCGCATATGAAACACTACCAAGGAGAGAGATATCTACTATTCTCATTGCGCCATAACTTTCACTGGACAATTGTTGTGTATAATGTTAAAGACAATCTGTGAAGGCACTATAACTCATTGCGATCAAGGCCCAGCATACATGACCCGTGTAACAACTCGGAAATTTAAGTTGTCGCTTAAATTTTATACTGGTATTATGGTTGTATGTGATAATATATTATTAAATAAATAATAATA
Source organism: Camellia sinensis (assembly GCF_055761805.1). Lineage (NCBI taxonomy): Eukaryota > Viridiplantae > Streptophyta > Magnoliopsida > Ericales > Theaceae > Camellia > Camellia sinensis. The sequence continues at coordinate 151,664,603 of NC_138963.1, forward strand.
AATACAGAATCTAATTTGGCATCGGATTATCAAATATGGGATTAATTGGAGATTATTATTTGGGGCCAAATTAACAGAAATATGAAATTATAATACTAATTGGGTTAAATTAAAGTCAAAGATAATGAATAAATAAATAAAAGTAAAATAAAACAAATATAATAAATAATTTCCACGTAATTAAGCATCAATTAATGAATAGATTTGCAAATATTTACAAATTGCTAAGGAAATAAAATGAGGCCATCTGTACATCTAGGCTTAGAGAGGGGAGTGATTCATCATGTAGGCCATTAGATAAGGATGAGTCATCACTTGAAGTATGTGTATAAATAGGGGAAGGCGGTACTGTACAGTGGACGAAGAAACAAAGAAGGAAAAAAAAGAAAAAGAGCAAGAGAGAAAGGAAGGAAAAGAAACTAAGAAAGAGGAAGGAAATATTGGAAGTTAAGAATATCTTTGATAGTAGAAAGAAAGAGTGAGGTATTAATTTTAAGGTGAGTTATATTATACCTTGAGTTACCATAATCTATTTTACATATGTTTTGACTTACCATATTTATTTCATACAAGTCATGTTTTATAAATTATATTAATATTTCAATTACGTGGATTAATTTCTAAACTCTATTTGTTAAAATGAAACCCATGGATATGTTTGTTTATATTTTAAAGAATATTTGGCAATGACCTTATAAACAATTATGTTTTGTAAGTACCACCACGGGAGTCCCGCGCCTTGAGGGACTTAAATAACCATTGGCCTCTATTTGGTCACTTTGTGACCCTCTATTGTCATAGATCTATTGACCTCTGTTCTGTGCGGAGCAAAGTGTTGTGCGGAGATAAGTGCTACACTATTGTGGGAGCCACCTCTATAATCCGTATGAGCCACCTCTTGAATCCGTATCTCTATTCTGACTGTCACTCCTATGACCTCTGTTCCGTTCTGTTCGATATCGTGGTTATGGTTATTTATTTACATAATCTCAGTTTTGCTACTTAAATGATTATTTGTTCAGACTAAGTTATCTTAATATTTTAGTTACATAACTATCCTTGGTTATTTTGTATCCCTTATACTCTTGGCATAATATTTCTCACTCTGCCACGTGCTTATAGCTGTTTACCAATTTTCAGGAAGCAATGCAATTCAAAAATAGCTTTTGGAAAGTCTTAGACGCAGGGCTAGGGAATAGACACACACAGCACCTTTATGATATTTTTATATGTAAATATCGGCCTTTTTTGTCAATAAATTTTGTAATAAAAATAGAAGATCCGATAATTATTTTGGTACCCTCACTTAAATATTATTTCCGCTCGCGTTTATTAATTTGTTCAAGAATTGGCCAGAGGTAACTTCAGTTACTGGCCATCATAATACTTAACCCTTGGGTACGGGGAGCGGGTCGTAACAAATGGTATTAGAGCAATGGTTTATAAAAAAATAAATAAATCATCATTGCAGCATAGGACACGCGCACATTTAAGAAGTAGGATAGCGGGTAATTAGGACCTAAATATTATATTTTGTTAGTCAATTTAATTATATTATAATTTTATATGATTATATATATATATATATATTAAAATTATTTTATTTATTTATTTTTATTTTTTTTATGCCTAATTTGTGAAGGATATTAGGTATAATTTATATTTGTTATAGTAAAAGAAGGAAAAGAAACAAAGGATGTCGAGCTCAAGCACCCATCAAAATTATAATACAATTAAATACATATAATTTCCAGTTCAGTATTCAAAAAAAAAATCATTTCTGCTTTTAAAGTAGGTTCAAAATATAAAGATACTAATTTTGGAACTATTTTTTATCAATGGAAGGTTCACGGATAAAAGAAATGGGAGTTCATCTCAAATTCTTTCAACTCCTGCATATAATTCTGTCATTTCATTTCCAGTCGCTTGTTTAATTATGTTCTCATTTTTTTCTTTTCAGAAATAAAACCAATGAAAAGTTTTTTAAGCCACCGATTGTTTCTCATTTTGGCCCAAAACAATTTTTGACAACTAGACAGTGAGTTGTTTTTGGTAAAGTTTTTTTTTTTAGGTAATATTTTCTACCAGATTAATCATCTAATATATATTTATCGGAGTGCGCAGTGGTTAGTTTACACATATGACAAATTTCGAGGACGAAATTTTTAAAAGAAAGAAAGATTGTAACAACTCGAAAATTTAAATTGTCCCTTAAATTTTATACTGATATTATGGTTGTATGTGATAATATATTATTAAATAAATAATAATAAATACATAATCTAATTTGGCATTAGATTATCAAATTTGGGATTAATTAAGGATTATTATTTGGGGCCAAATTAATAGAAAATGTGGAGCTATAATACTAATTAGGTTAAATTAAAGTCAAAGATAATAAATAAATAAATAAAAGTAAAATAAAACAAATATAATAAATAATTTCCACGTAATTAAGCATCAATTAATGAATAGATTTGAAAATATATTAAGCATCAAATGAATAGATTTGCAAATATTTACAAATATTGCTAAGGAAATAAAATGAGGCCATCTGTACATCTAGGCTTGGAGAGGGGAGTGATTCATCATGTAGGCCATTAGATAAGAATGAGTCATCACTTGAAGTATGTGTATAAATAGGGGGAGGAGGTACTGTAAAGTGGATGGAGAAACAAAGAAGGAAAAAAAAAAAAAAAAAGAGCCAGAGAAAAAGGAAGGAAAAGAAACTAAGAAAGAGGAAGGAAATATTGGAAGTTAAGAATATCTTTGATAGTAGAAAGAAAGAGTGAGGTATTAATTTTAAGGTGAGTTATATTATACCTTGAGTTACCATAATCTATTTTACATATGTTTTGACTTACCATATTTATTTCATACAAGTCATGTTTTATAAATTATATTAATATTTCAATTACGTAGATTAATTTCTAAACTCTATTTGTTAAAATGAAACACATGGATATGTTTGTTTATATTTTAAAGAATATTTGGCAATGACCTTATAAACAATTATGTTTTGTAAGTACCATCACGGGAGTCCCACGCCTTGGGGGACTTAAATAACCATTGGCCTCTGTTTGGTCACTTTGTGGCCCTCTATTATCATGGATCTATTGACCTCTATTCTGTGCGGAGCAAAGTGCTGTGCGGAGATAAGTGCTATACTATTGTGGGAGCCACCTCTATAATCCGTACGAGCCACCTCTTGAATCCGTATCTCTGTTCTGACTGTCACTCCTGTGACCTCTGTTCCGTTATATTTGATACCGTAGTTATGGTTATTTATTTACATAATCTCAGTTTTGCTACTTAAATGATTATTTGTTCAGACTAAGTTATCTTAATATTTTAGTTACATAGCTATCTATAGTTATTTTGTGTCTCTTATACTCTTGGCATAATATTTCTCACTCTGTCACATGCTTATAGCTGTTTACCAATTTTCAAGAAACAATGCAATTCAGAAATAACTTTTGGAAAGTCTTAGATGCAGGGCTGCGGAATAGACACACATAGCACCTTTATGATATTTTTATATCTAAATATCGGTCTTTTTGGTCAATAAATTTTGTAATAAAAATAGAAGTTTTGATGATTATTTTGATACCCTCACTTAAATATTATTTCCGCTCGCGTTTATTAATTTGTTCAAGAATTGGCCGGAGGTAACTTCAGTTACTGGCCATCACGATACTTAACCCTTGGGTACGGAGAGCGGGTCATGACAACCCGCATGTCGACCGAGCACAACAAGTTGTAAGTGGTTCTTGTTTAGCATATGTAATGTGTTAAATTTTAAAATATATGTATGATCATATATGTTTGTTTGCCTAAAGTGAAATTCCTTACACAGAAGGACTACATCGAGAATGTTGTGCGCTTTATTACCTAGTCATCACTGCTGTGGACTACGTTCACGGGCCAAGATCTGTCACAACAAATCATATCAGTTGATTTCTATCCTCAACAGGCCGACACCTCGTAAGCCTCACAACATTTTGTACAAATCCTTCATAACCATTATACAAAACATAAATATCAAGTGCTAACCATAACTATTTTGCATTTACAAGGTGGACTGTGGGCCCGTAGTATGTTACATCATGCGGACACACATATACCATGAAGACATTGTTGATAGCCTCACTCGTTTTAAATGATGTGGATTACAAGACTTATTAGTACATAGTTTTTTGAATCACAAAAAAACAATGCGCCATAAAAACCTATAGGTGGGAGGTGTCCACCTACACACTAACATACACTCGATGTGAATGTTAAAATCAATTGCTTTGACATTTTGACAAAAATAGATTGTAAATCAGCGATTTGACATTTATTAATGTTGCAATATGCCACTTGTGTATTTTGATTAACATTTTGCATTGATTTGTTAGTTTATGTTTTTGTTTGACATTTATTAATGTTCTAATATGCCACTTGTGCATTTTGATCTACACTTGTGCATGAATATACACATTGTCTTCACGACAACATTACAAAAGTCATTGGCAGGTGTGAATATTCACGTCTGTTGTAATTCACATCAGACGTGAATGTCCATACCACCTTACACCAAATGCATGTGAAAGTTCACATCCCAGTTTATATTCATGTCAACATTCACAATAATGATGTGAAAAGTTCAACCCAGGTGCAAATATCCACATAGTGTGGATATTCAATATAAGTGTGAATGTTCACATCATCACATTTTATATACATGTGAAAGTTTACATTTTCCATTAGAACTCTTGTATACTTGTACAATATGATGTGAATATTTACATCAGTACATGTATTCATCAGCCAAACACCAACAAATGTCAATTAGTCACCCAAAAAAAAAAAAAAATGTCCCCTCTTTTTACACCCTCCTCCCAAAGTACTACAACAAAACAAAACATAAACAACACAAATGAAATATTATGAAAATTGAATACAACACATTGTTATGTTTGCCAAAACAACGTAATCTTATTCCAAACATCAATAAAAGAATCCCACGTAAAACACAATGTTGAAATGAAAATTGTACACCCAATATTGGCTCCTTGCATGATTTCTGATTGTGACTTCCCAACTTGTCACATCTCATGCACCTTATTTGCTTCAGTTTCTCACCCCTTGATGGGATTCTATTCTTCTTCGGCCTACCGGGTGGTCTTTTTGCAGTTGGTGGGTATATGATGAAGTCTATGGCATCAAAAGGCGGTTTTTACAACGACGGTATGGGGAATATGGCATTTGAATAAGTAGCACGATACGTCTTTACAAAAAAGTAGTGTTCAACACAATCATTGAGATTGTACCAGCTCTTCTGAATAACAATAATAGCATAGTCACATGGGATCCGTTGATATGAAAGTAGTGTTCAAAACGATGAAAAGAAAAGACATGAAATCGTTTAAATATGTTTTGACAATGGTAGAACTGTTCAAATCGATTCGATTTCCAATTCCAAGATTTTGGTTACGAACATATTTTTTTATTTGTAAAAATTAAGAAACTTTCTTATAAGATCTAAACACTAACATTCCTTATAAAATTGATAAATTCTAACCAATTACTATCAGTTTATTTACTAACATAAAATGTATCATATTTATTATCATATAAAATTTCTATGATTGTACAACTATAACGATTCTGATTTAGACCCAACCCATTTTCTTGCTTTTGAATTCGAGGACACGTGTACTTAACTATTGTTCATCTCTTTTCCATCTTAAAGTTTTTTGATTTTGGCTAGTAGGAGTTTTGGTTTTTTGAAACAGGTTAGGAAATCAGTTTTTCAATAAGTTATTGCCCAGCTTTTTTCTTCGCTCGAATGATGCTTCTTGCACTCGAGCGATCTTTTACAGTTTATAAAACTACTAAGAGTGTGATATCTGCGCTCGAGCAACACTTCTTGCACTCGAGCAGTGGTTTTGGTCTCTTGAACGGTGTCACTTATCGTGTATGTTCGCTTGATTGGTGTTTTGGTCACTCGAGCGGTCTATGCGTATATCAGTCCGTGAAGAAAACTTTTTTGATCACTTTTTCATCTCTCTCTCTCTAAACATTTCAAAACCCTAAAATCTTACTTTTCTCTCTAGTTCTTATACTCTAGCTCCAAATAGTCCAAATCTGTTGGTTTCCTCACCCTAGTCTTTTCGAGTTAAAAGTTGAGCACGTCGAGGGCTTCGTTTTAATCAGTGAAGTTTGTGTTTTTAGCTCCGTCAAGTTCTACTCTTTGTCTCCTCTTGTCTTCTATTTTGAGGTAGGGATTTCTTTGACTCTTATATATGATTTTTAGCTTAGTTATTTGCTCTTGAAAATGGTTAATGATTTGGGATTTTGGAAAAAACTTAGATTTGATTTGAAATCAAAAGAGGGGTTTTCCACATGGATTCTTGAAAATGGTTGTGAAAGTGAGTTTATGGTTGAAATATGTTAAAATGGTAAATATCTCTTCTTGAAATTAATTTTGTAAAATAAAAGGGGGTTTTGCCCTAAATTTCGGATATTTGGAATTGTGTAAGGAAATGGATAATGTTGTGGGTCTTTGTAAGATTGGAACGATGATTACGTTGATGATAATGGTGGAATTGGATGTGTAATATCACTCCCATTGTGAAAGGATGGAATTGTATACTATGATTGGAAACTATCTTTGTATAAAAATATCTGGTTTGGGCAATTGGTGAAGGATAGTCTTGATTGTTATAGACAATGCATGAGGATTAGGTTAAATTGAAACTAATTTCTTATACATTATGCATTGAGCATCATTTAATGTTGAACATTGTAAATGTACTGATTTTGATAAATAGGGGTGAATACCGTGGTGAATTTGTTTAGGAGGTATGATTGTGGTTTTATTATGTTGGCCTATGTGTCCTTGGTGAAAGTCCAGAAATCCACGAGGTTAAGTGCCGATCCTTCCGGTTAGTACCGGTAAAATGGCTTTGGTAGTGCTTGTATAGCCTACTGGCAAACACGTACTTAGAGATTCTTAGTGTGTTGTATACACTGTCCTATTTTCTGTTATAAAAAGATTATCTTCGTGAATTGATTTATAATTTGGCATTACATTGTTTTGAGATGGAAAACAAGAAATGTTTGATAAAAGGCATGTATATGCATTCACCTTATAATTTTGCTGAAATTCATATACTGTGTTAGAGTATTTGTGCTAAGCTATGGCTCACCCTATGTGAAAAACAACTTTCAGGTGCTGATGATATGCCTCCACCGAGGACGTAACTTGGGAGGGCTTGGAGCTTAAGGCTTCATTTTTGGTTTCGTGTTGTAATTATCTTTGTTTAAGCCTAGGGCTTTACTTGTATTGAGTTTAAACTCATTTTGTTGTAACTAAGTATTGTCTTGGAAAGTTGTAGCCATTAAGGTATTTCATTGCTTGGTTTTATTTCTCCTTTTACATTTGTATCCATACTATATGCTATAGATTCGAAATCTAGGATTGGTGAATATATATTGCTGATGTAGGCCGAAAGGTACCACATTAAGGCCATTTAAGTTATATTTATAGTCTTTGAATTTTGTTTATTTGGTGGAGATGATATGTTTTGTGCACTTGTACAGATTTGGTAGGTAATACACAAATTTAAGCAAAAAGTGGCGCAAAAGGAGATTCTCCGTGCGAGTAGTGAAAATACCCGGCCCACATGGGCACTCGAGCGACCCACCTAGGGTTGCGTGCGCGAAAATTTCAGTCTGTTCAGCTAGGAATAAAAAGAAGAAAAGAGGCTGTTTTTAGGGTTCGAAAATATTCCAAAAGAGAGAAGGGGCTAGGGTTTGGGAAAAAGGGATTCTCAAGCTTAAAGATCAATTTTCATGGGGGTTTCTACTTCTTCTATCTCTTCCCACTCCTCCATGAGTGGCTAGGCTCCTATTTCTAGGGTTTTGATGTAATCCTAGCCAAGTAAATAGGTTTTTTTTTTGGTTTTCTTTTATATAATGGTTTGAGCAGTTGTATGGTTCTCAAGAAGTTTTCTAATATATTTTTCCATTATTTCTTCGAGTATTCTACTTTCTGTGATTGTTAAGTGCTTTCCATATAATGGTTTTCTATTCTTTCATGTTCAAGGTATGAAACGAGTCATACTACAAGGGACGAGTTGTGTTGCTATCCTAGTTTAGAGCGAACGACTCGTACTACTTGAGATGGTTCGTGCCTATACATTGAACGTGTTAATTCGCTTGATAAATGTTTCGAGTTTGTAGTTACGAAGTATTATTTAGTTCGAACCGTAACATAATTGAGTCTCAAATTGAAGCCTTATTTATAGAACTAGTGGTGAATTCATTACCCTAGGTTTTTCCCTCAAAATCAGTAAATTCAAATTTTAATTTTAATTGCTTAGTTTAATCTCTTAGTTTATTTTATTTATTACTAGTTTATGAATCATCATCTTTTTAATCAAAATTGGATTAGGAATTTAACAATTAAATTAGTTTAATTTCTCATTTGTCTCTGTGGATTGATACCTGGACTTATCGTTATTCTAAAGAATTTGGTATAATTTAGTGTTTATATTTGGTGTGTGAAACAACCCATCAATTGCATATGTCATCTTTTGTAATGCTCAAAATATAATGAATAAAAGTTATGAAATTATTGATCAATTATAGCACTAATATGAGATGGGTTAATATTAATTATTTCGAAGCATTACAACAACTCAATCAAATTAAACCAGCTTTTATAATTCAATTTTGGTATGATTTCATAGATTTAGGGGTTGTTTGGTTTTCATATGGGGCTAAATAATCACAAAAGGACAAAAAAAAAGTAAAAAAAATTACAAAAAGTCAAAAATCACAAAAGGACAAAAAAAATTCACCATTCCAAAGCTAAAAAAGCCAAAAAAGCCAATCAAAAATACCAAACAAACAAAAAAGTCGCAGACTAAAAAAGTCAAAAAAATCAAAAAATCAACTAAAAAAGTCATTGCCAAACGATTGCTTAGTAGTTCGGTTACAATTCTAATTTTGTTGAAACCATAAAAACTAACCCGTTTAGTTTAATCTTAGCGATGAGGGTACTCATTTAAATTTTAGGGTTAATTATCTAAAATTCCTAATGACAATGAGTGTGGTAACTAAAGTCCTGTGTAATAGTTTTTGGACACACAAATCTCATTTCAATTGAGAATTTTCTCAATTCCAAAATTGAGAATGTTCTTAGTTTGTTTTTTTTTTTTTTTAGTTTTAAAACTGAGAATATTATCAGTTTTTTCTAATTTTAAAATTGAGAACATTATCAACTTTTTCAATTTTAATTTTTTTTCAGTTTTGCATATCAATGTTTCATCATCATATTCCTTTATAGACACAAATTTTTTAATTTTTCACAAAAAAAAAAATTCAATTTTTTCCAAAAAAAAAAATTAGAAAATTTTTAGTTGTTTTTTCTTTTTTTTTGCACAATTTTTTTCTTTTTTTTTTTTGTAGTTTTTTTAGTTTTGAAGTTTTAAAAATCAAAATAAATGTCAAATTATCATGTTCTTTTATAGAAAATTATAAATTATGAACAATCATTATTGGAAGGGTAATTCGTACTATTAAAAATTTAATGAGACTTAAAAATCTAGAAAAAAATTATTAAAATTTAATGGAATATAAATTCATAAAATAGAACTTGTGTGTAAAGGCCAATTTATTTTAAGATTAAACGCAGAAGCAGGCCGAGGTTATATAATCTTAGTGAGAAGGATACTAGTTTAGTTTAAGATTAAACCTTATATCTTTCGTAATATATTGATTGTGATTTGTTCTTATTGTATTTTATGTTTGATATTAGCAATTTTTTTAGGACAATTATTCAGTACTCTCGGTATAGGTATGTGGTACTCTTTAGTATTGTAATTGGTGGAGAAGGTGGATAAGTGAAGTATTGTGTCGAATAATTGACGAACATGAGGGGCATAATGAATGGTGATTGATGAAAGAGTATGGTCACGTGGTATTCTCAGACTACTGTATATAATTAATAATAGATTGTCCTGGAGAAATTATCAATAGAGAATTAGTCTTTACAATTTGTCTTCTGGATCAGAAATATATTGTAAACTATCATTGATTTAAATTCTAACTTTAGAAATTAAGAACATTTCTGAAAACAAACATCATATTACCATTATAATTTTTTTAAATCCGTAAAAACAGACTCAATTCTTAATTTATTTTAAAGTTGAACCAATCAGATTAGTATATTGAGTTAAAAAAAAGTTCCAACAAAGGCCTCTTTTAGATAGCTGGTTAAAAGTCAATTTTTTGACTTTTTTAAATCATATCATCTCTCTATTTTTTTATATTTTTTTTCTAAAAAAATCAAAAAAACTAATTTCTAATCAACTTTTCAAAAAAAAAAAAAAAACCGCTTCATTAGCCGAACCAATTTGCTTGAAAGCAAGCATAGCTGAAAAAGTCTGCTAAGCTAACCCAGATCAAGCTGCTACCTAGATTTTTTTGTGTAACTCAGATTAAACTACTTAAATTTTTGAAAGTAAGCGATTATATGGTGGAAATTAAATTTATATAATGTGGAATTTATAATTAAAATAAATTTAAATATGACAATTTTAAATGGGTCTAGCTTGTCTCTAATTGGAGATTAAGACTGGATTGTCCAGTTTGGCCCATGGGCCTATTGTTTGGCCCCTTTTCGATAATCCAAACCGTTCAATATGTAAAACTCGTTGAATACTATATTCTTATAAAACATCACATTAATTGGATATCAATATTTATTTGATCATATCAGATTTCTGTCAACCATTTATTTTTTTTATACAAAACTGATCTGATCAAATAGTTATCGATGTCCGATCAATGTGATTTTTTACAAGGATATAGTATTTGACGAGTTCTACATATCAAATGGTTCAGATTATTGAAACGGGGTCCAAAAATAAGCCCACAGGCTGGACTAAACGAATTAGTCTTGATCTCTAACTGAACACAAGCTGACCCTTTTTAAATAATTAAATTTGAATCTATAGTTCTGCTGAGCGGGAATGGCTTCCCTTCAGTCTAATTACGGACTGGAGAATACTATTGAGCCTATGGGGGCTATCACGGGTCCCATTTTGATAATCCGAACCGTTCAATGTGTAGAACTTGTCGAGTTTTTTTGTTTTGAAAAAAATCACGTTGATCGAATATCGATAGTTATGTGATCAAACCAGTTTTATATAAAAAAAAATTGACGGTGAAATATAAACGACTTATAAAAATCTGATTTGATCACATAGTTATCGATATCCGATCAATATGATATTTTATAAACATATAATACTCGACAAGTTCTACATATTGGCCTCGTTTGGTGTAGCTGGTAAAACAGCTTATAGATTATAACTTAACAGATTATAGACTATGACTTTAATCAGAAGTTGTTAACCTGTTTGGTGTAGCTGTTGGATTATAGATTTAAGTTGCTGAGTAGTGTTTGTTAAATAAGCTGTGAAATAGCTTTTTCAATTAATTTTTATTTTTGTTTGTCTACATTTCTCATAAAAAATAATAATAATAATCTATAGTCCATTTGAGTCTTTTTCTATTTTTAAAAAAATAAAAAATAAAAAAATTTAAGAGTATAACCATAAATTAACATGTCCACAGCAGAAGCTGATAATCAGAAGCAAGGGGTGAGCAGCTTCTCAGAATCAGCTTTTTTGAGTTAAAATAAGCTGTCAGAATCAGAAGCTGTTTGAAATAAGTTTAACCAAACAGTCCAAAATAACTTTTTCAAAGCTAAAAGCCATAAGTTGGCTCTGAAAAGCTGAAACAAACACCCCCATTGAACGGTTCAAATTATCAAAACGAAACCTATAATGAGTCCTTACGAGCCTAACAATACCTTTCGGTCTAAACACAAACTGGAGGGAAGTCATTCCCCTGCTGAGCATAGCTTTCTAGTTGTCAGTTGAACCCACCCCACACTCTGGCCGTTGACTCACCTTCTCAAGTGGCCTTCTTTTTCACAAATCACGTTATTTCCGGTTCAAACAAATTATTTTTAAAATTTTTAGTTCAAAAAATTAATTTTAAATTAAATTATTTGATTTATGAATCAATTTCTGAATCAATAAATTTTGTCTGAAAATCGATTTCAAATAAAAAATACAATTGAATTAAATAATTTTCTTAATAAATTAATTTTTCAACTAAATAAAATTAATTTGTTTGCACTCAAAAGAAATTAAAAAGACTGTTGTATCAATAATTTGATTCACTTTTTGCTTATAACTTTTTTAAGTAGAAATATCTTAAATAAGATGGAAAAGAATTAATTATTTAAAAAATTAAAAGAATAATATTTTTGAATACTACTTTTTTTAACTTGCAAATTAAAAATTAATAATCAAAATCAAAATTAAAATGCATCTCTACTTATTTTTAATAATTAATTATTTTAAATTATTTCTATTTCTAAAATTATTAATAAAATTTAGAAAAATTAGTAAAACATCAACTTTTGATAGGAGGAGATGTCTAATATATATATATATATTATTAGTTAAAATCCTTCAATAATATTATTAGAGAAATTTGAATTCGTCACAAAGAAATTTCTATTTGAAAAGCTACAACTTCTCTGTGAAAATATTGCATATTTTTTATTTTATAAAATCTTAATATTTAGATCTTAAACTAAAAAACCTCTAAATTTTACACTAAACACTTACATAATTTTTCAAAATAAAAATAAGAAAAAATTATATCTCAGTAAAACTTTCAAAAATTAATTTCTAATTGATGAAAATTTTGATAATTTTATATTTTTATATTTATAAAATTTATCGTCAATTTATAAAGGGCCATTTACATACAAGTCCCATTTTATGAACTTATGCCATTAAGTCTTAGGTAAAATTATTTGCTCCTTCAAATCCCATTAATTTTTAATAGACCAATCTACCATTCCAACAAACTCCAGGCAAGCTGTCTCGATGTCATCTTTCTTCTCCCTTCCGTCCTCTTTTCATTCTACTCTCCATTCAGTCCATAAGATTCCAGTGAAGCCGTAGAAGAAACCCATTGCTCCACCGACACCGCCAAACCTGACAGGTCAGTCAACTTTGGTTCGTTTTCATTTTCCTTTTTCTAAAGCCATTGGTCAAACTCATTTATGGCTTTTTCTATGTATGGGTGTGGAGCAAGGTTTTAGTCAGCTGGAGCTTAGAAGGACTTGCAGGCTTCTCGCTGGCTTTTCACTCTAATTCCGTGGAATCGAGTTGGAAGGAATCCTCCTTTGAGATCAACGTGCTCCTGGAATCTTCCGATGAGTCCATTGATTGTGAGATCTCGGTTTTCACTAAGTTCACAGATGCCACTGCTATTAGAGAGAGAGAAAGAGAGAGAGATTTAGGATTTTTTGAAATTGAGAACGTTCTCAGTTTATAATATTCTCAATTTTAATCATGAAAAAAATTGAGAAATTGCTCAAAATTGATAATTATAAATTTCTTAGTTTTGATAGTTTTGATAATATTCTCAATTCATACTAGAATAAAAAAATTGAGAAATTTCTTAGTTTTGATAATAATAAATTGAGAACATTCTCAGTTTTGAAATTGAGAACATTCTCAGTTTTGAGATTAAAGGGTAAAACGTCTTTTTACCTGTAAATGGGACTTATTGGTTCAAAAACTTTTTGACAGAACCTAAGCTACCACCAAATATGTAGATAGGACTTTTAGGTAATTAATCCATTTATAAATATTTTTTTAAATAAACACTTGCTTGTACTTTCTCTTAAAAATAAACTAGCGCATAACCCGTACTATAATGATTGATAAATTTATTTTTAATTAATTAAAAATAATTTTAAAAAAACAAAAAATGAATAAGATTAAGTTTTAACTTTGTTTTTAACAAAAAGAGTGTTTGAAATTAGTTTTTTAAGTGACTTTTTGCCTTTTTCGAGAGATAATTAGGAATGAGTTTTCTAATTGTATGGGAAAATGCGAATAAATGATGTCTTATTTTTGTTTGTTACTAAAATTTTCCATTTTAGTAAAAATTGTTTTTGCCTTTTCAAATTGGTACAAAGATTTTCTAACTTCTTCTATTTTTTTTTTTTTATTTATTTATTTTTTTTGTAAGCCTATTTTGGCAATTGGGTTAAAAGCCAATAAGTTGGCTTTTTTATCATATCACCTCTCTATTTTTTTTTACATATTTTTTCAAAAAAAAGCAAAAAATCTGATTTTTAACCTACTTTCCAAAATAAATGCCAAACACATTTTAGCACTCTTTGCTTTCTTGACCTTTTAATAAAAAAAATAACATTCCAAACATGGCATGAGTTACACAATTTTTATTTTTTTGCTATTAATATTTTGTCCTAAGTATTATATAACAAATATATATATAATAATTCAATTGGTAAAATTAAAACAAATGAATTTTCTAAAATTACAAAAGTCATACTTTCGATCAAGTATAATTGCATTATCTACGAAATTCGTAATTATAATTCATCCTGTCACAGTTTGTCAAGTAATATAGCAATCTCTTCTTTTTTTGTCTCTCTTTCTCTTTCCCACACATCTTCTATCTCTATTTATTTTTAAGGTGATATGGCAAAAAAATTGAAATGAAATATTTAAAACTTTATATTTATTTTAGTAAGTACATGAGGAAAAATATTCTCGTATTAACAAAATTTAGTTTGTCAATTGATAGAGAATGATAAATTTAAGTGGATCGTAAAGTATAAGGGTATTTTAATTTATTTTTTAAAAAAAATATATCTTATGAGATGATTGAGCCACCTAAACCATGTTAGATTTACGTCAATCTTGAAGAGTCACTCGACCAATTTATTTTTGAAAATATTTTTAAAATTGGTAAGCATACATCATTAGTAATTTTTTTTCATAATAAAATGTACATATTTATGCATATTTAATAGCTTTGAAAAAAAAAAATAGATTGAATGTAATTTTTTATTTTATTTTTTTATAGTGTTGTAATTATCTTCATTATGCTAGGAAAAGAAAAAACTATTAGGTACTTTTGAAGTAATGCTCTATATTAATTGCCAATTGTTACCCAAAAAACAACCTAAGAGGGGGTGAATTAGGTTTTTACAATTAAAATTAATAATACCCTAATAAAATAAATTATCACTATCACAATAGATAAATATAATTAATGAAATAAAAATAATTAAAACAAGTGTCTTAACAACTATGTCAGTTAATGATTTTAGCACAGTAAAAATGTGAAATATAGTTATGGCAATTTAAAATAAAATAAAGAGATAAAAAAGAGAGATGCAAACAAATTTATAGTGGTTCGGTTTCAACTCGGCCTACGTCCACTCCTCAAGCTTCACTTGAGATTTTCCACTATCTTCTAACTTCACAAGGGTGCTAGCAACCTCTTTACAAATGGAGCAATCCTCCACGGATTTTTCACAGATTTCACAAGCCCAAACCCTTGCAAATCTTAGGTGATTCACAATCACTCTCAAGATTTCAAGAACACAGTATTTGCAACACTTTTACAAGATGAAACGGTATTTTTGCTTTCAAAGAAAGCTTACAATAAATATCTCTCAAATATAGATATATAAAATGAAGCTTGGATTTTTCTGTAAATCTCACACAAGAAAGATGAGCTTAAAGCTATAAGGCTCAATGTATAATTTCTGAGAATAGATGTGAATGATTATAGATCAACGAATATTTTCAGGTTTTTTTGTAACTTGTTTACATTAGATACTTTGGTATATATAATGAAAATTATAGCCGTTTATAGCCGTTGTATTCATTTAAATTTATAGCCGTTTATAACTGTTGTAGTCATTTGAATTTATAACCGTTTATAGACGTTGTACTTCCATCATTACCAATTTGAATATCTTCCACTCCATCATTACTAATTTGAATATCTTCCACTTGAACCTGTTGAACCTTTTGGTCTGCTGTTGTACTAGGCTGTTTGAACCTTTGTTTTGGGCTATTTGAACTCCTGATTTAATCAAATATTAAATACATTTTGATAACATTTAGGATAAAGGTTTAGGTGAGAAATAATGGGAGAAAATAAATTTTGATTCTATTTTTCTCTTTCAAATAAATCATCAAAATAAATTTTGATTCTATTTTTCTCTTTCTGATAAATCATCAAAATAAATTTTGATTAAAATATAATTAAATAAATCATCAAAATAAATTTTGGATTCTATTTTTCTCTTTCAAATAAATTAAAACATAATTAAATAAATCATCAAAATAAATACGTCTAACAATCTCCCCCTTTTTTATGATGGCACACAATGATATTTTGATTTGATTTGGAAGTAAGAAAAGCTCCCCCTCAGGTCATACTGCCTAAATTCATTTCTAAATACATAGGTTAGTACATGTGTAATAAATAAGCTTTAATTGGAGACATGATATGCGACTAAGATATTAAATTATAAATACATAATCATCATATTAGTTTTCAAATAATACCATAATTTGAAAATAATACCATAATACATAACATCATATAATTTTCTCCCCCTGTGACATTATCAAAAGGAAATTAGGGCGCAGAATTTGGAGGAGAATGGGGAAAATAATAGTGATAAATAGCATCAAAAAATAGACAATCAAAACAGATATACACACATATATATATATATATATAGGATTCGCCCACGCCTCTCTTTTTTGTCGAAAATTGCGTCGGACTCGCATCTTCATTTTTGCGTCAATCGACCGACAAAAGCAACTCTCCTCGATTGCTGCTCGCCTCGGCCATCTCTCCCGCCTTGTCTTCTGCTCTTCAGCCTTCTTCTTAATCACACTCGTTTGCTTCATCTTCTTCACCTCACTCTCGTCTCTCTCTTCTTCTATCACTCTCAGTCTATTCTCTTCTATTTCTCTACAACTCATTTCTTTTACACCTCTCACCTCTAAACCATGGCTTCCTCATCCCGTCCCCTTACTCTATTTCTAGACCTGAATGATCCCATAAACTCTGCTAGACCGAGTGCCCCTACTCCTACTCTTCATGTCATTTCTCTTCCTAACCTTCCTATGATGTCGATTGAGCAAATCATGGCAGCTCAATCTGACATAGAAGCCAATCATTTCACACCGACGTCCTGTATGGAGACAGTGACTGCAGTTACAAAATTAACTCATCGACTGTAGAACAGAACGAGTGAGCTCCATCAGGTCAACGCCTAACTCGCTCTGCTCCAGCGCATGTACAAGGATGCACGAGCAGAAATAGGCGCACTGAAGGCCAAAAATAAAGAGCTTAAACGGAAGACCACCTCCATGGCCCGATTTGGAGCAACGTCGTTCTTGGCCTTTGATAGTCAGCGAGGAGTCTTGACGACAGCACGGGGGCAGGGGCGTCAAGGGTCGCCCAAGGTAATAAAAAGAAGAAGAAAACGATGGAAGAGGCGAGTAAGTAAGATCGGCGTATGGCCGGAAAAAAAAAATGAAGGGTGTTGTTTTTTTTTATGTTTATTTTGATCGGCGTGCGGTTGTAAAAAAATAAAGGGGTTTTTTTTTATGTAAATATTTGTATTTTGATTTGTTTTTATTTTTATGTTTAAGTACTGAAAAATGAAATTAAAAAGCAAAAAAAATAAAAAAAAATTAAGCCCAAACAAAAAACAATAATGAAAAAAAATAAAACTAAAAGAAATTAAGCCTAATAGCAAAATAATAAAATAAATAAAATAATACCAGCAGAAATTAAACTTAATGGTACGTTGGTGTTGCCGGAATGGTAATGTAAAAAAAAATACCATGAGGGTTTAAAAAAATCAATGTATGCAAAGTTAATTTTACCTCAAGATGCAAAACCCAAAAAAAAATTACACAGTTGAGAATAGCAAACTGTTAAGGAGAATAAATGTATGAAGGACTTGAGAGCATTCAACTGATATAAATATTTCCATATCAATGTAGCAATACACATATATCATTTTAACAAAAATTCAAGTTTCACAGTCATAACAAAATTTTTTAAGTAGAAATCGACATTCCAAACTCACTACGAATAAAATTGAAGCGATCCCCGCTTAGGGATTTTGTGAAATATCCGCTAATTGCTTGTCGATATTTACAAATGCAAGTACAATATCCCCTTTTTTGAACATGATCTCTTAAAAAATGATGTCGAATTTCAATATGCTTTGTTCTTGAGTGTTGAACTGGATTTTTGCTTAAATTGATAACACTGGTATTCTTACATTTAATAGGGATATGATCATAATGCAAATCAAAGTCCTCCAATTGTTGTTTCATCCAAAGTATTTGTGCACAACAACTTCCGGAAGCTATATATTCAGCTTCGGCCGTTGATAAAGCAACAGAATTTTGCTTTTTGCTAAACCAAAATACTAATGAGTTATCAAGAAAGTGACAAGTGCCACTGGTGCTTTTTCTATCAAGTTTGCATCCGGCAAAATCAGCATCCGAGTAACTAATTAAATCAAATGCAACATCTCTAGGATAAAACAGTCCCAAATTTTGAGTGCCAACAAGATATCTAAAAATTCTTTTAACAACACTGAGATGTGATTCCTTAGGATTTGATTGATATCTAGCACACATACAAACACTAAACATAATATCGGGTCTACTTGTAGTTAAATAAAGAAGTGAGCATACCTCGATATTTTGTTTGATCAATAGACTTACCTTTTTCATCCTTGTCTAGCTTAATAGATGTGCTCATAGATGTTCCAGCTATTTTTGAGTCAAACAGACCAAACTTTTTGAGTAGTTCTTTTGTGTACTTAGCTTGGTTGATAAAAATTCCTTCCTTACATTGTTTGATTTGAAGCCCAAGGAAATAATTTAGCTCCCCCATCATTCTCATCTCAAACTCACCTTACATACACTTAGCAAATTCCTTACACAAGGTTTCATTAGTAGCACCAAATATAATGTCATCCACATATATTTGCACAATAAGTAAATTATCATTTTTAGTTTTAACAAAAAGTGTTGTATCAATCATTCCTCTAGAAAAATTATTTTCAATCAAAAATTTACTTAATCGCTCATACCATGCACGAGGTGCTTGTTTCAAACTATATAAAACTTTTGATAGTTTAAAAAAATGATTTGGAAAAGCATGATCTTTGTACGGGAAAGAAATAAATCTTCTCGTATAATCCTGTTGATCAAGTCTGCGCTCCTCAAAACGTCGTCGCTTTACTCCCTGAAAACACAAACATGAGCTAGCCGGCGGCTGTGTGCCGGAAACCTCTCCGATGCCTAAGTCAGCAAAATAGACAAGTAGACAAAAGTTCTGTGTATTCAGGAATCAAAGTTGTGTTACCTCTCCATAGGTGATATTTGTGAGCTTTTATAGGTTCCATGTGGCATAGTCCTAATAGGACTTCTACTCCTCCATGCAGAGTCCTCTTAGGATTCATGCCCCTGAAAGATAATGCTTATCCTTCAACACCCTCCTCACTGCTTAAACCAAGTGAGATGATTTTACCATGGTCAGACTTCTATGGGACCGAAATACCATTGCCTTACTAGATATGCAGGTATGACAGATCTAACTTTCAGTCCGACTCTTCTTTTCCTTGCTTCTACCTCGGCTTCGCATGCCCAGACCGAGCTATCCATAGAAGTGTCGAACCGAACTAACACAGAAGTATCTTGAAGAAGGCTTATCATACTTTGGTTTAGAAGACACGACCGGGCTAACCGTAATATGCTGTGACCAGACTAACTCTGAGGGTGGTGACCCAGCGACCGAACTGCTGCGCTCTCTCAGACCGAGATAACAATGCACTTCTGGGACCGGTCTTAACTTTAAGTCCTGCTTGGACCGGACTGGATTTAAGGCTTTTTTACTCAGCCCTTCATACTGTGGCCCATAACGGCCCATTGTCCAGCTCGGCCCAATATTCATATAAATTACCCTCTCAATTGCCCCTTAATTCCATCTGCGTAGCATGATAGGGATTACTTGTTTTACCAGCCGAGCTAAGGTTTTTAAGCCTTTCAACCGAACTAAAAACCCTTTAGCTTTTCCAGCCGAACTAAAACCCTTTAGCCTATCCAGCCGAGCTAATTCCACACCGGGCTCTCCTTATCCGTTCAAAACGTCTCTTCAATCACAGCAACTGAATCGCTTCTCATTTCCATGACACATGGCTTACGTTGATTGGCCCAAGGCAGCTGTCACGCTGTCTTCGTACTTTGTGAATTTTGAACAGTTCTTGCCTCTGGTTTTTGCAACAAAACAAAACGAACCTATTCATTTTGAATCTCACCACACTATTCATCTTCTCTCCTTTTGTTCTCTCTCTTGCCTGCGTCTCCATTGTTTTGCATTTTACGAAGCTTGCGCTTGTGGCTGTTTTCTACTTCCCTTTCCTTCCTCTTACTTTGGTGAGTAACACAAATCTGTTCTATTTTTCTGGCTTTCGTACTTTTTTAGCCCATAACATTTGTTTTATGTATTTTTGTAAAACATTTTTTACTTCCATTTTCTGCCTTGTCTTGCATCTTCTGCAAAAACTTAGTAATAGAGCCCCTTTGATTCAAGAAATAACATGAAAACACTAGTTTTGATCCAAAATCACAATATAACCGAACTACGAAGTTGTTTGTAGTGGATGTCAGTCTAGCCGGACCAACCAACCGAGCTAACTCTTTATTGCTATATTTGTAGTTCTAATAAGTCAAGCCTTGAAAACCTTAACTATGCCCGAGCTGAATCTAGGGGCTAAACCAGCCTTCCAAGTTCAGACCGAACTAAGAAAGCTGCCCCTTGAGGCTCAACCGGGCTATCAAATGCCTTGCTGAAACCGAGCTAACAGACCCATTGCTGAAACCGAGCTAACACCCGTAGTTCTGCACATAACCGAGATAGGACTTCATTTATTTTACCTTGATTTCTTTTTAGCACGGTCCATCAATCTGTGCATAACCCCTTTCTTTTTTCACTTTGCAGACTTAGGTTGCCATGCACTCCTTCGCACGCTCAACCGAGCTACTCAGCGTCATTTTTTAACCGAGCTATCACAGTTAATTATACATAACTTAAGAGTAAATGGATAAATATAGGTTTTTAGTAGAAACACCTAGTGGCTTGGCCAAATTCCGAAGGGAGTATAACATCCCTGATGACGTCCATCTCACCTTAGCCGAACAAGCTATCATACCTTGGGGGAACCCTGGTTTTGTTCCCTTCACCCTCCTTTCCAATGTAGAGACCGGCCTAAGATTCCCTGTACAGCCCTTGCTTTGTGAATTCCTTAGGCGAACTAGGATATGCCCAACTCAGCTTTCCACAAACTCATACCGCATAATAAATGGTATAGCAGAGCTAAACCGTCATGCTGGTATTAACCTCGATTTAGCTGAACTATTTCACCAATATACTATAGGCTCAAAAGAAGACGGGTGGGTTTATTATTTAAGAATATGTCGCTGGCGTAAGAAAATAATAAAGAACACACCGGACAAAGACTTAAACGATGACGATTTTTTCTGGGTATCTGGCAATTTCGAAGACCACCAAGCCCAGATCCCAAGCCGCAGTATAAACTAGAATAAAAGAACACCTGATATAATTACTTTGGTTCCTTTACATACTCCTGTTTTATTTCGGTTTCCTATTCCTGAACCGAACTAACAGTTGTCTTCTATATGCAGATTCAGCCCATCTTCAATCACTATACAGTTACCCCAATCTGAACACTCTCCACGCCGCATTACGATATCCAGAAAGAAGTTGGGCCAAGCTGCTGAATTTTGAGCCGACGTACAGATACAGCAGCCGACGTAAAGCCAAAATAACAGACTTCTTACTGGATGCCTCTCCCGAATCGGACCCCAACTTGCCACAAATTAACCTGGTTCGTACTACCGAAAAAGAAGAAATGGCGAAGAGGAACAGAGTAAGGGCCCTCTTAACCGAAACCCATCGAGCCGAAGTACCGCCACAAGTCCAGACTCAGGAAACAGTGGTGGCCCTTCCATCTCAACAACCCTCTTCATCACGCCCAAGCAAGCGCGCCCGGACTACCCAAACCGAGCAACGCCTTGCTAATGAAGATGAAACCATCCTTCCACCAAGCCCTCCGCAGAGCCCTCAGCTGGAACGTTCTGACCGGGCTAGTTCCTCCAAATGGGCTCCAAAAATGACTTTTCAAAACCGCGCTATCCGTGATACTGACTCAGTGGTGGCTAATAAAGACCATATACTAGCCTTCAATCTGGCTAAGAGTGTATGTCTGCCCCCTGATATGGAGCATCACAACCAGTTGACCGAGCTCAAGGCTATCCGGTCAGCAACGAAATCAATGATCCTGGTAAGTAGCCCCTCCGGTCTCCCTAATTTTTCCAACTTTTTTGCTTGGTCTGGTCAATAGTTTTTTTCCATTCTTTTTCAGGCCATGCAAAAGAGTCAAATTGCACACAAGCGTGTGTTGGAGCTTCGTAAAACAGCAAGGCAAGCCATGGCCGAAGTTGAAGCAAAAACCACCGAGCTAAAAGACTCCCAACAGAGGACAGCCGAGCTAGAGGCCGAGGTAACCCGTCTAACCGGACTTGTTACCTTAGCTAATGCTGACAAACAAAAGGCCCTGACCGTGATGAAGGACAAGTACCTACGTGAGCTGGCCAAGTTCGAAGGAAAGAAAAATGCAGAGATCGCCGAGCTAAAAAAGAAGGCGGATGATGCGAATGCTGCAGGTTTCAAGGAGGGGGAGGCCCTTTACATGCAACAATGTGAGGCAGCTAAGGATTTGTTCTTCAAATGCGGTTGGAGGGGGGCCGTGGTGTAGCTCGGTCATGGACCTAAAGCCGAGGTATTCGATCCTCCTTCATACTTTATACCGAGCTCACTAGCGGAGTACGCTGCTACCCTTCAACAACAACTCCTTGAAGGTTCAGATGATGATGAAACCGAGCCTAACGACACCCCGATCGTCAATGATCCTGCTGATCAGTTAGCTCGGGCAGAGCCCACAGTGGAAGACCTGACTACTGAGCAACCAACTAATACCGTGCTTCCAACAGAGACCACACTTCCGATCGAAGCCAAGCTCCCCTCTGAAACCGGTCTTCGGGTTGATGTTGATGCTGATCTTGACGCCGAAATAGATGATCTTTTTAACTGATTTTGTATTTTCTTTTCTTTTCTGCTTTTGGACAATTGTAACCCGGCTGAAGTAACATTCTTCTAAACTGGTTTTGAATGAACTCTTTTCTCTGTACTTTTGAATTTTGAATGAAAAGCCTTTCAACTTTCAGTTCGGTCTGCTGCCATGCTTGCATTTATTTTGTATTCAGACTAATATTTTCTTGCCGAGATACTTTATATTGGTCTTTAACATTTGCAAACATTTACAACTACACCTGCCAATCACTCTTTAGCCGATGTCCTTACTTCGGCTGAAGAGTACCAAGAGTTGGTTTAGTCCAGCCAACCACTCTTTAGCCGATGTCCTTACTTCGGC
The DNA here is from genome assembly GCF_055761805.1 of Camellia sinensis. Taxonomy (NCBI): domain Eukaryota; kingdom Viridiplantae; phylum Streptophyta; class Magnoliopsida; order Ericales; family Theaceae; genus Camellia; species Camellia sinensis. The sequence continues at coordinate 151,688,073 of NC_138963.1, forward strand.
TGAAGAGTATCAAGAGTTGGTTTAGTCCAGCCAACCGCTCTTTAGCCGATGTCCTTACTTCGGCTGAAGAGTACAGGAGTTAGTTTAGTCCAGCCAACCACTCTTTAGCCGATGTCCTTACTTCAGCTAAAGAGTACAAGTGTTGGTTTAGTCCAGCCAACCACTCTTTAGCCGATGTCCTTACTTCGGCTGAAGAGTATCAAAAGTTGGTTTAGTCCAGCCAATCACTCTTTAGCCGATGTCCTTACTTCAGCTAAAGAGTACAAGAGTTGGTTTAGTCCAGCCAACCTCTAAATTGGTTATTCCTGCCAAGTTAAAATAAAATGTTTGGTTATTCTGACCAAACGTCCTGTAGCCTGGATCCTTATCCTGGGCTTAGGAGGGGTGTTGGTTTTTCCAGCCAACCTCTAGATTGGTTTTTCCAGCCAACCTAGAGTAAAGTGTTTAGTTGTTCTAACCAAACGTCCTACAGCTTGGATCCTTATCTTGGGCTTAGGAGGGGTGTTGGTTTTTCCAACCAACCTCTAGATTGGTTTTTCCTGCCAATCCTAGAGTAAAGTGTTTAGTTGTTCCAACCAAATGTCCTGCAGCCTGGATCCTTATCCTGGGCTTAAGAGGAGTGTTGGTTATTCCAGCCGACCTTGCTTTTGATGTCCCTAACTCACTAATACAATCTCTTACAAAAAACAACTATGCTGAAAAGAATCGACTTTGTTTTATTGAGAAAAAGGAAAATTACACATACTCGTAAAAAAAAAAGCTAAAAATAAAATAGTTTGAGATTGGCAGTATTCCATGGCCTAGGAATGGCTTTACCGTCCTCATCTTCCAGGTGGTATGCCCCTTTGCCAGCTAATCCGACCACTTTGTAAAGTCCTTCCCAATTAGGCCCTAACTTGCCATCTCCTAGTACCAAGGTGTTTCCCATCACTTTGCGCAGCACCCAATCTCCGATCTTGAATTGCCTTGGATGTACTGGTTTGTTGTATTTCCTGGATAACTCTTGTTGGTATGAGGCAATGTGAACCAGTGCTCTTTCTCTTCTTTCTTCGACAAGGTCGAGCTCCAATGCTATGGCTTCTCCATTCAAGTCTGGATCAAAATTTTTGCTTCTAATTGTGGGGAGGCCAACTTCCAGTGGGATTACTGCTTCCATGCCGTAGGCTAAGGAGAATGGTGTTTCTCCTGTTGATCGTTGAGGTGTGGTGCGGTAAGCCCATAAAACATGAGAAAATTCCTCCGCCCACTTGCCTTTTGCCTTCTCTAACCTTTTCTTCAGTCCATCCAAGACAACCTTGTTTGATGCTTCTGCTTGGCCATTTGCTTGAGGATATGTCGGTATAGAATTGTAGGACTCTATCTTGTATTCTTCACAAAAATCTCTAAAGATTCTACCGTCGAACTGAGTGCCATTGTCTAATATTAGGGCTTTAGGTATGCTGAACCGAGTGACGATATTCTGCCAGACGAACTTCTTCACATCTTTTTCCTTGATTGATGCTAATGCTTCTACTTCCACCCACTTTGTGAAGTAGTCTGTTGCTGCGAGAAAGAACTTCCTGTTACCAGGTGCCATTGGAAGTGGCCCTACTATGTCCAAGCCCCACATTGCGAAAGGCCATAGGCTAGTCAATGGTAGGAGTTCTCTGGCCGGCTGATGTATTTGGTGTGCGAACTTCTAGCATTTCTTGCACTTCTTCACATATTTCTCTGAGTCTACTTGCATGTATGGCCACCAGTATCCTTGTGAAATGGCTCTGTAGGCTAATGATCTTCCACCTTGGTGGCTTCTGCACACTCCTTCGTGTATTTCGAACAAGAAGGCTTCCACTTTGTTGGGGTGGACACACTTTAAATAAGGTCCAGAGAATGACTTTTTGTACAATGCCATACATGGAGAGAGCCAAAATCGCTGCGACTTTTCTTTAATTCTATTGGCTTCTTTCTTTTCTTCTGGTAAGACGCCGTCTTTTAAAAACAGTATGATGGGATCCATCCACGATGGGCCTAATTCGACGCAACACACCTCTTCTACTTCGAGGTTCTCAATGCTTGGTCTTGGTAGGTAGTCAATTAGTAGTGGATGAGGGATGGATGTATCTGCCATTGACGCAAAGCCTGCTAGTTCATCTGCTCTGCTATTTTCCTCCCTGCCAATCTGTTCTATACTTACTACTTACTACTTCAAATTTCTTGATCTCTGTTCTGACCAATTCCTGGTACTTGGCCATCCTATCATCCTTTGCTTCATAGTCGCCAGAAATTTGGTTTACCACCAGTTGTAAGTCGCTATAGACCATTAATTCAATGGCCTTCATGTAGAATGTTGATTTGAGTCCTGCAAGAAGTGCTTCATACTCCGCTTCGTTGTTTAATGCTGGGAAGCCAAGGTTGATTGCTTGCTCCACAACCAGGCCGTCGAGTGAGATGAGGACTATGCCAAGTCCTGCACCATGTCGGTTGGACGCTCCGTCCACGAAGAGCTTCCACATCTCTCCAACGAACAACTTCCAGCAAGTGGAGGGGTCAGATGATGTTGTGGGGTCAAGAATGTTACTGGTGTTTTCTTCAAGGTCTATGCTTACTGTCTGCCCCTCGCTATCTGACTGTACCAAGTCTTTATTTGTTGGTGAGTCTTGGCTGGGTGTAGCATGGTTCGCTTTTTCCTTGCTCTCATTATTCTGGTCTGCCTTGGGGTCCGATTGAGTATCCTGCACCAGGGGTTGCACTATTCCGGTATCAACTTCCACCCCTAGTTTGGTTATGTTAGTCAGGTCGATTGGGCAGATATGATGACTTCCCGGGATAAATTCTGCGACAAAGTCTGCCAAAGCTTGGGCCTTTATCGCGGTTCTGAGTTAGAACTTGATGTCGAATTGTCCCAACTCTACTGCTCACTTCAAGATTCGCCCAGAAAAGTTCGCCCTCTCAAACAAAGCTTTTAATGGGAAAGCTGTGAGGACGACTATGGTGTGGGCGTGAAAGTAGTGCGACAACTTCCTTGAGGCCATCATTAAGGCCAAGGCTAGTTTTTCCAGTGGCAAGTACCTCGTTTCGGCGTCCAGCAATGTCTTGCTGACATAATAGATGGGCAGATGTTGGATTCCTTCCGCACGGACCAATACTGCGCTAATTGCGTGCTGAGAGACTGCCAGGTACAAGAAGAGTTCTTCTCCAAGTATTGGGGTGACAAGGAGTGGTGGAGAAGACATGTATTCTTTTAAGTTTTCTAGAGCGCGGTCGCATTCTTCATCCCACTCAAACTTGTCTTTTAATACTTGAAAAAATGGTCGTAGTCTGTCTGACGACCGGCTAATGAATCGGTTGAGTGCAGCTGCCATGCCGGTGAGACACTGCACTTCTTTTACTGAGTTAGGCCTCTGCAGATCCTGAATTTGCTTTGATCTGGGAGGGGTCTACCTCAATACCCCAGTTGGTTACTAGGAAGCCCAGGAATTTGTCAGATCCTACACCAAACGCGCACTTGGATGCATTAAGGCGCAACTTGTGCTTCTTTAGAATCTGGAACATCTCACCTAGGTCCCTTAGATGGTCATTCTCATCCTTACTCTTGACCACCATGTCATCGATGTAAGCCTCAATTGTTCTGCCTAACAACGGCTCAAACATCTTGGTGACCATTCTCTGGAATGTTGCCCCTGCGTTCTTTAGGCCAAAGGGCACGACCTTGTAGTAATATAGTCCTCTTGGAGTTGTAAAGGACGTGACCTCCTGGTCTGGTTCGTACATGGCGATCTGATGGTAACCTCTGTACACATCAAGAAATCTAAGTCGGTTGTTCCCCGCCGTTAGGTCTACCAATTGATCTATCCGTGGTAGGGGGAAGCTGTCCTTTGGGCATGCTTTGTTGACTGTCTTGTAGTCGACGCAGACACGCCATTTTTTATTTTTTTTTGGTACCACGACTGTGTTGGAAATCCATCTGGGATAATGTACCTCTCTAATTGCTCCTGCCTCCAGCAGGTTTCCCACTTCTTCTGCCACTATTTCGGCGTGGTGAAGTGTCGATCTGCGAGTGCGCTGAATGATTGGTCTGGCGGATGGGTGGACATTAAGTTGGTGACAGATGAAGTTTGGATCAATGCCTGGCATGTCGTAGGGTGTCCAGGCGAACACTTCGATGTTAGAGGTCAAGAATTCCAAGACCTCTAATCTCTCAGTGCTGGACAACGACGAACCGAGCAAAAAAAACTTATCCGGGTTCTTTTCATCTATTCTTATCTCTACCAAGTCTTCCACCGCTTTTTGATCAGCTACTTTGCCGACATCTGCGAATAGTTCATTGCTCTCAGTTTCTTCCACCGAATGTACATATCCCTTGGCAGCGCGACTGCCATTAACCGTGACAAAGCATTGCTTGGACATAATCTGGTCTCCAAAGACCTCTTCAATTACCCCAGCATCGTTGGGGAACCACATTACTTAATGGCAGGATGATGCTACTGATTTCATGGCATGGAGCCATGTTCTTCCCAAGATTATGTTGTAAGTGGAAGGGACCTTCAATATCCAAAATTCTACTTGTTTTGTCATGCTCCCTGCCCTGACTGGCAGGATAATTTTGCCGACTGGCCATTCTGGCATTGAGTTGAATCCGATCAGGGGGGATACAGCTGGTGCCAGGTCTTTGTCCTCCAATTTCAGTTGTTTGAAAGTATCGTAGTACATTATCTCACACGAGCTACCTTGGTCTATCAGAATTCGTTTGACGTCGTAGTCCTTGATGCGGAGGGTGACGACCAGTGCATCATTGTGAGGGCAATATATTCTTTCCAAGTCTTTGTCTGAAAAAGACATGACGTTCTTGGCCTCTGTTCTCTCCTTTTTGATGGTAGGTTGGGCACTTAGTACCTCCCTTAAGTGCTCAGCCTTCTTGGTCATCCCTCTTAGCTCGCATACACACATAGGTTCGAATACTCCATGTATCACATTGATTACTCCTTGAGGTGGGGCGTCAATTGGCATTCCATTGGGATTATTGTGGTCCTGGGGAGCTGGTTGCGTCCCTCCTTCAATGTATTTATCCAGGTGACCAGCTGCCACCAACTTCTCCAGGTGCTGTCTCAATGGCATGCAATTTTCAGTACGGTGCCCCTTTTCTTTGTGGAAGGTGCATCGTGATCTTTCGTCGTAGTCTTTCTGTGCTTCTCCTAGCTTAGCTGGCCATCTGACGAAAGGTTCATCGCGTATTTCGCTCAGAATCTGGTAGATCGGTTTCTTGAATACCGTGGTTATGGCAGTGCGGACTTTCAGCCATCTTTTATCCTGGTCCTCACCGTTGTCTCGCCTGCCTCGTCCGTTTTTGTTCGGACGTTCAACCGTGTTGATCTTTGCTACGGTCTTTTTATCTGGTACTGCGGCCGTGCCAGATTTTGTTTTGGCACGGGCGCTATCCTCTTCCACTCTGATGTGCTGATGCACTCTTTCCATCAAGGCCTCCATAGTGAGGGGCGGTGTCATGGTGATTAAGTCCCTTAGTCTGTTTCTGACTGGAAGGCCTCTTTTGTATTGTGCAATGGCGAGATTGGTGAGGCAGTCCCCAATCTGGTTGAATGTCTCCCAGTAGCAACTATTATAGGATCTTAGTGTCTCCTTTTCGCCCATGTCGATGGAGAGTAACTGGTCTATTTCCCCCGGGGTTTTGGTGTTCATTCTGAACCTTGTGACGAACGCCTCCGCCAATTGTGCCCAGGAGGCTATGCTGCCTTCTAGAAGTTTTTCGAACCAAGTCAAGCCTAGGTCACCAAGGCTTGATGGGAAGAGGATGCACATCAAAGCCTCATTTCGCCGATATACCGCCATAACCTGGCGGAAGTGGCTTAGGTGTATGTAGGGGTCCGTCTTCCCCTCGTACGTGGTGAATTTGGGCTGAAAGAAGCCTGAAGGTAGGGGCGCGTTTTCAATTGCTGGAACGAACAACGAGGTCTGCAGCCTTATGTAGACGTCCCCCGAACGCCCCGGGAGGAACGAGTCCCCCCCGTTCCGTTCGATATTGGGCTCACTACAGTTCGGACTCTCAATTTTGTCACGGTTCTAAATCTTGAACCAAAGAGTCCAAATCCGGCAAATCGTTTTGAGAAAACAGATTTTTGAAAGAAGTGCCAAACATGGACTGCTTTGCCAGATACAGAGTCGCCACCTAAATATTTTATTTTGGGGAAATTTAGGAAACCCTGACTCGTTTGCCTAAGTCCACGTGTCCGTCATCACCAAAGTTGCCTCGGCTCGAGAACTTGGGTACGATTGGAAAAGGTCATTTCGCGAGCACCCCCGCTCACCCGATCAAAGATCGGCCTCTACTAACCATGATATCTATTTTTGAAAACATTATGTGTTCTTATTCCGGTTATTAGCCTAGATTTACTATGTGATGCGCACAGCATACAAGTATAGACTGGGTCGCCTGAATTGGAACAAAACATTTCATGTTTGTTTGTTTGAAAATGGTTTGATGGTGCTACTCGCAAGTAGGCTAAGACGTGGATTTGCCACCCTCGGGTGGGCTTAGAAAAACATGATTTTGCCACTATCTAGTGGGCTTAAAACACACATTTGATGAATTGTTCCAATCCAAATATCCCAACCTTCACCCACAGGCATTCAGGCAGATATATCACATAAGCAATTAGCCTCATGGTAAGCATGCTATCATGGCAGTCACTCACACGCATGCAAGGATGCTAAAGCATAAAACTTACCGAGTACTCCAAGCCAAAACAGAAACTAATTAGAAATCCATGCATGATCCTAATTGTACAGAAATGCCTAATGCAACACATGCAAAAGTGCAACTATAGCAGGCTCGGCTATTCTAGACATGGCATATGAAATGCTACAACTAACATGTATTCAACTTGGAATTGAAAATACAATGCAGTTAGTATGATGCGCCGAGCCCGGTGCATGCAAAACAGATGAATGAATGCAAACATGCTATCATACTGTATGCTAATTGAAACATGCCCTAATCTAACCATCATAAGCGGGTAAATAAAAGGGAGAAAGACGTGGGGTTGGAAGACATACATCACACACACGCACACTTATTACAACATTGCCCTCGCGCAGAGGGTCCGAATAAATAATATACAGTCCCGAATAATTACAGCCCAAATAATTACAAAAATCCTAATTAATTACCAAATTAACTAAGAAAACAATAAACTGGCATGCAAGCCAGGGACTGCCTTGACTCTTCTTCAGATGATGGATGATGCATGTCCGGTCGCCTTTGCACGGAAATCCACTGTGACGCCCCAATTAGCCTCTGTTTTGCAATATTGTTTTGGAAAACGTGCCAAACCCCGGAAGACTGCTGATTCTTGATTTGCTGCAACAGAGAGCAGGAAAGGGGCATGGCAATGTATTTTCACACATGTATGCGTGACTACTCTTCAGGGAGTGTAGTCCTCGATCCTCGTGCCACCAATCACGCACATCGATGCATGATGGCCGAGGATTCGATTTGCATGACTCAATATGGAATGAATGCACACATAAACACAACAAAACCTAAACTCTGTCATGGATAATCCGGAGTGTCAGTGACTGGGAATTGAGACACGTTCCGTCACTCGAAGTACGAAACGTCCCTCGTTTCCCGTGCTCGGGCTAACTCCTATCCCAAGCACAATGCAATATGCATGTCATGCATGAATGCAACTAAGATACAACCTAACATGCACAATGCTATGAAATGGCATACACGATGCACGAGGTAACATGGCATACACAATGCGCTAACATACAACCTAGCATACGCAATGCTATGAAATGAAATGGCATATACAATGCACAATGGACTTACACCAACATGAGTGGACCTCAGCCACACTCACATAAGAGGCCATGAGATGAAAATGAGACAACTCGGAATGCGTGCACACATGCACGCAAACCGAGGACCGAACCTAAGGCACGAATGCCACTCTAACAAGACATGGCAAGACATGGAATATGGCATACTAGCATGTAAATTTCAGCACTAAAATATGACCCAAAACAGCCCCAAATCATGGAAACATGGCACCCGATACATGAAATGAATCCCGGAACATGAAATGAGGTACATGGAATGGCCTACGGCTATGCAAAGCATGCATTATTTGAACATGAAATGTGAAGACAGATTCAAGGCAGCCCCAAAAAAAGCATATTTAATTTTTTAGGTAAGGCCAAACAATGAACACAAATAGGGCTAAACTAGCATGCAAAAATGGCCCCGAAAAAGATGTAATGAAGCAAGTGGCAGCTGCTGGCCCTAAATGGCTAAGATCCCTTCAACAAAGTTTAAGAGGGGCTCAAAATGAAGCACTTTACAGTTTACAACCGAGCCCAAAACAGTGAATAAATAAGCTTAAAATACCATGCAAAATAAGGCCTAAAAAGAGGTTTAAACACAAAGTGTAAAAATGGAGCCTCAAAAAGCAAAAGACCCTTGATCAAACATGAAGAGGGGGTCAAAATAAGGCAATTTACAGTTCATACCAGAGTCCAAAAATGTAAACACAAGGGGGTAACAAATCATGCAAAAATAAGGCCAAAAGAGGGATATAAAGGCAAGTGGAAAATGGAAGCCTCAAACAGTGATGAGCCCTTCAACAATGTTGAATAAAGGCTCAAAAGAAGCCACTTTATAGTTTATGACAGAGCTCAAAACAGTTTACACGTAGGCCAAAAATAATACACAAGAAATAGGCATACAAGAGAGGTAAAGAAGCAAGTGCAAAAAGGAAGCCTCAAACAGTGAGAGGCCCTTAAACAAATATGAAAAAGAGCTCAAAAAAATGCTATTTTTAGTTAGGCTCGAAGCCCAAAAGTGTAAGCAAGAATGGCTAAGAAAGCATGCAAAAAATGAACTCAAAAGAGGGGAAAAAAGACTTACCCTTGTAGACCAATCTTTGACAACCTCTTGGCACAAGAAATGGTGCTTCTCAGCTCTGGAAAGCAGCTCCAAGTGGCTGGAATGGAGGTGGTGGTGTGGTGCTAGGTGGTGGTGTAGAAATGGTGTAGGAACTTAAGGGTTTTGAGGGTTAGGATGTAGAGAGTGGAAGATGCAACATATGAGGCTCAAAGCAAAAATTTATAACCCCCCAAAACCAGCTGGGAGTGCTGGTTATATAGACAAAAAGGGTGTAAAAGAGGGGGGAAAATGGGGGGGAAAACAATTCAAGTTTCCCCCCAAAAGGCCAAACCCTCGGACATAAGGCCTAGAGGAAAACAAAATTCACTTCTAGGACACACTTGGGGAGGGGGTTATGGCCGGCTAGCTAAAAAGGGCAAAAAAGTCATTTCACCAGCTAGGTGGCCGGCCAGCTAGATTTTTTGGCCGGCCTGCTACTTTCAGGACAAAAAAAATGGGCTACCGGAAAGAAAAGTGGCCGGTGGGTGATTGGGAAGTCCAATGGTGGCCATTCAAGTGTCTAAATTGAAGCCCCAGAAGTTAGCTTTCCAATGGCATAAACCTTGCATTAAAATTCCTCTTGTGAAAAAAGTTATGCCAGTTTCCGTGAAGCCGCACAGATTCAGTCCTAACCGGAGTGATGCCCTACTTCAATCAACTATATCTCCCCCATACGGAATTGGATTTAGGAGATTCTTGAGTGAAAAATGAAGCCCCGGAAGTATTATTTCCAACGGTGGTGGCCTCATAGCTTGATTCCAAGTGTGCAAATGAATAGGCCCGATTTGGCGAGGGCTGCTCGACTCTTTCTTAACGGTTCATGCCCATTTTCTCCCCCAACTAGATTTCTTCCCTCTTCTCCTCTTTTCTTCAACTTCAAACCCCTAAGCAAGCTGTTTTGAAAGATTTTTTTCAAAGATTTCATCTCTCTTTCATTCTTTTCCACTTCGTCCTTGCTCAGTTTACCGAAAAGCGCAACATTTGACAAAATGCGAGCCTCGGAACATCGTAAAAACTTTATTTCAAAAACGTTTTGAAATAGAGGGTTTTACGGCTAAAATTTTTTGATCAAGATTGTTTTGGTCCAAAAAAGGGTATGACGTTGAGCTTTGACTCTCTCCTTGCTGAAGAAATTGAACATTTGCCCTGCACATCTTCCAAAACCATCAGTCGCGTCCGAGTCTTAAAGGTGGTCAAAAATAAGGTGTCTACAGTTGCCCCTCTTTGACAGAACTCGGAAGTCAAGAAGTGACAGGAGTGAATGTCAAAGCCCAGAGACGACCCATTTTTGACAAGGCCGAAGACTTGGACAAACAAACAAAATATAGATAAATAAATGGTTGTGCCCGCAGGCTACCTACGTATCCTTTTTGCGAGGAATCAAACTAGCATAGTTCAGGGGCAAGATGCAAAATGATATGCAGAAATATTTTGAAGATTGAACTTATACGCTACGCGAAGCCGGTTTGAAAATTGAGGACTCATGCAATGCACTGCAGTGTAGTGGCTAAGATGCAATGTAGTAGCTAAGAGGTAAAGGTATCTTACAGGGGCAATTGGTAATGACTTACCTCGGCAATGTCCTACCTCATGCTGATGTGGGAATCTTCCTCTTCTTCTCAGTTGAACCACAGGTATTACTTTTCTCCCTGACTATGGTTGTAGCTTTCCCTATTCTCCAACAGGGTGACAGACTAGGTTGGATCAGTATCCAGAATTGAGGTGCATACAGATGCTATCTCAATCTATGGGGCTGCCATACAGCTTTCAAGCCGAGGATATACCCCTGGGTATTTAAACCAGACTTTAGTCTCGGAAATCCCGAAACCTTTGCGTTCTAGGCATAAGCCATTCGAACTCTAGTTTCCACCGTCTCAGTTGGTCTCCTAGGAACTCACCGCAAACACAGGCAGGTGGCTATACCAGACCACCAGAAGTCGTTCGAGCACGACAAACACCAAAGGAATTGCACCTTTAGAGGATTTAAGGTCTCCTAGACCGGAAAGTTCACAAGACGGTGCGAATAAATGCAAGTGCGATGCGCAGAACAACGCGAATGATGATACAGGATTTAAGGTCTCCTTAGACCGAAGGATATAAGGTCTCCTAGACCAGGTGAGTGCACAAGACAGTGCGATACAGGTAAGGTGCGCAAGATAGCACGAGTATAGATTGTACCAAACAGTGCGATGCACAAAATAGCACGGTAAAATGCATGCACAATGCAAGTAATGGTCACAGCGCAAAATAGTGCGATGAGATGCATGCACAATGCAAGACTTAGCATACAGCTTACGACATAGCATTCCATTCAGTTGGCACACAGCTCACACCATAACACTTTGTTCGTTTGGTCCACCGCTCACAACACAATATTCTGTTCATTCGGCACGCAGCTCGACACACAGCACTCTGTTGATCTGGGCACACAGCTCTTTCGGGCACATAGCTCATTCGGGCACGCAGCTTATTTTGGGTACACAGCTCATTCTTCGGGCACACAGCTCATTTCTGGGGCACACAGCTCATTTTGGGGGCACACAGCTCCTTCTTCAAGCACACAGCTCCTTTTCAGGCACACAGCTCCTTCTTTGGGCACATAGCTCATTTTTCCGAGCACACAGCTCGTTTTCGGGCATACAGTTCCTTTTTAGGCACACAGCTCATTTTTCGGGCACACAGCTCCTTCTTTGGGCACACAGCTCATTTCCCCGGTTTGCATTTTTGAACACACAACTCAAGCACTTGAATTTCTGAACACGCAGCTCATACTTTTTGTCGTGAACACGCAGCCCATACTTTTTGAAATCTAAACACACAGCTCAAACTTTTGAATTTCTGAACACACAGCCCAATTTGATTGTGAACACGCAGCACACCCTGATTGAAAGTTGAACACGCAACCCAAACTCTTGAATTTCTGAACACGCAGCCCAATTTGATTGTGAACACGCAGCACACCCTGATTGAAAGTTGAACACGCAGCCCAAACTCTTGAATTTCTGAACACGCAGCCCAATTTGATTGTGAACACGCAGCACACCCTGATTGAAAGTTGAACATGCAACCCAAACTTTTGAAATCTGAACGCACAGGCCAAATTTTAAGGTGAACACAGCACACACTGATTAAAAGTTGAACACGCAGCCCATACTTTTGAATTTCTGAACACGCAGCCCAATTTGATTGTGAACACGCAGCACACCTTGATTGAAAGTTGAACACGCAGCCCAAACTTTTGAATTTCTGAACACGTAGCCCAATTTGATTATGAACACGCAGCACACCCTGATTGAAAGTTGAACATGCAGCCCAAACTTTTGAAATCTGAACGCACAGCCCAAATTTTAGGGTGAACACACAGCACACACTGATTGAAAGTTGAACACGCAGCCCAAACTTTTGAATTTCTGAACACGCGGCCCAATTTGATTGTGAACACGCAGCACACACTGATTAAAAGTTGAACACGCAGTCCATACTTTGAATTTCCGAACGCGCAGCCCAAATTGATTGTGAACACGCAGCCCATACTTTGAATTTCTGAACGCGCAGCCCAAATTTCGAGGTGAACACGCAGCACACACTAATTGAAAGTTTGAACACACAGCCCAAACTTTTGTCGCGACCACGCAGCCCACATTTTCTTGAAATCTGAACACACAGCTCAAACTCTTGCGGTGAACACGCGGCCCACATTTTCTTGGAATCTGAACACATAGCTCAAACTTGTTGTCTTGAACACACAGCCCACAGTTTTTGAAATCTGAACACACAGCTCAAACTCTTGCGGTGAACACGCGGCCCATATTTTCTTGAAATCCGAACACACAGCTCAAACTTGTTGTCGTGAACACACAGCCCACAGTTTTTTGAAAGTTGAACACACAGCCCAAACTTTGAGGTGAACACACAGCACACACTGGTTGAGAGTTAAACACGCAGCTCACTATCTTTGAGGTCTGAACACGCAACCCAAATGTTGAGGTGAACACACAGCACACACTAGTTGAGAGTTGAACACGCAGCCCAAACTGTTGAATTTCTGAACACGCAGCCCAAATTTTGAGGTGAACACACAGCACACACTAGTTGAGAGTTGAACACGCAGCTCACTGTCTTTGAAGTCTGAACACGCAGCCCGAATGTTGAGGTGAACACACAGCACACACTAGTTGAGAGTTGAACACGCAGCCCAAACTGTTGAATTTCTGAACACGCAGCCCATTTTTTATTGTGAACACGCAACATACACTTGTTGAAAGTTGAACACGCAGCCCATTTTGATTGTGAACACGCAGCACACACTTGTTGAAAGAAGTTGGACACGCAGCTCAAACTTTTGAATTTCTGAACGCGTAGCCCATTCACTTTACTTTGAACACGCAGCTCATATGCTTCATGTTGAACACACAGCTCGCACACTTCAATTCTAAACACACAGCTCATATACTTCATGTTGAACACGCAGCTCACACATTCCTCTTCTGAACACGCAGCTCATATACTTCATGTTGAACACGCAGTTCACACACTTCAATTCTGAACACACAGCTCATATACTTCATGTTGAACACGTAGCTCACACATTCCTCTTCTGAACACGCAGCTCATATACTTCATGTTGAACACGCAGTTCACACACTTCAATTCTGAACACACAACTCATATACTTCATGTTGAACACGCAGCTCACAACATAACACTGCTCAATTTGAACACACGGCTCATAACTCAGTAGTCTTTTAATTTTGAACACACAGCTCATTCTGACCATACAGGATGCGATGACGGAACTTGCAGGAGTTGAAACAAACTCAGATATCCGACATCTTTCTCTTTTCCTTTTGCTTCAAAGTTTGGAACCTATATAGCTTCAGATGGGTTCTGGCTTTACTGTTCCCACATGACTTGGGTTGAACCCTGCTGTTTTTGGAAGAACAAAATCTTGTTTTGCACAAATATGGAGAACAACACGGCACTCTGAGCGCAAGACAATTTTTTGAAATTAAGAAATACGTTCTTAACTGGGTATTGAGCTTATGACTGAACACAGCGAAGAAGACTGAACAATGGAAAAGAAAAGGTAAATAACCTAAACACATCGAGACACACTCGGAACGACTCAAAGCAAGAATCGAGACAAACAAAATAAAAGACACAACACACAGACGTGTTACAAAGACGAGAGACCTTTCAGTTCGTGAGGAGCCAGTTTCTCCGGGTATTGTTTTCCACCCTTTCTCATTTGTGATTCTCACATCACTCGGCCCTGAGGCTCTGTTTTTGCTGAAAAAGCCCTTTTCCTCACTTTTTCTCTCAGCGCACATCTCTCTATTCTTTAATCTCTCATTTTTTTATCCCTCCCCTAGGTGGTTGATGGATGAACAGGAAGTTGCGGGCTCACGCCCAACATAATCAGCTCACGGCTATTTCCTCTGGTGACATCTGTCGATGCGCCGGATGAGGAAATGGAGCATCTCGATCCATGCCAATTCGTGCTTCACACTTAGCTTGATACCTCGCTGCTTGGAGGATGAGAGAGCTTTCAGCCCTTTGTTGTTAACTTCAGTTATGCCCTTTTCTGGCGGGTAGAGTGTCCTTTCTGGCAAGTAGAGTGCCCTTTTCCGGCAAGTATGTTGACAACGGGGAAAAGACAGAACACCTGACTTAACTGTGCCCCTAGTTCATTATTTTGACCATTTTTTTTGTTTTTGACGTTCTGCTAAAACAATTTTGACCAACATGAGAGTTAGATTAACACACTTGTTCGATTTTTTATTTGAAATCATGCAAGTCAAGTTATGAGCACTGAAAATTTTCCTTTTTTGGGTCCAAGAAATGGTCTAGTTTGGGAAAATGAAATAATTTTTGAGAAATTAGTCAACCTCAGTAAAAATTTTCAAAAACTATTTTTGCAAACGGCCACTGCTCAACGAGCACGAAACCTACTCTTGAGATGCACAACCTCATATCCGAAGGAAAATTGCCCCTTGCCTGAAGGACACTGCATGGCAACGGAAAGTTGCCCCTTGTTTGAACGGCACCGCGGCGCATTGAATGGCAACGGAAAGTTGCCCCTTGTTTGGATGGCACCGCAGCGCATTGTAGGCAGTCTTCAGAGTGACGAACACAACCAAATCCTCAGATACAAAGAAAGTAAAGATGATCGAAACCATTACATGGACACAGTCAATTTGAAGTGTTTTACGGCTGGACTTCAGAATGAAGTTGCCTACATATCCCAAACATGGGAATCAAGCCTTACGTAGTTCGGGGGTAAGGTACACTCGGGTATTTAACCTCTCCTTTTACGCTCTAACTTTTGCCAAGGCCGCCCTTTCTGGGTTTTCAACCTTGCGAGCTTTGTTTTTCTTTTCTTTTCAATTTTTTCATTTCTTTTTCTCTTCTTTTTTTTTTTTGCATTTTTTTTTCTTTTTTTTCTTTTCTTTTGCATTTTTTTTTTTGTTTTTTTTTTTTTGTATTTTTCTCTTGCTCTAACTTTTGCCTGGGTCGCCCTTCCGGGTTTTCGGCCCAAGAAGCCTCTCAAGGGTAAAAGTGTAGCTGATCCATGTCAAATGGTTTTGAGATCCTGATGTCATCTGAATCCAGGAGAATGGCTGATGTTCGCTGATGATGTAGGAGTCCATCCAATGGGGGGCTGAATTTGCCCCTAGTGTTGTGGATCGGAACTCAGTTGTCCTTCAGCGATACCCTCTTCTTTCTTTCCTTCTGGGATTTGGCATTCTTGCCAGTCTTTGTTAGCTTGAGAAACATCCCACTTTTTGACTCTTCGAGCACATCTGACATTTTTGGCCCCTAGTTGAAGGGGTGCTTCTGATCTGGCTCTGTAAGCTTCTTTTGATGACATCTGGTCTTCTTGATCTGACTTCCTTGCCTCTTGTTCGAGGGCTTCTTTGAATCTGGCCACACAGGCCTCACATTGTAGTTGACCGTTGAACGTTCTGAATTCGAGTTCAAGGTTTTGAAAGCAGAGGGGTCGAGTCTCGAGGTTGAGAGCGATCCTAAGCTGCACAATCTCAAGAGCGATTCTACATAGGTCTTCGCAGGACCGCGCAAAACATTTTTTGAAATCTTTTAAGAGAGCAACCAGTCGCTCGCGCTGAAGACAGTGTAGAACCAATCTGGATCAAGCCAGGATCCTTCCCATTACTCACACTAACAAGCATGATTTCATTCATTAAGGGCTTAGCATGCCTCTCTTTCTCTCAATTGATCAAATTTTTGCAAAACCCGAGGAATTCCTTCCTCTTCGTTTTCACCACAGTGTTCAAAAGGTTTTGAAAAACTTAGGTCGATGTAATGAATTCAAGGCACAAAAGAGCAGGTGAGATGCATTGCCGTTTCATTCAAATCTTCTGGCACAACTGGCGCATGGCTGAAGCAAATACAAGAGTGCGAAAATCACTGCTGTTTATTCAAATCTGTTGCCATTACTGGCTCCAAGACAGAAACAGACTCAAAAGAAAGCAAAAAGACAAACACAAAACAAAACAGTGATGCCCGAGGTAACACCCCCGGAATCACCTGACTCTAACAAAACAGGACTGACTCGGTACAACAAGACAGACCCAACTGACTCAGTAAGAAAAGACTGACTCTGTACAACACAACAAGACTAACCTAATACCCAAGTCAGAAAGCACAAAAACTGGTATTTGCATATTGCTCAGAACAGTGCATGCCATTCCCACGTCTGGAGTTAATCGAGCGCTGCCTGCAGGTGGTTCATCCCCCGATCACATAACATTATCCCCCCAAATTCACCGATCCAGTGCCGATAGACTTTGCTGAGCTCGGCGGGAGGATGACCCCATTGTCAAACAGATCCTGTACTTCATGATGAAGACGGAAGCAGTTGTCAATGGTGTGACCAGTCTGTTGGTGGTACACACAGTACTGGGTACCATCATGCTTAGTTGGAAGGGGACTCGGGAGAGGCCGAGGCTCGAGGGGTTTGAGATGCCCTTCTTCGACGAGGATTTGAAGGGCCTTAGACAGAGGCATGTAGAGGGCATGGAAGACCCTTCGACCTCGGGGAAGATATTTCGAAGTCTGCGAGTTTTTGCTAGACGCACTCGAAAAGGGATCCGCAGATGCTGCCTTGGCTCTCTGATCTTTTCCAGGTGCAGGGTTAGAATTGGAAGGAATTGTTCTGGTACGACGATCCTCATCTCGATTTTCCCCCTAGTTTGAACTGCTCTCGTCTTTAGTAGGGAAGATGTCATCCACAGTCTTAGTCACAACTGCGAGTACTTGTTGCTTATTCAACCCTCTGGCTTTCAGAGCCCCAACAGCTTGCTGGAGTTGTTCATAGGGATCAGTGTCCATCTTCATCTTGTTCTTTCCACTAGCCTCAGCTTGGTGGAAGGTTTGGGTTGCTTGACCAGTACAAAGTCCGGCTGTTGTTGACATATTATTACCAGAGCTTGAGACAGCTTCAGGTTGGCTGAGCTCAATTATAATTCGCCCCAGTAGCGGGGGCTCCTGCAGTATGAAATTCCTAGTATACGATGAATTTGGTGGCGGAACCGATATTCCGCAGGCTAGATCCGCCACAGACCTTTGAAGGTCACCAATCATTCTCATCAACTCGAATGTGGTGGGCTCACGGGTTTGAAATAACTGGGGTTCCCAGATCGGATGTGCGGCAGGTGACCTGGGTGGGTGTGGCACTTCAACATCGATATCACCCTGCAATGTGATTCCTTGGTCTGATGCGGCTGCCATAACCACAATTTCTTCCAAATTTTGCGTCATCACGAGTTTTGCTGAACTGAACAGAGGTGATGTGACTGGTGACTAACGGATCAAATGGACCGGACTGGTGACTGACGGATCAGATGGACCGAACTGGTGACTGACGGATCAGATGGACCGGACTGGTGACTAACGGATCTGAAAAACCGGTGAGCCTTTTCCTGTCTTGCCTCAACAAAGGAGAACACTGGTTACTCTGAACCGAGTCTCCGAACTGAAAGAGAAAACATGCAGCATCTCAGCCTAATCTCACTAATACAGACATGAACATAACTGAATAACTGCATTCGACCGTTGATCACTGTTCCCAAAATTACTGCCCCCAAAACTGAATCTGATACCCGTAGATATAACTGATTCCGAAAATACTGAACTAGTGTCCGCAGGCCTAATACCCAAAATACTGAACTGGTGCCCGCAGGCCTGATGCCCAAACTTGTAGACTGATACATGCATTCATATGGAGACGCACTCCAAAAGCACATAACAAGCAAGTGAGATTCAAAACACCCCTATGTTGGGGTAGGGTTTCCCTGTCCTATTTTGTCAGGCGCTAGGGTTTCAATACGCACGCAGCGGTTTCAAACAACCTATATCGGGTAAGCAACCTGTCCTAGTTTGGAATGGTCACTATGGATTCCAAATATGCACTAGGTCGAATGGTCAAAAAGGGTGCCCCGGTAAAACCGGGGTTTGTGTTCTCATACTGGCAGAGCCCACAACCGGTCAGCCTTATGGTCATGTCTTGACAAGACAAGCCTCCGGCAAACCGTTCAGGAATAGCAGATGGCAAACACGGTGTCCTAGGCGCACCAATGCAAATGCAATGCAAAGAAACACATAAGTGTAGTCAAAACCAGATATCATGAGTTCGAGTCAAGTTCTCTAAGTTCCCAGCAGATTCGCCAGAAACTGTAGACGTCCCCCGAACGCCCCGGGAGGAACGAGTCCCCCCCGTTCCGTTCGATATTGGGCTCACTACAGTTCGGACTCTCAATTTTGTCACGGTTCTAAATCTTGAACCAAAGAGTCCAAATCCGACAAATCGTTTTGAGAAAACAGATTTTTGAAAGAAGTGCCAAACATGGACTGCTTTGCCAGATACAGAGTCGCCACCTAAATATTTTATTTTGGGAAAATTTAGGAAACCCTGACTCGTTTGCCTAAGGCCACGTGTCCGTCATCACCAAAGTTGCCTCGGCTCGGGAACTTGGGTACGATTGGGGAAGGTCACTTCGTGAGCACCCCCGCTCGCCCGATCAAAGATCGGCCCCTACTAACCATGATATCAATTTTTGAAAACATTATGTGTTCTTATTCCGATTATTAGCCTAGATTTACTATGTGATGCGCACAGCATACAAGTATAGACTGGGTCGCCTGAATTGGAACAAAACATTTCGGGTCTGTTTGGTTGTATTTTCAAATTAGTTTTCAACATATAAACTCGCGCTTCACGTTTGGATAGAGCACTCAAAATAGATTTCCGCGTGTGAATTCAAATTATAGTATGAAAACCTGTTTGGCAGGTTGTATCTCTACTTTCAACTCTTGTGCATTCTTTCATGTCCTTCTATGTCGTCTCCATCGTCTCTGAAATATTCCATCGTGTCTGAAATATTCACGTGAAGCTCATCTCTGTATCAAACATCAGTCCTTTATATTGATCACGGGTAGGCTTGTCTATCAAACATCAGTACTTCAGATACTTCAGATTCATCACAGGCACTTCAGATTTATCACGGGTGGGCTTAACAGAGAAGACTGATTTTATACATAATGGATCCACCCAACCCGCTCTATACTGGTATCATCTTTCACAAATCGAGTTCCTTACGATTTGTGCGTTGTGGAAGATTCTTATTACGGGCAACGAAACAACGACGACTGCGACGTAAAAGAACTCACAAATTTATTTACATATTTTGTTATACGAAAATGATTTGAAAAATTCATCCCTAATTTTATTTTATTTTTCTTTCAGGTCAAATTGATGAAATTTGTTGTCGAATCCGACGAAGAAACAGTGCTACCTTAAGTCAGTATACACATTCCATCACCGGCGATAATTATTCAAGTCCCACGAATCTGGTAAATATATCCTTCAACTGCAAACGATTTTATACAAGTCGAAATCAATTCTCAAATATTTTCTGAGAAGTGTGAGGGACTATTTATTATTTTTTTTTTAAGATGTTTTCTATTTTCCTGAATTATTTCACCTTTTGCGAAGAAGAATAGCAGTAAGCTGCTAAATCGATCTGAATCTATTATATATAAATAATTTTTGAGAAGTTAAAATCAGTTCCCAGATGGTTTCTCATAATTTGTGGACGCCTATTTCTCATTTCAGATCGGTTGTTGTTTTGAATTGTGAGCTGTTTGAACCTTCTGCAAGAAAAGAACTTCTGAACAACTTGTACCTGGACACCCGGCCGGTCTTCCCCGGGGTCATCCGGCCGGTCGACCGGCCGGTCGACCTACCCACCCCTTCCACTGGTTTATTTACTGGTTTTTTTCCTACTTCATTTTCTACCCGTCCCATTTTCCTTAAATCTTTTTTACTGGTTTTCTCCTACCATTCAAAGATAATGTTAGCTCCACTGGTTTATTTACTGGTTTTTTTCCTACTTCATTTTCTACCCGTCCCATTTTCCTTACATCTTTTTTACTGGTTTTCTCCTACCATTCAAAGATAATGTTAGCTGTTTTTTTTTTATTAGTTGTGGTTATATTCCTGCTATTTGAATTGAAGTAATCTGTTACGCTATTTTTTTCCTTTAAATAACCTTACATCTTTTTTACTGGTTTTCTCCTACCATTCAATGATAATGTTACCTGATTTTTTTTATTAGTTGTGGTTATATTTCTGCTATTTGAATTGAAGTAATCTGTTACGCTATTTTTTTCCTTTAAATAATATCATCTGCTGTTTTTTTTATCTGTGTTCTCTTTGAAATCATTTTGCTCTGTTATGATCTGTTTGTGTTGTATATCTACCCTAGACTAGTTTAAATTTCATTTGTATGTTTATAGATGGATGAAAATAATTCTGATGACAACCAAGAAACAAAAATGTGGACGGCCAGAAGTGAAACAAAATTAATTAATATGTTGAGAGATGAGGTTAGAAAAAATCAAACAACTGGCCGTACTACTTCGTGGACAATTAGGCATTGGAATCATTATGCAAATCAGTTGCACAATTTGTATGGATTTCGGTATACAGCAACACAGGTGCGCCAAAAATATCAGCGATTGAAAGCTGATTATCAGACATTTAAGCGACTCCAGGCACAGACTGGTCTGGGATGGGATCCAATTGTAGGCACTGTTGTTGCACCTGATGAATTTTGGGATAAGGTTGTTCATTAATCTGTACTATTAAATAATTTTAATTTAAAGATTTCATGATACATACAGTGCTTAATTCTTTATTTGTATTTGTTGTAGGCCAACAGAAATGTGAAGAAGTTTAGGACAAAAGGATTTGAATATTTTCAAGAAATGACAGAAATTGTTGAAAATTGTTGTGCCACAGGGGCCTTATCTCGTGCATCCACACAAGGAGCCCTTGACTCAGAAGAAGAAGATGACATGTTAAATAAATTTTGGAACCCTGATGTTGGTGGGAGTAATGCTGGTGGGAGTAACGCTGCTGAGGCAATTCCTGTTGACTTATATGGGGATGAGTACATGGATCCAGCAAAGGGCAAAAGTCACAAGAGGGGCCCTACAACCAGCCAGACTGACAGTGGTCCTTCTAAAAAGTCACGGTCAAGTGGGTTTGATGATGTGTGCGCAGCTTTCACATCCTATGTACAAGCAAAAACAGGACATTCACGTGCAAGAGAAAATGAGACAGAGGCTGTAAGTGCAGGTGGTGATGATTACTCTCTTGATGCATGTCAAGATGCATTACTAGAGCTTGGGGACATACCACCAGTGCAGTACATTAAGGCACTGACATTGTTCAAGGATAAGGAATGGCGAAGGTTTTTTATGCGCACGCCTACCCATTTGCGCCTACCCATGATCCTCGCTTTGCAGTGAAGTCAGAAGCTCTTCATTGATTGCGTTATCAAATCGCCCTGTCTGAGCTAAAAAATGATTTCATTATTCCTTACTTGGTTTTTTCTTTTCTTTTTTCTTCTATCATATCCTCTTCCCTTTCCTATCTTCGTATGTTTTTTTTTTTTTTTTAACTTTTAAGTAATTTATGTTTTCTTTTCTATTATGTTGTGTTATGACAATATGAGCACGTATTAAATAAATTTTGTCCTTCTATAAATTTTAGTGTACACTGAAATATAACTACGGCTGACTATTCATGTACTTCCTTTTTAATTCTATTTCACCATTAATGGTATGTGTTGCAGCATTAATGACATATTTTATAATTATGGTTTTACTGTGATGTAGACAAAACCATATGTCATCCGACAGAGAAAATAATTCAATGGAGATCTCATCAGACGAGGATGAGGTTACTGATGATTTTATGGATTTTTTGATGATTGCTTGCATGTATGACCAAATCAACGCCTCAAGTACTCGCCGACCGCAGCGAACGTGTCCATTCAAAGGTGATGATTACATCTTCGGCCTATTAACCGGCCATCCAGAAACAATGATGAACATTATGCGAATGGATGCACAAACATTCATTTTATTGAAAGACACTTTACTCCACAATGGCTTTATCGATATTGAGCATATGCATATAAGTGTCGAGGAATCGCTTGGAATTTTTTTAAACACTTTTGCACAAAATGATCGTCATCGACTATTGGCAGATAGATTTCAGCACTCCACGGAAACAATTTGTCGGCATATAAAAATTATTATGCGGGCATTGTGCAAGCTTGCATCAACGGTTATCAGGCCACGTAACCAAGACGACACACCGGCAAAAATTTTAAATGACACGAGATTTTTTCCCTGGTTCAAGGTATGAACAATATGACTATCCTGTAAGTTGTACATATCAATAACGTATGTGAAATAAATATTATTTCCTTTTAAATTATAAAAGTAATATCGAAGTTTGTTTTGCTTTTAATGTCAAATAAATATATGTCAATTAGGATTGTGTCGGTGCTATTGATGGCACGTTGGTCGATGCATGGGTCCCCGCTTCAAGACAAAATACATTCCGCGGTCGGAAATCAACGGTATCGCAAAACGTACTCGCAGCTTGCGACTTCGATATGTTGTTCACATTTATTAATTCCGGATGGGAAGGTAGCACTCACGACAACGCTATTTTGATTGACTCTATTACACGAGCTGATCTACAGTTCCCACACCCACCCAATGGTAACTGTCCGCAAATATCATATAGTGCACTTTTTTTTTTTGTGCACTTATCAATTGACAGAACTGTATATTCATTATTTACATGTAGGTAAGTACTATTTAGTTGATGCTGGTTTCACAAACATGCCTGGATTTCTTGCCCCATTTCGGTCTCAACGATATCACTTGCAAGAGTTTCGTGGCCGTCATTATTCAGGATCAAAGGAATTGTTTAACCATCGCCATTCGTCATTACGCAATGTCATAGAAAGAACATTTGGTGTTTTGAAGAAGCGCTTCCCAATATTGCGGTCCATGCCAAATTACAAGTCTACAAGACAAGGGCCTCTCGTGATTGCATGTTGTGTAGTGCACAATTGGATCCGTTTGCATGCAGCTATGGACCCATTATTTATGGAAGCTGATAATGAAATGGCCGCAGAAGCAGAAGAAGACGAGCTTGTTGGAAACCAAGCTGACTACGTTGACATGTCACAACATGGGTTAACGTATCAATCGAACATTCGGGATGCAATTGCTACTGCTATGTGGCAAAATCATGTTGGCCACGGATAGAAAATGAATGTCAATAAGGCAACTCCATATCGTATTGAGTACTGGTTTTAAATGTGTAATTATTTTATTACTTTCAGTCATTATGTAATGTGGTGGGTCATCAATGGTGGTAGGTGGTAGGAGGTGGGTGGTGGTAGCAGGTGGATGGTGAGTGGTGGTGGGTGGTAGGAGGTGGGTGGTGGGTGGTGAGTGGTGGTGGGTGGTACGTGGTGGGTGGTGGCGAGTGGTGGTAGGTGGTGGGTGGTGGTGGCAGGTGGATGGTGAGTGGTGGTGAGTAGTGGTGAGTGGTGGTGGGTGGTAGGTGGTGGTGGATGGTGAGTGAGTGGTGGTGGGTGGTAGGAGGTGGGTGGTGGTGGGTGGTAGGTGGTTGTGGGTGGTAGGAGGTGGGTGGTGGTGGGTGGTAGGTGGTGGTGGATGGTGAGTGGTGGTGGGTGGTGGTGGGAGGTGGATGGTGGTGAGTGGTACTGGGTGGTAGGTGGTGGCAGGTGGGTGGTGGGTGGTAGGTGGTGGGTGGTGGTGGGTGGTAGGTGGTTGTGGGTGGTAGGAGGTGGGTGGTGGTGGGTGGTGGTGGGTGGTAGTGAGTGGTGGTGGGTGGTAGGTGGGTGGTGGTGGGTCCTGGGTGGTGGGTGAAGTAATGTAATAAAGGTTTCATAATGACTGAAATTAATAAAATAATTATAATTTATTATTTTCAATTTTGTGAAAAAATATTTGTACATGACATATTCGTGGGTTTGACTTTTTGTTAAATAGTAAACAATTTGAAAGTTTTGTTATTAATTCAGTTTTTTTTTTTAATTTTTTTTTTCTTTTTACACCTTATTTTTTAAAAATTTTGTTCATATTAACTTTTTCTTTTCCTTTTACTTTTTTAAAAAAAAAGGTTTATTATTTACTTGAAACTTGTTTTATTTCATTTTACAACATTAATTTCATTTTTTGTATTAATTGATACAGACAAATTAATTTTTATTTGTTTAATTTTTATTCATTTCATTGAAATGAATGATTTGTTAGACATTTATTTTGTTCACATATATTTATTTTTCTACGCCCATAATTTTTCCGTTTGCGAAATCTTTATGAACAAAATTGTCAGAACATTGTAACTTGTTTTATATAGATTTAAAAAAAAACACTTCTTATTCATGACATAAATACAGAAGTTTACAACAAAGTAACAAAATAAAAGAAGTACAACAAAATAAGAACATAAATAACC
Source organism: Camellia sinensis (assembly GCF_055761805.1). Lineage (NCBI taxonomy): Eukaryota > Viridiplantae > Streptophyta > Magnoliopsida > Ericales > Theaceae > Camellia > Camellia sinensis. The sequence continues at coordinate 151,712,873 of NC_138963.1, forward strand.
AAAAAAAAATTGAAAAAAAAAAACATGTAGCCACTACATCTGTTTCACCATTGAAACTGATTTTTCAACAAGTTAAGCATCATTATCAGGTGGTGTTGGCGGTGGAGGGTAATAGTGATGGTATAGCTGAGTGACTCGATGGTCAATCTGATCAATGCGGTTCCTTGTCACTTCATCATGTCTCCCTGAGTCTATACGAAACTCGCTAAATTGTTGAATTAGTGAGTTTTGAGCAGCGGCAAATTCATCGAATCGAGTACCCAATGTATTGAGCTGATTAGCCATTTGTTGTTCCCATTGTACGCGCTGATTGTACCGTTCCTGTTCCGCAGTCAAATAATCAGTCCAGTAATGGGGTTGTTCATTTGGTGGCATGACATTGTCATTGGGTTCTTCCTCATCGGGTATTGGTTCATTTTCAATATTAATAGAGCTCATCAAAATGTCAGCACCACCACCTCGGGTCAGTATGTACTCAGAAATTGGTGAAGTGATTCTGACATATTGTTCCCCTTCAAGGTTGACATCATGCGCTTTGAAAATTGTGGTTAACAAAGCTCCATAAGGTAGTGACCGACCAGACAGAGTATCGAGTTTTGCAATCATCATTTCTTTGAGTAATATGAAGCATAAATCTAATTTCTGTCCAGTTTCAAAACAGTATAACAAATACACATTAAAACATGAAACACTATCATAATGGCCTTTTTTGGGAGTGACATTTTCAACTATCCATCGATGAAGAATACGAAGGTGGGGTTTTAAATGTCTGGCTAGTAAATTAGTGCCGCTGAATTTGTTGTCACAAATTGTGGTATAGATCTGAGTGGCATCACCAAACATTCGTTCTAAGGCAGACTCATTTTGAAAATAGCATTGTAAATCTCCTGTTTGAACTCCAATAATTTGTGCGAAAGCACGGAGAGTGAGTGTGATTGTTTTCCCTTTCACATAGGAGGTCAGACTGAACGGTTCATTTTGTTGGTCACTAGCTGTCAAGTGAACATAAAATAATCGTACAATACGGGGATATATCTTATTTGGTAAATTAGTTAAAGGTAGCCATCCCATTGTATCTAATTTACCAACTAAGAGCGGGTCATATTGAGAAGGTAGTCTTACATTTCTTCCCGTAATAATTGGTCGATTAATAAAATGTGAATAGGCTTGTTCATAATGATACGATAAAAAATCATTATTTAAATTGTCATGATGTTGTTGCTGTGGTTGATGGTGTACAGGATTTGAGGATTCACCACGTTCGGGTCTGGCTCGTTTTGTTCTTGGCATGATAGCTGCAACAGTGAAAGAAGAATATATAAAAAATATATATTAAAACATGAATTGAGAAAAATGTATGGAAACTATATCGAAAATAGTATGATGTACAAAAATGTATACAAATTATATCAAAAATAATATGATATCAGTGTAAAAAAATGGAACACATGATTAAACAGATATAAAAAACATGAACAGATCGGCAGATCGGCAGCCAGAAAACATGGGATGGGATGACCGGCCGGATGACCGGCCGGTTGACCACCGGGTTAACCGTGTCCTGTTCTTCGAAAGCTACTGGTGTTTCCTTCGAAAGCTACTGGTATTTTACTACCAAAGTAGTCTGAATAAAATACGAGATGCGAAGGTAATACAAAACTAACCTGTAATTGAAATTAATGTTCTTGATGGAACTCAGATTACTCGACGGTCAAGTTGAAATCTTCTTTCAGAAGGACCAAAGACCAGAAGGAGCAATGACGGTGAAGATGGTATGGTTACAAGAATGGTTTTCCAGAATTTATAAAAGGCTGAAGCTTGGTTTTTTTTTTTTTTTTTATATTTTAATTTGTTATGTATTATTTTTTTATAATATTAATAATGCTTTTCAGAAAAGTGAATTGATATACACAGCTATATGATGTCCCTTTTCTTTTGGCTCAGTATGTAGGTAGTAGGTAGTAGGTTTATGAAATTACTAAATTACCCTTTAACTTTTGTTCACTTTCCATGTTAATACAGAGGGACAAAATAGTAAATTCATAGGTAAATTCAATTATATGAGCGTGCTGATGGTCCTTCAATAATTGTATGTTTGTACTCATTTTCTAATAAATTAATAACGTGTAACAAATGAGAAAAAAAATTGATAATATTTTATAAGGTTTACGATATGATTTGTATTTTAATTTATTAAACTTAGTGTATTTATGTTAATTTTTATTAATATGTATTTTTAAAAGTTATTGACTTCAACAAAATTTAAAAACAAAAATTAAAAATGTATTGTACAAGATGTTTGTACAGGCGTAAAAAATGAATTGATATAAAAATTTAATTGATACAAAATAATTGACATAGATTTATTTTAAAATGAAAAAATAATTTGAAAAAAAAAATTTATACAACAAAGATTACTGAAAAAAATTAATTAAAAAAATAATAATTTTTAATTTCAGTATTTTAAATATAATTTGGTTATTACTGTTGATAAAAAATACGGATATCGATATAAGAGTTGTGTACACTCAAAATAAATTATTGATTGAATTAAATTTTGAAAACTATTTTGAAAACACATTACCAAACAAATTTTCTTATTTCACATGTCACATCAAACTTTCAAAACATAATTCAAAATACATATTCAAAACACATTTCAACACTCTATTTAAAAACCATAACCAAACAAATTTTCTACACTCAAATCATAATTCCACAACACACAAACTCAAAATACAACTCATATTCTCAAATCACATTTACAAAACTCTACCAAACGCTACCTTCATGTTTGTTTGTTTGAAAATGGTTTGATGGTGCTACTCGCAAGTAGGCTAAGACGTGGATTTGCCACCCTCGGGTGGGCTTAGAAAAACATGATTTTGCCACTATCTAGTGGGCTTAAAACACACATTTGATGAATTGTTCCAATCTAAATATCCCAACCTTCACCCACAGGCATTCAGGCAGATATATCACATAAGCAATTAGCCTCATGGTAAGCATGCTATCATGGCAGTCACTCACACGCATGCAAGGATGCTAAAGCATAAAACTTACCGAGTACTCCAAGCCAAAACAGAAACTAATTAGAAATCCATGCATGATCCTAATTGTACAGAAATGCCTAATGCAACACATGCAAAAGTGCAACTATAGCAGGCTCGGCTATTATAGACATGGCATATGAAATGCTACAACTAACATGTATTCAACTTGGAATTGAAAATACAATGCAGTTAGTATGATGCGCCGAGCCCGGTGCATGCAAAATAGATGAATGAATGCAAACATGCTATCATACTGTATGCTAATTGAAACATGCCCTAATCTAACCATCATAAACAGGTAAATAAAAGAGAGAAAGACGTGGGGTTGGAAGACATACATCACACACACGCACACTTATTACAACATTGCCCTCGCGCAGAGGGTCCGAATAAATAATATACAGTCCCGAATAATTACAGCCCAAATAATTACAAAAATCCTAATTAATTACCAAATTAACTAAGAAAACAATAAACTGGCATGCAAGCCAGGGACTGCCTTGACTCTTCTTCAGATGATGGATGATGCATGTCCGGGTCGCCTTTGCACGGAAATCCACTGTGACGCCCCAATTAGCCTCTATTTTGTAATATTTTTTTGGAAAGCGTGCCAAATCCCGGAAGATTGCTGATTCTTGATTTGCTGCAACAGAGAGCAGGAAAGGGGCATGGCAATGTATTTTCACACATGTATGCGTGACTACTCTTTAGGGAGTGTAGTCCCCGATCCTCGTGCCACCAATCACGCACATCGATGCATGATGGCCGAGGAGTCGATTTGCATGACTCAATATGGAATGAATACACACATAAACACAACAAAACCTAAACTCCGTCATGGATAATCCGGAGTGTCGCTGACTGGGAATTAAGACACGTTCCGTCACTCGAAGTACGAAACGTCCCTCGTTTCCCATGCTCGGGCTAACTCCTATCCCAAGCACAATGCAATATGCATGTCATGCATGAATGCAACTAAGATACAACCTAACATGCACAATGCTATGAAATGGCATACACGATGCACGAGGTAACATGGCATACACAATGCGCTAACATACAACCTAGCATACGCAATGCTATGAAATGAAATGGCATACACAATGCACAATGGACTTACACCAACATGAGTGTACCTCATCCACACTCACATAAGAGGCCATGAGATGAAAATGAGATAACTCGGAATGCGTGCACACATGCACGCAAATCGAGGACCGAACCTAAGGCACGAATGCCACTCTAACAAGACATGGTAAGGCATGGATTATGGCATACTAGCATGCAAATTTCAGCGCTAAAATATGACCCAAAACAGCCCCGAATCATGGAAACATGGCACCCGATGCATGAAATGAATCCCGAAACATGAAATGAGGTACATGGAATGGCCTACGGCTATGCAAAGCATGCATTATTTGAACATGAAATGTGAAGAAAGATTCAAGGAAGCCCCAAAACAAGCATATTTAAATTTTTAGGTAAGGCCAAACAATGAACACAAATAGGGCTAAACTAGCATGCAAAAATGGCCCCGAAAGAGATGTAATGAAGCAAGTGGCAGCTGCTGGCCCTAAATGGCTAAGATCCCTTCAACAAAGTTTAAGAGGGGCTCAAAATGAAGCACTTTACAGTTTACAACCGAGCCCAAAACAGTGAATAAATAAGCTTAAAATACCATGCAAAATAAGGCCTAAAAAGAGGTTTAAACACAAAGTGTAAAAAGGGAGCCTCAAACAGTGAAAGACCCTTGATCAAACATGAAGAGGGGGTCAAAATAAGGCAATTTACAGTTCAGACCAGAGTCCAAAAATGTAAACACAAGGGGGTAACAAATCATGCAAAAATAAGGCCAAAAGAGGGATATAAAGGCAAGTGGAAAATGGAAGCCTCAAAAAGTGATGATCCCTTCAAAAATGTTGAATAAAGGCTCAAAATAAGCCACTTTACAGTTTATGACAGAGCTCAAAACAGTTTACACGTAGGCCAAAAATACTACACAAGAAATAGGCATACAAGAGAGGTAAAGAAGCAAGTGAAAAAAGGAAGCCTCAAACAGTGAGAGGCCCTTAAACAAACATGAAAAAGAGCTCAAAAAAATGCTATTTTTAGTTAGGGTCGAAGCCCAAAAGTGTAAGAAAGAATGGCTAAGAAAGCATGCAAAAAATGAACTCAAAAGAGGGGAAAAAAGACTCACCCTTGTAGACCAATCTTTGACAACCTCTTGGCACAAGAAATGGTGCTCCTCAGCTCTAGAAAGCAGCTCCAAGTGGCTGGAATGGAGGTGGTGGTGTGGTGCTAGGTGGTGGTGTAGAAATGGTGTAGGAACTTAAAGGTTTTGAGGGTTAGGATGTAGAGAGGGAGAGATGCAACATATGAGGCTCAAAGCAAAAATTTCTAACCCCCCAAAACCAGCTGGGAGTTCTGGTTATATAGACAAAAAGGGTGAAAAAGAGGGGGGAAAATGGGGGGGAAAACAATTCAAGTTTCCCCCCAAAAGGCCAAACCCTCGGACATAAGGCCTAGAGGAAACAAAATTCACTTCTAGGACACACTTGGGGAGGGGTTTATGGCCGGCTAGCTAAAAAGGGAAAAAAGTTCATTTCACCAGCTAGGTGGCCGGCCTGCTAGATTTTCTGGCCGGCCTGCTACTTTCAGGATAAAAAAAATGGGCTGCCGGAAAGAAAAGTGGCCGGTGGGTGATTGGGAAGTCCAATGGTGGCCATTCAATTGTCTAAATTGAAGCCCCCGGAAGTTATATTTCCAATGGCACAAACCTTGCATTAAAATTCCTCTTTTGGAAAAAGTTATGCCAGTTTCCGTGAAGCGGCACAGATTCGGTCCCAACTAGAGTGATGCCCTACTTCAATCAACTATATCTCCCTCGTCCAGAATTGGATTTAGGAGATTCTTGAGTGCAAAATGAAGCCCCGGAAGTATTATTTCCAACGGTGGTGGCCTCATAGCTTGATTCCAAGTGTGCAAATGAATAGGCCCAATTTGGCGAGGGCTGCTCGACTCTTTCTTAACGGTTCATACCCATTTTCTCCCCCAACTGGATTTCTTCCCTCTTCTCCTCTTTTCTTCAACTTCAAACCCCTAAGCAAGGTGTTTTGAAAGATTTTTTTCAAAGATTTCATCTCTCTTTCATTCTTTTCCACTTCGTTCTTGCTCGGTTTACCGAAAAGCGCAACATTTGACAAAATGCGAGCCTCGGAACATCGTAAAAACTTTATTTCAAAAACGTTTGGAAAGAGAGGGTTTTACGGCTAAAATCTTTTGATCAAGATTGTTTTGGTCCAAAAAGGGGTATGAAGTTGAGCTTTGACTCTCTCCTTGCTGAAGAAATTGAACCTTTGCCCTGCACATCTTCCAAAACCATCAGTCGCGTCCGAGTCTTAAAGGCGGTCAAAAATGGGGTGTCTACACCTTGCTAATGCTTTGTCCATTGGTTCGTAAACAGGGCATGGTAACGGCATTCCGACCTCGACGCTTCCATGCATCCGAGGAGCCAACCGCTGAAGGGTAGATACCCTGTGAGGGTTGCGCGCCCTAGTATCCTCCTTCCATCGTGCCTTTTCTTCCAGCATGATCCGCAAATCGGATGATCTTGGCAACTCCGTCTGCTTGGATGATGTTTGGTGCGAGTGCGAGGGTCGATAGGTACTTCCCTCAGTGTAAGACCTCAATGATCTCGTTCTCTCAGACCTGGAGTAACGAGTTCTGGAGGTTCTGGACTGAGTATCACTTGTCTTGAGGCTTCTACTCACTGCTTGTGATGGTGTGGAATGCCTTCCACGGTCTTTTGAGCAGCGAGGGGGCGTCTTGTTTTTGCGTCCCTCTCCTGTCGCCACTCCTTTTCCCTTTATCTGGCGTTTCATAATCTCTATGTCTGCCGCCATCCGTCGTATTAATTCGTCCTACTCCTTTACACGGTCCTCCAAAACTTGAGGATCAATCCTTCACCTTTGTCTGTCAGGACTTTGTGAATGAGAGTGACAGGGGTTGTTAGTCCGCCTCCTCCCCCTTGTATCCCTCCTGGGATTTTGTTGTTGTGGCTCCAAGTCCGCCATGGGAGGGATAGAAGTTAGGCCTTCGCGCCTTGCACCCCCCTCTGGTGTTTGTCCGTCGATGGCAGACTGCGACAAATCTTCGTTGTGCGCCATTGCTCTTAAAGAGGAAAAGCTTGATCAAGAGGTTTTGTTCTAGTCTGCAATTCCCACAGACAATGCCAATTGTACGGGAAAGAAATAAATCTTCTCGTATAATCCTGTTGATCAAGTCTGCGCTCCTCAAAACGTCATCGCTTTACTCCCTGAAAACACAAACATGAGCTAGCCGGCGGGTGTGAGCCGGAAACCTCTCCAGTGCCTAAGTCAGCAAAGTAGACAAGTAGACAAAAGCTCTGTGTATTCAGGAATCAAAATTGTGTTACCTCTCCATAGGTGATATTTGTGAGCTTTTATAGGTTCCGTGTGGCATAGTTCTAATAGGACTTCTATTCCTCCATGCAGAGTCCTCCTAGGATTCATGCTCCTGAAAGATAATGCTTATCCTTCAACACCCTCCTCATTGCTTAAACCAAGTGAGATGGTTTTACCATGGTCAGACTTCTATGGAACCGAAATACCATTGCCTTACTAGATATGCAGGTATGACAGATCTAACTTTCAGTCTGGCTCTTCTTTTCCTTGTTTCTACCTTGGCTTCGTATGCCTAGACCGAGCTATCCATAGAAGTGTCGAACCGAACTAACACAGAAGTATCTTGAAGAAGGCTTATCATACTTTGGTTTAGAAGACACGACCAGGCTAACCGTAATATGCTGCGACCAGACTAACTCTAAGGGTGATGACCCAGCGACCGAACTGCCGTGCTCTCCCGGACTGAGATAACAATGCACTTCTGGGACCGGTCTTAACTTTAAGTCCTGCTTGGACCGGACTGGATTTGAGGCCTTTTTACTCAGCCCTTCGTACTGTGGCCCATAACGGCCCATTGTCCGGCTCGGCCCAATATTCATATAAATTACCCTCTCAATCTTCAAAACCTGGGGGTTGTTTAACATAAACTTTCTCATTTATAAAACCATTAAGAAAGGCACTTTTTACTTCCATTTGATAAAGTTTGAAATCTCTAAAACATGCAAATGCAAGTAACATGCGAATGGCTTTTAATCTAGCAACCGGAGCAAAGGTTTCATCGAAATCAATACCTTCTTCTTGATTGTATCCTTGTGCAACAAGTCTAGCCTTGTTTCTTATAATTGTGCTGGATTCATCAAGCTTGCTTCGAAAGATCCATTTGGTACTGATAATGGTATGATCTTTAGGTTTTGGCACAAGTTCCCACACTTTGTTTCTCTCAAATTGGTTAAGCTCTTCATGCATAGCTATCATCCAATGTTCATCGAATTCGGCTTCTTGAAAGTTTTTAGGCTCAATCTGTGAGAGAAAAGCTAAGTTACTACAAATATTTCTAAGTGAAGAGTGAGTTTCAATACCTTTTGTAAGGTCACCAAGGATTAAATCCTTTGGGTGATTATGAACAAACTTCCATTCTCTTGGCAAATCATCATTGTTTCCTCCTTCTTGAGGTGAGAGAATAGGTTGTTCAATCTATTTGTTCAACTTACATGGTTGGTTCTCTTCTTTGTCGATACTTGAATGTTCCACATTTGGTTCCAAATCTATATTATCACTAACAATTTACTTTTGAACAGAGATATTAGTTTCATCAAATGCCACATGTATAGATTCTTCCACAACAAGAGTTCTTTTATTAAAAACATGATAAGCTTTGCTAGTTAAGGAATAGCCAAGAAAAATTGCTTCATCAGATTTTGAATCAAATTTACCTAAGTTATCCTTACCATTATTATACACAAAACATTTACAACCAAAAACATGCAAGTGACTAATGTTGGGCTTTCTATCATGCCAAAGTTCATAAGGAGTCTTTTTAAGAATTGGTCTAATTAATGCACAATTTAAAATATAGCATGCGGTGTGAACGGCTTCGACCCAAAAATATTTAAGAAGATTATTTTCGCAAAGCATTGTTCTACTCATCTCTTCTAAAGTTCTATTCGTTCTTTCTACTACACCATTTTGTTAAAGGGTTCTAGGTACTGAAAAATTATGTCCAATACCATGTTATCACAAAATAATTCAAATTTCTCATTTTCAGGTTCTCTACCATGGTCGATTCGAATATTAGTAATAAGAAAGCCTTTTTCATTTTGAATTCTACGACAGAGTTTTGTGAAAGAAGAAAATGTTTCATCTTTGTGTGCTAAAAACATAATCCATGTAAATCTTGAATAATCATCAACAATAACAAGACAATAGCGTTTACCACCTCGACAAGATGTCCTTGAGGGACCAAATAAATCCATATGCAATAGTTGTAAAGGTCTAGTTGTGGAAATATGAGATTTTGATTTAAATGATGTTTTAGTTTGTTTTCCTTGTTGACCAGCACTACAAAGATGATCTTTTTCAAATTTAATTTTTGGAAGTCCAATGACCAAATCCTTTCTCAAAAGTTTAGTAATTAAATCCATATGAGTATGATCAAGTCTTCTATGCCATAATCAACTATTTTCATTATTAACATATAAACATTTAACATCACTAGCATAGAGATCATTAAGATGAAAAACATAAACATTATCATGGCGATTACCAACGAATAAAGCTTTATGATCATTTGTGCTTTCAATTGTACAATGTGATTTATCAAAAATAACTTGATTACCTTTATCACATAATTGACTAATACTAAGTAGGTTATGCTTAAGTCCATCAACAGGTATAACATTTTTAATAGAAGGGTTAGGAGAAATGCCGATGCTACCAATACCAATGATTTTTCCTTTCTTGTTGTCTCCAAAAGTAACAAATCCTCCATCTTTCGATGATAGTTTAGTAAAGAATGATTTATCTCTGGCCATGTGTCTGGAACATCCACTATCAAGGTACCACTTCCCTTCTTTAGCTTTGGACTTAAAGCAAACCTCATCTTGAGTAGAGTCTTCATCTTCAAGAGCCATGAAACATAAGTTGGCTACTTCATTTTCAATTTCATCACTTGAGCTTTCATCTTCACTTTCTTCCCAAGCTGCTATCATGGCCTTTTTGTTTTTTTGTAGTCTTTTCCATGATTTTTTAATTTTGAACAATCCATCTTCATATGTCCAGGATTTTTACACTCATAGCGAATAATAGGCTCTTTCTTGTTATCTTTGTTGTACTCTTTCTTGAAAGGTCTTCTTTCTCTATAATTGTTTTTCTTGAAGTGCTTTTTGAGATTTCTACTAAACATGGCATAGCTTTCATCCTCACTGGAGTTTTCATGTTCTTCTTCATTTAATGAAGCTTTGAATGCAATTCCATTTTTCTTTTTGTTTTTAACATCCTCATGTCCTTTCATGGTGATCTCATGAATCATAAGGGAACCCATAAGCTCATCCAATCCAAGTGTAGAGAGATCTTTAGCTTCTATAATGGCGGTGACCTTTGCTTCCCAATTCTTTGGTAAACACCTAAGAATTTTTCTTACCAACTCACTGTTAATATAAGTTTTGCCAAGAGATTTCAAAGAGTTTATAATTTCAGTAAATCTAGTAAACATATTTGAAATAGATTCATCAGAGTTCATTTTAAACAATTCATAACTATGAACAAGCATATCAATACGAGATTCCTTTACTTGGTTTGTACCTTCATAAGTTACTTCAAGTTTGTCCCAAATTTCTTTTGCTGAATCACAACTTGAAATTTTATTATACTCCTTAGAGTCTAATCCATAAACAATGGTGAGTTTGGCTTTAGCATTGGCTTGCAATAATTTGTGATCCCTCTCATCACATTCATCTTCAGTTTTAGGTACACTAATATAGTCTATTAATTTGATAGGAATTTTTAGACATTTGGTGACAATAATCCACATAGCATAATCAGTGGCTTGTAGGTATAGGGTCATCTTATCTTTCCAATGACTATAGTTGTTTCCGTCAAATAATGGTGGCCTATTGGTGGCTTGTCCTTCAGTAGTGCTAGTGCTAGCTAAGGTTGCCATGGATCGAAACTCTCAGATGGTTAAATCTAAAGCAAGAGTCTAGGCTCTAATACCAATTGTTACCCAAAAGACAACCTAAGAGGGGTGAATTAGGTTTTTACAATTAAAATTAATAATACCCTAATAAAATAAATTATAACTAGCACAATAGATAAATATAATTAATGAAATAAAAATAATTAAAACAAGTGTCTTAACAACTGTGTCAGTTAATGATTTTAGCACAGTAAAAATGTAAAATATATCTGGCAATTTAAAATAAGATAAAGAGACAAGAGAGAGAGAGAGAGAGAGAGAGGCAAACAAATTTATAGTGGTTCGGTTTCAATTCGGCCTACGTCCACTCCTCAAGCTTCACTTAAGATTTTCCACTATCTTCGAGCTTCACACGGGTGCTAGTTACCTCTTTACAAATGGAGCAATCCTCCACGGATTTTACACAGACTTTACAAGCCCAAACCCTTGCAAATCTTAGGTGATTCACAATCACTCTCAAAATTTCAAGAACACAGTATTTGTAACACTTTTACAAGATGAAATGTATTTTTGCTTTCAAAGAAAGCTTATAATAAATATCTCTCAAAGATAGATATATCAAATGAAGTTTGGATTTTTCTGTAAATCTCACACAAGAAAGATGAGCTTAAAGCTATAAGGCTCAGTGTATAATTTCTGAGAATAGATGTGAGTGATTATAGATCAAAGAATATTTTCAGGTTTTTTTTGTAACTTGTTTACATTAGATGCTTTGGTAGGTATATATAATAAAAATTATAGCCGTTTATAGCCGTTGTATTCATTTAAATTTATAGCCGTTTATAGCCGTTGTAGTTATTTGAATTTATAGCCGTTTATAGCCGTTGTACTTCCATCATTACCAATTTGAATATCTTACACTCCATCATTACTAATTTGAATATCTTTCACTTGAACCTTTTGAACCTTTTGGCCTGCTGCTGTACTGGACTGTTTGAACCTTTATTTTGGGCTATTTGAACTCTTGATTTAATCAAATATTAATTACATTCTAACAACATTTAGGATAAAGGTTTAGGTAAGAAATAATAGGACAAAATAAATTTTGATTCTATTTTTCTCTTTCAAATAAATCATCAAAATAAATTTTGATTCTATTTTTCTCTTGCAGATAAATCATCAAAATAAATTTTGATTAAAATATAATTAAACAAATCATCAAAATAAATTTTGGATTCTATTTTTCTCTTTCAAATAAATTAAAACATAATTAAATAAGTCATCAAAATAAATACGTCTAATACCAATTAACAAATATCATGATATCACAAACTATTAAAAGTAAAAAATAAAAAAATAGTGATAAACAAACATAAAATCAATACAAGAAAAATTATTAATAATGATTTGGTTGGATTTTGATCTTATCACTTTATAATAAAGAATTCATTGACATATTTTTTTATTATACAAAGCACACCATCACACCATTTTAGGATAAAAATTTACATAAAAATTCTAGTGAAATAATATTTTCCAACAAAAAATGGTTATAAGGAAAAAAGAAAAAAAAAAACAAATAATGATTAGTAGAGAGTAGATGGAGAAATAATAAACAAAATATAAAATGCAAAAGTGAAAAATGGTTAATAAAAAAGGGCAAAATGGTGTAGTTATTAGTTCTCGTTTGGCAACTCACTGCCTTAGCTTAAAAGTTAAAAGCCACCAAAAAAATTAAAAAACTAACAACTTATACTAAAAAGTCAAATATTCCATTTTCTCTCTACTTTTTGCACATATTTTCATAAAAAATCAAAAAGTTATTCCAAACATATTAATTTTTTTAACCTCATATTTTGATCAAAAAATTAAAAAATTACTAAAATAGTCTGTTCCCAAATGAGGCCTTAAAGGATAAAAGAGTGTGTTAAAGAATGCAAGAGACTAAACATAAACTAATATTAAATTGTCTCCGATAGAGAAAAAATAATAAGTCATTGCATGAATAAAATATTTATAGAATGAGGATGACGTAACTAATTTGGAGAGAGTGTAATGTATGATGGCTAGAATTTTTGAATAGGAGAAAGAATTGGTTAGAGAAAAAGTACACAAGAAAATTTTTCTTCATCTTTCTTTTTCTAAATCACAAATCATGGAATCATTATAGAAAATGATAAATTATAGTTTTTTTATTTTTAAATTATTTTTTAAGTTTAAAAATTCACAAATTTAGTATGGGATGTTAGAGTTCTAAATCAACCAAAACAATTCAATTATAAGGAAACAACTTAACTAGTTTTCAAAATTAATTATAGGGAAACAAAATCAACTAAACAAAACAATTTAAACAAATTAAAATTGATTTTTGTTTAATTTATTTAAGGAATGTAGAAATTTTTGGTAAATTTTAAAGATAGACAAATAATTTGAAAGGTCAACAAATCGTATTTCTATATTTGATTTTAGGAAGAAAAAAAAATAACTTTTAGGTAATGATTTTAGGAGATGAGCTTGAAGAGTTTTGTTTTTTAATTTATTATTTTAATTTAAAAATTATGTGAAATGCATATATAGTTTATTATTTTTTAAAATTAAAAAAAGTAAAAAAATTGAAGTTGAGCACTTCATTAAATTTTTTATTTTTTTTTATAGTTATAGATTATAAAATTTCGAAAAGATTTACACACCTTATAATTAAAGAAGAAAATTATATAATTTTATATTTTTAGAGTCATAAAAAAAATATATAATTAAATAACACATAAAATATTAGTAAAAACACTATAAATCATGATTAAAAAGAAAAAAAAAATCAACTTCATATGCATACGATAAAGAGGTGTATAGTATAGTAGAATTTCCATAAAGGTTTCCAGCATATGGGAAGTTTCTCTTCCACCGCTCCACATCACCGTCTGCAGAGTCTAGACAAGCAACCGACATTTTCCACGAAACCCCCATCGCGTTCACATCACATAATTTTAGAAAGAGAAAAAGAAAGAAAGAAAGAGAGAGAAAGAACTTGAGTCGTCCATAATTCTTCGGTGGATCATCTTCTTCGCCGTATATTTACTTCATCACTCGATTCGCGCTCCTTTCTCCGCATCATCATCACCATTACATGCTCTTCCTATACTCTTCCTTCCCCATTTCTTAGCTCAATCATCCGCATAGTATCCAATTCCATTTTCCTTTCTTTCTATCTAGTTACAAATTACAATCAATTCATAATATTTTATTCACCCAAAAATTCATAATATTCATTCTTTTTTTTCTTTCTAAATGGACGAGTTTGGTGTTTTGGTTGAAAGTATTGGGTTCAAGTCTCCAGTCAAATCAACCCCATTAGCCGATTTGAAGAGCAAAAACAACAAAATCAACAATGGGTTCCCTCGAAATCTCGGAATCCATTCTGGGTTCGACTCCAATTCCTCCCCTGTATATAATTCAAATTCCATTAATGGGTCCTTCAATCTTGACCTCGATGGAATTTTCCGATCCACTCGTACTCCAAAAGATCAGAATTTTGGTAACTTTGATGGTTTTGACGATGTATTTGGTGGACCTATTAACACTTCCAAGCCATCTGCTGGTGGTGATGGTTTTGATTTGGATTCCATTTTTAAGGGTTCTAATAATTTTGGTGTCAAGTCAACTGTATATAATATTGATGATGATGATATCTTTGGAGGTATTGCAAGGTCCAAGAGCTTGGGTTCGGGTAATTATGATGATGTGTTTGGGTCTTTTTCTTCGCCATCGAAGCAGAGTGCTCAAGTTTATGATTTGTTAGGAGATTTTGGTGGAATGGGGTTGAGATCAAATGGTTCGGGGAAGAAATCGGGAAAAGTGGAGAAGAATGCTCGGGACTTCGATGATTTGATACCGGGTTTTGGGGGAAGCAACCATTCGAGGAATGGGTATGTGTTAATTTCCATATTGATTATTGACTTTGTTTTGTTTTGTCAATCGAATGCCAATGTTTTAGCTGAGAAGTTCTGTTTTTTTGCATGTAAATCAATGAAGAAGTTTGAATTCTGTAGGAATTTTAGGAAGTTATTGAAAATTGGACTGGTGATACAATTTTTTTTCAATGTTTGAAATTCCAAAAAGGGATTTTTGGCTGAAATAAATAAAGAATTTGATTAAATTTGGAAAATTGTGATTGAATGAGCAAAAGAAAAACAATTATTCCAAAACTATATCAGTTTCAATCTGATCAGGCATGTGGGAGATTATCATTCTAGATTCATGACAGTAGACCGAGGTGCTCCTATATTCTAGTGGCGTCTTGTTATAATTGTTATAGGTGAAGTTAGGCGTGGTTTGGCCTGTGGGGCTTCTTGTTGGGGTGCATTGTCTCCCCATTGTGCTTGCACATACAAGACTGATTAACATGAATTTACCTCCTCTCTATCAGATTGTCAATAATAGTAATGATTTTATTTACCGTGTGCTTACTGCATGCCAAACAAAAAAAGGCCACTTTGGTTGGAGCTTTAATACCCCATATCACCCTCCAAGGGAAGGAAGAGACTCTTCTATGATCCAAAAGAGCCTCATAATAGGAGTTCACAGATCCTGAATATCATCAGTAAATATACGGGCTTTTGTCTTGAAGCATTAATCTCTTCCATCTTGAAGTTTAATCATGGTCAATACGTTTAGTCTCATTCTCTAGTTTTTTGCACAGAGGAAATTCAGAATCAAGCTGGTCTACACTATCAAGTGGTCATTCAGCTAAATCAACCTCCACTTCAGTAGAAGACCCTTTTGCAGTCTTTGAATCTTCCCAAAAGGGAAGATTTGAGACAAGTGCACATGATTTCGACTCCGTTTTCAGTATGGGTAATCAATCATGGAGTCAGTCCATGCCTAAGTCTCCGACAGCAGTAAGAACTTACAACTATAAAAAGTGCATGTTATATTGAGTTGTTGTCAAGAAACCAGCAGACTAATTTTACTACTTTGTGCCTCCTATGATTCAGGACCCCGTGTTTGATTCACTGTTCCAAAATAAAGGAGGGCCTAGAGTCTCTCAGACCTCATCCAGCACAAAGAAGGCTTCTCCCCAGACAAATATTGGTGATGAATTTTCTTTTCTTTTTGGAGGTAAAGTTGGTGGAGAGTGATTTTTATTGTGGCAATGCATATGTTCTTTTGATGCATCATTGCTATTGATGCTAATCTATGATGCACGGACATGGATACGGAATACAACACGGACACGCGGACATGCAAATTTTTAAAAAATTGGGGGCATGACACGCTGGGAACACGTTTAATATATATAATTTTATTTATTTATTATATGTCCAAAATTTTTAAAAAAAAAATCTATACAATTACAATAATAATAAAATTAATAAAGACATTTCTTTATAAAAATTGATTTTTTAAAAAAATAAAAATAATTTATTTTATGAATTTTAGGTTTAACAAAAGTAAGGATAAAAAATAAAAAAATAAAAAGGAGGGAGGGAGGGAGGGAGAGATGAAATCAGGAAATAAAAGAAGGGAGAGAAACGGGAAAAAGAGAGAGAGAGAAGTGAAAAAGGGGGGTGAAGTCTGAAAAAGGGAGAACAGAAGAGGGAGGGGAGAGAGACGAAACAGAAAAGAAGAACCAGAGCAGAAGAGAAGAAGAACAGAGAAGACGAAGAGAAGGAAGCAGAATAGAGAAGACGAAGGACAGAGAAGATGAAGAAGAATACCTCAGGTTAGGGCTTCTTCAATTGATCTCTTTTGAACACATTAGGGCTTCTTCCTTCAATCGATCTCTCCTTCGATCTCTTTCTCTCCAATAGGTTAGGGTTCTGCGATCCACCTCACGTTTGTCCGGAAAGTGTCACCGTGTGTCCACCGTGCGTCTGATTGGAAAAATTCAAAAAAAAAAAGACACATTAGAGAGTGTCGGACACGTGTCCACAACGTGTCCGACACGTGTCCATGTTCGACACCCGTACGCAGGCCTTGGGGACGTGTCGGTGCTTCATAGATTCTAATTATTTAGTTTGATTTTTGTTGTGGCATTGCATATGTTCTTTCGGTGCATCATTGCTATTGATGCTAATTATTAAGTTTTTGTTTTGTTTTGTTTTGCAAAAGATGAGCCTTCATCTAGGGAATTTCAGGAAATTAAAGGAGAAAGTGTAGAAAGACGAAGAGCCAGATTAAACCATCATATGAGGACCCAAGAGCGAATGGTATGTGATTCCTCTCATTTCATTTCCCATCTAGTTATTTCATAGATTATGGGTATCCAGTTTATAGCCTCTCTTTTCACTCAATCTTGATGTACATTGAAGAAAGTTTATGGAAATGAAGTAGGTGCAATTCCCTATTGGAAGGTATAGGTGCGAAATGAAAGAGTGGTATACAATCCAAGATGAAATAATAGTGATAAACTTTCTAATCATCTGGATTTAATCATTGTGACTTTGCTATGAATTATATTGAATGTACTATTCATAAAAGGATACCACGAGAAAGTGACACTTCCTTGACAAATGCAATTATCATCTTTTCTTGAATTCTTTTTCAATGAAAACATGTATTTGCCTTACTCTTAACATTTGCTATCCTAAAGCAAGATTTCGAATAATTGTCTGCCTTTTTAGAGGCTTTTGTATCGCCTGAAATGAAATTATACAGCACATTGCTAGTTATGAATACCGAATGCTTCTTGTGAACCTACTTCTTACCTTGTATGACTAATTGTATGTTTAGGCAAACGCTTTGGCAGAAAAGAATCAACGTGACTTTCAGACTCAACAGGAGCAAGAAGAGAGGAATGTAAGTATCTTTGGTGCAGAACTAAAGCTAAGCATTTTATTAAGGACTGATGAGACCTTTGTTATGTTACAAGTTGTTGAATTTTGTGAATAACTAGATTCTGATAATGAGCATGTACTTCTGTTCTAGTTCTCTCCCCGTCTGCCCCTTGCATAACAGTACATCATACCTGCTTACAGTTTTTTAAATTGATTGTTTTTTCTTTGACCTTAGCCTGCTTGATTTCAGAGGATTGCTGAAACTCTCGATGACAATATAAAGCGTTGGGCTGCAGGGAAGGAAGGCAACTTGCGTGCATTGTTATCATCATTGCAATATGTGCGTTCTGACTATATAGTCTGCTTTTGATTGCTTGCCTCTTTTGTTTTGGTTGTAGCATTTGAAGTACATGACATTATTGGATTGCAGTCTACTCTAACTTTCTTGCATATTTATGTTCAGTTCTTTTTTTAATTGATGGTAATTTAGGTATTAAAATGTTATGAAGAATAAATTGGACCTTAGATTTTGCTAGATGATCAAAATTTTTATACCCATTAAAGAAACTATTTACTTTTAAGTAAATATTTCTTGAGTTGCAAGAGAGTTAATAACCACTCTGTTGAATGATTTAAACCAAGTTTTTTCATTCCAGAAAATATTGAATTCATGGTATAGACACTCATAACCTGCCTGTGAGCCTATCGTAGAAAGGGCAGGCTTTGTTGTTTGAGCTTAAAGAAGTTGGATTGTGGTGCAACTCTATGGGAATTTTGTTGAACAAATGGTGGGTAAATAAATATTCTGGATTTTATTTTATTTTCATATATTATTAGAAGGGGGGGGACATGGTATGTTCATGTTTCTTGCCTCATTATATTTGCTTTTCTTTTTTTCTCCGAGTATTATTCCCATGTTGTCTTTTCAGTTATCAACATCAAATTTTAAACTAAGGTACGTAAGGAAATTGGAAACTTGAAATTCCTAGCAGTAAACTTGTCTGTGCTATTGGCAAACAAAATGTGAAGTTGGTTTCCCGCATATTATCTTATGCAATGTTCTCACTCCACTCTACTTGTCCTTTTGTGTGCTCTCACTTGGAACAAAATCCCACACCTAGTGTGTGCCACTCCTTATTGTGGAAGAAGTTATTTTGTTCAGAGCCTTTTCTTTGGTTTTCTTTTTTCTTTTGAATTTTTTATGACGTGTGATTATTTGTAAGGTCTTTATGAATTCCTTTTTCATTGAGTAATGTTTTAGTTTTTGAGCACACAAACAATGTTTTTCTTTTTATTTTATATATATATATATATATATTCTATACATATAAATAATACATTAGGAATTAGGAAGAACACATGAATTTATGTTGTAATATAAACTAATCGTTTATATTTGTGTAATGATGGCTAGGTGCTATGGCCTGAATGTGGTTGGAAGCCAGTTTCATTGACGGACTTGATTACTTCCATCTCAGTGAAAAAGGTTTATCACAGAGCTACCTTATGTGTCCATCCTGACAAGGTCCAACAGAAAGGTGCCAATGTTCAACAAAAATATACTGCTGAGAAGGTTTTCGATCTTCTTAAGGTATTTTACTGATATTCTTATGATTTTATCAAAGATACGAGAAAAATAATTGGACCGCGTTGGTTTCGCATAAAAATATTTTAATTATAAGATGTTATTATTTTTATAAGCATTAATTTTTAGAAATTGTTAATTTATTAAAAAACCTTAATTATATTAAGGTCCACTTGGTTGAGTTTTGGTCATTGATCGCCTTGAATTAAAACTGTCATATTAGTCCTTGTAGTTCCTTTGTGAGGTTGTTCCTGAGATAATTATTTATGTCGAGATGATGCTTTACAATGAGCCATCTTTTCCCTTCTATATTTGGGACTCATGGAAACATGCCAACACCCGTTAAAACGCATCAGGAGACACTGGTAACCTCAGCGTGAGAGACAGAGCTGTGTCATTTTCCATGAATCCCAAAACAATGATAAAAAAGTGACATTCCTCATTGAATTATATTTGGGGGAATTTACATCCCAGTGGGACAAAAAAAATTTCCTACATGAATATGGCCACAAAAATCTTTCACTTGCACCCCATCATAAAACCGCTTGCACCCCATCATAAAACCGCTTGCACCCTACATTTTGTTGTAATTTTTTTTTTGTCTATCCCACTGTTTTGAAATTCCCCCATTATATTTCCCTGCAGGACTAATGACTATAGATCATTTTTTGAAAGTTTTCACTTTTGTTTGGCAATGTAACCTTTTCCTTTAAAAAATAAACATCATGATTAGTTCTTCTTGTGTCAATTCCTGAAAATAATCCACTACAATTCTTACATTTACCTTTCACTGATTTGTGCTTCTTTTTGTTTGATTTTTTATTTTAATATCAAAACAGGAAGCTTGGAACAAATTCAATTCAGAGGAACTTTAAGTACAAATGTACAATGGTTGAGCCAGCTAAATTGTTTCAATGCAAATGGGCTTCGTGATGAACTGCTCTATCAGAACTTGGTTCCCTACAGAGAAAACTTAGCTTAGAACTTGGCTCCCTACAGAACTCAGCTTGAAGGTAGAAATCCACGGTGTGTAGAAGTACGGTTCTGTCAGTTGCATATTGGAATTGTTGGTGGTTGTCGTGTAGTAATAATGTTAAGATATAGAGTGTTGTAGGTGCATGATCTGTTGAATGAATACCATTTTTTTGTTCTTTTTTTTATATTGGAATTGTTGAATGAATACCATATTAATGCTCGTCAACAGTTGCTTCTTGAGAGTTACATTCAGAACACCCTCTACTTGGTGTACACGTACAAAAAATTGTAGTGATATTTGGAATGAATTGGTGCACATTTTTGCTGTTTGTCATCACCCCCAACCTATTTCAGTCTCTTGTTTCACAACTGTCATTCCCTTGTTTTCATCAGCAGAAAGTTACTTCTGCTTAAATAAAACACACAAGTTTCACTAAAAATAGAAAAAAGAAGACAACCACATGTTCTCCGCAGCTCTTTTCTTTTTATAAATTTGTGTTTTCTTTTCTGAACAAGTAACGCAGCTGTTCTATCTGCCTGAATATTAGGGATGTAAGAAAAATCAAACTGAAAAAATTGACCAAACTGATTGAATCGAACTGAATCAAACCGGTTATATTTGGTTTGATTTTTAACAAGAATCGGTCTGTGTGGTTTTTAAATTTAATTTTTTTTCAATTTTCGGTTCGGTATCGGTTTAAGCACCTTGTACACCGATTTAAACCAAAACCGCCCGCTTCAACATATATATGATCTAATAATATAATAATATTAATAAGTATAATAAATAATTAATTTTAATTAATTAACCTTATCATTTTTATAGCCTATGTTTGTAAACTCTTATTATATATAATCTTAACTAACTCATTATTCTTGAAACATTAGTATTTTCAAAAAAAAAATTATTTTTATTTTTGTTAATTTATGAATTGAAAAGTATGTATTAAATAGATTGATTGAATATGTTTGAAATAGTAAACAAATAACTAATTTAATATTTTTATATAGATTAATGATAATATATTTAAAAGTGACTTAAGTTTAAAAAATTCTAAACCGATTAATCCACACCAAACCGAACCGTTTCAATCGATTTCGGTTCGGTGCAATTTGATGGGCGGAGTGGTCTGTATCGATGTGCAAAATAATAAAACTGACATTACCTGTTCGGGATAATTTTTTATCTAAATACCAACCGTACCGAACTGATTACATCTCTACTGAATATGGTAGACACAATCTTGAGTCGTCTGAGAGCATGGAACTAGGACAACAAACTATGTAATATTTTGGAACCCATTTATGGCACTTTGAGCACATTCTCCATTGGAGAACCAAAAAAAAAACAAAAATAAAAAAGATGGCAAAACAGCCTAGGTTTACAATGGATTTGAGCTCCTAATGAACCGAGTGCCATTAGCTGAACACTGATACCAATTCAAATCCCACCTACACAAATCATTACTTATGACAAAAAAGGAGACGAGAAATACACATGGCAAACAAAAATTACAGCTGTGTTACCTCTCATCAAGATAGAATTATATTCTTTTTCCAACATGACATCAAACCTTTAATTACACAAGTAAAAAAAAAATTGGTCAGAAATGAATGAAGCCGTGAGAAAATAAACAGAGAGAAACAAAGATTTGTGTTACACAAACACCTTCATGGTGTGAAGGTCCTAATTGAGCTATATCATATCAGCTGGACTGTTCAAAGTATGGAGGAGCAGCAGCAGCAGTAGTCAACGGAATGCTTGGTTTTTGGGACTTGTGTCGTTCCTCACCCTGTGCAGATGTCAACTTCTCTGGACGTAATTGAGATTCACCCAACTCCAATTCTGGCTTCCTCCTGACCTTCTTCTTTATTAATGCATCCATTGTCCTCGTGTCATTGGGATTATTTGAGCTTCCCTTTACTTTCTCCTGTTTTGGCCGGTCCAAGTTGGGGCCATTCACTAAGGTACTGGGCATCCGAACAGTCATATTTGTTGCTGTTGCATTGGGCACCGGCCTGCTGAGTGAAGTTGAACTGTAATTGTTAGAATCAGTAACCAATTTTTCTTGTGTATATTGTGGCTGAGCAACAGAACTAGTCTCAACTTGAACAGTCTCCCCAGTCTTTGGAATCAACTTCTTCCTCCTGATTTTCTCCTGAACCTAAACGTAAAAGAATATATACATCCATCAATCCCAAACCAGAGTTAAATGGCAACTATACAATGAAGCATTTGCCAGCAGAAGTATGCTTTCCAAAGCTGTCCTACATTACATATAATAGTATCACCAATAGACAGACATTTGACTATATTTGTGTCATATTCATGGTTTCCCTATCATGGTTGTGAATTGAAGTGTAAGTATTTCTACAGAAATTAACATAGAAGCAATTTAAATTCAATGCCCATTGCCTATGATAAATGAAAGTTTTATTAGGTCAATAAGACATTGACTATATCCAATTGGATTCTAACACAAGTATCAGTTAGTTTTCAGGGTTTGCTAGCAAGAAGAGAAACTCCAGTAGTTGATTCCTGCCTAGACCATTGGAACTTAAAATCATGCATAAAACAAGAGCCCACCAAAATGTTCCCTTGATGCTACCCTCCCAAACACTTCCATATGCACGCTGTGACCTTGAGATTGAGAAAATGAATTTAACCCCTACCAGATAAACAATAAAATAAATGCCAAGGGAGCAAGATATTACATCTCAAACAGAACTCAGGTCATTAGCCATCCCAAATCATATCACACCGAATGCTCGCCAAGTAAACTACATAAAAAACATCTATTTAGCTTATGAACCATGTAGTGCTGCAACTCCAACAGATGGGTTGGACTTGTAGGCCAATCAAGACCCCCGCCCCTAGTCGAGCAGGTTGCCCAAGGTCATAAGGGTTCATCTGATTGGCGCAACATTTAGCCTCCTTTAAAATGTCATTCTTTGACTATGAATACTTTATAACATCTATTACAGATGGAAGGATCATGAAAATCACATCAAAAAAAATTTTTGAATAACAAAACAGTTCAAGTTGCCTGAATCTCAACCAAGTTCAACTATTGTCTAAAAGCTTTCCAGGCTACTGACAGGTTTGGTTGGGATTTGACCACATAAGTTACAGCAGTGCCCCACTAATATACTGTTAACCCTAAAACACATCCACTCCTGCATATCCATGCAATACCTATGGCCTGATAGAAAGTCTGCTGTTCCACCATCAGCAGGCATCTCCAAATGTATAAGAAAACTACGCAATGGAATACTTAATACATGCACAATATTGACTCATTTAAACTCTATGCTCAGTGTGTTGAAGTTTGCACACTCTAAAAAAGGATCATTGAACTTTCTATGACGAAAGGGGCTTTAGGCATGCTAGAAACATTTTGAACGTTAAAAATAAAAAATAAATAAATAAAAACCACCTTAATCTAGTTCAAAAATGAACATAAAATGAATATGGGGCAATTTACAAGAATTCATAATGGTACTTGCATTTTTTATTAAAATATATATATACAATATGGCCATGGTACTTTGTTGGTGTTACCAATTCACTGGATTTTGCACGTACATATTTTCTTTAATTCTTTCATGCAGAGACACATAACCATGTCCTTGTGTATAAATTCAGGCTAGATGTATCCCATAGCCAACATACATATCCATTAAAGAAATAATTCAATACCATCTATATCTTTTCTTCTTTTTCTTTATTTAAATGCAGAGACACAGAAACAGAGATATACAAGTTAATTCTTGTGATGTCAAACAATTTCTCTGTTCATAACTTTAACTAGATCTCAATCAAGTAACTATAACTCTATAGTAAATGTAGGCTAGTATGAATGCATAAAGGTGCACATGGAGAAGCAAGAGCTTAATAAATTTTGTTCCGATCCACAAAGATTTAATAAAAGTAGGAATTACAAGCTTTACTAATATGAAGTCCAGCAATACTAGGCAATAATGGAATGTATGTATGCAGCAAATGAAAATGTCAATACCTTATGCCGACTGTACAGTGCCCTCTTCCTGTCTTTTGCCCTGCATATAGCACGTTTAATCCCATGGTTGTCCATAAATCCATCTGGCCATAATTCTGCAAGCTGCATAAACAATGACAGAATCAACAAAAAAATGTCAAATAAGTTTTTGAGCAGGCACAACAGAAAATAATTTACAACCACTCAATGTGAAAGGAACAAAGAGGAAGACGATACAAATCGGGAATTTCTAGTTTAAGAAAGAACAAAGACCAAAACATGACAATTGTCTTGTGTCATTCAAAGGCAAGAAAATTGATGTGGGAGAATTTAATTGGCACATTTTGACATGCAGACTAAAATATAATCACATTTGGCCAAGATCAGAACTCTTTCAGTTTGTTACACAGCCACCTATGCATTCTGCTGAAGTGTTTCACATGAAACACCATCAAAGCAGGCACATAATTCTGGAATAACCCTTCGTACTCTCAACATAATTAAAAGAAAGCACAAGCCAACTACCTCTGCATACAACTTTCTCACTTGTGGTCCTGCATCTTCATCCAGCCCCTAGAACAGAATAAATCCTAAGTAGGATACAGAGAAAAATCACTTGAACAAAGCAAATACACTAAAAGGGACAATTTCAAACATAAGTCAATACTTCAACATAAAGGTCATAGAGATCACAAATCTTGTCCTCCAATGCATCATCCATGCTATATTTTCTTTTAATGACTTCTTTTTCTTCTTTGCAAATTTCCTGAAAATCATCAGATGATCCAGCTTGTTGCTCGAGTGCCTGAAACAATATATCATACATTTGGAAAATCTAGATTTATAAAAGAACCTATCATCAATATGCTGCACATGCATCAGCTGGAAACAAATATTCAAGATTATTGTTTCTGATAAATAAGCTTTTCTGCATTAACATTGAATAAATTCCTCACTCATCAAAAGCCTCAACAATATTACTTCCAATAGTAATAGACAACAAAAGGCTCAGAGTACCTTGGACTTTATATAGGGCACCCGCACTCTAATCAGCTCAGCAACTTCCATCTTCATCTGCTGAAATCTATGATCTTTCTCCTTTTTGGCTGACAAGCCCACATTAACCATGATTTGGAGGTTTCTCTATTGAAAAAAACATATTACATTAATCAATGGCCGACATGATCACAGTAAAGCAAACAGTTATAACAAAGAATAATGACAACTAAAGGATTGCCACATGACCTCTTTATTTCAAATTTGCCATTATCCTAAACTGTTTCAACCAATAAAAACTGTATTTTGCTTAATTCAAAGTGGCCAAATTCTATTTAATCAAAGATTTTAAAACATTATTATTGTATCCAATCCTGCTGTGAACTGTTGCAATCTATGAAGCACCAACACTTCAAAATAAGTGTCGCAGCTGTGTCGAATACATATGGGACATGGCAGGGGCATGTTCTAACATGCCACATTGCGTGTTCATTTTTTAATTTTTTTTTTTTTTTTTAATTAGACAAGGCGGCAACATCCCTAGCGCAACATAGATATCATCTCTAGATAATTTAAATTCAGGGTGATTTTTATGACAAATTAGTGTTTGTTTCCATTAATTTTTGGTTGTTTATAAATGTAATATTTAAACAGATAGAAATAAAATATATTTTTTGGTTGTATCCCCACCATGTTTGTCTCTTGATTTTTTTGAATCACCACGCTCCTGGTAGATAGCTTGATATACATTGTTAGGCTTATTTCCTAATAGCTTAGGCTTTTGAGAAAATTGATAACTTAACATGGTATCAGAGCTCTGGTTGAGAGAAGTCTTTGGGTTTAAATCTCTCCGTTGACATTTGGTATACTGTCCCCGTTTGGTTTCGTCCTCTTTGTTTGGTTGTTTGCTTCTTTATTTGCCTCTCCACACGCAAGACAGGGTTGCACGTGAGGGAGGGTGTCAGATAACTTGATATACATTGTTGGGCCCATTTCCTAATAGCTTAGGGTTTTGGAAAAATTGATAATTTAACAGTCCCGTGTCCATAACCATGCTTCAAAGGTTGCAATTTCTTCAAATTAGGTACATTCTTACATAACTTGCTACTACTAAATTGCTAAGGACTGTTTTCTTTGTTAAATTTTATAAACATGCTCCAATAGTTCCAAAAACCTTATCTTGATTTTGTTGGTCACTCGCAGAATGTGGGCTTCACACACCCATGGAAAAAAAGTGCATGTTTGATGTGTTCCCATGATAAAAACTAAGTGCTTGCTTTTTTCAGTGGGATAGTGACAAAGAATAAAAAATTCAACATTTTCGCTCAATAAGTTAAAAATGGTTTATCCCAAGATGTTTAAAGGGCACGAAGGCAGACTTGACAAACCGCCTTTTTCCTTGCAAGATCAAATTTGATCTCTGTTTTCTCCTTTTGGGTTTAAGCATAGCATAAATTGAGTTTTCAATTTGCTTGTGTAATGTCTGTCGGGTTGGAGTTTGGGATAAGAAAAGACTTTGGTATTTAGCACCAAATACAGTTTTTTGTCGTTCACAGAGGAGAGATGAATCTCCAACAAGGAATTTTATTTTTCTATATACAAAAAAAAAAAAAAAGCTTCTAATTTTTTAGTTGAGAAATTTATTATCATCAATGCCCTTGTTAAAAAATATTAATCTTTCTTGGAATTCTCCTGTTAACAAACCATAGTTCTGTTTTTCCTCCATTCTGCATCACTTGAAGAAGATTAATCTTTCTTGGAATTCTTCAGTTATCAAACAATAGTTATGTTTTCCTCCATTCTACATATCTTGCCCATACTTCTCCATTTGTTATCTTCTCTTTCTTAATAAAATTTTATCAATCATCAAAAAGAAATCAAGTTCATTTTTAAGCTGTTCCCTCATGATATTTTTCAAAACCATCCTAATAGATTTTCAAAGAAATTCCCTATTTTCTTCATGCTAACTATCATGATCACTACCCAAGCCTTCACCCAGCTAAATAAACTAACCTTGGGAGCGAGTTAACATCAACAAGAAAATGAAGCAACAGTTATTAATAAATTATTCTCATTCAAAAGAGATACCTTTAATGTCCTCAACTGCATCATGTGACCAAGAATACTCATTAGCCGATTAACCAGCTCCTTCGATATTTTTCCATGGCTTGCCTGCTGCAATCACCAAACAATATATATGAATTATTTTTCCCAACAAGACATTTTAATTTCTTTAAAGGCATTGCCAAGAAGTTAACCAAAAGAAAATGCGAGTACAAGATTAACTCCATTAGATCACAAACCAAGGATCAAATGATAATAGTCATGCTACAACTTATCCAAAAAATAATAATAATGATGAAAATAGTCAAGTTAGCTTTCCAGTACCGCTAGTCTAGCAACTTTAGCAAGCTTCTGCTTTACTTCGCTTGGCAACCTCCTCTTGACTGCCTGAGATGATACATCAGCATCCTGAACTTCCATTGTTGGTGGTCTTGCTGCTATATTTACACAGAGACAAGCAATTAACCACCTTATAATGTGATCCAATGAATTATCACCAATAAACACTACACAAAAATACTTGAACATACATTCTGCAACCATCTTCTCTAACTCCCTAATGGCCTTCTCAAGCATTGTACTTTTCGGCCTAGCACTGGAACCTTCCTTTCTCTGCAAGAGTGGAGTTTTCTGCGCAATTTTAGAAAACAAAATCAATATTGAGATATTAATATCAAATACAAAATATAATTGCTTGAATTACAATTACAAGCACCAACTGTCAAAGCTACCAAAAAATTGCTAGTGCACATACACACAAACTCAAACAATAACTTACACTAAGGAGGATCTAATGAAGACAAGTGCAACAGATTGATGAATTAATTTTCTCTAACACTAATAGGCACATAAAATATCTCAAGCACACCTTCAACTTTGTACAAAATAAATGGCTTCAATTTTTCTAGATCTTGTATTTCACAAAACTTATAACCAGTCAACAAGGTGGTTATTAGACAGTGCTGCAAGCTAAACTATCAACAAAATCGTGCAAAACAGACATCTGTTGACATATGCATAACATATAACTATTGGTGCACAAGGTTTGGGTTGGTTCAATTAACACTGAATAACAAAGGTTGTGCCTAGTGAACAAGCCTACCATTAGAAAAGAAACTAGATAATAAAATAAAAAGGAAATTAAGATTTATTAAAGTCATAAAATAAAGGGATAATTGCAAAAAAATGATATAAACTCAAAATAATTACAAAGAGATGGAAGTACAAGATTTAGTTTCACAATTTAATGCATAAATTGGTTGTACTTCCATGACATTGCAGTTGTTTTGTGTTGATGCCACTTTTTTGCAATTCTCCCTAAAATAAAAGCATTCCAACTTTCAAGTAATAAAGCTACTTGTGTATATATCCAGGCCATACAACTTCCCAACTATTTGAGCAAGTTAACCTACATAATCATATAAACAATACTAATAAAAGTGTAATTATAATAAACCATGTGCCTATGAAATTGCTTCAGCATAAGGCATAAGCTTCATACCAAATCAAAGACAATCATCAACCTAGACTTGAGCATATGTTCACTATAGAAGGAAAGGTATATGAAATTCTTATTCACAGAAAACAGATTCAACGGTCAATCAATAGCAGTACATTTTTTTTTATCAGTAACAGTAGTACAATTTTGTTCAGGTTGTTAACATTCTTGACACCTCCATAACTCACTTCAAAACAATGCATGGCTTTTACCATCCACAGCCATAATGATGCCATGTAGACACAAAAACCAAAAAAACAAAACAAAACAGAAAACGAAAAAACAAACACACTAACACACAAAACAAAACTGAAATTTCATGTTATCTGCATAACATTGATCAGATGGATCTTGATAAAAGCTAAGCCACCCCAACGTGACAATCTGAATCTTTTACTGTTTGAAATGGCAATAGAAGCGATAAAGTTAAAATTTACATTGAACGAACTCACACAAATCAAATTCAGCTTGCAAGAGCAGGGAAAACTGTCAAATTTCTTAAAATTAAAATAATCTTTAAAAAAAAAAAAAAACAAGAAATCCCTTAACAGGGCAAATTTGCACGGATCAAATTAATCGGCTGACGTAATGTGCATGCACAAAAAGAAGGGAAAGAGAAATCACGGAGTACTACTCACCACAGTTTGCATGGAATACTTTCCCTCAGACACATTGAGGTCAGGCCTTTCACGAATGCTATCTTTCTCTCTCCGTAGAACTGATTGATCTAACTCGTCAACATTATTCAATAATTTTCCAGAATGCAATTTGCATTGTGCATAAGAACTTTTATCATGAGACCTCTGTATTGAAGCATCAGAGATTTCACCTTCAACCTTCAATTTGTTAGCCTGGTACCTAGAAGGGGCCATTCCTGTCTTCTGCTTATCAATATCCTTTTCCTCTGCTAAAGACAATGCAGCATCACCATTTGAAACTTTGGAAGGAGGAGCTGGATCCAATGAAGATTTAGTTTCAGCAGTTTTCGTTTTAGCACAAATTACAGAAGAACTCATCTGATTCTGCGATTTCATATCCTCATGGTGTACACTAGGTAAGGCCACAACATGAGAAGCTCCAGTAATAGGCAAGGCCCCAACATGAGAGGAACCAGTAATAGGTAAGGCCACAACATGAGAGGGACCAGTAATGTTCTTCACAGCCAATGCCACTGAATTTCCATCAGCCTTCTTTCCCACTTTTACATGTTTATTTGACACATTACCATCATCACCCTCACCAGGACCTTTTGCCAAATCTTTCCTCCTCCTTTTCTTAGGTTGTTGGTTAGGCAATGAGCTAGGTTCATTTCTAGCAAAATAAAAACGAGTATAACATCCATTAGGAAGAACAAACAACTAATTCAACTAAACCAAAATAAAGCATAGACCTGTTTCCTCTAGGATCTCAGAATAGTCACAAAAGTTTTTTCAACAGCTAAAGAAAAGCTAATATAACAAAATGCATTAACTTTACTAACATACAGTAAATGGAGAAGTAACTACTACCGAAAGAATTTCTGATACTATTCATAAGGAACATTGTATTCTACCTCCAATACTTGAAGCAAACAACTTTGAACAATTTAGTGGGTATTCAAATAAAAGCGAGAAAGATAGCATCCATAGCTGTAATGTTGTCAAGGATAGTATACTCTGAACTAAAAACAATTAGATAGATAATTCATACAATTGACTTACTCTTCCTATTTTATTTTGTCCTTCCTGTTCTCTTATGAATTATGCCAATGTTAGAGAACGAACAAAAAAAGGTAAAGTTTCTAATGTCTTCAAAATTGACTTAGAAATATAACACCATTTGATCTTGAAATGAATTGCAGATCTCAAGATGGTCCCGAGCTTTAGTTTCTAAAAGGAACATGTCTCCCATATTTCTATTAGATGCAAAGTACTCTTGGATGTCCTAATCATCATATTCATGCTTAATTTTCTAACTTAACCAAATATGCAAAACAAAACCTAAAACAAGGATGACTAATGAAAAATTACAGTAAAAACACAAACAGTATTAAGAAGTGGCTAGGAGAAACTCACATGCGTTCCAATTTTCCCCGATTAACAAAGAATCCATCATGTTTTATGGCTGAGTTATCAACCTGAAAATACTCATCCTACACAGCAGCAAGATAGAAACATTGCACTCAAAAATACGTAGGTTCAAAATGTTATTATGAGATCAATACAACAAATTGGAGTTGCAAAGATAAACTAGTCACAAAAAAACTAAAAAAAAACATATAACAATACCAACCAGCTCAGCATCGTCTATGAAGGAATCTTCAGTATCATATTCATCATCGTCAGGAACATCGTTAAGATCTTCCTCATCACTACTATGCTTACCCTGAAAAGTACATGTTCATCTAAGATATATATACCATAATCATAAACAATTCTTCAAATTTATAGTCTAAAAGAGACTCAAATAAATAGAAATCCAAATTCATTGATGCATACCATATATAGGCGTTCTATTTTTTCAATAACAGCACTAAAACGACTTGCTGGGGGTGCATCCATCGCTTCATTTTCAGCGGGTTGTCCCTACAAAGGCAACACACAATTAAAAAACAAATATATATTTGATTCAAAACAATCTTATAATAATGCATAGAAACAGACCATGCACTTTGTTCCATATTAGATATCAAACTCAAAGAAAGTTCACATAAACACTCTATAATTAACCTTGATATCATGCCTACTCCGATCTAAAGGGCATACGGCATACATTTATGACATATACTAAGTTGAGCATGTCACTCGGTAGCTTGAGGAATGTGCAACAACACTCAATGATTAATTTACTTAAGCATGAAGAATGCAGATTAATAGCTGGTATATATTTAACAGTCATTTGATTGTGTTATTATTATCCTACAAAAGAATAAAGTATTCAGGATATTAAGTAAGCCTCTACAACATGGTAACCCATAAGCTAGCAATCATTTGACGCATTGAACATGGAATTTTTTTAGTGCAATGGCTCAGATGACAATTTCAAACATAATGAGTTAAAAACAATACCAATTAAATCACTATTATTTGCTATGTGTAAAACAATCTGTAAAAAATCAGACCTCATTCTACCACTCCACTCACACAAAACCTTTTTGCACTTAAAATAGAAGCATGTGATGAGATAATGCATGATTAACTTGACAATGGTAGTCAATAGCTTCAAAGGATATTCAATGTAATTGGTTGCATTATCTATCTATCAAAAGAACGCATGCCACGATCGTGTACAAAAGGCCAACACTGCACTACTCACTGCTGGGCAATGAGCTACACTAGCTACTAGATCAATTTAAAACTCAAAAGCAAACAAGTGCAATTAAATTCTTAACGACTCCATACTTGACAAAGATTGTCCAGCAATACCTTAAAAAATCAGACAACAAAATTTTTTTTTTATCATGCGCATCAAACCTATCTTTCAAACAAATTTGGATTTGCTAAAGTTGAAGATCTAAACTTCATTGGTGATGTTGGTGTATTGTGAGACAAATTTATACCCATGTCAATGATCTAAACCGTTTATCTTATATGACAAGTTGATAAGGACATACATGCAAAAAATTTAATTGATTAGACATAAGTTATCCTATGATAATTGCACATATATTATAACAAATGGACGATTTATTTCTTAAAAAATATATAGTCTGTATAGATTAAAACTATCTATTAGTATGACAATCGATGTTGGATCAATTTAATTTTTTGCATGGATAATTTTCTTAGTTAATTGTATAAGATGAACGGTTTAGATTATTGAAGTGAGTCCAAGTTAGTTCGATAATGGGTCAACTTCACTGTGAAGTTGAGATCTTCAACTTTAACAAATCCGAAATCCTATCAGCCATGCCTCAACTGAAAGAGCATCCCCTACTTGCAAACCTAACAAACCAATTAGGAACCAAAAAAAAACTATTTCTGTTATATGGGTTTGTTGATGTACCTTATATTTTTAGGGAGAACTTATCTAGTCTTAGCTACCATTCTCCACAGATACAATAGAATTTTCACTTAAGAAAACAAAAAATTAATACAACAATGTGATTCCTTACAAAACAACTAATACAAATTATCACCTCATAAACCCTAATTATCCAATATTACATAGTTAATGAACTAGAACTATCAATTCACAAATAAAACTAGAAATCAAAAAAATAGAGAAGATAATTTGAAGATTGAGAATATTGAAGTGGCTATTACCGGAGGAGCTAAACGAGACTCGAGAGCAGGATGAGCATTGGAGGGAGGTTCGGGAGCCGAGGTGGGCTTGTCAACCTTACTAGCGTCCTTCACAAGCTTCTTCCACGAAACGATTGTGGTCTCTCCTGGTCTCAATTCCACGGTGAACCTCTGCCTCCCACCCACTGATACGAACGACAACGAAGTCCTCGCCGATTTCCCAGCGCCACCACCGCCGCCGCCGCCGCCCTTCTCGTCCTCCATCGAATAGTTTCGAAATCAAAATTGAGGAGAGAGAGTAAACCCTAGATTGAAGGAACGGATAGCTTTAGAGAGGGAAAAGAGTGATTTTTTTGTGGGGTATTTTTGGCGATGCTGTGTGAGATGCGCGGGATACTGAAACTCCCGCTCGGATCTTTTAACCGCAATTAACCTTCTTTTTCTTCATCTTCTTCTTCTCCGTCTTCGACGATTCCGCTAACCCTTTTGCCCTTTACCTTCTTTTCTTTTTTTTCTTTTTTCTTTTTTCATTTTTTTGGCCAAAAAATCTAGAATTTATGCCGTTTGACATGTGGCTTTTGTAATTGATTTTTAATTATTTGATTATTTTAATACCGGCTAAAACTTTGTTGAATCTCACAAATAAGTATTTTAATTAGTGTCAAACATTTTTTATTAATCTATTAAATTTTATTAGTAAAGAATTTTAAAAAAATTAAAAAAAATTTAATATATTTTTTTCCAAATATAATAACGTAACGGATATGATGTGACACTTTAAAAATAACTAAAAAATTTTTAATGTACTTTTTTCAAATGTGACAGATATAATGTGACACTTCCAAAAAACTAAGAAGTCATTGATATACTTTTTTCAAATGTGACAATGTGACGAATATGATGTGACATTCTAAAAAAATTTTAAAAATTCATAGTGTTCTTTTTCTAAATGTGACAACATAGTGGGTATAATTTAACACTCAAAAAAAAAAATTATTTAGTGTACTTTTTCTAAATGTGACATGCGACACTCTAACGTGAGGATATGATCTGGCACTCTAAAAAAATTAAAAACTATTTATTGTATTTTTTTCAAATGTGACACTCCAACGTGATAGATATGATGTGATACTAAAAAATTCCTTAGGGTACTTTTTCTAAATGTGACTCCAATGTAACAAGCAAATGAGTCATTACACATTTTAAAATAACTAATGGATCACAAAAAAAAATATAGGACTATGGTGTTTGGGAAGAATTTTAGTTGGGTTTTTCTTATTTTTTCCACTAAAAGACAAAAAATTTGCAAAGTCAAAAAAAACACACTCAAACAAAATATCACATCCAACCCTATAATTATTTCACTTTTTTCTCTCACAAACATCACATCCAATCAAAAAAAATCCAACTATCTTCCCAAACACAAAAAAAAAATTTCTTCAATAATATCCTACATCTAAAAAAATTTACATAAAAACCCACTTCCCAAACACCATCATAGATTACAAGTCCAAAATATGAGACTTATTGATCAATATCCCAAGTTTATTTGAGTTGATTTTTTTAAAAAATTTTGACTTTCGTAAGAAAAAAAATGAAATAATTATTATTTGGAAGTAACATTTTATCTTATTGATTTTTTTAGCTTATTTTATCTTTTTGTAACTAATTTAGTCTAAAAAACCAATGCCAAACGAAACCAAAATATTTAAATTCATAAAAATATTTATAATTTTAATTATTAAATTTAAATATTAAGTAATTACTGATTTAGTATTTTTTTTAAATATACATTGAATTGTATTTTTTTTAGGGTAAATTACATTGACACCCCTTGAGATTTGGTCCAATTACTACCCACCCCTTGACGTTTTGAAAATTATATTCCCACCCCCTGTGATTAATAGTTTCATTTCATAAACCTCCTGCTTATATAAAAGGTAACAACTCCTACTAGAAAAATAGAGGAAATTATATTAAAAAAAGTAAAGAAAATAAAAAATAAAAAAATAGAGAAAATAAAGCAAAGCAAAAAAAAAGAGAGTACATGAGTTCAATATCTTCATTCCATTTAAATAATTACAATGACAGGAGGGTTAGTGTAATTTCCCAAACGTCAAGGGATGATATGTATTAAATCCAAACCTCAAAGAATGTAAGTGTAATTTACCTTTTTTTTTAACAAAAGAAACTATGTACAGGTTAAAATTTAAATTTTGTGTGGTTGAAATTATGCTTAAAATAAATTTAATTTATATATTTGAAATAGTTGATCAAGACATTTTCATTTTACTCGCTTATTTTGAAAAAATGATACATTAATTAATCTTATTGGAAAAAGTCCTTAGTTTAATTATTTATAGATTTGAAGGACAAAAAAAATATAATTGTGTGGGAGATTTTCCGACCATACTACCCGCTTAGTAATCAACTGGAGAGCACCGGCAGAATAGATGGCTTCAGCTAACCTGTGACAGAAAGAAAGGACTCCGGCGGTGGCTCTTCCACCAAGGGGCACTCCGACGATCAAGTTAGTATATCTCTCAAAGATAATCAATTGCCAAAATCGCTGCTCAAAGCATAAAACTCATACCTTAGACCCACGGGAGTGCCTCTTTTTTATAGTTTACTCCATCCTAGTCCTACTAGAAGCTTGACTTCTATGGACTCCAATTCAATACTTACTTTGGACTCTTCAAGAGATAAAGATAAACTCCCTAAGAGCTTTATCCTTATCTTTAGCAAAGTTCCCTCTTTACTCTAGGATTCTTGTCCCTTATCTGCTTATCTCGGATTCCGATATCTTCGGAGATAACCTCGGCATAACTACCACGACACGTGGCACCTCGGCTAACATGTCGGCGTCACTATGCCACGTATTGGTACTCAGAAAATATATCCCCACAACTGCCCCCTAGGTTCTATTACCTCGGCATTCTGAGGTGATGGAACCTATATCGATATCTTTTTCTGTACACTGGCTTACAAACTCTTCAGCCGAGATCATTTATTTCAAGCCGACACGTTCTCTTCAGAGAACAAGAATTCTAATGATCTTTTTCATATGTGTGAGCTGTCACGCATCATTTACTTAATCGTTTCTCTCACGCGTCTTTACCTTATTGGTCCATGTTTGTGACGTGCTTATAAACCGCGTTTTTTTCTGCGCACGCCGCTTGACGTATGCGCTGCTCCAGGCGCATTGATTACCTTTTGCCGCCGTTTTTGGTTTTTGACAAAAACTTTTCCCCCTTTCTTTCCATCTCTTCACTTTTGCATTTGTTGTTTCTCTCTCTAAAACTCGTTCTTTCGATTCCGCCATTGCTGAAGCTCCAAGCTTTGCATTTGTCTTCCTGGTGGAACTTTCGTCATTCTGTCACATCTGTAACTACCGTTGACTTCGGCAGCCCTCACATCGGCTTCATTTTTTCTGGTAAGCAACTGTTCCTTCTAATTACAATTCTTGACTGTTTCTGGAACCTCCCGTTATCACTGCTTTGCTCAAATATCCGTCTTGTGAATCATTCATCTGAATATGTTTATTCTCTGATTTGGCCCTTGCCCATATCTTTGAACACACGCACCGTCGCACCACTTTACTGCATTTCTGCCACTGTTCTTGGCTCTATAGTTCTTGTTTTCTTTATGCTTTTGAGAACCCACTTCTGTTCTTCATTCTGAAACTGCGTTCTGGTTTCTTGTTTTCTGTGTTGTTTTCCAGATCTCTATCTTGAATTTTTGCTTTCAATCTTTGCCTTGCATAGATTTAGGTTTGGGATTTGTCTATAGAACCTATCAATTCTTAGGAAAAAACTGAAACAATCCTTACCAGCATATACCTAGGGTTTCGCCGAGGTCCAAACAACCCCTTAAGAGTATTTTCTTTCTGAAACCTAGCCCTCTGATTTTAGGCCGACGTTATGGGAATGTGGAGACACAGGGTAGACACCCCGACCAAACTTGAGTACTTTAGGCAGGAGTTCTCCATCCCTACCGATGTCCACCTGAGACTTGCTCGGGATAATGACTCTATCATGCCTACAGAAAACACCATGCCCCTTCCCATTGTAGCTTTTACTGAGTGTGGACTCCGGCTGCCACTCAACATCCTTTTTCGCGAGATTCTTCATTATTATAAGTTGAACCCCATGCAACTGACAATCAACTCTTATCGAGTGATTTTCGGTATTATCGCCTTAGCTAAACAGAAAAATCACCTTAGCCGACATACAATACTGTTATACCATGTGCGGCCTTAATCTGAAGGAAAAAGGCTTCGTTTATTACCTTAAGCCGAGGTCCACCGAATTCAAAATCGTAGCCGACCTCCCAGACTCCAACAAGGGGGCTGGAGATGACTATGTTATTGCTTCGGGAAATTAGGAGTTTGGCGCAGACGAGGACGCCCATCTCTACCCTCTTCCCCGATCAGTTAAAGAGGGCAAGGGTAAGAGCCCAGTGTCAATACTTAGTTGTTTCTGTTCAAGTCTTCAATATTTTATCTATTTCTAATGTCTGTGTCTTCTTACAGACGTTCGTAAACCACCAAAAGACTTTCGCCAATCTTACGTTCCTAGCAAGGACCTGAGAAAGCTCCTGGACTTGCCTGTCCACAAAAGAAAAGCACCTCTTCTTCTAAACTTTATTCTCACATACAAATCCACTCTGCCCGACGTCCCGAAGAAAAAGAAGAAGAGTCTTTCTCCACCTTCTGCCACAACTCTTCCCACTGTTTCCACATCATGAGCAGACCAAGGATCCACTTCTGACCCGGCTGATCTGCCATCTACTTCAGCCCCATACTTAATCCCAATACCAAAAAGAAAGCGTCGACGACGACTTGTCAAAACTGCTGAAATGGGTCGCCCGAAGCCTGTTGCTGTAGATCTCTTAGCCGACCTACCTGCCGACGTTGATGCTATTCCGACTCAATCCATGGCCCTACCAAAGCCAAAAAGAGTCAAAAAGGCTCAGCCCAAGGCCAAAGCCACTGAGGTTGAGGCTGAGGATGCTCTGTCCATCTCACAATTGGCTAAAAGTAAAAAGAGTGCTTCTTCTTCTGCCAAAAGGTCTGTCTAGGCCCAACCATCAGAGTCCACCCAATCAAAGAAGCCGAGGTCATCGTCTGCGACGACCTCAGGTTCCAGAATACCAAAAGTCCCCTGGACACCAGAGATCACTCTAGAGGATAAGCCTGTCCTTGCCAGCGACAGCGCCGATGATATAAACGTCGGCGTGGCACTTAGTACTACTCTACTCTTCCCAGGCGATCTTGAGCGGAATGCCAAGATGAGTGAGTATGAGAACTACGCTTTTATGCTGCAACGCTCTGTCCAAGTAAGTGCCTTTGTGCTGAAATTTATTTTCTCTCTTACTTTGTAAAATTTTGTAACAATTTGTGCCTTGTGTTCTTTCAGGTCATCCAACATGCCCGCTCTCTCTCCATGCAAGCTTTTGAAAATCGGCAAAGATTGGTCGACATGAAGAGGGAGGTTTCTGCCCTGAAAAAGGAGAACAAATCTCTCGAATCAAAGATGAAAAAACTGGAGGACCAAGCTGAGGCCGCCACCAAAGTCCAAAGTCTAGCCGAGGAAAAATCCGAATCTGCTGAGGCCATTAAAAAGGTTGTTGAGGCCGAGAAGAGAGAGGCCGAGGTGAAAAAGGCCCAAGCCGAAAAAGAGCTTCAGCAGGTCTTAGTAACCAAAGATGCTGAGATTAAGGAGGCTGACGAGAAGGCTTATGCTCAAGGAATGGCCGACGTCACTGAGGAGTACAAACTGCAAGTTAGGCAAGCATGCAACAGGGGCTTCTCCCTTGGTTTGATGGCCCTTGCCAAAAAGCTCAACATCCCAAATGACTCGCCATTGCGCAAGGCTGATGATATCCCTCTGCCATTCCCTCCCCCTCCTCCTCCAAGTCATTCTGAAGAAGAATCTGAATTTGAGTTTGAAGATGTGGAGGGGGGAGATGAGGAGGGTTTAATAAGAAAATCCAAGGAGGCTGTTGGGGCTAAGTCTCATTCTCTGAATGAGCAGGTCCTGGACCTGACTCAGGATGATGAAGTTATCAAGGAGGCTACCCCGGAGCAGGGTTCATCCGACATTCCTCAAATCGGCAAAAGCGTTGATGAAACCCTTACCGAGATCGACGCCGAGATTGCTGCAGATGAGGAAGCCGAGGTATCTCTTCAGGAGACTTCTGAGGTTCAGATCCAGCCAGTTACTGATGCTGAAAAGTCTTAGCTTTCATGTCCTTCCTTTTGCACCCTTGTACTTTGTTTTGTTTTCTAGGCAATGTAAGCTTCCTTTCATGGCCGATGTTCCTTTCTTTGTTACTTCGAAACAATTTACTTCTGTTAGGCCGTAGTGCCTTCTTTTGTACACAACTGCAACTGTTTTTTTATGGATGCTTTAATCTTTTAATTTCTCTTAATTTGCTTCTGCATAGTTCTACATTTAGAACATTTTGTATGCCTTTCATATTTTGCCACATTTGTGCAATCTTCTTGGGGTTACATATCTCGGGTATAATAACTACAAGCTTTACTTCGGTAAGATACTGACCTGCAAACTTTTCATAAATTTCAACAAGTGTAAGACATATACTATTCAATGTCAATTTTGCGAACATTTCTCAATGTTCCAATCAAGTGTTTAGACAGTGATCTTAGTCTAACCTACTTGTAAATTGCTACCAATTTCAACAAGTGTTATCATATACTGTAAACTTTTCTCAAGTTATAACAAGTGTTTAAGCAATGATCTACTTGTAAATTGCTACAAATTTCAACAAATGTTTAAACAATATACTTAGCTTTTACCTCAACCTGCAAATTGCTGCAAATTTCAACAGATGATCACATGTCGGCTTAACATTATCTTGTAAATTGCTACAAATTTCAACAAGTGTTAAGCATCTTCTTTGGTTGGACCAACCTGTAGATTGCTATAAGTGTGCAAACTATAATCTCGGCTTCACTTCGACTTGTAAATTGCTACAAATTTCACCAAGTGAAGAGAAATAGTAATCTCGGCTTAACTTCAACTTTTAAATTGCTACAAATTTCAACAAGTGAAGATAAGAAATCAGCTTAACTCCAACTTGTAAATTGCTACAAATTTCAACAAGTGAATTAAGTAATAATCTCGGCTTAACTTCGACTTGTAAATTGTTACAAATTTTAACAAGTGAAGATAAGGAATCAGCTTAACTCCAACTTGTAAATTGCTACAAATTTCAACAAGTGAATTAAGGAATAATCTCGGCTTATCTTCGACTTGTAAATTGCAACAAATTTCAACAAGTGAATTAAGT
Organism: Camellia sinensis; assembly: GCF_055761805.1. Classification (NCBI taxonomy): domain Eukaryota; kingdom Viridiplantae; phylum Streptophyta; class Magnoliopsida; order Ericales; family Theaceae; genus Camellia; species Camellia sinensis. The sequence goes on from NC_138963.1 coordinate 151,753,410, forward strand.
GTCTCTGTCTTCTCTCTGCCCCCAATGTGAACCTGAGTTCTACTTGGGTTCTCATTATTTATGTCTCCAAAAACACCAATATGTAACTCTATCAATCATATGTGTTTTAAAGAAAAGGGAAAACATTTTATTGATGACATCGGCCAAAAATACTGCATATCTAATGATAGAAGAATTTCAAATTACAAGTGTTTCAAGGTCTTGGCAGTGCTTTGCCCTCGTTATCTTCAAGCCGATAAGCTCCATTGCCTAATACCGAAGTAATTCTGTAGGGTCCTTCCCAGTTTGGGCCAAGCTTGCCCTCTCTGGGATCCTTCTTGTTGCCGACGACTTTTCTCAGGACTAGGTCGCCGCCTTGAAAATCTCTTGGATTGACCTTCTTGTTGTAAGCTCTGGCAAGCTGTTGTTGGTATACTGCGAGCTGAATTGCAACTTTCTCTCTTCGTTCTTCCAAAAGATCCAGATCTCGGGCTAAGAGTATGTCATTGGTGCCATTCTCTACTCCCTGGGTCCTGATCCCTAGGATGCCGATCTCCAATGGGATGACTGCTTCTGTGCCATAAGCCATGGCAAAGGGGGATTCCCCTGTTGATCTTCTCGGCGTAGTCTGATACGCCCGAAGCACGTTGAGCAATTCGTCTACCCACTTTCCTTTTGCTGCCTGTAGCCTCTTCTTTATTCCATCCAAAATTATTTTGTTGGATGCTTCTACTTGCCCATTACTTTGGGGAAAACTTGGTGTTGAAAAGTAATTCTTGATCTTGAATTTCGCACAAACGTTCTTGATGAGTTTGCTGTCAAACTGCGTTTCGTTGTCAGCAACTATTGCTCTTGGAATCCCAAATCTGGTGATGATGTTTCTCCATATAAAGTTCTTGGCATCCACATCTCGGATTTTGGCAAGAGGTTCCGCCTCTATCCACTTCATAAAGTAATCTGTTGCTACCAGCAAGTATTTTCTCTGCCCAGTTGCTTGGAGAAGTTTCCCAACAAGATCCATGCCCCATTGGGCAAACGACCAAGGGCTGGATACTGGGTTTAGGTCAGCAGCTGGCTGATATATCAAAGGTGCAAACCTTTGGCATTGTTCACACTTCTTCACGTAGGCTTCAGTATCCTTTTGCATGTAGGGCCACCAATACCCCTAGGTAATGGCCCTGTGGGCTAATGATCTGCCCCTAGCGTGGCTTCCATAAATCCCTTCATGAATCTCGTATAGAAAATCTTCAACCTGCAAAGGGTGTACGCACCTTAAAAGGGGTCCAATGAAGGACCTTCTGCAGAGATGGCCCTCTGCTGTTAGACTGAATCTGGCCGACTTCAATATGATTTTATGTGCTTCCTTATGGTCTTCTGGCAGCTTTCCCTCTTTTAGGAATGCAACGATTGCATCCATCCAGCTTGGTCCCAAGTCCACGCACATTGCTTCTTGCTCTGTGCTCTGTGGTTCTATGCTCGGGCCCGACATATAGTTGATCATAATTATCCTTGTTTTTCCAGTCTGCATTGAACTTGCCAGGTTAGCCAACGCGTCGATGTAGGTGTTGTCATCTCGGCTAACTTGGAGTAGTCGGCAGTTCTGAAATAGGGCTGCCAATCTGATGACCTCTTTTGCATATGCCGACATTCTTTCGTCCTTGGCTGCAAATTCTCCTGTTGACAATAAGTTGTGAATCACAAAAAACAATTACCTCATCTGCTTCTGCTGCTGCTGTGAGTTTTAGCCCTGCAATTAATGCTTCGTATTCCGCTTCATTGTTTGAGGCCTTGAACCCTAAACGGATGGACTGTTCTATTATCTCTCCATCTAGAGATATCAGCAGTACTCCTGCCCCTGCTCCTTGTCGGTTCGAACTTCCATCGACAAACAGTTTGAATGAGTCGCCGATGTAGATGCTGCAGGGTCTGAGTTTTTCCTTCCTTTGCTCTTTTGCCTTTGGCTGGGATTCTCCTTGCTTGCTGGGACAATGCTCATCCTGGCTCAATGGATCCCAATGTTCGATGGTTTCAGGCGTGAATTCTGCCACGAAGTCGGCCAAAACTTGGCCCTTTATTGCTGTTCTGGGCTTGAACTCCAGGTCATACTGGCCCAAGGCAACTGCCCATCTTGCTATTCTTCCTGTTAAGTCTCCTTGTTGCAGCAAGGACTTCAGTGGGTGCTCTGTTAGGACCACAATCTTGTGCGCCTAAAAGTAATGGTTCAACTTCTTTGAAGCCATTACTAAGGCTAGCATTAATTTCTCCAGTGGTAGATACCTTGTTTCTACATCGTCCAAGGTTTTACTTACATAATAAACAAAATTTTGCTCCCCTTTTTCCTCTTGGATTAGTACTGCACTGACTGCGTGTTCTGAAACTGCCAGGTACAAAAATAGTTTTTCCCCTGGTTCTGGATTGGAAAGAACCGGAGTTGTGGTCAAGTACTTTTTCAGGTCGGTCAAAGCGGCTTCGCATTCTTCTGTCCACAGAAAGTCTGTGGCTTTTTTCACCAAGTTGAAGAAGGGTCTGCACTTATTTGAGTTTCTGCTGATGAATCTGTTTAGGGCTGCGGCCCTTCCAGTAAGCATCTGAACCTGTTTTGCCGACGTCGGGCTCTTCAGCTCTAGGATGGCCTTGATTTGGTCTCGGCTGGCCTCAATGCCCTTTCTTGTTACCAGAGACCCTAAAAACTTACCTGATTCAACTCCAAACGCGCACTTTGATGCGTTGAGTCGGAGCCGGTATGTTTTGAGTATATCAAAGACCTCTTTTAGGTCGGCAAGATGACCCTTAGATTCCTTGATCTTCACGACCATGTCATCGATGTAGACTTCTACCGTTTTGCCAATCAGGTGCTTGAACATCTTTGTTACTAGCCTTTGGTAGGTTGCTCCTGCGTTTTTCAACCCAAAAGGCATTACCTTGTAACAGTACAGGCCTTTAGGGGTGATGAACGCAGTCTTCTCCTCGTCTGGAGGGTACATGGCAATCTGGTGGTACCCCCTGTATGCATCTAGAAAACTCATCATTTCATGTCCTGAAGTAGCATCTACTAGCTGGTCAATCTTGGGCAGAGGAAAGTTGTTTTTGGGACAAGCTTTGTTCAGGCTTGTAAAATCTACGCAGACCCGTGTTGGATAGCCATGTCGGGTAATGAACTTCTCGGATGGCCCTGGCCTCTAGAAGTCTGTCCACTTCTTCTTCTACTGCTTCGACGTGCATTAACGTCGGTCTTCTGGCTCGTTGAATCACAGGTTTTGCCGATCTGTCGACATTCAGTCTATGGCAAGTGACCTCGGGGTCAATGCCAGGCATTTCGTAAGGTATCCAGGCGAACACCTCTATGTTTGTTCTCAAAAAATTTTCTAGTTCTCTTTCCTCTTCTTCAGCTAAGCCTGAGCCGAGAAGAAAGAAGCGCTCTTCGTCGCCCTCCTGAACGAAGATTTTCTTTAGTGTCTCTTCGCTCTTCTCGGCTGGTTCTTTGCCGACGTCTTTTAGTACTTCCATGTCCTCATTTTCAATTTCTGCCTCTTTTGGCTCTCGAACACTGCAAGTAGACTTCATTGCTGCCATGGCGCAACTTTTTGCCTACAGTTGATCTCTTCTGACTTCTTCAATCCCATGCTCTGTTGGGAACCGCAGTAGTTGATGCAATGTTGAGGGAACTGCCCCCATTGCATGCAACCATGGTCTTCCCAAGATGATGTTATATGGTGAAGGTGTGTCAATCACCATGAATTCTGTCCTGATCTTCTTAGTGCCAGCTTGTACTTCCAAGCTTGTTGCGTCCAGTGGCCACGTCGGTGTTCCATTGAAGCCGACCATCGGGCCATTCGATTGCTCTATGTCGTCTGGGTGAAGGCCTAGCTCCTTGTAACATCTAAAGTACATGATGTCACAAGAGCTGCCTTGATCTATTAGGATACGTTTCACTTGGCACTCCCCAACCAGGAGGGATACTGCCAAGGCATCATTATGCGGATGTTGGACCATCTCTAGGTCATCTTCAGTGAAGGCTATCATCGGTCCTTGGCACTCTTCAGGCCGAGGTCTTTTATGTCCGATCTGGTTCACGTGCTGCAGGTGTTTTACTCTTTGGGTTTCTCCCCAAATGTCGCTTTCGTTCACCTTTGAGTGAATTACATTAACCACTCGTGGTCCTCCTGCCTGTGGTTGTTGTGCTGGGGGAGGCGGAGCTGCAGGTGCTTGAGGCAGTCTTGTCTGTTCTTCTCTTGTCCTGGCCTCATCAACAAGGTCCCTCAGATAGCCTTGCCTTACCAAGTCTTCTAAGTGTACTTTTAGGGCTCTGCAACCCTGAGTTGGGTGTCCTTCTTCATTGTGGTAAGCACAACGCCTACCAACGTTTCTTCCCATAAATTCCCCTGGTGCTCTTGCCGGTGTCCTGAAATAGGGTTGGTTTCGTATTTGATCCAGGACTTTATGGATAGGGATTCGGAACACCGTCGTCACTGCCTGTTTACCCTTCAATTCCGTCTCTTGTTTAGTCGGCCCGTTGTTACCTCGGCCTCGCTTCGGCGAGCTGTTTCCCTTCTCCTATTTTATCTCTTTGTTTCCCGACGTATCTTCCTCGGCTCTGGCGTACTTCTCAATTCTCGCCATGAGTTCTTCCATGCTTTTTGGTAATGTTTTTGCCAAAGACTTCCGTAATGGGCAATCATCTTTCAGGCCGTTCTTGAAAGACACGACCGCCACCTCTTGGTTGCATTCGGGTATTCGATTGAACACCTCGTAGTACCTCTTCGCGTAGGCCCTCAGGCCTTCATCCTTGGTGATTCTTAAAGCCATCAAAGCGTCGACCCTCAAGGGCTGTAGTTTGTTCGTCACAAACCTGGCCACAAACATCTCGGCTAGGCCTTTCCACATCTTTACGTTTCCCTTCGGTAGTTTATGAAACCAATCGGATGCGATTTCCCCGAAGGATAAGGGGAATACTTTGCAGAGCAATGGCTCGTTCCCACTATATAATGCCATCGAATTTAGGTATAGTCCGACATGAAAGTTGGAATCTGACTTACCATCATAAATTTGGAACCTCGGCATACTAAATCTCTTTGGTGCTTCAAATTTGTCCAGTTCTGTCGAGAATGGTGTTCTCGGCTTAACTGGGGAAGTCACCTCGGTTTCAACATTCTGCTGCCTCCTTTTGAGGTAATCCCTCAAGTCTTCTTTACTCCTACCTGGAGCTCAGTTATCTCTGGACTTCAATCTTTTTGGCACACTACTTTCGGCCTCGTGGTGGGTCCGTTTCGATCTTTCTCCATGGGTTGTGTCAAAGCAGAGTGCTTGCCCTTGAACATGCCGATATTCTTTAGGCCCTGGATCCTTCATGTGATGTGTCCTTCGGGACTCTTCTTGCCTCGGCTCCTCTCGTCCGACTTCCCTGAAAGGTCGATGAGAGTGCCTTCCACTCCTGGTGTGCTGAGGGGCTTCGGGGATTGCTTTCCTTCCTCCCTTCTGGGTATTAATTGCTGGTATCGGTGTATCTTGTAGTGGGTATGGTGGCTGCATAACATTGTTCTGCATCATGAAGTTGACGACCGACTAAAGGTCTGCCAGTTTGTTTGCCAAGTCTTTTACGTCCTCATCCCTTCGTAGGCACCTATCCCTCCATACTTGAAGGTTATCTTCGTTATAATACTTGCTTTGGTCTGTCCTCTTCGAAGTGTCGTTCTCCTGGCCGACATCTTTCTCTCCGTGGCAATGGCCATGAGTTCCTGTATTGTGGTTGTCTCCTTCAACGTCAAGATCAATTGGTCTGCCACTCCCATCAGGAGTGTCGCCCCCAATGTTTTCCCTCTGTCCGTCACTGGCCATCTATTCTTCTAAGTTCCCACAGATGGTGCCAAATTGTGTGGGAGATTTTCCGACCACACTGCCCGCTTCGTAATCAACTGGAGAGCACCGACAGAATAAATGGCTTCAGCTAACTTGTAACAGAAAGAAATGGCTCCGGCGGTGGCTCTTCCACCTGGGGGCACTCCGACGATCAAGTCAGTATATCTCTCAAAGATAATCAATTGCCAAAATCGCTGCTCAAAGCATAAAACTCATACCTTAGACCCATAGAGGTGCCTCTTTTTTATAGTTTACTTCATCCTAGTCCTACTAGAAGCTTGACTTCTATGGACTCCAATTCAATACTTACTTTGGACTCCTCAAGAGATAAAGATAAACTCCCTTAAAGCTTTATCCTTATCTTTAGCAAAGTTCCCTCTTTACTCTAGGACTCTTGTCCCTTATCTGCTTATCTCGGATTCCGATATCTTCGGAGATAACCTTGGCCTCGCCAAGATAACCTCGGCATAACTACCACGACACGTGGCACCTCGGCTGACACGTCAGCGTCACTATGCCACATGTTGGTACTCAGAAAATATATCCCCACAATAATGTATTAAATTAAGGGGAAATAACTTGACAGGGATGTGAGAGGAAAAAAACTACCAAAAAAATGATAATTAAAATTATAAATTTTATTATTACTGTATAATAATTTTTAAATATTACAATTGAATGGTAATTTTTTCTTAAATTAATGGACAACTTTGTCATACATTTAACAACCAATTTCACTATTATATCTATATGTGTGTCTCTCTCTTATACAGCTCTCTTTATCTCTTACACAAACATTTTGGGTGTGTTTGATTTGTGTTTGTAGAGTAGTTTTTTAGATAAAAAATACGAAAACTTATTTGGTTTGCCTTTTTAAAAAATGGTTTTGAAAAATCGTTTTGGGGAGAGAGTTTTAAAAAAAGTGATTGATTTGATGTGTATGAGAAAGAGAGTGATTTTGGAAAGTAGGTAACTAAATAAAATTTTGAGATTTTTTTTGAAAAAATTTGTTTGGTATGATTACTCTTGAAAATTTGTTTGTAAAGAATTTTTCCAAAACTTTTTTTTGAAAAACAACCAAACAAGACCTTAATCTCTGTTAATCGTCTCACATCACTTCCACCATCTAGCATTGCTTATCATCACCTACATCTATTATTGTCTCAAATCTACAGTCAGCAACTACTATATTCATCGTCCACCAACATCGCTCATCATCTCCACCATCAATTGCCATATCAAATCTACTACTAATGAATACCGTCAACCTCTACCATCTCAGATATGTTGCCAACAAACTCAAACATGAGATTAACAACTTCATATATGAGACTATTGTCCTCAAATCTGTTAGAAAAAGGCCATCAAAGTTGTCATTCAATCTCTATAGCGAATAGCGAACATAAATTTTTTACTATCAATACAGAGTAAAATTTTACTCTGGTAATATTATTTATTCAATGTTTTGATAGATTTTTTATTTGATGTTTCTTCTAGCAATGGTAAAATCATAGTAAATGTGGTGATTGGTGATGGTGATAATGATGGTGAAAATTTATTATTTAAATGTTAAATCATATAGTAAAATTTTACTGTCTATAAAACAATGAATTTTGAATAAATCTTTTTGTTATTTTTCTGGTGGTGGTTGTTGTTGATAAATGGTTGTCGGAAATTCATGTTTGAAAATATTCATTTGAAAAATTATAGCCAGTGATTAACAATCGGAAAGTAATCATCGTCGACTGCCGGATGTACTTACCGGCAATGGTCAACGGTTGGCAATGGTAGTAGTAGTGTAAGTTAGTGGTAATATGAGATAGTAGGGAATAAGACTAGAGGGCAGGATAAGCAGAGATACCAAACAACCTGAGGGCAAGTAGAAACCCAATAAATCAAATTAAATTTGGATAAATTTAGCCAGAGATCACATTTTCAAAAAAGAAAAATTATATTGAATAAACTTAAGTATTTCGCTTTTACTTTTGTTAATTAATATTAAAATTTTAATTTATTCTATTTATTGTTTTAAAAAAATATAGAAAATAATCATATATATAATCGAATTAAAAAATGCACCTTTTAGAAAAGAATAATCGAATAAATTGATATTAGAAAATATTAGGATGTGTGTGGTTTAGTTTTAGATTTATGATTTGAGCCTTTGTTTGGCAACTTAGGTTGGGTTGGGTTGGGTTAGGTTAGGTTTGGGGCTATTTTAGCCACAAAATGACAAAATAAACTTTTTAGCTTAATAAGACAAAATGTCATATCCAATCCATAATCATTACATTCTTTCTTTCATAAAAAATCAAAAAAGCTAATAAATCTATCCCAAACGAGACTTTTTAGCCCCAAGTCAAAAAACCAAAAAGCCAACCCACTTTCCAAACGAACTCTGAGTATAAAAGTTGTGTTTTGAGTTTTGAATTATGATTTGAAAAAAAAAATATTGTTTGATTATGAGTTTTTGGAATTTTTTTTTTTTTTTTTTGATTGATTGGTGTATAGAATGTGAGAGGAGAGATAAAAGAGAAAAAGTGATTGATTGATTGATTAATAATAATATGTAATAATAAAAAAAAAAGAAAATAAAGGAGTTTTGAAAGTAATTTTGAATTGTATTTTAAAAATTTGTTTAGTTATAAATTTTGATTCAAATCGTGATTTGAAAACAGAATTGAGTTTTGAAAATTAAACCAAACGTTACCTTACTTTTTATAATGGCATAAAATAATTAAAATATGATTTTTTAGAAATTATTTTTAGATTAATAATTACAATAAATTTTAAATGGAATAAATATAAATTTATCATAAACAAAAAGTATTTGAATACAAAAAAAGAGCAATGCTACATCCCTCAATTCCCTCCGATAGAACTCATATATATATATATATATATAATAGAATTGAAAATTGAGTTGTGCTAAAAGGACCTTTGATGGATGTGATTTTCGATGACCACAACAGCCATCGGAAGAGACTAATATCCTGCGGTAGAGTAAGAAAAAGATTAAACGACGTCGTGAGTATGGGTCGTTTGTCGACGACGGCGATAATGACGATGAGGGAAGCACTTGAATGGATGACGAAGATCTGCAAATGAAACCCCTTTTTTAGGGTGCTCCGTCTTCATCCTTCATTGATGCTCTTACTAGTGAACACTATCGAAGTTGGTATCACAGAGATAATGAACTGGAGGACTTAGACTTTCTCCCTACAGATCCCACCTCGACTAAGCAAGCAAACTCACTATGGCCACGGCTCACTATTTCTCTTGACTAACTCTCTAAGTTCCAAGCTCCAATCTCCTTGGCCAAAAGTTCTCATCTTTAAACTTCTGGGGCACATAATGGGTTACAATCTACTCCTTCAATGTATAAAACAAGTATGGCATCTGAGAGAACATTTTGAAGCTGTTGATGTGGGTGAGGGCTATTATCTAATTCGATTTACCTATAAGGAAGACTATCTTTATGTCCTTTTTGATGGACCTTGGATTATCTTAGTGTAGACGTCCCCGAACGTCCCGGGAGGGAAATCCCGTTTTATTCATTGGGGTCACTACAGTTCAGGACTCAATGTCACGGTCCTGTATCTAATCTCGCAGAGTGCAATGCAAGACCGATGAATCATCAAAGAGTCCAAATCCGGCAAATCATTTTTTAAAACAGATTTTTTGAAAGATGTGCCAAACATGGACTACTTTGCCAGATACAGAGTCGCCACCTAAATATTTATTGTGGGGAAATTTAGGAAACCTTGACTCGTTGCCTAAGGCCACGTGTCCGTCATCACCAAAGTTGCCTCGGCTCGGGAACTTGAGTACGATTAGGGAAGGTCACTTCGTGAGCACCCCCGCTCACCCGATTAAAGATTGGCCTCTACTAACCATGATCTCGGATTTTGAAAACATTATGCGTTCTTATTCCGGTTATTAGCCTAGATTTACTATGTGATGCAGACAGCATACAAGTATAGATTGGATCGCCTGAATTGGAACGAAACATCTCATGTTTGTTTATTTGAAAATGGTTTGATGGTGCTACTCGCAAGTAGGCTAAGACGTGGATTTGTCACCCTCGAGTGGACTTAGAAAAACATGATTTTGCCATTATCTAGTGGGCTTAAAACTCGCATTTAATGAATTGTTTCAATTCAAATAACCCAACCTTCACCCACAAGCATTCAGGCAGGTATATCATATAAGCACATAGCCTCATGGTAAGCATGCTATCATGGCAGTCACTCACACACATGCAAGGATGCTAGAGCATAAAAGCTTACCTAGTACTCCAAGCTAAAACAGAAACTATGTTAGAAATCAATGCATGATCCTAACTATGCTGAAATGCCTAATGCAACATATGCAAAATGCAACTAAGATAGGCTCGGCTATTCTAAAGATGGCATATGAAATGATACAACTAACAAGTATTCAACTCGGAATTGAAATACAATGTAGTTAGTATGATGCGCCGAGCCCGGTGCATGCAATACAGATGAATGATGCAAACATGCTATCATACTGTATGCTAACTGAAACATGTCCTAATCTAACCATCATAAGCTGGCAAATAAAATGGAGAAAGATGTGGGGTTGGAAGACATACATCACACGCACGCACACTTATTACAATTGCGCTCTCGCTCAGAGGGTCCGAATAAATAATACAGTCCGGACAAATAGTACAGTCTGAATAAATAATACAGTCCGAATAAATACAAAACCCTAATTAATTAACAAATTAATCTAGGAAAGCAGGTAAATTGGCACGCAAATCCATGGACCGCCTCAGCTTTGTTCCAAATGATGGAATGATGCATGCTCGAGTTGCCTTGCGTAGAAATCCATTGCGATGCCCCGATTCGCCTCTGTTTGCAATTAGTCCCGGAATGCTATGCAAGGCTCTGGAAGGCTGATGATTTCTGATTTACTGCAACAGAGAGCAACAAAGGGACATGGTAAAGTATTTCACATATGTATGCATAACTACTCTTCAGGGAGTGTAATCCTCGATCCTCGTGCCACCAATCACGCATATCGATGCATGATGGCCGAGGAGTCGAATTACACGACTCAATATGAAATGAATGCACATGAAAACACAACAAGACCTAAACTCCATCATAGGTAATTCAGAGTGTCGGCGACAGGGAATTGAGACACGTTCCGTCACTCGGAGTACGAAACGTCCCTCGTTTCCCGTGCTCGGACTAACTCCTATTCCAAACACAATGCAAATGAGATGGCATACACAATGTGACTAACATACAACCTAGCATACGCAATGTTATGAAATGGCATACACAATGCTCGATGTAACATGGTATATACAAAGCTCTAACACGCAACCTAGCATACGCAATGCTATGAATTGAAAAGGCATACACAATGCATAATGGACTTACACCAACATGAGTGGACCTCAGCCACACTCACATCAGTGGCCATAAGATGAAAATGAGATGACCGAAATGCGTGCACACATGCACGCAAACTGAAGACCGAACCTAAGGCATTAAATGCCACTTTACCAAAACATGGCAAGGATGAAGCATGGCATTCAAACATGTAATTTTCAATGCTGAAACATAATGCTAAATGGTCCCGAAATATGGAAATATGGCACCCGATGCATGGAATAAGCCCCGAAACTCAAAAATAGTCCAATGCATTGAACCACAAGTATACTAAGCAAGCATTATTTGATCATGAAGTCTAAAGACAGAGCCAAGGCAGTCCCAAAACATGCACATTTCTAGTTTAGAGCATGGCCAAAAGATGCTAACATGATGGACTAAAATAGCATGCAACATTGGCTAGCAAGCATGGTTTACATGGCATGTCTATGAAGAAAATGAGAACTCATCAAATCAGCCAAAAATTGTGAATAAAACATGCCAAAATATGCCCAAATAATCACTGAGATGCAGCCAATGCATGCAAAAATGAGGGGCTTCTTTGGAAGGCCATTCAAGGGGTTGTTAAGCACATATAAGATAGACACTTAGCATGGAAAAACCACATCTGAAAATGAATTATGACAGCCCTAAAACTCACAAAATTGTCCCTGAAATCAGTCAAGGAAGCATACGATGAAAGGCCCCCTCAAAAGGCCTTGAATGGAATTGTTCTACACATGCACTATAGACATAAAATATGATCAAAAGGGCTCCAGATAGACCTAAGGAAGACTTTAAAACCCACAAAATTGGACCCAAAAGGTGACTTCAATGCATGAAAAATAGGGTCCCTTTGGAAGGCCCAAAAGATCCCCAAACAAGACAAGGAGAGAGGGGGTCACTCCCCTCTAATTTTGGCCCTCAAAAATGTATCAAAGCCACTGAAAATCCACTGGATTTCAGTGGCTAAGAGGCCAAACCATGGCCAATGCAAGTGCTCTAATGCATAGCCTTAATCATGAAGGGATGAAGCATGCATAGGGGGAAGATGACCCCAAAAAGAAATAGGACCTTAACAAAACTTGAAGAGGAGCTCAAAATACGACTTTTTCCAGTTCATAACAAATCTCAAAAATGTTCACAAGTAAGGCTAAAGTATGATGCAAAAATAGCCCTAAAAGAGAGATTGAACAAACAAGCAAGTAAATGACCTCAAACAATAAAGTGCCTTTAAACAAAGTTGAAGAAGGGCTCAAAATAAGTCACTTTACAGTTTATAGCAAATCTCGAAAGTGCTCACAAGTAGGACAAAGATATGATGCAAAATAGGCCTACAAAGAGGGGTAAAGCATGCAAGGGTGTAAGAGGCCTCAAACAGAAAAGTGTTCTTAAACAAACATGAAGAGGAGCTCAAAATAAGACTATTTTCAGTTTACACCAAGGCTCGAAAATGCCTGAAAATGGAGCTAAGGTATGGGGCAAAATAATGCAAAAATGAGAGAAATGAGGACTTACCCTTGAAGAGCCAACCTCCAGCAGCTTTTGGACCAAGTTGGTGAGCTTTCAAGCTCTGCAAATGGCTTCCAAGGTGCTGGAATGGATGATGGAGGTGTGGTGCTAAGGGTTGCAGTGTAAATGGACCAAGAAAGTTAGGGTTTTGGAGCTTGGAATAGTGGCAATGAAGGAGGAAGGTTATGTGCCTTGGCCAAAAATGTCTAACTCTTAGATATGAAGAGGAGGGCCTCTCTTATAGAGAAGAGAGGCCAAAGCTTCTCTTGGAAGCTTCAATGATCCTCCATACACGTGTATGGAGGATGCACCAAATGGTCTCCAGCTGGCACAGCTGGATTACACTCAGAAAAAACAAAAAGCAAGAAGCAGGCCGGCCAGTTCAAGTGGCCGGCCGGCCACCCCCCCTGGTCGGCCAACCAGGGGTCAAAAGGGTCAACAAAAATCGCTGGTCGGCCTACCCAGGAAGGTGGCCTCCCAGATGAGTAGAATACAGCTATGTGGAGAAAAACTAGAAAAAATGACCCAAGAGAGAGAAAAGCTAGCTTTTAAGCAAGGTTCAAAAGGGTCAAAATGAATTTCTGGCCAGCCTACCCATATTGGTGGCCTCCCAGATGAGCACAACACAATGGTAGTATGAAAAGCCAGAAAATGTGGCTCAAAGGTGAGAAAAACCAGCTTTCTGTCAGAAAAATCGGTTTTTTGAGAGAGAAAAAGAGGAAACTGGGGCCTCCCAGATCAGCACAACACAATGGTAGTATGAAAAGCCAGAAAATGTGGCTCAAAGGTGAGAAAAACCAGCTTTCTGTCAGAAAAATCGGCTTTTTGAGAGAGAAAAAGAGGAAACTGGCTTTTCAGGGGAAAAGGTGGCCGGCCACCATCCTACCACCTCCCTAGCAATGAAAATAGGGTCCCTACCAAAAATGGACCAAAACGGATGCAAAACGAAGGTTCGGGGGCCAAAACGCGCGGTTTGGGACCCCGAAAACAGACTATTAGGCACCGAAAGTTGCGTATGACCACGAAGGTGGTCTCTAGGGCCATAGTGTTCCTCTAAAGGGAGGAAATAAGATGTGTACCAAAAATCGGAGTAAACGGAGGGAGTTAAATGGTCCCGAACCGAGGCACACGGCCGACGGCTCCGAAAATCGGAAATCGGGCTCCAAATGGAAAAAATGGCCTACTACCACGAAACGTAACCTACAACCACTGAGAGATGGTCTACGAGACCTCTCCCTCCCTTTGGGAAGAGAAAACAGAGAAAATAGGACCCGGTTCGCAAACTGAGGCAAGGCACAAAAGAGCTCTGAAGTCTGGAAGCAAGGCTCGCAGCCGAGACTCAGCAACTTCAGAACGAGCACAACATGCAGCATCACCGAGCGCTCAACTGGTGATGTCTAAGTCTTAAGGTTGGTAAAAAATGGGGTGTCTACACTTAGGTCATTACTTGACTGTTTGTAAATGGAAGCCTGATTTCCGGCCAGTGTTGAATGAATTACCCACTACTTTGATTTGGATTCATTTTATTGGGTTACCGATTGAGTATTTTCAAGAGGATATTCTTTTAAGGTTGGGTAATTATAACAACCCTCACTTCTGATTAGTGCTAATCTCTGATTAAGCATGATAAGTAATTGATCTGACTGAAATTCTGAACCGAATGCATGAGTATGTTGTTTAATTGCATTTCTATCTGTCTGTCATTAATTGATCTGTTCATGTTTTAAGTTTCGGATTGCGAATTGAAAGTCTTATCGGCTAAATCATAAATTGATTAGTGCTTTATGCTAATTAGAATTTATGTAATTTTATAGTAGATTTAATTAAAATTTGATTTGGAACGATTAAATTAGATTAAATAAGGGTAAATTACATTAGTTGCACTTATTACCAAATTGCCATTGAGTGACCATTTCCTACAAACTTTGTTTGGACTTAATTGTTGCACTTCATATCATTTCTTCAACCACTTTGGAGACCATAACCGAGAGAGAGAGGGAGAGTAGGATAATTTTGGTTTCATTGAGATTTTGGCTTGGAGAATTAGAGGAATTGAAGGGAGATTGCATATTTGAGCTTGTATACTTTGAATTCAAGACCTAGGTAAGGAATTCATCCTCTCACTTGTGAATTTAAGTTGTTCTTGCATGACTCATGGGAGAATTAGTGATCTAAGTCTAGAATTAAAGTAAAGAGTTGAATTTGAGAGTGAATTCTTGCATGCATGTTCATATCATCGTGTTTTGGAGTTGTTTTTCATGAAATCCTTGCATGCATGTCCATATTTTGGAGGTAGTCCATGAATTCACCATGATTTTGAGCTCAACATTGCATTTGATCTTGTTTTGGAACACTAGAGTCTTTGAGAACTCATGCATATATGACTTTTGCATTGTTCTTCATGTTACATTTGATTTGGTGTTCAATTGGCTTACTTTTGGGCTTGATTTCATAAATTGATCTTTGAAACATGTTGTACTATGAGACTTCAAATGTTTTCCAGAAAATTAGCCCAAAAGAATCGAGTTTGAAGCTGTAAAAGTTGAATTTTGTGCTTGAGGATCAATCTGAAAATTCCAGATTTTGGATCCACGCTTGAGCGTAGGACTGCACGCTCGCGTGTACACTCTGAGTACATGCACTTCCGCTCGAGCGTAGGAAGTCATGCTCGAGCGTGAAATGCATTTGCCCAGAAGTTCATGTGTTTTGCAGTCCGCTTGAGCGAGAGAATTCACGCTCGAGCGAGGACCTGAGTCTCACGCTCGAGCGGCGGTCGAGCGTCCATCGAGCATGAAAATCGTGCATCCAGTACTTTTTCATGAGTTTACAGTCCGCTCGAACGACGGAAGTCACGATCGAGCGGAGCTCTTTTGTCTGCATGTCCGCTCGAGCGTAGGAAGCCACGCTCGAGCAAGACCCCTGTTTTCTGAAAATTTTGAAAAGTGTTTTAAAGTGCATTTTTGCATCCTCATTCCATCCTAGGCATTCCTAGGCCTAGTTTAAGGCATCTTAATGAGAATAATGTTACAGAACCACACCAAGTCGAGTTAAGGGGCTAGGTTATTAATCCCTAGTGTGTAACTTAGTATGTGGTCGTTTTATTTACTGTGTAGGGTTGGCATCCGAGGACGCTCACTAGCCTATCTGTAGCCCAGTGTTTTGTGAGTAACAATGTTGTAAAGATACGTTCAATTATATCTATTTCTGAACGATTGACTGTACTGTTTTCTGAAATGACAATGCTTACTGAATAAATGTTTGTCCAATTTTTATGAACTGTACTCGTGGCATCCATAGCAACTTACTATTACTGTACTGTTATTGTTACTGTTACTGTTACAGAGATTTCTGTCGGTTCCCATGTTTGAAACTACTACTGTTTACTGCTATGATGACCATTAACTGACTGTTCGGTCTGTTAAGACCTACTGTACTGTTTTGCTATGGGATGTACCACATGTGACTACTATGGTCCTAAATGATTGATTTACTGATGCAATTGACTGTTCAATTACTGAAAGGACATTCATTCTTAACCTCTTTACACTGCTGTTATTCACTGAGCTTTAGCTCACTATTTATATTTATATGTAGATGTCCAGGCACCGGACTGAAGCTAGAAGCGTCAAGCCGAGCTTATGTTTTGTTAAGCCAACCTTTGTGCCTCACTTTGAGGTTTCAGTCTGTCAAGCTAAGGCTGCTTTTGGGGTGTGTAACGCCCCAACCCTTCACATGCCATCGATATTGTCCGCTTTGGGCCACGCCCATATGGATTTGTTCTTCCCAGTGGGTTACCCATCCTAGAACTACTCCAGCCTAAGCAGGCTTAACTGGGAAGTTCTAATAGGGATTTCACCACCCGGGAAAAGGCCTCGATGCTATATAAGAGTTTAGATTTTTACTTTTATAGTCCAGGAACTCCCTCTCCATTCTCGATGTGGGACACCAGGGCCTTACAATCACCCCCTCTTAGGGCTACACGTCCTCGTGCAGTAGCCTTCCAGCTCACAAGTCTGCCCATATTCATCGAGAGATGCCAGAGGCCAACACTCGGTACTCCGGAGAGTTGGGTCTGATACCATTTGTAACGCCCCAACCCTTCACATGCCATCAATATTGTTCGCTTTGGGCCACGCCCATACGGATTTGTTATTCCCAGTGGGTTACCCATCCTAGAACTACTCCAGCCTAAGCACGCTTAACTCTGAGAAGTTCTAATAGGGATTTCACTACCCGAAAAAAGGCCTTGATGCTATATAAGGGTCTAAGTTTTTACTTTTATAGCCCAGGAACTCCCTCTCCATTCCCGATGTGGGACACCAGGGCCTTACAGGGTGTCTCAATTTCATTATTTGTTTCTGTTTTGTAATAATGTTTAAGACTTGACTGTACAGTTATAGTTAGGGATTTGGTCCCTAACCTGAATGTTTTGTGTATCTGAGATGTATATATATGTTTTGGTTTGAATGTGGCTTGTTCATAAGAGTCTTTTTCATACTGATTTACACAGCTCATTGGATATCTTTTATTTACTATTTTGGCTTCCGCCAGCCCCTTTACTCTGTATTACTGTCTTTACTATTAAGCAGGCCTTTGGTAATCACGGATTACTGGCCGGTTACGGTGCTAAACCCATAAGGGCGGGTTTGGGTCGTGATAGTAATCTACTTGGAAGGGTAATTAAAACTGATAAAACTACAATAACCATAGGTCGTTTTACTAGAGTTTGTGTAGAGGTTAACCTACAAGATGCTCTTATTTCCAAAATTGGTTTAAATGCTAGAACCTTTGAAGTTAAGTATGAAGGCCTCTATTCCATCTGCTTTGAATATGGCCATTATGGCCACAAGATAGAAGATTGCCCGTTGATCATGAGAACACCAGAAGACCCAACCATAGAGTCGTTGGCACCGGCTACATTTAAGCCAACTTCGTCAACCATTTCTGTCACGACCCGAACCCGCCCCTATGGGTTAAGGACGTAACCGGCCAGTAATCCTCAGATTACCTACCGCCTCTAACTAAAACAGACAAAAGTCATCAGAGTAAAGGGGCCAAACCGAAGCAAATTTAAAACTTTGTCCATGCACATCATGACATTCCACATTTACAAATGTTAATAATTCACAACAGAAAGTATAGTTGCATAAGGTTTTGTACAGACAGGATCATTCAAATCTAAGTCAACCCATGAAAACTATATACAACAGACTCAAAGTCTTCGCCAACATGACAAAACATAAATACATAACAAAAGGGCGAAGACAAGTCTCGTGCGTGAGACGTGAGGGCTGACTCTCCAAAAACCTTGGTTGTTCTACACAGACTTCACTGAGGCTGGGTCTGGACTTCTCTTGGCTCACCTACAAACACATGAATGAGCGTGAGCGATAGCCCAGTGAATAACATCAAATAAAGAAAATACATTGGAACATTATACGACAGACGGGCTTTGGCCCAATTCATTCATGTCAAACTGGCCTTTGGCCCATTCAAACGTTCATTCAGATCAAGCTAGCCTTTGGCCCTTTCAAACTTTCATATCAGACTGGCTTTTTGGCCTTTTCAAACTTTCATATCAAACTTTGTCCACCATTCAAATTAATGAATTTACAAAACTTACATAGGAGTAAGCAATTGGACAACAATATATTTCAGATATCTTGTTAAGATATTACTCACAGTGATCGGCTGGTTGATTTGCCTTGGAGCTTGACCCTACACATCACATAACACATATGGGTCACAACCGATTCAATCCGTTCTTTAATTCACATATTCCTCTTTAGGCTTTATTCCTATCTTCTTATCTCATTTACAATGTTTAACGCATGCCTAAGAGTACTTAGAAGTGAAAGGGAACGGAAAACGAAACATAGAATGCACTTTCAAAATTTTTAGAAACAGGGCCCCCGCTCGAGCGTGGACTTCCCCGCTCGAGCGGACCCAATAGGTCTGCAAAAGTTCTGGTTACATCAATTCTACACTCGAGCACAAACTCGGACGCTCGAGCGGAAGGTCATCCTACATAGCTTCCCACTCGAGCGTGAACTTCCCTGCTCGAGCGGACGCCATGTCTGCAAAATATGCTGGGAGCACGTATTTCACGCTCGAGCGATGGTTTCCCCGCTCAAGCGGACACCATGAATTATGGGTTTTCCAGCAATGTTCTTGAGCTCAAATTCAACATTCCAACCAACATTTCTTGCATATAATGGCTCAAACTTCACGTATACTTGTACTAACATGATCCAACACCCAATTCATTTCATTATGAAGCTCAATTCACAAATTAATCACATGCATGTCCCAAATTACACCAAACTTATACCCAACATAACAAACTCATGCATTCAAAGCTTATACTCATGTGAATTGTACATGCATGTGAGATATAACCCTCATTCTCAACTGAAATGATGAAGAGGTGGTTAAAAACATGAACTTCAATCAAGGATTCAACATGGATCATGTATTTCAAGTTCAAACATGCAAATTCAAAGCAATTTCTCCCATGCATGTTCATATTGACTTCTAATTCAACAAAACCAACTTAGATGATACAAATGATGATCAAAAGCATGAACTTTAACCACAATTCTACATGGATCATATTTTTCATGCTCAATTACACAACTCCATGGCAAATTCTTACATGCATGTACATATAAGCTTTAAATTCTTCAATTATAACACAATTCTTATTCTTGATCACATACTCTCTTTGAATTCACAAAATTACAACTTGACTTATGAATTTATGCCCAAGTACACACCTAGGAGCTTCAAACTTCACAAATTCTTGTTAATCTTGAGTGTAGTTCCCAATCCACAATCTTTGAATCAAAATGCACAATTCTCCATCTTTCTCTCTCTAGAATCGACACACTCTCTCTCTCTAGAGAGCAAATTCAGATTTTGAGTTCACCAAATGAGGGTCTTAAGTGTAAATAGGCCCTTAAATAGCCCCTCCTAATCAAATTTGATTATAGCCAATTAATGACACTTAATTAATCGTTCTGAATCTAATTATTTTGATCCAAATAAATTTTCAATTAAATTTCATCGTAGGCTCTAAAAATTATGCTAATCACAATGACGTAGTCAATTTCGGATTTTGTGGCCGATAAGGCCTTCAATTTAATTTCCAAAACAGATAATCAAACAGATATTCCTATGGTGAACAGATAGAAATTCAAAACCACATATTTTCACATAATAGCACATAAAATCATATCAAACACATAATCATATTCAAATTAAGGATCAATTAGCATAATACGGAACAGGGTTATCACAACTTCTGACCAGCTTGGTCATTGGATAATTGCTCAAACCTGGTCTAGAGATAAAGGTTGCTTTCTAAGTGGCAATTGTAACGCCTCGATATTTTAATACAATTTACCAAATATGATCCTTAACAATGATAAAATATTCATTAAGACTTCCGTGTAATATATTATTTTTGATTGAACTATTTCCCCCATCAAATACATAATTGTCCCCAAAAGTGAGCATTTGATTATACATTACAGTTTAAAGAGTTAGAATGACATAAAAAGAAAGTGCCCTAATGACTTACATATTTTAAGACATGTGTCTTGATTACAAAAAATGGATTTCAATCCCAAAACATCAAAGCTTGGTAGCTTGAGCACAACCAATATTCAACGAGCATTCTGTGCTCCATAAAAAATAATCACAACCATCCATCAATTAGGTGGAACACATCACCAATTCCTGAAAAGTTAATGATTGTGATGAGCAAAGTTTGCCTAGTAGGAACACATTTAACAAAATATATGAATATGATCATGCTATGCACATACTTAGATAAAATTCTTATTTTTCCTTCTTTCAAGAAACAAGATGCACTGAATTCCTAAGTAATATCAAGAATTAGTAGGTCCAATTAGTCAAACATTGTTAAGTTACTTCCACATTTTCCAGCTCACAATACGGCAGAGCGATGGGCACGTAAATCACACAACCTTTCCATATTTATCGATTTATAATACGACAGGGCCAGTGGACACCCAAAATTACTTGTTTTTCCACAGTCATCCAGAGATAAACTCAAGATAGGACAATTGGGCACCTAAACTCCCTGCGTGAATACTAATACAATACTCGACTCATTAACACCATTTATCTCCTCTTTACATTTTTCAGCAACCAACAAGTGCACCATTATAAGGATAATTACAGATGCTATGTCATGTATGAATTTGCAAATGTTTCAACTCATCTAAGGTTCAATTCAATCATAAGTGAAATCCAAGCCTCTAATACGAAATTCATGAAATGGGAATCTCAAGCATCAATTTCAACCCTTTTCACAACTTCAACAAGAATAACCTTATCTCAAGGTTTGTGATAATCAAGCATCTCTCACATAACAATATCAAATCAATCTCAATTTCATAGTAGAAAATCAATTTATTCCAAAATCCCCCCTTAATTGACATTTAAATTCTAGGATTTCTAAGAAATTGGGACTTTTTTCTCATTTTTTTAATAAATCATCAAATCTTCAAGTATCATCTTCTAATAAGTCAAAATATTCAAAAACATTTCAAGAATTTGGACGGAATCACCCTTTTGACATTAATATTTCATTGAAAATCAAATGGTTCATCTCATACATCAATATAACTAAGAAAAATACCACATACACCTCTCAAATCATAGATATATTAAGTTAAAGGTATCTCTACCTCAAGAATGTGAGCAAGAGATGAAAACCCAAGAAAGAAACTTCAAGAAATCGCGATCCAATTGGTGACAGTGATGATCTCTATGTGTTTATTACTTTTACTAGAAGATCTAAAGGGTAATGTTTGGATGAAAACTAAGGGTGGAGGTTAGGGTTTTTTTTTTTTTTTTTGGAAATGGAGAAGGGGGAGAGAGAGAGAGAGAGAGAGGGGGGGAAAAGAAAAAGTAGAGCAAAAGTGACTTTTTAACTAGCTAATCTTGAGCAGACCGCTCGAGTGGTTAATCCATTGCTTGAGCAATGTGAGAGCAAGGCCTGTTGGAGTGGTTACTTCTATGCTTGAGTAAAAAAATCATCCTCCCAGAATCTCAAACTTGTAGAGGAGATTCTAAGAACCTCACTTCACCACTCGAATGGTACCTTCACTACTAGAGTGGTACCGCAAATTTCAGAATGTTACAGCAATGTTTCCGTATTGAGTGTTGCCCTAGGTGCAAGGACAAAGATACGTACAAATGCTAAAATAACTGATGGGACTGAAATTGCAAGCTCATATCCTCTAAAAAGCAAGTTGACAAGTACACAAAAGAGTAGTGAGACACATTTTGCAACTGGGCCAAGTAAATAGACAACTCACTCATGAGCCATCACCTTTCAAAGTTAATAATGATGCAACGGGACGCTTTTCAATGGGCCTTGTTAAGGAAAAACCAACCCAATCCATTAAGGAATTACCTCTAAGGTATGGGCCCTCTAAACTTCCTCAACCCAATCTCTCTTTTTGTTATCTTCCAAAAACCCGAACACATTCAAGCTCTAGTTCATTTCATCCTTTTGGATCACCCTATGCTACCTTCTCACCACCAAAAGCTCCCTTCAATCATTTTCCACTAACCTCATTTATTGATTTTTCCTTCTTCAAGTGTTCTCTGCTAGACACCAAATCGGGTTAACCACGATAGATTTATAACTAGGCCTTTGGCT
This sequence comes from Camellia sinensis, assembly GCF_055761805.1. Lineage (NCBI taxonomy): Eukaryota > Viridiplantae > Streptophyta > Magnoliopsida > Ericales > Theaceae > Camellia > Camellia sinensis. The sequence continues at coordinate 151,775,859 of NC_138963.1, forward strand.
CTCCAATCCCTGTTGATCCCATGAAGATACTTATTTGGAATTGCCGAGGTGTAGGTAACAAAGGCACTCTTCACACCATTTGTGATTTAGTCTGATCCCATGATCCAGTTTTGTTAGTTTTGCTTGAACCTAGAGTGCAAACTACATAAATTGAACGAATTTCTCAGTTCAAGATTTGAACTTTGGAATTATCTAGCTAGGGTTATTAGAGTCTACCTCTTCTATGGCTAGTTGCCGGAGATCTAAATGAGGTTACATTTGGGACTAAAAAACAAATGGGAGCTCCTGTTAGTCATTGGTGTTGTGATAGTCTTGTTAAATGTCTTGATCAGTGTCAATTGTTGGATATAGGTTTCCCCGACTCAAGATTCACTTGGACAAATGGGCATCAACGCAATGCTAATATTAAAGAGCGGTTGGACAGAGCACTGTGCACTGTTAGTTGGAGGACCTATTATCCAGAAGCCTAGGTGCAACGTCTTCCTAGAACAAGTTCAAACCACTGCCCCATCATCATCTCTCTCTCTAGAGCTTAAGTGGCCTTTTCGCATGGAGACTGCTTCGGTAGCGCATCCCTCATTTGCGCAACTAGTCCAACAAGTGTGGGATTTTAATAAGCATGACATAGCTCTTACAATTCAACATTTCATTAATGCAGTTAAAAGTTGGAATCGAAAGCCCTTTGGGAATATTTTTACAACAAAAAACATATTTTAGCCAGATTGAATGGTATCCAAAAGTCTTTGGGAGACTGACCCAATCGTTTTCTTGCAGAGTTAGAGCAGAATTTAGTTAAAGGGTTTAATGAAGTGTTGCTTTAGGAAGAGATTCTATTGTTTCAGAAATCAAGGCTTGATTAGATAAGATTTAAGGATATTCTGTCATACTTCCATTTCATCCGCCGACGGAAAAATAAAATCATGACACTAAATAATGTCAATGGTAGTTGGTGTACTGATCAAGGGGAACTTCAAAACAAAGTTGCTAATTACTTTAGAACCCTTTTCAATTCTAAAGCATCTGTTGTTGATCACCAACTTAATGATTCCATGCTTCCACCTCTTTTGAAGGTTGAACATAATACTCTTGCTAGACTCATCACCTCCATTAAAGTAAAAAATGCCATCTTTTCTATAGGCCCTTGCAAGGCACATGGCCCTGATGGCATACAATCTTTCTTTTATCAACAATTTTGAAATATCTCAGCTCTTGCCTTAATCTCACTTGTTCGAAAATCCTTAAGTGAACGTGCGATTTCCTCTGATCTAAACAAAACTTTGATAGTTTTAATGCCAAAATCCAACACCTTGAGACCATGACCCAATTTCAGTTCATCTCTCTTTGTAATGTCAATATGTGAGTAATCTCAAAAGTGTTGGTGGCTCAATTCTGCCCTTTCCTTTCTAAACTTATTTTCCCTTTTCAAGAAAGCTTCATTCTAGGGCGTCAACCTACTAATAATGTGGTAATTGTTCAGGAGTTATTACACACGATGAGAAAACCTAAAAACTGCAAAGGTGCGATTACTATCAAGATTGATTTAGAGAAAGCATATGACTGCATTAAATAGAGTTTTCTTCAGCTTGTTTTGGAAGAAATTAGCCTCTATCCCTGTTGGATTTCTTATGAGTTGTATTTCATTTACACAATTGTCTGTTCTTTGGAATAGAGAGGCTACACTATTTTTTTAACCTGGTAGAAGATTAAGACAGAGAGATCTTTTATCCCCATATTTATTCCTATTGTGTATTGACAAGTTGGGTAGAAGTATTGAATCTGTAGTAGCACAGAAACAATGGAAGCCTTTGAAAGTCGCTAGAAGGTTCCTATTTTCTTGCACCTATTTTTCCTTAATGACATGCTTCTATTTGAGGAAGCCACAGATACCCAGATGACGCAAGTTATGAAATCTACTATGTAAGCCTTTTGTGAAGCTTCTGGGTAGCATACCAACTTTTAGAAATCTAAGTTAAAGACAATTCCTTATGAGAGGGCCAGATCACTAAGCCTTATGAGCAACATCCCTATGACTACTGATTTAGGCAAGTATTTTGGTGTTCCACTTATTCATGAGAGGGTTTCTAAAGTCACATATGGGCGCATTCTTGATCGTGTGAGTAGAAAGTTCATCAACCATCCCTAGCTGGTCGCACCACCCTTTTGCAATTAGTCACTGCACGCATCCTGGCCTACTTTATGCAAACAACTCGCCTTCCTAACTTGGTGTATTCCACTATTGATAGTAATCACAGGCATTTTTTATGGGGCGGTGATGATCAGCATCAATGTATGTCCTTAGTCACATGGGATAATGTTTGTAAGTCAAAGAAAGAACGAGGTTTATGCCTTCACACAATGCAGGACATGAACCTAGCTTTGCTTTCTAAGCTTGGCTAGCGGCTTCTTCAAGATTCTGAGTCTCTTTGGGAGTCTACCTTAGAAGTAAATACCTTACAAATGGGAAGGAAATCTGGGATCCTCCTCCTGGTAATGTTTCACATCTTTGGAAAAGTATCAATAAAGGGGCTTAACTCCTTAAGAACAATTTAGCTTGGCAAATGGGTAAGGGGAAGACATTTAAATTTTGGTTGGATACATGGATTGGGAACACCCCACTTATTCAAATGGCATCTACCACTATCTCTTATTCTCAAATCAACAATTTGATCTCTGATTATTGGGTGGATGGAGATGGATGGGATTGGAATTCCCTATGTGGGTTGTTTACAAATCATTACCTAGACTTATTACGTAGTGTTATTCTTCGAAATAATGATAGCAATTTGGATCACCAAATTTGGAACAATCCTCAATGGGTCAATTCTCTACCAAGTCGATCTATAAAAGCCTATAGAATCAATGTGGGGATATGGAAATTCACCAGGGATAACAGACATTGTGGAAAGGTTTTAGCCCAAATAAATGGAAGTGGTTCGCTTGGTTGGTGTAACATAATAGACTTCTAACGGCAGCCATGAAGATACGATGTAACTTGAGTTCTGAGGCAACATGCCCTCTATGTTATCAAGCGAGAAGGACCACCCTCTATGCCTTGAGGGATTATGATCTTCCTAGAAGTGCTTGGTCCAATTTAGTTCCTCTCTCTCATTAGGACAGATTCTTTTGCCTCCCTCTTGTTAAATAAGTGACTTCAACCTCGGCACCCCTCTTTGGCCTACTCATTTTGGTGATCATTGGGCCTTAATTTTTATGGCAACAATTCTTTGGTTTGGTATTGGCACAACCTTCAGTTTCATAATAATTCCTTTCACCCCATCATTATCCGATTGATATCATTAGGGGACAAGTGGAGGAAGTTATTAAAGCGGCTAGGATTTTATCTCTAGAGTCTTCTCAAAGTAAAACAGTGATCGTCAGGTGGTTCCTTTCTCCCACCTGGGTAAAGCTAAATGTTGATGGCTCTGTTATTGGGCATATTGGTACAATTGGGGTAGAAGGTCTCATACGATCTGAAATTGGTAGATGGTTGTTAAGATGTCACCATTTCATTCGTAACTCCACAGTGCTTACAACAGAATTATAGGCTATTTGGATTGGTCTTCAAATAGCTTGAAGTAAAAGGCTTTCGACTCATCATTGTGGAATCCGATTCATCGGCTGCTATTCAAGTTATCTATCAGGTTAATAGGATAGAACCAAATTTCAATCTTTGTCAAGAAATTCAAAATTTGATGGCTAAATATTGGCAGTGCCATCTTCAAGGTATTTGGCGTGAAGTGAACTCTTATGCGGATTGTTTAGCCAAGGAAGTTCGAAGTCAAACTCTCCAAAGGCAGCTCCTTCGACAGCCTCTCGATTTGATTGTTCCCTTATTAGATTTTGATTGTCAAGGTGTTAGAAACCCTTGTGTTATTTTGTAGTTCTAGGTTAGCCCTATTTTAGTACCCCACCCCCCTCCCCAAAAAAAAAAAAAAAAAGACCCTCCAAACTCCCCCCAATGATGTGGCAAATAGCATAATTTGGGGGAAGGGAAATTGAGGGGAAAAAAAAAGAAAAGAAAAAAAGGTAAGAAGAAAGTTTGAAATGGTATATGCTCATTTAATTTGAAAATAATTCTAGATGAATAATAAATTATTATATGTAACCCTTATTGTTTTTTTAAATAAAAAAAGTAAGTTTCACCAACCATTACTTTTAATAAAAAATATATACATATTCTTTTATTTAGTTTTAGAAAAAGTCATTTTTAACTATTTAAGCCAAAAATATTTTTTTTATTTTAATTTTGTTTAATTGACGGTTGAGATTAAAAAAAAAAAAAAAGAAAGAAAAAAAAGGATCCACCATATTTGACAAATGCTAAATAAGTCATTTATTTTTTGATTTTTTGTCTTTTGTAAAAATTAAATAAAATTTGCATTAAAAGTTTTTATTGTTCAAACTTCTTAGAAGGATGTAAAAAAAATTTAAAATTTTAAAACCAAGGAAGATAAAAATAAAAATAAAAATAAAAATAAAAATAAAATAAAAAGATGTAATAGTGATTAATAATTTGAGCATGTGTATTTAAAACAAAAATAAATGAAATAGCAATCAGTGTTAAATTTTAAAAAAAAATGTAATTTTAAAAAGCTTTCCATATTTGGCATTTGGAAGGAGTATAGTTAGAAATTTGAAAAAAAAAAATTCATTATTAGTTAATATTAGGGGGTAAAAAAAAGGTGAAAGAACCAACTCTATCTCGTTTTGAGTTTTCAAAAACAGTTTTTTAGTTTTTAATTTTTTGTGTTTTGTTATTTTTAGTGAATTTTTTTTCCTATTTTAGTGATTTTTTCATTTTTTAGATACACCTAATTTGAATGTACTTACATGGTAAAATATTTGTGAATAAATCTAAACAAATTCAATAAATAAAAAAAAAAGAAAAATGTATTGAATTTATATATTAATTTTTTTATATTTAGTGAATTTTTAAAAGATTTTTTTGCTAAATTTCCCTATATATGTCAAGAATTAAAAAATTTCAACGTATTAATTAAACAATTAATAATTACATTTAAGGTAAAAGAACCAATAGTTACTGTCACGACTCAAACCTGCCTCTATAGGTTTAGTGTCGTAACCGACCAGTAATCCTTAGATTACCGAAGGCCTCTTAACAGAATAATATATAATTAGGGGCTGCGGAAACAAATATATAAAATATACATAGTCCATAGAGCTGTGCAGACATATATAGGACAGAAATTTGAAACCTTATAAAATATATACATAAGATGTCATGTCCACATAAGTCTTGCAACACCGTGCAAACATCATCAAAAAGGGCTTAGCCCCAAAATACAGATAAACAAACAAGACAAAATATAAATGTTCTTAACATGATACACAAAATAACTCTTGACATGGTCCACAAAACTTGACTTCTATACACGGGAACCTCCCCGGGAGGCAAGGTGGATGGCTTGACAAAATAGAACTTAGGCCTTCAATTCTGGGCCTAATCACGCGCCTAGTCACCTACATACATAAATAATTACAGTGAGCTGGAGCCTAGTAAAATAATAATAAGGTAAAAGGTTTAAATGAATAATGTCCATCACATAGTCAGAAATCACAATTTATGTCAGGAACAGATTCTTATGTATATTCAGATTTCAGATCAGAAACAGATTTATATACATGTTCATATTTATTTTCATATTCATATTTGTATTTCACATAAGATCATACATGGTACACCCATTAGCTCTAACAGATCATATACAGGGCATTAAAGGTCATACTTGTCAGTTCCATAAAGGAATCTCTGGTACGAGGAACTTGTAACATGCTTGATCCACGATATTATTACCCCCGGACAAGGGCTTTGAAACCACAGTATTATTACCCCCGAGCAAGGGCCATGAGACCACGGTATTATTAACCCCGGGCAAGAGCCTTGTGCTCATAAACCACAGTATTGATACCCCCGGGCAATGACCTTGTGCTAAGGATGCCACGAATATATTTCAAAAACTTGGACAATCATTCATTGTACAGAATATAACATTGCATAAAATAATTAAAGTTAGACATAACTTTACTAAATTATTACTCACAGAGGGCTCTACTTGCAGAACAGATTAAGCAGATAAACCAGACCGTCTATGGCGCATGACTTACACAAACATAGAATGGATACGTATTGAATTACATACCCAGAATCATTAACTTAGTTCTTTATTATCTTGGTGTGTTTCTAACTTTTGTCCTCATTATTGTGTCTTAATCTTGGCCTAGGATGCAATGAAGATGCTAAAATGCACTTGAATACATTTAACAAAACTTGCTAAAAACAAGGGTCCCGCTCGAGCACAATTTTCTTCGCTCGAGCGGACATGCTAAATGTGAGTGGTCGCTTGAGTGCACATTCTTTCGCTCAAGCGGTCTGTAAGTACTGGTTGTGTGATTTTCACTTTCAAAGCTTGTTGTGGATCATCTAGTCATAATTTCATACTTATTCGAAGCACTTTATTAGTGCTGTTATATCATTCGAAGTACTTTATTGGTGTTATTACATCATTTGAAGCACTTTATTGGTGCTATTATATCATTCGAAGCACTTTGTTGATATTATTCGAAGCATTTTATTGCTTAGATTAGTCATGTGCTTGGTTCGGCCCTTCAAAAATTCAAGTAAATATCATTTTTAAGGGCCGCAGAGGATAATGTTGGCACCATAAAATATTATTATTATTATTATTATTATTATTATTATTATTATTATTTTCAAGACACGTGGCATCCTCTTATTCATTTGAAAAGTTAAAAGAAGTTATAGAGATGATGGAGAATATGAAGGACAAAGTGGATTAGTGGAATGACACATGGCAAGACAAGAATGAAGATGAAAGAAATGAGTAGTTACTAAGTAGTTATTACTGTATTTTTCCTCTATAAATAGCCATTACTAGCTACATTGTAAAGATCCAGAATTCATAATCAAAGACAATTGATTTCAATATTTCTTGTCATTTTCCTTATCTTAGGAGTAGTTTAACATAAATTTATATTTCGAAGCATTTATTTTCAGCATTTTCTTTTCAAAGTATTTTATGCACTTCCTTTTCGAAGCATAGGAATAGAGGTAAGTAATTATTACTTTGATTGTTCACTCAATCGTCTTTCTCCGTCCCTCTTTCTTCTTTTACTTTTTCTTTTCTCTACACTTGACAATTTTGAAGTCCTCTTCGTCGAGGCAAAAGAACCGTCAACACAATCGCTTGATAATTGGCTTGAATTTAATCTGTAAGGATTTTTCAATCCTTGCTGGCACGCTCACATTTATGATATTTTCCTTCGTAGGAAAAATAAGCCAACACATGCATGTAGGAATTCTTCAAAATAAAACTCTAAATGAAAGAGGATGTGCATGCATGTATGAATTGTTCTTCTCTACTTTGCTAGCTCAATTCTTGCATAACTCTACTTAATCCTCAAGAATTCATGTCCTAGATATTATAATTATACACTTTAGGTGTTGCATCATTACCTCAACTTCTCAATCAAGCTCTAGGTGGTGAATTCACTAAAGGTCCAAGCTAATTCCCTTGACTTTCCAAGTTAGATTCCTCTCATTCCTTCCTCGTTTGTTAAATTTACTCCTCAAGCCTTCCCTCTCTTCTCATGTTTTTTCTTCAAGAACAACAAAATGAGAGTGTTTTGACATCTAGAGGCCTTACTTAGGCTCCATTAAGAAGGCCTAATTAAACTTGACTTAAATTAATCAAATTAACATTAATTATTCTAATTTAATTCAATCCAAATCGGATTTCAATTCAACCTAGCATAAAATTGTAAAAATTCTAACTAACACAGAAATCGAGTCAATTTCGTAATCGAAGGATGATAAGACCTTCAATTCGTAACCGAAATAGAAAGACAAACAGATATTTCTACGAGACACAGATAGGAATGCAGATAATGCAATGCACATGTAATTAACTCAGGATTTCATTTTAATTACTCATTAGACATACTAAATCATGGCTTAATCATGGTTTAATAGTTAATCATGGGTCGGGATTATTACAATTACAAAACATGTGTTTTTATATTTTGTAAATTAAAAAAAAAAATCTAAGAAAATGTAGTTAGGATTTTGAAACTCAAAACCCAACAATATTTTGTAATTATATATAATAATATAGATAGATTGGAAATAAAAATGATATATTTTAAAAAATAAACTTTTAAAAAGTGCTCTGCAAGTTCATAATAATGTTATAGATGGGTAAATTACAAATACACCTCTTAAAAATAATTTAAAATACAATTTGCTCCCCTATAATTCTAAAAATTACATGTTATTCCTTGAAGTTTTTATTTTTATAAAAAATTAAACATTTTATTAATAAATTATCGAGTCAATTAATAATTTTTAACATGTCAAAATTTATTTTAATTAATAATTTAGGTAATTTTGTCATTATATAGGAGAGCAGTTGAGAATTTTATTTTTTTAGTTAATTATGTTAAATATAAAATTCTTACAATGGGATATATTTAATTTTTCAAGTCATAGGGAGTAATCTGTATTTGAAACAAACTTCAGAGGATGCATTTATAATTTATCCTAAATTATAATAGCAAGGGTATTGCGCTAGGTCATTGAGGACTTTTAAAAAGTTTCATGTCACATATATCTTAACATTTTAAAAAAAAAAAAAAATTGATATATTTTCCATAATAATGTCATCAATTATTGATTTTGTTTTTTATTTTAAATTTCCACAAATCAAAGAATTTGAAATATATTACCATAATAGGAAAGACCATGGTATACACTCTTTAAAAGATGTGTACTATATGCACCTTATAACTACAGAAGAAAATGACATAAGTCCATACTTTCTGAGTCATAATTACCACACAAAAAAAAAGTCATAACCAAACACACAAAAATCATAACTAAATATTTCAAAATAATATCATAACTAAAGAAGAAAATTAGTCATAACTAAAGAAAAAAAATAACGTAACTAAAAGTGTATATGATGTTGTGTATGATAGAATTCTTCTATCATAACAATCAAATAGTCAATAATTCTAATTAAAATGGAAGAGCCAATAATTATATGACACGTGTATTTTTATATTTTTATAATTCAAAATCTTGAAAATTTAGGTTAGGAGTTTTGAATTCATACACCTATGAATGTTTTTGCTTATAATATAGATAGCACAAATTTTATTTTATGTCTTGATAGTTTGACCCATGTATTAACTTCTTATAATTTGTAAAAAAAAAATTTAGGACAAAAATAGAAATACTATTAAATAAAAGAACAGGTTACAGCAGTTGCCAGCTTATGAGCTGATTTAATTACATTCCTTTCAACCTTAATAATACTAAGAAATATAAAAAAAAAACTTAGCGTAATATAGGATATCCTTAATGATAGGTTCTTGCAAAAATCCTTCTTTTTTGAAGCATCGAAACTAACACTTGATTGTTCGTCTTCAAGTTGACCCGCTATAATCATTTGTAAATTCAAGTGCACTCTCAATCGATGCCCTCACCCCTTCCATAATTTAATACCTTTCATATTCCTCAATTAGTTCGTTTATCTTTATTTAGGTCAAATTTGGCATGATTAAAAAAAGATAAAAAGTCAAAAAGTCATTATCCTATTTAAGTCATATCATCTTATTTAAGTCACATCATCTCTCTAACACATCACTTCAAATCCAACTCAAACCTAACCCATATTTCATAAAAAGTCAAAAAGTACACTTATTTAGTCTTTCCAAACTAGGCCTTAAATTATGTAGTTGGAATAATCTTTTGTGTAAACTAAATAAGTTGAAACAAATCAAACAAATAAAAATAAATTACTTACAGAATTTATTTTACCGAAATAAAAAATAATAAAAATGATCAAGTCGAGTGTGTAACACTCTGTCTTTAAGACAGATCCGGCCCGCTACGGTGCTTACGAATAAAAGGCATCTATCTCTCAAGATACAATGATCTTCACAAATTATAGTAGCACTCCAAACAATTTGTACGGCGAACCAAACATGTGTTCTATACTTTCAGATATTTCTCTTAAAAACTAGAATGAAGAATAATGCAAAGAGAGCACAAAGGAAAGCAAGAAAAAAAAAAAAGATTTTTGGATTGTGAAAATGCTGGAAGATAGTTTGTATTTATAGACAAATGGTGACCTACAGATCTGTCCGAATAGGTGCAATACAACCTGAACAGATGCAGTCTTCAAACTGAACAGATACAATTTCAAAATTGGACAGATCTGCTAATTGCTGGCAGTTTTAAAACAACCCGGAACTGCTGGGCAGTTTTTCAATTCGTTGAACAGTTTGAACCTATTGGAAAATGGACTAAAAAATAGCACTATTTGGATAGAAAAAATTGGCGTAAAATTTAAATTAATTTTCCGGCAAGAAATTGAAAAAATTCAAATAAATTTTGTTCAAAAAATTAATGTTAGAATTGACTAGACCCACAACCGTGCTCGGCCAGACGACTGTTGCAGCGTGCGCGTGCGTGGTGATTTGAGCCAATGTTCAATTTGTCCATAACTCTTCCTTTCTACAAATTTGAGGTGCCCCTTAGGACCCAACCCAAGTGTTACCACCTAAAACTTATATACATACATAAGTTCTCTTAAGTTTCCAATGTGGGATAACCATTTCAAGGAAACCCACATTTTACTTCTTTAATAGTTCATTCCACGAACTCGAAAATGACGTCAACTTCCCATTCACTCATAAATGGTTTTGACAAATTGTTTTCACCGGGTAATTTACCATGCGGCAAGAAACACGTCACCTCTTTAGACCCACCCCAAAAGATGTGTGGGCCCCATCCAAATTTGAGCTCAAAGTTAGCCCAAAATAAGCCTATAAAATCATATTTTTCCAACAATAAATATATTATTTATATATTAAATAATAGTATAAAAATATTTAAAAAAAATAAATATTTTTTTTTATTTAAATAATATAAATAATATTTAAAAAAATCTTATTGAGTCAAGCCGAACCGGACCAAACTCAAGCCCAATTATTTATCGAACCGAACTCAAACACAATAAACGAACTTGAGCTCATCAAATCTCAACTCAACTCGCTTCATTTACAACCTTAGTCCGTGCAACCTCTCTCTTCACCCACTACAATTCTTTTCTCCTCTTTAACCGCTGTGAATCATTGGTTCAAAGTTCTTCATTCTTAACATTCTTTCATTTTGATTAGTCAAATTGGAGAGAAATATGGTATTAAAAGTTTATGAATTTTTTGCATGTTTTTTTTTTTTTTAATACAAAAAGACAAAAAAAAATCTCAAAAAGTCACATAATGGTGTGATGCATGTAATATTTTTTTTTCCTAGCGCAATTATAAGTATGACTTATATTGATAAAAATAAAATTACGAAAATCGAAGTGAAATACGGCTAAAACTATACAGATAAATAGTGTACTTTACTTAAAAAATAATTTAATGCCTATAAACTATTTGGTTCATTACAATAGAATAGAAGGATTAATTTTTAAAATTTTCTTACAATAATGAATGATGATTCTATTTATAATATATTTTTATTATTTTTAATTAATTAAATATTTAAACAAATATTTTAATAAAATAATTATTTTATTTGAGAATATTTATCCTGTGCTTTGAATTTTGAATGAAATTAAATTTGTTTCAATTTTAATTTCATTATTAACTAAAGCATTCGTGGCGTTAAAATGGACAACTGCTAACCCGCATGGGTAGTCCAGTTGGTCGAGGGCAAAAGACCAGGGACTTAGGAGTATACTCCTCACTAGGTCTCAGGTTCGAATTCCACCCCCAGCTGGTTATTGGCGGGCCACTGCGTCTTTGTCCGATCGATAAGTTCAGAATTCTGAGATTAGTCGAGGTGCGACACTCCGAAGGAGTGCTAGCCCGGACACTCAATTATCAAAAAGAAACAAAAAAATGGACAACTGCTGTATGGGGACAACCTTTTAGACTGAAGAGTGGTGATTCATCCCACTAATTTTTGGATCACTAATAGCTCTAATGAGTTTAAAAAAAAAAAAAAAAAAAACTCAATTCAAAACATCACATCACTTTAGTGGGGGCCACTGTACCACATCATTAATGATATTCTAGAGCTCCCAATTTAGTACTCTAAAACATTATTCTAGACTGAAACTCATGCACATTGAAGAACCCTAGGGGAACCCTTAGGCCTGTGCTAGATTTTCCAAGTCATACCTTGGACCCAAATCCAATCAAAGGCCTTCCTTTTTGATGGCCTTGACAGTTTTTTGTTATTATATTCTTTTTATAATTATTTTCATTTTTTGTGAAATTGACAGTTTTTTTTTTACTAAAATTTGGAGGGATTTCCGGGCGGGAACACCACAAAACACTTTCTTGTCCATCTTTCCATTTTCTTGACCCCTTTCATTATCAACCATAATGTTTGTAGAAATAAGCAAAGAGTTCGATTAGATGGTTATGATTGTATTAATATACCACCTTAATCAAGTGGATAATTTATATATAAATAAGAAAATTAAAAAGAATTCGTGTAAAATAGGATGTAGTTTAATTGGAACCATTTACTAATTTCAAATGCAAAAATACTATTCTCACGTAACATTCGGTGTGTTTGGTCTGAGTTTTCTGAATTAAACTTTTTGAAAATTGACTTTTTTGATTTTCGTATTTTTTTGTTTTTAGTTAATACTTTTTAAATTTTAAACATTTTTTTTACTTTTTTAGATGCACCTTACTTAGATGTATCTAAAAACTAAAAAAATTGTGAAAAAATATTTTAAAAAATTAATAAATACATAAAAATATAAAAAAAATGTACTGAATTCTTGTATTTTTTTTGTATTTTGGGTATTTAAGGAATTTTTAAAAGATTTTTTTTATAATTTTTTTACTTTTTAGGTGTATTTATGTTAGGAATACACGTGTGGTGTATTTAGTTTTCTATACACGTGTGGTGTATTTATTTTTTTACTTTTTCAGTTGTTTTTTTTTATTCAATACAACTACATATTACATAGTCATATTTTATAGGAATAAAATTCACCACACGTCCCAAAAGGGTCAAGGCTAATCTTTGGAATGCCGATCTTTTTCAATAATAATAATAGAGTAATGTTAGGAATCATAAAAAAATATCATGAAAATAATTATGAAAGATTCTCTATCTTTAAATTATACCTATAACAAAACATCACACACTAATCAACACTAATCAAATGATGAAAATTTTTCATGATGCATTTCATGATATTTTTTTCATGATCCCTAATATTACTCATAATAATAATTACCCCAATCACACCTACCAATGTCTCACCTGAAAATGCTATTACTTCAGTAGATTATTCGGTTTATGTAACTTTGATGATCCACTCCTCACCTAAAAGACTAATTAATGTGGGACAAATGCAAACTATTGTTCTTCTTTCTCTTACACACACATCAAAATAAATAAATAAATAAATAAAATTCACTTTATCTCCTTATGATTTAAATTTGGAGCACTTTACCCCCTTATAATTTAAAAATAGATAGAGAACTCTTCTGTGATTTTAGACTAGATTGCAACTCAAACTCTGCTAACTACAGGCTTGAAATGACCACTTTTCTTCTTCATTCGTGTCCTCATAATTTATTCCCCTGTCTTTTATTATACACAAAATTCATAATTTAAACAGCATTAAATCTCGAATTGTATGCACAACAATAGACTTATATACATACACTGGGCTTGTTTGGGAACTTACCTATTTTAATTGGCTTTTTAGCTATTTTTAGCCTTTGGAATGATAGTTGATTTTTTTTTTTTTTTTTTAAAATTTCATGGTTGTGAGAGAAAAAATGAAATGATTATGATTGAATATGATATTTTGTCTTAGCTGCTATCTTCCTAAACACCCCCACTATATATGCACACAGATTTAAATCATTTATACATGCAGATTTATACACAGAGATAGATAGATATATAGGAAAATTTTGGGAAATTCTATACATACATATATATATATATATATTAGAAATTCTAATCCAAGATCAGAATTATAACTATATATATATATATATGTGCATATACACATTGAATAAATCAGAAGTTCTAACCCAAGACCAGAATTATATATATCACATATTTATATATATGTTTATGTGTATATACAGTAAGGAAGTAGAGCCCAGCAAAATGCAAATTTGAAGAGAAAAAAGACTAATTCTCATTAATTAATGTGAAATTTAAGTAAAATTCAACTAGTCTTTTACTTAAATTTTAATTTCACATTAATAAAAAGAAAAAGAAAAAGAATCCTATCCTCAAAATTGGCTCATATACTCCACTCTCCATTAGTTTTGATGAAAATTATAACAATTGCAATTAGTCTAAAATCACAGAGAGGTTTTCTACATGTTTTTAAATAATAAAAGGTAAAGTGTTCCGAGCCTAAACCACAAGGCCCCCCCCCCCGCGGTCCAAAAAAAAAGAACTACTGCAATTTGGACAAAATAACTAGTTAACTAGGGAGATGGAATCCTTCCTTCTAATCCTTTTACATCAATGAAATCTTTGGCCCTATTTAGTTTGTTTTTTTTTTATGAAAAAAAAATTCTAAATTTTTTCTAAAAACTAAAACATAATTTGGTGAAAAAAATGAAAAATATTGACAATTTTCATATAGTTTTATCTTTTTGAGAAACACAAGTAATTTTTGCAAACTTAAAATTATTTTTTTAGTATTTATTTTTAGCAAATTGGTTTCTATTTTAAAAAATAGAAAATTATTTTTGAAAAACAGATCAAACATAACCTTTATTTTTTTCTGATTAAAAAATAAATAAAAAACTACGGAGGTAGAAAGACCTTACAAACTCCAATGCCCTAAGCACAAACCCTTTTTACTCATCAAAGACACACACCCCCCTCTTCTGTTGTGTTCCCACTTTGATTCTGTCCCTACAACTTGATTAAATGACCCCATTACGATCATCTACCCATACAACTTACAAGTAGGTTTATATATGTGGGTAATTATATGTTTATTTGGAGAGAGGTAGAGGGGTGAGAGGGAGAAACCAGTGGTTAAGAGGTGCAACAAGGGGTTAAAGAAGGTGTGACAAACTAAGCCAACTTAAATCAAACAACAAATCTTAGCAGTTGGCTTGGCTTTGTCAACAGCCCTTATACAAACCATCTTTTCTGAGACTATTTGAAAGTTTCTTGTCTTCCAACCCTTAATGGAAACAGGCACCTCTCCCCATTACTTTAACTCTCCTCTCTCTTCTCTTCCCATAAATTTATGTTCTCTTTATCTCTTCCTTATCAAGAAGAAGAAGAAGAAGAAAGATAAAGAGACAGGAAGAGAGAGAAATGGGGAGAGGAAAGATAGAGATAAAAAGGATAGAAAACTCAAGCAACAGGCAAGTAACTTACTCAAAGAGGAGGAATGGGATCATGAAGAAAGCTAAAGAGATCACTGTTCTTTGTGATGCTCAGGTCTCTCTTGTCATCTTTGCCAGCTCTGGGAAGATGCATGAGTACTGTAGCCCTTCCACTACGTTAGTCTCTTCTTCTTCCTCCTCCTCTCCTCCATTTTAACTTTTCTTTTTGTATATCTGCAAAACAATACATATATCTTTTAGGTTTTTTTGTTTTTATTTTTCTTTTTGATGTTTTGTGGGTTTTTTTTGTTCCTCTCTCTCTTTGGTTTTGTGCTTCATGGGTTTGTTTGATTTTTTTTTTTTTTTGTTCCTCTCACTTTCATGTTGATGAAGGTTGGTTGACATCTTGGATAAGTATCACAAGCAGTCTGGGGAGAGGTTGTGGGATGCTAAGCATGAGGTAGGGTTGATTCTCTCTCTTGGTCTTTTTTTTTTTCTTTCATCCCTTCTGTCTATGTATTTTGCCCTAATGGATCTCATGTTCTTTGCTTGTTTGTGAAAAAATGACATGTTTTCTTTGCTAAAAATATGCAAAGAAACTTGAAATATGAATTCTATGAACAGATCTACTAATGGGATGTGTTGTGGTTCTCTCTATCTCTCTCCTCTTCATTATTTTATAATTTTTGTTGATAAAGAGGCTCTAAAATCTATATGAGATGTTCCATCCATGGACAGATCTGGTAATAAAATGTCATTCTCTCTCTTCCATTTCCATGCAAAAACTAAGTAATTTGATGGATTTTAGTCTACAGGACCATATATAAGTGTTTTCTTGAATAGATCTATCAATGAACTCTCTCTTTATCTGGCTCTTTCAAAGTAATGTGTGAGTCTTCGATCAAAACCGCACAAACAAGTGTAAAATGTTACATACACCCTTTTTGGATCTGTATCTTTTTCTTTTTTGGATCTATCAATTAACTTCTGGGTGCTTGTTAAATTTGAAAAAAAAATTAAAACCCACAGAATCTCAGCATCGAACTTGATAGAATCAAGAAAGAGAATGATAGCATGCAGATTGAGCTGAGGTAATAACTTGCGTCTTCTCTTTCACACACTCTCTCTCTCTCTCTCTCATCTTGTGTAAATTAATGTTCCAGGCACCTGAAAGGAGAAGACATAACATCTTTGCACCACAAAGAGCTCATGGCCATAGAGGAAGCCCTCGAAAATGGGCTAGGGAGTGTTCGCGAGAAACAGGCAAGTCTGATGATATTGCTAGTAAGCATTATCTGGGATTTTGTCCAAACATCCTCCCTACCTCTGTTCCAATTTATGCACAAGAATTTTAAAATACAAAATTTTTTGAGACATAATCAAATGGTTATCAGTAAATTGAAACATGGGGACAGAGGGAAACACGAGGATAGAGGGTTTTTGAGACTAATCGATGATCCTAAGCTGACATTATCTTACAAATTACACGGTATTATTAGCAATATTATATATTACTACCCTATAATATCGTTGTTCTATTCAATATTTACTCAAGTAATGACTAGCCACAAAAACTAATCCTTGACCTTCCTTTATGCTTTTTGTCACAGATGGAGTACATTGACATGATGGAGAAAAATGTATGTACAGATGAAGCCAAGACACCTTTCTTGATTTTGTTTATATTTGGATCATTTTATACTTGTTTGGAAGTACAAAAACTAAAATATTAAAGACATTTTGCAACTGATTGACTTACGTGCATTGTGGGTGAATGTTGATCAGAAAAAGATGTTGGAGGAGGAGAACAAGCACCTCAATTTTATGTTGGTATGCTCTCTCATCTTCGAACTCACCAACATATATTTATGCATCTCTATTCATGTTGGACATAAATTTTTATTTACAAATATGCGAATCTATGTGTACATCCTGCAAAGACATGACTGTCCATTGATTTATACTTTCTTTGGTTAAGTGGTTCAACTATGCACACAAAAATTGGTTGCATAACACTCGGGGTGTGTTTGATTCAAGGGATTGGGAGGGGGGATTATTTACTGTTTTGGATTGCTTATCCAATGAAGGGAAATGTCCATTGTTTGGTATAATTTTAGTCTGCCAGACATGGAGTTTGACCGGATTCCATATCTCTCATATGAGGGACTAAACAGTCCTAGGAAAGGGGGTGGGATTATTCTAATCCCATGGGAACTAATGTATGAAATGTCCATTTTTCCCTCATGTTAGTATTTAGTAAACAATTGGAAAATGGTAAAATAGTTTTTTGAACATTTATAAATTATTTTTTAGTGTTCTTAATTAAAAATTATATATTAAATAAAAAATATAAATTATAAATTATAAATTTAATTTAATTAAAAATAATAAATTAAAAATTATGGCCTTATAAATTAATTTTTTTAGTGTTGTTAAAAAATTAAATTTATATATTAAATAAAATTATTTTTTTAGTGTTGTTAATTTAAAATTATATATTAAATAAAAATTATAAATTATAAATTAAAATTTTGATTTAATTAAAAATTATGGCCTTATAAATTAAAAAATTTTAGTGTTAAATTAAAAATTATAGATTACAAATTTAAAATTATATATTAAATAAAAAATATAAATTATAAAATGCAAGAGTAAAATAGTCTTTTAAACCTTTATCTTTATCCGGTCCATCCAACTTAACATTGGATTCACTAAAAATAGTCATTTCCAAATATCTAATCTCATGAGAAAAACAAACACGGAATACATATCCAATCCAACCAAATAGTTCGGAAGATTCACAGTCTCAAGATTCAAGTCCGATGGTTTCTAATCTCCCCTTATCCAGTCTATCCAATCAAACACACTGACTCACAGAGCTACGAGCCTTCTATGTTCGGTTCTGTGATCAATTTTGATAATTCTTATTTCTGACATTAAAAATTTGTGTATTCATTCATTTGCACAAATTTGCACATGTTATTGAGGGGTGGTGATGAAAGTGTATCCGATGTCATTTGCGTGTGATGAATGATATTAAATTTAGAAATGAAAGCATAGTGTCACATATTGCTTAGAATACAAAATATGGTTTGATATGGTAATCTTGAACTTAATGAGAGGCTAAGTTAATTTAATTTGTTTTTCACTTGAAGGAGAAGGTGATGATCGACATGGGCTTGTGAAGATGTCCTATAAATTTTTAATGTATATTTAGCAGCACCATTTTTTGATGATACATATATGGAGAAAAATAATTCATGTGTACTGGTTCTCAAAATTTGATCACAGATAGTGGAATAGCTTTAGGTTGCATTAGGATTTATAAATTTGAAATGAAAAGATTTGGACATTAATCATCAAGAAGAATAATTCAAATTTAGGCATTAATAATTCTGTTGGTGGAGTTTATCATTGATAATCTGTTGCTGCTGTTATTGCTATGTGTTCTATTAGGATTTGGGTGGTTATTTTGGTAGAGTGTTTGAGTGTTGTTTATTTATTTTTGTTGGTATCTCTCCAACTTTTGTAGCTTGAACTTGCACATGATTGGGTGATTCTTTTGGTGCCGACCTAGTTGGGATTAGGAGGTTCACTTTAATACTTTTTGCTCTTACCTTGCTTTATTGATGTATTCAGGTGCACTGCATTTTGTTTTCATCAATAAAGTTTATTTTATTTTGCGATAAAAAAAAATATTTAGATATAATTTTCAAGGCTGAATTTGAGAGCTTTACTCTAATGAATTATTATGTACTTGAACTAATAATTTAAAGGAGGATTCCCTCTAGTTCATTATTTGTACTAGAAAGCGTTGTTTAGGCCTATTATGGGTCTCATTTTAATGATCTGAATCATTCATTTTGATAGGCATTTCATGTATTGCATCCATATAAAAAATTAAGTCTATTCGATAATCATAGTTTATTTAATTTATCACGTTTGTCACAAAAAAAAATAATGATAATTGTGTTTTAAAAAATAAACCATCTATTTTTTAGATGACAAATACGATAAATTAAATAGATTACAATTATTGAATTAACTTAATTTTTTATGTGCATGAAGAAATACACAAAATGTCCAACAAAATGAAAAATTCGAATTATCAAAATAAGATTCGTCTGTGGGTCTCATGAACCCAAACAATGGCCTGTCACCCAGAGAGAATCTGCCTAATCTTAAAGTATTTTTTTAAAAAATCTTTCATGCTAAAGATTATTTATTTTTTATCAGCAAAAAGAAATCTTTATTGATGAAACAAACACAGTATGAAATATTACATCAATAAGGGGAGCTTGAAGCTAAACAGAAGCTCCCAGCGCCAGTTGGTGAGGAACTAACAATAGAAAACAAGAAAAAAGACAAACAAATAGAGAGCTAGATTACGTCTTCGAACTAAGAGACCAAACAAATGACTATCCAGCAAGGAAGCAGATAAATTAAATAGACCTTCATGCTAAAGATTATAATTGCACAGAGATCATAATAAAGTATTTTTCTCATTCTATTTTTATCTTCCTTTTAGTTTTTCAATCTATTTGTGTTAGGCTTTTCTCACCTCATCTCTCTAAGCTACTTGAGGTTGGTTAATAAATATACTTCAAAAGCCCCCTTCCGATCATAGCCAATGGATTTTGAGTTGGATTCGTTAACATGATTTTAAAGTTTTTATTCAATTGTTTCTCATCTCTCTATCACCTCCACGTATTATTAGTTTACATCCAATTCTTTTATATTTTATTTATAGTTGGCGACCTATGTGGAGGGATAAGTACGTCCTTGTATTTACATCTATTGTGATCTCGACCTTTTAGCTGCTCTCAAATCTTGTATATATTGGGTTGTTTTAGAGTTCAAGTGCCATAATCATCTTGTGAGCTTCCGTGAGAGGATTGTGAGAGAGAGAGAGTCGGCACATTGTAATCTCTGCATTCGTAATGTTCTCCATCGTTGTTCTTTGCCAGTAATCATAGGCTTATATAGCTATACCATTTTAGCTTTTGTCATATTTGCCTTGTCATAATCAACCAAAAAAAAATACCATTCTCTTTGCTAGTTCTTGATATATATGTGAGCTCTACTGAGATAGGTTTTTGGTTCACTCAGTAAAGTCACACTAATTACATTGATTTTGATTTTTTCCTGAGAAAGATGACATATAAGTCAACTATTACTTTTATAGAAGCTGTGTTAATTTTGTACTAATATTTTTTTTTCTTCTTTCAAATTCTTATTATGTTGTCATCTGCAGCATCAGCAAGAGATGAACATGGAGAGCAGCAGAGAGATGGAAAATGGATATCATCAGCGAGTGCGAGATTTCCAGTCCCAGATGCCTTTTGCCTTCCGCGTGCAGCCAATTCAGCCAAATTTGCAAGAGAGAATTTAGAATTTGCTGGTATTAAATTTGAACTCTAAAACTTAATGGGTTAATTTGGTTGCTTAAACATAAACTTTTTATCTAGAGTTTGTCATATGGGAAAGCCTTAAACTTCTTAAGCAACTAGTAGTAAAACTTGTAATAAAGTACAAACTATAAGTACAACAATTACTGTGTGCGAGTGTGAATGCTTAGCTGTGGCCTTAATTATTGTCTAGAAAATAAAGGATCAACATTTCTTGGTATCAATTTACTAATTATTGGACTGTGATACTATCCATTCTAAAATTTTAATGGATTTATTAATTATTGGATTGTGATACTACTCATTCTAAAATTTTAAAATAGTAATAAATTTTTAGAATTATTTTATAATCCTGAGATGCTCAACCATGTAATGGAGAAAATCTATCTATCTCTCGCTCTCAAAGCAACGGTCCTTTTTTACTCTTTAGCCAAAGTGTCGTTCAACTAGCAGGGTGTTTGGAAAGGAACCAAGATCTCCTTGAATTTCTTACTTGACTTCTTATTTGTTAAGCCATTGGGCCTACTTTTAGGCCTAATTTTGATGATGCCAACCGTTTACATTTTAAAATTTATTGAGTATATTATACCTGTAAAAAATCAATTTGATCGGATATCAGAAAGCATGTGTTTGGATCATCAAACTAAAAACTATTTTTTTTAAAAATTTAATAAACAGTTTTCCGAACACATGCTTTCTGATATTCAATCAACTTGATTTTTTACAGATATGATATACTCAATAAATTTTAAAATGTGAATTGTTCGAATCATCGAAATTGGGCCTAAAAGTAGGCCCAATAACCCACGAAGTAGGAAGTCAAGGATGGGATCTTGATTCGTTTGGGAAGAGGCTTTTTTAACTTTTTGGGCTAAAATAATATTAAAAGACAAAATAAATTAAAGGGCAAATTACAAACACCCCTCTCGAGGTTTAATGAAAATACAGATTCCCCCCTAAGGTTTGAGAAATTACATCCTGCCTTCTGAGATTTATATTTTTATAACAAATTGCCCCCTGAAGTTTTTATTTTCATACAGATTCCCCCATAATTTTCCTTAATTTGTTATGAAAATTTGACTCTCAGGGGGCAATTTGTAATTTCTCAAACCTCAGAGGGGAATCTGTATTTTTACCAAACCTCGAGGGGGTGTTTGTAATTTGTCCTAAATTAAAATAGTTAATAAAACAAAATATCACATCAAATTCATAATTATTTTATTTTTTCTCTCATAAATAAATATCACATTCAATTATAAAAAATTCAATCTTTTTTCAAACACAACTTTTTTAGTTAGACAAAAATAGCCAATTTTCTAAACGGGACCTAGATATGGTGATTGAACTTCTCAGTTTTATCACTGCCACTCTTGACTTGAAGCCAAGTTGTATTCCATTTAAAGGTTTGGGTGAGATATTAGTCAGAAAAGGGGGAGGTAGAAGTGTAGTCCTAACCTTCAACTCATCACAAGCTATGAAAGAAGGGTATGACCAACTGAAGAAGTAGATCTAAATCTCGATCATGAGAGATGTGTTTGGTTGTGCTGTTATGGAGTTCCATTTAACTTCTGGAATGCTAACACATTCAAAAGCAGTGGTAGCTTATGGGGTGAGATAATCCAAGTTGTTGAAGTTAACAATTCAAATTCTCTTGAGTATGGCAAGGTTAAATTGTTAACAAATAGCATGAAGCCTATAAATACGGTGATAAGTTTGGAGTACAAAGGAAACAAATACCCTGTTAGAATATGTGAAACCTTTGATTTTCATGAAGATGTTGCACTCAAATTTAGTGCAGGGAATGATCAAATCTCTGTCAATGGGGAAAAAAGAGTTTGGAGACAAAAAACGGTGCTTTCCTCAAATTCAAACAAATCAAACGAGTCATCATCAACCATCAATCGGTGTGTGAAGAGAAATGATTTTTATGGAGGAGCTGTGCTAAACTTGGTGCAAATGATACCTTTTAATTTAAGGAGTGTGCTTGGCCCACAACATAAATATGGGCGTGTTTATTCATTATTTTGGAAGCCCAAATCCACTGCTATAGATCTTGGAGTTTCGATTGGAAAAAATAAGATTGTGCAAGTACCCTATGAGCCAAGTTCACTTTTTTCTATTGGGCCAAAAGGAATAGTGGAAGGGGTTGATGTTGTTGAAAAGTCTTCTATTCCGATAGTGAGTAGCAATTCGGTCAAGATTGAGGAATCTTCTTGGAGACATGAGGGTGGAGGTGTTCATAAGGCCTCATATCTTAACAATGCGAGTCAAATGAATAAAGAAAGGAAAAAGAAGTTTCTGAAAGCATCATTGGTGCTTCCAAAATTCAAGAGATGGGGTATTGGTTTCAGGTGATTGTTTGTTATGAGGGTCTAAATTGGAAGAGGGTTTTTGTTTGGTATGAGGTGTAGCTAGATTATTAAGTTCAGTGTTTTGGGTGTTGGGGTGGTTAGTATTTCTTTTGCTTTTTGTTTGTTCGGTTGATTTCTCTCCAGCCATGGTGTAGTGCTAATAGTTGATTGACTTGTTTTCCGGTCCCAACCTAATTGGAATCGTCTAGTTTGCTTTGTTGCTTTGGCACTCGCCTCCTTTTATTGATGTTCATCTTTGTATTTTATACATTTGATTTTCATCAATAAATTTTCTTTTGCTAATCAAAAAAAAAGTTGTATTCCATTTATATATGGGTTATTTATACTTTTGGTGGCTAAAGTGCATGCTGTGTTATTTTGTTTTTCAAAGCTTCAATTGTGCCAACTTTGATCAAAAGTATTTAATGCATTAAATTGATCCCTAATTGTGATATTGTTACATTTTAGCAAAAATATTACTGACGACAAAGTAAAATTTTTTTTTTTTTTCAAAATTTATTTTGATTTCCATGGTATTTAATGTATTAAATTGATCCCTAATTGTGATATTGTTACATTTTAGAAAAAAAATTACTGACAACAAAGTACAATTTTTTTTTTTTATTTGAAATTTATTTTGATTTCAATGGCAATAAATAACACACTCTTGAATGATAAGATAATGTGTTTAATGGCTCTTTAAATATCATATATGTTTAATTAACTAGACTAGTTCAGTTGACAATTTTGGTGCACCCTCAACTAAGAGAGGTCAGGGGTAACAATCCTTGCTAAATATAAGGATTAATTTTTTTTTTTCCCTATTCTAGATTTGCAAGTAGATTTTATTAAATAGTAATTGCCTAATTTTTTTATATTTTCTTTATGTAGTAGATGTTGGTATTCGGTTTGCATGCCTATTTTTTGAAATAGTTGATTGTATAATTTAATGTAATTGTCTTGATATTTATAATTGAGTGGGGAAAATCTGCCCACACTTGGCAATGACGGCGCTCCCTTCGGCTTGAACTTGAAGGATTGATGCCTGAAAACACTCAAGAAATCTCTGATGCCTAAGTTAGAGAAAGATTAAACACCAAAGTATAAATGCGTGAGTAGAAAATGTTGTGTGCCTCTCTTTTCTTGGATTGTTGTATTTGTATCTCTCTAAGTGACTGTTTGGTGGCAGTTGAGATTTCTATACCACAAGTTTCCACTTTCCATTGGATCATGTCCCACGTTTGCGAATTTATAGGAGTGGTTAGTCCACATTTGTTAGACCTTGCGTTAACCTAGTATGACTATTCAGATTTATAATTTGAGCTTGAAAATTAGGCCTTGTTTGGGGTACTCTAAAAAAGTCAAAAAGTCAAAAAGTCACTATCCTATTTAAGTCACATCATCTTATTTAAGTCAAAACACCTCTCTACCATATCACTTCAAACCCAACCCATACCCAACCCATATTTCACAAAAAGTCAAAAAGTGTACTTATTTAGATCATCCCAAACCACCCCTAAGTTTGGATCAACCAGTTAACCCTCAATCATGTTCGTTCCCAAGGTGTTCTCGTTCGGTCATTATGACCAACTCTATATTAGCTCGGCCTGATGGCCACGATCTAATCTTGTTTGAATTTAACAGTGTTGTAATTTGGATTTCCTTCTCACAATAATCTATATATATATATATATATATATATATATTCTCTTACCGATTTTAAAAATAAATAAATAAATAAATAAAATCACATATATGTATATGATAAGGAAAATAAAGGAATAGGAATCCATTTTGGCCCAAAAAGTGCTTCGAAACTTGAGTTTTCATCCTCCTTGATCACATGTTTCACATTGATACCCTTCTTGTATGCGACGCCTATTATATTTGTTCACTTGGATAACATACGTTATTCTTTGTCTCTTATGTCTCTTACTTTTTCAATCTTCGCTTTTATGACTCCTATTTCGGATTGATGAAAAAATAAAATAAAAAAAAATTGTAAAATGGTTATATCTAGATTAAATTTTTCAATTTGATTTGGTTTGAATATACGATTTGATTTTACATATTTTATTGTTCAGTTCGTAATTTTATAGTTACATATTCAATTTTGTTTATATATGTATATATACACTCTAGCAGCAAACCCATACTACATATGGTATGAAAATTTCTTATTTTTTCAATACAAAATATTATAAAATAAAAATAACTTATCATATTTATTTGAATTTTATAAAGGAATTTTTATTAAAACAGAAATAGTTCAATAATGTTATTATTTCAAATAATATTATTTTAAAATGTAAACTTGTGGAATATTAAAAATAAATTATTTTCAAAAAAATATTGGTTGGTTCAAAAGCACAATTTTTTTTTTTTAAAAAAAGCAATTATTAAAGAAAACTAAACTGAACCAAACTAATAATTTTGTAACATTTGCAATTAAAACAATTAATGTTAAGATAATCAATAATCTCTTTACACATGTATTTGCTAAATTCATATATTTGATTTATTTATTTTTATAAAGGTGTGATTTATGGTATTTGAAATTCTAACTAAGTTCATTAATAAGTATAATTTAATCTGGTTATAGAAAAAGAAAAAAAAAAAAAGTGGCAAGATCATAATCACTTCGGTTTTCAAACTCAAATATATATTTTTTTTCATCAAAAAAAAAACTCAAGTATAATTTTTAAGTTTTTCTTTTTGTATTTTTTTTAGTCTTTAGTTAAAAAAAATTCAAATTTCAATAGTTTTTTTCTTTTTTAATTTTTAAATACACCTAATCTATATGCACTTAAAAAAAAAATTGTGAAGAAATATGAAAACAAATCAGTAAAAATGAAAAAGTAAAAAAATAAAAAATAAAAAAACAAAGAAAATGACACATTTTTATATCTTTTGTTTATATAAATTTTTTAAAAAAAGTTCATAAGTGTTAGGTGCATTTGACACTAAAATATGAAGAAAAAAATATATTAAAGACAAAAAAATACAAAAAAAATGAAAACTAAAAAACAATTTTCAAAAATTAAACCAAACAAATCCAAGAAGTGTATTTTTAATAAAATATATAATTAATTATTAATATTTTTTTTACATGTGTACTTTCTATATAAGAATTTAAAATACAATTTTAAAATCTTTCCATATTAGGGTTTGGAGGAATATAATTACAAGAAAATTGTAAATTCATTATAATATACTCCATTCACATATCAATGTATTAATTTAAAATTAATTTTATTATTAAACTGATTTTTGTTGGTGTAGGTTTCATTTTCTAAATTAAGAATGATTTGCAAATGATAAAAAAAAGAATTTTAATAATGGTAGCATAATTTAAGAAAAACAATATTGATGATAATGTAATTATGATAGTACATTTTTAGGAACAAAATTATAATAATATTTGAAGTAACTCCTTTAGAAAGTTTAAAATTTAAACTTAAAATAAATCTAATTCTGGTAATCATTGCAAGACATAATGATAAGTAGAATTTTAAAAAAATATTTGAGAAAGTGAAAGGTAAAAGCATTCTTTTCTTTTGATATATCATTCTCTTAATTTGACCATGACACTACTTTTTTTAATTTGTTAGTGTTATTTACTTTTTAAATGTCAAATGTTACACAATTAGAAAAGTAAAAGACTAACAGTGAATAAATAAAATAAACTAAATTTGTATGTAAAAAAGCACTCAACTAAGATAGCTTATTGGCTATTTTGGTAATCATTGTAAGACATAATGATATGTAGAATTTTAGAAAAATATTTGAGAAAGTAAAAGGTGAAAACATTTTTTGTCTTTTGATATCATACTCTTAATTTGACCATGGCACTACTTTTTATTTTTATTTTTTAGTGTTATTTATTTTTTAAATGCCAAATGTTACACAATTAGAAAACTAATACAGTGAATAAATAAACATGCCAAATGTTACACAATTAGAAAACTAATACAGTGAATAAATAAACTAAACTAGTAAAACTCAACTAAGATAGCTTATAGGCTATGTTTTTTACCGTGTATTTGGTTAAAAATGTGTCAAATCATTTTAATGGCCAACACTTTAGCTTTGATATTGTGCCTGTTTAGTGCAGCTTAAAAGCTGCTTATTTCAGCTTTCAGCTTAATTTAAGTTATTTTGATGTGTTTGATTTAGCTTAACAATGCAGCTTATAGCTTTTTGTAAATCAGAAATCAGCTTATTCTTTGAGTGGGGCAGGAGATGCTTAATTTATAAGTCAGAAATCAGCTTATGTTCATAGTTATAAGTTATAAGCTGTTAAGGCATAAGTTATAAATACTTTCTCACAGCTCTACCAAACAGGGCCATTAAGAGGTTTGGATAATTTGGTTCATATCTTCCTAACCTATAATGAGCATTATATATACTTCAAATAAAGGACAATAATACGTGGGATATATTATGCATAATCCATACTTTAATAGAAGAACTATAGATTTGTTGGTATGCATAATCCACACTTTAAATAATACTTTATAAATATTTGAGAGCTACTCATAAATTTTTAAAAATAACCGACATAATGCATTGTAAATTTGTATGGTATAACCTTATTGATAATAAAAAAAATATTTCAAAACTTTTGCATGTAATCAGGGGTGGAGACAGTGTACACGTGCGCCTCTCAAGTTTTGATAATTATATTAGTACCCTTGTATATATAGATTATATCATATATATCTTCTATAAAATTATAATAATATCCCTTTTTCAAATTATAATAGTCCCTCTATTATAAATTTTCTTTCTAATTATAATGAACCAACTAAAATAAGTCCTTCTATTATACACCCCCAAAAGAGGTGTACCATATATTAGTTATTACTTTATGATTTGATATTATAAATTTTCATAACTAAATTATTTTCATGCATAACTAAAATGACTACTATAGAAATTATAACCAAACAATACATCTTCAATTATAACCAAAAAAAAAATTACAATAAATCATAACTAATATTAGAATAAGTCATTACGAATTGATGTATAATCAAAGATCTCTTCAATCATAACTAAAATAACAACCACAATAAGTTATAACTAAGTTATATCCAACACTATAATGTGTCATAACTGAAGACCACAAAGATCATAACTGCAACATATGATAGACATTTTTTTGCGGTATGTTATATAGAGTTTCTCTACTAAAATGTATCATTTCTATCTCAACTTATCTTCTTTTTTAATTTTTCAATCCACCTAAAATAGTTACTCCATAATATTTGTAAAAAATTTAACGTCAAATCCTTTAATTTAAAATTCACATCTATCCAAATAAACTCTTAATATTTACGTTTAATAATATCTCATTGTCGTTTATTATGAGGAAAAAACAAAATCAATATTGTCATTAATTTGTGCCCCCTCTTCACTGAATTCTGACTCCGCCACTGCATGGAATATCAATTAGTTCTTCTAATGAAATTTTTCCATATATCATATAATTAAAAATTTATATATTATTTATTCAAATAGTTGAAGCTCAAGAGTAGGTGTGTGCAAAAAAAAAGTTGGTAACATTATTAAAATTCTATTTAAAATTTTTTAATTTCAAATTAGATTTGTTTTAAATATTTTGAGCTTTTCATCTAAATATTTTAAAATTTTAAATTAGATAGATGACCCAACATATGGATAAATTTAAATTAATAAATTTTAATGTTAAACTTGCCTATTAAAATTTTTCAAATTTCATATGATTTATATATTATTACAACTTTATATTAGAATTTCTGTATAAATATTTTCAAAATTTAAAATTTAATGGAGTAGATGAACCAATTATTTTATCACACGTGTATTTCTTAAATTTTTAAAATTGCAAAATTAAAAATTAGAAGATTAGTATTGGAATTCTCTTAATCTTTCATTTTAATTTTTTATGAGATGATACATTTTAGCAAAAGATGTAGAATATTCTTTTATCTTTCCTTTTAAAAGGTTCAAATCATTGGTAATTACTATTTTTATAATTATTAGTTTAATGGATTAGCCAATAAGATTTTTTAAAATTATGTTTTAATTCAAAATTTCACAAATATTGTTAGGAGTTTTGGAACTCTCACAAGGCTCCCCATGAAAAGTGATTTGCTATAATATATAGTATAGACTAGATTCATTTTATTTAAAAAAAATAAGATTGAAAACTGTATGATTGAATTAAAAATATGAAAATTTAAACGAATTTGGAAAGGCGAAATTGAGAAATTTGAAAAAAAAAATTAAAAAAGAAAGAACAAAAAATTGAATTTAGGGTATAACTATGTAAATGTTATAGGAATATTTTGAGAAAATTTTAAAAAATAAGATGTCGAATAACTCCAGTCTTCCCATAATATCTTAAAAAAATTATAGTTAAAGTAATCATAAGTAAATATTATATGAGATTACATCTCGTATGGTGCTAAACATAGAGTATAATGGGTGATACTTTTTTATTTAAAAATTACTGATACAAATATTTTGTAAACTTCATCTTATAGCATGATTGTTGTGAATGTATGTGATGCTGATCAGGCTTGTGCTATTTCCTGTGATCAAGCCAAAGCCATAGCTATTAGATAAGATTTGTTTTCAAATAAACGAAAATCTAACGTATTACTTGTGCTATATATATATATATATATAAATAAACAATCAAAAATTAGTTTTAAAATAAAAATAATAATATAAAATTACTATGTAGTAAAAATGATTTATAATCAATTAAATTTTATTTATTTTAACAGAGTTACATATAAGACAAGTTTTTTATTTTGATATCATTAATGTGTGTTCTAAGTTCTTAATAAAAAATTTCATGTCATAATTTAATTAGTATAAAATAAAGAATAAATTACAAAAAATATATTTATGATAAAATATCAAATTGCTTGTTTTCATTTTTCAAAAAACGCTTATCAGAAAATTCTACTATCTTATTTTCCGTGTTTTTTTGTTTTTACTAAATTTTTTTAATGTTTTAAACAATTTTTTTACTTTTTAGACACACCTAACATAAATACACCTAAAAAGTAAAAAAATTGTAGAAAAAACCTTTTAAAAATTCACTAAATACCAAAAATATAAAAAAAATACAAGAATTCAGTACATTTTTTATATTTTTATGTATTTATTAATTTTTTAAAATATTTTTTTATAAATTTTTTACTTTTTAGATACATCTAAGTAAGGTGCATCTAAAAAAGTAAAAAAAATGTTTAAAATTTTAAAAATATTCACTAAAAACAAAAAATACGAAAATCAAAAAACTAGTTTTCAAAAAACTTAATACAGAAAACTCAAACCAAACACACTGACATTTCATTTTACAAGTTTTGTAATTTTAATTTACCATATGGTAGTAGTAAATTACATTTGTTAATATACTAATTTTTTTTTCCTTATTTTGTAAAGCCTAAAAATTTGTCTACTCAAAATTACAAATTGTTATATATCATAACTCTTACGTAAAAATACACTACGATTGATTTGTGGTGTTAGACTAAACATTAAAAATGACCTAAAAGCTACTTGACTCAATATTTATACCCATGTGACCTTCTCCTAATCATTAAAAACTGTCTTTATCGGTTCATGAATGGTATGAGTTAGTTTGGGGATTTTAATATTGAATTAAATATTAAAAATTAGCCTAAAAAATCTAGTTCGAGTCTATTTTTTTTTTCCTATAATTATTGGTTTAAGCTATAACACATCATATTTTAATAACTCAATATCATAAAAAAAATAATCTTAATGTTTACGGTGCTTTTTATCAATCAATAAAAAAAAAAAAATTATAAATATTAAGAGATTACATTCGAATAAATTCTAACATAAAATTTTTACTTTAAAACTTTAAGGCCTACACATTTTCTTTAACTCTATAACTAATTTTTGAGATATCAACTAAAATAAATTTCAAACATTATTATATGGAAAGACATGTGTGATAAGAGTTTGTAATACTCAATTTTAAAAAGTAATACTAATTCAAAATTTTCAGTATGAAAAACATATACCCAACTTTATGTTATGTCTGATTCATAGATTTATGTAGGAATTTAGAATGAGAAAGAAAAAAGATAGGTAAAATGTGAATGAAATATAACTATATTTACCTAGTTTCACACATCTTTTCATTTTTCTTTCAAAATTTCTATAAAAAAAACCAAGAATCAAATACATCATCAATGTTTGAAAGGCGTTTTGGATCTATATATTAATATTCACTACCTAATAAAAACTTATATAATATTTGGTAGGAGAAGTAAGTCCTTAAAATAGATCATCAATCATTGTAAAGAAAAATAAAAGTTAACCAATAAAAGATTTTTTAAATATTTAGTAAATTAAACATCAAGAGAAATAAACCGTGAATTGATTATTATATTTTAGTGGTACAAAAATTGAAATTTTAAAACTAATCATTTTCAAATTTCTAAATTTTAAATTTTAAATAGAATAATTAACTTATTTTTGAAATGTGTAAATCAAAGCATAATAAGATTTTTTAAAATAATTCAATAAAAGTTATAAGATTTTTTTTATTAAATTTTAAAACTGATTAGTTAACTTTCCTTTTCAAATTTTTATATTTAAATTTAGACCTCGTTTGACAACTCAATATTTTAGCCTAAAAATTAAAAAGTCGCTTAAAAAAACTAAAAAGCCAACAAACTATACTAAAAAGTCAAATATTTCATTTTTCTCGACTTTTTGTACATTTTTTTGTAAAAAATTAAAAAATAATTCCAAATATACTAATTTATTTTATCTTATATTTTAGCCAAAAAATAAAAAAAGTTACTGAAACAGTTCTCAAACGAGGCCTTAGAAATACGCTAATTAATTTTCCTTTTGAAATGTGAAAATCAAGTCATAATAATTTTTTAAAAATGATTCAATAAAAACTATAAGAATTAAAAAAAAAATTAAAACTAATTAGTTAACTTGCTTTGTCAAATTTCAAAATTTAAATTATAAATTGATTAGTTAACTTTTTTTTTTTGAAATGTGTAAATTAAGACATAATATTCAACTTGTTTAGTTTTGGTTTTTAGAAAACACTTTTTAGAAAATTCTATTTTTTAAAAATATTCTGTACTTTTTTGTTTTCAATAAATTTTTTTTAATATTTTAAGCAATTGTTTTAATTTTTAGACACACCTAACATAAACACACTTAAAAAGTAAAAAAAAAAAAAATTGTGATTTTTTTAAAAAAATTCACTAAATACTAAAAATATAAAAAAAAATGTGAAAATTTAGTACATTTTTGAATTTTTGTGTATTTATTAATTTTTTAAAATATTTTTTTACAAATATTTTACTATTTAGATACATTTAAGTAAGGTGCATCTAAAAAGGTAAAAAAATTGCTTAAAATTTTAAAAATATTCACTAAAAACAAAAAAAAAATATGAAAAATAAAAATTCAATTTCCAGAAAACTGAATTCAAAAAACTGAAACCAAACACACTGAATAAGTTTTTTTTTTTAAATTTAAAAACTGATTAGTTAACTTTCCTCTTCAAATTTCTAAATTTAAATTTATAACAAAAAATAAGATTTTTTTAAAAATAATTCAATAAAAGTTAACCAATATATATTTTTTCAATTATTTAAAAAATAAGAATTTTAGAAAAATAGTGGGAGGTTTTTTAGTTTCACAAAACTCTTCTCATTAAAAATATCATTTTTCTTAATATATAGTACATATAATTTTTTTTTTAAATTATATTTATCTTTTTATTTTTCAATAAAAAAAGTGATATGATTTTGTGGTTCTGATTGGCCAATCAATTTAATTTTTTTGCTTAAATTATATGCTCATAAAATTTTACAAGACCAAAGGGTTAAATTACTGAGGTTAGAGTTGTGGTGGGCTCCCAATAAGGCCGAACAACAACCGGAGACAATCTATTCATTTTGTATTGTTTGTCATGTACTAAAAAAGTCAAAAAATTATTATTCTATTTAAGTCATATCATCTTATTTAAGTCACATCACCTCTCTAATACATCACTTCAAACTCAATCCAAACTCAACCCATATTTGATAAAAAGTAAAAAAATGCACTTATTTAGAACATTCCAAACCTGTTTCATCAATAATACAAAACTGTTTCATCAATACAATTTTTTTAAATTTTTTTTTAAGCCTCCAAATGACGTGGTAAAAAAAAAGAAGATAAATTAATAATTCATATTCTCACATTCTTCTCTTCTTTTAAAATTTTTTAGCCAATCTTATCATGTCATTCAAAAGATTTTTAGAGAAGAAATTGTGTAAATGTAATATTGTTATTAATAATATAAATATGTTTATGAAATAAATAAGGAAAAGAAAAACTAGACAAAATGTAATTAACTTTTATAATTTTTGCATCTATCTTTTTTTCATTGTATGACATTTCATAAAGTGAATAAGATTTGAATGAATAATTAAAATAAATAACAATGCTAAAGTATAAAATATGAATAGACAAAACATTTGATAGTGTTGAAAATGTTTGAATCGCTGTCTATTAAGCCTTCATTTGGAATGGCTAATTAATGTGATTTTTTGATTAATTTAACTTGGTAAAATCTATATCTATATTATATATTAAGTAAAATGGGGTTTTTAACCCCATGCCTTGTGGAAGCTCCAATCTCCCAATCTAAATTTCTTGATTTTTTGATTTAAAAAAAAAAAAAAATTAGCATTTATTAGCTTCTCCCAACTCCCAAGTCTTACCCTCATAATAACACTTTAATGCATTAAGAACAAGCATAAAAAAATCTTTGAAATCTAACCCATATGAATTCCATGACAAGTCCCAACACATATAATTATTATCCCTTATAATAACACTTTAATGCATTAAGAATAAGTATAAAAAAAAATTATTGAAAAGTTTAACATATATAATTATTATCATAATATTAAACTTTAATATAATATAATAAATAAAAAAGAGACATTTAATTCCTTGAAAAGTCTAACGCATATGATTATTATCAAAATATTAAACTTTAATATAATATAAAAAAAGGAAAAAAAGAAGGCATTTAAAAATTTCTTGATTTTTTTTTAAAAAAAAATCTTAATATTTATTAGCTTCTCCCAACCCCCAAGTCTTACCCTCATAATAACACTTTAATGCATTAAGAACAAGCATAAAAAAAATTTCTTTAAAAGTTCAACACATATGATTATTATCAAAATATTAAACTTTAATATAATATAATAAAAAAAAAAAAGACATTTAATTCTTTGAAAAGTCCAACACATATGATTATTATCAAAATATTAAACTTTAATATAATATAAGAAAAAAAAATGACATTTAATTCCTTGAAAAGTCCAATACATATGATTATTATCAAAATATTAAACTTTAATATAATATAAAAAAATAAAAAAAAGAAGACATTTAAAAAATAAAAAAAAATATTTAAAAATTACCGTTCACATATATAGATAATTATAAATATATTAAGGATAATGAGGTTTCTAAACCCCAAGCCTTATGGAAGTTCCAATCTATACTATATATTAAACAAAAATGGGTTTTTAACCCCCAAGGTCTGTGGGAGCTTCAAATCCCAATCTGAATTTTTTAAGTTTTTTATTTAAAAAAAAAAACTCAGCATTTATTGATTTGGTCAAAATCCCCTGATCAACATTTATTAACTTTTTTCAATCCACATGTTTTTTCACATGCCTACATTTATTGATTTGGTCAAAATTCTCTAATCAACATTTAAAATCCCCTCATACAAATAATTATAGATACAATCTGTGTATAGTTAATGCAGTACCCTTTTCAACTTCTCTCATACACTATGATTATTGATAAGATTGTTAAATTATTTTTACAAAAAAAATTTAAAAACATAATTTATATATAAAAAAAATTTAAAATAAATATAAATATCTATAATTATCCCGTGCATAGCACGGGTGACAGGCTAGTCTCTCAATCTTAATTTTCTAAATTTTTGATTTAAAAAAAAAAAACCTCATCATTTATTTGTTTGGTCAAAATTCTCTGATCACCATTTATTAATTTTTTTCATTCCACATGTCTGTATTTATTGATTTGGTCAAAATCCCTGATTAGCATTTAAAATCTCCTCATACAAATAATTATAGATACAACTTATGCATAATTACTATAATAGCCTTTTTAATTTCTCCTGTACACTATGGTTGGTGATAAGATTGTTAAATTATTTTTATAAAAAATCTTAAAAAACATAATTTATATATTAAAAAAAATTAAAACAAATATAAATATCTATAATTATCCCGTGCATAGCACGGGTGATAGTCTAGTCTATACTATATATTAAGTAAAAGTGGTTTTTAACCCCAAGTTTTGTGGGAGCTCCAATCTCTCAATCTAAATTTCTTGATTTTTTAATTTAAAAAAAAAAATCTTAGTATTTATTAATTTCTCCCAACCCCTAAGTCTTACCCTCATAGTAACACTTTAATGCATTAAGAACAAGCATAAAAAAATTCTTTGAAATTCAACACATATGAATTTCTTGAAAAGTTCCAACACATATGATTATTATCCCTCATAATAACAATTTAATGCATTAAGAACAAGCATAAAAAAAATTTCTTGAAAAATCCAACACATATGATTATTATCAAAATATTAAACTTTAATATAATATAATAAAAAAAAAAGACATTTAATTTCTTGAAAAGTCTAACACATACGATTATTACCAAAATATTAAATTTTAATATAATATAAAAAAGGGAAAAAAGAAGACATTTAAAAAAAAAAGACATTTAAAAATCACAATTCACATACATAGATAATTGTAAACACAACCCGTGTATAACACGGATAATATGCTAGTTATATATTAAGTAAAATGAGGTTTTTAACTCCAAGACTTGTGAGAGCTTCAATATCCCAATCTGAATTTTCTAAATTTTTTATTTTTTTTTAAAAAAAACCCAACATTTATTGATTTGGTCAAAGCCTCCTGATCAACATTTATTAAAATTTTTCAATCCACATGTCTTTCCATGTACCTACATTTATTGATTTGGTCAAAATCTCCTAATCAGCATTTAAAATCCCCTCATACAAATAATTATAGATACAATCCGTGTATAGTTACTGCAGTACCATTTTCAACTTCTCCCATACACTATGGTTAGTGATAACATTGTTAAATTATTTTCATAAAAAATCTTAAAAAACATAATTTATATATTAAAAAAATCTAAAACAAATATAAATATCTATAATTATCCCGTGCATAGTACGGGTGATAGGCTAGTTAGTTTTATTTGAAAAGAACTTTTGGTTTTTTTTGGATTTGATGTGATAATTATGAGAGAGATAAAAGGTGTAATAATTATAGTTTGAATGTGACATTTTGTCTTATTGACTAAATTAGGCTTGGTTTGAAAAGTGGGTTGGTTTTTTGATTTTTTTGATTTTTTTGACTATTTTAGTCTGGGGCTAAAAAATTTAGTTTGGGAAGAGTTTTTAGCTTTTTAAACTTTTTTGTGAGAGAAATAATATAAGGATTATGGGTTGGATGTGATGTGTTGTCTTGTTAGATGAAAAAGCCTATTTTATTTTTTGTGGCTTAGTCTAAAAAAAACCTCCAAACCCACTTCCCAAACATTAAGGGTTCGTTTGGTTTGCATTTCTGAAAAAATTTTGGGAAATTTTCTCTACAAATAAGTTTTTAAAAATAATCAAACCAAACAAATTTTCTCAAAAAAATTTCTCAAAACTTGTAAACCAAACAAGTTTTCCAAACAAATCTCTCTCACACACACATCAAATCAATCACTTTTTCCAAAACCCTCTCTCAAAATAATTTTCCTAAATATCTTTTAAAAAAAACCAAACCAAACAACTTTTCGTACTTTTTATCTCTAAAACACATCTCTCAAACACAAACCAAACATACCCTAACTCTTCCCAAACAAGTCTTAAGTATCTAATCCCTAATCTCATGAGTAGAAAATTCTTAAATGGAACATAAAATTCCAAATATGCATATTTGACAAGCTTGATAATATTCTTTTTTTCGATTCAACAAGCTAGATAATACTGGTCACTTCTTCAATAGCATTAATTATTTTACATAATGCACTTTGTTGTGATTGATCAAAAGATTATAGGACAAATTATACTAGTAGTTATTGTATTTTGCTTTTTATGTCATTTTAGTTTATGCACTTTCAATTATTTTAATTTTGACATTTAATTTTAGATTTTGTATTAATTTGATTCAATTAATAATGTCATTAGTATTTTGACGAACAATGATCACTGAATTAGTTGAGATTAACTCACTGAGTTAAGGGGTTGTTTGGAGTGTCCTAAACAAGTGCATTTTTTATTTTTTTGGACTAAAAAGTTGAAGAAAAAAAATATAGATGTTTGGGTTAACTTTTTGACTTTTTATGAAAAAATGTGTATTAAAAAATTGAATAAATAAGTGTGTAGCAGAAGATAGTGCAGTAGGCCGTACGGATTGGCAGTGCAGTCCCTTGGGTGAATACATGGAAAAGATTGCCTTCTTTTTGGGTTTTGATTGGACGGTGTTGTTCGGTCTATGGGGCCTACCACGGGTCCCCTTTTTGTAATCGGAACCGTTCAATGTGTAGAACTCGTCGAGTACTATATGTTTGTAAAAAATCACGTTGATTGGATATCGATAGCTATATGATTGTATTAGTTTTTTTTGTCAACTGTTAACTATAATTTCATCAAATTTTTATACAAAACTGATTTGATCATGTAGTTAACGATATTCGATAGACGTGATTTTTTTAAAAATATAGTACTAGATGAGTTTTACATATTGAACGGTTTAGATTATCAAAACGGGACCCATAGTGGGCCCCCACGGGACCAACTTTACTATCCAACTTAGTGAATGTACGCATGTGATTTTTTTTTTCTTGGCAAAAAAGTTGATTTGTATTTTAATATTTGTATATTAATTTTTTTATATTTTTATTTTTTGTGAATAGTGATAACTTTGTAACTTTTTGATTTTTTTTTAAACTTGCCAAACCTGCCCTAAGTTTATCATTTTACCCTTAAAAATATGATACATGCCACTTATATGTATATTTTTCGTAAAAAATGCGTTATTATAAATTTGACCAAATTGAAACAAAGTCATAAATTTAGAATTAAAATCAAGCTCATTAGAATTATAGGGATCACAATGACAAAATAGTTAAAATACAGAGACTACCATTATAATTTGTCAAAAATTATATGCAAAACATATAATTTTAGAAGAAAGTATGATAGTCTAAATTGAACATAAAAAGGCTCCCTAGAGATTTCAAAACTTATTTTTTGAATTTTTTAAAAAGAATTAGAAAAAATGATATTTTAAAGTTATAAAAAATTATTTTTGTTCCAAAAAGAAAAAATATACGAAAATAACGAGTAAATTTACTTTTTAATTTTTTTGAACAAATTAATTTTTGATTTTTTTTTTGGGGGAAAAAAATAGAGTGCGAAAACTCAATCAAATAAATGAGATCATTTATATATGTGTCTTGATCATTAATATAATTCATTAAATACCCACCAACAGTACTTTCTTAAACCAAAATTTGAAAAATTAAATTCAATTATAATATTGCCCTCCAAATTACAACAAAATCTTGATTTGGATTCTCTATTTTATGATCATCAAATATGTTTGGTTTTGGCTTTTTGGCTAAAAAAAGCACAAAAAAAACAAAATTGACTACATAAGTCAATAAGATAAAATGTCACATCCAAATCATAATCATTACACTTTTTCTCTCATAAAATTTAAAAAAGTCAAAAAATAAAACCATACGAGACTAAAAAAATCAAACTAAAATAATCAAAAAATAAACAAATTATTTTAGCTCTTTCCAAACGAAGACTTATCACTTGGACTTTTCAAAACAGTTTTATACATTTTTAATTCATATATTTTTATGTTTAGTAAGTTGTTTTAATATTTTATATATTTTTTAAATTCATTTAACCTAAACACACTTTTGTACAATTTTTTTAAAATATTCATTACAAAAAAAAAATACAAATTAAAAATTTAAAAATTTATTTTAAAAAACCCATACAGTGATTGTCCAATCAAATAATTTATTTCCCACTTTTGCAATAAAATGTTAATAATAAAAATTGTTTTGAAAAAATAGTTAAAAATTGACTTTTTAAATTTTTAATTTTTTTTTAAAAAAATATAAAAAATATGTGATAAATAATATAACTTAAAATAAATTAAAAATTAAAAAATTAACTACTAACTCACTTCCCAAAATAAACTAAAACTCAACATTTGAGAGTTGTCCCCACCTCCATAATCTCCAAATTTATTACAAAATTTAATGTCATAATCTGATACCCAGATTTACATAATCTACAAATCATTAAATCCATCATTTCCAAAAATAAAAAAAGAGACCCACCAAATTACCAAAAAGCCCTGAAACTGTCCACGTGTCGTACAGACACAAGACTGAAGAGCGAGTGAAAAAAAAACTCACATTCTGATGAGGCCTCTACCTATTCAATCAGTTACGATTCGTGTCAAACATGTTTCATCACCGAGCGAGCCTTTTAACTCTTTCTCTCTTTTTTTTCCCCTTGAAAACCGTTTCATGACAACACACCGATTCCCTCTCTTTCTCTCTCTAAATCTTCTTCTTCTTTTTTTCCCCTCTCTCTCTCTAAAACCATTACCGTCAAGCACATTATCTGTACCTACACAAATTTGCAATCTTCTCTTCGATTCTATGCCAATTTTGATTACTGCTTCTCTGCTTGCTTCACCACCGGGTACGATCTTCTTCCAGATTTCTCTGTTCAATTTTTCCTGTTTTATTTGTATTTTGTTGTGTGTATATATGGCGGCATTGGCGCTGGACCTCTGTATTAGGGTTTTTGATTGTTCTAGGGTTTTTGTTTGCGCGCTTTCTTTTTTCTTCTTCTTTTTGTATGTGTGTGTGTCGACTTGAAGTTGGAGACTCCTGTGGTGTGGTGAATTTATGTATGTATGTGTATATGTGACTGCATTCGCCTGTTGACATTGAAAATTTTAGGGTTTTGCTGGGTTTGATTGATTGGTTTTTTTTTTTTTTTGATGTTATAGCTCTTTTTCTGATCAGCAACATTGTGCCTATTGTCTTTCATTATTGCTAAAAAGAACTCTCTCCATCTCTATCTCAATCTTATAATATCTAAGAACCATTGATATATGGGTAATTGTATTTGCACACTACAAAAAAAATGTCAGTACACATCATTTACACAGTTTGGATATAAACTTTTAAACAAAAGTCAAAATTTCAGACATTAACTTCTGAACAAAAAACATTTCCGACATAAACAGTTCAATGAAATGTATATCTGAGAAAATGGTTTTTATTCGGAAGTTAATGTTTAAACATTTGACTTTTGTTTAAAAGTTTATATTGGAATGGTATAAATGGTGTGTACTGAGATTTTATGAGTTGTGTGAATAGAATTTCCCTATATATAATTGTTTTGCTTTGTCTTTCCTTTTTTACCCCTCTAACAAAAACTATTGCTGTCTGCCTCTCTCTGCAGCTGGTTGTATAATTCCCAAACAAGGCAACCCTCTATCAAGTAACAATTCCATATCACAATTGTTATGTTATTTGAGAAACTCCATCGGATTTGCAGGTGCTTGTTTCTGCCACTAAGGTCCGGTCTACAGTAATCATATATATATATATATACTAGTTAGTTTTCTACCAAACATATATATTTCAGTCTGTAATTTGTGGTTATATATTCAAGTTTCGTATACACCTTATATAATTGATGCTTAGTTCTTGATTACTAGTATGAAAATCGTTTTGGCTTTTCATTTGCTGTGCTTGTGTGATCAGTTGTATTGTATGTAATATGTTCCGTCTAAAGTGCTAAATAAAATGGGTCATCTATTTTAAGAATTCAAAATAACAAATCCTATACAACACGACAGCGTGCCGAAATTCCTTCATGATAGTTTCAGCAATTTCTCACTGTGTTGCGCAAGTAAGGGTAGGAATGCACCGTCAGTCAGCAGTTTAACGGAGAGGACATAGCACCTACATTACAGAGTTTTGTACATATTTCACACACACACAAACACATACAAGCAGGGAGAGAGGGCTTAAGGGTAGAGAATGTTAAATGCAATAGTGGAAAAAGATAGCCCCTTTCCTTCCCATTGTTGCTTCATTTTTCCCATGTTTTCTCTATGCATTTCTATTTCTTAATCTCCATCTTGTTCTTGAAACTACTCTTTATTGTTGGTAGTCATTCTTGAAAAACTTGATCACAGATAGAAATTACTCGTATTATTTTGATGGACTATTTGTTATCAATAGTTGGAATGCTGGATGTGTAGGATCAAGATTTGAGTGCAATTGGCTGTTATTGGAATTTTCAAATGCTTATTTTGGTATTGTTGCGTGCAACATTATATTTTCGTACCCGTTGGCTTTGTAATGTTACAGTTGTTGTTTTCCTTGTGTATCTACCTGATGGCAATTAGAATATATATATTAAGGAATAAATTGGCCCAATACAATATTGTGATTAGCAATTAGAATATATATTTTTTAAACTTTGAACTTTTTTTTTAAATTTGTTTTGTTTTTTGTGTTCTTATTAAGTTTGAATTGAATTGGTAGTTACGATTTGTAGTTGATAGTTGAGGTTTTGCTTCTAAGTTCTTGTCATTCTTGGATTTTTTGCTCGTCATTCAGTGGGATTTAATCTGGGTGTACTTTTTTTTTTGGGGCATGTTTTTAATGATTAAATGTAACCTTTATATATATATTATCTTCTTCTGCTTAGTTATCATTTCTGTTGTGTAATCTCTTGTTTAACAATTTTGGTGTTTGTGATTAAAAATATGTTGGTTTTTAGTAGTTCAGCACATTAAAATTCATAGAAATATAGATTTATATTCCTTATCTTATATAAATGCATCTGCTTTTCCTAATTTCCAGAACAAGTGCTCTGCTTCCTTATGGCATGAGCCTTTGGATTGCTCTAAGTGCCTCTGGCAATTGAGGGTCCTACCCAGTGTTGCTGTCACTGATCAAACGTTGATATGCTCATTGAAATATTACCTGTAGTAGCAAGTGCGAGCAGTTTCAAGGGAGGATCATCCAACATGGATCCTAACTGTGCTCTTGAAGAATTATCGGTATCTCTAAGATCATGTGAGCCTTTTTCTGATACTGATAACGAGCCTTGTAAGAGCTTGGTTGCGCCATGTATCTCGGGTACTGAGGTTCTTGTTGGTGCTCTTAAGTTTTTCAGCATAGTTGAGTCTTCTGAACATAGAGATGACAAAGGAAAGGATAAGGTTAAATTTGACGATGCTTTTGAAATAAAATGTCCTGACACTATATGTTCATCTCCTCCAAGGAGAAGTTCACAGAGGACTAAATTGAACGAGAAGACTCAAACAAGAAAAGGTGGAAGAAAATGTGGCAGGACAGTTATGAGAAAACCCTTGCTAGATTCAGTTCCATTCGGGGTGGCTAGAAAAAGAAGAAATTTTTGCAAACCAGCTCGTTCTTCTGTTTGGGGATCATTGAGCTATATATCACAATTTTTTGAGCAGAATACTGGTGTTGATGTCAATCAAAACGAACATACAAAATCACGAAACGCTAGGGGTGTTCAAGGAATTGGGAAGCATAGTAAGAATCAGGTGGGTGCTTCACAGAGGTCAAAGAGAAAAAAAATTGCTACTTCTGGTCGCATTCGGTTGAAGGTTACACTACGGAAAGAAGTGGGTCAAAGTTTCCTACCAAACATGGTTTCTATTACTGGCAATGGTCTTGGAAACGACTGGGGAACTAATTCAGATGTCCCTAAATTAACTGATGGTAGT
Source organism: Camellia sinensis (assembly GCF_055761805.1). Lineage (NCBI taxonomy): Eukaryota > Viridiplantae > Streptophyta > Magnoliopsida > Ericales > Theaceae > Camellia > Camellia sinensis. The sequence continues at coordinate 151,818,953 of NC_138963.1, forward strand.
GAAAATAAGTTGAAGGAAGAGGGTCCTAGGATTAATGGTTTTCAATGTTGCAATGGGGATTTGGAGAAGGCAGTATCAAACACTTCCAATGTGTGCCTTGCAAACAAGGACTTGGAGAGCCCTGTGATCTATGAAAACTCAGACGGAATCACTGCAGATAATCATCAAAGACTTCCTTCCGAGATAGAGGTTGAAGGATTGGGAGTTGCATTTGATAACAGGTACATAGATTCAGGAACTTCACCGGATTCTGAAGTCATCAACCTGATTATGGAAACCCAAGTTAATGGAAAAGTTCAAGAAGATTTGAAAGATGCCCTGATATCCTCCCAAGCTTGTTGTGTTGCTCCTGAAGATTTTACAAGTTTGGATCTGTCACAGATGAGAAATAAGAAAGGAAAGAAAAAGGATAAGCTTTTTCATGCAGGTAATTTGAGTGTTGGTGATAGGTTACCTAGTCAGGAAATCCTAAACAAAGCAAGTGTATTGGAGAAATGGGGACAAGGAGAGAAAATGGGAGATGGCTCTTACTCTAGTGAGGCTTCTATTTCAACTGCCACAGCAAATGTGTCTGGCAACACATCAAGTAGTGAGGGAGTTTCGAGAGAACCATTGCCTTCATCAAGAATTACTGACTTCGGAGTCTCATGTGAGAATTTGAAAGCTGAAAGTGGAACAGAAGAAGATATATGCTTCAGGCTTGGTGTAGGGCTCGAGTCACCAGAATCACATATTTCTGAGAACTTACTTCCTAATAGTAAAGCTAAGGGGTGGAAGCATTTCAAGAGTTCAAAACCGAGAGGAATGAGCAAAAGTGGGTCAGAAGTCTCTGATTCACCAAGGAGCCAAAGTGGAAATGCTTGTGGACAGAAGGGAAACCCAGTGAAGTCAGTTAGTAGGAAGAAAGTGAAAGACAAGGGTGCTTCCAATGAGGTTGTTTCCAAAGTTGAGAATCACCAAGAAACAGGTACAAAAAGTTTGCGATTTTCAAGTATGTGCTCTGACATATTATACACACACTGCATAAACTTTTAGTAATCAACTCCTTTCTTACATCTTTTGTCCAAACTTCTTTTCCCCAAGTGATGCACTTTTAAGTTAGACAAAAAGGAGTTTGCTTTCGATTTTACGGAGTCTTGTTGATTGTTGATTTGACATGCTTTAATGTTTTAGCAGGAGATTCCTACTGCTCCGAGATTTTGCATACTCTCAATGCTTTTGTTGCTCTACTTAAAAAGGAAAAAAAATGTTTTGTAGGAGATCACTCATTGGATAATCCTGGAAAACCTAAGGCTTGCGATGTATAAACTTTTAGTAATCAACTCCTTTCTTATGTCTTTTGTCCAAACTTTTCCTTTTCCCCAAGTGATGCACTTTTAAGTTAGACAAAAAGGAGTTTGTTTTTGATTTTATTGAGTCTTGTTGATTGTTGATTTGACATGCTTTAATGTTTTAGCAGGAGATTCCTACTGCTCTGAGATTTTGCATACCCTCAATGCTTTTGTTTCTTAACTTCAAAAGGAAAAAAAAATGTTTTGTAGGAGATCACTCATTGGATAATCCTGGAAAACCTAAGACTCGTGATGAAATTATAACCAAGGACATATTCAACTTGAGCATGGTGCCTAGAGATGCAGGCAAGCAAGGTCTAATGCCAAGGAGTGCTTGGGTGTGTTGCGATGATTGCTTGAAGTGGAGGCGTATACTAGCTAATCTTGCAGATTCCATTGAAGAAACAAACTGCCGATGGTATGCTATACCATGCTTATCTCAATTCCACATTGCAAACGTGCTATTAATTTGGAGGCCATTATATATATTATCTGGGGTTAGGTTTCTTGCCAATTTGCACTTGTTGGCTAATGTTTTATAAGTTTCTATAAAATTCAAGAGTAGGAAACTTTTCTCTTGTTTTCACAATCTCGTGAACAGAGCCTCATTACGTTAGCTGCATCTGCCCTTACCATACCTGGACCAGGATATGCCACCATGTTTTATAGGGTCTGCTAAGAATACTGTGAACATTTTTAAAATTATAAAGTTGGTTTTATAATTTATAGCCAAGGTGATTTGAGAAATCTTTCCTCTCTGTACCCAACCTCTGCCCCCTTTCAAACTACCCAAGACCTCCCCTCTAAAGAGTTACCTCATTTTGTACAAACTACAAAGTCACTATACTTCGAACTCGTACAGTGACATCGATCTCTGCAATTCTCTTCCTCCTACTACCACCACACCACCTTTCTCTCTGCATTCAACACAAAATCAAAGGTCCTCCCAACCTGCTACACAATCTTCCTCAAACCTTCAAATGTTCCATCCCCTCATACCTTGAAGGATCACTTTTTGCTTGGGAAGTGTAGATAGGTAGTAATTTAATAAAGGGAATCAGTTTTCTTAGACATTAGTGAAACAATGGCAATCAGTTTTCTTAGACATTGGTGAAACAATGTCAAAACTACTGAATCTGAAACTGATCTGAGAATATTAATTTACTGTATGATGGCTTTTGGGACAAAAACAAACCTGCTCTACAACAATCTGTTGATAGAGATTTTGGCAATAAAGATGGAGAGTGCGGCTATTTGGTGGGAGTTGCAATTGATATGTTTAATTCAAGTGAAGTTTGCTTTGTAAAAAACAGCTACCAAGCATGCCATTCATCTGTTTGGTCCAAGAGAAATTTGATTTGGAGAAAACTAACTTTTATGCATATAACAGTAGGCCTCATTTTTGCATAAATCGAGTGTAGTAGGCGAGTTTTGGTGGGATGATGTACAAACATGGAGCAAATTCATCCAGGCACGATGATATCCGATAAAAGTGTGTTCATTGCTTTTGGAACTTCGAATGATTATAATTATTTATGGGTTAAATTCATTTTACCCCATGTAGTTTGGGATTGGAGCACTTTACCCCCTATGTGTCAAATATAGCCAGAAATCCCCCATGTGGTTTTGGACTAAAGGGTTACCATTAGTTTTTCCACCCAAACTAACCGAAGGTGTATTACACACACTATTTTTTAGAGTGGGTTTTGTTTTTTGAAAAATTAGAATGAAATTAATACAACAAAAGGACAATTTTACCCCCATTTCCTCTAAACCTAAATTAGATTAATATGTTAATTAAAATAAAATAAAATATAATTAAGAATTGATCTAAATTATAAAATATAATTAAGAATTTATTTAAAATATAATTAAATAAAATATAAAATAAACAGTAAATAATAATTGATCTAAAATGTAATTAAATTCAAATTAGATTAACATGTTAGAAATTATAATAAATAATTAGGAATTTAGGATTAATTGTGATCTAAAATATAATTAAATTCAAATTAGATTAAAAAGTTAGTAATTACAATAAATAGTGAAATATTTTGGATTAATTGTGATCCAAAATATAATTAAATTAAAATTAGAATAAAAATTTAAGAACTACAATAAATAATTAAGAATTTATAATTTATTGTGATTTAGTTGAATTAATACTAGACATTATAAATTATGTGTATGATACATGAGAGAGAAAGAAAATAACAAAAAATATAGGGTTTGAAGGTATTATAATCGTTTCACAACTATAGTTAACAATGTTAACAGTTTCATTTTAGCCCAAAACCACATGGGGGGTATATGGCTATTTTTAAAAGACAGGGGGGTAAAGTGCTATCAAGTTATACTACATGAAGGTAAAATGGATTTTGCCCTTTATTTATTTATTTTCTTTTAGGATCATTAATTTGGAGAGAGTTTTCATATTAGAGGGTTCATTGCTTTTGGAACATCATCTCATCACGCTCACCCAACAAAACCACTCTAATAGGAGAACTACCTATGAAGCACGGGTGCGAGTATGAATATGTCAATACGGTAAGATCCAAAAAAAATAGGGTACGTGTACGGGTACGGTTTGGTATGTTTGTAAAAAAATATTTACTTTTAATTTAGAATAATGCAAAAATTAATTAAATGGCTTAATTTGTTAAGATCCAACTTACAATTAATATTTAATGCCAAAAGTAAAGGTATAAACCAAAATTAAATGTCATTATATTAAATAACTTACAAATCATAGCTTAATTTTAAAATCATGTTAAGCATAAAACTAAAAATAAAAAAGAAGTTTAGTGAAATGAATTTTATCTCTATAGTAGAAGAAAATATTGTTTCGACTGAGATACGGTGCAACTTGGGTATATACTAGGTACGTCTGAGTACGTCAAAAATTAAGAAAAAAAAATTTGGATAGGTGTTTCGTGTACTTGATACGTATGCAAAAATATCATATGCCAGTAAGTACTCGGTATGGGTACGACATGTTTGTCGAAGTACCCATGCTTCATAGAGAACTACCATCCATGTCCAAAGAAGCCCTCAAAGAATTCACCACAATATCTGAAATAGATGAAATCTGAAATATTGAAGTTTGAATATATTTTGCCAAGAGAGGGGGGTGAATAGGCCAAACACTAAAAATTAAGTAGGTGTTTGGCATGCACTAAAAAAGTGCACTTATTTGGGTTACATCAATCAACATCTATCAGCATCTCCTCTCTACTTTTCTATTCACTTTCTCTACTTTTTTACACATTTTTTTTTTTGTTATATAAAAAGTCAAAAAGTGCACTTATTTAGAGCATTCCAAAACCAATTAACAATTCCAATTCAAATAAAGGGTGAAAAAAAGAAAAAAAATCACAGAATAATATAAAGCAGAAAATACAATCTTAGCCTTGATCTTCGTACTAGGATGACTCTAGGAAAACTACGATCCCAACACCCCAAATAATCTACTATACAAATCAAAAGTTCATAGGACACAAATGAAAGGAATTACAACCATATTCAAGTTCACCTAACTCTAAATCCTCACCATGCGCCATGAACTCGGCCTGACTTGCTCAGCCTCCTTTGATTGCTAGATCACCACAAAGCTCCTCGCCTCGAGCTTCATACTTCGACAATTTCATTTACCTAACCATCCACTGGTGTCAAGATGAAGCAATGAATAGTATGTGAAGGTTTTTGTTTAGAACATAAGAGAATTGTCATAAGATGCAAATATTAAGACCGCTCAAAAGCTCTCAAGATTTTTTAAGAGGAATTGAAATGTGAGGCTTAAACCCTAAAAACGTATTAGGGTCCTTTATATAAAAGAATGGGGATTACAAACTTAAATAAAGTCAAATTAGGCTTAATCTTGTTAGGGTGATCGATCCCCAAACAATCCCTTAGCGATCCCTACACTTACCAGTAAAACCATGTTTTGCGAGCATTTAGCGATCAATCCCTCTTACTGGCGATTGATCCCTTGGTGATCAATCCCTTCAAGTGGTCATCAATCCCTCCGATGTGTGTTAGAGATTGATCCCTTTAAGTGGCGATCTATCCCTCCAAATGGGGTTTGACCGCTCAGCAATCCGTTGATATGGTTTGATCCCCAATCAATCTCTTATCAATTCCTTGGTAATCCCTTAGTTTTGGAAAAGGTGCAAATTTGCCAAATTTTGGTAGAAAAGCATCCTAATAGGTGCACTTACGAAAACACTATTGTCTAAAGAAATTCATCTGGATGCAATGCACAATACTTGAGTGGGTAAAGGAGTGATGCTTTCAACTGCTGATCTGATTCTTTAACATGAACACTCTCAACACTCTTCCTAATCTACCAAGGCCTATTACAACGTATTCCAAGAGCAAGTTTTGTCAAATGGAAATTGCCAAAACTATATATTCAAGATTATATTTCAAAATCCACCTCTCCAACATCCATAGAAGCTAGTATGGTTCTTGTGCCATTAGAGCATCTCCAATGTAGAATAGTTAAAATGGCTTGCTATTGCTAAATTTTGACACTCCAACAATGTCAAAATATCAAATTTTAACAATCTTGCTCCAATGCAAAAATGCTATTTTTTAACATAACTACTTTTCCCTCAACATTAACTTTTTTCCACCAACCAATTTTAAATCCATACACCATCTTTCCAATACTTTAAATCCCATCAATACAAAATAAATAAATAAATAAAACAAATAATAAAAAAAAAAAGCGTATAAGAAAGCACCACATATCACTCATTTTATCCCAGCCACTCATTTTATTTCAATCTAGAGACAAATCCCCACCAACCCCCAATCTGGTTCTACTAACTCAATCTAGGCATGTCCCTCGCCCTCTTACAATCTCATTTCCCAGTCTCACTCCTTTCCGAATCTTCAATCTTACTGTTTCCTCTCATGGGTGTTTTTGGTTGAAAAGAACAGAAGAGAAAGGAGGAGACTCACTACTGCCAACATTGTAAATCTAAGAGGACTCGGTCACACCCACCAAAATTGTTGTTCTCAACCACACCTAGTCTCACCCAACCATTGTCGTTCTCTGTTTTTTCTTTTAGTTTTTAGTTTTTTTTTTATGTATACTTATGGATCTATATTATTTTTCTATGCATATATATGAACAAAGTCTCGTATGTATGCATCATATAATATATATATATATATATTTAGAATAGAGATTTGTGTGTATGCATTTATTTGGATTATGTATGTTTGTTTGTTGGTGTTTTTCCTGGGATGTTCATGAATGGAAGGGTAAAGAGCTTGAAACAGTTAGTTGTGATGAGTTGGTAAATTTGGCAATCTGCTAAATCTTGTGCCAAATTTGGCACAAATTATAGCACTGTCAAATTTTGACAGGTCAAATAGCAGATGCATTGGAGCACCAACTTCTGTTCAAGTTGCTAAATTAGAACTGTAGCACAGGGTTTAGCAGCTGCATTGCAGCAGCTCTCAGTCAAAGTTTTCCCCTTCTGCATTTCTTCTTCAATAGCCACCAGACTAGAAGACGATGGAGAAGAAGGCTTGGACTTAGGTTGTTGGTCTTTCTGAAGTATCTGCCTATAAGATAACCTAGGCCATAAATTGGACCTCTTCAAAAATCCCTTAACGGACTCGACAGTCTTGTAAAAGCTATGCAAGATTGAGTTTTTAAAGTAAAAATGAACAATATAAAGCTATGAAACTTTCTATCATTACAAGTTGAAGTGGACTGAGATGGAGAAGAGATCTCTTCTCTGATGCCATGATGGAGAACCACGAGCAAGTAGATCTTGTAAGAAAAAGTACAAACGATGGTCAAAATATCTACTAAAATTGTATATTTTTCGTGGATATATACTCTTGAAATTGTGCTATTCTTTTACAAACAATAAAAACAAAAATCATAGCATTGTAAGTTTCAATTTTGGAAAATTGTCATTATGCATTTTTGGACCCTAGAGAGAGACAATATTATTACTATTGATCACTCATTAAGTTTTCTGATCTGTCCTTCCATTCTTGAATGAGAGTGAGAAAATGGGATTTAGAGAGAAAGAGAAAGTGACATAGAGGGTTTGGTTTGGTTTGGGGGAAATGAGGGAGGAGAGGTGGGGAGAATAGCTTGTGAGAAAGAAAAAAAAAATAGTAAGAAGAGACCGAATAGAGACACATGTTGAGATTAGTGTTATTAAAGGCTGCCTAGGCATGCGCCTAGGCCCAAGGCTCATCCAGGCGCTATTAGTGTGCTTTGCAACATCTTAGGCCAGGCTATATAAAACAGCCCCAAAAAGGCTCGTGAAGCGTGCGCTTTGGGCTTAGGCTCAATGCACATGACTTTTGCGCTTCTTTTAAAATGTTTATTAATTAGTACCCTTGATTTCACTTAATCTTTTTTTTTTTTTTGGGTTTTTACATGGTGCTACAATTAAACCCTTAAACATACATTGTAGGTTGCAACCTAATACTTTTTTAGCCCTAATTATACAAAGATGTTGGTTGGATAGGGCTTTCTCTTCGACCAGACCAACAGTTTTCTTCATTCTTCTTCTCCATTATCTACTTCTTCTCCTTCTCCTTCTCTATGCTTATCTTATATGACATTTCAATTTCATCGCTATTTTCAAATGTTTATGATTTATGAGTTATATGATTGTGTTTATGTGCAAGCTTGAATTATTTTTCTATGATAAAATATTGGTGTTAGTTGGTATTTTTGTTTTAAAATTCTTGAATAAACCATGGTGCACTTGTGGGAAACTTTTTGATGAGGGCCTGTGCACCCTTGGGGATTAGTTGGGTTTTGATTTGGACACCCTAGTGCGAATAAAAAAATAAAATAAAAATAATATTACATTTTACTTATGTTGAACTTTGAATTATTTTCTTATATTAAATTATCTATATTTTATTGTCAACATGAGCCTTGCTTCAACGAAGTCCTTGCGCCTAGTCCCTAGGAAACCTTGGTGCTTTAGAGCATCTATCAGCTTTAATAACACTAGTTGAAATGATTTTATAACTTTGTTAGGGACAAAACTGTCCAAATGAATGTTCGACAAAACCAAGCACACAAAAATAGTAACATCCTCTAGCCTTTTTTTATATATAGTTGAAATTATATCAAAATTGTGATAAAATTAAGGCTTTGTGGCATAGTTGGGCAATGTGATTATATTCTATTGTACTTTTAAGGTGACTAATTGTGTTACATGTGATGTGATTTATATCAAAGGACCTGCATGGACAACATAGATAAAGGCTTTGCTGACTGCTCGATACCTCAGGAGAAGTCAAATGCAGAAATTAATGCAGAGTTGGAAATATCAGATGAGGAAGATGCTTGTGATGCCTTATATTCCAAGAGACTGGAACCAAAACATTCAACAGGTATATGATTTTTGCTACTGATAGCATATTATGAATATTACATCCTTGCTGTGGAGGTTTGATACAAGTTAATGTGCCTTGCAGTTCAAGAACAGTCCCCTTGGATGCTCATCAAGTCGAATTTGTTTCTGCATCGTAGCCGTAAAAGTCAAACCATTGATGAGGTTAATACCTAACAGAGTTTACATTTTCACTTTTAACTCATCATTATGATTGAATTTTTTTTGGCTGCATTACGTGTTATCCCTGGTGGGAAGAGCATAACTTTTGTATTACAAAGCCGATGGAGGTGCATGAAAGGTTGATTTTGGTGGTTGTGGATATGATTGAAAAATGGTTATTTGCTTAGAGATGTCTGGAAATGTGTCAACCATTTCTTTGGTGTGGTGGAAGGTGGGGGAAATTGTAATCTCACTGGGGGAATATGTGAAGCTAACATAATGCAGAAATGGTGATAATGCGAATTGCTCGCTTCTTCTGGTGAAATACTATTTGACAATAGTATAATTTAGAGAAATATCAATTCAGTTTTGATCCTACAGATCAAGTCAAAATTTTCCATGTGGGAAATATGATTTAAATTGGAAATAATTAGGGTCTTAAGAGGTTTGACATCTTGATGTCATTCTATAATTAATTACAGTTCAATTCTTTGGCTAATAAATTTGCTTGTAAAAATAAGGAAAAAAGAAAATCTCTATGTGACTGTCAATCCGTGTCTCTTTCCCAAGAATACCAACATTTTTTCTTGTTGGGTTGTCCAAGTTTTGGTTGATTTTGTCGATTATTTGTTTGCATGTTTATGGCCCAGCAAGTATGTCTATAATCAATTTTAATTTTGTGTCATTTTCTTTTTGTGGAAAATGATCATGCGAGTTAGGGACTTTGAAGGCATCCTCTGTTGGGACAAAGTGGCTATACTGGTATCTATTGTGCTCTTTTGATATTACCTTTCACACTCAGCTAAGAAGATCAAAACTTCTTAGAAGGTGGCATACACTTCAAACACCGTTGCTTGTCAGACACTTCTCAATACATGTCGGAACATGTCCAAGTGTGTCATTATCTTTATTTTTTTTTGGAGACTGGGACACACTTTGGATGCTTTGGACACAAATGTCTTTCACTTAAACACACATGAAATACATTGTAAATATAAATAAAATAACTTGGAATCTAATGATAAAAGAAAAACAATATAGGTTTGTACATATTAATTTCTCCTTTACACTTTAGAAATTAGTGTTATATTGTATTTTTCTATTATCTTTGAATAAATATTCATATATGTTACGTGCAATAAATATATAAACCTATGTATTTTGCATGTGTCCCCCACGGATCGTATCTTGCATTTTTGAAAATTATCGTTATGGTACATTTGTGTCATGGCTGTCTTGCATCACATGTCCATATCCATGCTTATTATATAAAGGATCATAGTTTTGGTGTCTCTCCTCTTTTTTCTCTTTTCTTCCTCCCCACAGTTATATTGAACCATGTATGGCCTATTTTATTTTAAGAACATTTTAGTAGTTGGGACAATTGCACTCTCCTCTTGGAAGGAGATATGGGTTTAAAAGCTCCAACCAAGGTTGCTTTTGGCACATGGAAAAATTATTACTTTATTTCATTTGGTGTAGGCATATCATTGTGAATCAGTGTTGTATTTGCAAGGAAGATGCTGGAATTGGTAAAACATTGTCATAGCTATTGTAGTGTGGCATGGGAGTTGCAGACTATTATCTTGATGTTCTATGGTATTTCTGGGGTCTTTCTAGACGTGGCTGAGCTCTTGCATTGTTGGAATGGGGTGTGGGTTGGTAGGAGAAAAAGTGGCTCTTGTATGCTTGATGTGGTTGATTTGGAGTGCATGTAACCACTGCTTGTTTGATGTGGTGGAGGAGCCTTTCTATATATTGAAGAGTTCTTTTTGAAACTTTTGTATTGCTGGGTGTCGTTGTGGTCTTCATCAACATTTTTTTTGGATTTTATAGGTAATTTTGATCCATGAGTTGATGTATAGCTACTAGCAGACCAATGGGGGGGTTAGGGGGGAGGGGGTTGTGGCTCTTGCTAAGGTCCCAAAAATTGCATTAATTTGTAGTGTTTCAGTTTTCTGGTCTGTATATTGCGTAGGGTACCCCGCAAAACACTTTCAAGTCTCACCACAATATCAAATCAAAAAGGGTAATGAAATTAGTGATGTTTAGTTATGATCTATAGTTGTGGTTGATTATGACCAATAGTGGTTTTATGTTATGAACTTAGCAGTGTTTGACTATGACATATAGTGGTGTTGATTATGAACCAAATGAACGGCTTAGATTATTTATTTTTCTTATATAAATCTAAAGGCAAGAAATGGAGATGCTTATGCTATTCACTTCTTTAGGGGTGTGTATAGTAGTGGTTTCTTAGACTTTTATACCTTTAGGCCCTAACTAACATCATATATTGTACAATATGAAAAAAGCTTCTATATAATCCTATTTTCTTGTTTTTTGTTTTGTGCATGTCTATCTTAATATTGATTGAGAATTTTATTTGTGAATTTAATGATATTTTTAAATTTTTATGCTTATAAAAGTGTATCTTTTAGTTTATTTATTTATTTATTTTTGAACAGATATCTTTTAGGTTAACTTATGTACAATACTTTTGTTATTAATGAAATAATTAGAACTTTGTTCCCAATTTTGAATGCATACAGTTTGGCCACTCTTAGCCTTTTCCTTGTTTATGGTTTGGTAAACTTTCTTTACTTCTGCTCCAACCATATATGTACTTTACTGTTAAGTATTTTGCTATATGTCTTGGTATCTAATCCAACGCCTTTTATATTGATACATATGCAATTTCATTTTCACATTTTTTCACATAGCCTTTTCCCTTTTGAAAATTTTGACCTGTACTTTTAAATATTCGTACCACAGGCAATAGTGTCTAAAATATAAAGGCAAGTAGCATTTTTATTTTAATATTTAAAACTAAGTAACCATTAAATTTCATTTGAATGATTATGAGAACTTAAGTGTATAAATTTCTAGCCCCACACTGTCAAGATTTATAGCTATATATGTTTTTGTGTGAGTGTATAATTGTTAGTTTGGATGCTGAACATTCTTTCTCTTTCTCTCTTTCTGTTTGTCTGTCTGTATGAACTAAGATGTTGATAATGATATTGTTTACAAGTTGATGCATTTGACCTTTCGACTAATGAAACTGCTGTGGTTTTGTCAATAACTTTTTTTGTTTCTTGTTATGTTTTGATTTTCTCCTACCAGATAATGGTTTGCCACTGCAAACCACGTCCAGATGGCAGGATGATGGGTTGTGGTGATGGATGCTTGAATCGAATGCTTAATATTGAATGTGTTAAAGGGACTTGCCCATGTGGGCAACGTTGTTCAAATCAACAGGTTGGTTGTTTTACTAGATTGGTCATTGTTTTGTTGTTGTAAGTGAAGGGTATCACTTTCTTGTGATTATCTGGTTGCAGTTTCAGAAACACAAGTATGCCAAATTGAGGTGGTTCCGATGTGGAATGAAGGGTTATGGGCTCCAGTTACTTGAAGATATCTCCGAAGGACAGTTTCTTATTGAATATGTTGGGGAGGTAACTTTTGGCACTTTGTCTTCAAAAATGTGTGTGCCTCTAAATGTGATGATATTAATGAGAAAAATAAAAGATGGACTTTTTCAGACAAGAAGGAATTTTGTAAGCAATGCAACTTAATCATTAGCCTGAACTTTTAATGTGGTTGTTTGCATCTACTGAGCTGGACCTAAACCCATGTTCATGCTTTTGTTTTTATGTTCAAATTTATTATTATTATTTTAAAGTCCAATCATTTTAAAATTATACTGTCGTCTACACACATATATACATGTATCATTTTAAATGTATCTATGTTTAAAACAATGGTTGTTCTAGGTGCTGGATATGCAAGCATATGAGGCACGACAAAGAGAGTATGCTGCAAAGGGTCATAAGCATTTTTACTTCATGACATTGAATGGCAGTGAGGTTTGGCAATCTCTGCTCAAATGTTGTTTTGAAAAGTAATTAAATTGTTTATGAAAAGTAACGACTGTGAGTAGGATATGATTTAATATAATTTAATGCTATCTAAAAACTTCTGTATGTTACGTTTTTCAAGGTGCTTCATGGCCTCAAGTTATGGAACCTATTGTAATGGAACAGAATTCACTGGGCTGTTCTTGGTTGCAAAGTTTTGGTTGTCAAATGTTCTGTAATACATTTAATCTTGGGCACAAATTACTGGTTTTCATCCAGGTCATTTCAATACGAATAATTTTAAATTTTAGGAATTCCTTAATTTAGTATTATCATCAAACAAGATTTTGTATTTCCTTTTAGATTTGAAGTGTATGTTTTGATTTTCTTCATATATGTTCTCATGGAGAGGCGCGCAGCTGACACACACTGCGTTCAGCTTTGGAAATTTTTAGTCTGATCTTAAAATCAGCTGAACTTCTGACTTGTAATATCCTAGATCTGGATAACATGAAAACACAATTTTTTAAAAGAAAAACTACTTGTACTTTTCTCTTCTGGAAATGGGAACACTTTTATTGCACAGTAAAATAAGTAAAAAAGTAGAATCATGTGTTATGATTTTCATGGTAACTTCTTTTCTTCTCCTTCTCATTTAATTTTCGAGAGATTTTAAGGACTTACTTAAACCTGCAACATTTTGCACTTGCTTCACATGATTTTCATGATATTCCTTCTCATTTAATTTTTGAGAGATTTTAAGGACTTACTTTACTTAAACCTGCAACATTTTGCACTACTAAATGTAATTAAAATGCTTTCTGGTAAGTCTCCTAGGGTTCAGTGCTGCTACAACTACATACTGGCTCTGGTAGTTTTGTATAAGCTTAATTTGGTCTAAGTTGGTATCACTCAGAGCTTATTACTTGAACTCAAGCTGTTACTTAACTGTAGAATGATTCCCTTTACTGTACATATATAGCAGTATTGCAGAAAATTTAGTTCCTTGTGCTCTTTGTATGAAGTGTTCTGATTTCATTTTAAATCATCTATTGGTCATGCCTTTATATGTGCACACATTTTGTGTTCATATATTTCATATTTGTTTGATTCTTTCCTTGAACAAATATTTTAGTCTTAAGTTTTTGTTGTGTTTTGTGTTTTCACATTTTCTTTTCTTTCTGTGAGTGCAATGTTTACCCCCCCCCCCCCCCCCCCCCCCCCCTCCCTCTCTCCCCTTTTCCCTTTTCAGGTAATAGATGCATGCGCTAAAGGGAATTTGGGCCGTTTCATAAACCATAGTTGTGATCCTAATTGCCGTACAGAAAAGGTGAACATACTTGCAAGCATGAGTTTACTATGTACTTCCATTTTCACTCTTTTTTCCTTATTATAGTTTGTAAATGTAAATATTTGAATGAACCTCTTTAGAGTATTTTCTAGCAAGAGAAGAACTTGTTTTTGGATCTCTCAGGCCTCATATTTGTGAATAGTCACCTTGTCTTCAAATAGTCACCTTTGTCATTAAATTTGTTATTCCATGCTTCTCTGTTATTCTTTTTTTCTTTATTTGTATTTGTTTCTTTGGAGACTTCTATCTTTGTTGTGATGTATTCTATATATGATTTGTTAAAATTGAAGTATTATTGATTGATGTATGTTGTTGTGTTTATATTCTGTCTATTACAAATGGTTCCTTATATAGATGTAGGTGTAGTGGGTTAGGTTTAGTGGAGTAGGTGAGGTGGTAGTGGTGTAGTGGGTTAGGTTTAGTGGAGTAGGTGAGGTGGTAGTGGTGGTAGGTTTATTGATAAATTTTAACAGCCCCCCGCAAACTCAAGGAGGATAGAAACTAACCAACTTGAGTTTGGAGAGAGTAACAAAACAAGAAAATACATAAAAATAAAAGAGGATAGGAGACACTGTATGGTCGTGTCAGACCATTGGTGAAGACACTGGATGGTGGTGTCATAACGTTGTAGAGGACACTGGATGGCGGTGTCAGACCGATGTAGAAGACAGTTTATGGGGTCATGTCAGACCGTTGTAGCAGACAATGTTGTGATAGTTGTTGTGACAGTTTACGGAATCTTGCTGGACCCTTGTAGAAACTAACCGGAATCAATGTCGGGACAGTTGACAGAGTCTTGTCGGACCCATAAAGGAGCTAACCGGAATCAATGTCGGGACAGTTTACAGAGTCTTGTCGGACCCATAAAGGAGCTAACCGGAATCAATGTCGGGACAGTTTACAGAGTCTTGTCGGACCCATAAAGGAGCTAACCGGAATCAATGTCGGGACAGTTTACAGAGTCTTGTCGGACCCCTAAAAAGTCGCACCCTCAAAAGGTGTGCCCAATCTTTCAAAAGGCGTGCCATCAAAAGGCGTGCCATCAAAAGGCGTGCCCAATCCATAAAAAGGCGTGCCATCAAATGGTGCGCCAGACACGCGGCGATGCACGTGATCGACAGAACGCGTGTCGGCCTCTTTGTCATGGTCTTTATAAACCGAAGCGGAGGCTGAGGCTTGGAAGCAGAGACAAAAACCTGCTAGAAAAAACTCTGAAAAACTCTTCGTTTTCTGAGAGAGATTTCTGAGAGAGATACTCTGTAACACTCTGTTTTCTGAGAGAGATTTCTGAGAGAGATACTCTGTAACACTCTGTTGTCCAGAAAATGGCTTCGTCTTCCCGTGGTCTGCTCACTCTCTTTCCAGACCTTAACGAGTCAACAAGAGAGATAACTGGTGCGGGGGCCAGTGAACCTCAACCAAGCGCCCCAGGGTTTGCTCCGTTGAACTTTCCTATGCGGTCTGTGGAGCAAAAAATGGCAGTGCAAACTGACATTGAAGCCAATCAGTATACTTTGAAGTCCTGTGTGGAGACGATGACGGCAGTCACAAACTTGTCGCACCGGCTGCAGAGCAGGACAAATGAGGTGCAACAGTTAAACTCCCAGCTGGCTCTGCTCCAACGCATGTATAAGGATGCGCGAGCAGAGATAAGTGTGCTAAAGGCAGAAAACAAGGAGCTGAAGCGGAAGGCCACCGTGATGTTCCGATTTGGAGGTCCACCATATGCTGTAGTGGAGGAGCAGGGAGGAGGCAACGGGCTTGGTGGTCTAGGAAACACGGAGGCAACACCGTCAAGGGCCGTCCAAGACGGAGGCAAGAAGAAAAGACCGGCGGCAGAGTAGAGAAGAAAAATCCCACCTGTGAATGTGGTTGTTTGTTTGTAGTAGTTTTTTTTTTTAATTTTGTATGTGGAAACATGGTGATCGGGGGGAGCTCCGACATGAATAAAATGAGTTTGGTGTGCAGTTTGTCTTGTTGTTGTTGTTGTTGTTTTTTTTTTTTTTTTTTTTTTTTTGGTGGGAAGAATGAAATAAAAGAAAGAGATAAAAAATCAGAGATGGTGTCTGAGATCTGGTGTGGGAGGATAATATAGAAACATATATATATAAAATAAAAGAAAGGAAAAAACAGAGGAGGCTGGCGGTGTTGGGAGAATGGAAAAGAAGAAAAAGAAAAAGAAAGTAATAGATGGACTCAGTGCTTCAGAAGAAAAAGAAAAAGAGGTATGGGTTTTGCCAAAAGTTGACATAGTGGGTAATAGATTATAATAAATATATATATATATATATATATATATATATATTAAAATAAAAGAAAGTTGAGATAGCCTCAAAAAAAGCATAATTCAGCAGCTTTTCCCTGCGCGTTGATATCTCTGCCTGGAAATAGCTCAACTTTTCAGGCCACAGCCAGTTAACTATAGGCCGTCCAATGAACTTAGACAGAAAATAGCAGGATGATGCTCCAGCGGTGGCGTTAAAGACAACTAAGAAAAGGCCTTTGATCACACAAAAAAAACGCTCCAGCCAGCAACGACATGAAAATGGTGCCAGGAATCATAAATGTCTGCATGAATATGTAAGTTGAGCAGTAACCCAGAATGAATTCTGCTGGGTAAGCTTTAGCATATGTTGCAAGGTGATCTTTGAGCGCTTGCAGATCTGAAATGTGGCGGGGAAGCTGAAGTGGACTATACTCCGCAGCAGGCATTGTCAAGTATACGCAGGAAAGGCCCGTGGAGAAGATCAAAAACACACCCAAAGCAGCCGCGAATTCTCACCGACTCGGCGGGAATGTGGTCTCCAATTTGGCCCCAACCGGCTTCTTGCTCGTGGGTGAGGAGGGTGGTGGTCGGATGGAGATGCCAGGGCTACCAGCGGTGACCGCCATGTTTGACGAGCAGCAGAGAGGAAATGGAGCTTCTGTATGTAGGGTTCTGGCAGAGAGAGAGAGAGAGGGGGAGTGAAGGTATGTGTAAAAAATTCCAGCGGGCAGCAATGGCAAAGTTGCCGGCCGGCTGCCCGCCGGTTACAAAGAAATACAGGCTTAAATCTTATAGCTCTGATACCATGTTAAAATTGAAGTATTATTGATTGATGTATGTTGTTGTGTTTATATTCTGTCTATTACAAATGGTTCCTTATATAGATGTAGGTGTAGTGGGTTAGGTTTAGTGGAGTAGGTGAGGTGGTAGTGGTGGTAGGTTTATTGATAAATTTTAACATGATTTTTTTTTTTTTTTGGGGGGGGGGGGGGGGGGGGGGGAAGAAGAAAAACTGTGATTCTATAGTTGTGGAATGACTTGTTTGTTTTTAATGTTTGAAAAGGCTGATACAAACTTACACCAGGACATAGAAGTGCCACTATGGATGATAGATCACAAAAGAAGTGCATTAAACATGATACTTTGAATTTTGGTTTATGCATTTCATAGGGAATTGTGTCAATGGATTGAATGTTATAGTTGGTAGAACTCTTGAATGAACATGTAGTTGTCAATATTGCATCATGTAGAGGGTAAAAAGTGCATGAGAAGGAACTACAACTATAACAAGGTTACTGTCAAGTCAACATTGCAGTCTGAGCAAGATAATGATAGAGAATTGGAGATGCAGCAGCAATTTGAAGCAGTTGTGAACCCACATGCTTTGCACCAGACATTGTTATGCAGCCTTAGTCACTGTATTAAATGTAAATTATTATGTTTCAGAATTTTTTGTTTGTCATTGCATGTCTTATTTGCTAAGGCAATTTTGATGACTCTGTTGGTCATGCGTAATTTTTTTCCAAAGTCATCATGCTATAATGCCAGTTTTCATTGTTCAGTACAAATTTTTTTTTTTCTTTTTTTTTTTCTCTATTGGCTGTATTCAGGAAAATTATTTGTAAGGTTGATTATAAGGTAGGAAAACGTTTTTTATTTGATTATTAGGCATTGGAATTATTCATAAAAAATAAAGGTAGGCATTTATTATTGAAGTGCGACAAGTCATGGATTGACTTGGCGAGGAAGCTTGTTTTTATATTAAGAGAAGAAACCTAGTTGCTACATTTTCTACTAAACCATGTAACAACTGTGATTTAAAACAGGATACAAATATTAATTTTGAAGCCCAACAATATGTTTACTACATAGGTGAAGCATTCTCATTGATCAAATGGCTTGAGCTGTTCACAGGGAACACAACTTCTATTTGTTTCCATTGAACAGCCAAAAATGTATATGTTTTCTAACAGAGCGAAACGAAATACTGGCCGATTAATGAAATTGTTGTGTTTCCGTCAAAAAAGATTGGAACACAACGAAACTCACCAAAAACACGAGTCAATATACTGATACAATAAATTGTGTTAATATCATTTTATAATTTTTCATAAATGTTGTCACAATTTTTTTTTAGAAAAATATAAATGGCTATATTTTACTACATTAATCAATATTATTTTTACTAACATTATAATACTTTATTACTGTTGTTTAAGAAAATTTTTAGACCTTATTTTTTGGGATCTTACATACTTTTAGAATCATTTGCATTTACATTTACTTTGTGTCGAATTAAATTGAGTTTTTATATTTTAATTTTTTATAAATACTTTACAATTTCTTTTTCTAGCAACACTATTATTTTTGGTTTTAATTTTTTATTTTACACTTGTTCTTTTATGTGAATGATTTTGTAAATTTCAATATGTTTAATTAATCAATTATTAGGTTTTGATATGTAGATAGATTTTAATTTATGTTTCCAAGAACTTATATGTATTTTCAGTTTTTTTTTTTTAAAAAAAAAAAAAAACATTTCCATTTTCTATGCTTACTCAAATGTAGGATAAATATAGGGAAAATATTAGTTGGCATTTTGGAGTAGGTTAACTAACCGAATGACATGAATTGTGGTGAAGATTAGTTGATGAATTTTTCCCAAAAACATTTTAATGCATACAAATAGGGGAATTCCAAAATTTCTACTTAGGGAGTGCAATATGGATTTTAGTGGTTATATAAAAGTGATTTCTCCTTACTTGGATGTATATATATAAATGCATTGTATTTTGTGTTGTTTGTGACCATAATGATAGTGTTATGCTTTTTATAGAAATGGGTTATTATAGATTGTTATTTATGTGGAGAAAGATATAGAACTTATCTTTATTTTGAGCCCCTAAACTATCAAGTTTGGAATACATGCTAACTTGATTCTTACTCCCATCTTCTTTGGCCAATGATGCAACAATGACTAAGGATAGACATACCAAGATTTTAGGTAACCTGAAGTTCAAATTAAAGAGTGGGAAACTGTTTGTCATACTTTCTTGCTTTTGGAAAGTGATGAAAAACAAAAATGAAATTATTATCGAGGTGGAGACTGACGTTATTGTTGTTTATGTGTAATGAACTTGTTGACTAGTTTCTTTAATGAGGCTTTATAGACTACGTAAATGCTTGATGAATGGATGAAAGCACTCTAACGATTATTTGAGGAGCATATTTGATATTTTAAGCTATACTAATTATCTTGATATTCAAATATGAATCACTGGATGAAACTCAGGGAATAGCAATTGAGTGGAATTTATAAGATTGTAGACATTAGTATGAGTTAAAAAATTTGATTCTCTACTTGGAAAATCTATCATAGTTATTTTTTTATTGCTTAATAAATTTAGAGCAATGAAGAAATGACTCCATCTCGTAGTTATTGACTTGTTTCGGGTATATGATCCTAGGAAAGTAGAATCTTATGATCCTTGATCTGATCCATGAGACCCTTGACCTGAGCATATGTTGGATTTTGATTTTAACCACCATGCCCAAGAGTGAGCATTTTCATTACCATATGTATATTATCAATATGAAAGGGGCAATTAAGGAGGATGTTGGTAACACATGTAGAGTAGGATGGATGAAATGTACTTTAGATGTATGGTATGACTATTGAAATCCTACAAATATTATTATAGCATAAAGTGTCATTTAGGCCCTTGAGAATTCATGTGGTTAAAATATGAGTGTACATGAAATGAGGATATTGAGATATGTTGACAAGAAAAGATGGGCTAGGAAGCAAATATATTTTTGGGAGATTAGATGTGGCATATATTGAATTTAAGATTTGGAAAGTTCGATTGAGAT
This sequence comes from Camellia sinensis, assembly GCF_055761805.1. Taxonomy (NCBI): domain Eukaryota; kingdom Viridiplantae; phylum Streptophyta; class Magnoliopsida; order Ericales; family Theaceae; genus Camellia; species Camellia sinensis. The sequence goes on from NC_138963.1 coordinate 151,839,181, forward strand.
GGTTTAGCCTATATACAACTTGACCCAATTTATATGCCTTTATGCAGTGATTTTATCCACTTAAAAGTTTCCAAAAAAGCAAGTGCTTAGGTTATGAAAGGCGTGGTTTGAGGTCTTGAGAAAGGACATGATTGTGCTAAGTCAAATATTATTGATAATAGCTTTATATAGAGTCATATACAAAAGATAGGCCCTTATATTTCATCCCCAAAAGTGGGGATTAAGATTGATAAGTTGTTTATCCTCTTTTGTTTATTTTTGGGAAATTGTACATTCATGTAGATATATAGGAGGCTTTTGTTTCCAATTTTGTTTCCTTTGTATACACCGTGTATGTCGCTTTAGTGTAATAAGTTTACATATTAAAAAAAGAAAAGAAAAAAAAAAAAGTGCATAATGTCGAAGTAAAGGGAATTGGAACATAGGATAAGTTGCAACTTTGATCTCTAGGAAGTGTAGATATAATACAAAATTAAAGCTCCTAGTCATCACCTGGGAGTGCAATTTATTTTAATTAAAATAAATTTACTTGTTTTCAAATAAACAATTCATGGCTAGATAGGTCTAGAATGAGAGAAAACAACAAAATTCATGTGATTGCATTATAATAAACACCTTAAAGAGTCATAGAAGTTGTTCTTCTAACACCAACACTTTGACTAACATTTCTAATGGAGCCCAGTAGTACCATTAGATGATGTCGTTACATTTATTCCATGCCAAAGTGACTCCTTAAATAGAAAGTTTTTGCTACCACTACATATTGATTTTACCAAAGCCATCAAAAGTATGTGTCAACCAATACTACTGAAAATAATCAATGAGTCCCATATTAGATGTTCGGGAGTTCATTTCCAATAAGGCATTTGCTTCTGAAAGGTATTGAAGAAGCTTGAATTTTTTCTTACCGTTCGTGCGAAGAGAGTAAAGGTATTCCCCTCGGTTACCAGGAAGCGCAAGGTTGCAAGGTAATGACGTTCCTTATGTAAAGTATGCTTTTTGATAACTAATTAGGGTTGACATAAAATGGATCACAAAAGAAGATGTATTCGATGAATGAATTATTTAGCCTGTCCTACTCACAAGGTTTTGGGAGATTCTAATACAAGGCATTGTAATAATTTTTTTCTATTTTCAGTTTCAATCCCAGACACTGATTTGGTGAGAGTCTTGTGCACTAGGTTCAGGCTTTTATTGGTTTTAATTCTTCCTTTTTGTTGGCCTTTTGCATATTTTGTCTATTCTTGTGTTACCCCTTCACTGTGCTTTAGCAATATCTTTACTTGTATAAAAATGTTTGTCTTGTCCTTGGAGGTAGGATGTGGTAAGTCAGATTTAGTTACTCCCAAAAGGACTCATGAGTGTGGTGATAGATGGAGTGGATTGATCAAAATAAGTGACACTGAGAGTCCTCTGCACTAAGAAGCATGGACATGGAAATGCTGACACGATAATTTTCAAAAACGTAGGACAACTATACATAGTGGACACACAAAATGTATAATTTTATAAATTTATTATATGTCATATATTTGAATATTGCGTTCAAAGTTGATTAAAAGATATATCATAAAACAAATATATATCATAAATTGAATTTCTAAAGTTGAAAGGATGATTGATTAATTGGTATAAGTCTGCATTATGTTTCTTTTATCATTAGATCTTACGTTATTTTGTTTAAATTATAATATGTCTCATGTATGTCTTATGTGATGAGCACGTGTGTTCTTTAAATGTACAAAGCCGGTTTGAGTAGATTTATTTATTTATTTAATTTTTTTTTTTATAAAAATAATAAGACATGTTTGGACGTGTGTTTGACATGTATTGGAAGTATCCAATGTGTGTTGGGATGTGTTTGATGAGTGTTAAGAGTTCGACATTGATACACCGCCTTCTTAGAAGTGTTTGTGCTTCTTGGCGTCTGCACTTTTGATGGCACTTTGAATAACCATCTGCACTGAAATAAGATGGTTGTCTTTCAGGATATCACTGTGTTTCTATTTTGTTCCTTATTTGTTTGTGTGTTGTTGTATATTGGTTTTGTTTTTGTTTTTATGCAAAATGCATTAAGTAGAAGAATGTATTGTGTGATATGTTTTGCTTCTCCTTGAACCCCTTATTTTGGTGATGGTCCCCCTTCTATAATTGCTTTCCTTTAGGGGCTGACATATTTCCTCATATCATATGGCAACAGATGGAAGGAGGAGCAGAAATACAGTGTTCACTAGATGCACTTATTTTCCTCATTAACATATTGTAAATAATGTTAATGTGTTGAGATGCTTTAATTTATTGGACCGTACTGATTAGTTTAAGAGCGAAGATATTGGCACAAAAAATTTTACACACTAAATTACTTCCCCTCTCATATGGGTGCCTTGTGATGATGTGGGCCCCACACCCCATGTGAGAAAGGAGTAATTCATTGTGCCCCTATCCCTAGCATTGTTGATAGTTTTAATGTGGGGTGATTTTTTAGTTGAGATATGACTACTAGATTTGTTTCATTATTTCTGGGGAAATAAATGGGTTTTTATTTTATTTTATTTATTTATTTATTGGGCATTAGACACGAGATAGTGATTGGACACAGTTGCACACTTCAACTTTGTTCATTTGGTAGATTGTTCTACTGGTTGCTAGAATTGCAGCTTCTAGAAAACACATTTACATGTTTACGTATATTATGCACCTGCATGTATATTTATTATGACAACATTAAGTTTGTTTTTGGAATTTTCTCAAACAGTGGATGGTGAATGGAGAAGTTTGCATTGGACTCTTTGCATTAAAAGATATTAAAAAGGTAATATTCCTACACACCTTAGTTATTTCCATGCTTAGCTTTTTGATTGAATTCAAAATGGCTGTAAATCATTTGCATCAGTGGTGATTTTTGTTGGTCTGAATGTTGATTTTGGATGCAAAATTCTGAATTGAGTTATTGAAAATGGTAATTTTTGTAAGGTATAAGGCCCAAAACACACCCCTGGCGGGCATGAGCATGCCATATGCCAAGACCCAAAGAAACCTAGACTGCTAAAGAAGTAAAAATCTCACAACCCCAGAGTCTAGGTGATGCAGCACACTAAAGGGGCCAACATACCAATGTAGTTGAAAAAGAATCAGAGAGGAAGAAAAAGAGGAGAAACTGAGAATATAGGGGAGAAAAAGAAGAATGAAGGGGCGAAATGGGAGCAATCCCAGTTTATTTATTTTTTGGATCAGCAACAAAAGAAATTTATTTAGAAGCAAGCAGGTAAAAGAACAAGGGTACAAGAAGTCCACTGAAATCACGAGAAAAGAAAAAACATGTATCCTCACACTCTACAAATAGCATTCAGTAACTTAATTCTTCAATATTTAAGCAAGTCAGATAAACCTAATACATAATGGCATATTTATAGGCATTCTAGGAAACCCTAATAAAAGTTATCCAAAAAAAAAAAAAACTACTATAGAGGATCCAAGTGTCTTAATTGAGTACAGGTGTTGGACACATATTTCACTCCCTTACTTTTGTCACATCCGGTTGAGACGAGTACTTTGTGGAAATAGAAGAGTCCATGTAACACAACTCACCAAACCTTTACCCATGATATGGCTATATTATTATGCCCAAATCCATAGTGCAAAGAAAAATGTGATGAAGGAATTTGTGACTTTCAATCTATGAGGAAGGGGAGTAATCCTACTTGAACCCTAAAAGTACCTATTTTTTTCTGATTAACTAGAACCTATTTAAAGATTTAACCAGAATGGCCTTTGGTTTGCTGATATTGCATTGACATTTGCCAAAACTTTATACTCTTGAATGGGAAGAGTATCTCTCGGTCAACAGCAGCTTTGTGGAATTAGTTCTGAATCCTTGAAGTGTCATGTGCACAGATGAGGCCTGACTATGCTGGAAGTAGCAGTGGATGTGTGTCTGAATCAATGAATTGTTGCATAAGTAAACAATTTTGTGATAAGTTATAAACGTCCTTGTTCTACCTTCTAATCTGAATCTTTAAAATATGACGAAGAGAGAGAATGAATAAATCGAATGACTAGTAAGCTAGCTGCTTATGAAATGTTTAGGACCTTCACATCGTAGCCCTACTTCCAAGAACCTTGGCTTTCTACATTCCACTACTGCACACAAATTCAATTGTCTTATTTTCAAGCTTCTAGAGTTTTAGGGTCTTCCCAGAATCTATACTATGTTTCGGTGAAGAGTGTGTTGGGTAGTATCCCACTTTATTTTATGTCAGTTCATGTCATTCCTGTGTTGGTGGCTCGACGGTTGAAAAGGCTGCAGCGTGATTTTTTGTGGGGAAGTGATGGTGGGGGGTTTTGGTATCATCTCGTTAATTGGAAGCAGGTTTGTTGTTCTAAGAAGGCTAGGGGGTTGGGGGTGCGAAGGCTGTGTAAGTTTAATTTGGCTTTGTTGGGAAAGTGGTTATGGCGGTTTTCTAAGGAACGGGACCGTTTGTGGCACAAGGTGGTGGCTTCCAAGTATGGGTTGGGGAGGGGCGAGTGGTGTACTAGGTAGGGTGGTGGGAGGCTCTCATGGGTGTGGCTTATGGAAGGGATTTGGTTGGGGAGGGTTCAATTCTGGGAGTGGGTTCAGTTTCGGGTAGGCAATGAAGCTCGGGTGCGGCTTTGGAAGGATAAGTGGTGTGGGGAGGTTACCCTTCACGATCGTTCTCCTTTGATCTACTGGTTGGTGATGGACCTGGAGGTGTTGGTGGCTTCTTGTTTGGCCAGAGATGGTACGGAGTTGGTTTGGGATATTGTTCTTCGTCGCCATACTTAGGATTGGGAGGTAGGGTAGTTGGTGGAGTTGATGACCTTTTTGTATGGGGTCCAGGTTAGACCAAGAGGGGGAGGATGATGTGGTTTGGGGAGTCCCTGGGGCAAAAGGTGTTTTTTCAGTCTCGTTTTTTTATTCGTCCTTGTATGTTGGTGGTGGGGGAGTGTTTCCTTGGCGTGGTGTGTGGGTTTCTAGTGTTCCATCGAAGGTGGTTTTCTTTGTGTGGACAACAGCTTTTGGTCGGATCTTGACTATTGATAATTTGATTTGTCGGCATCATATTCTGGTTAATTGGTGTGGTATGTGTTGTGCGAATGCAGAGACAATAGACCATTTGCCGATTCATTGCCCGGTTGTATCTTGTTTGTGGGTGCTTGTTTTCTCTCTGTTTGGTGTGGCGTGGGTTCAACCGAGGCAGGTTATGGATGTGTTGCGTTGTTGGGGGGGTGGTCGAGTTGGGAAGCGGCGGCGGCGGGTGTGGGCATTGGCGCCTTTGTGGTTGGTGTGGTTGGAGCGGAGTTGTCGGATCTTTCAGGGAAGCGCTCAGTCCTTAGCCCATTTAGAGTCTCGATTCCTAGGTATATTGTATAGCTGGGTGTTACGACGAGTGAATCCTGATTTATTTGTTCTTTTAGACTTTGTTGATGCTATAGTTAGTTAGGCCCCTGCTCTTCGTAGGGTTGGTTTTGTATTCTTTTTGCATCTTCTTGATGCTATGGTAATAAAAATTCATTTATCAAAAAAAAAAAGAATCTATACTATGTTTCAATGTTTGATCCTTAGTATGCATATGTATGAAAAAAGAAGCTCTATTCTTACCGTACTTAAATGAGAAATTGATACAATTCCATAAGGTTTAGATCGTGGAAATGAAGACGAAAACCATGGTGAATAGAAAATAAGCTCAAGAAGTAGTTGGCGCATCTTGGTTGTCAGACTCGTCTAAGGCTCTTGTTACGCGCAAGTTCAACCATGTTGTGTTCTCCACAAGCAAGACTACCTGTGCATTCTTGTAATTTTGACCTTCGTGTATTGTATTTCTTAATTTATTGGGATTATGTTCCCGTGTTTTGACAGCTGGGATATACTCCCATCCGACTTAAGTGGACATCCCATTGCCCCAAAAATCTGAAGCTGTCAGGGTGGAAGTAGCCAGAGGCCAATGCTTGCTTGTAGTCTAAGAAGCACAAACAAGGACATGTGACACAACACGACATGAAAATGGGACACGGAAATTTTTAAAAAATGCAAGACACCACATGTGGGGGACACAAAATATATAGTAGTTTTATGTATTTAGTATATCTCATATACATAAGTATTTTATTCAAAAATAATAAACAAATGCACCATAACACTAATTCTTAAAGTTAGGAGGGATTACTAGTTTTAAATCTACATTATTTTTCTTTCATCATTGTATTATCTAAGTTATTTTGCCCAACCTAATAAGGTTTTTCATTTTTGTTCGCACTTCTGCACCACCATTGTCATCAATGGTTATGATACTACATGTAGATCCCTTTATGATGATCAGTTATCAATAATTTCTCCCCTATAAGATGAATATCAAGAGAATAAGATTTATGTGTTCCCTTTGAAGAACAATTTACTTTCAGCGTTGCCTGGCACAAAAGAAATTTTGAGGATCATCTAATATCCACTTCCCTTGAGTCTTAAATATTTGAAGAATTTTGTCTCCAAGTCAATTTCTTGCCTGTTCGGTTGAGCTTCATAGAAAAGTATTTGCTTCCTTTTTACATACATGATTTGTTTAGTTTCATGAGCCATGCCACACGGTTCTATGCTTGTCAGAAGTGTCGGCCCAAGACACTTGGCAACATTATTGATTACAAGTAGGAATGTCGATGCAATTTCTATGCTCTCTTTTTGCATGCCTTTACCTAAAGAATGAATTATAGAATTTCTCTGCTCTCTTCATACATGCCTTTACCTAAAGAGGAAGAAACTTGGGACTTTAGTTTGCACTTGGTGGTACCTGAACTTTGCTGGACTCTATTTTCTTTGAATAGATTGCTTGTAACTGCATACATATATATTTCTTTCACATTCAACTTTTTTAAATTTGCTTGTTGTTCTGTGATTTTGTGAATCCTTTCATCATACTTTATAACCTTAGCATTGGAGTTTTGTTGTGTCAGGGTGAAGAAGTGACATTTGATTATAATTTTGTACGGGTGTTTGGAGCTGCTGCAAAAAAATGCGTCTGTGGTTCATCTCAGTGTCGGGGTTATATAGGTGGTGATCCACTAAATACTGAAGTAGTTGTTCAGTGTGATCCAGATGAAGAATATCCTGAACCTGTAATGGTTTATAGAAATGGTAAACCTGACTATAAATTGAAAAAATTATTATCTTCAACCAGTTCCTCTGAGAGTACAGCAGTGCAAATTACAGACCATACAATAGGAAACAAAGATAAGATGGACAAGTCTGCAACTGCTGTTGGGCACTTGGAGATTGCCACAGAACTACAAACTGCAGAGATACTGGTAAAAGATGAAACTGATAAATCTGCAACTGCTGTTCAGCACTTGGAGATTCCTACAAGAAAGTCCTTGAACAAATCTGCATCTGGTGAATGCTTGCAAATTTCTTTGGCAATGGATAACTCAGTGGAAAAGCTACCACCTTCTGTTCAACAAGTTGTAACTTCTTCACAACTAGATGACATGATGGGAAAAACCATCTCTAATGCTAAGCAAGAGTTTGTTCAAAGATTAGAGACTTCTGCACTGATTGTCATTAGCAACAAATCATTATCTAATACAATTGATGCTAAGAAGAAGTGCAACTCTGACATAATTGAAGACCGGTGTGCTTCAAAGTCATATCCTCTCATGAAAACTTCCCGCTTGTCTTCTTCGGTTAAGAAGGGAAAGTTGAACAGTAATTCTGTGAATGTTCATAAACCCGATATGATGGTTAACAAATCTCCTGTGCTACCCTATAAACCCAAAAGGATAATGGAAGGTTCTCTAAATGGTCGTCTTGAATATGGTATGCCCATTTTCTGTCATCTTCTTTTTTTCTTTATTAAGGATGTTACATAAAAGGAATTGCAATAATGTTGTTTTGTCCCTTAATGGTTGTAGTTGAGGAGACACTAAATGGGTTGCTAGATGCTGATGGGGGAATAAGCAAAAGAAAAGTAAGCAGTTTTTTGCTCATGTATTAATGAACGTATTTTTCTTTTTCTTCTTTTTTATCCTTTTCTTTTTCTGTGACATTGTTTATGGATTATGGAACTTGCGAAGTTATATGTTTGTGTGCATCATATTGTTATGTGCTTTCATGTGCTTTTTGACAGTTGTGAGTCCAAAAATTCAGAGGTCATTTTACTAAAAAAGTACTTCCAGTTTAGTCTCCATTGAATGTGGGGTGAAATGTTGTTTTACTAATCCAAAAAATATATAAATGAAAGTCAGATGTTTTAGATCTTATTGCAGGTGCATCTTATTATCATTCTTCACTGTTCCTTTCTTCCCTGTTTGTGTTTATTTTTATATTGGGTCAATGTATTCCTGCGCATTTTCATGGTAGCTTCTCTTCCATGAATTTCTCTAGAAATATCAATGTTAAATTTATGTTATTTGGGAAACTTCATTTTTATCAGAGGAATCTGGTTGTTAAATGATTGAACAACCAGAAGCAATTCTTCAATTTTTGCATTAGTGCTTTTTCTCAAGTATTTTACGCTGTGCAACTGGCACTTGTGTATCCTTATTTGCTATCATGTTTGATGCATGTCTAATGACATGGATTCAATATGTTTAAATGTGTCTTATTTTTTCAACAGGATGCCTCCAAAGGCTACTTGATGCTTCTTCTTCAAACTGCAACTTCTGGTGATAGTGGCAATGGTGAAGCAATTCAAAGGTTATCTTTTATCTTGCTTTGCATTCAGCAATCTTTTCTGATAATTTGATTCACTTACTTAAGTTCAGATGACTCATTGTTTTATTCAAATTATTTATTGCCTTCATTAATGTATACATTTGATTTGCAGCAATCGAGATCTTTCTATGATCCTTGATGGACTACCATCACCTACTCCACCTACTACACCTACCACCACCTACTACACACCTACCACTACCACCTACTACCACCTACTCCACTACATCTCGTATATAAGGAGCCCCTCACCATTTGTAATAGATAACATACAACAATCAATAATACAATCATTTCTCTTTATACATTAAATTTCTACATGGTATCAGAGCAGGTTTAGAACCTAGTATTTTCGCCTCCCCGGCGGGCGGCAACCTCACCTACCTTAGCTGCCCGCCGGACCTCAACCTATTCCATGGCAGTGACATGCAACCCAACAGAGCTGAGCTCTTGCGTGGGTGCAATCACATCAAACACACCTCCATCAAAGCTGTGCTGCTCTAAGATCAAGGAGCAAAAGCCTTGCCTTTGCACCACCACTGTATGCTCAACAACAAGACCCACTCGGTTGGGACTTTCGTCGAACACTTCGTCTACACCCTCATCGTCGTCGTCGTCGTCCTCCTCTTCCTCCGCCACCGCCGCCGCTATCGCCGGCGTCAAGGAGTCGTCGGCGATGCAAAAGCGGTTTCAGAGGCTGAGCCGCAACGTTTCCGAGGCCATCGCCTCACTCAAGAACTCACTCAATCTCGACTCGGCTCGTGACTCGCCTCCGCCGCCGCAGTCTCGGATCGAGAGCTGCCGGAAAGTCGTCTGGGGCAGCGTTGTGAGGAACTTGACTCAACTCTATCCCGGTAGTCAGCTTCCAGAGAAGCTCGTCTCCAACATCCGCAAACACTACGATTCATTACCACTCAGCTATGCACAGGCTGGATTTGATATGAAAGATGTGTTTATGCCTATCAAATTGATAGAGCAAGCTTCCGAGGATGATCAGCCGGCGATTTTGATTCAAGAGGTTTCTGATGATGAAGTTCAAGGCTCTGTTTTTAAGCTTACATTTGCTTGTAACTCTGCCATTTCTTGGACAGCCATGTCCGGTGCCCTGGATAGCGCTTCGATTTGTTGCAAGAAGATACAGATTTTTGAGAAAACGAGCGTGCCGTTGAATATTGCAGGTGTTGCACTTATGTCTTTCCCTGTTTTGAATTCCCACTTGAGACTTAGGTTTGAAACAGTTGATGGGCTGATCTTGGATTCTCCATGGGCATGTCTCTGGTTATATATATCACCGCCATGGTTCAACCAATCTCCTGAATTTGAACCTGCAGTGAGACTCAGAGTGTGTAGACAAAAGATGCATAAGAAAAGCAACAAAAGATTCTTCTTGTTGCAGGTTTGTGTTGGTGACAGCTGTGGGATATGAACCCACGCTCTTTTTCTCATCTATCACACATCCACCACCCACGATTATTTCACACTTTTCTTTTATTTTAATATATATATATCTATATTTTTTTATTATAATATATTTTCCTTATCCCTACTTTTATTTTATTTTATTTTATTTTCTTTTTTCTATCTTTCTTTTTCATCAATATTTCCTTATTCTACAACTCGTTAGTGAGCATCACCCTTTTTCCATTATCTTATTATTATTTTTTTATATTCCACCAAAAAAAAAAAAAAAAAAACCGATGTTTTTCATATGGCCCATCCCCAAATATTTTTATCTATTTTCTTTATCCGTTGTTTTATTTTATTTTATTTTTATTCTTAAACAAAACAACAACACAAAATAACACCACAAACATTCCACACCCTTGTCATTTCTTCATGCCGGGGATCAACCCCGATTACCATTTTACACCACAAAACACAAAAAAAAAAAAAAAAAGATAAAAAAATAAAAATAAAAATAAAAAATAAAATAAAATAAAAAAAAAACACAAACAAAACCCAAACAACCACATCCACAGGCGGGATTTTTCTTCTCTACTCTGCCGCCGGTCTCTTCTTCTTGCCTCCGTCCTGGGCGGTCCTTGACGGTGTTGCCTCCGTGTTTCCCACTCCACTGGGCACGATCACTACTCCCTGCTCCTCTCCTGCAGCATATGGCGGCCCTCCAAATCGGAACATAACGGTGGCCTTCCGCTTCAGCTCCTTATTTTCCGTCTTTAGCATACTTGTCTCTGCTCGCGCATCCTTATACATGCGCTGGAGCAGAGCCAGTTGGGCGTTTAACTGCTGCACCTCATTTGTCCTACTCTGAAGCCGGTGCGACAAGTTTGTGACCGCCGTCATGGTCTCCACACATGACTTCAATGTATACTGATTGGCCTCAATATCTGTTTGTGCTGCCATTCTTTGCTCCACAGACCGCATAGGAAAGGTCAGCGGAGCAAACTCAGGGGCGCTTGGTTGAGGTTCACGGGCAACTGCACCGGTTATCTCTCTTGTGGACTCGTTGAGGTCGGGAAAGAGAGTGAGCAGAGGTCGGGAAGAAGAAGCCATTTTCTGGGCAACAGAGTGTTCCAGAGTATCTCTCTCAGAACACGAAGAGTTTTTCAGAGGTTTTTTAGCAGGTTTTTGTCTCAGCCTCAGCCTCAGCCTCCGTCTTGGTTAAATAGCCAAGGCAGACACGCGTATCGTGCGCCGCTCGGCGCTAGACGACAACATGGGCGCGCAAGCCAAGGTAGTCACGCGCTTCGCCATAATGTCCGGCACACCTTTTTATGGATTGGGCACGCCTTTTGATGGCACGCCTTTTGACAGATTGGGCACACCTTTTGAGGGTGCGACTTTTTAGGAGTTCGACAAGACTCTGTAAACTGTCCCGACATTGATTCCGGTTAGCTCCTTCATGGGTCCGACAAGACTCTGTAAACTGTCCCGACATTGATTCCGGTTAGTTTCTACAAGGGTCCAGCAAGACTCCGTAAACTGTCACAACAACTGTCACAACATTGTCTGCTACAACGGTCCGACATGACCCCATAAACTGTCTTCTACATCGGTCCGACACGAGCCAGTGTCTTCTACATCGGTCTGCCATAACCATACAGTCTTCTACAACGGTCTGACACGACCATACAGTGTCCCCTATCCATTTTTTATTTTTCAGATTATTTTTCTTGTTTTGTTACTCTCTCCAAACTCAAGTTGGTTAGTTCCTATCCCCCTTGAGTTTGCGGGGGGCTGTTAAAACCTACCATCACCTACTCCACCTACTACACACCTACCACTACCACCTACTACCACCTACTCCACTACATCTCCTATATAAGGAGCCCCTCACCATTTGTAATAGATAACATACAACAATCAATAATACAATCATTTCTCTTTATACATTAAATTTCTACAGCAATCTTTTCTGATAATTTGATTCACTTACTCAAGTTCAGATGACTCATTGTTTTATTCAAATTATTTATTGCCTTCATTAATGTATACATTTGATTTGCAGCAATCGAGATCTTTCTATGATCCTTGATGGACTCTTGAAAACAAAATCACGAATGGTTTTGGTTGATATAATCAACACGAATGGTAGTGTTTTCTATATATATATTTTGTTTCATGCAATTTTCTGCTTTTCTGTCATGGATGTAATTAAACTATGGTTTGGACACCCTTTTCATGTAAATGACTTCTGATTTGCTTTCTAGGTTTGCAGATGCTACACAACATAATGAAGCAGTACCGAAGGGACTTCAATAAGATTCCAATTCTTCGAAAGCTTCTTAAGGTATGTGCATTTGCAAAGCTTATAATCCTGTGGCTACTGGTTTTTCATGTTCTGAAAATAAACAACTCAATTGGATATAATTTTGGAATTTGGCACAGCAAGATGTCATATTGGCTGTGTCAATGTGTGGAAGTTTAGGTCTTGGAAAGGCTTCCGTTGGGATGAATTTGGAGAATCACCAAACTAGATGTGACTGCAGTGAGTTGTTGAAAATAAGATAATGAAATTGTCTATCATCTTGAGAGAGTTTTGTTGGTTTTTGTTGGGATTAATACCAGCATAAATAAATTATATAGTTTTTGATTTCTTTTTCTGAAGTTCAACCAATTCTTAAATGGGTTCACAGTAAATGAGCCATAATTATTTCCTACTATGTTTTCAAATTGCAATTGAATAGCTACAATTGGAACCTATTAGCAATCTGGAAGAAAATGCAGCAACTTCTTTATGGTTTTCTGTGCAGGTTTTAGAGTACCTGGCTGTGAGGGAGATACTTACATTGGAACACATTACTGGAGGCCCCCGTTATCCGGGGGTGGAGAGGTTAGAAAATCTTATCAACCAAGTTTTTATTGAACTGCTTCACTTTTTTATATGATTTGTTCTCTTTGAATATTTCTGAGTCGAGAGTATCTGTGCTTCCTCTCTCTTTGCATGGTATTTTTCTTTTTCTTTTTGCTATTTTTTAGTTTGTTTTGGTATTTTTTAACTGTTATCTGTTACATATACATGTTTAGTTTATTCCTTGAAATCCTGCTCTCTCTCTCTCTCTATCTCTCTCTCTCTTGTAGCTGGTGTTTCCAACTGATCACACGCTTATAATTTACAATCGAATGTTCACTTGTTCTTATTATATTTTTTTTGATAAATAAAATAAACTTCATTGCGGAAGCATCATGATGCAAAGAATACAAAACTGCAAAGGAGACTACCAAAGCCTAAAATCTAACAATTCAAACAAATCAGGATCAACTTTCTCCTCCATCCAACTATACAAGACTGTAAGAAGACGACTCTCAAGCCACGAAACACTGTGGTGGACCTCTTGAAAAGTTCGCCTATTGCGCTCTAACCAAACCAACCACATCAAATAAAAAGGCACCAAGGACCACACATGCCGCTGACGTTGACCAACCCAAGCTCTACGCCAACTCCCCAACATATTCATGACTCGGCGCGCCTGAACCCAAGCTATCCCAAAAAGAGAGCACATGAGTCCTTACAGACGACTAGCCACCGGACAATGCAAAAACAAATGATCTACCAACTCCGCGTCAGCGCAACACATACAACACCGATGGACTAAAAAATGACCGCGTCGTACTAGATTATCAATCGTGAGATTTCGTCCTAAAGCCGCCGTCCACATAAAGAAAACTACCTTAGAAGGAACCCTTGGGACCCAAATACTCCTCCAAGCAAAATCCCGCCTCACCTCACCCACCAAGCTCCGGTAGTAAGACGAAACAGAGAAGCTCCCCTTAGTCCCCACAACATTCAACCCCAAAACATCCTCCCCCACCCCAGTCTTCCCCAACCTATACAAGAAATCCCATAAATCTAACAACTGATCCACCTCCCAATCCTAGACCGGCCGTCACAGATGAATATCCCAAATCACCACATCCCCAATCCGCAAATATGATGCCACCATAGCTTCTTGCTCCCCTGCAATTTCGAAAATCAAAGGAAACTGATCTCTAGCAATGCCTCACCACACCATCTATCCTTCCAGAAACGCACCCTCCGTCCATCACCTAGCCCGAACCTCACCCTCTCCCAAAACTCCACTTGATTCAAAGTAATACCTTTCCATAAACCACACCCATAAGAACCAACCACCTCCCCTGACCCCCATTCCCTACTACCCAAACCATACTTACCAGCCACCACTAGTCTCCATACCCGGTCTGACTCCAACGCAAAACGCCACAGCCACTTGCCCAACGAAGCTTTGTTGAACATAACCAGACTCCGAACCCCCAATCCTCCGACCTCTTTTGGTTGGCAAATCCGCCCCCAATCCACCAAATGGTAATGGAAAGCATCTCCCCCACTGCCCCACAGAAAATTTCGCTGGAGCTTCTCTATCCGCTGCGCCACTGACACCGGAATAACATGCATACTTACCAGCCACCACCAGTCTCCATACCCGGTCCGGCTCCAACGCAAAAAGTCACAGCCACTTACCCAACAAAGCTTTGTTGAACATAACCAGACTCCGGACCCCCAATCCTCCGACCTCTTTTGGTTGGCAAATCCGCTCCCAATCCACCAGATGGTAATGGAAAGCGTCTCCCCAACTGCCCCACAGAAAATCTCGCTGGAGTTTCTCTATCCGCTGTGCCACCGACACCGGAATAACATGCACGGACATAAAGTACGTCGGAATGCTACTCAGCACACTCTTAATCAAAGTTAGCCTACCCCCTTTGGAAAGATATTGTCGTTTCCAACCTGCCAGCCGGCGTTGAATCCGCTCCAGCACTCCATCCCATACCCCCTTGGCCTTAAACGTTGCCCCCAGAGGCAAACCCAGATAAGTAGCTGGCAAAGCCGATTCCTTACAACCCAACACCACCTTTAAAACTGATAATCAGTTCACAGTTCCCACCGGGATCATCTCCGACTTCCTCAAATTCACTCGAATGCTTGAAATTGCCTCAAAACATAACAGGACACATCTCAAATAACCCACTTGCTCCGTCACCGGCCCACAAAAGATCAAAGCATCATCAACGTACAGTAAGTGTGAAACAAGAATTGGCGTCCCTGTAATAGGACCCACCATAAAACCCCCCAACAAACCCTCATGTACCGCTTTATCCAACAATCTACTCAACGCCTCCATCACTAAAATGAACCGCAGTGGAGATAGAGGACCCCCTTGACGAAGACCCCTATATAGGTCGGGAAAAAACCTACTGGAGTAACCATTTACCAGAACCGACATCCACACAGTAGAAATACAGAACCAAATCCACTGACACCAAGTCTCTCCAAAGCCCATACGCTCCAAAACATATAACAGGAACTCCCATCGGACATTATCATAAGCCTTCTCAATGCCCAATTTACAAATCAAACCTGGTTGTCCCTGTTGAAATTCGAGAATCCACACATTCATTAGCCACCAACACTGCATTCAGAATCTGGCGACCCCCCACAAAAGCATTCTAGGACTCAGACACCATTGCCTGTAGAACTTGCCAAAGCCTATTTACCAAAACTTTAGCAAGAAGATTGTACACACTACCAAGCAGACTAATAGGCCGAAAATCACAAATATCCTCCGCCTCCCTTTCTTTGGAATCAGAGCCAAGAACGTCGCATTCAAGCTCCTCTCAAAAGGCCCTGACAGTTGCCATCACATCTGTTCGAACCACACACCAGCAATGCTGAAAGAAGGCCAAAGTAAAGCGATTTGGGCCAGGCGCTTTATATCCACCCATCATCCGCAAAGCCCCCAACACTTGATCTTCGGTAACAGGACGCTCCAAAGCCTCCCTATCAGCCACCGAGATCATATCAAACTAAACCCCGACCATCCTTGGCCGTCATTCCCCTGCTTGCGGCCAAAACAGGTACTGATAAAAACCCACAATCCCCTTCCTGATTTCCTCATCTGTGCCCAAATCTTGACCATCCACCCACAGTTTGTTGATCTGATTTACTCAACGATATGCATTAACCATCCAATAGAAGAACTTTATATTCTAATCCCCATCCTTTAACCAAAAGCACCGAGACTTCTTCCTGAAACTCACCTCCGCCATATGAGAAATACGAACAAAATCTTCTCTAGCGGCCTCCCTGTAAGTAGTATCATTAGGCAACAAGCCCCTATTAGCCTCTAGCTCATCCAAGGACTGGAGCAAGGACACCACCTCCGCCTTTTGGCCCTCTAACTGACTAAACACCTCCTTATTCCAACCTTTCAGATCCCGTTTAAGAAATTTCAATTTTTGAGCTAAGACACTGCTAGGTAGACCTGTAACCATATAGCTAGTCCACCACCCGCAAACCCTCTCCAAAAACCAATCTGAGTGCAGCCACATGTTCTCAAAACGAAAAGGAGTTGGGCCCCTCCGAACCCCCTCATTGTCAAGTAAAATGGGCCAATGATCTAACACTGGGCGAGGTAACCGAAGCTGAATAGCAGCCGAAAAATGCTCCTTCAAACCCGTAGAAATCAAGAAGCGATCAATCTGAGACAGGCTCTGTCCATTCGACCAAGTAAAGCTCCCTCCTTGGAGAGGCAAATCAACCAGCTGCATTTCGTCAATAAAGGAATAAAAAGCCCGCATCCACCTTGAGGCACTAGTACTCCCCCTCCTCTCTGCCGGCCATCGCACCATATTAAAATCGCCCCCCACACACCAAGGCTCCGACCAACGACTAGCCACATTTTCCAATTCTAAGAGAACTCACCCCAATTAACATCTTGCACCGGACCATACACCCTAGTAAACACCCACCGAAACTTGTCCTCCACACACTGAAACAGACAAGACAGAGAAACCGCCCACCTCCTCTTCCTTCTTCACCACTACCTGAGAGTCCCAACATAGAAGGATCCCACCGATTGTACCCTCGGCCGGCAAGTGTAGCCACTCCACAAATCTCCCTCTCCAATATTACTCATCACCTCCTCCCCTAATGCTTCCATCTTTGTCTCTTGTAGACAAACTACATCAGCCCTCGCACTACGCAACACTGCTTTTACTGCCAACCGTTTATCTCTATTATTTAGGCTCCGCACATTCCAAGATAAAATTTTGGTCCTCATTTCAACATAAGCAGTTCGCCACAATTCCTACGAGAAACACGTCCTGTCGTGGACCCGCCATGTTCATAATTAATGGAACATGCCAGATTCTTAAGCTCCCGTATCCCTTTACGACCACTTGCCACGGGAGTGATCACCTCTGCACTAGGAACCCCTTTTCGCCACGACTCCTCATCGTTGAGAAAAGACGCATGGTCCTCATGCCCTTCGAAAGACAATCCCAATAAGTGACTAACATCACTAATCTGTTCCAACACCCAATTCGAAACCTCCTCAACCGAAGGTACTCCATTCCTGCCCAAATCTTCAACATTGTGGGACAGCTATGGATGCCGATCTGTGAAGATCCCCCTATCACCCTTTTCCACACCTAAAGGTTGCACCGCCATTGACAAGTTGTCCTGACCTTCCACAGACAGGCCATCAGATTGCTCCCATCCAGGTCGAGCCTCTCCATCATCGCAAACTGGAAAGTCAAGCCGGAATTGACACCTATTAGACTCCAAAGGGCACCCTGAGTCATCCACTGTGTCACTAGGCTCACTGTGCACCACCATCTCTAACCCCGACACCACACCTAGCGACTCTAGTTGCTCCACCACCTCGATAGCAGTAATGACATCACTTGATATCGCCGACACGGTAGACCTAGCCCTCACCAACCACCCATTAGTCCCGATCATCGAGGTTTCCCTAGCCTGTCGCAGTTGTGAACCAGATGCCAAAGTCGTTTCGTCCTCCGGTGCCGTTGACCCTGTCAAACTAGCAGTCGGACCATTGGTTGGTAAAGAGAAACCCATAATATGATTCAGGACCTGAAAGACCCGACGTACTGATGGGTCTGCTGCCTGACTCGTTAATGGGGACCTAGACCCACAAGGCCCATGATTCAGCCCATGCCTAGACACATCCAGCGAGGCCACATCTTTGGGCCTTAACAAAGGTAGGCCCAAATGACCTCCCTCCCCAGCCTTAATCGTAGTAGCCTGTATTTGGGCCTTTTTTATTAATACAGGTTCCACTAAGCCCAAACTCGTGGATTGTTTGCCCTAGTCTAGCCCTTTAAAAGTTGACCTTCCCCTACAACTGCGTGGATTTGCCCAAATTGATCCCCCAAATCTCGCCCCAACTGGCTGATCCCCAAATCTCAGCCAATTCTGGCGATTCTGCTGCACCACGGCCCCACTTGCCTTTCTCATCCCACCACCACCCCAACGTGTTGTCGTCGGTAACACAAATGCCACCGTCGGCCCTACCTCCGACTAGACAGGCAAAAAGTAACGCCATGAACCCCACCGGATCGAAATCCGTGATGGAATCTTGTCCGACAGCCCTCGAACCTATAATCGAACACAACCCAGAAGATCCAACGTCTCATCCACTTTCAGAAAGCCGCCACACCTATTCCCAATGGCTTAGTACCCAGACAACCCACGGAGATGAAGAGGTAGGCCTAACACTTGGATCCATTGACTCTGTAACTTCACTGGCATCAGTTGACGGCAACAGAAAGCTGTTGGTGACCACCAATGCAGAAGAAAATCGCATCCAGCAATGGTCCACTTCCGACGCAATACCAACTCTGCTTCCCGCCTCGACAAGAAGACAAACAAGAAATATTGCCCTCCGACACCTGACACCTCCACCTTTCCCGATGTGTTCCACCAACGGTGCACCCATTCAGTCACAGAGGAAACCCCCAGCCCCTTCTCTCCTTCCTCCCCCACCCTACCCACCAGAGCCCTGTCCAACATGCGAAGCCAGCCCCTTTCTCCTCCTCCTGGTACCACCACATCAGTGCTGTCACCCTCCTGAGATACTGCCAACTGCGTTTGAGACACTTCCTCTGTGGCCGTCCCAATCTTCAACTGCTGCCTACGTTTGGCCCAGCCATCCCCAAAACCAAACCCCTCAATAACCAAAGCAAGCCCCTCCCACCCATCCCCATAACCAGAATCTGGGAAGAAAATCTATTCTCGCTTGGTCCCTGTTGTGGCCACAATCTGCACCGAAGAGCTGCCATTTTCCTCCCCTCGGACCCAAACTGCCACAGTACGACAGCCAGCAATAAGTCTACCAAGAAACGCCAACCAGCCTATCTCGCATGACGCCCGCCGGAGCTTCTCAACAAGCCAACCCACTTCAACACCCCCAATGATTAGTGCCCTCCAAAGCCCCTGTCCACGCTCCACAATTGACAAATGTCGCCGCCCAATCCGATCCTCCTCAATCTCCTCAACTTCAAAAGAATGGCCCCCTAAGAAAAGAATTTTTCGACGAGGGCCGCTTGCCTGATCTGCCGAGAACATTACGTCGGAAATCGCCCCTTATGAACATATATCAGGTTCATTGTTCTTATTATAGTTTTAAGTCATGCTAGTTGGCTCTTGCCAACAATCGCTGTATTACAGTTTTCAGACACTGCTTTCTTCTCTTAAAGTTCATTTAATTTTCTTTGTGAGTGTGCAATTTATATTGGACTTGTGATTTGTTTATCTATTCCTGAGATGCGTGCTTCTGTGCAGCTTTAGGGAATCAATTTTGATATTGACAGAACATGATGACAAACAGGTACTATATACCTTTGAGCTGTCTCCATCATGCATGTAGTGTGCACCCATGTTAGTCACTTCTATGTACTTCATGCTGAAACAATATCTGATTATTGCTCTGTGGAAAGAAGATACCTACGATACTGATATGTCCATTCTCCTATACCCTCTTCTAAAAGATTCTGATAAGAATAGGATGTTACTTTATCTGTCTATTAAATCATCATGGTTCAAAAATATGCGGCAGTGTGGCACATACAATCTTTTCATGTATCTATTGATTATATGACTGTCCTTGATTGATCCTAATTAGCATGTGCCTTACTTGTTTGTCAGGCTAATTGATTTGGGTTGCAACTAAAAGGATCCTAATAGTCTGTCAACTTTGATGCGGTCTCTTTGTCCATTTTCATCAACTATCATGCCATGGAGCCATGTTCCACTTTTACTTGTGGTCTTCTGCTCTTTTTTTTGGATATATTCTTTTCATGGAAACAAAAAATCATAAATTAAAAAAAATAAGTATGAGATGCTGGATGGAAAATCACAAAAGATCAAATAGATTCATTTCTGAAAACATCAAAACTTCTTATCTGACTCTTACAAGACTTTTGAGTGCTGATTCCCTTCTTAGCCAAGTAATCTGCTTTTGCTTTTCCTATGCTAGGAACCAATTTGCTTGCTGCAATTTTTGTGTGATCTGAGTCCATTTTTAATTTTTTCTTCAATGACTATATTGTGACAAACCAGTAAATGAAATCTCCCCAACAAGCTACTATATTAATTTTTTCTTAAATCATATATTGTATATTGGTTGATATGCCATCTTGAAGCCTCCTTGGGGACCTTTGATAGTGTTAGACCCTCTCCATTACAAAGAACTCAATTATAGCCGGTTCAGAAAAAGCCTGACTTGTATCATCCGAATCCCAGGAGGATCTCTGAAAATTAATCCTGTTCCTAGTCGTCTCGGATATCCAATAGTGCATACATAAAAATAGACTTAATTCTTCCCATATCAGTTGAGGTCTTCCCCTCACACTGATCATATTACTCTTCCTTACCGTGGCATCTACATGTATTTGTTGTATATGGCCAAACCATTGTACATGTTCTCTATTTAACTTATCTTCAATTGGTAATACTACTACTTATGGATATATTTATTTCTAATCCGATCTTTCCTAAATTTACCACACATTAGCATCCTTATCTTAGCTATACTCGTTTTATGAACATGTTTCTTAGTTGTCCAACATTATATCCTTGTAACATGTGGACCAAAAAAATTGGTTAATAGCTTCATGGTGCTCTCTTAAGCATGATGTTCAGGTTCGAGTCTCACTGTTGCAAGTTGTAGTTTCCCTTTCCAAAGAAGAGAAAAAAGAAAAAAGACTAGGTGTCTTTCCAACTAACACACATCTGTGAATTTTTTTTTGTGAGGCCATCTATGATTTGGCATCCTATTGAGCCAATTGCTCTAGTGCACTACTAACCAACCAAATCTTTGATCTTTACATCAATAGTAACCTTTCTTAGCCTGGTAGCTAGAATGAATTGCTAAAAAATATTAGGCTGTGTTTGGTTGTGTTCTCAAATCATGATTCTACACCTTGATTCAAGTATGATGTTTGGTTGGAGTTTTGGAATCACGTTTTCAAAACTTTGCAGAGAGCTCTGTCTCAGCCGCGCTTTTCAGAATTTTTTTTTTGAAAATTTTGCCTAACTGGTCGTCCGGCCGGTTGACCAGAATAGTGATTTTTTTTTTTTTTCAATTGATATGTTAATTTTTATATAATCGAAAAAAATATTTTCTGAAATTTTTAAATTTTTTTTTGTGTGCTTTAAAATAATTTTGAGTTGTATGTTTAGTTATGAGTTATAAATTTTTGTATCAAATATCAAATGTCACATCAACAATTCCCCACTCAAATCAAAACTCTTTTCAAAACTATTTTCAAAACTCTTTACTAAATAAATTTTCTACACTCAAATCATAATTCCAAACCCCACAAACTCAAAATACAACTCATACTCTCAAATCATAATTACAAAACTCTACCAAACGCAACCTTAGTCTTCTTAACTTTATCCATTTCTTGCTTTCTTCCATCTTTCTTTCTATCTTTCTTTTTTTCTTTTTCTTTACTCTTTTTTTCCTATTATATATTGCAAAATTTTCTGTCAACCATAGCTGTCAAATCGAGAATAGTATCATGAATTGCAATCCTAATTTTTTGAATCATGAATCAAATAGAATCGAGAATAGTAAAATTTAGCACAAATTCTTGTATAACAAAGTGATTGCACCCTCTAATATTCATTATTTTTCTCTCCTATACCTTGAAGTTTGCCTGCATGCTAGTTGTGATCAGAATTTACAACGGATGTGTACACCTTATACTATTTTACCCTATGAAGCACGGACACGGACACGGACACGCATACGGACACTGACACGGACACGGGACACGTCAATTTTTAAAAAATGGGGACACGGACACGGCAGGGGACACGGCAGATTTTTTAATTTTTTTATAAATATTTTTATTTTAATACATATTAATTATTTTATTTATTTATTATATTTTTTAAATAATATGTTTTAATTAATTTTTTTATTTTATTTTATATACATGTTTATTTATTTTTATTAATATGTATAAGTATAGATAATATAATAGTTATATAATAATAACTGTGGCATCCTTTATACTATTATAATAATAATACTTTCAGTTTTTATTATAATATAATAATAATAGTTATATTATATATATATATATATATGAATCCAGCAGAGCAGATTATAATAATAGTTATATATTATATACATATATGAATCAGCAGATTAAAGAAGACGCGACGGAGAGAGAGAGAGGAAGAAGCGATCGATCGCCATCGCGATCGCGAGGGAGAGAAGGTGAGAGAGAGAGCTCGTCGAAGTCGAAGGGCGACTGGATCGTCGAAGTCGAAGGTGATGGAGGTCGCCGGCGAGTGACTGGACTGGATCGAAGTCATGGAGGTCGCCAGCAAGTCGACTGGACTGGATCGAAGTCCAGGTTTGTTTCAAGACCTTTACTTCTCCTTTACTCTTCTTTTTGGCTCTCTGTGTCCAGATTTGGACACGCGTGTCCAGATTTGGTGGACACGCGTGTCTCCGCCGTGTCTCCGCCGTGTCCCCTGCAAAAAAATAATTAAATTAAAGGGACACGCCACCCGGCGTGTCCCGTACGTGTCCCCGACGTGTCCCCGTGTCCCCGGCGTGTCCCCGTGTCAGACACTGCCACGGCATGAAATCTGCCGTGTCCATGCTTCATAGATTTTACCCTTCGTTTTGCTTTCTCTTTTTTATTTCTGAATTATCTTGATTTTTTAGTGATTGTAGATTTCCCCATGTAGTTCCCCTTTCTTTCCACAATTTTTTCTCATAGAAAGTATGAATATTGGCTGAACATGTTTTCTTGAATAAAGATTTGAGTTTTTAGATATCATTTTATTGCACAAACAGGTCCATCAAATTGCAAGAAACTTCCGAGATAGGTGGATTCCTAGGTCTGCCAGACATATCAGCTGCCTGGACAGGAGTAATGGCAAGGTGGAACTTCACTGGGGTTCAAACTGTAATAGACACTCAGCATCACAGCGTGATCAAGGTGTAAAAACTATAGAAGCAATAAATTGCATCAACCAATCAATTGTTGCAACAAATTCAGTTAATACCAGTACCCTGGAAAGCTGCTCTGCACCTTCTGGCAGTGATCTCCAAACCAGCGGGACAAAAACTCGCAAGCGAAAGAGTCGATGGGATCAGCCAGCAGAGATAAAGACATATGTAAGATCTCCCCAGAAGAAGGAACCAAAGATTGAGCCTAGTTTGTTACAACAATCACATTCAGGTCCACCACTTGAGATTGGTAAAGTTGCATGCGATGGACCTCAGCAGATGGAAAATAGGGGAGATGATGAGGAACAGAACATTGATGAGGATGTTGATGTTCCTCCTGGATTTTCACCACTTGCTGATGTGCCTCCCGGATTTTCACCTCTTCTTGATGTTCCTCCTGGATTTTCACCTCTTCTTGATGTTCCTCCTGGATTTTCACCTCATAATGCACCTTCAGTTCCATCGAATGCTTTAACTGTTACTGATATCCTCCGAGAAAATGGTACTCCTGCAAAGTGTCCTTTGGAAGCAGTTGCGGGACATCCTCACGGAAAGTTTGGTAATCGTTTGCCCGTCTCTTATGGGATTGCATTGCCTCTTGTGCAACAATTTGGGACACCTCAATCAGAAAAAACCCTAGAGAGTTGGGTTATTGCTCCGGGCATGGCTTTCCGTCCTTTCCCACCTTTACCCCCACGTCCCCAAGCCAAGAGAGAACCTTGTGCTGGTGACACAGTGACAAAGAATAAACCTACCATTTGTCACTCTAATCAAAACCATCCGAGCACTTCTGGTGCGAGCCGACCTTATGTGGAGTTTCAAGGTGGAAATATTCAACATTCTGTTCAACCAGTAAGGAGTTCCTATGGTTTGGAAAGGAGGTACCCGAGGCAGCAGGAGTGGAATAATTCGAATTTAGAACAGCCCTGGATGTGGAATAGAAATGGTGGGGGATTCATGGGAAATGATTTAAGAAATGGGATGTACAGCATAGGTGTAGCAACCGTGGCGAATGGGTTTGAAGGTCCAAAATTTTTACAAGATTTAAGGACTGGAGTGCAAAATACTTACAATACTTTTCAGCTTTATCCGCAACAGCAAAATTAGGATCGGTTTATAGGAAAAACTCTTGAGGAGCTTCTAAATTTTCTCCTGTGCTCCCCTCTGATATGCCTCCGATTCTTTGTTGGCTTTTACAAACAGTTGAATTCTAGTTTCCAACCCCCCCAACTTCCCTTCCTTTTATGTTACAAGTCCCCAGTATTTATAGCTGCAATGAGGTCATTTGGATTTGGAAACTTCCACCTCAAAGAAGGAAAAGTGTTTTTTTCATTATGTTTCATTATTTGAATAAAAAATGAAATTGACAAATAAAGCATTGATCTACGGTGGCCTCCATGGATTTGGTGTGTTTTGATTTTACTATATTATGCAGGATTGTTTTTGAAGATACTCAACCTCATTGGGAGTGCATTTCCGATCTTATTAAGGTTAAAGTGGCAATATGGGTCAAGGCCAAGTCCAATTTGAGGATTACTCCATGAATGATGTGGTTATCATTTACAGAAGATTAGAGATTGTTTTTAGTTGTCTTGAGTCAATATGGTGTGCAAATTTTATTCTGTTGCTTTCTTTCCGGTTCGGTAATTGTATGGGTTGCTGATTGGTATACTCCGGGGTTTCATTTACTGGTTCAAAGTTGCTGCATAATTTTGTTTGGGCTAGTTTCTTCCTATCCCGTCGTGAGATATTGTTCTCTTGAATTGTAGTTTGCTCCTTTTGGCTTATTTATTTATTTTTAATGTTTTCTGCTGTTAGGTTGGTATATCTTACCAACTTCCTTTGCTCAGGTGTGTGCTTGCACATGATGCTGCGAGTCTTCTTGTGCCCTTGTCTTCATTCTGATGCTACCTTTGTTTTCCATTATTTCATCAATAAATTTGTTTTTGCTAATTAAAAAAAAAAAATGTATGTAAATTTATGGGATACATATAAATTTCTTCTGCAAATGAGACACAGCATTTTCAAAGTATAGTGCTTGTAGTTGGCAAATTGAGTCTCTTAAGATGCTTTGGGACTTAGCATTTTGCTTGTGAAAACTGAAATAGCATCTTTTAGTGGTATGGTATTTTTTTTAATGTTATTTTAGCACAATAAAAATGTACTTTAATTAAATTTATTACAAGTTGGTCCAATGTTGTTGTATTTATTGTGTCAAAATAGTAGCGTGTCCTAACAATATATTGTGTTGGAGTAATGCTATATGTACCAATTATTGTACACACTAGTATACTAACAGATGATGTGACATTATTTGTATGATTTTGAGTATTTGTAACTTGTATAATAAATGTAATCAATAATAATATCATAACACTAGTTGGTGCATGTAACACCACCGATTGTGTTGTGGTATTTTTTATTTATTTACCTGTCAATCACAAGTTGCCTCCTTTTTTTTATTTATTTATTTATTTTATATTTTTTATGATTGGTTTAGATAGCGGAATTTATCATTGTCATATAGTGTTTGAGAGATTAAAAAAACTTATAAACAAAATTAATTTCCAATACAACCTCTCTCCAAAAATTAAAATAAAACCAAATTCCACCCAGAAAAAAGAAGGGGCAAAAGAGAGAGAGAGAGAGATCTAATGAGTGCCTCTATTCGCACACCAACTTTCACCTCAAAACACATCATTTTCTAAAAAAAATATAATTACAATTATATCCCTCAATCAAATATCTAAATTGCCCTCATCATCTTTCATGAAATCCTAACAGCCGTGGTCACAACCACCACCGCAACCCCTCCATCTCTCTCTCATCTATCTTCCTCTTCTCTCTCTACAACTTCTCACTACCTCAATTTTCAGTCTTTCCAATCCACCTCCTTCAACCAAAACCACTGTACCACTCCCATTTTACCTAATCACACCAATACCAATACCAATTTCATTCTCACCATCAAAGTCCTCGCCTTTGATCACATTACCTCTCTCTCTCTCTCGCTGCCTTGGATCTCTCTCCAATGCCCATTACCACAATGACAGGGTCAATCTTCACATCTTCATTGACCACTTCAAAATCACGAACAATTTAACTAATAATTTTGATGCAAAGCTGAGTGAATCGCGTCGACTTTTGGATTTTGTTGATGGGTTTGTTTGGGAATTCGGTAAAAAATTGGTGCTTTACTGGATTGGAAAGGTAGGGTTGCAAGCGCTGTGGTTGGAGTTGCGATAGCCGAGTTCGGATGACGAGTTTGCCTTTGTTGTGGAAGATGATTTGGAGGTTTCACCTCTGTATTACGGATTTTTGAAGGGTTTGATTGTTAATTATTACTATAATGCTTCCAATTTTAGTCATTCAATCTATGGGTATCGCTATAGTGACCAAGGTTTGTTGCAGGGGAAGAGACAGTGCCAGTGAGGGAGAAAGGAGGGGACCGGTGAGTGGAGGTACCGGTGACGAAGAAGAGAGGGGAAGAGAGAGGGACTACACCGTCGCCAGCGACGGAGTTGGGTTACAGGTGGTGGTGGTGGTGGTGGTGGTGGTGGGGGTGCGTGACTAGGGGTAAAAATAGAACATTATGGTGCGTATTAAGCAAATTTGTTATTATTAAATTATTAGAAGTGTGCCTTGAGTAGTGGTGTGTATTGAGATGAAAGAAGTTGGGTAAATAGAGGCACCCAGATCTAATGCTATTTGGAGCTTATTCTGTACAAATAATTTGACATTCCTAGTGCACATCTTACAAACCAGATTTCTTTTCCACTAAAATCATTCACATATTCAGAATAACAGAGTGATTGCTTTGTTATTCATCAATATCTACTGAGCTTACTTCTGATCTGAAGAAAGCACCAAGTTTTCAACAGGGTTTTGTACTTCCTCCAGCCGTTAAAGTACCTTCCAATCACTTTCTTATAACTAGGCCTCTGCTTCACCCCATTCCAGTACTCAGCAACATTTGGACGGCTATTGATATACTCATCTTGCAAATTCAACAGCTCTAATCGCGCCAGCACTGGAATGAACATAACATCAGCCATAGTAAACTCTTCCCCAACTAAATACGATGTTTCGCTCAGTTTTGTCTCTGCTTCATCAAGAAGGCTTACCAGATGTTTCTTGCTTCGTCTCAGAACTTCTGGGTTTTTCAACTTGTCTTCTGTTTCGTATTCATCTCTCAGCTTACGGTGGTAAGCACTTGCTAGATCAGGAAATTCAGACATCCGGGCAATTACCACTCTACGCATGAATTTAGAAATAAAAAGGCGATACTTCTCAGGGATGTGGGAGAGCGTGAAGAACTTTGGGTTCCACTCTTGTATCTTATTCATCCATTCAACAACTTCTCCACTGCTGACAGTGATTTTACCGCCGCCTGATGAGACAACAGCAATTCTTTCTATATACCTGTACAATTTGATATCACTTAAAAAATCTCCTTTCTATTGTAAAATTGTGTTTGGAAACAATTTCAAGGACTTGTGCCTTCTTACACTACAAGAACATAAGGAGTGAGTAAAAAAGAAAACATTCTGTTTAGAGATTTAAGACTTAATTCATATTTTGATAATTCACCCTATGTTTCCCAAAGCTTTTGCACTCTGTTTGGGAACCTGTGAGAGAAAATAAAGGATTACACAAGTTAAAAGGAGAGAAAGAAAAGAAGAGAAGATTGTGTTTTCTATCCCTCTTGTTTTGATAATAAACTACACAAAAATAAAAATAAAAGAAATTATTTGATGTTATATTACCAAACTAACCTTTTATAGGTGCCAGTTTTTTAATTTCTATATGTAAAGGGACAGTTTGGGTATTATAAAAATAGCATTTGTTGGTTTCTTTTCTCTCCCACTCTCTCCACTTTTGGAGAGATTCAAAATAAGGGTTATAAGAGAAATGTGTCTCTCCATGTCACCCCATTTATCTCCTCTTTACTAATCCAAACAGGTGATATAAACAAAGAGAAATGCATTTCTTTTCTTTTCTTCCCAAATCACCAAATACAAACGGGCTGTTAAATATGATGCTGGAAATCATTCAAATGGCCATCATAATTCGTTGAAGTTTGAAATTGCTTCCAAGCACAAGACCAAATATTCTAGAAAAAAGTAATTGACAAGTATTGAGTAAAGGATAAGGCATACTGGATTATCTCTGCTGTGTTGAATATAATGTGTTCGCCATTCTGGAAAACAGGAAGCTTGGCACTAGGGTTCATCCGGAAGAATGAGGAGTCCATGTTCTTGCCCGTGAGAGGATTGACATGGTATGATGTATAATCAATGACCCTTTCTTCTAAAGCAAGCCTTACTTTTTGGCTATCCAGGGAATATGGGTGATGATATAGTTGCATGACTTTATCAACATCAGCTCTTGGGATGTTGCTAGTAGTACGAAAAGTGAGGAGTTTTCATATCAACAATCAAGTTCTATTACTCTGAGATTAAGAGAACTTATTGAGGCCTGCACCTGAATTGCAGAAAAGGGGCTTACAAGCATTCCTTAGAATCATGAAAAAATTCTCATTTCCCACCAAAGTAAATAATTTAAACAACATACATCCTATACAAAATTAATAACTAAGCCAAGAGCACCCCCCCAAAAAATTATGGTCATACAAAGCACAGTATAAAATAGAGATAAGAGATTGTATTCCAAGGGTAAAACTTTTCCACTTTGACTGGTAATCATTCACTTTCTAACCACAGATCACGCTAGTGGCAGTGACCTTTCCACATAAAGCTAACAGAGAAGTGGCCTAAGCAGAGAAAGGATTCTTTTCTCGGATTCAGACAGTGGGTTTAGCAGAGAAAACCCCAAAGGATGTAAATATTTTTTTCGCTCAGGTGCTACGTTCATCATTAGAGGCACAATCTTTTTCAAGGAGCATAATATGCATTTGTTACAGAGGGCTTTGTGAGTCAAAGATCATGCTATAATCTCCACTCTCTCACATCCAAAACTGCATACATGGGCTAAAATCCAGTCTCTAACAATAGCTATTTATCCCAATTTCTTTCTACTCTTTCGGATGGAATTATACACTTGTTAGCAATTTCTATATATCACTCTATTAAAACTTGCACGATTAACTACATACAGAAAAACACTCGCACAAACTAAACTTCTGATAAATCTGCAATGACTACCCCTTATGTTGCTAACAACTTTCCCAATCAATAATAATAATTAAACGCTGGCACAATTTAGAAGAAGTAAAGAAATTGATAAATTGATGACGCCGATTCATCTTCGTCCCACGGTGTGTATATGTGCAAAGTTTCCATAAACAAAAGTAATCCCATATAAACAAAATAAAAAAGTAAGAGTCTAGCACTCACAAGACTACCACTTCTCTGTTAAGGGTAAGTAACCATCTGAACAATTCAACTTGTTACAACTTTTGATTGGAATTGGAATTCAAGACCCATAAAGTGCCCAAACGCAACAATTACACTTAAACCCTCTGAGGGTTTACAGTTAAAGCCCTTATAATCATAAAGATCAAAAAACTTAAATTTTAGATCAAAGCCAAATCCATAGCAGAATCCCAAACCAATTTGCAGAATTTAATCATTAGAACAAACCATCACAAATTGAAGCAAGTAGTCCAACAAAAATTAAATATTAGCAGATGTATATGGCTTACCCAGAATTAGAAAACTTGTTGAGAAGTTGTACCCGGGCGTTTCAGGGATTTGTGGTTTATGGAGATTTAGGAGACACATCACATGAAAGAAAAAGAAAGAAAGCAACCCTTTTTGTGGTGGAAAATGAAAAAATAAACGTTTTAGAAAGAGAAAGTTTAGAGAAAGAGAAAGTTTAGAGAAAGAGAAGAAGCTTTGAGGAGATTGACAACTGTTACGACATTTTGTTGTTCTTCCCAGTTGCAAATGGACAACCGTCGACGACGACAAATCATTTTAGACTCTATTTTGAGGGCCTACCATTCCAATTATTTTATTTTTTAATCGTAATGCATAAATTATTTATAAAAATAAATAAATAAATAAGTTTATCTGATAATTATAATTACGTTGGTTTATTATATTTATTTTATAAAAAGTAAATAGTTTAATTTTTAAATAATATTTGTTACTTTTTTCACAAATAAATATTATGAACTAACATGATTATAATTATCGGATTTATCTAATTTTTAAAACTCAGTTTGTCTATAATGAAATAGGTAAAAGTGAGAGAGAGAGAGAAAAAAAAAAAAAAAACTTTTTTGACTTTGTTTAACTTATGCGTGGTGAAAAAAAATAAAAATAAAAAAAACTAAATTTCTTGTACAACAATTGTAACTAATTTTTAATTTCTTAACCCAAAAAAGAAAAATTAAATGTGTGAGTTATTTATAACTAAACTTTTAAATTTTTTATTATTTTTCTTACAAATTTTTTATCTTAATCAAATGCTTCCTAGAAAATATATTTTCCTTTTCATTTTTTTTCTTTTACTTCATTTTCTTTCAATTTATAATTTTTTTTTCTAATCAAATAAAGCCTTATAAATAATTTACACGTTGTGATTTAAAAAATAAATAATTTAAAATATCGAGATGAGACCTATAGTAGGCTTGCCAAACAGTACGACCCAGTTGTGGATTAGAGAGAATCTAGACTCGAATAAGAAAAGGGTTAAATTGTAAGGGGGAAAAAATGAGTGTTTGATTGCAGTTTTTTGAAAATTGAGTTTTTCATTTTTTTTACTGAATATTTTTAAAATTTTAAGCATTTTTTACTTTTTTAGATATACATTACTTAGATGTATATAAATATTAAAATATTTGTGAAAAAATATTTTAAAAAATTATTAAATACACAAAAATATGAAAAATGTATTGAATTTTCAATTTTTTTTTTTTTGTATTTTGTAAAAAATTCACAAATATTATACTTTTTAAGTGTATTTATGTTAGGTGTGCTTAAAAATTAAAAAAATTCTTAAAATATTAAAAAAAATTCAGTGAAAATAAAAAAAATACGAAAAATGAAAAATTAGAATTTTCTGAAAAGTGTATTCTGAAAACTGAAAACAAACAGAATGAATGTATTTCTCTCTTATCTTATTTAGATAGATTACATAAAATAAAAAAAAATACTAATACATGTTTTTTTATTAATTTTTTTAAAATTAGAATTTTCTGAAAAGTGTATTATGAAAACTGAAAACAAACAGAATGAATGTATTTCTCTCTTATCTTATTTAGATAGATTACATAAAATAAAAAAAATACTATTACATGTTTTTTTATTAATTTTTTTTATAATACTTAAACGAACAATTTTAATATTATAATAAATTAATAATCACTTTATTTTTTCTCTTTCTTAATTTCTCTACTTTAATACCATGCATGTTTTTTTAATTTTATTTTTTGTTTATTTTATTTATTTTTAAAAGATAGCATTTGGTAGAGTTTTCTAAATATGATTTAAGAATAAGAGTTGTATTTTGAGTTTGTGAGTTTTGTAATTATGATTTTAGTATGAAAAAGTGAATGCGGAATTAATTTTTGAAAACTGTAATCAAACATCACGTACAAATCAAGAGGTAGAATCATATTTCTAAAACTCTTCCAAACAAATTAGTTTCAGTTTATTTATTTAATTTCCTCTTATTTTCTTATCTTTAGTAATTCAAATAGGTTATTAGGATGAAAAGATATCAATTTTTTTTTTCTTTTTCAAACATATGGTGAGATAGAGAAGGTTCACTTCGAAGAGATTGACAACTATGAGGACATGTTTTTTGTTCTTTCAATTGCAAATGGAAATAGAGGTTGATAATAAAATCTAAATTTATTGTAAAAGATATTCAAAATCATTATTCTGTATTTCAAAAATATTATGAGATCTACTCCAACCAAGTTAGACCCATTTTTTGTTTTCTGGGCTGCTTTTGGGCTCCATTGTAAGACACATAACTATTGATTTTTTTCGTGGCCCACATGCCATCAGCCCAAATGTTGAGTCTACAGAATATTTTGAGGAATTGCATAATTGAATCCTTCTTTATAAAACCAAACCAACCCCCAACACCCCCACCCACCCCCCCCCCCCCCCCCCCCCCCCCCTTTTTTTTTTTTAACTATATTTGACTAAATACTGAATAAATAAATAAATAAAAAAAATTGACTACATCCAAGTTGTCCAAGACATGCATTAAAATGGTTTTTTAAAACCCAACGACATTCATAAAAAGTTAAAAGTCAGTTTTTAATCTATTTTGGGTTACATCACATCTCACATGAAACAGTGAAAAAAATCAAAAAGTCAACTTTTAACCATCTTTCCAAAACAACCATTAGGGGCACTTACCAGTAAGTTCTATATACAAGATTTAAAATCATCTACTTCCAAAACAAAACACTTGCAAGTTGCACCAATTAATCCTACATATTTTTAATTTTTTTTTTATAACTTTAAAAATGCTGCTATATTCTACCATCGTCGGACTTCTGTCAAACGGTCACCGAAGACTTGCCAGAATATTCAACATCACTGAAAAGTTGCCGGAAGTTTGTCGGAGTATCACCAGAATGTTCTAAACGTCACTAGAAGTCGTTGGAATGTCCAAAATGTTCATTGAATGTCAATAACATCATTGAAGATTCACTAGAATATCTAGAATATTGCTGGGGGGAAGAAAAAAAAAAGAAGAAAAAATAGAGAAATTATAGTGAAAAAACATAGCAAATTGTACTAAATATTGATAAACTGGAAGGGAAAAAAAAAAAAAAAAACCATAACAACAACAAACAACAATGGGAAAAAAATATATATTATTTTTCAATTTTTGTAAGGTTTAAGTAAATAATCTCCAATATTGGTCAATCTGAAAAGTAAACTTTGAAACTGTAAAATGTTACAGTTTCAAAGTATGATTCTATTAAACATTTATCCTTATTAATCAAACTGAAAAATATGTTGTGAAACTACAAAATTTTACAGTTCTAAAGAATGTTATGAAACTGTAAAATTTTACAGTTTTAAAACATGATTCATTTTAGTATCAAAAAAATTGAAACTGTAAAATTTTATAGTTTTTTCTGCTTGTAACTAAAATTTAAAAACAACTTATTCACAACTTGAAAATTTTCTCCATTAAAGTAAAAAAAAATAGAAGTGTGTAACAGAGAAAAAGTAGAAAAATTGAGAAATCAAAGAAAAGAAACAAATATAGAGCGAATATTGTACTCTGACAACTATTTTTGGTTTAGATATAGTCAAATCTCATGTAAAATTACTTAGGTCTGATGTAGATCTGAGTAGATCTACATCAGATTTGAGTAGATCTTTGCCAGAAACTCGTTTCTTTCGCCGTTGGTGAGAGTGAAGTAAGAAGCCGATGGTCGGTGGTTGCCGGTAAATCCCAAGTAATGATGGTCGTCGGTCACCGGTGACTATATATTAAAAAAAGAAAGAGAAGAAGTAAGGTATGGTCGCCGATCACCAAAAGTCAGGAAGAGAAAGAAGTAGAGAAAAAAGAACACAGAGAAGAATAAAGAAAAAAAATACGTAGTGGACTTTTGAGAGTATTCAAAAGATTGTGGAACTAAATAGACTTATCATCTTTTAAATAGGACTTCCAAGTAATTTGCCCATACAATAACATACTATCCCAAAATATTTTGGGTGCCTCTATTTACATACCACATTTTATCTCAAGGTAAACCACTACTCAAGGCACACCTTTAATAATTTGATAAATAAATGTTTTGCTCAATACACACCACAATCTTCCATCTTTACCCTTACTCACACACCCCACTCATAATCTACCCACAATCTTCCATCTTTATCCCTACTCACTCACACACCCTACGCACCCATGATCTTCCATCTCTCCCTCCATTCTCTGTTTAAACCGGTGAAGACCCATTGCTAAATACGCTTTTTGTCTCATGAAAGACGTCGTCGGTAGTGTTCAACACAGTTGGAAACAACTCTACATTGGAGATACAGAAGGTGAGTTCTCATTTGGCTTAGATTTTGGAGTTTTAGGTACTTTTTCCCATTGCCATGAAATTTGTATTTGAATGATTCAGTTTCTGAACCGTTTGACACTGGAATTTCGAACCTCAAACATCTGTACGGTCGATTTCTGTCGAGCAACATGTGGTTCGACACTTGACTTTCGAACAATAGCAGTTTGTCCGGTTTATTATTGTCGAACATGTTTGACATCTTAGTGTCGAACCTGATATGTAATTCAGATCTAGAATGTCAAACACTAACAACATGTTTGATGTTGTACTGTCGAACAGTCTCTGTGTTTTTTTTTTTTTTTACCTTGCCTTATTGATTTCTTTGCTGTGAATAGTAACTAGAGGGCCAGACCAATTCCTCTGATGAAATGGAATATTGTGGGAACCAAATTAACTAATTGAATTTAGAAGAATACATTACATTAAAAAAAAAAAAAAACATTTTAGTTCCTATAAATCATTTACTGAAAATCAACAGACTCTTGACTCAACAGTTCAGTTCCTATAAATCATTTAGTGATTTTGCCCAAACCAAATAACCCATTCATATTCATAAATTAAATTATATGAGAAAGAACCCATTTACTAAAATTTCTCTGTAAAAAATGTTGAGAGACTACAACTATTATGAAAATATTGCACACCTTTTATTTTATAAAATCTTAATATCAAGATCCTTAAACTAAAAATCTCTAATTTTTTTTCTTCTTGATTATTTATTTATTTATTTTGTTAAATTCACTTTTCTTGAACTTAAAGCAGAGTTCCAAAAAAGGGTTAGTAGAGCTGCAAGTTTTTAACAGTTGAACTACTTTCACATTTGCAGGTAAGTTTGAATGTTCAAAATCCTCATTCATTAAAGTTGAATTGGTCCCATTGAGCATTAGAACTCCTCTTATGCGATGGTAACAATTTACTACAACAGAGCTGAGGATCTTCTACTCCTCTCATTATCTTCTCTGCAAAAGATCACTTATAGACTATAGGTCAAATACATTACCACATTCTCTCCAATTAATTGTTTTCTTTCTAGATCTACCATTACAAACCATAAAATTAATTTAAAGCTCCAAAATTATATAAAATAGAAAAAAAAATGAATTACCAAAAAAATATCATCCACTCTTCTCAAATCACAAAAACTAGCCTTGTATATAATATTATTTGTAAATTTACTGACTGATTAATTTCAGTTTTGAGATGAATTAAAAATTGAATCAGTTTTTGTGGTTTTAAAATTTTAGAAACCAAACTAAATTAAACCAAGTGAGAACTAGGAAATTTGTCAAGTAGAGCTTCTTTTCTTTTCTTTGAGAAGCAGGGCTCAAAAGAAAAATGAACTCTT
Organism: Camellia sinensis; assembly: GCF_055761805.1. Lineage (NCBI taxonomy): Eukaryota > Viridiplantae > Streptophyta > Magnoliopsida > Ericales > Theaceae > Camellia > Camellia sinensis. The sequence continues at coordinate 151,875,015 of NC_138963.1, forward strand.
GAAGCTAAACCCTCTTGAACTTTATTTTCCTACTATCAATGTTGTGCCCTTATGTCAACTGTTTTAGGAATATTTTCACAACACAACTCACATTTTTTTAAAAGACTAAAAAGTTTGTTATGTTTTACAATTTGAGAATTTGTTTCTACACAAATGTAAAAATGATGAATTATTTCGAACTTAAAGAAACAAGAATTTGAATGATTGTGAGTATTTTAACATAAATGATTTGTGTTGCTTCTATTAACTTTATTGTTTTCTGTTTCATTTTCAAAAATAGATGACCCTTCGCGTATTCCACCCACTGCCTCAGAGAGACGACATCGTGCATTAACAAATCCTGCTCGTGGCCGAGGTCGGCGTCATGGTAGAGGTCGGGGTGATGATATTGTGTTGGAGGAAGCATCTCAAATCTTGGAAGAGGATGTGATTAATAATGGTTCAGGGGATGATGATGATGATGATGATGATGCTGATGTTGATCAGGCTGAGGAGGTACTCACTGGTCCGTTTCCTGGGGGGCCATCAGATTCATCAGGATTGAAGAGCTTTAAGGCACATATTGCAACAACTATATGGGAGCAAAAGGTAGTATATATATTTTTTCCATGTTTCATTTATTTAATTATTTATTGAACCAAATTATTTATGTAAATTATTGCTTACCTTGCAGGAGAGGAATCCCTTAAGGTGTTATAATCATGCGTCCAAGATTCTTGAGTAGCGGTGGTGGTCAAGAACCGACAATAGAAGGCTTAGAGACATTGTGCAGCAGTCAGGCCTATCTTCTTTGGTCCATTGCATATATCGTTTCGTGAATAGGATTATCATATCTGCATTTGTTGAGCGATGGCAACCAGAGACAAATACTTTCCATTTGACAGTTGGTGAGATGACAATGACATTGGATGATGTGGGTACCATCTTGGGGATCCCTATCACAGGTAGATCAGTTAGTGCTATAATTTTGACAGATCAACATGCACATGCACTTGTGGTTGTTGCCTTGGGAGTTGATGATGCTAAAGCAACTGAGGAGCTATCATCTGCTAGGGGACAATCAGTGAAGCTAGAGTGGTTACGGAGCAAATTCAATGGTTGCAAAGATTTAGACACCGAGGAATTCATAGCTTATGCCGCTAGAGCATATTTGTTATTTTTATTGAGATGTACACTGTTTAGCAACAAGAGTGAGACGAGAGTTCCTGTTGTGTACTTGCAGTTGTTGATGGATTTGACTGATATTCATACATATGCTTGGGGTGCAGCTGCATTGGCATATTTATACCGAAAGTTGGAATTTGCCACAAGATCAATTGTTCGATAGATGGCTGGTTACATGACATTGTTGGAGGCATGGATTTATGAGCATTTCTGGCCTTTTAAACCTCACCAAAACATGGAATGTATTGTATAATTGCCTCACGTGCATCGATGGACTCCTCGTCGAGAAGCTGGTTCAACAGTATCACACTTATAGGCATTACGAGAAAAGCTTGACAGATTGGCATTTGATGAGGTATACCAATTAATATTAGTTCAATTAAGTGTTCTCATTACATGTCACTCATCAAGATTTCATTTGTGTTTCTCTCGTAGGTTACTTGGGATCCATATCGAGATTGCCTTCAACATCACTCATGTCATGAGATCACATTTTATATCGGTTGTTTGAAGTGTTTAGATGTAGTTGAACCCTATCATCTTGAAAGGGTTCTTAGACAATTTGGTAGGGTTCAGACCATCTCATCCGTGCCACTCGACCTTGTTCGTGCTGTTAAAGGTGTCATAGTAGGCCGATATAGAGTGATGTATCAGTATCTTGATTAGAAATGAGAGAGTTGGGATAATCATGTTTTACCTACTCGGAGGAGAAGTACTCTAGTTAGACGTTCAGTTGATTGTGTTGATGGTTACATGTAGTGGTATGCAAGTATCACACACTTATATATCTATCACCCCACACATCGGTCTGGTTTTAACCCACATGCACAGGATAGTCGATCTGATATGCAGGATGCTGAGGTATGACAATATTTTGCACACAATGTTTAAATTTTTTTTTGAAGACGTGTAGCTAATTACAATTGTATTTGTTCTTAATGCAGCGTATTGATCACGCACTATGGATTGTACATCCTATCATCGAGGCGGGCCATGATGCTAGTATTCGTGAGCCAGATAGGCTATATGAGGCCATTGAGAGGATGACACGTGTTCTTCAGGGTCAACAAATCGATGAGGCTAGACCTAGTTCTATTCTATTTAGAACATACAATCATAGGAGACAAGTAGATGATAGGTAGTTGGTTTTGCGGTAATCTTGTTTTGTTATTTTGTGATAGAAGAGAAGTACTCTTTTGATGTTTTTGTTGTTTTGTAATGAATGAGAATTACTCTACCAATATTTTGTAATGAATAACTATTCATGGTTAGTATTTTTGGTAATGAATATGAAGTATTATGCCAATGCGTTTGACACACCACAATGAACAAGTAGTACCATGTGCATTAAATTAATTCAAAGCTTAATCCAACTCAACTATTTAAATGCTAATCTACAAAAAAATATATCGGTAACTATTTGAATTGCATTACTACAACTCAACTCACATACATCATTACTCATCAAGGTTAATACAATCAAATGTATCTCTAGTAGCTACCCTTGAATGAATAACTTCTTTAAAATGCTCAATTCGGAAACTATGTGCAGTATCCCATCCAGCCGCACAAGAATGATGAAACTTGCACCAGTTGGTAGCTATCAGTAGAACTGGATGACCCGGTAACATGAACACCTACATTGACAAAGCTTTAAGTATGAGAGCGATGTAGTACAAAATGATAAATGTATTACACAAATCATAATGCTATATTTGGACAAAATGATTTCCATTAACAAACCCAATAGCAATCTTACGTCCGTTGAACTTGTGATATTGGCACTGATCGTAAGGGGAGGAATGTAAGGCATTGTTGTGCAGATAAGTGGTACAATACCACATTATAACAAGATGCAATAAGATGACCCATGTCAGGTATAGTCATCTAACGGTGATATCCTAGATTGGGCTCAAAGTATGATAGAATATGGGCCAGCTCTTCAATCCTGTCATGTGAACCATATAGATGAGTGTAATGGTCTATGTGTGTGTGTAATTCTTGTAGGAGATCACACCTGACTTGACCCCATTTAGCCCCCGTAAGCCCCATTAAGCAAAAAATGGCCCTAAAACCATAATTGGCAATGGTATCTATATCCTTGATAAGACGTATGTACAGCTTCAATCCAACTGGGAGGGCATCAACATATGAATACGTCATAGTTGTACGAGTTCGATATACTTATTCAACAGGGAAGACATCAACACATGAACAACAAAACACGTAATTTATCATCAACAAAAATGTAAGTAAAAAATGATTACATGTACCTTCTCTTTGGCGGGCCGTTTTTTATGTATTTTGACAGAATCCTGTGTGGGGATCTAGGTGCCCATAGGTGAGTGGCTATCATGTCCAGATTGAACCAACTCAAATGCACAAAGGTTTTGACACGTAGATATATCTATCTTCTTATGTCCCATACCTCGAGGGTTGGGCTTCACATCCAGCTCGATGAGAAAAGTACTTTGCGGATTTGCAATCTCTTCTAACTTATGCTGAATTTCCAACTTCATAGTATAATCAGGTGCATTGAATTGCTTAAGTATGAAATCAAACTTTGGTTCACAACTCAATTCTACTTTATCATTCTTCAATTTTTGTACTATTTCAAGAGTCCTCTAGTGTGTGTTAATGCTATCAAGTGGTATTGGACGACCCTGTTGGATGTAATTCATAATCTCATAGGCACAAGGTAATCTTATGTGCTCGTTGAACAACACATCCACATACTGAAGCATCAATGCCAACATCATCTGCTCGCTTACTCTTCACTAAGACATGATCTAATACAGTAATAGAGATATTTCCTCGGAGCTCTCTAAAATGGGATGGTTTGAACTAGGGGTAAGTAGCGGATAAACTGATCTGCCAAAACCGACCGAACCGAACCGATCCGCCGCATTTTGGACAGATGCGTGATGACGAGCGGACGGTTGTGGATTGATTTTCACCAATCCGCCAATCTGGCGGACGGATGGCAGATTTGAGATTCCTTTGGCCGCAACCGAACCGCCAAACCGCGAGCACCCCTAATAATTTATAAGACTTTGTGTTTTCAGTTTGTTTAAATATTTTGTTTGTGTTTTCAATTAAAAAAGAGTTTATATATTTTGTTGAAAAAAAATTTTCAACTTGAATATCTTTTTTGAATTGAAAAAAATAAACGTATTAGTTATCTATATTTTTTGGTTTTTAAATCTATCTCTAAAAATAATTAATAGAAAATATGATATATGCTGGTTGGTTTTTGTTTTCAAAAACAGATATAAATGTAACAATACAGAGACATACAATCTCTACTACTGCTTTGTTCATGGTTTTGATGGTTTGAATTGTTTTTATATTTTAAGAACCACAGATTGTAATACTTTATATGGATGAGGCATGCTGTGATTGTAGTATGTAGATGAGACATGCAGTGATTGTGATATTCTAAAGTTTCAAACTTTCTTACTTTGGATGAGGCATACAGTGATTGTAATATTTTTTTAAGTCATTGACTGTAATACTTTCTTCTTTTTTTGAGGAAGTGCACAAGTTGAATTATGTTGAAAATTTATAAAATTTTAAACCGCCAAACCGATTCGCATCCATCCGCCAAACCACCAATCCTCTCAATCCACATCCGCTGGATTGGCGGACGGATGCAGATTGATTTTCTCCAATCCACCAATCTGGCGGACGGATGGCGGATTGGAGGTTCCGTGGCTGTAACCGACCCGCGCCCACCCCTAGTTTGAACTGGTGTTGTACAACGGTTAAACTCTTCTCAAACGATGCCTTAATATCAACATGTCGTAACTCAAGCAAACTATGGGTCTTGGTCCAAGAACACTCAAAATTGACTTGGTTAGAACCAAGTTGCCGTTTAAGTTTTGCATGTGCACTTTCAGCCCTTTGTACTTTCAGCCTTGTGTACAATGGAAACAATTAACATAATTAAATTTAAATAATCAAAATCATAATGCCTCATAGTGTAAGGTAGATAAATATATATTACTTGTTGGTTGTAACATTCCCGAAGTGCATACAACTATCTGTACGGGGAGCAAATATTCCGGCGTGCCCGTATTCCTTTCTTCCGAGCTCCGTCGATATCCGATCGCCTGCGAGCAAATTATGGGTGAGCTACCTGGCGGTGTGTGGCCGGAAAAACCCTCCGACGATCAAGTTAGCACACACCTTAGAGGGAATAGAGAGAAGGGAGAGAGTGTTTGAGTGTAAGAATTTCCTTACAGAATGTTCGTGTGTCCGTATGGGGGGGCGCAGACATGCTAATATACCTACTGACCCCTATATCCACTCCCTGTCATCTCCTGACACGTGGCTCTGCTATCCCATCTGTCAGCATAAACCATGCCATTCATCACCTGCTCTCAACTGCCTGTCAGCACAGCTGGAGCTCGGCAGCCGGGCTGCCCTTCCTCGGTCATACCACGCTTCATACCTCAAGCGCCTAACCAGATAAACACGCGGAAGACCGGGCTGAGCGACATCCCGGCCGAGCCTAGCCCGGATACTTACTTTGATCGGCCTTCCTGCCGATCATACGGTCTCCTCGGCTTACCACGCCTTTCCGGGCACCGGCCTCTCAACTTCCTCGGTTGTCCATGCCTTCCTGGATGCCCGGTCACTCGGCCAATCCAGCTTTGGCCGTCCTAGGACCGAGCATTCTGGACCGACCGAGCGCTGCCTTGCCGAGCAGTTTCTGTCCGGTCCGGGGTGACACTCTGCCCGAACTCTGCCCGGCTCAAGTTCTGGCAGCCCATTTTGGGCAAACAGTCGATCATTTCGGACCCATGCACCGTTGGGCCCTCCACTTGCTCGGCCGTTACCTCGGCCCAACTTCAGATCACAATTCACCCTCTCAATTGCCCCTTAATTCCGTCCGCGGAAGCGTGACTGGGATTACTCACTTCGACCGAGATAACATTTCTTCGGTCGTCAAGGCGCCAAGCCTTCACCGAGCTAATATGCTATCCTTCTCCGGTCATGTTCCTCGGCTTATAGCCTTCTCGTCAAAAATAGCTCGGCTGGCTCTTCGTCTCTTCATCCCGTCGTTTCAATCCTGACGCAGCCGTAAATGGGGACACGTGGCGAGCTCCCATTGGTCATCGAGAAGCCAACCCGCCGTTCTTGTCGGATTTTGAATTTTGGCGGCCTTTCACTCTTATATACACACGGCCTCTCTACGCCATTCCTCCCTACTGCCTTTCTACCATCTGACGATCCAGAGCTCAAGCTCTCTCCTCTATCTCGACTGCCATTTCTCATTCTTGGAAGAACAGCCCCCATCCTACAAAGGTAAGGTTTTCGATCCCCCTAGTTGCTATTTTCTTTCATATTACACACATTAGGGTACAAAAACATAGCTATTAGGGCATAGGTCGTAGAATCCGCATTAAACCTTCCACTGTTCTTGGTGTTCTTCGTCTTCCTGAAGAACACTGAAGAACTGGGGTGAACCGGGCTCTGGGCCTTCTTTTGATCCAAAAAACCGACCAAACCGGGCAAACAACATGTTTGTTTCAACCAAAGCGAAAACCGAGATAACAAGAGGACTTGGCCGTTCAACCGGGCTAACATCTGGTCCGCTTGGGCGACTGGGCTCCTTAGATAGAATAGACAACCGAGGTAGTTTGGCACCCTTAATGACCGAGCTAAAATCCAGCATCTTTCGCGCGACCGCGCTAACACCTAACACTTGCCATCCTTTTCCTGCAGAGTCCAAGGGGACCACCGTCATTCCTGAGGCTCTCAAGACCGGGCAACATCCAATACCCAGAGCCAAACCCCTCAGCCGGGATACACTAAGCCGGCCAAAAATGGGGAAGTTCCGCTTCCTAGTGGATACTTCGGCTGCGCTGGCTACGTTCAGGGAGGACTACGGCGTCCCGGCCGATGTCCACCTGCAGCTCGCAGAAGAGGAGACCACACCTTGGGGTAGGGAGGAGTGCCCCTTCACCGTGCTATCCATCGTTGAAGGGGGTCTTCGTTTCCCGCTCAACCCTCTTATAACCGAGTTCCTCCGCCGCACCGGGCTGGCTCCCACACAGGTGTCCACCAACACTTATAGAATAATCAACGGCGTTCACGAATTGAACCAACGGCTAGGCACCAACTTAGGCCTAGCCGAGATATTGAGGCAATACACAATGGGCCACACCGGTGACGGCCTAGCTTACTACTTGAAAATAAGACCGGGCAAGGAAAAAATCGTAACCGGCACCCCGGACAAAGATATGCACGACGATGATTTTTTCTGGGTGTCCGGCAATTACGAAACAGCCGAGGTGCCGGGCTGGTTCATAAGCAAGGACTTCGGTTCTTCATGTAAGCCACTCAAACTTGCTCGGTGAACTTAATTCTTTAGTTTAACTAACCAGTCTCCCTGTTTCTTTTGCAGCTATCCAAGCCTTGCAAGCCAACTACCAATTCCCCAACGTCGAGGCAATTCGGGCCGTGCTTAGGTACCGTCACCGAGACTGCAACGAATTGCTCGGCTACACACCGACTTACAGATATTCTGCTCCGCGCCGGAGTAGAGTAACTGACTTCCTCAGAGCTCCTTCGCCACCTCCAGATCCAACCCTACCAGACGTCCCATTAATCCGGTTAACCGACGAGCAAGAAATGACCAAAAGATCTCGGATCAAAAACCTTCTAACCGCGACCTCAGCCGAGATACCGAGCGTTACCACCCGCTCCCCGGCTGCCGGTCAATCGAGTGTAGCCGTGGTAGCCCTTGCTTCTCCAGCTCCAGCTGCCGGGCAATCTGCCAGAGAAGCTCGCCGGGCTGGAAAAAGACCAAGGGCAGATCCCTCCGCCGAGCTAGTCGCCGAGCTGACAACCGAACATCCAGCTGAAACTCCTGCTCCCGTGCCCGCTTGGCGTCCTCAACTGAAGCACCGGGGACAGGACATCCCGGCGACTGCTTCGATCAAGGCTGACAAAGAACATTTGCTCGCCTTCGATCTCTCCAAAGCATTTCTCCTACCGGGCGACGTGGTAGGCAGTGACCACGTCCCTGACACCCGGCTGGTAAAATCTTCCGTGAAGTCCATGGCCAGGGTAAGTCGGCGTTCTTTTTAACATTTCACAAGTGTTTGCTCGGTCCTTCTTGCTCGGTCCCCTTTCTGATGTACTTTGCTTCTTTGTGCAGGCCATTCAGAAACAACATTTGGTCTTGGAGCGCATCCACCGGCTTAGGCAGAAAGCCAACGACACTGCCAGCCAGGTTGAAAGCCTTCAAGCCGAGCTCGGCCGGGCTAAAGCTTCTCTCGAGATGGCCAACCATGATAACAACAGGCTGCTCGGTCAACTGAATGCAGCCGAGAAAAAACACAACGAGCTCCAGGCCGAGGTTGACACTTTGAAGAAGGCGAAGAGGAAGGCTTGCCGGGCTGCCAACAACGCGGGTTTCAACGAGGCCGAGAAGAATTACAAGAAGCAAGTCTTTGCAACACAAGACATATACTTCAAGGCTGGCTGGAAATCCGCTTGCGAACAGCTCGGCCAGGGCTCTGACACCGACGTTTTTGCCAATCCTCCCAAAGCTTCACTACCGGTCTACCTCGTGCCATATGCCAACGATGTTTTCAGCGCTTTACAGACTGAGGCCGAGGAGGGACTTGAAGATGGGGACGGGGAGACAGATTCTGAGGAAGAAGAGGCCGAGGTGCAAGAGCAGCCCGGCAATGAGGAGCCCGGTGCCCAAGATACCGGTCCAACCGTTGACCTCGAAGCCGGCGAGGACGAATTCACTCATCTATCCCCTCTAGTTTAATTTTCTTCTCTTTTGTATTTTTGCTTTCCACACTGCTGATGTAACCGGGCTTGGTCCCCACTTTTTGTAATGAATTTCTTATCAATGAAAATTCGAATTTTTGTAAGTGTATGCACGGTTGTAATCAGTTCTGTCTTTAGCAAAACATCTCGGTATAACTCATCGAACCGGAATACATAACACGGTCTAAGTACTTCAGCAAAACAAGACAAATTCATGAACCGAAATAGCCACTTCGGCTGTAACTAAGTTGAACAAATCAACACTTCCAACCGGAATACATCACCTCGGTTGGGAATCCAAAGTTGGACAAGACACCAACTCTTCCAACCGGAGTACATCATCTCGGTTGGGAATCCAAAGTTGGACAAAACACCAACTCTTCCAACCGGAGTACACCATCTCGGTTGGGGATCCTAAGTTGGACAAATCACCAACTCTTCCAACCGTAGTACACCATCTCGGTTGGGGATCCTAAGTTGGACAAATCACCAACTCTTCCAACCGGAGTACACCATCTCGGTTGGGAATCCGAAGTTGGACAAAACACCAACTCTTCCAGCCGGAGTACACCATCTCGGTTGGGGATCCTAAGTTGGACAAATCACTAACTCTTCCAACCGGAGTACACCATCTCGGTTGGGGATCCTAAGTTGGACAAATCACCAACTCTTCCAACCGGAGTACACCATCTCGGTTGGGAATCCGAAGTTGGACAAAACACCAACTCTTCCAGCCGGAGTACATCATCTCGGTTGGGAATCCGAAGTTGGACAAAACACCAACTCTTCCAACCGGAGTACATCATCTCGGTTGGGAATCCGAAGTTGGACAAAACACCAACTCTTCCAACCGGAGTACATCATCTCGGTTTGGAATCCGAAGTTGGACAAAACACCAACTCTTCCAACCGGAGTACATCATCTCGGTTTTAAACATTAAAAGAACAATCCAAGTGCTAGTGTTAGGCGAAATTACTTGTATAAATTGACAAAAAGAATTACATTCTGCTTTGCAAGCCAAAAAATTTCTTTACATAGAGAGAAAGTAAAAGCTTAAAAATAATACAGCTTCAGGTTGGCCGCATTCCATGGCCGGGGTATGGCTCTTCCCTCTAGATCCTCCAAGTGGTAAGCCCCCTTGCCAGCCAGACCAGTGATCTTGTAGGGTCCTTCCCAATTTGCCCCTAGTTTGCCTTCTCCTGGCACCAGGGTGTTGCCCATAATCTTCCTCAAAACCCAATCCCCAACTTTGAACGGTCTGGGGTGCACTGTCTTGTTATACTTCTTAGAGAGCTCTTGTTGGTAGGCGGCCACATGGATGAGGGCTTTCTCCCGGCGCTCTTCCGCTAGATCCAACTCCAAGGCAATAGCCTCGGCATTTAGCTTGGGCTCAAAACTCTCGGTTCTGAGGGTGGGCATTTCAACTTCCAAGGGTATGACCGCCTCCATGCCGTAAGCCAAAGCAAATGGAGTTTCCCCGGTTGAACGTCGCGGGGTTGTTCGGTATGCCCAAAGTACACTGGGCAATTCCTCAGCCCACTTTCCTTTGGCCTTTTCCAGCCGTTTCTTCAACCCATCCAGTATAGTCTTGTTCGATGCTTCGGCTTGACCATTGGACTGCGGGTAGGCCGGGGTAGAGTTGTAGAATTCTATCTTCAAATCTTCACAAAATCCTCTGAATAGGCGACCGTCAAACTGGGTGCCGTTGTCAGAGATCAAAATCTTGGGAACGCCAAATCGCGTGACCACGTTCTGCCAGACAAATCGCTTCACGTCTTTCTCTTTGATGGTTGCCAAGGGCTCAGCTTCAACCCACTTTGTGAAGTAATCTGTGGCCGCGATGAAGAATTTCCGGTTGCCCGGTGCTGTTGGCAGTGGTCCCACTATATCCAGCCCCCACATGGAGAAAGGCCAAGGACTGGTGAGGGGAAGAAGTTCCCTGGCAGGCTGGTGGATCTGATGGGCGAATTTCTGACATTTTTCGCACTTGCGGACATATTTTTGTGCGTCGGCCTGCATGCACGGCCACCAGTATCCCTGCGAAATAGCTCGGTAGGCCAAGGACCGGCCCCCTATGTGGCTGCCACAAATGCCTTCATGAATTTCAAACAAGAAGGCCTCCACACTGTTCGGGTGCACGCACTTGAGATAAGGACCGGTGAAGGACTTCTTATACAACGCGCCAGATGGAGAGAGCCAAAACCGCTCTGACTTCACCCGAATTTTGTGTGCTTCTTTCTTGTCTGTTGGAAGAGTCCGGTCTCTGAGGAACAAGATCAAGGGGTCCATCCATGAAGGACCTAGCTCGGCGCAGAGTACATCCGTCTGCCCGCCGTGTTCAATGCTCGGCCGCGGAAGAAAGTCAATCAAAAGAGGGTTTGGAAAAGTATTATCCACCATAGAGGCGAGACCGGCCAATTCATCGGCTCGGCTGTTTTCTTCCCGGCCAATTTGTTGGACTCTAATTGCCTCAAACTGCTTGATATGCTCCCTGACAAGAGCTTGGTACTTCGCCATCCTTTCGTCCTTTGCTTCATAAATCCCAGAAACTTGGTTGACCACAAGCTGGGAATCACTGTAGACCAGGAGCTCGGCAGCCTTCATCTGAATTGCGCTCTTGAGCCCGGCGAGAAGTGCCTCGTACTCAGCCTCGTTGTTAGACGCCGGGAAGCCAAGCGTGATAGAGTGTTCAATGGTTAGGCCATCCGGGGATATAAGAACAATACCTAGGCCGGCACCATGGCGGTTGGACGCTCCATCAACAAAAAGCTTCCACATGTCTCCCACAAAAAGCTTCCAGCAGTCAGATGGGTCCTGAGAGTTGCGAAAGGCTATGGGATCATAATTGCTCGGTTGTGCGGTGTCTTGTTCGGTGTTGACCGGCTCAAATTCAGTGCCCCTTGGTGATTCGACACCGGACTCAGCAAGTTTGTTTGTAATGCTCAAGTCCGTAGGTGAATCATCAGGTTGCGGTGTGAAGCCGGCCGCAGGTTCTGAGCTGTCTGGAACCATTCCTTCCCCCCTTGATGATTCGGCACCGGACTCAGCAAGTCGGTTCAGAATGCCCAAGTCCGTAGGCGAATCATCAAGTTCTGAGCTGTGTGAAACCATTCCTTCCCCCCTTGGTGATGCGGTACCGGACAGAGTAAATGGGTTGGTGATACACAACCCCGTCATCGCATCGCCGGGTGGTATTACCGTGCACATTGAGGGAACTTTGGTGGTGCGCGCTAACTCCGCGGCGCGACCTTCTTCAGCTGGTTGTTCCTCGGTTGGCATTGTGTGCATCTCATCATCTGCCTCGGCAATGTCGACCGGGCATACCGGATGAGTGCCAAGCGAGAACTCGGCAACAAAATCGGCCAAGGTTTGGGCTTTGATTGCGGTGCGCGGCTGGAACTTTACGTCGAACTGTCCCAACTTGACCGCCCATTTTAAAATTCGGCCTGAAAAGTCTGCGCGTTCAAACAAGGCTTTGAGGGGAAACTCGGTCAATACGACGATGGTATGGGCGTGAAAATAATGTGCCAATTTCCTCGAAGCCATCATCAGTGCCAACGCAAGCTTTTCCAGCGGCAAGTACCTCGTCTCAGCCGGTAGCAAGGTCTTACTTACGTAAAAAATTGGGAGGTGCTTGATTCCTTCAGCCCGGACTAACACCGCACTTACTGCGTGCTGGGAGACGGCAAGGTAAAGGTAGAGTTCCTCACCGGGCTCTGGTGTAACCAACAGCGGCGGAGAAGACAAATATTCCTTGAGCTCAGCCAAAGCTCGGTCACACTCGTCATCCCATGAGAACGTTGACTTCAATGCTTGAAAGAAAGGGCGGCAGCGATCTGATGACCGGCTTATAAATCGGTTAAGCGCGGCGGCCATCCCGGCCAGATGCTGCACGTCCTTAGCCGAGCTGGGCTGCTTTAACTCTTGCACGGCCCTAATCTGAGTAGGGTCTGCTTCGATGCCTCGGTTCGTGACTAAGAAACCCAAAAATTTCCCGGATCCCACACCAAAGGCACACTTCGAGGTGTTCAAGCGCAGCTTGTGCTTCTTCAGAATGGCGAACATCTCGGTTAAGTCGGACAAATGGTTTGCCTTATGTCGGCTCTTTACCACCATATCATCGATGTAAGCCTCCATCGTCCGACCGAGCAAAGGAGCAAACATTTTGGTCACCATCCTCTGAAAGGTTGCCCCGGCGTTTTTCAAACCAAAGGGCATAACTCGATAGCAGAAGAGTCCCCTAGGAGTCGTGAAAGAGGTGATCTCTTGGTCAGGCCCATGCATGACAATCTGGTGATAACCGCGGTACGCATCCAAGAAACTGAGCCGATTGTGTCCAGCCGTCAAATCCACTAGCTGGTCAATGCGCGGCAAAGGGAAGCTGTCTTTTGGACAAGCTCGGTTGACCGTCTTGTAGTCGACACAAACTCGCCACTTTCCATTCTTAGGCACCACTACCGTGTTGGAAATCCACCGAGGGTAGTGCACTTCCTGTATTGCTCGTGCCTCAAGCAAGTTCTTTACCTCCTCTGCTACTACCTCGGCGTGATGCAGCGCCGACCTCCTTGTTCGCTGGATGACTGGCTTTGCGCCAGGGAAGACATTGAGGTGATGGCAGATAAAGCTTGGGTCAAGGCCAGGCATGTCGTAGGGCGACCATGCAAAGACTTCGATATTCGCCATCAAAAACTCAATCATCTCGGTTCTCTCCATGGCCGAGAGACTTGAACCGAGCAAGAAGAATTTGTCCGGCTGCTCGGCATCAATCCGCACCTCAACCAATTCTTCAACAGCCTTGTCTTCGGCTTTGGTGCCAACATCATCCAAGACACTCTGGTCCTCCGGTCCCTCGATCATTTGAACGAATCCTTTGGCAGCCCGGCTCCCGTTGACCGCCACGAAGCATTGCTTGGACATGACCTGATCACCCCAAATCTCCTCAATTGCCCCCATAGCCGAGGGGAATCTCATCACCTGGTGGTAGGTCGATGCTACGGCTTGCATGGTGTGAAGTCATCCTCTTCCAAGGATAAGATTGTACGTTGAAGGCACTTGTAGCACCCAAAACTCTACTTGCTTGACCACGGATCCCGCTTTGACCGGCAGGATAATCTTTCCCAATGGCCACTCTGGCTGCGAGTTAAATCCAACCAGTGGCGAAGTGGCCGGAGCCAAGTCTGTCTCACGGAGTTTGAGCTGTTTGAACGCATCATAATACATGATCTCGACCGAGCTTCCCTGATCGATCAAGATCCGCCTAACATCAAATTCTTTGACGCGTAGTGTTACTACAAGAGCATCGTTGTGCGGCGTCTGGATACGTTCTAAATCCCTTGAGGTGAAACTGATCACGTCTTTCTCTTTTGTCTTCCCCCTTTTGATGGCAGGCTGTACTGACAGAACCTCCCTCATATGCTCTGCCTTCTTGATCATGCCCCGGAGTTCGCAAACACGCTCCGGTTCCACGATGTCGTGGATGACATTAATAACTCCCTGCGGTGGTGCATCCCGGTCGTCCTGTCCCTTGGGATCGATCGGAGCCTGATTTGGTTTCACGCCGCCATCAATGTAAAGGTCCAGGTGCCCGGCCGCAACCAGTTCTTCCAAGTGTTGTCGCAAAGGCAAACAATCCTCAGTCCGGTGGCCCCTCTCCCGGTGAAACGTACAACGATACCGCGGGTTGTAGCCCTTTTGTCCATCGCCCAACTTAGCAGGAAACCGGACATACTCCTCGTCTCGGATTTCACTAAGTATACGATAGATTGGAATCTTGAAGACCGTAGTTATGCCAGTCCTTGCCTTCATTCTTCTGTTTGCGTCTTCAACGTCATCTCGGGGGTAATCGTCCCGGTCATTCCGACGTCCTCTACCCCGGTTTCGTCGATTTGAACCTCGGTCTGATTCCTCTGCTCGGTCATTTGAGCGGCTGGACTCTTGCCCAACTGCGTGCACTTTGCCTGTTGTCTTCTTGTCTGTTCCAACCGGAGTGGCCTTCACGGTGGAAGCCGACGCATCATCCTCTACTCGGATGTGCTCATTGATGCGCTGCATGAGCTGGCCCATGGAGGTCGGTTGGTGCATGGTAAGCGAGTCCCGCAGTCTATGTCCGACCGGGAGACCGCGCTTGTATTGCGTGATAGCAAGGTTGACCGGGCAGTCTAAGATTTCGTTGAAGGTTTCCCAATACCTCGAATTATACGCCTTCAGTGTGTCGCACGGTTCCATCTTGACACTTAGCAAGTGATCGACTTCCTTTGGTGTTTTTGTGTTGGTTTTGAAGCGCGTAACAAATGCTTCGGCCAGCTGATGCCACCTTTGTATGCTCCCTTCCGGCAACCTCTCGAACCACTTTAAGCCCAGCTCGCCTAAACTTGACGGGAAGATTAGGCACATAAGTCCGTCATTGCGCCGATGTCCGGCCATAACCTGTCGAAAGTGGCTCACATGCATGTACGGATCGGTTTTTCCGTCGTAAAGTGTGAACTTGGGCTGGTGGAAGCCTGCCGGAAGCGGTGTTGTTTCTATTTCCAGGGAAAAAGGAGTGGCACTCAGCCTTGCCAAGTCTGTATCTTCAAATATTGGCACTGCTTGGCGGGGTGGAGGCATTCCGACCTCCTCGCTGCCGTGAACCCCGTAGGAGAGCCGCTGGAAAGCTGGTATTCTCTGAGCTTCGCGTCGGCGAGCCCGCTCCCTTAGTACTGCCCGTAGGTCCTCTGACTGAGCAGAATAAGAGTACCTCGACGTCGTCGCCGGACGTGAGGGTTTGTAGGTGCTGTCTTGCGCGCTAGATTTTTCTGCGCGCATGTCGGAATCACCAACCTGGTAACTCCTGGTGATGGAAATGGACTGAGTACGTCGCTGACTCTGATCGCCTGACCGGCGGGATGGGGTGTGCTCACTGTGGTCTCCCACTCCAGCTACACTCTTCCCTTTGACATGCCGCTTAAGATCCTCCATCTCCGCCGCCATCCGCCTGATGACAGCGTCTTGGTCCCTTAACTTGCTTTCCAGTCGCCTGGCGTGTGAGTCTCTCCGCCGGTGACCGTCTGGACTCCGTGAATGCCCATGACTCCTTCCGCGCTTATCCCGCGCGTCTCCTGACTGTCCTCCAGTGGGCGTCCCCAAGTCAGCCATTGGGTGGACGGCAAGAGGTCCCTCTCTCCTTCGGGTATACTCCGGGGTGGCTCCGTCGATGGCGGACAACGGGAACTCGTCGTTGTTCGCCATGGACGGCGATCAGATGAACCTGGAAGACAAGGTTTTGTCTGTCAAGCTTCCCACAGACGGCGCCAATTGTACGGGGAGCAAATATTCCGGCGTGCCCGTATTCCTTTCTTCCGAGCTCCGTCGATATCCGATCGCCTGCGAGCAAATTATGGGTGAGCTACCCGGCGGTGTGTGGCCGGAAAAACCCTCCGACGATCAAGTTAGCACACACCTTAGAGGGAATAGAGAGAAGGGAGAGAGTGTTTGAGTGTAAGAATTTCCTTACAGAATGTTCGTGTGTCCGTATGGGGGGGCGCAGACATGCTAATATACCTACTGACCCCCATATCCACTCCCTGTCATCTCCTGACACGTGGCTCTGCTATCCCATCTGTCAGCATAAACCATGCCATTCATCACCTGCTCTCAACTGCCTGTCAGCACAGCTGGAGCTCGGCAACCGGGCTGCCCTTCCTCAGTCATACCACGCTTCATACCTCAAGCGCCTAACCAGATAAACACGCGGAAGACCGGGCTGAGCGACATCCCGGCCGAGCCTAGCCCGGATACTTACTTTGATCGGCCTTCCTGCCGATCATACGGTCTCCTCGGCTTACCACGCCTTTCCGGGCACCGGCCTCTCAACTTCCTCGGTTGTCCATGCCTTCCTGGATGCCCGGTCACTCGGCCAATCCAGCTTTGGCCGTCCTAGGACCGAGCATTCTGGACCGACCGAGCGCTGCCTTGCCGAGCAGTTTCTGTCCGGTCCGGGGTGACACTTTGCCCGAACTCTGCCCGGCCCAAGTTCTGGCAGCCCATTTTGGGCAAACAGTCGATCATTTCGGACCCATGCACCGTTGGGCCCTCCACTTGCTCGGCCGTTACCTCGGCCCAACTTCAGATCACAATTCACCCTCTCACTATCTGTTCATACGGGAACAAACTTATCCTTATATGGAATTAACCAACTTTGTGACACGTATTGCACTGCCTCAGGATATGTATCAAAATCCGCAAGTAGCATAGCAAGGTGTTCATTGTATTCAAGCTCAGTTCAAGAGAGTACTAAGAAATTCCACAAAGAGATAAACTTGTCTCATTTCTCTTTACTCCCAAACATTTTCTTGCATTTCGCCAGTACATTTCTACTAATATACCATCGACATAATAAATGTCGAGATATAGAAAATACCCTGTCAATAGCATTCATCAAAGCAAGCTCCCTGTTCGTGACAATCACCTTAAGAATAACAATGTCATCAAAGAGACTATGCAATGTAGTTAACCCCCGAACGTAGTTATCAATCCGCTCAAATTAGAGATATGCAAAGGCTATGGAGAATGACATATCAGTGGATGTCACACCAACTATCTCAAGAAGAGGAAGACGATATCGATTTGTCTTATATGTGCAGTCCATGATCAACACCTTTGGAAATGAACGGAACAAATCTAAATGGACAGGATGTGCCCAAAACAAGTCTGTGATAGTCATCGTGTTGTTGTCACACTTATGTCGCTCAATGTAATTATGTTTTTCTAATTCACCCAACAACTGTTGCATCTATGATCTCCCAACTTTCCCAATAACATTATTCCTATGACGTACATTGTAAATGGTTTTCATAGTGGTTACATTCAAAGCATCCTTTTGTTTCATGGTAACCAAAATCTCTTTTAGTCTGACCATGCTTTTGGACATATCCACTAATAATGATGTTTCCTCCTCAGATGATTTCCCTGCAAATGAACGTCCTTCAAAATGTTTAGCAGGAGCATGGTTATGCATTCCTTATGCTACATCTACCATCCAATCATCATCAGCCATCAACTTACGAGCCCTTAACTCAAAGGGACACTCGCATTTCTTTGTACATGTTATCTTCACAATTTTTTTGTTTGAACCATCTCCTTTTAATTTCTTATGAGCTCTGTATTGACCATTTCTCTCAAAGGCAAGATATATCATTGGTGTCCTATGACCACCACCATAGTCCGATATCTTGATGACAATCACAAAACCATTTTTCCTTCCAACATCTCGTGTACCCAACTGAGCAATTCGTCTTTGCTCTTGAAAACCTACATGTCAAATTAACCAAAGTCATTAAACATGTGGAAAAAAAAAAAAAACTAATTTTTGACATGAGAGTACCTCATTAGTAATAAATTGACTTGTGCAGTCAACAAAACACTCGAATCCAACATTACTGCATTCCCTGGATGCGCAGTTCTGGAAAAAGCAAAAAAAGAAAAAAGAAAAAAAGAAGTTATACGTGTTTGGCAGTATAGAGTCGAACAAAGTAGATATGTTCGACTATTGATAGCTGAATAGATATTTTGTGTTCGACACTTAGAAACCGAAACATTGGAGCTTGTTTGACACTAGTAGATCGAACAAAAACAATTTGTACAGTTGTGGATAGTCGAACATGAAAATACCATTCGACTTTGGATAATCGAACTAATACAAACGGTTTACCCCTTAGCATGTACACGAAAACGAAAAAAAAGAATGAAAACCAATATTTCCAGATGCATCCATCATTCAATCCAATCAAAATATCCAATAATATATATATTTTTAGTTGTTTCTTTTAAGGGTTTTGGGTTTTTGTTTTAGGGTTTTTGGATTCTAGACAGACAAGATACGTACGTAACGTTTGAGATTCTTGATGTGTATTATATTCATTATCGTCCTTTATGGTAATTATACAAATGGAGTGTATTATAACCCTTTGTCCTTTGTGGTCATTTTATCTAAGGTTAAAATTGTAACAAAAAAAAAAACTAATTAAAGGTGTGCTTTGAGATGAAAGATGGTGCGTAAACAGAGGCATCCAAATATTTTCCATATATTTTGGTTTTTTAAAACCAATTGACTTTTAAATTTGTGCATGAATACAACAACATACTATCCCAAAATATTTTCCATATATTTTATTATACACATTGTATATCATAAGTAATTGTTATTTTCATTCATCTACATTTAAGTTTTCAAGGTCTCACCATACTACCATTTAAAAAAAGGAAAAAAAGGAAAAAATAAAAGGAAGGTGTCACCAGGCAGAAAAATCAGTTCTAACTGAGGAAATTACAGTCGTAATTTAAGCACTTTTATTTTTCTTATTTTCCTTTGCCTTTTTTTTTCTCTCATTTTTAATTGAAAATTTTATATACCTATATGCATGTATGTAAGAGTATTTCCAACGGGTTCTTTAAAAGAAATCTATTAACTATTATAACTAATCTCATCATTTTTTTTACTCTTTTTCAACCGCCTATCTACTGCATTAAATATTTTAACAAGATTCTTCTAGGTTAGTTATTTTTGGAGAATCTTGGAAGTCTCGTTAAACTAATTTGTACAGATAAATATGTGAAAATCAGTGATGTTGGAGCACATAAATGAAAAAATCAATTAGGTAAAATAAAGTGTATACTATTTTTTCCATTTACTGGTCAAAAATGAAGAGTAACATTGGAATTATCTAAATATCTTACATCAATCAACAAACTAACTATTTATTTTAATTTTTTTTTTTGGTTTTGAAAAACACTACAAATTTAGAAAAAAAATCTCAAAAATATGTCCAAAATGAAACTTTAGAAACACTACATTTGTTATAAGATTTTGAACACTTTTTACGATGATCATTGCCACCAAAAAAAAAAAAAAAAAAAAAAAAAAAAAAAAAAAAAAAACTATTTTGCAACCACACTTGCCCATTACCAAAAAAAAATCGAATTTGTTAAACAAGACCTAATACAAATACCTTTTGTGACTTTTTTTTTGTTGTTTGGGGTATCATATAGTCGTTACTATCTTGGACCAAACTAGAATTTGGGGACAATCGCATCCGTATCCATGAACACAAGGCCAAATTGATTGCAACCCAACAACAACCTTATTCAACTGATAACGGTGATTTAATCCAATCCATCAAGGAGGATTTGAAGCAAGCTCTTTGTAGAGAAGAAATGTATCAGCATCAGAGGTCAAGGATTAATTGGCTCAATTATGAGAATCAAAATTTAGCATTTTTTCCACTATACGGTTATTCAACGCAAGCAGTGAAATCAACCAACTGGTTATGCTAAGGACTAATGATGGGGTTTGTTTGACTACATATCAAGGGCCATATTCACTCATATTTCACAAAGCTACATGAAGCCATGCCCATGAGAAATTTTGAGGAGGCTTTGGAGCTTATTGAGAATAGGGTATCCCCTCAGATGAATACTGAACTTGTGCGCACTGTCAAAGACTCTAAAATTAAAACAGCAGCCTTCCAACTTGGTGCACTCAAAGCATTAGGACCGGATGGTTTCTCTAGCCTTTTTTATCACAAGCATTGGGAGGTAGTGGGCCTGGATGTGTGCCAGGCTATCCATAGTTTCTTCGCCAGCGGCCATGCGTTAAGGAAGTTGAATCACACTCATCTCATAATGATCCCCAAAATGGCAGCACCTGAAAAACTCTCTCAAAACAGGCCGATTAGTCTCTGTAACTTTATCATGAAAATCATCACAAAGCTTTTGGCCAATCGATTGAAAAAGTTCTTGTATTAGCTTATATCGCCCACCCAAGCTGCCTTCGTCCCAGGACACCTCATTGAAGACAGTATCCTCATGGCCCATGAAGCGTTTCATTATTTGAAACAACAGAAACAAGGAAGATGGGCTCACATTGCTCTCAAGCTAGATTTCAACAAGGCTTATGATAGAATACAATGGGACTTTTTAGAGGCAATCCTCCTTAAAATGAGGTTTCACTCTCATTGGGTCAATCTTGTTATGGAGTGTGTCACCACTGTTAAGTTCTCGATTTTTGCTAATGGACAGTTACGGACCTCTCTTTTTCCTTCTTGTCGTTTGCGACAAGGTGACCCTCTCTCCCCCTATTTGTTCCTATTGGTGTTTGAAGTGCTTTCCAATTTCTTCACACATAACATTCAATTGGATAGGATATCTGGTTTACGGATGAGAAGGACGTGTCCCATTCTTTCACACATATTTTTTTGCGGATGATGCAATTCTCTTTCTTAGAGCTCACCAGGGAGAATGTTTGAACTTGTTACATATCCTTGAGGTGTATGGTACTGCCTCTGGTTAGGCTCTTAATTTTGATAAATATGGAGTATTTTTTTAGTCCAATGCATCAGTGCAACTTAAAGACTCTATTTGCAACACGTTGAGCATTTCTCCAGCTAATCCCAAAGCTATGTACTTGGGACTTCCTTTTTCTTGGGGGCACTCCAAAGTTGAAATGTTCTCTTTCCTATTAGAGAAGGCCCTCTCTAAACTCCAGGGTTGGAAGACTAAATTGCTATCTGAAGCGGGAAAGGAGGTTTTGATCAGGGCAGTGGTACAAGCCATTCCCACCTATGCTATGGCTTGTTTTGAGTTACCCCTTAGTTTCTGCCATAAGCTCAATTTTTTTATCAGGAATTTTTGGTGAAAAGGAGATCTTGAGAGTCGTGGTATCCATTGGGCCAAGTGGCACACTTTAACCAGTCTGAAAGCTAGAGGAGGCTTGGGTTTCAGAGATTTACGTAGCTTCAATCAGGCTCTCTTAGCTAAACAAGAACGGAGGATCATCAATCACCCAAATTCTCTCTTGGGTAAAATTTACAAAGGGCTTTACTTTCCACATTCGAATTTTCTTCAAGCTACTTGGGGGGCACATCCCCATCTTGGGCATGGGTTAGTTTACTTAAGGGCAGAGACCTTCTTTTAAAGGGCTACGTTGGCAGGTTCAAAATGGTGAGCGCGTTAATTTCTGGACGAACAAATGGATCCCGTCTATTGAAGGCCATAGGATTTTGACTCCTAAACCAGATGGGTGCAATATTACCACAGTGGCTGATGCAATTGATTGCTCTCGTAATTCATGAAAATTATCTTCTTTTCAGTCTCATCTTTCTAAGGTGGAAGTGGAGGCAATCCAAGCCATTTCCATAGCTGTGGTAGAGCGTGTGGATTTTCTGGTTTGGCATCCAACATCATCAGGTTGTTATTCTGTCAAATCTAGCTATGCTCTGGCTAGGCGGGAGTGGGAGGCAGTCCATCCAACTTGCCCTCTTCATTCTTTTTTAATTTTGGGGATTTGCTTTGGAAGTTCATATGGAGCCTTGACACCCCACCTAAGATTCGCCACTTTTGGTAGCAAGCGTGTCACAACTTATTAGCCACAAAAGTTGGGCTAAATAAAAGAAAGTGTGCTCCTACGGCCACTTGCCCTATTTGCCTTGAAGATAATGAAACTGTGGAACATATGCTTTTTGATTGCACTTGGACGCAAACTATGTGGTTCGGATGTAACCTGTCTTTCAGAATCACAACAGGCTCTATTCCGAATGTAGCTTAGTGGACCTTTAATTTTCTCGATTTGCATAAGCCTTTGAAGGAGGCTAGAATCTTGTTTAGTCATGTGGCTACGGTAGGATGGTATATTTGGAAGTTGTTGGAAAAAATGGTTTATATAGGCTTATTTTGGGTCGACTTTGAGCCCAAAATTGAGTGGGCCTCGAACATATTTTGGGGCGGGTCCGAAGAGGTGAAGTGTTCCTTGCCACGTGACAAGTCACACGGTGAAGACGGTTCGTCAAAACCATTTATGAGTGAATATGAACATGACGTCGTTTTTGGGTTCGTGAAATTGAACATTTAAGTTTTGAATGTGGGTTTCTTTGAGAGGCTTGTCCCACATTGAAACTTGAAGAGAGTTTTGTTGAGTTTATAAGCTCTAGCCTACAATACTTGGGTTGGGCTCCAAGAGGCACCCCAAGTTTGTAGAAGGGGGGAGTTATGGATAAAGTGAACCTTAGCCCAAACCACCACACGCGCGCACCGTCCGGCCGGCGGTGCCGGGCGCGGGTGTGGGTCGGGTCGATTCTTGTATTAAGTTTTTGGACAAAATTCATTTGAATTTTTTCAAAATAATATTGCGAGAATTTAATTCAAATTTGAATTCTAATTTTTTGTCCAACATTTAAGACAACTTCTGTCCTAAATTTGTTAACAAATTTAAACTAGTTTTCAGTTACTTAACTTCCAGAAATTGCCCAGCAGTTCCGGGTATAACTGTCCAGCAGTTTATCTGTTGAAACAGTTTGGACATCTGTTTGAATTCAAACAGCACCTGTTCAATTCAAATACCCATTTGTTCAGTTCAAATTTCTGCACCTGTTCGGCTCTATATATACTAGCACTGTCCAGCATGTTTTCCAATCCGAAAATCAGTCTGAATTTGGTCTCTTTGCTGTCCATTTGCTCTACTGCATTTATTCTTTATTTATTAGTTTTAGAATAACTAGCAACCGCGCACACGCGATTCGTGTGCAAATTCGTTTAGAATTATAATATGAATTTGATATTATTTTTTCTAATAATATACATATAAATCATATGAATAATTATGTACAATGTAACATTTGGTATTAAATTTGAAGACATAAAATTAAGCAAACAAACAAACGAATTTTATTGAAAACATAATATTTTTATTTTTATTTTTTTTAAAACACACAAAATTAACCATCCAAACAAACCAATTTTTTCAAAACATAAATTATAAACACACAAATACAAAATTAAGAACATTGATTTTTAAAAATAAAAAATACATACACACACAAAATATTATTCTTGTTTGTTTGAAAACAGACTATTCTGATCCAGAGGCAGTTTCTTCGGAATCATCCTCGACGATGACGAAGTCGAAGACGTCGATGAAGAGACAGACGTCGAAGCCTTGTGGTTGAAAACAGAGCGAGTCTAATCCGATTCCGTTACCGGAGACAATGCAGCGAGGATGCCGAAATTCTCCGCACGGCCGACGCCGTGGTGGTGGTGGGAGCGGGAAGAGGAGAAAGTGGAATGCGAGGTGGAGGAACGGTTGTGGTCGGCGAAGTCGCCGATCCAGAAAACGTCGTCTTCGTTGAGGAGGAGGAAGTGGTTCTCTGGATGCGGAATCTGGCGGCGGTGCCACCGCTCGAGTCCATGAAAAAGATTTTGCTCGTCTTCGTTGAGGAGGAGGAAGTGGTTTTCTGGATGCGGAATCTGGCGGCGACGCCATCGCTCGAGTCCATGAAAAAGATTTTGCTCTCACCAAAGATAAGAGAGCCCATGAAAGAGAGGGATGGAGAGACAGCAACACGTGCTTAAATTGAAAGAGAGAGACTGGAAATCCATTGAAAAGTTTGTGCAAAGGGATAAAGCAAAAAGATTGGAAATCTATTAGACAAATTGATTGAATTGAATTCACCGATCCGGAATCGTTGATAGTGAGATTGGAAATCTGTTGAAAAGTTTGTGCAAAGGGATGAAGCAAAGAGATTGGAAATTCATTGAAAAGTTTGTGCAAAGGGATGAAGCGAAAAGTGAGAGAACAAACGTGAGGGATGAAGTAAAAAATATATAATTGGCAGTTAAAGTGAGGGCAGTTGAGACGTGCAAGTGTAGGAACAAAACGTTTAGGGCAATTGAGACGTGCAAGTGTATTTATTTTTTTAAAATATATATAACTTGCAGGTGGCAGAAGCTTCAGGACACCAAAATCACTGTTCCCTTTTAATAATAGAATAGATATTAAGAGAGTATAAAACACAAGATTTGGTTCGCCGTAAAAATTTGTGTGGAGTGCTACTACAAGTTTTTGAAGATCATTGTATCCTGAGAGATAGACGCCACTCAACCGTAAGCACCGTAGCGGGGCGAATCTGTCTTAAGGACAGAGTGTCACACACTCAACTTGGTCTTGAATTATTTATTCGGTTCAACAAAATAAATTCTGTAAGATTTATTTTATTTTGTTTGATTATTTCAAGTTATTTTATTTTACATAGAAAATTGTTCCAACAATCTTAAGACAGATTCGAATTATTCTGTTTACAGAATTTTTTGTCTGTTTCCCTTTTTTCATTCTTCGTAAATAATTTCGGAGAAATTATTTTCAGTGGATTTACAAAATAATATTTTGGTTGGAAAAACAAATAGTGATTATATGCTATTTTACAGATAGTAGTAATATACTGTCTCTTTTCTTTGACAACAACTAGTAGTACGATACTGGTGTCATTAACAATTCAGAATATATTTTTGTGAAATTTTTTCAGAAATTAATTTTGGGTTTTAGAAATTATTTTCTGAGTTTTCATTACTTAAAATTCTGTTTTAGTATTTTAATTATTGAAGTGTTATAGAAATTAATTTTCTGTGTGGAATTAATTTGGTTGAATAAAATTTTATTTTATTTCCAAATTAATTGAAAAAATAAAAGTTATATTCTTATTTCTTTTATTTTACAGAATTTAATTTCCTGTGTGGAATTAATTTGGTTGAATAAAATTTTATTTTATTTTCAAATTAATTGGAAAATAAAAGTTACATTCTTGTTTCTTTTATTTTTACAGAATTTAATTCTGTGCATTTGGTTTAATTTTCTGTGTAGTGTAAATTCTAATTATAATTTTGTTTTATAAATTAGAATTGATAGCTACTGAAACAAATGCCCAAACAAGTACTACTGTGGTGGCTGCAATTGCACCAACCCCCTCTCCTGTGATGACAGTACCAATAAATCATGTAGAGAAGCCAGAGAAGTTCTCAGGAACTGACTTTAAAAGATGGCAACAGAAAATGTTGTTCTATCTTACTACTCTGAACCTGGCTCGTTTTCTCCGTGAAGAGGCTCCTACCCTCAAAGAGGATGAAACCGACCGGTAAGTAGTTGCTGCGGTTGAGTCTAGGAAACATGCCGATTTCCTTTGCTGGAATTACGTCTTGAACGGACTTGACAGCACTTTATACAACGTCTACAGTCTAATCAAGACAACAAAGGAACTTTGGGAATCGTTGGAGAAAAAGTACAAAACGGAAGATGCCTGCTCAAAGAAATATGTGGTTGGCAGATTCTTGGATTTTGTAATGGTTGATTCAAAAACTGTGATCAGCCAAGCTCAAGATTTCCAACTCATTCTACATGACATTCACGCAGAAGGCATGTCTCTCAATGAATCATTCCAAGTTGCAGCCTTAATTGAAAAATTACCAAAAGGCTGGAAGGAATTCAAGAACTACCTCAAACACAAGCGCAAAGAAATTTCTATGGAAGAATTAATTGTGCGTTTGAGAATTGAGCAGGACAACCGCAATTCTGAAAAGCGGGCTGGTAAGCATCCTATAAAGTCTAAGGCAAATGTGGTGGAACATGCTTCAAAAACCAAGAAACGAAAGTCTTCTGGAAAAAGTTCATCACAAGGCTCTAAAGGGGGGGATAATAAAAAGTACAAGTTTAATGACAAATGTTACATCTGTGACAAAGAGGAACATCGGGCCAAAGATTGCCGTAGCAAAGGCAAAAGCAAAAGAAAAACAAGCAAGAAGCTTACTCAAGCTCATATGACCGAAATGGACAATATTTCCAATGGTGTCGAAGACATCAATCTTTCTGCAGTTGTTTCTGAGGCAAATCTTGTTGGAAATCCTAAAGAATGGTGGGTGGACACTGGTGCTACTCGCCATATTTGTGCCGACAAAAAGATGTTCACATCTTATTCTTTAGTGGACAATGGTGAACAACTTTTTATGGGCAACTCCTTAACTTCCAAAGTTGAAGGACAAAGAAAGATTGTACTCAAGATGACATCTGAAAAGGAACTCACTCTCAACAATGTGCTGCATGTACCGGACATTCGCAAGAATCTTGTTTCTGGATCTTTGTTGAGTAAGAATGGGTTTAGGCTAGTTTTTGAAAGTGAAAAGTTTGTACTTACCAAAAACGGGATGTATGTAGGAAAAGGTTACATGTCTGATGGCCTTTTTAAATTAAATGGAATGACCGTTGTACCCTCAGTTATTAATAATACTACATCTTCTTCTTACTTGCTTGAGTCTTTAAATTTATGGCATGGTAGACTAGGACATGTTAATTATGGATCTTTGCGTAGATTAATTAATATGGAATGTTTACCTAAATTTAACATTGATTCAAATCATAAATGTGAAATTTGCGTTGAGGCAAAATTATCTAAAACTTCTTTTCATTCAATTGAAAGAAGTATGGAACCACTTGAATTAATTCATAGTGACATTTGTGATTTTAAATCAATTCAAACTAGAGGTGGGAAAAAGTATTTTATCACTTTTATAGATGACCATACTAGATATAGTTATGTTTATTTAATTCGAACCAAGGATGAAGCTTTGGAAATTTTCATTCAATATAAGAATGAAGTTGAAAATCAACTTGGTAAGAAAATCAAGAAACTTAGAAGTGATAGAGGTGGTAAATATGAATCACCTTTTGGTGAATTTTGTAAAGAACATGGAATAATTCATCAAACCACCGCTCCTTACTCACCTCAGCAAAATGGAATTGCTGAAAGGAAAAATAGGACTTTAAAAGAAATGATGAATGCCATGTTAATCAGTTCTGGATTACCTCAGAACTTGTGGGGGGAAGCAATACTTTCTGCTAATTATATACTTAATAAAGTACCCCGAAAGAAAGTGAATTAAACACCTTATGAATTGTGGCATGGAAGAGTACCATCATACAAATACTTAAAAGTGTGAGGGTGTTTGGCTAAAGTGGCTATTCCTAGTCCTAAAAAGACTAAGATTGGTCCTAAGACCACTGATTGCATTTTCATTGGTTATGCTAAGAATAGTAGTGCATATTGGGTTTTGATTCATAAATCAGAACATACCGAAATGCATGTAAATACTATTATTGAGTCTCAGAATGCATCATTCTTTGAACATGTATTTCCAAATAAGATTGGACAAGAGACTAGTAATAATAAAAGATCTCATGATGCTACTACTAGTCAGGATCAAGAACAAGAGTTAGATCAAAATGAGGAAGATGAACCTAGGCATAGTAAACGTGCTAGAACCTCAAAATCTTTTGGTCCAGATTTTCTAACATATTTGTTAGAAAATGAGCCTTTAATTTTTAAAAAGGCTATGTCCAGTCCTGAAGCTCCTTTATGGAAAGAAGCTGTCAACAGTGAAGTTGAATCCATCTTGCAAAATCACACTTGGGAATTAGTGGACTTGCCACCAGGTTGTAAACCTCTTGGGTACAAGTGGATTTTCAAAAGGAAAATGAAAGTAGATAGATCAATTGACAAATACAAGGCAAGACTTGTGGTCAAAGGTTTTAGACAAAAAGAAGGTCTTGATTACTTTGACACATACTCACCGGTTACTAGAATAACATCCATTAGAATGGTAATTGCCATTGCATCTCTATACAATCTAGAAATTCATCAAATGGATGTTAAAACCGCTTTCTTAAATGGTGAGTTAGAGGAAGAAATTTACATGGAACAACTAGAAGGTTTTTCTGTTCCAGGAAAAGAAAAGAAAGTGTGTAAATTGGTTAAATCATTATATGGTTTAAAACAAGCGCCAAAGCAATGGCATGAGAAATTTGACAAAGCAATAATGTCAAATGGATTTAAAATTAACGAGTGTGACAAATGTGTTTATATTAAAAACACAGACAAATGTTATGTCATTGTATGTCTTTATGTGGATGATATGCTCATCATAGGTAGTGATAATGATATGATTAAAACTACTAAGAAAATGTTGAATAAACATTTTGACATGAAGGACATGGGCATTGCTGATGTAAAACTTGGTATGAAAATTACCAAAACATCAGAAGGATATGCTTTGTTACAATCTCATTACATTGAGAAAATACTTGACAAATTCAGCAAAGATGATGATCATCTTGCTAGAACTCCTGTAGATGTTAATTTGTATCTTTCTAAGAATGTACAGGAAAGTATTTCTCAATTAGAGTATGCCCAAATTATTGGAAGCTTAATGTACTTGATGAACTGCATTCGCCCTGATATAGCTTATGTAGTAAGTAAATTAAGTAGATATACGAGTAATCCGGGAGTAGAATACTAGAAAGCAATTATAAGGGTTCTTAGATATCTCCGATTTACTCGTAACATTGGGCTTAATTATACTAGATATCCAGCAGTACTTGAAGGATACTGTGATGCAAATTGGATATCGGATACAAGAGACTCAAAGTCCACTAGTGGGTATGTCTTTACTCTTGGTGGGGCGGCTATATCTTGGAAATCTTCCAAACAAACTTGCATTGCTAGGTCTACTATGGAATCAGAATTCATAGCATTAGACAAAGCAGGAGAAAAGGCAGAATGGCTTCGCCACTTCCTTGAAGATATTCCAATATGGCCAAAACTGGTGCCTGCTATATGCATACATTGTGATAGTCAATCAGCAATTGGTAAAGCACTGAGTTATATGCATAACGGTAAGTCTCGACACATTCGTCGTCGACATAATACCGTAAGACAACTACTCTCTAATGGAATTATGTCCATAGAATATGTTAAGTCTAAAGACAACATAGCGGATCCACTAAACCAAAGGGTTAGCAAGAGAGTTAGTTGAGAATTCATCGAGGGGAATGAGACTTAAGCCTATTAAATAAGAGTTACCACAATGGCAACCCAACCTAGTTGACTGGAGATCCCAAGATCTAGGTTCAAAGGGACAACCGAGTTGTGATTGACTCAGAAGGATCATTGGGGCGTCTAACTCCTACCCATTTCTTTGATAAAATAGTGATGTCTGCAGCGTTTGAGGATAAGTAAAATTTTAATGATTCTTATATCTAGGTAAACCTAGTGGAGTATGGCAGGATACTCTTTATAAGAATCACCTATGAGAGTGTGAACTGGGCCGGTTCTATGAGATTTGTGAAGGGCTACAATTCTCTAGAGTACTCATGAAAGACCAGGTTGTTCAGGGCCAAAATGAACACAATAGTGAGAACTAAACTGTGTCTGGGAATATACTGTGTGAATTTTATTGTCTTAGTTTACACAAACGGCTGAACAGTTCAAGACATCATGTTCACTGGTTAGCTAGTAAATCCGATAGTGTCTCACAAGGGAAGGTTCAAAGTCAAAAGCTACCTATCCTTTGTAGAATATTTCCAATTTCTGTACTCTCTGTATTTAGATCATGTTGTTGCATCTTCTCTCCGTCAAATTCCATTCATGTGGGGAATTGTTGGAAAAAATGGTTTATATAGGCTTATTTTGGGCCAACTTTGAGCTCAAAATTGAGTGGGCCTCGAACGTCTTTTGGGGCAAGTCCGAAGAGGTGAAGTGTTCCTTGCCACGTGGCAAGTCACACGGTGAAGACGGTTCGTCAAAATCATTTATGAGTAAATGGGAACATGACGTCGTTTTCGGGTTCGTGGAATTGAACATTTAAGTTTTGAATGTGGGTTTCCTTGAGAGGCTTGTCCCATATTGAAACTTGAAGAGAGTTTTGTTGAGTTTATAAGCTCTAGCCTACAATACTTGGGTTGGGCCCTAAGGGGCACCCCAAGTTTGTAGAAGGAGAGAGTTATGGACAAAGTGAACCTTAGCCCAAACCACTACACACATGCGGGCGCGCTGCCACCGCCGTCCGTCCGACCGGTCGTGTCGGGCGCGGGTGTGGGTTGTGGGTCGGGTTGGTTCTTGTATTAATTTTTTGGACAAAATTCATTTGAATTTTTTCAAAATAATATTGCGAGAATTTAATTCAAATTTGAATTCTAATTTTTTGTCCAACATTTAAGACAACTTCTGTCCGAAATTTCTCAAAAAATTTAAACTGGTTTTTAGTTACTTAACTTCCAGAAACTGCCCAGCAGTTCCGGGTATAACTGTCCAGCAGTTTATCTGTTGAAACAGTTTGGAAATCTGTTTGAATTCAAACAGCACCTGTTCAATTCAAATACCCATCTGTTCAGTTTAAATTTCTGCACCTGTTCGGCTCTATATATACCCAACACTGTCCAGCATGTTTTCCAATCCGAAAATCAGTCTGAATTTGGTCTCTTTGCTGTCCATTTGCTCTACTGCATTTATTCTTCATTTATTAGTTTTAGAATAATATTGAGAGAGTATAGAACACAAGGTTTGGTTAGCCGTAAAAATTTGTGTGGAGTGCTACTACAAGTTTTTGAAGATCATTGTATCATGGGAGATAGACGCCACTCAACCGTAAGCACCGTAGCGGGGTGAATCTGTCTTAAGGACAGAGTGTCACACACTTGACTTGGTCTTGAATTATTTATTCAGTTCAACGAAATAAATTCTGTAAGATTTATTTTATTTTGTTTGATTATTTCAAGTTATTTTATTTTACACAGAAAATTGTTCCAACAGTTTAGAAATGAGTATGTATTTGACCACCTCCCTGTGGACACCTTTACTACTTGTCACAGAATATCGCAATCCTGTCATGAAATATGTATCTACCATCTCTTAGCTACTGTTGTTGATTCATCTCATTTGGGCTCTATTTCTCCTGCTGTTCATAAGTGGAGGCCATCTTTGCCTGGACATCTCAAAGTTAATTGTGATGCAGCTTTTTGCAATCACTCATCTATGGCAACCATTGCAGTGGTTTTTTGTGATTATCGTGGTAAGCTTGTTGAAGAGAGGACCTAGTTATTAGTGTATTCTTCTGCTCTTCAAGCTGAGGCGCATGCTCTATTCATTTGGCTTGTTTAATGATCTAAGCACTCAATCTGCATTCAATTGAAGTTGAAAGTGATAGCCAATGGGTGATTCAGCTGTGTGTTTCAGAACTTGTGTCTCTGTGGGAGTGTGCTGCTCTGATTTTCGACATTCATGGTACAACTGCTCAACAGAGGATAACATTCTCTTGGACCAGGTGTCAAAATAACAAAGTTGCTCATTGGGAAGCAAAGTCCTTAGTTTCCAATAGTTTTCCTTGTAATTGGGCTATATGTCCACATTCTCCTTTGCTTTTATTGATTACCTACTTAATGTTTTCAGCTACTTTTTCAGATTCAAAAAATAAAAAAAAATAAAAAAATAAATAGGGGAGCATCTATTTACACACACCAAATACACTCTATACACATACTTAATGATATTTATTTTTATTACAATTTTATCCCTAAGTGAAATTACTATTTTAGACATCATACCAATTCAAATAAAAAAACATCTTAATACACATCCAAACTTCACATCCATCTTGAACACCCATCTGTTGTTCAAGCTGTTTAGCTCCAAGTTCGTAGCTGGTACTTCTTCTATTGAAGCTGTTGAAGCTCCAAGTCCATTGAAGTTGTTGAAGCTATTGAAGCTCTAAGTCCAATCGTAGCTTTCCATTTCCATTAGTTTACACACTAACCTCATCCTCATTCGTCATTGTTATGGAGGATTTCTCTTCTAAAAATTCAGATTTTCAAAAGAAAATAAATGTTTATAAGAAAGATAGCCAAGGAAATGTGAGTTTTGCAATGTAAAAATCTTGTTTTTTTTTTTTTCAGCGTCGTTTGGATAACCAGAGCCAAATTATATCATTATTTTCAGAAATCTACTTCCGAAATAAATATTTAATTTCGGAAGATGTTGTCCGAAATAAGTTAAATTTTACAACATTCAACTTCCGAAAATTAGCATTTTGTTCAACACTGTACTTCTGAATGAAGTAAATTTTTTTTTCACCATTTTATATTCCAAATTTGTAAACTGCATACCAAATTTACAGTTTCAAATTGCAAATTAATCTTTATAATGCCATTAAAAATTTGTAATGTTATACAAAACATGTAGGAATATGTGTTAACTCAAGGAAGTCAGGTTTGCACAGATAGTGTGTTGGATTACACTATTCAATTCACAACTGAACAGGTTCACTCTACGAAATTATAATGATTATGTTTCGAATTGCTCAACAAATGTAAATGTTTGATAATATTTATTTGACTTTGTAGGTATTCAAAAGTAAGGATGAATTGCTCAACTGGGTACGTGAAGTTGGAAACAGAAATGGTTTGGTCATTGTAATCAAAACATCAGACTATGGTGGAGGGAAAAAAAGACCCAGGATGTATCTTGCTTGTGAGAGGAGTGGTCAATATAGAGCGACAAAGAAGTTAAAACATGATGGCAACAATACATCAAGAATAACCGGTACGAAGAAGTGTGGTTGTCCTTTTGATATGAAGGTTTATAGGTTTACCACACATGATGAATGGACATTGACCGTAGTATGCGAATAGCATAACCATCCACCTGCAGAGCACCTTGATGGACATTTATATGCGAGGGGGCTGTCAAAGGATGAGAAAGCATTGTTAATGGATATGTCAAAGAGCATGGTTCGGCTAAAAGAAATCCTAGTAACCTTGAAATAGCAAGATGCCCTTAATGTAAGCACACTTAAAACCATTTACAATGTACACCATCGAAACAGGGTGGTACAGAGAGCTAGAAGATCACAGATGCAACACTTATTGGGTGAATTGGCCAAGTATAATTACATTGAGCACCATCGATGTGAAGAGTCCACGATGACTGTGACAGACTTGTTTTGGGCACATCCTACTAGTTTGGACTTATTTCGGTCTTTCCCACGTATATTAATTATGAAATGCACATATAAAACCAATAGATATCGTCTTCCTCTTCTTGAAATTGTGGGAGTGACATCAACTGAAATGACTTTCTCTGTAGCTTTCGCATACTTACAGTATGAGAGGGCTGATAACTATGCGTGGGTGTTAGCTACATTGCGTGATGTCATGGATGGCTTTGTTTTGCCATCAATTATTATTACTGACAGAGAGCTAGCCTTGATGAATGCCATACAGAAGATATTCCCGACTGGAAGACATTTATTATGTCGTTGGCATATCAGTAAGAATGTATTGACCAAATGCGAGAAAATGTTTGAGACACAGCAGAAATGAGAGAAGTTCAACCATGAGTGGAACTCTTTAGTGTATTCATCTTCTGAAATTCAATACGATGAGCGTCTTAAATCATTACTTAAGGAATTCAGTAGTTATTCGGATGCAGTCAACTATGTCATGGATACTTGGTTGTTCCTTACAAGGAGAAATTTGTGGCGGCATGGACAGACACGTGTTTGCATTGTGGCAATGTTACAACCAACCGGTCAGATTACTTTTGTTCAAATATGTTATTAATAAGTGTCATGTACTTGATTTTAATTTCACT
The DNA here is from genome assembly GCF_055761805.1 of Camellia sinensis. Lineage (NCBI taxonomy): Eukaryota > Viridiplantae > Streptophyta > Magnoliopsida > Ericales > Theaceae > Camellia > Camellia sinensis. The sequence goes on from NC_138963.1 coordinate 151,909,244, forward strand.
TACATTGAATTGAACAGGGCTGAGAGTGGACATGCAAAACTTAAAAGACAATTGGGTTCATGTCAAGTCTCATTTCAGGCATCATTTGAGAAAATACACAGTCTGCTTGAGTTGCAACACACTGATATCAAGGCTTCATTTGAGAAAAGTCTAACTGTTGTGCAACATCAATTTAAACCTTCTCAGTTCAGGGAGTTACGGGGTAATATGTCTATCTTTGCATTAGAGTATTTACTTGTAGAGAGTAAGAGAGCCAATTCTATTGGTATTGATGCTGAAGCTTATGGATGCATCCTTCGCCACACTCATGGTTTACCTTGTGCCCATAAGATTACTAACTACATCAGACAAGATCGTCCTATACCACTTGTTACCATACACTCACAGTGGAGGCAAGTTCATATCTCCATATGCAACAAAGGAGAGGAAACGGAGGTGACTTGTTATGCAGAAGTAGAGTTGTTTGTGAAAAAGTTCAATGAAAGTGATAGAACCATGCGGTTGGAGCTTTTGAAGAAGTTAAAAGAGATTGTATTTCTGGGAAGCACTTTTCTTGTTGAGCCCGAGGTGAAGCCCAAAACATGTCCTCGGAATCATAAGAAGATCAATGTTTCTACCCGTCGTGACCCGTGTGCATTTGAGTTGGTGCAATCTAAACATGATTCCTTCTCACCTAGGGACACTTAAATCACTACATTAGCTTCTACTATGGGAACCAAGAAGAAGCGACCTGTTAAGGAAAAGGAGAAGGTGAATGCGAAAGGGAAGGTGTACATTACTAGAACAGTGAAACCTAGTGCATATGTTGATGCTTTCCCTTTTGGGTTGAAACCATACATTAAGTTTGTCAAGGATGTAGCTGCAGATGGGAATTGTGGTTTCAGGGCTATAGCTGCTTCAATTGGTCATAGAGAAAATGATTGGGCTCAGGTTTGGCGTGATCTTTTGGGTGAGCTGCACACACACAAAGAGGAATAAATTACACTTTATGGGTCCTACGAAAGGTTTGAAAAATTGACAAGCATATTGTCATACTTTGAAGACAGTCCTAGATACTCACATTGGATGACTATGCCAGACATGGGGCATCTTGTTGCATCGTGCTACAATCTTGTGTTATACCACTTGTCATTACAGCAATGTCTCACCTTTTTACCTCTTAGAACAGTGCCAGTACCTCAACTTGATAGACATGAGATTGCCATTGGGTTTGTCAACGGAAATTATTTCGTCCAAGTATAACAGAAACTTATCAATTTGTGCATGTACAAGCAGCTGTGAGGTATGACCACTAACTCAATTGACATTTGGTGTAGGTTTTTTTGCAGCCAGGCCATCCAGTTCCTCCTATAGCCACTAATTGGCAAAAATACGGGCACCCTTGCGCTATCGACTAGGATGATGCATATGTGCGCCGCATTCAGCATTTCAAGGACATTATTCATGATACTGTAGCAACTCGAGAGACATTTGATGTTGTTGATGTCTCATGACACATGTATGCATTTGACAATGTTAGAATTATGGAAGAAATTAATGGATGTGTTTTTGATGTTGATGTGTTCTGTGGCATGGATTGAATGTTATTGACCATTGTTACTATTCCATTCTAATAACAAAATATCATTTACAAAATCAACGACCATTGTTACCATTCCATTCTAATAACAAAATAACATTTACAAAATCAACGACCATTGTTACCATTCCATTCTAATAATAAAATGTCATTTTCAATGGTATCAACCATTGTTGCCATTCCATTCTAATAAGAAAATATTAACCACTGTTAGCATTACAATAATGTCATCTTACAAAAAACACCACAAAAAATTCATCAACTAACAAATGAGGTATGTCACGAATCAGCTGTATGCCTACGCCTAGGCCTACGACTGTATGTCAATGTCAGAGATGAAAAGCGACCTCCAGTATAACTAGGTCCAACAGAACTAGGTCCAGCTTCGTCAATGTGCTGACCTTCAAGGACATGCATCATAGTCTTGATAGCCTGGTAAAGTCGATGAGGATGTCGAATCGCCTCCTCATAACTAGCCTCAGTAATAGGATATGCAATCTACAGTGCATGTGCAACACGTTGCATTTGAAAAGAATATCACATTTTAGAAAACATATCAGAAAATAAAAAGTAAGTTACAAATGCATAAAAGAGGATAATATATTACATCGGCGTGTTGGTTGAAATCCTGATGGTCATGGACACGCAGTGCATCAGTGTACTGAACATAAAGGTGCGTGATATTCTTATACCAATCCATGTAACCCGATACACATTCCCAAGGCTGACGAACTGGTGTGCTCCTTCGCTGCTCAGATAACACGTGGTTATCCCAAGCCTCTCAGATCCTATCTAAGTATCTATACATGACTGTATATTGTGCAGATATGTTGCCGCGAGCACCACGACTGGGAGCTAGCGGTGCATCTAGGATGGTTTGAACCCTGCCAAACTGTCTCAGAACTCTATCTGGATGATAGGGTTCGACCATGTCTAAGCACTTTAAGCATCCATGGTACAACGTAACCGGGTTACATGTATGCAGGTCTCTGCAACTGTGGTATGGATCCCAAATAACCTGTGAACGTAAAGTGTTTTTGAATTAAAGTATATAAAGGGTAAGATAAATGAAAAGTGTTAAAATTATCTTAGGACGAGTAAACTTACATCAGTCGCTACCAAACTGTCAAGCTTCGCTCGAAAAGATTTCAAATGATTAATGGAGGAACCCGCCTCTCTCCTAGATGCCCAATGGTACACGTGTGGCATATCTTCATTGTAGCCCATGTTCTGGTGAGATCGGAATGCTCGGAAGTGCTCATAAATCCACGCCTCCAAAAGAGTCATATAACCACCCATCTGCTTAACCCCGGATCGACTAGCATACCCCAACTGTTTGTATAAAAATGCTAATGCAGCAGCACTCCAAGCGTAAGTATGAATGGATCCCAAATCTATCAATAAGCCAAGGTAAACAACAGGAACTCTTCCGCCACTCTTGTCACTGAAGAGTGTACATCCCAACAGAAACAACAAATAAGCTCTAAGCAGCGCATTGTATAACCTCCTCGGGGTCTGAATCTGTGACATCGGCAAACTGACTTCGTAACCACTCAAGCCTGACTGAATTGCCACCAGCAATAGAAACCTCTTCATGTGCTACACGTTCAGTAATCCCCAAACAAGAAACTAGTAGTGTAACTCCATGATAATCCGTCACATCTGGTACGCTACCTGATCTACCTACAATGGAAAAGCTAAGAATAGTGCCAACATCATCCAAAGTCAAGGTCATCTCACCAACTGTCATGTGAAATGTGTTCGTCTCAGGTTGCCATCTCTCAACAAAACCGGAGATTAGAAGCTTGTTGACGAACCGATAAGTGCAACGAGCTAACTGTGACAGCCCAGACTACTCAATAATGGCTTTGAATCTGGTGTTGTTGTCTACTGACCACCATGGCCATACAAGGATCTTCGAAGAGTGATTATGAAACTTTAGGGGCCCTCGTTCCTATAACACAAATGATATCTCATTAGAAACTACCATACAACACACACACACAAAAAAAAAACTCATATAAAAATGAATTTCACTTATACTCAAGAATGTTTACCTCCCCATGCCAAATAGCTGCAGCGACATGACTATTAAAACTCCGCAGTATTGATGGATCAGTCGGTCCACCTGGAAAAACATAAGTAAGGTACTCTTCCTGGACAGCAGGAGAATCGGGTAAAGAGGCATCGTCCACAGCAATGTCAGGCATATCATCATCTTGAACTCGTCTTTGGCTTCGGCTTCGACTTTGACTGGCACTGGGGATATCATATTCTACCAAAATTGCATCATGACCTCGACCTCGACCACGACCTCAACCTCGTCCTCGCCCACGCCCTTGTCGCCGTTCATGGTCAACATCCAATTCACGACGTCGTCTATTTGAAGCAGTAGGTGAGACACGTTGTTGATATTCAAAATCCATATTATCTTCAAAAATTAATATGTTTGATGACTATACAAATGTAAAAAGAATATACAAAAGAAGGGAGAAAAAAAACAAACAAACAAACAAACTGTTCGGAAGTTGAAAACTGAAACAAAAAATTAATTTCAGAAGTTGAATGTTGTCCGAATTTAAAATATTCAGAAGTTGACTGCCGAAATAATGAAAATTTTTTGGAAACCTACTGTTGAAATAAATCACTAATTTCGGATTCCTACTTCCGAACCAATTCCTTACTTTCGGAAAACCAGTTCCGAACAACTTGTTTACATTCCGTGGGCCTTCGTTCGTTTTGAAAATGATAAAAACAAAACTCTACATTACAAATTAAATAGGAATGAGGATTGAAAAGTAAACTCACCTAAATACGAATGAGGATTGAAAATGTGCTAGAATGCTTCAATGTGATGTCTTGATGGATGCAGCTTTGGGGATGAAAGCTGCGTGAAGCTTCTACTATGGGGTAATGTCTTCAACACGGTAATGTGAGAGATGTAACTTCAGCTTCAATAGGTGTATTTACACCGTTGGGAGAGCTGGGTTTGGGATCGAGGGTGTGTGTGTGTGTGTGTGTGTGTGTGAGGGTAGATGTGGAATGAACCGTGTGTGCAGTGAGTAGAATAATTAGGAATTAATTTTTTTGGTGTGTGTAGTGAGAAGGATGTGCAAAGAGTGTATGTGGTGTGTGTAAATAGATGCTCCCAAAAAATAGTTTGTCCAAAAGGACAAGCTTAGACAAAATGACCGAAACACCCATCCGCCACTTCTACTTCTTATCTCATGTTTTTTATATTACGTTTATGATTCTCACTCTTTCTCCTCATATTTGTACCTCTCTCTCTCCCCTCAGATTTCTCTGATCAGATCTATACCTCTTACTCTCTCCTCAGATTTCTCTCTCTCATTTGATTAAAAATAGCACCATTGTAGCATGCCATATGCCGGAAGCTTCGCCACCCCTGGGGGTTTTCCTGCAACGGTTTGACGATGATGGGGGGTACCGAGGCATTGTTGGATTCCCCACCGCCAGTGGCGGCAGATTAGACTACTAGTACGGAGGTAGTGGGGTTAGATATACCTCATTTTCTGTCGCCTCGAAGGTCTGTCGTTACTACTCTGTAGTCGTGCGCCACCGTGTAGAGGATCTGATGCCACCATGAATACCAAACTACTAAACCTTTGCCTTTTTCTACTATGTACATGTTTATGCTTCTCTCTCTCTCTTTCTCTCTCTCTCTCTCTCATGAATTTCTTTCACTAACATATTCAGAAATCACAAATTTTTTCATAAATCTCATTGTTTGGATCATTGATTATTGTGGCTTTGATTTTGTAAACATAGCAATGTTTGTGTTCTCCACCTCAGATTTTTTTTTTCTTTTCTTTTCAAATTTAAACAAATTGTCTCTCTGTTGTTGATAATAATGATGATTAATGATGATGAAACAGATAACAATTTCTTTTTTTCACTAGATTAACCAGTTCTAGGTTAGGGTTTCGTGATTTCCAATTCTAGACGTGATGATGATTCTTTGATGACATTTTTTAATATAGAGAAAATAATTTTGCAAATGATCTTGAGGAGTTTTGTTGTTATGAAATAGATTGTAAATGAGTAGATAAATAAATAAAAAAATAGATCTCATTGTCTGGAGAGAGCAAGAGAGTGAGAAAGATTTGAACATATAGAAAATTGAACAGAAAAATGGTGGAAAAATTTGAACAGATAGAAAATTGCACAGACAAAATTTCAACAGATAAAATTTGGTTTGCTTGGTATTTCAATAGATAGAAAAAATTAAAAAAAAAAACAATGAATATATAATAAAATTTAGACATATATTTGAGCAGATAAAGAGAAAAAATTGAACAAATAGTTGAAAAATTTGAACAAATAGACAAATTTTGAATAGATAGAAAATAATTTGAATAGATAGATATAAATTTGAACATAATGAAAAGTTTACAGGTAAATTAAGGGTTAAAATTAGAAACAAATGTCATTTCAAAACAATAAAAGGATTTCTCACCAAATTAATTAGTTCACAAAAGGTGGACCTCTCAACAATAAAAAATATTCACTGAATTTAATGTTTTATACGCTCTTTAAATTAGATTTATCATCAATTTACTCTTTATTAAATATGTTTCTTAAGACAATTTAATAATTGATAATGTAAGCAATTATTTTGTAAGTACCATTACAGAGGTCCCATGCATTGAAGGGACTTAAATAACTATTGGCCCTCTGATTAGTTACTTTAGTGACTCTCGGTTTGTCATGGATCCATTGACCCTATATTCTGTTCTATATCGTACTTATGATTATTTTACTTATACGATTTTGAATTATATTTTTGTTATTTAAAATAATTTATTTGTTCGAACTAAATTATTCACCGTCTAACCTAAATAATTATCCATGATAATTTTGTACCCTTATGCTCTCACTATAGTGCTTCTCACTTTGCCATGTGTTTATAGTTGTTATACACTTTTAGATGACGAGACTTAGGGTGGGGTTTTTAACCCCGTGCTCTTAAGTTTTGGGGAGTAGCAAGGTCAGGACTTGGCGTAGACACAATGCACTTTGTAAATATAGTCTTACTCCACATATTTTGTAAATCAGATGCCTTTAATGCTTGCTGGCTTTTATAAATAAATAAAAACTCTAATGCATGTTTAGGTATCCTTTTATTTTGTCGCCCCTTGTGTTATTAATCTGTTAAATTTGGAATTGACCCTTGGTAACCTCAGTAGTTGATTGGTTGCGATACTTAACCTTTGGGTACCGAGGATGAGTCGTAGCACACACACCCACTCACTCTCTGTCTCTCCCATAAATCCTTTATCTCTTTCTCTAACGAAGCACTCTACTTCTCTCTCTCTCTCTTCTGTTTTTCAAAGGTCAAAACAAAACATAGTTTGAAAAGTCACCACAAATTGATAGCAAACACTTGAATTACTTCAAATCTAAATAGTAAAGCTTCAATGAACCAAATAACCAGCAAAACCAGTAACAACAAAAGACTGGTCTAGCAAATTCTGGTTAAGGAGCAATTAAAACAAATGTTTGATTTTAATTCAAGCTCCATAAAATCTAATTTGAAGTTTGTCTATCTAATTAAGCTTCACACAGAGAGAGAAAGTGAGTAGTCGGTTCGTTAATGGTGATCGGTGATTGTCGATGAGAGAGAGAGTGTTTGTTAAGGGTTTAGGTTTGGTTGTTGTTTGAGAGAGAGAGAGAGAGAGAGAGATAGACAGACAAACAGACAGACTGTTTGCTAATGCTGTGTTTGGTTGGGGGATTTGGAGAGGGATTTGGAAAGAGAAATGGAAAAGGTAGGTGAAATGTGAATAAATCATGCTTATATTTCACATAGTTTCACACACCTTTTCCCTTTCCCTTTCCAAATCCCTCCCCAAATCCCTCAACCAAACACACCATAAATGATTTCAGTTTTCGCTTTGGGAGCATGAAACAAACACACCCATTGGGCAACTGGGATTTCGTTTTCTCCAAGCGTAGCCAGGTCAGTCGGGGGAGTCGGGGCACTATATTAGTGTGGATGTAGTGGCGTTGATAAAATTAATATAGAATGATTTGACAAACTTTAATTTTGTCATTTTAAAACAAAAAATCATGGCTTATATTTTTTAAAATATCATTATAATATTATTCTTGTTACAAAAATAATAAGAGAAAATTACAAGAAAAATCCCAAAGTTTGACCTTTTTGTAACAAAATAAACTCTAAATTTTTAATTTTGTCAATTCGAACCTTGAATTTTGATTTGTTTTCAATCTGAACCATTTGCATATTTCGTTAGGTAAAATCGACAAGAAAAATGATATTTCAATCATTAAACTCAATGAAAATGAATATTTTTGACATTTTATGTATATCTTCTTCTTTTTTTATTGTTAACAAAACTCAATGGTTAGTTATTAGATTAGCACATTAGGGAAGATGAAACTCACACTATACACTTTATAAGAAAATCTTGCCCTCTTATTCCACTCCTAGGAGTGGAACCCAAGACCTCCCTCTTAAGAGAAACTTGGTGGTCAAAGGGCTAGCCAACTAGGCTAAAGCCCCTGGCTTTTTCCCAAAATAAGCTAACCTACTAACCTATTTCCCAAACTAAGCCTAGTTTGGCTGAAATTCCCAGAATAAGCTGAAGCGTGTTTCCAAAACATGCTTTCAGCATGTTTCTGGCTCAGACGCACAAAATAAATAAAATCATAATAGTGTAGTTACAAATCACGCTTTTAATTAAGAAAACGCGATTTCTATTAGCATTTTTAGGCTTAAATAATAGCACGATTTGGAAACATGCTTTTAACATATATTAAAATGTAAACAAAATGAAAGTCAAGTGGGGAAGTAACTCAAATGGTAAAGCCCTTGCTTTCCTGCAAGGGGCATAGGGTTCAATCCCCTGCATCTCCAAACTCAAACTATTTTAAATTCAATTCAACTCTTTTTCAACTCCCCCTCCACTTACTCTATACTTTATATATTTATTATGTAATTTTTTTTTATCAAAATCTCCAAACTCAAACTATTTTTCAAATTCAATTCAACTCTTTCCCCCCCTTCCACTTACTCTATACTTTATATATTTATTATGTAATTTTTTTATCAAAAAAAAAAAAGTAAAACGTTTGTTTGGTTAACTAAAAAAATTCTCTATAAAATATAATTTTTTTCAAAATGTCAACATAATTGATTAAAAAGTATTACTATTCAGGTCTAAAAGTTCATTTTCTAGACCTAGTGATGTGTCAAGAAAATTATTGGTTCAAAATTAAATATTCTTTAATTATCAAACAATTATCTTTTTGACACATCACTGAATTTATAAAGTGGGTCCAATGATGTGTCAAAAAGATAATTGTTTGATAATTAAAGAATAGGGTAAATTACATTGACACTTCCTGAGGTTTATATTTATTATAGTTCCCCCCTCACCTTTTGAAAATTACATCCCCCTCTCTGAAGTTTAAAGTTTCATTACCGATTGCTCCCTCCAACATTTAATTTTTTTAAATACCAATTTTTCCCTCACTGGGTAAATTATATTGACACCCCTCACATTTAAGAAATTACAATCCCCTCCCCAAGGTTTAAAGTAGCATTACCAATTGCCTCCTCGATTAGTATTAGTTGAAAATAAATTAAATGGAAAAAAAATTAATTGAATTTTTTTTTTTAGTTAAATTTTTAAATTTCTGTTTAAAAACCAACATAAACTCATTTTTTGAATTTACATTTTTTCCTCAAATTTACAAACTGAGACAACCATTTATAAACCAAAAAAATTATCAAACAAGTTTTTATGACAGTTTTTTAAATTTTTGTAAATATAAATTGAAAACTGAAAACGAAATGGTTACCAAACAGGCCTCAGATGATAAAAATATCGTAAAATTAACAAATAATTAAATAAGTTACCAATGTAAGAAATGACTTATCAAAAGATTCTTAGACTATGTATGGTTTGATTTTTAGAATTTTTTTAAAAAATTAAAAATTAATTGGGTTAAGAAATAAAAAATAAAAAATAATTATCATTTTTATATAATTTTTATCTTTCAAATGTAATAAACATAAACCTCGCAGGGTGTCAGTGTAATTTTAATCTTATGTTGGTTTTTAAACAGAAATTTTAAAATTTGACTAACAAATTTTTTTTTTCTATTAATTTTTTTCCCAATTAATTTTTTTTTTCAATGAATTTTTATTTCAACTAATATTAACCAAAGGGGCAATTGGTAATACTACTTTAAACCTTGGAGAGGGGAACTTTTAGACCTGAATAGTAATACTTTTTAATCAATTATGTTGACATTTTGAAAAAATTTATAGTTTATAGAGAATTTTTTTAGTTAACCAAACAAACGTTTTACTTTTTTGTTGATAAAAAAATTACATACTAAATATATAAATTATAGAGTAAGTGGAAGGGGAGGGAGGAAAGAGTCGAATTGAATTTGAAAAACAATTTGAGTTTGCATTATATATAAATTATAGAGTAAGTGGAAGGGGAGGGGGGAAAGAGTTGAATTGAATTTGAAAAATAATTTGAGTTTGCAAATGCGGGGGATTGAACCCCATTCCTCTTGCAAGCAAACAAGCGCTCTACTATTTGAGCTACTTCCCCACTTGACTTTCATTTTGTTTACATTTTAATATATGTTAAAAGCGTGTTTCCAAATCACGCTATTATTGCCTGAAAACGCTAATAGAAACCACGTTTTCTTAATTAAAAGCGTGATTTGTAACCACGCTTTTATGGTTTTATTCATTTTGTACGTTTGGGCCAAAAACATATTGAAAGCGTGTTTTGAAAACACGCTTCAGCTTATTCTAGGAATTTTGGCCAAACTAGACTTAGTTTGGAAAATAGGTTAGTAGATTAGCTTATATTGGGAAAAGGCCCTAAAGCCCCTTGGTTACATTCTATGTATACTTACATTGTTTTTTAATGACTAAAAAACTATTTTTTCGTTGGTTTTAGTTAACGAAAATAGACAAATAGTTTAGACAAAATTAAAAATTTGGGGGTTCGTTTTATTATAAGGGTCAAACTTTGAGATTTTTTTTGCAATTGTCCCAAATAATAAAGTCACATTTTATATAATGAAGATTTTTAAATAATTTCATAAATCCTAACTAACTAACACAACTATAATAATACCCAAATAAATGCATTTTATCTTATATTTCAAACTTAATATCATCACACTAATAATTTTATCATTCAATCTTATCATAGTCACAATCCCCGTCAACATAATTTGAAAAGCAAACATGACCTAAAAGCACGTTTGTCTGGAGGGATAGGAGCATGGGATATGACTCATAGTCTAGTGGATGAAATAGTCCATTGTTTGGTTCAAAAATTTTGCACCGGATTGTGAGTCTATCCTAGGGGTGTAAAAATGGCCCGAGACTTGCGGGCGGCCTGAAGCCCGCTCTAGGCCTGAGGTGGGCCTGACCCACTTCGGCAAGGGCACGGGCACGGGCTTGAGCCCGACCCAATACCTTGGGCCTGGCCTTCTATTTGAAGCCTGGCTCGGCCTGTTGGTCCAAAAAAATTTTGAGGCCCAACCCAGCCCACCTGACCCTCTCTCTACCAATTGTCAAATTTCAAAAAAATAAAAATAAAAAGCAACTTGCAACTTGCAACGGTTAAATAATTTAAAAAATAAATAAAGGATTGATCTTGCTAAAATAAAAATAAAAAACAAAATAACACAATAGTCAATGTCATTTCCTTACCATAAATGAATTAAAAAAAAAAAGAGATTATAATAATTGTAGACCCCTCTCTGTGCACCTTCCCATGCATCATCTTGACACCCTTTCATTTTGCTTGCAAATTGAAATTGAATGAATATGAATGAAAATAATAATAATAATAACAATAATAATTCAAACGGTTCATTATCACACTTGCTGCTTGCCTGCAGCCTGCCCTGCTATTGCCCCATACTAGCCTACCTTGTGCTATATGCTTGCATCACAATCACTCAACTCACTCTTCATTCATTGAATGGAAAAAGAAAAAAAAAAGAAAAAAAAAATTCAAACGGTCATATTACCATTTAATACAACGGCAATATATATATATATATATATATATTTGTAAATTTACTTCACTCTTTCAAACTACTATAAATATCCTCCCTTTTCCAAAATGAATCTCACAAATAATTCTTTCTCTCTCTCTCTCTCTCTCTCTCTCTCTCTCTCTCTTAAACTCTCTCAACTCAATTTCTCTTAAACTCTCAATCTCTCTCAATTCTCAATTAATTTTGAAGTGTCATCCCTAAGTGACAATTGCAATTGTGCAACAAGAAACTTTTATTAGAGGAAGTTAATTTCTGTATCGGATTTGCCAGCCGGTAACATTAATTAGTTTGATTAAATTTATTAGTTACTCATTTTTTTCATTAATTATTTGTGCACATATATTAATTATTATTTTTTACTCATTGTATTTACACATTATTTAAATTAATTATTAATTCTTATATATCATTTTATTTACATTACTATGGATCCTAATATTCCTAATGTTTATGTCGATATTGATACATATACTACACAACATGAATCCGTTGATACTCCTTCTAATGTCTTTCCTTCCAACAGTTGGATCATCATCTAAGGGCAAAAGTAGTAGTGTTTAGGAACATTTTGAAAAAATATCTATAATAATCCAGATGGTACAACTACATTTAAAGCAAAATATAAATATTGTGCACATTTACTTGGTGCTGCATTTGCAGAGGGTACTAGTCATCTAAAAAGGTATACTAACAAACATTTGTAAAGTCAACAACTTGATATTTGAAGTCAAATGCAATTAGGGGTTTCATCAACTGGTAATTTGCAAATATTTTCATATGATCCTATACGTGCACAAAATTTTGTAGTTGATTATATTATTAAAAAAGAACAACCTTTTACTATTAGTGAATCTCCCGATTTTACCGAAATGATTCACGAAAGTTTTGCACCGCAATATCAAAGTTTTTCAAAAAATACTACTAGAAATAAGATTTTAAAGAAATTTGAGGATATTAAAAGTGAATTATTTGACATCTTTAAAAATTTGAATGGAATAGTTTGTTTAACATCTGATCTATGGTCAAATAATAGTTTTGAATATCAATGTATCACTGCATGTTTTATTGATAATGATTGGAAATTAAATAAAAGAATTATTTTATTTAAATTAGTTGAACTTCCATACACCGGTCATTCGCTTGGTGTAGAAATAAGAAATGTATTATATGAGTGGACTTTACAAAATAAAATATTTACGATTAGTTTAGATAATGCAGCATATTATAATCAAACTGTAGCCGATTTAAAATCAACTTTACAAGTATTTGTTGATGGTGATTTATTTCATGTTCATTGTTGTGCCTATATTTTAAATTTAATTGTTAAAGAAGCTATGTATGTATACGAGACTTCTGTAGTTGTAATAAAAAATGCAATTGTTACTATTATGTTTTCTGCTAATCGAATTTCGAAATATAGAAAAATTTATCAACAAGAAAATATGTCATTTAAAGATTAATTTTAGATGTAGATAATAGGAGGAATTCAACATATAATATGTTAAAAATAACTTGTAAACAAATAAAAGTAATAGATTTATTTTTTGCAACAACATTAATAGAAGGAGTACTAACTCCCACAAAACTTAATTGGTGCCAAATAACTATCACGACCCAAACCTGCCCCTGAAAGTTTGGACATGACCAGCCTGGCTTTAGGCCTCAACCTTATTATTTAAAGTTTTACTCATATTGGGGCCTGAACGGAAGCAAAATAATAGTAGAATAAAACATCCATTGAGTTGTGTCTAAATGTTAGGATCTTGATACACTACTATACATAAGTACATAACATTTCCATGTACCATTCATATCCACTGATACCATAAAACGGGTAGCAACCCAGAAGTTAAATATTGACAATATATTCACATCTATTTCTCCAAATACTAACAAAACATGCCATCATGGGGATTTCCCAAAAATAAAATAAAAGAGCCACTTCGGGTGACTCAGCAAAACAGGTCTAATAAAAGGCTCCTGGGCTGACCTAAGGTTGTCCAACAGGCTGATTACCTACAAAACATTCATAAAAGCGGAGTGAGCAATGCTTAGTAAATGATAGCAATGCAAAAAGATTAAGAGTACGAGCATAATTTAACAGTGCATATTCATAAATTATACGTTGGTCTTGTTCATATTTCCTTGTCTGAACAGCCTCAGGCCCACATAAGACAGAACAGCCTTAGGCCCAACGTAATACAGAACCGCCATAGGCCCATTATAATAGCAAAACAGCCTCGGGCCCAACGAAATACAAAACGGCCTTGGGCCCATCATAATAGCAAACAGAACAACCTCGGGTCCATATCTCATGTGCCAAAGTCCAATCACTTCAATTGCTCTATCAAACATAACTCATATAACATAAGTTAATTACTAAAAAAGTGAATAAGGTATCGAATAACATATACAAATACAATACGCGAATGAAATATGACGTTACACTACTATCACTCACTGTGATGCGGATGAACAATGGTCCCCTCCTGTAAGTGCCCTACACATAGCACACAACTCGTAAGTATATCACTTTTCTTTAGTTTCCTCTTATTTTTGAAATGTTCAATTCGTTAAGTTCCATGTAATTAAATGCATTATGAAAACATTAAACGAACATATTAACACATTCTGAGGGTTGAAAAGAGCGAAAGAAAACAACAGAATTTCCCAACTTTAGTCGCACATGCGGAAGTCCCCACCACACGTGCCTTTATTGCAGTGTAGTTCAGTCTTTCTCCCCTGTTTTCTACAAGTGCGGCTGTGAGCCCCGCACGTGCGGTTGTGCCTCTTGCAGGTGCGGCCCTGGGCCTTTGCACGTGCGGTTCTGGCTCTATTCTGGGCAATTCGAAAATCATCCAAATCCAACTTTCAAAAGCATTTTAAGGCTCCAATACAAGCAAAATTCCTTTCATCAACACAACATAGGGATATAATAAACATGATTCTTAAACCTAAATAGATCATAACTTATTTAAAGGCCATCTATGAAACTTGAGGATCATATTCTTTTCAACTTTTCACCTTACCATGATGAACCCAAAAGAGATACAATATATATATATATATATATATAGAGAGAGAGAGAGAGAGAGACCAAAACATGCAAATCTTGAAGCTATTCCCTCAAGTTAACTCAAAACAAACCCAAAGTACAAGATTTAACTCATAATTTAAATAAATACATTAAAACTTGACAATTTTCATGGATTTTATCTCAAACAAGTTCTCTAGGTCAAAATCCTAACTTGGGTGATCGTAAAACCTCAATTTAGTGCTTGATATTCATCAATCAAAGGGAAATTTGGAGGATTTAAGTTTATTTACACTCACCTTGAATTTCAATCTTGAATGCTCTCAAGTTCTTCAAGCTCCTAATTGACTCTCTCTTCTCTCTTCTCTTTCCTCTCTTCTTTCCAGGAGATATTTTCTTTTGTTGAAGAGTAACTAAGTCGTGAGTGTAATAGACTATTTACGACTTAAACTCAAATTAATCAATTTAATTCATTATGAATCAATTTTTTACAAAAAATTATATTATGACCTAAAAATCATGCTAATCACAATTATAAAGTCAATTTTGGGTTATCGCGCCTCTAAGGCTTTCAATATCTAGTTCAATATCTAGTTCAAACGTCACAATTTTAACAGACTTTTCTCACAATTGATAGATATGATTCCATAATCATATAATTCCCATAATTAAGCACAATTTCACATGGCATTTCGCATCAAGCATATAATTACACATATAATGAAAGGCTAAAAGCATATAAGAGGGTTGGGTTGTCATAGTAACCATGTATAAAGATTTTTTAAAAGTTTTTGATACTTCAACAAATTTATTTTCTTATATATATATATATATATTCCTACTTCACCATTTGTTTTACATATGCTAGCAGAAATAATTAAAGTTTTCGTAAAATATATGAGTAATGAATATTATGTAACCATTATTACTTCAATGAAAGTAAAATTTGATAAATATTTTTGATCATTTGCCTCATCTTTTAGGTTTAGCCATAATAATTGATCCTAGGTATAAAAAAAATTAGTTTACAAGAATTTTTAGAACGTCTTTTCGTTGATCAAACACAGTTTGCGTCTATTATGCAAACATGCAACAGACTATTTGAAGAATACAGGGCAATTGCATCTGTAAATATACCTACACACACTACACTAGCAGGTTTATCTTGAGGCAGGAGATTAAGTGTTTTTTCAGTAATAAAAAGTAGAAGAATATCTCAACATACTAGTGTAAGTAGTTCTGAACTACAACGTTATTTGGAAAGCCCGTCAATGGATGATTCTGATGATTTTGACATTTTGGAATGGTGAAACCAAAATGAAAGTATGTGGCCTGTGGTTTCACAGATGGCCCGTAATATACTAACCGTTCCTATTTCTACAGTTGTTTCGGAAACAGCTTTTAGTGCAGGTGGACGGGTCTTGAGCGATTATTGGAGCGGGCTTTCACCCCAAATGGTTGCGGCACTGATGATATCCAGAGATTATATGCATGTGCTTACAAAAAGACAAAATTATAGTGAAAACGAGTGAATTCAAAATTATTTGGATGATATATCTTCGGGAAACGCGACTGAAATGTCTGTCTCCTCCGATGATTAATTAACAATTTTTTTTTTACTAGTTCATTTCATTTTTTTTTTTGTATTAGATTATTGAGGTGGAGTATAATGCAAATGATTGGTCGGCTAGTAGGTGCCAACCTAGTTGGGATGTACTTGACTTATAGTGATGCAATTGCTCTACCATCCTATCTTATTTAATAATATAAATTTTTGTAATATTTTATTTCATTTTGAAATAAAAATTATTCATTCAATAAATGTTATATAATTAATTTAATATTGTAATATTGAAAGTTTCATTTTCATATATATAAAATTATTCATTTCGAAAGAAAAAAAATTACATAATTGCATACTTTTTTAGTTATAAGTTCATAATTAAAAAAATATAAGTCATATATAATTAAATTTAAATACCGCTATGAAACATAACCAACCAAAACATTTCATTAATCTTAGCTAAAATACTCTAGTATAATTTTTTTAATTATTTTTTATTCCTAATAAATAATCTACATAAATAATGTATTTATCGTTTATTTTTCAAAAAAAAAAAAAAAAAAAAGGCATGACTAGGAGGCCCACGGCCCAGGCCCTATTATGAGTGGGCTTGGGCCTGGGCCCCACTTTTTGGCCCATAAGGCGGGTCAGCCAGCTAAAAAGGAGGGAGCCAGCAAGGCCCGCTTGGGCCGGGCCGGACCATTATTACATTCCTAGTCCATCCAGACTAATAGTCCCCTATATATGGGACAACTCTTTGCCAAGGCAGGTGTGAGATAGAAAGCTCAAGATAAGCTCGAGATTGGGATTATCCTGAATTTATTGAAATAAAATTAAAATCTCAACTAAAATAAAATTAAAATAAAAAATAAAAATAAAATAAAATTTATATAATTTTGGTAAATTAAAAATAAAATTAAAAGTTCAATATATTTAAAAGTTCAAATAAAAATAAAATTAAAAAGTTCAACTAAAAATTAAAATAAATATATATAATTTTTATTGATGTTCTATTTATTTTATTTTTTAAAAGTTCTAGTAAAAAAATTAAATAAAATAGGATACATATCGGATTCAATAGAATAGTCCAATCCAAATATCAAATCACATGACTAAACAAATATAGGATTCAATAGAATAGTCCAATTTAGACATCTAATCTCATAACTAAATAATCATAGGATTAGGGTTGCAAATGAACCGAGTTGTTCGTGAACAAGCTCGGCTCTGCTGGTTAAGGGCTCGGTTCGGCTCGATTCATTTAGTAAATGAGCCGAGCTCGAGCTCACTTAAGCTCGGCTCGTCAAGTTTGGCTCGTTTATCATTATTTAAATTATATATTAAATAATATAAATAATATTAAAAAAAATTATCAAGCCGAGCCGCCGAGCCGAGCTCGAGCTTCATTATTATTAACGAGCCGAGCTGAGCTCGACCCAGCTCAGTTCGATTCGTTTGCAACCCTACATAGGATACAAATTCAGTCCAACCAAATAGTCTGGAAACAATGTATCCCAAGATTAATAGTCTGGTGGATACAATCTCTCTCTTATCCAGTCCATCTAAACAAACTCACCCTAAGAGTATAGCTTCCTTCCGATCCACATGTGTGGATTGGACTGTCCATTTGGCCATGGGATTTAGATGATTTAATCAATTCAAATTGTAGGTTCCCGCCCATGTTTAGATTATTTCGTGAAAAAAATCATATTAATTCAATAATTTGTAACCATATTTATTTTCAACCCAAAAAAAAAAAAAAGATGATAAAAATATTTTTGAAAATAAATCATATATTTTTTAAAATACATATATAATGGAATAAAATTATTACAGTTACTGCACATAAAAATCAACACGATAAATGGAACAAATTATTTGGAGCCTGTGGTGGATTTCATAATAGCTTATTAACTAGATAGTTTTGATCACAAATATTAAATTTTTTGTTAAACACTTAAATGGGTGTGCAACATACACCCATATGAGTATTTGATAAAAGAATATGGGGTTTATAGCACTTTTGTAATAACATATGGCATATTAATGGGAGCTTCTATTTGCACACACAATATACACTTTTTGCACATCCTACTCACTACACTTTTTGCACATCCTCTTCATTAAGTGTGTGTATATTAATGCTCCATCATTCTCCAAGAAGTAATAACTACAAAAGCAGCTACTATCTCTTAGGTCAATTAGATGAGAAGCTTACTTTGAGATTACGGTTAGATAGCCGACCAACTGCTTATTTAAGTTTCCCTCCCAGTCTGTTAAAACTTGAAACTTACTTTAGTTTTTGGTACTTTGGATATTGGATGATTTTTTGGCGGGAAAGAGGGATTTGGTTTGTTCAGCATTGCCGCTATCTTGTTTTTATTTATTTTATTTAGAATATGGTTAAGTTGTCATTTTGGTTTCCCAAAACCCATTTTGACTACCATTATTAGGAGCTTTTGGAACTTCCAAGCAAATAAATATATCATTGCATTGTAACTAACTACCAAAACAACTGTAATTCGTTCAAACTATTCCCTCTTTCCGGCACCGAAAATGACCTAACTATTGTTATTTGATTAATATATCATAATGGATATCATATCATAGATTCATAGTAATTTTTGTTGAAAACTGTTCTATTACAATGTGTTCGGTTGAAAGATTTGAAGCGAAATTTGGGAAGAAAAAGGGAAAAAATAGATGAAATATAAATAAAATATATTTACACTATAAGAAATTACACTTTTGTCGATTAAAAATTTTGTCGGTAAAAATTTGTTTTTAGTTGGCAAAAGTCTTTTACGACTAATTTTTTTGGTCACCACTTTGGTCACCAATACAGGGTCAGGAAAAGTAATTAGTGACTAAAAATTTTTTTAGTGGGAAAAAAATTCTATTTGCCGATTAAATTTTTAGTCGCTGAATATATAATTACCACGACTAAATATTTCATTTAGTTTTGAGATTTTTATTGATAAGTCCAATTTAGAAGTGTTTTAACCTAAGAAGTCCATGAAGGAATTTTTTAACCCATTTAGTCCCATATATGTATAGTTTTATTTCATAAAGTCCATTTTTTTGATTTACACTATTTTCTTGGACACTTATGCCCTTATATTCAATTTTGATACCCTTATAAATATTTTTTGAACGATTAGCAATTTAATGATGTGAACATTCATATTTTAAAATTCACATTGGTAGGAATGTAAAATTGACCCGTAGGCGGCCCAAAATCCGCCCGGGAGCCGGGGCGGGCCCGGCCCGTTGACAATGTGAATATTCACATTGACATATTAACATTCACATTAATAGGAGTATAAAATTGGCCCGCGTCCCGTAACGGCACGAAACCCGCTCGCGGCCCACGGGCGGCCCGGGATGGGCCTGGTCCGGCCCATTGACAATGTGAATATTCACATTGACATGTTAACTTTCACATTGATAAAAGTATAAAATTGGCCTGCGGCCCATGGGCGGCCAAAAGCCCGCCCGCGGCACAGGGAGGGCCCGGCCCGGTCCGTTGACAATGTGAATATTCACAGTGACATGTTAACATTCACATTGATAGGAGTGTAAAATTAGCCCGCGCCTCGTGGCTGCCCGAAACTCGCCCACGGCCCGTAGGCGGCCCGGGGCGGGCTCGGCCCGGCCGGTTGACAATGTGAATATTCACATTGATATGTTAACATTCATATTGATAAGAGTATAAAATTGGTCTGCAGCCCAGGGCGGGCCCGACCCGGCCCGGCCCGTTGACAATGTGAATATTCACATTGACATGTTAACATTCACATTAATAGGAGTGTAAAATTAGCCCCCGTCCCGTGGCGGCGCAAAACCCGCCCGCGGCCCATGGGCGACCCGGGGCGAGCCCGTTCCGGCCCGTTGACAATGTGAATATTCACATTGACATGCTAACATTCACATTGATAAGAGTATAAAATTGGCCTGCGGCCCATGGGCGGCCAAAAACCCGGTCCTACCCGTTAACAATGTGAATATTCACATTGACATGTTAACATTCACATTGATAAGAGTGTAAAATTGGCCTGCAGTCCGTGGGCGGCCCGAAGCCCGACCGAAGCCCGAAGCGGGCTTGGCCCGACCCGTGACAATGTGAATATTCACATTGACATGTTAACATTCACATTGATAGGAGTGTAAAATTAGCCCGCGCTCCGTGGCTACCCGAAACCCGCCCACGGCCTGTGGGCGGCCCGGGGCGGGCCCGGCCCAACCTATTGACAATGTGTATATTCACATTGACATGTTAACATTCACATTGATAAGAATGTAAAATTGGCCCGTGACCCGTGGGCAGCCCGAAGCCCGACCTCGGGCCGGGACGGGCTCGGCCCGTTGGCAATGTGAATATTCATATTGACATGTTAACATTCACATTGATAGGAGTGTAAAATTGGCCCACAGCCCGTGGGCGGCCCGAAGCCAGACCGTAGCCCGAGGCGGGCTTCGGGCCACCCATGGAGCGCGAGTCAATTTTACACTCTTATCAATGTGAATGTTAACATGTCAATGTGAATATTCACATTGTCAACAGGCCGGGTCGGGCCTGCCCCAGGCCGCCCACGGGCCGTGGGCTGGTTTCAGGCAACCACGGGGCGCAGGTTAATTTTATACTCTTATCAATGTGAATGTTAACATGTCAATGTGAATATTCACATTATCAACGGGTTGGGTCAGGCCCGCCCAAGGCAGCCCACGAGCTACGGGTGGGTTTCGGGCCGGCCACAAGCCGCGGGCTAATTTTACACTCCTATCAATGTGAATGTTAACATGTCAATGTGAATATTCACATTGTCAACGGGCCGGGCCGGGCCCGGGCTTCGGGCTGCCCACGTGTCACGGGCTAATTTTACACTCTTATCAATGTTAATGTTAATATGTCAATGTGAATATTCACATTATGAACGGGCCGGCCCGGGCCCGCCCCGGGCCGCGGGCTGGCTTCGGGCCGCGGGCCAATTTTACACTCCTATCAATGTGAATGTTAACTTGTTAATGTGAATATTCACATTATCAACGAGCCTGGTCGGGCCTATTTTTTTGGCCTGTGGGCCGGCCCGGCCCAACTCGAATTTTTCTGGGCACCCACGGGGATCGACATGGGCCGGGCCCCTACACATTGACGATATGAACATTCACATTGACGGTGTGAACATTCACATTAGGGGTATTTTGGTAATTATGTCACCCATAGGACTTATTGAAATATAAGAAAATAATGTGAACTAAATGGAACATAAGTAGATGAAAATGGTATTTTGGTCTTCTTATCTCAAATTGAACCTAATGGAATAGTCAAAAAGAATATGGATTGGGTGGAATAAAGCTCTTAGAAAATAGATTTATCAAAAAAGCTCCCTTTAGTTTTCCACACTTTTTCTCTTTTCTTTTTTAAATTTCTTCTTAAATTCCCAAACCAACGTTAAGAAATCAAATAACCTATACGTTCCCTACACATTTTGAGCCTTGTTTCATGGCATTATTCAAGTTATATGTGCTTTCAATTGCTACCCTACCCACATGCCCAGGTAGAGATATTGTATGCCTGCACTTTGCAGCAATAAACCCTAAATTTTGGGTTGATCATATTCATATAGACCAATAATAATTGAATAATGTTATATTTTTTTATAATTTTTTGTTAACGTCTTTAGACCACATGTTAAGAGGCTTTAAATGACTTATTATTTGATATGAAAGTAGAGTATACAATTTTTGTAAAACTCGTCTATGGTCACACACATTAATAAACTTTTTAATTTTATAAATTGTTGTGACAATAAATTGTTTCTATTATTATTTAACGCAGCAGATCCCACTCCAAAATATCAAGACTTCATTATTATATTACCTATCAATTTTTTTTTTAAAAAAAATTGTATTTGTACAATATTATTCTAAATAACTTATGGGGCTGAGATGTTTGTCCATCTCTCAGTGCACATGTAGATGCCCAGAGAGAGACCCATCATGTGTTTGCACTTTGTAACAACAAAACATAACTGCATGCAGAGGATAAAAGTAGATGCACCCACTCCTTTTAGAAGTCCTGAATTTTTGGTTAGACTGTCTATTTTGACCAGAAATATTATTGTCATAATAAACTAAACTGGTAATGCTATGGTATATATATATATATATATCTTATTATGATAAATATTATTTATTTTTATGATAAATATTATGTTTTTTTTTTATTTGTTGGAATTACGATAATTTGTAGTTTAAAAATAAATTTACGCATTTTGTATTAGACTAGTAGTGTTATATATATCAGAAAAATATATAACATTTATTACAAAAATATATAGTATACACTACAAAAACTCATTACAAGGTGCATATGATATAGGGGTGTGTATTATAAAATTTTCGTAAACTATATATGATAAGCTTTTTTATCTTAAAAATATGAATTTAAGTCATTCATCCCTTATTATTTTGGTTTGTAATTAACATTACTTATTTCATTTACGTTGGTTAATAATCAAAACCACCAAATTAGAGCTTGAAACCAATTGCCAACACTACTTTGTCACGTAAAAACATCTTGAACAATATAAAAAATGTCAAAATTTAACTATCTGGTTTCAATAGTACAAATGCTTGCTGATTTTTTCATTCTTCACAAAAAAGTTAAAATACCAATAAAATTTGGGAACCACATCACCCATCACGAAAGAAGAATAAAGCTTGGACCCCCAGTGGGGATGCTGGGGTCCTTTGTGATTGGTTGAAAAAATTATTTTTTTTTTCTTTGTTTTTGGCCATTGGCAGCCCCCCATGTGGCACTGGGGGTGCTGGGGGTACCAAAATGCTGGGGTCTCTAGCATTTCCGCACGAAAGAAATATATATAAAGGTCAGTGTCAAAATTTGATTAGTCTTTTAGCAACGCATTGAAAAGCTTTAATTTTGATTTTTTTTATTTTATTAAAATTTGATTTTGACAATTCTTTTAGCGGAATGTTGACAAAACTTCTAACAACTGCTTTGGAGATATTTTAAAAAGAGTAATGTTAAATAAAAAATTTAGGGAAACTTATGTTTAGGCCTTAATAGGTAAATTTATTATTTAATACGTTATGTGAGAATTAATAACGTTGCTCGTCAAACACTATTAAGAAATGTCACTAATTATTAATTTTCAGCGACAGTTTAAAAATTATCACAAAAATGTCACTAATTATAAGTTTTAGTGACAATTTAAAAAAATCGTCATAAAAAAGTCACTAATGTTTAACTTTCAACGACAGTTGAAAAAATTTGTCATAGAAAAATGTCACTAATTGTGAGTTTTAGCTACAATTTATAATAATCGTGACAAAAAAAAATCGCTAATTCTCAATTTTTAGCGACATATGCAAAAAAAATCACAAAAATTTATTTTTCACGATGATTTTACTGTAACTTATTTTCAATAGGACTTGATAGGAATTAAATCAACTATCCTAAACATTTATACATTATTTTTATATATAATGATGTGATTCATTATGAATCATTCATTTCAAACAAAACACCATTGAAAATTGTGGGGGCATATTATTGTGAATGACAACATGTGGCCAAGGTGGCATCGAAGTGTCAGCTGAGGTGTCACGTGTCCTAGTCATGGCGCCGAGGTAATCTCGGCTAAGTCGAGGTTATCTGCGGAGATACCGAAATTCGAAGTGAGCGCATAAGCTATAAGAATCCTAGATGGAGGAAGACCTCAGCCCGGATAAGGATAAAACTCTTAGGGAGTTTATCTCTATCTATTTGAGAGTCCAGGATAAGAATTGAACCAAAGTCCATTGAAGCTAGGCTTCTACAGGGATCAGGTTAGTGTAGGCTATAAAAATAAGGCACCCTCGTGGGTCTAAAGTACACTTTTTGTTTCCTGGCTAGTGAGTTAAAGCACTATTTGCTTTCTTTGAGAGATAATTGAGTACTGACTTGATCGTCAAAGTGCCCCCGGGTGGAAGAACCACCGCCGGAGTCTTATCTTTCTATGACAGGTTGTTCGGGTGCAATCTATTCTGCCAGTGTTCTCCAGCTGAGTACCTATCTGGCAGTGTGGTCAGAAATCAACACACACAAAAATTTATTTATTTACAATAATGATATTACCATATCATTTTTATAAAGCTTTTTATATTAATTTATATATGAATATAATTTTTTTTTCTAAAAAAGGCCATTTTTTATTTTTATTTTTATTTTTTGATTCATAGGAAGTTAAGAAACAAAAAGTAGATATTACATCAAACTAAGAGTCTAAAGTGCAAATCTCTCTTATACTTAGCCCCAGTCATGTCAGCAATGAGAAGAGCTCTAACACTCACAGGGGCATCCTCTAGAATTACAACATGTTCATCTTATTCAACCCCTAGATTAGCAAGCTTATCAGCACACTTGTTCCCTTCCCTCAAGGTGTGCTTAAGAGTGCTTTTGCACCTAGATAGTAGGAATTTAGCATCTTCAATCAAAGCTTTGTAAGAAGAATTGGTGCTTCCATTCAGAATCTAGTTGATAGCCATTTCTGAGTCAGATTCAATCTCTAACTTCATAGTCCCTTTCTGAAATAGAATGGTTAAACCTCCGTAGATTGCCCAGAGTTTATCTTCCAAGCTAGTACAGTTGCCTAGTTTGCCATAATAGCCCTATATCTAAATGTCTGTGTCATCTCTCAACAATCCATCATATCTAGATTGTTCTAGGACTCCTCTAGAGTAGCCATCTATGTTGAGTTTGAGCTTACCTGCAGTGGGAAAACACCAACCAATTAGTCTATGTTAGGTTTTTATTCTTGGCAATCCCATTTGACAAAACTTCTTTCAGTTGTAATTTTATTTGATATTTTATTTCAGTGAGGCTGTGAGTTTTAGATATGAATCCAACCCGAATTGTACTCTCACAGAGAAGTTTATGATGCTAATTCTATCATGTTTACCACTTCGCTGACTATGTTGGGGATCAAGCTGCCTAGTCAGTTCACGGAAGTTGAGGGGGCAGCGCCCCTTGGCGGGTTTGGGGTAGCGCCCAGGCGGGGTCAAGGGGCAGCGCCCTTGAAGCAAAAAGCAAAATTGTAGTCAAAGTTGTTTTTCTACTCGAGTAGTCATTTCTGTGCTCGAGCGGAGATTGCAACCTTTCAAAGTGGTCATTCTTGTGCTTAAGCGGAGTTGTTTCACTTGCCTGCAAAAGCACTAAGAGTTGTTTTTTTCCGCTCGAGCGTATATCTGCTTGAGTAGTCATTCTTGTGCTTAAGCGGAGCTCACGAATCTATTTTCTATAAATATGTGTTTTAGTCCGATTTTAGAATACGGCTTCTAGATCTTCTTCTTGGGTATTAAGGTTTTCATCTAGAGCTTTTTTGGTTGTTTCCCTTTGATATCTGTGAGAGTTTAATCATGAATTGAATAGATTATATCAAAGGCTTTGTTTTTTTTACAAAAGTGAGTAGTTCTTCGGTGGATTCCGTGGAATTTGGGCTTGAAGCTTTGGTGGATTCTGGAGTGACATATTGTCGTGGATTCGACATCGGCATTGTGGATTCAACGTTGGGCAAGACGATTCCAAGGTGAAGACCGTGGTGAAAGAGGCATATAGGGGTCGGTTCAATTCAGGCGTGGATTTGTTAGGCAATTGAGAGTGCACTTGTGTAATTCCTTTTGTCTTCTTAGTGGATTGTTTTGTGGCTTTTGCCCGTGGTTTTTTTTTTTTATCACAATTGGAGGCGCTCTAATTGTGATTTTTCCACGTTAAAATCGTTGTGTCGATTTGTCTCGATTGTTTGATTGGGATTGTTATTTACTGCTTAAAATTGATATATAATCACAAATCAATATCTAGGGGATTTCTAAATTTTTCAATCTAGATTGACTGTGATTAGGGTGAAGGGGGAATTGAAAGGCATCTTGGATTTCAGATGCATAATCAAAAATGCTTTTCTGGCTCTCTTGAATGGATTTAGTAGAATTTTCAAATTCCAAATTTGTCAGAGTACAACAATAAAAACAAGGTTCCATTTTAAGTTCAGATACCTTTTTTTTTTTTTTCATGGATTGGAAGTAATCCATTCATTGATAGGTTTAACAATTCCCTCCTTCCACCATTTTACATTTTGAAGTGCAGTCCAGACTTCCTTTACTTTGACACGCCCTCCCAAGAGCTGGTTTATGTCTTCACTGAAAGTGCCACACCTGGGGCACAAATCATTAGGAGCAATGTTTCTCATAAGTATTAGTTGATTGGTTAGTAATCT
Organism: Camellia sinensis; assembly: GCF_055761805.1. Classification (NCBI taxonomy): domain Eukaryota; kingdom Viridiplantae; phylum Streptophyta; class Magnoliopsida; order Ericales; family Theaceae; genus Camellia; species Camellia sinensis. The sequence continues at coordinate 151,935,784 of NC_138963.1, forward strand.
CCCTTGCAACGTAAGGCAAATGACGTTTTTAAGGGGTTTTAATTTTCCATATCCAGCTCCAATAATTTCCATTCTCATCTTGTCGAGCAATGATCTTGTAAGCAGCTACAGTAGAGAAGTTGCCACTACAAGACCCATTCTAGTGTGGAGCATCATTATAACATATCTAGGCCTATGGATTTTCGGAATTTCCTCTCTATCTTGAGGTTGGTGCCAGATTTCTATTGATCTGAGATCTCAATTTCCTTCATCATCCAAAATAGTACTAACAGTAGCTTCCTCATTAATTTGGTGGTTATTTTGATAGGATAAAGGATGATTGCCACACCACCAATTCTTTCATAGTGACACTTTTTCCCTATTTCCAATTGTCTATTTCGCTCCTTATCTAAGAGTATCCTTTTGCTTCACAATGCTTCTCCAAACATGGGATGCTCTTCTTTTTTCAGGCCAATCATAGATTTTGTTGTTGCTAAGGTATTTTCCTTGGAGCACCTTACACCAAAGTTTGTCTTTATCACTAATAATTTTCCAACCTAGTTTGGTAAGCAGGGCAGCATTCTAGTGTCTGGCTTTTTTGATTCCTAATCCCCTATCTTTTATGTTACTACACACCTTGTCCCAGTTGACCAAATGTACCTTTTTGTTGCTCTCAATATCACCCATAAGAAATTCCTATTGATCCTATCTAGATCATCACACAAGCTTTTAGGTAATTCCATGGTTTGCATGTTGTAACTAGGTAAAGCTGAAGTCATAGATTTCATAAGAGTAGTTCTACTAGTAAGAGAGAGATTCCTAACTTTCCATCCAAATAGTTTGTTCTTGAGCTTCTCAATTAACTCATAGAAAATGTTCTTGGAAATTCTCTTATGGAGGAGAGAGGCTCCCAAATACTAACCAAAATTAAAAGTGAGTGGTATACTACATTGTGAGCTTAAAGCCAAAGCAGTCCTCCTATTGATGTTGGGGGATATGAACATTTTGGATTTTTGAAGATTAACTTTATGGCCTGAGATATTGCTAAACTCTTCAAGAACATTCATAATGATATCACAGTTACCCTAATAAGCCTTAACGAAAAGAATCAAATCATTAGCAAAAAATAAGTGAGATAAATGGGGGGTTGTTTTGAGATGTCTTAATGCTTTTCTAGCCACCTTCTTTCACCTTGATATTAATCATATTAGACTATCTCTCCCTGCACAAAGCAAATATATATATATATATATATATGGGGATAAGGGACCCTTGTCTCAGTCCTCTCCTATTAGTGATCCCTCCTTACACCTCACCATTCCAGAGAACGTAGGATTTATCATTAGTTACATAACTCAAGATCAAATTCACCTAGTGTAGACACCCCATTTTTGACCGACCTTAAGACTCAGAAATCACCGATTGAGCGCTCGGTGATGTTGCATATCGTGCTCGTTCAGAAGTCTCAGAGTCGCGGCCGTGAGCCCTACCTCCGGATTTTTGAACCCTCTTCTGTGCCTTGCCTCGGTTTGCGAACCAGATTCGATTTTCTCTGTTTCTTTTCCTGAGGGGAGGGAGAGGTCCCGTAGACCATCTCTCAGTGGCCGTGGGCTACATTTTGTGGCTGTAGGCCATTTTGCCCATTTCGGAGCCCGGTTTCCGGTTTTCGGAGCCGTCAGGCCGTGTGCCTCGGTTCGGGACCGCCTAACCATCTCCATTTGCCCCGGTTTTCAGTATACTTCTTATTTACTCCCTTTTGAGGGACACTGAGGTCTGAGAGACCCACTTCGTGGCCGAATGCCACTTTCGGTGCTTAACAGGTAGTTTCCGGGGCCCCGAACTGCGTATTTTGGCCCCCGAACATTCGTTTTGCATCGGTTTTCGTTCATTTTTGGCAGGTACCTCTGTTTCATCACCAGGAAGGCCGTAGAAGGGTGGGAGGCCAGCAATTACCTTAGCAACCAGTTATATTCCATTTTCGCCCCCCAACGCCTGTTTTTCTCACTTCCGAGCCAATGTTGAACACCTTGGGGCTACTTTCTTCAACCCCAAACCACATATTTGCGTTGTACACACATGGGAGGATCCTAATATCATATGGTCGGCCAGAAACTCCAATTGAACCTTTTGAACCCCTCCTAAAAATGGCTCTCTCTTTCTCCTGTTTTAGAGTTGCCAATTTTGAACCACATGGTTGTGATGAGGAGACATGGGAGGACACCAATATGTGGTGCTCGGCCAGAAAATCACATTGCCCCTTTTGACCTCTAGCCGGCCGTCCATAGGTGGTGGCCGGCCGGCCACCTGCAGCCAAAATGTCAGGCCGGCCATGTTCCTCACTGTGTGTGCTTTCTAGCTGTGCCTTGGTTTTCCCCCAAAAATATCTATATCCGGGGGACCCTTTTGGAGGGAAAAGAGGCCTCATTTCCCTCCACTTTTTGCCTAGACTCTTCTCTCCCTCTCTTTCCTAGATAGTTGGCCTCCCAACTCAAGAAAAAGGGTTAGAAGAATTGTTTTGAAGATATATCTCTCCATTTCCTTCAAGTCTTGGCTCCATTTCTTCATCATCATCAAGCTCTACCACCACCACTCCATTCCAGAAGCAAGGGGAGGAATTCCAACAGCTTAGAGTCATCAAAGTTGGTCCAAGAAGCAACAAAAGCATTGGCCTTCAAGGGTAAGTCCACTTTCCCTCTTTTCTAGCTCATTTTTGCACCATTCCTCTAGCCATCTTGCTTACGGTTTTAGGCTCCAACCTTACCTCAAACTAGGTCTATTTTGAGCTATTCTACATGTTTGTTGAAGGGCTCAGCCCTCTTTGAGAACCCTATCTCACACTTGTTTCAATATCTCTTTGTATGTCAATATTCTTGCATGCTTCACTAACCTATCATTTTTCTATTTTTGGACCATGATCAGAACTGAAAGTGGCCTTATTTTGACCTTCTTAACATGTTTTATTAAGGGTCTTTGCTTGTTTGGTGAATTCTTTATATACCTCATGTTATAGCCACTTTTGAGCCTCATTTTGTATTGCATTTCTAGCATGTTTGTATACTGATTTTGGGGCTTCCATAAACTGTAAATGTGCATATTTTTTTCCCCTCTTCAGTGTTATAGAAGACTCTTTTTCTGTTTGGGCATTGAATCTACCACTTGCTTCTTTGTCCATTTTTCGGTCCAATTCTTGCATAAGAGGTTAGCCATACCTATGTTTGTTTTTGGGGTTTTTACAGTTCTGTAAAGTGGCTTATTTTGGACCCCTCTTCAATGTTGTTGAAGGGCCCTAACCTGTTTGAGGTCAGCAGCTGTGAGTTGCTTCATAACCTCATATTTAGGGCCATTTTTGCATACTAGTTTTGCCCTATTTATATTTGCTGTTTGGCCATGCTTTGAACTGGAAAAATGCTTATTTTGGGACTGCCTTGCTACTGTCTATTCATTTCATGTCCATATTGTGCATGTTTGGTATAGCTATAGGCCATTTCGGGTGCCAAAATTTATGTTTCGGGACTATTCCACGCATCGGGTGCACTTTCGCCTCATTTCGGGGCTGTTTTCCCCACATTTCAGTGCTGAAATTCCATTAGCGTGTTTGCATATCATTTTCTATGCTATTGCATTGCATATGCCATTGCATTGCATATGCCATTGCCTCGATTTGCGTGCCCGTGTGCACGCGTTTCGAGGCACTTCATTTTCATCCATCGGCCTCTATTGTGAGTGTAGCTGAGGCTCTCTCATGTTAGGATAAGTCCATGTTGCATTCTATATGCCATTTTAGCCTTATTGCATTGCATATGCCATTGCCTCGATTTGCGTGCCCGTGTGCACGCGTTTCGAGGCACTTCATTTTCATCCATCGGCCTCTTATGTGAGTGTGGCTGAGGCTATCTCATGTTAGTGTAAGCCCATATCACATTTCCATGTCATTTGCATTGCGTATGTTATTTTCTCAGTTTGCGTGCCCGTGTGCACGCATTTCAAGGCATCTCATTTTTACAGCATAGTGCATATTAGGTTGTATCTTAGATCGCATTCAGTCATTTTCCTCGATTTGCGTGCCCATGTGCATGCATTTCGAGACATCTCATTTTCATAGCATTGTGCATGCTAGGCTGTATCTTAGTTGCATTCATGTATATCATGCATATTGCATCGTGTTCGGGATAGAAGTTAGCCCGGGCACGGGAAACGAGGTGCGTTTCGTACTCCGAGTGACGGAACGTATCTCAATTCCCTAGTCACCGACACTCCGGATCATCCATGATGGAGTTAGGTTCTTGTTGTGTTTATACGTGCATTCATTCTATATTGAGTTGCACATTTCGACTCCTCTGCCATCATGCATCGATATGCGTGATTGGTGGCACGAGGATTGAGGCATGCATATATTTGTGAAAATACATTGCCATGCCCCTTTCCTGCTCTCTGTTGCAGCAAAATGAAGAATCCGCAACTTTTTTGGAGCTTGGCGCACATTTCAAGAAAAGGTATAAACAGAGGCTAATCGGGGCATCGTCATGGATTTCCGCGCAAGGGCAACCCGGGCATGCATCATTCATCATCCGGAATGGAATCAAGGCAGTCCCTGGCTTGCATGCCAGTTTATTTATTTTCTTAGTTAATTTGTTAATTAATTAGGAATTTGTACATTATTTGGACTGTAATATTCTTTTATTCGGGACTGTATATTTATTCGGACCCTCTGTGCGAGGGCATAATTATAATAAGTGTGCGTGAGTGTGATGTATGTCTTCCAACCCCACATCTTTCTTCCCTTTTATTTATCTGCTTATGATGGTTAGATTATGGCATATTTCAATTAGCATACAGTATGACAGCATGTTTGCATCATTCATCTGTTTTGCATGCACCGGGCTCGGCGCATCATACTAACTGCATTTGTATTTCAATTTCAAGTTGAATACATGTTAGCTGTAGCATTCCATATGCCATGTTTAGAATAGCTGAGCCTGCTATAGTTTGCATTCTTGCATGTGTTGCATTAGGCATTTCTGTATACGTAGGATTCAGGCATGATTTCTAATGAGTTTTTGTTTTGGCTTAGAGTACTAGGTGAGTTTTTATGCTTTAGCATCCTTGCATGCGTGTGAGTGACTGCCATGAATAGCATGCTTACCATGAGGCTATATGCTTATGTGATATAACTGCCTGAATGCCTGTGGGTGAAGGTTGGGTTATCTGGATTGGAATAAATCATCAAATGTGTGTTTTAAGCCCACTAGATAGTGGCAAAACCATCTTTACTAAGCCCACCCGAGGGTGGCAAAATCTGCATTTTAAGCCTACTTGCGAGTAGCAAACCATCTTTCAAATAAACAAGCAGGAAATGTTTTGTTCCAATTCGAGCGACCCAGTCTATACTTATATGCTGTGTGCATCACATAGTAACCTAGGCTAATAACCGGAATAAGGACACACAAAGTTTTCAAAAATTGATATCATGGTTAGTAGAGGCCGATCTTTGATCGGGCGAGCGGGGGTGCTCACGAAGTGACCTTCCCCAATCGTACCCAAGTTCCCAAGCCGAGGCAACTTTGGTGATGACGGACACGTGGCCTTTGGCACCGAGTCAGGGTTTCCTAAATTTCCCATTTAAAAAACATTTAGGTGGCGACTCTGCATCTGGCAAAGCAGTCCATGTTTGGCACTTCTTTTCAAAAATCTGTTTCTCAAAATGATTTGCCGGATTTGGACTCTTTGGTTCAGATTTAGAACCGTGACAAATTTAGGAGTCCTGAGCTGTAGTGACCCCAAAATGAACGGAACGGGAGCTCGTTCCTCCCAGGGCGTTCGGGGACGTCTACACCTAGTCCTCATTAATGCCAAATAAGAGTTTCATGAACAAAATTCCAGGGCAATCTATCATAAGCTTTTTCCAAGTCAGTCTTAAAAATCATTCCACCTGTTTTCCCTTTCTATGCTTCAAGATATGCATGATTTCTTGAGTTATGATGATGTTATCTGTGGGGACATATTTTTTGAATAACGACACGTGACCAAGGTAGCACAGAAGTGCCAACCAAGGTGCCACGTGTCCTGCTCATGACGCCGAGATTATCTCGGCTAGGCCGAGGTTATTTGTGGAGGTGCTGGAGTCCGGGATAAATGGATAAGCTATAAGAGTCCTAGAATGGGAGAGGATCTCAGTCTGGATAAATATAAAGCTCTTAGGGAGTTTATCTATATCTATTTGAGAGTTCAGGATAAGCATTGAGCCAGAGTCCATTGAAGTTAGGCTTCTACAGGGATCAAGTCAGTGTTGGCTATAAAAGTAAGGCACCCTCGTGGGTCTAAGGTATGCTTTTTATGCTCTGTCTAGTGAGTTACGCACTATTGGCTATCTTTAAGAGATAATTACTAATTTGATCGTCGGAGTGCCCTTGGGTGGACGAACCACCGCCGGAGTCTTTTCTTTCTGTGACAGGTTGTTCGGGCGTGATCTATTCTGTCGGTGTTATCCAGTTGAGTACCTGTTTGGCAGTGTGGTCAGAAAACAGCACACACAATTTGCGCCGTCTGTGGAAAAGAATGGAGAATAGATGTCTAACGGCGGACAGAAAGAAAAGGTTAAGGACGACATCCCTACTGGGAGTGGTAAACACATTGACTCTAACATGGAGGAGGATATTTGCAATGAAGAAACTCGGGATCATAACCTTGAAGAGAAAGACGTCGTCCAAGAGGGAGACGTACTAAAGAAGGCAGACCGAGGCGGGTATTATAACGAGAACGACCTCTAGGTATGGAAAGATAGATGCCTGTGGAGGGACGGAGTGATGAAGGGAATGGCGAACAAATTGGAAGACTTGCAATCGATCGTCAATTTCATGATGCAGAACAACCTTATGCAGCCACTGTTTCCGTTACAAGACACGCCGATTCCAGCGACCAAGAACAATGCCCAGAAAGGGGGGTAGAAAACAGTCCCTGCAGTCCCCTAGCACGCAAGGACCAACGAACACTCTCACCGGCCTTCAAGGGAGGTCGGGCGAGGAGAGTCAATGAAGGGAGATTCTCGGAGAACACATCGTACCAAAGAAGCTGACCCTAAAGAACATCGGCATGTTCAAGGGAAAGAACTTTGTTTCGACGCAACTAACGAAGAGAGGTCCAAGAGGACTCATAACGACACCCGGAGTAGCACACCAAAAAGGCTGAAATCCGTTGATAGCCGAGCTCCTGGACGGACCAAGGAGGACTTGAGGGATTATCTCCAGAGGAAGTGACAGGATGCCGAGGTAACCTCTCCAGTCAAGCCGAGAACAACGTTTTCGGTAGAACTGGACAAATTTGAGGCCCCGAAAAGGTTTTACATGCCGAGATTCCAAATATACGACGGTAAGTCTGACCCTAACTTTCGCATCGGCTTGTACCTGAACTTCATGGCACTATACACCCAGAACGAGTCATTGCTCTGTAAAGTGTTCCCCTCATCCTTTGGGGAAATCGCATCAGGCTGATTTCACAAGTTGCCGAAAGGAACTGTGAAAAGTTAGAAAGGCCTAGCTGAGATGTTCATGGCTAGATTTGTGACAAACAAACTACAGTCATTGAGGGTGGACTCCCTGATGGCTCTGAGAATTGGCGAGGATGAAAGCCTTAGGGCTTATGCCAAAAGGTATTATGAGGTGTTCAACCGAATACCAGGATGCAACCAAGAGGTGGCGGTCGTGTCTTTTAAGAACGGCCTGAATGATGATTGTTTGCTTCAGAAATCACTGGCAAAAACACTGCCAAAAAGTGTGGAGGAATTAATGGCCAGAATAAAGAAGTATGCCAAAGCCGAGGAGGATACGCCAGGGACAAAGGTGTCAAAACAAGAGAAGAGAAACGGCTCGCCGAAGCGAGGCCGAGGTAATAGTGGATACAATAAACAGGAGACAAGACTAAAGGCTGCCTAGGCAGTCACAACCGTATTTCGAATTCTAGTTTACAAAGTCTTGGAAAGAATCTGGAATCAACCCTATTACAGAGCACCAGAGAAGATTCCTAGTGAATTTATGGGAAGACGTCTGGGGAAACACTATGCCTACCACAATGAGGATGGACATCTAACTCAAGGGTGCAAAGCCCTAAAAGCACATCTAGAAGACCTGGTAAGACGAGGTCATTTAAGGGACCTAGTAAATGAGGCTAGGACAAGGGAGGAGCAAGTGAGACTGCCTCAGGCACCGGCAGCACCACCTCCACTAGCACCACAACCGCAAGCAGACGGATATCAAGTGATCAATGTGATTCACTCGAAGGTCAATAAGAACGAGATACATGGGGAAACTCAGAAGGTAAAATAGGTCTGGCATAATAGACCGAGGGCAAACAAGTGCCAGGGACCAATGGTGTCCTGAAGATGACCTAGAGATGATGCAGCATCCACACAACAATGCCTTGGTAATATCTCTCCAGATTGGAGAGTACCAAGTAAAGCGAATTCTGATCGACTAGGGTAGCACTTGTGACATCATGTATGTCAAGTGTTACAAAGAGCTTGGCCTTCACCAAGATGATCTAGAACAATCCAATGGTCCAATGGTTGGGTTCAACGGAATGCCGACGTGGCCCCTAGGAGCAGTAAGTGTGGAGGTGCAGGTTGGCACCAAGAAGGTAAAACTGAGTTCACCATAATTGACACCTCCCCCTACAATGCTATCCTAGGAAGGCCATGGTTGCATGCAATGGGGGCTGTTCCCTCAACTTTGCACCAGCTATTGCGGTTCCCAACAAAACATGGAATTGAGGAGGTCAGAGGGGATCATGTCCAGGCAAAGAATTGCTCCATGGCAACAATAAAATTCACCTACAACATACGAGAAGCAGAAGTAGCGGAGATTGAAGATGAGGACATGGAGGTCCTTGAGGACGTCGACAAAAAACCAGCTGAGAAAAGTGAGGAAGCCCTGAAGAAGATTTTGGTCCAGCAAGGGGATGAAGAACGCTTCTTCTTTCTTGGCTCAGGCTTGGCCGAGGATGAGGAAAAGAAATTAGAGGCGTTCTTGAGAACAAACCTTGAGGTGTTTGCTTGGACTCCATACGAAATGTTTGGCATTGACCGCGAGGTCATTTTCCATAAACTGAATGTGGACAGGTTGGCCAAACCTGTCATCCAGCAAGCAAATAGGCCTACGTTTATGCATGTTGAGGCAGTAGAAGAGGAAGTGGGTAAACTTCTGGAGGCCAGAGCCATTTGAGAGGTAAACTACCCGACATGGTTATCATACACGGTTGTGGTGAAGAAAAAGAATAGGAAGTGGAGGATCTGCGTGGACTTCACCAGCCTAAACAAGGCTTGTCCTAAAGATAGTTTCCCACTCCCCAAAATTGATCAATTGGTGCATGCCACCTCAGGACATAGAAGTTTGAGCTTACTCGACGTTTATAGGGGGTACCATTAGATAGCCATGTACCCCCCAGATAAGGAAAATACTGCATTTATCACCCCAAAAGGACTATATTGCTACAGAGTGATGTCTTTTGGGTTAAAAAATGCAGGAGCAACTTACCAGAGATTGGTGACTAAGATGTTCATACATCTAATAGGCAAAACAGTGGAGGTATACATTGATGACATGGTCGTGAAGACCAAGGAACCTGAGGATCATCTGGCCGACCTAAAGACAGTCTTTGATATCCTAAGGACATTTCAACTTTGACTCAATGCATCAAAGTGCGCATTTGGAGTTGGGTCAGAGAAGTTCCTGGGATACCTGGTCACCAGAAAGGGCATTGAGGCAAGCCCGGATCAAATCAAGGCCATCTTGGAATTGAAGAGTCCAACGTCGGCAAAACAAGTACAGATGTTGACTGGAAAGGCTGCAGCCTAAATAGATTCATAAGCAGAAGTTCTGACAAGTGCAAACCTTTCTTCAGTTTAGTGAAGAAAGCCACAGACTTCTTATGGTCAGAAGAGTGCGAAGTTGCCTTGGCCGACTTGAAGAAATACTTGACCACCGCTCCAGTTCTCTCAAATCCAGTACCTGGAGAGGAGCTGTTCTTATACTTGGCGGTTTCAGAGCATGCAGTAAGTGCAGTGGTAATCAGGGAAAAAAAAAAGAGAACAGAGGGCAGTTTACTAAGTGAATAAGACCCTAGCAGATGCAGAGGCCAGGTACTTACCCTTGAAGAAGCTGACACTGGCTTTAGTAATGGCCTCCAAGAAGCTGAATCATTACTTTTAAGCCCACAAGATTGTGGTGTTAACTGAGCATCCTTTGAAGTCCCTGTTGCAACAAGGAGATGTGACAGGCAGGATAGCCAGATGGATAGTGGTGTTAGGCCAATATGACCTGGAATTCAGACCCAAAACAGCAATCAAAGGCCAAGTTTTGGCCGACTTCGTGGCCGAGTTCACACCAGGCGCCATCATACATCGGGCTCCATTGAACCGACGTATACGATGTCTAGGTGAACAAGAAGAAACCCAGCTGGGGATAGCCGAACAAAAGAAAGCAAAGAAACTCAGACCCTGCAGTGTTTACGTCGGCGACTCTTTCTGCCTGTTTGTTGATGGAAGTTCAAACCAACAAAGAGCGGGGGCAGGAGTAGTGCTAGTATCACCGGATGGAAAGATGCTATAACAATCCATTCATTTGGGGTCTAAGGCCTCAAACAACGAAGCAGAGTATGAAGCACTGATTGTAAGATTAAAGTTGGTAGCAAGAATGGAAGCCGACGAGGTAATGGTCTTCTATGACTCCCAACTTATCGTCAACCAGGCAATGGGCGAATACACAGTCCGAGATGAAAGAATGATGGCCTATGCAAAAGAGGTAGGCAGACTGATAGCATTGTTCCAAAATTGCCGACTACAGCAAGTTAGTCGAGATGACAACAGCTATGCTGATGCCTTGGCCAACTTGGTGTAGACGTGCCCGGAGAGCCTCATGCTACAGTTTGGACTCAAATGTCACAGTTCTGAATATAATCCCGCAAAGTGCAATGCGAGACTGATAAATCAACAAAGAGTCCAAACCCGGCAAATCGTTTTGGAAAACTGATTTTTAAGAAAGAAGTGCCAAACATGGACTGCTTTTCCAGATACAGAGTCGCCACTTAAATATTTTATTTTAGGGGGAATTTAGGAAACCCTGACTCGTGCCTAAGGCCACGCGTTCGTCATCACCAAAGTTGCCTCGGCTCGGGAACTTGGGTATGATAGGGGAAGGTCATCTATGAGCACCCTTGCTCGCCCGATCAAAGATCGGCCTGTACTAAACATGATATTTTGTTTTTGAAAACATATGCGTTCTTATTCCGGTTTATTAGCTAGAATTTACTATGTGATGCGCACAACACACAAGTATAGACTAGATCGCCTAAATTGGAACAAAACATTTCATGTCGGTTTATTTGAAAATGGTTTGAAAATGCTACTCGCAAGTAGGCTAAGACGTGGATTTGTCACCCTCAAATGGGCTTAGAAAAACATGATTTTGCCACTCCCAAGTGGGCTTAAAACTAGCATTTCAATGAATTGTTCCAATTCAAATAATCCAACCTTCATCCACAGGCATTCAGGCAGTTATATCACATAAGCAAATAGCCTCATGGCAAGCATGCTATCATGGCAACACTCACACTCATGCAAGGATGCTAAAGCATAAACACTCACCGAGTATTCCGAGCCAAAACAAAAACTAGTTAGTAATCAATGCATGATCCTAGTTCATGTTAAGATGGCTAATGCAACACATACAAAATGCAACTAGAAGTAGGCTCGAGTATTCTAAAATGTCATGTGAAATGCAACAATTGATACATGTATTCAACTTGGTATTGAAATACAATGCGGTTTGTATGATGCGCCGAGCCCGGTGCATGCAAGACAGATGAATGATGCAAACATGCATAGCATAAGGATGCTAATTGAAAATGACCCTAAACTAACCATCAAAAGCAGGTAAGTAAAAGGGAGAAAGACGTGGGGTTGGAAGACATTCACACACTCACGCACACTTATTACAAAATCCGCCCGCTCGACGAAGGGTCCGAAAGAATAATACAAATTGACTAATTAACTAACTAACTAGCTAATTAATTATTACACAACACTTAACTAATTAAACAAATTAATTAAGCTACTAAAGCGGTAAAGAGGCCTCGGAAAGAGGGACAAATGCATACATGCTCGGTTCCGCTCGGAAATCTATCGCCATGCTCACGCTGCCTCTGTTTACACTGCTCTGTACCTCTGAAAACTGTGCAAGTCTCAAGGATGCTTCTGAATCACCTTCTAGGTGCTTTGAGAGGCCATCGATCAAGTGGAAAGGCCATCGGCCAAGGGGAACTAGTCATCGACCAATGATGGAGCCCTCGGCCATAAATTGGTAACCGGCCGGCACTGAAGATGGCCGACCGACCATCTCTCCTTGCAGAATGCCGTTTGCTGCAGCAGAGGACAAACAGAGCATGGCAATGCATTTTCAAGGCAATGTGTGCACAAACACCCTCCCTATCATGTCATGAACTCAAGGGAGTATGGTTCTCGACACTCGGGCCATCAATCACGTATTTCAATGCATGATGGCCAAAGGAGCCAAGTGTGCGAATCAATGTGGAATGAATGGGACAAAAAAAACATATGAATGCCTAGAACTATATCATGCTTGATCAAGAGCGTCAGCGACTGAGGATTAAGGCACGTTTCGTCACTTCAAGTACGAACGTTTCTCGTTCCCCGTATTTGGTTTGACACCCCAAACCAAACACAATGCAATGCATGCAACCAAGTACAATGCAACATGGAAATGCAAGGAAATGTAACATGAGCATGGCAAATGCAATGCGATGTAACCTAGTCAAGCATGTGACAAAATGCAAACTAGCAAGCATGCAAAATGCGACCTAAACGTACAAACATGCAATATAATAGGCATGCGACAACAATACCAACAACAAGGATGCGACAACATGCAATGCGATAAGCATGCAACGACACACAAACCGCATGATCCATGGACTTACACTGAAAATGGATAGGCCTCAGCTACACCAAAACAGTGGCCAAAATGATGAAGTGATAGAATGAAACGCACAATGAGCATGTACATACAATGGTCCAAGAGTTAAGGCATAAGGTCACAACACCCAAACATGAGCGAGAGGTGACAATCATGGTAGTATGGTGACACCATAAGCTTTGAAATTAGGTTAAGAGTGATGACAAATCAAACACATAACACAAGCAAGGCATGCTAATGGACTTCAAGTTCAAAGCTAGCCAAGGTACTTGAACCATGGCCATATCAACCATGCCCCAAAGGGCCAAGGTGACCCAAAACAGTCCCAAGGCAGTCCAAAACAAGGCTAGAACATGCATGGGATGAGGCCAAAACATGCTAGAAAGGTGAGCACAAAATAAGACGCATACAAGGCCAAAATGGGCAATTGCACTACACTTATTACAACCAAACATGACATGACTTAGGCCAATAAAATCAGAGTTATGGCATGTTAGAATGAGCCCAAAAACCCACTTAGATGGCATCCCAAAGGCCTAAGTATGATGGCATGCACAATGACCTATTCTTAAGGCATTAAACACAAACTATTCAAAGCATGGAATAGGTGATAAATGCAAGTGTGTGACCATGAAACATGGACTGAAATTATGTTTCACATGATGCCAAATCATGAAAATACTTCAAGTAACACATGCTAATGAACTCAAGGCACAAAGCTTACAAGCTAGAATGAACCGAGGCTATGCAAAACAATGCATGCATGACCAAGACAACACCAAACAGAGTTTAATCATGGTAAAAGATGAGGGAAAGCTCCTTGGAGTTGAGCCAAAACATGCAAGAATAGTGGTCCAAACACATGATGCATGTTATGCAAACATGCAAGATTACTCTACAAGTATGTGAAGCATGAAAGATGTCGTCAAACCAACATGGAATAGAGTTAAGGCAGGTCCTAAAAGCCACTAAAAAGTGCTAAAATAGAACCAAGACATGCTAAGTAAACATGCTACTCTTATAAGCCAACAACACAAGCATATGAGACATAAGGAGAGAGGGGTGTCCCCCTCCTATACAAGACTCCAAAACCACTTCTCCACCACTGAAAATCCTCTAGATTTCAGTGGTGGGAAGGTCAAAATAAGATGATCCCAAAGCTCAAAAGTAAAGGCACAAAACAAGGCCAAACAAGGCCTAAGAGGGGGCAGACAACCCCCAACCAAAAAGTGACCTTCAGCAACCATAACAAGTATACAAAATCAGAACTTTTTGCAGTTTAGAGTCAAGCTTGAAACAATATAAAAGTATGTGTAAAAGCTTAAGCAAGAATGGGGTATCTAAAGTTTAGAATCTCATCTTTGAAGAACAACTTCAAGAACACAAGACCAGCAACTCTCTCTAATCAAAACCAACTCAAGAACCTCAAAACCAACCTTCTAGTACCTCAGCACACAAGGATGGTGTAACTCTAGGTGTTCTAGTGCAAAGGTATGGACAAAATGCACTTTAGAACACAAATGCACACACAAATGCACACACAAATGTAGAGAGAGGGAGATATAGAGATAGATAGATATATAATTTCTCCTCGGATTTTTTCTAACCCTTGAGAAGGGAGGAGGAGCTCCCTTCTTATAGGAATCCAATTCCAAGGCTTCTTGAAGAAGCTAACACAAGGTGCAAATCCCTCCATACACGTGTATGAAGGGAATGAAATGTGCATGTTAGCTGTCACATATCTGCCAAAAGTAGATGGAAAGGGGTCGGCCGAAAAATATGGCCGGTTGACCAAAAACAGTACCGATCGGCCATCACCTTTGGCCGATGGCAAGAAAAAGGGGCCGATGGCTTTATGCCTTGGCCGATGGGTTGAGGAAATGGCCAACAAGCCACCCTCTTCCCTTAAAAGCAAAAACACAAGTGCTTGGTCCACAACCAAGCACAAAACAGTCAAGTTGAGAGATCTTGAGGCAAGGCGCGTGGCCGAGACCTCTGGGAACTCAAAACAAACACGAGCATAGATGATCATCGAGTGTTTAAACGATGACGTCTAAGTCTTGAGGACGGTCAAAAATGGGGTGTCTACAGTTGCCCCTCTTTGACAGAACTCGAAAGTCATAACAATGACGGGAGTGAATGTCAAAGCCCAAAGACGACCCATTTTCGACAAGGCCGAAGAGTTGGACAAGCATACAAGATAACAAAGATATGCGGCCACAAGCAGGGGCAAGATGCAAAGGACATGCACAAAGCCGAGCATAACTTATGATCATGCAGAGAGAGCTGTAATGAAGCATAACATGCAACAGTTTAAGCAAGCAAATAAGAATCAAACCACATTTCATGCAGAAAGGATGTAGGAGAATTATACAATTCCCGCTACGTCTCACGCGGAGTACATACAATACCGTCTAGCTCATCTGGTCTTGCCAGCTTCAAATGAACCGTATATACAATATCATGCCTGCAAAAGAAAGAAACTTAACAAGTACAACATCGTTAGAAACATGCATAGCAATGCAAGTGAAAAGTGCGTGACAACGCAAGTGAAGGGGTGCATGACAATGCAACCTAAGTGTGACGCATAACAATGTGGAAGGGATGCAAAACAATGCAATTTGAAAGAAGCGTAACAATGCAAGGAGGGCATGCGCGATAACGCAAGCAAGGGGTGCATAACAATGCAACCTAAGTGTGACGCATAACAATGGAGAAGGGATGCAAAACAATGCAACTGAAACAGGCATAACAATGCCTGTAGAACATGCACGACAACGCAAGCAAGGAGTGCATAACAATGTAGTTGAGGCATAAACACATGTAAGTAAAGCATGCGCAGCGACGCAAGCAATGTGTAAAGCAAGGAAAGCATGAACACATGTAAGTAAAGCATACGCAACAACGTATAACAATGTGTATAGCAGGAAAAACATGAGCACATGTAAATAAAGCATACGCGACAACGTATAGCAATGTGTATAGCAGGAAAGGCATGAACACATGTAAGTAAAGCATACGCGACAACGTATAGCAATGTGTATAGTAGGAAAAGCATGAACACATGCAAGTAAAGCATACGCGATGACGTATAACAATGTGTATAGCAAGAAAGAGCATGAACACATGTAAGTAAAGCATACGCGACAACGTATAACAATGTGTATAGCAAGAAAAGCATGAACACATGTAAGTAAAGCATACGCGACAATGTATAGCAATGTATATAGCAGGAAATGCATGAACACATGTAAGTAAAGCATACGCGACAACGTATAGCAATGTGTATAGCAAGAAAGAGCATGAACACATGTAAGTAAAGCATACGCGACAACGTATAACAATGTGTATAGCAAGAAAGAGCATGAACACATGTAAGTAAAGCATACGCGACAACGTATAAAAATGTGTATAGCAAGAAAGAGGATGAACACATGTAAGTAAAGCATACGCGACAACGTATAAGAATGTGTATAGCAGGAAAAGCATGAACACATGTAAGTAAAGCATACGCGACAACGTATAACAATGTGTGTAACAAGAAAGACCCATGTTCAGCATAAGTATAGTGAAGGCACGTCACTCGCGATGTTGAAATGCAACTTCAAAACAAGACGAGGCATTGTTCAATGCAAGACGCGTAATTACAGTCATAACAAAGCATTGTAATACAACATATTTAAAGCGGTTTGTGGAACTCGCAAGATACAAAGGGATACTCCTTGCGCACACTGAGCATCGCACACAGAAGACACTGCTCGAGGTCAACACGAAAGCTGGTTAAGCTTCAAAAGTGCACTTTCTTGCACTGTCTTGAGTAATGAAGGTCCCAAACCACATAACTGACCAAAACAAGGGTGTGGGAGGTGCATCAACCACAAGGGGAGGCCACCGGCCATCAATCGGCCACAAAATAATCTCATCGGCCAAATATTTAGCCGATCGGCTAACAATTTGGCCGACCGGCCAAAAATGGCAGTTTCAGGGGCAGTTTTGTCATTTGGCGACGGGTCTTTAAATATGGGGTTCCAAACCTCATTTCCTCACTTCTCCAAGCTCGAAAAACATTCCTCTTCCTTTCTAGGTGATTTCTCGACCTTCGATCCGTGTTTTTCTCTTGTTTTCAACCCTTTTTCGTCATTCGATTCGCGAAACCCTTCCCGTTTCGCACATTTTAAACCGAACAAAACTCGGTTTTCGGTGTTTCTTTCTTGGTTTCCACTACATGGGGTTTGTTTCCCTCCGAGTTTACTTGGTTTTCGTGCTTTTTCCACACTCTGACCCTTTTCTCCCATTTTTCATCCTCTCGGGGTTGACTTTTGGGTTGACCTTTCGCATTGTTGCCCGTTTTTCACATTCTCGGCCATTTTCACGTCCCTTTTGAGATGGCAGACGAAATTCCACGTGGTGGGACTCCCCCGGTGATGGACGTGGACCCCGAGGTCGAGCTCCTACCTCTTTACATCTGGCCGTTCGATCCTGCGACTTACAGGCCGGCGGTACACGTGTTGCCTCCCGACGGCATCCGTCACTTCAAGAGCTACGCGCGGGGCACGCCATTGGAGCTTTGCTGCGTAAGCCAGATCACATCTGTCCTACGACACTTCTGACGTACACTCTTCCTCTGTTTCATTTTCTATAATGTAGAACATATAACTGCGATAGTTGATTCTGTTCTTTAACTGCTTAACTCAGACACACTGATACATCACATACTGTAGTTCACTGTGAGCACACCCACACCCGATGTCTGTTTAAATTTGAACATATGCATCCGTATTGTATTTTCAACTAAAATAACCCAAACGAACTATTACGTCGTATGCTTAGCCCACCCAATATCTGTGTAAACTCGAATATATATATACTCACACTGCATTTTCCCCAATTCTGAAGGCATTCAAACACTGTACATGTGACATTGCTTCACATCTGTTTGTTTTTTAACACAGGGAGATTCCTATGCCTTCCGGGGGTATGGGAATATCGTCGCTCGAGGATGGTATATGGAGTTACCCGATGCAGTTCGCCGTATTGTCGATCAGGCCAGCTTTGGGACCTTCTGCATGGGACTCTCACGCCTCACTGGGAGCAGGCCTCTTCTTGCTACTTTGGTGGAGAGGTGGTGGGACACCACCAACTCCTTCCACCTTTCTGCCACCGGAGAGATGACAGTAACTCCCTTTGACTTCTCCATGCTCACAGGCATCAGAGTAAGGGGTGATCCGATCCCCATTGATACAAATATGGACGAGTGGGACGCCGCTCAGCTATA
The DNA here is from genome assembly GCF_055761805.1 of Camellia sinensis. Taxonomy (NCBI): domain Eukaryota; kingdom Viridiplantae; phylum Streptophyta; class Magnoliopsida; order Ericales; family Theaceae; genus Camellia; species Camellia sinensis. The sequence goes on from NC_138963.1 coordinate 151,954,018, forward strand.
CTTGCTTGGCACTCAGCCACATCTTGCCCGGTCAGGGTTTGTGAGGTACTCATGGTTCGAGGATCACTTCCGGATCCAGGTGCCTACTACTCGGGAGGAGGAGGAGCAGTATGCCCGTGGCTTCATCATGTTCCTGCTGGGAACCACGCTCTTCGCTGATTGGGCGAACACTGTCGCCCTTTACCTACTGAGCGCACTCGTGGACGTGATGCGGATCCGTGGCTACGACTGGGGTGGCGCAGGCTTGGCCACCCTTTACGGATATATGAGCTCATCCTCCCACCGCAGCGAGCAGTTGCTTGGAGGCTACTGGCAAGCCTAGGAGGTATATGTTCCCTTTTCTGTCTTTTCAATTCTGTTTTTCATCATCCGTACATCACACACACTGTGCGCACGCAATCTGCTTTACACTGGTTGTACACTGCACACACTGCACAATACATTGCACATACTACACTCTGCTTTATCTGTATACTGCTTTATCTGATAACATACTCATATCTACTCTGTTGCATTCTGTAGTTGTGGGTGTATGCCTACTTTCCTAGGCTTGCCCCAGTGCCGGATGAGGAGATGCCCCCTATGGTTCTGTTTTCCCACCGCTTCGATGTGAGATGCGAGCGAAGGCCACGGGAGTCCTTCATGTTCTTTTGTCGCTATTTTGACACCATCACCGTAGCCGAGGTATGTCAAACATTACAGTTTATTTAAGCTTCACTTTATATCGTACTCTCAATAACAGTAGATAACAAACTGTGTATTATTTGCAGATCACCTGGCAGCCTTGGGCCCCGTTGCCTGACGCAGTTCGGGAGCGGTATGCTGGTGCTCGAGAGACTGCCCGATTTAGGGTCTTGCTGGAGGGTCCAGTCTACCGGGCGTGGTGCTTGGGTGAGCGCTTCTTGCGGCAGACCCTCGGCTTACTGGAGCAGGTAGTCCCGAGGCCGCCTCCCACCCATATGAGGCATACTGAGAGGTATACCTTTGAGGAGATGATGGATTATACGATCGGCTGGGACTCGAAGCACTTTAGAGACGAGGGCGATTACGCCGAGTTCATTTAGACTTATCTCATGCGGCCTCTGACCGGTGCTTGCCGAGTCGAGAGGGAGAGGCCTGCGGCGCCGACAGGAGTAGGAGCACTGAGGGCGACTTAGGCCCGTGGTAGGAGTGGATCTCGGAGGAAACGGGGTGCTGAGTGGCCAGCACTGCCCACGACGATCACATGCCGAGGGCAGGGTGGGGAGACTTATCAGATCCCTTTCGCTCCTCCTCCTGCTGATCATGAGCTTGTCAGAGTCTATGGCTCGACCCCAGTATGTACTACTAGACTTTGCATTCTGTACAGTCATTTCAATTCATTTGATATCCCGCAGAATACTAATGACTTCAACACTTTTGTAGGCTTCCGTCGAGTACACTTGCCAGTCCCTAGAGTTGACAGCCTTAGCGGTAGGGATGCTGCAGCGATGCATCGACTTGTTGACCATCAACAATATCCCGGTAAGTTCTTTCAACTGTAGTCTCAAACTCTGCCTAATATGTTTCATACATAATCTGATGCATCACACTATCAACATGGCACTTGATACACAGCACTCACGGCACTAATACCCTGTAACCCACATACTGCTCACAGCGTTGCTCACGGCATTTATACACTGGACCCATACACTGCATTATGTACTGATACACTGCTCACATCATTTATACGCTGTACTCATACACTGTATTCGGTATTCATACTCTGCTTTGCGTAACATGACTGATGCATTTGCTATTTGTCCTTTTTAGGCCCCATTCCAGATTCTGGCTGCGGGAGGTGCTCCAGCTGGACCATCTGTTCCTGCTTAAGGAGGAGGGGGAACCAGGCAGGGGATGACATTTCATAGCCGGGGCAGACATAGGCATGCTCATGCTAAGAGCAGTTCGCGAGAGCCCTCCCCCGATGATTCTGACGAGGAGGCGGCGTCGTCCCAGGGCGAGGCCGATGACGGCTCAAACTTTGACTATGGAGATGGCGGTGGTGATCCTGGACCCTCGTCCAGGAAGAGGATCAGGACCGACTCCCGCACTTGAGACCATTGATGTTGATCCAGACTTTCTGCTGCTTTTCTTCTTTTTTGCTCTGTTCAGACACTTTGTTACTTTTCTCCTCTTTTTGTTTTGCTTTATTTTTCTTTTTATTGGTACTTTGAGCACATTGTACTGCCTCAGGTAGGTTTTACTTTCTCAAAACTATGTACTTTTTGCAAAAAGACATAATGAAATGAAACAGCTGTTTTGTTCAAAAAATGTTACATTTTATGCATTTTATGCATCGCATTACATAACAATCTAAATGAGATTTGAACTTTTTTTTGAAAATTAAGCACTTGCATCGTAATAATCAGGTAGTGAACCGAGTAACGACAAAAACAACTCGATAATCAAAACAAAGAACTAGATAAGCTAACCAAGTGTAAATACAACTCGATAAGCAAAGCAGAGACTTAAAGAATGTAAAATACAACTCGATAAGCAAGAGTACAACAACTCGATAAACAAATTGCAGTAACAGGCGCGACTTCGCAAAATCATAACCGAAAGGCATTGGAAGTGGAACCAGTTACAAGTTCTCAGCATGTTCCATACATAATCAGCTCAGGGAACAAGAAGGAAGGCCATCGGCCAAAGGGAAAAGCCACCGGCCACAAGAAATGGCCATCGGCCAACAGTTTTAGCCGATCGGCCAAAAGAGATGGTTGGTCAGCACTATTTTTGGCCAATCGGCCAAAAATGGTAAACACCTCCAGAATGTTGACACCTGTCTTCCACTCACCACCTTATCTTCTACAAAAGCCTCAGCTTCGTAGTTTTCCTCATTTCAACACTAATTTGCACAAAAATGGAAGAGTTTCTTGCCCAAAACCTCACAACTTGGATTGCCAACTTGGATGGCTCGGGAAGGCTGAATTTTCGGGGCTTCGGCATAAATGCACTATTCACACTGGGCCGCACCCCGCTGCGTTTTCCGTTCCTCCATGCCGCGGCAAGGTTTTGGAATCCGGTAACACACGTCTTTAGTTTTGGCGGTCAAGAGATGTGTCCCACTTTCGAGGATTTCCAAGCTTTAATGGAATCCGAGCGCGATGAGGAAATCTTGCCTCAGTTCCGGTTCGACCACGCCCAAGTCTTAGGACAGATGTGCGGCCTTACTGTGCATGACGCTCGATCATTGATTCACAACAGAGAGATGGACATTCCGAGCTTGGTTTGTCGATTTTTTGATGCTGGTAACCACGTCGACCATCATTGGCAGGGTTACCGACGACATGCGCTCTGTTTATGCATGCTGTCCCATTTCTTACTTGTCCCAAGCTCTGGTGGGTTTAGCACTCGTTTGATCGAAGTCGCCGAGGGCTTAAAAGAGGGCAAAAGCTGCATCACCGTGACATTGGCCGAGACATTGATGGGCTTAGACGCTTTTCATCGTCGGGAGACGACTAGGTTTGCAGGGAGTCCACTACTATTGCAAGTAATGTTTTCCACCCCATCTCACATATATTGCTCACATCACTCAGCCTTTAGGCTCGATTTTTCTCTCAAAACCTTTTGCTCAGCTTTTCTCTCGACGTACATCTCTCTATTCTTTATTCTCTCATTTTTTATCCCTCCCCAGGTATGGTTGATGGACAAGTTGAGAGTTGTGGACTCGTGTCCAGCATATTCAGCTCGCGGCTATTTCTCCCGACGACGTCTAGTCGATGCTCCGGATGAAGGATGGTGGTACAACTGGATGTGTAATTTGTCCGCGGATCACATTGCTTGGCAATGCCCTTGGCTCAATCTGTCGGCAATGAGTTACAGCATGACCCGTCAGCCCAGGATCCAATTGATTGGCTTGACACACTGCGTCTTCTATTTCCCGTTTCGGTTCCAGTGCCAATTCGAACATGATCAGACTTGTCCAAAAGAGGGGATTGAGTACCCTGCTACATTTTCGGTCCGAGGCACGCAGCTAGCTCAGATGCCACAGCCTGGAGGGCGAGAGAACTTCTGGCCCCCACTCCTACTTACAGCTACACCCTCTCTAATGAGTGCTTAGATTGGCTCAATGAAGAGGCACAGATCGGGCCCAACTTGGCATCAGAGGCTTCGACCGGCTCTGGGAGGGGACGCAAGAACACCTGACTATGCCCCGGATTTATTTGCTTTTAATCAGAACTTTTCTTTATGAATGTAATGAAAAGCAACTTCAATTTTATATTCAAGAGTAGGAGAACTCTGTATTGAAATCAATGTAATTGAAGGTTGTGGGTACTGAAAATTTTCCGTTTGGTCCAAAAATGGTCTAAGTTGTAAAAAGATTAATTTGAACAAAATCAACTTTTATTTAAACTTTTCAAAACCATTTTCGATATGGATCAGAACTGGACACGCCTGAGATATGTCACTGAGATACACAACCCCGGATCCCAGCAACTGGAAAGTTACCCCTAGTCTAAATAGCACTGCACCGAAGATCACGACCGAGCTCTTGAATGCTGAATAGACAAAGATGACCAAGGCGATCACATGGACAAAGTTGATCGGGGAAGTGTTTATGGCTGGATTTCAAGATGAAGTTGCCTACGTGTCCCAAAGATGGGAATCAAGCCTTACGTAGTTCGGCTCAGGTTCACTCGTGTATTAACCCTCACCTTTTACGCTCTAACTTTTGCCAAGGCCGCCATTTCAGGGTTTTCAACCTTGCGAGCTCAGTTTTTATAATTTCAAATTTTTTTTTGTGCTCTAACTTTTGCCTAGGTCGCCCTTTCGGGTTTTCGGCCTAGCGAGCCTCTCAGGGAAAATATTTCTTCAACTTGTCCATGTTGATCGGTTGGAAGAACTCTAGGCCATTTAGGTCCATCAGAACGATAGCTCCACTCGACCAGATAGACTTGATGATGTAAGGGCCAGTCCAATTGGGTCTGAACTTGCCCCTAGGGTCGTGGATAGGAGCTCGGTTGTCTTTGAGCACCAAATCTCCTTCCTTCAAATTCCTGGACTTAACTTTCTTGTTGAAAGCCCTGGCAATTCGTCGTTGATAACCTTGAACATGGTACAGTGCTTTCAGCCTTCTCTCATCAAAGAGCATGAGTTCCTCGAATCTGCTCTGTTGCCAATCTACCTCAGCTATCTGACACTCAGCCAGTACTCGTAGTGACGAAACTTCAATTTTGATAGGTAGAATGGCCTCCATCCCATAGACCAAGGAATACGGAGTCGCCCCAGTAGAAGTTCGAATTGAAGTCCGGTAGCCCCACAGAGCAAATGGCAACTTATCTGGCCAGTCCCGGTAGGTTTCCACCATCTTCTGTAAAATATGTTTGATGTTCTTGTTGGCGGCCTCAACTGCTCCGTTGGTCTGCGGCTAATATGTAGATGACTTGTGAAAAGCCACATTGTATTTTTCCAACAAGTCGATCACTTCCTTTTTGAAGTGGGAACCATTATCCGAAATGATCTCGTTCGGGACCCCGTAGCGATAGATGATGTTGTTCCTAATGAACTTTGCAACGTGTGACGCTTTCAACACCGCATAAGATTAGGCCTCAACCCACTTTGTGAAATAGTCTATCGCGACCAGAATGAACTCATGGCCATTGGACCCCCTTGGAGTGACAGCCCTGATTACATCAATCCCCCGAACTGAAAATGACCATGGCGAAGTCATGTTGTATAACTTCGACGACGGAATGTTCATGCGGTTTGCATGGATCTAACATTTGTGGCATCGCCGGACAAAGCCAATGCAATCCTCCTCCATGGTGGACCAGTAGTAACCCTGTCTAAGGATTTTCTGAGCTAGCATCACCCCGTTCATATGCGTTCCGCACTCTCCTCCATAGATGGCCTCCATTAGGCGCTTGGACTCTTCGGCATCAACACACAACTTATGCATCCCGAGATGACCTCTCTTGTATAGCTTCCCTCCACAGACGATGAACTGAGCAGCCATTCTTCGGATTGCCCTCTTGTCTTTGGCATTTGCTCCTAGTGGGTATGCCTCTTTCTCTAAGAAGTTCCAGACATCGTAATACCAGGGGTTCTCATCTTGAACCTCATCTATGGCAGCAATCAACTAGTAGGCCGGCGCAAATTTCTAGTCAATGATGATCGGATGCATCCGAACTCCAAAAGGGATGTCTATCATAGAAGATAGGGTTGCTAGTGAATCTGCGAACCTGTTGTTCTCTCTTAACAGATGAGCGAAGTTCAGCTTCTCAAACCGAGGAATCAACAAGTCCAAGGTCTGGTGGTATATTCTCATCTTTTCTTCTTTGACTTTCCAATCTCCTTTAGCTTGAGATACAACAAGGTTCGAGTCCCGATGGCGTTCAATCGTTTTGTCCTTAGTTTCAGAGCTGCTTCTAGTCCAGCAATACACGCCTCATACTCTACCTCATTATTCAAGACTTTGAACCAGAGTTTGAATGCTAAAGGTATACGGGAATTGTCGGGCGCTATCAGCAACACCCCTATCCCATACCCGTATTGGTCTGACACTCTGTCAAAGTGCATCGTCCAAAACTCTTCTTCGACATGCAGGATGGCCTCGTCTGGGAATAGATACTCAATTGCTTCATCCCATTCAACTGGGTGATCGGCTAGGAATTCTACTACCGCTCTTCCCTTCATTGACTTGCGCATCACATACTTTAGATCGAATTCAGAAAACAGAAGCAACCAACGAGCTAGCCTACCCGTAAGTGCCGGTTTCTCGAAGAGATATTTGATGGGATCTAATCTTGAAACCAACATTACAGAGTGAGCTAACAGGTAGTGCCGCAGCTTTCTGGTAGCCCATACTAAGGCTAAACAAGCCTTTTCCAGTAGAGTGTAACGGGTCTCGTAATCCAGCATCTTCTTGCTCAGGTAGTAGATAGCTCTCTCCACCTTGTCCTCAGACTCCTATGCAAGCATGTAGCCCATTGTAGTTTCAGTCACTGAAAGGTACAAAATCAACGGTTTTCTTGGCTCAGGCGGTGATAACACGGGTGGGTTCTGTAAATATTTCTTGATTTGTTCAAAAGCAGCTTGGCATCGGCCGTCCCATTGGAATTTCTTTCCTTTCTTCAGGAGGCCAGAGAGTGGTTCACAAGTAAAGGTTAATTTAGAAATAAACCGTCTTATGAATTGCACTTTACCTAGAAAGCCTCGCACCTCCTTTTCAGTCCTCGGTGGTGGCATTTCTAAGATGGCCTTGATTTTGGAAGGGTCGACTTCGATACCTCTCTGTGTAATCAAGAACCCCAGCATTTTTCCTGCTGTAACACCAAACGTACATTTCTAAGGATTCAGCCACAACCGAAATTCTCTGATCCTTTGGAAGAACTTTTGCAAGGCGGTGTAGTGGCCCTCTCTTTCTTTGGACTTGACAATCATGTCGTCCACGTACACCTTAACCTCTTGTGGATCATGTCGTGCAATATTGTGGTCGCAACCCGTTGATATGTAGCTGCAGCATTCTTCAGCCCAAACGACATCACTCTATTACAATAGGTCCCCCACGGGGTGGTAAAATCAATCTTCTCCCGGTCTTCGAGTGCCATTACAATCTGGTTGTAGCCTGAAAAGCCATCCATAAATGAGAGCAATGCATGCCCTGCTGTGAAGTCCACTAACTCATCAATATGTGGCAGAGAAAAGTCGTCCTTCGGACCGGCTTTGTTCAAATCTTTGAAATCCACACATACCCGAATTCTGCCATCCTTCTTCGACACTGGAACGATGTTGGCCAACCAAGTTGGGTATTCAGATACCAACAGGAACCCTGCGTCAATTTGCTTGGTGACCTCTTCTTTGATCTTGATAGCCCAGTCCGGGCGGATCCTTCTGAGCTTTTGCTTAACAGGTTGGACCTCTAGGTCAAGAGGGATCCGGTGCTGTACAATCTCAGGATCGATTCCAGGCATGTCTTCGTAGGACCATGCGAAAACATCTTTGAAATCTTTTAATAAAGCGACTAAGCGCTCGCGCTCCTCCAAAGACAACGTGGACTCAATCTGGACCAGCCGCGGGCCCTTTTCAGTACCAACATTAATTTGGATGATTTCATCAACCAGCGGTTTTACAAACCTCTCCTGCTCCTGATCTAGCAAATATTTCAAAACCGGAGGAATTTATTCCTCGTCGTTTTCATCGAAGTTTTGAAAGTCTGAATTAATGTAATAAATCAAAGGCACAGAAAAACACTCAAAGGCCACAGCCATTCCATTCTCATTAATCACTTCCAAGTCACCTGATTCCTCAATTACAACAGACTCAAAGGAAAAAGAAAAAATGACCTAGATAGGATTGTGGCATCCGGGTTGTCACCCCCAGGAATACCGGACTCAGACTCAGACGAGCTAAAACCTGATTCCGACTCACAAGACTCGGTGGAATCAGATTCCAGCTCACTACCTGACCGGGTGCTGCTCGATAAGAATCCCTCCTCGTATTGCCAAACGATGGAGGGTGCGATGGACGCATCCAAAATGCTTGAAGATAGGTTCGCAGCTGTTCCATTCCCAATCATGGACACTGAGAGGTCATCCCCCAAGCACTCATGTACGATCGGAGGATCTGATAGTAGACAAGCCAGTGCTACTCCCATTTCAATCTTGGTGCTCTCGAAATCCACTTCCTTACACTCCTCAACCTCAGCTGATGGGTCTGTCTGCTCCTCGGCAACATCATCCCCAGACAATTGTAAATTGAAGAAGATCTCAAAACCCGACAGGCGTCTCTTCTCAGCATTCAATCATGGCTCTGGGAAGTCGCAGATTGGAAAGTCTTCCCCCTCCCGGACAAAGCGTCCGTTCAGCGTACCCTGAATAGGTCGGTGCATCAACTCAAAATGCTTCCCCGCCTGCTTAGCTCTGGCCCTTCCGCCCATTTCTTTGCCTTTCCTCACCCACTCCTCCTGGGTAAGCAGGTAACCTAGACCAAAGGTATGCAGGTTGTGCGGCACTTCGACCGATACTGCAATGCCTTTCCGGCCACTCTTTCCTAATCCCATCCCAGGGATATGCTGGAGCTTGTTCGTGAGGTACACTGACTGTGCGTTGACATATAACCCCTCATCAACAGCTAAGATATTTTGAACAACCCGGGCCTCGACTAGGGTAAATCCTGATAGGAACACATCCTCCGTGCCATGCTCGATTTCCAAAACTAGTGTAGACACCTCTGGCGGCGGATGGATTGACGAATTCCCAAAAACTATAGCCACCCCCTTCCCGTGGGGGTATTTCAACATCTGATGCGGAGTGGAAGAAATCGCCTTTACCTGGTGTAGCCACGGCCACTCTAAGAGTAGATTAAAGGTCGGGAGAACGTCCAAGACATGAAAGTCAATCTCGTGATGTCCTGGACCAACCTTGGTCTGAATCTGCACAGTCCCCATCACTTCTCTGCTAGTATTGTCATAAGCCCTTATTACCTAGGCAGTTGGCACAAAGTCCGCGGGCTTCAACCCGATTGCATATGCCATCCTCGACGGGCACACGTTAATGGCGGATCCCGTGCCGACAAGAACTACCGGTACCCACTTGTCTCTACACTCCACAGAGATGTAGAGCGGTTTGTTATGGTTTGTGCCCTCAGGCGGCAGTTCCTTGTTAGAAAAGGTCAACGTCGGGGAAGCCCCTCCCGGAAAAACCAATCCTACCAGCTGCTCAGGCGTGGTATCTATTGAAAGTTTGGCCTTGTCCATAACAGAAAGGATAGCTTGTCTATGGACTCGTGAAGCCATAAGCAGTCCCCAGATGGAGATGTCTGCTTGTATCTTCTTCAGCTGTTTCAGCACAGCCTCCTCTTCAAGCAATTTATCCTTCTACTTGTCTGCCTCCCTATCCTTTCCGGACGCTTCTGGTTGATCTAAGTGCGGGGGCTTGAAATACCGCCCGCTCCTAGTCATGTTATCAACTTCGCCAATGTACCAGGTATCATCCGGCTGGTTACTCCCCCAGTCTTCATCTGTGTGGGCAAGACATAGATCATCATCTTCCCACCACATGTCATTGGCAGCCAACAGGCACCTGCCCAGCTCCGTTATAACTATTCCTGTGCCCACAACACCTTCTGTTCCTGTGCACACAGCACGTTCTGTCCTGTTCCTGTGCACACAACATGTTCTGTCTCCGCAGGGGCCTTGGCATTTCTGGCCCTCTCAGAATCCTCGATCCTTTCTCGTTCAGACTGCTTCAACGCAGCTTGCTGTCCAACACCTCCTATATTCAAATTGTCCGGATCTCGAGCGAAATTCTTAACACCGGCGCTCTCCGGCGATGCATCCAGATTCCCGGCCCTTCCGGCCACAATTGATGTCCCCGTCCCTGACGGACCCCGCTCTAGCTGAGGTTGTTCAACAACATCCAGCTGGTCGTCAAGCCACCCAGTAGACTCCGCTGCCCTATCCAAATCAAACCAGTTGACTGTCACGTCTCCCAGATCTTGCTCGTTGAAAAACTGAAGGTTAGCAATGTCCTCTTCTAGTTCTGCCAGGTCATCCAGCCCCTGATTAAGTCCATCCCCCCGCACTACACAAATCTTTGCCTCCACTGGCAATTCCACATTCGGCCTAGCCTGGCCTACTGATGTAATGTAACCACTCAGGTTGTACATGAAGCTTGCAAACCTCTCAGGCTCTGTATTTGCATTCTCATCTGCCTCCACATTCGACCCACTTCTATCTTCGATAGCTACCACCACCGTTTCAGGTTGGGTTTGGGAGATGTCCAACACGCACAAATCATTGCTGTCAGGAATGAACACCTCCGGCTTGGGTAGGTGAGAAGGGGTGATATATATACTAGGGTCGTATGACACAACCCCTGTTTGGATCAAATTAATGCGTTTGGGAGGTGGAGCTTGGTTATGTGGTAGGAGAGGGTTGGTTGTGACATTCGGTTTCTCCGGAGGCACGATCACCCTATTGTCAACGAGATCCTGAATCTCGTGACGCAATCTATAACACTGGTCGATGTCATGACCATGCCGTTGGTGAAATACACAGTATTTAGCTAGGTTGTGGGAGGGGGGAAGTTTTTCTGGCAATGGCCGCGGCTCTAGGGGCTTCAAGTGCCCTTTCCTGATCAAAACCCCCAAAGCCTTGGACAAAGGCATGTATAGTGGGGTAAAAGTTCTTTGGCCTCTGGGTGGAAACTTGGTTGTTTGTGAACTACTTCCGGACGCACCGGTGAATGGTGTAGCTGAAAGGGTTCTTGGGGTGGTGATGGTGGTAACCATACTCACATCTAAAGCTCTGGCAGCTACAGCACTACTTGTGCCTGCATTTGTACTGCGGTTGAATGCCCTCATGGGCTGTTCTCTCTCATGATGAATAAGGCCTTGCTTCATAGCATCCTCGATCTGCACCCCTATCTCATGTAAATCTGCAAAGGTATGAAGGGGGAGGACGATCATCTTCTACATGAGCTTGGGCTAGAGGTTGCGCACAACCTCCGTATTTGGTCCTTGTCGACCGGCCTGATGGTCATCATCGAGGCCTTAGCCCTTCAGCGGGTCATAAAATCGGAGAAGCTCTCCTTCGGCTCTTGCCTAGTGGTCTCGAGATCACGAGTTGTGATCTCGATCTGCGTATTGTAGGAGTATTGAGCTACAAAGGCCTCAACCATCTCATCCCAATTCCTCTTAACAGCATCCTCCAGTTTTGCGTACCAAATAGCCGCTACACCTGACAGGGTCCGGCCAAACAAAGAAAACTTCTGCAATCTGGAAAGGCCCATCGGTCTTAGTATGTCCGAAAACAACCATAAATGCACTATAGGATCCCCAGACCTGTCAAAGCGGTCGATGTGCGGCATTTTAAACCGATCTGGCAGTGTCACGGCTGAGTCGGTGTATCCGTCCTCAATATCTGGAATGGACTTCACACCCTGAGATTTCTTGAACAGCTTTTCAAACTTGTTCACTTTCAACGCTGTGGGGTCCACCTCAAACTCAAAGGGAGAATCCGGTAGATTGGTAGGTGTTTTGGATAGCTGGGGTAGGATTAGGGGCGGAGCCGGCCCTGTCGGAACGTCCGTATCTTCTTGGACATTTGGTGTCTCCCCGGGTATTGGAACTCTTGGTAGGGGAGGAACTTGGTGTGAAGTAGATGCTCCGGTTTGCTGCTGTAACCTAGCGATTAATTCTGCCTATTAGGCTATGACCTCGGCCTGTTGCTTGGCAAATTCTGCTTGACGGGCAGTGTCCTGCTACATAGTTCTCATACTTTCCTGGAGCTGACACATCATCTCTTCTATGCTTGCCATATCGCGTTGATCCATCTGCACAACCGGTATATCTGTCCCTGCAGTAAAAACTAAGACCTCAACCTGACTGTCCACTGATAAGGTAGACCACTGATCTGACGACCGCTGTACCGATACGCTGCGCCCTTTTGACCTCCGTCTGGTAATCGGTGGTAAAGAAAGGAACATTGCTTGTCCGTCTATCAGATCCCTAGATCGATTAAGTCTACGACCTCTAACCCAGAGTGCTCGGGGGATATCTGCCTGGTCGGATGCAATGGTGCTAAACTACCTTGCAAAAAGATAAATAAAGCATAATAAGGAAATAATGAACAGAAAAAAAAAAAAGGATAGCATAATGGCTTAAATTAACACAACACATAGTTTGGTAAACACAAGTTGAATGAACCGTCCTCAACCACTGATCACTGTTCCCAAATCACTGCCCCAAATCTGAATCTGATACCCGCAGATATAACTGATTCCCAAGTACTGATGCCCGTAGGCCTGATACCCAAACTTGCAGACTGAAATGTGCATTCCTGTAAAGGCCAACTCTAAAAGCACATAACAAGCAAGTGAGAGCCAAAACACCCCTATGTTGGGGTAGGGTTTCCTTGTCCTATTTTGTCAGGAGCTAGGGTTTCACTACGCACATAGCTGTTTCAAACAACCTGTAATCGAGTTACCAACCTGTCCTAGCTTGGAATAGTCACTATAGATTCCGATATGCACTAGGTCGAATGGTCAAAAAGGGTGCCCCGGTAAAAACTAAGGTTTGTGTTCCCGTCATGGCAGAGGCCGCAACTGGTCAGCCTTATGGCATGCTTCTCAAAGCAAGCCTCCGGCAAACCGTTCAGGAATAGCATACGGCAAACACGGTGTCCTAGGCGCACCAATACAAATGCAATGCAAAGAGACACATAGGTGTAATCAAAACAAGATATCATGAGTTCGAGTCAAGTTCTCTAAATTCCCAGCAGAGTCGCCAGAAACTGTAGACGTGCTCGGAGAGCCTCATGCTACAGTTCGGACTCAAATGTCACGGTTTTGAATCTAATCCCATAAAGTGCAATGCGAGACCGATAAATCACCAAAGAGTCCAAATCCAGCAAATCGTTTTGGAATTTAGGAAACCCTGACTCGTGCCTAAGGCCACGTGTCCGTCATCACCAAAGTTGCCTCAGCTCGGGAACTTGGGTACGATAGGGGAAGGTCATCTATGAGCACCCCCGCTCGCCCAATCAAAGATCGGCCTGTACTAAACATGATATTTTATTTTTGAAAACATATACATTCTTATTCCGATTTATTAGCTAGAATTTACTATGTGATATGCACAACACACAAGTATAGACTAGATCGCCTAAATTGGAACAAAACATTTCATGTCGGTTTATTTGAAAATGGTTTGAAAATGCTACTCGCAAGTAGGCTAAGACGTGGATTTGTCACCCTCAAATGGGCTTAGAAAAACATGATTTTGCCACTCCCAAGTGGGCTTAAAACTAGCATTTCAATGAATTGTTCCAATTCAAGTAATCCAACCTTCACCCACAGGCATTCAGGCAATTATATCACATAGGCAAATAGCCTCATGGCAAGCATGCTATCATGGCAACACTCACACTCATGCAATGATGCTAAAGCATAAACACTCACCGAGTATTCCGAGCCAAAACAAAAACTAGTTAGTAATCAATGCATGATCCTAGTTCATGTTAACATGGCTAATGCAACACATACAAAATGCAACTAGAAGTAGGCTCGAGTATTCTAAAATGTCATGTGAAATGCAACAATTGATGCATGTATTCAACTTGGTATTGAAATACAATGCGGTTTGTATGATGCGCCGAGCCCGGTGCATGCAAGATAGATGAATGATGCAAACATGCATAGCATAAGGATGCTAATTGAAAATGACCCTAAACTAACTATCAAAAGCAGGTAAGTAAAAGGGAGAAAGACGTGGGGTTGGAAGACATTCACACACTCACGCACACTTATTACAAAATCCGCCCACTCGACGAAGGGTCCGAAAGAATAATACAAATTGACTAATTAACTAACTAACTAGCTAATTAATTATTACACAACACTTAACTAATTAAACAAATTAATTAAGCTACTAAAGCGATAAAGAGGCCTCAGAAAGAGGGACAAATGCATGCATGCTCGGTTCCGCTCGGAAATCTATCGCCATGCTCACGCTGCCTCTGTTTACACTACTCTGCACCTCTGAAAACTGTGCAAGTCTCAAGGATGCTTCTGAATCACCTTCTAGGTGCTTTAAGAGGCCATCAACCAAGTGGAAAGGCCATCGGCCAAGGGGAACTAGTCATCGACCAATGATGGAGCCCTCGGCCATAAATTGGTAACCGGCCGGCACTGAAGATGGCCGACCGGCCATCTCTCCTTCCAGAATGCCGTTTGCTACAGTAGAGGAATGTGTGCACAAACACCCTCCCTATCATGTCATGAACTCAAGGGAGTATGGTTCTCGACCCTCGGGCCATCAATCACGCATTTCAATACATGATGGCCAAAGAAGCCAAGTGTGCGAATCAATATGGAATGAATGAGACAAAAAAAACATATGAATGCCTAGAACTCTATCATGCTTGATCAAGAGCGTCGGCGACCGAGGATTGAGGCACGTTTCGTCACTTCAAGTACGAACGTTCCTCGTTCCCCGTATTTGGTTTGACACCCTAAACCAAACACAATGCAATGCATGCAACCAAGTACAATGCAACATGAAAATGCAAGGCAATGTAACATGACCATGGCAAATGCAATGCGATGCAACCTAGTCAAGCATGTGACAAAATGCAAACTAGCAAGCATGCAAAATGCGACCTAAACGTACAAACATGTAATGTAATAGGCATGCGACAACAATACCAACAACAAGGATGCAACAACGTGCAATGCAATAAGCATGCAACAACACACAAACTGCATGATCCATGGACTTACACTGAAAATGGATAGGCCTCAGCCACACCAAAACAGTGGCCAAAATGATGAAGTGATAGAATGAAATGCACAATGAGCATGTACATGCAATGGTCCAAGAGTTAAGGCATAAGGTCACAACACCCAAACATGAGCGAGGGGTGACAATCATGGTAGTATGGTGACACCATAAGCTCTGAAATTATGTTAAGAGTGATACCAAATCAAACACAAAACACAAGCAAGGTATGCTAATGGACTTCAAGTTCAAAGCTAGCCAAGGTACTTGAACCATGGCCATATCAACCAACCCCAAAGGACCAAGGTGACCCAAAACAGTCCCAAGGCAGTCCAAAACAAGGCTAGAACATGCATGGGATGAGACCAAAACATGCTAGAAAGGTGAGCACAAAACAAGACGCATACAAGGCCAAAAGGGGCAATTGCACTACACTTATTACAAGAAAACATGGCATGACTTAGGCCAATAAAATCAGAGTTATGGCATGTTAGAATGAGCCCAAAAACCCACTTAGATGGCATCCCAAAGGCCTAAGTATGATGGCATGCACAATGACCTATTCTTAAGGCATTAAACACAAACTATCCAAAGCATGGAATAGGTGATAAATGCAAGTGTGTGACCATGAAACATGGACTGAAATTATGTTTCACATGATGCCAAATCATGAAAATACTTCAAGTAACACATGCTAATGAACTCAAGGCACAAAGCTTACAAGCTAGAATGAACCAAGGCTATGCAAAACAATGCATGTATGACCAAGACAACACCAAATAGAGTTTAATCATGGTAAAACATGAGGGAAAGCTTCTTGGAGTCGAGCCAAAACATGTAAGAATAGTGGTCCAAACACAAGATGCATGCTATGCAAACATGCAAGATTACTCTACAAGTATGTGAAGCATGCAAGATGCCGTCAAACCAACATGGAATAGAGTTAAGGTAGGTCCTAAAAGCCACTAAAAAGTGCTGAAATAGAACCAAGACATGCTAAGTAAACATGCTACTCTTATAAGCCAACAACACAAACATATAAGACATAAGGAGAGAGGGGTGTCCCCCTTCTATACAAGACTCCAAACCACTTCTCCACCACTGAAAATCCTCTGAATTTCAATGATGGGAAGGTCAAAATAAGATGATTCCAAAGCTCAAAAGTAAAGGCACAAAACAAGGCCTAAGAGGGGGTAGACAACCCCCAACCAAAAAGTGACCTTAAGCAACCATAACAAGTATACAAAATCAGAACTTTTGCAGTTTAGAGTCAAGCTTGAAACAATATAGAAGTATGTGCAAAAACTTAAGCAAGAATGGGGTATCTAAAGTTTAGAATATCACCTTTGAAGCACAACTTCAAGAACACAAGACCATCAGCTCTCTCTGATCAAAACCAGCTCAAGAACTTCAAAACCAACCTCCTAGTACCTCAGCACACAAGGATGGTGTAACTCTAGGTGTTCTAGTGCAAAAGTATGGACAAAATGCACTTTAGAACACAAATGCACACGCAAATGTAGAGAGAGGGAGATATAGAGATAGATAGATATATAATTTCTCCTCAGATTTTTTCTAACCCTTGAGAAGGGAGGAGGAGCTCCCTTCTTATAGGAATCCAATTCCAAGGCTTCTTGAAGAAGCTAACACAATGTGTAAATCCCTCCATACACATAGAGGGAATGAAATGTGCATGCCAACTGTCACATATCTGCCAAAAGCAGATGGAAAAGGGTCGGTCGGAAAATATGGCCAATTGACCAACAAAGGTGGTTGGTCGACCAAAATAGTGCCGATCGGCCATCACCTTTGGCTGATGGCAAGAAAAAGGGGCCGATGGCTTCATGCCCTGGCCGATGGGTTGAGGAAATGGCTAACAAGCCACCCTCTTCCCTTAAAAGCAAAAACACAAGTGCTTGGTCCACAACCAAGCACAAAACAGTCAAGTTAAGAGATCTTGAGGCAAGGCGCATGGCCGAGACCTCCGGGAACTCAAAACGAACACGAGCATAGATGATCATCGAGTGTTCAAATGATGACGTCCAAGTCTTCAGGACGGTCAAAAATGGGGTGTCTACACCTGGCTAATGCAATAAAACCAGGAGAGGTAAGGACAATAATGGTTGACTACTTGTCAGGTCCAAGTATAGAACCATTGAACATAGAGCATAAGGCAATGTGTGTGGAGATGGGACCAAGCTGGATGAATGCAATAATAATATTCCTTAGAGATGGAAAACTGCCAGATGATCATAAAGAAGCACACAAGATCAGACTGAAGTCGGCAAGGTTCAGTCTAACAGCAGAAGGACATCACTACAGAAGATCTTTTACTAGTCCCCTTTTGAGGTGTGTGCATCCTTCACAATTTGAAGACTTCTTGTATGAAATACATGAAGGAGTATGTGGAAGCCACACTGGGGGCATGTCACTTGCTCATAGGGCCATTACTCAGGGGTACTAGTGGCCCTATATGCAGAAGGATGCTGAAGCTTATGTCCGAAAGTGTGAGAAGTGTTAGAGGTTTGCATCTTTGATACACCAACCATCAGCAGATTTGAACCCAGTGTCTAGCCCTTGGCCATTTTCCCAATGGGGCATGGATCTTGTTGGACAACTGCCTCAAGCAACTGGACAAAGGAAGTTCCTGCTAGTGCCAACAGATTACTTCACCAAGTGGGTAGAAGTTGAACCTCTTGCAAAGATTTTGTACATTGATGTAAAGAACTTCATAGGGAAGAACATCATCACCAGGTGTGGGATCCCAAGGGTGATAATAACAGACAATGGTACACAGTTTGACAGTAAGCTAATCAAGAGTTTCTGTGCAAAGTACAAAATCACGGACTACTATTCCACTCCAAGCTTCCCTCAAAGCGATGGATAAGCAGAAGCATCCAACAAAACTATCTTGGATTGGATTAAGAAGAGGTTGGAAGCAGCAAAGGGTAAATGGGTGGATGAGTTGCCCAGTGTACTCTGGGCATATCGGACTACGCTAAGAAGATCAACTGGGGAATCCTCATTTGCCATGACTTATGGCACAGAGGCAGTAGTCCCATTACAGGTCGGCATCCTAGGAATCAGAACCCAGGGAGTAGAGAATGAGACTAATGATGCATTTTTAGCCCGAGATTTGGACCTATTGGAAGAAAGAAATGAGAAAGCAGCAATTCAACTAGGGGCATACCAACAGCAGCTTGCTAGGGCTTACAACAAGAAAGTCAACCCATGAGAGTTTCAAAGTGGGGACCTAGTCTTGAGAAAGGTCGTCGGTAACAAGAAGGATCCCAGAGAGGGTAAGCTTGGCCCAAACTGGGAGGGACGTTATAGAATCATCTCGGTCCTGGCCAATGGGGCATATCAGCTTGAAGACATTGAAGGCAAAGAGTTGCCAAGACCCTGGAATACTTGTAACCTGAAATTTTTCTATCATTAGATTTCTTTTTGTTTTTTTTAAGTCTTTTGTTATTAGCCGAAGTAATAATAAAATTTTAGCTCGATTCTTTTTTCAACTTGTGTAGTACGACTAACCAGTCACTTTGCGATGTTTCTAAGTGAAACATGATGAATAACTTAGACTTATTATATGACAGAGTTGAATTATACTTGCATATAATAGAGTTGAACTAAGGTGGCAATGTTTCTAAGTGAAACATGACAAATAACTTAGACTTATTATATGGCAGAGTTGAATTATACTTGCATATAATAGAGTTGAACTAAGTTGGCAATGTTTCTAAGTGAAACATGATGCATAACTTAGACTTATTATATGGCAGAGTTGAATTATACTTACATATAATAGAGTTGAACTAAGTTGGCACTATTTCTAAGTGAAACATGAAGAGTAACTTAGACTCGTTATATGGTAGAGTTGAATTATACTTGCATATAATAGAGTTGAATTAAGTAAAGTTAACCTGGACTTGCCATATCGGTAGAGTCAAACACAGATTGAAACTAAGTGCATTCGAGTAAGATTAACAGAGGAACCAAGGCTGAGAACCTCGACTAGTCTCTATTTAATATAAACATCGGCGACGAGGTCATAACCACATGCTTAATGAGAACGCAAGTGGAACTTAAGTTCACATTAGGGGGCGCAGAGCTGGAGAATAATGCTTGGGAGTTGGAATTCACAAGCTAAAGTTGGTTTAAACACTTGTTGAAAGTCTAAAGAAAAATTTACAAGTTGAAGTTAAGTCGAGATTATGTTGAAAGAAAGTTGATTTAACACTTGTTGAAATTTTAAGAAAAATTTACAAGATTGAAGTTAAGCCAGGGTTATGTTGAAAAAAGTTTCTACGTACTTGCTGAGATTACCATGTTGTCAAGACTTGGAGATAATGGAAGACAAAAGTCTTGATAAGTAAAAGTAAAGTGGCAAGGTTTAAATAACACTTGTGAAAGTACTTTTTACAATGTTTTCAAGTGTTAAGCCAAGGCCGAGATAAACAAGATTGGAATTTATGTCTGAGGTATGTTAATCCGAGGAGACTATACAGCTAAAGGCATAAACTGAAGACATGCAAAATATTCTAAATATGGAAGCAGTAGAGCTTACAAGCATACAAAAACAATTGAAAGAAGAAATTATAGAATGCATTCAGATAAGGAAGTTCAAGTATAAAAGCGCATTTCGGCCTGACATTGAAGATTACTTGTTCAGAGTACAAAAAGGCACATTGGCCAAATAAAAGCTAAACATTGTTCAAAAGGAAAAAGCACAAAGTACAAAGAAAAAGATTATAGCAAGACTACTCGGCGTCGGTGGCAGGCTGTGTCTCGGCCTCAAAAGGCAACTGAGGAATCTTCTCGATAGCCTTCTCAGCCTCGAGCTTGACGTCGAGCTCTCGTAGAGTCTGATCAATGCTCTTCTCAGCGATTGGTACCTCGGATGTTGTCTTCTAGGGGGAGGCACCTTTTGAGACCTCGTCCTCCTCATCCTGAATCAAGTCTAGGACTTGCTCATTTAGAGTTGGGGACTTGGCTCCAACAGGATCTTCAGCAACAGCCACCTGGGCGTATTCGTCTTCGGCTTCCTCTCTTTCTTCCTCTCCAGCCTTAGCCTCAGACGGGCTTGAAGTGAGTGGAAATGGCAGCACAAGTCGGCCTACGTCCCTCAGAGGAGAGTCCTCGGAGATAGCCAACTCCTTCAGAGCGGCCATCTGTAGACACCCCATTTTTGACCAACCTTAAGACTCATACGTCATCGATTGAGCGCTCGGTGATGACACATATTGTGCTCATTTTGAGGTTGCGGAGTCTCGGCTGGGAGCCTTGCCTCCGGGCTTTGGAACCTTTTCGTGCCTTGCCTCGGTTTACGAACTAGGTCCTGTTTTCTCTGTTTTCTCTTCCTGAAGAGAGGGAGAGGTCTCATAGACCGTATCTCAGTGGCCGTAGGCTACGTTTCGTGGTCGTAGGCCATTTTTCCCGTTTGGAGACCAGTTTTCGATTTTCGGAGCCGTCGGCCGTGTGCCTCGGTTCGGGACCGCTTAACTACCTCTGTTTGCTCCGATTTTTGGCACACACCTTGTTTCCTGTCCTTATAGGGACACTATGGCCTGGGAGACCACCTTCGTGGTCACACGCCACTTTCGGTGCTTAACAGTCAGTTTTCGGGGCTCCCGGCTGCGCGTTTTGGCCCCCGAACCCTCGTTTTGCATCGGTTAGGGTTCATTTTTGGCATGGACCCTAGTTTCATTGTTAGGAAGGTGGTACAAGGGTGGGAGACCACCTTTTCCCCTTAGAAACCAGCTTTCTCCTTGGAGACTACTTTTCTCTCTCCTCCAGCCAGTTTTCTTGTCGGGAAACTGGTCTCCCTCACTTTTGGGCCATAATTTCTGGTCTCCCATACCACCATTGTGTTGTACTCATCTGGGGGCCACCAATCTGGTATGGCCGACCACCTTTTCTTCCTGACCCTTTTGAACCTTGCTAGAAAGTTGGTTTTCCCCTCTCCCGGGCCACAATTTCTGGTCTCCCACCATACCACTGTGTTGCATTCACCTAGGAGACCACCAATTTGGGTAGGCCGACCACCTTTTCTTCTTGACCCTTTTGACCCCTGGTCGGTCGAACAGGGGGAGTGGTTGGCCGACCACCTAGACTGATTGGCCAGCTTTCTTCTTTTTTGTCTCATTGAGTGGAAGCCAGCTGTGCCAGCTGGAAGCCTCAGAATGCATCTTCCATACACGTGTATAGAGGATGTTTAAGCTTGGTTTTAAGCTTCTTGGAGAAGCTTTAGACCTTCTCCTCTATAAAGGGAAGGGCCCTCTGTAGACACCCCATTTTTGACCGACCTTAAGACTCAGACGTCACCGATTGAGCGCTTGGTGATGTTGCATAATGTGCTTGTTCAGAAGTTTCAGAGTCGCGGCCGTGAGCCCTGCCTCCGAACTTCCGAACCCTCTTCTGTGCCTTGTCTCGGTTTGCGAACCAGACTCAATTTTCTCTGTTTCTTTTCCTGAGGGGAGAGAGAGGTCCCGTAGACCATCTCTCAGTGGCCGTGGGCTACATTTTGTGGCTGTAGGCCATTTTGTCCATTTCGGAGCCCGGTTTCTGATTTTTCGGGACCGTTGGTCGTGTGCCTCGGTTCGGGATCGCTTAACCATCTCCGTTTGCTTTGGTTTTTGGCATGTGTCTTATTTTCTCCCTTTTGAGGGACATTGAGGTCTGAGAGACCCACTTCGTGGTCGAACACCACTCCCGGTGCCTAACAGCCAGTTTTCGGGGCCTCAGGCTGCGCGTTTCGGCCCCCGAACCTTCATTTTGCATCGGTTTGGGCTCATTTTTGGTGGAGACCTTATTTTCACTGTTAGAAAGCTTTTAGGAGGGTGGGAGGCCAGCAATTTTGCTGAAAAGCCAACTTCTTTTTGGTCAAAAGTGGTTCAGCATGAATCCGGGAAGGAGAAAAATTTGCGCGGCTTCACCGAAACGGGCGTAACTCTTTGCACGAGGAATTAAGATATGAGGCCACCACCATTGGAAATCTTACTTCTGGGGCTTCATTTTTCACTCAAGAATCTCCCAAGTCCAAGTCCGGGGGAGGGAGATGTGGTTGGTTGAAGTCTGGTTGGACCGAATCTGCGCGGCTTCACGGAAAAGGGCATAACTTTTTCTACAGGAGGAATTTTAATGCAAGGTTTGCGCCATTGGAAAGCTAACTTCTGGGACTTCATCCTAGGGGGTGGCCGGACACTTTTTCCCTTTGACCTAGCCGGCCGGCTAGGGGAAGTGGCCGGCCGGCCACTTGCAGCCAAAATGCCAGGCCGGCCTGCTTCTTCAAGTTGAGTACATTCCAGCTGTGCCTTGGTTTTCCCCCAAAAATATCTATATCCGGGGGACCCTTTTGGAGGGAAAAGAGGCCTCATTTCCCTCCACTTTTTCCTAGACTCTTCTCTCCCCCTCTTGCCAATATAGTTGGCCTCCCAACTCAAGAGAAAGGGTTACAAGAATTGCTTTGAAGATATA
This sequence comes from Camellia sinensis, assembly GCF_055761805.1. Classification (NCBI taxonomy): domain Eukaryota; kingdom Viridiplantae; phylum Streptophyta; class Magnoliopsida; order Ericales; family Theaceae; genus Camellia; species Camellia sinensis. The sequence continues at coordinate 151,976,740 of NC_138963.1, forward strand.
GATACATATCTCTCCATTTCCTTCAAGTTTTGGCTCCATTTCTTCATCATCATCAAGCTCTACCACCACCACTCCATTCCAGCAGCAAGGAGGGCTTCTCAGAGGCTAAAGGTGCTGCAACTTGGTCCAAGAAGCAACCAAAGATTGGTCTACAAGGGTGAGTTGTCATTTCCTTCTTTTTAGCTCATTTTTTGCAACATTTCTTAGTCTCTCTTTCTTTTTGCTTTGTGCTCCGGCCATAACTGAAAGTGGTCATTTTTTGAGCTTATTTTCACCTTTCATTAAGGATTTTTCTCTGTTTGAGTTTTCTTTTTGGCACTTGCTTCAATACCCCTTTGTATACCATCATTCTTGCATGATATTTTTGGCCTATATGTGATCTGTCTTGGAGCATGATATAAACTGTAAATAGTCTTATTTTGAGCCCCTATTCAACATTGAAGAAGGGCTCAACACTGTTTGGGACCTCCATGCTATACTTGCCTTTATATTCTCTTTTGGGTCCCATTTTTGCATGCCTTGGCAGCCCCTGATGTTGCTGTTTTTGGACTTTGGTCCGAACTAAAAACAGTCATATTTTGACCCACTTGTCATGTTTCATTAAGGGTCTTTGACTGTTTGATGAATGTTTTGTATACTTGCTTCTTTGGCCACCTTTTGGCCCATTTTCTTGCATAAGAGCTTAGCCATATCTATGTTTGTTTTTGGGGTTTTTACATTTCTGTAAATATGCATATTTTTGGTCCCTCTTCAGTGTTGTAGAAGGGCATTTTTTAGTTTGGCCTTTGTATCTACCACTTGCTTCTTTGGCCACCTTTTGGCCCATTTTCTTGCATGAGAGCTTAGCCATATCTATGTTTGTTTTTGGGGTTTTTACAGTTCTGTAAAGTGGCTTATTTTGGGCCCCTCTTCAATTTTGTTGAAGGGCCCTAACCTGTTTGGGGTCAGCAGCTGTGAGTTGCTTCATAACCTCGTATTTAGGGCCATTTTTGCATACTAGTTTTGCCCTATTTATGTTTGCTGTTTGTCCATGCTTTGAACTGGAAAAATGCTTATTTTGGGGTTGCCTTGCTACTGTCTATTCATTTCATGTCCATATTGTGCATGTTTGGTATAGCTATAGGCCATTTCGGGTGCCAAAATTCATGTTTCGGGACTATTCCATGCATCGGGTGTACTTTCGCCTCATTTCGGGGCTGTTTTCCCCCCTATTTCAGTGCTGAAATTCCATTAGCATGTTTGCATATCATTTTCCATGCCATTGCATTGCATATGTCATTGCCTCGATTTGCGTGCCCGTGTGCACGCATTTCGAGGCACTTCATTTTCATCCATCGGCCTCTTATGTGAGTGTGGCTGAGGCTCTCTCATGTTAGTGTAAGTCCATGTTGCATTCTATATGTCATTTTAGCCCTATTGCATTGCATATGCCATTGCCTCGATTTGCGTGCCCGTGTGCACGCGTTTCGAGGCACTTCATTTTCATCCATCGGCCTCTTATGTGAGTGCGGCTGAGGCTCTCTCATGTTAGTATAAGTCCATGTTGCATTCTATATGCCATTTTAACCATATTGCATTGCGTATGCCATTGCCTCGGTTTGCGTGTTGGTGTGCACGCATTTCGAGGCACTTCATTTTCATCCACTGGCTCCTATGTGAGTGTGGCTGAGGCTCTCTCATGTTGGTGTAAGCCCATTATTGCATTGCATATGCCATTGCCTCAATTTGCGTGCCCGTGTGCACGCGTTTCGAGGCACTTCATTTTCATCCATCGGCCTCTTATGTGAGTGTGGCTGAGGCTCTCTCATGTTGGTGTAAGCCCATTATTGCATTGCATATGCCATTGCCTCAATTTGCGTGCTCGTGTGCACGCATTTTGAGGCATCTCTTTTTTACAGCATAGTGCATACTAGGTTTTATCTTAGATCGCATTCTGTCATTTTCTCGGTTTGCGTGCCTGTGTGCACGTATTTCGAGACATCTCATTTTCATAGCATTGTGCATACTAGGCTATATCTTAGTTGCATTCATGCATATCATGCATATTGCATCGTGTTCGGCATAGAAGTTAGCTCGGGCACGGGAAACGAGGTGCGTTTCGTACTCCGAGTGACGGAACGTGTCTCAATTCCTAGTCACCGACACTCCGGATTACCCATGATGGAGTTAGGTTCTTGTTGTGTTTACACGTGCATTCATTCTATATTGAGTTGCACATTTCGACCCCTCTATCATCATGCATAGATATGCGTGATTGGTGGCACGAGGATCGAGGCATGCATATATCCGTGAAAATACATTACTATGCCCCTTTCCTGCTCTCTGTTACAGCAAATGAAGAATCAGTAACTTTTTGGAGTTTGGCGCGCGTTTCAAGAAAAGGTGTGAACAGAGGCTAATTGGGGCATCCCAGTGGATTTCCGCGCAAGGCAGCCCAGACATACATCATTCATCAGAAGCAAGGCAGTCCCTGGCTTGCACGCCAGTTTTACAGCTTTCTTAGTTAATTTGATTAATTAATTAGGAATTTGTATATTATTTGGACTGTATTATTTGGACTGTACTATTCTTTTATTCGGGACTGTATTATTTATTCGGACCCTCTGCGCGAGGGCATAACTGTAATAAGTGTGCGTGTGTGTGTTGTATGTCTTCCAACCCCACGTCTTTCTCCCTTTTATTTATCCGCTTATGATGGTTAGATTAGGGCATATTTCAATTAGCATACAGTATGATAGCATGTTTGCATTCATTCATCTGTTTTGCATGCACCGGGCTCGGCGCATCATACTAACTGCATAGTATTTCAATTTCAAAGTTGAATACGTGTTAGCTGTAGCATTCCATATGCCATGTTTAGAATAGCCGAGCCTGCTATAGTTGCATTTTTGCCTGTATTGCATTAGGCATCTCTGTATACTTAAGGATCATGCATAATTTCTAATGTAGTTTCTGTTTTGGCTTGGAGTACTCGGTAAGTTTTATGCTTTAGCATCCTTGCATGCGTGTGAGTGACTGCCATGAATAACATGCTTACCATAAGGCTATTTGCTTATGTGATATATCTGCCTGAATGCCTGTGGGTGAAGGTTGGGTTACCTAAATTGGAATAAGTCATCAAATGTTTTAAACCTACTTGCGAGTAGCGAACCATCTTTCAAATAAACAAGCATGAAATGTTTTGTTCCAATTCGGGCGACCCAATCTATATTTATATGCTGTGTGCATCACATAGTAACCTAGGCTAATAACCGGAATAAGGACACACAAAGTTTTCAAAAATAGATATCATGGTTAGTAGAGGCTGATCTTTGATCGGGCAAGCGGGGGTGCTCACGAAGTGACCTTCCCCAATCGTACCCAAGTTCCCGAGCCGAGGCAACTTTGGTGGTGACGGACACGTGGCCTTTGGCACCGAGTCAGGGTTTCCTAAATTTCCCATTAAAAACATTTAGGTGGCGACTCTGTATCTGGTAAAGCAGTCCATGTTTGGCACTTCTTTCAAAATCTGTTTTCTCAAAACGATTTGCCGAATTTGGACTCTTTGGTTCAGACTTAGAACTGTGACAAATTTGAGAGTCCTGAGCTGTAGTGACCCCAAAATGAACGGAACGGGAGCTCGTTCCTCCCGGGGCGTTCCGGGGACGTCTACACCCTCTCCCATTGCTAGGGTTCAAAAAAATTTGGCTGAGGCTTATACACTTCTCCCTCTATAGCTCTCTTCTTCAAGCTCCAAACCCCATTATTCTTGCATCCATTACACTACACCTCTTAGCACAACACCTCCACCATCCATCCAAGCACCTTGGAACTGATTTGCAGAGGTCGAAGGCTCATTACCTTGGTCCAGAAATTGCTGAGGGTCGGCTCTACAAGGGTAAGCCTCTATTTTCTCTTTTTTTTTTTGAATTATTTTGCTTCATATCTTAGCCCTATTTGCAAGCATTTTTGGGTTTCTACATAAACTAAAAAAAAAATTCTTTTGAGCTTATAAACATGTTTTGTTAAGGTCATTTCTCTGTTGGGGGTCATCTACCCCCTTCCATGCTTCATTTCCTCATGTTTTGAGCTATGCATTTGAGCATTTGCATTGGCCTTGGTTTGGCCATCTAGCCACTGAAATCCAGTGGATTTTCAGTGGCTAACATGTGTCTTTGAGCTTCAAAATCATAGAGGGGTGACCCTCTCGCCCCTTGTTCTCTTTACTAGCTTTGTTGGCCTTCCAAAGGGCCCCTTATTTGCATGTTTTGAAGTCATGTTTCAGGCCCTATTTGGTGAGTTTTAAGGTCTGCATAAGCTCTTTCCAGAGCCCTTTTGGCCATTTTGAATGTCTATTATGCATGTGTAGAACAATCCTATTCAAGGCCTTTCAAAGGGGCTTTCACTTTCATGTTTCCTAGACTAATTTCAGGGCCTTTTTGGTGGGTTTTAGGACCCTCATAACCTCTGTCCAGAGGTGGTTTTTCCATTTCGCATGTCCATCATGCATGTGTAGAATAACCTCTTGCATGGCCTTTCAAAGGAGCACTTCATTCTTGCATGTGTTGACTGATTTTCAGTGGTTATTTGGGCATATTTTGGCATGGAATACTTCTTTTTTTGGCTGGTTTGGTGAGCTCTCATATGCTTCATATAGTTGTAGTACAACTCATGGTTCACTAGCTTTCTTTGCATGCTTTGTTGACCCTTGATTTTAGCACTTTTTGGCCATGCCTTAAACTGATGTTATGCATATTTTGGACTACCTTAGCTCTATTTTTGGGTCTCATGGTCGAATGATGTTTGTTTTGCATGTTTATAGTTCAATACCCATGCTTAACTTTAAGTTTTGAGGCTCATTCCTTGCATATACTGAGGTGTGTTCATGTTTTGAGTCCATTATACATCATATTTCAGAGCTTGTATGAATGCCATATTGCCATGTTTTCTACTCCTTAAGTGTGCTTGAGAGTTGTCCACGAATGCCTTGTTTTCGGACCATTGAATGAGCTCCATTTCTTTGCATTTTGAGCCATCATTTTAGGCCATTTTCCCATTGTTTCAGACCTGCCTAGGGTCTGTTTGGGGTTGGTTTTGCCATTAGTGCATTGCTTTGGGTACCTCTAGTGTAACGCACTTCACTAGTTTCGGTACCCGGGCCCCCTAGCATGCATTGTGTGACATATTTGCATGTTTCGAGACCATCTTTTGTGCCATTTCAGAGCTGTATCATGTGTCATTCTATGCCATACATCATCCTCTGCCATGCTTAGTTAGAGTTGCATGTTATGCCTTAGGATCGGTCCTTTGCATCCGTGCATGTTTGCATGTGTTTCAGTCGTCTCATTTTCATCACATTGGCCACTGATTTGAGTGTGGCTGAGGCCCACTCATATTGGTTTAAGTCCACCTTGCATTGTGTATGCCATGTTACAATGTGTTGTGCATGTTATGTTGTTTTAGGCATTGTGTATGCCATCTCATTTCCTTGCATTGCGTATGCTAGGTTGTTAGTCGCATTGTGTATGCCATATAGTTTATAGCATTGTGTATGCTAGTAGCATGTTTGCATCTCATCCTTGCATGTTTGCATGGTTAGGTCGTATTGCATTAGGATTGCATGCTAGTTGCATTTGTGCATGTCATGCATATTGCATTGTGTTTGGAGTAGGAGTTAGTCCAAACACGAAAAACGAGGGACGTTTCATACTCCAAGTGATGAAATGTGCCTCGATCCCTGGTCGTCGGCATTCTTGATTACCCATGATAGAATTGTTGGCTTCATGTGTTCATACTTGCATTCATTCCATTGAGTCGTGCAATTCGACTCCTCGGCAATCATGCATCGAGATGCGTGATTGGTGGCACGAGGATCGAGATCTACACTCCCTTGAGCTTGTGCAAGGACAGGGAGAGTGGTCTTGCACACATATGTTGAAAATACCTTGCTTTCTCTCCCTCTTGCCTTTGTTGTAGAAAAACCAGAATCCAGGGGCAGAAAGTGGTCGGCCAACCAGGTTTTTTGGCAGGCCGACCACCTTTTTTGGTTTCCACCACAAAGGGTGGTCGGCAGGTGTTTCCCAAGCCAATATCTGGTCGGCAGCCTTCCCAGGGTGGAGTTTCAGCCTCTTGGAGCCTTGTGCAAATTTCTAAAATCAGTTGCAAACAAAGGCGAGACGAGGCATCGCGATGGAATTTCCCGATGAGGCGACTCGAACATGCATGCATCCATCATCACCCAAAATAGAGCCGAGGCGGTCACATTCATGTAGTTTACATGCTTACTTATCTAGTTTGTTAATTAGTTAATGTTGTGTAATAATTAGCTGTAGCTGTTATTTATTCGGACTGTATTATTTATTCGGACCCCTCAAGGGGGGCAATGTTGTAATAAGTGTGTATGTGTGTGATGTATGTCTTCCAACCCCACGTCTTTCTCCCTTTTATTTATCAGCTTATGATGGTTAGATTGGGGCATGTTTCAATTAGCATACTTATGCTCGCATGTTTGCATTCATTTATCTGTCTTGCATGCACCGGGCTCAGCGCATCATACTAACTACATTGTATTTCAATTCCAAGTTGAATACGTGTTAGTTGTAGCATTTCACATGCCATTGTAGAATAGCCGAGCCTATTTTAGTAGCATTTTGCATGTGTTGCATTAGACATTCCAGCATAGTTAGGATCCATGCATGATTTCTAATCAGCTTTTGTTTTGGCTTGGAGTACTCGGTAAGTTTTATGCTTTAGCATCCTTGCATGCGTGTGAGTGACTGCCATGATAGCATGCTTACCATGAGGCTATTTGCTTATGTGATATACCTGCCTGAGTGCCTGGGGGTGAAGGTTGGGTTATCTGAATTGGAATAATGCATTGACTGTGAGTTTTAAGCCCGCTAGATAGTGGCAAAATCATGTTTTCTAAGCCCACCCGAGGGTGGAAAAATCTGCATTTTAGCCTGCTTACGAGTAGCAAACCGTTTTCAAAACAAACATGAGATGTTTTGTTCCAATTCAGGCGACCCAGTCTATACTTGTATGTTGTGCGCATCACGTAGTAATTCTAGGCTAATAACCCGAAATAAGAGCATATAATGTTTTCAAAACTTGATATCATGGTTAGTAAAGGTCGATCTTTGATTAGGCGAGATGGGGTGCTCATAGCTGACCTTCCCCAATCGTACCCAAGTTCCCGAGCCGAGGCAACTTTGGTGATGACGGACACGTGGCCTTAGGCAAACGAGTCCGGGTTTCCTAAATTCCCCCATAAAAAATATTTAGGTGGCGACTCTGTATCTGGCAAAGTAGTCCATGTTTGGCACTTCTTTCAAAAAAAATCAGTTTTCAAAAATGATTTGCCGGATTTGGACTCTTTGATGATTCATCAGTCTTGCATTGCACTCTGTGAGATTAGATACAGGACCGTGACATTTGAGTCCTGAACTGTAGTGAGCCCAAACGAACAAAACGGGACATCCTCCCGGGGCGTTCGGGGACGTCTACACCATCTAACCAAGAGTGAAACCCTTGTTACATGCCTCTCTGACTTGTTTTTTGTAATCCTCGCGGACGTCGGCTATTCTCTCGGCATAGGCCTTCTCATCCGCCGCTTTTATCTCGGCATCCTTTGTAGCCAAGGCAGCAAGAAGCTCAGCTTAGGCTTCGACAGTTGTTGCTTCGGCCTCTTTCTTCTCGGCCTTGAGTACCTCAGCAACGGCTTCTGCAGCCTCAGCCTTTTCTTCGGTCTCGTCTTGAGCTTGCTTGGCTGCCTTAGCCTGGTCTATCAGCACTCTCATCTTGGCCTCAGCGTTGTTCAGCGATTTGAGCAAGCCAGCAGCTTCCTTGGTCTTGCGGGCCAACTCCTTCTTAATGTCGAAGGCCTGCATCGTAAAGGAGTGGGCATGCTGGATCGCCTAGAAGAAATGGAAAAAGACAAAAGTTAATAAAACTCTCTAAGTATGGAAAAATAGAGAATGAAGAGTACCAAGTGTTGGGGGCTTTCTTGTACGGAATGCTGCAACATCAAAGCGAAGTTCTCGTATTCACTGACCTCGGCGTTGCATTCGAGGTCTTGGGGAAGGAGCAAGGCAATAAAGAGGGCAATGCCGACTTTAATGTCAGTCGCACTGTCGTCGACTCTGACTGGCTTGTCCTCGATTGTGATTGAAGGGGCCCAAGGGGCATCAGATTTCAAGGACCCCGAGGTTGTAGCTGGCTCTGACCTCGGCTTCTTTGACCGAGTGGATTCGGAGGGAACAGCCTCTGTGGACCTCTTTTCGGCGGCAGAGGCACTTTTTTCTGCCTCAACCATTTTTGAAATCGACAAGGTATCCTCAGAATCAATCTGAGTCACCGTTGCCTTTGCTTAGGCTTTCTTCAGCCTCTTTGGCTTTAGCTTAGGCTGGGATTACGATGGGGAAGAATGGACCGTGACAACGTTGGGGATGTCGGCCAAGAGGTCTTCAGCAACTGCCTTCTTGCATCCCATCTCGTCGGAGGTCGCAGCAACTGTGACCCTTATGCCGAAGTGAATTGATGGTAGGGCAATGAGAGGATTGGCTGGATTATAAGAGGACACCTCGGCACTTCGGCGTCTTCGGCTACGAGTCCTGCCTGCTGGTGCGAGCAGTGGAGCTTGACGTCGGCGTTGGCGTTAAGAATGTGGAATCAATTGTGGAGTAGAGGTTGATGGCTGTTCTGTTGGGTCAAAGGTTGATCCCTAGTCTGGCCTTGATGATGACTCGATTTGAGGAGTTGTAGCAAAAGGAGGGGACTTTCTCTTATTCGGGATGTCGGGCAAAATGGATTTGTAAGTTTGGATGTAGTTGAGAAACAGAGGAGCTTTCCGCTGGTCAACTAGCAAACCCAACAACTTCTTGAAATCCTTGCTGGGGTGGAATGTCTTGCGAAAGTCCTTGGGTGGTTGAGAAAGGATTGCAAAGTAAACAACAAACCATTAGAACATATAAGAGGAACAACAGTAATAAAGACTTGAAAGCGAGAAAAGTGACACTTAGCTCTTACCATCTCCCTCTCAGAACACTGTTCGGCTTAAGGGGTAGAGGTGAAGGTCATCCTCTGGAGGGAACTCCTAATTGCCTGAGACGATGAAATAATCGTCTCCAGCACCCTTGTTGGAGTCTGGGAGGTCGGCGACGAGTTTGTATTCTGTGGATCTCGGCTTAAGATAATAAATGTAGCCTTTTTCTAACTTAAGGCCACACATGGTGTAGCAGTACTGGATGTCAGCTAGAGTTACCCTAGCGTTTTCTTGGCTAGCTAGGGCAATTATACCGTTTATGACTCGGTAAGAGTTAATGGCTAGTTGCATCGGGTTAAGTTTATAGTAGTGAAGAACTTCTCGAAAAAGGATGTCAAGGAGGAACCTAAGTCCACACTCTATGAAGGCGACTACTGGGAAGGGCATGGAGTCGTCTTTGGGTATGATGGAGTCCTCCTCTCCAGCCAAACTGAGATGAACGTCGGCAAAAATGGCAAACTCCTGCCTAAAGTATTCTATCTTAGTAGGGGTGTCTACCCTCCACCTGAACATACCCATAACGTCGGCTAAGTAGGGAAGGTGTTGGATTTCAGAAGGAAGTGGTTTGTTAAGGTTTAAGGGACCTCGGCTTAAACTCAGAACAGACGCAAGGGCAAGGCTTTTTAAGATCTAGGGAAATTTGTTCCAATTTTCCTAGGGATAGTGGCTTCTATCAAAACCCAAGCCTAAAATCTATGTGGAAATAGGAAATTAGAGGCAAGAATCTGGCAAAATGCAACAAGAAAACAAAAACAAGAACGTGATTCAGACTCAAGAAGACAAACAAGAATTCAAGAACATTTTACAAAACATGTACAGATATACAAAGCCCAGGACAGTGGTAGAATAACAAATATGTATTTGGTTCAAAACCCAGAAAGAAAAATCAAGAACGCCGTGTAAAACGTGTGCAGATGTGTAAAAACTAAAGGAACAGTGGCAGAATTCCTCAAGTTCAATAGCAGGAAAATGAACAGATTTGCAAAATCACAAAAGAAAGAAAAGAACAAAAAAACTCATCAGTTGGCTCCGAGGTTGTGGTTCACCGGAGTTAGACGGTAGCAGTGAGCGGAGAAGAGCAGTAAAAACTTCACCGAAGGAGGTGAACGGAGTGGTTGCAGAGCTTGAGAGCTTGAAACAATGGAGGATTTGGGAGATGAGTGTTAGAGAGAGAAAGTTTGGAGGAAACGACGATACAAAGGTGAAAAGACGAAGAGAGAGAGAGGGATGTCTTGATCAAAACACGAAAAATGCGGCAAAATGGTATTGAATGTGCCTAAGACGACATGCCTGTCAGGCAGCGTACGCAAAAACGACGCGACCTGATGGCCCGTGTCAGGTACGGTTCAATAGGGAAAGAATGCATGGCGAAAACGGTTGAGTTACTGTGCGTGACAAGTCATAAGCATGTAAAAACTCTTGAAGTTCTTGATTTAATGAAGTAAATGACTCGGCTTGGGGAACGGTCTCGGCTAAAGAACTTGAAAAAACTTGATTTTTGGTTCTAAGGCATTGACAAAACAGACTACAGGTCTTGGTCATATGAAGCCGACGAGTGATGACCTCAGTAATAAAGGATAGAGCAAACTTAGCCGACGTGCTATATAGTCAAAAGATATAGGTTCCATCACCTCAGTATGCCGAGGTAATAAAACATAGGGGGCAGTTGTAGGGACACATTTTTTTAATAACGACACGTGGCCAAGGTAGCACTAAAGTGCCAGCCGATGTGCCACGTGTCCTGGTCATGACACCGAGATTATCTCGGCTAGGCCGAGGTTATCTACGGAGGTGCCGAAGTTTGAGATAAACGGATAAGCTATAAGAGTCCTAGAATGGGGAAGGACCTCAGTCTAGATAAAGATAAAACTCTTAGGGAGTTTATCTCTATTTATTTGAGAGTCCAGGATAAGCATTGAGCCAAAATCCATTGAAGTTAGGCTTCCACAGGGATCAGGTCAGTGTTGGATATAAAAGTAAGGCACTCTCGTAGGTTTAAGGTATGCTTTTTATGCTCTGTCTAGTGAGTTAAGCATTATTGACTATCTTTAAGAGATAATTACTGACTTGATCGTCGGAGTCCCCCCGGGTGGACAAACCACTGCTGGAGTCTTTTCTTTCTGTGATAGGTCGTTCGGACGTGATTTATTCTGTCGATATTCTCCAGCTGAGTACCTGTTTGGCAGTGTAATCAGAAAACAGCACACACAATTGTGTTTCTCTCAGCAATGAAACTACTCTAATTGGGGTTAAATAATGTTATCCAATAGGGGTCCTATTCCATTAACAATCAATTTGGAAATGATCGTATAAGTAACATTACGAAGACTAATAGGTCTGAATTGCCTAATACTATTGGGGTTATCCACTTTGGCTATAAGAACAATAAAAGTTTCATTCACCTCTTTAGGGATTTGTTTTTTGTTGAAACAATCTCTCACAAATTCACAAACAAATTTGCTAACAATGTTCCAATACTTCTGATAAGGAAAAAGATTGGTAGCTCGAATCTGTGGCTCGAAAAATGGTTCGAATTCGAAGACAGAGACAGAGAGAAACGAGAAAAGAGGAAGAGGGAAGAGGGAGAGAAGAGAGGAAGAAGAGATGAGAAGAGAAAGAGGAGGAGAGAGGGAGAAAGAGAGAGGAGGAGAGGAGATCACCACCGTCGTCACCTCGCTGCAGCCGGTCGTTGCAGCACCAACGATCGTCGCAGCACCACCGCCGTTGCCTCCGCCTCCGCCTCCGCCTCCTCTCCCTGTGAATATGCCCCCTCCAGTCCTCCTCCTCCTCCCTTCTCTTCTCCTTCTCTTCTTCTCCACCCTTCTTCTTCGTCTTCCTTCTGCAACAAAAACCAGGAAAAAGAAAAAAACAAAACAAAACAAAACAAAACAAAGACACCAAAACGATGTCGTTTTGGTGTCGAGCCACACATTCGAGCCACGGATTCGAGCTACGTAGCGGAGTCGTTCTGATAAAAATAGCTTGTATCCCATCCTTACTAGGGGCTTTGTAGGCTCCAATATCTTTAGTAACTTTCCAAATTTCAAAATTGGTTAAGGGTTTTAGCATACCATCAGTATCCTCGGTGAATTTGTTTGTGGCAATATTGTTCCAGTTATTCAAATAATTAATATCCTTCCTCCTAAAAACCTCCTTTAAATAACTAACAATGATTCCTTTAACCCTATCAGTATCAGAAATCCAATTATTCTTATCATTCTTTAAGGACATTGATCTTAAGTTTCCTTTTTTTTTTCTTTTTTGTTTTTTGGTGGTGGTAGATGTGTAAAAGAATCTAATATTTCTATCACTCAAAATAATATACTTATTTCTAAATTTCTGAGCCCAATGAACCTCGTGAACCTCTTCCTCAAATAAGATATTGCTGTATTGCTTAACCAATGAACCTCTTCGGAAGGCCAGTTTTTTATTAATAAACAAAAGCACTTTAAAATATGGGGTCCACCGGGAAATGAGACCCACAACGACGACACAAGGGTGACGAGTCGACGACTATCGGGTATGTTGCAGACTTGCATTGGCTGTGCTGAAGAGCATAAGAAAAAGATAAGAAAGCATTATGTATTAGTATCTTTAGTCAAACAGTGAATAGTTCGATCAACAATGACTTGCCCCACTACACTGCCAAAGTGGTAGTTATATAATTTCATAAACGAGAAAAACAGTACGTTTAATAGATTTTTAGAATTATGATTTGAGAGTAAAATTATATTTTATATTTAAAAGTTTTAAAATTATGATTTGAATATAAAAATTTTGTTTAGTTATGAATGTTGAAAAAAAACTTGAATTGAGTTTAGAATAATTGATGTGATATATGATATTTGATTTAAAAACTTATAACTTATAACCAAACATACAATTCAAAATTTTATTCAAAGCTCACAAAAAATAAAAAATATACAAGCCAACTTAATATATTTTTTATTTAATATATAAAAAATAGCAGGTGCCAATTGCCAAAAATAAAAATTAAAAAAAAAAATTTGCACTATTCCGGTCAACCGACCGATCAACCGGCCGGACGTCCTGAAAGACGACCGGGTAGGCCAAATTTTAAAATTCAAATCCCATTAAAACGAGTTTTCAAAAGTAGTGTGAAATTAATTTTTAAAAGTTATAACCAAACATCATACTTAAATATGGGTGGAGAATCATGATTTGAACTCTACACTAAACAGACTTTCCAACATTTTTCCCGTCTTATTATCATTTCTTTTTATTTTTTAATTAAAAACTTAGATAAATTACAATTATAATCCTTAATGTTTAACACCATTTTCATTTTCATTTAAATCTCCAAAATTTTAATTTTGTCAATTAAGTATTGAAAATATTAAATTCAAACCAATTTAGTTCTAAAGACAACATGAACATAGAACATAAACCTAAAAGCTATATAAAATTATGATCAGGCCCAGATTTTAGTTTATTATTAACTTAATTATATTCTACATGTGTGTTTTTATAATTGATATATTTTTCGCACACTAATTATTATTTATAATTGTTTATATAGGTCTTCTTCTATTACTACTATACTAGTATTTATTTCTTTTAAAATGCAATTATCCATTTTATCTAACTTTTTAACTATTTCTAGTATTATTTTATACTTCATTTTATTTTATTTTATTTTTTTCTTATCCATCGTTATAATTACTTAGATCTATTTTTTTTATTTTCCTAGTAGTATTAATTCAAAAGATTCTCTTAGAGAGTTTCCCATAAAGAATAAAAATAATTATCTGTATTATTTTCTATAACGGCCAACTACTTACCTTTATATAATAATAGATGTTGAAATTCATGCATAATTTTTAATGAATTTTTATTAAGTTCTTTTAGGCCTCGTTTGGGAACAGGTTAATTTAGTAACTTTTTGATTATTTGACTAAAATATGAGCTAAAAAAAACTAGTATGTTTGGGATAACTTTTTGGCTTTTTACGAAAAGATGTGCAAAAAATAGAGAGAAAAGAGAATCTTTGACTTTTTGGTATGGGTTGTTGACTTTTTGGCTAATTTAGTAACTTTTTGACTAAAAAAGATGGTTCCCAAACGAGGCCTTAATAACCTGATTATATTATTATTTTGTTCAATAATTATTTGTAGTGTAGTACAATTATTTAAAAGAGTATTTCTTTACAAATCCTAATTTATGAACTTATACTCCACTAAGTCATAATTAAGATTTTTTTGACTTTTAAGTCTCATTAAATTTTTAATAGTCAAAATTGCCCTTTAAACAATGATTGTTTATCACTTATGTTATTTATAAAAAAAAAAATAGATGATTTGACATTTATTTTGATTTTTAAAATTTTAAAATATCAACTTTCAAATTGAAAAAACTAAAAAAAAAAAAAAACTAATTTTTTTTTAAAAAAACTGAATTATTTTTTTGTACAAAATTTAAAATTGTGTATCTATATATGATGATAGAACATATATTGATGTGCAAAATTGAAATGAAAAAAACAAATAAATAAATAAAAATGAAAAAATTGATAATATTCTCAATTTTAAAATTGGAAAAAACTGTTAATGTTCTCGGTTTTATTGGATAGTTGAATCGAACCAATAAGTAGAAGGGTAAAAATGTTTAATCTCATATTCTTTTTTTTTTATCAGTTAGTGAAACAATTATTTGAAATATTACTATGCAAAATTGATGATTTTTTTAGTTTTAAAAATTAATAAAAATTGATTATATTCTTAGTTTTACTAAATAGGACTTATTGGGTCAAAAAATCTTAAATAGGAGTTAAGCTACCATAACATTTGTAAAAAGGACTTTTAAGTTATTAACTCTTATTTAAATTATCTTATTTGACTTCTTCAATGTGTCTAATGCTCATATATTAATATTGGCAAAACTGAAAAATCAAACGTTGATATCAATTTTAAAACAAACGCATAGAGGACAATTAAGTTAACAATAAATTAATATTTGGATCTTATAGGTGTCGTTTGGAAAGAGCTCATTTGGGCTCTTTTGGCTCTTTGAGCCACAAAAGACAGAATAGGCTATTTGAGCCACAACAGACAAAACATCACATCCAACCCATAATCATTACACTTTTCTTTCACAAAAAAAAAATCAAAAAAGCCAAAAAGTTAAAAATCCCTTCCCAAACCAAACTTTTGAGCCCAGGCTCAAATAGCCAAAAAAGTCAAAAAGTCAAAAAGCCAACCTACTTTCCAAACGAAGGCATAGTAATTTTATATAACCTTTGGGCTTATATTTTACTTTTACATTATCTTCAAGACCAATTGATTCGAATTTATTACTTTAAGGACTTAAGTCTTGTTTGTCAACTATATATTTTAATCAAAAAGTCACTATAAACTGTTACATCACTCTTTTCTATTTTTCTGTATATCTTTTCATAAAAAATAAAAAAATTATTAAACTTACATATTTCCAAATGAGGCTTAATTGAAAAAATTAAAATTTAAAAAACTTAAACGAAAAAAGTATTAAACTTAGGGATTATAGTTGTAATTTTTCCTAAAAAGTTGTTAGATGGACTTTTTATTTTTTATTTTTTATAATAAAATATAAGATAAAGTTCTTAAAAAGAATTTAAAACGAGGGTTAAGTCAAATTAATTGTTTACTATTTGTGTGGAAACAACTAAATAGTTGTTTTAACTTAGAAATGAATTATACATTCATGAATAAAAATAGACCTATTATTATTATTTTATATAGTTGTGGTCCGGATGATGATGAAGATGACTCAATGCATACATATAGAGAATAGAAAAGAGAAGCGTAGGAGGGAAGAGAACATGACGGCCGACTTGTGCAGCACGTGTATGGCCGCTGCAGCCGGCGGCGGGGTCAGGTGACAACGAAAGGCTCCCTTCGATGTTTTTCATTTTGTTTGTGGGAATCACATGATACCGGTAGCAGGGTACAATTTGTCAAAAGTTCTTTTAATTAATTTTTTACCTTTTTTTCGGAAAAACATACCTAAAAAAATATAGGATAAATTATAAATACATCCCTAAAATTTATTTAAAATACAGATTATCTTTTATAGTTTAAAAAATTACAAATATTTCTTTATAAGAATTTTTTATTTCACAGAATTAACTAAAAAAATAAAATTCATATTACTCTCCTATAAATAATAAAATTACCTAAATTATTAATTGAAACATATTTCTAACATTATTAAAAACTGTTAATTGACTTGATAATTTATTAATAAAAAAGGCGATTTGTTATGAAATTAGAAACCTCAAGACTGAAATGTAATTTCAAAACTACAAGGAGCGATTCATATTTTAATCAAATCTCAGGGATATATTTGTAATTTATCTAAAAATAAATAAAGAGAAAAGTTGACAAAATAGAGAAAAAAAAGTTCCACATTTTTAAAGTAATTTTTAAAATTTGAAGTTATTTTGCCAAAATAGTTGTTATAATATGAACAATTTAGATTCTACTAATAGGATAAATTACAAATATATTTCTTTAAGTTTGCTTAAAATACGAATTATTTTATGTGATTTAGAAAATTACAAGTATTTATTTGTCAGAATTTTTTATTTAACATAATTAATTAAAAAATAAAATTCCTAACTACTCTTCTATACAATAATAAAATTATCTGAATTATTAAGTAAAATAAATCTCTAACAACATTAAAAACTATTAATTGATTTGATGATTTATTAATAAAAAATGTTATTTATTATGAAATTAGAACTTCAAGGTGTGGGATGTATTTTTCAAAACTACAAAGAACAATTTGTATTTTAAATAAATCTTTGGAGGTGTATTTGTAATTTATCTTAATATATATTATAAATTATATATAATAAATATGAAACCATGTGATTTAAATTATATTACAATATAATATATTCTATTGTTCCGTACTATTTGTAATTTATCTTAATATATATTATAAATTATATATAATAAATATGAAACCATTTGATTTAAATTATATTACAATATAATATATTTTATTATGGGGTATTTTTTTTAAGGTCCCTGATATTATGATTTTATACTATAAAGGACATCAAATATTTTCATGATGTCTAAGGTCCCTCAACATCAGTCCAGAGAAATTTCAGTCCCAGAGAAAATTGGTCCAGAGAAATTTCAATCCCAGAGAAAATTGGTCCAGAGAAATTTCAGTCCCAGAGAAAATTGGTCCAGAGAAATTCTGGGAAGAATTTCTCTGGACCAACCCAGAAAAAATTTAGTTCAAAAACCAGAGAATTTCTCTGGTTTTAACCCAGAGAAAATTCAGTTAAAAACCAGAGAATTTCTCTGGTTTCAACTTCAAATGAAACAAAATACTTAATTGATCCCAATTACTTAACTGAAACAAAATACTCATAACCTACTAGTTTTCAATATACAACAAATGGCATATTCATTCGATATATAAGATCATTCAATGCAGTTTACAAGTTAACAAAAAAAAATAATAATAAAGAAGAAATGACTGACAGATTCATATCAAAGCTCCTAATCATTAGTTACCACTTCCATAATTACAAAGTAGCAAGTTTCTTTGCAGGATTATGTGCACATTGTACGATTGTCAAAAGGGCAAGCTCAAATTCCCTTGAAGTTTCATTCGTTACTGCTTATAATTATCTCAATTTGTTCAAAATCATAACAAGAATTTCCGATAAAAAAAGACGGTGACGACATTAAGAACAAATTACCTTTTTTAGTGAGTTCCCATACATGTTTTGGTAAGAAGAATCTATAGCAGCCAAATGTGCCCTGCTTATTACAATATATGATTTCTATAAGCTAAGTACAAGAGTCATTATGTTTGTAGGCTTTGTATGGTTCTAAGGTGTATACAATGCTAGATATTCTGGTTCAAACCAGAGAAATTCACCATTACAGTGGGCCAGAGAAATTCTCTCGAAATTTCTCTGGACATCCCGCTCTCCAGAGAAATTTTTTCCAAATTTCTTTAGACTTTCCATTCTCCAAATTTGATACAAATTGGTTAATTAAATAATCTCTTCCCACCAGATTTGACTTCATCCACATGGCCACTCTTACCTTGATAAGGTCACAAAGTTCTTCAAGATTGGGCTGTACCTCATTGAAAATAGGCACGGTACCGACTTCCCTCTATGTATCATGCACACACGCGCACACACAGTTTTGCATAGTTAGGAGATTACGAGGATGTCCACCAAGTCCCAACTCAGAGGAACTGCTTTGTCTATTAGGAACTTTATCACCCACATAATCATTGCAAATTTGCAAGATGAGAAGCTACTAAACAGAGAAATTTGAATTTTCTCTGGGTTGAACTCAGAGAAATTCTGAATTTTCTCTGGAACTATAAAACTCTGATTTGATCAATTTATCTTTGGTTCTACTGCTGCTGATTCAATCACAATTTCCTGCACAAACAAATTAATAGTTCTTCAATCACAATTCAATCACAATTTCATGGACTCTAGAGAAAATTCAAATTTCTCTGCCGTGGGTTTGATCCTCCACCATTGTTGCTACTGTTGTAAGTGGCTGTACTGATGTTTCACATTTCCATTTACTCTTGCCATTTCACACCAATCAACAGAGAAATTCTGCTCTGAATTTATCTCCAAAGAAATTTTGAATTTCTCTGGAACTAATATTGATGAACAAAAGACAAAGAAAAAAGAGAGAAGAGAGAGGCTAGCTATGAAAAAAAGTAATTTTTTTGTTTCAGGTTCTGGTGATGGAGTATAATGACTATGTTGTTGCTTATGTGACCGTGACAAATCAGTAACCTTACTGCCAGACTCCAATGGTCTAAGATTGGGTTCTGGTGAAGGTGTTTTGAACGAGAACGACCTTAACATTATTTGCCTTGACATCGGGCCAAAGAGGCTGAGGAAGACGACGGAGGACAAGACGGTCCGTGGCGGAACCAAGCATGGTCGATCCAGTTGCAAGGCCGTAGAGACGCCCCGTTACAAACCCTAGCCTTCGGTGCCGGACTGTGACAACAGTGACTATTCCGACACAATCGATCACCTTCGACTTTCTCTCTACTCAAATCAAGCTTACTTACCGCCTCTTTATGTATATATGTACATGTCTGTGTGTGTGCGTGAGAGTAGACAAAATGAAGGGGGCTGAATTTCTCTGTGATAGATGGGAGGGACTTTAGACATCAAAAAATAATTTTGTGGATCCCTTCCATTATGAAAAGTGGGAGAGGGACCCTAGACCAATTTTCCCTTTTATTATTCCGTACACAATTAAATTTTTTTTTTTTTTAAATTACGGTTGGTATACATCTTCTTTTAGATTTATAGAAGTGCAACAGAACAGCTATTTTTTTAAAATAAAAAACATTGGGCAACTTTAGCAAATGTTTCTATACTCTGGATTGAGTAGACCCTCGGCCAACCCAAATCCATTCGAGTTACAGACCTACGACATATAGAAATTAAGATTTTTCTTAAGTGTGCAATTTACACCTTATACTTACGCCTTTTTATTTGCTGTCCTGTTTTATGTTTACACCTTTCATTTACACCCTTTGTGTTGGTTATATATGGTGTGCAACCCCTTAAGGTTGCACACCATAACAGCACCCATAGAATTATTAAAATTTAATTTGTGTTTAATTCATTATAATTGTATAGTAATGATTTATTACATAATTAAGTTAAATTCAAACACAGTTTAAAATTCATTAAATTTTTTAATTTTAAAAAAAATTAAACTACGTAATTAAAACTAATTTAGAATTCATTAAAAACATAAAAAAAATTAAATTTAAACATATTTTTTAAATTCATTAAAATTTTAAATCAGTTTTAAATTACACCTCTTTTTTTTTTTTTCTTCACTCATCTCATTTACAGCATAGCGGTAGTAACAGTGTGTAGTGGTTAATTAACGTGACATACGTACGAATACATTTGCGGTGTCACGAGAGCGGGCAGTTCTCTTCACTTGTTACCTTACCTCACTTCACCGCCGGCCAATTCAATGATCCCAATATCAATCATATTATTAGTATTTAGTAATATGAATAAAAAATAAGATAATTTGGATTTTATAATTTTCATTAATTTTATGTTGACTTTTAATTTTAGATTTTAATTTGGTACAATTAATAATGTTAATTAGGATTTTTGAAGAAAAATAGACACTTAAGGGTTGGTTTGGCAAAATGGTTTGTGGCTAAAATAGTCACAAAAGACAAAACAGGTTATTTTAGTCACAACAAATAAAAAATCACATCCAACTCATAATCATTGCACACTTTTCTTACAAAAAAAATCAAAAAGTCATTTCCAAACCAAACTTTTTAGCCCAGGTTAAAATAGTAAAAAAAAACTAAAAAGTCAAAAAACCAACCCATTTCCCAAACCAACCCTAGTTGGTTGAGGTTATATCATTAAGTTCAATAAATTTATAATTTTGTTTATAAAAACATAACACATGTATCTTATGTGCTCATTTTTTTAATCAAAAAATATCAATAATCGTAATCAATTGGACAAAATTGTAATAAAATCAAAAAATCAAGGTCAAAATTGAAAAAAATTAAAATTATAAAAATTAAAATAATATAAGAATTACTGATATAATTTACCTTAAAAAAATATTATCATAATTTTTGCGTTAAATCAGTACGTTGTGTATGTGTTTACGTATGATCTAAATTGTGTATGTACTCATTGGGTTGTTTAGGAAAGATAATTAGAAATTAATTTTTTTGGATTGTTTTGGATTGTTTAAAAAAATATGTAAAAAAATAAGAAATAATATAATTTAAAATTAATTAAAAATTAAAAAATAACTTTTAAATATCTTTCCAAAATAACCCATTATGATTCCAACCACAACAACACCAAGCAGCTTGTGTGGCATTTTGTAGTCATTGATAAGATTACGCCCACAAAAATAAAGGATTGCTATTTTAGTTATGAGGCTCAACTGGGGTGTAGTTCGTAATTTAATTCGTTGTATTTAGTTAGAGGTTTTGATGAAAGAAATAAAAAGAAAAAAAATATGTAATTTTATTTTTTATTTGATTTTAATGCAAAAACATAGGAAAAAAGAAAGTGAGAAGGAAATGTAATCTCACTTTTATCTTTTGGGTTCATTTATGCTCTTTTCTTTTCCCACTTCCTAACTCAACCAAACATAGTTTGGTATTCGAATTCTATTAATTCTTTCACATTTTCTTTCTATATCCCTTAACGTTTCCATTTCCCTCATTAAATTCTCAAACCAAACACAGCTTTAGAGTGGTGTTGTTGCATGTGGTGGATTCATTTTGAGGTTTCGGAATCGTTTATTGTATAGTGTTGCTAAGAAAATTATTTACATAAAAAATTAGATTAATCGAATATTGATAATTAAATAATCAAATTATATTTGTTTTTAAAAAAATAAATAATCTATTCTTAAAATTATATTTGTTAATTTTATATAATAAATATGATCCAATCATGAATCTATTGACCTCCAATAACCTTGATTTTTTAAGATAAATTTAACAAGTCGTTATAAAATAAATTATTTTGATCATCAAGATGATCCTCAAAGTAGGCCTATTGCCTCTCTCTTATTGAATCACTTACTAGAGACAAGCCAACACATTCAGATATTTTCTAATTTGTCATTTTATATACAATTAATCACATCATTTGATGAAATTTAATTTTTATCTACAAATTAATAACACTATTATTTTGTGGAGTTTATGAGATTATGATGTCATGTAATACACTACATCACATAGTCCTAACATGGACTAATTTTTACATGTTGACATTATAGAGATGATCTTCCATTTTTCATTTATTATGATTTTTAAGAGACAACAAGAATATATAACTATTTGTGCTTAGTGGACTATTTAAGCAGTAATTTCTTTTCTTCCCAAAACATGTTATTGGCCCTGTTTGATAGAGCTGTGGGAAAGTGCTTATAACTTATGCCTTAACAACTTATAGCTTATAACTATGAACATAAGCTGATTTCTGACTTATAAATTAAGCATCTCCTGCCCCATTCAAAGAATAAGCTAATTTCTAACTTATAAAAAGCTATAAGCTACATTGTTAAGCTAAACCAAACACATCAAAATAACTTAAATTAAGCTGAAAACTGAAATAAGCAGCTTTTAAGCTGCACCAAACAGGCACATTGTGTGGCATTGGCAGCATAAAAATAAAAATAAAAAGTAAAATAAAATTGGTAAACTAGGGTTTCAATCAATTGATTGATGCCAACATGATTAAGGCCTCGTTTGAGAACAAGCTTTTTTAGTAACTTTTTAACTTTTTGGCTAAAATGTGATGAAAAAAAATTAGTATGCTTGGGGTGACTTTTTGACTTTTTATGAAAAGATGTACAAAAAGTAGAGAGAAAAGAGAATTTTTGACTTTTTAATATGAATTGTTAATTTTTTTATTTTTTTAGTGACTTTTTGACTTAAAAAATTACTTGGCAAACGAGGCCTAAGATGGGTAAAAAATTAACCGAGATGACATAATATATGGTGAGTCCAAAACCAACTGCAAAAATGTGCCAAGATTAGATTAGGTCGTAGATGGTGACTAATTTTCTACCACATGGACGATTAAAATTAGGAATTCAAAGTTAGGTAAAAAGAAAATGCTCCTAATAAAGGATGAATTTAGTCTAATAAAATACTGAGTAGTAAAGTTTTGAAAAATCTGTGTTGTCCTTTTGTTTGACTGATTGAATGAGAGATTATTTAAATGTAATCTTATGACATCTAAACAAACAAGGCGTGCAAATTTAGTGATACCTTTTCCTCATTTCCTATAGAAGGACATACAAAAAATGATGCCTTCTTGATTTCTTATGAGAACATACCTAAACTAGCCTGTGTTTGGCAAGGGCTTTTTCAGGCTTTTTTGACTATTTTAGCCACAAAAAACAAAATAGGCTATTTTAGCCATAACAAACAAAACATCACATCCAACCTATAATCATTACATTCTTCTCTCACAAAAAAAGTCAAAAAAGCCAAAAAGCCAAAAAGCCCTTCCCAAACCAAGCTTTTTAGCCCAGGCTAAAATAGCCAAAAAAGCCAAAAAGCCAAAAAGCCAACCCACTTCCCAAACGGAGGCTTAATCGTCTTATAAAATAATTAAATGACAACGAAGTATATTTTTTATAAAAAAAATTTAACGATTATCCTGTCACAAATAAATAAATAAACATGAGATACTTTTTAATTAAACTCAGTATAGTTTTTTAATGTTTATATTTATTTTAAAAATATGCTTTCAGCACCATGCTCATGGCAAATCACTGGGGCTTTGGAAACAAGCTAAAAAAGTTAATTTTTTTTTGGCTTTTTAACTTTTTTATACAAAAAAGCAAAGTTAAAAAGTCATATAAAATAAATAAAAAAAAAAACTAAAAAATCAACTTTTAACTAATTTCTCAAAAACACCCCTCAATGTCACGAAGCACTGATAAGTAATTGCTTAAATTAAATGACACAGTGGAATACTTTAAGGTCAAATTTGTTAATCATTTTAAAATAATTAATTTATTTAAAAACAATTAAAATATTTGTTAATCAACATATTTCGAGCACTCAGTAACGAATCCTAACAAGGTCTGTCAAGAATCAAATTAAATATT
This sequence comes from Camellia sinensis, assembly GCF_055761805.1. Lineage (NCBI taxonomy): Eukaryota > Viridiplantae > Streptophyta > Magnoliopsida > Ericales > Theaceae > Camellia > Camellia sinensis. The sequence goes on from NC_138963.1 coordinate 152,000,419, forward strand.
ATTAATGTATAATTTTTATGCATTATTCATCAGCAAATAATATGATATTGACATTTTTTTTATAATTAAATGTATTTAACAAAGTCAAATTATTATAATAAATAAATTTTATAAACTTTTGGGAAGTGAGTTGACTTTTTGATTTTTTTTTACTATTTTAACCTGGGACTAAAAACTCTCGTTGGGAAAGGGTTTTTTGACTTTTTAATTTTTTTTGAGAAAAAAAATATAATGAGTATAGGTTGGATATGATATTTTGTCTTATTAAATTTAAAAATATACTTTATTTTATTTTACTAAAATAATCTCAAACCCAACTCAACTCAACCCAACCCTTCTTCCCAAATGAAACCTTAGGAGGTTATTCAATTCCAACCAAATCTATCGGGCAGCGCGACGGATAGAAATATTTGACCAGTTTTTTAAGAGCTCAAATGGCAAATCTTCTTCTTTTATTTTTTAAGTTAAGAAATTGAATAAGTATTTGGAACAAAAATTAGCTTATAGTAATTTGTAGGACAAGTATTTTATAAATAAGTTTCATTTATGTTTCTTTTCTTGACAATTTCAAGATATTTTAATTTTCGTTATGGAGTTTTAAAAATTAATTTTCGAGTTTTTAATTTATAATTTTTTTAAAAAATTAAGGAATATTTTTAATATTTAAATAAAAAATTATAATTTTTAAATCTACTTTTAATCTAGACGCACTTAAAAGTATAACATTTGTGAATTTTTTTTTATTTTATAAATTTCACTAAATACAAAAAAATAAAAAAATAAAACTTCAAGACATTTTCGTAATTTTTTGTACTTATTGAATTCTTTTTAGATTTTTTCACAAATATTTTTTTTAATTATATTTATATTAGATGCATATAAAAAAGAATAAATTACAGTAATCTCCCTTAAAATGCACTTTTTATTTTTAATTTCAAAACTCAACAATTAATTACGTCAAAATATTATTTTGTTTTATTTAACCATTTTCTAAAGGATTTTGTGATAAATTTACACAGAATGAGGTCATGTGACACACTTATTGAATTTTTAAGACAATAATGTCCTTATTTAGAAATTCAATTTGCATTTTGTCACCAAAATGTAAGGAAGACAAAATGCAAATTAGATTGTCAAAAATAAAAAATCATTAAATGTGTCATTTGATTCACACATGACCTTATTTTGTTTAAATCCTTAACATAATATTAACGGAAGGTATTAAATGTAATAAGATAATATTTTAAGGTAGATGGTGTTTAATAAAGTTGAAAACTAAAAACTGAAGACTGAAAAAATATTGAAAATTGAATGCTACTTTTTAAACTGAAAAACTGTTTGATAAAAATTTAAATGTTGAACTAAAAATAAGTTGTTTAATATATATAAAATTAAATTTAAAATTTATTATTTTCAAATTGTATATTTCAATTTTGATATTATGATGGTGGTGGTAATGATGGTGGTAGCAATAGAGATAATAATGGTAATAAAATGATGGTGTGATTACAGTAACAATAATAATGGTGATGAAAATGATGGTAGTACTAATAGTGGTAGTGGTAGTGGTAGTGGTAGTGGTAGTGGTGATGGTGGTAGTGGTGGTAGCGGTGACGGCAACGACATTAGTGGTGATAGTGGTAGTGATGGTGATGGTGGCAGTGGCAGCGGCGGCAGCAGCAACGATAGCTTGATGATGGTGATTGTTGTAGCGGTGGCATAATGGTGGTGGTAGTGGTAGCGGTAGCGGTGGTGGTGATAATAAGTTTATAATAATGTATATCGATACTTATATTTAGTATTTATAAATTTAATTAGAATTAAGTAAATTTCGTATGACTTAATTTTTTTAAAAATTTTAACTTACATTTTAAGAGACACTAAGGCCTCATTTGGCAACTCAATAAGTCAAAAGGTCACTAAAAAAAAAAGTAAAAAGCTAACAACCTATATAAAAAAGTTAAAATTTTATTTTCTCTCTACTTTTTACATATTTTATAATAAAAAACTAAAAAATCATTTTAAACATACTAATTTTTTTACCTCATATTTTAACTAAAAAATTAAAAAATTACTAAAATAGTCTATTCTTAAATGATGTCTTAAATTCGAAAGTAATATCAATTGAGTTATCAAACAAGATTAATTGAGTTATCAAACACCCTATAGTTAACTGTTGAATTTTAAAATTTAGAGAACAAAGTGCAATGAATTATAGTTTAAGTGAATTTATTGTAATTTACCTCATGAAAAAATATATTAAAATATTAAAATAATTACTAAAAACAGCAAAAACACGAAAAAAAAAGGCCAAAAAAAAAAAAACTGTTTTTGCATAATTAAAATAAAAAGTAATTTTTAAAGAGTGGATCTCACGCGCTAATTGGGTATTGGAGTTGGTACTAGGTTGAAAGTAAAGAAGATCACTTTTTTTGACAGTTGACCCTCGACACCCCCTAATTGAAAGCTACACATCGGTGGCGTTACGTCATTAGAGTTTTAGTAATGGAGAAATGCTTCATAGTTTACTCTTTTAATCTACTAGTTGTACACTATAACATAGAAGACCTTGACCTAACCCTAAGTTGATTTCATTTTTTTAAGGGGTTATGATATTTTAAAAAAATAAAAGCATAAAAAAATGTATTAATATCAAAAATACCAAACAATTCCTAATTTTTTACCCATGTGGGTTTTATCTCAATTTTTAATTTGTTAACTTATATTGATATTTTTTAAAATTTCAAAAAATATATATAATAAATTTTATAATTTTGATATAATTATGTTGAATTTCTTTAATATTTTAATTCATATAACGCTTAATCTATTTATTTATCAATAATTCACTAGTCTTGTGAATGCAAAAAATATTGTCATCTGTTTTATAAAAATATATATTTTGTTTGTTTATTCCTATATTTTCACATAATATTTCTACATTAATTTTAATCAATTTAACCTTATTAAAAGGAACGTTGGTGTAATCATACCAAAATTATAAATTTGTTTTAATTTTTTTAAACCTCAACAAAGTTCAATACTCCCTTTTTTTTATTGTCTTTAAATATTAGTTTAAGGTAGAAGATTCTTTGCATCACAAAATTTGTAGGATTTCACCATGGGTGTTATTTCAATAATTTAAATAATTAATTTTATGATCTCTTATTTGCAAATTATTTGTAAAAAGTTAAATTAATTTAATAATTTAATCACACAATTTTATCATATTTATATTAATCAAAGGTAAGGTTTACTTTTAATAAATATTTGTTAAATAGATGCGTGAATGATCTGGACACGCATAGGTACCTAAAGATGAAACAACCCATATTAATCAAATGGAACCATAATAAAATTCATACATCCAAACTCAACGCTGCAATAAGAGTTTTATTTAGGCCTATTTTGGCAACATGGTTTGTAGTCACTTTTTTTAGTTAGTAGTAAAAGCTAAAAATTGGTTTTTTTGTCTTTTTTTTTTCATTTGGGATGTTGGTTTTTAGCCAACGGTGAAATTACAATTTTACCCTTCATGGGTCAAAATGTGTTACATAAGTGAAGTTGTAAATATTTTAAATAAATGGGGGTAGTTTGGTCATTTTATTATGATTTGACATCATAAACAAACATTAATCAAAAAAGTAAAAAGTCACTTTTTACCAACTTCCCAAATCATTTGTCTAAAAAAGCCAAAAGTTTGGTTAAAAGCCAAAAAATCACTTTTTACCATCTTCTCAAAATAAGCCTTAGACTTTCGTTCGGAGTTAGATAAAATATAATTTATTAGTCAAAAATAAACTTATAAAAAATTAATGCTAAAAACATATTTTGTTTGGTTCATTTTTAATTTTGTGACTTTGTTTAATGGCTTTTAGTATAACCAAATTTGGTTAATTCGAATTTTTTTTTTCAAAGAAATAAATTTAACAACTGAACTAATATTTTTAAATAAAACTTTTTTTAAAAAAAGGGCACGAATGACAAAAAAATTTGACATTTCATTTTTTTTTTTCTTGTTTGGTTGGTATAATGAAAAAACCTTTAAAGTATCTTAAGTTATTTTAATTTGTAAAAAAAAATTAACTTTTAAGAACATGAATGATAAAAATGAACAAACAATTTGAGATGAAGTATAATTTTGGTAAAAATAACATAAATATTTACCTAAAATAACCCAAAAAGAAAAAAAAAATTGATATACAAATCCACATTTTAGACATATTTTCTAAACTCAATGATGTGTAAGTGATAAAATTGGTTGATGATTAAAGAATATATAAGATAAAAGTGATTGATTACTATATCATCGAGTTTGAAAAATGAAAGACTATGGTACACCTATTTATGTACCTTATGACTAAATAATAAAATAGCATAACTCTATACCTTCTGAGTTATAATTATAAAATATATATATATATATATATATATATAACCAAACACTACATAAAGAATAACCAAAAAATTCATAAATTATAACAAAAATTAAAATAATATAATTAAGAGTTTACATAATACACTAAAGTGTATATAATAAAATTTTGGATAAATTACAAATACACCTCCTGAGATTTGCTTAATATACGAATTGTCCTATGTGGTTTGGAAAATTACAAATACCTCATTGTCATAATTTTTTATTTAACAGAATTAATTAAAAAAGTAAAATTTTTAACTGTTCACCTATACAGTAATAAAATTATCTGAATTATTAATTGAAATAAAATTTTAATATTATTAAAAATTATTAATTAATTTGATGATTTCTTAATAAAATGACTTATTTGTTATGAAATTAAAAATTGTAAGAGGTATAATATAATTTCTAAAACTATGTAACACAATTTATAATTTAAATAAATTTCAGAGTTGTGTTTGTAATTTTTCGTAAAATTCTCCGTTTGAAAAATGAGTTTAGTTCTTAAACTTCAATAACAAGAAGTACACAAAAGAAGACAATTACCACTTGATACCTCTTCCCTTGCAAGTAGGTCGACACCGGAGACCAATATTAAGCGAACTCATCATGACAAAGTAGGAACATTAGCAAACGAAACTTCTCTCTGTCTCTGTTTCTGTCTTATTTGGTGGGCTTGAAAAGCACGTAAACTGAAGACGACGGTTAAGCCTTTAAGCCATCGTCTTTATCTCAAATTCCTCAAACCTGTCTTCATATATGGTCCCCCAGATGTCAGATATGACCTCTAATGAGCCACCACAACACCACACACTCGTCGGAATCTAACCCGCAACTCCAATTCCCACCAAAATGACTCAAACTCGTCTCGCCGGAGAAGACAGAGTCGTGGAAGTTTCCGGCGGCCGGACGGTGGTGGTGGGTGTGAAGTTGGACTCTCACAGCAGAGAGTTGCTGACTTGGGCTTTGGTTAAGGTTGCGCAGCCTGGTGATTGTGTGATTGCTCTTCATGTTCTGAATAATAATGGTATGGTTTTGGGAGAGAGAGATAGAATGGAAATTTTGATTTTTGATTTTTGAGTTTTTTTTTTTTTTTTTTTTCTCTGGGTTTTTGGTTGATTCAAGTGTTAATTGACTGGTTTGATGAAATGGGTACGTGTAGAAATTGTTGATCGAGATGGGAAGTCTTCTCTTCTCTCGCTTATTAAAGCATTTGACTCTGTTCTTACTGTGTATGAAGGTTTCTGCAACTTGAAACAGGTTTGGCTTTTCATGTACTTTGTCTATAATTCATTAAGGTTTTGTTTTTTCATGTTGAATGATTTTAACTACCCGCTGTTTGGATTCTTTGAAGACAAAGGAAAGGAAAGGAGTACAAATACCTACTGTTTCATTGGGTTGAGTAGCATGAGGGGTTTTCTTTTGTTGGCTTCATAATGTTGAGAAATCTGTAGTTCCAGGTTCTAATTTCGTTTCTTTTCCAGAATTTTCTCAGTGACCAATCGAAATATTAACGAGTTGGGTGTTGGAGCAATAAGTTGTGGTGGAATTCATGTAATCACCCTTGTTTGGTTGCTGAGAAATTGAAAAAATAAGACAAACTAATATGTGAAATTCTGCCACTTTTCTTTTGAGAAAGTTGAAGAACTCCATTCAGTTTAGTCGAAGTAGGCCGAGTTTACTGGAAATTTAACTTTTCTCAGGTTCCATATTCGATATTAATGACTAACTAGATGGGATCATGTTGGAAATTTCCAGGTGGACCTCAAGCTTAAGGTCTGCAGAGGTTCATCCATTCGAAAAGTTCTTGTTCGGGAAGCGAAGTTTTACTTTGCCAATGAGGTTATAGTCGGTACTGCTCAAAATCACCATACAATCTGTTCCTCGGCCTCTGTTGCCAAGTACTGCGCAAAAAATTTACCAAAGGATTGCTCAATACTCGCGGTTGATAATGGGAAGATTGTGTTTCAAAGAAAAGCCTCTCCTCCAATGACTAATGGCCGTGCAAAAGGTTGTGGTTGCTTCTTTAATGTTTTCAAAATAAGAATCTGTACTTAATACATGTAGAGTTCTTGTCTCTTTATTTATTTTGATTTTATTTTTTTGCAGGAATCGATGATCAAGGAAGACATCATTTACTTGGTGCAATTCAAAGCTCGGCAAGTAAGAATTCCAAATTACTACATGGTGCAAATGTGGATGAGAACTCAACAGCGACAAGTGATCAGATTACTTGTGAAAGTTTAGAGACCGCGTTAGTAAAGGCAAGATGGGATTGTGCAGAGAGAGCCTTGAAAAAGAAGTGTTCCATTTGTTCCCCAAATTCTGTTTCGCCGGAAAATTCTTGTTTCGAATCACCAGAGAGCTCTGCTGGTGATAGCGATGAAGACAACTCGAAAGCTATAGTGCCGGTAAAGAAGGTAGAGGCTCCATTGAGCCCAATTTCTTCGTTGATAAGAGAATTGCCTGAAGTGAAACCCGGTTGGCCACTTCTTCATCGAGCTATTTTCTCAGATCGGCAAGTTTCTGACAGATCATCAGTGAAGCGGATCTCTGCGGTACAATGGGCATTGCAATTGCCCAGCAGACATTGTTTGCATAGTGCGGATTCAAATCAAACTACTTGCAGAGAGCAATCGTCTGAATTTGATGAGGAAAGTGGCTCAATTGTTTCTGTTGGTGCAGAGACTGTATCTTCCCCATCTTCTCCAAGCTCTAGTTCTAGAAGTCTACCAGAAGAATTGAAAGGACTTCATGAGAAGTACTCGGAAAGTTGCAGATTGTTCAAATACCAGGAACTTCTTCAGGCGACATCGAATTTCATTCCGGGTTTGATTAATTCTTCATTCATTTTTAGTATCGCATTTACAAATCTATATTGCTAACATTTAGCAGACTCGATCAATTTTTTTTTTCTTTGGTAATTACAGAGAACTTGATTGGAAAAGGAGGTAGCAGTAGGGTTTATAGAGGTTGCCTTCCTGACGGCAAAGAACTTGCTGTGAAAATCTTGAAGCAGTCTGAAGATTTATTAAAAGAGTTTGTATTGGAAATTGAGATTATTACTGCCTTACATCACAAGAACATTATCTCCCTTTATGGGTTTTGTTTTGAGGATTGCAATCTTCTCATGGTCTATGATTTCCTATCACGAGGAAGCCTAGAAGAGAACCTTCATGGTATGCAATATTAAGAGGGCTTAGATTTATTGTCCAACAGGTCTTATGATAATTAATGACATTTTTCATCGTACATTATTAAAAACGTCACTAATTATTAATTTTTAGGTAAAGTTTGAAAATTTTATTACAAAAAATATTACTAATTATAAGTTTTAGCAATAGTTTAAAAAAATTATTACAAAAAAAGGTCACTAATTTTTAACTTTTAGCGACAGTTTGAAAAATTCGATATAGAAAAATGTAACTAATTGTAAATTTTAGTGACAAGGTATTAAAGTCGTAACAAAAAAAAGAAGAAGTCACTAATTATAAATTTTTAGCGACATAAAAAATCGTTACAAAAAATTATTTTTAGTGACAATTATTGTAGGATTTATTTTCAATAGAATTTTATGGAAGTTGGTAGTTTATCCTAACATTAAAACATCTGTTTTAAGACTTCACATGATAAAACTAAAGTAAGAATTTTGGTGTTTGGAATTCGAGATTACTTTATAATTTATGGGTATTCTCTAAAACAGGTAATAAGAAGGGCCCTCGAGCCTTTGGGTGGAGGGAGAGATTTAAGGTGGCTGTCGGTGTAGCTGAGGCACTGGAATATCTGCACAATGCAAGTGCTAAACCTGTGATCCACAGGGATGTGAAATCATCGAATATACTACTTTCTGATGATTTTGAGCCACAGGTAATCGAACTTGGCCTTGCAGTGTACTGGCATTGGACAATTTGGTTTTTGCACTTTCTCAATACTCATGCTGTTTATGTTGGTTTTCAGCTGTCTGATTTTGGACTAGCAAAGTGGGCATCAACGACTTCATCACATATAACATGCACTGATGTTGCAGGGACATTTGGGTTTGTACTTTCTTTAATTTCTAAATCCTGTTTGGATCCTAGTCAAAATACATTTAAAAGTGATTTTTTCTAAAATATTATAATTTATGATGAATAAAAAAGCTGAATTGGTCTAATTTTACTGTCGAAAAATTCCACAAACTTTACGGATCTTCATTTTTATTATTTAAAAAAGAACAAAAAAAAAAACCTGGCACAAATTAAGTGGGGGATCTTATTGCCTGCTGCAGTTACTTGGCTCCTGAATATTTCATGTTTGGCAAAGTTAATGAGAAGATCGATGTCTATGCATTTGGGGTTGTACTCCTTGAGCTTCTTTCAGGTAGAAAACCTATAAGTAATGATCATCCGAAGGGCCAAGAGAGCCTGGTTATGTGGGTAGGTTCTCTTTACTCACTGGATCATTATGAATTTATCTCTTGATCATGTTTAATACTAACAATAAATCACCCCTTCTAGGCAAAATTGATTCTAAAAGGTGGAAAGGTTTCCCAACTATTAGACCCAAGCATGGGAAACAAATATGATCACAATCAGATGGAGAGGATGGTTTTAGCCGCTACTCTGTGTATCAGACGTGCACCACGAGCTCGACCCCAAATGTGCATTGTAAGTTTTTTTTTTTTTTATTTATTAAAAAAATAAAAACTTCCAGTCCATGTAATTTTACACTTTGAAGTGTATCTTAGCTTGCATCCAATGCTATGTAAAAAGTGGAGGCGAAATGATTTTGTAGCACTTGCTCTAGTTTCATGTTTAAAGCGTTGGATGATTTGTAAACAGTAACAGGGTTGTTTTATCCTAACTGGTTCGATTTCTATGCTAGTTATTGTCACAAGTTCCAAATAGCTCCTTTCCTTTCAATTAATCGTTGTATCATCTTTTGTTGTCTTAGCATTCATTCTTTTTGACCCTTCTCTTGCTCTTGCAACTCCTCCAGGTTGGCTAAAATTGCTTCTGATTTTTGTGGTGTTGTTATTCTCCTTCGCACACCATCAAACCATCTTTGAGAATTTTTTCTGGTCTATTCTTTATTGGTGTGCTGTTTTGTCTGTGTTACCAATCACTTTGACACTTTTACTAGTTGTACGGACATGCATTTGTGATTCTTGACTAGTTTACATTTTACACTGTGAAGAACAAATGGCCCCATAGCTGTCTTGCAAAAAATCCATCTTGTTTGATTAGTGAATGATGATCTTCATAAAACAGATACACAATTCCTCCTTTTTTAGTCCTTTCCGAACCCCCATCTTTACTCTTTAAGTTTCTAACTGATGACTTCTTGTCCAAGAGAGCAGAAATGTTGTGATTCTGATAGCCAGAATCAAATAGACACTTTTTTCTTAATTCTGAGACCTTGTTGAAATCCAAGGTCTTGTGCCGGTAAGAAGCTACAAATTATTAGAAAAATGAAGGAATTCATACACAGTTTATTCTAGTCAACATGCTTTTTTGGTATGTGGCTACATCTGCCGGCAAATTAGCAAGAGAAGTTTAACCCCAACTTGAAAAGACTAATACAAAGTTAACCATTTTCCCAACTCCACAAGTCTAGCTATCACGGCATAGGGAATGAGGGGTTACCACTATCTAATATCTTGTCATAAAGTTCTCCTGTCCTATGCTAATAATCTCTTTTAAGTAATTGCATTTCATTGCTATTTTAAGGATTTCCAAAATTCCCTCGTCACAATGAGAACGGACTTTTAAATGAAAGGAACTAGGATCACGGAGTTCAGTGATTTAGGCTGTCATTGAGTTCCCAATAAAATATACCCTTTTGTGGGTGTAAGATCTTCAGATATCAAACTCGATAATGGGTCCCACTTCATGCTCTCCTAAATGTAACATGATGCATCTCAATTATGAAACTTACTCTTTGTTATTTGCCTATACGATGCACATTTCAATTTTTATTTATTTTTATTTTTTTGTTGACAGAAGGCCCTTAACATACAAGTTCTTGTCTATTACAGGTCTCAAAGCTCCTCCAGGGTGATTCTGAGGTAATTAAGTGGGCAAGGCTACAAGTTCATGCTTCGGAAGGGACTGACATGCTTGATGGCGAGGCTCTTCCACGTTTGAATCTCCAGTCCCATCTTAACGTCGCGTTGCTTGATGTGGAGGAAGATTCTCTCTCCTTGAGCAGCATTGAGCAAAGTGTCTCATTGAAGGACTACTTGCAAGGAAGGTGGAGCCGTTCTGCAAGCTTTGACTAACCATAAAAACGTTTTTTTTGTTTGTGTTTTTTTTGTTTTTTTAAAAACCCTTTTTTCGGGTTGCATTACTGCGGGTCGTGGATGAGAGGCTGTTTGCAGATGTGCCCTCCTCCTTCCCTCAATTTGTCGTAAGTTAGTCTCCGGCTGATTCACTAGTTTTGTTTTCTAGGAAAATTGTATCAGTTTCTGATTCTCAATCTGAACTGATAGAGGGCTGCTCACGGGTCGGTTTTGGCCGGGTGCGGGTCAAACCCGACCCGACCCGCACTTATGCGGTTGGGGAAAAATGGACCCGCAACCGCCCGCGATGCGGTTCGCGGTTTGTGCGGGCGGGTGCGGTTCGGTTTGCGGTTTTTTTTTTTTTTTTTTTTTTTTAACTTAAGCAAATTTGACATTTTTTGTTACTTTCTAAACATTTTTTTTTTTTAGAAGAGTTATAAATTAAATTACAAGATATACAAACATGTTAGATAAGATGATATGGAACTATGCTTGAGGATAGTAATTAATCTTTCTCTTTAGCTTGCAAAAACAAACCCTTAAAGTCAAACTAGTAACACTAATTTAAATATGCAAAAACAAACCCTTAAAAGTCAAACTAGTAACACTAATTTTAATAGTGGATTAATCTTCACTGTTTAGTTTTTAATATGCAATAATGTGATAATAGAATGACAATTCAAAATATCATATTTAACTATGTCTACTAGACTAATGGAATATAATGATTTTTTTTTTATATATATATAAATAAAAGTCAAACTAGTAACACTAATTTAAATATCATTAGATCATGATAATGTATATAAGTGCTCATATAATAAATTTTACTTTCATCCAAAATGTAAAAATAAAAATAATAATTAGTTATCTCCATCCATCCAAAATGCAAAAAATAATAATAATAACTAGTTATTTTTTCTTTCTTTAAAAAAAAAAAAAAAAAAAAAAAAAGATGCGGGTTGCGGGCGGGTCGGGTTCGACCCGAACCCGATCTTTTGCCAATTTCTTCACCCGCACCCGCCCGCCTACCTACATCGAAACCGCCCAAAGCACTGCGGGTAGGGTAGGGTCGGGCGGTTTGTGCGGGTGGGTGGGTTTAAGAGCTGAGTTTGATGTTTGTAGTCTTGGAATGGTGTGCTTTGTTTAAGGGTGTACAAATAGCTGTTGCTACATTCACAAATCAAGAAGGCTAATAAAAAGCAATTCTGTCTTCGATGCTTTGATTTCTTTTCAATTCAAATGTTGGATGTCAATTGCATCGACTAAACAAGTCTTTTAAGTACATGATTGTCATCCCTAAACTAGCTAGCTGCTTGTATCATTAAATAACCTCTCTTTCACTATCGGTTTTTTACCTTCTGTCAACATCTATAATTTGGATCCTTTTATGTGTGGCTGTTATTTTATCAAATCACAAGTTGGTTATAAGATGTTTTGTCTCAATGTGGTTAGTTATGATCACATATGTAATCAAATTTCATATAAATTAAAACCTGTGTCGCATTAAATCTTAACTAATACAGAGAGTGCGCATGATGCATGCGAAAGTTTACAGGATAATTATTTAGGCAGGACCTATTCATAAACAAGTTTACCAGGCTCCACTTCACCCCATTGCCATGGCCACACAAATCTATATCCTCCACAGTTTCTATATTTAACTTTTTGGGGGAAAGAAAAATCACCTACTTTGCCATAATCAGTGATTTATTTTTGCCATAAATCTAGGTTTCATATTTCTTAAATATTTGTTTATGAATAGGTCCAATATCATAGTATAGTGGATGGGACTAGAAGGGTTTTTGTGGGTATTCTATGGATTTGGGAGGGTTTTATGATTTGGGTGGGGGTCATGTGGCTGGGTGATCGAGCTCAGTGGCAGGATAAGAATGAAAAAAATTATTTGGTTTATCCATGAATGAGTTAGAAGTTACATATATATAATAGATTTATAATACAATTTAAGAAACGATATAAATAAGGAAATGATATAAATAAGAAAACAATACTAAATTAGCGATTGACACAATCATAAATTATATACATAACACTAAAAATAAAAAGATTTTATATATTCTAATTTCTATATTCAACACTCCCCTTCAAATTGGTGTGAAAATATTTAACAATCATAACTTGCCAATGAATGACTGAAAAAAGCCGAAAAAAACTCTATGGCTAATTCAAATAAATCCTTTCAAGCTTGTGTGAAGATATTCAACAATCGCAGCTTGCCAGTGGATGACTGGAAGAAGCCAAAAAAAACTCAACAGTTAGTCCAAATAAATGCTATCGAACAAATCTAATAGTCTACTACATAAAAAGGCCAAAAGTGCTTAATACATCAGTACCACACCCTAGAAAGAGAAAGAGAGAGAGAAAAAAAAGAAAAAAAGAAAAAAAAAAAAAGGGATTGAATTACCCTAGAAGAGCTGTCGAAGCATCTATGGCCAGGAAACACCCTGGTTGGCAGCCAACAAGACCTAGGTTGGTATCAAAGGTCAGAGCTAATATCGGAAGATAGTTTATGGTCATACCGGACCATTGTAGAAACTGGTCGGAACTAATGTTGGGACAATTTAACGTCATACTGGACCCGTGTAAGAACTAATTAGAATCAATGTCGGAACAGTTTACGGAGTCATGCCGAACCGTTGTAAGAACTGATCGGAATCAATGTCAGAACAGTTTACGGGGTCATGCCAAACCGTTGTAAGAATTAATCAGAATTAATGTCGAGACAATTTACGGGGTTATGCCGAACTGTTGTAGGAACTAACTGGAATCAATATCAGGACAGTTTAAGGGGTCATGTCGAACCATTGTAGAAACTAACCGGAATCAATGTCGAGACAGTTTAAAGGGATCATGCCGGACCGATGTAGAGAACTAGATGTTGAACCAGCAAGCGTGGCATACACATAACTTATGATGTGGTGCTGAACAATGATGGCAACAAATGACTAAGTGTGCCAAAGGGCGACTTATTAGAAAGTGCACCAGGGGAGCAATTTAGGTCGTACGCTAAGAGGGCAACTTGGGTTGTGTGCTAGATGGGGTGGCTTAGGTGGTTCACATGGTATATCATCATGCTCACCATGATATAAGCATAATACCCCCCTCAAACTCAAATAGGTTTAAAGATAGAAACATAATTGATGTTGAAATAGAGGGAAAGACAAAGTGGCAAAAAATAGATTGTAAGTAAAAAAAATATGATAGAGATATTTGGGATAGGAATAAACTAGTGGATAGAGGAAGAGATCACCACGAAGGGATACTGAAAGAAAATATGGCAGTGGAATGAATAAGGTCCGGCGGACGGCCAAGACAAGGTTGTTGCTCACCTGTGAAGCAAAATTACTAGGTACTTAACCAAACTCTAATACCAAAAAGAATTAAAAGAATTATTTGGCTTACCCATGAATGAGGTAAAAGCCATATATATATAATAGATTCATAACACAATTTAGGAAACGATATAAATAAGAAAATAATACTAAACTTATACAATAATTGAATCTAGACCTATATCACTTTTATAAGTTTTTTGATAAATTTTCATGGTTCCTATTCTTTCTGGGTTTAGGGTGTGAAACATGGAATATGTAACTAAAAATTTATTTTAATCAATCTTTTTATCAAAAATTCAATTTACATAATTTTTTTAATAAAATGTTAGTTTATTTAACGTTTTTACTTAAACATGATTTTTTATGAAGTTTATTTATTTATTTATAGGCTATCCTTGGAGTAGGGTTGGTTGTCACATTCCAATTTTTATCAATTAGAATTGGCTTCTACTTGTATGTAAGGGTGAGCATGGTCCAGATTAGATCGGATTAGGGTAAAATCAGGACTAATTCGTTATCAACGGTTCTTGAAAAATTAGAACCAATCCAATCTGTTTAAATCATGGAACCAATTCGAACCAATCCATTTAAACACGGATTGGATCGGTTTAGGACCACGGATTCACATAATTAAATAACAAAATAATATACATATAACACTTTAATTTCATAAAAACATAAATATAACGCTATATTAATTCCACAGTAGCAACATGTTATTCTATAATAGTGACATACTGTTCTAGAATTTAAATAACTATAAGAAAACTAATTTTACCATAAGTATTTAGACCATTACAAATTAAAACTAAAAACTAACAAACAAAAGTAATAAAAGAAGATATTATACGGGTTTCAATTTGAGTTTAGGTTTTATATAGAATAAGAGAAGATACTATGGGGGAGGATGTATAATAAAAATATAAACTATTTGTATACGGTCTGGATCGGTTCCAATCCGGAACCGTGAGGTTCAATCCGGAACCAATCCATGGACTACGGATTTTTAATTCTTTAATCCAGAACCGAACCACGGATTCAAAAAACCAATCCAAACTTATCGGATTGGACTGGACTGGATCGAATTACGGATTTCACGAATTCCTTGCTCAGACATTTATTTGACAAATTAGATTGGATTGAGATTGTGAATATGGTAGAATTAAGTAATGTGATTACTAGTATGATAATATTCAGTTGGAGATGAATAATAATTAGTAATACCATAGTAATAATTATTTTTTATTTTGCTATGTTTGGATGGTATTAATACATGAAAATTTACAATTGCCCTTCTTTCATTAGCAGAGTTATGTAAGGCAGGTGAAAAAAATTGTATTTGAAATCTTTTTCAAGAACCCATTGGAGTACTTTTTGATACTAGTGCCTCTTATTCTTTTATATCTAGACAATTTGTAGAAAGAGAACACCTTGTAACTACCTCTTTATCTAGACATATTCGTGTTGAGACCCCTTTAGAAGGGACAGTTACTCTTTATGAGATGTGTAAAGATTTTTGAGATTGACTTTACGGGCAAAGTCTTGTATGCAAACCTAATTGTGTTAGGGTTTTAGGGGTTTGTAATTATTTTGGGTATGGATTGGCTGCGAAAACACTTTGTGACTCTAGGCCCCGTTTGTTTGGGGTTATGGGAAAGGGATTAGGTTTGATAGTGAGGAGGGGATTGAGAATGGGGTGTTTGTTTTGAGAGATAGGGAGGGGACTAGTGTAACAACCCTCGTTACTGTTTACCGATAAACACTGATTACCGTTAAACTGAATTGATTATGACTGATAATTGGACTGGTAAAAGTACTGAACTGACTGACTGAAATTGGAAACCGAATTGATTGAATATATGTTAGTTAAATTGCATTCTATCTGTTTGACTGTATGATTATCTGTTCATGCTTATATGTTTAAACTGCTAATTGAAGGCCTTATCGGCGGCCGAATCCGGAATTGATTAGTGTTTTATGATCCTCATAATTAATGTGATTTTATGGTATAATTATTTAAAAACTGATTAGGTATGATTAAATTAGATTAAAATAAGCCAATTAAAGAGTTGGACTTAATTACCGTTTTGCCCTTGAGTGGGCCACTACCTCTATACCTTGAGCTCATTATACTTGAGCCAAAAACATTTTCCTCAGCCCATTCCTTGTGCTCTAGCCGACCTTAGAGAGAGAGAGGAGCTAGAAGAGTTGAGTTCAACTTGCTTCATTGTGAATTGGCTAGAATTACTTGAAGAATTGAAGGTTGATTACTAATTTGAGCTCCCTCACTTCTAATCCTACACCTAAGGTAGATCATTTATCATCTTAATGATGTCATTGAGCTAGTTCTTGCATGATTCATGCTTCATTGTAGAACTAAGTCATGAATTGGTTCATTGTTGTTGAATTGAAGCTTAATTGTTGCATGCATGTACATATATTGAAGTTTTGAGGTTGGAAGTCCATGTTTCCTCACATGCATGTCCATCTTTTGGTCATACTCCATGAATTCATCATGTTCTTGAAGAAATGAGTCCATTTGAACAACCTTTGAAGGTTGAATTTGGTTTGAATCCATGCATGTTTGCATGTTCTTCATATTCTTGAAAATGGGTTTGAATATGGTTTTAATTGACTCACCTTTGGGGCTTGAATTCATAAATTGAGCTTTGAAACTTGTCATACATTGAATTTAGTTATGTTTTCCAGAATTTGGGCCCAAGAGGTCGAGTTTGGAGTGGTTGAATGCTTGGTTTGAGCTTGGGAGGCAAATCTGGAAATTCCAGATTTGGCTTCCTCGCTCGAGCGAATGGTTCCCCGCTCGAGCGAATGGTTCCCCGCTCGAGCGAGCACCTTTGTCCAGGGCTCCGCTCGAGCGACCATCGAGCGACCATCGCGCGTAAAATCACAACATCCAGTATTTTTACTGTTTCGACAGACCGCTCGAGCGAAGGATTCCTCGCTCGAGCGAAGCCTTTGATTTTGGAAGCCCGCTCGAGCGAAGAAAGTCTCGCTCGAGCGAGGTTCCTATTTTCAGCAAACTTTGCAAAATGTTTTCTAAGTGTATTTTTGCATCCTCATCCCATCCTAGGCATTCTTAGGCCTAGTTTAAGGCATCTTAATGAGGATAAAGATGTAGAACACACCAAGGCAAATTAGGGATTAAGTTATTATCTTTCCCAACTGTGTAGCGTAGTGTGTGTTCGATCTGTTGACTGTGTAGGGTTGACTTCCGAGGAGACGCTCTAGCTTACTATAGCCCAGAACTCTGTGAGTAACATTTGTGTAAAGATATGTTCAAAATGATTATCTTCTGAACAATTAAACTGAACTGTTTCTGAACTGTTATTGTTAACTGAATGAATGAATGTATGACCTATATTCTGAACTGTATTGTGGCATCCTTAGCAACTACTGCTTACTGTTACTGTTACAGAGATCTCTGTCGGTTCCCATGTTGGAACCACTACTGTTTACTGATATGATGGCCATCATTCACTGTTTGGTCTATTAAGACCTGGTCTGTTAAGACCTACTGTACTGTTTAGCTATTGGATGTACCACATATGACTGTTATAATCTATGAAACTTGGAGCAAAGTGCTGCACGGAACTAAGTGCTACAGAGTGAGCCACCTCTAGAGTCTGTGCGAGACACCTCTTGAATCCATAAGAACTGTACTGTTTTCTGAAATGCTACTGCACTGTTACTGTTACTGTACTGCTACTGCACTGTTACTGTTACTGTACTGCTTGTACTGTTACTGTTACTGTTACTGCTACCGCACTGTTACTGTTACTGTGCTGCTACTGCACTGTTACTGCTACTGTACTGCTACTGCACTGTTACTGTTACTGTACTGCTACTGTACTGTTACTGTTACTGTACTGCTTGTACTGTTACTGTTACTGTTACTGCTACTGTACTGTTACTGTTACTGCTACTGTACTGTTACTGTTACTGCAGCTGTACTGACACTGCTACTAGTACTGCTAACGGATGTGCCACGTACGATTACTATGATTTCTAAATGACTGTTACGGCATCAATATGAGCCACAAACTGACTGACCGATATACTGAATCAATGAACTGTTTAAATTTTGAAAAGACATTCATCCTAAACCTCTTTACGCATTATGTTATTCACTGGGCTTTAGCTCACTGCTCATATATATATGTAGGTGTTCAGGCACTGGACCGCTGCTAGGAGCGTCAGGCAAGCTTTTGTTTTGTCAGCCAACCACTGTGCCTCACTGTGAGGTTCTAAGCCGTTCAAGCTTCGGCTTTGGGGTGTTTTAATATTCCCCGTCTGTCCCTGTAACTGTTTTGTTTACTGTATAGACTGTATAGACTATTACTGTACCGTTTATTAGGGATTAGATCCTTGTTCTGAATGATTGTACTTGTATGTGTAGACTGTCACAGCTCATTGGACATTGTTTATTTACTGTATTGGCTTCCGCCAGGCCCTGTACTCTGTTTTACTGGATTACTGTTAGGCAGGCCTTCGGTAATCTCGAATTACTGGCCGGTTACGGTGCTAAACCCATAGGGCCGGGTTTGGGTCGTGACAGAGTGGTATCAGAGCGATACTTAACCACGAGTTATACTGCACACACGTGTCCAAATGAGCTATTGGATGTCCTAGAAAAGTAATTAGGGCATCGCATGAACTTGAGAAGTGTGTGTGGCCATGATTTGAATAAATGTGTTAATGTGTTTAAGTATGCAACTGTCTACGCTTATGATTACTGTACTGTCTATGGTGAAATGAACGCAACCTATATGCACACTTAAAGAAGTTAAGTGGTATAACATGTAATGTGAATGTTAATGCCGAATATGGAATCTATGTGATTATGGACGCGTGGTAGTAAAGGGTCATGTGACCGTACCTGAGTTGAATTGAAAGCATACACACGTCTGATAGGAAATAAAACGTGAAATCAGTAAGAACCTCTCCTGGATTGATAATCACCCCATTGTGAGTAAACAAGGGAAAGGGTGAGGATTGTGAACGAAACTGAATCTTCTGGTCTGAGGATTAATAGGCTAGAATGAATGATTGAAGGCTTAATCGAAAATCTGAGATAATAAAGGCAGACGTACGTGCCTGAACCAACTGAATATGAACTGATGACACTGATACAGAAATCCAACAAACTGAAACCACCGGAATTTCTGGGAAGTACCGAACCACTGAAAACTGAGGCATGGGTTCAGTAACTAAGAAAATAGGTGAAGTGTTCTTCGAAAAATACTTTCCCCCAATGCATCCAAGATAGGGAAGTATCCGAGTTGAACAACTCGAGTAAGGTGATAAGACTGTGGTCGAATACAAGGTAAAATTTACCCAGCTAATTCGATAGGCACCCCACATGTTAGATACTGTCTACAAAAGAATTGAAGGTGGGCGTGACCTAGATGTGTTTGACTGAATTGACGTGCTAAAACCCAACAAAGCATGTAGATGTCCTGGATAGAGTATTAATGCCTGAGACAACGTAGCAGCATTGAAATATCCAAATCAACATCGTCGACCGAATCAGAAAGAATGAAACGGAAGTAACAGAAAGTGAAAATGACCACTGCGAATGGAAAACCCCGGGCAATAGTCTTGACCAATGATACACCTATCTGTACCGATTGTGGGAAATAACATTGGGGCGTGGCCACCGCCTGTCTAAAACTCGCTTTAGACGTGGACAGGAAGGACACTTGCCTAAATCTTGCCTACGAACTCAACCGAACGACATTGAGTCTAAATCTAGACCCTAGTTCCAGAGAATGCTCAGAACACTGAAATGACTGGTGCGGGTATTACCTTAATTATGTGTAATTGCCTATACGAACATTTGTGTGGGAATCGTACATTCCTTAATCCGATAAAGACTGTGAACATACTGACTGAACCAACTGAATTACTGAAATTATGAACCCTATACTATGAGAATTGTCAGGACTTGTGACCAACGAGAGTTTACTGAGTTAGGTCCTTGTATCATATTGCAATAATTGAATGTGAACTATTAAGCATGACCTTTTGAACTGTGCTAGAACTGTTGAACGTGGGAACACCTTATGACTGACTGTAATTCGAGAAATCTGTACAGCTATGATTCGGACTGAACTGTTATATATTGACGGGCATCATTGAATGAACGGACCCTTGAACTCGAATTATATACGTGAACTGCTTGTGTGTGGGACTTCTGAAATTAAGAACCCATATTAGCTTGTAAAGATGAACTACTGCGTATGAATTCGCGAACGAATGCTCACATGCTAATTGATTTTAGACTCACACCTGTGCATATGTTCCCATGCTTGTAATACTATTAGGACTGTCAGGTATGGACTGTGGTTAATGAATCTTTCGAGATCTACTATTTGATGTGGACTATGTACAACACCGTAACGCCTTATGTTAACAATCACCTATGCTATGAAAACTGTTTGGACTCATGTACATGTTCGTATACCTTTGCTTAAGGATGTCACTAGACTGGGTAGACTTATGACTTGCTACCTTAACTATCGTATCTGGGGAAAACTATTTTGTATTGTACATTGAACTTATGCATCCGTATTGGGAATATTAGTGGACTCTGAGAGTGCACATATATGACTGTACCTTTGCTCGGACTGATTGGTGTATAATTTGTTGATAACTTAACCGTTGGGACTATGACTCCAGAATTGTGTGACTGAATAAAGACCCCGACGAATAAACTCTTGACTGTTGGAATAGACCTGCGAGCCTATGCTCTAGTGACTGTATGACTGATTTGGAACCCTCGTAGGGCAACTCCCTATTATGTGTCCGAGAATCTCGCGTAATGTATTACTGTATGCTATATGCCTATATGAAAGATTTATTTGGAAGTTGCTATACTAACTGTGATGTTTACCCCTCGATGTGAATAACTGCATTGCCTGTAAACTTAATGGGAGGAACACGTTGTATGTGATCTGTACTGCTTCGATATGAATTATAATGATACCAGACCCTGATGTAAGTTTGACAATAAATGGACTCTGACTAATTGCGAAACTACTGACTATGTACTGAAATGACTGGAGTATGAAACTGCTACCTGATCTGATCTGATAGAACCATGGGTTGATGAAACCCTTTGTGTAACTAATAGAACTTCTGTTTGATGCTTGTGCTTCGAACTCTTACTTATTATGATTGGGCAGAATTGGCATCTGAAATGACCTAGTCTAACTTTCATCGATTTGACTTGAGAAAACTCTTATTGAGAGCTATTACCTGATTTACTTACAATATGGAGAAACTGGGTACATGACATGTGATTACTTACCCGGTATTACCGTTATGATTATGAACTTGTTTGACTAGGGAATGATTATTTTGGTGATTACCGTGCTTCAGAACTGATGGGATTTATTGACAACAGACTGGTTTTGATTATGAACCCTCACTATCTAGAAGTATATGTAGTCAGTATGACTGCTTCCGTATTGATACGTAATATGATCGAATCTGTAAGGACTGAAACTGATGAATAGTATGTGAATGATTACTTCAGAACTCTGCCTACTGCTATGGAAGTAATGTACAAATTCGCCTTATGTTTCCAATAACTCCCGAATGAACTGGACTGACTGTGATGGATTGCCGAATTGAGGACAAATTGAACAAAGACCAGATGAATGACTCAGAAGTGAATGAATCGAATCTCTGTAACTTAACGGGGGAAATTACTTATGAAATGAAGCTAGTGCAATCTATAACCCCGATAAGTACTTGATATAAGTAGTGGATTACTACTACAGTAAAGTTGTGTGCAACTGTATTCATGTTCTGTGTTATAAAATAAGTTTTGTTTTCTGAAATGCTATATGCTGTATACTGATTAAGGGGTCAACCTCTGATATGTATTCGTGACTCTTAATATTATGTGGTATATGTTAGCTGCCCGGTATTGGAGGTTCCTTATGGAACTTATATTTGTCTGCACTCTGTTACCCGTAGCGAAGGCCTCGTCACGAGGGCTCAGCTTCTGCTCTATATCTGAACCTGTTCCTGACTCTAAAACCTGACTAGGTCTAAGACTCCACTATAATTCGGACCCTAATCTCTGTATGCGATTTATGATTCTGTTTCTGTGCACCGCTAAGATTGAGATTGGGTCATGAAACTGTTATGATTATGACTATGCTCCTTTTAAAGAGTAAAAGCTACTGTTATGTTAGGCATTATCTCTGTTGCCGTATGTTAATCCGAGTTTAGAGGACTAAACTCTTTATAAGGAGGGAAGACTGTAACAACCCTCGTTACTGTTTACCGATAAACACTGATTACCGTTAAACTGAATTGATTATGACTGATAATTGGACTGGTAAAAGTACTGAACTGACTGACTGAAATTGGAAACCGAATTGATTGAATATATGTTAGTTAAATTGCATTCTATCTGTTTGACTGTATGATTATCTGTTCATGCTTATATGTTTAAACTGCTAATTGAAGGCCTTATCGGCGGCCGAATCCGGAATTGATTAGTGTTTTATGATCCTCATAATTAATGTGATTTTATGGTATAATTATTTGAAAACTGATTAGGTATGATTAAATTAGATTAAAATAAGCCAATTAAAGAGTTGGACTTAATTACCGTTTTGCCCTTGAGTGGGCCACTACCTCTATACCTTGAGCTCATTATACTTGAGCCAAAAACATTTTCCTCAGCCCATTCCTTGTGCTCTAGCCGACCTTAGAGAGAGAGAGGAGCTAGAAGAGTTGAGTTCAACTTGCTTCATTGTGAATTGGCTAGAATTACTTGAAGAATTGAAGGTTGATTACTAATTTGAGCTCCCTCACTTCTAATCCTACACCTAAGGTAGATCATTCATCATCTTAATGATGTCATTGAGCTAGTTCTTGCATGATTCATGCTTCATTGTAGAACTAAGTCATGAATTGGTTCATTGTTGTTGAATTGAAGCTTAATTGTTGCATGCATGTACATATATTGAAGTTTTGAGGTTGGAAGTCCATGTTTCCTCACATGCATGTCCATCTTTTGGTCATACTCCATGAATTCATCATGTTCTTGAAGAAATGAGTCCATTTGAACAACCTTTGAAGGTTGAATTTGGTTTGAATCCATGCATGTTTGCATGTTCTTCATATTCTTGAAAATGGGTTTGAATATGGTTTTAATTGACTCACCTTTGGGGCTTGAATTCATAAATTGAGCTTTGAAACTTGTCATACATTGAATTTAGTTATGTTTTCCAGAATTTGGGCCCAAGAGGTCGAGTTTGGAGTGGTTGAATGCTTGGTTTGAGCTTGGGAGGCAAATCTGGAAATTCCAGATTTGGCTTCCTCGCTCGAGCGAATGGTTCCCCGCTCGAGCGAGCACCTTTGTCCAGGGCTCCGCTCGAGCGACCATCGCGCGTAAAATCACAACATCCAGTATTTTTACTGTTTCGACAGACCGCTTGAGCGAAGGATTCCTCGCTCGAGCGAAGCCTTTGATTTTGGAAGCCCGCTCGAGCGAAGAAAGTCTCGTTCGAGCGAGGTTCCTATTTTCAGCAAACTTTGCAAAATGTTTTCTAAGTGTATTTTTGCATCCTCATCCCATCCTAGGCATTCTTAGGCCTAGTTTAAGGCATCTTAATGAGGATAAAGATGTAGAACACACCAAGGCAAATTAGGGATTAAGTTATTATCTTTCCCAACTGTGTAGCTTAGTGTGTGTTCGATCTGTTGACTGTGTAGGGTTGACTTCCGAGGAGACGCTCTAGCTTACTATAGCCCAGAACTCTGTGAGTAACATTTGTGTAAAGATATGTTCAAAATGATTATCTTCTGAACAATTAAACTGAACTGTTTCTGAACTGTTATTGTTAACTGAATGAATGAATGTATGACCTATATTCTGAACTGTATTGTGGCATCCTTAGCAACTACTGCTTACTGTTACTGTTACAGAGATCTCTGTCGGTTCCCATGTTGGAACCACTACTGTTTACTGATATGATGGCCATCATTCACTGTTTGGTCTATTAAGACCTGGTCTGTTAAGACCTACTGTACTGTTTAGCTATTGGATGTACCACATATGACTGTTATAATCTATGAAACTTGGAGCAAAGTGCTGCACAGAACTAAGTGCTACAGAGTGAGCCACCTCTAGAGTCTGTGCGAGACACCTCTTGAATCCATAAGAACTGTACTGTTTTCTGAAATGCTAGTGCACTGTTACTGTTACTGTTACTGTACTGCTACTGCTCTGCTTGTACTGTTACTGTTACTGCTACCGCACTGTTACTGTTACTGTACTGCTACTGCACTGTTACTGTTACTGTACTGCTACTGCACTGTTACTGTTACTGTACTGCTACTGCACTGTTACTGTTACTGTACTGCTACTGTACTGTTACTGTTACTGTACTGCTTGTACTATTACTGTTACTGTTACTGCTACTGTACTGTTACTGTTACTGCTACTGTACTGTTACTGTTACTGCAGCTGTACTGACACTGCTACTAGTACTGCTAACGGATGTGCCACGTACGATTACTATGATTTCTAAATGACTGTTACGGCATCAATATGAGCCACAAACTGACTGACCGATATACTGAATCAATGAACTGTTTAAATTTTGAAAAGACATTCATCCTAAACCTCTTTACGCATTATGTTATTCACTGGGCTTTAGCTCACTGCTCATATATATATGTAGGTGTTCAGGCACTGGACCGCTGCTAGGAGCGTCAGGCAAGCTTTTGTTTTGTCAGCCAACCACTGTGCCTCACTGTGAGGTTCTAAGCCGTTCAAGCTTCGGCTTTGGGGTGTTTTAATATTCCCCGTCTGTCCCTGTAACTGTTTTGTTTACTGTATAGACTGTATAGACTATTACTGTACCGTTTATTAGGGATTAGATCCTTGTTCTGAATGATTGTACTTGTATGTGTAGACTGTCACAGCTCATTGGACATTGTTTATTTACTGTATTGGCTTCCGCCAGGCCCTGTACTCTGTTTTACTGGATTACTGTTAGGCAGGCCTTCGGTAATCTCGAATTACTGGCCGGTTACGGTGCTAAACCCATAGGGCCGGGTTTGGGTCGTGACAACTAGTAATCCCTTGGTATTAGTAAGGAGGAGGAAGGGGGATTGGTAAGGAGGAGGTAGAGATGGTATTAGAAAAATAGTGAGGGGATTAGAAATTTTTTTATTTTTTATATATTGGGAATTT
Organism: Camellia sinensis; assembly: GCF_055761805.1. Classification (NCBI taxonomy): domain Eukaryota; kingdom Viridiplantae; phylum Streptophyta; class Magnoliopsida; order Ericales; family Theaceae; genus Camellia; species Camellia sinensis. Next base: position 152,025,696 of record NC_138963.1, read on the forward strand.
TTTTTAAATATTATTTTTTTATATTTTTTTATTTATTTTATTATTTTCTATAAAAATAATTTAACAATTCCTCACTATCAATCCCCTCACTATTAATTCCCTCATAAACAATCCCCTCACTATTAATCCCCTCATTATCAATCCCCTCCATTCTATCTCCTAAAACAAACGGGGCCCTAGATTGTGTTGGAAGGACTGTAAATATAGATATTCCTGATATGTCATGACTTACCCACACTTATAGCGATGGAGTAGAGTCAGTGATGACGAGTTTTCTATGCTCAGTAGAAATCCCTAAGCAGGATATTAGTGAGGTAGATGTGATACGTGAGTTTGAGAATGTATTTCAGGAGATACCTGGACTTTCACCTCGACGGGTAGTAGAATTTCGCATTGACTTAGTGCCAGGAACTGCACCGATTTCTAAGGCGGCATACAGAATGGCGCCAAAAGAGCTTGTGGAGATGAAGAAGCAGCTAGAAAAGATGTTTCAGAAAGGGTTCATACATTCAAGTAACTCCTAGTGGGGAGCACTCGCGATCTTGTCTTCAATAAAGATGACACTCTCCGCATGTGCATAGATTACAAAGAGCTGAACAAGGTGATTATCAAGAACAAGTATTCGCTACCTAGAATTGATGACTTGTTTGATCAGTTAAAGGGAACAACTGTGTTCTCTCAGTTTGATCTCAGAACGGGTTACCATCAGATGGGTGTGTCAGAGGAAAGTATATTGCTCACTACGTTTCGGACTCGGTATGGGTTGTACGAATTTCTTGTAATGGCTTTTGGTTTGACAAATGCTTCTGCCTATTTCATAGACTTGATGAACATAAATTTTCAATCGTATCTAGATAAGTTTGTGATTATCTTCATAGATGATGTCCTAGTGTATTCTAAGAATGAGGAAGAGCACAAAGAACACTTGAAAGTCGTGTTGCAGACTTTAAGGGAGCAATAGTTATACGCTAAGTTCAATAAGTGTCACTTTTGAGAGAAATAAGTTCGGTTTTTGGGACATGTTGTGTCCAATCAAAAGATAGCAGTAGATTCTAAGAAAATTATTGCGGTTAAAGAATGGAAGCAGCCCACAAACCCTTTAGAGGTGAGGAGTTTTTTAGGACTAGCTAGTTATTATAGGAGATTTATAGATAAGTTTTTCACTATTGCAGCACCTATGACCAAGTTGACCCGCAAGAATGTAAAGTTCTTATGGACAGATTGTAACAACCCCGACCTGTGATTAACTACTAAACCATGATTAAGAATGTCTAACGAGTAATTAAGATGAAATCTGAATTGATTGCATGTGCATTGCATTATTTGTGTTTATATCTGTCTGTCGTAGAAATATTTGTTTGTATTTCTGATTTGTTCTGTGAATTGAAGGCCTTATCGACATCCGATCAAGAAATTGCCTTGGCTTATGTGTTATTTAGCATTTATAGAAATTTATGGTGGGTTCAATTAAAATTCGATTTAGAGTCAAATAAGTAGAGTAAATAATTTGAATCAAATCAAAATTGAGTAAGATTAGTAAGTTTAATTAGGCTAAGCTAATTATACCCTATATAAGCCTAATTCATGTCTTGAACTTAATTAGACAACACAATTGGCTGAGAATAGAGAGAGGGTACAAGGGAATTCAACAATTATAGTGAGAGGAAGAGGAATTTGGGGGGAATTGTTAAAGATTTGGAGAATCAAGCTAAGATAACACTAGAACTAAACACTAGGTAACCATTTATCTCTAATTCTTGTAGATATGGCATGTGGAAGTTAAATTCATCTCATTTTTGAGGTCATTTGCATGTCATTGAAGAAAATAAGTTAGAAATGCCATGAATTGGAAAAATGGAGTTGAATTGTATACATGCATGTTATGTTTTCAAGATTTGAGTTTTGTTTTGTACAATTGGCAAGCTTTTGTGCTAAATAAGTTTGAATTCCCGATGTTTTCCAAGTTTACACATGTTTCCTTAAGCTTTTGGCCCAAAAGAACATGATTTATTGGTTTGAATTCGAGTTTTGAAGCTTGGGAGCAAATTTGAAAATTTCAGAATTTGGCTTCTCCGCTCAAGTGACGGATTCTGCGCTCGAGCGACCATTCTTGATTCTGCACTCCCGCTTGAACGACCACAAGTTGGCTCGAGCATAAAATGCATGCTCCCAGAAGTTTACAAGTTTTACAGACCGCTCAAGTGACCAAAGTTGCGCTTGAGTAAAGATCTCAATCTTACGCTTGAGCGACCATCGAGTGGAAAAAATCAAGCAACCAGTATTTTTGCAGAGTTTACAGACCGCTTGAGCAACGGAAGTTACGCTCGAGCGACCACCCTTATTTTTGACCCTCTGCTCGAGCGAAGAAAGCTACACTTAAACGAGGACCCTATTTTCAGCAACTTTGACCAATTATTTTCAAGTGCATTTTAGTATTCTCATTGCATCTTTGGCATTCTTAAGCCCTAATTAAGACACAATAACGAAGATAGGACTTAGAAACACACTAAGAACGAAACGCAATGAATTAAATGAATTTCGAGCGTGTGTTACAATGTGTGTACGTTATGTGTTTGTTTGTAGGTCACGCATCATAAGCTATCTGATCTGTCTGCTTAAACTGTTCTGCAATTGGAGCCATCTATGAGTAATAATTTTGTAAAGTTATGTTCAATTATAAGTATTTTCTGAATGATATAAGATGATCTGTTTTCTGCAATATTATTTTTTGCATGAATGAATAGTTATCCAATATTTCTGAAAAGTATTTGTGGCATTCTTAGCTTCAAATGACATCTGTTATCTGTTCTGTTATGTCCCAATTATGGGTCAACTGTACGTCTCATGAGCCAACTGTACCGTCTCCGTGCACACGAGTCAACTGTATGCCATTATGGTCGTCCCTTCATGGGTCAACTGTTTCTGCTAGTGCTAATGAATGTACCACATATAATTAACTGCAAATTCTGATTATGAGTATGATTCTGAATCTGTTTTTGTTATGAAATCTGATTTCTGAACATGATAACGAATCTTTTTCTGTTAACTACTGAAGTCTAATTCCTATAACTATTATGGACAACGTTCATTAAACTCTTTACCTTGTTATTATTTACTGGGCTCCCGCTCACTGTGTTATTTATGTATGTAGGTGATCAGGTTCATGGCCAGGCTCAATGATGATTACCTGGAACTCTGTTTTGTTGGTCAACCCTTATACCTCCTGAGAAGGTTCCGAAAGTCATGTGGTCATGTTTTGTGAACGTATAAGACTTTGTCTTCTTTTTGGAATATGAACAAGTTTTTTGTTTATTTGTATTTTGGGCTTAGTTCCCTTCTGGTTATGTCTATAACAAATGTGATGTAAGACTCTTGTAATTAAGACGTCATATGTATGTTTATAAAGTTTGAAAGTATCTATCTCATGTATGTCTGCACAGCTTAATGGACTATGTATGTTTTATATATCTGCTTCCGCTAGCCCCTTAATTACATGTTATTTCTTTACATAGGCCTTTGGTAATCTAAGGATTACTGGCCGCTTACGACGCTAAACTTATAGGGGCAGCTTTTGGTCGTGACGCAGATGATTGTGAGAGAGCCTTCCAGGAGTTAAAGCAACATTTGACTACAGCTCCAATGTTAACTATGTCAGTACAAGGGGAAAAGTTAGTAGTGTTTACTGATACGAGTGAAACTAGTTTAGGATGTGTGCTGATACAACATAAGAATGTTATAACTTATGCCTCACGATAGTTAAAATCTCATGAGAGATGATACCCTACTCATGAATTAGAGTTGGTAACAATTGTTTTTGCGTTGAAAGTATAACGACACTACTTGTTTGAGGAGCGCTTTGAGTTATACACAAATCACAAGAGCCTCAAATATCTTTTTTCTCAAAAAGAGTTGAACATGAGGTAATAGAGGTAGGTTGAATTCATGAGTAGTTATGATTTCGAGATCCTTTACCACTCGAGAAAAGGAAATGTGGTCGCAGATGCACTTAGTCGACAACATAGAATTATACATTCTTTGATGATTTAGGAATGGAAGTCGTTAGAGTTAGTTTCAATGCATGATGTTTAACCAATAGGGAGTGTCGAGAGGACATACATTGGTAGTTTGACCGTGACGTTACTGGGTAAAGTTTGTCAGATGCAGTATTTAGATGGGTTCCTTGTCAGCAAGCTCGAAGACCTTGTAGTGGATTTGATCGATGATTGTCCTACTTATTGGTCTATGGACTCAGATGGGGGATTGCAATTCAGGGATAGGTTGTGTGTACATAACATTGTTGAATTGAGGAAAGAGATTATGGATGATGCCTATAGGTCTCGATATACCATTCACCCTGGTGGGACTAAGATGTATCATGACCTAAAACGGATATTTTGGTGGGAAGGTATGAAGAATGATGTAGGAGAGTATGTTTCTCGATACTATGTATGTCAGCAGGTTAAGGCAAAACACCAATGACCATTTGGACTTTTGCAGCCTCTTGAGATCCCTACTTGGAAATGAAAGTACATCTCTATGGACTTCGTGGATGGATTCTCGCGGTCTAAGTGAGGCAATAAATCTATTTGGGTGATAGTGGATCGACTCATCTAGTCTGCTCATTTTATTACTATCAGTGTTCACCAAACTACGGATAAACTGGCTAGCCTATATATTTGGGAGGTGGTGCGACTTCACGGCACGTTAGTTTCTATAGTGTTGGATCGTGATCCATTGTTTGTGGCTGAGTTTTGAGAGAGTTTTTAGCATACTTTGGGTGCTAGGTTAGACTTGAGCATGACTTATCATCCTCAGACGGATGGGCAAACTGGCCGGGTAAATCAGATATTGGAAGATATGTTGAGAGCTTGCGTTCTCGATCTTGGGGGTAGTTGGGAAAAGCACTTTCCATTGGTGGAGTTTGCTTATAATAATAGTTATCACTCAAGTATCGGCATGGCACCTTTTGAGGCTTTGTATGGGAGGCTATGTCGATCACCTGCTTGTTAGATGGAGATAAGAGATGCATCGTTGTTAGGGCCAGAGTTGGTGAGAAAGACCACAGAGAAGGTGAACATTATTCGAGAACGTATTAAGACTACACAAAGTCGTCAGTAGAAAATGTAAGAGGGTTGATTTTGTGTTTTTGAAGGTCTTGCTAATAAAGGGTATCATGCGGTTTGGAAAGAAAAGAAAGTTGGCACCTAGATTTGTGGGACCATACGAGATCACTGAGAGGATTGGTAATGTGGCTTACAAATTAGCCCTACCACTTACTTTAGCTATGATTCACAATGTGTTCCATGTATCTTTATTCTGGAAGTATGTGCAAGACTCTTTCCAAGTAGTATCATCAGAAGTGTTGGAGATTAGTGACGATCTAACGTATGTGGTTCGACCAGTTACTATTCTAGATCAGGATGTAAAGTAGTTGCAGCATAAGAAAGTGCACTTGGTGAAAATGTAATGGAGCGAGGATGATAATGATATCCCTTGGGAATTGAAAGAGAAAGTTTGGTATATGCACTCGGAGCTTTTTACTTAGTACTCTTTCCTATTGAATCTCGGGACGAGTTTCTTTTGAGGTGTGTATATTGTAGCGACATTAATTTTTCTTAAGTCGTTATTTATTATTATTGTTATTATTACTTTATTTTTTTGGCTTTATTAATTGCGTGGATACATGATATTTTAATGTGATATTTAATTATATATAATTAATTTGAATATTTATATATATTTATATGTTTTTATATATGTACATACATAAAATGTGTTATATATATGTATTGATCTTATATTGTATATTTACGTATGTTGTATTTATATAGTAAAATATAAGTATAATAGGAAATTATGTTATCATGATCATGAGTGCTGCCACTTAAAAAAAATAAAAATAAAAAAACAAAAAACAAAGAGTTGTGCCTATGTGCGGCTGAGCGAGAGAGAAAAAAAGAGAGAGAGAGAGAGAGAGAGGGCTTTGTGTACGAGAGGTCCCCAGAGAGAAAGAGAGACGGTGGGGAGAAAGAGGAAAGGAGGAAAAAAAGGGGTTAGGATTTTATTTTGCGCTTCATTAATTTTGCAAGTATTTCTTTGATTTTCAAAAAATAATTGTGAGTGTAAAACCCACTTTCCTTAATTATGGTTATTTTGTTGTTATTATTTATCTATTTTTATTTATTTGATGTTGGTTTGATATTGTATTTGCATGAAGATGATGGGTTATTTCAACTATTTTGATTAGTTGTGTATGTAAGGTTTAAATTATATATATATATATATATTTATTTATTTTATAGATGTAATCACACTCATAGATATATGAAATTAAAATGAATTAAAAACCCATATATAAATTTTGAATATTCTACCATGACTTCATGAATTATTGTTTTATTTGAGTGCTGGTAAGAAAAAGTGTATAAAAAACAAAAGTGAGGATTATGAGACTTATTTGGATGCTTTAGGCTCGGCATTGTCATGTTTGTTCTCATGAGTAGATGAGGGATTGTGTATATATATATTGTTACTTCATTCTCAGGAGTAGACGAGTGTTTTGATTTACGCGCATACGTATATATTAACCGTCCCGGGAGTATGGGTCAAACTCGGGACGATATCCCGTGCAAGTTTGACTTCAGAGCGGTATTAGGTATATGAAAGGCACATGAGATACATATGTAGGCCGGAAGTGAAGGGGCGAATTTGTGGAGTTTACAAAGTATTAAATATGAACTTATTGGTATAATTTGAATTGTATTGATTTGTACATCTTGAAAAATAGCAAACGACCTCAATAAATTACGAAATTTAGGAAGAGGCATATATACGTAATTCTAGACAATTCTCGTATTTTAACTTTTTACTAAAAAAATCAATTAGAATTTGTAATCGAATGATCTTGGTTATAATAGTTTTTATTCATTTTAGCAATGTAGATTTAGATGTCTGTTTTTACCCACGAAACGAGCTCATTTTTACTGATTTCGTACAAACGGAAGTAAAACATTATTCTGAACACTTTTCATGTTTTGAACTTTTCCGAAAAAAATCATCTTAGGACAGCTGTTTTTCGTTTTCAACTTCAGATTTTTTGGTCAAATTCCGTCTAGGTACTTCTATCAAGTTTTTCTCTCAACCTGTTCAGTTTCTACTAAATTCGTTCACGTTGCCTATTAGAAAATTTGATTCTGTACAACTTTTATTTTTTGAGTTTTGATCAATTTGAATGATTTAAGCATAAAACGGTGCATTTTTGTTTATACTTCTTCAGTAATTTAATTATGATTAAATTATATTAACTTTATTTATTTATTTATTTTTTTTGTGTGTAGGATAGTGAGTTTTACTAACTTTTTATGTAGGACTGATCAACCATATTATTTATATTTATTTTTTTGTATACTCAATTTATATGTATGGGTAAAAAACTAAATACCACTGTATCTCGGGAAACTATCCCTTTGTCTCGGTGCAGGTGAAATTGCTTGTCTTGTCTCGTAACAAGAATGAAATGTACTTTTGTTTGTATCTGGTGGACACGTGAGTGTCAAATCTTATACTCATACCAGTATATTTGTATACTGACTTATTTTGTCTCTTGGTATCTCGAGTACATTCTATTTGAGTGCAACCGAGCTTCCTTTGCAAGACTAGTTGGGACTACAGTGGTGACGTGAAATAACTATGGTTGTACGACATGTCTTTCAGACTTTTTTATTTTTATTTTCTAGAGTTTAGGGTTGATATTAGTTTATTTTTTTATGATCTTAGTATTTTGATAATTTGGCATTGTGGGTTATTTTCTAAATTTACATTATTGAAGTTGTTTTGACTATTTGTTGCTACTTTAATGTTGGAGGTATTAGATAGTTATAAATTTATGATGGATGGTTTGCTTGGCGTTTGTTAATTTTTTTTTATCCCTTGTATTTTTTTTTTTAAGCGTTGAAATTTACTTAAACCTTATGGAGATGAGAACATTTAGATTTTGTTTCGCCATTAGGATTTGAATGATGGAATATTGATTGAGATTTAGTTTTAATTTAATATTTAATTGTCCAAATTTTAGGGCGTGACAATTGGTTGAAAAATTCTCATTTGGTTTAGTTTTAGAATTGTAATATTCTAATTAAAAAAAATTTAAAACTTTTTTTTTAAAATTCATAACTAAACATACAACTCAAAACTCAATTCAAAAACTATTTTCAAAACTCATAACTAAACACACAACTCAAAATTCAATTTAAAACTCATAACCAAACACTTTTCAAAACTTTATTTAAAAAAAAAATCAAAAAAATATCTTTTTATTTTGTTTTTTAAAATTATTTTTAGAATCTTGATTTGAGTGCGGGTTGTATTTTGAGTTGAGTTTTAAAATAAAAACTTTTGCAAATAAAATTTTAAGTGGGAAACAATAGAAAAATTAGGATTTAGTTGTTTTTACTCAAAAGATGTTTGCTGAGAAATTTTTTTTTTTTTGGTTTGTTTGTTTGTTTAAAAAATATATGCATAGAGAAAATTTTGATAATATTAAAGGCGTGTTTTGATGTCCATTATGGTAATTTTGTTTTAGAGTATAATTATCATTAAAATAATATTTTATTTAGTATGTGGCCAGAGGTAAGTGGGTGTGTAAAAATATAATTTCTCCAAATTTTGAAAGAGTGCTGCTATTGACACTTACCTTTTTCTTTTGGACCCCCACTTCTTCTATTTTTATTTTTTTTTAAATTTTCAATTTTATCCCAACATAAAATTTCACTTTTACCCTTATTCCTCATCTTTTCATCCTAAGTTTTCAAACCCTAACCCCTCTCAACTCCAGCTACCACTTCCACCGGCTGTCGGCCAGCCCCTCACCTCCAGTCGCCAGCTCCATCTCCCTCTTCTTCTTCTTCTGAAATCGCGATCTCCACCCTCTCAATCGTGAACTCCACCGCCACTGCAATCTCTCTCTCTCTTTCTCTCTCTTTACGCATAGTTAGGTCGATAAGGTTTGGAGGCGTGATAGTGACAGGGACGACGATTTGTGACCTTAAACCCTAGCCACCTCCATCGCCGTCGCAATCTGAGATCTTAACCCTAGCCACCATCGTGATTTGTGACCTTAAACCCTAGCTGTCGTCGCAATCTGTGGCCTTAAACCCTAGTTGCCTTCTTTGCCATCGCGATTTGAGTTGGGATGAGCAGCGACCGACGATGGTGGCTAGGTGGTGGTGGCAAGAGAGAGAGAGATAGGGGGGGCTCGTGGCGGTGACTTTGGATTGAGGTTGTTTGAAGCTGCTAGGGGTGGTCGACTGTGGGGGTCGCAATGAAGTTGACCGAAAAGTGGCTCTGGATTGGAATTGACCAGAGAGTGGCGCCGATGGTGGAGGTTGTGGCCGGAACTGACAATGGTTGGGTTGGGAATGTGGGTTAGAGTGAGGGTATACTTGGAATTAAGGTGAGGGTTCAAAGAGAAAATGGAAAGGCCTCATTTAGCTGGATGGGGGTTCAAAGAAGTGAAGAGTCCAAAGAAGAAAGAAAGGTGCTAATAGCAGCATTTTTTTGAAAATTTAATTCCTATTATACCCTAATGTAATAAGGACACACATATTAAATTTTAAAATAAAATATTATTGTTTTCTTGTGATACACTCTAATCATATATACGTATTTTTTTATCTTATTTTCCAAGTTTCAATTGTTTTTTTCTTTACCTTCTTCTTTAATCTAAAACTCCAAACCACTCCACCAAAACTCACCAATATTATCAACATCATCATTTATTATCCTTGTGAATAAAAGAAAGTTTGAATAAGATCAAACAATTGATAAAAATAATAATGAAAACTATTTTTTGAGATAATTCATCAAAGAGGAAGTAAGTATTTGCATAATGAAAACTATATTTTGATTCATCAAAGAGGAAGTAAGTATTTGCATAATGAAAACTATATTTTGAAAAAACCCATCAAAAAGGAGGTAAGTATTCACATAAATATTAAAGTACCATTCTTGATTTATTGTGTTTTTTTTACATAAAAATGAATATTCAACCTATTTAGTGTCATTGCTGTTCAAATTTGTAAATTTGAATAAATTCACTTTGTTCAGTAGTAAGCTGTCAAACAAAGGCAACATGTTTAAATTTGAAAGTCCAAACAAAATAATATTGTTTGGCATTGTAAGTCTGAATATGATAACTTTATTTTTATTTAGATATACCTTATAGAGTAATTTAGAAAAAATTATTAGGTGTACTAAGAATAATATAAAACCTTAAATAACTAAACATAGTGTACTGAGAAATTAAGAGTGCTTAATATTTTTTAAGTGTAAATAGAATCCTTCCAAACAAAAAGGCCTTCATGTGTCAGGCCCAAGTCAGATAGGCCCTGTTTGGCAAGATAATTGGAACTAAATTAGTCTATTAAATGATAAAATAGGTTAAAATGTTAATACGACAAAATATTATATTCAAATTATAATTATTTCACTTTTTATCTGACAAAATTATAAAAAAGTCAAAAGTTTATCTCAAATAAACTTTTTTTAACCAAATTAAAATAACTAAAAAATTAAAATATCACATGAAAAAAAAGTAGGAGATGATGCATTGTTAGGCCCATGAGGTCTATCTCGGGTCCGTTTCGATAATCTGAACCGTTCAATATGTAAAACTTGTTGAGTACTTTATGCTTTTAAAAAATCACGTTGATCGAATAACGGTATCCCTGTGATTGGAATATATTTTTGTTAATAATTTATTTTTAAAATCATATTTATTATTGAAAAAAAAATATTTCCGATCAAGAAATTATTAATATCTAATAAACGTAATTTTTTATAAATATAAAATATTTGATAAATTATACATATTAAATAATTTAAATTATTAAAATAAGATTTGTGATAGATTCCGTGGACCCAGAGAAGCCTCTCCAGACAAATTATTCCCAAAGGAAAGCGTAAGTGGGTGGGAACGGATTGCTTCGAGTTTGACCGAGCCGTCCAAAGAAAAAACGGATAATGACGAGAATTGTAGAAACGTGTCCATTAGGTATCTGGCGGGATGCTATAATAATAACGTGAAAAACATTTGGGACAATTGATAAAAATGGTAAAGTTTTAAAATAATTGTAAAGAGGTAAAAATATAAGATCACTTATACAATTTAATATATAAATTATTTATATTTTCGTGATATTGAAATTATTTTGTGTTGAGATTATTATTATTATTATTATTATTATTATTATTATTATTATTATTTTGCAATTCTCTCAAAAAATTTTAGTTCTTAAATTATTTATTTATTTTTTAAAATTAATAAATCTATTGATTAGGATAGGCAAAAAAATATCCTAGATTTTATATGAAGCATTAGCTGCCAGTTGTTTGTTTGTTTGTTTTTTAAGTAATTAATTAATTAACAACTTGAGTTTTAATTCAGAAAGAAAGCAGTCCAACCACGTCTCTCTATTAAAAATTAATTAAAAAATAAAAAATTATATAATAATCCTTTAATATCATATGACCATATTCCTCCACCAAACCTCATTCATTATGGCTTATTTTGAGAAGTTAGTAAAAAGTAATTTTTTGATTTTTAATCAAGTTTTTGGCTTTTTTAGATAAATAATTTAAAAAATTGGTAAAAAGTTACTTTTGACTTTTTTATTAATATTTATTTATGATGTCAAATCATATAAAATGACCAAACTATCCCCATTTATTTAAAATATTTACAACTTCACCTATGTAACATATTTTAACCCATGAGAGGTAGAAATGTAATTTCACCATTGGATAAAAACCAACTTCCCAACTAAAAAAAGAGTGCTGCTATTAGCACCTACCAAAATTCTTTGGACCCCAATCCTAAACCCTAAATTTTAATCATATTTTTTTGGACACCCCACTTATAACCAAATCTACCCATATTCATAATATTTTCACAATGAAATGCACACCCACCTAATTTTTCATCCCTCTCCTTCCCTGACTCACTCAATCTTCAGAGTTTGGAGCTTTGGTCCAGTATAGAATTCTTGGACCCCAACCCTCCATCACTCTCGTTGCCGTCTTGGCCGTCAACAGAGCATTCTGACAATTTTCATCTTCTTTGAACGCTCTCCGTATCGCCGAATTAGTAATCTCTCTCATCATCATCTTCTTCATTGCTTTTTGTATCTTCGTCATCGCTGAGATCGATTGAAGATACTCTGATTTTTACGGGATTTGCATAACCGTTCGCAAGATGAGAAAAAACAGAATTATCGTCTAAATCGCCATCAGAATTCTGAATGTAGTCCAAAACAATTTGTTCACCATTGTGTAGCCGAAAAAAATGTATTTTGTTCAGAACTGTTTTGTTGAACAATAATGATCCTATCAGCATTGTATGTCCGAACAAAATTTGTTTATCACTATGTAACTTGAATCCATTACAATTCGCAACTTAAAATAACATGAATTAAATCTATTCAAAATACATAACTTAAATCCATTCCAATTCACTCTTTTTCATTCTAAGTTAGTTTAACAAAGAAAATTACATAACTGACTATCTGCATTAATGTTCGGAATCTATGTATTGAACGAAAGGATTATGTTCAGTACTGTATTACCGAACATAATTCTAACAATCAGCAAACCAGTACCGAACAGCTCGAACGAAACAAGAACGCCCGAAAATGACCGAGAATGTTAATACAAGACAGATAAACTTACCAATGGAATGCCGATCCCACTAGAATTGTTGTCCTCATCCTCCATTGCTCTAAACAGTGAAATAAGTGATGAAGTATACGTTATACTTGAAGCAAAACTTTCAAGTTTCAAGTTCAATAGTGTTGATGATGGTGATGAAGATGATATATTCAGGATTTAAGATGATTATGAAAAATAATAGATTTAGGGTTTATGTTAGTTGGTTATGAAAAGTAATAGGTTTAGGGTTTACAAATATGGAATACGTATAGTTGGAGTTGGAGGTAGGGGTGGGGGTAGGTGTCCAATATTATAGAGTGTTAGTTCTTATTGATATGTGAGTGTTCCATTTAATAATGCATTTTAATGTAATTTTACTTAGGGTATAATTGTAATAAAAAAAATTATAAAATGGGGATCCAAAGAATTTTGACAGGTGCTAATAGCAGCATTCTAAAAAAAAAAAAGACAAAAAAACTAATTTTTGACTTTTGCTACCAACTTAAAAAAGTAGCTAAAAATCATGTTGCCAAAACACTTCTATGTTCTTATATTTTTCAATTATGGAGTGTTTTGGGAAGTTAGTAAAAAGCTGACTTTTGACTTTTTACCAAGTTTTTTGATTTTTTTGAAAGTGATTTGGGAAGTTGGTAAAAAGTTAGCTTTTTTGTTTTTTGATTTAATATTTTTTAAAAATGTCACATCACTCCAAAATGACCAAAATATCCTTACTTTTTGTTTTTTTGAATTAATTAATTAAAATGTTTTAGAGGGTAATTTGGTAAATTTGAGTATTGCTTTTTCAACTCTTCTCAAATGGTGGTTCAGCGTTTTCAACTCTTCCAGCGTTAATCAACATTGATCAAGAACGTTGCGTTTTGGGAAGGTTCCAAAACGGCACATAAATAATTAATACACCATTTTTTTCATCAAGTAGGCCTCATTTGACCATTACATGGTTTAGTCAAAAAGTCACTATAAATTATCAAATCACATTATTTATTTTTTTATATATTTTTTTTTTATAAAAAATCAAAATATTATTAAAATAATATATTTTCAAAGCACTATTTTAAAACTACCTAATAATTTTATTTTATTTTTTTGAGTACATCGGAAAGAGACTACCCAATAATGAGGTGTTGATCCAGAAGTTCGTGGCTGCAATTTTTAAACAGCCAGCCAGGGGTTGCGCCTATTTTCAAACAAAACCGCCCACCACCAGTTTAGTTAGACATCCAGTCCAGATTGCAGAGAGAGAAAATAGAAGATCTAGAGAGAGAGACAGAGAGAGAGAGAGAGAATGAGTGCGTCACGCAGCAGCCTCAAGCATCAACATCAGCCGCCGCAGACGGTGGAGCTACCACCCTTCCTCCACCACCACAACCACCATCCCAGGTATGTCCCTCTTCCCCACCATCCACCTCCTCCTCCACCAAACCCCTCCGATTTCTACCACCACCACCACCACCACCACCACCACCTCCCTCCTCCTCCTCCGCCGCCACCACCACCACCACCTATTCCAACCTCACCACACTCATACCGCCCCCTACCTCCTCCCCCGCCTTACAATCCCCTCCACTCCCAATTCACTTACCCCAAACTCCGCCCTATTGACGACGACCTTACAATTTTCTCCCCCCGATCTCCCCCTAGGGTTTTCGATCGATCCCCATTCGTTCACGATCGCCCCCGTCTTCGCATCCCCGAATTCGACAATTCCTGGCCCGATCCACCTAGGGTTCCTCCCGAAAATCGCCTCCACCACCACCGGCCCTTTGACAGTCGAATCCCTGTGTCGCCCTTTCCAACTTCTGATACCCATAGGAATGATCTACAACGTAGTTTTAGGTTTAGAGAGGATTTCATTGATGGGTTTACTCCCAATCGTACTGAAGAATTTTCATGGGCTCCAAACCATAGTCCAAGCACTGATCTTGATAGGAATTATCGTCACAATCGCAATCATCATTATGTATCTAACTCTAGCGGATCTTCTAGAAGTTTTGCATTTGTTGATTCTCATGTTGTTTCTAACTCCAATCCCTCCATAGATTTTGGGTCTAATTTGGGAAATTACGAGTCCCGTTATGGTTCTTCGATATCATCAGATAGTGATAGGTTTCTGAGTAATAAGGATGAATATAGGAGATGGGATCATGCTAGGGAGTTGCCTGATGCTCCAGTGTTGTCAGAAAACAATGAATTTGATAATAGTGATGGTCTTCGAGTTGTTTCCTCCAGACGAGTGCCTCATATTTATGATTCTGGTAAATTTAATTATAGGGCCAGTAGAGAAGGTAACCAAGAATTTCTTCACAGTCCCAGGAAGAAAATAATACAGAAGAAGAGTGCTTTACTTAGGATTCAATATGTTAAATCTCATAATAGGAATAGAAATGATGAACAGCGTTTTTCTTCAACTCGTTATGATGACTCAGACTCTACTACCTTCAGAAGTAGAGGTCCTTTTGTTTATTCCGATAACAGGATCGAGGAAGATAGAGAGGGTAGCCCAGTGGAGCTTGATGTTTCTTTTAAATCTAATGCTTTAGTAGCCAAGGCTATTGTGGCCTCTTCAAGTCATGGAGTTGAATCTGATAGGAATTTCACACCAAGAAATAGGAAGATTAGGAAACTCAAAACACCAGAGATAGACCTTTTAAATTCACCACTAACCAAACTCAGTGATGGTCCTGTGGAATTGAACAGCCCCACGTATGCTTTGGATTGTCCAACTATTTCTTACAGGGACTCAAAACAGTTGGGGGAGAATGTTATGGATTCTGGTGGTGGAGCTGCGTGTGCTATTGGTACACAACCTTGTTCCAGCGGAGCCATTGATACATCTGGAAATAGTACACTGAAAGAATCGGTTTCAGAAAAAGGTGGTAATTCTGTTGGCTCGGATGAAACATCTTCACTCAGGACTAGTAGGAAGAAGAAAGTCGTAAGCCCTCTTTCTCATGTGTCAAGGTCACAGGCAACGGAGAAAAATGTTGAGCCTGTCAAAGCAGATAAATCCGAAAGCAGTCTGCCCGCAGCCTCACATCCTGGTGAGGATGATATGCATTCAGAAGAGAAAACTGTCTCTGCTGGCATGGTTCTGGTACGCAATGTTGATTTGCAGTCTTCTCCAAATGAAGTAACTGCATTGCTTGATCATAATAAAGTAGATGAATCTAAAGTTTCAGAGAAAGACGGAACTGACATTAATTCTGGTGGATCACATGTATGTAATACTAAGAGAAAGAGAAATAGCTCTACCCATCTTTTGGGCTCATCAAGTCCTCTGAAAACAACCAAAGTTGATGAGGGTACTGAACTTGCAGATAGATCAATTGATTTGCATATGATTTTGAATTCTGACAAGAGTCCTGTTGAATTGCAGAATGGAAGTACTTTTACTGGGATTGGTCAGGTGGGTGACATTAGCCAGCAATCTTGTCGGAATGAACCTCTTGCATTGCTTCAGAATGGTCTTGTAAAAGGATATTTAGAGGCTAAGTTGTCGGTAGGAGGCAATGCTAATACCAATTTGTCAAGTCCAGAGGAAATCAAAATTCATGAGGATCACGTAAATTTATATAGCACTTTTTATGATGTCCAAAATGCTTCAAGTTCTGGCAATGAGCTTGTTAGAGGGAAACATAAAATTACTGTTTCTGACATTGATGCTGGTTCTAAGTTTAATGAGGCTACTGGATTGCCAGAAGGTGTTGCAGTAGATGCTGGTTCTGAGGCTACTTTATTGCCAGAAAGTGTTGAAGTAGAAGGAATTCCAAGTCCCTTGGTTGAAGGTAATGCTATCGTGGGTTTGTCAAAAGCAGAGGGAACCAATAACTGTGAAGGTGTATTTGATCCATATTGCTTCAATCATTATGCAACTAGCACCTCGGGTTCTGACAATTTTCCAAGTAAATCTCAATGGAAAATTCCTGTTTCTGAGATTTGTTCTCTTGATGATAGTAGCAAGGAGTCATGTCCAGAAGGTACAACTGTATTGCCTGAGAATGCTCCCACAGAAGGACTTACAAAAGCCAGGATGTCAGTGGGAGGCAACCTGCATGTTGGTTTTGGTAAGGGGGGTGCACCTAATAAGAGGAAAGATATGGATATTCAGTTGGATTTTTCAAGTCCAAGCACTAGTGACATGCCTGTGAACATGGTTAACATTGTATATCCTATAGATACAAGCTTTAGTTGTTCTGACAAGGACCTTAATTTTGCACAAGAGAAAGTTGTGGTTTCTGGTGCTGATAACTTTGATGTTGGCTCACAACCTTGTACAGACAAGGATAGCATTGTGCATGGTACTTCTCGCAAGTATATAAAGAAGAGGAAAGTATGTGTGCCAGTTTCACCTTCTCCAGTGCTGCCTCAGACCCAGGAGGAGCCTGTGAGTGGTGGTACCTTTATGTTCAATGTGGAACTGCCTTCAAATACAGATGGGGATTTGATGCTATCAGAAAATAGAATTGTGGAATCTAACATTGATACTGTGCATTCTGCTAGATTTCCAGCTTGTTCAGAGTCTACGAGTGTGTTGATTGGAAATACAGAGGCACGACCCTCATTTGATGCTACAAGTTTTGTGGGAGAGGGATTTACTGATAATGTTTCAAAACTTAAGCAGGAGTCTTGTTGCCCATCAGGACTGGGAGTTGAGCAGAAAGAAAAAGATGATTTGGTTATGATCACAATGAACCATCAAATTGACATTCTTGATATGGAAAGAGGAGGCAGAGGGGAAAAAGAAGTTGTTGCTAAGGATGTTGAGGAGCCTGGAATGCTTCACATAGACACTGTTCAGCAGAGAGATCCTTCAGAAACTCAGGCTTCAGACACAGCTCAGAGGCAACCTGTTACTGATATGGAATGGGAGAGTTATCTGCTGGTGAAGGATGGTTTACCTTCTGTCTCAAACACTCTGCCTTTATATGCAGATGGCAAGGGCATCTCTACTACCAACTTGCTGGATGAAATGGTGGAGTTTGCGCCTGATAAACTATCCAATATGGACTCTCCAGAAGCACAGTCTATTGTCACAGGATCACAGATGTTCAATGCAAAAATATCACTTGGTCAAATACCAATTGAAAAGAGTTGTGAGGATGTTGGAGAACAAGATGAGAAACATGTGTTTGAAGGTCTTTCTTCGTCATATTCCTTAAACACATCTTTGCAGACAATTAACAAGAAGTCAGGTCATGCAGTGGGTAATGTTCATTCAGTTAATGCCAAGTTCCAAACCCAGGAAGCCAGAAAAACAACTCATGGTTTGAATTCTACGAGTGGGGCAATTAACATGAGAAACAACCAGCTGACTTCAGCAGTCCCTAGGGTTTTTCCAGGTTATTCATCTTCAAAGAAAACAGCCCCATCAAGCCACATAACAAAACCCCGAACCTGGCATCGAACTGGCAATCTCTCTGCTTCATCTCATCTGGCAAAGAATTCCTATCTGAACTCTGTTCCTCCACAAGGGCAGTCATCTAGAAAAATTGGAAAGGATCAGAATGCTTACATTCGTAAAGGCAACAGTATCGTAAGAAAACCTTCTTCAGTTGCTGCAGCTCCTAAATTCTCCTATGCTTTGAGTTCATCCATCTATCGGTTGAATCCTTCAAAGATAGATGACATGAAGAACAGGACGGGAGTTAAGAGCAGTGTCGACGCCAGAAACACACCTAGTAGCTTGCAAACAGGGCTGAATGCTGCTCTTGAAAGGCCCAAAACACCACCATTACCCTGCAGCACCAAATTATCTCATTGTACGACCTTCTCTTCAGGAAATGGAGCACCTTCATCATTGGCAGATCTTCCATCTTATGGTTGCACTAACACTGAGTCAGACCCTCTAAAGCTGAAAGAAATTACAGATGTGTCAAAGCCTTCTGAGGATGCTCCAAATTCTTCTGGAACTCATGAAAATCAAACTGGTCAAATCAACAATTTTGAAAGCCAGAGTGTACAAGATGATGGAAATTCGGAATCTATGAAAGCAAGAAAGATGGTATATGTGAAGAAAAAATCAAATCAGTTGGTTGCAGCTTCCAGTTCTAGTGATCTATCTGTTCTGAACGTTGACAAGACTGAAGCCCTACCCTCCGATGGTTATTACAAAAGTAGAAAAAATCAACTCATCAGGAAATCATTGGAAATCACTCAAAATTTTGCCATGCCCGATGTTTCTTTAAACTCAGAGTGGAAAAAGGCTCCTCGGGTTATTGCAAGCAGTTCTAGTAGGAGGAGATCTGGTAAAGGTGCGTTTTCAAAACTCATTCATCAAGTGTTTTTTAGTTTTGTTTTCAAAAGGATAGATGCTTACTGATTTATAAGGCTATCTGATACTTTGTGAAAAAAGTAAATTATAAACGCATTATAGAAAATAGAAATGATTTTTTTAACATCTTGTTTTCAATTTAAATCTTTAACATGAAATGCTGCTTTTTGCCTCAAAGAAGTTGGCTACAGGTCCCAAGTCTTGTTTGTTTTCAGTATGTAACTCTGGATCTTTTGTCTGCTGTTGATTTGATATATGTTGAAGCTTTCTTATCTCTATTCTCCTTTTGCTATCATTGCTGGTCACGTTCTTTTTATCTGCCGAGCAAAAGAATGACTTCCTTATTGCATTTCATACTCATATGAGGGAGAAGATAGAGTTTTCAGTCATCACTCTCCAGGGATTTGTTCTACCAAAAAAAAAAAAAAAAAAAAAAAGGCCTCTGGAAAACAGAGAGATTTTGTTTATGGTAATTGAAGAAAGTAATATGAGGATTATTGTATAATTAACTTTTGAATGGGTTGGTTTGTTTAATCATTATGAATGTGTTATTTGGTCTAATCACAAACTGGATATCTTAACGTCATGTTAATTGCTGTTTTAGTTTTTAGTTTTTAAGGTATTTTGTGAAAAAGAGGCTATCAAGATGTGTATTAGGGTCTGTGGTTCAGTGTCAATATTAATGAATTGTGCCTTTGATCATCCACTGAGCAAAATTATCTTGTACTGAAATATATCTCTTCTTTTTTCACACGTCACTGTGATTCCATTTCCTGCTTTTCAAATTCTTCTATCTTCACTTCTCTTCTTCTCCTCTGGTATTTGTGATTAATCTTTGGGTCTGAAAGTAAGCACATATTTGCTGGTCTGTTTTGTATCTTTCAATTTTGTAAAAAATTTCTTGGATAGCCTGCTGCTGCTGATGAGGTCACATAGTTTCTTATTGTTTTGGTAGATAGTTTCTTATTGTTTTGGTGGATTTCTGCCGATTATGATTCTTTTATTATTTGTGTAATTGTACCTAATATTATCATTATTTGGAGCATATTTTTATTCCAATGCCTGTGCTTTCTTGCGAATTAACTGTGTCAGATTTAGGCTTCTTGTCCTCCATATCGTTCTTTTCAACTAAAAGGAATATATTTATGCTGTAAATAATTGTTCAGTTCCATTGGACACAATCAATAGGTAGGCAAGACTTAGGACAGTTAACATTTACAGGTTTGGCAAAGTCATATAAACCTTCAAAATTCTCTCTGGTGTGGACACTACGTGATGCACAGTCATTGAAGAAAGAGAATGCATCACTACGCCAGATGTTGCCGCACCTATTTCCATGGAAAAGAGCTACACACTGGAGAAGTTTAATGCATAGTTCAGCATCTATTTCCAATAATAGTTCCTTATCTACAATCAGGTACCTTGGCATTTAGTGCTGTTCTCTCTGTTTTTGCTGCTGGTTCCATGCTTTTATGTTATTTCTACATGTAAGACCTAAGAAAATAATGGATGATTATGTATCTTCAGTCGGGAATTGCTGCTGTCGAGAAAAAGGGAGACTGTTTACACAAGGTCTACCCGGGGATTTTCTCTTCGAATATCCAAGGTTTTGAGTGTTGGTGGGTCTAGTTTGAAGTGGTCAAAATCCATTGAAAAGAACTCAAAAAGAGCAAATGAGGTTAGTGTGGCAGTATTATTCTGGAAAACACCTTTTACTTGATTAAAATTTGAACTAATTTGGTTCACAACTGAGAAGAAATTGATTTTAATTTGCTTAATTAATCTTGACTCTGCTTTTTCATAGGAAGCTACACTAGCTGTTGCTGCAGTAGCGAAGAAGAAGAGAGAACAGAATGGTGCTGGTGCTGTTACTACTGCTGGGACAAAGAATAGAAATCATTCTTCCCGTAAGTCAGTTCATAGTATAGAGCTGCGCCCAGGTAGGCCAATCAACTGTCCTGGTGTGGCAGATACATTTTTTTGAGTATTACTGAATTTGATTGTTTTGATAAAATGATTGTTATATGCATCATCTATATATGTCAGTGGTTTTGAGAAAGATGCTCCAATGACATTATTGAAGCTGAATTTTTTTTATTCATTTATAAAACGAGTACTATCAAAATAAAATTGTAATGATAAATCAATACTATATGCGTCTGATTGCACCTTCTGTATGGTGGTGTAAATATCTTTTTGAAAAGAATGCTCTGGTGATTATAATAGTACTATAACTTTCTAAACTATCTAGCTATGTTGCAGGAGAGCGTATATTCCGTGTTGGTTCTTTTCGATACAAAATGGATCCGACGAGGCGGACACTTCAGAGGCTTTCAGGTACCCTCATCATTCATTTCTTTGTGTTTGAGATGTGCATTATAATTTTATCCTTTCTAATCCATCCTTGCTTAGTCAAAAAAAAAGAAGTCCATCCCTGTTATGCTGTGTCTCTGAGGTAGGCGCTGACAGAGCTTGAATATCTGTCATTTCAGATTTTAGATGCCAGTAGCTACAAAACTCCCCAATACTAATGATTTGTTTTAGAATAGATTCTGCATATTTCTGTTGCTTTCATCTTATGTACTCATTTTACCAGTAGTTAGATTGTTAAATGTAACTACAAACAGAGTTGTAGAAAGTGGACATCAATGCAACATGTGGTAGGGGAAGGATCTCAAAGCAATTAGTTTCTGTACTGCCCCTCGTTCCTTGCTTAATTTCTGTTACCTTTTCATCTAATAGAAGTAGGAACACAAATGTAGTAACCGTTTTGCAACAATGAATTTATTGATTCCAGGAATTCGTTTATTGTCATCGCAGTGCAGTATTAAGTGGCTTACTGTGGAGAGAATCATCTTTTCAAAGGTTTACAATTATAGCTTCGATGAACTTGATCAACTTAAGTTGGCATTCTACCTCTTTCTCTTTCAGGAGGCTGGTTTGTGAAATTCAGTATTCTGAAGAGCTGCAACTGGTGTTATGATTCATAAAATGCTATTTTCCAAACCCATTTTTCCTTTTGTGCTATTTCCCTTTTGCTTTCCTCCCCCCCACCGGAAGACTTGCCTAGAAGTTTGATGTGAATTAGTTTCTATATATTGCTTTTAATTTGAAGTCATAAGGAGTCTGCTAGTTATATCCTGGGAAAATGGTTCCATAACTACTTTTCGGAAATAGCCTATTATGTTTCGATGTCAACTTTTTATGTTTTTACAAAAACGATATTTATGGCGCAACAGGGATGCTTAAGCTTGAAAGTCTCTATGTCTTCCCCTGGGCTTGCTCGATATCTTTAAGGCAGCTTCTGATTTAATTTATTATAAGCTGAAAAATAATAAGAAAATAGAGAACGGAAATAACGTGGAGAGGTGAATGATGTATACCTTGAAATTGGTCCTTTAACTAAGTAAATTCCTTTGATCCACAATTTCTCTAACATAGTTGTTGATCTCAGCATACACTTGTTTATTATTTATGAATGATGTTATTTGGATGTTTCTTTTCTATCTAGAATTTTGCCTTATAAATTCCTCTTCATGCTCTGTGTAGATGAGGAATTATCAGACTCAGTCGCTCTTCAATCTGGGAAGGATTTAGAGAAATCTTCTGTTCCAAAGAGATTACTGATTGGCAATGATGAGTATGTTGAATTATATTGATGATCTACTTTGAATCCTTCTATAATAATCCTGAAGATTGTTCATTGACAATGATGATCAAGGAAAAAAAAAAAAACACTAAAAAGAACTAGAGAACCTTAAACTGTTGCTTTTATTGTCTACAACATGGAATTTGGTTTCATATAAATGTATTCCACTGCTGGCAGGTATGTTCGAATTGGCAATGGTAACCAACTGATTCGAGATCCGAAAAAACGAACAAGAATTTTGGCAAGTGAGAAAGTTAGATGGAGTTTGCATACTGCCAGACTGCGGTTGGCTAGAAAGAGCAAGTACTGTCAGTTTTTCACAAGGTTTGGGAAATGCAACAAGGATGATGGAAAATGTCCTTATATTCATGATCCCTCTAAAATTGCGGTTTGCACAAAATTTTTAAAGGGTTCATGTTCTGATCCCAACTGCAAATTGACCCATAAGGTGTATCACTTAACTGATAGACACAATTTGATATGTTTGATTCAGTATCTTTTATCTTATCAGTTTTCATTTTATCTTGATTGCTTTTTCACATGCAGGTCATTCCTGAAAGAATGCAGGATTGTTCTTATTTTCTTCAAGGTGTGTTTGGTGGTTTATTATGTTTTGTACAATTTCGCACAAACACAAAATTCTGACTCATTTTCTGGCAGGATTATGTACCAATGAGAGTTGCCCTTATAGACATGTAAATGTGAAGGCAAATGCCTCTATTTGTGAAGGTTTTCTGAGGGGCTATTGTGCCGATGGAAATGAGGTATTTCTAGAATTTGGTCGTTATATTTCACTCAAAATTATTTTCTTTCATGGGAAAAGAAACTAGAAAATTTTAAATCAAGCTGTGGGGACAAAATTAACTATTGTTTGCACTTCATTTAGTTGTACCTGGTTACTATTCTAAAAAACTACTATTAGGTTGGTTTTAGCTGTCATTTTTAACTGTTTTGTGTCCATTTAACTAACAGAAGCTGGCATGGTGCTAAGTTTAGGACTGTGATTTACTTCATTTCTTTGGGTTGGTCTAAATTATGGGCTGATTCAATTCATAGCCCTTCCCTGCTAATGGTGTTTGATCACTGTAAATATTATACTGTTTTTTAGATGAGTACAAAGTTGTTGACCCCCCATCACATGCACACAACCCACTTAGCTTGAAACAAGTAAACGGATCACAATCTCTCAACTTGCAGTGTCGAAAGAAGCACAGCTACGTCTGCCCCATTTTCGAAGCAACAGGAATTTGTACTCAAGGTTCCAAATGCAAGCTTCACCATCCCAAAAACCGGAACAAGGGAAAGAAAAGGAAACCATCTTCTGGAGAACAGAAAAATGCTCGAGGTCGTTACTTTGGTTCCAGGAATAGGAATATTGATGTTTCTTCTGAGTACAGAACAGCGGTGTCAGAAAAGCACTCTGCAGAGGATGATGACAACGTTTTCTATCAAGAAGGAAGATTTTCTGATTATATCGATCTAGGTTTATGTGATGAAGAGGTTGGAGAAATTAATGATCCATCTAGTGATCAAACGACCATGTTTGAAGGTGAGCTGACAGATATACTGTTAGATGTTGATGAGCTGATTAAGCCCACTTATGTAGTGAATAGGAGAATGATGACAGAATCATTGAAGACTGCTGGCAATGTTTCCGTGGAATCTAGTAGTAGATAAGGCGTTGGAGTACTAGGTATAATCTTCTTTTTTCTGCAGGTGCAGATCAATTTTGATGTCTTATTGATAGTGTACGCTACTGTTGTAGGAATGCTCAGATGATTTTAGGCGGGAAAAGAGTAAGAAAGAAAGAAAAAAGGAAAAAAAAAAAGAGAAGAGAAACAGTTTGTATAGTTTGAAGAAATTGAGCAATGAAAATTTGATTTTCCCATCAGTTGTATTATTTTATTGTAGAGTATGCTTTTCCATACCAATCCTTTGATTCACCCGGATGCGGCAACTATCTAGGTTGAAAAGAATTTATCATTATATATTATTGTTATCGTTGTTGAAATGAAGTTATTGAACTAGATCTGTGAAAATAAATTCTCCTCTTGGATTGCCATTGTCATCCGTCTTTCTGATACAATTCTCTGAAAATAACTGGTCTTTCTGTAATTTTATGCAATTTTGATACAATTTTGTTGACACCATGTTCATGAATATTGATCTAGTGAGTGGGTCAACAAAGAAGTGGAGTTGTGGTAAATTACAATCTTATCTTTCTGTAATTATTAATTAATGCGGGACACATGTCAACAAATAAGAAGAATGAGCAGCAGGTGGCCTTTGTAATCTCTAATAATACTGAGACAATTTCCTCAAAATTACCAAAAAGTAAAAATACAATAGTCATATCACTTATGGTGTGTTTGATTGGGGGATTTGAGGAGGGATTTAGAAGGTGTGTGAAACTATATGAAATGTAAGTATATTTTATTCATATTTCACCTAACTTTTCCTTTTCCCTTTCCAAATTCTTCCTCAAATCTTCCAACCAAACACAACATTAAACACAACATTAATGAACACATTTTGGAGATAGTGGGACACTTACATGTTAATGTATGAACTTACATGTTAATGTATGAATTTGGAAGTAGGACTTCAAATAGTAATAATGGGTTAACAAGGAAACTAAAACACACTAATTCATTCATTTCTAATCTTTTTGTTTATTAAACTCTTATATCAATTTTGATTCCCAGAATTAGTAAGTAAAAAAAAAAAAGACGAAAGGACAAAAGAAAAAGCCTTCAACAGTGTATCAAATGTACCAGGCAAGCAATTTTCTTTCTTCTCAACCACACATCCATACACACTCTGACTCCCCCCTCTGATAAGAATAACAAATCTTATCCACATAAAAAAAAGAGTCTCTAAAATCCATTCCCTTCCATTCCATAAGACAGACTACAAGCAAATCTTCATACCCACAAAACCCAACAGCAATCTAGATTGAACCATGGCTGCAACTTCCTCTTATATGGCTCTAACAAAGTTCTCCATGTTAGGCTGGTCAGGTGGGACCAAAATGAACCTCAAAAAGAGAACCATGTTCTCAATCTCAGCTCAACAACAACAAGAAACAGAAATTCAAGAACCAAAGGAAGCAAAAGTAGAAAAAGAAGAACAAGAAGCGAAGCAACAAGAAACAACATCATATTACAAGGAACCAAGGCCAGTTGAGCCACAGTTGAATGTGAAGAGCAAGAACTTGAGCAGAGAGTACGGAGGACAGTGGCTGAGCAGTGCCACGCGCCACGTCAGGATCTACGCCGCCTATATCGATCCTGAGACCTATGCATTTGATCAGACTCAGATGGATAAACTCACCCTTATCCTTGATCCAACCAATGAGTTTGAGTGGACTCCTGAAACTTGCAACATGGTCTATGGTTACTTCCAAGAGCTTGTTGATCACTATGAGGTAATTTTTTTTTTCTTTTTTTTCATGTTTTTAATCTTAAGAACACAATATTCTAGAGGTGGTGTTGATTTTCATGGTTTTGAAACAAAGTGATAAAAGCGAATAATTAGTAAACAGAAGCCAAAAAGGTTCTTATCACAACTTCTAGTAATGAAGTAACTATCTACCAAGGGAAAAACTGGAACGAACTCAAAAATTTCTTTCCAGTGTTTGGAACTTGGATTTAGTAGGGGAAAAGAGAAAGGAAAAGAAAAAGTAGGAAAATTAATTTTCTTTTTGTTTTTCCTCTTTCTTAAATAATGTTTTCAGAAAATATAATGATAGAGTAAATCATGGAACAGAGAAGGAGAAATGACATTTAAAGCTAAAATTTCTAACAATCTTTTATACTCTCTCTCCCTCCCTCCCTCCCTGTCTCTCTCTCTGTCTCTCTCTCTCTCTCTTCATTAACCTCACCTAGTAACAAAATTTCCAACATATTGAAAATCTCCTGAATTTATCCAGCTATTTTCATAGCAAAATTTTTTTTTTTTTTATAAAATTTCTTGTTTATATAGAACATTTTTTTTATAAAAAATTTTCCAACATAAGTTTATTTTATTAATCAAAAAATTTGAGGTTCTTAAAACTGTACGTATGTTTTCTCAAATAACTCCCTAGTCAAGAAATATTTCAATGTCGAATAATTTTTGAATCTCAATTCTCAAACACATGAACCAAACAAAGTTTGGTGGTTCACTGAAATCATATATTTGATTCTCAATATGATTGTGAACTCAAATCAATCCCTCAAAATAGGCTGTGAAGGTCCTGAAACTCGGTAGGTAAAAAAAAGGTACTGTTTAATTCAGTAAAGCTACGACTAAGAACTCATACACAAAATATCAAGAAAAGCAATGTATGATACTACATTGTAAGTCACACCCACTGTACAGGATTTGAATATATAGAACCATACATTTTTTATTTATTTATTTTTGATATTTCTCGGCTCTTGGTTCTTAGCATTACTGTTATTTCCAAGATGTATGAGAAGGTAGGAACAGATCTTGCAACTGGAATTCTAGCACCAACCACTTTCATACCTTTGTATGAATTATATGTAACCGACATACAATGGCAGTAATTTAGGGCAATAGAAACCGTGGCAGGGATCCTTTGTCCAGATCTCCCGTCCTCGTCACAAGGACCCTCTCCACCACACAATCAAGCTAGATAGACACAAGGTGGCTTGGAACAGAGAGGATAGGGAGGAGGGCCAAGTAACAAGCAACCAGGATCCCTGTTGCATCCATATAGCACCACCTATTGTTGTTGCCTGAGATTAAAATGATATCTCCGGTACAATTTTCATGGTGTCCTTCAGACATTTTGGCAAATAAGTCTAATGCATATGAACTTCAAAAAGACATTATGGCACGATAGCACAGTTCACAAAAGCAGGCAAGGAGGGCACTGTTGCGCCATTGCAAAATATTCATTTGCTTTTACTAAAAAACAGAAAATTTTCAACTTCCTGTCCTTTGCAATGCTTAATTTCACAGTTGTTGAGACACTTAAACATTGTCTGTTGAATCAGGGAGCCCCATTGACAGAATACACACTCCGGTTGATTGGTTCTGATATAGAGCACTACATAAGGAAGCTGCTATATGATGGGGATATCAAATACAACATGAATGCAAGAGTCTTGAACTTCAGCATGGGAAAACCAAGAATTGGGTTTACTTACAAGGATGACCAAATCCAAGATGTAAAGCAGTAAGTTCTGAACCAAAAATAAAACATTTTGATATTCTTAAAAAAAGAAAAAGAAAAAAAGAAGTCTTAAAAAAAAAGTCAAGTTGTCCCATCTATTATATATATATATATATATATATAGATAGATAGATAAAAAGAACTTTAGTCGAAGCAGTACTTCACTATGACACCAGAAGAAATTGTCAGACAACCTTCTCTAATATATCAGACTTCAGAGCATAGGCAGAATCTTCTAGCGATTTCTTGGCAACACTTCCAAGTATGAGGGGTCTAACCATGGACGGAATGCATCTTCATAAGCCAAATTCTGGCACAATACAAACCAATAAAATAATCAGAAAATGCTACTGCTGAATGGAAGAAAGCAACAAACCATCAAAATTTATGTACTTTCATGCTTATATATGCTACTATAAATTATAATGGTCATGCGTCAACATGCAAATTCAAAATCATGAAATACCCAAGCAGCCCCATCCTAAATTCTTTTAATGCGAAACATCAAGCCCATTGTTTATGGATGCAACACCTTTCTGTTCAATAAATTTAGTCATAAACTTCGTAATTTCCACATTATGCTGTCTGAAGAATGCTGACAAGCTAGAAACATACATGAGCCAAAAATAATATGAGAGCGTGAACACACACACATACATAAACAGAGGGGGAGGGGTGGAAATGAATTTGAGCTGTTATTTAGTTCATGGAACTGTTGTTATTGGTTTCACTTTCCCAGTTAAGACACTATGAGTGCTAACATCTGAACTTTATCAATGCATTACTTTCGAATTCTATCCTCCAACGGTTTACAAATCATTATTTTAGACAATTTCACCAAGTCAGCTCATGCATGGGACAACCTTTGTACCCGATTATTTTTGAATTCTATTCTCACTTTTTCTTTTTTTCGTTTCTTTCATTGCACTTCAACTCTGTTACATTTCTAGTGGAGTGGAGAAGGATTTCAAATTCACAATTGAAGCAGATAAGTCACATGGGGCACATGAACACCCTTTGTTCTTATTTTCATTTCCCTCGTCAAACAACACCTCACAGAACCACACAAATCCTTTTCTTCAAATTTGTAAAGCAAGATCTAAAAAATCAAAAGAGTGACTCAGTGCATGAGACTCTTGCTAAAGCAGAATTTGGGGAGGGCAACATCTACTTGGTCTTTTACCGCCATTTCTGCTAGACTATTTCCACGACTTGAACCCACACCAAGGATGCTAAATTACTGTCAGGCCAATCCGCCCTTTTTAAAAAAAACTCGTAATAAAAATAAAGTATACTCTTGCCATGGTCACAAACTAGTAATGTCTCACCATGAGAAAAATCTCTACTATCAATTTCTTAAGTAATTTTTTCCTTTTCTTTCTTTTGTCTTCTTTCAGGTTTAAAAAGTTTCAGTGCACCAGTTTTAACTGTTCACAAATTGACATGCTCACATGTCAATTAAAAATTCATTTTTTCTCTTTTTTCCTTAGGGGTAAGGAATAGGAGATGCGAAAGATTTAAGTCCAATGAGCATTAACAGAGAGATCAGGGAAGGTCGTGGACAAAGCGGTGGAGGCCTCTGGCTCAATTGTTCAGTTGGAGGGAGAAAATCTTCAGCAACGTCATTGCCAATAAATGCATGGAATCCCAATTTAGGAAAGGAGCTTCACTTTACTCAGTAAATTGGCATGTGAAGAAGGCTCATGGCCTTGCAAATTAGGAATTCATCGTATATTTCCTCAAAGGATGGTCCCTAGAGACAAATGGGGGAGTTGAGTTACATTGTTTCAGTGTGATCATTGAAGCTTCTAGTGGATTGGTTCAGAACGCAATTGACAATAAATCAATGATTGACAATAAATCGGTAGATAATAAAGCAATTGACAATAAATCAATGATTTTTTGAGGTGTATATTGTGATTTACTTGAGATTTTTGAAAACTTAGTTAACATACTTGAGAGTTAAGCCAGCATCTAGTTCAAAATAAAAATAGTAGAGTGAATAACTCTGGGAGAGGATGTGGATGACGGGCTGTAAAATTAATGTGGCCCTAGGTTTACAAACATGAACTAATATAATACAAATGGAGAACTTCATGAGTTCAGAGCTAAAATGCCCAAAAATTAAGCGAAGAAATTCACCAAATGATCTCACAAACTAAGTTGACATATCAGCACAAAAAATTGAAAAGAATATTTAGGAGCCAAACAATCTCAAAAGCACCTAACTAACCTGGTTCAAGATTTGCAACACAAATTAAATACCCAAGGATAAAGTTTTTGGTGAAACCCTATAAAACAGTAAACAATAGGAACTAAGTGTTGCACGTGACAAGGAGACTAATATGGAAACTTTAAGTATAATGTAGGCAATGATAGAAGAGTGATGAAAGGAACAACCTCACCATGAATTGTAGCAAATGCACAGAATCAGAAGGCCTAATACCGTGATAAAATTATCTAAAGCATGGAACTTTTTTTATGATACTACCCTTAAATAAATCAAAAAATATATCACTCCAACAGTAGTCAAGGCACGAGCAGATTATCCTTGTTAAGATTACAAGACTATTTGAGATTTAAAAACAGAAAGAAACCCACACTAAAATTTTTTTTTTAATGGTAAATTTAGTCATCAAGAGAGAAAGAGGAAGAGAGCAAAAGTGGAGAAACCTTCAACCCACCAAATGGGTCAACATTAGTAAGAATCCTGTGACTGGGAAGAGAGGGAGGCGGAGAGAGTGGCTTGGCTTTAAGTTTTAAATGGATAAACAATACACTATGGTCATTAACTGTAGGTATCTTGCATGAGCATCATTGAATTCTACAATAACAAAGCTTGACATGGAGCAAAAATGTGTGTTGCCATCTAGATATTGAATCACTAATTATTAGGATTTTTTTTATTGAACTAGATCATCGTCTTATCAGATAAAATCATAGTTTTACTAGATCAGTCGAACTCCAATCTATTAAAAAGACTAATAACACGACAAAACCTCTTAGCATGAATCATCATTTGATACATATAAGGGGGACTTATGTATAGATTTTAATAGGTGAACTTATTGTTCAATAGGTTTTGTGAGAATTAATGGCATTAGTTATCAAACACTACTAAAAAACGTTACTAATTGTTAATTTTCAGCGATAGATTGGAAATTTTGTCACAAAAAATGTAACTAATTATAAGTTTTAGCGACGGTTTAAAAAAAGATGGCTACTATTAGCACCTAACTAATTTCTTTGGACTCTCATTTCTTTGAATCCACATCCTAAACTCTAAATTTTAATAAGATTTATTTGAACACTCCACTTAATACCAATTTTATCAATATTCATAATATCATCACACCCAAGTGCACACCCACCTAATCTTGCACACCCTCTCTTCTCCTTCTCTCAACAAACGATGAACGATTGAGAGACGATTGAGAACAACAAATAATTGAGAGACGAATCGACTTTCCCTCTCTTCTTCTTCTCTCATAAACGATGGTCTATTTCTCCTTGTCACCGTGAATAATGGTATCTCAGTCGGAAATCTCGTCAAAAATCTCTTTGACTTCTCTCAAGTAACCTCAACTTCCCATCACACACACACACACACACACACACACACACACACACATATATATATTTGTTTATTTCGGGGTAAAACCCTCAATACAAGGGGGTTTTAGAGGAAAAACCTCAAAAAAAAAAAAAAAATAGAAATAGGGAAAAAATCCTACAAAATGGAACCATTCAAAATTCCAATGCTGAACAAAATGTTTCTATTCAGCACTGTATTATTGAATTAAATGTTTCTGTTCCGCACTATTTATTGAACAGAACCTTACCAGTCGACAAATCAGTACCGAACCGAAAACGATTCAGAATCGTAAATGCAAGATAGATGAACTTACCAATGCAACGCCAACCTCATCAGAGTTGTTGTCATCGTCCTCCATTGCTCTATAAGTATCAACGAATGGTGAAAACGACCACAAATATAGAAACTTGGGGTCTATAATAGGTTTGTTTACAACGTTAACTGATTTGGAACACCAAACACATTTGAAACCATCAAATAAAATGTTAATTGATTAGGTGGTTTTAAATATTTTTCATAGAAGATGAATAAGTGTGTTTAGGATGGTGATGAAGAAGAATCCGGTTAGGGTTTAGGCTGGTAAGGAATATATATAGATGGGGATGGAGGTGAATGTACAATATTGCAGAGTGTCATTCTAATTATTTTCATTTGGTGGATGGTTGTTCCTTTAAAAATTGTCCTTTAATTTAATTTTACTTCAGGGTATAATTGTAATAAAAAAAAAAAAAAAGAATGAGAATTTGGAGGTCCAAAGAAATTAGCATCACTCTAAAAAAATGGTCAAAAAATAACTAATTTTTAACTTTCAGCAGTAGTTTGAAAAATTCGTCATAGAAAAATATCACTAATTGTAAGTTTTAGCAACAATTTATAAAAATCATGATCAAAAAAAAAAAAAATCACCAATTTTTAATGATATATGCAAAGAATTGTCACAAAAAATTATTTTTAGCAACAATTTTACCAGGACTTATTTTTCAATAGAACTTAATGGGAATTAAATCTAACTATTAAGATCTATTGATAATTTACCCTATATATAATAGATCTGTTTGGTACAACTTTTTGTAAGTTGAAAGTTGATGATCAGAAACCAGAAGCCAAAGGCACCCCCCTCATAACTTTTAATTATTAGCTTATTTAAACTATTTCTGCCTGATAAACTATAAGTAGAAGTTACACTAAATAATCTGGCATAGACTCTCAAAAATTTAAAAAAAATAAACAAACATAGGTGGTGTTTGGGAAGTTTGTGTGTTGGGTTTTTTTTGATTTTTTTCACTATAAGACAAACTTTTTGCAAAACCAAAAAAAACAAATCCAAACAAAATATCACACCCAACCCCATAATCATTTTACTTTTTCTCTCACAAACATCACATCCAACCACAAAAAAACCCAACTATCTTCCCAAACACCAAAAAAATTTTCTCCAATAAAATTCTACAACTAAAAAAACCTACATAAAAACCCACTTCCCAAACACCCGCTATAAGCTACTCATATAAGCTGCATCAGCCAGAATGTAGTGCTTAGTCATACTTTTTCTAGTCAACAAAGAAGCTTTAGTTGTAGTTCATATAGCAATCCCACTGAAGAACTAATTTGACAAAAGATGAAGCTTGTTTACACTTCAAAATTTTGTACTATTTCAAGTAAAAAACACAAAATAGACCCTCCTGAGTACTGGCTAAGCACTACCACCAAAAAAGGGAAGGAGACTACACCCTAAAGACTCAGAATTAGTAATTTTTGATGTACAAACAACTTTATTAATCTGATTCTATGCACGTAACTGAAGGCAGTGCTTTTTGAACTACAAAATACTGATAACTTTGTCTTCAGAGCTTATAATCCCATACTCGACAACAATTCATCGGTTAAGAAGTTGCTCTTATATCATGAGTTAATTGATAATCAAATATAGCCAAATCAACCAAACGCAAAACAAGCTACAGTAGATAAACACTCACCTCCAGCCAAAAGAAAAACCCACGCAAGAGATTCAATACTTTGCGTCGATCAAATTTGACTGCATTAATCTTCCTTTTAAGACCTGCCATGATTTAAAAATCAATAAATTATAAATAATAAAAAGGCCATCAAAAAAGTAAAATCGACTCAATTAGTAAAATATAAGAGAAAGAAAGGAAGAATAGCTGAAGAAATATATAACATTACTTTCTGAAAAAAAAAAAATTGTTTTTGGTAGTTAAGCATGTGATATATATAATGAACCAAGAAGAAAAAATAAATACAAGGGAAACCAAGGATTACCATATAAAAAAACATGAAGAAAGATATTGAGAAAAAGACAACAAACTAAGTGAAAGGAAAGAGAAATCATCACAATAGAGATGAATGTGATAAATCCAAGTTCGAAAGCAGTCATGGGCAGGTGTGAAATAGATACATAAATAACAAACAATCAAAACGTGAGGCAAAGCCAAATTTTCAGTTCAGCTCTAAGGATAAATCTCCCAAAGTGGTAAGCATATGATCACCAATATTCAGGTCACATCTTTTAACATTTGAAGATAACAAAAGATCCAATTTTTTTTTTTTTTAAAATCTTGACAAGGGATCCAAACATATTTTTGAAGGCTTTTTTTGGTCAAACATCTAAGCCCATGCCAAACAGGTTAGACTTTTTGGGGCTAAAAGACAGGCTTTTAATTTCCAAACTAGGCCTGATAAAGCAATCTGCTATCATTCGGCTTTTGAAAAAGATATCAAAACCTAAACTGAAAAGGGGAAAATCATAACATTAAATAATGCAACACAATGGTTGTTTAGCACATCACACACATTCACATAAAGAATTGTATTTACACAAACACCAAAAAAACAAGATTAGAGGATAGATCAGGATGGTCAAGCCTAAAAAGTGATTGAAATATGACCATGACTAAAGCATAAAATGTGTGAGTTTGACAAAACATATGATCCAATTTGGGCTACTTTGTTCCTGATTTTGGATCCTCATGTTGTGACTGGATTGAATTGTGTTTGGACATGCCCAATTCAGTAATGAAACATTGTCCTCTGGGCTTGAGGCGGGTTACTGGTGACAAATGCAGTGAGGCCAACGTGGCAAGCAGCTCCACTTTGATTTGTGGTGGTGGTTTGGAATGAAAAGAATAGGTCTCCACTCAATGGAGAAAAGTTGCCAATTTTGAAGCTTAGCAAAAGATGTCCACCTTGGTTATTTGACTTATGGGAATCACATGTACAGGAAGGTATTGGAACAATAAGGGTACGTTGATATGGTAAAATCTAAAAAAATGGAGTACTAAAAAGTATTTATTTTTGATTTGAAATAATGCAAAAATTAGTTAAATAGTTTAGTTGGTTAAGATCCCACCTACAATCCACATTTACATGCCAAAAGTAATGTATAAATGAAAGTTAAATGTCATTATATTAAAATACCTACGAACCACGGCTTAATTTTAAAATCATGCTAAGCTAAGCATAGAAAAAAAAAATCTAATAAAACTAACTTCACCTCTGTATATAAGAAAATATTAGTCCTGCTAAGATACGGCTTGCATATATACTAGGTACCTCTAAGATACGATAAAAATTAAGAGAAAAAAGAAGCACGTGTTTCATGTATCCGGTATGCATATAGAAGTACCATGCAAAGTATGCATATTTTTTGATGTACCCATGCTTCATTGCTTTACATACATGATTATGCCCTCTTGCATGCTATGCCAATAAAATCTTCTCATTTATCAAAGAAAAATGAAAGAAGCAAAAAGGATAGGTAACTTTGTTAATCATATTTGGCACTGATGCAACCATGTGATGTCACAATAAAATAACTCACCACTTAAAGTTAATGAGCATTCATGGAATTAAATTTTCACATTGTCTTATCTTATAATGGCTAAAAAAACTCAGAGAAGAATGACCATACAATGGTCACAAGATATCAGATCATTACAAGATTACACATGGAATGCTTATCCAGAAACAGGAATGTGAACTTCAATGACACAATAAAATCATAGAAGCTATTGAGAAAAGCAATATTTGACACTGGGTAATTACTCACCACTGTGGTGATTAGGAATCCAAAAATTCAGGTGCTTCACGGAAACAGTTAGTGAAATAAAAAAATAAAATAAAATAAGAAGAACGTTCGTAAATATAGTTTGCAACAATGAAGAATATCTCTATTCCCAACTTTAGCTAACAGTTTTGACTATGGAAGAATGGATGTCCATCATGTTCAACAAATAATCATAAAATTACACATTGAATAAAACCTACATTTTCAAATAAATACAGTTCTTTCTCTGAAGTTGCATAAGTATATATTCTCTAATCTGGTGGTTTTGTGACTGTTACACCATACCACAAGTGTAGTGTCACTCAAAATAGAATAAATCAGAGCACTTCCAATCACCAGAAAAACCTGTATGTGGTATTCAACTTACTCATATGCCGATCAAGATAAGACAAGTTGCATTCATCCTTCAAGTATGATTTTAATGCTGCAGGTCCACGTAAATCTCTATGGCGTCCATCCATCTGCTTCCGCCCATTTATAAGTCGACAAAGTGTTTCATATTCCTCGTTGTTATATGGTTCTCTGAGTTTAGCCACGAGCTTATCTCTGAACTCAGAATGATTGCCTGTATCAAGACTTCCAAGGAACTGCAGCTCATCTTCTTGCATCTTTACAAATGCAAAAAAAAATTAACCATCTATCAAACCAGGGTAATCCCCGGAGCCCCCCCTTCCAAGCTTACCTAATTTAGAGTATTTTGCTAAAAATGTAAGAAAACAAATCAAAATTACACCATAGAGGAGGTTACTTACAAATGAATCAATTTGTTTTGAAGTTTTAAATGGGTTAAAGTTTCCTTTATTAAGATCAGAAGCATTATATGTCATAAATACTTCGGAATCAGAACAACTTTCAACTTTATGTCCTTCACATATCACATCCCACGGGCGGGCCTACAAAAAAAAAATTATACATACGTAAATCAGTGTAATTTTTTTTATTTTGAACACCCTAGTGCACTCCATTGAATACCCAGTTAGCTCATACCACTTTGTTGAATACCCAATCCATAACCTACTAAATCTTATATATTAATAACTGTAACAATAGCTTTATTATCATCTAAAAAAATTGCATGACCAAATAAGAGATCAGTAGATGAATGATTATTTGATTACATACATTAAAAATGATGTATATGATAGTTTGATAACAAAAATACTATGAAATGATTTCAAAATATGAAATATCATCGAGAGTAATTGTAATCTACTTGTTTATTGTTGGAACAATCCTATCAATATATTAGAATACTTTTGGTATGTTTAAGAAATTTAAATTTGTGAATTTGAAAAGCATAAGTTTTTGAGATTGGGTTTGACAGTACTTTTTTGCTTTTTAAAGATAAAGTTGTAGCTAAAAAAGCTAATGTGTTTGGCAAATGCTAAAACAACTAGCTTTTTATTACTAGGAAAGTCCACATAAGT
Organism: Camellia sinensis; assembly: GCF_055761805.1. Lineage (NCBI taxonomy): Eukaryota > Viridiplantae > Streptophyta > Magnoliopsida > Ericales > Theaceae > Camellia > Camellia sinensis. The sequence goes on from NC_138963.1 coordinate 152,062,627, forward strand.
TGATGTGTTTTTTTTAATATTTTTTGTCAGTACTATTTTTTTAAAAGATAGTTTTCAATTTTTATTTTTTTTTACTTTTAATATCTTGCCAGACTAGAAAGACTTAAAAAGCAGAAAAAAACAAATTGAAAAAAAAAAATCACTAAAGAAAAAAAAATTGAAAAAAATGTTACTTTTTAGCAGTTACCCAACATAGATGAATCTTGTTAATTCCCTTCCCCCCCTCCTCTCTCAATTGCTGACTAAATAAGCTGAAAACAAATTATTTGGTTTTTTATTTTTATATAGCCAAAAAGTGACAAAAAATTGTAGCCAAATAGGGCCTGAAATGGTCTACCTTGATAAAAATTCCTGGATCTGCCATTGTCACCTGTTCACCGGCTTTCATTGCAAGAACTGTGCAATCACCTTCCTCTTTGCTCAAATTCAGTAAAGTCTGATAGTCTTCATCCATCACTATACTAGTTTCGGTTCCTTGCTCACATTCAGTCTTGAAAAAATGATTTGCAAGAATCATGCAATCACCTTCCTCTTTGCTTAAATTCAGGAATGTCTGGTAGTCTTCATCCATCACTATATCAGCTTCCGTTCCATGCTCACATTCAACCTTGAATAAATGATTTCTGTTTGTCTCACTAGAAACATGATTTACTTGTTCAGAGTTCAAATCCTTCTCCAACAGCAAATCCCTTCTTTCTATTCCTATGGCATTCGTCTTATTGTTTGAGGGATCCAACATATCTTTGCTCACAACATACATTGGATTGTCTTGGGTTTTTATATTGTCTTTTCTTGAAAGATTCCTCAAGTCTTTTTTCGTTTCCATAATCATTGTATCTGGAACTTTCATCAATTTTCTCAGAGTGGGTAACTCACGCTCGTCATCCAAATCAACCTCTACTTCATACTTTCTACGTAAAGACATTTTAATATTAATATCAACTTCAAGCACATAAGATTTTCCATCTTCTTTCAACTTCTCCAAGAACATCTTATACTGAGGGTCTGCACGGTCATCCTCATCACTGCGATCACCATCATCCCTCTCTTCTCTCACAGAATGCCTAAATTCACTATTACCTGGTAAATGGTAAAGAAATCTCTTGTAATCCTCATCCATTCCATCACCATCACCATCTCCATCATCCCTCTCTTCTCTCACAGAGTGCCTTAATTCACTTTTTCCAGGCCTCTCTTCCCTCACAGAGCGCCTAAATTCACTCTTTCCTGATAAATTGTAAAGAAATGCCTTGTAATCCTCATCCATTCCATCACCATCACCACCATCCCTCTCTTCTCTCACAGAGTGCCTTAATTCACTATTTCCTGGTAAATGCTTAAGAAATTTCTTGTAATCCTTATTCATTCCATCATCCAACCGCTTGACTTTTGAGGTCCTCCGCAATGTGTCACTGCAAGTATTAATATCAACATCCCAGAAATCAAACCGCTTTCTCTTCAACTTCCTTGCCAATCTCTCATCATACACAAAATCAAAATCAGACCCACCAATGCTCCCCATTTTGGCCCACCAAATCAAAATCAGGCACCTTAATTAATGAAACCTTGTCTCCCTATTTTCACCCCTTAACCAATCCACACTATAAACTTGATGGACAGAAAAAATCTTTCTGGTAGAAGAGGCAAAAAATAAATAAATTTAAGGTTAGATAACAAAAAAATCAAGCAATAAACTCAAAAATAGGCATTTCCGAAGTTGCACGTATCAAGATATATAATTTAAATTTAAAATAAAATAATAAAAAAAAGAAAGATCTTCAACTGTTTGCTAAAACCCAATTTGCATGACATCCGAACGGTAAGAAAGCAACTTTACCCTTTTTTTCATAAAATCTTATTAAAATTTTCCAAATTTATCAACCAAAAAAAAAAAACTTGTTTTGACCATTTTTGATTAAAGAAAACCCAACTCCAATCCTTACTCTGATTAAAATTTCATCAAATCTGAGAAAAAATATGAATGTTGGGAATTTAGTGAAGGATTTAGTTCTTGATTTGGTGAAAAAATTGCCGATCCATTTGACTTGATAAAATGGTTAGAGCAGATTTTAGCATTTTTTTTCATCAAAATTAAATTTGATAAAAAAAAATGTAAGAAGGGTTGAAGATTGGTGCAAGAAGAGTCACAAACAATCGATGATACAAGTTCTACATTCATACTCGTATAAGCATACATTCAATTCTTGATAAGTATATGTATATGCAGAGAGAGATTGAGACATACCAGAAGAGTGAGAATTGAGTGGGAGAGAGAATCGCGCTGTCTGTGAAGGGGGTGTATAGTCCACTCCCCATGGCATCAGGCACCTCGTCCCTCTCGAACACAAGTGTTGGGATTCTCTGTGATCCTCTTGTTAGTTTTTCACTCATGAGAATTGATTATTTTAGTTTTTTTTTTTTAATTTTTTACTAAAATAATATGTAGAAAAATAAAAAAAATATGTGATAATTTATAAATATGGCATCTCTTTTGTTTATATCTGACTTGAAGGTGCTATAAAGCTTTTGTGGACTCGTTACAGCACTCGCATTGATAATTTAAATCATTTAATGTGTACAATTCGTTAAGCATTTAATTATTATAATAATCACTTGATTAGATTAAATTTGTATTAATCATATATATGATTTTTTTAAAAAAATTATTAATACAAATGTGATCTAATTAGGCGATTATTGATATCCAATCAATGTAAATTTTAATAAAAATAAAAAATTTGACAAGCCTTACATATTCAACGGTTCATACTATCTATGCGGGTTTCATGGTCGGCCACGAAAACCCAACAACACCTTCTAAGGCTCCGTTTGGCAAGAGCTAAACGGGGCTTTTTTGACTATTTTAGCCACAAAAGACAAAATAGGCTATTTTAGCTACAAAAAACAAAATATCACATCTAACCCATAATCATTACATTCTTCTCTCACAAAAAAAGTCAAAAAAGTCAAAAAGCCAAAAAGCCCTTCCCAAACCAAACTTTTTAGCCCAGGCTAAAATAGTCAAAAAACTAAAAAGCCAACGTACTTCCCAAACGGAGGCTAATTAACTTATTGTGATTTTTTTTATGATTGACTTTTTAATTTTTTAACCAAAACTTCTAAGACTCCAAACGGCTACAACCATTAATGACCTAGATTTAATTTTTAATATCAAAATAACGTAGTTTTGATTTACAAATTTTAAGAATCAAATAAAACAAAAATAAAAGTGTAGTTGGGAAAAATAAATACTGTATATGAAATGGTAAAATTACCCCCATTCGATTGTATATGTTCTAATATGATTTTAATAAAAATATTCGGGAAAACATTAATAGGGTTGGGAAAATTACAGGATAGGAATGTTTTTTAAGATTAGAATAAAGTATAAAATTATATTATCAAAATAATTGAATACAAGATTAGATTAGAATAAAATATGAAATTATATTATCAAAATAATTGAATTTGAAATTAAAAAATTGCAGAAAAAATCCGACCCGTATTGGAAGCCCCGCTTTTTGACCAGCTGAAATTTTTATTTATTTTATAAAAAACGAAAAACAAAACTGGATTGTTTTGATATTAATAGTTTAAAATTAGATCTAAACCGTTCATTATTGTCTATGCTAATGTGTCTAGCTGTGATTAAAACTACAATGATATTTCGTTTGACAACCGAACTTTTTAGGTAAAAAGATAAAAAGTTATTAAAAATTAGTCAAAAAGTCAACAACTCATAAAAAAAGTCAAATATTCTCTTTTTTCTCTACTTTTTGCACATCTTTTCGTAAAAAGTCAAAAAGTCATCCCAAACATACTAGTTTTTTTTAGCTCATATTTTAGCTAAGTAGCTAAAAAATTACTAAATTAGCCTGTTCCGAAACGAGCCCTTAAAAGAATCATTTGACAAGAAGTTAATTCAGTTAAAAAAATCAAAAAAAAAATCACTTAAAAAATTTAGGACAAATTTCAAAAAAAAAAAAAACTTCAAGATTTTATGTATTTTTTAAAATTAAATCTCAATATTTCAATTGCATCAATTTAAACTATGAATTTTTTTATTTCGTATCAATGTTAACCATGTGTCTATCTCTGTTAACTTATTTGACAAAAAAAAAAAAAAAAAACTAATCCACACATGACACATTATCATTCATTCATTTCACTTAATATTAATCTTATATTTGTTGGAATAATCTTCTGTGTAAATTAAATAATAAAACAAATCAAACAAATAAAATAAATTACTTACCAAATCGAATAAATAATTAAAAGATCAAGTCGAGTGTGTGACACTCTATCCTTAAGACAGATTCGCCCCGCTACGGTACTTACGGACAAATAACGTCTATCTTTCAGGATACAATAATCTTCTCAAATTGTAGTAGCACTCCAAACAATTTGTACGGCGAACCAAACTTGTGTTCTATACTCTCAAAGTATTCCCTAAAAAATATATATGAAGAATTATGCAAAGAAAGAGCAAAATGGAAAGAGAACAGATTTTTCCTAGATATTTTTCGGATGTACAACACTGTTGGAATGATCTCTTTATATAGGCAAACATGTGGTTGTTGGGAAGAGCCGAACATGTATGAAACCAACCTGAACATGTGTAATTTCGAATTGAACAAATACAGATTCAAACTGGACAGCTCTGTTGGCAGTTTTGGATCTGTAACTGCTAGGCAGCTTTTAACACTGTTAAAAACAGTTTGAACTGCTAGAATTCGGACTGGAAGAGGTAACAAATGGACAGAAAAATTAAATTCAAATTTGGCACAAAATTTGAATTAATTTCGTTAGGAATTTTGAAAAAAATTCAAATAAATTTTTTCCAATAAATTAATATTAGAACCGACCTGACCTACAATCCACACTCGCGTCTAGCATGGCTCGGCCGGACAGTGGTGGCGGCGGGCGCGCGCGAGTGGTGGTTTGAGCTATGGTTTAATTTGTCCATAACTCATCCCTTCTACAAACTTGGGATGCCCCTTGGGGTCCAACCCAAGTGTTATCATCTAGAACTTATATACACACATAAGTTCTCTTCAAGTTTCAATGTGGGACAAGCCTTACAAGGAAATCCACATTTATTCTTTAATTGTCCAATTTCATGAACCCGAAAATTACGTCAAGTTCCCATTCATTCATAAATGGTTTTGACGAACCGTTTGCACTGCGTAACTCGCTACGCGGTAAGGAACACGTCACCTCTTTGGACCCACCTCAAAAGACGTGTGGACCCTACCCAAATTTGGGCTCAAAGTTGGCCCAAAATAAGCCTATAAAAAACCAAATTTTCGACAATTCCCCACATGAATGGAATTTGATGGAGAAAAAATGCAACAACATGATCTAATTTTAGAAAGTACAAAAATTAGAAATATTCTGCAAAGGATAGGTAGCTTTTGGCTTGAACCTTCTCTTGTGAAACACTATCGGATTTTCTAGCTAACCAGTGAACATGATGTTTTGAATTGTTCAGCCATTTGTGTAAAACAAGACAATAAAACTCACACAGTAGTATATTACCAAATACAGTTTAGTTCTCACTATTGTGTTCATTTTGGCCCTGAATAACCTGGTCTTTCATGAGTGCTCTAAAGAATTGTAACCCTTCACAAATCTCATAGAACCGGCACAGCTCACACTCATATAGGTGATTTTTATGAAGAGTATCTTACCATACTCCACTGGGTTTACCTAGATATAAGAATCATTAAAATTTTACTTTACCTAAAACGCTGCAGACATCACTATTTCATTATAGAAATGGATTGGAGTTTGACTCCCCAGTGATCCTTATGAGTTATACACAACTCGGTTATCCCTTTGAACCTAGATCTTGGGATCTCCAGTCAACTAGGTTGGGTTGCCGTTATGACAACTCTTATTTGATAGGTTTAAGTCCCATTCCCTTCAATGAATTTTCAACTAACTCTCTTGCTAACCCTTTGGTTAGTGGATCCGCTATGTTATCTTTAGATTTCACATATTCAATGGAAATAATTCCATTAGAGAGTAGTTGTCTCACGGTGTTATGTCAACGACGAATGTGTCGTGACTTACCGTTATACATATGACTCTGTGCTCTACCAATTGCTGATTGACTATCACAATGTATGCATATAGCAGACACCGATTTTGGCCACATTGAAATATCTTCAAGGAAGTGGCGAAGCCATTTTGCTTCTTCTCCAGCTTTATCTAAAACTATAAATTCTGATTCTATAGCAGACCTACCAATGCAAATCTGTTTGGAAGTTTTCCAAGATACAGCCGCTCCACCAAGAGTAAAGACATACACACTGATGGATTTTGAGTCTCTAGTATCCGATATCCAATTTGCATCACAGTATCCTTCAAGTACTGCTGGACATCTAGTATAATTAAGCTCAATGTTACGAGTAAATCAGACATATCTTAGAACCCTTATAATTGCTTTCCAGTGTTCTACTCCTGTATTACTCGTATATCTACTTAATTTACTTACTGCATAGGCTATATCTATGCAAGTGCAGTTCATCAAGTACATTAAGCTTCTAATAATTTGGGCATACTTTAATTGAGAAATATTTTCCTGTACATTCTTAAAAAGAAACACATTAACATCCATAGGTGTTTTAGCAAGATAATCATCATCTTTGCTGAATTTGTTAAGTATTTTCTCAATGTAATGAGATTGTGATAAAGCATATCCTTCTGATGTTTTGGTAATTTTCATACCAAGAATTATATCAGCAATGCCCATGTTCTTCATGTCAAAATGTTTATTCAATATTTTCTTGGTAGTTTCAATCATTTCATTATTATTACCTATGATGAGCATATCATCTACATAAAGACATACTATAACATAACCGTAGTTTGTGTTTTTAATATAAATACATTTGTCACATTCATTAATTTTGAATCCATTTGACATAATTGCTTTTTTAAATTTCTTATGCCATTGCTTTAGCGCTTGTTTTAAACCATATAATGATTTAACCAATTTACACACTTTCTTTTCTTTTCTTTTCTTTTCTTTTCTTGGAACAGAAAATCCTTCTGGTTGTTCCATGTAAATTTCTTCATCTAACTCACCATTTAAGAAAGCGATTTTTACATCAATTTGATGAATTTCTAGATTGTACAACAATATAATAGCAATTAGCATTTTAATGGACATTATTTTAGTAACTGGCGAGAATATGTCAAAGTAATCAAGACCTTCTTTTTGTCTAAAACGTTTGACCACAAGTCTTGCTTTGTATTAGTCAATTGATCCTTCCGCTTTCATTTTTCTTTTGAAAATCCATTTGTACCTAAGAGATTTAACCCCTGGTGGCAAATCCATTAATTCTCAAGTGTGATTTTGTACGATGGATTCAACTTCACTATTCACAACTTCTTTCTATAAAGGAGCCTTAGGACTGGATATAGCTTCTTTAAAAGTTAAGAGCTCATTTTCTAACAAAAATGTTAGAAACCTAGACCAAAAGATTTTGAGGTTCTAGCACGTTTACTATGCCTAAGTTCCTCTTTCTTATTTTGATCTATCTCTTGCTCTTGTTCTTGATCATGATTAGTAATAGCATCATAAGATCTTTTATTAGTACTAGTCTCTTTTTCAGTTTTATTTGGAAACACATGTTCAAAGAAAAACGCATTTTGAGATTCAATACTAGTATTTACATGCATTTCGGAATGTTCTGACTTACGAATCATAAATCGATATGCACTACTATTCATGGCATAACTAATGAAAATGCAATCAACAGTTTTAGGATCTATCTTAGTCTTTTTAGGACTAGGAATAGCCACTTTAGCCAAACACCCCCACACATTTAAGTATTTGTAGGATGGTACTCTCCCATGCCACAATTCATAAGGTGATTGATTCACTTTCTTTCGGGGTACTTTATTTAAAATATAATTAGCAGAAAGTATTGCTTCCCCCCATAAGTTCTAAGGTAATCTAGAACTTATTAACATGACATTCATTATTTCTTTTAAAGCCTTATTTTTCCTTTCAGCAATTCTATTTTGTTGAGGTGAGTAAGGAGCGGTGGTTTGATGAATTATTCCATATTCTTTACAAAACTCACCAAAAGGTGATTCATATTCATCACCACTATCACTTTTGAGTTTTTTAATTTTCTTGCCAAGTTGATTTTCAACTTCATTCTTGTATTGAATGAAAGTTTTCAAAGTTTCATCATTGGTTCGAATTAAACAAACATAACTATATCTAATATAGTTATCTATAAAAGTGATAAAATACATTTTTCCACCTCTAGTTTAAATTGATTTAAAATCACAAATATCACTATGAATTAATTCAAGTGGTTCCGTACTTTTTTCAATTGAATGGAAAGGAGTTTTAGTTAATTTTGTCTCAACGTAAATTTCACATTTATGATTTAAATCAATATCAAATTTAGGTAAGCATTCTATATTAATTAATCTACGCAAAGATCCATAATTAACATATTCAAGTTTACCATGCCATAAATTTGAAGACTCAAGCAAGTAAGAAGAAAATGTATTTTTATTAATAACAGAGGGTACAACAGTCATTACATAAAGGCCATCAGACATGTAACATTTTCCTACATACATCCCATTTTTGGTAAGTACAAACTTGTTACTTTCAAAAACTAGCCTAAACCTATTTTTACTCAACAACGATCCGGAAACAAGATTCTTGCGAATATCCGATATATGCAGCACATTGTTGAGAATGAGTTCCTTTCCAGATGTCATCTTTAGAATAATCTTTCATTGTCCTTCAACTTTAGAAGTTGAGGAGTTGCCCATAAAAAGTTATTCGCCGTTGTCCACTGTAGAAAAAGATGGGAACATCTTTTTGTCGACACAGATATGGCGAATAGCACTAGTGTCCACCCACCATTCTTTAGAATTTCCGATAAGGTTTACCTCGGAAACAACTGCAGAAAGATTTATGTCATCTACACCATTGAAAATTTTGTCCACTTTGGTTATATTGGCTTAAGCAGGCTTCTTACTTGTTCTTCTTTTGCTTTTGCCTTTGTTATGACAATCTTTGGCATTGATGTCCCTCTTTGTCACAAATGTAACACTTGCTATTAACTTGTACTTTTTAGTTTCCTTTTCTTTAGAGCTTTGTGAGGAACTTTCTCCAGAAAACTTCCGTTTCTTGGCTTTTGGAGCATATTCCACTACATTTGCCTTTGACTCTATTGGATGCTTACCAGCTCGCTTTTCTGAATTGTGGTTGTCCTCCTCAATCCTCAAACGCACAATTAATTCCTTCAAAGACATTTCTTTGCGCTTGTGTTTGAGGTAGTTCTTGAATTCCTTTCAACCTTGTGGTAATTTCTTAATTAAGGCTGCAACTTGGAAGGATTCACTGAGAGACATGCCTTCTGTGTGAATGTCATGCAGAATGAGTTGGAGATCTTGAACTTGGCTGATCACAGTCTTAGAATAAACCATCACAAAGTCCAGGAATTTGCCAACCACATATTTCTTTCAACCAGCATCTTCTGCTTTATATTTTTTCTCCAAAGACTTCCAAAGTTCATTTGCTATCTTGATAGGACTGTAGACGTTGTATAATGTGTTATCAAGTCCATTCGAGATGTAGTTCCGGCAAAGGAAATCAGCATGTTTCCAGGCATCGATCGCAGCAACCACTTGCCGGTTAGTTTCATTCTCTTTCAAAGTAGGAGCATCCTCACAGAGAAAACGTGCCAAGTTGAGAGTAGTAAGATAGAACATCATTTTATGCTGTCATCTTTTAAAATCAGTTCCTAAGAATTTCTCTAGCTTTTCACCGTGATTAACTGGTACAGTCATAACCGGAGAAGGAGTTGGAGCAATGGCAGCCACCACACCAGTACTTGTTTGAGTATTAGTTTTAGTAGCCATGAATTCTAAATTATAAAACAAAATTATAATTAGAATTGTATATTACACAGAAAATTTAAACCAAAACAGCATAATTAAATTCTGTAAAAATAAAAGAAACAAGAATTTGTAACTTTTGTTACCAATTAATTTGAAAATAAAATAAAATTTTATTTAAACAAATTAATTCCACACAGAAAAATATTTTTGTAACACTTCAAAAATTAAAATACTGAAAATAAAATTTTAATTAATGAACACTCATAAATTATTTTTAAAAATCAAAAATTAATTTCTGACAAACTTCACAAATAAATATTCTAAATTGTTAATGACATCAGTATATTACTAATAGTTGTCAAAGAAAATAGAGAGTATATTACTACTATCTATTAAATAGTATATTACTACTATTTGTTTTCCAACCAGGATATTATTTTGTAAAACCACAGAAAATAATTTCTGTAAGAAGAAGAAAGAGAAAAGGAAACAAACGAAAAACTCTGTATAAACAGAATAATTCGAATTTGTCTCAAGATTGTTGGAATAATCTTCTGTGTAAATTAGATAATGAAACAAATCAAACAAATAAAATAAATTACTTACCGAATTTATTTTACCAAACCGAATAAATAATTAAAAGATCAAGTCGAGTGTGTGACACTCTGTCTTTAAGACAGATTCGTCCCGTTACGGTGCTTACGGACAAATGATGTCTATCTCCCAGGATACAATGATTTTCACAAATTGTAGTAGCACTCCAAACAATTTGTACGGTGCACCAAACCTGTGTTCTATACTCTCAAAGTATTCCCTAAAAAATATATATGAAGAATTATGCAAAGAAAGAGCAAAATGGGAAGAGAATAGATTTTTCTTGGATATTTTTCAGATGTCCAACACTGTTGGAATGATCTCTTTATATAGGCAAACAGGTGGCTGTTGGGAAGAGTCGAACAGGTATGAAACCAACCTGAACAGGTGTAATTTCAAATTGAACAGATACAGATTCAAACTGGACAGATCTATTGGCAGTTTTGGATCTGCAACTGCTGGGTAGTTTTTAACACTGTTAAAAACAATTTGAACTGTTGGAATTTAGATCAGAAGAGGTAACAAATGGACAAAAAAATTAAATTCAAATTTGGCACAAAATTTGAATTAATTTTATTAAGAATTTTGGAAAACATTTTCTTCAAAAAGTTAATATTAGAACCGACCAGACCCACAACCTACACCCGCGCCTGGCACGGCTCGGCTTGGCCGACTGGACAGCGGCGGCCTGCGCGCGTGTGGTGGTGTGAGCCAAGGTTTAATTTGTCCATAACTCCTTCCTTTTACAAACCTGGGGTGCCCCTTAGGGCCCAACCCAAGTGTTATCACCTAAAACTTATACACACATAAGTGCTCTTCAAGTTTCAATGTGGGACAAGCCTTACAAGGAAACCCACATTTATTCTTTAATTGTCCAATTTCACGAACCTGAAAATTACCTCAAGTTCCCATTCACTCATAAATGGTTTTGACGAACCGTTTGCATCGCGTAACTCGTCACACGGTAACGAACATATCACCTTTTTGGACTTACCTCAAAAGACGTGTGGACCCCACCCAAATCTAGGCTCAAAGTAGCCCAAAATAAATCTATAAAAAACAAAATTTCCAACAATATTTTAACGAGCTGTGCTACCGACCTCCAGTGGGCCGACCCCCACTGACAACCCCCAGTGAAGTGTCTCCTCCCCATTGACTGAAAAAAAAAAATAATAACAATTTTTTTTTTTTTTGCACCAATCACACGCGACCTCCAGTACCCCACCGAGGGTCGGAGGCTTTTTTCTATTTTAAGATGATCACATCATATCAATACCATCATATATCTACCATCCATTACATCATCAGAGCTATTCATCATATACTTACCATGAACTTCACCGCATTGTGGTGTTTTGAAAAGGAACCAAAAAAACTAAAAGCTAACTTTTTACTAATTTTAAATTATATTACCTTGGTGATCTATGTAAGGAGTGTTGCCTTGGACCTGCGGGAGGATAGGAAGGATTTTTTTGTAAAAAAATAAAATATTATATCACCTCTCACATTAATCAATGAAAAAAAATTTAAAAAATCAACTTTTTATCATCTTTTCAAAACACCACATTGTATCAAAACTCTAACCTTTCCCCATTTTCTTCTTCTTTTACCGACCCCGATACATGGTCACCACCCTCGACCTTCCGCCGCCACCCCCTTGCTCAGCTCTCTTAGATCCACTACACCCAACCCTCCACTGCCACCCATTTCCCTCAGATCCCTCATTGATAACCCTCATCTACCACTCTTGTCTTAGATCCTCCATCGCCAATCTCCACTGCTGCCATTCCTTTCAAATCCACAAATCAATCTTGAAAATAGAATTGTTGCAGACCTGGGAGAGGAGGGAAAAAAATTAGAGAGAGAGAGAGAGACTAAGAGTGAGGCATGTGGAAGAGAAGGTCCTGCAAAGGGAGTGATGTATAGTCCGCATATCTGTTTTTGCGATCTTAGTTAAGTGGGTCGTGCTTGTATTGATCTTGATTAAAGTTTTTGGTATTGATTTTGGTTCACTTTGGTGAAAACTGTTGAATTTGTTGATTAATTAGGGCTTGATTGGAAGGTTCGGGAGATGTTTTTAGATGTTTGAAGGACAATTTATGTTGGAGTTGGGCTAGATGTTTGAGGGATTTGCGCATTCTTTATCTAAATTTTTTGTGGTTTGATTTCTGTATTTAGGTTTGGTTTTGTTGATTTGTGTAATTACAGTTTCTTAACAGTCAATTCAATTGGAGATTTGTTTATGAAAATTGATTCGTTTATTTCTTATGTTGTTTGAAATTTTTGGAAATGAGATGAGGAAGAGAATTGATCTGGTGTGGTTCACACTAGGGTAAGATTAAAAATAGATGGTTATGATACATTGATAAGTAGAATTTTAATATCATTTGATCAAATTTAAAATAATATTAATTTAAAATATCAAGTAAAAATATCCTACATATATTATATGAAAAGATTTCGTTGAATAATTTAATTAATATAGACAGATAGTTCAAATTGTGTTAAAATTTAAAATATACGATTGAAATCGACACAATTGAAATAGGAAATTGTTTTGTAGCTCGAAACTTATTTGCCCCGAATGGCTCGATTTCGGAAATGACGTCGTTTGACGTTTTTTTTTCCTTTCCTTTCCTTTCTTGCTTTCTTTCTTTCCCTTCCACTCCAAACCCAAACAAACAGAGAGAAAGACAGAAATGGAGAAGGAGGAGGAGGAGGAAGAAGAGAGGACGCCGAAGATGACTTCACCGACCGAATGGAAAGCTGCGATTTGGTCCGTCTTGTATCCTTTCATCCTTCATCTCTCTGTGAAACATCCATCTGTGTAAACGCGTAGAGACATGGTGCTCCAAAGGCTGATAATAATAATAATAAGTAGATTATGTTTCTATTTTGATGGCTTTTGTGGGTTTTGGACATGGGTTTTGCTCAATTTGCGACTGTTTTAGTGTTGTTTTGGTGCAGTTTTGGTGCTGAAATTGGGGATTTTTTTTGCTGAAATTGGAGCTATTTTCTTCCTCTTCTTCCTTTAGTTTTTTCGCTGAAATTGGGGCTGTTTTTTTTTTTTTGTTGTTGCTGAAATTGGTTTTGATTTTGATTTTGATTTTGATTTTGGGTTTTGATTTTGATTTTAATTTTGGGTTTTGATTTTGATTTTTTTTTTCTCAGATTAATTTTTGGGGCTGTTTGATTTTTTTGGACTCTTCTTCTTCATACAGCCCCAATTTTTCCTTCTTCCTCTAATTTTTCAGATTGCCCAGGGGAATGGAAGAAGAGGAAGCAAAGAGGAGGGAAAAAGTAGAAAAAAAACAAATGTCAAAACGGAGTCGTTTCCAACAATCGAGCCATTCGGGGCAATGAGTTTGTCGAGCTACCTAGCAGCTCCGATTGAAATATTAGAGTTTAATTTAAAAAATACATAAAATTTAAGGATTTTTTTTATTTTTATTTTTATTTATTATTATTTTTTTGTAATTTTTCTAAAAGTTTAATAAAAAAAAAGTCAATCATATTTTTTGGTTTTGTGTCGTATCAAAAAGCTTTACTTTCAATTAAAAAATAAGTATTTGAAAAAATTATAAACTAAATGAAATCTTGTTTAAGGGATATATATTAGTAGTTTAAGGCCACAATGAAATTTTACCTTTTTTCCATAAAATCTTATTGAAATTTGTGGGTCTTGATTTTTGACTACACAACCAAACAGGAAAACTCAATAGGAGAGCACCGGTAGAATAGATTAAGTCCGAATAACCTGTTACAGAAAGATAAGAATCTGGTGGTAGTTTGTCCACCCAGGGACACTCCGACGATCAAGTCAATAATTATCTCTCAAAGATAGCCAATAGTGTTTAACTCACTAGATAGAGTATAAAAAACATACCTTAGACCCACGAGAGTGCCTCACTTTTATAGTTAGCACAAAACTGATCCTTGTAAAAGCCTAGCTTCAATGGACTTTGGCTCAATGCTCATCTTGGACTCCCAGCTAGATAGAGACAAACTCCCTAAGAGCTTTATCTTTATCCAGACTGAGATCCTCCCATGTTCTAGGACTCTTGTCCCTTATCCGTTCATCCTAGATTTTGATATTTCCATAGATAACCTCGGCCTAGCTGAGATTACCTCAATGTCAGAACTAGGCCACGTGGCACCTCGGCTGACACTTCAGCGTCACCTTGGCCACGTGCTGTTATTTACAAAATATGTCTCCACAACTGCCCCTAGGTTCTGTTATCTCGGCAACCTGAGGTGATGGAACCTACATCACTAGTTCATTTACTATGTCAGCTGAAATTCATTTTTTCCTTCGACCGAGATCACAATTTGTTGGCTTCAAGTACCCAATACTTAACTGTCTATTTTTTCTCAGGGATCAAGAACCAAAAACCAAGTTCTTTAAGTATCTTAACTGAGATCGTTCCTCTAGCCGAGATTGTTGCCTCATTAAATCAAGAACTCCAAGAGCCTTGTCGCGCATGGGCTGTCATGCACGATTTTCTTAACCGTTTCTGCCACGCATTCTTTTCGCATTGGTTCATACCTGACACGCGCTATCAGAACGTGTCGCTTCTGCGCACGCCACTTGACAGACACGTTGTCCAAGGGATATCATTATGGTTTTGCCGCCTTTTAGTGTTTTAACAAAAACTTTTTCTCTCTCTAAGTCCTTTCACTTCACATTCCTCCACTCTCTCAAAGTTTTCTCTCTCTAAACCTCTGTTTTCGCGTTTCTAAGCTCCTACAATTGCTCTGATTACCTTTTCCAGCGACCTTTTCATCATTTATTCCTGGCCATTTGCGCTGTCTGACTCCGGTCATCCCCATATCAGCGCTCATTTCATTTGGTAAGTCACAATTCTTTCCTCTTTAAGTTCAGTCGCTGATTTATCTCAAAATCTATTGCCTATTTACACGTTGTTTGCTGCCATTGAAATTCTGTTTGTGTTCTTGAATCTTTACTGTATGTCGAATCTTGCATTTGTCTATGATTCATGTTGTTTAATATATCCTTGTGTCTTATTCACATTGTTTGTGATTCTCGCACACATGTAGTGTTTATAAATTTGAAGCTTTAACACCCTTGCCACTGTTCTTGGCTTTTGCACATCCCACACACCTACTCAGTGTTTCTTGAAAAAAAATATCGCTTTCTTGATTCTGAATCACGTTCTTCTTTGTTTTTGTTTGACTTGTTTCCAGATTCTAGCCTTTGATTTCTTGTTTCTGTATAGATTTAGGTTTATGATTTGATAGAAATCACATTCCCTAGGGAAATTGAAACAAATTCCCCCTAGATCTTGAAAAACCTTTGCCCCAGTTCTTGTTTAGGGTTTAGCCGAGGTCTTTCAAACCTATACCAACCACTCTCTTCTGAAATCTTACACCTTCTTCCTTTACCCGATATCATGGGTATGTTCAGGTGGAGGGTAGATACCCTAGAAAAATTAGGATACTTCCGTCGACAGTTCTCCATCCCAGCCGATGTTCAACTCAGGTTGGCTGGGAAGGAGGACTCTATCATGCCCGATGGGGATTCCATGCCCTTCCTAGTTGTTGCTTTCATTGAATGTGGTCTTCGGCTTCCCTTAGACATCCTTTTTAGGGGAATCCTCCACTACTACAAACTTAACCCTATGCAGTTGGCCATTAACTCCTATAGGGTCATTAATGATATAATTGCTCTAGCTCGCCGAGAAAATGCTAGGATAACACTAGCCGACATCCAATATTGTTATACCATGTGTGGCCTAAAATATGAAAAAGGCTACATCTATTACCTCAAGCAAAGATCCACAGCCTACAAAATCATAGCCGACTTCCCAAACTCCAACAAAGGTGCTGGAGATGACAACTTGATTGTCTCGGGTAACTGGAAATTTGCTTAAGATAATGATCTTTATCTCTTCCCTCTACGCCGATTGGTGTTTAAAGAGGATGAGAGTAAGAACTAAGTGGCAACTTCTCTGCTTAAGACTTTACCACTTTATTTCCTTTATCTATTCTAATGTCTGAATTCTGTTCTTGTAGCTCTCCTTCAGCCCTCAAAAGATTTTCGCCAGACCTTCTTCCCTAGCAAAGACTTGAAGAGGCTGCTGGGCTTTCCTATTAACCTCCGCAAAGCTCCCTTATTACTCAACTATATCCCCATATATAAGTCGACCTTGCTCGACGTTCCATGTCGAAGTAAGACTCTCCCTTCTGCCACAACTCCTCCAACAACTTCATTGCTAAAGCCAAATCAGGCCTCCACCTTTGACCCAGTCTAGCAGCCATCCACTTCTGCCCCACAACTAATTCCTCTATCCCAGTGCCAACGCTGACACCGAGCTTTAATTTTTGCTCCTACCGACAGAACTCGCAGCCGCAAACGTTGAGATCTTGAGTCATCGTCTTCCGATCCAACCAATCCCCCAATCGCCCTTCCAGTAATACACTTTGGCACCAGAGTAATAGTCACTTCCACTGCCGACTAAATGGGCCGTGCAAAAATCATCCGGGACGACCTACTTGCTGACATCTTAGGCGTAGTGTCAGTTCACTCCTCCAGTCCTTCCCAATCTCAGCAAAAACCCAAGGCAAAAAGGGTTAAAAAGGCTAAGGCCAAACCCAGTGCCACTAAGGTGGAGTCAGAAGACACGGTGCTAATTTCAAAATTGGCTGAAACAGAAAGGTCTGCTAAGAAGAGGCCTGCCGAGGTCGAGGCACCCCACCAACCGCAATAAAAAAAGCCGAGGTTTGGCAGGTCTTTTGAGCCCTCTGCATTTCGTGCCAATGCTCCTTGGACCCCGTCTGTCAATGTCGGAGACCGACCTTTTCTAGCGGGGGATAGTGCTCTCGACAGTTTGGAAGTTGGTGCCGCCATCTCCACTGTCGTTCTACTCCTAGCCGACATTAATCAGATGGTCGAGCTTTCGGAGTATGAAAATTATGCGATGATGATGCAGCTAAGTCTCAATACTTGTAACTTTTTATCTAACTTCAACTTTGGTTTTCATACTTAACTAATTTCCTTTGCACTCTTGCAGGCTATCCAATAGGGTCACTCCCTTGCAGTCAAGACTAATGAATTCAAGAAAGAACTAACCCAAAAAACCAAGGAGGCAGCCAAACTTCTCACTTCACTAAACAAAGCCAACGCCCACATCCGAGGTCTTCTGGATCAAGCCAAGGCTATTGAGTTGGTCTTAAAAAATGTCGAGGACCGCGTCGAGGCTGCAAAAAATGTTGTTGAGGTTGCTCAAGTCGAGGCAAAAGAGGCCAAGGAGAAAGAAGCCCAGGCCCAAACCGAGCTCCAAACAGCACTGTCTACAAAGGAAGCCGAAATCAAGGAGGTGAACGAGAAGGCCTATGCCGAGGGGGCAACTGATGTTCGTGATGAATACAAGAAACAAGTCAAATAGGCATGCAACAGGGGTTACACCCTTAGTTAGATGGCTGCTTTGAAAGAGCTTGCTATTCCTGACGACTCGACCCTTAGGGACGAAAGCCGACTTGTTTTGCCGTTCCCTCCCGCTCTAAGCCAGTCTGAGGATGAAGCTGAGGGGGACGAAGAAATTGAGGCTGATAAAGATGAGGCTGAGAAGACTGAAGCTACTGGGGCCAAGTCCCCGACTCTGAATGAGCAAGTCCTAGACTTGACCCAGGACGACGATGACGAGTTACCCAAGAACACGCCTGAAGCTGAGGTTGACAGCGCCGAGAAGAGCCTTGATAAGACTCTTCTAGAGATCGACGTCAAAATCGAGGCCGAAAAAGCTGTCGAGAAGCTCTCCTAGCTGTCTGCTGAGGCTGAAACACAGCCAACTACCGATGCAAAGCAGTCTGTTTAGAATCTCTTCTTTGTACTTTTTCCTTTGCTTTGAACAATGTTTGTTTTTATCGGGTCGATGTGCCTACTTATGTACTTGAACAAGTTATCTTTTCCTGAATGCAAGTCTTATACTTTCTTCCAAGTGTTTGAATGTATGCCTTCCTTTCTTCTTTGCATGCTTACTTTTTTCTTTCATGCCTTTCATGCTTCCATACTTAGAGTATTTTTGTATTTTTTCAAAGTATACCTTAATTTTATAATAACTCCAGGATATAATACCTCAGATATAAACTTTGAATGTTTTACTCGGCCAACCATTAGCATACCTCGGCTAACACTTTAAAAAAAAATTTAAACAAGTGTTATTCAGTATTGTTTTTTTACCTTCATATGTTATCTTCTATTAAGACTTCACCCTTTCCAAGTTTATCAACCTAGTTGATCACCTTGGGTAATATGTATCTCGGATACTTCTTTCAATATTACCTCGCCTAACTTTAACTTGTAAATTTTCCTGAAATTTCAATAAGTGTTTAAGCCAATTCTAGCTTGTAAATTTAAAAAAAAAAAAATTCAACAAGTTTTCCCAAGCTCTTAAACTTTTATCATTCTCTAGTTCTCTGCCCCCTAACGTGAACCTAAGTTTCACTTAAGTTCACATTAAGCATGTGTCTAGCATCTTTCGCCGAAGTCAGATTCAAACAAAGACTAGCTGAGGTTCTCAACTTTGGTTTCTCTGTTAATTTAACTGAAATGCACTTAGTTCCATTCTGAGTTTGACAAGTCTAGGTTAATTCAACTTAGTTCGACTCTATTACATGCAAGTATAATTCAAATCTGCTATATAATGAGTCTAAGTTATTCATCATGTTTCATTCAGAAAACACCGCCAACTTAGTTCAACTCTATTATATGCAAATATAATTTAACTCTGTCATATAATAAGTTTAAGTTATTCGTCATGTTTCATTTAGAAACATTGCCAACTTAGTTCAACTCTATTATATGCAAGTATAATTCAACTCTACCATATAATAAGTCTAAGTTATTCGTCATGTTTCATTCAGAAACATCGCCATGGGACTGATCAGTCCTTTCACACAAATTTTAATTTTTCAAACTAAAATTTTATTACTACCTCGGCTAATAAAATTGTGACATAAACTTTGAAAAAAAAAATCTAATGATAAAAAAACTTCAAGTTGCAAGTGTTCCAGGGTTTTGACAACTCATCACTGTCCTCAAGCTGATATGCCCTATTGCCAGCGACCGAGATAATTTTATAAGGCCGCTCTCAATTTGGGCCTAGCTTGCCCTCCCTAGGATCCTTTTTGTCGTCGACCACTTTCCTTAGCACAAGGTCCCCCACTTTGAACTCTCTTGGGTTGATCTTCTTGTTGTAAGCCCTAGCAAGTTGTTGCTGGTATGCCCCTAGCCGAATTGCTGCTCTTTTTTTTTTTTTCCTCTAGTAGGTCTAGGTCTCAGGCTAGAAATGCCTCATTAGTACCATTTTCCACTCCATGGGTTCTAATCCCTGGTATGCTGACTTCTAGTGGGATAACCGCTTCAGTGCCATAAGCCATGGCAAACGGAGATTCGCCAGTTGATCTTCTCGGCATAGTCTGATATACCTAGAGTACATTGGGCAACTCCTCCACCCATTTTTCCTTTGCTGCTTCCAGTCTCTTTTTGATCCCATCCAAGATAGTCTTATTGGATGCTTCTATCTGACCATTACTCTAAGGGAAACTTGGAGTAGAGTAGTAGTTCTTGATTTTGTACTTTGCATAGAAGGTTTTGATTAGCTTACTATCAAACTGTGTACCATTATCTGCTATTATTGCCCTTGGGATCCCAAACCTGGTAATGATGTTCTTCCACATGAAATTCTTTACATCAATGTCTCGAATCTTCACAAGGTGTTCAGCTTCTACCCATTTTGTGAAATAATCAGTTACTACCAGCAGAAACTTCTTTTGCCAAGTTGCTTGGGGCAGTTGTCCAATAAGATCCATGCCCCACTGGGCAAATGGCCAAGGGCTAGATACTGGGTTCAAATCTGCTGCTGGTTGATGTATCAAAGGTGTAAACTTTTGACACTTCTCACACTTTCTGATGTAAGCTTCAACATCCTTCTGCATGTAGGGCCACCAGTACCCCTGAGTAATGGCCCTATGAGCAAGTGATCTGCCTCCAACATGGCTGCCACATACCCCTTCATGTATTTCATACAAGAAGTCTTCAACCTGGGAGGGGTGTAATATCTCAAAAGGGGGTCAGTAAAAAACCTTTTGTAGAGATTCCCTTCTACTATTAGGCTAAATCTTGCCGACTTCAGTCTGATCTTGTGTACCTCTTTGCGATCATCCGGTAACTTGCAGTCCCTAAGAAACATCATTATTGGATCCATCCAACTTGGACCCATCTCCACACACATTGCTTCATACTCTGTGATTAATGGTTCTACACTTGGGCTTGACAAATAATCAACCATTATTGTCCTTGCTTCTCCTGATTTCATTGCACTAGCCAGGTTAGCCAAGGTGTCGGCATGGCTGTTGTCATCTCGACTGACCTGCTATAGTTGGCAATCCTGAAACAAGGCTAGCAGTTTAACAACTTCTTTGACATAGGCTATCATTCTTTCATTTCGGGCTGTATATTCGCCTGCTGCCTAGTTCACAATAAGTTGGGAGTCACAGAAGACTACCACCTCGTCGACTTTCATTGCTGCTGCTAACTTCAACCTTGCGATTAGTGCCTCATATTCTGCTATATTATTTAAGGCCTTGAACCCCAAACAAATAGACTGTTCTAACATTCACCCATCTGGAGGTACTAACACCACTCTTGCCTCCGTTCTTTGACAGTTTGAACTTCTATCAACAAATAGGCGGAAGGAGTCGCCGATGTAAATATCGCAGGGCTTGCGTTTCTCTTCTTTCTTTTGCTCTGTTGTGGGGTTTTTCATTCCCAACTGGGTCTCTTCTTGTTCCCCTAGATACCCTAAGCCGCGGCTCACCGGAACCCGATGTGAGATGGCACCAAGTGTGAAATCGGCCACAAAGTTGACCAGAACCTGGCCTTTGATTATTGTTCTAGGTCTAAACTCTAAATCGTATTGGCCCAATACCACTGCCCATCTGGCTACCCTGCTTGTCAGATCTCCTTGTTACAGCAGGGACTTTAAGGGGTGCTCAGTCAACACCACAATCTTGTTGGCTTGGAAGTAATGATTCAGTTTTTTTGAAGCCATCATCAAGGCTAGTGCTAACTTTTCCAGGGGTAAATACCTAGTCTCTGCACTTGCTAATGTTTTACTCACATAGTACACTGCTCTTTGTTTTCCTTTCTCTATTGGGACCATCACTGCACTTACTGCGTGCTCTGAAACCGCCAACTATAAGAACAGCTCCTCTTTAGGTATTGGATTTGAGAGAACGGGAGCTGTGGTTAGGTATTTTTTCAAGTCGGCTAAGGCGACTTCGCACTCCTCTGTCCACAAAAAATTTGTGGCCTTCTTTAATAAACTGAAAAATGGTTTACACTTATTTGAACTTCTCCTTATAAACCTATTCAAGGCTGCGGCCCTTCTTGTCAGCATCTGTACTTGTTTTGTCGATGTTGGGCTCTTCAAGTCAATGACGACCTTGATTTGATCCAAGTTTACCTCAATGCCCCTTTTAGTAATCAAGTATCCCAGAAACTTACTAGATCCAACTCCAAATGCACATTTCGAAGCATTAAGTCAGAGAAGATATGTTCTAAGGATATCGAAAACTGCATTCAAGTCGGCTAGGTGATTCTCAGGTTCTTTGGTCTTCACGACTATGTCATCAATGTATACTTCCATTGTTTTTCCAATCAAATGTCTGAACATCTTGGTCACCAACCTTTGGTAGGTTGCTCCTGTATTTTTCAACCCGAAAGGCATCACTCTGTAGTAATACAGTCCTTTTGGAGTGATAAATACAGTCTTCTCCTCATTAGAGGGATACATTGCTATCTGATGATACCCCATATAAGCGTCTAAGAAACTCATCCTTCCATGCCCTGAAGTGGCATCCACTAATTGATCGATCTTGGGGAGTGGGAAATTGTCTTTGGGACAAGCCTTATTCAGGCTAGTGAAGTCCATGCAGACTCTTCACTTCCCATTTTTCTTTTTCACAACAACTGTGTTTGACAACCAAGTTGGGTAGTTTACCTCCCGAATGGCTCTGGGCTCCAACAATTTGTCCACTTCCTCCTCTACTACCTCCACATGAACCAACGTCGGCCTCCTTGTTCGCTGAATGACAGGTTTAGCCGACCTGTCTACATTTAGTCTATGGCAAGTGACCTCGGGATCAATGCTAGGCATCTCGTATGACGTCCAAGAAAACATCTCTAAATTCGCCAGGGATCCTCTCCGGCACTTTGTAATACGGCTGATTCTTGATCCTCTCTAGAACTTTATAAACCGGGATCCAGAACACAGTGGTGACTGCCTGTTCAGCCCTTAGTCCTGCTTCTTGTCTATTAAATCCAGTATTACCTCGGCCTCGCTTCGGTGAGCCATTTCTCTTTTCTTGCTTCGGTGCCTTTGCTCTCGATGTATCCTTCTTTAGTCTAGCATATTTCTCTATCCTTTCCATGAGCTCCTCCATACTCTCCGGCAAAGTCTTTGCCAGTGACTTTCGAAGCATGCAGTCATCCTCCAGGCCGTTCTTAAAAGATACGACCGCCAACTCATGGTTGCGTCCTGGTATTCGGTTGAATACCTCGTAATACCTTTTGGCATAAGCCTTGAGGCTTTCACCCTCACCAATTTTCAGAGCTATTAGGGAGTCTACCCTCAACGGCTAAAATTTGTTTGTAACAAACTTGGCCACAAACATCTCGGCCAGGCCTTTCCAACTCTTCACAATTCCTTTCGGCAACTTGTGAAACCAATCTGATGCAATTTCCGCAAAGGATGAGGGAAACACCTTGCAGAACAACGGTTCGTTCCTAGTATACAGTGTCATTGAGTTCAAATATAAGTCGACGTGAAAGTTCGGATCGAACTTATCGTCATATATTTGGAACCTTTTTGGGGCCTTGAACTTATCCAACTCTACTGAGAATGGTGTTCTTGGCTTGATCAGAGATGTGACCTCGGCATTCTATTGCTTTCTCTGGAGGTAGTGCTTCAAATCCTTTTTAGTCCAACTAGGAGCTCGACTGTCAACGGATTTTAGCCTTTTTGGTGCGTTGCTCCCGGCGTCGTTATGAGTCCTTTTGGACTTCTCCTCAATAGCTGTGTCAAAACAAAGTTCCTTCCCCTGAACATGCCGATGCTCTTTTACATAAGTCCCGTTGGTCTGAGGTGTCCTCTAAGACTCTCCTCTTCTTGACTCTGCTCGCCCGACATCCTGTGAAGGCCGATGTGAGTGTTCTTTCACCTTGTCATGCTGAGGGACTATTGGGATTGTTTTCTGCTCCCTTTCTGGGTGTCGTTCTTAGCCGCTGGAATCGACGTATCTTTTAATGGAAACGGTGGTTGCATGACATTGTTCTGCATCATGAAGTTGACAACCAATTATAGGTCTGCCAACTTATTTTTCATTCCCTTTATCTTGCCGTCCCTCCTCAGGCATCTATCTTTCCATACCTAGAGGTCACTTTTGTTATAGTACTCGTCTCGACCTGCTTTCTTTGGTGGGTTTCCTTCTTGGTTGAACTCCTTTTCCCTGGGATTCTGATCCCAAGGTTTTTCATTACAATTCTCCTCCTACACGTTAGGATCAGCGTGTTTACCACTCCCACTAGGGATGTCGTCCCCAATCTTCTCTTTTTGCCCGTCATTGGCAGTCTATTCTCCTTAAGTTTCCCACAGACAGTGCCAAATTGTGGGTGTTGATTTTTGACCGCACAACCAAATAGGGAAACTCAGCAGGAGAGCACCGGTAGAATAGATTAAGCCCGAACAACTTGTTACAGAAAGATAAGAATCCGGCGCTGGTTCGTCTACCCAGGGGCATTCCGATGATCAAGTTAGTAATTATCTCTCAAAGATAGCCCATAGTGTTTAACTCACTAGATAGAGCATAAAAAGCATACCTTAGACCCACGAGGATGCTTCACTTTTATAACTAGCATTAACCTGATCCCTGTAGAAGCCTAGCTTCAATGGACATTGGCTCAATGCTTATCTTGAACTCCCAGCTTGATAGAGATAAACTCCCTAAGAGCTTTATCTTTATCCAGACTGAGATCCTCCCCTATTCTAGGACTCTTGTCCCTTATCCATTCATCCCGGATTCCGATATCTCCGTAGATAACCTCGGCTTAGCCAAGATTACCTCAGCGTCAGAACCAGGCCACGTGGCACCTCGGTTGATACTTTGGCGTCACTTTGGCCACGTGCTGTCATTTACAAAATATGTCCCCACAAAATCTTATTGGAAATTTTCAAATTTATCAACCAAAAAAAAAAAAAAAAAGGAAAAACTTATTATAACCATTTTTGATTAAAGAAAACAGAACTCCAATCTTTACTTTTATTAAAATTTCATAAAAAAAAAAAGGAAAAACTTATTATAACCATTTTTTATTAAAGAAAACAGAACTCCAATCTTTACTTTTATTAAAATTTCATCAAATCTGAATAAAAATATGAATGTTAAGAATTTGGTGAAGGATTTAGTTATTGATTTGCTAAAAAAAATTGCTGATCCCTTTGATTTGATAAAATGTTAAAGAGCAGATTTTAGCCATTTTTTTCATCAAAATTAAATTTGATAAAAAACTGTAAGAAGGGTTGAAGATTGGTGCAAGGGAAGTCAGAAACAATGGATGGTACATGTTCTACATTCATACGCTTAAAAGCATACATTCAATTCTTGATAAGTATATGTATATGCACAGAGAGAGAGAGGGGGAGGGAGGAAGAGAGAGAGGGAGGGAGGGAGGGAGAGAGAAGTGAGAATCGCACTGTCTGTGAAGAGGGTGTGTAGCCCATGGCATTAGGCACTTGGTCCATTTTGAACACGAGTGTTGGGATTCTCTGTGATGCTCTCGTCATGGTTTTAGTCGCAATTGGGAATTGATTATTTTAATTATTATTATTTTTTAATTTTTTATGAAAAAAAAAAATATAAAAGTAGAGAGAATAATGTGATAACTTATGAGATGATATATCTTCAGTTCATATCAGACTGAAGGGTATTGTTAGGCCTCCGTAGACCCGCCATAGAGCTCGCGTCGATAATCTAAATCGTTTGATTTGTAAAACTCGTGAGTACTTTATTGTTGCAAAAAATCACGTTGATTAAATATCGGTAATCACTTGATTAGATCACATTTGTGTCAACGATATATATGATTTTTAAAAAAAATTATTAATACAAATATGATCTGATCAAGTGGTTATTAATATCCAATTAACATGATTTTTTTGTAGAAATAAAGCACTCGATGAGTCCTACAACTTGAATGATTTATATTATCGATGCGGGTTTTATGGTGTGTCCATGGAGGTCCAATAACACCCTCTAATTAATTTATTATAACTCCTTATTATGACTTTTTAATTTTTTAATTAAAACTTCGAACTCTCCAAACGAATACAATCATTAATGACTTAGATTTAATTTTTAATTTCAAAATAGCGTGATTTTGATTTAAAAATTTTAAAAAACAAATAAAACAAAAATAGAAGAGTAGTTCGTCAAAAAAAAAAAAATACTGTATATGGGATGGTAAAGTTAACCGATTCAATTGTATTTGTTATAAAAAAGATTTGAGAAAACATTAATAGCGTAGGGAAAATTATAGGGTAGGAATGTTTAAGAAAAGAATAAAATATGAAATTGTATCACCGAAATGATTGAAATTAAATTAAAAATTCGCAGAAAAATCCGGCCCATGCTGAAAGCCCCCTTTTTTGACCAGCTTAAATTTTTATTTATTTAAAAAAAAAAGAAAAACAAAAACAAAACGGTATTGTTTTGACATTAGTATTTTAAAGTTAGATTTAAACCATTCATTATTATCTATCGTAATGTGTCTAGTTGTGATTGAAACCACAAGAATTTTGACAAGTAGTTAATTTAGTTTAAAAAATTCAGAAAATTACTTAAATTTTTTCAAAAAAAAGTCATAATATTTTTTGATTTTGTGTCATATCAAAAAGTTTTACTTTCAATTAAAAATAATTACTATATGAAAAAATTATAAGCTAAATGAAATCTTGTTGAAGGGGTATATTAGTAGTTGAAGACCTTATTTTGATCCCTCCCTATATTATTCCAAGATTATGAATTTTACAATTGGAGTAGCCGCATAAAATTTGTTGAGACTTTAGGTTAAATCTTATTTTATTAGATTTCTAAAAATTGAAATTTTGTGTAATAAGAATATATATATATATATATATATATATATATATATATATATTAAAGGCTTTAGACCACAGATTAAATGACTTTGATTTAGCCACCTCTTTTTGCTAGAATTATGTCATATAGTGTAATTAAATAGGAGGATAAAATCAAGAATTGTGACCTTTCCATGTATTTTTTGGTCAATTGATAGAAAATTATTTAAAAATATTAAGAAAATTATATCAAATTAGATAATTAATTAAAAATAGAATCCAAATAATCAAATTTTGTTTTGTGTAATCATTAAACCCTAATCTCCGTGTTAAGAGTCTAAATAAGTACTCAACTAATTCCAGCCTCGTTACTAGCTGGCCTTTGTGTTTTCAAGAGTTACAATTGCTGTCAGAAGCTGTTCATGTCTTCCAAACTTTAATAGATTGATGTAATAAATCAATATAAAAAATCAATTAATGACATATCAGCAATCAAGATTTTTATATTTTTGAAAATTAATAAACTTGCTTTTCTACTTACGAAAAAAAAAAAAGACAAAAATTGCTCAACGTGTTATTTTTTACCGTGCTAAAACTTATTTCTCAATGGAGCGATGAAAAATGATACCATGGTGAATTTATATATTTCCCAATGCGTGATATAATTGTTAAATTTTATACTTATGCTTTTGGTTATGAAAATTTATTTAACTTAAACAATTAAAAATATTTTTAATTATAAAATTTAAATAAATTAAATTATTTGTGATATTTTTGCTCATATTTTATTGAGAAGGGTAAAAATGGAATAAAATACACAATTATGAAGAATTGAATTTTTTTGGAAACAATTTATAAAAAAAATAAGATTTTTTTTTTTTATATCAGCTTTAACAAAAAAAGAAAAGAAAAAAAGAAGAAGTTAGAAAATAAGACTTTAGTTGTTTACAACGAAACTTAATGTTTTCAATGAATTTTTTATTATTGGTTATAGTTTTCAAAAAATAATTTTTAGAAAATTTTAATTTTTTATTTTCCGTATTTTAATGTTTTCAATAAATTTTTTTAATTTTTAGACACACTTAACATAAATATACTTAAAAAGTATAATATTTGTGAAAAAAATCTTTAAGAAATATACTAAATACCAAAAAAATACGAAAATTCAGTACATTTTTTATATTTTTGTGTATTTATTAATTTTTTAAAATAATTTTTCATAAATATTTTATTATTTAGATACATCTATGTAAGGCGCATCTAAAAAAGTAAAAAAAATTACTTAAAATTTTAAAAATATTCACTAAAAATACAAAAATAAAAAACTTAATTTTCAAAAAACTGAAACCAAACACACTAAATAATAGTCAATAATTATCTTAAAAGTAAAATAGGATGCTGTGCAGGCATGCTTTTTGAAAATAATATTTTTATTAGTTTTAAATTAAATTTAACATTTAAAATATCCTGATTATATATATATATATATATATATATAATTATGAATAGTTTCTAAGATTGACTTTTAAGTCAAATATGTTATTTTAGTACTTTGTTGGATTTTCTGTCATCATGAAGTGATGAGCTAGTAATTTCTGTAATTAGGGCATCAATTTAGGTGTGCTTAGTAAGAATATACAAATCTATGTTCATTTCATCTATCTTCCTCAAGGAACCTTGGTGAAAAACTTCTGTACAATTCTCAACCACAACAACATTCTTCAATTGATTCCTTACCTTAACTGTCCAAAAGACGAAAGACAACATAGATTTCCTCAAAACTCTCGATATATACCCTTTTCTAGTTCAATGCAGAATATGTAGCTACAACAACAACAACAAAAAAACATATTGCTTTGTGTTTTTTTGATCTCTCTCTACACCACCAACATGTCTCCTCTTAATACCGATGACTTGCACCGAATCTTCCAAAAGCTTGACCAAAATGGTGATGGCTTCGTGAGCCTCAACGAGCTCAAATGCCTTCTTGAGAAAATCGAGATTCAAATTAGCCTAGACGAACTCGAGTCGTTAGTGGGCAAAATGAGCCTTGATCTTCTTGGCTTTTTGTTCTTTTATGACACCATCGTCAAGAAAAACACTAATAATGATCAAAATGAAGTGGGTGAAGTAGATAAGGATTTGGAGAGTGATCTGGCTAAGGCTTTCAAGGTGTATGATTTGAACGGTGATGGCTTCATTTCATGCGAGGAGATTCAGGACGTGTTGTTGCGATTAGGGTTATGGAAAGAGCATTGTGGCGGGGATAGCATGAACATGATTAAAGTGTACGACACAAATTCTGATGGGATGCTTGATTTTGAGGAATTCAAGAACATGATGTTGCTTACCAATTCTTAAAAACATTTATATGGTAAAAAAAAGTTTCACATTGCTATTAAGTTGTGAGGGGGATTGTATTGGTGAGATAGGATTTGCATTTGATGTAATCATGTTAGAAAAAATTGTCTTGAATTGTTACTATTGCAACTGCAGTTATTGTTAATCTAAATTGTATTTATTTTTAGGATAGATTTTAAATACGCTCTAAAGATTTGCTTAAAATACGAATTGTCTTTTATGATTTTGAAAATTACAAATACAAATTTTTTTATTTAACGAAATTAGTAATAGACAAAAATAAAATTTCTAATTACTCTTTTATAGAACAATCAAATTATTAAAATTGTTAATTGAAATATATTTTTAATATCATTAAAACATTTTCACTGACTTAATGATATATTAATAAAAGAAAACATTTGTTACGCGATTAGAAATTTGAAATGGTGAAATGTAATTTTCAAAGACAATTTGCATTTAAATAAATTTTAAAGGTGTGTTATAATTTACCCTTATTTTTATTAGATAGTTCCTTTTTTTAGCAAAAAGACAGTGTTAGAAACATTCTAAATTTATTTATTTTTCGTTAAATGTTCTTGTCAAAAAGCATTCTCTCTCTCTCTCTCCGACTATTTGCTTTGATTTTTGTTATATTTCTTTGCGTTCCTTTTATTGTCTGTATTAACAAGAAGAAATGAAGAAAAAAGAAAAGAAAAGGTGACATTATTAAGAATTAATATTTTAATCTTTATCTACTAAAATGGATTTACTTTGAAGAACAAACACTTCAAATTTCCATTTAGATCTTGTGTTTTCAGAAAATTTTTGTATCCATGTCTTAAATGAATTCTCAAAAATAATATTTTATCAATATATTCAACTCGGAGGTTAAAATGTAAATTTTATAATGTTGGACAATCTTCACTGTAATTAAAATAAATTAATTCTGTTGTGTACTTAACAACAATTAGAATATAAAAGAAATAAAGGAAAGGAGAGAGAAAGTTTGATTACAAAAATCAAACAAGAAATAGAATAAAATAAATAAAAACAAATTTTATTTTGTTACAAAAACAAAATTAAAATCTGATTTAATAAACAAATAAAACAGAATAATAAATTAAACAACTTACTTGATTAATTTCTTCGAATAATAATCTGATCAAGTCCATTGTTTGACACTGTGTCCTTAAGACAGATTCGTCCTCTCTACGGTGCTTTCAGAATATGGACGTCTATCTCCCAGGATAAAATGATCAACAACAAATAAATGCAGCACTACAATTTATTTGTTCAACGAATACACTTAGTGTATACACTCTTTAACACAGAAAAATAATGGAATAAATGCAGTAAAATGCAGAGATGATTTGTAGCAAAAGATGGACGAAAATTAGTGAATCTGATCAAATAAGGGCTGGTCTATTTATAGAAGTAATGACACCCTTTAATTTTGAATTGAACAGGTAGCATACCTATTTGAACAGGTACTGTACCTTTTTGGTTTGAATTTAAATAGATAACCGAATCTGTTTGAATTTCAAATCTGTTCGGGTGGATTTAAATTTGAACCAAACGAATTCGGTTTTGGACAGATCCGAACCTGTAAAGAATTTCTGAAGAGATGCAAATAAAATTTTGAATTCAAAAATTAAACTTTAAATTTGGACAGAATTTATTCTATCAAAAATAAATTGAATTCAAATATTTTTTGCCCAAAAAGATTAGTATTGGGCCGGACAAGCCCAACCCAACCTCACACCACGCACCTGCGCCCAAGCCCAGCCTAGCTTGCCCAACCGGACAGACGGCGGCAGCGGCGCACGCGCGCGTGTGTGGTGATTTTTGGATCCAATGGGTTTAGCCCATTTTGCCCATAACCTCTCCCTTTTACAAACTTGGGGTACCCCTTGGGGCACACCCCAAGTTCCAATCCCATGCCTTATAAAGCCATTCAAAACTTCCAACCAAATCAATGTGGGACAAGCCACTTTTCAACCTTTATGGATTTTCCACCAAAACTCCATTTTCATGGAGCACACTTTGGCTTCAATTTCCTATTCACTCAATAATGGTTTTGAGTAACCAAATATACCACGTGAATCTCAACGCGGCATAGAACGCGTTACAACTTTGACTCGCGAAAATCGACGCACGGGTCCCGCCTAAATAATAGACCAAAGTTAGGAAAAAATTCTGGTTTTACCCAAAATTTTCCAACCATTTCCAACAATCCCCCACATGAATGGAATTTGGTGACAATGGAAATGCAACAATATGAAGACTTTATCGAAAGAGTATAAGTTGAAAATATCTTGCATCGGGATAGGTAGCTTTCGGCCTTGAATCTTCCCTAGTGATAATCTATCGGACTTACTAGCTAACCAATGGACGCGATGCCTTGAATTGTTCAGCCGTTTGTGTAAGCCAAGACAATAGATTTCACACAAAATATCTTCTAACACATCGTGGTTCTCACTGTTGTGTTCATTTTGGCCTTGAACGCTCCTGGTTTTCATGAGTGTTTCTAGAGAATTTAGCATTTTTCATTCTCATAGAACCGGCCCCAGTTAAACACTCATATAGGTGATTTTTATTGTGGGTATCTCCTTATACTCGTCTTGATTTTATGCCTCAATCAAGATATAAGTAATCATTAAAAGCAAAGCTTATCCTTATACCCCTGCATACAACATATGTTGCAGATATCCCTCTCACCATAGGAATGGATAGGGAATTTTAATCCCTTGGTGATTTCGGGTGAGCCACACATAACTTAGTCGTCCCTTTGAACTTAGTTCTTGGGATCTCCAGTCATATAAGTAGGGTTACCATTATGATGACTCTTATGTAATAGGCTTTAATCCCATTCCCTTCGATGAACTATACACTAGCTCTTTTGTCAAACCTTTTGTTAACGGATCCGCAATATTCTCTTTAGATTTTATATAATCTATTGAGATTATTCCATTTGACAACAATTGCCTTATGGTATTATGTCGACGACGAATATGTCGTGACTTACCGTTATACATATGATTTTGTGCCCCTACCTATTGCAGATTGAGTATCACAATGAATACAAATAGCTGGCACATGTTTTGGCCACATTGGAATGTTTTCTAAGAAGTGACGAAGTCATTCTGTTTTTTCTCCTACTTTGTCTAAAACAATGAATTCGGATTCCATTGTGGATCATGCGATGCATGTTTGTTTCGTGGATTTCCAAGAAACAGCAGCGTCTCCCAGAGTAAAGACATATCCACTAGTGGATTTTGAATCTTTAGTATCCGATATCCAATTGGCATCACAATAACCTTCAAGTACTGCTGGATATTGAGTAAAGTTCAAACCATGATCATGAGTAAAACTTCGATATCTAAGAACCCGAATGATCGCTTTCCAATGGTCTTCTCCGGGATTACTAGTGTACATACTCAATTTACTGATAGCATAAGCTATATCAGGACGAGTACAATTCATTAGGTACATTAGGCTTCGAATGATTTAGGAGTATTTTAACTGAGACACCGCATCACCTTTATTTTTTGATAAGTAAAGATTGACATCTACAGGTGTTCTAGCTAAATTCATTTCATCCTTGATAAATTTATCAAGAATTTTCTCAATATAATGTGATTGAGATTATGCATATCTGTCAGATGTTTTAGTAATTTTCATTCCTAATATAATAGCTGCGATCCCCATATCTTTCATTTCAAATCTTCTGTTAAGCATTTGCTTAGTTGATTTGATCATGTTTTGACTACTTCCAATGATAAACATGTCATCCACATAAAGACAAACTATGACATATCCTTAGTCAGTATTTTTAACATAGACGCTCTTGTCACATTCGTTTATCTTAAACCCATTAGTAAGAATTGCATGATCAAATTTTTCATGCCATTGCTTAGGTGCTTGTTTTAATCTATAAAGAGATTTTACAAGCCGACAAACTTTCTTTTCTTGCCCTGGCATTGCAAACCCTTCAGGTTGCTCCATATAGATCTCTTCATTTAGATCACGTTTAAGAAAGCTGTCTTAACATCTATTTGATGTATTTCTAATTTAAACAACGCTGCTATAGCAATAAGCATGCGAATGGATCTTATTCTTGTCACAGGGGAATATGTGTCAAAATAGTCCAGACCTTTCTTTTTTCTGTAACCTTTAACTACAAGTCTTGCTTTATACTTGTCAATTGAACCATCTGCTTTCATTTTTCTCTTGAATATCCATTTATATCCAAGAGGTTTAGAACCTGATGGAAGATCCACCAATTCCCAAGTATGATTTTGCATAATGGACTCAATTTCATTATTAACAGCCTCTTTCCACAAAGGTGCTTCAGGACCTATCATTGCTGCCTTAAAGCTTTGAGGTTCATTTTCTAACAGGTATGTTAGGAAATCTGGACCAAAGGATTTTGATGTTTTTGCTCTCTTACTTCGTCTTGGTTCATTATCAGTTAAATCTTGTTGGTCAAGACCATTACTAGTCTCTTGTGTTTGATTGTCATTAGTCTCTTGAATTTGTGTACAATCATAAGTTCTTTTCTGTGAACTTAATTCCTGTCCTTTCTTGTAAGGAAAGACATGTTCAAAAAACACAGCATTCCTTGACTCTATAATAGTGTTCACATTTATATTAGGTATTTCTGATTTATAAGTCAGAAATCGATATGCACTACTATTCTGAGCATAACCAATAAACACACAATCTACTATTTTGGGTCCAATCTTAGTCTTTTTAGGAACATGAACTTTAACTTTTGCCAAACACCCCCACACTTTTAAGTATTTATAGGAAGGCGGTCGACTTGTCTACAACTCATAAGGAGTGCTGTTGGTTTTCTTGTGGGGTATTCTGTTAAGAACATAATTAGCAGACAATATTGCTTCCCCCCACAAGTTCTGTGGTAAGCCTGAACTTAGTAACATGTCATTCATCATTTCTTTTAGGGTTCTATTCTTTCTTTCAGCAATTCCATTTTACTGAGGAGAATAAGGGGCTGTAGTTTGGTGAATAATGTCATGTTGTGCACAAAATTCATTTAATGGTGCATCATATTCACCACCCCTATCACTTCTAACCATTTTAATGGTTTTACCAAGTTGATTTTCAACTTCTGTTTTGTAGAGTTTAAATATTTCTAAGGCTTCATCTTTACTTCTAAGTAAAAAAACATAACAATATCTTGTGCAATCATCGATAAACGTTATGAAATACTTTTTACCTCCTCTAGTTTGAATAAATTTAAGATCACATACATTTTTATGAATTAATTCTAGAGATTCGGTTTTCTTTTCAACCGATTTAAATGGAGCCTTAGTTAGTTTCGCTTCTACACAAATTTCACATTTATGATTAGGATTAATTTCAAACTTTGGTATATAATCTAAACCAATTAATCTACGCAAAACATCAAAATTCACATGTCCTAATCTACCATGCCATAAATTCGACTCAAGAATATAAGCAAAAGATGTGTTATTCTTATTCATAGCAACTTTCGGTACAACTGTCATTACATTCAACTTAAAGAGACCATCACTCATGTATCCCTTACCAACATACATACCACTATTTGTTAATACAAATTTATCAGACTAAAAAACAAGCCTAAAACCATTTTCACTTAACAAAGAACCAGAAACTAAATTCTTCCGGATGTCAGGTACATGCAGTACGTTGTTGAGGGTCAGTTCTTTCCCTGATGTCATCTTCAAGATCACTTTCCCTTGTCCAGTCACAGTAGAAGTAGAAGAATTACCCATGAAAGTTATTCACCATTTGCAGCCTCATTGTAGGTAGTGAACATCTTCGTGTCCGCACATATGTGACGAGTTGCTCCAGTGTCAACCCACCACTCCTTGGGATTTCTAACCAAATTAGCCTCAGACACCACAACAAAGAGGTTGATGTCATTCACCCCGTCAGAAATGTAATCTAGTTCAGTTACATTGGCCTGATTGGTAGTCTTCTTGCTTGTACTTCCATGATCCTTCTTAGGGCGGCGGCAGTCAGAAGCTCGATATCCAGTCTTGCCACAGTTATAGCATTTTCCTTTGAACTTCTTGTTGCTATCGCCTTGTTTAGGACCATATCCGGTAAACTTCCTCTTTTTGTTATGTGGTTTATGAACTTGTTCAATCACATTAGCCTTGGACTCAATGGGATTTTTCCCATTCCTTTTTTCAGCCTTACAGTTATCTTCCTCAATTCTCATCTTACAATAAGTTCATCCATGGTCATTTCTTTGCGTTTATGTTTTAAATAATTTTTGAAATCTTTCCAAGCCGGTGATAACTTTTCCACTAAAGCAGCGACTTGGAATGACTCGCTAAGAGACATACCTTCTGAATGAATATCATGCAAAATTATTTGAAAATTTTGAACTTGAGAAATTACCATTTGGGAGTCTACCATAACGAAGTCTAGAAATTTACTGACAACAAATTTCTTCGTGCCGACATCCTCTGTCTTGTATTTCTTCTCCAAAGAATTCCACAATTCTTTTGCTGACTTCAAAGGACTGTAAACATTATACAACATGTTGTCAGGGCCATTGAGGATGTAGTTTCTGCACAGGAAATCTGAATGTTTCCAAGCATCTACAGCGGCAACAACTTGCCGATCACTTTCACCCTCTTTAAGTGCTGGAACCTCTTCATGGAGAAACTGGACCAAATTAAGAGTTGTAAGATAGAACAACATCTTTTGTTGCCATCTCTTAAACTCAGTACCGTTAAATTTTTCCGGTTTTTCTCCATGATTTATTGGTACTTGAACATGGTTCTGGATAGGGACCGGTGTTGGTCTAACAATTGGAGTACCACTACCAGTTGTAGTTTCAGTTGCAGTAGCCATAATCTCTGATTACAAAAATCAGAAAAATTAAAACACAAATTAATTTTCTAGTTACAAAAACCAGAAAATAAATTATTACACAAAATAATTTTATTTTCGTTGTTACTAAAACTAGAAAAATAAAATACCACAATAATTTTCTGTAACACAAATTAATATTCTGCAATTGTTAATGACACCAGTATATTACTATTAGTTGTCAAAGAAAAGAGACAATATATTACTACTATCTGTCAAATAGCATAAACCACTATTTATTTTTTCAACCAGAATATGTCTTTATGAATCACAGAAAATTAAATACAATGAAGATACCAAAAATAATTTTGTCTTAAGATTGTTGGACAATCTTCACTGTAATTAAAATAAATTAATTCTGTTATGTACTAAACAACGACTAGAATATAAAAGAAATAAAGGAAAGGAGAGAGAAAGTTTGATTACAAAAATCAAACAAGAAATAGAATAAAATAAATAAAAACAAATTTTATTTTGTTATAAAAACAAAATTAAAATCTGATTTAATAAACAAATAAAACAGAATAATAAATTAAACAACTTACTTGATTAATTTCTTCGAATAATAATCTAATTAAGTCCAGTGTTTGACACTGTGTCCTTAAGACAGATTCGTCCTCTCCACGGTGCTTTCAGAATATGGATGTCTATCTCACAGGATGAAATGATCAACAACAAATAAATGCAGCACTACAATTTATTTGTTCAACGAATACACTTAGTGTATACACTCTTTAACACAGAAAAATAATGGAATAAATGCAGCAAAATGTAGAGATGATTTGCAGTAAAAGATGGACGAAAATTAGTGAATCTGATCAAATGAGGGCTGGTCTATTTATAGAAGTAATGGCACCCTTTAATTTTGAATTGAACAGGTAGCATACTTGTTTGAACATGTACTGTACCTGTTGGGTTTGAATTTAAACAGATAACCGAATCTGTTTGAATTTCAAATATGTTCGGGTGGATTTAAATTTGAACAGAACAAATTCGGTTTTGGACAAATCCGAACGTGTAAAGAATTTTTGAAGAGGTGCAAATAGAATTTTGAATTCAAAAATTAAACCTTAAATTTGGACAGAATTTATTCTATCAAAAATAAATTGAATTCAAATATTTTTGGCCCAGCTCGCCCGACCGGACGGCCGGCGGCGGGGCGCGTGTGTGGTGATTTTTGAGTCCAATGGGTCCAGCCCATTTTGCCCATAATCTCTCCCTTCTACAAACTTGGGGTACCCCTTGGGGCACACCCCAAGTTCCAATCCCATACCTTATAAACCCACTCAAAACTTCCCACCAAATCAATGTGGGACAAGCCACTTTTCAACCTTTAAGGATTTTCCACAAAAACTCCATTTTCATGGAGCACACTTTGCCTTCAATTTTCCATTCACTCGATAATGAGTTTGAGCAACTAAATATACCACGTGAATCTCAACGCGGCATAGAATGCGTTACAACTTTGACCCGCGAAAATCGACGCACGGGTCCCACCTAAATAATAGACCAAAGTTAGGAAAAAATTCTGATTTTATCCAGAATTTTCCAACCATTTCCAACACATAATAGATGCATGAAATTTTTTTTTCCTATTTTATGTTTTATTTTGTTTGTATGTTTGTCACAAATTTATAAAATCAAATAATAAGCCAACCACGTCAGCTAGTGCAAAAAAATATTTTTAGTTATGGAAATGTTTGGGACTCTCTTTGGGGATGACCCCCACACCCCCAAAATGATCATGACCTTCCATATATGTGTGAAGCCCACTCATATATGTGTGGAGTCCACGTCATAAGTAGTATAGATTTGTAGAGATTTTGTGGGAGGTCTTGTAAGAATGGGGGTCTCAATCATTACTATTTAGTTATACCGTGTCATGTAAACATTACTCTAATCAATATTATTGTATTTGTAATTTTTCATTTATATTGAAAATTAAGTGGAATCTTGAAGAGAAAAATTCTCATTGCAACCAAAAAAAAAAAAGAAAAAGGAGGGGGCATATATGGCCAAATTTAGATTGCATTAAAAGTTAAAAGTTGTTGATTTATTTTTATATATATATTTTTATTTTTCAACAATTTAAGGCGACTCCTGACTTGCAATTTTCTGAGCTTGGCCAAGTTCATATTCATGCTTACCATCAAAATCACTGTTAAAGTGGCATTTTTGGTAACGTTTTAGTTTTTAATTTTCAGTTTCCATTTTTTATTTTTGAATTAAAAAAAAAAATTTGTTTGTATACAATTAGAATTGTTAGGTTATTATTTTTGGCAATCTCGTTTGACAAAACTTTTTTCAATTGTAATTTTGTTCAACTTTTATTTTCAGTGAGGCTATAAGTTTTTAGATACGAATCTAATCCAAATTGTGCCTTGTGTGACGTTTCAAAAGTTAATTCTTTCATGTTTGCTACTTCACTGACTATGTCGGGGATTGAGCTGCTTGGTTAGCTCGCTGGGGTCGAGGGGGCAGCGCCTCCGAAGCCAGAAGCAAAATTATAGTCGAAGTTGCTTGTCTGCTCGAGTGGCCATTTGTGCGCTCAAATGGAAAATCTTTGATTCCACAAGTTTGAACTGTTTGCAAAAGTACTGGAAGTTGTGTTTTTGCGCTCGAGCAGAACTTCTTGCGCTCGAGCGTCAGTCCGCTCGAGCGACCATTCTTGCGCTCGAGCGGAGATCGAGCGGAGATCGCGGATCAATTTTCTATAAATATTTCATCCGTTTTTAGGGTTACGACTTCTAGATTTTTTTCTTGGGTGTTAGGTTTTTTATATGAAGCTTCTTTGCTAGTTTCTTTGATGTTTGTTTGAGTTTAAATCTGATTTGAAAAGTATACATCAAAGGATTGTTTCTTTCATTTAATACAAAAGAAAGTGTTATTCTTCGGTGGATTCCGTGGAATTCAGGCCCGAAACTTTGGTGGATTCCGGAGTGGCTCATTGTCGTGATTCGACATCGGCGATGTGGATTCAACGTTGGGTAAAACAATTCCGAAGTGAAGATGGGGCTGGAAGAGGCATATAGGGGTCGGTTCGATTCAGACGTGGATTCGCTAGGTAATTGAGAATACACTTGTGTAATTCCTTTATGTCTTCTTAATAGATTGTTTTGTGACTTTTGACGGTGATTTTTTATCACAATTGGAGGCGCTCCAATTGTGATTTTTTCATGTTAAATCGTTATGTTAATTTATCTTTGATTGTTTGATTGAGATTGCTATTTACTCGTTAAAATTGATATATAATCATAAATCAATATCTAAGAAATTTTTAGATTTTTCAAGAATAAAATTAGATGCATCATTTTCTAACATATTTTTTATTGTCTATTTATAGTCGAAGTAGAGCTCACACCATGTGATGATATGGGTTCTACTTCAATTGTGAGTAGACAGTAAAAAATATAATACAAAATGATGTCCCTAGTAGTTATTTTTCAAAAATATGAAAATGATTCTAGAATTTTCAAATATTTTGAAAATGGAAAAAAAAAAAAATTGTGTTTTCACTTTTGTTTTCCTCCACCACCTATCGCCAGCCGCCTGTGATCATTCGGAAATGGTAAGATCTGGTGACCACCTTCCGACAGGCTGCAATGATTGGATGGTTAAATAACTATTTTATCTCAATCTTAAAACTAGGAGCTAGGCGGCGTTGTTACGCATGCCGCGGAACAGTAATTGTTGCGCGTTTTATTAAATTTATAATTTGAACTACTTAAAATATATATATAAAAAATTACGTGAATCGAATATCGTTATCTTTTTTATTAAATTATATTTATATTTAAAAAAAAAGAAATAATTGTAATTTAAAGTATAAAACTCAATACAAATATGATTTGATGAAAAAAATAACGATAACTGATTGATGTGATCTTTTACAAATATATTCTACTTGATATCTTCTAAAATATGAACAGTTCAAATTATTAAATTAAACTTTGAAATGGACCTAATAAAACACACAATAATTACTACTATGCACCATACGCATCAATAACCCCCAAACGCCACCGCACTAGTTATCACCTCTGATAACTTATCAAATACACATATATTTTATTTCCCTTTTATTTTCTATTTTTTAATAAACGGAAACCTAACAATATCAAACCACACCAATTGGTTTGCGTGTAGAGACTCTCAAATGTACCTACTCTTTGATGCAGCCCAGTTCTGAGATTTTCGAATCCCAAAATCGATAATCAACTAATAAATTTTTGAGATTCTTCATATTTTTTTTTATTGTATGAAAAAAGAATTTAAAAGTAAAAGATAAAAGATTTGTGTCAAAATCACAAAAAATACTTAGCATTACATTACAATAACTAATAAGTATCGCTTGATCCTCCATCTTCTTGTATTTTTAGAAGCAAATAAATCAATCATACTCGCATAATTTAATTTTTTTTATAAAATCATTTTCAATGAATAACAGTGTTAATTATTTTAAATGGGCCTTTCAATTTTTTAATAGATTAATTTATTTTAAGTTAATTTGGATCTTCCTTAATTTTTTTTGGACTTAAAATATACTTAATATATTAGACTAAACTATAATAAGAGAGACCCATTTTTTGGGTCTATTTTCAATGGATAACAATGTTAATTTTTTTGAATAGCCTTTTAATTTTTTAATAAGTCAATTTATTTTAAGTTAGTTTGAACTTTTTTTAATTTTTTTAAACTTAAAATATACTTAATATATTACACTAAATTATAATAAAAAAAAATTTTTTTTTGAACTTATTTTGAGGGGCCTAGCCATAGCGTTGTGGCCTATGGCCCGGGGCCGGCCCTGCTTTGATGTTTCCTACAAGAAGAGAAGGTTCTGAGAGGACTTGGACTTTTTCATTTTTCACATGAAAATGATGGTTAGATGGGTCATACGTCTGGTCAAAGTCTATATCTAATTCTTTTCCAAAAAAAATTATAACAATAGCCCTCGAGATTTAAATAAATGCTTTGTAGTGTTCCAAGATACTCAGAAACGGTTGCTAGTAGTGGAAGATAAGGAAGAGATCAAATTAATCTAAACACCAAGCCTCTAGAGTTTTTTTTCTTTAAAGTTTTTTAAAGTGGTGTGTTATATGGGTGAGATTTAATGTTAAAAAATTGATGTGACTTGTCATTAAATCTCAATCATACAATACACCACTCTAGAAAATTTTAAGAAAAAAAAATTCTAGAGGATCCTTGCTCAATCTCAAGAGCATCGAGAACTAATTTTTTTTTTTTAGTCTTGCAAAAATAATTGTCCCCGTGACTTTGGACTTGGTTGTTTATTATTATTATTATTGAAAAGATCAAAAGAAAAAAAAAAGGGAATTAGGAAAGAATCTTTAATATAAAATTAAGCGATGAACTTTATAAAGCTTTTTGAAACTTGGTAGAATTTATTTAAAACTTTGTCACACAATTTTAATTTTGGATAATGTTCATAGAATTACTAAATGAATGAGTAAACATGTCAAATTTAGTAAATAATTAAATTTTCAAAATCGATTTATATTTCTCATTTAACAAACAGTCTTTAAATATAAATTTCATATAAAGGGTTAAAATATAGCATGTGTGCCAGCCTTAATATAAATAAAAAATTATCGAAAGCAATAAATTGCTAAAAGTAGTTACATGCACAATTGGGAACAATGGTCCTCCGTGCTTGCCTCTCTAAAAGACAAAGTAAATGTCTAGACAATGAGGCGGAAAGGACAACATTGATTTCCTTGGCACTCTCTCCATATATACCCTTTTCCACTTCAATGTAAAATATGCAGTTACACAAGCTACAACTACCAAAAATATTTGCTTACTATTGATTTTTTTGAGATAAATTTGCATCAACATGTCTCCTCTAAATACCAATGACTTGAACCGGATTTTCGAAAAGCTTGACCGAAATGGTGATGGCTTCCTGAGCCTTAACGAGCTCCAATAGTTTCTCCAGAAAATCGGAGTTTAGACTAGCTTAGATGAATTGGAGTCATTATTGGGCAAAACGAGCCTTGATCTTCTCGACTTTCTTTTCTTTTATGATACCATCGTTATGCAAAACATTAATGGTGATCAAAGCAACGGGGTTGAAGAGAATAAGGACTTGGAGAGTGATCTTGCTAAGGCTTTCAAGGTGTATGATTTGAACAGCGATGGTTTCATTTCATGCGAGGAGCTCCAGATTGTATTGTCGCAATTAGGATTGTGGAACGAGCATTGTGGTCAGGATACCAAGAGCATGGTTAAGGTGTATGATACAAATTTCAATGGGGCGCTCGATTTTGAAGAATTCAAGAATATGATGTCGCTTACCACTTCTTAAAGACATTTATTTGGTAAAAGGTTTCACATTGTTGTCAAATTGTGAGGGTGATTGTGATGGTAAGCTACATATCTTTCAATTGAATTAGGTAGAGACTTGTTGTCCTTGATTGTTACTATTGTCATTTTAAATGCTTGGAATAGTATTATATTGTATTGTTTCTCTTAGAATAGTGGTTCGGTTTGAATGAAAAATAATAGTGCTTGGAATATTCCAATGTTAATAGGATTAGTTTGGAATGTAGGTTAATTTTTTGATTATTTTAGCTTGGAGCTAAAAAGT
Source organism: Camellia sinensis (assembly GCF_055761805.1). NCBI lineage: Eukaryota > Viridiplantae > Streptophyta > Magnoliopsida > Ericales > Theaceae > Camellia > Camellia sinensis. Next base: position 152,105,104 of record NC_138963.1, read on the forward strand.
CTCGTTTGGGATAGGCTTTTTGGCTTTTTTGATTTTGTGAGAGAAAAAATGAAATGATTATGATTTGGATGTGATGTTTTGTTTTATTAAGATAAAAAACTTATTTTATCTTTTTGTAATTAAAATAATCAAAAATCTAAAAAGTTAGGCATGCCAAACGAAAGCTGTGGGGATATATTTTCTGAATACCAACACGTGGCATGGTGACGCCGATGTAACAACCCTCATACTGTTTACTGATTGATGACTGATTGATTACCGATAATCGCTGATTACTGTTAAACGAAACGGATAAAGACTGATAACTGACTGACTGAAATTGGAAACCGAATTGATCGAGTATATGTTAGTTAAATTGCATTTTATCTGTTGACAGTATGATTATCTGTTCATGTTCATATGTTTAAACTGCTAATTGAAGGCCTTATCGGCGGCCGGATTAGAAACCGATTGATGTTCCGTGACCCTCGTAATTAATGTGAATTTTTGGTGTATTTATCTGAAAATTGATTAGGTACGATTAAATTAGATTAAAATAAGCTAATTAAAGAGTTTGGTTTATTTACCATATTGCCACCCTTAGTGGCACACTACCTAGTGATGCTAGAGCCTTGCATCCTTGACTCAAAACATTTCTATCAGCCATTTCTCCTGAGCTTAGCCGACCATGAGAGGAGAGTTAGAGAGAGAGAGAATTGTTCTTGTTGATTTGGCTTGAATTGCTTGGAATTAAAGTGTTGATTGCTACTTTGAGCTCCTAGACCTTGAACACAAGACTAAGGTAGGACATTCATCTTCTTGTTGTTGTCTTAGAATCCATTCTTGCACAATTCATGCTTTAATTGTAGAGTTAGGCCATGTTTTGGTGCATACATGTTGAATTAAAGCTCATCCCATGCTTGCATGTGTTCTTGGTTGAGTGTTGAGTTGTTTTCATGGCAAAAATGTACATGCATGCTCATATTGTGGTTATAGACCATGTTTTCATCTGGTTTTGAAAAGGAATGAGTTCATTTGAACAAGCTTTGGAGCTTTAATTTGATTTAAAACTCATGCATGCATGTTTGAATGTTGTTCTTGAAAATGGGTTTGAATATGGTTTTAATTGACTCACCTTTGGGGCTTGAATTCATAAATTGAGCTTTGAAACTTGTTATACATTGAATTTAGTGATGTTTTCCAGAATTTGGGCCCAAGAGGTCGAGTTTGGAGTGGTAGAATGCTTGGTTTGAGCTTGGGAGGCAGATCTGGAAATTCCAGATTTGGCTTCCTCGCTCGAGCGAAGGATTCCCCGCTCGAGCGAGCACCTTTGTCCAGGGCTTCGCTCGAGCGACCATCGAGCGTCTATCGCGCGTAAAATCTCAGCATCCAGTATTTTTACTGTTTTGCAGACCGCTCGAGCGAAGGATTCCTCGCTCGAGCGAAGCCTTCGGTTTTGGACTTACGCTCGAGCGGAGAAAGTCTCGCTCGAGCGAAGCTCCTATTTTCAGCAAACTTTGCAAAATGTTTTCTAAGTGTATTTTTGCATCCTCATCCCATCCTAGGCATTCTTAGGCCTAGTTTAAGGCATCTTAATGAGGATATAGATGTAGAACACACCAAGGCAAATTAGGGATTAAGTTATGATATTTCCCAACTGTATAGCTTAGTGTGTGTTCAACTTGTGAACTGTGTAGGGTTGGCGACTGGGGGACACGCTCTAGCAAACTGTAGCCCAGAACTCTGTGAGTAACAATTGTGTAAAGATATGTTCACAAATGATTATCTTCTGATTACTGAACTGAACTGTTTACTGAACTGATATTGTTTACTGAATGAATGTATGTCCTTTATTTCTGAACTGTACTGTGGCATCCTTAGCACTACTGTTTACTGTTACTGTTACTTGTAACAAGCCCGCGGGGGACCTCGCTACAGCTCGGACTCGACTTTGTGTTAGTCACGGTTCTAAATCTGAACCAAAGAGTCCAAATCCGGCAAATCGTTTTGAGAAAACAGATTTTTGAAAGAAGTGCCAAACATGGACTGCTTTGCCAGATACAGAGTCGCCACCTAAATATTTTATTTTGGGAAATTTAGGAAACCCTGACTCGGTGCCAAAAGGCCACGTGTCCGTCATCACCAAAGTTGCCTCGGCTCGGGAACTTGGGTACGATTGGGGAAGGTCACTTCGTGAGCACCCCCGCTCGCCCGATCAAAGATCGGCCTCTACTAACCGTGATATCTATTTTTGAAAACTTTGTGTGTTCTTATTCCGGTTATTAGCCTAGGTTACTATGTGATGCACACAGCATATAAGTATAGACTGGATCGCCCGAATTGGAACAAAACATTTCATGCTTGTTTATTTGAAAGATGATTTGCTACTCGCAAGTAGGCTTAAAATGCAGATTTTACCACCCGCAGGTGGGTTTAGAAAAGATGGTTTTGCCACTATCTAGTGGGCTTAAAACAAACAGTCGATGATTTATTCCAATCTAAACAACTCAACCTTCACCCACAGGCATTCAGGCAGATATATCACATAAGCACATAGCCTCATGGTAAGCATGCTATTCATGGCAGTCACTCACACGCATGCGAGGATGCTAAAGCATAGAACTTACCGAGTACTCCAAGCCAAAATAGGAACTACATTAGAAATCATGCATGATCCTAAGTATACAAAAATGCTTAATGCAACACATGCAAAATGCAACTATAGTAGGCTCGGCTATTCTAAGATGGCATATGAAATGCTACAACTAACATGTATTCAACTTGGAATTGAAAATACAATGCAGTTAGTATGATGCGCCGAGCCCGGTGCATGCAAAACAGATGAATGATGCAAACATGCTGTCATACTGTATGCTAATTTAAACATGCCCTAATCTAACCATCATAAGCGGATAAATAAAAGGGAGAAAGACGTGGGGTTGGAAGACATACATCACACTCACGCACACTTATTACAGTTGTGCCCTCACTCGGAGGGTCCGAATAAATAATACAGTCCAAATATTACAGTCCCCAAAATAAAAGAATATTACAGTCCAAAATATTACAGAATTCTAATTAATTAATGAATTAACTAGAAAGCAAATAAACTGGCGTGCAAGCCAGGGACTGCCTTGCTTCTGGTGGATGATGCATGTCCGGACTGTCTTGCGTGGAAATCCACCGGAATGCCCCGATTAGCCTCTGTTTACACCTGTTCTTGAAATGCGTGCCAAGTTCCAAAAAGTTGCTGATTCCTCGTTTTGCTGCAACAGAGAGCAGGAAAGGGGCATAGCAATGTATTTGCACAAATATATGCATGTCTCGATCCTCGTGCCACCAATCACGCATACCGAGGCATGATGGCCGAGGAGTCGAAATGCACAACTCAATATAGGATGAATGCACATGAAACTACAGCTAAAACCTAACTCCATCATGGATAATCCGGAGTGTCGGTGACTGGGGAATTGAGACACATTCCGTCACTCGGAGTACGAAATGTACCTCGTTTCCCGTGCCCGGGCTAACTCCTATTCCGGACATGATGCAATATGCATGATATGCATTGAAAGACAACTAAGATACAATCCTAACATTCACAATGCTATGAAATGAGATGCCTCGAAATGCGTGCACGCAGGCACGCAAACCGAGAAAATGCAGAATGCTGTGAAAATGAAATGAAATGTGTTTCGAAGTACGTGCACGCGGGCACGCAAACCGAGGCAATGATATGTGTCTCGAAGTACGTGCACGCGGGCACGCAAACCGAGGCAATGATATGTTTCTCGAAGTACGTGCACGCGGGCACGCAAATCGAGGCAATGATATGTGTCTCGAAGTACGTGCACGCGGGCACGCAAACCGAGGCAATGATATGATATGATGAAATGATATGGGAATGACAAATGGGCTTATACCAACATGAGTGAGCCTCAGCCACACTCACATGGGATGCCGTTGGATAAAAATGAAGTGCCTCGAAATGCGTGCACACTGGCACGCAAACCGAGGCGATGCGAAAGCGATGCGAATGACATGAAAACATGATATGGGCTTATACCAACATGAGTGAGCCTCAGCCACACTCACATAGGATGCCGGTTGATGAAAATGAAGTGCCTCGAAATGCGTGCACACGGGCACGCAAACCGAGGCAATGGCATACGCAATGCAAATGACATGGAAATGACAAATGGGCTTATACCAACATGAGTGAGCCTTAGCCACACTCACATAGGATGCCGGTTGATGAAAATGAAGTGCCTCGAAATGCGTGCACACGGGCACGCAAACCGAGGCAATGGCATACGCAATGCAAATGACATGGAAACATGATATGGGCTTATACCAACATGAGTGAGCCTCAGCCACACTCACATAGGATGCCGGTTGATGAAAATGAAGTGCCTCGAAATGCGTGCACACGGACACGCAAACCGAGGCAATGGCATACGCAATGCAAATGACATGGAAACATGATATGGGCTTATACCAACATGAGTGAGCCTCAGCCACACTCACATAGGATGCCGGTTGATGAAAATGAAGTGCCTCGAAATGCGTGCACACGGGCACGCAAACCGAGGCAATGGCATACGCAATGCAAATGACATGGAAACATGATATGGGCTTATACCAACATGAGTGAGCCTCAGCCACACTCACATAGGATGCCGGTTGATGAAAATGAAGTGCCTCGAAATGCGTGCACACGGGCACGCAAACCGAGGCGATGGCGGAATGCGATGAAATGATATGGAAACATGATATGGGCTTATACCAACATGAGTGAGCCTCAGCCACACTCACATAGGATGCCGGTTGATGAAAATGAAGTGCCTCGAAATGCGTGCACACGGGCACGCAAACCGAGGCGATGGCGGAATGCGATGAAATGATATGGAAACATGATATGGGCTTATACCAACATGAGTGAGCCTCAGCCACACTCACATAGGATGCCGGTTGATGAAAATGAAGTACCTCGAAATGCGTGCACACGGGCACGCAAACCGAGGCGATGGCGGAATGTGATGAAATGACATGAAAATGACAAATGGACTTATACCAACATGAGTGAGCCTCAGCCACACTCATATAAGATGCCCGTTGAATGAAAAACGAAGTGCCTCGAGATGCGTGCACACGGGCACGCAAACCGAGGCAATGATAAAATGCAATGAAACATGGAAAAAAATGATATACAAGCATGCCAATGGAATTTCAGCAACAAAATATGGGGGAAAACAGTCCCGAAATGAAGCGAAATGACATGAAATGCAAGGAAATGTCCCGAAATGCAACATTAGGCATCCGAAATGGCCTATAGCCATACTAAATATGCACAACATGGACATGCAATGCAAAGACAGAAGCTAGACAGTCCCAAAAGATGCACTTTCGCAGTTATGAACATGGCCAAACAGCAAGCATAGGTAAGGGAAGCATAGCATGCAAGAATGGGGGCCAAAAGAGGGGTAAAGAAGCAAGTGGTATAAGCAAAACTCAAACTGAAAAATTTCCTTCTACAACACTGAAGATGGACCAAAAATATGAACATTTACAGTATATGGCAGTCTCAAAATCAGTATACAAATATGCTAAAAATGTGATGTAAAATGAAGCTCAAAAGGTGCTAAAACATGAAGTGTATAAAATAATCACCAAACAGAAAAAAAGTGTGAATGAAACATGAAGTATAGGCCAAAATAAGACCTCTTTCAGTTCGGACCAAGGTCCAAAAACAGAAGCAAAGAGAGCTATTAATTTATGCAAAAAATGGGGCTAAATAGGGGATATAACTACAAGTGACATATGGAAACACCAAACAATGTTGAGCCCTTCTCCAATGTTGAAGAGGGGCTCAAAATAAGCCTTATATCAGTTTACAACATGCTCGAAAATAAATTTCTCATGGGTCAAAAATAGCATGCAAAACTATGACATACAACATGGTCAATGAAGCAAGTATATTATGGAGGGCTCAAACAAGGTTGAGCCCTTAATGAGAAGTGAAGATGAGCTCAAAATATGGCCCTTTTCAGTTAGGGCCGGAGCTTGAAACCAAAAAGAAATGAGGCTTAGAAATAGATCAAAGGAAAGGGTCAAAAGGATCAAAGTGGAACTTACCCTTGAAGATCTAGACTTTGGTTGCTTCTTGGATGGATTTGCTGCTCCTTTGGCCTTCAAGAACCCTTCCTAGCTGCTGGAAATGAGATAGTGGTGGTAGAGTTTGGTGGTATAGAAGGAATGGAGGTTAATGGACTTAGGGTTTTTGAAGAATTGAAGAAGATGAAGATGGAGTTGGCTATGGAGTTCTTAAGATCAAATTTTCTAACCCCCTAGAAGAAGGTCCTCAGCTGGTTATAAGGTCAAGAAAGGGGGTGTAAAAGGGGGGTGCAAAGGAGAGCAAAACTCTCTCCCAAAATATCCCCCGGATACAGAAAATATCTGGGGGATATTGCCTCACAGCTGGAAGGGGCACAGTGAGGAGAGCACGGCCGGCCGCTCACTTTTGCTGGAGGTGGCCGGCCGGCCACACCCCCTAGCCGGCCGGCTAGGGGTCAAAAGGGTCAACCAGCTTTTCTGGCCGGCCAGGTATTGGGGAGGTAGCCCTATGTGTGTACAACACAACCATGTAATTGAAATTCCAAGAAAGTGGGCCCAAGGGGTTCAACAGTGGCTCGGAAAGAGGGGTTCAAAAGGGTCAAGTTGACTTACTGGCCGGCCATGAACTTTTAGTGGCCTCTCAGGTGTGTACATCACAGATATGTGGTTCAAAGTTCGAGAAAAAGGGTCCAAGGGGTTCAACATTAGCCCGGAAGAAAGGGGTCAAAAGGGTCAGGTGACCTTAATGGCCGGCCATGAACTTTTAGGGGCCTCTCAGATGTGTAGATCACAGATATGTGGTTGAAAGTTGGCAACGCTGGCTCTAAGGTATTCAACATTAGCCCGGAAGTTGGAAAAACGGGCGCCGGGAGGCTCCGGAGGAGAGATAACTGGTTGCTGCAACAATTGCTGGCCTCCCACCCTTCAGTGACCTTCCCTGTGATAAAACAGAGGTACCTGCCAAAAATGAACGAAAACCATTGCAAAACGAATGTTCCGGGGCCAAAACACGCATTTCGAGGTCCCGGAAATGGGCTGTTAAGCACCGAAAATTGTATTTGACCTCGAAGTGGGTTTCTCAGCCCTCAGTGTCCCTCAAAATGGATGAAATAGGATGTATGCCAAAAATCAGAGCAAACGGAGATGGTTAGGTGGTCCCGAACCGAGGCACACGGCCTGACGGCTCCGAAAACCGGGAACCGGACTCCGAAATGGGCAAAATGGCCTACGGACATTGAGAGATGGTCTACGGGACCTCTCCCTTCCCTCAGGAAAAGAAACAGAGAAAACCGAGTCTGGTTCGCAAACCGAGACAAGGCACAGAAGAGGGTTCGGAAATCCGGAGGCGGGGCTCGCAGCCAAGACTCTGAAACTTCTGAACGAGCACATTATGCAATATCACCAAGTGCTCAACTGGTGACGTCTGAGTCTCAAGGTCGGTCAAAAATGGGGTGTCTACAGTTGCCCCTCTTTGACAGAACTCGGAAGTCACAAGTGACGGGAGTGAATGTCAAAGCCCAGAGACGACCCATTTTTGACAAGGCCGAAGACTTAGACAAACATACAAGATAAACAGAGACGCGCCCGCAGGCAGGGGGGCAAAAATGCAAATGATAATGCAAGAAGATTTTGAAGATTGGACTTATACGCTGCGCGAAGCCGGTTTTGAAAGTTGGACTTATACGCTACGCGAAGCCGGTTTTGAAAGTTGGGGATTCATGCAATGCACTGTAATGTAGTGACTAAAATGCAATGTAATGGCCTAGAGGTAAAGGTACCTCACAGGGGTAATTGGCGATGACTTACCTCATGCTGTTGGGGATCTTCCGCTTCTTTTGGTTGAACTGCAGGTACAACTTTTCTCCCTGACCATGGTCGCAGCTTTCCTTATTCTCCAACAGGGTGACAGACTAGGTTGGATCAGTATCCAGAATTGAGGTGCATACAGATGCTATCTCAATCTATGGGGCTGCCATACAGATTTCAAGCCGAGGATATACCCCTGGGTATTTAAACCAGACTTTAGTCTCGGAAATCCCGAACCTTTGCGTTCTAGGCATAAGCCATTCGAACTCTAGTTTCCACCGTCTCAGTTGGTCTCCTAGGAACTCACCGCAAACACAGGCAGGTGGCTATACCAGACCACCGGAAGTCGTTCGGGCTCGACAAACACCAAAGGAATTGCACCTTTAGAGGATTTAAGGTCTCCTAGACCAGGGAGTGCACAAGACAGTGCGAATAAAGATGCAGGATTTAAGGTTTCCGCAGACCGGAGGATTTAAGGTCTCCTAGACCGGGGAGTGCACAAGACAGTGCGATGCAGAGTGAATGCACAAAACAGTGCTAAACAGATGCACAAAATAGTGCGATGCTAAAGGTGTACAAAACAGTACGAGCAAGGTGAATGCACAAAACAGTGCGATACAAATAAGGTGCGCAAGATAGCGCGATACAATGCACTAACAAGTACAGGTGAGATGCGCAAGATAGCGCGATGGAATGCATGCAAAATGCAAATAAGGTGCACAAAACAGTGCAATGCGCAAGAAAGCGCGAGTGATTTGAAATGCACAGGACCGTGCGATACGCTAAACAGCGCGATTGAAATGCACTAAACAGTGCGATTGATTCGAAATGCACAAGAAAGTGCGATTGAGATGCGTAAAATAGCGCGAAATGTAAACTGCACAAAACAGTGCGATGCCCAAAATGGCGCGAGTGATTTTTGAAATGCACTAAACAGTGCGATACGCTAAACAGCGCGATTGATTTTGAAATGCACTAGACAGTGCGATACGCTAAACAGCGCGATTGAAATGCACTAAACAGTGCGATACGCTAAACAGCGCGATTGATTTTGAAATGCACTAGACAGTGCGATACGCTAAACAGCGCGATTGATTTGAAATGCACTAGACAGTGCGATACGCTAAACAGCGCGATTGATTTGAAATGCACTAAACAGTGCGATACGCTAAATAGCGCGATTGAAATGCACTAACAGTGCGATACAACCACAAGATGTACAAGACAGTGCTAGTGAGATACAAAGTGTAAGTGCACAAGATAGTGCGAGTGAATGCATGTTCTATGCAAATGAGGTGCATTTTCTATGCAAAAGATACGAGCATATTCTATGCAAGTATGGAAGAGTGCATTTTCTATGCAAAAGATACGAGCATATTCTATGCAAGTATGGAAGAGTGCATTTTCTATGCAAAAGATACGAGCATATTCTATGCAAGTAACAGGAGCATATTCTATGCAATATTGAAAGCAAATTCTATGCAGAATCGAAAGCAAGCATATTCTATGCATGAATCATAACGATGTGCGGCAGGCATGTCACAGAAGTGTATATGAAAGTGCACATTCTATGTAGTTGAGAAGTATCAAATATGTACTCTGGTGCCTCTGATTTACCTCTTAGAGGACTTTGCAACACACTCAGCTCAAAAAGGGGCACACCCTGTTCATATTGGCGGGAGATAACATCTGCTGCTGCTGCTTTAATTGCCGTTCTGGCTTGAAGCATGCTTAAGCTTGGAGTAGAGGCACACTCATTCTTCAGGGCACTGGCAAGGCCTGAAGAGGTACATATGGAATGTAATCTCAGAATTTTCTGAAGGTGAAACACACTCAGATGCTCAAAATTTTCCCTATTTTCTTTTGCTTCGTAGTCCGGAACTTATATAACTTCAAATAGGTCCTGGTTTTGCTGTTCACACTTATCGGGGGTGGACCCTGCAGTTTTATGAAAGAACAAATCTTGTTTTGCACAGATGTGGAGAACGGCACGGCACTCGGAGCGCAAAACGATTTTATTTTGAAATTGATAAATGAGCTCTTGACCGGGTATCGAGCCTACGACTGAACATAGCAAGACAACTCAACACGAAAATAAAAGGCACACAACCTAGACACATCGGGTAACACTCGAAACGACTCAAAACAAGAATCGAGATAAAACAAAAAGACACGACACTCAAATGTGCACAGGGAGCCTGTTTCACCGGGTAGTGTTTCCCACCCTTTCTTATTTGTGGTTCTCATATCACTCGGCCCTCAAGCTCTGTTTTTTTCTGAAAAAAAAAGCCCCTTTCTCACTTTTTCTCTCATCGTACATCTCTCTATTTTTCAATCTCTCGTTTTTCATCCCTCCCCTGGGTGGTTGATGGATAAACAGCAAATTGTGGGCTCGTGCCCTTAGCATTCCGCTAGATTCTTCTTCTTGTTCACAACAGTGAGTTTCTCCCACAGAGGGGTTATGATCAGATCTGTCCAGATAAGGGAGTGGAATGTCTTGTCCCATTCCAGTTCGTGCTTCGCACTTAGCTTGATACCTCGTTGCTTGGAGGATGAGAGAGCTTTCAGCCCTTTGTTGTTAACTTCAGTTGTCCCCCCTTTTTTTTTTGGCGGGTAGAGTGGCCTTTCTGGCAAGTATGTTTGGCAATGGGGAAAAGACAGGAAGCCTGACTCAACTGTGCCCGTAGTTCATCATTTTGACCATTTTTTAGTTTTAGTTTTCTCCTAAAAAAAATTTTGACCAAAATGAGAGTTAGATTAACATACTTGTTCAATTTTTTGATTTAAAATCATGCAAGTTAGGCAGTGAGCACTGAGAGTTTTCCTTTTTTGGGTCCAAGAAATGGTCCAGTTTTGAAAATGGAATACTTTTCGAGAAGATTAGTCAACCTCAGTAAAAATTCTCAAAAACTATTTTCGCAAACGACCACTGCTCAACGAGCACGGAACCTACTCTTGAGATGCGCAACCTCGGATCCATGGCAATGGAAAATTGCCCCTTGTCTGAAGGACACTACATGGCAACGGAATGTTGCCCCTTGTTTGAAATGACACTGCGACGTTCTGAATGGCAACGGAAAGTTGCCCCTTGTTTGGATAGCACCGCAGCGCATTGAATGGCAACGGAAAGTTGCCCCTTGTCTGAATGGCACCGTAGTGTATTGTAGTCAGTCCTCAAAGCGACGAACGCAACCAGACTCTCAGATATAGAGAAGGCAAAGATTATCAGAACCATTACATGGACATGATTGAGTTTGAAGTGTTTTACGGCTGGACTTCAGAATGAAGTTGCCTACGTATCCCAAAGATGGGAATCAAGCCTCACGTAGTTCGGGGTTAAGGTACACTCGGGTATTAACCTCTCCTTTTTAGGCTCTAACTTTTGCCAAGGCGCCCGTTACGGGTTTTCGACCTTGCGAGCTTTGTTCTTCTTTTCTTTTCAATTCTTTTCATTTCTTTTTCCTTTTTTGATTTTTTTCGTTCTTTTCTTTGCATCTTTCTTTTTTGTTCTCTTTTTTTTCTTTTTGCATTTTTTTGCTTCTTCTTCTTCTTTTTTTTTTGTATTTTTCTCTTGCTCTAACTTTTGCCTGGGTCGCCCTTCCGGGTTTTCGGCCCAGCGAGCCTCTCAAGGGTAAAAGTATAACAAGTCCATGCCAAATGGTTTTGAGATCCTGGAGTCATCTGAATCCAGGAGAATGGCTGCTGCTTTGCTTTGTAAGCTTCTTCTGATGAGATCTGATCTTCTTGACCTGACTTTGGTGCCTCTTGTTCGAGGGCTGCTTCAAATCTAGCCACACAGACCTCACATCGTAGTTGACCGTCGAACCTTCTGATTTCAATTTCAAGGTTTGGAAGCGAAGGGGTTGAGTCTCGAGGCTGAGAGCGATCCTAGGCTGCACAATCTCAAGAGCGATTCCACACAGGTCTTCGCAAGACCGCGCAAAACATTTTGTTTTTGAAAATTTTTAAGAAAGCGACAAATCGCTCGCGCTGAAGATAGTGTAGAACCAATCTGGATCAAGCCAGGGTCCTTCTCAGTACTCACGCTAACAAGCATGATTTCATTCATTAAGGGCTTAGCATGCCTCTCTTTCTCTCAAATGATCAAAGTTTTGCAAAACCCGAGGAATTACTTCCTCTTTGTTTTCACCGCAGTGTTCAAAAAGTTTTGAAAAACTTAGGTTAAATGCAATGATTTTGGGGTGCAGAAGAGAGCAGGTGGAATGTACTGCCATTTCATTCAGATTCCGTCACAACTAGCACACGGCAGAAGCGAACATAGAAGTGCAAAAATTACTGCTGTTTCATTCAAATCTGTTGGTACAACTGGCTCCCTGGCAGAAACGGACTCAAAACAAAACGAAAAGACAAACACAAAACAAAATGGTGACGCCCGAGGTAACACCCCCCGGAATCACCCGACTCCTGTACAACAGGACTGACTCGATACAACAAGACAGATCCAAAATAAAAAGAGACTGACTCAAAACAAAAAGACAGACTCAAAACAAAACAACAAGACTGACCCAATACCCGAGTCGGAAACCGGCATTCGCCAATGCTCAAAACAGTGCATGCCATCCACCATATCTGGAGTAAACTGAGCGCTGCCCGCAGGTGGTTCATCCCTCCAATCACATCACATTATCCCCTACAAGTTCACTGATCAAGTGCCGATAGACTTTGCAGGACCTGGTGCGGGGATGACCCCATTGTCGATCAGATCTTGTATTTCGTGATGGAGACGAAAGCACATGTCAGTGTCATGACCGGTTTGCTGATGGAAGGCACAGTAGTCGGCTGGGTTGTGCGAGAGAGGGAGGTTCTTTGGTAATGGCTGCGGCTCCAGGGGCTTCAAATCCCCCTCTCTAACCAAGATCCTAAAGGCCGCTGATAGAGACATGTATAGTGGTGCGAACACCCTCTGGCCTCGAGGTGGGTATTTTGAGGTTTGTGGATTTTTACTGGGTGCACCAGCAAAGGGATTGGCAGGTGCTGGCCTGGTTTGCCGATCTCTTCCGAGTAAGGGTTTAGAGCTGAAAGGAACATTCCTGGTACAGCGGCCCTTCTCCCGGATTGCCCCTTGATTCAGACTAATCTCATGCTGAGTGGCGAAAGTGTTATCTACAATTTCTGCAACAACTGCGAGTACTTGCTGCTTGTTCAGCCCTTCGGCTTTCAAAGCCTCAATATCCCACCGAAGGTGTTCATGGGGACCAATGCCTGCCCCTACCTTGCTCTTACCAGTCGCTTCCACTTTGCCAAGGGATTGGCCTTCCTCAAACGCAGCTCGTCCCAACATCGGGGAGTCTTTTGACATGAAGTTCCCGGTATGTGGTGTGGTCGATGATGGAGCCAATGTCCCGGAGGCCAGATCCATCACGGTTTTTTGAAGATCTTTAATCATTCCCATCAACTCAGAAGTAGTGGGTTCATGGGTTTGAGATGGTTGAGGTTCGGGTGTTCCCATCATGCATAAGTCCATGCTTTCTGGGATAAACACCTCAGGCTTGGGTAGATGGGCCGGGGTGATGTATATACTGGGGTCAAAGGTGGATGGCAGTATGTGGATGTGATTGAGGTAGGCAGGAGATGTTTGGTCATTGGGGTCTGAAGGTGGAGCTATCGTCCGGTTGTCGATGAGATTTTGGACCTCATGACGAAGGCGGTAGCAACGGTCGGTGCCATGACCGCGCTGCTGATGGTACATACAATACTTGGCGGGGTTATGTCTGGCTGGGAGTGGGTTGGGAAGAGGTTGAGGATCGAGGGGTTTGAGATGCCCTTTTTCCATCAAGGCTTTCAGTGTGCTAGTCAGGCTCATATAGAGGGGGGTGAAAGTTCTACCCTGAGCTCGGACTGGGCCAGCTGTTTGTAGGCTTGGTTTGGCAAAAGGGTCGGCTGTGGTGACCGTATTGATTTCGGTGGGTTTGGGAATGCTACTACCAGCGTTGGTACTCCTTGAAATTACCTTCCTTGTCAGTTCCCTTGTCCTGGGAATGATCCCGCTGTTGAACGCATTCTCGACTTGAACCCCCAGTTCATGCAAATTTTTGAAAGTGAATAGTGGAACGACTATCAACTTTTGCAACATATCATGCTCGAGGTTTCGGACCATCATCTGCACTTGATCCTTCTCAGAAGGGCGACGATCTGTCATTTGTGCTGCCTTGGCTCTCCACCTTGCAATGAATTCCACAAAAGGCTCTGTTGGGTTCTGGCGGGTTGCTTCAAGCTCTTGGATGGTCATTTCAACTTGGGTATTGTAGGAATACTGATCGACAAAGGCCTCAGCCAGTTCTTCCCAGTTTTGCTTCACTGTATCCTCCAATTTGGTATACCAGGTGGCTGCTACACCCGACAGGGTTCTTCCATACAGAGAGAGTTTTTGTGGCTTAGTCAGACCCATCGGTTTTAGGACATCCAAGAAAAGTCGGATATGTACCATTGGATCTCCAGACCCGTCGAAACGGTCGATATATGGCATTTTGAATCTGTCTGGGAGCCGGATGGAAGCCTCGGTGTGCCCATCCTCAATGCCAGGAATGGAGTTAAGGCCCTGTGACCTTTTGAATTGCTTCTCAAGGTTTGCAATTTTCACTGCAGTCGGATTGAACTCATCAACATTAAAGGGTTGAGTTTTCTCATTAGGCTGCACCAGGGGTCTGAGCACCTGAGCTTGAGCCAAGCCTTCTCGAGGATTCAGACACTGCAAGTCTTCAACTGGTGGAATTGGATCAAAGTTCGGCTGGGGTCCCAAAGCTGGATGTGAGGCAGATGCCTCAGATGGGCGCTGCGTTTCAATACTGGTCTCAGCCTGCATGGTAGTTCCCTGATTTAGCGCTGCTGTCATAGCCGCAAACTCCTCCGAACCTTGTGCCATCATGGCCTGTTGAGTCTGAACAAAGGTGATGTGACTGGCGACTGACGGATTAGATGAACATATGAGCCCTGACCGGCTTTTCTTTACCTTGCCTCAGCGAAAGAACACTGATTACCCTTGAACTGAATCTCTGACCTGACAAAGTCTATAAGCACAAGTTCGATGAACCTCGGGGGATATCGGAGCCTTCTGAAGCGACAGTTCCAAGACTACCTAGCAAAAGAGAAAACAGACAGCACCTCAGCCTGATTTCACCTGAACAGATACGAGCATAGTTGAATGAGTGTGCCCTCTACTGAATTCTGCCCAAAATTCGGCCTCAAAATCTGAGTCTGAAACCCACGGGTAAAGCTGACTCCCAAACACTGATAGTAATGCCCGCAGGCCTGATGCCAAAATTCGCAAACTGGTGCCCGCAGGCCTGATGCCCAAACTCATATACTGATACATGCATTCCTGTAGAGACGCACTCTAAAGCACATAACAGATAAGTGAGAGCCAAAACACCCCTATGTTGGGGTAGGGTTTCCCTGTCCTATTTTGTCAGGAGCTAGGGTTTCATTACGCACACAGCGGCTTCAAACAATCTATAAACGGGTAAGCGACCTGTCCTAATTTGGAATGGTCACTATGGATCCGAATATGCACTAGGTCGAATGGTCAAAGAGGGTGCCCCGGTAAAACCGGGGTTTGTGTTCCCATACTGGCAGAGCCCACAACCGGTCAGCCTTATGGTCATGCCTTGACAAGACAAGCCTCCGGCAAACCGTTCAGGAATAGCAGATGGCAAACACGGTGTCCTAGGCGCACCAATGCAAATGCAATGCAAAGAAACACACAAGTGTAGTAAAAAACAGATATCATGAGTTCGAGTCAAGCTCTCTAAATCCCCAGCAGAGTCGCCAGAAACTGTAACAAGCCCGCGGGGGACCTCGCTACAGCTCGGACTCGACTTTGTGTTAGTCACGGTTCTAAATCTGAACCAAAGAGTCCAAATCCGGCAAATCGTTTTGAGAAAACAGATTTTTGAAAGAAGTGCCAAACATGGACTGCTTTGCCAGATACAGAGTCGCCACCTAAATATTTTATTTTGGGAAATTTAGGAAACCCTGACTCGGTGCCAAAAGGCCACGTGTCCGTCATCACCAAAGTTGCCTCGGCTCGGGAACTTGGGTACGATTGGGGAAGGTCACTTCGTGAGCACCCCCGCTCGCCCGATCAAAGATCGGCCTCTACTAACCGTGATATCTATTTTTGAAAACTTTGTGTGTTCTTATTCCGGTTATTAGCCTAGGTTACTATGTGATGCACACAGCATATAAGTATAGACTGGATCGCCCGAATTGGAACAAAACATTTCATGCTTGTTTATTTGAAAGATGATTTGCTACTCGCAAGTAGGCTTAAAATGCAGATTTTACCACTCGTAGGTGGGTTTAGAAAAGATGGTTTTGCCACTATCTAGTGGGCTTAAAACAAACAGTCGATGATTTATTCCAATCTAAACAACTCAACCTTCACCCACAGGCATTCAGGCAGATATATCACATAAGCACATAGCCTCATGGTAAGCATGCTATTCATGGCAGTCACTCACACGCATGCGAGGATGCTAAAGCATAGAACTTACCGAGTACTCCAAGCCAAAATAGGAACTACATTAGAAATCATGCATGATCCTAAGTATACAAAAATGCTTAATGCAACACATGCAAAATGCAACTATAGTAGGCTCGGCTATTCTAAGATGGCATATGAAATGCTACAACTAACATGTATTCAACTTGGAATTGAAAATACAATGCAGTTAGTATGATGCGCCGAGCCCGGTGCATGCAAAACAGATGAATGATGCAAACATGCTGTCATACTGTATGCTAATTTAAACATGCCCTAATCTAACCATCATAAGCGGATAAATAAAAGGGAGAAAGACGTGGGGTTGGAAGACATACATCACACTCACGCACACTTATTACAGTTGTGCCCTCACTCGGAGGGTCCGAATAAATAATACAGTCCAAATATTACAGTCCCCAAAATAAAAGAATATTACAGTCCAAAATATTACAGAATTCTAATTAATTAATGAATTAACTAGAAAGCAAATAAACTGGCGTGCAAGCCAGGGACTGCCTTGCTTCTGGTGGATGATGCATGTCCGGACTGTCTTGCGTGGAAATCCACCGGAATGCCCCGATTAGCCTCTGTTTACACCTGTTCTTGAAATGCGTGCCAAGTTCCAAAAAGTTGCTGATTCCTCGTTTTGCTGCAACAGAGAGCAGGAAAGGGGCATAGCAATGTATTTGCACAAATATATGCATGTCTCGATCCTCGTGCCACCAATCACGCATACCGAGGCATGATGGCCGAGGAGTCGAAATGCACAACTCAATATAGGATGAATGCACATGAAACTACAGCTAAAACCTAACTCCATCATGGATAATCCGGAGTGTCGGTGACTGGGGAATTGAGACACATTCCGTCACTCGGAGTACGAAATGTACCTCGTTTCCCGTGCCCGGGCTAACTCCTATTCCGGACATGATGCAATATGCATGATATGCATTGAAAGACAACTAAGATACAATCCTAACATTCACAATGCTATGAAATGAGATGCCTCGAAATGCGTGCACGCAGGCACGCAAACCGAGAAAATGCAGAATGCTGTGAAAATGAAATGAAATGTGTTTCGAAGTACGTGCACGCGGGCACGCAAACCGAGGCAATGATATGTGTCTCGAAGTACGTGCACGCGGGCACGCAAACCGAGGCAATGATATGTTTCTCGAAGTACGTGCACGCGGGCACGCAAATCGAGGCAATGATATGTGTCTCGAAGTACGTGCACGCGGGCACGCAAACCGAGGCAATGATATGATATGATGAAATGATATGGGAATGACAAATGGGCTTATACCAACATGAGTGAGCCTCAGCCACACTCACATGGGATGCCGTTGGATAAAAATGAAGTGCCTCGAAATGCGTGCACACTGGCACGCAAACCGAGGCGATGCGAAAGCGATGCGAATGACATGAAAACATGATATGGGCTTATACCAACATGAGTGAGCCTCAGCCACACTCACATAGGATGCCGGTTGATGAAAATGAAGTGCCTCGAAATGCGTGCACACGGGCACGCAAACCGAGGCAATGGCATACGCAATGCAAATGACATGGAAATGACAAATGGGCTTATACCAACATGAGTGAGCCTTAGCCACACTCACATAGGATGCCGGTTGATGAAAATGAAGTGCCTCGAAATGCGTGCACACGGGCACGCAAACCGAGGCAATGGCATACGCAATGCAAATGACATGGAAACATGATATGGGCTTATACCAACATGAGTGAGCCTCAGCCACACTCACATAGGATGCCGGTTGATGAAAATGAAGTGCCTCGAAATGCGTGCACACGGACACGCAAACCGAGGCAATGGCATACGCAATGCAAATGACATGGAAACATGATATGGGCTTATACCAACATGAGTGAGCCTCAGCCACACTCACATAGGATGCCGGTTGATGAAAATGAAGTGCCTCGAAATGCGTGCACACGGGCACGCAAACCGAGGCAATGGCATACGCAATGCAAATGACATGGAAACATGATATGGGCTTATACCAACATGAGTGAGCCTCAGCCACACTCACATAGGATGCCGGTTGATGAAAATGAAGTGCCTCGAAATGCGTGCACACGGGCACGCAAACCGAGGCGATGGCGGAATGCGATGAAATGATATGGAAACATGATATGGGCTTATACCAACATGAGTGAGCCTCAGCCACACTCACATAGGATGCCGGTTGATGAAAATGAAGTGCCTCGAAATGCGTGCACACGGGCACGCAAACCGAGGCGATGGCGGAATGCGATGAAATGATATGGAAACATGATATGGGCTTATACCAACATGAGTGAGCCTCAGCCACACTCACATAGGATGCCGGTTGATGAAAATGAAGTGCCTCGAAATGCGTGCACACGGGCACGCAAACCGAGGCGATGGCGGAATGTGATGAAATGACATGAAAATGACAAATGGACTTATACCAACATGAGTGAGCCTCAGCCACACTCATATAAGATGCCCGTTGAATGAAAAACGAAGTGCCTCGAGATGCGTGCACACGGGCACGCAAACCGAGGCAATGATAAAATGCAATGAAACATGGAAAAAAATGATATACAAGCATGCCAATGGAATTTCAGCAACAAAATATGGGGGAAAACAGTCCCGAAATGAAGCGAAATGACATGAAATGCAAGGAAATGTCCCGAAATGCAACATTAGGCATCCGAAATGGCCTATAGCCATACTAAATATGCACAACATGGACATGCAATGCAAAGACAGAAGCTAGACAGTCCCAAAAGATGCACTTTCGCAGTTATGAACATGGCCAAACAGCAAGCATAGGTAAGGGAAGCATAGCATGCAAGAATGGGGGCCAAAAGAGGGGTAAAGAAGCAAGTGGTATAAGCAAAACTCAAACTGAAAAATTTCCTTCTACAACACTGAAGATGGACCAAAAATATGAACATTTACAGTATATGGCAGTCTCAAAATCAGTATACAAATATGCTAAAAATGTGATGTAAAATGAAGCTCAAAAGGTGCTAAAACATGAAGTGTATAAAATAATCACCAAACAGAAAAAAAGTGTGAATGAAACATGAAGTATAGGCCAAAATAAGACCTCTTTCAGTTCGGACCAAGGTCCAAAAACAGAAGCAAAGAGAGCTATTAATTTATGCAAAAAATGGGGCTAAATAGGGGATATAACTACAAGTGACATATGGAAACACCAAACAATGTTGAGCCCTTCTCCAATGTTGAAGAGGGGCTCAAAATAAGCCTTATATCAGTTTACAACATGCTCGAAAATAAATTTCTCATGGGTCAAAAATAGCATGCAAAACTATGACATACAACATGGTCAATGAAGCAAGTATATTATGGAGGGCTCAAACAAGGTTGAGCCCTTAATGAGAAGTGAAGATGAGCTCAAAATATGGCCCTTTTCAGTTAGGGCCGGAGCTTGAAACCAAAAAGAAATGAGGCTTAGAAATAGATCAAAGGAAAGGGTCAAAAGGATCAAAGTGGAACTTACCCTTGAAGATCTAGACTTTGGTTGCTTCTTGGATGGATTTGCTGCTCCTTTGGCCTTCAAGAACCCTTCCTAGCTGCTGGAAATGAGATAGTGGTGGTAGAGTTTGGTGGTATAGAAGGAATGGAGGTTAATGGACTTAGGGTTTTTGAAGAATTGAAGAAGATGAAGATGGAGTTGGCTATGGAGTTCTTAAGATCAAATTTTCTAACCCCCTAGAAGAAGGTCCTCAGCTGGTTATAAGGTCAAGAAAGGGGGTGTAAAAGGGGGGTGCAAAGGAGAGCAAAACTCTCTCCCAAAATATCCCCCGGATACAGAAAATATCTGGGGGATATTGCCTCACAGCTGGAAGGGGCACAGTGAGGAGAGCACGGCCGGCCGCTCACTTTTGCTGGAGGTGGCCGGCCGGCCACACCCCCTAGCCGGCCGGCTAGGGGTCAAAAGGGTCAACCAGCTTTTCTGGCCGGCCAGGTATTGGGGAGGTAGCCCTATGTGTGTACAACACAACCATGTAATTGAAATTCCAAGAAAGTGGGCCCAAGGGGTTCAACAGTGGCTCGGAAAGAGGGGTTCAAAAGGGTCAAGTTGACTTACTGGCCGGCCATGAACTTTTAGTGGCCTCTCAGGTGTGTACATCACAGATATGTGGTTCAAAGTTCGAGAAAAAGGGTCCAAGGGGTTCAACATTAGCCCGGAAGAAAGGGGTCAAAAGGGTCAGGTGACCTTAATGGCCGGCCATGAACTTTTAGGGGCCTCTCAGATGTGTAGATCACAGATATGTGGTTGAAAGTTGGCAACGCTGGCTCTAAGGTATTCAACATTAGCCCGGAAGTTGGAAAAACGGGCGCCGGGAGGCTCCGGAGGAGAGATAACTGGTTGCTGCAACAATTGCTGGCCTCCCACCCTTCAGTGACCTTCCCTGTGATAAAACAGAGGTACCTGCCAAAAATGAACGAAAACCATTGCAAAACGAATGTTCCGGGGCCAAAACACGCATTTCGAGGTCCCGGAAATGGGCTGTTAAGCACCGAAAATTGTATTTGACCTCGAAGTGGGTTTCTCAGCCCTCAGTGTCCCTCAAAATGGATGAAATAGGATGTATGCCAAAAATCAGAGCAAACGGAGATGGTTAGGTGGTCCCGAACCGAGGCACACGGCCTGACGGCTCCGAAAACCGGGAACCGGACTCCGAAATGGGCAAAATGGCCTACGGACATTGAGAGATGGTCTACGGGACCTCTCCCTTCCCTCAGGAAAAGAAACAGAGAAAACCGAGTCTGGTTCGCAAACCGAGACAAGGCACAGAAGAGGGTTCGGAAATCCGGAGGCGGGGCTCGCAGCCAAGACTCTGAAACTTCTGAACGAGCACATTATGCAATATCACCAAGTGCTCAACTGGTGACGTCTGAGTCTCAAGGTCGGTCAAAAATGGGGTGTCTACATTACTGTTACAGAGATCTCTGTCGGTTCCCTCGTGGAACCACTACTGTATACTGACTGATGGCCATCATTACTGTTCGGTCTTTCAAGACCTACTGTTACTGTTATGCTAATGGATGTACCACATATGACTGATTACTGTACTGAACAACTGAAATACTGATTGAATTGAACTGTTTTCACTACTGTAAGGACATTCATTCTAAACCCCTTTACGCATTATGTTATTCACTGGGCTTTAGCTCACTGCTCATATATATATGTAGGTGTGCAGGCACCAGACCGGAGCTAGGAGCACGGGTTAGACTCCAGTTTTGTCAAGCCAGCCTATGTGCCTCACTGCGAGGTTCCGAGTTGCCATGCTATGGCTTTGGGGTGTTTTGTTTGTTTTCCCCCGTCTGTCTCCATACTGTTTGGACTACTGTACTGTTATACAGGGATTAGGTCCCTGTACTGTGTGACTGTAAATTTTGTATAGACCGCACTGTTTTGTATAGACTGACTGTTCACTGTACCGTTATCTAGGGTAGAGTCCCTAGTTTGGAATGAATGTAAATATTGTGCATACTGTTCTGTACTGTTTATGTATGAATGCATGAAAAATCTTTTTGGCATACAGACTGTCACAGCTCATTGGACATCGTTTAATTACTGTATTGGCTTCCGCCAGGCCCTGTACTCTGTTTTACGGTATTACTGTTCTGCAGGCCTTCGGTAATCTCAGATTACTGGCCGGTTACGGTGCTAAACCCATAGGGCCGGGTTTGGGTCGTGACAGCCGAGATGCCACGTGCCTTGGTAGTTAAGCCGAGGTAATCTCGGAGAAGCCGAGGTCATCTCCGAAGATATCGGAATCCGAGATAAGGGGCAAGAGTCCTAAGGCACAAAGGGGATTGAACCAAGATAAGGATAAAACTCTCAAGGAGTTTATCTTTATCACTTAAAAGAGTCCAGAGTAAGCAGTGAACTAGAGTTCATAGAAGTCATACTTCTAGTGGGACTTGGATTAAGTATATTATAAAAGAGAGGCACCCCCGTGGGTCTAAGTTATGTAATTTATACTGTGAGTATTCAGTTTAGTACTTGATTATCTTTGAGAGATATACTGACTTGATCGTCGGAGTGTCCCCGGGTGGAAGAACCACCGCCGGAGCTTTTTCTTTCTGTTTCAGGTTGCTTAAGCCATCTATTCTGCTTGTGCTCTCCAGCTGATCACTAGACGGGCAGTGTGGTCAGATTTTCACCCACACAATTTGGCGCCGTCTGTGGGAACGAAGGAAGAATAGATGGCCAGTAACGGACAACAAAATATTGGGGATGACGCTCCCACTGGGAGTGACAGCCCAATTGATCTTGATATCGAAGGAGATAACCACAATGCAGAAGCCCGTGACCAGGGTCACAGAGAGAACGACGTCATCCCAGAAGGCGACACGTCAAAAAGAGCAAACCAAGGAAAATACTACAATGAAGATAACCTCCAGGTATGGAGGGACAGGTGCCTACGGAGGGATGAGGAAGTAAAAGAATTAGCAAACAAGTTGGCGGACCTCCAGTCAGTCGTCAACTTCATGATGCAGAATAATGTTATGCAGCCACCATACCCGCTGCAAGATACGCCGATGCCGGCAAACAACACCCAGAAGGATGGAAGAAAAACAATCCCCGAGGTCCCTCAGCATACCAGAAGCGGAAGACATTCTCACCGGCCTTCCAGGGAAGTCGGACGGGAAAACCCGAGGCAAGAAGAGTCCCGAAGGACACACCACATGAAGAATCCAGACCCCAAAGAACATCGACATGTTCAGGGGCAAGTACTCCATTTTGGCACATCCCACGAAGAAAGATCCAAACGACCCCACCACGAGGCCGAAAGCAGTGTACCAAAAAGACTAAAATCCAAAGACAGCCGAGCTCCAGGGAGGAGCAAAGAAGACTTGAGGGACTACCTCAAGAGGAGGCAACAGAATGCAGAAGCCGAGGTAAACTCCCCAGTGAAACCGAAGACAGCCTTCTCGGCGGAACTGGACAAATTCGAACCGCCCAAAAGATTCAGTATGCCGAGGTTTCAAATCTATGACGGTAAATCAGATCCAAACTTTCATGTTGGGTTGTACCTAAATTCAATGGCGTTATATAGCGGAAACGAGCCGTTGCTCTGCAAAGTATTCCCCTCATCCTTTGGGGAAATTGCATCTGATTGGTTCCACAAGTTACCAAAAGGAAGTATAAAGACATGGGAAGGCTTGGCCGAGATGTTTGTGGCCAGATTCGTGACCAACAAGCTGCAACCCCTGAGGGTTGATGCTTTGATGGCTCTACGAATCACCAAGGAAGAAGGCCTCAGGGCCTATGCGAAGAGGTACTACGAGGTGTTCAACCGAATACCTGAATGCAACCAGGAAGTAGCAGTCGTGTCTTTCAAGAACGGCCTGAAAGATGACTGCCCTCTACGGAAGTCTTTGGCAAAAACATTGCCAAAAAGCATGGAAGAACTCATGGCAAGAATTGAGAAATATGCCAGGGCCGAAGAAGATACATCGGGAAACAAAGAGGTGAAACAAGAAAAGGGAAACGGCTCGCCAAAGCGAGGCCGAATCAACAATGGGCCTACCAAACAAGAAATAGAATTAAGAAATAAACAGGCGGTAACCACAGTATTCCGGATCCCAATCCATAAAATTTTGGATCGGATTCGAAATCAACCTTATTTCAGGGCTCCGGCAAGAGCACCAGGGGAATTCATGGGAAGGAACGTTGGTAGACGTTGTGCCTACCACAATGAAGAAGGGCATCCAACTCAAGGTTGCAGAGCCTTAAAAGCACACTTGGAGGACCTAGTAAGACAAGGCCTTCTGAGGGACCTGGTCGATGAGGCCAGAACAAGGGAAGAGCAGGCAAGGCTGTCCCAAGCACCAGCAGCACCCCCTCCCCCAGCACAGCTACCACAAGCAGGAGAACCAAGGGTGGTCAATGTAATCCACTCAAGGGTCAATGAAAACGAAATCAGAGGAGAAACCTAGAGGGTAAGACATTTACAGCATATTTATCAAGTCGGGGAAAAGAGACATCGGCCAGAAGAATGCCAAGGGCCAATAATAGCCTTTACTGAAGCCGACCTAGAACTGGTCCAACACCCGCATAATGATGCCTTGGTAGTATCCCTACAGGTCGGGGAGTGCCAAGTTAAACGCATCCTAATAGATCAAGGCAGCTCCTGTGACATCATGTATGTCAGATGTTACAAAGAGCTAGGCCTTCACCCCGATGACCTAGAACAATCAAGCGGCCCGATGGTCGGCTTTAACGGAACGCCGACATGGCCACTGGGTGCAACAAGCTTAGAAGTACAAGCCGGCACTAAGAAGATCAGGACGGAATTCCTGGTAATTGACACACCCTCACCATACAACATCATCTTGGGAAGGCCGTGGTTGCATGCAATGGGGGCAGTTCCCTCGACATTGCATCAACTACTCCGGTTCCCAACAGAGAATGGGATTGAAGAAGTCAGAGGGGATCAACTACAAGCCAAAAATTGCTCCATGGCAGCAATAAAATCCACCTGTAGTGTACAGGAACCAAAGAAAGCAGAAGTTGAAGATGAGGACATGGAAGTCCTGGAAGATGTTGGGAAAGAACCAGCCGAGAAAAGCGAAGAGGCGCTAAAGAAAATCCTCGTCCAGGAGGGCGACGAAGAACGATTTTTTCTTCTCGGCTCAGGCTTAGCCAGAGAAGAAGAAAAAGAACTGGAAGATTTTTTAAGGGCAAACATAGAGGCGTTCGCCTGGACACCTTATGAAATGCCTGGCATTGACCCCGAGGTCACTTGCCACAGTCTGAATGTCGACAGATCGGCAAAACCTGTGATTCAACGAGCCAGAAGGCCGACGTTAATGCACGTCGAAGCAGTCGAGGAAGAAGTAGACAGACTCCTTGAAGCCAGGGCCATCCGAGAAGTCCAGTACCCAACGTGGCTGTCCAACACAGTAGTAGTAAAAAAGAAGAATGGCAAGTGGAGGGTTTGTGTAGACTTCACCAGCCTCAACAAAGCTTGCCCGAAAGACAGCTTTCCTCTGCCCAAAATCGACCAACTGGTAGACGCCACCTCGGGACATGAAAGGATGAGTTTTTTAGATGCATACAGAGGGTACCACCAGATTGCAATGTACCCTCCAGATGAGGAGAAGACCGCGTTCATCACCCCGAAAGGCCTGTACTGTTACAGGGTAATGCCTTTTGGGCTAAAAAACGCAGGAGCAACCTATCAGAGGTTAGTGACAAAGATGTTTAAACACCTGATTGGCAAAACGGTAGAAGTTTACATCGATGATATGGTCGTAAAGACCAAGGAATCAAAAGGTCATCTTGCCGACCTTAAAGAGGTCTTTGACATACTCAAAAGATATCGGCTCCGACTCAACGCCTCAAAGTGCGCCTTCGGAGTTGGGTCAGGTAAATTTCTAGGATATCTGGTAACAAGAAAGGGCATTGAAGCCAGCCCAGACCAAATCAAGGCCATCCTGGAACTACAGAGTCCAACATCGGCAAAACAAGTTTAAGTGCTCACTGGAAGGGCCGCAGCCCTAAACCGATTCATCAGCAGAAGCTCAGACAAGTGCAGACCCTTCTTTAACCTGGTAAAAAAAGCCACAGACTTCCTATGGACGGAAGAATGTGAAGCTGCTTTAGCCGACCTAAAAAAGTACTTGACCACAACCCCGGTCCTTTCTAACCCAATCCCAGGGGAGGAATTGTTTTTGTACTTAGCAGTCTCTGAACACGCAGTCAGTGCAGTGCTAATCCGAGAGGAAAAAGGGGAACAGAAGGCTGTCTATTATGTAAGCAAGACTCTGGCTAGCGCAGAAACAAGGTACCTACCACTGGAAAAATTAATACTAGCCTTGGTAATGGCCTCAAAGAAATTGAGCCATTACTTTCAGGCACACAAGATTGTGGTCCTAACAGAGCACCCACTGAAGTCCTTATTACATCAAGGAGACTTAACAGGAAGGATAGCAAAATGGGCAGTAATACTAGGCCAGTTTGACCTAGAATTTAGACCAAGAACAGCAATAAAGGGCCAAGTTTTGGCCGACTTCGTCGCAGAACTCACACCGGAAGCCATCACACCTCAGGCTCCGTCGAGCCAAGATGAGCATCGGCCCGACAAGGAAAAAGAACTCCAGTCAAAGACAAAAAAACAAGAGAAAGAAAAGCTCAGACCATGCAGCATCTACATCGGCGATTCATTCAGATTATTCGTCGATGGAAGTTCAAACTGCCAGGGAGCAGGAGCAGGAGTACTGCTGATATCTCCAGATGGAGAAATTGTAGAACAGTCCATCCGTCTGGGGTTCAAAGCCTCCAATAACGAAGCAGAATATGAAGCATTAATTGCAGGGCTAAAGCTAGCAGCAGCAGCAGAGGCAGACGAGGTAATTGTTTTTTGTGATTCACAATTGATTGTTAACCAGTCAACAGGAGAATTTGCAGCCAGAGACGAAAGAATGTCGGCATATGCAAAGGAAGTCATTCGACTGGCAGCCCTATTCCAGAACTGCAGATTACTCCAAGTAAGCCGAGATGACAACACCCACGCCGACGCGTTAGCAAACTTGGCCAGCTCAATTCAAACTGGAAAAACAAGGACAATTATGATCGACTACATGTCGGCCCCGAGCATAGATAAACAGAACATTGAACAAGAAGCAATGTGCGTGGGCCTTGGACCAAGTTGGATGGATGCAATCATTGCATTCCTAAAAGAGGGGAAGCTACCAGAAGACCATAAAGAAGCACATAAAATTAGGCTGAAATCGGCCAGATTCAGTCTAACAGCGGAAGGCCATCTCTACAGGAGGTCCTTCACTGGACCACTTTTAAGGTGCGTACATCCTTTGCAGGTTGAAGATTTCCTTTACGAGATTCATGAAGGAATTTGTGGAAGCCATGCAGGGGGCAGATCGTTAGCCCACAGGGCCATTACCCAGGGGTATTGGTGGCCCTACATGCAAAAGGATGCCGAAGCTTATGTAAAGAAGTGTGAACAATGTCAAAAGTTTGCACCTTTGATACATCAGCCAGCTGCCGACCTAAACCCAGTATCCAGCCCCTGGCCGTTTGCCCAATGGGGCATGGATCTGGTTGGACAACTTCCCCAGGCAACTGGGCAGAGAAAATACTTGCTGGTAGCAACAGACTACTTTACAAAATGGATAGAGGCAGAACCTCTTGCCAAAATTCGAGATGTAGACGTCAAGAATTTTATTTGGAGAAACATAATCACCAGATTTGGGATTCCAAGAGCAATTGTTGCCGACAACGGGACACAGTTCGACAGCAAACTCATCAAAAACTTTTGTGCAAAATTCAAGATCAAGAATTATTTCTCAACACCAAGTTTTCCTCAAAGCAATGGGCAAGCAGAAGCATCCAACAAAGTAATCTTGGATGGAATAAAGAAGAGGCTGCAGGCAGCAAAAGGAAAGTGGGTGGACGAACTGCCCAACGTACTTTGGGCATATCGGACTACGCCAAGAAGATCAACAGGTGAATCCCCCTTTGCCATGGCCTATGGCACAGAAGTAGTCATCCCATTGGAGATCGGCATCCCAGGGATCAGAACCCAGGGAGTAGAGAATGGCACCAATGACATTCTCTTAGCCCGAGACCTGGATTTATTGGAAGAACGAAGAGAAAAAGCTGCAATTCAGCTCGCAGTATACCAGCAACAGCTTGCCAGAGCTTACAACAAGAAGGTTAATCCAAGAGATTTTCAAGTTGGCGACCTAGTCCTGAGAAAAGTCGTCGGGAACAAAAAGGATCCCAAGGAGGGCAAGCTTGGCCCAAACTGGGAAGGACCCTATAGAGTCACTTCAGTATTAGGCAATGGAGCATATCGGCTTGAGGACAATGAGGGCAAAGCATTACCCAGACCTTGGAATACTTGTAATTTGAAATTTTTCTATCATTAGATAAACATCATTGTTTGGCCGATATTATCAATAAAGTCTTTTCAGAATCTTTTCAACATCTTCGATTGATAAAGTTATGCATGGATGTTTTCGAAGACACATCAAACTCAGGCAAAGATAAGCCGATGTTATTCCTTAATCCACTTGTTGAAATTTGTAGCAATTTACAAGTTGGAATTAAGCTGATTCCTTATCTTCACTTGTTGAAATTTGTAGCAATTTACAAGTTGAAGTTAAGCCGATGTTATTCCTTAATCCACTTGTTGAAATTTGTAGCAATTTACAAGTTGGAATTAAGCTGATTCCTTATCTTCACTTGTTGAAATTTGTAGCAATTTACAAGTTGAAGTTAAGCCGATGTTATTCCTTAATCCACTTGTTGAAATTTGTAGCAATTTACAAGTTGGAATTAAGCTGATTCCTTATCTTCACTTGTTGAAATTTGTAGCAATTTACAAGTTGAAGTTAAGCCGATGTTATTCCTTAATTCACTTGTTGAAATTTGTAGCAATTTACAAGTTGGAATTAAGCTGATTCCTTATCTTCCCTTGTTGAAATTTGTCGCAATTTACAAAACGAAGATAAGCCGAAGTTATTGCTTAAGTTCTCATAGCAATATGTGGGTTGTTTAAACCCTAGGGAAGATGCTTAACACTTGTTGAAATTTGTAGCAATTTACAAGTTTATGTTAAGCCGACATATGATCAACCGCCGAGGTATACAGAAAGTTACAGGTTAAAATAAAGGCTAAGTATATTGTTCATTACTTGTTAAAATTTGTAGCAATTTACAAGTAGGTCAGATTAAGGTTATCATTTAATACTTAATTGAGAAGAAGCTTGCAAAGTTTACATTTTATATGTTCTATACTTGTTGAAATCTATGAAAAGTTTGCAGGATAGTATCTTGCCGAAGTCAAAGTTTTATGGTTATACCCGAGGTATGAAACCCCGAGGAGATTGCACAAAAGAAGCAACATGAGGAAATATGCAAAAATTTCATAAGTACAAGACTATGCGGAAATAGTCAACAGAATATCACAAGATTGGAACATCCAGAAGAAGAACTGTTACAGTTACATATAGAAGAAACCACGTCGGCCAAAAGAAAGAGTTTTGCATTACCCAGAAAGTAAAAAAGTACAAAGCGCAAAAAAAAAAAGAACAGAAAAAAAAGAGAAGGAAAAAAGTACAAAGGACAATTTTTTCAAGATTCCTCAGCATCAGCCACTGCAGGGACTGGGACCTCAGATGACTTTGGTGGTACCTCCTCGGCCACTTTCTCCGCTTCTATCTCGGCATCAATCTCAGCGATTGTTGACTCAACACTTCTTTCTACCAACAGAAGATTGGACGATAGTTGCCCAGTGGCAGTCTCCTTGGGTGCCCCCTCAGCCCCATCACCCTCCTCATCCAAAGTCAAGTCCATAACCTGCTCAGCAGGAGGAGGGGACTTGGCTTCGGCAGCATTCTTGGGTCTTCTCACCAAGGCGTCACAATCATCTTTTTCTTCATCTTCATCAACGGCCTCGGCCTCAGACTCTGATTCACCTTCAGGAGGAGGAGGAGGAAACGGTAACGGAATAGCGTCGGCCTGACGCAATGGCGAGTCAGCAGGAAGGTCAAGCTTCTTTATCAAGGACATCCAACCAAGGGAAAATCCCCTGTTGCATGCCTGCCTGACTTGAAGCTTGTAGTCTTCTGCGACGTCGGCCATACCTTGAGCATAGGCCTTTTCGTCGGCCTCTTTTGTAGCCAGAGCTTGCTGGAGTTCTTTCTCCGCTTGGGCCTTCTGAACCTCGGCCTCTCTTTTCTCGGCCTCAGCAACTTTTCTAACGGCCTCAGCAGCTTCGGCTTTCTCAAGAGCTAAAGTTTGAACTTTGGTTGCAGCCTCGGCTTGATCCTCCAACTTTTTCATTTTTGCTTCAAGAGACTTGATCTCTCTCTTCATAGAAGATGCTTCCCTTTTCATATCAACCAACCTTTGACGATTTTCAAAGGATTGCATGGCAAATGAGTGGGCATGTTGAATGGCCTGCAGAAAAACAGAAATGTGAGACAGTACTCTCAGTGAAGAACAGAGGAAAAAAAAAAAATCACAAGTACAAACAGAAATACTTACTTGAGCAGAATGTTGGAGCATAAGAGCATAATTTTCATACTCACTAAGCTTGCTATTTCGCTCCAAGTCATTTGGTAGAAGAAGAGCAGTGCTAAGGGCGACAGCAACATTAATGTCGTCAGCACTTTCACTAGCCATGATGGGCCTATCCTCCAGGGATAGATCAGGGGCCCAGGGGACGTCGGGCTTCTTCGAAGCCGAGGTCGTCGCAGACGATGACCTTGGCCTCTTTGTTTGTGTAGACCCTGAGGGTTGGCCCTCAGCAGACCTTTTGGTTGAAGTAGAGGCTGATTTTTTGCTTTCAGCTAGCTTCGAAATCGGCAGAGCATCCTCAGCCTCGGCATCTGTAGCCTTGGCCTTAGGCTGAGCCTTTTTTACCCTCTTTGGTTTGGGTGGAAGCATTGATTGCGTTAGTGCGGCTTCGGCGTCAGTTGGAAGGTCGGCGAGAAGATCTTGGACGACAGGCCTTGGACGAACCATTTCGGCTGTTTTTACAAGCTTTCTTCGGCGTTTACGTTCAGGAATTGGTATTAAGTAGGGGGCCGAAGTTGATGGAAGATCGGCTGGGTCAGATGTGGATTCTTGATCTGTTTGGGATGTAGAAGCAGTTAAGGTTGTGGCTGTAGGTGGAGAAAGGCTCTTTTTCCTTTTTCTTGGGACGTCGGGTAAGGTGGATTTGTATGTAGGGATGAAGTTTAGTAATACTGGGGCTTTTCGTTTATGGATTGGGAGGCCAAGAAGTGTTTTCAGATCTGTTCCTGGGAAGAAGGATTGGCGAAAATTTTTTGGTGGCTGATGAAGATCTGCAAAGAAACAGGCGTCAGAAATAAAGTATTAAAGTCTTAAGTAAAAACAACTAAGTGTTGACTCAGGGCTCTTACTCTTGCCCTCTGTAAGTGTTCGAGGAAGAGGGTAGAGGTGGACATCTTCATCTGGGCCAAATTCCCAATTTCCAGAAGCAATGAGAAAATCATCTCCAGCCCCCTTGTTGGAGTCTGGGAGGTCGGCTATAATTTTGTACTGAGTGGATCTTGGCTTAAGGTAATAGACAAAACCCCTATCCTTCAGATTGAGAAGGCACATGGTATAACAATATTGAAGGTCGGCTAGGGTGATTCTAAGGTTTTCTTGCCTAGCTAAGGCAATAATACCGTTAATTACCCTATAGGAATTGATAGTAAGTTGCATAGGGTTCAGCTTATAGAAATGGAGAACTTGACGAAAAAGGGGATCAAGTGGAAGCCGAAGTCCACATTCGGTAAAAGCAACT
This sequence comes from Camellia sinensis, assembly GCF_055761805.1. NCBI lineage: Eukaryota > Viridiplantae > Streptophyta > Magnoliopsida > Ericales > Theaceae > Camellia > Camellia sinensis. Next base: position 152,136,829 of record NC_138963.1, read on the forward strand.
ATTGGAAAAGGCATTGTATGATCTGTGGGCACGATGGTATCATTATCCCCAGCCAATTTAAGATGAACGTCGGCTGGGATAGAGAATTCTTGCCTAAAGTATTCAAGTTTTGTCGGGGTATTTACCCTATGCCTCCACATACCCATTATGTTGGATTAAACTAAGAGGAATATGTTTCAGAAGATGGGCGTTTTTCAGGTTTCCCTAAAGATTAAGGGTTCTATAGACAAATCCCAAATCAATGAAGTATGAAGATAAAAATCGAAGGCACAGATCTGGGGCAGATACAAAAAAGAGAAAACAAAGACGAAGTTTCAGATTCAAGAGCAGAGGTATAGTTCTCAGAAACAATAGAAATACAGAAACAAATCAAGAACAGCGGCAAAGAGAATAATGAAAAATCATAAAAGTTCAAGGCATAGCCACAAATTCAAGATACAAATAAAATCAAGACTTCGAGCAAAACATCAGTAATGGCGACAGACAGACAAAAGCACATAAAAAGAATGGAAGAATTAAAGGAAAGGATCTTACCAGGACAAAGGAAGCCGAGGCAATGTTCGCCGAACCCAGAAACCGGTTGCAACAGCAAAGAAGGCTTTGCAAGAATGAGGGGTTAAAAGCAAATCCAGAAGAGAGATTGAGGCGATGGCAGATTCGAAGAAGAATGAGCTTTTAGAGAGAGAAAGAGCAAAAAGACGGAATGAAAAAGTGAAGAAAAGATAGAGGCAAAAGAAAAGTTTTGTCAAAAATGTGAAACGGCGGCAAAATTAAGGTAATCATTACGCCTAGGGTAACGCACGCGTCATGCGGCGCAGACGAAATGAACAGACAGCTTCAGGCGCGTCACCGACACGCTCCAATAAAGATGAAACACGTAAAAAAAATAGTTAGATATGCATGACAGCTCATGCGCATGGGAGAATACGATCGAAGCCTTGTTCTCCGAAGAGAACACGTCGGCTGAAAGTAGATAATCTTGGCTAAATAGTTTTTGAGCCATTACTCAGAAAAGAAGTGACAAAATTTCGGAATAGGTTCCATCACCTCAGAATGCCGAGGTAATAGAACCTAGGGGGCAGTTGTGGGGATATATTTTCTGAATACCAACACGTGGCATGGTGACGCCGACGTTTCAGCCGAGGTGCCACGTGCCTTGGTAGTTAAGCCGAGGTAATCTCGGAGAAGCCGAGGTCATCTCCGAAGATATCGGAATCCGAGATAAGGGGCAAGAGTCCTAAGGCACAAAGGGGATTGAACCAAGATAAGGATAAAACTCTCAAGGAGTTTATCTTTATCACTTAAAAGAGTCCAGAGTAAGCAGTGAACTAGAGTTCATAGAAGTCATACTTCTAGTGGGACTTGGATTAAGTATATTATAAAAGAGAGGCACCCCCGTGGGTCTAAGGTATGTAATTTATACTGTGAGTATTCAGTTTAGTACTTGATTATCTTTGAGAGATATACTGACTTGATCGTCGGAGTGTCCCCGGGTGGAAGAACCACCGCCGGAGCTTTTTCTTTCTGTTTCAGGTTGCTTAAGCCATCTATTCTGCTTGTGCTCTCCAGCTGATCACTAGACGGGCAGTGTGGTCAGATTTTCACCCACACAATTTTCTGTTTCAGATTTTCAGCTAATAGTGCTTGGAATATTCCAATGTTAATAGGATTAGTTTGGAATGTAGGTTAATTTTTTGATTATTTTAGCTTGGAGCTAAAAAGTCTCGTTTGGGATAGGCTTTTTGGCTTTTTTGATTTTGTGAGAGAAAAAATGAAATGATTATGATTTGGATGTGATGTTTTGTTTTATTAAGATAAAAAACTTATTTTATCTTTTTGTAATTAAAATAATCAAAAATCTAAAAAGTTAGGCATGCCAAACGAAAGCTATATATGTTTGGTTGTTTTCCACACAATTTAAACTTGCCCATGTGTTTCTACTAATGTCTAATTAATTTAAATTTTTATAAGAATAAAAATTGAACGATTCAGATGATTGAGCCAAAGTGAGCCCAAATTATCCTAAATTGGATCTCCACTAGAATGAAGCTCAGCCCAATATTTTCTCATATATACATTTTTTTAACTCCATGAATATAATTAAGACTTCGTTTGAGAACATACTATTTTAGTAATTTTTTGATTTTTTACAAAAAGATATGTAAAAAAGTAGAGAGAGTGATGTAACAACAACAACTAATAGTGACTTTTTGATTATTTGACTAAAATGTATAATTAACAAATGAGGCCTAATTGTGAGATTAAACGGAACTTTGAACATATCTTGGAGCAAGTTTTATATTGGAAAGAAACTGTTCAAACTTAACTTTTAAACACATTTTTTTGGATCAACAACGTTTTGAAATAAAAAGGAATTTAAATAAATAATGTAAATAAAGTAAGAAAAATGAATCTAATATGTCTAATTTTCTTCTTAGAGGAACTTTAATGGAATAGGCAAATTGGACATTTGAGGCATTTTGCCTATTGAAGTTACAGTTTATAGCCTCCAATAAGCTTGCAAAGCCATAGACATTTTATTTATTTATTATTATTTTCACTCTTACATGTAGCTAATGTTGGAAGCTAGGCAAATCTTTCTCTCCGCTAAATTCATTCTCCAACCGCCCTTCGATCAGTTTTTCAAAAATCAAATATGGTTTCATCTCTCTCTCCCTATTAATAATATGATCATATAGAAATATTATTTTTTTAAAAAAATTAATAATATATTTTTAAAAATTAAAATATTTTCAAATTCTACATAAGAAATCACGTTAACACTAGGTGCATATGTGGTATGTCGTAAAAAAGATTGTATTTTTTATTTATGTATTATATTATTATTCTTTTGAAAAATAGTTAAGTTAGTTTGATTAGTTAACTAAAATAAAGAGAGGGGTAAATTACAAATACACCCCCTGAGGTTGCTTAAAATATGAATTGTCCCATATGGTTTGAAAAATTACAAATACCTTATTGACAAAATTTTTTATTTAACATAATTAATTAAAAAAGTGAAATTTCTAACTGTTTACCTATACAATAATAAAATTATCTAAATTATTAATTGAAATAAAATTTTAACATTATTAAAAACTGTTAATTAACTTGATGATTTGTTAATAAAATGACTTATTTGTTATGAAATCAAAAACCTTAGGAGGTATAATGTAATTTTCAAAACTACATAAAACAATTTATAATTTAAATAAATTTCAGGTGGTATGTCTGTAATTTAGCCTGAAGAGTGTTATTGGTGTACAAACCAAATTAATTGAGAATATACTTTTCTATGTACTTTTGTTTCAAAATTCTTTTTCGTATTTCATCAGAGTCGGCTGCTGAAACAAAATACCAAAAGAACAAGACTGGGTCTTCAACGTTAGACTAGAGAGATGAGTTTTGATTTAGGAAGATTCTTAAATTGAATTTTTAATTAAGTTTGTTACCTTATTCTTTAAAAATTCACTGTTAGGCTATTATTAAAGAGGGCTGCTAAATGTTCCTACCTTTCTTCTTAAGACCTTCCATTTCTTTAAACTCTCACCACCAAAATTGCTACCTTTATCATTTTTCTTTATACTTCTACCACAATCCCAAATATATCCTCACCTTAAAAGTTTTTCATTTTCATTTTTCAACCGGCAACCTCAGCCTCAACTCCGGTGACCCTTTCCACAGCACTTAGCCATTGGCGGAGGCAAAGAAGGACGAGGGGGTCACATGCCCTCCTCCTCAGTTTTGAGATTTTTTTTTTGTCATATATAAAATGTATTTATTTATTTTTAACATATTTTTTGGTTAAGGATTTATTATATTGTTCATAACAAGTAATTATTTGATACTTTAAGAGCACTGTGTGATATTATTTATATAATAGTTTAAACCAATAGTATAGCGAAAAATATTATAGATTAGATATAATAAACTCATTATTTTCAAGTAGTTGACAGACTGCTTAGTGTGATTTGTGATTTCTCATACTTTGCGCATCACGTAGGCAATGTTATATGGTATTCTAAGACTGTTTAACAATTTTCATTCAAAATACATCATTTATAAGTAATGTCATCTCTTTAATATTTTTCTATCAAATAAAAATTAAATATATTTTATAATAATTTGTGCTACAAACGATGTGTTTTTATTTTCTAAAATTAAGAATTTTGATCCATAATTTTTTGTGCTAAAATTACAAACTTACATCACCATCCCTCACTGAGCTATTCTACACTATTATAGAATTTTAATTTGTTCCTATTAATAATGAATATGTAATATTTTATGCTTCAATTTAGCTCATAAAATTATTATTATCTTAATATTCATCATAATTTTTTTTTAAATAAAAAATTATAATTAATAGTGTCCCCTTTAACTCAATTTCCTAACTCCGCCGCTGCACTCAGCCCAATTTTTTTTCATTTTTCTAGACGTGCATCACTGTCTTCATTTTCCTCACCAGAAAGATCTCTAGAAAAAAATCCCAAATTGATCACCCAGAATATCCAATGTTTCTAATAAAAAATCTGAAACTACCACTACCATTTTCAATCAATTGGCTTACAAGAAGAATTCTAGATCCCATCACTGTCTTCATTGTCCTCCCTGGAAAGAACTTTGGGGAAAACCCAACATTCACCAACTAGAATATCAAATGGTTCAAACCCATATCCGGAAACACTTCAAACCCCCATCCCTCATTGGCAATCAACCATCCCCACCTCGACAGTCAACCACGGCGGCGTAGCGACGACGTGGCGTTCCTCATTTGTGCTCTCGCTCAGGATCTGGGTTTGCATTCTTAGTGCCGATTACAAGTTAGTCCGTCGGTGGGAGGGTGGTCGTCGGTGGGTTGGTCCGTCGTCGGTTTCGATGTATTGGCGGAGGTTACCGTGCGCACAGAGCACAGGTTAACCTGAGAAAGAGGAACTGACTGAAAACCGAGCCGTGGATAAGACAACGACGACGATGTATCGTCGGCTAAGAAGCTCTAAAACACACCCAGCGACACCATCATTTTTGGACCATTCTTTACTGATATTTCTCTTTCTCTCTAGAAAACAATGTGAAGCAATGCTTAGAGCGAGAAGATAAGAGCTTCGAAAGGGTTTTTTGTGTCTCTATTGAATTGAACCTTGTCTACGGTGGGAGGGGGGTCGTCGAGGGTGGTTGTCGGTGATGTGGATATGGAGTTGGGGTTGGAGTTCAAAGAATAGAGATTGGGTCAAAAATGTAAATTGATGTTAGGATAAAATTGTAATAAAAAAAATTAGAAACGATGGGAGTTTAAAGAAAAAAGGTAGGAGCATTTAGCAGCCTTCTTATTAAAATAGGGACCGATTCCATCAAATGAACGGGTTGGGCCCATAGGTTCATTATGGTTTCGTTTTAATAATTAAAATTTTTATTTTGTTAGATATTTTGTATATTTTATTTACACACAAAATTAAACTAGTTTGATAATCTATATCATGTATTAAAGAAAATGGGTTTTCAACTTTTAGATCTCTAGAAACTTCAAAACTTCAATTCAATCATGTTAATTTTTAGTTATTTTTTAAATAAAAAAATATTATTGGCTACTAAAAATTAAAATTTAAAGTTTAAAATTACAATCAACAAAGAATTTATTGAGTTCACTTCTCATTTAGAGATTTAAATTTCAAAACACACATGATTTGAGGAATTGTTTTCCTACTAAAAATTGAAATTTAAAGTTTAAAAATTAAAATTATAGTCAACTAAGAATTTACAGAAAAATGTTGAAAAATCCAATTTAAGGTGGATATAAGGCATTACGTCAAATAGATATTATTTTTGTTAGTGAAAGGTTTACCCTTTATGAAATAGTTTGGTGAGAAGTCCTTTTATTGTTTTAGAAGACATTTTATTTTCAATTTTACCCCTTAATTTATATGTTGAATTTTTTGACTATCTGTTTAAATTTGTATCTATCTGTTCAATTTTCCCCCTATCTATTCAATTTTTTTTTTCTTTATTGGTTGAAATATCTATCTAAATTTAAGTATTTGCTCAATTTTTTTTCCTTATTTGTTTAAATTTATTTGTCCAAATTTTATTATTTGTTTATTTTTTTCCCTTATCTATTTAAATATGTCTGTACAAATTCAAAAATCCTCTATCTGAAGAGGGCTTTTTTATTAGTTAAAATATTATTCAATCTTTTCAATAACCTATTGTAGACATCCCATTTTTGACCGACCTTAAGACTCAAACGTCATCGTTTGTGCACTCAATGATTGTCTATGCTTGTGCTCGTTTTAAGTGCCCGAAGTTCTCGGTTGAGTGCCTTGTCTTTGAGCCTCTAAACTTTCTTTGTTTTGGCCTTGTTTTTTGGCCAAACCTTGGTGCCTCTTGCCTGGAGGGGGGAAGGGCCTTGTTGGCCACTTTTGGCACTTGTTGGCCACTTTTCCCCCTTGTTGGCCACTTGAAGTGGTCGGTCGGCTAGGGGAGGTGGCCGGCTGGCCAATTTTCTCCTTTTTCAGATATTTTATGTGCCAGCTGTGCCAGTTGTTGATCACTAAAAGCCTCCTCCATACACGTGTATGGAGGGATGAAAGAAAACTTTAGGCTTGTATCTCTATATAAGGGGATGTCTCTTCCTCATTTGTGGGGTTACAAAATTTTGTGAGCAAAATTTTCCTCTCTCTCTCTCTAGAATTCTCTCTCTCCCTATTTTGTGCTTGAAAGTGGAAATTCTCTACACTTTTGTTCTAAGACCCTTGACCAAACACCTTCACCTTGGAGCTGAGGTTCTTGGAGGCCTTGTTTGGGCTTCTAAAAGTGGTTTTAGCTCAGAATTATTGCTGTTTGTTGTTATGCTTCAAAGGTATAAGGCTCACCCCTTTAAAGCTTTGTTTTAGTTATTTGTTTGGCCACCTTCGCATGCTATTTTGAGGCTGGTTATGACCTCTAGAAAACTCTGTTTTTAAGGTTACAAATAGTGGTTTGAAGTTTATTTTGGAGTTAGGGGTGATTCTCTCTCTTTTGTAGCTTGTTGGCTAAAGTGTTGTACCATTTTTCAAAGCTTTTAAAGCAACCTTTTTTGGCCTTTTAACCACTGAATTCCAGGGAAATTTCAGTGGTAAAAACTTGGTTTTGAGGTCCAAAATAGAAGGGGGTGGCCTCCTCTCCTTATGTCTTGTTTGCAAGTGTAGATGGCCTAACATGTGAGCATGTTTTTCTATCATTTTGTAGTTTAATTCAGGCATGTTTTAGGCTCTGATTTAGTATGCTTTTGCTCTGTTTTGAGCCCTCTTAGTCATATGAGCCTTGTCTTGCATGGGTATAGTGCAAATGCTTTCACTAGCTCATTGTTTTAAGGCCTCTAACACGTCTTGCTTGAGATGATTACATGCCATAGCATCATTTAACATGTGATTTCAGTGCATATATCTCTGTCACACTCTCACTTATTCTACTCTTTCATTATTTTTGAGGGTTGTGCTTTAAGCCTTGTTTGTGAGCCAACATGTGTGCATGTTTTTCTTGCCATTTATGCTTCCATCTCTGCATGATTTAGCCATTGTTTTAGCATGCTTTAGCTCTGTTTTGAGCTGGCTTGGTCATTTGAGCTTGATATTGCACGTCTCTAGTGTAGTGTTCTTCACTAGCTTTGTTGGTTTTGCCACCTTTTCGTGTTTTAACAAAAACTCTTTCTCTCTTTAAGTCCTTTTATTTCGCATTTTTCCACTCTTTCAAAGTTTTCTCTCTCTAAACCTCTATTTTTGTGTTTCTAAGCTCCTGTAACTGCTCTGATTACCTTTTTCGATGACCTTTTCATCATCTGTTCTTGGCCATTTACGCTGTCTGACTCCGGTGATCCCTATATCGACACTCATTTCATTTGGTAAGTCATAATTTCTTTCCTCTTTAAGTTTAGTTGCTGATTTATCTCAAAATCTATTGCATGTTTACACGTTGTTTGCTGCCATTGCAAATCTGTTTATGTTCTTGAATCTTTACTATATGTCGAATCTCGCATTTGTCTATGATTCATGTTGTTCAATACATCCTTGTGTCTTATTCACATTGTTTGTGATTCTCACACACACGTAGTGTTCAAAAATTTGAAGCTTTAACAACCTTGCCACTATTCTTGGCTATTGCACATCCCACACACCTACTTAGTGTTTCTTGAAAAAAATGTTGCTTTCTTGATTCTGAATCATGTTCTTATTTGTTTTTGTTTGACTTGTTTCTAGATTCTAGCATTTGATTTCTTCTTTCTGTATAGATTTAGGTTGGGATTTGATAGAAATCACATTCTCTGGGGAAATTGAAACAAATTCCCCTTACATCTTGAAGAACCCTTGCCCCAGTTCTTGTTTAGGTTTTAGCCGAGTTCTTTCAAACCCATACTAACCACTCTCTTCTGAAATCTTGCACCTTTTTCCTTTAGCCGGTATCATGGGCATGTTCGGGTGGAGGGTAGATATCCCAGAAAAACGAGGACACTTCCGTCGACAGTTCTCCATCCCAACCGATGTTCAACTTAGGTTGGCTGGGAAGGAAGACTCTATCATGCCCTATGAGGATTCCATGCCCTTCCCAGTCGTTGCTTTCATCGAATGTGGTCTTCGGCTTTTTTTAGACATCATTTTTAGGGAAATCCTCCAATACTACAAACTTAACCCTATGCAGTTGGCTATTAACTTCTATAGGGTCATTAATGATATAATTGCTCTAGCTTGCCGAGAAAACGCTAGGATAACACTAGCCGACATCCAATATTGTTATACCATGTATGGCCTAAAATCTGAAAAAGGCTACATCTATTACCTTAAGCCGAGATCCACAGCCTACAAAATCATAGCCGACTTTCCAGACTCCAACAAAAGTGCTGAAAATGACTACCTGATTGTCTCGGGTTACTGGGAATTTGCTCCGGATGATGATCTTCATCTCTTCCCTCTGCGCCGATTGGTGTTTAAAGAGGATGAGGGTAAGAACTAAGTGTCAACTTCTCTGCTTAAGACTTTACCACTTTATTCCCTTTATCTGTTCTAATGTTTGAATTTTGTTCTTGCAGCTCTCCCTCAGCCCTCAAAAGATTTTTGCCAGACCTTCTTCCCTAGCAAAGACTTGAAGGGGCTGCTGGGCCTTCTTATTGACCTCCGCAAAGCTCCCTTGTTACTTAACTATATCCCCACATATAAGTTGGCCCTGCTCAACGTTCCACGTCAAAGCAAGACTCTCCCTTCTGCCACAACTCCTCAAACAACTTCATTGCCAAGGCCAGATCAGGCCTCCACCTCTGACCCAGTCAAGTAGCCCTCCACTTTTGCCCCTCAACTAATTCCTCTATCCCAATGCCAACGCCAACGTTGAGCTTTAATTTCTGCTCCTACCGACAGAACTCGCAGCCACAAACGCCGAGATCCTGAGACATCGTCTTCCGATCCAACCAATCCTCTAATCACCATTCCAGTAATACACTTTGCCACCAGAGTAATAGTCGCTTCCACTGCCGATGAAATGGGCCGTGCAAAAATCATCCCAGATGACCTACTTGCCGACATCCTAGGCGTAGTGTCAGTCCACTCCTCCAGTCCTTCCCAATCTCAACAGAAACCCTCAATCTCAACAGAAACCCAAGGTAAAAAGGGTTAAACGGGCTAAGGCCAAACCCAGCGCCACTGAGGTGGATTCAGAAGACACGGTGTCAATTTCAAAATTGGCTGATTTAGAAAGGTCTGCTGAGAAGAGGCTTGCCGAGGTCGAGGCACCCCACCAACTGTAATAAAAAAAGTCGAGGTCCGGCTTGTCTTCTGAGCCCTCTGCATTTCGTGCTGATGCTCCCTAGACCCTGTCTATCAACGTCGGAGACCGACCTCTTTTAGCCGGGGATAGTGCTCTTGACAGTTTGGAAGTCAGTGCCGCCATCTCCACTGTCGTTCTACTCCCAGCCGACATCAATCAGATGGCCAACCTTTCAGAGTACGAAAATTATGCGATGATGATGCAACATTGTGTCTTGGTAAGTCTCAATACTTGTAACTTTTTATCTAACTTCAACTTTTGTTTTCATACTTAACTGATTTCCTTTGCACTCTTGTAGGCTATCCAACAGGGTCATTCCCTTGCAGTCAAGACCGATGAATTCAAGAAAGAACTAACCCAAAAAACCAAGGAGGCCGCCAAACTCCTCACTTCACTAAACAAAGCCAAGGCCCGCATTCAAGGTCTTCTGGATCGAGCCAAGGCTACTGAGTTGGCCCTAAAAAATGTCGAGAACCGCACCGAGGCTGTAAAAAATGCTGTCGAGGTTGCTCAGGCTGAGGCAAAAGAGGCCAAAGAGAAAGAAGCCCAAGCCCAAACCAAGCTCCAAACAACACTGTCTACAAAGGCAGCCGAAATCAAAGAGGCGGATGAGAAGGCCTACGCCGAGGGGCAGCTGATGTTCGTGATGAATACAAGAAACAAGTCAAACAGGTATGCAACAGGGGTTACATCCTTGGTTGGATGGCTGCTTTGAAGGAGCTTTCTATTCCTGACGACTTACCCCTTAGGGTCGAAAGTCGACTTATTTTGTCGTTCCCTCCTGCTCCAAGCTAGTTTGAGGATGAGGTTGAGGGGGACGAAGAAGTTTAGGCCGATAAAGATGAGGCTGAGAAGACTGAGGCTACTGGGGCCAAGTCCCTAACTCTGAATGAGCAATTCCTAGACATGACTCAGGACGAGGTACCCAAGAACACGCTTGAAGCCGAGGTTGACAGTGCCAAGAAGAGCCTTGACAAGACTCTTTCAGAGATCGACGCCAAAATCAAGGCCGAAAAGGCTGCCAAGAAACTTTTCCAACTGTCTGCTGAGGTCGAAACACAACCAACTGCTGATGCAGAGCAGTCTGTTTAGAATCTCTTCTTTGTACTTTTTCCTTTACTTTGAACAATGTTTGTTTTTGTTGGGCTGATGTGCCTACTTATGTACTTGAACAAGTTATCTTTTCCTGAATGCAAGTCTTATACTTTCTTCCAAGTATTTGAATGTATGCCTTCCTTTCTTCTATGCATGCTTACTGTTTTCTTTCAGGCCTTTCATGCTTCCATACTTAGAGCATTTTTGTACTTCTTCGAAGTATACCTTAACTGTAGAATAACTCTGGGATATAATACCTCAGATATAAACTTTGTATGTTTTACTCGGCCAACCATTAGCATACCTCGGCTAACATTTTAACAATATTTTTACAAGTGTTATTTAGTATTGTTTTTTTACCTTCATATGTTATCTTCTATTAAGACTTCACCCTTTCCAAGTTTATCAACCTGGTTGATCACCTCGGGTAATATGTATCTCGGATACTTCCTTCAATATTACCTCGTCTAACTTTAACTTGTAAATTTTCCCGAAATTTCAACAAGTGTTTAAGCCAATTCTAGCTTGTAAATTTTAAAAAAATAAAATTCAACAAGTCTTCCCAAGCTCTTAAACTTTTATCATTCTCCAGCTCTCTGCCCCCTAACGTGAATCTATGTTTCACTTAAGTTCACATTAAGCATGTGTGTATGGTCTTTCACTGAAGTTAGATTCAAATAAAGATTAGCCGAGGTTCTCAACTTTGGTTTCTCTGTTAATCTAATTGAAATGCACTTAACTGCATTCTGAGTTTGACTCTACCGAAATGGTAAGTCTAGGTTAATTCAACTTAGTTCAACTCCATTGCATGTAAGTATAAGTCAACTTTGTCATATAATGAGCCTAAGTTATTCGTCATGTTTCATTCAGAAAACATCGCCAACTTAGTTTAACTCTATTACATGCAAGTATAATTCAACTCTGCCATATAATAAGTTTAAGTTATTCGTCATGTTTCATTCAGAAACACCGCCAACTTAGTTCAACTCTATTATATGTAAGTGTAATTCAACTTTGCCATATAATAAGTTTAAGTATTCGTCATATTTCATTCAGAAACACCGCCAACTTAGTTCAACTCTATTATATGTAAGTGCAATTCAACTTTGCCATATAATAAGTTTAAGTTATTTATCATGTTTCAATCAGAAACATTGCCATGGGACTGATCAGTCTTTTCACACAAATTTCAATTCTTCAAACTAAAATTTTATTACTACCTCAGCTAATAAAATTATGGCATAAATTTTGAAAAAAACAAAAATCTAATGATAAAAAAACTTCAAGTTGCAAGTGTTCCAGGGTCTTAACAACTCTTTGCCATCACTGTCCTCAAGCTGATATGTCCCATTGCCGGCAACCGAGATGATTCTATAAGGCCCCTCTCAATTTGGGCCTAGCTTACTCTCCCTAGGATCCTTTTTGTCGCCGACCACTTTCCTTAGCACAAGGTCCCCCACTTTGAGCTCTTTTGGGTTGATCTTCTTGTTGTAAGCCCTAGCAAGTTGTTGCTGATATGCCCCCAGCCAAATTGCTGCTCTTTCTCTTTTTTCCTCTAGTAGGTCTAGGTCTCGGGCTAGAAATGCCTTATTAGTACCATTTTTCACTCCCTGGGTTCTGATCCCTAGAATGCCGACTTTTGGTGAAATAACTGCTTCAGTGCCATAAGCCATGGAAAACAGAGATTCCCCAATTGATCTTCTTAGCGTAGTCCGATATGCCTAGAGTACATTGGGCAACTCCTCCACCCATTTTTCCTTTGCTGCTTCCAGTCTCTGTTTGATCCCATCCAAGATAGTCTTATTGGATGCTTCTGCCTGACCATTACTCTGAGGGAAACTTGGAGTAGAGTAGTAGTTCTTGATTTTGTACTTTACACATAAGCTTTTGATTAGCTTACTGTCAAACTGTGTACCATTATCAGCTATTATTGCCCTTGGGATCCCAAACTGGTGATGATGTTCTTCCACATGAAGTTCTTTACATCAATGTCTCAAATTGTTGTAGCGATCCCGATTTTCCCTTTCTGTATCTGTTGTATTCTGGACTTTGGTTCCGTGGAGTTGGTAGTTGTATCTACCTTGTTGTCGTCCTTTGATTCCATTTCTTTGAGTTATAGGTTGTGTTGGGCTTGGTTGTTACAAGTTGGTAGAGCTTTGGTTCCCATTGTTGTTGCCCAGTTTTTGTATGGTCCGCTCGAGCGTGGTTTACACCCTTCCAGTATTTCGTGTCCCTGCAAAAATTCTGCAGTTGTGTTTTCTACGCTCGAGCGGGTTTACTGCGCTCGAGTGGGTCGTGCTCGAGCGGGCTTGTTGGCACTCGAGCAGGTAGTTCTTTTTCTGAAAAGTTCTGGGAGATGAAAATCTACGCTCGAGCAGACTGGTTTTCGCGCTCGTGCGGATGTACTTTATTCTTGTGTCTTGGCGCTCGAGCGGGCCTTCTTGCGCTCGAGTGTGTCTAGATTTTTGTGCGTGATGCTCGAGCGTCTTGTTTTCCGCTCGAGCGGGAATGTCGTATGACAGAGGGCAGCTGGGCATTTTTGAATCATTTTCTACACTTCCACTCTCTTTCTTACTTTTCCAAAACGCCATTTGAAAGCCTCTCTCTCTAGAACCTTGCCTTCTCTCTAGGTATTGATCTAGTAGGAGCTGTCTCCTCACCTTTGGCCTTTACAAAAAAGTTGTTGATCGTCGAGGGCTATCTTTTGATCCAAGAATCTCGGGATTTGGAGCATTTCCGTTTTCTTCATCTTCTTCGTTGGGTGTCATCATTTGAAGTAGGGATTCCTACTCACTACTATGGGTTTTAACCTAGATTTTTGGGCATTTTGTTAAATGGTGATTTTGGAAAGTTAGGGTTTGAAAATGTTGAAAAGGGGTTTTGCTATTTTGATTCTAAAATGTGTATTTTGGGTTTCAAAATAATGATATCGTTGTTGGTTGTTGATATATAGACCATTGGGTCAATATTGGGAAATGGGGTAGAAAACCCTAATTGGTAGTATAAATTAATTGGTATGATTAATTTGAAAAAATTGTGGTTATATGGAATTGAGTTGGAAATAATGAAATTGGTTCATTATATAGTAGAATAGTGGAGTTGGATTTATTAATCGCTCACTTTTGAAAACATTGATATTTTATCTGTTGGAGCTTTTATTATCTGTTTAGAAATAATTGCTTGGGCTACCCGTGAAGGGTAGTTTTGATTATTGTAGACAATGCATGATGATTAGGCAAATTAAAACTAATCAATTGGATATGTCATAGAGTATGACGGTTGATAAAATACATTAACGTTATGTATTGATTGATTGTGTATATGACCTATGTATATATACGTTGTGTATGTGGGAGGAGATAGGGGATGTACTCCACGGTTTAGGAGAAGATAGGGGATGAACCTCTAAATCGGATGTTGTTTGGGAGGAGATAGGGGATGGACTCCAGTGATACAGCTTACATGCTTGTCAGTTAACGTGTTGATATAGCTTATGTGCTTATTTATGGAAGTGTTGATACAGCTCATATGCTTATCTTTGGAAGTGTTGATATAGCTAATATGCATATCTGTTGAAATGTGGATACAGCTTGTATGCTTATCTGTTGAGATGTTGAAACAACCAGTATGTTTGTCTATTGTAAAATGGGAAACGTTTAATATGAGTCACTGTCTCATATAAGTGGTTGGCCAGGTTCTGAGCCGTTGATGCAAATTGTGAAATTGATAAGAAATGGAAAATGAAATGGAAATGGGTTATGAATTGGTTTATGGAAATTGAACATTTATCAATTGCTAATGTCTTAGTTATTGCTCATACTATGTTTAGAATATTTCTACTGGGCGTTGGCTCACCCTATATGGGGCATTATTTTCAGGTACAGGTAGTATGCCACCTCCAAGGACATAGCTTGGATGATGATGAGAGTTGAAGACTTTTTTTATTTATTTTGTTTGTATTACATGTATATCAAGCCAATGACTTATTTTGTATAGAGTTAGTACTCTTCTTTTGTGTAACCAGGTATTGACTTGGAAAGCTATAAGCCCATGGGGCATTTGTTTTTGTTGTTAACATGTAATACTGTTGTAAGAATTACTCAGATGAATAGAAATTGTTGGTTTCTTTTATATCAATGCATGTCTATGGTGATGGGTTTTATGTATTATTTTGAGGGTGTTACAAATCTTTACAAAGGGTTCAGCTTCTACCCACTTTGTGAAATAATCAGTTGTTACCAGCAGAAACTTTTTTTGCCTGGTTGCTTGGGACAGTTGTCCAACAAGATCCATGCCCCATTGGGCAAATGGCCAAGGGCTAGATATTGGGTTCAAATCTGCCGCTGGTTGATGTATCAAAGATGCAAACCTTTGACACTTCTCACACTTTCTGACGTAGGCTTCAGCATCCTTGTGCATGTAGGGCCACCAGTACTCCTGAGTAATGGCCCTATGAGCAAGTGATCTGCCTCTAACATGGCTGCCACATACCCCTTCATGTATTTCATACAAGAAGTCTTCAACCTGGGGGGGGGTGCATACACCTCAAAAGGGGTCCAGTAAAAGACCTTTTGTAGAGATACCCTTCTTCTGTTAGGCTAAATCTTGCCGACTTCAGTCTGGCCTTATGCGCCTCTTTGCGATCATCTGGTAACTTGTAGTCCCTAAGAAATATCACTATTGGATTCATCCAACTTGGACCCATCTCCACACACATTGCTTCATACTCCGTGATTAGTGGTTCCATACTTGGGCCTAACAAATAATCAACCATTATTGTCCTTGCCTCTCCTGATTTCATTGCACTAGCCAGGTTAGCCAAGGCGTCGGCATGGCCGTTGTCATCTCGGCTGAATTGTTGTAGTCGGTAATCCTAAAGCAGGGCTAGCAGTTTAACAACTTCTTTGACATATGCTATCATTCTTTCATCTCAGGCTGCATATTCGGCTCTTGCTTGGTTCACAATACGTTGGGAGTCACAGAAGACTACCACCTCATCGGCTTCCATTGCTGCTGCTAACTTTAACCCTGCGATTAGTGCCTCATATTCTGCTTCATTATTTGAGGCCTTGAACCCCAAACGAATAGACTGTTCTAACATTCACCCATCTGGAGATGCTAACACCACTCCTGCCTCCGCTCCTTGATAGTTTGAACTTTCATCAACAAACAGGCGGAAGGAGTCACCGATGTAAATATCGCAAGACTTGGGTTTTTCTTCTTTCTTCTGCTCTGTTGTGGGGGTTTTCATTCCCAGCTGGGTCTCTTCTTGTTCCCCTGGACACCCTAAGCTGCGGCTTACCAGAGCCCGACGTGGGATGGCACTAGGTGTGAACTTAGCCAGAACCTGGCCTTTGATTGCTATTCTAGGTCTAAACTCTAAATCGTATTGGCCTAATACCACTGCCCATCTGGTTACCCTGCCTGTCAGATCTCTTTGTTGCAGTAGGGACTTCAAGGGGTGCTCAGTCAACACCACAATGTTGTGGGCTTGGAAGCAATGATTCAGTTTTTTTGAAGCCATCATCAAGGCTAGTGTTAACTTTTCCAGGGGTAAGTACCTGGTCTTTGCACTTGGTAAGGTTTTACTCACATAGTACACTGCTCTTTGTTCTCCCTTCTCTTTTGGGACCATCACTGCACTTACTGCGTGCTCTAAAACCGCCCAGTATAAGAACAACTCCTCTCTAAGTACTAGATTTGAGAGAATTGGAGCTGTGGTTAGATATTTTTTCAAGTCGGCCAAGGTGACTTTGCACTCCTTTGTTCACAAAAAATTTGTGGCCTTCTTCAATAAATTGAAAAATGGTTTACACTTATTTGAACTTCTGCTTATAAATCCATTCAGGGTTGCGGCCCTTCTTGTCAGCTATTTTGTCGATGTTGGGCTCTTCAAGTCAAGGACGACCTTGATTTGATCCAGGCTTTCCTCAATGCCCCTTCTAGTAATCAGGTATCCCAGAAACTTACCAGGCCCAACTCCAAATGAACATTTCGAAGCATTAAGTCGGAGCCGATATGTTCTAAGGATATCGAAAATTGCCTTCAAGTCGGCCAGGTGATTCTTAGGTTCTTTGGTCTTCACGATTATGTCATCAATGTATACTTTCACTGTTTTGCCAATCAAATATCTAAACATCTTGGCCACCAACCTTTGGTAGGTTGCTCCAGCATTTTTCAACCCGAAAGGCATCACTCTGTAGTAATACAACCCTTTTGGGGTGATAAATACAGTCTTCTCCTTATTAGAGGGTACATTGCTATCTGATGGTACCCTTATAAACGTCCAGAAAGCTCATCCTTTCATGCCCCGAAGTGACATCCACTAATTGATCGATCTTGGGGAGTGGGAAGCTGCCTTTGGGACAAGCCTTATTTAGGCTAGTGAAGTCTATGCAGACTCCCCACTTTCCATTTTTCTTTTTCACAATAACTGTGTTTGACAACCAAGTTGGGTAGTTTACCTCCCGAATGGCTCTGGCCTCTAACAATTTGTCCACTTCCTCCTCTACTACCTCTATATGAACCAACGTCGGCCTCCCTACTCGCTGAATGACAGGTTTAGCTGACCTGTCTACATTTAGTCTATGGCGAGTGACCTCGGGATCAGTGCCAGGCATCTCGTATGGCATCCAGACAAACACCTCTATGTTTGCTCGCAAGAATGACTCTAACTCTTTCTCCTCCTCCTTGGCCAAGCTTGAGCCGAGAAGAAATAAGCGCTCTTTATCCCCTTGTTGGGCCAAGATCTTCTTTAAGGCTTCTTTGCTTTTGTCGGTCGGCACTTTGCCGACATCATCCAGGACCTCCATGTCCTCGTCCTCAATCTTTACTGTTTCTGCTTCTCGCATGTTGCAGGTGGATTTCATTGCTGCCATGGAGCAATTCTTTGCCTGCACCTGATCCCCTCTAATCTCCTTAATTCCATGCTCTGGTGGGAACTGCAACATCTGGTGCAGTGTTGAGGGAACATCCCTTACTGTATGCAACCATGGTCTTCCCAAGATAACATTGTAAAAGGAGGGGGTGCCAATTATTGTGAACTCTGTCCTTACCTTCTTGGTGCTTACCTGCACCTCTAAATTTATTGCTCCCAGGGGCCATGTCGGCATTTCATTGAACCCGACCATCGGGCTGTTGGACTGCTCCAAATCATCTCGTTGAAGGCCGAGCTCCTTGTAATATTTGACATATATGATGTCACAACAGCTTCCTTGGTCAATTAGAATGCGCCTTACCTGGCATTCTCAAATCTTGAGGGTCACTACCAGAGCATCGTTGTGTGGATACTGCACCATGTCTAGGTCTACTTCGATAAATGATACTATTGTTCCTTGGTGCTCGTCTGTTCTAGGCCTTTTTTGCTAGACCTGATACACATACTGTAAGTGTTTCATCTTCTTAGTCTCTCCACGCAGCTCATTCTCATTAACCCTCAAGTGAATCACATTGATCGCTCGAGGTTCGTTTGGTTGTGGTTGTGGTGCTGGTGGAGGTGGTGCTGCCAGTGCCTGGGCCAGCCTTGCCTGTTATTCCCTCATTCTAGCCTCATCTACTAGGTCCCTTAAGTGACCTTGTCTTACCAGATCTACCAAATGCGCTTTTAGGGTTCTACAACCCTGTGTCAGGTGTCTATTCTCATTGTGGTAAGCATAGTGTTTTCCCAGGCTTCTCCCCATAAATTCGCCAGGGATCCTCTCCGGTGCTTTGTAATACGGCTGGTTCTTGATCTTCTCTAGAACTTTATAAACTGGGATCCGGAACACAGTAGTGACTGCCTGCGCAGCCCTTAGTCCTGCTTCTTGTCTATTAAATCCAGTATTACCTCGGTCTCGCTTCGGTGAGCCGTTTATCTTTTCTTGCTTCGGTGCCTTTGCTCCCAGTGTATCCTCCTCTGTTCTGGCATATTTCTCGATCCTTACCATGAGCTCCTCCATACTCTTCGGCAGAGTCTTTGCCAGTGACTTTCAAAGCATGCAGTCATCCTCCAAGCCGTTCTTAAAAGATATGATCTCCAACTCCTGGTTGCATCCTGGTATTCAGTTGAATACCTCGTAATACCTCTTGGCATAAGCCTTGAGGCTTTCACCCTTGCCAATTTTCAAAGCTATTAGGGAGTCTACCCTCAACGGCTGCAATTTGTTTGTAACAAACTTGGCCACAAACATCTCGGCTAGGCCTTCCTAACTCTTCATAATTTCTTTCGGCAACTTGTGAAACCAATCTGATGTAATTTCCCCAAAGGATGAGGGGAACACCTTGTAGAGCAATGGTTCATTCCTGGTATACAGTGCCATTAAATTCAAATATAAGCCGACGTGAAAGTTCGGATCGAACTTACCGTCATATATCTAGAACCTCGGCATATGGAACCTTTTTGGGGCCTCAAACTTATCTAACTCTAGTAAGAATGGTGTTCTCGGCTTGATCGGGGCATTCTGTCGCTTCCTCTAGAGGTAGTCTCTCAAATCCTCCTTAGTCCAACTAGGAGCTCGGCTATCAACGGATTTCAGCCTTTTTGGTGCGTTGCTCCCGGCGTCGTTATGAGTCCTTTTAGACTTCTCCTCATTAGCCGTGTCAAAACAAAGTTCCTTCCCCTGAACATGCCGATGTTCTTTAACATAAGTCTCCTTGGTCTAAGGTGTCCTCTGAGACTCTCCTCTTCTTGACTCTGTTCGCTCGGCATCCTGTGAAGGCCGATGTGAGTGTTGTTTCACCTTGTCATGCTGAGGGACTGGTGGGATTGTTTTCTGCCCTTTTTTTGGGCATCGTTCTTGGCCGCTGGAATCGGTGTATCTTTTAATAGAAATGGTGGTTACATGACATTGTTCTGCATCATGAAGTTGACAACCAATTGTAGGTTTGCTAACTTATTTTCCATTCCCTTCATCTCGCCATCCCTCCTTAAGCATCTATCTTTCTATACCTGGAGGTCGCTTTCGTTATAATACTCATCTCGGCCTGCTTTCTTTGGTGGGTTTCCCTCTTGGTCGAAGTCATTTTCCTCGGGATTTTGATCCCAAGGTTCTTCATTTCAATTCTTCTCCTCTATGTTAGGATTGGTGTCCTTACTGCTCCCACTAGGGATGTCGTCCCCAATCTTCTCTTTTTGCTCATCGTTGGCCATCTATTCTCCTTATGTTTCCCACAGACCGCGCCAAATTGTGGGTGTTGATTTTTGACTATACAACCAAACAGGAAAACTCAGCAAGAAAGCCCCAACATAATAGATTAAGCCCGAACAACCTGTTACAGAAAGATAAGAATCTGGCGGTGGTTCGTCTACATGGGGGCGTTCCGACGATCAAGTTAGTAATTATCTCTCAAAGATAGCCAATAGTGTTTAACTTACTAAATAGAGCATAAAAAGCATACTTTAGACTCACAAGGGTGCCTCACTTTTATAGCTAGCACTAACCTGATCCCTGTAGAAGCCTAGCTTCAATGGACTTTGGCTCAATGCTCATCTTGGACTCCCAGGTAGATAGAGATAAACTCTCTAAGAGTTTTATCTTTATCCAGACTGAGATCCTCTCCTGTTCTAGGACTCTTGTCCCTTATCCGTTCATCCCAGATTTTGATATCTCCACAGATAACCTCGGCCTAGACGAGATTACCTCGGTGTCAGAACCAGGCCACGTGGCACCTCGGCTAACATTTCGGTGTCACTTTGGCCACGTGCTGTCATTTACAAAATTTGTCCCCACAAAATCTTATTGAAAATTCTCAAATTCATCGACCCAAAAAAAAAAAGAAAGAAAGAAAAAACTTATTATAACCATTTTTGATTAAAGAAAACAGAACTCCAATCTTTACTCTTATTAAAATTTCATCAAATCTGAATAAAAATATGAATGTTAAGAATTTGGTGAAGGATTTAGTTATTGATTTGCTGAAAAAAATTGATGATCCCTTTGATTTGATAAAATGTTAAAGAGTAGATTTTAGCCATTTTTTTCATCAAAATTAAATTTGATAAAAAAACTATAAGAAGGATTGAAGATTGGTGCAAGGGAAGTCAGAAATAATTGATGGTACATGTTCTACATTCATACGCTTATAAGCATACATTCAATTCTTGATATGTATATGCAGGGAGAGAGAGAGAGCAGAAGAGAGAGAATCGCGCTGTCTGTGAAGAGGGTGTGTAGCCCATGGCATCAGGCACTTGGTCCATTTTGAACACGAGTGTTGGGATTCTCTGTGATGCTCTTGTTATGGTTTTAGTTGCAATTGTTTGGGAATTGATTATTTTAATTATTATAATTTTTTAAATTTTTTATGAAAAAAAAAATATAAAAGTAGAGAGAATAATGTGATAACTTATAGGATGATATATCTTCAATTTATATCAGACTGAAGGGCATTGTTAGACCTCCGTAGACCTGCCACAAAGCTTATGTCGATGATCTAAATCATTTGATTTGTAAAACTCGTCAGTACTTTATTGTTGCACAAAATCATGTTGATTAGATATCGGTAATTACTTGATTAGATCACATTTGTGTCAACGATACATATGATTTTTAAAAAAAATTATTAACACAAAGTTGATCTGATAAAGTGGTTATTAATATCCAATTAACATTTTGCAGAAATAAAGCACTCGATGAGTCCTACAACTTGAATGATTTATATCACCGATGCGGGTTTCATGGTGAGTCCACGAAGGTCCAATAACACCCTCTAATTAATTTATTGTGACTTATTATGACTTTTTAATTTTTTAACTAAAACTAACGAATACAACCATTAATGACTTAGATTTAATTTTTAATTTCAAAATAGCGTGGTTTTGATTTGAAATTTTTAAAAAACAAATAAAACAAAAATAGAAGAGCAGTTCGTACAAAAAAGATAGGGAAAATTAGTCTAAGGTTCCTTTCCCATATTTAGTAATGGAAGAGATCCACAATATTATTTTATGATGTTTAAGGTCCCTCAACCCCACACTCATATATTGTAGAGAAATTTCTCAAATCAAACATTATTCTCTCTCTCTCTCTCTCTAAACTCTCTTCTTCTGTTAAATTCATATCTTCTTCTTCTTTTTCTTCTTCTTCTCTTTCTCTCACTCGTTTCTACATCTCTTTCTCCCTCTAAAATGTTTATATTAGGGCTTCCAAATCCCTAATAATTTTAGAGGCGAACCATCGGTTGAGCTGCCTAGATCAGAATATGATGTACCCGAGGCAGTACAAGCCAATGTAGATCTGTCCGGTGGCAACCAGGCTATCAAAGAACTGATGGAGTCACCTCAGGTCCTGTTTGAGACAATCAAGGTCGAGATGGAGCCATCCAACGACATTCAAGCTGTAGGAGGGCAGACAGAGCTTCAGTTTGGAGAGTTTTTGACTGAGGCTGCTCCAACCAAGGGCGGGTGATTCGAGGTTCCTCGGTCGGAAGTGGCTCAAGCAGTCCCGGTCAGTAGTTCAAGTGCATCTTTGGTGGCTATTGGTATTGAGGAGGGAATTACTATGTCCAGGGGTGAAGATGGGGTGATCAAATTGAAGGATCAGTCAGGTTCAGAGGTTGAAATGGATATGCTTTGTCCATTTGATTTGGGTTGTCAAAAGTTCCAAAACTATTTTTGCATTGTTGTCTAAAAATTGGGGTTACAGTACTTTAGATGAAATCTGGGTGTAGTTTTCGAGTTGGGTTTTTGTGTTCTGGAAAATGCTGGGTTTCTGTGAATGATCATTTTGATTGATGGTTTTGTTGGCTTTGTTTGGCAAATTGGTGTCTTACAGGTTTTGTGTATTACTCAAATTTCTGATCTGTACTGATTTGTACATATATACTTAGATGTATGTTCTCTTTGTGTGTATTTTCTGTATTTTTTGGGAATTTCTCTGGGTTGTGGAGTCTAGAGAAATTCTTCCCAGAATTTCTCTGGGTTGAGAGAATTTCTGTAGAAAGGTTTGTCTGGGAATTTCTCTAGGTTGGGGAATTTCTCTGGTTATTTGTCTATGAGCGTTGTAACGCCCTCAAAATAACCCATTTAAACCTATCAATATAGACATGCATTAGTAATAAAGATAAACATTCTTCTATTCATCAGAGTAGTTCTTTACAAAAGTATTACATGTTAATCAACAAAAGCAAATGCCCTACGGGCTTACAGCTTTCCAAGTTAATACTTGGTTACAACAAAAGAGTGCTAACTCATCTACACATTAAGCCCTTGGCTTGAATATACATGTAATACATCAAGAAATAAAACCACAAAAGTCCGCCTGCCTCCAGCCTCCCAAGCTACGTCCTTGGAGATGGCATGCTACCTGTACCTGAAAATGATATTCCCATATAGGGTGAGCCACAGCCTAGTAGAAATATACTAAACCAAATATGAACATTGACTAAAAGATTAGCAGTTGATAGATGGCCAACACTGATACTTTCCTTTATCACACTATACATTTTCATAACATGCAAGTCCATATTACCATTCATTTTCCCAATTTCTTTCAATTCTCAATTTATAACCATGGCTCAGAACCTGGCCAACAAATCATATGAGATAGTAACTCATATCAAACACTTCCCATTTCATAATAGATAAGCATACTAGCTATGTCACACAACAACAGATAAGCATACAAGCTATATCATCACTTCCACAGATATGCATATGAGCACTATCACACTTCCAATGACAAGCATATGAGCTCTGTCAACACATTACTAGATAAACATATGAGCTCTATCTACGGAGTCCATCCCCTATCTCCTCCCAACAACATCCGGTTTAGAGGTCCATCCCCTATCTTCCCCTAAACCGTGGAGTACATCCCCTATCTCCTCCAACACAACACAATGCATATAAACAACAATTATACACATCATCACACAATACATAAATTTAATGTACTCTTTCAATCGTCAATCTCAATGACACATTCCAGTGATTAGTTTCCGTTTGCCTAATCATCATGCATTGTCTACAACAATCAAGACTATCCTCCACCGATAGCCCAAAGCAGTTATTTCTATACAGAAAATAAATGCAACAATGGATATATAATCAACATTCCAACTAGGTGAGTGATAAATAATCCAACTACACCCTTTTTTCCCATGACTTCCCAAATCAATTCCTCATTTCTCATAATTAATTATGCAAATTAATTAACCAATGTAATTAGGGCATTTTCCATAATTTACATTACAACCCTTAGGTTCCATTTTCATTAATGTCTTAACATTAATTTCACATTTTCCATGCCAAACATGCATCTAGGTTTGATATAGTTAAAACCCCAACTCTTGTAAATTTACACAAAGGCTCGAACTTCCTCGAAATTACCCAACAACTCCCAACATATCGAAATGCCAAAATTCAAAGACAAAACTCATAAAGAGGAGTAGGATATCCCTACCTCAAAGTTTGAGCTCCAATGGAGATGAAGACCAAAACCAAAATGCTTCAAATTCTGAAATCTTCAGATTAAAATGTAGCCCTCGACGATCAACACAACTTTCGTAAAGACCAAAAGCGAGCAAACAACTCCTACTAGATCAAATCTAAGAGAGAAGGGCCGGTTTTAGAGTGAGAAGCTCTGAAAATGGCTTTTTGGAAAAGTAAGAGAGAGAACAGATCTTGAAAAAGTGATCCAAAAGTCGGATCTCGGATTTATATAAAGGTCATCCCGCTCGAGCGTCAAACTCCCCGCTCGAGCGTCACTCACAGACTCCCGCTCGAGCATCAACAATCCCGCTCGAGCGGCGGATATACACTCCCAGAACTTTTACAGAACCAGGTCTTCGCTCGAGCGTCAAACCTCTCCGCTCGAGCGTCACACACAACATCCCGCTCGAGCGTCAAAACTCCCGCTCGAGCGCACAACTCTGCAGAGGAGATACTGGAAGATAGAAAACTACGCTCGAGCTTCGGAAACCCCGCTCGAGCGGACAGACAACAACGAAGGGCCCGCTCGAGCGTAAAAATCCTCGCTCGAGCGTGAAGGCCAAAATCTGGGCAACTACACTTGGTTCCTAAGCTCAACCAACCTGTTATACACCTGCCCAACACAACCCAAGACTCAAATACAAAGAGTAAAGGATGTAAACGAGATGTACACGACAACCAATGAAAAGGGAAACCGGGATCGCTATAAGCGTGTTCTGGTTAGCTCCTCAATTCATCATTCTTGGGATTGGAGATGGGTTTACACTTGTTGGCCTACAAGAGTACTTCTATGATCAAGTTCCAGATTCAATGAATTTGTGTGTGTACGTGTGGTATATATATGGTGTGTGTTTGGACTAGTGAACTAAATTTTTTTTTCATTTGAATTGAATTTTCTCTGGGTTGAAACCAGAGAAATTCTCTGCTTTTTGAACTGAATTTTCTCTGGGTTGGTCTAGAGAAATTCTTTGGTTTCGAGCTGGAACCTGAAATGCTTAATTTGTATAAAACCCAATGTTTGTGAAATCAAATTTTGAAACCCTCTTGTTGAGAAGGAGAGCAATATTGATGTTGTTCGATTTCATCTCTCATTCTCTCTAGAGAAATTCTCATCTAATTTCTCTAGAGAGAATTTCTCTGGAAAAGGCCAGAGAAATTCCCATAATTTGCTTAACACCAAGAGTGAAGGCAAGCAAAGCAGCAAAACACAAAGTTATTTGTGAGAAAATTAGAGAAAATTTAACCCTAGAAATTTCTCTGGATGGAAATTTCTCTGGGTTGAAATTTCTCTAGACAGAATTTCTCTAGACCAGAATTTCTCTGGATCAAATTGAGGGACCTTAGACATTATGAAAATATTAGATGTCCTTTATACTATAAAGTCTTAGTACTAGGGACCCTAAAAAAAAAACCCCAAAAAAATACTGTATATGGGATGGTAAATTAACCGATTCAATTGTATTTGTTATAAAAAAGATTTGAGAAAACATTAATAGGGTAGGGAAAATTATAGGGTAAGAATGTTTAAGAATAGAATAAAATATGAAATTGTATCACCAAAATGATTGAAATTAAATTAAAAATTCACAGAAAAATCCGGCCCATACTGAAAGCCTCGTTTTTTGACCTGCTAAAATTTTTATTTATTTATTTAAAACAAAAAACAAAACGGGATTGTTTTGACATTAGTATTTTAAAGTTAGATCTAAACTGTTCATTATCGTAATGTGTCTAGTTGTGATTGAAACCACAGGAAGTTTGACAAGTAGTTAATTTAGTTTAAAAAATTCAGAAAATTACTTAATTTTTTTTATAAAAAAGTCATAATATTTTTTTATTTTGTGTTCCAAATGGAACGGGTCAGACTGATCTACGTTTCCCAAACCAGTGCCCGAGGTACCACGCCCACAGAGGAACCTACACAAAAGTTCAACGGGGAACGGGGAGTCCCCCAGCGAACCCTTCGACGAGCAAGTTAGAAAAAGAGATAGAATGTAGAGATAGATTAGAGATAGAGAGCTTAACCTTCTTCTAGTCTTCAACGTCTGCTTATATCCTCTGGTAATCATTTCGTTGTCCCTTCCGACCTGTCATCTTGGCCGAAAGTCTATGCTCTAGCTTGCCTTGTTCATGGTAAGGACGTTCTGTCTCGACGGGGAGGGGTTATCGTAATAAATGCTATAAGGGACTTCATTAATGGCTGATTTGTAGTGCAATAACTTTGCAGGATCTTTGTCTGCTTATGTGGCTTGTCCTTCTTTTGCCACGTGTTTAGATGTCATTGGTTCTTAATGCCATGTTGAGCTCCAGCAACGCTGGGCTTTAGTATTTGAATTATGTATTGGGCCCTAAGTGGTGGGCTATAACCTTTACAGGCTTACCCATGTTAGTAGTCCCCATTCCCAAGTGCGGCTTTAGTCCAACGAAAGGAATAATGAAGAAAACGATGATTGTGAGAGACTGTCAGGGCGAAGACCGACCGAGAGGTGGGCCGACGGCAATGTGTGACCACGAAGGGCGACCGAGTGGAGGGACCGACCATGAGGAGGGCCGACCATGAGGAGTGACCAAGGGGAAGGACCGACCATGAGGAGGGTCAATCCCGAAGGGTGAACCGACCATGAGGAGGACCGACCGCGAAGGGTGACCGCGTGGAGAGACCGACCATAAGGAGGGCCGACCGTGAGGGGTGACAAGGGTCGACCGCGAGGGGTGACGAAGTGGAGGGATCGACCATGAGGAGGGCTGACCACGAAGGGTGAGTGACGGTGCGCGGGGCTCGAGGGGCGGCGATGTACGTGGTGAAGTGAAGTGGAATGGACAGGGAAGAGGAAAGGGGCAGTGGATCATGGTCGTACACGTGGCGGAATCCCGTAGTGGGGAAGGTTAGGCGTTGAGCAAGAAATGAAGCGATAGTTTAATATAGGGTGTTGAAAAGACAGTTTTGGCGGATTTTTGAAAATTTTTAAACTGGCGAAATTTAATTGTAACCCTTGGAATATAGGCAAGCCTTGGGCTTTTGGTATTATCCGTTTTACCTATCTTTTTGCAAAAAACCAAAACGTCCCAAAAGTAAACTCGTTTGTTGCCAGTGATATGCCCTTGCAACACTTTGTGGACTTTCTTGTGCCCGCATTCGAAGCCATTCGCAGACAAACAAGAGAGATGGCCCAAGAGGAAGCAATAACCACAAGGCATGATGTGTTAGGCGACAATGACACGGTGGAGCTGGCGGAACAGTACCGTGCGGAGCGAAGGGAAGGAGAGGTAGTTGGTGAGGCGGTGCGGGCTCGCCCAAGGACAATGATTGCTGCCGCGAGACCTATTAGTCAAGTGGAGTCGGACCACTGGCACACCAAACCGGACAGATCCATACTTACGACAGAGGAGTTTGAGGGAATAAGGAGGAAGTACCAAATTCCCTTAGAGATAGGGTTAAGGTTGCCCACATCCAAGGAAAGGGCGTCAGATGTGCGGCTGGGCGAATTCAGCCTATACGAGGAAGCGTTACGAGGGGGTTTGAGGCTACCTCTCCCCCAAATAGTGGTGGATGTGCTAAACAAATTAGAAGCGGTGCCGGGGCAGCTGATGTCGAACGCTTGGAAGAAAGTAATGGCCTGCGTGAGTGCCTGGCAGTAGGCGACCGGAGGGACGACAATGACAGTAGATGAGTTCTTCTCCTGCTACAAGGCCTCCGATCAGCAGGAGACTTGGGTGACTCTGCAAGTAGTGGCGGGGCAAGGTCTAGTGGTGGGTCTTCCATCTTCGGTAAAAGGGTGGAGGCCGAGATGGTTCTTTGTGACGGCGAACGGTGGGGTAGGAGTGCGCACAACGTGGAAGGTCCCCACCAAGTCAGTCGAGCCCAAGTTGGACGGGGCGGCCGAGGGCCGAGTGAAGAGGGTGAGGGAATGGAGGGAAGAGAATGGGGTGAGGTGGGACGAGCTGGTCCTTCCTTCAACGTTGTTTACCCTGAACTTGGGACCGTAACCGTTGGGGGAGGATCCGGCAAGGGAGGAATTGGAGGTGCAGAGGAAGGCAGATGAGGAGGAGGAGAGGAGATTGTTCGCTAGAGCGAACAAGTATAAAGAGGTAAACTTGGGGCCTACTCCGAAATTGGTAGTGAATGAAAGGATTCGACCTCGCCCTAAGCCTTTGGGGGACAAGAACCTGACTGAGTTTGCCCCATTGCCACAACCCATAGACCCACTGAAGAAGAGGGGCAGACGAGAGGTGGAGACAGGGTTGAAGAGGTCGAAGAAGAGGAGGGTCACCACTGAGGGGGCTAAGGATGCTCCCTGTTCGAAGAAGATGAGGGTTGGTGGCGAGGACACGCCCATGGCGAAAAAGGCAGTGGAAGGGGGGGTGGGGGTTACTCCAGAAGGGTTGGTTGTCCCAGAGGTGCAAGGGGACGAAGGCCAAGGGGCCAAAGTGGAAAAAGAACACACGAGTGCCATGGGCCCCGAGATACAAGTGGAAGGTGGGTTGGCTGGGCTTGAGAAGGGGGCAGAGCAACGGCCTAAGGGGGGGCCTGCGCCCCAAGGAGTGAGAGGGAGGACCAAGTTGAAGACTGCCATCTACCACGCTCTAGAAGTGTCTGGGCGATTGGAGGGGGAAGGAGGCGAAGCCAGGACTGCTGCCGGTCGGCTTTTGGGGGTGGTAGAAGACGCAGCCGTGGGTTCATTGGCCAATTTCACAAAGGCCGAACTACTAAAGGTGCTGTGCTCGGCCCAGATGGAGGTGACGGCCTTGGCAGGAGCCTTACTGAACAAGGCGGCGACTGCAAAAGGCAAAGTTAGGCCACTGAAGGCAAAGTTGGAGGAGGTGGAGGCCCAACTTGAAAGTTTGAGGAGAGAGACTGCAGGGTGGAGGAGGACCGCACGGAGTGCGTGTGTGAGGGGGCTGGAAGAGGCCTAGAAAGCCAAAAAGATGGAGATGTTGGTGATGGTGCAGGGCTATTCAGCCGACCGTGCCAATGTTGAGTTGCTCGCCACCAAGTTAGAGCTGGAGACGGAACGCTGCAAGGTGGTGTCGCTTGAGTTCCAATTGGCTGGCGAGCAGAAGAAGCTGGAAGAGGCCCAGAAAGCCTACACCATCGCCAACGAAAGGTGGGACGAAGCTATGGTCTGCAATGAAGATCTGCACACTTAGTCGATCAAAGAAAATGAAGAAACAGATCTGAAGATCGCTGAGTTGGAGCGGGCACTGGTAGACGAGAGGGTCAAGTCGATGGCTGAGAAGGCAGGGCTAAAGAATGCCTTGGAGGAGGAGAAGACCAAGTTGGCGTCTGAGAGAGCGGCGTACCCCGATCTATGTGTTGCAGCAGTAGAGCAGTTCAAGGGGTCCAGTGACTTCCAGATGGCTATTGATGCCGCAGTCGCTAGCAGCTTGGCGAGAGAGGGGGATAGGGGGCTGGCCCATCAGGAGCGACCGCTGGAAGTAGGAGCGAAGAGGAAGTGATCCAGAGCTTCCAGCGGTCGGACTTCTACAAACATGAGATGGCTGAGTTCTGGGACAGCGGTTGGAAGATGTTTAAACGTAAAGCAGAAGAGCTGTTCCCAAACTTGGACTTCAACAATGTTCGAATAGACGAAGACGATGTGGCCCAGACCCCCTTAGATGAAGGGGTTAACGAAGAAGATCTTGCCTCGAGCGAGGATGAATGATTTATGTGAAATTTTGCATTTGTAAATAAAACTTGGTTGTTGTTGTTGTTGTTGTTGTTTTTTTTTTTTTTTTTTTTTTTTTTTTTTTTTTTTGTAATTTCTGTAATGAACTTATGTATAAGTTTGTGAATGAATGAAATTATGAGTTGTGTTTTTCATACTATTGTCTTTTTTTGTTTTTTTGTGTGGATCTGAAAAGAATGGGAATGGTTATTCACATAAGACTTGTGTAAAAATCACAGTAAAGGTTGAGAAGTAGGGAGCCAGTCTAACTTGTGAGAATGTTAAAAAATGTGAAATGTTAAATCACGACCCAGTAGGGAGCCATTCTAACCTGTAAAATGTTGAAATGTAAAGGTTTTAAAATGTGAAGTTTTAAGGCATATTGTAAGAGTGTTGAGAAATGAAAGACTGGGTTGGGAAATGAAAAATAAAAAATGTAAAGAATGTTAAGAGGCGTGAAAGCATGATCTTGAAATTTGACTAAGTGTGGTGACTATGCCACAAACATGAAGTTGCAAGAATGGCCTTGGCCAAGCTCTTCATGCTCAGTCTGGCTGAGGCTTTAAGTAACTCAGTCTGGCTGAGCTCTTTATGCTCAGTTTGGCTGAGGCTTTAAGTAACTCAGTCTAGCTGAGCTCTTCATGCTCAGTTTGGCTGAGGTTTCAAGTAACTCAGTCTGGCTGAGCTCTTCATGCTCAGTCTGGTTGAGACTTTAAGTAACTCAGTCTGGCTGAGCTCTTCATGCTCAGTCTGGCTAAGGCTTTAAGTAACTCAGGCTGGTTGAGCTCTTCATGCTCTGTCTGGCTGAGGCTTTAAGTAACTCAGGCTGGTTGAGCTCTTCATGCTCAGTCTGGTTGAGGCTTTAAGTAACTTTGTCTGGCTGAGCTCTTCATGCTCAGTCTGGTTGAGGCTTTAAGTAACTCAGGCTCGCTGAGCTTTTCATGTTCAGTCTGGCTGAGGATTTAAGTAACTCAGGCTAGCTGAGCTCTTCATGCTCAGTCTGGCTGAGGCTTTAGGCAGGTCGTTATTGAAATACCACACAGATAACTGAGATATAAGATTGTTGTCGTTTAAAGTGTAGCTCATTGATTAAAAATTAACGCCATGTAAAATTTAACCTCAACTTGGCCATTGGCTTGGGGATGACCTGGGGAAGAGAAACATGGCTGGATTTGAAGTTTTGCACAGAATTTCTTGAACTTGGCATTGTCGAATTGTTTGCCGTTATCGGAGACGATGGCTTGAAAGATACCAAATCGGCACACGATCGACTACTAGATGAATCTGGTTGTGTTCCGCTTGGTAATTGTGGCAAGGGGTTCCGTCTCCACCCATTTAGTGAAGTAATCAATGGCGACGATTGCGAATTTGGTTTGGCCTCGGCCAGTGGGCAATGGGCCAACAAGGTAGAGCCTCAATTTGGCAAATGGGTAAGGACTGCAAAGTGTGATCAATTCTATAGGAGGAGCATGTGGGATGTTAACAAAGCGTTGGCACTTATCACATTTAAGCACGAATTCAGTGGCATCTTGGTTGACAGTAGGCCAGAAGTAACCAGTGCGAAGTATTTTGTGGGCTAGTGACCTGGCACCCGAATGATTACCACATATACCCTCGTGAACTTCTCCCATCATGTAGGTCGCTTGAGCAGGATTAAGGCATCTCATGTATGGGCATGAAAAGCCATGTTTGTACAAGAGGCCGTTGATGAAAATGTAGTTGGGCGACCGGGCCCTGACTTTGGCAACCTGCTGTTTGTTGTCTGGCAGTTCCCCCTGTGTCAAAAATAGAAAGATGTTGGCCGCCCATGGAATAGGTTCATTTTGAAGGAAGTAGACTTGTTGCTGGTTGGGTGAAATGGAAGGGTGGGCCAAATACTCGAGGCGGACACCATGGTTGAGGTCGCACTGGTCTGTAGAAGCCAATTGAGCCATCTCATTTTCCTTGGAGTTTTCTGCCCGAGGGATGTGCTTGATGTGGAAAGTATTGAAGAGGCGGGCAAAAGGGAGTGCAATATCCCTGTAAGCCCGCATTGTGTCTTCCTTGGTATCGAATTCTCTCGTAATTTGTCCGACAATAAGTTGGGAATCGTTGAACACCCAGGTATGGCTGACACCAATGTCTCTGGCTAGGCGGAAACTTGCGATCAATGCCTCATATTCGGCCTCATTATTGCTTGCGTCGAACAAGAAACGGAGAGCACACTTAAAATAACCACCCTCGGGGGCGGTGAGGATGAGACCAGCCCCACTGCCTTATTTGCGGGATGATCCGTCGACGTTGAGGGCCTAAGAATGGGGGTCTTCTGCCTCAGTGTGGGGTTGCGGGGGCGGTGGGCTCGTGGTTGGAGTGGAATTAGTGAATTCCAGGGTGAAATTGGTAACAGCCTGCT
The DNA here is from genome assembly GCF_055761805.1 of Camellia sinensis. NCBI lineage: Eukaryota > Viridiplantae > Streptophyta > Magnoliopsida > Ericales > Theaceae > Camellia > Camellia sinensis. Next base: position 152,169,179 of record NC_138963.1, read on the forward strand.
TTTTTATCGCCATTCGAGGTCGGTAGGAGATGTCAAATTGGCTGAGCTCGACCGACCATTGCATGAGTCTGCCAGATAGCTCGGGCTGCTGCATTATCTTCTTCAAAGGTTGATCAGTGACGACCACTATGGTGTGGGCTTGGAAGTAAGGACGGAGTCATCTTGAGGCGGTGACCAGGGCCAAGGACATTTTTTTCTAGCAATGGGTAGTTTTTTTCGGCGCCTCTGAGAGCCTGACTAATATAATAAACCGGGCGTTGTACTGAACCGTCCTCCCTGATGAGGGCTGCACTGACTGTGGTGCTCGAGACGGCTAGATAGAGAAAAAGAGGCTTGCCCGTGAGTGCCTGGGAGAGTAAGGGGGTTTGCATGCACTACTTCAACTGTTGGAAGGCCTCTTCGGATTCGGTCGTCCACTCAAAAGTCTGCCGAAGAAGTTTGAAGAAGGGGAGGCACTTGTCCGTTGCACGGGAAATGAAGTGGTTGAGGGCGACGACTCTGCCAGTAAGCCATTGAACTTCCTTAACTGTTCTGGATGACTGCATTCGTACCAAGGCCTTGATCTTTTCGGGGTTAGCTTCGATGCCTCGCTGACTGACCATAAAACCCAAGAACGTCCCAGATCCTACGCCGAAAGCGCATTTTTTGGGATTGAGCTTCATTTGATACTTTCGTAGGGTGCCGAAGGTCTCTCGCAGGTCGGCCAGATGATCAGTGGAGAGTTTTCTCTTGACTAGCATGTCATCGACGTATACCTCCATGTTCCGGCCTATTTGATGATGAAAGACGCCGTTGACCAACCGTTGGTAAGTGGCCTCGGCATTTTTCAACCCAAATGGCATGACACAATAATGGTAGGTTCCCCGGTCGATGATGAAGGAGGTGTGTTCCCGGTTAGACGGGTGCATCAGAATTTGGTTGTACCCAGAGAAGGCATCCATGAAGCTGAGCATTTGATGGCCGTCTGTGGCATTAACGAGCAGGTCTATGCGAGGAAGAGGATAATTGTCTTTGGGGCAAGCTCGGTTAAGGTCGGAGTAGTCAACACAGAGTCGCCATTTACTATTGTTCTTACGGACCAGGACCACGTTTGACAGCCACCTGGGGTAGTCCACATTTTTGATAAACTGTGCCTCAAAGAGCTTTTCTACTTCAGAAATGATAAGGGTATTGCGCTCTGGGTGAAAGATGCGCTGCTTCTAGCGGAAGGGTAAAAAATGAGGCTCAATGCTGAGACGATGGGTGATGATGGAGGGGTCAATACCCGGCATGTCGGAGTGGGTCTAGGAAAATATGTTGTTGTGCTCAATCAGGAGGGAATAAGGTCGGCCTTGGCCTGGGAGGATAGTTGGCTACCGATCTTGGCAGTTTTTGTCGGGTTAGTGGGATCGATGGGGACCTCGACAAGCTCTTCCACTGGTTCTCTCTGACCAGTTCATCCTCGTCCCTAACGTCGAGCCCTTCAATGATCATAGCCTCCTTTAGCTTGACCTCTTTAAGTGAAGCGACGTAACATTCCCTGGCCACGGTTTGCTCGCCCTTTATTGTGCCAACCCCAAGGTCGGTGGGGAATTTGACGGTAAGATAGAAAGTGGATGTAATAGCTTGGAAAGCATTTAGGGCGGTGTGGCCAAGGATGATGTTGTAAGTAGAGAGACAGTCGACGACGAGGAAGGTGAACAACTTTGTGGTCTGTCGCGGGTATTCTCCGATTGTGATGGGAAGCTCGATGGAGCCGATGGAGGTCACGCGATCTCCAGTAAAATTGACCAATGGGGTTTGGAGAGGGGACATACTTTCTTCCCCGATCTTGAGTTGGCGGAAGGCGTTTAGGAAGATGATGTCTGAAGAACTGCCGTTGTCGACGAGAACTCGTTTGACTTTGTAATTGGAGAGGAGGGCAGAGATGACGAGAGGGTCGTCATGGGGGTAACGAATGCCTGTGTAGTCGACCTCCATAAAGGTGATAGGCTCCGTCTATTGCTTGGGCTGTTTGGAGGGTCGGTCCAATGTGGCAACTTCTTTGTCTGAGCCCTGCCTTATTTTTCTGAGTTCTGCCCGCTGAGCTGAGCGGGATGGTCCTCCACGAGCAAGCCCGCCAGCTATAACTCTGATCTCTCCAACAGGGGAGGCGGGGTTACCTTGTGCCCGGGGTTGTTGTGGAGGGCGATCATGACCTTGATTAGGTTGTGCGGGTTGCCGGTGAGGGGTGCCCCGGCGGTTGTTTCTAACGGGTTCAGTCCTTTGCCTCTGTTGAGGGCGGGCTTCTGTGAACCGACTGAGACGTCCCTGACGTATCAAGCCCTCAACCTGGTCTTTGAGGTTAACACACTCCGCCGTGTTATGGCCGTGGTCCTGATGAAAACGGCAGTATTTGGACTGGTCTCGCCGGTTTGAGGGAGACCGTGACGGTTAGGGCCATTTTAGGGGATAATCTCGTTGAATCTGGTTCAAGACTTGTTCCATGGGGGAGTTGAGGGGTGTGCATCGTTCGAACCGGCCGACTGGTGGGGGTGGTGCTGATCGGTCGGCTCTAGGTGGTCGGTCAGTATATTGAGGTGTTTGGTGATTGTACTGGGTGTTTCTAGCTTTCGAGTCCTTTCTCTTTTCTTTGGGGGTCGGGTTTTTGGCTGTAGGATCTTGCCGGGCGGCTAGGGAATCTTCGGCGTTCATGTATTTTTGAGCTTTGGAAAGTAGGGTTGCCATGGAGGTCAGGAGGTTTTTGGAGAGGGAGAAAAAAAAATCAGATGATCGCAGGCTGACCATGAACGCCATGAGGGTGACCTTGTCATCGTTTTTCGCTACCTGCGGGGCTTCGGTGTTGAAGCGGGTGATGAAGCTGCGCAGCGACTCCCCCTCGGTTTGACGGATGTTTTGAGGAGCTGGGTTGCCGGACGCCGCTGGCGCTGGGCTCCAATGAAATGGCTGAGAAAGGAGTCACTGAGGTGCTGGAAAGTGGAAATGGAGTCTGCTGACAGTTGCCTGAACTAGAGTCGAGCCGACCCCTTGAGTGTTACGGGGAAAGCCTGACACATGATTTCATCAGGGAATGCATGGAGGATCATGAGAGTTCTGTAGGTCTCCAAGTGACTGGGTTTGTTATACTGTCGAAAGAGTCGATCGTGGGTAATTTAAACTTAGGAGGTAGAGGTTTGTCCCGGATAGAGGCAACGAATGGTGAGTTGGCTGTGGTGGATGGTTTATTCGGTATGTTCTGCATGTCTCCTTGGAGTTGGAACTTCATGGCTCGGAGTTCCGCGTCCCAAAAAGGGACGTTGTCACCACCGGACTGGAGCGGAGGCTGGACGCTACTGGCCTCTCCCTTGGGGGTGGGTGCCGGGGCCGATGGGTGTGGGATCCGATGTGGAAGGTTCATATCTGGGGGAGGGGGTCACAAGCCTTCCAAGTTGGATGGATGGGACTGCTGGATAGTATGGCTCGGGGTTCGTTCTTGGTTAGGTGGGATATCTGGGGGTGGTGGAGGAGGCATGGGAAGGTTTCTTTGGAGTAGAGCATTAATCAAAGCTTGGTTTTGCTCGGCCAGGCGGTTAATGCTGTTGGTGAGCTCGATAAAATACTGCGGTGGATTGTTTGGATTGGGAGGGTCGGCTTGGTGGTCGGCAATATTGTGGTGAGAAGCCATGGATCTAGTTGTGACCATCCACCTTCGCAGGTAGTAGGAAGGGGTTATTGGGAAAGGGTCTCCGGCAACAATGAGCACAACTGGCGCGCGGAGCAAAAGGTTTCCGACAGACGGCGCCAACTGATGATACAACGTGTTCCAGATGGAACGGGTCGGACTGATCCACACTTCCCAAACCAGTGCCCGAGGTACCAAGCCCACAGAGGAACCTGCATAAAAGTTCGACGAGGAACGGGGAGTCCCCCAGCGAACCCTCCGACGAGCAAGCTAGAAAAAGAGATAGAATGTAGAGATAGATTAGAGATAGAGAGCTTAACCTTCTTCTTGTCTTCAACGTCTGCTTATATCCTCTGGTAATCATTTCGTTGTTCCTTCCGACCTGTCATCTTGGCCGAAAGTCCATGCTCTACCTTGCCTTGTTCATGGTGAGGACGTTTCGTCTCGATAGGGAGGGGTTATCGCAATAAATGCTGTAAGAGACTTCATTAATAGTTGATGTGCAGTGCAATAACTTTGCAGGATCTTTGTTTGCTTATGTGGTTTGTCCTTCTCTTGCCACGTGTTTAGATGTCATTGTTTCTTAATGCCATGTTGAACTCCAACAACGCTGGATTTTAGTATTTGAATTATGTATTGGGCCCTAAGTGGTGGATTATAACCTTTACAGGCTTACTCATGTCAATAAGTATATGAAAAAATTATAAGCTAAATAGTTGAAGACCTTATTTTGATCCCTCCCTATATTATTCCAAGATTATGAATTTTACAATTGGAGTAGCCGCATATAGTTTGTTGAGACTTTAGGTTAAATCTTATTTTATTAGACTTCTAAAAATTGAAATTTTGTGTAATAAGAATATATATATATATATATATATATTAAAGGCTTTAGACCACAGATTAAATGACTTTGATTTAGCCACCTCTTTTTGCTAGAATTATGTCATATAGTGTAATTAAATAGGAGGATAAAATCAAGAATTGTGACCTTTGCATGCAGTTTTTGGTCAATTGATAGAAGATTATTTAAAAATATTACGACAATTATATCAAATTAGATAATTAATTAAATAAAAAATTTCAACAATACATTCTCTTAAGTCTAATTTTAACAACTATCAAATCAATAAAAAATAAAATAAAAAAAATTAAGAAAGAGTTTAACAATAGAGTCAAAATAATCAAATTTTGCTTTGGGTAATCATTAGACCCTAATCAAAGAAGTACTCAACTAAAATTCTTGCCTCGTTACCAGCTAGCTGGCCTTTGTGTTTTCAAGAGTTGCAATTGCTGTCACAAGCTGTATATGTTTTCCAAACTTTAATGGCTTCTTTCCCATTATTTTTGTATAGATTGATGTAACAAACACTACGTCAAAATTGGACTTTAGCGGCGATTTTTTATCACCGTTAAAGGCTGTAAAATCGCCGTTAAAGTCTTTAACGGCGGTATTATCGGCGGTTTTGTTACCGCCGTTTATGCACGTGTCGGAAAAAGTACAACTGTCGTAAAAAGGTAAATTACCGTTGTTAAAAGTCAACCAAAAACGGCAGTAACATAGGACCAAAAACGGCAGTAAAAAGGTTTTTTACCACCGTAAATAGGTTCAAATTTTTCAAAAAATAATTCTTTCTTCTTGCACTCCCCAAGTCTTGAACCCTCAACCTCTCATCCACCCACACTAACCACTCTACCATAGCCACTCTTGATGAAATATATTCCCTAAATAAATATTTAAACATTACTTTTACTTTATTGTAGATGGTTTCGTCGGAGCTCGCCGGAGTTTTACCGGCAAAGACCGCTATCATTAACGGCGGTAATGATTGGGCATTAGCGGCGGTTTTGTTACCGTCGTTAAAAGTGGGCATTAACGGCGATTTTTTTAACGGCGGTAACAAAACCGCCGTTAATGATACCTTTAACGACTGTTTTCGTTACCGCCGTTAATAGTACCTTTAACGACGGTTTTCGTTACCGCCGTTAAAAAAACACCGTTAATGCCCTGTTTTGGCGTAGTGAAATCAATATAAAAAATCAATTAATGACATATCAGCAATCCAGATTTTTTATATTTTGAAAATTAATAAACTTGCTTTTTCTACTTACCAAAAATAAATAAATAAATAAAAAGACAAAAAAATTGCTCAATGTGTTATTTTTTACCGTGCTAAAACTTATTTCTCAATAGAGCGATGAAAAATAATACCATGATGAATTTATATATTTCCCAATGCGTGATATAATTGTTAAATTTTATACTTATGCTTTTGGTTATGAAAATTTATTTAATTTAAACAATTGAAAATATTTTTAATTATAAAATTTAAATAAATTAAATTATTTATGATATTTTTGTTCATATTTTAATGAGAAGGGTAAAAATGTAATAAAATACACACTTACAGAGAATTGAATTTTTTTTGGAAACAATTTATAAAAAAATAGGATTTTTTTTTATATCAGCTTTAACCAAAAAAAAAAAAAAAAAGAAGTTAGAAAATAAGACGTAGTTGTTTACAATGAAACTTAATATTTTCAATGAATTTTTTTAATATTGGTTATAGTTTTCAGAAAATTTTATTTTTTTATTTTCCGTATTTTAATGTTTTCAATGAATTTTTTAAATATTTTAAGCAATTTTTTTTTTTAATTTTTAGACACACCTAACATAAATACACTTAAAATGTATAATATTTGTGAAATTTTTTTTAAAAAATATACTTAATTCCAAAAAAATACAAAAATTTAATACATTTTTCCTATTTTTGTGTATTTATTAATTTTTTAAAATAATTTTTCACAAATATTTTATTATTTAGATACATCTAAGTAAGGTGTATCTAAAAAAGTAAAAAAAAAATTACTTAAAATTTAAAAAATATTTACTAAAAACAAAAAACACAAAAAATAAAAAAATCAATTTTAAAAAAATTGAATTTAGAAAACTGAAACTAAACACAATAAATAGTACTAAATTGTTATCTTAAAAGTAAAATAGGATGCGATGCAGGTATGCTTTTTGAAAATAATATTTTTATTAGTTTTAAATTGAATTTAACATTTAAAATATCCTGGTTATATATATATATATATATATATAATTATAAATAGTTTCTAAGATTGACTTTTGAGTCAAATATGTTATTTTAGTACTTTGTTGGATTTTCTGTCATCATGAAGTGATGAGCTAGTAATTTCTGTAATTAGGGTATGAATTTAGGTGTGCTTAGTAAGAGCATAAAAATCTATGTTCATTTCATCTATCTTTCTCAAGGAACCTTGGTGAAAAACTTCTGTACAATTCTCAACCACAATAACATTCTTCAATTGATTCCTTACCTTAAACTATCCAAAAGACAAAGACAACATAGATTTCCTCCAGACTCACTATATATACCCTTTTCTGGTTCAATGCAGAATATGTAGCTACAACAACAACAACAACAACAACAACAAAAACTATTGCTTTGTGTTTTTTGATCTCTCTCTACACCAACATGTCTCCTCTTAATACCGATGACTTGCATCGAATCTTCCAAAAGCTTGACCAAAATGGTGATGGCTTCGTGAGCCTCAACGAGCTCAAATGCCTTCTAGAGAAAATCGAGATTCAGATTAGCTTAGACGAACTCGAGTCCTTAGTGGGCAAAATGAGCCTTGATCTTCTTGGCTTTTTGTTCTTTTATGACACCATCGTCAAGAAAAACACTAATAATGATCAAAATGAAGTGGGTGAAGTAGATAAGGATTTGGAGAGTGATCTCGCTAAGGCTTTCAAGGTGTATGATTTGAACGGTGATGGTTTCATCTCATGCGAGGAGATTCAGGACGTGTTGTCGCGATTAGGACTCTGGAAAGAGCATTGTGGCGGGGATCGCATGAACATGATTAAAGTGTACGACACAAATTCCGATGGGCTGCTTGATTTTGAGGAATTCAAGAACATGATGTTGCTTACCAATTCTTAAAAACATTTATTTGGTAAAAAAAAGTTTCACATTGCTATTAAGTTGTGAGGGGGATTGTATTGGTGAGATAGGAATTGCATTTGGTGTAATCATGTTAGAAAAAATTGTCTTGAATTGTTACTATTGCAACTGCAGTTATTGTTAATCTGAATTGTATTTATTTTTAGGATAAATTTTAAATACACTCTAAAGATTTGCTTAAAATACGAATTGTCTTTTATGATTTTGAAAATTACAAATACAAAATATTTTATTTAACGAAATTAGTAATAGAAAAATATAAAATTTCTAACTACTCTTTTATAGAACAATCAAATTATCAGAATGGTTAATTGAAATATATTTTTAATATCAGTAAAAAAATTTAATTGACTTAATGATTTATTAATAAAAGAAAACATTTGTTACGCAATTAGGAATTTGAAAGGGTAGAATGTAATTTTTAGAATCATAACGGACAATTTGCATTTAAATAAATTTTAAAGGTGTATTATAATTTACCCTTATTTTTTTTAGGAATAATGTTTTATAGCTCGAAACTTTTCTCTCCGAATCCCCCGAATGCCCAAAAAGACGTCGTTTTGGACATTTTTTTTTTTTTTCCTTCCATTTTCCAGTCTGAAACCCAGAGAGGAAGAAGGAGAGAAAGACAGAAGAAGAGGGGAAGAGAGAAAGAGAAGAGAGGTTCGCTGATCACCGATCGCCGATCGTCGCCTAGCCCGATCGTCGTCGCAGCCCAACTCCGATCGTCGCAGCAGCAGCTTGTCGCAGCCCTGCCTCCGACCGCCGTCACCTCCTGCCCCGCCTTTGCCTCCAGCCCGATTTTGTTGGCCCCCTCCTCTCTAGTTCTTCTTCTTCTTCTTCTTCCTCTGATTTTCTTCTTCTGAAAAAAAAAAAAAATTCAAAAACGACGTCATTTTTTGAATTCGGGGGATTCGGGGGGCTGGGTTTCGAGCTACCAATCACAGTTGTTTTTTTAGATAGTTCATTTTTTAGCAAAAAGACGGTGTTAGGAATATTCTAAATTTATTTATTTTTCATTAAATGTTCTTGTCAAAAAGCATTCTCTCTCTCGCTCTCTCTCTCTGACTTCTTGTTTTGATTTTTGTTATGTTTCTTCGTGTTCCTTTTATTGTCTCTATTATTAACAAGAAGCAAAGAAGGAAAAAAAAAAAAAAAAAAAAAAGTGACATCATTAAGAATTAATATTTTAATCTTTATCTACTAAAATGGATTTACTTTGAAGAACAAACACTTCAAATTTGCATTTAGATCCTGTGTTTTCAGAAAATTTTTGTATCCATGTCTTAAATGAATTCTCAAAAATAATAATATATGCAGAAAAAAACTTTTTCTTATTTTATGTTTTATTTTGCTTGTATGTTTATCACAAATTTATAAAATCAAATGATAAGCCAACCACGTCATCTAGTGCAAAAAAATATTTTTAGTTATACCATGTTAGGTAAGCATTACTCTAACATTACAAGAAATAACATATTTGTTGACTAAAAAATTAGTCGCTAAAAACCCATTTTTAGTCTGTAAAAATTATCTGCGACTAATTTTTTTGGTCGCTACTTTGGTCGCCAATTGAGCGTCGTCAAAAGTAATTCGCGACTAAAATTTTTGTTAGTTGGGAAAAGTTGGATTTGCCGACTAAATTTTTGGCCGCTAAATATATCATTACTGCGACTAATCCATTTTGTCGCTAAAATACTTTGGTCGCGAAAAGTGATTTTTCCCGACCAAATATCTTAGTCGCCAATTGTCACATTCCACGACCAAACAGATTAGTTGCCAAAAGTTGAGGAATCGCCGACTAACAATTTTAGTCGCTAAAAGGTAAGGAATTGCTGACCAATGATTTTAGTCGCAAAAGTATAAAATTTGCCGACCAGTTTTTTAGTCGCCAAATCTCTTTTTTTTTTTTTTTGTATTTATATTTATATTTGTATTTGTATTTGTAATCAATACTATTGTATTTGTAATTTTTCATTTATAATGAAAAGTAAGTCGAATCTTAAAGAGAAAAATTCTCCTTGCAAAAAAAAGTACATGGCCCAATTTAGACTGCATTAACAGTTAAAAGTAGTTGATTTTTTTATTTTTCATCAATTTAAAGGGACTCCTGACTTGTAATTTTCTGAGCTTGGCCAAGTTCATATTCACATGTGTGCCTATCATCAAAATCACTGTTAAAGTGACATTTTTGGTAACGTTTTTTAATTTTTAATTTTCAGTTTCTATTTTTTATTTTTGAATTAAAATAGCAAAAATTTGTTTGTATACAATTAGAATAAAGTTAGATACATTATTTTTTAACATATTTTTTACTGTAAGCAATACAGTGGAAGTAGAGCCCACACCATGTGATGATATGGACTCTATTTCAATTGTAAGTAGGCGGTAAAAAATATAATACAAAATGGTTTCTGTAGTAGTTATTTTCCAAAAAAAAATGAAAATGATTCTAGAATTTTCAAATATTTTAAAAGTGAAAAAAAAAAAAAAATGCGTTTTCACTTTTTCTTTCCTCCTTCACCACCTATCGCCAGCCGCCTGTGATCATTCGGAAATGGTAAGATCTGGTGACCACCTTCCGAGAGGCTTCGATGATTGGATGGTTAAATAACTATTTTTTCTCCATCTCACCACTAGGAGTTTGGTTGCGCGCTTTATTAGACTCATTTTATAGTTATTTGATAATTTAAACTGTTCACATTTTAAAATATATTGAGTATAATATATTTGTAAAAACTTACGTCAATCGGATATCGTTATCTCTTTCATCAAATCACATTTATATTTTAAAAAATAGATAAATGTAATTTGAAATATAAAACTCAATGTAAATGTAATTTGATGAAAGTGATAATGATATCCAATTGACGTGATTTTTTACAAGTATATTCTACTCGATACTTTTTAAAATGTGAACGATTCAGATTATTAAATTACGCCCTGAAATGGGCCTCATAAGGCGCGCAACAGTTGCTACTGCACACTATGTGCAGCAGCCCTAAACTCCTATTGAGTTTACCTCTGATAACTTATCAAATACACATATATTTTATTTATTTATTTTTTTTTTAATAAACGGAAACCTAAGAATATCAAACCACACCAATTGGTTTGCGTATGGACTCTCAAATGTACCTACTCCTTGATGTTTTTTCCTACAAGAAGAGAAGGTTCTAGAGAGGACTTGGACTTCTTCATTTTTTACATGAAAATGATGGTTAGATGGGTCATAAGTCTGGTCAAAGTCTATATCTAATTCTTTCCAACAAAAATTATAATAATAACACTTGAGATTTAAATAAATGCTTTATAGCGTTCCAAGATACTCAGAAATGGTTGCTATAGTAGTGGGAGATAAGGAAGCGATCAAATTAATCCAAAGAGTATCAAAAACTAATTATCTTTTTTTTTTTTTTTTTTTTTTCTAGTTTTGCAAAAATAATTTTCTCTATGACTTTGGAATTGGTTGTTTATGTTATTACTATTGTAAAGATCTAAAGAAAAAAAAGGGAATTAGGAGAGAGGTTCTTTAATAGAAAATTATGCGATGAACTTTATAAAGCTTTTTTAAACTTGGTAGAATTTATTTAAAACTTTGTCACACAATTTTAATGTTAGAAAATGTTCATAGAATTACTAAATGAATTAATAAACATGTAACATTCAGTAAATAATTAATTTTTAAAAATCGATTTATTTATATATATATTTTTTGGTGAATAAGTCATAAAATAAAAATAAAAAAATTACAAGATTACAAGGAGTATGTCCCAGGCCCTACAGAACTATACAAAGCAAAAGACGAATAGCTAAATCTAAAAGAAAAGGTTAAGACAAAAGGCTAGCATCTGGACACAGAGCAAACTAAAACTATCTAACCCATACTGATTTATATTTCTCATTTAACAAACAGTTTTAAACATAAAATACATATAAAGTGTTAAAATATAGAGTGTGCGCAAGCCTTAATATAAATAAAAAATTATCAAAAGCAATAAATTGCTAAAAGTAGTTATATACACAATTGGGAACAACGGTCCTCCGTGCTTGCCTCTCTAAAAGACAAAGTAAAAGTCTAGACAATGAGAGGGAAAGGACAACATTGATTTCCTTGGCACTCTCTCCATATATACCCTTTTCCACTTCAATGTAAAATATGCAGTTACACAAGCTACAACTACCAAAAATATTTGCTTCCTATTGGTTTTTTGGAGACAAATTTGCATCAACATGTCTCCTCTAAATACCAATGACTTGAACTGGATTTTCGAAAAGCTTGACCGAAATGGTGATGGCTTTGTGAGCCTTAACGAGTTCAAATGGTTTCTCCAGAAAGTCGGAGTTCAAACTAGCTTAGATGAATTCGAGTCATTATTGGACAAAACGAGCCTTGATCTTCTCGACTTTCTTTTCTTCTATGATACCATCGTTATGCAAAACATTAATGGTGATCAAAGCAAAGGGGTTGAAGAGAATAAGGACTTGGAGAGTGATCTTGCTAAGGCTTTCAAGGTGTATGATTTGAACGGTGATGGTTTCATTTCATGCGAGGAGCTCCAGATTGTGTTGTCACAATTAGGATTGTGGAACGAGCATTGTGGTCGGGATAGCAAGAGCATGGTTAAGGTATATGATACAAATTCTGATGGGGTGCTCGATTTTGAAGAATTCAAGAATATGATGTTGCTTACCACTTCTTAAAGACATTTATTTGGTAAAAGGTTTCACATTGTTGTCAAATTGTGAGGGTGATTGTGAGGGTAAGCTACATACATTTCAATTGAATTAGGTAGAGACTTGCTGTCCTTGATTGTTACTATTGTAATTTTAAATGCTAGGAATAGTATTATATTGTATTGTTTTTCTTAGAAATAGTGGTTTGTAGGGATGGGCAGCGGATATACCGATTCGCAAAAACCAACCGAACCGATCCGATCCGATCCGCCGCATTTTGGACGGATGCGTGATGACGAACGGACGGTTGCGGATTGATTTTCTCCAATCCGCCAATCTGGCGGACGGATGACGGATTTGAGATTCTTTTGGCCGCAACTGAACCGCTAAATCGCAAGCACCCCTAGTAATTTATAAGACTTTGTGTTTTCAGTTTGTTTAAATATTCTGTTTGTGTTTCAAATTAAAAAAGAGTTTACATATTTTGTTGAAAAAACGTTTTTAACTTGAATATCTTTTTTGAATTGAAAAAAATAAACGTATTATTTATCTATATTTTTTGGTTTTTAGATCTATCTCTAAAAATAATAAATAGAAAATATGATATATATTGGTTGGTTTTTGTTTTCAAAACCAGATATAGATGTAACAATACAGAGACATACAATCTCTACTACTGCTCTGTTCATGGTTTTGGTGATTTGAATTATTTTTATATTTTAAGAACCACAGATTGTAATAGTTTATGTGGATGAGGCATGCTGTGATTGTAGTATGTAGATGAGGTATGCTGTGATTGTGATATTCTAAAGTTTCAAACTTTCTTACTTTGGATGAGGCATGCAGTGATTGCAATATTTTTTTAAGTCATTGACTATAATACTTTCTTCTTCTTTTTTTGAGGAAGTGCACAAGTTGAATTATGTTGAAAATTTATAAAATTTTAAACCGTCAAACCGATTCGCATCCATCCGCCAAACCGCCAATCCGCTCAATCCACATCCGCCGGATTGGCGGACTAATGCGGATTGATTTTCTCCAATCCGCCAATCTGGTGGACGAATGGCGAATTGGAGGTTCCGTGGCCGCAACTGACCCGCGCCCACTCCTAATGGTTTGGTTTGAATGAAAAATATAGTGTTTGGAATATTCTAATGTCAATATATATGTTTGGTTGTTTTTCACACAATTTAAACTTGCCCATTTAATATTTATGAATGATATGCATATAATCCATTCTTTTTCTTTGTTTCTTATTTATGCTCATTTGATAGTCGCATGATTAATAGTGCCTAAGTCTCGTTAATCATTTTGTAATTTTAAATAAATATTTATTGACATAGATGTTTTTCAGATAAATGTGATCCAAATATGTTTCTACTAACATCTTAATTTAAATTTTTGTGAGGATAAAAATTGAACAATTCGGATGATTGAGCCAAAGTGCGCCCAAATTATCCTAAATTGGATCTCCACTAGAATGAAGCTCAACCTACTATTTTCTCATATATACATTTTTTTAACTCCATGAATAAAATTAAGGTTTTGTTTAGGAATATGTTATTTTAGTAATTTTTTAACTTTTTATAAAAAGATGTGTAAAAAAATAAAGAAAGTGATGTGACAACTAATAGTGACTTTTTGACTAAAATATATAGTTAACAAACGAGGTTTAACTGTGAGATTAAACTAAACTTTGAACATATCTTGGAGCAAGTTTTATATTGGAAAGAAACTGCTAATTTCAAACTTAACTTTTAAACACATTTTTTTGGATCAACAACGTTTTGAAATAAAAAGAATTTAAATAACTGAAGTAAATAAAGTAAGAAAAATGAATCTAATATGTATAATTTTCTTCTTAGAGCACCTTTAAGGGAGTAGGCAAATTGGACATTTGAGGCATTTTGCCTATTGAAATTACAGTTTATAGCCTCCAATAAGCTTGCAAAGCTATAGACATTTTATTTATTTATTATTGTTTTCACTCTTACATGTGGCTAATGTTGGAAGCTAGGCAAATCTTTCGCTCCGCTAAATTCATTCTCCAACCGGCCTTCGATCAGTTTTTCAAAAATCAAATATGATTTCATCTCTCTCTCCCTATTTAATAATATGATCATATAGAAATATTATTTTTTTAAAAAAATTAATAATATATTTTTAAAAATTAAATATTTTCAAATTCTACATCTGAAATCACGTTAACACGGCATATGTAGTATGTCGTAAAAAAGATTGTATTTTTTATTTATGTTTTGTACTAGTATTATTCTTTTGAAAAATAGATAAGTTAGTTTGATTAGTTAACAAAAATAAAGAGTGGGGTAAATTACAAATACATCTCTTGTGATTTGCTTAAAATACGAATTGTCCCACGTAGTTTGAAAAATTATAAATATCTTCCTGTCAGAATTTTTTATTTAACAGAATTAATTAAAAAAATGAAATTTCTAACTGTTCACCTATACAATAATAAAATTATCTGAATTATTAATTGAAATAAAATTTTAATATTGTTAAAAACTGTTAATTAATTTGATGATTTATTAATAAAATGACCTATTTATCATGAAATTAGAAACTTTAAGGGGCATAATGTAATTTCTAAAACTACATGAGATAATTTGTAATTTAAATAATTCTTAGGAGGTGTGTGTAATTTACCCTAAAGAGTGTTATTGGTGTACAAACTAACTAAATTAATTAGACAAATCAGAGAGAATACTTTTCTATGTACTTTTTTTTTCAAAATTCTTTTTCGTGTTTCATGAGAGTCGGTTGTTGAAACAAAATACTGAAAGAAGAAGACTGGGTCTTCAACATTAGAATAGAGAGATGAGTTTTGATTTAGGAAGATTCTTAAATTGAATTTTTAATTTTGTTACCTTATTCTATAAAAATTCACTGTTAGGCTATTATTAAAATAGGGATCGATTCCTTCAAATGAACGGGTTGGGCCTATAGGTTGGTTTCGTTTTAATAATTTGAACCGTTTATTTTGTCAGATATTTTATATATTTTATTTACACACAAAATTAGGCCAGTCTGATAATCTATACCATGTATTAAAGAAAATGGATTTTTAACTTTAAGAGCTCTAGAAACTTCAAAACCCAATCCAATTATGTTAAGTTTTGGTTATTTTTTAAACAAAAAAATATTATTGACTACTAAAAATTAAAATTTAAAGTTTAAAATTACAGTGAACAAAGAATTTATTGAATTTACTTCTCATTTAGGGATTTAAATTTCAAAATACACATGATTTAAGGAATTGTTTTCCTACTAAAAATTGAAATTTAAAGTTTAAAAATTTAAAATTATAGCCAACTAAGAATTTAGAGAAAAATGTTGAAAAATCCAATCTAAGGAGGGTATAAGGCATTAGGTAAAATAGATATTTTTTTTGTTAGTGAATGGTCCACCCTTTATGAAATAGCTTGGTAAGAAATCCTTTTGTTGTTTTAAAAGACATTTTATTTTCAATTTTACCCTATAATTTATATGTTGAATTTTTTGACTATCTGTTTAAATTCTTATCTATTTGTACAATTTTCCCCCCGATCTACTCAATTTTTTTTCTTTATTGGTTGAAATATCAATTTAAATTTAAGTGTTTGCTCAATTTTTTCCCTTATTTGTTTAAATCTATTTGTCCAAATTTTATTATTTGTTTATTTTTTTCCCCTTATCTGTTTAAATATATCTGTACAAATTCGAAAATCCTCTATTTGAAGAGGACTTTTTTATTAGTTAAAATTTTATTCAATCTGTTCAATAACCTATCTATTTAATTTTTTTCGATTATACTTTCATATAATCAATGAGAAAAAAAATATAAAATCTATTGTCTTTGAACTAGAATTAAATCAAAAATTTTGATTAAAACACAGATCCGAGCTTTTAGTACTCAAATATGCTAAGAAATCAACTAGAAGCTCAGATCTATATTTTAATCAAAAGTTTATAAGGGTAAAGAATTCAAAGTAAAAGAATATAAATATTCAGACATATATATGTATATGAACTTCACAAAGAAAAAACAGAGGCTAAAGAATTCAAAGTAAAAGAAATTGATAAAGAAAAAAAGAGAGCAATATATAGATTCAAACACACACACACACATATGTATATGAATATGAATATGTAGTGTTTTACTAGTATCTTCCAAATCAGTGACCATTTTTTTTCATAGATAGAAAAACTCATAGATAGCAAACATAAACAAACAACAAAAACATTCAAGACACTCAAGAAGAGGACCCTCTAGCCACGCCAGAGAGGTAGCATTCGACAAGTCAATGACCTTAAACAACTAAAAAGCATATTTCTCTCTCTCTCTCTCTCCCTCTTTCTCTTTCTTGTGATTATTTTATAGAGAGAGAAACAAATGAATCTGAAGAGAACAACAGTCCAAGCCTGAACCAAAATAAGACGAAGAACCTGAAGAGCTAAACAAGCCGAAGACTAAGCGAAATGGATTTGGATCTGAAAAGCGATTTGGATCTGGATCTAGATCTGAGTAGCGTAGGGATGACAATTTGAACAAGGCCTAACGGGGACCCAGCCCTCTCGATCCTAATTAAAACGAATTTTCTACGGGCTGGGAATGGAATTCGAAAATGCATCCCTGACAATTTTTGGATCGGGGATGGTAATATGTTCCCCAGTCCCGGCCTGTCCCCGTCCCCGTTTCCCCCGAACTGAAATTATTATTATACCCATCTATCCATTCATATATATACCTTCCCCTCTCTCTCTCGCTCTCTCTCAGACCTCGATCACTTTCTCTCTCAGACCTTTGTCACACACAAGCGCGCGCGCACGCGCGCACACACACACACACACATACACACATACTCTCTCTCTCTCTCTCTCTCTCTCTCTCTCTCTCACACACACACACACACACACACACACATTTGAAACCCTAATCTCAAACCCACTTCGATCCAGATCCAGTGCATCTCCACTTTCGCCAAGGTCGCCAAGGTCACCATCCTCAAGGATCGCCGCTCCGTCGTAGTACCACCACAACACTTCCTCTGTCATTCTCCATCGCAGCACCGCCGTAGCACCTCCACTCTCGCTTCTCTCATCCTTCTTTCCTTCCTTTCATTTTCTCTCTCCCCTCTCTCTCTCTCTCTCTCTCTCTCTCAATTCTAATAGTGAAACCCTAGCCAATGCCTTGAGACACGGCGGTGTCAGCCATGTTTCAACATAAATCTGACCTCTGTAGGCAGAGATCTGAGTCGATCCACATGGATCCGTGAGCGATCCACACAAATCTGTGTATATGTATGCATGTATGTGTGTGTGAGAGTGTGTCTCTATCTGTCTCAATTTTTTTTCGGTAGCTAATCTGTTGTGTATATGTATGTTTATGTATAATTGTAGTTATTTTGGTTGTTAATGTTAATTTTGATGACGTTGTTGTTGATGATGTTGATGTTGATGAAAATGAAACAGATTAGGTCGGGGATTTTGACGATGTTGTGGTTGTTGATCTATTGTTTGTGTTGTTTTTGTACGGGGATTTTTCAGGGTCGGGGATCCCTCATTAGGGAGTTGGGGCCGGGAGGGGGGGCGATGGGTTCCCCGCCAGGAATTAGGAGTGGAGTCGGGAAATTTTATACCTTCGGGGATCGGGAACGGGGAGTATAATCCTCGGCCCCGCTCTGGCCCGTTGTCATTCCTAGAGCAGCAGTGGCAGCGGAAGAGGGTGACGAAACTCTAATGGTGGCATGGAAGAGACGCAGATGAGAGACAAGATGAGGAGAGAGAGAGCGGGACAGGGACATAAACGATTTGGGGATGGAGGTAGTCGGCAACGAAGAGAAATAGTTTGGCAATGAAGATAGTTGGCAACGAAGATGAAAATGAGAGAGAAGAGAATGAGAGATGTAAAGAGAAGAAAGAGAGACAAATGTGGAGATTTTCATTCTTTAGGGAAAATTACACTCAATACAGATGAGTGTCCGTGTGGAGATCCAGGGAAAGGAGGATTCGGTGGAGTTTTCTGCGATAAAGAGAGAGTCTGGCTGTATGGTTTCTTTGGGAAGCTCGAGAACTGTTATAGCCTTGAAGCTGAAATGTGGGGCATTTACTGTGGTCTTACATTTGTTTTAGGGAAAGGCCTTCGTGAAGTTATCATTGAGACTAATTCGACTATGGCTGAGGAGCTGCTCACTAAAGGCCCTCCTCTAAATTGTCCATACCAAAGCATTGTGGAGGACTCTCGCCACTTGATCCAATGGTGCAATTGCACAATCCAACACATCATGTGGGAAAGAAATCAATATGTAGACAAGCTTGCTAATATGGGAGCTGCTCAATCAAAGGTGCTGGTGGTGGTGGAAGAGCCACTTGTTAAAGTGTGAAGCCAAATTCTTGTTGATATGGTAGGAGTGGAATATAGGAGCGTCTGAGCCCTGTGTTCATAACTTTGTTTTATTATTATTATTATTATTATTATTATTATTATTATTATTATTATGTTTTAGTTTACTTGGTTTAGTTTGTTGTCTTTGTTGTTTTCTTATTTCCTTTTTCGATGTACCAGAGAGAGAGAGAGAGAGAGTGAAGCGAGTTTGGGAATAGCAAAGTGATACAATATATATATATATATATATATATATATATACATACGTGGGCATTTTAGTCATTTCGTCTCAGCATGTCTTTATGGACAAAATATTTTATAGTGTCGACTTTTGGCCAAACAAAATCCAAATTTTGATTTATGGACCGAGTGTCCAAGAAGTTATTTATTCACCTATCCTTTGAGGATTTAAATTTCAAAATATATATGATTTAAGTAATTGTTTTCCATAATAAAAATATATTATATATTTTACTTAGTTAATCAGCAGAAATTTACTTTCAAAAAAATAAAGAAAAAAAAAAAACAAGAAACAACTTTCACTACTTTCAAAATAATAATAAAAAAAAAGCTTGCACGAGAAATATCTTCATCTCTACTAGCATAAATATTCTTTACACCTCTCTTAGTCTTTGAAAATGGTAATTGTTAAGATTTCATTGGTGTTTAAATTATTATTTTTCACTTATTTTTTCTTTTCATTCAAACTTAATCTCTACGGTAACTAGAAATAGTTGTTGGCTTCTGTGCTAAGATTAGGAGTGAAATTTTTTACATGTTTGTTATTTCTAAGACAAGTAATGGATCAATGTGCCGTGTCTAAATTGTCAATATTATTATATAAAAAATAGGGTTTGTGATCGATTATAGCTCTATCATATCGATTATAAATAAAATAAAAAAGAATTGTATCTTTCATTGATTTTATATGTGTAGTCCTTAAAAGTAATACTTATATTTTTCATAATTTTCAGTTTCAATTCTATTCAATAAATATTTAATTTATCAATTCGTGTGTTTCTTTGGTGTAGAGTATACTTTGATCTATATCTATATGTATACTATTACTGAGTAAAAGAAACTTTTGATCTAACAAAATCTAGGAATTTCAAAGCATCACTACAAAATTTTAAAAGTTAAGAAATACGGTTGACATACAACTTTGGCAAATTTAATTATATCTACAATTTTAACATTTAAAAAAATATTTATGTATAGAAAGTCAAATAAATAAATTCAATCATATCTAAGTCACATCTAATTTGATATTTGAAAATCCTTAAAAGGAAATTCTAAATTTAAATTTAAATTTAATATTATATAACTTAAAATAATGAAAATATTTACTTCAAAATATTATTCATTTTTTTAAATATTTGAAACTGAAAGATAAATATAATTTAAAACTACTAACTTATCTAACCATGTCTAATTTTCTAACTGTTCACTTATACAATAATAAAATTATCTGAATTATTAATTGAAATAAAATTTTAACATTATTAAAAACTGTTAATTAACTTGATGATTTGTTAATAAAATGACGTATTTGTTATGAAATTAGAAACTTTAGGAGGTATAATATAATTTCCAAAACTATATAGGATAATTTGTAATTTAAATAAATTTCAGAAAGTGTGCCTGTAATTTACCCTAAAGAGTGTTATCGGTGTACAAACTAACTAAATTAATTAGACAAATTAGAGAGAATACTTTTCTATGTACTTTTGTTTCAAAATTCTTTTTCGTATTTCATCAGAGTCGGCTGTTGAAACAAAATAATGAAAGAAGAAGACTGGGGCTTCAACATTAGACTAGAGAGATGAGTTTTGATTTAGGAAGATTCTTAAATTGAATTTTTAATTACGTTTGTTACCTTATTCTTTAAAAATTCACTGTTAGGCTATTATTAAAATAGGGATTGATTCAATCAAATGAACGGGTTGGGCCCATAGGTTCCTTATGGTTTAGTTTTAATAATTTGAATTGTTTTTTTTGTCAAATATTTTGTATATTTTATTTACACATAAAATTAAACCAGTTTGATAATCTATATCATGTATTAAAGAAAATGGGTTTTTAACTTTAAGAGCTTTAGAAACTTCAAAACTTCAATCCAATTATGTTAATTTTTGGTTATTTTTTAAACAAAAAAATATTATTGGCTACTAAAATTTAAAATTTAAAGTTTAAAGTTTAAAGTTTAAAGTTTAAAATTACAGTCAACAAAGAATTTATTGAGTTCACTTCTCATTTAGAGATTTAAATTTCAAAATACACATGATTTAAGGAATTGTTTTCCTACTAAAAATTGAAATTTAAAGTTTAAATATTTAAAATTAGAGTCAACTAAGAATTTAGAGAAAAATGTTGAAAAATTCAATTTAAGGAGGGCATTAAGTCAAATAGATATTATTTTTGTTAGTGAAAGGTCCACCATTTATGAAATAGTTTGGTGAGAAGTCCTTTTGTTGTTTTAGAAGACATTTTATTTTCAATTTTACCCCTTAATTTATATGTTGAATTTTTTTACTATCTGTTTAAATTTGTATCTATCTGTTCAATTTCCCCCCTATCTATTCAAAAAAAAATTTCTTTATTGGTTGAAATATCTATCTAAATTTTAAGTATTTGCTCAATTTTTTTCCTTATTTGTTTAAATTTATTTGTCCAAATTTTATTATTTGTTTATTTTTTCCCCTTATCTGTTTAAATATATCTGTACAAATTCGTAAATCCTCTATCTGAAGAGGACTTTTTTATTAGTTAAAATTTTATTCAATCTTTTCAATAACCTATTTGTTTAATTTTTTTTGATTATACTTTCATAGAATCAATGAGACAAAAAAAATACAATCTATTGCCTCTGAACTAGAATTAAATCAAAAATTTTGATTAAAACACAGGTATGAGCTTCTAATACTCAAATATGCTAAGAAATCAACCAGAAGCTTAGATCTATATTTTAATCAAAAGTTTATGAGGGTAAAGAACTCAAAGTAAACGAATATGTATATGAATATGAATATTCAGACATATATACGTATATGAACTTCACAAAGAAAAAACAGAGGCTAAAGAATTCAAAGTAAAACAAGTTGACAAAGAAAAAGAGAGCAATTTATAGATTCACACACACACACACACACACACACACACACACACACACACATATATATATAAATATGAATATGTAGTGTTTTACTAGTATCTTCCAAATCAGTGACCATTTTTTTTCACGGATAGAAAAACTCGTAGATAGTAAACATAAACAAACAACAAAAACACTCAAGACGCTCAAGAAAAGGACCCTCTAGCCACGTCGGAGGGGTAGCATTCAACAAATCAGTGACCTTAAACAACTAAAAAGCATCTCTCTCTCTTTCTCTCTTGTGATTATTTTATAGAGAGAGAAACAAATGAATCTGAAGAGAACTACAGTCCAAGCCTGAACCAAAACAAGACGAAGACTAAACGAAATGGATTTGGATCTAAAAAGTGATATGGATTTGGATCTAGATCTGAGCAACGTAGGGATGACAATTTGAACTAGGCCCGACGGGGACTTGACCCTCCTGATCTCGATTAAAACGAATTTTCTTCAAAAAATATCCCCAACGGGCCGGAGATGGAATTCTAAAATGCATCCCTGATAATTTTTGGGTCGAGGATGGTGATACGTTCCCTAGCCCCAGCCCGTCCCCGTTTCCCCGGAACTGAAATTACTATTATACCCCTCTATCCATTTATATATACATTTTATCTCTCTCTCTCAGACCTTGATCACTTTCTCTCTCAGACCTCTGTCACACACACACACTCTCTCTCTCTCTCTCTCTCTCACACTCTCTCTCTCTCTTTCTCTCTCTATCTCACTCATTCGAAACCTTAATCTCAAACCCACTTCGATCCAGATCCAGTGCGTCTTCACTTTCGCCAAGGTTGCCAAGGTCACCATCCTTAAGGACCATCGCTCTGCCGTCCTCCATCGTAGTACCGCCGTAGCACTTCCTCTATCATTCACCATCGCAGCACCGCCGTAGCACATCCTCTCTCGCTTCTCTCCTCCTTCTTTTCATCCTCTCATTTTTTTTTACTATTCTCTCTCTCTCACAATTTTGATAGTGAAACCCTAGTCAATGCCTCGAGATATGGCGGTGTTAGCCATGTTTTAGCGTAAATCTGACCTCCATAGGCCGAGATCTGAGTCGATCCACATGCATTCATAAGCGATCTACACAAATCTGTGTATATGTATACATGTATGTGTGTGTGTGTGTGTATGTCTCTATCTATCTCAATTTTTTTTTTTTGGTAGTTGATATGTTGTGTATGTGTTTGTTTATGTGTAATTGTAGTTATTTTGGTTGTTGATGTTGATTTTGATGATGTTGATTTTGATGATGCTGTTGTTGATGATGTTGATGTTGATGAAAATGAAACAGATCGGGTCGGGAATTTTGATGATGTTGTGGTTGTTGATTTATTGTGTATGTTGTTTTTGTACGGGGATTTTTCGAGGTCAGGGATCCCCGATCCTCATTAGGGAGTTGGGGCGAGAGGGTGATAGGTTCCTTGCCGGGAATCAAGAAAGGGGTGGGGAATTTAATACCTTCGGGGATCGGGGACGAGGAGTATAATCCCCCGCCCCGTCCCGACCCGTTGTCATTCCTGGAGTAACGGTGGCAGCGGAAGAGGGTGACGAAACTCTAATGGTGGCAGTGATGGAAAAGATGCAGATGAGAGAGAAGAGGAAGAGAGAGAGAGAGAGAGAGAGAGAGAGAGAGAGAGAGAGAGAGAGAGAGCGGGATAGGGAGAGAAACGGTTTGGGGATGAAGGTGGTCGGTAATGAAGAGAAACGGTTTGGCAATGAAGGTGAAGGTGAAGATGAGAGAGAAGAGAGAAGAAAAAGAGATGAATGATAAGAGATGCAAAGAGGAGAAAGAGAGACAAATGTAAAGATCCTCCTTCTTCAGGGAAAATTAAACTCAATACAGATAGGTGTCCGTGTGGAGATCCAAGGGAAGGAGGCTTCGGTGGAGTTTTCTGCGATGAAGAGAGAGTCTGGCTGTATGGTTTCTTTGGAAAACTCGAGAACTGTTATAGCCTTGAAGCTGAAATGTGGGGCATTTATCGTGGTCTTACAATTGTTTTAGGGAAAGGCCTTTGCGAAGTTATCATTGAGACTGATTCAACTATGGCTGAGGAGCTGCTCACCAAGGGCCCTTCTCTAAACTGTCCATACCGATGTATTGTGGAGGACTCTCGCCACTCGATCCAATGGTGCAACTGCACAATCCAACACATCATGCGGGAAACAAATCAATGTATAGTTACTAATATGGAAGCTGCTCAATCAAAGGTGGTGGTGGTGGTGGAAGAGCCACCTGTTGAAGTACGAAGCCAAATTCTTACTGATATGGTAAGAGTGGAATATAGGAGGATCTGAGCCCTGTGTTCATAACTTCGTTTTATTATTATTATTATTATTATTATTATTATTATTATTATTATTATTATTATTATTAGGGAGACTAATTTATAAGTCATTTTCTTGACACTTATGGTAGACTAAGTCCTGTGTAATTTCTTATAGAGTCTCAAGTCCTGTTTAGATAGGAATGTATTCCACAAGATCTTACATAAACGTAACGTGACGTGGCACTTACATAAACGTAACGTTACGTAACGTGACACTTACATAAACGTAATGTAACGTGACACCTACGTAAACGTAACGTAACGTGTCACGTTACGTTTCGCAAACTTATTGAGTTTTTATTTTTTTAAATTGAATGTGAAAATGTTGTTGATTTATGTTGGTGTCACGTTACGTTTCATATAAATATGATCTATGGTAACATTCAATTTCCTATATAGGAAATTGAATGTAGGAAATTGAATATTACCATAGATCATAGGTGTCACGTTACGTTTATGTAGGTATCACGTTACGTTACGTTTATGTAGATATGATCTATGGTAACATTTAATTTCCTATATATGGTTTTATTATTATTTATGATATTAACAACTAATATTGAGGGTAAATGTGTCAATAAACTTCCCACAGGACTTATGGGAACACAAGTTTTTTAGTAGAACCATATGTTACATAAGTTTCCTTAATAGGACTTATAAATGATTTTCCCTTATTATTATTATTATTATTATTATGTTTTAGTTTACTTGGTTTAGTTTATCGTCTTTGTTGTTTTCTTATTTCCTTTTTCGATGTACCAGAGAGAGAGAGAGAGAGAGAGAGAGAGAGAGAGAGAGAGAGAGAGAGAGAGAGAGAGAGAGAGAGAGAGAGAGAGAGAGAGAGAGAGAGAGAGAGAGAGAGAGAGAGGTGATTTTGGAAATAGCAAAGTGATACTATATATATATGTATACCTACGTGGGTATTCTAGTCATTTCGTCTCAGCATGTCTTTATGAACAAAATATTTTATAGTGATGACTTTTGGCCAAACAAAATCCAAATTTTGATTTATGGACTGAGTGTCCAAGAAGTTATTTATTCACCTATCCTTTGAGGATTTAAATTTCAAAATATATATGATTTAAGTAATTATTTTTCATAATAAAAATATATTATATATTCTACTTAGCTAATCAGCAGAAATTTACTTTAAAAAAAATAAAGAAAAAAAAAATCAAGATACAACTTTCACTACTTTCAAAAAAAAAAAAAAAAAAAAAAGCTTGCATGAGAAATATCTTCATCTCTACTAGAATAAATATTCTTTACACCTCTCTCAGTCTTTGAAAATAGTAATTGTTAAGATTTCATTGGTGTTTATTTATTTATTTATTTTTATTTTTTCAAACTTAATCTCTATGGTAACTAGAAATAGTTGTTGGCTTCTGTGCTAAGATTGGAAGTGAAATTTTTTACATGTTTGTTATTTCTAAGACAAGTAATGGATCAATTGTGCCATATATATTCTTTTAAATTTTCAATATTATTATATAAAAAATAGGGTTTGTGATCGATTATAATTCTATCATATCGATTATAAATAAAATAAAAAAGAATTGTATCTTTCATTGATTTTATATATGTAGTCCTTAAAAGTAATAATTATATTTTTCATAATTTTCAGTTTCAATTCTATTCAATAAATATTTAATTTATCAAGTTGTGTGTTTCTTAAGTGTAGAGTATACTCTGATCTATATCTATATGTATACTATTACTGAGTATAAGAAGCTTTTGATCTAACAAAATCTAGGAATTTTAAAGCATCAATACAAAATTTTAAAACTTAAGAAATACAAGTGACATACAATTTTGGCAGATTTAATTATATCTACAATTTTAAAATTTTAAAAAATATTTACATATAGAAAGTCAAATAATAAATTTAATCATATCTAAGCCACATCTAATTTGATATTTGAAAATCCTTAAAAGGAAATTCTAAATTTAAATTTAGTATTATATAACTTAAACTTATAAAAATATTTACTTCAAAATATTATTCATTTTTTTTTAAAATATTTGAAACTAAAAAATAAATATAATTTAAAACTACTGACTTATCTAGCCATATTTAATTTTTCAAATTCAAATTCAATAAATTTTTTTTACATAAAATGTCAAAAAATAATTTTAGTTTTTGGTTAGATAATAATTTATTTAGTTATGCCTAAACTATATTTAATTTTAAATTTAAAAAGAAAGTCTAAAGAAAATTTGAATCATATATAATTTTAAAATATTTAAATTATTTTTACCTAATAATCATAATTTATCAAATGATCAAAAACACCAAGTACACATGTCACAAACTTATCGAAAAAAATATTATATTAAATAGTTTAAAATTTTTAATTGTTAATTTCAAATTAATAATTTTGACATAAAACTTCACTTGACTATCAAAAAAATATTTAAAAAATAAAAATAATAGTCTACATCTATTGTGAGTGCAACCCACATCTAATTAACTTTAAACTTATATTATACACTCATTTTCAGGATAGATTTTTATTGTCCATTGCATTTTTTAGGCTAAAATTTAGTCCATGTGCTAACCCAGTCTAACCTTTGATAATAGATTTAAATATACTTTAATATTGATATAATAGATATTAGTATAAAATATGTTCATATTTTTATTATAAAAAATAGTTATAAATATTTATTTATTAATTTAATAAATAAATAGGTCAAATGATTCATAAGTTGGATATAGATCCAGACAATTTTTAATGATTAGGTGAATGTTAGATTGACATAAATATTGAGTTGACTAGCTTTTCGGTTACTTCTAATGTTTAATCCAACTCTAACACCACAAGTCAATCATAATCTATTCTCACGTAGTGTAGGATGTCCCGGGGGTACCCAAGCGCACCCGACAGTTCAAACTCCCAATTTTCAATCTAGCCTCACAAGTGAAATGTGCAATATAAATGAGAGTTCAGATCTAGCAAATCCAAAGAAAATCCACTAATTGCAAAATATGTCAGAAATGGATTGCATTACCAGATCTCAGAATCGCCACCTAATCTTTTGGAAAATCTGGAAACTCATGACTTGTGCCAAAGGTCACTGTCCATCACAACCAAAGATGTCTCGGTTTGGGACCTTAGGTATGAGGGGGAATGTCATAAATTGAGCACTCCTGCTCACTCGATCAAAAGATCATTTTCTACTAAACTATGATATGAGTTTTATAGACAATATATGTTCATGTTCTAATTATTATTAGTCCTAAAATTTATTATGTAAGGCGAGTAAGTATAATTTATATCACTCATTTTGGGATGCTTTGATCTCATTCATTTTAAAAGAGTTTTGAAAAACGTACAACTCAAAGGAAACCAAGATCACATGCATAAAAATCAATATTATTCCAACTTAAGTGACATAACCTCCATCCATCGGCAATCATGGAGTTTGATCAATTAAGCAAATAGTTGCATGGTAGAATACTAAACATAATAAGCAAATCATGTACAAATGAGATGCTAAAATTATAAATGCTCATCTAGGATCATCAAAACATGACACATGATGAGCCCCACAAACCCAAACATTGCCTTCTAATTCAAATTATAAATTGGAGGGAATCCACCTTCATATTAAATCTAGAATAAATTACAAATATACCCTTAAGGTTTGGTTAAAATAGAAATTGCCCCCGTAATTTAGAAAATTACAAACATTCCATTGTCAGAATTTTTTATTTAACATAATTAACTGAAAAAAATAAATTTTTTAATTGCTCTTCTACACAATGATAAAATTATTTGAATTATTAATTGCACTAAATTTCTAAAATCATTAAAAACTGTTAATCAACTTGATAATTTATTATAAAAGAGGTCATTTGTTATGAAATTATAAATTTCAAGGGACATGACGTAATTTTTAAAATCATATAAAATAAATTGTATTTTAAATAAATTTCAGAGATATATTTGTAATTTACACTTAAATTTCTATAATGTGTATAAAAATAAATGATCATTAATATGTTATTAATAGTAATGATGACATGGTCCAATAAAATGCATCTCTTACCTAACACACTAATAGTGATTTGATATTAATAGTTTTACATGAGACTCCTTGCATTAATATTCATAGGTGTGCCTAGGGGTGTAATTGGGGGCGAGTTTAACTTGAGCAACTCTAGTCTAATCTAAAATTTTTAGGATTTGAACAAGATATGTTCTAATTTGGTACGAGTTTAAATAAAAATTCAAAAGTCCAAATTAAATTTGAACGGGTTTAGGAAAGACATCAAACAATCCGAAACTCGAATTATACATATATAGTTACATAAAAATATTAAATATATATTTAAATTAGGAAAAATAACCAATAAGTCATATTTTGCTCTTGAAAATTACTAATGAGTTCTATCAAGTTTCAATATGGATAATTAAGTCTTATTTGTGACAAAAGATTTCCAAAAGATTCATTGCTCCATAATGGCGTGTCTTATCCCAATTTTACCCTTCTTATTTAATATGAACAACAATTTTATAAATAATTTTAACTTAATTAAAATTTAAAATTTTAATTGTAAAAATTATGAATCTTATACAAATAATTTTGTTTATGAAAAATTATTTAATTTGAACAATTAAAAATAATTTAATTATAAAAGTTACAATAAATTAAAATTATTTATGAATTTTTTTTGTTTATATTTTAATGAAAAAGATAAAATGAAAATAAAATATACTATACTATTATGAACAATTGAATTTTTTTTACGTATAACAATTTATTAAAAAAAAATAAGATTTATTTGTTAATATTGAAATTTGATATAACTCAATATTAATTTTCAAAACAAAAGAATACATTTTTGATAAACTTTTCATTGTGATTTTTTATTTTTTTAATACAATATTATAATTTTTATAATTAAAAAAATATTGTTTAGTTAGATTAAAAATATTTTCATATTAAATGAGGGGTAAAATTGAGATAATATTCACCATTATGGAACAATAAACTTTTTGAAAGTATATTATGAAAGATAGGACTTAGTTGTCCTTATTAAAATTTGATAGAACTTTATAGGTAATCTTAAGAGTAAAATAAAATTTATTGGTTATTTTCCCTAGAAATTATTAGCCATTGCATCATATTAAAATAACACTACAAGAAAACTGGGTATATGAGACGGAACTATTTGCGACGGCATACTTGCCGTCTCAAAAAGTCACTTTTTGTGACAGCAGAAAATGCCGTCTCAAAAAAACAGAGTATTTGCGACGGCACCATTTGCCGTCTCAAAAAAGCAGAACATTTGCGACGGCACTATTTGCCGTCTTAAAAAATGAGAGTATTTGCGACGGTAGAAAATATCATCGCAAATACTCTCATTTTTTGAGACGGCAAATAGTGCCGTCGCAAATGCTCTGCTTTTTTGAGACGGCAAATGGTGCCGTCGCAAATACTCTGTTTTTTTGAGACGGCAATTTCTGCCGTCACAAAAAGTGGCTTTCGTGTTTTTTTTAATGAATATTTTTAAAATTTTAAATATTTTTTTTAGATATACCTTACTTAGATGTATCTAAAAAATAAAAAATTTATGAAAAAATATTTTTAAAAATTAATAAATACATAAAAATACCAAAAAAAAAATGTATTGAATTATGGTATTTTTTTTTGTATTTTTGGTATTTAGTGAATTTTTAAAAGATTTTGGTGATTGTGGTTTTGAGATAGCTTCATATATATACAGTCACAAAATGATTTGAATAAATTCAACAGTATTTTTCTGTCGCAAAAAAAATTAAAAAAAAACAATGTCGTCTTACTCTTTTGATATAACATTTCTCTTTTCATTTATTTTTTCATTTTCCTGTCTCTCTGTCTCTATCTCTCTCTCTTCTCTTTATCTCTTTTCATTCATTTCTCTCTATCTCTATCTCTCTCTCATTTTCTCTCTGTGTCTCTCGTCTATCTCTCTCATCTGTTTTCTCTCTCTATCTCTCTCGCTCATCTCTCTTATCTCTATCTCTCTCATTTCCTTTTTTTCTCTCTCTCTCTTTCTCTCTCTCTTATCTTTCTATCTCTCTCGCTCATTTCTCTTCTCCTTCTGTCTCTCTCTTTTTCTGTGTCTCTCTCTCACTCATCTCTTTTCGCTCTATTTCTCTCTTTTTTTGTCTATCTCTCGCTCATCTCTTGTTTCTCTCTCTTTTTCTATCTTTCCATCTCTCTCTTTCTTTCTCTCTCTATCTCTTTTTCTGTCTATCTCTCTCTCCCTGTCTCTCTCTCACTCATCACTCTTTTCTCTCTCTGTGTCTACTTGTCTATTTGTCTATTTCTCCCTCACTATGTTCGACTTGCTCACTCTCTTACTCCTATCTTCTCTATTTATTGAGCTCCTTCTCGATTTATCGATCCACTATAAGAAATACACTTTTAGCAACCACTTTGTCTATCTCTCTCTCTCGCTCATCATTCTATCTCTGTGTGTCTCTCTCTCTATCTCTCTTCTTTATCTGTCTCTCACAAAATTAAAATATTTTTAAAATATTTAAATATTTAAAATATTTAAATATTTAAAATATTTAAAAAATTGATTTGAATTAAGTTTTGAACAGAGTTTTGAATTATCTGTCTTCTTTATATATTAAGCTCCCTATCGATTTATCGATCCACTACAAGAAAATGCACTTTTAGCGACCACTTTGTCTCTTTCTCGCTCATCACTCTGTCTCTCTATCTCTTTTCTCTATTCGTCTCTCACTCATCTTTCTCTCTCACTACCCATCTTCTCTACCACATTTACCACTACTGCAAATGCCATTCAACTACAACCACTCTTCTCTTTCTCTCTTTCACTCATCACTCTTATTTCTCTGTCTGTTTGTCTATCTATCTGTTTGTCTGTTTGTCTGTGTGTCTTTCGTTCATCTTTCTTCTCTCTATCTCTCTCATTTGTCTTCTCTCTATGTCTCACTCGCTCATCTCTCTTCTCTCTATCTTTCTCATCTCTTTTCTCTCTGTGTCTCTTTGGCTCATCTCTTTTCTCTCTATCTCTCTATTTTTCTATTCTCTCTATCGTTCATCTCTCTTCGCTCTCTTTCTATATGTCTCTCTCATCTCTTGTTTATCTCTATTTTTCTATATATCTCTCTCTATCGATTTCTCTCTCTGCCTCTCTGTCTGTCTCTATATCTCTTTTTCTCTTTATCTCTCTCTTGCTCATCACTCTGTCTTTCTCTCTCTTCTCTATCTGTCTCTCACTCATTTCTCTCTCTCACCACCCATCTCCTCTACCACCTTCACCACTACTGCAAACACCATTCCACCACCACCATTACTTCTACTGTAGCCACTTCACCTCTACGACTACCATTACTACTACTATCGCCACCACTCCACTACCACCACTACCACTACTACTACCATTACCTCTCTTTCACCCCTGCCACTCCATTTACACTACCACTACCACAACTTCACCACTAATCTGTTTCGCCATCACCATCACCACCGCCACCACCATCATCTCTTATCCACCACCTTCACTACTGCTGTCGCTCATTTTCCTCTACTACAAAAAATTAGTTCATGATTTTTAGTAATAAAAAAAAATAGACCGCATGAAAATATTTTTCATTGACTACAGAAAATTAACTTTTATTTTAGTGAAATATTTTTCATTAAAATATATACGAAACAAATCAACCTTAATAACGGAAAGAAAAAAAAATATTATTTATTTATTTTTATTATTTAAATATATATATATATTTTCTTTTTCATCCCGTCCGCTCGGCCCCCCCATTTTTTCCATTCCCGCGCCCCAAAATCCCCAATCTCTTTAGAACAAAAAAAAAACCCTAAATCTAATCGTCTCCCTCACATCACTCTCTCAGTCGCCTCTCTCTCTCTCTCTCTCTCTCACCCTCTCGTTTATCTCTGCACCGATCTCGTTCATCTCTGCACCGATCACTCTCCTACTCTCTCGTTGCTCATCTCATCGATTCGCACCGATCATCGCACCGCCGATCTACTCACAGGTAAACTCTCTCTCTCAATCTCTGTCTCTCTCTCTCTCTCGGCCCGATGGTTGTTTTATATATATATATATATATATATATATCAGATATATCTCTAATCTAATCTGTCTCCCTCACTCTCTCATCTCATCAGATCAGTCTCATCTCTGTCCCTCCCTCTCTCGCCCCGATAGACTCACACTGTCTCACAGGTAAGCCCCTCTCTCTCTCTCTCTCTCTCTCTCTCTCTCTCCCTGATCTCTCATCTCTGCACTGCACCGATCGAATCTGTGTGTGTAATGTCTCCCTCATTCAGTGATGTCTGTAATGTCTGATAGCTTGTTATATTAGAAGAAAAATGCTACTTCCATTTACTTTTGAACTATGGACAACATCAATTGTTTAATTGTGAAATTGATGGTAAAATGATTTTGATCTCACTCCCATTTGGAAATCTGTTTATATGGCATTGCCTTTCAAGTTTCATAGGTCTCTTGTTTTTCCATATTTTTTGAATAGCAGATTTTGGAATATGAGTCTACCTTCATAGAACAGTGTCATGCACCACTCACTTTAATTTAACATTGTCCAATAATTTCTTTTCCATTTAAATGATTTTCTTTTAAAGTTGCCACTTCTCTTTGCATTGTATGAGTAGTTATTCTCACTATTTTAAACTTATCATCAACCTCTCTTTTAGTTATACTCCACCCTCTTGTAATTCCACAAAAAAGTGTGTATTCAAATTAAAATTCTTTTATGATCCATTTGGTTCATGAATTTGGTAAAGGGAAAAGTAAAAGATAATGCTAAGGAAATTATTGTTCCTTGTTTGAAAGTATGTGAGGAATTTTTTGTTCCAAGTATAATTTCTTCTTCTCCTCATTGCACGAATTTTTATTATTACATGAAAAATGTCAATCTAACTTTGCTTTAAGTAGGAGGGAAAAAATGAAGGATAAAGATTTTCCTTTCCTTTTACCTTACTAATTTCAAGTTCTAAACAATGCCTTGATAAAATTACGAAATTCCACCGTATTTCCCTAGTAGATGGAAAGAATGTAGAGTGTCAAATAAATTAGTTGGTTTTGAGGAAGACAAACGTAGCTTCAAAAAAGAGGATCCCCAAATGAGGTGTTAGCTACATTGAGTGAATATGAATACTCCTTTCCTCGAAAGATGCTTTTAATCATTCTCATATTTTTAATGGTTTTCAAAGGAGTTTCTTTTAGGTGTTAGCTTAATGCAGTAGTATACATAGATCAAAACTCAGTTGCCATCTTCATTTCACATCCTGTCAGCTACAGAGTCTATTCACCAAACGAAAGAAGTTGCTTTATGTTATTCTTACATTGCACTGTTCAAATATCATGCAGTTTTGAGAGAGAGAAAGAGAGAGAGCAAGATGAGTGGAGCAGTTCTGGTGGCTGTTGCTGCAGCAATGGGTAACTTACTACAAGGATGGGATAATGCTACTATTGCTGGTAATTTATTCTTTCATTTATTTTTACTCTTTTTTATTGTATTGTTATATTATGGATCACAACTAATAAATTTTGTGCTTTTGAATCCCCAGGCGTTTTATTTCTTTACAGTAGGAATTCAAAATTCGTTTTTATCTTCGATATTTTCAGAAACAAAAACAATAAAAAAACACCCATTCATCAACTTATCTTTTTTATTTTACGGTTTTCTGCAGGATTTTGGAGTTTCCTCAATACTTTTTTTTCCTTCTTTTTCATTCTTTTGATTTTCTTGTGTGATTGTACTCAGGTTGTGCCCCCTCTCTACTTTATCTATTACAATCTTCTTTGTTGCTTATCAGAAAAAATAATAAAGTGTTTCCAATAGAAGTGTTTCAGCAAATCAATTTGTCAAACAAAATTTTCATTTTCCCAATTTTTGAGAATAGAATATGAAAACAAAAATGATACCAAACACACCTTGAATTTTACCAGTACTATAGAAATTCACACCTATAAATATCTATCACCTATTTCCAAGAAGTCGAGAAAATTTAATGTCTCAAATCATAAATAAATTGTTTTAACAAAAAAGCCACTCAAGTAGATGAAGTTTTAGAATTGATAAGATGAGATTTTTTTATTGTAGCCTTGGACTCAATCTACTCCTCCTTTTAAACCCTTATTCAGTGAGGACTAAACTAGGCATGTTTTCCTTGGATCTCATAGAAGATTGTTCATGTCAACACAACTTAGCTGAAAATAATTTTCTATGCGACTATCACCCCACATTTCTTGGGTAGAAGATGAATCTTGCACTACAATTGATGTTCTTTTAGAAATTTTGATCATATAAAAGATTTAAAATAAACAACACTGTCAATTTGATGCATCAATTTGCACGTAGTAAAAAACAAAAAATTGACTTCAAATTACAATTCCATCTAGTTTAGGTCCTAATTTGAATAAATTACATCAATTTTCAAAATGATTTGTACTAAATACATACACAAACAAATGATTTTCTTGCATGGACTTTGTAGAGTAGAGTAGAGTAGAGTAGACCCAATGGAGGATTGGGATGTTTTGGGATGTTTAGAATTGGACTAAATGGGCAGTGTGTTCAAACTCCTTTTCCAGTGGTGACAACTATTTTAAGGTTTTCATCAAACGAACAATTATATGTAGTAAATAAAAATTTAATTCCACTCATACCCGTGTGGAGTTGCCCCTGCTTCTATAGGAATCAAATTTGCTCCACAGAAGTGCAGGTTTTTTGGTGGAATTCCTCCTCATTATCTGTTTACTTTTTGTACGGTTTTGATTACTTAATCATTTGTTGCATAACCTTCTCTTTCAAAATGATGCATATGCTATGTGGGCATAAGCAAAGCTTTGGCATCTACATGCTAGTTGGGCTGACTGAAAAATTAATTCTTACTTTTCCAAGATAAGGAAATGCAGTAGTCTCAAATGTGTCTGTCAATGCACAAATTCTGCCATGATGCTGATTGGTGAATGTTGCTGTTGCCTTATCTGATCATCCAAATTTAATAAAATTTTACCTTGTCATCATCTTCTTTAAATTGATTACTGATGGATGTGTGAAAGATATGATTAGAAATGAATATATGCGCGAAATGGTAGGAGTACTATCAGTTGAAGATAAGTTGAGAGAGAAGATGCTAAGATGATTTAGTCATGTATAACAAAGACCTATGGATTCAATTGTAAGGAAGAGTGATGTAATCGCTATAAATGTAAATGTTATGAGGAGGGAAAGACCTAAATAGACATGGGACGTCTTAGTAAAAAAAAAAAAAATCAACTAAGCATATAGTCTTTAATACGACACAGTGGTGAAAAAAGATCCATGTAGCCGACCCTACTTGACTGGGACATAAGCCTTAATTTGGTTTGGTTATCATATTCGTTAAAATACCATGCATGTTTTTTTGAGTGGTTGAAATTTTTTTCTATTTTTTTTTTAGTGGTTTTTTTTTCTATTTAGATCTGTTCCTTGCAGTGAAAACTGTTTTGTGTAATTGCAATCATTCCATGGGGTAAAAATTACAACTGAACTCTGCCCAATTGAATCAGTTGCATATAAGACTAGTAGATGGAAACTATTTTAGTGTTTGATAATTTAGTGAAGTTACAAGAAAAGAAATTTGTTAATGATTGTTCCTAACCTTTTTTTTTTTTAAATGTTATTGTTCCTTAATTGTGGTTGGGTTGAATGAATTTTGTTCGATATTGGATTGAATGTTTATAAACAAAAATTGATTGTTTTCAAAAAAAAAAAAAAAAATTGGTCGGCAAATTCTACACTTTTGCGACTGAAATCTTATGTATATTACAATAAGAGTTTATTATACTATTTTGGACTACATTGAATTCCATTGTTATTGTTATTATTATTATTATTATTATTATTATTATTATTATTATTTTTTTTTTTTTTTTTGTGAGCAGGGAAAGCTTTGGTTTCTCCAATTGAGAGATATGCAGTTGTTCCTGATGACAACGTAAGTGTTCTTTCTACAGTTTTTATTGTCTTCATTACTGGTGTTTAAATAGTTGGTTTCTCCAAAAGATTATAATTTGCAACTGTTATCTATTTATTTGTAGGTCAAAAGGATAAATTTTGCCGAGGGGAAGATCTGATTCTAGAAGTAAGGAATTTGCAGCTTGATTTTTGAAATAGGCTCAAAATTGAGATCTTGTTGGAAATTTTTTATTTTTTTATTTTTTGTAAGAGCATTTAAATATCCAATGTGCTGATTGGTGAATTTTAGATTTTATTTTATTATTTTATAGGATTTGGGTGAATTTTATAATTTAAATATGCTTTTATGAACATGTACAGTTTAATTATTCTTTGTAAAATATTGAATTTGATGGTTTGATCAATTTTTATTTTTATTTTCTGTTATGATGTTTTTGTGAATGGAATGTAAATAATCAGCTCTTAGAGAGTGAGAGATGGCACCACCGTCGGAAAAAATAGAAAATTTTAATATTTTTATTAATTTTGTTATAGGTTTTACTTTTTGTGACGACATTATACTGTCGCAAAAAATAGAAATTTTATTATTTAAAATAAAAATTTTATTATTTTTTAATATTTTTTGCGACGGCATTACACTGTCGTAAAAAATAAAAAATTTTATATTTTTATACTTTCTGCGACGGCACCACACCGTTGCAAAAAAGTGTTTTTTTTTAAAAAAAAGACTATTAGCGACGGTATTTTTTGCCGTCTCAAATAACATTTTTAGCGACGGTAAAATAGGGCCGTCGCAAAAAAGTCAAGAAATTTCAAACGTTATTAGCGACTGCACGGTGCCGTCGCAAAAAGGTAAAAAATGTCGTCGCAAAACATTAGCGACGGCACTTACCGTCGCAAAAACTCTTTTGCAACCCCTGCAGTTGCGACCCCCCTCTTGCCGTCGCAAAAAGTCATTTTGCCGTCGCAAAAAGTATTAGCGACGGCATTAGGAGTATTAGCGACGGTATTTTACCATCGCAAAAAGTCAATTTTTTTGTAGTGTAATTTAGATTATTAAGTTATATTGAATATATATTATATACACAAGTAATACAAAATCTTGTTTTTTTATTCTCAATCATAAATTATAAAGACTACCATTGTGGCATCTCTTTTATATTATATAAATTATTTTCTTTTGATGTTATTAATATTTTTTATAAATAAAAAAAAATGTAACCAAACAAAAAAAAACTAAAATTCATGTACAATTCGAGCAATTTTGATATATTGTTTGAAGGAGACTCATTCTGCTTATCAGAACAAGCCTCTATAACGACTCCAACCCTTTCGTTTTGTACCACTACATTAGAATGCTTGTCTCCCTCCTTAATATTAAAGTATAAACATCTTGCATATCAAATAGTTCTATAGTCAAAATAGCTCCTCCAGCCTTCTCCACAAAGTTCTCCTCAACAACCATGGCTAAAATCTGATTTTAGTTAGGATTTGTATATTCGGTCAAAGCATCTACAAGTTGAGTATGCTTGTAACACCCCGATAAAATAGAGAATTCGTACAATCCATAACTTGACATTTATCTATACAACAAGTGGTAGTAAATCATGTATATATATAATTGAGTTCTCCAACATTTTTCCATGCTATAACATTTCAAACCAATTCATATGCATAATACATTCATAGATTTTATACCCTAAATCTATAGCATGTGATTGTTGAGCATAAATATCCAAACTATTACAACTTCATGCCTTAATGGTTATACGTTTCCATGATTATACTTGGGTACAGCAAAAGTGGGACAGAAGTCCAATACATAGAAGCCCTAGACTTGTACAAAATGTTCACAAAACAAAACAAAAAAAAGATGAGCCTATAACTTCACAGTCCTTCGAAGCTGATTCCTTAGCGAAGGTATATCATCAGTGCTTGAAAGTTGGTTTCCACGTAGGGTGAGTTAAAACCCAGTAGAGATTAATTTAATATACTGTATAAATAAAGTCATATGGTGAATGCACATGAATGTCATTTCCTAAAACGATGCATTTTCTCTTTCAAACAATGCAATGCCATGTTTATAGTTAATTTCATAAACCTTTACTTCTAAAATAGAAAACGGGTCAGTGGATACATATATTGGGAATCTCTAGGTACGTGTTTTCCAGTAGGCTATACAAGTCCTACCAAAGTCATTTTACCAGTATTAACTAAAAACATCGACACCTAACCGCGCGGCTTCTAGACCTTCACCAAGGCCACACAGGCCAACATAGATAACAACCATAACCACACCTGTTAACTAGATTCACTACGATATTCATCTATTTTTCTCAAAAATGATACATTACAATATATGAGTATGAAACAATTTTCAAATAAGAGATGCAAGAGTGAAGGGTTTTAATTAACCTAATCCTCATGTAATTTCTACAACAATCAAGACTATCTTCCACCGATAACCCAAAATAGATATCTCTATGCAAGAAATAAAATCAAGAGATAGGTTAAATATAAAATTTCAATACTTGAAGTAACAATACATATTCCACTCCGCCTTCTAACCCAATAGATGTTATCAGAATAACATTTCAAATCTCAACCATGCCCATAACTTTATTCATATCAAGAACACTTAAGGATTTCCAAATACCTTCAAACCAATATTCTTTTCAACATTACATGTAACATTCTGTTTTGGGAGACTGCTCGAGCGGTCAAGTGGTTCCTCGAGTGGTAATTCGAGACTCCTAGTATCTTGCTTGTTTGTAGGCGAGATTGCTTAATTAGTCAAGTGGTCGCTCGAGCAGATATGTGAGGCCTTCAGTAATTTCACTGTAGACTAGCAAAACTTCTAGGATATTATGTTTACCCCTCGAGTGGTGAAGTGATCGTTCAAGCAATATGTTCAAAATCTCTTCATCGCACGAGCGATGAAAGGTTCGCTCGAACGGTCTGTTTGTAGCACTCTATGCTTCCTGTTATATTGGAACTATATTTGATTATTTGATTATCTTGATTAAGAACCTTCTTAGTTGATATTTGAGCCTTGGTTGAGGTGTTACCATAGTGGTTGGGTGAGACTGAATCAGAAACTCCAAATTCGAATAATTGTTCTTGAGTAGTTTTCACTCTTTCATCATTTTCTTTCTCCATACTTTGAATCTTGATGTGAGGCTAGAACTATTGGAAAGCTTACTTCCGAGGCTTAAATTTGGGCACAAGAACGACCCTAAAAAGAGTCCGTATACCTGCTTGAATTTTGAGTTTCTGTGCTGGAAGCATGCTCGCTCGAGCAAGCTTTTCTTCGCTCGAGCGAATTGCGCGATTTTCAGAGATTCTGAGAGCTTCTTTTCTACGTTTGAGCCAAACTTCCTTCGCTCGAGCGACCAGGTCACTAATAGACATTATAAAGTGACTTTTTGTCCCTAAAACTTTATTTTTCTCCATCTCTTCTTCTCCCATCCTCCAAACCCGAAACCCTAAGATTCCAAGCTCTGGATTTCTCTTATTTTTACCCAAGATTAACCCCAAACCTTTTAATAAGGTTGAAGAGCAAGCATAGATCAAGCCTTCTACCGATTGTTTTGCAATTTCATTAGAGTTTCAAGTTGGGTCTTCATTTTTAGCTTCAAATCTTGAGGTAAGGATTTCTTTACTCTTTTTCAATACCGTATCTATAAATAGATACGTGGTAGATTTTATTGCATAAAAACCATATCTATTATGGATTTCTTTGAAAGTCATGAAAGGGAATCTAGGGTTTGTTATTTGGGAATGGGATTGTTAAATTGATTTTTGTTTGGGTTAATTGGGGAATAATCTAACATGTTTATGTTGAAAGAAGAAAAAGCCCTAATTTAATGTATTGACTTGGTGAATTAAAAAGGGATAAAGTTGAACAATGTTTATAAATTGTTATTATGGTTTGTGTAAATGTGTTAATAGCTAAAAATGAGAATTAACTATGTCATTGGAATTATTTTGGATTGATCATATGAAGTTGAGTTGGGTTATGGCTTTGATATCCATGGATTTAGTTTTGTGAAATGAAAAGAATGGATTAGGATAAAGGGTGTAGTATGTTAGCTTGGAAAATAAAAGAATTGATTTTTGAAAAGAAAGAACGACATCATAACACTATGTGAATTTCAAAAATTAACTTGAGGTTGGATTAGGAATATTTTCTTTTACTATTGTGGTTATTGGATTTAAAATCTCATAAGAGTTGGATTATTATAATACGTGTGTTGAATACATGCATTTGGAGGTTTTGTTCTTCGTCATCAGTGGAGGATTACATTGTTGTGTTGAATAGTTTATGTGTATGCATTACACTTGTGTTGGTTGTACTTTGGGGGTGTTTGCAAAGAGCTTTTTTTGGCTAAAATAATACTAAAAAACAAAATAGGCTAAAATAACCAATAAGATAAAATGTCACATCAAACCCATAATCATTTAACTTTTTCTCTCATAAAAATCACATCCAATTATAAAAAAATCCAACTGTCTTCCTAAATACAAATTTTAGCCTCCTAAAATAGTCAAAAACTAAAATAGCCTACTAAAATAGCAACTTCCCAAACACCCACTTTGTCATGTTGTGATGATTGGTAACGTATACTGCGTTGAGAATGATAGGTACCAGTACCTTCCAGTTAGCGCTTGGAGAATTAGCTGCGCTTAGAATGAGAGGTACTAGTTGCTTCCAACTAGCACCTGGAGAACTTGGCAGAGGCATCATTACCTTTTAGTCAATGTTTGATAAATTAGCATTTTGTTATGGAAATGTGTTTCTTTGACTTACCGTGCTTAAGGCAGGTAGAGCATAGCTTATTTATCATTATTATCTTAGTGTACCTATGTATATCATGCATTATGATGGTTATGGTTTAAAAAGGCCGAGTTGTCTCATATGTTGAGTAAATAGTTGCTAGGTGCTTATTGTTTTCATTTTTCGTGTTAGTTGTATATATGTATATTTGAACGTGTTGGAAAAAGATGTAGGCCATGTATTGAGTTTGTAATTAATGTGAAGGACATCAAAGATTTATGAACATGTTTCAAACTCCAAAACAAAATAGTTGTTATGAGATATTTTGAAATGGGAAATGAAAAGGAAATGTGAATTGTCTGTATTATTGAAGGAATTAAATAATTTTGAAAAAAGTACTTATGTAAATATTCTTTAGTTATAAACCGTCACATTATTTATATAGTATGAGACTAAGCATTTATGATCATAGCTATTTGTACGTTGTTATTGTTTAGGATCATGTTGAGATCCCTACTAGACTTTATGTTCATCCCACGTTGCTAATCCTTTTTCAGGTGAATGTTGAGAAGTGTTACAAGGTCATGGACCTTTTTTACCTGTTGTCCACGGGGCCGTTTGTTTGTGGGTGGAATGCCATTGATGTAAATGGGTTAAACCCTTTCTCTTTATTTAAAAGATGTAAGCCTACGACAATTTATTTAATTATAACTCCTGTTGCATTCATATTGTATTCGAATGAGAGAATCTTTATTCATGTGTTCTTGTAAATGTAAACAGTTTCCGCATGTTATCTCTAAAATTAAATCTATAATAATGGTTTGGTAATGGAATCCGAGTAATAAAAAGCGAGGAGTTACACTGTTCGTGGTCAAATATTTTAAAACGCACTTTTTGACTCATTTCTCTCACTTTTTTCATCTTTTCTTCTTCCCACTCTTTCATTTCGAAACCCTAATAACAAAACACTAGATTTCATCTATTTATAACAAGAACCCATCCTTGTTCCTTCATCAAAAGTGTTAATCTTGTTGAAAGCTACATTTTGAACCGATT
This sequence comes from Camellia sinensis, assembly GCF_055761805.1. NCBI lineage: Eukaryota > Viridiplantae > Streptophyta > Magnoliopsida > Ericales > Theaceae > Camellia > Camellia sinensis. Next base: position 152,211,165 of record NC_138963.1, read on the forward strand.
GGATTGTGATATCTTGGAAGTGCATTCGTTAGGTCTTTATCTCTACACACATAACATTGAGGTAGGAATATTTTAACCTTGTATATCTATATTTTGGTTTGATTATGTGTTAATTTCATATAATGCATGTGATGTGGGATAGGTTATGAGTATTAATGGTGATTGAGGGTTCTTGCTTTAAATTTTTTGAAATAATTGGTTATTGTTTAATGAAAAACAATGTAAATACCATGGATCTTGGAAAATGAAAGAATAGAAGGAAAAGCCCCAATTGCTCGTGAAACCCTAATCATGGTTCATAGGTCTTAGTTGGCAAATAGATGGGAATCAATGGATGAATTGAGAAGGTGTTGAGACATCTTGTGTTGAGACAAGATTAGAATTTTTGGGTAATTAGTTTGATGTGTGATATGGTATTACCCGAGTGGAGAAACTAAGGTGCGCACTTTTCCAATTGTGCGAGGATGGTAAATGTGAGAATGCTTGAGGTGTCCACGTGCCGATCATGTGAAGACGGGGAATGTAGAAGATATGAGGTGCCCATTAGCCATTTGTGTGAGGACAGAGAAATATGGAATTAATTGGAACGATGTACATTGGAATATGAGATTGTGGGGCTAGTGTTCATGAGAAAGGGTTATGGGTTATGCATATTTTAATTCAAATGTTTATATATTTAGTTAAATATATTCTTTACTGGGCAATTGCTCATTCCTATCTAACAAATTTCAAGGCATGGTGAGCAGCAACCACCCCAATGAAGTTGAAGTGGATCAACCTTTTGTTTGAGTAAAAAACACTTTGAATATGTGATATGTTAGTTCAAAGTTTTGTTTTGTTTTGTTTTGTTTTGTTTTGTTTTGGGACCAAGAGTCCTTTTTGTTCAATGAAAGCCTTGCCTTAGAGATTGTAAGCCCATAGGGCATTTGTTATACAATTGTCTCTAGCATCTTGAACTGTGAAAATTCAACATGTAATTGTAACTCTCAACTTATAGTTTAATGAGAAAGAGAACCTACGGGACCAACCTAGTAATCATTGTTTGTTATTATATATATATATATGCCATGTTGGACATGGTTTTTTTTTTTTTAATAAGTAATTTGGGGATGTGACATTACACACTTTAAAAGAAATTTTTCCAAATTCTCAATACCAAAACCATTATTGTGTCATTTTGAAGAAAATCCCTCTTTTGTACATCAAATCCACATAGAAACAACCCAAAAGTTAACCCAAATCAACCAAAACACTACTCTATTCAAGAGCACATAATGAGGCTAAGAATCATGTAGAAATGTTAAAGAAATCCCTACCTGAAAATCTAAGAAGAGGAAGAACAACCCTCGAAAACCAATGACGCCAAAAACTTGAAATTTTCCAATCAAAATATAGCCCTCAACTTGGTATACCTTAAAACCTCAAGCACTACAGGTACAAAATGAGTGTAACTAGATGAAAACCAAGAGTTTAGAGCTTGGAGGTCGAAAATGGCAGTTTGGAGAGAGAAACGAGGAAGATGAGCTCAAAAAGTAGATATTTGTAGCTTTTTGGTGGTATACATAGACACATACATCGCGGGCGTAAATAACAGACTGCAGGCATAAAAGACATAGTCGCAGCCACGGATGACCATACCGCGGGCATGAACCCTTAAGTTGTAGCCTACTATCGAATCACTTTTTGCCCATACAAAGACTTGAAGGACACAATCGGTTACGAGCATGAAACAAAACATCGCAGGTGCAATATTACCTTTGCGGGCATAGACAGAGCTACTTGTAAAAGTACTAGAAAGTGTTTTTCTTCGTGCCCTAGTCGTGTCCCCTCGCGGGGGCATCCTAGCACCATCAAGGGCGTGACAAGACTATCGCAGGTGCGACCTAAACAAACAAGAAAGGATTCTGCCAACCTGTTGAGTATAAAATAGAGTCCTCGGAGGCAACCAAACCCAAGAAAGAGACAAACCAAAACCCCAAAGTAGCCACAATACACTAGCAAGAGTACAAAAGTATTGGGTATTAACACAAGCCACTATAATGTTCCATAGTGATTGTCAAGGACATGCCATAAAAGTTCAACACAGCATATACCATGTTACTACCTCTATGATCACTAAGAATACAACCTTCACCAATCGAACCTGGATTGCCTTCGGAGGCATCATCAGAATTCAACTTGATGCAATTTGACAATCTCATCTTATAATTCAGGTCTAGACGGGCCTGGGTAGGTCTCAGCACAACTTGAGCAAAGCTTGGACAACCTCCCAACCCGACTGAACCCGCTTGAGTTGCATCCTGACAGATCAAGGTTTGAGCTTTTGGAGGCAAAAACACATGTAACTTTTTATCGAAAAAAATTATTATAAAATTTAAAATTTTGATTTATAGTAGAACAAAAAAATGAATAATATTACTATTAATCGGACATTCTTTGTCAATATAACTAAGAACAAAAATATAATTAGACATATTTCTTGTCCGCATTAACTTAACAAAATATTAACTATTACTATGTGGGTGTTTGAGAAGTGGCTATTTTTTAGGCTTTTTGGCTTTTTGACTATTTTAGTAAGTTATTTTGGTTTGTGTTTGGGAAGTTGGGTTAAATTTTTGAGTTAGTTATTGTATTGAAAAATGTGTTTGGAATGATGCTTGAGGTTGAAATGACAAATTTTTCCCTAACATTATTTTTCCCAAAATTGATCTACAGGGATAAAATGGTCATTTAACTGCTTGTGGGATGGCAATGGTAGCCTTAGCCTACATTGTGTTGGTCACAGTGTGTAGGCTGTCCGTGTAAGGACAGCCACTGTTTTTTTGATTTTTGATTTTTGATTTTTAAATTTTTTTTAAAACCAATGGGTTAGTGTACTATTTGAGGCTAAAAGACTTTTTTTATTGTTTGAGGCTATTTTAGCCCCAAACTTGGTTCCCAAACACCCCCTATATGTCTCCGTCTAGTAAAGTTGACTATTTGAAAATGTTATAATCGCCACTTTTTATAATATATATAAAAACATATATAACAAACTCAACATCAGAACCTTAATTATCATCTTTCTCAATAAACATGATCAAGCAACTTGTTACAAAATCATTTTCCATCTTATTACGCAGTTTAGTTTTGGAAAAAAATGTATAATTGAAAATGTATGTTTTTATGAGTATAGTGATAATCCATTTCAATAAGCAGTATTAAATCTGTTTCAATATTTATATTTCTAGAGAATCAACAAATAAGAATGAATGCAAAAATAATATACGTAAGCAAATTATTGTGTGATTTATAAAAGAAGAAAAAAAAAACATAAATGATATATGAACAAAAACACAAGAATAATAACAAATAGAAACAAATAAAATAATATAATTATTTTAAAACAATATAGAAATATAACAAATAAATATACAAATAACAAATAGAATAGATCAATATTTGATAAAACTCAATTTAGAAACTATTTTTAAAATTTTGTAATGCAAATAATTTGAAGGATGCAAACTATTAAAATTTTGAAAGTGCAAAATATTCCAATTTAAAATGATCTTACTACTTACTAATATAATATATATAATTTTTAAAAAATTTCAAGGTATGACCGCTCCTACCCGCACCCTAAATCCATCCTCCCTAGGTGTGCCGCATAAAATGAAAAATAATTAAAAAAATCATTTAAACATTATTGGAGTATAAAAGGCCTGTATTTTCATATTCACAGAGACCCATTACTAAACAACAGAGGTAAAATAGAAATTAAAATAAATAAATAAAAAAAGAGAGGAAAGATTTGTTGTCCACATTCTCTTTAAATTGTCTTATTTTTGTAATATAAAAAGGTCTCAAGAGCCCTAAATTGCTGAAACCAATGGAATGTAGAATATTTTGTACAAAATTGGAATGTCTCTTGTCCTCTGTGCTTGACCGCAAAAGGGACAAAATAAAAGCCTATGAACTTGTAAAGTAAAACTCTTCTTTCTCAAAAGTAATGTAAAACAATAAGACTAGCCCTCTTTGAGTTTGTTGGAATTAAAACATGTATTGTTAAGCCTAGGTCAAAGGTTCAAGGGTTGGTACAAAGAAGAGAAGACCCAAAAAAATGTAAAACAATAAGTCAGAGACAGAAATCTTTGTATTTTTCACAGCCCTTCCTCCAAGAATTTTTCTGCAAAGTTGAATATAAATGTCAACTACAATACCATTCAAATGTCTCATAATTTTGGTCCTCAAAGGACAACCTAGATTTCCTCTATCTCTATCTATATATACTCCCAATATTTCAACTTCAAACAAAGTGCCTAGTTACAAACAAAAAAAATAAATATCCATACATTCTTTCATTTCAAGCTCTCCACCAACATGTCTCCTCTTAACACCAATGATTTGCAACAGATTTTTGACAAGCTAGACCAAAATGGTGATGGCTTTGTAAGCCTCGATGAGATCAAATTGCTTCTAGAGAGAATCGGAGTTCAGACTAGCCTAGACGAACTTGAGTTATTAGTGGGCAAAACAAGCCTCGACCTTCTTGACTTTATATTCTTCTATGACACTTTCATTAAGCGTGATCAAAACGAAATAGGCAAGGAAGATGTTAATGACTTGGAATGTGATCTTTCCAAGGCTTTCAAGGTGTACGATTTGAATGGTGATGGTTTCATTTCATTCGAGGAGCTCCAGAATGTGTTGTCACGATTAGGATTGTGGAACGAGCATTGTGGCAGGGATTGCAAAAGCATGATTAACATGTACGATATGAATTCCGATGGAGTGCTCGATTTTGAAGAGTTCAAGAACATGATGCTGTCCACCAATTCTTAAAGGCACTTCTTCTATTTATTTCTTTATATTTATTTCAGAAATTTCACTTTAGTATTAATTATTTGTTGTGATTGTGATGGGTATTCGTCGTCCAGACTTTTTCATCGGGTTGAATTAGCTAGAATGTAGACTTGGTCTTTGATAATGTTATTGTTATTGCACCTTTAAAATTTAGTATTGAATTGTTGTGTACTGCAAATTGAATGTAAAAATTGTTTATATATGCAAGTCAATTATGTCAATAGTTGTTTGGCTTTGGCTTCTTCAAGAGTGTCTGCGTGTTCATAGTTTCTTGATTTTGTCTTTTTATTATAACTGTCTCAAGACAAAGAATGAGCGCCCAGTTGGATCCTCAGTGATGTATTCATTATCTGATAAGATTTAAGATGTGACTTTTCTAAGTTTATCTAATCATTATGATTTTATTGTATTTATTTTTAAAACAATGAGCGATAAAAAATGATTTATAAATTTGATTGTTTATTTTTCATAAATAAAATTGCATACTTATAACTATCAAATTTTTTAATTTTTTTTTATGAATAATATATATATATATATATATATGTATATGAGCTTACAAAATAAATAAATTAAATTATTAAAGTAGAACTCCATGACTCTTGACAATATTTGGAACGGGAGGACCAATTTCTTTCAATAGTATTATGGATAAACAGAAAAAACTCAAATATAAAAAATAAAAAAGAAAAAAGAAAAAAAAATTCTTCAAATTTAACACTCACATCATTGACACGTAAAAAAGGAATCTGAACTATACATACATCATTTTTCTTAGTATTTTTGTATCTTGAGTTTTTAGTCCCTAACTTGTTTGTTTTTTAATAAGAAGACACAAGATTATCCGATAATGTTCTAAATTAATGACTTTGGGGACACAATATTTGAAACAAATCTTCTAAATTAATCACTTGGTGACACAGTATCTAAAGGAAATCTTTTAAATTAAGACAATGGCTCCTCTCCAGTCCAAAATCGGATTGGAACGTGCTGTTAGATCTTTGTGGATCTTCCACGGAGCCTACACTCATGATCCAAACCATTCAATGTATATGGCTTATCGAGTACATTGCTGTAAAATATTACATTGATCGAATATTGATAGTCACTAGATCAGATTAAATTTGTGTCAACGGTAAATATAATTTGAAAAATAAATTATTGACACAAATATGATGTGATCAAATGACTGTTAATATTCTATTAATATGATTTTTTACAAAAATAAAGTACTCAACAAATGCTACACATTTAATGATTTTGATAGATCCAAAATAAGTCAGACTGGTCTGTCCAGTTAAAATATCTAACTGGAGACATTTCTGACCTTTAAATTAATATCAATCGCTTATCACCGTACCATTAAAACAACATGTCAACATGTCACTAATATGGAAACTCAAAAAAGTTGTGATGTAAATGAAAATAAATATGGTAAAAGTTAAAAAAAAAGAGATTATTATCAATATTGCAAGTTTGATGCTCGCTCTATTTGATGCAATGAAAGTATGATTTTAAGAATTATTATTTTTACAGAAGAAAAAGTATTCTGCATAAAATGTTTTCTTTTATTTGATTATAAACTTGCAAATTAGACTTTGAGAAGAATATTTTTATTTATCTTAATTCAATATATTGTACAATTACTTATTTATAGAGATGGATCACCAGTAAGTAGTAAGTCCTATAATTGAGTTATTCTTATAATCAAAGCTACAATCAAGCTATTTCTTAATTTACAAATAGGAAACAATTAAGCTATTTCCTAATCTACAAATAAGAAACAATCACAAGAGATAATTTCTAAAATCTCTACTCTCCTCCTCAAGTTGGTGCATAGATGTCACACAAGCCCAACTTGCCCAAAAACTTTGAGAACGCTTGACTTGACACTGCTCTAGTAAGGATATCGGCCAACTGATCTTTTGAGCGAATCTTAGCAACTCCACAATTTTCTCATCCAATTTCTCCTTAATGAAGAATCTGTCTACTTCCATATGCTTTGTACGATCATGTAGAACCGGATTATGAGCAATATCACATGTCACTTTATTGTCACAGTAAAGTTGAACTGGTTGCGTAGGCGAATAGCTCAAATCCCCCAAGAGAACTTTTAGCCATAATGATTCACATATTCCAAGTTCCATATCTCTAAATTTAGCCTTCGTGCCTGAACGTGCAATAACATTTTGTTTTTTACTTCTCCATGTAACGAAATTACCACCTACAAAGGTGAAATATTCTGAAGTAGATCGTCTGTCATCTACTGTTCCAGCCCGGTCAGCATCAGTATATGCATCCACACTTTGACAATCTATATTTTTTGTACATAAAATTCCTTTTCCAGGAGTAGACTTCAGATATCTCAAAATGCGTATAACTACATTCATATGTTGCTCTCTAGGATTATGCATAAACTGGCTGACAATACTCAAAGCATAGGCAAGGTCTGGCCTTGTGTGGGCTAAGTACATCAATCTTCTGACGAGTCTTTGATATCTCCCTTCATCAACAGGCACCTGATTAGTCTCAATACATATCTTCAATCATTTTTCTACTGGTGTATCAGCTGGTTGACATGCTGACATACCAGTTTCCTGCAACAAATCTAAGGCATATTTTCTTTGAGGCAAAAAAAAAATAAAATTCCTTTATCAGATTGAGACACTTCGATCCCAAGAAAATATTTCAAGTGACCGAGATCTTTCATTTCGAATTCTTTGGACAAATAACTCTGTAGAGCCTTTCTTTTTTTAGGATCATTTCCAATGGCCACCATGTCATCAACATACACAATAAGGGAAGTGATCTTACCATGCTGTTTTTTCAAGAATAAAGTGTGGTCTGAATTATTTTGATGGTAGCCAAAGGCTCTTGTAGACTTTGTGAACCTTCCAAACCATGCTCTAGGAGATTGTGTCAACCCATATAAAGCTTTCTTTAATCTGCACACCTTCTGACAATGCACTTTTGGTATCATGCATCCTGGTGGCAAGTCCATGTAGACTTCTTCGGACAACTCGCCATGTAAAAATGCATTCTTCACATCAAATTGTTGTATTGGCCAATCCAGGTTCATAGCTAGAGACAACAAGACACGAACTGTGTTGATTTTAGCTATAGGTGCAAATGTATCTGTATAATCAATCCCATAAGTTTGGGTGTACCCTTTTACCACAAGTCTTGCTTTAAAGCGTTCAATCGTACCGTTTGATTTGTGCTTCACAGTATACATCCATCGACATCCAACAGTTTTCTTTCCCGGTGGACGATCAACAAGTTTCCAAGTTTCATTTTTCTACAAGGATTTCATCTCCTTATTCATAGCAATTTTCCACCTTAGGTCGGCTAAGGCTTCCTGCACATTGTTAGGAATAGATACAACAGATAATTGATTTACAAATGACTTATTTGATTTTGACAAACGATGGTTAGACACATAATGACTCATAGGGTATTTAACTTTACTAGAAATTTCGGGTTCATATGTGGTTTTAGGGATACCTCTGGTTTGACATGGTGGTGGCTATTTTATGGTTGGTTCAGAAACATCCTCAGCAAATGATTAGTTTGGTGTATCAGAGGCCTGTGGTGTGAGGGATTCAGATAGAGATGGAGCTGCAACTTCATTTTCTAGGTGTTCATCATTGTCTGGGTGTTCATCACCACTTTGGTCCAAAGGTATACTACGCAAATCTAATTCACCCGCATTGTTTTCAGCCGATTCAGAGAGTTCCTCATTATTCACATCTTGATTACCAGGTTGAGAGAGTTCCTCTTTGGTAGAAATCAAAAAATTATAGTCATAGTCTAGAGCTTGAACTTCTTCCTAGTACTTCCATTGAAGTTCAAGCTCAGAGGAAAAATACATAAAGTCTTCATGAAAAACGACATCCAACGTAACAAATATGCATTTGTGGAAGGGTGATAGTAGCGGTACCCCTTTTGAGAAGCAGCGTATCCTAGAAAAACACAGTGCAATGCTCAATGAGTCAACTTGGTGTGCTGATGCTTATGAAGGTGTACAAATGCTACACAACCAAACACATGGGGAGGTAAGTTGAGGGTGACGGGAGAAACAATTGCTTCAGCGAGAGCCTGAGATGGTGTCCAAAAATCAATGGTGCTGGAAGGAACTTGATTGATCAAATGAGCTGCAGAGGTAAGTGCGTGTCCGCAGTAAGAAACTGGCATATGAGCTTCTATCAACGAAGCATGAACAACCTCTAACAAGTGTCGATTTTTTCGCTCCACGATCCCATTCTGCTGGGGTATATCAGAACAAGTAGTTTGATGAATAGTTTCATGGGTTTCCAATTACTGCTTCAATTCAAGACTCGAATATTCACCTCCATTATCACTGTGGAAAACCTGAATCTGTGCATTGTACTGACTGTGAACAATTTTATGAAAATTTTGAAATAACAAGTTTACTTCACTTTTGGACTTCATCAAACATACCCAAGTCATCCTGGTACAAACATCAATAAAAGTAACAAACCAACGTGATCCATCCAAGTTAGTAACTTTAAATGGACCCTAAACATCAGAATGCATAATCATAAAAGGAACTGGGCTTTTATTCAAAATTAATGGAAACGAAGCACGATGGTTCTTTGCAAGTTCACAAACATCACATTTGAAACTGGAAATATCAATTTTTGCAAATAAATTAGGAAACAATTTCTTCAGGTAACCAAATGAAGCATGCCTCAGACGTCGATGCCATAACCATATCTCAGACTTCTTCTTTTCACCCGCGGAACCGCCTATCATTAAAGCATGACGCAACCGGTTCAAACTCTTTGACACCAAGTCTAAGTAATACAACTTCTCTCGCCTAACACCACAACCAATCGTCTGCCTTGTTTGGATGTCCTTAAACACACAAAAATCAGGCCAGAAAATGACAACACAAAATAAGGCAGTGGTTATTTGGGAAACTGACAAGAGATTATAAACTAAAGATGGAACAATCAAAACAAAATCTAAATTCAAAGTGTCAGTGAGGGACAAGGATCCTTCTCCAATAATCAGAATTGAGGTACCATCGGTAGTAAAAACAAAATTTTGTGTAGAAGGTTTAAGAGGAAAGACTTGTTTAGAATCAAATGTCATATGATCTGTAGCACCAGAATCAATTATCCATGCACTATTAAAAACAGGTGTCAAGATATTTAAAACCTTACCACCATTACCTGCCACTGCTATTAATGTCGAGAATGCTTTAACAATATAATTCTCTGTCTTTGTTTCAACAACCGCAGCAGTAAAGGTCTTCTTAGAATTCCTCTTCCGTGAATCACAGCTATGATCCCACCATTCTGGATACCCCACAAGTTCATAGCATCAATTTTTGGTAGGACCACTTTGATTGCAGTGAGTGCATTTGTAAGAAGATTTATCGACACCAGTAGCAATCTCAAGAGGGACGGGCTTCGGTCGGTCCTACTGGTGTTGAGGTGGCCAATTCTGATTAGAACAGTTTCGAGTCACCATGGCAGAAGCTTCAGAATTTCCAAGTTTAACATTCATCATTTCGCGTCGAACACATTCACAGCGGAACAATGCATAGCATTCATCTGATGCAGGAATTGGATCCTTCCTCGAAATTTCACCACAGATTTGTTCAAATTCACTCTCTAATGCAGCAAGAAAAATATGCATCCTTAGTCATTGAACTGATTTCTGATAAGATGCAACATCTTTTTCACTTTCCATGATCACCTGATCATGATGATCCAATTCACTAAAAATTTCAATTAACTCTCTATGATACACAGAGTGTTCTATCACTCTATTTGGCAGAGAAGGCCCTCACGTTCAAGGTAAATACTTGTAATTCATCCACTCCATCATAAAAATCTTGAGAAAGAGCTTTCTAAATATCACGAGTGTAACGCCCTCAAAATAATACATAATACCCAACATTTTAGACATGCATTGATACAAAAGAAATCAACCATTTCAATTCATCAGAGTAATTCTTACAACTGTATTACATGTTAACAACAAAAGCAAATGCCCTATGGGCTTACAACTTTCCAAGTTAACACTTGGTTACACAAAGGAAGAGTACTAACTCAATACATATTAAGCCCTTGGCTTGAATTTACATGTAATACATCAAAATAAACAAAAAGAGTCTTCAACTCTCATCATCATCCAAGCTATGTCCTTGGAGGTGGAATACTACCTATACCTGAAAATAATGTCCCATAAAGGGTGAGCCAACGCCCAGTAGAGATATGCTAAACACAGTATGAGCAATGACTAAGATATTAGCAATTGATAAATGTTCAGTTCTCATAAATCAATTCATAACCCATTTCCATTTCATGACCACTATGTTCGTGTTTCATTTCAATTTCCATTTCTTATCAATTTCACAATCTGCGTCAACGGCTTAGAACCTGGCCAACCACTTATATGAGACAGTGACTCATATTAAACATTTCCCATTTTACAATAGATAAACATACTAGTTGTATCAACATCTCAACAGATAAGCATACAAACTGTATCCACATTTCAACAGATATGCATATTAGCTATATCAACACTTCCAATGATAAGCATATGAGCTGTATCAACACTTCCAAAGATAAGCATATGAGCTATATCAACACATTATCTGACAAGCATATGAGCTGTATCAGTGGAGTCCATCCCCTATCTCCTCCCAAACAACATCCGGTTTAGAGGTCCATCCTGTAACAAGCCCGCGGGGGACCTCGCTACAGCTCGGACTCTCAATGTTTGTCATGGTTCTTAATCTGAACCAAAGAGTCCAAATCTGGCAAATTGTTTTGAGAAAACTGATTTTTGAAAAAAAGTAGTGCCAAACATGGACTGCTTTGCCAGATACAGAGTCGCCACCTAAATATTTTATTTCGGAAAATTTAGGAAACCCTGACTCGGTGCCAAAAGGCCACGTATCCGTCATCACCAAAGTTGCCTCGACTCGGGAACTTGGGTACGATTGGGGAAGGTCACTTCGTGAGCACCCCCGCTCGCCCGGTCATAGACCGGCCTCTACTAACCATGATATCTATTTTTGAAAACATTGTGAGTTCTTATTCCGGTTTATTAGCCTAGTTTACTATGTGATGCTCACAGCATACAAATATAGACCGGATCGCCTAAATTGGAACAAAACATTTCATGCTTGTTTGTTTTTTGAAAATGGTTTGCTACCCGCAGGTAGGCTTGAAACATTTGATAGTTTATTCCCATTTAAGTAACTCAACCTTCACCCACAGGCATTCAGACAGATATATCAGATAAACACATAGCCTCATGGTAAGCATGCTATCATGGCATTCACTCATACGCATGCAAAGATGCTAAAGCATAAAACTTACCGGGTACTCCAAGCCAAAATAGAAACTTATTAGAAATCATGCATGATCCTAATTATACAGAAATGCCTAATGCAACACATGCAAGATGCAACCATAGCAGGCTCGGCTATTCTAAAATGGTATATGAAATGCTACAACTATCATTTATTCAATTTTGAATTGAAAATACAATGCAGTTAGTATGATGCGCCGAGCCCGGTGCGTGCAATACAGATGAATGATGCAAACATGCTGTCATACTGTATGCTAATTGAAATATGCCCTAATCTAACCATCATAAGCAGGTAAATAAAAGGGAGAAAGACGTGGGGTTGGAAGACATACATCACACTCACCCACACTTATTACAGTTATGCCCTCATTCGGAGGGTCCGAATAAATATACAGTCCAAATATTACAGTCCTGAATAAAAGAATATTACAGATTTCTAATTAATTAATGAATTAACTAAGAAAACAGATAAAACTGGCGTGTAGGCCAGGGACTGTCTTGCTTCTGATGGACGATGCATGTCCGGGTTGTCTTGCGCGGAAATCCACCGGAATGCCCCAATTAGCCTCTGTTTACACCTGTTCTTGAAATGCGTGCTGAGCCCAGAAAAATGGCTGATTCTTCGTTTTGCTGCAACAGAGAGCAGGAAAGGGGCATAGCAATGTATCTGCACAGATATATGCATGTCTCGATCCTCGTGCCACCAATCACGCATACCGAGGCATGATGGCCGAGGAGTCGAAATGCACAACTCAATATAGGATGAATGCACATGAAACTACAGCTAAAACCTAACTCCATCATGGGTAATCCGGAGTGTCGGTGACTGGGGAATTGAGACACATTCCGTCACTCGGAGTACGAAATGTACCTCGTTTCCCGTGCCCGGGCTAACTCCTATTCCGGACATGATGCAATATGCATGATATGCATGAAATGCAACTAATATACAATCCTAACATACACAATGCTACGGAATGACATGCTTCAAAATGCGTGCACACGGGCACGCGAACCGAGAAAATGACGGAATGCTGAAAATGAGGTGCCTCGAAATGCGTACACACGGGCACGCAAACCGAGGCGATGACAGATACAATAAAAATGAGATGCCTCGAAATACGTGCACACGGGCACGCAAACCGAGGTGATGACAGATACAATGAAAATGAGATGCCTCGAAATACGTGCACACGGGCACGCAAACCGAGGCGATGACAGATACGATGAAAATGAGATGCCTCGAAATACATGCACACGGGCACGCAAACCGAGGCGATGACAGATACGATGAAAATGAGATGCCTCGAAATACGTGCACACGGGCACGCAAACCGAGGCGATGACAGATACAATGAAAATGAGATGGACATGACAAATGGGCTTATACCAACATGAGTGAGCCTCAGCCACACTCACATCGGATGCCGTCGGATAAAAAATGGAGTGCCTCGAAATGCGTGCACACGGGCACGCAAACCGAGGCAGTGGCAGAATATGATGAAAATGACATGGAAATGACAAATGGGCTTATACCAACATGAGTGAGCCTCAGCCACACTCACATCGGATGCCGTCGGATAAAAAATGGAGTGCCCCGAAATGCGTGCACACGGGCACGCAAACCGAGGCGATGCTAAAATGACATGGCAAGATGGCAAAAATGATATGCAAGCATGCTAATGAAATTTCAGCAACAACATATGGGGAAAACAGTCCCGAAATGAAGCGAAACGACATGAAATGCAAGAAAATGTCCCGAAATGCAACATTAGGCACCCGAAATGGCCTATAGCCATGCTAAACATGCACAACATGGACATGCAATGCAAAGACAGAAGCTAGACAGCCCCAAAATAAGCACTTTTCCAGTTATAAACATGGCCAAACAGCAAATATAGGTATGGCAAAAATAGCATACAAGAATAGGGGCCAAGGTAGGAGTAATGAAGCAAGTGGTATAAGCTAAACCCAAACTGAAAAATTTCCTTCTACAACACTGAAGATGGACCAAAAATATGAACATTTACAGTATATGGCAGCCTCAAAATCAGTATACAAATGTGCTAAACATATGATGCAAAATAAGGCTCAAAAGGTGCTAAAACATGAAGTATATAAAATAATCACCAAACAGGAAAAAGGTGTGAATGAAACATGAAGTATAGGCCAAAACAAGGCCACTTTCAGTTCGGACCAAGGTCCAAAAACAGAAGCCAAGAGGGCTATCAACTTATGCAAAAATGGGGCCAAATAAGGGATTGAACTACAAGTGACACATGGAGACACCAAACAATGTTGAGCCCTTCTCCAATGTTGAAGAGGGGCTCAAAATAAGTCCTATATCAGTTTACAATATGCTCGAAAATAAATTGCTCATGGGTCAAAAATAGCATGCAAAACTATGACATACAAGATGGTCAATGAAGCAAGTGTATTATGGAGTGCTCAAACAGAGTTGAGCCCTTAATGAGAAGTGAAGATAAGCTCAAAATATGGCCCTTTTCAGTTAGGGCCGAAGCTTGAAACCAAAAATAAATGAGGCTTAGAAATAGATCAAGGAAAAGGGTCAAAAGGGTAAAAGTGTAACTTACCCTTGAAGATTCGAGATTTTGTTGCTTCTTGGGTTGGTTTGCAGCTTCTTTAGCCTTCAAGAATCCTCCCTTGCTGCTGGAAATGAGATGGTGGTGGTAGAGCTTGGTGGTGTAGAAGGAATGAAGGTTAAGAAGTTAGGGTTTTTTGGAGAATTGAGAAGGATGACAATGGAGTTTAGGGTTTGTGCTTGGAGAGGAATTTTTCTAACCCTCGAGAAGAAGACCCTCAGCTGGTTATAAGGTCAAGAAAGGGGTGTAAAAGGGGGGTGAATTGGAGAGCATAACTCTCTCCCAAAATATCCCCCGGATACAGAAAATATCTGGGGGATATTGCCCCACAGCTGGAAAGGGTACAGTGAGGAGAATACGGCCGGCCTCATACTTTTACAGGAGGTGGCCGGCCGGCCACACCCCCTAGCCGGCCGGCTAGGGGTCAAAAGGGTCAAGGAGCTTTTCTGGCCGGCCAGATATTGGGGAGGTAGCCCTATGTGTGTACAACACAACCATGTAATTGAGATTCCAAGAAAGTGGGCCCAAGAGGTTCAACAATGGCTCGGAAAGAGGGGGTCAAAAGGGTCAAGTTGACTTACTGGCCGGCCATGAACTTTTAGGGGCCTCCCAGATGTGTAGATCACAGATATGTGGTTGAAAGTTCGAGAAAAAAGGTCCAAGGGGTTCAACATTGGCCTGGAAGAAAGGGGTCAAAAGGGTCAGGTGACCTTAATGGCCGGCCACCAACTTTTATGGGCCTCCCAGATGTGTAGATCACAGATATGTGGTTGAAAGTTGGCAACACTAGCTCTAAGGTATTCAACATTAGCCCGGAAGTTGGAAAAACGGGCGCCGGGAGGCTCCGGAGGAGAGATAACTGGTTGCTGCAACAATTGCTGGCCTCCCGCCCTTTAGTGACCTCCCTCGGGATAAAACAGAGGTACCTGCAAAAAATGAACGAAAACCGTTGCAAAACGAACGTTCCGGGGCCAAAACACGCAGTTCGGGGTCCCGAAAATGGGCTGTTAAGCACCGAAAATGGTATTCGACCTCGAAGTGGGTTTCTCAGCCCCCAGTGTCCCTCAAAAGGGATGAAATAAGATGTATGCCAAAAATCAGAGCAATAGAAGATGGTTAAGCGGTCCCGAACCGAGGCACACAGCCTGATAGCTCCGAAAACCGGGAACCGGACTCCGAAATGGGCAAAATGGCCTACGGCCGCCAAATGTAGCCCACGGGCATTGAGAGATAGCCTACGGAACCTCTCCCTTCCCTCAGGAAAAGAAACAGAGAAAACCGAGTCTGGTTCGCAAACCGAGGTAAGGCACGGAAGAGGGTTCGGAAGTCCGGAGGCAGGGCTCACGGCCGCGACTCTGAAACTTCTGAACGAGCACATTATGCAACATCACCAAGCGCTCAATCGGTGACGTCTGAGTCTTAAGGTCGGTCAAAAATGGGGTGTCTACAGTTGCCCCTCTTTGACAGAACTCGGAAGTCACAAGTGACGGGAGTGAATGTCAAAGCCCCGAGACGACCTATTTTTGACAAGGCCGAAGACTCAGACAAACACACAAGATAGACAGAGATGTGCCTGCAGGCATGCCCGCAGGCAGGGGGCAAAATGCAAATGATATGCAAGAAGCCAAAGGTAACCCAATGATTATGCAAATGCAGCAAGCTGTAATGAAGCAAATATTCGCAAATAGATGCAACAGTTTTAAGCAAGAATGTAAAGCAACAACTACATTTCATGCAGTTAAGAATGCGGAGGATTATTCAATCTCCGCCATGTCTCACACGGAAAAGATACGATACCTGCGCGATTTGTCTGGTCGCACCAGCCTCAATTGAACCGTACATACAATATCGTGCATGTTAATACAGGTATGTTCATGAAAATGCAAGATAATGTGACATGAGCATGAATCAGGGCGCCCGTTTGTTATGAAACAACGAGTACGGAAATGCGCGTTTCGGCGAAGGCAACTTAATCACGACCTCCGATCTGCTTCTTTGAAATGTTACGACTCAATTAAAAAGGATACACTTTGATTTCGATGAATGATGATGAGACATATGTCAGAATTGGAAACCGAAGCCCTGACGGAGCAATTTTGCGATCGGAAGTGTACTTTTCTTGAACTTTTTCAGGTCCCGGGAACTCCGATCTTCCTCAAAATTTGCAGAGAGCTAGGTGAGCATGTGGAGAGCATGGCCGGCCACTTATCTTCCCAAGGGGGGGTGTCCAACCGGTTTCCATTAAAGTAGATGGCTGGCCGGCCATTTCTGCAAAAAGCAGATGGCTGGCCAGCTAGAATTAGAGGCCGGCCGGCCATGCCCTTTTCCCAGGGGCATTTTGGTCTTTTCCCCTTCTTTTTGCATGCCTTTTCACCCAAGGCTTGAGGCCTATAAATGGCAGCCGAACCTCTCTTCATTTCTTGCCTCTTTCAACACTTTTCTTTCCAGTTTTGAGTTTTACGCGCGTTTTCCAACGCCTCGCGCAAATTGTTTTCGTAAAAACACTTAGTTTTAACCACTTTGGAGGGATTAAATTCCGGCTTGGGAGCTTCTTTTTGCATTTTCACCACTTGAGGTAAGTTCATCTTAATATTTAGAATATTTTCTCGGGAGTTGACTTTTGTTGACTTTTTATTTCTCGAGAGTTGACTTTTGTTGACTTTTTCCAATTTTTGCTCATTTTGCTTATTTTTGCTCCCCTTTTGCAGATTCTTGAAAATGGCGGGCAATTCTGCTCATGGCGGAGGTTTCCCAGGTGCCGGAGATGACTTCGATCCCATGACTCTACCTCCGAGGACCCGACCTTTCATGCCCGAGAGGTACCGTCCGGCAGCGCACGTCCTCCCTCGTGCCGTTTTCCGTCATTTTACCAGTTTTGACGAGAGAGCACCCACGGATCTGTTTCTCAGAGAGCCGGAGCAACATCTCTCTCACGAGGCCCGAGAGGTATTTACCTCATCTTCTGTATTTTACATTTCGCACCCTCGCCATGCTTAAACATTTAGCTTGTGACATAGTACTTTCCTTACATCTTTGAACATGTAGTTTCAACATTCAAATTTCTGAACACTCGGTTCATTAATTAATTGCGAACACATAGCCCACATTAGAACACACGGTTCAAACACTGATTTGTCGAATACACAGCCCGAATTCGAAAGTGAACATACAGCCCACACTTTACATTTTCTGAACACACAGCCCAGATAGATAGTGAACACGCAGCCCACAAGTTAACTGAAAGTTGAACACGCAGCCCAAATTCGAAAGTGAACACACAGCCCACATTTTAAATTTTCTGAACACGCAGCCCAAATTCGAATTTTCTGAACACGCAGCCCAGATAGATAGTGAACACGCAGCCCACAAGTTAACTGAAAGTTGAACACGCAGCCCAAATTTCAAATTTTTCTGAACACGCAGCCCAGGTAGATAGTGAACACGCAGCCCACAAATAACTGAAAATTGAACACGCAGCCCAAATTTCAAAATTCTCTGAACACGCAGCCCAGTTAGATGGTGAACACGCAGCCCACAATTAAACTGAAAGTTTGAACACGCAGCCCAAATTTCAAATTTTCTGAACACGCAGCCCAGGTAGATGGTGAACACGCAGCCCACAAATAACTGAAAATTGAACACGCAGCCCAAATTTCAAAATTCTCTGAACACGCGGCCCAGGTAGATGGTGAACACGCAGCCCACAAATTAACTGAAAGTTGAACACGCAGCCCAAATTTCAAAATTCTCTGAACACGCAGCCCAGATAGATAGTGAACACGCAGCCCACAATTAAACTGAAAGTTTGAACACGCAGCCCAAATTTCAAAATTCTCTGAACACGCAGCCCAGGTAGATGGTGAACACGCAGCCCACAAATAACTGAAAATTGAACACGCAGCCCAAATTTCAAAATTCTCTGAACACGCAGCCCAGGTAGATGGTGAACACGCAGCCCACAAATTAACTGAAAGTTGAACACGCAGCCCAAATTTCAAAATTTTCTGAACACGCAGCCCAAGTAGATGGTGAACACGCAGCCCACAAATTAACTGAAAGTTGAACACGCAGCCCAAATTTCAAAATTTTCTGAACACGCAGCCCAGATAGATAGTGAACACGCAGCCCACAAATTAAATGAAAGTTGAACACGCAGCCCAAATTTCAAAATTTTCTGAACACGCAGCCCAGATAGATAGTGAACACGCAGCCCACAATTAAACTGAAAGTTGAACACGCAGCCCAAATTTCAAATTTTCTGAACACGCAGCCCAGATAGATAGAATTTGCATGTAGCTTATTTTACTTCATCGGCAAACAGCCCATCTCATCTTATTGGCACACAGCCCATTTCATTATCATTGGTATACAGCCCATTTATTTCATCATTGACACATATATTCATTCTGAATGCAGGGTGGTTCCCGCAGTGTGCGAGGATATGGTTCCACCATGCCGCGGGATTGGTATGCTGAGCTCCCGGAGGGCGTCAGAGACTTAGTAGACTTGGCGGGGTTTGGCCCTTTCTGTGTCGGGTTGTCACGCTGTCCTGCCAGGAGGACCTTGATGGCAGCTCTGGTAGAGAGATGGTGGGACACCACCAATTCCTTTCATTTCTCTGCTACCGGGGACATGACCATGACCCCTTTTGACTTTGCTGTATTGACCGGCCTTGATGTCGGAGGTTGGCCCATCCCCTATGATGAGGATATGGGCGAGTGGGAGGCCGCCTGGATGTATTTGTTGGGGGCTCGCCCACCTGTTGATAGGGTTTCAGGGAGAGTCAGATACACTTGGTTCTCTTCCCATTTTCGGCGGGCAGAGATGGTGCCCGAGACTCCCGAGGAGACAGAGCAGTATGCTCGTGGCTTCCTGATGTTCCTCTTCGGGACTACCCTGTTCGCCGACAGAGGGAACACCATTGGGCTATACCTGTTGAGCGCTCTGGTTGACCTATCACAGGTCAGTAGATATGATTGGGGTGGCGCTGGCCTGGCTACCCTCTACTTTTACATGAGCGCGACCTCCCGCGGACGGGGCGATTTGCTTGGTGGCTACTAGAGAGCTTGGGAGGTATTTTCTGTCCCCTCGATTTACATTTCTGCTCTTCATTACTTGTACATTGCACACACAGCGCACTTTTACAGTCTGCATTTTGATCTCAGCATTTCGTACTTATATTCTGTACTGCTTTTCTCAGCTATGGGCTTATGTATACTTCCCATCGTTAGCCCCAGAGCTGGAGGTGGTGGGGATTCCCGTGACCCCATATTCATTGATATTTGAGGGCCCGCACCGGGCGAGGCCTCGAGAGACCCTGGTCCGCCTGCGACAGTACTTCGACACTGTGCGACACTCAGAGGTACTTCAGAACTTTCAGTTCTTTTCATTTTCATCTTTGACTTGCTTTGTATATTCTTGATTTCTGATTGGTTTATGCATTTATCATCCGCAGATTACTTGGCAGCCTTGGGCACCCTTGGGTGATGATCTCCTACTTCAGTATACCGGAGCGTCAGGCATCTCCCGGTATAGGGTCCTGCTCGAAGGGCCAGTTGGCAGAGTCTGGTTCCTGGGGGAGCGCTTTCTGCGCCAGGTACGGGGATATCTTTCTCAGGATGTTCCCGCGGTACCTCCAGCTAGTATGCGAACTGCTGACAGGCTCTCTTACTCAGAGGTAGTCGGCGCCATGCTGGGCAGCGATGCTTTGCTATATGTTGCGGAGGGGGACTACGCCACCTATCGTCACATATATTTGATGCCTCCATTGACAGAAGCTCGTATTCCGATGATGAGACCTGCCGGTATGTCATCCTCGGACCAGGCTCAGGCTCGAGCTACAGACATCCCTTCTTCTAGCAGGGCTGGCACATCTAGAGGTGGGAGTAGACCGTTTCCTCCGACCCCGTCGATTTATCCTCATCTGGGATGGCCAGATATGCCTACTGAGTTGATGGCATGGCAGTATGGGGCCAGCTCTCCGACCCCGATCCCACTAGAGCCTCCGATGCCCAGTGATCGATATGCCATTGACCCGGACTCACCGCCGGTATGCTCCACTTTTCATTCATCATTCAGATGTTTAGACACTCTTCTGTTTACTGATGATTATGAGCTCATTTTTGCAGCCATCGCGAGGGTACATAGAGGAGGTGGTTGGGCTGGTGGCCACACTCGAGGGCATGGTCCTGCGCAGGGAGGCACAGTTGTCCGTCGCAGGCATTCAGGTACCCTTCAGTTTTCTGGCATTTATCATACTTCTGATGACATGCTGATTTCCACTGCATCGATTGACTACTTGTGTAGAACACATCTGCCACACACCTCACTTGTGCACTGTATTTACATGCACCCACTTCATGTAGCTTTTGCTTGTATCTGCGTCTGATGTACATATTTGGACTGATGTATTTGAATTGAACTCTTTGTTTTCAGATGCCTTCCTGGTCCGGTCAACCACAGGCCAGGCCACCTGGGCCTCATTGGGGAGCCGGGCCATCTGAGCCTTTTCAGGGGGCGGGGTCATCTCGGCCTTCCCGAGGAGTCGGGCCATCTAGGCCTTATCGAGGAGCTCGAGGAGGGCCTGTCCGCAGACGCAGGGCTCATGTTGTGGAGGTGGAGCCTGATGAGGAGGAGGAGGAGGAGGAGGAGGCTACCGACCGTCAGTTCGAGACATCTGTTGAGGAGGGAGGCTCCGGTTTTGGCTCGGGGAACAGAGGCGAGGCTGAGGAGGATCCTAAGGATGACAGCTCCGACTCTGATGGTGGTGTGGAGATTGTCCCACAAAAGAGGACCAGGCGTGCTTCTCGTTCCCGTTCCCGAGGATTTTGATGCTGCTATTTCCTGCTTTATTTTTCTTTTTGCTAGTAGTTTGTAGCACTTTGCACATTGTTAGGCAGTTTTATTTTTTGTAAAACTTGTACCTTTGTTTATTGTAAAGCGTGATGAAATGAAATAGCTTTTGAAAAGATGTTTGTATTTTAAACTTCTAGCATCATATCGCATCAATTTACTTTGCACAAAAATGAAATCGAATGGTAATGCGCATTGTGTACTCACCAAGTCAGGTAGTGAACCGACGCAACAGACTAAACAACCCAACTTACTAAGATATAACAGGACCTTAGAAAGTTTACAACTCGATAAGCAAAATGCAACAACACCAATGAACCAG
Source organism: Camellia sinensis (assembly GCF_055761805.1). Taxonomy (NCBI): domain Eukaryota; kingdom Viridiplantae; phylum Streptophyta; class Magnoliopsida; order Ericales; family Theaceae; genus Camellia; species Camellia sinensis. The sequence goes on from NC_138963.1 coordinate 152,233,143, forward strand.
ACTTTAAACAAAGATTGCATAAACAGAGCGTAATGACTCAAAAACACGAAACACGTCCGCTCGACAAACAACTCGATAAGCAAAAACAACAACTCGAAAATCAAAACACCTTAACAAAAACAAAGTGTACTTTTGACGATCGGAACGCATCCGAAACGGAGGGAGATGAAGGCCTTTGAGTCTCCTGTTGCCCGGAAATGCTTGGAATTCTCTCTCGAAGGATAAGACAGGGTCAAGGAGATATACTGCAGCATTGCCAGTCATCCTTGGGAGCTGGCCGGCCATTTTTGCAAAAAGTGAATGGCTGGCCAGCCATTTCTGCAGAAAGTAAATAGCTGGCCAGCCAGAAAAAGTAGCTGGCCGGCCATTCAGTCCTGTAGCCACCAGATTTTTGACACGTGTTCCCGTGAATAGTGTTTTTCCTTCTATAAAAGCCTCAACTTCGGGAACATTCATTTCATCTTAGTTTTAGACAAAGATGGAGGCGTTTCTTGCAGAAAATATCACATCTTGGATTTCTTCTTTAGATGGCTCGGAAAAGTTGAATTTCCGGAGTTTCGGCTTGAATGCACTATTCACGCTGAGCCGTACTCCGCTACAGCTTCCTTTTCTCCATGCCGCGGCAAGATTCTGGAATCCAGTGACGCATGTTTTTAGTTTTGGCGGCCAAGAGATGTGTCCCACTTTCGAAGATTTTCAGGTTTTAATGGAGTCCGAGTGCTCTGAAGTGATCTTGCCTCAGCTCCGTTTTGGTCACGCCCAGGCTTTAGGGCGGATGTGTGGGCTCACGGCGCATGACGCTCGATCTCTGATTTGTAGTGGGGGGCTAGACATCCTCGGCTTGATTCACCGTTTTTCCGACACCGGTGACCGCAGCAACCATTATTGGCAGGGCTTCCGGCAACACGCCCTCTGCTTATGTTTGTTGTCTCACTTTCTGCTTTCCTCGGGCTTCGGCGGGGCTAGCATTCGCCTGATTGAAGTCGCCCAAGGTTTGAGAGAAGGAAAGAGCTGTATTGCCATGACCTTGGCCGAGACACTGATGGGCTTAGATTCTGTCTATCGCCGGGAGGCGACTAGGTTCGCTGGGAGTCCACTACTACTGCAGGTAATGTTTCCCACCCAACCTCACATATATTTGCTCACATCACTCGGCCCTCAGGCTCGGTTTTTCTCACAAAACCCTTGTCTCACTTTTCTCTCATCGTACATCTCTCTATTCTTTAATCTCTCATCATTTTTTTATCCCTTCCCCAGGTATGGTTAATGGATAAGTTGCAGGTTGTGGACTCTTGCTCAGCTTATTCAGCTCGAGGCTATTTCTTTCGGCAGCGCCTTGTCAATGCTCTTGACGAAAGGTGGTGGTTCGATTGGATGTGCAATTTGTCCGCAGACGGCATTGCTTGGCGTTGTCCTTGGCTCAACCTCCCAGCAATGAGCTATAGTATGTCTCGGCAGATTGGGATCCAATTGGTTGGTCTAACCCACTGCGTATTCTATTTTCCGTTCCGGTTCCTGCGTCAGTTTGGCCATGATCAGACCTGCCCATCGGAGGGGATTGAGTACCCAGCCGCTTTCCCGGTCCAGGGTGCACAGCTTGCCCGCTATGCCACAGCATGGAGGACTAGAGAGCTTCTGGCCCCTGCTTCCACTTTCAGTTGCACTTTGTCTGATGAGTGCTTGGATTGGCTCAATGAGGAGGCACAAGTTGGGCCTAGCTTGGCATCAGACGCTCCGTCCAGCTCCGGGAGGGGACACAGAGATACTTGATTCAACTATGCCCCAAATTTATTGCTTATTTAGCATTTTCAAGTTTTCTTTATGAATGTACTAAAATAAGCAACCTCGATTTGTAATGCAAGAGCAGGAGGACTCTATTTTGAAATCAATGAAATTGAAAATTGTGGTACTGAAAATTTTTCGCTTTTGGTCCAAAAATGGTCTTAGTCGTAAAAAGATTGATTCGAACAAAGTCAACTTTTATTAAAACTTTTCGAAACTATTTTCGATGTGGATCAGAATTGGACATGCCGAAAATCTGTCACTGAGATGCACCACCCCAGATCCCTGCAACTGGAAAGTTGCCCCTAGTTTGAAGAACAATGCGGCACTCCAAAGCAACGGAAAGTTGCCCCTAGTCTGAACAGCACTGTACCGGAGATCACGGTAAATGCTGATGGATAAAGATGACTGAGATGATCGAAATGGACAAAGTTGATCGGGGAAAATTTTATGACTGAACTTCAAGACGAAGCTGCCTACGTATCCCAAAGATGGGAATCAAGTCTTACGTAGTTCAGGCTAAGGTTCACTCGAGTATTTTCACTCTCCTTTTGCGCTCTAACTTTTGCCAAGGCCGCCCTTTGCAGGTTTTCAACCTTGCGAGCTCAATTTTTATATTTTCTAATTTTTTTGTGCTCTGAATTTTGCCTAGGTCGCCCTTTCGGGTTTTCGGCCTAGCGAGCCTCTCAGGGATAGTATTTCTTCAACTTGTCCATATTGATCGGTTGTGAGAACTCCAAGCCATCTAGATCCATCAGAACCACAGCTCCACCTGACCAAATAGCTTTGATGATGTAAGGACCAGTCCAATTAGGTTTGAACTTGCCCCTTGGGTCGTGGATGGGAGCTCGGTTGTCTTTGAGCACCAAATCTCCTTCTTTCAGATTCCTGGACTTAACCTTCTTGTTGAAAGCCCGGGCAATTCTGCGTTGATAACCTTGGATGTGGTATAGTGCTTTCAGTCTTCTTTCATCAAAGAGCATGAGTTCTTCGAATCTGCTTTGCTGCCAGTCTGCCTCGGCTATCTGGCATTCAGCCAATATTCGTAATGATGGGACCTCAATCTCAATGGGTAGAACAGCCTCCATTCCATAGACCAATGAATATGGAGTTGCTCCGGTAGAAGTTCTGATTGAAGTCCTGTAGCCCCACAAAGCAAATGGCAGTTTGTCTGGCCAATCTCGATAGGTTTCCACCATCTTCTGTAGTATATGCTTGATATTCTTGTTGGCGGCCTCAACCGCTCCGTTGGTCTGTGGCCTGTATGTAGATGACTTATGAAAAGCCACATTGTATTTCTCCAACAAGTCTATCACTTCTTTCTTGAAGTGGGAACCATTGTCTGAAATTATTTCGTTTGGCACCCCGTAGCGACAGATGTTGTTCCTGATGAACTTTGCGACATGCGACGCCTTCAACACTGCGTATGATTGGGCCTCGACCCACTTTGTAAAATAATCTATCGCTACTAGGATAAACTCATGCCCGTTTGACCCCTTTGGGGTAATAGCTCCGATCACATCAATTCCCCAGACTGAAAAAGGCCATGGTGAAGTCATGTTGTACAGTTTTGACGGCGGGATGTTCATGCGGTTTGCATGAATTTGACACTTGTGGCATCGCCGAACAAAACCAATGCAATCCTCCTCCATGGTTGACCAGTAGTAGCCTTGTCTGAGGATCTTTCTGGTCAGCATTACTCTATTCATGTGTGCACCGCACTCCCCCCCATGGATGGCTTCCATCAGGCGTTTTGACTCTTCGGCTTCTACACAGAGCTTATGCATTCCCAGATGACCCCTTTTGTACAAATTTCCCCCGCAGATAACGAATTGAGCAACCATTCTTCTGATAGCCCTCTTATCTTTGGCATTTGTCCCTAGTGGATATGTCTCCTTTTCCAAGAAGTTCCAGATGTCGTAGTACCAGGGGTTGCCGTCTTGAACCTCATCTATGGCGGAAATCGACTCGTATGCTGGCGCAAACTTCTGATCAATAATGACTGGACGCATCCGGACTCCGGACGGGATGTCTATCATAGAAGATAGAGTTGCTAGTGAATCTGCAAACCTGTTGTTCTCTCTTACGAGGTGGGTGAAATTTAGCTTCTCAAACCGAGGAATTAACAAATCCAAGGCTTGGTGGTAGATTATCATCCTTTCCTCCTTGACCTTCCAATCTCCTTTTGCTTGAGACACAACAAGGTTCGAGTCCCCAATGACGTCCACTCGTCTTGCCCCTAGTTCCAGGGCTGCTTCCAGGCCAGCAATACATGCCTCATACTCTGCTTCATTATTGGAAACTTTGAACCGGAGCTTGAATGCTAAAGGGATACGGGAATCATCAGGCGCTATCAGCAACACCCCTATCCCATACCCATACTGGTTTGACGCTCCGTCAAAGTACATTGTCCAAGTTTCATCTTCGACGTGCAGAATGGCTTCATCTGGGAATAGATACTCAAACGCTTCATCCCCCTCAACCGGGTGGTCGGCAAGGAACTCCGCTACCGCTCTGCCTTTTACTGACTTGCGCGTTACATACTTCAAATCAAATTCGGAGAGCAACAGCAGCCAGCGAGCTAGCCTACCCGTAAGTGCTGGTTTCTCGAAAAGATATTTGATGGGATCCAAACGCGAAACCAACATTACTGAGTGGGCTAACAGGTAATGTCGCAGCTTCCTGGTTGCCCATACCAAGGCCAAACAAGCCTTCTCCAGCGGCGTGTAGCGGGTCTCGTAATCTAGCATCTTTTTGCTCAGATAGTAGATGGCTCTTTCCACTTTGTCTTCTGACTCCTGCGCGAGCATGCAGCCCATGGTAGTCTCAGTTACCGAAAGGTACAGTATCAACGGTCTCCCCGGCTATGGCGGTGACAACACGGGTGGGTTCTGTAGATACTCCTTGATCTGCTCAAAAGCTACTTGACATCGGTCGTCCCACTGGAATTTCTTTCCTTTCTTCAGGAGGCCAAAAAGTGGTTCACAAGTCAAGGTTAATTTAGAAATAAACCGTCTTATGAATTGCACTTTACCCAGAAAGCCTCGCACCTCCTTTTCAGTCCTTGGTGGTGGCATTTCTAAGATGGCCTTGATTTTGGAAGGGTCGACCTCAATGCCCCTTTGTGTGATCAGAAACCCTAGCATCTTCCCTGCTGTAACACCAAACGTGCATTTCTGGGGATTCAGTCGCAGCCGAAACTCTTTGATCCGTTGAAAGAATTTTTGTAAGGCGGTGTAGTGGCCCTCTCTGTCTTTGGACTTGACAATCATGTCGTCCACATACACCTCGACCTCCTTATGGATCATATCATGCAATATTGTAGTCGCTGCCCGTTGATACGTAGCTCCAGCATTTTTCAACCCGAATGGCATCACTCTATAACAATATGTCCCCCACGGGGTAGTGAACGCAGTCTTCTCCCGGTCTTCGGGTGCCATCACTATCTGGTTATAGCCTGAGAAACCATCCATAAACGAAAGCAAGGAATGTCCTGCCGTGAAGTCTACCAATTCATCGATGTGCGGCAAAGGGAAGTCGTCTTTCGGACTGGCCCTGTTCAAATCTCTGAAGTCTACACAGACCCGAATTCTGCCGTCCTTCTTCGGCACTGGAACTATGTTGGCCAACCAAGTTGGATATTCAGATACCAGCAGGAACCCTGCGTCAATTTGTTTGGTGACCTCTTCCTTAATCTTGAGGGCCCAGTCTGGGCGAATTCTTCTGAGTTTCTGTTTGACAGGGCGGGCCTCTGGATCAAGAGGGATCCGGTGCTGTACAATCTCAGGATCGATTCCAGGCATGTCTTCATAGGACCACGCGAAAACATCTTTGAAATCTTTTAATAAAGCGACTAAGCGCTCGCGCTCCTCTGAAGACAACGTGGACCCGATCTGGACCAGCCGCGGGTCCTTCTCAGTACCAACATTCACAGTAGTGATTTCATCCATTAAAGGTTTAACAAATCTTTCCTGCTCTTGATTGATTAATCGTTGCAAAACTGGAGGAATTTCTTCCTCGCTGTTTTCATCAAAATTTTGAAAATCCTGATTTAAGCAATAAATCAAAGGCACAGAAAAATACTCGGAAACCACATCCACATCATTCTCATTAAATACTTCCAAGCCGTCAGATTCCTCTGTTACAACAGACTCAAAAGAAAATGAAAAAGACGACCTAGACAGGACTGTGGTATCCGGGTTATCACTCCCAGGAATACCGGACTCAGACTCAGTCGAGCTGGAATCTGATTCCGACGCAGAAGATTCGGTAGAATCAGATTCCGGCTCACTACCTGACCCGGTGCTGCTAGATAAAAAGCCTTCTTCATATTGCCAGATGAGAGAAGGTGCGATAGATGCATCCAAGATCAGTGCTGGAAAGCCCGCAGCTATTTCATCTCCAATCACAGAAACCGAAGAGTTATCCCCCAAGCACTCTTGGCCGATCGGAGGATCTGATAGTAGACTCGCCAGTGCTACCCCCATTTCCAGCTCTGTACTCTCAGGATCCACTGCTTCACATTGCTCAATCTCAGTTGGTGGGTCTGTCTGCGCTTCGGCAACGTCATCCCCAGATAATTGTATGCCGAAAAAGATTTCAAAACCGGGCACGCGCTCCCCCTTCGCGTTTAGCCATGGTTCCGGGAAGCCGCAGAATGGAAAATCTTCCCCCTCCCGGACGAAACGTCCGTTTAGGGTACCCCAGATGGGCCTGTGCATTAAATCAAATGGCTTCCCGGCCTTCTTCGCTCTGGCTCTTCCGGCCATTTCTTTCCCTTTCCTTACCCAATCCTCCTTGGTGGGCAGATAACCCAGTCCAAAGGCGTGGGGGTTGTGCGGCACTTCGGCCAATACTGAAACGCCTTTCCGGCCGCTTCTCCCTAATCCCATCCCAGGGGTATGCTTTAGCTTGTTCATGAGGTATATGGATTGTGCACTAACATACATGCCCTCATTCGCAGCCATGACATTCTGCACCACTTGAGCCTCGGCCAAAGTGAACCCCGACAAAAACACATCCTCCGTGCCGTGCTCGATCTCCAAGACAGGTGTAGACACCTCTGGCGGCGGATGGATTGACGAATTTCCGAAGACTATCGCTACCCCTTTCCCGTGAGGGTATTTCAGCATTTGATGCAGGGTGGAAGAGACTGCTTTGACCTGGTGCAACCACGGTCGTCCCAAAAGTAGGTTAAAGGTTGCGGGAACGTCCAAGATATGAAATTCAATACTGTGTTGTCCTGGACCAACCTTGGTTTGAATTTTAACAGTCCCCATCACCTCTCTGCTGGTATTATCGTATGCTCTGATCACTTGGGTGGTTGGGACGAAATCTACGGGCTTCAACCCGATTGCATATGCCGTTCTGGTCGGGCAGACATTAATCACAGACCCGGTATCAACAAGTACCACCGGTATCCACTTATCTCTACATTCCACAGAAATATAGAGCGGTTTGTTATGGTTTGTGCCCTCAGGCGGTAGCTCCTTGTCCGAAAAGGTTAATGCCGGGGAACCTCCTCCCGGAAAAACCAGCCTAACCAGCTGTTCAGGCGTGGTGTCTATGGAAAGTTTGGACTTGTCCATAGCAGATAGGACAGCTTCTCTGTGTACTCGTGATGCCATTAGCAGTCCCCAGATGGAGATGTCTGCTTGTATTTTCTTTAACTGTTTCAACACAGCCTCATCTTCGATCTGTTTCTCCTTCTGTCTTTCCACTTCTCTATCCTTCCCGGATGCCTCGGGTTGGTCCAGGTGCGGGGGCTTGAAGTACCGCCCACTTCTTGTCATATGGTCCACTTCATCGAGGTACCAAGTATCATCCGGCTGGTTATTCCCCCAGTCTTCATCCGTGTGGGCAAGACACAAGTCGTCATCTTCCCACCACATCCCGCTAGCGGCCAACAGACACCTGTCTGGCTCCGGTCCACTCGCACTCTCAGTGCTCTCTGTCCATATGCTCGCAGCATTGTTTGTCTTTGTGCATACAGCACTTTCAGTCCCCTCAGGGCCTTTTGCTTTTCTGGCTCTCTCAGCTTCCTCAAATGTTCCTTGCTCTAGCTGCGTCAGTACAGCTGTTTGTTCAACAGTTCCTGTATCTACAATGCCCATGTCTTGAGCAGAATTCTTAACACCGGCGCTCTCCGGCGGTACAACTTGATTTTCGGCCGTTCTGGCCACAACTGATACTTCCGCCCCTGCCGGGCTCTGTTCTGATTGGGCTTCCCCCACTGCATCCGGTTGATCTTCGAGCCATCCCGTGGCCTCCTCTGATCCCTCATAATCATTCCAGTTAATGGACGCATCCTCCAGCTCCTGATCATCGAGAAATTGCAAGTTAGCGAAATCCTCTTCTACGGTTGTCGGCTCATCTGTCCATAGCCCAGATCCATCCCCCCGGATCATGCATAGTTCTCCTGTCTCTGGCAATTCTACACTTAGCCCAATTCGGCTCGTTGATAGGATGTACTTGCTTGGATCATAGGCTCCCTCAGCAAAACTCTGCCCAGTCCCAGATTCAACAGACTCATTCTCTCCCAAAATCTGCCCTGCCCTGTCTTCGACGGTCACCACCACCGGTTCCGGTTGGGTTTTGGGGATGTCCACCATGCACAAAAGGTCAGTGCAATCGGGAAGGAGCACCTCCGGCTTGGGTAGATGGGTGGGGGTAATATAGATGCTAGGATCGTAAGACACGACCCCAGTCTGGATGAAGTTAATTCTTTTGGGAGGAGGAACTTGGTTATGTGATGGGAGAGGGTTGGTTGTAACATTGGGTTGATCGGGGGTTGCGATCACCTGTTTGTCAATAAGATCTTGGATCTCATGACGCAGTCTGTAACAACGGTCGGTGTCATGACCGTGTTGTTGGTGGTATGCACAGTATTTTGACGGGTCATATGAGGGGGGAAGTGGATTTGGTAATGGTTTTGGTTCCAGGGGTTTTAAATGATTTTTCCTGATCAGTATTCCCAGAACCTTGGACAGGGGCATGTATAGTTGGGTGAAGGTTCTTTGGCCCCGGGGTTGGAATCGGTTGTTTTGTGAGTTACTTCCGGACGCGCCGGAGAATGGTGTGGCAGTCATGGGCCTTGGAGGGGAAGGGGGAGTGGTGGTGACCATACCAACTTCTGAGGCTCTTGTATTAGCAGCGCCGCTCGGGCCTGCATTGTTGTTACGGTTAAAGGTCCTCCTCGGTTGTTCTCTATCCTGGTCAAACAGACCTTGCCTCATAGCATCTTCTATTTGCACCCCCATATCATGTAAATCTGCGAAAGTAGAGAAGGGGACCACAATCATTCTTTGCATTAACTTGGGGTGGAGATTGCACACAATCATCCGGATTTGATCTCTGTCAGTGGGCCTTAAAGTCATCGTCGACGCCTTTGCCCTCCATCGGATCACAAAGTCCGAGAAAGATTCCTTAGGCTCTTGCCTTGTTGTTTCAAGATCACGGGTTGTGATCTCGATCTGAGTGTTGTATGAATATTGTGTGACAAAGGCCTCAGCCATCTCGTCCCAATTCTTCTTCACCTCATCCGATAATCTTGCGTACCAATGGGAGGCCACACCCGACAGGGTTCGGCCGAATAGTGAGAGCTTCTGTTGTCGTGTTAGGCCCATTGGCCGCAAGACATCCGCAAACAGTCGGATATGGACCATGGGGTCACCAGTCCCATCAAAACGGTCGATTTGTGGCATTTTGAACCTGTCGGGGAGTGTTACGGCCTCCTCGGTATATCCGTCTCCGATATCCGGCATAGCCTTGGCCCCTTGGGATTTCTTGAAGAGCTTCTCCAGTTTGCTCAATTTCAGAGCTGTTTGATCAACCTCAATCTCGGATGGAAAGTCCGGGTGATTGGGTGTATGGACTTTGGACAGTTGTGGTGAAATCGGGGGCGGAGCTGGCCCCGTTGGAAGACTTGTGTCCTCTTGCAGATTTTGGATAGTCGGTACAGTATTCTGGGTGTTTGGAGGAACGTCCTGAATAGCAGGAGCTTTCTCAGGTAATGGGGCTCCGGCCGGGGGAGGAATTGGGTGTGAAGCAGATGCTGTGCTCTGTTGTTGCAGTCGGGTGATAAGCTCAGCTTGTTGGGTCATAATCTCGGCTTGTTGCTTAGCAAGCTCATCCCGGCGGACAGCATCTTGCTGCATGGCCCGCATAGTTTCCTGCATTTGGCGCATCATTTCCTCAACTCCTGTCGGTGTTGTCATACTGCTTCGATTTGTCTGAACTACTGGCAGATCTGTCTCAATGGGGATCCCAATCTGACTGTCCACTGATGGGGGAAACCACTGTTCTGGTGCTCTCTGTTCGGATACACTGCGCTTTTTCTGCTTCCTTCTGGTAACAGGGGGTAGAGAATGGAACACTGGCTGTCCGTCGATTAGATCCTCAGATCGATGGAGTCGACGACCTCGTGTCCAAAGTGCTTGGGGAATGCCTGCTGGGTTGGAAGCAATTGTGCTAAAACTGACCTAGCAAAAGATAAATAAAGCGAAAAGGAAATAAATAAACAGATAAACGGACAGCATAACAGTTTAAAATAAAATGCATGACACACAGTCGGGCATAATCAACACTCAGTCAATAAGCTGAATAACACACCGTCCTCAAACACTAATTATTATCCCTGTATCACTGTCCCCTAAAACAGAATCTGATATCCGCAGATAACTAATTCCCAAATACTGGCTAATGCCCGCAGGCCTGATACCCATAATACTGAACTGATGCCCGCAGGCCTGATGCTGACAATACTGAACTGATGCCCGCAGGCTTGATACTCAAACTCATATACTGATACTGATGCCCGCAGGCCTGATACTGACAACACTGAACTGATGCCCGCAGGCTTGATACCCAAACTCATATACTGATACATGCATTCCTGTAGAGACGCACTCTAAAGCACATAACAGATAAGTGAGAGCCAAAACACCCCTATGTTGGGGTAGGGTTTCCCTGTCCTATTTTGTCAGGAGCTAGGGTTTCACTACGCACGCAGCGGTTTCAAACAACCTATAAACGGGTAAGCAACCTGTCCTAATTTGGAATAGTCGCTATGGATCTGAATATGCACTAGGTCGAATGGTCAAAGAGGGTGCCCCGGTAAAACCGGGGTTTGTGTTCCCATACTGGCAGAGCCCACAACCGGTCAGCCTTATGGTCATGCCTTGACAAGACAAGCCTCCGGCAAACCGTTCAGGAATAGCAGATGGCAAACACGGTGTCCTAGGCGCACCAATGCAAATGCAATGCAAAGAAACACACAAGTGTAGTCAAAAACAGATATCAAGAGTTCGAGTCAAGTTCTCTAAATCCCCAGCAGAGTCGCCAGAAACTGTAACAAGCCCGCGGGGGACCTCGCTACAGCTCGGACTCTCAATGTTTGTCATGGTTCTTAATCTGAACCAAAGAGTCCAAATCTGGCAAATTGTTTTGAGAAAACTGATTTTTGAAAAAAAGTAGTGCCAAACATGGACTGCTTTGCCAGATACAGAGTCGCCACCTAAATATTTTATTTCGGGAAATTTAGGAAACCCTGACTCGGTGCCAAAAGGCCACGTATCCGTCATCACCAAAGTTGCCTCGGCTCGGGAACTTGGGTACGATTGGGGAAGGTCACTTCGTGAGCACCCCCGCTCGCCCGGTCATAGACCGGCCTCTACTAACCATGATATCTATTTTTGAAAACATTGTGAGTTCTTATTCCGGTTTATTAGCCTAGTTTACTATGTGATTGCACAGCATACAAATATAGACCGGATCGCCTAAATTGGAACAAAACATTTCATGCTTATTTGTTTTTTGAAAATGGTTTGCTACCCGCAGGTAGGCTTGAAACATTTGATGATTTATTCCCATTTAAGTAACTCAACCTTCACCCACAGGCATTCAGACAGATATATCAGATAAACACATAGCCTCATGGTAAGCATGCTATCATGGCATTCACTCATACGCATGCAAAGATGCTAAAGCATAAAACTTACCGGGTACTCCAAGCCAAAATAGAAACTTATTAGAAATCATGCATGATCCTAATTATACAGAAATGCCTAATGCAACACATGCAAGATGCAACCATAGCAGGCTCGGCTATTCTAAAATGGTATATGAAATGCTACAACTATCATTTATTCAATTTTGAATTGAAAATACAATGCAGTTAGTATGATGCGCCGAGCCCGGTGCGTGCAATACAGATGAATGATGCAAACATGCTGTCATACTGTATGCTAATTGAAATATGCCCTAATCTAACCATCATAAGCAGGTAAATAAAAGGGAGAAAGACGTGGGGTTGGAAGACATACATCACACTCACCCACACTTATTACAGTTATGCCCTCATTCGGAGGGTCCGAATAAATATACAGTCCAAATATTACAGTCCTGAATAAAAGAATATTACAGATTTCTAATTAATTAATGAATTAACTAAGAAAATAGATAAAACTGGCGTGTAGGCCAGGGACTGTCTTGCTTCTGATGGACGATGCATGTCCGGGTTGTCTTGCGTGGAAATCCACCGGAATGCCCCAATTAGCCTCTGTTTACACCTGTTCTTGAAATGCGTGCTGAGCCCAGAAAAATGGCTGATTCTTCGTTTTGCTGCAACAGAGAGCAGGAAAGGGGCATAGCAATGTATCTGCACAGATATATGCATGTCTCGATCCTCGTGCCACCAATCACGCATACCGAGGCATGATGGCCGAGGAGTCGAAATGCACAACTCAATATAGGATGAATGCACATGAAACTACAGCTAAAACCTAACTCCATCATGGGTAATCCGGAGTGTCGGTGACTGGGGAATTGAGACACATTCCGTCACTCGGAGTACGAAATGTACCTCGTTTCCCGTGCCCGGGCTCCTATTCCGGACATGATGCAATATGCATGATATGCATGAAATGCAACTAATATACAATCCTCACATACACAATGCTACGGAATGACATGCTTCAAAATGCGTGCACACGGGCACGCGAACCGAGAAAATGATGGAATGCTGAAAATGAGGTGCCTCGAAATGCGTGCACACGGGCACGCAAACCGAGGCGATGATAGATACAATGAAAATGAGATGCTTCGAAATACGTGCACACGGGCACGCAAACCGAGGCGATGACAGATACGATGAAAATGAGATGTCTCGAAATACGTGCACACGGGCACGCAAACCGAGGCGATGACAGATACGATGAAAATGAGATGCCTCGAAATACGTGCACACGGGCACGCAAACCGAGGCGATGACAGATATAATGAAAATGAGATGGACATGACAAATGGGCTTATACCAACATGAGTGAGCCTCAGCCACACTCACATCGGATGCCGTCGGATAAAAAATGGAGTGCCTCGAAATGCGTGCACACGGGCACGCAAACCGAGGCAGTGGCAGAATATGATGAAAATGACATGGAAATGACAAATGGGCTTATACCAACATGAGTGAGCCTCAGCCACACTCACATCGGATGCCGTCGGATAAAAAATGGAGTGCCCCGAAATGCGTGCACACGGGCACGCAAACCGAGGCGATGCTAAAATGACATGGCAAGATGGCAAAAATGATATGCAAGCATGCTAATGAAATTTCAGCAACAACATATGGGGAAAACAGTCCCGAAATGAAGCGAAACGACATGAAATGCAAGAAAATGTCCCGAAATGCAACATTAGGCACCCGAAATGGCCTATAGCCATGCTAAACATGCACAACATGGACATGCAATGCAAAGACAGAAGCTAGACAGCCCCAAAATAAGCACTTTTCCAGTTATAAACATGGCCAAACAGCAAATATAGGTATGGAAAAAATAGCATACAAGAATAGGGGCCAAGGTAGGAGTAATGAAGCAAGTGGTATAAGCTAAACCCAAACTGAAAAATTTCCTTCTACAACACTGAAGATGGACCAAAAATATGAACATTTACAGTATATGGAAGCCTCAAAATCAGTATACAAATGTGCTAAACATATGATGCAAAATAAGGCTCAAAAGGTGCTAAAACATGAAGTATATAAAATAATCACCAAACAGGAAAAAGGTGTGAATGAAACATGAAGTATAGGCCAAAACAAGGCCACTTTCAGTTCGGACCAAGGTCCAAAAACAGAAGCCAAGAGGGCTATCAACTTATGCGAAAATGGGGCCAAATAAGGGATTGAACTACAAGTGACACATGGAGACACCAAACAATGTTGAGCCCTTCTCCAATGTTGAAGAGGGGCTCAAAATAAGTCCTATATCAGTTTACAATATGCTCGAAAATAAATTGCTCATGGGTCAAAAATAGCATGCAAAACTATGACATACAAGATGGTCAATGAAGCAAGTGTATTATGGAGTGCTCAAACAGAGTTGAGCCCTTAATGAGAAGTGAAGATGAGCTCAAAATATGGCCCTTTTCAGTTAGGGCCGAAGCTTGAAACCAAAAAGAAATGAGGCTTAGAAATAGATCAAGGAAAAGGGTCAAAAGGGTAAAAGTGTAACTTACCCTTGAAGATTCGAGATTTTGTTGCTTCTTGGGTTGGTTTGCAGCTTCTTTAGCCTTCAAGAATCCTCCCTTGCTGCTGGAAATGAGATGGTGGTGGTAGAGCTTGGTGGTGTAGAAGGAATGAAGGTTAAGAAGTTAGGGTTTTTTGGAGAATTGAGAAGGATGACAATGGAGTTTAGGGTTTGTGCTTGGAGAGGAATTTTTCTAACCCTCAAGAAGAAGACCCTCAGCTGGTTATAAGGTCAAGAAAGGGGTGTAAAAGGGGGGTGAATTGGAGAGCATAACTCTCTCCCAAAATATCTCCCGGATACAGAAAATATCTGGGGGATATTGCCCCACAGCTGGAAAGGGTACAGTGAGGAGAATACGGCCGGCCTCATACTTTTACAGGAGGTGGCCGGCCGGCCACACCCCCTAGCCGGCCGGCTAGGGGTCAAAAGGGTCAAGGAGCTTTTCTGGCCGGCCAGATATTGGGGAGGTAGCCCTATGTGTGTACAACACAACCATGTAATTGAGATTCCAAGAAAGTGGGCCCAAGAGGTTCAACAATGGCTCGGAAAGAGGGGGTCAAAAGGGTCAAGTTGACTTACTGGCCGGCCATGAACTTTTAGGGGCCTCCCAGATGTGTAGATCACAGATATGTGGTTGAAAGTTCGAGAAAAAAGGTCCAAGGGGTTCAACATTGGCCTGGAAGAAAGGGGTCAAAAGGGTCAGGTGACCTTAATGGCCGGCCACCAACTTTTATGGGCCTCCCAGATGTGTAGATCACAGATATGTGGTTGAAAGTTGGCAACACTAGCTCTAAGGTATTCAACATTAGCCCGGAAGTTGGAAAAACGGGCGCCGGGAGGCTCCGGAGGAGAGATAACTGGTTGCTGCAACAATTGCTGGCCTCCCGCCCTTCAGTGACCTCCCTCGGGATAAAACAGAGGTACCCGCCAAAAATGAACGAAAACCGTTGCAAAACGAACGTTCCGGGGCCAAAACACGCAGTTCGGGGTCCCAAAAATGGGCTGTTAAGCACCGAAAATGGTATTCGACCTCGAAGTGGGTTTCTCAGCCCCCAGTGTCCCTCAAAAGGGATGAAATAAGATGTATGCCAAAAATCAGAGTAATAGAAGATGGTTAAGCGGTCCCGAACCGAGGCACACAGCCTGACAGCTCCGAAAATCGGGAACCGGACTCCGAAATGGGCAAAATGGCCTACGGCCGCCAAATGTAGCCCACGGGCATTGAGAGATAGCCTACGGAACCTCTCCCTTCCCTCAGGAAAAGAAACAGAGAAAACCGAGTCTGGTTCGCAAACCGAGGTAAGGCACGGAAGAGGGTTCGGAAGTCCGGAGGCAGGGCTCACTGCCGCGACTCTGAAACTTCTGAACGAGCACATTATGCAACATCACCAAGCGCTCAATCGGTGACGTCTGAGTCTTAAGGTCGGTCAAAAATGGGGTGTCTACACATCCCCTATCTTCTCCTAAACCGTGGAGTACATCCCCTATCTCCTCCCACACACAACATATATACACAAAGGTCATATACACAATCAATCAATACATAACGTTAATGTATTCTATCAACCGTCATACTCTATGACATATCCAATCGATTAGTTTTAGTTTGCCTAATCATCATGCATTGTCTACAACAATCAAAACTACCATCCACCGGTAGCCCAAGTAATTATTTCTAAACAGATAATAAAAGCTCTAACAGATAAAATATCAATGTTTTCAAAAGTGAGCGATTTATAAATCCAACCCCACTATTCAACCATATAATGAGTCAATTCATTATTCCTAACTCAATTCCATATAACCATCATTTTCTCAAATTAATCATACAAATTAATTTATACAACCAATTAGGGTTTTCTAACCCACTTCCCAATATTGACCCAATGGCCTATATATCGACAACCAACAACAACATCATTATTTTGAAACCCAAAATACAAATTATGAGCCCAAAATCACAAAACCCTCTTTAACACATTTTGAAACCCTAAGTCCCAAAATCACCCAACTACAACACTTTATCAAAACTACCAAAAATCTATGTCAAAGACCATAAGAGTGAGTAGGAATCCCTACCTCAAAATATGACACCTAAAGAAGAAGATGGCGAAAATGAAGTTGCTCCAAACCACGAGTTTCTCGGATCAAAAGATAGCCCCCGACGATCAACAACCTTTTTGTGAAGACCCAAGGTGAGGAAAACACCCTAACTAGATCAATACTTAGAGAGAAGTTATGGTTTTAGAGAGAGGAGCTCTCAAATGGCCTTTTGGAAAAGTAAGAGAGAGAGAGAGAGAATGCAAAAAGTGATTTTAAAATGCCCAGCTGCCAACTGATATATGACATTCCCGCTCGAGCAGAGAACACAACGCTCGAGCGTCAAGAACAAAAATCTGTACACGCTCAAGCGCAAGAAGGCCCGCTCGAGCACCAAGACACAAGAATAAAGCACTTCCGCTCGAGCGCGAAAACCAGTCCGCTCGAGCGTAGATTTCTCCCTCCCAGAACTTATACCCAGAAAGTGCTACTCGCTCGAGCGCCAACAAACCCGATCGAGCACAACCGCTCGAGCATAAAGAAACCCGCTCGAGCGTAAAAATCACACCTGCAGAAGTTTTGCAGGGACACAAAATACTGGGGATGTGCAATCCCCGCTCGAGCGTAAGAAGACCCGCTCGAGCGGACCGCCTAAAAACTGGGCAACAAGGAATTGAAACCAAGGTCTAACCAACCTGTAACAACCCTGCCCAAAACACCCTAAAACTCAATCAAGTGGAATTAAAGGACGACAACAAGATAGATACAACTACCAACCTCACGGAACCAAGTCCGGAATACAACAGGACAGTAAAAGGATAACCGGGATCGTTATAGCGAGCGGTGGGTAGACGAATGTATCACTTCATAATGTCCGGGGACATAGAAATCAACAATCATCTCTTGACCCTTTGATTGTCTGCATACCACTTCTCATATCCATCATCCGTCTCGGTTGGTAGCTGTGAATTGCCATGAATAAAGGAGAGTTTCTCATTCTCAGCAATATGTATCTCCATGATTTGAGACCACATATCATAATTAGTCTCATTGAGTACAATCCCTGCATTAAACGATGAGCCTTCAGATTGAATGATAATAGGAGCAGACTTGGTGCCAGATGTTTTAAAATCTGACTTGGCCATGGTTTGATGGTGATATGGATTCAATGAAAGGATGATGATGATCCTTCCAAGGCTCTGATACCAACTTGCAAATCAGAATTTGAGAAAAATATTTTTATTCATCTGAATTCAATATATTGTACAATTACTTATTTATAGAGATGGATCACCAGTAAGTAGTAAGTCCTATAATTGAGCTATTTCTATAATCAAAGGTAAAATCAAGCTATTTCCTAATCTATAAATAGGAAAAAGTCAAGCTATTTCTTAATCTACAAATAGGAAACAATCACAAGAGATAATTCCTAAAATCTCTACATATAATGTTGAAGTTGATGTTGTAGTTGTTATAATAGATGTGGTGGACTGTTAATGAGTAGCCGTGGTGATGGTGACAAAATAATATGGTTGTGTGGCTGGTTAGTGATGGTGATAGTGGCGAAAATGGTAGGATGGTAATAGTTACAACGATAGACTTTTAAAAAGTAAAAAAGATTTCGATTCACATAAATTCATTTTTTTGTGGGTCCAATTTGTTATTCACCTATAATCCCTTACTTATCTCACAGTATTTTTATATTGATATGAGAGATTAAATGAGAAAATGATGGGAATATGTAAAGCTGTTTTGAATTATTTTATTTGCTTATTCAACAATCAAAAGTAATTATGTATTCTATTATTTATAATTTATATCATCTTCACCACACATTATACAAATAATCTCTACTCATTGATCTAATCCTTTGTTTCATTTTATCCATAATCTTATCATTTATGTTATTTATTTTTATAATATAACTTGTCTGCCGTAATCTTATTAATTAGCTCATTTACATCCAATCACTAAAATAATCCAAGTATGGAATGAGTGCTTTTGCAATTGGTGCTTTTGCAATTGAACCTTTGTTTTAGCTTCTTGAGGAAACTTGAACCTTTTGAACCCTTGTTTTAGCTTCTTGAGGAAGTTTGAACTTCTTGAACCTTTTGCTCTAGCTTCTCCAAGAAGCTTGAACCCTCTTGTTTCTCTATAAGAGAGGGCTTCCCTCTCCTTTAGAGAGGTTGAAAAAAAATTTTTTCTAAGGAAAAGCACATATATCTCTTTATATCTCTACATTCTAGGCTTAGAAAGGGTGTTTGTTCTTGGCCTTTAACACCACGCCTCATTGCCACACACCTCCACCATTGATCTAAGGTTCTTGGAGGATCTTGAGATGTCTCAAAGAGCTGGTTTTTGGTCCAAGAAACTGCTGGTTTTGCTGAAGCTACAAGGGTAACACACTATTCCCTCTTTTAAGCTTTATTTTGCTCCATCTTTTAACCATACTTGCAAGTATATTTGAGCTTTGGTGTAAACTGAAAAAGTCTTTTTTTGAGGTCCTTTTCATGTTTGTTTAAGGTCACTTTGTTGTTGGGCGTCATCTACCCCCTTGCATGCTTCATTTTGCCTTGTTTTGAGCCATGCATGAAGGCCTTTGTATTGATCTTTGTTTGGCCTTTTGACCACTGAAATTCAGCGGATTTTCAGTGGTTAATATGCTATTTTGGGAGCCAAAATCAGAGAGGGGTGACCCACTCTCTCCTTGTCATGTTTTCTAGCATATTTGGCCTAACAAAGGAGCCTATACTTGCATGCCTCCAAGCCTTATTTCAGGCCTTTTTTGGTGTTTTTTAGGACCTACATAAGTTCTGTCCAGAGCTGATTTTGTCATATTGGATGTCCACCTTGCATGTGTAGAACAATCCTCTTCATAGCTTATCAAAGGAGCATGTCATTCTTTCTTGTATTGACCATGTTTCAGTGGATTTTTGGGCTTTATTTGGCATGTCATACCTCTGTCTTATGCTGGTTTAGTGGCCTCTTGAATGCTTCACATGCTTGTAGTGTAAATCCTCTTCACTAGCTTGTAATGCATGTTGTTTTGGCCTTTGATTCTAGCATATTTTGGCTATGTTCTAAACTGATTTTGTGCATGTTTTGGACTGCCTTAGCTCTGTTTTTAGGTTTCATGGTCGAATGATGTTTGCTATGCATGGTTGTAGTGCAATACCCTTGCCTAGCTTTGAGTTTTGAAGCCTACTGCATGCTTATATTGAGGTGTTTGCATGTTTTGGGGTTATTGTGCATGATATTTCAGAGCATGTAAGGTTTCCATGTTCCCATGTTTTCCACTCCTTATATGCATTTGAGGGTTGTGCTTGTATGCCTCATTTATGGACCATTGCATGAGCTTCATTTTCGTGCCTTTTGAGCCACAATTTTAGTCCATTTTCCTACTGTTTTGGGCCTGCATAGGGACTGCTTAAGGCTGGTTTGGTAATTTGTACATCGCTTTGCATACCTCTAGTGTAATGCACTTCACTAATTTCGGTACTTGAGTCATCCGACATGCATCGGGTGAGTTGTTTGCATGATTCGGAACCGCCTTGTATGCCATTTCAGAGCTGGAACTTATGTCATTGTATGCCATATTTGATACTTGCCATGCTTTGGTAGAGTTTCACTTTGTGCCTTAGGTTTGGTCCCTTGCATTTGTGCATGTTTGCACGTATTTTTGTTGTCTCATTTTCGTCCTATTGGCCACTGATTTGGATGTGGCTGAGGTCCATCCATCTTGCTTTAAGTCCATCTTGCATTGCGCATGCCATATAGTCCATGTTGTTGCATGATTGACCATTTCATTGTGTATGCCTTGATCATCTCATTGATAGTCTTCATATATGCATTGCGTATGCCATGTAGCGTCATGTGCATTGAGTATGCCATTCTTGGTTCATAGCATTGTGTATGCTAGTCGCACCCTTGCATGTCATCCCTTGCATGTTTGCATCATTTAGTCGCATTGCATTTAGGTTGCATGCTAGAGTTGCATCGATGCGTGCATTGTGTGTTGCATCGTGTTTGGAATAGGAGTCAGTCTAAACACGGGAAACGAGGGACGTTTCGTACTCAAAGTGACGAAACGTGCTTCAATTCCCAGTCGCCGACACTCTTGACTACCCATGATGGAGTTTAGGCCTTATTGTGTTCATATGTGCATTTATTTCATATCGAGTCGTGCAATTCGACTCCTCGGCCATCATGCATCGAGATGCATGATTGGTGGCACGAAGATCGAGGACTACCCTCCCTAGAGCTTATGCAATGATGGAGAGAGTGGCCGTGCACACATATGTTGAAAATACTTTGCCATGCTCCTTTCTTGCTCTCTGTTGCAACAAACCAGAAACCAGCAGCAGAAACTGGTCGGCAGTATCCCTACAGGTTCCCATGGTGGAGTTTCAGCCTTCTGGAGCTTTGTACAGTATTCTGGGACCAGTTGCAAACAGAGGCAAATCGGGGCATCACGATGGATTTCCCGACGAGGCGACTCGAGCATGCATGCATCCCTTATCATTCAAAACAGAGCTGAGGCAGCCCATTTCACATAGTTTGCATGCATATTTAATTGCTAATTTAGTTGATTTGTTAATTAGTTAAGTGTTATGTAATAATTAGCTGTGATTTGTTATTCATTTCGTCGTGTAATAATTAGTTTAATTAGATTAGCTTAGATTAGCTAGTTGGTTTTGTATTATTTATTCGGACCCTCCGTCGAGAGGGCGAATTGTTGTAATAAGTGTGCGTGTGTGTGGTGCATGTCTTCCAACCCCACGTCTTTCTCCTTTTTACTTAACTACTTATGATGGTTAGTTTTAGGGCATGTTTCAATTAGTATACCTTATGCTTGCATGTGTGCATTCATTCATCTGTATTGCATGCACCGAGCTCGGCGCATCATATTAACTGCATTGTATTTCAATTCCAATTTGAATACACGTATCAAGTGTTGCATTTCACATGACATCTTAGGATAGCCGAGCCTATTTCTAGTTGCATTTTGCATGTGTTGCATTAGCCATCTTAACATGAACTAGGATCATGCGTTGATTACTAACTAGTTTCTGTTTTGGCTTGGAGTACTCGGTGAGTGTTTATGCTTTAGCATCCTTGCATGTGTGCGAGTGACTGCCATGATAGTATGCTTGCCATGAGGCTAACTGCTTATGTGATATAACTGCCTGAATGCCTGTGGGTGAATGTTGGATTATTTGAATTGGAACAATTCATTGATTGCGAGTTTTAAGCCCACTTAAGAGTCGCAAATCACCATATTTTCTAAGCCCACTTGAGGGTGGAAAAATCCGCATTTTAGCCTACTTGCGAGTAACAAACCGCTTTCAAAAACAAACATGAGATGTTTTATTCCAACTTAGGTGATCCAGTCTATACTTGTATGTTGTGCACATCACATAGTAATTCTAGGCTAATAAACTGGAATAAGAGCATATGTGTTTTTCAAAAACAAGATATCATGCTTAGTAGTGGCCGATCTTTGATCGGGCGAGCGGGGGTGCTCATGAAATGACCTTCCCCAATCGTACCCAAGTTCCTGAGCCGAGGCAATTTTGGTGATGACGGACACGTAGCCTTAGGCACGAGTCAGGGTTTCCTAAATTCCCCAAAGATAAAATATTTAGGTGACGACTCTGTATCTGGCAAAACAGTCCATGTTTGGCACTTTGGTGATTTATCGATCTTGCATTGCACTTTGCGATATTAGATTCAGAACCGTGACATTTGAGTCCGAACTGTAGTCAGTTCTAATGAACAAAACGGGATTCCCTCCCGGGACGTTCGGGGACGTCTACAGGTTGCCTTCGGAGGCATCATCAGAATTTAACTTGATGGAATTTGACAATCTCATTTTATAATTCAGGTCTGGATGAGCCTGGCTAGGTCTCAGCACAACTTGAGCTGAGCTTGGACAACCTACCAACCCGACTAAACCTGCTTGAGTTGCATCCCGACGGATCTAGGTTTGAGCTTTTGGAGGCAAAAACACATATAACTTTTTATCGAAAAAAATTATTATAAAACTAAAAATTTTGATTTATAGTAGCACAACAAAATGAATAATATTACTATTAATCGGACATTCTTTGTCAACATAACTAAGAACAAAAATATAATTAGACATATTTCTTGTCTGCATTAACTTAACAAAATATTAACTATTACTACGTGGGTGTTTAGGAAGTGGCTATTTTTTAGGCTTTTTGGCTTTTTGACTATTTTAGTAGGCTATTTTGATTTGTTTTTGGGAAGTTGGGTTAAATTTTTGGATTAGTTGTTGTATTGAAAAATGTGTTTGAAATGATATTTGAGGTTGAAATGACAAATTTTCCTCTAACATTATTTTTTCCAAAATTGATCTATAGGGGTAAAACAGTCATTTAACTGCTTGTGGGATGGTAATGGTAGCCTCAGCCTACACTGTGTTGGTCACAGTGTAGGCTATCCGTGTAAGGACAGCCACTGTTTTTTTTTATTTTTTATTTTTTAAATTTTTTTAAAATCAATGGGTTAGTGTACTATTTGAGGCTAAAAGGCTTTTTTATTGTTTGAGGTTGTTTTAGCCCCGAGCTTGGTTCCCAAACATCCCCTATGTCTTCGTCTAAAAAAGTTGACTATTTGAAAATGATATAATCACCATTTTTTATAATATATATAAAAACATATATGACAAACTCAACATCAGAACCTTAATTATCATCTTTCTCAATAACCATGATCAAGCAACTTGCTACAAAATCATCTTCCATCTTATTACGCAGTTTAGTTTTGAAAAAAAATTTATAATTGAAAATGTATGTTTTTAGGAGTATCATGATAATCCGTTTCAATATTTATATTTCTAGAGAATGAACAAATAAGAATGAATGCAAAAATAATATACATAAGCAAATTAATGTGTGATTTATAAAAGAAGAAAAAAAAATGATATATAAACAAAAACACAAGAATAATAACAAATAGAAACAAATAAAATAATATAATTATTTTAAAACAATATAGAAATATAAGAAATAGATATACAAATAATAAATAGAATAGATCAATATTTAATAAAATCAATTTAGAAACTATTTTTAAAATTTTGTAATGCAAATAATTTGGAAAGTGCAAACTAGTAAAATTTTAAAAGTACAAAATACCCCAATTTAAAATGATCTTACTAATGACTAATATAATATATATAATTTTTAAAAAATTTCAAGGTATGACCGCTACTGCCCGCACCCTAAATCCATCCTCCCTAGGTGTGCCGCATAAAATGAAAAATAATTAAAAAAATCATTTAAACATTATTGGAGTATAAAAGGCCTGTATTTTCATATTCACAGAGACCCATTAGTAAACAACAGAGGTAAAATAGAAATTAAAATAAATAAATAAAAAAAGAGAGGAAAGATTTGTTGTCCACATTCTCTTTAAATTGTCTTATTTTTGTAATATAAAAAGGTCTCAAGAGCCCTAAATTGCTGAAACTAATGGAATGTATAATATTTTGTACAAAATTGGAAAGTCTCTTGTCCTCTGTGCTTGACCGCAAAAGGGACAAAATAAAAGCCTATGAACTTGTAAAGTAAAACTCTTCTTTCTCAAAAGTAATGTAAAACAATAAGACTAGCCCTCTTTGAGTTTGTTGGAATTAAAACATGTATTGTTAAGCCTAGGTCAAAGGTTCAAGGGTTGGTACAAAGAAGAGAAGACCCAAAAAAATGTAAAACAGTAAGTCAGAGACAGAAATCTATGTATTTTTCACAGCCCTTCCTCCAAGAATTTTTCTGCAAAGTTGAATATAAATGTCAACTACAATACCATTCAAATGTCTCATATTTTTGGTCCTCAAAGGCAAACCTAGATTTCCTCTATCTCTATCTATATATACTCCCAATATTTCAACTCCAAACAAAGTGCGTAGGTACAAACAAAAAAAATAAACATCCATACATTCTTTCATTTCAAGCTCTCCACCAACATGTCTCCTCTTAACACCAATGATTTGCAACAGATTTTTGATAAGCTAGACCAAAATGGTGATGGCTTTGTAAGCCTCGACGAGATCAAATTGCTTCTAGAGAGAATCGGAGTTCAGACTAGCCTAGACGAACTTGAGTCATTATTAGTGAGCAAAACAAGCCTCGACCTTCTTGACTTTATATTCTTCTATGACACTTTCGTTAAGTGTGATCAAAACGAAACAGGCAAGGAAGATGTTAATGACTTGGAATGTGATCTTTCCAAGGCTTTCAAGGTGTACGATTTGAATGGTGATGGTTTCATTTCGTGCGAGGAGGTCCAGAATGTGTTGTCACGGTTAGGATTGTGGAACGAGCATTGTGGCAGGGATTGCAAAAGCATGATTAACATGTACGATACGAATTCCGATGGGGTGCTCGATTTTGAAGAGTTCAAGAACATGATGCTGTCCACCAATTCTTAAAGGCACTTCTTCTATTTATTTATTTATATTTATTTCAGAAATTTCACTTTAGTATTAATTATTTGTTGTGATTGTGATGGGTATTCGTCGTCCAGACTTTTTCATCGGGTTGAATTAGCTAGAATGTAGACTTGGTCTTTGATAATGTTATTGTTATTGCACCTTTAAAATTCAGTATTGAATTGTTGTGTACTGCAAATTGAATGTAAAAATTGTTTATATATGCAAGTCAATTATGTCAATAGTTGTTTGGCTTTGGCTTCTTCAAGAGTGTCTGCGTGTCCATAGTTTCTTGATTTTGTCTTTTTATTATAACTGTCTCAAGACAAAGAATGAGCGCCCAGATGGATCCTCAGTGATGTATTCATTATCATAAGATTTAAGATGTGACTTTTCTAAGTTTATCCAATCATTATGATTTTATTGTATTTATTTTTAAAACAATAAGCGATAAAAAATGATTTATAAATTTGATTGTTTATTTTTCATAAATAAAATTGCATACTTATAACTATCAAATTTTTTAATTTTTTTTTTATGAATAATATATCTATGAGCTTACAAAATAAATAAATTAAATTATTAAAGTAGAACTCCATGACTCTTGACAATATTTGGAACGAGAGGACCAATTTCTTTCAATAGTATTATGGATAAACAGAAAAAACTCAAATATAAAAAATAAAAAAGAAAAAAGAAAAAAAAATTCTTCAAATTTAGCACTCATATCATTGACACGTAAAAAGGGAATCTGAACTATACATACATCATTTTTCTTAGTATTTTTGTATCTTGAGTTTTTAGTCCCTAACTTGTTTGTTTTTTAATAAGAAGATACAAGATTGGCCGATAATGTTCTAAATTAATGACTTTGGGGACACAATATTTGAAACAAATCTTCTATTAACATGATGTTAGATCTTTGGGGACACAATATCTAAAGGAAATCTTTTAAATTAAGACAGTGGTTTCTCTCCGGTCCAAAATCGGATTGGAACGTGATGTTAGATCTTTGTGGGTCTTTCACGGAGCATACACTGATGATCCAAACCATTCAATGTATATGGCTTATCGAGTACATTGCTGTAAAATATTACATTGATCGAATATTGATAGTCACTTGATCAGATTAAATTTGTGTCAACGGTAAATATAATTTTAAAAATAAATTATTGACACAAAAATTATGTGATCAAATGACTATTGATATTCTATTAACATAATTTTTTACAAAGATAAAGTACTCAAAGAATTCTACACATTTAATAATTTTGATCATTGAGATAGATCCAAAATAAGTTAGACTGGTCCGTCCAGTTAAAATATCTATCTGGAGACATTTCTGACCTTTAAATTAATATCAATCGCTTATCACCATACCATTAAAACAACATGTCAACATGTCACTAATATGAAAACTCAAAAAAGTTGTGATGTAAATGAAAATAAATATGGTAAAAGTTAAAAAAAAAAAAGATTATTATCAATATTGCAAGTTTGATACTCGCTCTATTCGATGCAATGAAAGTATGATTTTAAGAATTATTATTTTTACAGAAGAAAAAGTATTCTGCATAAAATGTTTTCTTTTATTTGATTATAAACTTGCAAATTAGACTTTGAGAAGAATATTTTTATTTATCTTAATTCAATATATTGTACAATTACTTATTTATAGAGATGGATCACCAGTAAGTAGTAAGTCCTATAATTGAGTTATTCTTATAATCAAAGCTACAATCAAGCTATTTCTTAATCTACAAATAGGAAACAATCAAGCTATTTTCTAATCTATAAATAAGAAACAATCACAAGAGATAATTTCTAAAATCTCTACACTCCTCCTCAAGTTGGTGCATAGATGTCACACATGCCCAACTTGCCCAAAAACTTTGAGAATGCTTGACTAGACACTGCTCTAGTAAGGATATCGGCCAACTGATCTTTTGAGCGAATCTTAGGCAACTCCACAATTTTCTCATCCAATTTCTCCTTAATGAAGAATCTGTCTACTTCCACATGCTTTGTACGATCATGCAGAACCGGATTATGAGCAATATCACATGTCACTTTATTGTTACAGTAGAGTTGAACTGGTTGCATAGGCGAATAGCTCAAATCCCCCAAGAGAACTTTTAGCCATAATGATTCACATATTCCAAGTTCCATACCTCTAAATTTAGCCTTCGCGCTTGAACGTGCAATAACATTTTGTTTCTTACGTCTCCATGTAACGAAATTATCACCTACAAAGGTGAAATATTCTGAAGTAGATCATCTGTCATCTACTGTTCCAGCCCCGTCAGCATCAGTATATGCATCCACACTTTGACAATCTATATTTTTTGTAAATAAAATTCCTTTTCCAGGAGCAGACTTCAGATATCTCAAAATGCGTATAACTACATTCATATGCTGCTCTCTAGGATTATGCATAAATTGGCTGACAATACTCAAAGCATAGGCAAGGTCTGGCCTTGTGTGGGCTAAGTACAGCAATCTTCCGATGAGTCTTTGATATCTCCCTTCATCAACAGGCACCTGATTACTCTCAATACATATCTTCAATCATTTTTCTACTGGTGTATCAGCTGGTTGACATGCTGACATACCAGTTTCGTGCAACAAATCTAAGGCATATTTTCTTTGAGACAAAAAAAAATATTCCTTTATCAGATTGAGACACTTCGATCCCAAGAAAATATTTCAAGTGACCGAGATCTTTCATTTCGAATTCTTTGGAAAAATAACTCTGTAGAGCCTTTCTTTCTTTAGGATCATTTCCAGTGGCCATCATGTCATCAACATACACAATAAGGGAAGTGATCTTACCATGCTGTTTTTTCAAGAATAAAGTGTGGTCTGAATTATTTTGATGGTAGCCAAAGGCTCTCGTAGACTTTGTGAACCTTCCAAACCATGCTCTAGGAGATTGTGTCAACCCATATAAAGCTTTCTTTAATCTGCACACCTTCCGACAATGCACTTCTAGTATCATGTATCCTGGTGGCAAATCCATGTAGACTTCTTCGGACAACTCGCCATATAGAAATGCATTCTTCACATCAAATTGTTGTAATGGCCAATCCAGGTTCATAGCTAGAGACAACAAGACACGAACTGTGTTGATTTTAGCTATAGGTGCAAATGTATCTGTTTAATCAATCCCATAAGTTTGGGTGTACCCTTTTGCCACAAGTCTTGCTTTAAAGCGTTCAATCGTACCGCTTGATTTGTGCTTCACAGTATACATCCATCGACATCCAACAGTTTTCTTTCCCGGTGGACGATCAACAAGTTTCCAAGTTTCATTTTTCTACAAGGATTTCATCTCCTCATTCATAGCAATTTTCCACCTTGGGTCGGCTAAGGCTTCCTGCACATTGTTAGGAATAGATACAACAGATAATTGTTTTACAAATGACTTATTTGATTCTAACAAACGATGGTTAGACACATAATGACTCATAGGGTATTTAACTTTACTAGAAAGTTCGCGTTCATACGTGGTTTTAGGGATACCTCTGGTTTGACATGGTGGTAGCTGTTTTATGGTTGGTTCAGGAACATCCTCAGCAAATGATTAGTTTGGTGTATTAGAGGCCTGTGGTGTGAGGGATTCAGATAGAGATGGATCTACAACTTCATTTTCTAGGTGTTCATCATTGTCTGGGTGTTCATCACCACTTTGGTCCAAAGGTATACTACGCAAATCTAATTCGCCCGCATTGTTTTCAGCCGATTCAAAGAGTTCCTTATTATTCACATCTTGATTACCAGGTTCAGAGAGTTCCTCTTTGGTAGAAATCAAAAAATTATAGTCATAGTCTAGAGCTTGAACTTCTTCCTAGTACTTCCATTGAAGTTCAAGCTCAGATGAAAAATACATAAAGTCTTCATGAAAAATGACATCCAACGTAACAAATATGCATTTGTGGAAGGGTGATAGTAGCGGTACCCCTTTTGAGAAGAAGCATATCCTAGAAAGACACAGCGCAATGCTCAATGAGTCAACTTGGTGTGCTGATGCTTATGAAGGTGTACAAATGCTACACAACCAAACACATAGGGAGGTAAGTTGGGGGTGACGGGAGCAACAATTGCTTCAGGGAGAGCCTGAGATGGTGTCCAAAAATCAATGGTGTTGGAAGGTACTTGATTGATCAAATGAACTGCAGAGGTAAGTGCGTGTCCCCAGTAAGAAACTGGCATATGAGCTTCTATCAACGAAGCATGAACAGCCTCTAACAAGTGTCGATTTTTTCGCTCTACGACCCCATTCTGCTGGGGTGTATCAGAACAAGTAGTTTGATGAATAGTTTCATGGGTTTCCAAATACCGCTTCAATTCAAGACTCGAATATTCACCTTCATTATCACTGTGGAAAACCTGAATCTGTGCATTGTACTGACTATGAACAATTTTATGAAAATTTTGAAATAACAAGTTTACTTCACTTTTGGACTTCATCAAACATACCCAAGTCATCTTGGTACAAACATCAATAAAAGTAATAAACCAACGTGATCCATCCAAGTTAGTAACTTTAAATGGACCCCAAACATCAGAATGTATAATCATAAAAGGAACTGGGCTTTTATTCAAAATTAATGGAAACGAAGCACGATGGTTCTTTGCAAGTTCACAAACATTACATTTGAAACTGGAAATATCAATTTTTACAAATAAATTAGGAAACAATTTCTTCAGATAACCAAATGAAGCATGCCCCAGACGTCGATGCCATAACCATATCTCAGATTTCTTCTTTTCACCCGTAGAGCCGCCTATCATTAAAGCATGACGCAACCGGTTCAAACTCTTTGACACCAAGTCTAAGTAATACAGCTTCTCTCGCCTAACACCACAACCAATTGTCTGCCTTGTTTGGATGTCCTTAAACACACAAAAATCAGGCCAGAAAATGACAACACAAAATAAGGCAGTGGTTATTTGGGTAACTGACAAGAGATTATAATCTAAAGATGGAACAATCAAAACAAAATCTAAATTCAAAATGTCAGTGAGGGACAAGGATCCTTCTCCAATAATCAGAATTGAGGTACCATTGGTAGTAAAAACAAAATTTTGTGTAGAAGGTTTAAGAGGAAAGACTTGTTTAGAATCAAATGCCATATGATCTGTAGCACCGGAATTAATTATCCATGCACTATTAAAAACATGTGTCGAAATATTTAAAACCTTACCATCATTACCTGCCACTGCTATTAATGTCAAGAATGCTTCAGCAATATAATTCTTTGTCTTTGTTTCAACAACCGCAGCAGTAGAGGTCTTCTTAGAATTCCTCTTTCGTGAATCACGACTGTGATCCCACCATTCTGGATACCCCACAAGTTCATAGCATCAATTTTTGGTAGGACCACTTTGATTGCAGTGAGTGCATTTGTAGGAAGATTTATCGATACCAGTAGCAGTCTTAGGAGGGACGGGCTTCGGTCGATCCTGCTGGTGTTGAGGTGGCCAATTCTGATTAGAACAGTTTCGAGTCACCATGGAAGAAGCTTCAGAATTTCCAAGTTTAACATTCATCGTTTCACGTCGTACACATTCACGGCAGACCAATGCATAACATTCATCTAATGTAGGAATTGGATCCTTCCTCAAAATTTCACCACAGATTTGTTCGAATTCACTATCTAATCCAGCAAGAAAAATATGCATCCTTAGTCATTGAATTGATTCTGATAAGATGCAACATCTTTTTCACTTTCCATGATCACCTGATCATGATGATCCAATTCACTAAAAATTTCAGTTAGCTCTCTATAATACACAGAGTGTTCTGTCACTCTATTTAGCAGAGAAGGCCCTCTGGTTCAAGGTAAATACTTGTAATTCATCCACTCCATCATAAAAAGCTTGAGAAAGAGCTTTCCAAATATCGCGAGCGGTGGGTAGACGAATGTATCGCTTCATAATGTCTGGGGACATAGAAATCAACAATCATCTCTTGACCCTTTGATTGTCTACATACCACTTCTCATATCCATCATCCGTCTCGGTTGGTAGCTGTGAATTGCCATGAATAAAGGAGAGTTTCTCATTCTCAGCAATATGCATCTCCATGATTTGAGACCACATATCATAATTAGTCTCATTGAGTACAATCCCTGCATTGAACGATGAGCCTTCAGATTGAATGATAATAGGAGCAGACTTGGTGCCAAATGTTTCAAAATCTGACTTGGCCATGGTTTGATGGTGATATGGATTCAATGAAAGGATGATGATGAGTCTTTCAAGGCTCTGATACCAACTTGCAAATCAGAATTTGAGAAAAATACTTTTATTCATCTGAATTCAATATA
Organism: Camellia sinensis; assembly: GCF_055761805.1. Lineage (NCBI taxonomy): Eukaryota > Viridiplantae > Streptophyta > Magnoliopsida > Ericales > Theaceae > Camellia > Camellia sinensis. Next base: position 152,264,279 of record NC_138963.1, read on the forward strand.
TTGTACAATTACTTATTTATAGAGATAGATCCCCAATAAGTAGTAAGTCCTATAATTGAGCTATTTCTATAATCAAAGGTAAAATCAAGCTATTTCCTAATCTATAAATAGGAAAAAGTCAAGCTATTTCTTAAACTACAAATAGGAAACAATCACAAGAGATAATTCCTAAAATCTCTACATATAATGTTGAAGTTGATGTTGTAGTTGTTATAAGAGATGTGGTGGACTGTTAATGAGTAGCCGTGGTGATGGTGACAAAATAATATGGTTGTGTGGCTGGTTAGTGATGGTGATAGTGGCGGAAATGGTCGGATGGTAATAGTTACAACGATAGACTTTTAAAAAGTAAAAAAGATTTCGATTCACATAAATTCATTTTTTTGTGGGTCCAGTTTGTTATTCACCTATAATCCCTTACTTATCTCACATCATTTTTATATTGATATGAGAGATTAAATGAGAAAATGATGGGAATACATAAAGCTGTTTTGAATTATTTTATTTGTTTATTCAACAATCAAAAGTAATTATGTATTCTATTATTAATAATTTATATCGTCTTCACCACACATTATACAAATAATCTCTACTCATTTGATCTAATCCTTTATTTCATTTTATCCATAATCTTATCATTTATGTTATTTATTTTTATAATATAACTCGTCTGCCGTAATCTTATTACTTAGCTCATTTACATCCAATCACTAAAATAATCCAAGTATGGAATGAGTGCTTTTGCAATTGGTGGTTTTTGGATTGGAAAGTAGAATACATAGTTTGGAGTTGGGCTTGAGTTAGGAATTGGGATTGGAATTGGGCTGAACTCTATCCTCACTTTGAACAAGGAATTGCCCCAAGTCCATCCAATATATTCAAAATTGTTTTTGATGGATTTTGGCTAAAACACAACTATAGGGAAAAAAACCATGTCTGTATACTCTCTCCCCCAAAATTCATTTAAAAAAATAAAAAAATCTTGAGTGATCATTTCTGCATCAGCGCTAGATATTGGCCCTGTTTGGTAGAGCTGTGGGAAAGTGCTTATAGCTTATGCCTAAACAGCTTATAACTTATAACTTTCAGCTTAAGCTGATTTCCAGTTTATTCTTAAAGCATCTCCTGCCCCACTTAAAGAATAAGCTGTTTTCTGACTTCTACAAAGTTATAAGCTATAAGTTATAAGCTAAACCAAACACATCAAAATAGCTTAAATTAAGCTGAAAGCTGAAATAAGCTGAAATTAAGCTGTACCAAACAGGTCTATTAAAGCCTCGTTTGAGAAGACGGGATTTTGGCCAAGAAAATAAAAATAAAAAAATCATTATAAAAGGTTATTTTGAAAAGTGTTAAAAAAAAAAAATTTTTTACTTATTGTGAAAATACATAGTCTCTCCGTCTCAAAATAATAATTCCTTTTGAAGAATCTAATTTTTTTTGGTAGTATAATTATTGTGCTTTAAAAATATTAATTTTTCAAAATTATCCTTTGATAGTATATTTTTTTTGAGAATATCAATGCCATAATTGTACTTTTTGTATTATTACTGAATTTAAAAAAAGGAAAAAATAAGAAATTCATATTATTTTAGGACTTGATTTCTAAAATTGGACTAATATTTTTAAACAATGAAAAATGAAATAAAGGACTAATATTTTGAGACGGATGGAATATAAAAAGTAAAAACGTGATATAACCAAAATAAGTTAATAAATTATGGGGGATGCACTAATAAATCCCAAATTAATAACTTATGCACTATTTAGTCCTAAAAGTTTTCTTATAGACTGAAAGGTCCCATTACAATGTTAATAACATCAGATACAATGTTAATAACATCAGAGTCATGTTACAAACATTGGATTTCAAACATCTAATGTTCATCAAATTTCAATAATGTTTGAAAATATAGGATGAAAAACATCTAATGTTCATCAGATTTCAATAAATTTTGAAATTATAGAATGAAACATCAGATCATTTACATCATTCACATCATGTTGATGTAAAAATGGGACTAAATGGAGCAGAAGAAAACTTTTAGGACTAAATGGTTCAACGTTTCAAAAACTAGGACTTATAGGTAAATTTTCCATAAATTAACTTTTTTGGTTCTTCCCAAAAGAGGTCAAAAAGTCAATCTATTATTCCTATTTTTTACATGTCTTTACATAAGAAGTCAAAAGCTGTTAACAAAGTTAATTTCCAAACAAAACCTCAAACTAAAAGTATTTGCCACATAAAAATACTATGTATCCATCAATTTATTAAAATAAAAGAAAAAAAATATTTTAAGTAATACCAGCATAAAAACTAGGAAGATTGACCAATAAATCCTCCTAAACTCGTGATCCATATAGTCTCAAATTTTTTTGTGATCTGTCTAGTCTTTTTGAATATAGAATTACTCATTTGTCGTTATTTGATGATATGAGTAACCGTATCAAATCTCTTTAATTGTTATTATTTGTTGAAATGTTACATTTAAAAAAAATATATATTAAAGAGTTTTTTAGCATACATTCTATATGTATCCAATGTTGTATCCTGCACCGAATGTGACAAACCCATTTGTAATAAGAAATCCCAAATTTCAAACACACAAAATCTTGAACAACCCATAATATTATGCCCTTATTCTTTATTGGACCCAATTTTTTTTTTGGAATGTGAAACACCCAACATATTTGTTTGGATTCTGGTATGTAGTTTGTCCTGGATTCGCGAGATTCAGTGTAATTTGATTGTGTTGTGGCGCTCAAACATGAAGGTGACTCAAAGGTTTGGAGTTTTACATTGGTAATTGATAGTAGTCTGCTCTATTTATCACGTTGTGGGTTGTTCGGAATTCTACCGGTGATATATTTCTTTGACGATGTGATTTTTTTTTTTTGGTTTAGTTATGTATATTTTTGTATTAAATCGAAATTCACGTATAGCCCATGCACTTTTTGAGTTTTGTGTTAATATGTTTTAGCAAGGGATTAGGATTATTAATCCGTGGGCCCAATTATCTCATGTTTGTTTTAACATTTTGGTTTAGGATTATTAATCCAATGGATAATTAATCCAACAAATTTGTAGGATTATTAGTAATGGGGTAGGGGTGGGATTATTAATCCAATGGATATTAATCCAATTGGATAGTGAATCCTACACTAATTTAATAGGATTATTAATACTTCACTATTAGTCTTTTGAATCAAACATGACCTATGGGTTTTGGTGTGTTCCACTGTTATGTTACATTCGAAATACATTTATGCGAAATGAGGATATCACACTCACTTTGTTTAAATGTTCACACCAAAATATATGTTCACTCGTTGGGTTTATAGATGCTAGCGGCTGAGGACATACACGATACGTGTGCAAATTTAAAAAAAAAATTATATTATGCTATAGTTTTTTTAAATAATGTATATATATATATATATATCATGAGTATAATATAATGTATTGTAATATAACATTTGATTTTAATATATTTCATAAATAAAATATGTACAACATTATATATATATATATATATAAATCTTTTAAAATATACAATATTTACTAATTTTCACAAAATATATATATACACATTATGTGGCAAAAAAAATTTGTCACATAATTTGAAAAAAATAAGCAAGTTGAAAAAAATTTGTCCCCAATAGCACAATGTGGCAAAGCAGCCTAAAAATAATGAACAAAATTAAATTATAAAAATAAAAAATAAACAATCACTGAGATGTGGTTTTATATAAATAAATAAACATAGTGCTCTCAAGTTCAAATTTTGAAAGATTGGCCCAGAAGAGTGATATTACTTAACAGAATTTATAAATAAATAAATAAAAAAAGTTTCTATGATTGAGAATATAATAAATTTAAGACTCTTAAACAATTAAAGAATTTATACCAAAGAAAATAAACAAAATAAACAAATTCAAAACTCTTAAACAATTATAGAATTTATTTTTTTTAAAAAAGAAAACAGAATTTATACCCAAAACAATAAATAATTATTGAGAATATCTTAAACATAAACAAACTTATTAATTCTAGTCATTTTTTTAAATCAGAATTTATAGTTTAGAATAATAATGAACAAAATTAAACTATAAAAATAAATAAATAAATAATCAGTAAGATGTGCTCTCAAGTTTAAATTTTGAAAATATTGTCCAATAAGAGTGATATTACTTAACAATTACAGAATTTATAGTAAAAATAAACAATTAAATAAACAAAAACTTCTATGACCGAGAATAAAATAAATTCAAGACTCTTAAATAGTCAAAGAATTTATACCAAACAAAATAATAAAAAAAAATTCAAAATTCTTAAACAATTACAAAATTTATTCCAAAAAAAAAAAAAAAATTTATACAAAAAAAAATAAAACTAATAAACAGTCATTGAGAATATTTAAAACATAAACACACCTATTAATTCCAGTTATTTTTTTAAAATAAATTTATAATTTAAATTGAACTTTTATATGGTAAAAAAAATGAAACAAATTTTCATAAAAATATAAGCCTAAAATTCACATCATAATATATACATGTTATATGATTTTTTATTTATTGTTTTTCAGTCAACATAATCAACAAATTGAAAATTTGAATTTTTTCATTTTTTTTCAAAAATTACAGAATTTATATACCAAAATATGAATTTTTCAGGATGTTTTCTTTTTTTAATTTTCAAATATGTTTAATTAAAATTTATAAACTTGCATACACTACTGTTCAGGAATTACCAAAAAGAAAAATAGAATTTGACATGGATAGGCCCATAAGGCTTACAGCCCACAGCAAACAACCCCAAACCTATCGCTTGAGACCCATAGCATAACCCGGTTGGCAAAGCCCAGGACAGCTGGAGGCCATCTGGGCATGGAGGGCCAATGACATTCGGGCACATGGCAGGTGAAACACAGGCCACATCAGCAGACAAAGATCTGCAGAGTTATTGCCACAACACATCACCATTAATGCAGCCCATCACAGCATTTATTACGACAACACCTCCCCGTCGGAATAGAGCCCCCTCACCCTGAACAAGGTAAGCTACGGCACAAGCTTTCGGCGGAAGGGGGCACGTCACAAGGGACAGTGAAATGATTACCAAAGGATATAAGCAAGAATCGAAGACAAGAGGAAGGTTAAGCTTTTCTATCTCTCTCTCTCTATATATATATATATTTCCTTCATCCTCTACTGATTCGCTCGCCGGAGGGTTCACTGGAGGACTACCCCGTTCCCCTTTGGACTTGCTTGCAGGTCATCTGGTGGGATCACTCGCCTGAATTGGAACTTAAGGAGCTTGGACCAACTCGACCCATCCACCCAAGACGAACTGCATCATCAGTTGGCGCCGTCTGTGGGAACTTGTGGTTTATTCGTGCTCTAGTTGTGTTCACTACCGCCGGAGCCCCCCCCTTTCTCACCGTTACCTTTTCCTCTCACCCGTCCAGGTGTATGGTCATGACTAAGTCCATGGCTTCTCACCATAATACCACCGATCATCAAACAGACCCTTCCCATCCAAACAACCCACCACAATACATCATCGAACTTACTAACAGCATTAACCGCATGGCCGAGCAAAACCAGGCCCTGATCAGTGCTTTGCTCCAAAGAAACCTTCCCGCTCCACCTCTAGATATTCCACCCAACCAAGAAAGAACCCCAGTCCACACTGCTCCACAACCCCCTCCGCTCAACCCAGAAGGTTTCCAACCTCCTTCTCCTCCACATATGAGCCTACCACCTCCACCTCCACCTCCACCTCCACGCCCGTCAGTCGTGGCACTAGCCCCTGAGGGGGAAGCCAGCAGCGTCCAGCCTCCGTTGACCGACCATAACGACAACATTCCCCTCTGGGACGCTGAACTCCGAGCTATGAAGCTCCAACTACAAGGGGTCATGTAGAACATCCAGCACAAGCCCTCGGTCACCGCCAACTCGCCTTTTGTTGCCTCCATCCGAGACAAACCATTGCCCGCGAAGTTCAAAATGCCCACCATTGACTCCTTCGATGGCACGACGGACCCAGTCGACCATCTGGAAACCTACCGCACCCTCATGATCCTCCATGCTTTCCCTGACGAGATCATGTGCCGAGCTTTCCCCGTGACGCTGAAGGGATCAGCTCGGTTGTGGTTTAGCCAGCTACCGGTGGACTCCGTCTCCACTTTTCAACACCTCAGTGACTCTTTCCTGAGCCATTTTATCGGAGCCCAGCGTCAGAGACGCCCAGCCACCCAACTCCTTAACATTCGTCAGACCGAGGGGGAGTCGCTCCGCAGCTTCGTTACCCGATTCAACACCGAAGCCCTTCAAGTAGCGGAGAACGACGACAAGGTCATCCTTACAGCTTTCGTGGCCGGCCTGCGATCGTCCGATTTTCTTTTCTCCCTCTCCAAAAACCCTCCAACCACCATGGTAGCCCTACTATCCAAAGCCCAGAAGTACATGAATGCTGAAGATTCCCTGGCCGCCTGGCAAGAGCCAATCACTAAAAATCCGACCCCCAGAGACAAGAGGAAAGACTCAGAACCCAGGACCACCCAGTATAATAGCCAAACACCCCACAATAATGACCGACCCCACCGAGCCGACCGGTCGGCTCCGACCCGACCCCCCGGTCTGTTCAAGCGGTACACACCACTTAACTCCCCCATGGAACACGTCATCAATCAGATTCAGCAGGACTACCCCCTCAAGTGGCCCCTGCCTTCACGAAACCCTTCTAATCGGAAAGATCAGTCCAAATACTGCCGTTTCCACCAAGACCATGGCCATACCACCGACGAGTGTATTAACCTCAAAGATCAGATCGAGACCTTCATACATCAGGGCCGCCTCAGCCGATTCACAGACACCCGCCCTCAGCAGAGGCAAAGAACCGACCTTCCCAGGAACAATCGCCGGCATACACCACCCCAGAACCAAGCCCCACCTAACCAAGGCCATGATCGCCCACCGCCACAGCCTCGACCTCCAGGCAATCCCCCTCCACCAGTCGGAGAAATCAGAGTCATTTCAAGCGGCCTTGCTTGCGGGGGACCATCCCGCTCGGCTCAGAAGGCAGAGCTCAGAAAAATAAGGCAGGGCTCAGACAAAGCAGTGGCGACGGTGGACCGACCTTCCAAATAGTCAAAACAGTGGGTCGAACCCATCACCTTCACGGACACCGACTGTGCAGGAGTCCGCTACCCATATGATGACCCCCTTGTCATTTCCGCCATCCCCTCCAACTACAAGGTCAGACGAGTCTTCATAGACAACGGCAGCTCTTCAGATATCATCTTCCTCAATTGCTTCCGTCAGCTCAAGATTGGGGAAGAAAGCTTGTCTCCCCTCCAAACCCCTCTGTTCGGTTTCACCGGCGACCGTGTGACCTCCATCGGCTCTATCGATCTACCTATAACCATTGGCGAACACCCGAGGCAGACCACTAAGTTGCTCACCTTCCTTGTGGTCGACTGCCCCTCAGCTTACAACATCATCCATGGCCGCACAGCCCTCAACGCCTTCCAAGCCATCACATCTACCTATCACCTTGTCATCAAATTTCCTACCGATCTCGGCGTCAGAACTGTCAAAGGAGAACAGACCGTGGCCCGGGAGTGTTATGTCGCCTCACTCAAAGAAGTCAAGCTAAAAGAGGCCATGATCATCGAAGGGCTTGACGTCCGAGACGAGGACGAACTAGTCAGAGGAGAACCCGTGGAGGAACTTGTTGAAGTTAACATCGATCCCACCAACCCACTCAGAACTGCTAAAATCGGCAGCCAACTACCTTCCCAAGCCAAGGCCGACCTTACCGCTCTCCTGACCGAGCACAGAGATGTATTCGCCTGGACCCATTCAGACATGCCGGACATTGACCCCTCCTTCATAACCCATCGCCTCAGGATCGAACCCCACTTTCGATCCCACTACCAGAAGCAACACATTTTCCATCCGAAGCGCAACACTCTTATAGCCGCAGAAGTTGACAAGCTCCTCGAGGCCCAATTCATCAAAAATGTGGACTACCCTAGATGGCTGTCCAACGTGGTCCTCGTTCGCAAACACAATGGCAAATGGCGACTCTGTGTCGACTACTCTGACCTAAACCGAGCTTGCCCCAAAGACAGCTACCCCCTTCCCGCATAGATCTGCTAGTCGATGCCACGACCGGTCATCAAATGCTCAGCTTCATGGATGCCTTCTCGGGGTAAAACCAAATCCTGATGCACACATCTGATCGGGAACACACATCATTCATTACTGACCGAGGTACCTACTACTATTGTGTAATGCCGTTCGGATTAAAGAATGCTGGGGCCACCTATCAACGGCTGGTTAATACCGCTTTCCATCACCAAATAGGCCAGAATATGGAAGTCTACGTCGACGACATGCTAGTCAAAAGCAAAATATTCCTCCGATCACCTCACTGACCTACGAGAGACCTTCGCCACCTTGCGCAAGTACCAGATGAAGCTCAACCCAGAGAAGTGCGCCTTCGGCGTAGGATCTGGGAAGTTTTTGGATTTTATGGTCAGTCAGCGCGGCATTGAAGCTAACCCTGAGAAGATCAAGGCCTTGGTTGAGATGCAGTCCCCTAGGACGGTCAAAGAAGTTCAAAGACTCACCGGCCGAGTGGCGGCCCTCAACCGCTTCATTTCCCGCGCAACAGATAAGTGCCTACCATTCTTCAAAGTTCTTCGGCAGACTTTTGAATGGACAGCTGAATCCGAAGAGGCCTTCCAACAGTTAAAGCAATGCATGGCCAATCCTCCCCTTCTTTCACAGGCAATCACGGGCGAGCCCCTTTTCCTCTACCTAGCAGTGTCGAGCACCGTAGTCAGTGCAGCTCTCTTCAGAGAAGATGGCTCAATCCAACGGCCGGCCTATTACATCAGTCAGGCTCTCAGGGGAGCGGAGCAGAACTACCCCTTATTAGAAAAACTGTCCCTGGCCTTGGTCATCGCCTCCAGACGACTCCGCCCATACTTTCAAGCTCACTCCATAGTGGTCCTCACCGACCAACCCCTGAAAAAGATCATGCAGCAACCAGAACTCTCAGGCAGACTAATGCAGTGGTCAGTAGAACTCAGCCAGTTCGACATCTCTTATCGCCCTCGGACAGCAATCAAGGGGCAAGCTGTAGCTGACTTCATCCTGGAGTTCACCAACCCGGCCTCGACCACTACCCCACCACTCTCACCAACTCCAACAGAGCCAGAAGATCCTTATTCTTGGACTCTCAATGTTGACGGTTCGTCTCGCAAAGAAGGAAGTGGGGCCGGCCTCATCCTCACCTCTCCCGAGGGCGGCTATTTCAAATGTGCCCTCCGTTTCTTGTTTGAAGCAAGCAACAATGAGGCCGAGTATGAGGCATTGATAGCAGGACTCCGACTGGCCAAGGACATTGGGGTCAGCCACCTCCGAGTATTCAGCGACTCCCAGCTCGTCGTCGGTCAGATGACGGGGGACTTTGATGCCAAGGAAGACACAATGCGAGCTTACAGGGATATGGCACTCCCCCTCGCTCGCCTCTTCAATACCTTCCACATCAGGCACATACCTCGGGCAGAAAAACTCCAAAGCAGATGTGATGGCTCAACTGGCCTCTGCTGACCATCCTAATCTCAGCCATGATGTCCGTCTCGAATATCTACACCACCCGGCCATTTCACCCGACCTGCAAGCTGTACAGTTCATCCAAAACGAACCCATTCCTTGGGCATCCGACATTCTCCTATTCTTGACCGCAGGGACACTACCAGATGACCAACAGCAGGCAGCCAAAGTCCGATCCCGAGCATCCAATTACATCATTGTCGACGGTATATTATACAAGCGCGGTTTTTCCCCGCCATATCTACAGTGCCTCAATCCAGCTCAAGCAACTTATGTAATGCAGGAGATCCATGAGGGAATTTGTGGTAATCATTCAGGCGGCAGGTCCCTTGCCTACAAGATACTCCGTACTGGGTATTTTTGGCCAACTCTTAATCAGGATGCAACCGACTTCGTGCTCAAATGCGATAAATGTCAACGCCTCGCCAACATCCCCCATGCTCCTCCTACAGAGTTAATCACACTCTGCAGCCCTTATCCGTTTGCCAAATGGGGGATCGACTTGGTTAGTCCACTTCCCACCGGTCGAGGCCAGACCAAGTTCGCGATTATCGCCATTGATTACTTCACTAAGTGGGTCGAGACCGAACCCCTTGCCACAATCACCGAGCGGAACACCACCAGGTTTATCTGGCAATCGATCGTTTGCCGATTTGGCATCCCCCAAGCCATCATCTCTGACAACGGCAAACAATTCGACAACGCGAAGTATAGAAAATTTTGTGCAGATCTCCAGATTCAACCATGCTTCTCTTCCCCCGGTCATCCCCAAGCAAATGGCCAAGTTGAAGTCACCAACAGTTCTCTTCTGAAAATCATCAAAACTAAGCTTGAAGCTGCTAAACTAAGCTTGAAGCTGCTAAGGGCCTTTGGGCTGAGGAACTACCAAGTGTACTTTGGGCTTACCGAACCACTGCTCGCACTCCCACTGGGGAAACCCCCTTTCGCTTAACATATGGCGCTGAGGCGGTTATTCCGGTAGAAGTCGGTCTGCCCACCCTCAGGGTTTTACATCCGGATCTCGCCTCAACCGAAGAGCTCCATCGAACAGACCTGGACCTCATCGAAGAGCTTAGGGAGACTGTTGCCGACAGATTGGCTTCGTACCAGCAGAAAATGAGAACACACTACAACCGCAGAGTTCGACCACAAGAGTTCTCTATAGGCGACCTTGTCTTGAGAGAAGCGACCCTTGCCACAAAGAATCCAACTGAGGGCAAACTGACAGCCAAATGGGAGGGACCCTACGTTGTGAGAGCTCGACCACGACCAGGCACTTACCGACTTCAAGACAAGGAAGGCCGAGACCTTCCCCATCCCTGGAATGTGAAACATTTGAAGCGTTACTACCAATAAGTTCACACTTTTGTATTATCTACATTATTGTATTTCCCTTTTTAATACATAATGCAGATTCCGATTGAAGTTCTCAGCTTTTATAATTCAACTGTCTGTATGTCGCTCCCATGACACTTTCACTTGCAGCACTTCAAAGCCTCGGCCAGACCGAGCACTTCAAAGCCTCAGCCAATCTGAGCACTTCAAAGCCTCAGCCAGTCTGAGCACTTCAAAACCTCAGCCAGTCTGAGCACTCCAAAGCCTCGGCCAGACTGAGCATTCGAAGCCTCAGCCAGACTTAGCACTTCAAAGCTTCAGCCAGACCGAGCACTTCAAAGCCTCAACCAGACTGACCACTTCGAAGCCTCAGCCAGACTGAGCACTTCAAAGCCTCGGCCAGACCGAGCACTTCAAAGCCTCAGCCAGTCTGAGCACTCCAAAGCCTCAGCCAGACCGAGCACTCGAAGCCTCAGCCAGACCAAGTACTTCAAAGCCAAGCAGGACCACATTTTTAACACTTAGTCACATTTTGAAGCTTATTCACAATTCCAGGACCACGTTTTTACTTAGTTAGATTCCAAAGATGCTCTCATGTATTCCATTTACTAATCAGATTATCTCCCACCCCACCCAGTTTGTTTCTCCAATCTCTTCTCTACAAGTTTACAATTGGCTGTTTAGTTACGATTTGCAACCTACTTCTCTGTCCCCATCCATGGATTCTTCATTCGTCCTTATTAAATTGGAAGTACTAACCCCATTCGAATATTATGTTCTACAATTTCATAATCCAATTGTTCAATAAACCACTATCATCCTTTCAAATTTCATACAAACCCAATCTCACCCTGCAGGAAGGAGCTTTTAACTTAATACTTTTTAATTTTCATACAAATTTTTATTGCACAATTTTTATGACCAGTTTTTATAACAAGACTTCATACATTTTAGCCAGTACAGGCCAACACAAGTCAATTGACAACATAAACGAAATTTTATTCATTTACAATGTGTACACAAGTTCATTACAATAAAAAAAAAAAACAAAAAACAAAAAAAACAAAACCAAAACAAACACAAAGAGGGGGCTCTTCCTCTACCTTGGTTATTCCTCATCACTGGATACAAGCTCCTCCTCTTCAATGCCCTCGTCCAGGGGGGTCTGGGCCACATCATCTTCACCAATCGTTACACTACTCAGGTCCAAGTCTGGAAACAGCTCTTCAGCCCTGCGTTTGAACATCTTCCAACCGCTGTCCCAGAACTCAGCCATTTCGTGCTTGTAGAAGTCTGACTGCTGGAAGCTCTCAATAACTTCTGCCTCCGTTCTACCTCCAACAGTCGTCCTTGATGGGCTCGCCCCCCCAGATTCTTGCCCAGCCAGATTCCTGGCGACTGCGGCATCTACTGCCATCTGAAATTCGAGAGACCCTTTGTATTGCTCTACTGCTGCGACGCACAGATCGGGGTAGGCCGCCCTCTCAGAAGCCGCCTTCGCCCTCTCTTCGTCCAGCTCTCTCTGCAGGGCCCCCCTTTCAGCAACCGCCGTTGCCCTTTCCTCTTCCATCCCCTTCCTCAGACCCTCCATCTCCGCCATCGCCTTCGCCTTCTCTGCTTCTAACTCCCTCACGAGCTTCCCCTTCTCCTCCTCTGCTTTAGAACGCTCATCTTCCAACTCCTTCAACAGATCCCCAAATCTAGCATCTGCCTCATCTTTTTGCCTGACCAGCTCTTCATTGCTGCTCATGGCCTCTTCATGCCGCTCGACCGCAACGGCGCAGGCTCTTTCAGACTCCTCCAACTTTTTCTGTTCGCCAGCCAGTTGGAACTCGAGTGATACGACCCTACGACATGTGTCCTCCAGCTCCAACTTGACTGCTTGCAGCTCAACATGGGCAGTCTCCCAGTCAACACTCTCCTTCTTCAACTTGGCCAACTGGGCCTTGGCTTCTTCAGCTCTAAGCTTGGCAGCCCCTACTTTCCTTAGAAGGGCCCCTGCCAAGGTGGTTACCTCCATTTGGGCGGAGCATAACCCCCTCAGAAGGTTAGCCTCATTAAATCCGGAGGCCGAGCGCAGGGCTGTCTCCTCCACAATCTTCACCAAGCGGTCTACCCCAGCCCTGGCTGGGCCTTCTTCTCCCTCCAACCTTCCAGCTACCGTGCGAGCGTGATAGATGGCCGTGGCCAGACGGATTCCTCCTTCTTGGGGTGCAGGGCCTCTTTGGGTCTGCTCCCTCCTGCTCGGCTCGGCCTCAACTAACCCAACTCCTACTTGCACTGTTGGGGCAGTCTCCACAACCTCCAGTGTCGGGGTGACCCCCACCACCTCTGGGGTATCCTTGGCCATGGGGGCCTCCACCTCAGTTGGGGACACCTTTGCCCTCTTGGCCCCAGACTCATCTGCAGCCCCCTCTGGGGCACTTCTCTTCTTCTTCTTCAGAGCCTCCCCCTCATTTCTGGCCTGTTCTTTTACAGGATCTACTGGGGGCGGTCGTGGTTCAAAACTGCTTAAGTCCTTCTCCCCTAGCGGCCTTGGGCGCGGTCGGATCCTCTCCCGCGCGATCGGCTGAGGCGGTCGGTCTCCTCGCGCTTCGTTCAACTTCGTGGCTTTGGCCAGTATGGCCTGATCCTCTACCTCCTAAACTTCTCTTCTCGCCTCCAATTCTGCTCGGTCGAGGTCCCCACCCCTCGGCTGCGGTCCTAACCCTACCTCAAACAATGCGGACGGCTGAACAAGCTCGTCCCATCTGGCCTTCTCTCTCTCCCTCCACTCCTTCACCCTCTTCACCCTCTCTTCCGCCGCTGCCCCCAGTCTTGGCTCCATCGACCTAACTTGCACCTTCCAGATGGTGCGCACTCCCAGTCCCCCACTGACAGACACGTAGAACCACCGTGGCCGCCACCCCTTGATCAATGTCGGTAGCCTCGCCACCAATCCCCTCCCCATTACTGCCTGTAGCATGACCCACGTCTCTTGCTGCCCCGAAGCCTTATAACAGGAAAAGAACTCGTCCACCGCCATGGCTTCCCCTCCATTCGCCTTGGGCCACGCGCTAGCACAGGCCAGCAGAATCTTCCATGCATTGGGCATCAATTGCCCCGGCGCTACCTCCAGACAGTTCAGCACGTCAACCACCACTTGGGGCAGTGGCAGCCTCAGTCCACCTTTTAGCGCCTTCTCGTAAAGGGAAAACTCCCCTGGCTTGGCATCAGACGGCCTTTCCCTTGACGTTGGGAGCAATAACTCCACCTCAGCCGGAATCTGGTATTTTTCCCTGATAGCCTCCAAATCCGCCGCAGTAATTGTGGATTTGTCAGCCTTAGTGTGCCAATGATCCTGCTCTACTTGGCTTATTGGCCTCGGGGCCACTATCAGGGCCGACGCCTGCGATTGTCCCACCGATTCCCCTACCCCCACCATCCGTGTCTCCGTCCTATATCGCGCTGCTAGCTTCTCTGCATCATCGTCTCCCAGCGGGTCCACCCTCACATTCACCACTTCTTCTTGTGCCATTTCTAGGGTTTGCTTACGAATCACTTCTGACGCAGGAGCAAGGAAGTTGAGAAAGTGTTGCACATGTGTGTCGAACGCAATGAAGGAATTAACACTTGGGTATCTTGATTTTTTGTCAAAAAGTAGGTGAAACGAATTATACCAAAAACCCACGGTTTACCCGTATTCCATGGATCCGCATTAATTTTCGCCCGTTTAAAAACCTTTCAAATCAACCACCAAAACTGCCTTTTCAAAACCCACCCTCGTGACCTATCGTTTCATTTTTGCTCCAACGCTTCACTTCCCCCACAATATTGCCACGTGTATGGCCACGATGCACTGTCCCCTCCCCTTACCCTGTCCTTTCCATTTCACATCATCACATGGCATGCCCCCCCCCTTTTTGAGCCCCGCGCCGTCCTGGTCGGCACTCTTCACGGTCGACCCCTCCCGCTCGGCCACCCTACGGTCGGCACGCCTAACGGTTGACCCCTCCCGCTCGGCCACCCTTGCGGTCGGCACGCCTCGCGGTCGGCACGCCTGACGGTCGGCCTCTCCACTCGATCCACACTTCTCTTCCTTATTACTATTCCCTTCGTTGGACTAAAGCTGCACTCGGAAATAGGGGACTACTGACATGGATAGGCCCATAAGGCTTACAGCCCACAACAAACAACCCCAAACCTATCGCTTGAGACCCATAGCATAACCCGGTTGACAAAGCCCAGGACAGCTGGAGGCCATCTAGGCATGGAGAGCCAATGACATTCGGGCACATGGCAGGTGAAACACAGGCCACATCAGCAGACAAAGATCTGCAGAGTTATTGCCACAACACATCACCATTAATGCAGCCCATCACAGCATTTATTACGACAACACCTCCCCGTCGGAACAGAGCCCCCTCACCCTGAACAAGGTAAGCTACGGCACAAGCTTTCGGCGGAAGGGGGCACGTCACAAGGGACAGTGAAATGATTACCAAAGGATATAAGTAAGAATCGAAGACAAGAGGAAGGTTAAGCTTTTCTATCTATCTATCTCTCTCTCTCTATATATATATATATATATATATATATTTCCTTCCTCTTCTACTGATTCGCTCGCCGGAGGGTTCACTAGGGGACTACCCCGTTCCCCTTTGGACTTGCTTGCAGGTCATCTGGTGGGATCACTCGCCTGAATCGGAACTTAAGGAGCTTGGACCAGCTCGACCCATCCACCCAAGACGAACTGCATCCTCAGAATTTATACCCAAAAAAATTGAGAATATTTAAAACATAAACAAACCTATAATTGTAGTTATCTTTTTTAGAACAAAATTTATACCTAAAAAGATTAATAAGAAGGATATTTTATAGTTTAGATTGAAGAATATTTAAAACGTAAACAAAACCCTACCATTCTACAAAAATTTCAATGCCAAAAATTATAAATTGAAGACTCTTAAACACCTATAGAATTTATATGAATAAAATAACTAAACAAAAATTTCAATCACTAAAAATATTAAAATTAATGAGTTTTAGATCATTTACCTTCGGAACTTTATTTTTAAACATCTTTTAGAGTGTTATTATTGACAACTTTCATTGTAAAAATGTTAGAAAATAAAAATAAATAATTGATATACCGAGATATAGAATTTGAGAGACAGCGAGAGAATTGGGTAAAAAGAGACAATAATTAGCCCCAAGTTGGAATTTTTTTCAAAAATAAATAAATAATTAAAATCATTGCATTAATCCACCAATGTTTTTACACTAGCAGCGGGGCACACACAATGCGTGTGCAACTCAAAAAAAATTATAATATAAAAATAATGATTACTCTTTAATTATTCAATCCAAATAATATAGTGATAAAGATTATAAAAAAATTAAATAATTATTTTTAATTTTAATATCTTTTGATATCCTCTTTATTATTATAATTTTTTTTTATTTTTTATTTGTTTAACTAAATTTAAAATTATATTGGTACATAATTTTTCAAGGTATCCTCTCTCTCTCTCTCTCTAATTTAACAATTTTTAGAATCTTATTATCTACAAATAATAAACTACTAATCAATAAATATAAAAAATAAACAAATAAATTTAAATTTTTGATTTGTTTTCAATTATTTTTCTAAGTTTCATTTTTAAAATTTTTTTTTTAGGAACAATCCAAATAGTTTTGTTATAATGATCATAAAAAAATTAAATATTTATTTTTAATTTTAATATATTTTGGTGTCCTCCTTATTATCTATAATTTTTTTTTTATTTGCTTAACCAAATTTAAAATTATATTCGTACATAATTTCTCAAGGTATCTTATATCTTTTTTTTTTAATTTAAATATTTTTTGGAATCTTTTTTTTATCTACAAATAAACTGCTAATCAGTAAAGATAAAAAATAAACAAATAAATTGAAGCTTATCAGCTATATAAAACAAAGTTAAAATTTTCGATTACTCATACATAATCTTATAAGTATCCTATTTATTAATTTTAAAATGGATGAAAAGAAATAGTAATTAACCCTAGGTTAGAAAATTTTAAAAATAAAAATAAAATAGTTTCAATTGAATAACTACACATTAGTCCACCGGTTGGAAACAAATAAATAAAGAGTTTAGAGAAGGAGAATTGATTCATCACAATAGATATATCATAATAAAGAAATAAAATAAAAAAGTAAAATAAAAAGAAATTGAAATTAGTATAGATAGATAGTATATATATATATATATATATATATATATATTTTTTTTTTTCTATGTGTAATTTAGATTGAACTTTTATTTGGTGGGAAAAATGAAAAAGTTTTTCATAAATATATATGCCTAAAATCTACATTATAATGTATACATATATATATTTTTTTATTTGTTGTTTTTCCAATCAACATGATCAACAAAACAATAATGTTTTTTTTTTTTTTTTTTTTTTTTTTTTTTTTTTTTTTTTTTACTTTGGATTGAACTCTAATATGGTGGGGGAAAAAAATCATAAATATGAGCATAAATCGACAAGATCAACAAAATGAAATAATAATGTATACATTTTTTTTTTAAATTTGTAATTTAGATTGAACTTTTTATATGGCAGAAAAAATAAAAAAAACAAAAAATCATAAAAATGAGTGGAAAATCCTCCTCATCATATTGTATATATATATATATTTGTTTTATTTGTAATTTTGTTTGAACTTTTATATGGTGGAAAAAATGAAAAAAAAAATCATAAAAATATGAGCCTAAAATCCATATTATAATGTATATATTTCTTTTTTCTTTTCAATGAACAAGATCAACAAAATGGAAACATGAATTTTCCATTGAGAAGTTATTAGTTCTAAACTGCTAATTAATAAATATTAAAAATAAATAATAAATAAATACCTTTTTTTTACTAAACAATTACAAAATTTATACTTTAAAAAAACAAACAAACGAACAAATAAACACTAATTTTAAATAAAACATGTACGGTTTTTGGGCCAAAATTTGGAGATTTGGATGGCTTAGGAGGAACAATTATTTTGTATTCATATTTTCTCAAGTTCTTATGTACTGTCTAAAAATTAAGGAAGCAATAGGCTAATAGAACAATACTCTCATCTGAATTGGTTTATTAAAATTTTTATGATACTTCATAATAAAGCAATAAAGTAATAAAATTTAAAAAAAAAAATTGAGAAACATTCAAGAAAAGAGTTTCAGTGAAATTTTTTTTTTAGAGAGAACTGGAAGAAGAAAAAAAAACTTTACAGTACGCAATCTATATTTTATATACCAATAACATAAAAATAAATTATATAAAGAAAATAATTTACTTGACAGATAATAATAATAATAATAATAAAAGATGAAATATACTTAGAGAAATGCGTTAAAACAAAAACACCCACAGCTCATAATCAACTCTCAATCACACACACACCTACCTTATTTCTATACAAATCTGTATATCTCTACTCTCTCTCTCTCTCTCCAGCAATCAAAGCCTTTGTTAAAAATGGGTCAAAGCCTCTTGGAAGCTCTGACTGTCCGCGTCATCGTTATCGGCACCGGCGAGAGAACCCTCGTCCTAGCCCACGGATTTGGCACCGATCAATCAGCGTGGCAGCACATTCTCCCATATTTCACCCCCTACTACCGCGTCATTCTCTAAAAAAATCAGATCCGCCACTGGCACCACCAGGACCCAGTTCTTCACCTCTTCATCACTCATTCTGCCTCCGCCACCCTTGTCCTCGGCCACCAAGACTTCAGTGGCCTTACACGTAATTTTACGGAGAGAGATTGGGGATGAAATCAAAGGTAAGGGGTTTACTGGGGCGATGGTTGGGCGGTGCAACGGCAGCAATAGCGGTAGTTTCTGGCAATGCGGCGGCGAAGGGAGGAAGAGGACTCTGGAAGTGAGCTTTGGGCATGCGTTGGCCATGGATTATTTGGGGGTGGTAGAGAGAGAAAGCTCTGAGCCAAGAAATGTGAGAACAAAGAGAAGAGATAGCGAGGGAAAGAAAGAGGAAATTGAGTTGTGGGTAGTTGATTAAGGAAGAAAGTGGAAAGTGGAAAGTGGAAAACGTGGCATGTGTTTTTCATTTTTTTTTTTTTTCAAATCACTTAAATTTCACGTGGCAATACATGATAGAGGTTTTAAGAGACCAAATTCCAGTATCACTTAATATAATAATATAAATAAATGTCAAGTTTGGCAACTCTAATATAATCTATCTTTTTATCTTTTTTTCATCACATCACCTCTTTATTTTTCTGCACATCTTTTCGTAAAAAGATAAAAAGTGTACTTATTTAGATCATCCTAAACAATCCCAAAGTGTCAATCATGGGGGGTGACATTCGCTTATGGAAAATGTTTGGCAGCTACAAATTTTGTGGCTCAAATGGTCTGAAAATACCAAAACGATGTTTTGGCATTTTCAGGCTATTTAAACTACAGAATTTGTGGCCACCAATTATTACCGTTCGCTTATTAATGTGTACTTGGCACACTTGCATTCACACATGAACACATAATCATGTTAATGTTACACTGTGTTTGATTGAAAGATATGAGAATGAATTTAGAAAGGAAAATAAAAAAAATAAGTGAAATATAAATAAAATATATCTATATTTCACTTAATTTTATATATATATATATATATATTTTAAATCTTTTTTTAAATTTCTCGACCAAACACAATACTAACTTTATATTTGTCCTCTATTCGTGATTGAACGCACATCTCCAAATAAATTCTGGAAAAAAAAAAAACAGAAAAAAAAAAGCTTTTTGATGCTTGCTTTTTGTTGTTTTGATTGCAAACTCGCAAACGCAATGCACGTGTGAATTTGTAATTCGTTTCCACATTAGTAATTTGTTTTCACATTTTGTTTTTATATTGTAACTGTACAGTCCATTTCACTTTGCAAGAAAAAAAAGTCTGTTTCACATTGCTTTTTGTTTGAACTAATATATGCAAACGTCCGTTTTGAATAGATAGATATAAATTTAAGGAAAATGCCTGATAGCTTCGAAATGGCTCGAGAGGGAGAGGGAGAGGAAGAGGGAGAGAAAGAGAGGGAGAGGAGAAAGAGAAGGGAGGGAGAAGAAGAAGGTCGGCGGCGTCGCAGCTCCCCGCCCCGCCGTCGTCGCAGTTCCGGCCGCCGCTGCTGCTTCCTCCTCCGTCGCAGCCCCGCCTCCGTCGCAGCCCAGCCTCCCCTCCTCCTCAAACCAGTTTTTATGGCCCCCTCCCCTCCCTCCTCCTCCTCCTCCTCCTCCTCCTCCCTTCTCTTCTTCTCCCTTCTTCTTCTTCTTCTTCGTTGTTCTGCAAAACCAGGAAAAAAAAAAAAAAATCGACACCAAAACGACGTCGTTTTGGTGTCGAGCCGCGGTTCGAGCCGCAGCATTCGAGCTACGTAGCATGATCGTAAATTTAAATAGGTAGTCAATAAAAAATTAATAGATAAATTAAATAGTAAAATTAAAAATAAAATATCTTCCAAAATTAATAAAAAAAACTTTTTTACTAAACTATTTCATAAAAGGTGGATCTCTCACAAATAAAAAATATTCATTGAACTTTTCATCAATTTTCTCTATTATTAAATTTTCTCTATTATACCCTATCTACTTTAAATTTTTCAACAATTTTCTCTATTATTAAATGGGGGTGTACTCCTTCAAATGAACGGGTTGGGCCAATGGGTCTACTACCGGGTTTCGTTTCAATTATTTAAACGGTTTATTTTGTTGGACACTTTCATTCACACAAAAAGTTAGATCGATCCGATAATTGTAACTTGTTCAACTTATTACAATTGTCACAAAAAAAAGGGACGACAATTGTATTTTTAAAAATAAACTAATTTTGCATTTAAAAAGGAAAATTCTACTATACACACCCCCTACCATATGCACCATTAAATTATGCTATTTTTTTCTTTAATTATAACTCATGAGATCTTTGGTTATACCTTATGTGTTATTTGGTTAAGACATTTTTTGTCTAATTTATTTATTTTAGATATGACTCAGAAATATGAAATTATATCACTTTCTTTTTTAATTATAAGGTGTATACGATACACACTCTTTGGGGGTGTGTATGCCTTTCCCCCTTACCATTCATTTTCTTAGTAACAAAAACGATAAATTGAATATGTTACAATTATCAAATTGATCTAATTTTTTATATAGATAAAATATACGAAATACCTAACAAAATAAACAGTTCAGATTATTAAAACCGAACTCATGATGAGCTCTACAAACTCAAATGGTGCCTTCTAATTCAAATTATAAACCAGAGGGAATCCACATCGTTATTAAATCTAGAGTAAATTACAAACATACTCCTTGAGATTTGCTTAAAATATGAATTGCCCTTTATGATTTGAAAAATTATAAATACCCCATTGTCAAAAATTTTTGTTTAACAAAATTAATTGAAAAAAATGAAATTCTTAATTACTTTTCTATATAATGATAAAATTATCTGAATTATTAATTGAAATAATTTTTTGACATTATTAAAAACTGTTTATCAACTTAATAATTTATTAATAAAAGAGATCGTTTATTATAAAATTAAAAACTTCAATAGGCAATATTTAATTATCAGAACCATATAGAATAAATGGTATTTTAAGTAAAGAAGTGTATTTATAATTTATCCTTAAATTCTATAATGTGTATAAAAATAAATGATCATTAATATATTATTATTAGTGATGATGACATGTTCCAATGAAATGCATCTCCTACATAACACATAAATAGTGATTGTAATTAACAGTGGGGGAAATACAAAAATGTTAGAGGTTCTAAAAATTTTATCAAATGTTTTATATGGGTGCGGGACCCACATGAGACTCATATTGTGTGAGTCACACACCTATGTGAGATATTTGATAAAATTTTTGGTAGAATTTTTTAGATCTCTAGCATTATTTAAGGGAAATATTATCAGTGGTGTGTTAAAAATTAAATACAAATCAATGAGAAATTTTTTAAATATTATTAATTATTGGGATGTAAATTTTTCTATGAATTTATATTTTTTTATTCTAACTCGAATGTAATTACCCTAATAGTACGACATGAGACTCCTTACATTAGAGATGGCAATGGGGTGGGGCGGGACGGGACGGGGGCGGGGCCGGGGACTACACTCCCCGTCCCCGATCCCTGAAAGTGACAATTTCCCTGTCCCCGTCCCCGTTCCCGATCCCCGACGAGAACTCATTGCCCGCCCCCGCCCCCGATCAGGGATCGAGGATCCCCGACCTTGAAAAATCCCTGGATTATTCAAACATTTCAGTTTTTTTTTTTTTTTTTTTTTTTTATCTGAAACATCCTATTCAATTTGTCAACATTTTTTCAAATTAAAAAAATCTGTAAACAACCTATTTAAACATATTTGTCAACATATTTTCAAATTAAAAAATCTATAAGCATTCTATTCAAACATAATATTGGGACTGCTCAATATGTCCAAGTGTGTGTCAATTTCTAACCACACTGTCAATCAAGCACTTAGCTGGAGAACACTGGCAGAATAGATTAAGCTCGAATGACTTGTCACAAAAAGAAGAGATTCCGGCGATGGTTCGTCCACCCGAGGGCACTAACGACCAAGTCAGTTATCTCACAAAGATAGCAAAAGTGCTTAACTCACTATTCAGAGCATAAAAAGCATCCTTTAGACCCATGAGGGTGCCTCTCTTTTATAGCCAACACAAACCTAGTCCCAATAGAAGCCTAGCTTCAATGGACTTAGGATTACTGCTAATCTTGAACTTCCAGTGGGATTGGGATAAACTCTCTAAGAGTCTTATCTTTACCCAAACTGAAGTCCTCTCTCATTCTAGGACTCTTGTCCCTTATCCGCTTATCCCGGATTCCGGTTTCTTCGCAGATAACCTTAGCCTAGCCGAGATCATCTCAGTGTCATGACCAAGACACGTGACAACTCGGCTGACACTTCGGTGTCACCTCGGCCACATGTTGTCATTCAAAAATTATGTCCCCACAACTACCCCCTAGGTGCTATTACCTCGGCATCCTGAGGTGATGGAACCTATATCATTCCTTCCTTTAATCACGGCCCCGGTTTAACTTCAGCTTGTAATTTTTTCTTAAAATTTCAACAAGTGTTAAACATGACCTTGGTTTAACTTCAACTTGTAAATTTTTCTTAAAATTTCAACAAGTGTTAAATATGTCCTTGATTTAACTTCAAATTGTAAATTTCCTTAAAATTTCAACAAGTGTTAAACATGTCCTTGGTTTAACTTCAACTTGTAAATTTTTCTTAAAATTTCAACAAGTGTTAAACATGACATCGGTTTAACTTCAACTTATAAATTTTTCTTAAAATTTCAACAAGTGTTAAACATGTCCTCGATTTAACTTCAACTTGTAAATTTTTCTTAAAATTTCAAAAAGTGTTAAACCAACCTTAGCTTGTAAATTCCAACTCCCAAGCATCATTTTCCATGCCCGACCTCCCGTGAAGGTTGGTGAGAATGCCCTTTTGCCCTGTCGTGCTGAGAGACTACAGGAACTGTGTTCTGCCCCCCTTTCTGGGCATCTCTCTGTCCGTCGTTGGCCATCTATTCTCTTTTCTTTCTCATAGACGGTGCCAAATTGTGCGTGTCAATTTCCGACCACACTGCCAATCAAGCACTTAGCTGGAGAGCACTGGCAGAATAGATTAAGCCCAAATGACTTGTCACAAAAAGATGAGATTCCGGCGGTGGTTCGTCCACCCTGGGGCACTCAAACGATCAAGTCAGTTATCTCTCAAAGATAGCAAAAGAGCTTAACTCACTATTCAAAAGCATAAAGAGCATCCCTTAGACCCATGAGGGTGCCTCTCTTTTATAGCCACCACAAACCTGGTCCCAATAGAAGCCTAGTTTCAATGTACTTAGGATTACTACTAATCTTGGACTTCCACTAGTATTGGGATAAACTCTCTAAGAGTCTTATCTTTACCCAAACTGAAGTCCTCTCTCATTCTAGGACTCTTGTCCCTTATCTGCTTATCCCGGATTTCGATTTCTTCGTAGCTAACCTCGGCCTAGCCGAGATCATCTCAGTGTCATAACCAAGACACGTGACATCTTGGCTGACACTTCGGTTTCACCTCGGCCACGTGTTGTCATTCAAAAATTATGTCCCCACAACTGCCCCTAGGTTCTATTACCTCGGCATCCTGAGGTGATGGAACCTATATCATTCCTTCCTTTAATCATGGCCCCGGTTTAACTTCAGCTTGTAATTTTTTCTTAAAATTTCAACAAGTGTCAAACATGACCTCAGTTTAACTTCAACTTGTAAATTTTTCTTAAAATTTCAACAAGTGTTAAACATGTCCTCGATTTAATTTCAAATTGTAAATTTTCCTTAAAATTTCAACAAGTATTAAACATGTTCTCGGTTTAACTTCAACTTGTAAATTTTTCTTAAAATTCCAACAAGTGTTAAACATGACATCGGTTTAACTTCAACTTGTAAATTTTTCTTAAAATTTCAACAAGTATTAAACATGTCCTTGGTTTAACTTCAACTTGTAAATTTTTCTTAAAATTTCAACAAGTTTTAAACCAACCTTAGCTTGTAAATTCCAACTCCCAAGCATCATTCTCCATGTCCGACCTCCCGTGAAGGCCGGTGAGAATGCCCCTTTGCCCTGTCATGCTGAGGGACTACAGGAACTGTGTTCTGCCCCCTTTTCTGGGCATCTCTCTGTCCATCGTTGGCCATCTATTCTCCTTTCTTTCCCACAGACGGCGCCAAATTGTGTGTGTCAATTTTTGACCACACTGCCAATCAAGCACTTAGTTGGAGAACACTGGCAGAATAAATCAAGCCTGAACGACCTGTCACAAAAAGAAGAGATTCCGGCAGTGGTTTGTCCACCCTAGGGCACTCCGACGATCAAGTCAGTTATCTCTCAAAGATAGAAAAAATGCTTAACTCACTATTCAGAGCATAAAAAGCATCCCTTAGACCCATGAGGGTGCTTCTCTTTTATAGCCAACACAAACTTAGTCCCAATAGAAGCCTAGTTTCAATGTACTTAGGATTACTGCTAATCTTGGACTTCTAGTAGGATTGGGATAAACTCTCTAAGAGTCTTATCTTTACCCAAACTAAAGTCCTCTCTCATTCTAGGACTCTTGTCCCTTATCCGCTTATCCCGGATTCCGGTTTCTTCGCAGATAACCTCGGCCTAGTCGAGATCATCTCGGTGTCATGACCAAGACACGTGACACCTCGGCTGACACTTCGGTGTCACCTCGGCCACGTATTGTCATTCAAAAATTATGTCCCCACAACTGCCCCGTAGGTTCTATTATCTCGGCATCTTGAGGTGCTGGAACCTATATCATTCCTTCCTTTAATCATGGCCTTGGTTTAACTTCAGCTTGTAATTTTTTCTTAAAATTTCAACAAGTGTTAAACATGACCTCGGTTTAACATCAACTTGTAAATTTTTTTTTAAATTTCAACAAGTGTTAAACATGTCCTCGATTCAACTTCAAATTATAAATTTTCCTTAAAATTTCAACAAGTGTAAAACATGTCCTTGGTTTAACTTCAACTTGTAAATTTTTCTTAAAATTTCAACAAGTGTTAAACATGTCCTTGGTTTAACTTCAACTTATAAATTTTTCTTAAAATTTCAACAAGTGTTAAACATGTCCTCGGTTTAACTTCAACTTGTAAATTTTTCTTAAAATTTCAACAAGTGTTAAACCAACCTTAGCTTGTAAATTCCAACTCCCAAGCATCATTCTCCATGCCCGACCTCTCGTGAAGGCTGGTGAGAATGCCCCTTTGCCCTGTCGTGCTGAGGGACTACAGGAACTGTGTTCTGCCCCCTTTTCTGGGCATCTCTCTGTCCGTCGTTGGCCATCTATTCTCCTTTCTTTCCCACAGACGACGCCAAATTGTGTGTGTCAATTTTTGACCACACTGCCAATCAAGCACTTAGTTGGAGAACACTGGCAGAATAAATCAAGCCTGAACGACCTGTCACAAAAAGAAGAGATTCCGGCGGTGGTTTGTCCACCCTAGGGCACTCCGACGATCAAGTCAATTATCTCTCAAAGATAGAAAAAGTGCTTAACTCACTATTCAGAGCATAAAAAGCATCCCTTAGACCCATGAGGGTGCCTCTCTTTTATAGCCAACACAAACTTAGTCCCAATAGAAGCCTAGTTTCAATGTACTTAGGATTACTGCTAATCTTGGACTTCTAGTAGGATTGGGATAAACTCTCTAAGAGTCTCATCTTTACCCAAACTAAAGTCCTCTCTCATTCTAGGACTCTTGTCCCTTATCCGCTTATCCCGGATTCCGGTTTCTTCGCAGATAACCTCGGCCTAGCCGAGATCATCTCGGTGTCATGACCAAGACACGTGACACCTCGGCTAACACTTCGGTGTCACCTCGGCCACGTGTTGTCATTCAAAAATTGTGTCCCCACAGTCCACATGTTTTCAAAATAAATCTGTCAACATGTTTTCAAAATAATAAATCTGACAACATTCTATTAAAAAAATCTGTCAACATGTTTTCAAAATAAAAAATCTGTAAACAACAAAATAATATTGGGACTGTTCAATAAAATAACATTTGTCCACAACATCTGTGAACAACAAAATAGTCCCATGCACAGCCCACACAAAAGAAAATTCAGCAACCACATCACAAGCACAGAGAATAATTAGTCCCAAGCACAACCCGCAAGGGATAGGCTACCCAAAAACATAAAATTTAAAAAAAAAAAAAAAAACAAATGCATTAAAATATATCAAACCAAATCTATCACGAAAAAAAAAATATAAAAAACCAAGATTTTTTGTCTAAATACTCATACAACTACATCACAATTTTCATCATCTCCTTCAACTTGAATTTCTGTTAAATAAAAAAAAATAAAAAATAAATAATCAATACTAATAATGAATATATAATCAATTAAAAAATGTTAACAATTAATCAATATTAATAAAAAAAAATGTTAACAATTAAAAAAAAAAAGATGACAACTAACACAAAAGTGGCACACGACTCATCCGAGTCGATCTCATCATCATCATATATAGTCACATAGCCCACCGATTCCAATGTTGAATTTCCTAAAAAGTAAAAAATATAAATTCAATATTGAAATTATTCCATGGTAATATAAAAGTGAAATAATAATATGTACATTGGATGAAATAATAATATGAGTATCTTCCATCTCCGCACCCCACAATCAACTTTATGCACACATTATTGCTTCTAATGTGTTTGGATGAAGTCTACTATGATGTGGACTCACCAACCTTCCACTAGTACTAAATGCTGACTCAGAAGCAACAGTAGATACAGGAATAGCTAAAATGTCCCTAGCTATTGCCTGTAAGGTTGGATACTTTGGTCCATTAGCTTTCCACCAATTTAAAACATCAAAACCTAAAGTTCTTGGCAAAATATCATCTTCTAGATAATGGTCCAACTCTGATCTTACATTCTTTATTTTTTTACTTCTCTTTATACTAATAAACAAATCAAATTCTAAAAGTGTCTTTGTAACAATTTCTGGATGAGTAGAAGAGTCACCAACAACATTGATCTCTATACCAACTCGGTGTTGATACTCTTGCAACAAATCATAACAAATCTGAAGAACCCTATCAACTTTATCTTCAGCTTTGTCTCCATAAAGTTTTTCAAAATAAAACTCCAATACACTCATCTTATGTTCAAGTACAACAGCAACTCCAATAACACCATGTATCACTAACCAATATTTATCAAAATTTTCCACCATT
Organism: Camellia sinensis; assembly: GCF_055761805.1. Lineage (NCBI taxonomy): Eukaryota > Viridiplantae > Streptophyta > Magnoliopsida > Ericales > Theaceae > Camellia > Camellia sinensis. The sequence goes on from NC_138963.1 coordinate 152,292,079, forward strand.
TTTGATGTCATTGTTCTAATCACTTCAATTTCACAAGAGAGCTATTGAGACAGTGTCATCCTAATCTCACATAAAACTAGGAAACAAACATTGGCTGTGGGATACTTAGTACCAGAAAATAACTCTGTGATAGAAAAAAAATCTTAAACCTCCCACTAATCTCTCTAGCAAACTCTCATTCTTGCTCACTTGGCACAGTCTTATATTGAGGCTCTCTAATTTTTAATCGAGAAAAGACATCCTTATACAATAAGGCAGTTTGAAGCATCAAGTAGGTTGAATTCCACCTAGTTGCACAATCAAGTCCTAATTTCTTAGTATGTGGAATACGCAATTGGTTAACTGTTTCTTCAAATTTTTCTTGTCTTTTTCGTGTTGTTGTCCAATAAGCTACACTCTCTCGAATTTTCTCCACACCCACTTGTATGACATCCAATCCATCTTTCACTATCAAATTCAAAATATGCGCACAACAACGCATATGAAACAAAGTACCACCCAACAAAAGCGATGTATTACTCAACTTATCCATCAACATGGTAATCATGGCATCATTTGTGGAGTATTATCAACAGTAACAGTAGAGATTTTTCTATCAATATTCCAGTCCATCATACATTCAAGCAAAGTATCACAAAGAACTTCTTTTGTGTGTGGACATGGAACATAAATAAACCTAAAATATGATATTCATAAACAAGTATTAATAACATGCAAATTGAACTGAATAAGATAGAACTTTTAAATGATTTGCAAATTTACAAATATATACCTCAAAATGTGACTTTACAATGTCCATGAATCATCAATAAAGTGTGTGGTGACAGCCATGAATCCTTTCTTTTGATTGCTAGTAGTCCACATATCAGTTGTGATTGCCACCCTACTTTTATTTTGCTCCACCAAACTCAATGTCTTCACCCTCTCATAATCATAAATCTTTAAAATATCACTCTTTATCGTATTTCGAGAAGGCACTTTAAACAATGGTTGAAGTGCTGCTGAATATCACTTAAAACCAACATGGTCTACGATAGAGAGGGGATATTCATGCAAGATTATGGCATGTGACAACTATTTCCTAGCAAAATCTTGATAAAAAATATAATAATTCATTTTTGGACTATCTCTACTAAAGTTGTTAGTTAAAACTTTTTGCCTCCTGTCCATCACTTTTTTCCTAGTACAACTCTTATAGTGATCATGCAAATGCCTAGTTCCATTTTTTGAATCACCTCCAAGATGCTTATTACAATAATTACATATTGCCTTCCCCACCCCATTGACTTGTTGTTTCTTAAAATGTTCCCACATAACACTAGGTTTTCTTTTAGTTCCTTCACAAGTATTAGACTCTTCTTCTAAATCAATAACATTTTGATTAGAGAGGGGAGACGGTGAGTTCGTAGGTGAGTTGGTAGCTGGCGATGAATGTTGTGACGCGTCACTCTCAAATGGTACTTGAGAGTTAACTGGTACTTCAGAGTTAACTGGTGCTTGAGAGTTAACATCTGACATTTTTAACCTTTATAAAAATAATATGGATTGAATTAATGCTAACAGAGGCAACATAACATTAGATTACTGGAACTGAGAAACAAATTAATAATAACTAAGCTAATGGATTGAATTAATGGAGCTGAGAAACAAATTAACTAAACCTTTGAAACTATCAAAGAAACAATTAATAACTAAGCTAAAACAAAGAGACATAATTTCAACTAATTTGTTTGTGAATTCACAATTATATTCAGCCAGACATTAGACATAAGACATTTGTACAAGACAGACATAATTACAATTATATTCAACCAAACAGACAATTATATTTAGCCAGACATTAGGACCTGAGGCTGAATACAATTATATTCAACCAAATAGACTTTAAAATATAAGACATATTCACAATTATATTCAGCCAAACAGACATAATTACAAACAGACATTAGACATAATTTCAAACAAACAAATTCACAATTGTATTCAGCCTCAGGTCACAATTAAAAAAATACAAATAGATATGTGCAAGATTAAACTACCAATGAATGTTTGTGAATTTTTCCAAATCAGGTCAAAACAGGTCTCTCTCTTAATAGAATGATGAAGGTCGAGAACTCTTTTCAAAAAAAAAAAAAAAAAACAAATCTTCAGATAATTTCGACTTCAGAACACACCAGAAGTAGTAAAATACACTCAGAAGCCACAATCAATAAAGAGAAAATACCTGGATGAGCAGATTATGTAACCAATTTTAGTTGTGTTTCTTTCTACACATAGAATAGCAAACCAAATGTCAGTAGTGATTAGAGGACAACTAAAATCAGATAACTTTGAAATATTATCTTCCACTATCTACACACAGAATAACAAGTCCCATAACTTTGATGGAAGATAATATTTTGTCATCTAAACACAGAATAGCAAGTTCTATTATCTTCTATTTCTGTTTGTAGATAATATTTTAACAGATCAATAACAATAAAAACAGATAATAACAGATAATATTTTACATAGTTTAACAATAAACACCATATCATATATATATATATATATATATATATATATATTTAACAGATCAATAACATATCAAGAAAAAAAAAACAAAAACAGAGGTCGAAATCCCATGACACAGAGATACTATACATACACACAGATATATATATATATATATATATGTATGTATGTAAAACCTATATTGAAATCCAGAAAGAGAGAGAGAAAGAGAGAGATACCTTTTGAAAATCGGTGGTGAGAAAGGATCGCCAGTGAGGGAGGAGTGACGGTGAGGGGCGAGCAGCTGTCGTGTGTGAGAGAAAGAGAGGGAGGCGAAACTCTAAGCTCTAACTAGCAGCGGTGGTGAGGGAGGATGATCGACAGTGAGGTTTGAGCGGTGGTAAGGGAGAATTGGGGGTGAGGGAGGATCGGCGGTGACGGAGGATCGGTGCCATCGTTGTGTGAAAGAGAGAGAGAGGAAGGCGAAACCCTAGAGAGAGAGAGAGAGCAGGAGCAGAGACAACTTTGTGTTGTGTTTGTGTTGTGTGTGTGAGTGTTCAAACAAAACCCTACACACACACACACACACACATATGTTATATATAAGTTGGGGCAAAAGAGTAATTTCACGTCGAGGGCAACCGGGCCGGGGATCGAGGCCGGGATCAGGTCGAGTCCGGGGCTGAAACATGGATCCTCATCCCCGGCCCGAATATCATCGGGGATTTAATTTTCAATACCATCCCCAGCCCGTTGGGGGTATTTTTCAGGGAATAACAGTTTAATTCGGGGTAGGGGGATCGGGTCCCAGTCGGGCTGGGTTTCGATTGCCATCTCTACCTTACATTAAGAGTCATAGGTGTGCCACATAAAATGAAAAATCATTTTAACATTATTGTAGTATAAAAGGCCTGTGTTTTCACATTCACAGTGACCCATTAGTAAACAAAAGATGTAAAATAGAAATTAAAAAAAAAAAAAAGTGAGCAAAGATTTGTCGTCCACGTTTTTGTAATATAAAAAAGGTATCAAGAGCCCTAAATTGCTGAAACTAATGGAATGTATAATATTTTGTACAAAATTGGAAAGTCCCTAGTCCTCTATGCTTGACTGTAAAAAGGACAAAATAAAAGTCTATATTGAAATTCTAAAGTAATACTCTTCTTTCCCTAAAGCAATGTAAAACAGTAAGTTATAGAAATGTTTTTCACAACCCTTCTTCCAAGAATTTCCCTGCAAAATTCAATATAAATGTCAATTACAATACCATTCAATGTTTCATAATCTTGGCCCTTAAAGGACAACCTAGATTTCCTCTATCCCTTTATATATATATATATATATATATCCCCAATATTTCAACTCCACACAGAGTGTGCAGGCACAAAAATTAAAAGCATATCCATACATTCTTTGATTTCAAACTCTCAACCAACATGTCTCCTCTCAACACCAATGATTTGCACCAGATTTTTGACAAGCTAGACCAAAATGTTGATGGCTTTATAAGCCTCAACGAGCTCAAATGGCTTCTGGAGAGAATCAGAGTTTAGACTAGCCTAGACGAGCTTGAGTCATTAGTGGGCAAAACAAGCCTCAACCTTCTTGACTTTAAATTCTTCTATGACAGTATTGTTAAGCTTGATCAAAGTGAAATAGCCAATGAGTATGTTAATGACTTGGAAAGTGATTTTTCCAAGGCTTTCAAGGTGTATGATTTGATTGGTGATGATTTCATTTCATGTGAGGAGCTTCAGAACGTGTTGTCATGATTAGGATTGTGGAATGAGTATTGTGTTAAGGATTGTAAAAACATGATTAATGTTTGATACGAATTCCAATGGGGTGCTCGATTTTGAAGAGTTCAAGAACATGATGTTGCACACCAATTCTTAAAAGCATATTTATTCTATTTATTTATTTTTTATTTTTTTGAGAAATTTCACTTTGGTATTAATTATTTGCTATGATTGTGATAGGTATTGGTCGTCCAGACTTTTTCATTGGGTTGAATTAGCTAGAATACAGACTTGGTCTTTGATAATGTTATTGTTATTGTACCTTCAAAATTTAGTATTGAATTGTTGTGTAATGCATATAGTGATTTGAATGTAAAATTTGTTTATATGTGTTGGCTATATATTTTGTACAGACCTATCGCAACTTGACATGTGGATCATAATGGGCAATTTGGAGAATAAGAAACGGTCTCCAATCATCAATAGACGCATGGCAACTTATAGCAGTGGCAATGGATCCGCGATACATGTGAACAGTCAGGATACTCAGGGTGACATGGCCAAATGGTTGTTTACAGTTTAAATTCAAATTTAGGAGGGAAGCACAACCGTAAGAGTGGAAGAGTAGAAGCAAACTGTTCAAGGCCACACTCAGTGATCATGGAGATCATTTCGACAGTTATCACCTACTTCAATGGTTATGAGCCACTTCGGCGGTTATCTTTAGAGCCTATAAATAGAGGAGAGTGCTGATAATGTGGAGACGCAAAACCAGATCTAGAAACCAGTTCATTTACTTTATATTTTCCAGTCTTTTAAATTCCAGTCTTTACATTCCTGTACTGCACTTCAAATTACTAGGAGTAATTCTAAGTTAGTCTGTTGTCGTAATCCCCTTCAAAGCCGTAAAAGTGTGAAGATACAATTGTAAACTTTTATTTACTTAATGAAAGATTGATTTCTAATACTGTTGTTCCCTCTTTCTTTTATTCTACTTAGCCTTCTTAGTTTTCTCCTAAAAAACTAAGCCACCAATAAAGTCCTCTTTATTGATGCTAAAAGAATTTTGAAGTAATCGTCTAACTAATTAGTTGGCATTTATTAATTTTTGTAAAGACTTATTGATCATTACTGGCACGCTCAAATTGCAATTTTAACCTTCGAAAGCCATCAACATATATTTTTGGCACGCCTAGTGGGGCTCTTATAATGGCTAGACGTAAGAGACAAGAAGAAAATGATCGCCTCAAAGAAGGTGTAGAAAGAGATTTAGATGTACAAAACCCACAGGATAATGTAGTATCACATCCCATGGATGTGCTTGTCTCAACGGATCCTCCACAAATGGTCGAAGAGACCAGCACTTCGGGGCATGCAACATATGTCCAACTTATTGGATAGGGCCATGAAATTGGATCATCAACTGTCCCTTCTACCCAACCAATGAATCTCTGGGGAGGGTTAGTCAATGCTATGGGACAACAATTAATGTATATAACGGAAAGGTAGGCAACATTCTTTTTAGATCGAACGAATTCTCATCAACCACCTATCATAAGGCAAGTTGAAGAAAACATGAATTCTCTTCAGTATAGATTGGCTCGAGATAAACAACCTATGCAAAGTAATGGACATACTAGTGGTCAAACTAATAATCAAAACCATAAGAGACCATCACCTATGCCTCAATTATGGTACGAAACTGCTCCTAGACCACTGACAAGTTAAAATGCACCCATGCCTACCAATGAAACCATATATATTGATGGGTCTGGACTGACAAAAGGAAATGGCATGCGAGTTTTTTCGAATCCTATGTTTGAACCCATGCCTGGCACACGGGTGTTGACCAATCCTGTGTTCGAATTCAAACCTGGGGGGTGGGAAGGAGTTTCTACAGTTGGAAGAGAAACAATACCTATTTCTTCTCCTGTAGTTCCCTTCGTAGTACCTTGTGTAGGGAAAATGCCTGCCCTAAGAGGACAACCATACCCTCAACATCAACCAGCACAGCAGGGACAATCCGTTCCAAATGTGCCTTTATATGGACCAAGAGGACCTCAAGCACATGAAGTTCCTCTGAACCCTGTATATGTCCCTCCAATAATGGCCTAACCAGTACAAAATATGGTTCCTAGGGACCAAATTACTGACATTGTTAGAAAGATTTGTGGACCCATAGCCCGGGTGGTCTAGACTCCTGTTTACAGAAAACCTTACCCGGAATGGGTAGATAGAATACATGAGTACCCAAGGGGATTTATGATACCAGACTTTGCCCTCTTTTATGGAAATGGAAACCAGTCAACCGTGGAGCACATTGCCAGGTTTACGGGCCAATGTGGTGAATTTACCAACAATAATTACATGAAATTAATACTTTTCCCAAACTCTCTAATTGGGGCCGCTTTCGTATGGTATATAAACTTTACACTTGGTTTTATCCAGACTTAGCAACAAATGGAAGAGGTATTTGATGCCCATTTTTTTGAAACAGAGCTTGAAGTATCTATGGTAGACTTGGCAAGGTTGAGCCAGAGACCTGATGAAAAAGCTGCTCAATTCATTGCCAAATTCAAAAGGGCACAAAACAAATATAGGTTCGTACAACCTGAACTTGAATTTATAAGATTAGCCCAAAATGGACTAGAGTTTAGGCTTCGAAAGAAGTTTGATTTAATAGAGTTTCGAGACCTAGTAGAATTAACTTATAAAGGTACTAGATATGAGACTCTCCGTAAAGAAGAACAAGATCGAAGTAATGCATCTTATAAGACCTATTATAGGGACCCTAATTTTGAAATTGATGTAGCAGAGATTATAGGACAAGAACCTATGATCTGTGAAGTATTAATTCAGAAAGACACCACTATCAATCAATAGTTTAAAAAGAAAGATCTTCATGGGAAATATTCTTTTGATATATAAAAGAAGATGACATATTTGATCACTTATTAACAACATATTTTTTAAAATTGGCTAAGGGAGTTAAGATCCCAACTTTAGAAGAAATAAAAGGCAAAATGTACTATAAATGACATAATTCTTGGTCTTATTCAACTAAAAACTGCCTTGTTTTTCAAGACAGGATTCAAGAGCAGATTCGGAAAGGAAGATTGAAATTCCCAACCAAGGCAGAGAAGGCAATAGGAATTGACATTGACCATTTTCCATAAATCAGATAAGCAGCAGCCAATGTTGGCACACTAACTTTCCTTACCTAAAAAGTGGAGAAGAACCTTTCTTTGAAGGAATTGGATAAGGTATGCACGTGGCTGGCCAACATTCCTTTAAAAAGAATGCATAATTTTCACCAGCAAGTGGGCAGAGCTTCGTAGGCCAAAAGGATGATCCCAACGAAGAGCTTATAGATGGTGAATCACTCAAAGCAGCTGTTATGCAACGAATGTGTCCCAAATGTAGGTTGAGTTACAAATGCCTGAAGGGGTTTCCAGTTGATGGGAAGCAGTATTACAAAGATATGTAGAGAGATTGTAGGCCAATCAATGCCCACAACAAAAGGGCATATCCAAGGGGTCTTAACAAGCAACCATCCTTGGATGGGCCACTAGATGCCAGGAATCTGTCGAAAGGCAAGAGGCCTTTGTATGAAACCAGGCCACCAAACTACTATAGAATGGCCAGTAGGCCTGTGAATAAGCCTGAGCTTAGCTCAAAATAGGGAACCAAGGCCAGTGATTGGCTTCGAAGACAAAAGCAACAGGCCCTACGGCTGGCACTGTGGGTTTATTGGTGCTAGGAGTACCAGATTGGTTTGTCATGTAGAATAAACCTAAAATGATACCAACCCAAGGGAAGGCCTTTATAGGCAGAGACAAAAACCTCCTTTGGTGGCCCTCAATAATGGGGTCTTACTTAAAAATCCAAAAACAAAAGAACCGGATATGGTTCCTGTGATCTCTTGATCTCAGAGGAAAAAAATTCAGCGAAGGTTCACTTAATATTAAAGGGATCTTAAAGGGGATAGTGAGGGCACCTCTTTGGTATAATCAGGAGGTCAAGTAGGAGAATGAAAGAATTCGAAGCCTAGTCCCAGGGGTAACAGTAATGCCAGCAGAAAGGAGTTGGCCAAGGTCCATATTGAACTAAAAACAAAAGAGAAATCAAGTTTGGTAGGCCTCGAAAAGGCCTTAATGGAGAGTGATGAGGACAATGAGACAGACGAGAAAATTGAACCAGGCCAAGAACAGGTATTGGCCGAAGAAGATATGTTCAAAGCCTTTATGGCTGAACAGACATTATCTGTGTTCAAGATAGATCAACAACAAACTGTTGTCAAAGAGCCTACTAACTCAGAAGTTCCAGAATGTAGTATGGACGATACACCCTAGGCATCTGGTCAGGCCAACATAGAAGAAGAGCAAATACAGCCAGTGGTACAGTTTGGCTCATTTTCTCCAATACCAATCAATATGGTATACGTATTGCCTTAGAAATTTCAAGCAGAAGAAGGAAATCGGGAGGGGCAGGAGGATGACCCTATAAAAGTTTCCAGCGAGGACTCAAAAGCAAGCATAGTTTAGGAGGAGTTTGAAGTAACCAGGTCTATGAGGACTGATGAAGAAAGTGAAGAGGTAAGCATAGTTAACCTATTATATCCCTTTGAATATCACACATTATCAATGACTCAGCACGTTAATTCTCTGTTCATTAAGACATACTTCGATGGAATATAAATGAACAGGGTACTAATGGATAATGGGACAACAGTAAATTTGCTTCCTCGTTCATTTTTGAATAAGTTGGGCAAAAGGAATCCTAGGTTGATCCCAACAAGCACGACCATTGCTGGTTTTGCTAGAGACAAACAGATGGTCTAATGCATATTACCCATTAATTTGAGTATGAGAACAAATGATTGTATGACTGTCTTTTTTGTCATAGACAGCAATGCCAAATATAATGCTTTGCTTGGTAGAGATTGGATCCACACCAACAAATATGTACCCTCCTCTTTACATTAGAAAGTGATGATAGCTTTGAGCAATGGAGATGCAGAAGAGATAATACAGACCCACAGCCCTTCATTACTTGTGTAGATTTTGCAAAAGCAAAGTTATATACTAGAGGAGTGGTTCCACTAAGCATACTGAGGAAGCTTGATTGAATAGTTGAAGTAACGACTGATGAGGAGTTGGCCCACCTGAAACACTTGGTACAAAAGAGTACAGATGATGAATGTGACTATACTATTAAGGATACCAACAATACCTGGTTGTAGGCAAGAGGATCAAGAAACCAGACCTTTGGCTTTAGTGAAGTTCTTCACATTGGACATCAAGGCAATAGTCTAGAAGGTTCAGAAGGAAGAAAAAGAAGCCATGATGATTGGTTACTACAAACATGAGCAACAGGAGGCCAAACCATTGGCTTTAAGAAAATATTGTGCATTGGACATTGAGATTAAAGTCCACGAGATACAAAGAAGAGGCCCTATGGACAGACTTTGTCTATGAAGAAGGAAGCAAAGAGGCTGAGCCAGGCGAGGCTGTGACAGAATAGGATGAGAGGGTTGTTTCGAAGTTAGTAGAAGCTGAATGAAAGACAAGGGTAAGAACTCAGATGCAAGATTTTTTTAGAGAAGATCAATCCAGGGGATGCATCAGTATAACAGCCTACATATATAAGTGCCTGGTTGGATCCTATAGCTAGGAACCAGTTATTGGCCCTGTTGAAAGAATATAAGGATTGTTTTACTTGGTCTTACAATGATCTACCTGGATTGGATAGGTCATTAGTGGAACATAGACTTCCAGTTAAGCCAAATTTTAAACCATACAAGTAGAAGCCTAGACGAATGGGTCCTGAGGTGATTTAAAAGGTGAAGGAGGAGATTGCTAGGCTTCTTAAGGTAGGCTTTATCAGAACAGCTAGGTATGTTGAATGGTTATCCAACATAGTGCCTGTAATTAAGAAGAATAACAAATTGAGGGTATGTATTGATTTCAGAAATCTGAACTAAGCAACTCCAAAAGATGAGTACCCCATGTCTGTAGTGGATTTGCTGGTAGATAGTTCAACAGGACACAGGATCTTGTCAATGATGGATGACCATTTTGGCTACAACCAAATATGCATAGCAGAAGAGGATGTTCACAAGATAGCTTTCAGGTGTCCTGGGAACATTAGGACCTTCGAATAGGGAAAATGACATTCGTGTTGAAGAATGCTAGAGCAACATATCAAAGAGGAATGGGCACCATCTTTCATGATCTCATTGGGGGATACATGGAGTGTTACATTGATGATATCGTGGTAAAATCTCAGTCTATGGAAGAACATCTAGTCCACTACAGCAGCCTTCGAAAGAATGAGGAAATTCAAGCTAAAACTCAATCCACTCAAACGTATTTTTGGTGTGTCAGCTGGAAACTTCTTAGGGTATATAATACACAAGAAGGGAATGCAGATTGATCAGAACAAAGCCAAAGCCATCATTGAGGCCAAACCTCCATCAAGTAAGAAAGACTTGCAAAAATTCGTTGGTCAGGTTAATTTTCTTCGAAAGTTTATTTTTAATACTGCTGGGAAAACTAAAGTTTTTTCTTCTCTGTTGAAGTTAAAAAATGAAGAAGATTTAGGTGGATAGCAGAGCATCAAGCTGCTTTTGAAAGAATAAACGCCTATTTGACCAAACCTCTAGTGCTGATGCCACTATGGAATGACAGACCTTGAAATTATACATTGCTGTAGCTGAAGAATTATTAGGAGTCTTTTTGGCTCAGGACAATGAAGAAGGCAAGGAGTAAGCAATATATTACCTTAGTAGGTTTTTAAACTCTTGTGAATGTAAATACGCAGCTGTTGAAAAACTGTGTTTAGCCTTCTACTTTGCAGCAATAAAATTAAGATATTATATTTTGCCTTCTATTGTCTTGGTAATTACAACCACAGATTTAGTTAAACACATGTTATCTAAACCCATATTAAGAGGAAGAATAAGCAAATAGATTTTTGCTTTGTTAGAGTTCCATTTGAAATATGTTCCCCAAAAGGCAGTGAAGTGACAGGTATTGGCCAATTTCTTGGCTGATCATCTATGCCAATCAGAGTGTCAAGAAACAATAGAACTTGACACAGCAGATTTGGAACCATGGCAGATGTGGTTCGATGGATTAAAGGCTAATGGTCAGGTGGGAATTGGTGTTGTGATTAAATCACCCCAAAGAGCAGAAACCACACATGGTTTTAGAATTGATGAAAATACTTGTTCTAATAATCAAGCTGAATACAAAGCCTTGATTATGGGGCTTGAGATACTTATTGGTTTACAGGCTCATGCAATTGATACATTTGGAAATTGGTAACTAATCAAGTAAAAGGGATCTTTAAATGTCAAAGTGCAAGCATGTTACCATACTATGTTGATGCTATATATTTGCTTTCCCATTTCTTAGTGGTAGATGTAACTTATATCCCAAGATTCATGAATCACAAGACTAATAATGTGGCCCAGAAAGCTTCGAATTTCAAAAGAAAGGATAGTAATATTCAGATAGATATGGGCTAAGCAACATATCAGAAATTGATACCATCTTTAGCCAAACGGGGTTTATTGGTAGAAGCCAATCAGAATGACTTGGAAGAGCAGGATTGGAGGCATCCTATCATTCAGTATTTGACTAGCCCATCTTTGAAGGCTAGTAGAAAGCTTAAGTTACAGTCTCATAGTGTATGGGAATGTTCTTTACAAAAAAAGGGCAGATGGTCTCTTATTAGAGTGTTTAGGACCAAAGGAAACATTGACTACCATGGTTGACGTGCATGAGAGCATTTGTGGTGCTCACCAGCTTGGAGTTAAGATGAGATGGTTGCTTCAAAGGCACTCCTATTATTGGTCAATCATCCTTAAGGACTGCATAGAGTATGTAAAAAGTTGTCAAGCATGCCAAAAGCATGGTATGATAAAACATGTTCCAATAACTGATCCACATGCAATGGTGAAACCTTGGCCATTTAGAGGATGCGCAATGGATATGATAAGGAAAATTTACCCACCTTCTTTGAAATAACACTATTTCATTCTAGTAGCTACAGACTACTTTACGAAGTGGGTTGAGGCTAAGCCTTATAAAACTGTGGACCAGACAAAAGTAATTGATTTCATCAAGGGATGGATCCACATGTTTGGTATTCCACAAACCACAACTGTGGATAATGGGACTGTGTTTAATGGAAAGCTAGTAAAAGCTTTCGTAGCAGAATTCAGAATTAGTCTTATTAATTTCACCCCCTATTATGTACAAGAAAATGACCAAGCCGAGTCATCGAACAAATCCTTGAAAAAAGGAATACCAAGGGTTGTTGAGGACAATCCTAGAGATTGGCATAACTTACTATTAGATGTGTTATGGGCTTCTAGGACTTCCTAAAGATCATGCACATGAATTACCCCCTATGCCTTGGTATATGGGCATGATGCAATGTTACCTGTTGAGATCAATATAAAGTCTTTAAGGGTCAAATGCCAGGATCACCTAAGCTCTAATCAGTATCATCAAAGCATATGTTTGGAATTGGAAAATGTAGATGAGGCCAGAATTTTGGCACTAAACAACATCCTTTTACAAAAGAGAAGAGCAGCCAAAAGATATAATAAAAGGGTCCAACACCTTAGCTTTGATGCAGGGGATTTGGTTTGGAAAACAATACTTCCAGTAGGAATTAAAAGCCACAAGTTTGGCAAGTGGTCACCTAATTGGGAAGGGCCATACCAAGTCCATAAATTCTTTCCTGGGAGAGCCTACCATTTGAAGAACCTAAATGGATATGTGCATCTCAGAAAAATTAATGGTGGATATTTGAAACATTATTATCCAAATGTGTGAGAAGCACAAGAAATATAGGAACCACACACAAAATATCAAGAAGAAATAAGAAACATTTGGGTAAATAACAGTGTTTTATTTCATAATAAACCAAGTACATCTTGCCATAATTTGGCCCAAAATTTAATACAATGCTTCAACTGTTTCTTTACAATAAGTTCTCTACTTATAAGTGCTGGGAACAGCTGAATAGTAGTGTTCATCTCCTGTCTATGGTTTGATAGCCCCTGGTGAGAGGAATGTAGTTTTTGTGCATTTTGCTCCAAGGCCAGGTTTACTGCTGCTAGCTCATTCTCTAATTCTGCCTTCTTGTGTAGTAACTAAGCTTGAAGCTGTGTGGTAGAGGAGTGTTGTCCCTTCAACATTGAAACTTCAGAGTATACATGAGAGACAAACTCCTTGTCTTTTAGGAATTCTTTCTCTGCAACCTAGGCCAATTGAAGAATATTGACATAGAATTTGATGGTTGCTGCTGCCTGAGACAAATGACCTTTGAAGGTAACATTTATCTGCTCAAAGAACTGGCAGCAATTGAAGAACCCATTCTTGATTGTTGGCTTTTCTAAGGCTTCGAATGAGATCCTCAAGAAAGTCCTAATCAACTCCAGACAAATACCTAAATCCACCTGAGGAAGAGGAATGGTGGATTCAGCAGTAGAAGAGCCTCTCATTATCTCCAGAAAGGAGTCAACTAAATCCAAGGGCTCAGCCTCACTACCAGATGGAAGCAATTGCCAGCTGAGCTTCGAAGATGTCCATCTCTTCCTCTGATAAGGGGAGTGTGAAGGAGCCACTAGTGGAAGGCAATGCTGACGTGATTGGTGGATGACAATGAAAGGAAGATGCCTCAGCAGCATCAATGGTCCTAGCCACCAACTGGTCCAAAGAAGCGGGACTGGAGCAGGGTACTGAAGGAAGTGTTAATAGGCTGCCAGTGCCATCTCCAGAGGTACTAGCTGCTGGGATAGAAAGGGGAGTAACGGCCGTACTCTTAGAAAGTAAAGGGCTGGCTAGGACTCTAAAAGGTGTGAACGCAGGCAAAGGTAAGAAAATGGTCACTAGGGGCCAATTAAGTAATTTGACAAGGTTAGGAGAAGGGGAGGAAATGATGATTATCAAATCAAGCCTGAAAAGAATCAAGGAAGAGGCCACAGGGAATATAGAGATAGAGGTTGGGAATATCATCTGTAGTGGCTCTACACTCATTGGAAAGTTGGTATCTGTTTTCCCTTTTCCTTTCAAGGCCTTTTTCAAATCTACAGAGCTCAAAAATGGTCCCTCAATGCTTTGTGCAGGAGAAAAAGAAGGCATCGAAGAAGTTATAGGTAGGCTAGCTGCTGTTGTATATCCAAAGAAAAGAGGTATAAAAACAAAGCTGAAAAAGTAAAGTAAAGCCAGAGATGTTGTGGAAAACAATGAGAGTTATCAGCAGTTGTAGTAATGATAGTTGGAGAGCTACGAAGGGTATGATGTTCAGTAGCTTTACTCCTCCTTGTAGCTTCCGGCTGTGCTACCTCAAGAACATCAGCTTTCTCTTTCAAAATCTTATGTTGCCTCTTCTTCTCAGATCTTTGGAAAACAAGGACCTCATTAGCCTGTTCCTTCTCTACTGCCTTAGTAGCTGTTTCATGAACAACATCTATGGGAAGCTGGGTAGTAAGGGAAGTTGCCCTCTTCTTTCTCTTCAAAGGGGCTTCTTCTTCTGTTTCTGCTTCTGCTTCTGCTTCTGAAGGGACTTTAAGGGCCTCCTCCATAGGCTTGAGCTTAATGTGGGCCTTTCTCTTTAGTTGCTTGCCCTTCAGTGTGGCCAAAGTTTGTGCTCTCTGAGATGAGGCCCCTTGCGGAGTCCCTATACCACTAAGAGAAGCTTTAAGTAAAAAGAACAGTATAAAGAAATGAAAGGAAAGGCAAGAGAAAGGATAGAATAGGTACCATTTTTGACAGCAGCCCTGGTAATTCTGGGTAAGGAGGCTGCAGTAGGGGCATAAGTAATAATACTACTAGCCTCTTTGGATTTGGCTTGCCCGCCTTGGGATGGTAGATCCAACTCCTTTAATAAATCTAGGGTGGAAATAGCAAGCTGCACCTCCATATTAGCAAACCACCAGTTCTTGAACCTAGTCATGGCCCTACCATAGCCAGTGAAAGGCACAAATTCGAAGGTGGAGAGATCTCTTTTGAACTTGACTGCTGCTTCATCCAGCCTAGATTTTGGTACCTTCAAGTCTCTGGTGTCAAGATCAGAATTGGAGTGGCTGCAGAGGGACAGGAATCCTTTGGCTAAGCCCAAATTGTCTTGCAAATTGGGTAGGGCTGTAGGCTTCAAAGATGCATTTGTAAGCTTGAGGATTTAAAGTGCCTATGAAGAGCTCCCTTGGCAGTAGAATAAAGGCCTACATTTCTTTGTAGATAGGCTTGAAGCAGTTAGAATTAGCCAAAAAAATCCCTCAACCAGGCTGGCCCTACAGCAGCATCGAAGGGGCTGAAGAGGGAAGGCTGAGTGGCCAATGGCAAGTGTTGAAAGAAACAAAAATAATATACAAAGTTAGAGGGATATAAAGAAACTCTAGCATATCTTTCTTCATAAGTTGTAGGATCTTGTACCAAAAACCTTAAGCTACGAGAATGGAGGTCTGTGAAATATGCAAAGTGCCAGAGTTGGAGGATCCAAATTGGACCCCTTTGATTAGGCTCTCAAGGCCTCTCATAAAATTAGGAACAGATCCTGTATACATGGCCTAGAACATAAGGGGCCAGGGCCATTCTCTTCCTTGAAGCTAGAGCCTTGGCAAGGGGGACAAATTCAAGCATTATTTTCTGGGAAGGAAATATAAAAAATGAATTTGCAAAGCCAATAAAGAATGAAAGAAAAGAACTCATGGTCGGTCACAGGACCTTCCTTCTTATTCTCAGAGGCTAAGAAATCACTATAAGAGGAATTACAAGAAGGAATAAAGAAAGAGACCTTAAGGTCTCGGTAGTGAGGGCCAAAAGTGTCACCAGTAGGTGAAAGCCCTAGAATGTGGCACATGTCAAGAACGGTGCGGGCCATCATGCCATAACGGAATTGAAAGAATTTAAATGCAGGGTTCTAAAAACAAAAGGCAGTGGGGATAAGAAAATGGTCTTCAAAAATGACAAACTTAGAAAAACGACGGGCATCGAAAATGCAGAGGTTCTCCAAATCTTGTTCCCGAGCTTCGACTACTCTGTCATACCACTTTTCACACTCAATCTTCAATATGGGCCAACAGCGGTGAGGTCGGTTAACCCTCCAACTTCCCCAGTTGTAACTTCCTTCGTAGAAAAGGTCGTGCTCCTTTAAGCGTGGTATAAAAGAGGAAGTGTAGCAGAAGCTTCCTTAAAGATGGGGCCAAGAACGTATTCCCCTTGAGCGTGGTGACGAGGGAGAAAGATTCTCCCATCAATCATGTTATGGCCCTCTGGTGCCTCGTATTTGGCTACCTCTTCAGTAATGCATCTCCTCAAAGCCACTGAGGGACGTAAATGCTCAACAACCGATACTTTGGCAGAGGAAGAAGAAACCATCGGTGAAGGATTGAAAGAAGGGTGAGGAGCGAGTAAGAGAAGGGTAAGAAGTTGAAGTTAGAAACAATGGGAGTGAGAGTGGAGACTGGACAAACAAATAGGTAAGAGTGCGAGAAATCGGGGCTTTAAACCTTCCTGTCCAAAATTACCCATTTAACCTAACGAGTCAAATAGGCTCAAGTTATTTGATTGTTTATTCTTGACCCATGTGGGAGTAAGGCCTTTATTTTAAAAGTCCTAAAAACACATTTTTTACCTTCTATAATAAAAAAAAGTGTTCATTCTAAGCAGCACCTTGGTACCTTGTAAAGGAAGAAAATATGCTTCGAAGTGTTTAGCTTGGCGTCACAGTGTTTAACTTGGCTTCAAAATGAGTAGTTGGCTTCAAAGCCAGTTTTTTGTTAAAAGGCTCAAAACTATACTTTAACTCAAGTAAAGTTAGAGCATGTTTAACAATTCGGAGGTCCTAAAAGTATGATCCCAGGCGTTTTGCCAAAGAAGTTTTCTTTCGAAAGAATATTTTATTATCTTTTGAGAAAAGAAAATGTACTTTTAAGTGCTTTATTTGGCTTCGAAATAAGGAGGTACTGTGAGACCAATACTTGCTGGAATAGTGCGAGTGTTTTGCAGATTAAAAGATTTGCAAATAGGAAAAAATGAAACCCATGTATTTAGATTTCAAACATATGAAAGTACATTCCTGGACTTTCTACTGAGCAGAGCCCTTCGAAGGAGTATATTGTCATTTCTTGAGGAAAGCTATGCAGGCTTTGAAATAGATGGATTGCTTCGAAGCTAATATTTGTTAATTATATCAACAAGTTGAACGGCAGAAGTCATGTATATTGACAAATACAAACCATGTAGCACGAAAACCCAATTTTATTGATGCAAATATTTACTTTGGAAAAGCCTATTTGGCTACATTCTCAATTTCATAAAAGTAAGGGATAGACAAGGTTACAAAGTCATAAAACTTTGCTCAGCAAAATTCAATAAATACGTGTTCCTTCTCTAACCTTTCCTTTATCCTATCTAAATTTGGTTTATCTAATTGATGAGCCCTAATTTGGTAGAAAGTTGTTGGGCCCTCATTTCAAATTCTATTTGTTTCAAGGCTTTCTCCACTTCATCCGTGGCATCCATCCCACACAATTCCTCCATATCAACGTCTTCCCCATACTTTGAATCAGGCTTCTTAAAGTCTTTATATTCTTCAAGAAGATTTTCTACTTCATATTGAGTTTGGATGCGAGCAGCAGAAATCTCCTTCAATGATTTGCTGGTGGCCAAGGCATTCTTGTGCCAGTTAAACAACAAAGGGAGCTGGTCTAGAAAACTATGAAGTTCTGTTTGAGCAACAGGTTGAGGTTGTGACCTCGAGAGATAATGTCGTGAGCCCATAGGAGTGTCATCTTGAAGGGCTTTGAAAGATAAATGAGAAAAGACAGCAAGCAAGGTCTAGGCTTTATACTGTTGATAAGCAGTTGAAGGAACTAAAGCCTGATAGGGAGCAAAATACTGGCTTTCGAAGAGTATAAGTTTCAATTCCTCAATCCAATTAGGGTTAGGAGGAAAGGGATGAGTAATGGGGTCCCTTCCAAAAGAAGGTGGAAATTGAGGCTCATTTACACACTTTAGCCAGTCAGAAGAACAAAGTTTTGCTCTCTTGGCCAAGAGTGAGGGGCTCATTCCCAAAGCTTTGATGGGGTGAGGGGTCTTTCGCACTATTTTGGTTGGTAAGGTAGAAATATACCATGCCGAAAGCAAATTGTCTCCGAGATAGCGAAGACGGTCAAATGGGATATAGAGATATACCACAAAGCTACGCGTAGAGGGAGGAATTACAACGAGGTTATTGAATTCAACAAATCTGTGATAAATTCGCTCCCTTGTTTGAAGTTAGGTTGGTGTTGACCAAGCATTCCAACCAGTATTTCCAGTAGAAGAGGAGCCAGCTTCATTCCATGTAGAAGGTTTTGGAGCAGATAAAGAACTTTTAAGATCCATTTGGGCAAGTTTTTTTGTCTAAAGGCTCATATTTTGCGAAAGCCTCCATAACTTGTATAAATGGAGGAGGATAAATATGGCTAATAAATGCATGGAAGTTTTTTCGAGATTGATCATCATTGTCCAAAGCCTTTTCATATGCTTGATCAATGAAAGAGATGGCTTGATTAGCCATCAGAGATGTATCAGTTCCTTCATTTACTCAGATAGTGGAGGTAGTGTTCAAGTACAAGGGAATTTAATGAAGTTTAGTGTTTTGAACATTGCTTGGAGACTGTTACACTTCCAGGATAAATAAATTCCATGCACGTCCTAGGACATGGGCAAAGCGCATTGATCCACTAATATTACCAAGTATTGGCTATGTTAGGTTTTTATTATTGGCAACCCCGTTTGACAAAACTCCTTTCAGTTGTATTTATTTTCGCACTTTTATTTCAATGAGGCTATGAGTTTATTAGATGCGAATCCAACCCGAATTGTGCTGTTCAGAGAAGTTTGTGATGTTAATGCTTTCAAGATTGCCGCTTCGCTGATTATGACGGGAGTCGAGCTGCTCAGTCAGCTCACGGCCTTAGCAAATTGCAAAATTGCATTCAAAATTGCATGTCCGCCCATGTTCGCTCGAGCCAAGGAATGCTCGCTTGAGCTAAGTTCGCTCGAGCCAAGGAGTTCTCGCTCGAGCTAAGGATTGCGTCCATACAAAAACCTGAAAGAGTGGTGTGCTCGCTTGAGCCAAGGCACTAGTAGAAATCACGAAAGTTAAGGTTCTTGCTCGAGTGAGAGAAGCTTCGCTCGAGCGAGCTTCAAAATCCGGATTTCTATAGGAGTTGGTTTTTTTCCAAAACTAGGATTACTTTGGTTTTCTATAAATAGTTGGTTTTCTCCCAAATCTAAGATAAGTCCTCCAGATCTTCTTTTTGGATTCTAAGGTTTATATCTGGGGATATTTTGCTAGTTTTTTTTGATGTTTTCATTGAGTATTCAACTCATGGTTTAAGAAGCATACATCAAAGGTTTGTTTGTTTATTCTACACAAAAGAGAGAGTTGTTCTTCGGTGGATTCTGAAGAATTCGAGCCTGAAGCCTTGGTGGATTCCAGAGTGGCTCATCGTCAAGACAATTCCGAGGTGAAGACGGGGTTGGAAGAGATACATAGAGGTTGGTTCAATTCGGGTGTGGATTCACTAGGTAATTGAGAGTATACCTGTGTAATTCCTTTATATCTTCTTAGTGGATTGTTTTGTGGCTGTTGCCCTTAGTTTTTTATCACGATTGGAGGTGTCCAATTGTGATTTTTTCACGTAAAATCGTTGTGTCGATTTATCTTGATTGTTTGATTGGGATTGTTATATATTGCTTAAAATTGATACATAATCACAAATCAACATCTAGGGGATTTTTAGATTTTTCAGGCTATATTAGTGTGGGGGGTAATGTTGGCTGTATATTTTAAATAAACTTATCACAGTTTGACAGGTGAATCATAAAGGCAAATTTGGAGAATAAGTAACGGTCTCCAATCATCAACAGACACATGGCAACTTATAACAGCGGCAATGGATCCACGACACATGGGAACAATTAGGATACTCATGGTGACGTGGCAAAGCAGTTGCTTATAGTTTAAATTCAAATTCAGGAGAGAAGCATAACCATGAGAGTGGAAGAGTGGAAGCGAACTGTTCAAGGCCACACTCAGTGATCTTTCGACAGTTATCACATACTTTGACGGTTATTAACCACTTCAACGGTTATTTTCAGATCCTATAAATAGAAGAGAGTGCTGATAATGCGGAGACATAGAACTAGATCCAGAAACCAGTTCATTTACTTTATATTTTTCGATCCTTTAAATTTCAGTCTTTACATTCCTGTACTGCGCTTCGAAATCTTAGGAGTAATTATAAGTTAGTCTGTTGTTGTAATCCCCTTCGAAGTTGTGAAAGTGTGAATGTACAATTGTAAACTTCTGTTTACTTAACGAAAGATTGATTTCTGACACTGTTGTTTCCTTTTTCTTTTATTTTACTTAGCCTTCTTAATGTTCTCCTAAAAAACTAAGCCACTAGTAAAGTCCTCTTCATTAAGGCTAAAAGAATTTCGAAGCAATCATCTGACTAATTGGTTAGTATTTATTAATTTTTGTAAGAACTTATTAATAATTACTGACACGTTCGAATTACAATTTTAACCTTCGAAAATCAAAAAAACTAACAATATGCAAGTCAATTTTGTCAATAGTTGTTTGGCTTTGGCTGTTTCAAGAGTATTTGCATGTTCGTCGTTTCTTGATATTGTCTTTTTATTGTACCCCTCTCAAGGAAAAAAATGAGTGTCCAGCTGGATTCTCAGGGACGTATTCATTATTTGATAAGATTTAGAAAGTGACTTTTCTAAGTTTATCTAATCATTATGATTTTATTGTATTTGTTTTTAAAACAATGAGCAATAAAAAAATGATTTACAAACATGATTGTCTATTTTTCATTAAAAAAATAAAAAAAAAAAAAATTTGCATACTTATACTTATCAAATTTATTTAATTTTTTATGAGTAATATACATACTTAAACTTACAAAATAATTAGATTAAATTATTAAAGTGGAACCTATAATAGACCCATGAACTTGGACAATATTTGGGACGAAGAGAGCCAATCACTTTTAATAGTATAAGGGATAAAAAAATGTCAAATATGAAAAAAGTATGCAAAACACAAAAACAAAAAAAAAAAAAAAAAAACTTCAAATTTAACACTTGTATCAGTGTCACTTAAAAAAGGAATCTGAACTATACATACATCATTTTTCTTAGTACTTTTGTATCTTGAGTTTTTAGTCCCTAACTAGTTATTATTATTATTATTATTATTATTATTATTATTATTATTATATTTAAGAAGACACAAGACTGGCCGATAATGTTCTAAATTAATCACTTTGGCGACACAATATTTAAAACAAATCTTCTAAATTAATCAGTTGGTGGCATAGTATCTAAAGCAAATTTTAAATTAAGACAGTAGCTTTTCTTCAATCCAAAATCGGATTAGAATGTGTTGTTGGGTCTTTGTGGACCCTCCATAGAGCCCACATCGATGATCTAAACTATTTAATGTGTAGGACTCATTGAGTACTTCATCCCTGCAAAAAATTTCATTGATTAGATATTGATAGTCACTTAATCAGATCAAATTTGTGTCAATGGTAAGTATGATTTTAAAAGTAAATTATTGACACAAATGTGATGTGTTCAAATGGCTATTGATATTAATATAATTTTTTACATAGATTAAATATTCGACGAGCTTTACACATTGAACGGTTTTGATTATTAAAATAGACCTAAAATAAGTCGGATTGATCTATCCAATTAGAATACCCAACTGAAAATATTCCAGATCTTAAATTAGTATCAATCCCTTATCACCATACCATTAAAAAAACATGTCAACATGTCACTAATATTGTGACACTTTGTACTTTTGGGTTTAGAATTGCAGTAAGGTGTAATCGAGAGTTATTAAGGTTTGGCAGATATATATGTGGGTGTTCTCATCTTTTTTTTTTGGACTAGGGGTTGTTAAGAATTGGAGAGTATAAGGTTGTTGCTATTTTGTTAGAATGGATGCAATTTCGGGGATGAAATTTCTTAAGGGGGAAAGATTGTAACGATATAAAATTTTTCCCTCCGCTCGAGCGGAGGAGTTGACGCTTGGGCAGACTTGTGAGGCTCCCAGTATTTTTGCAGTCTGCCCGAGATTCTGAGAGTTGTGAATTCCCGATCGAGCATAGGAGTGGTCGCTCGAGCGAACGACTTTGTTGGTCTGCGCGCTTGAGCGCAAGATTGGGCGCTCGAACAGTCTACCTAGTTGAGTTTGAACTTCTGAGACTAGTGGGATTGCTCTTG
Source organism: Camellia sinensis (assembly GCF_055761805.1). Lineage (NCBI taxonomy): Eukaryota > Viridiplantae > Streptophyta > Magnoliopsida > Ericales > Theaceae > Camellia > Camellia sinensis. The sequence continues at coordinate 152,314,631 of NC_138963.1, forward strand.
ACATTTTTATAATTGTATTTGGATCCCTCTTGTTTTGTTTTGGGGCATTGATTGAAGTGGTAACATGATGGTAAGTAAGATTGGACCAAAAACTTTAATTCGAATAATTTGCCTACGATCAGCCATCACTCTTTTGCCCTTTTCTTTTTCCACACTTTGAATTTGGGTGTAAGGCTAGAACCATTGGAAATCTTGTTTCCGGGGTTTCAATTTGGACACTAGAATGACCTAAAACGGAGTCCGGATGAGAGAGTTACGTCTGTTTGAAGTTTTGGAATCTGTGTAGGAAACAGGTAAACTCGAGCGGGAAAAGAGATACTCGAGCGGACTACGCGAATTCAGCAACTTAAAAAGTGATTTTCTAGATCATTCCTTACACTTTCTTTTTCCTTCTTCCTTCCTCTGATCCTAGGTCCGAAAACCTAGCCCTCAAAACTTTGATTTCATCCATTTTTACCAACAAATCCACCATGGATCGTGCATCAAGGATGAAGAACAAGAGATGATCAACATTTTCAACCGATTGGATTTTGGATTTTGGATTTTGCGAAGGATTCTTCTTGGAGCCTTGATTTCTTGCTTGATTCTTGAGGTAGGGATCCTAGTTCTTCTTCAATACTTCCATTAATAGATAGATTTGTGGTATTTTGATTATATAAATACAAAATCTACACTTTTGAGCATGTAGTGTACATCATGAGATTTGGGGGTTTAGGATTTGAAATGTTGGGGGTTCAATTGTTGGGTTAAGCTTGTGGATTATGAACCTTAGGTGTATAATGTGACAAGTTTTCATTTTTCTTGAAATTCTTGATTTTTCTTGAAAACCCTAAGTTGATTCATGATGATAATTAATGATTTTGCCCAAATTGAAAGTAGAATCATGAAATTGAGGTATTGAATTATCTATATACAAGTTTAATTGGATTTTGGAAGTGTTTGAAAGTTATGTTAAAAGTTAGCGAATGAACCTTTGTTATGGGCATTGTAAATCATGCTATAATATGAAATGAAATTTGGGGGAAAAGATGTGTTAATGATATGGATGACATAAACTTGGTTATGGAATGTTGAAGTGGGATTCAAGAATTTATGTTGAATTGCAAATAGTGTTGTTGAATTAAGTTGTGTTGACTTATGTTGAATTAAGTTGTGTTGAATAATGTTGAATTGAATTGTGTTGAACTATGATGAATTGCGTTTGAATCAAGTTGTATTGAGTTTGAGTTGAGTTGTGTTAGGTTGTGTTGAGTTTGGGTTGAGTTGTGTTGGGTGGTGTTGTGTTGGTACCCACGTGGATAGTTGAAAAATGTTTTTTTTCGGTGCCCACGACCGTTTGCATAATAGCCGGTAAATGTGGGGGATAGTTTTAAAAATTGAAGAAAAAGGTTTTTGGAGGCCCACGTCCCGCCGTATAATAGCCAACAAATGTGGGGGTGGTTTGAATTAAATGTGCCCAATTGCCTTGTCTAAGCTTGTCGCTGGACGAATGTGAGAAAATGTTTTTGGGTGTCGACGCAGTCCCGCCGTATAGTAGCCGGCGAAAGTGGAAAAATGATTTTTGGGTGTCCACACAGTCTTGCCGTATTGTAGCCGGCAAAAGTGGAAATTTTGATGGTTTTCAGAGATGTTTTGGGTGCCCACATCCCGCCGTCTAGTAGTCGACAAATGTGGGAGATGGTTTTCAAAAGTTGAAAAATGGTTTTTGGAAAAAATATGGCCTTTGGAAGAAAATGGCTTTTGAGAAAATGGTTTTTGGAAGTTCACTTCCCGCCGTATAGTAGCTGGCGAAAGGTGGAAAGTGTTATGAATTGGGTGCCCGCTATCCCACCGTAAAAAGTCGGCAAAATGTAGATTGTGTTGAGATGTGTGTTGAGAAGTGTGTTGAGTTGATGATGTTAGTTGTGACTTGTGACGAATTTGTGAAATTGCATATTCATGTGTAATTCGGTTTAAAGAGGAAATGTGTATAGACATTATTTGTAAAGAATGGAAACCAAAAATGGGTAAGGGGATTATGGATTGGTGATGATGAACTTAATGAATTAGTTGTGACCATAAAGATAAATTATGAGTGTTGTTCTGTAAATAAATTAGGGAACTTGAACGTGAATTTATGGAGTTCTAAATAAATATAATGAGTAGAAAGGAAGAATGAAAGACAAAGAGAAATATTAAAAATAGAAATTAAATAAGAAATATTTTGGGAATTGGTTAATAATTTTTAAATGATGTTGTTTCTTAAATATGTTTATTTCACAAGGAACTATGGTTTTCTAAAGTTAATGGATGATTTTAATGGCTGAAGGTTCTTCTTAAAAGTGTTTAAATAGTTTTTGAGAAAAAAGGTACTTTGTTTATGGTATTTTGAAAATTATAAAATGTTATCTTACTATATGGTATCACCCTGCATGCACGATCATTTCTATTTGTGTGTTGGCTATTGATTGAGAACTATGAAATTCCTACTGAGCATTAGTGCTCACCCCGTTGTTGTTTTATCTTTTTACAGGAAGAAAGTTTGGATTCTTTGATTGAAGATTTATGGAGTTCTTGAGTCCCTTTGTGTAACTTCATAGTAGATGTAAAGGAAATTTTGTATTTGTATTTATTTATTTGTAGCACAGTAGGAGATTGACATGTATTGTTGTCATTGTAATATTCATCGAGAGAGAGGGAACTTGTATGATTGTATCCCTATTACTCAAGGGTAATGGATACTTGTAAAAAAAAAAAAATGGACATAAATTAAAGGCTTTGGTAATGATTTCGAGTAATTAAAAATTTGGGGCATGACAAATATGAAAACTCAAAAAAATTGTGATACAAGTGAAAATAAATATGGTAAAAGTTGATATACTATTATTATCAATATTACATGTTTGATACTCGCACTCTATCTGATGCGATGAAAATATGATTTTAAGAATAATATTTTTTATAGAAGAAAAAGTTTTTTTTTGCATAAAGTGTTTTTTTTTTAATGGTTATAATGTTGAAGCCGATGTGATAGTTGTTGTAAGAGATGTGGTGGACTATTAATAAGGAGTCCAGATCATCAGCCATGGTTTTCTGCGGTGGTTCCTACGGTGGTCTCTAAGACGTCGTTTTATTTAGTGGTTTTTTTTTTTAATTCAAAAATTTTATTTCCCTCATTTCTCCATTTTTCCCTTCTCTGTATCATCTTCTTTGCTTTGTACCATCAATTTAAGTCAATGAACCCTAGTAGAGAGAGAGAGGCAACGAGAGAGGCGACTGAAAGTCGGAGTAAGGAACTGAAAGAGAACGAACTCGAACTGAGAGAGAAACTGAGAGACGAAAGAGATGGCGGAGATAGAGAAGCAGCGTGATGGCGAAGGAGCAAAGGATCGCGGGCAATGGTGAGTCCAGCGGCGATTCGATGGCAGGAAGGCGACATTGTGGCGACGACGAGGTCTATTTCATCATCTTGCTGTTATATATATACATATGTATATGGATAGATTTGTTGTTATATATATAGATATATATGTATAGATTTGTTATTGATTTTGGTTTGGTTCAGTCACTTAATCTGTTGGGGATTCATATATGTTCACTCACTGAAGTGGGTTTGGTTCACTCACTGAAATGGGTTCACTCACTAAAGTAGGTAAATTTGATGTTCTATATATATATATATATATATAATTCAGATTTTTGGGGATTCATATATAAATTATATTTGATTGTTGGGTTTGATATATTTGATTCTATATAAATTTGTTGTTCTATACATAATAGATTCAGATTTTTGGGGATTCATATATGAATTATATTTGACTCTTGGGTTGGATATATTTGATTCTTGGGTTTGATAGTTAATCACATTGATCTGTTCTAGTGGATTCATATTTGTTGTTAGATAGTTAATCACATTTATTTGTAAATATTATTTTCTGATTCATACATTTATTTGTGGATTCATATAATTTTCTTCCATTATATATATATATATATATATATATATATATATGATTCAGATTTGTGCAATTCACCCCCAGAACCTGAAATTTAGTATAAATGTGGTTTATATATACGAGAGAGATGTGTAAAAAATAGCAAGAATAGAGAAATTGATTGTAGTGATCCCAGTTTTGCCACTTCGCTAAATATGGCGAGGATCGAGTTGCCCGGTCAACTCGTAGGGGTTCAAGGGGCAGCGCCCCTTGGCGGGTCCTAGGGCAGCGCCCTGGCGGGGTTGAGGGGTAGCTCCCCCGAAGCAAAAATACAAAATACATTAGAAGTTGCTTGTCCGCTCGAGCGGCCGTTTATGCGCTCGAGCGGAAAATGTTTGGTTTCAGAAGTTTGACTTGTCTGCAAAAGTACTGGGAAAGTGTATTTGACGCTCGAGCGGGGCTTTCCACGCTCGAGCGGACCATGTTATATCAGTTCGTGAATCTGATATTTCAAATCACTTTTGTATATCTCTCTCTCTAAAAACCCTTTCCTCTCTCTTCTCTCTACGTTTCCCTATGCCAAATTGGATCAAAACCTTGATTTCTCAAGATCCATTAGAGTTCTGTCATAGTTTCTTCATCAAAGTTGGTTAACTTCTCGAGGGCTTCGTTGTATGCAGTGAAGATCGAGTTTTGACACCGTTGATTTTGAGGATTTCATCTCATTTCTTCTTCAAAACTTGATATAGGTATTTTCTTAGAGTTATATGTATGTTTTTACAAGATCTATATGATTTTCGAAATCATCTTTCGATAACTTTGAAAATTGATTGTTGATGTAAGAAGTTGAGCGATTTTGAAAGTGGGTTTGTCTCTTGTTCTTTTAAACTGATCTTATGGGTTTTGATCTTCGTTGATTGAAGAAAAGATGATTCTGGAAAGTTTTCTTTCAAAAGATTTGAGTTATATAGTTTTGGTGAGAAAACCTAGAATTTGGGGATTTTTTTTAAGAGAATGAAAATCCATTAATGATATTGTTATATTTATTTTGTGTGTCAAAATAAATGAATGTTTGGAAAATTTCTTATTTATATTTATATAAATGATGAATTTCAGAGAATATGAGAATTATTGTTCATTTTGGAAATTATTGCTCAAAGCGCTGAAATCGTCTTGAAATGACTAATTGTTAAGGATACTTGAGAAGAGGGAATTGTGTTATTCATTGGAATAAAAGTATTTATATTCATCTTGTGTTATTGGCATATCAACTCATTTGATTACATTAAATTTTGAAAGTTGATTTGAAAAATTGCATTGAGAAAAGAATATTGAGAAACAAGTTTTCATGGAATGGTTTTGGGATAAGTACGTTGGTAAGTCTTGATAGGTGGTGTAGATGATATTGAATAAGTTGGCCTGAGAGTCCGGGGTGAAAGACCAAAAACCCGCGCAGATAGGTATTGAGCCTTCCGGTTAATACTAGCAAAAATGACAAATTGGTAGTACTTTTATAGTCTACTTGCAGACACCGACCTAGGGATTACCAGAGTCGTATTTACCGCCCTTAAAATAAATTGTTAAGTTTTGAACAATTGAAATTGCATGACATCATTGAGCATGATGGTTTTCAAAAGATGAAAATGTGATTTATCTTCAAAAAGGGGCATAGCATGGCATGTGCATTTCATCTCTTGAGACTTGTATAAAATGTATATACTTTGTTAAGGATTTCCTACTGGGCTTTATGCTCATCTTACGGGATTTTTGTGCAAGAAAAGATGTGGTGATGCCGCCTAACTAAAGGTGAGGAAATGTGTGTTGAGAGAACGAGACTCTCATTTTGTTGTGACTGTGTGTAAGCCAAGGGCTATATGTGTGTGGGTTTGAATAACCGTTTTGTGTAACCAGACTCAAGCCTTGGAAACTTGTAAACCCATGGGGGTATTTATTTGTTTATTTACTTGTTGTTGGATTAATGTATTGTTGCATGAAGAACTATTATATCATGTAATGTAAGCTTAGAGATTTATATTTGGTTTTTCCTTGAAAGAGCCATGATTGTTGTATTATCATTTGGGTTAGAAATTTGGGGCATTACATTGATTATTAATAATACTGAATTGTAGGTAATGGAAGAAAATAATATTATTGATGAGTTGGCTAATTGTGGTTGGATGCCGAAAGTGGGAATGCCATTTGACTCTGAACAAGCCGCATATGACTTTTACAATACCTATGGGGGAAAGGTGGGCTTTAGTAGTAGGAAGGCCCATGCAAACAAGAACAAACATGCGAAGAGATAACATCACGGACGTTTGTATGTTACAAAAAGGGAATCAAGGTATTGACAAACGAGATCCACTTGTCAAAAACCCGAGACAAGAGGTAAGATGTGGTTGTGATGCCCGATTTAGTATCAAGTTATATAGAATTTCAGGAAAATTTATTGCTTGTGATTTTGTTGAACATCATAATCATGATCTTGTGCCTTAAGATTGCATTCATATGTTGCCATCCCAAAGAAAAATATCTACCACCTAAGTAATTGAAGTAAAATTGGCTTCAGAATCTGGAATTCCTCTTAGGTCTGCTTATGAGCTATTTGGTAGGGAATCTGGTGCAAGAGCATCACTTGGTTTCACGAAATTGGACCAAAAAAATTACTTAAGATCTAAGAGACAAAAAGATTTGGAATATGGAGAAGCGGGTAGTGTGTTGCATTACTTTCGTAAGAAAACTGTAGAAATCCATCATTTTTTTATGCAGTCCAATTAGATTGTGAAGAGCAGATAAGTAATATATTTTGGGCCGATGCTCAAATGATCATGGACTATGCTCAGTTTGGTGATGTAGTGACCTTTGACACTACTTATAAATTAAATAACAAGCATAAACCTTTTGGATCATTTGTTGGATTTAATCATCATCGAGAAACAGCTATATTTGGTGCAGCGTTGATGTATGATGAGACTGCTGAATCTTTTACATGGTTCTTTCAAATTTTCCTGGAGGCAATGTCAAACAAAGCTCTGAAAACTATTTTCACAGATCAAGATGCTGCGATTGCTAAGGCCATTCCAATTGTCATTCTCAATACAAACCACCGACTTTGTACATGGCATTTGATGCAAAATGCTGTCAAGCATGTAAGTTCTGTTTTCGATGATGCAGGGGTCAAGGCTATGTTTTCAATATTTATGCATGACATCGATGATGAAGAAGAATTCCGAATACAGTGGGACCAAATGTTTGATAAGTATGATGCACACGACAATCATTGGTTAGAGCAGGCTTTTCGCATGAAGGAGAAATAGGGATGGCCATATATTATGAATTCTTAGGCAGCTGGAATGAGTACTACTCAACTTAGTGAATCCTTCAATGCATTTTTGAAAGATTGTCTGAATTGTGACCATAACTTGATGGAGTTCTTCATGCATTATGAAAGGGTGCTTTATGAGAAGAGGTATAAGAATTGGAAGCCGAGTATAATTTGTCCCAAAAATTGCTGAGGGTTTCAATTCCAACTTTGATGTTAAAGCAAGTGGCAGAGATTTACACAAACAATTTTTGAAGAATTTTAAAATGAGTACGTGCAGTCCATTGAAGCATCTATTATAGGCATTATTAATGATGGTGAGAGTACCATATTCACAACAAGAATAGTGGTAGATGGTAAAAAAGATAAGAATGTGACAATGGTAGAGGTGGTTCTTTGAGTTGTAGTTGCAGGAAGTTTGAAGTGAACGGCATACTGTGTCGACATTGTGTGAAGGTGCTTAGAGATATATTCAATGCAACGGAACTTCCTCCACAATATATACTTAAACGATGGACTAAAAAAGCAAGGGCTGAAAGTGTGAAGATAGACGTGGGTATGAAGTGAAGGCTGATGTGAAACTACATCAAAGTGACTGATATCGGTCATTAATGACCATGTTTAGAGCAATAGCGAGTAGAGCCGCTAAAAGTGAAGAAACTTATCAGTTGTCAGTTTCAAAAGGTGAATAATTGAGTGTAATGGATAAAGACAAATTAAGTGTCCACATTTGTGGTCAAGTAGAGGTAACTGATTTGAGAAATTCGTCAAGCAACACATGCCTATAGAGTGATGAAGCAGATTGTCCAATCTAAGCTAAGAGATTCAAGAAAAGAGAATCAACTAGTAAGGGAAGGAGGATCAAAGACGGGATGGAAAAATCTATTACAAAGAAGAAAAAGATGCAATCTATTTAGGTTTTGACATGAAAAATTGCATATGATTAAAATACACTAGATTAATAAACTAAAACAATGATTTTTTTTTTATTAATGGCCCACTTTCATTATGGTTTTTCGTTGTATGTAGGGTGTCGCTGATTATACTCCTCAATGTGAATCTCAGCCTCCTTTCGGCATGCGTAAAAATTCTATTCAGGTAATATTTAATAGTAATGTGGTCTTTATATGGTTAGTTTTATGAATTCCTTTGATTCAGTCCGTTCACTATTATGAAATTATGAACAATCCACATGGCATTTAATTTTTGTTATCTTTAATTGGTTTGCTTAGCAATGTAGTCGGGTGCTACTGTTTGTATTTCCCAAGGTAAATCACAACCTCATTTCGTCATGGGTAGTAATTCTATTGAGGTGATATGTAATAGTAATGTGGTCTTTTTATGGTTAGTTATATGAATTCCTTTCATTCAGTCCGTTCACTAGTACGAAATTATGAACTATCCAGATGGCATTTAATTTTTGTTATCTTTAATTGGTTTGCTTGGCAATGTAGTCGAGTGCTACTGTTTATACTTCCCAAGGTGAATCACAACCTCGTTTCGTCATGGGTAGTAATTCTATTCAGGTAATATGTAATAGTAATGTGGTCTTTTTATAGTTAGTTTTATGAATTCCTTTCATTGAGTCCGTTCACTAGTATGACATTATGAACTATCCAGATGGCATTTAATTTTTGTTATCTTTAATTGGTTTTCCTGGCAATGTAGTCGGGTGCTGTTGTTTATACTTCCCAAGGTCAATCACAATCTTGTTTCATCATGGGTAGTAATTCTAATCAGGTAATATTTATTTGTGTGCAAGCTTTTAAGAAGATGTTAAATAATGTTTCTTTTTTTTTCAAAATTTTTGTTTACTTACTTTATATTGGTTGTATTTAGGATCATGGTGTTGGTGTCTATATTTCTCAATCACAACCTCGTTTCGTCATGGGTAGTAATTCTAATCAGGTAATATTAATGTTGAATAATGTTTCTTTTGTTTTTCAAAATTTTTGTTTACATACTTTATATTGGCTGTATTTAGAATCATCGTCATGGTGTCTATATTTCTCAATCTCAACCTCGACCTCAAGTTCTCATGGGTAGTACAAGTGGTCCTCCTTTTATGTATAGTACATATGATGTGAATTATCATTGGTTACATAGTTTACATTAAAAGGGTAGTATACATTGTAATCAAAGTTTAATAGATGGTTTTGTCTATTGCAGGGAAATGACACGCCTCAGTCAATGTCTTCTGTCTATCTCACTCATAGATCTTTTGAGGAGTTGCTTCGAGGTACAAGTGTTTAACACTTTACAGTCCAAGTCTCGCAAGCGTCACATAGTCCTGCTGACAGTCATGTAGATGGACATCCCTGAGAAGTTTATTTTATCTTCATTTGCTTTGGACAGATGTACTTTGTGTTGGACAGATTTGGTTTGGTTTATTTTGATTTAGACTGATTTATTTTGTGTTGGATAGATTTGATTTGCTTTATTTTGTGTTGGTCATATTTATTTTGTTTTGGACAAATTTATTTTGTCTTGGATAGATTTGGACATATTTATTTTGTTTTGGACAGATTTTGACAGATTTATTTTGTGTTGGATAGATTTGGTTTGGTTTATTTTGTGTTGGATAGATTTATTTTGTTTTGGACAGATTTATTTTGTTTTGGACATATTTGGACAAATTTATTTTGTTTTGGACAGATTCATTTTGTTTTGGACAGATTTATGTTATGTACTTGTTTTGGACAGATTATTTTTGTTTTGGACAGGAATGAACTACCAAGTCCGATTTGTGTCCAAGGCCATTTGTACAAATGAACTACCAAATCCCATTTGTGTTGCAAATAACAGAGGGCATAGATTCATTTCACAGGTGCAGAAAGCAAGGCCTATCTTGATAAAAACAAGTATGACCAACACTAACAATATAAAAGAATGAATGAAAAGATTGAATCAGAAAGCAACTTCAAAACCCATAAGTTCAAAGCTGTACAACTTTCATTGACAGAAACAAAAAAGAAGCACATCGCATTCGTCAAGCATAGGTAATTTCATTAAGCTTTACATATCAAAACTCATAGTTTAAGGTTTACTAAATTCAAAACCCAAATACAACCACCAAAAAAAAATAATAAAAATAAAAATTAATTAACTAAAAGGTTACATTCACTTTAGTAGTGCTATTAACATGGTAAAACCAACCAACACTATGGTTGTCAACATAATCAGTTTCATAGCTTCCTGGTTTGCCTCAACTCATTCTAATCTATTTATAATTTCATTGATTTTGTCAAAATCATAATCATAGCCTCTCTCATCTTCATTCTTTATATGACTAGCTTTACTTCTCTTTGGATATTTGATGCATTCCTAGTCGGGGCCGCTCCCCACGCAAAGTACTCACACATCCTATCTGTACACTTGAAATACAGCCTCCATGGATTTTTCTCTGATTCTGATATGAACACTGCAGTTTTTTCTCCACAATTGCATCTTCTATTTTGCAAATATCCAGCATCAATGTTTGAACGTATTGACATGATCCTAGTAAGAGCATTTTATGACACAATCAGTCCATTACAACTTAAGACAACATTCAAACAAAGATGTAAAATAAAACAATAAAGTTTAATAGTGTTAGGAGTGCAGTGTTGATAGTTCAAAAAATCTCGACCTATTTCTCCACCTTTAGTATAGAATGCATGTCAGTGTTGATAGTTCAAAATAACCATTGTCTCTCTCTTGTTTGCTAATGTTTATGAAGTAGAAGACTTCACACATTTTTTTAGTCATTTTCAAGTATACCACTTGATTTGTCTAGCATGTTTGTTACTCACATTGTCTAGACTTCGAAGTTTATTTATATATTTATTTTTAAATTAGGAGTATGGTGGAGCATTAATGATGTGCACTTTATTTCATTAAAACAAATAAAGGTTGACATTTACAACAAGAATTCTCTTCTCCCTTTATTTTCTTGTGCTTTTTCATTCTTAACATTTTATGAAAAGAGTGGTATGAAAAAGTGGTTCATGAACATTTTAGAACCGTAAGAGTGGTATGAAAAAGTTCAGTTTGAATGTTCATACCACTTTTACCACTGCTAAGTTAGAATGCTCACTAACACTGCTACTAATTCAAGCTTAACAGTCAAACTAATATGAAAAAGTTAAGTTTGAATTTTCATACCACTCTTGCCACTGCTAAGTGAGCATTCATGTTCATGTTCATTCTTAACATTCTTAATGCCTCATGTTCATGTTCATTCTTAATGCCTCATCCTTAACATTCTTCATGTTCATGTTCATTCTTAACATTCTTAATGCCTCATGTTCATGTTCATTCTTAATGCCTCATCCTTAACATTCTTCATGTTCATGTTCATTCTTAACATTTCATTTCCTTTTGTTTCCATTTCCCTTTATATTAGAACTCTATATTTCTGGGTCAGGAAATCTTAACTTTTTAAGCTATGAAATTTCAATTTCATTTGGAGACATGTTGCATTCTTAGCTTACTCATAACAGAGTAGGTACTTGAATAGATTCTTAGCTTATTGTTGACAAAGGACCTTTGATAGTAAAGAAGTAAGCCTCCTTACAGCTAACTGGAAACAAATTAACAGTGGTTCCCTCAACATTCTATGGGCAAAGAAGAAGAGGATTCTTGAGGCCCAAATTAATGTCATTATTCCAACTAAAAAAGATGTAGCACCAACGAAAATTTGAGACACTGAACTGAGACAGAGACTGGAGAATGTAAGACAGGATGAAAGGAAAAAAATCAAATGCTGATGAAACAAAAAAATTGAGTAGATTAAACACAAATCTGTTTCCACAACAAACCCTAGATCATAAAAAAAAATTGGAAAAAAAATTCAAATCAACAACAAATCTGTTTTCACAACAAACCCATCAAACTCAATAAATCAAATGCATCTACTTTTTTGAACAACAAATCAAACTATGGGAACAAATCATACTTATATATATATATATATATATATATATATATATATATATATATATATATAAGTAAAAAAAATGAGAATGAAGACGAAGGGACGAAGGGAAAAAAATGAGAATCAACAAACGAACCTCGTCACCGTTGCCTCCCCCTCTTTGTCTGTCTCCTGCCACTTCCCCTCGCCTTACCGCTGCCTCTCCTCTCCTTGCTGTAGTCGCCTTTCTGTTCATCTCACTAGGGTTCAAACACCAGACAACAAAAAGAGGCTGAAGAGAAAAATATAACAAGTGAGAGAAAAAGAAAGGGAAAAAAAAAAAAAAAAAGTGGTTCAAAACGACGTCGTTTTGAACCACCGCAGGAAACTACGATAGAGGATCAGACTCATTAATGAGCGGTTGTGATGATGATTTCAAGATAATGTGGTTGTGTGATAGGTTAATGGTGGTGGTGATGGTGGTGAAAACGGTAAGATGATTGTAATTATAACAATAGACTTTTACTAAATGAAAAACATTTCCGTTCAAATAATTTTTTTTTTTGTTGGTCCAACTATTATTCACTTATAATCCCCTACTTATCTCAGATCACTTTTATATTCATATGAGAGATTAAATAAGAAAATGATGGGAATACGAGACAAGTGATTCCTAGCCCAAAGTAATTATGTATTCTATTATTTATAATTTATATCATCTTCACCACACATTATACAAATAATCTCTACTCATTTGATCTAATCTTTTATTTCGTTTTATCCATAGATATAAATTATCCTTATAATTTTATCCATTATCTTAATTATTCTTATAATATAACTCATCTACCATACTCTTATTAATAGCTCATTTACGTCCAATCACTAAAATAAGGGAAACATTATGATGCATACCTTTTAAAGGGTGTATCATATGCACTTTATAATTTTAAAAAAATGACATAATTTTAATTTTCTAACTCATAACTTAAAAAAAGAAAAAATATATATCATAACTAAACGTAATATGAGGCATATGAGGCATAACTAAAATAATGTCATAATTAAAGAAAAAAATTAGTCATAACTGAAAAAATGACATAATTAAAAATATGTATGATACACTCTTTTTAAAATGATGTACATTATAATTTCTCTCTTGTTTGAGTCTGGGAGGTCGACAATAAGCTTGTACTCAGTGGACCTCAGCTTGAGGTAATAGACATGGCCTTTTTCAGATTTTAAACGACACATGGTGTAGCAATATTGGATATCGGCTAAAGTCACCCTAGCGTTTTCTTGTTTGGCTAAAGCTATTATACCATTGATAACTTGGTAAGAGTTAATGGCAAGCTACATCGGGTTCAATTTATAGTAATGGAGAACTTCTCGGAAAAGGGTGTCTAAAGGAAACTTAAGTCCACATTCTATAAAGGCAACAATAGGGAAGAGCATGAGGTTTTCATCGGGCATGATGGAGTCGTTTTCTCTGGCCAACCTCAGATGAACGTCGGCAGAGATGGAAAACTCCTGCCTAAAGTACTCTAACCTAGTTGGGGTATCTACCCTATGCTTCCACATACCCATGACATCGGCTTAATTGGAGGAGTTGGATTTCAGAGGGAAGCGTTCTGGAGGGGTTTGAGGGACCTCGCCTAAGACCTAAAGATGTACTATGATCAGAATCTGTGGGGATTCTAAGGGGAACTCGTTTCAACTTTTCCTAAAGTTTGCGGGTTCTACAAACAAATTCCCAGAACCTAGATTTATGGAAACAAAGAATGAAGGCACGAATCTTAAAAAGACATAGAAAACAGGAAACAAGATCGTGTTTCAGAATCAAGAAATAGCGATGAACTATCAAGAACAGTGGCAAAAGTGAAACAAAATTGTGAGCAGTGTGTGTGTTCAAGACACGAAATGGGCAAAAGCAAAGTCATGAAATAAACATGCTCAAATACGTAATCCATAAGTCAAGAACTTGAGCAAAATGACAATGGCAATGAATAACAAGGTAAAGCTTTTTCAAGAACTGAAACTAGGAGGAACAGTAGCTTACTAGAAAAAGTGAGGCCGGTGTGAGGATCACCGAAGTCAGACGATGGTTGCAAAAGCAACAGAGTGGTGAAAATCACGCCGGAGGAGGTGAATAGAGCAAGTTGCAGAGCTAAGAAAGCTTGAACAATAGCAGATCTTGGAGAAAAATCTAGAGAGAGAAAAAGCTTCAGAAAACGATGGTGAAAAGTGAAAATACGAGGGAAGGAAGGAAGTTTTGTTGAAACGCAAAAACGGCGGCAAAAAAGCAATTAATGTGCCTAAAACGACGTATGTGCTAGACGGCGCACGCAAGAGCAATTAAACTTAGTGGTGCGTGTCGGGTACGGCCTAAAGAGAGAGAGACGCATGGCAAGAACGGTTGAGTAGTCATGCGTGATAGCTCATACGCGTGTTGAAGCTCTTGGAATTCTTGATTTAATAGAGCAGTACTTCGGCCTGGAGGATGATCTCGACTAAGAAATTTGAACAACCCTGGTTAGTGGTTCTGAGGCATTGATGGAAGCAGGCTATAGGACTTGGCCATACTGAGCTGACGAGTTATTACTTCGGCAATGAATAAAGAAGCGAGCTTAGCCGACGTGCTAGAAGGAAGTACTGATATAGGTTCCATCACCTCAGGATGCCGAGGTAATAGAACCTAGGGGGCAGTTGTGGGGATATATTTTCTGAGCACCAATACGTGGCAAAAGTGACGTCGACGTGTCAGCCAAGGTGCCACGTGTCCTGTTCATGATGCCGAGGTGATCTCAGCTAGGCCGAGGTTATCTCTGAAGATATCAGAGTCCGGGATAAGCGGATAAGGGACAAGAGTCCTAGAATGAGAAAGGACCTCAGCCTGGATAAGGATAAAGCTCTTAGGGAGTTTATCTTTATCTATTGGAGAGTCCAAGATAAGTATTGAGCTAAAGACCATTGAAGCTAGGCTTCTATTGAGACAAGGATTGAGTTGTCTATAAAAGAGAGGCACCCCCAATGGGTCTAAGGTACGCAATTTATATTCTGAATAGTGAGTTAAGCACTTTGATTATCTTTGAGAGATAACTGACTAGATTGTCGGAGTGCCCTCGGATGGACGAACCACCGCCGGAATCTCTTCTTTTCTATGACAGGTCATTCGGGCAATCTATTTGCCAGTGTTCTCCAGTTGAGTACCAGTTTGACAGTGTGGTCGAAAATTGACACACACACTTTTATTAATAGCTCATTTACGTCCAATCACTAAAATAAGGGAAACATTATGATGCATACCTTTTAAAGGGTGTATCATATGCACTTTATAATTAAAAAAAATAACATAATTTTAATTTTCTAACTCATAACTTAAAAAAAGAAAAAATATATATCATAACTAAACGTAATGTGAGGCATATGAGGCATAACTAAAATAATGTCATAATTAAAAAAAAAAATTAGTCATAACTGAAAAAATAACATAATTAAAAATATATATGATACACTTTTTTTTTTAAATGATGTACATTATAATTTCTCCTAACATAATCAATGTATGGAATGAGTGCTTTTCGGATTGGTGGTTTTTGGTTTGGAAAGTAGAATACATTAGTTTGGGCTTTGGCGGAAATCTATCCTCAGTTTAACAATTAATTGCCTTTTGATGGATTTTGGCTAAAACCCAACTTTAAAAAAAAAATAAAAAAATAAAAATAAAAATAAAAAAACATGTCTGTATACTCTTTCCTAGGGGTGCAATTCGGGCGGGTTCGGTTGGGTTGGGGGTTTGCCCAAGCCCAGCCTGAATTGTATTTGGCAGTGCCCAAGCCCGCCTAAGCCCGACCATGAACCCGAGCATTGCTGCCCAAGCTCGGACCAAGCTTTGTATTTTGAACTTGGGTTAGCCCGAATTGCTCGAATTGCTCGAAATTCACAAGTCTAGAAATGAGTAATCTGCTTGGTTGTATAAAATGGATAATCTAACTTATGTATATATTATATACATCTACCTGAAACCCACGCCTCTCAACACTACCCAAAAGCCAAAATCACTTTCATCATTCTCAAAGCCCAAAAACAGTGGCATCAACATTATCAATTTCCCTCCCTTCTTATCCATTTTTTAATCGCCACAAACATCATCAACCAAACCGAATGTCAAAAACAACAACAACAATGGTAGTACATGCATCGATAAGAAACGAAGATCAAAACCACCGCCCAGATTATATATATATATATATATATATATATATAAATTAGTTACATATTCCTGATGCAAGAACAAAGAAGGAAGAAGCTTACCCAAGGCGGATCTACCAGGACTGAAGAAGGAGGAAGTGAAGGTGGAGATCGGGGACGATAGGGTTTTGTAGATTAGCAGAGAGAGAAAGGTTGAGAAGGAGGAGAAGAACGATACTTGAGGCAGATTAGCGCCGTTCTTCAAAGTTCTTCAAAGTTGAACAAAAAATGAAATAGGTAGGTAGGGTTTTCTTTAGAATTTAATCTGAGGGTACACATAAAAACGCAAATCCAACGGTGAAAGATTAACCAAAAAAAAATAAAAATAAAAAATAAGAATAACTCTGTTATTTAATTTATATAATATATTAAATTCAATTCGGGTTCGGGTTGCTCGGGTTGGCCATTGGTTCTGTCCAAGCCCGACCCGAATTAAAATTCGGGCATCAAAAATCTGCCTAGGCCCGTCCAGATTACAAGATATAGTTGCCCAAGCCCTAAAAAAACTCGGGTTGGGCTCGGGTTGAGCCCGCCCGAGTTGCACCCCTACTCTTTCCCCTAAAATTCATTTAAATTTTTTTTAAAAAAAATCTTAAGTTGTCATTTCTGCATAAGCGCTAGATATGTCTTATCCGGGAAGGAGAGATTATATCCAAAAGTCAGAAACTTGTTTTGGAAATATTAAAAATGTTAATTTTTTTTTATTTATTATGAAAACACGTATAAAAAATAGATAAGTGATATGATGTAAATAAATTAATAAATTAAAATTTTTGACATATCCCAAAAGAGGCCAAAAAATCAATATATTATTTCTACTTTTTTACATATCTTTACATAAAAAGTTAAAAAACTACTAACAAAGTCAATTTTCAAACAAAACCTAAAAAAGTATTTTACTACATAAAAATACTATGTATCCATCAATTTACTAAAATGAAAGAAATTTTTTTTTTAAGTAATTATACCAGCATAAAAACTAGGGAGATTGACCAATAAATCTCATATCCTGAACTTGTGATTCATATAGTCACACACACACATATATATATATATACATATTTTTGTAATTTATTTAGTTTTTTTTAATATGGAATGACTTATTTGTCATTATTTGATAATATGGATAACCGTATCAAATCTCTTTAATTGTTGTCGTTTGTTGGAGTATTATTACATTTAAAAAAAGTATATTAAATTTTTTTTAACAAACTTTCTAGATATATTCAATGTCAAATCATACCTGTCCCGAATGTGACAAACTCATTTGTAGTAAGAAATTCCAAATTTCAAACACACACAAAATCTTGAACAACCCATGCTATTATGCCCTTATTCTTTATTGGACCCAATGTTTTTTGGAATGTCAAACAACCAACATATTTGTTTGGATTGTATTATTTAAATTCGCGGGATTCAGAGTGATTTGATTATATTGTGGCGCTCAAACGTAAAGGTGACTCAAGGGTTTGGAGTTTTACATTAGTATGTACGAGAAAGAAATAAACCTTCTCGTATAATCCTATTGATCAAGCCTGCGTTCCTCCAAATGTCGTCGCTTTACTCCCTGAAAATACAAACGTGAGCTAACCGGCGGGTGTGTGCCGGAAACCCCTTCGATGCCTAAGTCAGCAAAATAAACAAGTAGACAAAAAGCTCTGTGTATCAAAGTTGTGTGTTACCTCTCCAAAGGTGATATTTGTGAGCTTTTATAGGTTTCATGTGGCATAATCCAAATAGGACTTTTACTTCTCCATGCAGAGTCCTCCTAGGATTCATACTCCTAAAGGATAATGCTTATCCTTCAACACCCCCCTCACTGCTTAAACCAAGTGAGATGGTTTTACCATGGCCGGACTACCATACAACCGACATAACTGTCAGATCGGCTCTTTACTTCCTCACTGCTACCTCGGCTTTGCATGCCAAGACTGAGCTATTCGCAGAAGAGTTGGACCGAGTTAACCAAGAACAAAAGTCCTGAAGAAAGCTCCGCATATCTCGGCTAAAGATTACGACCGGGCCAACCAATTTGACCGTGGCGACCGAGATAACAACAAGGCCTTCTTGGACCGAGCTAATGAAAAAAGCCATTTTACTCCGCCTTTCTTACTACGGCCCAAAGCGGCCCATTACCTAATCTCGGCCCAATTTATTCATATAAATTACCCTCTCAATTGCCCCTTAATTCCATCTGCGTAGCATGATGGGATTACCTTGTCTTCCAGCCGAGCTAAAAAAATTTAATCTTACTACCGAGCTAAGCCTTTAAGCTTTTCCAGCCGAGCTAAAAAACTCTTTTAGCCTTTCTAGCCGAGCTAGGCTCACACCGAGCTGTACCTGTCCGGTTCAAACGTCTCTTCAATTACAACAACTGAATCGCTTCTTATCCCAATGACACGTGGCATACTCTCATTGGCTGAAGGTAGCTATCACGCCGTCATCGTACCTCGTGTTTTTTGAACAGTCCCCCCAAATTTTGGGCCTCTTATCAAAACAAACTCTTTTTGTTTCTCTTTTTGAATCACTCACACCACTATTCATCTCCTTCTCTCTCTTCGAGCCTCCATTGTCCTGCAACTAAGGAAGCTTCGTGATTTTGCTGCCATTACTCCCATCTTTAGTTTCCTTCCTTTACTTTGGTAAGTGATTTGATGCTTCCTTTCTGTTAATTTGATCCTGTTATGTAGCTCTTATTTTGTGTGTTTTTTTGCAAAACATTTTGTACTCCCATTTTATGCCTTGTCTTTACATCTTCTGCAAAAACTCAGTAGTAGAGCCCTTCTGATTCAAGAAAAAACATAAAAAACACTAGTTTTGATCCAAAATCACAATATAACCGAACTAGGAAGTTGTTTGTAGTGGATGTTGGTCTAGCCGGACCAACCAACCGAGCTAACTCTTTATTGTTATGTCTGTGGTTCTAACAAGTCAAGCCTTGAAAACCTTAACCATGCCCGAGCTGAGTCTAGGGGCTAGACCAGCCTTCCAAGTTCAGACCGAACTAAAAAAGCTGCCTCTTGAGGCTCAACCGGGCTATCAAACGCCTTGCTTAAATCGAGATAGGACCTGCAACATTTCACAAAGCTGAAGTAGGACTTAACTTGTTTTTACGTTGTAGCACGGTCTAAAGATCTATGCTTAACACTTCTGTTTTTCACTTTGCAGACTTAGGTTGCCCAGGCACTCCTTTTGATCGCTCAACCGAGCTACACAGCAACATTTTCCGACCGAGCTAGCACCAAGCATAATTTATACATAACTTAGGAATAAATGGGTAAATATAGGTTTTTAGTAGAAACAACAGGTGGCTTGGCCGAATTCCGAAGGTATTATAACATCCCTAACGATGTCCACCTAACCTTAGCCAAAAAGATGCTATACCTTGGGGAAACCAAGGCTTTGTACCCTTTACCCTTTTATCAATAATAGAAACCGGACTAAGATTTCCAGTCCAACCCTTAATTTGTGAATTCCTTGGGCAAACGAGAATATGCCCAACCCAGCTTTCCACCAACTCAAACCGCATAATAATGGGCATAGCCAAGCTAAACCGCCGAGCTGGCATTAACCTCGGCTTAGCCGAACTGTTCCATCAATATTCAATAGGATCCAAAGAAAATGGCTGGGTCTATTATCTAAGGATACGCCGTCGTCGAGAGAAAATAATAACGGACACACTGGATAAAGATTTGAATGACGATGATTTCTTCTGGGTTTCTGGGAACTTCGAAGACCAAAAAGCCCAGATTCCTAGTGACCGAATAAACTGGAATAAAGGGACCCCTGGTATAATTACCTCGGTTTCTTTGCATGCTTCTGTTTTGTTTTGGTATTCTATTCCTTAACCGAACTAATAGTTGTCTTCTTTATGCAGATTCAGCCCACCTCAAGTCATTGTACAGTTACCCCAACCTACACACACTTCGCGCCGCACTTCGGTATTCCGAAAGAAGTTGGGCCAAGCTACTGAATTTTGAGCCGACGTACAGATACAGCGGTCGATGTAAAGCCAGAGTAACAGACTTCTTACTGGAAGCCTCTCCCGAACCGGACCCCAACTTGCCACAAATTAACGTAGTTCGCACTACCGGAGAAGAAGAAATGGCGAAGCGGAATAGAGTGAAGGCCCTCTTAACCGAGACCAACCGAGCCGAAGTACCACCATCCAACCTGACTCAGGAAACAGTGGTGGCCCTTCCATTTCAACAACCTTCTTCATCACGCCGAACTAAGCGCGCCCGTACTACCCAGACAGAACAACGCTTAGTTAATGAAGACGAAACCACTCTGCCGCCAAGCCCTCCACCGAGCTCACAACCGGAGCATGTCGACCGAGCCAGCTCTTCTAAATGGGCACCCAAACTGACTTTCCAGAACCGTGATATTCAGGACACTGATTCAGTTGTCGCTGAAAAAGACCATCTAATGGCTTTCAACCTTGCCAAGAGTGTGTGCCTCCCAGCTGACATGGAGCACCACAAGAACTTGACCGAGCTAAGGGCCATTAGCTCGTCCACGAAATCAATGATCTTGGTAAGTTGTTCTTCTTATCTCTCTAAATATTACCAACTTTCTGTTCGGTTTTGTCATTGGTTTCTTTTTCAGGCCGTGCAAAAGAGCCAAATTGCGCATAAAAGGTGTTGGAGCTCAGGAATACAGTAAGGCAAGCCATGGCAGAGGTTGAAGCAAAAACAACCGAACTGAAGGAGTCCTACCAGAAAACAGCTGAGCTAGAGGCTGAGGTAGCTCGTCTGACCGGACTGGTTACCTCGGCCGATGCAGACAAACAGAAGGCCCTAACTGTGATAAAGGATAAGTACCTTCGTGAGCTAGTCAAGCTCGAAGGTAAGAAGGACGCCAAGATAACGGAGCTGAAGAAGAAGGCAGAAGACGTCGAGCTCCGGGGTTTCAAGGAGGGCGAAGCCCTTTATATCAAACAATGTGAAGCAACAAAGGATTTATTCTTCAAGTGCGGCTAGAGAGGTGCTGTGGAGCAGCTCGGTTGTGGGCCCGAAACCGAGGTCTACAATGCTCCTCGGTATTTCATTCCGGCCTCACTAGTGGAGTATGCTGCCATCCTTCAGAAGCAATTTCTTGAAGAAGGTGGAGATGAAGGCTCTTCTTCTAAAGACGACTCCCAGCCCGGTCGCCAGCCTACTCCTCTAATTCCAGTGATCTCCAATCCCCCAGCACCTGATGCTATAGTCGTGTCTCCAGCTGAGCCGAACCCAGAGGAGCTTGTTTCAACCGAGCCCAACCGAGTTCTGGCTGCGACCGAACTTCTTGCTGAGACCGGACTTAGAGTTGAGCTAGATGCTGATCTGGACGATCTCTTTAACTGATTTTGTATCTTCTTTTTTCTTTTTGCTCTTGTAACTGGGCTGTGGCCCCTCCTTTGTACTTGTTTTGAATTTGATCAATGAAAATCATCTTTTCTGCTCAACACTTGTTCCAGTTTGATCTGTATGCTTGTACCTGTAATGACTTTTCAATGACTTCTATTGCTCCAACTGTTATCTTGGTTTACTTTCCTGTTTGAGCATGCTTTCTAACTGCAACTTGAAACATACTATTTTTCGGCCGAGATACTTTATTTCGGTCTTAGCTGTGCCATCTGACTGACCTTACTAGCCAACCACTCTTTTGCCGATATACTTACTTCGGCTAAAGAGTACCAAGAGTGGTTTAATTCAGTCAATTACTCTTCAGCCTAAACCCTTACTTCGGCTAAAGAGTAATAAGAGTTTAATTCGGCCATCCTCTAAGTTGGTTTTGTCCAGCCAACCACTCTTTAGCCGATGTCCTTACTTTGGCTAAAGAGTACTAAGAGTTGGTTTAATCCAGCCAACCACTCTTTAGCCGATGTCCTTTTCTTCGGCTAAAGAGTACAAGAGTTGGTTTAGTCCAGCCAACCACTCTTTAGCCGATGTCCTTTTCTTCGGCTAAAGAGTACAAGAGTTGGTTTAGTCCAGCCAACCACTCTTTAGCCGATGTCCTTACTTGGCTAAAGGGTATTAAGAGTTGGTTTAGTCTAGCCAACCACTCTTTAGCCGATGTCCTTCTTCGGCTAAAGAGTACAAGAGTTGGTTTAGTCCAGCCAACCACTCTTTAGCCGATGTCCTTACTTCGGCTAAAGGGTATTAAGAGTTGGTTTAATCCAGCCAACCTCTCTTTAGCCGACGTCCTTACTTTGGCTAAAGAGTACTAGGAGTTGGTTTAATCCAGCCAATCTCTAAATTGGTTATTCCTGTCAAGTTAGAATAAAATGTTTGGTTATTCCGACCAAACGTCCTGCAGCCTGGATCCTTATCCTGGGCTTAGGAGGGGTGTTGGTTTTTCCAGCCAACCTCTAAATTGGTTATTCTTGCCAAGTTAGAATAAAATGTTTGGTTATTCCGACCAAACGTCCTGTAGCTTGGATCCTTATCCTGGGCTTAGGAGGGGTGTTGGTTTTTCTAGCCAACCTTTAGATTGGTTTTTCCAGCCAACCTAAAGTAAAGTGTTTGGTTATTCCGATCAAACGTCTTGCAGCCTGGATCCTTATCCTGGGCTTAGGAGGGGTGTTGGTTTTTCCAGCCAACCTATAGATTGGTTTTTCTAGCCAACCTAAAGTAAAGTGTTTGGTTATTCCGACCAAACGTCCTGCAGCCTGGATCCTTATCCTGGGCTTAGGAGGGATGTTGGTTTTTCCAGCCAACCTATAGATTGGTTTTTCCAGCCAACCTTGCTTTTGATGTCCTTAACTTCTTAATACAATCTCTTACAAAAAACAACTATGCTGAAAAGAATCGACTTTGTTTTATTGAGAAAAAGAAAAATTACACATACTTGTAAAAAAAACTAAAAATAAAATAGTTTGAGATTGGCAGTATTCCATGGCCTAGGAATGGCTTTGCCGTCCTCATCTTCCAGGTGGTATGCCCCTTTGCCAGTTAATCCAACCACTTTGTAAGGTCCTTCCCAATTAGGCCCTAACTTGCCATCTCCTGGTACCAAGGTGTTTCCCATCACTTTGTGCAGCACCCAATCTCCGATCTTGAATTGCCTTGGATGCACTGTTTTGTTGTATTTCCTGGATAACTCTTGTTAGTATGAGGCAATGTGAACCAGTGCTCTTTCTCTTCTTTCTTCGGCGAGGTCGAGTTCCAATGTTATGGCTTCTCCATTCAAGTCTGGATCAAAATTTTCGCTTCTAATTGTGGGAAGGCCAACTTCCAGTGAGATTACTGCTTCCATGCCGTAGGCTAAGGAGAATGGTGTTTCTCCTAATGATCGTCAAGGTGTGGTGCGGTAAGCCCATAAAACATGAGGAAGTTCCTCCGCCCATTTGCCTTTTGCCTTCTCTAGCCTTTTCTTTAGTCCATCCAAGATGACCTTGTTTGATGCTTCTGCTTGGCCATTTTCTTAAGGATATGCTGGTGTAGAATTGTAGAATTCTATCTTGTATTCTTCACAAAAGCCTCTAAAGATTCTGCCATCAAACTGGGTGCCGTTGTCTGATATTAGGGCTTTAGGTATGCCGAATCGAGTAATGATATTCTGCCAGACGAACTTCTTCACATCTTTTTCCTTGATTGATGCCAATGCTTCTGCTTCCACCCACTTTGTAAAATAGTCTGTTGCTGCGAGAAAGAACTTCC
Source organism: Camellia sinensis (assembly GCF_055761805.1). Taxonomy (NCBI): domain Eukaryota; kingdom Viridiplantae; phylum Streptophyta; class Magnoliopsida; order Ericales; family Theaceae; genus Camellia; species Camellia sinensis. Next base: position 152,338,658 of record NC_138963.1, read on the forward strand.
TGTTTCCAGGCGCTGCTGGAAGTGGTCCTACTATGTCCAAGCCCCACATTGCAAAGGGCCATGGGCTGGTCAATGGTAGGAGTTCTCTAGCCGGCTGATGTATTTGATGTGCAAACTTCTGACATTTCTCACACTTCTTCACATACTTCTCTGAGTCTGCTTGCATGTATGGCCACCAGTATCCTTGCGAAATGGCTCTGTAAGCTAACGATCTTCCTCCTTGGTGGCTTCTGCACACCCCTTCATGTATTTCGAACAAGAATGCTTCTACTTTACTGGGGTGGACACACTTTAGATAAGGTCTTGAGAATGACTTTTTGTACAATGCCATAGATGGGGAGAGCCAAAATCGCTGCGACTTTGCTCGAATTTTGTTGGCTTCTTTCTTGTCTTCTGGTAAGATGACGTCTTTTAAGAACAGTATGATAGGATCCATCCATGAGGGGCCTAATTTGGCGCAACATACCTCTTTTACTTCGGGGTCTTCAATGCTTGGTCTTGGTAGGTAGTCAATTAGTAGTGGGTGAGGGATGAATGTATCTGCCATTGACGCAAAACCTGCTAGTTCATCTGCTCTGCTGTTTTCCTCCATGCCAATCTGTTCTATCCTTACTACTTCAAATTTCTTGATCTCTGTTCTGACCAATTCTTGGTACTTGGCCATCCTGTCATCTTTTGCTTCATAGTCGCCAGAAATTTGGTTTACCACCAGCTGTGTGTCGCTGTAGATCATTAGTTCGGTGGCCTTCATGTAGAATGCTGATTTGAGTCCTGCCAGAAGTGCTTCATACTCCGCTTCGTTGTTTGATGCTGTGAAGCCAAGGTTGATTGCTTGCTCCACAACCAGGCTGTCTGGTGAGATGAGGACTATGCCAAGTCCTGCACCATGCCGGTTGGATACTCCATCTATAAAGAGCTTCCACATCTCTCCAACGAACAACTTCCAGCAAGTGGAGAGGTCAGATGATGTCGTGGGATCAAGAATGTTGCTGGTGTTTTCTTCAAGGTCCATGCTTGCTGTCTGCCCCTTGCTATCTGATTGTACCAAGTTTTTATTTGTTGGTGAGTCTTGGCTCGGTGTAGCTTGGTTCGCTTCTTCCTTGCTGTCTTTATTCTGGTCTACCTTGGGGTCTGACTGAATATCCTGCACCAGGGGTTGCGCTATTCCGGCGTCAACTTCTATCCCTGGTTTGGTTGTATCAGTCAGGTCGACTGGGCAGATATGATGACTTCTTGGGATGAATTCTGCGACAAAGTCTGCCAAAGCTTGGGCCTTTATCACGGTTCTGGGTTGGAACTTGATGTCGAATTGTCCCAACTCTACTGCCCACTTCAAGATTCGCCCAGAAAAGTTTGCCCTCTCAAACAAAGCTTTTAATGGGAAAGCTGTGAGGATGACTATAGTGTGGGTGTGAAAGTAGTGTGATAACTTTCTTGAGGCCATCATCAAGGCCAATGCCAGTTTTTCCAGTGGCAAGTACCTTGTTTCGGCACCCAGTAATGTCTTGCTGACATAATAGATGGGCAGATATTGGATTCCTTCCGCACGAACCAACACTGCGCTAATCGCGTGCTGAGACCGCTAGGTACAGGAAGAGTTCTTCTCCAGGTATTGGGGTGACTAGCAGTGGTGGAGAAGACATGTATTCTTTCAAGCTTTCCAGAGTGCGGTCACATTCTTCGTCCCACTCGAACTTGGCTTTTAACGCTTGAAAAAATGGTCGTAGTCTGTCTGACGATCAGCTAATGAATCGGTTGAGTGCAGCAGCCATGCTGGTGAGATGTTGTACTTCTTTTACTGAGTTAGGTCTCTCCAGATCCTGAATAGCCTTGATCTGGGAGTGGTCTGCCTCAATATCCCGGTTGGTCACTAAGAAGCCCAGGAATTTGCCAGATCCTACACCGAATGCGCACTTGGATACATTAAGGCGCAACTTGTGCTTCTTCAGAATTTGGAACATCTCACCTAGGTCCCTTAGATAGTCATTCTTATCCTTGCTCTTGACCACCATGTCGTCAATGTAAGCTTCCATTGTTTTGCCTAACAATGGTTTAAAGATCTTGGTGACCATCCGTTGGAATGTTGCCCCTACATTTTTTAGGCCAAAGGGCATGACCTTGTAGCAATACAGTCCTCTTGGAGTAGTAAAGGACGTGACCTCCTGGTCTGGTTCGTACATGGCGATCTGATGGTAGCCTCTATACGCATCTAGAAAGCTAAGTCGGTTGTGCCCCGCCGTCAGGTCTACTAATTGATCTATCCGTGGTAGGGGAAGCTGTCTTTTGGGCATGCTCTGTTGACTGTCTTAGAGTCGACGCAGACACGCCATTTGCCATTCTTCTTTGGTACCACGACTGTGTTGCAAAATCCATCTGGGGTAGTGCACCTCTCTGATAGCTCCTGCCTCTAGCAGATTTCCCACCTCTTCCGCCACTATCTCGGCGTGGTGGAGTGCCGATCTGCGAGTGCGCTGAATGATTAGTCTGGCAGATGGGTGGACATTGAGTTGGTGACAGATGAAGTTTGGATTAATGCCTGGCATGTCGTAGGGTGTCCAGGCGAACACTTCGATGTTAGAGGTCAAGAATTTCAAGACCTCTAATCTCTCAGTGCTGGACAACGATGAACCGAGCAAAAAGAACTTATCCGGGTTCTTATCATCTATCCCTACCTTTACCAAGTCTTCCACTGCTTTTTGGTCAGCTGCTTTGCCGACATCTGTGAACAATTCATTGCTCTCAGGTTTTTCCACCGAATGAACATATCCCTTGGCAGCGCGGCTGCCATTAACCGTGACAAAGCATTGCTTGGACATAATCTGGTCTCCAAAGACCTCTTCAATTACTCCGGCTCCGTTGGGGAACCGCATTACTTGATAATAGGATGACGCTACTGATTTCATGGCATGAAGCCATGTTCTTCCCAAGATTATGTTGTAAGTGGAAGGGACTTTTAACACCTAAAACTCCACTTGTTTTGTCACACTTTCTGCCCTGACTAGAAGAATGATTTTACCGAATGGCCATTCTGGCATTGAGTTGAATCCGATCAGGGGAGATACAGCCGGTGCCAGGTCTTTGTCCTCCAATTTCAGTTGTCTGAAGGTGTCGTAGTACATTATCTCACACGAGCTACCTTGGTCTATCAGAATTCGCTTGACGTCATAGTCCTTGATGCGGAGGGTGACGACCAGTGCATCGTTGTGGGGGCAATATATTCTTTCCAAGTCCTTGTCTGAAAAAGACATGACGTTCGTGGCCTCTGTTCTCCCCTTTTTGATGGTAGGTTAGGCACTTAGTGCCTCCCTTAAGTGCTCAGCCTTCTTGATCGATCCTCTGAGCTCGCATACACGCTCAGGTTCGAATACCCCATGTATCACATTGATCACTCCTTGAGGTGGGGCGTTAATTCACATTCCATTGGGGTTATTGTGGTCCTGGGGGGCTGGTTGCGTCCCTCCTTCAATGTATTTATCCAAGTGACCGGCTGCCACCAACTCCTCCAGATGCTGTCTCAATGGCATACAATTTTCAGTGCGGTGCCCCTTTTCTTTGTGGAAGGTGCATCGTGACCTTTCATTGTAGTCTTTTTGTGCTTCTCCTAGCTTAGCTGGCCATCTGACGAAAGGTTCATCACGTATTTCACTCAGAATCTGGTAGATCGGTTTCTTGAATACCGTGGTTATGGCAGTGCGAACTCTCAACCATCTTTTATCTTGGTCCTCTCCGTTGTCTCACCTGCCTCATCCGTTTTTGTTCGGACGTTCTACTGCGTTGATCTTTGCTGTGGTCTTTTTATCTGGTACTACGGTCGTGCCAGATTTTGTTTTGGCACAGGCACCATCCTCTTCCACCCTGATGTACTGATGCACTCTTTCCATCAAGGCCTCCATGGTAAGGGGCAGTGTCATGGTGATTGAGTCCCTTAGTCTGTTTCCGACTGGAAGGCCTCTTTTGTACTGTGCAATGGCGAGATTGGTGGAGCAGTCCCCAATCTGGTTGAATGTCTCCCAGTAGCGACTATTGTAGGATCTTAGTGTCTCCTTTTCGCTCATGTCGATGGAGAGTAACTGGTCAATCTCCACCGAGGTTTTGGTGTTCGTTCTGAACCTCGTGACGAACGCCTCCGCCAATTGTGCCCAGGAGGCTATGCTGCCTTCTGGAAGTTTTTCGAACCAAGTCAAGCCTAGATCACCAATGCTTGATGGGATGAGGATGCACATCAAAGCCTCGTTTCGCCGATATACCGCCATAACCTGGCGGAAGTGGCTTAGGTATATATAGGGGTCTGTCTTCCCCTCGTACGTGGTGAATTTGGGTTGAAGGAATCCTGAAGGAAGGGGCGCGTTTTCGATTGCCGGAACGAACGGCGAGGTCTGCAGCCTTGCTAACGCTTTGTCCGTCGGCTCGTAGGCAGGGCGTAGTAACGGCATTCCGACCTCGATGCTTCCATGCGTCCGAGGAGCCAACCGCTAAAGGGCAGACACCCTGCGAGGGTTGCGCGCCTTAATATCCTCCTTCCATCGTGCCTTTTCTTCCAACATGTTCCGCAAATCGGACGATCTTGGTAACTCCGTCTACTTGGATGATGTCCGGTGCGAGCGCGAGGGTCGATAGGTACTTTCCTCAGTGTAAGACCTTAATGATCTCGTTCTCTCAGACCTGGAGTAACGAGTTCTGGAGGTTCTGGATTGAGTCTCGCCTGTCCTGAGGCTTCTACTCTCTGCTTGAGATGGTGTGGAATGCCTTCCACGGTCTTCTGAGCGGCGAGGGGGCGTCTTGCTTTTGCGCCGCTCTCCTGTCGCCACTCCTTTTCCCTTCATCTGGCGCTTCATGGCCTCCATATCCGCCGCCATCTTCCTTATTAATTCATCTTGCTCCTTCACACGGTCCTCCAGAACTTGAGGATCAATTCTCCGCCTTTGTCAGTCAGGACTTCGTGAACGAGAGTGACGGGGGCTGTTAGTCCTCCTCCTCTCCCTTGTATCCCTCCTGGGATTTTGTCGTTGTGGCTCTAAGTCCGCCATGGGAGGGATAGAAGGTAGGCCTTCGCGTCTTGCACCTCCCTCTGGTGTCTGTCCGTCGATGGCGGACTGCGGCAAATCTTCGTTGTGCACCATTGCTTTTAAAGAGGAAAAGCTTGATCAAGAGGTCTTGTTCTAGTCTGCAATTCCCACAGACGGCGCCAATTGTACGAGAAAGAAATAAACCTTCCCGTATAATCTTGTTGATCAAGTCCGCATTCCTCCAAACGTCGTCGCTTTACTCCCTGAAAACACAAACGTGAGCTAACCGGCGGGTGTGTGCCGGAAACCCCTCCGATGCCTAAGTCAGCAAAATAGACAAGTAGACAAAAAGCTCTGTGTATCAAAGTTGTGTGTTACCTCTCCAAATGTGATATTTGTGAGCTTTTATAGGTTTCATGTGGCATAATCCAAATAGGACTTTTACATCTCCATGCAGAGTCCTCCTAGGATTCATACTCCTGAAGGATAATGCTTATCCTTCAACACCCCCCTCACTGCTTAAACCAAGTGAGATGGTTTTACCATGGCCGGACTACCATACAACCGAGATAACTGCCAGATCGGCTCTTTACTTCCTCACTTCTACCTCGGCTTTGCATGCCAAGACCGAGCTATTCGCAGAAGAGTTGGACCGAGTTAACCAAGAACAAAAGTCCCGAAGAAGGCTCCGTATATCTCGGCTAAAGATTACGACCGGGCCAACCAATTTGACCTTGGCGACCGAGATAACAACAAGGCCTTCTTGGACCGAGCTAATGAAAAAAGCCATTTTACTCCGCCTTTCTTACTACGGCCCAAAGCAGCCCATTATCTAATATCGGCCCAATTTATTCATATAAATTACCCTCTCAATTGATAATAGTTTGTCCTGTTTATTAGGTTGTGAATAGTTAGGAATTTCAACGGTGATGTATTTCTTTGACGATGTGATTTTTATTTTTTAATTTATGTATATTTTTGTATTAGATCGTAATTCACATTTAGGCCACACATTTTTTGGATTTTATGTTAATATGTTTTAGCGAGAGATTATGGGTTTTGGTGTAATTAACATACAGGCCATGCTTATTAATGTATACTTGGCACACTTGCATTCACACATAAACGCATAATCATGTTAATGTTAATGTTTACGTTTGTTCCCTATTCGTGATTGAACGCACATCTCCAAATGAATTCTAGAAAAAAAAAAAAAAGAAGCTTTTTAATGCTTGTGTTTGTTGTTTGATTGCAAACTTGCGAATGCAATGTATGTGTCAATTTGTAATTCATTTTCACAATGGTAATTTGTTTTCATATTGTAACTGTACAATAGATTTCACATTGCAAGAAAAAAGTGTGTTTCACATTGCTTTTTATTTGAACTTGACTATATGCAAAGGTGTCTTTTGTTAAAAATGGTGGTTACAATGAATTAGTTCTAATATGGTAATGTGGTCTTCACATTTGAATCCCCACGAACCCATCCATAGACAAATTAATATGAATTCCACCAATCAAGGAAACTGAAAATAAATAAGGAAGTGAAATTTGAATCCCTCCAAATGAGGGTAATCCAAATATGTAGGGCAAAATAGTCTGAAATTGACAACTCAAAATATTAAAAAGATCTCATGAATCATATGTTCAAAACATTAGAACTTGCTAGCCTACAAGAAAAAATACATGATACATAGGACACCTAGATGGGATTTACTGATAAATTTCTCTAGAAAGAATATAAAATGATGTGAGATATATATATTTATCATTTCAAATCAAAAAATTCATCAAAATAGTTTATTATTTTACAAACATTATTTTATATTTTTCTAATGATGTTTATTAAAAAAAAAAATCAAAAATTATTTTGATGAAAGGGTCAAACTCGGGATTTTTTTTATCATTTCCCCAAAATTTTATGTTTTACATCATTTTTCCATGAGATGAAGGTTTTTTTAATTTACTTATTTTAATTTTTGAAGCAGAGCTTAAGGCGGAAACTGAGCCGTCTCCATGATTGTGATTATAAATAACAGTGATACTAGAGACCTCTAATTTAGAGGCTCTAAACACACTTCTAATGAGATGAAAAAGGCAAAAAAAAAAAAAAAACACAGACACAGAACTGACAGTGGCAGTGAATGGGACCCACTGTTACATCACTAGTGACACCTTTAATTAGAGATCCCAAGCATTTTTGTATAAATAATCAGTTAAAACGTAACGATTTATTTTGTTTTATTTTTTTACTTTAGCTAGAAAGTGTTAAGAAAGTAGTTTTAAAAAGCCACATTTTGAGCGCATTTTCTTACAACAATGCCAAATGTACATAATGGAATACCGATATTTCTATGTAAGACGCCTGTGCATTTAATTTTATTGCAATTTTTAATGTATAAAAATGAGCACAATTTTAAAAAGTCTCATTTTGACCATACTTTTAAAATTTGTAAGATGAAAAATTTAAATTAGTGAGATTCATAAAATAAAATAGGGTAAATTATATTTACTTCCTTTGAGATTTCAGATAATTAGAAGGACTTCTTCTGTGATTTCAATAATTATACTAATATTTCTTACTTTTGAAACTATTATCAAAATTTCTCCATTATTAAGCTATTTAACAAAATTTGCAGATATCATACTAATATCATACCAATATCATACCAAAAATGAAAAAAATTATCCATTAATTACTTTTATCTATTCGAATGAGAAATTCCACTCACCTCTCCTGAGATTTTGCATATATATTATCAAAGATCCATACATACTTTATCATTATGTAATAAAATTCTTAAATTTTATGCATTATTAAATAAAATATTTAAATTGTTAAGACATTATTAAATCATTTAATGAAAAAAAAACTTAATTTTTATTGATAAAATATTTAAAAATAAATAATCTCTCTAAAATTAATGTTAGATAATATCATAATAATTTAATATAAGACTTATTTTACACCACATAAATAACCTAAAATTTATTATTTTAAGTAATACATTTATTATTTGAATTTTTTTAAAAGTTAAAATAAATAGATTTATTTTTTTCCCAACAATTTGCATTACTTATGTATTCATATGTAAAAAAATTATTATTTTATCTTTCTTAATCATATATTATTCTCAAATTTTAATTTTTTATGTTTGAGACATTAAATTTCTAATCGCCTCACAATCAATTAAAATTATTTAATAGAGAATGAAAGATTAAGAAATCATTTGAGAATAATAAACAATTCAAACAATTTATCATTTCTTACACCTAAAATTAAAATTAATCTTTACTTGAATGGAGAAATTATTTGAGATACTCAATTAATTTGTAATGTATGATACTTAAAATCTATTTCTTCATCTTTATTTATCTCATTTAAACTATTTTTATTAAATTAAATCTTAAAATTTATTTCGCATCTTCATTAATGGTTGAATTTTTATTTTATTTTTTATTTATAAAAGTTCAAAAACTTGTGGAAAAAAATAAAGTCAAGAAATTATATTTACATTTTTAAAAAATTATGAAAAATAAATAATAATTTCATATACATTTAATAGGGTCAATTAAATTTTTTTTCCTTTAGAAAGTGTTTTATTTCATTGTATGTTTAAATTAGTATTAGAGTCTGATTTCTCAGTCTTATCAATAAAATTATATGAGTATTAGCTATACGAAAGAAGTAAAATTAGATAAATTAAATAATAACACTTTGCTATAAATAATAGAACAAAATAAAGGTGAGAAATTAAAAAATAAAGTAAAAATTTAACTATTAATAAAGGTGAGAAATTAACTTTAATTTTAACAATCTTAGAACAAATGAGTATAATTTAATATAAGACTTATTTCACATCACATAAATAACCTAAAATTTATTATTTTAAGTAATGCATTTATTATTTGAATTTTTTTAAAAGTTAAAATAAATAGATTTATTTTTTTCCCAACAATTTGCATTACTTATGTATTCATACATAAAAAAAATTATTATTTTATCTTTCTTAATCATAGGGTCAATTAATTTTTTTTTTCTTTAGAAAGTGTTTTATTTCATTGTATGTTTAAATTAGTATTAGAATCTGATTTCTCAGTCTTGTCAATAAAATTATATGAGTATTAGCTATACGAAAGAAGTAAAATTAGATAAATTAAATAATAATACTTTGCTATAAATAATAATAGAACAAAATAAAGGTGAGAAATTAAAAAATAAAGTAAAAATTTAACTATTAATAAAGGTGAGAAATTAATTTTAAGATTTAATTTAATAATAATAGTTTAAATGAGAAAAATAAAGATGGAGAAATATTCCGTTTGGGAAGAGAGGTTTAGAGCTTTTTTGGCTAAAATAGTCACAAAAAACAAAATAAGTTTTTTAGCCAAATAAGACAGAACATCACATCCAACCCATAATCATTACATTCTTTTTCTCACAAAAAATTCAAAAAAGCCAAAAGTCATTCCTAAACTAGACTTTTTAATCCCAGACTAAAATAGTTAAAAAAGTTAAAAAGCCAACCCACTTCTCAAACGAAGCCTAGTATCATACAACAAATTAATTGAGTATTTTAGTATTCTAAAATAATTTTTCCATTCATGTAAAGGTTAATTTTATTTTTAGGTGTAAGAAATGAGAAATTATTTGAATTGTTTATTATTCTCAAATGATTTTTTGATTTTTTATTTCTTATTACCTAATTAGATTTTTTTTTTACCTCTTTATTTTTTTTTTTTTGATTTTTTTAATCATGTAAGAGTAATTTGCATTTTCTAAAAATATGTATTGATTAGAAATTTAACGACTCAAAGATAAAAATTGAAATTTGTTAATAATATCTTAACAATTTAGGGATAAATAATTTTCTCACAGATGAATAAATAAATAGAACAAATTACTGGGAAACAAAAATTCCATTTCTTTCACCTTAAAAAAAAAAAGGGAAAAAAATTTTAAATTTAATACATTAATTAAAATTGATAAATATTTCATTGTTTATAGTGTAAAATAAGTTTTATAAGTATTGTATTAATTATTAGGGTATTATATTAAACTATTATGGCATGTTTGATTGGGTGGATTAGAGCATGGGATTGAGATTATTAATCTATGGGCCCAATTATCGTATGTTTGTTTTAACATTTTGGTTTAAGATTATTAATCCAACGGATAATTAATCCAACAAATTTGTAAGATTATTAGTGATGGGGGTAGGAGTGGGATTATTAATCCAATGGATATTAATCCAATTGGCTAGTGAATACCACACTAATTTAATAAGATTACTAATACTTCACTATTAGTCTTGTGAATCAAACATGACCTTAAGGTGTTAAATTAAAATATGTATGAATCTTTAATGATATATATGCAAAATCTCATGAGAGGTGAGTGAAACTTTTCATTTAAATAGCTTATTAATTCGAAAGGGCAATATGATCATTTTGGATAAAAATATAACAGTATTTGTGCTAAATTAATGGATTGGGAGAATTTTAATATTGTCAACAAAAGTAAAAAAAGTTTCCATAATTATTGAAACTATATGAAAAAGGCTCTGTTTGGTTGTTAATTCAAATCAATTTTCAACACGTGAGCTCGCGCATGAAGTTTGAATACGACGTTCAAAAATTGATTCCACGTGTTAATTCAAATTACATTTTGAAAATCTATTTGGCAGCTTGTATCTCCCTTTCAACGTTTCTGCCTTCTTCATTGTCTCTGCAACTTTCACGTGAAGCTCATCTACATCAATCCTTCAGATTCATCACGGGTGGCTTCTCTGTATCAAACATCCGTACTTCAAATTCATCACGGGTGGGTTTCAGACTCATTTTATAAATAATGAATCCACCCAACCCGCTCTGTACTGGTATCATATTTCACAAATCGACTGAGTTACGATTTGTGCGTTGTGGACGATTCTTATTACGGGCAACCAAACAACGACGACTGCGAGGTGAAATTACTCACAAATTTATTTACATATTTTGTTATAGGGAAATTATTTGAGAAATTTATCTTAATTTATTTTTAATTTTTTTCAGGTCAAATTTATCAAATTTATTGTCGAATCCGACGAGCAAATAGTGGCACATTCAATCAATATACACATTCCGTCACCGGCGATAACTATTCAACTCCCACTGATCTGGTAAATAAATCCTTCATCCTTCATCTGTTATCTGAAAATGATTTTATCTGTTATCTGAAAATGATTTCGGACGAGTCGATAAACGATTTCATTCTTCATCCTGAATTGTTTCAACTTTTTTGTTCTTCAAGAATAGTCAGTAAATCAATCTTCATCTGTTATGTATAAATGATTTCAGAGAAGTTGAAATCAGTTTCTAAATGGTTTGTGAGAATTTGTAGAGGCGTATTTTCTATTTCAGATCGGTTGTTCTTTCAAATTATGAACTGTTTGAACCTTTGAACTTGAAGCGGTAGTGCCTGGGACACCCGGCCGGTCGTCTCCCGGGTCATCCGGCCGGTCGACCGGCCAGTCAACCACCCGGTCCTCCCACCTTGTCTTCTGGTTTTCCATTTCTTCGTTAATGGTTTGAACTGTTTGAACCTTTCATCAATCAGTTAATGGTTTGAACTGTGCAGTGCCTGGGACACCCTGCCAGTCGTCCCCCGGGTCATCCGGCCGGTCAACCACCCGGTCCTCCCACCTCTTCCGGTTTTCCATTTCTTCGTTAAAACCTACCAGTCTGTTTGAACCTACCGGGCTTTTTTACTGATTTTTTTCCTTAATTTTTCTTTTACTGATTTGTTTCCTCCTATTTAAACACAATGTTAACTGATTTTTTTTTTATTTGTGGTTATATGTTACTGATTTGTTTCCTCCTATATAAACACAATGTTAATTGATTTTTTTTTTTTTATTTGTGGTTATATTTCTGCTATCTGAATGTTTTTTTTTTGTGGTTATATTTCTGCTATTTAAATTCAATTAATCTGCTATGTATTTTTTTCCTTGAAATAAAATCATCTGTTCTTTTTCCTTTATCTGTGTTCTCCTTCAAACCATTTTGACACTGTTATTATTGTATATCCATCACAGACTACTTTAAAATACTCTATTATGCTTGTATATCCATCCCGATGACAATGAGAACACCAAAATGTGGATGCCCAGAATTGAAACGAAATTAATAAATATGTTGAGAGATGAGGTTAGAAACAATCAAACAACGGGCCGTACTACTTCGTGGACAATTAGGCATTGGAATCATTATGCAAATCAGTTGCACAACATATATGGATTTCGGTATACAGGTATCAAGGTGCGCCAAAAATATCAGCGATTGAAAGCTGATTACCAGACATTTAAGCGACTGTAGGCACAGACTGGTCTGGGATGGGATCCTATTATAGGCACTGTTGTTGCACCCGATGAATTTTGGGATAAGGTTTTCCATTAATCTGTACTATTTTCTAATTTTATTTTAAACATTTCATGATATATACGGTGCTGAATTCTTGTTTTGTAATTGTTGTAGGCTAGCAGAAATGTGAAGAAGTTTAGGACAAAAGGGTTTGAATATTTTCAAGAAATGACAGAAATTGTTGAAAATTGTTGTGCCACAGGGGCCCTGTCTCGTGCATCCACACAAGGACCCCTTGACTCGGAAGAAGAAGAAGATGACATGTTAAATAAATTTTGGAACACTGATGCTGGTGGAAGTAACGCTGGTGGGAGTAATGCTGCTGAGGCCATTCCTGTTGACTTATTCGGGGATGAGTATATGGATCCAGCAAAGGGCAAAGGTCACAAGAGGGGCCTTGCAACCAGCCAGACTGACAGTGGTCGTTCCAAAAAGTCACGATCAAGTGGGCTTTATAATGTGTGCGCAGCTTTCACATCCTATGTACAAGCCAAAACAGGACATTCACGTACACGAGAAAATGAGACTGAGGCTGTAAGTGCAGGTGGTGATGATTATTCCCTTGATGCATGTCAAGATGCATTGCTTGAGCTTGGGGACTTACCACCGTTGCAGTACATTAGGGCACTGACACTGTTCAAAGATAATGAATGGCGAAGGTTTTTTATGCGCACTCCTACCCATTTGCGCCTAGCCATGATCCTCGCTTTGCAGTGAACTGAGAAGTTCTGTGTTGCTTGTGTTAGCAAATCTTCTTCGCTGAACTGTTTGATGATTTCATTATTCCTGATTTTTTTTTTTTTTCATTCCATCATATCCTCTTTCCTTTTCTATGTTCGTATGTTTTTTTTTTTGAACTTTTAAGTGTTTTCTATTATATTAAAACTATGTTATGTTATTATAATATGACCGTGTGTTAAATAAATTTTGTTCTCCTCTGAATTTTACTGTTTCACCAATAACGGTAACTATTACAGCATGAATAACATATTTTATAATTATGCTTTTACTGTGATGTAGACAAAGGCATATGTCATCTGACAGAGAAAACAATACAATGGAGCTCTCATCAGAGGAGGATGAGGTTGTTGATGATTTTATGGATTTTTTGATGATTGCTTTAATGCATAACCATATCAACGCGTCAAGTAGTTGTCGACCGCAGCGAACGTGTCCATTCAGAGGTGATGATTACATCTTCGGCCTATTAAATGGCCATTCAGAAACAATGATGAACGTTATGCGAATGGATGCACAAACATTCATTTTATTGAAAGACACTTTACTTCATAATGGCTTTATCGATACTGAACATATGCATATCAGTGTGGAGGAATCGCTTGGAATTTTTTTATACACTTTTGCACAAAATGATCGCCATTGAATAATGGCAAATAGATTTCAACACTCCACGGAAACAATTTGTCGGCACATAAAAATTGTTATGCGGGCATTGTGCAAGCTTTCATCATCGGTTATCAAACCACGTAACCTAGAGGACATACCGGAAAAAATTTTAAATGACAGGAGGTTTTTTTCCTGGTTCAAGGTACGAACAGTATGACTGTCCTGTAAGTTTGTTCATATCAATAAGTGTTAATAAATATTATTTTTTTTTATTATGAAAGTAATATCGAAGTTTGATTCGCTCTTAATATCAAACAAATATCTGTCAATTAGGATTGTATCGGTGCTATCGATCGCACATTGGTGGATGCATGGGTCCCTACTTCAAGACAAAATACATTCCGCGGTCGGAAAGCAACGGTATCGCAAAATGTACTCGCAGCTTGCGACTTCGATATGTTGTTCACATTTATTAATTCTGGATGGGAAGGTAGCGCTCACGACAACGCTATTCTGCTTGACTTTATTACACGAGTTGATCTACAGTTCCCACACCCACCCAATGGTGACTGTCCCTGAATAACATACGATACACTTTTTTCCTTGTCTGTTTTTGTACATATCAATTGACAGAACTGTGTATTCATTATTTACATGTATGCAAGTACTATTTAGTTGATGCTAGTTTCACGAACATGCCTGGATTTCTTGCCCCATTTCGGTCTCAACGGTATCACTTGCAAGAGTTTCATGGCCATCGTTATGTAGGACCTAAGGAATTGTTTAACCATCGACATTTGTCATTACGCAATGTCATAGAAAGAACATTTGGTGTTTTGGAGAAGCGCTTCCCAATATTGCGGTTCTTGCCAAATTACAAGTCTACACGACAAGGGTCTATCGTGATTGCATGTTGTGTAGTGCACAATTGGATCCGTTTGCATGCAGCTATAGATCCATTCTTTATGGAAGCTGATAATGAAATGGCCGCAGAAGCAGAAGCAGATGGGCTTGTTGGAGATCAAGCTGACTACGTTGACATGTCACAACATGGGTTAACGTCCCAATCGAACGTTAGGGATGCAATTGCTACTGCTATGTGGCAAAATCATGTTCACCATGCATAGAAAAGGGATATGAACAAGGCAAGTGAATGTCGTACTGACTACTGGTTGTGAATGTGTAATTATTTGGTAAATTATTTCAGTCATTATGACACCGTTACTACATAACTTCGCCTTTCCTTATCTGTTTCTGTGATTTACTGAGTTCTTTTATCTTCTTGTAGGATAACTAATACTGAGGACAACGATTGGGCTAAATGGCAATGAAACGAAATAAAACACAAACATCATCGCATGGGCAATGAAGATAATGGTTTTCGCATATCAGTGTGTACTTAAATATGTTGTTCATGCAATGTGTAATATGTAATTTTATGTATAGTCTAGCAAAGACAATTTAATATGTTGTTATTAATATGTAATGTGTTTCTTAGTAACTTTTATAAATAAATATGTTGTCATTAAATTAAATGTGGTGGTGGCAGATGGGTGGTGGTGGGTGGTGATGGGTGGTGGGTGGTGGTGGGTGCCAGATAGGTGGTGGGTGGTGATGGGTGGTGATGGGTGGTGGGTGGTGGGTGGTGGTGACAGGTGGGTGGTTGGTGGTGGTGGTGATAAGTTCACCATTTAAAAGGGTAACAAATAAATAATAATAATAATAATAATAATAATAATAATAATAATAATAATAATAATAATAAATAATTAAATAATATAAAAAAAATAGAAAAGTAAATCATATTTTATTGTTTTATATCACCCGATTTTATAGCAAAATATTATTTTATATGAAGAATGTGTAAAAATTCGCTGGGTACATCTTAAAGTAAGGGTGTATAATTTGTGTAAACGATGGGGTATTCGTTTTAATTTTCTGTACAGAAGTTTATAATAACTTTTTTTTTCCCTTTTCATTAAAAAAAGAATGTTTATTATTAAATATTATTAAATTGTAACTTGTTTTATTTAATTTCAGAACATTAATTTAATTTTATATTATAATTGATGCAGAAAAATTATTTAATAATTGTGTAATTTTTATTCATTTTATTCAAATGAAGGATTTCGTAGACATTTATGAATTACTATTTATTAATTTTTGATCAAATAATTTTTTCAATGCATAATCTTTTTGCACAGATTGTTATAACATTATAACTATGTAATTAAATGATTCCAAAAAAATCCGTCGTTCTTATTCATTACGTGAATAGAAAAGTTTATAACAAAATAACAAAAGTAAAACAATCACAACAAAACTCACCAAATAAATAACCAAAACAAAAAAAGAGAAAAAAATATAACCACCATATCTGTGAACCATTTTACTTGATTTTTAAACAAGTTAAGCATCCTTGTCAGGTGGTGTTGGAGGTGGAGGGAAATGCTGATGGTACAGCTGAGTGACTCGATGGTCAATTAGATCAATGCGGTTCCTTGTCAGTTCAGCGCGTCTCTCTGAGTCTACACGAAACTCACCAAATTGATGAATTAGTGAGTTCTGAGCGGTGGCAATTTCATCGAACCGAGTACCAAATTCATCGAACCGAGTATCCAATGTATTGAGCTGATTAGCCATTTGTTGTTCCCATTGTAGGCGCTGATTGTACCGTTCCTGTTCCAAGGCTAAATAATCAGTCCAGTAATGGGGTTGTTCATTTGGTGGCATGGTATTGTCATTGGGTTCTTCTTCATCAGGTATTGGTTGATTTTCAACATTAATAGAGCCCATTAAGGTGTCAGCACCACCAGCTCGGGTCAGTGTATACTCAGAAATTGGTGAAGTGATTCTGATCCATCCTTCACCTTCAAGGTTCACATCGTGGGCTTTGAAAATTATGGTTAACAAAGGTCCAAAAGGTAGTGACCGGCCACTCAGAGTATCCAATTTTGCAAGCATTATTTCTTTTAGTAATATAAAGCATAAATCTAATTTTTGTCCAATTTCAAAACAATATAACAAGGAAACTTGAAAACATGAAACACTATTATAATGTCCTATTTTGGGAGTGATATTTTCAACTATCCATCGATGGAGAATACGGAGGTGAGGTTTTAAATGGCTGACTTGTAAATTAGTGCCACTAAATCGGTTGTTACAAATTGTGGTATAAATCTGAGTGACATCATCAACAATTTTTTCTAATGCGGCCTTATTTTGAAAATAACATTGTAAATCTTCTGTTTCGACTCCAATAATTTGTGCAAAACGACGGAGAGAGAGTGTGATTCTTTTCCCCTTAACATAAGAGGTAAGACTGAATGGTCATTTTGTTGGTCACCCAGTGTCAAGTGAACATAAAATAATCGTAGAAGATGGGGATATATCTTATTTGGCAAATTATTTAATAGTAATCATCCCATTGTATCTAATTTGCCAAGTAAGAGTGAATCATATTTAGAAAGTAGTTTTACGTTTCTCCCCGTAATAATTGGTCGAGTAATGAAATGTTCATAGGCTTGTTCATAATGATATGTTGCAAAATCATTAGTTGAATAGCCATCATGTTGTTGTTGGGGTGGTGGTAAAGGGTTTGAGGATTCACCAAGTTCGGGCCTGGTTCGTTTTATTCTTGGCATGATTGTTCTTGGCATGATGACTGCAAAAGTAAAAGAAAATTGTATATTACAACATATGAGAGGTAAAAAATATGTATGAAAAATATATCAACCATTAGTACATTTTTGTGCATACAAACTTATTTTTATGTAAAAAATAAATATAAAAAAATTTGGTGACAAAATTTAATTAGGCAGATGCCATAGAAACAGATTTTTATAAAAAAAAATAAAAAACCATAGGAAATGATATTTCTCATTTATATTGGGTTTGTTTCATTCAATTTATTATAACTTAGAAGTTGATAATCAGAAAAATAAATGATAGTGTGACAAAATTAGAACAGAAATCAGAAAATATAACAGATGAAAATGGAACAGATATGACACAAAGCGAACAGATACGGAGGTGGAATGGTGACTGGGCTGGGATGACCGGCCGGATGTCCCGTGGGATGACCGGCCAGTTGTCCTCCTCTTCCCTCCCTCACTCCCTCTGAAGCTAATGTCTGAAGCTAATATCTGAAGTTAATATGAAGATGAATTGGCATCAAAACTAACTTATAAATTATGGAAGTGGAGAAGGAGGACCTAATGAGATGGTGGATATGCTTCTATTTCTCTAATTTTTGTTTTCTGATGTAATTGAAGAAGGTGTTTCTGAGATGGTGAAGTTGGTGTGGTAAACGGAATGAGATTCAAATTTAATAGAAAGGGTGAGCTTCAAAAAGTTCAGTTCGGAATTTTTTTTTATTTACTTTTTATTTGTTAAATATTATTTGATTTTAATATTATTACTTTTTATATATATATATCACATTCGTGTACTGAGTACACAGCTGCAGCCTCTCCTTTTTCTTTATCTCAGTATTGAACACACGGCTATGAAACAATAGGGGGTAGGTAATAAGTAAGTGAAATTACTATCTTACCCTTTATATTTTGTTCTATGTAATCACTTTATATTTAAGTCAAGAGGGGCATAATAGTCATTTTGTATGTCAATCCCACAATTATATGAGCTCAACGGGTACAATAATGCATTGCATTTCTGTTGCCACATATGGACGAAATTCATAACATGTAATAAATGGAAAAAAAAATTGATAATGTTTTGTAAGATTTACGTTATGATTTGTATTTTAAAATATTAAATTTAGTGTATTTATTCCTTCTTTATTAATATGTATTTTCAAAAGTTGTTGACTTTAACAAAATGTTAGAAAACAATTAAAAACGTATTTTACAAATGAATTGATAGAAAAATTAATTGGCAGAAAATAATTGACATAGGTTTATTTTAAAATGAAGAAATTATTTCGAAAAAACAATTATTCAAAAAAATTACAAAATAAAAAATTAATTGACAAAAAAAATAAAATTTTAATTTCAGTAATTTAAAAATAGTTTGGTTATTATTGTTGATAAAAAATATGGATATCAACATATGAGTTGTGTGTTTGATGATAAATTATTGGTTGAATTAAGTTTTGAAAATTATTTTCAAAACACACCACCAAACAAATTTTCACATTTCACATGTCACATCAAACTTTCAAAACTTAATTCAAAATACATTTTTAAAACACAATTCAACACTCTATTTAAAAACCATAACCAAACGAATTTTCTACACTCAAATCATAATTCTATAATTCACAAATTCAAAATACAATTTATACTCTCAAATCATATTTACAAAACACAACCAAATGCAGGCTTATATATTTGTCAAAAATCTGTATAATTTACTGAATAAAATATAAAAAAGAGTAGATAGAGAGTAGGAATGGCAACGGGTCGGGCCGGGGCCGGGGATCGCACTCCCCATCCCCGATCCCCGAAGGTGAAAAAATCCCCGTCCCCGCCCCCGATCCCCGGCGGGGAACCCATCACTCCCCCCGCCCTCGCCCCCGCCCCCGCCCCCGCCCCCTAACGCGGATCGGGTTTCCCCGACCCCGAAATATCCCCGACCATTTTTTTTTTTTGGTTCAACACACAATACAAGAACAACAATTTAATCTGTTTTGCAACAACATTCATCAACAGTTTAATCTGTTTTCAACAACAATCATCATCAACAACTCAAAAAAAAAAAAAAATAGAAATTGAAGAGGAGAACGCAGATCTGAAATTGCAGAGTAGATGGCTGAAATTTGAAAACAGATCTGCAAAAAAAAAATAATAATAAAACAAAATCACTTCATCATTCCATAAACTCAGATATGTAAATTTAGAGGGGAAAAAGAAAAAGAAAAAAAAAAGGATTGAAACAGATATATATACATATATATACACTCAGATATATATACATATACATATACATATACATATATGTATGTATGTCAACCCTAGATTGAAATCCCTAAATCGATTAGTTTAACGCGAGAAAGAGAGAGAGATAACCTTGAAATCCCTAGATCGAAATCCCTAGATCGATTAGCGACAGTGAAAGAGGATCGACAGTGAGAGATGAGCAGCGATGAGGGAGGATCAGCAGTGGTGAGGGATGAGCGGTGGCCGTCGTTGTGTGAGAGTGAGAGTGAGAGTGAGAGTGAGGGACGAGCAGTGGCCGTCGTTGTGCGAGAGAGAGAGAGAGAGCAGCGTTGTGTGAGAGTGAGAGAGAGGGAGCAGTGTATATAAACCAAACCCTACACACACACACATATATATATATATATATAGAGGAGGGCATAAGAGTAATCTTACCTCGGGGCTAAACGGGGCGGGGGTTGGGGGCGGGGGTCGGGGGCGGGGCCGGGGCGGGTCCGGGGTTGGGACATGTATCCCCGTCCCCGGCCCGAACATCATCGGAGATTTTTTTTTGAATACCATCCCCGGCCCGTGGGGGATATTTTCGGGGAATAACCGTTCAATTCGAGGTCGGGGGGTCGGGTCACCGTCGAGCCGGGTTCAGATTACCATCCCTAATAGAGAGGGTCATTCCAGCTGACAACTACCATAAAATTCTCAAAAATAAAAAATAAAATTACTCCTAGGTGGACTTTTGGCCAAGTTTTTTATGAAAAATGCTTGGGAGCACTATTAGTGCTCCTATTAATTAGGTGGCAGTGGGTCTCGTCATTAATGATGTGATGTTTTGATCTTGGAGTTATATTTTTTATTTTTTTAATACATTAATACTATTAATAGTGATGTTTTTAGTGGAATGAATCATTGTTGATTTTTTATATAGTATAATTTTTATTATAAATATTATACATTTTAATATAAATATAAATATAATTATAATTATCGACGGTCAACAACATTTTGCATAAAAAACGGTGGGTATCCCAATTTCATATCATACGTAGACTCTACTACAAGTAGCTCCTCCTCCGCCCCCTCCTCCTCCTCGTCCTGCTATTAAACTAACCAGCTCCATCGTTGACTGCACGATCCTCTCTCTCTCTCTCTCTCTCTCTCTCTATCTACATATGTATCTTTCTCTCTCTATATCTATCTCCCACCTATAGATATATGGAACAGGTAAAAGATTGAACACTGAAGAAGAGTGTACAAAGCAAAAAAATCACCATGAAAGCTGCTAAAACCTTCCAATCACCAGACCACCACCACATCACATCCTCCACCTTCCTCAAAATCATCATTCTCTCTTTCCTCTCTCTCTCCCTCCTCCTCTTCCTCCTCTTCTCCCACTTCGACCCACAACTACAACTCCCCTCCTTCTCCTCCCCCACCACCACCGCCGCCACCGCCACCGCCATTCCCATTTCAAATGCGCTGCCGCCCGACGCTTTTGCACCTCTGCCGCCGCCCAAGGCGGTGCAGAGGACTGGGATTGTGGACGAGAACGGCCTCATGACGGACGATTTTGTGGTGGGAGAGTTCGATCCGAGTGTAATCGAGAGTGTGGTCAATAATGGTGCCACCAATCGGAGGAGGAAATGGAGGGTTAGGTTTGGGAAGTTTATGGTTTGTGATGAGAGTATGACAGAGTATATACCCTGTTTGGACAATGTGAAGGCGATTTCGAGCTTCAATTCCACGGAGAGAGGTGACAAGTACGAGCGGCATTGTCCTCAGAAAGGGAAGGGCTTGAATTGTTTGGTGCCGAGGCCTAAAGGGTATACGCTTCACATTCCATGGCCAAAAAGCAGAGATGAGGTGAAAAAAAAAAAAAAAGTAACTGAATATTTGATTTGGTTTCTTGAATTTCTTCTTCTTGGGCTTGACTTTAATTTGTTCTCAATTGATTCATTGGATTTTGCATGTTTGGGTTACTAATTATGGAATTGACTATGTAAATTGTTACTTGTATTTGAATGTCATAAATTATGTGTTGTTTGTAATCAAATGATATGAAGTTGATTTCACTAGTGGCATGTTTGATTGGGTGGATTAGAGTATGGGATTGGGATTATTAATCTGTGGGCCCAATTATCCTATGTTTGTTTTAACATTTTGGTTTAGGATTATTAATCCAATGGATAATTAATCCAACAAATTTGTAGTATTATTAGTAATAGGGTAGGGGTGGGATTATTAATCCAATGGATATTAATCCAATTGGATAATGAATACCACACTAATTTAATAGGATTATTAATACTTCACTATTAGTCTTGTGAATCAAACATGACCTAGGGGTACTAAAAGTGAGTTTGTGCAAATAGTGTCATAGGTTAGGTTAGGTCAATAAACAATCCATCTCTACTTACAACCTCGTATTGGTATGCTCAATATTCCATACTATAGAATGGAAGTTTAGTTCCATTAGAGCTAACAGAATATCTGGTGTGTTTCGTTTTGGCCAAGCGCTGGGTTGTTGGTAAGGAGCATGAGCGGGTGGGGAGCTCACACAAGTAAGTGAAGCACTCCTGTAGGGCCTTTCTGAAGTGTGGCCCATACATGGCTGGGGGGAAAAGAAAAGGTAGGGGGATATGGGGAGCCTTAGCCCTTAGAATCGAATTCTAAACTGGCGTGGCCCTGCTGCATGCTTCTGATCAATAGAACAGGAAGAGGATAGTGATTCGATCCACCCATTTTTGGGGCCTTCCGCCTTACACACATAAAATTGGATTGCCTGAATCACGGCTCACAAGTATTATATACTATGTTCAGAGAACAATTTGAAATGGAAATCAAGAAAAAATTTCTAGTCATAAAATCAGAAATGCATTAACTGTGCAACAAGTTATTTATTTTTTAGTACTATTATGCTTTTTTGATGTACATGTATGTGAACGACAGCTAATAGGCACACTGAGTTGAATGAAAAAGTTGAAATAATGTTGGGATTGAGAGTACTGGATTTAGGTTATTCACTATTCTACAAGAGATGTAGGTTAAGTTAATTATCAAAGATGACCCAAAGAAAATGGGATTAAAAAAAAAAAAAGGAAAAAAAAAAAGATTTGATAGAAAACAATATATTTCAAAATGCTAACTTTAACAATATTCTTCAATCTCTTTCCACGACAAGGCTTTCCCTTTCTTCTCCTGCATATTAATGTTGACATTTTTGTTTCTGTTTCTCTAAAGCTTTGTATCCATTATCTATTTGACTTTAGAAAATCCTTTTAGTGCTCTTTTGTGGTTCCTATTAGTATCCTCTATATATAAGTTGTGATATTACTGTAAAGTTAAATTAATAATGCTTAAGAATTGCATCGAGTGAATTCTTTCCTTTTCTTTTTTCTTTTTAATTTTTTGAATTTACTTGCAAGTATGTGACTGTTTACTTAATTCAAAGGAGAACTTCTCTACTTACTTTGAGATTTTATTACAGGTGTGGTTCAACAATGTACCCCATATGCGCCTGGTCGAAGATAAAGGAGGCCAAAATTGGATATCAAGAAAAAACGATAAATTTATATTTCCAGGAGGTGGAACACAGTTTATCCATGGGGCAGATCAGTACTTGGATCAGATTTCCAATGTTGGCTACTTCTTCATTTCTACTGTGTTTTATATTTTATGTAGATGAAATTAACCCTCATTTTACGATTTGAGCATGCAGATGGTCCCTGGCATTGCATTTGGGCAAAACACCCGAGTTGCCTTGGATGTTGGTTGTGGAGTAGCAAGTTTTGGTGCCTACTTACTCAGTCGTAATGTGACCACTCTTTCAATAGCACCAAAAGATGTTCATGAGAACCAGATTCAATTTGCTCTCGAGCGAGGTGTGCCTGCCATGGTGGCTGTATTTGCAACACACCGTCTGTTGTATCCTAGCCAGGCATTTGACTTGATACATTGTTCTAGTTGCAATATTAACTGGGCTCGTGATGGTATACCTTTGCAATTTAATCTTTCAGTATTAAGATGAAATAATTATTAATGATAGGCGCATTTTTTCCCCTGTGCCTTCTCATCATTATTATGTGGTCAATTCATGTATCCAATACCTACTTCATTTTCATTTTTTATTAAGGTGCATCAGAACTGTCTTTTCTTCTTCTTTTTTATCTCCTCCCTCTGTTCCAAAATATTAGTCCTTTCTGGAAATCTAACTTTTTTTGGTAGTACAATTATTATACTTCAAAAATATTAACTTTCCAAAACTACCCTCTTTTTTTTTTGGGAAACATCAATTGTCAATTGTACTTCTTGTGTATATTAATATTAACGAATTTAATAGAAGAGCAAAATAGAAAATTTATGTCATTTTAGTCCTTAATTTTTCATAAGGGACTAATATTTTGGGACGTTGGGAGTAATTGTTGAAGGAATGAACATGTCTTATATTTGGTGGATGCTGTTCCTGCCTTATTGATGTTAATTGTCCTTTTTTTGTTTGGTTGTTGTGAAGATGGAATTTTGCTTCTTGAGGTCAACAGGATGCTGAGGGCAGGGGGACACTTTGTTTGGGCAGCACAATCTGTCTATGAGCATGAAGATAACTCGCAAGAACAATGGGAAGGTAAGCATCATGTCCAAACTAACTTGTAAAAAAACTAAAACCTAGAAAAGGAATCATGTCAAAATTACTAAAGTACATTGGTCAGGAACTATTGAATTCTACCCTGCTCACGGTGGGCGGAACTTCTTCTAAAATACAGTTCAAAGGTTATTAGTTTTTTTTATTATTATTGTGAATATTGTGTAATTCTGAAGTTATATAGAGCTGTGTGTATATGTGTTTTACTCATTTTTGTGATATTTTCGTTTTTCTGGTTTCTAGCATGATGGTATGACATTGCATCTTCTTCTCTTTCCTTGTATCATATCTCTTCATTGCTGATTCCTGACCTTAATTGTGCACAGAAATGGAGAACCTTTCTTGGCGTATTTGTTGGGAACTTATAAAGAGGGAAGGGTACATTGCTATATGGAGGAAGCCTCTGGGCAACAACTGCTATGTTAATCGGCATCCTCAATTACAACCTCCTATATGTGAAGCCAATGACGATCCAGACAATGTTTGGTATGTCCAACTTTACCCCCATTGAGTTTCAACATTACATGGAAACTGTCTTTATAATTTGTTTGAGCATTTTTGTATATAGACCAACATTTTTGTATCAAGCATGCATATCAAATTCATATCGATCACATGAATGATCAAATGTACTAATCAGTGTTTGACCCCGAGATGTTGATACATAAAGAAAAGAGATTGATTTTTCTAAGGGCAATGAGATTTCATTTTGGTTACGGTAGCAGAAAATTGGGGTTTGGTCAAATAGCCAAGTGCCATTACTTTTGGATGTCTGTTAGTAATGTCTCTGACTTGACTTGGACCTGAATATTGCACAGAACTGTCAGAAAGACAAACTTTATTTATTTAATGGCTCTACAAAATCAGTCAACTGGCTATTTGAGAATTTAGCATGATAAATTACGTTTGGAACCTGTTTAATCCCAGAGTTTGCAAGGAACTATATTCTTCAAAAACTGTATTTCTAGTTCAGATATAATTAATTGGATTTGTGAACAAAATATGCTGACAGCAAGCACTTCAGGGAATGATGGATGTGTGGTTTGAATTTTTCACACATTTACATGTCAAGATGTTAGTAAAATTCTGGTTTGGGGTAAATTGGCACATTATTCGACGGGGAAAACCAAATTCCACAAAAACAGAAAGACGATCAAGCAATGTGGTTGAGTTCTATGCCTTAATAGATTTAAGGACTTCTTTGGAGTATGTCGATTGATTGAATCAAACTAAAACTGATAGTGTATTACTGAAATTGTCACTTGTTACAAGCTGTCAAACAAGAACAAATAACAAGAATACAAAGATAACCGATTTACTAAAAGCTAATTGGTACTCCTAGTTAAAAGAAGCTACTCCTAGATAATTGCTACTCTTAGTTTTCACAGGTTTGTGAATGGGTTTGAAGATCCTTTACTTTGAATTCCCAGCTTTTGTTCCTTTGCACTGGCCACAACTGCTGCAGCCACATGTCCCTCCTTAATTCCTTGATACACGCAAGCATGCGCTCTCCACCATTTGGAAAGATCCTTCACTTGCTGTAACTGCTCTCCACTTCTGTGACCACATGCTTCTGGCTGCACCCTTGAAACACAACTCTACTTCAAAGGACTTGTCCACCTTGCACGTTCCTTACTTCAGGTCACCCATTAATTCATCTGAGCCATGTCAGCACCTCTGTCAACAGGCCAAATTCAATATTTTAGTACCAACACAAGACCTCTCCTTTTTTATCCATCATACCTCACTAACATTGGGAAGAGAGAGTGTATGTGTTTGTTTAAGTAATCTGAATGTTTCCTCTTCAGCTAAAAGCCTAAAGCATCTTCGTTCATTCACTAATAACACATGGAAAGAGAGATCAAATATCTATTTAAAGGCACAATCCCATATGAATTATTTACTTCCCTGTTGCTGGTGTTCTTAGAATTGCTCCAAGGTTGTAACAGATTATTTAAACCCTACGTCCAAGTTGTTACCCCATATCCTCAAGTCAATAATTTCTTACCCATGAATTTAGTTTATCTTTTAATTAGTGACGAACAAAATCTTTTCAATTTCGACACAAAAATCTAAATATATTGATGCATTCTTGCAGGTATGTCAGTCTGAAGGCATGTATCACTCCGTTACCTGAGAATGGTTATGGGGCTAATGTTACTATCTGGCCCACACGCCTTCATTATCCACCAGACAGGCTACTTACCATAAAAATGGATGCCTACAATTCCCGAAAGGAAATATTCAGAGCAGAGTCAAAATATTGGAACGATCTTGTAAATGGTTATGTTAATGCCTACAATTGGAAAGACTTACACCTACGAAACGTGATGGACATGAAGGCTGGATATGGAGGGTAACTTCTTTTTCTTCTTCTTTTTCATCTCTTTATATATGTTTACCCTTCTCTAATTCTGGAAGAGTGCTTTTTCATTTTGATTGTTTGAATTCCTATATCATGGGAACTTTGTTCATGGCAGGTTTGCTGCAGCATTACATGATTATGGGATTGATTGCTGGGTTATGAATGTTGTTCCTCTTAGTGGTTTTAATACATTGCCCGTTATTTATGACCGTGGGCTCGTGGGAGTTATGCATGACTGGTATGGGCAATGCACTTTTTCGACTTCTGGTTGAGAACAAATTCACTTTTCCTAATTCCATGTGGTTGAATAGCTCAGACCTCTTAATTATAATCTTTAAATCCTTCTTTCAAACTAAATCATCATCATTGTATCAATTCATTATAGATCAATGGTACTTGTGCCTGAAGTCGACTCGAGGCATCTGAAAATTTTCACTGATTTCAGTCCACCGAGATTCTATAACTTGAGAAGATCTTTAGAATGTTGGTTTTTAAAGCTTATCATGCTCTGCCTTGTGCTATGGAATAAGAAATAGTGGTTCATAACTCTAGATAGTTATTAAATCGTCCAAGAACTGCTTTTTTGTTATCAAACCATTTTCTGTTATCACACAAGGCACTGCAATGTGTGAGATTTTTCATTAATCCTCTTTTGGCTCTTTTAGTAAGATCTTCAAATCTGTCACAGGTGTGAGCCATTTGACACTTACCCAAGAACATATGACCTACTGAACGCAGCGGGACTCTTCTCTATAGAGGAAAAAAGGTACAATTCTTGGTCTTTCTTGTTTGTATTGTGCTTTATTTCATGCATTATACACCTTGTATTTTTTGGAAGAACATTACTTTATGTATCACTAACTAAAATTGAAGCAGATGTGATATCTCAACAATCATGCTTGAGATGGATCGAATTTTAAGGCCAGGTGGGCATGTTTATATTCGTGACACTGCCATTGTTATTGAAGAACTTAAAGATATCGCAACTGCCATGGGATGGGAGACCTTATTATTTGACACCATTGAGGGACCGCATGCTACCTATAAGCTTTTGTTCGGTGCGAAGCCAGTGTAACATGATTGCTTTTCTTTTTCTTTTTCTTTTTTTACTTTTAAAGATTATTTTTTGTCTGAATAATCTCTATATATCTTTCTTCTTCTTCTTCTTCTTCTTCTTCTTCTTTTTATTTTTATTAATTTATTTTGTTGAAAGATTGGAAGTCCTTAAATTAGACGAGAAAATAGAGATGGGTTGAAACAGACTAATTGTAATTTGTCTGTACATTAATCAGTCAAGTCATGGATAGCACCCCAACAGAAGGATCTAAAGAAGAATTTCACATCAATATTTTATAGAATGGAATTTTTTTGTTTTTATTTTTATTGTTTTTATTTATTCTATGCAGCAGCAATGAAATATCTGACAATTTGCTTGATATTTTTTCAATGGTTACTTTCCATTTCACTTTCCGAGTTCAATTGTCTTGTATATTGGTTACTTGATCATAAATATATATGAGGAATAATATAAACGTAATGAAAAGATGGAAAAGTTCTTGGAAACATGTTAATGAATTCCAAGAATGTTTCTCAAGAATTTTCAAAAAGTTTTCTAAAGAGTTTCCAGAAAGATTCATAAATGTTTCCACATGCAATCTTGTAAAGTTTCTTGAAATTTCCATCTTCCATCCCACTTAACAATTCTCACAACCAGAAAAATGAGAAAAATTTCAATGAATATTGTTAGGAGGTCTCCTGTATATTGTTTTGGTGATTTCACAACAGTACCTTTGTTTTCTGTTTGTTTCGTTTGTTTTGTTTTATTTGTTTTTGGGAAGTGTTCCATAACTTGAGATGAGAGACCCTATAGATGGCTAATTGATCTTGGTCTAAATTCTGTAGTAGCAATGCAATGTGAAATGTTGTTGAAATCTATTGAACTCCAAAGAAAAGTACCTAAATTGTGCTGAAAAATTCAAAAAATATAAGAATGTGTAAGAATTTAAACATTCCAACAATCATTCTTGTTAGAGATGCAATCCAATACATTTAAAAGTATTGCTTACTATGATTTAACCCGACAGTCAACTTCAACCCAAAAGGCACCTCCATAATGCAAGTTTATCATGGACATTGTTTGCAACTAATGCTGGATGCTAACATTTCTCAAGCTTTAAATGATGAAACTACAAATACAAAAATTATGCAAAAGAAAGCATATCATTATAATGATTTTTCCATCATTTTCTACAAGGATCTACGCTAGGAGAAATTTTCAGGATTATCTTCCAAAAATTCTTATATGTTCCAAAGTACAAGACTTCCAAATTATGTTTAAATCTTAACAAATTGAGAGTTACACATTCACACTATTATAATTTGATGAGATTAAGTTGAAGTCTGGTTAAAAATCATGGCAATACATGAAGCTAGGAGGAGAAAATGATCCATGTATAACAGACCACATTCACAGTAACAATCAAAGTTTTGTCCTAAAAAAATGCTATACAAAAAAACGAAAAAAAAAAAAAACAAATTTTTCTTACAAATTGAGTTGGTATGTAATAATAAAACATTTGAAAAAATAGGATGAGAAATGATGGTGTGTCCGTATTATTATCAAACCAATTGAAATCCAAACTCTCTCCGAAGAACTTTTAATTCACCAATAAACCTTATAAAAATTAAAAGATAGGGTCAATTACCAAAGAAAGGCACAAGATAAAAAAAAAGTTCTATTAATGATAAAAAGATAATACAAGAATCTTATATGACCATGACACATATACCTAAGAAACAAAATACATATGCATTCAAAACTATCACTGACTTAAACAATATACCTCAACCTTTCTAGTTCCTCCACAAATATAAACTAACATCAAAAACAAAAAAAAACTTCTTTATTAACCAATGAAAATATAAGATATCCTATAAAAAAGTATGACTTTCACTGACTCTTCACTGACTCACAAATCATTATACACAGTACTATAAAAATAGTATCGATAAACCTAAGAATACAGACATAGAACACGGAAATAGTATAAGGAAGTGAATATCATGATCAATCATTCTTGAGGGTAGGTCTTGTTGTTCTTGTTCTTGTTCTTGATTTTGTTAAGAGCAGCATCAAACATCATCCCCTTCACTGACTCATTGTTCTTGGGAAACACACTGCCCTTCTTGGGTTGGAACCTTGGCTTGCTCATTTCTCCACTCTCTCCTCCATTGCCCTTGCCTTTGCCTTTGTTCGCTCCGTTATTTTCCATCTCTCTGCCTCTGTCTCTGTCTGTCTCTCAAATGACTCTGTGTTGCCCGCTTGCTTGAGAAGTTCAAATGTTGCTGATATTTATAGAGGAGGATATCATGTATTCTCATTTCTTCGTAAATGCATGTGTATTTCTATGTGTTTTTGTGTTTGTTTCTTTGTTTGTGGGTGTGAATTCACTAAGCAATGCAATGAAAATCAACCATCTTTACTTGCGTTTTTACACATTGTAGTGCCCATCCACGGAATTGCTTCAGTTTTTCTCCTCATTTGCCCATCACCATATGGTGGAAATTAAATTTACCGAACATGATGTTTAAACCATATTTTTAATCAATTTTTGGGATCTAGAAATTGAAAATGGGCAAGAACAACCATATTTTAATCAATTTTTAAGATCTAGAAAGTTGAAAATTAACTGCACAAATGAGGTGGTGGTGGGACTCATTTGGTTCATTGAGGAAGGTGAAACTGAAAATTGTGACTGGCAACCTCAACACCAACTTTATTAGAAGAATACAAATTTTAGTTGAATGTGTGGAAAATTGCAAGTACTTGACCGGAAAACAACTTACATAATCACAAGAAGTTTCCTTAAATAAAATAAAAATGATTTTAAAAAAATCTGAAAATATATAAAATGGAAATTATTAATAATGAAAGCATCCGGAAGAACCATCAAAAGGAAAACACGTTCCGGTGGGATGGGAAATTCCAAAGGAACTTTAAATGATAGTATTTGGAAATGTTTTTGAATCTTTCTGTAAGCTCTCATGGAAAACTTTAGGTTAATTATACTTTTCACACCTGTAATTTGATCTAAATTTTACTTTAGTTCATAAAATTTCAATTTGAACAATTTAACTCATACACTTTAAGTCTAAATTCAATTTAATCATTTCGTCTAAATTTTTTGTCTACGTGTACATCTTAAAAAATTGACAACCATTCCAAAATTGTTAATTTTAACATCCAATTTAGCAAATTGAAACTTTAGAAAATTAGCAAGTGTCCCTAAATTATTAATTTTATGGAAAATTACGCAGATAGTCCTTCTATTTTGCTCTTTGTATCATTTTGGTCTATATAATTTAAACTGGCTCACTTTTGACCTTAAATTTATGACTTTGTCTCAATTTAGTTCAATTACTTACAATTGCTTGCATTTTGTAATGAAAAATATGCAGATAGGTGACATATGCCATACTTTTAAGACAAAATTATAAGCTTATTTAACTTAGTGAATTAACTTCAATCAATTTAGTTGTAATTTTTCATCAAAAACACTAACGGCGTTATCAATTAAACTAGATTGACACAAAATCTAAAATTAAGAATCAAAATTGAGGTAAATGAAAATGTAGATATCAAAATGATGCAAGAGGAAAAATGTAAAGACTACCAGTGTAATTTGTCCTAATTTTAGCCTCCAATTTAGACGAAAGGATCAAATTTAAACTAGACTTAAAATATAATAATCAAATTATTAAAATTAAAATTAAAAGGAACAGTGTAATTAATCCAACACTTTATAAAACTTCTTCAGAAACATTCTGGAAATTGATTAAAAAATAAACCGAATATTAGATTTTTTCCATTTTTTTTTCCCCATATCTTTGAAGCTTTATTTTTTATTTTTGTTACCTAATCTTAACAGTTTTATGGGTAAATTACACTTGTCACACTCATGTACCATTAATTTTTCACATAATGTTAATTAAATTTTAATAAATATTATCCCTTAAAAATTATACCAAAACCAATGAATAAGGTAGTCTATTCACTATCCTCAAAAAATGATTCAATGTTTAAAATCCAATTTAAACTGATTCATTTTCTTTTCATTCCAGTCACTTTACCTTAAAATATTAGGTTGGGTTGGAATTTATAAAAATTTCAAAATTGTCTCAAAATTTTATTAGACAACAATCACATCAGTGTTGGACACTTCCATCTATTAATAATGAGTAAGGTTCATACATTGATGAATCTGTTTTTAATAAAATTTTAAGAAAACTTTTCGAGCATAGTAAAATTACTCAATAAATAAACAGAAAATCTATAAATGATCTAAAATTTCAAATTTATGGTATATATTTAAAGGAGAATATTTATGACCCACAAAAAACTAAAATAAAAATAAAAATAAAAATAAATAAATAAATTTACAATTTACAATTTAATCCATAATATTATGATTTTATACATGTCAACTTTTAATTTGTCGTATACTCAATTTTATAAGACCTATTTCTCTTGCTACATTATTGTTGATAATTTTAGAAATGTAAATATCTCTAAACATTACTCATATTTAAAATTGTTATTCTGAGTCATATCATGAATGAATTTTGATTTTGATGGCAAATTTTGGATAGTTTATTTATAGACAAATTATATTGGTAGTTTTTACATTTTGTTGCTTGTATCATTTTAGTTCTTATAGTTTTGATTGATTCAATTTTCACATTCAATTTTAAATTGTCTCAATTTAGTCTAATTGATAATGTTGGTAGAATTTTTGACAAAAAAAAAATTCTTTAAGTTGGTTGAGGCTAAGTCATTAAATTGATCAAGTTAATAATTTTATTTTTAATAGTATGATACATGTTGCTCATGTACACATTTATCATAAAAAAATATATTAATTGGATCAATTTCAAACAAAATAAAAAATTCAAAGCCAAAATTAATCCAATTGAAATTATAATGACTCAAATGACTCAAAAATCAAAGTATAGTGACTAGCAATATAATTTTTTTTGAGTTCCTAAAACGGCTCATAAAGAAGTTATAAATGAATTTCCAGAATGTTTCTAAAGAATTCTCAGAAAGCTTTCGTAGGAGTTTCCATAAGGTTATAGAACATCTCCAAATACTATCTTGTGTAGAAAGAAAAAAAAAAAACAACGTAATACAAGTCACTTGCATTAAAATAATAGGAACTAAATTAATATATTATGTAAATTAGAAAGATCAAATTGACATATTATTAGAGCACATGACGATTTTCCATCTATCAAATTTAACGGCCTTTATTTATTGAATTAATATGATATAATTTGTTAAATTAAGAAATTAAATTAAATAAATTAAATTAACAGAAATTAAATTGACCCCTCGTATAAATTAAATCAACTTTTTGTATAATTTCCAAAAAAGAAAAAAGTGAAATGAGGAGAGAGAAAAGCAAAAGAAGAGATGAAAGAGAAACAAATGGATAGGACACCCAGTCCTCCGTTAATTGTCTAATTGGCTTTCAAAACACGGGACACTCTTCCATTGGTCCATTTCAGCTACCGGAAGCGACAATACTACTGACAACATCGTGCCCTGAAAAATGACATTTGAATTAGTTCTTATTGGATGGAGGTTTGGAAACAAACTTGAAAAAGTGTTTAATGACAGAATGGTGACATGTGGGTTAGATTATAAAGAGTTGAGATTTAGAGGTCATTAGTAAGTAATATTACATAATAAGATTATTTAATCATATAATGATAAGTCGTATACTCACACACAAGTAAGGATTCAAATTAGGAAATTTGGCTATAAACCCCTTTACCTTCCTTTTATTGTTAGAAGGACTAAGAAAAAAATTATACTTTCTAAACCCCCTTATAATTATAAAATCTTGCATAAAGAACAAAATTTATTATTTAAATATTTTATCAGACTATTATACCCTCACATATACACAATCCAGATACAAAATTTATCTTCTCTCTCGTCTCTCACTTCTAACCCTAGCTTCCTCCATGGCCGGAGCTGTGTCATTCCTAAGCTCCGATGATCTCTCTCTGCATCTTCTCAACTCTCCTCCTTCAACTCTCCTTCAACTGTTCATCTTCTATCTCGTCTTTCTCTTCTAATCCTAGCTTCCTCCATAGCCGGAGCTGTGGAGAACTTGAAAATATATACTGATACATATATATATATATATATATATATATATATATATGTGTGTGTGTGTGTGTGTATGTGTGTGTTTGTGTGTTTTGAAATTTGAATTCGAATATATATGTGTTTTGAGATTTGAATTCGAATATATATATATCTACATATTCCGATCTGTAATATATATATATATATATATCTATATATATGTGTATGTTTGTGTGTTTTAAGATTTGAATTCAAATATATAGATTTTTGAAAGCTCAAAGTTTTAAAAATCTGAAAAATCTGAAAAATCTGAAGAACCGAGGTATGAAAAATTGAGATTTCTCTAAAATTTTCAGATTATAGGCTTGATTCAATGTTTTTCAAAGTAAACATCGATTGATTCAATGATTATAGGCCGGATTCAAAGCTCAAAGCTCAAAGTTCCATCGATTTTTCAGAGTAAACATCAAATTTCATTTGATAGAACCAAAGTAAAATTTTACTCTGGTTCTATTGCTCTGTTTTTTTAATTTGACAGAACCAGAGTAAAATTTTACTTTTATACAGAGTAAAATTTTACTTTTATACAGAGTAAAATTTTACTTTTAGCTTCAGAGTCTTACAGTTTACTTATTTTTCAGAGTAAAATTTTACTTTTATACAGAGTAAAATTTTACTTTTAGTTTCAGAGTGTAAAACTTTACTCTCATTCATAGTAAAATTTTACTTTTATACAGAGTAAAATTTTACTTTCATATAGAGTAAAATTTTACTTTTAGTTTCAGAGTGTAAAATTTTACTCTCATTCATAGTAAAATTTTACTTTTATATAGAGTAAAATTTTACTTTCATTCATAGTAAAATTTTACTCTCATTCATAGTAAAATTTTACTTTTATACAGAGTAAAATTTTATTTTCATACAGAGTAAAATTTTACTTTTAGTTTCAGAGTGTAAAATTTTACTCTCATTCAGAGTAAAATTTTACTTTCATACAGAGTAAAATTTTACTCTGAAATACATAGTGAAAATGTCTTAATAGGAGAGCTGATAGATATGAGGGTAATATAGTAAAAGAAACAAGTTTTAAAATATCAAGGGATTTTGAAAGTACTTATATAATTCTTGTCCTTTTGAAAGAGAAATTAGATAGTGAGGGGGCTATGACCAAATCCCCCATTCAAATTCATACCCTAAAAACTTGATGTGTCAATTTTAATTACTTGTAAGCGCAAGAACCATACAATAGTATAATTTAATAAGTGCGAGATCAAAGACTTATGATTTTTAGAAAACTAATCAATTTCGAGGTTAAATAAATCCTAATCTAAGTGAATAATTTCTGGTTTGATTGAAATTAAATCTAAAGATGCGATAAATAAATAATTTAAGTAAATAGTAAATAAACTTACTGATGAATGAAATTAAAGTTTCATAATCCACACTCAAACATCTATATAATACAGCATGACGGTTTTTGAATCTTCAACATATTTTTGTTCTACTAAGACATTTGAATAGTTTAGATCTGTTTAAATTATAAAATAATGACTGCGATATATTTTTAAAAAAATGTCTTACATGTACGTTTTTTACTTTCCTACTCCTCTCTCTTACTTTTTCCTTTTCTCACTCATCCTTCCATGATCTCATGATTCCATCTTTATCTCTCTTTTCTTTTTATTTTTTTATTTTCTCCTATTTTTATTTTTCTCTCTATTTGTTTTTTTATTTATTATTTTCTCTTTTTTGTTCACTTATTTTTATTCATATTATATGGAAAGTCTGCGATCCCAGAATTAGAAGCCACATTTTACTGTGTGTAGTAGAGATTAAATTAATGAATTTTATAGTCCACAAATTAAATGAATTTGAATAATTAATTATTATTTTTAAATATATTAAATACCTAATAGACATCATAAATTTAGATCTCATATGAATATTCAACATCTATATAATAAAGTAGAACGGTTTTTGAATCTTCAACATATTTTTGTCATACATTTGGATGGCTCAGATCTATTCAAATTATAAAATAATGGCTGAGATATATTTTCTAAAAAATATCCTAAATTTACATTTTCTACTTTCTTGCTTCTCTATCTTACTTTTTTCTTTTCTCACATATCCTTCCATAATCCCATGATTCCACATTCCTCTCTCTTTTCTTTTTATTTTTTTGATTTTCTCCCATTTTTATTTTTCTCTCTATTTGTTTTTATTTTTTATTTTTTCCTTTTTGTTCACTTATTTTTATTCATATTATATGGAAAAGTCTGCAATCCCAGAATTAGGAGTTAGATTTTACTGTGTGTAGTGGAGATTAAATTAATAAATTTTATAGTCCACGAATTAAATGCATTTGAATAATTAATTATTATTTTAAATATATTAAATACCTGATAGATTTTATAAATTTAGATCTCATATGAATTTTCAACATATTTTAATAGAGCGGGACGATTTTTGAATCTTTAACATATTTTTGTCCTACTAGGATATTTGGATGGCTCAGATCTGTTCAAATTATAAAATAATGGTTGAGATATATTTTTCAAAAAATATCCTACATATACATTTTCTACTTTCTCACTTTCCCGCTTCTCTATCTTACTTTTTCATTTTCTCATCCATCCTTCCATGATCCCATGATCTATAATGCCCTAAATTTCTAGCCCAAATGATAATACAACAATCATGGCTCTTTCAACAAAAATCGAATATAAATCTCCAAACTTACATTACATGATACAATGGTTCTTCATGCAACAATGCATTAATCCAATAATAAGTAAATAAACAAATAAATACCCCCAAGGGTTTACAAGTTTCCAAGGTTTGACCCTGATTACACAAAACAGTTATTCAAACCCACACACATACAACCCTTGGCTTACACACAGAGTCACAGCAAAATGAGAGTCTCGTACTCTCAACACACATTTCCTCGCCTTTAGTTAGGCGGCATCATCACATCTTTTCTTGCACAAAAATCCCATAGGGTGAGTATAAAACCCAGTAAGGAATCCTTAACAAAGTATATACATTTTATACAAGTCTCAGGAGATGAAATGCAAATGTCATGCTATGCTCTTTTGAAAGAAAATCACATCTTTATCTTTGAAAACCCTCATGCTCAATGATGTCATGCAATTTCAATTCTTCAAAACTTAACAATTCATTTCAAGAGCGGTAAATACGACCCTGGTAATCCCTAGGTCGGTGTCTGCATGTAGACTATACAAGTACTACCACTTTGTCATTTTTACCGGTATTAACCGGAAGGCTCGACACCTATCCGCGCAGGTTTTCGGTCTTTCACCCCGGACTCTCAGGCCAACTTATTCAATATCATCTACACCACCTATCAAGACTTACTAACGAATTTACCCCAAAGCCATTCCATAAAAACTTATTTCTCAACATTATTTTCTCAATACAGGTTTTCAAATCAACTTTCAAAGTTTAATATAATCAAATGAATTGATATGCCAATAACGCAAGATGAATATAAATACTTTTATTCCAATTCATCATTCAAGGAATAACACAATTCCTTCTTTTCAAGTATCCTCAACAATTAGTCATTTCAAGACTATTTCAATGTTTTGAACAATAATTTCCAAAATGAACAATAATTCTCATATTCACTAAAATTCATCATTTATATAAATATAAATAAGAAATTTTCCAAACTTCCATTTATTTTGACACACAAAATAAATATAACAATATCATTCATGGATTTTCAGTCTCTTAAAAAAAATTCCCAAATTCTAGGTTTTCTCACCAAAACTATCCAACTCAAATCTTTTGGAAAAAAAACTTTCTAAAATCATCTTTTCTTCAATCAAGAAGATCAAAACCCATAAAATCATTTTAAAAGAATAAGAGACAAACCCACTTTCAAAATCACTCAACTTCTTAAATAAATAATCAATTTTCAAAGCTATCGAAAGATGATTTCAAAAATCATATAGATCTTGCAAAAACATATATATAACTCTAAGAAAATCCCTACCTCAAGTTTTGAAGAAGAAATGAGATGAAACCCCCAAAATCAACGGTGTTGAAACTCGATCTTCACCGCACACAATGAAGCCTTCGAGAAGTTAACCAACTTTGATGAAGAACCTATGGTAGAACTCTAATGGATCTTGAGAAATCAAGGTTTTGATCCAATTTGCTGTAGGGAAAAGTAAAGAGAAGGGAGAGGAAATATTTTTAGAAAGAGAGAGATATACAAAAGTGATATGAAATATCAGATTCATGAACTGATATAACATGGTCCGCTCGAGCGTGGAAAGCCCCGCTCGAGCGTCGAATACACCTTCCCAGTACTTTTGTAGACAGGTCAAATTTTTGGAGCCAAACATTCTCCGCTCGAGCACATAAAGGGCCGCTCGAGCGGAAAAGCAACTTCGACTGCATTTTGTATTTTTGCTTCGGGGGCGCTGCCCCTCGACTTTGCCAGGGCGCTACCCTCAAACCCGCTAAGGGGCGCTGCCCCCTGGACCCCTGCGAGCTGACCGGGCAGCTCAATCCCCAACCGGCCCAGTCGAAGTGGCAAAACATGAAAGAAGGATCGAAACCGGGATCGCTACATGATCCCACCTTCCTCCTTCTTTTCTTTTTATTTTTTTATTCTCTCTCGTTTTTATTTTTATCTCTATTTGTTTTTTTTTTTCTCATTTTTGTTCAATATATTTTATACATATTTCCACACAATGTGTGTATGTCTGTAATACACTAGAACATTACGGGCATACATACAATTTCCATATAATTATATAAGCAAAAACAATATTGTATGTATGCCCGTGGAAATTGTATATATGCTAGGCACATCTATCTATATATCATATAAGCAAAAACGAGTTTTCGTAAAGAGTTTTGTGAAAACTCCAAAATTTTATAATAAATTGTGATCTTATCAAATTAAAAAATAAATTTAAATAGTATTGTGATTACAATTATATTCTAATCCTAACATTATTTACACCATACCTTCAGGCACAGACATACACTAATATATAATAATTGATAGTATAATTTGAATGGTTTCTTTAATTCACTTCACAACAATATAGAAATCAATCTCAATTATTATGAAATCCTTAAGTTTATAATTTTTAAATCCTTCTTTCAAACTAAATCATCATCATTGTATCAAGTCATTACAGATGAATGGTACTTGTGCTTGAAGTTGACTTGAGGCATCTGAAAATTTTCACTGATTTCAATCTGCCGAAATTCTATAACTTGAGGAGATCTTTAGAATGTTTGTTTTTAAAGCTTATCATGCTCTGCCTTGTGCTATGGAATAAGAAATAGTGGTTCATAACTCCAGATAATTAATATAAAGTCTTGTTTGTCAATTATACATTTTAGTCAAAAAAATATATAAAAAAAGTCATTATAAGTTATCACATCACTCTCTCTATTTTTTTACACATTTTTTTGTAAAAAGTCAAAAAATTAATAAAATAGTTTGAACGAGCCCTAAATCGTCCATGAACTGTTTTTTTGTTATCGAACCATTTTATGTTATCACACAAGGCATTGCAATGTGTAAGATTTTTCATTAATCCTCTTTTGGCTCTTTTAGTAGGATCTTCAAATTTGTCATAGGTGTGAGCCATTTGACACTTACCCAAGAGCATATGACCTACTGAACGCAGTGGGACTCTTCTTTGTAGAGGAAAAAAGATACAATTCTTGGTCTTTCTTGTTTGTATCATGCTTTATTTCATGCATTATACACCTTATATTTTTGGGAAAAACATTACTTTATATAACAATAACTAAAATTGAGGCAGATGTAATATCTCAACAATCATGCTCGAGATGGATCGAATTTTAAGGCCAAGTGGGCATGTTTATATTCGTGACACTGACATTGTTATCGAAGAACTTAAAAATCTTACAGCTTCCATGGGATAGGAAACCTCATTATTTGATACCATTGAGGGATCTCATGCTACCTATAAGCTTTCGTTCGGTGCGAAGCCTGCGTAACATGATCCTTTTCTTTTTTTTTTCCCTATTACTTTGAAATATTATTTTTTGTTTGAATAATCTCTATATCTTTCTTCTTTTTTTTCTTTTTTTTTTTTTCATTTTTTTTGAAATTTATTTTGTTGAAAGCTTGGAAGTCCTTAAATCAAGTAAGAAAATAGAGATGGTGCTGAGACGGACTAATTGTAATCTATGTCTGTACATTAATTAGTCAAGTCATGGATAGCATCTCAACAGAAAGATCTGAAGAAGAATTTCACATCAATATTTTACAAAATGACATTTTATTATTTTATTATTATTATTTTTGTGTATTCTATGTAGCAGCAATGAAATATCTGACAATTTGCTTAATATTTCTCTAATGACTACTTTCCGCTTCACTTTCCAAGTTCATACGGTGTCTTGTATATTGGTAACTTGATCATAAATATATAAGAGGAATAATATAAAAGTAATGAAAAAATGGAAAAGTTCTTGGAAACATGTTAATGAATTCCAAGAATGTTTCTCAAGAATTTTCAAAAAGTTTACTTTAGAGTTTCCAGAAAGATTCATAAATGTTTCCATATACCAGCTCGTAAAGTTTCTTGAAATTCCGATCTTCCATACCACTTTAACAATTCTCACAATCAGAAAAATGAGAAAAACTTCAATGAATATTGTTAGAAGTTCTCCTGTATACAAAGTGCTTGTTTTGGTGATTTCATAACAGTACATTTGTTTTGTTTTGTTTTGTGTTTGTTTTGTTTTTTTGTTTTTTTTTGTTTTGTTTTGTTTTTTTTTTTTTTTGGGTGAATTACACTAAGTCCCTATAGTTTGGGACTTATGTCACTTTGGTCCCTGACTTTTCAATTGTAACACATTTAATCCTGAATTTTGAATCTTGTTCAAAATAAGGACAATATCATTAGATTTTTCAAGGGTAAAATCATCAATTTGATAAAATATAAACTAATTTGACAAAAATAAATGTCAAACAAATATTTTTGAATTTTTAAAAATTATTTCTACACACTAAAAATAAAATTATATAAAATTGATAAATCTTTTAGATATTTATTTATTTTTTTACCAAATTAATTTTTATTATGTGTTTGGATGATGATCATGTAAAATTAATTTTTAAAAATTAATCATGTAATTTTTATTAATTTTTATCAATTTTACATAATTTTATCATTGGTGGATAAAAATAATTTTTAAAAAATTTAAAATATTTTTTTGACATTTATTTTTGTCGAATTAGTTTATATTTTATTAAATTGATGATTTTGACACATTTGACCCTGAATTTTGAGGCATTTGACCCTGATTTTGACACATTTGACCCTGATTTTGACACATTTGACATTTATAACACATTAAATTGATGATTTTGACACATTTGACCCTGAATCGTTACACAAATAGTCCCTATAGTTTGAGGCTTGTGTCACTTTGGTTCCTGACTTTTCAATTTTGACACATTTGACCCTGAATTTTGAATCTTGTTCCAAATAAGGACAATTGAATATATAATTAGATTTTTCAAGGGTAAAATTGTCAATTTGATCAAATATAAACTAATTTGACAAAAATAAATGTCAAACAAATATTTTTGAATTTTAAAAAATTATTTCTACCTACTAAAAATAAAATTATGTAAAATTGATAAATCTTTTAGACATTTATTTATTTTTTTACCAAATTAATTTTTATTATGTATTTGGATGATGATCATGTAAAATTAATTTTAAAAAATTAATCATGTAATTTTTATTAATTTTACATATTTTATCATTGGTGGATAAAAATAATTTAAAAAAAAGTAATAATATTTTTTTGACATTTATTTTTGTCAAATTAGTTTATATTTTATCAAATTGATGATTTTACCCTTGAAAAATCTAATGACATTTTCAATTGTCCTTATTTGGAACAAAATTCAAAATTCAGGGTCAAATGCGTCACAATTCACTACTACAAAAATAGTTAAAGATCACACTTTGACAAAAAAAAAGATCTCACTTTTATTGGAAGTGTAATAAAAAAAATTAGATTGATATTTTAATCACACTTAATTTGATTGAGTGTGATAATATTTATTTTTTATGTCACTTTTCAATTAAGTGTGATTATATATATATTTTTTTAATCACACCTTCTAATTAAAGTGTGATTATATATACACTACTACTTTTTAATCACACTTTTTAAACAAGTGTGATTATATATATATTTTTTAATCACACATTCTAATTAAAGTGTGATTATTTATATATTTTTTAATCACACCTTCTAATTAAAGTGTGATTATATATACACTACTACTTTTTAATCACACTTTTTAAACAAGTGTGATTATATATATATTTTTTAATCACACATTCTAATTAAAGTGTGATTATTTATATATTTTTTAATCACACCTTCTAATTAAAGTGTGATTATATATACACTACTACTTTTTAATCACACTTTTTAAACAAGTGTGATTATATATATATTTTTTGATCACACATTCTAATTAAAGTGTGATTATTTATATATTTTTTAATCACACCTTCTAATTAAAGTGTGATTATATATACACTACTACTTTTTAATCACACTTTTTAAACAAGTGTGATTATATATATATTTTTAATCACACATTCTAATTAAAGTGTGATTATTTATATATTTTTTAATCACACCTTCTAATTAAAGTGTGATTATATATACACTACTACTTTTTAATCACACTTTTAAATAGGTGTGATTATATATATATTTTTTAACCACACATTCTAATTAAAGTGTGATTATTTATATATTTTTTAATCACACCTTCTAATTAAAGTGTGATTATATATACACTACTACTTTTTAATCACACTTTTAAATAGGTGTGATTATATATATATTTTTTAACCACACATTCTAATTAAAGTGTGATTATTTATATATTTTTTAATCACACCTTCTAATTAAAGTGTGATTATATATACACTACTACTTTTTAATCACACTTTTTAAATAAGTGTGATTATATATATATTTTTTTAATCACACATTTTAATTAAAGTATGATTATATATACATTACTACTTTTTAATCACACTTTTTAAATAAGTGTAATTATATATATATATATATATATATATATATATATATATATATATATACTCCCTAAATAGGTGTGATTGTATAAAATATTTCAATTTGATTTTTATATAAAATGTACAATTCCCAAATCCGCGCCTCTATTCTACCCATGAATGATAGAGACGACTCACTACTAGAAAATGAGACGTTAGACACGGAACTTTTTCACCTATTTTTTCATCTTCTTATCTCTCTGTCTCTGTCTCTCTTCTCTTTCTCTCTCACTCATCACTCTTCTCTGTCTGTCTGTCTTTCTCTTTCTCTCTGTGTCTCTGTCTCTCTTATTTTTCTCTCTCTCTCTCTCACTAATCACTCTTCTCTATCTGTCTGTCTGTCTCTCTCTCTTTCTCTCTTTCTCTCTCGTTCATCTCTCTTCTCTATCTCTCTTCTCTCTCTGTCTCTCTTCTTTTTATCTCTCTCGCTCATCTTTATCTGTCTCTCTCTCGTTTATCTATTTTCGCTCTTTTTTTTTCTCTCTCTTTGTCTATATCTTTTTACCTATTTTTTCATCTTTCTCTCTCTCTTCTCTTTCTCTTTCTCATTCATTACTCTTTTCTTTCTGTCTATCTATCTCTTTCTTTCTCTCTATGTCTCTCACTCATCTATCTCTTCTCTCATCTCTTTTCTCTCCCTATCTCTTCGCTCATCTCTCTTCTCTCTATCTCTCTCATCTTTCATCTCTCTTCTCTATCTCTCTCTTTGTCTCTCTCGTTCATCTCTCTTCTCTCTATGTCTCTCTCGCTCATTTCTCTTCTCTCTATCTCTCTCTCTTTGTCTCTTTCGTTCATCTCTTTTCTCTCTCTGTC
This sequence comes from Camellia sinensis, assembly GCF_055761805.1. Classification (NCBI taxonomy): domain Eukaryota; kingdom Viridiplantae; phylum Streptophyta; class Magnoliopsida; order Ericales; family Theaceae; genus Camellia; species Camellia sinensis. The sequence continues at coordinate 152,382,419 of NC_138963.1, forward strand.
TCTTTTTCTGTCTCCCACTTTCTATCTCTTTATCTTTTTGTCCCCCTCTCTCTCCCCCTCTATGTTCGCGTTGCTCACTCTCTCTCTCCCCCTCTATTTCTCTTTTCACCAATTTTTTCATCTTCTTGTCTCTTTATCTCTGTTTCTGTCTCTCTTCTTTTTCTCTCTCTCACTCATCACTCTTCTCTGTCTGTCTATCTTTTTCTTTTTCTTTGTGTCTTTGTCTCTGTCTCTCTTCTCTTTCTCTTTCTCTCTCTCACTCATCACGCTTCTCTGTTTGTCTGTCTGTCTCTGTCTCTCTCTCTTTCTCTCTGTGTCTCTCGCCCATCTCTCTTCTCTCTCATCTCTATTCTCTCTCTGTCTCTCTTCTCTTTATCTCTCTCGCTCATCTCTCTCTGTCTCTCTATCGTTTATCTCTTTTCGCTATTTTTCTGTCTCTTTCTCTGTTTATCTCTTTTCACCCGTTTTTTCATCTTCCTCTCTCTCTTCTCTTTCTCTCTCTCATTCATCACTCTTCTCTCTCTGTCTGTCTGTCTCTCTTTCTCTCTCTGTGTCTCTCACTCATCTATCTCTTCTCTCATCTCTTTTCTCTCTCTGTCTCTTTCGCTCATCTCTCTTCTCTCTATTTCTCTCGTCCATCTCTCTTCTTTCTATCTCTCTTATCTCTCTTCTCTCTATGTCTCTCTCGCTCATCTCTATTCTCTATGTCTCTCTCATTCATCTCTTGTCTCTCTTTGTCTCTTTTTCTGTCTCTTACTCTTTATCTCTTTCTCTCTTTGTCTCTCTCTCTCTCTCTCTTCTCTCTCTCACTCGTCACTCTTCTCTGTCTGTCAGTCTTTGTCTCTGTCTCTCTTTCTCTCATTGTCTCTCGCTCATCTTTCATCTGTCTTCTCTCGCTCATTTCTCTTCTCTCTATCTCTCTCCCTGTCTCTCTCACTCATCTTTCTTCTCTCTCTGTCTCTCTATTTTTCTATGTCTTTCTCTCGATCATCACTTTTCGCTCTCTTTCTCTCTCTCTTTGTCTATCTCTCGTTCATCTATTGTTTCACTCTCTTTTTCTGTCTGTCTGTCTCTCTCTATGTATTTCTCTCTCTGTCTCTCTATATCTCATTCTTTCTCTGTCTCTTTTTCACTCATCACTCTTCTCTCTCTCTTTCTCTCTATGTGTCTACCTATCTATCTATCTCTCTCCTCCATTGTGTTCACCTTGCTCACTCTCTCCCTCTCATCTTCTCTATTTACCAAGCTCTCCACTACAAGAAAATGCACTTTTAGCGACCGCTTTGTCTCTCTCTCGCTCATCACTCTGTCTTTGTCTGTCTGTCTATCTGTCTGTCTCTCTTCTCTATCTGTTTCTCACCACCCATCTCCTCTACCATCGTCACCACTACTGCAAATGCCATTCCACTACTACCATTGTTGCCACTCCACTTCTACGACTATCATTACTACCACCATCGCTACTACTCCACTACCACCACTACTATTACCATTACCTCTCCACCACCACCGCTACTCTATCTCCTTTACCACTACCACAACTTCACCACTATCACCTCTTATCTACCACCTTCACCACTACTGCCACTCCCTATCCTCTACTACAAAAAATTAGTTCTTGATTTTTAGTAATCAAAAAATAAAAATAAAAAAATAAACCGCAAAAAAATATTTTTCATTGACCACAAAAAATTAACTTTATTTTAATGGAAAATATTTTTCATTAAAATATTATTCCTACTTCTACCAAATAAAATAAAAAAAAATAATTTTTTATTCATTAAAATAAAATGAAACAAATAAATTTTCAACCTTAATAATTAAAAGAAAATGAAAAATAAATAAAAAAATTCATTAACTATAAAAAATTATTTTAATAAAAAATAAATTTTATTGTTTTCGCGAAAAAAAAAAAACGATTTATTATTTAAATATTTATTAGTAATGAAAATTTAAATTTTTTTTTTTCTCATTCCCCCCGCCCCCCCAATCGGTTTCTTGTTTTCCATTCCCGCTCCCCCCTCCTCCTCCCCCCAAAAACCCAAAATCCCCAATCTGTTCAACCAAAATCCCCAATCGGGTTCTCCCCCCGGCCCCCCAAAACCCAAAATCCCCAACCTCTTCAACCAAAATCCCCCCTAAAAACCCAAAATCCCCAATCTCAAAAACCAAAAATCCCTAATCTCTTCTTAGGGTTCTCTCTCTCTCTCCGGCGAGCAGTTTCTCATTTCTTCTCTCTCCTTCTAGACCCTTCGAAGCCTCCTCGCCTCCCCGTCTGGTATACAAATCCTTTAATATTAACATGCATTTGAGCGAAGAGACTCCCTTGGTGAGGTTTGAAGAGTTTGAAAACCATCCGGCTGATCGAGAGAATCATTGTCCAGGACGGTGAACCTTCGAAGACCATCAAGGTCCCTGATGGGTTCGATTACGAGCTCTATAATCGTAACGATATTAACAGGATTTTGGGTCCTAAGGCTTCTTGCATTTCCTTCAAGGACTCTGCTTGTCGCTGCTTTGGGTATATGGTTTCTAAGAAGAAGTATATCTTCACCATTGACGATGATTGCTTTGTGAGTCTTCCTTCTATTTGGGTTTTTGTTTTTTAATCTGGGTTTTTGTTTTTTAATGTTAAAGTTTAGATCTTGATGCAGCTATGTGTTTTGGGTGTCAATTTGGTAGATCTGTCTGATAATGGCTTGTTATGATCTGCGTTTTTGAGAAAAATTAACTGTTTGATTGTTAGGTTGTTCTTTGGTGTCACACTGTTGGTTTCTTCTAGCCATATAGCTTGTTTTGCTTTGCTTTGTATTTTTATTATTTTTGTTATCAGTTTTTCTTTTTGGCAGAGTATTTGATGGGGTCTAGTAACTTTTTTAAAAACTAGCTTGTCGGTGCAAATGTGATGCATTTGTAATTTAACATAAATTATATCTAATTTTACCACTCAATTTTTTGTGTGATTTGTTAAATGAAGAAAATGGATTGAAATTGATAACTGTTTAACAATATGTGTGTATTTTTGGAAGAATAAGTGCAAATGTGATGTGTTTGCAATTTTACGTATACATTTTTTGGTGATTTGTTAAATGAGGAAAATGGATTGAAATTGATAACTGTTTAACAATATGTGTACTTTTGGAAGAAAAAAGAATAGCTTAACAAACCTTCAAAATCTTATGAGTTGTGTGCTTTATATAATACTGTAGATAGTATAGATTCACTTGGTCAACTTCAAACAACTTGATTAGGTCTCTATGACTGCTTGGTTTTGTTAATGAGTGATTTTGCTGATATAGAATTAATTTTTTTGAATCACAATAATTATCTGTAATGCCAAACATTGGGATGTGATTGGTTGCTTTGCTATTTTAATATCCAGATTGAAGTTTGTGGTTGTTTGCTTTGAATCTCATAAACTAGAGTTTATTGATGTAATTTGAATAATGCTAAATTGCTAATAGTGAGATCTTACAGTTTGATTGTTATTTTAACAACTTTTCCTTCTCTGTACTTTATTTTATTGTACCATCAATTTTGCATGTTATATTCAAATAATTCTCTTTGAAAGACACTTTATAAATACTTTCTAGGTAACATATCTGGGGAATCATGCTTTTGTAGTTCATGATTAACTGGTTACAATGTGATCTACAGGTGTAGAATGGTTAAAGATTTTACATCTTTTTGAATCATTGTATATTAGTAACAAGGTCTTCACTTTTTCTCTTTTTTAATCTTTGGTTGGTGGGTCCAGATTGTTAAAGTAACCATAATCCTGACTTTAGACAGCAATAAAATACTTTAGTTAAAGTAACCATAATCCAGGCTTTAGACAGCAATAATTTTGTTTGATAAAACTTTTTATTTATTTTTCTAGCTCAAAACAAGCTAAAAAAGTTAACTTTTATGAAGTTGGGTTTAGATGTTTTTCTTAAGCTAGATTTTTTTAAGTTGCAAATAAGTTTTTCCAAACAACCTCTGAAAAGGTGTTTACTCGGTTTATGCATACTTTCATGCCAACCATGCAGATTTTGTTAACCAACACCCCCACCCCCCTTTTCTTCAGGAAGCGCGATGGCAATGTGTGATAAAATACTATTATTCATTTTGACCTTTTGTAGGATGGACTCATCTAAATGCAGTACAAACTGACGATAACCTCCTTTCTTCTTCGGGTTCAAATATTTCATAATTTGTTCTTAGGGTTGATATATTTCATGAAGTAAAACTACGCTGTATTTTTTTGTCATCTTAATTACCAAATTTTGTCTACAGATAATAAATTTCATCTTTTGTGGACACTTCTTATTTTTAGAGAATGCTATCCTTGACTTTTGAGTATAGTAGTGCTATAGTAGTAAACTCTAATGGCCTCTTTGTACTTATCTATTAAATTTGTGCTCACTAACCTACAATTCCTTCATTTCATAATCTGTTTTAAATACTTTCTGTAGTCATATTAATTTTATTCCGGTTTTTCTATTTACTTCTTTTGTTGTCTTTATGTCCATCAGACTTCATCAATTTGGACTTTGATGGGGAATTTAACAAATGTTACTGGGTACTGAAGTTGTTACAATGGATCTTGTAGTCTATGGTGAATGGTATAACATTTGTGATACATAAAACTTTTTATCTTACAGGTTGTTGAGAGCCGCGTTCAACTTCTTATCAAACTTGAGGAGTTGGGGATATCTGAGAAATCTGAATTGGGTTCTCTTATTGAATCCCTAATAGTATCCAGCCAACTTTGTTTTGCAATTGTTTTTCATTTCATTCATTCTTTTTTATATAAATCTGAAATATAGTTGAGTTTGTGTCTTGCGTGATTGTTATGGTTAAAATGGGTAGTGTCCAGAATTTGGTTGTAAGCATGGGAGAAATTACAGTGGCTTATTGTATAGCAAAAATTCCAGTCTTGTATATCAACAGATTCTGTCGTCATAGTGGAATTGGGTGAAGATACTTCTTATAGGCATTCCCAAGTGACTTCGTTGTCATTGTGTCTAGTCCTTGCCTTGAAATTGATTTGAATATTATTGATTTTTCAAGATTGGGTCTATAACAATCTGAAAACGGGAAATTTCTGACTTGCAAAAACATGTTGATTGACTTACTGAGAAAGATTTTGCTTGTCACTTTTAAACTGATTTGTGACTGTAATATTCTTTTGAGTCTTTGCTTATCCTCTTTTTTTTTTTTTTTTTCTCAAAAAATAAATAATCTTCTTGGTGTTACTTTTAGTTTTGAAAAATGAAGTTTCTTATATTTCATGTTTTATGCATAGGTTGTTCAATTTTTCTCTTTGTATGTTGTCCCTCAAAAGAGAGGTAAAGAGTTGTTCTTTGGTTAAGCCTCAAGGAAATTGGGAAAATCAGGATCGACCAAGCAAATCGTCACTTAAGTGTGTCACCTCTTTTGCTTACAGTGACAAGCTAGGTACCCTTGGCTTTGCCAATTGATACTCTACCTAAGCATGCTTCTCCTATGCCTCAATCCCTTGTCTCTACTGGTACCTTAATCCGCTCACGCTAGCCTAGATCAAGAGTAGGGCCTATGGATCCTCTCGAGGTTGGGCGTAAGGGGGTGCCTGAATGCTTCCTTGTGACGTATATGCTGGACCTTCAAGGGAATGCGGCTCAGTTAGAGCGATCAAGTGGCACTCATGTTCTGACCCTCGTATTTATAGAAAATCTCCTCATTCGGCAACTTGAACACTTTTGTTCACCACCTTTAGTTCTCCACTACTCCTACTATCTCTACCCCCTATTACCACATCAACTCTCACCCTGTCCACCTCAGATCTCCCCTTATTTTTCTAATCTAACTGTCTCAAACCTGTGTCATCACAAAATGATTAAACTTTAGCAATTTGGCAATTTAATTTGTCTCCAAAAAATGATGTACTTTTTTATTTTTCGTAGGGCACGCCTGTGCACTTGTGCTGGGGGGAGGGGAGTTGGTCTCCTTGGACTCATCGTTTTCTCTCTAAATTTAGAATGCTGACTCATGGCTTCTTATATCTTCCCCTTATTATTATTATTCCTTTTTTGATAAACAATGAGATGAAGATGAATTAGTGGAAAAGAAGAAAAAAAGGCAAGTGATGTGGCACAAAGGGCGGATGTAAATGGGAAATAATTTGTTTTGTTCTTTCTATCAGTCCAAAGATCTTTTCTTATAGTCCTATTCTATTAGATAAAAGAAAGCTTCAGATTAGAACTAGTTTGTCATGTGCTGATCTCTTACTGATTGGAACAAAGATGCATGTGCTTGTGGTACACATTCTTTAGTGTGATAAATGACTAGATGGTGCTGTGATCTGTGGCAACAAAGCCTTGCACATTGAACTCCTTTATTGTATAATCACCCACATTAATTGTCAAAGAGGAGATTATCATTTTTCAGTGTGTAATATACCTACACACTGTTTGAGTGTTCTATATTTTTTGTCACAGTTCTTACCTTAACAGTTGACTAGATTTTCTGGGAAGACTTCACATGCTTGGACATTTCCCAGTGCATGTTAAATAAAACTATTTTGCATGTAGCTGCAAAATATCTTGAGTTAGACATATCAGGATGTCTACGACACTTTATTTCTCTTGGTATCAAGGTACATTTCATTTCTATCCTCCGTCTACTTCATTAGGTTATCTGTACTTCTGTAACAGATGCTATATTTCAGTTTCTTGAAGTTATTAGAAATATGTGTTGGTGAATATCTTGAGTCTTACTTTTAGGCAAGCATATGGTGTGGAAAGCATTTGAAGATGACACTATGTCGACTGAGGAGTCTCAAGAAGAACATTGCAATCTCTTTTTCCAGGTAAATGATATGTGATGTAAATTAATTACCTAATGAATTTTCTTAAGTGGGACTTTTCTTGAGTTATGAAGTCGTTTTACAGGATTGTGCAAAGAGAAGTATCAACATTGTTTTTCAGAATTCTTATTTGAAAATAAAATTATGCAGCTTGTAGAAACTTGCTAGCTGTAGGAAGAACCTAGTATTGGAATAAAAAAACCCTTAGTATGTTTCATTTCTGAGAACATGGACTTGCATTGTGCTGATTACATAAATGCTGATTTAACCAACATCTAGATTTTACTGCAATTGAATTGTAATCCAAATGCTGAAGGAAGGTTTAGAATTAGAAGGTTGAGTTTTTTTTTTTAATAAAAAAAATGCTAACATAGTTAATCGGTTTTGTAAAGGCTTTAAAATAATTTTTCCTGAATATTTGCCAAGGTCTTCTCAGAACTTTGAGACTTGTAGGTTTGGACCCTACAATGATGTGTCATTTTTATTTTTTCTTTACTTTTGAGTTTCCTTGCATTATTGATAAGTATTGATTTGACCATAGTCAAACTGGATGTTGAATTTCTTAAGGCTGTTATGTCACACCTGTTCACAGAGGATGGCAAGTCGCGACTTGTTTTGGTGGATTGGGACATTTTCTGAAAATGCTTCTGCATATATCATAACCTTTAATTAAAAGTCTTGTATCAAATTAAACCCTGTACTGTTAAAAATCATCAAAATATTTTTATTAGAGGAATCAAAACTGTATCCTGTGAGGGGCAAAAAAAAACAAACTTTCTTTCATCAGAATCTGTTTTAGATTAACATTTATTTAAGATACTTATTGTGCCTTTCGAGTCTTCTCTTCTGTTAATTATCTCTTTGGTACTCTTTCCAGTTGCCACAAGTCTTGTGTTTGAAATATTTGTTATGGTGCAACTTTTCTTCTTGCAGTAGTCTCTGCATTTTTGCTTTGATTTCTGAAACTCTACAAGACGTGGCATTAAATTCTCTGCACCAAAGCATGCCAACTGTCTTAAAGCAATATTTCCCTGACAGCTGTGAATTTTTCTTTTGCAGTTACTTGTGGATCTGTTGAGGTACACTGCTGCTAGTTTTTCAGCTTTAGCAAGATATCCTGTTTTAGACGACAAGGAGTTGATGGTTACAGTTGGTCAGCTGGAGTAGAAGACAACTCTTGGGAACATATTGGTGCAGATCACTAGGTAGTAGGTAAATGACCATTCCTTGTCTTTAAATAATAATTATGTTTAAGCTAGAAGTACATCTTAGTTGTTTGTAGGGTGATGGGATATATCATATAGATCCCATTATCTCCCTTGCTTGCTGCTAAATATCTTGAGTTTGATTATGAACTGATTGAAGCATCACTTATTTAATAGTTTTGTGTGCTGGTTTTGCTAAGGGCTCTAGAAATCATTTAAGTTCTAATCATCAGATTGATTTTCTTAGCCAATATGTGGATGGAATTCAAATGGGAGGTTCCCCATGTTTTACTAATGTTAGTTGATAAATACCTCACTGTTCCTACTTCACTGTTAATCTGTAGAAGCTTGTAAAAGCTCACAAGTATTCGATGCTTTTTATCATGTAGATTCATCTTTACTTCTAATATTGATATTGCAAGTCTTTTTTCTTTCTTTTGTGGGTGCTTTGTGCTTTTTCTGTGGAGTGTAATGATTCAGGAGTCCACTTTGTCCAAATTCAGGTCTGAAGTTCAAAGGTCACAGGTACTACTTTATTGATCTTATTAGCTTGTGAATTTCTCTCTATGATTTTCATGATTTGCCCAAGCATTATTATTACTAAAGCAATACTATGAATTGCTAACAAACACATTCAATGTCATATCACTACAAATGGGCAAATTTTGTATGGAGGGATTGAGTATAATGATATTTGATTTAACATTCATGCAATAATTCTTGTGAATGTGTGTCACTCTAACATGTCATGCTTGCTTGACATTGATCATCACATATACAGTCAGTTGATGCATAACCACATCAGAGTTGATTGATTCCCATATAGGTTGATAGTTTGGTTTTGGAGTTGCTAAAAGGCAATTTGTGTTTGTAGCGGTCTCTGAATTAATTTGTATTTTCATTTTTCAGGTCAGAAATTAATTAGAAAGATGCAAAATATAGTCAAAGAATTCAAGAAGTTTGTGCTTCAAATTTTTTCATTTTTTAATATATGTAAGCACAGTTAATTTTTTAAATAATATATATTCACAAAAAGATCGTACACAAGCTGTATTGAAATTTATCATTTTTAAATATTGTGCTCATTAGTGACCTTCTAATTACAATGTCATTGACACTGAGCTGCTGTGGCATCTAATTGTTAACAGGAAAGTTACTTCCAAAAGAATTAAGATCAAGCAGAAATAATTAATGTTTCTATTTTGGTTTGTTGAATTAACTTTTTAGTTTATTCATATGCATTAGCGGTTTCTGGATTAATTTGTGTTTTTTATTTTTCAGGTCAGAATTTTTTTGGAGAGATGCAAAATATGGTCCAAGAATTAAAGAACTTAGTTTTTTTAAGTTTTTTCATTTTTTAATATATGTAAGCACAGTTAATTTTTTATTATTTAATTCTTTTGTATATACTTTTGAATATTTAATTTTCATTTATGAAATATATGACGTTATTCTATTCAATATGTGGTTATGATTCAAAATATAGTATATAGTGTGTATTACATTATTCAAATGTGCATACAAAAATAATATTGATTATTTTTCAAATATGTAGCACCTTTTTTTTATCACAGATTTTATTAGTTATTAATCACACTTAAAAGATGTGATCTAAATGTTATTAATCATACTTAAAAGATGTGATGTAAATATTTTTAATCACACTTAAAAGGTGTGATCTAAATGTTATTAATCACACTTAAAAAGTGTGATTAAAAATGATCATTTTTAATCACACTTCCAAAGATCACACTTAAAAGGTGTGATCAAAATATTTTTAATCACACTTAAAAGGTGTGAACTAAAGTTTTTAATCACACTTAAAAGGTGTGATCTAAATATTTTTAACCACACTTAAAAAGTGTGATCTAAATATTTTTAATCACACTTAAAAGGTGTGATCTAAATGTTTTTAACCACACTTAAAAGGTGTGATCTAAATATTATTAATCACACTTAAAAGGTGTGATGAAAGTATTTTTTAATGACACTTAAAAGTGTGATTAAAAATGACCATTTTTAATCACACTCCTAAAGACCACACTTTAATAAAACTTAAAAGGTGTGATTAAAAAACATACATCACACCAAAAAAGTGTGATCTTTATCTATATTTGTAGTAGTGATTGAAAAGTCAGGGACCAAAGTGACACAAGTCCCAAACTATAGGGACTATTAGTGTAATTAACCCATTAAACAATTGTATCTTTAATTGTCCTTATTTGGAACAATATTCAAAATTCGGGATCAAATGTGTCAGAATTGAAAAGTTATGGAACAAAGTGACACGAGTTTCAAACTATAGGAACTGTTAGTATAATTACCTTTTTTTTTTTTTTTTTTTTTTTTTTTAAGTGTTCAATAACATAAGATGAGAGACCCTATAGATGGTCAGTTGATCTTGGTCTATATTCTGCAATAGCAATGCAATGTGAAACAACAATGTTACAAACCCCTAAAAAATACAACCCCTACTACCCCTACTACCCCTACTCACCTGTGATTGGTCTAGATTGGAAAAAAAAAAACAAAAAAAATAAAAAGCCAAAAATAAATGATTGGTCCACATCATTTTAGAGGGTCATGGGAGTCCCTAACTTTGAGGGTCCCAAGCATTTTTGCAATGTGAAATGTTATTGAAATCTATTGAACTCCAAATAAAGGTACCTGAATTGAGCTGTAAGAATTTAAACATCCCAACAATCATTCTTGTTAGAGACCCAACCCAATACATTTCGAAGTATTGGGGGTGTTTGATGGGGCTTTTTTGAGCCAATTTATGGCTTTTGACTTTTAAAAAATTATTTTGGACTGTTTGGTTAAATTTATTTCAAACAGTTTCTGATTCTAACAATTTATTTTAAGTCAAAAAAGCTGATTCTGAGAAGCTGTTCACTCCTTGCTTCTGATTATCAACTTCTGCTGTGGACATGTTAATTCACAGTTATACTCTTAGATTTTTTTATTTTTTATTTTTTTAAATAGAAAAAGACACAAATGGGCTATAAAATATTATTATTATTTTTTATGAGAAATGTAGACAAATAGTGAATAATAAAAAATAAAAGTTAATTGAAAAAGTTACTTTACAGCTTATTTAACAAACACTACTCAGAAACTTAAATCCATAATCTAACAGCTATACCAAACAAATTAACAGCTTCTGATGAAAATCATAATCTATAATTTATTAAGTTATAATTTATAATCTGTTTTAACAGCTACACCAAACAGGATCATTGTCTATTATGATTTGACCCAACCGTTAATTTCAACTCAAAAGGCATCTCTATAATCAGTTACGGAGGCAAGTAAGGACGGGGGCACCTGCCTCCCTTAACTTTTAAAAAATTACACTTTTGCCTGGAGTAAAATAAAAAAAAAAATAAAAATAAAAAAAAAAAAAAATTTCAATTTAATCCATTTAAATATGATATTAAATTTTTAAATAACTAACAAGAAACTTAACTGCACAAATGAGGTGGTGGTGGGACTCATTTGGTTCATTGAGGAAGGTGAAACTGAAAATTGTGTCTGGCAACCTCAACACCAACTTTATTACAAGAATACAAATTTTAGTTAGATGTGTAGAAAATTGCAAGTACTTCACCGGAAAACAACTTACATAATCACAAGAAGTTTCCTTAAATAAAATAAAAATGATTTTAAAAAAATCTGAAAATATATAAATGGAAATTATGAATAACAAAGCATCCGGAAGAAGCATCAACTTGGAGGAGTCGGGGTTGCCTTGAAATTTGTTTCAAAAGGAAAACACGTTCCGGTGGGATGGGAAATTCCAAAGAAACTTTACATGATAGTATTTGGAAATGTTTTCGAATCTTTCCGTAAGCTTTCATGGAAAATTTTAAAGTTAATTACACTTTTCACCCCAGTAATTTGATCTAGGAAAATGAGTGAGAGCACTAATTAGTGCTATCACTAATGATGTGGCAGTGGGCTCCACCATGAATGATTTGATGTTTTGACTTTGGTGTTGTATTTTTTTTCTTTTTTTATTGAGTGTCATATCATTAGTGGTCTTTTTAGAGCTCCAAAATTAGTGATCTCTATCATTGTTATTTGATCTAAATTTTACTTTTATTCACATAATTTTATTTTGAACAATTTAGTTACTACACTTTAAGTCTAGATTCAATTTAGTCTTTCGTCTAAATTTTTTGTCTACGTCTACATCTTCAAAAAATTGATAAACATTCGAAAATTGTTGATTTTAACTTCCAATTTAGACGGAAGAATCAAATTGAAACCTTAGAAAATTGACAAGTGTCCCAAAATTTTTAATTTTATGGCAAATTACACAGATAGTCCCTGTATTTTGCTTTTTGTATCATTTAGCTCCCTATAATTTCAATTGGCTGGCTTTTGACATTAAATTTATTATTTTGTCTCAATTTAGTTCAATTTCTTACAATTGCTAACATTTTTTAATGAAAAATATGTAGATAAGTGACATATGTCATGCTTTTTAAGACAATCATAAACTTATTCAAATTAGTAAATTAATTTCAACCAATTTAGTAATAATTTTTCATCAAAAATACTAATTGCGGTATTAGTTGAATCAGATTGATGCAAAATCGAAAATTAAGAATTAAAATTGAGCTAAATGAAAATGTAGGGATCAAAACGACACAAAAGGCTAAATTATTTAAATTAAAACTAAAAGAATGACCAAATTAAAACTAAACTTAAAATATAATAACCAAATTATTCAAATTAAAACTAAAAGGACTAAAATGAAATTTAAATTGATGTAAAGTGTAATTAATCCAACACTTTTTAAATTCTTCAGAAACATTCTGAAAATTGATTAAAAAAAGAAACATATACTACATTTTTTCCAATTTTTTTTTCATACCTTTGAAGCTTTATTTTTTAAATTTTTTTATTACCTAATCTTAGTAGTTTTATGGATAAATTACATTTGCCGCACTCATGTACCATTAAATTTTCACATAATGTCAATCAAATTTTGATAAATATTATCCCTTAGAAATTATACCAAAACCAATGAATAAGATAATCTATTCACTATCCTCAAAAAGTGATTGAAAGTTTAAAATCTAATTTGAACTGATTCATTTTCTTTTCATTCCAATCATTTTACCTTAAAATATTAGGCTGTGTTGGAATTTACCAAAATTTCAAAATTGTCTGAAAATTTTATTAGACAACAATCACATCTTTTCATTCCAATCATTTTACCTTAAAATATTAGGCTGTGTTGGAATTTACCGAAATTTCAAAATTGTCTGAAAATTTTATTAGACAACAATCACATCAGTTTTGGACATTTTCATTTATTAATAATGGGTAAGGTCCACACATTGATGTATCTGTTTCTAGTTTCTAATAAATTTTCAAGAAGATTTTTCAAGCATAGTAAACAGACAATTGACAAATGATCGAAAATTTCAAAATTGTAGTATATATTTAAAGGAAAATATTTAAGATTCACAAAATATTTCTCATAATTGATCCATAATGGCGTGGCCTGATACATGTCGACTTCTAATTTGTTATATATTCAATTGTGTAGGACCTGCTTTTCTTGTCACATCATTGTAGATAATTTTAAAGATCTAAATTATGAGTCTCTAACATTTCTCATACTTAAAATTTTTATTTTGAGTCACATCATGAATGAATTTTGACTTTGATGGCAGATTTTGGATAGTTTATTTATGGGTAAATTATATTGATAATCCCTACATTTTGTTACTTGTGTTATGCTAGTTCATATAGTTTTGGTTGACTCAAGTTAGTATTTGAGCATATGACCTACAAAACGCAGCGAGACTCTTCTTTGTAGAGTAAAAAAGGTACAATTCTTGGTCTTTCTTGCTTGTATCGTGCTTTATTTCATGCATTATACGCCTTACATTTTTGGGAAAAACATTACTCTCTGTAATACTAACTAAAATTGAGGCAGATGTAATATCTCAACAATCATACTCGAGATGGATCGAATTTTAAGGCTAGGTGGGCATGTTTATATTCGTGACACTGACATTGTTATCGAAGAACTTAAAGACCTTGCAGCTGCCATGGGATGAGAGACCTTATTATTTGACACCATTAAAGGACCCCATGCTACCTATAAGCTTTCGTTCGGTACGAAGCCTTTGAATAATCTCTATATCTTTCTTGTTTCATTATTTTGTTGAAAGCTTGGAAGTCCTTAAATCAGATTAGAAAATAGAGATGGTGCTGAGACGGACTAATTGTAATCTCTGTCTGTTCATTAATCAATCAAGTCATGGATAGCATCCCAACAGAAGGATCTAATATTTTACATAATGGAATTTTTTAATTTTTTTATTATTATTTTTGTGTATCTATGCAGCAGCAATGAAATATCAGACAATTTGCTTAATATTTCTCCAATGGCTACTTTATGTTTTACTTTTTGAGTTCAAACTGTGTCTTCTATATTGTTTACTTGATCATAAATATATATACAAGGAATATTATAAAACTAATTCTTAGAAACATGTTAATGAATTCCAAGAATGTTTCTCAAGAATTTTCAAAAAGTTTTCTTAAGAGTTTCCAGAAAGATTCATAAATGCTTCCATTTACTATCTTGTAAAGTTTCTTGAAATTCCCATCTTCCATCCCACTTTAACAATTCTCACAGCCAGAAAAATGAGAAAAACTTCAATGAATATTGTTAGAAGTTCTCCTGTATACAAAGTGTTGGGGAATTTTCAAAATGGGTTTTTAAATGTATAGTTTAATTTTTTTGGGTGCTTTCAAAATCTTTCTTGTTTTTCTTTGGAAAGCTTTAAATAAGCTTGTGGACTTTGTCCCACGTCGGAAAGAGAGAAAAACATGGAGCACTTAATAAGGAGCTACATGGAATATTCCTTTGAATATGGAATTCTGAGGTGAAAGCTAGTGTGCATGCACCCACACCACAAGGATGGTGCTTCGCACCATCCGCACACGCGCACGCGTGTGGCATGGGCTGTGTGGCGTTTGATGGCGCACTTTGCACTTAGCAAGGGCGCTTTCCTATTTGCATCGGACTGGTTGGAGCAATGATGTGGATCTAACGTGGCATGGGTGACTTGGAATACTGCCAGCTCCACGTGGCACTAACATGTCGTCTGTTGGCAGTGAGTCAACCAACCGATCGAACGGTTGTGTGTCCGATCTAGAGCGGATTGATCATAGTTGTTGCTTGGTGATGCGCACGATCGTACGAATGAGATGGCACCTGATCGTGGTCAAGTATGATTAGTCAAGGCATCTATTTGGTGTGAGAATGATCTGCACCATAGATCATCGATCCAACGGCCAGATCTGAACGGATGTGATCAAGGGACATGACCATTCAATCAGTTGCATCAAGGCCTATAAATAGGCTGCGAAATCAGCCATTTCATTCCATCCAAAAATTCAAAAGCATTCCTGCAATTCTCTCTCTCTCCCTCTCTCTCCCTCTTGATTTTGAGTTTTCAATTATGAGTTTCTTAAGCAAATTTATACTTTTCTTACTGGTAATCAAGTTCTGCAGATTTGATTATCAATGTATTGGCTTTCTTGATTATATCAAGAGTATTATGATCTATTGTCATCAGTGCAAATACCGGTAAACTTGATCTTTAGATTAGGCTTCATTGTATCTTGGAGGCAAATTTGCTATAACCCCTTGCACACCTTTTGGTGGGTGCAAATATTGTCTCTAGGAAAGCGACTTAGTAATACGACTTGAAGCATCATATTTCTGTTCTACATAGACAAGATCATCGCCGAGTTTTGAAGTCCCAAAGACCACCAATTAAAGAATTGAAGACCATTTGTTTCAACAATCTAAAGACAATATTTAGATATGGCGATGTCTATTCAGAAAAATAACTCAAGATTTCATGAAGTTTGACCGATTTGATGGCAGCAATTTCTGTCGCTAGCAAAAGAAGATGCATTTTTTGTTCACCACTCTCAAAGTGGTCTATGTGCTGACTACCCCATATCCAGTGGAGCAAGAAGACGAGACTACAAACCCGTATCAGAACCAAATGGGAGAATGACGACTACATTTGCTGAGGACACATTCTGAATGCGCTGTCAGACTCTCTATTTGATGTGTATCAACATCTGGAAATGGCAAAGCAACTCTGGGACATACTACAATCAAAGCTCCTCACCGAGGATGCCACCAGTAAGAAATTTCTTGTAAGTAATTTTATACGTTTTACTATGATTGATACAAAGCCCATTACAATTCCATGAGATCCAACATATTCTGAGTCAGTTTCGACAAAAAAATATGAACATGAATGAATCTATGGTAGTTTCATCTATAATAGAGAAACTGTCATCTTCTTGGAATGATTTTAAGAAAACTCTGAAACACAAAAAGGAAGATCTAACTTTAAAGGAATTGGCTCAACACCTCTAAGTTGAAGACGAGTCAAGACTTCTTGAAAGTAAAGAAAACCAATTGGCTCAGACTTCCAAGGTTCACATGGTGGATGATGACAAGAGGTTCAACAAAAAGAAGCGTAAGCGCAACTCCCAACCCGAGAAAGATGCTAAGAAGCCGAAAGGCGCTTGCTGGCATTGTGGCAAGCTAGGGCACTTCAGAAATGAATGCCGATCATACAAGAAGAAGCCAGAAGCATCGAATGTCAAGAACAAGTTTGTTGCTGTTATATCCGAGGTGAACATGCTCGAAGATGTTGGTGATTGGTGGATTGACTTAGGAGCAACAAGGCACGTCTGCAACAAGAGCTGTTTCACTACTTATGAACAAGTGAGTGATGGAACAGTTCTCTACATGGGCAACTCTTCAACTGCTACTATCAAAGGCAAAGGGAGGTGGATCTAGAGTTCACATCTGGAAAAGTCTTAAGTCTTAATGATGTTTATCATATACCTGATGTTAGGAAAAACCTTGTATCTGGAAACTTGCTTAATAAGCATGGTTTCAAGTTAGTATTTGAGTCGGATAAATTTTTCCTATCTAAGGGTGAAATTTTTGTTGGGAAGGGCTACATGTATCAGGGAATGTTTAAACTTAACATTATCAATAATACATCTATTTCTACTTATATTGTTGATTCTCCTTCTTTACGGCATGCTCATTTAGGTCATGTTAATACTAGGAAAATGCATGATATGGTTAATTTAGATTTAATTCCTAAGTATGTCATTGATATGTTTGAAAAATACAAATTTTGTGTGCAATCTAAAATTACTCGTTTTCCATTTCTTAAAGTAGATAAAACCACATCTTTGCTTGAATTTGTGCCTAGTGATGTATGTGACATGCATAGTACCCCCACTAAAAGTGATAAGAAATATTTCGTAATATTCATTGATAATTTTTCTAAGTACTGTCAATCTATCTTTTGCATTCAAAAGATGAGGTGCTTTATAAATTTAAGATTTTAAGACAAAAGTAGAAAATCAGTGTAATGTCAAAATAAATAGACTTAGGTCTGATAGAGGCAGTGTGCATCCTACGCATCACAACAAAATAGAGTAGCTGAAAGGAAGAATAGGATATTAACAGAAATGATTAATGCTATGCTTTCTTACTCTGGTTTAAGTTCTGATTTTTGGGGTGAAGCCTTGCTCACTGCCTGTCACATTCCTCTCAAGGGAAGAAATGTTACTTCTTATGAACTTTGGAAAAACAAGAAACCTAATCTAGGTTACTTAAAAAAATGGGGCTGTAGAACAATAGTCAGATTGCCTGAACCTAAAAGGAAGAAATTAGGTGAAAAAGGAATTGAATGCATATTCCTTGGCTATGCTATACATAGCAAAGCATATAGGTTTCTGGTAGTAGAACCCAATGGTTCAGTAGAAACAAATACCATCATTGAATCACGTGATGCTATATTTTATGAAAATCGTTTCACAACCATTCCAAGGTTAGATTCTAATCAAGGAAATGAATAAACTCCTTTGATGTCTACAGAGGAAAGTGAACGACATGAACCCATTGAGCCTAATGAACCTAATGAGCTTGTTGAGTTAAGGAGGAGTAAGAGGGCTAGGACTGAGAAGTCATTTGGCCCTGATTTCATTGTTTACCTTGTAAAAGGAACTAAGAAAGCTTTTTGTAAGCACACAATGATTTCTTTGAATATAGATTCAGATCCATTAACCTTTGAGGAGACTATGAAGTCTCAAGCTATTGATTTCTGGAAAGAAGCAATAAACGATTAGATGGATTCTATCATGGGTAATAATACTTGGATACTTGCTGATTTGCCACCTAGGTCCAAACCAATTGGTTGTACATGGATTTTTAAAAGGAAAATGAAAGTTGATGGCACAATTGACAAGTTCAAAATAAGATTAGTTGCTAAGAGTTTTACTCAAAAGGAGGGTATCGATTATTTTGATACATGTGCTCCGGTGGCCAGAATTGCCACCATTCGAGTATTGATTGCCTTAGCCTCAATCTACAAACCTGAAATCCATCAAATGGATGTTACGACCGCTTTCCTAAATGGAGAGTTAGATGAGGAAATCTACATGCAACAACCACAAGGATTTGTTGTACAGGGTCAAGAATACAAAGTGTATATACTCGTAAAGTCACTATATGGACTAAAACAAGCTCCAAAACAGTGGCATGAGAAATTTGACAAAGTAATAATGTCAAATGGTTTTAGGATACAAGAATATGATAAGTGTGTATACAGTAACTTTACTGGCAATAGAGGTGCAATCATATGTCTATATATAGATGACATGCTTATTTTTGGTACTAACAATGAAGTCATTGAAAGTACTAAAAGCTTCTTGTTGTCTAGCTTCAGTATGAAAGACATGGGCTTAGCTGATGTAATCCTGGGTATTAAGTTCAAATGAGAGGACAATAATTTGATTCTTACCCAGTCGCACTATATTGAGAAAATTCTTAAGAAATTTAATCAATATAATTGTACACCCATGTCTACACCTTTTGATTCAAATTTGAAATTATATCCTAATACTGGAAGAGCTATTAATCAACTAGAACACTCAAGAGTAATAGGTAGCCAGATGTATGCCATGACTTGCACTAGACCTGATGTTGCATTTGCAGTGAAAAAACTTAGTAGATATACTAATAATCCCAGTAGTGTGCATTGGCATGCTGTTAACCGAGTACTTAGGTACTTGAGGAAAATGATAGACTATGGAATAGTCTATAGTGGCTATCCAGCAATGTTGGAAGGATTCACGGATGCCAGTTGGATAACTGACCGTGAAGATCACTTGTCCATGAGTGGTTGGATTTTTGTTCTTGGAAGATGAGCTGTCTCCTGGGGCTCTAAGAAGCAAACATGCATAACAGACCCAACCATGGCGTTTGAGTTTGTAGCATTGGCTTCTTGTAGCAATAAGGCAAAGTGGCTAAGAAATCTCTTGTTAAAAAGTAAAATATGGTTAAAACCTATGTCACCAATATCTTTGCATTATGATAGTGAACCAACTCTATCACGGGCCTATAGCCATGTCTACAATGAAAAGTCCAGGAATATAGGACTGAGACATAGCTGTGTCAGGCAGTTAATCACAGAAGGTGTGATTACCATTAGTTATGTAAAGTCAAGTGAAAACTTGGCTGACCCCTTAACAAAGGGACTTGCAAGGGATTTGGTGTAGAAAACAACAAAGGGGATGGGTCTTAAACTCACTTAACATAATTACTCCTGGTGGAAATTCAACTCAATGGTTGAAGAAACATAAAGTCTTGAGTTCAATGAGCCAAAGTACACCATATGTCGTGATTACAAGCACTTTGTTTTATTTTATTTTCATCCCAAGGTTGAAGTGCTTGGTACCTGTAATGTGAAAAGAAGAGGATGAGTTAGCAAACTCATAATAAGCTTACAACTGAGTTGTTAGGGTACTATAAATTACAGGGGTACTCTCAGTAAGCTTACCTATGTGAGTGTAAGAGGTGGTGTCGCTTCCTATGAGTCCAAGGGCTTGACTCTAAAGCACTCATGAAACAGGATATAGACAGAAGGCCAATCCATGTGTCGGTTTGTTTGAATACTTGAGGTAACATTTATTGTGCATAAGACATGTCTGGTTAGTCGTATAAGATCACTAGTTCAAAGACAAGTCTACTATGCCATCTTGACTAACTTTGAGATGTTTTCACTAAATGAATGATTCAAATTATAAGATATCTTCACCTATGCATAAGGCTGCCAAGTGAACCAAGAGTCATCATTTGGCATTTTGAAAATAGTGGAGGAATGTTGGGAAATTTTCAAAATGGGTTTTTAAAATGTATAGTTTAATTTGTTGGGTGTTTTCAAAACCTTCATTGTTTTTCTTTGGAAAGCTTGAAATAAGCTTGGGGACTTTGTTCCACATCGGAAAAAGAGGAAAACATGGAGCATTTAATAAAGAGCTGCATGAAATATTCCTTTGAATATGGAATTGTGAGGTGAAAGTTAGTGTGCATGCACCCACACCACAAGGATGGTGCTTCGCGCCATCCGCACACGTACACGGATACGCACGCTCGTGTGGCGTAGGCAGTGGGTTGTGTGGCGTTTGATGGCGCACTTTGCACTTAGCACGGGCGCAAGGCGCCATAAGGGTGCTTTCCTATTTGCATCGGACAGGTTGGCGTCCGTTGGTGGTGAGTCAACCAACCAATCAAACGATTGTGTGTCCGATTTGGAGCGGATTGATCATAGCCGTTGATTGGTGATGCGTGCGATTGTACAAATGAGATGGCACCCGATCGTGGTCCGGTATGATTAGTCAAGGCATCTATTCAGTATGAGAATGATCTGCACCATAGATCATCGATCTAACAGTCAGATCTGATCGGATGCGATCAAAGGACATGACTATTCGATCAGGTACATCAAGGCCTATAAATAGGCTGCAAAATCAGCCATTTTATTCCATTAAAAAATTCAGAAAAATTCTTACAATTCTCTCTCTCTCTCTTCCTCTTGATTTTGAGTTTTCAATTAAGAGTTTCTTAAGCAAATTTCTGCTTTTCTTATTGGTAATCAAGTTCTGCAGATTTGATTATTAGTATTTTGATTTTCTTGATTATATCAAGAGTATTCTGATCTACTGTCGCCAGTGCAAACGTCCGTAGACTTGATCTTTAGATCAGGCTTCATTGTATCGTGGAGGCAAATTTGTTGTAACCGCCTGCACACCTTTTGGTGGGTGCAAATATTATCTTTAAAAAAATGACTTAGTAACGCGACTTGAAGTATCATATTTCTATTCTACATAGACAAGATCATCGCCAAGTTTTAAAGTGCCGAAGACCACCAATAGAAGAATTCAAGACCATTTGTTCCAACACAAAGTGTTTGTTTTGGTGAATTCACAACAGTACCTTTGTTTAGTGGTTTGTGTTTTTTTTTTTTTTTTTGAAGTGTTCAATAACATGAGATGAGAGACCCTATAGATGGTTAGTTAATCTTGGTCTAAATTCTACAGCAACAATGCAATGTGAAATGTTGTTGAAATCTATTGAACTCCAAATAAAAGTACCTAAATTGAGCTGAAAAATTCAAAAAGATAAGAATGTGTAAGAATTTAAACGTTCCAACAATCATTCTTGTTAGAGATGTAGCCCAATACATTTAGAAGTATTGTCTACTATGATTTAACCCAACAGTTAACTTCAACCCAAAAGGCACCTCCATAATGCAAGTTTATCATGGACATTGTTCACAACTGATGTGGGATGCCAACATTTCTCAAGCTTTAAATGATGAAACTACAAATAGAAAAATTATGCAAAAGAAAGCATATCATTATAATGATTTTTCTATCATTTTCTACTGGGCTCTACAATAGGAGAAATTTTAAGGATTATCTTCCAAAAGTTCTTATATGTTCCAAAGTAAAAGAATTCCAAATTATGTTTAAATCCTAACAAATCGAGAGTTACACACTTACACTATTATAATTTGATGAGACTAAGTTGAAGTCTGGTTAAAGATTATGGCAATACATAGAGCTAGGTGGAGAAAAATATCCATGTATAACATACCACATTCACAGTAACTATCAAAGTTTTGCCCTAAAAAAAATGCTATACAAAAACAAAAACAAAAACAAAACAAAACAAAAAAACAAAATTTTCTTACAAATTGAGTTGGTATGTAATAATAAAACATTTGAAAAAATAAGATGAGAGTGATGGTGTGTCCTGTATTATTATCAAACCAATGGAAATCCAAACTCTCTCCGAAGAGCTTTTAATCCACCAATAAGCCTTGTAAAAATTAAAAGATAGGGTCAATTACAAAAGAAAGGCACAAGACAAAAGAAAAATTCTATTAATGATAAAAAGACAATATAAACATCCTATATGACTATGACACATATACCTAAGAAACAAAATACATATTCATTCGAAACTATCACTGGATTAAACAATACACCTTAACCTTCCTAGTTCCTCCACAAATATAAACTAACATAAAAAAACAAAACAAACTTTCTTTATTAACCAATAGAAATATAACATATCCTATAAAAGGTATAACCCTCACTGACCCACAAATCATTGTACACAGCACTATAAAAGTAGTGTCGATAAACCTAAGAATACAGACACAGAACACGGAAATCGTATAAGGATGTGAATATCATGATCAATCATCCTTGAGGGTAGGTCTTGTTCTTGTTTTTGTTAAAAACAACATCAAGCATCATCCCCTTCACTGACTTATCCTTTTTGGGAAACACACTACCCTTCTTGGGTTGGAACCTTGGCTTGCTCATTTCTCCACTCTCTCCTCCATTGCCCTTGCCTTTGCCTTTGTTCGCTCCGTTATTTTCCATCTCTCTCTCTCTCTCTCTCTCTCGAATGAGTCTTTGTGTTGCTCATTTGCTTGCTTGAGAAGATCAAATGTGGCTGAAATTTATAGAGGAGGATATCGTGTATTCTCATTTCTTCGCAAATGCATGTGTATTTCTATGTGTTTGTGTTGTTAGTGTGTTAGCTTTATGTTAGTGGTTTAGACTTTATGTATAGTGTAATGTTAGTGCTTTAGCTTTATGTTAGTGGTTTAGACTTTATGTATAATGCAATATTAGTGCTTTAGATTTTCATCATTACAATTTGTAAATCGTCTCCTATATAAGGAACCCCTAACCATATGAATAAATACAATCTATTCTACCTCTCTATACATTATTCCAACATGGTATCAGAGCAGGTTTAGAACCTAATATTTTCGCTTCACCGGCGGGCGGCAACCTCACCTTAGCCGTCCGCCGGACCTCAACCAATTTCGCTAAAGTTTTCTACACATACCTTCACTCCGCTGCATCTTCAACTCTCTCTCCATCGCTACGCGAGGTCAGTACATGAATGGCGGCCATGAAGCGCCTGTTGTTGAAGGCTTCATCTTTGTCATCCTCAGCCATCACAGCCGGGTGAGAGTACAGCACCGACTCTACCTCCACGCTGCTCACGTTCTCGCCGCCGGTGATGATGATGTCTTTGGATCGGTCTTTGATCTCCAAATATCCATCTGGGTGCATCACCCCTACATCTCCGGTGTGGAACCACCCGTTCTCTGTCATGCATTTTGATGTTCCTTCCCGGTCTTTCAGGTAACCCAATATGACCGCCCCACCTCTTAGAACCACTTCACCCAGTGTCGACCCATCTCGCTTCACGCTCAACCCGGTCTCCGGATCAATTGCATCGATCTCCGTCATCCCAATAGTCCTCACCCCTTGTCTGGCCTTCAGCCTCGCTCTCTCCGTCGCCGGTAGCCGATTCCACTTGGGTTTCCACGCGCACGACACCACCAACCCGGCTGTTTCCGTCAACCACGGTCCTCTTCGCTGGACCTCCTTGTTCCCCCAACGAACCCTGGCCGTTCATCACAGCCTTCTCAATATCATCAGACGCTTCCACGTTCCCCAGATCCACGTTCATCCCATTCATACTCGCCGTCCTCCTCATCGGACCCCTCGGACGTTTTCCCAGCAACATCTCCCACTCTTCTGTATATATCTATATCTATATGTATGTGCATCTCTCTTTCGCTCAAGCTCCTCCTGGCGACTCCAAATCTGGAGAGAAGATCTTCAGGACCAAGTGCACTTAGTGTCAGACCACATGAAGGACAGCTCCTTTTTCTTCCACCACATGAACCCCTTTCTTTTCTTTTCTTTATTCTCCACCCACACAACACAACCCTCGACTCTCACTCACTTTTCTTTTTTAATCACACCCATCCACCGCTCAAATTTTATTGTTTATTATAAAACTTCATTGGTGCACTATTTTTATTCAATATTATATATTCATCATCACCATGCTTATCATTTCATCACCATCTCCATATTTTTTTTTATTATTCGATTCCCTTACTTTTCAAAAAAAAAAAAAAAAAAAAAAAAAAAAAAAAAAAAAAAAAAACAAACAAACAAACAAACAAACAAAAACAAAACAAAACAAAAAAAACACACAACAACGGCTTTGTTTTATTTTCTACAGACGGCCACACACCGACATCCCTTCTCTACTCTGCCGCCGGTCTCTTCTTCTTGCCTCCGTCCTGGGCGGCCCTTGACGGTGTTGCCTCCGTGTTTCCCACTCCACTGGGCACGATCACTCCACCCTGCTCCTCCACTACAGCATATGGCGGACCTCCAAATCGGAACATCACGGTGGCCTTCCGCTTCAGTTCCTTGTTTTCTGCTTTTAGCACACTTATCTCTGCTCGCGCATCCTTATACATGCGTTGGAGCAGAGCCAGTTGGGCGTTTAACTGCTGCACCTCATTTGTCCTACTCTGCAGCCGGTGCGACAGGTTTGTGACCGCCGTCATGGTCTCCACACATGACTTCAAAGTATACTGATTTGCCTCAATATCAGTTTGCACCGCCATTTTTTGCTCCACCGACCGCATCGGAAAGTTCAACGGAGCAAAATCAGAGGTGCTTGGTTGAGGTTCACTGGCCACCACCCCAGTTATCTCTCTTGTTGACTCGTTGAGGTCGGGAAAGAGAGTAAGCAGACCACGGGACGAAGAGGCCATATTCTGGGTAGCTGAACAGGAAGCCGAGGCCATGTTCTGGGCAACCGAGTGTTACAGAGTGATACAGAGTTTCTCTCTCCGCAAACGCAGACTTTTTTTTTCAGAAGTTTTTCTTCGCAAGTTGTTTGTCTTCGCCTCAGCCTCAGCCTTCGTCTTATAGCCAAGGCAGACACGCGCATCATGCGCCGCTCGGCGCTCGACGACAAACTGGACACGCCTTTTGATGGCACACCTTTTTATGGATTGGGCACGCCTTTTGATGGCACGCCTTTTGATGGCGCGCCTTTTGAAAGATTGGGCACACCTTTTGAGGGCACGACTTTTGAGGGCTCGATATCTATATCCATGTATATCTTTTGGGCAGCCTATCTACACGCTCATACAGTGTCTTCTACACCGGTCAGCTTTATCAATCCCTTTGTTTCAACCTCAAATAGGTTTCTATCTTCACACCTATTTGAGTTTGAGGGGGGGTTATACACAGTATCATGTATAAGTCGCCCATGGCGCACTCCCTAAGTCACCCCCTTGGTGCACCACCACAATTTTCTACAACGGTCCGACATGACCCCGTAAACTGTCCCGACATTGATTCCGGTCAGCTTCTACAACGGTCCGACATGACCCCGTAAACTGTCTTCTACACCGGTCCGACATGACCCCATAAACTGTCTTCTACATCGGTCTGACACGACCACACAGTGTCTGCTATAACGGTCCGACATGACCCCGTAAACTGTCTTCTACACCGGTCCAACATGACCCCATAAACTGTCTTCTACAACGGTCTGACACGACCATACAGTGTCTCCTATCCCATTTTTAATTTTATTTGTCCGCTTATTTTCCTGTTTTATTACTCTCTCCAAACTCAAGTTGGTTAGTTCCTATCCTCCTTGAGTTTGAGGGGGGCTGTTAGTGTGTTAGCTTTATGTTAGTGGTTTAGACTTTATGTATAGTGTAATGTTAGTGCTTTAGCTTTATGTTAGTGGTTTAGACTTTATGTATAATGCAATATTAGTGCTTTAGATTTTCATCATTACAATTTGTAAATCGTCTCCTATATAAGGAGCCCCTAACCATATGAATAAATACAATCTATTCTACCTCTCTATACATTATTCCAACATGTGTGTTTGTTTCTTTGTTTGTGGGGTGTGGGGTGTGAATTCACTAAGCAATGCAATGAAAATCAACCATCTTTACTTGGGTTTTTACACATTGTAAGGTCCATCCACGGAATTGCTTCAGTTTTTCTCCTCATTTGCCCATCACCATATTATGGAAATTAAATTTACCAAATATGATGTTTAAACCATATTTTTAATCAATTTTTGGGATCTAGAAATTGAAAATGGGCAAGAAAAACCATATTTTAATCAATTTTTAAGATCTAGAAAATTGAAAATTAACTGCACAAATGAGGTGGTGGTGGGACTCATTTGGTTCATTGAGGAAGTTGAAACTGAAATTTGTGGCTGGCAACCTCAACACCAACTTTATTAGAAGAAAACAAATTTTAGTTAAATGTGTGGAAAATTGCAAGTACTTCACCGGAAAACAACTTACATAATCACAAGAAGTTTCCTTAAATAAAACAAAAACGATTTAAAAAAAATCTGAAAATATATAAAATGGAAATTATTAATAATGAAACTATCCGTAAGAACCATCAACTTTGATGAGTCGAGGTTGCCTTTAAATTTGTTTCAAAAGAAAAACACGTTCCGGTGGGATGGGAAATTCCAAAGAAACTTTAAAATGATAGTATTTGTTTGGAAACGTTTCCGAAGCTTTCTGTAAGTTCTCATGGAAAACTTTAGGCTTAATTACACTTTTTACCCCCTAATTTTATCTAATTTCACTTTAATCCATATAATTTCTATTTGAATAATTTAGTTCCTACTCTTAAGTTTAGTTTTAATTTAGTCGTTTCGACTAAATTTTGTCTACGTGTACATCTTAAAAAATTGACAAATATTTTAAAATTGTTAATTTTAACCTCCAATTTAGACGGAAGAACCGAATTGAAACCTTAGAAAATTGACAAGTGCCCCTAAATTATTAATTTTATGGAAAATTACGCAGATAGTTCTTGTATTTTGATCTTTGTATTAGTTTGGTCCCTATAATTTCAATTGACTCGCTTTTGACCTTAAATT
The DNA here is from genome assembly GCF_055761805.1 of Camellia sinensis. Lineage (NCBI taxonomy): Eukaryota > Viridiplantae > Streptophyta > Magnoliopsida > Ericales > Theaceae > Camellia > Camellia sinensis. The sequence continues at coordinate 152,409,648 of NC_138963.1, forward strand.
TATGAATTTGTCTCAATTTAGTTCAATTGATTAAAATTGCTAGTATTTTTTAATGAAAAATATGTACATAAGTGACATATGTCATATTTTTTAAGACAAAATTATAAGCTTATTTGACTCGGTGAATTAATTTCAACTAATTTAGGCCTTGTTTGAGAACAGGCTAATTTAGTAACTTTTTGGCTATTTGGCTAAAATATGAGCTAAAAAAAATTAGTATGTTTGAGATGACTTTTTGACTTTTTACGAAAAGATGTGCAAAAAGTAGAGAGAAAAGAAAATCTTTGACTTTTTGGTATGGGTTGTTAGTTTTTTGATTTTTTTAGTGACCTTTTTGGCTTTTTAGCTAAAAAAGCCACTTGCCAAACGAGGCCTTAGTAATAATTTTTCATCAAAAATACTAGCGGCATTATTAATTGAACCTGATTGACATAAAATCTAAAATTAAGGGTTAAAATTAAGCTATATGAAAATGTAGATATCAAAATGATGCAAGAGGGAAAATGTAAAGACTATCATTGTAATTTATCCTAATTTTAGTTTCCAATTTAGACGAAAAGGCAAAATTGAAACTAAACTTAAAATATAAGAATCAAATTGTTCAAATTAAAATTAAAAGGACTAAAAGAAAATTTAAGTCAAACTAGAAGATGTAAAGTGTAATTAATCCAGAACTTTATGAAAATTCTTCAGAAACATTCTGGAAATTGATTAAAAAAAAGAAACCGTATACTAGATTATTTTCCTTTTTTTTTTCATACCTTTGAAGCTTTATTTTGTTAATTTTTATTACCTAATCTTAGTAGTTTTATGGGTAAATTACACTCGTCATACTCATGTACCATTAAATTTTCACATAATATCAATTAAAGTTGAATAAATATTATCCCTTCAAAGTTTTACAGAAACTAATGAGTAAGGTAGTTTATTCACTCTGTTCAAAATGATTGAAAATTTAAAATCTAAATTGAAATAATTCATCTTGTTCGCATTCCAGTTATTTTACCTTTAAAATATTAGGTTGTGTTGAAATTTACAAAAATTTCAAAATTGTCCCAAAATTTTAGTAGACAACAATCACATCAATGTTGGACACTCCATTTTATTAAAAATGAGTAAGGGACATTAGTCCGGTGCGTATAAGTTGGCTCAAGATACCCTTAAAAAAAAAAAAAAAAAAAAAAAAAAAAAAAAAAAAGAAAAAAGTTCCACACATTGATGTCTCTTTTTCTTATTTATTCAATTGTGTAGGACCTACTTCTTTTGCCACATCATTGCATGTAATTTTAGGGATCTAAATTATGGGTCTTTAACATTACTCGTTTTTAAAATTTGAGTTACATCATGAATGAATTTTGACTTTGATGGAAAATTTTGGATAGTTTATTTATGGGCAAATTATACTGGTAGTCCCTACATTTTGTTACTTGTGTTATTTTAGTTCATACAGTTTCGATTGACTCAATTTTCACCTTTAATTTTAAATTTTGTTTCAATTTAGTCCAATTAATAACATCAGTAAAGTTTTGACAAAAAAATTTCATTAAATTCATTAAGGTTAAGTCATTAAATTGATCAAGTTAACAATTTTATTTTTAAAAATATGATACATGCTGCTCATGTGCACATTTATCATATAAAAAATGTTAGCAATTAGAAGCAATTGGACCAATTTCAAATAAAATAAAAATTTCTAAGTCAAAATTGATTTAATTAAAATTACTGGAATTGAAATGACATAAAAACTAAAATATAGAGACTAACGGCATAATTTACCTTCTTTTATTTTTTATTTTTATTTCCTCTGAGTTCCTAAACTGCTCATAAAGAAGTCATAAATGAATTTCGAGAATGTTTCTAAAAAATTCTCAGAAAGTTTTCTTAGGAGTTTCCATAAAGGTTATAGAACATCTCCAAATACATTCTTGTGTACGAAGAAAAGAAAATTACCCCGTAATACAAGTCGCTTGCATTTTTAATTGCAACTTCCTCAATGTTTCCAACCATTACCAAGCTAATTAATTACAACGCATAATCGCAAATTAAATGGAGTCGCACCACGCCATCTGCATAGTTTTCTTTTAAGTATTTTCAATTTCCAGAGACCAAACTTGATTAAAATTATGTTTTAAGACGTTATTTGGTAAATAAAATTTGCATAAACACGTTAATTCTTATGGTGGGTCATACATTGATGTGATGAGGAGGTGGTACTTTGTGTTACACGTAGATCAATCAACAGTTGCAAAGTTGGTGATGAGATTATGAGAGATACAATACACAACAATATAATTAATAAGAAAAAAAAAATTGAAATGATATTGCATGGACATTACAGTGTGTAACCAAACCCAAGTAAGGATGGGTTGATTTTTCATTGCATTTTCAGGTGAATTAACACCCACAAAGAAACACAAACAGAGACACAGAGATACATATGCACTTGCAATGCAATGAGAACATAGATATATCTCTCTATAAATATAACACCACTTGTTCTTCTCAAACAACACAACACTCATTTGAGAGAGAGAGAGAGAGAGAGAGAGAGAGAGAGAGATGGCAATGAATGGAGCGGACAATGCCATGGCCAATGGAGGAGAGGGGGGAGAAAATCCCAACCAACCAAAGGAGGGTAGTGTTTTTCCCAAAAAGAAGAAGACAGTGAAGAGGAGGATGGGTGAGCTTTTGGTGAATGCTTTTGTTTCCTCGACTAACAAGAATAACAGGACATATCCTCATGATGGCGGTTCTTCTTCAAATGGTCAATCTTGATTCACCTTCCTATATTATTCCTGTCTTCGGTTCTGTATTTCTAAATTTATTAAACTAGTTTTTATGTGTGTTTTGGTGAGTGGTAGACTTTTCTCTGTTATACATATATCATCATCCTTCAGTTTGTTGCCTTCAGTTTTAGTTTCCATTTAGGAAGGGTTTGTTTGTTTGTTTAATTGATGGATGGTTTTGAATGTATGTATTTTATTTATCACGTGTGTTGTCGTTGTGTAGGGTTCTTGGATCTTGTATTATCTCTCTATCATTAATAAAATTTTAATTTCACCAATACAAAATGAGGCACGATTTTGCTGCTGTTGTTAATAGTACTATCACTTCCCGGTTACAGTAAGCCAACTAAGCAATTGACGGAGAAGTGTTGTAATCAAGAAACAATAGTTGTCATTTGGTAAAAAAAAAATTTAATTAATTTTTTTGATTTGGAATTAAAACGTTTGTTTAGATTGATTTTTTTTAATTTCTTTTATTTTTTGAGAAAAAAATATAAAATAATTATAATTTAAATATGATATTTTATTTTATTAACTTATTTTAATTAAAAAATCTTAAAAAAAGGAAGCTATCGACAAACACTCTCTCTCCTCCATTATTGCCTTCTGTTTCCTATTTCATATTTTCCCTCTCTCTTACATCATCATTGTTTTTCTCTCTCATTCTCACCTCTGTATTTTTAATTCTCTCTCCTATGTTTCAAACACAACCAGAGTCTCTTATCTCGTTGCTTTGCTTTTCTCCGTCTCTCCACCCAAATTTTGATTTTCTCACCATAGGTTGGTTAGACAACAAAGTGCTGCAAATGGTTGAATGAAAACTTTCTCACTCTAGAACAGTGAGAGACACCCATCACCTCAATCCATAAAAGAATTGATTTGGGATGTGAGTAGCTTTTTTGACTTTTTAATTTTTTTTTTTGACTATTAAGGATTATTTTAGGAAGATAGTTATAAATAATTTTTTGGTAAAAAATTATTTATAAACAACTTTTTTGTTCGAAAGAAAGTGAATTATAATATGGAAAGTGGATTATAACCCATTTTCCAAAAGGGGCCTTAGTCTGAAATTAAAAAATCTCATTTGAAAAAGGCTTTTTAGCTTTTTTGATTTTTTTTGAGAAAAAAAATGTAATGATTATGAGTTAGATGTGATATTTTATTTTATTAAATTAAAAAATCTATTTTATCTTTTTGTAATGATTATGAGTTAGATGTGATATTTTATCTTATTAAGCCTTGGTTTGGCAAACCATTTTGGCTATATAATTACGAAAGACAAAAAAAAAAAAAAGCTATAAAATCCCAAAAAGACAAAAAAGTTACAAAATTACTAAATTGACCCATATACAAACAAAAAGTTAAAAAAACATCATTTCTAAGTGGAGGGCAATTTTGTCATTCGAAAGCCAAAAAGTCAAAAAACCTAAACAAGAATACCAAACGACTAAAAAAGTCACAGGCTAAAAAGTTAAAAAAGTCAAAAAACCAACTAAAAAAGTCAAAACCAAACGACTCTTAAATTAAAAAGTTTATTTTATTTTTTTGTGATTAAAATAACCCCAAACCCACCCAACCCATCCTTTCCCCGACAAAGCCAAAGAATAAAATTTTAAAAACCCATAAAAAAAACAAGAGAAACTAAGGGGTTGTTTGGGACGACCTAAATAAGTGCACTTTTTGTTTTTTTATAAAAAAAAATGTGTAAAAAAATAGAAAAGTGATGTGATGAAAAAAAATAAAACGATAAAAAAATAAATTATTTTTTACTTGTCGAACTTGGCCTAAGACAAAGTAGTGCCTAGGAATGGTAAAAAATGTCATTCACATAAATATTAAACATATTCTCTAAATAATACTTTTTACATTAAGAACCCTTTTCCTTAATGAATGGAAGATTGTGGCACCACAAAAGTAGAACAAACAAGAAATAAGAAATTTTTATACATACTGTTAGAAAAATATATAAAAATTATACTTGATTAACAACCTAAAATAAATACTAGAAGATAAAAGTAGAATGAATAATAGAAAAAGAATGGAATTTAAGTGCAAAAGTCAATCCGTTGTCTTCAAAAAAACGATTTCACCCCAATTGATGCAAATGTTTGCTAGTGCTCGTTCTTCAGGATAAAACGGTGAGTCTTGATGGTGTGCACTCACCAAGCAAGACTTGAACTCGTCTAAGCAAGAGCCCAAAGAAAAAAAGTATAACCGTTCTGGTTTAGACCCGAACTATTTCACACTCTTAGATTTGGGATTTCTTACCTTTAATTGTTGTTTATGTCCTTTATTATCTTGTTGGTAGTTGGGTTGAGTTGATGGTTATGTTTGAAATAGGTTGGAAGTTATGGGCTCTGTTTGGTAGAGCTTTGTAACTATGATTTGAGAATATGAGTTGTATTTTAAGTTTGTGTGTTTTAGAATTATGATTTGAGTGTAGAAAATTTGTTTGGTTATGATTTTTGAATAAAGTGTAGAATTGAGTGTAGAATTGAGTTTTGAAAGTTTGATTTGACATGTGAAGTAAGAAAATTTGTTTGGTTATGAGTTTTGAAAAGTTTTCAAAACTCAATTCAAATTGTTATAACTCATAACAAAACACATTACTTTCACATTATTGAAAATTTTGATCAACACTCATAATCAAACTCTTTTTAAAATTCAATTAAAAAAATTTATTATTAACAAAAAATAACATTAATCAATTTTTTAATTGAAAATACTACAAAGGAAATAATTTTTTTCAAAATAAATATTCAAGAAAATTAAATCATAAATATTTAAATAATTTAAATAATCTAAAAAATTTAGTAAGTAAAAAATTAAAATAAATATTCAAAAATTTTAAATCGTAAAAATTAAAATAATTAAAATATTTAAAAAATTAAAATAATTTAATAATTTAATATTTTAAATTTAAAAACAACTCTACACTCAAATCGTAACCAAACACATAAAACAAAACTCAATTAAAAAATTATTTTTAAAACTCATAACCAAACACATAACTCGAAACTTCATACTACTTTCACAACTCTACACTCAAATCGTAACCAAATACATAACAAAAAAATTAAAATATTTAAAAATATTTTTATAAAATAGAGTTTGAATTTATTTTTATAAAATATTTTAAAATTTAAAAAATTAAAATCGTAATATTTAAAAATATTCAAAAAATTAAAAAAATTAAAAAATTAAAAAAATCGTAACATATTTAAATATTAAAATATTTAAAATCTTAACAAAATTAAAATATTTTTAAAATATTGATTTGAATGGAGTTTTGAAAAGAGTTTTGAATTATGTGTTTGGTTATGAGTTTTAAAAAGTAATGATTATGTTTTGAATTGAGTTTTGAGAAATGAGTGTAGAATTATGATTTGAAAACCCTAAACAAACACCACACTCAAAAGTGAGTGTGGAACTAGATTTTGAAAACTCCACCAAACGGAGCCATGGTTTTTCAAAAGAGTTGCTGTCCAGTTTTTTTCTTATTCGCTTGAGCGGTCTTTGAGATCTCCTAGTATTTTTGGAGGTCTGCAAACTTCTAAGAGTAGGGTATCTTCACTTGAACGGTCTTTCTTGCGCTGAACGGTCCTTGCAGTCTGCAAAACTTCTAGGAAAAGGTCATTGTATGCTCGAACAGTGTTTTGGTTGCTCTAGCGATCTCACTTAGTCTGTTTGACACTTGAGCAGTAGTTTCGTCGCTCGAGCAGTCTGTGCAAATATCAGTTCAGGAAAAGGGGTTTTTAAATCACTTTTTCATTTCACTCTCTCTCTAAAACACCTCTAACCCTAATTTCTTTACCTTTTCTAGCTAGTTCTTGTTTTAAAATCTCAAATGCACCATCACCCATTGATTTCTCCACCATAATTCTTTAGTGAAAAATGTAGAGTTCATCATCAAACTTCAACTCTTGTTTTCTTCCTCTTTTAAACTTGAGATAGGGATTTCTTCAACCTTTGGTATGATTCTTAGCTTAGTTATTTGCTATTTAAAAATGATTTAGTGATTTGAGAATTTTGGGTTAAATTTAGGCTTTGATTTTTAAAAAGTAAAAGAGGGGTTTCTCAAATAAACTCTTGAGATAGATTGTGGAAGTATGTATATTGTCGAGTGTATTGGAAATTCTTTCCTTAAATATGATTTTGAAAATAAATGAGGTTTTGTTTGAAAAATCATTGATGTTCATATATGAAAGAAAAGGTAATGATGTTGGATTTGAAAACATATGGAGAATGTCTGTTGATGATGAGAGTGAAGTTGGATATTCATTATCGCTCACATTTTGAAATTTATGAGATTTTATTTGTTGTTGAAAAATTATCTGTTGAGTAGAAATATCTGTTAGGACTATCGATGGAGGATACCTTTGAATGTTATAGAAATTACATGAGGATTAGGTTAAATAGAAACTAATTTTTCATACATCTTGCATCAAGCATTATTCCATACTTGAACATTGAAAATGTATTGTTTTTGAGAAAAAGACGTGTATACTTTGGTGAATCTAGTTAGGGGGTGTGGTTGTGGTTTATATTTTTGGCCTGTGTGTTCTTGGTGAAAGTCCAGAAACCTGCACGGTTAGGTGCCGATCCTTCCGGTTAGTACCAATAGTGTTTGTATAGCATACTGACAGACACGTACTTAGAGATTCCTAGTGTTTTGTATCCACTGTCTTGTTTTCTGGTATAAAAGTGTATTTTCATGAATTGAAATATAATAATGATGGCATTGCATTGTTTTGAAATGGAAAAATATAATGTTTTGCAAATGATAAGTATATGTATTCACCTTATGACTTCGTTAAGTTTCATACAAGTGTTAAAGTATCTCTATTGGGTTTTCAGGTGCTGATGATATACCTCTACCAAAAACTTAGCTAGAGAGGACTATAGAGCTGAAGTCTAATTTTTGTTTATTGTTATAATTATTTTTTGTACAAGTCTCGGGTGTTTTAATTGTTTTTGGGAGGTTAATATTCCACATGTCTATATTTTGTTTTACTAAATATCATGGGTTGGTTTGTCACTATTTTTTCGGGGTGTTACACCAAGAAACTGTGTAGGAAAAATAGAGAAGAAAAGAAAACTTTTTCTATATATTAGACTACTAGGAATACGTATATATATAATTCCAAGTCTGAAAGTAAGGTAAGAATAAATCAAGGATTTGATCAAACAAATCCCTTGAATTATGAATCAATCAAAATCCATTAAATTATGAAACGACTAGTTAATTCCTTAATCATGATTAATTACAAAAGGAAATGAATCTATAAAAAATCAATGAGAGAAAACACACACACACACAAACACAAACACACACACACACACACACACACATATATATATATATATATATATATATTATTAGTTCACACGTGTGCCCAGCCAAGTCCAAGTCCAAGTCCAAGTCCAACGCACGTGCATGTATATATTTAGACTTCACACATATGGCCCAAAGCTTACATAGTCTCTTCCACATCCTTGGCTCTTACCCGAGGTCTACATATAAAAAGTATAAGAAAACTAATAAGAAATGAATGTGGGATAAGGAACAAGAATTTTTTTTTGAAGCACTTCCAACAATCCCTCACATGATTCAAAATTAAGTAAATAATGAAGCAAAAAAAAAATAAAAAAAAAAAAAATTATGGGCTTAACTTGAGATGCATTAATGCCAATGTCATGTGGACTTGAATTGACACTTAGTGTTTACAAAATGTGGATCACAAGTGAAAGGTGACTCAATTCTTGAACTTACCACCTTTTGGATGATCTAACAATGCTGCACACACACCTCTAGTATTCATGACGAGTTCTCGCATTGGCACAATAAGGCCATGTGCTTTATCTGGACTTTCATGAGTACTCTAGAGAATTAGTTTTAACTCTCATAGTAGGCAACCCCACCTCCACACTCACATAGGTGAACCCATCAAGTGTGTACTCTTCACACCACCTTTACAGGCTATAAGTTCATTAAGAACTATTTGCTCATCCTTAATTAGTTTAGCAGCTTGCACTATTTTCACCTTAGGAAGGAACGATCAAATAATAGTGCTGTCTTGAGTCTCTCTCTGGGTTGTTTTTACCCATTGAACCTGCTTCATGGGATCTCCAATCACACAGGTTGGGTTGCCATAACAAGTGATTCACTCAATGGGCTTAAGTCTCATCCCTCTTGACATATCATATTCCACTTTTCTAATTAGCCTTTTTGTCAGAGGGTCTACCAAGCTCTTCTCTGATTGTAGAAATTCAAGAGCTATTACGCCATTGTTTATAAGTTGTGCCTTAGTCGAATGTGCCTCTTCTTTCCATTATACCCTTTTTTTCTTTGCTCAAACTCTTGCTGCTTGTGAATCACAATGCGATAAGATAGATGGGACTGTATTCTCCCATAAGGGAATATTAGCTAGAAGATTCCTTAGCCATTCACTTTCATTACCTGCCACATCTAGAACAACAAATTCAGATTCCATAGTAGAAGAGGCTTTACAAGTTTGTTTGGATGATTTCCATGATATAGAACCACCTCCAAGAGTAAACACATATCCACTGGTGGAATTAATTTCATCATTATCTGAAACCCAGTTAGCGTCACAAAATCCTTCTAATGCAACGGGGTATCCTGTATAGTGAAGACCTAGGTTCACAGTACCTCTCAGATATCTTAGCAGTCTAGTTAAGGCTGTACAAATGTTCACAGTTGGGATTGTGTGTGTATCTACTAAGTCTACTCACAACATATGCAATGTCTGGGCAAGTGCAATTCATTAAATACATCACACTACCAATGACTTTGGCATATTCAAATTGTGAAACACTATTTGCCTTATTCTTTTTAAGATGGTGGCTATGATCATATGGGGTTTTAATAGGGTCAATATCAAAATGATTATATTTTTTGAGGAGTTTTTCAACATATTGTGATTGTGACAACACTAAAACAGTTGATTCGTGGATCACTTTGATCCCTAAAATAATGTCTACCTCTCTGAATGAAGTCTTTCATGCCAAAATTCGAAGATAAAAAAGCCTTGGTTTCATTTACAACGCATAAATCAGTACCCATAATCAACATATCATCTACATACTAGCATATAATAAAAAAGAAGTACCAAATCATTTGTTATAAACACAACTATCAGACTCGTTTATTACAAATCCATTTGATATTAATGTTTTGTCAAATTTTTCATGTCATTGTTTAGGAGCTTGTTTTAAATCACATAAAGATTTTACAAGTCTACATACTTTATGTACTTGTCCTCGAATTATAAAACCTTATGGTTAATCCATATAAATTTCTTCTTCTAAATCTCCATTTAAAAATGTTGTTTTTACTTCCATTTGGTGAATAACTAGTTTATGTATAGATGCTATTGCAATTAACAATCTAATAGTGGAAATTTTAGTTATAGGGGAATAGGTGTCAAAGTAATATTATACTCCTTTTGTGTGTAGCCTTTAGTAACTAGTCTAGCCTTAAATTTATCTATTGATCCAGCAGCTTTTAATTGTTTCTTAAACACCCACTTGTAGCTTATGGTTTTAAATCTTTAGGCAAGTCTACTAGTTCCCAAGTATGGTTGGCTATTATAGATTCCAGTTCACTATTTATAGCATCTTTCCAAAAAATGGTATGTATGGATTCAATGGCTTCATCATAAGTTTTAGGATCCTTTTCAATGATAAATGTAGTTACAAAAATTGGTCCAAAACTGGCTTCCACTCTAGGTCTCTTACAACGTCTTAAATCTTGTGATGTTTCCTCGGTATTATGACTAGGCCGAATAGCTGCATGAATTTGTTTAGGAATTGGTTGTTTCATAAGAAATATATGTTCAAAAAATTATGCATCTTTTGCCTCCATTATATTGTTAGCTTTCATAATATCCTTTTTACCTTTTATTACAATAAATCTATAGGCAGCACTTTTCAAATTGTAACCAGTAAAAATATAATCTATGATTTTAGGACCAATTTTACTTCTTTTAATACTTGGAATTCCAACCTTGGCTAAACACCCCCAAACTTTAAGATATTTCAGATTTGGTGCATGTTTTTTCCAAAGTTCGTAAGGGATTTTATGCATTCTTTTATGTGAAACTCTATTTAAAATGCGACATGCTGAAAGTATTGCCTCCCTCCACATATTAGAAGGTAGTCCAGAGCTAATTAGCATTGCGTTCATCATATCCTTAAGTATTCTATTTTTCCTTTCTGCTATCCCATTTTGTTCAGGAGTGTATGGTGCAGTGGTTTCATGAATTATGCCATTTGGTTCACATATCAATATAAGTTAATTGCTATCATATTCCCCTCCCTGATCAGATCTAACTCTTTTAATTTTCCTATCTAGTTGGTTTTCAACTTCGGCCTTGTATTTCTGAAAATGCTTAGTTGTTTCATCTTTATTTCTTAACAAATATAGTGAATCTTGAACAATCATCTACAAAGGTTAGGTAGTATCTTTTACCTCATCAGCTCATATAATTTTTAAAGTCCCCCAAGTCACTATGTATAAGCTCTAGGACTTTTGAATTCCTTTCTACAGATTTAAAAGGTTTCTTAGTAAATTTAGCTTCTACGCAGATTTCACACTTGGATGTGTCATAGTTTTTAAAATCTAGAATTAAATTTAATTGTCTCATTCTTTTAACCAGTGCATAATTTACGTGCCCTAATCTAGCATGCCACAAATCAATAGACTCAACAATATAAGCAAAGAAAATACTAACTTTATTAGCATTTTTAGAGACAACATCCAGCACAAATAAACGCCCATTATAGTATCCCTTTCCCACAATATCCCCATTAAGAGTTAGCCAAGTTTATTAGAATCAAACACTAATTTAATACCAGCCTTGTTAAGAAAGGATCTAGAAATTAAATTTCTATGCATATTCGGCATATGAGAAGTGTCATTTAGGGCAAGAGTTTTACTGCAAGTGAGTTTAAGTAGAATTTTTTCCTTACCAACCACGCGAGCTGTGCTAGCATTTCCCATGTAAACATGTTCACCATCACCAACAAACTCATATGTAGAAAATATATTTCTATTGCTACAAATATGGTCGATAGTCCTAGTGTCTACCACTTATTCAACCATATTGCAACAAGATTTGCTTCAAACACAACCATTGTTATTATTTCAGTTTCAGTCAAGCTCCATTGTGGTTTCTGTTGGTGAGGTTCCTTGCCTTTGCGGTTGTTGCATTTTGAAGCATGATGACCAATCTTTCCACACATGAAGCAAGATCCTTTCTTTTTCTTGAAAACTCTATCGGATTTTTTTTTTAAAATGATTGTTATGGTTGTGATTATTGTGGTGGTGGTTGTGATTGTTGTGATGATTGTTGTTCTTCATCAAATATTTTTTTGTTGAAGTTCCTCCCAGAGTGTGAATGATGATGATTATGTTGTTTTGCTACATTTTTCACCTCCACCACATTTGATTTTGATGTGAATTCATGAGCATATCTACTTCTCTCTTTCATCCAGTTGGATTCTTCAATGCAAATGAGAACAATAACTTCTTCCAAACTGAGGTCTTTTTTCTTGTGCGTGAGAGAATTTTTGTAATCCTTCCAAGATGGTGGCAATTTTTTGGTAAGTGCTGCAGCATGAAAGGTGTCATCTTACTTCATTCCTTCGGCCACAATGTCATGGGCTATATTTTGGTATTCATGAATTTGATCCATGACAGATTTCATCATTCATCGTGAAGTCTAAAAATTTGCTCTCCACGTACTTCTTTGTACCTGCATCTTTTGTTAAATATTTTCTTTTCAAAAATTCCCAAATCTCTTGAGCAGATTTGTAACCACAATATATATCAAACAGAGACTTGGAAAGAAAATTCAGAACATGACCGTGACAGATTTTGTTATCTTTTTCATACAAACGAATAGATTCACTACAAGCTGGTTTGAAAATATCATTAGGAATTTTGATCATTAAACAAAACATAATCAATATTGAGAGACTCTAGAAAAAATAGAACTTTTTCAGACCAGCATTTGCAGTGATTTCCATCAAAGGGTTCCAGTTTGGTCATATCAAGAATAACAGAAACAACAGAAACATAATTCATGTTTAGTAATCAAGCAAATTCATTTCATAAGATTGTTGGAAAATATATATATATATATATATATATAAGAACTCTGCTTGATTAACAAACTAAAATAAATACTAGAAGATAAAAGCAAAATGAATAACAGAGAAAGAATGAAACCAAGGCACGGAAGTCAATTCGTTGTCCGTAAGAAACAATTTTGCCCCAGTGGGTGCAAATGGCTACTAGCGGAAGTTCTCTAGGATACAGTGGCGAGTCTTGATGGTGTACACTTATCACGCAAGCCTTGAACTCGTCTAAGAAATAGCCCAAAGAAACCAAGAAATTGTTTGGGAAAAACAGAGAAAAAAATAGAACTTTTTCTATATATTAGACTACTAGGAATACGTATATATATATATATATATATAATTTCAAGTCTGAAAGTAAGGTAAGAATAAATCAAAGATTTGATCAAACAAATTCATTAAATTATGAATCAATCAAATTCCCTTGAAATATTAAACAGCTAGTTAATTCCTTAATCATAGTCAATTACAAAAGGAAATGAATCTACATAAAATCAATGAGAGAAATATATATATATATATATATTGTATTAGCTCACATATACAACACATGCGTGTATATATATATATATGGATTTCACACATATGGCCCAAAGTTTACATAGTCTTCCCGACATTCTTGACCCTTACCAAATAACAAAGGTCTACATATAAAAGGTGTAAAAAAAAAACTAATAAGAAATCAATGTGGGATAAGGAACAAGAAGAAAATTTTGAAGCACTTCCAACACATGCTCATGCACTACAACAAAAAAGGGTTTTTACGGCGCGCAATACGACGTGCAGGCGCACGTCATATTATGACCAGTCATGGAAAGTCATTCACTTTCAACGACATGCTTCGTACGCCGTTAAAAACTATTTAACGACAGATTTTGTACGTCGTTATTACTTTTTCTACGACATGCTATAGTACGCCGTTAAAAACTATTTAACGACAGATTTTGTGTATCGTTGTTACTTTTTCTACGACTACTTTTGCACATCATTATTTGGTGAGACAAATTACAACACTGATTGCACACCGTAAAATATATAATACAACAACTTGCTCAGCCTGCCGTAGATAAGTAGAACATACCACTGCGTACATGGAATGCTGTAGAATATTTCATATAATGACCTAATTTGATTGCCGTAGAATATGCATTTTTTTTTTATTTAAATTCAACAGGTTCTATTTGACTTGTTTTGTACAATCTAATATTACAAACAAGCTTCACAAAATATCAATCAATCACCAAACTATTATTTCAACCATAAAAATAAACTATATTTATAAATTATAACATTCAAAAATTGTCAATATATACATTTCAAACATCCAAAACCTAACCGCAAGTTCAAAGACATCCAAAAGGACTATCCTTAAGTTCTAAATTATCCAAAAAGTTATATATCATCCAAAACTGTACATATATAAGTTTGTAATTGGAGATGCAACTTTAACACAAAAATTTGTTTACACAATGTTACTTGCAATAATGCTTTGTTGTCTTTTCCTTTTGTGATTTCACGCAAATTTAATAGATCACGAATCATGAATCACCATCACCAAAAATCTGTTTTCCTAGAAAAATCCAACAAATAAAAATGAGAAGACACATACATCCTAAAAACAAAATTAACAAAGGAAATGTTTGGTGTGGCAACGACAAAACATTTTTTATATTTTCAAATATTCATTAATCTGTCTATAATCAAGAACTAAGCTTGCAAATTATATAGACCAAACAGCCTCGTTGTAAAGGACAAGAAAGATGGAATACTTAAATGAGCATATAATAGCCATTGCCTCAGTTGTCAGGATATTGTCTCGGCACAATAGCAATCCATATTATTAAAACAAATAGTGGCATGCATATTAGCTATCAATAATGCCTCCACTTCAGTAAACAAAGTAAACCCAGAAAGTTACATACTCATTAAAATCATAACATAAACTGCCACATTAACCAAGATAGCATATATATGTTGTAATGCTAAAAAAATATGTTATTTAGGAGAAACATGCTCAAACATTAAATGAAGCGTACCTGCTCCTCCATCATGGACCTAGATATAGATCCTATTGCCCAACATAATGTGTTTAAGTTGTTCCATGTCCAATGCTCGCCACTCAGTTGTTTATTCAATTTCTTCAGCATCTATTATCATCCCAGGAAGGAAAGAAACATTTACATGTAACTAGATGGCATAGTCCGATAAATCACTATTAAAAGCACAGTAACGCACAACTTCCTACTTGAAAAAGCATAGCCACGAATTGCTGAGTGAATAACCAACAATAATCTGAACTCCAAAGTATTTTGAGTTTTGTTTGATCATATTATTTTTATATCCAGGCATATCCACATAAAGGCAGAAAACCAACACATAATCAAACAATATTGTTAGAATTTCTCTCCACACCTACCATCTCCACTAGCACCCACTTCACCTACCACCTCCACTACACTACACCTACTACCACTTTCTTTTCTATTTATAGAAGTTGTAATTTGTAATCCAAAACATAACATCAAGACAGATCAATCAATAATACATAAATTCTTACATGGTATCAGAGCTATAAGATTTAAGCCTGTATTTATTTGTCACCGGCGGGCAGCCGGCCGACAACTTTGCCATTGCTGCCCGCTGGAATTTTTTACACATACCTTCACTCCTCCCCTTTCTGCTATACGGTACCCATCATGGTCAAGTGTATTAGCCTGACGACCTTGCAAGATTGGTTGTACAGGTACTCCTTCGGCAACGCCGGTCTCCAATCCAGCACCACAAATCCATTTCTGAACTCTTCTCTGCCTCACACATATTTGTTCATCAATGGCGACATCGACCCACGGCTTCTCCATCCTCGTCACAGGCGCCGCCGGCTTCGTCGGCACCCACATCCTCCACCTCGCCGCTCACGCCGGCGTTCGCTATGCCATGAAACAAACCCCTTCTCTCCTCTCTTCAGTCGCTATCTCTCTCTCTTCCTTAACAGTGGCAATGGATGTTGCTGTTACCACTTCTTCGTCCATGTGGAGGGACCCATCAAACACTCAAACAAAACCAGCCTACTATCAAGTCGGCCAATGAAAAATGCACCAACATGAATGATGTCTTTTCTTTAACACACTCCACTTTCTTTTCTTTTCTTTTTTTATATTTATTTTAATCCTTCTTTTGAAAAGAATCCACCCACTATTTTGCCAACTTTCTTTCTTTTCTATATATATATATATATATATTATATCTGTTTTTCTTGATTGATATTATCCAACACACCCACGTGACCCACTCTTTCCCTTTATTTTTCCTCTTTTTTTATTTGCATCTTCCCTTTTCTTTTTTCTTTTTTTTTTATTTTATTATTTTATTTTTTTTTATTACTTTAACCGTGGCCAACACACCCACGTGACCCACTCTTTCCCTTTATTTTTCCTCTGTTTTTTATTTTTTTTTCATTATTATGTCTTTAACACCAAAAAAAAAAAAAAAAAAAAAAAAAAAAAAAAAACCCACGACGCAGATGAACTGCCCACCAAACTCAATCTCATTTTATTCATGTCGGGGCTCACCCCGATCACCATACAAAAAAAAAAAAAAAAAAAAAAAAAAAAAAAAAAACACCCACATCCACATTGGAATTTTTCTTCTCTACTCTGCTGCAGGTCTCTTCTTCTTGCCTCCGTCTTGGACGGCCCTTGACGATGTTGCCTCCGGATTTCCTCCGCCACCGAGCACATTTACTCCCTGCTCCTCCACTGCCGCATATGGTGGCCCTCCAAATCGGAACATCACGGTGGCCTTCCGCTTCAGCTCCTTGTTTTCTGCCCTTAGCACGCTTATCTCTGCTCGCGCATCCTTATACATGCGTTGGAGCAGAGCCAGCTGGGAGTTTAAATGCTGCACCTCATTTGTCCTACTCTGCAGCCGGTTCGACAAATTTGTGACCGCCGTCATGGTTTCCACGCACGACTTCAGAGTATACTGATTAGCCTCAATATCAGTTTGCATCGCCATTTTTTGCTCCACCGACCGCATCGGAAAGTTCAATGGAGCAAAACCAGAGGTGTTTGGTTGCGGTTCACTGGCCACCGCACCAGTTATTTCTCTTGTGGGCTCGTTCAGTTCTGGAAAGAGCGTGAGCAGGTTCTGGGTAGCTGGACGGGAAGAAGAGGCCATGTTTCTGAGTTGCTAAGTGTTTCAGAGAAGGGTTGGTTTCCGGGTGTTTCAAGATTTGCAGAGACAAGCTCTCCGAGCGTTCAGAGGTTTCAGGCTAGTATGCACAGCCTTCGCCTCAACCTTGTTTTAAATAGCCAGGGCCAGCCACGCGCATCGCGCGCCTTTTGCCGCCGGACAAATTGGCACGCCTTTTCATGGCACATCTTTTGATAAAGTGGGCACGCCTTTTGATGGCACGCCTTTTGAAAAATTGGGCACACCTTTTGAGGGTGCAACTTTTCCAACGGTCCGACATGACCCTATAAACTGTCCCGACATTGATTCCGGTTAGCTTCTCCATCGGTCCAGTGTAACCTCGTCAACTGTCCAGACTTTATCTGCTACAGCGGTCTACCACAACCATCCAGTGTCCTCTACACCGTTATGGCACGCCCATCCAGTGTCCTCTACCACGTTATGACACCACCATCCAGTGTCCTCTACACCGTTATGGCACACCCATCCAGTGTCCTCTACCACGTTATGGCACCACCTTTCAGTATCTTCACCAACGGTCTGACACGACCATACAGTGTCCCCTATCTTTTTTATTTTTATTTTTATGTATTTTCTTTTTTTTTATTTTTATGTATTTTCTTGTTTTGTAAACTCTCTCCAAACTCAAGTTGGTTAGTTCCTATCCTCCTTGAGTTTGCGGGGGGCTGTTAGAATTTCTCTCCACACCTACCATCTCCACTAGCACCCACTTCACCTACCACCTCCACTACACTACACCTACTACCACTTTCTTTTCTATTTATAGAAGTTGTAATTTGTAATCCAAAACATAACATCAAGACAGATCAATCAATAATACATAAATTCTTACAAATATAGTGTCAGCTTTTCATGCTATTGGCATGAGAATACATATTCATACGGGCACAACCATTATATATCTATCTATCTAGGAGATATTGCAGCACAGTAAAAAAGGTGAACAACAAGGGCAATTGTTAACCAATACTTCCTTTTTGGTATCTTTGTGGTCAAGGTGTGACAAATAGATAAGTGTTTCCCTCATGATCTGCGACATTGTAGTTTAAATTAGAAATAGCAACTAAAGGAGAAACAGAGACAAAGAAACCAAACATAAATAATAAAATACAAAGGATCCTAGTGCACGAGGCTCTCGCTAGTCTTCCCCACTTTTTTTGGAGAGGATGATTCCCAATAATAAATTTTAAAAACCCGTAAAATAAAAAAAAGATAGCTTTTCTTGATCTGTTACGCATTGTAGAATTCAGGATGTTTATTCATAATTAGCAACCAAAATGAAAAACTTGGGTGATTCTTGACAATTGCAAGAGAGGCCAACAACCCTGTTTTAAAGGGTCAGAATATTGAAAAAGAGTTGATAATACTTGCCAAAAACTGCTTCAACGCTTCATAAAAGTCCTAGAAAATTGTTTTTACTTGCTAAACTAAACAAATGAACAGGTAATCACATTAACATTTCCTCTGCAACAATTAGGAATTCCCATTGCCAAAAAAGTTAAGATGTATTGAACATTTGTGAAATTCAGGTATTTTTAAAATAAAAATATGCAAAAGAAAGTGTATAGGATCATCTTTGTTAATTTTTTTTGTTACACATGCAATATTACGTCTTTCTTCTACCCATAAAGCTTCAAACACTGATTTCAATTTACTCAACCCCAAATTACACTATATAGTATCACATCACTGCTTTGAACATACATTCTCTGAAGTGAGAGTCTAACAATATAAAAGAGGCTAACCACATATATTAAATATTAAAAAAGGAAAAAAGAAAAAGACAGGTTAACTATCCATTTCATAAGGCTTCCATAGAGAGATTGGATTCCATACCTGCCAAGTATAGATTTAACACCTTATATTGAACGCGGACATCATTGTCCTTCATAGTTTCACGGACAATAGTCCCATTTTCATCCTCAATAATCAGAACCTCTTCAGGCTTAGCCATATGGCAGATCATTAACAATCTGAACTTTGACATTGGACCACCAAAGAGCTGCCGTCATTGCAACAGTTATGAACCAAGACCATCAACAATACCAGGAAATGGCATCTGTCAATTCAACATGCACAAATAAATTGAAAATAGTAAATCAAACATTCGATACAGATAGATTGAAACAGAAAATTAGACAAGAAATTCATAAAGGCCAGTCATCAGTATAACAGAAATTCATAGCTTAGGACCCCCCATTAACATAACAAAACAGATCAAACAGACTTGGGCCAATTGTGTAGCTCATTTAAAAAAGAAAAAAAAGCAAAACCTAGACTTCACCACTCTAACATGGTGCCAACAAGTTAAAGCTGTAACACTAGTATGTTCACAAGCATATAAAACAAGTCGATCGAGGTCCTAGTTGCACAAATTTCTAACATCAGGTGACATCCCTTGTCACATCAAAACTCCACGCTTCTTGCTCAAAAGCTAATATGGATCATGATCATAAAAAAAAAAAAAAAGAAAGAAAAAATATGATTTTACCACAATCCAAACTTCAACCATGCAAAGACTAAAAAACAATAAAGATTAACCAAACCCACTTTTAGACCCCACCCAAATATTCACCCCAATTTAGTTGTTTGTTAGACTCAAAGGTTCAGAGTATCCTCAACCATAAGCACCAAGGATGTTTGTATTGGGAGGAAGAATGGCCTACAGAACACCAAAGCATAAATGAAACAACAAATAAAGAAGAATTAAAAAGTCCAAAAAAATTCCACAAAATTAAATCCAACATTCTAAACTGGACTTTAATAAACAATTTAAGTATATGAAGTTGCACCATGAAGATATTATACATTTTAACATACTGCATGTCATAGAAATCCCCAAAATTAAGGGCAACAACCTGCAAACATCAAAATATGAAATGGAAAGCTTGAAGCAGCTCAAAAGCACTTAAGGTTCTAAATTTACGTAGGTAAGATGGAACGAAAATATTCAAGGATCCATTATTTATAAGTCTATGCCTACTGATAATCCAAGCACAAAATATTAATCATATGCATACTAGCTAGTCAACCTATTAAACTTTTTTCTTGACTGACTACTTATTGATTAGGATCATCCCCTTAGGTTATTTCTAAGAACATATTCTTTAAGTACGACCATTTTCAGTGGATGCATTCATGTCCAAGAGAATGGAAGCCCACAATGTTTTGGATGCCATAAACCATGCTGTCAATAGTCAATACTAATTAAATCTACCTTTGACACCTTTTATTGAGAAAACAAGAAATAGAATATAGAAATCATAAATGGCTTCAGGGAAAAATAGAATTAAAAAAAAATGGGAAAAGAAAATAATTATAGCTAATGCTACTTGCTCTACCTGATACTGGAGATTTGATGGAGTTCCCAAAAAGCCCTCATACAAAACTACTGTTTTAAGTATTGGTGATCTTTTAATCCGTTGTTTGGTGTCTAGTGCTGGATTCAGTAATTTGCGTATTGCATACAAAATATTTGAGGCAACTACAGTGCCAATGCTGGAAATAAATCCAACACCGGCAAGCTTCAAACCGCCGAAAAGTACTGATGCAACTCTATGATTCACATTCCAGTCGTTCCCAGCAATATTCTTTTGAAATGCATTATCGAGTATGGAACCAAGTAAGCCCTTTAATGCTTCCATGCTGTCTGGTGTATCTATTGTATCTCCAATTGAAAGGAAAGACAAGGTTGGAGCAGGAAGCCATACAGTGAAAAAATCAACAACTGATCCCCTGACAGTATCCGTAATAACATAGTCAAGCTCTTCAAAGAAATTTTCTTTACGCCTTTCATACTGTGCTAAGAAAGTAGTTGTAATTGATATAGCTTCTTCTATAGCTAGTCTATGTAAAAATTTGGGATCTGCCAATAATCTCTCCCTGAATCCCTGCAACATCAAGGCGTTTGATGCTCAACTTTGAGTCCCTAGTCGATTGTACTTTATCTATGTTTATTAATTGCTTAATCACCAAGTAGATAAGTGAATAGTGAGGGTTCCACGTGCACATATTGTAAACTGACTAAAATAAATGATGGAATAGGTTTAAGGTCAACAGCCTTTAAATCACACACAAAAGAAATTGCCAAAACCAAGCATACCTGGAATCAATGAGTTAGTTCTGAAATAAAAGGATATTGCTCCAGATCAAAATAATTCTGCAGGACTTCCGGGGATACCACACCAAGATCAAGTCCGTTTTGAAGGTCCTGATAAGAACACATCAAAATATTCAGTCCATCATATAAAAACTCCCTTGCCAATTTCACCTTCAATAATGGCATAAAATATTGTTCTGGAAGATTAGGCTATATGATATGCCAATATCACATTGAATCTTCTTTTCGGAAAAAGAAAACCATGAACATATTATTAATAATAATTTCATCTCTAGTTCCAAGACATTTTTCCTTTGAATAAAGAAAAATGCCATTCCCTTAATTCATAAAACCATTGTTTTCAATCAAGTAATTGTTACAGCTTTGATAGCCAATTCAGACATATCTTTTGATTGTCATTCTTTCTCTTGCCAGATTTAAAAAAATAAAATAAAAAAACTTTTTCTCTCTAGTTCAAATCATCACACTCTAGGCTTAAGTCTCAAGACGTGTTATATCTAAACCTAAATTTAGGGGAGAAGTGACTGGAGTTTGGCTTTATTTGAGAGTGAGAGATTGCAGGAATTTCAGAATGCTGTGTGGAAATTTTAGGAAAAAAGAACTTCTGGGTTTTGGAGTCGATTTGAAGTCCAAATTTAGTAAGGAAAGGATTAGCTCATGGAATATAGGCTTTGGAATGAAACAAAAGAAAGAAACTAAGGCAGGTTTGTGATTGAAATAACAGAATCCAATAGCAGAGAATTAAAGACAGAAGAAAAGGAAGAAGAAAGAGAAGGATCTTATGGGAATCCCACTTTGATTCTTTAGGAATTACTCTCCAAGGTTAGGTTGTATCACAAAATAGCACAATCTTTAATTATCAAAATCCACTCTACTGAGTTGAAGAATAAGTGTTGCTATGTTTAGGTTGCTAAACTCCTACTTCTACTAAGATTAGTATCCCAAAAGTGGAAAACTTGACCTGTAACACAATCCTCGACCCACATTATATACCACATGTGCGCATTAAATGATTTGGTTGACCAAGAACATGCCTGTGTACTTACTATATCACATGCCAATTTAAAAGTGACCAGAATGTAATGACTTGAAACTAAACATAAATACTCAAAATTAACCATTACATAGTAAAGTTCGAAGCATGCCCATGTGAAAATCTCCAATTTGTACCTTTACTTATTGTGTTCTACATCAACAATTGTGTTAGAGCCTGATAGGTGTACACACGTTCTTCAGGACAGTTTGTTCATATGGGGTAATGAGTTTTGGCTGATTTTACACTGCCTCTTTGTCTCTGTCCTGTTCCTGCTGTTCTTTCTTTTTTCATTCCTCTTCCTGTTTGAAAAGTTTGGAATGTGGAAGCAAAATGATTTAAAATGAGTTTTTAAATCTCAACTGTTAGGTTTTATTTCTTGGCAATCCCGTTTGACAAAACTCCTTTCAGTTGTATTTCTTTTCGCACTTTTATTTCAGTGAGGCTATGAGCGTTTAGATGCGAATCCAACCCGAATTGTGCTTTTCAGAGAAGTTTGTGATGCTAATGCTTTCAAGATTGCCACTTCGCTGATTATGACGGGGATCGAGCTGCCCGGTCAGCTCGCGGGGGTCCAGGGGGCAGCGCCCCTTGGCGGGTCCGGGGCAGCGCCACGGCGGGGTCGAGAGGCAGCACCCCTGAAGCAAAATGCAAAAATGCATTCAAAGTTGCCTGTCCGATCATGTTATATTTTTCCAGTTTTTCCATTTTTGGCCTTCCCGCTCGAGCGGGGAAAGTGACGCTCGAGCGGGGATTGGAAGCTCTCAGCATCTCTGCAGTCGCCTGAAAAAGTACTGGGTGGTGTGATTCGCCGCTCGAGCGGCAAAACCGACGCTCGAGCGTGGAGCCTGTATGAAATCACAGAATTTGAAGTCTCCGCTCGAGCGGGAAGACCCACGCTCGAGCGGACCGCGCGATCCCAGATTTCCAGATTTGATTAAAGAGTTGGTTTTCTTCTGAAATTAGGATTGCTTTGGTTTTTTTATAAATAATTGGTTTTCTCCCAACACTAGGGCGACTTCTCCAGATCTTATTTTTGGATCTTAAGGTTTATATCTGGAGAGATTTTGCTAGTTTTTCTTTGATGTTTTGATAGAGTCTTCAACTCATGTTCTAAAGAGAGTACATCAAAGGTTGTGTTTTGTTCTACAAAAGAGAGTGTTGTTCTTCAGTTGTGTATTCTGAAGAATTCGAGCCTGAAGCTGTGGTGGAATCCAGAGTGGCTCGTCAGAAAGACAATTCCGTGGTGAAGATGGGGTTGGAAGAGGCACATAAAGGTTGGTTCAATTAGGCGTTGTGGATTCGCTAGGTAATTGAGAGTATACCTGTGTAATTCCTTTAATTCTTCTTAGTGGATTGTCTTGTGGCTGTTGCCCGTGGTTTTTTGATCACAGTTGGAGGTGTCCAATTGTGGTTTTTTCCACGTTAAATCGTTGTGTCTCTTTGTCTTGATTGTTTGATTGAGATTGTTATATTCTGCTTCAAATTGATACATAATCACAAATCAACATCTAGGGGATTTCTAGATTTTTCAATTGGTATCAGAGCAGGTTGCTCGTCTGTTTTTTAAAACTTTAGAGCGAGATCTTGTTTGATTTGTGATAATGGATACAATTCGTGAAGGAAATTCTATGGTCCGACCACCCCTACTTGACGGATCCAATTATTCTTTTTGGAAAGCTCGGATGAGATATTTTTTAAAATCTATTGATGAAAAAGTTTGGCAATCCGTCATGAATGGGTGGACTGAACCAACAATTACCGTTGATGGAGTAACAATCCCCAAACCAATTGATAAATGGGACACAACTGATTACCAAAATAGTAGCTGGAATAGTAAAGCTATCAATTCTCTCTTTTGCGCTGTCACACCTGAAGAATTTAGTCGTATTTGTAATTGCGAAGTCGCAAAAGAGGCTTGGGATATCTTACAAACTATTCATGAGGGCACTCCTTCTGTTAAACGCTCAAAACTTCAAAGGCTCACATCTAGTTTCGAAAACCTTTCAATGAAAGATAGTGAGACCTTTGATGAATTTTATGCGAAGTTGAGTGACATTGTAAATTCCAGCTTCAATTTAAGTGAAAAAATTCCAGAATCCAAAGTTGTGGGAAATATTTTGAGATCCTTGCCCGATCGGTTCCAACCAAAAGTTACGGCTATTGAGGAGGCTCAAGATGTTGACAACCTCAAGCTGGATCAGTTGGTTGGAAATCTCCAAACTTATGAGGCACACAGGAATTTCAAACAGAAACAAAAAGATATTGCTTTTAGTAGTGCTCATAAAGTTAGAGAGGATTCTGATGAGGATTGTGATATAGATTCCAAGATTACGGCTGCTTTTGTTAAACAATTTAAAAAATCCTTTTTGAAAAAGAATCCTAATCTTTTGGAATCTACTCATTCTCATAAATCTAAAGGCAAAGATAAACTCAAAATTAATTCTATAGCCAAGAAGGAGAAAGGAAAGATACAAGGAAACTCTGAAAGACTCCAATGCTATGAATGCCAAGGATTTGGCCATTTTGCTCAAGAATGCCCCACTTGGTTGAGGAAGAAGAAAGCCCTCGCTATCACTTGGGATGATGAATCAGAATCTGATGAAGATGAAAGTGACAATGGAGACCAAGGCGAAGAGGGACATAAACAATTTCTTGCTTTCATGGCGACTTCCGAAGCTGAAGGACAAACAGATTCTCCGAAGATGTCAGTTGAGAATATCACTGATGATGAATCCTCGGAGAGTGATCATGAAGAGCTTGAGCAAGCTTATGAAAAGTTGTATAAGGAATCTCTTAACTTGTTCAAATTGAATGACAAACTCACAAAGAAACTCAAAACATGTGAAAGTGAGAATGTCAAACTTAAGGAGGAGATTTCCGAGGCCAGAATTAATGCCATCAAGGTAGCTGATGATCGACAAGTTCTTTGTGCAAAATTGTTGACTTATGAGACAGAGAGGAATGAGCTGCTGCAAACCCATGCCATGTATGAAGAAAAGATTGAATCTCTTGAGATGTCACAAGTTGCTTTGGAAGAACTAATGGTCAAGAAAGAGGAAGAGCTCAAGTGTGCTATGGCTACCATTGGTCTTTGGAACAAAGGATCAAAGACTTTGGAGGATATCATTGGGTCTCAACACATGAGTTGTGACAAGAGTGGCATTGGCTTTGGTGGTAAGAAAGAGCAAAAACAGAGTGCCTCCTCATCTTATGATACAAGAACTCAAGGAAAGGGAGAACAAAAAATCCAACAAAAGGATGGACTTCTCAAACTTCCTAGAGTTGGTAAGGTAAAAGAAAAGAAGGTACACCCTGTGTTTATTTGTCATCATTGTGGTATGCATGGTCATATTCGCCCTTATTGTTATAAGTTGCATGGGAGAGTGCCTCAAAATGGTAGAAATTCGATTTACATATCTAGGCGGAATACCAAGATTCATGCGGGTGTTCACTACACCACGACACTTACCAAGACCGCTAGACCTGATTTTGTTAAGACCAAAAAGATTTGGGTGAGAAAAGTTGACTTGTGTTAATTTGTTTGGTCGTTTAGTTTATAGGTTTTTGTGTGTTTTTTTTCGAGTCTTTTAATGTGTGCTTGTTTGTTTTTTGTCTTGCTTTGGTTAAGAAAAAAAAATTAAAAAAAAAAAAGAAAAATTCCAAAAAGATTTTCTTAGTATGGTTTTGCAAGCTTGAAATTTTTGAGTGGTCCTTGGTACATATTGGAATTGATGAGAAAATCCATTACATGTTAATATGTGTGTGCTTTCTGTGGTCATTACTCATTTTGGAGTGTGTGTTCTTTGATTAGTATGTCTCATTCTGTACACATTCTTGGATTAGCAAATTCTGGAGTCTTCCGCCCTAGTGATTATTTTTTTCTATGGACTTCTGTCATTGATCTTTTGTGTTTCTAGAGGAATTGACCTATACTAGCATATCATGGGTGATGTTGAGTCTCTTAACCACCTACCATCTTTTTTGCACCTCCATGGCTTTCCCCTCTATTCTTTGCAGTCCAGCCATGAGGAAAAGGCTACCTCAGAGTCACCAACCAGGCCATCATTATTATATCCATGCTTCTCTGGTTCGGTTTCCATACTCTTGAGCGTGTCAGCCACCAATGATTGTGCAAAAGGAAAAGGAAAAGAAAAAGAAAAAGAAAAAGAAAAATATGTAAAAGAAAGAAAAAATGTGCAAAAGAAAGAAAGAAAAAAAAAAAAAAAGATTCATTGACTGAGGGGGAGCCTCCGCCTTTACTCACCAAATACCCCTTGATTCCTAGTGGTTTGACTTTCCTTTGTCGTACTTAAGATTCTCTTGTCAGTGGTCCGGATTTCATATCACTACTAGGATTGAATCTAGTATTTGTCGAACTCCAAGTTTCACACACACACTTTTATCATGGGATCTATGCTCTTCACATGATGCATCACTGTCTTTCATGAGGAATTTTCTACAGACTGTGCACATTGTGTTTTCTTGTAATGGTGCTTCTTGGATAGTCTTGTGTGTTTCAAGGTACAAATCAGAAATTCCTTACTTGCTCCACCATATTATTTTTATTGTTTTCTTCTTGCTCACTGTTTTCAGTGTTTGTGGTTGATTTTAGTGAGGGGGAGTTTGGTTCATCTTGATTTGGGTTGGTAAGGGAGCTTGGTTTATCATTGCAAGAGTTTGTTTAGCATGAACACTTTGATTTGTTTGATAAGGGAGATTGGCTATATGTTTTGCATGTTACTATGCACTATTTGCCCTTCTTGTATGTTCATGGTATTTACATCGTCATATCATTGCTTGTGTGGTTTATGATCTTGCTTTTGTTGTTTGAGAGTTGTTTTTCATGAGTCTTAGTTTTCATCTATTCATGTTTTCCATCTCATGTTTTAAGAAAATCGTGTCTTATGTCTATTGTTTGTTTTATATATTCTTGTGGGACTAATAATTGTTTTGAAGATTGTGGCACTAATAACTGTTTTGCAGATCATGACCTTGAGAAAGAAGTTGGCTTTTGTTGGCTGTCTTGGGTTGGGGTGTTTAGGATTTTATTTGTTAGATGTGTTTTGTCACGGCATTGCCAAAGGGGGAGATTGTTAGGTTTTATTTCTTGGCAATCCCGTTTGACAAAACTCCTTTCAGTTGTATTTCTTTTCGCACCTTTATTTCAGTGAGGCTATGAGCGTTTAGATGCGAATCCAACCCGAATTGTGCTTTTCAGAGAAGTTTGTGATGCTAATGCTTTCAAGATTGCCACTTCGCTGATTATGACGGGGATCGAGCTGCCCGGTCAGCTCGCGGGGGTCCAGGGGGCAGCGCCCCTTGGCGGGTCCGGGGCAGCGCCACGGCGGGGTCGAGAGGCAGCACCCCTGAAGCAAAATGCAAAAATGCATTCAAAGTTGCCTGTCCGATCATGTTATATTTTTCCAGTTTTTCCATTTTTGGCCTTCCCGTTCGAGCGGGGAAAGTGACGCTCGAGCGGGGATTGGAAGCTCTCAGCATCTCTGCAGTCGCCTGAAAAAGTACTGGGTGGTGTGATTCGCCGCTCGAGTGGCAAAACCGACGCTCGAGCGTGGAGCCTGTATGAAATCACAGAATTTGAAGTCTCCGCTCGAGCGGGAAGACCCACGCTCGAGCGGACCGCGCGATCCCAGATTTCCAGATTTGATTAAAGAGTTGGTTTTCTTCTGAAATTAGGATTGCTTTGGTTTTTTTATAAATAATTGGTTTTCTCCCAACACTAGGGCGACTTCTCCAGATCTTATTTTTGGATCTTAAGGTTTATATCTGGAGAGATTTTGCTAGTTTTTCTTTGATGTTTTGATAGAGTCTTCAACTCATGTTCTAAAGAGAGTACATCAAAGGTTGTGTTTTGTTCTACAAAAGAGAGTGTTGTTCTTCAGTTGTGTATTCTGAAGAATTCGAGCCTGAAGCTGTGGTGGAATCCAGAGTGGCTCGTCAGAAAGACAATTCCGTGGTGAAGATGGGGTTGGAAGAGGCACATAAAGGTTGGTTCAATTAGGCGTTGTGGATTCGCTAGGTAATTGAGAGTATACCTGTGTAATTCCTTTAATTCTTCTTAGTGGATTGTCTTGTGGCTGTTGCCCGTGATTTTTTGATCACAGTTGGAGGTGTCCAATTGTGGTTGATTTTTAGATTTCTAGATTTTTCATCAACTTTTAGTATATAGAGAACAAATTAGCACATGCCTCACATTTTATCACAACATATTGGAATAGCAAGTCTATAGTTCAAAATCAGAATTTGAAATCAATCACAATTTTCAGTTTAGCACACTAGAGAACTAACAGACCCCAGACTGACTCCAGTTTTCTAAATAATCCGTAGTAGCCATTTCCTATAATCAAAAAATGACAGAGTCTGACCACTGCATCCATCACTGACTTACACCTCATTTGTTCTACAAACGTGAACAAATGTTAGGGGAACATTTGAAAAGTTGCAAAGGAGACTTACAATTGAGGGAAATAACTATGTATAGAAGTTTAGGATACATCATAGAGGTGTACATCACGGAGGTGGCCCAAAGCCAAACAACATATTCATCATCATCCAATTTAGGGTAGTTCTTAATAAAACACAAAATCAAAAGAGGGAAACCAAAAAAAAAAAAAACAATTCAATCAAGAAACTTATGTACATAACTAGATGATCTGTTTGGTCCCCAAGAAAACACTCTGTTTGGTAGCCAAGAAAAGAATCTAAAAAACTCGGAAAATGTACCTGTGTTCTTCTTTTGTCCACGGAGTTCCTTTCTTCCTCTCGACCTCACCGCGCTTTGTCTTTGCTGCCGACTCAAACGAGGTCTGACTCCTCTTTGACTCGGTCTCCCACCCGAGCCACTACTCATCAGAATAACTCTGCAACTCGATTCGACCTGACTCAATCTTGTTCGCAAATCTCTGAGAGAGAGAGAGAGAGAGAGAGAGAAGAGAAGAGAAGAGATGAGTATGAGTGTGTACCTTCCCTTATCTTCCTGCCTATGCCCGACGCTGTTAAGTGGAGTTGTTAAAATCAAAGCCGCAAAGAGATGATGAGGGAAACGGCGATGAATGCCGCTGTGGAGCCAGTTGTCGTACCGGCGATGGATCCCCTTCGAACCAGTGTCTGATGATTAGAATCCATTAGAAGCCCAAACAGTTGATGTTTATTTGCCAAATATTTTTTTTTTTTGTTGAATTGGCGCCAGAAATTTTATTTTGGCACCTCTTTGTTTTTTGTCATACAATTTACGACATACATTATCCGTCGTAAAAATTGTAATACTTTTAACGGCAGACGTTTCGTGCGTCGTAAAAAAGTAGTACTTTTAACGGCGGGCATTGTGTGCGCTGTAAAAAGTATTCACTTATGCGCGTCATGTATAATTGATATATTAACGACATACTATATGTACGTCGTTGAAAGTTTTATTATTTATGACGTGCATTGCAAGTCGTAAAAAAATCACCTTTATTATCATTCATGGCCTATGCAATAAACACGCCGTAGTTGGAAAAGTATTTACGATGTGCAAAAAAAACAAGTTGTAAAAGTGAGAAAGTACGACGTGCATTTATTGTATGTCGTTGATGTAGTGCCGTAAAAAGTCAGTTTTGTTACAGTGATGTATATTTCATGACTCAAATGATCTTGTATAATGGACATTAGGCCAAAGGAAGTAGTATTCATGAGATCCAAGGAAGTGAAGTGAAGTGAAGTTTATGGCCATCCCTAATTGTTGGTTCCAAGCCATGGTTGAATGCTGGATCGTTTGCATTGGTGCATAAATTCGCAGGAGATTTCATCACTGACTTCTTCGTGGCTTTCAAAACAAGGGACACCCGCCGTCTAGATACAAAATTAATTATAGTATTATTTTCAAGTTCAAACTCGCAAATCTAGTCTTTGGGATTATTGG
Organism: Camellia sinensis; assembly: GCF_055761805.1. Classification (NCBI taxonomy): domain Eukaryota; kingdom Viridiplantae; phylum Streptophyta; class Magnoliopsida; order Ericales; family Theaceae; genus Camellia; species Camellia sinensis. Next base: position 152,439,884 of record NC_138963.1, read on the forward strand.
TGATATTCTTTCTATGATAAAAAAACCAAAACAAAGATAGCATTTGGTTAATTTTAAAAACATGATTCTACCCAAAAAAAAAAAAAAAAAAAAATTAAATTAATTTTTTTTTTAAATTCATAATTAAATACTCAATTGAAAACTTTTTTCAAAACTTATAACCAAATTTTTCAAAATTCTATTCAAAAAAATTCAAAAAACATATTTTATTTTGTTCTTTAAATTTTTTAGATAAATTACTACACCCCGTAAGGTTTCTTTTTAATACGGATTCCCCCTCACATTTGAACAATTACACTCGCTCTCATGTCAGATTAAAATGACATATTTGTCTATTAGCTTTTATACATATAAAATAATAAAATAATGTAGATATTTTGTTCATGTTATTTCAAGAGAAATAACAATTATTTTCTTTGATTTAACTCACACAAAAAAAAATTGAGTTTTTTTTTTGTTTTTTGTTTTTTTTTAATATCTTAAGAATTTTTTTTTTAAATTTTTTTAAATACACCTAATCTAGATATACTTAAGAAATATAATATTTTATGATTTTTTTTAAATTCACCAAATACAAATATATATATATATATATAAATTCAATACATTATCTTATTTTGTTGTATTCAATGGATTTTTAAAAGTTTTTTGTACAAATTTTATACTTTTTAAATATATTTGGATTAAATTGATCTAATTTAGATATAATAGTGTAAATAAAAATCAAAAAATTATATTCATATACAAAATTTATATAAAAAATATCATAAAAATATTGTGATAGTGATATTGTTGTAAATATAAATCATGTTTACGGGTGTTTTGTTTTAAAGTAAAAAATCATCATTAAACTATATTATTGTGTTTGAAAATTATATATAAAATTTATATTTGTATATCATGACTCACTAAGAATATGTTTAGGTAGAATTTAATGATGAAAAATTGTAAAATATAGTCATGATGATAGGAAGAAGAAATGACAGGAAAAATGGTAAGATGGTCATTTAAAAAATTTTAGGATATGACATCAACAATTTATGGGACGATTTGTAATGAGATTACAAACTTTAGGAAGGGGAATGTAATTTTCCAAATGTGAGTGGAGATATGTATTAAACAGAAACCTCAGAGGGTGTCAATGTAATTTATCCAAATTATTTTTTATTTTTTTGAAAAATATAATTTTTTATTTTTGAAGAAAAATATATATATATTTGTTTTTCAGAAAAAAAAATAGTTTGTTAATTTTTTAAGTATTGGCCAAATAATTTGTTATGATTTATATATATATATATATATATATGGGCGATTCAAAATTTTTTAAAATTTTTAAAAGAATTTATAAAAAAATATTTAAAATATTAAAAATATTTAAAAATTAAAATAAATAAATAAAATAAAATATTTAAAATAAAAAAGAAAAGAAAATATTTAAAATAAAAATTACATATTTAAATAAATTTGTAAATATTTTTTAAAAAATTAAAATATTTCAAAAAATATAACACACAAATGTATTAAATGCAACGCACAAAAGACAAAATGAATTAATATTTACAATAAAAAATATTTATCCTAAAAAAATAAATCCAAAACAATTTTAAAATACAACTCAAAACTCATTATTTATTTCAAAACTCATAACTAAATAAATTTTCTCTTTTCAAAACTCATTTCAACAACTTATCTTTCAAAACACAAATCCACACCAAAATCATGATTCTAAAATTAAATTGAACAAGCCAAAGGATTATGTTAACATGTGCCCTAAGGGCAAATGATAAGGAATGCATTAAATTAGAGCATCTCCAACGAAGTTCTCAAAATACTTGCCAAAGCTATAATTTAACAATAGTGATAAAAAATAGGTCTCTAATGGCTTGCTATTTTACTTGTCAAAGATGGCATATGTCATATCTGTTCTCAAATTTGACAAGTAAAATAGCAACTGCCAACATGCCACATCAGCAAATATGAACATATTTGTGGCTCCAAATTCAATTGAAAAAACAGAATTGAAATAGTAGAAAACCAAGTAATTTTTCAAATTTAATTTTTCTATTTAATTTTTTAAATTGAATTACTTTAATTTTTCTTCTAATTTTTCAAATTTTTTCATTTTTTATATTTGTCTAATCGGGAATAATATAAATATATAATTTTTTTTTTTACAAATAATTAAAAAAGGTCATGAAAAACAAAAAATAAACAAAAATAAAATCACAAAAAAATCTATATCCAAACAATACCTACAAACTAGGATGGAAAGTTGGTTGAGAATTGTCAAAATAGCAAGTGACCATTGGAGCACCATTACTATAATTTGACAAAATAACACTATTCATTACCAAATTATAGCAATAATAATGATATTATAGCAACAATCATTAAAGATGCTCTTACTTCAATTTTATGAGTAGTAGGAAAAGCTTTTAAAGCTGTTAGGATTAATGATTCTTTTTTTACATAGAGACCAAAATACCCTCATATTTTCTTTAATTTCATTCATTCATTTGGCTTCTATTCCTTTATTTTATTATAATCATATATATTTTGAATTTGCAACGTATAGACTGATTATATAATTTAAATAAAGTATTTTTTAGTACTATTATGCTTTTTTGATGTACATGTATGTGAACGATGAATCAAGGTCCTCTCATTGTATTTTTTCCTTGACTTCTTACTTGTTGGGTTATTATGCTCACTTTTGGGCCCAATTTTGATGATCCAAACCGTTCACATCTTAAGATTTGTTGAGTATATCATACCTGTAAAAAATCATATTGATCGGATATCAGAAAGCATGTGTTTGGAAAACTGTTTATTAAATTTTAAAAAAAAATATTTTTTAGTTTGATAATCCAAACACGTATTTTTTGATATCCAATCAACTTGATTTTTTCTAAGTATGATACACTCAATAAATCTTAAAATATAAACGGTTTGGATCAGCAAAATTGGGCTAAAAAGTGGGCCCAATAATCTAACAAGTAAGAAATCGAGGAGGAAACTCAAGGAGAGGATCTTGATTATGTGAACGATGAATCAAGGTCCTCTCCTTGCATTTTCTTCTTGAATTCTTATGAAAAGCTACTACTAGGCACAATGAGTTGAATGAAAAAGTTGAAATAATGCTGGAATTGAGAGTACTAGATTTAGGATATTCACTATTCTGCAAGAGATGTAGGTTAAGTTAATTATCAAAAATGACCCAAAGAAAATGGGACAAAAAATAAATAAAAAAAAAGGAAGCAAAAAAAAAGAAAAAAAGATTTGATAGAAAACAAAATACTTCAAAATGCTAACTTTAACAATATTCTTCAATCGATTTCCACGACAAGGCTTTCCCTTTCCTCTCCTGCATATTAATGTTGACATTTTTGTTTCTGTTTCTCTAAAGCTTTGTATCCATTATGTATTGGACTTTAGAAAATCCTTTTAGTGCTCTTTTGTGGTTCCTATTAGTATCCTCTATATATAAGTTGTGATATTACTGTAAAGTTAAATTAATAATGCTTAAGAATTGCATGGAGTGAATTCTTTCCTGTTCTTTTTTCTTTTTAATTTTCTGAATTTGCTTGCAAGTATGTGACTGTTTACTTAATTCAAAGGAAAACTTCTCTACTTACTTTGAGATTTTATTACAGGTGTGGTTCAACAATGTACCCCATATGCGCCTGGTCGAAGATAAAGGAGGCCAAAATTGGATATCAAGAAAAAACGATAAATTTATATTTCCAGGAGGTGGAACACAGTTTATCCATGGGGCAGATCAGTACTTGGATCAGATTTCCAATGTTGGCTACTTCTTCATTTCTACTGGGTTTTATATTTTATTTAGATGAAATTAACCCTCATTTTACGATTTGAGCATGCAGATGGTCCCTGGCATTGCATTTGGGAAAAACACCCGAGTTGCCTTGGATGTTGGTTGTGGAGTAGCAAGTTTTGGTGCCTACTTACTCAGTCGTGATGTGACCACTCTGTCAATAGCACCAAAAGATGTTCATGAGAACCAGATTCAATTTGCTCTAGAGCGAGGTGTGCCTGCCATGGTGGCTGTATTTGCAACACACCGTCTATTGTATCCTAGCCAGGCATTTGACTTGATACATTGTTCAAGATGCAATATTAACTGGGCTCGTGATGGTATACCTTTGCAATTTAATCTTTCGGTACAAAAACCTGGGTAAACTCATCTGGGAAGTAATTCCATTGGCTGTGGTTTGGAGTTTATGGGTTGCAAGAAACAACATGGTTTTTAACTCTATAGTTCCTGTTTGGGGGAATATTGTGGATAGTATCAAGATCAAAGTGGCCACATGGGTGAAGTTTTCTAGTCATTTGCCTAATTACACAATCCATGATTTCATGTACTGTTTGGTTGGATTGAAGGGCCACAAATTGTAGTCTCCTGCAGGATATAGTCCTCTGTTCTTTTAATTTTCATTCCCAGTTTTGGTTGAGGTCTCATCAACCTTTGTATCGGCCTTGGCTTGCATATGATTGGGCTCAATTATAGGTGCCAACCTAGTTGGGATGTATTTCTGAGCTATGATGCAATTCAGTCAAGTCCCTCTTTTCTATCTATTTATTAATAATATTCTTCTTTGCTGATCAAAAAAAAAAAAATTATTAATGATAGGCGCATTTTTTTCCCTGGTACCTTCTCATCATTATTATGTGGTCAGTTCATGTATCCAATACCTACTTCTTTTTCATCTTTTATTAAGGTGCATCTCAACTATCTTTTCTTTTTCTTTTTCTTTTTTATCTCTTTCCTCTGTTCAAAATATTAGTCTTTTTTGGAAAATCTAACTTTTTTTTATAGTACAATTATTATACTTCAAAAATATTAACTTTCCAAAACTGCCCTCCTTTTTTATTTGGGAAATATCAATTGTTATAATTGTACTTTTTGTGTATATTAATATTAACGAATTTAACGGAAGAGTAAAATAGAAAATTTATGTCATTTTAGTTCTTCATTTTTCAAAAGGGAGTAATATTTTGGAACCGAGGGAGTAATTGTCGAAGGAATGAACATGTCTTATATTTGGTGGATGGTGTTCCTGCCTTATTGATGTTAATTGTCCTTTTTTTGTTTGGTTGTTGTGAAGGTGGAATTTTGCTTCTTGAGGTCAACAGGATGCTGAGGGCAGGGGGACACTTTGTTTGGGCAGCACAATCTGTTTATGAGCATGAAAATAACTCGCAAGAACAATGGAAAGGTAAGCATCATGTCCAAACTAACTTGTAAAAAAACTAAAACCTAGAAAAGGAATCATGTCAAAATTACTAAAGTACATTGGTCAGGAACTATTGAATTCTACCCTGCTCACGGTGGGTGGAACTTCTTCTTAAATACAGTTGAAAGGTTATTAGTTATTTTTATTATTATTGTAAATATTGTGTAATTCTGAAGTTATATAGACGTGTGTGTATCTGTGTTTTACTCATTTTTGTGATATTTTCGTTTTTCCAGTTTCTAGCATGATGGTTTGACATTGCATCTTCTTCTCTTTCCTTGTATCATATCTCTTCATTGCTGATTCCTGACCTTAATTGTGCACAGAAATGGAGAACCTTTCTTGGCGTATTTGTTGGGAACTTATAAAGAGGGAAGGGTACATTGCTATATGGAGGAAGCCTCTGAACAACAACTGCTATGTTAATCGGCATCCTCAATTACAACCTCCTATATGTGAAGCCAATGACGACCCAGACAATGTTTGGTATGTCCAACTTTACCCCCATTGAGTTTCAACGTTACATGGAAACTGTCTTTATAATTTGTTTGAGCATTTTTATATATAGAGCAACATTTTTGTATCAAGCATCCATATCAAATTCATATCGATCACATGAATGATCAAATGTACTCATCAGTCTTTGATCCCGAGATGTTGATACATAAAGAAAAGAGATTGATTTTTCTAAGGGCAATGAGATTTCATTTTGATTAGGGTAGCAGAAAATTGGGGTTTGGTCAAATAGCCAAGTGCCATTACTTTTTGATGTCTGTTTGTGATGTCTCTGACTTGATTTGGACCTGTATATAGCACAGAACTGTTAGAAAGACAAACTTTATTTATTTAATGGCTCTACAAAATCAGTCAACTGGCTATTCGAGAATTTAGCATGATAAATTACGTTTGGAACCTGTTTAATCCCAGAGTTTGCAAGGAACTATATTCTCCAAAAACTGTATTTCTAGTTCAGATAGAATTAATTGGATTTGTGAACAAATATGCTGACAGCACGCACTTCAGGGAATGACGGATGTATGGTTTGAATTTTTCACACATTTACATATCAAGATGTCAGTAAAATTCTGGTTTGGGGTAAATTGACAGAGATTATTCGACAGGGAAAACCAAATTCCACAAAAACAGAAAAACGATCAAGCAATGTGGTTGAATTCTATGCCTTCATAGATTTAAGGACTTCTTTGGAATATGTCGATTGATTGAAACAAACTAAAACTGATAGTGTATTACTGAAATTGTCACTTGTTACAAGCTTTCAAACAAGAACAAATAACAAGAATACAAAGATAACCGATTGACTAAAAGCTAATTGGTACTCCTAGTTAAACGAAGCTACTCCTAGATAATTGCTACTCCTAGTTTTCACAGGTTTGTGAATGGGTTTGAAGATCCTTTACTTTGAATTCCCATCTTTTGTTCCTTTGCACTGGCCACAACTGCTGCAGCCACATGTCCCTCCTTAATTCCTTGATACACGCAAGCATGCCCTCTCCACCATTTGGAAAAGATCCTTCACTTGCTGTAACTGCTCTCCACTTCTGTGACCACATGCTTCTGGCTGCACTGTTGAAATCTACTTCAAAGGACTTGTCCATCTTGCATGTTCCTTACTTCAGATCACCCATTAATTCATCTGAGCCACGTCAGCACCTCTGTCGACAGGCCAAATTCAATATTTTAGTACCAACACAAGACCTCTCCTTTTTTATCCATCATACCTTACTAACATTGGGAAGAGAGAGTGTATGTGTTTGTTTAAATAATCTGAATGTTCCCTCTTCTGCTAAAAGCCTAAAACGTCTTCATTCATTCACTAATAACACATGGAAAGAGAGATCAAATATCTATTTAAAGGAACAATCCCATATGAATTATTTACTTCCCTATTGCTGGTATTCTTAGAATTGCTCCAAGCTTGTAACAGATTATTCAAACCCTACGTCCAAGTTGTTACACCATATCCTCAAGTCGATAATTTCTTACCCATGAATATAGTTTATCTTTTAATTAGTGATGAACAAAATCTTTTCAATTTTGACACAAACGTCTAACTACATTGATGCATTCTTGCGGGTATGTCAGTCTGAAGGCATGTATCACTCCGTTACCTGAGAATGGTTATGGGGCTAATGTTACTAGCTGGCCCACAAGCCTTCATTATCCACCAGACAGGCTACTTACCATAAAAATGGATGCCTACAATTACCGAAAGGAAATATTCAGAGCAGAGTCAAAATATTGGAACGATCTTGTAAATGGTTATGTTAATGCCTTCAATTGGAAAGACTTACACCTACGAAACGTGATGGACATGAAGGCTGGATATGGAGGGTACCTTCCTTTTTCTTCTTCTTTTTCATCTCTTTATATATGTTTACCCTTCTCTAACTCTGGAAGAGTGCTTTTTAATTTTGACTGTTTGAATTCCTATATCATGGGAACTTTGTTCGTGGCAGGTTTGCTGCAGCATTACATGATTATGGGATTGATTGCTGGGTTATGAATGTTGTTCCTGTTAGTGGTTTCAATACATTGCCTGTTATTTATGACCGTGGGCTTGTAGGAGTTATGCATGACTGGTATGGGCAATGCACTTTTTCCACTTCTGGTTGAGAACAAATTCACTTTTCCTAATTCCATGTGGTTGGATAGCTCAGACCTCTTAATTATAATTTTTAAATCCTTCTTTCAAACTAAATCATCATCATTGTATCAACTCATTATAGATCAATGGTACTTATGCCTGAAGTTGACTCGAGGCATCTGAAAATTTTCACTATTTCAGTCCACTGAGATTCTATAACTTTAGAAGATCTTTAGAATGTTGGTTTTTAAAGCTTATCATGCTCTGCCTTGTGATATGGAATATGAAATAGTGGTTCATAACTCTAGATAGTTATTAAATCGTCCAAGAACGGCTTTTTTGTTACCGAACCATTTTCTGTTATCACACAAGGCACTGCAATGTGTGAGATTTTTCATTAATCCTCTTTTGGCTCTTTTAGTAAGATCTTCAAATCTGTCTCAGGTGTGAGCCATTTGATACTTACCCAAGAACATATGACCTGTTGAACGAAGCGGGACTCTTCTCTATAGAGGAAAGGTACAATTCTTGGTCTTTCTTGTTTGTAGTGCTTTATTTCATGCATTATACACCTTATATTTTTGGGAAGAACATTACTTTATGTAACACTAACTTAAATTGAAGCCGATGTAATATCTCAACAATCATGCTTGAGATGGATCGAATTTTAAGGCCAGGTGGGCATGTTTATATTCGTGACACTGACATTGTTATCAAAGAAGTTAAAGATATCGCAGCTGCCATGGGATGGGAGACCTTATTAGTTGACACCATTGAGGGACCGCATGCTACCTATAAGCTTTTGTTTGGTGCGAAGCCTGTTAACATGTTTGCTTTTTTTAATTTTTTTTTCCCTTATTACTTTTAAAGATTATTTTTGTCTGAATAATCTCTATATCTGTCTTCTTCTCTTTTTTTTTTTTCTTTTAAATTTATTTTGTTAGAAGCTTGGAAGTCCTTAAATCAGATGAGAAAATAGAGATGGTGCTGGAACAAACTAATTGTAATATGTCTGTGCATTACAGTCAAGTCATGGATAACATCCCAACAGAAGGATCTAAAGAAGAATTTCACATCAATATTTTATAGAATGGAATTTTATTATTATTATTATTATTATTATTATTATTATTATTATTATTGTGTATTCTATGCAGCGGCAATGAAATATCTGACAATTTGCTTGATATTTTTCCAATGGTTACTTTCCATTTCACTTTCCAAGTTCAAACTGTGTCTTGTATATTGGTTACTTGATCATAAATATATACGAGGAATAATATAAAAGTAATGAAAAGATGGAGAAGTTCTTGGAAACATGTTAATGAATTCCAAGAAGGTTTCTCAAAAATTTTCAAAAAGTTTTCTTAAGAGTTTCCAGAAAGATTCATAAATGTTTCCATAGACTATCTTGTAAAGTTTCTTGAAATTTCCATCTTCCATCCCACTTTAACAATTCTCACAACCAGAAAAATGAGAAAAACTTCAATGAATATTGTTAGAAGCTCTCCTGTATAAAAAGTGCTTGTTTTGGTGATTTCACAACAGTACTTTTGTTTTGTGTTTGTTCGCTTGTTTTGTTTTGTTTTGTTTTTTGTTTTTGTTTTTTTTTTTTTTGGAAGTGTTCCATAACATGAGATGAGAGACCCTATAGATGGTTAGTTGATCTTGGTCTAAATTGTGCAGTAGCAATGCAATGTGAACCGTTTTTGAAATCTATTGAACTCCAAATAAAGGTACCTAAATTGAGCCGAAAAATTCAAAAAATATAAGAATGTGTAAGAATTTAAACATCCCAACAATCATTCTTGTTAGAGATGGAACCCAATACATTTAAAAGTATTGTTTACTATGATTTAACCCAACAGTCAACTTCAACCCAAAAGGCACCTCCATAATACAAGTTTATCATGGACATTGTTTGCAACTGATGCGGGATGCCAACATTTCTCAAGCTTTAAATGATGAAACTACAAATAGAAAAATTATGCAAAAGAAAGCATATCATTATAATAATTTTTCCATCATTTTCTACAAGGATCTACGCTAGGAGAAGTTTTCAGGATTATCTGCCAAAAGTTCTTATATGTTCCAAAGTACAAGAGTTCCGAATTATGTGTAAATCTTAAAAATTGAGAGTTACACACTTACACTATTATAATTGGATGAGACTAAGTTGAAGTCTGGTTAAAAATCATGGCAATACATGGAGCTAGGTGGAGAAGATGATCCATGTATGACAGACCAAATTCACAGTAACAATCAAAGTTTTGTCCTAAAAAAATGCTATACAAAAAAAAAAACAAAAAAAAAAAAACAAAATTTTCTTACAAATTGAGTTGGCATGCAATAATAAAACATTTGAAAAAGTAGGATGAGAAGTGATGCTGTATTATTATCAAACCAATTGAAATCCAAACTCTCCCCGAAGAATTTTTAATTCACCAATAAACCTTGTAAAAATTAAAAGATAGGGTCAATTACAAAAGAAAGGCACAAGATAAAAGAAAAGTTCTATTAATGATGAAAAGATAATACAAGAATCCTATATGACCATGATACATATACCTAAGAAACAAAATACATATACATTCAAAACTATCACTGAATTAAACAATACGCCTCAACCTTCCTAGTTCCTCCACAAATATAAACTAACATAGAAAACAACAGACTTTCTTTATTAACCAATGGAAATATAAGATATCCTATAAAAAGTATAACTTTCACTGACCCACAAATCATTATACACAGTATTATAAAAGTAAGATCAATAAAGCTAAGAATACAGACACAGAACACGGAAATAGTATAAGGAAGTGAATACCATGATCAATCATTCTTGAGGGTAGGTCTTGTTCTTGTTTTTGTTAAGAGCAACATCAAACATCATCCCCTTCACTGACTTATTCTTCTTGGGAAACACACTACCCTCCTTGGGTTGGAACCTTGGCTTGCTCATTTCTCCACTCTCTCCTCCATTGCCCTTGCCTTTGCCTTTGTTCGCTCCGTTATTTTCCATCTCTCTGTCTCTGTCTCTGTCCCTTCTGTCTCTCTCTCTCTCAAATGAGTCTTTGTGTTGCTCGCTTGCTTTAGAAGATCAAATGTTGCTGATATTTATAGAGGAGGATATCGTGTATTCTCAATTCTTCACAAATGCATGTGTATTTCTGTGTTTGTGTGTTTGTTTCTTTGTTTGTGGGGTGTGAATTCACTAAGCAATGCAATGAAAATCAACCGTCTTTACTTGGGTTTTTACACATTGTAGTGTCCATCCACGGAATTGCTTCAGTTTTTCTCCTCATTTGCCTATCACCATATGGTGGAAATTAAATTTACCGAATATGATGTTTAAACCATATTTTTAATCAATTTTTGGGATCTAGAAATTGAAACTGGGCAAGAAAAACCATATTTTAATCAATTTTTAAGATGTAATTAACTGCACAAATGAGGTGGTGGTGGGACTCATTTGGTTCATTGAGGAAGGTGAAACTGAAAATTGTGTCTGGCAACCTCAACACCAACTTTATTAGAAGAATACAAATTTTAGTTAAATGTGTGGAAAATTGCAAGTACTTCACCGGAAAACAACTTGCACAATCACAAGAAGTTTCCTTAAATAAAATAAAAATGATTTTAAAAAAATCTGAAAATATATAAAATGGAAATTATTAATAATGAAAGCATCCGGAAGAACCATCAAAAGGAAAACACGTTCCGGTGGGATGGGAAATTCCAAAGGAACTTTAAATGATAGTATTTGGAAATGTTTATGAATCTTTCTGTAAGCTCTCATGGAAAACTTTAGGGTTAATTGCACTTTTCACCCCCGTTATTTGATCTAAATTTTACTTTAGTTCATAAAATTTTAATTTGAACAATTTAACTCATACACTTTAAGTCTAGATTCAATTTAGTCATTTCGTCTAAATTTTTTGTCTAGGTGAACATCTTAAAAAATTGACAACCATTCTAAAATTGTTAATTTTAATTTCTAATTTAGATAGAAGAACCAAATTGAAACTTTAGAAAATTGGCAAGTGTCCCTAAATTATTAATTTTATGGAAAATTATGCAGATAGTCCTTGTATTTTGCTTTTTGTATCATTTTGGTCCCTATAATTTTAATTGGCTCGCTTTTGACCTTAAATTTTTGACTTTGTGTCAATTTAGTTCTATTTCTTACAATTGCTAGTATTTTTTAATAAAAAATATGCAGATAAGTGACATATGTCATGCTTTTCAAGACAAAATTATAAACTTATTTAACTCAGTGAATTAACTTCAATCAATTTAGTGATAATTTTTCATCAAGAGAAATGCCTCGTAGCTCAATTTTTATTAAGGCTCGAGTGGCCCGAAGTGTTCTCTCTCCTCTCCTCTCCTCTCCTTTCTATCTCTATCTCTGTCTTTGTTCTCTTATTTGTTTGGAGAGTTAGAGAGGGGATTAAGATTGATAGTGAGGGAGGATCCACTAATATTGTGTTTGTTTTGAGAGATGGGGAAGGGATTAATAGTGAACTCCAAATTAGAATGGGCCTCCCCAAGGGGATTTAGATGGGTCTTCAGGACTTGGTATTAGAAAAATAATCCGGCGAACTAAAATTTTTTTATTTTTATTTATTTTTTATTTTATTTTTTACATGTTGGGCATTTTTTTTTGAACATTAATGTTTAATTTTTTGTATTTTTTGTTAAGTAAAAAATCATTATTTTATTTTTTTTATTTTTTTATGGAAATTTTTTATTTTATTTTTATTTTTTAAAATTTTTTTACATGTTGGACATTTTTTTTTTAAAACATTAATGTTTAATGTTTTTGTATTTTTTGTATTATTTTATATAAAAATAATTTAATAATTCCTACACTAACAACTATCATCAAAACAAACACAAATTTACCTAATCCCCTCACTAACAATCCCCTCAATTCTATCTCTGAAAACAAACAGGGCCATAGAGAAGAGAGAAGAGGAGAGACAACACTATATCAATTCTCTCACTATCAATCCCCTCCATTCTATCTCTGAAAACAAACGAGCCATAGAGAAGAGAGAAGAGGAGAGGAGAACAGAACAAAGATAAAGAGGAGAGGAGAAAGAACACTATATCTGTTCTATTCTCTCTCATTTCCACTCTAAGGGTTTGCGAGAAAGGAAGGGGAAGAGTGAGAGAGAGAGAAGGGTCGCAAGTGACGTTGATGGTGGCGCCGGTGGGTGGAGGGGTTTGCGACCGTGATGGCTGTGAAATCATACCCACACCTCCTCTGCAACAGTGCTATATAAAAGAAGATGATTCACACTCTCCTCATTTCTTGCATTTACAACACCAATCCAACAAGAATACTCCCATCCTCAAATTGTAGGACTTCATAATGGACTAAAAGTCGCTGTTTAAGCAAAGAATGCAACTTTTTCAAGCACCCTGTAAAGGAGATCTTGACCTCAATTCCCTTTTGAGCTACCCTTGTGAAATGCAAAACTTAGTGGAGATAAACTGTTCCTTGTATTTTGTCAAGTAACATTAGAATATTAGTGGAAAACGCTTGCATTACTTAATCTAAGCATGTTTGTTTGCCCTTTTGTTGCACTCCCTTCTGGCCAGTGTTTGAAAACTCAAACCTACTAGTGTTGGACAGACATAATCTCTCTTAAACAATTCTTGATAGAAAAGTAGGACACCATCTAATTTTTGGCTTATTACTATTGAGTGAATCTTATTCAAATGTGTTCTACAAGTTCTGATAGAATCAACTTAGTAGTTTATGGAAGGTATGAATAAAGATAAAAGGGGATTGAGCTCAAAACCCATTTTTGGATATGATTTCACAGCCACGCCATTCTATAATATTCATTGTGACGGTGGGTGGAGGGGCTTGAGTGGATTGAATCGAACTGTGTGTGGGTCGAGTGGGTTTGTGGGTGGGAATGAGACTCTATTTGGAGAAAATGTTGGTGATTTGGTGAGGAATTTGAGCTTGGAAGGTGTTAACAATGGTGGATTCGCTATTGGGTCGTGAGTAGAGGGAATTTAACAGTTCATGGGTTGGCTCAGTGTTGGGAATTCGCAGTATTGGGTTTATGAGTAGATCTGTCTCCTCCTCTTCTTCTTCTTCTCCCTTTCTCTCTCTGTTGTTTTTTTTGGTTTTATTCATCAATGGATTCTCTCTACTCTCTCTCTCTCCCAAACCTCCATGCTTCAGAAATGTAAGGCCTTGTTCTTCACCATTATCTTTTTCTCTCGCGCGCTCTTTCTCCTCCCTCTTCTCTTTTCCTTTCACATCAAGAAAGAAGAAGTGCCAAAACGACGTCGTTTTAGAAACTCGAGCCATTCGAATCAATTGATTTTCGAGCAATGTAGCAGAGTTGTTTCATCAAAAATACTAACGACGTTATCAATTGAGCCAGTTTGATACAAAATCTAAAATTAAGGGTCAAAATTGAGGAAATGAAAATGCAGAGATCAAAATGACGCAAGAGGAAAAATGTAAAGACTATCAGTGTAATTTGTCCTAATTTTAGCCTCCAATTTAGACAAAAGGATCAAATTGAAACTAAACTTAAAATATAAAAATCAAATTATTAAAATTAAATTAAAATGATTAAAATGAAATTTAAATCAAATTACACGATGTAAAGTGTAATTAATCCAACACTTTATAAAAGTTCTTCAGAAACATTCTGGAAATTGATCAAAAAATAAACCGTATATTAGATTTTTTTTTTTCAATTTTTTTTTCCCATACCTTCAAAGCTTTATTTTATTTATTTATTTATTTTGTTACCTAATCTTAGTAGTTTTATGGGTAAATTACACTTGCCACACTCATGTATCATTAAATTTTCACATAATGTCAATTAAACTTTAATAAATATTATCCCTTAGAAATTATACCAAAACCAATGAATAGGGTAGTCTATTCACTATCGTCAAAAAACGATTGAAAGTTTAAAATCCAATTTAAACTGATTCATTTTCTTTTCATTCCAGTCATTTTACCTTAAAATATTAGGTTGTGTCAGAATTTATAAAAATTTCAAAATTGTCTCAAAATTTTATTAGACAATAATCACATCAGTGTTGGACATTTTCATTTATTAATAATGAGTAAGGTCCATACATTGATGTATCTGTTTTTAATAAAATTTCGAGAAAACTTTTAAAGCATAGAAAATTACTCTATAAATAAACAGATATATATTTAAAGGAGAATATTTATGACCCACAAAAAAAAAAAAAAAAATTACAATTTAATCCATAATATTGTGACTTTATACATGTCAACTTTTAATTTGTGGTATATACTCAATTTTATAAGGCCTACTTCTCTTGCTACATTATTGTTAATAATTTTAGAGATGTAAATTGTGGATTTCTAACATTATTCGTGATTAAAATTGTAATTATGAGTCACATCATGAATGGATTTTGATTTTGATGGCAAATTTTGGATAGTTTATTTATAGACAAATTATATTGGCAGTTTTTACATTTTGTTGTTTGTATCAATTTTCACTTTTAATTCTAAATGGATTTTACATCATAAATGGATTTTACATTTTTAGTTCTTACAGTTTTGACTGATTCAATTTTCACTTTTAATTTTAAATTTTGTCTCAATTTAGTCTAATTGATAATGTTGGTAGAGTTTTTGACCAAAAAAATAAAAAATTCTTTAAGTTGATTGAGGCTAAGTCATTAAATTGACCAAGTTAATAATTTTATTTTTAAAAGTATGATAAATGCCGCTCATATACACATTTATCATAAAAAATATTAATTGGATCAGTTTCAGACAAAATAAAAAATTCAGAGTGAAAATTAATTCAACTGAAATTATAATGATTCAAATGAGCCAAAAATCAAAGTATAGTGACTAGCAACATAAATTTTTTTGAGTTCCTAAAACTGCTCATAAAGAAGTTGTTATAAATGAATTTCCAGAATGTTTCTCAAGAATTCTCAGAAAATTTTCGTAGGAGTTTCCATAAGGTTATAGAACATCTCCAAATACTATCTTGTGTAGAAAGAAAAAAAAAATAACAACGTAATACAAGTCACTTGCATTAAAATAATAGGAACTCAATTAATATATTGTGTAAATTAGAATGATCAAATTAACATATCGTTTGAGCACGTGTCAACTTTCCGTCCACCAAACTTAATGGCCTTTTTTTATTGAACTAATATGATAACATCCGTTAAATTAAAGGATAAAATTAAATAAATTAAAATAACAGAAATTAAATTAATACATCATGTAAATTACTTGAACTATTTGTATAATTTCAAAAAATAAAAAGTGAAATGAGGAGAGAGAAAAGCAAAATAAGAGATGAAAGAGAAACAAATGGATACGACACCCACTCCTCCGTTAATTGTCCAATTGGCTTTTCAAAACACGGGACACTCTTCCACTGGTCCATTTCAGTGACCGGAAGTGACAATACTATTAACAACATCACGCCCTGAAAAATGAGATTTGATTTAGTTCTTATTGGATGGAAGTTTGGGAACAAACTTAAAACGGTGTTTAATGACAGAACGGTGACATGTGGGTTAGATCATAAAGAGTTAAGTTTTAGAAGTCATTCTTAAATAGTGTTACGCAATAAAGTTATTTAATCATATAACAGTAACTCGTATACTTGCACACAAGGATTTGAACTCATATCCTTAAAACTAATCAATTTCAAAGTTAAATAAACCCTAATCTAGTGAACAATTTCTGATTTGATTGAAATTAAATCCAAAGATGCGGTAAATAAATAATTAAAGTAAATATTGAATAAAGTTATTAATGAATGAAATTAAGGTTTCATAATCCACACTCAAGCATATATAATAATTGATAATATAATATGAATGGTTTCTTTAATTCACTTCACAAAAATATGGAAATCAATCTCAATTATTATGAAATCCTTAAGTTTATAATTTTTATATCCTTCTTTCAAACTAAATCATCATCATTGTATCAACTCATTATAGATCAATGGTACTTGTGCTTGAAGTCGACTCGAGGCATCTGAAAATTTTCACTAATTTTAATTTGCCGAGATTCTATAACTTGAGAAGATCTTTAGAATGTTTGTTTTCAAAGCTTTATCGTGCTCTGCCTTGTGCTATGGAATAAAAAATAGTGGTTCATAACTCTAGATAATTATTAAAGTTTTGTTTGTCAACTATACATTTTAGTCAAAAATTTTTTTTTAAAAAAATCACTGTAAGTTATCATATCACTCTTTTTACTTTTTTATACATCTTTTAGTAAAAAGTCAAAAAATTATTACTAAAATAGTTTGAACGAGCCCTAAGTCGTCCAAGAACTACTTTTTTGTTATCGAACCATTTTATGTTATCACACAAGGCATTGCAATGTGTAAGATTTTTCATTAATCCTCTTTTGGCACTTTTAGTAAGATCTTCCAATTTGTCATAGGTTTGAGCCATTTGACACTTACCTAAGAGCATATGACCTACTGAACGTGGCGGGACTGTTCTTTGTAGAGTAAAAAATATATAATTCTTGGTCTTTCTTGTTTGTATCGTGCTTTATTTCATGCATTATACACCTTACATTTTTGGGAAAAATATTACTCTATGTAACACTAACTAAAATTGAGACATACGTAATATATCAACAATCATACTCGAGATGGATCGAATTTTAAGACCAGGGGCTATGAAGCATGGACACTCCAAAATTGATGCCGTAGCAGTGTCCGACACGCGGACACGCCGGGGACACGGGGACACGCCGTGGACACGTGGCGTGTCCCTTTAATTTAATGATTTTTTTGGAAGGGGACACGGCGGGGACACGCGTGTCCATTTCTGGACACGCCATGGGACACGGCGGGGCTCGTTTTTGAATTTTTTATATTTATTTGGGGTCAAAGTATAATATTTATAAAGTAAAAAAAAAAAAAAAAAAAAATAGGAACCCTAATCAAACAAGTGAGAGTAAAGGAGTGAAATCAAACCTGAAAAAGACTCTCTCTCTCTCAGTCGAAGCCCTCTCTCTCAGTCGAAGCCTCTGAAGTTGATCGAAGCTCTGTCTCTCACTCGCAGCCCTCCGACGTCGATCGCAGACCTCTGACGTCGATCTAAGCCCTCCGACGTCGATCGAAGACCAGTGATCCAGTCGTCTCAGTCGCGGCTTCAGTCGCTCCAGTCGTCTTCGAAGGTAATCTCCTCTCTGCGTCTCTCGCTCTCTCTCTTTCGCCTCTGTCTCCTCTGTCTCCTCTTTGCGTCTTTCGCTCTCTCTCTCTCTCTCTCTCTCTCTCTCTCTCTCTCTCTCTCTCTCTCTCTCTCTCAGGTTTCAACTGAGAAGATTGATTTTTATTTATTTTTTATTTTTTTATGTTTATATATGTTATACGTAAACTTTTTTTTTTATTTATTTTTTAGTTTGATATATATGTATAAAACTCTTTTATTTATTTATTTATTTATATATATTATATGTAAGTTTCTTTTCTTTTTTTTTTATTTTTATTTGTTTATATGTTTATATATATATGTAAGAAATTTTTTTTTTAATTATATGTTTATATATATGTATATATATAAAATTGTATTTAAATTTTGTTTTTTTATTTAAACTCTTTATTTAGATGAGACTGTTTTTTTTAATTATATGTTTAAATTCTGTTTTATTTAAATTTTATTTAAGCTCTTTTTTTTTGTTTTTTTTTTATTTTTTTATTTATCCTTCTACTGTTAATGTTAATTTATAGGAAAAATGTCTAGTTCAAATTCTGCCAATAACACAACATCTGCCTTTGATGCTGAAGATGATAAGCCACTGTGGAAATATGTGACTAGATTAGAAAAATCTGGTGCAAAGGGGGGGAATTATACTTTTCAATGTAACTTTTGTCGGGTTACACGTAAAGGTTCATACACTAGGGTAAAAGCCCATTTGATGCAAATTAAAAATCAGGGGATAGAAGTGTGCCCAAAAGTAACAAGTAAGGATAAAGCAGATTTTGAGAGAGCAATTGCAGAAGCAGAGTTGAAATTGAAAAACTCTAGGTTGAAGAAAGTCCCATTGCCTCCTCCCAGTTCAAGTGCATCATTAGGTTTATGTTTTAATGAACCAGAGGAGATATATGGATCAAAAAGGAAGAGGTCAACTGCTTTAGGGAGTGGAAGTAGTAGTAACCCTGTTATGAAAGCATTTAACATTGGGGCTCGAGAACGACTAAATAGTGAGATAGCTAGAATGTTTTATTCAGCAGGCTTGCCATTTCATTTGGCAAGAAATCCTTACTATGTTAGTGCATTTACTTTTGCTGCAAATAACAACATACAAGGATATGTACCACCTGGGTATAACATGTTGAGAACTACATTGCTTCAAAAAGAAAGGATAAACATTGATAGGTTGTTAGATCCTATTCGAGGCTCATGGAGAGAGAAGGGGGTGAGTATAGTCAGTGATGGATGGAGTGATTCCCAACGAAGGCCATTAATAAATTTTATGGCTGTTACCGGAGGTGGGCCTATGTTTCTTAAAGCGGTTGATTGTTCAGGGGAAACAAAGGACAAATATTTTATTTCCAACTTGATGAAGGAAGTAATTATGGAGGTTGGGCCTAAAAATGTGGTTCAAGTCATTACAGATAATGCCGCAAATTGCAAGGCAGCCGGGCACCTAATTGAAGCACAATTTCCTCACATCTTTTGGACTCCTTGTGTTGTGCACACCCTCAATCTTGCCTTGAAGAATATTTGTGCTGCCAAGAATGTGGAAAATAATTCAGTTGCATTTGAAGAGTGTAATTGGATTAGTGAGGTTGTGGGTGATGTGATGATGATCAAGAATTTTATTTGTAATCATTCCATGAGGTTGGCAATGTACAATGAGTTTGTGAGTTTGAAACTTCTTTCAGTTGCCGAGACACGCTTTGCTTCTTCTATTGTCATGCTTAAGAGGGTCAAGTTGATAAAGCAAGGTCTCCAAACAATGGTAATCAGTGACAAATGGAGTTGTTATAGGGATGATGATATTGGCAAGGCCAAGTTTGTGAAGGATAAGTTATTGGATGACTTTTGGTGGGATCAAGTTGACTACATACTTTCCTTTACTGCTCCTATTTATGACATGATTAGAGTTTGTGACACCGATAGACCTTCTCTTCACTTAGTATATGACATGTGGGATACAATGATAGAAAAAGTGAATATGGTGATATATAAGCATGAAGGAAAGCGACTAGAAGATGAGTCTACATTCTATAATGTAGTACATCAGATTCTTGTAGACCGGTGGAACAAGAACAACACACCACTTCATTGCTTGGCACACTCATTGAATCCAAGGTGATTACAACACAATTTACTATTTTTATTAATTTAAGTTTAATATTATTCTTTCACATTTATAATGAGTAGTACTTTTTTTTCATTTTAGATATTATAGTGATGTGTGGCTTCATGAGGATCCAAGCCGAGTTCCCCCACATAGGGATGAGGAGGTTTGTCTTGAGAGAAAAAAGTGCTTGAAAAGGTTCTTTGATGATCCAATGGAGCGCACTAAAGCAAATTTGGAGTATGCTAAGTTCTCAACAAAAGAGGGGCCATTTGCTGACATTGATTCCATTGGAGATAGATGTGATATGGATCCTCATAGTTGGTGGGTTGTTCATGGTGCATCTGCGCCCACTCTTCAATCTTTGGCTTTAAGGCTACTTGTGCAACCTTCTTCTTCATCATGTGCTGAGAGGAATTGGAGTATATACTCTTTTATCCATTCAATGAGAAGAAACAAGATGACACCCCAACATGCAGAGGACTTGGTTTTTGTTCATAGCAACCTCCGTCTTTTATCAAGGAGAACCCCACAATACCATGAAGGAGAGACCAAGTTATGGGATATTGCGGGCGACACATTTGATTCATTTGATGATGTTGGAATGCTTGAGGTTGCAAATCTGTCACTTGATGAACCTGAGATGGAGGTTGTGTTGTTTACAGATGATGGAGGTGCAAACGAAGAAAAAGGTGGTGATGCTAATGATGATGAAGACGTGCAAGAAATTGGATCTACTTGAAGTTTTGAAAGGCCTACTTTTTTTTTCTTTTTCTTTTTTTTCTTCTTCTTTGTCTCTTATTTAGTGTTTTTGTGAAGAATATTGTTGGATGTTAGATGTTGGATGTTTTCCCCCTTATATTTAATGTTGGATGTTGGATGTTGAATCTTTTGCCTCTCTTATATTTATTGAATTAATGGTACTATATTAGTGTTTGTTAATTTTGATTTAGAATGAATGTAATACAAATCTACATAACACATAAAAATATATATATATATATATATATATAAAATCGCCGTGTCCCCTGCCGTGTCCGTGTCCCCATTTTTTGGAAATTGCCGTGTCCCGTGTCCGTATCCGTATCCGTGTCCGTGTCCGTGTCAGTGTCCGTGTCCGTGTCAGTGTCCGTGCTTCATAGACCAGGGGGGGCATGTTTATATTCGTGGCACAGACATTGTTATCGAAGAACTTAAAGATCTTGCAGCTGCCATGGGATGGGAGACCTTATTATTTGACACCATTGAGGGACCCCATGCCACCTATAAGCTTTTGTTCGGTATGAAGCTTGTGTAACAAGATCATTTTTTTTTTTCCTATTACTTTGAAATATTATTTTTTGTTTGAATAATCCCTATATCTTTCTTCTTTCTTTCTTTCTTTCTTTTTTTTTTTTAATTTATTTTGTTGAAAGTTTGGAAGTCCTTAAATCAGATTAGAAAATAGAGATGGTGCTGAGACGTACTAATTGTAATCTCTGTCTGTACATTAATCAGTCAAGTCATGGATAGCATTGATCCCAACAGAAAGATCTAAAGAAGAATTTCACATCAATGTTTTACATAATGGAATTTTTTATTTATTATTTTTGTGTATCTATGCAGCAGCAATGAAATATCTAGCAATTTGCTTAATATTTCTCCAATGGCTACTTTCCGTTTCACTTTCCGAGTTCAAACTGTGTCTTCTATATTGTTTACTTGATCATAAATATATATACAAGGAATAATATAAAAGATGGAAAAGTTCTCAGAAACATGTTAATGAAATCCAAGAATGCTTCTTAAGAATTTTCAAAAAGTTTTCTTAACAGTTTCCAGAAAGATTCATAAAAGTTTCCATATACTATCTTGTAAAGTTTCTTGAAATTCCCATCTTCCATCCTACTTTAACAATTCTCACAACCAGAAAAATGAGAAAAACTTCAATGAATATTGCTAGAAGTTCTCCTGTATACAAAGTGCTTGTTTTGGTGAATTCACAGCAGTAACTTTGTTTTGTGGTTTGTTTTTTTTCATTTTTTATTTATTTATTTATTTTTCTGAAGTGTTCAATAACATGAGATGAGAGACCCTATAGATGGTTAGTTAATCTTGGTCTAAATTCTACAGCAGCAATGCAATGTGAAATGTTGTTGAAATCCATTGGACTCCAAATAAAAGTACCTAAATTGAGCTGAAAAATTCAAAAAAGATGAGAATGTGTAAGAATTTAAACATCCCAACAATCATTCTTGTTAGAGATGCAACCCAATACATTTAGAAGTATTGTCAACTATGATTCAACCCAACAGTTAACTTCAACCCAAAAGGCACCTCCATAATGCAAGTTTATCATGGACATTGTTCGCAACTGGTGCGGGATGCCAACATTTGTCAAGCTTTAAATGATAAAACAACAAATAGAAAAATTATGCAAAAGAAAGCATATCATTATAATGATTTTTCTATCATTTTCTACTGGGATCTACAATAGGAGAAATTTTCAGGATTATCTTCCAAAAGTTCTTATATGTTCCAAAGTAGAAGACTTCCAAATTATGTTTAAATCTTAACAAATCGAGAATTACACTTACACTATTATAATTTGATGAGACTAAGTTGAAGTCTGGTAAAAAAATTATGGCAATACATAGAGCTAGGTGGAGAAAATGATCCACGTATAACAGACCACATTCACAGTAATAATCAAAGTTTTGTCCTAAAAAAATGCTATACAAAAAACAAAAAACAATAAACAATAAACAAAAAACAAAAAATTCTTACAAATTGAGTTGGTATGTAATAATAAAACATTTGAAAATATAGGATGACAAGTGATGGTGTGTCCTGTATTATTATCAAACCAATTGAAATCCAAACTCTCCGCGAAGAACTTTTAATCCACCAATAAGCCTTGTAAAAATTGAAAGATAGGGTCAATTACAAAAGAAAGGCACAAGACAAAAGAAAAATTCTATTAATGATAAAAAGATAATACAAGAATCCTACATGACCTTGACACATTTACCTAAGAAACAAAACACATATGCATTCAAACATATCACTGAATTAAACAATACACCTCAACCTTCCTAGTTTCTCCACAAATATAAACTAACATCGAAAACAAAACAGACTTTTTTTATTAACCAATGGAAATATAAGATATCCTACAAAAAGTATAACCTTCTTTGACTCTTTACTGACCCACAAATCATTATACACAGTACTATAAAAGCAGTATCGATAAACCTAAGAATACAGACACGGAAATAGCATAAGGAAGTGAATATCATGATCAATCATTCTTGAGGGTAGGTCTTCTTCTTGTTTTTGTTAAGAGCAACATCAAGCATCATCTCCTTCACTGACTTATTCTTCTTGGGAAACACACTACCCTCCTTGGGTTGGAACCTTGGCTTGCTCATTTCTCCACTCTCTCCTCCATTGCCCTTGCCTTTGCCTTTGTTCGCTCCTTTATTTTCCATCTCTCTGTCTCTCTCTGTCTCTGTCTCTCTCTCTCAAATGAGTCTTTGTGTTGCTCACTTGCTTGCTTGAGAGGATCACATATGTTGCTGATATTTATAGAGGAGGATATCGTGTATTCTCATTTCTTCGCAAATGCATGTGTATTTCTGTGTTTGTGCGTTTGTTTCTTTGTTTGTCGGGTGTGAATTCACTAAGCAATGCAATGAAAATCAACCATCTTTACTTGGGTTTTTACACATTGTAGTGTCCATCCACGGAATTGCTTCAGTTTTTCTCCTCATTTGCCCATCACCATATGGTGGAAATTAAATTTACCGAATATGATGTTTAAACCATATTTTTAATCAATTTTTGGGATCTAGAAATTGAAAATGGGCAAGAAAAACCATATTTTAATCAATTTTGAAGATCTAGAAAATTTAAAATTAACTGCACAAATGAGGTGGTGGTGGGACTCATTTGGTTCATTGAGGAAGGTGAAACTGAAATTGTGGCTGGCAACCTCAACACCAACTTTATTAGAAGAATACAAATTTTAGTTAAATGTGTGGAAAATTGCAAGTACTTCACCGGAAAACAACTTACATAATCACAAGAAGTTTCCTTAAATAAAATAAAAATGATTTTAAAAAAATCTGAAAATATATAAAATGGAAATTATTAATAATGAAAGCATCCGGAAGAACCATCAAAAGGAAAACACGGTGGGATGGGAAATTCCGAAGGAACTTTAAATGATAGTATTTGGAAATGTTTTTGAATCTTTCTTTAAGCTCTCAATGAAAACTTTAGGGTTAATTACACTTTTTGCCCCTGTAATTTGATCTAAATTTCACTTTAGTTCACAAAATTTCAATTTGAACAATTTAACTCATACACTTTAAGTCTAGATTCAATTTAGTCATTTCGTCTAAATTTTTTGTCTAGGTGTACATCTTAAAAAATTGACAACCATTCCAAAATTGTTAATTTTAACCTCCAATTTAGACAGAAAAACCAAATTTAAACTTTAGAAAATTGACAAGTGTCCCTAAATTATTAATTTAATGGAAAATTACACAGATAGTCCTTGTATTTTGCTCTTTGTATTATTTTGGTCCCTATAATTTCAATTGACTCGTTTTTTATCTTAAATTTATGACTTTGTCTCAATTTAGTTCAATTTCTTACAATTGCTAGCATTTTTTAGTGAAAAATATGCAGATAAGTGACATATGTCATGCTTTTTAAGACAAAATTATAAGCGTATTTAACTCAGTGAATAAACTTCAATCAATTTAGTGATAATTTTTTTATTAAAAACACTAACGGCGTTATCCATTGAACCAGATTGACACAAAATCTAAAATTAAGGGTCAAAATTGAGGTAAATGAAAATGTAGAGATATGTACACAAAAAAAAGAAAAAGAAAATGTAGAGATCAAAATGACTCAAGAAGAAAAATGTAAAGACTATCAGTGTAATTTGTCCTAATTTTAGCCTCCAATTTAGACTAAAAGATCAAATTGAAACTATACTTAAAATATAAAAATCAAATTATTAAAATTAAAAGGATTAAAATGAAATTTAAATCAAATTACATGATGTAAAGTGTAATTAATCCAACACTTTATAAAAATTCATCAGAAACATTCTGGAAATTGATTAAAAAATAAACCATATATTAGATTTTTTCTATTTTTTTTCCATACCTTTGAAGCTTTATTATTATATTTTTAAAATTTTTGTTACCTAATCTTAGTAGTTTTATGGGTAAATTACACTTGTCACACTCATGTACCATTAAATTTTCTCATAATGTCAATTAAATTTTAATAAATATTATCCCTTAGAAATTATACCAAAACCAATGAATAATGTCACGCCCCAAATTTTATTATTCGGATAACATTATCAATATTCATTAACTAAGTTCATTTACAAATGACAATTCATCCTTGGATGAAATATTGAATAATTAAATATACATATTCCCTCTCGTGATACAATAAAGACATTTATATATGAATAAAAGGAATATCCTGAGGCTTACAACAAAAGAGAGGATACTACTCTTTACAAAAAAATAGCACTCAGCCAAACAAATAAATGAAGTAGTATAATTCATCACTACATTACACTTATGAAATGGTAAAACCCATTGTTTGATCTTCAAATCTGAAAAGCATTCCCTGTACACATATACAGGCAAGGGGGTGGGCAACCATTAGCTCATCAAACAATCTCATATTAAAACATTAGAAGATATGCGGGTACAAAAATACTCATACATATACGTGAAATCATATCATGTCAAAACCATATGATTTTATTATATAATCTCTTAAATTCAATTTATTTAATTAACCACAACAAGTTAACTTAAATAAATAAACATGTTTCAATACCAACAGGACATCATTTTCAATTCATTCAATTATCTCATTACCAATTGAATCAAATAATTAAATAATTCATCAAATTCATTTTATTCAGTCTGATGAGATGAATGCATATGTCATGTCATGCTCAAAATATTTTTCTCATCTTTTGAAAATCTTACGCACAATGCCAATTTGAAAACACATTAATCCAACAATGTCAATAAAATTTTAAGATGGTAAATATGACTTAGGTAATCCCTAGGTTGGTGTCTGCAAGTAGACTATACAAGTACTACAAATTTGTCACTTTAATCAGTATTAACTGGAAGGCTCGACACTTGTAATCTGTCATTTTTACCAGTATTAATTGGAAGGCTCGACACCTATCATCTACACCACATTTCAAGACTTACCACCGTAATTACTCCAAAATCATTTTATGAAAACTTATGTCCCAACATTCCTTTCTCAATGCAAAGTTTTCAAATCAAATTTCAAAGCACATCATTATCAAATGAATTGATATGCCAATGCAATGATTAATAATACAATGCAATTTTTCTTCCACTTTCAATACTTCCACACAATATTCCCATTGTGATCAAAATTCTCATTTCTCGTTTCAATATAATTTCTTAAGATGAATATAAATACTTTTATTCCAATTCATCCATGGGACAACAAAATTTCCACACTTAGAGTAATCTCAATTATTTAGTCACTTTAAGACTATATCAACATTTTGAACAACAATTTTCAAAACTTCAACAATTCTTATATTCCATGAAAACCATCATTTATATATAAACAAATAAACAATTTAAATTTCAAAAAAATCTAATAAATACAATCTATTCCATATCTATTCAAGTATGAACAACTACACTAATTTTCATATCACAATCACGTCCGGTAACCTCTTAAGGTCTATTTCTAACCGTGTCGGTTTTATTCCAACAGATACATTAAACAAAATAATACCGTTAATGCCCAAGAAAACATCATTTTCTTTCCAAACTCATTCTCCAAGCATTATTCAACTATGACATACTATTTT
This sequence comes from Camellia sinensis, assembly GCF_055761805.1. NCBI lineage: Eukaryota > Viridiplantae > Streptophyta > Magnoliopsida > Ericales > Theaceae > Camellia > Camellia sinensis. Next base: position 152,466,958 of record NC_138963.1, read on the forward strand.
GATCAAAAGCCCCAAAAGTTAAACATAATTCCTTTATTTTCTTTAAAAATGCTCTTTTGGTCGTAAACTGGTAAAAATTTCAAAACCGGTCGAGTCGAAGTCTGTTTTTGTTCAAATTTAAAACATAGCTCTTTCATAACCTTACAAACATATTCCAAGTTTACACTTTCACAATTTGGGTATCAACTCTTTATTTTTCTCGAAATTTCTCTTATAAGCAAATAAATCACAAATTTTCTAAAAATTCTAATTAAATTATATACAACTCTAAGCTCTATATAATCAAGTAAAAGTGCATAAAAAAATGTAGGAAAAATCTCTACTTGAGCATTTACTCCATATTCCTCAACATTAATTTATTTTTCTCAAAAATAAATTCCAAATAAAAAAAAAATTAACTTTATATTTCTTAAAATAAATCATGTAATCATAATATGATGTAAATACAATCCATACAACTATTAAATTTTATTTTCGAATTTCTTTGCAAAATTATCAACACAAAATGATTTTTCCAAATCAATCTCAAAATGTCAACATTCTTAACATTTCAACATAATTTTTTTTCAAAAATTTTCAAACAAAAATATGAAAATATACATATATATATATATATATATATATGCAATACCTCTTATAATGATATATTTTCTCAAAATAACCCTAACATAACTTTAATGTAATAATATGAAGAAAATTCATACCTCAAATAATGAAGAAGAGCAAATCTAGAAGGCAAACATCGCCTGATCATGAATCCGAGATCACCATTACGAAGATCACGACGAGCTTTCCGACTTTCATTTACAACACTTTCGCAAAATCTCACTCCAACGATTCACACTCTAAGCTCAAAGATTGAGCATTAATGGAGGGAAAAAAAAAAAAAAAAAAAAAAGAGAGGCAGAGAGGGAGAGAGACGTTGTGAGAGAGAGGGTGAGGGAGAGAGCACTAAGCTCTCTGCCAATCTAACCCAAAACAAAAGAAAAGAAAAGCTAAGGAAAAGAAAGAAGGGACCACAGAGAGAGAGAGAGAGAGAGAGGGAGGGGCATGGGGACAATTCCACGTGGGTTCACTTTCTCAAAATGTTTTTTTTAAAAAAATTATAATATAATTTTTGTAATAATATTTTAAAATTTTATAATATAAATTATAAAATGATATAATTTTTCACATCACAAAATATAACATTTTTGTACACTACAAAATATAATATTTTGTTCACTATAAAATATACACATTTTCATTATTTATAAAATATATAATTTTTCACCATATGGTACACACTTAAAATTAGCTATCAAATATTTATTATAATCCTATATAATAAATAATAACAACTCCCAAGGTGGTTACTATCAATCACATAATTAAAAAGGACTAAACAGTTAAACATAAGTCATTAAACAAACTCAATTTAAATTAAATCTAAGTTATGGGTCTAGAATTAAATTCTCACCCATGAGTCAAACATGGCTCGATTACATACCAAAATAGACCGAACAAATTTATCGCAAGTCATGATCCGAACACCCAACACTTAATTTCAAATTCTGCTATAAATTAAACTGAACACTAATCAGTCCGTAAATTTTCATAAAATAAATACTCATCATTTAATTCTGAAATTTTTATCTAACATGTTAGACTCATATGGGAATAACATATAAAAATTTCATAATTTCTGAGATCAGAAACTATTTTAAAAAAATACAAAACCGAACTATTTTTGCACAAAATTTACATAGCAATCAAATTAAAAAATTTGCTCAATTAAATTATGCGCTAACTATTTAAAAAAAAAAATGGATCATTACAAATAAGGTAGTCTATTCACTATCCTCAAAAAACGATTGAAAGTTTGAAATCCAATTTAAACTGATTCATTTTCTTTTCATTCCAGTCATTTTACCTTAAAATATTAGGTTGTGTCGGAATTTATAAAAATTTCAAAATTGTCTCAAAATTTTATTAGACCACAATCACATCAGCGTTGGACACTTTCATTTATTAATAATGAGTAAGGTCCATGCATTGGTGTATCTGTTTTCAATAAAATTTCAAGAAAACTTTTCAAGCATAGTAAAATTACTCCATAAATGTATAGACCAAAAAAAAAATTGTTATTTAAAGGAAAATTTTCCTGTAACAAAAAATATATATATATATATATTACCCCATAAATAAACAGAAATATATTTAAAGGAGAATATTTATGACCCACAAAAAAAAAAAAATTACAATTTAATCCATAATATTGTGACTTTATACATGTCAACTTTTAATTTGTCGTATATTCAATTTTATAAGGCCTACTTCTCTTGCTACAATATTGTTTATAATTTTAAAGTTGTAAATTGTGGATCTCTAACATTACTCATGTTTAAAATTGTTATTCTGAGTCACATTATGAATGGGTTTTAATTTTGATGGCAAATTTTGGATAGTTTATTTATAGACAAATTATATTGGTAGTTTTTACATTTTGTTGTTTGTATCAATTTTCACTTTTAATTCTAAATGGATTTTACGTCATGAATGGATTTTACATTTTTAGTTCTTACAGTTTTGATTAATTCAATTTTCACTTTTAATTCTAAATTTTGTCTCAATTTAGTCTAATTGATAATGTTGGTAGAGTTTTTGACAAAAAAAAATTCTTTAAGTTGGTTGAGGCTAAGTCATTAAATTGATCAAGTTAATAATTTTATTTTTAAAAATATTATATACATGCCGCTCATATATACATTTATCATAAAAAAATATTAATTGGATCAATTTCAGACAAAATAAAAAATTTAGAGTGAAAATTAATTCAACTGAAATTATAATGACTCAAATGAGCCAAAAATCAGAGTATAGTGACTAGCAACATAATTTGTTTTTTGAATTCCTAAAACTGCTCATAAAGAAATTGTTATAAATGAATTTCCAAAATGTTTCTCAAGAATTCTCAGAAAATTTTCGTAGGAGTTTCCATAAGGTTATAGAACATCTCCAAATACTATCTTGTGTAGAAAGAACAAAAAAATAACAACGTAATACAAGTCACTTGCATTAAAATAATAGGAACTTAATTAATATATTGTGTAAATTAGAATGATCAAATTGACACATCGTTGGAGCACGTGATGACTTTCTGTCTACCAACTTAACGGCCGTTATTTATTAAACCAATATAATATAATCTGTTAAATTAAAGGATAAAATTAAATAAATTAAAATAATATAAATTAAATTGACACATCATGTAAATTACTTGAACTATTTGTATAATTACCAAAAAAAAAAAAAGAAAAAAGAAAAAAGTGAAATGAGGAGAGAGAAAAGCAAAATAAGAGATGAAAGAGAAAGTAATGGATACGACACCCACTCCTCTGTTAATTGTGCCTGTCAATTGTGTAATTGGCTTTCAAAACACGGGACACTCTTCCATTGGTCCATTTCAGTGACCGGAAGCGACAATACTATTAACAACATCGTGCCTGAAAAATGACATTTGATTTAGTTCTTATTGGATGGAAGTTTGGGAACAAACTTAAAAAGGTGTTTAATGACAGAATGGTGACATGGGGGTTAGATTTATAAAGAGTTGAGTTTTAGAAGTCATTCTTAAATCCTGTTACATAATAAAGTTATTTAATTGTATAACGGTAAGTCGTATACTCGCACACAAGGATTTGAATTCATATCCTAAAAACTAATCAATTTCAAAGTTAAATAAACCCTAATCTAGTGAACAATTTCTGGTTTGATTAAATTCGAAGATGTGGTAAATAAATAATTAAAGTAAATAGTGAATAAACTTGTCAATGAATGAAATTAAGGTTTCATAATCCATACTCAAGCATATATAATAATTGATAATATAATATGAATGGTTTCTTTAATTCACTTCACAACAATATGGAAATCAATCTCAATTATTATAAAATCCTTAAGTTTATAATTTTTAAATCCTTCTTTCAAACTAAATCATCGTCATTGTATCAACTCATTATAGATAAATGGTACTTGTGCTTGAAGTCGACTTGAGGCATCTAAAACTTTTCATTGATTTTAATCTGCCGAGATTCTATAACTTGAGAAGATCTTTAGAATGTTTGTCTTCAAAGCTTTATCGTGCTCTGCCTTGTGCTATGGAATAAAAAATAGTGGTTCATAACTCTAGATAATTATTAAAGTTTTGCTTGTCAACTATGCATTTTAGTCAAAAAAACAAAATAAAAAAAATCACTATAAGTTGTCACATCACTATTTCTATTTTTCTACATATCTTTTCGTAAAAAGTTAAAAAAATACTAAAAATAGTTTGAACGAGCCCTAAATCGTCCAAGAATAGCTTTTTTGTATCGAACCATTTTATGTTATCACACAAGGCATTGCAATGTGTAAGATTTTTCATTAATCCTCTTTTGGCTCTTTTAGTAAGATCTTCAAATTTGTCATAGGTGTGAGCCATTTGACACTTGCCCAAGAGCACAGCATATGACCTACTGAACGCAGCGGGACACTTCTTTGTAGAGTAAAAAAGGTACAATTCTTGGTCTTTCTTGTTTGTATCATGCTTTATTTCATGCATTATACACCTTACATTTTTAGAAAAACTTTACTCTATGTAACACTAACTAAAATTGAGGCAGATGTAATATCTCAACAATCATACAAGAGATGGATCGAATTTTAAGGCCAGGTGGGCATGTTTATATTCGTGACACTGACATTGATATCGAAGAACTTAAAGATCTTGCAACTGCCATGGGATGGGAGACTTTAATATTTGACACCATTGAGGAACCCCATGCTACCTATAAGCTTTCGTTTGCTTGCTACGAAGCCTGTGTAACATGATCGCTTTCTTTTCTTTCTTTTTTTTAAATTTATTTTGTTTAAAGCTTGGAAGTCCTTAAATTAGATTAGAAAATAGAGATGGTGCTGAGACGAACTAATTGTAATATCTATCTGTACATTAATTAGTTAAGTCATGGATAGCATCCCAACAGAATGATCTAAAGAAGAATTTCACATCAATATTTTACAGAATGGAATTTTTTAATTTTTTATTATTATTTTTGTGTATCTATGCAGCAGCAATGAAATATCTGACAACTTGCTTAATATTTCTCCAATGGCTACTTTCTGTTTCACTTTCCGAGTTCAAACTGTGTCTTCTATATTGTTTACTTGATCATAAATATATAGACACGAAATAATATAAAAGTAATGAAAAGACGGAAAAGTTCTTAGAAACATGTTAATGAATTCCAAGAATGTTTCTCAAGAATTTTCAAAAAGTTTTCTTAAGAGTTTCCAGAAAGATTCATATACGTTTCCATATACTATCTTGTAAAGTTTCTTGAAATTCCCATCTTCCATCCCACTTTAACAATCTCACAACCAGAAAAATGAGAAAAACTTCAATGAATATTGTTAGAAGTTCTCCTGTATACAAAGTGTTTGTTTTGGTGAATTCACAACAGTACCTTTGTTTTGTGCTTTGTGCTTCTTTTTTTTTTCAATAACATGAGATGAGAGACCCTATAGATGGTTAGTTAATCTTGGTCTAAATTCTACAGCAGCAATGCAATGTGAAATGTTGTTGAAATCTATTGAACTCCAAATAAAAGTACCTAAATTGAGCTGAAAAATTCAAAAAAGATAATAATGTGTAAGAATTTAAACATCCCAACAATCATTCTTGTTAGAGATGCAACCCAATACATTTAGAAGTATTGTCTACTATGTACGTGTTTGGGAAGTTGCTATTTTAGTAGGCTATTTTCGCTTTTGGCTATTTTAGTAGGCTAAAATTTTTGTGTTTGAGAAGATAGTTAGATTTTTTTTGTAGTTAGATGTGTTTTTTGTGAGATAAAAAGTGAAATGATTATGAGTTTGATGTGACATTTTGTCTTATTAGCTATTTTAGTCTATTTTGTCTTTTTGTAAATTTTAGACCAAAAAACCCAAAAAAAGCCCTTGCCAAAAGGCACCTCCATAATGCAAGTTTATCATATACATTGTTCGCAACTGATGATGCAGGATGCCAACATTTCTCAAGTTTTAAATGATGAAACTACAAATAGAAAAATAATGCAAAAGAAAGCATATCATTATAATGATTTTTCTATCATTTTCTACTGGGATCTACAATAGGAGAAATTTTCAGGATTATCTTCCAAAAGTTCTTATATGTTCCAAAGTAGAAGACATCCAAATTATGTTTGAATGTTAACAAATCGAGAATTACACGCTTACACTGTTATAATTTGATGAGACTAAGTTGAAGTCTGGTTACAAACTATGGCAATACATAGAGCTAGGTGGAAAAAATGGTCCATGAATAATAGACCACATTCACAGTAACAATCAAAGTTTTGTCCTAAAAATATGCTATACACAAAAACAAAAACAAAAAACTCTTACAAATTGAGTTGGTATCTAATAATAAAACATTTGAAAAAATATGATGAGAAGTGATAGTGTGTCCAGTATTATTATCAAACCAATTGAAATCCAAACTCTCCCTGAAGAACTTTTAATCCACCAATAAGCCTTGTAAAAATTGGAAGACAGGGTCAATTACAAAAGAAAGGCACAAGACAAAAGAAAAGTTCTATTAATGATAAAAAGATAATACAAAAATCCTATATGACCATGACACATATACCTAAGAAACAAAATACATATGCATTCAAAACTATCACTGAATTAAACAATACATCTCAACCTTCTTGGTACCTCCACAAATATAAACTAACATAAAAAACAAAACAGACTTTCTTTATTAACCAATGGAAATATAAGATATCTTATAAAAAGTATAATCTTCACTGACTCTTTACTAACCTACAAATCATTATACACAACACTATAAAACTAGTATCGATAAACCTAAGACAAGGAAATAGTATAAGGAAGTGAATATCATGATCAATCATTCTTGAGGGTAGGTCTTGTTCTTGTTTTTGTTAAGAGCAACATCAAGCATCATCCCCTTCACTGACTTATTCTTCTTGGGAAACACACTACCCTCCTTGGGTTGGAACCTTGGCTTGCTCATTTCTCCACTCTCTCCTCCATTTCCCTTGCCTTTGCCTTTGTTCGCTCCATTATTTTCCATCTCTCTATCTCTCTTTGCCTCTGTCTCTCTCTCTCTCAAATGAGTCTTTGTGTTGCTCACTTGCTTGCTTGAGAAGATCACATATGTTGCTGATATTTATAGAGGAGGATATCGTGTATTCTCATTTCTACGCAAATGCATGTGTATTTCTATGTGTTTGTGTGTTTGTTTCTTTGTTTGTGGGGTGTGAATTCACTAAGCAATGCAATGAAAATCAACCATCTTTACTTGGGTTTTTACACATTGTAGTATCCGTTCACGGAATTGCTTCAGTTTTTCTCCTCATTTGCCCATCACCATATGGTGGAAATTAAATTTACCGAATATGATGTTTAAACCATATTTTTAATCAATTTTTGGGATCTAGAAATTGAAAATGGGCAAGAAAAACCATATTTTAATCAATTTTGAAGATCTAGAAAATTGAAAATTAACTGCACAAATGAGGTGGTGGTGGGACTCATTTGGTTCATTGAGGAAGGTGAAACTGAAAATTGTTGCTGGCAACCTCAACACCAACTTTATTAGAAGAATACAAATTTTAGTTAAATGTGTGGAAAATTGCAAGTACTTCACCGGAAAACAACTTACATAATCACAAGAAGTTTCCTTAAATAAAATAAAAATGATTTTAAAAAAATCTGAAAATATATAAAATGGAAATTATTAATAATGAAAGCATCCGGAAGAACCATCAAAAGGAAAACACGTTCCGGTGGGATGGGAAATTCCGAAGGAACTTTAAATGATAGTATTTGGAAATGTTTTTGAATCTTTCTTTAAGCTCTCAATGAAAACTTTAGGGTTAATTACACTTTTTGCCCCTGTAATTTGATCTAAATTTCACTTTAGTTCACAAAATTTCAATTTGAACAATTTAACTCATACACTTTTAAGTCTAAATTCAATTTAGTCATTTCGTCTAAATTTTTTGTCTGCGTGTACATCTTAAAAAATTGACAACCATTCCAAAATTGTTAATTTTAACCTCTAATTTAGACGGAAGAACCAAATTGAAACTTTAGAAAATTGACAAGTGTCCCTAAATTATTAATTTTATGGAAAATTATGCAGATAGTCCTTGTATTTTGCTCTTTGCATCATTTTGGTCCCTATAATTTCATTTGGCTCGCTTGTGACCTTAAATTTATGACTTTGTCTCAATTTTTTTTTTTATCAACAAAAGAACTTTATTGATATAAAGCACAAAACAAGTATACAATACATCAACAAAGTGGGGGAGTGCACTAAGCATCATAGCTACCCTTAACGATCCCAACTAGGTTGGCACCGCAAAGAAAGCACAATCATATGCTAGTACTAGCCCAAGATTGGCGAGAAACCAATCAGAAACAACCAAAGTAAGATAAATGAAAAAACAAAAACAACAAAACAACCAACAAAACAACAACTGCTAGCATTTTTTAGTGACTTTGTCTCAATTTAGTTCAATTTCTTACAATTGCTAGCATTTTTTAATGAAAAATATGCAGATAAGTGACATATGTCATGCTTTTTAAGACAAAATTATAAGCTTATTTAACTCAGTGAATTAACTTCAATCAATTTAGTGATAATTTTTCATCAAAAACACTAATGGTGTTATCAACTGAACCAGATTGACACAAAATCTAAAATTAAGAGTCAAAATTAAGGTAACTGAAAATGTAGAGATCAAAATGACGCAACAGGAAAAATGTAAAGACTATTAGTGTAATTTGTCGTAATTTTAGCCTCCAATTTAGACTAAAGGATCAAATTGAAACTAGATTTAAAATATAATAATCAAATTATTAAAATTAAAATTAAAAGGATTAAAATGAAATTTAAATCAAATTACACAATGTAAAGTGTAATTAATCCAACACTTTATAAAAATTCTTCAGAAACATTCTGGAAATTGATTAAAAAATAAACCGAATATTAGATTTTTTCCAATTTTTTTTTTTTTTTTTTCCATACCTTTGAAGCTTTATTTTTTATTTTTATTTTTAATTTTTGTTACCTAATCTTAATAGTTTTATGGGTAAATTACACTTGTCACACTCATGTACCATTAAAATTTCCACATAATGTCAATTAAATTTTAATAAATATTATTCCTTAGAAATTATACGAAAACCAATGAATAAGGTAGTCCATTCACTATCCTCAAAAAATGATTGAAAGTTGAAAATCCAATTTAAACTGATTCATTTTCTTTTCATTCCAGTCATTTTACCTTAAAATATTAGGTTGCGTTGGAATTTATAAAAATTTCAAAATTGTCTCAAAATTTTATCAGACAACAATCACATCAGCGTTGGACACTTCCATTTATTAATAGGAAAATGAATAAGGTTCATACATTGATGAATCTGTTTTTAATAAAATTTTAAGAAAACTTTTCGAGCATAGCAAAATTACTCTATAAATAAACAGAAAATCTATAAATGATTTAAAATTTCAAATTTATGGTATATATTTAAAGGAGAATATTTATGACCCACAAAATAAATAAATAAAATTAATAAATTTATAATTTAATCTATAATATTGTGACTTTATACATGTCAACTTTTAATTTGTCGTATACTCAATTTTATAAGACCTATTTCTCTTGCTACATTATTGTTGATAATTTTAGAGATGTAAATTGTGGATCTCTAAACATTACTCATATTTATTGTTGATAATTTTAGAGATGTAAATTGTGGATCTCTAAACATTACTCATATTTAAAATTGTTATTTTGAGTCACATCATGAATGAATTTTGATTTTGATGGCAAATTTTGGATAGTTTATTCATAGACAAATTATATTGGTAGTTTTTACATTTTGTTGTTTGTATCATTTTAGTTCTTACAGTTTTGATTGATTCAATTTTCACTTTCAATTGTAAATTGCCTCAATTTAGTCTAATTGATAATGTTGGTAGAGTTTTTAACCAAAAAAAAACTAATATATATATATATATATATATTTTATGATAAATGTGTACATGAACAACATGTGTCATACTATCAACATTATGATAGTATGACACATGTACACATTTATCATAAAATATATTGTTAATGTACACCTCCTACACCACTAAAACCTACCACTACCACTACACACCTCTACTACTCCTCACCCACTCCACCTACCACCTCCACTTTACCTACTACCACCACCCACTCTACACCTACTACTCCCAAAACCTCTCTATATATAGGACTTGTAATATACAGATAAAAATAACAATACAACAATCTTGTAATATATCACAACATCAATACATATCGATCAATATATATACATACAATTTATTTTCTCTCTATCAATTTATCTTACATGGTATCAGAGCAAGGTTAACAACTTAGTAATTCCGCTTCACCGGCGGGCGGCAACCTCGCCTTGGCCGCCCGCCGGACCTCTACACATACCTTCACTCCGCTGCCCCAACACTCAATCTCATACTTCTTTGAGTATTTCACAAAAGCCTTCTTCTTGGACTTGCACCAGTTCTTGTAGAATCACCTCCTCACTCAGATGCTGAGCCCATACAGTGTTCAATGAACGGAGACCACGTGGTGTCTTCACATAAGCGACCACACCAACAATGACCATCGGAGGAGTCTCCATAACTGTTACAAGTCTGGCATGACCAGGTTGACAAACCTGGATCAAAGCTGCACAAGAAGGAGACATGCGAGGCTTGACAAACCTGGATCAAAACCTCTCCTCTCTCTCTCTCAAACCCAGCTCTCTCTCTCTAACAGAGCTCTCTCACTCTCTCGGCACCTTCTCTCTCTGCAACATACACATACACGCTGCCAATTCACTCCTCTCTCTCTCTCAAACCCAGCTCTCTCTCTCTAACAGAGCTCTCTCAAACCCAGCTCTCTCTCTCTCGCAGAGCTCTCTCACTCTCTCGGCACCTTCTCTCTCTGCAACATACACATACACGCTGCCAATTCACTCGGCTATCACACACAGATACACATCACCCAACACACACACCAACCCAGGCACACGGGCACACACCCCTGGCACACATAGGATGCACGACTTATACAGAGAAAGGCCTCTTTTTTTTTTTTTGCACAACAAAGGCATCCAAAGGCATCTTTTTGAAGCTAACAAAGGCATCTTTAAAATAACAATAAAACACATGCACATGGGAGACATGGAACTTTTTTATTTTATTTTTTTTTTCTTTATTTAATCACCCCACTCCCTCTCTCTCTGGTCCCTTTGTTTTCTCTCCACCACCGCCCATGCTTTTCTCATTACTATATTATTATTATTATTATTATTATTATTATTAAAAAAAAATAAAAAAAAATAAAAAAAAAAAAAAAAAATCCACCGCCCAAACTTTCTTTTTTTATTATCACTTTCTTTTTTTTTTTTAATCACGCTCTCTTAATTCGTCCTGTTCCCCACTACCACCTTTATTTTTTTTTATTCATTATTATCTCTTCATCATCCCCATGCTCATCCAAAACAAAAAAAAAAAAAAAAAAACATTCCAAATACCATTGCTGTTTTTCACAAATCCGTGTGCTAAAGATTTGCACTCCAACACCAAACCATATTTTATTCATCTCAGGGATCAACCCCGATCACATTTTTTACACACCAAAAAAAAACAAAAAAAAAAAAAAAAAAACAAAAAAAAAAAACAAAATACGCAAACAAAACAGCCACATCCACAGGCCGGATTTTCTTCTCTACTCTGCCGCCGGTCTCTTCTTCTTGCCTCCGTCCTGAGCGGCCCTTGCCGGTGCTGCCTCCGTGTTTCCCACTCCACTGGGCACGATCACTACTCCCTGCTCCTCCACTGCAGCATATGGCGGACCTCCAAATCGGAACATCACGGTGGCCTTCCGCTTCAGCTCCTTGTTTTCTGCCCTTAGCACGCTTATCTCTGCTCGCGCATCCTTATACATGCGTTGGAGCAGAGCCAGCTGGGAGTTTAACTGCTGCACCTCATTTGCCCTACTTTGCAGCCGGTTCGACAGGTTTGTCACCGCAGTCATGGTTTCCACACATGACTTCAAAGTATACTGATCGGCCTCCACATCCGACTGCACAGCCATTTTTTGCTCCACCGACTGCATCGGAAAGTTCAACGGAGCAAACCCAGTGGTGTTTGGTTGAGGTTCACGGGACACCGCACCCGTTATCTCTCTTGTTGACTCGTTGAGGTCGGGAAAGAGAGTCAGCAGACCACGGGACGATGAAGCCATTTTCTCTCGCAACAGAGTGTTACAGACTCTCTCTCTCAGCACAATAGTGTTACAGCCTCTCTCTCTCAGCACAACGAAGAGTTTTACAAAGGATTTCGCAGGTTTCTTGCTTCTGCCTCAGCCTCAGGTTCAGTCTTGGTTATATAGCCGAGGCAGCCACGCGCATCGCGCGCCTCTTGACGCCAGACAAACGGGCACGCCAGCCAAAGCACTCACGTGCCTCGCCATCATATCTGGCACGCCTTTTGATGCATCGGGCACGCCTTTTGATGGCACGCCTTTTGATAGATTGGGCACACCTTTTGAGGACACGACTTTTGAGGGCTCGATATCTACATCCATGTATATCTTTTGGGCAGCCTATCTACACACTCTCAGTGTCTTCTACCCCGGTCAGCTTTATCAATCCCTTTGTTTCAACCTCAAATAGGTTTCTCTCTTCACACCTATTTGAGTTTGAGGGGGGGTTATACACAGTATCATGTTCAAGCCACCTCATGGCGCACTCCCTAAGTCGCCTACACAGTATCATGTTCAAGCCACCTCATGGCGCACTCCCTAAGTCGCCCCCTTGGTGCACCACCACAATTTTCTACAACGGTCCGACATGACCCCATAAACTGTCCCGACATTGATTCCGGTCAGCTTCTACAACGGTCCGACATGACCCCATAAACTGTCCCGACATTGATTCCGGTCAGCTTCTACAACGGTCCAACATGACCCCGTAAACTGTCTTCTACATCGGTCCGACATGACCCCGTAAACTGTCCTGCTACATCGGTCCGACATGACCCCGTAAACTGTCTTCTACAACGGTCCGACATGACCCCGTAAACTGTCCTGCTACAACGGTCCGACATGACCCCGTAAACTGTCTTCTACATCGGTCTGACACGACCACACAGTGTCTGCTACAACGGTCCGACATGACCCCATAAACTGTCTGCTACATCGGTCTGACACGACCATACCGTGTCTCCTATCCTGTTTTATTTATCAGTTTATTTTTCTGTTTTGTTACTCTCTTCAAACTCAAGTTGGTTAGTTCCTATCCTCCTTGAGTTTGAAGGGGGCTGTTAATGTACACCTCCTACACCACTAAAACCTACCACTACCACTACACACCTCTACTACTCCTCACCCACTCCACCTACCACCTCCACTTTACCTACTACCACCACCCACTCTACACCTACTACTCCCAAAACCTCTCTATATATAGGACTTGTAATATACAGATAAAAATAACAATACAACAATCTTGTAATATATCACAACATCAATACATATCGATCAATATATATACATACAATTTATTTTCTCTCTATCAATTTATCTTACATATATATATATATATATTAATTGGATCAATTTCAAACAAAATAAAAAATTTAAAGTCAAAATTAATCCAATTGAAATTATAATGACTCAAATGACTCAAAAATCAAAGTATAGTGACTAGCAATATAATTTTTTTTGAGTTCCTAAAACTGCTCATAAAGAAGTTGTTATAAATGAATTTCTAGAATGTTTCTAAAGAATTCTCAGAAAGCTTTCGTAGGAGTTTCATAAAGTTATAGAACATCTCCGAATACTATCTTGTGTAGAGAGAAAAAAAAAAAAAAAAATAACAACGTAATACAAGTCACTTGCATTAAAATAATAGGAACTAAATTAATATATTGTGTAAATTAGAAGGATCAAATTGACATATCATTTGAGTACGTGACGATTTTTCATCTATCAAATTTAATGGCTATTATTTATTGAATCAATATGATATTGAAAAATCTAGAAATCCCCTAGATGTTGATTTGTGATTATGTATCAATTTTAAGCAGAATATAACAATCCCAATCAAACAATCAAACAATCAAGACAAAGAGACACAGCGATTTAACGTGGAAAAAACCACAATTGGACACCTCCAACTGTGATAAAAAAACCACGGGCAACAGCCATAAGACAATCCACTAAGAAGAATTAAAGGAATTACACAGGTATACTCTCAATTACCTAGCGAATCCACAACGCCTAATTGAACCAACCTCTATGTGCCTCTTCCAACCCCATCTTCACCACGGAATTGTCTTTCTGATGAGCCACTCCGGATTCCACCAAAGCTTCAGGCTCGAATTCTTCAGAATACACAACTGAAGAACAACACTCTCTTTTGTGTATAACAAACAAACCTTTGATGTACTCTCTTTAGATCATGAGTTGAATACTCAATAAAAACATCAAAGAAAACTCCCAAAGTATCCCCAGATATAAACCCTAGAAACCAAAAAGAAGATCTGGAAAAGTTATCCTAAAATCTGACCCAACACGCGAATTTATAGAATCTGTCCCGCGATTTCCGCTCGAGCTCAACACAGCCCGCTCGAGCGGACTGACCAAAAACTGCGTGTGAACAAACTGAGATGCGCTCGCGCGTAGGAGCATCCGCTCGAGCGTAAAATCACACATTCCAGTATTTTTACAGGCGACTGCAGAGATGCTGAGAGCTTCCAATCCCCGCTCGAGCGCCCGATGCCCCGCTCGAGCGGAAAGGCAAAAAATGGAAAAACTGGAAAAATATAACATGATCGGACAGGCAACTTTGAATGCATTTTTGCATTTTGCTTCGGGGGCGCTGCCCCTCAACCCCGCCGTGGCGCTGCCCCGGACCCGCCAAGGGGCGCTGCCCCCTGGACCCCCGCGAGCTGACCGGGCAGCTCGATCCCTGTCATAATCAGCGAAGTGGCAATCTTGAAAGCTTTATCATCACAAACTTCTCTGAAATGCTTGATTCGGGTTGGATTCGCATCTAACAACTCATAGCCTCACTGAAATAAAAATGCGAATAAAATTACAACTCAAAGGAGTTTTGTCAAACGGGATTGCCAAGAAATAAAACCTAACAGATATAATCTATTAAATTAAGAAATAAAATTAAATAAATTAAATTAACAAAAATGAAATTGACACCTCGTATAAATTAAATCAACTATTTGTATAATTTCCAAAAAAGAAAAAAGTGAAATGAGGAGAGAGAAAAGCAAAATAAGAGATGAAAGAGAAACAAATAGATACGACACCCACTTCTCCGTTAATTGTCTAATTGGCTTTCAAAACACGGGACACTCTTCCATTGGTCCATTTCAGCTATAGGAAGCGACAATACTATTGGAGGGGTGATTTAGAGTACTAAATTTGAAATTTTAAAAATATCATTAATGATATGGAAATGTAAAGAAAAAAAAAAAAAAAACAAAGGCCAAACTATTACATGAGTGGTGGGGTTCATATGATGTCACATCATTAGTGATGTATTAGTGATGCTAAATTAGTAATATGAAGCATTTTTTATACTATTGACAACATCGTGCCCTGAAAAATGACATTTGAATTAGTTCTTATTGGATGGAGGTTTGGAAACAAACTTAAAAAAATGTTTAATGACAGAATGGTGACACGTGGGTTAGATTATAAAGAGTTGAGATTTAGAGGTTATTAGTAAGTAATATTACATAATAAGGCTATCTAATCCTATAACGATAAGTCGTACATTCACACATAAGTAAGGATTCAAATTCATACCCTAAAAACTTGATGTGTCAATTTTAATTACTTGTAAGTACAATAATATAATTTAATAAGTGCGAGATGAAACTCACAAAGACTTTATGATTTTTAGAAAACTAATCAATGTCAAAGTTAAATAAACCCTAATCTAGTGAACAATTTCTGGTTTGATTGAAATTAAAATCTAAAGATGCGATAAATAAATAATTTAAGTAAATAGTGAATAAACTTACCGATGGATGAAATTAAGGTTTCATAATCCACACTCAAACATCTATATAATAAAATAGGACGGTTTTTGAATTTTTAATATATTTTTGTCCTACTAGGACATTTAGATGGTTTAGATCTGTTCAAATTATGAAATAATGGCTGAGATATATTTTTTAAAATATATCCTATATGTACATTTTTTACTTTCCTGCTTCTCTCTCTTACTTTTTCCTTTTATCACTCATCCTTCCATGATCTCATGATTCCATCTTTATCTCTCTTTTCTTTTTATTTTTTTATTTTCTCCCATTTTTATTTTTCTCTCTATTTGTTTTTTTATTTATTATTTTCTTCTTTTTGTTCACTTATTTTTATTCATATTATATGGAAAGTCTGCGATCCCAGAATTAGGAGCCACATTTTACTGTGTGTAGTGGAAATTAAATTAATGAATTTTATCGTCCACAAAGTAAATGAATTTGAATAATTAATTATTTTTTTTAAATATATTGATTACCTGATAGATTTCATAAATTTGGACCTCATATAAATATTCAACATCTATATAATAAAGTATGACGGTTTTTGAATTTTCAACATATTTTTGTCCTACTACGACATTTAGATGACTCAGATCTATTTAAATTATAAAATAATGACTGAGATATATTTTTAAAAAAATATCATATATGTACATTTTCTACTTTCTCGCTTCTCTCTCTTACTTTTTCCTTTTCTTACATATCCTTCCATAATCACATGATTCCATTTTCCTCTCTCTTTTCTTTTTATTTTTTTGATTTTCTCCCATTTTTATTTTTCTCTCTATTTGTTTTTATTTTTTCCTTTTGGTTCACTTATTTTTATTCATGTTATATGGAAAAGTCTATGATCCCAGAATTAGAAGTCAGATTTTATTGTGTGTAGTGGAGATTAAATTAATAAATTTTATAATCCACGAATTAAATGCATTTGAATAATTAATTATTATTTTAAATCTATTGAATACCTGATAGATTTCATAAATTTAGATCTCATATGAATCTTCAACATATTTTAATAGAGCATGACGATTTTTGAATCCTTAACATATTTTTGTTCTACTAGGATATTTGAATAGCTCAGATTTGTTCAAATTATAAAATAATAGTTGAGATATATTTTTCAAAAAATATCCTACATATACATTTTCTACTTTCCTACTTTTCCGCTTCTCTCTCTTACTTTTTTCTTTTCTCACCCATCCTTCCATGATCTCACATTCCTCCCTCTTTTCTTTTTATTTTTTTATTCTCTCTCGTTTTTATTTTTATCTCTATTTGTTTATTTTTTTTTATTTTCTCATTTTTGTTCAATATATTTTACACATATTTCCATACAATATATGTATGCCCGTAATACACTAGGACATTACGGGCATAAATACAATTTTCATATAATTATATAAGCAAAAATAATATTGTATGTATACCCGTGAAAATTGTATATATGCCAGACACATCTATCTATATATTATATAAGCAAAAGCGAGTTTTCGTAAAGAGTTTTGTGAGAACTCCAAAATTTTATAATAAATTGTGATTTTATTAAATTAAAAAATAAATTTAAATAGTGTTGTGATTACAATTATATTCTAATCCTAACATTATTTACACCGTACCTTCAGGCACGGGCATACACTAATATATAATAATTGATAATATAATCTGAATGGTTTCTTTAATTCACTTCACAACAATATAGAAATCAATCTCAATTATTATGAAATCCTTAAGTTTATAATTTTTCAATCCTTCTTTCAAACTAAATCATCATCATTGTATCAAGTCATTATAGATCAATGGTACTTGTGCTTGAAGTTGACTTGAGGCATCTGAAAATTTTCACTGATTTCAATCTGCCGAAATTCTATAACTTGAGAAGATCTTTAGAATGTTTGTTTTTAAAGCTTATCGTGCTCTGCCTTGAGCTATAGAATAAGAAATAGTGGTTCACAACTCTAGATAATTAATATAAAGTCTTATTTGTTAATTATACATTTTAGTTAAAAAAATATAAAAAGGTCACTATATGTTATTACATCACTCTCTTTACTTTTTTATACACTTTTTCGTAAAAAGTCAAAAAATTAATGAAATAGTTTGAACGAGCCCTAAATTGTCCAAGAATTGCTTTTTTGTTATCGAACCATTTTATGTTATCACACAAGGCATTGCAATGTGTAAGATTTTTCATTAATCCACTTTTGGCGCTTTTAGTAAGATCTTCAAATTTGTCACAAGTGTGAGCCATTTGACACTTACCCAAGAGCATATGACTTACTGAACGCAGTGGGACTCTTCTTTGTAGAAGAAAAAATATACAATTTTTGGTCTTTCTTGTTTGTATCGTGCTTTATTTCATGCATTATACACCTTACATGATTGGGAAAAACATTACTTTATGTAACACTAGCTAAAATTGAGGCAGATGTAATATCTCAACAATCATGCTCGAGATGGATCGAATTTTAAGACCAGGTGGGCATGTTTATATTCGTGACACTGACATTGTTATCGAAGAATTTAAAAATCTTATAGCTGCCATGGGATTGGAAACCTCATTATTTGACACCATTGAGGGATCCCATGCTACCTATAAGCTTTTGTTCGGTGCGAAGCCTGTGTAACATGATCACTTTTTTTTTCCCTATTACTTTGAAATATTATTTTTGTTTGAATACTCTCTATATCTTTCTTCTTTCGTTTCTTATTTTTTTGGAAGTCCTTAAATCAAGTAAGAAAATAGAGATGGTGCGGAGACGGACTAATTGAAATCTATGTCTGTACATTAATTAGTTAAGTCATGGATAGCATCTCAACAGAAAGATCTGAAGAAGAATTTCACATCAATATTTTACAGAATGACATTTTTTTTTTTTTTGTGTGTATTTTATGTAGCAGCAATGAAATATCTGACAATTTGCTTAATATTTCTCTAATGGCTACTTTCCGTTTCACTTTTCGAATTCATACTGTGTCTTGTATATTGGTAACTGGAAAAAGCCTCAGACCCCCACTGGGGGTGACCCCCAGGGCCCCCAGTGGGGTGTGATTGGTCCATTATTTTATTTATTTATTTATTTATTTTTTGGGATCCAATAACCAACCTCCAGGTGTGTGTGGGGGTGGTGGAGGTGCTGGGAGACTGGGCGTCTCCAGCACGTTTGTTGGTAACTTGATCATAAATATATATGAGGAATAATATAAAAGTAATGAAAAGATGGAAAAGTTCTTGGAAACATGTTAATGAATTCCAAGGATGTTTCTCAAGAATTTTCAAAAAGTTTTCTTAAGAGTTTCCAGAAAGATTCATAAATGTTTCTGTACGGGGAGGAAATAATTCTCCTCGTATAATCCTGTTGACCAAGTCCACGCTCCTCCGTACGACGTCGCTTTGTCACCTGAAAACACAAACGTGAGCTAGCCGGCGGGTGTGTGCCGGAAACCTCTCTGATGCCTAAGTCAGAAAACTTGACAAATAGACAAGGCTCTAAGTTTTCAGAAAGATTGTGTTCAATTACCTCCTCCAAGGTGATGCTTGTAGGCTTTTATAAGTTTCCCGTGGCACAATCCTGGTAGGACTTGTATTTCTCCATGCAGAGTCCTCCTAGGATTCATAATCCAAAGGATAATGCTTATCCTTTTACACCCTCCCCCACTGCTTAAACCAAGTGGGATGGTTTTCTCCATAGCCGAACTACCACACGACCGAAATAACACTGGCTATGCTGAGCCACAGAGAAGGCCGAACTATCCTTAGCTCGGTCTTCTCCTTTAACTCATTACTTCGGCTGCCCCTGTTCAACCTTGGTATGCTTAGATCAAACTTCCAAGTAACAAGTTCTGACCGACTTAACCAGAGTGTGTCACGACCGGACTAATTCCGAAACCGGTCTTCCCAGAACATACTGCGACCGGACTAACTCTGAGACCGACCTAACTGTGAGTTGCCTCCAGACCGGAGTAGTTTTACTCTTCTTTGGGCCGAAGTAACTATCTCTTCTTGAGCCGGAGTAATTCCACTTCCTTGGGTTGAAGTAACTTTGTCTTCCCAAGGCCGGAGTAACTTTGCCCTTCTGGGCTGGAGTATCTATTGCGGCCTTCTTACTTAGTCCTACGCGTTTTGGGCCTCGATGCCCAACTCGCAGCTCGGCCCAATTTTTCTCAAAAATTACCCTCTCAATTGCCCCTTAATTCCATCTGCATAGCATGATTGGGATTACCAGTCCAACAGCCGAGCTGACGTCGTTTTAAGCTATTCCAGCCGAGCTAAAAAACCCTCGAATTTCTCAGCCGAGCTAATTTTACTCCGGGCCCTGTTTTGTCCGGTCAAAAACGTCTCTTCAATCATAGCGTCTGTAACGCTTCTCATTCCAGTGACACGTGGCAGGCTCTGATTGGCTAAGGACGGCTGTCACGCCGTCTTCGTGTTTCGTGATTTTGAAACAGTTCCCGCCCTTTCTGCTTTTACACAGGACAGTCCCTTTCATTTTTCGACTTACTCACTCTATTGCTGTTCATCTTCTCTCTCTGAGCCTTTGCTTTTTAAACTATTTTCAAGCTCGTGTTTCTTCGTTTGCTGTGACCGTTCCATCTGTAGTTCCTTCTTCAATCTGGTAAGTAAATCCATTCTCTTCTTCTGTTTTCGCTTATGTTGCTTTCCATGCTTTTGCGAAAAATTTCTTCCATTTTTGCTATGCTTCTGTATTTTTACGAAAAAACCAGTAGAACTCATGTGTGTATTAACTATTTTGTACGGAAATAGTCTTAGATCCAAAATCTCCTAGCAACCGGACTAGGATACTGTTTGTGTTATGTATGTAGATAGATTCAGAAAATAACCGAACTAGAACTCGTAGGAACATCAGTGGTTTCTTCTGAACCACTTTAGCCGAGATAAGAGCACCGAACAAGCTTGCACCTACCGAACTAGGTACTTCGGTCTATAACCGAGCTAAGCTTTCGGGGCCAAGCCGGTTTTCTTCGTTCTTAAACTGAACTCGGAAAGCCGCCCCTAGAGGCTTAACCGAAGTAACTCTATTCACACTACAACCGTTTTAGGCCTTGGGGCTAAACCAGCTTTCTTAGTTTTTTAGACCGAACTCGGAAAGCTGCCCCTAGACGATAAACCGGTCTAATCTGCTCAACACCGAGCTAACAAACCTTCTGATGAACCGAGGTAGAACCAGCCCACTAAACCGAAGTAGGATTTGTATATCTTGCTTATAATTTGTAGCGCGGTCCAACGATCTGTGCTTAACCCCTTTGTTTTCTACTTTGCAGACTTAGGTTGCCCAGGCACTCCTGCGTGTGCTCAACCGAGCTACTGAGCCTAGTTTTTGTACCGAAATAATTTATTCATAAATTATACAACAAATGGGTAAGTATAGATATTTAGTCGAAACCCCTGGTGGTATGGCCGAATTTAGGCAAGATTACCAGATTCCTGATGACGTCCAACTGGTGTTGGCCAAGAAAGATGCTACTCCCTGGGACAATGAAGGCTTCGTCCCTTTTACCCTTCAATCCATAATAGAAACCGGACTACGGTTTCCTGTCCAACCGCTAATCTGCGAATTTCTTAGACAGACTAGGTTGTGCCCCACCCAACTGTCCACCAATACATATCGTATTATAATGGGAATAGCCGCATTAAACCACCAAACCGGACTAAATCTTGGCCTAGCCGAAATATTCCATCAGTATTCCATCGGCTCAAAGAATGCTGGGTGGGTCTATTACCTTAGAATTCGCCGCCGCCGAGAGAAGATAATTAAACACACTCCGGACAAAGATCTTAACGATGATGATTTCTTTTGGGTCTCTAGGAACTTTGAGGATTTTCAAGCTCAAATTCCTGGCCGACCTATAAATTGGAAAATGGGAGAGCCTGGTAATTTAACTTCGGTCTTCTTCTCTGTATTTTATTTCGGTTCTTCAGTCCATTGACCGAACTAACACTTCTCTTTTTTGCAGATTTTGCCCACCTCCGTTCTCTATATAGTTATCCCAACCTTGCAATTTTGCGAGCCGCATTACGGTGCCAAGAGAGGAGTTGGGCTAAGCTTCTGAATTTCGAACCGACCTACCGTTACAGCGGTCGACGGAAAGCAAAGGTAACCGATTTTCTTCTCGAGGAAGACCCAGAACCGGACCCAACTTTGCCCGAGATAAGACTTGTCCCACTAACAGCTGAAGAAGAAATGGCAAAGAAAAGCAGAGTTAGGGCCCTCCTGACCGCAACAACCAGGGCCGAAGTAACACCAACTACTGAGGTGCAGCCCGCCGTCGTGGCCCTTCCTTCACAACGGCCTTCTTCGTCTCGCCCTTCAAAACGCGCCCGATCTACGTCAGCCGATCAGCAACTTGTTGATGAAGTCGAATCCGTCCCCCAAAGTCCTCATCCTGCCTCCCAACCAGAGCAAACTGACCGAGCTCGATCTCCGAAGTGGGCTCCGCCTTTGATCTTCAACGACCGAAACATCAAAGCCACTGACTCGGTCGTGGCTGAGAAAGATCACCAACTGGCCTTTAACCTGGCCAAAAGTGTGTGCCTCCCCAAGGACATGGAGCACCACTTGAAGCAACTGAACACCGAAATGAAATCAATTCGGTCTGCTTCCAAGTCCATGATCTTGGTAAGTAGCTCTGTCTGTTTTTTCTGTCTAAAATTTTCCAACTTTTACTTCGGCTGAGATGAGATTTTTGTTTTGCCAGGCCTTGCAAAAGAACAATGTCACTTATAGGAAAGTCCAAGAACTCCGCAAAACCACAAGGCAGGCGATGGCGGAAGCCGAAGCAAAGGCGGCCGAACTACTACAAGCCGAAAAGAGAATGGCCGAGCTAGAAGCGGAGAACGGCCGTCTTGCCGATCTAGTTAATTCGGCGGAAGCGGAGAAGCAGAAAGCTGCCATCGTTATGAAGGACAAGTATTTGCGGGAGTTGTTGAAGCTTGAGAAGAGAAAGGACGCCGAAATAAGCGAACTAAAAAAGAACATGGAGGCGGCCGAAAAGGAGGGGCACAAGCGGGGTTACAAAGAGGCGGAGGAAGCCTATGTGAAACAATGTGATGCTGCCAAGGAGTTGTTCTTCAAATGTGGCTGGAGGGCGGCTGTAGAGCAGCTCGGTCATGACCAACAGGCCGAGGTCTACAACCCTCCAGAATACTTCATACCGAAGTCCCTGGCGGCGTATGCAGACGCCTTGCAGCAGGAGTTCCTGGAGGACTCAGATACTGATGACTCCTCCGCTCCTGAAGACATTCCGGTTGATAATGTGGACCAGCCAGTTCGGTCGGAGCCCGCTGTGGAGGACTTGACAGTTGATCTTCCTAGGGAGACCGTGATTCCAGCCGAAGTGGTTCTCCCGATTGTGAATGAGTTCCCTCCGGAAACCGGTCTGCGAGTTGATGGTGACGCTGCCTTTGACGCCGAGATAGATGAACTTTTTTCTTAATTTTGCACTCTGTTCTTTGTAACCGAACTACACTTGTTTGTAATGACTTTTTCTTTGAATGAAAATTTTACGCAACTCTCATTCCGGTTGTTGTGTGTATGCTTGCATTTGTAATGCCTTTAATTACTCCAACTTGTATTTCGGTTTTGGCTTTTTAAACTATACTTACCAGCCAACCACTCCTTAGCCGATATACTTACTTCGGCTAAGGAGTACAAAGTGTAGGTTTATTCCAGCCAACCACTCTTCAGCCATGCACTTACTTCGGCTGAAGAGTAACAAGAGTTGGTTTATTCCAGCCAACCACTCTTCAGCCTTGCACTTACTTCGGCTGAAGAGTAACAAGAGTTGGTTATTCCAGCCAACCACTCTTCAGCCTTGCACTTACTTCGGCTGAAGAGTAACAAGAGTTGGTTTATTCCAGCCAACCACTCTTCAGCCTTGCACTTACTTCGGCTGAAGAGTAACCAGAGTTGGTTATTCCAGCCAACCACTCTTCAGCCTTGCACTTACTTCGGCTGAAGAGTAACAAGAGTTGGTTTATTCCAGCCAACCACTCTTCAGCCTTGCACTTACTTCGGCTGAAGAGTAACAAGAGTTGGTTTATTCCAACCAACCATTGAAGTTAGTTTTTCCAGCTAACTTATAATATTTGGTTATTCCGACCAAATGTCCTGCAGCCTGGATCCTTATCCTGGGCTTAGGAAGGGTGTTGGTTTAATCCAGCCAACCTCTAAGTTAGTTTTTCCGGCTAACTTAGAATGGAATGCTTGTAATATACTTAAGTTTTGAAAGCTAACTTTTACAAAGAGTAATCTGTGCTAAAAAGAATCTCATTTTATTGAAGGAAGAGAAAATTACATAATGTTTGAAAAACAAAAGCTAAAAGTAAAATATCTTGAGATTGGCCGTATTCCATGGCCTAGGGATTGCCTTGCCATCCTTGTCTTCTAGGTGGTATGCCCCTTTGCCGGCTAACCCAACCACCTTATAAGGACCTTCCCAATTTGGGCCTAACTTGCCGTCTCCTGGGACCAAGGTGTTTCCCATTACTTTGCACAGTACCCAATCGCCAATTTTGAATTGTCTTGGATGAACCTTTTTGCTGTATTTTCTGATTAACTCTCGTTGGTATGAGGCGATGTGGACCAACGCTCTTTCTCTTCTTTCTTCTGCAAGGTTGAGTTCTAAGGCTATGGCTTCTCCATTTAAGTCTGGATCGAAATTTTCGCTTCGAATTGTGGGGAGGCCAACTTCTAGTGGGATCACTGCTTCCATGCCATAGGCTAAGGAAAATGGTGTTTCTCCAGTTGATCGCCGAGGTGTGGTGCGGTAAGCCCATAGGACGTGAGGAAGTTCATCCGCCCACTTGCCTTTTGCTTTCTCTAGCCTTTTCTTTAGTCCATCCAAGACGACTTTATTTGATGCTTCAGCCTGCCCATTTGCTTGAGGATAAGCCGGTGTGGAGTTGTAGAACTCTATCTTGTATTCTTCACAAAAGCTTCTGAAGATATTGCCGTCGAACTGAGTTCCATTGTCTGAGATCAGTGCTTTTGGTATGCCAAACCGAGTGATAATATTTTGCCAAACAAACTTCTTCACATCTTTTTCTTTGATTGACGCCAATGCTTCTGCTTCCACCCACTTTGTGAAGTAGTCTGTTGCTGCGAGAAAGAATTTTCTGCCGCCGGGCGCTGTTGGAAGAGGTCCTACTATGTCCAAGCCCCACATTGCGAAAGGCCATGGGCTAGTTAAGGGTAGGAGTTCTCTTGCTGGTTGATGTATTTGGTGTGCGAATTTCTGGCATTTTTCACACTTCTTCACATATTTCTCTGAGTCTGCTTGCATATATGGCCACCAATATCCTTGTGAAATAGCCCTGTAGGCGAGCGACCTTCCCCCTTGATGACTTCCACATACCCCTTCGTGTATTTCAAACAGGAATGCTTCTACTTTGCTGGGATGAACGCACTTGAGGTAAGGCCCAGAGAACGACTTCTTATATAATGCCAAAGATGGAGATAGCCAAAACCGCTGCGACTTTGCCCTTATTCTGTTGGCTTCTTTTTTCTCTTCTGGTAGGATGCCGTCTTTTAGGAACAGGATGATGGGATCCATCCAAGAAGGGCCTAATTCTGCGCAATACACTTCTTCTGCTTCGGGGTCTTCTATGCTTGGTTTTGGTAAGAAGTCGACGAGTAATGGATGAGGGATTGATGTATCTGCCATTGAGGCAAGGCCTGCTAGCTCGTCCGCTCGGCTGTTTTCCTCCCTGCCAATTTGTTCTATCCTTACCACATCAAACTTTTTGATCTCCATTCTGACTAGCTCTTGGTACTTGGCCATTCTGTCGTCCTTTGCTTCGTATTCGCCAGAAATTTGGTTTACCACCAGCAGAGAGTCACTGTACACCATTAGTTCGGTTGCTTTCATGAAGTGTGCCGATTTGAGTCCTGCGAGAAGCGCTTCATACTCCGCTTCATTGTTGGATGCTGGGAAGCCAAGGTTGATTGCTTGCTCTATAACCAGGCCGTCTGGAGAGATGAGGACTATGCCAAGCCCTGCACCATGTCGGTTGGATGCTCCATCCACAAAGAGCTTCCACATCTCTCCAACGAATAGTTTCCAGCAAGTGGAAGGATCAGACGATGCCGTGGGGTCAAGGATGGTGTTTTCTTCAAAGTCCATGTTGGCTGTCTGCCCTTCGTCCTTTGTTTGAACTGCTGGTGAGCCTTTGTTCGTCTCTTCCTTGTTGTCCTTGGTATGGTCTGCCTTTGTGCTTGATGGACTACCTTCCACTAGGGGTTGCGCTATTCCGGCGTCAACTTCCGTCCCTAGTTCGGTTGAGTCGGTCAGGTCGACTGGGCAGATATGATGACTTCCAGGAGTAAACTCTGCGACGAAGTCTGCCAAAGATTGAGCTTTTATTGCGGTCTTGGGTTGGAACTTGATGTCGAATTGTCCCAACTCTACTGCCCATTTCAAAATTCGCCCGCTGAAGTTCGCCCTTTCAAATAGAGCTTTTAATGGAAAGGCTGTGAGGACGACTATGGTGTGGGCGTGAAAGTAATGCGCCAACTTTCTGGATGCCATCATTAACGCTAATGCTAGCTTCTCTAAGGGCAAGTACCTTATTTCGGCTCCCAACAATGTCTTGCTTACATAAAAGATGGGCAAGTGTTGCATTCCTTCTGCGCGGACCAACACTGCGCTGACTGCGTGTTGGGAGACTGCTAGGTACAGAAAGAGTTCTTCACCAGGTACTGGAGTAACAAGTAGTGGTGGGGAAGACATGTACTCCTTCAAGCTTTCCAGAGCTCGGTCGCATTCTTCATCCCACTCAAACTTGGCTTTTAAGGCTTGGAAGAACGGTCGTAGTCTATCTGATGATCTGCTTATGAACCGGTTGAGTGCAGCCGCCATGCCAGTAAGATGCTGTACTTCTTTGACTGAGTTTGGTCTCTCTAACTCCTGGATTGCTTTGATCTGAGAGGGGTCGGCTTCTATACCTCGGTTGGTCACCAGGAAGCCCAAGAATTTGCCAGATCCAACTCCGAATGCGCATTTGGACGCATTGAGGCGTAGCTTGTGTTTCTTCAGGATCTGGAACATCTCGCCTAGGTCTTTCAGATGGTCATTCTCATCCTTGCTTTTGACCACCATGTCGTCGATGTACGCCTCCATTGTTCTGCCTAACAATGGTTCAAACATCTTGGTGACCATCCTTTGGAATGTTGCCCCTGCGTTCTTTAGGCCAAAGGGCATGACCTTGTAGCAATATAACCCCCTTGGTGTTGTGAAGGATGTGACCTCCTGGTCTGGTTCATGCATGGCGATCTGGTGGTAGCCTCTGTATGCATCCAAAAAGCTAAGTCGGTTATGTCCTGCCGTTAAGTCCACCAGTTGATCTATCCTTGGTAGAGGGAAGCTATCTTTTGGGCACGCCTTGTTGACTGTTTTGTAGTCGACGCAGACACGCCATTTACCATTCTTTTTTGGCACTACGACGGTGTTGGAGATCCATTTTGGGTAGTGCACTTCCCTTATCGCTCCTGCCTCTAGCAGGTTGCCTACCTCTTCTGCCACTATTTCGGCGTGGTGGAGTGCCGATCTGCGTGTGCGTTGAATGACTGGTCTGGCGGATGGGTGGACATTGAGTTGGTGACTGATGAAGTTTGGATCAATGCCTGGCATGTCGTAAGGTGTCCAGGCAAACACTTCGATATTAGAGGTCAAGAATTCCAAGACCTCTAATCTCTCAGCGCTGGACAATGATGAGCCAAGCAAGAAGAACTTGTCCGGGTTCTTCTCATCTATTTTTACCTCCACCAAGTCTTCCACCGCTTTCTGATCAGCCTCTTTGCCGACGTCCGCGAATAGTTCATTACTCTCTGGTTCTTCCACCGAATGAACGTATCCTTTGGCAGCTCGGCTTCCATTCGCTGTGGCGAAGCATTGTTTTGACATGATCTGATCGCCATAGACTTCTTCAATTATACCGGCGTCATTGGGGAACCGCATTACCTGATGGTACGATGACGCTACCGAACGCATGGCATGCAGCCATGTTCTGCCCAGGATGATGTTGTAGGTGGAGGGGACCTTCAATACCCAGAACTCCACCTGTTTTGATACACTTCCTGCTCTGACTGGAAGGATTATTTTGCCGACAGGCCACTCTGGCATGGAGTTGAATCCAATCAGGGGAGAAACCGCAGGTGCCAAGTCTTTGTCTTGCAGCTTTAGTTGTTTGAATGTGTCGTAATACATGATCTCACATGAACTACCCTGGTCAATCAGAATCCGCTTGACGTCAAAATCCTTGACTCGGAGAGTGACGACCAGGGCATCATTATGGGGGCAGTAAATTCGTTCTAAGTCCTTATCTGAAAAGGTCATGACGTTAGCTGCCTCTGTCCTCCCCTTCTTGATGGCAGGTTGGGCACTCAATATTTCCCTAAAGTGCTCAGCCTTCTTGATTGAACCTCTGAGCTCACATACGCGCTCGGGTTCAAAAACTCCATGAATTACATTGATAATGCCTTGAGGTGGTGCATCGTTTGGCATTCTATTGGGATGGTCATTATGATCTTGGGGGGCCGACTGCACTCCTCCTTCAATGTATTCGTCCAAGTGGCCTGCTGCCACCAAATCTTCCAAGTGCTGTCTCAGTGGCGTGCAATTCTCAGTTCGGTGCCCCTTTTCTTTGTGGAAGGTGCACCGTGATCTGTCATCGTAATTCTTCTGACCTTCCCCTAGCTTGGCTGGCCACTTGACAAAAGGCTTGTCTTTGATTTCGCTCAAAATTCGATATATTGGTTTTTTGAACACCGTGGTTATGGCAGTGCGGATTCTCAACCATCTTTTGTCTGGGTCTTCTCCGTTATCTCGTCTGCCACGCCCGTTTTTGTTACTTCGGTCGACCGTGTTGACCTTGGCAGGGGTTTTCTTTTCTGGTGCTGCGGTCGTACTTGATTTTGCTTTAGCACGCGCGCCATCCTCTTCGACCCTGATGTGCTGATGCACTCTTTCCATCAGGGCCTCCATGGTGAGGGGTGGCGTCATGGTGATCGAGTCCCTTAGTCGGTTCCCTACTGGTAGGCCTCTTTTATATTGCGCAATGGCCAGATTGGTGGGGCAGTCTCCAATCTGGTTGAATGTCTCCCAGTAGCGACTGTTGTAAGATCTGAGGGTCTCTTTTTTCACCCATGTCGATGGAGAGTAACTGGTCTATCTCCACCGGTGTTTTAGTATTTGTCCTAAACCTCGTTACGAACGCTTCTGCCAATTGGGCCCAGGAGGCTATGTTGCCCTCTGGGAGCTTCTCGAACCAAGTCAAGCCTAGGTCGCCAAGACTTGACGGGAAGAGTATGCACATTAAGGCCTCGTTTCGCCTGTACACAGCCATGACTTGGCGAAAGTGGCTCAAGTGTGAATACGGGTCCGACTTCCCTTCATATGTATTGAATTTCGGCTGAAGGAAGCCTGATGGTAGGGGTGCGTTTTCGATTACTGGGACAAACGGCGAAGTCTGTAGTCTTGCCAATGCCTTGTCCGTTGGTTCGTAGGCCGGTTGCGGTATTGGCATTCCAACCTCGACGCTTCCATGCGTCCGAGGAGCCAACCGTTGTAAGGCCGAAACTCGGTGTGGATCTCTTGCCCTGGCATCCTCCATGCATCGTGCTTTCTCTTCTAGCACGGTTCGTAAGTCGGATGACCTGGGCAGCTCCGTTTGTCTAGATCTGGTTTGGTGTGAATGTGAAGGCCAATACGTGCTTCCTTCAGTGTATGATCTTTCGGACCTCGTCCTCTCAGACCTGGAGTGACGAGTTCTTGAAGATAAGGAGTGAGTGTCGCCTGTCCTGAGGCTTCTGCTTTCTCCTTGGGAGGGTGTGGTATTCCTACTACGAATCTCTGAGTGGCGAGGGGGCGTCTTGTGCTTGCGCCCCTCTCCTGTCGCCACATCTTTAGTCTTCATCTGGCGTCTCAAAGCCTCCATGTTCGCCGCCATTCTTCGAATTAGTTCATCCTGTTCCTTTACGCGATCTTCCAAGGCTTGAGGATCAATCCTCCTCCTTTGTCTGTCGGGACTTGGAGAGTGACGAGGGCTGCCATTCCGCCTTCCCCTGCCACTCCTCCTGGAATTATGTTGTTGGGGCTCCAAGTCCGCCATGGGAGGGACAGCAGGTAATCCTTCACGTCTTGCGCCCCCTTCTGGAGTTAGTCCGTCGACGGCGGACTGCGGCAAGTCTTCAATGTGTGCCATTGAATGAGAAAAGGAGAAGCTTAGTCAAGAGGTTTTTTTTTGTTCTTGTCTGTTCTTCCCACAGACGGCGCCAATTGTACGGGGAGGAAATAATTCTCCTCGTATAATCCTGTTGACCAAGTCCACGCTCCTCCGTACGACGTCGCTTTGTCACCTGAAAACACAAACGTGAGCTAGCCAGCGGGTGTGTGCCGGAAACCTCTCCGATGCCTAAGTCAGAAAACTTGACAAATAGACAAGGCTCTAAGTTTTCAGAAAGATTGTGTTCAATTACCTCCTCCAAGGTGATGCTTGTAGGCTTTTATAAGTTTCCCGTGGCACAATCCTGGTAGGACTTGTATTTCTCCATGCAGAGTCCTCCTAGGATTCATAATCCAAAGGATAATGCTTATCCTTTTACAGCCTCCCCCACTGCTTAAACCAAGTGGGATGGTTTTCTCCATAGCCGAACTACCACACGACCGAAATAACACTGGCTATGCTGAGCCACAGAGAAGGCCGAACTATCCTTAGCTCGGTCTTCTCCTTTAACTCATTACTTCGGCTGCCCCTGTTCAACCTTGGTATGCTTAGATCAAACTTCCAAGTAACAAGTTCTGACTGACTTAACCAGAGTGTGTCACGACCGGACTAATTCCGAAACCGGTCTTCCCAGAACATACTGCGACCGGACTAACTCTGAGACCGACCTAACTGTGAGTTGCCTCCAGACCGGAGTAGTTTTACTCTTCTTTGGGCCGAAGTAACTATCTCTTCTTGAGCCGGAGTAATTCCACTTCCTTGGGTTGAAGTAACTTTGTCTTCCCAAGGCCGGAGTAACTTTGCCCTTCTGGGCCGGAGTATCTATTGCGGCCTTCTTACTTAGTCCTACGCGTTTTGGGCCTCGATGCCCAACTCGCAGCTCGGCCCAATTTTTCCCAAAAATTACCCTCTCAGTTTCCATATACTAGCTCGTAAAGTTTCTTGAAATTCCCATCTTTCATCCCACTTTAACAATTCTCACAACCACAAAAATGAGAAAAATTTCAATGAATATTGTTACAAGTTCTCCTGTATACAAAGTGCGTGTTTTGGTGATTTCAGAATAGTACATTTGTTTTGTTTTGTGTTTGTTTGTTTGTTTTTGTTTATGTTTTGTTTTGTTTTGTTTTGTTTTTTTTTTTTTTTGGGTGAATTACACTAAAGTCTCTATGGTTTGGGACTTGTGTCACTTTGGTCCCTAACTTTTCAATTGTGACATATTTGATCATGAATTTTGAATTTTGTTCAAAATAAGGACAATTGAAGATATCATTAGATTTTTCAAGAGTAAAATCATCAATTTGATAAAATATAAACTAATTTGACAAAAACAAATGTCAAACAAAATTTTTTGAATTTTTAAAAATTATTTATACCCACTAAAAATAAAATTATGTAAAATTGATAAATCTTTTAGACATTTATTTATTTTTTTTACCAAATTAAGTTTTATTATGTGTTTTGATGATGATCATGTAAAATTAGTTTTTAAATTAATCATGTAATTTTTATTAATTTTTATCAATTTTACATAATTTTATCATTGGTGGATAAAAATAATTTAAAAAAATTAAAAATATTTTTTGACATTTATTTTTGTCAAATTAGTTTATGTTTTATTAAATTGATGATTTTGCCCTTAAAATTAAACAATTGTATCTATAATTGTCCTTATTTGGAACAATATTCAAAATTTTGGGTCAATTGTGTCAGAATTGAAAAGGTATGGACCAAAGTGACACGAGTCCCAAACTATAGGGACTGTTAGTGTAATTGGCTTTTTTTTTTTTTTTTTTTTTTTTGAAGTGTTCAATAACATGAGATGAGAGACCCTATAGATGGTCAGTTGATCTTGGTCTAAATTTTGTAGCAGCAATGCAATGTGAAACAACAATGTTACAAACCTCTAAAAAACACAACCCCTACTACCCCTACTCAGCCGTGATTGGTCTAAGTTGGAAAAGAAAAAAAAAAAAAAATACATGATTGGTCCACATTATTTTAGAAGGTCATGGGAGTCCCTAACTTTGGAGGTCCCAAGCATTTTTGCAATATGAAATGTTATTGAAATCTATTGAACTCCAAATAAAGGTACCTAAATTGAGCTGAAAAATTAAAAAAAGATAAAGAATGTGGAAGAATTTAAACATTCCAACGATCATTCTTGTTAGAGACCCAACCCAATGCATTTCGAAGTATTGTCTACTATGATTTCGAGTCCGGATCCTCGGCGGCCCTACCCGGCTGCTCTTTCCAGCAGCGCCCCAAAACGACGTCGTTTTGGGGCCAATTTTCCAAGAAAAAAAAAAAAAAAAAACAAATAGAACGAGCACTTGAACTCGAGAGGAGGCAAAGAGTTGGGGTTGAATGGACTTATCTGTGTTTAGATTGGACTTGGAGGGGAAGAAGAAACACAGATTTTGGTTTGGAGTATATATATATCTTTATATATATATATCATTTCATATATATATATATATATTATATTAGATTAGAAGAACAAAGGAGTATATATATATATCTTTGGGAATTCTGGGTTCATCCATATATATATATATCATTTCCTTTGTAAATTTTCAAAAAGAAATGAAGAATGATCCAAATCTGGGAAGCATTCTTCAACACAGGAATCAATTTTTTTTTCCCCCTTTAGATCCAGATCCAAATCAACTAGAAAAAAAAAAAAAAAAGGTAGAGAAAACAAAGTCCATCGGGCAATCAAATTTTTTTTTGAACATCATCATCATCTTCAACATCATCATCAGCTTCATCATCTTCATCAACAATCAAATCCAGCTAGGTAATCACATACATACACACAAACAAATCCAGATTTTGAACAAATTTTATTTTTATTTTTTTTGATGATGAACCCAGCAAACCCAGCGGCTCCTTCTTCCTCTTCTTCTCTTCTTCTTCTTTTTCTTCCTCTATAGATATAAAGATATATATATATATATATAGATGAACCCGCAGACCCTCGTTCTGCTTTTTTTTTTTTTGGAAAATTGGCCCCAAAACGACGTTGTTTTGGGGTGCTGCTGGAAAGAGCCGCCGGGTAGGGCCGCCGAAGATCCGGACTCCTATGATTTGACCCAACCATTAATTTCAACTCAAAAGGCATCTCTATAATCAGTCACGGAGGCAAGTAAGGACCGGGGGCACCTGCCTCCCTCTAACTTTTAAAAAATTACTTTTGACTCGGGTAAAAAAAAAAAAAAAAAGTTTCAATTTAATCCATTTAAATATGATATTAAATTTTTAAATAACTAACAAGAAACTTAACTCACTGCTGGAAATTAGGCTTTTAGCGGCATTTAAAAAACGCCGCTATAGGTACCAAAAACGTCGCCAATACTTTTTGTGACGTTTAATACCAAACGCCGATGACGCGGCCGTCGCTATAACTTTATGGCGTTTGGAAAACGTCGCTGTATTAGTATAGGCGGCGTTTTTAAAAACGCCGCCAAATGCCCTGCCCTAACAATACTGTGACGTCAGCATGCTTTTAGCGACGTTTTTAAAACGCCTTCATAGGTTTTTTTAATTTTAAAAATTCCAACCGTTATAGTGGCATTTGAAAAACGCCGTCTTATCTTTTTTTTTTTTTTTTTGGTTTTGAAATTGTGCTAATTTTATGTGATTGAACTAAAAGAACACCAATAATAAAACTAAATAACACTAATATGAAATAATAACTCCCATTCAAATAACAAATATAGTATTAATTCACTTTCCGATTCAATTTAATATAGCATTAATTTTTCCACAAAATAACATATCCAAAAATTGAATTCACAATTCTCAATCAAAAAATTACTACCTTATATACAAAGCCACAAAAGTTAAATCCAATTGAAACATAAAACCAATAAGTACCTTAAAAATGTCTTGGCTTCGAATTTTGGAAGATACATTACAGGGATTTAAAATTATTAGAGAAACTTACTAGAAAAGGCTTATGCCGATGACTATGAATGGCAATATATTAGCTAGAACAAACACAACTAGCTGAGTCCTAATTAATGAATTAGTAATCATTTAGATTATCTAAAGCAATGGCAAATCATTCGCATGCTTATATTAATGTTTCTCCTACGTAAAACATTTTCGGAAAGTGTTAAAAAAAGAATAAAGAACAGGAAATAAACTCGGCCGAAGTTCTGGGTTTTCTCCGCAGCATGCTTTTGATGAGGGCCTGATTGGAAAACAAAAATAGAGTAAGGACATAATTAACTTCAAATAAGTTTACAACAGATACAGAACCAGAAGCAATCCAGGGTTCCATTTGTCCATGCTTTGAAGGCACACATCATCATGAAATTAATTGAAACACATAATTAACTTCAAATATGTTCCAGCCCAGCTGCACCTCCCCCTCTCACATACGAGAGATTGGGGAATTTGATCCTTGCTAGAGGCAAGATTGGGCAACACTAACACCAACCCAATGCAGCTGCCTTACTCCCTTAAGTCTAAGCTAGATATATAAACTATATTTATTAAAAAAAAAAAAAAAAAAAAAAAATAATATCTATAATCTTCAAACAAAATAGCAGAAAATATCAAGATGTAGTGATAATAAGCAATGATACATCCATTATTGTCAAAAGAACGTGAGGGAATGTTTTAGTACAGAGGAACCCCATCGGATTGCTTCCCCTGGGTTCCCAACATGAACATCAAGGCTTACATAAACTACATGACCAATCAAAAAAGGAGTAAAGAGACTTCAAAATGGACATCACAAGGTACAAATTCACCCACAACAAAAACAAAGTTATCAGAGGGATGTGATATCTCACTTCTTAGCAAGCAGCTTTTTTGGAAGCTTCTCCAAAGGTGTGGTTTTGAGAAGGAAGAGCCTGGCAGCACGCTCTTGCAATGTACCCCCGCATTTCAACCCACGTGATTGCAGCTCCGATTTTAACCTTTCCATACCAAGAACCTAAAAGATCATACCAGAAAAATTTGAAATGTTAGTTGCTGTCAACGCTGCAAAAGTAGACGGCCTGTGTCAGCTTTATAATGGACTACAATAAGACATCATAAATATAAAACTGGCAAGATAATTTTACAAGTGCAATGTGAAATTTTGCAAATTATAACTTTATGCTGTTTCTTTCCCTCTCTATAGGACATTATGAAATCAGAGAGACACGTTATTCAATAAACACGGTTCAAGAACAGACACAGTTTCAACTAACAGGCTATTATCTTCTTCTTTTGCAGAATGCATTGCAGTTGACAACTTCATGGAAGAGACCATCAGTCCCTTGATTGTTTTAAGAAAAAATTTCCCAGTTTAATCCGAAAGCAAGGCAATCAAAACCAATTTACTTCACACATATAAACAGAAAGAAAAGTTGGTCATAATACCTCCAACTCTGCTGCTGAATTAAATTCATCGAAGTTCAGTGGCTTCACCGTATCTGAAACATCAGTGCTCATCACCACAATTTCTTCATGAACTACAGGTTTGGATTCGGAATCAATGTTGACTTCTGCATCATTTGTTCCACATTCAAAATCTTCGCCCTTTCCAGAGCTAGAAACACTTGGGTGCTGACCCTCTGTTCCCTCCAGATTACCAGACTCAATTTCCCCAGATTCTTGCTTCTCATTCTCAAAGGCTTTTGCCCCCCTGGAGAAAGATATTGCTCCATTCTGTACTATCCTTTCTTCAAGAATTTCCATTGCTGGTTCCCCAGCATCACTGTTTTCACAACCAACCAGACCTCCATCAGAACTTTGCTATCTGTTTCCCAATAACACAACCACAAATACAAAATTTTAGTTAAGAATTACACTGCATACACACATAATATATACGTGAAATTGACCAAAACATGAAATGAAATGAAATTCAGAACACTCTTTTGTACAAAATCAGCCCCCAAGCTCACATCACCATCTTGAATGTCATCATTTTCATCCTCACAAGGATCGAGCACACTCTTGATAATCTGGAGTAGCAACTAACTTGCAGAACATGGTTAAACTATGAAAGAATTAGCTAGAAGATAATGACCTGAATTCAGAATTTTCAAGGAACACATAAGTGATGTCCTCTATCACGGTTTAATATGGATGAATTAATTGTTACATAAAAATAATAAGGAGCGAGGACGGGGATAAAAATTGGGAAGAGAGTTCACTAATGAGTAACTAATAGGTAATAAAGACTACCGACTTCTCTAGCTTTGTACATAGAGCAGCCGTACAGTGGATGGTAGGTCTATACGAGCCAACAAAGAGCATATCAAAAGGAACCATCAAAATGTGGTTACTGATTGTTAACTTAGAACTTGTTGATAAAACTTCTAAAAATTACTCTGGTCTGTGAAGAATTACAGAGAAACCTAATAAAAACTTAAGTGAGAAGAAATCTTGTGCATGGAACACACCAGAGTCACACAGGGATTGAAACTTAATCCAAGAGATTTCATGAACTCCTCTGCAATTTGACGCCATTTAATATCAGGGTATGCAACAAGATGTGCATTGTAATTTCTAACTACACCGGCAAACTTCCCCATTATCTCAACTTGAGAAATATCCCGTCTTTCCCTGCTTAATCTGACAGCAAAAATATGACGTTTATAAAACGTCGTTAAATGTTAAAAATAGTGACGTTTAAAAAAACGCCGTTAAATAAACGCCGTAAAATCATATATTTCCTGTAGTGCCTTTTGTGTTGCCATCCCTCTTCCAATTCTCTGGAGCTCCTTCTGGGAGTCATGATATTGAAATTGTTTGGGAGAATCATCTGAGAGATTGCAAATAAGAGTCCACATGTTGCATTGATAAACAATTCAAAAAGGAAACAAGATTGATACAAAGAATTGACTCGGCTCACCCCCATCTGACACATCAGCAAGTTTTGCAAGCACTTCAAGGATTGCTACCTCATGCTCCTAGTAAATTAGAAAAGCAGTTCTACCATTAATATATGACAATCCAGACATGAAGTGTTGTAACTTTGCCAAGAACAACGTAGTATAAGCAATGCTACGGAAGTGGGAGCAGAAATTACCATAAGGATTGCCTTCGCCTTCTCCACTTGAACAAGGTCAGGATTGACTTCCCTTCCACAGATCATACTCTCAACCTGCAATAGGGATTAAAAAACATAGAAGACTTACCCATCAACTCAGTGAGAGATTTGGGGTAAGAAGGCACAAAAGCCTTGCCATCACTTTGCAAAACAAATCTACTCACTTCTGCATCTGTGGACACAATTGTAGGACTTCCAAATAAATGTGACCTGAACACCTTCCCACACAATTGTAGGACTTCCTGATGTCTCAGCTCCTAAGGCTCTTCTAGTTATTTAGAGATATGTACCACCATTTCAGAGATATGAAAAGAGCGAGAAATAGAAAGAGAAGGTCTCTCTATAATGGATCTTTAATGTTTCTACATTTTGTCATTACTTATTTAAATTGATGTTTGAAAACTTGTTTTCAAAACTACATTAATTACATCTAAACAAGATCAGATCCCTATTAGCTTCTATTTTGTATACAATACAACTCATTTTTCCATTAACAGATTTGAAAGGGTTCTATTATTTTTTTACATTCTTATATCGTGGAGTGGGCGTTAATGGACAACATCATTCCCACTGAACTTTTGACACGGATTAATCTTACATAGATCAGGAGTGATTTGAAACTATGTCAAATATAAACTGACAAAGAACCAAACAAGTACCCAAAACAATGCCCAAATAGTACACATTAATGTGTGTTTGGGAGTCGAAAGATTGAGTACACACCTAACCTTTAAAAGTAAAAAACAGAGATTTCACTTACTGATGGAAGTAAAAATTCTCTGCTTAAAGTGAGGAGTTCCCTATCATGGGATGAAATTTTACCATCCAAAGCATGCATTCGAACTGTTTCTTGAAGCAACATAAAAAAACTTGTGCCATTAAAGAAACAATTTCTTGAAGTCACTAATGTCTTCATATGAAGTTTCAGATATCATTGATAGAATGCCAAGATAAAACAAATTACCTTCTCTGTTAGATATTTGCAAGCCACCTTCTTCTGTCCTGCTTTATATATATTGCATTATGAATATATCTGAAGCCAAAAAACCATAAACATGTTCATAGGAAGTGGCCAACCATGTATAATATCTTTTAACACCTTAAAATTCAAACCAACAAAAAGGAAAAGAGGAGGTAAATGATGAAGAAAGCAGCAGCTAGAAGCATCTTTACCTGTGATTCTACACTGGCACATACAGCATAAATGCCCCCAGTTTCTGGTGTAATTATTATATAAATGTACTTTCCCAAACCTAGAAATTGTAATATCTGTGCTCTCTCGGGTGATATCTATCAGTCCATCATCATAATCACAGAGGCTGCAATGGTCTATCCATATGTTCTTTGACTTGGGTTTTATCTGAATGCCATCAACATCAGGTCCCATAAATTGAAGTTCTCAACAAATCAATAGGATGTTAAATAAAATAAAAAATAGTTAATGGGAACTACAGTTGACAAAAAAGATAACAAACTACAAAATTCACTTTGACAAGCGCACTAATGACAGGATACAACCAATTCCTACATAAAGATTCATTAAATCAAACAGGATCAGGATGGGAAGGACCACAGGACATTAAAGTTCAATGGTATGTCTTTGAAGGGCAATTATCTTCCACAAAGTCACCAGTGCTGCTAAATGCCCAATTAGTTGGGCTTATGAAAAGCCATGAAGACCCAGCTGAATCTGTATCTTTTTCATATGTTTTTCCATCAACAACTACTTCACTTCCACCACAATTTATATGGAAAGAAGAGACATCTGAGACAAAAACATAACCAGATTATTTACCTTTGAAATAAAAAGAAAGATAGCAAACAAAGAGATCTAGGAAAGAATTACTCGATAACACCCTCCCCCTAAGCCCCCAAAAAATAAACAGTCAAGTACATTTTTATCCTTATTTGTGATTTTAACCTAAAAGAAGCTAAACATTTTTTTTCTAAAAAAAATCTTCTTTAAGCCACCATTTTTTATCCACTAGCTACACCTGGAAAGAAGACCAATGGAATCCCAACATCATATTTTCAGTTTCCAATCCCCAAGTGTGTAAGCCTTAAAAACAGGTAAATGCTTTACACAACAATGATAACTCTCAAATTATCAACACAATAAATAATATTTCTACTTACTTCGTACACAACCACGGTAAGCAAGAATTTCACTGACAGAACAACATGAGATCATGAACCAGTCAGCAACATATTATATTAGAATTTAGGTTAGATAAGAAAGAAATAAACTGAAACAGTGCCCAAATAATTTATGAAAACAACAAAAAAATATTATGAAAGTTTTAGAAATTTACGAAGCATTGTCCTCTGAAGAGCTTCCAAACAAGTTCCTGTAGAAAATAGAGAGTGAAAAGTTGAGCTGGATACACAGAAATTTTTTGAGAGATTATGGTAGTAGTTATTAAGTAGGAAAGAAGCATTCTTACAATTTAGTTTGTCGGCTTCGGCAAAATGAATCGACTGAATCAACTGATGAGCTTAAGTTGTTATAGGATAGATCGCCAAATAATCTTCTTCTTTTTATTTATTTTTTCTTTTTTTCTTTTTTTGTGTGGAAAGAATGTAGCATTCAAACTCTATTTTTCCTATCATTTTCCTCAAATATCTCATCAAGAAGAACAAAGGGTGAGGGGCAGAAATTTAGACTCAAATCAAGGGCATTCTATGCACTGTAGATTGAATTACAAAAAGAAACTCGCGTAAAAAAAAAAAAAAACAGAACAGAATTCTGGTGTTTCTCTGAAAACTGGTTCTTTTTTAACTGCTTTTTTTTTTTTTTTCCTGAAAATAGCTCCTGAGAACAATGAACTTAACAAATTTTCAATTCTATTTTTTGTTTTACGTGACTCCTAAAACAGAAAACTGTTTTCAAAAACTCCAACAAATACGAAGCCTATGATAACCCTTGTTTCCCATTTAAGTGCTGAGAAAAGAGAATTTGCAGTATCAAAACCTAAAGACTCATGCATAATTTGATGCTATCCCAAAGATGCAGCAAAACTTGTTGCCTGCTTAATAAAAAAAAAAATTTAAAAACAAAAAAACAAAAAGAAACAATGCAAAGCTTCATTTATGAAACCAAATTTCTTGTTGAACATACCAAGCTACTGAACTTTTATAAAAGGAGCCTACTACATATAAAACTTGTTATCTATGTCCTGGCTACGGTATTTCATGGTTTCAGTTAGTCTAAATACTCCAGTTCTTTACCCCAATTAAAACTTAATCAAAACAAAAATGCAAGAATTTTCCAATTCAGATTTTTTTTAGAGTTGGTTTGACAAATATTTGTAGACTGAAGGAAAAAACATAGTACTGCTCAAACCTAATCCAAGACAAACAACTTCTTAAAATGATTATGACACCAAGAAAAGGGAAAAAAAAAAGATAAGGAATAGCCAATCTTTAACCAAAATTACATGCTTCAAATATTGAATGTTCACTAAATCAAACATACAGCAGAAAAAAATGTATCCAATCCTTGACATATACACACAAATTTCACATGCACAAACAAAATACATACAAAACACTGATGATCTTGGCAGAGAGAGAGAGAGACAGAGAGAGGGAGGGTACCTCTTTATTCAAAATTATGATGCTTATCTTCTCATAGAGATTGAAAACCCTAAAGAACAAAATCCACAAAAATATCAAAACGCCAACCCCCCAAAAAAGAAACGAGAAAGAAAACAAAAGAAGAAACAACAATTGAAAAAAAATAAATAAATAAAAATTATAATCTTGAGTCACGTATCGATTTTTTTTTTTTAACTGGAATCACAGATTGATCAATTTCAATTTCATAGTTCTTGGTTACAATTTCAATAACCAAATCGAGAGAGACGGGAGGAAGAGCTTGTGAGAGACAGAAATCGATACCTCACTGGTGCAGATGGTGGTGGCGGTGGAGCTTCGAAATCGAAATCGAAATCAAGAAATCGAGCCGGTGCAGACGGTGCTGGTGGTGGAGATTCGAAATCGAAATTGCTTTGAATCTCAAAGATGAATCTGTGAGAATGATAAGGGCTTAGAGAGGGTTGAGAGAGGCGAGATTTGAAGCCGTGAGGATTCCAAATAAGATAAACTTCGAAATCAAAATCAAAATAGCCAAGATGAATCACCGAGATTGTATCATTCTGAGATGAATCGATCCATTCTGAGATGAATCGATCCATTGAGAGGGTTGAGAGAGAGAGCGAACGAGAGAGTGAGTGAGTAAAAGATTAGGGCTACAAAATGAGCGAGTGAGGGATTAGGGCTTCAGAGGCTCGCCCATTTAAGGGAGAAAGAGAGAGGACATTTGAAGGCGCTTTAAGACGCCTTCTGTTATTGAAACGGTACCGTTTTATTATTTCAAAAAAGTGACGTTTAAAAAGCGCCGTTAAATATTATAAAATATGGCGTTTAAAAAAACGCCGTTAAATGAACGTCGTCAAAACTCATATTTCTTGTAGTGACTGCACAAATGAGGTGGTGGTGGGACTCATTTGGTTCATTGAGGAAGGTGAAACTGAAAATTGTGTCTGGCAACCTCAACACCAACTTTATTACAAGAATACAAATTTTAGTTAGATGTGTAGAAAATTGCAATCACTTCACCGGAAAACAACTTACATAATCACAAGAAGTTTCCTTAAATAAAATAAAAATGATTTTAAAAAAATCTGAAATTATATAAAATAGAAATTATTAATAATGAAAGCATTCGGAAGAACCATCAGCTTGGAGGAGTCAGGGTTGCCTTGAAATTTGTTTCAAAAGGAAAACACGTTCCGGTGGGATGGGCAATTCCAAAGAAACTTTACATGATAGTATTTGGAAATGTTTTCGAATCTTTCCGTAAGCTCTCATGGAAAATTTTAAGGTTAATTACACTTTTCACCAAAGTAATTTGATCTAAATTTTACTTTAATTCACATAATTTTATTTTGAACAATTTAGTTACTACACTTTAAGTCTAAATTCAATTTAGTCATTTCGTCTAAATTTTTTGTCTACGTCTACACCTTCCAAAAATTGATAAGCATTCCAAAATTGTTGATTTTAACTTCCAATTTAGATGGAAGAACCAAATTGAAACCTTAGAAAATTGACAAGTGTCCCAAAATTATTAATTTTGTGGCAAATTACACAGATAGTCCCTGTATTTTGCTTTTTGTATCATTTTGCTCCCTATAATTTCAATTGGCTGGCTTTTGACATTAAATTTATTATTTTGTCTGAATTTAGTTCAATTTCTTACAATTGCTAGCATTTTTTAATGAAAAATATGTAGATAAGTGACATATGTCATGCTTTTTAAGACAATCATAAACTTATTCAACTCAGTGAATT
Organism: Camellia sinensis; assembly: GCF_055761805.1. Lineage (NCBI taxonomy): Eukaryota > Viridiplantae > Streptophyta > Magnoliopsida > Ericales > Theaceae > Camellia > Camellia sinensis. The sequence continues at coordinate 152,509,777 of NC_138963.1, forward strand.
AATTTCAACCAATTTAGTAATAATTTTTCATCAAAAATACTAATAGCGGTATTAGTTGAATCAGATTGATACAAAATCAAAAATTAAGGATTAAAATTGAGCTAAATGAAAATGTAGGGATCAAAACGACAAAAGGCCAAATTATTCAAATTAAAACTAAAAGGGCTAAAATGAAATTTAAATTGATGTAAAGTGTAATTAATCCAACACTTTTAAAAAATTCTTCAGAAACATTCGGAAAATTGATTAAAAAAAGAAACATATACTATATTTTTTCCAATTTTTTTTTCATACCTTCGAAGCTTTATTTTTTAAATTTTTTTATTACCTAATCTTAGTAGTTTTATGTGTAAATTACACTTGCCGCACTCATGTACCATTAAATTTCCACATATTATCCCTTAGAAATTATACCAAAACCAATGAATAAGATAATCTATTCACTATCCTCAAAAAGTGATTGAAATTTTAAAATCCAATTTGAGCTGATTCATTTTCTTTTCATTCCAATCATTTTACCTTAAAATATTAGGTGAGAGGGTAATTTATATGCGAATGGGCCAAGCTGGGTTGTTATGGGCCTCGGTGTGAAGGGTGAGTAAAAAGGCCAAAAAGTTACTCCGGTCTTGAAGAGGCTTAAATTTAGTCCGGTCTTAAGGCCAGGAGTTAGTCCGGTCCGAAGGACTCTTGGTGATTAGCTCGGTTGAAGGATGCTTTGAATGTATACCGGTCATGGCGCAGCTAAACTAGATCGGTCTATACCTTGGTAAGAAGATAGTTCGGTTTTGGGCATGCCCTGGTAAGTGAAAGAGGAACAAAGGACAGAACCAAACTAATTATAGTTCGGCTAAGTAGGGCCATGCTTACTTCGGTCGTATGGTAGTTCGGCCATGGTAAAACCATCTCACTTGGTTTAAGCAGTGAGGGGGGTGTTGAAGGATAAGCATTATCCTTCAGGAGTATGAATCCTAGGAGGACCCTACATGGAGGAGTATGAGTCTTACTTGGATTGTGCCACACGAAACCTATAAAAGCTCAGAAACATCACCTATGGAGAGGTAACACACAACTTTGGTTCTTTGATACACATAGCTTTTTGCTTACTTGTCTATTTTGCTGACTTAGGCATCGAAGGGGTTTTCGGCACACACCCGTCGGTTAGCTCACGTTTGTGTTTTCAAGGAACAGAGCGACGACGTTTAGAGGAGCGCAGACTTGATCAATAGGATTATATGAGAAGGTTTATTTCTTTCCCGTACAATTGGCGCCATCTGTGGGAAAAGCAGACAGGACAAAACCACTTGATCAAGCTTTACCTCTTTAGGAGCAATGACGCACAATGAAGAATTACCACAGTCCGCCATCGATGGGCAAACACCAGATGGGGGTGCAAGGCGTGAAGGACTACCTTCTATCCCTCCCATGGCGGACTTGGAGCCCCAACGACATAACTCCAGGAGGGATACTAGGGGGAGGCGGACTAACAGCCCTCATTACCCTCGTTCACAAAGTCCTGACAGGCAAAGGCGGAGGATTGATCCTCAAGTTCTGGAGGACCGCGTGAAGCAGCAAGACAAATTAATAAGGAAGATGGCGGCGGACATGGAGGCCTTGAAGCGCCAGATGAAGGGAAAATGAGTGGCGATAGGAGAGGGGCGCAAAAACAAGACGCCCCCTCGCCACTCAGAAGACCGTGGAAGGTATTCCACACCATCACAAGCAGAAAGTAGAATCCTCAGGACAGGCGATACTCAGTTTAGAACCTCCAGAACTCGTTACTCCAGGTCTAAGAGAATGAGATTATTGAGGTCTTACACAGAGGGAAGTACCTACCGACCCTCGCACTCACACCAGACATCATCCAAACAGACGGAGTTGCCCAGATCATCCGATTTGCAGATCATGCTGGAAGAAAAGGCACGATGGAAGGAGGACACCAGGGCGCGCGACCCTCGCAGAGTTTCTGCCCTTCAACGATTGGCTCCTCGATCGTATGGAAGCGTCGAGGTTGGAATACCATTACCACGCCCTTCCTACGAACCGACGGACAAAGCATTAGCAAGGCTACAGACCTCACCGTTCGTTCCGGCAATTGAAAACGCGCCCCTACCTACAGGCTTCCTTCAGTCCAAATTCATCACGTACGAGGGGAAGACGGACCCCTACATTCACCTAAGCCACTTCCGCCGGGTTATGGCGGTATATCGGCGAAACGAGGCTTTAATGTGCATCCTCTTCCCATCAAGCCTTGGCGACCTAGGCTTGACTTGGTTCGAAAAACTTCCAGAAGGCAACATAGCCTCTTGGGCACAATTGGCGGAGGCGTTCGTCACAAGGTTCAGAACGAACACCAAAACCCCGGTGGAGATTGACCAACTACTCTCTATCGACATGGGCGAAAAGGAGACGCTAAGATCCTACAATAGTCGATACTAGGAGACATTCAACCAGATTGGGGACTGCCCCACCAATCTCGCCATTGCACAATACAAAAGAGGCCTACCAGTCGGGAATAAACTAAGGGACTCAATCACCATGACACCGCCCCTCACCATGGAAGCCCTGATGGAAAGAGTACATCAGCACATCAGGGTGGAGGAGGATGGCGCACGTGCCAAAGCAAAATTTGGCGCGACCACAACACTAGAAAAGAAGACCTTAGCAAAGGTCAACACGGTAGATCGTCCGAACAAAAACGGACATGGCAGACCAAACAACGGAGAGGACCAGGATAAAAGATGGTTGAGGGTCCGCACGGCCATAACCACGGTATTCAAGAAACCGATCTATCGAATTCTAAGTGAAATAAGAGATGAGCCTTTCGTCAGATGGCCAGCCAAATTAGGGGAAGCGCAGAAGGACTACGACGAAAGATCGCGGTGCACCTTCCATAAAGAAAAGGGGCACCGCACTGAGAATTGCACGCCATTGAAACAGCACCTGGAGGAGTTGGTGGCAGCAGGACACTTGGATAAATACATTGAAGGAGGGACACAACCTGCCCCCCAGGATCACAATAACCCCAATGGAATGCCAGTCGACGCCCCACCTCAAGGCATTATCAATGTGATATATGGAGTCTTTGAACCTGAGCGTGTATGCGAGCTCAGGGGATTAATCAAAAAGGCTGAACACTTGAGAGAGGTGCTAAGTGCCCAACCTGCCATCAAGAAAGGGAAGACAGAGGCCACAAACGTCATGTCTTTTTTGGATAAAGACTTGGAACGGATATATTGCCCTCACAATGATGCCCTGGTCGTCACTCTCCGAGCCAAGGATTTCGACGTCAAGCGGATTCTGATTGACCAGGGTAGTTCATGTGAAATCATGTATTACGAAACATTTAAACAATTGAAGCTACAAGACAAAGACTTGGCACCTGCCGTATCTCCCCTAATTGGATTCAACTCCATGCCAGAATGGCCCGTCGGCAAAATAATTCTTCCGGTCAGGGCAGGAAGCGTGACGAAACAAGTGGAGTTCTGGGTATTGAAGGTCCCCTCCACTTACAACATCATCTTGGGAAGAACATGGCTCCATGCCATGAAATCAGTAGCATCATCGTACCATCAAGTAATGCGGTTCCCTAACGGAACTGGAGTAATTGAAGAAGTCTATGGAGATCAGATCATGTCGAAGCAATGCTTCGTCACGGTGAATGGCAGCCGCACTACCAAAGGATACGTTCATTCGGTGGAAGAACCTGAGAGCAATGGGCTATTCGTAGATGTCGGCAAAGCGGCTGATCAGAAAGCGGTGGAGGACTTGGTAGAGGTAAGAATAGATGAAAAGAACCCGGATAAGTTCTTTTTGCTCGGTTCGTCGTTGTCCAGCACTGAGAGATTAGAGGTGTTGGAATTTTTGACCTCTAACATCGAAGTGTTTGCCTGGACACCATACGACATGCCAGGCATTGATCCCAACTTCATCTGTCACCAACTCAATGTCCACCTATCCGCCAGACCAATCATTCAACGCACCCGTAGATCGGCACTCCACCATGCCGAGATAGTGGCAGAAGAAGTAGGACACCTGCTAGAGGCAGGAGCGATCAGAGAAGTACACTATCCAAGATGGATCTCCAACACAGTCGTGGTGCCAAAGAAGAATGACAAGTGGTGTGTTTGTGTCGACTACAAAACAGTCAACAAGGCATGTCCGAAAGACAGCTTTCCCCTACTACGGATAGATCAACTGGTCGACTTAACGGCGGGGCACAACCGGCTTAGCTTTCTGGATGCATACAGAGGCTACCATCAAATCGCCATGCATGAACTAGACCAGGAGGTCACATCCTTTACAACTCCAAGAGGACTATACTGTTACAAGGTCATGCCCTTTGGCCTAAAGAACGCAGGGGCAACATTCCAACGGATGGTCACCAAGATGTTTGAACCATTGTTAGGCAGAACAATGGAGGCTTACATCGATGACATGGTGGTCAAGAGCAAGGATGAGAATGACCATCTCAAGGACCTAGGCGAGATGTTTGAGATACTGAAGAAACACAAGTTGCGCCTCAATGCATCCAAATGTGCGTTCGGAGTAGGATCTGGCAAATTCCTGGGCTTCCTTGTGACCAACCGGGGTATAGAAGCAGACCCCTCCCAGATCAAAGCAATCCAGGATCTGGAGAGACCAAACTCAGTAAAAGAAGTGCAGCATCTCACCGGTATGGCAGCTGCGCTCAATCGGTTTATAAGCCGGTCATCGGACAGACTACGACCATTCTTCCATGAACTAAAAGCCAAGTTCGAATGGGACGAAGAATGCGACCAAGCTCTGGAAAGCTTGAAATAATACATGTCTTCTCCACCATTGCTGGTCACCCCAATACCTGGAGAAGAACTCTTCCTGTACCTGGCAGTCTCTCAGCACGTAATTAGCGCAGTGTTGGTCCGTGCGGAAGGAATCCAACATCTGCCCATCTATTATGTCAGCAAGACATTGCTGGGTGCCGAAACAAGGTATTTGCCACTGGAAAAACTGGCATTGGCCCTGATGATGGCCTCAAGGAAGTTGTTACACTACTTTCACGCCCACACCATAATTGTCCTCACAGCTTTCCCATTAAAAGCTCTGTTTGAGAGGGCAAACTTTTCTGGGCGAATCTTAAAGTAGGCAGTAGAGTTGGGACAATTCGACATCAAGTTCCAACCCAGAGCCGCGATAAAGGCCCAAGCTTTGGCAGACTTTGTCGTAGAATTCATCCCAGGAAGTCATCATATCTGCCCAATCGACCTGACTGATACAACCAAACCCGGGATAGAAGTTGACGCCGGAATAGCGCAACCCCTGGTACAAGATGTTCAGTCAGACCCCATGACAGACCAGAGTAAAGACAGCAAGGATGAAGCAAACCATGCCACACTAAGCCAAGACTCACCAACAAATAAAGACTTGGTACAATCAGATAGCGAGGGGCAGACAGCAAGCATGGACCTTGAAGAAAACACTAGCAACATTCTTGACCCCACGACATCAGCTGACCTCTCCACATGCTGGAAGTTGTTCGTTGGTGAGATGTGGAAGATCTTTGTGGATGGAGCATCCAACCGGCATGGTGCGGGACTTGGCATAGTCCTCATCTCACCAGACGGCCTGGTTGTGGAGCAAGCAATCAACCTTGGCTTCCCAGCATCAAACAATGAAGCGGAGTATGAAGCACTTCTTGCAGAACTCAAAACAGCATTCTACATGAAGGCCACCGAACTAATGGTCTACAACGACTCACGGCTGGTGGTAAATCAAATTTCTGGCGACTACGAAGCAAAGGATGATAGGATGGCCAAGTACCAAGAATTGGTCAGAATAGAGATCAAGAAATTTGAAGTAGTGAGGATAGAACAGATTGACAGGGAGGAAAACAACAGAGCAGATGAACTAGCAGGCTGCGCTTCAATGGCAGATACTTCCATCCCTCATCCGTTGCTCATCGACTACTTACCAAGACCAAGCATTGAAGACCCCGAAGCAGAAGAGGTATGTTGCGCCGAGCTAGGCCCCTCATGGATGGATCCCATCATACTGTTCTTAAAAGATGGCGTCTTACCGAAAGACAAGAAAGAAGCCAACAAAATTCGAGCGAAGTCGCAGCGATTTTGGCTCTCCCCATCCATGGCGTTATATAAAAAGTCATTCTCAGGACCTTATCTAAAGTGTGTCCACCCCAGTAAAGTAGAAGCATTCTTGTTCGAAATACATGAGGGGGTGTGCGGAAGCCACCAAGGAGGAAGATCATTAACTTACAGAGCCATTTCACAAGGATACTGGTGGCCATACATGCAAGCAGACTCCGAAAAGTATGTGAAGAAGTGCGAGAAATGTCAGAAGTTCGCACATCAAATACATCAGCTGGCCAGAGAACTCCTACCATTGACTAGCCCATCGCCTTTCGCAATGTGGGGCTTGGACATAGTAGGACCACTTCCAACAGCACCCGGCAACAGGAAGTTCTTTTTCGCAGCAACAGACTACTTCACAAAGTGGGTGGAAGCAGAAGCATTGGCATCAATCAAGGAAAAAGATGTAAAGAAGTTCGTCTGGCAGAATATCATCACTCGGTTTGGCATACCAAAAGCCCTAATCTCAGACAACGGAACCCAGTTCGACGGCAGAATCTTCAGAGGCTTTTGTGAAGAGTACAAGATAGAGTTCTATAATTCTACACCGGCATATCCCCAAGCAAATGGACAGGCAGAAGCTTCAAACAAGGTAGTCTTGGATGGGTTGAAGAAAAGGTTGGAGAAAGCCAAAGGCAAATAGGCGGAAGAGCTTCCTCATGTTTTATGGGCTTACCGCACCACACCTCGGTGGTCAACAGGAGAAACACCATTCTCCTTAGCCTACGGTATGGAAGCAGTAAACCCACTAGAAGTTGGCCTCCCCACAATTCGAAGCGAAAATTTTGATCCAGACTTAAATGGAGAAGCCATAGCATTGGAGCTCGACCTTGCGGAAGAAAGAAGAGAAAGAGCACTGGTTCACATTGCCTCATACTAACAAGAGTTATCCAGGAAATACAACAAAACAGTGCATCCAAGACCATTCAAGATCGGAGATTGGGTACTGCGCAAAGTGATGGGAAACACCTTGATACCAGGAGATGGCAAGTTAGGGCCTAATTGGGAAGGACCTTACAAAGTGGTCGGATTAGCTGGCAAAGGGGCATACCACCTGGAAGATGAGGACGGCAAAGCCATTCCAAGGCCATGGAACACTGCCAATCTCAAACTATTTTATTTTTAGCTTTTTTTACGAGTATGTGTAATTTTCCTTTCTTTCAATAAAACAAAGTCAATTCTTTCCAGCATAGTTGTTTTTGTATGAGATTGTATTAGTGAGTTAGGGACATCAAAAGTAAGGTTGGCTGGAAAAACCAATCTATAGGTTGGCTGGAAAAACCAACACCCCTCCTAAGCCCAGGATAAGGATCCAGGCTGCAGGACGTTTGATCGGAATAACCAAAAATTTTATTCTAAGTTGGCTGGAAAAACTAACTTAGAGGTTGGCTGGATTAAACCAACACCCCTCCTAAGCCCAGGATAAGGATCCAGGCTGTAGGACGTTTGGTCGAAATAACCAAACATTCTATTCTAAGTTGACTGGAAAAACTAACTTAGAGGTTGGCTGGATTAAACTAACACCCCTCTTAAGCCCAGGAGAAGGATCCAGGCTGCAGGACGTTTGGTCGGAATAACCAAACATTCTATTCTAAGTTGGCTGGAAAAACTAACTTAGAGGTTGGCTGGATTAAACCAACACCCCCCCTAAGCCCAGGATAAGGATCCAGGCTGCAGGACGTTTGGTCGGAATAACCAAACACTTTACTCTAGGTTGGCTGGAAAAACCAACTTAGAGGTTGGCTGAAAAAACCAACACTAAAAAAAAAAAAAGTCATTACAGGCACAAGCATACAGATCAAACCGGAATAACAGTTAGCACAAAAGAAGATCATTCTCATTAATCAAGTTCAAAGAGATTACAAAGGGGGGGCCATAGCCCGGTTACAAGTCGAAGCAAAAAGGAGAAAGAAAAAAATGCAAAATCAGTTAAAAAGGTCATCTATTTTGACATCCAGCTCGGCATCAACCCGAAGTCCGGTTTCAGATGGAATTACAGTCTAAGTTGGGAGCTCGGTCTCGGCCTGGAGCTCGGTTTCAGCAGGTTGCTCAATGGTCAGATCTTCCACCGCAGGCTCCGCCTGAACTGATTGGTTAGCTGGAACATTGTCAATCGGAGTGTAAGTTGGCTCATTCTCTTCATCGTCATTGTCAGATGCTTCAAGGAATTGTTTCTGAAGATCGACTGCATACTCTGCCACTGAGGCTGGAATAAAGTACTGAGTAGCATTGAAGACCTCAGTGTCGGGACCGCAACCGAGCTGCTCCACGGCACCCCTCCAGCCGCACTTGAAGAACATGTCCTTCGCAGCTTCACACTACTAGATGTATGCAGCTTCGCCTTCCTTGAAGCCCTTCACCTCGGCATCTTTAGCTTTCTTCTTCAAAACGTTTATTTCGGTGTCCTTAACACCCTCAAGTTTCGCCAGTTCCTGCAAATACTTGTCTTTCATCTCGGTTAGGGCTCTCTGTCTGTCAGCATCGGCCGAAGCAACTAGGCTGGTCAGACGAGTCACCTTGGCCTCCAGCTCGGCCGTCCTCACTTGTTCTTGTTTGAGCTCAGCGGTTTTGGCTTCGGCCTCTGCTATGGCCTCCCTTGATGTTCTCCTGAGCTCCAACACCAGCTTGTGTGCAATGTGGTTCTTCTGAATGGCCTGCAATAGAATAGAAACTTTCCTTTTTAGCCGAGCTGAAAGTAAGGAAGAATTAGAAAGGTACAAAAGCAAAAGAGAGTGTTACCTACCAGGATCATGGATTTTGTTGAAGACCGGATGGCCTTCAGCTCGGTGTTTAGCTGATTGTGGTGCTCCATGTCCTTTGGAAGGCACACACTTTTGGCAAGGTTGAAGGCCAGTATGTGATCCTTCTCAGCAACCACCGAATCAGTTTCCTCAATATCTCGGTTCTGATAAGTGAGCTTCGGTGCCCATTTGGAGGTAGCTCGGTCAGATGGCTCTGGTTGCGGACTCGGTGGGTGGCTCGGGGGGAGGGTGGTTTCGTCTTCATCAACTAACTGTTGTTCGGTTTGGGTAGTCCGGGCGCGTTTAGTTCGGCGTGATAAAGAAGGCTGTTGAGAAGAAAGGGCCACCACGGTCTCTTGAGTTTTTCTTGGTGGCGGAACTTCGGGTCTGGTGGTTTCGGTCAGGAGGGCCCTAACTCTGTTCTTTTTTGCCATTTCTTATTCGGCTGTCAGAGGGACTAAGTTAATTTGTGGCAAGGTGGGGTCCGGTTCAGGAGCATCTTCCAACAAAAAGTCAGTCACTCTGGCTTTTCGGCGGCCGCTGTATCTATAGGTCGGTTCGAACTTTAGCAGCTTGGCCCAACTACGTTCTGGATACCGTAGTGCGGTGCGTAAGGTCGCTAGATTTGGGTAACTGTATAGAGATTGGAGGTGGGCAAAATCTACGAAAGAAGACAACTGTTAGTTCGGCTGAAAAATAGAAAACTGAAATAAAGTAAAGCAGACAAGGAAACTGAAGTAATTATACCAGGTGTTCCTTTTTTCCAGTTAATACTTTGACCAGGAATCTGGGCTTGGTGATCCTCAAAGTTCCCAGACACCCAGAAAAAATCGTCATCATTCAAGTCTTTATCCGGTGTGTTTTTTATTATTTTCTCACGTCGACGGCGTATTCTAAGATAGTAAACCCAGCCGTCTTCCTTCGAACCTATGGAATACTGGTGGAAGATTTCGACTAGACTGAGGTTAATCCCTGCTTGGCGGTTTAGTTCGGCTATACCCATTATTATACGGTAGGAGTTGGTGGAAAGCTGGGTTGGGCATAGTCTGGTCTGCCTAAGGAATTCACAAATTAGGGGTTGGACTGGAAATCTTAGCCCGATTTCTATTATTGAAAGAAGGGTAAAGGGTACAAAGCCTTCTTTGTCCCATGGTACAACATCTTGTTCGGCTAAAATGAGTTGGACGTCGTCAGGTATATTGTAATCTTTTCGGAATTCGGCTAGACCGCCCGGAGTATTTACTAAAAATCTATACTTCCCCATTTATTTTATAAGTTATGAATAAATTAGATCGGTGGCAAAATTGTGCTCAGTAGCTCGGCTGAGCGCTCAGAGTGGCTGGGCAACCTAAGTCTGTAAAGTGGAAAACAAAGGTGTTAAGCACAGATCGTTGGACCGTGCTACAAAGAAAAAAAAAAGCAAAGAAAATAAAAGACCTACTTCGGCTATGTAGGATGTTACAGGATCTATCTCGGTTCCAACAAGGTGATTGATATCTCGGTTGAGGGGAGGTTCTGTTAGATCGGTTGAGCTCCTAGGGGCAGCTTTCGGAGTTCGGTCTAAAACTTAGAAAGCTGGTTTAGCCCCGAAGCCATAGTTCGATCGGAATTAAGGTTTTCCCAGTACACAGATTGCAGAATTAGTTCGGTTTCTTATCTTGGCTATGGTAAAACAAAAGGTTTGACTTATTGAAACTACTGGTACGAGTGTTAGTTCGGTTGTATAGTCTGGTCTCACTGGCATCAAACTACAAACAGTTTACTGGTTCGGTTATGTGTAATTTTGGATCAAAAGCAGTGTTCTACAGGTTATTTCATGAATACTTGAGGATTATACTAACATAGTGTTTTCAGAAGAAGCAAAACAAATGGAAAAAAAATGTGTCTTGCAAAAACACACAAAACAAAGAACGAAAACAAGGAAAGCAAGATAGAGGTGCAGTGCTTACCAGATGATGAGGCAAGAACTGGAGATGAGAGCAGCAGCAATGGAGAACACGAGCTCAGAGGTTGAAGAGCAATGGAAGTTCAGAGAGAGAAGTTGAATAGTATAGTGATTTTGAAATGCAAAAGAGTTTGTGTTGGTGAAAGAGCTGGATGCGGGAACTCTTCGAATATTGCGAAGTACGAGGGCGGCGTTACAGCTGTGGATGGCCAATAGCAACCTGCCACGTGTCGTTAGAATGGGAATCGATTCAGATGCTGTGATTGAAGAGACGTTTTGACCGGACAAGCGGAGCTCGGTGTGTAATTAGCTCGGCTGGATAGGTTGGAAGGTTTTAGATCGGCTGGATATGCTTAAGGGGGTTTTTTTAGCTCGGCTGGAAAAGCTAAAAGGTTTTAGCTCGGCTGGAGAGGCTAAAACATAGTTTAGCTCGGCTGATAAACAGGTAATCCCTATCATGCTATGCAGATGGAATTAAGGGGCAATTGAGAGGGTAATTTATATGCGAATTGGGCCGAGCTGGGTTGTTATGGGCCTCGGTGTGAAGGGTGAGTAAAAAGGCCAAAAAGTCACTCCGGTCTTGAAGAGGCTTAAATTTAGTCCGGTCTCAAGGCCAGGAGTTAGACCGGTCCGAAGGACTCTTGGTGATTAGCTCGGTTGAAGGATGCTTTGAATGTATACTGGTCATGGCGCAGCTAAACTAGATCGGTCTATACCTTGGTAAGAAGATAGTTCGGTTTTGGGCATGCCCTGGTAAGTGAAAGAGGAACAAAGGACAGAACCAAACTAATTATAGTTCGGCTAAGTAGGGCCATGCTTACTTCGGTCGTATGGTAGTTCGGCCATGGTAAAACTATCTCACTTGGTTTAAGCAGTGAGGGGGGTGTTGAAGGATAAGCATTATCCTTCAGGAGTATGAATCCTAGGAGGACTCTACATGGAGGAGTAAGAGTCCTACTTGGATTGTGCCACACGAAACCTATAAAAGCTCACAAACATCACCTATGGAGAGGTAACACACAACTTTGGTTCTTTGATACACAGAGCTTTTTGCCTACTTGTCTATTTTGCTGACTTAGGCATTGGAGGGGTTTCCGGCATACACCCGCCGGTTAGCTCACGTTTGTGTTTTCAGGGAACAGAGCGACGACGTTTAAAGGAGCGCAGACTTGATCAACAGGATTATACGAGAAGGTTTATTTCTTTCCCGTACATTAGGCTGTATTGGAATTTACCAAAATTTCAAAATTGTCTGAAAATTTTATTAGACAATAATCACATCAGTTTTGGACACTTTCATTTATTAAGAGTGTTGCTATTGGCACCTACCAAAATTCTTTGGACCCTCCATTTCTTTGGACCCGAACCCTAAACCCTAAATTTTAATAATATTTTTTTGGACACCCCACTTATTACCAAATCTACCCATGTTCATAATATTTTCACAATGAAAAGCACACCCATCTAATTTTTCATCCCTCTCCTTCCCTGACTCTCCTTCGACAAATCAAAACTCGCTCATTTCATCCTCATCTCCTGAATCCACCTCGTCATTGCTCTGCCATCACTCCTCTCTCTCTGCAACTCTCTCTCCACTTTCCAGTATCTCCAGAGCTTAATCTGAACCAAGAAGATCACAACAATCGAAACCGAAACTGACAAAATCGATAGAACCCACCATTTTTCATACAAAGATTTGTAATCATTTTGGTTTTTGATGGTTCAAGTGAAGAGAATGATTGGGAATAAGGAGTGGAAAATGAAGAAGAAAAAATAGAGTGTGAATATTTCTGTTCCAATTGTGTCTTTTCTTGTTTCTTTAATTGTGATTCAGCGAGAACAGAGGCGTTCTTCTCTTTACAAGAGCTTGAGGAGTAAGAGGTGACCTGGGCTTTGAGAGATTTCCATTAATGGGTGGTTTTGAATTGTGGAGATTAGTTTGTGGGGTTGGTGTTCTTCGTCGATTGGGATTTCGACGACGTGGGTCTCTTTGAAATTTGCCATTGATTGGGAAATTCAGATGAGAAAGTGAAGATTGATGCGAATTGTAGGAATAGAAAACAATATATATATATATATATATATTGGAAACTAATCTCCATAATATTTCCATAATATTTTCAGAATAGAAAACTAATCTCCATAATATTTTCACAATGAAATGCACACCCACCCAATTTGTTCACCACTGTATACCCGAAAAAATATATTTTGTTCAGAACTGTTTTGTCGAACAATAATGATCCTGTTAGCACTGTATGTCCGAACAAAATTTGTTCATCACTGTGTAACTTGAATCCATTCCAATTCACAACTTAAAATAACATGAATTAAATCCATTCAAAATACATAAATAAATCCATTCCAATTCACTCTTTTCCATTCTAAGTTAGTTTAACAAAGAAAATTACATAACTAACTATCTGCATTAATGTTCGGAACCTATGTATTGAACGAAAGGATTATGTTCAGTAGTACTGAACATAATCCTAACAGTCAGCAAACCAATACCGAACAGCTCGAACAAAACAAGAATGACCGAAAATGACCGAGAATGTTAATACAAGACAAATAAACTTATTAATGGAACGCCGGTCTCACTAGAATTGTTGTCCTCGTCCTCCATTGCTCTATACAGTGAAATAAGTGATGAAGTATACGTTATACTTGAAGCAAAACTTTCAAGTTCAATAGCGTTGATGATGGTGATAAAGATGACACATTCAGGATTTAAGATGATTATGAAAAATAATAGATTTAGGGTTTATATTAGTTGGTTATGAAAAGTAATAGGTTTAGGGTTTACAAACATGGAATACGTATAGTTGGAGGTGAGGGTGGGGGTGGGGGTGGGGGTGGGGGTGCAATATTATAGAGTATTAGTTCTTATTGATAGGTGGGTGTTCCATTTAATAATGTCTTTTAATGTAATTTTACTTTAGGGTATAATTGTAATAAAAAAAATTATAAAATGGGGGGTCCAAAGAATTTTGGCAAGTGCTAATAGCAGCACTCTTTATTAATAATGGGTAAGGCCCACACATCAATGTATCTGTTTCTAGTTTCTAATAAAATTTCAAGAAGATTTTTCAAGCATAGTAAACAGACAATTGACAAATGATCGAAAATTTCAAAATTATAGTATATATTTAAAGGAAAATATTTAAGATTCACAAAATATTTCTCATAATTGATCCATAATGGCGTGGCCTGATACATGTCAACTTTTAATTTGTTATATATTCAATTGTGTAGGACCTACTTTTCTTGCCACGTCATTGTAGATAATTTTAAGGACCTGAATTGTGAGTCTCTAACATTTCTCAAGCTTAAAATTCTTATTTTGAGTCACATCATGAATGAATTTTGACTTTGATGGTAGATTTTGGATAGTTTATTTATGGGCAAATTATATTGGTAATCCCTACATTTTGTTACTTGCGTTATGCTAGTTCATATAGTTTTGGTTGACTCAAGTTAGTATTTGAGCATATGACCTACAAAACGCTTTGGTTGACTCAAGTTAGTATTTGAGCATATGACCTACAAAACGCAGCGGGACTCTTCTTTGCAGAGTAAAAAAGGTACAATTCTTGGTCTTTCTTGTTTGTATCGTGCTTTATTTCATGCATTATACACCTTACATTTTTTGGAAAAACATTACTCTATGTAACACTAACTAAAATTGAGGCAGATGTAATATCTCAACAATCATACTCGAGATGGATTGAATTTTAAAGCCAGGTGGACATGTTTATATTCCTGACACTGACATTGTTATCGAAGAACTTAAAGATCTTGCAGCTGCCATGGTATGAGAGACCTTATTATTTGACACCATTGAGGGACCCCATGCTACCTATAAGCTTTCGTTCAGTACGAAGCCTGTGTAACATGATCGCTTCTTTTTTTTTTTCCTCCCTATTACTTTGTAATATTATTTTTTGTTTGAATAATCACTATATCTTTCTTGTTTCTTTCTTCTTTTTTTTAAAAAAAAAAAAATTATTTGGTTGAAAGCTTGGAAGTCCTTAAATTAGATTAGAAAATAGTGATGGTGTTGAGACGGACTAATTATAATCTCTGTCTGTATATTAATCAGTCAAGTCATGGATAGCATCCCAACAGAAGGATCTAATATTTTACATAATGGAATTTTTTAATTTTTTTTTATTATTTTTGTGTATCTATGCAGTAGCATGAAATATCAGACAATTTGCTTAATAATTCTCCAATGGCTACTTTCTGTTTCACTTTTCGAGTTCAAACTGTGTCTTCTATATTGTTTACTTGATCATAAATATATATACAAGGAATATTATAAAAGTAATGAAAAGATGGAAAGGTTCTTAGAAACATGTTAATGAATTCCAAGAATGTTTCTCAAGAATTTTCAAAAAGTTTTCTTAAGAGTTTCCAGAAAGATTCAAAAATGCTTCCATATACTATCTTCTAAAGTTTCTTGAAATTCCCATCTTCCATCCCACTTTAACAATTCTCCCAGCTAGAAAAATGAGAAAAACTTCAATGAATATTGTTAGAAGTTCTCCTATATATAGAGTGTTGGGGAATTTTCAAAATGGATTTTTAAATGTATAGTTTAATTTTTTGGGTGTTTTCAAAACCTTCCATGTTTTTCTTGGGAAAGCTTTAAATAAGCTTGTGGATTTTTTCCCACATCGGAAAGAGAAAAAAATATGGAGCACTTAATAAGGAGCTACATGGAATATTCCTTTGAATATGGAATTGTGTAGTGAAAGCTAGTGTGCATGCACCCACACCACAAGGATGGTGCTTCGCAGCATCCGCACACGCGCACGCGCATGGCGTTGGCTGTGTGGCATTTGATGGCGTACTTTGCACTTAGCAAGGGCGCTTTCCTATTTGCATCGGACAAGTTGGAGCGATGACATGGATCTAACGTGGCATGGGTGACTTGGAATACCGCCAGCTCCACGTGGCACTGACATGTCGTCTGTTAACGGTGAGTCAACCAACCGATCAAACGGTTGTGTGTCCGATCTAGAGCGGATTGATCATAGCCGTTGATTGGTGATGCGTGCGATTGTACGGATGAGATGGCACCCGATCGTGGCCAGGTATGTTTAGTCACGACATCTATTTGGTGTGAGAATGATCTGCACCATAGATCATCGATCCAACGGTCAGATATGATTGGATGCGATTAAGGGACATGACCATTCAATTAGGTGCATAAAGGCCTATAAATAGGCTGCGAAATCAGCCATTTCATTCCATTCAAAACTTCAAAAGCATTCTTGCAATTCTCTCTCTCTCTCTCTCTCTCTCTCTCTCTCTTCCTCTTGATTTTGAGTTTTCAATTAAGATTTTCTTAAGCAAATTTCTGCTTTTCTTACTGGTAATCAAGTTTTGCAGATTTGATTATCAGGCTCTTGGTTTTCTTGATTATATCAAGAGTATTCTGATCTATTGTCGTCAGTGCAGATGTTGGTAAACTTGATCTTTAGATCAGGTTTCATTGTATCATGGAGGCAAATTTGCTATAATCCCCTGCACACCTTTTGGTCGGCGCAAATTTTGTCTTTAGGAAAGCGACTTAGTAACGCGACTTGAAGCATCATATTTCTATTCTACATAGACAAGATCATCACCAAGTTTTGAAGGGCCAAAGACCACCAATTGAAGAATTCAAGACCATTTGTTCCAACAATCTAAAGATAATATTTAGCTATGGCAATGTCTATTCAGAAAAATAACTCAAGATTTCATGAAGCTTGACCGATTTGATGGCAGCAATTTCCATCACTGGCAAAAGAAGATGCATTTTTTGCTCACCACTTTCAAAGTGGTCTATGTACTGACTACCCCATATCCGGTGGAGCAAGAAGACGAGACTACAAACCCGTATCAGAACCAAATGGGAGAATGATGACTACATTTACCGAGGACACATTCTGAATGCGCTGTCAAACTCCCTGTTCGATGTGTATCAACATTTGGAAACGGAAAAGCAACTTTGGGACATACTACAGTCAGAGCACCTCACCGAGGATGCCACCAGTAAGAAATTTCTTGTAAGTAATTTTATGCGTTTTACTATGATTGATACAAAGCCCATTATGGAACAATTCCATGAGATCCAACATATTCTGAGTCAGTTTCAACAAAAGAATATGAACATGGATGGATCTATAGTAGTTTCATCTATAATAGAGAAACTGCCATCTTCTTGGAATGATTTTAAGAAAACTTTGAAACACAAAAAGAAAGATCTAACTTTAAAGGAATTGGCTCAACACCTCTAAGTTGAGGAAGAGTCAAGACTTCTTGAAAGTAAAGAAAACCAATTGGCTCAGACTTCCAAGGTTCACATGGTGGATGATGACAAGAGGTTCAACAAAAGAAGCGTAAGCGCGATTCCCAACCCGAGAAAGATGCTAAGAAGCCGAAAGGCGCTTGCTAGCATTGTGGCAAGCTAGGGCACTTCAGAAAGGAATGCCGATCATACAAGAAGAAGCTAGAAGTATCAAATGCCAAGAACAAGTTCGTCGCTGCTATATCCGAGGTGAACATGCTTGAAGATGCTGGTGATTGGTAGATTGACTTAGGAATAACAAGGCACGTCTGCAACAAGAGTTGTTTCACTACTTATGAACAAGTGAGTGATGGAACAGTTCTTTACATGGGCAACTCTTCAACTGCTACTATCAAAGGCAAAGGGAGGTGGATCTAGAGTTCACATCTGGAAAAGTCTTAAGTCTTAATGATGTTTATCATATACCTGATGTCAGGAAAAATCTTGTATCTGGAAACTTGCTTAATAAGCATGGTTTCAAGTTAGTATTTGAGTCGGATAAATTTTTCCTATCTAAGGGTGAATTTTTTGTTGGGAAAGGCTACATGTATCCAGGAATGTTCAAACTTAACATTATTAATAATACATTTATTTCTACTTATATTGTTGATTCTCCTTCTTTATGGCATGCTCATTTAGGTCATGTTAATACTAGGAAAATGCATGATATGGTTAATTTAGATTTAATTCCTAAGTATGTCATTGATATGTTTGAAAAATGCAAATTTTGTGTGCAATCTAAAATTATTCGCTTTCCATTTCCTAAAGTAGATAAAACCACATCTTTCCTTGAACTTGTGCCTAGTGATGTATGTGACATGCATAGTACCCCCACTAGAGGTGGTAAGAAATATTTTGTAACATTCATTGATGATTTTTTTGAAGTACTGTCATATCTATCTTTTGCATTCAAAAGATGAGGTGCTTGATAAATTTAAGATTTTAAGACAGGAGTAGAAAATTAGTGTAATGTCAAAATAAAGAGACTTAGATCTGATAGAGGCAGTGTGCACCCTACACATCACAACAAAATGGAGTAGCTGAAAGAAGAATAGGACATTAACAGAAATGATTAATGCTATGCTTTCTTACTCTAGTTTAAGTTCTGATTTTTGGGGTGAAGCCTTGCTCACTGCCTGTTACATACTCAATAGAGTTCCTTTCAAGAGAAGAAATGTTACTCCTTATGAACTTTGGAAAAACAATAAACCTAATCTAGGTTACTTAAAAACATAGGACTGTAGATCAATAGTCAGATTGCTTGAACCTAAAAGGAAGAAATTAGGTGAAAAAGGAATTGAATCATTGAATCACATGATGCTGTATTTTATGAGAATCGTTTCACAATCATTCCAAGGTTAGATTCTAATCAAGGAAATCAATCAACTCCTTTGATGTCTACAGAGGAAAGTGAACGACATGAACCCATTGAGCCTAATGAGCTTGTTGAGTTAAGGAGGAGTAAGAAGGCTAGGACTGAGAAGTCATTTGGCCCTGATTTCATTGTTTACCTTGTAGAAGGAGCTAGGAAAGCTTTTTCTAAGAAAACAATGATTTCTTTGAATATGGATTCAGATCCATTAACCTTTGAGAAGACTATGAAGTCTCAAGATATTGCTTTCTGGAAAGAAGCAGTAAACGATCAGATGGATTCTATCATGGGTAATAATACTTGGATACTTGCTGATTTGCCACATGGATCTAAACCAATTCGTTGTAAATGGATTTTTAAAAGGAAAATGAAAGTTGATGGCACAATTGACAAGTTCAAAGTAAGATTAGTTGCTAAGAGTTTTACTCAAGATGAGGGTATCGATTATTTTGATATATATGCTCTGGTGGCCAGAATTGCCACCATTCGAGTGTTGATTGCCTTAGCCTCAATCTACAAGCTCGAAATCCATCAAATGGATGTTAAGACCGCTTTCCTAAATGGAGAGTTAGATGAGAAAATCTACATGCAACAACCGGAAGGATTTGTTGTACAGGGTCAAGAATACAAAGTGTGTATGCTTGTGAAGTCACTATATGGACTAAAACAAGCTCCAAAATAATGGCATGAGAAATTTGACAAAGTAATAATGTCAAATGGTTTTAGGATACATGAATCTGATAAGTGTGTATACAGTAAGTGTACTGGCAATAGAGGTGTAATCATATGTCTATATGTAGATGACATGCTTTTTTTTGGTACTAACAATGAAGTCATTGAAAGAACTAAAAGTTTCTTGTTGTCTAGCTTCAGTATAAAAGACATGGGCTTAGTTGATGTAATTATGGGTATTAAGTTCAAACGAGAGGACAATAATTTGATTCTTACCCAGTCGTACTATATTGAGAAAATTCTTAAGAAATTTAATCAATATAATTGTACACCCATGTCTTCACCTTTTTTATTCAAATTTGAAATTGTATCCTAACACTGGAAGAATTGTTGATCAGCTAGAATACTCAAGAGTAATAGGTAGCCTGATGTATGCCATGACTTGCACTAGACCTGATGTTGCATTTGCAGTGGAAAAACTTAGTAGATACACTAGTAATTCCAGTAGTGTGCATTGGTATGATGTTAACCGAGTACTTAGGTACTTGAGGAAAATGATAGACTATGGGATAGTCTATAGTGGCTATCTAGTAGTGTTGGAAGGATTCACGGATGCTAGTTGGATAACTTACCGTGAAGATCACTCGTCCACGAGTGGTTGGATTTTTACTCTTGGAGGAGGAGCTGTCCCCTGGGGCTCTAAGAAGCAAACATGCATAACAGACTCAACAATGGCGTCTGAGTTTGTAGCATTGGCTTCTTGTAGCAAAGAGGCAGAGTGGCTAAGAAATCTCTTGTTAAAGAGTAAAATATGGCCAAAACCTATGCCACCAATATCTTTGCATATAGCGATCCCGGTATTCCCCTTCATGTATGGCATTCCGAACTCCGGTTCCATAGTTGGTTGTTGTTGTTTATATCTTATTTCCGTCCTTAAATTCCTTGTATTTGAGTTTTAGGATGTGTTGGGTGAGTTTGGAACAGGTTGGTTGTGAGTTAGAACAAATAGTTGTTGCCCAGAATTTGGCTTCTTTGGTCGAACGAGGCTTTTTGCGCTCGAGCGAGGCCTGGGTGTTTGCTTCTTCACTCGAGCGAGATTTCTTGCGCTCGAGCGAGCCTGGTTTGGTGTGTCTCTTCACTCGAGTGAGCACTCTTGCGCTCGAGCATGCGTCTACGTCTCTTTTGACCTGCGTCTCTTTTGACCAGAAGGTTGTGTTTTTTCGCTTGAGTGAGCTCTATGTTTTGTGTTTCTTCGCTCGAGCGAGGACTCCTGCGCTCGAGCGTGCTTCTGGGTTACAGACCTAAAGCTTCACTTTATTCGCTCGAGCGACGCTTCTTGCGCTCTTGAACGAGGTTCTTTTGTGTCTGGTCGCTCGAGCGACTACTCCTTCGCTCGAGCGAGCCTCGAATATATCAGTTAGCAGCAGTGAGATATTTCATCACTTTTTCATCCCCATTTCTCTCCAAACCCTAAGTCCAGCACTCTTTCTCTCTACATAAACTCTCTCTCTCTACAAATACATTGTGTTTTTGGGTCTCTCTACCCTAGTCCCTTTGTAAGAAAGGTAGAGTATTGCGTGGGCTTCGTTTTGATCCGAAAAAGATGGGATTTGGAGCACTTTGAGTTTCTTCCTTCTTCCCCTTTGAGCTCCTAAATTTGAGGTAGGGATAATCTACTCATTCTTATGAATTTTAACATAAATTTTAGTCATTTTGTATAAATGGTGAAATATGGAAATTTTGGAAAGTTAGGGTTTGAAACTTGAGATATTGAAAGAGGGGTTTTCCATGTCTGAGCTTAAGATGTATGTGAGACTTGAAATTGGGGTTGTTTGCGGAAAATGAGTGAGATTTGGCCTTGGAGGCAATATTTGAGAATATGGGAATCAATGCCCTAATTGAAATTAAATAATTAATTTGTATAATTAGTTTAGTAATTTGTGGAAATATGAAATTGAGTTGAGAATTATGAAATTGGGAAAATATGAGATTGAATGGTGTAGTTGGATTGATTAATCACTCACCTATGAAAATGTTGATAATTTATCTATTTGATAAATTTATTATCTGTTTAGAAATAAATGCTTTGGGCTATCGGTGGAGGATAGTCTTGATTGTTGTAGACATTGAATGATGATTAGGGAAATTGAAACTAATCAATTGAATTAAGTCATTGAATATGACGGTTGGGTGAATACATTGTATATGTGAATGGATTAGTCATTGTATATGACAACTTGTTAAATACATTGTATATGTATATTATTCGGGAGGAGATAGGGGATGTACTCCATTGTGTGGGAGGAGATAGGGGATGGACTCCATTGATAACTAAGTTGGCCGGAGTGTCCTGGGTGAAAGTCCCGAAACCTTATTTATTTATGGGTACCGATTCCCTCAGATGCAGTTCTGAAAAATGGCAAAGTTATGGAAGTGATGATTGATGTTTTCTATTGAAGTGTTGATATATGAGTTGAAGTCTCATTTTTGAATATTTGGATAATATTGAACTATGTCAATGAATTGGCTTTAATAATAAAAGGATGTGGATGGATGTATGGAAACCAATGTTGATTGACTATGGGAAAGGGTTGAGATAATTTTGAATTGTTAAACATTTATCGGATGCTAATGTTTTAGTTAATTCTCATACTATATTTAGCATATCTCTACTGGGCTTTGGCTCACCCTATATGGGACATCATTTTCAGGTATGGGTGATATGCCGCCTCCAAGGTCTTAACTTGGAAGGTTTTGGGAGTTGAACACTCTTTTGGTTATTTTGTTTTTATTTGATGATATATGTAATTTCAAGCCAAGGGCTTAATATGTTAAGAGTTAGAACTCTCTTTTGTTGTAGCCAAGTGTTGACTTGAAAAGTTGTGAGCCTGTAGGGCATTTACTTTTGTTGTCAACATGTAATACTTTTGTAAAGAACACTCTGATGAATGGAAATATAATATCTCTTTCATGATTTTGGGATCTTATAAATGAATGGTTTATGTATTATTTTGAGGGCGTTACAACTTGGTATCAGAGCGTACCAGGTTTGAATACTTTGGGTACGTGGGGGAGTGGTTAGTACCACAATGAGTTTGTATCGCTTGTTAGAGACTTATGTATGATGTTATGAACTTATGTGGTAACATGTTTACGTGACTATATAGGTATTAGATTTAGTTTCTAGGATGTTGATTGGATCCTTGGGTTTCTGGGAGTCCTGTTGGAAAGGCACTTGATCACTGCCGTTTCTAACCCGAACTCTAGCAACGCCACAGGACGATCATTATCCGAAAATGAAATTCGTAAGTGCTAATGTGATTATGTGCTTATGTGGAGTGAATTACAGTTGTCCATTGTATTAGGACGTGAGTGAAATAGCTTCGGCACATTTGTGAATGTGGTAATGTATTTGTTACCTTTATTAGGAGGTCAAGACGAGGTCGTGATGGTAGGCGTGATAGGCCTAGGATGCAGAAGGTACCTATACCGGATGAAGTTTCGGCACAAGAGGAGGGTGTTCGTCAGGCCAACGTAGCCAAGCCAGTAGGTCAGTAGGCCAGGGGCGCCTTAGCCTGTGAAATGGCTGGAGCATTGAGGGAATCAATGAACATTCTCAGAGCTGAGAATCAAGCCCAGGCCCATGTAGCCGAAGCAGGGCCTTCTTTCATGAAGAGGGAGTTCTTCCGGTCGAATCCGGATGAATTTTTGGGTGATCCTAAAGAGCCATTAAAAGCTGATGAACGGCTTGAACAGATGACGAAGACGTTTGAGATGCTTGGCACCAAAGACGGAGGCTTGAAGGTGACCTTGGCGTCTTTCCAGTTGAAGGGAGATGAGGGTCAGTGGTGGAAGTTTACGCGAGGGCGTATCGGAGGGACTTGGGAGGCATTTGTTGACGCCTTCCAGGAGAAGTTTTTGCCTCCCACTGTTAGGGAGAAGTTGAGGTATCAGGTTTGTTAGCTCAAGCAGCTGAATACACGAGTGGCAAAGTTTGAAGCCGCTTTCACTAGTTTATCGAGGTTTGCACCTGAGTTGGTGGTGTCTGAGGAACGCCGTTGTCTTGAGCTTGAGAAGAAGTTGAGGACCGGACTCATGTTTTGAGTCGCCGGGTCCATGATTAGGGATTATGGGCGCCTTGTGGAGGCTGCAGCCTATCTTGAGACCATTATGCATGCTGAGGAGGAGAGGATGAAGGGCTATAGGAGGAGTCAGGATGGTCAGGAGGACAGTAAAAGGCAGAGGGGTTCTAACCCTCAGCAGTCACAGTCTAGATCTACCTTTCCAGTACCGAGTCCAGGTTCTAAGAGAGGCGGTCAGGGAGACATCACTTGCTTCAAATGTGGTCAGTTGGGCCACAAGTCTTCAACTTGCCCGTAGAGAGGAGGAGGGCAGCGTTCAACATCTTCTTCAGCCCGTTCTCAGGGCCAGAGTCAGGGTAGAGGCCAGCTGCTCACTTGTTATCAGTGTGGGCAGGCGGGGCACCTGAAAAGGTTTTGCCCACGGTTAGGTGGCACACCTGGTGCGTCTGGTTCGAGGCAGACACAAAGTCACCAGCCAGCGCAGTCAGTTCAGGCCTCGAGGGCCAATTAGGGAGCCTCTTCGACTCAGTCTGTGCAGCAGTCTTTTGCTTCGGGGGGTGAGTGTAGACGCGCCCGAACGTCCTGGGAAAGTCTTGTTTTGTTTATTAGGCTCACTACAGTTCGGACTCAATGTCACTGTTCTTAATCTGATCTTGCAAAGTGCAATGCGAGATTGATAAATCACCAAAGAGTTCAAATCTGGAAAATCATTTTAAAAAACTGATTTTTAGAAAGAAGTGCCAAACATGGACTGCTTCGCCAGATACAGAGTCGCCACCTAAATATTTTATTTTTGGAAAATTTAGGAAACCCTAACTCGTGCCTAAGGCCACGTGTCCGTCATCACCAAAGTTGCCTCAGCTCGGGAACTTGGGTACGAGAGGGGAAGGTCATGCAATGAGCACCCCCGCTCACCCGATCAAAGATCGGCCTTTACTAACATGATATCTTGTTTTTGAAAACACATGTGCTCTTATTCCGGTTATTAACCTAGAATTACTATGTGATGCGCACAGCATAAGTATAGACTGGATCGCCTAAGTTGGAACAAAACACCTTATGTTTATTTTTGAAAGCGGTTTGCTACTCGCAAGTAGGCTAAAATGCAGATTTTGCAACCCTCAAGTGGGCTTAGAAAACATGGTGATTTGCCACTCTCAAATGGGCTTAAAACTCGCATTCAATGAATTGTTCCAATTCAAGTAATCCAACCTTCACCCATAAGCATTCAGGCAGTTATATCACATAAGCAGTTAGCCTCATGGCAAGCATGCTATCATGGCAGTCACTCACACACATGCAAGGATGCTAAAGCAAAAACACTTACCGAGTACTCCGAGCCAAAACAAAAGCTATGTTAGAAATCAATTCATGATCCTAGCTATGTCAATAATGCCTAATGCAACACATACAAATTGCAACTAAGATAGGCTCGGCTATTCTAAAATGTCATGTGAAATGCAATTTGATACATGTATTCAAACAGGAATTGAAATACAATGCAGTTAGTATGATGCGCCAAGCCCGGTGCATGCAAGACAGATGAATGGATGCAAACATGCGAGCATAAGGATGCTAATTGAAACATGCCCTAAAATTAACCATCGTAATCTAGTAAATAAAAGGGAGAAATAAAGGGGGGTTGGAAGACATGCATGACACATACGCACACTTATTTACAAAAGTTATGCCCTCTCGACAGAGGGTCCGAATCAATAATACAGAACCAACTAGCTAATCTAAGCTAATCTAATTAAACTAGTTATTACACAACAGAATGAATAACAAGCTACAGCTAATTATTACACAACTCTAACTAATTAACAAATTAACTAAGTTAGTAATTGAATAAGCATGTAAACTATATGAAATAGGCTGCCTCCAATCTGCCTTGGATGACGAAGGATGCGTGCCCGGTCACCTCGTGCGAAAATCCATCGTGATGCCCTGATTTGCCTCTGTTTGCAACTGGTCTCAGAACATTGCAAAAAGCTCCAGAAGGCTGAAACTCCATCATGGGAATCTGTAGGAGGGATGTTGACCAGTTGTTGGCATTGGAGACCACCTGCCAACCACTTTCTGTGCTAAAAACCAGAAAAAGTGGTCTGCCAGCCACTTTATCTGGTCGGCCGACCAGTTTCTACTACCAGACTTCAATTTGCTGCAACAGAGAGCTAGGAAGGGGCATGGCAAAGTATTTGCAACACATGTATGCACAACCACCCTCCCTCTCATTACATAAGCTCAAGGGGGGGTGGTTTTCGACCCTTGGGCCACCAATCACGTATCTCGATGCATGATGGCCGAGGAGCCAAATTGCACAACTCAATATGAAATGAATGCACACACGAATACATAAAGCTTAAAACTCCATCATATATAGTCAAGAGTGTCGGCGACCGAGAATTGATGCACGTTTCATCACTTCGAGTATGAAACGTCCCTCACTTCCCGTGTTTGGACTAACTCCTATTCCAAACAATGCAACAAATAACATGGCATGGCATACACAATGCGGCTCAAGCATGCAAACATTCAATGCAACGAAACAAGCATATGAACACTATGCAAGGGACAAGCATGAAAGCATGCAACTAACATACTAGTATACACAATGCTATGAACTACATGGCATACACAATGCTCATGACAACTAGTGTACACAATGCACATGGTAACTAGCATACGCTAGGCAATGGACATGGCATGCACAAATGCAATAATCAATCATGCAACAACATGGCATTCTCAATGCTATGAACCACATGGCATACTCAATGCGAAATGGATTTAAACAAAAATGGATAGGCCTCAGCCATGTCCAAATCAGTGGCCATACATCCTAAGATAGAAACTCAAAATGCTATACAAACATGCACGCATATCGGCCAAAGCTTATGGCTCAAAACACAACTCTCCAAAGGCATTGAAAGGATGAAACATGGGGTACAATAGCATATGTTCCAGCGCTGAAATGGCATGCAAAATGACTTAGAATCATGCCAAAAACCCATGTAATGCATGTTGAAAGGCTCAAGCGTCAAAGCTAGTGAAGTGGATTACACTAGAGGCATGCAAGATAATGCTCAAATGGCCAAACTAACCCCAAATAGACCCTATGAAGGCCAAAATAATAGCAAAAAATGAGTTGGGATGATGGCTTGAAAGACACGAAAATGAGGCTCATGCAATGGCTCACAAATAGGGCACAAAAAGCACAACCCTCAAGAGCACTTAAAGAGTGGAAAACATGGAAGTATAACAGTCCTACATGCTCTGAAATATCATTCTCAATGATGCCAAAACATGCAAATACCTCAAGTTAAGCATGCAAGAGACCTCAAAACTCAAAACTAGTCAAGGCTATTACACTACAAGCATGCATGACAAGCCTCAATCGACAAGAAGCCTCAAAACAGAGCTAAGACAGCCCAAAATAAGAAAAAAATCATGCTAGAACATAGCCAAAATATGCTAGGATAATGAGCCAAAACATCATGCATACAAAGATAGTAAACAATATTTACACTACAAGCATATGGAGCATGCAAGAGGCTACCAAACTAGCCAAAATCAGAGTCATGACATGTCAAATGATGGCAAAAAATCTACTGAAATGGAGCCAATACATGCTAGAAAGACATGCTACTTTGATGGGCCATAAATGGGATTACACTACACATACACGAAGCAAACACAAGGTGACCAAACCAGCCATAGACAGAGCTAAGGCAGGCCCTAAAAGTCATGAAAAAGTTCCTGAACTAAGCCTTGAAAGTAGGAAGATGCATGCTCCTTTGATAGGCCAAAAATGCAAGCAAACAAAACAAGAAGAGAGGGGATCACCCCCCCTCTGATTTGAGGCCTCAAAACGACATACCTACCACTGAAAATCCACTGGATTTCAGTGGCTAAAAGGCCAAGCAAAGACCAACCCAAAGGCCTTAAGGCATGGCACAAAACAAGACTAAAGAAGGCATGCAAGAGGGTAGAAGGCCCTCAACACCAAAAGGGCCTTAAACAAACATGCTAAGGACTGAAAAATAGAGCTTTTTGTAGTTCAATGTTAAGCTAAGAGAAGCATGCAAATATGGCTAAGAGAGTGATCAAAACAAAGCTTAAAATGGAGAAAAGAGGTTACCCTTGAAGCACTGCAATACCAGCAAATTTCTCAGCCAAGAACCAGCTTTTTAACCTCCAAAATGTCCTCCAAGAACCTCAGTTTAATGATGGGGGAGTATGGTTAAGAGTTGTGGTGCAAAAGTGAAGAACAACACACTCTTTTGGCACCAAATATAGGGATATAGAAGGAGATATATACTTATGCTTTTGGGAAGTTTTAGAACCTCTGGAATGGAGAGGGAGGCTCTCTCTTATAGAAAAACAAAAGTTAAAGTTTCTTAGAAAAGCTAAAACTTGGATGCAATCCCTCCATACACGTGTATGGAGGATACAGTCTGTGCCCTCCAGCTGGCACAGCTAGCATCCACACAGTCGTCCAAAACAGGGGGAGAGCTGCCGACCACTTAAAGTGGTCTCCCAGAAAAAAAGTGGTCAGCAGGGGGAATTGGTGGTCTCCACACTGAAAGCAAGCCAATGGTGGGGTGGGAGACCAGAAAAGGTGGCCCAAAGACCAAGAAAACTAGTTTTCCGACCAAAAAATCGGCTGGCGGGAAGGAAAGTGGTCTCCAAGGGAAAAACTGGTCTCCCACCCTCATACCACCTTCCAAGCAAGGAATACAAGATTTGTACCAAAAACAAACCAAAACGGATGCAAGACGAGAGTTCGAGAGGCAAAGAGCGCAGTCGGGAGCCTCAAAAACTAGCTATCGAGCACCAAAAGTGGTACACAACCACAAAAGTGGTTTCTCGGACCACAGTGTCCCTCTGGGGAGAGGAAGCAAGGTGTGGTTCGAAAACCAAGCCAAACAGAGAACGTTAAGCGGTCCCGAGACAAGGCGCACGGCCGAAGGCTCCAAAAACCGGAAACTAGTCTCCAAACGGGAAAAGTGGCCTACGACCACGAAAAGTAGTCTACGACCATAGAGAGATGGTCTACAAGACCTCTCCCTCCCTCCGAGAAGGAAAACAAGGCTTTGGTCCGCAAACCGAGCCGAAGCACAAAGAGTTCGGAGACCCGGAGGCAAGGCTCTCAGCCAAAACTCCGAAGCTCGAAACGAGCACAACACGCACTATCACCGAGCGCTCAATCGATGACGTCTGAGTCTTAAGGTCGGTCAAAAATGGGGTGTCTACAGTTGCCCCTCTTTGACAGAACGCGAAAGTCATAAGTGACGGGAGTGAATGTCAAAGCCCAGAGACGACTTATTTTTGACAAGGCCGAAGACTTAGACAAACAGGCGAGATAACAAAGAGACGTGCCCGCAGGCAAGGGCAAAATGCAAAAGACATGCATGAGGCCGAACATAACTTATGATCATGCAAAGAAAGCTGTAACGAAGCAATTATACACAATAAATGCGACAGTTTTAAGTGAACGAATACAAATCAAACTACATTTCATGTAGAAAGAATGTGAGAGAATTATACAATTCTTGCTACGTCTCACGCGGAGAATACAATACCGTCCGGCTCGTTTGGTCGCGCTAGCTTCAAATGAACTGTACATATAATATCGTGCCTGCAAAAGGATAAAACTCAACAGGTACAATATTATTAGATACATGCATGGCAAGGGAAGTGAAAAGCGCGTGACAACACAAGTGGATGAGTGCATGACAATGCAAGTAACGTGCGCAACAACGCAAGGTAGACGCGCATAACAATGCGAGTAACATGCGTGACAATGCAAGTAGAGATCACGCAAGTAGAGAAAGTGCATAACAATGCAGGAAACGTGCGCAACAGCGCAAACAAGGTGTGCATAACAATGCAAGAAAAGTGCAACTTCAATAGCATGTTTGGAACAAAATGACGAGTAAAGAAGTTCATGCCTTAAAGAGAGCAATTCAACCATGACCTCCGATTTGCCTCTCGGAGGGGTTACACCGTATTCCAAAAGGATACACCTTGCCCATGATGAGTAACGATGAGCCATGCATCGAAGAGTTGAATTTGAAGTTCCCGCGGAGACAATTTCACGCAGAAAATTGTACTTTTCTTGTACTTTCTCGAGAGCCGAGGACTCCAATCATCACCAAAATACACAGGGAGAACAAAGGGACTTTGGAGACCACCCATGAGGGCCACCGACCACCTAGAACAGCCGCCGACCAGTTGTTGACCACCAAGTGGTCGGCCAGCCAGAAAAACTGGTCGGCCGACCAGTTTACATAATTCGGGGCAGTTTTGTCTTTTAAGGTTCGGCCCTTTAAGTTCACACATCCAAATCACTCTTGCTCACAACTCTAAGGCCGAAATACATCCCTCTTCCTTCTTAGACCATTTTCTCTCTCAGATCTGCACTTTATACGCGTTTTCCAATGCCCCACGTGAAGTTGTTTTGTGAAAACGTTCGATTCTTTTCGTTTTGAACCGATTAAAATTTGATTTCGATGCTTCTTTCTCTATTTTCACCACTTGAGGTATGTTCGTCTCGAAGTTTGGCACTTTTTCTCGGGCGTTGACTTTTGTTGACTTTTTCTCTTCCCGAGAGTTGATTTTTTGCAATTTTGGCTCATTTTGCTCATTCTTGCTCATTTTTGCAGATTTCTTCGGATGACGAATCACTTTAATCACAACGGAGGTTCTCCACACGCCGAGGACGAGCCAGACATCATGTCATTGCCTCCGAGGATACGACCGTTTGATCCTACAGCATACCATCCGGGGGTGCACATTCTTCCTCCTAGCACCTTCTATCACTTTACCGACTTCGCGTGGCGAGCACCCGTGGACCTACTGCTGTGGGAGCCAGAGTCTCACCTATCTCACCAGGCGCGAGAGGTACGTACTTCAGTTTTACATTGTCTGCAATGTATTCTGCATTTCCTACACATTTCATGTTTTCGCTATGCTTGTTCTGAACACATTCATATGCACAGTACTTTTGCTTATTCTGGCATACGGCTTGCACATAGCACAATACTGATTTGGCACGCAGCTCATTTAGGATATGATGCTGACTTGGCACACAGTTCACCACAATATTCTGTTAATTTGGCACATAGCTCACTCTGAACACACAATTCATTCTGACCACACAGTTCGTTTCGGGCACACAGCACATTTTCGGGCACACAGCTCGTTCTTGGGGCACACAGCTCGTTCTTGGGCGCACAGCTCATTTTCGGGCACGAAGCTCATTCTTTTCGGACACACAGCTCGTTTTCGGGCACACAGCTCATTCTTGGGCACATAGCTCGTTTTCAGGCACACAACTCATTCTCGGGCACACAGCTCGTTCTCGGGCATGCAGCTCGCTTTCGGGCACACAGCTCATTTTTTGGGCACACAGATCACTCTCGGGCACGCAACTTGCTTTCGGGCGCGCAGCTCATTTTTCGGGCACACAGCTCACTTTCGGGCACGCAGCTTGTTCTCGGGCACACAGCTCGTTTTTCGGGCACACAGCCCATTTTCAGGCACACAGCTCATTTTTCAGGCACACAACTCGTTTTCGGGCACGCAGCTCATTCTCGAGCACACAGCTCGCTATCGGGCACACAGTTCATTTTCAGTTCTGAACACACAGCTCATTCACTTCATTTCCACGCAGCTCTTATATTCCACTTTGAACACGCGGCTCACACATTTCTATTCTGAAACTGAATACATCCGTTCATTCTGAATGCAGGTATCTTCCCATTCCACACGGGGTTATGGATCGATTATTGCTAGGGAGTGGTATATGGAGCTCCTAAATGCTGTTCGCCATATCGTGGACGAGGCAGGATTTGGACCTTTCTGTGCGGGCTTACGGCCCTTGACGTGGCAGGCCGACCGATCCCCTATGATGCAGATATGAACGAGTGGGAGGCCGCTTGGATTTATCTGCTGGAAGCCCGCCCGCCGATCAACAGATCATCAGGTAGGGTCAGGTACACTTGGTTTTCTGAGCGGTTCAGGAGGACTTTGCCGTAGACCATCGAGGCCATACAACAGTATGCTCGGGGATATTTGATGTTCCTCCTTGGGACCACTCTGTTTTTCGATAGGGGGAACACAGTTGGACTTTATCTACTCTGTGCTTTGGTAGACCTATCACAGGTCAGTCAGTATGATTGGGGTGGCGGTGGCCTCGCTACCCTTTATTGCTACATGAACGCGACCTCCCGCGGGCGGAGGAACATAGTAGGTGGCTACTGGCGAGCCTAGGAGGTATGTTCTGCCCTCTTTGATTTACATTTCTGCTTTTCATTACCTGTACACTGCACATGGCACACATTACTTTATGTATTCTACATTCTGCACTCAGCATTCTGTACTCCCTTATACATTCTGTATACTGACAGCTACTGTCTTATCTTTCACAGCTATGGATTTACACCTACTTCCCGACGCTGGCTCCTAAGCTCGAGGTTGAGGTACCTCTGGAGATCCCCTTCTCTTGCAGATTTGAGGGTCAGTGCCAGCCGAGGCCTCGGGAGACTCTACTATACCTCCGGCAGTTCTTCGACACCGTACGGGCGACAGAGGTAATCAAGAACTCTCTGTTCTTCATGCTTTCAGCTTTAATTCATCTTGCATATTCATGACATCTAATCCGTTTATGCACTTGCCATCCGCAAATTACTTGGCAGCCATGGGCACCCTTGTCAGGAGATGCCCGGTTTCGGTTTCCTGGGACATGGGCCGCTTCTCAATACAGGGTTTTATTTGAGGGGTCAGCTGGCAGGGCCTGGTTTTTGGGGGATCGCTTCTTGCGTCAGACGATGGGCAACCTTGCTCAGGATATCCCCTCAGCACCTCCATAGGACATGCGGTCCACTGAGAGACTCACTCCCTAGGAGGCCGAGGTCCATATGTTGGGTACTGATGCAGTTCTATTGCTGGAGGAGGGGGAGTACCCAATCTACCGCCATACGTACTTGATGCCCCCACTGACAGGTGTTCGTACCCTCACGAGGAGAGCTGCTGACGTTTCATCATCGAGTCGCGCTTGAGCTACAGATATCCCTTCCACTAGCAGGGCTAGCACATCAAGGGGCACGGCTAGAGGGATGCCCTCGATTTGCTAGTATGCTGGGTGGCCGGATCTCCCGACTGAGCTGATATGCTGGGAGTATGGGGCGTCTTACCAGATTCCCCTGGAGCCTCCATTGTCCGATCATCGATATGTCAGTGACCCCGACTGGCCACCGGTATGCTTTACAGTTTTGATTTATCACTCAGATATTTAGACATTCATTCCTTCACTGATGACTTGCACTTGTATCTGCAGCCTCCCAGAGAGTATACTGAGGGGCTACTCGAAGTGGTGGCCTCACTCGAGAGCATGGTCCTGCAGAGGGAGACGCTGCTGTTTGCCTCCAGCGTCTCAGTACTTTTCAATTTCCTTGCATTTATCTTACTTCTAATAACATATTGAAATTGAACATTTCACTACATTAATTGACTGCATGTGTAGAGCACGTCTGACACACCACATTCACATACTGTATCTGCATGCACCCGCTCTATGCAGCATTCTCGCATCTGCATCTGATATACATACTTTGGCTGATGTATTTAAAATGCCGTTTTCAGGTCCCGCCGCTACAGACCAGGCCATCCAGGCATTCTCGAGGAGCTGGGAGAGGGGACTCGACTCGCAGCTGAGGCAGACGTAGAGCGCTTATCAGAGATAACAAGGAGTCCAGCGAGGAGAGAAGTCTGCGCATCCTCAGTCAGAGACATCCGCAGGCAGAGAGGATGACTCTGGTTCCGATTCTGAGAGCGGAGGTGATGTCGAGGAGGATTCTGAGGACGGTAGCTCCGATTTGGATGGTGGTGCTGGTGTGGGTGGTGCAGAGGCTGCTCAGCTGAAGAGGATGAAGAGAGCCTCCCGATGTTGAGCCCGACAGCACTGATATAGATGTTCCTGCTTTATTTTCCTTTTTACATGTAGTTGTAGCACATTGTACAGCGTTAGGCAGTTTTATTTTCTTTAAAACTTGTACCCTATTGTAAAATGTTGTAAAAGGAAGTTATGATGGAATGAAACAACTTTTTGTTCCAAAAGTGTTGTATTTTGTATTCTTAGCATCGCATCGCATCATTTTGCACAAAAATGAGATTGAATGGAAATTGAACATTGTGTATTACCAAGTCAGGTAGTGAGCCAACATAGCGAACTAAACAACTTAACTCACTAAGAAACAACAAAACCTTAACAAGTTTACAACTCGATAAGCAAAACTTTACAACATGATAAATAAAGAGCGACAACTCGATAAACAAATAGCAACAACTCGATAAGCAAACGCATTTTGAACAAGCGGAGCGACAAAACACATCCGAAACAGAGGTAAACTCGGACCTTTAGCACTCCCAACACATGGAAAGGCTAGGAGCTCTCTTCTAGGGACTAGGGAAAGGCTGAAAACCAGTTTTTCTTCATGGCCGACCACCAAATGTGGCTGGCCGACCAGTTTTTGTTCTGCAAACAAGTTATGTAACCGGCCCACTAGAAAAACTGGCTGGCCGACCAAAAAAAGTGGTCGGCCGGCCAGTTGGCCTGGTGACTTCCAAATTTTTGACACTTGTCCTCCTAACAGTGCCTTATCTTTCATAAAGGTTCCAACCTCGTGGTTCCCTTATTCCATCTCAATTTTGCATCAAAATGGAGGCCTTTCTCGTCCAAAATCTCACAACTTGGATGGCTACCTTAGATGGCTCGGAAAAGTTGAATTTTCGGGGCTTCGGCATAAATGCACTATTCACATTGAGTCGCACCCCGCTGCATTTTCCGTTTCTCCATGCCGCGGCAAGGTTTTGGAATCCGGTAACATATGTCTTTAGCTTTGGAGGGCAAGAGATGTGTCCTACCTTCGAAGACTTCCGAGCTTTGATGGGGTCCGAGCGCAACGAAGAAATCTTGCCCCAGCTTCGCTTTGGCCACGTCCAAGCCTTAGGACGAACGTGTGGGCTCACTATGCACGACGCTCGGTCTTTGATCCGTGACGGAGAATTGGACATCCTCAGCTTGATTCATCGTTTTTCTGATGCCGGTGACCGTGGTGATCATCACTGGCAAGGTTTTCGGTGACGTGCCCTTTGCTTGTGCATGTTGTCTCATTTTTTGATTGCTCCAGGCTTCAGTGGGTCTAGCGTTCGTTTTATCGAAGTTGCCCAAGGCTTAAAAGAGGGCAAGAGCTACATTGCCATGACATTGGCCGAGACATTGATGGGCTTGGCTGCTTTCCATCGCAGGGAAACGACCAGATTCGCGAGGAGTCCATTACTGCTGCAGGTAATGTTTCCCATCCTGTCTTACATATATATTGCTCACATCACTCGGCCCTCAGGCTCGGTTTCTCTCTCAAAACCCTTTTCTCACTTTTTCTCTCAGCGTACATCTCTCTATTATTTAATCTCTCATTTTTCATCCCTCTCCAAGTGTGGTTGATGGATAAGTTGCAGTTTGTGGACTCATGCCAAGCGTATTCAGCTCGCGGCTATTTCTTCCGACGACGTCTGGTCGATGCCCTTGATGAGGGATGGTGGTTCGATTGGATGTGCAGTTTGTCCGCAGACCACATTGTTTGGCGGTGCCCTTGGCTCAATCTACCAGCGATGAGCTACAGCATGTCTCGACAAACCGGGATTCAGTTGATCGGCCTGACTTACTGTGTCTTCTATTTTCGGTTCCGGTTCCGGCATCAGTTCGGACATGATCAGACTTGCCCGGAAGGGGGATAGAGTATCCTACTGCATTTCTGGTCTGAGGCGCACAGCTCGCCTGGTATGCCACAGCATGGGGGATGAGAGAGCTTCTGGACCCCGCTCCCACTTTCAGTTACACCCTCTCTGATGAGTGCATAGATTGGCTCAATGAAGAGGCACAGATAGGGCCCACTTTGTCATCAGAGGCTTCCACCAGCTCGGGGAGGGGACGCAAGAGCACCTGACTATGCCCTGAAGTTATTGCTTTAATCAGTACTTTTAAGTTTTCTTTATGAATGTAAGAATAAAAGCAACTTCAATTTGTATTCAAGAGTAGGAGAAACTGAAATCAATATAATTGAAGGTTGTGGGTACTGAAAATTTTTCTTTCGGTCCAAAAATGGTGTATGTTGGAAAAAGATTAATTTGAGCAAAATCAACTTTTATTAAAACTTTTCAAAATCATTTTCGATATGGATCAGAACTGGACACGTCTGAGATCTGTCACTGAGATGCACAACCCCGGATCCCAGCTACTGGAAAGTTGCCCCTAGTCTGAATAGCACTGCACTGGAGATCACAACCGAGCTCTTGAGTGTAGAATAGACAAAGATGAACAAACATGATCACATGGACAAAGTTGATCAGGGAAAAGTTTATGATTGGACTTCAGGACTGCTTACGTATCCCAAAGATGGGAATCAAGCCTTATGTAGTTCGGCTTGGGTTCACTCGAGTGTTAACTCTTTCCTTTTGCGCTCTAACTTTTGCCAAGGCTGCCCTTTGTGGGTTTTCAACCTTGCGAACTCAGTTTTTATAATTTCAAATTTTTCTATGCTCTAACTTTTGCCTAGGTCGCCCTTTCGGGTTTTCGGCCTAGCGAGCCACTCAGGGGTAATATTTCTTCAACTTGTCCGTGTTGATCGGTTGTGAGAACTCTAGGCCATCCAGGTCCATAGAACAATAGCTCCGCCCGACCAGATAAACTTGATGATATAAGGACCAGTCCAATTGGGTCTGAACTTGCCCCTAGGGTCATGAATGGGAGCTCGGTTGTCTTTGAGCACCAAATCTCCTTCTTTCAAATTCCTGGACTTAACCTTTTTGTTGAAAGCCTTGGCAATTCGTCGTTAATAACCCTGAACATGGTACAGTGCTTTCAGCCTTCTTTCATCAAACAGCATGAGTTCTTCGAACCTGCTCTGCTACCAATCTGCCTCAGCTATTTGACACTCAGCCAATACCCGCAATGACGGAACCTCAACTTCGATAGGTAGAACAGCCTCCATCCTATAAACCATAGAATACGGAGTTGCCCCAGTAGAAGTTCGAATTGAGGTCCGGTAGCCCCACAGAGCAAATGGCAGCTTATCTGGCCAGTCCCAGTAGGTTTCCACCATCTTCTGCAAAATGTGTTTGATGTTCTTGTTGGCGGCCTCAACTGCTCCGTTGGTCTGTGGTCGATATGTAGATGACTTGTGAAAAGCCACATTGTATTTTTCCAACAAGTCGATCATTTCCTTCTTGAAGTGAGAACCATTATCTGAAATGATCTCGTTCGGGACCCCATAGCGACAGATGATGTTATTCCTGATGAACTTCACAACATGTGACGCCTTCAACACCGTATAAGATTGGGCCTCAACCCACTTTGTGAAATAGTCTATTGCGACCAGAATGAACTCATGCCCATTAGACCCTTTCAGAGTGACAGCCTCGATCACATCATTCCCCCAGACTGAAAATGGCCATGGCGAAGTCATATTGTACAGCTTCGATGGCGGAATGTTCATACGGTTTGCATGGATTTGACATTTGTGGCATCGCCGGACAAAACCAATACAATCCTCCTCCATGGTGGACCAGTAGTAACCCTGTCTAAGGATCTTCCGGGATAGCATCACCCCGTTCATGTGTGCTCTGCACTCTCCTCCATGGACGGCCTCCATCAGGCGCTTTGATTCTTCAGCATCAACACACAGCTTATGCATCCCCAGATGACCTCTCTTATACAGTTTTCCTCCGCAGACAATGAATTGAGCAGTCATTCTTCTAATTGCCCTCTTTTCTTTGGCATTTGCCCCTGGTGGATATGCTTCTTTCTCCAGGAAGTTCCAAACATTGTAATACCAAGGGTTCTTATCTTGAACCTCATTTATGGCAGCAATCAGCTCATAGGCCGGCACAAACTTCTGGTCAATGATAATCAGACGCATTCGGACTCCAAAAGGGATGTCTATCATAGATGATAGAGTTGCTAATGAATCTGCGAACCTGTTGTTTTCTCTTAATAGATGAGCGAAATTCAGTTTCTCAAACCGAGGAATCAGCAAGTCCAAGGTCTGGTGGTAAATTCTCATCTTTTCTTCTTTGACTTTCCAATCTCCTTTAGCTTGAGATACAACAAGGTTCGAGTCCCCGATGACGTCCAACCGTTTTCCCCCTAGTTCTAAGGCTGCTTCTAAACCAGCAATACATGCCTCATACTCTGCTTCGTTGTTCGATACTTTGAATCGGAGTTTGAATGCTAGAGGGATACGGGAATTGTTGAGTGCTATCAACAACACCCCTATCCCATACCCGTATTGGTTTGACGCTCCGTCAAAGTACATCGTCCAAAATTCTTCTTCGACATGCAGAATGGCCTCGTTTGGGAATAGGTACTCAACTGCTTCATCCTCTTCAACTGGGTGATCGGCTAGGAACTCCGCTACCGCTCTTCCCTTTACTGACTTGCGCGTCACATACTTTAAATCGAATTCGAAAAGCAGAAGCAACCAACTAGCTAGCCTACCGTAAGTGCCGGTTTCTCGAAGAGATATTTGATGGGATCTAATCTCGAAACCAACATTACAGAGTGAGCTAACAGGTAGTGCCGTAGCTTCCTGGTAGCCCATACCAAGGCCAAACAAGCCTTCTTAAGCAGAGTGTAGCGGGTCTCGTAATCTAACATCTTCTTGCTCAGGTAGTATATAGCTTTCTCCACTTTGTCCTCAGACTCCTGTGCGAGCATGCAACCCATTGTAGTTTCAGTCACTGAAAGATACAAAATCAATGGTTTCCCCGGCTCAGGTGGTGACAACACAGGTGGGTTTTGTAAATATTGCTTAATCTGTTTGAAAGCAGCTTGGCATCGGCCGTCCCATTGGAACTTCTTTCCTTTCTTGAGGAGACCAAAAAGTGGTTCATAAGTCAAGGTTAATTTTGCGATAAACCATCTTATGAATTGTACTTTACTGAGAAAGCCTCGCACCTCCTTTTCAGTCCTTGGTGGTGCCATTTCTAAGATGGCCTTGATTTTGGAAGGGTCGACTTTGATACCTCTCTGTGTGATCAAGAACCCCAGCATTTTCCCTGCTGTAACACCGAACGTACATTTCTAAGGATTCAGTCGCAACCGAAATTCTCTGATCCTTTGGAAGAACTTTTGCAAGGCAGTGTAGTGGCCCTATTTTTCCTTGGACTTGACAATCATGTCGTCCACATATACCTCAACCTCTTTGTGGATCATGTCGTGCAGTATCGTGGTCGCAGCCCGTTGATATGTAGCTTCAGCATTCTTTAACCCAAATGGCATCACCCTGTAAAAATATGTCCCTCACGGGGTGGTGAAAGTAGTCTTCTCCCGGTCTTCGGGTGCCATCAGAATCTAATTGTAGCCTGAGAATCCATCCATGAACGAGAGCAGTGCATGCCCAGCAGTGAAGTCCACTAACTCATCGATATGCGGCAAAGGAAAGTCGTCCTTCGGACTGGCTTTGTTCAAATCCCTGAAATCCACACATACCCGAATCCTGCCATCCTTCTTCAGCACCGGAACTATGTTGGCCAGCCAAGTCAAGTACTCAAATACCAGCAGGAACCCTGCATCAATTTGCTTGGTGACCTCTTCTTTAATCTTGAGAGCCCAGTCCGAGCGGATCCTTCTGAGTTGTTGCTTAATGGGTCAGGCCTCCGGGTCAAGAGAGATCCGGTGCTGTATAATCTCAGGATCGATTCCAGGCATGTCTTCGTAGGACCACGCGAAAACATCTTTGAAATCTTTTAATAAAGCGACTAGGCGTTCGCGCTCCTCCGAAGACAACGTGGACCCGATCTGGACTAGCTGCGGGTCCTTCTTAGTACCAATATTAACTATAGTGATTTCATCAACCAAGGGTTTAACAAATCTCTCCTGTTCTTGATCAATTAAATGCTGTAAAACCGGAGGAATTTCTTCATCGTCGTTTTCATCAAAATTTTGAAAGTTCTGATTAATACAATAAATCAAAGGCACAGAAAAGTACTCAGAAACCACAGCCATTCCATTCTCATTAATCACTTCCAAATCGTCCGATTCCTCTATTACAACAGACTTAAAAGAGAAAGAAAAAGATGACCTAGACAGGACTGTGGCATCCGGGTTGCCATCCCCAAGAATACTACTCAAACTCAGATAAGCTGGAACCTGATTCTGACTCCACAGACTCGGTGGAATCAAATTCTGGCTCACTACCTGACCCAGTGTTGCTTGATAAAAATCACTCCTCGTAATGCCAAATGAGGGAGGGTGCGATGGATGTGTCCAAAATGTTTGAAGGTGGGCTCGCAGCCATTTCATTCCCAATCATGGACACCGAGAAGTTATCCCCCAAGCACTTTTGTACGATCAAAGGATCTGAAAGGAGACAAGCCAGTGTTACCCCCATTTCAATCTTGGTGCTCTCGGAATCCACTTCCTTACACTGCTCAACTTCAGCTGATGGGTGTGTCTGCTCCTCGGCAACATCATCTCCGGATAACTGCAGGTCAAAGAAGATCTCAAACCCTAGAAAGTGACACTTCTCTGCATTCAACCATGGTTCTGGGAAGCCACAGAATGGAAAATCCTCCCCCTCCCGGACAAAGCGTCCGTTTGGGGTACCTTGGATGGGTCGGTGCATTAACTCATAAGGCTTCCCCGTCTGCTTTGCTCTAGCTCGCCCAGCCATCTCCTTGCCTTTCCTCCCACAGTCCTCTTTGGTGGGTAGATAACCCAAGCCAAAGGGTATACGGGTTGTGCGGCACTTCGGCCGATATTGCAATGCCTTTCCGGCCACTCTTCTCTAATCCCATCCCGGGGATGTGTTGGAGCTTGTTCATGAGGTACACTGACTGTGCGCTGACATATAACCCTTCATTAACAGCCAAGATGTTCTGTACGACCCGGGCCTCGACGAGGGTAAATCCTGACAGGAACATATCCTCCGTGCCATGCTCAATTTCCAAAACCGGTGTAGACACCTCTGGCGGCAGATGGATTGACGAATTCCCAAAAACTATAGTCACCTCCTTCCCATGAGGGTACTTCAACATCTGATGTAGGGTGGAAGAGACCGCCCTCACCTGGTGCAGCCACGGCCGCCCTAGGAGTAGATTGAAGGTCGCGGGAACGTCCAAGACATGGAAGTCAATCTCGTGTTGTCCTGGACCAACCTGAGTCTGGATCTTTACGGTCCCCATCACTTCTCTGCTAGTATTGTCATATGCCCTTATTACTTGGGCTGTTAGCACAAAATCCGCGGGCTTCAACCCAATTGCATATGCCGTCCTCGACGGGTACACGTTAATAACGGATCCCATGTCGACAAGAACTACCGGTACCCACTTGTCTCTACATTCCACAGCGATGTAGAGAGGTTTGTTATGATTTACACCCTCAGGCAGCAATTCTTTGTCGGAAAAGATCAACATCGGGGAAGCCCCTTCCGGAAAAACCAATCCTACCAGCTGCTCAGGCGTGGTGTCTATTGAGAGTTTGGCCTTATCCATTGCCGATAGGACAGCTTGTCTATGAACTCGTGAAGCCATAAGCAGCCCTCAGATGAAGATGTTTGCCTGTATCTTTTTCAACTGTTTCAGCACAACCTCTTCTTCAGTAGCTTTTCTTTCTACTTCTCCGCCTCCTTGTCCTTTTCGGACACCTCTGGTTGATCTAGGTGTGGGGTTTTGAAATACCGCCCACTCCTAGTCATGTGGTCAACTTCGCTAATATACCAGGTATCATTCGGCTAGTTATTCCCCCAGTCCTCATCGGTATGGACAATACATAGGTCATCGTCTTCCCACCATATGCCATCGGCGGCCGACAGACACCTGTCCGGCTCCGTTATAACTATCCTTGCACCCACAGCACCTTCCGTCCATGTGCTTGTAGCACGCTCTGTCCTTGTGCACACAGCACGTTTAGTCCCCACAGGGGCTTTGGCCTTTCTGGCTCTATCAGAATCTTCGATCCCTTCCCGTTCAAACTGCTTCAGTGCTGCCTGCTGTTCAACATCTCATATATTCAAAATGCCCAG
This sequence comes from Camellia sinensis, assembly GCF_055761805.1. Lineage (NCBI taxonomy): Eukaryota > Viridiplantae > Streptophyta > Magnoliopsida > Ericales > Theaceae > Camellia > Camellia sinensis. Next base: position 152,551,134 of record NC_138963.1, read on the forward strand.
ATCCGAGTGAAATTCTTGGCACTGGCGCTCTCCGGCGATGCATTCTGATTCCCGGGCCTTCCAGCCATAGCTAATGTCCTTGTCCCTGACGGGCCCTATTCTGGTTGAGATTCTTCAACATCTGGTTGGTCATCAAGCCACCCTGTAGCCTCTACTGACCCATCAAAATCAAACCAGTTGACTGTCATGTCTCATGGATCTTGTTCGTTGAAAAACTGAAGGTTAGCAATGTTCTCTTTCAGATCCGCTAATTCATTTAGCCTCTGATCAAGTCCATCCTCCCATACTACACAAATCTCTGCCCCCACTGGCAATTCCACATTCGGCCTAACCTGGCCCGCTGACGTAATGTAGCCACTCAGATTGTATACCTCCTCAGTAAAGCTCCCAAATTCCTCAGACCCTGAATCAACAGTCTTATTTTCCTCCAAAATCATCCCTGTCCTATCATCGATAATCACCACCATTGGTTCAGGTTGGGTTCGAGAGATGTCCAACATGCACAAGTCAGTGCTGTCAGGATTGAACACCTTCAGCTTGGGTAGGTGGGACGGGGTGATGTATATGCTAGGGTCGTATGACACAACCCCAGTTTGGATTAGATTGATGTGTTTGGGAAGTGGAGCTTGGTTATGTGGCGGGAGAGGGTTGGTTGTGACATTCGGTGTGTCCGAATGTACAATCGCCCTGTTGTCAACGAGATCTTGAATCTCGTGATGCAATCTAAAGCAATGGTCGGTGTCATGACCATGCTGTTGGTGAAAGGCGCAGTATTTAGCTGGGTTATGGGAGGGGGGAAGTGTTTCTGGCAATGGCCGCAGCTCCAGGGGCTTCAAGTGCCCTTTCTTGATTAAAACCCCTAGAGCTTTGGACAGGGGCATGTATAGTGGACTGGAGGTTCTTTGGCCTCGAGGTAGGTACTTGGTAGTTTGTGAGTTACTTCAGGATGCACCGATGAATGGTGTAGCCGTAAGGGTTCTTGGGGCGGTGGCGGTGACCATGTTCACATCTGAAGCTCTGGCAGTTGCAGCACTGCTTGTGCCTGCATTCGTACTGCTGTTGAAAGTCCTTATGGGCTGCTCTCTGTCATTGTCAATCAGACCCTGCTTCAAGGCGTCCTCGATCTGCACCCCAAGCTCATGTAGATTTGTAAAAGTGGAGAGATGGAGGACGATCATCTTCTGCATGAGCTTGGGCTGGAGGTTGCGCACAACCATCCGTATTTGATCTTTGTCAGTCGGCCTAATGGTCATCATTGAGGCTTTGGCACTCCAGCGGGTTATGAAGTTGAAAAAGCTCTCCTTCGGCTCCTGTCTAGTCATCTCGAGATCACGAGCTGTGATCTCGATCTGTGTATTGTAAGAGTATTGAGCCACGAAGGCCTCAGCCATCTCTTCCCAGCTCCTCTTAACGGTGTCTTCTAGTTTTGCATACCGAATAGCCGCGATACCTGATAGGGTCCGGCCAAATAGTGAAAGCTTCTGCAATCTGGAGAGGCCCATCAGCCTTAAGATATCTGAAAACAGCCGTAGGTGCACCATGGGATCCCTAGACCCATCGAAACGGTCTATGTGCGGCATTTTAAATCGGTCCGCCAGAGTCACGGCTGAGTCGGTGTACCCATCCTCATTGTCCGGAATGGACTTCACACCCTGAGATTTCTTGAACAGCTTTTCAAGCTTGCTCACTTTTAGTGTCGTGGGGTCCACCTCGAACTCAAAGGGAGAATCCGGCAAGTTGGTCTGTGCTTTGGGTAGTTGGGGTAGGATCGAAGGCGGAGCCGGCCCTGTTGGAACGTCCGTATCATGCTGGACGTGTATTGTCTCCCCAGGTATGAAAACTCTTGGTGGGGGAGAAACCTGGTGTGAAGCAGATGCTCCGACTTGCTGCTGTAGCCTGGTAATTAACTCTACCTGTTGGGCCATGACTTCGGCCTGTTGTTTGGCAAATTCTGCTTGACGAGTAGCGTCCTGCTGCATGGTTTTCATACTTTCTTGGAGCTGATGCATCATCTCTTCCATTCCTGCCATACTGCCCTGATCTAACTGAACCACTGGTATATTTGTCTCTGCAGTAGACTTAGAAATCTCAACCTGACTACTCAAGGACCACTGATCTGGCAATCGCGGTATCGATACACTGCGCCTTATTGACCTCCGTCTAGCAACTGGGGGTAAAGAATTGAACACTGGTTGTCCGTTTATTAGATCCTTCGATCAATGGAGTCTACGACCTCTAGTCTAGAGTGTTGGGGAATATCTGCTTGGTCAGAAGCAATTGTGCTAAACTACCTAGCAAAAAGATAAATAAAGCATAATAAGGAAATAATGAACAGAAAAACGGACAGCATAACAACTTAAATAAAGACAACACATAGTTGGCAAACATAGGTTGAATGAACCATTCTCAACCACTAATCACTGTTCCCAAATCACTGCCCCAAATCTGAATCTGATACCCGCGGATATAACTGATTCTTAAAACACTGATGCCCGTAGGCCTAATACCCAGATTTGTAGACTGATACATGCATTCCTGTAGAGACGCACTCTAAAAGCACATAGCAAGCAAGTGAGAGCCAAAACACCCCTGTGGAGGGATAGGGTTTCCCTGTCCTATTTTGTTAGGAGCTAGGGTTTCACTATGCACACAGCGGTTTCAAACAACCTATAATAAGGTAAGCAACCTGTCCTAGTTTGGAATAGTCACTATGGATTTCGATATGCACTAGGTCGAATGGTCAAAAGGGTGCCTCGATAAAAACCGGGGTTTGTGTTCCCATCGTGGCAGAGCCCGTAACCGATTAGCCTTATGGCACGCTTCTCAAAGTGAGCCTCTGGCAAACCGTTCAGGAATAACAGACGACAAACACTGTGTCCTAGGTGCACCAATGCATATGCAATGCAAAGAAACACATAAGTGTAGTCAAAACAAGATATCATAAGTTCGAGTCAAGTTCTCTAAATCCCCAGCAGAGGCGCCAGAAACTATAGACGCGCCTGAACGTCCTGGGAAAATCCCGTTTTGTTCATTGGGCTCACTACAGTTTGGACTCAATGTCATGGTTCTTAATCTGATCTTGCAAAGTGCAATGCGAGATTGATAAATCACCAAAGAGTCCAAATCCGACAAATCATTTTGAAAAATTAATTTTTAAAAAGAAGTGCCAAACATGGACTGCTTCGCCAGATACACAGTCGCCACCTAAATATTTTATTTTTAGAAAATTTAGGAAACCCTAACTCGTGCCTAAGGCCACGTGTCCGTCATCACCAAAGTTGCCTCGGCTCGGGAACTTGGGTACGAGAGGGGACGGTCATGCAATGAGCACCCCCACTCGCCCGATCAAAGATCGGCCTTTACTAACATGATATCTTGTTTTTGAAAACACATGTGCTCTTATTCTGGTTATTAACCTAGAATTACTATGTGATGCGCACAGCACACAAGTATAGACTGGATCGCCTAAGTTGGAACAAAACATCTCATGTTTGTTTTTGAAAGCGGTTTGCTATTCGCAAGTAGGCTAAAATGAGGATTTTGCCATCCTCAAGTGGGCTTAGAAAACATGGAGATTTGCCACTCTCAAATGGGCTTAAAACTCGCAATCAATGAATTGTTCCAATTCAAGTAATCCAACCTTCACCCACAGGCATTCAGGCAGTTATATCACATAAGTAGTTAGCATCATGGCAAGCATGCTATCATGGCAGTCACTCACACACATGCAAGGATGCTAAAGCATAAACACTTACCAAGTACTCCGAGCCAAAACAAAAGCTATGTTAGAAATCAATTCATGATCCTAGCTATGTCAAGAATGCCTAATGCAACACATACAAAATGCAACTAAGATAGGCTCGGCTATTCTAAAATGTCATGTGAAATGCAATTTGATACATGTATTCAAACAATAATTGAAATACAATGCAGTTAGTATGATGCGCCGAGCCCAGTGCATGCAAGACAGATGAATGGATGCAAACATGCGAGCATAAGGATGCTAATTGAAATATGCCCTAAAACTAACCATCGTAAGTTGGTAAATAAAAGGGAGAAAGAAATGGGGGTTGGAAGACATGCATCACACACACGCACACTTATTTACAATAGTTGTGCCCTCTCGACGGAGAGTCCGAATGAATAATACAGAACCAACTAGCTAATCTAAGTTAATCTAATTAAACTAGTTATTACACAACAAAATGAATAACGAGCTACAACTAATTATTACACAACTCTAACTAATTAACAAATTAACTAAGTCAGCAATTGAATAAGCATGTAAACTATATGAAATAGGCTCCCTCCAATCTGCCTTGGATGACGAAGGATGCGTGCCCGGTCACCTCGTGCAAAAATCCATCGCGATGTCCCAATTTGCCTCTATTTGCAACTGGTCTCAGAACACTGCAAAAAGCTCCAGAAGGCTGAAACTCCATCATGGGAATCTGTAGGAGGGATGCCGACCAGTTGTTGGCATTGGAGGCCACCTGCCGACCATTTTCTGTACTAAAAACTAGAAAAAGTGGTCGGCCGGCCATTTTATCTGGTCGGCCGACCAGTTTTTGCTGCCAGACTTCAGTTTGCTGCAACAGAGAGCAAGAAAGGGGCATGGCAAAGTATTTGCAACACATGTATGCACAACCACCGTCCCTCTCATTACATAAGCTTAAGGGGGGTGGTTCTCGACCTTCGGGCCACCAATCACACATCTCAATGCATGATGGCCGAGGAGCCAAATTGCACAACTCAATATGAAATGAATGCACACACGAACACATAAAGCTTAAAACTCCATCATATATAGTCAAGACTGTCGGCGACCGAGAATTGAGGCACGTTTCATCACTTCGAGTATGAAATGTCCCTCGTTTCCCGTGTTTGGACTAACTCCTATTCCAAACACAATGCAACAAATAACATGGCATGGCATACACAATATGGCTTAAGCATGCAAACATTCAATGCAACGAAACAAGCATATGAACACGATACAAGGGACAAGCATGAAAGCATGCAACTAGCATACTAGTATACACAATGCTATGAACTACATGGCATACACAATGCTCTTGACAGCTAGTGTACACAATGAACATGGTAACTAGCATATGCTAGGCAATGGACATGGCATGCACAAATGCAATAATCAATCATGCAACAACATGGCATTCTCAATGCTATGAACCACATGGCATAATCAATGCGAAATGGATTTAAACCAAAATGGATAGGCCTCAGCCATATCCAAATCAGTGGCCATACATGCAAAGATAGAAACTCAAAATGCTATAGAAACATGCATGCATATGGGCCCAAGCTTATGGCTCAAAACACAACTCTCCAAAAGCATTGAAAGGATGAAACATGGGGTACAATGGCATATGTTCTAGCACTGAAATGGCATGCAAAATGACTTAGAATCATGCCAAAACCCATGTAATGCATGTTGAAAGGCTCAAGCGTCAAAGCTAGTGAAGTGGATTACACTAGAGGCATGCAAGATAATGCTCAAATGGCCAAACTAACCCCAAATAGACCCTACGCAGGCCAAAACAGTAGCAAAAAATGAGTTGGGATGATGGCTTGAAAGGCACGGAAATGAGGCTCATGCAATGGCTCACAAATAGGGCATAAAAAGCACAAACCTCAAGAGCACTTAAAGAGCGGAAAACATGGAAGTGTAACAGCCCTACATGCTCTGAAATATCATTCTCAATTATGCCAAAACATGCAAATACCTCAAGTTAAGCATGCAAGAGACCTCAAAACTCAAAGCTAGTCAAGGCTATTACACTACAAGCATGCATGACAAGCCTCAATTGACCAACAAGCCTCAAAACAGAGCTAAGACAGCCCAAAATAAGAACAAAATCATGCTAGAACATAGCCAAAATATGCTAGGATAATGAGCCAAAACATCATGCATACAAAGCTAGTAAACAAGATTTACACTACAAGCATATGGAGCATGGAAGAGGCTACCAAACCAGCCAAAAATAGAGTCATGGCATGTCAAATGATGGCAAAAAATCTACTGAAATGTAGCCAATACATGCTAGAAAGACATGCTACTTTGATGGGCCATAAATGGGATTACACTACACATACAAGAAGAAAACACAAGGTGACCAAACCAGCCATAGACAGAGCTAAGGCAGGCACTAAAAGTCATGAAAAAGTTCCTGAACTAAGCCTTGAAAGTAGGAAGATGCATGCTCTTTTGATAGGCCAAAAATGCAAGCAAACAAAATAAGAAGAGAGGGGATCACCCCCCCATCTGATTTGAGGCCTCAAAACGACATGCCTACCACTGAAAATCCACTGGATTTTAGTGGCTAAAAGGCAAAGCAAAGACCAACCCAAAGGCCTTAAGGCATGGCACAAAACAAGACTAGACGAGGCATGCAAGAGGGTAGAAGACCCTCAACACCAAAAGGGCCTTAAACAAACATGCTAAGGAATGAAAAATAGAGCTTTTTGTAGTTCAATGTTAAGCCAAGAGAAACATTCAAATATGGCTAAGAGAGTGATCAAAACAAAGCTTAAAAGGGAGAAAAGAGGTTACCCTTGAAGCACTGCAATACCAGCAATTTCTCAGCCAAGAACCAGCTTTTTAACCTCCAAAATGTCCTCCAAGAACCTCAGTTTAATGATGGGGGAGTATGGTTAAGAGTTGTGGTGCAAAAGTGAAGAACAACACACTCTTTTGGCACCAAATATAGGGATATAGAGGGAGATATATATTTATGCTTTTGGGAAATTTCAGAACCTCTGGAATGGGGAGGGAGGCTTTCTCTTATAGAAAAACAAAAGTTAAAGCTTCTTAGAGAAGCTAAAACTGGGATGCAATCCCTCCATACATGTGTATGGAGGATACAGTCTGTGCCCTCCAACTGGCACAGTTGGCATCCACACAGTCTGCCAAAACAGGGAGAGTGCTGCCGACCACTTTAAGTGGTCGGCTTGCCACTTGCAGTGGTCGGCCGACCACTTCAGATGGTCTACCAGGAAAAAAGTGGTCGGCAGGGGGAATTTGTGGTCTCCAAACTGAAAGCAGGCCAATGGTGGGGTGGGAGACCAGAAAAGGTGGCCAAAAGACCAAGAAAACCAGTTTGCCGACTAGAAAATCGGCTGGTGGGAAGGAAAGTGGTCTCCAATGTAAAAACTAGTCTCCCACCCTCGTACCACCTTCCAAACAAAGAATACAAGATTTGTACCAAAAACAAACCAAAACAAATGCAAGACGAGAGTTCGGGAGGCAAAGCGCGCAGCCGAGAGCCTCAAAAACTAGCTGTCGAGCACCAAAAGTGGTACACGACCACAAAAGTGGTCTCTCGGACCACAGTGTCCCTCTAGGGAGAGGAAGCAAGGTGTGGTTCGAAAACCAAGCCAAACGGAGAACGTTAAGCGGTCCCGAGACAAGGCGCACGGCCGAAGGCTCAAAAAATCGAAAACTAGTCTCCAAACAGAAAAAGTGGCCTACGACCACGAAAAGTAGTCTACGACCACAGAGAGATGGTCTACAAGACCTCTCCCTCCTTCCAGGAAGGGAAACAAGGCTTTGATCAGCAAACCGAGCCGAAGCACAAAGAGTTCGGAGACCCAGAGGCAAGGCTCTCAGCCAAAACTCCGAAGCTCGAAACGAGCACAACACGCACTATCACCGAGCGCTCAATCGATGACGTCTGAGTCTTAAGGTCAGTCATAAATGGGGTGTCTAAAGTGAGCAGGTGGATCAGAGGCCTATGGGGTGCGTGTATGCTGTTACCGCGCTGGATCTTGTATCGGCTCTGTCTGTTGTGAGAGGTACCTTTTTGTTTTGCAACTCGGTTGCTGATGTGTTGATTGATACGAGTGCATCCCATTTTTTTATATCAGCTACATTTGCATCTATTTTAGGATTGGAGTTGGCACAGTTAGCATCTCCTATTGGTGTTGTATCACCCATTAGGGGCGAGTTGATTTTGAAACAGGGATGTCGGGGTTGTGATATAGAGGTCGTTGATCGTCGACTTCTTTTTTCTTTTGTATTGATGGATATGTCGGGTTTTGATGTGATTTTGGGTATGGACTGGTTATCGTCATACCGGGCTGTTATTGATTGCTACCGTCAGAGGGTTACTCTATGTACCTTGAGCGGGGATTATTTTCATTTCTTGGGAGATCGGGTTTGTAGAGTCTTGCCACCAGTGTATGATCCGCGAGGGCGGAGTGAGCTTAGTTGTCTTCTTGCTAGCTGTATAAGTAGTGAGTGTGATGAGACCCGGACTGAGTTACCGAGAGTGGTTTGTGAGTACTCGGACGTCTTTCCCAAGGATCTTGTTAGTTTACCACCTCATTGAGAGATTGAATTCTCTATTGACTTAATGCCTAGTACGACACCGATATTCATGGCACCGTATCGTTTTGTCCCAGCCGAGTTGAGTGAGTTGAAGATTCAACTCCAGGAGTTGCTAGATAAGGGTTTTATTCGCCCGAGTACATCACCTTTGGGGGCACTGGCCCTCTTTGCTAAGAAGAAAGATGGAGCCTTGAGACTTTGTATTGATTACCGGAAGTTGAACCGGGTTACGGTTAAGAACAAGTACCCTATGCCTCGTATAGATGATCTGTTTGATCAGTTGAAAGGATCCCGTTGTTTCTCTAAGATAGATTTGAGATTGGGTTACCATCAGTTGAGGGTCAAGGAGGAGGATATCCCAAAGACGGCATTCTGTATGCGGTATGGCAATTACGAGTTTCTGGTGATGCCTTTCGGGCTCACCAATGCACTAGTAGTGTTTATGGACTTGATGAACCGGATCTTCCGGGAGTTCTTAGATCGCTTTGTGGTCGTCTTCGTGGATGACTGTCACGACCCGAACCCGCCCCCGTGGGTTAAGGACGTAACCGGCCAGTAATCATGAGATTACCTACGGCCTCAAACTGTTCTAAACGTATTTTAACAGAGTTAATGGGGGCCAAACGGAAGCAAAATTAAAAACTTTGTCCATAGAGCCGTGCTTATATGCACATCAAACAAACCATACTCAGATACGTTAATAACTCACATCAAAAGTACAGCTTCACAAAATTCATTACAGACAGGATCGTCCAAAACGAGTCAACCTATAACAGACTATGTACAGACATGCACTGGGTCCTTGCCAACAAGACGAAACATAGGTACATAGTAAAAGGGCAAGGATGGTCTCATGCGCGAGGCACAAGGCTGACTCTCCCAAAACTCCTGTTGTTCCTAGCAGACTTCACTGGGGCTGGGTTTGGACTTCCCTTGGCTCACCTACAAATACATGAATGAGCGTGAGCGATAGCCCAGTGAATAATATCAAATATAACAGTTACATAACAATATGTAGATCAACATGCTCCAAACGGCCTTGGGCCCAATTCATACTTCTGTTTAACAGCAAAATATATATAACTATACGAAATGCAAGTCAAGTAACTGTAGTTCCAAACATTCTGGCCTTTGGCCCATCCGGGTTTCCATTCATGGCAAAACGGCCTTCGGCCCATTCATTCATGTCAAACGGCCTTTGGCCCATTCATTCATGTCAAACGGCCTTTGGCCCATTCATTCATGTCAAACGGCCTTTGGCCCATTCATTTATGTCAAACGGCCTTTGGCCCATTCATTCATGTCAAACGGCCTTTGGCCCATTCATTCATGTCAAACGGCCTTTGGCCCATTCGTTCATGTCAAACGGCCTTTGGCCCATTCATTCATGTCAAACGGCCTTTGGCCCATTCGTTCATGTCAAACGGCCTTTGGCCCATTCGTTCATGTCAAACGGCCTTTGGCCCATTCATTCATGTCAAACGGCCTTTGGCCCATTCGTTCATGTCAAACGGCCTTTGGCCCATTCATTCATGTCAAACTTTTGTCCACAATCCCAATTAACAACTCATAATATTTATAGGGGAATAGCAATTGGACATTGACAAGTTTTCAAATATTGATATTACTCACAGTGATCGGCTTGTGGATGCGCCCTGGAGCTTGACCCTACACATTTCATGAATACAAAAGGGTCACTAACAGTTCAATCCGTTCTTTAATTCACATATTCCTCTTTAGGCTTTGTTCTTATCTCATTAACTCATTTACAATGCTTAACACATGCCTAAGAGTGCTTACAAGTGAAAGAGAACGGAAAACGAATCACAGAATGCATGAACAAAATTCCAGGAAACAGGGTCCCCGCTCGAGCGTAAGATTCTCCGCTCGAGCGGACCCTTAAGGCCTGCAAGGTACTGGTTGCACAAAAGATGCGCTCGAGCTGAAGGTCCGTCTACAAAAATCCACGCTCGAGCGTGAAATGGCCCGCTCGAGCGGGCATCCAACTCTGCAAAAATGCTGGGAGCACGATTTTCCCGCTCGAGCGGCCATTACCCCGCTCGAGCGGACCTCAAAAATCTGGGTTTCCCAGATCGTGTTCTTGAGCTCTAAATCAGTTTTCCATCTACATTTCTTGCATGCAATGGTTCAAATTACATATTTACACATGCTAACATGCTACTAATGCAGATTACAACATTAGGAAGCTCAATTACATGAATTATCTACATGCATGTCCCAAATTGTCTCAAACCCATCATCAACATGCTCAAATTCAACATTCAAGACTTATACTCCCATGATTTGTACATGCATGTGGGAGATGCTCATCATTCTCAACTTAGATGGTACAAATGGTGACTACAATATGAGCTTTACCCAAAACTCCACATGAATCATGTGTTTCAAGCTCAAACATGCAAATTCAAAGTAATTTCTTACATGCATGAGTTCTAAGACTTCAATCTCAACAAAAATCAACTCATTACATGTTCTTGATCACAAACAACCCTTGAACTTACAAATTACAAGTAAGAGTTCATGAAATCACTTACCTAAGAGCTTCAACACTCAAGCTCTAGCCAAATCTTGAGCTAGATCTTCAAATTCCCAAGTCTTGAGCCCAAATTACACAAATCTCTCCCTTTTTCTCTCCATGGCCGGCCTCTCTCTCACTCTCAATTGTCTAGCTCAGATTTTGAGTTTTAAGAGAGCTAAAGGAGAGTGCAATACAAATATACAACAAGCCCCACTAACAAATATTTTAATATAAAATAATGGGGTACTTAATTTCTCAATTTAATCAGTTTAAATTGACCAGAATCAAATTTCAATTAAATTTCACCGTAGGCCCTAAAAATTATGCCAACCACAATGGCGTAATCAATTTCGGGTTCCGTGGCCGATAAGGCCCTCAATTAAATTTCCAAAACAGACTACTCAAACAGATATTCCTACGATGAACAGATAAAATTTCAAACCACATATTTTCACATAGTGGAACACAAAATCATATCAAAATACATAATCACATCATGTTAAGGACCAATTAACATACTACGGAACAGGGGTGTCACAGTCTTCCCCCCTTTAGGAAGTTTGGTCCTCCAAACTTAACTTACCTTCGTCGGGAAACAAATGTGGATAGCGTAGACGCATTTCCTCCTCTTTTTCCCATGTAGCATCTGTCCCATAGTGTTCCTTCCATTCCACTTTCACCATTGGAATGGATTTGTTTCTCAATTCTTTCACTTGTCGGTCAACAATTCTTTCCGGCCATTCAGCATATTCCATATTTCCATCAATAGCAATCCGGTGATAATCAATCACATGCAACGGGTCTCGGAGGTAACCCCTCAACATTGACACATGAAACACATTGTGGATTTGCTCAAATCCCGGTGGCAAAGCAACTCTATAAGCAACTGGACCAAGTTTCTCCAAAATTTGAAACGGCCCAATATAACGGGGCGTCAACTTGCCCTTTTTCCCAAACCTAACTTGGCCTTTCATTGGAGAAACACGGATGAACACATGGTCGCCGACCTCATACTCAAGAGGTCTTCTCCGGACATCTGCATAACTCTTCTGTCGGTCTTGAGCTGTTTTGAGCCTTTGCCGAATAGTTTTGATCTTTTCAGAGGTGTCTTGTACAATTTCAGGCCCGAGCAAAGCTCTGTCCCCGACCTCTGTCCAACAAATAGGTGATCTACACCTCCTACCATACAAAGCCTCGTATGGTGCCATACCGATGCTGGAGTGGAAGCTATTATTATAGGCAAATTCTGCAAGTGGCAGGTAATCTTCCCAACTCCCCTGAAAATCCAAAGCACACATGCGAAGCATATCTTCCAAAGTCTGTATTGTTCGTTCTGACTGCCCATCTGTCTGTGGGTGGAATGCAGTGCTGAACCTTAGTTCTGTTCCCATAGCTTCCTGCAAACTCTTCCACAATCTAGATACAAACTTCGGATCTCTATCCGACACAATGGATACTGGAACTCCATGTAAGCGGACAATTTCATCAACATAAATAGTAGCCAACCTGTAAGCAGTAAATGTAGTTTTGACAGGCAGAAAATGTGCAGATTTAGTCAGTCTATTAACTACAACCCAAACAGAATCCATACCGCGGGAAGTCCGAGGTAGGCCAACAATGAAATCCATGGTCACATGTTCCCACTTCCACTCAGGAATGGGGAGAGGTTGAAGTAGACCGCCTGGTTTCTGATGTTCAGCCTTAACTTGCTGACACTGAAGGCACTTGGACACATGTTCTGCAATCTCTTTCTTCATTTTAGGCCACCAATAGGTTTGTTTCAAATCCCGATACATTTTATTGTTACCCGGATGCATAGCAAATACGGATCTGTGGGCTTCATCTAGGACCCTCTTCTTTAGCTCCGGAATAACTGGAACACATATTCGGTTTCGAAATTTCAACATTCCATTCTCGATACTGAACTCTGCTTTTGGGCTGACTTCAAATTCATCAATTACCTTTCTGAGGAACTCATCCTCTTTCTGTTTTTGCTTGATTTCATCAACAATTGCCGGCTCGGCTGTAATAGCGGCTATCAATCCGCCCTGTTCGCACACTACCACTTCAATTTCAGACTTTTCAAAGTCTTGCAAAATCTCCCTTTGTTCAGTAAGCAGGCAAGCCATACTCCCTGTTGATTTCCTGCTCAAGGCATCAGCCACTGTATTAGCTTTTCCGGGGTGATACTGAATTTCTAGGTCGTAATCTTTTATCAATTCCAGCCATCTTCTCTGACGCATATTCAACTCTTTCTGCGTGAAGAAGTATTTTAGGCTTTTATGATCTGTGTAGACTTCACACTTTGCCCTATACAAATAATGCCGCCAGATTTTCAAAGCAAAAACAACTGCGGCCAATTCTAGGTCATGTGTTGGATAATTCTTCTCATGCGGCCTCAACTGTCGGGAGGCGTAAGCAATAACCTTTCCGTTCTGCATTAACACACAACCCAAACCCTTATAAGATGCGTCACTGAAAATCACAAAATTTTCCGTACCTGAAGGTAGTGTCAAAATTGGTGCAGTGGTCAATCTTGTCTTCAATTCATGAAAGGCTGATTCTCTTTCACTATTCCACTCAAATGGTTGTCCTTTACGTGTCAATTGGGTAAGAGGCACAGCTAATTTCGAAAAGTCCTTTACAAACCTTCTGTAGTACCCAGCTAAGCCCATGAAACTGCGAACTTCTGTCACATTAGTTGGTGTAGGCCAATTCACAATTGCTTCTATTTTCTGCGGGTCCACTGAAATTCCTTCCTTGTTGACCACGTGCCCTAAGAAAATAACCTCATCCAACCAAAACTCACATTTCTTTAACTTAGCAAATAGTTTTCTTTCCCGAAGTATTTGTAAAACAGTCCTCAAATGATGTTCGTGTTCAAGTCTATCTTTAGAGTATATTAAAATATCATCGATGAAGACAACAACAAACTCATCAAGGTAGGTTTTAAAAATTCTATTCATTAAGTCCATAAATGCTGCCGGAGCATTAGTCACTCCAAATGGCATAACAAGAAACTCAAAATGACCATACCTCGTTCTGAATGCGGTTTTCTCAACATCTTCTGCCTTAACCTTCAGCTGATGATACCCGGATCTCAAATCAATCTTAGAAAACACCTGTGATCCCTGCAACTGGTCAAATAAGTCATCAATACGGGGTAAGGGATATTTATTCTTTATCGTTACCTTGTTCAATTCCCGGTAATCAATACATAGGCGTAAGGTACCATCCTTTTTCTTTACAAATAACACTGGTGCGCCCCAAGGCGAAGTACTGGGCCGGATAAACCCTTTATCAAGAAGGTCTTGCAACTGTTCTTTTAATTCTTTCATTTCGGCTGTAGCCATCCTGTAGGGAGTTTTAGAAATAGGTTGGGTGCCTGGCACAGTTTCAATAGTAAACTCTATCTCCCTGTCTACCAATTCCCATGGTAATTCATTTGGAAACACATCTGGGAATTCTCTAACGATGGGAATATCATTCAATTCAACATTCACGGATTGTTCAGTCAATACATAACACAAATAACCCTGGCATCCCTTCCTGATCAATTTACATGCTTTCATTGCAGATATCAAATATGGTGGAGGTACTACCCCATTTCCCACAAACACAATTTCTTTCTGTTCTGGTGGTTTAAATACAACCCTTTTTGTCACACAATCTATAGTGGCACAGTATTTGGTCAACCAATCCATGCCCAAAATTACATCAAAGTGTCTAAAGTTTAAGGGCAACAAATCTACATACAGGGTAGCATCCTCAATATGCATGTCACAAAACCGATATATATAGTCACATAACACAGATTCCCCCGATGGAGCAGACACACATAACAAATATGGCAACAATTCTAGGGGTCTTTTCAGTCTAGATGCAAATGCATATGTCACAAATGAATGCGTTGATCCAGAATCAATTAACACAAAAGCATCCTGATTACATATCGAGATAGTACCTGAGACAACGGCATTGGCATTCCGTGTATCACCCGGAACGAGTGCAAAGACTCTCCCTTGTCTCACTGTATCCCCAGTAGTAGCAGATCTCAAAGTGTTTCCCGGCTTCGGGATCGATGCAGTGGAGCTAGCAGCTATCTTCCCACTATTCTGATTACAATCTCGGGCTATATGCCCTTGTTTCCCACACTTAAAACAGGCTCCCGATGCACGGTAACAAACTCCACGGTGCCTTTTGCTACAAGTGTTGCACATGGGAGTCGTGTCTCGGGAAGAACTTGAGGTAGTTGAGGAGCCCGTGTTTTGCTTTTTCAGAAATTTCTTCTTCAAAAAGAAGCCTTGTCTTTTGTTGCCTCTCCATTCGGTTGTTGGCTTAGCTTGTCTAGCTATATTAGCCTCTGATATGATGGCCCGGTCAAGCACCCCAATGTAGGTCTCCAATTTCAGGACATTCACCCGCTCTAGGATGTCACTTCGGAGCCCACCTTCAAAATGCCTTGCCTTCTTATAATCAGTGTCAATTACGTGTGGTGCAAACCTGGCTAACTCAATAAATTTGGCCTCATACTCAGCTACAGTCATACTATCTTGTTTGAGTTCCATGAACTCTGCCACTTTCCTGTCCCGGACACACTGCGGGAAGTACTTGTCATAGAAGATTTCCAAAAATTTCGCCCAATCAATATCTCTGTGGTTTTCCCTCATCAACATCCACCATCTTCTCGCTTCATCTTCTAGCATAAAGGTGGCTAGAAGCACTTTCTGTGTATCCGAGCACGGAAACACCTCAAACAGTTTTTCAATCCCAAGTACCCAAGCTTCGGCTTTTAAGGGATCTAGTCCACCATGGAACTGTGGTGGTTTCATTTTCTTGAATTCCTTGGTGAGAGCGATTATCCGATCATCATTTTGATTATCTGGCACAGGTGGTGCCGGAGGTAGAGGTGGCGGATGTGGTTGCTGCCACTGTTGTTGCCACTCCTGTTGCTGTCTCAAAGCTTCTGCCATTTCCTGAATCAGTCTTTCCATTCTGTCCAGTCTGGCAGCAGAGGATTCCTCTAACTCATCACCTCTGGTTCTCACCATCTGATTAAACTTGCATTATATTCCATACCAAAGGTACACAAGTACACATACACTAAGGAGCGCATATTTCCAGATAATTCGTAATGCAAGTAGTTCACAACTTACACATATAATTATTCATAACAAAACATTTAAGTATATAATCAATGCTTCCAAACTCGTATTTATCACATGAATGCATCCTAGATCTCATCTAGACGCTTCTCGCTCTTTTTGGACAAGTGTGTGAGTTATTAACTCGTGCTCTAATACCACTCTGTCACGACCCGAACCCGCCCCCGTGGGTTAAGGACGTAACCGGCCAGTAATCATGAGATTACCTACGGCCTCAAACTGTTCTAAACGTATTTTAACAGAGTTAATGGGGGCCAAACGGAAGCAAAATTAAAAACTTTGTCCATAGAGCCGTGCTTATATGCACATCAAACAAACCATACTCAGATACGTTAATAACTCACATCAAAAGTACAGCTTCACAAAATTCATTACAGACAGGATCGTCCAAAACGAGTCAACCTATAACAGACTATGTACAGACATGCACTGGGTCCTTGCCAACAAGACGAAACATAGGTACATAGTAAAAGGGCAAGGATGGTCTCATGCGCGAGGCACAAGGCTGACTCTCCCAAAACTCCTGTTGTTCCTAGCAGACTTCACTGGGGCTGGGTTTGGACTTCCCTTGGCTCACCTACAAATACATGAATGAGCGTGAGCGATAGCCCAGTGAATAATATCAAATATAACAGTTACATAACAATATGTAGATCAACATGCTCCAAACGGCCTTGGGCCCAATTCATACTTCTGTTTAATAGCAAAATATATATAACTATACGAAATGCAAGTCAAGTAACTGTAGTTCCAAACATTCTGGCCTTTGGCCCATCCGGGTTTCCATTCATGGCAAAACGGCCTTCGGCCCATTCATTCATGTCAAACGGCCTTTGGCCCATTCATTCATGTCAAACGGCCTTTGGCCCATTCATTCATGTCAAACGGCCTTTGGCCCATTCATTCATGTCAAACGGCCTTTGGCCCATTCATTCATGTCAAACGGCCTTTGGCCCATTCGTTCATGTCAAACGGCCTTTGGCCCATTCATTCATGTCAAACGGCCTTTGGCCCATTCGTTCATGTCAAACGGCCTTTGGCCCATTCATTCATGTCAAACGGCCTTTGGCCCATTCGTTCATGTCAAACGGCCTTTGGCCCATTCGTTCATGTCAAACGGCCTTTGGCCCATTCATTCATGTCAAACGGCCTTTGGCCCATTCGTTCATGTCAAACGGCCTTTGGCCCATTCATTCATGTCAAACTTTTGTCCACAATCCCAATTAACAACTCATAATATTTATAGGGGAATAGCAATTGGACATTGACAAGTTTTCAAATATTGATATTACTCACAGTGATCGGCTTGTGGATGCGCCCTGGAGCTTGACCCTACACATTTCATGAATACAAAAGGGTCACTAACAGTTCAATCCGTTCTTTAATTCACATATTCCTCTTTAGGCTTTGTTCTTATCTCATTAACTCATTTACAATGCTTAACACATGCCTAAGAGTGCTTACAAGTGAAAGAGAACGGAAAACGAATCACAGAATGCATGAACAAAATTCCAGGAAACAGGGTCCCCGCTCGAGCGTAAGATTCTCCGCTCGAGCGGACCCTTAAGGCCTGCAAGGTACTGGTTGCACAAAAGATGCGCTCGAGCTGAAGGTCCGTCTACAAAAATCCACGCTCGAGCGTGAAATGGCCCGCTCGAGCGGGCATCCAACTCTGCAAAAATGCTGGGAGCACGATTTTCCCGCTCGAGCGGCCATTACCCCGCTCGAGCGGACCTCAAAAATCTGGGTTTCCCAGATCGTGTTCTTGAGCTCTAAATCAGTTTTCCATCTACATTTCTTGCATGCAATGGTTCAAATTACATATTTACACATGCTAACATGCTACTAATGCAGATTACAACATTAGGAAGCTCAATTACATGAATTATCTACATGCATGTCCCAAATTGTCTCAAACCCATCATCAACATGCTCAAATTCAACATTCAAGACTTATACTCCCATGATTTGTACATGCATGTGGGAGATGCTCATCATTCTCAACTTAGATGGTACAAATGGTGACTACAATATGAGCTTTACCCAAAACTCCACATGAATCATGTGTTTCAAGCTCAAACATGCAAATTCAAAGTAATTTCTTACATGCATGAGTTCTAAGACTTCAATCTCAACAAAAATCAACTCATTACATGTTCTTGATCACAAACAACCCTTGAACTTACAAATTACAAGTAAGAGTTCATGAAATCACTTACCTAAGAGCTTCAACACTCAAGCTCTAGCCAAATCTTGAGCTAGATCTTCAAATTCCCAAGTCTTGAGCCCAAATTACACAAATCTCTCCCTTTTTCTCTCCATGGCCGGCCTCTCTCTCACTCTCAATTGTCTAGCTCAGATTTTGAGTTTTAAGAGAGCTAAAGGAGAGTGCAATACAAATATACAACAAGCCCCACTAACAAATATTTTAATATAAAATAATGGGGTACTTAATTTCTCAATTTAATCAGTTTAAATTGACCAGAATCAAATTTCAATTAAATTTCACCGTAGGCCCTAAAAATTATGCCAACCACAATGGCGTAATCAATTTCGGGTTCCGTGGCCGATAAGGCCCTCAATTAAATTTCCAAAACAGACTACTCAAACAGATATTCCTACGATGAACAGATAAAATTTCAAACCACATATTTTCACATAGTGGAACACAAAATCATATCAAAATACATAATCACATCATGTTAAGGACCAATTAACATACTACGGAACAGGGGTGTCACAATGACATTCTGATTTATTCACCTTCTGAGGAGGAGCACGGGGAACACTTGCGAGTGGTGCTTGATTTGCTTAGAGCCCATAAGTTGTATGCTAAGTTTGGAAAACGTGATTTTTGGCTAAGGGAGGTTAAGTTCTTAGGCCATGTGATTTCCGGGAAAGGGGTAATTGTTGATTCATCCAAGATAGAGGCAGTGCAAGACTGGGCACATCCCAAGAGTGCATTTGAGATCCGTAATTTTCTGGGGTTAGCTGGGTATTACCGTCGGTTTGTAAAAGATTTCTCTAGGCTAGCTTTGCCTTTGACTAGATTGACACGAAAAGGGGTCAAATTTGTATGGAGTGAGACTTGTGAAATGTCATTCCAAGAGCTTAAAGTTAGACTTACCACCGCTCCAGTCTTGATTATTCCGGAGATGGGTTTGGGTTATGTGGTATATTGTGATGCTTCACGAGAGGGTTTGGGTTGTGTGTTAATGCAAGAGGGGAAAGTAGTAGCCTATGGCTCACGTCAGTCGAAGACACATGAGAGGAACTACCCTACTCATGACCTAGGCTTAGCAGCTGTGATTTTTTCCTTGAAGATTTGAAGGCACTATCTTTATGGTAAGAAATTCGAGGTGTTCTCGGATCATAAGAGCCTGAAGTATCTGCTTACACAGGAAGGCTTGAATTTGAGGCAGAGGAGGTGGATGAAATTTATAGAGGATTACGACTTTGAATTGCACTATCATCTAGGAAAGGCCAATGTTATGGCCGATGCCCTTAGTAGGAAGTCCATTAGTGATGTAGCTTGTATTGCTATCCGGGAATGGGAGATCTTGGGTGCTCTTGGCGAGTTCGACTTACTTCTGGGTGAGTCGGTTGAGTCTGCGGCTTTGTTTTCTGTTGTGGCATAACCTACACTTGTGAATCGAGTGTTAGAGGCACAGAGGGGTGACTTTGAGGTAAAATCCCTCTGGGAGAAGATTTCTAGTGGAAAGGTAGAGAAGGGTTTGATTGTGTATCCCGACCTGAGTGTGAGGTACCGAGATCGTTTGTTTGTGCCGGAGTCGTGTCGAGAGGAAGTATTCCGAGAGTTTCACCATTCATGCCTTGCGGTACATCCGGTAGGCACGAAGATGTATCGTGATCTGAGTCGCCAGTTTTGGTGGAGGGGTATGAAGAAGGATGTGGCAGTGTTTGTGTCGAAGTGCCTTACTTGTCAGCAAATGAAGGCCGAGCATCAGAGGCCAATGGGTTTGTTGCAACCCTTGCCTATTGCCGAGTGGAAATGGGAGTACGTCATGATGGATTTTGTCGTGGGTCTTCTGAAGACTCAACGGGGTAGTGATGCCATTTGGGTGGTAGTTGATCGGTTGACTAAGTCGGCGCACTTTATTCCTATGCGCATGAGAGATTCGGTAGATCATCTTGTCGACTTGTATATTCGGGACATAGTGAGGTTACACGGAGTCCCGGTGTCGATCGTCTCAGATAGAGATCCACGCTTTACTGCTAGGTTGTGGCAGAGTTTGCAGAGTGCCTTGGGCACTAGATTGACTTTTAGCACGGTTTACCATCCTCAGATTGACGGGCAGTCTGAGTGTACTATTCAGATCCTAGAGGATATGCTTCGAGGTTGTGTCCTTGACTTTAGGGGGTTGTGGGAGAGGCACTTGCCCTTAGTGGAGTTTGCCTACAACAATAGTTTCCAATCAAGCATTGGCATGGCATCATTTGAGGCCTTGTATGGCCGACCGTGTAGATCTTTTGTATGTTGGGCCGAGGTGGGTGATGCACCATTGTTGGGCCCGGAGTTGGTGCGAGAGACGACAGAGAAAGTTGAACTTATCCGTAAGAGGTTAGTTACAGCCTAGAGTCGCCAAAAGAGTTATGCCGACTGTCGAAGGAGGCCTTTGGCATTTGAGGTGGGTGATCACGTCTTTCTGAAAATATCACCTAGGCGGGGCTTGATGAGGTTTGGGAAGAGTGGGAATTTGTCCCCTCGGTTTATTGGCCCTTTTGAGATCCTTGAGCGGATTGGGGAGATTGCCTACCGTTTAGCATTGCCTCCACAACTGTCCGAAGTCTATGACGTGTTTCATGTTAGTATGCTTCGGAAGTACGAGCCGGATCCATCGCATTTATTCGATTGGACCGACTAAGAGGTAGATGAGGATGCCTCGTATGAGGAGAGACTGGTGCGGGTCCTGGATAGATGAGACCAAGTCTTGAGAGGTAAGACAATCCCTTTGGTCAAAGTATTGTGGAAACATCACGAGGTTGAGGAAACGACTTGGGAACGTGAATTGGAGGTCTGAGAGAAATATCCAGACCTATTTGTTAACATTTGAAAATGTCTTGAAAATTTTGTGTTGTTAATAAATTCTAAGAACATTGAATATGTTTTGAATTGTAAAACATTGTATATGTTTTGGTTTATGAAAGTATTGTAATTGTTGAATATGCCTCAAAAATGGAAGTTTAATTTAACATTGTATATGTTGAATGTATTTTAGAAATGTAGATATGTTGTTAACATTGAATATGTTATAGAAATATAGAATATGTATTGAAATTAGTTGAATTTCAAAAGAATGCACGTTGATAATGCAGGTTGAGTTATATTGTATATTGTTCTCTTGAGAAGAGACAGAATGACCGGTAATGGGTCAAGATGGTGGGTATTGCATTGTGATCATGTTGAGAATTGAAATAATCATGATTTTGAAACTTGTGTAAAATTTCGGGGACGAAATTCCTTAAGGGGGGGAGGTTATAGCGATCTCGGTATTCCCCTTCATGTATGGCATTCCGAACTCGGGTTCCATGGTTGGTTGGTTGTTGTTTATATCTTATTTCCATCCTTAAATTCCTTGTATTTGAGTTTTAGGATGTGTGGGTGAGTTTGGAATAGGTTGGTTGTGAGTTTGAACAAATAGTTGTTGCCCAGAATTTGGCTTCTTTGCTCGAGCGAGGCTTTTTGCACTCAAGCGAGGCCTGGGTGTTTGCTTCTTCGCTTGAGCGAGAGTTCTTGCACTCGAGCGAGCCTGGTCTAGTGTGTCTCTTTTCTCGAGTGAGCACTCTTGCGCTCAAGCGTGAGTTTGCGCCTCTTTTGACCTGAATGTTGTGTTTCTTCGCTCGAGTGAGCTTTTTTTCGCTCGAGCGAGCGAACGAGCTCTATGTTTTGTGTTTCTTTGCTCGAGTGAGGACTCATACGCTCGAACGTGCTTCTGGATTGCAGACCTGAAGCTTCGCTTTGTTCGCTCGAGCGACTCTTCTTGCGTTTGAGCGAGGTTCTTTTGTGTCTGGTCGCTCGAGCGACCACTCCTTCACCCGAGCGAGCCTCGAATATATCAGTTAGTAGCAGCGAGATATTTCATCACTTTTTCATCCCCATTTCTCTCCAAACCCTAAGTCCAGCACTCTTTCTCTCTACATACACTCTCTCTCTCTCTCTCTACAAATACATTGTATTTTTGGGTCTCTCTACCCTAGTCCCTTTGTAAGAAAGGTAGAGTATTGCGTAGGCTTCGTTTTGATCTGAAAAAGTTGGAATTTAGAGCACTTTGAGTTTCTTCCTTCTTCCCCTTTGAGCTCTTAAATTTGAGGTAGGGATAATCTACTCATTCTTATGAGTTTTAACATAAATTTTAGTCATTTTGTATAAATGGTGAAATATGAAAATTTGGGAAAGTTAGGGTTTGAAACTTGAGATATTGAAATAGGGGTTTTCCATGTCTGAGCTTAAGATGTATGTGAGACTTGAAATTGGGGTTGTTTGCGGGAAATGAGTGAGATTTGGCCTTGGGGGCAATATTTGAGAATATGGGAATCAATACCCTAATTGAAATTAAATAATTAATTTATATAATTAGTTTAGTAATTTGTGGAAATATGAAATTGGGTTGAGAATTATGAAATTGGGAAAATATGAGATTGAATGGTGTAGTTGGATTGATTAATCACTCACCTATGAAAATGTTGATAATTTATCTATTTGATAAATTTATT
The DNA here is from genome assembly GCF_055761805.1 of Camellia sinensis. Taxonomy (NCBI): domain Eukaryota; kingdom Viridiplantae; phylum Streptophyta; class Magnoliopsida; order Ericales; family Theaceae; genus Camellia; species Camellia sinensis. The sequence continues at coordinate 152,573,920 of NC_138963.1, forward strand.
ATCTGTTTAGAAATAACTGCTTTGGGCTATCGGTGGAGGATAGTCTTGATTGTTGTAGACATTGCATGATGATTAGGGAAATTGAAACTAATCAATTAAATTAAGTCATTGAATATGACGGTTGGGTGAATACATTGTATATGTGAATGGATTAGTCATTGTATATGACAACTTGTTAAATACATTGTATATGTATATTGTTTGGAAGGAGATAGGGGACGTATTCCATTGTGTGGGAGGGGATAGGGGATGGACTCCATTGATAACTAAGTTGGCCGAAGTGTCCTGGGTGAAAGTCCCGAAACCTTATTTATTTATGGGTGCTGATTCCCTCGGACGCAGTTCCGGAAAATGGCAAAGTTATGGAAGTGGTGATTGATGTTTGCTATTGAAGTGCTGATATATGAGTTGTAGTCTCATTTTTGAATATTTGGATAATATTGAACTATGTCAATGAATTGGCTTGAATAATAAAAGGATATGGGTGGATGTATGGAAACCAATGTTGATTGACTATGGGAAAGGGTTGAGATAATTTTGAATTGTTAAACATTTATCGGATGCTAATGTTTTAGTTAATTCTCATACTACGTTTAGCATATCTCTACTGGGCTTTGGCTCACCCTATATGGGACATCATTTTCAGGTACAGGTGATATGCCGCCTTCAAGGTCTTAGCTTGGATGATTTTGGGAATTGAAGACTCTTTTGGTTATTTTGTTTTTATTTGATGATATATGTAATTTCAAGCCAAGGGCTTAATATGTTAAGAGTTAGAACTCTCTTTTGTTGTAACCAAGTGTTGACTTGAAAAGTTGTGAACCTGTAGGGCATTTACTTTTGTTGTCAACATGTAATACTTTTGTAAAGAACACTCTGATGAATGGAAATATAATATATCTTCTATGATTTTGGGGTCTTATAAATGAATTGTTTATGTATTATTTTGAGGGCGTTACATTGCATTATGATAGTGAAGCAACTCTATCACGGGCCTATAGCCATGTCTATAATGGAAAGTCCAGGCATATAGGACTGAGACATATCTGTGTCAGGCAGTTAATCATAGAAGGTGTGATTACCATTAGTTATGTAAAGTCAAGTGAAAATTTGGTTGACCCCTTAACAAAGGGACTTACAAGGGATTTGGTATGGAAAACATCAAAGGGGATGGGTCTTAAATTCACTTAACATAATTACTCCTGGTGGAAATTCGACTCAACGTTTGAAGAAACATAAAGTCTTGAGTTCAATGAGCCCAAGTACACCATATGTCATGATTGCAAGCACTTAGTTTTATTTCATTTTCATCTCAAGGTTGAAGTGCTTGGTACCTGTAATGTGAAAAGAAGAGGATGAGTTAGCAAACTCGTAATAAGCTTACAACTGAGTTGTTAGGGCACCATAAATTACAAGGGTACTCTCAATAAGCTTACCTATGCGAGTGTAAGAGGTGGTGTCACTTCCTATGAGTCCAAGGGCTTGACTCTAAAGCATTCATAAAACAGGATATAGGCACAAGGCCAATCCATGTGTCGGTTTGTTTGAATACTTGAGGTAACCTGTATTGTGCATAAGACATGTCCGATTAGTCGTATAAGATCTCTAGTTCAAAGACAAGTCTACTATGCCATCTTGACTAACTTTGAGATGTTTTCACTAAGTGAATGATTCAAATTGTAAGATATCTTCACCTATGCATAAGGCTGCCAAGTGAACCAAGAGTCATCATTTGGTATTTTGAAAATGGTAGGCGGAATGTTGGGGAATTTTCAAAATGGGTTTTTAAAATGTATAGTTTAATTTTTTGGGTGTTTTCAAAACCTTCCTTGTTTTCCTTTGGAAAGCTTGAAATAAGCTTGGGGACTTTGTCCACATCGGAAAGAGAGGAAAACATGGAGCACTTAATAAAGAGCTGCATGAAATATTCCTTTGAATATGGAATTGTGAGGTGAAAGCTAGTGTGCATGCACCCACACCACAAGGATGGTGCTTCCCGCCATCCGTACACGTACACGCATACGTACGCGCGTGTGGCGTGGGCAGTGGGTTGTGTGGCATTTGATAGCGCACTTTGCACTTAGCATGAGCGCAAGGCGCCATGAGGGTGCTTTCCTATTTGCATCGGACAGGTTGGAGTCCGTTGGCGTTGAGGCAACCAACCGATCAAACGATTGTGTGTCTGATCTAGAGCGGATTGAACATAGTCGTTGATTGGTGATGCGTGTGATTGTACGAATGAGATGACACCCGATCGTGGTCTGGTATGATTAGTCAAGGCATCTATTCAGTGTGAGAATGATCTGCACCATAGATCATCGATCTAACGGTCAGATTTGATCGGATGCGATCAAGAGACATGACTATTCGATCAGGTGCATCAAGGCTTATAATTAGGCTGCGAAATCAGCCATTTCATTCTATTCAAAAATTCAGAAGAATTCCTGCAATTCTCTCTCTCTCTCTCTCTCTCTCTCTCTCTCTTCCTCTTGATTTTGAGTTTTCAATTAAGAGTTTCTTAAGCAAATTTCTGCTTTTCTTATTGGTAATCAAGTTCTGCAGATTTGATTGTTAGTGTCTTGATTTTCTTGATTATATCAAGAGTATTCCGATCTACTATCGTCAATGCAAACGCCCCTAGACTTGATCTTTAAATCAGGCTTCATTGTATCTTGGAGGCAAATTTGCTATAACCCCCTGCACACCTTTTGATGGGTGCAAATATTATCTTTAAAAAAGTGACTTAGTAACGCGACTTGTAGCATCATATTTCTGTTCTACATAGACAAGATCAGCGCCAAGTTTTGAAGTGCCGAAGACCACCAATTGAAGAATTCAAGACCATTTGTTCCAACACAAAGTGCTTATTTTGGTGAATTCACAACAATACCTTTGTTTAGTGTTTTTTTTTTTTTTTTTTTTGAAATGTTCAATAACATGAGATGAGAGACCCTATAGATAGTTAGTTAATCTTGGTCTAAATTCTACAGCAACAATGCAATGTGAAATGTTGTTGAAATCTATTGAACTCCAAATAAAAGTACCTAAATTGAGCTGAAAATTTCAAAAAAGATAAGAATGTGCAAGAATTTAAACATTCCAACAATCATTCTTGTTAGAGATGCAGCCCAATACATTTAGAAGTATTGTCTACTATGATTTAACCCAACAGTCAACTTCAACCCAAAAGGCACCTCCATAATGCAAGTTTATCATGGACATTGTTCGCAACTGATGCGGGATGCCAACATTTCTCAAGCTTTAAATGATGAAACTACAAATAGAAAAATTATGCAAAAGAAAGCATATCATTATAATGATTTTTCTATCATTTTCTACTGGGATCTACGATAGGAGAAATTTTAAGGATTATCTTCCAAAAGTTCTTATATGTTCCAAAGTAGAAGACTTCCAAATTATGTTTAAATCCTAACAAATCGAGAGTTACACACTTACACTATTATAATTTGATGAGACTAAGTTGAAGTCTGGTTAAAGATTATGGCAATACATAGAGCTAGGTGGAGAAAACGATCCATGTATAATAGACTACATTCACAGTAACTATCAAAGTTTTGCCCTAAAAAAATGCTATACAAAAACAAAACAAAGCAAAATTTTCTTACAAATTGAGTTGGTATGTAATAATAAAACATTTGAAAAAATAAGATGAGAAGTGATGGTGTGTCCTGTATTTTTATCAAACCAATGGAAATCCAAACTCTCTCCGAAGAGCTTTTAATCCACCAATAAGCTTTGTAAAAATTAAAAGATAGGGTCAATTACAAAAGAAAGGCACAAGACAAAAGAAAAGTTCTATTAATGATAAAAAGATAATATAAACATCCTATATGACCATGACACATATACCTAAGAAACAAAATACATATTCATTCAAAACTATCACTGGATTAAACAATACACCTTAACCTTCCTAGTTCCTCCACAAATATAAACTAACATAAAAAACAAAACAAACTTTCTTTATTAACCAATAGAAATATAAGATATGCTGTAAAAATTATAACCCTCACTGACCCACAAAATCATTGTACACAGCACTATAAAAGTAGTATCGATAAACCTAAGAATACAGACACAGAACACAAAAATCATATAAGGATGTGAATATCATGATCAATCATCCTTGAGGGTAGGTCTTGTTCTTGTTTTTGTTAAGAACAACATCAAGCATCATCCCCTTCACTGACTTATCCTTTTTGGGAAACACACTACCCTCCTTGGGTTGGAACCTTGACTTGCTCATTTCTCCACTCTCTCCTCCATTGCCCTTGCTTTTGCCTTTGTTCGCTCCATTATTTTCCATCTCTGTATCTCTGTCTCTCTTGCTCTCTCTTTCTCTCTCGCAAATGAGTCTTTGTGTTGCTCACTTGCTTGCTTGAGAAGATCAAATGTGGCTGAAATTTATAGAGGAGGATATTGTGTATTCTCATTTCTTCGCAAATGCATGTGTATTTCTATGTGTTTGTGTGATTGTTTCTTTGTTTGTGGGGTGTGGGGTGTGAATTCACTAAGCAATGCAATGAAAATCAACCATCTTTACTTGGGTTTTACACATTGTAAGGTCCATCCACGGAATTGCTTCAGTTTTTCTCCTCATTTGCCTATCATATTAAGGAAATTAAATTTACCAAATATGATGTTTAAACCATATTTTTAATCAATTTTTGGGGTCTAGAAACTGAAAATGGGCAAGAAAAACCATATTTTAATCAATTTTTAACATCTAGAAAATTGAAAATTAACTGCACAAATGAGGTGGTGGTGAGACTCATTTGGTTCATTGAGGAAGTTGTAACTGAAATTTGTGGCTGGCAACCTCAACACCAACTTTATTAGAAGAAAACAGAGTTTAGTTAAATGTGTGGAAAATTGCAAGTACTTCACCGGAAAACAACTTACATAATCACAAGAAGTTTCCTTAAATAAAATAAAAACAATTTAAAAAAAATATGAAAATAAATAAAATGGAAATTATTAATAATGAGAGCATCCGGAAGAACCATCAACTTGGGAAATTCCAAAGAAACTTTAAATGATAGTATTTGGAAACGTTTCCGAAGCTTTCTGTAAGCTCTCATGGAAAACTTTAGGGTTAATTACACTTTTTACCCCGTAATTTTATCTAATTTCACTTTTGTCCATATAATTTCTATTTGAAAAGTTTAGTTCCAACTCTTAAGTTTAGTTTTAATTTAGTTATTTTGTCTAAATTTTGTCTACATGTACGTCATAGAAAATTGACAAATATTCTTAAATTGTTAATTTTAACCTCCAATTTAGACGGAAGAATCAAATTGAAACCTTAGAAAATTGACAAGTGTCCCTAAATTATTAATTTTATGGAAAATTACGTAGATAGTCCTTGTATTTTGGTCTTTGTATTATTTTGGTCCCTATAATTTCAATTGGCTAGCTTTTGACCTTAAATTTATGAATTTGTCACAATTTATTTCAATTGCTTAGAATTGCTAATATTTTTTTAATGAAAAATATGTACATAAATGACATATGTCATATTTTTTAAGGCAAAATTATAAGCTTATTTCATTCAATGAATTAATTTCAACCAATTTAGTGATAATTTTTCATCAAAAACACTAGCAGCGTTATTAATTGAACCTGATTGACACAAAATCTAGAATTAAGGGTCAAAATTAAGCTAAATGAAAATGTAGATATCAAAATGATGCAAGAGGGAAAATGGAAAGACTATCATTGTAATTTGCCCTAATTTTAGCCTCCAATTTAGATGAAAAGGCCAATTGAAACTAAACTTAAAATATAAGAATCAAATTGTTCAAATTAAAATTAAAAGGACTAAGATAAAATTTAAGTCAAACTAAAAGATGTAAAGTGTAATTAATCCAAAACTTTATGAAAATTCTTCAAAAACATTCTGGAAATTGATTAAAAAAAGAAACCGTATACTAGATTATTTTCCAATTTTTTTTTTCCATACCTTTGAAGCTTTATTTTGTTAATTTTCATTACCTAATCTTAGTAGTTTTATGGGTAAATAACACTCGTCACACTCATGTACCATTAAATTTTCACATAATATCAATTAAAGCTGAATAAATATTATCCCTTAGAAATTTTACTGAAACTGATGAGTAAGGTAGTTTATTCACTCTGTTCAAAATGATTGAAAATTTAAAATCTAATTTGAAATAATTCATTTTATTTTCATTCCAGTTATTTTACCTTTAAAACATTAGGTTGTGTTGAAATTTACAAAAATTTCAAAATTGTCCCAAAATTTTATTAGACAACAATCACATCAATTTTGGACACTCCATTTTATTAAAAATGAGTAAGAGACTTAGTCTAGTGTGTATAAGTTGGCTCAAGATACCTTACATAAAAAAAAATAATAAAAAAAAAGAAAAGAAAAAAGGGGAAATTACCCATAGGTCCCATGTGGAACATGTGGACACCATTTAATCCCATAACTTTTTGAGTACACCCAAAAGTCCTTTCCCCTCTCTCTCTGCTTTTGCTTCCCTCTTTACGCCTCCTCCTCTAACCCTAATCTCAGTCCTAAAGTCAAACAAGAAGGCAATGAAGAACAAGAACAAGAAGACGATGAAGAACAAGAACAAGAAGACGCTCATCCTCATCTGTGCTTAGATTGAACAGATTTGTGTATATATCTTTGTCAATTTCTCTCTCTTTCTCTCTCTATTTACAGATTTTTTTTGGGATAGTTGTTGATCTATGGTTGTTGTTGTTGATGATGAAATAGATCTATAATATCATTGAAACAGATCTGTAATGACTCAGATTTGTACAGATATCACACAGATTTGTAATGAGAAAATTTTCGAATTCTGAACAAGTAATTTTCGAGTTTTAGTTACAGGCGGTGAAAACTGTAAAATTTTGCAGTTTCAAATTTTTTTTTTGGTGCTGGAATGAATCATGGTTTAAAACTGTAAAATTTTGCAGTTTTATAACATTTTTTAGAACTGTAAAATTTTACAGTTTCATAACATGTTTTAAACATTCCGACAAGTCTCCGGCGATGTTGAACATTTCGACGAGTCTCCGGCGACCGTTTGACGGAAGTCCGACGGTAGTAAGATGTGAACAGTGTCTGGAAATTAAAAAAAAAAAAGGATTTTTTGGTAACAATTAAAAATGTATTGGACTAATTGGTGCAAGTATTTTGTTTTGGGATTAGCTGGGTTTTGAACTTCGTACATGAGACTTATCAGTAAGTTCCCCAAGAAAAAAAGAGTAAGGTCCACACATTGACGTCTTTGTTTCTAATAAAATTTCAAGAAAACTTTCCAAGCATAGTAAAATTACTCTATAAATAAACAGAAAATCTACAAATGATCGAAAATTTCAAAATTATGGTATATATTTAAAGGAAAATATTTAAGACCTACAAAAAATTTCTCACAATTTGATCTACAATGTTGTGGTCTGATATATGTTAATTTTTAATTTATTATATATTCAATTGTGTAGGACCTACTTCTCTTGCCATATGATTGTATGCAATTTTAGGGACCTAAATTGTGGGTCTTTAACATTACTCCTATTTAAAAATTTTATGCTGAGTCACATCATGAATGAATTTTGACTTTGATGGCAAATTTTGGATAGTTTATTTATGGGAAAATTAAACTGGTAATCCTACATTTTGTTACTTGTGTTATTTTAATTCATACAGTTTCAATTGACTTAATTTTCACATTTTTAAATTTTGTTTCAATTTAGTCAAATTAATAACATCGGTAGAGTTTTTGACAAAAAAATTTAATTAAATTAGTTGAGGTTAAGTCATTAAATTGATCAAGTTAACAATTTTGTTTTTGAAAGTATGATACATGCCGCTAATGTGCACATTTATCATACAAAAAATGTGAGCAATTAGAAGTAATTGGACCAATTTCAAATAAAATAAAAATTTCTTAGTCAAAATTAATTTAATTGAAATTACCGAGATTGAAATGAGGTAAAAACTAAAAATAAAGACTAACCACATTATTTACGTTCTTTTATTTTTTATTTTTATTTCCTCTGAGTTCCTGAACTGCTCATAAAGAAGTTATAAATGAATTTCCAGAATGCTTCTAAAAAATTCTCAGAAAGTTTTCTTAGGAGTTTCCATAAAGGTTATAGAACATCTCCAAATACATTCTTGTGTACGAAGAAAAGAAAATTATCCCGTAATACAAGTCACTTGCATTTTCAATCGCACCTTCCTCAATGTTTCCAACCATTACCAAGCTAATTAATTACCACGTATAATCGCAAATTAAATAGAGTCGCACCACGCCATTTGCATAGTTTTCTTTAAGTATTTTCAATTTCCAGAGACCAAACTTGATTAAAATTATGTTTTAAGACGTTATTTGGTAAATAAAATTTGCATAAACACGCAAATTCTTATGGTAGGTCATACAGTGATGTGGTGAGGAGGTGGTATTTTGTGTAATACGTAGATCAATCAACAGTTGCAAAGTTGGTGATGAGATTATGAGAGATACAATACACAACTATATAATTAATAAGGAAAAAAAAAAATTTGAAATGATATTGCGTGGACATTACAATGTGTAACCAAACCCAAGTAAGGATGGGCTGATTTTTCATTGCATTTTCAGGTGAATTAACACAAAGAAACACACACAGACACAAGAGATACATATGCACTTGCAATGAAATGAGGAGATAGATATCTCTCTCTATAAATATAACACCACTTGTTCTACTCAACCAACACAACACTCATTTGAGAGAGAGAGAGAGAGAGAGAGAGAGAGAGAGATGGCAAAGAACGGAGCGGACAAAGCCATGGCCAATGGAGGAGAGGGGGGAGAAAATCCCAAGCCATGGTTCCAACCGAAGGAGGGTAGTGTTTTTCCCAAAAAGAAGAAGACAGTGAAGAGGATGATGGGTGAGCTTGTGGTGAATGCTTTTGCTTCCTCGACTAACAAGAATAACAGGACATATCCTCATGATGGCGGTTCTTCTTCAAATGATCGACCTTGATTCACCTTCTCATTTTATTTCTGTATTTCTAAATTTATTAAACTAGTTTTTATGTGTGTTTGGTGAGTGGTAGACTTTTCTCTATTATACATATATCATATGTTTGTTGCCTTTGGTTTTAGTTTCTATTTAGGAAGGGTGAGGAGTATTTGTTTGTTTGTTTGTTTGTTTAATTGAGGGATGGTTTGAGTGTATGTATTTTATTTATCACGTGTGTTGTGGTTGTGTAGGGGTCTTGGATCTTGTATTATCTATCTATCATTAATAAAATTTTAATTTGAACAATAAAAAATGGGGCGTGGTTTTGCTGTTTTTGTTAATAGTACTATCACTTCTGGTTGCAGCTAGACCCATGGCAGAATGTCCAGTGTTTCGAAAGCCAACTAAGGACATTTACAATGGGGTAGTTAAAATTATTTGTTAAAATGTATTATATGACAAAAAGTGATAAAAGTGAGGCTTAAAAATATTTGTTAAGATGTGTTAAGAGTTTATTAATTTTAGAGAGTGAATGGTGATGCAATGAATGTGTTAAGAGGTGTGTTAAGGTGTGTGTTAAATATATATATATGTATATAATAAACAAAATAAATATATAATTTAGTTTAATCAAAAATTTAAAGTCCAAAATTAAATTTTAAGTCCAAAAAAAAAAGTCCCAACATGTTTAAAATAAAAAAAAAATTTCCGTTGACCGGGTCAACCGGCCAAATGTCCGGTCAACCCGTAACACAAAAAGATGCCTCTCATTCCTCGCTAAAACACTAGCCCCAGTTAACAAATAACTTAACAACTGATGCTAACAAAACTCACTAACACACGTACTAACAATTCCATTGCAGCCCCAAACACACATCACTGTTAGTCAAAATTTGGCAACTGATGCTAACAAACACGTTAGTGTGTCTATTGGGGATGCTCTAAGCAATTAACGGGGAAGAAAGTGTTACAATTAAAAAAGAAAAATAATATATAACTTCATTTTTTTATATTTATTTTTTAAATTTAATAATATATTACAAAATTAATTAATAATTTAAAATTAAATTTAACTTTTAATTTGAATAACAATTCTGATCCAGAAAAGAACATTACAAATTATATAGGCAAACACTCTCTCCCCTCATCATTGTCTTCTATTTCCTATTTCATTTTTCCTTTCTCGTACGTCATCATTGTTTTTGTCTAATTCTGTCCCCTCGTTCCTCTACCCAAACAAGAGTCTCTTGTCTCATTGCTTTGCTGTTCCACTGTCTGGGAAGTTTTTATATAATTTTTTTTAATTATAGAATATTATTAAATAAAAAATTTTTAGTGAAGTGAGTTTTTATATAATTTTTTTTAATTATAGAATATTATTAAATAAAAAAATTTTAGTGTTTAAAAAGATAGTTAGATTTTTTTATAATTAGATATGATATTTGTAAGAGAAAAAATGAAATAATTTTAAAATTAGATGTAATATTTTATTTAAATTTATTTTTTTAATTTTATAAAAATTTTATCTTTTAATAAAAAAATAAAAAAAAATCTGGGAATCAAGTTCCCAAACACCACCATAACTCCTTCCTAATTTTGATTTTCTCACTATAGATTGGTTAGACAATATTCACCCAACACCTCAATCCATAAAACTTTCTCCCTCTAGACCTGTGAGAACCCATCACCTCAATCCATAAAACTGTCTCCCTCTAGACCTGTGAGAGACACCCATCACCTCAATTCACAAACAATAAAATTTTAAAAGGATACATCATAAATACATTCTTAAAATTTAATTAAAATATAAATTGTCTCTTGTAATTTTAAAATATTTCATTTTAAGATTTTAATTTTAAAATAAATTATTCATTTTATTAATAAATTATCAAATCAACTAATAATTTTTAATGATATTAAAAATATATTTCAATTAATAATTTAAATAATTTTAGTATTATATAAAAGAATAATCATAAATTTTATTTTCTAAGTTAATTCTGTTAAATAAAAAATATTTATAACTTTTTAAATCATAAAAAATAATTTATATTTTAATTAAATATCAAAAAATATATTTATAATTTATCTTTTTAAAAATTCATAAAAAACAAGAGAAATCTCCTCCCTAATTTTGATTTTCTCACCATAGGTCCATAGATTAGTTAGCCAAGATTCACCCATCACCGCAATCCATAAAACTCTCTCCCTCTAGACCTGTGAGAGACATCCATCACCTCAATCCATAAAAAATAAAATTTTAAAAACCCATAAAAAACAAGAGAAATTAAAAAAAGAAAGTAGTGCCTAGGAATGGTAAAAAATATCATTCACATAAATATCAAACATGTTCTCTATTAAATAATATTTTTTACATTAAGAACCCGTTCCCTCAATGAATGGAGGATTGGGGCATCACAGGAACAGAACCAAAAAGAAACAATTTAAAATTCTACCCTTTAGTTTGTGTGGGTTGTTTAGTTATAATTTTAAAAAATTAATTTTACATCTACTTTTTAAAACACTTATTTTTTAATATAATATGTCACATTACTCAATTCAAATTATAACCTAACAAATTTTTCACACTCAAATCACAATTTCAAAACTCACAAACTCAAAATATAATTTTATTTTCAAATTATAATTCTAAAACTCTACCAAACACAATATTTATTTATTTTTATACATGCTCATGTATATTTCATTTTCAGTGACTCAAATGATCTTTTATAATGGACATGAGGCCAAAGGAAGCAATATTCATGAGATCCAAGGAAGTGAAGTGATCCAAGGAAGTGAAGTGAAGGTTATGGCCATCCCTAATTGCTGGTTTCAAGCCATGGTTGAATGCTGGATCGTTCACATTGGCTCACAAATTCGCAGGAGATTTCATCACGTCTAGAGAGAGACATGAAGCAAGTTTGAAGCTGCAACAAAGTCTGTCAATAAGACAGAGAAGCAACATAAGGGCAAGGCCGGCTTTGGCACAAGTCGGTCGCTTTCGGCCCAAAAAATTTTGTTAATTATTATATTAACCTAGGACGAATTACACTAACGATCTTTATAGTTTGAGTTTTGCGTCACTTTGTTCTTTGACTTTTCAATTGGGACACATTTTACCATGAATTTTAAATCTTATTCCAAATAAGGACAATTGAATATACTATTGCTCAATTTTGAAGATAGTCATAAATTTGATAAAATATAAACTAATTTGACAAAAATAAATGTCAAGAAGGAGGGTTGTGTGTTAGGCAGCAAACAGCCAACACGTAAAAAAGCCCCTCGGATCACTTATGACAATGAATCCTACTTTGAATCGTTTAAATATTAGGTCGTTCCTCTCAAGTAACGCATTGCGCATGCCTCCGGGTGTTTCGAAAAGTGAGCAAGGGGCGCCGCATCGACGCCTAGGTGGGGTGAAAAATGAGTAAAGGTTCTCGCGTTTTTTTGGACAAGCCCGAGTAAAGAAGCTAGTCCGAGACTATAGGTTTAGGATAGTCACTTGGAATATAGGAACCTTGATTGGTAAGGCGATGAAGTTAGTAGATGTTATGATTAGGAGGAGAGTTAGTATAACTTGCGTACAAGAAACTAAGTGGACGGGTGAAAAAGTTAGGAAAATTGAGGATACCAATTTTAAACTGTATTATAGTGGTAAGGATAGATGTAGGAATGGGGTAAGAATCTTAATTGCCAAGGGTCTTGTGGAGAATGTAGTGGCAGTCATTACAAAAGGAGATAGAATTATGTTAGTTGAACTAGTTATTGAAGGGAATATAGCGAACGTTATTAGTGCATACACTCCTCAAGTAGGATTAGATGACCAGACTAAGAGAGATTTTTGGGAGCAAATGGATGAGATCTTGCAGGAGATATCCGTAGGAGAGAACCTGGTTATAGGTGGAGATTTTAATGACTATGTAGGCATAGATAAACTAGGCTATGAAATGGTGTATGGTGGATTCGGTTTTGGTGACAAAAATGAGGTTGGAGAGAGTATCTTAGATTTTGCGTTGGCTTCTGACTTGATGGTGGCCAATACTATGTATAAGAAAATGAAGGAGCATGTAATAACCTTTAAGAGTGGGTCAGTTAAGAGCCAAATAGATTACTTCTTAGTGAGAAAAGAGAATCGCCTAAAATGTAATGATTGTAAAGTGATTTCCGGAGAGAGCTTGATCTCTAAACATATGATTTTGGTACTAGATTTATGTTTTAGAGGGCAATACCAAGCTAAGAAGGAGGGTGGGCGTCGTAGGACGAGATGGTGGGACCTAAAAGGAGATAAATTAGAAATATTTAAGAATAGAATGGATAAGGAAGGTACTTGGGACTTGGAAGATGATGCTAACATTATGTGGAACTCGACGGCTAATTGCATGAGGAGAATCTCAAGGGAAGTACTTGGAGAGTCGAAAGGAACGGGACCCAGATCTAGGGAAACTTGGTGGTGGAGGGAAGAGGTCCAAGCGATAGTTAAGGCAAAAAAAGAGTGCTTTAAAAAGTGGTAAAAGGATAAAACTGAGAAAAACCTTAAGGGATATAAATTGGCTAATACGGAGGTCAAGAAAGTAGTGAGAGAGGCTAAGTTTAAAGCTTATGATGACCTATATACTAAACTAGATAGTAAAGAGGGAGAGAAGAGGGTATACAAACTTGCTAAGATACGGGAGAGGAAAATAAGAGATTTTAATCAAGTTAAGTGCATCAAGAGTGAGGATTCTAAGGTATTGGTGAGGGATGAAGAGATTAAGGAAAGATGGAAGAATTATTTTGAAAAACTATTAAATGAGGAACATGGCGGTACGACAATAGGGGAAGAAATGACCAGTAATATGATAAACCAAGACTATGGGTTCTATCGCAGGATTAGGAACTTTGAAGTGGAGATTGCACTTAAAAAGATGAAATCAAATAAGGCGTTAGGACCATATGATATCCCTCTCGAAGCTTGGAAGTGTTTGGATAAAAAAAGGGTTGCTTAGTTGACTAGGTTGTTTAGCAAAATTTTGTTGACTAGGAACATGCCAAATGAGTAAAGGAAGAGTATTTTAGTGCCAATCTATAAGAATAAAGGAGATGTCCAAAATTGCAACAACTATAGAGGAATCAAGTTGATGTGTCATATAATGAAAGTGTAGGAGAGGGTGATAGAATGCCGATTGCGAGATATAACAGAGATGTCAGAGAATCAATTTGGGTTTATGCTTGGCAGGTCAACAATGGAAGCGATCTATCTTTTAAGTAGAGTAATAGAAAAGTATAGAGAAAAGAAAAGAGACATTCATATGGTGTTTATCGACCTTGAGAAAGCATATGATAGTGTGCTCCGAGATATAATATGGTGGGTGTTAGCGAAGAAAGGGGTAACAAAAAGTTACATTGATGTGATTAGGGACATATATGAAGGGGTGGTGACCACTATTAGATCGTCTACTGGAGTGACAAATGAATTTCCTATCACTGTAGGGTTACATCAAAGATCTACCTGAAGTCCTTATCTTTTTGCTTTAGTTATGGATGTGTTGACAAGAAATATCCAAGATAACGTGCCATGGTGTATGCTTTTTGCAGACGATATAGTGCTACTGGATGAGACTAGAGAAGGAGTTAATACAAAGTTAGAGATTTGAAGAAAAGCTCTTGAATCTAAAGGATTCCGGATAAGCAGAACTAAGACAGAGTACATGGAGTGTAAATTTAGTAACAGTAACAATGAAAGTAGAGGAGAAGTGAAGATTGAGAACTAAGAACTGCCTAAGAGTGAACATTTTCGTTATTTAGGGTTGATTATTACAACAATGGGGGAGATTGATGCGGATATGGCCCATAGGGTTAAGACGGGATGGTGTAAGTGGAGAAGTACGTCTGGGGTACTGTGCGATAAACGAATACCCACTAGACTTAAAGGCAAGTTCTTTAGAACGGCTATCAGACCAGCGATATTGTATGGGACGGAGTGTTGGGCAACCAAGAAACAACAAATAGATAAGATGAGTATGGCTGAGATGAGAATGCTAAGTTGGATGTATGGCAAGACTAAACAAGACATAATTAAGAATGAGTGTATTAGAGAATGAGTAGGAGTAACTGTCACAACCCCAAACCGCCCCTAGTAGTTTGGTGCCGTGATGGCCAGTAATCCGAGATTACCGAAGGCCAACTTACAAAATTCACACACAATCAGAGTATAAATATATGGGGCTAACATGTGCGGAAGCAATAATTGACAATACAAGTGGTCCATAAAAGCAGTGCATAAGTCAAATGAAATGGCATACATCTTTACATGGCTTTAAAACTTGAATGCAAATAAAAATGAAGTACAAAAATACCTGTTACATCTTGATAAAAGACTTCTCAAGCCGACATGAACAAAATACATGAAATACAGGTCAAGAAACATAATCTTCAAAATTGCCGACGTCCTCACAGCCGACATAACATGCATACAAAACACACATCTCGGCGTAGCCGACTTCTTGCTTGTTACTTACATATATACATAGGGAGGGTGAGCTTGGAAACTCAGTGAATGGTACAAGTAATAAAGGGGTTAAATGAATGATTCCCGAGGTCTTTTCAAAACAATACATAGTATATCTTCGTCAAAACCATACATAACATAGCTTAGCTTGACTTGAAATAAAACATCAATCGAACCTTGGTCTTTCAAAACTTACTTACATACTTAACATACGTCAATCTTAAAACATGGGGTGATGACATTCCAGACAAAACAAACAAAGGTGCCACAAAAGCTTAGAGTCCCCTGGCACGTACAGACTTCACATGAGTGCTACAAATGCTTATAGTCCCTTAGCACGTACGGACTTCAGATGTGTGCTACGAATGCTTATAGTGCCCTAGCACGTATGGACTTCACATGTGTGCTACGAATTCTTATAGTCCCCTAGCACGTACGGACTTCACATGTGTGCTACGAATGCTTATAGTCCCCTAGCACGTACGGACTGGTGCCACAAAAGCTTATAGTCCCCTGGCACGTACGGACTTCCCGAGAACGTCACCCAAAACAAAACTTATACTTGATACGCGAAACTTATACTTGATACATAAAATAGGGATATCATTCATGCTTAACAAATACTTTTATCAAAACAAGGCAAAGCTTTATCAAAACCTTATAACATAACTTTATTAAAAATACCACTCACATAGTTCTTGGGACGTCGGGGTCAAGGCAAGTCCAAGTCCTACAAACACATGGCAAACTATACTGAACGTACATCTCAAAACAAGTCTTACATGCATGCAAATGATCTCAGAAAAACATGCTGGAAGTCAAAACACTGTTTTACATATCAGGAAGACATGCTGGGTACCAACCAGGTCTTTGCCGAGGTCCCACACCTCCTGGTCGAGGTGTGGCTACCTAGGCTTTTCGGCGTGCGGCTGCATGCCGAGGTGCGCACAAGACAACTAAAGGTGTAAGTGATCATACAAGGTAGGCCAAGGTGAGATACGATGCTTGGCCTAAGTGTGAGGTCTAGGTAAGAGTGATCTCGGCAACTATACTTCGGGAAGTTAGGCCTGGAGATCTGGGTTTCCACCCGTGAAGAACAGGAAGAACATGAACATGAAGATCATGAAGAACATGAATGCTAAAATCATAACTTCTTTACTACAAAAATCTGGGATTTCATGCTATGAGTTCAAAAACATGGACCTGGGTACCCATACTTGAAAATCATGTGAAAACAAACACAAAAACATGGATCTTGGCATGAACTTTTGGATCAAAACATGACTTTTCTTGAAGAACACATGAATACTATTTTCTCTTTCTAAAACCGAACTTCAAAGCAATGCATGGCTTACAAATCATATTCAATCATGCAATGTAATAACATGAACATAAAGAACACCAAGAGCAGATCAAGAATCTAACCTTAGAACGCGGATCTAACGGTTCGATCTCTAGGGATCAAGCTTGGAAATCTACTCTCCCTCAAGAACTCTTCTCTCTCTTCTAGAGCTTCTCTCTCCTCTTCAAAACAAAGATATAGAAATGATAGGTTTTCTCTCTCTATCGGCTGACTTAACACTCAGCTCGGACACGTGGCAACGGCTGGTTGGTTCTTCTCAAAAGGTGATAGATTGACAAGACAAGGCTATGACAAAGTGTATCTAACAAGCTACCCTGTATAGCACTCCAGCAAGTGATGACATCGGCTAAGGACAAAGCTTCGGCAACTAAGGTGACAATGACCTCGGCTAGGAAGGACAACACTTGACTAAGCTGTGCCACACCTCGGCCTAGATGTGCCACACCTCAGTCTAGGTCATACCACTCTAGGACAAGATCACTTAAGTGCAAAGGTAACATCTCGGCCTAGATAATACACATCTCGGCCTTGGTGATGAACACCTCGGCCTAGATAATGACATCTTGGCCAATATGTCAGGGCGAAAGTGGAGGTCAAACAAAGGGGTTCCATGATAATTCTAGACTAAAGATGACCTTGGCTTGGAATGATCTAGGCGTAACATAACCTAGGCTTGGCATGACCTAGGCTTGACATAACTTAGGCTTAACATAGCAGGGAAGGGGCAAAGCATGCAAGCAACACTTAGACATATCACATAAACACAAAGCAAGACAAGATTCAGGAATGCAAACTTAACAAGACAGAGCTATGTAAATGAACGTGAACATGACTACAACATGAATATGGGTTGTTACAGCAACTTAACATGGCAAAACATATAAATGCATGCAAGCATGACTAGGACATGAATGTGGGTTGTTACATCCTTCCCCCCTTAAAGAAGTTTGGTCCCCAAACTTCACTTACCTTGTTCCCAAAATGACTCCGGATGTCAAGTTCTCATCTCTGCTTATCCTCTCTAGCCTTTACCTTGGGACAATCCTTAATATGATGACCTCTCTCACCGCATCCGAAACATGCTCCAGTTGTTCGATGACAAACTCCAAAATGTCGCTTCCCGCAACTTGCACATGTCGGTCAAGTACCACTTTCCTGATTTGGGCTGTTGGAACTGTCCACCTTTGTCTCCTCCTCGGCATCAATCGGGTTTGCCTCTTCTTCGCGATTGTCATAGGTCTGCCTCTTCTTCTGGTTCTTTCCCGAACTTTGACTTCTGTTCAGGTTGGTTTCTACAAGGATGGCTTTATCTAATACTCCAGCATACGTCGGCATGTTGAGCAAATTAACCTGATATTGTATCGGCCCTCGGAGTCCACTCTCAAACTTCCTAGCTTTTCTGTACTCGCTGTCGACCATGTGAGGTGCATACCTTGCCAACTCAGTGAAAGCACGATCATACTCTGCCACTGTTTTGCTACCCTGTGTCAACATCTGAAATTCTGTGGTCTTGTGATCTCGGACACTGAGTGGGAAATGCTTGTCATAGAACAGCTCCAAAAATCTGGTCCAAGTCAAGTCTGGATTACCTTCTCGGATCATCATCCACCATCTACGAGCGTCGTCTTCCAATGTGAATGCTACTAAGGACATCTTCTGAGCGTCAGTGTTGGGAAAAACCTCGAACAACTTCTCCATCTCAAGAACCCATGCTTCTGCCTTCATCGGTTCTATACCTCCATGGAACTTCGGCGGCTTCATCTTTTTGAATTCTCTGATCAGAGTCAATGTGTCATCTCCATACAAAGCTGGCTGTGGGAGCACTTGTGGTACTGGCGGTAGTGGAACGGCATGTCGGCTATCTGTCTGCGCGGCCTGGGTGGAGGTGGTACCGGTGTTCTGCTGCCTTGCTTGCCTTAACTCATCGGCCAAACTTTCAACCAATCTTTCTAATCTGTCTATTCTGTCTTCGGACTGATCTCGGCCAACTGAGGGTCTACCTTTTCTCATGATGCTAGGAGTATGCAGGATGTGACTCTTAGAACAAAATGAACAAATGAACATGTATGCAAGTGAACATGATCATGCCGATGTAACAAATGCTCATGTCGAGATGATGCACACCTTATCAAGTAGCAAACAATATGATGCAATCCTAAGATCATTCTAAGGGACATCCTATGCTCTTTAGGACTCAAAGTGTGTGAATAACGTACTATAAAGAACTTGTGCTCTGATACCATTCTGTCACGACTCCAAACCGCCCTTAGTAGTTTGGTGCCGTGATGGCCAGTAATCCGAGATTACCGAAGGCCAACTTACAAAATTCACACACAATCAGAGTAAATATATGGGGCTAACATGTGTGGAAGCAATAATTGACAATACAATAAGAGCAGTGCATAAGTCAAATGAAATGGCATACATCTTTACATGGCTTTAAAACTTGAATACAAATAAAAATGAAGTACACAAATACATGTTACATCTTGATAAAAGACTTCTCAAGCCGACATGAACAAAATACATGAAATACAGGTCAAGAAACATAATCTTCAAAATTACCGACGTCCTCACAGCCGACATAACATACATACAAAACACACATTTCGGCGTAGCCGACTTCTTGCTTGTTACCTACATATATACATAGGGAGGGTGAGCTTGGAAACTCAGTGAATGGTACAAGTAATAAAGGGGTTAAATGAATGATTCCCGAGGTCTTTTCAAAACAATACATAGTATATCTTCGTCAAAACCATACATAACATAGCTTAGCTTGACTTGAAATAAAACATCAATCGAACCTTGGTCTTTCAAAACTTACTTACATACTTAACATACGTCAATCTTAAAACATGGGGTGATGACATTCCGGACAAAACAAACAAAAGTGCCACAAAAGCTTAGAGTCCCCTGGCACGTATGGACTTCACATGAGTGCTACAAATGCTTATAGTCCCCTAGCACGTACGGACTTCACATGTGTGCTACGAATGCTTATAGTCCCCTAGCACGTACGGACTTCACATGTGTGCTATGAATTCTTATAGTCCCCTAGCACGTACGGACTGGTGCCACAAAAGCTTATAGTCCCCTGGCATGTACGGACTTCCCAAGAACGTCACCCAAAACAAAACTTATACTTGATACGCGAAACTTATACTTGATACATAAAATAGGGATATCATTCATGCTTAACAAATACTTTTATCAAAACAAGGCAAAGCTTTATCAAAACCTTATAACATAACTTTATTAAAAATACCACTCACATAGTTCTTGGGACGTCGGGGTCAAGGCAAGTCCAAGTCCTACAAACACATGGCAAACTATACTGAACGTACATCTCAAAACAAGTCTTACATGCATGCAAATGATCACGGAAAAACATGCTGGAAGTCAAAACACTGTTTTACATATCAGGAAGACATGCTGGGTACCAACCAGGTCTTTGCCGAGGTCCCACACCTCCTGGCCGAGGTGTGGCTACCTAGGCTTTTCGGCGTGCGGCTGCATACCGAGGTGCGCACATGACAACTAAAGGTGTAAGTGATCATGCAAGGTAGGCCAAGGTGAGATACGATGCTTGGCCTAAGTGTGAGGTCTAGGTAAGAGTGATCTCGGCAACTACACTTCGGGAAGTTAGGCCTGGAGATCTGGGTTTCCACCCGTGAAGAACAGGAAGAACATGAACATGAAGATCATGAAGAACATGAATGCTAAAATCATAACTTCTTTACTACAAAAATTTGAGATTTCATGCTATGAGTTCGAAAACATGGACCCTGGTACCCATACTTGAAAATCATGTGAAAACAAACACAAAAACATGGATCTTGGCATGAACTTTCGGATCAAAACATGACTTTTCTTGAAGAACACATGAATACTATTTTCTCTTTCTAAAACCGAACTTCAAAGCAATGCGTGGCTTACAAATCATATTCAATCATGCAATGTAATAACATGAACATAAAGAACACCAAGAGCAGATCAAGAATCTAACCTTAGAACGCGGATCTAATGGTTCGATCTCTAGGGATCAAACTTGGAAATCTACTCTCCCTCAAGAACTTTTCTCCCTCTTCTAGAGCTTCTCTCTCCTCTTCAAAACAAAGATATAGAAATGATAGGTTTTCTCTCTCTATCGGCTGACTTAACACTCAGCTCGAACACGTGGCAACGACTGGTTAGTTCTCCTCAAAAGGTGATAGATTGACAAGACAAGGCTATGACAAAGTGTATCTAACAAGCTACCCTGTAAGGCACTCCGGCAAGTGATGACATCGGCTAAGGACAAAGCTTCGGCAACTAAGGTGACAATGACCTCGGCTAGGAAGGGCAACACTTGAGTAAGTTGTGCCACACCTTGGCCTAGATGTGCCACACCTCAGTTTAGGTCATACCACTCCAGGACAAGATCACTTAGGTGCAAAGGTAACATCTCAGCCTAGATAATACACATCTCGGCCTTGGTGATGAACACCTCGGCCTAGATAATGACATCTCGGCCAATATGTCAGAGCGAAGGTGGAGGTCAAACAAAGGGGTTCCAAGATAATTCTAGACTGAAGATGACCTCGGCTTGGAATGATCTAGGCGTAACATAACCTAAGCTTGGCATGACTTAGGCTTGACATAACTTAGGCTTACATAGCCGGGAAGGGGCAAAGCATGCAAGCAACACTTAGACATATCACATAAACACAAAGCAAGACAAGATTCAGGAATGCAAACTTAACAAGACAGAGCTATGTAAATGAACATGAACATGACTACAACATGAATATGGGTTGTTACAGCAACTTAACATGGCAAAACATATAAATGCATGCAAGCATGACTAGGACATGAATGTGGGTTGTTACAGTAACACCGATAGAAGATAAGTTGAGAGAGAATCGATTGAGATGGTTTGGTCATATTCAACGGAGACTAACAGAGGCAGTAGTGAAGAGATGCGATGCTATAACGGTAGATGAACATATTAGGAGACGGGGTAGGCCTAGATTAACGTTGGTTAGCGTTGTAAATAGAGATATGGATTACTTAATTTGACTAACAAAATGGCCTTTGATAGGGCCGCGCGGAGAAGAAAGATTCATGTAGCCGACCCCATTTGATGGGACTTAAGGCTTGATTTGGTTTGGTTTATTTCTACCCACTAAAGATAAAATCATGTAAAATTAATAAATTTTTTAGACATTTATTTATTTATTTTACCAAATTAATTTTTATTATGTGTTTGGATGATGATCATGTAATGAGTGGTTGTTTTTATTTTCATTAAATTAGTTTCTATTTTTTCAAAAATCAAATATGGCGACGACTTTGGTATCATCATTAAACCAATCCATTAAATTAAAAAAATCTAAAACTAAGAACATTTCATATATTAAATATTAATTACACATTAAAAGTCTAACAACCACCCATTACATGATCATCATCTGAACACATAATAAATATTAATTTGGTAAAATAAATAAATAAATGTCTAAAAGATTTATCAATTTTACATAATTTTATCTTTGGGGGGTAGAAATTATTTTTAAAAATTCAAAAATATTTTTTTGACATTTATTTTTTGTCAAATTAGTTTATATTTTATCAAGTTAACAACTTTGCTCTTAAAATTGAACAATAATATCTTCAATTGTCCTTATTTGGAACAAGTCAAAATTCAGGACCAAATGCGTTACAATTGAAAAATTAAAGACTAAAGTGACACGAATCCCAAACTATAGGGACTGTTAGTTTAATTTTCCCATTAACCTATAAAAAAAAATTATTAGAATTTAAAGGGTCTCAACAAGTAGTTATGATTTAAAATTAATAGATGATTGATATGATAAATTATTTAAAAATAATAAATAGTTATTTTTTATTAGAAAAAATCAAAAAACTTATTAATGTGGTGAATTGTTTGAAATTATTGAATGACTATTTTCCAAATATATGGATTATATACAGAATATAACTAATTATACTATTTGCAGTTACTCTTATCAAATTAAAGTTGATTAAATTGTATTTTTACTCAACTATGTCAAATGAAAGATTAAATGATTAGCCTATAAGTTGGATTATGTGAACTAGATTAGAAAAATACTATGAACCCACTCTTAGGAATTCATAATTTACCCTGAATGAGTTTGTGTGGTGGAGATTAAATTGATAAAATATGAGGTCAATAAGTAAAACAAATTCAAACCATTGATTTTTTATGCAAACTAGATTAGAAAAATACTATGAACCCACTCTTAAGAATCCTTAATTTACCCTGAATGGGTTTGTGTTGTGAAGATTAAATTGATGAACTATGGGATCTATAAGTAAAATAAATTTGAACAATTGATTTATTGTTGTGGATAAATTCTGTGTTGATAAGGGTATATTTGTAGTTTTTTTTTTTTTTTTTTTTTTTTTTTTTTTTTGTAAACTTTAATGTATTGAACCTCCACCAGTATAGTATTGTCCACTTTGAACGTGCTCTCTGGTTTTGTTCTTCCCTTAGAAAAAGGCCTTTCCAGCTAACTAGCTTCCTTAGAAGTTCCCACTGACATCACTAAAAGAAAGGGAGTTTTCATAGACGATGTCAAATGAAACAGCCAACCCTCCACTAGTACGATATTGCTCGCTTTGGATATACCCTCACAGTTTTATTCTACACTTTAGAAAAGAACTTGTACTAATTAGAAAGAATTAATCTACTTATAAGATCAAATGTGATACTCTTACGGAGCGATGTAGGATATACCCACAAATATATATATATATTGAAAGTAATATTTTTATTAGTACTGTCAAATATTTAAAAAAATAGACATAATTATTTTTTTTAAAAACATACATGTAACGGTTGGGCCCGAAAAAGTTGGTGCCGCACGAGGGGAGAGAGGAAGAGAAGGGGAGAGAAAAAGAAAAAAAAAATTGAAATAAAGGAGGAGAGAGAAAAACAGAATAAGAGATGGAAGAGAAACAAAATGTATATGTGCCTGTTTGGTGCAGCTTAAAAGCTGCTTATTTCAGCTTTCAGCTTAATTTAAGCTATTTTGATGTGTTTGGTTTAGCTTAACAATGCAGCTTATAACTTTTTGTAAGTTAGAAATCAGCTTATTCTTTGAGTAGGGCAGGAGATACTTAATTTATAAGTCAGAAATCAGCTTATGTTCATAGTTATAAGCAATAAGCTGTTAAGGTATAAGTTATAAGCACTTTCCCACAGCTCTACCAAACAGGGCTTATGACACCCACTTCTTCATTAATTGCTTAAGCCACGAGACACTGTTATTGGAATAATGCTATATACATTAAGTGTATATTAATTACCATATTAATGAATGATGTGATATAATTTTTAAAATTTTAAATTTTTATAATTTATATAATGAATAAAGAGATAATTTTAAAATGATAATATCACAATATATGTTAGTAGATGAGAGAGAAAAGCATAATAAGAGATAGAAGAGAAACGAAAAGTATATAACACCCACTTATTCGTTAATTGCTTAAGCCACGGGACACTATTATTGGAATAATTCTATATTTATTAAGTGATATATTAATTATTGTATTAATGAATGATGTGATATAATTTTAAAAAATTTGAATTTTTATAATTTATATAAGGAGTAGGGTCATAATTTTGAAATGATAATATCACAATATATGTTTATATACTAATTAATATATCAATTGGTACATATAACACTACCACTATTATTGGAGGGAAGTTTGGATACAAGCTTAATTATAGTATAATTTGCACAAAGTAAGATAGCGTTTAATTTAATTTCAAAATTATGATTCCAATTAAAAAAATTTAAATTTTTTCTCAAAACTTATAATTAAACACTCAATTTAAACTCTTTTCAAAATTCAAAATTCTTTTCAAAATTTCATTTTTAAAATAAAGAAATTCAATAAAAATAGTTTTTATTTTGTTATTTAAATTTATTTTTTTTATTTTTTATTTAAAAATATTTTTAGAAAATATTTTTTAACTTTTTTGAAAAAGTATTTTTTTAATGTTTTTTAAGTATTGGCCAAATAATTTGTTATAATTTAATATTCAATATAAAAATTATATATTTAAAATAAAAATATATAATTTATTAAATTTTTAAATATTTAAAATATTTACAAAAATATAGCATGCGAATACAGTAAATATAGCACACATTAAAAAAAATATATTTATCCTAAAAAAATAAAATTAAGAAAATTTTTAAATATTAAAAAATAAACCCAAATTTTTTTTAAAATACAACTCAAAACTCAAAACTCAAAAACTTAAAATTCAAAATACAACTCAAAACTCTTTTCAAAACTCATAACTATTTTTCTTTTTCTTTTTAAAACTCATTTCAAAAACTCAAAACTCAACATACAACCAAAAACTCAAATCATGATTTCAAAACTAAATCAAACGGAGTGTGTCTTCAAGTTCAAACTCACGAACCTAGTCTTTGGGATCTTTCTATGGTAAAAAAACAAAGGTTTTTTTTTTCTTTGTCAACATGTATCATAAGGACATATGTTAAGGAATGTATTAAATGAGTATAATTATTTCAATTTGTATGGAGATAGAATCACTGCAGTGCTAAAGGCACAACAATGATTGTTGTGCCTCAATTTGAGGTGTATTATCGACTTATTTTTATGATCCGAACCATTCATTTTGTAGGGTTTGTTGATTACTTCATGCCTACCAAAAATTATATTAATTAGATATCAATAACTATATGATCAAATTGCATATTTTTTATGCTATTTCTTAAAAGAAAAACTTATTGTTTATTCTTTTGGTTATCGATCATATAGTTATTGATATTCGATTAATATGATTTTTGGTAGGCATGAAGTATTCAACAAACTCTACAAATTGAACGGTTTGGATCATAACAATAATCCTATAATACCCCTCAAATTAAGACACAACAGTCACTACCCATTTCCAATTTGTGTAAGAAGTACGAAAAGCTTTTAAAGCTGTTAGGATTAATGATTCTTTTTTCGTTTTTTGTTTTTTTTTTTTTTTACATAGAAACCAAAATACCCTCCTTTTATTTTACTCAATTTCATTAATTAATTTGGCTTCTATTATATTATTTTATTATAATTATATATATATATATATATATATATATAATTTGCAACATATACCGTGATTATATAATTTTAAATAGGGTGCTCGGGTGATAAATTCAATTTTAGATTTTTCTTACCCAAAAATCTAGGTGCTACTTTCTTCTGTCCATAAGGACAAGCCTTTGCGAAATGATGAAAATATCGATGTATACACATATGGTTCCGCAAACAAACCCTAGTCCCTAAATCATTCTCTCCCTCCCTCTCTCTCTCTTCCTTTCTTTTTCTCTTTCTCTCTTCCTTTCGCACGCAGCTCTCTTTCTCTCTCTACTCCTCTTTTTCTCTCCACCACTTCCACTCAATTAACAATCGTCAAAACTGTAGATTCATCGGTCTTCACATCCTTCGAAACCATAGATAGAGGAAGCTCACTCACTCCGCCACTCGCTTCACCTACGGTGCTCATTTGGTGGAGCGAATAATGTGACCGCCCTGAAATTCCACGATCTTGCTGCTGGCGTGTCTCAGACCCAATCTTGACGGCATCGATTGGTAGTGGTGGTGTTCATGAGTAATTTCTTTCTCTGACTATTCTGTGTTGTTCTCTTATTCTAGGTTATGGATTTGACTTTGATGATGATGATGAATGTGACAACTCGTTTCGTATCATACTGTTAATCCTTATTTATATCTATGATTATGTGCTTAATGAGCATTTGGATGCTAATCTTGTGATTATATGTGTTTTTGAATCATATATGTCCGCCATAGGAAAATCTGGTCTGTATTCTATAATAAACTGAAATTAAGGGTTTTAGAGACATCAGAAACTGAAATTGACTGCTCCATTATGATTAGCATAATTTTTAGTGCCTACGGTGAAATTTAATTAAAAAATTGATTCGTACCAAATTAATTAGATTAAATTGATTTAATGTAAGTGAGGTTGATTAGTCATAATCATGTTTAATTAGCCTAAGCTAATCAAGAGTATATATATGATGAACTAAGCTTAGAGTTAAGTCAAGAGACATATTTTGAACTCATGTTCTATAGAGAGAGAGAGAGGGAGACTTTGATTTTAGAGAGAGAGGAGCTCAATCGGAAGAATTTGCAAGGGAATTGATGAATTTGAAAGATTAGCTCTAGTTCTTGCTAGAATTGGGAGTATTGAAGGCTTAGGTAAGCTATTGAACCTCAATTCATGAAATTAAGTTATCAAGTATGTTTAATCAAGAGAAATATAAATGGAAATACAAGAATTGAGATAAATATGTTGAATGTGACGTCAATTTGGACATGCATGCATGAATTCATTGTGATTTCTCACATGTGAGTACAAACCATAATGATCATGTTGAATTGAGGGTTGTTAGAAACATGCATGCATGAATTGTTATGTCTTGAGGTCCAATCTTAAGTCTTCAAGCTTGTAAATGCAAGATATAAAACATAAATTTTATATACATAAAATTGTGGTTTAGAATTTTATGAATTCATGGAATTTTGAACAATGGGTTGGAATTACCTACAAATATATGTGTTTGGAAGTGTTCTTGCATGTTTGAGTGAGTCATGAATGAATTTGAAGCCTTGGAGTTATGTTTGAAACTCAAATAAAATTCTGGAAATTCCAGAATTAGTGCAGTTCGCTCGAGTGATGGAAGTATCGCTCGAGCGTACATTTCGAACTCCCAGTAATTTTACAGACATTGGGGGTTGGCTTGAGCGACCAAAATACTGCTCGAGCGACCACTCTTTATTTTCAATCTTGGCTGAGCGACCAAGAAATTGGCTTAAGCGTAAAATGAGAGTATCCAGTATTTTTACAAACCAAGGGGTTCACTTGAGCGACCAATGTTGTGCTCAAGCAAAGTGCCATATTTTAGGAAACTTTGAAAAGTTCCATATTGCTCCGATTTTCGTTTTCTTTCATTTCGGGGCATTCTCATGCATACATTGAGCATTTTAAATCAACTAAAGAGTTAATAAGAAGCCTGAGAAAGACAAACAAATTAAAGAACATATTGAATAGTATTGTGACTCGATTTCTGTATGTGTTATGAATTGTGTAGGGTCAACCGTAAGGACAAACCAAACGATTGAACATTGTGAGTAATATCTTCGTAAAGATATTTTATTTATACCTTATTTTCTGATTGTCCTTATATGGTAAGTTTCTGAAACAATGATTTGATATGTGTGAATGAGTTACCAATTGACTGAATGATATACTGTCTGTACAACTGAATCATGGGGTGAGATTGCTCGTCATATCTGAATTGGGCCTAAAGCCATTCTGTGTATCTGATAAAGTGGACCCAAGGTCGTTATGAATCTCTGATAAGACTAATTAGCTGATATGACCTGATTGAATTTTTGACAAATCTAAATGATTGATGTGCAATTGCAATAATTGAATGGCCATTATGCCACTATAAATAATTGGACCCAAGGTAACCGTTGGACCTAAGGTCATACTGTATACTATTAATTGTTGGATCTGAGGTCATACTGTGCACTGTGGGGCCTGAGGTCGTTCTGTTGACTACTGTCTAAACTTGTATTGTACATTCTGCTATCATTTGGACCTAAGGTCGTTCCGTCGCATGTTGGACCCAAGGTCATACTGACATAAAATGCTTACTAATTATATATGCTTACTAATTAAATGTGCTTCTCTGTTACAATGAGGCTCATTCACTCAACCCCTTTACTTTGGTATTATTTACTGGGTGTTAGCTCACTCTTTATTTATATGTATGTAAGTGAGCAGCGGGATGTCTAACCTCAACCCTAGTGAACCCGTTAAGGATACCAGATACTGTGGAGTCTACTATGAACGCCTTACGTGTGAGGCTTTGTTTACGATTTTCCTTTTTGTTTACCTTTGTGGTCACGTAGGACCAATTCTGTATCAAAGTATATAACTTAGTTTCTATTAAGACTATTTGAATGATCTTGGATAATGTATTTCCATGTTGACTGTATGGTGTGAGTTATTAATATAATGTGAAAAGTTTTTGTAACATCATATATGCACAGCTTATTGGACAAACTTTCTAATTTTGCTTCCGTATCAAGCCCCCTATTAATATTAGATATGACTGATTTCTGATTAAGGCCGTAAGTAATCTCATGATTACTAGCTAGTTATGATCCTAACCTCTAGGGGCGGGTTCGGGTCATGACAAAATGGTATCAGAGCACGAGTTAATAACTCACACACTTGTCCAAATGAGCAATAGAGTGTCTAGAAAAGACTTAAGTTGCATTCATATGATAAATACATGCTTGAATTCATTAAGAATATGCTAAAGTGTTCTGCAATATTTGACTGCATGATATATGAACTGTTGCTTATCTGTTTATGCGTGCTCTTTCTATTTATGGATGTTTTGAACATGGTTTTTGTATACACTATAATGCAAGTCTCATTAAATAATGATGAAAACAAGAGCCGATGAGTTAGAGGAATCCTTCACTGCCAGATTGGATAGAATGGAAAGGTTGATACAGGACATGGCAGAAATATTGAGGCAATAACAACAATGGCAATAACAGTGGCAACAACTGCCACCTCTACCTTCTGTATAACCCGTACAAGACTTGCAAAGTGATAACTGACAATAGCCCTCACCAAAGAGTTTAAGAAAATGAAGCAACCACTGTTTCAAGGGGAAATGGATCCATTGAAAGCAGAAGCTTAGGTCATTGGCATTAAAAAGTTGTTTGAAGTATTTCCAAACCTTGAAACACATAAATTATAGTTGGCCACCTTTACGCTGGAGGATGAAGCAAGAAGGTGGTGGATGCTAACAAGGGCATAGACTGGATATGTTTTCTTGAGCTCTTTTATGACAAATATTTTCCACAGTGTGTCCATGATAGAAAGATGTCTGAATTTGAGGGGCTGAAGCAAGGCAATATGACGGTGGCTGAGTATGAAGCCAAGTTTACCGAACTGGCTAGGTTTGCACCGCATATGGTCGACACTGACTATAAAAAGGCAAGAAATTTAAGGGCGGTCTCTGTAACGACATCTTGGAAATGGTAAATATACTAAACCTATCTACGTGTGTTGATATGCTAGACTGGGCTTTAATGTCAGAAACTAATATGGCCAATAAGAAACCATCTGAATGGAAAGGCAAAATGCAAGGCTTCTTTTCTAAAAAGAAGATGTTTAAGAAGCAAAATACAGATTCATTGAGTTTTGGATCTTCAAAGGACTACGCACCAACATGTAACATTTGTGGTAGAAAACACCGGGGAGTTTGTTATCACACATCTGGGGCATGTTTTTAGTGTGGCAAAAATGAGCATATGGTGAAAGACTGTCCTCAAACTAACCAAAGAGGTGGAAAGCCATCTATTAGCTCAACCGGATCTATCCATGTACCAGGGAACACTGCGAGACCTACCAATACTAGAGACACATTGAGGCAAGAGAGAGTCTTTGCACTTGTTCCAAGTGACACACAGAATATTGAAGCCGTTGCCTTTGGTACTATCTTTATATGTAATCGAGATGCTTTTGTGTTAATTGATTCTAGATCCACACATTTCTTTGTGTCTACTACATTTGCATCTAGATTGAATAGATCCCTAGAATCATTGCCATATTTGTTATGTGTATCTACTTTATCTGGGAAATTTATGTTATGTACGTCTGTATATCATTTTTGTGGCATGCATATTGGGAGTGTGACTTTATATATGGATTTGCTGCCTTTGGATATTAGACATTTTGATGTAATTTTTGGTATAGACTGGTTGTCTAAATATTGTGCCACCATTGATTGTGTAACAAAACAAGTTATATTTAGACCACCAGGAGACGATGAGTTTATATTTGTGGGTAATAGGGCACTCCACCTTATCTAATTTCAGCAATGAAAGCTTGTAAATTGCTTAGCAAAGGACGCCAGGGTTATCTGTGTAGTGTGATGACTAAACAATCCAAGAATGTTGAACTGGACAGTATCTCTATTGTTAGAGAATTTCCTAATTTATTCCTGGATGGGTTGCCAAGGAGATAGAGTTTACTATTGATATTATGCCAGGCACTCAGCTTCTTTCAAAAACTCCTTATAGAATATCAACTATTGAAATGAAAGAATTGAAAGAACAGTTGCAAGACTTGCTTGATAATGGTTTTATTAGACTAAGTATTTCACCTTGGGGCACACCGATTTTATTTGTGAAGAAGAAAGACGGGACTTTACGTTTGTGCATTGACTACCTGGAATTGAACAAGGTAACGATCAAAAATAAATACCCTTTGCCCTGTATTGACGATTGTCTGATCAGTTGCATGGATCACAAGTATTTTCAAAAATTGATTTGTGATCCGGGTATCACCAATTAAAGGTAAAAGCATAAGATGTTGAGAAAACCACATTTCGAACAAGGTATGTTTACTATGAATTTCTTGTAATGCCATTTGGACTGAATAATGCACCTGCAACGTTTATGGATCTTATGAACCGAATTTTTAAATCCTACCTTGATGAGTTCATTGTGGTTTTCATTGATGATATTTTGATACATTCAAAGAGTAGAACTGAACATGAACAAAATCTGAGAACTGTCTTGCAAACACTTAGGGAAAAGAAATTATTTACCAAACTGAATAAGTGTGAATTTTGGTTGGATGAGGTTGTTTTCTTAGGGCATGTCATTAACAAAGATGGGATTTCTATAGACCTACAGAAGATTGAGGTGATTGTGAACTGGCCTACACCGACAAATATAACAGAAGTCTGTAGTTTCATGGGTTTAGCTGGGTACTATACACGGTTTGTAAAATATTTTTCAAAAATAGTTGTACCTCTCACCCAACTTATGCGTAAAGGACAACTATTTGAATGGATCGATGAAAGAGAATCCGTCTTCCAAGAACTGAAAACAAGATTGACTACTGTGCCAGTGTTGAAACTACCTTCAGCTATATAAAATTTTGTGATTTTTAGTGATACTTCTTACAAGGGTCTGGGTTGTGTTTTAATGCAGAACGGGAGGGTAATTTTCTATGCCTCTAGAAAGTTAAGACCACAAGAGAAGAACTACCCAACGCACAATCTAGAACTTGCTGTAATGGTGTTTGCATTGAAAATCTGGCGATATTACCTGTATGAGTCGAAATGTGAAGTTTACACAGATCACAAAAGCCTAAAGTACTTCTTTAGTCAAAAGGAGTTGAATATACAGAAGAGAAGATGGCTTGAGTTGATAAAAGACTACGACCTCCAAATTCAGTATCACACGAGGAAAGCCAATATAGTCACTGATGCCTTGAAAAACGGGGAACTTGGCTTGCCTACTTACTGAACAGAAAGAAATCCTATAAGACTTTGAGAAGTTTGAGATTAAAGTAATGTTACATGAGCAAAGTGGATTGATAGCCACCATTACAGCCCAACCAATAGTTATTGATGAAATCAAGCTGAGGCAAAACGAGGATGAATTCCTGAAGAAGATGATTGATGAAATTAAAGTGAATCCGAGATCAAGGTTTGGTGTGGAGAATAAACGGTTGAAATTCCAAAATAGATTGTGTGTTCCAAACATCCCTAAGTTAAAGAAGAGAATTCTGGATGAAGCCCACAAGTCAATGTTTGCAATGCATCCGGGCAATAACAAGATGTATCGGGACTTGAAATAGAGTTACTAGTGGCTAAATATGAAACATGAAATTGCAGAGTATGTGTCTAAATGTCTTCA
Source organism: Camellia sinensis (assembly GCF_055761805.1). Lineage (NCBI taxonomy): Eukaryota > Viridiplantae > Streptophyta > Magnoliopsida > Ericales > Theaceae > Camellia > Camellia sinensis. Next base: position 152,606,610 of record NC_138963.1, read on the forward strand.
ATGTCAGCAAGTTAAAACCAAACATCAAAAGCCAGCAAGATTACTTCAACCTCTCCCTATTCTGGAATGGAAGTGTGAGCATATAAGTATAGACTTTGTTGTTGGCCTACCTCGAACAGCTAGAGGTATGGACTCTATTTGGGTTATAGTTTATAGACTGACTAAATTTGCACATTTTCTGCCTGTGAGAACTACTTTTGATGCATATAGACTAGTCACTATATATGTTGATGAAATTGTTCGTTTGCATGGAGTTCCAGTGTCTTTTGTGTCGGATAAAGATCCAAATTTTTTTTCTAGATTCTGGAAAAGTCTTCAAGCGGCAATGGGGACAGAACTCAGATTTAGTACTGCATTCTATCCGCAACTGATGGACAATCGGAACAAACTATACAAACTCTAGAAGATATGTTTCGAACGTGTGCCTTAAAATTTAGAAGAGTTGGGAAGATTACTTACAATTGGTAGAGTTTGCGTATAATAATAGTTTTCACTCCAGCATTGGCATGGCACCGTATGAAGCCTTATACGGAAAAAAGTGTAGATCACCGATCTATTGGGTAGAAGTCGGGGATAAAGTTTTGTTTAGACCTGAAATTGTGCAAACTACCACTGAAAAGATTAAAGTTATTCAGCAAAGAATCAAGACAGCTCAGAGTCGATAAAAGAGTTATGTGGATGTTAGAAGAAGGCCTCTTGAATATAAGGTAGGTGATCATGTGTTCATTCGTGTAATTCCAATGAAAGGCCAATTGAGAGTCAGTAAGAAGGGTAAGTTGTCACCCTGTTACATTAGGTAGTTTCAAATTTTGGAAAAGCTTGGTCCAGTTGCTTATAGGGTTGCTCTATCGCCGGGAATGGAACAAATGCACAACATGTTCCAAGTATCAATGTTGAGGGGTTATCTCCGGGATTCGTTTCATGTTATAGACTACCACCATATAGCACTTGATGAAAATATGGAGTACGAAGGATGGCCAGAACAGATCATTGCCCAACAAGTGAAACAATTGAGAAATAAATCCATTCCAATGGTAAAAGTGGAATGGAGAGAACATTACAAGAAGGAAGCAACGTGGGAAAAAGAGAACAAAATACGACAACGTTACCTACATCTGTTTCGAACGGAAGGTAACATGAGTTTGGAGGACCAAACTTACTAAAGGAGGGAAGAATGTGACAACCCATTCCATATCATATTGTTAATCCTTAGTTACATTTATGATTGTGTGCTTAATGAGAATTTGGATGCTAATCATGTAATTATATGTGTTTTTGAATCATATATGTCCGCAGTAGGAAAATATGTTCTGTATTTTGTAATAAACTGAAATTGAGGGCCGTAGAGACATCAGAAACTGAAATTGACTACTTCATTGTGATTAGAATAATTTTTAGCGCCTATGGTGAAATTTAATTAAAAAATTGACCCGGACCAAAATAATTAGATTAAATTGATTTAATCTTAGTGAGGTTAATTAGTCATAATCATGTTTATTTATCCTAAGCTGATCAATAGTATATATATGATGAACTAAGCTTAGAGTTAAGTCAAGAGACATATTTTCAAATCAAGTTCTGTAAAGAGAGCTATAGAGAGAGAGAGAGAGAGAGAGAGAGAGAGAGAGACTTTGATTTTAGAGAGAGAGGAGCTCAATCGGATGAATTTGCAAGAAGATTCAAGAATTGAGAAGATTAGCTCTAGTTCTTGCCAGAATTGGGAGTATTGAAGGCTTAGGTAAGCTATTGAACCTTAATTCATGAAATTAAGTTATCAAGTATGTTTAATCAAGAGAAATATAAATGGAAATACAAGAATTGAGATAAATATGTTGAATGTGAGATCAATTTGGACATGCATGCATGAATTCATTGTGATTTCTCACATGCGAGTATAAACCATAATGATCATGTTGAATTACGGGTTGTTAGACATATGAATGCATGAATTTTTATGTCTTGAGGTCCAATCTTAAGTCTTGAAGCTTGTAAATTCAAGATATAAAACATAAATTTTATATACATGAAATTGTGGTTTAGATTTTTATGAATTCATGGAATTTTGAACAATGGGTTGGAATTACCTTCAAATATATGTGTATGGGAGTGTTCTTGCGTGTTTGAGTGAGTCATGCAAGAATTTGGAGCCTTGGAGTTGTGTTTGAAGCTCAAATAGAATTCTGGAAGTTCCAGAATTCATGTAATTCGCTCGAGCGATGGAAGTATCGCTCGAGTGTACATTTCAAGCTCCCAGTACTTTTACAGACATTGGGGGTTGGCTCAAACAACCACCATTTATTTTCAGTCTTGGCTCGAGCAACTAAGAAGTTGGCTCGAGCGTAAAATAAGAGCATCCAATATTTTTGTAGACCAAGGGGTTCGCTCGACCGGCTAATGTTGCGCTCGAGCGAAGTGCCTTATTTCAGGAAACTTTGGAAAGTTACATATTACTCTGGTTTCCGTTCTTCTTCATTTTTGAGAATTCTCAAGCATACATTGAGCATTTTAAATCAGCTAAAAAGTTAATAATAAGCGTGAGAAAGACAAACGAATTAAAGAGCGGATTGAATAGTATTGTGTCCCAATTTCTGTATGTGCTATGAATTGTATAGGGTCAACCGTAAGGACAAACCAAGCGACTGAACATTGTAAGTAATATCTTAGTAAAGATATTTTATTTATACCTTATTTTCTTATTGTACTTATATAATAAGTTTCTGAATCAATTATTTGATATATGTGAATGAGTTACCAACCGACTGAATGATATACTATTTGTACAGCTGAATCATGGGGCGAAATTGCTCGTCATATTTGAATTGGGCCTAAGGCCATTCTGTGTATCTAATAAAGTGGACCTAAGGTCGTTTTGGATCTCTAATAAGACTGATTAACTAATATGACCTGACTGAATTTATGACAAGTTTGAATGACTGATATACAATTGGAATAATTGAATGGCCATTATACCACTGTAAATAATTGGACCCAAGGTAACTGTTGGACCTGAGGTCATATTGTATACTGTTAACTGTTGGACCTGAGGTCACACTGTGCATTGTGGGGCCCAAGGTCGTTCTGTTGACTACTGTCTAAACTTGTCCTGTTCATTCTACTATCATTTGGACCTAAGGTCATTCCATCGCATGTTGGACCCAAGGTCGTACTGACATAAAATGCTTACTAATTATATATGTTTACTGATTAAATGTGTTTCGCTTTTACAAAAGGGCTCATTCACTTAACCCCTTTACTTTGGTATTATTCACTGGGTGTTAGCTCACTATTTATTTGTATGTATGTAAGTGAGCAGCAGGATGTCTAGCCTCAACCCTAGTGAACCCGTTAAGGATACCAGATACCGTGGAGTCTACTATGAACGCCTCACGTGCGAGGCTTTGTTTACGATTTTCCTTTTTATTTACTTTTGTGGTCACGTAGGACCAATTTTGTATCTAAGTATATAACTTAGTTTTTGTTAAGACTATTTGAATGATCTTGGATAATGTATTTCCATATTGACTGTATGGTGTGAGTTATTAATATAATGTGAAATGTTTTTGTAATGTAATATATGCACAGCTCATTGGACAAACTTTCTAATTCTGCTTTCATTTCTGGCCCCCTATTAATATTAGATATGACTAATTTTTTACTGAGGCCATAGGTAATCTCATGATTACTGGCCTGTTATAATCCTAACCTCTAGGGGCGAGTTCGGGTCATGACAATGAAGTTGTTGTTGGTGATACATGTATCTCTGATCTATTCATGATTCGAATGTATGATGCATATGTATGTGTATGTATACATATATGTGGATGAATGTTTGTCTCCTTGTGTCTCTCTTTCTCTCTCCAGATTTTTTTTTTTGGAAATGTTCTTCAAATGTATGATTTATGTATATGTGTATCATGTCTCTATCTCTATATTGATGATAATATTAGATCTTAAACATATTATTGTTGTTGATGATGAATGCAACAGATAGACATAATAAGCCTAGTTTGATTGCTCTATAAAATTTGTATAGATAAAAACTATACAAATATGAAAAAATGTATAGATAAAATTTGAATAGAAAATTTCTATAGATAAAAATATTGAATAGATAAAAAACTGGACAGGTAAAATTTGGACAAATAGAAAATTTGCACAGATAAAATTTGGATAGATATAAACTTTACCCAGAAAAATTTGAATTGATAGAAAATTTACACACAAAAATTTTGAACAAATAGAAAAAAATTAAATAGATAGACAAAATTTTTTTTGAACAAATAGATATAAATTTGAATAGCTAATCAACAAAAAGTCAAATAGATAAAAATAGGCAAAGGGTAAAATTGGAAATGAAATGTCCTCTAGGACTAAACTATTTCATAATGTGTGGACCTTTCAAAAAAAAAATAAAAAATCATTGGACGTAATGCCTTAGACAATTGCTAAAGTGGATTTTTCAACAATTTTTTCTTTTAAATAATGTATTTTTATTTATTTGGTTTATTATTATTTGGAATAACTTGAAATGCATTTTTTTTTTTGTAATATTATAGCATCGATGGATTTTTTTTTTGGTTCTAATATTACAAAATTAATAGATTAAAATATAATTGTAAGTGAAATTTAACAATTTATTTCAAAGAATTGTTTCAAGTTAAAGAGCTTCATAATAAAGAAAGTATTATTATTTTGTGTGATTTATAATTTTTATTTATTTATAATGAAATATTAATGTTTTTTTGTTTTTTATTCAAGAGGGTACTATCACTTTATTTTGTTATATTTTTATATAAATAAGTTAATTTCATTATTTCAAATGTGAGGACATTTTCATCCAAATATAAAAATATCTAAGTTTTTGAAAAGAGTAATTATACTTAAACCACACTTTTAACTCTTTACACTTGTAAACACCTCATTTTTTACTAGCCTTGAGATTTGGGCGCTCCTTTTTAAGTTTCCAATGATAAAATGAAAGGTGTTAATCTTTGCAAGTTCCGCAACAGAAGTTTTAAGAATCAAGCTTTAAATCCTCCAAACGACCTGTTTTGGACAATATGTTTTTCGACCAAAATTGAACCTATTTCAAAACGAGTTTTAAGGATGTAACTCTAGACGTTACTACAATGTTCTAAGGATCATATTTTTAAAAGACCAAAGCGTTGTGTTCTTTCAAACAAACGGAGTGAAGAATATAGTGGAAGTGAACGAGAATAATGAAATCCTAAGAAATTCTTGTTTCTCCCTTTAATTCAAGCTAACCTGCTAATGCGGTGGTCAACAATAATTCACTCCACGTAAGCACGTAGTCACATAAACACATGTGAATTTCCTTCCTACACAATGATCGTATCGCGGCGTTGCCAGAGTTCCAATTAGAAACAACAGTGATCAAGTGCTCTTCTAACAAGACTTCTAGAAACCCGAGACCCGATCAATATCTTAGGAATTAAATCCCATATCCAAATAATCACATAAGCATGTTATCACATAGCATACTGTATATACTAATGTCTCTATCATGCGAGATAAGCCCATTGTGGTAATAATCACTTCCTACGTACCTAAAGTATTCAAACCTAGTACGCTTTGATACCAAATTGTAATGCTCCGAAATAAATACAGTGTACCCATCTCATAATAATCGATAAGTGACAACATATATGAATTGTTAAGCTTTCATTAATCAAAGTTTGATATACAAAAAGTGACACATGCGATATACATTCAGAAACATTACATCTTGAATTTACAGTATGTGTTACAAGATTGAGAAGTGAAATAAAAGCTAAACAGATAATCATATGCCCTAAAGGCTTACATCTTTCCAAGTCAATGATTGGGTACATCAAAAATGAGTTTTAAGCTCAATATATGTAAAGCCCTAGGCTTATACAAAAATGAATACAAAAAGAACACAACTGAGCCTTCAATTCCACTGTCCTCCCACGCTAAGTCCTTGGTGGAGGCATATCACCAGTACCTAAAAATAGTTTTTCCCAGAATAGAGTGAGCCAAAACCCAATAAAAATAATTTAACACAATATATGAATCTTAACAAAGATATAAGGGTGAAAAGCATATGCGATGCTTATGTCAAAACAGTTTACATTTCTTTCTCAAAATCATGCCATGCTCAATTTATATTACAATTCACAAATCTTATCCTTTACCATTGGAAACAAGAGAGATTTCTTAAATTGGTACAACCTTTCACGAATATTTCGTCCGCAAGGAACCGTCAAACGGCACCCATGTAAACGTAGCCTATAAAAGCGCTACTATTGCCATTTTACGAATATTCTGTAGGAATTGGCACCCATGTATACGAACATTTTTTGGGACTTTCACCCTGGACACACAGGCCAACTTAGTTTGGTGATACACACCCCTTTTCAACTTTTACCCTTTTTTTTTTCTCAAAGTCATATATACATTTGCAATGTACTAAATGAGCAACAATACTCAATGCACATGGATGAGAAATTAGTTTCAATTCACTTAATCCTCATACAATTTCTACAATAATCATAGCTATCCTCCACCGATATCCCAAAACAGATATTTATAAACAAATATAGAATCTCCAATACAAATAAACTTTCCAAATTCCAAGGTGAGTGATAATACATATCAACTCCACCATCTATATCAATATCCATCCAATTTCACATTTCCAACATTAATTCCATTTATTAATATAAAATAAATATTTGAAACATTTAAGTCAAACCCCCATTTCTTCCAAAAATCTACTTTCAAGTATGAAATCAATACTTTAGCCACTACTCATATTCATTTTCACTCCCATAACCATTTTCCATACATCCAATTTCAAACCACTCTTTTGATTTTAAACCAAAACTCTAGGTTTGTTCAAAATCTTTCAACATCACGATATTGTTTATGAAAAAAAAATAGCTAAGTTAAAAATCATATAAGAGTGTATAATATCCCTACCTCAAAGCTAGAAGACGAGAAAAGCACGGATGAAACTCGGATGAGGTCGAAACGCAACTCTATTCGGATGAAAAAGAAGCTCTAGGTGAGCTTTACCATTTTAACAAAAGGAGTAGGGTGGAGAAATGAGTAGATCTTAGTGTATTTGTAGAGAGAGAGCAAGTTCTAAAGAGAGGAGCTCTACATTTAGGGTTTTGAAATGGTATAGAGAGAGAGAGAGAGAGAGAGAGAGAGAGAGATGAAAAAGTGATGCAAAAAGTAACTTTACGAACTGATATATGCACAGTCTGCTCGAGTGCAAGAAGTGACGCTCTAGCGTCCAAACATAAAAATGATTACCGCTTGAGCACAAGAAGTAATGCTCGAGCGCCAAGACACAATGAAAAAGAGTGTCACCGCTCGAGCATAGGAAGTGATGCTCAAACGTAGAATACACACTCCCAGTAGTTTTACAAACTGAAGACCATCGCTCGAGTGCAAGAATGGCTGCTCGAGCGTAAGAAACACCAATTGAGTGTAGAATGCACTCTCACAGTAGTTTTGCAGACTTACAAAAGTATTGAGAATTCACAAAGCCCACTCGAGCACGAGAAGTGATGCTTGAGCAGAAGAGTAAAATTCTGGGCAACAAAAGTTTGAAAACCAAGCTACCAACCTGTTCCAAACGCAACCAATACAACCCAATAGACAAACTCAAGGAGGGAAAAGAGGAATAAGACAAGAACAACAATACAGAAACATGAAAGTCAAGTCCGGAATATCAAATGGGTCGGGTCTAAAACTAGAATCGCTATAAATTTCCTGAGAAAATGTTTCATTTTAAAGTTTAAAAGTGAGCCTCAGAACACTACAAAAACATTCGAAACAAAGCACAAAAAGAATGTTCAAAAGAGAGTTTTGAATGAGACTTAAACACTTGGCCAAAACAGGCTTAGGTTTAGGAATAAAACACAAATTCCATCTTTCTCACTGAGAATTTTCTGAGAAACACATTCTTGTTTTCATCATCGGATAATCAAAAGAAAGCGCCCAAGTCTTAGGGCCTGTCAAAATTGGTTGTCTACAATAGCATTATTAATAATCAGAATATGGATTTACATTGATTATAAAGACCACATTATGACTTAATAGAGGCTGATCTTTGATCGGGTGAGTGAGGTGCTCAATTAATGACCTTTACCTCTCATACCTATGTTTCCGAGCCAAAACACTTTGGTTATGACGGACGGTGGCCTTTGGTGTGAATCACGAGTTTCCTAATTTTTCAAAAAGATTAGGTGGTGACTATGAAATTAGGTGATGTAGTCCATTTCTAGTAATATTTTGCAATAAAATAGATTTTCTATAAAAGTTGTCAGATTTAGACTTTCATTTTATGTTTCACATTGCACTAATGAGACTAGATCAAGAGATCGGGAGTCCAAACTGTTGGACACGCTTGGTAACCCCAAGAATCATCCCACAACACCTTTTTAATTTTATTTTTTTATTACATTTTTATTCTTATCTAAAATTATCAAAAACCCCTTTTACTCCAAAATTTTGAAAACCTTTTCATTACACTCATTTCGTCACCATCATCTCTACCAGTCCACCCACCATCGCTGAACCACCCATTCCTCCACCTAGGCCCTTTTTGGCAACCCCCAACCTAGAACATCGACGTGGCTAAGGTAAGCGGTGCATGTGCAGAGCGCAACTCCGGTGAGGAAAAACTTGTCAGTTTTCGAACCTTCGTTGTTGCTGAACTAAATCATGGCAAGGTAGCGCTTGAGACCTAATTGTTGCCTTCGCCATCCGAACCAATTTTTCACAAAACCAAAGGATAAAGACCTAGCTGGTTCTACCTTTTGTAAATGAAATCGGAATGAGAGCGAGAGCGAGAAGAGGAACTAAGCTTGCAGAGGATGGAGATGACGATATCATTGGGTAAGGAATCGAAGAGATTAGATCTTCTAATGGAAGTTCATGTCATCTTCTTTCTTTGAAACATTTCTTTTTCTTTTGTTTGTGATGTGAAGATGAATATACAAATTTGTTTGGGGTTAGGGTTTGCAGATTTAAATTAGGGTTAGGTTTGGGAAAGAAGAAGTCGCGATAGTAGTGGATTATGGTGGTAGGAACGCAGATCTGAAAGTGTTGAAGAAATGGGTAGTGGTTGCGGCAATGAGATGGCTATGGCGGTGAAGGGCTACAGCAATAAGTGGTAGCTGCAGTGGTGAAGATAGTGGTTGGAGGTAATGGTGGGGCAGGATTAGGGTTAGGGGTTTTTAGGTTTTGAGTGTAAAGAGAAAGGAGGAAGGTTAGGGATGTGGGTGATACAGAAATTATAAAAAATAAAATAACAAAATTGAATTTTGAGGGTGTAAGAAGTTAAATTGGTGGTGTAAGTAGAATCTCTCTTTTGAAAATCTTCATATTTATTTCTATTTATATTTTACATTCTCCCATACAAGTGGAGGTAGTTAAGATAATTAAATACATTCTTAACATGTGCTCTTAGGGCACATGTTAACAAGACTCAAAAACAAAAAGAAAAGAAGAAAGAAGAATTCTTATCATATGAAATTCATTAAATTAATTCTATCTTAGAGATTAATTAGACATGGTTTTGTTTCTCTCTTTATTGATGTATTATCTTTTTGTATGATGATTTTTATTAATAAAGTTCTATTTTTGTTGATAAAAAAATATTAAATATAATAGTGTGTGACATTAATAATGAGTACTAGTTAACAAGACTCTAAGTTGTAAATATTTTTATTTATTTATTTATTTTTTGTGAAACTAACTCTAAGGTTATGATTGTTGACCAATTTGGTGAAGGCTAATCCGTGAGTTATGTCAGCAGTAGACCTGTTGCACATCCACTCACACCACCACCCCTTGTTGGGAAAATCCACAAGTCGGTGACAGAAGAAATATCCACGAGCCAAGTACTCAGGGCAAGAGTCCACTACTTTCAGCATATCCATAAGCCACACCTGGGAAGTGATGAAAGAAAAGAGAGATTAAAGAATAGAGGGATGTATATTGAGAGAAAAGTGAGAAAAGGGCTTTTAGAGAAAAATAGAGCATAAGTGCTGAGAGATGTGAGAAGCACATATTAGAAAGGGTGGGAAACATTACCTGAAGAAGTGGTGGACTTCCTGCGAATCTCGTAGTCTCTCGTCGATGGAAGGCGTCTAAGCCCATCAAAGTCTCGGCCAGTGCCAAGCCAATGCAACTCTTGCCTTCTTTTAGGCCTTGCGCTACTTTGATCAAGCGAATGCTAGATTCGCCAAAACTAGGAGCAAGAAGGAAATGAGCTAGCATACATAAGCAAAGGGCATGCTGCCGAAAACCCTGCCAAAGACAATCGCCGCGGTCACCGGCATCGGAAAATCAACGAATCAAACTGGGAATGTCTAGCTCTCCATTGTAGGCCAGAGATCGAGCCTCGTGCATATTAAGCCCATACATCCATCCCAAAGCTTGGGCATGACCAAACCGGGCTGGGGCATGATCTCCTCGTCGCGCTGGGATTCCACTAACACTTGGAATTCTTCAATTGTCAGGCACATTTCTTGCCCCCCAAAGCTAAAGACGTACGTGATTGGGTTCCAACATCTAGCCGTGGCATGAAGGAACGAAAAACAAAGTGGAGTCCGACTCAATGGAAAAAGTGCATTTAAGCCGAAACCCTGGAAATTCACATTTTTCGAGCCGTCCAAAGTTGCAATCCAATCCCCGAGATTTTGGGTAAGAAATGGCTCCATTTGTGGAAAAACCAGTAGCTAGAATGAGTTCTGGAGAAGAAATGACGAAGTTGAAACTTTTATAGAAGATAAGCCAGTGAATGGAAGCCAACTGTCAACACTCTGGAGGTTCTGCACATTAGTGGCCGGTAGCCTCCTTTTTGGACTACTATCCACCTGTGTGTTGGAAGGTGTGGGTAGCTTGTGTTTTGTTTCATTTTGTGTATGTGTGTTTTGGGTGGTCTTTTGTCCTTTTGTTTTAGTCTTGGCTTGTATTTGTATTTGAATTATTGTTATTCTGTGTATCGAGTTGTATTGAGTTGTTTTGTTTATCGAGTTGTATATTGCATTTTGTATTTTGGTTGTTGGTCGGTTGATTACCCGATTTAAGCATTTGTTTCAATCAAGCACTCTTGGTTTCAATTCCCTATCCATTTCACGTATATATGGTGCTCATGATGCAAAAATGACAACACTTTTTTCATAAAAAATTGCAAGTTTTTATTCCGATCATGGCTTTTTACAAAAGAGGAGTACAAGTTTTTAAGCAAAATAGAACTTCCTAAAGCTATACATGTGCTAATGCTAACAAAAAGAGAAACTAAGTAAAAATACAAATAAATCAGCGCCAGTTATCTCAAGCTCGAGAGGCCCTCTTCGTCATCTTTTTGGGTGGAGACTCATAGCTGTCTCCATCGGCGCCGTTGTCTGACTCAAATGTTGAACTGGATCCGAAATCATCATCGTTCTCTATCTCAGAGCTCAACTCAGCATCGCCTTCACTCTCAGATCTCGAGCCACCATCATCTCCACTCTCGGAGGACTCAGACTGTGGACTCGCTACCTCCCCGGAGCCACTGGTCTCAACATCGTCGTCACTTAACACTGGCTCTGAAGGGCTTCTCTGGCCTCGACCATGATATCGGCTGCGTGCTGGGGCCCGTCTCTCACTCCCCTCTATTGCTGGTGGAGGTGGTGATGGTGCAGGCCCAGTCGCCACCGCTGGTGCTCTTGGTACAGCTGGAACCTGAAAAGATATAGTATTGACATATCAGATGTAATGTATAATTACAAACGTAGTATGGTGAAAGTGGTGGAATGCAATGAGCCAGATATAGTACAAATACAGTACAATGTGTCAGTGTAGCATATCAGTATGATGTGACAAGGGGCAAAATGTATGAGTATCAGTGTTTCAATGAGAATGATGTGCACAACAATGTGGAAAATACTGAAATACGAGCAGAGAATAGGAGAAAATACTTGGATGCCGTGGAGACTGAGCAGTGCCTCCCTCCTCAGTATCATGCTCTCGAACGAAGCTACTAGCTCGAGCAGTCCCTCAGTATACTCCGGGGGTGCCTGTAAATGTATTGGGAATGATCAGTATCTGGAAGGAATAAATATCAGAAAGAAAATGGAAAGCTGGAGAAAATGTGGTACATATCAGAGGCGCGTCGCGAGCTCGGACGTATTTATACCTGGCCTTCGCCGGCTCGATTGAAATTTGGTAGGACGTCCCGGCCGGCCTCCAACATGTCAGTATGGTCGGGATCTCTGGCCAATCGATAACCCGTCCAGCGGGAGGGGCCCCTCCAGTCTTGGCCCTCATCGCCCGAGTCCTACTTGCCATGGGGACACCTACTGCTCTGCTTACACGAGCACCTGTCAAGGGAGGCATGAGGTATGTCCGGATGAATGTCGAATAATCTCCCTCCTGAGGAAGTAGACAACATCCAAGCCCTCGGTGAATTGAATCATCTCCTTGAAGGAGAGGCTCTCTGTAGTCCTCATAGATGCTGGAGACGTCATGGGAACTACTGGCTCAGGCAAACCAATAGTCTAGTGCACGAACCGCTCGCCTAAAAACCAGGCTCGGCAAGCAGAAGCCAAAAATGGGAGGCCCCCCAAGCTCCGACGTACTGGTCTCTAACTCCAGCCGACATCATCGTCCAAGGCTGCCAAGCGATCTGCGAACAGGGAATATTCAGATTGTTAGTCGTCGTCAGTTGTTGATAAAGAAAAAATAACTATGAGTTTGGGTTACCTCATCCGCAGTCACTGTGTCGAAGTACCGGCGAAAGAATGAGAAGGTCTCCCGAGTCCTCCGCAGGCATCTGCCATCATACCGATGAGAGTACGGTACAACGGGGGGTATCTCCACTTCTGGCTCCTGAGCAAGGGTCGGGAAATATGCATATACCCAAAGATGAAAGCAAAAGGCAACAGTGAGTATACAGCGTATAAATACAGAGAATGCAGAGTGCAGAATGCAAAAAAATATAGTGTATAGATGTAAAAAATATAGTATGTAGTGTACAAAAAGTGCAAAGTAGAAATCACAGAAATGGAAGATGGAAAATGTAAAGCAGAAATGTAAAGCATACCTCACAGGCTCTCTAATAGCCTCCAACCCTGTCTCCACTCTTGCAAGATATCGAGCTCATGTAGCCATATAGTGTGGCGAGGCCAGCTCCACCCCAGTCATAGAGCCGGACCTAAGGTAAAATCACCAGAGCGCTCAGTAGATACAGCCCTACGGTGTTCCACCTGTTTGCAAACAGGGTGGTACCGAAGAGGAACATCAAAAAGCCCCGGGCGTAATGCTCAGCCTCCTCTAGGGTCTCTGGCTTTCTCCCGTGGAGGTGCTCGGCGAACCAGCTGTATCGGACCATGTTTGGTCTGAAGAGAGGTGGGCATGCTCCATGCAAGTGTAGCCAGGCAACCTCCCACTCGCCTATGTCCATGTCATAAGGGATCAGATTACCCCTACTCCTACACTCGTGAGCATAGAGAAACTGTAGGGAGTCATCGTTATCTCCCCGACTGTGGAGAAGTGGAAGGAGTTGGTGGTATCCCACGATTGCACCACCAATACACCAAGAGGTGGTCGACTCGAGCTATGGTACGATAGCCCAGTGCAGAACAAGCCGAAGCCAGCCTCGTCGATGATGTAGCGTACACCAGCAGAGAGCTCCAGATACTAGTCCCTCGCTGTCATGGCTCCATAGCCCCTGATGGAGTGGGAGTCCTCCTGTGATCAGAACAGTGATATACAGTGATATGAGAACAGGCAGATGAAGGGGCAGTGTGAGAAATGCAGTGCAATAGTGTGATTAAGGCAAGAAATGCGGTATAAGCATACTGTTGAAGCAAGGAATACAGTGAAAGCAAGAAATGCAATGTAAAGTGAGGAAAGCATAAGAATACAATGTATACCTCGGTGGCGCCCTAGGACAAATGGGAGTCCAGTTGCCGTAGTAAGAGGTCCTCCGGCGCGCGTCGCGTAAACTCTCTGAAATGCCTAATACCCCGGGGTGGCAGTACGTGTGTCTGAGGATGGTATGTCGCCAGATTGAAGGGGCGTACTCCCAGCGGTAATATCTCAGGCTCAGGCTCGGCCTTTATCTCTGCCGGACGTGATAACTGGGGTGGAATCTCGATGGGAGCTCCGTCATGAGGAATATCGTCCACCATCTGGAAAGAAGATGAGAGAGTGGTCAAAAATTGAAGAAAAACAGAAGAAAGAGGGTAAACTTAGAAAAAGTCAAACCTAGGAGAGAGAAAATGGAAGGAAAAGTCAAAGCTAGGGAAAAGGCACAAGACCTGAGAGAAACTCGAGGGGAACAAGTCTCAAGTGGTGAAACTCCAAGAAAAAGCACCGAAATCAAATTTCAATATGTTGAAAACAGAGGAAACAAAGAGGGTTTAGCGAATAAACTTCGCGTGGGGTGTTAGAAAACGCGTAGAAAGCGCAAATCTAGAGAGAAAAAGTGTTTAGAGAGAGAGAGAGAATGAGGAATTTCGGACATGAGGAAGTGAGGAAATCAGCCCTTTTGTCCTATACTTAAAGACCCATGCGCAAAAGACCAAAAAGTCCTCAATCTGTCACGGGTGGTTGGCAAGCCACTTATGTGGCTGGTAGGTGGTCTACGGCCTCCCTCTGAGTCCTGATGTTGTTTTGTGTCCTTGATTCCCAAGAAGTGCAAGGGAGATTCGCTGTTGAGTTCAGATTGTGTCTACGAGTTCAAATTGCCTCTACGAAAGCTCAAAACTGTGTTTTTGGTGCACGATGTTTGTCACTTATCAACATGAACGGAGTGTATCCTTTAAACATATTGTAACTTTCCGAGAGGTAAATTGGAAGTTGCTACTGAATTTGTTTTTGTCAAATTATGCCTTTGCTCCTTGCATAGAATATGCATTTTACTTTGCTGCATAGAACATGCATTTCACGTACGTTGTTGTATAAGATATGCATTTCATGAATATTACATGCGTGTTTAGCATCCATTATGAATCGCACATAGAATATGCTTCCGTTCTTGTTGCACGCAGAACATACTTTCAATTAACATTGTATCTCGGTTTTTTGTCTTGCATAGAACGTGCATTCTTATTGTATCGCACTTGTTAAGTTTCTTTCTTACACAGGCAAATGATATTGTATGTACGGTTCATTCGAAGAAATGCATGATATTGTATGTTCAGTTCATTCAGAGGAGTTCCGTATAAGTCATTCGTGTCTCGATAGGAGAACCTACATAGCTTCACAGCTAGCATAATGAGTGCATCTATCGCACACGTTCACTTGCTTAGTGCATCTATCGCACACATATACTTGTTCATTTTGTGCATCTATCGCACTTGTTCACTTTGGTGCATCTATCGCGCACCTCTCTGTTGTTTCACCTTGGGACGTACGAAGTACGCATCCGAGTGGTTGTTTCTTAGGACGCGTGAAACGCGGCCCTGGGGGTGTTTCATCTCGGGACGTGTGAAACATGGCCTCGAACGGTTATTTTTCTCCAGACTCGTGAAACGCGGCCCTGTGCGGGTTTTACCACGGGACATATGAAGTATGCGCCTGAGTGGTTGTTTCTCAGGATGCGTGAAATGTAGCCCTGGGTAGGTTTCATCTCGGGACATGTGAAACACAACCCCGAATGGTTGTTTTTCTCAGGGCGTGTGAAACACGAACCTGAGCAGTTTTTGTGTTGTGTCTCGGGATGCGTAAAATACAGACCCAAGTGGCCTTTCTTATTTCTCAAGACGCGTGAAACACAGCCTTGGGCGGTTTTTAGTTTCTCGGGACGTCTGAAACACGACCCCAAGCGGTTTTGTTCTCAGTTTCTTAAGATGCGTGAAACACAACCCTGAGTGGTGTTTTCTTTCTTCGTCTCTTGTTTTGGCAAGGTTAGAATGTGTTTTATCTCTTGTATCAAAACCTGTGTTGGTTTTAAGCTTGAAGCTGCTCATTCGTATGTTGTTATCCTGCCTATTGCGTTCATTCTTGCTTATCACATTTGTTATTGATAAATGCATCATCTCGCATGAACATGAGTTTTCAACATGGTCAGCTTCGTGAAGCGTATAAGCCCAACCTTCAAACTGCTTTGCATGCATATCATTTGCATCGCCCAAGAATAATGTTGGTTTAATTCCTTGCAAAGGGTTACGTAGGCAGCCTACGGGCACAATCATTTATTTTCTGTCTTGTTTGTTTGTCCAAGTCTTTTGGCCTGGTCAAAATGGGTCATCTTCGGGCTTTGGCATTCACTCATGTCATTTCATGACTTTCGAGTTCTGTCAAAGAGGGGCAACTGTAAACACTCCATTTTTGACAGTCCTCAAGACTTGAACATCATCGCTTGTGCACTCGATGATTATGATTGCATGTGCTCGTTTTAGTGCCCGAAGTCCTCGGCGGAATACCCTGCCTTTAGCCTTAAAACCTTGTCCATTTTGTGCCTTGTTTTCGACCAAAACTTAGTGTTTCAAGCCCAAAACCTTAGTGCTTCAAACCTCAAGACCCTGGGACCTGTAGGCCCCCTTTGGTGGACTGCTGGCCACCAATTGTGCCCTGCCGGCCACCCTTGTGCCTTGCCGGGCAATGGTGTGGCCTGCTGGCCATCATTGGTAGCCTATCAATCATCAGTGTCTTTTTTCAGATATTTTGTTGACAACTGTTCCAACTGTTACCACAATTCGCTTCATCTCCCTACACATGTATGAAGGGATTTATCTCAGCCAAACGCATGTTTTTCTATATATAGGGGGTCTCGTCCCCCATTTTTTAGGGTTAAAAATTTTGGAGAAAAAATCTCTCTATCTCTCTCTCTTTCTTGCAAATTTGTGCACATTAGTCTGCATACACCACACTTTTTACACCTCTCTTTGAGGCCTTCTTGGAGCTCTAGAAGGTGCTTTTGGCTTGAATTGTTGCCTAAAGTTGATCTTCGCTTTAAGAGGTATAATACTTGCCTTTTTGACTTGTTTTGCATACTTGTTTTTCTATCTTTTTCCCACTGATTTTGGGTTGTTTTGGACTAAAAAAAACTCTGTTTTGGTGGGTAGAATTGGTGGTTTTAGGCCATTTAAGGTTACGGGGTGGTTCACCCCCCTTTATTCCTTGTTTGTAAGGCCTTTCCACCTTTTTTTCCCACTTTCAAACTATCTTTTTTTTTTTTGGCTTTTGAACACTAAATTTTAGAGTATTTTCAGTAGTAAAAATCATGTTTTGAGGTCTAAATTTGGAGGGGTTAGCCTCCCCTCCTTGTGTCTTGTTTGCTAGCCTAGATAGCTTTATGTGTTAGCTTATTTTTCTAGCCATTTGTAGCTTAACTCCAGCATGTTTTAGGCTCTATTTTGGGTTGGTTAAGTCATTTGAGTCTTGTAGTGCATGCTTGTAGTGTAAGTGTCCTCACAAGCTTGGTGTTTTAGGCCTTTAGGCACCACTTGTTTGAGTTGATTGCATTAGTACTTTCTCACCTAATTTCAGCACTCATTAATCTCTGCAACCTCCCTCATTTCTTGACCTTGTTAATTGCTTTGAGGGTTGTTTCAACTTAGGATTGTTTAAGCTTGAGATTGAGGGCTATGCTTAATGGTTTAATCCTCTTTTGAGGGTTCATTATCAATGGCATGACACCTCTCTCTTGCCTTACACTACCCCTTGTTTGACACTTCTTTCTCTTTTAGAGGACTAACTCACCAATGGACTTAATTGGTTAAAAATTGGTTGGTAAGTTAAAATGGGTAAACAAAAATAGAAACTAAAATTGTGCAAAGATTTGGTTGTGTTTTGATGTGTTCAATCGAACGTTAATTGAACACAAGGAAAATTGGGATATTTCATACTCAAGTGATGAAATGTGCCAATTTTTCTAAGGTCTCCATTATCCTTGATCATGCATGATAGGGTGTTGGGTTTTGGTCTTGTTTGTACATTTATTAAACTTGTACACCTTGGTTCTTTAGCCATCATGCAATGAAATTGCTTGATTGATGGTTTGAGGACCAAGTGTGTAACTCATTTGAGATGTTTTTGATGATAAAAAGAGATATACAGTACAAACAATCTGTGAGAATACCTTATCTTTTGCCCTATTTGCTCTCTATTGCAGCAAGGAATAGTGCATCATTAGTGGCTGGCCGACCACTGTTTCTGGCTAGCAGGCCATTAGTGTTGGACGGTAACCCCCCAATGGTGGCCAACCGATCACCACTTCTGGCCTGTTGGCCACCAATGAATTTTGAGCAGAATGTTTGTGAAGTAGAGCAGCTTTGACATGGAAGTGGAAAATCAGTGCAAGGGTTGTGCAACAGAGGCTTCTGAGGGCAGACAGTGGATGTTCTTTGGGTGGACACTGAGAGCATGGGCCTCCCTCGCTTCTCAGGAATAGTTAATTAGTTTAATTAGCATTTAGTCATTTATTTGTTGTACTTAATTAGTTGTAGCTAATTCATTTGTTTTGTACTTATTTAATTAGCTTAGCCTAGTTAAATTATTTAATTGTTATAATAGTTAATTAGCTTAGATAGCTAGCTTATCTATTCAAGTATAAATAGTTAAGAAGTTTAGCTTAGCTAGTTTATCCATTCGGACTCTCCTTCGTGAGAGCGTAATGTAATAATGTGTATGTCTTCCAACTCCACGTCTTTCTCATTTTTATTTATCCGCTTTTGATGGTTAGATTAGGGACATCACATTTCAATTAGCATATCGCATGTTTGCATCCATTCATTTGTATTTCATGCACTGAGGCTCGGTTCATCATTCTAATTGCATTGTCATTTCAATATATTCTTTGAATACGTGCTTAGAAAGCATGTTATCAAATCGATTCATATGCTATGCTTATTACCCGAGCCTATTTTAGTTGCATTTTTGCATGCGTTGCATTAGCCATATTGTATAGTTAGGTATCATGCATATTTTTCTAACTCTATTGTTTTATCTTAGCTTGGAGTACTAGGTGAGTTTTTGATGCTTTAGCAAACTTGCATGAGTGTGAGTGACTGCCATGACTAGCATGCTTGCCATGAGGCTAATTGCTTAAGTGCTATAAACTGTTTGAGTGCCTGTGGATGAAGGTTTGTTGCTTGAATTGTAATGATTCAATGAATGTACATTAAGCCCACTTTGTCAAGTGACAAATACACAAACTTTAAGCCCACTTTGTTAAATGGAAAAATCAAACCCTTTTCAAAAAGCAAACATGAAATTGAATTGTTCCAATTCGGGCAAACTAGTCTATACCTTGTGTGCACGTATCACATAGTAAAATGCTAGACTAAATAAATCGGAACAAGAGCATATAATGTCGATAAAAATCATATCACGATTAGTAGAGGCCGATCTTTGATCGGGTGAATGGGGGTGCTCAATTCATGACCTTCCCCTCTTGTACCTAAGTTCCCGAGCCGAGACAATCTTGGTGATGACAGACACGTGGCCTTTGGCACGAGTCATGGGTTTCCTAAATTTTTCAAAATAAAATATTTAGGTGGCGACTCTGTATCTAGCAAAGCAGTCCAATTTTGGCATTTTTTATTCAAAATAGATTTTTCAAAAGATTTGTTGAATTTGGACTCTTTAGTGTTTATCAATTTCACATTACACTTGTGAGATTAGATTCAGAACCGCGAGAGTCCAAATTGTAGGGCTTATTTTTGAACTTCCGAAAGGGGTGTGGAAAAAGCCGAGCTACACACTCCACTAAGGCAAGCTGACTAGCCTAGGTGGAATGATGATAGAGCCCAACAACAACCCTAAGCTCAAGGAGGACCTGCACCCTACTGGGAGAAATCAGGATCATTGTAAGAGGACTCGTGTGCAACGGATCATCTCGGTTGGCACAATGAACCAAGCTCCAAATGATCAAACAAGGGTCTGACAAAGAAGTGACGATGGTCGACCGACCCCACAAGCAGCCCAAACAGTGGTCAGAACCGATCACCTTCACGGATGCAAACTGTACAAGAGTCTGATACCCTCATGACGACCCTTTGGTCATTTTCTCTTTTCTCTCAAACTACAAAGTCAGGCGTGTACTCGTCAACAATGGCAGCTCATCAGATATTATCTTCCTCAATGCTTTTATGCAGCTCAAGATCGGAGAAGAAAAGTTATCACCCTTGCAAACTCCCTTAGTTGGTTTCATAGGTGATCGGGTAACCTCCATAGGATCCATTGTTCTCCTAATCATTATTTGTAAGTACCCAAGGCAGACAGCGAAGATCCTCACCTTCCTAGTCATTGACTGTCCCTTTACTTACAATATTATACTTGGGGGTACAACTCTCAATATTTTCCAAGTTGTGTCGTTCACGTACCATTTGGCAATGAAGTTTCCGACTGATAGCACCGTGAGGGGCGAGCAAATTGTAGCCACAGAATGTTACGTTGCTTCATTAAAACAGGTAAAGGTAAATGAGGCCATGATCATTGAAAGCCTTGATGCTAGAGATGAAGAGGAACTAATCCGGGGGGAACCAATGGAAGAGTTAGTCGAAGTACCCATTAACCCCTCCAACCCAAAGAAGACAGCTAAGATTGGTAGCCAGCTAAGCCCTCAGGCCAAGGCCGACCTTACAACTCTCGTAACTGAGTATAACGATGTCTTCGCTTGGACTTATGAGGATATGCTAGGCATGACCCTTCTATCATTACTCATCATCTCAGCATTGAGCCCCAATTCTGATCAGTCCGCTAAAAAACAGTGCATTTTTTATCTGGAGCGCAATAATTTCATTGCTGAAGAAGTAGACAAATTGTTGAAGGCCAAGTTCATTGAAAATGTGAACTGTCCTAAGTGGTTATCCAATATGTTCTTGGTCCGCAGAAGCAATGGCAACGGCAACTATTCCGATCTCAACCGAGCTTGCCCTAAAGATAGCTAGCTACCCATTACCTAGGATAGATCGATTGGTTGATACAATGGTTGTCCATCAAATGCTCAGTTCATGGATGCTTTTTTGGGCTATAACCAGATCCTAATGCATACAGCTGATCAAAAGAACACATCTTTCATTATTGACAGGGGAACTTACCATTATTGCGTGATGCAGTTCGATCTGAAGAACGCGGAGGCCACTTACCAACGACTGGTTAATGCCTTGTTCAAAAACCAGATAGGTAGAAATATGGAGGTCTACATTGATAATATGCTCATTAAAAGCTAGCTTGCTTCAAATCACTTATCAGACTTACAGGAGACCTTCCAGACCTTGTGCAAGTACAAAATGAAGCTAAATCCAGAGAAATGTGCCTTTGGTGTTGGGTTTGGAAAATTCTTGGGTTTCATGGTTAGCCACAAGGGAATTAAGGCCAATATGGAGAAGATCAAGGCCTTAATAGAAATACTGTCTCCCAGAACAGTAAAAGAGGTTCAAAGGCTCACTGGTAGAGTGTTGCCTTCAATCGCTTCATTTCTAGGGCAATTAACAAGTGTCTCCCATTCTTCAAAGTGCTTAGGAAGGATTTTACTTAGAACACTAAATGCAAGGAGGCATTCCAGCAACTAAAACAGTGCATAGCCAACCCTTGTTTCCTCTCTCAAGCAATTCCAGGGGAGACCATCTTCCTCTATTTGGCCGTTTCCAATACTGCGGTTAGTGCCGTCCTGATTAGAGAGGAAGACTCAGTCCAACGCTCGATTTACTACATCAGCCATGTGCTCAAGGAGGCAGAGTAGAACTACCCTCTCTTGGAGAAATTAACACTAGCTCTAATCATTGCCTCTAGGCACTTCCGACCGTATTTTTAGGCCCACTCCATAGCGGTTCTAACATAACAGATTTTGAAGAAAGTTATGCAACAACCGGAGTCCTCTAGCGGGCTTATGCAGCGGTCTGTCGAACTCATCTAGTATGACGTCTCCTACCAACCCTACACAGCAATCAAAGGTCACGTTGTTGTAGATTTCATCTTAGAATTCACCAATGTCAACCCCCTTGAGCCTCACCCACCGATCAACACAATTCATGAGGAGGTCGACCCACACTTCTCATCTAAAAAAGAAAGAAGTAGGGCTAGGCTAATCCTCACTACCCCAAAAGGTGAAGATTGCAAATATGCCCTCCGTTTCCAGTTTGAAGCAAGTAATAATAGGCAGAATACAGAGCTTTGATAACGTATATCAGGTTGGCTAAAGATATTGGGGTGGATCACATTCAAGTGTTCAGTGACTCGCAATTGGTCGTCGAACAAATAAATGGGGATTTTGATGCAAAAAAGAAAAAAAAATGAAATTATACAAGGACTATAGCGATCCCGATTTTGATCCTTCTTTCACGTTTTGCCACTTCGACTGGGTTGGTTGGGGGTCGAGCTGCCCGGTCAGCTCACGGGAGTCTAGGGGGCGGCACCCCTTGGCGGGTTCGGGGCAGTACCCTAGCAGGGTCGAGGGGCAGCGCCCCTTGAAGCAAAAAGAAAAAATGCATTCGAAGTTGCTTGTCTGCTTGAGCGTCCATTTCCCCGCTCGAGCGGAGAATGTTTGGTTCTTGCACTTCGACCTGTCTCCAAAAGTACTAGAAATGTGTATTCAACGCTCGAGCGGATCTTTCCATGCTTGAGCAGATCTTTCCACGCTCGAGCGGGAGTCTGCGTCTGACGCTCGAGCGGGGAGTTCCATGAGCGGACCATCTTATATCAGTCCGTAAAGTTGATGTTTTAGATCACTTTTTCAGATCTCTCTTTCTCTAAAACTCTCCAGAATTCCCGATCTAGAGCTTCTCTCTCTAGAAGTCATCTTCTCTCTTTGATTTCATCAAATCCATTGGGTTTTAGACCTAAGTTCTTCACCAAAGTTGTATAACTTCTCGAGGGCTTCGTTGTGTGAAGTGGAGATCGAGTTTCAACGCCGTAAATTTTGGGGTTTCATCTCTATTCTTCTTCAATACTTGAGGTAGGGATTTTCTACACTCTAATATGGTTTTTAGCTTAGTTATTTACTATTGTGTATAGATGATGAGATTTGGTTGTGGTTTGGACAAATCTGAGGTTTGGGTGTTATATGAAAAGAAGGGTTTTTGAGGTATAAGAGATAAATGAGTACGGGGTTTGAATATAAGATCTTGGTGTACCAAAATAGTTAATTTTGGGTGTTTGGGTCAATATTGGAAAAATGGGGAGTTTTGCCCTAATTTGATAAAATGATTATTTTGTATAAATAATTGGAATTAACATTGAATATGTTAAATTGGATGGTTATTGATATAGATGGTGATATTGGATATGCATTAGCTCACCTATGGAAGTTTTGAATAAACTATTAAATTTGATATTGAATATATCTTGGAAATAATTGTATTGGGCTATCGGTGGAGGATAGTTATGATTGTTATATAAAATGTATGAGGATTAGGCGATTTAATGCTAATCTATTGTTGGTGTCATTGAATATGACCATGTTGTAAATACATTGTATATGTATGTTTATTGGGAGGAGAAAGGCGATGTACTCCATATATGACCATGTTATAAATACATTGTATTTGTATGTTTATTGGGAGGAGAAAGGGGATGTACTCCATATATGATTATGTTTATAAATGCATTGCATATGTATATTTGTTTGGGAGGAGAAAGGGGATGGACTCCATTTAAAGCAAGTTAGCCGGAGTGTCCTGGGTGAAAGACCTGAAATTTTATATATAAATGGGTGCCGATTCCTTCGGACGAAATATCTGTAAAATGGCAAGTTTGAAGTGTTTATGTTTGTTTTGCATAATTGGGAGAATCATTGAGTTGTAGTCTCATTTTGGTTGTTGAAAGGTAATGAATTTAACTCATGAATTGAGTAGCATATATGAACTGGAAATGAAATGAAGCAAGATGGAATAAGGTTGGTCTTAGTGGCATATGGATATGCAGGTCTTGTGGGTGTTTCAGGATCGGTATTGTTTATGTACGCGGTATTTATACCTTTGCTAAACCTCATAAATTGTGTAAGATTATTTCTACTGGGCTGTTGGCTCACCCTATATGGGAATACCATTTTCAGGTGCAGGTGAGATGCTTCCTCCAAGGCAATAGCGTGGATGGACTTTCAGGAAGCAAGAGCTTCTTAATTATGTATTGTTGTGTGTTTGTTGGTATTTGTAAAGCCAAGGGCTTAAGATGTAATGAGCGAGACTCAATTTGTGTAACCAAGCAATGACTTGGAAAGATGTAAGCCTACAGGGCATTTAATTGTTTGTTAAACAGTAAACTCTGATGTATGAAAGTATATTGTTTCTCATATTTATTCCGCATATGAGTTATCTTTAGTGTATTATTTTGGGGGCGTTACAAGGACATCGCTCCACCCTTCATACGTCTCTTCAACAGTTCCACATCAAACATATCCCACGGTCTGAGAATTCCTAAGAAGATGAAATGGCCCAATTAGCCTCGGTAGACCAGTCAGACCTCAATTGCGGAGTCAGAATAGAATACCTGGCACACCCAACAATTTCACAAGACTAACAAGACATCCACCTACTTCAGAACGGACATATCCCATGGGAACAAGGCATTATCTAGTTCTTAGAGCAAGGAGTACTTCCAATAGATAGGAAAGGGGCAGAGATAAGGTCAGAGCTCGGTCGGCCAATTATGTTACCATTGAAGGCATCTTAAGCGGGGATTCTAACGGCCGTACATCAGGTGTTTAAATGTTGATCAAGCCACTTATGTGATGAGAGAAATACATGAAGGGGTTTGTGGAAACCACTCTGGGGGACGGTCTTTAGTCCATAAAATCCTTCGTACGGGCTACTTTTTGCCCACCCTCAGCCAAGATACCAATGATTTTGTACTCAAATATAAGAAATGCTAGTGCTTTGCTAACATACCTCATGCCCCTCCAATCGAACTAATCACACTTAGCAGTCCTTATCCCTTCGCCAAATAGGGAATCAATCTAATAGGTCCTTGGCCAATTGGGAAAGGCCAGGTCAAGTTCGTTGTGGTTGCCATTGACTACTTTACTAAGTGGGTGGAAGCAGAGCATCTTGCCAAGATCACTGAGCAAAATACCACTAGATTTATCTGGCAGTCTATTGTATGTAGATTCAGAGTTTCTCAGGCCATCATATCAGATAATGGCAAACAGTTTAACAATGCCAAATTTAGGAAATTCTATGATGAGCTCAATATCAAGACATGTTTTTCCTCTCCAGGTCATCCCCAAACTAATAGGCAGGTTGAAGTTACCAACCGCTCTATGTTAAAAATTATCAAGACCAAGTTGGAGGCAACTAAGGGTCTCTAGGCAAAAGAGATACCAAATGTACTCTGGCTATATCAGATGATAGCACAAACCTTTACAAGGGAGACCCCTTTTTGTTTAATATATGGTGTCGAAGAAGTCATCCCTGTGGAAATCCGCCTGCTGACCCCTCAAATAACGCACCCTAATCTAGAGCTAAATGAAGAGCTACGGAGGGTTGACCTAGACCTCATTGAAGAATTGTGAGACTCAGCCACCGTTAGGCTAGCTTCATACCAGCAAAGAATGAGGCAGCACTATAACAGCAAAGTCAGACCAATAAAATTCACAGTGGCGACTTAGTCTTAAGGGAGGAAACTTTGGCCACCATAAACCCAATTGAGGGCAAGCTAGCAGCTAAGTAGGAGGGCCTTACATTGTCAAATCCAAGTCGTGTCCAGGCACTTACCGTTTGCAAGATATGGAAGGCAGAGATCTTTCTCACCCATGGAATGTTAAGCACCTGAAGCGGTATTTTCAATAAAATGATGCCTTTTTTTCTCATGACTCATTTATTTTATTGTCCTATTCAACCCAGATCGTTTGTTATATTTTGTATTTTCAATACAATGTATAAGCTGACTTTGGTAGGACTTTATCTTAATGAGAAATATATTCAACTTATGTTATCTATGTTGGCCATTTTGTAAGTTTTAAAACAAAAAGCCTCAGCCATCCTAAGCATAAAGACCTTAACCAGACTGAGTTCATAAAGCCTTAGCCAGATTGAGCACGAAGACCTCAGCTAGACTAAGTCCAAAAAGCCTAAGTTAGACAGAGCACAAAGACCTCAGCCATATTGAGTTCATAAAGCCTCAACCAAACTGAGCATGAATGTTTCAAGTACAGTGCATTTTTAGGAATTTCAACTACCACAAATATTTCAGCTATTTACGACATGGGCTCTATATATAGAGCTCACTGGCTCTTTTCAAAGGGTTGGAAAAAAATCTTGCCCAAAGATAGAAAAGTTTAAGAGCTCTCTTCTTCCTTCTTCATCTCTTACCTACCACCTACAACTTTAACACCCATTTCTTCATTAATGCTTGATCCTAAACTCTGGATAAAGGACTTTGGACATTAAAGAACACCCCTAAAATCTTTTGAGGGACCTTAAAGGGAGTTTTTTGAATTAAAGTGATCTATCCTCTTAGGAGGTGATTTCCTCATACTCTCAATCACTTTTCTATCTCCCTTTCGTCAGTTTTAGGCTTTGTTTTCATTATGTGATTGTTGTAAGTACTCATGGATGTGGAGAAAGTAGCCTTAGCCACCCGTCCATTGAGTTGATAGCCATTTCTTTACTTCCTTGCTTTCCTTAGCTTTCGATTCATAGTTGTCATATCTTTTGGATCCTTGTGGATGTGCTTGGGAGTAGTTTTAGTCATCTATTCACAAGTTTAATAAGTAAAATAACTCTTTTCATATTACACCACTTGTCTTCACCTATCCCCTCTATCAAGTGTGCTAATATGTGTTTCAACTCTTTACACAATAACAGTGAGTGTTAGGGGCTATATCATGAGGTTGCTTGAGTGATTCGTGGGATTTGGTGTTGAAAAGTGTTGTTCTCTCTTTTCATTGAGTATTTTGAAAGTAAAATAAGTGATTTTGGGTCAAAGAAAGTTGAAACCTCCCTTTTCAATCATTTGTGAACATAGAAAGGGTGTTATCACTCTTGTTCTATGACTAAATGAGAAGTTTTCAATAAGTTTAATGAATCCCTTGTTTTAGTAAGAAAATCTTTCACGAAGAAATGATTTGCATTAATCTATACTCCCCATTTAATAGCATGGATTTGGGTATTAACTTGCCCTTATTCACAACGAGAAGATGTAGGCTCCTATCTATTTCTTAGGCTTAAATTTGTTCTTGATTTTGATCCATTTAATTTGTTTCTCTGGGAAAATATCTATTGTATATATCTATTTATGTTATTGTTGAGGGCTAGGGTTCATTCATTCCTCCCCAAGTGATCCCTGTCAACAGAGAATGTAGAAGGTGTGAAAACCCCTCCAGAAAGCCTCCCTGTGGCTTTTGTATTGAGATCCTGTACTGATCTAATTCGCAACCGGAAAGGGAATTCCCTAGACCCCTTTCTACTTCAACCAGCTAACTTGGTGTTTGGTCGGACATTTCCCCCAAGAAAAAAATAGACAATTAATGGAAAATGCTCCCCTGAGTAGTTCTGGAGCTCCTAGATAGCTTCTTTTCTTTATTTAGTATGATTTCTTAGATTCAGCAGTAGCTAGACTGAATCGATTTATTATTGTAAAATCTATCTCTCTCTCTCTCTCTCCTCCCCTCCCAAATTTTTCTCATTTGAATTGTTGTAATAATCTTCCAACCCCACGTCTTTCTAATCCTTTTATTTATCCACTTTCAGTATTGCATCATGTTTTCTTCATCATGCCTGTATATTGCATCTTTTTTTTTTTTTCATGCATTTGGATCCGGATCACTATCATTAATATGATTTACTAACTTCAAAGATGAATACGTGTATAAATCCATGCGTTGTGGTGATACTCATGCTACATCTTAGCAATCCTGACTCCAAGATACATATTCTGTGGGTTGTATTAGAAACTTACATATAGGATTAAACATATGTATACATATCTGTATATGTCGTGACTCATCTTGAAGTAGTAGGTGAGCATTTTGAACTTATTTATACATATCTATATATGTCGTGACTCGTCTTGGAGTACTAGGTGAGCATTTTGAGCTTTAGCATATTGCATGTGCATGTTCTTTACCGTACATGTTGCTATAACATGAAGCTAAATGCTTATGTGAGATATCTACTTGAATGCTAGTGGATGAAGGTTGTATTATTCATTTTGGAGTGCAGATGATTTTTGCTTTTTTTCTTTTTTGTTATGTCACAGATTTTATCCAAGAAAAACTCTTTTCCAAAAATGAATGAAGTCAGAGCATAACCAAAATTTATGATACAATCTATATTTGAATGCCGTAGATAGTAATGATAGCATTATTAATAATCAGAATATGGATTTACATTGATTATAAAAATCACATTATGACTTAGTAAAGGCCGATCTTTGATCAGGTGAGTGGGGTGCTCAATTAATGACATTCCCTTTTCATACCTATGTTCCCGAGCCAAAACACTTTGGTTATGACGGACGGTGGACTTTGGCAGGAGTCACTGGTTTTCTAATTTCCCTAAAAGATTAGGTGGCGACTCTGAAATCTAGTGATGTAGTCCATTTCTGGCAATATTTTGCAATAAAATGGATTTTCAATAAAAGTTGTCGGATTTGAACTCTCATATGTTGTTTCACATTGCACAAGTGAGACTAGATCAGGAGATCAGGAGTCTAAACTATTGGGCGCGCTTGGTATCCCCAAAATCCCATAGAAGGGATGAACGTTTTCCTAGTAGGATATAAGCCAAATAAATGGCACATGTCAAGGATAGTGGGGGCTATCATACCACTTCTAAAATGAAAGAAATTGAAAGCAGGATTCTAGTAGCATAAAGTAGCAGGGATTAGGTAAGGATCCTAAGGAATGGAATACCTAGAGAGTCAAAGGAAGTACATAATTTTAACTCTTGTTATGGTCTCTTCATTCGTGGGCCTTTTTGACTTGATCATACCAAGTTGTCTAGTCTTTTTTAACAACAGGCCATGTTCAAAGGGGTTTGGCCCCTGTCCAAGAACTCCAAGAAAGATGACGCTGGTAGAGCTTCGTATGATCTTCGAGGTGAGGGTAAAGATTCGACATTGCTGCTAGTGGGGCCTCTTTAAAAGCTGGGCCCAAACCCCCATTGTCACCGTGAGGGATAGAAATGTGAGTATCTATGGGGGATGTCAAGCAAATTTGCCTCAAAGGTTAAGTCAAAAATCATATTTTGTAATAGGAGAGAGTGAGGAAGTATTTCCCTAAGGGGAACAGTATCAATAACTTGAGAACTAGACACCATTGGAAGCAAAAAATTACGGTTTGCAAGAAGAAGTGAAAAATGGAAAGTTGAGTTCTAAGAGTCGAAAAGTAAGAGTGTTGTTTGGACAAACAAAGGTTTATTTATATACTTGTATCTTCAAAGGGTCAGGTCAATGCAAGTTGGTCTTATGGCAAAACACTATGGATCTTGAAAAGTAGCTAAGTGTTCAAAATTGGGTCTTTTCATATATGAGGATACCAGGAATTAAAAGTAAATTTTATTTAATTCTTAGGGTTATCAAAATTAGGAAAGTGTCTCGAAAAGCTATAATTTGCTTTGAGTTTGCTTCAAAATTTTGATTGAAAAGATGATTGACAAGAGTAAGGTACACTTGAAATATTAAATTGGGGAGAAAATGACCAAAAGTCGAGCAGGAAACTTATGAGAATAAGTATGTATTTGAATGAAAGTTGATTATACCTTTGAATTATAGTTTAGTATAGAAAGATCAATATACAAAATACAAGTGATAAATCATAATCTTAATTTTTATTTTATTATCAAAGATTACATGAGAATTGGCTCAATCTCATGAAAGTAAAGAAAGGAGAAGATTACAAGGTATCTATGAGATCCCTTTCTTTATCTAATCTTTTTGCAGCTTCATCCTTCTTAAATTGGCAATGTTGAAAGGATTAAAAATTGATAACCAATTCAAGAGCTTTATTCTCAAATGTTGCGTGTTCCTTTGCCCTGAATTTTAAGTATTCCTAAAAAGATGTGTCATCAACAAATTCTGGAGAGGATTGTTGTGCAAATTTAACAAAGTCATCTAGAGCTTTTCGACCCTCGCTTTTAACAAAATGAAGGCATTGTGAGACTCTGCCAACGCCTAAGCCTCAACCTTGACAATCAAATGCCAGTTTGAGAGCAGAGGTAAGAAGTGTAAAAACACTTCAACTTCATGTATGGTTGAAGAATGTAGCGTCGAACTCCTCACCAAGATACCACAAGCCAAATAAAATTCTTGTGAGGGATTTCTTCAAAGAATTTTAGAGGGGAGTTGGCAGCTAGAAGGATCTTTTCCCTGAGAATGTTATAGCCGAAGCTAAGCAAGGGGGAGTGTACGCGGGTATCGTGTAACTGTCAATAGTCCTTTGAAGCTCCAAGGACCATTATGGATGGTAAGGCAAAGGAGTTAAAGGTGGCTTCGCTTGAAAGGTTGCAGGATATTACTTGTCATTCACACAATCCAGCCATTATAAGGTTTAAGGCGAGCTTCTCTAACCAATAAAGTGGACTAAGCTTGATGTTAGCCTCAAGGCATGGAGTCCAATAAGAAAGGACTGAAGTTGGCTTTGCAACCAAATGCCAGCAAAATAAAAAGGGATATTCTAACCAGCAATTTTTCGAGCAAGGTCGGTATGGATATGCGCCCAGGGGCAACTTAGTGGTTGAGACTAAACTTGTGTTGAAGAGAGAGATAGCCACGCAACCCAACCAGTAATTTTTGTAGGCTATAGAGAATGGGGGATTTCCCAATTAGAAGCCATAGGTTCTGGCTTCGAAGCATTAGAAGGAATTTCAGGAGCATGGTGTGCATTAGCTATGGATTCCTCTGGAACGGGGACAACATGAGGAGCACCAATTAGGCTAACAACTTCGAGACAAAGGTTTAGATCCATGGGAGAAGGATATGTGAACCCATGGTAGCATGGGCATTGGTAGGCCTCACGTTGTTTTCAACTTCATCATATGGATCAAAATTGTCCATGGTCAAACTAGTTGGATTTTAGAACCTCATAATACAAATGGTTTGGAGCTCATGGGCCTTGCTTTTCAATTCGAACCTCAATAAATATAAAAACCCAGGAGTACAAGCCAAAAGATAGTGGAGGTGGTTGATCATGAAGGCTACATTTAAGGAGTGGTGATCGTGGGAGGAGCAACCGCCAAAGGTTATGTTCACTAGTATAACCATTATGCTTACACTAGTGCAGGAATTGTTAGCGCCACATTTAAACCATCCAATGCGAAGGCGACATGTGGCAAGCAAAGGTTGTTCAAATACTGAAGAGTCTTACCTTTGAAGGTGCCTACGTGAGCTACGAATGCAAATCTTCAACCGACAAATATGATAAGCGACATGTGAGAGGCATGTGGAAAAGGAGTTAATATAGGGCAGTTGCTAGCAGTTAAACAAGTACAAAGAAAGGGTTATGACCCTAAGAAGTAGCGAGAAGGAAAGAGATCATGGTGAAATAGAACAACCTAACTGCTTCGAAGGTGCTAAGAGAAGGTTATAAATATATGGAAGCAAACACTGAAGAGAACCCCGGCTAAATCCAGACTCTATGTCTTTGTCAATTTCATTTATTTTTAAATTTTTACAGTTTATTTTATGCACTACACTTACATTTCACAGTAGTGGATTAGCCTTGTAATTCCATAACCAGGTTGGTTTAAAAGCTTCAAAGTTTCCCTTACATAAGGTAACATTTTGTAATTGTTTATTCAATTAATCAATTGCAATTTATGTCCAGTCTCTCCCTCTTATTTTGTTATGAATTTGAGTTAAAAGTTTTGGTTCATTTTTTCAACGCAACACAGTAAAGTCCTCTTCATTAAGATTAAGAGAACCTTAACACAATCGCTTGATAAAAATGGACATTTATTATTTGTAAGGAATTTTCAGATTTTTACTGGCTCGCTTGAATTACATTCATGGCCTTTGAAGTGTCAAAAATAACTAACAGTGACTATTTCTAAATAATAAGAGATAAAATACAATTGACCTAAATCACATGGATAAAACGAATTTTGCCCTAATTTATAATAATAAAAATAATAAAATAAAAGATTCAACCGTTCCTTAATCCCTAACACACTAATCAGACATTTATTATGTTCACACTGTGTGCCTTTATATAGCAATCAAAACAAAAATACTACAGAAAAAGATTCTGCACCAGAAAACCAAAATTAAACAGAAAAAGAAATCGGTCATTTTCTCTCTTAAACTCTCTTTCTTATTTTCTCTCTCTTTGGGTCTCTCTCTCTCTCTCTCTATATATATATATATATATATATGTGTGTGTGTGTGTGTGTGTGTGCGCGTGCGTGCATTCAGCTATTATTTTCAGGATTTGAGAGTTGATAATGTTTTGGAAAAATGACAGTTCACCTAGGTAAACTAGTAGTCTAGTGTCTGATCAAGTCAAGCCCTGCTCACCTAGCTTAGTCATGCATGATTTTTATGCTTATTTTTCAAGTTTGAACTCAAATACTATTTCAGTGGTAGGTGAGACGGACTTGCTTAGGTTGATCTCGAATTGATCAAGCTCTTTCTCTCATTTGCTGAAAAAAATTTAAATTATTTTTATTTTTGCCACTCATTTATAAAGTCAGTGATTATATCTCATGGGATTGTTGTACTAGAGTTATTGAAAATTGAATTAGTAAACTAGAGAGTTTACTTGCTTTTGATGTTTTTTTTTTTTAAATAAATAAATAAGCATGGCATATCTTCTATAAGAGAAACTCATTAAACAAAATGACAATTATAATGCATATAGAAAAAATTAAAATTTTTTGAGATATTGATTTGTGATTATATTTCAATTTTAAACAATAAATAGCAATCACAATCAAACAATCAATAATAAATTAGCACAACAATTTAATGTGAAAAAAAAAATCACAATTAGAGCACTTCCAACTGTGATAAAAAATCGACGGCCTAAGTCACAAAACAGTCTTCTAAGAAGACAAAGAAATTACACACAGAAATTCTCAATTACCTAGCGGATCCACGCCCAAATTGAAGCAAACCTGATATGCCTCTTCCATCTCCGTCTTCACCTCAGAATTGCTTTGCCCAACATTGAATCCACAATGCCGATGTCGAATCCACGACGATAAACAGAGTCGTGAATACCGCTCGAGCCACCACTTTATTGCTCAAGCGGTGTGAGTAAAGGCAGTGCAAATATATAGGCCAATTGCATGAGCGCAACATCTACCACTCAAGCAGTAAAACTTGTTTCTTAGAAGTTCAGAATGTAGGCAGAGATATTGGATAAACCATTTCACTGTTCGAGCGCTTAAACAACTTTGACTTCTTCATTCAATCCCCGTACATAGTCAACGAAGTGGCAAATAAGGAATGCTCAAGATACAGAATGTCAGCACAAACTCTTCTGCACAGGTGCAATTCAGATTGGATTTCCATCTAAATACTCACAATCTCACTGAAATAAAAGAGCGAATAAAATTACAAATATTTTTTTTTATTAAATGAAATTGCCAATTATAAAAATCTAACACTTATAATAAACACCAGAGCATGCATGCATATGTCCAAAAAAAAAAAAAAATCTTTTTGTCCATTCGTGAAGGAGAAGAAATGATATTTCTATTTATTTTTATTTTTATTTTTATGTAGTTGTATATTATAAAGCTGGTGTCTGGAATCACATATATCCATGAGTAATGCTAGCCGCTATTTTTTTCACAAATTCACTTATAATGATCTGGTAAAGACATTGGACTATTAATTATTAAGTGTATAACAAATTAAAAGTTAATATTTATCTTTACATATCATTGTGGATTGTGGATAGAAGTCTGAATTTTTTTTTTAATAGTGTCCAAACATTTTTCTGCATGCATTTTTATATTCCTGTTTTGTACTATACTGTGTACTAGTACTAGGTAATTAAGGATTGTTGAGTTGTACGGAAATTGGCTTTTGTGAAGTTGGTGTAATACTCCCCATTGTGATGGGTGAGGTATTATTTATTTTATTACCAAAAAAAATAATATTATTTAAAAATACTTATTAATCAGTCTTATTAATTATATATATTTATTTATACCTTCACTGATAAATTTATAATTGTAAATTTATTTATAAAAATAAGAGTGACTAATAAATTTATCAATTGATAAATCTATCAATAAAAATTAATGGATAATAAGTTTCAAAAGTAAAAATTATTGATAATTTACCCTATTTAGTTATCCTCACATTTGACATACTATGTTTGGCTAGAACAGTGCTATGCAAATAATTTTTCTTTATACAAATAGACAACTTCTCTCCGATCCTCTAGATGGTGCTATTTTGGCCCGTTGAATCTATCACGAATTCTATTTCGATAATCTAAAATGTTCATTTTGATTACACTTGTGTATTTCATCCGCATATAAAAATTAGGTAGACCTGATAATCGTAACATGTTGAATTTTATTGCGTTTGACACCAAAACAATGGATGGTTTATTTTTTAAAAACACAATTAACGTCTTTTTTTTTTTAATTTTATTTTATGACAGACATGATAAATTGAATAAGTTACAATTATCAAATTAACCTAATTTTTTTTATGTGAATGAAATATACGAAGTGCTCGACAAAATAAATAGTTTAAATCATCAAAATAAGATCATAGTGAACTCCATAAACTCAAACAATGCTTTATAAATCAAAGGGAATCCTTCTCCAAATTTTAAATGGGAAAAATTGAAATACAAGCATTGTCATTGCAATACCATTTTCATTGACTACACACTTACAAAAAAAAAAAAAAAAATACAAAATCATGAAAAAATTTATGGAGTTCTATTTTGGAGAAGGATTCCCTTTGATTTCTACAATTGTCATTGCAATAGAACAAGCATTCTCTATATTTGTCTTTTTCTTTTGATCTCTCAGTTTTAATACTTTTTCTGTATTACACACTTCTATTTTCATATTATAATGAAGAAGATTTTCAAGTTCTTAACAAATTGTTTTCAAGTTTTAATTACAGGCGGTGGAAACTGTAGTTTTTTTTTTTTTTTTGGTGTTGAAATGAATCATTCTTTAGAACTATAAAATTTGACAGTTTCATAACTTTCTTTAGAATTGTAAAATTTTGCAATTTCATAACATGTTTTTCAATTTAATTAATAAGGATAAATACTTAATAGAATCATACTTTGAAACCGTAACATTTTATAGTTTCAAAGCTTACTTTTCAATTTGATTAATATTAGAAATCATTTGCTAAAACCCTACAAAAATTGAAAATAACATATATTGTTTTTTCCACTATTGCTGTTTGTTATTCTTAGATTTGTTTCTTCTTTCAATTTATCATATGTAGCTTATTTTGCTATATTTTTTCACTTTAATTTCTCAATTTATTTTTTTTCCCTGCAATATTCTAGATATTCTGGTGAGTCTTCGACAATATTCTTGACGTCCAGCAAACATTCTAGATATTTTGACGACTTCCGGTGATGTTCAGAACATTCCAAGGATACTCCAACGAATTTTCAATAATATTCCGATGACTTCCTGATGATGTTGAACATTCTAGCAAGTCTCTAATGACCGTCTGAAGAAAGTCCAACAGTGGTGGGATGTAACAGTGTCTTTAATTTTTTTTTTTTAAAATAGGATTTTTTAGTAACAATTAAAAATATATAGGACTAATTGGTGCAAGTGTTTTATTTTTGGACTAAATGGATTTTGAATTTTGTGTATGAGACTTATCAATAAGTTTCCCTTATTATTATTATGCCTCTTGCTCCTTTTTGGTCCATGATTAGATTGGACATTATTATTGTCACGCCCCACTTTTTATTACTCAAAGTATTACCAATTTCATTTACTTAATTCCATTTCAGAGATAACATGCGGAAATAAACTCGTATATTCAACTTGTAGAAGTGAATAACATTGCTCTCATTCGTATGCAAGTAAATACAACATGAGTACACTAAATAAATTACCCTTGGGCTTACATCATTAAAAGTCAAGAAGAAGGGTATAACCCTTTTTACATAAATGGCATTCCGCCAACACAAAAGAGGCCCCGTGGCCAACAAATAAGAAGATCCAAAACCTTGTAGCACATCCTGGCTATCACCTGAAAAAGATTCAACAACGTGGGATGAACATATAGTCTAGTAGAGATCTCAACATGATCCTCAACAATAACAACTTACAGATAGCTATGATCATGAATGTTCAATCTCATACTAGAATAGTAATGTGGCAGTTTATACAAAATATACATAAGTATGAACTTTTCTCGAAAACAGCCATTTCATTCAACGCTATAAGCGGTACACCTTCTTTCCTTTTAATTACCCATTTTTCCAAACTTTCATGACTATAACAGTTTTAGAAAAAAAAAACAATTTCACCAAGCCCATTACTCTTCCCCCATTTTCCGTACTTACAACAAAATGACCTTTTTTGAAAACATGTTCACAAATACCCCTTTTTCCTTCACACTTTCCAAAATCTCAAAATGACATTTTGGTTTGTTCCTAATACATTCATATCAATACATGCATGCCTTAAATAAAAGGGAAATAACAAATCATCAACATGTATATAATCCACAAATGATGCAGCTCGGCCTTTCAAAACTGTAACCATCGCAACCCATAACATACTTAGATACACTGATGATAACAATTAAAACTCTGCTCTACCGGCTATATGCACAGTAAGCTAAGGATATGCCAAGCGATAAGCGAGATAATAACTCATTTTAAACATTTCATACCTCATAATAGATACAGATTTTAGTACTGTATTAATCTCAGACAAAAATACTTCCATACTTCACAAATGATACACATTTTAGTGTTGTATTAATATCAAACAAAAACACTTCTATGCTTCACAAATGATACACATTGTAGTGCTGTATCAATATCAAATAGTTTCCGGTTTAGAGGTCCATCCCCTATCTTCCTCTAAACCGTGGAGTACATCCCCTATCTCCTCCCACACAACACAATGTATATAAACAATTATCATATACAAATTCCTCAATACAACAAAGCATCAATAACAAGTGTAATACATACACATAAACTATTCAATAATGTTTAACCAACACAAGTGTAACGCATACATCACAATTCAACACACCAATGTCATCCTCCACCGATGACCAAGGACAAAACCTCTAGATGCATGTATTCAGTACACCTAATAAAAGAGACTCAACTCTCAAGCAAACCTTAAACCCAACAACGACACTAGTACGATAGGTAAGGATAAAACCCCCAAATGTGTGTATTCGACACTCATGATACAATTGTTCAATTCTCAAATTTATTTTCCGAGACTCACATAGAGTTAACATTTCATTTACCATTTTCAAGATCAACTTCATAATTTTCTTAAGTCAACATGTTCCATCACTTATTCCAAAAACACTTTTCCCTTTTCACAAAACCAATTACATTCTCTTCATTTTACAAAATCAATTCCATGAATAATAAGCCATAACCCAACTTGATTCAATACGTTCATTTCAAAATAACTCCAATACCATAATTAATCCTTTAACTGATAACACCTTCTACACAACTCATATTAACAATAGAAATTTACCAACATTGTTCAACCATAAACCCTTTTTATTTTACCAAATCAAAATATAATTTAGGACTTTCTCTTCTTTCAACAATAACATGCTAATTTTATTCTCTAATTAGTCCAAACCACAGTCAATGATAACAAAACCATTCTCAAACAACCAACCCTAGGTTCCCCTCATGATTTTCAAACAAATCCAACACGGATATGATTTTCATGCAATACAAAATTACCACATGTCTATCTATAGACGGTGTATTGAAAAGGAACAAAGAAATCCCTACCTCAAATGGAGAAAATGAAGGCCAAAAACCAAAGTGCTCCAAATCGCCAAACTTTCAGATTTAATGAAGATTAAGGGAAGCTCCACACTCAATACAAAGGAACTAGGGTAGAAGATCACTAGAACTAGATGTATTTATAGAGAGAAGATGTAGTCTAGAGAGAGAAACTCTCAAGTTATTCATTCAATGAACTTCATTAAATTGATTAATGTATCTCATACATTCATGATACATAATGCATCTTCTATATTAATGAATTCATTAGATAGATTAATGTATCTTACATATTCATAATATATACATAATGCATCTCTAAGATTCATTCATAATAAATCCATCACATTCAATGTATTAGCATTAGTCTTCTATACATTGTATAAATAGGTATCAATGGTTAGTCACCATCTAATTGATGTACATGTATCTTGCTAATGAGATGAATCTAGTATAATCATGCATAATCTTTGAAAAGTTGTCATATATTACAATTAAACAATGAAGGTAAAATCGGGATCGCTATAATTATTAGGTGTGGATAGTTCAAATTTGGGTTCATCTTAATAATTCAAACCATTCAATGTGTACAGTTCGTTTATTACATTATTCTTATAAAAAAATTACTTTGATAGGATATCAATAGACATTAGACAACGACAAATATAATTTTCAAAATAAATTATTGATAGAAATATAATCTGATCAAATGGCTATCAATATCCAATAAAGTTGATTATTTATAGAAATAACTCGATGAACTCTACACATTGAACGGTTTCAATTATTGAGATGGTTCTTAATTTAGGTCCACCACAGCCCAACAGTAGTACCTTCCAATCTGATTCCAAACTGAAGAGGAGTCAGACTTATTATTATTATAGTTATGATGAATTAAGAAAATCATTTAGCAATTTTTGACACTTTAATGATGAGAAAAATCATTTAAAAAAATTATTTGATAGTTATTAAACGTAACAATTACATAAAGGGTAATACATATATATATATATATATATATATAATAGTGTTTATACAAAATAAGCATTCTCTTTATATAATAAAATAAATAATAATAATAATAATAATAATAATAATAATAATAATAATAATAATAATAATAGATGTTTAATATCATAAAATGCAACGCCCTCAAAATAATAACATAGAACCCATCAATAAAGACATGCGTTGGTAATAAAGATAAACATTCTTCTTATTCGTCAGAGTTTCATTACAAAAAGTATTACATGTTAACGACAAAAGCAAATGCCTTAAAGGCTTACAGCTTTCCAAGTTAACACTTGGTTACAACAAAAGAGTACTAACTCAATTACACATTAAGCCCTTGGCTTGGATATACATGTAATACATCAAAAGAAATACGACTACAAAAATGTGTTCGCCTCTAGCCTCCCAAGCTACGTCCTTGGAGGTGGCATGCTACCTGTACCTGAAAATGATATTCCCATATAGGGTGAGCCACAGCCCAGTAGAAACATACTAAACCAAATATGAACAATGACTAAAAAATTAGCAGTTGATAGATGGCCAACACAGATATTTTCCCTTATCACACTTTACGGTTTCATGACATACAAGTCCATATTACATTCCATTTTCCAATTCCTTTCAATTCTCAATTTACAACCATGGCTCAGAACCTGGCCAAACAACTCATATGAGACAGTAACCCATATCAAACACTTCCCATTTCATAACAGATAAGCATAATAGCTATATCACACAACAACAGATAAGCATACGAGCTATATCATCACTTCCACAGATATGCATATGAGCACTATCACACTTCCAATGACAAGCATATGAGCTCTGTCAACACATTAATAGATAAGCATATGAGCTCTATCTATGGAGTCCATCCCCTATCTCCTCCCAACACATCCGGTTTAGAAGTCCATCCCCTATCTTCCCCTAAACCGTGGAGTACATCCCCTATCTCCTCCAACACAACACAATGCATATAAACAACAATTATACATATCATCACACAATACATAAATTTAATGTATTCTTTCAATCGTCAATCTCAATGACACATTCCAGTGATTAGTTTCAGTTTGCCTAATCATCATGCATTACCTACAACAATCACGACTATCCTCTACCGATAGCCCAAAGCAGTTATTTCTAAACAGAAAATAAATGCACAAATGGATATTCAATCAACATTTCATTTCGGTAGAGCAGAGTTTTTATTGTTTTGTCTCAGTGTATCTGAGTATATCATGGATTGTGATGGTTATAGTTTTGGAGGGCCTAGTTGCCTCAATTGTTAATTTTATACATGTTGATGATCTGTTATCTCCCTTTTATTGAAGGCATGCATGTATAGTTATGGATGTATTGAAAACAAACCAAAATGCCATTGTGAGATTTTGGGAAAGTGTGAAGGAAAAATTGGGTATTTGAAAGTATATCTTGAAAAAGGGAATATCTGTTGTAAGTATGGAAAATGTGAGAAAGATAATGGGCTTAGAGAAATTGATTTTCTAAGAAATTGTTATTGTTGAGAAAGTTTGGGAACAAGGGTTAATGAAATGAAATGAAAGATGAATCGCTTATAGCGTTGAATGGATTGGCTGTTTTGAGAAAAGCTTATACTTGTTTATATTCTTGTATAAACTGCCACATTATTATTCTAGTACGAGATTGAGTATTCATGATCATAGCTATCTGTAAGCTGTTATTGTTAAGAATCATGTAGAGATCCCTACTAGACTATATGTTCATCCCACGTTGTTGAATCTTTTTCAGGTGTTAAGCAGGATGTGTTACAAGATGTGGATCTTCTTACTTGTTGGCCACGTGGCCTCTTTTGTGTTGGCAGAATGCCATATATGTAAAAGGGTTACACCCTTCTTTGATTCTTTAATGATGTAAGCCTTTGGGCATTTTATTCAGTATGCTCATGTTGTATTTAATTTGTATTCGAATGAGAGAATTGTTATTTACTTCTATTCATGGGACTAAAGAGTTTATTTCCGCATGTTATCTCTGAACTTGAATTAAGTTAATGAATTTGGTAACGACTTCGAGTAATAAAAAGTGGGGCGTTTCACTCTCTAGCCTTTGTGTGATCCATTTTATTTCTAACAAAATGGTATCAGAGTCAGGTTGTGTGGTGAGAAAAATGATGAATGGTGTGATGGGATTCTAGTTTCCCTGGCTTCAAAAAGATTAGTACAACAATTGGTCAATTCGAATGAAGACTGTGCTTGGATCACAAGATGTTTGGGAGCGATTCCTCGTGAGGCCTTCCCCGAGCAGCGAACAATTCACTCAGAATTGGTACGAACAAGGGGAATCCAACTATTTAATTAAAACAAAGCATTGCGATGGTCCCTGCGGATGCTCACGCAATGTGATTTCTGCCCAGTTCTCTCATACCACTTTTTGGAAATAAAATGGATCACACAAAGGCTAGAGAGATTGAAAGAGGGAAGAGGAATTCTTAATTCTCAAATATTTTGATTGCATTTACTTAAAACACTTAGATACATGAGTTATTTATAATCTCTAATGAACAAGCCAAGAGACCAATACATCTTCTAAATCCAATGTACCATACATGAATCTTCCTAGGTACATTCATCCTAGGAATACATGTCAGAAAGATGCCTTGCAAAATTCTAAGAAAAAAGATAAGTAGGCCCTTGCTCTCATCCATCAGTGCTTGGATGATCCTTTGTTTGAGAAAGTGGCAAATGCAACCACCGCAAAACAAATATGGGAGCCTCTCCAAAATAGTTATAAAGGAGTTGACAAGGTGAAGAAAGTTTGACCTCAAACATTGACGTGAGTTTGAAAGTCTTCAAATGAACGAATCTGAGTCTGTTTCAGATTATTTCTCAAGAGTATTAGCCATTTTGAATCAAATGAAGAGATATGGAGAAGATCTACCAGTTGTTCACGTAGTGGAGAAAATTTTGCGCTAGTTGCAACCAAAATTTGAACATATTGTGGTGGCTATTGAAGGGTCAAAGGATTTAGAGTCCATGACTATTGATCAACTCTTGGGATCT
This sequence comes from Camellia sinensis, assembly GCF_055761805.1. Taxonomy (NCBI): domain Eukaryota; kingdom Viridiplantae; phylum Streptophyta; class Magnoliopsida; order Ericales; family Theaceae; genus Camellia; species Camellia sinensis. The sequence continues at coordinate 152,648,478 of NC_138963.1, forward strand.
CTACAAGCTTATGAGGAAAGGCTAAAAAAAAATCAAATGAGACTGTAGAACACGTTTTGCAAACAAAACACACTTCTAGAGATGGAAGAGGCCAAAGAGGTCGAGGACGATCACGTGGATGCAGTCATGGAAGAGGTGGAAGAGGTGGTTGTCACTCATTTGTCAATGAGTTAGAAGGAAGAAACCAATCTTCAGAAAAAAGAAACTAATCCTCATCATCAAGAACGCGTGGAAGAGGAAGAGCTAGAGAACAATGAAACTTTTCAAGAAGGTATGATAAGTCTCAAGTTGAATGTTGTAATTGCCACAAATATGGCCATTATGCTTCGGAATACCAAGATGCTACTGACAATCTTGAAGAAAAAGCTCATTTTGTTGAACAAAAGGATGAAGTAGAAGAGCCTACTTTATTGCTAGCCGTCAAAGACAATGAAGATTTAGAAGCAAATCTATGGTATCTTGATAATGGTGCAAGTAATCACATATGCGGTGATAGAAGCAAATTTGTGGAGCTTGATAAAACTTGGAGAGGTCAAGTTACTTTTGGAGACTCCTCAAAAGTTCCAATAATGGGCAAAGGTACAATTTTACTTTGTTTGAAAAATGAGGATCATAGAATTATGTCTGAAGTGTATTTTGTGCCCAAAATAAAAAATAATATTTTGAGCTTGGGTCAACTTTTAGAAAAGGGTTATGAAATTCAAATGAAGAACCGTACCCTTTCTCTAAGAGATGAAATGAATAATTTGGTTGCTAAAGTTTCAATGACCCAAAATAGAATGTTCTTGTTGAATCTTCAAACCGACATGGCCTAGTGTTTGAATGCAACTGTGAAAGATAAGTCTTGGTATTGGCACATGAGACTTGGACACTTGAATTTTAGAGGACTAAAGTTGATGGCCAAAACAAAGATGGTGCATGGGGTTTCCCTATATTAACCATTTGGAACAACTATGTGAGGGGTGTCTATTTGGCAAACAATTCCGGAAGTCCTTTTCAAAAGAATCCACTAATAGAGCTACGGAGCCATCGGAGCTTGTGCATACAGATGTTTGCGGTCCAATTAAGCCATCATCATTTGGTAAGAACACTTATTTTTCTGCTTTTCATTGATGATTTTAGCAGAAAAATCTGGGTTTATTTTTTGAAAGAAAAATCCAAAGCTTTTGGAGTTTTCAAAAAATTCAAGGCATTGGTTGAGAAGCAAAGTGGCTATGTCATTAAAGCCTTGAGATCCGATAGAGGAGGTGAGTTCAAATTAAATAAATTTAAAGTGTTTTGTGAAGCTAATGGGATTCGTCATCCTTTAATGGTTCCAAGATCGCCACAACAAAATGGTGTTGCCGAGAGAAAGAATAGATCAATCCTTAACATGGGAAGAAGCATGTTGAAGAGAACAGAATGCCAAAAGAATTTTGAGCAGAGGTTGTGGACTGTGCAGTTTATTTGTCAAATCGATGTCCTACAAGAAGTGTACAGAACATGACACCACAAGAAGCTTGGAGTGAAATGAAGCCCAATGTCTCACATTTTCGTGCATTTGGAAGCATTGCATATGATCATAGAGATCAAAAAACGTCCAAGCTAGATTTTAAAGGCGAGAAATACATTTTCATTGGGTATGATTCAAGTTCAAAAGGCTACAAGCTCTACAATCCTATTACGAGGAAAATCATCATCAGCAGAGATGTGGAGTTTGATAAAGAGAGCACATGGGATTAGAATACTCAAGAAGAAGAAAGTTATGATTTCTTTCCCATTTTTGAAGAAGAGCAATCACTTTCTGAGTTGCCAAAAGAGCCTATTACACCTCCGGTATCTCCTCATCATCATCATGAACCGTCATCGTTGGAAGGAAGCTCAAGTGAAAGAAGGTCCAAATGCGGAGCCTCGATGAACTCTACGAGGTAACTAAACCTATGGATTTGTTTTGTTTTTTCGTTGATAGTGAATCCTTGCAATTTGAAGATGCTAGACAAGATAAGAACTGGAGAATTGCCATGGATGAGGAAATGAATGCCATTAACAAGAACAACACATGGGAGCTCACTACTCTTCTAAAAGGACAAAAATCCATTGGCGTGAAGTGGGTATACAAGGAAAAGAAGAATGAAAAAAGGGAGAGGTACAAAGCAAGATTAATACCAAAATGTTATAGTCAATGTGCTGGCATTAACTACGATGAGGTATTTCCCCCTGTTGCCCGTTTAGAAATTGTAAGGTTGTTGATTTCTCTTGCCACTAACAATAATTGGAAAATTTATCAAATGGATGTCAAGTTTGCTTTTTGAATGGGTTTCTTGAGAAAGAAGTGTACATCAATCAACCTATGGGGTTTGTGATCACAGGCCAGGAAGATAAGGTTTTCAAGCTAAAGAAAGCGTTATATGGGTTGAAATAAGCACCAAGAGCATGGAATACTCGAATTGACAAGTATTTCATATTGGATGGTTTCACTAAATGTCCATATGAGCATGCTCTTTACTCTAAAGTGCATGGAAATGGAGATGTCTTAGTTGTTTTCTTGTATGTGGATGATCTTATTTTTACATGAAACAATCCAAGCATGTTTGAGAAATTCAAGAAAGCAATGATTCGAGAATTTGAGATGATTGATATTGGACTCATGGCGTACTACCTTGGCATTGAAGTCAAGCAGATGAAGAATGGCATATTTATTTCTCAAGAAGGATACGCAAAAGAAATACTCCAGAAATTCAAGATGATTGATTGCAAGCCTGTTAACACCCCCGTGGAATGTGGAGTCAAGCTAACAAAGTATGAAGATGGAGAAAAGATTGAGGCAACTCTTTTCAAGAGTCTAATTAGAAGTTCACGGTACTTGACTTGCACAAGATCGGATATTCTTTTTGGATTTGGGTTGGTAAGTCACTTTATAGAAGCACCCACAATGACTCACTTTAAGGCTGCGAAAAGAATTATTCGTTATGTTAAAGGAACAATTGATTTTGGCTTATCTTATTCATCCTCAAATGAGTACAAGCTTGTTGGCTATTGTGATAGTGATTGGGCTGGAAACTTGGATTATAGAAAAAGCACTACTGGCTTTGTGTTTTTCTTGGGAAATATAGCTTTTACTTGGAGTTCAAAGAAACAACCAATAGTTACACTTTTTACTTGTGAAGTTGAGTACGTTGCTGCTATATCATGCACTTGTCATGCAATTTGGCTAAGGAATTTGATGAAGGGTTTGCAATTTGCACAAGAGGAAGCGATGAGATCTTGGTTGATAACCAGTCAACAATTGCCTTGGCCAAGAACCCAACGTTTCATGATCGAAGTAAACATATTGATACAAGGTATCATTTTGTTAGAGAATGCATTGCGAAGAAGGAGGTACAACTCAAGTTTGTGAAATCCCATGATCAAATTGCTGAAATATTCACAAAGCCTCTCAAGTATGAAGACTTCACCAAGTTTTGGACCTTGCTCGGAGTTTCTAAAAGTAAAGTTTAAAAGGGGGTGTTGAAATAATAAACATGATTTAAGTTCAATTAATTTACACATTTTCCAGAAGTATCTATTTATATTTTATTTATGTATTGTCAATGTTCATGTATTTTTGAGATTTATGTATTCCTAGGATGAATGTATCTAGAAAGATTCATGTATGGTACATTGGATGTGGAAGATGTATTGGTCTCTTAGCTTGTTCATTAGAGACTATAAATAACTCATGTACCTAAGTGTTTTAAGTAAGTGGAATCAAAATATTTTAGTGTTAAGAATTCATCTTTCCTCTTTCAATCTCTCTAGCCTTTTTGTGATCCATTTTATTTCCAATAGTTTCATACACATTTTCCCTTTCTTTTTTCAAATCCCTTCTTAAATCTCCCAACCAAACACAGCATTAGTATTGTTTGTAGATTGTACTGTTATTTTTTGTTTTTGTTGTGGATACTATTGATGGGTTTAGTTGATTTTGCATTTTTGATTTCTTGAGATTAGATATGTTTATGTGGTATTTATTTATTTATTTTTTAATTAGAGAAAAAAAAGTAATGCTAATCTTTTTTCTTATCTTATTTTTTCCGTCCTAAAACACAAGGTAACAAGACTCACATTAATAAATGCACATGAGATCTACACACTTACGTTTATGAGTGTGAAAATAAAGTAAAATATAAGATTATATGTAATATTTTTAAAAGAAAAATTATTAATTATAAAATAGTAGTTTTAAGAATTTTGGATTTGGGATGTACACTTTAAAAATTCTTGTTATGTGTAATAACCTTTTTTTTTTTAAATAGTAAATACATAAATTAATCGAGTAACGATTGGATTGGAGTGATGTGTAAAGTTGTGTGCGAAAATGATTCAATTTTGTAATAAATTTTTTTTTTTAAATTTTCAATCTCAAAAATTATGAAAATTTTTATTATGTTGTTCTTATAAGAGTCTAGCATGTTGGATAAAAAAATTTCAAAATTTAATGGTGTGCATTATTTTATAAAAATTTGCGGACGAATTGGTATTCAGTTTAATTTATAGCAGAATTTGAAATTGAGCTTTGGGTGTTCGGACCATGATTTGAGATAAATTTGTTTGGTCTATTTTGGTATATAATTGGACCATGTTTAGCTAATGGGTGGAACCCATGACTTAGATTTAATTTAAATTGAATTTGCTTAATGACTCATGTTTAATTGTTTGGTCCATTTTAATTATGTGATTGGTAATAACCACCTTGGGAGTTGTTATTATTTATTATATAGGATTATAATAAATATTTAATAGTTGCTTTTATGATGTGTGCCATATGATGAAAAATTATATATTTTTATAGTGTATTAAATGGGTGTATATTTCATGAGCACAATATTATATTTTGTGCTATAAGAAAATGTTATATTTTGTAGTGAGAAAAAAATTATATTATTTTGTAAATTAAGTTACAAAATTTTGGAGATATAATAGTTATATATTTTATATTATTTTGTATGATGTTTAGTTGGTGAGCTTCCATTGGGAAGCCAAACCCACGTGGGGTTGTCCCTTCCCCGCCCCCCACGCCTCTCTTCCTTCCTTTCTTCTTTTGCTTTTCTTTTTTTTTTGCCTGAGCAGAGAGCCCAGCGCTCTCTCTCTCTCTCTCTCTCTCTCTCTCTCTCTCTCTCTCTCTCTCTCTTCCTTCATTGTTGGCTTAAGCTTTAAGCTTAGAGTGGGAGTGTTTAGAGTGAGATTTTGCAAAAGTGTTGTAAATGAAAGTCGAAGAGCTCGTCATGATCTTCGCAATGGTGTTCTTGGATTCATGATCGGGCGACGTTTGCATTTTCAGATTTGCTTTTCTTCATATTTGAGATAGGGACTTTCTTCATATCATTACATTAAAGCTATGTTAGAGTTATTTTAAGAAAATATGTCATTTTAAGAGGTATTGCATACATACATATATATATATATATATATATGTATATATTTCAGATTTTTGTTTGGTAATTTGTGAAAGAAAAATTATGTTGAAATGTTAAGAATGTTGGCATTTTTTAGATTGATTTGGGAAAATCATTTTGTGTTGATAATTTCGTAAGAAATAAAATCCGAAAATAAAAAAAAAAAATTAAAAGATGTATGGATTGTATCTACATCATATTATGATTAGATGATTTATTTTGAGAAATATAAAGTTGATATATATATATATATATATAATTTTTAATCTTTGATTTGGAATTTATTTTTGAGAAAATAAATTGATATTGAGGAATATTGTGTAGATTGTTAAGTTGAGATTATAGAGTTGTTTTGGGATTAAAAACTTTAAAAGTGTTAGATTCATGAAACTTTATGGAAGGTGATATGTTGATGATTACGTTGTGTTCATTTTTTTTTTTTTTTGAAAAATGTGAAATGTGGACTTTTGAACTCATAACCTTGAAAATGTTACTCTTGGACATATTTCATAATTTTTTTATGTAAATATTATGTTGGTTAGGTAATTTTAGAAAAACTTGTGAAATTGTTATTGGTACAGAATTTGAAAAAAATATTACCTCTTTAAGTAGCTTGGCATGAAAAATGGTTATGTTGAAATATGGTTATGCTTGAGGGATGAGGCATGTGAAGTTAGGTTTGGTATATTAAATTTGAAATTTTTTGAATATAATAAACTTACTAATTTAGTGGATTAAATTGGTTTTGGTTAAAAGGTTATATTCATTATGGTTAAAAGTGTGTTATTGAGATTATACCATGACTTTTGATATAGTATGATGGAAATGGTAAAATTTAATAAGTATGAGATTTGGTGAGAATCATATTGGTTATCTTGGTTGAGGCGAAACAAAATTGATTGAAAGTTTTGTGTGAGTCAAGATACTTGAGAAATTGATTATTAGTTTTAATAGTTGGAGTATGCTAATATGTTGTTTTTGAATATCAAATTTTTGTATGAGATATTTGAATTGTAAATTGAGGGTTGGTTAAATTGGGAGTTGATTACTTATAATCTTGTTATTTAATGCATTTTTGTGTATAAAATTACATGTGGATATTTGAAAGTGAGAAAAGTCCCAATTTGTGGAAAATTCTAAACGGTAATATTTTGGGAGTTGTTGGATTATTGAGAAAGGATTTTGTTTGGTTTGAAATTTGAGGATTTGATTCAGAAAACACTTATGAAATTTTTGGATTTTCGAGTATCAGTTACTCCTTTAAAATTTTGAATTTAATGGAAAGTTATATAAGTCTTGAAAATTTGTCTTTAAAATGTGGAAAATGGATTGTTTCTAAATGTTGGGAATCATGAGAGATTCCAAGTTATGGTTATATGTTGGATTGTACATCCATGTTGTTATCTTTTAATTAATACATTAGAGGTAACTATTTTGGCTATTGGTGGAAATTTATCATGTTGCATTTAATGAGGGATTTCTTGGAAGGATGAGAAATGTTATAACTTCGGAAGTTTGATATAGAGTATGTTATAGAATTCTCTTGAAATGACTAAATTGGGAATGTTGATTAACTTGTGGAGACTATATAAATGTGGATATTATTGGATTATCTCTTGGAATTGTATTATGATATTACATTGATAGAGATATGAGTTTGATCACAATGGAGCATTGTGTGGTGGAATTGAAATTGGAACTATTCTAATACATTGTTACATATTGCATTTCCATTCCATTTCATTGTTATTATGCGTTTCGTGTTACACTTGAAACTATTGTTTTGAAAAAGAAATTGTTTTTGGTGAAACAAAAATCATTTTGATTTGTTTTGGGTAAATACGTTAGTAAGTCCGGATAGGGGGTGTAGTTTGATGTTGGTTAAGTTGGCCTGAGTGTCTGGGATGAAAGACCGAAAACACATGCGGAGGAGGTATCACTGCCCTTCCGGTAAGAGACCGGTACAGTGGGGATTTGGTAGTGCTCGATATGCCTACTTGCAGACACCAGTCTAGGGATTACCTGAATCGTATTTACCACCTTAAAATTTTATTGAAATCATTGGATTTTTGTGTTTTCAATTTGGCATTGTACACAAGATTTTCGAAAGATGAGAAAAATATTTTGAGCATGATGTAGACACCCCATTTTTGACCGTCCTCAAGACTTGGACGTCACTGTTTGAACACTCGGTGATTATCCTTGTTTGTGTTCGTTTGGAGTTCCCGGAGGTCTCGGCTCACGCGCCTTGCCTCAGGATCCCCGAACTCAACCATTTAGTGTCTGGTTTTGCACCAAACACTTGCATCTTGCCTTTGAGAGGCAGAGTGGGGCTTGTAGACCATCCCCACCCTTCACCGGCAGTGGCTAGATGCCACCGGCTGGTTTTTGCTGCCACCGGCAATATAGTTTGCCGGCCGGCACTCTTTGTTGCCGGTCAGCACTATTTGTTGCCGACCGGCACTCTTTTTGGCCAAGATGGCATTTTTTGCCGGCCGATTGCTGTTCATCTGCTTTTGTAGATATTTTTAGACAGCTGTATAGCTTTTGCTCCCCTCCATACACGTGTATGGAGGGATCTCCCTCTTGCAAAGCTTGTCTTGTAAGCTTTACAAGAGGCATATAGAGAGAAGCTCTCTCTAAGGCAAAAAAGGGGCTTTAGACATTTTTGAGAGAGAAAATACAGAGGAGAGCTCTGGTTTTTCCTAGGGTTAGGGTTAGATACACTCACCTATCTCTCTTTCCCTCTCATTTTGCACACTAGGTGTTTTGTGTCTCACTATTGCACACAAACACCTAGTGTTTCACCTTCCTCTTGGAGCTGAGGTTCTAAAGAGTGTGTTTTGAAGTTTTGGTGTTGGATTCAAGCTCAAGGAGGCCATTGGAGCATCTTTGTTGAAGAAGGCATCAAGGGTGAGATTCTAGTCCCTTTTTTTTTTCCCATTCTTGCATCAATTTTCTACTAGTCTTAGAGCTGTTTTTGTGATTATTGTATAACATAAAAAAGTTATATTTTTAAGCCCTCTTTATTGTTTATTAAGAGTGTTTTGTTGTTTGAGGGTTGTTGACCACCCTTAGGCCTCAAAAGGCCTCATTTTGAGCAATTTTGTGCTAGCTCCGGGATTTTGGTGTTGAGGTCTCTTCACCACTGAAATCTTGAGGGATTTCAGTGGTGAAGATGATGCTTTGAAGTCCCAAGAAGGAGAGGGCCACCCCCTCTCCTTGTTGTCCTTGAAAAGGGCATATTTTGGCCTCCTAAGGAAGCCTATGCTTGAGTGTGTGTTGAGCATGTTTGGTTTGTTTTTCATGCTTATATATCCATGATATAACATGATTTCAAGTTGGTTTTGGAACTCCATGCATGTTTAGCATAGTTGCCATGTAATGCCTTATTTGTGCCTTAACATGTTCTAGGTTGTTAGCCTTTGTTGGAGCATGTTTTAGGCTTGCATTTGTGAAGTTTATGTGCTTATTTTGCCATGTTTTAGCTCTGTCCATAATCGTTTGGGTTGATCTTTGCATGCATTATATAGCTCCTTTGTATTTGGGCTTGTTGGCCTTGAGTATGTGCATGTGTAGCATGCCATCTTTGCATTGTTTTGGTGATTTGAGATCATTTTACATGCTATTTCAGTCCCATTTCCATGCTCGTTGGATTGCCTTGTATGTCTCTTTAATGCTTTGAAAGCATGTGTTGCAATGCTCCATGTTTTGGCCATGGTGTATGCCTTTGTTTTTTGGGTCATTTAGATGCCATCTAAGTGGTCCTTAGGCCTTGTATTGATGCCCCAAAAATCTGTTTTTAGTTGTTTAATGCATGCCATGTTTGGTCTTGTTAAAGTATAGCTCAATGCCTCATTGATTTGCTTTGAACATTTAGGCCTTTTGGTGCATGCTTGGTTTGATTTGTTGCTTGGTTTGGCACCATGTGTTAGCATGATTTTAGAGCTTATAATGCATGCTAATTTGTCCATGTTTCCTTCTTTCAAGTGTGCTTGAATGTTGTTTGATTTATGCTTAAGTGTTGGTCCTTATGTGCATGTGTGTGTGCATGCCATTTAGCCCTCACCTTTTAGCACAATGGCTACTGTTTTAGGCCTATTTTAGAGTCGCCTAATTCATGTTTAAGTCCATCTTTGCCATCCATTTGCATTTCCATATGTATGCTTGCATGATTGCATAAGTGCTTTGCCATGCCATGTTGCATCCTTAGCTTTTATGTCTAGGTTGCATTGCATCTTGCATGCATTCCTTGTCCCTTGACTTGGGTGATAGGGATTGGGAGTTTTGTTTGATTGGTTTGCATTGCATTTGACACCAAAGTTGCATACTTGGTTCTTTGGGCCATCATGCATAGAAATGCGTGATTGGTGGTCCGAGAACCGAGGCACATGTCCCTTTGAGTTATCACAATGATAAGAGACATGGTTGATGCATACATGCCTTGAAATATGTTGCCATGCCTTGTTTTGCCCTCTGTTGCTGTGAGTTGCAGGTTCTGCAGGAATACTCTGCCGACCGGCAGTGTAATGTGCCGACCGGCACCATTTTCTCTGCCGACAGCTTCAACTTTGTGCCGATGGCCATACAACACTGCCGGTGGAAATTTCATCTAGCCGGTGATGATCCCCTCTGTCCAAGGATGTAGTCCTGAGGTTTTGACAACCTCCAGAGGAGGAAAGGGAGGAAAACAGAGGCAGCTTGCGCATGGCGGCGCGCTTCTCGAGACGTTTTACTGTTTTCCTAAATTAGTTAATTTGTTAATTAATTAATTTGTAATACTTAATTAGCTTGCGTAGTTAATTAATTTGTAATATTTATTCGGTCCCTCCGAGCGAGGGCAAATCTGTAATAAGTGTGTGTGGGTGGTGTGTATGTCTTCCAACCTCACTTCTTTCTTCCCTTTTATTTACCTGCTTACGATGGTAGATTAGGGCACGTTTAATTTAGCATACCTTATGCTACGCATGTGTGCATCCATGCACTTGTATTACATGCATTAGGCTCGGTACATCACGCTAACTGCATTCGTACTTCAAATTCTAAACTGAATATGTGATGGTTGTGCATTCTCACATGCCATGTTTAGGATAGCCGAGCCTATTCTAGCAACACTTTGTATGCGATGCATTAGGAACTTAACATGGACTTGGATCATGCATGGTTGCTAACAAGTTCTTTGTTTTGGCACGGAGTACGATGTAAGTATTTCCGCTTTAGCATATCGCATGAGTGTGAATGTTGCCATAACAGCATGCTTAACATGTGGCTAGATGCTTATGTGTTATAAACTGCTTGAATGCCTGTGGGTGGAGGTTGGATTGTTTGAGTTGGAAAAACTCATTGAAATCCGTGTTTTAGCCTACTTGCAAGTAGCAAATTCCAAAGCATTTTCAAACCGAACGGATATGCAATGTTTATTTCCAAATTAGGCAATCTAGTCTATACTTGTTTGCTGTGCGCATAACGTAGTAATTCTAGGCTGATAATCGGAATAAGAACACGTAAAGTTTTCAAAAACGGATATCACGGTTAGTAGAGGCCGGTCTTCGGACCGGGCGAAAGGGGGTGCTCATAGCTGACCTTCCCCGATCGTACCCAAGCTCCCGAGCCGAGACAACTCCGGTGATGACGGACACGTGGCCTTCGGCACCGAGTCAGGGTTTCCTAAATTCTCCCATTTTAAAATATTTAGGTGGCGACTCTGCATCTGGCAAAGCAGTCCATGTTTGGTACTACTTTTTCAAAAATCTGTTTCTCAAAACGATTTGCCAGATTTGGACTCTTTGGTTCAGATTAAGAACCGTGACACAAATCGAGTCCGAACTGTAGCATGAGGCCCACGCGGGCGCTGTTACAGTTTCTGGCGACTCCGCTAGGGAATTTAGAGAGCTTGACTCGAACTCGTGATATCCTGTTTTGATTTCGCTTATGTGTTTCTTTGCATTGCATGTGCATTGGTGCGCCTAGGAACACAGTGTTTGCCATCTGCCATTCCTGAACGGTTTGCCAGAGGCTTGTCTTGTCAAGGCATGTCCATAAGGCTGACCGGCTATGGGCTCTGACAGTATGGGAACACAAACCTCGGTTTTACCGGGGCACCCTTTTGACCATTCGACCTAGTGCATATTCGGAACCATAGTGACCATTCCAAGCTAGGACAGGTTGCTTACCCGATTATAGGTTGTTTGAAACCGCTGTGTGCGTAGTGAAACCCTAACTCCTGACAAAATAGGACAGGGAAACCCTACCCCAACATAGGGGTGATTGAGCTCTCTTTACTTGCTATGTGCTTTTAGAGTGTATCTCTACAGGAATGCATATACCAGTTTGTGAGTTTGAGTATCGGGCCCGAGGGCACCAGAATCAGTGTTGTTGAGAATCAGTTATCAGGAATCAGTTATCCGCGGGTATCAGATTCAGTATTTTGGGAACAGAAATCTGGGAACAGTGATCAGCAATAGGGTACAGTTGTTTGGCTACACCCGTGTTTGATCAGTTTGGGCTGAAATGCTGTATGTTTTTCCTTTCAAGGTTCAGAGAGTTGCAGAGTTGATACAGAATAACCAGTGTCTCCCCCTTGCTGAGGCAAGATTTATGGCGACACAAAGTTCAGAAGAAATTGTGGTTATGACAGCTGCACCGGAGCAGGGAACCACTCCGCAGAATGAGGCCAGCATCAGTATGTCATACCCGCCCAGGATGCCCGTTGTGCACCCGGTCTGGACTCCCCAGTTATACCAGGCTCGTGAGCCCACCACCTTTGAATTAATGGGGATGATAGGCGATCTCCAAAGGTCTGTGGCAGACCTCGCCTATGGAATGTCGGCTTCACCGCCAGCGGCGCCGTATGCCGGGAATTTTGTACCACAGGAGCCCCCGCTACTGGGGCGGATTGTGATAGAGCTCAGCCAGCCAGAGGTGACTTCCGGCTATAGCCACGACATGCCAGCACCAACCCAGACCCTTGATCAGGCTGAGGCCAGGGGAAAGGACAAGGCAAAGGTAGACGCCAACCCTATTGAGCAACTGCTGTGGGCAGTCGAGGCTTTGAAGGCCAGAGGGATGAACAAGCAACAAACATCTGCAATAGTGACCAAAGCTGTAGATGATGCTTTCCCCGCTCCAACCAAGGGTAGTTCAAGCCAGACAGAAAACCGGGATGGGCCCCGTCATGCCCAGACAATTCCAGTAGTTCCCAACCTTGCACCGGGGAAGGTTCAAAAAGCCAAGGCAGCGCCAGCTGATCCTTTCGCCAGTGCATCTGGCAAGAATCCTCAAACTGCAAAGTACCTGCCCCGAGGGCGCAGGGTCTTTCACGACCTCCACATGCCTTTGTCTAGGGCATTGTTAATATTGGCAAAGAACGGGCATCTTAAGCCTTTAGAGCCCCGGCCACTCCCGAAGAATCTCCCCGCCACTCATGATGCTACCTTGTACTGCGCGTACCATCAACAGTCCGGTCACAGTACCGATAGGTGTTCCCGTCTTCGTCATGAAGTGCAGGATTTGATTGATAACAAGGTTATCCTACCACCTACCTCAGGCAGGCCCGTCACCACTCAGTTGCTGGATTTCGAGGGCTCAGATACTGCGAGTATGTAAAGCGAACCGCCTGCGGGCAACATTTGGTACATTTTTGATGAAGCGTCTGGCACGCATTTTTGAGCATCGGTGAAACCGAGTTTTGTAAATTCTGGCTTGGATATCGAGTCAATCTTTTGTTTTGAGTCTGTCTCTTTGTCTTGAGTCAGTCTTTTTTGCTTAAGGGTCTGTCGGGTTGTATCGAGTCAGTCCCCGTTGTATATAATACCTGGTGATTCTGGGGTTGTTGCCTCGAACACCATTTTGTTTTATAATTATTATCTGTTTTTGTTTTGAGTCTGTTTCTGCCGAGGGGCCAGTTACACCAATAAAGCCGATCAAAACAGCTGTTGCTATCTCAACTTCATGCTTGCTTTCAGCATAAGTGCCAGAGAATTTGAATGGGCTGACAGTACATCTCGCCTGCTCTCCTGTGTGCCAAACTCATTGCATTAACCTAAGTTTTTCAAAAAAAAACAAACTTCTGAACACTGCGGTGATGAAAACGAAGAGGAAGGAATTCCTCGGGTTTTGTAAAATTTTGATCATTTTGAGAGAAAGAGAGGCGTGCTAAGCCTTTTTATGAATAAAGCCATGCTTGTCGGCGTGAGTACTGAGAAGGATCCTGGCCTGATCCAGATTGGTTCCGCACTATCTTCGGCGCGAGCGATTCGTCGCCTTCTTAAAAACTTTCAAAAGCAAATGTTTTACGCGGCCCTGCGAAGACCTGTGTGGAATCGCTCTTGAGGTCGCGCAGCCTAGGATCGCTCTCAGCCTCAAGATCCAACCTGTTTGTTTTCCGACCTTGAACCCGTTCAGAATGTTCAGAAAGTTCAACAGACAAACGCCATGAAAGGCCCGTGTGGCCAGTTTTGAGGTAGCCTTCGATCAAGAAGCATCAAAGCCAAATCAGAAGGAGTAGATCTCGCTGGAAGAAGCTCGTGGAGTAACCTTGATGGATTCTCCGCAAATCAGTGCAACAGCCGTTCTCCTAGACACAGAGAGGCTCCAATTTCAAAAACCATTTGGCATGGACTTGCTACACTTTTACCCTTTGAGAGGCTCGCTGGGCCGAAAACCCGGAAGGGCGACCCAGGCAAAAGTTAGAGCAAGAGAAAGATACAAAAAAGAGAAAAATACAAAAAAGAAAGATTGAAAAAGAAAAAAAGAAAAAAAAGAAAGCAAGGAAAAAAAAAAGAAAAAAAAGAAATAGAAAATGAAAAGAAGCTCGCAAGGTCGAAAACCTGCATTGGGCGCCTTGGCAAAAATAAGAGCCAAACAAAGTGAAGGTTAAAATACCTGAGTGGACCTTAACCGGAACTATGTAAGGCTTGATTCCCATGTTTGGGATACGTAGGCAACTTCATCATGAAGTCCAGCCCCCAACGCTTTCATAACCATCTCAGTCCATGCAATGGTTTCAATTTCATCCCCAAAGTCCAGTGGCCAACACCCTTCAAGGTGACTGTGTCCATATATGTGTTGTGCTCGTCTTCGTCATCGCTGTGTCCAAGAACTCGACCACCGCCAATGAAGACTGTCTGCGGATTGCTGCGGCACCATCCCAAACAAGGGGCAACTTTCCGTTGCCACAAGCCATCGTGAGACGCCATTCAAACTAGGGGCAACTTTCCGTTGCCTCCCACCCCCTTTAAACCAGGGGCAATTTTCCATTGCCTCCGATCCGAGGTTGCGCATCTCAAAGGGTAAGCTCCATGCTTGTCGAGCATCAGCTGTTTGAAAAATAGTTTTTGAAAATTTTTACTGGGGTTGACTATTTTCTCGAAAACTATTTCATTTTCCAAAATCGGACCATTGTCTTGAATCCGAAAAGGAAAACTTTCAGTGCTTGCTGCCTGACTTGCATGCTTTTCAAATCAAAAATTGAACAAGTACGTTAATCCGACTCTCATTTTGATCAAAACTGTTTTAGTAGAAAGCAAAAACAAAGAATGGTTAAAATGATGAACTAGGGGCACAGTTGAGCCAGGCGTTCTGTCTTTCCCCCGTCACCGACGTACTTGCCAGAAGAGTGCTCTGCCCGCCAGAAGAAATAGCGGTGAGCTAACGGCATCGGGCGTGAACCCGCAACTTCCTATTCATCCATCAATCACCCCGGGGAGGGATGAAAAATGAGAGATTGAAGAATAGAGAGGTGTAAGTTGAGAGAAAAGTGAGGAAAAGGGTTTTGAGAGAAAATCCGAGCTTGAGAGTCGAGTGATGTGAGGATCACAAATCAGAAAGGGTGGGAAACGATACCCAGTTTGAACTGGCTCCTCGTGGTCCGAGGTCTCCCATCTTCGTTTACGCGTCTGTGTGTCGTGTCTCTTTCATTTGGCGGTCTCGTCTTTTGTTTTGAGTCTCTCCCGAGCGTGTCTCGTTGTGTTTAGGTTGTGTACCTCTTTGTTTGAGTCCTCCTCGCTGTGTTCAGTGTTGGGCTCGATATCCCGGTTTGAAAAACCCTCATTCGATTTCAAAAAAAATCGCTTATGCTTAGAATGCTGTGCCATTCTCTACATTTGAACGCATTTTGACTCCAACCGGTTCCATCTTTGAGGTCCGTCCTGTCAGATTGGGCTGCTTGTTTGAGAATTTGCCGTGTGCAGAATGAATCGAATGCTGTGTTATGGGCTGTGTGCAGATTAATCCCCAACAGAGTAAGGGCTGTGTGTTCAAGAATCAGGCAGTGGGTTGCTTGGGTTATTTTGCTGTTGGCTGTTTAGTTATCTGATTATTACAGTCCAAGTGTTCAATTTTCAGACAGCCAATCAGTTCCATTTACATTGAGGTGTAACATGATGAGATGCGATGCAATGCATGAAATGTGTAAATGTAAACACTTTTTCAGATAAAAAGTCTGTTTCATTTACTTAGCTTTTCAAATGTACAAGTTTTGGAAACAAAAATCTGCCTGCGGCAGTACAAGGTAATCTATCTACCAACAAAAAGAAAAGTACAAAGAAAGAAACAAAAGATAGCAAAAATCTGCATCTATGTCCAGCGACTCCAAGGGCTGTCAGTCCGTCCTGGTCCTCTTCCTGGACGAGGGTCCAGGAGCATCATCAGCGTCGTCGTCAGAGCCCGAGCTAGAACCGTCTCCGGTCTCCTCCTCCGATGACCCTGCCTCCGCCTCTGACTCCTCGTCGTCGTCATCGTCCGGGACTGGAGCTCGCGAGCTACTCCCGACGTGAGTACGCCCTCCCCTGGTACGGGGAAATATCCTGCCCTCCTCATCTCTCCTCCGAGCAGGGACAGAAGGTCTAGCTGGAGCACCTCCTGCCATGGGAATCTGGAAAGGAGGCTGAAAAGTTCACAAAAAGGGAAATGCATCAGTACACTGTGAACAGTTTAAAGGTGCAGAATGCAGTGTATGAGTACAGTGTAAGAGTGCCGTGAGCAGTTTATCAGTACAGGGTACGGTGCAGAATGTAGTGTATGCAGTGTTCAGATACTGTGAGATCAGTGTATCAGGTGTTGTGCCGTGCATCAGATTATGTAAAGCAGTGTATGAATGGCTTGAGGCCAGTGTCAGAAGGACATACCGGTATGCTGTAGACGGCTAGAAAGTCAAATGTCCGCTGGAGCATCCCCATCATCGAGGCATTCATCGCCAACGACTGACGGGTGTACTCAGAAGAAGCCTGCAAAGGTATCAGATGCATTAGTATTCTGTGGAATATCAAGTAAACTGAAATGAAATAACTGTACGAAGTGCAGTGATACATACCGGAGGTAGATCGGGGATGTCAATGAACTCATGACCAGCCGGTGGAGGGGCGAAGGGAATCTGATAGGTCGACCCACCCTGTCCCTGGAAAGTCAGTACAGCAGGCAGGGCAGGCCAGCCAGCTCCTCGTCCTCCCCGCACTCCGCCCCTGCCACGGACCCGGGCCCTCCTCGAAGATCCAGCCCCTGCTCCTGCTCCGGCCCCAGCCGCCGATGCTACAGGCCTGGCCCCCTCTGCTCGACGACCGCTCAGGGGGCGCATCAGGTGCTGCCACGAGAAGCCGAGCTCATATAGTCGTAAAGGGTGGCCAGAGCAGCGCCGCCCCAATCGTAGTGCAGAATATCCCGAACGTCCACCAGTGCACTGAGAAGGCAGAGAGGCACGGTGTTCGCCCGGTCGGCGAAGATGGTAGTCCCGAACAGGAACATGAGGAAGCCGCGAGCATACCTCTCCTCGTCCTCTGGGGTCATCTGCACCTCCTCCAATGCGGGCTGGACCCAAAACTGTGTCTCGAACCAGGAGTATCGGACGAAGCCTGGACGAGCTAGCGGTGGGGCCTCCCCCAGTAGATGGACCTGAGCGGCGGTCCACTCATCCATGTCGGTGTCGAAAGGGATCGGATCCCCCCCTACCCCGATGCCTGTAAGCATCGAGAAGTCATAAGGGGTCATCGTCATGTCCCCTGCAGCAGAAAAATGAAAAGAATCGGTGGTGTCCCACCACCTCTCCGCTAAAGCAGCAAGGAGAGGTCTGCATGTGGAGAGCCTAGAGAGCCCTCGGCAGAAGGTGCCGAAGCCCGCTCGGTCCACGATGCACTGGACCGCATCAGGGAGCTCGTCATACCACTCCCGCGCACCAGTATTCCCATACCCGCGAATGGTATGGGAACCCTCCTGCAAACAGAAAATGACAATTGCAAGACAATATTCAACATGCAGTTGTGAAAAGACAGATATGGCATGTATGCAAGTTTGTCAGATTCAGGCAAATACCGGGTGCCGGTGTGCTTACAGTGAAATACGTGTGCTGTGTCAGCGTGTTTAGGTGTTTCAGAACAGATGTGGCATGTATGCAAGTTTGACAGATTCAGACAAATACTGGGTGCCAGTGTATGCAGTGAAATACAGTGTGTGCCGTGTGTTTGGGTGATTCAGGGCTAGTGCAGTGTGTGTGCATGTGTCAGTCTCAAGCAGATATCAGTTGTATGTATGTTTACAGTCAACTACGGTCTACGGCATATCAGATTTCAGCAGTTAGAGAATGCAACTAACTATGGCAGTTTTGTATCCTACATTGCAGAAAGTAAAGCAGAAGATGAAGAGTTACCTCGGAAGTGCCGAATGAAAGGTGGGAGGTAGGCTCGCGTAGTAGTAGCTCAGGGGCCGCGTACCTCTCAAAGCTCCGGAACTGACGCAGGCCGTCTGGGGGCAGAACGTGGATCGCCGGCCGGTAGGTCGCCGGGTCGAACGGGCGCTCGCTCAGTGGTAAGAGCTCGACCCCGGGATCCATCTCGTGGTCCGGGGGAGTCCCGCCACGTGGAATGTCGTCCGCCATGAAGAGAGTGGTGTGAAAATGGCCGGAAAAGGGAAAACCGGGCCGAATGCGAAGAGTCAACTGAAAAGTCAACTCCCAAGAGGGTCAGAAATGGCCGGGAAGGCCGGAATGTGAAAAGGCACGGAAATGAAGAGCAAAGTGAGGGGAACAAACCCCGAAAAGGCGAGAATGCCGAACGAGGCACCGAAACGAGAATGTGATCGGTGGAAAATGTCCGAAACGCGAAGAGGATCGCGAATCCGACGATGAAACGAGCGTAGAACGCGAAGAAACGGGCGAAAAATGAGAGAGAAGCGCTCTAGAGAGAGTATAGGGTTTTCGGCGTGAGAAGAATGAGAAAATAGGGCTTGAAGCCCTATTTTATAACACCCAAGGTGAAAAGACAAAACTGCCCCGCACCAGCAACTGTTTGCCGGTCGGCAATGTTTTGTGCCGGCCGGCACCTTTTTGTGCCGATGGAATTGTTTTTGTGCCGATGGCCATCCGGTGGCCTCATCTTTCGGCCGGTGGGGTTCCCACAGCCTTGTTTAGGCCATATGAGAAGTTCGTGGTCTTCCTAGCTCAAGAAAGTGCAAGAAAGTGCATCTCCGACATTCAACCGGCCTCCGTTTTGACCGCGGGCCGTGTCTCCAGTGCGTGGCACTCAAATTCGTGCAAGGTGTATCCTTTTTGTATCCTTTTGAATTCAAAAGTTGCCCCAGGTGTGTTGCACGAGTTCATCACACTACTTCGGTGCATTACATTGCGCTGTCATGCGCCACACATTTGCATTGTTATGCACGTGTTACATGCGTTGCAACACGCACCCCTTTGCATTGCCGTGCACATTTCTCATGCATCATCATTGCATTTCCATTCCATGCATTGTCATGCATTCTGGAATACGTGCGTTGTTGCGCATTCAAGCCCATTTGCATTCCGTGTGGCATGCATGTCACACTTGTCATCGCACTGTTTTGTGCATTTCAAACCGTCGCACTGTTTTGTGCATTTCAAACCGTCGCACTGTTTTGTGCATTTCAAACCTAGCGCTGTTCTGCGCATCGCACTGTTTTGTGCATTTCAAACCTCGCGCTGTTCTGCACATCGCACTGTTTTGTGCATTTCAAACCTAGCGCTGTTCTGCGCATCGCACTGTTTTGTGCATTTCAAACCTCGCGCTGTTCTGCGCATCGCACTGTTTTGTGCATTTCAAACCTCGCGCTGTTCTGCGCATCGCACTGTTTTGTGCATTTCAAACCGCGCGCTGTTTTGCGCATCGCACTGTTTTGTGCATTTCGAAATTGTTCGCGCTGTTCTGCGCATCGCACTGTTTTGTGCATTTCAAACCGTCGCACTGTTTTGTGCATTTCAAACCGTCGCACTGTTTTGTGCATTTTAAACCGCGCGCTGTTCTGCGCATCTCACTGTTTTGTGCATTTCGAAATTGTTCGCGCTGTTATGCGCATCGCACTGTTTTGTGCATTTCAAAATTGTCGCGCTTTTTTGCGCATCTCATTGCATTTTGCATGCATTCCATCGCACTGTCCTGTGCACTCGCGTTGCCTAACGCATTGCGCTATTTTGCGCATCATACCGTCGTGCAATACCTCCGGTCTGGCGAGACCTTAAACACGCATGGTCTGGCGAGACCTTAAACACGTACGGTCTAGGAGACCTTAAATCCTTGGAAGGTGTAAGACCTTTAGTGTTCGCATTGTCGTACACTTCGAGAGCCGCGTGTTGTCGCGCATTCCATGCAACATGCATTTCATACATCATTTGCATTTCAAAAAAAAACAAACAAAACATGCATTGTCATGCATACCATTTTGCATCCCGGTCCAGGAGACCTTAAATCCTCTGAAGGTGCATTTCCTTCGGTGTTTGTCGTGCCCGAACGACTTTTCGGTGGTCTGGTAAAGCCACCTGTCTGTGTTTGCGATGAGTTCCTAGAAGACCAACTGGGACGGTGGAAACTAGAGTTCGAACGGCTTATGCCTAGAACGCAAAGGTTCGGGAGTTCCGAGACTAAAGTCTGGTTTAAATACCCAGAGGTTTACCCTCGGCTTGAAATCTGTATGGAAGCCCCATAGGTTGAGGTGGCATGTCTACGCCTCAGTTCTGGATACTGGACCAACCTAGTATACCGCCCTGTTGGTAAGATAGGGAAAGTTGCAATCATAGTCATTGCATCATAGTACATTGTCATGCATTTCCATTGTAGCTCGCATGCATCCATTGCATTTTCCCCAGTAGGTCGCATTGCACTGCATTGTCATGCATTTTGTAAATATCCATTCCATTGCATATTTGTAGATATTGCATTGTAGATTGCATGCATTCATCGCATCACCTTCCATCCATGGCTTGCGCCTTTCCGGGTTGAGCTTGGTCTGGTATGTGTCCTTACATTTCATGTTAAAACACAGTTCTGCATGTGTATCGCGCCGATTCCACGCTGATATGTTGGTTGAGGGTTGCGACACCTTTTCTGTGTTACACATGGCTCGTACGTGTATATGCCTTTCCTAGGCAAGATTTGGTTTGGCTTGCGTGCCATATCCATTGTATCCATATCCATTCCATTGCATATTTGTAGATATTGCATTGTAGATTGCATGCATTCATTGCATCACCTTCCGCCTTTGGCTTGCGCCTTTCCAGGTTGAGCTTGGTCTGGTATGTGCCCTTACTTTTCATGTTAAAACACAGTTCTGTATGTGTATCGCGCCGATTCCACGCTGATATGTTGGTTGAGGGTTGCGGCACCTTTTCTGTGTTACACATGGCTCGTACGTATGCATGCCTTTCCTAGGCAAGATTTGGTTTGGCCTGCGTGCCATATCCATCCATTACATTGTAGTGTAATTTTTGCATCCGGCATTAGGATCGTAGTCTTTTCTCCAGCGGGTCATTTCCCCACTTATGTCAATTCCACCCAATACTTGTTCTTGCGTCTGTCTACAATACTCATAGTTCAGTTGACCGTTCTATGGTAGACAGACTTGTTATCTCCATCAATCTATTTGACATAGATGTGGTTTCGGACCGTTCGTGATTGGATCACGATTCAAATGCTTTGCATGTAGCTTGCATTTTTTTTTTTTCAATTACATTGCATGTTTATTTGCATGGTTTATACATTGTTTCGTATATATTGCATTTCGTTTTGCATCCACATTTGCATTGTCATGCATGTTGCTAACCATATTGTACCTGTTAAGTTTGTTTTCTTTACAGGCACGATATTGTATGTACGGTTCATTTGAAGCTGGTGCAACCAGACGAGCCGCACAGGTATTGTATCTCCCGAGTGAGACGTATTGAGAATTCCATAATTCTCTTACATCCTTTCTGCATTGTAGTGTAGTTTGGTATGCTAGCTTAAAACTGTCGCATGTTTGCTTCATTACAGCTTTCTTTGCATGATCATAAGTTATGCTCGGCTCCGTGCATTGTCTTGCATTTTGCCCCTGCCTCCGGGCGCATATCTTATTTGCCTTGTATGTTTGTCTAAGTCTTCGGCCTTGTCAAAAATGGGTCGTCTCTGGGCTTTGACATTCACTCCCATCATTGTTATGACTTTCGAGCTCTGTCAAAGAGGGGCAACTGTAGACACCCCATTTTTGACCGTCCTCAAGACTTGGACGTCACTGTTTGAACACTCGGTGATTATCCTTGTTTGTGTTCGTTTGGAGTTCCCGGAGGTCTCGGCTCACGCGCCTTGCCTCAGGATCCCCGAACTCGACCATTTAGTGTCTGGTTTTGCACCAAACACTTGCATCTTGCCTTTGAGAGGCAGAGTGGGGCTTGTAGACCATCCCCACCCTTCACCGGCAGTGGCTAGATGCCACCGGCTGGTTTTTGCTGCCACCGGCAATATAGTTTGCCGGCCGGCACTCTTTGTTGCCGGTCAGCACTATTTGTTGCCGACCGGCACTCTTTTTGGCCAAGATGGCATTTTTTGTCGGCCGATTGCTGTTCATCTGCTTTTGCAGATATTTTTAGACAGCTGTATAGCTTTTGCTCCCCTCCATACACGTGTATGGAGGGATCTCCCTCTTGCAAAGCTTGTCTTGTAAGCTTTACAAGAGGCATATAGAGAGAAGCTCTCTCTAAGGCAAAAAAGGGGCTTTAGACATTTTTGAGAGAGAAAATACAGAGGAGAGCTCTGGTTTTTCCTAGGGTTAGGGTTAGATACACTCACCTATCTCTCTTTCCCTCTCATTTTGTACACTAGGTGTTTTGTGTCTCACTATTGCACACAAACACCTAGTGTTTCACCTTCCTCTTGGAGCTGAGGTTCTAAAGAGTGTGTTTTGAAGTTTTGGTGTTGGATTCAAGCTCAAGGAGGCCATTGGAGCATCTTTGTTGAAGAAGGCATCAAGGGTGAGATTCTAGTCCCTTTTTTTTTCCCATTCTTGCATCAATTTTCTACTAGTCTTAGAGCTGTTTTTGTGATTATTGTATAACATAAAAAAGTTCTATTTTTAAGCCCTCTTTATTGTTTATTAAGAGTGTTTTGTTGTTTGAGGGTTGTTGACCACCCTTAGGCCTCAAAAGGCCTCATTTTGAGCCATTTTGTGCTAGCTCCGGGATTTTGGTGTTGAGGTCTCTTCACCACTGAAATCTTGAGGGATTTCAGTGGTGAAGATGATGCTTTGAAGTCCCAAGAAGGAGAGGGCCACCCCCTCTCCTTGTTGTCCTTGAAAAGGGCATATTTTGGCCTCTTAAGGAAGCCTATGCTTGAGTGTGTGTTGAGCATGTTTGGTTTGTTTTTCATGCTTATATATCCATGATATAACATGATTTCAAGTTGGTTTTGGAACTCCATGCATGTTTAGCATAGTTGCCATGTAATGCCTTATTTGTGCCTTAACATGTTCTAGGTTGTTAGCCTTTGTTGGAGCATGTTTTAGGCTTGCATTTGTGAAGTTTATGTGCTTATTTTGCCATGTTTTAGCTCTGTCCATAATCGTTTGGGTTGATCTTTGCATGCATTATATAGCTCCTTTGTATTTGGGCTTGTTGGCCTTGAGTATGTGCATGTGTAGCATGCCATCTTTGCATTGTTTTGGTGATTTGAGATCATTTTACATGCTATTTCAGTCCCATTTCCATGCTCGTTGGATTGCCTTGCATGTCTCTTTAATGCTTTGAAAGCATGTGTTGCAATGCTCCATGTTTTGGCCATGGTGTATGCCTTTGTTTTTTGGGTCATTTAGATGCCATCTAAGTGGTCCTTAGGCCTTGTATTGATGCCCCAAAAATCTGTTTTTAGTTGTTTAATGCATGCCATGTTTGGTCTTGTTAAAGTATAGCTCAATGCCTCATTGATTTGCTTTGAACATTTAGGCCTTTTGGTGCATGCTTGGTTTGATTTGTTGCTTGGTTTGGCACCATGTGTTAGCATGATTTTAGAGCTTATAATGCATGCTAATTTGTCCATGTTTCCTTCTTTCAAGTGTGCTTGAATGTTGTTTGATTTATGCTTAAGTGTTGGTCCTTATGTGCATGTGTGTGTGCATGCCATTTAGCCCTCACCTTTTAGCACAATGGCTACTGTTTTAGGCCTATTTTAGAGTCGCGTAATTCATGTTTAAGTCCATCTTTGCCATCCATTTGCATTGCCATATGTATGCTTGCATGATTGCATAAGTGCTTTGCCATGCCATGTTGCATCCTTAGCTTTTATGTCTAGGTTGCATTGCATCTTGCATGCATTCCTTGTCCCTTGACTTGGGTGATAGGGATTGGGAGTTTTGTTTGATTGGTTTGCATTGCATTTGAAACCAAAGTTGCATACTTGGTTCTTTGGGCCATCATGCATAGAAATGCGTGATTGGTGGTCCGAGAACTGAGGCACATGTCCCTTTGAGTTATCACAATGATAAGAGACATGGTTGATGCATACATGCCTTGAAATATGCTGCCATGCCTTGTTTTGCCCTCTGTTGCTGTGAGTTGCAGGTTCTGCAGGAATACTCTGCCGACCGGCAGTGTAATGTGCCGACCGGCACCATTTTCTCTGCCGACAGCTTCAACTTTGTGCCGATGGCCATACAACACTGCCGGTGGAAATTTCATCTAGCCGGTGATGATCCCCTCTGTCCAAGGATGTAGTCCTGAGGTTTTGACAACCTCCAGAGGAGGAAAGGGAGGAAAACAGAGGCAGCTTGCGCATGGCGGCGCGCTTCTCGAGACGTTTTACTGTTTTCCTAAATTAGTTAATTTGTTAATTAATTAATTTGTAATACTTAATTAGCTTGCGTAGTTAATTAATTTGTAATATTTATTCGGTCCCTTCGAGCGAGGGCAAATCTGTAATAAGTGTGTGTGGGTGGTGTGTATGTCTTCCAACCTCACTTCTTTCTTCCCTTTTATTTACCTGCTTACGATGGTAGATTAGGGCACGTTTAATTTAGCATACCTTATGCTACGCATGTGTGCATCCATGCACTTGTATTACATGCATTAGGCTCGGTACATCACGCTAACTGCATTCGTACTTCAAATTCTAAACTGAATATGTGATGGTTGTGCATTCTCACATGCCATGTTTAGGATAGCCGAGCCTATTCTAGCAACACTTTGTATGCGATGCATTAGGAACTTAACATGGACTTGGATCATGCATGGTTGCTAACAAGTTCTTTGTTTTGGCACGGAGTACGATGTAAGTATTTCCGCTTTAGCATATCGCATGAGTGTGAATGTTGCCATAACAGCATGCTTAACATGTGGCTAGATGCTTATGTGTTATAAACTGCTTGAATGCCTGTGGGTGGAGGTTGGATTGTTTGAGTTGGAAAAACTCATTGAAATCCGTGTTTTAGCCTACTTGCAAGTAGCAAATTCCAAAGCATTTTCAAACCGAACGGATATGCAATGTTTATTTCCAAATTAGGCAATCTAGTCTATACTTGTTTGCTGTGCGCATAACGTAGTAATTCTAGGCTGATAATCGGAATAAGAACACGTAAAGTTTTCAAAAATGGATATCACGGTTAGTAGAGGCCGGTCTTCGGACCGGGCGAAAGGGGGTGCTCATAGCTGACCTTCCCCGATCGTACCCAAGCTCCCGAGCCGAGACAACTCCGGTGATGACGGACACGTGGCCTTCGGCACCGAGTCAGGGTTTCCTAAATTCTCCCATTTTAAAATATTTAGGTGGCGACTCTGCATTTGGCAAAGCAGTCCATGTTTGGCACTACTTTTTCAAAAATCTGTTTCTCAAAACGATTTGCCAAATTTAGACTCTTTGGTTCAGATTAAGAACCGTGACACAAATCGAGTCCGAACTGTAGCATGAGGCCCACGCGGGCGCTGTTACACATGACATGGATTATGCATTCATCTCATAAGACTGTATAAAATGTATTTGATACTTTGTTAAATGTCATTATGAATTGTTTAATTATTTGATTCAATTAACAAATGGGTAATTGAATGAATTGAAAAGGATGTCATGTTGCATTTGAGGCATGCTTATTTATTTAAGTTAACTAGTTGTGGTTAATTAAATAAATTGGATTTAAGAGATTATGTAATAGAATCATATGGTTTGACATGATATGATTTCACGTATATGTATGAGTACCTTTGTACCCTCATATCTTTTAATATTTTAATATGAGATTGTTTGGTGAGCTAGTGGTTGCTCACCTCCTGCCAGTACATGTGTACAGGGAATGCTTTTTGGATTTGAAGATCGAACAATGAGTTTTACTATTTCATGAGTGTAATGTAGTGATGTATTGTACTATTTCATTTGTTTGTTTGGCTGAGTGCTATTTTTTTTTTTTTGTAAAGAGTAATGTTCTCTCTTTTATTGTAAGCCTCATGGCATTTCTTTTATTTGTATGTAAATGTCATTATTGTATCACGAGAGGGAACATGTATATTTAATTATTTATTATTTCATCAAAGGATGAATTGTCATTTGTAAATGAACTTAATTAATGAATATTGGTAATGTTATCCAAATAATAAAATTTGGGGCGTGGTATTATGTGCTATACTTTAAGTAAAACTTGGCCATCGATTTTAATAATTTCAGGATACTTAACAATATTGATCATACATGTAACGCCCTGCTATTTCATACATGAATCCATCACAACCAATATAACAACACACCTCAAAGCCATCCTGTTCACTGAACTAGGAATTAAAATTTATAACTTCTCTATTTACATGTCCTTAAAATCTTGTACCCAACTCCAAGTTCTACAAACATAATGAAAATTACAATAGAAGGACCCCATGGGTGTACAAGACAACAAAATAAGTCTAACAGCCCTATTACAAAACTCTAAGTCTTTACAGTAAAATATTCTCAACTGTCAATCCCAAAACCGCTTACTTCAAGTCACCACTGTAATTGTACAACATTATTTCCTAAAAAATAGAATAGGGGTGAGTTATATGCCCAGTAGGAATACATTTAACCAAGTATTTAATCATTTGAAGAAATTTATGGCTCCCTTGAGACAAAACATAATAAGTAATTATGAACACATATAATCTTCATTGATTATGTAAATACATAACGATTAAGCATGGACCATTACATTTCACACCTTCACAGCACAACAATTAAACAATCACATCAATGAAAAACAAACCATGAGTCCCATGTAAGAGTCCAACACAAGTTGCTTTAGTTTCAAAAACAATCCCCCACATTTGTCAGCTATTATACGGCAGGAAGTGGGCACCCAAGAAAACCATCCGTTTTTCCACTTTCGCCGGCTATTATACGGCAGGACTGTGTGGACAACCAAAAACATTTTTCCCACATTCGTCCAACGATAAGCCTAGGCAAGGCATTTGGGCACCTTTCAAACTCCTCGCGCGGGTACCAACACAACACCACATTTTCCAAAACTGACTCTTACTCGGACTCATGCACAATTAACAATTCCATCACATTTTAATTCCATCAACAAACATCCACCATCACAATAGATGAAACACCACATAATATTCAAAGAATAATAACATTCAAGTCACAATTCCTTTATATAGACTTGACTTTCTTCGCACGCCCCCCTTTCGGAGAGACGTGAATTGGTTCTATAGTTCAGACTCCTGTCACGGTTCTGAATCTAATCTCACAAAGTGCAATATGAGACTGATAAACACCAAAGAGTCCAATCCGACAAATCCTTTGGAAAATCATATTTTAAATCAAATAATGCCAAACTGGATTGCTTTGCCAGATTACAGAGTCGCTACCTAAATATTTTATTTTTGAAAAAATTTAGGAAACCTTGACTCGTGCCAAAGGCCACGTGTCCGTCATCACCAAAGTTGTCTCGGCTCGGAAACTTGGGTACGAGGGGGGAAGCTCATGAAATGAGCACTCCCGCTTGCCCGATCAAAGGATCGGCCTCTACTAAGCATGATATGTTGTTTTATAAATACATGTGTTCTTGTTCCGGTTATTAGCTAACTTTACTACGCGATGTGCGCGCAAACAAGTATAGACTAAATCACAAGAATTAGAACAAAACAACTCATATTTGTTTTTGAAAATGGTTTGAAAGTGCCACCCTTAAGTCAGCTTAAAACATGATGATTTTCCACTTCGCAAAGTGGGCTTAAAACTCACATTTGATGAATTGTTCCAATTTAGGCAATAAAGCCTTCATCCACAGGCATTCATCCAGTTAATCATTTAAGCAAATATCCTCATGGCAAGCACGCTATCATGACAACACTCACACTCATGCAAGTATGCTAAAGCATAAAACTTACAGTGTACTCCAACCCAAAACAAAAGCTAGTTAGAAATATGCATGATTCTAACTATGTTAAGTGCCTAATGCAACTAAATAGGCTTGGCTATCTATGATAGCATATGAATGCAACAATTTAATACATGTATTCAAAGAAGTATTGAAATAAGATGCAGTTTGAATGATGCGCCGAGCCCGGTGCATGCAATACAAATGAATGATGCAACATGCAAGCATAAGGTATGCTAATCAAAATGTGCCCTAATCTAACCATCGAAAGCGGGTAAATAAAAGAGAGAAAGACGTGGGGTTGGAAGACATGCACACACACACGCATGCTTATTACAACATTATGCCCTCACAAAGGAGGGTCCGAATGAATAATCTAAGCTACACTAAGCTAAGCTAATTATTACAAAACGAAACTAATTAACTATTCTAGCTAATTATTACAACATAATTGAATAACTAGCTATGCTAAGCTAATTAAAATATTACAAAATAGGTTAAACTAATTAATTACAACACATGTATTAATTAGCTACAACTAGCTAATAAAGAAATAAAGTGGCCTTGCGGGCGAGGGAGATATGCATGCTCGGTAGGCTTCCTCTCGAAAATCCATCGCCTTGCCACCAGTTGCCTCTATTTGCACTCTCCTTGATTTCTGAACATTGAACCAACTTCCAGATTGCTTTTGCTTCAAAACAGGAACACTTTTGTACAAAAATGGACTGGTGGCCGGTCGGCCACAGAAGATGGCTGTCGGCCACCTTAACTGGCCGGTCGGCTAGTTTTAGTGGCCGGTCGGCCACACCTTTTTCCAGACTCCTGCTTTTGCTTCAATAGAGAGCAACAGAGGCAAAACAATGCATTTTTCAAGGAATGTGTGTATTGCCACTCTCCTTATCATTTCTCAAGCTCAAAGGAGTACGGTACTTAGCTCTCAAGCCAGCAATCAAGCATTTTTAATGCATGACGGCCAAAAAACCAAGCTTGTACAAGCTTAATGAATGCACAAATACGACTCAAAGGGCCACCACCCTATCATGCATGATCAAGGGTGACGGCGACCAAGAAACGCGACACGTTTTATCACTTTGAGTATGAAACGTCCCACATTTCTTGTGTTTGGATTAACGTCCGATCCAAACACATGCAATGCAACACAAATGCTTATCTTGCACAAGTTTTACTTGGTTCATTTTGTTTACACATTTTACATTACCGATTAATCCTTTAACTGATTAAGTCCAATGTGAAAGTCCTCTACTTGGAAAGATGGCCTAAGCCACAAGTGCCTTGAGCATGAAAGAGGCCTCATGCTATTGGTTAGGAAGAACCCTCAAGAGAGGGTTAAAACCATTTAGGCATGGGAGCCTCAATTTCACACTCAAGCCAACAAGGGGCTCAAGATCACTTTCAAAGAAAATTAAAAAGTGAAGAATAGAGGGAGGTTGCAGACTTTTTAGTGCTGAAATGGCATGCTAAAGACACTAAATCATGCAAGCAATGCATGCAAGACATGTTCAAAAGCCATAAACACCAAACTAGTGAAGAGCACTACACTAGAAGCATGCAATATCAAGCTCAAATGACCAAACCAGCTTTGGACAGAGCTAAAACATGCTAAAACAGTGGCTAACAAGTGCTGAAATTGAAGCATAGAAGGCAAGAAAAACATGCTCATTTGTTAGCTCGCAAGCAAGACTCAAAACATAACTCTCAAAAGCAATGAAAGAGTGAAATAAGTGAGAGTGTGTTAGGGATATAGGCACTGAAATCACATGTAAAATGATGCTACAACATGCAACTATTTCATATAAAACATGTTAAAGGCCTTAAAACACTAAGCTAGTGAAGGCATTTGAACTACAACCATGCAATACAAAGTTCACAAGGGACAAACACTTCAAAAAATTCCTAAAACAACTTAAATGAAGTTCTAAAACATGCTTGAAGTAGGCTAGGAAGACCTAGAATGAGAGGTTAATACATAGCACAAACTAAACTAGCAAGCACAATTGCGCTACAAGCATACAAAGCAAGCCCCAAGTGACTTAACCAGCCACAAATAGGGGCAAAATAAGGAAAAAAGGTAGCAAAAACATGTTGAGATCAAGTCACAAAATGGTAGAAAAACATGCTCACATGTTGGGCTATCTACACTTGCAAAGAAGACACAAGGAGGGGAGGCCACCCCCTCGTATTTTGGACCTCAAAACCAAGTTTTTGCCACTGAAATTCTCCTAGAATTCAATGGTTAAAAGGCCAAAAAAAGTTGTTTTAAAAGCTTTAAAAAAAGGCACAACACTTTAGCAAACAAGCTACAAAAGAGGGTGGACCACCCCTAACTCCAAAAAGGCCTTAAACCACCATTTTTAAACCTAAAAAACATAGGTTTTTGTAGTTGAAAACTAGGCCAAAAACAACATGCAAAGGTGGCCAAACAAGTAACTAAAATAAAGCTTAAAAGAGGTAAGCCTTATACCTTTGAAGCACAACAACAAACAACAACAATTCTGAGCTAAAACCAGCTTTAAGAGCTCAAATAAGGCCTCCAAGAACCTTAGCTCCAAGATGAAGGTGTTTGGTCAAGGGTCCTAGAACAAAAGTGTAGAGAATTCTCACTTTCAAGCACAAAACAAGAGGAGAGAGAGAGAGAGAGAGAGAGAGAAATCTAGAGAGAGAGGGAGAAATTTGATCTGAAATTTTCCACCCTCTCAAATGGAGGAGAGACCCCCCATTATATAGAAATACAAGCCAAAGGCTTGCATTCATCCCTGCTTGCATTCATCCCTCCATACACGTGTATAGAGATGAGCATCAGTGACCAACAGCTGGCAAATAAATATCTGAGAAATGAGAAAAATGGTCGTTGGCCATCATTAGTGGCCGACCGACCACCAATGTAGCCGACTGGCCATCAGTGTAGCCGACCGGCTACCACTGATGGCCGGCAGGCACAAGCCATGGCCGATGGACATTGGGGATGGCTGACAAGCCACCCTCTCCTCCAGATTCAAAGCAACAAACTCTTGGTCCATAACCAAGCACAAAACAGACAAGTTGAGAGGCCCGAAGGCAAGGCACTCCGCCAAGAACTTCAGGGACTCAAAACGAACACAAGCGAACACAATCATCGGGTGTTCAAACGATGATGTCCAAGTCTTGAGGACGGTAAAAAATGGGGTGTCTACACTTTACCATATCAACATCCACATCTTTCATCTCTTGATTGTTCATAATATTCCATGAATCAAAGGAAATTTCATTTGATTTAGTGCTTTCTATTCAAATTGAAAAGTTAGGGTTTTACCAAATTTGGGGGTTTCTCTCCTTCATCATAGATATAGGTATTAACAACATATATATATATATATATATATATATATATATATATATGTTTTTAGCAAAAGAGTTAAAAAATTTCAAGCAAAAGTCAAGAAAAATGATTTATTTGTGTAAAACATGGGTTTAATCCAACAAGATCCTCAAATTAGCTTATAAGTCACAACAATATCATGAAATCTCTTCAAAATAAAGAAATACTAGGATAAAAGTATCCCTACGTCAAAGAAATGAAAAGAAAACTCGGAGAAACCCAAAGTTGATGAAATCTCGAAGTCCTTGGATCAAGAGAAAGCCCTTGACGTACTCTCCAACCTTCTTTAACGGACCTAGGCGAGAAGATGCTTCTAGATGTGTAGATCTAGCTATCTAAGTGGGAAAAACTTGGGTTTAGAGAGAGAGGAGAGAGGCTCATGGTTTGAGAGGAAAGAGGAGGAGAAAATCATGAGAGAGAAGAGTGTTGGGTCTATTTATAATAGTAGAAAAGTAGCCCTAAGGTCATTGCAAAGAATAAGCCCAAAACCCCAAAAAGTAGGGCCCATTCGGACCCAAAAATTCTGGAAATAACATGTAGGGGTCGACCCTTCGAGTAGAGGTGTCGACCCTTAGACAGGAGGGGGTCGACCCTAATTTCCAGCAACTAACACAGATTCTGTAATATAGGAGGGTCAACCCTTCCCAGACTGGTGTCAACCCTATAGAAAACCAGCAGAGGCACTAAGAATTCAAACATGTATAACTCTCTCATTCGAACTCTGTTTTAGGTCGTTCTTGTGTCCAAATCGAAGCCCTAGAAACAAGCTTTCCAATAGTTCCAGCCTCACATTCAAATTCAAAGTATGGAAGGAGAAAATGGATAAAGAGTGAAGGTAGGTCAAAAACGAAAACTCAAATTTGGGTCTTTTGATCTAATCTTGCCTAAATACCTTGCTAAGGCTTCAATTAAGGTTCCAAACATCCCCCAAGGATCCTTAATCATAATATTTAAAGTTCACTTGCTAACCCATCAATGTCAAGAGTTTGACAACCATACAAGTTTTAAGGTGACGGGTACTAAGTTACACCAATCCAATACGAATTAGAATCCGAGTCATTACAAACTCCGCACCTTAGGAAATTTCGTCCCTGAAATTAGACAATTCAAGAATCAGAGTTTCGAACAACCAAAATGGAACGGATTCCAAAATTGACACTTACTCCAACTAATCATGAACAATCTCTACTCTATCCCAAGTCTCTAGAAGAGTTTCCCAATGTAATGAATTTCACGAGTTGGACAAGAAACAACTCCTAATTGGTTTACATTCATCACACCAAAAATGTAACTCGAAGACTAAAGAAAACTTCCATATTTTAGTCCCACACTGATATTCTAATAATACCCAAATGATTAAAGTGGTGAACCTCTTTTTCAACTCATTCACATGATTATCCTTAACAAGCCACAAGAATTCATCAATTCTATGAAACAAGAAGTCAAGTAAAGGCATCACTAACATACCCTACATTCGTATCTCAAACAAACTTAACCTCAAGAAAATAATTTTCAGTTGCCTAACAACGTAGAACCTTAGGAGATTGAGCTTTCACCTTATATTCACACCCCAAGAAACAACTATCGGTCTTTCGGCAACAAATTTCCAAACAATTATCGCACATTACAACCCAAGTCCTTGATCCCTTTCATGAGAAGAAAAGATTTTAATAAATATTTTATCCGGCAATCATAGCCTTCAACAAACACAATTTAACGAAACCAAGCACCTCAAACCTTGTTCTTGCCACACAACTAGTATTATGCCTTCTTATTGCGCACTTGTGATTTTAAAATATTTGATAATTAAAAAGAAAAAGAACATCCGAAAATATATTTTCTAACCTTTACATTTAAAAAGAAATCATTCATGGTAAAAGACTTATATGCAAATGTTTCTAATACATACGAATGATTTGTAAAAGTACTGAGTTTTAAGAAAAGATATATTTATTTATGTTAAGGTTATTAAGAATCATACATACCATAAAACTCAATATGCATTGTTCTTAATTGTTTTACATTTTCTAGCTGGTTCGTCCATCATAATATTTTCCCAATTTCGGTAAAAACAAGATCATGCTCAATGGGAGAACTCCGTTCCCAACTCGATTTTCTAGCATATTTCGATCAGTGACTCTCAACCGTCACCCAACCAATAATCCCATCACCATAGTGATACCACAATCTCAATATAGTTATTCGAACAATAACAACGCGAATGTACTAAACATCATGAGTTTGGGGAAGTCACATCCCATTTACATCCTCTACCATAATCCACCAATTACTCTATATTTATTCTATATTTGCATCACATTCTTCACAACTAACCCCATTTTGGGGTTCACACATAATCAGCTAAAACAAGTACCAAGCTGTTAGCATAACTTGTCACTCTCTTAGATGACACACATGTTCATCAAACAATTAATTCTCATTCACCCACCTCATTTCTAAAATTTAAATACGCTCTAAGGTTATTCCTTAGCAATCTCTCTTAATGCCACAATAATAACCAACACGCCACGTAACGGAAATCCTACCTATGCTTACACAACACACTGTATTCCCTAAAGTCAATGCCAAGGTATTCACTCCCAAAGTTAAAACACGGCTCCACACCATACTAAGATTGTAATGTCCTAGGAGGTCAAACCCAAATTCAACGCCTTTTGTAACGCAGACTTACTCCATAACAAACATTCACACTGTTAATGATGGTACCATGCCTCTAATACAAAATTCTAACAAGATCGTACTTTCAGTAATCCAATCACTACTACAGCTGCTCCACCCTTGAAAATAATTTAACTCAGAAGGTCATTCACCGCAACCTATCCAATGAAATTTAAAATCTACTTTTCACAATTGCTCAAGTCACAAAACAATAACATCAACCATCATATCAAACCTTTCATTAAAAACCTATACAACTCAAGATGAAAGGGTACACTAGCAAATACGCATTCACTTTAAAGAATTTCCACGTCAATAATAGTCACTCCAACACAATTCCATAACTAACCAAATTACAACGGCACTTCGCACCATTTTATTTCCAGACAAGGAGTCCACCTAATAACTTCTTATAAGATGACACCATCACAAAGTGTCATGGAATAAAGTTAAAATAAGGGATCACTCTCTAGTAGGCATAACTATATATCTTTTAATTAAGAAAACCACTTATTACTAAAGGTCAAATACATCCAAAGTAAACCCAATAATCGTATTCGATCAACCTACCAACAACACAATTTCTCACCACTCTTATAGCAAAACAAAGGATCAATATAAGGAGTTCATAGCTCTTACTCCAAGGATACAAAACCTTTTTTTTTCTTTTTGTTTTTTATAACTAAAGGGCAAGGGCTGCAAAATAACTCTTATTTCAATTGCATGAAAACATCGTCGTCACACACACCAAACTTAACCAAAAATACTTACGTATACTTCTCATATTCACCATTTCTATCCTTTAGGTAAGAGTGATTCTAAGAATTAACACCAATCACTAGTAGTGGACCAAACACAATTTTCACAAAAAATACTCACCCACCAACTCCTTTCCACACGACAGTTAATAAACTTACCATCAATAACTACCAATAACCTCCACAACCTATCAACATCAACTTAACTAGTTTTACTCCTACGTGGTATTCACCAAAAACTTCCAATAATATGTTCTAAGTTCATTCTGGGCTCTTTCACGGCTAGGTATACAACTAAACCATATTTCAGCACCCCAAGTCGACAAGCTAACTCACATCAACACCTACTCCTTAAACCCAACACACCATGGAGCCTACCTCAAAATTAGCACACAACACTACACTAGTACTACGGTGATTCACAATGCCCAACCTATACTAAGCAATAACCTGCTAACACCATCTACATAGCACTAAGCAATGATACAATCCATTAGGCCAACTAACAGTTCCTATCTCCTATCAAGTAGGCACTTCACAAATTTAATTTATTTTATTTATTTATCAACCAACCATCACACTATCATATTCAACCTCAAAAGTCTACCTGAAGCCAATAGTCAAACCATTCCTATATAAGATTTCCAAAAGTAATGATCGCGAGGCATATTCCAACCATTCATTCTGAAGACACTGCTAACATTCCCACAAGAGTAAGGCACATCCAAGTTACCCAAGAATAAGTTTCAAACTAAAAACAACAACAAAAACATCCTCCACACTAACTCCTTCCTCTAAGGAAATAGTCTAACTAAGAGAGATACAAAATACCATCACCAACGAATGCTCTTAATTAAAACCAAAGGTAAGGAATATATCGTCCTCTTTCACCAAGGGAAACCAAGTACCCTTGAATTGGAGCTAACTCCAAACATTCAAGATGGGGAAAACACAAAACCAAGCACAATGGTAGCACTATACCGACCCACTAGCACCCTAAAATCTCCTCCACATCCATAGTAAAATGGAGAACTAAGTAAAAAACTTAAACTCCCAAAAGAAAATTTAAGATAACCCTTACTTGAGGAAATCTCCACATTTGCATCCTAACTAGTGACTAAGTTAACATAACTCAACCTCATAGATGAGATACATGCACCAAAGTTTGTCTTTACCTCAATATTAGAAGCTATGTCATCACAAACACTTCTAAACCCAATCGAAATACTTACGTACACCTTTAGCCATGACAAAACTTTTATCTCATAGTCAAAAGCAACCACAAAAGAATTAACATCAATGATTCTCAAACCATCAGGCACAGATTTGCATGAGGACAGACCGATCTAACTTCACCGATCTATCCAACACACTTTAGTCACACGCTCCATTGAACCATAATAGCCTCCCAAGTTAACTCCAAGAGCTTCTTCTAAGAACATTTATTATGCCATCATGACCCCTGATATAATAACTACACCACTCAAGCACTCCAATAATCAAGCATCAGGTATCCCGGATATAATAACTACCCTTCCCAGACTGGTGTCAACCGTATAGAAAACCAGCAAAGGCACTAAGAATTCAAACAAGTATAACTCTCTCGTTCGGACTTCGTTTTAGGTAGTTCTTGTGTCCAAATCGAATCCCCAGAAACAAGCTTTCCAATGGTTCTAGCCTCACATTCAAATTCAAAGTATGGAAGGAGAAAAGGGATAAAGAGTGAAGGTTGGTCAAAAACGAAAACTCAAATTTGGGTCTTTTGATCTAGTCTTACCTAAATACCTTATTAAGGCTTCAATTAAGGTTCCAAACATCCCCCAAGGATCCTCAATCATAATATTTAAAGTTCACTTGCCAACCCATCAATGTCAAGAGTCCGACAACAATACAAGTTTTAAGGTGACGAGTACTAATTACACCAATCCAATACGAATTAGAATCTGAGTCATTACAATACAATCACAAATCGATCAATGTCCAATACACATAGATATTAGAACCTCAAAAACTAGTCATCTATCTATCAACTAATACAATATGTAATTGCGCATTATATGCATCTGCGAGGAGTCAATTCCTGTGCATTCGCAATACTAAAGTAAGGAAAACATAGCAAAACATTGTATGATTACTCATGTATGCCTTTGACCTATACCTTCCTTTGAATATGATATAAGCTCTTTAATTTTTAGTTTTTTTGTAAACAACATTTCAGTGTTACTTTCAAAAATTAATTTCAGATTGATGAAAAAACTTATAACTTCTTATTTTAAATCTGAATTTGAATAAGCAGATTGGTACATGCTCGAGCCAATCATTGGCAAAACTAAAGCCCAATCAATGAAAAATATTTTTTGGAAGTATCTTTATTTTAGTGCAAAATTTTAAAAAATATCATCACTTTTTCCATAGCTTCTTCTTGTAATTGTGCTTCTGGTGTACTTTTCAATGAAATCACCTGTTTTAGAATTATTAAAAATTTTCTTTACAGATTAAAAATACAAAAATATATATATATAAAAAATCCTCCATGACATCTTCTAGAATCTTAGTATTCCCTTCATATTATATACAATACATATATATATATATATTTGTATTTTTGTAATGTGGACAATGTAGCATTATAATCTAGCTCTTCAATATTTTCAATTTGTACTTTAAAAGTAAATTATATAATCTTTAAACTAGAAAAATAAGCTCCAAGATTATGATTTTTCTTCAAGTAAAATGGTATAATTTTGTTGTAGATCTAGAAAATTGAAGCAAAGACAAAAAATTTGAAGCTCCCATTGCAGGTAAGCTCCCAAACCCACTCTTCCAGTTTTGCTTGTCATCTTTGACATTCTATAATACATGGCTATCTCTTTTGCATTCTCTCTTTCACAGGTTTGTATTGGTCAATTTTCTTGTAGATTATAATTTTAAAATTTGGATCTTCTTTATGTTTCATTTTCCTTCATATTACTCCATAGTATATCATTTTAAAAGAAAAGAAAGAAAAATATTTCAAATTTTTTCGATTTATTTTGTTACTAATATGTCTGAGAAAGTTGAAAAATTAAAAATCAAATACTAGAAATTGAATGCTAAAATTTTCTTACTTCTTGTATATTGGTGGTGATAGTAGTTGTTTTGTTGTGTTGTGTTGTGCCGTGCCGTGTTAGGTAGAACATACTAAGCTGATGATTGGATGTAATGGTTGTTAAAATTGATGTAATGGGTGTTAAAATTGAGGGCAGTTGTTGATGGTAGTGATAATAAATGTTCCTCAAACTTTAAAAGTGAGAGTGGATCCACTTTCCAAAATTATGAAGTTAAAGGTTTGACTTAATTAGAAAGAACTTATTTTTTCTTCAAAATATGACAAAAAAATTTGTATCCAAAAGGCTGGCTTAGTCACTAGAGATTTTCTCCAGAAATATTTTCTTCACCAATTTTGACGCTTAAATATTGTCTCACAAAACTCCCACGAGGAAAAGCCAATATTATATATATATATATATATATATATATATATATATATATATTGTATGAATAAAAATTATTAAAACATTGTTTTAGTTTCAAAATTATAATTTGAGTGTGCGGTTATGATTTAAGTGTGAAATTGTGAGTTGAGTATTGAAAAGAGAAAATTTATTTAATTAGGAGTTTTGAGTTGTATTTTGAGTTTTGATTTTTTGAATTTTGAGTTGTATTTTGAAATTTTTTGAATTTATTTTTTTTAAATATTAAAAAATTGTTTAAGAAAATTTTATTTTTCTCTTTTAAATATATAATAGTTATTAAAAAAATTAATTTAAATCTTTTATTTTGTTTTGTAAATATTTTAATTTTTTAATATTTTAAACTCAAAACACAACTCTACACTCAAATCGTAACAAAACACATAACTCAAAATTTAATTCAAAATTATTTTTAAAACTCATAATTAAACACACAACTTGAAATTACACGCTATTTACAAAATTTCACACTCAAATCGTAACCAAATATATAATAAAAAAATTAAAATTTTTAAAAATATATTTATAAAATATAATAAAATATTAAAACAAAATATAAAATTTTAATATTTAAAAAATATATTTAAAATAAAATATAGCACACAAATATAGGAAATATAGTACACATTAAAATAAATAAATAAGTAAATATTTAAAATATAAAATATTTATCCTAAAAAAATTAAGAAAATTTTTAAATATTTAAAAAAAATAAATCCAAAAAATTTCAATATAAATCTCAAAATACATTTCAAAACTCATAATTAAGCAAATTTTTTATTTTCAAAACTCAGCTCAAAATTCATAACTCAAAACACGACTCTACACTCAA
The DNA here is from genome assembly GCF_055761805.1 of Camellia sinensis. Taxonomy (NCBI): domain Eukaryota; kingdom Viridiplantae; phylum Streptophyta; class Magnoliopsida; order Ericales; family Theaceae; genus Camellia; species Camellia sinensis. The sequence continues at coordinate 152,687,648 of NC_138963.1, forward strand.
ATCATTATTTAAAAAATAATTTTGAATAATAAAATAAAAAAAAATTTTGATTTTTTTTTTTTAAAGATAGAGTTTTGAAAAGAGTTTTAATTGTTTGTTTGGTTATGAGTTTTAAAAATAATTTTTAAATTAAATTCTGAATTGTATATTTAATTATGAGTTTTAAAATTTTTGATTGGAATCACAATTTGAAAACACAAAGAAACGTTACCTTTATATTTTGCCAATTCCTCACCTATAAGGATGAAACTTATTTTCAGCACTAGTTTTCATCAAAAAAAGCCATGCTGTTTTTGCTTTGCTGAGCATAACGGTTTGTTCAACAGAACTATCATGGCCTCACAACTCACAGCCCAAACATACAACCCAAACATACAAGCATACATGAATTCAATCAAATAACACTTTCTAAATTTTAGGTTATATACAAATATTAGATATCCAAATTAATGCCTCAAAAAATCCTTCCAAGACATTTACTACATGTTTCAAACATAAGGTGATTGCAACAAAATAATGGTGAAAGGGTTCTCTTAGGTTGGACCCTTAACCTTTCAATGCTCTTGGATGGTTTGTTTCATTCTTGGATGGCTCTGTTTCGATGTGGTTGCTGAACTTTGGGCTTGTTTAGAGTTGTACCCTGGTGGGTTGAGAGCTTTCCCCTTTTTTTCTTTTTTCTTATTTTCCTTCTATTCTTAGTTCCATGTTAGTTGAATTCTTTTTAACCAATGTCGGTAGATTGTTGTTGGCTTTTTTGGCTTTCGAAGGTTATTTTTATAATTGTGAGCATACCAACAAGGATCAATCAGTCCTTACAGAATATTAATTGCCAACCAATTATCAAACGATTGTGTTTTAGTTCTTTCTGCCTCAATGAAGAGGACTTTCACTGGTGGCTTTATTTAGGAGAATTAAGCAAACAATGATTAAATGAAGAACAATTATAGTATTTCATTAAGCAAAAATAAAAGATTTACAAAGATCCGAATCAGCCTCGTAGAGGTTTACAGCAACAAGTTACTTGAAAACTACTCCTATGAACAAAATGCAGTGCAAGAATTTGAAGTACGGAAATGTAAAGAACAAGAAATGTAAAAACTGGAAAAGAAATAAAAGTAGATAAAACTGGTTTTCTGGATCTGAGTCTGGGGGTTTTTCTGGGGCCTTCTCTGCTATTTATACTTCTCAAGGATAATCATCGAACTGCATTTCTAACCGTCGAATCATACCTCCATGATCACTGATCATGCTTCCTTGCAGTTAGCTCCACTATGTCATATGCGGTTAGGCTCCCTTCCTAATTTTGAATTTAAATAAATGAGTAACTGTTAAGGCCACGTCACTTTACATCTCTTTACTGATCCAGTGCTACGCAGATCTTGTAAGAACCAATACTAACTGCCATGTGTACGATCACGATCGAAGGTTTGAATTGTCTTCCCGTATTGCCCTTATTTTGTCATGCGTCGAACTGTGATTGGCCCGTACAAAATATATAGCCAACATTACCCTCCGCACTAATATAACCAATACTTGGTGATGTTAGTGGATCAAGGTATTTTCCCACGTCTTAGAACGTGCATGGGCTTTGCATTTTTAGAAACACAACTGTCATTCATTGATGAACATTTGCATTAACTCCTCTTCGATCCCTTAAACAAGCTCACTATCTCAGTATTCGAAAAGTCCAATTCAGTTCTCATGGATAAACAGACCTTTTCTTATCTCGATCAAGCATATGAAGAGTTGTTTGATAATACCATTTGTCCTCGAAAGAATCTTCATGCATTAATTAGCCACCTTTACCCACCTTCCTATATTCAAGTCATGGAAGCTTTTGCAAATTATTAACCTTTGGATTACGAACACACTGTCCACAATCCTTTGATTCAGAAATTTGCAAATATGGACATGGGAAGTTCCTCCTCTGACCCAAAGTCTTCTGGGTGGGATGAAGCTGTCACTTCTTCCTCTTCTAGGGCTTCTGGTTGGGGAAGCTGGTCAGAATTAAAAGAGCGAGTCAACCATCATTTTGTCGAGTTCACTGATCTTCTAGAATTCCCTTCTGATGCTCGGAGTTCGGTGGTTTATCCTTACGTGCCCATCGACCGGTGACGCAGTTTAGAGGACAATTTGCTTGTAGCATGGTACACATCCTCCATGCCTACAAAGATTGTACAAGCTACCCGATGCCCAGAAGAGGCACAAGGGTATAACCTATTGTTCTTAGCCCAGAAAGTGAGGCTTTGCTCTTCTGACTGGCTTGATTGTGTTAATGCCCCTCAGTTTCCTCTTTCTTTCGAAATGGAAGCTTCTATACCTCCTCCCCTGCAAAATCCCTACTGGATGGAGAGACTGACGCTTACCCTCTCTGCGGACAAGGTCTTTCCCCGCCCCCCTTATAAGCCTCCACCTCTCCCTACTCCAGCTCAGCGAAAGCAAGCCCAACTTCTGCTTGCGGCCTTTTCTCACTTGCCTTTCAATGTTCTTGAAGACGATGTTCCTCTCAAGAACTTTCGATGGGCTTGTGATGTTATGACTCGGGGTCACGTCCTCAACCTTATCGCCCAAAAAGAACTCCAAATGTTTTTGGACCAACTCCCGTTGCTTCTTCATTGGCAACGGACTTATGTGGCCACCACCCAATCTTTGAACCAACTTTCATCCCTTCGAGTTCATACCCAGTACGAAGCAGAGAACCTCATCGAAGAATATGATGACTTCAAGAATAAAGACTCTGCGTACTGGGATGACTTGGATATGGATGAACTAGAACAAGGGTTAAAAGGAACAACGTTTGAAATAAAGACTGAAGAACTCTTTTATCAAGTAAGAGCACATCAACTTCAGCAGCCAAGCCTGGAGAAAATAGAAGATAGAATAAAAAAGAACAGAAATTTATTGACCATAGCTGGACCAAATTCCATGATCTTGTTATTTATTCTATTCGTTACTTTTATGAACTCGAATTTGTACCCAAAGAGGGCCTTTTGATGTAATTGCTTTTGTTTCAATACAGGTAAGACTTTTCTCTTTGTTTGGCGTGGTTAGACTTTATCTCCGTTTTTCTTTATATGCAAATTTAGGGCTTCGAACTCAATAATCTCATCCTTCGAATCTAGATTCAATCATCTCAAATGAAACACTGAAAAATCAACATGAACTTTTCCAATTCATGGAATACAGTTGACAACTTTTGTTGGTTTCCATTTTAGAATCAGTGCTTCGAATTTAACAATCTTGTCCCTTAAAGCTTGTTTTAATCATATCCAACATATGGTCATATGGTTTGTACGATCAATCAGTTTTAAATTGATCATTTTTGCCTCGAACAACAGTATATACTTTCAAAAATATGGAAGCCCCTCTCAAAGGCTGCACTGTTTTAATCCGAAAAAGCAATCTCTTCTGTATATTATCAAACCAACTATTGGTTTTGATACTTCGAACAACAATTTCCATCCTTAAGGGATCTCAAGTTCTGCTGTGAAAGACTTATTCTTAGTAAGAAACCCTAAAATAGGTTTTCAATCCTGTTGAGGCAAACAAATACTTGAGCGTTCTTGCATCCTTAGGTGTGGAATGTGCTTTGAAGCCAGCTTCCTGCTTTCGAAACCATTTGTCATTTGACTTTGGTGCCAAAACTAGTTTCGAAGCCCGATATTTTATTTCGAAGCTGCCATCATTATTTGAGATGTATTTCCCTCCAGAAATTATCAATATTGAGGGAAATTCTTCGCATCCGTACTTTTAGTACTTCTTTACGAATTCCACGATATATTTTCCAAACACAAAGGTTTTAAACCCTTTTTATTTCGTGCTTTGAATTCACTCGTTTATTGAATACACAAACCCTTCCCTTCTACTAATCCTCTATTCCTTGCTACTTGTCACCAATGGATTCTTCTTCACTGAAAGTACCATTTGGCGAACGTACAAAATATATAGCCAACAATTGTGCTACAAATAATTGGGCTTGCCTTTTTGTGCTAACCTAATTGGGATAAAAAGGTTCTTGCTTTGATGTTTATAGTACTCTCCATTTCATTTTTATTGATTTGGTTTTTATGTAAAAATTTACCTTAATTCTTATCTGTAAGATATATATAACACAAGGGGTAAAAAGATTCAAGCCATACCTTGTGTGATAGAATCCGAAACGAAGAACCTTGTGGTTAAATCACGTGCTTCTTTAATCACGAACTAAGAACACCCAACAATGGAGTGATACCACAGTATGAGTATCACCCACTCTATTCACTGTGCAAAGGCTGGATCGTTCTCGGATAGGAGAGAGTTAGAGAGAGTATGGGAAAAAATGTTATGGGTAAATCAACATAACGTATCTGATATCTATTAAATAGATCATATATATATAATCTCACATCCCTATCTCCTAATAGGATAAGATAGATTGAATGGAGATAGTGGGTTATCCTAACAGGATAAATAGAAATTCAAATGCCACATGGGCACCCAAATCTGGGTCCAATTCTCGGCCCAATTTCCAACATCTCCCACTCGCACATGAGTTGGCATGACACTGCCACATCTCTATCTCAATCTCCCTAAATATTTAACAATCTCATACTAGCCAATGAACCATACGACTGCTGAGAAACACCTGCAGTAAGAATATTAAACGTCCACTCCTGATTTTCTTTAATAATTTTAAATAAAGAATCGACCTATAGAATTATTGCAATTATCAGAACAAGAGTTAGTAGATTGTGTGAAACTAGAGGAGGAAAGTCGCTATACTTGTTCCATAAACAAGGGTTATAAGCACGGATTATGAGCCTTTCGAGAGGTTTTCTAGTTCAGTTTTAGTACTACTGGACTCTATTTTCCAAAATAAAATTATTGGTGGACTAAAAAATGGCATTTAACAAACACAAATAATAGAGTGTAGCACACTCTTTCTCCAATGAGAGTGGAAGTGCAGAAACTCTGCACTTCATCTTCTTCCTTAAGCCACCAAAAAACACAAAAAGAACCCAAATTATGGTTTGATTTTTCTCATCAACCGTAAGTCGGAATCAGACCCATAATATACCATTTCGAAGGTATCGAAACAAGGATTCCAAATATATAATTTTCATAACGTAAAAACAAAGCATGTAAAACCAGCATGCAATCAAAATTACGAAAAATTAAATATGAATCTCCATTTTCCTCAAAATCCGACCGTTGGATTTTCATGAAACTTGGCAGATATATTCTACATGAAATATATTACAACATATGTAAATTTCAGGTTGATCGGAGAAAGTTCTAAAAAATATTAATTCTTCATGCATATATCATGTGTATATATATATCTATATAATTATATACATATTTTAATGCACAAAAACAAGCATGAAAATACCCATTTATAGCTCTGATACCAATGTAAGATATATATAACGCAGTGGGTAAAAGATTCAAGCTGTACCTTGTGTGATAGAATCCGAACCGAAGAACCTTGTGGGTAAATCACATGTTTCTTTAATCACGAAATAAGAACACCCAGCTATGGAGTGATATAACAGTATGAGTATCACCCACTGTAGACCGCACGGAACTCCGCTCCGTGCGCGAGGGTGCGAATTGTAGTTCTTAGCTACTATAGTTCGGACTCACGTCACAGTTCTGAATCTAATCTCACAAAGTGCAATGTGAGATCGATAAATCACCAAAGAGTCCAAAATTCGAAAAATCGTTTTGGAAAACTGATTTTAATAAAGAAGTGCCAAACATGGACTGCTTTGTCAGATACAGAGTGGCCACCTAAATATTTTATTTTGGGAAATTTAGGAAACCCTGACTCGTGCCTAAGGCCACGTGTCCATCATCACCAAAGTTGCCTCAGCTGGGGAACTTGGATACGAGGGGGGAAGGTCATGCAATGAGCACCCCCGCTCGCCTGATCAAAGATCAGCCTTTACTAACATGATATATTGTTTTTGAAAACACATGTGTTCTTATTCTGGTTATTAACCTAGAATTACTATGTGATACGCGCAGTAAACAAGTATAGACTAGATCGCCTAAATTAAAACAAAACATTTTATGTTCGTTTGTTTGAAAATTGTTTGAAGTTTGCTACTCGCAAGTAGGCTAAGTCGTGGATTTTGCCACCCTCAAGTGGGCTTAGAAAACATGATTTTGCCACTCTTAAGTGGGCTTAAAACTCACAGTTTTGATGAATTGTTCCAATTCAAGCAATCCAACCTTCATCCATAGGCATTCATGCAGTTAAACACTTAAGCAGGTAGCCTCATGGCAAGCATGCTAAACATGGTAACATACACATCTCATGCAGTATGCTAAAGCGTAAACACTCACAGTGTCCTCCGAGACAAAACAAAGAACTAGTTAGAAATCATGCATGATCCTAGTTCATGTTAAGATGGCTAATGCAACACGTGCAAAAATGCAACTCAGATAGGCTCGGCTATTTTAAGATGTCATGTTAATGCAACTTGATAACATGTTGTTGAACACGTACTCAAGCAAATGTATTGAAATACAATGCAGCTAGTATGATGCGCCGAGCCCGGTGCATGCAATACAGATGAATGAGTGCACGCATGCAAGGCATAAGGATGCTAATTGAAATATGCCCTAAAACTAAACATCAAAAGCGGTTAAGTAAAAGGGAGAAAGAAATGGGGGTTGGAAGACATGCATTACACACACGCACGCTTATTACAACAGTTGTGCCCTCTCGACGGAGGATCCGAATAATAAGCTAACTAGCTACGCTAATTAAACTAATTATTACAAACCAAACTAATTAACTAACTTAGCTAATTAATTATTACACAACCGAATTGAAACAAATAACTATGCTAAGCTAATTGAGATATTACATAACAAACCAAATGATTAAATTACACGAACTAATCATGAATACTGAAATGGCCTCACGGGCGATGAAGAGATGCATGCTCGATCGGCTTTGCTCGGAAATCCACTACCGTGCCTCGTGTTGCCTCTGTTTGCACTGTTCTGTACCTCTGAAAATTGTGCCAACTTCCATATTGCTTCTGACCGACCTTAGGAACAATCTGAGAGGTGGTCGGCCAAGAGGAGTGGCCATCGGCCAAGTGTAATAGTCATCGGCCAATTTTGATAGTCGATCGGTAGCCTAAGTGGTCGATCGGCCACTGCTTCTTGCGAATTCCTCCTTTTGCTGCAACAGAGCACTAACAGAGGCATGACAATATATTTGCAAGAAAATGTGTGTGCAACCACACTCCTTATCATGTTCAAAGCTCAAAGGAGTGTAGTGCTCGACTTTCGAGCCATCAATCATGCATCTCAATGCATAATGGCCAAAGAGGCCGAGTTACACAAATCAATGGCAAATGAATGCACAAAAACACATAAATGCCTTAACCTCTATCATGCATGATCAAGAGGGTCGACGATCGAGAAATGAGGCACGTTTCATCACTTCAAGTATGAAATGTCCCTCGTTTCTCGTGTTTGGACTAACACCCTATCCAAACACAATGCAATGCATGCACAAGATTCTAAACGCAATGCAACAAGCATGAAAAAACCATGCAATGCAACAAGCATGCAACAACATGCAACAACATGCTATCTAATCAACATTCTAAACATCATGAACATGCAACATGCAAACAACATGAGTATGCAACAACATGCAAAAAACAATGTCATGCAACAACATGCAAGATGGACTTAAACCGGATACAGCAGACCTCAATCACGTCCAAAATAGTGGCCATTAGTGCTGAAATGAAGGCATGAAAGCAAGACAAGCATGCATGCCAATTGGCTCAAGAATTAAGGCATAAGAACACAACTCTCAAAGGTGCTCAAGGAGTGACAAATGTGGAAGTGTAACAACACTATAAGCACTGAAATAAAGTATGAAATGATGTCAAATCATCCAATCAACAAAAGCATGGCATGCTAGAAGGCTCAAAGCTTGAAGCTAGCATAGGCACTTGCACTATAGCTATACAAAACACGAAGCATATGGCCAAGACAACCCAAAACAGTCCTAGAACATGTCAAAATGAGACTAAAACATGCATGGAAGGAAGCCAAAATAAGCTAGCATGGTGAGCATGAAGCATGAAATATGAAAGGCCAAAAGGGAGGATTACACTACACCTACTAAGACCAAGCATGAGATGGCTTCACCAACAAAAATCAAAGTTTTATTATGGCAAAATAACCCCAAAAACACACTGAAATGATAGCTCGCAAGCTTAGGCATGAAGGCATGCATATAGACTCATGTTTAAGGCATAAAGAACCAACCTTCCAAAGCATGAAAATAGTGACAAATGTGAGAACATGAACATGAAACATGGACTGAAATCACATATGAAATGATGCCAAATCATGAAAATAGCTCAAGCAATGCATGCTAGTGAACTCAATACACAAAGCTAGTGAGCTAGATTGAACCATGGTTATACAAAACAATGCATGCATGACCCAAAACACTTAAAACAAAGCTAGAGAATACATGATGCATATTAGGCTATTGAATGGAATTGCACTACAAGTGCATGGAGCACGCATGGGGCTATCAGACCAAACCTTAACAGAGGTATATCATGGCAAAACAACACCAAGAACATGCTGAGATATGGCCAAAACATGCTAGAAAGACATGCTCAAACATGAGGCATATAACACTAGTTTGCAAAATTTACACTACAAGTGTATAAACCATGCATGAGGTGACAAAACCAAATCAAAACCATGGTATGCCATGTCAAAATAACCCCAAATACATGTTAAGATGGAGCCAACATAAGCTTAACAAACATGCTCAAACATGAGGCAAATGAAGCAAGCATCCAAGATACAAGGAGAGAGGATGACCCTCTTCTATTTTGGACCTCAAAACACCATTTCCACCACTGAAATTCCTTTGGAATTCAGTGGTAAAAAGGTCATATAAAGGCTAAAACAAAAGCCTAAAGGGATGGCCCAAAACAAGGCAAAACAAGGCATAAAAGGGGGTAGACCACCCCCAACACCAACAAGACCTTAAACAATCATTTCAAACACATGAAAATGAAGTTTTTTACAGTTGAGAGTTAAGCCAAAATAAGCATGCAAATAAGGCTAAGTAAGCAATGAACACAAAGCTTAAAGGAGTATTAGTGACTCACTCTTGTAGAACAACTTCAAAGAGGCAACTCCAGCGACTTTCTGAGCTAAAAACCAAACTTTGAGTTCAAACAAAACCCTCAAGTACCTCAGCAACAAGAGTATGGTGTTTAAGTAGGTGCTTTAGTGCAAAAGTGTGGAGAAATTACACTTTTGAGCACAAGCAAGTGCAAATATATAGAGAGAGGAAGAAATATAGAGAGAGTGTGATATATATCTTGTACATTAATTTTTTAGAACCTCTGGAAAGGGAGAGGGGCCTCCTTTCTTATAGAAAATCAAGTCCCAAGCTTGTTGAGCAAGCTTGGAGCTTGTTAAAATCCATCCATACACGTGTATGGAGGATACACCAAGTGACCAACAGCTGGCACCAGCTGGAAGAAAAATATCTGCAAAAGCAAAAAAAGGGGTCTCGGCCAAAAAAATGGCCGATTGACCAAAAAGAGTGCCGACCGGCCAACACTGATGGCCGATGACAAGAAAACAAGGCCAATGGGCACAAAGCCTGGCCGATGGGTTGTAGGGATGGCCAACAAACCACCCTCTTCCCTCAGAAACAAAACCACAAGTCATTGGTTCACAACCAAGCACAAAACAGACAAGTTGAGAGGTTCTAAGGCAAGGCGCGCAGCCGAGACCTTCAGGAACTCAAAACGAACATGTGCATGGATGATCATCGAGTGTTCAAACGATGACGTCCAAGTCTTGAGGACGGTAAAAAATGGGGGGTCTACACCCACTCTATTCACAGTGCAAAGGCTGGATCGTTCTCTGATGGGAGAGAGTTAGAGAGAGAGTATGGGAAAACATGTTATGGGTAAATCAACATAACGTATCTGATATCTATTAAATAGATTTGATATATATAATCTCACATCCCTATTTCCTAATAGGATAAGTAGATTGAATGGAGATAGTGGGTTATCCGAATAGAATAAATAGAAATTCAAATTACATTAGTAATTTGAATGGGCCATGGATCATGCCACATGGGCGCCCAAATCCGGGTCCAATACCCGGCCCAATCTCCAACATTATCAATAAAGATTTTCGTTCTTTTTCTATGATTCTTCTCATGAAAACGCAACTATATGTCACAACTCAAAAAGATCACCCCATTGAGTCCGACGAAAACATCACGAATGCCAAATATAGTAACCATTTCATACACAGTATTATATTCAGGACTAAATTGATAAATATAAAACCAAAATAATGACACTCAGGGCAAATTTTAGAGGCCAAAAGTTTTTAAAAAAAATTTCATTTTTTTTAACTGTAATATTTGTTCCAAAAATACCCTTAAATATAATGATGAATTCTTATAGCTTTTGATATGGAGAGCATTTTTATACACATTTAGGGATTAGAGTGACACCAAGTGCATACTTTAGCCCAAAAAAATCATGTTAATTTTTTAGTTTTAACTAAGTGTTTATTGGTTGAAGTTTTATATGACTGATTATGCTAACAGAAATTTGTCAAAAATTTTTTTTTATAGGGTTTATATTTTGCTAGTATCCGTGTGAATTGGATGGAAGAATGAATTTAAAAAAATGTTCGAAAGTAAGCTAGTTGCCATAAGAATATTAAACGTCAACTCCTGGTTTTCTTTAATACTTTTAAATAAAGAATCGACCTACAGAATTATTGCAATTATTAGTACAAGAGGTAGTAGATTGTGTGAAACCAGAGGAGGAAAGTTGTTATACCTGTTCCATAAACAAGGATTACAAGCACGGATCACGCGTCGTTTTCCGGGGTGTTTTCTGGTCCAATTTTAGTACTCCCGGACTCCATTTTCTAAAACAAAAATATTAGTGGACTCAAAACTGGCATTTTACAAACACAAATAATGAAGTGTTGCACACTCTCTCTCTAACGAGTTTGGAAGTGCAAAAACTCTGCACTTTATTTTCTTCCTTAAGCCACCAAAAAACACAAAATGAACCCAAATTAGGGTTTGCATTTTCTCGTCAACCGTAAGTCGGAATCAGGCCCAAAATATACAATTTCGAAGGTATTGAAACAAGGATTCCAAAGATACAATTTTTATAACATAAAAACAAAGCATATAAAACCAACATGCAGTCAAAGTTACGAAAAATTAAATATGAATCTCCATATTTCTCAAAATATGACCGTTGGATTTTCATGAAACTTGGCAGATATATTCTACATGAAATATATTACAACATATGTAAATTTCATGTTGATCAGAGAACGTTCGGAAAAATATTAATTTTTCATGCATATATATCGTGTATATATATATATATATAATTATATACATATTTTAATGCACAAAAAACAAGCACGAAAATACCCATTTAATGCATACTTTAGCAACCAAAATCATGTTAATTTTTTAGTTATAATAAAGTCCTTATTGGTTGAAGTTTTATATGATTGATTATGTTAACAGCAGTATGTCAAAATATTTTTTATAGCGTACATATTCTCCAAGTATCCGTGTGAATTGGATAGAAGAAGGAATTTTAAACAAAGTTCAAAAGTAAGCTAGTTGCAATAAGAATATTAAATGGCAACTCTTGATTTTCTTTAATAATATTAAATAAAGAATTGGCGTAGAGAATTATTGCAATTATCAGTACATGAGTTAGTAGATTGTGTGAAACCAGAGGTGGAAATTTTCTATACCTGTTCCATAAACAAGGGCTACAAGAACGCTAATTTGGAATTGAAATAGAGGCAAATTGTCCTTATATAGAGAAAAAACCACCGCCATATGGTAATTTCTATGCAGTGGTCTATAATTTTTTTAATGAAAAACATAAATTTTCATTCTAAATAATATTACTGAATTTTTAATTTTTTGTATGTATGTAATATGTAGCGGGCTTTGAAGATTGAAAATTTGAAAAAGACAGTTAACGGAGATGAGATTGGACTTATGGAGGCTGTAAAGAATCAACCAGTGGGTGCGGCACTTTATATCACCCGTGAATTAATGGAATACAAAGAGGTTTGAAAACAAATTTAATGATGTATTGTTTTATTAGTTTAATTGTTGTCTCTCTATATAATGTTCTTATGTTATATTGCTTTTTTTGTTATTTTATTTTATGATTATGTTTTGGGCATATATGAAGGACCACCATGCAATTCAAAGGAAAAAGGAAATTTTACCCATGCTGTACTTGTAGTGGGTTATGGAAGTGATGAAGAGACAAAGAAAATTTTCTGGTGGATCATGAACTCATGGGGCGTCAATTGGGGAATCAATGGATTTGCAAAACTTGTTTGGAACTCTAGCCTTCCAAAAGGCAGTGCACCTGTTCTGTTTAGAGCATCATACCCTATTCTGTTTTGAACTGAAAAACCAAGTAAACAAGTAAATGGCATAATCTTCTCTTGTTTGTCCTGAGATTGATGCCGTCATTTTATTTTTCATAGAGCATAGCTACTAATGGAGACAGTCAAGAAGAATGTTTTTTTGTATGCATCTTTCTTATAAATCATATATCTATGAAGAAGTTTTGGAGTTTTTTCTTGCTAAGGTGGATGAGGATGAGGAGTGAGAGTGGCTACTTAGTTGTTTTTTTTTTGTTGTTGTTGCTGTTTTTTTTTTTTTTGGCTTGAGCAATCAAAAGAATGAGAGAGGGTTCTCCTCTCCCTTTTACAACTAATTTACAAAGGGTTTATAAGCCATTTGAGTTGTTATTGTCTTTGTTTTCAACTTGATTGTTAGGGACAAATAAGAAACATATTTCATCTAATTTCTATTGTTTAACATATCATTAGTTGGATGGATGTCGATGAATTAAGATTTTAAATAAATAAAGCAATGCAGCTTTAGACTCTGCTCTGCTTATGTTTTAAGGGAGTGAAGGGAATTTGATCATATTCGTAATTTCTTAGCTTTTTTTCATGTGATTGATATGTATGGTTTGGCTGCTAACTTTAAAATAATAATAAATAAGTAAAAAAAAAAGTCACAACAAAGCCAAAAACGTAAAAAATTAACAACCAAACGAACCCTTAGTTTCAGTCTTGCTACATGTCTAGAAAAAAGATTCTGAAAAATATCCAAAATTTTAAAATGAATAACCAATATTCACTTAGAGTTTGATCTCACAAAATAAATTTAAAAGGGTATTTCTATTTACACACCACTAATACTCTCAGTATATACCATTAATATATTAAATTTGTTGGACTATTTTAATATCTTTTATTTATTTATTTATTTTGTTCATGTATCTTTTTGTCTTGTTCATGAATCTCATTTTGTATGGTGAATGGAGATTCATTGTTTTGGTGACCTTTTGTCTTGTTTATGAATGAAGATTAATGGAAGTTCATTGACTTGGTGTTGAGTTAATATTTGGAGACTCTCCCTTGTCTCTAGTTTAATGGTCATTATTATTATTATTATTATTATTATTATTTTTGGTGTATTTGTAAGTCCTAGTGACCTTTAAATGGTTCCTCTCATCTACTCTTTTCTCCACCAACTATTTTCTATACTTGAGAAATTACTAGCCAAAGAAGGGTATTTTTCTTGGTAGAGCTTTGGCTTCACTATCTTGTACAAAGTTGGCCTAAACCATACGACAAGTGGTCGGGCTGTTGTATCCTGGAGGGAACAAGTCATAGTTTTGTGGCTGCTGCATTGGTATTTGTGTTCTTCCTACCGCAGTGGGCTTGATCTCCTTAAAGAAAACGAGATATCTGTGTCTCAGCCTAATTTATTTGTATCTCATTTTGTTTGCATTATTTATCAATAAAATATAATTTTTTTAGTATTTTCAACAACAATTTTAAGGAGATCCACCATGAAACAAGTACTAGAAGAAACCAATGATGGAATTCAAGATCTCAACAAGCCTTTCAAGTTTAGGGAGTTCATTTTAAGAGGTGGAAAGGAAAAGTTCTTTTTTACCTCAGCCTTTTGAAAGTTGCATATGCTCTTACCGAGAAGAACCCAAACAAAATCCCAACCAAGGAGATAAATGATGAAGACTACAAGGCACATGAAGCAAAAGTGGCTTCCTACAATATAGATGAGTATAAATGTCATTTTTATCTCTTAAATTTCCTTACTGATTAATTTTATGATTACTATGACACCACTTACACATTGTCTTCTATTAATTTTTGGCATACTTGATTGTGTCATATTAACAGTAAATATGTGGGAATTATGAGTAGTTTAGGATTAATTCCTAAGGTGACAAAAAAAGTTAAGAAATGTGAAGTTTGCAGTAAAGCAAAAATTAGCAAGAGGCCTCATAAAAGTGTTGAAAAACATACCGAATTGCTAGAATTATTTCATACTGATTTGTATGAATTTGAAGGAATTTTAACTCGGGATGGTAACCGATATTTATCACTTTTATTGATGATTTTTCAAAATACAAAAACATATATTTATTAAAAAATATATAAGTGATGCTTTTGAGAAATTTAAAGAATTCCTTCTTGAAGTGGAAAATCAATTCAGTAAAAAGATTAAGAGAATTAGAAGTAATAGAGGTCGGGAGTATGAATATTTTGGATTCAACTCTTTTGTTTAGTCATTGGGAATTATTCACGAGAATACTTCACCATATTCACCTTCATCTAATGGCGTAGCTAAAAGAAAAAAATAGAACATTAATTGACTTGACGAATGCTATGCTTCTTGACTTGACTTGACAGCTTGCCATGTGATAAATAGAGTGCCACACAAAAAGACTAAAATTATACCTTATGAGTTGTGGCGGGGGCATAAACCAAATCTAAGTTATTTGAGGGTTTGGGGTTGTTTAGCTTTTGTGAGGCTTGCAGATCCTAAACGACTTAAATTGGGTAAACGAGCAACCACTTATGATTTTCCTGGGTATGGGTTGCATAGTATAGCTTATAGATTTTTTGATATAGAAAATAATATTATTTTTGAATCAGGTGATACTATTTTTTATGAAAATAAATTTCCTTTCAAATCTAGAAATAGTGGGGGTCAAATAATTTCTGAAATATTTTATTCATTCCTAACTCTTCTACACCATCTCAAGTTTTTCAAGAACAAGAAAATTCTTAAATCCAACCAAGGAGGAGTAAACGAGCTAGAGTTAAAAAAGATTTTGGCCTTGACTATTATCTTTACAATGCGGAAGAAATTCCTCTTACGGTGCAAGAAGCTTTATCATCACCTAATGTTATTTTCTGGAGAGAGGCTATAAATGATGAGATAGATTCACTACTTTCAAATAAAACATAGAAGCTAGTGGATTTACCTCCAAGTTGTAAAACTATTCGGTGTAAATGGGTCTTTCGTAAAAAACTTAAACCGGATGGAACTATAGATAAATACAAAGCGAGACTTGTCGTTAAAGGTTTTAAGCAACAACTTGATCTTGATTTCTTTGATACTTTTTCTCCCGTTACTAGAGTTACGTCCATTAGACTGTTGATAGTAGTGGCTACGATTCATGATTTAAAAATTCATAAAATGGATGTGAAAACAGCATTTCTAAATGGAGATCTAGATGAGGAGATTTACATGGTCCAACCCGAAGGCTTTGTGGAGCCTAGCCAAGAAAGCAAGGTTTGTAAGCTAACTAAATCCCTTTAAGATTTAAAACAAGCTCCTAAACAGTGGCATAAGAAATTTGATTCATGCATGCTTAAGAATGGCTATAAGACTAATGAATGTGATAAGTGCATATATTATAAAAACTTGTGAGAATGCACGTGTGATTATTAGCATGTATGTGGATGATCTACTTATCTTTGGCTCTAATTTGCATATTATAAATGAGACTAAAAATATGCTTAGTAGCCATTTTGATATGAAAGATTTTGGTGAAGCCAATTTATTTTGGGAATTAAAATTACCAAGACTAAGGATGACATTTTTCTTGATCAGTTGCATTATGTTGAGAAAATTTTAAAGAAATATAACTTTCTAGACTGTAAACATGTTGCTACTCCTTTTGATGCAAGCATACATTTATCTATTGTAACAAATGAAAAAAAGGAATTAATCAAAAGGAATATGCTAGCATGATTGGTAGTTTAAGATATGCTACTGGCTGTACTAGACCTGACATTGCATATGCTGTTGGAGTACTTAGCAGATTTACTAGCAAACCAAGTCATGATCATTGGTTAGCCATTGGAAGAATTATGAGATATTTATCTAGTTTGTTTTATAACAAGTATCTTGCAGTACTTGAGGGATATAGTGATGCCGATTGGAACACTTTGTTAGGTGATTCTCTTTCTACCTCAGGTTTTATCTTTACCTTGGCTGGTGGTGTTATATGTTGGAAGTCTAAAAACCAGACTATAATTGCTAATTTTACTATGGAAGTTGAGCTTATAGTGTTAGCTTCAGCATGTGAGGAAGTGAATTGGTTGAGAGATTTGTTACAAGAAATTCCTTTTTGGGAAAAACCAATTCCTCCTGTGTTAATTCGTTGTGATAGCATTGTTGCTATTGGTAGAGTGAACAATCATTTTTATAATGGTAAATCTGGACCTATTCGAAGGAAACACAGTAATGTGAGATCCTATTTGAGTAATGGCATCATAACTGTGAATTATGAAAAATCTTTTGATAATCTTGCGGATTCGTTAACCAAGGCCTCGGCGAGAGATAGGATCTAGAATACATCGAGGGGGATGGGTTTGAAGCCTATAAAATCATAAACCATGTATGAGGATACCCAACCTGGGCACCAGAGATCCCGTAACTAGGTTCAATGGGAAGAACGAATCATATGGTGGTTGTAAAAAATGCACTCTTTAATATTTTGTTGTCCATCCCAATGATGTAAGTGCATTTGTCCTGTATTGTTGGAGGGTTGAGTTTTTATACTCTTAATGAATTTTGTAGCTCTTATTGAGTGGGGTGTGTCAATTACAGGAACATCCTTGACAGATTTCACCTATGTGAGTATGAAAGTGGGGCCGCTTTCCATAAGAACAAGGTTTATTCTCAAATATGTTCATGAAAACTGGGATAAGCACAAGGCCGTAATATGCTGGCAATTAAAAGCTCATGTCAACACCTGAATTATTATATGTGAGCAATAATACTTTATTTCCTCTACATAGTCATAGTTCAAGTCTGAGACCACTACTAACTTTGAAGTAGAGGTTGTTGTTTCACTAATGAAGGTTCAATGCAGAGCACACCTTCATGATGCATACTAATCTCTCTTTGTTTGGTAATCTCTCTTGTCCTTGTTGATATTAAAATGAGTGGGGGATTGTTAGACCATTTTAATATTTTTTATTTATTTATTTATTTATTTTGTTCATGTATCTTTTTTATCTTGTTCATGAATCTCATTTTGTATGGTGAACGGAGATTCATTGTTTTGGTGGCCTTTTATCTTGTACATGAATAAAGATTAATTAGAGTTCATGAATTTGGCAGTGAGTTAATATTTGGAGACTCTCCCTTATCTCTAGTTTAATGGTCATTATTTATTTATTTATTTATTTTTTGGTGTATTTGTAAGTCCTAGTGACCTTTAAATAGTTCCTCTCATCTACTTTTTTCTACACCAACTATTTTCTATACTTGAGAAATTACTAGCCAAAGGAGGGTGTTTTTCTTGGTGGAACTTTGGGTTCACCATCTTGTGCAAAGTTGGCCTGAACCATACGACAAGTGGTCGGGCTGTTGTATCCTGGAAGACAAGTCGTAGTTTTGTGACTGCTGCATCGGTATTTGGGTTCTTCCTATCGCCGTGGGCTTGATCTCCTTAAAGAAAAAGAGATATTCGTGCCTCGGTCTGATCTATTTGTATCTCATTTTCTTTGCATTATTTATCAATAAAATATAATTTTTCTGGTATTTTCACCAAAAAATTTATATTCAAATAATATCTTTTAATAAAATGACCATTAAAGACAATATGAGATGTATTCTACCCATTCAAAAAATTTATATTTAAAAACACAAAATACTCTTCACACACCATCCTTCCTACAGGGTTTATGGTTTTAACATATAAATATTGGATTTCTTCATCATTTTCACCATTAATATGCACTTATAATATCATTCATTATCAATTAGCTCACTTCATTTTCTTCTCCATTGTACTTATTTTTCAAACTCAAAACATTAGTGCCTTTAAAGATTTAGGATTTAAGAAAATTGAAAATAATTAGTTTTGAAAATTTACACATCATGGATAACACTGAGATGGTTAGGATATAAATATTGAAAACATTGATTTGAAGATTGAAAATGTTAGTTTATGACTTAATTTTTTGATTTTTTTTATTATCTCGTTCGTATATTGGGAAGGTGAGTTTGTTCATCGTGTTCGAATAACCAGAGTTGAACTTTTATACAATATTCAATTATTTATATTTGAACAAAATAATTTTGTTCAAATTATTAAGATTGACTAAATATTAAATATTAATACATAAAAAAATTGAACATTTTAAGTTAGATCGGTTAAAATAAATTAAATTTTTATTGATTGTTCATATATAAATTTTTGAATACATTAAGTTTGTTCAACTCTGTATTTATGAACATGACTAATTTGATGAATTTGAAACGATGAAGAGAGACGAGAGTTCAAAACTGACAATGAAGATCAACACAGACGAAGATGGAGCCCAAATGAAACACTTCACCGGTGATCTGAAACGACGAGATGACGAGATGAGACATGACGAGAGTTCAACATCAATTGTGGAGATTACCAGCGAAGATAGAGGCCAAATGAAATATCCGTCGGCGATGGAGATCAAGATTGACGAAGATGGTCTCTGTTGGTCTCTGTTATAAAGATAGTTTTTGGTGTGTGCAATGGTGTGTATTCAAATAGTTAGTGATGTGTTCATATAGGGTTAGTAATTGAAAGTTAAGTTGTGAATTAAGATATTTTTAAGAGAGCTGCTATTAGCACCTGCTTAATTTCTTTGGACCCTCCATTTCTTTGAACTCCCACCTTAAATCCTAAATTTTAATAAGATTTCTATGAACACTTCACTTAATACCATTTTTATCCATATTCATAATATCATCACACCCAAGTGCACATCCACCTAATTTTGCACACCCTCTCTTCTTCTTCTCTCAGTAAACAATGAACAATTGAGAACAATAAATGATTGAAAGATGAATCGAGTGTCCCTCTCTTCTCATTCTCTCATAAACGATAGTCTCTTTCTCCTTGTTACCGTGAACAATGATATCTCAATTGAAAATCTCGTCAGAAATTTGTTCGACGGTCTCTTTCTTCTTCTCTCAAGTAACCTCCAACTCCTTATCACATTTTATTTTTTTAATTTATTTCGGGTTAAAACCCTTGATACATGGGGTTTTAGAGGAAAAAATTCTCAGGAAAAACAGAAATAGGGGAAAAATCCTACAAAAAATGGAACTGTTCAGTATTATAGTGCCAAACAAAATGTTTATGTTCAGCACTGTATTACTGAACTAAATGTTTTTGTTTAGCACTGTATTACTGAACAGAACCTTAACAGTCAGCAAACTAGTACCGAACCGAAAACGACCCAGAATCACAAATGCAAGATGCAATGCCAACCTCATCAGAATTGTTGCCATCGTCCTGCATTACTCTATAAATATTAACGAATGGTGAAAACAACCAAAAATGTAGAAACTCGGAGTTTGTAACAGGATTGTTTGTAACATTAACTGATTTAGAATACCGAACACATTTGAAACTATCGAACAAAATGTTAACTAATTAGGTAATTTCAAATGTTTTTTCATTGAAGATGAATATGTGGGTTTAGGATGGTGATGAAAAAGAATATGATTAGGGTTTAGATTGATAAGGAATATGTATAGATGAGGATGGAGGTAGGTGTATAATATTGTAGAGTGCCATTCTAATTGTTTTCATTTGGTGAGTGGGTGTTTCATTAAAAATTGTCATTTAATATAATTTTACCTCAAGATATAATTGTAAAAAAAAAAAAAATGAGAATTGGAGGATTCAATGAAATTAGGTAAGTGTTAATAGCAACACTCATTTTTTAACTTTTAACAATTATTTTGTATATATACTAAGTAATGGTGTGTATTAAGAGTATTAATAATGTATAAATAAATCACCCAATTTAAAATTCTGATAATATACTAGTATCTTTTATGTTATCCTAACTTTTCCATTTAGTTTAGTAGAGACATCTTGCCACAAGTAGGTGTTTTGTTATGGCCAAAGTGGTTGTGGTTGGATAGTACGAGTTTGATACACATGTCACCATGGTTGGGAAATGTTTTCTAATCTTGATGAGGTGGACATATATATTAATAATTTTTTTAATAATTAACTACAATATAATTTTCTATTAACATAAGAAGTAAAAAAATAATATCAAAAATATATAAAGAGTTTTTTGAAATCTTATGAGGACAATTGCCCCTCTTACTCCACTCTAGATCTATTATTACTTCTTTAATCATTATTGATATATGCTTCATGTACCATGTACAATTTTAAAATCATATCAATAAGGAAATATTAAAGGTTGTGTAATATGTGCAAGTTATGTCATTTGTAAATTTCATCATCATAAATGACATAACTTAATATTGTGGGAGTCCTAACTAAAAATAAAATTTGAAATATAACCAAATATCAAATCAAACATAACTATACAACTCTCAGATCATAATCAAAATAATATTATAATTGATATCACAATATGTTATAACTAATACCACAATATTTCATAACTAAAAATACAAAAATCATAATTAATAATGCATATTGTACACATCATAAAGAGGGAGGTGTACTACAGAATTTCCCCCACCTCAATATTATTCTCCTTTTGTTGAGCTCAAAAATAAAATAAAATAAAATAAAATGGTTTGGGGGCATTTAATCACTTTTATTTGGAAGCTGTATTCTGCAAAGAAATGAATGAATTTCCCCTAATTTTTTTTTCATATAATCAAAAAAATTATTTTATTGTGGCTTAGGTAGCAAGGTCAAATTAAACTTGGTTTTCCTTTGTTTTTAATCTCTTCTTACTGACCTCGCTTCTTCCCATCTCTAGCCATTCGTAGTCATTCAGCTAACTTTTATTGATCTTTTATTGATTTCGGATATATTTACAAGAAAATTATGATTTTTTATGATAAAAATTATAAATATTTAAAGTGTATTATGCGATTTGTTATAAAAATACAATGATGAATCTATGGTGTGTGATAAAACAAACATAATTTATTTGAAATTCACTAGCCACTTCATTCTAAAACAGTATAAAACTTTATTACAAGTGATGAGGAAGACGATTAAAGAATCAAGAAAATGATAACAAGTTATCGAGTCCAAAATTTATTAAAAGCGGCAACCTACACAAATATTAATTCTATGATATAAATCTAGAAATTATAATGGAAATGAATGTGAATTGAAAATACGTTTATTTTTTTAGGAGCTTCAGACCATGTCAATTTCTGAATCTTTTAAAGTCCTTAAATCCAAGCTCTATTCTCTTTGAACAGAAAAGATACAATTTACCCAAAAAAACAACTATCTATTGCAACTTATCAATTGAAATCAACCTATCCGTTGAAATTTACCAAATTATGTGTTAAAATGTGATACATGCCACTCATTTAACACCATATCTATTGAATATCATACATTTACCTACCTCACTATCACTATCTACCATCGCAGGCCATCACGACTTTTCCGGCAATCTTTTCAGTGCCAACAACTTTTTCCAACTTATCCTTGTTACCAAACAAAATTTTAATTGGATCTAATACTTTATACCCCTTTAAAATAAACTTTTCATCAATTTCTCTATTATTTACTAGTAATAAACCAATAAAATAGAATTTCTTTACCAATATCTAGTCATTTTCTTTTCATTTTCATAACCCGACCACAAAAAATAAATAAACACTACATTTTTATTTTCCTATTTTTCCCCCACTCCAATCCAAAATCCAAACCAAACTAAATCTGAATCCATCCCCATATGTTTAATTCACAGGTCCCCATATGTTTCAGTAAATCTCGACATTCTAGTAACTTACCGCAAATACGATAAGAGTAAACATGTTTATTTTTTTGTGTTATAAACATTTTGTAAAACATTATACAATACTTTATTTTATTTTATTTTTTACACATACAAAAAGAAGTTCTAAACACCAAACTGTCAACATGTACAGAAATTTTTAGGTAATGCAGCCCACACTGGATACATGTTTAGAACTTCTAAACTGGAATAGTTCTAAACTGGATACATAATTTAGGTAATCATCAAATGGTACAAAAAGGCCCAATTAAAACCTTTTGAGAATGAGAGTGGCTGCCCAAAAATTTCTTTTCCATTTTAGTTTTCAGAACTATTTTACTATAGTTTTCCCCTACCGGGTACTAATTAAGATGAAAGTTTCATGCAACATTAACATTCTAATAAATAATAAAAAAAATAATCCCTGTCAATATCCAAGCTTTAAAGGCCAATAAAGAGCGTTCCGCCTCTAGCAGACACAACCCTACCAACACTTCAAATTCTAGATTCGTTTAATTCAAAGTAATGCACCCTTTCATCTCTCAGACTCCATGAGCATATTACCTTCACGAAATCCTCACACCCCTGCAAGTAACCAAAGTAAGTGATCAAAAACAAAAATAGAGGCTTCTAAAGTAACCACTTGTTCATCAATATTTGATTACACATAGAAACACACTATGGCTGTTCAGTTATATTTGTGATCAAAGCCAGTATTGTCAGTGCTGCAACCTCAGCTCATACACACTTATTGCTACAACCCAAAATTGTGGGTCTGAGTGTAAGTTCAACAAACCTCAATTTACCCTTAAAACTACGTAAACATTCTGCAATTAAGAAAATTCATATCCAGAAAACAATGTGAATGTTTTGTGTTGAATATAAGTACACAATAGTTCCTCTCCACTATTAATGTGTGTGTGTATATATATACGTGTGTATAGAGAGAGAAATATACATAGAATAAAAAAATTAATGTACGGATAAACCCTTTATATTTACTTGAATCTTAACCGGGCCCGAAGTCATATATTCTAATCATATAGAGCTTAAGGTTATCTATTTCATATTTATAATATTTTCTTCATATTGTTTCCTAATATTAGTTAATATGAGCTCATGATTTTTCTTAAGAAGTAGTGATCATTTACTTTTCTTCTTTTTTATATTTATACATGTGCACACAATTAAGAACAATAAAATTAATAGTACAAATCTTTCAACACCAGGAAGCTATAGGAAATCCCTGTCAAAATTATCAATCGCTTAACCAAATGTGCAGCGCTAGCAAATCCCCAGATACCCTTGGGCCTCTTCACTTAACAATGTACATAGATAAAGATATCATAGAATAACATCAATGAGTGAGACTCATAAAATTTGTTTACATAACAACTAGTCAAACCTCTGATGTGATATAATTTGCAATAAACTATTGTCCTTAGGATCCACACATAAGGTATAAAATTCATGCTGATCTTTGGATCAAGCAAACAAAATCAAAAGCAAAACAACAGAATTTTTTATATAACTCTAAGAATTACTGAAACAGAAAAGGGGAAATCATATAAAAAAATAGATAAGAAACAAGGGGGAAAAAGATATTTGAATTCTCAACTTGCAAGAAACTATCAATTATTGGTCAGAAAACAATCAACATGCTAAGACTAAATCCACACATAAATAAACCATTCAAACAAATCAGCTCAACTCAGCTAAGACTAAATCCAAAACTAGCTAGGGGCATTAATTGACTTTCATATTTCTCTAAAGACAGAAATAACTTGGACTTCATATATCAAAATATTTAACCATGGCCACCAAGATTCATATGAGCCACCAATATATCCTTAGTGTTCAAAGCTTTTAGTAAATTCAAACCCTGATCTCATTTAAATTACACCTGATTTCCTGCATATATCAATCTATATAAAGTCCAAATTCCAATTATTATACA
The DNA here is from genome assembly GCF_055761805.1 of Camellia sinensis. Taxonomy (NCBI): domain Eukaryota; kingdom Viridiplantae; phylum Streptophyta; class Magnoliopsida; order Ericales; family Theaceae; genus Camellia; species Camellia sinensis. The sequence goes on from NC_138963.1 coordinate 152,711,754, forward strand.
TCATAAATATGATTATTTCTTTCAAAGATAATTAAAAAATATAAACAACGTGACACTAATTCCTTAAGTAATAAAGAGATTAATAATAGATATAAAACTAAATTGTTTTTATCTGTCATTGGACATCAACTCAAGTTATGTTTTCCAAACTTGTAATGTGTTTCTTATGTATCTAAACAATGGACAAATGTATTTCCAAAGTGTCTAAAACGTGTTTGGATGTAAAAAAAGATAAAGAAATAATAAGACACATATGGACATGTGTCCAACACGTCTCCAATTATTCGACTTGCTAGGGGTATGAGATTTTTTTCACCAAACCAAACTAGATGGTTTTCTTGCAAATCAGCACCAAAACTGATGAGACAAGTAAACTACCAAGCTGAACCAATTTATATTGGTTCAAATCGATCGGTTCAGTAACCAACAACCCATCAAACATGGGGAAAAGGAAAATTTCTTTATATTCAATCATGCCTCTAATAATCGAATGTAAAAATCAATCAACTGAAAATAAAAGCGATCAACAATCAACACAAAAAGAATTGGGTCATAATGAAAAATATTCAACTTGGTAGGAAAAACAAGACGAAGTGGGTGAGGTTAGTGATCAAAAACAAAAATAGAGGCTTCTAAAGTAACCACTTGTTCATCAATATTTGATTACACATAGAAACACACTATGGCTGTTCAGTTATATTTGTGATCAAAGCCAGTATTGCCACTGCTGCAACCTCAGCTCATACACACTTATTGCTACAACCCAAAATTGTGGGTCTGAGTGTAAGTTCAACAAACCTCAATTTACCCTTAAAACTAAGTAAACATTCTGCAATTAAGAAAATTCATATCCAGAAAACAATGTGAATGTTTTGTGTTGAAGATAAGTACACAATAGTTCATCTCCACTATTAATGTGTGTGTGTGTATATATATGTGTGTATAGAGAGAGAAATATACATAGAATAAAAAATTAATGTACTGATAAACCCTTCATATTTACTTGAACCTTAACCGGGCCCGAAGTCATATATTCTAATCATATAGAGCTTAAGGTTATCTATTTCATATTTATAATATTTTCTTCATATTGTTTCTGTAAAATAAATTGATGTATATTATTGATTGATGTATTACAAGATTGATAAATTACAATTCCTATACAATCTATATATAGAAGAAAATGTGGTAGTAGGTGTAGTGGAGGTGATAGTGGGTTAGGTGAAGTGGAGTGTGTGGTGAAGTGGAGGTAGGTGAAGTGGAGTGTGTAGTGGAGTAGGTGAAGGTAAAGATGGGAAATTCTAACAGCCCCCCGCAAACTCAAGGAGGAGAGAAACTAACCAACTTGAGTTTGGAGAGAGTAACAAAACAAGAAAATAAAAATAAAAAAGGATAGGAGACACTGTATGGTCGTGTCAGACCGTTGGTGAAGACACTGTATGGGGTGTCATAACGTTGTAGAGGACACTGTATGGTGGTGTCAGACCGATGTAGAAGACAGTTTATGGGGTCATGTCGGACCGTTGTAGAAGACAGTTTATGGGGTCATGTCGGACCGTTGTAGAAGACAACCGGAATCAATGTCGGGACAGTTTACAGAGTCTTGTCGGACCCTTGTAAAAGTTGCACCCTCAAAAGGTGTGCCCAATTTGTCAAAAGGCGTGCCATCAAAAGGCGTGCCCAATTCATCAAAAGATGTGCCATGAAAAGGCGTGCCAGTTTGTCGGGCGGCAAGAGGCGCGCGATACGCGTGGCTGGCCCTGGCTATTTAAAACAAGGTTGAGGCGAAGGCTGTGCATACGAGTCTGAAACCTCTGAACGCTCGGAGAGCTTGTCTCTGCAAATCTTGAAACACCCGGAAACCAACCCTTTTCTGAAACACTTAGCAACTCAAAAACATGGCCTCTTCTTCCCGTCCAGTTACCCAGAACCTGCTCACGCTCTTTCCAGAACTGAACGAGCCCACAAGAGAAATAACTGGTGCGGTGGCCAGTGAACCGCAACCAAACACCTCTGGTTTTGCTCCATTGAACTTTCCGATGCGGTCGGTGGAGCAAAAAATGGCGATGCAAACTGATATTGAGGCTAATCAGTATACTCTGAAGTCATGCGTAGAAACCATGACGGCGGTCACAAATTTGTCGAACCGTCTGCAGAGTAGGACAAATGAGGTGCAGCATTTAAACTCCCAGCTGGCGCTGCTCCAACGCATGTATAAGGATGCGCGAGCAGAGATAAGCGTGCTAAGGGCAGAAAATAAGGAGCTGAAGCGGAAGGCCACCGTGATGTTCCGATTTGGAGGGCCGCCATATGCTGCAGTGGAGGAGCAGGGAGGAGGCAACTTGTTTGGTGGTCGAGGAAGCACGGAGGCAACACCGTCAAGGACCGCCCAGGACGGAGGCAAAAAGAAGAGACCGGCGGCAGAGTAGAGAAGGGATGTCGGTGTGTGGCCGCCTGCAGGAAAGAAAACAAAGCTATGTGTTTGGGTTGTTGTTATGATTTGGTTTTTTTTTTTTTTGTTTTTTTTTTTGTTGTGTGTCAAATTGTGATCGGGGTTGATCCCTGAGATGAATAAAAGATGGTTTGGTGTTTGCTTTTTTTTTTTTTTTTTTTTTTTTTTTTGAATAATAATAATAAAAAGAATAAATTAATGGAGAAAGCATATAAAAGAGATAAAGAGGGGTTGAAATAAAAGAAAATAAAATAAAAGAAAATGATGATGAAATGTCAGGGAAGGAGAAGGCAGGTCGGGGATAGTGCTCTGCAAAAATTAGATATATATATAGATATAGATATATATATATATAGATATAGATATTTCGGGTTTTTTTGTTTGTGGGTTTTTTTTTTTTTTTTTTTTTTTTTTTTTGTTTTTTTTTTTTTGGTGTAATAATAATAATAATAATAATAATAAGAATAGATTAAGGAGGAAAGCATGGGCTCTCGTGGGTGCTGAGTAGAGAGAGGTGTGGGGTTAAAGTAATGGAATCAGAGAAATGATGAAAGTGGGTGGAATTAAAAAAGAAAAAAAATAAAAATAATGTTATCATAAAGTGCATGTGGGGAAGTTGTTGCTTTTGCTGTGTGGGGTTGGAATAAATTAAGAAAAAAGGATGGAGATGATTAAAGGAAGCATGGGGGAGAGAAAAAGGGACCAGAGAGAGAGGGAGTGGGCATGTGTATCTGGTCGTTTCACTGTCAGTAGAAGATGTATCCACATGTTTTTAGTAATTCTTAATAACACTTGTATCCACAAATTCTGCAGCACTTCTGCAAGAAGACTGGTACATTTTTTTTTTCTTGTACATTGCTAGAGGCCCCATCAAGAAGTACGTTAGCGCTGCTGAATCCTCCATCATGTATAGTCTTAACTGCTGAACCACCTTCACAAGAGTGTCCACGCTGGAACCTCCTTCCTCGGCGAAGCCGGTGATGTGGTGTGACAAAGAATTGCTCGTCCAATCATCGACAGACTCGAGACAATCCCAACCACATAGAAAACCATCACCAATCCAAGAACCCAAGGCATCAACAGGAATCCAATGAAAAAAGTAACCGATCCACACAGCATCAGAGCCAACGAAATCCCCAACAACAACGATGCAAACCCCGCCGGCGATATCAGCGGCGTCTCCGGTCGTCGCCTAGACGAAGGCACCGCCGCCGGAGATGGATCGGAAAACTGAATCGGTGTAGGAGGAGAACGGAGGAGGTTGCTTTGGCGAGGTATGTGTAAGAAAAATCTTAGCGGACTAGGTTGAGGTCCGGCGGGCAGCTAAGGTGAGGTTGCCGCCCGCCGGGGAAGTGAAAATATCAGGTTCTAAACCTGCTCTGATACCATGTAAAATAAATTGATGTATATTATTGATTGATGTATTACAAGATTGATAAATTACAATTCCTATACAATCTATATATAGAAGAAAATGTGGTAGTAGGTGTAGTGGAGGTGATAGTGGGTTAGGTGAAGTGGAGTGTGTGGTGAAGTGGAGGTAGGTGAAGTGGAGTGTGTAGTGGAGTAGGTGAAGGTAAAGATGGAAAATTCTAACAGTTTCCTAATATTAGTTAATATGAGCTCATGATTTTTCTTAAGAAGTAGTGATCATTTACTTTTCTTCTTTTTTATATTTATACATGTGCACACAATTAAGAACAATAAAATTAATAGTACAAATCTTTCAACACCAGGAAGCTATAGGAAATCCCTGTCAAAATTATCAATCGCTTAACCAAATGTGCAGCGCTAGCAAATCCCCAGATACCCTTGGGCCTCTTCACTTAACAATGTACATAGATAAAGATATCATAGAATAACATCAATGAGTGAGACTCACAAAATTTGTTTACATAACAATTAGTCAAACCTCTGATGTGATATAATTTGCAATAAACTATTGTCCTTAGGATCCACATATAAGGTATAAAATTCATGCTGATCTTTGGATCAAGCAAAACAAAATCAAAAGCAAAATAACAGAATTTTTTATATAACTCTAAGAATTACTGAAACAGAAAAGGGGAAATCATATAAAAAAAATAGATAAGAAACAAGGGGGAAAAAGATATTTGAATTCTCAACTTGCAAGAAACTATCAATTATTGGTCAGAAAACAATCAACATGCTAAGACTAAATCCACACATAAATAAACCATTCAAACAAATCAGCTCAACTCAGCTAAGACTAAATCCAAAACTAGCTAGGGGCATTAATTGACTTTCATATTTCTCTAAAGACAGAAATAACTTGGACTTCATATATCGAAATATTTAACCATGGCCACCAAGATTCATATGAGCCACCAATATATCCTTAGTGTTCAAAGCTTTTAGTAAATTCAAACCCTGATCTCATTTAAATTACACCTGATTTCCTGCATATATCAATCTATATAAAGTCCAAATTCCAATTATTATACATCATAAATATGATTATTTCTTTCAAAGATAATTAAAAAATATAAACAACATGACACTAATTCCTTAAGTAATAAAGAGATTAATAATAGATATAAAACTAAATTGTTTTTACCTGTCATTGGACATCAACTCAAGTTATGTTTTCCAAACTTGTAATGTGTTTCTTATGTATCTAAACAATGGACAAATGTATTTCCAAAGTGTCTAAAACGTGTTTGGATGTAAAAAAAGATAAAGAAATAATAAGACACATATGGACATGTGTCCAACACGTCTCCAATTATTCGACTTGCTAGGGGTATGAGATTTTTTTCACCAAACCAAACTAGATGGTTTTCTTGCAAATCAGCACCAAAACTGATGAGACAAGTAAACTACCAAGCTGAACCAATTTATATTGGTTCAAATCGATCGGTTCAGTAACCAACAACCCATCAAACATGGGGAAAAGGAAAATTTCTTTATATTCAATCGTGCCTCTAATAATCGAATGTAAAAATCAATCAACTGAAAATAAAAGCGATCAACAATCAACACAAAAAGAATTGGGTCATAATGAAAAATATTCAACTTGGTAGGAAAAACAAGACGAAGTGGGTGAAGTTAGTGATCAAAAACAAAAATAGAGGCTTCTAAAGTAACCACTTGTTCATCAATATTTGATTACACATAGAAACACACTATGGCTGTTCAGTTATATTTGTGATCAAAGCCAGTATTGTCACTGCTGCAACCTCAGCTCATACACACTTATTGCTACAACCCAAAATTGTGGGTCTGAGTGTAAGTTCAACAAACCTCAATTTACCCTTAAAACTAAGTAAACATTCTGCAATTAAGAAAATTCATATCCAGAAAACAATGTGAATGTTTTGTGTTGAAGATAAGTACACAATAGTTCATCTCCACTATTAATGTGTGTGTGTGTATATATATGTGTGTATAGAGAGAGAAATATACATAGAATAAAAAATTAATGTACTGATAAACCCTTCATATTTACTTGAACCTTAACCGGGCCCGAAGTCATATATTCTAATCATATAGAGCTTATCTATTTCATATTTATAATATTTTCTTCATATTGTTTCCTAATATTAGTTAATATGAGCTCATGATTTTTCTTAAGAAGTTGTGATCATTTACTTTTCTTCTTTTTTATATTTATACATGTGCACACAATTAAGAACAATAAAATTAATAGTACAAATCTTTCAACACCAGGAAGCTATAGGAAATCCCTGTCAAAATTATCAATCGCTTAACCAAATGTGCAGCGCTAGCAAATCCCCAGATACCCTTGGGCCTCTTCACTTAACAATGTACATAGATAAAGATATCATAGAATAACATCAATGAGTGAGACTCATAAAATTTGTTTACATAACAATTAGTCAAACCTCTGATGTGATATAATTTGCAATAAACTATTGTCCTTAGGATCCACATATAAGGTATAAAATTCATGCTGATCTTTGGATCAAGCAAACAAAATCAAAAGCAAAACAACAGAATTTTTTATATAACTCTAAGAATTACTGAAACAGAAAAGGGGAAATCATATAAAAAAATAGATAAGAAACAAGGGGGAAAAAGATATTTGAATTCTCAACTTGCAAGAAACTATCAATTATTGGTCAGAAAACAATCAACATGCTAAGACTAAATCCACACATAAATAAACCATTCAAACAAATCAGCTCAACTCAGCTAAGACTAAATCCAAAACTAGCTAGGGGCATTAATTGACTTTCATATTTCTCTAAAGACAGAAATAACTTGGACTTCATATATCAAAATATTTAACCATGGCCACCAAGATTCATATGAGCCACCAATATATCCTTAGTGTTCAAAGCTTTTAGTAAATTCAAACCCTGATCTCATTTAAATTACACCTGATTTCCTGCATATATCAATCTATATAAAGTCCAAATTCCAATTATTATACATCATAAATATGATTATTTCTTTCAAAGATAATTAAAAAATATAAACAACATGACACTAATTCCTTAAGTAATAAAGAGATTAATAATAGATATAAAACTAAATTGTTTTTATCTGTCATTGGACATCAACTCAAGTTATGTTTTCCAAACTTGTAATGTGTTTCTTATGTATCTAAACAATGGACAAATGTATTTCCAAAGTGTCTAAAACGTGTTTGGATGTAAAAAAAGAAAGAAATAATAAGACACATATGGACATGTGTCCAACACGTCTCCAATTATTCGACTTGCTAGGGGTATGAGATTTTTTTCACCAAACCAAACTAGATGGTTTTCTTGCAAATCAGCACCAAAACTGATGAGACAAGTAAACTACCAAGCTGAACCAATTTATATTGGTTCAAATCGATCGGTCCAGTAACCAACAACCCATCAAACATGGGGAAAAGGAAAATTTCTTTATATTCAATCATGCCTCTAATAATCGAATGTAAAAATCAATCAACTGAAAATAAAAGCGATCAACAATCAACACAAAAAGAATTGGGTCATAATGAAAAATATTCAACTTGGTAGGAAAAACAAGACGAAGTGGGTGAGGTTAGTGATCAAAAACAAAAATAGAGGCTTCTAAAGTAACCACTTGTTCATCAATATTTGATTACACATAGAAACACACTATGGCTGTTCAGTTATATTTGTGATCAAAGCCAGTATTGCCACTGCTGCAACCTCAGCTCATACACACTTATTGCTACAACCCAAAATTGTGGGTCTGAGTGTAAGTTCAACAAACCTCAATTTACCCTTAAAACTAAGTAAACATTCTGCAATTAAGAAAATTCATATCCAGAAAACAATGTGAATGTTTTGTGTTGAAGATAAGTACACAATAGTTCCTCTCCACTATTAATGTGTGTGTGTGTATATATATGTGTGTATAGAGAGAGAAATATACATAGAATAAAAAATTAATGTACTGATAAACCCTTCATATTTACTTGAACCTTAACCGGGCCCGAAGTCATATATTCTAATCATATAGAGCTTAAGGTTATCTATTTCATATTTATAATATTTTCTTCATATTGTTTCCTAATATTAGTTAATATGAGCTCATGATTTTTCTTAAGAAGTAGTGATCATTTACTTTTCTTCTTTTTTATATTTATACATGTGCACACAATTAAGAACAATAAAATTAATAGTACAAATCTTTCAACACCAGGAAGCTATAGGAAATCCCTGTCAAAATTATCAATCGCTTAACCAAATGTGCAGCGCTAGCAAATCCCCAGATACCCTTGGGCCTCTTCACTTAACAATGTACATAGATAAAGATATCATAGAATAACATCAATGAGTGAGACTCATAAAATTTGTTTACATAATAATTAGTCAAACCTCTGATGTGATATAATTTGCAATAAACTATTGTCCTTAGGATCCACATATAAGGTATAAAATTCATGCTGATCTTTGGATCAAGCAAACAAAATCAAAAGCAAAACAACAGAATTTTTTATATAACTCTAAGAATTACTGAAACAGAAAAGGGGAAATCATATAAAAAAATAGATAAGAAACAAGGGGGAAAAAGATATTTGAATTCTCAACTTGCAAGAAACTATCAATTATTGGTCAGAAAACAATCAACATGCTAAGACTAAATCCACACATAAATAAACCATTCAAACAAATCAGCTCAACTCAGCTAAGACTAAATCCAAAACTAGCTAGGGGCATTAATTGACTTTCATATTTCTCTAAAGACAGAAATAACTTGGACTTCATATATCGAAATATTTAACCATGGCCACCAAGATTCATATGAGCCACCAATATATCCTTAGTGTTCAAAGCTTTTAGTAAATTCAAACCCTGATCTCATTTAAATTACACCTGATTTCCTGCATATATCAATCTATATAAAGTCCAAATTCCAATTATTATACATCATAAATATGATTATTTCTTTCAAAGATAATTAAAAAATATAAACAACGTGACACTAATTCCTTAAGTAATAAAGAGATTAATAATAGATATAAAACTAAATTGTTTTTATCTGTCATTGGACATCAACTCAAGTTATGTTTTCCAAACTTGTAATGTGTTTCTTATGTATCTAAACAATGGACAAATGTATTTCCAAAGTGTCTAAAACGTGTTTGGATGTAAAAAAAGATAAAGAAATAATAAGACACATATGGACATGTGTCCAACACGTCTCCAATTATTCGACTTGCTAGGGGTATGAGATTTTTTTCACCAAACCAAACTAGATGGTTTTCTTGCAAATCAGCACCAAAACTGATGAGACAAGTAAACTACCAAGCTGAACCAATTTATATTGGTTCAAATCGATCGGTTCAGTAACCAACAACCCATCAAACATGGGGAAAAGGAAAATTTCTTTATATTCAATCATGCCTCTAATAATCGAATGTAAAAATCAATCAACTGAAAATAAAAGCGATCAACAATCAACACAAAAAGAATTGGGTCATAATGAAAAATATTCAACTTGGTAGGAAAAACAAGACGAAGTGGGTGAGGTTAGTGATCAAAAACAAAAATAGAGGCTTCTAAAGTAACCACTTGTTCATCAATATTTGATTACACATAGAAACACACTATGGCTGTTCAGTTATATTTGTGATCAAAGCCAGTATTGCCACTGCTGCAACCTCAGCTCATACACACTTATTGCTACAACCCAAAATTGTGGGTCTGAGTGTAAGTTCAACAAACCTCAATTTACCCTTAAAACTAAGTAAACATTCTGCAATTAAGAAAATTCATATCCAGAAAACAATGTGAATGTTTTGTGTTGAAGATAAGTACACAATAGTTCATCTCCACTATTAATGTGTGTGTGTGTATATATATGTGTGTATAGAGAGAGAAATATACATAGAATAAAAAATTAATGTACTGATAAACCCTTCATATTTACTTGAACCTTAACCGGGCCCGAAGTCATATATTCTAATCATATAGAGCTTAAGGTTATCTATTTCATATTTATAATATTTTCTTCATATTGTTTCTGTAAAATAAATTGATGTATATTATTGATTGATGTATTACAAGATTGATAAATTACAATTCCTATACAATCTATATATAGAAGAAAATGTGGTAGTAGGTGTAGTGGAGGTGATAGTGGGTTAGGTGAAGTGGAGTGTGTGGTGAAGTGGAGGTAGGTGAAGTGGAGTGTGTAGTGGAGTAGGTGAAGGTAAAGATGGGAAATTCTAACAGCCCCCCGCAAACTCAAGGAGGAGAGAAACTAACCAACTTGAGTTTGGAGAGAGTAACAAAACAAGAAAATAAAAATAAAAAAGGATAGGAGACACTGTATGGTCGTGTCAGACCGTTGGTGAAGACACTGTATGGGGTGTCATAACGTTGTAGAGGACACTGTATGGTGGTGTCAGACCGATGTAGAAGACAGTTTATGGGGTCATGTCGGACCGTTGTAGAAGACAGTTTATGGGGTCATGTCGGACCGTTGTAGAAGACAACCGGAATCAATGTCGGGACAGTTTACAGAGTCTTGTCGGACCCTTGTAAAAGTTGCACCCTCAAAAGGTGTGCCCAATTTGTCAAAAGGCGTGCCATCAAAAGGCGTGCCCAATTCATCAAAAGATGTGCCATGAAAAGGCGTGCCAGTTTGTCGGGCGGCAAGAGGCGCGCGATACGCGTGGCTGGCCCTGGCTATTTAAAACAAGGTTGAGGCGAAGGCTGTGCATACGAGTCTGAAACCTCTGAACGCTCGGAGAGCTTGTCTCTGCAAATCTTGAAACACCCGGAAACCAACCCTTTTCTGAAACACTTAGCAACTCAAAAACATGGCCTCTTCTTCCCGTCCAGTTACCCAGAACCTGCTCACGCTCTTTCCAGAACTGAACGAGCCCACAAGAGAAATAACTGGTGCGGTGGCCAGTGAACCGCAACCAAACACCTCTGGTTTTGCTCCATTGAACTTTCCGATGCGGTCGGTGGAGCAAAAAATGGCGATGCAAACTGATATTGAGGCTAATCAGTATACTCTGAAGTCATGCGTAGAAACCATGACGGCGGTCACAAATTTGTCGAACCGTCTGCAGAGTAGGACAAATGAGGTGCAGCATTTAAACTCCCAGCTGGCGCTGCTCCAACGCATGTATAAGGATGCGCGAGCAGAGATAAGCGTGCTAAGGGCAGAAAATAAGGAGCTGAAGCGGAAGGCCACCGTGATGTTCCGATTTGGAGGGCCGCCATATGCTGCAGTGGAGGAGCAGGGAGGAGGCAACTTGTTTGGTGGTCGAGGAAGCACGGAGGCAACACCGTCAAGGACCGCCCAGGACGGAGGCAAAAAGAAGAGACCGGCGGCAGAGTAGAGAAGGGATGTCGGTGTGTGGCCGCCTGCAGGAAAGAAAACAAAGCTATGTGTTTGGGTTGTTGTTATGATTTGGTTTTTTTTTTTTTTGTTTTTTTTTTTGTTGTGTGTCAAATTGTGATCGGGGTTGATCCCTGAGATGAATAAAAGATGGTTTGGTGTTTGCTTTTTTTTTTTTTTTTTTTTTTTTTTTTTGAATAATAATAATAAAAAGAATAAATTAATGGAGAAAGCATATAAAAGAGATAAAGAGGGGTTGAAATAAAAGAAAATAAAATAAAAGAAAATGATGATGAAATGTCAGGGAAGGAGAAGGCAGGTCGGGGATAGTGCTCTGCAAAAATTAGATATATATATAGATATAGATATATATATATATAGATATAGATATTTCGGGTTTTTTTGTTTGTGGGTTTTTTTTTTTTTTTTTTTTTTTTTTTGTTTTTTTTTTTTTGGTGTAATAATAATAATAATAATAATAATAAGAATAGATTAAGGAGGAAAGCATGGGCTCTCGTGGGTGCTGAGTAGAGAGAGGTGTGGGGTTAAAGTAATGGAATCAGAGAAATGATGAAAGTGGGTGGAATTAAAAAAGAAAAAAAATAAAAATAATGTTATCATAAAGTGCATGTGGGGAAGTTGTTGCTTTTGCTGTGTGGGGTTGGAATAAATTAAGAAAAAAGGATGGAGATGATTAAAGGAAGCATGGGGGAGAGAAAAAGGGACCAGAGAGAGAGGGAGTGGGCATGTGTATCTGGTCGTTTCACTGTCAGTAGAAGATGTATCCACATGTTTTTAGTAATTCTTAATAACACTTGTATCCACAAATTCTGCAGCACTTCTGCAAGAAGACTGGTACATTTTTTTTTTCTTGTACATTGCTAGAGGCCCCATCAAGAAGTACGTTAGCGCTGCTGAATCCTCCATCATGTATAGTCTTAACTGCTGAACCACCTTCACAAGAGTGTCCACGCTGGAACCTCCTTCCTCGGCGAAGCCGGTGATGTGGTGTGACAAAGAATTGCTCGTCCAATCATCGACAGACTCGAGACAATCCCAACCACATAGAAAACCATCACCAATCCAAGAACCCAAGGCATCAACAGGAATCCAATGAAAAAAGTAACCGATCCACACAGCATCAGAGCCAACGAAATCCCCAACAACAACGATGCAAACCCCGCCGGCGATATCAGCGGCGTCTCCGGTCGTCGCCTAGACGAAGGCACCGCCGCCGGAGATGGATCGGAAAACTGAATCGGTGTAGGAGGAGAACGGAGGAGGTTGCTTTGGCGAGGTATGTGTAAGAAAAATCTTAGCGGACTAGGTTGAGGTCCGGCGGGCAGCTAAGGTGAGGTTGCCGCCCGCCGGGGAAGTGAAAATATCAGGTTCTAAACCTGCTCTGATACCATGTAAAATAAATTGATGTATATTATTGATTGATGTATTACAAGATTGATAAATTACAATTCCTATACAATCTATATATAGAAGAAAATGTGGTAGTAGGTGTAGTGGAGGTGATAGTGGGTTAGGTGAAGTGGAGTGTGTGGTGAAGTGGAGGTAGGTGAAGTGGAGTGTGTAGTGGAGTAGGTGAAGGTAAAGATGGAAAATTCTAACAGTTTCCTAATATTAGTTAATATGAGCTCATGATTTTTCTTAAGAAGTAGTGATCATTTACTTTTCTTCTTTTTTATATTTATACATGTGCACACAATTAAGAACAATAAAATTAATAGTACAAATCTTTCAACACCAGGAAGCTATAGGAAATCCCTGTCAAAATTATCAATCGCTTAACCAAATGTGCAGCGCTAGCAAATCCCCAGATACCCTTGGGCCTCTTCACTTAACAATGTACATAGATAAAGATATCATAGAATAACATCAATGAGTGAGACTCACAAAATTTGTTTACATAACAATTAGTCAAACCTCTGATGTGATATAATTTGCAATAAACTATTGTCCTTAGGATCCACATATAAGGTATAAAATTCATGCTGATCTTTGGATCAAGCAAAACAAAATCAAAAGCAAAATAACAGAATTTTTTATATAACTCTAAGAATTACTGAAACAGAAAAGGGGAAATCATATAAAAAAAATAGATAAGAAACAAGGGGGAAAAAGATATTTGAATTCTCAACTTGCAAGAAACTATCAATTATTGGTCAGAAAACAATCAACATGCTAAGACTAAATCCACACATAAATAAACCATTCAAACAAATCAGCTCAACTCAGCTAAGACTAAATCCAAAACTAGCTAGGGGCATTAATTGACTTTCATATTTCTCTAAAGACAGAAATAACTTGGACTTCATATATCGAAATATTTAACCATGGCCACCAAGATTCATATGAGCCACCAATATATCCTTAGTGTTCAAAGCTTTTAGTAAATTCAAACCCTGATCTCATTTAAATTACACCTGATTTCCTGCATATATCAATCTATATAAAGTCCAAATTCCAATTATTATACATCATAAATATGATTATTTCTTTCAAAGATAATTAAAAAATATAAACAACATGACACTAATTCCTTAAGTAATAAAGAGATTAATAATAGATATAAAACTAAATTGTTTTTACCTGTCATTGGACATCAACTCAAGTTATGTTTTCCAAACTTGTAATGTGTTTCTTATGTATCTAAACAATGGACAAATGTATTTCCAAAGTGTCTAAAACGTGTTTGGATGTAAAAAAAGATAAAGAAATAATAAGACACATATGGACATGTGTCCAACACGTCTCCAATTATTCGACTTGCTAGGGGTATGAGATTTTTTTCACCAAACCAAACTAGATGGTTTTCTTGCAAATCAGCACCAAAACTGATGAGACAAGTAAACTACCAAGCTGAACCAATTTATATTGGTTCAAATCGATCGGTTCAGTAACCAACAACCCATCAAACATGGGGAAAAGGAAAATTTCTTTATATTCAATCGTGCCTCTAATAATCGAATGTAAAAATCAATCAACTGAAAATAAAAGCGATCAACAATCAACACAAAAAGAATTGGGTCATAATGAAAAATATTCAACTTGGTAGGAAAAACAAGACGAAGTGGGTGAAGTTAGTGATCAAAAACAAAAATAGAGGCTTCTAAAGTAACCACTTGTTCATCAATATTTGATTACACATAGAAACACACTATGGCTGTTCAGTTATATTTGTGATCAAAGCCAGTATTGTCACTGCTGCAACCTCAGCTCATACACACTTATTGCTACAACCCAAAATTGTGGGTCTGAGTGTAAGTTCAACAAACCTCAATTTACCCTTAAAACTAAGTAAACATTCTGCAATTAAGAAAATTCATATCCAGAAAACAATGTGAATGTTTTGTGTTGAAGATAAGTACACAATAGTTCATCTCCACTATTAATGTGTGTGTGTGTATATATATGTGTGTATAGAGAGAGAAATATACATAGAATAAAAAATTAATGTACTGATAAACCCTTCATATTTACTTGAACCTTAACCGGGCCCGAAGTCATATATTCTAATCATATAGAGCTTATCTATTTCATATTTATAATATTTTCTTCATATTGTTTCCTAATATTAGTTAATATGAGCTCATGATTTTTCTTAAGAAGTTGTGATCATTTACTTTTCTTCTTTTTTATATTTATACATGTGCACACAATTAAGAACAATAAAATTAATAGTACAAATCTTTCAACACCAGGAAGCTATAGGAAATCCCTGTCAAAATTATCAATCGCTTAACCAAATGTGCAGCGCTAGCAAATCCCCAGATACCCTTGGGCCTCTTCACTTAACAATGTACATAGATAAAGATATCATAGAATAACATCAATGAGTGAGACTCATAAAATTTGTTTACATAACAATTAGTCAAACCTCTGATGTGATATAATTTGCAATAAACTATTGTCCTTAGGATCCACATATAAGGTATAAAATTCATGCTGATCTTTGGATCAAGCAAACAAAATCAAAAGCAAAACAACAGAATTTTTTATATAACTCTAAGAATTACTGAAACAGAAAAGGGGAAATCATATAAAAAAATAGATAAGAAACAAGGGGGAAAAAGATATTTGAATTCTCAACTTGCAAGAAACTATCAATTATTGGTCAGAAAACAATCAACATGCTAAGACTAAATCCACACATAAATAAACCATTCAAACAAATCAGCTCAACTCAGCTAAGACTAAATCCAAAACTAGCTAGGGGCATTAATTGACTTTCATATTTCTCTAAAGACAGAAATAACTTGGACTTCATATATCAAAATATTTAACCATGGCCACCAAGATTCATATGAGCCACCAATATATCCTTAGTGTTCAAAGCTTTTAGTAAATTCAAACCCTGATCTCATTTAAATTACACCTGATTTCCTGCATATATCAATCTATATAAAGTCCAAATTCCAATTATTATACATCATAAATATGATTATTTCTTTCAAAGATAATTAAAAAATATAAACAACATGACACTAATTCCTTAAGTAATAAAGAGATTAATAATAGATATAAAACTAAATTGTTTTTATCTGTCATTGGACATCAACTCAAGTTATGTTTTCCAAACTTGTAATGTGTTTCTTATGTATCTAAACAATGGACAAATGTATTTCCAAAGTGTCTAAAACGTGTTTGGATGTAAAAAAAGAAAGAAATAATAAGACACATATGGACATGTGTCCAACACGTCTCCAATTATTCGACTTGCTAGGGGTATGAGATTTTTTTCACCAAACCAAACTAGATGGTTTTCTTGCAAATCAGCACCAAAACTGATGAGACAAGTAAACTACCAAGCTGAACCAATTTATATTGGTTCAAATCGATCGGTCCAGTAACCAACAACCCATCAAACATGGGGAAAAGGAAAATTTCTTTATATTCAATCATGCCTCTAATAATCGAATGTAAAAATCAATCAACTGAAAATAAAAGCGATCAACAATCAACAAAAAAAGAATTGGGTCATAATGAAAAATATTCAACTTGGTAGGAAAAACAAGACGAAGTGGGTGAGGTTAGTGATCAAAAACAAAAATAGAGGCTTCTAAAGTAACCACTTGTTCATCAATATTTGATTACACATAGAAACACACTATGGCTGTTCAGTTATATTTGTGATCAAAGCCAGTATTGCCACTGCTGCAACCTCAGCTCATACACACTTATTGCTACAACCCAAAATTGTGGGTCTGAGTGTAAGTTCAACAAACCTCAATTTACCCTTAAAACTAAGTAAACATTCTGCAATTAAGAAAATTCATATCCAGAAAACAATGTGAATGTTTTGTGTTGAAGATAAGTACACAATAGTTCCTCTCCACTATTAATGTGTGTGTGTGTATATATATGTGTGTATAGAGAGAGAAATATACATAGAATAAAAAATTAATGTACTGATAAACCCTTCATATTTACTTGAACCTTAACCGGGCCCGAAGTCATATATTCTAATCATATAGAGCTTAAGGTTATCTATTTCATATTTATAATATTTTCTTCATATTGTTTCCTAATATTAGTTAATATGAGCTCATGATTTTTCTTAAGAAGTAGTGATCATTTACTTTTCTTCTTTTTTATATTTATACATGTGCACACAATTAAGAACAATAAAATTAATAGTACAAATCTTTCAACACCAGGAAGCTATAGGAAATCCCTGTCAAAATTATCAATCGCTTAACCAAATGTGCAGCGCTAGCAAATCCCCAGATACCCTTGGGCCTCTTCACTTAACAATGTACATAGATAAAGATATCATAGAATAACATCAATGAGTGAGACTCATAAAATTTGTTTACATAATAATTAGTCAAACCTCTGATGTGATATAATTTGCAATAAACTATTGTCCTTAGGATCCACATATAAGGTATAAAATTCATGCTGATCTTTGGATCAAGCAAACAAAATCAAAAGCAAAACAACAGAATTTTTTATATAACTCTAAGAATTACTGAAACAGAAAAGGGGAAATCATATAAAAAAATAGATAAGAAACAAGGGGGAAAAAGATATTTGAATTCTCAACTTGCAAGAAACTATCAATTATTGGTCAGAAAACAATCAACATGCTAAGACTAAATCCACACATAAATAAACCATTCAAACAAATCAGCTCAACTCAGCTAAGACTAAATCCAAAACTAGCTAGGGGCATTAATTGACTTTCATATTTCTCTAAAGACAGAAATAACTTGGACTTCATATATCGAAATATTTAACCATGGCCACCAAGATTCATATGAGCCACCAATATATCCTTAGTGTTCAAAGCTTTTAGTAAATTCAAACCCTGATCTCATTTAAATTACACCTGATTTCCTGCATATATCAATCTATATAAAGTCCAAATTCCAATTATTATACATCATAAATATGATTATTTCTTTCAAAGATAATTAAAAAATATAAACAACGTGACACTAATTCCTTGAGTAATAAAGAGATTAATAATAGATATAAAACTAAATTGTTTTTATCTGTCATTGGACATCAACTCAAGTTATGTTTTCCAAACTTGTAATGTGTTTCTTATGTATCTAAACAATGGACAAATGTATTTCCAAAGTGTCTAAAACGTGTTTGGATGTAAAAAAAGATAAAGAAATAATAAGACACATATGGACATGTGTCCAACACGTCTCCAATTATTCGACTTGCTAGGGGTATGAGATTTTTTTCACCAAACCAAACTAGATGGTTTTCTTGCAAATCAGCACCAAAACTGATGAGACAAGTAAACTACCAAGCTGAACCAATTTATATTGGTTCAAATCGATCGGTTCAGTAACCAACAACCCATCAAACATGGGGAAAAGGAAAATTTCTTTATATTCAATCATGCCTCTAATAATCGAATGTAAAAATCAATCAACTGAAAATAAAAGCGATCAACAATCAACACAAAAAGAATTGGGTCATAATGAAAAATATTCAACTTGGTAGGAAAAACAAGACGAAGTGGGTGAGGTTAGTGATCAAAAACAAAAATAGAGGCTTCTAAAGTAACCACTTGTTCATCAATATTTGATTACACATAGAAACACACTATGGCTGTTCAGTTATATTTGTGATCAAAGCCAGTATTGCCACTGCTGCAACCTCAGCTCATACACACTTATTGCTACAACCCAAAATTGTGGGTCTGAGTGTAAGTTCAACAAACCTCAATTTACCCTTAAAACTAAGTAAACATTCTGCAATTAAGAAAATTCATATCCAGAAAACAATGTGAATGTTTTGTGTTGAAGATAAGTACACAATAGTTCATCTCCACTATTAATGTGTGTGTGTGTATATATATGTGTGTATAGAGAGAGAAATATACATAGAATAAAAAATTAATGTACTGATAAACCCTTCATATTTACTTGAACCTTAACCGGGCCCGAAGTCATATATTCTAATCATATAGAGCTTAAGGTTATCTATTTCATATTTATAATATTTTCTTCATATTGTTTCCTAATATTAGTTAATATGAGCTCATGATTTTTCTTAAGAAGTAGTGATCATTTACTTTTCTTCTTTTTTATATTTATACATGTGCACACAATTAAGAACAATAAAATTAATAGTACAAATCTTTCAACACCAGGAAGCTATAGGAAATCCCTGTCAAAATTATCAATCGCTTAACCAAATGTGCAGCGCTAGCAAATCCCCAGATACCCTTGGGCCTCTTCACTTAACAATGTACATAGATAAAGATATCATAGAATAGCATCAATGAGTGAGACTCATAAAATTTGTTTACATAACAATTAGTCAAACCTCTGATGTGATATAATTTGCAATAAACTATTGTCCTTAGGACCCACATATAAGGTATAAAATTCATGCTGATCTTTGGATCAAGCAAACAAAATCAAAAGCAACACAACAGAATTTTTTATATAACTCTAAGAATTACTGAAACAGAAAAGGGGAAATCATATAAAAAAATAGATAAGAAACAAGGGGGAAAAAGATATTTGAATTCTCAACTTGCAAGAAACTATCAATTATTGGTCAGAAAACAATCAACATGCTAAGACTAAATCCACACATAAATAAACCATTCAAACAAATCAGCTCAACTCAGCTTAAGACTAAATCCAAAACTAGCTAGGGGCATTAATTGACTTTCATATTTCTCTAAAGACAGAAATAACTTGGACTTCATATATCGAAATATTTAACCATGGCCACCAAGATTCATATGAGCCACCAATATATCCTTAGTGTTCAAAGCTTTTAGTAAATTCAAACCCTGATCTCATTTAAATTACACCTGATTTCCTGCATATATCAATCTATATAAAGTCCAAATTCCAATTATTATACATCATAAATATGATTATTTCTTTCAAAGATAATTAAAAAATATAAACAACATGACACTAATTCCTTAAGTAATAAAGAGATTAATAATAGATACCCACTTAAACCTACTCCACTAAACCTAACCCACTACACCACTACCACCTCACCTACTCCACTAAACCTAACCCACTACACCACTACCACCTCCACTTCACCTACTCCTTACCTACTACACACTCACCCTCTTCTATATATAGGAATCATGAATCATTGTAATGAATAACATACATCAATCAATAATATCAATCACCAATACATATTTCATTCTCTCTATTTTTCTATACATCAAATTTAACATGGTATCAGAGCAGGTTTAGAACCTAATATTTTTCGCTTCACCGGCGGGCGGCAACCGCATCTTAGCCGTCCGCCGGACCTCCACCCATTCCGCCATCAGTTTTTTATCCTATTAACATTAATAGCAGAGAGAGAGAGAGGTACATCACCAATTCCAGAGGAATGAAGCTGTTCACACAGTCGTGTGCCCCGCTGGCAAGTCACCGTACTTGGATTCGATGTATTTCGATATCGCAGACTTGTTTGAGCCGTCCTTCTCCTTCAAAGCGTCAAGGGGAAGATCATCAGAATAGTCGCCGTCGTCCACGGGTTCACCGGCGAGTCGAGCTGGCTCATTCAGCTCACCTCCGTCCTCTTCGCCAAGTCCGACTTCGCCACTTACGCCATCGATCACCAAGGCCACGGCTTCTCCGAAGGTCTCTCTCTGCTTCCAGATCTCCAGAAATCGATTGGAACCCTCGGTCAAGCTCTCCGCTCTGGCCGTGCTCAATACGTCTCCGCCTTGTTCGCGACGTGCTACGGTTGTCTGCTGCCGGTTTTGGAGGTGCCTTCAAGAGGGACTGTACAGATCTATTCTGATTTGGCCTATGTGTGTGTGTCCAGAGTGTATCCGTGTGTGTGTTTGACTGTGTGTGTGTGTCTGTGTGCCGTGTGTGTGTGTATGGTGTGTCTATCCCAGTGCCTCACCTCCCACCTTCTTATTTTATTCACTCATTTACTTGTCAGCCATCTCCCCAAGAAGGTCACACTTTTTCTCTACTCTTTGTCACCCATCAGAGAGCACATGCATATGTGTGTTGTTTTTTTTTCTCTCTCCCATGTGACCCACTCTCCCATGTGACCCACTCTCCCACCTATACTTTTTGCTTTTTCATTACACTCCTGTCTCCCATTCCACTTTCTTTTCTTTTTTTTTTTATATTTATTTTACTCCATTTTTTTTGAAAAGCAACAACATTCCACTTTCTTTTCTTTTTTTTTATATTTATTTTACTCCATTTTTTTGAAAAGCATAATGAAAAATATTCAATTTGGTAGGAAAAACAAGACGAAGTGGGTGAAGTTAGTGGTCAAACAAGGCTCGCCTCCAAATTTGAGTCCCTCAAATGGCCAATAATTGATTTACAATCCAAAATAACAGAGATCCAAGGCTTGGATATGCATCTCCACTGGTGCTCAAGAGACCACCTCTCAATGCTCTCTCTATGACTGCTATCTCTTCAGCAATATACTCTCTTGCATTCCTGTCTATAGTAATCCTCTGCTCCGCAATTCTCTGAAAGTTTCACTAATTCCTATGGCAATTGAGATCCTGTCTCTTTTCAATCCTGAATTGCCAGAATTGAATGCTGAGAATCCTACTTTTAAGGTTTTGAAAGCTTCACAATCGGACAATTGATGTATTGGCAAAAATTTTCATACTCTCTGAATGCTGAGAGAATTTCATCTATCGAAAAAATTCACCAAAGTCCAGACTTAAATGGAACATTATAGCATTACTAGAAAAAAAATTAAGTGAAAATAAGAGCTTCTACCCTAAATTCTCTCTACCTAATCTCTGGTGCAAGCAAATTGTTACAACAGATCCTAATTTGCAATGTCTACCAGTGAATTTGGATCAAATTTTGAAGTTGAATTTCCTAAAATCCAAGGTAAGAATGGTGCTCCGAAGGTGGCTATTGTATCGCATGAGCTTTCTCTATGGAGAATTCAAATCAAGAATCCCTAAATTTCTTGAACTACGAGAAAGCCACAAATAGGATGTAAGTGAATGACAATCTAGAGATATGGTAATTGTCAAACAACAAGAATTTGAAACCAGATCTGAATATTAAGAGTACTGCATCAAGAATAGAGAATTAGATGAAACAAAAGAATATTGCTGAAATTCTGGAATGAGCAAAAGTTGAAAAGAATATTCACAAACGGGTAGCTAGGGAGATAACCAACAGTGCTACAGCGAGACAGAATGCAAGGATGAATGGCGAAATTCAGCAAGTGCAAAGAGAAATTAAAGATAAAGACATACCTATTTCAAAAGGAGGAAGATCCAAGAAAAACTATAAAAATCCATCGAAATTTGGTAGATTTAAAGGCTGAAGTACAACAGATGCTTTCCAGGTCTGGAAACCAAAAGGCCATTCCTATGTAGCACATATACAACATGGACACGCTGACATGTCTATTTTTATAAAAGAAAGTAGAACATAACATGCTTGGGACATGTTAAAATTTTATGTTTTTACAAATTTGTTATATATCATATATACAAATAATTTATTCAAAGATAATAAAAAATATGTAACACGACACATTTTATACATTAAAAGATTTTTCATAACTTAAACATCAACATATCATTCACATACCAATTACATTCAAAAGAATGCAGAACAATTATCGAACATTGTATTACACACTATGTTACATGGACTCTTCTGCTTCCCTTAATATACCCGTGTCCGCCAAATATGGTGTTTGATATGTGTCAAACACCCGTATTCAATTTAGATACTCAAATCCTCTAAGTTTATCTAATATACGAAGAAAAGACACTCACATTCGCTAGTAAAGAAACATTTCCAGTTTCTCACACATCAAATTATTTATGTATTCCTTATGTTCCTTAGATCCCATTCAATTTAATGTAATTTCCAAATAATTTACTACATGTTATCTAAGAATAGTAAACAATATGCAATATATATGTGTGTGTTTGAGGTGTGTCCCCAAACCCATATACATTTTGGGTGCATATCTTGATATCCTAAAATTTAAATTTATGATCTAATGTTGGGCAGGCACCGGCACCCACACCAGCACCTAGAACTCGTAACTAAGTCCATGTAACATAATTCACACAAGATGTATTCTTCTAATAAGCGTTTTAAAACATATTTCGAATGCATAAGTTGTATTATAAAGAAACAAAACATTGTTATAATGAAGAGATCCACCATATAGGACATGTTCAGAAGGATCAAGATATGTCCACAATGTGTTGGTAAAGTATCCAATATTATGCAATTGATTTTTTAATTAAAACATGTTGAAGACATGTCGGACACCCTTTTAGGAGTGTCCAAAGGGTGTCAAGTCCGCCACAAGTGTCGGACACAAGACCCTTCCTCCACAGTAGTGTTCGTGCTTCCTAGGGCCCTTGTAAATCTTGGGATATAGAGTAGTTGAAGATGAACTCAATAAACTTGGAAATCCAACAGTAATAGAAGAAAATACACTAGTTCTCAAGAAAAAAAATCCCAAAGCGACACATATAGTAATAATTTTGGTGATGAAAAGAACAAGATAAGACTATGAGAGCTCTAATTTCATCACATATGAATATTTATAAGAATGTTTTAATGATGGAGAAATCCATCACTTGCACGTCTCAAATGGGGTAAAATTGTTATTGGGTATAAATGCTTAATCTGCATCATTAAGCATTGTTAAAATATGCCACTAAAGCAAACAAAAGAGGATATCAATATGGACAATACTTCATTAAGACAATAAAGGTAAATTGAGAAATCATAGAAAAGTTTTCCGGCCAGCAAACAAAGAACTACGAACATGAAATCATTTTAAAGTAATATCTCTCAAAATTATCATACCCAACTAGTTTATTTACCTTGATTAATTACTAATTTCCAGCCTACAAAGCACTACTTCAATCTCGTCGATCCCATCCCACACCAAAGCTTGAAATGTTAGGATAGGACCATCAACAGCATCAGCATCCTTGACATCAAAGGTGATATAATATTGAAAGCCCTCACATGGTTCCAGGTTTGCCTTTACAAGTTTCACAAACTCTAGCTTTGTTTTCTACACACAGAATATGAACAAAAGAGGCTGATTAAGAACATTGTGTGTGTGTGTGTGTGTGATTTATAATTCAAAAAGGAGATTAAAGAAACCAAAAAAAAACTAAA
The DNA here is from genome assembly GCF_055761805.1 of Camellia sinensis. Classification (NCBI taxonomy): domain Eukaryota; kingdom Viridiplantae; phylum Streptophyta; class Magnoliopsida; order Ericales; family Theaceae; genus Camellia; species Camellia sinensis. Next base: position 152,735,634 of record NC_138963.1, read on the forward strand.
TAAAGTTAAATTAAAAAGGAAACACCTCTTTCTCATTGTATTCCTTGAGCGCTAATTCAGAAAGAGATTTGAGGTGGTTAGCATGATAATTGAGGTTTATAATAGGAATAATTTTACCACATGCGAAGGACTTTGGAAAGTCCATGACATCAAAGCCCTGTAAGTGTAAGCTCACAATTAGGATAATATAAACAACAAATGTGTAGATATATGATTACAAAGAAAATTAAGATAATGAATCATGAATAAAGTAATTAAAAAGAAGCATACGTACTACCTTACTTTCCTTTATCTGCCTAGAATACTCCTTATATTCCTTGTCAGTCATCTCATGCACTCCAAACTCATCCACATCTTCATAATTTATCTCATCATCTGAATCATAGTTATAGACTTTGATAATCGATCTTGGATCTGTTTTTTCTGATAAAGATGGTGATGGTGATGGTGATGGTGGTGGTGGTGGTGGGAAATCCTCGCAGCTTTGCTTCTTTGCCGGTGAAGAAGATGCATTTTCAGATTTGGACTTGTCCCAAACAGGGCTGGTACAGGAAGCCATGTTCTCTCGTATAGATAATGAAACAAGGACAAAAACCATAGACAGCAAAAATTAGTGAATTGCTGTAGTTGTTTTTACTTTCTGACAATCAAAACAGAAGATTGAAGATCCAAACAAACATTCAAACAAACAAAATGAAAAACAAAACTGGCATTGATTGAACCCTAGGATTGCAGATTGAAAAAACAGAGGGTATGTTTGGTTTGGATTTCTTGGGAAATTTTTTTTTCAAAATTTGTTTGATTTGTAAATTTTTCAAAATAATTTTCAAAATCACTTTTTCTCTCTTCCTTATCTATCAATCACTTTTTCTCTTTTCTCTTTATTTGTCAATCACTTTTCTCTCACAATAATCTACTCAATTGTAACAAAATATCAAATCATTCCACCATCCAAAACTACTTGCAAAATAAACAACCAAACAAATCAAAAAAAATTTCTGAACTCTCCCTCCAAAACAATTTTCAAAAATTACTCTAAAAAAAAAAAAAAAAAAAAAACCAAACATACCCAGAATAGGTTGAGAGGGCAAACAATCACGGGGAAATAAACGATAGAAAATCAAAATTCATTCACAATACAATCCCAATTGAGGAAACGCCTAACAAATTTATATTTTCTCTGTTGAGATTTTTGAATATGAAATCTGATGCGAATAGAGTGAGTTCAAGAGAGAGATTTAAGAGCAAAAAAACAGATAAAAACTAAACTTGGCACAGCACTGGCAGCGATGAATGGCAACGGAACAGGTTAGACAAGAAGGCTATTGCGTAGAAATTATAATAATGAGATAATTATTTATATTTATCGGTGATTCCATTTATTTAGGCCACAAAACTACGCTATGCACTTATGGCCCGTTTGTTTTGGGTTATAGGAGGGGATTAGGATTACTAGTACCTTGGGATTAGTATATGGGGTGTTTGTTTTGAGAGATAGTCTTGGGACTATTAATACCTTGGGACTAACTAATACCTTGGTATTACTAATACCTTGTTTGTTTTGAGAGATAGGGAGGGTACTACTAATACCTTGGTATTACTAATACCCTTGGGGAGGGGATTCATAGTGAAGAGGTAGAGATGGTATTAGAAAAATAGTGAGGGGATTAGAAATTTTTTTATTTTTTTTTATTTTTTATATATTGGAAATTTTTTTTAAAATATAATTTTTAATTTTTTATATTTTCTTATTTGTTTTATTATTTTATATAAAAATAATTTAACAATTCCTCACTACTAATCCCCTCACTATCAATCCTCTCATTATTAATCCCCTCACTATCAATCCCCTCCATTCTATCTCTGAAAACAAACGACCCTCACTAACAATCCCCTCACTATTAATCCCCTCACTATCAATCTCCTCCATTCCATCTCTGAAAACAAACGGAGCCTTATGGCCCGTTTGTTTTGGGTTATAGGAGGGGATTAGGATTACTAGTACCTTGGGATTAGTATATGGGGTGTTTGTTTTGAGAGATAGTCTTGGGACTATTAATACCTTGGGACTAACTAATACCTTGGTATTACTAATACCTTGTTTGTTTTGAGAGATAGGGAGGGTACTACTAATACCTTGGTATTACTAATACCCTTGGGGAGGGGATTCATAGTGAAGAGGTAGAGATGGTATTAGAAAAATAGTGAGGGGATTAGAAATTTTTTTATTTTTTTTTATTTTTTATATATTGGAAATTTTTTTTAAAATATAATTTTTAATTTTTTATATTTTCTTATTTGTTTTATTATTTTATATAAAAATAATTTAACAATTCCTCACTACTAATCCCCTCACTATCAATCCTCTCATTATTAATCCCCTCACTATCAATCCCCTCCATTCTATCTCTGAAAACAAACGACCCTCACTAACAATCCCCTCACTATTAATCCCCTCACTATCAATCTCCTCCATTCCATCTCTGAAAACAAACGGAGCCTTATAGTCCTACATAGTTTAAAAAAAAAAAATGTATAATTTCATATTTTGTAAGTTATAATTAAAAAAATCATAATTAAACATTACCTAACATATAATTAAGGGATTGTTTTGGATGTTATAAATAAGTGCATTTTTTAATTTTTTATAAAAAGATATGTAGAAAAGTAAAGAGGAGATGTTGATTGATGTGACTCAAAAAAGATAAAAAGATAAAAAGTATAGACTTATTTAGTCTTCCCAAATAAGACTTAAATATCTGAAAATAGTGTTATAATTATAATAAATAAATTTTTTAAAAAAAAATTGAACAAAACCTTTTAAAAAAATGACGTAATTAAAAGTTCATATTATAATGTCACGTGTATATTACAGAATTCTCTGGTAGATGAATTTTTCTCATTGTTACATCCAAAGTTGTACTTTTCCCTTGTTCCACACAAAGTTGTTAATTTTGTACCGGATAAAATATTATTTTTTCAATTCGTATGCTATCTATCGGCACCGATGTGTTTTTGGATATCATTTCAAATTTATTCTAAAAATATTATGTATGTATCAAAAATTGTAGAGTAGTATATGCAATTAAATAAATATTCATCAGAATTACACTTTAATCATTTCTAAGTTAAATCTCTTCCAACCCATCTCCTAAGATCATTGCTTCAAATCAATTTTTCAATTTAAAAAAATAAAGAATATTCACGTGTCTCACATAATTTCCGAATTAAACAAACAAATAAATAAAAATCTCTTCAAACTCATCTCCTAAGATCATTGCCTAAAATTCATCTTTTCCTAATATCAAATACAGAATTAGGCTTATTTTGGGAAGATGGTAAAAAGTGACTTTTTGGCTTTTAACCAAGCTTTTGACTTTTTTAGACAAATGATTTGGGAAGTTCGTAAAAAGTGACTTTTGACTTTTTTCATTAATATTTATTTATAATGTCAAATCATAATGAAATGACCAAAGTATCCCTAGTCAATTGAAAAATTACACATTTTTACCCTTTCATTTTCCATCTATGGAGGGTAATTTCGTAATTTTTCTTTTGGCTTATAACCAACATCCCAAATCAATTTATGGCCAAAAAAAGTCACTTTTTGCATTTTGGCAAAAAGCCAAAACGCCACTTATAACCAACATCCCAAATTGAGCCTTAGTTTTGACCTTCCAATTTAAAGAAATGAATTAAATATTTATTCGTCCATCTTCTAAAATATTTACCCAAAATCCTTCCTTCCCTAAAATTAATAAATAAAAAGATCAATTCAAATCTATTCATATAATTTTTAAATCAACCAAATAAATAAATAAAATTTTACAAAATTAAACAAACAAATAAATAAAATCTCTTCAAATCCATCTTCTAAGATCATTGCCTAAAATTAATCATTTCGTAAAATCAAATATAGAAACACAATTTGTTGACCTTTCAATTTAAAGAAATGAATTAAATAATTATTTGTCCATCCTCTAAAATCCTTCACTCCCTAAAATAAATCAAAGAAAGATCAATTCAAATCTGCTCATATTATTTTTCGTATTAAAAAATTAGTAGTGTGTCAACATAGTTATGTCATTGTCATTTTAAATCTATGATACAAATTATAAAGACTCAAGCATCTAAAACTATGTCCCATCATCCATTAGTACATTAATTGGCATACCAATTGGTGCATATAGCATTATTCTAAAAAAAATAAATAAATAAAATTTCTTTTCACATCTTTATCTATAAAAAAAATGTAAAAAAAAAATGATGATTACCTAAAATCAAATTTTCAATTTAAAAAAATAATTATTATTTATGTGTCTTACATAATTTTTGAATTAAAAAATAGATAAATAAAATCTTTTTAAACTAATTTTTGAGCGCTCTAATCTCTCAAACTAATTTTTCTAATTTTTTTGATTTAAAAAATTGAAAAAGAAAAAAAAATTGGTTAGCCTATCAAGAAATAAATTTTAAAATTCAAAATTATGAGAATTATCCCATAATTTTTGAGTTTTAAAAAGAGAGGATCACTCAAATATAGAATAGGAAAACATAAAATTATGCCTTTCAATTTTTTATTTTTATTTTTTTGAAGTAAATATTTTTAAAATTTAAAATTATATAAGACTAAAGTTATATTTGGAATTTCCTTTAAAGTTTTTAACTTTCAAATTAGATGGCTAAATTTTATTTTTGACATTTTATTTTAAGATTTTTAATTTTCAAAATTATAGATATCATTAGATGGACTAATATTTCTATGCCATGTGTATTTACTAAAATTTAAAAATTTTAAAAATTAAAATTTTAGAGCTAAAACACTTTAGATGAAAAATCCTTATAATTTTCTATCCCACAATAATGCAATGTTGTAAGAATCAAATCAAACCAGTAATAGCATGAGAATATATACATAGCAAAACAAAGTCAACAATAAAAAAAAGATTAATTTAAATTAAATATCTAATCCAAACAAATTAAATAGAATAAAAATTGTACATAGGTTTACTGTTTGCATGAAGCCTTGCAACCTCGACTTTACTTTCTTCGGTGCATAGGTTTCAAAAATTAAAAAAAATAAAATAAAATAAAATAATAATAATAATAATTAAGAATAAATAAAGAAATAATCAAAATGTATGTAACATAAGAAGAGGGAAAAGAGAGAGAATACCTACGACTTGGTGAATGAGTATCTGAAAAGATAATTGGATTAACCGACAAGAACATATATCAATCACCTTTATACACAAACTCCCAAGCTATTTATTCGTAATGGGTGCTTCTCACTATAGTCCTCAACTTTGTTGTGTGCTCACAATGACTCAAGGGCCTATGGAAACTTGGAAAGGGGAATTGAAGAAGAGGGAAAAAAAGGTAAAAGAAACATGAATCAAAAAGGGAAGGAAAGAAGGGTGATTTGAGAGAGTTTAAAGGTATTGTGCCTTTGTTTGGATTTTCTTGAAAATTCAAAAAATCAAAACAAATAAGGATAGAGTGAGAGAAGTATGCCACATAAGAAATAGAGTGAATTTATAATTACAAAAATTCAAAAAAATTAGTTTAAGATTTTAGAGGTATTAGAATCATTCATATTAGAAGCCCCCCTTGCTTATATAATGTATAAATAAATAGATAACCTTGTATGTATATGTTAATGCAATAAACATTGTATCTGTACGATTTATTATACTTATAAACAATAAAAAAAAATGTATGTTATATTGACTTTCTTTAAAAATTATATATATATATATAAAAAATTGTATAAGTTTGGAATAATTATACTGTGTTTCTTAAGATATTTTAGCCATAATTATAAATAAATTAAAAAAATCCAGGTTTGAGTCAGGTAACAAAATAAACCTTGAGTCTTTAATTTTATCAATTTAAATCTTATACTTTGGATTTTTTTTTCAATCTAAATTATTTGTCTATTTTTATTAAGGAAAATCGACAAAAAAATGAGTATTTTAGTCATCAAACTCATGAAAAATGCTATTTTAATACATTAAGTTTAGTTAACAAAAAGAGGTGATAGTTTAGATTGAAAACAAATCAAAAAATTAATATTTAAATTGATAAAATTAAAAATTTAAGATTTATTTTGTTACAACGCTTAACCTTTAAGATTTTTTGTTTAATTGTCCCAAAAAATTATATTGTCATCTTCAGAATACATATTTTATCTTATTTAATTTTATGTCTTCTATATTAATGAGTGTTTGAGATTAAGTTTTTTAACAATTTTTTGACTTTTTGATAATATTATTTTTTTTAATTTAATTTTTTTTATTATTTATTTTAGAAATGACTTTTTAATTGAATGAAAAAACATGACTTCTAATTTTGAGTCCTAACAAGTGGGCAAAAGAAAAAGACAAAATAATTGTTTGGGTCCTAATCACTGTGTTTGGTTTGATTTTTGTGGATTAAATTTTTTGAAAATTGAATTTTTTGATTTTCGTATTTTTTGATTTTTAGTAAATATTTTTAAAATTTTAAACATTTTTTTTTATTTTTTTAAATACACCTTACTTAGATGTGTCTAAAAAGTAAAAAAATTGTGAAAAAATATTTTAAAAAATTAAGAAATACAAAAAATGTACTAAATTATTGTATTTTTTTATATTTTTGGTATTTAGTGAATTTTTAAAAGATTTTTTTTACATTTTTTTTTACTTTTTAAGTGTATTAATGTTAGGTGTGTCTAAAAAGTAAAAAAATTGCATAGAATATTAAAAAAATTCAATAAAAATAAAAAATACAGAAAATAAGAGTGTAAAATTTTTTCTAAAAACTATTTTTAAAAAATGAAAATCAAGCAAAGTGAATACACTTTTCAATAATTTCATAATACTTTTCACTCATTTTAAAATACCTTTTAACTTTTTCACTGTTTCCAAAATAATTTTTACACTAGTCCCAACATTATATGCATAAGGGGTATTTGTTAACATTTATCTTTAATGCTTGAATTTTTCGTTTTACCTTTCCGAAGGTGTAAATGGAGAGTTGTTTGGTCTTTATAAATTGGTAGAAATATTTCTTAACCGTTTTTTTGCATGCCAAACACATTTTGGCTCTTTCAGCCATACTAGCGCCCCAACTTTTGAACCATTAATAAACATAGACCTCAAATTATAATTTCAAATAATCTCAAATTATAATTTCAAATAATCTAATAATCTAAAATATACAAATCAGTTTCCAAAAAATAATTACACAAGTATCTCCAAAATATTATATAATGGTGGGCCCAAAATCTTTAACACAAATAATTCCTTTAGTGCTTCAACCCCGATTGTTACCAAATTGTTTTGCACCAGAAAAATAAATTAACTCGAAAAGTATACAATACGACAGGAATAACAATACTTGAATAGAGAATAAATTAATAGAGATCCAACAATTTATGACATGACACATTTATTTTACTGTCTTGTTCAACACAAATCGTTTATTTTGTATTTTCAACGCAATGTATAAGCTGACTATGGTAGGACTTTTTCTTATTGAGAAATATATTCAACTTATGTTATCTATGTTGCCCATTTTGTAAGTTTTAAAACAAAAAGCCTCAGCCATCTTGAGCATAAAGATCTCAACTAGACTGAGTTCATAAAGCCTTAGTCAGATTGAACACGAAGACCTCGGCTAGACTAAGTCCCAAAAGCCTAAGTCAAACTAAGAACGAAGACCTCAGCCAAACTGAGTTCATAAAGCCTCAGCCAAACTTAGCATGAATGTTTCAAGTATAGAGCATTTTCAGGAATTTCAACTATCACAAATATTTCAGATATTTATGACATGGACTCTATATATAGAGCTCACCTGCTCTTTTCAAAGGGTTGGAAAAAAAACCTTCCCCAAAGATAGAAAAGTTTAGGAGCTCTCTTCTTCCTTCTTTATCTCTTACCTACCACCTTCAACTTTAACACCCATTTCTTCTTTAAAGCTTGATCCTAAACTCTAGACAAAGGGCTTTAGACATTAAAGAACACCCCTAAAAGCTCTTGAGGGACCTTAAAGGGAGTTTATGAATTAAAATGATCTATCCTCTTAGGAGGTGATTTCCTCATACTCTCGATCACTTTTCTATCTCCCCTTCGTTAGTTTTAGGCTTTGTTTTCATTATGTGATTGTTGTAAGTCCTCATGGATGTGGAAAGTGTAGCCTTAGCCACCCGTCCATTGAGTTGATAGCTATTTCTTTACTTCCTTGCTTTCCTTAGCTTTAGATTCATAGTTGTCATATCTTTTGGATCCTTGTGGATGTGCTTGGGAGTAGTTTTAGTCATTTATTCACAAGTTCAATAAGCAGAATAACTCTTCTTCATATTACACCACTTGTCTTCACCTATCCCCTCTCTCAAGTGTGCTAATCTATGTGTTTCAACTCTTTACTCAATAACAATGAGTGTTAGGGGTTATATCATGAGGTTGCTTGAGTGATCCATGGGATTTGGTGTTGGTAAGTGTTGTTCTCTCTTTTTATTGAGTATTTTGGAAGTAAAATAAGTGATTTTGGGTCAAAGTAAGTTGAAACATCCCTTTTCAATCATTTGTGAACATAGAAAGGGGTGTTATCACTCTTGTTCTATGACTAGATGAGAAGTTTTCTATGAGTTTAATGAATCCCTTGTTTTAGTAAGCAAAGCTTCCACGAAGAAATGATTTGCATTAATCTACGCTCTCCACTTAATAGCATGGATTCAGATATTAACTTGCCCTTATTCATAAAGAGAAAATGTAGGCTCCTATCTATTTCTTAGGCTTGAATTTGTTCTTGATTTTGATCCATTTAATTTGTTTCTCTAGGAAAAACATCTATTGTATATATCTATTTATGTTATTGTTGAGGGTTAGGGTCCATTCATCTCCTCCCCAAGTGATCCCTGCCAACAGATGATGTAGAAAGTGTGGAAACCCCCCCAAAAGCCTCCTTATGGCCTCTGTACTGAGATCCTATACTGATCTAATTCGCAATCGGAAAGGGAATTCCCCGAACCCCTTTCTACTTTGATTGACTAACTTGGTGTTTGGCCGTACATTTCCCCCAAGAACAAAATAGACAATTTATGAGAAATGCTCCCCTGAGTAGTTCTGGAGCTCCTGGATAGCTTCTTTTCTTTATTTAGTATGATTTGTTAGATTCCACAATAGCTAGACTGAATTGATTTATTATTGTAATAATCTCTCTCTCTCTCTCTCTCTCTCTCTCTCTCTCTCTCTCTCTCCTCCCCCCAATTTTTCTCATTTGAATTGTTGTAATAATCTTCCAACCCCACGTCTTTCTAATCCTTTTATTTATCCGCTTTCAGTATTATATCATGTTTTCTTCATCATGCCTATATATTGCATTCATTTTTTCATGTATTTGGATCCGGATCATCATCAATAATATGATTTACTAACTTCAAAGATAAATACGTGTATAAATCCATGTGTTGCGGTGATACTCATGCTACGTCTTAGCAATCTCAACTCTTAGATACATATTCAGTGTGTTGCATTAAAAACTTACATATAGGATCAAACATATCTATACATATGTAATGACTCGGATTTTATTTCACATTGGATTGATGCAAAATGGTGCCCGTCTGTAGACACCCCATTTTTGACCGTCCTCAAGACTTGGACGTCAACGTTTGAACACCCGGTGATCATCCATGTTTGTGTTCGTTTGGAGTTCCCGGAGGTCTTGGCTACGCGCCTTGCCTCAGGATCTCCGAACTCGACTGTTTAGTGTTTGGTTTTGCACCAAACACTTGTGTTTTGCCTTGGAGGGGGCAGGGAATGCCTTGTGAGGCATCCCCACACATCACCGGCCATGGCCAGAGGCCACCGGCTGGTGTTTTGTTGCCATCGGCAATGTGTACTGCCGGTCGGCATTCTTTGTTGCCGGTCGACAGTCCATTTTGTCAAAATGATAATTTTGAGCAGCCGATTACTGTTCATCTTCTTTTGCAGATATTTTGACACAGCTATCTTGTAAGCTTGTCTTGTAAGCTTTACAAGACAAAAAGCTCTATAAAGAGAGGTCTTCTCTCTTGTTGAGAGGGTTAGACATTTTAGACAGCCATTTTAGGGTTTGAGTTCTAGGGTTAGGGTTTCATACATATCCTATCTCTATATCTCTCTCTTGTGTGTGTATAAGTGTGTTTGTGTCTTACTATTGCACACAAACACATAGTGTTACACCTTCTCTTGGTTCTTGAAGGGCCAGAGGTTTGTTCTTGAAGCTTGGGGCCTGTTTTGAGCTCAAAGAAGCTGCTGGAGCTTCATTTGTAAAGAGGGTCTTCAAGGATAACAATCTTACTCCTTTTTACCCCATTCTTGCATACTATTTTTGCCTATCTTAGAACTGTTTTTGAGCTTAGTGTATAATATAAAAAATTTCTGTTTTTGGGCCCTCTAAATAGTTTGTTTAGAGTGTTTTTTGGTTTGAGATTGTTTGACCCCTCTTAAGCCTTGTAAGGCTCTATTTTGTGCCATTTTGTGTGAGCTCCGAGACCTTGGTGTTTGGGCCTCCTCACCACTGAAATCTTGAGGGATTTCAGAGGTGAGGATGGTGCCTTGAGGTCCCAAGAAGGAGAGGGCCACCCCCTCTCCTTGTTGTCCTTGAAAAAGGCCATTTTTGCCTCTTTAATGAGCACCTAGCTAAGCCTCATGTTGACCATGCCTTGGCTGTTATTTATGCTTATTTTGCCATGAAATAGCATTGTTGTATGTTGGTTTTGGTATACCATGCATGCTTAGCATACCTACCTTGTAATGCCATGTTTAGGCCTTAACATGCTTTAGGTTGTAAACCATTGTTCTAGCATGTTTTAGGCCTAGCTTTGTGAAGCTTTTGTGCTTATTTTGCCATGTTTGAGGTCTGTCCTTAGTCATTTTGGTCGGCCATGACATGCATCATATACCCCCTTTGCATTTTTGGTTTGTTGGCCTTAAGTGTGTGAGTGTGTAGCATACATTACTTGCTTTATTTCAGTGGTTTGGTACCATTTATAGCATCATTTCAGTCCCCTTAGCATGCTTGTATGCTTTCCTTGGATGCCTCTTTGATGCCTTATGAGCTTGTGTGGTATGCTCCTTGAAAGTGCATTTGTGCATGCTTTTGAATTCAAGCCATTTAGATGCCATCTAAGTGGTCTTTTGGGCTTTGTTTTATGTGATAAAACTCTGTTTTTGGTCATTTAAGTCTTTCCATGTGTGGTCATATCAAGTGTAGTTCAATACTTCATTAGCTTTCCTTGAATGCTTGGGTCATTTGTTGCATGTTTAGCCTATCTTGTTCGCTTGGTTTGGCACCATGTCCTTGCATGATTTTTAGAGCTTAATGCATGCCCCATGTCCATGGTTATTCCCTTTTAAGTGTGCTTAAAAGATGCCCCTTGATGCTTGAATGTTGAGGCCTTAACATGCGTATGTGTGTATGTGTGTTTGGTCCCATCTTCTTAAGCTTTGGCCACTGTTTTGGACCTAACTTAGAGCCGTCCAATTAGTGTAAGTCCATCCCTTGTATGCCATTCAAATGCTATTACATTATCTCATGCTTGCATGCTTTGGTTGCATGTGTTGCATGCTCGAAATCATTTGCATTTGGCATGCATTTCCTTGGTCAAATTACTAGCATGTTGCATGATTAGATTACATCTTGCATGCTCTAAGCAGTTTGCATAGTTGTGGCATGCTTGTCTGCCTTGTTGCTTAGGTTGTGTACCTAATGTGCATTGCATGTTTGCATGCTCCCTTTTATACCATGTTGCATGTTAGTTAACATGTTTAGGTTGCATTAAACGTGCATGCCTTGTCCCTTGATTTAGTGATAGGGATTGGGCCCTTATGTGTTTGCGTGCATTACATTTGAAATCAAAGTGCACACTTGATTCTTCGGGCCATCACGCATTGAAATGCGTGATTGATGGTCCGAGAACCAAGGATCATGGCCCTTTGAGTCATAAACATGATAAGGGGTGTGATTGGTGCATATATTGCTTGAATTACATTGCCATGCTCTGCCTTGCCCTCTATTGTTGTCAATTGCAGATTCTGCAGGAACTTTCTGCCGACCGGCAGTGTTCAGTGCCGACCGGCAATCCATTGGTAGCCGATAGCTTAACCAACAGCCGGTGATTACACACTACTGCCGGTGGCCATTCTACTCAGCCGGTGGTGTCTCCCAATGTCCAGGGAAGCGATTCCGAGACTTTGGCAGTCTTCAAAGAGGCAGAGCAGGGAAAACAGAGGCGGCCTATGCATGGCAGTGTACTTCCGAGCAGGACCGAGAATTCTTTGCATTGGGTTCTCTTCCCGAGGCGGTTTATCTGTTTTCTCTAGATTAGTTAATTTGCTTAGCTAATTAGATGGCCTGTAATATTTAATTAGCTTGTAGGTTAATTATCTGTAATATTTATTTGGTCCCTCCGGGCGAGGGCGAATCTGTAATAAGTGTGGGTGCGTGTGTGTGCATATCTTCCAATCCCCACTTCTTTCTTCCCTTTTATTTACCTGCTTATGAAGGTAGATTAGGGCATGTTTAAATTAGCATACCTTATGCTATGCATGCGTGCATCCATACATTTGTCTCGTATGCACCGGGCTCGGTACATCATGCTAACTGCATTTGTACTTCAATTTCGAATTGAATACGTGCATCAATTGATTGCATTTCACATGCCATGTTTAGGTTAGCCGAGCGTACTCTAATTGTATCATGTATGTGTTGCATTAGTCAATTTGACATGAACTAGGACCATGCATGTTGGATAACTAGTTTATTATTTTGGCACGGAGTACGATGTAAGTATTTTCATGCTTTAGCATATCGCATGCGTGTGAATGCTATCATGACGACATGCTTACTATGTGGCTAGATGCTTATGTGATAAACTGTTTGAATGCCTGTGGGTGAAGGTTGGATTGTCTGAGTTGGAAAAACTCGTTGAAATCCGTATTTTAGCCTACTTGCGAGTAGCAAATTCCAATGTGCTTTTTAAGACAAACGGATATGCAATGCATATTTCCAAATTAGGCAATCTAGTCTATACTTGTTTGCCGTGCGCATAGCATAGTAATTCTAGGCTAATAACTGGAATAAGAACACATAACGTTTTCAAAAACGGATATCATGGTTAGTAGAGGCCGATCTTCGGATCGGGCGAGAGGGGGTGCTCATAGCTGACCTTCCCTAATCGTACCCTAGCTCCCGAGCCGAGGCAACTTTGGTGATGATGAACGCGTGGCCTTTGGCACTGAGTCAGGGTTTCCTAAATTCCCCTTTATAAAATATTTAGGTGGCGACTCTGTATCTGGCAAAGCAGTCCATGTTTGGCACTTCTTTTCAAAAATTCTGTTTCTCAAAACGATTTGCCGGATTTGGACTCTTTGGTTCAGATTAAGAATCGTGACACATAATCCAGTCCGAACTGTAGCGAGGGCCCTACGCATTCGGGGACATCTACAGTTTCTAGCGACTCTGCTGGGGAATTTGGAGAGCTTGACTCGAACTCATGATATCCTGTTTTGATCTCATTTATGTGTCTCTTTGCATTGCATGTGTATTGGTGCGCCTAGGACACCGTGTTTGCCATCTGCCATTCCTGAACGGTTTGTCGAAGGCTTGTCTTGTCAAGGCATGACCATAAGCCTGACCGATTATGGGCTCTGACAGTATGGGAACACAAACCCCGGTTTTTACCGGGGCACCCTTTTCGGCCATTCGACCTAGTGCATATCGAAATCCATAGTGACCATTCCAAGCTAGGACAGGTTACTTACCCGATGTTAGGTTGTTTGAAAACTGCTGTGTGCATAGTGGAACCTGAGCTCCTGACAAGATAGGACAGGGAAACCCTACCCCAACATAGGGGTGTTTTGGCTCTCTTTACTTGCTATGTGCTTTTAGAGTGTATCTCTATAGGAACGTACATATCAGTTTGCAAGATTGAGTATTAGACCTGAGGGCATCAGTATCAGTTTATGAGAATCAGTTATCTGCGGGTATCAGGTTCAGCCTTGTGGACAGTGATTCTGGGGAACAGTGATCAGTAATAGAGTGCAGTTGTTCGGCTACACCTGTGATTGACCTGTTTGGGCTGAAATGCTGTTTGTTTTTCCTTTCAGTTCAGAGTGTCCAGAGGATTGATACAGAGTAGCTAGTGTTCCCCCCTGCTGAGGCAAGATAGATATCTGATCCGTCCATCACCGTTCAGTACAGCGGACCTATGATGACGCAGAATTCAGAAGAGATTGTAGTTATGACAGCTATGCTGGATCAAGGGACCACCCTACAGGATGAAACCAATGTTGATGTATTACATCCACCCAGGTCGCCTGTCGCACACCCGGTCTGGACCCCCCAGTTGTATCAGGCTCGCGAGCCCACTACATTCGAGCTGATGAGAATGATTGGTGACCTCCAGAGATCCGTGGCCGATCTGGCCTATGGAATGTCGGCTTCACCGCCAGCAGCATCGTATGCCTGGAATTTCATACCACAGGAGCCCCCGCTACCGGGGCGGATTGTGATAGAGCTCAGCCAGCCAGAGGTGGCTTCCAGCTACAGCCACGATATGTCAGCAACAACCGGGCTTCGCTCTGAAGTAGTAACCCAAACTCTTGACCAGGCTGAGGCCAGAGATAAGAACAAAATGAAGGCAGATGCCGATCCCATTGAACAACTGCTGCGGACAGTCGAGGCTTTGAAAGCTGGGGAGATGAACAAGCAACAGATATCCACAGTTGTGGCAAAAACTGTGGAGGATGCTTTCCCCACTCCACCTGAGGGTAGTTCAAGCCAGTCAGAAAATCGGGATAGGCCCCGTCATGCCAGAACAGTTCCTCCTACTCCCAACCCTGTACCTGGGAAAGATCAGAAAACCAAGGCAGTGCCTGCCGACCCTTTTGCTAGTGCGTCTAGTAAGAATGCTCAGACTTCAAAGTACCTGCCCCGAAGGCGCAGGATCTTTCATGCTCTCTACATGCCTCTGTCTAAGGCACTTCAGATCCTTGCCGAGAGGGGACACCTTAAACCCTTGGAGCCTCAGCCTCTCTCGAAGAATCTCCCTGCTACGCATGATGCTGCTCAGTACTGCGCGTACTACCAGCAGACAGGCCATGCTACCGATAATTGTTTCTGCCTCCGTCATGAGGTGCAAGATTTGATTGACAACGAGGTTATCCTCCCACCCACCTCAGCCAAGTCCGTTACCACCCAGTTATTGGATTTTGAGGACACAGATACTGTAAGTATGTAATCAGAGAGTGAACCACCTGGCGGCGACATTTGGTATATTTTGGGTGTGGCGTCTGGCACGCATTTTTGAGCATCTGTGAACGCTAGCTTTGTAAATTCTGGCTTGGGTATCGAGTCAGTCTTCTGTTTTGAGTCTGTCTCTTTGTCTTGAGTCAGTCTTTTTGCTTGAAGGTCTGTCTTATTGTAGCGAGTCAGTCCCCTTTGTATAGAATACCAGGTGATTCCAGGGTTGTTGCCTCGAACACCGTTTTGTCTTGTAATTACCCGTTTTTGTTTTTGAGTCTGTTTCTGCCGAGGGGCCAGCTATACCAAAAAATCTGAATGAAACAACGGTGGCTATCTCACTTTCATGCTTGCTTTCAGTGTGAGTTAGTTGTACTAGAGGATTTGGATGGGCTAACAGTACATCTCGCCTGCTCTCCTGCGCGCCAAACTCATTGCATTAGCCTAAGTTTTTCAAAAACCCCTCTTGAACACTGAGGTGATAAAAACAAAGAGGAAGGAATTCCTTGGGTTTTGCAAAATTTTGATCATTTTGAGAGAAAGAGAGGCACGCTAAGCCCTTAATGAATGAGATCATGCTTGTCAGCGTGAGTATTGGGAAGGACCCTGGCTTGATCCAGATTGGTTCCACACTATCTTCGGCGCGAGCGATTTGTCGCTTTCTTAAAAACTTTCAAAAACGAATGTTTTGTGCGGCCCTTTGAAGACCTGTGTGGAATCGCTCTTGAGATTGCGCGGCCTAGGATCGCTCCAGCCTCAAGATTCGACCTGTTTGTTTTGAACCTCGAACTCATTCGGAACATTCAACGGTCAACTGTCGGAGGAGGCCCGTGTGGCCAGTTTTGAAGCAGCCCTCGAGCAAGAGGCATCAAAGTCGAATAAAAAAGATTAGATTTCACCAGAAGAAACTCGTGGAGCAGCCACGATGGATTCTCCTACAAATCATTGCAACAGCCGTTCTCCTAGATACAGAGAGGCTTCAACTTCAAAAAACCATTTGGCATGGACTTGTTACACTTTTACCCTTTGAGAGGCTCGCTGGGCCGAAAACCCGGAAGGGCGACCCAGGCAAAAGTTAGAGCAAGAGAAAAATACAAAAAAAGAAAGAAAAAAAAATGCAAAAAAAAGAGGAGAAAAAGAAATAAAAAAAAAAAGAGAAGAAAATGAAAAGAAGCTCGCAAGGTCGAAAACCCGCATCGGGCACCTTGGCAAAAGTTAGAGCCTGAAAAGTGAAGGTTAAAATACCCAAGTGTACCTTAACCGGAACTACGTAAGGCTTGATTCCCATGTTTGGGATACGTAGGCAACTTCATCCTGAAGTCCAGCCCCCAACGCTTTCATAGCGTCTCGGTCCCTACAATGGTTTCGATTTCATTCCAAAGTCCAGTCGCCAACACCTTCAAAGTGACTGTGTCCATATATTGGTTTTGACCATCTTCGTCTTCTTTGTATCCGAGAAAGTTCGGTCATGATCATCACTAGTGAGAACTGTTTACAATATGTTGCGGCATCATCCAAACAAGGGGCAACTTTCCGTTGCCATGAGTCGCCGTTCAAACCAGGGGCAACTTTCCGTTGCCGTGCAGCGTCTTTCAAGCCAGGGGCAATTTTCCATCGCCTCCGATCCGAGGTTGCGCATCTCAAAGAGTAAGTTCCATGCTCGTTGAGCATTGACTGTTTGTAAAATAGTTTTTGAAAATTTTTACTAAGGTTGACTATTTTCTCGAAAACTATTCCATTTTCCAAAACTGGACCATTTTCTTGGACCCAAAAAGGAAAATTTTTAGTGCTTACAGCCTGACTTGCATGGTTTTCAAATCAAAGATCGAACAAGTACGTTAATCCGACTCTCATCCTGATCAAAATTGTTTTAGTAGAGAACCAAAACGAAAAATGGTCAAAATGATGAACTAGGGGCACAGTTGAGTCAGGCGTTCTGTCTTTTCCCCGTCGTCAACATACTTGCCAGGAGGGCACTCTACCCACCAGAAGAAATAGCTGTGAGCTAACGGCATCGGGCATGAACCCGCAACTTCCTATTCATTCATTAATCACCTTGGGGAGGGACGAAAAATGAGAGAATAAAGAATGGAGAGGTGTAAGTTGAGAGAAAAAGGGAGCCAAAGGGTTTTGAGACAAAAACCGAGCTTGAGTGCCAGAGTGATGTGAGAATCACAAATGAGAAAATGGTGGGAAACAATACCTAGAGAAACTGGCTCCTCGTGATCTGAGGTCCCCCGCCTTCGTTAACGCGACTGTATGTCGTGTCTTTTGTTTTGTTTACCTCAACCTTTGTTTTAGGTCTCTCCCGAGCGTGTCTCGTTGTGTTTAGGTCGTGTACCCTTTTTTTTGAGTCCTCCCCGCTGTGTTCAGTTGTAGGCTCGATACCCCAGTTAAAAACCCTTATTTAATTTCAAAAATCGTTTATGTTCAGAGTGCTGTGCCATTCCCTACATCTGTGCGAAGTAAAAGAACAAAAAATTGGGGCATCTGAGCGTGCTTCAACTCCAACTGGTCCTGTCTTTGTAGTCCGTCTCGTCAGATTGGGCTGTTTGTTCAGGATTTGCTGTGTGCAAAATGAACCAAATGCTGTGTTACGGGCTGTATGCAGATCAATTCCCAGTAGAGTAAGGGCTGTGTGTCCAGAATCAGGCAGTGGGTTGCTTGGGTTATTTTGCTGTTGGCTGTTTAGTTATCTGATTATTACAG
This sequence comes from Camellia sinensis, assembly GCF_055761805.1. Taxonomy (NCBI): domain Eukaryota; kingdom Viridiplantae; phylum Streptophyta; class Magnoliopsida; order Ericales; family Theaceae; genus Camellia; species Camellia sinensis. The sequence continues at coordinate 152,753,613 of NC_138963.1, forward strand.
TGCAAGTGTTCAATTTTCAGACAACCAATCAATTTCATTTACATTGAGGTGTAATATGGTGTGATGCAATGCAAAGTATGAAATGTAAAGATATACGGATGTAAACACTTTTTCAGATAAAAAGCTTGTTTCATTTCATCATCTTTTCAAATACACAAGTTTTGGAAACAAAAATCTGCCTGCGGCAGTACAAAGTATCCTAACTACCAACAAAAGAGAAAAGTACAAGAAAGAAGAAAAACAACAAAAATCTGTATCCATGTCAAGCGGCTGCGAGGGCTATCGGTCTGTCCTAGTCCTCTTCTTGGACGAAGGTCCAAGAGCATCATCAGCATCGTCATCAGAGCCCGAGCCAGTGCCGCCTCCGGTCTCCTCCTCCGATGACTCCGCCTCCGACCCTGCCTCCGCCTCCGACTCCTCGTCATCATTAGGGACTGGAGCCCGCGAACTACTCCCGACATGAGTGCGCCCCGCCTTGGTGCGGGGGAATACTCTGCCCTCCTCATCTCTCCCTCGGGCGGGGACGGAAGGTCCAGCCGGAGCACCTCCTACAACGGGAATCTGGAAGGGAGGCTGAAAAAGTGCATAAAAGGAAAATGCATCAGTATATTGTGGACAGTTTACCAGTGCAGAATGCAGTGTGTGAGTACAGTGTCAGAATGCCGTGAGTAGTTTATCAGTGCAGAATGCAGTGTATGAGTACAGTGTGTGAATGCCGTGAACAGTTTAACAGTGCAGAATGCAGTGTGTGAGTACAGTGTCAGAATGCCGTGAGCAGTTTATCAATGCAGAATGCAGTGTATGAGTACAGTGTGTGAATGTCGTGGGCAGTTTATCAGTGCAGAGTACAGTGCAGAATACAGTGTATGTAGCGTATCAGATGCTGTGAGATCAGTGTATTAGGTGTTGTGTCGTGTATCAGATTATGTGAAGCAGTGTATGAATGGTTTGAGACAGTGGTCAGAAAAACATACCGGAATGCTGTAGAGGGCCAGAAGGTCGAAGGTCCGCTGTAGCATCCCCATCATGGAGGCATTCAACTCCACGGACTGTCGGGTGTACTCGGAGGACGCCTGCAAAAGTACAAGATATATCAGTATTCCGCGGAATATCAAATAAACCGAAATGAAATGCCAATACAAGATGCAAAATGAAGTAATACATACCGGAGGCAAGTTGGGGATACCGGCTAACTCATGACCAGCCGGGGGAGGAACAAAGGGGATTTGGTAGGTCGCCCTATCCTGCCCTCTGTATGACAGTAAAGTGCGCAGAGCAGGCCAACCGGTCCCCTGTCCTCCCTGAACTCCGCCCCTGCCACGAACTCGAGCCCTCCTCGAAGCTCCTGCTCCAGCTCCCGCTCCTGCCCTAGCTGCTGGCGCCACAGGCCTAGCTCCCTCAACTCGACGGCCGCCGCTCAGAGACCGCATAATGTACGTCTGCACGTACTCTCTGTAGTCACCGACGCCTCTGAAGCGGGTCGCCTCCCAACCGATAGTATAATCGGCCATCTGCTCGGTAGTGAGTCTCTCGGTCTCCCCCATGTCCTCAGGAGGGTGAACCGGGACTATCTGCTCAGGTAACCCTAGGGTCTGGCGTAGGAAACGCTCACCCAGGTACCAAGCCCGACAAACCGGACCCTCCAGTAAGATCCGGAAACGCGAGGTCTCCTCAGCGCCGGCAAATCGGTCCCGCATCGTCGCCGGCAACGGAGCCCAAGGCTGCCAAGTGATCTGAAAATGACATACAGTTTGTTATCTATCATTATTGAAATATGCAGTGAAAAGCAAAGCTTAGATAAATTCTAAAATAAAACATACCTCGGAAGGGGTAATAGTGTCGAAGTAGTGACGAAAGAAGCTAAATGTCTCTCGTGGCCTCCGCACGCATCTCACGTCGAAGCGTCGCGAGAACGGGACGACGAGGGGGGTCTCTATGTCTGGCACGGGTGCAAGCCTGGGAAAGTAGACATAGACCCACAGCTGCAGAGAAAACATCAATATGATTATCAGATAAAGCAAAATACAGAATAAAGCAGAAATGACAGAGCCGTGTGTTGTGCAGTGTATTGTGTACAGTGTACAGTGTGAGCAGTATACAGTCAGTGTAAAGCAGAGTGTATGCGTGTGCTGTGTGTGCAGTATACAGTTAGTGAAAAGCAGACTATAGTGTGTGCAATACAGAATACAGTACAAAGTACAGAAGATAGAAAAACAGAAATAAAAAGCGGGAAAGAAATGTACCTCCCAAGCACGCCAGTAGCCCCTGAGCAACTGTCTGCTGCCACGGGAAGCCGAGCTCATGTACCCGTAGAGTGTGGCCAGAGCGGCGCCATCCCAATCATAGTGCAAGATCTGCCTGACATCTACCAGTGCACTAAGCAGGCAGAGGGGCACGGTGTTCGCCTGATCGGCGAAAATGGTCGTCCCCAGCAGGAACATGAGAAAGCCGCGCGCATATCTCTCCACGGCCTCTGGAGTCATCAGAGCCTCCTCCACCAATGCGGGCTGGACCCTGAATTGCACCTCGAACCAGGAGTAACGAACGAAGCCTGGACGGGCGAGAGGTGGCATGTCGCCAAGCAGATGGATCTGAGCGGCAGTCCACTCGTCCATATCAGTGTCGAAGGGGATCGGATCACCCCCTACCCCGATGCCTGTGAGCATCGAGAAATCATAGGGAGTCATCGTCATTTCTCCCGTCGCAGATAGGTGGAACGAGTTGGTGGTGTCCTACCACCTCTCCGCTAGAGCAGCAAGGAGAGGCCTGCTCGCGGTGAGTCTGGATAATCCCCTGCAGAAAGCGCCAAAGCCCGCCTGGTCCATAATGTGGCGAACCGCGCCGGGAAGCTCAGCATACCAGTCCCGAGCGGCAATGTTCCCATACCCGCGGACGGTATGGGAATCTCCCTGTTTTCAAACAAATAATTGCGAGGCAATATTGAATATACTAGTTTTGAAGGGCATTCAGAATTCAGTACAAATATAGAATGCGTGCAAGTTTTTCAGATTCAAACAGATCCCAGGTGCTGGTGTGCTTATAGTGAACTACAACGTGTGATGTGTCAACGTGTTTGCGTGGTTCAGTACAAATATAGCATGCGTGCAAGTTTTTCAGGTTCAAACAGATATCGGGTATCGGTGTGATTGCAATAAACTACAGTGTGCGTGCACATGTCAGCCTCAAACAGATATCAGTTGCCAGTATGGTTGCGATCAACTACAGTGCACAGTGTGTCAGTATATCTGAGTCAAGCAGTTAAAGGATGTAATCAGCTATGGCAGTTCCTATATTCTACATTGCGGAAAATAAAACAGAGAGAGGAATGTTACCTCGGAAGCGCCAAAGGATAAGTGAGATGTAGGCTCACGCAGGAGGAGCTCTGGTGGCATCGCTCTGTCGAAACTCCAAAACTGGCGAAGTCCGTCAGGAGGTAGCACATGAATCGCCAGTCGATAGGTCGCCGGGTCGAACGGGCGGACGCTCAACGGGAGGAGCTCAACCCCAAGATCCATCTCGTGATCCGGGGGAGTCCCGACCTGTGGAAAATATTCGGCCATGTCAAAATGGTGAGAAAATAGCCGAAAAAGGGAAAACCGGGCGAAAATATGGAAAGTCAACCGGAAAGTCAACCCAAGAGGGTGAAAAAGTGGCCCGAGAAGCCGGGAAGTGAAAAAGGCACGCGAGTTGAGAGCAACTCGAGGGGAATAAGCCCCAAAAGGTGGAAATGGCAAAGGGAGCACCGAAATGAAGAAATATTCGGATGAAAATGTTCGAAACGCGAAGATATATGCGAATCGAACGACGAAACGAGGGCTAGAACGCACAAAAATGGGAGAATCAAAGGAGGAGAATGCTCTAGAGAGAGAGGGAAGGGATTTTCGACTGAGGAAGATGTGTAAAATAGGGTTTGGAACCCTATTTTAAAAGACCCGAGGTGAAAAGTCGAATCTGCCCCGATTCAGGCATTTTTGGCCGGTCGGCTAAATTTTTGGCCGGTCGGCCAAATATTTGGCCGGTGGAATGTATTGATGGTCGATGGACAGCCGGTGGCCTCCTTTTCCGGCCGGTGAGCCTCCTGCATCCTTGTTTGGGTCAGATCTGTAGTTTTAGGTCTTCATAGCTCAAATAAGTACAAGAAAGTGCATCTCCGACACTCAACCGGCCTCCGTTTTGACCTCGGGTCGTGTCTTTTGTGCGTGTCACTCGAATTCATGCAAGGTGTATCCTTTTCGTATCCTTTTGGCTTTTACAAAACTCAAAAGTTGCCCCATGCGTATCGCATATCAATCGCACTGTCTTGTGCGCTCGCGTTGTCTAAAACGCATCGCACGATTTTGTGCATCTCGTTGCATTTTGCATGCATTCAATCAATTCATTACTTGCGTAGACCGCATGTTTTGCATGTGTAGACCGCATGTTTGTTCAATTTCATTACTTGCATAGACCGCAGGTTTTGCTTGCGTAGACCGCATGTTTGTTCAAATTCATTACTTGCGTAAACCACATGTTTTGCTTGCGTAGACCGCATTCTTATGTTCAAATTCATTACCTGCGTAGACCGCATGTTTTGCTTGCATAGACCGCATGTTTGTTCAAATTCATTACCTGCGTAGACCGCATGTTTTGCTTGCGTAGACCGCATGTTTGTTCAAATTCATTACTTGCGTAGACCGCATGTTTTGCTTGCGTAGACCGCATTCTTATGTTCAAATTCATTACCTGCGTAGACCGCATGTTTTGCTTGCGTAGACTGCATGTTTGTTCAAATTCATTACCTGCGTAGACCGCATGTTTTGCTTGCGTAGACCGCATGTTCGTTCAATTTCATTACTTGCGTAGACCGCATGTTTTGCTTGTGTAGACCGCATGTTCGTTCAATTTCATTACTTGCGTAGACCGCATGTTTTGCTTGCGTAGACCGCAGGTTTTGCTTGCGTAGACCGCATGTTTTACTTGCGTGGACCGCATGTTTTGCATGCGTAGACCGCATGTTTTGCTTGCGTAGACCGCATTCTTATGTTCAAATTCATTACCTGCGTAGACCGCATGTTCTACTTGCGTAGACCGCATTCTTATGCTCAATTTCATTACTTGCGTAGACTGCGTGCTCATGATCAATTTCGTTGCCTGCGTAGACCGCGTGCTCCACTTACATGTCTGTCCCTTCGCAGCATTGTTATGCTTCCCACTTGCTTTGCGTTGTCACGCATTTTCAAATACCTTAACATGCATATTGTTAATCACATTGGACCTGTTAAGTTTGTTTTATTTGCAGGCTCGATATTGTATGTACGGTTCATTTAAGGCTGGTGCAACCAGACGAGCCGCACAGGTATTGTACGGTCTAGGAGACCTTAAATCCTTGGAAGGTGCAAGACCTTTGGCGCATTGATGTGCACAGTTTGTTGGCATTGTCATGCATATCTTAAGCCATGCGTTGTTGCGCATTTCAAGTTCACTTGCATTGTTATGCATTTCTTGTGCAATGTATACGGTCTAGGAGACCTTAAATCCTTGGAAGGTGCAAGACCTTTGGTGCATTAATGTGCACAGTTCGTTTGCATTGTCGTGCATTTCAAAAGCTGCGCATTGTCGCGCACTTCAAAATCATGCATCATCATGCATTTGCATCTCAAAAACGACAAAAAAAAAAAAAAATGCATTGTCATGTATTATCGTAAATAGTTGCATTGTCATGCATCATCGTAAATAATTGCATTGTCATGCACCATTGTAAATAGTTGCATTGTCATGCATCATTGAAATATTTGTAGATATTGCATTGTAGCTCGCATGCATTCACTGCATCACCCTCCATTTATGGCTCGCACCTTTCCATGATTGAGCTTGGTCTGGTATGTGCCCATACTTTTCACGTCGAAACATAGTTCAGTGGACCGTTCTATGTTAGACGAGGCTTGTACGTGTACATGCCTTTCCTAGGCAAAATTTGGTTTGGCCCGCAGGCCATATCCATCATGTTGCATTTCCATTCCATTGCATATTTATAGTGTACATTGCATTGTAGCCTGCATGCATTCACTGCATCACCTTCGCCTATGGCTCGCGCCTTTCCATGATTGAGCTTGGTCTGGTATGTGCCCATACTTTTCACGTCGAAACATAGTTCAGTGGACCGTTCTATGTTAGACGCGGCTTGTACGTGTACATGCTTTGCCTAGGCAAGATTTGGTTTGGCCCGAAGGCCATATCCATTGTATCCATTTCCATTCCATTGCATATTTATAGATATTACATTGTAGCTTGCATACATTCATTGCATCACCTTCCATTTATGGCTTGCGTCTTTCCATGTTGAGCTTGGTCTGGTCTATGCCCATACTTCTCGTGTCGAAGCGTAGTTCAGTAGACCGTTCTATGTTAGACGTGGCTTGTATGTGTACATGCCTTTCCTAGGCAAGATTTGGTTTGGCCCGCGTGCCATATCCATTGCCATCTCCCCAGCATATTCATTATATATTACATTGTAGTGTAATTGTTGCATCCGGCGTTAGGATCATTGTCCTTTCCCCAGCGGGTCGTTTCCCCACTTATGTCATTCCCCCCCAATACTTGCTCTTGTGTCCGTCTACATTACTCATAGTTCAGTGGACCGTTCTATGGTACACAGACTTGTTACCTCCATCAATCTATTTGACATAGGTGTGGTTTTGAACCGCTCATGATTGGATCATGATTCAATTGCTTTGCATATAGTTCGCATTGTTTCAACTACATTGCATTTTCATTTGCATTGTTTATACATTGTTTTGTATATATTGCATATCATTTTTGCATCCATTTTTGCATTGTCATGCATATTGCTAATAACATCGTACCTGTTAAGTTGTTTTCTTTACAGGCACGATATTGTATGTACGGTTCATTTGAGGCTGGTGCAACCAGACGAGCCGCACAGGTATTGTATCCTCCGAGTGAGACGTATCGAGAATTGCATAATTCTCTTACATCCTTTCTGCATTGTAGTGTAGTTTGGCGTATGCTAGCTTAAAACTGTCGCATGTTATGCTTCGTTACAACTTTCTTTGCATGATCATAAGTTATGTCCGGCTCTGTGCATTGTCTTGCATTTTGCCCCTGCCTTCGGGCGCATACCTTGTTTGTCTTGCATGTTTGTCTAAGTCTTCGACCTTGTCAAAAATGGGTCGTCTCTGGGCTTTGACATTCACTCCCGTCATTGTTATGACTTTCGAGTTCTGTCAAAGAGGGGCAACTGTAGACACCCCATTTTTGACCGTCCTCAAGACTTGGACGTCACCGTTTGAACACCCGGTGATCATCCATGTTTGTGTTCGTTTGGAGTTCCCGGAGGTCTCGGCTACGCGCCTTGCCTCAGGATCTCCGAACTCGACTGTTTAGTGTTTGGTTTTGCACCAAACACTTGTGTTTTGCCTTGGAGGGGCAGGGAATGCCTTGTGAGGCATCCCCACACATCACCGGCCATGGCCAGAGGCCACCGGCTGGTGTTTTGTTGCCATCGGCAATATGTACTGCCGGTCGGCATTCTTTGTTGCCGGTCGACAGTCCATTTTGTCAAAATGGCAATTTTGAGCAGCTGATTGCTGTTCATCTGCTTTTGCAGATATTTTGACACTGCTGTCTTGCATTTGGCTCCCCTCCATACACGTGTATGGAGGGATCTCTCTCTTTAGAAGCTTGTCTTGTAACCTTTACAAGACAAAAAGCTCTATAAAGAGAGGTCTTCTCTCTTGTTGAGAGGGTTAGACATTTTAGACAACCATTTTAGGGTTTGAGTTCTAGGGTTAGGGTTTCATACATATCCTATCTCTGTATCTCTCTCTTGTGTGTGTATAAGTGTGTTTGTGTCTTACTATTGCACACAAACACATAGTGTTACACCTTCTCTTGGTTCTTGAAGGGCCAGAGGTTTGTTCTTGAAGCTTGGGGCCTGTTTTGAGCTCAAAGAAGCTGCTGGAGCTTCATTTGTGAAGAGGGTCTTCAAGGGTAACAATCTTACTCCTTTTTACCCCATTCTTGCATACTATTTTTTCCTATCTTAGAACTGTTTTTGAGCTTAGTGTATAATATAAAAAAGTTCTGTTTTTGGGCCCTCTAAATAGTTTGTTTAGAGTGTTTTGTGGTTTGAGGTTGTTTGACCCCTCTTAAGCCTTGTAAGGCTCCATTTTGTGCCATTTTGTGTAAGCTCCGAGACCTTGGTGTTTGGGCCTCCTCACCACTGAAATCTTGAGGGATTTCAGAGGTGAGGATGGTGCCTTGAGGTCCCAAGAAGGAGAGGGCCATCCCCTCTCCTTGTTGTCCTTGAAAAGGGCCATTTTTGCCTCTTTAATGAGCACCTAGCTAAGCCTCATGTTGACCATGCCTTGGCTGTTATTTATGCTTATTTTTCCATGAAATAGCATTGTTGTATGTTGGTTTTGGTACACCATGCATGCTTAGCATACCTACCTTGTAATGCCATGTTTAGGCCTTAACATGCTTTAGGTTGTAAACCATTGTTCTAGCATGTTTTAGGCCTAGCTTTGTGAAGCTTTTGTGCTTATTTTGCCATGTTTGAGGTCTGTCCTTAGTCATTTTGGTCGGCCATGACATGCATCATATACCCCCTTTGCATTTTTGGTTTGTTGGCCTTAAGTGTGTGAGTGTGTAGCATACATTACTTGCTTTATTTCAGTGGTTTGGTACCATTTATAGCATCATTTCAGTCCCCTTAGCATGCTTGTATGCTTTCCTTGGATGCCTCTTTGATGCCTTATGAGCTTGTGTGGTATGCTCCTTGAAAGTGCATTTGCGCATGCTTTTGAATTCAAGCCATTTAGATGCCATCTAAGTGGTCTTTTGGGCTTTGTTTTATGTGCTAAAACTCTGTTTTTGGTCATTTAAGTCTTGCCATGTGTGGTCATATCAAGTGTAGTTCAATACTTCATTAGCTTGCCTTGAATGCTTGGGCCATTTGTTGCATGTTTAGCCTATCTTGTTTTCTTGGTTTGGCACCATGTCCTTGCATGATTTTCAGAGCTTAATGCATGCCCCATGTCCATGGTTATTCCCTTTTAAGTGTGCTTAAAAGATGCCCCTTGATGCTTGAGTGTTTAGGCCTTAACATGCGTATGTGTGTATGTGTGTTTGGTCCCATCTTCTTAAGCTTTGGCCACTGTTTTGGACCTAACTTAGAGCCGTCCAATTAGTGTAAGTCCATCCCTTGTATGCCATTCAAATGCTATTACATTATCTCATGCTTGCATGCTTTGGTTGCATGTGTTGCATGCTCGAAATCATTTGCATTTGGCATGCATTCCCTTGGTCAAATTACTAGCATGTTGCATGATTAGATTACATCATGCATGCTCTAAGTAGTTTGCATAGTTATGGCATGCTTGTCTGCCTTGTTGCTTAGGTTGTGTACCTAATGTGCATTGCATGTTTGCATGCTCCCTTTTATACCATGTTGCATGTTAGTTAACATGTTTAGGTTGCATTAAACGTGCATGCCTTGTCCCTTGATTTAGTGATAGGGATTGGGCCCTTATGTGTTTGCGTGCATTACATTTGAAATCAAAGTGCACACTTGATTCTTCGGGCCATCACGCATTGAAATGCGCGATTGATGGTCCGAGAACCAAGGATCATGGCCCTTTGAGTCATAAACATGATAAGGGGTGTGATTGGTGCATACATTGCTTGAATTGCATTGCCATGCTCTGCCTTGCCCTCTGTTGCTGTCAATTGCAGATTCTGCAGGAACTTTCTGCCGATCGGCAGTGTTCAGTGCCGACCGGCAATCCATTGGTAGCCGATAGCTTCACCAATAGCCGGTGATTACACACTACTGCCGGTGGCCATTCTACTCAGCCGGTGTTGTCTCCCAATGTCCAGGGAAGCGATTCCGAGACTTTGGCAGTCTTCAAAGAGGCAGAGCAGGGAAAACAGAGGCGGCCTATGCATGGCAGTGTACTTCCGAGCAGGACCGAGCATGCTTTGCATTGGGTTCTCTTCCCGAGGCGGTTTATCTGTTTTCTCTAGATTAGTTAATTTGCTTAGCTAATTAGATGGCCTGTAATATTTAATTAGCTTGTAGGTTAATTATCTGTAATATTTATTTGGTCCCTCCGGGCGAGGGCGAATCTGTAATATGTGTGGGTGCGTGTGTGTGCATGTCTTCCAATCCCCACTTCTTTCTTCCCTTTTATTTACCTGCTTATGAAGGTAGATTAGGGCATGGTTAAATTAGCATACGTTATGCTATGCATGCGTGCATGCATACATTTGTCTCGCATGCACCGGGTTCGGTACATCATGCTAACTGCATTTGTACTTCAATTCCGAATTGAATACATGCATCAATTGATTGCATTTCACATGCCATGTTTAGGTTAGTCGAGCCTACTCTAATTGCATCCTGTATGTGTTGCATTAGTCAATTTGACATGAACTAGGACCATGCATGTTGGATAACTAGTTTATTGTTTTGGCACGGAGTACGATGTAAGTATTTTCATGCTTTAGCATATCGCATGCGTGTGAATGCTATCATGACGACATGCTTACTATGTGGCTAGATGCTTATGTGATAAACTGTTTGAATGCCTGTGGATGAAGGTTGGATTGTCTGAGTTGGAAAAACTCATTGAAATCCGTATTTTAGCCTACTTGCGAGTAGCAAATTCCAAAGTGCTTTTTAAGACAAACGGATATGCAATGCATATTTCCAAATTAGGCAATCTAGTCTATACTTGTTTGCCGTGCGCATAACATAGTAATTCTAGGCTAATAACTGGAATAAGAACACATAACGTTTTAAAAAACGAATATCATGGTTAGTAGAGGCTGATCTTCGGATCGAGCGAGAGGGGGTGCTCATAGCTGACCTTCCCCAATCGTACCCTAGCTCCCGAGCCGAGGCAACTTTGGTGATGACGGACGCGTGGCCTTTGGCACCGAGTCAGGGTTTCCTAAATTCCCCCTTATAAAATATTAAGGTGGCGACTCTGTATCTGGGAAAGCAGTCCATGTTTGGTACTTCTTTTCAAAAATCTGTTTCTCAATACGATTCGCCGGATTTGGACTCTTTGGTTCAGATTAAGAACCGTGACACATAATCGAGTCCGAACTGTAGCGAGGGCCCCACGCATTCGGGGACGTCTACACCGTCACCTTAAAACTTGTATGGTTGTCAGACTCTTGATGTTGATGGGTTGGCAAATGAACTTTAAATATTATAATTGAGGACCCTTGGGTGATGTTTGGAACTTTGATTGAAGCCTTAACAAAGTATTTAGGTACGATTAGATAAAAAGCCCCAAGTTTGAGTTTGAGTTTTTGACCAGCCGTCACTCTTTTGCCTTTTTATCCTTCCGTACTTTGAATTTGAATGTGAGGCTGGAACCATTGGAAATCTTGTTTCCGGGGCTTCAATTTGGACACAAGAACGACCTAAAACGGAGTCCGAATGAGAGAGTTACACCTGTTTGAAATTCAAGTTTCTGTGCCGAGTTTTTCTTCGCTCGAGCGAGTTTTTCTTCGCTCGAGCAACCAAGTCGCTAACAGACATTATAAAGTGATATTTTGGCCCAAAAACTTGACTTTTTCATCCTCTCTTCTTCTCCTCTCCTCAATGTCCGAAAACCTAGCCTCCAAAACTTTGATTTCATCCATTATTACCAACAATCCACCATGGATCTTGCATCAAGGTTGAAGAACAAGCAAGGATCAAGACTTTGACCGATTATTTTGGGGATTTCATTGAAGTTTGAAGATGGGTCTTCATCCATAGCTTCCAATCTTGAGGTAGGGGTCCTAGTTCTTCTTCAATACTTACATTAATAGATAGATTTGTGATATTTTGAGTATATAAATGCAAAATCTACATTTTGAGCATATAGTGTTATATCATGGAAATTGGGGATTTAGGGTTTGAAGAGTTGGGGTTTTATTGTTGGGTTTAGATTATGGATTATGAACCCTAGGTGTATAATCAATGGGAAAATTGGAATAAAAAGTAAAGGTTTAAGAAGTTCGAATTTTTCTTGAAATTCTTGATTTTTCTTGAAAACCCTAAGTTCATTCATGATGATAAATAATGAATTTATCCAAATTGAAAGTAGAATCATGAAATTGAGGTATTGAATTGTATTTATACAAGTTTAATTGAATTTTGGAAGTGTTTGAAAATCATGTTAAAAATTAGCGATTTAACCTTATTTATGGATATTGTAAATCATGCTATGATATGAAATGAAATTTGGGAAAAAGGATTAGTTAATGATATGGATAACATGAGCCTTGGGATGAAATGATGAAATGAAAATTTAAGAGTACACCTTGAATTATGTTGAATTATATCTAGTGGTGTTGAGTTAAAATATGTTGAATTGTGGTGATTATGTGGAATTATATTGATTATGTTGAATTGTGTAGAATTAAGTTGAGTTGTGTTGGGTTGTATTGAGTTTTGGTTGATATAAGAAGGGAGTTATGCCCTAATTGGATCAAATTGTCATTTTGTATAAATAATTGAAATTGTCATTGTAAATGTAAAATCGGAGGATTATTAATGATGATGGTGGAGCTTGATATGCATTATCAATCCCATATGAGATTTTGGAAAAACATATCATTAAAGGAATTTATTTATCGGTTTAGATATATTTGTTTTGGGCTATCAGTAGAGAATAGCTATGATTGTTGTAGAAATTGCATGTTGACTAGGCAAACCGGACTATTTATAAATCATGCATATCATGGAGCATGCAATGGATTTTGAGGATTTAAATTGTATGTTTTGGAAAAATATTTTGGAAATTCTTGTGCTATGTTTTTAGTGCACTTGTTTCATTCTGAAAATCATGTTTTGGATCACATGTATTGTGCTAGTTGAAAAGAGTAAATAATATGATAAGTCTGAGAAATGGTTGTCATTGAATATGACTGTGTGTTTTAATACATTGTATATGTATGATTGTTTGGGAGGAGAAAGGGGATGTACTCCATATGTGATTATGTGATTAAATACATTGTATATGTATGTTTGTTTGGAAGGAGAAAAGGGATGGACTCCACTGTTTGGGAGGAGAAAGGGGATGGACTCCATTATAAGTAAGTTGGCCGGAGTGTTCTAGGTGAAAGTCCAGCAATTTATACATGGGTGCCGATCCCGCGGACGAAATTTCCGTAAAATGGCAGTTTGAAGTGTTTATGTGTGTTGTGTATGATTGGAAAACCACTGAATTGTAGTCTCAGTTTGGTTGTTGAAAGATAATGAAATTGACTCATGAATTGAGAAGAATAAATGAACTGAAAATGAACTGAAGGAAAATGGATTAAGGATTGAAATTGGCATCATGTAGGTAAGTGGATTAGGGGCTAGTGATGATGAACTCAATGGATTGCTTGTGACAAAAGAAAAGATTATCAGTATTGTTTTGTAAGTAATTGGAAAATTGAATTAAAAAGGGGTTTGTGATTCTTGTGTCATGTTGAACTCTAATCGTTTGGATTTTGATGTTATGGAGTATGGTAATTGGAAATGGAAATGAAATGTGGAATATTAAAATGGAAACGAAATGAGGAATAATTTGGAATTGAGTTGATAAATTTAAGATGATGTTATTCCTTAAGTGTACTTGTTTTCAAAGAGAATCTATGGATTCCTAATGATGAGAGACTACATTTATGGTAGGGAGTTTTCTTAAAAGTTCAGGTGAATTTTTAAGAAAAGATACTTTCTATATATGTCACGACCCCATTCTGCCCCTAGTAGAATGGTGTCATGATGGCCAGTAATCTGAGATTACCAAAGGCCAACTTACAAAGATTCACACAATCAGAGTATACATATGGGGCTTACATGTGCGGAAGCAAATTTAAATATAAGTAATCTATAAGAGTTGTGCATAGATCAAATGAAATGTCATACATCTTAACATGGTTTTACATCTTGGATACAAATGAATTAAAACTAAATATTACATCTTGATCAAAAGGCTTCTCAAGCCGAAATATACAAAAGACATTAACTACAAAGCTAAGAAGCATAATCTTCAAGATGCTAGCAAAACATGAATCCAAAACATCTTGCAAATAACATCTTAGGCGACACCACCTTCTTGCTCGTCACCTACATATATATAAAGGGGATGGTGAGCTTGGATACTCAGTGAATGATATTAGTAATAAAGGTTTGAATGAATGATATCCGAGATCTTTATCAAAACAATACATATCATAGCTTGTAACAAAACATGGGATGAATCAAGTTCATCAATCAAAGTCTTTCAAAGCTTCTTGGATGTTTAATAACATCTACATAATACCAAGGGATGACATTCCTGACAAAACAAGAGAATAACCGTCCTAGAATCGAAGCACACCCGTTCACGACCGTCGGTGGCTGACCCGGAATCAGTTAGACAACCCACCCGGAAAATCGTCAGTGGCAAAACAAGAGAATAATCGACCTGGAATCGATTAGACAAACCCACCTGTACAAGATCGTCGGTGGCAAGGGAGATATCTCAAACAAGGGTACTAGTTGCATTATAGTCTCCTAGCACTAAGGACTTTCCAAGAATGTCATCAAAACAAACATAATACTTGATACAAAATTTAGAGGATAATCATTCATGCTTGATCAAATACTTTTCCAAATCAAAGCAAAGCAAAGCTTTTATCAAAACATTGTAACATAGCTTTATTAAAAATACCACTCACAATAGTTCTTCAGATGTAGGGATTAAGGCATGAATCCAAGACCTACAATCATATAGCATGGTCTATTGAATGCATTTCAAGAAGACAAGAAGGAATGTTCAAAGATGGTTGTGCAATGCATTCTTAAAACAATCTTTACATGATTGAAAATGATCCCGACATTTCTTTCCAAAACCAAGTCAAGACAAAGTAAAACAAGTGCTGGGAGCCAAAACACTGTTTTTCTTCTAGGGAAAACATGCTGGGAGTCAAAACAACATTGTTTTTCTTCTAGGAAAAAACATGTTAGGTACCAACCAGGTCTCAGAATGGATGCACAGAGATGATCTAGGCCAAAATGGCCTAGCTGGGTGAACTCAGGGAGTCTTGGCCAAGGTCCCACACCTCTTGGCCGAGGTGTGGTCTCCTAGGCCTAGGTGTGCGGCTACCTGCCGAGATGTTACAAGGTGTCGGCAAGGGTGTACCATGGTCGGCCTAGGTGTGCATGCAAGATAGACTAAGGTGCAAGTGATCATGTAAGGTAGGCCAAGGTGGGATACGATGCTTGGCCTAGGTGTGAGATCTAGGCAAGAGTGGGTCTCAGTGACCACACTTAGGGAAATCAAATCTGGAAATCTGGGTTTTCCCTTGAAGAACATGAAGAACATGAATGCCAAAATCATAACTTCTTATTCAAAATCTGAGATTTCATGATATGAGTTCAAAAACATGGACTTGGGTACCCATACTTGAAGATTTCATGAAAACAAGCACAAAAACATGGAACTTGATACAAACTTTCAGATCAAAACATGGTTTTTCTTCATGAACACAAGAACTTCACTTTCTTTTTCTAAAATAAACTTTAAATCAATGCATGGCTCATGAATCATGCTAGATCATGCAATCTGATCGGATCAATATAAAGAACAACAAGAGTAGATCAAGAATCTAACCTCAAAACACGAATCCAACGGTTCAAACTCTAAGGATCGAGCTTGGAAATCTATTCTCACTCTAAGAACTTCTTCGTTCCTCTTCCTAGAGCTTCTCTCTCTACAAGGCTAGGATATGACAAAATGATATGGGTTTCTCATTGCTAGCTGGCTAATACCCATTTCTGGGACACGTGGCATCATCGGATTGGATCTCCTAAAAAAGGTGCCAGAATGACAAGACAAGAGTATGACAAAGTGTGTACAACAAGTGAGGTGGCATGGGCACTCTGACAAGGCAAGGACCTCGGATTAGGAAATAGGTTTCGGACAAGAAGGTTTCAATGATCTCGGCTAGGAAGGATAACACTTGACCTACGTGTGCCACACCTCAGCCTAGACGTGCCACACCTCGGCCTAGGTCATACCAGTCCAGGAACAAGATCACTAGGTGCAAAGACCAAAGATCTAGGACACCTAGATGATAACATCTCGGCCTAGGTGATGCACACTTCGGCCTAGATGATGACATCTCGGCCAATATGCCTAGGTGATGGTGGAGGTCAACCAAGGTGGTTCCAAGATGGTCCTAGGTGTTGGCGCTCAACAGCTAGGTGTAAGAAATGATATATGACCTAGGCTTGAGATGACCTAGGCTTGAGACAGCAAGGATAGATGACCTAGGCTTAAGATGACACCAAGCAAGGAACAAAGCATGCATATAACACTTAGGCAAAACGTGATAGCACAAAACCAGACAGGAACCTTTACTTAGACAAAACAAGTCAAAGTCTACAAATGCAAGCATAACAAGACAAAATCATGCAAATGCACATGAACGTGGCTAAGACAAGAATGAGGGTTATTACAGTACAATGTTTTGAACTTACAAAATGTCATCTTACTATATGGTATCACCTAGCATGTATGCTCATTCTATCTGTGTGCTAGCTATTGATTGAGAACTATGAGATTCCTACTGGGCATTAGTGCTCACCCCGTGGTGGTTTTATCTTTTTACAGGAAGGAAGTTTGGATTATTTGATTGAAGATTTATGGGGTTCTTGAGTCTTTTTGTATAACTTCATGGTAGATGTAAAGAAAGTGGATTTTGTATTTGTATTTATTTATTTGTAGCACAGTAGGAGACTGGCATGCATTATTGTCATTGTAATATTCATTGAGAGAGAGAGAACATGTATCATTGTATTTGTATTACTCAAGTGTAATAGATATTTGTATATGTATAAAAAAAAATGGACCTAAATTACAAGCTTTGGCAATGTTTTCGAGTAATTAAAATTGGGGCGTGACAACATATTTGTATATGTCGTGACTCGTCTTGGAGTACTAGGCGAGCATTTTGAGCTCATTTATACATATCTATATATGTCGTGGCTCGTCTTGGAGTACTAGGTGAGCATTTTGAGCTTTAGCATATTGCATGTGCGTGTTCCTTACCATATATGTTACTATAACATGAGGCTAAATGCTTATGTGAGATATCTATTGGAATGCTAGTGGATGAAGGTTGTATTATTCATTTTGGAGTGCAGATGACTTTTTCTTTTTTTTTTTTTGCACCACAGATTTTATCCAAGAAAAACTCTTTTCCAAAATGAATGAAGTCAGAGCATAACCAAAATTTACGATACAATCTATATTTGAATGCCTCAGATAGTAATGATAGCATTATTAATAATCAGAATATGGATTTACATTGATTATAAAAACCACACTATGACTTAGTAGAGGTCGATCTTTGATCAAGTGAGTGGGGTGCTCAATTAATGACATTCCCTTTTCATACCTATGTTCCCGAGCCAAAACACTTTGGTTATGACGGATGATGGCCTTTGGCAGGAGTCATTGGTTTTCTAATTTTCTGTAACGCCCCGAAAATTGGGCATGATATATCTATTTATGTAACAAAACCCACCTGATAGACAACCACCTATATATAGCAAACTAATCCATACACCCAGTTCCATTAAATCCCAAATGCCAAATACATGTTGTTCACATCTCAAAGTCCCAGTTCTAATCCCAAACATGCATTTTACAACAAGTATGAAATGGAAGACAAACAGATAATAAGTGCCCTACAGGCTTACAAATTTATCCAAGAATATTCTTGGTTACACAAAATGGAGTCTCGCTCATTACATCTTAAGCCCTTGACTTTACAAATAACAAACATACACACATAAGGCATAATTAAGAAGCTCTTGCTTTCCAAAACTCCATCCACGCTATTGCCTTGGAGGAAGCATCTCACCTGTACCTGAAAGTGGTATTCCCATATAGGGTGAGCCAACAACCCAGTAGAAATAATCTAACACAATTTATGAGGTTTAGCAAAGGTATAAATACCACGTACATACACAATACCGATCCTGAAACATTCACAAGACCTGCATATCCATATGCCATTAAGACCAACCTTATTCCATTTTCCTTTAATTTCATTTCCAGTTCATATATGCTACTCAATTCATGAGTTACATTCATTATCTTTCAAGAATCAAAATGAGATTGCAACTCAATGATTTTTCCAATTATGCAAAACTCACATAAACACTTCAAACCTGCCATTTTACGGATATTTCGTCCAAAGGAATCGGCACCCATGTATATATAAAAATTCGGGTCTTTCACTCAGGACACTCTGGCCAACTTGCTTTAAATGGAGTCCTTCCCCTTTCTCCTCCCAAACAAATATACATATGCAATGTATTTATAAACATAATCACATATGGAGTGCATTCCCTTTCTCCTCCCAATAAACATACATATACAATGTATCTATAACATGGTCATATTCAATGACACCAACAATGGATTAGCATTAAATCGCCTAATCTTCATGTAATTTTTACAACAATCATAGCTATCCTCCACCAATAGCCCAACACAATTATTTCTAAAGAGATGTTCAATATCAAAATAAATAGTTTTTTCAAAACTTCCATAGGTGAGATAATACATATCCAACATCACCATTTATAATCACAACCTTCCAATTTCACGTTTTCAATGTTAATTCCAATTATTTATGCAAAATAATATTTAATCAAAATTAGGGCATAATCCTCATTTCACCAAATATCAACCCAAACACCAAAATCAACTATTTTGGCACAACATGATCTTATATTCAAGCCTTGTACTCGTTTACCTCATAATCATAAAAACCCCTCTTTTCATTTCACACCCGAATCCTAGATTTGTCCAAACCACAACCAAATCTCATCATCTATACACGATAGCAAATAACTAAGCTAAAAACCATATTAGAGTGTAGAAAATCCCTACCTTAAGTTTTGAAGAGAATCTGAGATGAAATCCCAAAATCTACGCTGTCGAAACTTGATCTCCACTGCATACAACGAAGCCCTCGAGGTGATAACAAACTTTGGTGAAGAACTTAGGCCTAAATCCCAATGGATTTATAGAAATCAAAGAGAGAAGATGACTTTTAGAGAGAGAAACTCTAGACCTAGAAATTTGGAGAGTTTTAGAGAGAGAGAGAGCTGTAAAAAGTGATCTGAAACCCTAATCCACGGACTGATATAACAAGGTCACTCAAGCGTGAAATACACTTTCCCGTCAGCAATTTCGAATGCATTTTGCATTTTGCATTTCAGCTCGACCCCCAAAGTTGACCGGGTCAAAATCGGGATCGCTACAACCTCCCCTCCTTAAAGAATTTCGTCCCCGAAATTACAAATCATGTTTTAAAACCATGTTTTAGCCAATTTCCAAAATGATTACCAACAGCATATATGATACTTCCAAAAGTGATACAACACCCACAATATTCCACATTCTCAAAACATATACAATGTTTATATTGAATCCATGTTCTTCCTAAACAATTATAACATATACAATGTTCTTGCAAGTTGAAACATATACAATGCTCATACTTTTCATTAACAAAATTTAATCCTCAATACATGCCTATGCATCAACAAACAAATCTGGATATTTTTATCAAACTTCTAATTCACGTTCCCAAGTCACTTCCTTGACTCCGTGATGTTTCCACAATACTTTAACCAATGGAATTGTCTTGCCTCGCAAAACTTGATCCCGTCTATCCAAGACTTTTACCGGTCTCTCCTCATACGAGGCATCCTCATCTACCTCTAAGTCTGTCACGACCCGAACCCGCCCCCATGGGTTAAGGACGTAACCGGCCAGTAATCCTAAGATTACCTATGGCCTCAAACCAAAACAGACTTAACACATCAGAGTAAAAGGGCCAAAAGGGAAGCAAAATTTAAAACTTTGTCCATAGAGCCGTGCTTATATGCACATCATAACATTCCATACAAACTCATGTTAATAACTCACGTCAGAAAGGTAGTAACATAAAATTCTATACAGACAGGATCATCCAACTAAGTCAACCCATGAAACTATATACAGACATAATCAAAAACTTCGCCACCATGACAAGATATAAATATATAACGGAAGGGCGAAGACGGGTCTCGTGCGTGAGACACAAGGGCTAACTCTCCAAAAACCTCTGTTGTTCCTCACAGACTTCACTGGGGCTGGGTTTGGACTTCTCCGGGCTCACCTACAAACACATGAATGAGCGTGAGCGATAGCCCAGTGAATAATATCAAATACAGAAGTTACGTAAACAATGTAGAACAACAGGTTCCAAACGGCCTTAGGCCCAATTCCTATTTCTACTTAACAGATATATAAGTATACGAAATTCAAATCGAGTGACTGTAGTTCCAACCATTCTGGCCTTTGGCCCATTCAGATTTCCATTCATGTCGAAACGGCCTTCGGCCCATTCAGATTTCCATTCATGTCAAAACGGCCTTCGGCCCATTCATTTATGTCAAAACGGCCTTCGGCCCATTCATCTATGTCAAAACGGCCTTCGGCCCATTCATTTCTATGAAAACGGCCTTCGACCTACTCATTCATGTCAAAACGGCCTTCGGCCCACTCACATATGTCAAAACGACCCTTGGTCCATTCGTTTACATCAAAACGACCTTCGGTCCATTCATTTATATCAAAACGACCTTTGGTCCATTCATTCACATCAAAACGACCTTCGGTCCATTCATTTACATCAAAACGACCTTTGGTCCATTCATTCACATCAAAATGACCTTCGGTCCATTCATTTACATCAAAACGACCTTTGGTCCATTCATTTATATCAAAACGACCTTTGGTCCATTCATTCACATCAAAACGACCTTTGGTCCATTCATTCATTCCTGTCAGACTTCTGTCCACAATCCCAATTAACAACTCATAACGTTTATAAGGGAATAAACAATTGGGCATTGACAAGTTTTCAAATATTGATATTACTCACAGTGATCGGTTTGTGGATTCGCCCTGGAGCTTGACCCTACACATTCCATGCACACAAAAGGGTCATTAATCATTCAATCCGTCCCTTAATTCACAAATTCCTCTTTAGGCTTTATTCTTATCTCATTAACTCATTTATAATGTTTAACACACGCCTAAGAGTGATTACAAGTGAAAGAGAACAGAAAACGAAACACAGAACGCATGAACAAAATTCCAGGAATTAGGGTCCCCGCTCGAGCGTGTACTTACCCGCTCGAGCGGACCCTTAAGGCCTGCAAAAGTACTGGTTGCATGAAAAATGCGCTCGAGCGTGGAATAGAGCGCTCGAGCTGAAGGCCTGTCTATAAAACTCCACGCTCGAGCGTGAGGTGTCCCGCTCGAGCGGACATCCAACTCTGCAAAAGTGCTGGGAGCACGATTTTCCCGCTCGAGCGGCCATTACCCCGCTCGAGCGGACATCAAAATTCTGGGTTTCCCAGATTGTGTTCTTGAGCTCCAAATCGGTTTTCCAGCTACATTACTTGCATGCAATGGCTCAAATTACACATTTACACATGCTAACATGCTACTAATACAAGATTGCAACATCAGGAAGCTCAATTTCATGATTTATCTACATGCATGTCCCAAAATATCTCAGACCCATCATCAACATGCTCAAATTCAAACATTCAAGACTTATACTCCTATGATTTGTACATGCATGTGGGAGATGCTCATCATTCTCAACTTAGATGGCACAAATGGTGATTACAACATGAGCTTTAACCAAAACTCTACATGAATCATGTGTTTCAAGCTCAAACATGCAAATTCAAAGTAACTTCTTACATGCAAGAGTTCTAAGACTTCAAACTCAACAAAAATCAGCTCATTACATGCTCTTGATCACAAAAACCCTTGAACTTACAAGATCACAATTTCAAATTTATGAATTCAAGACCAAATGCTTACCTAGAGGCTCAATCTTCCAAACTATAGCAATTTCTTGAGTTTAATCCTCCAATTCTTCACAAATTTGAGCCAAACACCCAACTCTCCTCTTTTCCCTCTCTCTAGCCGACCCTCTCTTCTCCTTAGAATGTATATCAGCCCAAAAACGAGAATTAAGAGGGAGTTTGAGTGTATAGAGTCTTGACAACAAAACCCACTAAGGCAAATATTATAATAATAAAGTGGTTGGGCTCTAACTCATCAATTTAATCGATTTAATCTGACCCAAATCAATTTCAAATTAAATTTCACCGTAGGCTCTAAAAATTATGCCGACCACAATGGCGTAATCAATTTCGGGTTCTGTGGCCGATAAGGCCTCCAATTTAATTTCCGAAGTGGTAAAATCAAACAGATATTCCTACGGTGAACAGATAGAAATTCAAAACCACATATTTTCACATAATGGCATACAAAACCATAGCAAGCACATAATCACATCTTATTAAGAACCAATTAACATATTACGGAACAGGGGTATTACAGTCTTCCCCCCTTTAGGAAGTTTGGTCCTCCAAACTTAATTCACCTTTAGTCAGGCACAATTCGGAACACTTTTTATTCAATGGTTCCAATCCTTTTGATAGTTAGCTGCTTAGTCTCAAAATCGAGCAACACTCTGCTCTCAATCAGTCAAAGGTGTCACACCAAAAGTAGAGTGTAGGCTGTGATTGTAAGCAAAGTCTGCAAACAATGGATAGATCTTTCAAATTCCCTGAAAAATCTATTGCATAATTTGGAGTATCTCTCCCAAAAATCTAACAAGTTCCTTCTGATCATACATCAATTTGCGGATGGAAAACAGCGTCGAATCATAATTCAGTTTCGTATCAAATTCATAATTTGTCCAGATCATGCACAGGAGTCATAAGTCATGATTAAGTTTACGTGATACATCCATTAGCATTAACAGAACAGAACAGAACGAAACAGAACAGAACATATACATGTGAGGTTACGAATAACCAGTTCCATAAGGGAACCTCCGGATCCGGGTAACATAACAAAACAGAGCTGAGCCCCCATTGCCTCTTGAAGGCTTTTCGGAATTCAAACACATTTAGAATTTCTGTCTAAACAATAGATACTGGGACTCCATGTAAACGAGAGATCTTATCGATGTAAACAGTGGCTAGTCTACAAGCATCATACAAAATTTTATAGGGAGAAATGGGCAACTTCAATAATTTTACCTACAATAGCCCAAATGGGACTTATACCTTGGGTGCTCAAGGTAGCCCCATAACGAAATTCGTAACCACATATTCCCATTTCCATTCCAAAATGGAGAGAGGTTGAAGTAGTCCCGCCACTATCTGAAATTCAACTTCGACCTGTTGGCACCGAAAAAATTTTTAGACATATTCACCAACTGCCCTCTTCAGGGTAGGTCACCAACATATTTATTTCAATGTCAGCTAACTTTATCACAGAAGTTCGGTCTATTCTGTGTCACAAAAGTTCAATTCATTCTTCAATAATTCCCCAATTCACAATCTGATTCGGTATTTAGTCCAGTGACTCATCACAATTATCCAAGGTCAATTAAAAGTCTTCAGGAATATAAGGTGGCTCCAGATACTATTTCTCGAATCAACAAAGGTAGTATCGAAGTAATTACCCATACAACGCACATAGTCCGTATATCCCCATAATACTGATTGTAAGATATAATAACATCGAAGCAGTCAATTTCTAACACAATACACGTGTTCTCAATTTATTCAACAGGTTACGGTCTACAATTCAGTTCGATATTCAATTTCCTGCTCCATCGAGTCTTTCCACACTATTTCATAGTCGCCAAAGCAGAAGGTAATTCATATATTAATCCCCATGATGTCAAAGATAATATCAAAATAGTTAGTCACATGTTAGACCCAATTTACACATCCTTAGAGCCCCAATCACAGAATATAATGGCACTGAGCAGTTATTCACAAGACGTACTGAATTCGCACATGTCCGGATAATCAGGGTTTTTCAAAGCTTTTTGGATGTTAATAACATCTACATAATACCAAGGGATGACATTCCGAACAAAACAAAGGATAATCGTCTCGGAATCGAAGCACACCCGTTCGCGACCGTCGGTGGCCGATTCCAGATTGATTATTCAAACCCACCTGTACGAAACCGTCGGTGGCAAAAGGTATCTCAATCAAAGGTGCTACATAGGCTTAACGTCCCCTAGCACGAAAGGACACTCTAAGAATGTCATCAAAGCAACACAACACCATTCACTATAACCTGATTTTCCTAAAATCTGGTAACACTGAAGCAATCACTCTCCCTTACAAAACATGTTCTGATCAGTCAAAGACAAATGTTCAGTACTGCTCGAAATCAAATCAATCTATCGTCATCAGTCCCCATAGCATCAAACCAACCAGGATGGGACAATACACAAGCATCGTTCCTTAAGACACCCAATCACGGGATTTGTACAATTCAGTTCATCTATAACACATATGTCCTCAATAGTTGAAGGTTGGTTCTCAATGGTGTTCATAGGTAGATCAATCTATTGATAGCCCACAAAAGGTCTTTCAAATAAGTCAAGCACTCCAAACGGATTCAAGTTTTAGGTCCATCAGTTTTCCTGCCAATAATAATCTAGTCATTTATTTATAGACAATTCTTAACCCCTTTTTACAAAATCAACTTAGATAGAGGTTCTTATCAATCAATCCAAGCAAAGGTCTTGTCAGATTAAATCAAACAAAGGTCCCGTCAAATTATATCCAATGAGGGTTCTATCGGGTCAATTCAGACAAAGGTTCTATTGGATCAAGTCAGATAGAAGTTTTCTCAAATAGGGTACATTTGATTCTGTAAAGCTCACTTCATTTGTTTAGGCACATGGCTGATAGTTTCACAACTGCCCTAAATTTATCAGTTCTCAAGGTCGTATCAGAATCATTCATCACAACTGTTCATATCAAAGTGTTTCAAATTGCGTACAATACGGTATTGTCCACATAAGTTCAGGTATAGTTACATAAGCATGCAAGTGTTCATATCGGGAGGTACATATCATAATCAGTATAGCAGTTCCCAAATAAGCCTTATATGCAAGAACATGGTGCACAGTAATACATAATACAAAGTTCCTCGGGTACACATAGTATGGGATTGTTACGCAAAAGTTCCAAATTAGTCACATCACCCAGTCAACTTTCTACCAATCAAAATATATGGTCTCACAATTATAGAGTTTATCATTTAGGGCGTTCAACTTGGTCACACGATTACAGAATCATAATTCCAGTGGTTTAGTCATTGAAGACGGTAACATAATAAATCACCCTGAGCATAGGTGTAGATATATATATGTGCATGTGCATAGTCAATCAATATCCCAAAACGTATTTCACAAATTTCCCAAACGGGCATATACCTCCAATGAATACAGTCTCGATCATTTGGGTCTAACCAATCTAGATACACATGCAGCAGATATGAAATATATGCCGATCCAAATCAAATAATATCCCAAGCGAAGACGTACAAACGTACTAATTCAGAATCAATCAACACATAAGCATTCATTTGTAAACCAACACATAAGCATTCATTTGTAAACAGTATAGATACCTGGGATAATGGTTACAACATTCTGAGTGCTTTCTGGGATGAGTGTGATTACTCCATCCTGAGTAGCAATTCCTACCACTGGTACGGATTTAGCCAAGGCAGAGGATTCATTCACATTTCGTTCAATCCGGGGACAGTTCCTTGCCGTATGGTCCATTTTACCATATCTATAACGAGCCCCAGAAGCCTGATAACAAACTCCTCGGTGTTTCTCACACTAGTGGTGGCAAAGGTTCCTGCCGTAGCGGCAACTAACGCTGTTGCCTCAAGATCTCTGCCAATTCTTGTACTACTCTTTCCGGACTATCAAGTCGGGCTGTGGAAGAACCTTCCAACCCGTATGCCCTTAATTTTCCCATACTCTACACAAATTCTTATCAAACTTTACCAAATACTGGGATGCCCAATACGAAATTAAACACAAAATCACATGAGTACATTCGCACGTAGGCACACTGTTATATTCTCCTTTCACATATCGTACGCAATTAATCACTTACGTAACAGATAATTGCATATTTATCAAATATCGCATGCTGAACATTTACTAAGTAATTATATACTCAAATCATGTTCATATTTCAAATAGACACCCGTAGGCAGAATTGAATGCACATAAACAACTTTTCATGTACGTGCATTATAACAAAACAAACTTATTGTACACATTAGTGTAACAATTTATATCTCATATTCGAATCATGTGTGGTACTTCTTTTAGCGTGACATATCATGTTGGTCAAGCATATCAACATATCTCATACATAGGCCACGGTATTATTTCCCCCGGGCGAGGGCCTGTGCCACGGTATTATTTCCCCCGGGCTAGGGCTTCATGACCATAAGCCACAGTATTATGTCCCCTGGGCGAGGGCCTCTGCTAAGGATACCACCATTACGTTCCAGGAAATTTGGACAATCATTAATTCGTTTCATATCATCATAACATAATTAAGGCTAAACGTAACTTTATGGAGTTCTTACTCACCATCCGATTGAACTTGCATTACACTTTATACAAAAATTCACGAGTAGGCATATACCGGAAAGCATACATATTTCGATGGTTTACAATGCAAGCAATCCACAAATTTATAGCACATAATCGTTCACATTAAACATTTAAGCGTATTTCTGATGCTTTCAAATTCATACTTATCACATGAATGCATCCTAGATCTTTTCTAGACGCTTATTGCTCTTTTGGACAAGTGCGTGAGTTATTAACTCGTGCTCTGATACCACTCTGTCACGACCCGAACCCGCCCCCATGGGTTAAGGACGTAACCGGCCAGTAATCCTAAGATTACCTACGGCCTCAAACCAAAACAGACTTAACACATTAGAGTAAAGGGGCCAAAAGGGAAGCAAAATTTAAAACTTTGTCCATAGAGCCGTGCTTATATGCACATCATAACATTCCATACAAACTCATGTTAATAACTCACGTCAGAAAGGTAGTAGCATAAAATTCTATACAGACAGGATCATCCAACTAAGTCAACCCATGAAACTATATACAGACATAATCAAAAACTTCGCCACCATGACAAGATATAAATATATAACGGAAGGGCAAAGACGGGTCTCGTGCGTGAGACACAAGGGCTAACTCTCCAAAAACCTCTGTTGTTCCTCACAGACTTCACTGGGGCTGGGTTTGGACTTCTCCGGGCTCACCTACAAACACATTAATGAGCGTGAGCGATAGCCCAGTGAATAATATCAAATACAGAAGTTACGTAAACAATGTAGAACAACAGGTTCCAAACGGCCTTAGGCCCAATTCCTATTTCTACTTAACAGATATATAAGTATACGAAATTCAAATCGAGTGACTGTAGTTCCAACCATTCTGGCCTTTGGCCCATTCAGATTCCCATTCATGTCGAAACGGCCTTCGGCCCATTCAGATTTCCATTCATGTCAAAACGGCCTTCGGCCCATTCATTTATGTCAAAACGGCCTTCGGCCCATTCATCTATGTCAAAACGGCCTTCGGCCCATTCATTTCTATGAAAACGGCCTTCGACCTACTCATTCATGTCAAAACGGCCTTCGGCCCACTCACATATGTCAAAACGACCCTTGGTCCATTCGTTTACATCAAAACGACCTTCGGTCCATTCATTTATATCAAAACGACCTTTGGTCCATTCATTCACATCAAAACGACCTTCGGTCCATTCATTTACATCAAAACGACCTTTGGTCCATTCATTCACATCAAAATGACCTTCGGTCCATTCATTTACATCAAAACGACCTTTGGTCCATTCATTTATATCAAAACGACCTTTGGTCCATTCATTCACATCAAAACGACCTTTGGTCCATTCATTCATTCCTGTCAGACTTCTGTCCACAATCCCAATTAACAACTCATAACGTTTATAAGGGAATAAACAATTGGACATTGACAAGTTTTCAAATATTGATATTACTCACAGTGATCGGTTTGTGGATTCGCCCTGGAGCTTGACCCTACACATTCCATGCACACAAAAGGGTCATTAATCATTCAATCCGTCCCTTAATTCACAAATTCCTCTTTAGGCTTTATTCTTATCTCATTAACTCATTTATAATGTTTAACACACGCCTAAGAGTGATTACAAGTGAAAGAGAACAGAAAACGAAACACAGAACGCATGAACAAAATTCCAGGAATTAGGGTCCCCGCTCGAGCGTGTACTTACCCGCTCGAGCGGACCCTTAAGGCCTGCAAAAGTACTGGTTGCATGAAAAATGCGCTCGAGCGTGGAATAGAGCGCTCGAGCTGAAGGCCTGTCTATAAAACTCCACGCTCGAGCGTGAGGTGTCCCGCTCGAGCGGACATCCAACTCTGCAAAAGTGCTGGGAGCACGATTTTCCCGCTCGAGCGGCCATTACCCCGCTCGAGCGGACATCAAAATTCTGGGTTTCCCAGATTGTGTTCTTGAGCTCCAAATCGGTTTTCCAGCTACATTACTTGCATGCAATGGCTCAAATTACACATTTACACATGCTAACATGCTACTAATACAAGATTGCAACATCAGGAAGCTCAATTTCATGATTTATCTACATGCATGTCCCAAAATATCTCAGACCCATCATCAACATGCTCAAATTCAAACATTCAAGACTTATACTCCTATGATTTGTACATGCATGTGGGAGATGCTCATCATTCTCAACTTAGATGGCACAAATGGTGATTACAACATGAGCTTTAACCAAAACTCTACATGAATCATGTGTTTCAAGCTCAAACATGCAAATTCAAAGTAACTTCTTACATGCAAGAGTTCTAAGACTTCAAACTCAACAAAAATCAGCTCATTACATGCTCTTGATCACAAAAACCCTTGAACTTACAAGATCACAATTTCAAATTTATGAATTCAAGACCAAATGCTTACCTAGAGGCTCAATCTTCCAAACTATAGCAATTTCTTGAGTTTAATCCTCCAATTCTTCACAAATTTGAGCCAAACACCCAACTCTCCTCTTTTCCCTCTCTCTAGCCGACCCTCTCTTCTCCTTAGAATGTATATCAGCCCAAAAACGAGAATTAAGAGGGAGTTTGAGTGTATAGAGTCTTGACAACAAAACCCACTAAGGCAAATATTATAATAATAAAGTGGTTGGGCTCTAACTCATCAATTTAATCGATTTAATCTGATCCAAATCAATTTCAAATTAAATTTCACCGTAGGCTCTAAAAATTATGCCGACCACAATGGCGTAATCAATTTCGGGTTCTGTGGCCGATAAGGCCTCCAATTTAATTTCCGAAGTGGTAAAATCAAACAGATATTCCTACGGTGAACAGATAGAAATTCAAAACCACATATTTTCACATAATGGCATACAAAACCATAGCAAGCACATAATCACATCTTATTAAGAACCAATTAACATATTACGGAACAGGGGTATTACAGTCTTCCCCCCTTTAGGAAGTTTGGTCCTCCAAACTTAATTCACCTTTAGTCAGGCACAATTCGGAACACTTTTTATTCAATGGTTCCAATCCTTTTGATAGTTAGCTGCTTAGTCTCAAAATCGAGCAACACTCTGCTCTCAATCAGTCAAAGGTGTCACACCAAAAGTAGAGTGTAGGCTGTGATTGTAAGCAAAGTCTGCAAACAATGGATAGATCTTTCAAATTCCCTGAAAAATCTATTGCATAATTTGGAGTATCTCTCCCAAAAATCTAACAAGTTCCTTCTGATCATACATCAATTTGCGGATGGAAAACAGCGCCGAATCATAATTCAGTTTCGTATCAAATTCATAATTTGTCCAGATCATGCACAGGAGTCATAAGTCATGATTAAGTTTACGTGATACATCCATTAGCATTAACA
This sequence comes from Camellia sinensis, assembly GCF_055761805.1. Lineage (NCBI taxonomy): Eukaryota > Viridiplantae > Streptophyta > Magnoliopsida > Ericales > Theaceae > Camellia > Camellia sinensis. Next base: position 152,783,545 of record NC_138963.1, read on the forward strand.
GAACAGAACAGAACGAAACAGAACAGAACATATACATGTGAGGTTACGAATAACCAGTTCCATAAGGGAACCTCCGGATCCGGGTAACATAACAAAACAGAGCTGAGCCCCCATTGCCTCTTGAAGGCTTTTCGGAATTCAAACACATTTAGAATTTCTGTCTAAACAATAGATACTGGGACTCCATGTAAACGAGAGATCTTATCGATGTAAACAGTGGCTAGTCTACAAGCATCATACAAAATTTTATAGGGAGAAATGGGCAACTTCAATAATTTTACCTACAATAGCCCAAATGGGACTTATACCTTGGGTGCTCAAGGTAGCCCCATAACGAAATTCGTAGCCACATATTCCCATTTCCATTCCAAAATGGAGAGAGGTTGAAGTAGTCCCGCCACTATCTGAAATTCAACTTCGACCTGTTGGCACCGAAAATTTTTTTAGACATATTCACCAACTGCCCTCTTCAGGGTAGGTCACCAACATATTTATTTCAATGTCAGCTAACTTTATCACAGAAGTTCGGTCTATTCTGTGTCACAAAAGTTCAATTCATTCTTCAATAATTCCCCAATTCACAATCTGATTCGGTATTTAGTCCAGTGACTCATCACAATTATCCAAGGTCAATTAAAAGTCTTCAGGAATATAAGGTGGCTCCAGATACTATTTCTCGAATCAACAAAGGTAGTATCGAAGTAATTACCCATACAACGCACATAGTCCGTATATCCCCATAATACTGATTGTAAGATATAATAACATCGAAGCAGTCAATTTCTAACACAATACACGTGTTCTCAATTTATTCAACAGGTTACGGTCTACAATTCAGTTCGATATTCAATTTCCTGCTCCATCGAGTCTTTCCACACTATTTCATAGTCGCCAAAGCAGAAGGTAATTCATATATTAATCCCCATGATGTCAAAGATAATATCAAAATAGTTAGTCACATGTTAGACCCAATTTACACATCCTTAGAGCCCCAATCACAGAATATAATGGCACTGAGCAGTTATTCACAAGACGTACTGAATTCGCACATGTCCGGATAATCAGGGTTTTTCAAAGCTTTTTGGATGTTAATAACATCTACATAATACCAAGGGATGACATTCCGAACAAAACAAAGGATAATCGTCTCGGAATCGAAGCACACCCGTTCGCGACCGTCGGTGGCCGATTCCAGATTGATTATTCAAACCCACCTGTACGAAACCGTCGGTGGCAAAAGGTATCTCAATCAAAGGTGCTACATAGGCTTAACGTCCCCTAGCACGAAAGGACACTCTAAGAATGTCATCAAAGCAACACAACACCATTCACTATAACCTGATTTTCCTAAAATCTGGTAACACTGAAGCAATCACTCTCCCTTACAAAACATGTTCTGATCAGTCAAAGACAAATGTTCAGTACTGCTCGAAATCAAATCAATCTATCGTCATCAGTCCCCATAGCATCAAACCAACCAGGATGGGACAATACACAAGCATCGTTCCTTAAGACACCCAATCACGGGATTTGTACAATTCAGTTCATCTATAACACATATGTCCTCAATAGTTGAAGGTTGGTTCTCAATGGTGTTCATAGGTAGATCAATCTATTGATAGCCCACAAAAGGTCTTTCAAATAAGTCAAGCACTCCAAACGGATTCAAGTTTTAGGTCCATCAGTTTTCCTGCCAATAATAATCTAGTCATTTATTTATAGACAATTCTTAACCCCTTTTTACAAAATCAACTTAGATAGAGGTTCTTATCAATCAATCCAAGCAAAGGTCTTGTCAGATTAAATCAAACAAAGGTCCCGTCAAATTATATCCAATGAGGGTTCTATCGGGTCAATTCAGACAAATGTTCTATTGGATCAAGTCAGATAGAAGTTTTCTCAAATAGGGTACATTTGATTCTGTAAAGCTCACTTCGTTTGTTTAGGCACATGGCTGATAGTTTCACAACTGCCCTAAATTTATCAGTTCTCAAGGTCGTATCAGAATCATTCATCACAACTGTTCATATCAAAGTGTTTCAAATTGCGTACAATACGGTATTGTCCACATAAGTTCAGGTATAGTTACATAAGCATGCAAGTGTTCATATCGGGAGGTACATATCATAATCAGTATAGCAGTTCCCAAATAAGCCTTATATGCAAGAACATGGTGCACAGTAATACATAATACAAAGTTCCTCGGGTACACATAGTATGGGATTGTTACGCAAAAGTTCCAAATTAGTCACATCACCCAGTCAACTTTCTACCAATCAAAATATATGGTCTCACAATTATAGAGTTTATCATTTAGGGCGTTCAACTTGGTCACACGATTACAGAATCATAATTCCAGTGGTTTAGTCATTGAAGACGGTAACATAATAAATCACCCTGAGCATAGGTGTAGATATATATATATATGTGCATGTGCATAGTCAATCAATATCCCAAAACGTATTTCACAAATTTCCCAAACGGGCATATACCTCCAATGAATACAGTCTCGATCATTTGGGTCTAACCAATCTAGATACACATGCAGCAGATATGAAATATATGCCGATCCAAATCAAATAATATCCCAAGCGAAGACGTACAAACGTACTAATTCAGAATCAATCAACACATAAGCATTCATTTGTAAACCAACACATAAGCATTCATTTGTAAACAGTATAGATACATGGGATAATGGTTACAACATTCTGAGTGCTTTCTGGGATGAGTGTGATTACTCCATCCTGAGTAGCAATTCCTACCACTGGTACGGATTTAGCCAAGGCAGAGGATTCATTCACATTTCGTTCAATCCGGGGACAGTTCCTTGCCGTATGGTCCATTTTACCATATCTATAACGAGCCCCAGAAGCCTGATAACAAACTCCTCGGTGTTTCTCACACTAGTGGTGGCAAAGGTTCCTGCCGTAGCGGCAACTAACGCTGTTGCCTCAAGATCTCTGCCAATTCTTGTACTACTCTTTCCGGACTATCAAGTCGGGCTGTGGAAGAACCTTCCAACCCGTATGCCCTTAATTTTCCCATACTCTACACAAATTCTTATCAAACTTTACCAAATACTGGGATGCCCAATACGAAATTAAACACAAAATCACATGAGTACATTCGCACGTAGGCACACTGTTATATTCTCCTTTCACATATCGTACGCAATTAATCACTTACGTAACAGATAATTGCATATTTATCAAATATCGCATGCTGAACATTTACTAAGTAATTATATACTCAAATCATGTTCATATTTCAAATAGACACCCGTAGGCAGAATTGAATGCACATAAACAACTTTTCATGTACGTGCATTATAACAAAACAAACTTATTGTACACATTAGTGTAACAATTTATATCTCATATTCGAATCATGTGTGGTACTTCTTTTAGCGTGACATATCATGTTGGTCAAGCATATCAACATATCTCATACATAGGCCACGGTATTATTTCCCCCGGGCGAGGGCCTGTGCCACGGTATTATTTCCCCCGGGCTAGGGCTTCATGACCATAAGCCACAGTATTATGTCCCCTGGGCGAGGGCCTCTGCTAAGGATACCACCATTACGTTCCAGGAAATTTGGACAATCATTAATTCGTTTCATATCATCATAACATAATTAAGGCTAAACGTAACTTTATGGAGTTCTTACTCACCATCCGATTGAACTTGCATTACACTTTATACAAAAATTCACGAGTAGGCATATACCGGAAAGCATACATATTTCGATGGTTTACAATGCAAGCAATCCACAAATTTATAGCACATAATCGTTCACATTAAACATTTAAGCGTATTTCTGATGCTTTCAAATTCATACTTATCACATGAATGCATCCTAGATCTTTTCTAGACGCTTATTGCTCTTTTGGACAAGTGCGTGAGTTATTAACTCGTGCTCTGATACCACTCTGTCACGACCCGAACCCGCCCCCATGGGTTAAGGACGTAACCGGCCAGTAATCCTAAGATTACCTACGGCCTCAAACCAAAACAGACTTAACACATTAGAGTAAAGGGGCCAAAAGGGAAGCAAAATTTAAAACTTTGTCCATAGAGCCGTGCTTATATGCACATCATAACATTCCATACAAACTCATGTTAATAACTCACGTCAGAAAGGTAGTAGCATAAAATTCTATACAGACAGGATCATCCAACTAAGTCAACCCATGAAACTATATACAGACATAATCAAAAACTTCGCCACCATGACAAGATATAAATATATAACGGAAGGGCAAAGACGGGTCTCGTGCGTGAGACACAAGGGCTAACTCTCCAAAAACCTCTGTTGTTCCTCACAGACTTCACTGGGGCTGGGTTTGGACTTCTCCGGGCTCACCTACAAACACATGAATGAGCGTGAGCGATAGCCCAGTGAATAATATCAAATACAGAAGTTACGTAAACAATGTAGAACAACAGGTTCCAAACGGCCTTAGGCCCAATTCCTATTTCTACTTAACAGATATATAAGTATACGAAATTCAAATCGAGTGACTGTAGTTCCAACCATTCTGGCCTTTGGCCCATTCAGATTCCCATTCATGTCGAAACGGCCTTCGGCCCATTCAGATTTCCATTCATGTCAAAACGGCCTTCGGCCCATTCATTTATGTCAAAACGGCCTTCGGCCCATTCATCTATGTCAAAACGGCCTTCGGCCCATTCATTTCTATGAAAACGGCCTTCGACCTACTCATTCATGTCAAAACGGCCTTCGGCCCACTCACATATGTCAAAACGACCCTTGGTCCATTCGTTTACATCAAAACGACCTTCGGTCCATTCATTTATATCAAAACGACCTTTGGTCCATTCATTCACATCAAAACGACCTTCGGTCCATTCATTTACATCAAAACGACCTTTGGTCCATTCATTCACATCAAAATGACCTTCGGTCCATTCATTTACATCAAAACGACCTTTGGTCCATTCATTTATATCAAAACGACCTTTGGTCCATTCATTCACATCAAAACGACCTTTGGTCCATTCATTCATTCCTGTCAGACTTCTGTCCACAATCCCAATTAACAACTCATAACGTTTATAAGGGAATAAACAATTGGACATTGACAAGTTTTCAAATATTGATATTACTCACAGTGATCGGTTTGTGGATTCGCCCTGGAGCTTGACCCTACACATTCCATGCACACAAAAGGGTCATTAATCATTCAATCCGTCCCTTAATTCACAAATTCCTCTTTAGGCTTTATTCTTATCTCATTAACTCATTTATAATGTTTAACACACGCCTAAGAGTGATTACAAGTGAAAGAGAACAGAAAACGAAACACAGAACGCATGAACAAAATTCCAGGAATTAGGGTCCCCGCTCGAGCGTGTACTTACCCGCTCGAGCGGACCCTTAAGGCCTGCAAAAGTACTGGTTGCATGAAAAATGCGCTCGAGCGTGGAATAGAGCGCTCGAGCTGAAGGCCTGTCTATAAAACTCCACGCTCGAGCGTGAGGTGTCCCGCTCGAGCGGACATCCAACTCTGCAAAAGTGCTGGGAGCACGATTTTCCCGCTCGAGCGGCCATTACCCCGCTCGAGCGGACATCAAAATTCTGGGTTTCCCAGATTGTGTTCTTGAGCTCCAAATCGGTTTTCTAGCTACATTACTTGCATGCAATGGCTCAAATTACACATTTACACATGCTAACATGCTACTAATACAAGATTGCAACATCAGGAAGCTCAATTTCATGATTTATCTACATGCATGTCCCAAAATATCTCAGACCCATCATCAACATGCTCAAATTCAAACATTCAAGACTTATACTCCTATGATTTGTACATGCATGTGGGAGATGCTCATCATTCTCAACTTAGATGGCACAAATGGTGATTACAACATGAGCTTTAACCAAAACTCTACATGAATCATGTGTTTCAAGCTCAAACATGCAAATTCAAAGTAACTTCTTACATGCAAGAGTTCTAAGACTTCAAACTCAACAAAAATCAGCTCATTACATGCTCTTGATCACAAAAACCCTTGAACTTACAAGATCACAATTTCAAATTTATGAATTCAAGACCAAATGCTTACCTAGAGGCTCAATCTTCCAAACTATAGCAATTTCTTGAGTTTAATCCTCCAATTCTTCACAAATTTGAGCCAAACACCCAACTCTCCTCTTTTCCCTCTCTCTAGCCGACCCTCTCTTCTCCTTAGAATGTATATCAGCCCAAAAACGAGAATTAAGAGGGAGTTTGAGTGTATAGAGTCTTGACAACAAAACCCACTAAGGCAAATATTATAATAATAAAGTGGTTGGGCTCTAACTCATCAATTTAATCGATTTAATCTGACCCAAATCAATTTCAAATTAAATTTCACCGTAGGCTCTAAAAATTATGCCGACCACAATGGCGTAATCAATTTCGGGTTCTGTGGCCGATAAGGCCTCCAATTTAATTTCCGAAGTGGTAAAATCAAACAGATATTCCTACGGTGAACAGATAGAAATTCAAAACCACATATTTTCACATAATGGCATACAAAACCATAGCAAGCACATAATCACATCTTATTAAGAACCAATTAACATATTACGGAACAGGGGTATTACAGTCTTCCCCCCTTTAGGAAGTTTGGTCCTCCAAACTTAATTCACCTTTAGTCAGGCACAATTCGGAACACTTTTTATTCAATGGTTCCAATCCTTTTGATAGTTAGCTGCTTAGTCTCAAAATCGAGCAACACTCTGCTCTCAATCAGTCAAAGGTGTCACACCAAAAGTAGAGTGTAGGCTGTGATTGTAAGCAAAGTCTGCAAACAATGGATAGATCTTTCAAATTCCCTGAAAAATCTATTGCATAATTTGGAGTATCTCTCCCAAAAATCTAACAAGTTCCTTCTGATCATACATCAATTTGCGGATGGAAAACAGCGTCGAATCATAATTCAGTTTCGTATCAAATTCATAATTTGTCCAGATCATGCACAGGAGTCATAAGTCATGATTAAGTTTACGTGATACATCCATTAGCATTAACAGAACAGAACAGAACGAAACAGAACAGAACATATACATGTGAGGTTACGAATAACCAGTTCCATAAGGGAACCTCCGGATCCGGGTAACATAACAAAACAGAGCTGAGCCCCCATTGCCTCTTGAAGGCTTTTCGGAATTCAAACACATTTAGAATTTCTATCTAAACAATAGATACTGGGACTCCATGTAAACGAGAGATCTTATCGATGTAAACAGTGGCTAGTCTACAAGCATCATACAAAATTTTATAGGGAGAAATGGGCAACTTCAATAATTTTACCTACAATAGCCCAAATGGGACTTATACCTTGGGTGCTCAAGGTAGCCCCATAACGAAATTCGTAGCCACATATTCCCATTTCCATTCCAAAATGGAGAGAGGTTGAAGTAGTCCCGCCACTATCTGAAATTCAACTTCGACCTGTTGGCACCGAAAAATTTTTTAGACATATTCACCAACTGCCCTCTTCAGGGTAGGTCACCAACATATTTATTTCAATGTCAGCTAACTTTATCACAGAAGTTCGGTCTATTCTGTGTCACAAAAGTTCAATTCATTCTTCAATAATTCCCCAATTCACAATCTGATTCGGTATTTAGTCCAGTGACTCATCACAATTATCCAAGGTCAATTAAAAGTCTTCAGGAATATAAGGTGGCTCCAGATACTATTTCTCGAATCAACAAAGGTAGTATCGAAGTAATTACCCATACAACGCACATAGTCCGTATATCCCCATAATACTGATTGTAAGATATAATAACATCGAAGCAGTCAATTTCTAACACAATACACGTGTTCTCAATTTATTCAACAGGTTACGGTCTACAATTCAGTTCGATATTCAATTTCCTGCTCCATCGAGTCTTTCCACACTATTTCATAGTCGCCAAAGCAGAAGGTAATTCATATATTAATCCCCATGATGTCAAAGATAATATCAAAATAGTTAGTCACATGTTAGACCCAATTTACACATCCTTAGAGCCCCAATCACAGAATATAATGGCACTGAGCAGTTATTCACAAGACGTACTGAATTCGCACATGTCCGGATAATCAGGGTTTTTCAAAGCTTTTTGGATGTTAATAACATCTACATAATACCAAGGGATGACATTCCGAACAAAACAAAGGATAATCGTCTCGGAATCGAAGCACACCCGTTCGCGACCGTCGGTGGCCGATTCCAGATTGATTATTCAAACCCACCTGTACGAAACCGTCGGTGGCAAAAGGTATCTCAATCAAAGGTGCTACATAGGCTTAACGTCCCCTAGCACGAAAGGACACTCTAAGAATGTCATCAAAGCAACACAACACCATTCACTATAACCTGATTTTCCTAAAATCTGGTAACACTGAAGCAATCACTCTCCCTTACAAAACATGTTCTGATCAGTCAAAGACAAATGTTCAGTACTGCTCGAAATCAAATCAATCTATCGTCATCAGTCCCCATAGCATCAAACCAACCAGGATGGGACAATACACAAGCATCGTTCCTTAAGACACCCAATCACGGGATTTGTACAATTCAGTTCATCTATAACACATATGTCCTCAATAGTTGAAGGTTGGTTCTCAATGGTGTTCATAGGTAGATCAATCTATTGATAGCCCACAAAAGGTCTTTCAAATAAGTCAAGCACTCCACACGGATTCAAGTTTTAGGTCCATCAGTTTTCCTGCCAATAATAATCTAGTCATTTATTTATAGACAATTCTTAACCCCTTTTTACAAAATCAACTTAGATAGAGGTTCTTATCAATCAATCCAAGCAAAGGTCTTGTCAGATTAAATCAAACAAAGGTCCCGTCAAATTATATCCAATGAGGGTTCTATCGGGTCAATTCAGACAAATGTTCTATTGGATCAAGTCAGATAGAAGTTTTCTCAAATAGGGTACATTTGATTCTGTAAAGCTCACTTCGTTTGTTTAGGCACATGGCTGATAGTTTCACAACTGCCCTAAATTTATCAGTTCTCAAGGTCGTATCAGAATCATTCATCACAACTGTTCATATCAAAGTGTTTCAAATTGCGTACAATACGGTATTGTCCACATAAGTTCAGGTATAGTTACATAAGCATGCAAGTGTTCATATCGGGAGGTACATATCATAATCAGTATAGCAGTTCCCAAATAAGCCTTATATGCAAGAACATGGTGCACAGTAATACATAATACAAAGTTCCTCGGGTACACATAGTATGGGATTGTTACGCAAAAGTTCCAAATTAGTCACATCACCCAGTCAACTTTCTACCAATCAAAATATATGGTCTCACAATTATAGAGTTTATCATTTAGGGCGTTCAACTTGGTCACACGATTACAGAATCATAATTCCAGTGGTTTAGTCATTGAAGACGGTAACATAATAAATCACCCTGAGCATAGGTGTAGATATATATATATGTGCATGTGCATAGTCAATCAATATCCCAAAACGTATTTCACAAATTTCCCAAACGGGCATATACCTCCAATGAATACAGTCTCGATCATTTGGGTCTAACCAATCTAGATACACATGCAGCAGATATGAAATATATGTCGATCCAAATCAAATAATATCCCAAGCGAAGACGTACAAACGTACTAATTCAGAATCAATCAACACATAAGCATTCATTTGTAAACCAACACATAAGCATTCATTTGTAAACAGTATAGATACCTGGGATAATGGTTACAACATTCTGAGTGCTTTCTGGGATGAGTGTGATTACTCCATCCTGAGTAGCAATTCCTACCACTGGTACGGATTTAGCCAAGGCAGAGGATTCATTCACATTTCGTTCAATCCGGGGACAGTTCCTTGCCGTATGGTCCATTTTACCATATCTATAACGAGCCCCAGAAGCCCGATAACAAACTCCTCGGTGTTTCTCACACTAGTGGTGGCAAAGGTTCCTGCCGTAGCGGCAACTAACGCTGTTGCCTCAAGATCTCTGCCAATTCTTGTACTACTCTTTCCGGACTATCAAGTCGGGCTGTGGAAGAACCTTCCAACCCGTATGCCCTTAATTTTCCCATACTCTACACAAATTCTTATCAAACTTTACCAAATACTGGGATGCCCAATACGAAATTAAACACAAAATCACATGAGTACATTCGCACGTAGGCACACTGTTATATTCTCCTTTCACATATCGTACGCAATTAATCACTTACGTAACAGATAATTGCATATTTATCAAATATCGCATGCTGAACATTTACTAAGTAATTATATACTCAAATCATGTTCATATTTCAAATAGACACCCGTAGGCAGAATTGAATGCACATAAACAACTTTTCATGTACGTGCATTATAACAAAACAAACTTATTGTACACATTAGTGTAACAATTTATATCTCATATTCGAATCATGTGTGGTACTTCTTTTAGCGTGACATATCATGTTGGTCAAGCATATCAACATATCTCATACATAGGCCACGGTATTATTTCCCCCGGGCGAGGGCCTGTGCCACGGTATTATTTCCCCCGGGCTAGGGCTTCATGACCATAAGCCACAGTATTATGTCCCCTGGGCGAGGGCCTCTGCTAAGGATACCACCATTACGTTCCAGGAAATTTGGACAATCATTAATTCGTTTCATATCATCATAACATAATTAAGGCTAAACGTAACTTTATGGAGTTCTTACTCACCATCCGATTGAACTTGCATTACACTTTATACAAAAATTCACGAGTAGGCATATACCGGAAAGCATACATATTTCGATGGTTTACAATGCAAGCAATCCACAAATTTATAGCACATAATCGTTCACATTAAACATTTAAGCGTATTTCTGATGCTTTCAAATTCATACTTATCACATGAATGCATCCTAGATCTTTTCTAGACGCTTATTGCTCTTTTGGACAAGTGCGTGAGTTATTAACTCGTGCTCTGATACCACTCTGTCACGACCCGAACCCGCCCCCATGGGTTAAGGACGTAACCGGCCAGTAATCCTAAGATTACCTACGGCCTCAAACCAAAACAGACTTAACACATTAGAGTAAAGGGGCCAAAAGGGAAGCAAAATTTAAAACTTTGTCCATAGAGCCGTGCTTATATGCACATCATAACATTCCATACAAACTCATGTTAATAACTCACGTCAGAAAGGTAGTAGCATAAAATTCTATACAGACAGGATCATCCAACTAAGTCAACCCATGAAACTATATACAGACATAATCAAAAACTTCGCCACCATGACAAGATATAAATATATAACGGAAGGGCAAAGACGGGTCTCGTGCGTGAGACACAAGGGCTAACTCTCCAAAAACCTCTGTTGTTCCTCACAGACTTCACTGGGGCTGGGTTTGGACTTCTCCGGGCTCACCTACAAACACATGAATGAGCGTGAGCGATAGCCCAGTGAATAATATCAAATACAGAAGTTACGTAAACAATGTAGAACAACAGGTTCCAAACGGCCTTAGGCCCAATTCCTATTTCTACTTAACAGATATATAAGTATACGAAATTCAAATCGAGTGACTGTAGTTCCAACCATTCTGGCCTTTGGCCCATTCAGATTCCCATTCATGTCGAAACGGCCTTCGGCCCATTCAGATTTCCATTCATGTCAAAACGGCCTTCGGCCCATTCATTTATGTCAAAACGGCCTTCGGCCCATTCATCTATGTCAAAACGGCCTTCGGCCCATTCATTTCTATGAAAACGGCCTTCGACCTACTCATTCATGTCAAAACGGCCTTCGGCCCACTCACATATGTCAAAACGACCCTTGGTCCATTCGTTTACATCAAAACGACCTTCGGTCCATTCATTTATATCAAAACGACCTTTGGTCCATTCATTCACATCAAAACGACCTTCGGTCCATTCATTTACATCAAAACGACCTTTGGTCCATTCATTCACATCAAAATGACCTTCGGTCCATTCATTTACATCAAAACGACCTTTGGTCCATTCATTTATATCAAAACGACCTTTGGTCCATTCATTCACATCAAAACGACCTTTGGTCCATTCATTCATTCCTGTCAGACTTCTGTCCACAATCCCAATTAACAACTCATAACGTTTATAAGGGAATAAACAATTGGACATTGACAAGTTTTCAAATATTGATATTACTCACAGTGATCGGTTTGTGGATTCGCCCTGGAGCTTGACCCTACACATTCCATGCACACAAAAGGGTCATTAATCATTCAATCCGTCCCTTAATTCACAAATTCCTCTTTAGGCTTTATTCTTATCTCATTAACTCATTTATAATGTTTAACACACGCCTAAGAGTGATTACAAGTGAAAGAGAACAGAAAACGAAACACAGAACGCATGAACAAAATTCCAGGAATTAGGGTCCCCGCTCGAGCGTGTACTTACCCGCTCGAGCGGACCCTTAAGGCCTGCAAAAGTACTGGTTGCATGAAAAATGCGCTCGAGCGTGGAATAGAGCGCTCGAGCTGAAGGCCTGTCTATAAAACTCCACGCTCGAGCGTGAGGTGTCCCGCTCGAGCGGACATCCAACTCTGCAAAAGTGCTGGGAGCACGATTTTCCCGCTCGAGCGGCCATTACCCCGCTCGAGCGGACATCAAAATTCTGGGTTTCCCAGATTGTGTTCTTGAGCTCCAAATCGGTTTTCCAGCTACATTACTTGCATGCAATGGCTCAAATTACACATTTACACATGCTAACATGCTACTAATACAAGATTGCAACATCAGGAAGCTCAATTTCATGATTTATCTACATGCATGTCCCAAAATATCTCAGACCCATCATCAACATGCTCAAATTCAAACATTCAAGACTTATACTCCTATGATTTGTACATGCATGTGGGAGATGCTCATCATTCTCAACTTAGATGGCACAAATGGTGATTACAACATGAGCTTTAACCAAAACTCTACATGAATCATGTGTTTCAAGCTCAAACATGCAAATTCAAAGTAACTTCTTACATGCAAGAGTTCTAAGACTTCAAACTCAACAAAAATCAGCTCATTACATGCTCTTGATCACAAAAACCCTTGAACTTACAAGATCACAATTTCAAATTTATGAATTCAAGACCAAATGCTTACCTAGAGGCTCAATCTTCCAAACTATAGCAATTTCTTGAGTTTAATCCTCCAATTCTTCACAAATTTGAGCCAAACACCCAACTCTCCTCTTTTCCCTCTCTCTAGCCGACCCTCTCTTCTCCTTAGAATGTATATCAGCCCAAAAACGAGAATTAAGAGGGAGTTTGAGTGTATAGAGTCTTGACAACAAAACCCACTAAGGCAAATATTATAATAATAAAGTGGTTGGGCTCTAACTCATCAATTTAATCGATTTAATCTGACCCAAATCAATTTCAAATTAAATTTCACCGTAGGCTCTAAAAATTATGCCGACCACAATGGCGTAATCAATTTCGGGTTCTGTGGCCGATAAGGCCTCCAATTTAATTTCCGAAGTGGTAAAATCAAACAGATATTCCTACGGTGAACAGATAGAAATTCAAAACCACATATTTTCACATAATGGCATACAAAACCATAGCAAGCACATAATCACATCTTATTAAGAACCAATTAACATATTACGGAACAGGGGTATTACAAAGTCGGTCCAATCCAACATGTGCGATAGATCCGGCTCATATTTCCAAAGCATACAAATATGAAACACGTCGTGAACCTCGAAAATTTGTGGCGGTAACGCCAAACGATAAGCAACCTCCCCAATCCATTGAAGGATCTCAAAAGGGCCAATAAACTGAGGGGACAACTTCCCACTTTTCCTAAACCTCATCAAACCCTGTGTAGGTGATATCTTCAAAAAGACATGATCTCCCACCTCAAAAGACAAAGGTCTCCTCCTATGGTCGGCATAACTTTTCTGGCGACTCTGAGATGTAACTAACCTCTTACGGATAAGTGCAACTTTTTTCGTCGTTTCCCGAACCAACGCTAGACCTAACAAAGGTGGATCACCCACCTCGGCCCAACATACTGGAGATCTACACGGTCGACCATACAATCCCTCAAACGGTGCTATGCCAATACTTGCTTGGAAACTATTATTATAGGCAAATTCCACTAAGGGTAGGTGTCTCTCCCACGACCCCTTAAATTCAAGGACACAGCCTCTAAGCATATCCTCAAGGATCTGAATTGTACGTTCAGACTGCTTGTCAGTCTGAGGGTGATATGCAGTACTAAAAGTCAGTCTAGTGCCCAAGGCACTCTGCAAACTCTACCACAACCGAGCAGTGAAACGCGGATCTCTATCCGAAACAATTGTCATAGGGACCCCGTACAACCTCACTATGTCCCTAATATACAGGTCGGCAAGATGATCTACTGAGTCACTTACACACATGGGAATAAAATGCGCCGACTTAGTCAATCGATCAATGACCATCCAAATGGCATCATTACCCCGTTGAATCCTTGGAAGACCCACAATAAAATCCATCGTGATATATTCCCACTTCTATTCAACTATAGGCAAGGGTTGCAACAAACTCGCTGGCCTCTAATGCTCAGCCTTCACTTGTTGACAAGTAAGACACTTTGATACGAACACAGCTATATCTTTTTTAATACCTCTCCACCAAAACTGGCAACTAAGATCACGATACATCTTTGTGCCTCCCGGATGCACCGCAAGGCGTGAAAGATGAAACTCTCGGAGTACTTCCTCTCGGCAAGACTCCGGAACAAACAAACGGTCACGGTATCTCACACTCAGGTCGGGATACACAGTCAAACCTCTTTCTACTTTCCCATTGGAAATCTTCTCTCGGAACGATTCCACCTCAAGGTCACCCTTATGCGCTTCCAACATTTGGTTCACAAGTGTAGGTTGTGCAACTATTGAAAACAAAACTGCAGACTCAACAGACTCGCCCAGATGCAAGTCAAACTCATTAAGAGTACCCAATATTTCCCATTCTCGGATGGCGATAGAAGCTACACTGCTAACTGGTTTTTTACTCAAAGCATTAGCCACAACATTGGCCTTCCTGGGATGATAATGCAACTCAAAATCATAATCCTCTATGAATTCTATCCACCTCCTCTGTCTCAAATTCAAGTCTTTCTGTGTAAACAGATATTTCAGACTCTTGTGATTCGAGAACACATCAAATTTCTCACCATACAGATAGTGCCTCTAGATCTTCAAGGCAAATATCGCTGTTGCTAACTCTAAGTCATGGGTGGGATAATTTCTCTTATATGTTTTCAACTGCCGTGAGCCATAGGCTACTATTTTACCCTCTTGCATCAATATACAACCTAGACCTTCTCATGAAGCATCGCAATAAACTGAATAACCCAAACCTCTCTCCAGTATAATCAATACTGGAGCAGTGGTGAGTCTAATCTTAAGTTCTTGGAACGACTTCTCACAAGTCTCACTCCACACAAATTTGATTTCTTTCCTCATCAACTTAGTCAAAGGTGAAGCTAGTCTAGAGAAATCTTTCACAAATCGATGGTAATACCCGGCCAATCCCAAGAAACTACGAATCTTGAAAGCATTCTTAGGTTGTGCCCAATCTTGCACTGCCTCTATCTTGGATGAATCTATAGTCACCTCTTTCCTTGATACTACATGCCCTAGGAATTTAACATTTTCCAGCCAAAAGTCACATTTCCCAAACTTAGCATACAACTTATGGGCTCTAAGTAACTTCAAGAACTACTTGTAAATGTTCCTCATGCTCCTCCCCAGAAGGTGAATAAATCAAAATGCCGTCCACAAAGACAATCACAAAACGATCTAAGAATTCACGGAAGATCCGATTCATTAAACCCATTAACACAGCTGGAGCATTAGTTAGCCCAAAAGGCATTACAAGAAACTCATAATGGCCATACCGCGTATGGAATGCCGTCTGTAGACACCCCATTTTTGCCCGTCCGCAAGACTTGGATGTTCCTCTAGGTTCATCTGGCAACAAGTTGGACTGCTCGTCGAGTGTTCGACTTTCGCGATGGAATACTCCAGGTTTGATCCTTCCAAACCCTATTTCCATTCTGTCTCTTTTTTGGACCATGCTTTGGTCCTTCCCTATTCATGTTCATCATGGCTTGCCAGCCATGATCAAGGGCTGCCGGCCATGGTTAAGTCCCTGCTGGCCATCCATGAGGCCCTGCCGGCCATCCATGAGGCACTGTCGGCCACCACTGATGGCCAGCAGGCCACCTTGTTTCAACAGATATTATTTTAGATCTTTTGAGCCAGCTGTGGCTCACTAAGCCATCTTCCATAAACGTGTATGGAGTGATGGAGGCAAGTTTAAGCTTGTCAAGCAAGCTTTTGCTTGCATTGCTTATTGAAGGGGAGGCCCCTCTCCGTTTCCAAGGGTTCAGAAAGTTTAGAGGCAAAAAAATCTCTCTCTCTAGAATTCTCACTCTCTTTCTCTATATTGTGCTCAATAGTGCCTTAAAGTGTGTTTTCTTCACATTTTTGCAAAGGAACACCTAGTCAAACACCTTCACTTTGGAGCTAAGGTTCGTTGAAGCTAGATTTGAGGCCTAGGACTTTGTTTTGGCTTAGAATTGTGGCTGAAGTTGCCTCCTTGCTGTTGTGCTTCAAGGGTAAGACACTTGTCCCTTTAAAGGTTTGTCTTGTTTAAGTGCTTGATCAACTTTGCATGCTTCTTTAAGGCTGGTTTTTACCTCTTAAAAGCTCTAATTTTAAGGCTCTAGAATGTTGGTTTGAGCCTTGTGTGGTTAGGGGGATGGTTCTCCTCTTTTGCTCTTTGGCATATCAAGCCTCTTGAGCCACCTTTACAGGCTTTTGCTATAGCCTTTGTTTGGCCTTCTAACCACTGAAACTTAGAGGAATTTCAGTGGTAGAAAAGTGGTTTTGAGGCTCAAAATAAGAGGGGGTGATCCCCTCTCCTTATATGCTTGTTTGCTTGTCTTGTTGGCTTACCAAATGAGCACGTGTTTCTCCTTTCTTTAAGCTTTGTTCAAGCATGATTTTGTGACTTTTTGGGCCTACCATAACTTTGCTTTTGGCTTGTTTGATCATTGATTACTTGCATCTTACACTTGTAGTGCAAACCTTATATACTAGCCTTGCATGCTCAATGTTTTAGCTCATCTTTCTAGCATGCTTTAGTCTAGCTCCAGCACATTTTTGGTGTTATTTTGACATGCTTTAACTCTGATTTTGGTTGGTGGGGTTACCTCTAGCTTGGTTTTTGCACTTGTAGTGTAATCCTCTTTGTTGGCCTAGCATGCTCCATGCCTTATGCCTCTAATCCTAGCTTGTGTTAGCTTTATCTCAGCATGTATTTGCTATTATTTTAGCATGCCCTAGCTCTATTTTGAGTGGTCTTGGCCGTGTGAGGCTTGTTGTGTATGGTTATAGTGTAATTGGCTTTGCTAATCTTGTGTTTTGGGGCCCCTAGTATGCTTTGCTTGAGTTGTTTGTATACCTTAGCCTCATTTCTCACATGATATAAGTGTGTATAGTATAGTCACACTCTCACACATTACACTCTTTCATAGTTTTTGTGAGTTGTGCCTTATGAGCCAATACGTATGCATGCTTGTCTAAGCTTTTGAGCTTCCATTTCAACATGTTTTGGTCTAATTGAGCTCTGTCCAGAGCTGGTTTGGACATTTGTGCCGTGTATTGCATGCCTCTTGTGTGAATGCCTCTACTAGCTTTGAGTTTTAAAGCCATTAGCATGTTCTACTTATGTTGATTGCATGTTTTGGCATCATTTAGAATGTAATTTCAGAGCATATTTCTCTGTCACATACTCACACATGTCACTCTTTCAATGTGTTTGAGAGTTGAGTTTTATGCCTTGCTTGCGAGCCATAAGTTGAGCATGATTTTCTTGTTTCATGTGCTCAAATTTCATCACATTTCAGCCACTGTCTTGGCGTGCATGAGCTCTGTTTTGGGTTGGTTTGATCCTTTGAGCATTGTATAGCATGATTCTAGTGTCACTTCTTTCACTTGTTTCACTGTTTGGGTCTCTTAACATGTTGTACATACGTTGTTTTCATGTTAGAGTCTTGTGAGAAACATGCCAAGATTAGCATATTGCTTGCATAGCATATCATTTGCATTGCATTGTGTTCAACCGGATGTTATGTTGAACACAAGGCGGATTAGTCCACTTCATACTCAAAGTGATGAAAGTGAGCCAATCCCCTTAGTCACCATTGCCTTTGATTATCCATGATGAGGTAGTGGATTTAGAGTCTTGTTTGCATGGCATTTATTGAATGTGTACAAGATTGGATCTTTGGCCATCATGCATTCCAAATGCTTGATTGATGGTTTTGGATCCAATGGTGCCCCTCCTTTGATGTTTTGAAATGATAAGGAGTGGCACGGTATGTACATACCCTTGGGAGACCCTCAATTTCCTCTATCCTGTGCTTTGTTGCAGTTTGGTGTCACAGCACACCAGTGGCCGGTAGGGCCACATGGATTGCTGGCACCCTTTCATTCATGGCCGGCAGTGCCTTATTTTGGCCGGCAGATGGCCAGCAGCAGCTTCTTTTGGCCGGCAGGCCACTACTGCAGTCCCCAGCATTGTTTTGGTAAGTTTCAACAACAAGTTCTTGAAGACACCCTGCAAACAGAGCCTCTAAAGAACAAACCGGAAGGCTTTTCGGGGCGAGGAACCGAATGCGAGCATGCATGTTTAACTTCTTTCAGGCAGAGCTAGGCAGCTTGGTTTAATGCTTTACTTGTTAGTTAGCATTAGTTTTGTGTACGTAATTAATTTGTTTAATTCGTTAAGTGATGTAATAATTAGTTGTAACTAATTATTCGATTTGCGTTGTGTAATAATTAGTCTAATTATTTTAATTAGATTAGTTGGTTAAGCTTAGCTTAGATTAGCTTAGCTTATTCATTCGGACCCTTCGTCAAGAGGACAAATGTTGTAATAAGTGTGCGTGTGTGTGTGCATGTCCTCCAACCCCACGTCTTTCTCCCTTTTATTTATCCACTTTTGGTGGTTAGATTAGGGCATTTTCAATTAGCATATCTTATGCTTGCATGTTTGTATTCATTCATTTGTTTTGCATGCACCGAGCTCGGCGCATCATTCAAACTGCATTGTATTTCAATTCCTACTTGAATACGTGTTCAATAGCATGTTATCAAGTGTTGCATTCATATGCCATTTTAGATAGACGAGCCTACTTAGTTGCATTTTTGCATGTGTTGCATTAGGCATCTTAACATAGCTAGGATCATGCATGATTTCTAACTAGCTTTTGTTTTGGCACGGAGTACACTGTAAGTGTTTACGCTTTAGCATCCTTGCATGAGTGTAAGTGTTGTCATGCTAGCATGCTTGCCATGAGGCTATTTGCTTAGATGATTAACTGCATGAATGCCTGTGGATGGAGGCTTTATTGCTTGAATTGGGACAATTCATTGAATGTGAGTTTTAAGCCCACTTTGCGGAGTGGCACATCATGTTATTTCTAAACCCACTTGAGGGTGGCAAACCCGCGCTTTAGCCTACTTAAGGGTAGCACTTTCAAACCATTTTCGAAAAACAAACATGAGTTGTTTTGTTCTAATTTGAGTGATTTAGTCTATACTTGTATGTTATGCACATCACATAGTAAGATAGCTAATGATCGGAATAAGAACACATTTGTTTATAAAAACAACATATCATGTTAGTAGAGGTCGATCTTTGATTGGGCAAGCGGGGGTGCTCATTTCAGGACCTTCCCCTCTTGTACCCAAGTTCCCGAGCCGAGACAACTTTGGTGATGATAGACACGTGGCCTTAGGCACGAGTTAGGGTTTCCTAAATTTCTCAAAACAAAATATTTAGGTGGGGACTCTGAAATCTGGCAAAACAGTCCATGTTTGGCGCTTTTTGATTCAAAATTGATTTTTCGAAACCAATTGCCGGATTTGGACTCTTTGGTGATTTATCAGTCTTACATTGCATTTTGTGAGATTAGATTCAGAACCGTGATAGGAGTCCGAATTGTAGTAGCTAGAACCTAATTCGTGCCCTCGTGCGCGGAGAGAGTTCGGGCCGTCTATAGTTTCTAGCAACTCTGCTGGGGATTTAGAGAACTTTACTCGAACATCATGATATGCAGTTTTGTTTACACTTGTGTGTTTCTTTGCATTGAATTTGCATTGGTGCACCTAAGTCACAGTGTTTGCCATATGCTATTCCTGAACAGTTTGCCGGAGGCTCGCTTGAAAAAGTGCTTCGCAAGGCTGACCGGTTACGGGCTTTGCCACTATGGAAACACAAACCTCAATTTTTGCCGAGGCACCCTTTTGACCATTTGACCTAGTGCATATCGGAAGCCATAGAGACCATTCCAAACTAGGACAGGTTGCTCACCCGATTGTAGGTTGTTTGAAACCGCTGTGTGCGTAGTGAAACCCTAGCTCCTAAAAAAATAGGACAGGGAAACCTTACCCCCACCATAGGGGTGTTTTGGAACTTACTTACTTGCTATGTGCTGTCAGAGTGTATCTCTACAGGTTGTATATATCAGTTGTGAGTTTGGGTATCAGTCTGAGGACGTCAGTATTTGGGGATATCAGATTTGATGCAGTGATTTGGGAACAGAGATCAGTGTTGAGAACAGTTTGTTCAGCTTGTGATTGTCAACTGTGTTGTCTTTACTTAAGCCGAAATGCTGTCCGTTTTTCTGATTGTTCTTTCTTTATTTTTGCTTTATTTATCTTTTTGTAAGGTAGTATAGCATCATTGCTTCCGACCAGGCAGACATCCCCAAGCACTCTGGGTCAGAGGTCGAAGACTTCATCGATCTGAGGATCTGATTGACAGATAACCAGTATTTGCTTCGTTGCAACCGGTTACAAGACGGAAGGCGGTTAGGCAGAAAGGATCAGTACAACAGTCAGTTCAGAGGTCTTTGTCTACCCCACCTGTGTATAGTAGGGACCAGATTTCTATTTCTACCTCAAAGAGGGAACATACACCGGTTCAGTCATATCCACACTTTACAGTCGAAATAGAGGACATGATGCGTCAACTCCAAGAGACCATGCAGGCCATGCAGCGTGATGCTGCTCACCAAGCAGACGTCGCTGCTCGCCAAGCAGAAGTTGTGGCCCAACAGGCAGAATTAATTGCCAAACTTAAATAACAGCAGCAACCATAGCAAGCCGGAGCATATGCTTCGCACCCACCCCTACCTCTACCTAGAGTTCCAACACTCGGGGAAACAACAAACGTCCAGGAAAATACGGACGTTCCAACAGGGCCAGTCCCTCCGCCAATCTTACTCCAGACATCAAAAGCACCAGCTAATCTGATGGACACACCGTTTGAATTTGAGGTGGATTCGACTGCACTGAAAATGAGTAAGCTTGAAAAGCTGTTCAAGCGGGCCCAAGGAGCTAACTTGATCCCCAATATAGAAGATGGGTACACTGATTCTGCAGTGACTTTGCCGGACAGGTTCAAGATGCCACACATAGACCGTTTTGATGGTTCAGGTGATCCTATGGTTCACTTGAGGCTGTTGTCTGATATCCTGCCCCCGATGGGCTTAACGAGACTCCAGAAGCTCTCTCTCTTCAGCCGAACCTTGTTGGGTATTGCGGCCATCTGGTACGCCAAGTTGGAGGACTCAGTGGAAAGGAGTTGAAGGAGATGGCCAAAGCCTTCGTCGCGCAATATGCATACAACACCCAAATCGAGGTCACGACCCGTGATCTCAAAGCGACCAGGAAAGAACCGAAAGAAGGCTTTTCTGACTTTGTCACTCGATGGAGGGCCAAGGCCTCCATGATGACAACCCGACCGCTAGAAAAGGATCAGATAAGAATGGTTGTGCGCAACCTTCAACCCAAGCTGATGCAAAAAATGATCGTCTTACCCCTCCCCACCTCTGCGAACTTACACAAGATTGGGGTATAGATTGAAGACGTAATGAAGCAAGGTCTGATCGACCAAGAGAAGGAATAGCCCAAAAGGGAATTTACCCGCAGTTCACATGCAGGCACGAGTAGTGCTGCAGCTGCTAGAACTTCCGACGTGGGCATGGTCACCACCACCTCTCCAAAAACAACCAATCCCTTTATCGGTACGTCCACTTCAAACCCCCAAACTCTGAACTATCCACCCCAAGGCAAGAGGGTTTTCACTCCGCTTTATATGCCCTTGTCCAAAGCTCTAGGGGGTCCTACTCAAGAAAGGACATCTGAAACCATTAGAACGACGGCCTCTACCCGATCCTCCCCCTCTAAAGCATGACTCGACTAAATACTGTGCCTTCCATCAACAGCATGGTCACGACACTGACCAGTGCTTCAAGCTGCATCATGAGATCCAGGATCTCATTGACAACAAGGTAATTGCACCATCACAAAAGCCGAATGTCACCACCAACCCTCTCACCCCACATAATCAAAACCCTCCACCTAGGCAGGTAAACTTCATCCAAACAATGGCCATCTTGTATGACCGTAGTATATACATCACTCCTTTCCACCTACCTAAGCCTGAGGTGTTTATCCCTGATAGCACAGACTTGTGCATGATGGGCATCTCCTAAACCCAATCCAAGCTAGTAGTGATGACTGTCGAAGACAGAGCTGGGGTTACCTTGGAGGAAAATGAGAATGTTAATTCAGAGCCTGAGGGATCTGGGAGCTTTACAGAGGAAGTATACAACCCGTGTGGTTATATCGTAGCAACAGATCAGGCTAACCTGAGGGTAGAGTTGCCAGTTCGGGCAGAGATCAATGTGGTTTGGGAGGATGGGCCTAGCTAAGGGTTGGACGACCTAGCGGAGCTGGAAGAGGACATCGCCAATCTACAATTCTTCGACGAACAGGACCCAGGAGATGTAAACATCAACTGGTTTGACCTGGATGGGTTGACAGACAATACAGGGTGGCTCAGCGATGAGCTAGATATTGTTGAGGAGACTTAGCCAGAATAGGGACTATCAGAAACGGGAACACCTATAGTGGCCGAAATGGCCAAGAATCAGGAGGAATCACTGGAGAGCACCGGTGCGAAGAATCATGCTCGGGAATCGGGCAATTTGTGTACAGCAGACACTGAACAGGAAGCCACATTGAAGCGGTTTGAGCAGGGAAAGATTGAGAATCTTGAAAGGGCTAGAAAAGCCAAGGCACCTGCGGGGGTGGAATATGTTGCGAGCACAGAAGCAGTTGTAACGAAATCAGACAGCTGTCTATCGGTTGCCGACGGGATGTGGTGGGAAGACGATGACTTGTGTTTTGCCCACACCGACGAGGACTGGGGGCAGGATCAGTCGAATGACACCTGGTACACCAAAGAAGTGGACCATATGACAAGGAGCCCCCGTACCTAGACCAGCCGGAGGCATTCGGGAAGGACAAAGAAGCAGAAAGGCAGAAAGAAAAATTGATGGAGGAGAAGGCTGTACTAAAACAGCTAAAGAAAATTCAAGCAAACATCTCCATCTGGGGACTGCTTATGGCCTTGAGGGTTCACAGACAAGTCGTCCTTACAGCCATGGATAGGGCCAAGCTTTTAATCGATACAACACCTGAGCAGTTGGTAGGGCTGGTTTTCCCAGGAGGAGCTTCCCCGACCTTGACCTTCACCGACAAAGAACTACCGCTTGAGGGTTGTGATCATAATAAGCCGCTCTATATCTCTGTGGAGTGCAAGGAGAAATGGATACCGGTGGTCCTGGTTGACACAAGATCTTCTATCAATGTATGTCCGTCGAGAACAGCGTATGCTATCGGGTTGAAGCCCGCAGATTTTGTGCCTACAGCCTAGGTGATACGGGCCTACGATAACACCAGCTAGGAGGTGATGGGGACTGTACAAATTAGGACTCAGGTTGGCTCGGGACAACACGACATCAGGTTCCATGTCTTAGATGTCCCAGCCACTTTCAATCTACTCATTGGGCAGCCATGACTGCACCAGGTAGAAGCCGTCTCTTCCACCTTACACCAGATGTTGAAATACCCCCACGGGAAGGGGGTGGCAATAGTCTTTCAGAACTCCGTAATACATCCGCCACTAGAGGTTTTTACACCAGTTCTAGAGATTGAGCATGGCGTAGAGGATGTCTTTCTGTCGGGATTCACCCTAGCTGAGGCCCGGGTTGTACAGGATATGTTGGCTATTGATGAGGGGCTATACGTCAGTGCACAGTTTGTCTACCTAATGAACAAGCTTCAACACATGCCCGGGATGAGATTGGAGCGAAGTGGCCGGAAGGGTATCGCAGGATTAGCCGGAGTGCCGCATAACCCATATACCTTTGGTTTAGGTTACTCGCCTACCAAAGAGGATTGGGCAAGAAAAGGAAGAGAAATGGCCGTAAGAGCCAAGGCGAAGCAAGTTGGGAAGCATTATGAGCTAGTGCACAGACCAATCCAAGGAACTCTAAATGGATGCTTTGTCCGAGAAGGGGAAGACTTCCTATTTTGTGACTTTCCGGAGCCCTGGTTAAATTCAGAGAAGCGGCACTTGCCCGGCTTCGAAATCTTTTGTGACCTTCAGTTATCAGGAGATGAAAGTGCCGAAGAGCAGACAGACCCATCAACTGAGGCTGAGTAGTGCAAGGAGGATGGGTCCAAGACCATAGAAATTGAGATAGGGGTAGTGCTGGCTTGTCTCATCTCAGATCCTCAGATCCTACCGGAATACTTGGGAGATAATTTCTCAGTTTCCATGATCGGGGATGAAGCGGCTGTTGGCCCACTTTCTGGCATTCTCGATGCATCCATTGCACCCTCCCTCGTCTGGTAATACGAGAAGGGCTTTTTATCGAGCAGTTCTGGGTCAGGTAGTGAATCAGAATCTGATTCCACAGAGTTTGTTGAGTCCGAGTCAGATTCTAGTTTGTTTGAGTCAGAGTCTGGTATTCCTGGGGGTGACAACCCAGATGCCACTGTCCTGTCCAGGTCATCTTTTACTTTTTCCTTTGAGTCTGTTGTAATCGAAGAATCAGATAATCTGGAAATTGCTAATGAGAATGGTGCTGCTGTGGTTTCTGAGTATTTTTCTGTGCCTTCAGTTTATTGGATTAATCAGGATTTTCAAAACTTTGATGAAAACGACAAGGAAGAAATTTCTCCGATTTTGAAACGTTTGCTTGATCAAGAGCAGGAGAGATTTGTAAAACATTTGGTTGATGAAATCACCTCGATTAATGTTGGTACTGAGAAGGACCCGCGGCTAGTCCAGATCGGGTCCACGTTGTCTTCTGAGGAACGCGAACGCTTAGTCGCTTTATTAAAAGATTTCAAAGATGTTCTCACGTGGTCCTACGAAGACATGCCTGGAATCGATCCTGAGATTGTATAGCACTGGATCCCTCTTGACCCAGAGGCCTGACCTGTTAAGCAAAAGCTCCGAAGGATCCGCCTGGACTGGGCTCTGAAAATCAAAGAAGAGGTCACCAAGCAGATTGATGCAAGGTTTCTGTTAGTATCTGAGTACCCAACTTGGTTGGCCAACATAGTTCTGGTGCCGAAGAAGGACGGCAGAATTCGGGTATGTGTGGACTTCAAGGATTTGAATAAAGCCAGTCCGAAGGACGACTTTCCTTTGTCGCATATCGACGAATTAGTGGACTTCACTGCTGGGCATGCGTTGCTCTTATTTATGGATGGGTTTTCAGGTTACAATCAGATTTTGATGGCACCCGAAGACAGGGAGAAAATTGCTTTCACTACCTCGTGGGGAACTTACTGTTATAGGGTGATGCCGTTCGGTTTGAAGAATGTTGGGGCTACATATCAACGGGCTGTGACCATGATTTTGCACGACATGATCCATAAAGAGGTTGAGGTGTACGTGGACGATATGATTGTCAAGTCCAAGGAAAGAGAGGGCCACTACACTGCTTTGAACAAATTTTTTGAACGGATCAGAGAATATCGGTTGCGGCTGAATCCTCAGAAATGTACTTTTGGTGTTACAGCAGGAAAAATGCTGAAGCCTCAATGGTTGGATGTCATCAGGGACTCGAACCTTGTCGTATCTCAAGCTAAAGGAGATTGGAAAGTTAAAGAAGAAAAGATGAGAATCTATCACTAGACCTTGGATGTTCTGATTCCTCAGTTTGAAAAACTGAACTTTGCTCATCTGTTAAGAGAGAACAACAGGTTCGCCGATTCATTAGCAACTCTATCTTCTGTGATAGACATCCCTTTTGGAATCCGGATGCGTCCGATCATCATTGAATAGAAATTTGTGCCGGCCTATGAGCTGATTGCTACCATAGATAAGGTACAAGATCAAAACCCCTGGTATTACGGCATCTGGAACTTCTTGGAAATGGAGGCGTATCCACCAGAGGCAAATGCCAAAGATAAGAGGGCAATTCGAAGAATGGCTGCTCAGTTCATCGTCTGTGGTGGTAAACTGTACAAGCGGGGTCATCTCGGGATACATAAGCTATGCGTTGATGCTGAAGAATCTAAGCGCCTGATGGAGGCCATCCACGGAGGAGAGTGCAGAGCGCACATGAGTGGGGTGATGCTAGCCCGGAAGATCCTTAGGCAGGGTTATTATTGGTCAACCATGGAGGAGGATTGTATTAGCTTTGTTCGGCGATGCCACAAGTGTCAGATCCATGTAAACCGCATGAATATTCCGCCGTCAAAGCTGTACAACATGACTTCGTCATGGCCGCTTTCAGTCTAGGGGATTGATGTAATTGGGGCAGTTACTCCGAAGGGGTCGAACGGGCATGAGTATATTCTGGTAGCGATAGATTACTTCAAAAAGTGGGTTGAGGCCCAATCTTACGGGGTGTTGAAGGCATTGCACGTTGCTAAGTTCATCAGGAACAACATCATCTGTCGCTATGGGGTCCCAAATGAGATTATTTCAGATAATGGTCCCCACTTCAAGAATGAGGTGATTGACTTGTTAGAGAAATACAACGTGGCTTTTCATAAGTCATCCACATATAGGCCACAAACTAGCGAAACAGTTGAGGCTGCCAACAAGAACATCAGACACATTTTGCAGAAGATGGTGGAAACCTACAGGGACTGGCCAGATAAGCTGCCATTTGCTCTTTGGGGCTACCGGACTTCAATTCGAACTTCTACTAGGGCAACTCCGTATTCCTTGGTTTATGGGATGGAGGCTATTCTGCCTATCGAAGTTGAGGTTCCGTCATTACGGGTTATGGTTGAATGCCAAATAGCTGAAGCAGATTGGCAGCAAAGTAGGTTTGAAGAACTCATGTTGTTCGACGAAAGAAGGCTGAAAGCACTGTATCACGTCCAGGGTTTATCAACGAAGAATTGCCAGGGCTTTTAACAAGAAGGTTAAGTCCATGAATTTGAAGGAAGGAGATCTAGTACTCAATGACAACCGAGCTCCCATCCACGACCCTAGGGGTAAGTTCAGACCCAATTGAACTGGTCTCTACATCATTAAGTCAATCTGGTCGGGTGGAGCTGTCAGTCTAATGGATTTAGATTGCCTTGAGTTCTCCCAGCCGATCAACATGGACAAGTTGAAGAAATACTATCCCTGAGTGGCTCGCTAGGCTGAAAACCTGAAAGGGTGACCTAGGCAAAACGTAAAGCATGAAAAATTTGAAATAAGAAAAACTGAGCTCGCAAGGTTGAAAACCCAGAAAGAGTGGCCTTGGCAAAAGTTAGAGCGTAAAAGGATAGTATTACTACACAAGTGAACCTGTACTGAACTACGTAAGGCTTGATTCCCATCTTTGGGATACGTAGGCAATTTCATTCCGAAGTCCAGCCATAAACACTTCCAAATCAACTTTGTCCATGTGATTATGTTAGGTCATCTTTGTCTATTCTGTATTCAATGGCTCGGTTGTGATCTCTAGTGCAGTGCTATTCAGACTAGGGGCAACTTTCCAGTTGTTGGGATCTGGGGTTGTACATCTCAGTGATAGATCTTGGGTGTATCCAGTTGTGATCCATATTGAAAATGGTTTTGAAAATTTTTAATAAAAGTTTATTTTTGCTCAAATTAATCTTTTTACGACTTAGGCCATTTTTGGATCATAACGAAAAATTTTCAGTACCCACAACCTTCAATTTCATTGATTTTAGTACAGAGTTATCCTACTCTTGAATACAAATTGAAGTTGCATTTTATTACATTCATAAAGAAAACCTGAAAGTACTGATAAAGCAATAAACTCGGGACATGGATAAGTCAGGTGTTCCTGCGCCCCCTCCCAGAGCTCGTAGAAACCTTTGATGCCAAATAAGACCCAGTCTGTGCCTCTTCATCGAGCCAAGCTATGTACTCGCCAGAAAGGGTGCAACTAAAAGTGGGAGTAGGGGCCAGAAGTTCTCTCGTCCTCCATGCTATGGCATATCGAACTAGATGTGAGCCTTTGATCAGATACGCAGCAGGGTACTCTATCCCCTCTTCCAGGCAAGTCTGATCACGTCCAAATTGGCGCTGGAATAGAAATGGGAAGTAAAAGACACAGTGTGTCAGGCCAACCAATTGAATGCCTGGCTGGCAAGACATGCTGTAACTCATCGCCGCTAGATTAAGCCAGGGGTAGCGCCAAGCAATGTTGCCAGCAGATAGGCTGCACATCCATTCGCACCACCATCCCTCATTTGGGGCATCAACTAGTCGTTGCCGGAAGAAATAGCCACGTGCTGAATATGCTGGGCATGAGTCCACAACTCTCAACTTATCCATCAGCTATATCTGGGGAGGGATGAAAAAGAAGAGATATTAAAGAATAGAGAGGTGTACATGGAGAGAAAAGTGAGGAAAGGGTTATGAGAGAAAAATAGAGCCTGAGGGCCGAGTGATGTGAGAAATACACATGTGAGAAGGGAGGGAAACATTACCTGCAGTAGTAGTGGACTCCCCGCAAACCTAGTCGTCTCCCGGCGACGAAAAGCATCCAAACCCATTAGAGTCTCAGCTAGCGTCATGGCAATGCAACTCTTGCCCTCTTGTAAACCTTGGGAAACCTCAATCAAATGGACGTTGGACCCTCCGGAGCCAAGGGCAAGTAAGAAATGTGACAACATGCACAAACAGAGGGCGTGTCGTCGAAACTCTGCCAATAATGATCGCCGCGGTCACTGACATCAGCAAACCGATGAATCAAGCTAGGGATGTCCAACTCCCCATCGTGAATCAAAGACCGAGCGTCATGCAAAGTAAGCCCACACATCTGTCCTAGAGCTTGGATGTGGCCAAAGTGGAATTGCGGGAAGATCTCTTCATCGCGCTGAGATTCCATCAAAGCTTGGAAATCTTCAAAAGTGGGACATATCTCTTGTCCGCTAAAGCTAAACACATGAGTTATCGGATTCTAACACCTAGCCGCGGCATGGAGGAACGGAAAACGCAGCGAGGTGCGGCTCAGTGTGAATAGTGCATTTATTCCAAAGCCCTAGAAATTTAACTTTTCCAAGCCATCCAAGTTTGCAATCCAATTTGTGAGGTTTTGGACGCGAAATGCTTCCATTTAGGGCAACAATGAAGTTAGAATGTAGAAACCATGAAGCTGGAACCTATATAGAAGATAAGGCATTAAGTGGAGGGCAGGTGTCAACGTTTTGGAGGTTCTACCATCGATGGCCGGCACCAGCACATTGATGGCCGGCAGGTGCCCATCAATGGCCGGCAGGGTGTCACCCATGGCCGGCAGTCCCTCTGTAGTGCTCAGTGACTTCTTGTGTGAAGATCCAGTTGTTTTCAAAAGTTGTATTCTGTTATCAGCACCTTCCGGGGTCTTTGTTTTGGTTCTTTTCGGACTTGAACTTGTCTGTTTAAGTTGCAACTGTTTAGCCTTGCTTATCAAGTTGTATGCTTTGCTTATCGGGTTGTATGCTTTGCTTATCGAGTTGTATGTAGTTTTCTTATCAGATTATTGTATTTTGCTCATCGAGTTGTACTCGTGTTGTTTATCGAGTTGTTTTGCTCTTTTCAGTTGTTAGTTGGTTCACTACCTGATTAAGACCAATGCATTTTGAATTTGCAGTTTTCAAACGAGGATCAATCTTATTTTTCATGATGTGTGATGCGATGTGATGCTTAGAACGTAAATGTAACACTTTTTTTTAACCAAAAACTTGTTTTCATTCCTATCATGGTTTCTCCTTACAAAAAGTACAAGTTTTGAAGAAAATAAAACTACCTGAGGCCGTACAATGTACTATACTACTAGCAAAAAGAAAACAAAGCAAAAGGAAAACAAAGCAAAAAACATCTGAACTGGAGTTGTCTATCTCAAGATCGAGAGGCCCTCTTCGTCCTCTTCCTCGGTCGAGAGGCCTCTGGAGCACTGTCACCATCGGCACCGCTGTCTGAAGCAGAGCCTGAACCGGAGTCGCCGTCTCCACCCTCAGATGACTCGGACTGTCGACTCACTGCCTCAGCCTCCTCCTCGTCTCATCATCATCATCATCATCGCCCAGAACGGGCTTTGAAGGGCCACTCCTACTGCGGCTGCCTCTGGCTCTACTTAGGTCGGGTGTCTGAGCCTGTCTCTCTCTCTCCTCTCTGTTGATGGTGGAGGTGCTGAAGGTCCTACTGCTACTCCTGCTGAGGTGTTTGACGGGGCTGATGTCAGGAAGGGGATCTGAAATGGCAGTTTACCAAAAATGCATTAGTTATGGAATGTATCAGATGTAAGAGATAGTATGCCGTGAACAGTAAATGAATTACAGTGTGTACATGCCATGAGCAATGTATACGAACAATGTATCAATGTAGTGTGGAATGAAACTGTACAAGTACTAGTGTGTCAATAGAAGACTTCGTGGCGTGAAGTGCGGACTAAAGGAAATTACCAGAATCCTGTAGAGGCTGAGCAGATCCGGACTCGTCTCTATTATCTCGGTCAAAGAGGCCACTAGATCAATGGCCTGCCCTGTGTACTCTATGGGTGCCTGTGAGCGTATGGAAAAGATCAGTATTCTACAAAGCATAATTGAAATGAAGTAAATATGCAAAATGTGGAGTTTGGTACATACAAGAGTTGGGCCTCGAATCCCGACAAGTGTATGCCTAGTTG
Organism: Camellia sinensis; assembly: GCF_055761805.1. Lineage (NCBI taxonomy): Eukaryota > Viridiplantae > Streptophyta > Magnoliopsida > Ericales > Theaceae > Camellia > Camellia sinensis. The sequence continues at coordinate 152,814,599 of NC_138963.1, forward strand.
ATGCAGGCTCAATGAGGATTCGATAAGTCTCCCTAGAACATCTCTGATAAATTGACAACAGCAACACAATAAACAAGCTCTATCATGGGTTGAAAATATTCAATATAAAATTCATCAACACAATCAGCCCATGTTGTATTCAAATTTTATCACAGTAGCTTGTTAATAAAGATAAAATACAGGAAAGATTACACCCCAAAAAAAAAAAAAACCTGAGTTTGACCATTCTAACAAAGAAATTTTGAGTTTTTAATTTTGTAAATTTAAACCCTAATATTTTCAATGTAAATTATAAGTCAATTTTTGTTAAATAAAACCGACCGAAAAATAATATTTTAATCATTAAATTTAATGTAGGCATACAAAAAAAATCTAAAACTTTTTTTGTTGGTAAAATAAACAGAAGGTTTATATTGAAAACATTAAGGTTTAAATTAACAAAATTAAAAACTCAAGTTTTATTTTGTACAAGGTTTAAACTTTGGGCCTTTCTTTGCAATTTTTCCTAAAATATATAACCATATGAAAAACAAAGTAAAAAAACAAAGAAAACAGTAGCTGGCATGCTAAGAGATTAGTGCATATCCGAATTGAAATATTAGAAGGCTGTGAATCTAGTTATAAAAGAATGAGAAAGTTAATTAATCCAAACAGTTATGCAACAGAACAAAAGTTTTCTAACATCATTCTTGCATTTCAGCAACCACTGAACCTGAATAGTAAAATTTTTTTCACAATATTAAGTTCAGAGTGAAAGTCAACAATAGGATTAAAAGATTCAACGTCACCCAGCAGCAATTCAAACCATGGAAAATCGCGCCAAAAGAAAATAAGCAACAGAATTGCAATCTGATTATAGGATCATTAAATGATTATTGAATCAGAAAGATGATTGAATATATCAAGAGATGATTATAGTAGTCAATCAAATGAATTTTACTATTACAAGCACGAGCAAGTCTTGGTAAACAACAAAATGAGGATTTCCTAACGTTATTACGGGAATCCAAGACTCAAATTTCTAGAATTTGAATTTGTAGTGTAAAAAAGGATGGGAAGGAGATCTGAACAAAAAGGATGGAAGATTAAATTTCTTGAAGCAGTTGAGAAATATAATGGAATGAAATCATATATGACAAATCCAAGAGAAGAGGGAGAGAGACTGAGGCAACAAGAAGTGAAGAATTACGATATCTCTGTATTTTTCAATCTCTCCCCTTTGATTTGTACATACAAATACTCCGAGGGGCAGATCAAGGTTGGGTATGGCCTGAGTTGGGTTCGGAGCAGACTCGCATGTCAATCCAAACCCAAACTTGCATTATGCATACTAATACAAGCTATTTATAAAGCTATATATAAAATATACACACAAATAGAAGTAACTCCATATTCGATGAAAGCATGAATAATCACAAGCAATGAAGCAAGAAAAAAAAATTCAAGGTTCCAATCAAATAATGAAATAATTATATGTGTCATGTATGGAAAAGAGGCCACCAGCATAAGGGTTTCCGCATTCTGACAAAGACATAAAATGGAGGAAAGAGCACAACTACAGTAGAAGAAATCTTGCAAATTTGTTGCATACATATATATATATCTAAGAGGTTCCTACCTGGTAATTATGTTATCAAACTTCTTTCTTCCTCATCTCATAATGTTTGATTTTATTTTTTCTACGATTCAAAAGAAGAAAATGAACTATACATTCATAAATCTCTTTGTTAGTTGCTTCCATCATCTGATTAAATGTGTTGCATCAATTCTAGAAAAAGAGTGATAAAATCACACCAAATCACATTCCAACTTCAAGCTAATTTATAAGGCTTATATCAGATAGACAGTTAGGGCAACTCTACCCAAGAAAAAGAAAAAATAAATTCTTTAATTAATTCCAAAAATACTTGTGTCATTGACCCCCAAATATTATTTATCATCCATTCATGAACATGAATTGAGTTGCCAAACTCAGATATGAGTTAAGGCACCATTTGAATGCTTGAGAAGTTAAAATAACTCATGCATGTTTGTGAAAGATTAATGTGTCAACAAATTCAGTGCAAGTTATATACTTTAGCCCTTCTTAGTACAAAATCACTATCGTTGATAACATGCAGATATTCTGTGATTATTATGGGTTTGCCAAAATTCACCAGTATACTTTGCCATTAGGCAAGAGTGTAGAGAGGCCACTTCACGCGACTCAAACACACACCAAAACAAAATCAATTTTCGCACAAATCAAACACAAACATAAAATCAATTTTGGCACAAATCAAACACACACACAAACAAATTCTTGAATTGATGAGCAGGGAGAAACAAACGATAGAAAGGCAGAGGAGAGAAAAGGAAAGCAAAGGAAGGCTATACCTGGATACCGGAGGGAGAACCAGAGAGACGCTGTTGTTGCTGCTGCTGCAAGAGAGACGGTGTTGCTGCGGCTACAGACGCAGTTGGTGCCGCTGCTACAGACGCAGTTGGTGCCGCTGCTACAGACGCTGTTGTTGCCGCTGCAAGAGAGACAGAACGACGACTGGGTGAGAGAGAGGGTATGCGTGAGCAAGAGCGAGAGGAAAGAAGAGGGTTGGTTACCTAGACGCTGCTGTTGCCGGTGCAAGAGAGATAGAGTGGCGACTGGGTGAGAGGGAGGGAGAGAGCAGTGAGATTAGGGCTTTTTTTTTTTATCTGAAGAGATAACAGAGAATTTGGGAATATCGGGAAAGAGGGAGAGTGGGAGAGGGGCTTTGGCGCGGAATTAGGAATTATTATTTGCGACGATATTAAGGCCGTCGCAAATAAAAGAGAAAAAAGTAAAATTTTGCGACAGATTGGCAAAAGAACGTCGCAAAACAGGAAAACAAAAATTAAAATCAGAAAAAATTTGCCACGTTTAACTTACCGTCGCATATAACCTTATTTTTTGCCACGGTCTAACTTTTTCCGTCGCAAAAACTATAAATTTCGTGACGGCACTTAAACCGTCGCAAAAAGCAAGCTTTTGCAACGGCACTTAAACCGTCGCAAATAGTTCCGTGGCAAATGCTCCTTTTTCTAGTAGTGAGCATACCCAACTGCTTTCTACCCTTACAAATATTTTTTGAACGGTTAGCAATTTGGTGATGTGAATATTCATATTTTACAATGTGAATATTCACATTGACGGTGTGAACATTCACATCACGAAATATACACACTGTAAATGTAAATATTATTAGGGGTATTTTGGTAACTATGTCACTCATAGGACTTATTTGAATATAAGAAAATAATTTGAACTAAATAGAATATAAGTAGGTACAAAGAGATTTATGAAAAAGTGTCTCAAAATAAAAATGTTAAAAATTTTAAATATTGATATAAGTGTGGGATCTAAATGGGTTTGATGATGTGAAAATCTCACACCCATGTAAATATTATGTGAAATATTTAATAATTTATTTAGAATTTCTAACATTCGAAAGAAAATGTTAATTGACTACATACAAAAAGAGTGTTTAATATCAACTTAATTATGTGTAAAATATAATATAAAATGCATATAAAAACGTGTAATGGCGTTTTAAAAACAAGAAAATTATATTAAAATTTAATTATTATGCTTTTATGTCACTCTTAAATTGTATTTGAATTATGAATTTAAAAAAAATTCTAATGACAAGATTATTTATTCTATATATGTTGTAGGAAATATAACACTAATAAAAAAAGGGAAATGCTATGGGGTGCATCCCTTTAGATGTGCATACTATATGCATCTCATCATAAAAGGTGTAATCTTGCCACAAATTAATGTAACAAAAACATTGTAATTAAGTTACAAATTTTTTTGATTGATGTTACAAAAGTTTATGTCTAATTACGGCATTTTTTGTTACGTAAATATGTGATAAGATTATACTTTTATAGTTGATATTATGAAATTTTATAATAAAATATATATTTTTGTGCTATGATATATATAATAAGCACCTCCTAAAGACATGCATACCATAATATTTCTCATTAAAAAAATTAAGAAGAAAATCTAATGGTGGGTGATTTTAAGGCGTGAAAAACACTCCTAAATGATTTCTTTTAATATTAGCCCACAATTATGTGATAGTTACATTTTTTGGGATATAAGAACTAAGTTATTTATTGACTTATTAATTTATTTTTAACACATTAATTTTTATTTTTTTACATATCTTTCTATAATAAATAAAAAAATTAATTTATAAGTGAAAAAAAGAAAAGAAAAAAGAAAGAGGTTAAAATCCTCCCAACAATCAGCATTTATCTCCACATGCATCCCTAATAAAATGGGATGTGATGGAGCCCACTGATGAAATAGGATTCTTTTGTAACATTTGTCTTCTGCCACCTGCATGGAATTATTTTGGACGTTTGACCTCGCAACGTCGCTTTTAATTTAAAATAAACAAGAGATCCGAATCATAATACGAAACGGTTCTTGTAGAATTTGCATTATCTTGATTTTTAATTTTTTAATTGTGATATTTTTAATTTTTAATTTTTAATTTTATTTTAAATAAAGATAATTAAAAACACTGTTATTCTATTTCAAAGACAAAGCTATCAATTAAAAAAAATATAAATTAATTTAATAAAAACAAATATCAAAAAAATATTTTTAAATTTTCTACCCACCAAAGATAAATAAATCTTTAACATTTTTAATTTTTTTTTATTTTTTTATAAATTAATTTTTAGTATGTATTTGGATGATGATAGTGTAATGAGCGATTGTTTCTGTTGATATTTTTGGATATTTATAATGTAATAGATGACTACATTTGTTGTAAACATATATATATATATATATATATTTTATCGTTATCATGTAATGGATGATTGTTAGAGTTTTAATGTGTAATTGATATGTTTCATATATGAAATGTTTTTGTTTTAGATTTTTTGATTTAATGGATTGGTTTAATAATGATATTAAAGTTGTTGTCATATTTGACTTTTGAAAAAATTGAAACTAATTTAACGAAAATAAATATCAAAAAACTTATTTTAAAAAATTATTTCTAGTCTCTCAAAAGATAAAATTATATAAAAATGATGTATCTTTAATTTTTTTTCACCAAATTTAATTTTAATTTCTCAATTTTTTTTTCTAAAAATAGATTCTAATAATCAAATCAAATAAAACTTTATAACCAAAAAAATTTCAGCATTATTTATTAAATAAAAAGGTCATTACATTTTATACAACATATAAATCAACCAACATAAAATAAGTTGTATGACGACTTTGCTTTTCAAATGGACCATTTACAAATAAAACATTTTTGATTGTCCTAATCTGGAACAAAATTTAATATTTAAGTTCAAATATATTATAATTGAAAAGTCAAAGATGAAAGTGCCACAAGCTCAAACTATAGGGACTGTTAGTATAATTCATCCTATCTTTTATTAAATTTTTACATTTTCCAAATATAAGTGAGTAACTTTTACGTGCATTTATATGTGAATTCTAATGTTTTATGCCAAAAAAATAAAAATAGAAAAATAAAGTAAGAAATTAAATTAAATATATTATCACAATTGAAAATATTTTTTTATGAGTTCTAAAAAATTTTGAATAAACAAATTCATTACACAAAAAAAAAAAAAAAAAGAAGAAAAAAGCAAGGGCTCTACGTGTTATTTTGATGGCCACACATACGAGACATGCCGTGGGGTTGGGGTAGATCCTTATACTTTGAACCTAATCTTCTAGTTTGGACTTATACCATTAATGTTTTTGATTAAATTTTTTTATTGAACTAGTAGTATACCTGTCCTAGGCATAATTTTTAGCTTAAAATATGTTTATCTTAATTTTTTTTTTTAAAATGATAGTTATACTTCATTTTAAATCACTTATTTTCCTTTTACAAGTGTGAATATTATTGTCCTTTTTTTTAAAAAAAAATATTTTATTTTATTTTATTTTGTTTTTAAATTTTTTTAATTTCTAATGCTTTTAGATGATTAAATAAATCATCAACGTGATACTTTCAAAAAAATTTCTTCCATTTTTTTTTTCTTTAAGGTTCAAGCTGTTTGAATTTTGAAATATCAAACTTTACTTTTAAACTACAAAAATTAAAATAAAATAGTATTTGTGCATGTTGTTTGGTAAGATCAAAAGTTATAAATTTCATTATTACTGTTTAATTATGTTTTGTGGTTAATGCTATGAAATTTTGTGATAAAGTTGCGTCAATTTGTGGTAAGATGCATACATCCTTAAAAAATTTTGTTAATTTATTTTTGCTCCTAAAACAGAGAACTACTTAAAAATATGTGGGTTTTTTTTTTTCTTTCCCCCCCCCCCCCACCCCCACATCCAAATAATATTGCTGAGTTTATAATATTTCATATGACAGTTATACATTTATAAACCATGATCAAAACATTACCTTTGTGTTTTTAAATAATCACACTAGTCATTTTGTATAATAATTCTCTACCATTTTTCTATTTTTATAACAACGACTAGTCTAAATTGATACTCTAAACTGCGCTTCAGCAATTAATGTGTTTGGACTTCGACAACATATTATACGCGTTTCATTTCATCATCTATATTTCATTAATTGTGATTTATTTATTTATTTATTTTTGCCTTATAAATAAGGAACTTAAAATGAAGTACAACCACAAAGCTATCTAATGCCTGAAAACCTGGCTCTAACCATGTATAATTCACCTTTGATTTTTCTGCAACTTAACTTGGCATGGGTTCTTCTAGTAGCATCTTTTGCTGCTGCTCAATTCATGCCTGGTTGCCAAGATTATTGTGGTAACATCAGTATCCCATACCCATTTGGAACTAGTAAAGAATGCTACATAGAAGAAAATTTTCTGGTTACTTGTAACGACATCCACTACCACCCTCCCAAGCTGTTTCTAACAGACAGTACCATAGAGATCATGGACATATATCTTTCTGGTCAGTTGCGCATATCATCCGACGTAGCACATGATTGCTTCGGTGAAGGGGGTGTTTGGGAAGACTATTACGACCAATGGATCAGATTGGCCAAATTCCCCATCTCAAATACCCGAAACAAGTTCACGGCTGTTGGGTGCGACTCCTATGCAGTTATCTCAGGCTCCCAGGGACGAAAGTATGACACGGGGTGCTTGTCACTATGCAACAACATCACCAATGTGATCAACGGCTCTTGCTCTGGCATTGGCTGCTGTCAGACGAGTATCCCCAAGGGAGTGAGGAGTTTCAACATCAGCGTCAGAAGCTATGACAAACATACCCTTGTATGGAACTTTAATCCGTGCAGCTACGCTTTCGTAGCTGAGGAAGCTGCTTACAACTTCTCTTCTTTAGATCTTGCAAACTTACAGAACAGAACAATGTTTCCCGTGGTGCTTGATTGGTCTGTAGGGGACCAAACATGTGCTGAAGCCAAAAACAATCTAACAAGTTTTGCTTGCAAGGCCAATAGCGACTGTCATGACTTTGACAATGGTCCTGGGTATCGCTGCAATTGCTCCCAGGGATATGAAGGGAACCCCTATCTTCCCAATGGTTGTATAGGTAACCACAACTGTGTTGAAAGCTTTCAGTTTCTTCCTAACATTGATGCCATGATTTATATGTTGTAGCTATTGAATATGACATCAAAAATCAAACTTGCTTGTTCTCAGATATTAATGAGTGCATTATTTCATGCCCCTGCAACATGACATGCCAGAATTTACCAGGCACATACAATTGTTCTTGTCCAGAGGGCTATGAAGGTGATGGCAGAAAAAATGGATCAGGTTGCAGTCTGATTCCTGTTCCGAGCCATAGTCTTCCCGTGATTAACATTGCATTAGGTAGGTACACATACACCCCACACATGCTTACTAATCATAAATTTGTCTATAGATTAAATTTTCATCAATATTCAAACAGATCATTGCTTGTGATTTTGATTCTATCTCCAGTTAAAGAGTTTACAATCCTCAATTATCGATACACAATCTGAAACAATTTGAAGATGCCATATCTCCAATTACCTTATATTGTTCTTTCAGCAACCTAACATTTATATAGACATCTAAGTTTTTATAAACAACCAATTATCTCGTCTTATTTTTGATTTTCATGTATAGATTGTGTGTTGGTAATTCAAAGAAGAATGGAATAACCAAAAAAAAAAAAATTGCCATCAAAATGTGACCAAAGTTTAGATCAACATCAAAGCCTGCACCAACCAAAAAAAAAAAAAAAAAAACTAATGCATAGAAAATACCTAGAAAATGAAATATATTATTCTCGATGCATCTCGCACCACCCTAAATTTGAATCTATACCATACATTTCATTTTTTGGGTTTATAGCTTTTCCGTTTCATCATAATGAAGTTGAAACTTGAATTATGGATATTGATATTTTTCGTTTGAATCTTTGTAGGCATCAGCATAAGCATCTCAGGGCTACTTCTTGGTGGCTCCTGGGTATATTGGGTATTTAGGCAGAGGAAGATCTTCAATCTTAGAGAGAAGTTCTTTCAACAAAATGGTGGCTTCATGTTAAAACAACAACTTTCCAAATGTAAAGGATCGGTTCAATCAGCTAAAATCTTTACCTCAGATGACCTCAAGAAGGCAACAAACAACTACGATGAAAGTAGAGTCTTGGGCCAAGGCGGCCAAGGAACAGTCTACAAAGGAATATTACCAGATAACACCATAGTTGCCATTAAGAAGTCCAATGTAATTGATCAGAGCCAGTCCCAGATAGAGCAATTCATTAATGAAGTCATAATTCTCTCCCAAGTCAACCACAGGAATGTTGTGAAGCTCCTAGGGTGTTGCTTGGAGACACAAATTCCCTTACTTGTCTATGAATTTGTTACCAATGGCACTCTCTACGAGCACATCCACAATATCGACCACAACAGGTCCTTAATAACTTGGGAGAATCGTTTAAGAATAGCAACCGAAACTGCAGCAGCCCTTTCATATTTGCACTCTGCCGCTAGTACTCCTATCATTCATAGAGATGTTAAGTCCACTAACATACTCTTAGATGACAATTACGTTGCTAAAGTATCTGATTTTGGAGCTTCAAGGTTGATCCCCAGAGATCGAACTCAATTAACCACAATGGTTCAAGGGACACTCGGTTACTTAGACCCTGAGTACTTTCACACAAGCCAATTGACTGAAAAGAGTGATGTTTATAGCTTTGGGGTTGTCCTTGTGGAGTTACTAACCTGCAAGAAGGCGCTTTCTTTCAACAGGCCTGAATTAGAGAGAAATTTAGCAATGTATTTTGTGTCATCAATGAAAGAAGATCGCTTGTTTGAAATTGTTGATGAACAGGTGATGAATGTAGCAAAGGTTGACCAACTAAAGGAAGTTGCTATTTTAGCAAAGAGGTGCCTAAGAGTGAAAGGTGACGAAAGGCCAACCATGAAGGAAGTGGCAATGGAGTTAGAGGGATTAAGAATGATGGAGAAACATTCATGGGTAAATGACAACAACGATTTAGAAGAGACTCACTACTTGCTTGGAGATCAACTTTCAAATGCTTATGGTGATGGCAATAATAGAAGCAATTCAGCAGCTTATGATAGCATGGCAAACCATATCATTTCCCCAACTGACGGTGGACGATAAGGTGTTTTTTTTTTTTTTTTAATAACTGGATGTTCGGGCTAGCTTACATGCACCTTGACTAATCCCATGACTCTGAAATTAATGACCAAGCAAATCTCCAGTGATCCCAAGGTTTAGGATGTTTGGCCTTCGTGAGATTCAAACTTGCGACCTCTTAGGTGGTAAGCTCTTTGGCTTCCTTCTCCTCCCACTACGCAAAACCCTTTGGCGTTGGTTGACGATGAGGTGTTTCTTGTCATGGTCTGTTTTTATTAGATGTTATTTTGTGTGTTTCCATGTGAGCATCGTCAAATAGTCCTTGTAAATTGTTTTGAATCTTTTGATTATTTATGTTGAGATTTTATTTGTTGTGTTTTGCGACATTGAGCATCAAAATGTTTTCTAGAAAGGTAGTTCTTGATGCAAATATAAATAGTAAAATCTATTTGAATAGTAATTAATTTTCTTAGTTGGAACACATCTACCTGTACTAAATATGAAGTACCATCCATATCTCTTTACAATTTCATTTCTTCGCCACAAACTGGTTAATGAATTGAATAAACTATCAATTTAGAATAGGTACTACAAATTTAGTCTTCAATTTTTACAATTTTATTTATTTATTTTAGCATGGTCTTCACTTTGAATCTATAAATTCTAGAATAAATTACACAAACCTCTCTTGAGGTTTGATAAAGTCACAGAACCCAAAATTTTTAAAATGACATTAATCTGCCTATATAGGTTCACTTTTATATTTGAATTTACCCCTTCATTTGACTGACAGTTAAATAAACTAACAGAGTTGGCTGAGTGACCAAATTATTTTACATCATTTCTTATTTTGCCCCCCTTTTTAATGTATGATGAAGACATTTCATTACTATTTCCTCTTCCCCTACCCACCGAACCAACCTTCCCCCACTCCCCAAAATCACACACAAAACCTTAAAAATATCATATAAACAAGAAGGGAAAAAAGAAATCTAAGGATACAAAAAGATGATGGGGGATTTGTAATGATGGTTGGTTCCAAACAACGCAAGTTACTATAAAACAATAGAAAAATCAACAACACTACTAATGTAGAGTCATCATAGATTTAATCATATAAAATAATTTTTACTATACATGTTATATTGCGGAGCTCATTATAAAAGAGATAATTTTACTCTCAGATTCTTCTATTTATGGTTTATGAGATTAGTTTTGTGTCTTTAGACTTATTGTGAAAGGTTGATTGTAACAGGATTAAAAAGATCGAAGGAATGTAAGCATTTCTTTACGAGTAGCTTTTTACTTTACAAACATACTGTGATGTCCCGACTCCTATAAAGCTATTAAGTACATTATTGGTAACATCTGTCTATTTGTGTGTGTCTTCTTCATTGTTTAACTCTTTGAAGTGGTATTGTTATTCTTTCTCCCCTATGATTGTTACGTTAAATACATTCTTGTAAGTTCCGAGATGTCATCTTGCACTTTTGGGTGTTAGAGAGGAGCCGGGAAGGTTGGCTATTGTTCTGGTAGCTCCTGGTCTTACTTTCTTGGTGGGATCGCTCAAGCGGTCTTTTGGTCGCTCAAGCAGTGAATCTGACCTCCCAGTACTTTGGTTTACAGACTAAACTTCTAGGAGCATGAATTTTTCACTCGAGCAAAGAATTGATCGCTCGAGTGGTCTTTTACAGAGGGGTGTAGAGATTTTGGGAGTGGGTGTTTTTGGCTCGAGTGCAAGTGTCATTGCTTGAGCGGTCTTTCAAAAATTGAACTTATCACTCAAGCGCATGATTGGTCGCTAGAGCGGTCTGTCGACTGTCAACTCTGAAAATTGATTCAAATTACTTCAAAAGTTGCGCCTTACCCACTTTCCCATTACTTTTCACTTTACTCTCTCTCTCTCTCTCTCTCTCTCCATTAACTTTCACCTTTTTTTCTCTTATCTCTCTCTGGAAACCCTCCAACCCACTTCATTTATTCCTTGATCCCTCACTAATTATTGAGATTTCAATCTTGTTGCCTTCTTTAATTTTGGAGAGCTCGTCGAGGGCTACGTTGTGTGCGGTAGAGATTAAATTTTTACGCCGTTGGTTTCGGAACTTTTCATCATTTCTCCTCAACCTCTTAAGGTAGGGATGTTATTTGAGTTATATATATATATATATATATGTTTCTAACATGTCTTGTCCTTTTTAATTGAGCTTTCTAGTGTAGATTTACTTTGGAAGTTGAATCTAGAAAAAAAAATGTTTGAGAAATGTATTCTTTCTCATGTTTTGGTGTCATGACCCAAACTCGCCCCTTGAGGTTTAGATCATAACCGGCTAGTAATCACTTGATTACCTACGGCCTCATACAAAACACAAAATAATTATAATAATGGGGCCATAAGCGGAAGCATATAACAATGATGAAAGTCCATTGAGTTGTGCCAATATGATCACAAATATACTTGTTTATATTATGGCACAAACACATAGATTTACATAACCGTGCAAAAACTTATGCACGATAGAAACTCCACATTTATAGTTTACATATCCAAGACCATCATAGCATAATCAAATAAGAGTCATAACATGATATGAGCCAAAAGACGAAAGCTCCATCTAGGAGACTCAACCGATTAGGTTCACAAAAATAATTCTTGAAGTAGACTCTAAGGTTGGGCTCCATGCTGGATATCGACATGCTGATCACTTACACACATACAACATAGGGAGTGAGTGACGCTCATTGAATAATAGTAAAATAAAGAGAATCAAAGGAATAATCTTGAATTAAAAGAAAGCATGTTATGTGAACACAATACTTTTCCTAAATTACATCCTTCACAACATTATCTATAATTACATTTACAGAACGGCTTTGGGCCCAACATATTATGGAACAGCCTCAGGCCCACATATATCACAACGACCTCGGGCCCACATATATCACAATGGCCTACATAATATTTCACACAAACGCATTCGATAAGTAATTCGTTCCATCTCGTACACTTTTCTTTTAATGATTCATATCCTTTTTCAATGTCTTTCTATTCATCAATTCCTTTCCCGTAGCATTTAAATAAGGTCGAGAATGAGTTCAGAACAGTAGGCTCTTAAAATCATGCTAAACACAGATATGAAGTTGGTTTTGGTTTCTGGCGCTTCTAAAGTTTTCAATTTTAGTTCAAAGTTGTAACTGCAATAGATATTCCTATATTTAACAATAATTTCAAAATCACATAATTCACATACTCAAACTTGCAAATTCATATCAAACAAATAATCACATGCATAATTAAGTATAATACGGGTTGGTTTATCACATTTGGTCCAAAATAAATTGTTTTGAGTGGCTATGAACTATTTGGGGGATGTTTGCTTATAGTGTTTTGAAAACAAATGAAAAAATCCCATTTTTTATAAAAACCTAGATTTTGGTGAAATTTTGAAAAATTGCCAAATTGATGCGATATTTATATGAAATTGATGATAAACCTCCTGGGTGTGTGAAGAAAACTTTCTTGAACATTATAATATTGAGGCATGTAGGGAGGAAAATGAAAATATTGATTGAACAATCATGAAAACATGGGAGGTGCATGTTGGCACTTTGAAAATTTAATGATGATGGTTGAATTGTTCCACCTTTGGCCTTCTTTGTACATTCTGATATCACTTTTTACTGTTTCACAAGTTGGTTTCATTGTTCCATCTTATTCTTTTTTCTTTATTCTCACATTGTCTTTTTCTGATTTCATTTTACATCAACCTTCTTTATTATTATTATTATTATTATTTTATTTATTTATTTATAATGAAGCAAATTTGTGAATTATATATGAATTATTTGTGTTTTTTTTTTCCTTTTCAACCAATTATCTCTTTCTAAATTTTTATTTTTTATTTTTTTATTATGATGAAACAATTCTCTTCCTCTCAAATTCTTTAGTACTTTATCTGGATTACCAGTTTTCTCTCTCAAACTCTTTAGATATATTATATGTAAAATTTTCTTTATCATTGAATTGAGATTCGTTTTAACCTGTGTAATAATTATTTCTTTCTAATAGTTACTCACTTTAATTATTTATTTATTTAGTAATTTTGTTCGCTTTTAACCATTGCTAGCTCTTGCTTTCAACATCATCTATTTTGGCAACTTTGGAAGCGACTCTGCCTCAAGTACTTTCGCAAACTGACTAATCAGATTGATTTATTTTCTTTTCAAAAAAAATTATTATGAAAGTTGAAGCATGATTGTAATTCAATTGACGTATTGTAGATCTAGGTATAAAATATACAAATAATGATATATCAATTGTGAAAGATGAAGTGTGGTTCCAATTTTGATATTTTTAAGTGTGGTTACTATTTGCATATACAATTTATCAAGGTGTCATATCAATTATTTTTTTATACACGTTGGGGCATATTTTGTGAATAACAGCACGTAGCGAGGTGACGCCGGCGTGTCAGCCAGAGTGCCACATAACTTAATCATGATGCCGAGATAATCTCGGCTAGGCCGATGTTATCTGTAGAGATATCGAAACCCGAGATGAGCAGATAAGGGACAAGAGTTCTAGAATGGGGGAGGACCTCAATCTGGATAAAGATAAAGCTCGTAGGGAGTTTATCTCTATCTAGCTGGGAGTCCAAGATGAGTATTGAGCAAAAGTTCATTGACGCTAAGCTTCTATAGGGAACAGGTTAGTGCTGGCTATAAAAGTAAGGCACCCTCCTGTATCTAAGGTACGTTTTTTGTATTTTGGCTAGTGAGTTAAGCAATGTTTGCTATCTTAGAGAGATAATTGAGTACTGACTTGATCGTTGGAGTGCCCCCGGGCCCGGGTGGACGAACCACCGTCGGAGCCTTATCTTTCTCTGACAGGTTGTTCGGGCGTGATCGATTTTAACTGTGCTCTCTTGCTGAGTTCCTGTTTGGCAGTGTGGTCGGAAATCAGTACCGACAATTTGGTGCCATCTGTGGGAAGCTTAAGGAGAATAGATGTCCAATGACGGACATAAAGAAAAGATTGGGGGCGACATCCCTAGTAGGAGTGGTAAAAACGGCGATTTTAACGTTGAGGAGGACAACTGTAATGAAGAACCTTGGGATTGGAATCCAGGGAAAAACGACGTCGGCCAAGAGGGAGACGCACAGAAGAAAGCATGTCAAGGCATGTATTACAACAAAAGCGACCTCCACGTATGGAAAGATAGAGGCCTGAGGAGGGTCGACGAGATGAAGGAAATGACAAACAAGTTGGCAGACCTACAATCGATTGTCAACTTCATGATGCAGAACAACGTCATGTAGCCATCATTTCCATTGGAGGACACACCGATTCCAGCGGCCAAGATTGATGCCTAGAAGGGGGGATGAAATGCAATCCCAGTAGTCCCTCAGCACGACAAAGTGAAAGAACGCTCACATCGGCCTTCACGGGATGCCGGGAGAGTAGAATCAATAAGAGGAGAGTCGTAGAGGACAACCCGTGCTAAGGAAACTTATATTAAGGAACATCAGCATGTTCAAGGGAAGGAGCTTTGTTTTGACACAATGAATGAATGGAGGTCTAAGAGGACTTATAATGACACCGGGAGCAGCGCACCAAAAAGAATGAAATTCGTTGGCAGCCAGGCTCCTGGACAGACTAAGGAGGATTTGAGGGACTACCTCCAAAGGAAGTGATAAGATGCCGAGGTCACATCTCCGGTCAAGCCGAGAACGTCGTTCTCAGTAGAATTGGATAAATTTGAAGCCCTAAAAGGGTTTCACATGGCAAGGTTCCAAATATATGATGGTAAGTTCAATCCGAATTTTCATGTCGGTTTGTACCTAAATTCAATGGCACTGTACACCGGGAACGAACCATTGCTCTGCAATGTGTTCCCCTCATCCTTTGGGGAAATCGCATCAAATTGGTTTTACAAGTTGTTGAAAAGAACTGTAAGAAGTTGGAAGGCCTGGCTAAGATGTTTGTGGTCAGGTTTGTTACAAACAAACTGTAGCCGTTGAGGGTAGACTCCCTGATGGCTCTGAGAATTGGCGAGGATGAAAGCCTCAGGTCTTTTGTCAAAAGGTATTATGAAGTGTTTAACCAATATCAGGGTACAACCAAGAGTTGGCGGTCGTATCTTTTAAAAACGGCCTGAACAATGACTGCATGTTTCAAAAGTCACTGGCAAAGACTTTGCAGCATAGAGGAGCTCATGGCAAGGATTGAGAAACATGCTAGAGTCGAAGAAGATACGCCAGGAACAAAGGCATCAAAACAAGAGAAGAGGAACGGCTCACCGAAGTGAGGCTGAGGTAATACAAATTTTAATAGATAAGAAACAGGACTGAGGGCTGCACAAGCAGTCACCACAGTATTCCGGATCCCGATTTATAAAGTCCTGGAAAGGATTAGGAACTTGTCGTATTATAGAGCGCCGGAGAGGATCCCTGGCGAATTTATGGGGAGATGTCTTGGAAAGCACTATGCCTACCACAATGAGGATGGACATCTAACTCAGGGGTGCAAAGCCCTGAAGACACATTTGGAAGATCCACATTTGGAAGATCTGGTCACACAGGGCTACTTGAGGGACCTGGTAGATGAGGCCAGAACGAGAGAAAAGCAGGCAAGATTGCCCTAGGCATCGGCAGCACCACCTCTACCAGCACTACAACCGCAAGCAGACGGACCTCGAGTGATCAATGCGATTCACTTGAGGGTCAATGAGAATGAGGTACGTGAGGAGACCCAGAGGGTGAAACATTTACAACATGTGTATCAGGTCCAGCAAAAGAGGCCTAGGACAAACGAGTACCAGAGATCAATGGTGTCCTTTACTGAGGCTAATCTGGACATAGTGCAGCATCCACACAATGATGCTCTGGTGGTATCCCTCAAGATTGGAGAATGCCAGGTAAAGAGCATTCTGATTGACCAAGGCAACTGCTGTGACATCATGTATATCAGATGTTACAAGGAGCTCGGCCTCCACCGAGATGATTTGGAGTAGTCCAGTAGCCCGATGGTCGGGTTCAAAGGAACGCCGACATGGCCCCTAGAAGTAATAAATTTGGAAGTGCAGGCAAACACCAAGAAGGTAAGTACAGAGCTCACAGTAATTGACACCCCCTCCCCTTATAATGTCATCTTGGAAAGGCCATGGTTGCACGCAATGAAGGTTGTTCCCTCAACACTACACCAGTTGTTGCGTTTTCGAACAGAGCATGCAATTGAGGAGATCAGAGGGGATCAGGTGCAAGCAAAGAATTGCTCCATGGCAGCAATGAAATCCATCTATAATGTATGAGAAGCAGAAACAGTAGAGATTGAGGACGAGGACATGGAGGTCTTGGATGACGTCGGCAAAGAGCCGACCGACAAAAGCGAGGAAGCCTTGAAAAAAATTCTGGTCCAGCAAGGGGATGAAGAGCGCTTCTTCCTTCTCAGCTCGGGCTTGGCCGAGAAGGAGGAAAAGGAGTTAGAAGCATTCTTATGAGCAAACATAGGGGTGTTTGCCAGGACGCCCTACGAGATGCCTGGCATTAACCCCAAGGTCACATGCCACAGACTGAACGTAGACAGGTCAGCTAAACCTGTCATTCAGCAAGCAAGGAGGTCGACGTTGGTTCATGTGAAGGTAGTAGAGGAGGAAGTGGATAAATTGTTAGCGGCCAGAGCCATTTGGGAGGTAAACTACCAAACTTGGTTGTCAAAAACAGTTGTTGTGAAAAATAAGAATGGAAAGTAGAGGGTCTGCGTGGACTTCACCAGCCTGAACAAGGCTTGTCCCAAAGACAGCTTCCTACTCCCCAAGATCGATCAATTAGCGGATGCCACTTCAGGGCATAGAAGGATGAGCTTCCTGGACGCTTACAGGGGGTACCAGTAGATAGCCATCCTGATGAGGAGAAGATTGCATTTATCACCTCAAAAGGGCTGCATTGCTATTGAGTGATGCCTTTCAGGTTGAAAAATGCAGGAGCAACTTACCAGAGATTGGTGACCAAGATGTTCAGACATCTAATTGGCAAAACAGTGGAAGTATACATTGATGATATGGTCGTGAAGACCAAAGAACTTGAGAATTACCTGGCCAACTTAAAGGCAGTTTTTGACATCCTGAGGGCATATCGGCTCCGAGTCAATGTGTCAAACTACGCATTTGGAGTTGGGTCTAGTAAGTTCTTGGGATACTTGGTTACCAGAACGGGCGTTGAGGCAAGCCCAGATCAAATCAAGGCTATCCTGGACTTGAAAAGCCTAACGTCGGCAAAACAAGTGCAGATGTTAATAGGAAGGGCCGTAGCCCTCTATAGATTTATAAGCAGAAGTTTAGATAAATGTAAACCATTTTTCAATTTATTGAAAAAGGCCACAGATTTTTTGTGGACAGAAGAGTGCGAAGTCGCCTTGGCCGACTTGAAAAAGTACCTGACAACAGCTTCAGTTCTGTCAAAAGTAATACCTAGAGAGGAGCTATTCTTATACTTGGCTATTTCAGAGCATGCAGTGAGTGCAGTGATAATTAGAGAAGAGAAGGGAGAACAAAGCGTAGTATACTATGTGAGTAAAACCCTAGCAGGCACAAAGACCAAGTACTTGCCCCTGGAGAAATTGGCACTAGCCTTAATAATGACTTCCAAGAAGTTGAATCATTACTTCTAAACCCACAAGATTGTGGTATTGACTGAGCATCTCTTGAAGTCCCCGCTATAACAAGGAGATCTGACAGGTAGGGTAGCTAGATGGGCAATAGTATTGGGCTAATACGACCTAGAATTTAGGCCTAGAATAGCAATCAAAGGCCAGGTTCTGGCTGACTTCGTGGCCGAGTTCACATCTAGTGCCATCCCACATCGGGCTCCAGTGAGCCGCGGCTTAGGATGTCAAGGGTAACAATAAGAGACCCAGTTGGGAATGAAAAATCCCACAGCAGAGCAGAAGAAAGAAGAGAAACTCAAGCCCTGCGATATTTACATCGGTGACTCCTTTCGCCTGTTTGTTTATGGGAGTTCAAACTATCAAGGAGTGGGGGCAGGAGTGGTGTTGGTATCTCCAGATGGGCGAATGTTAGAGCAGTCTATTCGTTTGGGGTTCAAAGCCTTAAACAATGAAGCAGAATATGAAACACTGATCGCAGGATTGAAGTTGGCAGCAGTGATGGAAGTCGACGAGGTGGTAGTCTTCTATGACTTCCAGCTTATTGTGAACCAGACAACAGGCGAGAATGCAGCCAGGGATGAAAGAATGATAGCCTATATCAAAGAGTTTGTTAGACTATTAGCCTTGTTTCAGGACTGCCGACTATAGCAAGTTAGTCGAGATGACAACAACCATGCTGATGCCTTGGCTAACCTGACTAGTGCAATGAAATTAGGGGAGGCAAGGACAATAATGGTTGATTATTTGTCAGGCCCAAGTGTGGAACCACTAATCACAGAGTATGAAGCAATGTGTGTGGAGATGGGTCCAAGTTAGATGGATGCAATAGTGATGTTTCTCAAGGACGTCAAGTTGCCGGATGATCGCAAAGAGGCGCACAAGACCAGACGGAAGTCGGCAAGGTTTAGCCTAACAGTCAAAGGACATCTCAATAGAAGGTCCTTTACTGGCCCCCTTTTGAGGTATGTGCACCCTTTCCAGATTGAAGACTTCTTGTGTGAAATACATGAAGGGGTATGTGGCAGGCATGCTGAGGGCAAATCACTTGCTCATAGGGTCATTACTCAGGGGTACTGGTGGCCCTACATGTAGAAGGATGCTGAAGCCTACGTCAAGAAGTGTGAGAAGGGTCAAAGGTTTGCACCTTTGATACATTAACCAGCAGCAGATTTGAACCCAGTATCCAGCCCTTGGCCATTTGCCTAGTGGGGCGTGGATCTTGTTGGACAACTGTCCCAAACAACTGGGCAAATGAAGTTTCTGCTAGTAGCAACTGATTATTTCACAAAGTGGGTAGAAGCTGAACCCCTTTCGAAGATTTGGGATATTGATGTAAAGAACTTCATATGGAAGAACATCATCACCCAGTTTGGGATCCCAAGGGAAATAATAGCAGACAATGGCATATAGTTTGACAGTAAGCTAATCAAGAGCTTCTGTGCAAAATACAAAATCAAGAACTACTACTCTATTCCAAGTTTCCCTCAGAGTAATGGTTATGCAGAAGCATCCAATAAGGCTATCTTGGATGGGATCAAAAATAGGCTGGAGGCAGCAAAAGGGAAATGGGTGGAAGAATTGCCCAATGTACTTTGGGCATATCGAACTACGTCGAGAAGATCAATTGAGGAATTCCCATTTGCCATAGCTTATGGCATAAAAACAGTCATCCCACTGGAAGTCGGCATCCTAGGGATCAGAACCCAAGGAGTAGAGAATGGGACTAACGAGGCATTCTTGGCCCGAGATCTAGACCTACTTGAGGAGAAAAGGGAGAGAGCAGCAATTCGGTTGGGGGTATGCCAGTAATAACTTGCTAGGGCTTATAACAAAAAGGTCAACCCAAGAGAGTTCAAAGTTAGGGACCTGGTGCTAAGGAAAGTGGTCGGCAACAAGAAGAATCCTAGGGAGGGCAAGCTGGGCCCAAACTGGGAGGGGCCTTATAGAATTATGTCGGTCGCCGGCAATAGGGCATATCGACTTGAAGACAGTGAGGGCAAAGAGTTACCAAGACCCTGGAACACTTGCAACTTGAAGTTTTTCTATCATTAGATTTTTATTTTTTCGAAGTTTATGTCATTAGACGACGTAATAATAAAATTTTAGCTTGATTTTGAAATTTGTGTAATAAGACTGACCAGTCCTTTGGTGATATTTCTGATTGAAACATGACGAATAACTTAGACTTATTATCTGGCATAGTTAAATTATGCTTGCATATAATAGAGTTGAACTAAGTTGGTGATGTTTCTGATTGAAACATGACGAATAACTTAGACTTATTATATGGAAGAGTTGAATTATACTTGCATATAATAGAGTTGAACTAAGTTGGCGATGTTTCAGATCGAAACATGACAAATAACTTAGACTTATGGAAGAGTTGAGTTATACTTGCATATAATAGAGTTGAACTAAGTTGAATTGAAACAAGACTTGCCATGTTGGCAGAATTAAACTTAGAATGGAACTAAGTACATTTCAGTTAGATTAACAGAGAAACCAAGGTTAAGAACCTCGACTAGTCTTTGTTTGAATCTGACTTCGGTAAAAGACTATACGTACTTAATGTGAACATTAGTGAAACTTAGGTTCACATTAGGGGGCAAGGAGCTGGAGAGTTAAAATTTTATAGACAAAATTTACAAGTCAGAATGCGTTTAACACTTGTTGAAATTTCAGGAATTTACAAGTTGCAGTTAGCCGAGGTTATAGTGGAAAAAGTATCCGAGATACATCTTACCCGAGGTAACCAACCAGGTCGTCCAAACTTGGAAAGGGTAAAGTTTAAGAGGATAGCATATGAAGGTAAAAAGAAATACTGAATAACACTTGCAAAAAATATTTTTGATTTTTTTGAGGGTTAGCCGAATTGTGCCAATGGTTGGCCGAGGTAAACAGTCAAGGTTTGTATCTGAGGTATTATACCCCAGAGTTATTATATAGTTAAAGGTATACTTTGAAGAAGTGCAAAATATTCTAAGTATGGAAGCGTGAAAGGCATGAAAGAAAGTAGTAAAGCATACATGGAACAAACATTCAACACTTAGAAAAAAAGAAAAGACTTGCATTCAAAAAAAGGCACTTCGGCCTGGCAAAAGACAACTTGTTCGAGGTACAAAAGAGGGCACATCGGCCAAACTAAAGCTAACATTCTTCAAAAACAAGAAGGAAAAGTACAAAACAAAGAAGAAATATCCTAGGCGTTATTTGGGATTGCTCAACCTCGGCTGATGGAGTCTTGTCGGCCTCGGTTGGCAGCATTGTATTTTTCTCTGCCACTAGTTCGGTATCTATTTCGAGTAGAGTCTGGTCCAAACTCCTTTCGGCGCACTGGACCTCGGCCTCAGAGGTGGTTGGTTTGTGAGAGATGCTCTTGGAAACCAAGTTATCCTCCTCATCTTGAGTCAAGTCTATTTCCTCCACTTCATCAGCTTCACCATCCTCGCCATCATCTTCGTCGGCTTCATCGCTAGAGTCCTTGGGCTCTGGAGGGAAAGGCACTTGATTGATTGATGTCTCAGAGGTTAGAGTCCATTAGAACAGATAACTTGTTGAGCGCCGCCGTCCAACCAAGGTAATAACTTCGGTTACAAGCCAGGTTGACTTGTTATTTGTATTGGTTGTGGACGGCGGCCTGCCTCTCTTCAAAAGCTTTTTCGTCGGCCGCCTTGACTTCGGTCTCCTTTGAGTCAAGGGCCTCCTGAAGCTTGGCCTCTAGGTTAGCTGCCTTGGCCTTAGCAACCGCAAGATCGGCTCTGGCGACCTCGGCTTCATCATCGGCCAATTTGGCTTTTTCTTCAACCAAATTTTGAGCAGCTTTGGCAGCCTTAGCTTGATCCAACAGAGCTCGATTGTTGGCCTCGGCGTGATTGAGTGAGGATAGGAGTTTGGCAGCTTCCTTAGTCTTCCTTGGCAACTCATTCCTTGTCATCTCGGTCTCGACAGCGTATGAGTGAGCATTTTGGATAGCCTGCAAGAAATAAAACACATTAGTGAGATTTTACTAAGTATAGAAAAATTGTAAAAGAGTAAGTAAAAGAGGATTACCAAGACCGAGTGCTGCATCATAAGGGCAAAGTTCTCATATTCATGCAACTCAGCCATACGGCTCATGTCTTCTACTAAAAGAATAGTCGTTGACAGGGCTGCGCCGACTTCAAGATTCATCGCGTTGTCACCAGCCGTCAGGGGTCTGTCATCCACCATGACCTCGGAAGCCCAGGTCATATTGCGAGGGAAGCTGTGGCTATCCTCGGGGCGGTCAGACCTTGGCCTTTTTGGTGGTCGGGAGTCGAGTGCATCGGCCTTAGCTGGCCTCTTCTTGGCGACCGTTTAACTTTTTTCTACCTCGGCCAATTTCGAGATTGGCATAGTGTCCTCAGAGTGAATCTGAGTCACTGTGGCCTTAGCTTTGGCCTTCTTCACTCTTTTCGTCTTTGGCTTTGATTGGGATAGGGAGGACGAGGATTGCACCGTAACAACCCTGGGGATATTGGCGAGAAGGTCTTCAATAACTACTGGTTTTTGGCCCACTTTGTTGGCAGGGAAAGTAACTGGTAGTTTGGTGCCGAAGTGTATTGCTGGAAGGGCGGTTGGAGGATTGGCTGGGTCGTAAGCCGATGCCTCAAAAGGTCGGCGTTTGTGGTTGTGGGTTCTGCCGGCAAGGGTAGAAATTGGAACTCGGCATTGGCGTTGGCGTTGGCGCTGGGATGGAGGAATTAGTTGAGGGGTTGAGGTAGATGGTTAATCAGTTGGGTCAGAAGTAGAGGCCTGGTCTGGCCTTGGAGATGATGTTGTTGGTGGAGTTGTGGCAGAAGGGGGAGTCTTACTTCGGCGAGAGACGTCGGGCAAGGCCGACTTGTAGGTTGGTATGTAGTTCAGTAGAAGTGGCGCCTTGCGCTTCTGCATAGGGGGATCTAACAGCCTCTTTAGATATTGGCTGGGAACGAATGATTGCCGAAATCCTTTCGCCGGCTGAGGAAGAACTGCAAAAAACAGAAAGCAAACAGCAGAAGAGATGAATAAACTAGCAAGCCTTAACCAAAATGGAATTTCTGTATGAATGACTAAGTCTTACCATTACCCATTTTAAAAACTGCTCGGCTCAGAGGATAGAGGTAAAGGTCGTCATCAGGTGAAACCTCCCAGTTGTCCGAGACTATGAAGTAATTATCTCCAGCACCCTTGTTGGAGCCTAGGAGGTCGGCTATTAGTTTGAAGGCGGTGGATCTGGGCTTGAGGTAGTATATGTAGCTTTTTTCGGACTGAGGCCACACATGGTATAGCAAAATTGGATGTCGGCTAAAGTGATCATAGCTTTTTCTCGGTTTGCTAGTTTAATTATGCCATTGATAACCCGATATGAGTTTATGACAAATTACACGGGGTTAAGTTTGTAGTAATGAAGGATTTCTCGAAAGAGAGTATCAAGGGGAAACCGAAGTCCACATTCGATGAATGCAACAATGGGAAAGGGCATGGAGTCTCTATTAGGCATGATTGAGTCCTCTTCCCCAGCTAACCTCAAGTGGACATCGACTGGGATGGAGAACTCTCTCCTAAAATACTCAAGTTTTTCTGGGGTGTCTACCCTCCACCTGAACATCCCCATGAGGTCGGCCTGGTAACAGTTGGGGGCAATATTTGGAAAATGTGAGTGGAATAGGTTTGAATACCTTGGCTTAAACCTAGACTGGCATGGGGTTAAGGTTTTCTTAGATCTAAGGGGAGTTTGTTTCATTTTTTCCTAATTATTTGGTTTCTAGGCAAATCCCAACCCTAGAAACTATAGAAAGGGTTGCAAAGGCAAAATGTGGAAATAAGCAAGAAAAACAGAAAATGGACATGATCAGACTCAAGAAAACAAACAAAAATTCAAGAACATTTAGTAAGCGTGTGTAGATATGCAAAAGCCAAAGAACAGTGACAAATTGCTAAAACATCAAGCATGTGAATAGTTCATATGTACATATGTAGACCCAGAGACAGATTGAATAACACAAAATTGCAAACAAGCATGTTTGACACCAAAATGATGAAATTCAAAACACAACAGGGATTCAAGAACAAAAACTGATTTGTAATGGTGACAAATAGCATTTAAATGTATAGCAGATTTGAAACATGTCAAAGGAATAGTGGAAAATTGAAAATGGAGGAAATTATGACTTACCAAGTGAATGAGCGCCGATATAGGTATCGCTGGAGTCAGATGAAGTGAATGGTCGCCAGCAGATGATGAAAGGGTCGCCGGAGGAGGTAATCAGAACAGATGCAAAGCTTTGAAGAGACAGTAATGGCGGTTCGAGAATGGAAGTTTGGAGAGAGAGAGAATTTGTGAAATGAGGGAGATTGTATTTTTTGCAAAGGTGAAGAGACGGAGAGAGAGGGAGGAGTTTTGTTGAAATTTTGAAAAAGGCAGCAAATCATTATAATGTGCCTTGGACGACATGTCTATCAAGCGGCGTGCGTAGAAGCGACGCGACTTAATGGCGCATGTCAAGTACGAATCAATGAGAGAAGGACACGTGGTGGAAACAGTTGAGAAAACCGTGTGTGACAGCTCATGTGCAGATAAAACTCTTGGATTTCTTGATTTAATGAAGCAAAAACATCGGCTAGAGAAACGGTCTCGGTTAAGGAACTCGAAGAACTTGGTTCTTGATTCTTGGTTGTGTATAAAGTAGACTGCAGAGTCATGGTCATATGCAGCCGACGAGTGATGATCTCGGTCGTGAAGGATATTGTGAGTCTTAGGCGACATGCTATGTGGACAAACGGTATAGGTTCCATCACCTCAGGTTGTCGAGGTAATAGAACCTAAGGGGCAGTTGTGGGGACATATTTTGTGAATAACAGCACGTGGGCGAGGTGACGCCGACATGTCAGCCAGAGTGCCACGTAGCTTAGTCATGATGCCGAGGTGATCTCGGCTAGGCCGAGGTTATCTGTAGAGATATCGGAACTTGAGATGAGCGGATAAGAGACAAGAGTCCTAGAATGGGGGAGGACCTTAGTCTAGATAAAAATAAAGCTCGTAGGGAGTTTATCTCTATCTAGCTGGAGTCCAAGATGAGCATTGAGCAAAAGTCCATTGACTTTAGGCTTCTATAGGGAACAGGTTAGTGCTGGCTATAAAAGTAAGGTACCCTCGTGGGTCTAAGGTATGCTTTTTGTATTCTGGCTAATGAGTTAAGCACTGTTTACTATCTTAGAGAGATAACTGAGTACTTACTTGATTGTCGGAGTGCCCCTGGGTGGACGAACCATTGCCGAAGTCTTATCTTTCTGTGACAGGTTGTTCGGGCGTGATCTTGTGCTCTCCTGCTGAGTTCCTGTTTGGCAGTGTGGTCAGAAATCAGCACCCACAATACAATTAAATAAATAAAAAATTGTAATGGTACAATTTTATATGAATAATTGTACTTTTCTGCTGAGTTCTTGTTTCGCTAAAAAATTGTATATGAATAATTGATTAAAAAAAAAAATGAGAGATAGAGAACTGTTATAAATTCATTTTTTTTTCTGTTTTTTATTAAATTTCTACTTAATCATATTTAAAATTATTTTCTATTCGTATACAATTTATCAAGGTGTCATATCACTTAATTATTTATTTTTTAATATTTTTTGCTAAAAAATTTAAATATGTATTTGATAAACTATAATAAATATGAGAGAGAGAGAGAGAGAGAGAGAGAGAGAGAGAGTTTGAGTTTGGGTGAGAGAGAGTTGTTTGAGTTTGGGTGAGAAGAATTTTTAAAAGAAATAGATAATTGGGTGAAAATAAATATCACGAACCCTACTTTGGAATTAGTGAAACAATGATAGTTAAATTACCTTTTTGCTTATTTTTTTAAGGGATTTTTATTGATAAATCCATTCTAGAGTTGTTATAACCCATTAGATCCACAAAAGAATATTATAACCTGATTAGTCCCATAAACTTTTCTTCTTATTCCATAAGGTCCATTTTCCTAATTTAATATATTTTCCTGGACTATTTTGCCCCCATATATATATATATATGTGTGTGTGTGTGTGTGTACAGTGTTAATACGTATTTACATATTACGTGCCTGTTTACGTGGCTGTTTCCTCGTTGATTCAGTTTGGCAGTTTCTATTTTACGTTTTTCTTCATCAATCCAATTCCAAGAGATACGTTTATGTTTTGCATACTCGTTCCAAGGATTGGTTGTGCTAGGGTTTCATTCTTGGTGTTGTAGTCTGGTTCTATGGTTTGCGAGTGAAGATGACGAAGAGGTAGGTGTTCGGCTGTCACATTTTTCGAGCTTTAAGTTGTTCGAATCAGTTGTGTTCGACTTTCTGGAGGATTGTAGGATTACATGGTTAAGGTTAGTATCAATTTGATTATGAATACATGTTCAGTTTATGGTTTCATTTGTATGATGGAGCAGATGCTCTGTTTTTGGATTGATATGAATTGGATGCTCTGGTTTTTCAATTATATGCTTCTTACGTGGTCCTGTGGAGGGGAGTACATTCATATTATGTGAAGAACAGTGTTAGTTCTCATTTTACTTGGACGTATGCGTAATGAGGATCTCTGGAGATGATTTGATTATCAGTATATATGGCAATGTGAATGTTGACATTTTGTTAATGTGGATTATGTGAAGAATGTGGATGTTCTCATTTTAAATTGATGTTTGCTTAATGAGGCTGTGTGTGTGTGATATAATTCAGAGTGTATGTGTCAATGTAAATGTACAGATTTTGTTAATATTATGTGAAGTTTGTTGATGTTCTCATTTTTACTTTGATGTTTGCAATTTTGGCATCTTGTTAATATCAATGCGAATGTTCACATCTTTGTATTTGTGAATTATGGATTTAGCACTTGAACTGTACACGTAGTAATTTTTGATTTTTTGCACAATGTGATTTTTCATGTCGATTTTGATTAAATGTGTAGTTCTCATTTTACTTGGACGTATGCGTAATGAGGATCTCTGTAGATGATTTGATTATCAGTATATATGTCAATGTGAATGTTCACATTTTGTTAATGTGGATTATGTGAAGAATGTGGATGTTCTCATTTAAAATTGATGTTTGCTGAATGAGGCTTTGTGTGTGTCATATAACTTAGAGTGTCTGTGTCAATGTAAATGTTCACATCTTGCGAATATTATGTGAAGATTGTTGATTTTCTCATTTTACTTTGATGTTTGCTTAATGTTGACATGTTGTTAACAACAATGTGAATGTTCACATCTTCGTATTCTGAAGCATGGATTTAGCACTTGAACTGTACGCGTACTCATCTATTTTTTGCACAAAGTGAATTTTCATATTGATTTTTATTATTGTTCATTGTTGTGTTTTTGTGTTTTTATAGGAGATGGATACCTTTATGCTGTTGGTGTGTACATATGGTTGCAGTACAACTGTAATAAATGTTGCCCGCGCAATGTGTTATTCTCGTTTGGTGGAGTGTTTGTGTGAGAAATAGGATGAGTTGTCTGCTGGTTCTATTTCACTGTTCTGTAAACTACCTGGGATTAGGAAGTGTGATTTGGACAATGAGGAAGAATTTCAGAACATGTTACTGCTTGCTAAATCAATGGGGGTACAACATGTAGAAGTTGTGGTTGAGTTGAAAAGTGGTATTGGTCAGTCAACTAGTTTGGGATTGGTGCGTGTGGGGGTTGAGGAAGAAATTGATGCATTATGGAGATTTTGCCACCATAATGAGAAGGTGTTGTTGTCAGCTCCTTGGGCAAATGGTATTACGCATGTGGGACAACGGTTTGTTGGAGGTGCACAAGAATTTCGTGACGTTTTATGTAAGTATGCCATCCAATGTGGGTTTCAGTTTACATACGTGAAGAACGAGACAACAAGAGTTACTGCTGTGTGTGCGATGCGGGAGGAGAGGGGCTGCTTGTGGGCTATACATTGTAGAGCACAACGAGCAAATGATTTTTTCTACATCAAGAGTTTTAGTGATGTGCATACGTGTGGTACAGATGTCCGAACATCGAAGAATCCGCGAGTTAGTTCAGATTTGGTGTCGAGTACCATATCTGAAATTGTGAGGGACAAGCCGTTGACTCGGCCGTGTGATGTTGTCACTATTTTGAAGAGGGATTATAGGCTAGATGTGAGTTACCATGTCGTATGGTTGGCCGTGGAGAAAGCAAAGGCTGGTATTCATGGAGATCACTCATTATCGTTTGACCAGCTGCGGTGGTATTCGGATGCTGTGATGCAGTACAATCCGGGGAGTTATGTCAATATTGACTATGATACGAGTAGTCAACAGTTTCGTCGTTTCTTTGTGTCATTCGCTGCGTGTATTTCTGGGTTCAATTCTTGTCAGCCTTTATTATTCTTGGATGGAACATTCCTCAAAGGAAAGTACAAAGGTTAGATACTGGCGGCAACGGCGAAAGACGGAAACAATGGTTAGTATTTTTTTTACCTTTATATTCATGTCAATATTCACATTGACATGCATAGTATGGACAAAAGAGTGATGGAGAAATTATAAGTACTGTGAACATTGACATTAGTATGCACTGATGTGAATGTTCACATCTGTGTCTGCTGATGACTGTAAACATTCACATGACCTGTTTCGTTTATATTGTTTTTTATTCATTTTGGAATACTGTGAACAGTTGTGTATTGGTGTTGTGTTGCAGGTCTGTTTCCTGTTGCATTTGCGATTGTTGATTCGGAGACCACGGCGAATTGGTCGTGGTTCTTGCATGAACTTGGGAAGGTTGTTGATGGTAAGCGCCAGATTACTTTTATTTCGGATCGTAATCTTGACCTGTTAGAAGCTTTGCCAAAGGTGTTCCCATCGGCTTATCACGGTTATTGCTTACAACACTTGAAGAGCAATTTAAGAGACCGGATGAAAGGAATTGATAATGGCTTCAGGGATCACCTAGTAAGTAGTTTGGGTGATTGTGATTATGAGCCAATTATGGTAGGGTTCCATGAAAAGCTTGCAAAATTAAAAGAGGAGGGTAAACAACGAGCATATGATTTTTTCAAGGACTTGGCACCTGAGCACTGGGAAAATTCATACTTCAGGTAATAATAGTTTCATAAAGTGTTCCATTTGTCAAGTCAGAATGGTAGCGATGTGAATTATCAGTTAGGAATTGTAAAAATCTTCCAACTGTGTTTCATGTTCAATGTCAATGATGTGAATGTTCACACCTGATAATAATGACTGATTTGAATGATGTGAATGTTCACATCCGTTGTCATATTTTGCTGTTGTTAACATTCACATCATTCTGTCATTTAAGTTGATGTTAGTGTTCACATCTGTGCATCGTGTAAGTTGATGTTAATATTCACTGCGAATGATGTTAATGTTCACATCAGTCAACGTGAATGTTCAGACCTGTTAACTTTCGTATTGTAAAATGTTTGTGATATTGTGCAGGGGCATGCGTTATGGGGAGATGACTTCCAATGCGGCGGAGTCATTTAATAACTGGATTAAAGAAGCGCGTAATCTTCCTATCACTCAAATGGTGGACACAATTCGTACTCAGTTTATGCGGCAAATGTCTGCACGGCGTGACCAAGCAAACAAATGGAATGAGCTTATTTGTCCTACATTTGAAACAAGGCTTATGGATTCGTTCAATGACAGCAGGTCTTGGCAAGTTAGCAAAGCCAATGAGAATGTGTTTGAAGTTCATTCGATACCATCTGTTACTGTTGATGTTGCGAGGCGTACATGTTCGTGCTTCAAATGGCAAATCAATGGATTCCCATGTGACCATGCTGTTGTTGCCATTCAGAAGAGCCGCTACAATCTCAATGATTGTGTGGAACATTACTTTCATGTACAGACATATCGTGCAGGGTATTCGGGTGCCATATTCCCTATACCATCGGTGGAGAAACCGCCTTTTGATCCCATGGACTTCACTATATACCCGCCAACTGTGAAAAGACCACCCGGAAGGCCGAAAAAGAATAGGATCCCATCAAGGGGTGAGAAACTGAAGCAAATAAGGTGCAGAAGATGTGATAAGCTGGGGAGCCATAATCGGAAGTCATGCAAGGAGTCGATATAGGATGTGCATTTTTCATTTTAACGTTGTGTTTACATTGGATTCTTATATTCATTTCTGAAATAAGATTGTGTTGTGTTGGCAAGAAAAATAATGGTTTGGCAAACTTAGTATTTCGTTTGTGCTTTTTCATTTTCTTTTTGTGTATGAAACTGATTTTTTGTTAAAGTTGTAATGATAAATACATGATGTGGACATTCACACTTACGTAAACGAAGCATATTATGTGAAAACTTGCACATGGGTTGAACGTTTTTACCTTATTGTTGTCAATGTTGACATGAATATAAGATGCGATGTGAACTTTCACATGCATGAAGATTGACATGGTGTGAACATGCACAACTGTTATGAATGTAAAGAAATGTGAATATCCACACCTGTTCATGTTACCCGTACTGATGTCATGCAAACAATGTGTACATTCATGCACAAGGTATGTGTATTACATAAAAAACTGGTTCCACAAATCGCATCAAATATGGTCATCACAACACGCCATTATGAATATCATAAGTGAGTATAAACATTCACATCAGTGTTGCAACTGTAAATAGTCACAGCTGTAAACATTAGTGCATATGAATATCATACGTGAATGTTCACATTTGGCAAAGAAGAATGTCATTTACAATTGCTATGAGCAAGAACAAATGTGAATATTCACACATGTGTATGTGATCCGTAATTATGTCACGTAGACCAAGTGTACACTCCTGCACAAAGTATGTGTATTAAACAATAGTCAGGTTCAAACATTCGCAGAAATTACACTCATAACAACACAGCAGTATGGATATCGTAAGTGACTGTGAACATTCACATTAGTGGTACAACTGTGAACATTCACATATGTAAAACATAACAATACCAAAAGTAGTTCAAAATTCACAGCTGCCTTTTTCCTATTAACAGATGTTGTATCACTGTTTTACAATCAGTTGTTGTGTCAAAATATCAACGCATTCCATATTAACATTCAAATCGACTGTTGGTTAGTTTGTAGGTGTACACCCCCCACCTATAGGTTTTAAGGAAGCTCTGATTTCTTATGATTCAAAAAACTATGCACTAACAAATCTCGTAGTCCACACCATTCTGCACTACTGAGGCTGCCCACAATTTCTTCATGATATATGTGCGCCCGCATGATGTAACATACTGCAGGTTCGCAGTCCACTCTGTAAATGCGAAATGGTTTTGATTAGCAGTTGACATGAATATTTGCATAATGGTTATGGAGGATTTGAAAAAAATGTAGTGAGGCTTACGAGTCGTCGCCTTGCTGAGGACAGACATCAACACTTTTGGTTGGTTGTGCTGGATTTTGGCCTGCTAACTTAGTGTATAGCGGTGATGACTCGCCAATAATGCTCACAACATGCTCAATGTACTTCCTCTGTGTATGGAATTTCAAACTAGGCACCAACAAACATATGTGTGTGTACAGTCATTTAATGCAGGAGAACAAGTCATGTTTGTGTTGAAAAATAGCCACTTACAATTTCCTGTGCTTGGTCGATATGCGGGTCATGTATGCTTGTTCTTGGGCGCAACGAGTTGTAATGCTTCCACAAATTGTCTTTAGCATCATACACAGCTATCGTCCAGTGGTACTCATGATGCAATGGGAATAGTAGATATCTCTCTCCTTGGTAGTTTTTGACATGTGCATCAATGTGTTTACTCCTTTTGCGAGGATGGTACTCTCGTATCACTTTCTGTACACATTTGACAAACAATTAATGGACTGTGAAGTTTCACAGTCACATTACAAGTAATGGAATGATAGATTTTACCAAACACATGCTCGTGAAGATCAATGAGGCTTCATCCGAAGTTGGGTTGACCACATCTTGTTGTTCATGCAACAGTTCAGCATATGCATCTATGAGCTGCACAAACATGGGGTCATATTATATAGATTTTGTGGATGTGAGTGTGTGTGTGTCTGTGTGTGCATATGCATGAAGAGTGAATTATATTTGTAATGGCATACAATGCTGTGTATTGATTCCTCCTTGATAAGGTTGACAATGTCATCAAAATACACATGTGTAGCCTTCGAATCTCCTTTCCACACCAGCAGCCTGTGCATTATTAACAAACCAATGTAAATATTTACATTGCACATATCTGAACAAACCAAAAAAATTGAACACAGTGAGGAATATAGACTATTACGGAATGTGAATGTTAACATTGGATGTTTGCACAGTCACTTACTCATCGCCTCCATTTTTTTGTAAAGCTTGGACCTTTTGTTTGTCATGTTTGGACATCTTGGCCCAGACTTTGAACTTGTTGGTAAAGGATAATTTTTTTGGCTGCTTCGCTGGTGGGTGTTTCTCCACATCTTCAACCATTTCGACTGGATGGGGCTGCTTTTGGCCAGGTAAGTCTGGGTATTGGAAGTCAGGCAAGCGATGTTCTTTGCGATCTTTTTCCTTTATACGCTTGACCCTAGAAGGTGGGCTGATATTGTGTTGCATTGGGCTAGGGGGTTGCCTTTCTACCATAGCCTGTGTGACAATGTGGACTGACTGGTCATCGTAAAGATCCTGAAGAATTGTTTTATCGCATTCTAAGTCGATGACCAGCTGCGTTAAGCGTTTGATTTCTTTATCCTTCTGCTCCATGCACTTCTTCATTTCGATATTCACGTTGGGCGGGCTGGACTGGTTAAATAATTTATGTTCAAGAGCAGCTATGACTCTTGCCCTCAACTCCCATGAAAATTGAAGGTGTTTGTACTTTGTTTCCCATTGCCTTATGACACCCCAAGCCTTCCGATTTTCTTGGATCAGCACATCAATGATATCAGGTTGGTTTGTGTTTGGTATTACAATAGCTCTGTCATAATGTTGGCTGCTAAATGGAATGTGAATGTCCTCATTACTGTCCTTCAGCTCCATCCCATCCCCTGAAAAGTGGGAGTTACTGCCACTGTGTTGTTCTCCCTTGATGTCAGAAAGGTTGGGAGATGTTCTGGCTGGTTCATAAATTTCAGGCTCCACCTTCAATGTTTTACGCTTGAACTTTTTGTAATTCTGTTGGGATTGCAAAGAGTTCACCGGCATTAACCTGAAAATGAAAAAAATATGTTACTTAACGCATATATTTGGGTGGTGTTATAATGTGAATGTTTTGATCAGTAGTTGAAGGCCCTACCTCATTAGAACCCAAATCAGCTAAAGAGGTGGTTTTCATCTTCTTCTGCAAAGCAGTCAGATCCCACTTCACACAGCGAGGAAAAGCATTGGGTCTGTGAGGTTGTAGGACGGTTGTGTGCTCACACAACCAGTACTTCAATAAAACAAGAAACGCATATTGTTATTTAGCATTTGCATAGTAATGGCAACCTATGTGAATATTAATCACAGTGGCATTGTCGTGAACATCCCAGTAGTACATTATCATTGAATGTGAACATTCACATCTGTGAATCGTGAGTGATGTGGCACTGTTGTGAACATTCACAGTAGTATGTTATGACTGAATGTGATCAGTCACATCAGTGCTTCAGATGTGAACATTCACAGTAGTGAAAACATAATTGCCTACGGAGCAGTGTCGTAAACATTCACAGTAGTACATTATCATTGAATGTGAACATTCACAATGTCCACATTTGAATCACTGATGTGAATGATGACAGAAACATAAGTGCTGTGGCACTGTTGTGAACATGCATAGTAGAATGTTATGAGTGAATGTGATCAGTCACATCAGTGCTTCAGATATGAACATTCACAGTAGCGAAAACATAATTGCCTACAGAGCAGTGTCGTAAACATTCATAGTAGTATATTATGAGTGAATGTGGACATTCGCATCAGTGATTCAGATGTGAACATTCACATCTGTGAAATATAATTGCCTACGGACATTCACATCAGTGGTGCAGATGTCAATGTTCACAGTTGGCTTAGATGAACAACACTGGAGGACATGTGAATGTTATTATTTGAAAACACGGGTACTTACCATCAATAACATGACACAGCCGGTGACTTTTGCTGGTTTTTTGTCATTTTAGGAAATAGACGATGTCAACATTGTCCTAATTTGCTTGGCCCAATCATATTCTTGCATGCTTTCCAGTGGGACCATATGTGCATAGTAGCCCCATCCTATTGTCTCTCCGCTTGTTGAGAAAAAAAGCTTTTGGCAAGCATACATGCACACTAGTCGGGAACTTCTTCGTTGTCATCTTTCTTTTTTCCTTTCAATGCCTCGGTCAAAAGGGTGCGTATCCATTTTGAAGTCAACCGGCTGACGTTTTTGCATCTTCTTTTTACAATGCCAGTCTTTGGTTTCGCACCATATGATATGTCCATCGGCTTGCTGCCACAGTCCACACCAAAAATCAGCTTGATGTCGCTGTTGTGTATTTTCATCTTCTTCTGCCCAATGTAGAAGGCATCTTCTGAAGCTTGGTACATTTGTAGTACATGCACAACAACATCATCATACTTCATGCATTTATCAAGGTTGATCTGATTGTTTCTCAATGCATTAAACAAATTCCAAAAAGGTGTTTGTTGAAGGCACCGAAGCTGTGCTTCTGTGAACTTGGTGGTTTTCATTAATTTGACCAGTCCGGTCATATTAGATCTGTAGTTCACATGGCGCATGTCGACATTGGTGCAAGTATTTGTTTTTGGGGTTTCTTCCTTCACATGGTACTCATCTCTTTTTCTCTTTCTGGTTTTCTTTTGTGCGACATCTGCAAAATGGAGCATTTAAAAAAAATTAAGTGAAGGCTCATGTGATTAGCATAGTGGAACAGATGTGAACATTCACAGCATTTCCACTGATGTGCATGTTCACAGTTGTGTGAGTGGGCGTGAATCACCAGAGTTTGTGTGTGGTTGTGAACATTCACATATGTACATGAATGTGTATTTCGACTGTGTCACGACAAACACAATGAACATATCGTGTCAGTGTGTGGTAAACAATGCATTTTTATACAACCATGAACATCATTGAACAACATGTGGATGTTAACACAAACATATAAAATGATGGATCAACTTATTGGATCACCATTAACAATCAACAATACCAACAAGGCAAACATTCGCAACAGGGGGAAAAGAATCTAAATATCCTTATTCATTGGCCCAATATTTTTCAATCCATGTGAATGTTCATAGCATATAACAACAGCACTAATAATATCTGATTGTCCTAAAATTTTCAGTCAGTGTGAATGTTCACAGCATATAAGAGCAGCGCCAATAATATCTGATTGTCCTAAAAATTTCAGGCAATGTGAATGTTCACAGCATAGAACAACATCACCAATAATATCTGACTCTCTTAAAATTTTCATGCAATTTGAATGTTCACAGCCTAGAACTACAGCACCAACAATATCTTACTATCCCAAAATTTTCAGGCAATGTGAATGTTGACAGCATAGAACAACAACACCAATAATATCTGACTCATCTAAAATTTTTCAGACAATGTGAATGTTCACAGCCTAGAGCAAAAGCACCAATAATATCTGATTGAACTAAAACTTTCAGGCAATGTGAATGTTCACATCGTAGAACATTCACACCACCAACATCTGACTCTCCTAAAATTTCCAGGAAATGTGAATGTTGACAGCATAGAACAACAACACCAATAATATCTGAATGTCCTAAAATTTTCAGGCAATGCGAATGTTCACAGCCTAGAACAAAATAAACCAATAATATCTGATTGTCCTACAATTTTCAGGCAATGCGAATGTTCACAGCCTAGAACAAAATAAACCAATAATATCTGATTGTCCTACAATTTCCAAGCAATGTGAATGTTCACATCTTCCAACAACAAGAACAACAACAAAATTGGCCAAAGAGTGTCAATGCCTGTGAATTTTCACAGCATACAACAGCAACACCATTAATACCTGATTACTCAAACATTTTAACTCAATGTGAATGTTCATATCTGTTACCAACAGAAACAAAAAAAGAATTGGCCAAAACATTTTTGAAACCATGTGAATGCTCACAGCATTGAACAACAACCGAATAACATCTGGAATAATTTGATTATCAAACCATTTCCAATCAATGTGAATGTTCACAGATTTCAATAACAACAACTACAACCAAAACATTTTCGAATGTTGACAGTTGTGAACACAATGTAATGGCAACTGTAATGTTTTTGACTGCAAAAATCAAAAAAATTAGGGATTACGATTGAGGGATTCAGAATAAATGTTAGGGTATGAACAATAAGGACTCCTATATATTGTATGCATAGGAAAAGGGGATATTTGTAAAAGTTCACAATGTTGGTTGTTGGTAAAGAGGTTTACGGTTTAAATACACGCATGAGTAGAATGCTTACGTTTTTGGCCCATTTCGACGACAGAGATGTTGAGACGAAGGGACGATTCGACGAAGGAACGTATACAGTTTTCTGGGCGTACGAACGACGAAGAAGATGATGAGACGATGTGACGATCGAACGAAGACAGTCTTCTCGGCGTAGGGATGAGGGAGAAGATGATGAGACGATGTGACGATGCAACGATGGAAGGAATACAGTCTTCTGGGTTTTGGATTTCTGGACTATAGAGGTACTGTGCGTGATTTCCTGCGCAAGAATAGAGAGGGAAGAGAAACGGTTATTAGATTCAAAGAGAGAGAGAGAGGGGCGTGTGTTTTTTTAGGGCTTTTTTGGTCTTTTTGTATGAAATGGACCTAATGGAATATTATAAAACAATATGGGTTTTATGGAACAACACTCTTAGATAATGGATTTACTAAAAAAGCTCCCATTTTTTAACTAGCATATCGTTCGTATTATGCACGGATTGTGTTTACAATTATATATATATGAATTGTGATTTTTAAATTTTTTTTTAATATCTTCTTTCTTTTTTTTTTATATTATATTAAAGTTTAATATTTTGATAATAATCATATGTGTTGGACTTTTCAAGAAATTAAATGTCTTTTTTTTAAAATTATATTATATTAAAGTTTAATATTTTGATAATAATCATATGTGTTGTACTTTTCAAGAAATTTTTTTTTTTATGCATGTTCTTAATGCATTAAAGTGTTATTATGAAAGATAATAATCATATGTGTTGGGACTTTTCAAGAAATTCATATGGGTTGAATTTCAAAGAATTTTTTTTTTTATGCTTGTTTTTAATGCATTAAAGTGTTATTATGAGGGTAAGACTTGAGAGTTGGGAGAAGTTAATAAATGCTAAGATTTTTTTTTTTTACATCAAAAAATCAGAAAATTTAGATTGAGAGATTGGAGCCCTCACAAGACTTGTGGTTAAAAACCCCATTTTGTTTAATATATAACTAGCCTATCACCCGTGCTATGCACGGGATAATTATAGATATTTATATTTGTTTTAATTTTTTTTTAATATATAAATTATATTTTTTAAGATTTTTTATAAAAATTGTTTAACGATCTTATCACTAACCATAGTGTACAGGAGAAATTAAAAAGACTACTGCAGTAACTATGCACGGACTGTATCTATAATCATTTGTATGAGGAGATTTTAAATGCTAATCAGGTATTTTGACCAAATCAATAAATGCAGCCATGTGGATTGAAAAAAGTTAATAAATGCTGATCATGGGATATTGACCAAATCGATAAATACTGAGTTTTTTTTTTAAATCAAAAATTTAGAAAATTAAGATTGAGATATTAGAGCTCCCACAAGGCTTGGGGTTTAGAAACCCCATTTTCCTCAATATATTTACAATTATCTATATATGTAAATTGCGATTTTTAAATGTTTTTTTTAAATGTCTTTTTTTTCCCTTTTTTATATTATATTACATATGTGAATTGCGATTTTTAAATGTCTTTTTTCCCCCTTTTTTATATTATATTAAAGTTTAATATTTTGATAATAATCATATGTGTTGGACTTTCCAGGAATTAAATGTCTTTTTTTTATTATATTATATTAAAGTTTAATATTTTGATAATAATCATATGTGTTGGACTTTTGAAGAATTTTTTTTTTAATGTTTGTTCTTAATGCATTAAAGTATTATTATGAGGGATAATAATTATATGTGTTGGGACTTTTAAAGGAATTCATATGTGTTGGATTTCAAATAATTTTTTTCATGCTTGTACTTAATGCATTAAAGTATTATTATGAGGGTAAGCCTTGGGGGTTGTGAGAAGTTAATAAATGCTAAGGTTTTTCTTTTTTAATCAAAAAATCAAAAAATTTAGATTGGGAGATTGGAGCTCCCACAAGTCTTGGGGTTAAAAACCTCATTTTGCTTAATATATAGTATAGATAGATATAGATAGATAGATAGATATATCTTTTTATTTTTGTTTTTATTTTTGTGTGGTTTCTATTCGGGTATTTTTTTTTCAATTTATTTAAGATGGAGTTGTGGGTATCTTTTTTTTTTTAAATTTAATTTATCTGTGATTTCCATTTGTTTTTAATTATTATTATTTAGGTAAGTTATGATGTGAGTTAGATATGTGATAGGCATGTGAGTTTTATTGATTTAAAGTTTATTCAGATAAGATTTAAAGTTTATTTAGATAAACTTTAAAGATTTATTTTTTATTTTTTTTGTTATGTTATAATATAATATATAAAATATAGGTAGATATCTACAACTTTAATAAAAAATATTATCTGATTTTTTGGGAAGAGAAAAGGAATGCAAGTTTTAATATTTTTTTTTGAAAATTTGTGAGAGAGATTAGGAGGGAGAGATTATGAAATATTTTGGTTGTTAAATAAATAAATCAGTCAATAGTTTTTTTAATTTATTTTGTAAATTAAAAATAAATAAATTAGTCAATAGTTTTTTTTAATCTATTTTGTAAATTTAAAATCAATAATTTTGGAAAATTAATTTGTCACAAGTGATTTAAAATTTTGATAGATATACATAAAAAAAAATACATAATTATATTATTAAATCATAATTTAAATTTAGATGTTATATCTTTTTTAGATCTATAGCTAAATTCTTATTTTTTAAAAAAATTTTGTATGTAACTATAGTGTATGAGAGAAATTGAAAAGGGTGTTGTAATAATTATGAGAGAAGTCAAAAGGGAAATACATAATTATATTATTAAATCATAATTTAAATTTAGATGTTATATCTTTTTGAGATCTATAGTTAAATTCTTATTTTTTTTAAAATTTTTTTTGTGTAACTATAGTGTATGGGAGAAATTGAAAAGGGTGTTGCAATAATTATAAGAGAAGTCAAAAGGGATTGTGGGTTAGGAGAAGTCAATAAATGCTGAGGTTGGGTTGGGAGAAGTCAATAAATGCTGAGTTTTTTTTTTTTTTTTTAAATCAAAAAATTAGAAAATTAGGATTAGGAGATTAGAACTCCCACAGGCCTTGGGGTTAAAAACCCCCTTTTGCTTAATATATAGTATAGATATGTGAATTGCGATTTTTAAATATCTTTTTTTTCCCCTTTTTTATATTATATTAAAGTTTAATATTTTGATAATAATCATATGTGTTGGACTTTTCAGGAATTAAATGTCTTTTTTTTATTATATTATATTAAAGTTTAATATTTTGATAATAATCATATGTGTTGGACTTTTGAAGAATTTTTTTTTAATGTTTGTTCTTAATGCATTAAAGTGTTATTATGAGGGATAATAATTATATGTGTTGGGACTTTTAAAGAATTCTTATGTGTTGGATTTCAAATAATTTTTTTCATGCTTGTACTTAATGCATTAAAGTATTATTATGAGGGTAAGCCTTGGGGGTTGTGAGAAGTTAATAAATGCTAAGGTTTTTTTTTTTTAATCAAAAAATCAAAAAATTTAGATTGGGAGATTGGAGCTCCCACAAGCCTTGGGGTTAAAAACCTCATTTTACTTAATATATAGTATAGATATAGATAGAATTATTGAGAACTAAAATTAATATTAAGTATTTCTATAAAAGGGAAAATTATTTATAAATCCTATTAAGAGAACTTGTTTAATGTGACGTCCTGCATAATTTTTTTTATAGAGTTTCAAGTCATATTTAGATAGTAATGTGGTTTCAGAAGGTCCTGTGAGTTGTGAATAAATGATATTAATATACTATTATATCTTATAATGGCAAAACCATATATAAAAAATTGAATGTTACCATAGATTATATCTATATGAATAATATTGAGGGTAAATATGTTAACAAACTTTTCACAGGACTTATGTGAACATAAATTTTTTAGTAGAATTATATGTAGCATAAGTCTCCATAATAAGACTAATAAATAAATTTTTTTTTAATTTTATTCTATTTAACTTTACTAAAAAAATAAGTATAATTTCTTAAAATTTTATAACTGCATAGCATTTGTCCTTGCCGATGACATTGAAAAAAAAAAAGATTCCATAGCATCTGCCCTTATCCTCCCTTGCCGAGCATCTGTCCTTGTCCATAGCGTTGGAAAAAAAGAAAGATTCCATAGCGTTTCTCCTTAACAATAATTGACGGTCATTATCCTCCCATTATTTATTATTGTCGCAATAGTTGACTGAGATTAGTATTTCATCTACAAGACATGTTCGATTAGGTGGATAAGAGTATGAGAGTAAAATTATTAATTCGTAGATTTAATTATTTTATGTTTGTTTTAATATTTTAGTTTAGGATTATTAATTCAATAGATAATTAATTTAACGGATAATTAATTTAATAAATTTGTAAGATTATTAGTAATAAGGTAGGGGTGAGATTATTAATCCAATGGATATTAATCTAATTGGATAGTGAATACTATACTAAATTTAATAAGATTATTAATAATTCACTATTAATCTTGTAAATCAAACATGACAAAAAAGTATTATGGGTGTGCTTGTTTTGAGGGATTAGAGAGTGATATTGGGCTATTAGTCCTACCGAATCGATAGTCTATTGTTTGTTTGAAAAATTTTGCTCCAGACTAATAGTCTCCCCGGACTATTAGTCCCACAAATATGGGACTATCCTATCCCATGGGGGGTGTGGGATAGAAACCATGGGATTGGTATCCCATGTGATTATTTTGTGAAATGTCCATTTTACCTTCCATGCTATTACTTAGTAAACAATTAGAAAATGGTAAAATAGTCTTTTAAACATTTATAAATTATTTTTTTAGTGTTGTTAATTTAAAATTATATATTAAATAAAAAATTTAAATTATAAATTATAAATTATTAATTAAATTTAATTAAAAATAATAAATTAAAAATTATGGTCTTATAAATTAATTTTTTTTAGTGTTGTTAAAAAATTAAATTTACATATTAAATAAAATTATTTTTTTAGTGTTGTTAATTTAAAATTATATATTAAATAAAAAATATAAATTATAAATTAAATTTATTTAAAAATAATAAATTATAAATTATGGCTTTATAAATTAAATTTTTTTAGTGTTGTTGAAAATTTAATTTATATATTAAATAAAATTATTTTTTATTGTCGTTAATTTAAAATTATATATTAAATAAAAAATATAAATTATAAATTATAAATTTAATTTAATTGAAAATAATAAATTAAAAATTATGGCCTTATAAATTAAATTTTTTTAGTGTTGTTAAATTATAAGTTATAAATTATAGATTACAAATTTAAAATTATATATTAAATAAAAATTATAAATTACAGGGGTAAAATAGTCTTTTGAACATTTATTCTTATCCAGTCCGTCTAAGCAAACATTGGATTCACTAAAAATAGTCCAATCCAGAAATCTAATCCCATGACTAAATAAACATAGGATACAAATCCAATCCAACCAAATAGTCCGGGGACAATATATCCCGGGACAAACACTCCGATGGATTACAATCCCCCTTTATCCAGTCCGTCCAAATAAACACACCCCATGGGTTTAAATATTAAAGGGACAATTACACTGTAATGAAGTAAGAAAAAATAAATTACATATTAATTAAAAAATTTAACCGTTCAAAAAATAATATTAATTAACAATTTTATAATTTTAATTATTAATATTTATATAATCTTTCATTGACTTGAAAATTGTTTTTGGAACCCAATACTAAACAGGACTAAAGTAGACGGGTGTAATTTATTCAATTATTTATTTATTTATTTTTTTGTGAGCAGGAGTTTACTAAAATACATATGTGAGTTGCATGCTTTGGTTTATTAGTCAAATAGCAATAACAAATAACAAACAGATCATAATAGAGCAAAAATGAAATTATTTTAAATTGTTAAAAATTAAGATTATAAAAATTAAAATAATATTTTGAGAAAATTATAAAGACGAATAGTGTAATTTACCACCTTATTTTAAAAAAAAAAATTCAATAAACATTGTTCGCTTGATTGCAGCTGCAATAGTTTGACTAGTTAATTGGATGGAAAAGCATTGATTTATAGAGTCAAAAGTTTATGGAAGAATTGAAGTGTCCGTCTTGTGTAGCACAAATTAAACGAGTCATGAGACCCTTGACAATTCTCAAGAACAATTCTAATGACAACACGAGTTATCTATGCATTTCTCATGTTTATCACATATTGTAAAGAAATTTTGACACCCATAATTAAAAGCATTCATATAACTGAGTAATGGTAAAACTTACCCTATTCGAACAAAAACAGAAATAGTTAAGACTTGATCTAATAATTCAACTGTTTAAGGTTAAGACATGGTCATGTATTAGTCATGATTTTAAATTTCATTTGTGGAATGATTTGTCAGACTCGTTATTGTGGGTGCGCTAATCCAAGAAACAATCTATGGTGCTTACTAACCCAAAAATCATTTTCTGGACATTAATACAAACAGCTCCATTTTCCATCTCAATACATTGGATTGAAGTTGGTTTAAATGTGAAGTTGATGAATTTGGACAAAAACATCGTAAGACAAAATTTGCAAAACTTTTTTTAAAAAAAATTTATATTAAAAAATTCTACTAGTTTAATGTTTTTTTTGAAACTTTAAAATATTTCTAAAAAAATAAAATTTTCTTTTCTTTTAGGTTGATTTGGACAAACATTTGGAATATAGGTG
Organism: Camellia sinensis; assembly: GCF_055761805.1. NCBI lineage: Eukaryota > Viridiplantae > Streptophyta > Magnoliopsida > Ericales > Theaceae > Camellia > Camellia sinensis. The sequence goes on from NC_138963.1 coordinate 152,857,997, forward strand.
TATGCAAACATGATGAGATTATGTTGGAAATGGTTTAATTATGATATGAAAGTTCAAAGCGTACTGCGACACATTTCTTTTTATGCAATATTGAACATTTCTTAAGCAATTTTTTCAACATGTCATTTTTTTTTTCATACAAAATAAAAATGGATTCAAATTATAGACTTCTTTTTTGGGAGGTGGGGTAGGAAATTAAAGACTTGAATGAAAGATAATCATTATATAACCTTTGGAAATTTTTGGGTTCATCTTTCTTTGATTGGAGCCATTAGTTTGCTCCAGCAATCGGGGTGACCTACGTTTGAAGCATTCAAGGCCGGCCATTTGGGCTGGCAAATTCTTACTAAAATTAGGATCTCGGAATATTTTTAATCCAATATATTATGGGTGATTATATTTGTATTCAAAAAATTGTTTAATTTCTCAATACTGCTTATTAAATTATTTAAGATTATAATTTATTTTCAATACATTTTTGACATGTTTGATTGGGTGGATTAGAGCATGGGATTAGGATTATTAATCCGTGGGCCCAATTATTCTATATTTGTTTTAACATTTTGGTTTAGGATTATTAATATAATGGATAATTAATAAACAAATTTATACGATTATTAGTAATGGGGTAGGGGTGAGATTATTAATCCAATGCATATTAATCTAATTGGATAGTGAATACCGCACTAATTTAATAGGATTATTAAACTTCACTATTAATTTTGTGAATCAAACATGACCTTTATGTCTTTTTACAAGTTACCCTTTTAGATAAAACAATAATTTATGATACACCCAAATAATAAACAAATCAAAAATCTTAAATTACACCATTTAAAAACTCTTAAACAGATTTCCTTAATAATATCTTCTATGTTTAATGATGCAGATGATGGGCAAGTTGCAGAGCATCAGTAGAAGAGAATGGTGGAGGATATATCCAACAAGGGGAAGTAAAAGAATTATCTAGCAGTTTGTGATGTATTGGGTAGTATGGAAGGCATTCCAATAGAGGTCTCTGTTGCTCATGGTGTGTTGGTTTCAGAACCAAGTGAAGAGCCATGGAAAGGGAAACTCATTACATTTAGCGAAAACCCAAAGCTTCAGATGGTCGAAGGAGACGATTTGATATCGAAAATTAGAGTTTGTATATGGAATTGGGGATGAATGTTAATTTCCCGGCAGTGTTAGATTTGATATTGCAAGTGGCAGTCAATGGGAATTTGAGCGAAAAAGAGATGGTTAAGAGAGTATTTGTGTTCAGCGACATGGAATTCGATCACGCTTTGTTTCAGGTGATATAAAGTGTTGAATACACATAAAATTGAGTGATGAATTGCTTTAAAAAATTATTATTATTCTCGTTCATTATTTGATTTTATTCAAATTTTATTCTATTTGAAAATAAAAACATAATAAGAAATAATGATGTTGATGATACACTACAACAAAAAACAGAAATGGCGACCAAAACATGAAATTTCGTCGCTGAAAGTGCATGAAATGGCGACTAAATTGGAATTTGTCGCCGAAAAGCAGGTTTTTAGCGACTAAAAGGGTTTAGTCGCCGAACAGCATGTTTTTAGCGACTAAAAGGAAGTTTTGCCACCTAATATAGGGTTTTCAGCGACTAAAGTTTGTTTAGTAGCCAAAAGTCACTGTTTTTAGCGACTAAAATAATTTAGTAGCGAAAAGGTATGGTTTTGGCGACTAAAAACAGGTTTAGTCGCTGATTGTAGTAGTTTTGCCGACTAAAAATAATTTAGTCACTGAAAGTGGGGGTTTTGCCGACGAAAATCCATTTTAGTCGCCCAAAGTAGTGGTTTTGGCGACGAAATTTCTGTTTAGTCGCCAAAAGTGCTGATTTTTAATTGAGAACTTATTTTTTTAGCGACAAATAAATAATTAGTAGCCCAAAATAATACAATTAGCGACTAAAAAATGGTTTTAGTCGCCAAAAGTCGCCTAATTTTTTTTTAGTAAATAATTTATTTTTTGACAAAAATTATATTGAATTAAAAAAATTATATTTATAAATATTATTTTGTATTAATTGCGGTTAATATAGTATATAAATAATATATATTGCATATATGATCATGTCATGATGTACTGGCATAGTGGATGGAGTGTTGTGCAAAGGGTTTCGCGTGTGCAAAGGGACGTCGCAAGTTCGAAACCTGTTGGGAGCAGCGGAGGCAAAAATTTTTTTTTTTCTGAAAATACTTTCAGCGACTAAAGTGAATGGTCGCCAAAGGTATAAATAATAAAATAAAAATGAACTATTGGCGACTAACAGTTTAGTCGGCAAAGGTATAATTTCCAATAAAGAAATTGACTATTGGCGACGAAATCTTTAGTCGCTGAAGACATATATATTGGCGACTAACAGTGTTTTAGTCACCGAAGGCATTCGCGACCGTCTATTGGCGACAACACGGGCGACTAAACTTTTTAGTCGGGAAAAGTGAAATTTTGACATTTGGCGACTAAAATAGGACATTTGGCGACAAAAAATTTAGTCGCCAAAGGTGTTTTTTCTTGTAGTGATAATGGTGAGGAAGAAGATGAAGAAAAAATAATTAAAACTTTGGAAAGAAGATGAAGAGACTTGAATATGGAAAAATATATATAAGTAATTAGGATGTACCATAAGAAAAAAATATGTTTTATTTTAGGGTTTAATGTGTATTGTCCTTATTAGCAAATTTACATTATGATATAATAGAAAGTAAAATTTCAAAATTTTAGTTAAACAGGAAATTCTATTTCCACATACTTAATTACCTTAGTGCACACATTTAATAAAATATTAAGTTAATGACAATTATATCCTAAACTAAAATGGCCATAATGGACATCTACCAACACCAATAATATTATATGAAAATATTCTCTGTACACACATCTTTTAAAAAGAAAAAAAATATCAATATAGACCTTTTGACTAAAAAAACGGCTAAACAATAGTTTTTTTTTTTCTTCTCACTTTGCTTGCTACACACTTTATACTCCTCTATTGCTTTCAAAGCAATACTCTCATATTGCTTTAATCTGTACGTTTATACTCTATTATTTATATTGTTTCTTATTAGTTCCACAAATTTTTGCTTGATTTTGTTATGGAAGAGTTGCAAAACAATGAAAGTTCAAACTTAAGCAAAAATATGTGTGGTGACAACAAAATCAGTGATGAACAAGTTAATTTTTTCGTGCACAATGTTTTTTTTTTTTTTTTTTTTCTTTCACGATTTTCACTCGGACAACCAATGCCGAATTATTTCAACATATTCGGATATCAATGGTTGAATTATTTAATTTATTTCGACACACTAAGACCGAAAATAAGAGATTATTTCTATAATTTAATACTGATTTTTAATTAATTTTTTGATATTTAAAAATTGAATTTAGTAATTTATTTTGGCTATCAAGTGGCAAATTATATTGTTTTATTCGGCTCTATACTAACGAATTATATTGTTCTATTCGGCTTTATACTGACGACTTAATTTCCCCCCCCCCCCGGTCTCCATGCACTGAACAAACTAAGGTTCAATCTGATATTATGATGGATCGTACTAGTCATTTCATAGCAAAACAGGTAACATTTAACATAAATGTCGTTAGTTAATAATTTTTATTAGTTAATTTGTTTAGTTTGTTCTTATGAAAGTTGTGTGACATTATATACAGGTTTTCGATAATAAGGATGATTTGCTTACTTCGGTACATGATATTGGAAGGACCAATGGCTTTGTTATTATTATTAGGACGTCAGACTATGGTGGTAGTTGCAAGAGATCAAGAATTAATCTTGCTTGTGAGCAGAGTGGCAAGTATAGATCGCATAACAAGTTGAAAGATGTCTCGAAAGGCTTGTTGAGATAAACTGGTACGAAGAAGTGCGAATGTCCATTTAATTTGAGGGCATATAAGTCGAAAACAAACGATGAATGGACATTGAATGTAGTTTATGGACTTCATAATCATCCAGCTGTGGAGCATTTGCAAGGACATTTATATGCCGGGAGATTGTTAGCTAATGAAAAGTCACTATTAGTAGATATGTCAAAGAGCTTGGTAAGACCAAAAGAGATACTTAGGGGTGGTTTGGAATGTTCTTAATAAGTGCACTTTTTGGCTTTTTACGAAAATATGTGTAAAAAGTAGAGAGGTGATGTAACCCAAAACAGATAAAAAGATGGATTATTTAGGGGATGCCAAACCACCCCTCATTACACTCAAATAGAGGGATGCCCTTAATATGAACACAATGAAGGCAGTTTATAATGTACAACATCGATGTAGGGTTCTATAGAAAACTGGTAGATCCCAGATACAACAACTCCTGGGTGAATTAGCGAAACATAAGTACATTGAGCATTATCGATGTGAGAAAGGCTTTATGACTGTGACGGACTTGTTTTGAGCAAATCCAGTGAGCTTGGATTTGCTTCGTACATTCCCTTGTGTGTTGATTATAGACGGCACATATAAGACGAATAGATATCGGCTTCCTCTTCTTGAAATTGTGGGAGTGACATCAACTCAAATGACATTCTTTGTGGCTTTTGCATATACTTGCAAATTGAGTAAGTTGATAACTATGCATGGGAGTTACAAACATTGTATGATCTTATGGACAACAGCATTTTACCTGAAGCCATTGTCACAAACAGAGATCTTGCCTTGGTGAATGCAATTGAGAACACTTTTCTGAATGCCTGACATTTGTTATGTCGTTGGCATATTAATAAGAATGTATTGACGAAATGCAAGAAAAGGTTTGAGACAAAAGAAAAATGAGAAAAGTTTAACACTACATGAAAACTATTTAGTTTTGTCATTGACTGAAGAGGAGTACAATGATCACCTTGCTATACTGCATAATGATTTCAGTAACTATTATGAAGCAGTCAAGTATGTTATTGTGAGTTGGTTGAATCCATATAAAGAAAAATTTGTTGCGGTACATACAGACATGTGTATGCATTATGGCAATGTTACAACCAACTGGTAATATTTGTTTTTCATTTTCTTGTAAGTCATATTGTTGTTTCTAATTATTATACTTGACTATTTTTTGTTTACGTCCATATGAATAGGGTTGAGAGTGTTCATGCTAGATTGAAGAGGCAATTAGGTTCAAGTCAAATGACACTTGAGATATCATTTAAAAAAATACACTGTCTACTTGAGTTACAGCACGTTCAAGTAAAAGCATCATTTGTGAAGAGTTTGATTGTTGTACAACATCAATTCAAACCTTTTTAATTCAGAGAGCTTCGGGGTAATGTGTCTATTTGTGCATTGGAGGACATGTTGGTAGAGAGTAAGAGACCAAATTCAGTTGGAATTGATGTTACATCATATGGGTGTGTTCTTACGTGCACACATGGTTTATCTTGTGCTCACGAGATTGCAGATTACATGAGATAAGGTCGTCCTGTTCCACTCGGTAGTATACATATACATTGGACACAACTTAATATATGTGTACACAATGCGATGGTTGACAAATTGGTATTGACTTTGTAACAGCTAACTTTGGGTGACCGCTAGAGCAGATTTGGTCGCTCGAGTGGAAAATTGTTGCTCCCAGTATCTCGCAGGGTTACAGGCGAGACCGCTTGAGCGAAGGAATTGTCATTTGAGCGTAAAATGTGAGCTCCTAGTATTTTTGTTGTAGCTCTGTAAAACTTTTGAGACCTTGCGTTTACCGCTCGAGCGGTGGAAAGTTCGCTTGAGCAGTCCCTTTGCATTTTGGTTCTTCACTCGAGTGATAGAAGTTTCGCTCGAGCGATCATGTCGGGATAACAGATTTAAAACATGATCTGAAACATACTTTTGACTCACTTTTTCATCTTTTCTTTCTCTTTTTTCCCCTTTTTCGAAAACCCTAGTACTAAAACACTAGATTTCATCTATATTTAGCAAAAATCTATATTAGTTTCTTCATTAAAGTCATTCTCCTCTCCAAGAGCTACGCTTTGAACCGATTAAAACGTAGTATCTCGAAAGCTCATAGAGTTGACCTTCATCTTTTGTTACACAACTTTGAGGTAGGAATATCTTGACCCTTGTATATCCACATTTTGGTATAAATAGGTATGAATCTTAAGATTCGTGGAATTGTTGAGATGCATGTAGTATATATATATATATATATCCATGGGTTGTATGCAAGGATGTGTTTCTTAAAATTTATGATGGGTTATGACATTAACTGTGAAATATTGTGTAAATATACTTGAACCAAAGGGAAGGAACAATTGGAAGGAAAAGCCCCAAATTCTTATGTGAACCCTAGGGGTTTGTTCATGATTATGATGAAGTGGATGCTAATAAGTAAAAACTTGGAAAATCCTTGAAATTGTTGACATTGGATGAGAAATGTAAATGTTATGGAATGTGTTTGAGGTGCCCCCTTGCCTGGTCGTGTGGCAATGAATGTAGGGTTGTCTTTGAGGTGCCCATTGCCTGGTCCACGTGAGGGCGGCAAATGTGGAGATGTGTGAGTCGTCCACTGGCTAGTTCGTGTGAGGACGACGAAAGTGAGGAGGTGTGAGGCGTCCAAATGCCATCCATGTGAGGATAGATAAAGTGTGGAAGTTGATGATAATCAATGTTTTTACAACAAAGTTAGAAACACAAATGAATCCTTGGCTTTTATAACTGATTTATGCACATTTACATCAAATGTTTATATACTTGGTTAAAGTTTTTCTCTACTAGGCAAAAGTGCTCATTTCTATTTACTAACTTTTCAAGAAACGAAGAAACCCTAAATCGCCAATGATGAAGGAGAAGACAAATACCTTTTATTTACTTATCTTTTGTGAATTGAAAACTGTAGTGAAATCATGGAACCCTTTGGTTTATTTCGGCTTGAGACTTGTAAAGTTTATTTTGTATAGGTTCCAAAGCAATTAATACTAGTAGGGAATCGATGTAATTGTTTTGTTACCTTTTCTAGCTCATTTAATAGGGATAAATATTGTGTAATTGTTTTGTAAACCAAATATGCCGTTCAACGAGAAAGAGAGTTATATTGGTGAAATTATGTTGTGCTTATGTGAAGACTGTGTGTTATTGGTTTCTTGTAAATGATTTTGGTAGGGTGTTTCAAATTGGTATCAGAGCTAACCAGGTTGAATACCTGGAGCTCATGAGAAGTGACTTTGTCACATTGGGTTGTCATGTTAGTATGAGGAATTGATGGTTTTGTTTGATTATGTGTTTATATGAATAGGTGTGCATGGGGTCTATTCTCTAAGGTATGACTTGTGTTCATTACATTCATCGAAGTCCCTTTGGAAAGGCATCTGATCAATGCTTTCTCCACTAGGAAATCCTTGAATGTCGTGAAATGAGTTAATATCCTGGAAGAAGGATCTATATGTGTTCTATTTGTTTAGATGTTTAATTGTTGAGAATGATATTAAGACTTGAGGAGAAAGTGATGAACTAGCATATGAATTGTGAGTTAATCTTGTCTACATCTACTCTTATATAGGCTGTCTGAGTGTACTCGTTGAGGTGGTAGGAATATTCCGGCTCAACCGGAGATCCCTCAAAAAAAAAAAAAGGAGTGGGTCAAAATAATGCGGCTGATATGGGAGTGTTGGCTCGAGAAATGGCCAGAGCTCTTAGGGAGTCAATGGATATTCTTAGTGCTAAACAAGCCGCTAGAACAATTGAAGGGAAGACTAGAGTTTCATTCTTGAAAAAGGAATTTTGCACTCGAATCCAGCCAAGTTTCTTGGGGGTGCTGAACCATTAAAGGCGAACAAATGGCTTAAGCAAATTACTAAATCTTTTGAGATTTTAGATATTTGAGACGGTGAACTTCGGGTGGCGCTTACTAGTTATCAATTGAAGGGGGATGCCGGCTAATGGTGGAAATATGCCAAGGGTTGAATTGAGCATACTTGGGAGGCTTTTACTCATGCCTTTCAAGAGAAATACCTCCTTTCCACTGCGAGGGAACATTTGCGGAGAGAGTTGGAGGAACTTGAAGGCAAAGTTTGAGGCTACTTTTACGAGCCTATCTCGTTTTGCACCTGACCTACTAGCTACTGAAGAGCATAGGTGTCTAGAGTTTGAGAAGAGGCTGAGGCCGAGAATTTTGAAAGTGATGGGAAACATGATCCGAGATTATGATAAGCTGGTAGAGTCCACAACACGTGTTGAGATTATGCTTGAAGGCAAGGAAAAGAAGCAACGACTTAAGAGACAAGGGTTTACAAAATCTCGAGGGGGTTCTATGGAATCAAATGTGGCACCTGAGTTTTTTGCTCCTCTTCGGCGAAGCTTTTCTTGCTCTAGCATAGATCTCTAGCTCCTAGTAATTTGCAACTTTGCAGGCAGGCCGCTCAAGCGAAGAAGTCATCGCTTGAGCGTCGAATGCATGCTCCCAGTAATTTCACTATAGCTTTGCAAAACTTCTAGGACATATTCTTTTTCGCTCGAGCGAAAGAAGTTGTGCTCGAGTGAGATCTCTTAGTTGTGTCTTACGCTTGAGCGTTAAAAGTTGTGCTTGAGCAACCTGTTGAGGACAGCAGATTTTAAAAGTTGATTCCAAGTCATTTTCTTTTAACTTTTCCATCTTCTCTCTCTTTCTCTGACTCTACCTTTTCTCAAACCCTAGCTTACAAAACCATAGATTTCTCCAATCTTGACTCAAGATCCACCCAAGATCTCCCAAGAATAGTTGAAAGAAAAGCTAGATCAACACTTTCACTGATTATTTTGCTAGATCATCGAAGTACGAGTGCGTATTGCAACTCTAGCGTACCAACTCGAGGTAGGAGTGTCTTTAACTCTTTATATTTTCAATTTGAGTTAACTTATGTGGTATTTCATAGCTACTTATGGTGTATATATATATGTATATGTATATATTTTGTGTTGTGATCAAAGTTGGGAAGAATTGGGGAAATACTCCATGGTTATGGAAGAAATTATACTTCTTTTTGGATAAACAACAAGGTTATGATGGAAAATTTCCTCAATTTCATAAAGGATAGAAAATCCCAATTTTCTTGAAGCCCTATTTTTTAAAATTTAACTTACAAAAAGGGGTTTGCCTAATTGAATTCCAAAACATGAAATTGAGTGTAATTACTTGATTTTGAGATGTAAATATATGATTTAAATGTTCTTCCTTGATGCACACCTTAAGTTGATGACAATTGTTGGCGATAAACCCTTAATTTATGAATTGTGAATAGGGGGATTCTATTAGGAAATGGTATCATTTTAGGAAAACCATACTTTATTTGCAAATTCATACATCATATTCATTGTCATTTCTTTTGCTTCTATCTTTGTAAAAATGGTTGAGGGTAGATGGTGGTAATTAGCCTATGAGTCCTGGTAGAGAGTTGAGATGGATTTGAGTTGTGTTTTGTAATTGGTACCCGCGCGAGGAGTCAAGGTGTCCAATTGCCTTGTCTACGCATATCGCCGGATGAATGTGGGAAAAATATTTTTGGGTATCCACAAGCCCGCCGTTTCTAGAGCCAACAAATATGGAAAAACATGATTTTGGGGGTCTATGTCTTCGCCGTTTATGGAGCCGGCAAATGTGGAAGGTCTAGATGTTTTGGGTGCCCATCGCCTCGCCGTTTCTGGAGTCGGCAAATTTGGGATTATTTTCTGTATATAACTATAATTATTTGTGTATGTTTTGATTTTTGACTCTTACCTGGGGATGTCATGGCTGAGTTACCGCCTGATGAGAACATTGGAAAGATGAGATATATTCCAAGCATAGCATCCTTTTATTTGTATACTCATGCATTGTTTTACATTTTTTTTCCTATATCCTCAAGAATTGCATTGCATGAGCATAAGTCTTCCAAATGATTATATAATTGTTAAATGCATCACCTACTGAGCTTATGCTCATCCCAAAAACTAACAAATTTTCAGGAACTGAGGATGAGGTACCTCTCTAATGATGATGTCATTGAGATAGCATGTCTTGTTAAAGTTTTGTTGGGTGTGACGATGATAATTGTATTCAGAGGTTGATTTTTGTGTCTTAGTTTTGTGAAAAACATTCAGTGTGTTTGGTTTGAGTTTTTTGAATTAAGTTTTTTGAAAATTGACTTTTTTGGTTTTCGTATTTTTTTGTTTTTAGTGAATATTTTTTAAATTTTAAACATTTTTTTTTACTTTTTTAGATGCACCTTACTTAGATATATCTAAAAAGTAAAAAATTTGTGAAAAAGTATTTTAAAAAACTAATAAATACATAAAAATACAAAAAAAATGTACTGAATTCATGTATTTTTTTGTATTTTTGGTATTTAGTGAATTTTTAAAAGATTTTTTTTACAATTTTTTTACTTTTTAGGTGTATTTATGTTAGGTGTGTCTAAAAAGTAAAAAAATTGCTTAAAATATTAAAAAAATTCAGTAAAAACAAAAAAAAAAAAACATGAAAAATAAGAAAGTAGAATTTTCTGAAAAGTGTTTTTTGAAAAGTAGAGACAAGCAAGGTGATGTGAGGAAGAAACCCATGTGGATTTAATTATTGTCTACTTATTTCTTTTCTTTTGAATATTTTTAGTGAATATTTTTTAAATTTTAAACATTTTTTTTTTACTTTTTTAGATGCACCTTACTTAGATATATCTAAAAAGTAAAAAATTTGTGAAAAAATATTTTAAAAAACTAATAAATACATAAAAATACAAAAAAATGTACTGAATTCATGTATTTTTTTGTATTTTTGGTATTTAGTGAATTTTTAAAAGATTTTTTTTACATTTTTTTTTTACTTTTTAGGTGTATTTATGTTAGGTGTGTCTAAAAAGTAAAAAAATTGCTTAAAATATTAAAAAAATTCAGTAAAAACAAAAAAAAAAACATGAAAAATAAGAAAGTAGAATTTTCTGAAAAGTGTTTTTTGAAAAGTAGAGACAAGCAAGGTGATGTGAGGAAGAAACCCATGTGGATTTAATTATTGTCCACTTATTTCTTTTCTTTTGAACTATTTTAATATTTTGAGGAATGTAATGGAACAATTATGTAAATTTCTTGTGGGAATAGCTCAAAGGGAAAGAAAGCCATGATTATATTGCTATATTATTATATTTTTCTTGATCTTGTATGTTGGTAATGCTTGGGAGAACATTTTATGGAATAGGTCTTTTAGGGCATTACATCAAAGAAGTTGAGGAGTTCTACCTCTTCTCATCTACAGTCGCCACTGATTGCATCATCAAATTTCATGCCAGGAAGGAGTACGGATGATACAGGATAGAGTGGGATCACTTGTTATTGGTGTGGTGAGAGGGACCTCAAGTCCGCTACGTGCCCACAGAAGGGTAATCAACAACGACATTCTTTACTCGTTCTTAGGATTTGGCTTTGGGTGGAGGTCAATCGCCTGTTTGTTATCAATGTAGCCAGTCGGGTCATATGAAGAAGTTTTGTCCCCAGTTTACTGAGACGGCTAGTGCTTCAGGGTTTCAGGTCGGACAGAGCCATAGACAGACTTATTAGCCAATTCAGTTTGGACAAGCATCTCGAACTATACATGGAGCTACCTTCGCACAATCTGTACCACATGCCTATCAACAAAGGGGTGAGCATGAAGAGTTTATGCTATCACCACATCTGAACAATTGACTGGACCTATGGTGATGCGAGTTACATATCTCATATATAATACTTGGGCAAATGTGTTGATAGATACGGAGGCCTCTTATTCATTCATAGCATCCTCATTCGCATCCATGTTGGGGTTAGAGGTTGAACCATTAGAATTTTCTCTTGTGGTAGAATCACTAGTTGGAGGTAAATTGGTTTTGACCCGCGGGTACCGCGGGTGTGTGATTGAAGTCGTTGACCATTGACTACCTTTTGGTTTGGTGTTGTTAGAGATGACTAGTTTTGATGTCATTCTCGACATAGACTGGTTGTCCTCTCATCATGCAGTAATAGATTGTTGTCGTGGAAGAGTTACTGTATGTACGGCTAGAGGTGACTGTTTCTATTTTCTGGGGGATAAGTCTGATAGACTTTTACCACCATTATATGACTCGTGTAGTCGAGGTAAATTCACTTCTCTTCTTGCAACCTTAATGACTGATGGGAACGGTGAAGTGCGGGGGGTATTTCCTAGGGTGGTTTGTGAGTATTTAGATGTTTTTTAGGAGGACCTTACCGAACTACCACCATATCGGGAGGTTGAGTTTTCCATAGATCTAGTGCTGGGTACTACACCCATTTCCACGTCACTCTATCAATTCGCCCCGGTAGAGTTGCTTGTTTTGAAGGAACAATTACAAGAGTTGTTAGATAAGGGCTTTATACACCCTAGTACCTTGCCCTAGGGGGCCCCGACTGTCATGACCCGAACCCGCCCCTATGGGTTAAGGACATAACCGGCTAGTAATCCTGAGATTACCTACGGCCTCAAACCAAGACAAACATAACTCATCAGAGTAAAGGGGCCAAACGGAAGCAAAAATTTAAAACTTTGTCCATAGAGCCGTGCTTATATGCACATCAAACAAACTATACACATATATGTTAACAACCCACGACAAAATATAGTACCATAAAATCCTTTACAGACAGGATCATCCAAACTGAGTCAACCCCTATCAAAACTATATATAGATATCCATAAAGTCCTAGCCAACAAGACAAAATATAAATACATAGCAAAATGGCAAGGATAGGTCTCGTGCGTGAGACACAAGGTTGACTCTCCAAAACTTACGTTGTTCCTGACCGACTTCACTGGGGCTGGGTTTGGACTTCTCTTGGCTCACCTACAAATACATGAATGAGTGTGAGCGATAGCCCAGTGAATAATATCAAATATGACAGTTACATAACAATATGTAGAACGACATGCTCCGAACCGCCTTGGGCCCAATTCATGTTTCTACTTAACATATGTACACTTATACAAAATTTAGTTCAAGTGACTGAAATTTCAACATACTGGCCTTTGGCCCATTTGGATTCCCATTCTTATCAAAACGGCCTTCGGCCCATTTATTTTTGTCAAAATGGCCTTTGGCCCATACATTACTGTCAAAACGGCCTTTGGCCCATACATTTCTGTCAAAATGGCCTTCGGCCCATACATTCGTATTTAAAACACGGCCTTCGGCCCACTCATTCATATTCAAAACGACCTTTAGTCCACTCATTTGCGCCGAACGGCCTCTGGCCCATATACTTTCGTCAAAATGACCTTCGGTCCGTTTATTCTTATCAAAACGACCTTTGGTCCATTCATTTCTATCAGGACGACCTTCGGTCCATGTAGTTCTTATCAAAGCGACCTTCGGTCCATTCATTTATTCATGTCAGACTTTTGTCCACAATCCCAATTAGCAACTCATAAAGCTTATAAGGGAATAAACAATAGGACATTGACAAGATTTCGAATACCGATATTACTCACAGTGATCGGCCGGTGGATTTGCCCTGGAACTTGACCCTACACATTTCATGAACACAAAAGGGTCACTAACAGTTCAATCCGTTCTTTAATTCACATACTCCTTATTAGGCTTTATTTTTATCTCATTAACTCATTTACAATGCTTGACATATGCCTAAGAGTGCTTTCAAGTGAAGGAGAACGGAAAACGAAACACAAAATGCAAAAACAAAATTCCAGAAAATAGGGTTCCCGCTCGAGCGTCAAATTACCCGCTCGAGCGGACCCTTAAGGCCTGCGAAAGTACTGGTTGCATGAAAAATGCGCTCGAGCGTGAAATGAGCGCTCGAGTAGAAGGCCTGTCCACAAAAGCTCCCCGCTTGAGCGTGAAATTCCCAGCTCGAGCGGACACCAACTTTGCAAAAAGTGCTGGGGGCACGATTTTACCGCTCGAGCGTCTATTCCTCCGCTCGAGCGGACATAAAAAAAATCTGGGTTTACCAGATGGAGTTCTTAAGCCCCCATTCGAATTTCAACCAACAAAACATGCATGTTATGCCTAAAATCTCAAATATACACATACTAACGTGGCACCAATGTAAGATTATAATATTATGGAGCTCAATTTCTTGATTTATCCACATGCATGTCCCAAAATATGTCAAACTCGACATCAACATAACAAACTCATGCATTCAAGCTCATATCTTCTCAAATTGTACATGGATGTGATGAATTAGCCACATTCTCTACTTACATAACACAAAGGGTGATTAAGACATGAGTTTCCTTTAACATTTCACATGTATTATACACATTTGTGCTCAAACACGCAATATCAAGATGATTTCCTACATGCATGCACATATTAAGCTTCAATTCAACAAATACAACCCAATTTCATTTCAATCTTACTCTTGATCACCAAGTTAGTTTGAGCACACAAAAATTATAACCTATAATCCAAGAATTACTCACCTAGGAGCTTGATTCTCACAACCTATGATTAAATCTTGAATTAGACTTCCAACCTCCAAGTTTCAAGACCACAAATGCACAATCCCTCTTTCTCCCTCTCTATAGTCGGCTTTCTCTGAAATTGAGTCCAAAAATCAGTCAAAATGAGCTAAAGGAGAGAAATGAGGTGTAGTGCTCAAATACATCAAGTCCCACTAAGTCAATATAATAATAATAAGGCAATTGAGCACTAATCCACTAATTTAATCGATTTAATCTGACCCGAATCAATTTTTCAATTAAATTTCACCGTAGGCTCTAAAAATTATGCTAATCACAAGGGCATAATCAATTCCGGGTTTTGTAGCCGATAAGGCCCTCAATTAAATTTCCAGAACGGATTATTCAAACAGATATTCCTACGGTGAACAGATAGAATTGCAAAATCACATGTATTCACATAATGGCACATAAAATCATGCTGAACACATAATCATACTCAAATTAAGGACCAATTAGCAAACTTCGGAACAGGGGAATCACAGTCTTCCCCCCTTTAGGAAGTTTGGTCCTCCAAACTTAATTTACCTTCGTCGGGAAACAAATGTGGATGGCGTAGATGCATTTCCTCCTCTTTTTCCCATGTAGCGTCTATCCCATAGTGTTCCTTCCATTCCACTTTTACCATTGGGATGGATTTGTTTCTCAATTCTTTCACTTGCCGGTCAACAATCCTTTCCGGCCATTCAGCATATTCCATATTTTCATCAATAGCAACCCGGTGATAATCAATCACATGCAACGGGTCTCGGAGGTAACCCCTCAACATTGACACATGAAACACATTATGGATTTGCTCGAATCCTGGTGGCAAGGCAACTCTATAAGCAACTGGACTGAGTCTCTCCAAAATCTGGAACGGCCCAATGTAACGGGGCGACAACTTACCCCTTTTCCCAAATCTAATTTGGCCTTTCATCGAGGAAACACGGATGAACTCTATAAGCAACTGGACTGAGTCTCTCCAAAATCTGGAACGGCCCAATGTAACGGGGCGACAACTTACCCTTTTTCCCAAATCTGATTTGGCCTTTCATCGGGGAAACACGGATGAACACATGGTCACCGACCTCATACTCAAGAGGTCTCCTCCGAACGTCTGCATAATTCTTTTGTCGGTCTTGAGCCATTTTGAGCTTTTGACGGATAGTCTTGATTTTCTCAGAAGTATCCTGGACAATTTCTGGCCCAAGTAAAGCTCTATCCCTGACCTCTGTCCAACAAATAGGTGATCTACACCTCCTACCATACAAAGCCTCATGTGGTGCCATACCGATGCTGGAGTGGAAGCTGTTATTGTAAGCAAACTCTGCAAGCGGCAAATAGTCTTCCCAACTCCCCTGAAAGTCCAAAGCACACATGCGAAGCATATCTTCCAAAGTTTGTATCGTTCGTTCTGACTGCCCATCTGTCTGTGGGTGGAATGCAGTACTAAGCCTTAGTTCTGTTCCCATAGCTTCCTGCAAACTTCTCTACAATCTAGATACAAATTTCGGATCTCTATCCGACACAATAGATACCGGAACTCCGTGTAAACGGACAATTTCATCAACGTAAATAGTGGCCAATCTATAAGCGGTAAACGTAGTTTTGACAGGCAGAAAATGTGCAGATTTAGTCAGTCTATCAACTACAACCCAAACAGAATCCATACCTTGAGAAGTCCGAGGTAGGCCAACAACGAAATCCATAGTCACATGTTCCCACTTCCATTTAGGAATAGGGAGGGGTTGAAGTAGACCGCCTGGTTTCTGATGTTCAGCCTTGACTTGCTGACACTGAAGGCATTTGGACACATATTCTGCAATCTCTTTCTTCATTTTAGGCCACCAATAGGTTTGTTTCAAATCCCAATACATTTTATTGTTGCCCGGATGCATAGCAAATACGGATCTGTGGGCTTCATCTAAGACCCTCTTCTTTAGCTCCGTGATATCTGGGACACATATTCGGTTTCGGAATTTCAACATTTCATTCTCGACACTGAACTCCGCTTTTGGGCTTACTTCAAATTCATCAATTACCTTTCTGAGGAACTCATCTTCTTTCTGTTTCTACTTGATTTCATCAACAATTACCGGCTCGGCTATGATAGCGGTTATCAATCCGCCCTGTTCACACACCACCACTTCAATTTCAGACTTCTCAAAGTCTTGCAAGATCTCCCTCTGTTCGGTAAGCAAACAGGCCATAGTCCCCATTGATTTTTTGCTCAAGGCATCGGCAACTATATTAGCTTTCTCGGGGTGATACTGAATTTCTAGGTCGTAATCTTTTATCAGTTCCAGCCATCTTCTCTGACGCATATTCAACTCTTTCTGCGTGAAGAAGTATTTCAGGCTCTTATGATCCGTGTAGACTTCACACTTTGCTCCATACAAATAATGCCGCCAGATTTTCAAAGCAAAAACAACTGCGGCCAATTCTAGGTCATGTGTTGGATAATTTTTCTCGTGTGGCCTCAACTGTCGGGAGGCGTAAGCAATAACCTTTCCGTTCTGCATTAACACACAACCCAAACCCTTATAAGATGCATCACTGAAAATCACAAAATTTTCCGTACCTGAAGGTAGTGTCAAAATTGGTGCAGTGGTCAATCTTGTCTTCAATTCATGAAAGGCTGATTCTCTTTCACTATTCCACTCAAATGGTTGTCATTTACGTGTCAATTGGGTAAGAGGCACTGCTAATTTCGAAAAGTCCTTCACAAACCTCCTGTAGTACCCAGCTAAGCTCATGAAACTGCGAACTTCTGTCACATTGGTCGGTGTAGGCCAATTCACAATTGCCTCTATCTTTTGCGGGTCCACTGAAATTCCTTCCTTGTTGATCATGTGCCCTAAGAAAATAACCTCATCCAACCAAAAGTCACATTTCTTTAATTTAGCAAATAGTTTTCTTTCCCGAAGTATTTGTAAAACGGTCCTCAAATGATGTTCATGTTCAAGTCTATCTTTAGGGTATATCAAAATATCATCGATGAAGACTACAACAAACTCATCAAGGTAGGTTTTAAAAATTCTATTCATTAAGTCCATAAATGCTGCCGGAGCATTAGTCACTCCAAACGGCATAACAAGAAACTCAAAATGACCATACCTCGTTCTGAATGCGGTTTTCTCAACATCCTCTACCTTAACTTTCAGCTGATGATACCAGGATCTCAAATAAATCTTAGAAAACACCTGTGATCCCTGCAACTGGTCAAATAAGTCGTCAATACGGGGTAATGGATATTTGTTCTTTATCGTTACCTTGTTTAAATCCCGGTAATCAATGTACAGGCGCAAAGTACCATCCTTTTTCTTTACAAATAACACTGGTGCACCCCAAGGCGAAGTGCTAGGCCGGATAAACCCTTTATCAAGAAGGTCTTGCAACTGTTCCTTTAATTCTTTCATTTCGGCAGTAGCCATTCTGTAGGGAGCCTTAGAAATAGGCTGGGTGCCTGGCATAGTTTCAATGGTAAACTCGATCTCCCTGTCTACCAATTCCCCTGGTAATTCATTCGGGAACACATCCGGAAATTCTCTAACAATAGGAATATTATTCAATTCAACATTCTCAGATTGTTCAGACAACACATAGCACAAATAACCCTGGCACCCTTTCCTAATCAGTTTACATGCTTTCATTGCGGATATCAAATACGGTGGAGGCACTACCCCATTACC
The DNA here is from genome assembly GCF_055761805.1 of Camellia sinensis. NCBI lineage: Eukaryota > Viridiplantae > Streptophyta > Magnoliopsida > Ericales > Theaceae > Camellia > Camellia sinensis. Next base: position 152,876,108 of record NC_138963.1, read on the forward strand.
CACAAACACAATCTCTTTCCGTTCTGGTAGGTTAAATACAACCCTTTTTGTCATACAGTCTATGGTGGCACAATACTTGGTCAACCAATCCATGCCCAAAATTACATCGAAATGTCTAAAGTTCAAGGGTAACAAATCTATATATAGGGTAGCATCCTCGATATGCATGTCACAAAACCGATATATATAATCACATAACACAGATTCCCCCGATGGAGCAGACACACATAACAAATATGGCAATAGCTCTAGGGGTCTATTCAGTCTAGATACAAATGTATATGTCACAAATGAGTGTGTTGATCCAGAATCAATTAATACAAAGGCATCCTGATTACATATTGAAATAGTACCTGAAACAACGGCATTGGCATTCCGTGTATCGCCCGGAACAAGTGCAAAGACTCTCCCCTGTCTCACTGTGTCCCCAGTAGTAGCAGATCTCAACGTATTTCCCGGCTTTGGAACTGATGCAGTTGAACTAGCTGTGAGTTTTCCACTGTTCAGATTACATTCTCGGGCTATGTGCCCTTGCTTTTCACATTTGAAACAGGCTCCTGATGCGCGGTAACAGACTCCACAGTGCCTTTTGTTACAAATGTTGCACATGGGAGCTGTGTCTCGGGAGGAACTTGAAGTAGTTGAGGAGCCCGTGTTTTGCTTTTTCCGAAATTTCTTCTTCGAAAAGAAGCCCTGTCTTTTGTTGCCCTTCCATTCTGTCGTTGGCTTAGCTTGTCTAGCTATGTTGGCCTCTGATATGATGGCCCTGTCTAGTACCCCAATGTAGGTCTCCAACTTCAAGACATTCACTATCTCTAGGATGTCACTTCGGAGCCCACCTTCAAAATGTCTTGCCTTCTTATAGTCAGTGTCAATTACATGCGGTGCCAACCTGGCCAATTCAGTGAATTTGGCCTCATACTAAGCTACAGTCATGCTGTCTTGCTTGAGTTCCATGAACTCTGCCACTTTCCTATCCCGGACACACTACGGAAAGTACTTGTCATAGAAGATTTCTAAAAATTTTACCCAGTCAACATCTTTGTGGTTTTCTCACATCAACATCCACCACCTTCTCGCTTCGTCTTCTAGCATAAAGGTGGCTAGGAGCACTTTCTGTGCATCCGAGCACGGAAACACTTCAAATAGTTTTTCGATCCCAAGAACCCAAGCCTTAGCTTTCAAAGGATCAAGTCCGCCATGGAACTGTGGTGGTTTCATTTTCTTGAATTCCTTGGTGAGAGCTATTATCCGGTCGTCATTTTGATTATCTGGCATGGGTGGTACCGGAGGTGGAGGTGGCGGGTGTGGTTGCTGCCACTGTTGTTGCCACTCCTGTTGCTGTCTCAAAGCTTCTGCCATTTCTTGGATCAGTCTTTCCATTCTGTCCAGTCTGGCAGTAGAAGATTCCTCTAACTCATCACCTCTGGTTCTCACCATCTGATTAAACTTGCATTATATTTTATACAAAAGATTCACAAGTGTGCATATACTAAGAAGCACATATTCCCAGATAATTTGTAATGCAAGTAATTCACAACTTACACATATAATTGTTCATATCAAAACATTTAAGCATATAACCAATGCTTTCGAATTCGTATTTAACACATGAATGCATCCTAGATCTTATCTAGACGCTTATTGCTCTTTTTTGGACAGTGTGTGGGTTATTAACTCGTGCTCTGATACCACCATGTCATGACCCGAACCCGTCCCTATGGGTTAAGGACATAATCGGCCAGTAATCCTGAGATTACCTACGGCCTCAAACCAAGACAGACATAACTCATCAGAGTAAAGGGGCCAAACGGAAGCAAAAATTTAAAACTTTGTCCATAAAGCCGTGCTTATATGCACATCAAACAAACTATACACATATATGTTAACAACCCACGACAAAATACAGTACCATAAAATCCTTTACAGACAGGATCATCCAAACTGAGTCAACCCTTATCAAAACTATATACAGATATCCATAAAGTCCTAGCCAACAAGACAAAATATAAATACATAGCAAAATGGCAAGGATGGGTCTCGTGCGTGAGACACAAGGCTGACTCTCCAAAACTCACGTTGTTCCTGACCAACTTCACTGGGGCTGGGTTTGGACTTCTCTTGGCTCACCTACAAATACATGAATGAGTGTGAGCGATAGCCCAGTGAATAATATCAAATATGACAGTTACATAACAATATGTAGAACGACATGCTCCGAACCGCCTTGGGCCCAATTCATGTTTCTACTTAACATATGTACACTTATACAAAATTTAGTTCAAGTGACTGAAATTTCAACATACTGGCCTTTGGCCCATTTGGATTCCCATTCTTATCAAAACGGCCTTCGGCCCATTTATTTTTGTCAAAATGGCCTTTGGCCCATACATTTCTGTCAAAACGGCCTTTGGCCCATACATTTCTGTCAAAATGGCCTTCGGCCCATACATTCGTATTTAAAACACGGCCTTCGGCCCACTCATTCATATTCAAAACGACCTTTAGTCCACTCATTTGCGCCGAACGGCCTCTGGCCCATATACTTTCGTCAAAATGACCTTCGGTCCGTTTATTCTTATCAAAACGACCTTTGGTCCATTCATTTCTATCAGGACGACCTTCGGTCCATGTAGTTCTTATCAAAGCGACCTTCGGTCCATTCATTTATTCATGTCAGACTTTTGTCTACAATCCCAATTAGCAACTCATAAAGCTTATAAGGGAATAAACAATAGGACATTGACAAGATTTCGAATACCGATATTACTCACAGTGATCGGCCTGTGGATTTGCCCTGGAACTTGGCCCTACACATTTCATGAACACAAAAGAGTCACTAACAGTTCAATCCGTTCTTTAATTCACATACTCCTTATTAGGCTTTATTCTTATCTCATTAACTCATTTACAATGCTTGACATATGCCTAAGAGTGCTTTCAAGTGAAGGAGAACGGAAAACGAAATACAAAATGCAAAAACAAAATTCCAGAAAATAGGGTTCCCGCTCGAGCGTCAAATTACCCGCTCGAGCGGACCCTTAAGGCCTACGAAAGTACTGGTTGCATGAAAAATGCGCTCGAGCGTGAAATGAGCGCTCGAGTAGAAGGCCTGTCCACAAAAGCTCCCCGTTCGAGCGTGAAATTCCCAGCTCGAGCGGACACCAACTCTGTAAAAAGTGTTGGGGGCACGATTTTACCGCTCGAGCGTCTATTCCTCCGCTCGAGCGGACATAAAAAAAATCTGGGTTTTCCAGATGGAGTTCTTGAGCCCCAATTCGAATTTCAACCAACAAAACATGCATGTTATGGCTCAAATCTCAAATATACACATACTAACGTGGCACCAATGCAAGATTATAATATTATGGAGCTCAATTTCTTGATTTATCCACATAAATGTCCCAAAATATGTCAAACTCGACATCAACATAACAAACTCATGCATTCAAGCTCATGTCTTCTCAAATTGTACTTGGATGTGATGAATTAGCCACATTCTCTACTTACATAACACAAAGGGTGATCAAGACATGAGTTTCCTTTAACATTTCACATGTATTATACACATTTGTGCTCAAACATGCAATATCAAGATGATTTCCTACATGCATGCACATATTAAGCTTCAATTCAACAAATACAACCCAATTTCATTTCAATCTTACTCTTGATCACCAAGTTAGTTTGAGCACACAAAAATTACAACCTATAATCCAAGAATTACTCACCTAGGAGCTTGATTCTCACAACCTATGATTAAATCTTGAATTAGACTTCCAACCTCCAAGTTTCAAGACCACAATTGCACAATCCCTCTTTCTCCCTCTCTATAGTCGGTTCTCTCTCAAATTGAGTCCAAAAATCAGTCAAAATGAGCTAAAGGAGAGAAATGAGGTGTAGTGCTCAAATACATCAAGTCCCACTAAGTCAATATAATTATAATAAGGCAATTGAGCACTAATCCACTAATTTAATCGATTTAATCTGACCCGAAACAATTTTTCAATTAAATTTCACCGTAGGCTCTAAAAATTACGCTAATCACAAGGGCATAATCAATTCCAGGTTTTGTAGCCGATAAGGCCCTTAATTAAATTTCCAGAACGGATTATTCAAAAAGATATTCCTACGGTGAACAGATAGAATTGCAAAATCACATGTATTCACATAATGGCACATAAATCATGCTGAGCACATAATCATACTCAAATTAAGGACCAATTAGCATACTTCGGAACAGGGGTATCACACCGACTCTCTTTACGAAGAAGAAAGATGGTTCCTTATGGTTATGCATTGATTATCGTAAGCTAAATAGGTCACGGTTAAGAATAAATACTCGTTCCCAAGACTATATGATCTTTTTGACCAACTCAAGTGCTCTAAGTGTTTCTCAAAGACAAATCTAAGATCAGGCTACCATTAGTTACGTGTGAAAGAAGAAGACATTCCAAAAATGGCCTTTTGTACCCATTATGGCCATTATGAATTTCTTGTGATGCCGTTTGGGTTAACCAATGCCCCTGCCACCTTTATGAACTTGATGAATCAGGGTTTTTCGTGAATATCTTGATAAGTTTGCGGTAGTTTTTGTGGATGATATTCTTATATATTCGCCTTTCGAGGAAGAACATGAGTTACACCTTCACATTGTGTTGCAATTACTTAGGGAGCATAGATTATATGCTAAGTATGAAAAGTGTGAGTTTTAGCTTTCTGAGGTGAAATTTTTGGGTCATGTTGTTTCTAAGGATGGAGTTACCGTAGATTCTTCAAAGATCGAAGCGGTGTAGAATTGGGAGTGACCTAGGAATGCATTTGAAATCCGTAGTTTCTTGGGTCTTGCCAGTTACTATAGATGGTTTGTGAAAGAGTTCTTCACGTTAGCTTCTCCATTGACTAGGCTAACGAGAAAAGGGGTGAAGTTTGTGTGGAATGAAGCATGTGAGATATCCTTCTTAGAATTGAAGGCTAGGCTAAACACTGCACCAGTTCTAGTCATCCTCAAGAGAGGTTTGGGTTACACTATGTGCTGTGATGCCTCTAAGGAGGGTTTGGGATGTGTATTGATGTAGGGGGTAAAGTAATGGCTTATGGTTAGAGCCAACTAAGACCTACAAGAGAAATTATCCAACACATGATTTATAATTAGCCGTTGTTATTTTTGCCCTAAAATTGTGGAGACATTACTTGTACGGGGAGAAATTTGAGGTGTTCTCCCATCATAAAAACCTTAAACACTTATTTTCCTAGAAGGATTCGAATTTGCGTCAAAGGAGGTGGATAGAATTTTTGGAAGATTATGACTTTGAATTACACTACCATTCTAGGAAAGCCAATGTGGTAGCTAATGTTTTGAGTAGAAAATTCGTAAGTACTCTTGCTAATCTCGCTATAAAGGAATGGGAAATGTTGGGTGATTTGGGTGAGTTCAATTTGCATCTTTGTAAATCTTCGACGCATGCCACCTTGTTTTCCGCTCTTGCACAACCAACACTCGTTACTCGAGTTATGGTGGCACAACAAAATGATGTAGAAGCTGAGACAATCAAGGAAAAAATTACACAAGGTAAGGAAGAAAGGGGTTTGAGGATCGATTCCAAATAAAATGTTCGATATATGGACTGTCTTTTTCTACCAAAGTTATGAAGTGAGATGTGGCATCATTTGTATCCAGGTGTCTAACTTGTCAGCAAGTCAAGGTGGAACATCAATGGCTAGCCGGGTTATTACAACCCTTGCCTATAGCAGAATGGAAGTAGGAACATATTACTATGAATTTTGTTTCAGGCCTTCCTAGAACGCAAAGAGGTAATTATGTTATTTGGGTAGTGGTGGATCGATTGACTAAGTTGGCCCATTTTCTTGTTATGAGTATGGGGGACTCAGTTGATTATCTGGCAGAACTCTATGTTAAGGAGATTGTTTAGCTTCATGGAGGCCCTGCGAGTATTGTCTCGGATCAGGACACTTGTTTCACTGCACGGCTGCGGCAAAGCCTACAAACAGTTATGGGAACTCAATTGACCTTTAGCACTACTTACCATCCACAAACCGATGGACAATCCAAGTGTACTATCCAAATTTTAGAAGATATGTTAAGAGCTTGTGTGCTAGACTTTAAGGGTTCTTGGGAGAAATATCTACCTTTAGCAGAATTTGCCTACAATAATAGTTACCAAGCTTGTATTGAGATGGCTCCTTTTGAAGCACTATATGGGCGACCATGTAGGTCACCAGTGTGTTGGATTGAGGTGGGAGACTCATCTATGCTTGGGCCGGAGTTAGTTCGTGAAACCACTGAGAAAATAACTCTCATTCGGAAACGGTTAGTAACGGCTTAAAGTTGACAAAAGAGTTGTGTTGACAGGAGGGGAAGACCTCTCTCTTTTGATGTTGGCGATAATGTATTCTTAAAGATATCACCTAGAAAAGGTTTAATGAGATTTGGGAGGAGCGGTAAATTGTCACCAAGATTCATTGGCCCTTTTGATATCATAGAACCGAGGGAGGGGGGGGGGGAGCTAGCCTATCGCCTTGCCTTGCCTCCGCAATTGTCTGGAGTGCACGATGTATTTCATGTTTTCATGCTTCACAAATATGAACCTGATCCTTCCCATGTTTTGGATTGGACGAATTCAAAGGTGGATGAGAATGCTTCGTACAAAGAAAGACCGATGAAAATCTTAGATACACGAGAACAAGTTTTAAGATGCAAGGTGATTCCCTTGGTCAAAGTATTATGGCACCACCACGGGGTAGAGGTGGCCACTTGGGAGCGAGAGGTTGAAGTTCATGAAAAGTACCCAGATTTATTCAATGATATGTAAATGTGTTATTTGTAATTTTTGGATGTTTGTAAGAGAAGTTGACAAAGGAATTGAATGAAAGAAATCTAAATTTCCATGTTTTTGTTTGAAAATTTACCTTGATTTTTCTTTGATTTGAGAAAAGTGATGGTTGAGATTATTGTTGTGGTGATATCTATCTTCTTGGGAATTGTTAGAATTATTTTTCCAGGAACTATGCTAATTTCGGAGATGAGATTCCTTAAGGGGGGTAGGCTATAACAGTTGACTTTGGGTGACCGCTCGAGTGGTCATTTGGTTGTTCGGGCGGAGAATTGTTGCTCCTAATATCTCGTAGGGTTACAGGCGAGAATGCTTGAGCGAAGGAATTGTTTCTTGAGCGTAAAATGTGAGCTCCCAATATTTTCACTGTGGCTCTGCAAAACTTCTGAGATCTTGTGTTTACCGCTCAAGTGTTGGAAAGTTTGCTTGAGTGATACCTTTGCATTTTGGTTCTTCTCTCAAGCGATGGAAGTTTCGCTCGAGCGATCATGTCAGGACAAAAGATTTAAACACGCGATCAGATCCGCAGTCCTGCCAATCTAAGTCCTTGGTTGAGGCATATCACCAGCTCTTGAAAATGGTTTTTCCCAAATAGGGTGAGCCAAAACCCAGTAGAAATAATCTAACACAATATATGAATCTTAACAAAGATATAAGAGTGAAATGCATATGCAATGCCCATGTCAAAACAATTTACATTTCTTTCTCAAAATCATGCCATGCTCACATTATATCACAATTCTCAAATCATGCAATATACCACAAGAGACAAGGGGTAATTCTCAAACCGGTACAACCTTTCACGGATATTTCGTCTGCGGGAACTATCAAATGGCACCCATGTAAACGTAGCCAATACAAGCGCTATTATTTCCATTTTATGGATATTTCGTCTGAGGAAATCAGCACCCATGTACATGCGCATTTTTCGGGACTTTCACCCTGGATATACAAACCAACTTAATTTGGTGATACACAGCTCTTTTCAACGTTCATCCATTTCTCTCAAAATCATAAACATTTGCAATCTATTAAATAAGCAACAATGTTCAATGCACATGGATGAGAAATTAATTTCAATTCACCTAATCCTCATGCAATTTGTACAACAATCATAACTATCCTCCACCGATAGCTCAAAATAGATATTTCTAAACTGATATATAATCTGTAATACAGATAAACTCTCCAAAATTTAAGATGCGAGGGATAATACATACCCAAGTTCATCATCCATAACAATATCCATTTAATTTCACATTTCCAACATCAATTCCATTTATTTATACAAAATAAATATTTGCGACATTTAGGGCAAAACTCCCTTACTTCCAAAATCCATTCCAAGTATCAAAACCAATAATTTTATCACAACTCAACCTCATTTCCAATCTCACAACCATTTTCAATGCATCCTTTTGAAAACCCCTCTTTTGATTTTAAACCAAAACCCTAGGTTTGTTCAAAATCCTCTAAAATCACAAAGCTTGTTTCACAAAAGCAAATATCTAAGTTAAAAATCATACAAAAGTGTAGAGAATCCCTATCTCAAAGCTAGAAGACTAAGGAGAGAATGGAAAAACCTCAAGGAAGTTGTAATCCAACTCTATTCGGATGAAAATAAAGTTCTAGGTGAGCTCTACCCTTTTTACAAAAGGAGTAGGGTGGAGAAATGGGTAGATCTTGGTGTATTTGTAAAGAGAGAGAGAGTAAGTTTTATAGAGAAAAGCTCTAGATTTAGGGTTTTGAAATGTTTTAGAGAGAGAGAGACAGAGAGAGATGAAAATGCGATGTAAAAAGTGACCTTTATGAACTGATATACACACAATCCGCTCGAACGGAAGAAGTGAGGCTCGGGCGTCTAGACATAAAAAAGATTACCGCTCGAGCGCAAGAAGTGATGCTTAAGCGTCAAGACACAATAAAAAGGGAGTAACCACTTGAGCACAGGAAGTGACGCTCGAGCGCTGAATACACACTCCCAGAAGTTTTGCATACAGATGCTTACCATTTGAGCTCAAGAAGTGTCGTTCGAGCGCAGGATCACTCGAGCGTAGGAACCACCGCTCGAGCATAGAATATACTCTCTCAGTAGTTTTGCAGACCTATAAAAGTATTAAGAGTTCACAAAGGCCGCTCGAGCGCAATAAGTGATGCTTGAGCGTAGAGGCAAAATTCTAGGCAACAAGGTTTTTGAAAAACAAGGTAGAAACCTATTTCAAACACAACCAACATGTCCCAATAGCCAAACTCAAGGAGGGAAAAGAGGAATAAGATAGGAGCAATAATACAAAGCTATGAAACCCGAGTCCGGAATCTCAAATGGGTTGGGTCTAAACCAGAATCGCTATAATCTCCCCCACTTAATGCATTTTATCCCCAAAATTATAACTCAAACTTTAAAACCATTCTTAAACCAATTACAACATTGATAATCAATCAATTCCAATACCATGACCCATCCACCGCCCATTCATTCTTATCAACATGATAAACAAGTTCTCAATACTAAATATACAATTTATATTTCCAAAACATATGCAATGTTTATATTAAATTGACATAACAAAAGTTTCAATACATGCTCAAACATTAACAAATAGGTCTGGATTTTTCTGACAGACTCCTAACTCACGTTCCTAAGTTGCTTCCTCAACTTCGTGACGTCGCCACTACACTTTAACCAAGGGAATTGTCTTGCCTCGCAAGACTTGGTCTCGAGTATCCAGGACTCTCACCGGTCTCTCCTCATACGAGGCATCCTTATCTACCTCTAAGTCGGTCCAATCCAACACGTGCAATGGATCCAGTTCATACTCTGAAGCATACAAATATAAAACACATCATGAATGCCGAAAAACAAAGGCAGCAAGGCCAAACGATAAGTTACCTCTCCAATCCTCTTAAGGATCTCAAAAGGCCAAATAAATCTAGGGGACAACTTTTCACTTTTCCCAAACCTCATCAAACCCCGCCTAGGTGATATCTTCAAGAAGACATGATTTCCCACCCCAAAAGACAAAGGTCACCTCCTACGGTCGGCATAACGTTTCTGGCGACTCTGGGCGGTAACCAACCTCTTACGAATAAGAGCAACTTTCTTAGTTGTTTCTCCGACTAACTCTAGACCCAACATAAGTGCATCGCCCACCTTAACCCAACACATCGGAGATCTACACAATCGGCCATATAAGGCCTCAAATGGTGCCATGCCAATACTCGACTAGGAGCTACTATTATAGGAAAACTCCACTAAGGGCAAGTGTCTTTCCTAAAACCCCTTAAACTCAAGAAACCCCAAAGCATATCCTCTAGAATCTGAATGGTGTGCTCTGACTGCCTGTCAGTCTGAGGATGATACGTAGTGCTAAAAGTCAATCTCATGCCCAAGGCATTTTGTAGTCTTTGCCACAAACAAGCCGTAAAATGCGGATCTCTATCCAAAATAATCGTTATAGGAACCCCGTGCAACCTCACTATGTCCCTAATATAAAGGTCGGCAAGATAGTCTACCGGTCAACTACCACCCAAATCGCATCACTACCTCGTTGAGTCCAAGGAAGACGCACAACACACTCCATCGTGACATGCTCCCACTTCCATTCGGCTATAGGCAAGGGTTGCAACAAACCCACTGGCCTCTGATGTTCAGCCTTCACTTGTTGACAAGTAAGGCACCTCGATACAAACATGACCACATCTTTCTTCATTCCCCTCCACTAAAACTGGCGACTAAGGTCATGATACATCTTTGTGCCTTCAGAATGCATCGCAAGTCATGAATGGTGGAACTCTCGGAGTACTTCCTCTCGACAAGACTCCGGCACGAAAAGACAGTCACTACCTTTCCACTAGAGATCTTTTCTCGGAGGGTTTCAACGTCAAGATCACTCTTCTGTGCCTCTACCACCCAGTTCACAAGTGTAGGTTGTGCAATTACCGAAAACAAGGCTTCAGACTCAACGGACTTGCCAAGATGCAAGTCAAACTCACAAATAGCACTCAACATCTCCCATTCTCGGATGACAATACTAGCCATACTACCAATGGATTTCCTACTCAAAGCATTGAAAACAACATTAGCCTTCCTTGGATGATAATGCAACTCAAGGTCAAAGTCTTCTATAAACTCCATCCACCTCCTCTGCTTCAGATTCAATTCTTTCTGTGTAAGCATGTAGACCACCCGAACTTTCTCCGCGCCCCCCCCTTTCGGAGAGGGCACAGATTGGTTCATGCTAGTACAGTTCGGACTCCTGTCACGGTTCTGAATCTAATCTCACAAAGTGCAATTTAAGATTGATAAATCACCAAAGAGTCCAAATCTGGCAAATCGTTTTGAAAAATCAATTTTGAATCAAAAAGCGCCAAACAAGGACTGCTTTGCCAGATTACAGAGTCGCCACCTAAATATTTTATTTTGGGAAATTTAGGAAACCCTGACTCGTGCCTAAGACCATGTGTCCGTCATCACCAAAGTTGCCTCGGCTCGGGAACTTGGGCACGAGGGGGGAAGGTCATGAAATGAGCACCCCCGCTCGCCCGATCAAAGGATCAGCCTCTACTAATCATGATATACTGTTTTTGAAAACACGTGTTCTTATTCTAGTTATTAACTAGCTTACTATGTGATGCGAACAGCACACAAGTATAGACTCAATCACTCAATTTGGAACAAAACATTTCATGTTTGTTTGTCGAAAATGGTTTGAAGTTGCTACCCTCAAGTAGGCTAAAATGTGGATTTGCCACCCTCAAGTGAGCTTAAAACATGATTCGTCACAAACAAGTGGGCTTAAAACTCACATTTTGATGAATTGTTCCAATTCAAGTAATGAAGCCATCATCCACAAGCATTCATGCAGTTAATCACTTAAGCACATAGCCTCATGGCAAGCATGCTATCATGGTAGTCACTTACACACATGCCAGGATGCTAAAGTATAAACACTTACAGTGTACTCCGAGCCAAAACAGAAACCAATTAGAAATTAATGCATGATCTTAATTATACAAGATGCCTAATGCAACACATGCAAAATGCAACAAAAATAGGCTCGGCTAGCTAAGATGGCACATGAATGCAACATTTGATAACATGCTGTGAAACACGTATTCAAGTAAGTATTGAAATACGATGCAGTTTGAATGATGCGCCAAGCCCCGTGCATGCAAGACAAATGAATGATGCACGCATGCAAGCATAAGAATGCTAATTAAAATATGCCCTAAACTAACCATCAAAAGCGGATAAATAAAAGGGAGAAAGACGTGGGGTTGGAAGACATTCACACACACACGCACACTTATTACAACAATACGCTCTCACGAAAGAAGGTCCAAATGAATTTAGCTAACTAGCTACACTAATTAAACTAATTATTACAAACCAACTAATTAAATATGCTAAGCTAATTAATTATTACAAAACTTTGACTTAATTAATCAAATTAATTAAGTTACAAAACCAACTAAGTATGAAAAGCATCTAAATTAGGCTACCACAGCTCTGCCTTGAACAATGAAGGATGCATGCTCGGTTTTCGCCCCGAAAAGCTCTCCGATTTGCTCTTTAGAGGCTCTGTTTGCAGGGTTTCTCCAAGAACTTGCTGCTGAACCATACCAAATCGTTGCTGGGGAATGCACCAGTGGCCTGCTGGCCATGAATGTTGACTGCCAACCCTCCTGCCGGCCAAGGATGTGCAGTGTCGGCCATGGATGAAGAGGTGCCGGCCATCAATAAGACACTGCCGGCCACTAATGTACTGAAACTCCATTATGCAACAGAGCTCAAAAGAGAGGAAATGGAGGGTCTCCCAAGGACATGTATGTACCGTACCCCTCCATATCCCCTCAAAACATCAAGGGAGAGTGTAGACCGCCCGGGAACTCTACTCTCCGTGCGCGAGGGCGCGAATTGTTTTGTTCTTAGCTACTACAGTTCGGACATATGTCACGGTTCTGAATCTAATCTCGCAAAGTGCAATGCAAGACTGATAAATCACCAAAGAGTCCAAATCTGACAAATCGTTTTGGAAAATCGATTTTAATAAAGAAGAGCCAAACATGGACTGCTTTGCCAGATACAGAGTCGCCATCTAAATATTTTATTTTGGAGAAATTTAGGAAACCCTGACTCGTGCCTAAGGCCACGTGTCCGTCATCGCCAAAGTTGCCTCAGCTCGGGAACTTGGGTACGAGAGGGGAAGGTCATGCAATGAGCACCCCCGCTTGCCCGATCAAAGATCGGCCTTTACTAACATGATATTTTATTTTTGAAAACACATGTGTTCTTATTCCGGTTATTAACCTAGAATTACTATGTGATGCACGCAGCATACAAGTATAGATTAGATCGCCTAAGTTTGAACAAAAACATTGCATGTTCCTTTGAGAAAATGATTTGAAGTTTGCTACCCGCAAGTAGGCTAAGATACGGATTTTGCCACCCTGAAGTGGGCTTAGAAAACACATGATTTTGCCACTCTCAAGTGGTCTTAAAGCACACATTTTGATGAATTGTTCCAATTTAAGCAATCCAACCTTCACCCATAGGCATTCAAGCAGTTAATCACTTAAGTAGTTAGCCTTATGGAAAGCATGCTAGACACGACAGTCACTTACACACATGCAAGGATGCTAAAGCGAAAACACTCGCAGTGTACTCCGAGCGAAAACAAAGAACTAGTTACATCATGCATGATCCTAGTTCATGTTAACATGACTAATGCAACACATGCAAAAATGCAACTAAGATAGGCTTGGCTAGTCTAAGATGGCATGTGAATGCAACTAGATAACATGTATCCAAGTAGGTATTGAAATACTATGCAGTTTGAATGATGCGCCGAGCCCGGTGCATGCAAGACAGATGAATGAATACACGCATGCAAGCATAAGGTATGCTAATGAAATATGCCCTAAAACTAACCATCGTAAGCGGTTAAGTAAAAGGGAGAAAGAAATGGGGATTGGAAGACATGCATTGCACACACGTACGCTTATTACAACAGTTGTGCCCTCTCACAGGAGGGTTCGAATAAGAAGATAACTAGCTAATCTAAGCTAATTAAACTAATTATCACAAGTAAACTAATTAACTAATCCTAGTTAACTAATTATTACCAAACAAATTCATTAGCTAACTACACTAGCTAATTAAACACAAACGAATAGCTAAATGCATTAACTATTTAAGTACAAAACCAAAGCATAAACTAGCTAAGGAAAGCAGTAAAAAGAGGTCCTTGGGCTGAGGAATGCATGCATGCTCGGTCGCCTCACTCAGAAATCCAATACCGTGCCTCATGTTGCCTCTGTTTGCACACTTCTGTACCTCTGAAAATTGTGCCAACTTCCATAGTGCTTCTGACTCACCTTAGGAACAATCTAAGAGGTGGTCGGCCAAGAGGAATGGCCATCGGCCAAATGTAATAGTCATCGGCCAAATTTCAAGGCTATCGGCCAATTTTGATAGCCGATCGGCCACTTCTTCCTACAAACTTCTCCTTTTGCTGCAACAGAGCAGTAATAGAGGCATGCCAATGTATTTGCAAGAAAATGTGTGTGCCACCACACTCCTTATCATGTTTAAAGCTCAAAGGAGTGTAGTGCTCGACTCTCGAGCCATCAATCATGCATCTCGATGCATGATGGCCGAGAAGCCAAGATTGCACGAATCAATGTGAAATGAATGCACACGTAACACATAAATGCCTTAAACTCTATCATGCATGATCAAGAGCGTCGGCGACCGAGAAATGCGGCACGTTTCATCACTTCAAGTATGAAACGTCTCTCATTTCTTGTATTCGGATTAACGCTTAATCCAAACAAATGCAATGCAACTCAAGCATGCAAACATGGAACAACATGCTATCTAATCAACATGCTAAACATCATGAACATGCAACATGCAAACAACATGAGCATGTAACAACATGCAAACAACAATGTCATGCAACAACATGCAAGATGGGCTTAAACCGAATATGGACAGACCTCAATCATGTCCAAAACAGTGGCCAATAACACCAAAGCTAAGGCACCAAAAGGCAAAACATGTATGCACACATATTGGTCCATAAGCTAGGCAACAATGCACAACCCTTAGAGGCACTCAAAGGGTGAAAGAAATGGGAACATGGCAATGCTATATGCTCTGAAATAACATGGTAAGTGATGCCAAATCAAATCATAGACATGTCATAAATGAAGCATGCTAGGAAACTCAAAGCTTGAAGCTAGCATAGGCATTTGGACTACAACTATGCAAAACATGAAGCATATGGCCAATACAACCCAAAACAGTCCTAGATTCTGCTAAATAAAGGCTAAAACATGCACGGAGTAAAGCCAAAACAAGCTAGCATGAAGGGCTAAAACATGGATCATGTGAAGGCAATAGGGAGGATTACTCTACACCTACCAAGACCAAGCATGAGATGACTTCACCAACAAAAATCAGAGTTATATCATGGCAAAATAACCCCCAAAACACACTGAAATGATGGCTCGCAAGCTTAGGCGTGAAGGCATACACAATGGCTCATGTTTAAGGCATAAAGAACCAACCTTCCGAAGCATGGAAATAGTGACAAATGTGAGAACATGAACATGAAACATGGACTGAAATATCATTTCAAATGATACCAAATCATGAAAATAGCTCAAGCAATGCATGCTAGTGGACTCAATACATTAAGCTAGTGAGCTAGATTGAACCATGGCTATACAAAGCAATGCATGCATGGCCCAAAACACTTAAAACAGAGCTAGAGCATGCTAAGACATGGACAAAAGCTTCTCGGAGTTAAGCCAAAACATGCTAGAATGAGGGTCCAAACACATGATGCGTGCTAGGCTATTGAATGGAATTGCACTACAATTGTATAAACCATGCAAGAGGCTACCAAACTAACTCAAAACAGAGTCATGGCATGCTAAATAAACACCAAAAACATGCTGAAATGGGACCAATACATGCTAGACAAACATGCTACTTTGATGAGCCATCTATACAAGCATGCAAGACATAAGGAGAGGGGATGACCCTCTCCCATTTAAGACCTCAAAACACACTTTCCACCACTGAAATTCCTCTGAAATTTAGTGGTAGAAAGGTCATGCAAAGACTAAAACAAAAGCCTAAAGAGGTGGCCCAAAACAAGGCAAAATAAGGCACAAATGGGGGTAGACCACCCCTAACACCAACAAGACCTTATACAATCATTTCAAACACATGAAAATGAAGCTTTTTACAATTCAGACTTAAGCCAAAATAAGAATGCAAATAATGCTAAGTAAGCAATGAACACAAAGCTTAAAAGAGGGTTATTGACTCACCCTTGTAGAACAACTTCAAAGAGGCAACTCCAGCAAATTTCTGAGCTAAAAACCAAACTTTGAGTTCAAACAAAACCCTCAAGTACCTCAGCAACAAGATTATGGTGTTTGAGTAGGTGCTTTAGTGCAAAAGTGTGAAGAAATTACACTTTAGAGCACAAACAAGCACAAATATAGAGAGAGAGTAATATATATATATATCTTCTATATCAAATTTCAAAACCTCTGGAAAAGGGAGAAGGGTCTCCCTTCTTATAAAAAATCAAATCTCAAGCTTGTTGAGCAAGCTTGAGACTTGCTTCAATCCCTCCATACACGTGTATGGAGGATGAAATTTGTGCTCACCAGCTGTCACAGCTGGCACAAAAATATCTGTAAAAGCAAATAAAAAGGCCTCAGCCAAAACATATGGCCGATCATCCAAAAAGGGGGCCAATCGGCCAAAAAGAGTGCCGATCGGCCATCACTAATGGCCGATGACAAGAAAACAAGGCCGATAAGCACAAGGCTTGGCCGATGGGTTGTAGGGCTGGCCAACAAGCCACCATCTTCCCTTAGAAACAAAACCACAAGTCCTTGGTCCACAACTAAGCACAAAACAGACAAGTTGAGAGGTTCTGAGGCAAGGCGCGCAGCCAAGACCTTCAGGAACTCAAAATAAACACGAGCATGGATGATTATCGAGTGTTCAAACGATGACGTCCAAGTCTTGAGGACGGTCAAAAATGGGGTGTCTACAGAGAGGCACCATTGGATCCAAAACCATCAATCAAGCATCTCAATGCATGAGGGCCAAAGATCTAACATGTACAAATTCAATAAATGCATGACAAACAAGACACTTAGACCATCTCCGTATCATGAGAGATCAAAGGCAATGGAGACCAAGGGAGATTGACTCACTTTATCACTTTAAGTATGAAATGAACTAATCTACCCTGTGTTCAACACAACATCCGATTGAACACAATGCAAAGCAAGCAACATGGCATGCAAACAACATGCTAATCTTGGCATGAAATACAAGATTCTAACATGCAAACACTCATGCACAACATGCTAGAACACTAAAGCATTAAAAGCTAGTGAAGGACACAACACTAGAATCATGCAAAGCAATGCTCGATGGACTAAACCAACACCAAATAGACCCCATGCATGCCAAAACAGTGGCAAAATCTTGCTGGAAATGAAGCACCAAAAGCTACAACAACATACCCATGCATTGGCTCGTAAGCTAGGCATTAAACACAACTCTCAAAAGCTCACAAGGAATGAAAGAAGTAAGAACATGACATATGTATACGCTCTAAAATAACATGTTAAACGATGCCTAAACATGCAATTATCACAAACATAGCATACTACGTTGCTCAAAACTCAAGTCTAGCTAAGGTACTTGCACCATAGCCATATCAAGCAAGCCCCAAAGGACCAAGATCACTCAAAACAGTCCTAAGGCAGGCCAAAACAATGCTAGAAACATGATGAGGTGTAGCCAAAACAAGCTAGAATGGGAGGCATGAAGCATGATGCATGTAAGGCCAATGAGTGGGATCACACTACACATACCAAAACCAAGTAAGAAGTGACTCGACCAACAAAAATCAGAGTTGTAACATGGAAAAGTAACACCAAAAACATGCTGAGATGGTAGCCCTAAAGCTTAGGCAAGCATGCATACATATAGGCTTATAAGTGAAGCATAAGGCTCAACCCTAAAGCATAACAAAAGGGCGATAAATGCAAGAATATGACAGAGGTATATGATCTGAAATAACATGCCAAATGATGCCATGCCATGCAAAAAGCTCAAATATGACATGCTAGAGGTCTCAAAGCTTAAGGCTAGCAAGGCCAATCACACTAGAGCCATACAAAGCAAGGCATGCACGACCACAACCACTCAAATCAGACCTAAAGCATGTTAAATCAAAGCCAAAAATGTGCTGGAGCAAAGCTAACACATGCTAGAATGATGAACCAAAGCATGAAGCATGTTTGGCCAAAGAGCATGATTGCACTACAAGTACCAAAAACAAGCAACCAATAACCAAATCAACCGAAAATAGAGTTATGGCAGGTCCAAAAAGTCACAAAAATATGCTTGGACTCAGCTTAAAAGAAGTAGAAAAGCATGCTCAAGCATGAAGCCAACAAGGCAAGGAAGCAAGACAAGAGGTGAGGGGACCACCCCTCTCATTTTGGACCTCAAAAATACCTTTACACCATTGAAATTCCTCTGAGTTTCAATAGTAGAAAGGCCATGCAAAGGCCACTACAAAAGCTTCAAGGAATGGCTCCAAAGCTTAAGAAATAATGCATACAAGGGGGTGAAACACCCCCAACTCCCACAAGGCCTCAAACAAACTTTTTAAACACTTAAAAATAAAGCTTTTTGTAGTTGAAAGTCAAGCCTAAAACAGCATGCAAAGGTGGCTAAGATGGCATACAAAGATAAGCTTAAAAGGAGAATACACTCACCCTTGAAGAACAGCAGCAAAGTAGGCCTTCCTCTGAGCCAAAGCCAGCCTTTTGAGTGCAAACAAGACCCTTAAGTACCTCAACAACAAAGTGATGGTGCTTTACTAGGTGTTGTAGTGCAAAAGTGAAGAGAAAATACACTTTGAGACACTATTAAGCACAATATAGAGAGAGAGAGAGAGTGAGAATTCCAGAGAGAGAAAGATATTTTGTCTCTAAAATTCTGTTAACCTCTGGAAAGGGGGAGGAGCCTCCCCTTATATAGAGCAATGCAATGTAAAGCTTCCTTGACAAGCTTGAAATGGCCTCCATCCCCCCATACACGTATGGAGGATGGCTTAGTGAAAAACAGTTGGCTCAAAAGATCTGAAATAATATCTGCTGAAACAAGGTGTCCTGCCAGCCATCAGTGGTGGCCGACAATGCCTCATTGATGGTCGGCAGGGCCAAATCCATGGTCGGCAGCCCCTTCTCCATAGTCGGTAGGCCATCATAAACATCAATATGGAGGGACCAATGCATGGTCCAAAAATGAGACAAAATGGAAATGGGGTTTGGAAAGAGCAAACCTGGCATTCTGTCGCGAAAGTTGAGCGCTCAGCGAGCAATCAAACTTGTAATCAGATGTACCTGCAAGCACATCCAAGTCTTGAGGACGGTCAAAAATGGGGTGTCTACAAAGCAGATATTTCAGACTCTTGTGATTAGAAAACATTTCAAACTTCTCACCATACAGATAATGCCTCCAAATCTTTAAGGCAAAGATCACTGCCGCTAACTCTAGGTCATGAGTAGCATAGTTCCTCTCATATGTTTTCAATTACCGTGAGACATAGGCTACTACCTTCTCGTCTTGTATAAAACACAACCCAAACCTTCCCGTGAAGCATCACAATACACTAAATAGGTCAAACCCCTCTTCGAAATAATCAATACTGGAGCAATGGTAAGTCTAACTTTAAGCTCTTGAAAAGATTTCTCACAAGTCTCACTCCATACAAACTTAATTACTTTCCTCATCAGTCTAGTCAATGCTGAAGCTAATCTAGATAAATCTTTCACAAATGGATGGTAATACCCCGGCCAACCCCAAGAAACTATGGATCTCAAAAGCATTCTTAGGTTGCTCTCAATCTTACACTACTTCTATCTTGGATGAATCTCAGCCACTCCTTCCTCGAATACCACGTGGCCTAAGAACTTAACTTATTTCAACTAGAATTCACATTTTCCAAACTTAGCATACAATATGTGGGCTCTAATTGACTCAAGCACTACCCGCAAATATTCCTCGTGTTTCTCCCCAGAGGGTGAGTAAATCAAGATATCGTCAACAAAGATGACCACAAAATGGTCTAGGAACTTAAGGAAGATCTGGTTCATCAAATCCATAAACATGATAGGTGCATTGGTTAGCCCAAAAGTGTGATAACCCTGTTCTGTATTATGCTAAATAACCTTAATTGTGATTGTGTTTATGTGTTTGATATGATTTGGTATGCCATTTATATGAATATATGTGGTTTTGAATTTCTATCTGTTCACCGTAGGAATATCTGTTCAACTCACTGTTACAAATTGAAAATTGAAGGCCTTATCGGCCACAGAAACCAAAATTGACTGCGCCATTGTGATTGACATAATTTTTAGAGCCTACAGTGAAATTTAATTGAAAATTAATTCGGGCCAAATTAAATAGATTAAATTGGTGTTATAGTGCTAAATTATTTAATCTTAATTAATTGTGCTTATGAGAGCTCATATAAAGGGGGCATTATACACTTAATTCCTCCTCTTTTAAGTCATTTTGGCTGAGATCAACTCTCTAGAGGAAGAGAGAACCGGCTTTGAGAGAGAGGGAAGACATCATTGTGTGTTTGGCTCAAGTTTGTGAAAATTGGAAGGTTGGACTCAAGATTCAACTAGAATTGTGAGGATTAAAGCTCCTAGGTGAGTAATCAATCCTTAACTCATGAGTTTGAGTTGTAATTTTATGAATTGAAGATTAAATGGTGAGTTAGATCATGAGTTGAGTTGATTAAGTTAAGATTGAAGTCCATGTGCGCATGCATGTAGAGAATTCCTATGAAATTACATAATCTAGCATGTAATATGTGAATTATGAAAAATTGAGCATTGAAGCATACATGCAAGCATGGTTTTGTTGATTTTCATGTTTATCATCATCATTGGTGCTATTTGAAATGGAAATGAGGTCAAAAATTGACATGCATGTTTGATTATGGAAGATATGAAGCTTATATGAGGGTTGAATACATGAGCCTTAATTATGCTAAAGGAATGTTGATTTATTTTGAAGAATTAGGCCATGATTTTGGGCAATTGACCTCACCTTGCTTGTATACTCATGATATATTGTGTTTGCATGTTTTGAAACCAAAATTGTGGGTTTTGGACCTTAGGAGGTCGAATTTGAGCTCAAGAACAAGTTTTGGAAAACCCAGAATTCTTGACGTCCGCTCGAGCGGGGGAACCACCGCTCGAGCGTAAAATACGAGCTCCCAGAATATTTTGCAGACATAGATGTCCGCTCGAGTGGGGAGGTTCACGCTAGAGCGAGGAGCTATGTAGAGTAACCTTTAGCTCGAGCATCCGAATTCACGCTCAAGCGTAAAAATGAGGTAACCAGTACTTTTGCAGACCTAATGGGTCCGCTCGAGCGGGAAAGTCCACGCTCGAGCAGGGACCCCTGTTTCAGTAATTTTGTAAAGATGTTCTGTGATTCATTTTCCATTCTCTTTCACTTCTAAGTACTCTTGGGCATGCATTGAGCATTATGCATGAATTAAAAGAATAAGAAAGAAGCCTAAGAGGGATGTATGAATTAAGAACGGATTAAATCGTTTGTGACCCATATGTGTTATGTAATGTGTAGGGTCAAGCGCCATGGCAAATCACCCAGCCGATCACTGTGAGTAATATCTTAATAGAGATATTTTGAAATATGTTATTTGTCGAATTACTTATTCCTCTATAAGCTTTATGAGTCTGTTGATTTGAATTGTGGACAAATGTTTGCTATGCTATATGAATTGGGCCTAAGGCCGTTTGCTATAAATGAATGGGTCGGAGGCCGTCTGACATGAATGATAGTCTGACTCGAAAGATAGTCTGATATGGATAATAATTTGACTCGAATGATAGTCTGACATGAATGAATGGGCCAGAGGCCGTTGGATACAAATGAATGGGCCAATGAATGGGCCAGAGGCCGTATGACAAGAATGGATGGGCTAGAGGCCGTATGACATGAATGAATGGACCAGAGGCCGTATGATACGAATGAATGGGCCAGAGGCCGTATGATACAAATGACTGGGCCAGAGGCCGTCGGACATGAACGAATTGGGCCCGAGGCCATTTGATGTGTTTGGAATCGTAGTCACCTGACCTACATATACTTATATCTATATGTATATATATGCCTGATAGAAATATAAATTGGGCCTAAGGCCGTTCGGTGTATATTGTTCTAAGTACTGTTCGTGTAACTTCTTTATTTAATATTATTCACTGGGCTTTCGCTCACGCTCATTCATGTGTCTGTAGGTGAGCCAAGGGAGGTCCAAACCCAGCCTCAGTGAAGTTTGTGTGGAGCAACCAAGGTTTTGAAGAGTCAGCCCATACGTCTCATGCACGAGACTCGTCTTCGCCCATTTGCTATTATGTTATATTTTGTCATGTTGGCGAGGACTTTGGATTACGATTGTATATAGTTTTGATTGGCTGACCTAGACTTGAATGATCCTGTATGTACAGAACTTTGTGTTAGTACATATTTTAATGTGAGTTATTAACGTGTATATGTATGGTTTGCTATGACGTTCCATATAAGCACAGCTCTAAGGACAAAGTTTTAAATTTGCTTCCGTTTGGCCCCTTTACTTTGATGAGTTATATCTTATTTGGTTTGAGGCCATAGGTAATCTCATGATTACTGGCCGGTTATGTCCTTAACCCATGGGGGCGAGTTCGGGTCATGACAAAAAGGCATCACTAGGAACTCATAATGGCCATACCACGGACGGAATGTCGCTTTTTGGATACCTTCCTCCATTACCCTCAATTGATGATAACCCGATCTTAGGTTTATCTTAGAAAAACAACAAGACCCTTTCAACGGATCAAACAGATCATCTATATGAGGCATTGGGTACTTGTTATTAACAGTTACTCGGTTCAACTTCCGTTAATCGATAGAAAGTCATAATTCACCATCTTTCTTTTTGGGAAAGAGAGTCGGTGCTCCCCAAGGTGAAGTACTAAGGCTGATAAAACCCTTATCTAACAGTTCTTAGAGTTGAATCTTCAACTCACTCAACTCGGTGGGTGCAAATCTATATGATGTCATAGAAATCGGTGTCGTTCCGGGCACTAGATTAATAGAGAACTCAATCTCACGCTGAGGTGGCAAACTAGTGAGATCCTCAGGAAAAACGTTCAGGTATTCACAAACTACCCTCGAGAATTCAACTCAAACTTCGTTACACTCTCTACCCAAGAAGTTTGCAAGAAGACCACTAAGCTCACTCTGCCCACACGAATCATATACCAGTGATAAGACTCTATTAACCCGGTCCCCTAAGAAATAAAAGCAATCTTCGCTCAAGGTACATACAATAACTGTTTGACGGTAACAATCTATGACAGCCCGATACGATGACAACCAGTCCATACGCAATATAGCATTAAAACTCGACATGTCAATCAAGACAAATACAAAAGGAAGCCGGTGACTGGCAACCTCAATGTCACAACCCCGACAGTCCTGCTCCAAAACATTCTCACTACCAATAGGTGACTCCACATTGAGAGGAGATGCTAACCGAGCCAATTCTAACCCCAAAGCCGATGCAAATGCAGAGATAAATGAATGGGATGCACCCGTATCAATCAACATATTAGTAATAGAATTGCACAACAAGAAAGTACCTCTCACTACCGAAGGCGCTGGTACTTGGTCTGGCGCAGTAATAGCATACACATGCCTTATAGGTCTCTGCTCAACTTACTCATTCTTCGGAGCATAAGCCCAATGCACTGACTGAGCCAAAGAGGCTCCTCGATTGGCCCTCGAGACTTGTGTAAACTGTGCAGTCTGGTAGCTCTGTGTCTGCCTGAAACCAAACGCACTAGGTATACCACCCAATTGAGGGAAAAACCTCTTCATATACCCTGCCTGCCCACACTGATAACAAGTTGCTCTCTTCCTTGACTCTGGCTCTAAGAACGAGCCGCAGACGGTGCAGACTGGTGCCCTCCTTCTCTTTGCGGGAAAGCTGGAGACTAGTGGCCCAACTGGCCACACTTAAAGCAAGTAAAATCTCCCTGACCACCTCTGCTAGAACCCGAACTCAGTAGTAGAAAAGTGGACCTCAACTGTGCTCCCTGGGGTAACTGTAGGGTAGAACCCTTCTACCTCTTACTGTCCCCTTAAATATCCTGATTCCTCTTGGAGCTCCTCATCCACTCCTCCTCCATCTGCATCACGGTCTCAAGATGAGCCGCCGCCTCCACAAGGCGTCTATAATCTCTAATCATCGACCTAGCCACTTTGAACATGAGCCTGGTCCTCAACCTCTTCTTGAACTCTAAATAATGGCGCTCTTCAGTCGCCACGAGTTCCTATGCAAACCTCGACAGACTAGTAAATGCAGCCTCAAATTCGGCCACTAGTGTGCTCAATTGCTTGAGTTGAGAAAACTGGTCCCTTAACTTCTCCCTAACAGTAGGAGACAAAAACTTATCCTGGAAGGCATTGACAAAAGCCTCCCAAGTCACTCCAATACGCCTATGAGCATATTTTCACCACTGACCCACATCTCCCTTCAATTAGAAGGATGCCAGGGTCACTCTCAATCAATCGTCCTCGATGCCAAGCATCTCAAATGTCTTCATTTTCTACTCTAGCCACTCATTCGCCTTCAGTGGCTCCTTAGGATCACCCAAAAACTCGTTTGGATTTGACCACAAGAACTCTTACTTTAGAAAAGACGGCCTCATCTCAGCAACATGGGCCTGGACTTGATTCTAAGCTCTGAGAATGTCCATGGATTCCCACAATGCTCTGGCCATTTCAAGGGCCAAAGCGCCCATGGCCTATTGACTAACTCCACATTGGCTTGACCAACCCCTTCCTCTTGTGTTGGAATCTCATTCGGTAGAGGCACATCATGCCTTCTAGGTCTACCACGCCTAGCACCATGACCATATCCTGACATCCTAATAAAGGTAACAAAAGAGATTAGCACATTTATAAATGTGTCGAAGCTAACACACTCGCGTCCTAATGCGGTGGACAACAGTAATTCACTCCACATAATTACGTAGTCATATAAACACATACAAATTTTTTTTCTTGGATAATAACCATCCCACGACATTGCCAAAGTTCCAATTAGAAACAGCAGTGATCAAGTGCTCTTCTAAGAGGACTTCTAGAAACCCGTGGACTCAATCAATATCTAAGGCATTAAATTTTATACCCATATAATCACATAAGCATACTATACATACAAATATCTCTGTCAAGCGAGATAAACCCATTGTGGTAATAGCCATTTCCCACACACCCAAAGTATTCAAACCTGCCACGCTCTAATGCCAAGTTGTAACGCCCCGAAATAAATGCAGTAAACCATCCACGATAATAAATAAAAGAGAAGATAAATCAGAGCTTAATGTTCTTCCATTGCATAAGACTTAGTTATATAAAGAAGTGACACATGCGATATACATTCATAAACAGTACCTCCTGAATCTACAACATATGTTACGAAATAGTAAAAAGAAGTGAAAGCTAAACGGATATTTGTATGCCCTAAATGCTTACATCTTTCGAAGTCAAGGCTTGGGTACATCAAAAGTGAGTCTTAAGCTCAATACAAATAAAGCCCTAGGCTTCAGCTCCACAGTCCTCCCAAGCTAAGTCCTTGGTGGAGGCATATCACCAGCACCTGAAAATGGTTTTCCCCAAATTGGACGAGCTAAAACCCAGTAGAAATAATCTAACACAATATATGAATCTTAACAAAGATATAAGGGTGAAATCCATATGCAATGCCCATGTCAAAACGGTTTAGATTTCTTTCTCAAAATCATGCCATGCTCACATTATATCACAATTCTCAAATCATGCCCTATACCACAAGAGACAAGGGGTAATTCTCAAACCAGTACAACCTTTCACAGATATTTCGTCTGCGGGAAACTGTCAAACTGCACCCATGTAAACGTAGCCTATACAAGCGCTACTATTGCCATTTTACAGATATTTCGTCCGCAGAAATTGGCACCCATGTACACATGCGTTTTTCGAGACTTTCACCCTGGATATACAGGCCAACTTAATTTGGTGATACACTCCTCTTTTCAACATTTACCACTTTCTCTCAAAATCATATACATTTGCAATGTATTAGATAAGAAACAATGTTCAATGCACATGGATGATAAATTAGTTTAAATTCACCTAATCCTCATGCAATTTCTACAACAATAATAGTTATCCTCCACCGATAGCCCAAAACAAATATTTCTAAACAGATATATATAATCTCCAATACAGATAAACTCTCTAAAATTTAAGATGTGAGCGATAATACATATCTAACTTCACCATTCATAACAACATCCATCAAATTTTACATTTCCAACATCAATTCCATTTATTTATATAAAATAAATATTTGAGACATTTAGGGAAAAACCCCTTCACTTTAAAATCCATTCCAAGTATCAAAACCAATAATTTTATCACAACTCAACCTCATTTCCAATTCCACAACCATTTTCAATACATTCATTTGAAAACCCCATCTTTTGATTTTAAACCAAAACCCTAGGTTTGTTCAAAATCCTCCAAAATCACAAGGTTTGTTTCATAAAAGCAAATATCTAAGTTAAAAATCATACAAAAGTGTAGAGAATCCCTACCTCAAAGTTAGAAGACCAATGAGAGAGTGGAGAAACATCAAGGAAGCAAAAATCCAACTATATTTGGATGAAAACAAAGCTCTAGGTGAGCTCTACCGTTTTTACAAAGGGAGTAGGGTGGAGAAATGGGTAGATCTTGGTGTATTTGTAAAGAGAGAGTGAGTTCTAGAGAGAGAAGCTCTAGATTTAGGGTTTTGAGATGGTTTAGAGAAAGAGAGAGATGAAAAAGTGATGTAAAAAGTGACCTTTACGAACTGATATACGCATAGTCCACTCGAGCACAATAAGTGATGCTCGAGCGTCCAGACACAAAAATGATTACTGGTCAAGCGCAAGAAGTGACGCTCCAGCTTCAGGACACAATAAAAATAGAGTAACCGCTGGAGTGCAGAATACACATTCCCAGATGTTTTGCAGACAGATGCCTACCGCTCAAGCTCAAGAAGTGCCGCTCGAGCATAGGACCGCTCGAGGGCAAGAAGCACCACTCGAGCATAGAATACACTCTCCCAGTAGTTTTTCAGACTTGCAAAGTATTAAGAGTTCACAAAGGCTGCTCGACCGCAAGAAGTGACGCTCGAGCGTAGAGGCAAAATTCTAAGCGACAAGGTTTTTGATAAACAAGGCACCAACCTGTTCCAAACATAACCAACATATCCTAATAGCCAAACTCAATGAGGGAAAAAAGGAATATGGAAAGAACAACAATACAAAACCATGAAACCTGAATCCAGAATCTCAAATGGGTCGGGTTTAAAACAGAATCGTTATAGAATCCATCTTAGTTCCTTCAATAAAGTTGTTCTCCTCTCCAAGAGCTACACTTTGAACTGATTAAAACGTGGTATCTCAAACGCTCATCAGGTGGACCTTCATCTTTCGTTACACAACTTTGAGGTGAGAATATCTTTACCATTGTATATCTACATTTTGGTATAAATAGGTATAAATCTTAAGATTTATGGGATTGTTGAGATGAATGTAGTATATATATATATCCAATTCCAGATCCCAAGAGCAATTAATCTAATCCAAATCCTAATTAATCAATTTTCGGTACCCTACTTCTTTCTTAATTATTTTGGAATTTTTAGTTTTGGTTATGTAATTGTGGGATTTTCTTATGAGTATTTGGATTGATTTTAATTCAAATAGAATTTATGGATTTATCTGATACTTGTTCTTTAAAATATATCCCTTGCTAGGACTACATGTGTATGTGCAGTTGTGCACTATACAATTTTGATGATATTGGTGCCAAAGTTAATTGATTGATTCTAATTGGTTTTATGGTCATGGTGTTTTAACTTTTATGATTATTCTTGTAAGAATATAAAAATATGGAGAGAAGAGCTTGAGTAAAATTAGTAGCACTAAAATTGAATATATGGAATGTAATTTTAGTAAAAATACGAGTAAAAATAATTGAGAAGTGAGGATTGAAACTAAAAGACAACAAAGATTGAATATTTTCGTTACCTGAGTTCAATTATTGAAAAGGATGGAGAAGTTTAATATGTTGTGATCTATAGAAGGGAAGTATGTTGTTGACTTCTGACATATTATGTGATAAATGAATACTAACAGAATTGAAAAGAAAATCTTATAGTAAAGCTATTATGCCATCCTAAAAATTGGATCTTGTTGGATTGTGGAGTTAATTCGATCTTGCTTGATCCAATTTTAAGCCATGCTTTGTTTTGTATGTGACTTGTTTTTAGGCTAAGAAAAACAAACTAGGACAATACCATTCAAGCATTGTTGTAATTTGGCATAACTAGAGATTTGAAGGAAAGTTACTAACATCTGCATCTCTCGTCGTAATGCATTCCACACTTTCCAACTAGACTTTATCAAATCTCTCTCTCTCTCTCTCTCTCTCTCTCTCTCAATTTAATTGCAATTACACACTAAAATATAGAGTTATTGTTCGTCTATATTTTGTAAGGACTTTTGAATAAGTTTTTGATGTATAGTTGTCTTAGATTTTCTTTTGAATACGGATTGCACCTACTTGGTGCCTTTTAAATATGTTTTCCACATAAAATAAAATTTATTTTGGTGGTCAACAGCTTTTAATGATTATCATCTAGTGATTTGCTTCTATATGGGTTTTGGTTTTCATAGATGTTGGACAATTAACTTTTGTGATGTTTTGCACGCAGTACAAAAGCTGACTGATGAAGAGTTTCGAGGAATTATACATCTGCGCACTTCAACATTGCATAAGAATATTACATCTACTCGCCATGATTTTATCAAACTTTCAGGTTTTGAAAACAACCTGGAGGCATTACTGCAGGTCTATTTTTGTTGATCGACTAGTTCATTGGTTTACAGCAGTGGCAACCCACACTGAGACGAAAAACCTCTGTTCGCTTCAACTCTTCCTTCACAACTGTCATTGATTCCTTCACCTTAGGTTCTTTTTCTTTTTTCTCAAGTTTTTTTTTTTTTTTTTTTTGCCTTCTATAGATTTGCATTTTTATTTGATTTGTTTGTTAGCATGTAATTTGATTGTTTTTTTAAGATAAGAAACTCCTTATTTGTTATCTGTTGTGTGCTTGTTGTGGCTATTGTTATATTTGTTGTGTATTGATTTGAAGTTGTGGGTATTGTTATAGGGGATGTGTCATGGTTTGTTTTTGGATTAGGATTATTTCTAATTAGGTAAGGGTTCTTATTTTAATTTTTATAGTTTTGATTCATTGACGTTTCTTATCAATATGAAATTTGTATGAATGATGTTGAATTTGTTTTAGAAAAATCAAAATCAGAATCAAGGCTTTGATTGGCAAGGTAGGGAAACCCAATCCCCCTTAGGTACCATGGGTGGTACTATAAAAAATGTACCAGTTAGGATCGGGCCATGGTCATAGGATGTAGTAGAAAATTGGGAATCAAATTTAGAAACTGCCCCACCCTGACCATAACTTCTTCTCATTACTAACAATTAGCAAAGAATTGAAACTAGCTATTCGTTATTATAAACCACACCAAACTGTTGTGCATTTTGGCTATTTGGTGCTGTGTAGTTTAATCGGTTTAGTCGTTTTCAAATTGGACCTATTTTAATGAATAACCAATCAACACATCATGTAGAATATAAAGTTATAGTTAGTACTTAGTTTTCTTGTTTCAAATATTTGAGCTATGATTGAACTACTAGTGATGCTACGAATATATTTTGATCCTCTCATTTAGACAAAGAAAGTAAAACCCTCTCATTTGTTAGCTTTCTTGTTTTGTAATCCCCCTCTGTTGCAGGATTAGCTTTTTGGTTTGATACTGATCTTCACCGACATAGTCCTATCATTTGTATTTCTATAGTTTCTGATTACAACACTTTATAAATGTGGTGTTTCTATTTCTGTTTCTTGTACTCATTCTCATAGATTGTGAGACTTCCAAGTCAAGCTGCCAGGTTTTCTAAAGTGGGTGTTGAGTTAAGCCTTTTCCTTGTTCCTTTGGCTGCCCCTTGAGGGGATGATGTTTCGACATGGCCCATAACATGACAAAGGGCCTCTCGGCAGTGGTTTTGAATTTAAGGATAGTTTTTGGATGCTTTAGAAATTAATTATTTTTTTTGGGATCATTTTGAATGTTTTGGACGGTTTTGAACTTAAGGATAGTTTTTGTTGTCTAGAAACATAGTTTTGGATGGTTTGGAATGAATAGATAGTTTTTGGATGTTCAAAAGTTATTGATAGTTTTTTTTTTATTATTATTTTTATTTATTTTTTAATTTTTTTCGGATGTTTGAAACAATATTTTGGTGGTTGATTGATATTTATATATATGTTTGTAAAGCAATGTTTTCTTATATTGTACAGATGAAATAAAACCTGTTATTATCATTATTTTTTAAATATACATATTCTACAGCATGCAAAAAATGCTGTGAAACTTGGTCTATCTACGGTAGACAAAATAGGTCATTGTATTAAATATTCAATGACTAGCAATGAACGTCTTGGTTTGTCCTTTTAATTAACGGCATGGAAAAGTAGTTGTAGAAAAGCCAAACATGATGCACAAGATTTGCTGTTAAATATTTTTTACGGCATACTACAGCATGCCGTTGAAAGTGAATGACTTTCCATGACTGGTCATAATATGATGTTACCTTGCACGTTGTAGAATCATATCTACGGCATGCATTTGGGGCCGTAAAACCTTTTTTTTTTTTTTTTGTAGTGTACAAATGAATCCTTGGGTTTTATAATTGATTTATACACATTTACATCAAATGTTTATATACTTGGTTAAATTTTTTCTCTACTGGGCAAAAGTGCTTATTCATATTTACTAACTTTTGAGGAAACAAAGAAACCCTAAATCACCAATGAAGAAGGAGAAGAAAAAGCCCTTTTATTTACTTATCTTTTGTGAATTGAAAACTGTAGTGAAATCATGGAACCCTTTCGTTTATTTTGGCTTGAGACTTGTAAAGTTTATTTTGTGTAGGTTCCAATGCAATTAATACTAATAGGGGATCAATGTAATTGTTTTGTAACCTTTTCTAGCTCATTGAACAGGGATAAATATTTTGTAATTTTTTTTATAAACCAAATCTGTCGTTCAATGAGAAACAAAATTATATTAGTGGAATTATGTTTTGCTTATGTGAAGAGTGTATGTTAATGGGTTCTTGTAAATGATTTTGGCGGGGTGTTACAGACTTCTATTCCAGAACTTGAGATGATTTTGAAGCGGTTCAATGAGTCTGATATGGCCATGTAATTAGATATGTTGAAGACGTTGAGGGAAATTGCAAACCTAGCGAGCACTTTCTTTATTGAGCCTGATGTGAAGCCTAATCCATGTTGATGACATAAGAAAGTTGATATATCTTGCTGTCCTAGCCCGTGTGCATTTGAGTTGGTTGATGATGACCATGATAGCCAGAGCACATTAGCTTCTAGTCAATCAAAGAAAAGAAGAGCTTTGAAAGTGCATGAGAAGAAGCAGAATGTGAAGACAAAGACATATTGTACTAGAACAAGTTTACCAAGTGCATATTCTCATGACTTCCCACTTATGTTAAAATTATTCATAAAGTTGATGAAGGATATAGATGGTGATGGGAATTGTGGTTTTAAAACTATTACAAGTTTGCTTGGTCTTGGAGAGAATGGCTGGGTGCAAGTTAGGCATGATCTGTTACATGAATTGAATGGTTACAGAGATGAATGCGTCATACTATACGGGTCACACGAGAGGGTTGAGGAGCTAACACATATCCTGGCATATTTTGAAGATAACCTCGGCTTTGACCGTTGGATGACTATGCCTGACATGGGGCATCTGATTGCATCATTTTATAATGTAGTCTTGAACCACTTGTCATTGCAACAGTGTCTCACTTTCTTACCTTTGAGATCACCACCAGTAACCCCAGCTAATCGTCATGAGATTGCCATGTCAATGGAAATCATTTTCTGCAGGTATAACGTACAAAACTTACCTGCCCTTGTTGTTTAATAATTGTGTATTTGCAAATTTGATGTATTTGGTAAATATATGTAACTTTTGATTATTATATTAATTTGGTTGAATTCTCATTGGATGTTCGTGTAGATATTTTTTGGAGGCTGGTCATCCAGTCCCTCCCATTGAGTTCACCACCACCCTTGTGCATTAGAATCGAAGAATGCATATGTTAGCCGCATTCAGAAATTCAAAGACAACATAGGACCTAATGTAGCTACTTGAGAGACATTTGATGTAGTTGACACGAACTAATGTATTAGAGAGCAATTCTAGGATATTTAAAAGATTTAAGACATTAGTTTTTATGATTTATACCACCGCAGAGTTATGACATGGCTATCATTTTGCCATTGGATTTTGCAATAGCCATTTTTTGATGGAATAACAATGAGTTATAATTGTCTTATGTATGAATGGATATCATATTATTTACATTGTACGAACACAAAACACAATGAAAATAATATTAACCAGGTGCAACTATTGTTCAAGAGTAATAATATTAACCAATAAGTATCGAAAAAGAGAAAATAATATTTAGCTAGTTGTTGAATCCATCCACACCATCACAAAATACATGTCTCGTTCTACATAATGCAAAGAGTAATAATAATATTAAAGAGTACCACTGATAAATACCTACTACTAAATCCACCAAAGTATCCAAAAGGTACATAATTCGAAGATAATAATAATAATAATTTGTCTCATTGTACATCCACCAACACCATCACAAAATACCTAACGTAACATTATGAACTACTCTCAACTACATGATCGATGAGTGTAATGTGCTCTAAAACGATGTGTAGTAGAAGAGTTGGGTGAAGACCGACCCTGAGCAGATGTGTTGGGCGTAGCTTCACCAATGTGCTGATCTAGCAGAAACTGTTCAATTGCATCAGGATGTTGAACACTGCCCTCATAGTCTACCTCAACAAAAGGATGAGTAATCTAATATATATGAGAGAAACACTGCATTATGAGAACAAGTACAACATGATATACATTGTTTGAACAGTTTACGAACATAATTTGTAATGTAAATGAAAAAGATAATACCTCTGCGTCTTGGCTAGGATATTGATAATGATGAATATTCGGGTCGACCTGAGAATGACGCGCTGTGTTCTGAACATACATATGGGTAATAGTTTGGTACCAATCCATGTAACCAGGAACACAATCCCAAGGCTACTGTACCGATGTACTCCTCCTCTGCTCAAATAACACATGGTTGTTCCATGCCTCCCAAATGATGTCCAAGTATGCATACATAACATTGCAGCATGGAGTTGTGGCTCCTTGAAAAGCACGCGTAGGGCCAAGTGGTGGATTAGGGATTGCCTGCACTCTACCAAGCTATCGCAAAACTCTATTAGGGTGATATGGTTCAACTACTTCCAAACACTTTAGGCAACAATGGTAGAACACAACTGGGTGACATAGATGGACATCTCTGCAACTCTGATGCGAGTCCCAAATAACCTGTAAACAATAACAAGTATATAACGTTTCTGGTTTAGACCCGACCCATTGTGTATTCTGGACTCGGGGTTCACAGCCTTGTATGGTTGATTTATGTCTTTCCCCCTTATTCTTCCTTAAATTTTGGTTATTGGATTGTAGTTGTTGTGTTTGAACAGGTTGGTTGCTTGATTTTCAAACCTTTGTTGCTCGGGTTTTTGCTCCTCCGCTCGAGCAAGCTTTGCAAACTCTTAATATTTTTGCTTTGCAAAATATTGGAAGAGTGTATTCTAGGCTTGAGTGGCATTTCCTACGCTTGAGCAGGTGGGCGCTCGAGCGGCCAATCTTGAGCTCGAGTGATGTCCTTCGTCTGCAAAACTTCTAGAAGTGTGTATTCTGTGCTCGAGCAGAACAATGTGTCTGGCGCTCGAGCATCACTTCTCACACTCGAGCGGACTATGCGTATATCAGTTTATAATGACGTCATTTTACATCACTTTTCACTTCTCTCTCTATTTTTCAAAAACCCTAGATCTAGAGCCCATCTCTTTAAAACCTATATTCTCTCTATATTTTCACCTAGATTCGTTAGTTTCTCTACCCGTGTGCCTTTGTTAAAAAGGTAGAGCATCTCAAGAGCTCCGTTTTGATCAGAGTAGAAGTTGGTTTCGACGTCTTTGAAGTTTCTCCATTGTTGCTTTGGTCATCTAAGCTTGAGGTATGGACTTTCTACTCTCTCTATGAGTTTTAACCTGGTTATTTCTTGATGTGTGAGAAATGTTGGGTTTTGAGGTAATTTTAACAAACCTAGAGTTTGGGGTTTAAATTTCAAAGAGGGATTTTCAAATGGATATCTTGGAAATAGTTATGGGAATGGATATGACCTTGGGTTATGTTAAAATGGTTGATTTTTGGTGTTTAGGATGAGATTGGGAAAAATTGGAGTTTTTCCCTAAAATGCCTTGAAAAATTATTTTGTATAAATAATGGAAATTGTACAAAAAATGTGAAATTGGATAGACATTTATATAAATGGTGTAGTTAGATACGTGTTATCTCTCACCTATGGAAATTTGAATAATTTATCTATTGAGAGGATTGTATATCTATTTAGAAATTTCTGTTTTGGGCTATTAGTGGAGAATAGCTATGATTGTTATAGAAGTTGCATAACGATTAGGTAAATTGAAATTGAAACTAATTCCTTATTGGTTGTCATTGAATATGACTGTGTTTTAATACATTGTATATGTATGATGTTTGAGAGGAGAAAGGAGATGTACTCCATGTTTGGAATGGGAAAGGGGATGGACTCCATTAAATTAAGTTAGTTTGTGTGTCCTGGGTGCAAGTCTCAAAAATCGCGCGTATACATGGGTGCCAATCCCACGGACGGAATTTCCGTAAAATGGAAAATTGAAGTGTTTGTGTGTAATGGTTGTGTGGTAAGAAAACCACTGAGTTATAGTCTCAATTAGGTTGTCTGGATAACAATGGATATGACTCATGAATTGAGGAGATATGAAATGACATAAATCAAATTGATATAAAATTGATTGGGATATAATACTTGGCATACTATGGTTTTGTAAAAAGAGTTGTAAATGTTTTTATCTTTGAGCATTGGTTATGTGCATCATGTTTATAGCTTTGTTAAAGTTCATATATTGTGTTAGACTGTTTCTACTGGGTTTTGGCTCACCCTATTTGGGAAAAACCATTTTCAAGTGCCAGTGATATGCCTCTGCCAAGGCAGTAGCTTGGAGGGATTGGGAGCAAGAGCTTCTGTTTTGTTAAATCTATTTTTGTATAGCCAAGGGTTTTAAATTGTGTTGATCAAGGCTCACTTTTGTGGTTACCAAGCAATGACTTGGAAAAATGTAAGCCATTAGGAAAAATGATGATCTACGTAGTTTTCGTTCTTTCTTATATCTATCCCTCATGGATATTAAACTCTGATGAATGGAGGTATGTTAATTTAATTATATTTCCGCTTATGCGGTGAGTTCATTGTATATCTTTGAGGACGTTACAAAGTATAAGATATACCAACTGTAAAATGTGCATGAAATAGAGCTTCACTTTTGAAGGACTTCTTAACTTACATTGTGTGCACCTAACCTATCAAGCTCCTCTCGAAAAGCCTACAACTGTGTCTCTTCACCAGACTCGCTCTGAGAAGTCCAACGATAAACATGTGGCATGTCTTGAGTGTAATTCATATTTGGGTGTGGTCGAAATCTACAAAATTGCTCATAAGTCCATCGTTCAAGGAGTATCATGTCACCGGCTATTTGTTTCACACCGGACCTGCTAGCGTACCACAACTGTCTATATAAGTATGCCAATGTAGCAACATCCCAAGCACATGAAGGTATGATTGTTAAATCGGACAACAAACTCAAATAAACAAAGGGGCCCTAGTACCGATCTTGTCACTAAAAACTGTGCAAGCCAACAAAAAAACAAGTATGCTTTACCTGCACATGCAATTCTTTCCATTGAATCATCGTCTGTAACATTATGAAAGTGTGCCCTCAACCACTCAAGCCTCACTGAATTGCCACCAACACTAGACATCTCATGTCTGACCTCTTGCTTATCAATTCCCAAGGTATTAACTACTAGTGCAATGACCTGTCTTTCTGACAACTTACGCTTGCTAATAGATTTGCCTACAATTGGAAGTCCTAGGATAGTGGCAACATCGTCCAATGTGATAGTCATCTCTCCAATAGTCAAATGAAATGTGTTTGTCTCCGGTTGCCATCTCTCAACAAAACTGGGCACAACAATTTTGTTGACAAAGCGGCACTTGCAACAAGCTAAGTGTGCAAGTCCTAACAACTCCACAATGTTTACAAATGTAGCATTGTTGCCTTGTTCCCACCACGGCCATGAACGAAACTTAGACAAGTGATTATGACACTTAAAAGGGCCCCCTTTCATCAACACATTCCAAATAGCTATGGCAACGTGACTTTTAAAACGTTTAAGGATTGATGGATCAGTTGGCTCTCCCAAAAATGGCTGAGTAAGAATATCTTCATCAACAATGTCAATATTACCACCAGTAGGGTCATCATCCATAGCAATATCATCCATAACTGGTGCATCGTGTATAGGATCATCATTCATGGCAATGTGTACGTCATCATCATGCACTCGAGCACGTCCATGTCCACATCCACGTGAAACATTTTCTAATTCATAGAGTCATCTATTCAAAGCTGTTACTGACTGAAGTTGATTGGGACCGGCATCCATCTGCATAAGGAAAATTGTTCTCATCAACTCAGTATAGCATTTATGGTGAAAACACTCTAATAAAAATACAATGAAACAATCAAATTGTAGTCATCAACCAATAGAGCAATGACATTAATGGTTAGACTAGGGTGTGTACTCTAGTTACATGAAATTTGAGTTCAAATATCACTAGTACTATAAAATAAAATTGTTGGAAAAGAGGAACCAAAAGGCGAAAGAAAGACCTAAAAGAATAAAATGATAACATGAATTTCAGTGACTAATACTGGCTTTCATGTCAGTGCACCACCATAGATTTGCTTCAACTCCATTCCCAAAATCAAACTCTCAACAACACTCCAATCCTGTGATCCTTTAAACATAAAAGAACCTAAGGTCCATCCAATCATGGTGTGTAACTTGGTCTAAATATATATATATATATATATATCGTTCGAAATTGTGGTGTCGAAACAAAATACATAATTTGGAACTCTACTGTCAAATAAATTAACAAAATTCGAAACTACAGAACCAAAATAATTTGTTAAATTCGGTATTCAACCATTGCTACTTTTTCTTTATTTGAAACTAACCTGTCGAATTAGTAAATATTATTTCGAAGAAAATTTTTGAAATAAATACATAATCTCGGAAAACTAGGGCTGAACGCTCAAAATGGCAAAAGTTGGAAGAAAAATCAAGGGTTTTATGGAAATCGAGTACATAAATATCTGGAAATGGTAAATGCAATAACAAAATGGAATGATGCCTTACCTTCAACAATGCAATGGAGTCTCTTTAATGGTGTTGTCATTGGAGGTCTTCAATAGAGGACTTTGGTTCTTCAATGTAGGTCTTCTCTTTGACTGTGTTCTTCAATGGGTCTTCACTTTGACAACAAATTTCCAAACCGCAGGCTACAAAATTCCAAATCGTAGCAGTAGTAGTATGTGGAAGAAGGAACAAGTGTGTGGAAGGAGGTTTGAGGGGGTGTTTGTACAATGATATGAGTGAAGGATATAATTGATACATTCAATGTGTGGATTGAGAAAACTAATTAATAATTAAATTACAAAGTGTGCGTACTGAGAAATGATGTGGATTGAGATAATTAGTTGTGTCGAACTAGAATTTCTCTAGTTGAACATACTGAGTTAATATTTGAGTATAAATAGAATCACCTATGTAATATTAGTAGCCTAAAATTGAAGTCCAACCCAATATTCTTTAGTTTCCACACACAACAGAAAAGGCCCAAAAAAATTTAGAGGTACAAATTTAATTATAAAATATAATGGGTGAAGTTTGTAATTACAAACACAACTGAGAAGCAAAAAGAACAGGCGGCGAGTTCAATTCTATCGGCGACGAAGTAATGGTGCGGCATTGTATCACCAACGGTGTGTTCTCTCTCACGGCCCTAAATCTATTTTTTGTGCTCTAATTACTTTTTAATATTCATTGTTTATTTACTATTATTATTTCTTTATATATTATTGAATTCATTGCTCTTTTTTTGATTTGAAGACTTTGTTTAATTTTGAGTTGTGCTTTAAATATAATTTTAGTGTCCTAATTTTTTTTATCTATTTTTTTTGGCAATAATTATGTTAATTTTTGTTTAATTTAAACTTTGTCATGCTTTTGTTTTGCTTGGATCACATAGTGTCGTTAATTGTTGGTGAATTGTTGTGGCTGTTTTTTGGATTCTTTGCATACTTCCTGGTTCTTTCGAAAAGATAGCGAGTGAAATTTTGTTCACACACCTTACAAAATTTATCTAAATTTGTGTTTGCTGGGAATGGGATAGTTCCACCTTCGTATATGATTTCTGCCTTGAAAGCCGTCAAATTGCTTAGAAATGGATGTTGGGGTTATTTGTGCAGTGTTTTAAATATGACCTCTGATAGCACTAATGTGGAAGCTATTCCTATAGTTAATGAATTCCCTGATGTGTTTCCAAGTGAACTACCCGGTGATTTGATTGATAGAGAAATTGAATTTACCATTGATGTAGTGTCTGGAACACAATCAATTTCCAAAACTCCATATAGAATGTCAACCTTTGAATTAAAAGAACTGAAAGTCCAACTTCAAGAACTACTAGATAAGAAGTTTATCCGATCGAGTACTTCACCATGGGGTGCTCTAGTTCTGTTTGTTAAAAAGAAAGATGGGTCCTTGAGGTTATGTATAGATTACCGAGAATTGAACATATTAACTGTCAAGAATAAATATCTATTACCCTGAATAGATGATTTGTTTGACCAACTCCAGGGAGCCCAAGTGTTTTCAAAGATAGATCTTAGATCTGGGTACCATCAGTTGAAGGTTAAGACAAAAGATGTAGAGAAAACTGTCTTTCGAACTAGATACGGTCATTATGAATTCCTAGTAA
The DNA here is from genome assembly GCF_055761805.1 of Camellia sinensis. Taxonomy (NCBI): domain Eukaryota; kingdom Viridiplantae; phylum Streptophyta; class Magnoliopsida; order Ericales; family Theaceae; genus Camellia; species Camellia sinensis. The sequence goes on from NC_138963.1 coordinate 152,915,357, forward strand.
TGCCATTTGGAGTAACGAACACACCTGCTGCCTTCATGGACCTAATGAATAGGGTGTTTAAACCATATCTAGATAAATTTGTTGTTGTATTTATTGATGATATTTTGATTTACTCCAAAAGCAGGGAAGATCACGAAAATCATTTGAGAACTGTGATACAGATACTGAGAGAAAGGAAATTGTATGCGAAACTCTCCAAATGCGAATTTTGGTTTGACAGTGTAACTTTTATGGGACATGTAATTAATGAAGATGGCATATCAGTGGACCCGCAGAAGATTGAAGCCATTGTGAACTGGCCAAGACCAACTACGATGACTGAAGTTCGGAGTTTTCTAGGACTTGCTAGCTATTACAGAAAATTTGTAAAAGATTTCTCCAAACTTGCCACGCCATTGACACAGTTGACACAGAAAAATGTATCATTTGATTGGCATGATCAACGGGAGTCAGCCTTTCAAGAATTAAAGACTAGGTTAGTAACTGCACCGATTTTGACTTTGCCCAATGGTATTGACGAATTTCAAATTTACAGTGATGCTTTATACAAAGGTTTGGGGTGTGTACTAATGCAAAATGGTAAGTGATTGCTTATGCTTCTCGCTAACTTCGACCACATGAGAAGAATTATCCGACCCATGACCTTGAACTCGCAACTATGGTTTTTGCTTTGAAAATTTGGCTCCATCATCTATATGGAGTGACTTGCGAGGTGTATACAAACCACAAAAGTCTAAAATATTTCTTAACCCAAAAAGAACTGAACATGAGATAGAGAAGATGGTTAGAGTTGATTAAAGATTATGATTTGTAGATTTTGTACCATCCAGGAAAAGCAAATACAATTGCAGATACTTTGAGCTGAAAGTCTATTGGAAATTTGTCATGTTTGCACACTAGCCAAAGAGAATTGTTATGTGATCTGGAAAGAAACGAAATTGAAGTTGTTTTACGTGAACACGGTGGAGTTCTAGCTATCATTTCCGCATAACCAACTAATCATAAAGGAGGCTAAAGAAAAGTAACTACAACATGAGTTTTTGAAGAAGATTGTCTATAAAATTGATTCAAAATTGAGGCGCAGATTTGTATCCGAAAATAATGTCCTGAAATTTCAAGGAAGACTTTGCGTACCAAATTGTTCAGAATTGAGAAAGCGCATTATGATTGAAGCTCATAACTCGAAATTTGCTATGCATCCAGGGAACACAAAAATGTACCATGATTTGAAACAAAATTTCTGGTAGCCTAGAATGAAGAAAAGCATCGCTGATTTTGTACCTAAGTGTTTGTACTGCCAACAAGTACAAGTCGAACATCAATGACCTGCTGGATTACTTCAGCTGCTTCCAATCCCAGAATGGAAATGGGAGCATATTACGATGGACTTCATTGTCTGTCTATCTCGTTCTTCTAGAGGTATGGACTCTAATTGGGTAATTATTGATCGTTTAACTAAATCTGTACATTTCTTACCTGTCAAAATTTTTTATAAGGCGGATAAATTGGCTAACATTTGTGTGAATGAGATTGTGTGATTACACGATGTGCTATCATCTATTGTATTTGACAGAGATCCTAAGTTAACTTCAATATTCTGGCAAAGTTTGTAACAGGCCCTAGGAACCAAACTGAGGTTGAGTAATGCTTACCACCCATAGATGGATGGCTAGTCGGAAAGAACAGTACAGACCTTAGAAGATATGCTCAAAATGTGTGTATTGGATTTCCAAGGAAAGTGGGAAGCTTAGCTGCCATTAGCCAAGTTTGTATACAATAACAATTATAATTCAAGTATCGGTATGGCTCCTTATGAAGCCTTGTATGGTAGAAAGTGTCATTCTCTGATCTGTTGGGCCGAGATCAGTGATAGACCTTTGTTGGGACTATAACTTGTGCAAGAAATGACTGAAAACGTAAAACTGATTCAACAAAGATTGAAAACTGCACAAAGTCGCCGAAAGAGTTATGCGGATGTCTGAAGAAGAGATAGAGAATATGAAGTTGGGGATCATGTGTTTATCAAAGTAACTCCTATGAAAGGGCAAACACAATTTGGAGTGAAAGGAAAGTTGGCTCCGAGATACATTGGTTCGCTTGAGATTCAAGAGAAAATCAATTCAGCAACATATCGAGTACCCTTGCCTCCGATCATGAAACAAATGCATAATGTCTTTCATATTTCAATGCTCCTGGATTATTTGAGAGATCCATTACATGTGATTGAACCGATGCACGTGCTACTGAAAGACGATTTTACTTATGAAGAACGGCAAATCTAGATTGTAAACCGCCGAATCAAAAGATTGAGAATAAAGAAATTCCATTAGTAAAGGTTGATTGGAAAAATCATGGAGGGACATATGTGACTTGGGAAACCGAAGAGGACATGATGAAGAGATATCCAGAATTATTTGCATTGGACCAAACGTTCTTCTAAAATGAAGGTAATTCGAGTTTGAAGGACCACACTCTTTTAAGGAGGGAAGATTGTAACAAACCCAACCTATGATTCGCTTCAACCTTTGATTAAGACTGCCTAATAAGAAATTAAGAGAAGATTTTGAGTTAATTGCATGCGAATTGTGTTATTTGTGTTTATATCTGTCTGTCATAGAAATATCTGTCCATGTTTCTGTCATGTTCTACAAATTGAAAGCCTTATCGGTCACATAATACAAAATTGAATGGGAATATGTGTTGTTTAAGATTTTTAGAATTTTATGGTAGGTTTAATTGAAATTCGATTTAGAACGAAGTAATTAGAATAAAATAATGTTACTTGATTAGTCTTAAACCAATTTTAATTATGTCCCTTCATTAGCCTATATAAGGCTTATACAACACCTTAGAGTGATATCATCGTTACCATTTGAGCATCAAAAATTTGAGAGAAAGAAAAATCAAATGTTGAGCTTTGAAACCAAAGGAGAGGAAGTAGATTTGTAGAGAATTTAAGGTTTTGAACTTAGAGACTCAAACAATTATCCAACTAGAGCTCAATTGAAAAGTTAAGGTAAGAACTCAACCCTTTAGTTATGTAATTGAGTTGGCTAATGCTAGAATTCAAGTGGATTAAGAGTTGAATCACAAGAATTAAGCTAAGATTGGAGAATGAAAACTTAAGGCATGCATGCATGCATATTTCATGGCATTTTGAAGTTGATGTCCAAAGAATTTGCCCATGCATGCTAATGTTCTAACTCAGTTTTGGGAATTCATCACATTTTACATCCTTTTATCTTAATTTATCATGTTTTGGAAGAAAAGAACTCATATCAATTCATGCATGTTGTCTATATTGAATTTCAAGCTTGGTTTTGGATAAATGACTATGCTTTTGGGCTTAATTTTGCAAAATGGCTCTCAATTATGATGTATTATGAGTTTTTACATGTTTTCTTGAATTTTGGCCCAAAAGGAGGTGTCTTAAAAGTTCAAAATTGCATTTTGAACTTGAATTAGCAATCTGGAAATTCAAGAATTTGCACCCTTCGCTCGAGCGGTGGAATCTACGCCCGAACAGAGAATGTGAGCTCCTAGAAGCTTTTACAAACTTTTGCAGACCGCTTGAGCGTGAGAAGTTGCGCTTGAGCGGAGACCCTGTTTACTCAGTCTTTGGCTCGAGTGACTGGCGAGCCTCTGTCGAGCAGAAAATTCATGCAACTAGCACTTTTGCAGACTTTGCAAACCGCTCAAGTGACCAATGTTGCGCTTGAGCGGACTGACCAATTTTTGAAAATTTGACTAAGTGTTTTAAATTGCATTTAGGTATCGTCATTGCATTTTAGGCATTCCTAAGCCTTAATTATGACATAATAATGAGGATAAGGAATAGAAACACACCAAGATAGAAAAAAAATGAGTTAAGTGTTTTTCGAGCGTGTGTTCCAATGTGTATCCGTTATGTGTTTGTATAGGTCAGGCGCCATAAATCGTTGATCCAACTGTTTTGACTCTTCTACTATTGGAGCTATCAGTGAGTAACAACTTTGTAAAGATATGTTGATTATAAGTGTTTTTAGAATGATAATATATGATCTGTTTTATGAAATGCTATTTTATGAATCCTGAAATGTATCTGTGGTATCCTTAGTTCACGTGGCCCTCGCCTGGGAGTAACAATACCATGGCTTATGTTCATGTGGCCCTTGCTCGGGGGTAATAATACCGCGACCTATGTTCACGTGGCCCTTGCATAGGGATAACAAAATGATGGCTATTTATGCACAAAGATGTTGACCTTTATGGTTGTCGGTAACGACTATGCATGTGGGTCTTTTGACCAATCTGATTTGATAGCTAACGGATGTACCACATATAACTGCTTATGAAATTTTTGTAAGTATGTGAATCTGAATCTGTTTCTGATATGAACTCTGATTTCTGAATCTGAATTGGACATCATTCATAACCCTTTACTTTGTTGTCATTCACTAGGCTCCAGCTCATTCTATTATTTATGTATGCAGGTGATCAGGCGTGTGATTAGGCCTAAGATGTTGCCTGGAGTTCTGTTCATCCAGCCAAGCATAGTGCCTCCCGTGGAGGTTCCGAAACCTACTTGTGGTCAATGTTTTGTGATCAAGAATTTCGTTAAGTTTTCTTTTGGTTTTATTTGTATATTGGGTTAAGTCCGGTTTTGGTTATCTATAAGTGAAGTGACGTAAAATTGTTACATTTTAACGTCACGTTTATGTAATTAAAGTTTAAATTTTTCTGTCCCATGTGTGTCTATGCAGCTCTATGGACATTGTATGTTTGTATTTGCTTATGCTAGCCCCTTGATTATATGTTATTGTGTACAGAGGCCTTTGGTAATCCAAGAATTACTGGTCGGTTACGACGCTAAATCTATAGGGGCAGGTTTGGGTTGTGACAGAGAGATTATCGAATATGATAGTCTTCAAAGCTGAGAACAAAAGATGGAAAAGGATACAGGTTACTAGAGATAGGCCTAGTGTAAATCACCTTTTTTGTTTTGTTTTGCTGATGACCTCATGTTGCTTGGTCAAGCTACCATGAAAACTTGTAATACTATCATGGAAGTTATGGAGGAACTTCATAATATCTCTGGTGTGACGTTAAATTCCAGGTGACCGCTAGAGCGACAAAGGTTGTGCTCGAGCAAACAGTTGCTGCTTTTAGTATCTCGTAAGTTTGTAGGTGGAACCGCTTAAGCGTAGGAAACTGCGCTCGAGCGTAGAATGTGAGTTCCCAGTAGTTTCACTGTATCTCTGTAAAACTTCTGGGACTCTTCATTTTTCGCTTGAGCGGTGGAATTGTCACTTGAGCGATCCTCTCTTAACTATGTTGTCAGCTCGAGCGGTGTCATGACCAGAACCCGCCCCTATAGGTTAAGGACATAACTGACCAGTAATCATGAGATTATCTACGGCCTCAAACCAAACAAAACATATTTCAACAGAGTTAAGGGGCCGAAAAGGAAGCAAACTTAAAACTTTGTCCATAGAGCTCTGCTTACATGGTATAACAAAATCATTCCTAAAGTAATTCATTATAGCTCACACATACTCATAGAGTTAATCTATAACCAGAAACGTTCAATTATGCAATCAGCCAAGCAAAACTTATATACAAAGGTGCTCCAAAGTTTTCGCTAAGCTCAGCAAAAATGTAACAAAAGAACGAATGGCAAAAACAGGTCTCGTGCGTGAGACGTTTGGGCTGACTCTCCAAAACTTTGACTGTTTCTCACATACTTCACTGAGGCTGGGTTTAGACATCTCTTGGCTCACCTACAGACACCTAAAGCCTAGTGAATAATATCAAATAAAGAAGATACATGAACGGAATTTGAAACGAATACATCATACGGCCTTGGGCCCAATTCACGTTTCCATCCAATATATCAAGCGGCTTCAGATCCAAACGTATCAAATGGTTTCGGCCCAATTCATTCATATCCGACGGCCTTTGGCCCAATAATTCATGTTCGACGACTTGTGGCCCAATCATTCATGTCAAACGGCCTTTGGCCCAATCATTCATGTCCGACGGCCTTTGTCCTAATCATTCATGTCAAACGGCCTTTGGCCCAATCATTCATGTCCGATGGCCTTTGGCCCAATCATTCATATCCGATGGCCTTTGGCCCATTTATTTATATCAAAAGGCCTTTGGCCCATTTATTCATATCAAATAGCCTTTGGCCCAATCATTTAGCATAACGAATATTTGTCCATAATTCAAATTAACAGACTTATGAAATTCAAATAGCAGTAAGCAATTGGACAAATAGCATACTTCAAAATATCTTTACTAAGATATTACTCACAGTGTTCTACCGGAGGATTCATCCTTGTGCTCGACCCCACATAATACATAACACATATCGCGTCACAAACGATTCAATCCATTCTTAACTCATACATTCCTCTTAGGCCTCTTTCTTATCTCCTTAGTCCATTTACAATGCTCAATGTATGCCTAAGAGTGCTTATGAGTGAAAGAGAATGGAAACAAAACATAAAATCATCCTTAACAAATTCTGAAATAGGGCTCCCCGCTCAAGCGTGGTTTCTGCTGCTCGAGTGGACCCCTTTGGTCTGCAAAAGTACTGGTTGCCTTATTTTTACGCTCGAGCGTGACTTTGGATGCTTGAGCTGAGAGTCGAAACATGTGACTTACGCTCAAGCGTGAATCTCCCCGCTCGAGCGAACATCAATGTCTGTAAAAGTTCTAGGAACCAACATTTCACGCTCGAGCGACCCTTTCCCCGCTCGAGCGGACATGCCAAATTTTGGAATTTCTAGAATTGTTCTTAAAGCTCAAACTTGACATTCAAAGGCCCAAAACTCAAATTTTGGGTACCAAAACATGGGGAATCAATACATAACATAAGAGCATAGGAGATTTGAGACCAATTGTTCAAAACTATTATCCAATTCTCAAATCATCTCAACAAAACACATAGCTTCCTGATTAATCTTCAATATACAAATAACCAAACTCCATAACTTCATGAACTAGGCATGCATGTGTAATATAGACTTTGATATCATTTCAAATGGCACAAGTGATGTTTATACTTATGAAACTCAACAAAACCATGCTTGCACGTATGATTCAACTCTCAATTTCTCATAATTGACATACTACATGTTTGATTATGCAAATTCATGGCAATTCTCTTCATGCATGTACATACCAACTTCAATTCATGTACTTGATTACCATTTAATTTTGATTTCATAAAATTACAAACTCAAACTCACGAATTCACTCACCTAGGAGCTCCAATCTTCACAAATGTAGTTAAATCTTGAGTTAATCTTCGAGATCACCAAGCTCCTTGATCAATTCTCTATCTTGAGCTCCCTCTCTCTCTAAATTCAGCACCCTCACTCTCTCTCTAGAGTGAAATCTCAGCCAAAGGAGTAAAATGAGCTCAAAAACCATCCTCAAAAATGTAAATAGACCACTTATATATGTTGGCCTAATCAAATTGATTAAGGCTAAATAATTGAGCCTAATTTAATCGTTCTGAATCTAATTATTTTGAGCCGAATAAATTTTCAATTAAATTCCACCATAGGCTCTAACAATTATGCCAATCACAATGGCATAGTCAATTTCGGTTTCTATGGCCGATAAGGCCTTCAATTTTCAGTTCATAACAGTAAGTTGAATAGATTTTTCCTACGGTGAACAGATAGAAATTCAAAACCGCATATATCATATAAATGGCACCAAAAATCATATTAAACACATGATCACAATTATAATTAAGATTAATTAGCATAATACGGAACAGGGTTATCACAAGGGTCTGCGTGATTCTGTACTTTAAAAAGTACGATTCTAGATCATTCTCTCCACTTTTCTTTTTTCTCTTCCTCCTTGCAAGCCCTAAAATCCCTAAGTTTCCACCCCAAAATACTCTTCATTCTCCTAAGATCAGACCTAAATCTCTTACAAAGGGTGAAGAACACTTGAAGATCATCATCTTTACAGATTGGAATTTCGTTTGGTGAAGAGTTCATCTAGAAGCCTGGTTCTTGTGCTCATAACTTAAGGTAGGGTTACTTTTAACCTAATATTTCTTTGATTTGAAGGAGTTCATATGGTATTGTTGTGATTTTAAAGCTTGATTGAATGATTGAGTTGGATTAACCTTTGGATTTAACAAAAAGGTACATTTTACTTACTCGTTATTAAAATATTAATTAAATCAACATAAAAGAGGAAGATTGACTTTGAGAATTTATCTATATATATAAATAGAGGGAAATCCCCAAATTTAATTTAAAAAAAAACCCTAATTTGCAACTAAGTAGAGAGTAGTATTTTAATTGGAATTTTCTTTAAGTCTTGGAGTTTTGTGAACAATAGAGGATAAAACAAAATGTGGACATTATGATGACAATGAAATTATGGCTTGGAGATTGATTCTTCTTGAGTGTGATGTTGTGTTTCATCTCGTATTGTGTCGAATACTTGTTGAATGAATGAAAATTTGGCAAATTGAGCATGAATCCCGGGATATGAGTCGGTTTTGATGTAATGGTGTGTGTTGGTACCCACGCAGGGAGTTAAGGTGCCCAATTTCCCTGTCTTGAGCTTATCGTCGGACTAACGTAGGAAAAATGTTTTTGGGTGTCCACTAGTCCTGCCATATTATAGCTGGTAAAAGTGGAAAACCGGATGATTTTTGAGTGCCCACGCCCTACCGTATAATAGCCTGTAAATGTGGGAAGGTTTTTTTTTTTTTTAAATAAAAGTGATTTGAATTTTAATTCGGACTATTATCCACTCATGGTTTTTTTGATTTGATGATGATTGGTGTGAGATGGAAATGTGATTAGTGCATGGTGTACTCATTTACATGATGAACTATGTTTGTAGATATATATTCATCACTTATACCGTTTTGTCTCAGTGGTACCGTGGGCTTATTCAAATGATTAAATACTTGATTAAAAGTATTCCTGCTGGGCATATAGCTCAACCCTAACTAATTTTTCAGGAAATAACAAAGTGCCACCGCAGTGATAATTTGGAGTGACTGGTTGTTTAGTTTGGGGAAAGAAGGCTAAAGAACATTTGTTATTTAAAACTTCCAGTTTTGAGTGAGGACTTCTAAATCTATTTTGTTGTATAGAACTATTTCTTGTGGTTATGTATGCCCTTAGGGCTTTTCCCTTTTTTAAAGTTATCTAGTTCATTGAACTTGGGAATGCAAGCCATGAAATTATAACTTCTTGAATCTTAGTTCAATGAGAAAGATGGTTATTCTATATATTGCTATGCTTGTTGTGGTGTATTCATGTGTAAATTTGCAGGGCGTTACATATGGATTAAGGGTTAACCCCCATATATCCAAGATGTTTGTTTCCTCTAATGTTGAGAGAAAGAAGGCTAAAGAATTGAGTACCAAGTGTGGCATTTCTCTAACCTTTGAATTAGGGAAATACCTAGGTGTTCCTCTCATTTATGGCAGGGTTAGTAAAAGAAATTTCAATGAAATTTTGGAGAAAATGCAAAAAAGAATGGCTGGTTGGAAGTCCAACATTTTATAAATGTCTGGTAGAGCCGCTCTCATTAAGTCAGTGAGCTCTGCCATACCCTCCTACACTACACAAACTATGCTTCTTCCAAAAAAATTTAGCAATGAAATTGACAGGTTGAATAGGAACTTTTTATGGGGTGATACCCTGGAAAAGAAAAAAGTTCACCTGGTCAATTGGGATGTTGTTTGCAAAATGAAAAGTCAGGGTGGCTTGGGAATAAAAAAAGGCTAGAGATCAGAATTTGGCCTTGTTAACTAAGTTAGGGTGGAACTTTCTTAGTAACGAAGAAGGCATGTGGTGTGATATGCTCAAAGCCAAATACTTGAGAAATACTTATTTTTATGATTGCCATAAAAACAAAAGAGCCTCACATTTATGGAGGGGTATCTTGAAAAATCGTAACATCCTCAGAAGGGGTGTGAAATAGACTATTGGAGATGGGTGTAATGTGAATGCGTGGAAGGATTGGTTGTGTAGAGACAAGGCCCTTGAGGATCTTCAATCCAATACTAACCAAAACCCATGCAGTGAATATAATATTGACAGCAATGTGTGTGATATGATAAATACTGATAGTAGCTGGAATGAGATTAAGATTCACAGTTTATGTAATCCTAATATTGCATCTGTGATTCTAGAAAATCCACATCCAGCTAATTTGGATATTGATAGTCCCCTCTGGAAGGGATCATCTGATGGCTCCTTTAATGTCTCATTTGTGTATAATCTCATCCTTGGAAATCTTGGGAATGAAAAAGGATTGGAATTGGTTATGGAAGATGAGACTTACTCAAAAACTTAAAAGGTTTCTTTAGGTTGTGTTCCATGGGAAATTGCTTACAAACCAGATGAGATTCAAAAAGGGTCTATCTGATGATCCAAATGCCCAAACTACTGTGGGTGGAGGATATGTCTCATCTCTTTAGGGATTGTTTCAAGGCTAAGGATCTGTAACTAGCCATATTTAACCAGAAATGGTACAAGGATATGATAAGGCCGATTTGGTTAGATTGGCTCAAGAGTAATGCCAAAAAAAAAAAAAAAAAAAAACTTAATGACAACATCTCTTGGCAAACTGTGTTTACTATTGCTTTATGGAAAATTTGGAAGAATAGGAATTTAATGGTTTTTGAGCAAAAATCTATTCCAAGCCAAGAGAGTGTTAAATCTATTTTGGATTACTCTATAGAGATAAACCAAGCATTTCTTCATATTATATTCAACCCTAGACTTACTTATAGACTTGTTAATTGGTGTTTGCCACCTGTAAGTAGACTCAAATTGAACACTGATGACAGCAGGAGAACTGGTGGTGATAGAGGATTTGGAAGGCTAATCAGATATGAAAGAGGAGCTTGGGTGTGTGGCTACTGTAATGCCCCGAAATAAATACAGTAACCTATCTGTGACGATAAATAAATGACAAGATGAATCCGAGTATAATGTCCTTCCATTACATAAGACTTAGTTGTATAAAGAAGTGACACATGCGATATACATTCGTAAACAATACATCTTGAATCTACAACATATGTTACGAAACAGTAAAAAGGAGTGAAAGCTAAACAGATATTCATAGGCCCTAAAGGCTTATATCTTTCCAAGTCAAGGCTTGGGTACATCAAAAGTGAGTCTTAAGCTCAATGCAAATAAATCCCTTGGCTTGTACAAAAGTGAATCCTAAATAACAAAACTGAGCCTTCAGCTCTACAGTCCTCTTAAGCTAAGTCCTTGGTAGAGGCATATCACCGACACCTGAAAATGGTTTTCCTCAAATAGGGTAAGCCAAAGCCCAGTAGAAATAATCTGATACAATATGTGAATCTTAACAAAGATATAAAGGTGAAATGCATATGCAATGCCCATGTCAAAACGGTTTACATTTCTTTCTAAAAATCATGCCATGCTCACATTATATCACAATTCTCAAATCATGCCTTATACCATAGGAAACAAAGGGGAATTTTCAAACCGGTACAACCTTTCACGGATATTTTGTTCGCGGGAAACCGTCAAACGGCACCCATGTAAACGTAGCCTATACAACCGCTACTATTGCCATTTTATGGATATTTCGTCCGCGGGAATCGGAAACCATGTACACGCTCGTTTTTTAGGACTTTCACCCTAGACACACAAGCCAACTTAATTTAGAGATACACACTTCTTTCCACTGTTCACTTCTTTCTCTAAAAATCATATACATTTGCAATGTATTTAATAAGCAACAATGTTCAATGCACATAGATGAGAAATTAGTTTCAATTCACCTAATCGTCTTGCAGTTTCTACAACAATCATAGCTATCCTCTACCGATAACCCAAAACAAATATTTCTAAATAGATATATAATCTCCAATACAGATAAACTTCTCCAAAATTTAAGATGTAAGCGATAATACATATCCAACTTCACCATTTATAACAACATCCATCCAATTTCACATTTTCAAAATCAATTCCATTTATTTATAAAAAATAAATATTTGAGACATTTAGGATAAAACCTCATTACTTCCAAAATCCAGTCCAAGTATCAAAACCAATAATTTTATCACAACTTAACCTCAGTTCCCATCCCGTAACCATTTTCAATGCATCCATATGAAAACCCCTCTTTTGATTTTAAAATAAAACCCTAGGTATGTTCAAAATCCTCCAAAAACACAAGGTTTGTTTCATAAAAGCAAATATCTAAGTTAAAAATCTTACAAAAGTGTAGAGAATCCTTACCTCAAAGCTAGAAGACCAAGGAAGCTAAAATCCAATTTTATTTGGATGAAAATGAAACTCTAGGTGAGCTCTACCCTTTTTACAAAGGGAGTAGGGTAGAGAACTGGGTAGATCTTGGTGTATTTGTAGAGAGAGAGAGAGAGAGAGAGAGAGAGAGAGAGTAAGTTCTAGACAGAGAAGCTATAGATTTATGGTTTTGAAATGTATGGGGGCCGAGTAGATTACTACGTAGGTTAGCCAAATAACTTAAAGAAGGAAATCAAGTCATGTACTACACGGCTCTAGCCCAGAGAGACAGAGGCCGAATATCCAGATCGGCCTCTGAATTAGGTGTAAACTAAGCCGAATATGAAGAGCTAGCTGAATGAGCGATTGTTCATTGGACGAAAGGTGGGCCCAACCATCAACATCAAGGACGACTATAAATAAGAAGAGTATCAACTAAGAAAGGTGTGTGAGAACAAGTAAGTTTAACTTGAGATATAAGCAACCAAGAGAGTATACACTGACTTATCCATCAGAGTGCTAATTTTGGCACCCTCGACCGGAGTGTTCATTCCTTTTCAGGTGACTAGTTGAGGATCACGAGCGTCCTACTGGATCCAAAGAGTATTTCCAAACCACTTCTCCACAATTGACGGCGTTTGTGGGAATACTCCAGTATATCCATGGTGGGGGTAATGGAAGATCCTCTGGTAGCCGCTGACGACCTTACGCGACGAGATGATACCACTCCAAGCAACATGCTTGGGCCCAAGACCATTGCTATGTGAAGGGCCTTGAACTTCGACTTAGTTGCCCATACCTCACCCTCGACATTAGCACATGAGACAATATAAGCGATCATGGATCTGGCGAAGCAAAACGAATAGAGGTTGGAAAACATGATCGCTGAGAACGAGCACCTTCGACAGGATTTGGCCTTGGAGGTGGCAAAATCCTAACAAGCCGCACGCCAAGATCCAGGACGACCTCAGAGAAAGGATGGTTGACGACCTCGAGTTCGGAGACAAGATAGTGATAGTGATTCTGACTCATCATCCCCAGAATCCAAAAAGAAGGGACGAGTCGAAACCTCCAGTTCCTCTAAAGGGAGTCCGCGTGCACGAAATAAGCGTAGAAGAAATGGTTCAGACGAAGAGGATCAACATGACCCCTTTGTGCGACAGATCGCAAGGGTAGTGCTACCCAAAAAGTTCAAAGCTCCATTGTTCACCCTATACGATGGAAAATCGAACCCCACTAATCACATCCGTTATTATAAGCAAGCCATGACGCTACATGCAGACGACGAGGCCCTCATGTGTTGAATATTTCTGAGCAGTTTGGGACCTTTGGCCTTCAGATGGTACTATAAATTGGAGCCGACATCGATTAAGAGCTTCCATCAACTCCAAAATTTCTTTAGGGCAAGGTTCATCACCAATGAGGTCTAGCCGAAGTAGGCCGATTCTCTCTAGGCAATGCAAATCCAACCAGGGAAAACCCTACGAACGTATTCAGCGCGCTATTAGAAATGCTTTAATCTCGTAGATGATGCTTGCAATGACTCCATGGCCATCACCGCCCTTAAAATCGGGTTGCATCTTAATAGTGCCCTCCGCAGCTCCTTGACCAGAAGGCCCCCCAAAACAGTCTGGTCGTTAATGAAGAAAGTCGAGGAACACTGCAAAGTAGAAGATGGCGCCCTGCGGGTCAAAGCCGGGCACAAGGCCAACAAGACGGCCCCATCTGAAATCTTTCAGCCGATAAATTCTATACCATCACGGTACCTTGAACCACGAAATCAGACTAAACGAGACAAAAGACGAGATTCGCGCCGATCAAATGACCAATGTCCACACCAGGCTAATGAACAACTTCAAGGGGATAGCAGGTGCATAAGGCGTGCGGACAAGAAATATACGAAGTTGTCGGAGCTGGTCAGTACGGTTATGTCTAAAGTTCAACATCTATCATTCTTTAAATGGCCACCCAAGATAGTGGGACCTGCTGACACGAAGAGACGGGATAGGTGGTGCGAATATCACAAAGACCACGGTCATGATACCGAAAGTTGTTATGCTTTGAAAGATCACCTCGAGGAGTTGGTACAAGACGGTCGGCTTAAGCAACACGTCCGAAAGAACAACTCAACCAAAACAGTTGCTTTATGGCAGGATTCACCTCCGCTCGGTGTAATTCATATGATATACAGCTTGCCGACGGCATCCGCCGTACATACAATTCAGTCGCATCCTAATCCCCAAAAACAAATCACACCAGCGAAATAGCCCCATGAAGCTGCGAGTATTACTTTCGATGATTCAGATTTGGCCGGCATAACGCTCCCCCACATTGATCCCTTAGTCATCGAGCTACGCGTAAACTGATTCATCGTTGAGCGTGTTCTCATTGATTAGGGGAGCATTTAAGAAGTTATGTACTACAAGACCTTTGTCAAACTCAGCTTCCCTGAGTCGGACCTGTCTCCAGCTCATTATCCATTATTCGGCTTCAACGCTAATCCGGAATATCCGTTGGGCAAAATCACACTACCAGTTCGGGCGGGCTCCCGGTCAATGGATGTAGAATTTTTGGTTGTCAAGCTTCCTTCGCCGTATAATCTTATCATGGGAAGAACTTGGCTGCGTACCATGCAGGCCGTACCTAGCACATATCATCAACTACTTCGCTTTCCGACTGAACGTAGCATTGAGCAAATTCGAGGTTCCCAGAAATCGACGCAGGCATGTTATCTTCTTGCCGCAAAGACACCAAGAGAGCTGGAAGTGAATTCAATTGAGGTGCTGGATCGAGAGAGCCTCGACGACGTTGGGCGGCTCCAAAGTGAAAAGGCAACCGGAGCCCTAGATCGGGTTGAAATTGACCGGAATCCTGACAAGTTCTTCATGGTCGGTGCCTCCCTGAATAAAGTCAACAGGCAGGAGCTAATTTCCTTTTTACTCGGCAACCTTGATGTATTCGCATGGTCACCATATGAGATACCGGGGGTGGATCCATATGTGTCTCAGCACTGTTTAAACATTGATCCCAAATGTAAGTCGATTATTCAGAAAAGTCGGCGATCAGCTGCGGAACACACTGCTGCCGTTGTTGAAGAAGTTGACCAGTTGCTTGATGTTGGGACAATCTGTGAAGTGACCTATCCTACATGGCTGTCGAATACTGTGGTTGTAAAGAAAAAAAATGGAACTTGGTGTATTTGTGTGGATTTCACGGACTTAAACAAAGCTTGTCCCAAAGATTGTTTTCCCATTCCCAGAATTGACCAACTTATAGATGCAACGACACATCATCAACGTATGAGCTTCCTGGATGCATACAGGGGCTACCATCAAATTACCATGCATCCGGAGGACCAAGACAAAACTGCATTCCTCACCCCATGAGGAACCTATTGTTATGAAGTTATGTCTTTCGGGCTGAAGAATGCGGGGGTAAACCTACCAAAGACTAGTCACTGTCATGTTCAGAGAGCAACTCGGCTGTACTATGGAAGTGTACATCGATGATATGGTGGTCAAGTCCAAAGAAGAGCAAACCCATCTAGCCGATCCAGAAGAGACATTCGACATTCTTCGCAAATACAAAATGAAGCTGAACGCTTCCAAATGTACCTTCGGCATCGGATCCGGGAAATTCCTTGGCTACATTGTTAACCACCGCGGAATCGAAGCCAACCCGAGGCAAATCATAACAATTCTAGAACTCGGGTCTCCTTGGTCGGCCAAAGAGGTTCAAAAGCTGATGGGAATGGCCACCAGACTCAATAGATTCATCAGTTGTTCCACAGATCGTTGCCGGCAATTCTTTCATACCCTTCGGCAGGGTATAGCTTTGGAAGGTTGAAGACTTACCTCCGGTCAGTTTCGCTCTTGACAACACCTTCGACAGGTGATCCGCTCATTTTATATCTGGTAGTTTTCGACCGGGCCGTCAGCGCCGTACTATTAAAGGAAGAACTTGGAGAGCATCAGCCAGTTTATTATATGAGCAAAGCAATGGTTGACGCCGAAACACGCTACCTTCTGTTGGAAAAACTCATCCTGGCTTTTGTCACGGCAGCAAGAAAACTGATGCATTACTTTCAAGGGCATACCATTGGGGTACTAACGGACTACCCCCTCATGTCAGTACTTCGTAGTGCAGAAGCATCAGGGTGCGTTTCAAAATGGGCTCTCGAACTTGGCCAGTATGATATTCAATTTCTGCCCAGAACCTCAATCAAGGGGTAAGTGATCGCTGTAGACACCCCATTTTTGACCGTCCTTAAGACTTGGTTGTGCTTGCAGGGACATCCAGCCACAAGTTCGATTGCTCGTGCAGTACTCGACTTTCGCGTCGGAACGTCATAGGTTTGAGCTTTCCAAACCCTGTATCCTTTCTGCCCCATTTTTGGACCATATGTTGGTCCTTTCAGCATGCGTCTCATGGTGCACTGCCGGCCACTCTCTGCCACTGCCGGCCATGCATTTATCCCTGCCTGCCATTGATGAAGCCTGTCGGCCATCAATGAGGCACTGCCGGCCACAACTGATGGCCGGTAGAACACTTTGTCCCAACAGATTTCACTCCAGATCTTTTGAGCCAGCTAGTTTTTACTCATCCCTCCTCCATACACGTGTATGGAGGGATGAAGCCCTTTTCAAGCTTGTTTAACAATCTTTGCATTGCTTTCCTCTATATAAGGAGAGGCTCCTCCTCCCTTACAGAGGTTCAGAATTTGGAGGTTTGAGATATACATACAATTTTGTATCTATATCTCCTTGTTTGTTCTCATTTTGTGCCTTAAAGTGTAGTTTTGTCTTACTTTAACACACAAACACACACTCAAACACCATACTCTTGGAGCTGAGGTCCCTTGAAGTTGTTTTTGGAGTTCTTGGACTAGTTTAACCCCCATTTTTGCTTAAGATTTTGAACCTATTTGCATGCTGTTTTGAGCTTAACTTCCTACTGTAAAAAGTTCTAAATTTTGGTGTTTAAGATCTTTGTTTTAGGTCACTTTTGTATTTGGGGTTGTTTACCCCCTCTTAGGCCTTGTTTGGCCTTGCTTTTGTGCCTTCTTTGTGAGATCTTGGGACCCCCTTGTTTTCACCTTCTCACCACTGAAACTCAGAGGAATTTCAGTGGTGGAAAGGGTGTTTTGAGGTCCCAAATAGGAGAGGGTCATCCCCTCTCCTTATGTCTTCAATACTTGCTTTGAATGCCTCATGTATGAGCATGTTTGTTAAGCTTATGTTGGCCATATCTTAGCTTGTATTTGGGCTTATTTTAGCATGGCATGCCACTATTTTTACTTGGTTTTGTCACTCCATGCATGCTTAATACACTTGTAGTGTAAATCTCACAAACTAGCTTTGTGTGTCTCACGTTCGAGCATGTCTTTCTAGCTTATGTTGACTCCAATTCAGTAGGTTTTTTCGTATTGTTTTAGCATGCCATGACTCTATTTTGGGTGGGTTTGATGGCCCCTTGCATGCTCCATACACTTGTAGTGTAATTCCATGAATTAGCCTAGTATGCATCATGCTTTAACATGTTATTCTAGCATGCTTTAGGCTTAACTTAAAGAAGCTTTTGGTCATATTTTAGCATCCTTAAGCTCTGATTTTTGTTGTTTTGACCATGCATGCATTGTTTTGTATAGCCATGGTTCAATCGAGCTCACTAGCTTTGAGTTTCCAAGCCACTAGCATGCATTACTTGGACCATTTTCATGATTTGGCATCATTTGTCATGTAATTTTAGAGTATATTCCATGGTCATATACTTGTGCTTGTCACTCTTTTAATGCTTAGGAGGTTTGGCTCTTTATGCCTCAAGAATGAGCCATTGTGCATGCCTCTATGCTTAGGCCTTTGGGATGCCATCTCAGTGGGTTTTTGGGCTTATTTTACCATGATATAACTTTGACTTTCATTGTTTAAGTCATGCCATGTTTGGCTGTAATAGGTGTAGTGTAATACCCCTTGTTAGCCTTGCATGCCTCATGCTTTTTGGACCTCTGTTCTATCTTGTATTGGCTAGGTTCAAGCATATTTTTGGTCTTATTTTAACTTGCCTTGGGACTGTTTTGGTTGCCCTTGGCCCTTTTGGGGCTTGCTTTGCATGGCCATGGTTTAAGTCCCTTTGCTAGTTTCAAGCTTTGAGCTTTCTTGCATGCTATCCATGTCTAATGTGAGTGGTTTGGCACCATTCCATGCATGATTTTAGGGCCTATAGTATTGTGATACATCCATGCTTTTCATTCATTGCTCATGCTTAAGAGTTGTTGTCTTCATACCTTGTTTGCGAACCAAAGTGCATGCATGTTTGTATAGTCCTTTGAGCTTCTATCTTAACATGTTTTGGCCATTGATTTGGGCATGGTTGAGGTCTACCCATTTTGGTTTAAGTCCACCTTTGCATGTTGTTACATGCTTATCCATCTTTGCATGTTGTTGCATGCTTGTCACGTTGCATGTTGTTGCATGCTTGCTAGTTTGCATGTTGTCGCATGCTTGTTCTGGTCACATTGCATTTGGTATGCTTATGTTGCATTACATATGTTGTTTGCATTGCATTGTGTTCAACCAGATGTTATGTTGAACACAAGGTTGATTGGTCCACTTCATACTCAAAGTGATGAAAGTGAGCCAATCTTCCCTGGTCTTTATTGCCTTTGATCATCCATGATGAGGTAGTAGATTTAGAGTCTTGTTTGCATCGCATTTATTAAATGTGTACAAGATTGGATCTTTGGCTATCATGCATTCCAAATGCTTGATTGATGGTCTTGGATCCGATTATGTCTCTCCCTTGATGTTTTGAGGTGCTATGGAGTGGCATGGTGTGTACATACCCTGGGGAGACCCTCCATTTTCTCTATTTTGTGCTCTGCTGCAGCTTGGTGTCACAGCACACCAGTGGCTAGCACCCCCCTTATTGTTGGCCGGCAGTGCATTGTCGATAGCTGGTAGTGTGCACTCTTGGTCGGCAGGATGGTCGGCAGTAGCTCTTCAGGGCCGACAGGCGACTGGTGTATTCCTCAGCATTTTTTTGGTAAGATCCAGCAGCTAGTTCTCAAGGACACCCTGCAGACAGAGCCTCTAAAGAGCATCCAGAGAGTTTTCGGGAAGAGAATCGAGCATACATCTTCCGCTTCTCCGATTAGAGTTGGAGCAGCATAGTTTAAAGTTTTGTTTATTAATTAGCTTGAATTTGTAACTTAATTAATTTGTTTAATTAGTTAAAATTTTGTAATAATTAGTTGTAACTAGTTATTCAATCTGGTTGTGTAATAATTAGTCTAATTAGATTATTAGATTAGTTGATTAGCTCAGCATAGCTAGCTTAGCTTCTATTCGGACCCTCCGTCGAGAGGGCACAATTGTTGTAATAAGCGTGCGTGGGTGCGATGTATGTCTTCCAATCCACATTTCTTTCTCCTTTTACTTACCTGCTTTAAGTGGTTAGTTTTAGGGCCTGTTTTGATTAGCATCTTTATGTTTGCATGTGTGCATCCATTCATTTGTCTTGCATACATTGGGCTCGGTGCATCATACTAACTGCATTGTATTTCAATACCGATTTGAATACATGATTATCAAGTTGCATTTCACATGACATCTTAGAATAGCCGAGCCTATTTGGATGCATTTTCGCATGTGTTGCATCAGCCATCTTAACACGAACTAGGATCATGCATTGATTTCTAACTAGTTCTCTGTTTTGGCTCGGAGTACACTGTGAGTGTTTACGCTTTAGCATACTTGTAGACACCCCATTTTTTTATCATCCTCAAGACTTGGACGTCATCGTTTGAACACTCGATGATCATCCATGCTGGTGTTTGTTTTGAGTTCTCGGAGGTCTTGGCTACGTGCCTTGCCTTAAGATCTCTCAACTTGTCTGTTTTGTGCTTGGTTGTGGACTAAACACTTGTGTTTTTGCTTCTGAGGGAAGAGGGTGGCTTGTTTGCCATCCCCTCATCCCACCGGCCAAGGCTTAAGGCCATCGACCTTGTTTTCCTGCCATCGGCCAAAAGTGTTGGCCGATCGGCACATTATTTGGTCGGCCGGCACTTATGTTGGTCGATCGGCCATGTTTTCTAGTCAAACCCTGTTCATCTGCTTTATACAGATACTTTATGCCAGCTGTCATAGCTGGCATGCACAATTCACCCCCTCCATACACGTGTATGGAGGGATTTGCCCCTTTCCTTAGCTTCCTCAAGAAGCTTTGCTTTTGGTTCTATATAAGAGAGAACCATCTCCTCCCTTCTCAAGTGTTCAGAAAATTGAGTCGTGAGGGATAGATATACTTTTGTATCTATTCTTCTTTGTTTAGCCTTGTTTTGTACTCGAAAGTGTAGTATTGTCTTACTATTGCACACAAACACCTAACAATACACCATCCTCTTGGAGCTGATGTCTCTTGAGGTTGATTTCAGAGTTCTTGGGTTGGTTTGAACTCAGAAAACCAGCTGGAGCTTTGTTCTTGAAGAGGTTCTACAAGGGTGAGCATTCTTGCTTTTAATACCCTATTCTTGCTTAAGCTTTTAACCCTTCTTTCTTATTGTTTTAAGCTTAGCTCTTAGATGATAAAAGTTCTGATTTTTGATGCTTTAGATCTTTGTTTAAGGTCTTTTTTTTGGGTTGGGGTTGTTTACCCCCTCCAAGGCCTTGTTAGGCCTTGTTTTAGGCCATTCCTTTTGGATCTTGTTCTTAGCTTTGCACGACCTTCCTACCACTAAAATCTAGAGGATTTTTAGTGGTGAAAAGGTGGTTTTGAGGTCTTAAATAGGAGAGGGTCATCCCCTCTCCTTGTTGTCTTGTATGCTTGTATAAATGGCTTATATTTGTAGCATGTTTGCTTAGCTTGTTTTAGCTCCATTTCAGCAAGTATTCGGTGTTATTTTGCCATGTTTTACCTCTGTCTAAGGTTGGTTTAATGGCTTCTTGCATGCACCATGTACTTGTCTTGTAATCCTCTCTATTGCCTTAACATGCATCTTGTGTCAAAGCCACGTTTCTAGCATGATTTTGGCTCGACTCCATGAAGCTTTTAGCCTTGTTGTAACATGCTTAAGCTCTAATTTGAGTTGTTTTGACCATATATGCCATGCTTTGTATAGCCATAAGGCATTCTAGCTTGTTAGCTTTGGGTGTTCAAGTCACTAGCATGCTTTACTTGGCTCATTTTAATGATTTGGCATCATTTGTTATGTCATTTCAGCCCATGTTTCATGCTCAAACACTTGGACTTGTCGCTCCTTTAATGCTTTAAAGAGTTGATGTTTTATGCCTCATGAATGGGTCATTGTGTGTGCCATCATGTTTAGGTCTTTGGGATGCCATCTAAGTGGGTTTTTGGTCTTGTTTTACCATGCCATAACTCTGTTTTTCATTGCTTAAGTCATGCCATGTTTGGTTTTGATAGGTGTAGTATAACACCCCTTTTGTGGCCTTGCATGCCTCATGTTTTGGTCCTTTGTTCTAGCTTATTTTGGCTTTGGTCCTTGCATGTTTTTGGCTCATTTTGACATGATCTAGGACTGTTTTGGATCATACTTGCCATTTGCTTCATACTTTGCATAGCCATGGTTTGAACCCCATGGTTAGACTTGAGCCTTGAGCCTTCTTGCATGATTTACTGGCTTTGTTTGATTGGTTTGGCACCTTTCCTAACATAATTTCATAGCTTACCATGTTTGTCACATGCCCATATTTATCTCCTTTTAAGTGCTCTTGAAAGTTTCCCTTTTATGCCTAGGCGATAGGCCATTACATGTGCATGTTTGTATGTGCTTTTGTCCATCATTTCTTAGCATTTTGGCCACTGATTTGGGCATGTTTAAGAGCTGTCCACTTTAGATTAAGTCCATCTTTGCATGTTGTTGCATGCTTGTCTTGCATGTTGTTGCATGCTTGCTTCATTTTGCATGTTGTTGCATGCCATGCATGTTTACATGTTAGGTTGTATGCCTATTGCATATTAGATGCATTGCATGATCTTGTTGCATACTTGTTGCATGCTTGAGTTGTTCGCATCGTGCTTGCATGTTTGCATTACATTATGTGTGCATCCTTCGCCTCTTGATCAAGCATGATAGAGGTTGGAGCCCCTTGTGTGTTTTTGTGCATTTCATTCCATATTGAATTGCACACTTGGCGTCTTTGGCCATCATGCATTGAAATGCGTGATTGGTGGTCTGAGGGTCGAGAACTACACTCCTTTGAGTCTCAAACATGATAAAGGCTGTAGTTGTGCAGACATTGTCCTGTAAATGTATTGCCATGCTCTGTCTGTCCTCTGTTGCAGCAACATGAGCTTTTCACAGGAAGAGATGGTCGATCGACCATGTTCAGTGCCGATCGGCTAACATTATTTGGCCGAGAGCCCTATTTTTGGTCGATGACCAATTTCCCATGGCCAATGACCCTATCTTTTGGCCGATGGCCTCACAGCATGCCCACAAGGTGGTTCAGAAGTGTCACAGAAGTTGGCACAATTTTCAGAGGTACAGAGCAGTGTAAATAGAGGCAACATGAAGCATGGCGATGGATTTCTGAGCGAAGCCGTCCGAGCATACATTGATCCCTCGTCTCGAGGCCATTTCAGTGTTTTAATAACTTAGAATAGTTATTTATTTCGATTTGGTTGTGTAATTAATTAATTAGCTTGTTAGTTAGTTAATTAGATTGATTTGTATTATTCTTTTGGTCCCTTCGTCGAGAGGGCGCAATTATGTAATAAGCGTGCATGGGTGTGATGCATATCTTCTAGCCCCCACTTCTTTCTCCATTTTACTTACCGGTTTTCGATGGTTAGTTTTAGGGCATATTTCAATTTCCATCTTTATGCTATGCATGTTTGCACCATTCATCTGTATTGCATGCACCAGGCTCGGCGCATCATACTCACTACATTGTATTTCAATTCCAAGTTGAATACATGTATCGAATTGTCGTATCTCATATGCCATTTTAGATTAGCCGAGCCTATTCTAGTTGCACTTTGTATGCGATGCATTAGCCATTTTAACATGAACTAGGATCATGCATGATTTCTAACTAGTTTCTTGTTTTGGCTCAGAGTACACTATGAGTGTTTATGCTTTAGTATCTTGCATGAGTGTGAGTTTTGCCATGACAGCATGCTTGCCATGAGGCTAATCGCTTATATGATATAACTGCCTGAATGCCTATGGGTGAAGGTTGGATTACTTGACTTGGGACAATTCATTGAAATCCGTATTTTAGCCTACTCGCGAGTAGCAAACTTCAAACTGTTTTCAAACGGATTTGCAATGCTTTGTTCCAAATTTGGCGATCTAGTCTATACTTGTGTGTTATGCGCATCACATAGTAATTCTAGCTAATAACCAGTATAAGAACGCATGTGTTTTAAAAAATAGGATATCATACTTAGTGCAGGCCGATCTTCGGATCGGGCGAGCGGGGGTGCTCATTGCATGACCTTCCCCAATCGTACCCAAGTTCCCAAGCCGAGGCAACTTTGGTGATGACGGACACGTGGCCTTAGGCACGAGTCGGGTTTCCTAAATTCCCTCAAAACAAAATATTTAGGTGGAGACTCTATATCTGGCAAAGCAGTCCATGTTTGGCACTTCTTTCTTAAAAATCAGTTTTCCAAAACGATTTTCCGAATTTGGACTCTTTGGTGATTTATCGGTCTCGCATTGCACTTTGCGGGATTAGATTCAGAACCGTGACATTGAGTCCGAACTGTAGCAGCTAGAGAACAAAACAAGATTCTCTCGGGAGTTCTCCGGAGCGTGTCTATAGTTTCTGGCGACTCTGCTGGGGAGTTAGAGAACTTGACTCGAACTCATGATATCTTGTTTTGATTACATTTATGTGTCTCTTTGCATTGCATGTGCATTGGTGCGCCTAGGACACCGTGTTTGTCGTATGCTATTCCTGAACGGTTTGCCGGAGGCATGCTTTGAGAAGCGTGGCATAAGGCTGGCCGGTTGCGGGCTCTGCCACGACGGGAACACAAACCTCGGTTTTTACCGGGGCACCCTTTTGACCATTCGACCTAGTGCATATCGGAATCCGTAGTAACTATTCCAAACTAGGACATGTTGCTTACCCGATTGTAGGTTGTTTGAAACCGCTGCGTGCGTAGTGAAAGCCTAGTTCCTGACAAAATAGGATAGGGAAACCCTACCCCAACATAGGGGTGTTTTGGCTCTCATTTGCTTGCTATGTGCTTTTTGAGTTGGCCTCTACAGGAATGCACGTATCAGTTTGCAAGTCTGGGTATCAGGCCTGCGGGCATCAGTACTTTCAGAATCAGTTATATCGGCGGATATCAGATTCAGATTTGGGGCATTAATTTTGGGAACAATGATCAGTGGTTGAGAACAGTTCATTCAGCGTGTGTTTGGCAACTGTGTGTTGTCTTTATTTAAAGCTGTTATGCTGTCCGTTTTTCTGTTCATTATTTCCTTATTATGCTTTATTTATCTTTTTGCAAGGTAGTTTAGCACCATTGTATCCAACCAGTTAGATATCCCCCAAGCACTCTGGGTCAGAGGTCGTAGACTTAATCGATCTAGGGATCTGATAGACGGACAAGCAGTGTTCCTTTCTTTACCCCCAGTTACCAGACGGAGGTCAAGAGGATGCAGTGTATCGGTGCAGCGGTCGCTAGATCAGTGGTATACCTCACCAGTGAACAGTCAGGCTGAGGTCTCAGTTTCTATTGTAGGGACAGATATACTGGTTATTCAGGTAGATCAGTACAATATGGCAGGTATGGAGGAGATGATGCGTCAGCTCTGGGAAAGTATGAGAACCATTTTGCAGGACGCTGCCTATCAAGTAGAATTTGCCAAACAACAGGTCGAGGTCATGTCCCAACAGGCAGAGTTAATTGCCAGGCTACAACAACAAACTAGAGCATCCGCTTCACACCAAGCTCCTTCATAGCTCAATACTGGAGGATTCTGTCAAGAGGAACTGGGAGGAGATGGCCAAGGCCTTCATAGCTCAATACTCCTACAATACACAGATCGAGGTCACAACCTGTGATCTTGAGACAACTAGGCAAGAGCCGAAGGAGAGCTTCTCCGATTTTGTGACCCGGTGGAGGGCCAAGGCCTTGATGATAACCATCAGGCCCGTTGACAAAGATCAAATTCGAATGGTTATGCGCAACCCCCAGCCAAAGCTTATGTAAAAGATGATCGTTCTCCCCCTTCCCACCTTTGCAGATCTACATGAGATAGGGGTGCAAATCGAGGATGCAATGAAACAGGGTCTGATTGACCAGGATAGAGAGCAGCCCAAGAGGGCATTCAACCGCAGTATAAATGCAGGCACAAGCAGTGTTGCAGTTGGCAGATCTTCAGATGTGGGAATGGTCACCACCACCAACTCGAGAACCCTTATAGCTACACCATTCACTGGCGCGTCCGGAAGTAGCTCACAAACAACCAAGTATTCACCCCGAGGCCAAAGAACCTTCACTCCACTATACATGCCCCTGTCCAAAGCTCTGGGGGTTTTGATCAAGAAAGGGCACTTGAAGCCCCTAGAGCCGCGGCCACTACCAGATAAACTTCCCGCTTCCCATAACCCGGCCAAGTACTGCACCTTTCACCAACAGCATGGTCATGACACCGACCAGTGCTTTAGATTGCGTCATGAGATTCAGGATCTCATTGATAACAGGGTGATCGTGCCTCTGGAGAAACCGAATGTCACAACTAACCCTCTCCCACCACATAACCAAGCTCCACCTCCCAAACGCATTAATGTAATCCAAACTGGGGTTGTGTCATACGACCCTAGTATATATATAACCCCTTATCACCTACCCAAGCTGGAGGTGTTCATTCCCGACAGCACTGACTTGTGCGTATTGGACATCTCCCAAACCCAACCTGAGACGGTGGCGGCTACCGAAGATAGAAGTGGGTCAACTGCGGGTGCAGATCAGAATTATACAAAGCTTGAGGGGTCTGATAGTTTCATGTACGACCCGAGCGGTTACATTATATCAACAGGCCAGACTAGGCCGGATGTGGAATTACCAGTGGGGGCAGAGATTTGTGTAGTACGAGAGGATGGACCTAATCAGGAGTTAGATGACCTAGCTGAGCTGGAAGCTGACATTGCAAATATGCAGTTCTTTGAATAGCAAGACTTAGGGGACGTGACTGTCAACTGGCTTGGTTTGTATGGGTTAGCAGAATCTACTGGGTGGCTTGACGACCAGCCGGATATTGTTGAACAACCTCAGTTAAAACAAGATCCATCAGGGATGGGGACATCAACTGTGGCCGGAAGGGCCGAAAAGCAAAGTGCATCGCCGGAGAGCACCGTTGTTCAGAATTTTGCTCAAAATATGGGCAGTTTGAGAACTGAAGAAACTGAACAGCAGGCTGTACTGAAGCAGTTTGAGTGGGAAATGATCAAAGATTCTGAGAGGACTAGAAAAGCCAAAGCCCCTGTGGGGATGGAAGGTGCTGCGTGCATAAGAACGGAAGGTGCTGTGGGGACAGGAATAGTTGTAACGGAGCCGGACCGATGTCTGTCGGCTGCCGATGGTATGTAGTGGGAAGATGATGACCTATGTCTTTCCCACACGGATGAGGACTGGGGGAATAACCAGCCGGATGATACCTGGTATATTGGTGAAGTTGACCACATGACTAGGAGTGGGCGGTGTTTTAAGCCCCCACACTTAGATCAACCAGAGGCGTCCGGAAAGGACAAGGAGGAGGAAAAGCAGAAAGAAAAGCTGCTCGAAGAAGAGGCTGTGCTGAAACAGCTTAAGAAGATACAAGCAAACATCTCCATCTGGGGACTGCTTATGGCTTCAAGAGTTCATAGACAAGCTATCCTTTCAGCAATGGACAAGACCAAACTTTCAATAGACACCACCCCTGAGCAGCTGGTAGGATTGGTTTTTCCAGGAGGAGTTTCCCCGACGTTGACCTTTTCTGACAAGGAACTACTGCCTGAGGGTGCAAATTA
Source organism: Camellia sinensis (assembly GCF_055761805.1). NCBI lineage: Eukaryota > Viridiplantae > Streptophyta > Magnoliopsida > Ericales > Theaceae > Camellia > Camellia sinensis. The sequence continues at coordinate 152,942,622 of NC_138963.1, forward strand.
TAACAAACCTCTCTACATCTCTGTGGAATGTAGAGACAAATGGATACCGGTGGTTCTTGTCGATACAGGATCCGCTATTAACGTATGCCCGTCGAAGACATCATATGCAATCAGGTTGAAACCCGTGGACTTTGAGCCAACTGCCTAGGTGATAAGGGCCTACGACAATACTAGCAGAGAAGTGATAGGGACTGTGAAGATCCAGACACAGGTTGGTCCAGGACAACACGAGATTGACTTTCATGTCTTGGACGTTCCTGCGACCTTTAATTTACTCTTGGGGTGAGTATGACTGCACCAGGTAAAGGCAGTCTCTTCCACTTTGCATCAAATGTTGAAATACCCCCACGGGAAAGGGGTGGCCATAGTTTTTGGGAATTCATCGATTCATCCACCGCCAGAGGTGTCTACACCAGTTCTGGAAGTCGAGCATGGCACGGAGGATGTTTTCCCATCATGATTTACCCTAGCCGAGGCCCGGGTCGTACAGAGCATTTTGGCTGTTGATGAAAGGTTGTATGTCAGTGCACAGTCGGTGTACCTCATGAACAAACTTCGGCACATCCCTGGGATAGGACTAGGAAAAAGTGACCGGAAGGGCATTGTAGTATCGGCTGAAGTGCCGCACAACCCGCATACCTTTGGCCTGGGTTATCTGCCCACCAAAGAGGACTGGGTATGAAAAGGTAAAGAAATGGCTGGGAGAGCCAAAGCCAAGCAGACCGGGAGGCATTTTGATTTAATACATCGGCCTATTCAGGGCACCCTGAACGGACGCTTCGTCCGGGAGGGGGAAGACTTTCCATTCTGCAGTTTCCCAGAGCCATAGTTGAACGCAGAGAAAAGGCACCTGCCGGGATTTGAGATCTTCTTCGACTTGCAGTTATCTAAGGATGTTATTGCTGAGGAGTAGACAGACCCATCAGCTGAGGTTGAGCAGTGTAAGGAAGTGGATTCCGAGAGCACTGAGATTGAAATGGGGGTAGCACTGGCTTGCCTACTATCAGATCCTCCGATCGTACATGAGTGCTTAAGGGATAATCTCTCAGTGTCTATGATTGGAAATGAAATGGCTGCGAGCCCACCTTCAAACATTTTGGATGCATCCATTGCACCCTCCCTCGTCTGGTAGTACGAGGATGGATTCTTATCGAGCAGTACCAGGTCAGGTAGTAAGCCGGAATCTGATTCCACTGAGTTTGTAGGGTCGGAATCAGGTTCCAGCTCGTCTAAGTCTGAGTCCGGTATTCCTGGGGGTGACAACCCGGATGCCACAATCCTGTCTAGGTCGTCTTTTTCTTTCTCTTTTGAGTCTGTTGTAACAGAAGAATCAGATGGACTGGATGATGTGCTTAATGAGAATTGTGTGGCTATGGCCTTCGATTACTTTTCTATACCCTTGATTTATTGCATTAATTCAGGCTTTAAAAACTTCGATGAAAACGACGAGGGAGAAATTCCTCCGGTTTTGAAATATTTGCTAGAACAAGAGCAGGAGAGGTTTGTAAAACCGCTGGTTGCGGAAATCACCCAAATTAACATTGGTACTGAGAAGGACCCACGGCTGGTCCAGATCAGGTCCACGTTGTCTTCGGAGGAGCGCAAGCGCTTAGTCGCTTTATTAAAAGATTTCAGGTCCACATGGTCCTACGAAGACATGCCTGGAATCGATCCTGAGATTGTACAGCACCGGATCCCTCTTGACCTAGAGGCCCGACCTGTTAAGCAGAAACTCAAAAGGATCCGCCCAGACTAGGCTATCAAGATCAAATAAGAGGTCACGAAGAATATTGACGCAGGGTTCCTGTTGGTATCTGAATACCCAACTTGGTTAGCCAACATCGTTCCAGTGCCGAAGAAGGATGGCAGAATCTGGGTATGTGTGGATTTCAGAGATTTGAACAACGCCAGTCTGAAGGATGACTTTCCTCTGCTACATATCGACGAATTAGTGGACTTCACAGCGGGGCATGCATTGCTCTCATTTATGGATGGCTTTTCAGGCTACAACCAGATTGTAATGGCACCCGAAGACCAGGAGAAGACTGCTTTTACCACCCCGTGGGGGACCTATTGTTATAGGGTGATGCCATTTGGGTTGAAGAATGCTGGAGCTACATATCAATGGGCTGCGACCACAATATTGCATGACATGATCCACAAAGAGGTTGAGGTGTACGTGGACGACATGATTGTCAAGTCCAAGGAAAGAGAGGGCCACTACATCGCCTTGCAAAAGTTCTTCCAAAGGATCAGAGAGTTTCGGTTGCGGCTGAATCCTCATAAATGTACATTTAGTGTTACAGCAGGGAAAATACTGGGGTTCTTGATTACACAGAGAGGTAACGAAGGCAACCCTTCCAAAATCAAGGCCATCTTAGAAATGCCACCACCACCAAGGACTGAAAAGGAGGTAGAGACTTTCTAGGTAAAGTGCAATTCATAAGACGGTTTGTTGCTAAATTAACCTTGACTTGTGAACCACTCTTTGGTCTCCTAAAGAAAGGAACGAAGTTCCAATGGGACGGCCGATGCCAAGCTGCTTTTGAACGGATTAAGCAACACTTACAGAACCCACCCGTGTTGTCACCGCCTGAGCCGGGGAAACCGTTGATTTTGTATCTTTCAGTGACTGAAACTACAATGGGCTGCATGCTTGCACAAGAGTCCGAGGACAAGGTGGAGAGAGCTATTTTCTACCTGAGAAAGAAGATGCTGGGTTACGAGACCCGCTACACTCCGCTCGAGAAGGCTTGTTTGGCCTTGGTATGGGCTACCAGGAAGCTGTGGCACTACCTATTAGCTCACTCCGTAATACTGGTTTCAAGATTAAATCCCATCAAATATCTCTTCGAGAAACTGGCACTTACGGGTAGGCTAGCCCGTTGGTTGCTTTTGCTTTCCGAATTCGATCTGAAGTATGTGACTCGCAAGTCAGTAAAGGGAAGAACGGTAGCGGAGTTCCTAGCCGATCACCCTGTGAAAGGGGATGAAGCAGTTGAGTACCTATTCCCAGACGAGGCCATTTTGTATGTCGAAGATGAAACTTGGACGATGTACTTTGATGGGGTGTCAAACCAATACGGTTATGGGATAGGGGTGTTGCTAATAGCACCCAACAATTCCCATATCCCTTTACCATTCAAACTCCGGTTCAAAGTCTCGAACAATGAAGCAGAATGTGAGGCATGTATTGCTGGTTTAGAAGTCGCCCTAGAACTAGGGGCAAAACAGTTGGACGTCATTGGGGACTCAAACCTTGTTGTATCTCAAGCTAAAGGAGATTGGAAAGTCAAAGAAGAAAAGATGAGAATATACCACCAGACCTTGGACTTGTTGATTCCTCAGTTTGAGGAGCTGAACTTCGCTCATCTGTTAAGAGAGAACAACAGGTTCGCAGATTCACTAGCAACTCTATCTTATATGATAGACATCCCTTTTGGAGTCTGGATGGGTCTGATCATCATTGACCAGAAATTTGTGTCGGCCTACGAGTTGATTGCTGCCATAGATGAGGTTCAAGATGAGAACCCCTGGTATTACGATGTCCGGAACTTCTTGGAAAAAGAGGCGTATCCACCAGGGGCAAATGCCAAAGATAAAAGGGCAATTAGGAGAATGGCCGCTCAGTTCATCGTTTGCGAGGGTAAACTGTACAAGAGAGGTCATCTAGGAATGCATAAGCTGTGTGTTGATGCTGAAGAGTCGAAGCGCCTAATGGAGGCCATCCATGGAAGAGAGTGCGGAGCGCACATGAACGGGGTGATGCTAGCCCAAAAAATCCTTAGATAGGGTTACTACTGGTCCACCATGGAGGAGGATTGTATTGACTTTGTCCGGCGAAACCACAAATGACAGATCCATGCAAACCACATGAACATTCCGCCGTCGAAGCTATACAACATGACTTCGCCATGGCCATTTTCAGTCAGGGGGATTGATGTGATCGGGGCTGTTACTCCGAAGGGGTCCAATGGGCATGAGTTCATTCTGGTCGCGATAGACTATTTCACAAAGTGGGTTGAGGCCCAATCTTATGCAGTGTTGAAGGCTTCGCATGTTGCAAAGTTCATCAGGAACAACATCATCTGTTGCTACGGGGTCCCGAGCGAGATCATTTCAGATAATGGTTCCCACTTCAAGAAAGAAGTGATCGACTTGTTGGTCAAATACAATGTGGCTTTTCATAATTTATCCACATATCGGCCGCAGACCAACGGAGCAGTTGAGGCCGCCAACGAGAACATCAAACACATTTTGCAGAAGATGGTAGAAACCTACTGGGATTGGCCAGATAAGTTGTCGTTTGCTCTGTGGGGCTACCGAACCAATTAGAACTTCTACTGGGGCGACTCCGTATTCATTGGTTTATGGGATGGAGGCCGTTCTACCCATCAAAGTTGAAGTTTCGTCTTTGCGATTACTGGCTGAATGTCAGATAACTGAGGCCGATTGGCAGCAGAGCAGGTTCGAAGAACTCATGCTGTTTGATGAAAGAAGGCTGAAAGCATTGTACCATGTTCAGGGTTATCAATGCAGAATTGCTAGGGCTTTCAACAAGAAAATTAAGTCCAGGAATTTGAAAAAAGGAGATTTAGTGCTCATAGACAACCGAGCTCCCATCCACGACCCTAGGGGCAAGTTCAAACCTAATTGGACTGGTCCTTATATCATCAAGTCTATCTGGTCGGGTGGAGCTGTCGTTCTGATGGATCTAGATGGCCTAGAGTTCACCCAATCGATCAACATGGACAAGTTGAAGAAATATTTTCCCTGAGAGGCTCGCTAGGCTGAAACCCCGAAAGGGCGACCTAGGCAAAAGTTAGAGCACAAAAAATTTGAAGTTATAAAAACTGAGCTCGCAAGGTTGAAAACCCGCAAAGGGCGGCCTTGGCAAAAGTTAGAGCGTAAAAGGTGAGGGTTAATACACGAGTGAACCTTAGCCGAACAACGTAAGGCTTGATTCTCATCTTTGGGATATGTAGGCAAATTCATCCTGAAGTCCAGCCATAAACACTTCCCCGATTAACTTTGTCCATGTGATCGCCTTGGTCATCTTTGTCTATTCAGTATTCAAGAGCTTGATTATGATCTCCGATGCAGTGCTACTCAAACTAGGGGCAACTTTCCAGTTGTTAGAATCTAGGGTTGTGCATCTCAGTGACAGATCTCAGGCATGTCCAGTTTTGATCCATATCGAAAATGGTTTTGAAAAGTTTTAATAAAAGTTAATTTTGCTCAAATTAATCTTTTTACAACTTAGACCATTTTTGGACCAAACGAAAAATTTTCAGTACCCATAACCTTCAATTTCATTGATTTCAATACAGAGTTCTCTTGCTCTTGAATACAAAATTGAAGTTGATTTTCATTACATTCATAAAGAAAACCTAAAAGTTCTGATTAAAAGCAAATAAATCTGGGGCATAGTCAGGTGTTCCTGCGTCCCCTCCCAGAGCTGGCCGAAGCCTCTGATGCCAAAGTGGGCCTTATCTGTGTCTCTTCATTGAGCCAATCTAAACACTCATCAGAGAGGGTGCAGTTGAAAGTAGGAGCGGGGGCTAGAAGCTGTCTCGTCCTCCAGGCTGTGGCATACCGAGCTAGCTGTGCGCCTTGGATCAGAAATGTAGCAGGGTACTCAATCCCCTATTCTGGGCAAGTCTGATCATGTTCGAACTGGCGTCGGAGTTGGAAAGGAAAATAGAACACGCAGTGTGTCAGGCCAATCAATTGGATCCCGGGCTGGCGAGTCATGCTATAGCTCATCGCCGGTAGATTGAGCCAAGGGCAACGCCAAGCAATGCAGTCTGCGGACAAACTGCACATCCAGTCATACCACCATCCCTCATCCAGAGCACCGGCTAGACGTTGCTGAAAAGAATAGCTACGAGCTAAATATGCCGGACACGAGTCCACCACTCTCAACTTGCCCATCAACCACACCTGGGGAGGGATGAAAAATAAGAGATTAAAGAATGAAGAGGTGTACATTAAGAGAAAAAGTGAGCAAAGGGTTTTGGGAGAAAAACTGAGCCAGAGGGCCGAGTGATATGAGCAATACAAATGTGAGATGGGGTGGGAAACATTACCTGCAATAGTAGTGGACTCCCCGCAAGCCTAGCCGTCTCCCGACAATGAAAAGCGTCCAAATCCATCAATGTTTCTACTAGCGTCATAACGATGCAGCTTTTTCTCTCTTTCAAGCCCTCGGCGACCTCAATCAAACAAGTGCTAAACCCTCCCGAGCCCGGGCCAAGCAAGAAGTGAGATAGCATGCATAAGCAAAGCGTGTGTTGCTGATAACCTTGCCAATGATGGTCGTCGCAATCACCAGCATCAGAAAATCGACAAACCAAGCTCAGAATATCCAGCTCTCCATCGTGAATCAATGACCAAGATAATCGCGGAAAGTAAGGCCGCACATCCTTCCTAAAGATTGGACGTGGCCAAACCAGAGTTGAGGCAAGATTTCTTCATCGCGCTCGGATTCCATTAAAGCTTGGAAATCCTCGAAAGTGGGACACAACTCTTGTCCGCCAAAGCTAAAGACATGTGTCACTGGATTCCAAAACCTTGCTGCGGCATAGAGGAACGGAAAACGCAGCGGGGTGTGACCGAACGTGAATAGTGCATTTATGCCGAAGCCCCAAAAATTTAGCCTTTCTGAGCCATCCAAGTTGGCAATCCAAGTTGCGAGATTTTGGACAAAAAACTCTTCCATTTGGTACAAATTAGTGTTGAAATGAGGAAAACTACGAAGTTGAGGCTTTTGTAGAAGATAAGGTGTTGAGTGGAAGACAGGTGTCAACATTCTGGAGGTTCTTGCCATTTTTGGCCGATCGGCCAAAAATAGTGCCGACCGACCATCCTTTTTGGCCGATTGGTTAAAAATGTTGGCCGATGGCCATTTATTATGGTCAATGGCCTTTTCCCTTGTTCTATGAGCAGTCTATGTGTTGAACATGCTGAGAACTTGTGATTGGTTCCACTTCCGATGTCTTCCGGTGTTGATTTTGCGAAGTCACGCCTATTTGCTTATCGAGTTATTGTCCATTTGTTTATCGAGTTGTATCTTGTATTCTTTAAGTTTTTGTTTTGCTTATCGAATTGTATTTACACTTGGTTAGCTTGTTGAGGTCTTTGTTTTATTTATCAAGATGTTTTGTCGTTAGTTGGTTCACTACCTGATTAATTGCAATTCGAGTGTTTGGTTTTCAAAACAAAAGTTCAATCTCATTTACATTGTTATGTAATGCGATGCGATGCATAGAATGTACAAATGGAACACTTTTTGAACAAAATAGTAATTTCATTTCATGATATGTCTCTTGCAAAAGTACATAGTTTTGAGAAAATAAAACCTGCCTGAGGCAGTACAATGTGCTCAAACTGCTAGCAAAAAAAAAAAAAAAAAAAAAAGAAATAAGGAAAAAAGGAAAAAAACAACAAAATCTCTGAACAAAGCAAAAAGAAGAAAAGCAGTAAATGTCTGGATCAGTGTCAGTCATCTCGAGCACGAGAATCCGTCATGGTCCTCTTCCTAGACGAGGGTCCAGGATCACCACCGCCGGCTCCGTAGTCAGAGTCTGAGCTGTCTCTGGCCTCACCCTGGGACGACGCCGCCTCCTCATCAGAATCATCGGGGGAGGGCTCTCATGAACTGCTCTCAGCGCGGGTGCCTGTGTCTGCCTCGGCTGTGGATAGTCATCCTCGGCCTGACTCCCCCTTCTCTTCGGGCAGGTACGGATGGTCCAGCTGAAGCACCTCCCGCGGCCGGAATCTAGAATGGGGCCTGAAAGGAACAAATGGCAAATGCATCAGTTATGCTACGCAAAGCACTGTATGAATGTTGTGAGCAATGTATGAGTACAGTGTATGAATGCTGTGAGCAATGTGTGAGTATAGTGTATGAATACTGTGAGCAGTGTGAGTCCAGTGTATGAATGCTGTGAGCAATGTTTGAGTATAGTGTATAAATGCTGTGAGCAGTGTCTGAGTACAGTGTATGAATGCCGCGAGCAATGCTGTGAGCAGTATGTGAGTTCAAGTGTATCAGTGCCATGAGTGCTGTGTATCAAGTGTCATGTCGACAATGTGGTATATCAGATCAATATGAAACATATTATGCAAAGTTTGAGATTGCGGTTGATGGAACATACCGGGATACAATAGATGGTCAATAGGTCGATGCTCCGCTACAACATCCCCATCACGGAGGCAGTCAGCCCCAGAGACTGGCGAGTGTACTCGACGGAAGCCTGCAAAAGTGTTGAAGTCATTAGTATTCTGTGGAATATCAAACGAAATGAAATAACTGTACAGAATGCAAAGTATAGTAGTATATACCGGGGTTGAGTCGTAGACTCCGACAAGCTCATGATCAGCCAGAGGAGGAGCGGTGGGTATCTGGTACATCTCCCCACCCTATCCTCGGCATGTCATTGTCGTAGGCAGCTCTGGCTCACCAGCTCCCTGTCCTCTCCGGGACCCACTCCTCCCACAGGCCTGAGTCGTCCTCAATGCTCCTACTCCTGCCACTGGCGTCGCAGGCCTCTCTCTCTCGGCTCGGCGAGCACCGGTCAAAGGTCGCATGAGATAAGCCTGAATAAACTCGGTGTAGTCACCCTCGTCCCTGAAGAACTCGGAGTCCCAGCCGATCGTATAGTCAATCATCTCCACCAAGGTGTATCTCTCTGCGTGCCTCATGTGGGTAGGAGGTGGCCGCGGAACTATCTGCTCCGGTAAGCCAAGGGTCTGGCGCAGGAAGCGCTCCCCCAAGTACCATGCCTGACAGACCGGGCCCTCAAGTAGAACCCTGAATCGGCCAGTCTCCCGAGCGCCCGCATACTGATCTTTGACTGCCTCTGGCAACGGAGCCCAAGGCTACCAAGTGATCTGCAAATGACAAGATATACAGTTTGTTATCTACTGTTGAAAGTACAATGTAAAGCGAAGCTTAAATGAACTCTAAAGTTTGAAATACCTCTGCGGCGGTGATGGTATCAAAATATCGGCGGAAGAACATGAAGGACTCCTATGGCCTCCGCTCGCACCTCACATCGAAGTGGTGAGAGAATAGAACGCCAAGGGGGATCTCCACATCAAGCATTGGGGCAAGCCTTGGGAAATAGGCGAACACCCACAACTACAGAGTGTAACAGGGTAAATATTAGTATGCTTATCAGATAAAGCAGAATGCAGAATAAAACAAAAATAAAAAAATAGTGTGCAGTGTAAAACAGATTGCGTGTGTGCAGTGTACAACTAGTGTAAAGCAAATTGCGTGCGCAGTGTGTGCGGTGTATAGAAAATATAAAGCAGAACTGTAAAGCAGAAAGGGAAGGTGTACCTTCCAGGCTCGCCAGTATCCTCCGAGCAGGTGTCCACTGCGGCGAGAAGATGAGCTTATATATCCATAGAGAGTGGCCAAGCCTGCGCCACCCTAGTCGTAGCGGCGGATCCTGGTCACGTCCACCAGTGCGCTCAACAAGTAAAGGGCGACAGTGTTCGCTCGGTCAGCAAAGAGTGTGGTCCTCTGCAGGAACATGATGAAGTCGCGAGCGTACTGCTCCTCCTCCTCGCGAGTCGTGGGCACCTGAATCTGGAAGTGGACCTCGAACCATGAGTACCTCACGAACCCTGGCCGGGCAGGAGGTGGCTGAGCGCCGAGCAAGTGTATCTAGACGGCATCCCACTCGTCCATATATGTATCAAAGGGGATCGTATCACCCCTACCCCAATGCCGATGAGCATCGAGAAAGTTGAAGGCAGTCATCGTCATCTCCCCCGCGGCAGAAAGGTGGAAGGAGTCAGTGGTATCCTACCACCTCTCCACCTAGGCAGCAAGAAGGGGCCTACTTGCAGTGAGGTGCGAGAGTCCCATGCAGAAAGAGCCAAAGCCAGCCCGGTCGACGATGTAGTAGACCGCATCGGGTAGCTCCATGTACCAACCATGGGCAACGGTGTTCCCATACCCCCGGAAGGCATGGGAATCTCCTTGTGTTCAAAACAAGCAGTTGCGAAGCAATGTTAGAAATACAGTTTTTGAATGCATTCAGTTGAAAATGCAGTGTGTGTGCATGTGTTCGAGTCTACACAGATATTGGGTGTGGGTGTGCTTAAGGTGAACTACACATATGGTGTATCAGTGTGTTCGCGTTATTCAGTTGAAAATGCAGTGTGTGTGCATGTGTTCGAGTCTACACAGATATTGGGTGTGGATGTGCTTACGATGAACTACAGCATATGACGTATCAATGTGTTTGGGTTATTCAATTGAAAATGCAGTGTGTGTGCATGTGTTCAAGTTTATAGAGATATCGGATATGGGTGTGCTCACGGCGAACTGCGCATATGATGTGTCAGTGTGTCCAAGTTAAGCAGTTAAAGAGCAGTATCGACTATCGCAGGTATATGTTCTACATTCCAGAAAATGAAACAAAGAAGGAGTATACCTCAACGGCGCCATAGGACAGATGTGACTCTGGCTCGCGCAGCAAAAGCTCCAGTGGCGCGCCCACGCATAGCTCCTGAAGTGGCGGATGTCGTCAGGAGGCAACACGTGTATCGCCGACCTATAGGTCGCCGGATCGAATGGTCGAATGCGAAGAGGTAGGAGCTTGACCTCAGGGTCCACATCTATCTTTGAGGGAGCCTCACCCTGTGGAATGTCGTCTGCCATCTCAAGAAGAGTGCAAAAATGGCCGAAAGTGTGAAAAATGGGTGAGAATGCGAAAAGTCAACCTAAAAGTCAACCCCGAGGGGTGAAAAATGAGAGAAAAGGTCGGAGTGTGGAAAAGGCACGAAGATCGAGGTATAACTCGAGAGAAACAATCCCCAATGATGGAAACCAAGAAAGGGACACTGAAAATGAATTTCGATCGGTTCAAAGTGTGCGAAACGGGAAGGGTTTCGTGAATCGAACGATGGAAAAGGCTCGAAAACAAGAGAAAAACACGGATCGAAGCGAAGGAAATCACCTAGAGAGAAAAAGGGAGGATTTTCGAGCTTGGAGAAGTGAGGATATAACGTTTGGAACGTTATATTTAAAGACCCTTGGCTAAAAGACAAAATTGCCCCGAAATTGCCATATTTGGCCGATGAGCTTATTTTGTGGCCGATGGATGGCCGATGGACTTTCCTTGCAGTCGATGCACCTCCAACACCCTTGGTTGGGTCAGTTATGTGGTTTGGGACCTTCATCTCTCAAGACAGTGCAAGAAAGTACATTTTCGAAGCTTAACCGACCTTCATGTTGACCTCGAACCATGTCTTCCGTGTGCGATGCTCGGTGCGCGCAAGGAGTATCCTTTTTCGTATCCTTTTGTCTCTTGCGAGATTCGAAAATTGCTTTAAATACATTGCATTACAATGTTTTGTTGTGTTATAATGAGCACGCATTGGTTATACGTCATTTTGCTCTTGCATTGTTATGCACGTACTATATGCGTTGTAGCACATACCATGCTTGCATTGTTATGCACATCTCTTATGCGTTGTAGCGCATACCATGCTTGCATTATTATGCACATCTCTATATGGGTTGTAGCGCATACCATCCTTTCATTGTTATGCATGTACTATATGCGTTGTCGCGCACACCATGCTTGCATTGTTATGCACATCTCTTATGCGTTGTTGCGCACGCCATGCTTGCATTGTCATGCACATCCCTTAGGTCGCGTTGTCTTGCGCCCCTCCATTTGCGTTGTTTCGCACATCTCATTTGCATTGTTGTGTATTTCCTCATCTGCATTGTCATGCACATCTCATCTGCATTGTCATGCATTTCAATACATGCATTGTCATGAACACGTCATTTGCATTGTCATGCATTTCCTCATCTGCATTGTCATGCACATCTCATTTGCATTGTCATACATTTCCTCATCTGCATTGTCATGCATTTCCTCATATGCATTTTTATGCATTTCAGTACATGCATTGTCATGAACACGTCATTTGCATTGTCATGCATTTCCTCATCTGCATTGTCATGCACATCTCGTTTACATTGTCATGCATTTCCTCATCTGCATTGTCATGCACATCTCGTTTGCATTGTCATGCATTTCCTCATCTGCATTGTCATGCACATCTCATTTGTATTGTCAGGCATTTCCTCATTCGCATTGGCATGCGCATCTCATTTGCATTGTCATGCATGCGTTGTCTCGCACGTCATTTGCATTGTCATGCATTTCCTTACCTCACATTGTCATGCACGCCTCTTTCGCATTGTCTTGCATTTTCATATAACTAGCATTGTCTTGCTCGCTATTTACATTGTTTTGCATACCCCTATAACTGGCATTGTCTTGCTCGTTATGTACATTGTCTTGCACCCCTTATAACTGGCATTGTCTTGCTCATGTGCATTGTCTTGCACCCCCTATAACTGGCATTGTCTTGCCCGTTATGTGCATTGTCTTGCACCCCCTATAGCTAGCATTGTCTTGCTCATTATGTGCATTATCTTGCACCCCTTATAACTGGCATTGCCTTGCTCATTATGTGCATTGTCTTGCACCCCTACTAACTTGTGCATTGTCTTGCACCCCTACTAAAATGTGCATTGTTTTGCACTCCCCGTCTAATTTGTGCATTGTCTTTCACCCCCTCTAACTTGTGCATTGTTTTGCACTCCCCCTCTAACTTGTGCATTGTCTTGCACTCCACTAACTTGTGCATTGTCTTGCACCCCACTAGCTTGTGCATTGTCTTGGACCCCACTAACTTGTGCATTGTTTTGCACCCCTACTAACTTATCTAACTTGTGCATTGTTTTGCACTCACTAACTTGCATTGTTTTGCAAACTCACTAACTTGCAATGTTTTGCAAACTTAGCTAACTTGCATTGTTTTGCAAACTTATCTAGCTTGCATTGTTCTACAAACTTATCTAACTTGCGTTGTTTTGTAAACCCATCTAACTTGCAATGTTTCACACTTTCTCTTACTTGCGTTGTTTTGCACATTCTACTTGCGTTGTTTCACACCGTCTCTAACTTGCATTGTTTCGCACGTTCAACCTGCATTGTCATGCACTTCACACTTCACTTGCATTATCACGCACTTTTCACTTGCATTGTTATGCATGTTTCTAACGATATTGTACCTGTTAATTTTCTTTCTTTTGCAAGCAAGATATTGTATGTACGGTTCATTTGAAGTTGGCGACACCAAACGAACCAGACGGTATTGTATTCTCCGCGTGAGACATCGCGAGAATTGTATAATTCCCTTACATCCTTTCTGCATGTAATGTAGTTAGATTTGTGTCCGTCTACTAAAAACTGTTGCATGTTTTGCTTCATTATAGCTTTCTTTGCATGATCATAAGTTATGTTCGGCATCGTGCATGTTCCTTGTATCTCTCCCCTGCCTTCAGGCACATATCTTTGCTTCTTGTATGCTTGTCTAAGTCTTCGGCCTTGTCGAAAATGGGTCGTCTCTGGGCTTTGACATTCAATCCTATTATTGTTATGACTTTCGAGTTCTGTCAAAGACGAGCAACTGTAGACACCCCATTTTTAACCGTCCTCAAGACTTGGACGTCATCATTTGAACACTCGATAATCATCCATGCTCGTGTTCGTTTTGAGTTCTCAAAGGTCTCGGCTACGCGCCTTGCCTTAAGATCTCTCAACTTATCTGTTTTGTGCTTGGTTGTGGACCAAACACTTGTGGTTTTGCTTATGAGGGAAGAGGGTGGCTTGTTTGCCATCCCCTCAACCCATCGGCCAAGGCTTAAGGCCATCGGCCTTGTTTTCTTGCCATCGGCCAAAAGTGTTGGCCGATCGGCACATTATTTGGTCGACCGGCAGTTATGTTGGTTGACCGGCCATGTTCTCTGGCCAAACCCTGTTCATCTGCTTTATGCAGATTCACCCCCTCTATACACGTGTATGGAGGGATTTGCCCCTTTGCTTAGCTTCCTCAAGAAGCTTTGCTTTTGGTTCTCTATAAGAGAGAACCATCTCCTCCATCCTCAAGGGTTCAGAAAATTGAGTCTTGAGGGATAGATATACTTTTGTATCTATTCTTCTTGTTTAGCCATGTTTTGTACTCAAAAGTATTGTATTGCCTTACTATTGCACACAAACACCTAGCAATACACCATCCACTTGGAGCTGGGATCTCCTGAGGCTAATTTCAAAGTTCTTGGGTTGGTTTGAACTCAGAAAACCTGCTGGAGCTTTGTTCTTGAAGAGGTTCTACAAGGGTGAGCATTCTTGCTTTAAATACCTCATTCTTGCTTAAGCTTTTAGCCCATCTTTCTTATTGTTTTAAGGTTAGCTCTTAACTGATAAAAGTTCTGATTTTTGATGCTTTAGATCTTTGTGTAAGGTCTCTTTTTGGTTTGGGGTTGTTTACCCCCTCCAAGGCCTTGTTAGGCCTTGTTTTAGGCCATCCCTTTTGGCCCTTGTTCTTAGCTTTGCATGATCTTTCTACCACTGAAATCCAGAGGATTTCCAGTAGTGAAAAGGTGGTTTTGAGGTCTTAAATAGGAAAGGGTCATCTCCTCTCCTTGTTGTCTTGTATGCTTGTATAAATCGCTTATATTGGTAGCTTGTTTGCTTAGCTTGTTTTAGCTCCATTTCAGCAAGTATTCGGTGTTATTTTGCCATGTTTTACCTCTGTCTAAGGTTGGTTTAATGGCTTCTTGCATGCACCATGTACTTGCCTTGTAATCCTCTCTATTGCCTTAACATCCATCTTGTGTCAAAGCCAAGCTTCTAGCATGATTTTGGCTCGACTCCATGAAGCTTTTAGCCTTGTTGTAACATGCTTAAGCTCTGATTTCAGTTGTTTTGACCATATATGCCATGCTTTGTATAGCCATAAGGCATTCTAGCTTGTTAGCTTTGGGTGTTCAAGTCACTAGCATGCTTTACTTGGCTCATTTCAATGATTTGGCATCATTTGTTATGTCATTTCAGTTCATGTTTCATGCTCAAACACTTGCACTTGTCACTCCTTTAATGCTTTAAAGAGTTGATGTTTTATGCCTCATGAATGGGTCATTGTGTGTGCCATCATGTTTAGGTCTTTGGGATGCCATCTAAGTGGGTTTTCGGTCTTGTTTTACCATGCCATAACTCGGTTTTTCATTGCTTAAG
The DNA here is from genome assembly GCF_055761805.1 of Camellia sinensis. Classification (NCBI taxonomy): domain Eukaryota; kingdom Viridiplantae; phylum Streptophyta; class Magnoliopsida; order Ericales; family Theaceae; genus Camellia; species Camellia sinensis. The sequence continues at coordinate 152,957,744 of NC_138963.1, forward strand.
TCATGCCATGTTTGGTTTTGATAGGTGTAGTGTAACACCCCTTTTGTGGCCTTGCATGCCTCATGTTTTGGTCCTTCGTTCTAGCTTATTTTGGCTTTGGTCCTTGCATGTTTTTGGCTCATTTTGACCTGATCTAGGACTATTTTGGATCATACTTGCCATTTGCTTCATGCTTTGCATAGCCATGGTTTGAACCCCTTGGCTAGCCTTGAGCCTTGACCCTTCTTGCATGATTTACTAGCTTTGTTTGATTAGTTTGGCACCTTTCCTAACATAATTTCAGAGATTACCATGTTTGTCACATGCCCATATTTATCTCCTTTTAAGTGCTCTTGAAAGTTGCCCTTTTATGCCTAGGTGATAGGCCATTACATGTGCATGTTTGTATGTGCTTTTGTCCATCATTTCTTAGCATTTTGGCCACTGATTTGGGCATGTTTAAGAGCTGTCCACTTTAGTTGAAGTCCATCTTTGCATGTTGTTACATGCTTGTCTTGCATGTTGTTGCATGCCATGCATGTTTACATGTTAGGTTGTATGCCTATTGCATATTAGATGCATTGCATTATCTTGTTGCATACTTGTTGCATGCTTGAGTTGTTCGCATCATGCTTGCATGTTTGCATTACATTATGTGTGTATCCCTCGCCTCATGATCAAGCGTGATAGAGGTTGGGGCTCCTTATGTGTTTTTGTACATTTCATTCCATATTGAATTGCACACTTGGCCTCTTTGTCCATCATGCATTGAAATGTGTGATTGGTGGTCCGAGGGTCGAGAAGTACTAAGCATTATTTCAAAAACAAGATATAATGCTTAGTACAGGCCGATCTTCGGATCGAGCGAGTAGGGGTGCTCATTGCATGACCTTCCCCAATCGTACCCAAGTTCACGAGCCGAGGCAACTTTGGTGATGATGGACACGTGGCCTTAGGCACGAGTCAGGGTTTCCTAAATTTTCCCAAAACAAAATATTTAGGTGGCGACGCTGTATTTGGCAAAGTAATCCATGTTCGGCACTTCTTTCTTAAAAATCAGTTTTCCAAAATGATTTGCCGGATTTGGACTCTTTGGTGATATATCGCTCTCGCATTGCACTTTGCGGGATTAGGTTGACATTGAGTTTGAATTGTAGTAGCTAGAGAACAAAATGAGATTCTCTCGGGAGTTCTTCGGAGCACGTCTACGATACTGCATGTGTGTTATTGATTGCCATGTATAGCATGCTTGCCATAAGGCTATTTGCTTAAGTGTTTAACTGCCTGAATGCTTGTGGGTGAAGGTTGGATTGTTTGAATTGGAACAATTCATTGAAATCCTCGATTTAGCCTACTTGCGAGTAGCAAACTTCAAACCGTTTTCAAAACAAACGAATATGCAATGTTTTGTTCCAACTTAGGCGATCTAGTCTATACTTGTATGTTGTGCGCATCACGTAGTAAACTGGCTAATAAACCGGAATAAGAACACATGTGTTTTCAAAAATAAAATATCATGCTTAATATAGGCCGATCCTTTGATCAGGCATGCGGAGGTGCTCATTGCATGACCTTCCCCTCTCGTACCCAAGTTCCCGAGCTGAGGCAACTTTGGTGATGACGGACACGTGGCCTTAGGCATGAGTCAGGGTTTCCTAAATATCCCCTAAAACAAAATATTTAGGTGGCGACTCTGTATCTGGCAAAGCAGTCCATGTTTGGCACTTTTTTATAAAAATCAATTTTCCAAAACGATTTGTCGAATTTGGATTCTTTGGTGATTTATCGGTCTTACATTGCACTTTGCGAGATTAGATTCAGAACCGTGACATTGAGTCCAAACTGTAGTAATCCAATGAACAAACTGGGATTTCGCGCCATTTCACGCGCGGAGCTCAGGACGTTCGGGCACGTCTACACTCGCCGACTTTGTGGCCGAATTCACTGGATGCCTCGCCAACTTTAAGTCTGATCAAATTCAACCTAAGCCGAACTGGAGAGTTTACATGGGGGACATTTGGCAGTTGTATTGTGATGGATCATCCAACCAACATGGCAGTGGGGCGGGTGTAGTGATCATGGTTCCCGATGGGGTAATAATCGAGCAGGCTTTCAAACTAGGCTTCGAAGCATCAAACAATGAGGCCGAATACGAAACGTTGTTAACCGGCTTACGAAATGCACATCTCCTTGGTGCTCGACGTCTGCCTATCTTCTGTGACTCAAAGCTAGTCATCAACCAATTAAAGGGGGAATACGCAACCAAAAATGACCGTATGGCTGCTTACATGAAAACGACGAATTATTTGCTTGCAAAATTCGACCATCATGAATTAAATCAAATAACCCGGAATCAGAATACACATGTAGACGCCCTGGCTTGCCTAGTCTCCACAATCAACTCAGAAATTAAACGGACAATTGAAGTAGGATTCATCACTGAGCCGAGCATTGCCCTCTCAGAGTCAATTCAAATTAATATCCTAGAATAAGGTCCAAGTTGGATGGACCCCATCACTGCATTTCTATCTTCCGAACAGCTCCCGACGAACAAGAAAAAAGTGCACAAACTGCAAAACAAAGCCCTGCGATATTACTCAGATCCACAAGGAAAGCTCTACAAAATATCCCTTTCTGGTCCATACCTAGAATGAGTTCATCTAGATAAAGTCGAAGAACTCTTGACCGAAATACACGAAGGTAATTGTGGTGCCCATTCTGGTGGGTGTTCTTTGGCTCATCGAGCTTTAACACAGGGGTACTATTGGCTGACCATAAGAGCTGATGCCGAGTGCTATGCCAAGAAATGTGAACAGTGCCAGAAGTTTTCCCCATTGACCCATTTGCTTGCCGAGGAGTTGAGCTCAATCACCAGTCCTTGGCCGCTCGCTCAATGGGGGCTTGATATCATCGGGCCATTGCCACAGGCCCCAGGTAATAAGCGATTCTTAATTATTGTGATAGATTACTTCACAAAATGGGTCCAAGCAGAGGCAATAACACACATCCGTGATACTGATATTTGGTGTTTTGTACGGAAAAATATCATAACACGATTTTGCATTCCAAGAGTACTCATTTTAGACAACGGCACCCAGTTTGATTGTGGCGCCTACCGAAAATTGTGCAGCACGTATGGTATTTGGCCCTATTTCTCCACCTCGGCTTATCCACAGAGCAATGGTCAAGCTGAAGCCTCCAACAAAGCCATCTTGGGTGGTATCAAGAAGAGGCTGGAGAAAGCTAAAGGCAGATGGGTCAAAGAATTGCTGAGTGTGTTGTGGGCTCATCGCAATACTCTGAGGCGATCCACTGGGGAAACGTCGTTCCCTTTATGCTTCGAAACCCAAGCAATTATCCCCCTGGAGATCGGCCTCCTAACCTTCAAATCGAAAGTTTTTGATATTGGCCGAAATGACATGATGCTGGCCTTGGATTTGACTCTGATTCAAGAATGAAGAGACCGTGCCCTTGCATCCGTGGCACGGTACCAGCAGTAGCTTGCTAAGTCATATAATCGACATGTTCAGCTACGCCGCTATGCACCAGGAAAATTGGTCCTGAATAAAGTACTTCCAGCTGCCAGGAATCTGGCTGATCAAAAATTGGGTCCTAACTAGGACGGCCCCAAACAGAACGATTTAATCGCGGGAACAGGGCATATCGACTCAAAGACATGTCTGGGAGAAGTCTGCCATGTCCTTGGAATTCCATGCATTTGCGTAAATTTTATCATTTACCCGACGTGTGGGGCATGATAACTTGTTTTGAATATTCACCGTGTACAACTTTCACTCTTATAATGCAAGATTTCTTATCTCGCTATATGAAATTTTAGTTCGAAGATAAAAGCCTCCGAATTCGGAGCCCATTAGTGAATGACACTTTTGGGCCAAATAAGTCTCCGGATTCAGAGCGCCCTTCGTGGATTTCACGATTGGCCAAGAAAAAAGCCTCCGAATTCGGGGCCTCACCAGTGAAACTTTTGGGACGAGTAAGCCTCCAAATTCGGAGCTCCTTTCGTGGATTTCATGATTGGCCAAGATAAAAGCCTCCGAATTTGGAGCCCTATCAGTGAATGATACTTTTGCGCCGAATAAGGCTCCGGATTCGGAGCGCCCTTCGTATATTTCACGATTGACCAAGATAAAAGCCTCTGAATTCAGAGCCCCATCAGTGAATGACACTTTTGGGCCGAATAAGTCTCCGGATTTGAAGCGCCCTTCGTGCATTTCACGATTGGCCAAGATAAAAGCCTCTGAATTCAGAGCCCCATCAGTGAAACTTTTGTGCCAAGTAAGCGTCCAGATTCATAGCGCCATTCATGGATTTCATGATTGGCCAAGATAAAAGCCTCTGAATTCGGAGCCCCATCAGTGAATGACACTTTTGGACCGAATAAGTGTCCGAATTCAGAGCGCCCTTCATATATTTCATGATTGGCCAAGATAAAAGCCTCCGAATTCGGAGCCCAATCAGTGAATGAAACTTTTGGGCCGAATAGGTTTCCGAATTCGGAGCGCCCTTCGTGGATTTCATGATTGGCCAAGATAAAAGCCTCCGAATTCAGAGCCCCATCAGTGAAACTTTTGGGCCGAGTAAGCCTCCAGATTCGGAGCGCCCTTCGTATATTTCACGATTGCCCAAGATAAAGCCTCCGAATTTGGAGCCCCATCAGTGAATGACACTTTTGGGCCGAATAAATCTCCAGATTCGGAGCTCCCTTCGTGGATTTCACGATTGGCCAAGATAAATGCCTCCGAATTTGGAGCCCATCAGTGAAACTTTTGGGCTGAGTAAGCCTCCAGATTCGGAGCACCCTTCGTGGATTTCACGATTGGCCAAGATAAAAGCCTCTGAATTTGGAGCCCCATCAGTGAATGACACTTTTGGGCCGAATAAGTCTCTAGATTCAGAGCGCCCTTCGTGGATTTTCACTATTGGTAAAAGCCTCCGAATTCAGAGCCTCATTAGTGAAACTTTTGGGCTGAGTAAGCCTCTGGATTCGAAGCGCCCTTCGTGGATTTCACGATTGGCCAAGATAAAAGCCTCCGAATTCGGAGCCCCATCTGTGAATGACACTTTTGGGCCGAATAAGTCTCCGGATTCGGAGCGCCCTTCGTGGATTTCACGATTGCCCAAGGCAAAAGCCTCCGAATTCGGAGCCCCATCTGTGAAACTTTTAGGCCGAGTAAGCCTCTGGATTCGGAGCGCCCTTCGTGGATTTCATGATTGGGCAAGATAAAAGCCTCCGAATTTCGGAGCCCCATCAATGAATGACACTTTTGGGCCGAATAAGTCTCCAGATTCGGAGTGCCCTTCGTATATTTCATGATTGGCCAAGATAAAAGCATCCGAATTCGGAGCCCCATCAGTGAATGACACTTTTGGGCCGAATAAGTCTCCGGATTCAAAGCGCCCTTCGTGGATTTTACGATTGGCCAAGATAAAAGCCTTCGAATTCAGAGCCCCATCAGTGAAACTTTTGGGCCGAGTAAGCCTTCAGATTCGGAGCACCCTTCGTGGATTTCATGAGTGGCCAAGATAAAAGCCTCCGAATTCGGAGCCCCATCAGTGAATGACACTTTTGGGCCGAATAATTCTCCGGATTCGTAGTGCCCATCGTATATTTCACGATTGGCCAAGATAAAGCCACCGAATTTGGAGCCCCATCAGTGAATGACACTTTGGGCCGAATAAGTCTTCGGATTGGGAGCGCTCTTCGTGGATTTCACGATTGGCCAAGATAAAAGCCTCCGAATTCGGAGCCCCATCAGTGAAACTTTTGAACCGAGTAAGCCTCTGGATTCGGAGCGCCCTTCGTGGATTTCACGATTGGCCAAGATAAAAGCCTCGAATTCAGCGTGCTTTTTGTGAATATTATGATTAAAAAGCATAAATGTAGTTGGCAAAAAATGGAAAATGATCATAACTGAATTTATAAACATAAATTAAAACAACATGCAATCATTTAAAATAAAATGTTTCATTGAATTAATCGATAATACATAATTCACTCCCAATCTATGTTAGACAATACAATATGTCTAGTTTTATTCAGCATCCCCCTCGTCATCACTCTTCTCAACTTCGAAAGCTGTAAAGGGAAAATGATGACTCTGATATGGCGGCGACGCCGAATCAACGCTTGTTGCCCGGAGAGCCTCTGTGGCATGGAGAGCCTTGACCCACCCGTGCTTAAATCCACGATTCTCATATCAGCAGACCTCCGCGCTGAGATTTTCCTTAGTCTTCTGTATCCCAACTTTTTGGCCCTCATGGAAACCTTTTTCATATGCGCCAGTCCTTGCCGCCTCTATTGCAAACATGCTTGCCGTATCTCGATTAGCAATCACATGACTTATGAGCCGTTGGGTCACCCTTTCTTCCACAATCGGGTTAGCTTGGCCAGCCGATTGTGTCTTGGCAGTTTTGACCTTTCTTAGTTCGCGCTTAGCCTTCTCCGCACGAGCATCTAAGCTTCGAATGCATTCATCCTTCTGCGCTATCTCCCGCCGTGCGACACGAAGACACATGCCGATCTCATAGGTGGTATACAACCCTTTCACCGCTCCATGGATGCCCTCCCGAAACACGTCGAAATCAGGTCGACCGGCTATCGATAGCTGGGCTTCTGGTGGAAAACTTTGTCGAGCAAACTCAACCGCCAAATTTGGGTCATGCACAACTGAATCTGCTTCCATCATCGGTTTGTTGCCCATAAAAATCGCAAAACTTAACGGGCACTGTGTCGCACTGGTTTCTCCTCTTGAGCATGGTAGAGGGGAGCTGCCCCGTTGCTGTTTTTCCCTTCTGGGTGGCCTACTTTGACGACGCGGGGATTGGCATTTTTCACGTTCCCTCGAAGTCCTACTCCCCATGCGCGTATGCTCGCCATCTCGATTCATCTCTGCGTCCAACTCCGCGAGTGTTCTCCCTTCTCCTCTACTGTTGAAAAATAGCCTTCTAGACGTCTAGTTCGAACTCACTACTTTTCTCCCTTCTGTGATCTGCCAAATTTGGACCCCAATATGGACCCTAAACGAACGCAGCCCCCACCCATCTTATTAATCGCGGGTGCAGCGTTCCCAAAGCGTTCCCTTTAATGCTCTGCACCACAAACTGACGTGGATCAGCAGTCTTGTTCATTAATTCGGCGGCCGTGTTCATTAGCTTAATAGGGCAAGGGCAGATTCATCAATCTATTCGGCCTAAAAATCAGAGCTCCTAGCCAAATTGTTATTGTGCCCCAGCAAACTCCTAAACTGTCGTTTTCAGGCGGTCCGGTTCAACTTGCTGGGGCAAGGGCAAATTCATCAATCTATTTGGCCTAAGTATCGGAGCTCCAAGCTGAATTGTCATGGTGCCCCAGCAGATTTTTTGAACTGCCGTTTTTAGGCGGTCCTGTCCAATTTGGCTGAGGTAGGGGCAGATTTATCAATTTATTTGGCCTAAATATCAGAGCTCCTAGCCGAATTGCTATTGTGCCCCAGTAAACTCCTGAACTGTCATTTTCAGGCGGTCCCGTTCAACTTGCTGGAGCAAGGGCAGATTCATTAATCTATTCGGCCTAAGTATCAGAGCTCCGAGCCGAATTGTCATGGTGCCCCAGCAGATTTTTTGAACTACCGTTTTTAGGTGGTCTTGTTCAGTTTTGCTGAGGCAAGGGAAGATTTATCAATCTGTTCGGCCTAAATATCAGAGCTCCTAGCCGAATTACTATTGTGCCCCAGCAAACTCCTAAACTGCCATTTTCAAGCGGTCCCGTTCAACTTGCTGGGGTAAGGGCAGATTCATCAATCTATTCGGCCTGAGTATCGGAGCTCTGAGCCGAATTGTCATGGTGCCCTAGCAGATTTTTTGAACTGCCGTTTTTAGGCGGTCCTATTCAATTTTGCTAAGGCAAAGGCAGATTTATTAATCTATTCGGCCTAGATATCAGTGCCATGCGTTAAGACGTTCCTATGCCCCAGCAAATCCCCGAACTACCGTTTGTCGGCGGTTCTGTTCATCAATTTGCTGGGGCAAGGGAATATTCACTAATATATTCGACTAAGTTGCAGTGCTATACAGTTTTTTTTTTTTTTTGCGCTGGATTAATTCAATAGTTTGTTCATCACATTTCATGTTTTTACATCTTACTTAGCTGTTAACAAGCACATTCATCAGGCAGAAAGGCAAAAGCAATGCAGAAGGGTAAAAACAATTTTCATTCATAAATTGAGCACAAATAGAAGTCATTTTACAAATGGAAACTACCCTACGTTAGCTTCTGACAAAAATAAACAGTCAAAATTCTAACAAAGTCTAACAAAATCTACATACACAGAATACCAAAACAAAACGAAAAATACTTGGACCCTAGGTCAGTCTTCAAGGTCTGACTCCAGCGACTCAACACCTACCTGCTCATACGGAATCGGCTACGGCAACTAAGGCTTTGAGCCAGCCTTGTTTGAACCCCCTATTCTCGAAATTTGGCACTTCTTCTACATAATTCTCCAAAGCCGCATCCTTGCCAACTTGGAATGACTTGGAAATCTCGAATTCGACGTCTGCCATCGCCCTCATTGACTCCTCCAAATTAGCCTCCAACTTGGCAATTGTCTCATTGGCCAATTTGAGTGCTTCTTCGCTGGCACTCGCTCTCTCCCCGGCAGCCAATCTTAGTCGGTCAGCAGCCTTGGCCTTATCTTCTTCGGCATCGGCCCTTGCTCTCTCTACCGCTGCTTTCATGGCCTCAGATTTTGCTTTGAGAGAGGCCTCTGCTACCTTCTCCTTCTCATTTTCCACTTCGGCTGTAAGAAAGTTGATCTATTCGATGGCGTCATGCTAGCGATGGCCAATCTCAGCTATCCTTCCCGCCGCCTACAAAACAAGGCAATATAAAATTTTCTTTTGGTTTTGCACAATTACAAAGATCTCGTACCAATATCGCCGACAGAGCGGCTAATGCGATGGACAGCAGATTGTGCTCTGCTCTAAAGGTTGCTCTATCAACCGGCAGAGAAATGGAGAAGGCCAAGCTCAAGGCCACAGTTGGGTCTTTTACAGCCGATGCATCAGAAGCAACCGGCGTGTTCCTTATCCTTCGTTATATTATAAACGGCACGACCAAGTCTGACTCTTCCATTCGTGGCCGTTTATCCACTAGGTCTTCTAAATAACCGGCTTCTTGTTCAGCCAGATGTTTTTCCACTATTTGCTCTGTCACTTGGTCATGTTGATCAACAACAGGCTTCGTTTCGGCCACATCAGTCTAAACCACCTCCTCAACGGAAACAGGTGGAGTCTCTTCCCTAGTGTCGGGTGAGGGGGCAGAGGTGCATTTTGCTCGGCCTCGGCTTTCCGACAGGCAGCCGTCCTCTCGGTATTTCTCCGCCTGGCCATTTGAGTGAGCGACTCACCAGCCATGTTGTCAGGAAACGAGCCGGGTAGGTTCCCCAAGTCGGTGAAAATGACTTCGAAGGACACGCCCGCTCAGCCAGAAGTGGATGGAGGATTAAGGCTGGCTTCTTCAAAAGCCAAATTTAGTGTCGCGTTAACCTCTTTCTCTAATCCGTAGGATCTGTCCTAGGGTGGTTGATTCGGCTGCTCAGTGACCCTTTTGGCTACTTGTTCGTCCATCGGCTCTGAGTCTAATGCCTCAAAACCAACCTGCCTAAGATTCTTGAAGCTCGAAAAAACAAGCATCGTAAGGTGTTGTTCACGTCTCGGAATCAGAATGTTATTTGCGGCCAAAAAAAGTAGTGTAGGTCGGCTCGTATCTCAAAAGAATGTGGGCCGCCCTCCCTTGTTTCTGGAGATTCGGACAGTCGAAGAACTGGAGTGCAGCTCTGATCTACACAAGTATAGCGTCATCGGCCGAAACGAGAACTTTTTTCAAATCGTTTCCTGCACAAATAAAACGGTAAGTACGTAGAAGTTAAACCGAGTAAATATTTAATAAAAATTTGTAGGGGATTAAACGACCACCTGGTTTGCCCCTTCACCTAGGCACTGGATCTTGACGATGTTCGCCCTCACCGAATTCCCATTTGCCACGAACAACGACCATGACATCGTCAACACGCTTACCAGAGCTGGCAAGCATTGTCACCAGATGGTCGGTGTCCTTCTCCCTGACGAAATAGCGCCCCTGCCGACCAGTGGATTTGGCCCAAGGCATAACAATGCCGAATGCCAGGGATTCCAAGGTTAAGCCTAAGGCGCCGGCTTAGTTCTATAATCCCCATTATTATTCTGTAAGAATTTATGTTCGGCTGAGAAGGGATTAAAAGTGGATGAAGGAGAAAACGGACTCCACCCTCAACAGTTGACAGGAGAGGAAAGATGATTGTACTCTCATCAGTCCTCTCTGTGTCAATCACGTTCTCTTCCAAGAGTGACAGATGGACGTCGTCAGGAATAGAAAAATGACGACGGAAACCAGAAACTCGATCCATAGAAAGAAGGGCTCTCAAATGTGTCGCTATCATAGCAGGTAAAGTGGACACTCTAAACAGCAAACAAACAAGGAAAATGAGTCGAAATGGAAGAGAGAAAAACTTATAAGAAATAAGGACAATGAAGAACTGAAAGAGGTTGCAGAGGGCTAGAAGCAAGGGCGGTGAACTGATAGGCAATGAGAAACCTTGTGCATTCAAAAAAGCATACAAACGAAGAGACAACATGGTTTCAAATCGTATTAAATGAATGAAGCTTACGAAGGGGCGAGAAATTGTAATCATGCCTAAAAAGAGTAGGCGTTCTGACACTTACATTGGAATAAGGGAAACCATAGTATTTTTTGACCCTCTAAGTCCAAAACCAAACATGTCGGCTAACTGACATTAGTAGGATGTTTGGGGGGCAATTGTAGGGGCTGAGTAGATTACTACGTAGGTTAGCCGAATAACTTAAAGAAGGAAATCAAGTCATGTACTACACGGCTCTAGCCTAGAGGGACAGAGGCCGAATATCTAGATCAGCCTCTGAATCAGGTGTAAACTAGGCCAAATATGAAGAGCTAGCCGAATGAGAGATTGTTCATTGGACGAAAGGTGGGCCCAACCATCAACATCAAGGACGACTGTAAATAAGAAGAGCATCAGCTGAAAAAGGTATGTGAGAACAAGTAAGTTTAACTTGAGATATAAGCAACCAAGAGAGTATACACTGACTTATCTGTTGGAGTGCTCATTCTGGCACCCCCGACCGGAGTGTTCTTTCATTTTTAGGTGACTAGCTGAGGATCATGAGCGTCCTACTGGATCCAAAAAGTATTTCCAAACCATTTCTCCACAAAATGTTATAGAGAGAGAGAGAGAGAGAGAGAGAGAGAGATATGAAAAACTGATGTAAAAAGTGACATTTACAAACTGATATATGCACAGTCCGCTCGAGGGCAAGAAGTGACGCTCAAGTGTCAAGACACAATAAAAAGGGCGTAATCGCTCGAGCACAGGAAGTGACGCTTGAGTGCAGAATACACACTCCCAGAAGTTTTGTAGACAGATACCTATCACTCAAGCTTAAGAAATGTCGCTCAAGCGTAGTACCGCTAGAGCACATGAAGCACTGCTTATGCATAGAATATACTCTCCCAGTAGTTTTGCAGAGCTGCAAAAGTACTGAGAGTTCACAAAGGCCGCTCGAGCACAAGAAGTGACGTTCGAGCGTAGAGGCAAAATTCTAGGCAACAAGGTTTTTGAAAAATAAGGCACCAACCTATTCTAAAAACAATCAACACATCCTAATAAACAAACTTAAGAAGAGAAAAGAGGAATAAGACAAGAACAACAATAGAAAACCACAAAACCCGAGTCTGGAATCTCAAATGGGTTGAGTCTAAACCAGAATCGCTATAATCTACCCCCTTAAAGAATTTCATCCCCGAAATTATAAATCAAATTTTAAAACCATGCTTAAACCAATTACAACATGGATAATCAGTCAACTCCAACACCATGACCCATCCACTGGTCATTTATTCTCATCAATATAATAAACAAGTTCTCAACACTAAATATACAATTCATATTTCAAAAACTTATACAATGTTTATATTAAATCAACATAACAAAAGTTTCAATACATGCTCAAGCATTAACAAATAGGTCTGGATATTTCTCACGGACTTCCAACTCACGTTCCCAAGTTACTTCCTCAACTCCGTGATGTCGCCACAATACTTTAACCAAGGGAATTGTCCTACCTCACAAGACTTGGTCTCAAGTATCCAAGACTCTCACCTGTCTTTCCTTATACGAGGCATCCTTATCTACCTCTAAGTTGGTCCAATTCAACAGGTGCGATAAATCCGGCTCATACTTCTGAAGCATACAAATATGAAGCACATCATGAACCCCGAAAAGTTGTGGCGGCAAAGCCAAATGATAAGCTGCCTCTCCAATCCGCTCAAGGATCTCAAAAGTCCCAATAAATCTAGGGGACAATTTCCCACTTTTCCCAAACCTCATCAAACCCCGCCTAGGTGATATCTTCAAGAGCACACGATCTCTCACCTCAAAAGACAAAGGTCTTCTCTTACGGTCAGCATAACTTTTTTGGCAACTCTGGGTGGTAACCTACCTTTTACGAGTAAGAGCGACTTTCTCAGTTGTTTCCCAGACTAACTCTGGACCCAACATAGGTGCATCACCTATCTCTGCCCAACATACCGGAGATCTACACGGTCAGCTATACAAGGCCTCAAATGGTGCCATGCGAATACTCAACTGGAAGCTTTTGTTATAGGCAAATTCCACTAAGGGAAAGTGCCTCTCCTACGTTCCCTTAAAGTTAAAAACCCAACCCCAAAGCATATCCTCTAGAATTTGAATGGTGAGCTTTGACTGCCCGCCAGTTTGAGGATGATATGTGGTGCTAAAAGTCAATCTCGTACCCAAGGCACTTTCTAGGCTCTCACACAAATTAGCTGTAAAACATGGATCTATATCTGAAACAATCATTACAGGGACCCCATGTAACCTCACTATGTCCCTAATATAAATGTCGGCAAGATAGTCTACTGAGTCACTCACGCACATAGGTATAAAGTGCACTGACTTGGCTAACTGGTCAACTACCACCCAATTCGCATCATCACCCCGTTGAGTCCTATGAAGACCCACAAAAAAAATCCATCGTGACATGCTTTCACTTCCACTTTGCTATAAGCAAGGGTTGCAACAAACCCGCTGGCCTTTGATGTTTGGCCTTCACTTGTTGATAAGTAAGACACCTCAATACAAACGCGACCACATCCTTCTTCATTCCCCTCTACCAAAACTGGCGACTAAGGTCAAGATATATCTTTGTGCCTCCAAGATGCATCGCAAGGCTTGAATGGTGGATCTCTCGGAGTACTTCCTCTCGACAAGACTTCGGCACGAAAAGACGGTCATGGTATCTAACACTCAAATCGGGATACACATTCAAGCCTTCCTCTACCCTCCTACTAGAGGCTTTTTCAGAAGGGTTTCTACCTCAAGGTCACTTTTTGTGCTTCTACCACTCAATTCACAAATATAGGTTGTGAAACTACTGAAAACAAGGCTGCAAACTCAACGGACTCGCCAAGATGCAAGTCAAACTCATTAATAGAACCCAACATCTCCCATTCTCGGATGGCAATACTAGCCACACTACCAATTGTTTTGCTACTCAAAGCATCAGCCACAACATTGGTCTTTCTCGAATGTTAATGCAACTCAAAGTCATAGTCTTCTATAAACTCCATCTACCTCCTTTGCCTCAGATTCAAGTTTTTCTGTGTAAACATATATTTCAAACTCTTGTGATCAGAGAACACTTCAAATTTCTCACCATACACATAATGCCTCCAAATCTTCAAGGTAAATATCACTGCCGCTAACTCTAAGTCATGGGTAGGATAATTCCTCTCATGTGTTTTCAACTGTCGTGAGCCATAGGCTACCACTTTACCCTCTTGCATCAATACACAACCTAAACCTTCCCGTGAAGCATCACAATACACTGCATTGCGCAAACCCCTCTCCGGAATAATCAATAGTGGAGCAGTGGTAAGTCTATCTTTAAGCTCTTGAAAAGACTTCTCACAAGTCTCACTCCATACAAACTTAATTCTTTTCCTCGTCAATCTAGTCAACGGTGAAGCTAATCTAGAGAAATCTTTCACAAATCGACGATAATACCCGACCAATCTTGCACTGCTTCTATCTTGGATGCTTCACAGTCACTCCTTCCCCGGATACCACGTTCCCTAAGAACTTAACTTATTTTAACCAGAATTCACGTTTTCCAAACTTAGCATACAGTTTGTGGGCTCTAAGTAACTCAAGCACTACCCTCAAATGTTCCTCGTGTTCCTCATCCAAGGGTGAGTAAATCAAGATATCGTCAATAAAGACAACCACAAAACGATCTAAGAACTCACGAAATATTCGGTTCATCAAATCTATAAACATGGCAAGTGCATTGGTTAGCCTAAAAGGCATTACTAGGAACTCATAATGGCCATACCGTGTACAGAATGCCATTTTCTGGATATTTTCCTCCCTTACCCTCAACTGGTTATAACCCGATCTCAGGTCTATCTTGGAAAAGCAACACGACCCCTTCAACTGATCAAAAAAATCATTTATACAAGGCATTGGGTACTTGTTCTTAACAGTTAAAGTCAAGAACACAACCCCGAAGTATATCCTTAAGGATCTGAATAGTACGCTCGAACTGCCCGTTAGTCTAAGAATGATACGCAGTGTGAAAAGTCAATCTCGTGCCCAAGGCACTCCGTAGGCTTTGCCACAATCGATCCATAAAATGCGGATCTCTATTCGAAACTATCATCACTGAGACCCCGTGCAACATCACTATGTCCCTAATGTAAAGGTCAGCAAGATAATCTACAGAGTCACTCACAAGCATAGGTACAAAGTGCGCCAACTTGTTCAACCGATCAACTACCACCCAAATCGCATCACTACCCCATTGAGTCCTAGGAAGGCCCACAACAAAATCCATCATGACATGCTCCCAATTTCACTCGGTTATAGGAAAGGGTTGCAACAAACTCGCTGGCCGCTGATGTTCGGCTTCACTTGTTGACAAGTAAGGCACCTCGATACAAACACAAGCACATCCTTCTTCATTCCCCTCCACCAAAATTGGCGACTAAGGTCGCGATACATCTTTGTGCCTTCCGGTTGCATAATTATCAGATATCGCATGCTGAACATTTACTCAGTAATTATATACTCAAATCATATTTCACATAAACACCCATTTGCATAATCGAATGCACATATGCAACTTTTCATGATTCATATGTTCATGTATGTGCATTATGATAAAACAAACTTGTAGTACACATTAGTGCTGCAATTCATATCTCATATAATCACATGTTCTCACCATCTGATTAAGCTTGCATTATACTTTATACAAAAACTTCATAGGTATGCATCTACTAAAGAGCATACATATTCAAATAATTTGTAATGCAAGCGAATCACAAACTTATAACACATAATCGTTCACATTAAACATTTAAGCATATTCTTGATGCTTCAGATTCATACTTATCACATGAATGAATCCTAGATCTCTTCTAGATGCTTATTGCTCTTTTGGACAAGTGTGTGAGTTATTAACTCGTGCTTTGATACCACTCTGTCACGACCCGAACCCGCCCCTATGGGTTAAGGACATAGCCGACCAGTAATCGAGGGATTACCTACGGCCTTAAACCAAACCAAACATAACTCATCAGAGTAAAGGGGCCAAACGGAAGCAAAATTTAAAACTTTGTCCATAGAGCTGTGCCTACGTGGCACGTCATAACAAACCATACATATACATGTTAATAACTCACATAAAAAACATAGTAGAATAAAGTTCTGTTCAGACAGGATCATTCAGTCTGGGTCAGCCAATCAAAACTATACACAAACATACACCAAAGTCCTCACCAACTTGACAAAATATAAGAGAATAGCAAAAGGGCAAAGATCAGTCTCGTGCGTGAGACGTAAGGGCTGACTCTCCAAAACTTTGGTTGTTCCACGCAGACTTCACTGAGGCTGGGTTGGGACCTCTCTAGGCTCACTTATAAATACATGAATGAGCGTAAGCGAAAGCCCAGTGAATAATATCAAATAAGGAAGATGCATTAGAACAACGTACATCAGACGGCCTTAGGCCCAATTCATATTTCTATCTAGTATATATATATCAAGTAACTGCGGTTCCAAACACATCAGACGGTCACGGACCCAAACAATTCATGTCAGACTGGCCTTTGGCCCAACCATTTTTTCTATCATGTCAAACTGACCTCTGGCCCATTCATTTATCATTTAGATCATACATTCGTTTATCATTCAGATCATACTGGCCTCTGGCCCATTCGTTTATCAGTCAGATCATACTAGCCTCTGGCCCATTCATTTATCATTTAAATCATACTGGCCTCTGGCCCATTCGCTTATCCTTCTGGCGCTCGAGCAGAAGGCCTCACTATATGGCTCCCCGCTCGAGCGTAAAATTCCCCCGCTTGAGCGGACACCATGTCTAGAAAAATACTGGGAGCCCGTTTTTCCCACTCGAGCGGCGGTTTCCCCGCTCGAGCAGACATCAAAATTTCTGGGTTTTCCAGTAGTGTTCTTGAGCTCAAATTCAACATTCAAAGGTTCCAAAGCTCATGATTTTGGTTCAAAATATGCAAACACATTCTATTTCAAGGGTACACAAATAATATGAAGCTAATTACTCAAAATCATGGTTCAATTTTCCAAAATCAATCAACATTCTTGTACAATCATGGCTTATGCTTTCAAATCCCATATGAGCTTCATATCTCCAATCAATCAAACATGCATGCAATCTTTTAACTCCAATTCCATTTCAATTGGGTCAAATGATGCTTAAACACATGAAATTCATCCAAATCATGCTTGCATGTACGGCCCTACAACTCAATTCTTCATGATTAACAAACTACATGATAGATTACACAATCCTTGCTCATTTATGATGATTCTATGCATGCATGTACATTCTACCTTCCTTTTCAACTAAATCTTTTCCATGAGCTACCAAATCACTAGAATTCGCAAAATCACAAGTTCAACTCATGAATTAGGGGTTGATCACTCACCTAGGAGCTTCAAACACTCAAGTTCTTTGGAGTTAAACTTCAAATCTCCAAGCCTTAAGCCACAATTGCACAATTCTCCCCCTTTCTCTCTCCATAGCCGATCTCTCTCTCTCTCACTAGAGTATAAGCTCTGATTTTGGAACTTAAACAAATGAGGGTGAGTGCAAGTTGGCCTATTAATAGGCTCCTTTGATCAAATTTCATTAATATTAATATTAAAATAGTTGAGCACTAACCCATTAAATTAATCTAATTAATCTGATCCGAACTAATTTTCAATTAAATTTCACCGTAGGCTCTAAAAATTATGCCAATCACAATGGCGTAATCAATGTCAGTTTCTGTGGCCGATAAGGCCTTCAATTTAAATTTCAAAGCAGATAATCAAACAGATATTCCTACAGTGAACAGATAGAAATTCAAAACCACACATTTTCACATAAATGGCACACATAACCATATCAAACACATAATCATATTCATAATAAGGACCAATTAGCATAGTACGGAACAGGGTTGTCACAATGCCAATCAACACAAATGCAAAATGAAGTCGGCAACCGGCAACCTCTATGTCACAAACCTGACACCCCTGCTACAAAACAATCTCACCACCAATAGGTGACTCTACACAGAGAGGAGATGCTAGCCGAGCCAATTGTAACCCCAAAGCCGATGCAAATACAGCCGAGATTAATGAATGGGATGCACCTATATCAATCAACACATTAGCAATAGAATTGCATAACAAAAAAGTACCTCTCACTATTGAAGGTGATGGTACTAGGTCTGGCACAGTAACAACATCCACATGCCCTGTAGGTCTTTGCTCAACCTGCTCACCCCTCGGAGCATAAGGCTGATGCACTGACTGAGCCGAAGAGGCTCCTTGATTGGCCCTTAAGGCCTGTGCTGACTGTACGGGCTGGTGGCTCTCTGTCTGCCTCGAACCAAATGGACCAAGTGTGCCATCCAACTGAGGGAAAAACCTTTTCATATGCCCTGCCTATCTACACTGATAACAAGTAAGCGGTTGCCCTCTCCTCTGACTCTGGCTCTGAGAACGAGTTACAGACGGTGTAAACCGTTGCCCTCCTCTCATTTGCGGGCAAGCTAGAGACTTGTGGCCCAACTGGCCACACTTAAAGCAGGTAAAATCTCCATGACCACCTCTCCCAAAACCTAAACTCAGTACTGGAAAAGTGGATCTAGACTATGCTCTCTGGGACTGCTGTGGGGTATAACCCCTCTGCCTTTTATTGTCCCCCTAAATATCCTGACTTCTCCTGGACCCCTTCATCGCTCCTCCTCCATCTGCATCATGGTCTCAAGATGAGCCACCTCCTCCATAAGATATCAATAATTTCTAATCATTGACCCAACCACTTTGAACATGAGCCTAGTCCTTAGCCTCTTCTCAAACTCTAAACAACGGCGCTCCTCAGTCACCACGAGTTCTGCTGCAAACCTCGACAGGCTAGTAAATGCGGCCTCAAACTTGGCCATTGGTGTGCTCAACTGCTTGAGCGAAGAAAACTGGTCCTTCAACTTCTCCCTAACAGTCGGAGGCAAAAACTTATCCAGGAAGGTGTTGACAAAAGCCTCCCAAGTCACTCCAAAGCGCCCAAGCCCATACTTCCACCATTGATATGCATCTCCCTTTAGTTGGAAGGATGCTAGGGTCACTCTCAGTGTGTCTTCCTTGATGCCAAGCGTCTCAAACGTCTTCACTATCTGCTCTAGCCACTCATCGGGCTTCAGTGGCTCCTTAGGATCACCCAAAAACTCGTCCTAATTTGACAGGAAGAACCATCGCTTCAAAAAATATGGCCTCATCTCAACAACATGGCATGGACTTAATTCTCAGCTTTGAGAATGTCCATAGATTCCTGCAATGCTCCGGCCATTTCAGGGGCCAAAGCGCTCATGGCCTGCTAACCAATTAGTTCAGTCACATTGGCCTGACCAACCCCTTCCTCTTGCACCGGAACCTCATCCGGTAAAGGCACCTCATGCCTTCTAGGTCTACCATGCTTACCACCATGACCACATTTTGACATTCAAATAAATGTAACAAAAGAGATTATCACATTTACAAATGTGTTGAAGCTAACTCACTCATGTCCTAATGCAGTGGACAATAATAATTCACTCCACATAATCACGTAGTCACATAAACACATACGAATTTTCTTCCTAGATAATGACCGTCCCGCGGCATTGCCCGAGTTCCAATTAGAAATAGCAGTGGTTAGGAATTATATCCTATACCCATATAATCACATAAGCATGTTATCACATAAGCATATTATACACACAGATATCTCTGTAAAGAGAGACAAGCCCATTGTGGTAATAACCACTTCCCACGTACTCAAAGTATTCAAACCTAGTAAGCTCTGATACCAAGTTGTAACGCCCCAAAATAAATATAGTAAACCATCCATGACGATAAATAAATGACAAGCTAAATCAGAGTATAATGTCCTTCCATTACATAAGACTTAGTTGTATAAAGAAGTGACACATGCGATATACATTCATAAACAACACATCTTGAATCTATAGAATGTGTTACGAAACAATAAAAAGGAATGAAAGCTAAACAGATATGCATATGCCCTAAAGCCTACATCTTTCCAAGTCAAGGCTTGGGTATATCAAAAGTGAGTCTTAAACTCAATACAAATAAAGCCCTAGGCTTGTACAAAAGTGAATACAAACTAACAAAACTGAGCCTTGGCGGAGGCATATCACCAGCACTTGAAAATGGTTTTCCCCAAATAGGGTGAGCCAAAACCCAGTAGAAATAATCTAACACAATATACGAATCTTAACAAAGATTTAAGGGTGAAATGCATATGCAATGCCCATGTCAAAACAATTTACATTTTTTTTTCCCAAAATCATGCCATACTCACATTATATCACAATTCTCAAATCATGCCCTATACCATAGGAAACAAGAGGGAATTCTCAAACCGGTACAACTTTTCACAGATATTTCATTCTCAGGAAACCGTCAAACGCCACCCATGTAAACGTAGCCTATTCAAGGGCTACTATTGCCATTTTATGGATATTTCACCCGCTGGAATCAGCACCCATGTACATGCCTGTTTTTTGGGACTTTCACCTTGGACACACAGGCTAACTTAATTTGGTGATACACACTTCTTTCCAACGTTCACCCATTTCTCTTAAAATCATATACATTTGCAATGTATTAAATAAGCAACAATGTTCAATGCACATAGATGAGAAATTAGTTTCAATTCACCTAATCCTCATGTAATTTCTACAACAATCATAGCTATCCTCCACCAATAACCCAAAATAGATATTTCTAAATAGATATATAATCATCAATACAGATAAACTTCTCCAAAATTTAAGATGTGAGCGACAATACATATCCAACTTCACCATCTATAACAACATCTGTCCAATTTTACATTTCCAACACCAATTCCATTTATTTATATAAAATAAATGTTTGAGACATTTAGGGCAAAACCCCCTTACTTCCAACATCTAGTCCAAGTATCAAAACCAATAATTTTGTCACAACTCAACCTCATTTCCTATTCCACAACCATTTTCAATGCATTCGTTTGAAAACACCTCTTTTGATTTTAAACCAAAACCCTAGGTTTGTTCAAAATCCTCAAAATCATAAGGTTTGTTTCGTAAAAGCAAATATTTAAGTTAAAAATCATACCAAAGTGTAGAGAATCTCTACCTCAAAGTTAGAAGACTAAGGAGAGAGTGTAGAAACCTCAAGGAAGCTGAAATTCAACTCTATTCAGATGAAACGAGGCTCTAGGTGAGCTCTACCCTTTTTACAAAGGGAATAAGGTGGAGAAATGGGTAGATCTTAGTGTATTTGTAGAGAGAGAGAGAGAGAGAGAGTAAGTTCTAGAGAGAGACGCTTTAGATTTAGGGTTTTGAAATGTTTCAAAAAGAGGGAAAGAGAGAGAGAGAGATGAAAAAACTGATGTAAAAAGTGACCTTTAAGAACTGATATACGCACAGTTTGCTCGAGCGCAAGAAGTGACGCTCGAGTGTCCATACACAAAAATGATTACCGCTCGAGCGCAAAAAGTGATGCTCAAGTGTCAAGATATAATAAAAAGGGCGTAGCAGCTCGAGTAGAGAATGCACACTCCTAGAAATTTTGCAAATAGATGCCTATTGTAACGCCCTAAAATAAATTGAATAAACCCGTCTTATAAGAGGAAAAAAAAGTTGAAACAAGATTCTTTCATTAATCTGAGTCAATATACAAAAGTGGCACATGCATTACACATTCATAAATGATTCATCCTAAATCTACAGCATGTGTTACAAGCAGTAATAAGAAATGAAAGCTAAATAGATATCCAAATGCCTTAAAGGCTTACATCTTTCCAAGATCGTGCTTAGTTTTAACAAAATGAGTCAGAAGTTGAATACAATTAAAGCCCTAGGCTTATACAAAGTTGTACACAAAATAAATAAATAAATAAAATTGATTCTTCAGCTCCACAGTCCTTTCAAGCTAAGTTCTTGGTGGAGACATATCACCAATACCTGAAAAATATTTTTCCCAAATAGGGTGAGTCAAAGCCTAGTAGAAACAATCTAATAGAGTATATGAATCTTAATAAAGATATAAGTTTGAGATTGTGACGACCCCGACCTCCGAACTAGTATATTATGTTATTTTAATGAGCCTAATTGCATGATTGTGTGTTTACTTATGGACATGCTTAATTTTGTAATTATCTGTTATTACATGGAATATCTATTTGAATTGACAACTTAGAGATAGAAATTGAGAGCTTAAACGACTTCAAAAATTAAAATTGACTAGCCCAATAGGCTAATTAAAATATTTAGGATTTTATGGCAACTTTAATTGAAATTTGATTTGGATCAAAATAATTAGAATAAACTGATTAAATTAGTTAGATTAAGCCTAGTTAATAAGCCTTAACCATATTTGATTAGGCTAACTTAATTACACCCTATATAAGGCTCTAATTAAGCCTTGAGTTCACATATACACACTTTTAAGCTGAGAATTGAGGAAGGGAGAAGAGAACTCAACACTTTAGAGAGAGAAAGAGGAGATTTGAAGATTATTGCTAGAATTTTGGTGAATTGAGCTAGGCTAACACTTGAATTCACACATTTGGTATGAGATTCATCCTAAATTCTTGGAATTGAGTAATGTAGAAACTAAGTGCATGGAGTTATAGGATCATTTGCTTGAATTTGAGTAGGTTGAGCATGAATTACCATGAATATGATGAATTTTAGTTGAATTATGCACGTGCATGCTTAATCTTTCATTTTTGAGTTAAGATTTCTTGAAATTCATACATGCATGAAGCTTAGGAGGCATGAACTTGAAGATCATCCATGAATTCATGCATTTCATATCACTTTGTGGTGTTTTAACATGAAGAGGACTCAATCCATAACATGCATGGTTTTAACATGATAGTATAAGCTCAATTTTGGACAATTGGAGCATGATTTTGAATAAATGGTTTCAAATTGGAAGTATTTTCATGTTATACAATGTTTTTCCAAGTTTTTGTACCAAAACACAAGTTTTGGACCTTTGAATATCAATTTTGAAGCTCAAACACAGTTCTGGAAATTCCAGATGTTGTCGTGTCCGCTCGAGCAAAGAGAATGTCGCTCGAGCGTGAAATCGAGCTCCCAGAAGTTTTGCAAAATTTTGCAGTCCGCTCGAGCGACCAAAGTGGCGCTCAAGCGAGGACCCTTTTTACTCAGTCTTCTGCTCGAGCGACCGTCGAAAGGGAATTTCATGCGACCAATACTTTTGCCAAGTTTGCAAGCTGCTTGAGCGACAAAAGTTACACTTGAGCAACCACCTTTGTTTATGAGCCCCAGCCAGAGCGAAGGAAATTGCGCTCAAGCGGAGACCCTGTTTTCAGCAAATTTTGAGGAACTCTTTTAAGTGCATATTTTGCATCCTCATGCCACTCCAAGTGTTCTTAGGCACCATTTGGACTCATATAATCATAGAATGAGTTAGAAACATATGAGGAGAACTGAATTAAAATGAATTGGCGCTTCAACTGTGCTTCTGTTATGTGTTTTGTTTAGGTGGACGTCCGAGGCTTAGTGACAACTCAAACCACTATGAGTAGTAACTTTATAAAGATATGTTCAAGTAATATTATGTTTGAAATTGTTATTGTTCTTGGAATCAACATGTGATTGATTGAATGGTTTATCGAAAAGTTATTTTGTAATGATGAATGAAGTTCATTTTCGAAATGTATTTGTGGCATCCATTGAGCATAGGCACTTGCTTGGCGGTAACAATACCACGGCTATTGGTTGTAGGCAATTGCCTAGGGGTAACAATATCATGGCTATTGGATTATTTGAAACACAGAGATATCTAGTGTTAGACCCTCTGTGGTCTACTGGTTTGACCCTTCGTGGTCTATTAGTTTGACCCTCTGTAGTCCATTGGTTTGACCCTTTGTGGTCCATTGGTTTGACCCTTTGTAGTCCATTTGTTTGACCTTTCGTGGTCCATTGGTTTTCACTTCACTGTGATTGAAATATTATTGTTCATTGGTGTGCCACTTAATTTGATATTGAATGACATCGATCATGAAATTTATTGAATACTGAGAACTGAAATGAGAATTTGATTAACATGTTATCGAATTTCATTCATATAACCTCTTTATTCTATTATTACTCATTGGGCCCTAGCTCACTACTTATTTATGTATATGTAGGTGCACAAGCTGATCATCAGAGTGAAGAAAACCTCGAGTCTACCCCGAGTCAGCCTTTTGAGGAGCTTCCAAGTGAAGTAATCAGACTCAGGTGGAGCCATGTTAATTGAACCCCCTTCTTTTTGTTTGATCGAAGGTTTTGTATTTGTGTATCTTTTTGGGTTTTTTTTAATACTATAAAGTGTAGAGGTTGAAACTAATGTGGTGTATGTATATAAAAAGTGAATCTTTACTTATGATATGAAGTCCTTCTCATGTATGCACAGCTCAATAAAATAAATTTCTGTTATTTTAGACTTCCGCTAAGCCTCGTATCTTATATTCAAGCGTCTATTTGTATGGAGGCCGTAGGTAATCGATGATTACTGGCCGGTCATGACGCTAAACCTATAGGGGTGAGTTTGGGTCTTGACAGAGATATATATTCAATGCCCATGATAAAATCAATTATAACTCTTTTACAATCTAGAATAAGCCAAGCTTTATATCTCAATCCAATCTATTCCAAATTCCTTAATTATTTTCACTTTTATCTCATTTCAAAAACCAAACTGAGTATACAACTCAATGGTTCTCAAATCAATGTAGCTATCGTACAAACACTTCCATTTTCCATTTTCCATTTTACAAAAATTTCATCCACGGGATCATCACCCATGTATACAAATGGTTTTCAGGACTTTCATCCTGGACACATAGGGCAATTTAATTTACTAGAGTCCAACCCCTTTTTCATCACAAACAATGGAGTACATCATCTTTCTCCTCCCACACATTATACATATACAATGTATAAAAACACACAGTCATATTCAATGACAATCGATAAGAGATTAGTTTCAATTTACCTAATCCTCATGCAATTTCTACAACAATCATAGCTATCCTCCATCGATAGCCCAAAACAAATATTTCTAAATAGATATACAATCTCTTTAACAGATAAAATTATCCAAATTCCATAAGTGCGTGATAATGTAAATCCAACTTCACCATTAACATAAACCCTCATTCAATTTCATATTCCCAATATCAATTTCATTAGTTTGTACACAATAACAATTTGAACCATTTTAGGGAAAAATTCCCTTTTATTCCAAATTCCACCCGGGTATCAAAATCAACAAATTTACCACAACACAATTTCACATTTACTCACATAACCATTTTTAACACATACATTTGAGAACCCCACTTTTGATTTTAAACTAAAACCCTAGGTTTGTTCAAAATCACCTCAAGTTCCAAAGTGTCTTACACATCAACGAATAACTAAGTTAAAAACCATATGAGAGTATAGAAAATCCCTACCTCAAGCTTAGAAGACAAGCAAAACAAAGGGGAAACTTCAAAAACACCAAAACCCACTTTCGTTGGGATGAAAAGAGAGTCGACGACATGCTCTACCTTTTTAATAAAGGCACAAGGGTCGAGAAATCACTAGATCTAGATGAAAAAGTAGAGAGAATGTAGGTTTTAGATAGAAAGAGTCTCAACTTTAGGGTTTGGATAGAAATAGATCTGAAAAAGTAATGTAAAAAGTCATTTTCGCGAACTGATATACGTGCAGTCCACTCGAGCGCAAGAATTGACGCTCGAGCATTAGACACAATAAGTGGTTCCGCTCGAGCGCCAAGACACAATGAAAAAGGGTAACACCGCACGAGCACAAAAAGTGACGCTTGAGAGCAAAATATGCACGTCTAGTAGTTTTACAAACAACAGACCAACACTCGAGCATAGAATACATTCTCCCAATAGTTTTGCAGACTTGCAAAAATACTGAGAGTTCACAAAGCCTGCTTGAGCACAAGAAGTGCCGTTCAAGGGAGAAACAAAATTCTGGATAACAAGAGTTTGGAAACTAAGCAACCAACATGTCCCAAACGCAACCACAACACCCAATAGCCAAACCCAAGAAAGAATAAGGGGAAAAAGACATAAACAACATTCGAAAAATCATAAAACCCAAGTCCAAAATAGAATATAGGTTGGGTCGAAACCAGAAACCCTATACCTGCCGCTCAAGCTCGGGAAGTGGCGCTCAAGCACAAGAAGCACCGCTCGAGCGTAGAATGAACTCTCCCAGTAGTTTCGTAAGCCTCCAAAAGTACTAAGAGTTCACAAAGGCCGCTCGAGTGCAAGAAGTGACGCTTGAGCATAGAGATAAAATTTTGGGCAACAAGATTTTTGAAAAATAAGGCACCAACCTATTCCAAACACAACCAACACATCCTAATAGCCAAACTCAAGGAGGGAAAAGACGAATAAGACAAGAACAACAATACAAAACCATGAAACCTGGGTCCAAAATCTCAAATGGGTCGGGTCTAAACCAGATTCGCTATAGCTACTATTGAAAATTACAAAGTGGAACAAGTTTAGAAGCTAAATTATGAGGTGTGTACAAAGGATTGACTATCATATTATAGAAACGAATGAATCAAGTTATGATTAAGACTGATGCAGAATAGGTGGTGCAATTGTAACAAAAGGAACCAGGAGACGGATGCCCATTCAAGAACCTGGTGAAGGATGCTCAAATATTACTTAGAGGGTGTGAATGCTCTGTGCAACATGTAATGCCCTGAAATAACTTACTAGAACACATCACAATTATGCATTACATAATATAATAAAGACCTCTTTCTCATTGAACTACATTCAAAATGCACCATTCCCATGATTACATATTAAGCTCAATTCATGTACATAGGTAAGTTCAATGAGCCAGAAGACTACACAAAGAACATGCCATTAAGGCATACAAAGATGTTCAAGTAACCATCTAATACAACAAGACATATTTACACTGTTGATACAAAACTCTACGCTTCTATGATCTTGAGTCCAACTTCCCATCCAAATAAAGGCACAAACTTCCATGTTACTGTGGTGGTACATCTTCAGTTCCTGAAAAATCAAATAGGGTTGAGCTATATGCCCGGTAGGAATGCATTTAACCAAGTATTTAATCATTTGAACAAGTCCAAGGTACCATTGCAACTAAACCACATAATTTTAAAATCAATTAGGTAAATAAACAAATAAAGAATAAACCATATTCCCATCTCACACCAAACCATTAACGATATTACAAAGTATTACACCATGAGTCCTCTATAAGAGTCTAAATCACAAACACAAGTCACTTTTATTTAAAACCAGCCCCACATTTACCGACTATTATACGGCAGGACGTGGGCACCCAAGATCATCCGTTTTTCTACTTTTGTCGACTACAATATGGCAGGACCAGTGGACTCCCAAAAATATTTTCTCACATTCGTCCAGCGATAAGCTCAGACAAGGTAATTGTGCACCTTAACTCCATGGCGGGTACCAACACACACCACTTTCACAAAATCGAATCTTAACCCAGACTCATACTCAATTCTCCACTTTACCAAACTTTCATTCAATCAACAAGTATTCAACATTGTATGAGATGAAATACAAACATAACATTCAAGAAAAAAAATCAATCCAAAAGCCATAATTTCAATACCATAACAATGTCCATATGTTTCATGTAACGCCCCCAATTTGTAACCATAGATTCAGTCGAAATATATATATATATATATATATGAATAACTGCATGAATCAGAGTGTAACATCCTTTCATTTCATAGAGTCAATAGTACAAAAGCGTTTAACATACATAATTGCCCTATAGGCTTACACATTTCCAAGCCTTGGCTTGGTTACAACAAAAGTGAGACAGGCTCATACAATTTAAGCCCAAGGCTATACAAAAGTAAAACAAAACAAAGAAGCTCTTGCTTTCGAAAAGTCCCTCCAATGCTATTGCCATTGTGGAGGCATGTCATCGATACCTGCAAATGTTTTTCCCAAATAGGGTGAGTCACAGCCCAGTAGGAATAATCTAACACAATATATGAGATTTAACAAAGGTATAAGTACAGTGGACATATACAATGCCAGAAATAAAACATCCACATTTTTATAAAGTCATAGAATGCCAAGCCCATGTTTCATTTCATTTTCCTTTAATTCATTTCAATGCATGAACCATTTTTATTATTCTTTCAATAACCCAAATGAGACTAGAACTCAACAGTTCTACAATCACACCATTAACACACAAACACTTCAAACTGCCATTTTACGAAAATTTTGCCTGTGAGATTGGCACCCGTGTATAAATTTTGGGACTTTCACCCAGGACACTCCGGCCAACTTGATTATGATGGAGTCCATCCCCTTTCTCCTCCCAAACAATTGTACATATACAATGTATTTACAACATAATCATATTCAATGATAACCAACCATAGATTAGTTTTAATTCACCTAATCCTTATGTAATTTCTACAACAATCAAAGTTATCCTCCACCGATAGCCCATTACAGTTATTTCTAAACAAATACACAATCTTAAGACAGATAGTTAATTCAAAATCTCCATCTGTGAGATAATAAATATCTAGCTTCACCATTTTTATCAATAATCCTCCAATTTCACACTGTCAATGACAATTTCAATTATTTATACAAAATAACAATTTTGTCCAATTAGGGCAAAATTTCCCTTTTTCCAAATATCATCCCAAATACGACAACCAATCATTTTTTTGACACAATAAAACCTCATTTCCAAACCACACAATTATTTACTACTCATCCACTAAAAACCCCTCTTTCCATTTTACACCCAAACCCTATGTTTGTTCATATTACCCCAAATCTCACCATTGTTACACAATGTCAAATAAACTAAGTTAAAAACCATATTAAAGTGTAGAAAACCCCTACCTCAAGTTCAGAAGACCAAATAAGCAAGCATGAAACTCCAATGATGCCAAAATCAAACTCCAATCGGATCAAAAGGAAGTTCTCGAGATGCTCTACCCTTTTTCCAAAGACACTAGGGTGAATAGATCAATGGATCTAGGAGAAATTGTAGAGAGAGAAGAGTATTTTAGAGAGAAAGAGGGTCTCACTTTAGAGCTTTTGGAGGAAAAGGTCTGAAAAAGTGTTGCAAAAAGTCATTTTCACGATCTGATATACGCATAGTCTGCTTGAGTGGATGAGTTGACGCTTAAGTGTCAGACACAAAACAAGTTGTTCCGCTCGAGCCCAATAAAGGCTGATCGAGCGCCAAGACACAACGAACACTCACCGCTCGAGCGTAAGAATTTGCCACTCGAGTGTAGAAAACATACATCCGGAAGTTTTGCAGACAACAAGCCAACGCTCGAGCATAGGAAAGGCCGCTCGAGCGCCCACACGCTTGAGCGTAGGAAACACCGCTCGAGTGTTGAAAACACACTTCCAGTAGTTTTGCAGACCTACAAATTACTGAGAGTTTGCAAAGCCCACTTAAGTGCAAGAAGTGCTGCTTGAGCGAAGGAGCAAAATTTGCAAAGCTCGCTTGAGCGCAAAAATGGCTACTCGAGCAAAAGAGCAAAAATCTAGGCAACAAAGTTTTGGAAAAACAAGCAACCAACCTATTCCAAATGCACCACCATAATCCGATAACCAAAATAGAGGGGAGACATGGGAAACAAGATATGAATCACCATTTAAAACCACAAAAACCCGAGTCCGAAATACTACAAGTGACGGGTCAAAACGGGAATTGGTATAACCTCCCCCCTTAAGGAATTTCATCCCCGAAATTACAAATCAAGTTCAAAATCAACATTAGACCATTCATAATAATGTTATCCTCACAAGTTCAATACCATAACCCAGTCTCCAATCATCCATTCTCATCGACTCGATATACAAGTCCCAATTTAAAATGAAATTTATAATTTCCCAAAACATTTATAATGCTTAATCAAAATCCAAGTTTTCAAAAATTTACACAGTATATACAATGCTTCCAAAAGTGATGCAACACCCACAATATTCCATATTCTCAAAGCATATACAATACTTACATCGAATCCATGTTTCCAACACGACTATAACATATACAATGTTCTTATATTTCAAAACATATACAATGTTTTCACATTTCATTAACATAATGAAAATCTCAATATAAAATTAAACATCAACAAATAAGTCCAGATATTTCTCTCGGACTTCCAATTCACGTTCCCAAGTTGCTTCCTCAATCCCGTGATGTTTCCACAATACCTTAACCAAGGGGATTGTCTTGCCTCGTAAAACTTGATCCTGAGTATCCAAGACTGTCACTGGTCTCTCCTCATACGAGGCATCCTCATCAACCTCTAAGTCGGTCCAACCCAACACATGTGATGGATCCAGCTCATGCTTCCGAAGCATACTAATATGAAACACGTCATGAACTCCAGAGAGTTGTGGCGGTAACGCCAAATGATAAGCAACTTCTCCAATCTACTCAAGGATCTCAAAAGGTCCAATAAATTAAGGAAACAACATCCCACTCTTCCCAAATCTCATCAAACCCCGTCTAGGTGATATTTTCAAAAAGACATGATCTCCCACCTCAAAAGACAAGAGTCTCCTCTGATACTCGACTGGAAGCTATTATTATAGGCAAACTCCACTAAGGGAAAGTGCCTCTCCCACGATCCCTTAAAGTCAATAACATAACCTCAAAGCTTATCCTCAAGGATCTGAATAGTACGCTCGGACTGCCCGTCAGTCTAAGGGTGATACGCTGTGCTAAAAGTCAATCTACTGCCCAAGGCACTCTACAAACTCTGCCACAATCAAGTAGTGAAACGCGGATCTCTATCTGAAGCGATCGTCACAAAGACTCTGTACAACCTCACTATGTCCCTAATATACAGGTTGGCAAGATAATCTACCGAATCACTTACGCGCATAGGAATAAAATGTGCAGACTTGGTTAACCGGTCAATTACCACCCAAATGGCATCACTACCCCATTGAGTCTTTGGAAGGCCCACAACAAAATCCATCGTGACATGCTCCCACTTCCATTCGGCTATAGGCAAGGGTTGCAACAAACCCTCTAGCCTCTGATGTTCGACCTTCACTTGCTGACAAGTAAGACATTTCAACACAAGCACGGCCACATCCTTCTTCATGACTCTCTATCAAAACTGGCGACTCAAGTCATAATACATCTTTGTGCCTCCCAGATGCACCGCAAGGCGCGAATGGTGAAACTCTCGAAGTACTTCCTCCCGGCAAGACTCTGGCACAAACAAACGATCTCGATACCTCACACTCTGGTCAGGATATACGGTCAAGCCTCTTTCTACCTTCCCATTGGAAATCTTCTCTCGGAAGGATTCCACCTACAAGTCACCCTTCCACGCTTCCAACACGTAGTTCATAAGTGTAGGTTATGCAACCACTGAAAACAATGTCGCAGACTCAACAAACTCGTCCAGACGCAAGTCAAACTTAGCAAGAATACCCAACATCTTCCATTCTCGGATGGTGACACAAGCCACACTACTAATAGAATTCCTACTCAAAGCATCGGCCACTATATTGGCCTTCCCATGATGATAATGCAACTCAAAGTCATAGTCTTCTATGAACTCCATCCACCTTCTCTGCCTCAAATTCAAGTCTTTCCGCGTAAACAGATACTTCAGACTCTTGTGATCAGAAAATACCTCAAACTTCTCACCATACAGATAGTGCCTCCAAATCTTCAAAGCAAAGATCACTGCCG
The DNA here is from genome assembly GCF_055761805.1 of Camellia sinensis. Lineage (NCBI taxonomy): Eukaryota > Viridiplantae > Streptophyta > Magnoliopsida > Ericales > Theaceae > Camellia > Camellia sinensis. Next base: position 152,989,233 of record NC_138963.1, read on the forward strand.
CTAACTCTAGATCATGGTTAGGGTAATTCCTCTCATGTGTTTTCAACTGCCGTGAGCCATAGGCTACTACCTTTCCCTTTTGCATTAATACACAACCCAAACCTTCTCGTGAGGCATCACAATATACCGAATAGCCCAAACCCCTCTTCAGAATAATCAAGACTGGAGCAGTGGTAAGTCTAACCTTGAGCTCTTGAAATGACTTCTCACAGGTCTCATTCCACACAAACTTAACTCCTTTCCTCGCCAATCTAGTTAACGGTAAAGCTCATCTAGATAAATCCTTCACAAATCTTCGATAATACCTGGCCAACCCTAAGAAACTACAGACCTCAAAAGCATTCTTAGGTTGTGCCCAATCCTGCACTGCCTCTATCTTGGATGAATCTACGGTCACCCCTTCCCCGAATACCACATGACTTAAGAATTTAAACTCCTTCAGCCAGAACTCACACTTCCCAAATTTAGCATGCAGCTTATGGATTCTAAGCAACCCAAGCACTACTCGTAAGTGTTCCTCGTGTTCGTCATTGGAAGGCAAATAAATCAAGATGTCGTCTACAAAGACGACCACAAAGTGGTCTAGGAACTTATGGAAGATCCGGTTCATCAAATCCATAAACACTGCTAGAGCATTAGTTAGCCCAAAAGGCATCACTAGGAACTCATAATGGCCATACTGTGTACAGAATGCCATATGTGGGATATCCTCCTCCCTTACCCTCAACTGATGATAACTTAATCTCAGGTCCATCTTAGAGAAACAACAAGACCCTTCAACTGATCAAACAGATCATCTATACGAGGTATTGGGTACTTGTTCTTAACAGTTACCTGGTTCAACTTCCGATAATCTATACAAAGTCGCAACGCTCCATCTTTTTTTTTAGCAAAGAGAGCCAGTGCTCCCCATGGTGAAGTAGTAGGGTGGATAAAACCCTTATCTAACAATTCCTGGAATTGAATCTTCAACTCACTAAATTCTACAGGTGCAAATCTATACAGAGCTATAGAAATCGGTGCCGTGCCAGGCACTAAATCAATAGAGAACTCGATCTCTCGGTGAGGGGGTAAACTAGTAAGGTCCTCGGGAAAGATATCGAGGTATTCACGAACCACCCTTGGTAACTCAACCCAAACTTCCTCACCCTCACCACTCAAGAAGCTAGCAAGGAGGCAACTAAGTTCACTCCACCCAAGCGGATCGTACACCAGTGATAAGACTCTATCCACCAAGTCCCCTAAGAAATAAAAGCAATCACTGCTCAAGGTACGTACAGTAACCCTCTGACGATAACAATCTATAACAGCCTGGTATGACGATAACCAGTCCATACCCAAAATAGCATCAAAACTAGTCATATCAATCAATACAAATGCAAATGGGAGTCGTTGTAACGCCCTCAAAAAAATGATATAAATCAACCATTCATAGGATCTATAATTATAATAAAAATGTTATATTTATATTCATTAGAGCCAACATTACAAAAGATATCACATGCATTGCACTTTTATAAATGTTCATCTTGGAACTATAGCATGTAACTCTAATTGATAACAACAAAACAAATGCCCTACGGGCTTACATCTTTCCAAGACTTCGCTTCGTTACAACAAAAGAAGAGTCTAAGTCTCTATACAAGTAAAGCCCTTGGCTTGAATAAACATCCACCACAAAACGAAATAACAAAATAGAGCCTTCAGCCCCTAAACCTCCCAAGCTATGTCCTTAGAGGCAGCATGTCACCTGTACTTAAAAATGGTTTCCCAAGTAAGGTGAGCCAAAGCCCAGTAGAAATATGCTAAAACAATATATGAGAATTAACTAAGATAAAAGCATCAGATAAACGTGCAATATTCCTAACCAACACATATTATTTCCAAGACCGTCCAATAGAGACATCTATTTCTCAATCCATTTCCATTCGTTTATTCAAATCAATTCATTGATATAGTTCATTGTCACCCAAAACAATTTAAAACGAGATTACATCTCATTTATTAACACTTCAATAACAACCATCATTAAAACACTTCGATTTTCTTGTCATTTTACAGAACTCTCATCCGAGGGAATCGGCACCCACATATACATATAAAATTTCGGGACTTTCACCCTAGACACTCCAGCCAACTTAATTTTAAATGGAGTCCATCTCCTATCTCCTCCCAAACAATGATACATATACAATGTATTTAAGAACTTGTCATATACAATGACTACCAAATTCAAGTATTTAACAATTTAATCAAAACGTCATATTCAATGACATAGCTCACATGATTAGTTTCAATTTACCTAATCCTTATGCAGTTTCTACAACAATCATGGTTACCCTCCACCGATAGCCTAAAACAGACATCTCTAAACATATATTCAATCTATCAAACAGATAATTTATCATATTTTCCATAGGTGAGTGATTTAGCAAATCTAACCACACATTTCATTTATACATCCTCCCAATTTCATATTCCTCATACCAATTTCATCATTTATACAAATAATTTATTTAACTCATATTAGGGCAAATCTCTCATTTTTCCAAAACATATTCACCCCAAGGCCCAATCTCACCATTTATACTCAAGTAACATCATACTCAAGACCTCACATACATATATGGAGCCAAATGTAGAAAACCCCTCTTTCAAAAACCAAACCCAAACCCTAACTTCATCCAAATCTTCCCAAATCCCATCATCTATACAAAATGACAAATACCTAGGTTAAAACCCATATCGAAAAGTAGAATATCCCTACCTCAAGTGTAGAAGATGGGCCAAGCAAGAGAGAAACTCCAAAGATGACGAAATCCCACTTTATTTGGTTCAAAAGATAGATCTTGAGATGCTCCAACTTTTTAATGAAGGCACAAGGGTATAGAGATCACTTGATCTAGGCCAAAAAGTAGAGAGAGGGAGTATTTTAGAGAGAGAAAGTCTCAATCTAGGTTTTTGGAAAGTTTTAGAGAGAGAAAACGATGAAAAAGTAATTTAAAATGTCACTTTCGCGATCTGATATATGCGCACTCTGCTCGAGCGGAGAGTCTGACGCTCGAGCGTCAGACACAAAAATTCGTCCCGCTCGAGCGCAAGAAAGGCCATTCGAGCACCAAGACACAACAACAAGGCACTACCTGCTCGAGCGCAGTATGACCCACTCGAGCGTAGAATACATACTTCCAATATTTTACAGACTTCAGACAGCCGCTTGAGCGCAAGAAAGGTCGCTTGAGCGCAGACCCGCTCGAGCGTAATAAACACCGCTCAAGCATTAAAAACAGTTCTCCAACATTTTTTGTAGACATGCAAAATACTGAAGGTTTGCAAAACCGGCTCGAGCATAAGAAGTCCCGCTCGAGCGGAAGGCTAAAATTCTGGTTAACAAGGTTCTAGATCAATTAGCAACCAACCTGTTCTAAACACGCTCAAGACATTCCAAAACTCAAATACGAAGGGTCAAAGGGGAAAAACAAGACATGGATACAACGTACAACCACGGAACCCGAGTCCGGAACATAATAAAGGTCGGGTCAAAACTGGGATCGCTATAACCTCTTCCCCTTAAAGAATTTCGTCACTGAAACTTCAGTACAAGTTTGAAAAATCACGATTAACCAAATTTCCAAAATATTCACAACTCAATTCTCAACATCATGACCCATCCATCGGTCATTCAATCTCTTCACAAGAGAACAAATCCACAACATATCACTCAACATGTATTACCAATATGTATTCTTCCGAAATTCAACTAATTTCAATACATATATTCCATATCTCTATAACATATTTAATGTTTATAATATATTTGCATTTCCAACACTCAAACGACATATACAATGTTCAAATTAAACTTGTGTTTCCAAAAGATATTCAACATTTACAATGCTTTCAAAATTCAAAACATGTATAATGTTCTCATAGTTCATAAACAAAACTAAAATCTCAACATACATTCAAACATCAACAAATAAGTCCAGATATTTCTCTTGGACTTCCAATTCACGCTGCCAAGTTGCTTCCTCAATTCCGTGATGTTTCCACAATACTTTGACCAAGGAAATTGTCTTGTCTCGCAAAACTTGGTCCCGTCTATCCAAGACTCACACCAGACTCTCCTCATACGAGGCATCCTCGTCTACCTCTAAGTTGGTCCAATCCAGCACATGTGATGGATCCGGCTCATACTTCCGAAGCATACTATAGACCGCCCCAAACTCCGCTCCGCAGACGAGTGTGCGAATTGTTGTTCTTAGCAACTACAGTTCGGACTCCTGTCACGGTTCTGAATCTAATATCACAAAGTGCAATGTAAGACTGATAAATCACCAAAGAGTCCAAATCCGGCAAATCGTTAGGGAAAATTGATTTTAATCAAAAAACGCCAAACATGGACTGCTTTGCCAGACTTCAAAGTCGCCACCTAAATATCTTGTTTTGGGAAATTTAGGAAACATTGACTCGTGCCCAAGGCCCCGTGTCCGTCATCACCAAAGTTGCCTCGGCTGGGAAACTTAGGTACGAGAGGGGAAGGTCCTGAAATGAGCACCCCCGCTCGCCCGATCAAAGATCGGCCTCTACTAACATGATATGTTGTTTTTTAAAACACATGTGTTCTTGTTCCGGTTTATTAGCTAGCTTACTATGTGATGCGCACAGCATACAAGTATAGACTAAATCGCTCAAGTTAGAACAAAACATCTCATGTTTGTTTGTCGAAAATGATTAGAAAGTGCTACTCACAAGTAGGCTAAAGCGCGGATTTGCCACCCTCAAGTGGGCTTAAAACAAGATGATTTGCCACTTCAAGTGGGCTTAAAACGCACATTTTGATGAATTGTTCCAATTCAAGCAATAAAGCCTTCACCCACAGGCATTCAGCCAGTTAAACAATTAAGCAGGTAGCCTCATGGCAAGCATGCTATCATGGCAGTTACTTACACACATGCAAGGATGCTAAAGCATAAACACTCACAGTGTGCTACGAGCCAAAATAGAAGCTATGTTAGAAATCAATGCATGACCCTGGCTATGTTAAGAATGCCTAATGCAACACATGCAAAATGCAACTAAATAGGCTCGGTTATTCTAAGATGGCATACGAATATCACAATTGATACATGTATTCAAATAGGAATTGAAATACAATGCAGTTTAAATAATGCGCCGAGCACGGTGCATGCAAAACAAATGAATGAATGCACTCATGCAAGCATTAGTATGCTAATTGAAACATGCCCTAAAACTAACCATCAAAAGCTGGTAAATAAAAGGGAGAAAGACGTGGGGTTGGAAGACATTCACACACACACACACACACACACACACACACTTATTACAAAATTTGCCCTCTCGACGGAGGGTCCGAATAATAAGCTAAGCTGATCTAAGCTAAGCTACTTATTATAAGTAAACTAATTAACTAACTCTAGCTAATTAAGTATTACAACCCAAATTGAAACAAATAGCTATATTAAGCTGATTAAAATATTACAAAACAAATCAAATGACTAGTTTACACGAACTAATCATAAGTAATGAAATGGCCTCGTGGGCAAGGAAGAGATGCATGCTCGGTCGGCTTCGCTCGGAAATCCACTACCGTGCCTCATGATGCTTCTGTTTGCACTCTTTTGGACTTCTGAAAATTGTGCCAACTTCCAAGATGCTTCTGGCCCACCTTAGGAACAGGCTGAGGGATGGTCGGCCAAGAAGGATGGCCATCGGCCAAAGTTAATGGTCATCGGCCGCTTTTGATAGCCGATCGGCAGACTTGGTGGCCGGTCGGCAGCTCTGATGGCCGGTCAGCCACTGCTTCCTGCAATTTCTCCTTTTGCTACAACAGGGCGCAAACAGAGGCACAGCAGTGTATTTGCAAGGTATGTGTGCACAACCACCCTCCCTATCATGTCTCAAGCTCAAAGGAGTGTAGTGCTCGGCTCTCGAGCCATCAATCACGCATCTCAATGCATGATGGCCAAAAAGTCGAGCTTGCACAATTTCGATGAATGCACAAGTAACACATAGGACTCGATGAACCTCCACCTTATCATGCATGATCAAAGGTGTCGGTCACAAAGAAATTAGGCACGTTTCATCACTTCAAGTATGAAACGTCCCTCATTTCTCGTGATTGGATTAACATTCAATCCAAGCACAATGTAATGCAACACACATGTGAACAACATGCTCAACCTATCAATGCTAATGGCATGCACAAGATTCTACTATGTGAATAATGCATGCATGGCATGTTTGAAGGCTAAAGCATCAAAGCAGGTAAAGAGTATCGTTCAAGAGGCATGCAACACAATGCTCAATGCAATAAAATGCATGCTCATGCATTGGCCCATCAATTAGGCATGAAGGTGCAAGCACTTAAAGGGTGAAAAACATGGAAATGTGACAACACTATATGCTCTGAAATATCATCCCAAATGATGCCAAACACATGCAAATACCTCAAGTCAAGCATGCAAGATACCTTAAAACTCAAAGCTAGTTAAGGCATTAACACCATAGCTATACGAAGCAAGCCTCAAAAGGCCAAGAACAACCAAAACAATCCTAAAGCATGTCAAAATAATGCTAAAATATGTATGGAGTATAGCCAAGACAAGCTAGCATGAAGGGCCAAAACATCAAGTAAGCTAGGCCAATGAGCATGGTTACATTACAAGTGTAAGAAGCAAATGAGGGATGTTCTAACCAATTACAAACAGAGTTGTATCATGGCAAAATAAGACCAAAAACACACTGAAATGACATCTTAAAAGCTTAGGCAAGATGGCATACATATTGGCTCATATTTGAGGCATAAAGCACCAACCCTCCAAAGCATTGAAAGAGTGACATATGTGAGTGTATGACCACACTTCATACATTGAAATCACATACCAAATGATGCTAAATCATGTAAATAGCCCAAGCAATGCATGCTAGTGACTTGGAAACTCAAAGCTAGTGAGTAAGATTGCACTATGGCTATACAAAGTAAGGCATGCATGACCAAAACAACTTCAAGCAGAGCTTAAGCATGGAAAAACATGAGTAAAAGCTTGCTAGAGTGAAGCCAAAAGCATGCAAAAATGATGGTCCAAAGCATGATGCATGTTAAGGCTATAGGGAGGATTGCACTACAAGGGTATGAAGCATGCAAGAGGCAATCAATCCAACCCAAAACAGAGCTATATCATGTTAAAAAATTCACAAAAAGATGCTAAGATAAAGCCTCAACATGCTTGAAAAACATGCTACTTTGATGAGCCATCAACACAAGCAAACAAGATACAAAAGGGGAGGACCACCCACACCTATTTGGAGCCTCAAAACACACTTTCCACCACTGAAATTCCTCTAGAATTCAGTGGTTAAAAGGCCAAGAGAAGGTGATCTCAAATACCTAAAGATATGGTATAAAACAAAGCAAAATAAGGCACAAAAAGGGGTAGACCATCCCAAACACCAAAGAGGCCTCAAACAAACATTTCAAACACTTGAAAATGAAGCTTTTTACAATTGACAGCTAAGCCAAAAGAAGAATGCAAAGAGGGCCAAATAAGCAATGAAAACACAGTCTAAAAAGGGAGTATAGACTCACCCTTGAAGAACAACTTCAAAGCAACAACTTCAGCAACGTTTCTGAGCTAAAACCAGCTCTTGAGTCCAAGCAAGACCCTCAGGTACCCCAGCAACAAGATCGTGGTGTTTCACTAGGTGCTTTAGTGCAAAAGTGTGAAGAAAAACCACTTTAAGGCACAAACAGGTGCAAATATAGAGAGGGGGAGAAACATAGAGAGAGGGATATCTTCTCTCTAATGCAAATTTCAGAACCTCTAGAAAGGAAGAGGGACCACCCCTCTTATAGAAATCCAAGTCTCAAGCTTGTTGAACAAGCTAGAGACTTGGTTCAATCCCTCCATACACGTGTATGGAGGATGAGTTTTGTGCTCACCAACTGGCATAGCTAGCAAAGAAATATATGCAAAAGCAAATAAAAAGGCCTCGGCCAACAAGCATGGCCGACCGACTATTAAAGGTGCCGACCGGCCACCACTGATGGCCGATGGAAATAAAGAAAGGCCGATAGGCATGAGGCCTGGCCGATGGGTTGTAGGGCTGGACAACAAGCCACCCCCTTCCCTCAGAAACAAAACCACAAGCTCTTAGTCCACAACTAAGCACAAAACAAACAAGTTGAGAGGCTCCAAGGCAAGGCGCACAGCCGAGACCTTCAGAAACTCAAAACGAACACGAGCATGGATGATTATCGAGTGTTCAAACGATGACGTCCAAGTCTTGACGACGGTCAAAAATAGGGTGTCTACAGTTGCCCCTCTTTGACAGAACTCGGAAGTCATGAAATGACGGGAGTGAATGTCAAAGCCCAGAGACGACCCATTTTTGACAAGGCCGAAGACTTAGACAAACATACAAAATAACAAAGAGATGCGCCCGCAGGCAGGGGCAAAATGCGAATGACATTCACAATGCAGAACATAACTTATGATTATGCAAAGAGGGTGTAATGAAACATCTAGATGCAAATGTTATGCAAAGAAATGCTACAGCAAACTCGTACACAAGCAAATAAGTAAACACACCACGCGTGGGAATAATAGGCCGAACTACATTTCACGTAGAAAGCATGTAAGAAAATTATGCAATTCTCACTGCGTCTCACGCGAACAAGGCTAAAAGCGACTACCGAGAATACCCGGAGTCTCAAACACAACATCTCTCAGCGTACCACACGCAAGAGCGAAAAGGTACACCTCTCAGCGTATCACACGCAAGAGAGGGAAAAACAACATCTCTCAGTGTATCACACGCGAGAGAGAAAAGAGCAACATATCTCAACGTATCACACGCGAGAGGGGGAAAGGTACACCTCTTAGCGTATCACACGCAAGAGAGGAAAGGTACACCTCTTAGCGTATCACACGTGAGAGAGGAAAGGTACACCTCTCAGCGTATCACACGCAAGAGAGGAAAGGGTACACCTTTCAGTATATCACAAAAGAGAGGGAAGGTACACCTCTCAACGTATCACACCCGAGAGGGAAAGGTACACCTCTCAGCGTATCACACACAAGAGAGGGAATGTACACCTCTCAGTGTATCACATGCGAGAGAGGGAAAGGTACACCTCTCAGCGTATCACACGCGAGAGAGAAAAAGGTACACCTCTTAGTGTATCACACGCGAGAGAGGAAAAAGTAGACCTCTCAGCGTATTACACGCGAGAGAAGGAAGGGTACACCTCTTAGCATATCACACACGAGAGAGGAAATGGTACACCTCTCAGCATATCACACGCGAGAGAGGGAAAGGTACACCTCTCAGCGTATCACACTCGAGAAAGGAAAAGTAGACCTCTCGGCGTATCACACGCGAGAGAGGAAAAGGTACACCTCTCAGCGTATCACACGCAAGAGAGGGAAAGGTACACCTCTCAGCATATCACACGCAAGAGATGGAAGGTACACCTCTCAGCGTATCACACGCGAGAGAGGGAAGGGTACACCTCTCAGCATATCACACGCGAGAGAGGGAAAGGTACACCTGTCAGCGTATCACACGCAAGAGAGGGAAAGGGACAGTGCAAAAACTGAGGAGTTGTATAAACATCGGAGTGCATCCCAATGCTTCTAACAAGGGTATAGCGTAAACACCGAGGGTACCTGAGTGTTTCTAACCAAAACAAAATGAATTCAAAGGACAAGAAAGGTCTTACCTGGCATTCCCCTGAATGAACCGTACATACAATATCGTCTGGTTGCACCAACCTCAAATGGACCGTACATACAATATCGTGCCTGCATAAGAAAGAAACTCAACAGGTACAATATAGTAGAAACACATGTTCAACGTTACATCAAGATACAATTCTAATACGAGATAAACACGTGCATATACAATGCAAGTGAAAAGGTGCATAGCAATGCATGTGAAAAGTACATAACAATGCAAGTGAAGTGTGCATAACAATGCAAGTGAAAAGTGCGTGACAACGCAAATGGAGAAATGTATGCTCCATGCAACATTAAGACATGCATTTCATGCCAAGGTGAGAAGTGCACATTCTATGCAAGCAAGGTTAAAACATGCTCCATGCAATGTACCTACTCTATGCAATGTAAACACGAATACCTATTTAACACAACGCGCATATGTTATGCAAACGCGATGATGCATGTCTGATGCAAAAGTAAAAGAGGCATATAACAAATGCAAACCTCGTTAATGTGATAAGAACACTGTAAAGCCACACATTCAAAGATAATTTTCGAATCTAGCAATATGAAAAAAGGATACGAAAAAAGGATACATTTTCTGCATATCGAGTGCCGCAGATGGAAGACACGGTTCGAGGAGGCCACTTAAGCTTCAAAAGTGTATTTTCTTGCACTTTCTTGAGAGATGAGGGTACAAATCAACAGAAAAGCCCCAAACAAGGGCATTGGAGGTCCATCGACCACAAGAGGGAGCCGTCGGCCACCCATCGGCCACCAAACAAGCTAATCGGCCAATAATTTGGCTGATTGGCCAAAAAATGGCTGATTCGGGGCAGTTTTGTCCATTTGCCTCGGGTCTTTAAGTATAAGGTTCCAAACCCTATTCTTTCACTTCTCCAAGGCCGAAAACCTTTCTCCTCTTGCTCTAGATCACTTTCCCCCTTAGATCCGTGCTTCAAACACATTTTCCAACATCCTAAAAACATTTGATTCATGAAACCCTCGTTGTTTTACACATTTTGAACCGATTGAAAAGTCTTTTCGGTGCCTTTTTCTTGATTTCCACCACTTGGGGTTTGTTTTTCCCGAGTAACCCTTGGTTTCTGTGCCCTCTTCCGAGCTTTGACATTTTCTTCCATTTTTCACCCCTCGGAGTTGACTTTTGGCATTCTTGCCCATTTTCCATACCTTCAACCATTTTCTCACTCTTCTCGAGAAGGCGAATGATATTCCACAGGGTGGGGTTCCTCCAGGAATGGAGATGGATCCCGAGTTCGAGCCTTTGCCACTCGACATTCGGCCTTTCGACCCAACATCTTATCACCCTGACGTACACATATTGCCTCCCGACAGTATGCGCCAGTTCAAGAGCTTTGCGCGAGGTGCTCCGGAGGACCTCCTGCTACGCGAGCCGGAGTCACACTTGTCCTATGGCGCCGCTGAGGTATACTCATTCTCTTTACTTTCTACAATGTAGGTCATATGCCTCAGATAGCCAAACACACTTATATATCACATGCCTAGTTCATTCTGAGCACATTCATACATGATACTTCTGTCAACTCGAACACATATACACACTGCATTTTTGCCAATTCTGAACACATGCATACACTATATTCCTAACACTACTTCGCATCTGTTTATCCTGAACACAAGGAGATTCACATGCCTTCTGGGGTTATGGGAACACCATTGCTCGAGATTGGTACATGGAGCTACCCGATGATGTTTGCCACATCGTCGATGGGGTCAGTTTGGCATATTCTGCATGGGACTCTCACACCTCACTGCAAGTCGGCCTCTTCTAGGCGCCTTAGTGGAGAGGTAGTGGGACACCACCGATTCCTTCCACCTTTCCACAGTAGGGGAGATAACGATGACTCCCTTCGACTTCTCCATGCTCTCCGGCATCGGAGTAGGGGGTGATCCCATCCCTTTCGACACTGATATGGGCGAGTGGGATGCTACTCAGATCTTTCTGCTAGGGATTCGCCCACCTCTCTCCCGACCAGGGTTTGTGAGATATTCATGGTTTGCCGACCAGTTCAGGGGGCAGACATCGACGACCAGCGAGGAGGTCGAGCACTATGCCCGGGGGTTCCTCATGTTCATGCTGGGCACTACTCTCTTTGTCGACCGGGCGAACACCATTGGCCTCTACCTCTTGAGCGCACTGGTAGACGTGACTCACATTCGGCGCTATGACTGGGGCGGCGTAGGCCTGGCCACGCTGTGTGGATATATGAGTTCCTCATCTCACCGGAGCGAGCACCTGCTAGGAGGTTACTGGAGAGCCTGGGAGGTACATCTTTCCCTTTTGCTTTACAGTTCTACTTTACACTATCTGTACACCACACACACTGCATAACACGCAATCTGCTTTACATTGGTTGTACACTGCACACACTGCACAAGACAATTCACATGACTCTCTGATTTCTGCTTTATCTGTATACTGCTTTACTGATAAACATACTCATTATTACCCTTTCACATTCTGTAGTTGTGGGTATATGCCTACTTCCCTAGGCTTGCTCCAGAGCCAGAGGTAGAGATGCCCCCCATGGTTCCATATTCACATCGGTATGATGGGAGATGTGAGCGGAGGCCGCGAGAGTCTTTCTCATTCTTCCGTTGATATTTCGACACTATAGCCGCAGCGGAGGTATTTCAAACTTTACAGTTAATTTGAGCTTTGCTTTATATTACACTTTCGATAGTAGATAACAACATGTATATCCATCATTTGTAGGTCACCTGGCAGTCCTGGGCAGTGCTACCTGAAGCAGTTAAAGACCAGTATATGGGCGCTCGGGAGACTGCCCGATTCCGGGTTTTGCTTGAGGACCCGGTCTGTCACGCGTGGTACTTGGGTGAGCGCTTCTTGCGACAAAGCCTCAGTTTGCCTGAGCAGATAGTCCCGATGCCGCCTCTTTCACACATGAGGCATACAGAGACATACACCCCGCAGGAGATGACCGATTTCGCGATCAGTTGGGATGCTGACTTTTTCAGAGATGATGGCGACTACATCGTCTTCATCCAGACACATCTCATGCCTTCTCTGGCCAGTGTTCGCCGAGGTGAGAGAGAGAGACCTGCAGCCACAATAGGAGGAGTGTGAGGATCCAAGACGACCCAAGCCCGTGGTAGGAGGGGTTCCCGGAGGGGACAGAGAGCGGAGTGGCCAGACCTGCCCACTACCATGACATGCCGAGGACGGGCTGGAGAGACTTATCAGATACCCTCGCTCCTCTGCCGGTTGATCATGAGCTCGTCGAAGTTCAAGGCTCGACCTGGTATATGCTATACTTTTCATTCTGTACATTCATTTCAATTTAGTTGATATCTCGCAGATTACTAATTACCTCAACACTTTTGCAGGCTTCCATAGAGTACATTGGGCAGGCTCTGGAGCTGTCAGCTTCGGTGATGGGGATGCTGTAGAGGAGCATGGACCTGCTGGGTATTTACGGTATTTCGGTAAGTTCTTTCAAACTCCATCCCAAAACCCTTTATAAACTGCTCCATACTGATCTGGTGCACCCTATTATCAATACTGCACCTGATACACCACACTCACATACCACTCACGGCACCGATACACTACATCTCATATACTGGCCACGGTCCTCACACACTGCAATCATTTACCGCTCACGGCATTCATATATTGCTCATAGCATTCACACACGATAATCATTCACTGCATTTGATACCATACTCAGCTTTGCATAGCATAACTGATGCATTTGCCAAATTGTTCTTTCAGGCCCCATTCTAGATACCAACCACTGCGGGCGCCTCAACGGGACCTTCAGTGCCTCCCCGAGCAGCAAAAGGAGCGGGACGAGGGACTCCAGCACACAGTCGGAGCAGAGCCGAACGTGCTCATACCGGGAGCAGTTCACCGGCGCCTGCCCCAGATGATGACGAGTCTGATGAGGAGGCAGTGAGTCCACAGTCAGAGTCTTCTCAGGATGGAGATGAGGCTGGAGATGGCTTGAGTTGAGACTCAGGCAGCGGAGTTGACGGTGGTAGTTCTAGGCCTTCGTCGAGGAAGAGGGCGAGGAAGGGTTCCCACTCTTGAGGCGACTGACGCCGATTTCAGATGTTTTGTTTTTGCTTTATTTCCCTTTTTGCTAGTAGTTTTTGCACATTGTACTGCCTCAGGCAGGCTTATTTTCTTTAAAACTTTGTACTTTTGCAAAAAAGAAACCATGATGGAATGAAAAACAACTTTTTGATTGAAAAAGTGTTACATTTTATATTCTAAGCATCACATTGCATCGCATCACATTATACAGCATGTAAATGAGATTGAACTTTGTTTGAAAATTGCACACTCGAATTGCATTGCCTTAATCAGGTAGTGAACCAACTAACAACAAACAAAACAACTCGATAAGCAAAACAAGGACTTGACATGCTAACCAAATATAAATACAACTCGATAAGCAAGACCAAAACTTAACAATCAACGCAAAATACAACTCGATAAACAAAAATACAATAACTCGATAAACAAATTGAAGTAACACAGGCGCGACTTCGCAAAATCATGACCGAAAGGCATTCGAAGTAGAACAAGTCTCAAGTTCTCAACACCTCCAACACATGGATAGCTCAGAGAACAAAAGGAGAGGCCATCCTCTAAGGTGGGAGACCATCGGCCACCATAAAGGGCTATCGGCCACAAAAGCTAGACGATCGGCTAAAAAGACGGTCGGTTGGCCATCAAATCGGCCGATCGACCATTAATGCAAAAAGTGCCCAGATTGTTGGCACCTGTCTTCCACTCAACACCTTATCTTCTACAAAAGCCCCAGCTTCGTATTTTCTCCATTTCAACTCTGTTTTTGCACCAAATGGAGGCATTTCCTGTCCCAAATCTCACAAATTGGATTGCTAACTTGGATGGCTCGGAAAAGCTAAATTCTGGGGCTTCGGAAAAAATGCACTATTTACGCTGAGCCACACCCCGTTGCGTTTTCCGTTCCTCCATGTCGCGGCAAGGTGTTGGAATCCGGTAACTCATGTTTTTAGCTTTGGTGGGCAAAAGATGTGTCCCACTTTCGAAGACTTCCAATCTTTGATGGAGTCCAAGCGTGAGGAAGAGATCTTGCCTCAATTCCATTTTGGCCATATCCAAGCCTTAGGACGAATGTGCGGGCTCACTTTGCATGATGCTCGGTCTTTGATTTGCCATGGAGAATTAGACATTCCCAACTTGATTCATCTGTTTTTTGATGCCGGTGATCGCGGCGATCATCACTGGCAGGGTTTTCGGCGACACGCCCTCTGCTTGTTCATGTTGTCTCATTTCTTGCTTGCCCCAGGCTCCAGAGGATCTAGCATTCGTTTGATCGAGGTTACCCAAGGTTTAAAAGAGGGCAAGAGCTGTATTGTCATGACGCTAGCTGGGACATTGATGGGTTTGGATGCCTTCCATCGCCAGGAGATGACTAGATTCGCGAGGAGTCCACTACTACTACAGGTAATGTTTCCCACCCTATGTCACATATATTTCTCACATCACTCGGTCCTCAGGCTCGGTTTTTCTCTCAAAACCCTTTTCTCACTTTTCTCTCAACGCACACCTCTCTATTCTTTAATCTCTCATTTTTTGTCCCTTCCTAGATATGGTTAATGGATAAATTAAAGGTTGTGGACTCATGCCCAGCATATTCAACTCGCGGCTATTTTCTTCCGGCGACGTCTAGTTAGTGCCCCTGATGAGTAGGGATGGCAATAAAACCCATACCCAATGGTTATCCATGGAGACCCTACCCGAAATATATGGGTTTCTCCTATTTTTTCCTCCATCGGGTCAGTAGGAGATTTAATTTAACTCCCCATCGGGGAATGGGTCGGGGAATGGGTCAGGCTCATTTCTCCGAATGTTTCAACACAGCTAGGGTTTTCTCAGTCTCTCACTCCCACTCTCACTCCAGATCAGACTTCCGATAAGAGATGTATAGCGAACACACTGGATGAGTTCCGATAAGAGAGCACAGTGGATGGGGAGGGTTGTAAACAGTGGATGAGTTCTAGATTCTCTGTTCCAACATCGAAAGCAGCTAGAGATCAAAGTTCCCCAGCGATCTCGTTGGCGTTTAACACAGCTCTCCAGCGTGGTGAGCTCTCTCTCTCTCTCTCTCTCGTTCTCTCTTGTTCTTCGGTTATTTTTGCTTTGTTTTTGGTCTGATTGAGGAACCCATATGGGCAAATACCTAGTTGATAATTGATTTTTTTGGGGTAATTTATTTTTGCATGTTTGTAGATGCACTTATGAACATGTGCTGATGAATTAGCTTGCATGATATCAAGAACATTGTGGGTTTTTCTTCCCTTTTCTCGGCAACCAAACAGGGACCTAGGTTGTCATCTTTGTGAACATTGTGGGTTGTCAGCAAAAATTGATACGAAGGTATCCCCAAATTCCCCTCTTTCCCAATTCATATTAGCTGCTGAATTTGAGATCTTCAATGTTCAATTGAGAGCACTGTTACTGTTTTAGTAGACATTTCACTGATTTAAAATCAAAGCTCTTCATCATCATGTCTTCCTCTTTTCACTTTATATATATATATATATACATCTAAGGACAATGCCAACCATCCAGGACATTAGAGGAATCTATCTGCTTTCAGTTTCACTTTTAAATGTTTCTTCAAAACAAATGAATTAAGCAGTGGGAAAATGGGTTTTTGTTGGGATTTTGGGGGTTGGTGGGTTTTAATGTGGGTTTTTGGTCTTGTGAAGATCTAGCTGCAATCCGAACCAAAACTAATGAATTAACCAGTTGCAATTTAAGTGAGGGACATGGCAAGTGGTATGTGTTCAATGTGTTATAATAGAATGGTAGAATTGCTTACATTGATGTGCATCATGAATGCAGCATAAACACCCACTATCCCCAATATCAGTGCAATTGAATGAAGAACTAGATGGATCAGTTTCTTCACTTCTTTCTTCAATGGAAGAGCTTTATAACTGATAATGGCTGCATTTGAAGAGAAAAAAAGAATAAAAAAACTACTTTGAAAAATTCAAGTTCAAGAATTGTAGCAACTATGGAACTATAAATAAATTATTAATTACCTTCGCCTCCGATAATAATTAGGCCAATCAAAATCAGAACAGGATGAATCTGTATTGACAAAAAAAGAAAAGAAAAGAAGATTCACAAAATTAATATGGGGAAAACTTGATTAATTGCAGTTGTTAGTATTTTAGAGATTTATGTTACATGCACTCGGAATATGAATATCAAGTGAGTGTGCGCCTAAATGTATACATTTCTAAATCTAGATATTGAGAATTTGAGTCCAAAACTTATGAGTACAAGACGACACACTAAATTGTTATATATATCTTACATATTATATAGTATTTTTAGATAAGATGTAATTTATTTATAAAGGTAATGAAATTTAAGAAAAATATGTAGGCATTTTGGGGAAAAGAAAGTTTACTTTTCAAGGATATTAGAGGGAAATTATATTTTCACACACTTATTTACCTTGATGCATATCATTTTTGGGTTATGAGCTGAGTTATTGTGTGTTAAATGATCTATCTAGGAATAGGAAGGAGAAGAACTCCATATAAGTTTGGTTGCATAACCCTTAGGTAGTGTTTTGTTCATTAGAATGAATCAGAATGGCATGATCATTCTATCAAAATATTCATTCATATGTTTTGTGTCTATGTTAATCCAATTTTAGTTGAATTGAACTTGTTAATATAAATTGTTGGATGTGTGTTCCATATATGGGTATGAAATCCATGTTCTCATCATTTGGTGTAACTCAATTTCCTAAAATTTGTTATTTCTTCTTCTCTTATTAGGGAATATCAATATGATTGTTTGTGTTCTAATTTATGTTCTCTAGGATTTTTAAGCATTGATAATGTCGGAAGTTGGAGCACACTCTCAAGCAAACTCCCAATTACCCGTTGATGGTTTACAACCATCAAGATCGGTTGAGAGTGAGACCTCTCTACCATCACAGCCTCCCCTCCCCAATCAAAATGTCCTTGATGTAGATGATTCTGATTCTAGTTTAGCTACTAGAAAAAACCCTAGTTTTGTATGGCAACACTTTAAGAAAGAAGAAATTGATGGCGTATGGAAAGCCATATGTAATTATTGTAAGAAGCATCTTGGGGGTAATCCGAAGCATGGAACTTCACATTTGCGTGATCACTATAAGAGTTGTCTTAAGAAAAGGGAGAGAATGGACATGAGACAAAGAGTTTTAACTAGCAACTTTAACAAGGGGAGTCCGAAAGTCTCTTATAGTTTTGATGAAGATATTGCTAGGAGAGAGCTTTCAAATGCCATAATCTTACATGAATACCCTTTGTCTATTGTGGATCATATTGGGTTCAAAAGATATTCGATGGCACTTCAACCATTGTTTAAAGTACCTTCTCGAAACACAATAAAAAGTGATATTTTGAAGATCTATGACAATGAGAAGGAGAAGATAATGAGAGTGGTACAGAGCAATCAAAGTAAAGTGGCAATCACAACTGATATGTGGACTTCTAGTAATCAAAAGAAAGGATTCATGGCGGTCACGGCACACTTTATTGATGATTCTTGGTCATTGCAAAGCCGTATTTTGAGGTATGTTTTTGCATATATATTAATCTATGCTTTATTACAGATTGTTGTCGCATCATATATCATATGCATATAAATTAATTTATGTTTTAATTTATGATTTTAGGTTCATTTATGTTCCATGTCCACACACAAAAGAAGTTCTTTGTGATACTTTACTCAATTGTTTGATGGATTGGGATCTTGATAGAAAAGTATCTGCTATCACTGTTGATAATTGTTCCACCAATGATGCGATGATTAACATTTTGTTGGATAAATTGGATAGTAATTCTCTTCTTTTGGGTGGGACTTTGTTTCATATGCGTTGTTGCGCACATATTCTCAATTTGATTGTCAAAGATGGATTGGATGTGATAAGAGTAGGTGTTGAGAAAATTCGGGATAGTGTAGCTTATTGGACAGCAACTCCTAAAAGAGTAGAAAAATTTGAAGAAACAGCTCGTCAAGTGAAAAATTTGAATACTAAAAAGATGGGACTTGATTGTGCTACTAGGTGGAATTCAACATATTTGATGCTTCAAACTGCCTTGTTATATAAGGATGTATTTTACCGTTTCAAATACAAAGAGACCCAATATACAACATTGCCAAGTGAGGAGGAGTGGGAGTTCGCTAGAGAAATTTGTGGAAGATTTAAAATATTTTATAAAGCAACTGAATTGTTTTCTGGAACTAAATATCCCACAGCTAATGTTGCTTTTCCAAATTTATGTGAGATTAGGATAACTATCTCCCAATGGCTCTCTTGTTCAATTGAGGTTGTTAGATCAATGGCATCAAAAATGTTGGAAAAGTTTGACAAATATTGGGTTATTATACATGGTCTTATAGGAGTTGCTGTTGTCCTTGATCCTAGGTACAAACTTAGTGTGTTGGAGTTTTATTTTGATAAACTTTATGGAGATACAGCTGAAGAGGAAATTGCGAAGATTCGCCAACTTTGTTATGATTTGTTGCAAGAGTATCAAAGAAAACTTAGTTTGGGAACTGATGCTAATGTTGAATCTTCTACAAGTTCAAATTTTGGGGATTCAAAGGTAGTTTCAGATTATGATTTGTTTATTAGTAGAAAGCGAAGAAAAAAAGTCAACAATGTAACATCAGAGTTGGACCATTATTTAGAAGAGGATGTTGTGACAAGAACTCCCAATTTTGATGTGTTGACTTGGTGGAAATCAAATGCATCGAAGTATCCAACCTTACAGGCAATAGCTAGGGATTTTTTAGCTATTCCGGTATCTACTGTTGCTTCTGAGTCTGCATTTAGCACTAGTGGAAGGTTGGTGAGCCCGTATCGAAGTAGACTTCATCCAGATACTTTGGAAGCATTGATGTGTGCACAGAGTTGGTTATGGGCTATAGAGATGCAAGGTACTTGAATAAATCAACATATATTTATTTTTAAAATAAATATATTTTCATTGAATAGTCTCAATACTTAATTTTTTTCTTTTATTTTTCAGGAAATTCAACATTAGAATCAGTTGGTTACGCCACTATATATGATGATATGGATGTGAATCAGAGTTGATCTTTCTTTTGCATTGGGTATGCCTTTAGTACATTGATTTTATTCTTATTTGTGAGTTTGTTTCCCCTTGACTTTTAGCTGTACTAGGAGAATCTCTTTCACTATGAGCATGATTTTATCTATTTTTGGTTTTTATAATAAGTTTATATAGATTAAGTCTTTATTTTTATTTATTTGTTAATCTAGCATACTTTTCACTTTAAATTTGTAAGCTCTACTTATTGAATAGTTTGTGACAATTTTCATCTCAGTAAATAAATAAATACATGCTTCTTTTGATGTTTGCCTCTTACTCTAAAGGTGATTGTGGAGAAGGCTGAGAGAAGTGATATTCCTAACATCGACAAGAAAAAGTAAGTGAAGTTATTTTCAACTTCTGTGAATGTTTTTTCTTTTACCCTTGTGATTGTTTGAACATATTCTGCTTGCTTTATTTGTTAAGCTTACCTGAAGAAATGATTCAACAAATAAAACTAGTGTTGGGTGTCCTATTTAAATGGAGTCATGGCATATTTTGTGGCTTAGTGTTAGTATTAAAAGATAGAGAATCATCGCTTAGGATATAAAATTATTCAATGTTTTTCACTTAAAGATGATATGGCATTAGATCCATATTCTGCTTTAAAAGATCAAGTAGTTTCTTTTAATACTCGTATAAAATGCAATAGGCTGATTACATTTTGATTTTTATGTTCAAAAACATCCCACAGAATTCTATTAGATTTCATTTTCATTTCCATGAGTATAGGGACTGTCTATAATGTTTATTCTGTTTAACAAATTTATATACATATGCACTTAGTACATGAACATGCCTATTGTAGCACGCGCCCGCGGAGGGGGGCCCTCGCTGCTATAGTTCGGACTCGCGATTTTTTTGTTTGTCGCGGTTCTTAATCTGAACCAAAGAGTCCAAATCTGGCAAATCGTTTTGAGAAACAGATTTTTGAAAAAGTAGTGCCAAACATGGACTGCTTTGCCAGATACAGAGTCGCCACCTAAATATTTTAAAATGGGGGAATTTAGGAAACCCTGACTCGGTGCCGAAGGCCACATGTCCGTCATCACCGGAGTTGTCTCGGCTCGGGAGCTTGGGTACGATCGGGGAAGGTCAGCTATGAGCACCCCCTTTCGCCCAGTCCGAAGACCGGCCTCTACTAACCATGATATCTGATTTTGAAAACTTTATGTGCTCTTATTCCGGTTATTAGCCTAGAATTACTATGTTATGCGCACCGCAAATAAGTATAGACCAAATCGCCTAAATTGGAACAAAACATTTCATGTTTGTTTTGAAAATGGTTTGCTACTCGCAAGTAGGCCAAAATGCAGGTTTTGCCACCCTC
Organism: Camellia sinensis; assembly: GCF_055761805.1. Classification (NCBI taxonomy): domain Eukaryota; kingdom Viridiplantae; phylum Streptophyta; class Magnoliopsida; order Ericales; family Theaceae; genus Camellia; species Camellia sinensis. The sequence goes on from NC_138963.1 coordinate 153,010,497, forward strand.
AAGTGGGCTTTTTAGAAAAGATGGTTTTGCCACTATCTAGTGGGCTTTAAAATTCACAGTTTTAATGCATTATTCCAATTGAAGCAATTTGACCTCCACCCACAGGCATTCAAGCAGTTTATCTCATGTAAGCACTTAGCCGCATGGCAAGCATACTATTATGGCAACATTCACACGCATGTTGGATGCTAAAGCATAACCACTTACATTGTACTCCGTGCCAAAACAGTAAACTAGTTAGCAAACATGCATGTCCTAGTTCATGTTAAAAGTGGCTAATGCATCACATGCAAAATGCGATCTAGGCAGGCTCGGTTAACCTAGATATGGCATACGATATGCAACCAACGAATTCATGTATTCAATTTTGGAATTTGAAAATACGAATGCGGTTAGCATGATGTACCGAGCCCGGTGCATGTTAACAGATGCATGAATGCACGCATGCATATCATAAGGTATGCTAATTTCAAAAATGCCCTAATCTACCATCATAAGCTGGTAAATAAAAGGGAAGAAAGAAATGGGGATTGGAAGACATACACACACTCACCCACACTTATTACATGTTTACCCTCACTCAGAGGGTTCGAATTAATATTACAGTCCCAAAATAATGAACAAATAAAATTATTACAAAATTTCCTAATTAATTTAAAAAAAAGGGAAGCAAAAGAATGAAGAGGGTGGCCACAGCCTCTGCCTCGGGGCGCGCGGATGATGCATGCTCGAATCCGTCCTGCCCGGAAAACCCGTACTATACTGTTGTCGCCTCTGTTTGTACTGCCTTGTCTTTCTGAAAATTTCCAAAGTACTGGAACAAGCTCCTTGCGTCCTGCAGAGCACCACCGGCCAGACAGAATTGCCACCGGCACTTCAAAATTCTCATCGGCACTTTATCGGATTCATCGGCACTCCAGATAGTGCCGGTCGGCACTAAATTCTGCCGGTCGGCAGAAACTTCCTGCAGAAGACAATCTGACAGCAAACAGAGAACAGACAGTGCATAGCATGGAGTTTTTGGACACATGTAAGCATGGTCCTACTTCTTATCATATTTTGAACTCAAAGAAGCATGACTTTCGATCCTTGAACCATCAATGGTACATGGTGGGTCAAAGGATCGAATTTGCCATTTGATATGAAAATGCATGCAACAAACAACATGAAAACCGGGGCCTTATCAAGTAGGAGTCAAAGGTCCCGATGACCGGGGATCAAGGCACATTACATCACTTGAAGTATGAATGGTCCTTGACTCCCGCACTTGGTTTGACACCCCAAACCAAGTAAATGCAATGCATGTAATGCTCACAAGCCTCAAATGTGTCATGCCACCAAGATGGAAAACACAACAAGCAATATGCAACTATCATGACAAAAATGTATGATACCAAGCACACAAGATACAAACATGATGTGAACATGGAGCAAATTGAACATGGAATTGATGTGCTACAAAGCTTCATGGAACAAATATGCGACAAACATGGAGCAAGCATGCAAGAGGGCTTGAAGTGGCAAAGGGGCAGGCCCTCACCCTTCTCAAAACAGTGGCCAAAAGCGCTTAAAATGATAGACAATCAACTCATGTCAACAAGCAAACTTATGGTCCCAAAGCTAAGGCACTAAAGGAGACAACTTACCCCCACCAACATGGCCATTCATGGCATGATTAAAACAAGTAAAAAAAAAGAATTTATGCATGCAAGATAGGACCCCAAAAACTCCTAATATGGCAACTAAAATAAACCCCATGAAACAAATACACCAAGGCTCATTCTTAGGCATAGGAAGACACAACCTCAAGATATGGAAAAGACCGTGCATGCACACATGTAGGCATGATTTTTGGACTAAAATGGCATGGCAAACAACCTCCACTCATCAAAGTAGACCAACCAAAGCACTTATGACTCATATACTTGAGGGCTCACAAGCCAAAATACATAGCAACCATAACAAATATGCCAAACATGACCAAGTTGATAACCAACAGATTTTAAGCATGGAAAAACAATGCTAAATGCCTCATGGAACCAAGCCAACACACACAAAAATCATGGCCTAATCATGGGATGTATTTCTAAGCAAGATGGAGCAATACAAAGCAAGTATCACAAGCATACAAGAGGGCCCAAATCCGACCAAAAACAGAGGTTATGTAAGACCTAAGATGCCTAAAAAAGTACTGAAATGAAGCCAAGAAACAACAAGCACACATGCTATCTTTTTGAGCCCAAAAAAGCAAGGAAACAAAACCATAAAGGGAGAGGGGTGTCCCTCCCCTATGCAAGACTTCAAACCAACTTTTTTGACACTAAAATACACTGATTTTTGGTGATCAAAAGATCAAAAGGCTGAAGTGAACAAAACCTTATCAAAATGACACCGAAATAGGCTAAACAAGGCCTAAGAGTGTGAGTTTGCAATCTAACCACAAAGTGACCTTAATGAAAGTGTTAGAGCAGGAAAATATGAGCCTTTTTTATGTTATACACAAGAGCCAAAACAATAAACAAAATAGGTAGAAAACCAATGCAAGTTTGGGGAATAAAAGGGAAGATGCTCACCCTTGAAGAACCCTTGAAGAACAAATGGCCTAACCTCCTTCTTCGGATCAAAACCAGTCCAAAACTCAAGAAACAACTCCCCCAAGTCCCTCAATCTCGGACTAAGGTGTAATGGTGTGTGTAATGGTGCAAAAGTAAGGTAAAACACACCTTTTGGGCCAAGAAACACACACAAGAAGGGAGAGGGAGAGAGGTATAGAGATAATATGTATCTATATCTCTCAAGACTGATTTTGCTTCTGTTTTTCTAACCTAGAACCAAGAGGAAAGCCTCTCTCTTATAGGACTCCCTCTTGCAAAGCTTATTCAACAAGCTTGGCTAGAGGGAAATCCCTCCATACACGTGTATGGAGGGGAAAGGAGTTGGTGCCAGCTATCACAGCTGGCACAAAATATCTCCATAAAGTGGAGGAACAGTGGTCGGCTGCCCAAAAAAGCTATTTCGGCAAAAAAAGGTGCCGACCGGCAACATATTATGCCGACCGGCAATAAAGTGTGCCGACCGGCAAACAAAATTGCCGATGGAAGAAAAAGACCAGCCGGTGGCCTCCAGCCACTGCCGGTGGTGTATGGGGATGTCTCACAAGGCATTCCCTGCCCCTCTAAGGCAAAACAAAAATGTTCGGTGCAAAACCAGACACTAAACAGTCGAGTTCGGGGATCCTGAGGCAAGGTGCGCGAGCCGAGACCTCCGGGAACTCCAAACGAACACAATCATGGATGATCACCGAGTGTTCAAACGGCGACGTCCAAGTCTTGAGGACGGTCAAAAATGGGGTGTCTACAGTTGCCCCTCTTTGACAGAACTCGAAAGTCATAACGATGACGGGAGTGAATGTCAAAGCCCAGAGACGACCCATTTTTGACAAGGCCGAAGACTCAAACAAGCATACAAGACAAATAAGGTGTGCGCCCGGAGGCAGGGGCAAGATGCAAGACAATGCACAGAGCCGAGCATAACTTATGATCATGCAAAGAAAGCTGTAATGAAGCAAACATGCGACAGTTTTAAGCTATCATACCAAACTACACTACAATGCAGAAAGGACGTAAGAGAATTATGGAATTCTCAATATGTCTCACTCGGGAGATACAATACCTGTCTGGTTCGCCTGGTTGCACCAGCCTCAAATGAACCGTACATATAATATCGTGCCTGAAAAGAAAACAAACTTAACAGGTACAATATGGTTAGCAAAATGCATGACAATGCAAGAATAGTGGTGTACTCGAAATGCGTGACAACGCAAAGTAAGTAGAGAGCATGACAATGCATATTGAAATACAACTAGGCAAGCGGAGCAAGCGGTCTACGCAGGCGACGAAATTGATCATAAGCACGCGGTCTACGCAGGTGATGAAACTAAACAAGCAGTCTACGTAATTAACACATGCGGTCTACGCTGGTGACGGAGTTAAACATGCGGTCTACGCAAGTAATGGAATTAAACATGCGGTCTACGCAGGTAATGGAATTAAACATGCGATCTACGCAATCAAAACATGCGGTCTACGCAGGTAATGGAATTAAACATGCGATCTACGCAATCAAAACATGCGGTCTACGCAGGTAATGGAATTAAACATGCGATCTACGCAATCAAAACATGCGGTCTACGTAGGTAATGGAATTAAACATGCGATCTACGCAATCAAAACATGCGGTCTACGCAGGTAATGGAATTAAACATGCGATCTACGCAATCAAAACATGCGGTCTACGCAGGTAATGGAATTAAACATGCGATCTACGCAATCAAAACATGCGGTCTACGCAGGTAATGGAATTAAACATGCGGTCTACGCAATCAAAACATGCGGTCTACGCAGGTAATGGAATTAAACATGCGGTCTACGCAATCAAAACATGCGGTCTACGCAGGTAATGGAATTAAACATGTGATCTACGCAATCAAAACATGCGGTCTACGCAGGTAATGGAATTAAACATGCGATCTACGCAATCAAAACATGCGGTCTACGCAGGTAATGGAATTAAACATGCGGTCTACGCAATCAAAGGAACGTACTATTACACAGCATAATCGAAACAATTTGCGGGGCTCACAAAGCATGAAAAGGATACGGGGCGGGACATTCTTCGCACGCATCGAGCGTTGCTTGCAGAAGTTGTGGCCTGAGGTCAACTCAAAGGTTCACGTTTCAAAGGTGTGATTTCCCGTATTGTGACGGCGTCCGACAACGCGGCTGACCCGAACAAAGATACGGAAGGTGCGTTAACCGCAAGGGGAGTTTCACAGGTATCAATTCTGATACTTGGCTACCCTGCCATTCTACGTTTTATTTCCCTTTTTACTAGTAGTTTAAGCATATTGCACTGCCTCAGGCAGGTTTATTTTCTTTCTCAAAATTCATACACTTTGCCAAACATGTGATGGGGAATGAAACTAATCATTTTATTCAAAAGGTGTTGCATTTGTGGATCTTCTGTGCATCGCATCGCAGGGTTTCACACCGCAATGTGAACGAAATTGAACTCATTTTGGAAATTCGTCATCGTAATAATCAGGTAGTGAACCGACTTACAACTCGATAAGCAAAACAAAGCTATGACACAACCAAACAAGTGTGAATACAACTCGATAAACGAACCGAGAGCTACAAGAGAGCGAAATACAACTCGATAAGCAAATGTTCAAAACTCGATAAGCAGACGGGCGTGACTTCGCAAGGGTTTATCGCCGGGCGGGATTTGGAGGTGGTGAAGTTCCCCAATTCTTAGCCTAAACAGCTCAGGAAACGAGGGAGGAAGCCCACCGGCACGGTGTAGGAACCACCGGCTGCAAGGAGTGGCTACCGGCCGCATGTCTGTTTTGTCGGCAAACTGAAATGGCCGGTCGGCATATTTTTATGCCGGTCGGCATATATTTCTGGCCGGTCGGCACTAATCGAGGGGAACCACCAGAATGTTGACACCTGTCCCCCCCCACTCAACCTTATCTCCTACAAAAGATCCCAGCTTCGTAGTTTTCCTCTTTTTTACACTGATTTGCTCCAATGGAAGAGTTTTTTGCTCAAAATCTCACAGCTTGGATTACTAGTTTGGATGGCTCGGAAAAGGTGAATTTCCGGGGTTTCGGCATAAATGCACTATTCACGCTGGGTCGTACCCCATTGCATCTCCCGTTTCTTCACGCCGTGGCAAGATTTTGGAATCCGGTGACACATGTCTTTAGCTTCGCCGGGCAAGAGATGTGTCCGACCTTCGAAGATTTCCGAGCTTTAATGGAGTCCGAGCGCGACGAGGAGCTCCTGCCCCAACTTAATTTTGGTCATGCCCAATCCTTAGGATGCATGTGCGGACTCCGCATGCGCGACGCTCGGTCTCTGATGGGCGACGGGATGTTAGACATTCCGAGTTTGGCCAATCAATTTTCTGATGCTGGTGATCGCAGCAACCATCACTGGCAAGGCTTCCGGCGACATGCGCTCTGCTTGTGCATGCTGTCTCATTTCCTGTTCATTTCGGGCTCTGGAGGGGCTAGTGTCCGGCTGATTGAGGTTGCCCAAGGCTTGAGAGAGGGCAAGAGCTGTATTGCCATGGTTCTGGCCGAGACACTAATGGGCTTAGACGCCTTTTACCGTCATGAGACGACTAGGTTGGCAGGGAGTCCACTACTGCTACAGGTAATATTTCCCACCCAATCTCGCATTTCTGTATTGCTCACATCACTCGGCCCTCGAGCTCACCCCATTCTCACTTTTCTCTCCTCGTACATCTCTCTATTCTTTAATCTCTCATTTTTCAATCCCTCCCCAGGTGTGGTTGATGGATAAATTGCAGGTTGTGGACTCCTGCCCAGCATATTCAGCTCGCGGCTACTTCTTCCGGCATCATCTGGTCAATGCCCTGGATGAGGAATGGTGGTTCGCTTGGATGTGCCACTTGTCCGCAGACCGTATTGCTTGGCGGTGCCCTTGGTTGAACCTTCCGGCCGTGAGTTACAACATGCCTTGACAGACTGGAATTCAACTGGTTGGTCTCACTCATTGTGTATTTTACTTCCCATTTCGGATTCGACGCCAATTTGGCCATGATCAGACCTGCCCGCCAGAGGGGATAGAGTATCCTGCTGCATTTCCAGCCCGAGGCGCGCAGCTTGCTTGGCAGGCCACTGCGTGGAGGATGAGGGAACTCCTGGCCCCCGCTCCTACTTTCAGTTGCACTTTATCTGACGAGTGCATAGATTGGCTCAATGAAGAAGCACAGATCGGGCCCAGCTTGGCATCAGAGGCTTCGACCAGCTCTGGGAGGGGGCACAGGAACACCTGATTTGACCATGCCCTAGATTTATTGCTTTATTAGTACTTTCAAGTTTTCTTTCTTGAATGTAATAAAAAAGCAACTTCAATTGTTTGTAAGAGCAGGAGAACTTTGTTTTGAAATCAATGAAATTGAAAGTTCTGGTACTAAGAATTTTCCACTTTGGTCCGAAAATGGTCGAAGTTGTAAAAAGATTACTTGAACGAAGTCAGCTTATATTAAAACTTTTCAAAAACATTTTTGATGTGGATCAGAACTGGACACGCCTGAGATCTGTCGCTTGAGATGCACAACCCCAAATTCCTGCAACTGGAAAGTTGCCCCTAGTCTGAAGAACCTCGTAGCACTGCATAGCAACGGAAAGTTGCCCCTAGTCTGAGTGGCACTGCACCGGAGATTCCAACGAATGCTGATGGACTAAAAGATGGCTGAGATGATCAAATGGGCAAAGTTGATCGGGGAAGTGTTATGGCTGAACTTCAGGATGAAGCTGCCTACGTATCCCAAACATGGGAATCAAGCCTTACGTAGTTCCGGCTCGGGTTCACTCGAGTATTTTCACTCTCCTTTTGCGCTCTAACTTTTGCCAAGGCCGCCCTTTGCGGGTTTTCAGCCTTGCGAGCTCAGTTTTTATATTTTCTAATTTTTTGTGCTCTAACTTTTGCCTAGGTCACCCTTTCGGGTTTTCGGCCTAGCGAGCCTCTCAAGGGTAGTATTTCTTCAACTTGTCCATATTGATCGGTTGAGAGAATTCTAAGCCATCTAAATCCATCAGAACCACAGCTCCGCCTGACCAGATGGTTTTGATGATGTAGGGACCAGTCCAATTGGGTCTGAACTTGCCCCTCGGGTCGTGGATGGGAGCTCGGTTGTCTTTGAGTACCAAATCCCCTTCCTTTAGATTTCTGGACTTAACCTTCTTGTTAAAAGCCCGACCAATCCTGCGCTGATAACTCTAAACGTGGTACAGTGCTTTCAGTCTTCTTTCATCAAAGAGCATTAGTTCCTCGAACCTGCTCTGCTGCCAATCTGCCTCAGCTATCTGACACTCGGCCAATACCCGTAACGACGGCACTTCAATTTCAATAGGTAGAACAGCCTCCATTCCATAAACTAACGAATACGGAGTTGCTCCGGTAGATGTTCTAATCGAAGTCCTGTAGCCCCACAGAGCAAACGGCAACTTATCTGGCCAATCTCGATAGGTCTCCACCATTTTCCGCAGTATATGCTTGATGTTCTTGTTGGCGGCCTCAACCGCTCCATTGGTTTGCGGTCGATACGTAGATGACTTATGAAAAGCCACATTATACTTTTCCAACAAGTCGACCACTTCTTTCTTAAAGTGGGATCCATTATCCGAGATGATCTCATTCGGCACCCCGTAGCGACAAATGATGTTGTTCCTGATGAACTTTGCGACGTACGACGCTTTCAACACTGCGTATGATTGGGCCTCGACCCACTTTGTGAAATAATCTATCGCTACGAGGATATACTCATGTCCGTTCGATCCCTTCGGGGTAACAGCTCCGATTACATCGATCCCCCACACGGAAAACGGCCACGGGGAAGTCATGTTATACAACTTAGATGGTGGGATGTTCATACGGTTTGCATGGATCTGGCATTTGTGGCATCGCCGAACAAAGCCGATACAATCCTCTTCCATGGTCGACCAGTAATAGCCCTGTCTAAGGATCTTTCTGGCCAACATTACTCCATTCATGTGTGCACCGCACTCTCCTCCATGGATGGCCTCCATTAGGCGCTTCGACTCTTCAGCTTCTACACAGAGCTTATGCATTCCCAGATGACCTCTTTTGTACAACTTACCTCCGCAGATGATGAACTGAATAGCCATTCTTCTAATGGCCCTTTTATCCTTGGTGCTTGCCCCTATCGGATACGTCTCCTTTTCCAAGAAGTTCCAAATATCGTAATACCAGGGGTTGTCGTCTTGGGCCTCATCTATGGCGGAAACTGACTCGTATGCTGGCGCAAACTTTTGATCAATGATGACTGGACGCATCCGGACTCCCGACGGGATGTCTATCATGGAAGATAGAGTTGCTAACGAATCTGCAAACCTGTTGTTCTCTCTTACGAGGTGGGTGAAATTTAGTTTCTCGAACCGAGGAATTAACAAATCCAAGGTTTGGTGGTAAATTATCATCCTTTCCTCCTTGACCTTCCAGTCTCCTTTTGCTTGAGACACAACAAGATTTGAGTCCCCAATGACGTCCAAACGTCTTACCCCTAGCTCTAGGGCTGCTTCTAGACCAGCAATACATGCCTCATACTCTGCCTCATTGTTCGAGACTCTGAACTGGAGCTTGAATGCCAAAGGGATACGGGAATCGTCAGGTGCTATCAGCAACACTCCTATCCCATACCCATACTGGTTCGACGCTCCGTCAAAGTACATCGTCCAAGTTTCATCCTCGATATGCAGAATCGCTTCATCTGGGAATAGGTACTCAACCGCTTCATCCCACTCAACCGGGTGGTCGGCAAGGAACTCCGCTACTGCTCTCCCTTTCACCGACTTGCGTGTTACATACTTCAAGTCGAATTCGGAAAGCAATAGCAACCAACGAGCTAGCCTACCTGTAAGTGCTGGTTTCTCGAAAAGATATTTGATGGGATCCAAATGTGAAACCAACATTACAGAGTGAGCTAACAGGTAGTGCCGCAGCTTCCGGGTAGCCCATACCAAGGCCAAACAAGCCTTCTCCAGTTGTGTATAGCGGGTCTCGTAATCCAGCATCTTCTTGCTCAGATAGTAGATAGCCCTTTCCACTTTGTCTTCCGACTCCTGTGCGAGCATGCAGCCCATGGTGGTCTCAGTTACCGAAAGATACAATATCAGCGGTCTCCCCGGTTCTGGCGGTGACAATACAGGCGGGTTCTGTAAATATTCTTTGATCTGCTCAAAAGCTGCTTGACATCGGCCGTCCCATTGGAATTTCTTTCCTTTCTTCAGGAGGCCAAAAAGTGGTTCACAAGTCAAGGTTAGTTTAGAGATAAACCGCCTTATGAATTTCACTTTACCTAGAAAGCCTCACACCTCCTTTTCAGTCCTTGGTGGTGGCATTTCTAAGATGGCCTTGATTTTGGAAGGGTCGACCTCGATGCCCCTTTGCGTTATCAGAAACCCTAGCATCTTTCCTGCTGTAACACCAAAAGTACATTTCTGGGGATTTAGCCGCAGCCGAAATTCTTTGATCCTTTGAAAAAACTTTTGTAAGGCGGTGTAGTGGCCCTCTCTTTCTTTGGACTTGACAATCATGTCGTCCACATACACCTCAACCTCTTTATGGATCATATCATGCAATATTGTAGTTGCTGCCCGCTGATAGGTAGCTCCCGCGTTTTTCAGCCCAAATGGCATCACTCGATAACAATATGTACCCCACGGGGTAGTGAATGCAGTCTTCTCCCGGTCCTCGGGCGCCATTACTATCTGATTATAGCCTGAGAAACCATCCATAAACGAAAGCAAGGCATGTCCTGCCGTGAAATCTACCAGTTCATCAATGTGTGGCAAGGGAAAGTCGTCCTTCGGACTGGCCCTGTTCAGATCTCTGAAGTCTACACAGACCCGAATTCTGCCGTCTTTCTTCGGCACCGGAACAATGTTGGCCAGCCAAGTCGGATACTCAGACACCAACAGGAAGCCTGCATCAATCTGCTTGGTGACCTCTTCCTTGATCTTAATGGCCCAATCAGGGCGGATCCTTCTGAGCTTCTGTTTGACAGGTCGGGCCTCGGGATCAAGAGGGATCCGGTGCTGTACAATCTCAGGATCGATTCCAGGCATGTCTTCGTAGGACCACGCGAAAACATCTTTGAAATCTTTTAACAAAGCGACTAAGCGCTCGCGTTCCTCAGAAGACAACGTGGACCCGATCTGGACCAGCCGCGGGTCCTTCTCAGTACCAACATTCACAGTAGTGATTTCATCCATTAAAGGTTTAACAAATCTTTCCTGCTCTTGATCAATTAACCGTTGCAAAACCGGAGGAATTTCTTCCTCGTCGTTTTCATCAAAATTTTGAAAATCCTGATTTAAGCAGTAAATCAAAGGCACAGAAAAATACTCCGAAACCACATCCACGTCGTTCTCATTAAATACTTCTGAGCCGTCGGATTCTTCCGTTACAACAGACTCAAAAGAAAATGAAAAAGACGATCTAGACAGGACTGTGGTATCCGGGTTATCACCCCCGGGAATACCGGACTCAGACTCAGTTGAGCTGGAATCTGATTCCGACGTACAAGATTCGGTAGAATCAGATTCTGGCTCACTACCTGACCCGGTGCTGCTTGACAGAAAGCCTTCTTCATATTGCCAGATGAGAGAAGGTGCGATGGATGCATCCAAAATAGCTGATGGTAGGCTTGCAGCCGCTTCATTCCCAATCACACATACCGAGGAGCTATCCCCCAAGCACCTCTGTTCGATCGGAGGATCTGACAGCAGACACGCCAGCGCTGCCCCCATTTCATTTTCAGCGCCCTCGGACTGTACCTCCTTACTTTGCCCGGCCTCAGCCGATAGATCTACCTGCCCTTCGGCGATGTCATCCTCAGGTAACTGTAAATCAAAGAAAATTTCAAATCCCGGTACGCGCTTCTTCTCCGCATTGAGCCACGGCTCCGGGAAGCCACAGAACGGAAAGTCCTCCCCCTCCCAGACGAAACGTCCGTTCAGGGTCCCCCGAATGGGCTGGTACATCAAGTCAAAGGGCTTCCCCATCTGTTTCGCCCTGGCCCTTCCGGCCATTTCCTTTCCTTTCCTTATCCAATCCTCTTTGGTGGGTAGGTAGCCCAAACCAAAGGTATGGGGGTTATGTGGCACTTCGGTCGATGATGCGGCACCTTTCCTACCGCTCTTGCCTAATCCCATCCCGGGGATGTGCTGGAGTTTGTTCATGAGATAAACTGCTTGGGCACTGACATACACCCCTTCGTTAGCTGCCATGATGTTCTGTACAACCCGAGCCTCGGCCAAGGTAAAACCTGATATGAACACATCTTCTATACCATGCTCAATTTCTAGAACAGGCGTAGACACCTCTGGTGGTGGATGAATTGATGAGTTTCCAAAAACAATGGCTACTCCCTTCCCATAGGGGTATTTCACCACTTGATGTAAGGTAGAGGAGACCGCCTTTACCTGATGCAGCCACGGCCGTCCCAAAAGCAAGTTGAACGTTGCAGGAACCTCCAAGACATGGAAATCTATCTCGTGCTGTCCTGGCCCAACCTTTGTTTGAATCTTAACTGTCCCCATTACCTCCCGGCTTGTGTTATCATACGCCCGAATCACCTGGGCCGTTGGTATAAAATCCGCGACTTTCAAACCAATCGCATAAGCTGTCCTTGCCGGGCAGACATTGATAGCGGATCCCGTGTCGACAAGTACCACAGGTATCCATTTATCTCTGCACTCGACAGAGATGTAGAGCGGCTTGTTATGGTTCGCACCCTCGGGTGGCAGTTCTTTGTCAGAAAAACTCAATGCTGGGGAATTTCCTCCTGAAAAGACTAATCCCACCAGCTGCTCGGGCGTGGTGTCTATGGACAGCTTGGCCTTGTCCATGGCTGTAAGGACAGCTTGTCTATGTACTCGAGAAGCCATAAGCAGTCCCCAGATGGAGATGTCTGCTTGTATCTTTTTCAATTGTCTCAATACGGCCTCATCTTCGAGTTGCTTCTCCTTTTGTTTCTCTGCTTCATTATCTTTTCCAGACGCCTCTGGTTGATCTAGGTGTGGAGGCTTAAAATACCGTCCACTCCTAGTCATGTGATCGACTTCGCCGATATACCAGGTATCATCTGGTTGGTTACCTTTCCAATCCTCGTCCGTGTGGGCAAGACATAGATCGTCGTCTTCCCACCACATACCATCTGCGACTGACAAGCATCTGTCTGGTTCTGGCACAACTGTCCCGATACTCACAGTACCTTTTATCCCTATGTTCACAGCATCCTCCATTTCCGTACTTGCGGCGGTTTTGACCCCTACGTGGCCTTTTTCTTTTCTGATCCTCTCAGAATCCTCGAATCTTTCTTGTTCTGACTGTGTCAATGCAGTAGATTGCTCACTGATCCCTGTACTTAAAATGCTCCATTCCCGAGCGAAACTCTCGACACCGGCGCTCTCCGGCGAGGTATTCTGCTTTTCGACACTCCCGGGTGTTGTTGACATCCCTGCCCCTGCCGGGCCTTGTTCTGACTGGAACTCCCCTATTACATCCGGCTGATCGTCTAACCACCCCGTGGCCTCTGCTGATTCTTCATTATCATACCAGTTGATGGCTGAATCTTGATCATCATGAAATTGGGACTTGACAACATCCTTTTCCACGGCTGTCAAATCATCCATTCCCTGTCCTGAATTGTCCCCTCGGATTACACACAACTCTCCCCCGACTGGAAATTCGACATTTGGTCTATTCTGGCCCGCCGGTGAAATGTAGTCATTCGGACTGTAAGCATTCCCAACATCATTCTCAGGCTCCACGGACCCTGGTTTGACAACCCCTTTCCTGTTCTCGATGGTCACCACCACTGGCTTGGGTTGGGTTATGGAGATGTCCGTCATGCACAAATCGGTGCAATCGGGGAGGAAAACTTTAGGTTTAGGCAGGTGGGAGGGTGTGATGTAGATACTGGGATCGTAGGATGTGACCCCAGTGTAGATGAAGTTGACTCTTTTGGGTGGTGGAACTTGGTTATGTGCGGGGAGAGGATTTGTGGTAACATTAGGTTTCTCAGGGGGAAGGATCACCCCATTATCAATGAGATCTTGAATCTCATGACGTAAACGAAAGCATAGGTCAGTGTCATGACCATGCTGTTGGTGGAACGCACAATATTTGGCTGGGTTGTGGGTGGCGGGTAGTCTTTCAGGTAAGGGCCGCGGCTCTAGGGGCTTCAGATGCCCTTTTCTGATCAAAACCCCTAAAGCTTTGGACAGGGGCATATAAAGTGGAGCAAAGGTTCTGGTGTTTCTGGGAGGGTATTTGGCTGTTTGCGAATTGCTTCCGGACGCGCCGGAGAATGGTGTGGCTGCTATATTTCTCGGGGAAGGGTTAGTGGTGACCATACTCACTTCGGAGGTCCTGGCAGTCGCAGCGCCACTCGGGCCTGCATTAGTACTACGATTGAAATTTCTGCGGGGTTGATCCCGATCATTATCAATCCAACCTTGTCTCAAGGCGTCCTCGATCTGCACCCCCATTTCATGCAAATCAGCAAAGGTGGGAAAGGGGACTACAATCATCTTTTGCATTAGCTTCGGCTGAAGATTGCGCACAATCATCCGAATCTGGTCTTTGTCTGTGGGTCTCAAGGTCATTATTGAAGCCTTAGCCCGCCATCTAGTTACAAACTCTGAGAAGCTTTCCTTGGGTTCTTGCCTCGTTGTCTCGAGATCCCGGGTCGTGATCTCGATTTGTGTGTTATACGAGTACTGCAGGATGAAGGCCTCAGCCATCTCGTCCCAGTTTCTCTTGACGTCGTCCCCCAACTTGGCATACCATGCGGACGCCACACCTGACAAGGTCCGGCCGAATAAAGATAGTTTCTGCAATCTGGTGAGGCCCATTGGCCTTAGGACGTCTGAAAACAGTCGCAGGTGTACCATGGGATCCTCAGACCCGTCAAAACGATCAATTTGGGGCATCTTAAATCGATCTGGCAGCGTCACGGCTGTGTCGATGTACCCATCTCCAATGTCCGGAATGGACTTCGCACCTTGAGATTTCTTGAACAGCTTTTCAAGCTTGTGCATTTTTAAAGTCATGGGGTCTACCTCAGACTCAAAGGGAGAATCCGATACATTAATGGGAGTGGGTGCCTTGGATTGTTGAGGCGGAATCGGGGGTGGAGCCGGCCCCGTTGGGATGTCTGTATCTTCTTGGACATTCCGGGCGCTTGGTGTTTCTTCGGGTATTGGAACCCTTAATGGAGGAGGGGTTTGCTGCGAAGGTGATGCCCCAGTTTGTTGTTGCAATCTCCCAATTAAATCCGCTTGCTCACTCATAACGGTAGCCTGTTGCCTGGCAAATTCTGCCTGGCGGGCAGCATCTTGCTGCATCATTTTCATGCTTTCCTGAAGTTGGCGCACCATCTCCTCTAAGCTAGCCATACTGTTCTGCTCTGGTTGAATTGCTGGTATGCGTTCCCTCTCTGTGGGTGGAACGGGATCCTGATCCCTACTGTACACAGGTGGGGTAGACGAAGCCCTTTGTACCGACTGTTGAACCGATATCCTTTGCCTAGTTGCTTTCCGTTTAGTAACCGGGGGTAGAGAATGGTACACTGGTTGTCCTTCTATCAGATCCTCAGATCGATGGAGCCGGCGACCTCTGATCCAGAGTGCTTGGGGAATGTCTACTGGGTTAGACGCAATGATGCTAAACTACCTAGCAAAAAGATAAATAAAGCAATAAATAAACCAACAACCGGACAGCACAACAGCATAAAATAAACAAATAATATACAGTCGGATTTTCAAAACACATAGTCGATAAGCCGAGCACACGGTTCCCCGATACCGATCACTGTTCTCAAAATCTCTATTCCCAATACTGAACCCTGACACCCGCAGATAACCGATTCTCTTAAAACTGATACTGATGCCCTCAGGCCTGATGCCCAAACTTACAAACTGATGTGTTCATTTCCCTGCAGAAATACATTTTGAAAGCACATAGCAAGTAAAGAGAGCCAAAACACCCCTATGTTGGGGTAGGGTTTCCCTGTCTTATTTTGTCAGGAGCTAGGGTTTCACTACGCACGCAGCGGTTTCAAACAACTTAGCATCGGGTAAGCAACCTGTCCTAGCTTGGAATGGTCACTATGGTTCCGAATATGCACTAGGTCGAATGGTCAAAAGGGGTGCCCCGGTAAAACCGGGGTTTTTGTTCCCATACTGTCAGAGCCCATAGCCGGTCAGCCTTATGGACATGCCTTGACAAGGCAAGCCTCCGGCAAACCGTTCAGGAATGGCAGATGGCAAACACTGTGTTCCTAGGCGCACCAATGCACATGCAATGCAAAGAAACATATAAATGAAGTCAAAACAGGATATCACGTGTTCGAGTCAAACTCTCTAAAATTCCCCAGCAGAGTCGCCAGAAACTGTAGCACGCGCCCGCGGAGGGGGGCCCTCGCTGCTACAGTTCGGACTCGCGATTTTTTTGTTTGTCGCGGTTCTTAATCTGAACCAAAGAGTCCAAATCTGGCAAATCGTTTTGAGAAACAGATTTTTGAAAAAGTAGTGCCAAACATGGACTGCTTTGCCAGATACAGAGTCGCCACCTAAATATTTTAAAATGGGGGAATTTAGGAAACCCTGACTCGGTGCCGAAGGCCACATGTCCGTCATCACCGGAGTTGTCTCGGCTCGGGAGCTTGGGTACGATCGGGGAAGGTCAGCTATGAGCACCCCCTTTCGCCCAGTCCGAAGACCGGCCTCTACTAACCATGATATCTGATTTTGAAAACTTTATGTGCTCTTATTCCGGTTATTAGCCTAGAATTACTATGTTATGCGCACCGCAAATAAGTATAGACCAAATCGCCTAAATTGGAACAAAACATTTCATGTTTGTTTTGAAAATGGTTTGCTACTCGTAAGTAGGCCAAAATGCAGGTTTTGCCACCCTCAAGTGGGCTTTTTAGAAAAGATGGTTTTGCCACTATCTAGTGGGCTTTAAAATTCACAGTTTTAATGCATTATCCCAATTGAAGCAATTTGACCTCCACCCACAGGCATTCAAGCAGTTTATCTCATGTAAGCACTTAGCCGCATGGCAAGCATACTATTATGGCAACATTCACACGCATGTTGGATGCTAAAGCATAACCACTTACATTGTACTCCGTGCCAAAACAGTAAACTAGTTAGCAAACATGCATGTCCTAGTTCATGTTAAAAGTGGCTAATGCATCACATGCAAAATGCGATCTAGGCAGGCTCGGTTAACCTAGATATGGCATACGATATGCAACCAACGAATTCATGTATTCAATTTTGGAATTTGAAAATACGAATGCGGTTAGCATGATGTACCGAGCCCGGTGCATGTTAACAGATGCATGAATGCACGCATGCATATCATAAGGTATGCTAATTTCAAAAATGCCCTAATCTACCATCATAAGCTGGTAAATAAAAGGGAAGAAAGAAATGGGGATTGGAAGACATACACACACTCACCCACACTTATTACATGTTTACCCTCACTCAGAGGGTTCGAATTAATATTACAGTCCCAAAATAATGAACAAATAAAATTATTACAAAATTTCCTAATTAATTTAAAAAAAAGGGAAGCAAAAGAATGAAGAGGGTGGCCACAGCCTCTGCCTCGGGGCGCGCGGATGATGCATGCTCGAATCCGTCCTGCCCGGAAAACCCGTACTATACTGTTGTCGCCTCTGTTTGTACTGCCTTGTCTTTCTGAAAATTTCCAAAGTACTGGAACAAGCTCCTTGCGTCCTGCAGAGCACCACCGGCCAGACAGAATTGCCACCGGCACTTCAAAATTCTCATCGGCACTTTATCGGATTCATCGGCACTCCAGATAGTGCCGGTCGGCACTAAATTCTGCCGGTCGGCAGAAACTTCCTGCAGAAGACAATCTGACAGCAAACAGAGAACAGACAGTGCATAGCATGGAGTTTTTGGACACATGTAAGCATGGTCCTACTTCTTATCATATTTTGAACTCAAAGAAGCATGACTTTCGATCCTTGAACCATCAATGGTACATGGTGGGTCAAAGGATCGAATTTGCCATTTGATATGAAAATGCATGCAACAAACAACATGAAAACCGGGGCCTTATCAAGTAGGAGTCAAAGGTCCCGATGACCGGGGATCAAGGCACATTACATCACTTGAAGTATGAATGGTCCTTGACTCCCGCACTTGGTTTGACACCCCAAACCAAGTAAATGCAATGCATGTAATGCTCACAAGCCTCAAATGTGTCATGCCACCAAGATGGAAAACACAACAAGCAATATGCAACTATCATGACAAAAATGTATGATACCAAGCACACAAGATACAAACATGATGTGAACATGGAGCAAATTGAACATGGAATTGATGTGCTACAAAGCTTCATGGAACAAATATGCGACAAACATGGAGCAAGCATGCAAGAGGGCTTGAAGTGGCAAAGGGGCAGGCCCTCACCCTTCTCAAAACAGTGGCCAAAAGCGCTTAAAATGATAGACAATCAACTCATGTCAACAAGCAAACTTATGGTCCCAAAGCTAAGGCACTAAAGGAGACAACTTACCCCCACCAACATGGCCATTCATGGCATGATTAAAACAAGTAAAAAAAAAGAATTTATGCATGCAAGATAGGACCCCAAAAACTCCTAATATGGCAACTAAAATAAACCCCATGAAACAAATACACCAAGGCTCATTCTTAGGCATAGGAAGACACAACCTCAAGATATGGAAAAGACCGTGCATGCACACATGTAGGCATGATTTTTGGACTAAAATGGCATGGCAAACAACCTCCACTCATCAAAGTAGACCAACCAAAGCACTTATGACTCATATACTTGAGGGCTCACAAGCCAAAATACATAGCAACCATAACAAATATGCCAAACATGACCAAGTTGATAACCAACAGATTTTAAGCATGGAAAAACAATGCTAAATGCCTCATGGAACCAAGCCAACACACACAAAAATCATGGCCTAATCATGGGATGTATTTCTAAGCAAGATGGAGCAATACAAAGCAAGTATCACAAGCATACAAGAGGGCCCAAATCCGACCAAAAACAGAGGTTATGTAAGACCTAAGATGCCTAAAAAAGTACTGAAATGAAGCCAAGAAACAACAAGCACACATGCTATCTTTTTTAGCCCAAAAAAGCAAGGAAACAAAACCATAAAGGGAGAGGGGTGTCCCTCCCCTATGCAAGACTTCAAACCAACTTTTTTGACACTAAAATACACTGATTTTTGGTGATCAAAAGATCAAAAGGCTGAAGTGAACAAAACCTTATCAAAATGGCACCGAAATAGGCTAAACAAGGCCTAAGAGGGTGAGTTTACAATCTAACCACAAAGTGACCTTAATGAAAGTGTTAGAGTAGGAAAATATGAGCCTTTTTTATGTTATACACAAGAGCCAAAACAATAAACAAAATAGGTAGAAAACCAATGCAAGTTTGGGGAATAAAAGGGAAGATGCTCACCCTTGAAGAACCCTTGAAGAACAAATGGCCTAACCTCCTTCTTTGGATCAAAACCAGTCCAAAACTCAAGAAACAACTCCCCCAAGTCCCTCAATCTCGGACTAAGGTGTAATGGTGTGTGTAATGGTGCAAAAGTAAGGTAAAACACACCTTTTGGGCCAAGAAACACACACAAGAAGGGAGAGGGAGAGAGGTATAGAGATAATATGTGTCTATATCTCTCAAGACTGATTTTGCTTCTGTTTTTCTAACCTAGAACCAAGAGGAAAGCCTCTCTCTTATAGGACTCCCTCTTGCAAAGCTTATTCAACAAGCTTGGCTAGAGGGAAATCCCTCCATACACGTGTATGGAGGGGAAAGGAGTTGGTGCCAGCTATCACAGCTGGCACAAAATATCTCCATAAAGTGGAGGAACAGTGGTCGGCTTCCCAAAAAAGCTATTTCGGCAAAAAAAGGTGCCGACCGGCAACATATTATGCCGACCGGCAATAAAGTGTGCCGACCGGCAAACAAAATTGCCGATGGAAGAAAAAGACCAGCCGGTGGCCTCCAGCCACTGCCAGTGGTGTATGGGGATGTCTCACAAGGCATTCCCTGCCCCTCTAAGGCAAAACAAAAGTGTTCGGTGCAAAACCAGACACTAAACAGTCGAGTTCGGGGATCCTGAGGCAAGGCGCGCGAGCCGAGACCTCCGGGAACTCCAAACAAACACAATCATGGATGATCACCGAGTGTTCAAACGGCGACGTCCAAGTCTTGAGGACGGTGAAAAATGGGGTGTCTACACCTATCAACATCAAACATGCCTTCATTATCTCTTATTGTCTTGGAGTATTGACAATTTCAGACTGCATTGTACTGTAATGTGTAAGATTATATAACTCAAGTGAATATATGGAAAAATTTGCAGTCATGTTGATGCAGCACTAGGAAGAAGAATAAATTGGGAATTACAATTCCAAAACAACTCTCAATAATCAATTGTTCAATATTCGTCAAGTCTAGTCTCAAAATAAAATTCAAGTTACCAAAAATAAAACCCTTGAATCAGAGTTGATTTTTCCTTTGCATTTCTCTTGTTGAACGGCTCAAACTTTCATAGTAGGATCTTTTTACATGTTATACATTGTCTTTCAGTATATGGATGTGAATTAGAGTCGAGCAACATTTTTTTCTTTGATCTTTATTATCCTTGTGTAGGTTTTGTTGCTGGAGGGTTGTTGCTGTTGGAATGCTGTTGCTGCTGGAGTGTTGCTACTGTAAGAAACTTGTAAAAACTTAAAGTTGAAATGTCAAAGAATGCACTTTGTTGAGTTGGGAGCTGAAATGTCAAACAATGTGCATTAGGAGTTTAATGTGTTTTGCTTCTAATTGAATTAAGCCTTACTATGAACATCTAACTACTTTACTTATTCTGTGCAATTCATTTATGATGTTCAGAATTACACTGATAGATACTTTGACGTACATGTGTATTTAGAGTGAAGTTATCCATATGTGAGTTTTGGTTGGCAAAGAGAGAGAGAGATGATTGTAATTTTTTTTTAATCTTTCACGTTCTTCCACATTTTTTTTTAATTACTCAAACTTATTTGATTGTCTTAAAATTATATATTTGATTATTATAAAACAAACTTTTTAATTAATTAATTAATGTATATTTGATTTTGTTGTTGAACAAAATAAAATAAAATAAGATTGAATGTATATTTAGCTTTTGTTGTGAACCTTAAAAAAAATAAAAAAATAAAAAAGAGCTGAAATGTCAAAGAATGTGCATTGGGAGTTTAATGTGTTTTGCTTCTAGTTGAATTAAGCCTTACGATGAACATCTAACTATTTTAATTATTCTGTGCAATTCATTTATGATGTTTAGGATTACACTGATAGATACTTTGACGTACATGTGTATTTAGAGTGAAGTTATTCATATGTGAGTTTTGGTTGGCAAAGAGAGAGAGAGAGATGTTTGTAATTTTTTTTTTAATCTTTCACGTTCTTCTACATTTTTTTTTCAATTACTAAAACTTATTTGATTGTCTTAAAATTATATATTTGATTATTATAAAACAAGTTTTTTAATTAATTAATTAATGTATATTTGATTTTGTTGTTGAACATTAAATATATTAAAAAAGAAAGAAAAAAGATTGAAGGTATATTTAGCTAAAATCTTAAAAAAAAAAAAAAAAAAAAAATTTGTTAACATTAAATATATTTAAAAAGAAAGAAAAAAGATTGAAGGTATATTTAGCTTTTGTTGTGAACCTTAAAAAAAAAAAAAAAAAAAAAAAGAAGTTAACATTAAATATATTTAAAAAGAAAGAAAAAATATTGAAGGTATATTTAGCTTTTGTTGTGAATCTACAAAAAAAAAAAAAAAATGTGGTTGTTAACATTAAATATAAAAAATAAAAATGGGGATTAAAGTGGGTTGGGGAAAATCCAAACCCATTAAGAAATTGAGAGGGTGGTATCCATGGGGAATGGGGAAAATTTATTATAGGGGAATGGGGATGGGGAATTAATACCCACCCCATTAACCCCCATTGCCATCCCTACTGATGAGGAATGGTGGTGCAAATGGATGTGCTGTCTATCTGCTATCAACATCGCTTGGCACTGCCCTTGGCTTAATCTACCGGCGATAAGCTACAGCATGTCTCGCCAACCCGAAATTTAGTTGATCGGCCTGACACACTGTGTCTTTTACTTCCTGTTGTGATTCCAGCGTCAATTCGGACATGATCAGACTTGTCCGAAAGAGGGGATAGAATACCTTGCTGCATTTCCAGTCCGAGGCGCACAGCTAGCTCGATATGCCAGAGCATGGAGGACGAGAGAGTTTCTGGCCCCCACTCCCATTTTCAGTTGCACCCTCTCTGACGAGTGCATAGCTTGGATTGATAAAGAGGCGCAGGGAGGGGACACAGGAACACCTGACTATGCCCCAAATTTATTGCTTTAATCAGTACTTTCAAGTTTTCTTTATAAATGTAATAAAAAAGTAACTTCAATTTGTATTCAAGAGTAGGAGAACTCTGTACTGAAATCAATGTAATTGAAGGTTGTGGATATTGAAAATTTTCCGTTTGGTCCAAAAATGGTCAAAGTCGTAAAAAGATTAATTTGAGCAAAATCAACTTTTATTAAAACTTTTCAAAACCATTTTCGATATGGATCAGAACTGGACACGCCTGAGATCTATCACTGAGATGTACAACCCCGGATCCAGCAACTGGAAAGTTGCCCCTAATCTGAATAGCACTGCACTGTAGATCACAACCGAGCTCTTGAATGCAGAATAGACAGAGATGACCAACATGATCACATGGACAAAGTTGATTTGGAAGTGTTTATGGTTGGACTTCAGAACGAAGTTGCCTAGGTATCCCAAAGACGGGAATCAAGCCTTACGTAGTTCGGTTCAGGTTCACTCATGTATTAACACTCTCCTTTTGCACTCTAACTTTTGTCAAGGCCACCCTTTTTGGGTTTTCAACCTTGCGAGCTCAGTTTTTATTATTTTAAATTTTTCTCATGCTCTAACTTTTGCCTAGGTCGCCCTTTCGGGTTTTCAGCCTAGCGAGCCACTCAGAGATAGTATTTCTTCAACTTGTCCATGTTGATCGGCTGGGAGAACACAAGGCCATCTAAATCCATCAGAACGACAGCTCCACCTGACCAGATAGACTTGATAATGTAGGGACCCGTCTAATTGGGTTTGAACTTGCCCCTAGGGTCATGGATGGGAGCTCAATTGTCTTTGAGCACTAGATCCCCCACTTTCAAATTCCTGGACTTAACCTTCTTGTTGAAAGCCCTGGCAATTCTTCGTTGATAACCCTAGACGTGATACAGTGCTTTCAGCCTTCTTTCATCAAAGAGCATGAGTTCTTCAAATCAGCTTTGCTGCCAATCTGCCTCAGCTATCTGGCACTCAGCCAATACCCGTAATGACGGAACCTCAACTTCAATAGGCAGCACAGCCTCCATCCCATAAACCAAGGAATACAGAATTGCCCTAGTAGAAGTTCAAATTGAAGTCTGATAGCCCCAAAGAGCAAATGGCAGCTTGTCTGCCCAGTCCCTGTAAGTTTCCACCATCTTCCGTAGAATGTGCTTGATGTTCTTGTTGGCAGCCTCAACAGCTCCGTTGGTTTGCGGCCGATATGCAGATGACTTATGAAAAGCCACATTATACTTCTTCAACAAGTCAATCACCTCCTTCTTGAAGTGGGAACCATTATCTGAAATAATCTCATTCGGGACTCCATAGCGACAGATGATGTTGTTCCTGATGAACCTAGCAACATGCGATGCCTTCAGCACCGCATAAGATTGAGCCTCAACCCACTTCGTGAAGTAGTCTATCGCTACCAGAATGTACTCATGCCCGTTGGACCCCTTCGGAGTGACTGCCCCAATTACATCAATCCCCCAGACTGAAAATGGCCACGGTGAAGTCATGTTGTACAGCTTCGACGGCGGAATATTCATGCGATTTGCATGGATCTAACATTTGTGGCATCACTGGACAAAGCCAATACAATCCTCCTGCATGGTTGACCAGTAATAACCTTATCTACGGATCTTCCGGGCTAGCATCACCCCACTCATGTGCGCCCCGTACTCTCCTTCATGGATGGCATCCATCAGGCACTTGGATTCTTCAACATCAACGCATAGCTTATGCATCCCAAGATGACCCCTCGTGTACAATTTACCCCCGCAGACGATGAACTAAGCAGCCATTCTTCGAATTTCCCTCTTATCTTTGGCATTTGCCCCTGGTGGATAAGCTTTCTTTTCCAAGAAGTTCCAGATGTCGTAATACCAGGGGTTCTGATCTTCTACCTCATCTATGGCAGCAATCAGCTCATAGGCCAGCACGAATTTCTGTTCAATGATGATCGGACGCATCCGGACTCCGAAAAGGATGTCTATCATAGAAGATAGAGTTGCTAATAAATCAGCGCACCTATTGTTCTCTCTTAACAGATGGGTGAAATTCAGTTTCTCAAATCGACAAATCAGAACGTCCAAGGTCTGGTGATAGATTCTCATATTTTCTTCTTTAACTTTTCAATCTCCTTTAGCTTGAGATACAACAAGGTTAGAGTCCCTGATGACATCTAACCGTTTTGTCCCTAGTTCCAAGGCGGCTTCTAGTCCAACAATACATGCCTCATATTCTGACTTATTGTTCGATACTTTAAATCAGAGTTTCAAAGCTAGAGGTATGCGGGAATTGTCATGTGCTATCAACAACACCCCTATCCCATAACCGCATTGGTTTGACGCTCCGTCAAAGTACATCGTCCAAGTCTCTTCTTCGATATCTAGAATAGCCTCGTCTGGGAATAGATATTCAACTGCTTCATCCCCTTCAACGGGGTGATCGGCTAGGAACTCGACTACCGCTCTCCCTTTCACTAACTTCCGCGTCGTGTACTTCAGATCAAATTCGGAAAACAAAAGCAACCAACGGGCTAGCCTACCCGTAAGTGCCAGTTTCTCGAAGAGATATTTGATGGTATCTAATCTCGAAACCAGCATTACAGAGTGAGCTAACAGGTAGTGCCTCAGCTTCCTCGTAGCCCGTACCAAGGCCAAACAAGCCTTCTCAAGCGTAGAGTAACGGGTCTCGTAATCCAGTATTTTCTTGCTCAGGTAGTAGATAGCCTTCTCCACTTTGTCCTCAGACTCCTGTGCAAGCATGCAGCCCATTGTCATTTCAGTCACTGATGGGTACAAAATCAACAGTTTCCTCGGCTTAGGCGGTGACAACACAGATAGGTTCTGTAGATATTGCTTGATCTGCTTGAAAGTAACTTGGCATCAATCGTCCCATTGAAACTTCTTTCCTTTCTTCAGGAGACCAAACAGTGGTTCACAAGCCAAGGTTAATTTTGCAATAAACCACCTTATGAATTGCACTTTACCTAGAAAGCCTCGCACCTCCTTTTCAGTCCTCGGTGGTGGCATTTCTAAGATGGCCTTGATTTTAGAAGGATCAACCTCGATACCCTTTTGTGTGTCAAGAACCCCAGCATTTTTTCTGCTGTAACATCAAATGTACATTTCTGAGGATTCAACCACAACTAATACTCTCTGATCCGTTGGAAGAATTTCTGCAAGGCGGTGTAGTGGCCCTCTCTTCCCTTGGACTTGACAATCATGTCATCCACGTACACCTCAACCTCTTTATGGATCATATCGTGCAAAATTGTGGTCGCAGCCTGTTGATACTTAGCCCCAGCATTCTTCATCCCAAATGGCATCACTCTATAACAATAGGTTCCCCACGGGGTGGTGAAAGCAGTCTTCTCCCTGTCTTCGGATGCCATCAAAATCTGATTGTAGCCTGAAAACCCATCCATGAACGAGAGCAGCGCATGCCCAGTAGTGAAGTCCACTAATTCGTCGATATGCGGCAGAGGAAAGTCGTCCTTCGGACTGGCTTTGTTCAAATCCCTGAAGTCCACACATACCCGAATTCTACCGTCCTTCTTCGGCACTGGAACTATATTGGCCAACCAAGTTGGATACTCAGTTACTAACAGGAACCCTGCAACAATCTGCTTGGTGACCTCTTCTTTGATTTTCAACGCCCAGTCCGGGCGGATCCTTCGGATCTTCTGCTTAACAGGTCGGGCCTCCAGGTCAAGAAGGATCCGATGCTGTACAATCTCAGGATCAATTCCAGGCATGTCTACGTAGGACCACGCAAAAATATCTTTGAAATCTTTTAATAAAGCGACTAAGCGCTCGCGCTCCTCCGAAGACAACATGGACCCGATCTGGACTAGCCGCGGGTCCTTCTCAGTACCAACGTTAATTGTGGTGATTTCATCGACCAAGGGTTTTACAAACCTTTCCTGCTCTTGATCAAGCAAAAATTGCAAAATCGGAGGAATTTCTTCCTCGTCGTTTTTATCAAAATTTTAAAAATCCTGATTAATGCAATAAATTAAAGGCACAGAAAAGTACTCGGAACCCACAGTCGTACCATTCTCATTAATAACATCCAGTCTGCCTGATTCCTCTATTACAACAAACTCAAAGGAAAAAGAAAAGATGACCTGGACAAGACAGTGGCATTTGGGTTATCACCCCCGAGAATACCGAACTCAGACTTAGACAAGCTGGAACCTGATTTCGACTCCACAAACTCAGTGGAATCAGATTCTGGCTCACTACCTGACCTGGTGCTGCTTGATAAAAAGCCCTCCTTGTATTGCCAGACGAGGGAGGGTACGATGGATGTATCGAGAATGCCTGAAGATGGGCCCACAGTCGCTTCATCCCCGATCATGGAAACTGAGAAGTTATCCCCCAAGCACTCCGGTACGATCTGAGGATCTGAGAGGAGACAAGCCAACGCTACCTCCATCTCAATTTTTGTGATCTTGGAATCCTCCTCCTTGCACTGCTTAGCCTCAGCTGGTGGGTCCGTCTACTCCTCAGCAACTTCATCCCCGGACAACTGAAGGTCAAAAAAAATCTCAAATCCCGGCAAGCGCCGCCTCTCTGCATTTAGCCATGGCTCCGGAAAGCCACAGAATAGGAAATCTTCCCCCTACCGAACAAAGCGTCCGTTCAGGGTCCCATGGATAGGTCGGTGCACCAACTCATAATGCTTCTCGGCCTATTGTGCCTTGGCTCTTCCAGCCATCTCTCTTCATTTCCTCGCCCAATCCTCTTTGCTAGGTAGATAACCTAGGCTAAAGGTATATGGGTTGTGCGTCACTTCGGCCGATGCTGCAACGCCTTTCCGGCCACTTCATCCTAATCCTATCCCGGGCATGTGCTAAAGCTTGTTCATAACATAGACAGATTGTGCACTGACGTATAGCCCCTCATCAACAGCAAGAATGCTCTGTACAACCCAGGCCTCAGCTAGGGTGAATCCTAACAAAAATACATCCTCTGCGCGATGCTCAATCTCCAGAACTGGTGTAGAAACCTCTGGCGGTGGATAGATTAAAGAATTCCCAAAAACAATTGCCACCCCCTTCCAGTGGGGGTACTTCAACATTTGGTGCAAGGTGGAAGAGACCGCCTTTACTTAGTGCAGCCACGGCTGCCCTAAGAGTAGATTGAAGGTTGCGGGAACATCCAAGACATAGAACTCAATGTCTTGTTGCCCCGGACCAACCGGAGTCTTAATCCGCACGGTCCCCATCACCTCTCGGCTGGTATTATCAGAGGCCCGTATCACTTGGGCAGTAGGCACAAAATCTGCGGGCTTCAACCCGATAGCATATGTTGTTCTCGACGAACACATATTAATAGCAGATCCTGTGTCAACAAGGACCATCGGTATCCATTTCTCTCTACACTCGACAGAGCTGTAGAGTGGTTTGTTATGATCTGAGCCCTTGGGCGGCAGTTCCTTGTCAAGGTCGGGGAAGCTCCTCACGAGAAAACCAACCCTACCAACTGCTCAGGAGTTGTATCGATTGAAAGTTTAGCCCTATCCATTGCAGAAAAGACGGTCTGCCTGTGAACCCTTGAAGCCATAAGCAGTCCCCAGATGGAGATGTCTGCTTGGATTTTCTTAAGCTATTTCAGTACAGCCTCCTCCTCGAGCTGTTTTTCTTTCTGCCTCTCTGCTTCTTTGTCCTTCCCGGACACCTCTAGTTGGTCCAAGTGTGGGGGCTTGAAGTACCGCCCACTCCTGGTCATATGGTCAACCTCCTCAACATACCAGGTGTTATTCGGTTGGTTCTGCCCCCAATCTTCGTCGGTGTGGGCAAGACATAAGTCGTCGTCTTCCCACCGCATCCCATCGGCAACCGACAGACAGCTGTTCGGTTCTGTTGCAACTGTTTCTGTGCGCACAGCACATTCCGTCCCTGCAGGGGCCTTGACCTTCCTAGTCCTCTCAAGATCCTCGATCTTTTCTTGCTCAAGTCACTTCAATGCAAGCTGCTGTTTAGTGCCTACTGTACTCAAACTACCCGAATCCCGAGCAAAATTCTTAACACCGGTGCTCTCCGGTGATCCTCCCTGATTCTCGGCTATTCCAGCCACTATTGATATCCTAACTTCTGATTGCCCTCGTTCTGACTAAGGTGTCTCAACAACATCTGGCTCATCGCTGAGCCACCTAGTATTTTCTGCTGACCCATCCAGATCAAAACCAATTGACAGTCACGTCCCTCGGATCCTGTTCATTGAAGAATTACAAATTCGCGATATCCTCCTCCAACTCTACTAGGTCATCAAACCCCTGACTAGGTCCATCCTCCCGAACCACACTAATCTCTGCCCCAACCGGCAACTTTACCCTCGGTTTAACCTGATCTGTTGATATGATATAACCACTCGGGTTATACACAAAGCTCCCAGACCCCTCAAGCTCTGAATCAACATTCCCATCTGCCTCCAAAGTCATCTCGATTCTGTCTTCGACAGTTACCACAACCGGTTCAGGTTGGGTTTGGGAGATGCTCAACACGCACAGGTCCGTGCTGTTTAGGATGAACACCCCAGGCTTGGGTAGGTGGGAGGGCGTGATATATATGCTCGGGTCATATGGAATGGTCGTGGTTTGGATCAAATTGATGTGTTTGGGAGGTGGAGCTTGGTTATATGGTGGGAGCGGGTTGGTGGTGACATTCGACTTCTCTAGAGACACGATCACCTTGTTGTCGATGAGATCTTGGATCTCATGACGCAGTTTGAAGCACTGGTCGGTGTCATGACCATGCTGTTAGTGAAAGGCACAGTATTTGGCCGGGTTATGGATTGTTGGGAGGTTACTTGGTAATGGTCACAGCTCTAGGGGCTTCAGATGCCCCTTCTTGATTAAAACCCCCAAAGCTTTGGACAGAGGCATGTACAGTGGAGAAAAGGTTCTCTGGCCTGGGGGTGGATATCTGGCTGTTTGTGAGCTAGTTCCGGACGCACCGGTGAAGGGTGTAGCTATAAGTGTTTTTGGAGTGTTAGTGGTGACCATGCCCACATCAGAAGTTCTGGCAGCTGCAACATTACTCGTGACTACATTTGAACTGCGAGTAAATGCCCTCTTGGGCTGCTCTCTCTCGTGGTCAATGAGACCCTGCTTCATAGCGTCCTCAATCTGTACCCCGATCTCGTGTAAATTTGCAAAGGTGGGAAGGGGTAAAACGATCATTTTTTGCATCAACTTAGGTTGGAGGTTGCGCACAACCATCCGTATCTGATCCTTGTCAACCGGCCTGATGGTCATCATAGAAGCTTTGGCCCTCCAACGGGTTACAAAGTCGGAGAAGCCCTCTTTTGGCTCCTGTCTGGTTGTCTCAAGATCACGAGTTGTGATCTCGATCTGCATGTTGTAGGAGTATTGAACTATAAAGGCCTCAGCCATCCCCTCCCAGCTTCTCTTGATAGAATCCTCCAGCTTTGCATACCAAATAGCCGCAACACTCGACAGGGTCCGACCGAAGAGGGAAAGCTTTTGCAATATGGAGAGGCCCATTAGTCTTAGGATATCTGAGAATAGACGCAGGTGTACCATAGGGTCCCCAAAACTGTCAAAACGGTCTATATGCGGCATCTTGAACCGGTCCGGCAAAGTCAGCGCCGAATTAGTGTATCCATCTTCTATGTCCGGAATGGAATTAACACCTTGAAATTTTTTGAACAGCTTTTCTAACTTGCTCACTTTCAGCACTATTGGATCCACCTCAAATTCAAACGGTGTATCCACTAGATTAATCGGTGCTTTGGACAGCTGGGGTAGGATTGGGGGTGGAATTGGCCCCGTTGGGACGTTCGTATTTTCCTGGACGTTTGTAGTCTCCCCAGTGTTGGAACTTTAGGTAGGGTTGGGAGTGGGGGTGGATGCAAAGCAGATGCTCCGACTTGCTGTGGTTGCTGCTGTTGTTGGAGCCTGGCAATCAATTCCGTCTGTTGAGCCACAACCTCGGCCTGACGTGCGGCAAACTCTGCTTGGCGGGCAGCATCCGGCTGCATGGCTTGTATAGTCTCTTAGAGCTGACGCATCATGTCCTCCATACTTGCCATAAGGTGCTGATCTAACTGAACAACAGGTATATCTCTCTCTGCGGTAGAAACGGAAACCTCAGCCCGACTACTTACTGGTAGGGTGGATAAGGACCACTGATCTGGTAACCGCTGTACTGATGAACTACGCCTAACTGACCTTCGTCTAGTAACCGGGGTAATGAAAGGAACACTGGTTGTCCGTCTATCAAATCCTCAGATCGATGAAGTCTTCGACCTCTGATCCAAAGTGCTTGGGGAATATCTGCCTGGTCGAAAGCAATGATGCTAAACTACCTTTTAAAAAGATAAATAAAGCGTAATAAGGAAACAATAAGCAGAAAAAGGGACAGCACTTCGGCTTAAATTAAGACAACACATAGTCGACATTGTAAGCTAAACACACTGTTCTCAATACTGATCACTGTTCGCAAATCACTGCCCGAAATCTGATATCCTCAGGTAAAACCAATTCTCCCAAATACTGATGTCCGTAGACTGATACCCGAACTTGCAGACTAATACATACAACCTGTAGAGACAGACTTTAACAGCACATATCAAGCACGTAAGAGCCAAAACACCCCTATAGAGGGGTAGGGTTTCCCTGTCCTATCTTGTCAGGAGCTAGGGTTTCACTACGCATGCAGTGGTTTCAAACAACCTACATTCGGGTAAGCAACCTGTTCGAGTTTGGAATGGTCACTATGGCTTCCGATATGAAACTAGGTCAAATGGTCAAAAAGGGTGCCTCGGTGAAAACCAAGGCTTGTGTTCCCATCGGGGAAAAGCCCGTAACCGGTCAGCCTTATGACATGCTTTTCCAAGCAAGCCTCCGGCAAACCGTTCAGGAATAGCAGACGGGAAACATGGTGTCCTAGTTGCACCAATGTAAATGCACTGCAAAGAGACACGCAAGTGAAGACAAAACAACATATCATGAGTGCGAGTCAAGTTCTCTAAATCCCCAACAGAGTCGCCAGAAACTGTAGACCGCGCCGAACTCCGCTCCGCGTGTCAGGGCGCGAATTGTTGTTCTTAGCTACTATAGTTCGAACTCCTGTCACGGTTCTGAATCTAATCTCACAAAGTACAATGTAAGACTGATAAATCACCAAAGAGTCCAAATCTGGCAAATCGTTTTGGAAAATAAATTTTAATCAAAAAGCGCCAAACATGGACTGCTTTGCCAGATTTCAGAGTCGCCACCTAAATATCTTGTTTCAGGAAATTTAGGAAACCATGACTCGTGTCTGAGGCCATGTATCCCTCATCACCAAAGTTGCCTCGGCTGGAAAACTTAGGTATGAGAGGGGAAG
Organism: Camellia sinensis; assembly: GCF_055761805.1. Lineage (NCBI taxonomy): Eukaryota > Viridiplantae > Streptophyta > Magnoliopsida > Ericales > Theaceae > Camellia > Camellia sinensis. Next base: position 153,041,926 of record NC_138963.1, read on the forward strand.
GTCCTGAAATGAGCACCCCCGCTCGCCCGATCAAAGATTGGCCTCTACTAACATGATATGTTGTTTTTGTAAACACATGTGTTCATATTCCAATTTATTAGCTAGCTTACTATGTGATGCGCATAGCATACAAATATAGACTAAATCGCTATAGTTGGAACAAAACATCTCATGTTTGTTTGTCGAAAATGGTTTAAAAGTGCTACTCGCAAGTAGGCTAAAACGCGGATTTGCCACCCTTAAGTGGGCTTAAAACAAGATGATTTGCCACTTCAAAGGAGCTTAAAAAGCACATTTCGATGAATTGTTCCAATTCAAGCAATAAAGCCTTCACCCACAGGCATTCAGGCAGTTAAACAATTAAGCAGTTAGCCACATGGCAAGCATGCTATCATGACAGTCACTTACCCACATGCAAGGATACTAAAGCATAAACACTCACAGTGTACTCCGAGCCAAAACAAAAGCTATGTTAGAAATCAATGCATGACCCTAGCTATGTTAAGAATGCCTAATGCAACACATGCAAAATGCAACTAAATAGGCTCGGCTATTCTAAGATAGCATATGTATGTCACAATTGATACATGAATTCAAATAGGAATTGAAATACAATGCAGTTTGAATGATGTACCGAGCCCGGTGCATGCAAAACAAATGAATGAATGCACTCATGCAAGCATTCGTATGCTAATTGAAACATGCCCTAAAACTAACCATCAAAAGTTGGTAAATAAAAGGGAGAAAGACGTGAGGTTGGAAGGCATTCACACACATACGCACACTTATTACAAAATTGGCCCTCTCAGCGGAGTGTCCAAATAAGAAGCTAAGCTGATCTAAGCTAAGCTACTTATTACAAGTAAACTAATTAACTAACTCTAACTAATTAAGTATTACAACCCAAATTGAAACAAATAGCTATGCTAAGCTGATTAAAATATTACAAAACAAATCAAATGACTAGTTTACACGAACTAATCATAAGTAATGAAATGGCCTCGCGGGCAAGGAAGAGATGCATACTCGGTCGGCTTCGCTCGAAAATCCACTACTGTGCCTCATGATGCCTCTATTTGCAATCTTTTGGACTTCTAAAAATTGTGCCAACTTCCAAGATGCTTCCGACCCACCTTAGGAACTGGTTGAGGGATGGTCGGCCAAGTGGGATGGCCATCAGCCAAAGTTAACGGTCATCGGCCACTTTTAATAGCCGATCAGCAGACTTGGTGGCCGGTCGGCTGCTCTGATGGCCGGTCGGCCACTACTTCCTGCAATTTCTCCTTTTGCTGCAACAGGGCACAAACAGAGGCACGACAGTGTATTTGCAAGGTATGTGTGCACAACCACCCTCCCTATCATGTCTTAAGCTCAAAGGAGTGTAGTGCTCGGCTCTTAAGCCATTAATCACGCATCTCAATGCATGATGGCCAAAGAGTCAAGCTTGCACAATTTCGATGAATGCACAACTAACACATAGGACTCAATGAACCTCCACCTTATCATGCATGATCAAAGGTGTCGGTCACAAAGAAATGAGGCACGTTTCATCACTTCAAGTATGAAATGTCCCTCGTTTCTCGTGTTTAGATTAACATTCGATCCAAACACAATGCAATGCAACACACATGCGAACAACATGCGCAACCAATCAATGCTAATGGCATGCACAAGATTCTATCATGTGAATAATGCATGCATGGCATGTTTAAAGGCTAAAGCATCAAAGCAGGTAAAGAGAATCGTTCAAGAGGCATGCAACACAATGCTCAATGGACTAAACCACCACCAAATAGACCTTGTGCATGCCAAAACAGTGGCCAAAAAGATTTGAAATGATAGCAATAAAAGCAATAAAATGCATGCTCATGCATTGGCCCATCAACTAGACATGAAGGTACAACTCTCAAGAGCACTTAAAGAGTGAAAAACATCGAAGTGTGACAACACTATATGCTCTGAAATATCATCCCAAATGATGCCAAAACATGCAAATACCTCAATTCAAGCATGCAAGATACCTCAAAACTCAAAGCTAGTTAAGGCATTAACACCATAGCTATACAAAGCAAGCCTTAAAAGGCCAAGAACAACCAAAACGGTTCTAAAGCATGTCAAAATAATGCTAAAACATGTATGGAGTATAGCCAAGGCAAGCTAGCATAAAGGGCCAAAACATCAAGTAAGCTAGGCCAATGAGCATCGTTACACTACAAGCGTAAGAAGCAAATGAGGGATGCTCTAACCAACCACAAACAGAGTTGTATCATGGCAAAATAAGACCAAAAACACACTGAAATGACATCCTAAAAGCTTAGGCAAGATGGCATACATGTTGGCTCATATTTGAGGCATAAAGCACCAACCCTCCAAAGCATTGAAAGAGTGACACATGTGAGTGTATGACCACACTTCATACACTAAAATCACATACCAAATGATGCTAAATCATGTAAATAGCCCAAGAAATGCATGCTAGTGAATTGGAAACTCAAAGCTAGTGAGCAAGATTGCACTATGGCTATACAAAGCAAGGCATGCATGACCAAAACAACTTCAAATAGAGCCTAGGCATGGAAAAACATGAGTAAAAGCTTGCTGGAGTAAAGCTAAAAGCATGCTAAAATGATGGTCCAAAGCATGATGCATGTTAAGGCTATAGGGAGGATTACCCTACAAGGGTATGAGGCATGCAAGAGGCAATCAATCCAACCCAAAACAGACCTATATCATGTTAAACAAAAGTCACAAAAACATGTTAAGATAGAGCCTCAACATGCTAGAAAAACATGCTAATTTGATGAGCCATCAACACAAGCAAACAAGATACAAAAGGGGGGGGACCACCCCCACCTATTTGGAGCCTCAAAACACACTTTCCACCATTGAAATTCCTCTGGAATTCAGTGGTTAAAAGGCCAAGAGAAGGTGATCTCAAAGGCCTAAAAAGACGATACAAAACAAAGCAAAATAAGGCACAAAAGGGGGTAGACCACCCCCAACACCAAAGAGGCCTCAAACAAACATTTCAAACACTTGAAGCTTTTTATAGTTGAAAGCTAAGCCAAAAGAAGAATGAAAAGAGGGCCAAACAAGCAATGAAAACAAAGTCTAAAAAGAGAGGTATAGACTCACCCTTGAAGAACAACTTCAAAGCAGCAACTTCAGCAACTTTTCTGAGCTAAAACCAGCTCTTGAGTTCAAGCAAGACCCTCAGGTACCTCAGCAACATGATTGTGGTATTTCACTAGGTGCTTTAGTGCAAAAGTGTGAAGAAAAACCACTTTAAGGCACAAACAAGCCCAAATATAGAGAGAGAGGGATATCTTGTCTCTAATGCAAATTTCATAACCTCTGGAAAGTAAGAGGGACCAGCCCTCTTATAGAAATCTAAGTCTCAAGCTTGTTGAACAAGCTAGAGGCTTGGTTCAATCCCTCCATACACGTGTATGGAGGATGAGTTCTGTGCTCCCCTGCTGGCACAACTGGCAAAGAAATATCTACAAAAGCAAATAAAAAAGCTTTAGCCAACAAACTTGGTCGACCGGCCATTAAAGGTGCCGACCGGCCATCAAAGGTGTCGACCGACCACCACTGATGGCCGATGGAAAGAAGGAAAGGCCGATAGGCATGAGGCCTGGCCAATGGGTTGTAGGGCTGGCCAACAAGCCACCCCCTTCCCTCAGAAACAAAACCACAAGCTCTTGGTCCATAATCAAGAACAAAACAAACAAGTTGAGAGGCTCCAAGGCAAGGCGTGCAGCCGAGACCTTCAGAAACTCAAAACGAACACGAGCATGGATGATCATCGAGTATTCAAACGATAACGTCCAAGTCTTGAGGACGGCCAAAAATGGGGTGTCTACAGATACTAATATGAAACACATCTTGCATTCCGGAAAGTTGTGGCAGCAACCCCAAACAGTAGACAACCTCCCTAATTCGCTCAAGGATCTCAAAAGGGCCAATAAACCGAGGGGATAACTTTCCACTCTTTCCAAACCTCATCAAACCCTGCCTAGGTAATATTTTTAGAAAGACGTGATCACCCACTTCAAAAGACAAGGGTCTCCTTTTATGGTCAGCATAACTCTTTCGGCGACTCTGGGTTGTAACTAACCTTTTACAGATAAGTGCCACTTTCTCCGTCGTTTCCTGAACCAACTCTGGACCAACAAAGGTGCATCACCCACCTCGGCCCAACATACTGGAGATCTACATGGTCGGCCATACAAGGCCTGAAACGGTGCCATGCCAATACTCGATTGGAAACTGTTATTGTAGGCAAACTCCACTAAGGGTAAGTGTCTCTCCCATGACCCCTTAAAGTCAAGGACACAGCCTCGAAGCATATCCTTAAGGATCTGAATAGTACGCTGTAGACCGCCCAAACTCCGCTCCGCGCGTGAAGGCGCGAATCGTGGTTCTTAGCTACTGCAGTTCGGACTCCTGTCATGGTTCTGAATCTAATCTCACAAAGTGCAATGTAAGACTAATAAATCACCAAAGAGTCCAAATCCGGCAAATCGTTTTGGAAAATCGATTTTAATCAAAAAGCACCAAACATGGACTGATTTGCCAGATTTCAGAGTTGCCACCTAAATATTTTGTTTTGGAAAATTTAGGAAACCCTGACTCATGCCTAAGGCCGCGTGTCCGTCATCACCAAAGTTGCTTCGGCTCGGAACTTGGGTACGAGAGGGGAAGGTCCTAAAATGAGCACCCCCGCTCGCCTGATCAAAGGATCAGCCTCTACTAACATGATATGTTGTTTTTGAAAATACATGTATTCTTATTCCGGTTTATTAGCTAACTTACTATGTGATGCGCACAGCATACAAGTATAGACTCGATTGCAAGAATTGGAACAAAACATCTCATGTTTGTTTTCGAAAAATGGTTTGAAGTTGTTACCCTCAAGTAGGCTAAAGCACGGATTTGCCACCAAACAAGGTGGGCTTAAAACATGATGATTTGCCACTTCAGGTGGGCTTAAAACGCACATTTTGATGAATTGTTTCAATTCAAGCAATGAAGCCTTCATCCACAGGCATTCATGCAGTTTAATCACTTAAGCAAATAGCCTCATGGCAAGCCTGCTATCATGGTAGTCACTTACACACATGCAAGGATGCTAAAGCATAAACACTCATAGTGTACTCCGGGCCAAAAAAGAAGCTAGTTAGTAATCAATACATGATCCTAGCTATGTCAAGAATGTCTAATGCAACACATGCAAAATGCAACTAAGATAGGCTCGGCTATTCTAAGATGTCATGTGAATGCAACTTGATAACATGTATTCAAATTGGTATTGAAATACAATGCAGTTTGTATGATGCGTCGAGCCTGGTGCATGCAAGACAGATGAATGATGCACGCATGCGAGCATAAGGATGCTTATTGAAACATGCCTTAAAACTAACCATCGAAAGCTGGTAAATAAAAGGGAGAAAGATGTGGGGTTGAAAAACATTCACATACACACGCACAGTTATTACAAAATTTTCCCTATCAACGAAGGGTCCAAATAATAAGCTAACTAGCTAATCTAAGCTAATTAAACAAATTATTACAAAACGAAGCCAATTAACTAACAAGTTAACTAATTACAAACACAAATGAATAGCTAAGTGCATTAACTACTTAAGTACAGAACCAAATAGGTAGCTAACTAAGCAAAGCAGTTAAGTAAAATAGTTAAAAGGAGCCTCGGGGCGAGAAGTGCATGCATGCTCGGTCGCCTCGCTTGGAAATCCATCGCTATGCCACAACTTGCCTCTGTATGCATTTGATCTCAAAACACTGCACAAACCTCCAGATAGCTTCTACTCCAACATGGAGACCTCCAGAAGGGCTGCTAACCAGAAAATGGTGGTGGAGACCACCTAAACATGCTGCAGACCAGAAAGAGTGGTCGGCCAGCTACTTTTTCTGGTCTTCCAACCAGAAAGTTATACTAAGCTCCAATTTGCTGTAACAGAGAACAAGAAGGGGCACAGTAGTGTATTTGCAAGGTATGTGTGCACAACCACCCTCCCTATCATTTCTCAAGCTTAAGAGAGTGCGGCACTCGACTCTCGGCCACGAACTAAGCATCGCAATGCACGATGGCTAAGAAGCCAAGATTGCACGAATCAATGTCAATGAATGCACAAATAACACATAAGGGCCTTAACCTCTATCATGCATGATCAAGAGGGTCGGCGACCGAGAAATAAGACATGTTTCATCACTTCAAGTATGAAATGTCCCTTGTTTCTCGTGTTTGGATTGACATTCAATCCAAACACATGCAATGCAATTCAAGCATGCCAAATACAAGGCAATACAACCATATGCAAACAACAATGCAATGCAACAACATGCAAACAACAATGCAATGCAACAACATGTAAAACAACATGCAATGTGACAACATGCAAACTCAATACAATGCAACAACATGCAAAACAACATGCGCATGGCAAGTTAGAGTCCTTAAACATTAAAAGCTAGTGAAGGATGCAACACAAGGGCTATGTAATGCAATGCTCAATGGACCAAACCAACCCTAAACAAACCTCATGCATGCCAAAATAGTGGCCAAAATACTCTGAAGTGATGCATGAAAAGCAAGATAATGCATGCTCATGCAATGGCCCATCAACTAAGCATAAGAGCACAACTCGCAGACATGATCAAGAAGTGACGAACATGGAAGTGTGACAACACTATATGCTCTGAAATCATGTGTGAGACGATGCCAAATCATCCAAACAACACAAGCATAGCATGCTAGAAAGCCTAAGGCACAAGGCTACCAAAAGGGACTATACAAGAGGCATGCAATACATGGCACAAATGATAGAACCAACCATAGACAGAGCTCAATTAGGTCAAAACAAAGACCAAAACATGCTGAGATGGGAGCTCAAAAGTCTAGGCATGCATGCATACAAGTTAGGCTATAAGCGAGGCACAAAGGCATAACCCTTAAAAGCACTCAAAGAGTGAAAGAAATGAGAACATGGCAATGCTATATGCTCTAAAATAACATGTTAAATGATGCCAAATCACACACATGTCACAAATGAATCATGCTAGGACAAACCCGCTGGCCTCTGATGCTCAGCCTTCACTTATTGACAAGTAAGGCACTTTGATACAAACACAGCCACATCCTTTTTCATACCTCTCCACCAAAACTGGCGACTAAGATCATGATACATCTTTGTGCCTCCCGGATGCACCGTAAGGCACGAATGATGAAACTTTTGGAGTACTTCCTCTCGGCAAGACTCCGGTATAAACAAATGGTCACGGTATCTCACACTTTGGTCGGGATACACAGTCAAACCACGTTCTACTTTCCCATTGGAGATCTTCTCTTGGAAAGATTCCACCTCAAGGTCGCCCGTCTGCACTTCCAATACTCGGTTCACAAGTTTAGGTTGTGCAACTACTGAAAACAAAGCTGCAGACTCAACAGACTTGCCCAGATACAAGTCAAAGTTATTAAGAGTACCCAACATTTCCCATTCTTGAATGGCGATAGAAGCAACACTGCTAACTGGCCTTCTACTCAAAAGCATTGGCCACAACATTGGCCTTCCCGGGATGATAATGCAACTCAAAATCATTAATCCTCCATGAATTCCATCCACCTCCTTTGCCTCAAATTTAAGTCTTTCTGTGTAGACAGATATTTCAGACTCTTGTGATTAGAGAACACTTCAAATTTCTCACCATACAAGTAATGCCTCCAAATCTTCAAGGCAAATATCACTGCCGCTAACTCTAAGTCATGGGTAGAATAATTCCTCTCATGTGTTTTCAACTGTCGTGAGCCATAGGCTACCACTTTACCCTCTTGCATCAATACACAACCTAAACCTTCCCGTGAAGCATCACAATAAACTGAATAACTCAAACCCCACTTTGGTATAATCAATACTGAAGTAGTGGTGAGTCTAATCTTGAGCTCTTTCAACAACCTTTCACAAGTCTCAGTCCACACAAACTTGATTTCCTTCCTAGTCAACTTAGTCAAAGGTGAAGCTAGTCTAGAGAAATCCTTAACAAACTGACGGTAATAACCAACCAACCCCAAGAAACTATGAATCTCGAGAGCATTCTTAGGTTGTGCCAAATCTTGCACTGCTTCTACCTTGGATCAATCTACAGTCACCCCTTCCCTTGACACTACATGCCCTAGGAATTTAACCTCTTCCAGCCAAAAGTCATATTTCCCAAACTTAGCATACAGCTTATGGGCTCTAAGTAACTCAAGTACTACTCGTAAGTGTTCCTCGTGTTCCTCATCAGAAGGTGAATAAATCAAAATGTCGTCCACAAAGCAATCTATGAATTCATGGAAGATCCAATTCATTAAATCCATAAACATAGTTGGAGCATTAGTTAGCCCAAAAGGCATCACAAGAAACTCATAATGGCCATATTGCGTACGGAATACTGTCTTCAGGATATCCTCCTCCCTTACCCTCAACTAATGATAACCCAATCTCAGGTCTATCTTAGAGAAACAACAAGACCCCTTCAACTGATCAAACAAATCATCTATATGAGGCATTGGGTACTTATTCTTAATAGTAACCCGGTTCAACTTTATGTAATCAATACAAAGCCGTAATGCTCCATCTTTCTTTTTAGCAAAGAGAGTCAGCGCTCCCCAAGGTGAAGTACTAGGGCGAATAAAACCCTTATCTAACAATTCCTAGAGTTGAATCTTCAACTCACTCAATTCAGCAGGTGCAAATCTATTCGGAGCCATAGAAACCGGTGTCGTGCCAGGCACTAAATCAATAGAGAACTCGATCTCTCGGTGAGATGGCAAACTGACAAGATCCTCGGGAAAGACATCAGAGTATTCACAAACTACCCTTAGTAATTCAACCCGAATTTCATCGCACTCACTACTCAAGAAGCAAGTAATTAGACAACTAAGTTCACTCCGCCCACGTGGATCATATACCGGTGATAAAACTCTATCCACACGGTCACCCAAGAAATAAAAGCAATCACCGCTCAAGGTACATACAGTAACCTTCTGACGGTGGCAATCTATAACAGCTCGGTATGACGATAACCAGTCCATACCCAATATGACATCAAAACTATGCATGTCAAGCAATACAAATGCAAACGGTAATCGATGACCAGCAATCTCAATGTCACAACCCCGACATCCTTGTTTCAAGATAATCTGACCACCAATAGGTGACTCTACACAAATAGGAGATGCTAACTATGCCAACTCCAAACCCAAAACTGATGTAAACGCATATGAAATAAAAGAATGGGATGCACCCGTATCAATCAACACATTAGCAACTGAATTGCAAAACAAAAAGGTACCTTTCACTATAAAAGGAGCAGATACAAGATTTGGCCCTACAACTGTATACATACATCTAGTAGGCCTCTGCTCAACCTGCTCACCCCTCGGAGCATAAGCCTGATGCACAGACTAAGCCGAAGAAACTCGTTGATTGGCCTTCGAGGCCTGTGCTGACTATGTTGACTGGTAACTCTGTGTTTGTCTCGAACCAGACGCACTAGGTGTACCACCTAACTGTGGGCAAAACCTCTTCAGGTGCCCTGCTTGCCCGCAATGATAACAAGTGAGCGGCTGGCCTCTTCCTTGACTCTGGCTCTGAAAATGAGCCAAAGATGATACTGCTCACTGTCCTCCTTCTCTCTGAGGACAAGAGGGGGACTTATGGCCCAACTGACCACACTTAAAGCAAGTAAAAACTCCCTACCCACCTCTCCTAGAACCTGAACTCGGTATTAGAAAAGTGGACCTCGACTTAGCTCCTTGAGACTACAGCGACCCTGATTTTGACCGTCTCTTGTGGTGTTCCAGACTCGGGTTGTATGGGTTGAATGGTGGTTCATGTCCTGTCTTCCTTGTCTTCCCCTCATTGTTGGTTATTGGGTTGTAGTGTGTCTTTGGAAAATGTTGGTTTTTTATTTTCCAAACTCTTATTTGCCCAAAATTTTGGCTCTCTGCTCGAGCGGGCTTCTGAATTTTGATCTACGCTCGAGCGGGCATTCTGGCGCTCGAGTGAGGACTGTGTTTGCAGAAAATACTGGGAGAGCATATTTCACGCTCGAGCGTAGGGTTTCACGCTCGAGCGAGGGTCTATGTCTGACGCTCGAGCGAGGCTTTCCACGATCGAGTGGACCACACTTTATTAGCACGCGAAAGTGACATTTCAGTTCACTTTTTGCAATCTTCTCTCTCTCTTAAACTCTCCAAGATCCAGATCTGGAGCTTCTCTCTCTAGAGATCATTTTCATTCTTTGATTTCTCCAAATCCATTGGGATTTTGGCCACAGTTCCTTCATCAAAGTTGTGTAACTTCTCGAGGGCTTCGTTGTGTGAGATGGAGATCGAGTTTCATCGTCGTTGATTTTAGGGGTTTCAACTCTTTTCTTCGTCAAACTTGAGATAGGGATTTTCTTTGAGTTATATATATATATATGTTTTCGCAAGATCTAGATGATTTTGAAATCATCCTTTGATTTGTTTTGAAAATGGGTAGTTGATTCAAGAAGATGAGTAATTTTTGAAAGTGGGTTTACTTTCTTGTTTTCCTTAAAAAAAATAGAAGTTGAGGGTTTTGAACTATGTCAATTGAATAAAGAGGACTTTGGTGAGATTTTTCTCAAATGTTTGATGATGGATGGTTTTACTGATAAAACCTAGAAATTGGGGATTTTTAAAAGAAGTTGAAAATCCATGGTTGACATTGTTATATTTATTTTGAATGTCCAAAATAAGTGAGATTTGGAAAATTTCTTATTTATATTGCATAAATGATAAATTTTGAGAAGCATGAGAATTGTTGTTCATTTTAAAAATTGTTATTCAAAATGTTGATTTAGTCTTGAAATGACTAAGTCGTTGGAAATGTTTGAAATGTGGAAATTATGTTATCCCTTGGATGAATTGAAATAAATGTATTTATTCATCTTGTGAAATTGTATTGAAAGGAGAAATTGAAGTTTTGATCATAATGGAAATATTGTGTGGAAGAATGGAAAATGGGTAAAATATTGCATTGCATCCATTGATGTGTTGGCATATCAATTCATTGAAAATGAAGAGCTTTGAAAGTTGATTTGAAAACTTTGCATTGAGAAAAGAATGTTGAGAAAAGTTTTCATGAAATGGTTTTGGGGTAAATACGGTGGTAAGTCTTGACAGGTAGTGTAGATGATTGGTGTCGAGCCTTCCGGCTATGATCGATAAAAGTGACAAATTGGTAGTCTTGTATAGTCTACTTGCAGACACCAGCCTAGTGATTGAAAGGTGGTGTAGATGATAAGTGTCGGGCCTTCCGGCTGTGACCGGTAAAAATGACAAATTGGTAGTACTTTTATAGTCTACTTGCAGACACTGACCTAGGGATTACTAGAGTTGTATTTACCACCCCTCAAAGAAAATTTGATAAATGTTGAGCAGTTGAAATGGCATGACATTATTGAGCATGTTGGTTTTCAAAAGATGAAGGTGTGTTTACTTTCAAAAGAGGCATGGCATGGCATAAGCATTCCATTTCACGAGACTTGTATAAAATGTATATACTTTGTTAAGAATTTCCTACTGGGCTTTATGCTCACCCTATGGGATTTTTGTGCAGGAAATGATGTGGTGTTTCCGCCTAACTGAAGGCGTGGAAGTACGTGCAGAGAGCTTAATGTGCTCATTTGCTATGACTCTGATTGTAAGCCAAGAGCTTTATATGTGTGGGTTTGAATAACCATTTTGTGTAACCAGGCTCAAGCCTTGAAACTTGTAAACCCTTGGGGCTATTGGTTGTTTAATTAATTGTTGTTGGATTAATTGTATTATCGATTGAAGACTATTTACATCATGTAATGCAAGTATGAGGAGTTATTATCAGTTTTACTTTAAAAGGGGTATGATTATTGTATTACCATTTGGGCATGAAAATGGGGGCGTTACAACTTGGTATCAGAGCTACCAGGTTCGAATACTTGGAGTTCATGGGAAGTGGTGGTTTTACCACATTGGGTTCATGTTGCATGATAGGAAAATGTTATACCCTTTGTGACTATGTGATAACATGCTTATGTGGCTATATGGGTATGGGATTAGACTTTTGGGATGTTGTATGCGCCTGTTAAATCCCTTGAGGTCTTCTTAGAAGGGTACTTGATCAATACTTGTTCTACTAAGAATTCTTGGTTTTTCATGGGAGAAATTTCATCATCAAAGAATAATCCGTATGTGTTTACATGACTAAGTGCTTATATGGAATGAAATTGAAATGTCTATATAGAGGTGAAACGTATAGAATTGCAGTGATTAGACGTGTGAGGAAAATTGCAAGCACATGTGCATTAGTGTGCTAAATCATTTCTATTGTCCTTTATAGGATGTCAGGAAGAGGTCAAATCCGTGGTGGTAGAGGCGGGAGACGTGGTAGGCCTCGCCGGGGTGTGCATGAAGTACCGGTCCAAGAGGTTCTCGTGCAAAAGGAAGGGTCAAGCCAAGTGAATATGGCCAAACAAGTAGAACAAGCAGGTCAAACCGCAATAAGGACCCTAGCACAAGAGATGGTTGGGGCTATGAACATGTTAAGGGCTGATAACCAAGCCTGAGAGAATACCGTAGAGGCAAGGTCTAGTTTCCTTACTCGGGAATTTTTGTAGGCCAAACCAGATGAATTCCATGGTGGCCCCTGTAGACACCCCATTTTTGACCGTCCTCAAGACTTGGACGTCACCGTTGGAACACTTGGTGATCCTCTTTGTTTGTGTTTCGTTTTGAGTTCCCGAAAGTCTTGGCTGCATGCCTTGCCTCAGGATCTCTCGACTCGACTGTTCCGTATTTGGTTTTGGCACCAAACACTTGTGTTTTTGCCTTAAAGGGTGGGAATGGCTTGTTGTCCATCCCCACATTCCACCGGCCTTCCCCTAGCATCACCGGTTGTTTATGGGTGCCACCAGCCATGGTTTCTTAAAATCAATGGCCGGTCGGCACTATATTTGGCCGGCCGGCACTTTATTCTGTCGGCGACCTCTTTTGCTGGCCGGTGCGACTCCTCTGCACCCTTGAGTCATGGTGCATGCCAATTGTGCCAGCTGGAATGCACCATCACTCCTCCCCGTGTAGTTTTTGGCTGATGTGAACCTTTGAACCCCCTTTCCTTCTAGAAGCTTGAACCCTTTGGCCAAGCTTCTTGGGGAAGCTTGGCCAGCTGTTTTAGCTTCTCCAAGAAGCCAAGAACCCTTTTGCACCCTTTGCCCCTTTCATCTAGCTTCTTGGAGAAGCCTAGAACCTTGGCCTTTGCCTATATAAGCACCCATACTCTCCCTTTGTTTGGGGTTAGAGCTTTTGAACCAAAAAACCAGAGCTTCTATATCTATATATCTGATATATCATCCTCTCTCTCAATATCTCCCTCTCTCTCATCCTTAGGGTGTGTTTGGAAGCCTAAAAGTGCATTTTGACTTTACTTTTGCACTAGCACACACACCATTACACCTTGCTCCGAGATTGAGAGGCATTGAGGGTTGTTTGTTGAGGTTTTGGACTGATTTTGATCAGTAGAGAGTGGCTGGATCATCTGTTCTTCAAGGTTTCTTCAAAGGTGAGACACTTGCTTTAGTTTCCCCAATCTTGCACTAGTTTTCTACCTGTCTTGCATGCTGATTTAGGCTTTGTGTATAACATGAAAAAGTCTTGTACTTTCCTGTTTAACATCTTTCATTAAGGGTGTTTTGGCATTGGGGGTCGAACTCCTCCCCTTAGGCCTCTTTTGGCCTATTTTGGTGCCCTTTTCTTTAAGTTTTGTTTACTTTGTTGTGTTGGTCTTCTCACCACTGAAATCCAGTGGATTTTCAGTGGTGACGGAGTGATTTTGGAGTCTTGTGTAGGGGAGGTACACCCCTCTCCCCTTTGTCCTTCTTTTACCTTTGTTTTGGCTTAAAAGCGCAACATGCATGCTTGGTTGTTTTTGGTCCCATCTCAGGGGTTTTTGGGTGCCTATTAGTCATGTTATATCTCTGTCTTTGGTTGGATTTGTAGCCCTTAGCATGCATCTTGTACTTGCTTTGTAATTCCTTATCTTGCCTAGAAATGTGCCATGTGTTTAGCCTAGTGTATCTTCATGATTTGGCTTAGCTTATTGAAGCTTTTGGTCATGATTTATCATGCTTTAGGTCTGTTGGCCACTTGTTTTGTCATGTTTGTCGTGGTTTACATAGCTCCTTTGCATTCTAGAATTTTGGCCTTGAGCGAGTGAGTCATTAGCATGCTTTGGTTAGGTTGTTTAAATGATTTGGAGTCATTTCTTATGCTATTTCAGTCCCTATATCATGCTTGTATGACAGCATTCATCATCCTTTTATGCCATGAGGTGTTGTAGTTTTGTGCCTTGAAATAGGCATTGTGCATGCTTGCATGTTTAGGTCACTTGGGTTACCATTCATGAGGGTTTTGGGGTGCGTTTTAATACATTAAAACTATTTTTTTTTTTTTTTGGTTGTTCCATTCATACCATGTGTGGTTATGATAGTTTTGGTAGAAGGCTTCTTTTATGCCTTAGCCTTATGCTCTTTGGTATGCAAGTTAGCATGAGTATTTGCCCATCATTCCATCAGTTTTGGCCACTGTTTTGGGGTGTGGTTGAGGGTCCCCCATCTTAGTGTAAGTCCATGGATCATATATTCGCATCTTGTAGTATGCTCATGACATTGCATGTTGTGGTATCCTTATGGTTTGTGCATTGTTGCATGCCCACCTCTTTACATACTTGCCTATCTAGTGTGCATTGTAGTATTGCTTGTAGTGTTGCATGCTAGTGGCATTACCATGTTGTTTGCATGATAGTTTGCATTGCATCACATTTGACATGTTTTGCATCTTAGCTTCTTGTTACATTTTTGAGCCATGTTTGCACAACATGCATTGCATTGCTTGGTTTGGGGTGTCAAACCTAGTGTGAGGGTGAGAGGTATTCATACTACAAGTGATGAAACACATCTCAACCCTCGGTCACCGAGGCCCTTGACTTTGGCATGATAGGGTCTTGGTCCTCATTCGTGTGTTGCATGCATTTTACATTGAATGGCAAGTTTGGTCCCTTAGGCTATCGTGCGCAATTGATGGCTCAAGGATCAAGGGCCATGCTCCCTTGAGTTCAATACATGATAGGGAACATGACCATGCTTACATGTGCTTGAAATGCTATGCCATGCACTACCTGTCCTCTGCTGCTGTCAAAACTATTTTCTGCAGGAAGGTTTTGCCGACCGGCAAAGAATATGAGGCCGATGGACTTGAAAGCAGCCGACGGCATTTTACCATGGCTGGTGGGCATTTCACTTAGCCGGTGGTGTTCTTCAGTGCTCATTGAAGATACCCTGGGACTTTGGCAGTTTTCAGAGAAGCCAGAGGCAGTAATGCTATGGCTATGGGTTTCCGGGCAAGTTAGATCGAGCATGCATCATTCGCGTGTCCCGAGGCAGGGCTGCGGCCGTCTTTATTCTGCATTTAATTTGTTAAGTTAGAAGGGCTGTAATAATTAATTAGCTAGGATAGGTAACTCATTATTCGGGACTATATATTATTTATTTGGTCCCTCCGAACGAGGGCAAATTTGTAATAAGTGTGGGTGCGTGAGTGCATGTCTTCCAATCCCACGTCTTTCTCCCCTTATGATGGTAGACTATGTTTAATTTAGCATACCTTATGCTATGCATGCGTGCATCATTCATCAGTATTGTATGCACCGGGCTCGGCGCATCATGCTAACTGCATTAGTACTCCAAATCTAACTTGAATACATGCTACTTGTGCATTTTTCGCATGTCATTCATAGACTAGCCGAGCCTACTCTAGTGACACTCCGTATGCTTTGCATTCGACATTTAAAACATGAACTAGGATCATGCATATGATTACTAACTAGTTTTTGTTTTGGCACGGAGTACGATGTAAGTATTTATGGTTTAGCATCCTTGCATGCGTGTGGGTGTTGCCATAATAGCATGATTACAATGAGGCTAGCTGCTTATGTGATATAACTGCTTGAATGCCTGTGGGTGAAGGTTGGATTGTCTGAGTTGGAATAGCTCATTGAAATCCGTGTTTTAGCCTACTTGCGAGTAGCAAATTCCAAAACATTTCCCAAAACAAACGGATATGCGATGCTTATTCCCAAATTAGGCAATCTAGTCTATACTTGTTTGCTGTGCGCATAACATAGTAATCCTAGGCTAATAACCGGAATAAGAACATATAATGTTTTCAAAAACGGATATCATGGTTAGTAGAGGCCGATCTTCGGATCGGGCGAGAGGGGGTGCTCATAGCTGACCTTCCCCAATCGTACCCAAGTTCCCGAGCCGAGGCAACTTTGGTGATGACGGACACGTGACCTTTGGCATCGAGTCAGGGTTTCCTAAATTCTCCCATTTTAAAATATTTAGGTGGCGACTCTGTATCTGGCAAAGCAGTCCATGTTTGGCACTTCTTTTCAAAAAATTTGTTTCTCAAAACGATTTGCCGAATTTGGACTCTTTGGTTCAGATTAAAAATCGTGACACAAATCGAGTCCGAACTGTAGCGAGGGCCCCACGCGGGCATGTCTACAGTTTCTGAGCCCAAGAAAGCAAATGAGTGGCTTGAACAAATGGTGAAGACATTTGAGATGCTTCACATTGATGATAGTGAGTTGAGAGTGACTCAAGCGAGTTACTACCTTAAAAGGGATGCGAGTCAATGGTGGAAGTATGCCAAGAGTAGAGTGGAGCCAACATGGGAAGCCTTTGTACTTGCTTTCTAAGATAAGTATTTACCTCCCGCTGCTAGGGAGAGATTGAGGCAAGAGTTTAAAGACCTCAAACAACTCGATGTGACCGTGGCCGAGTTCGAGGCAGTTTTCACTAGTTTATCTAGGTTAGCACCAGAGTTGGTGGCAACGGAAGAGCGTCGTTGCATTGAGTTTGAGAACAAGTTAAAAACCAAAATCTTCTTTAAGATTGTTCTGAACATGATTCGGAACTATGACCGTCTTGTAGAGTCGGCGGCATACGTATAGGATTCCGTGCAGCCGATGAGGAGAGGCTTCGGAGTTTGAGGTCTAGGGACCAAGAGTCTCAAGGAGACTATAGGCAGAACAAGAAGAGCAGAGGTACCTTTTCATCCCAGCCCCAACCACAACTGTCTAAATCCACTTTTCTTTTGCCTAGTTCAGGTTCGGGAAGAAGTACATCGGGTGGCATCACGTGTTTCAAGTGTGGCCAGCCAGGTCACAAATCCTTTTCGTGCCCACAGAAAGGTGGAGGACAGTTGATGTTGCCACCACCACCACCTAACCAATCACAGAGTCAATCTCAGTCGCAGAATAGGGGACAAGGGTTTAATTGTTACCAGTGTGGTCAACCAGGGCATATGAAGAGAACTTGCCCACAGTTGGGAGGCACATTTAACGCATCAAGGTTGAGGCAGACTGAGAGCCACCAGCAGGCTCATTCAGCTCAGGCTTTGCGAGTTAATCAAGGAGCCGCTTCAGCTCAGTCGGTACATCAGGCCTATGCTCTAAAACGGAAGCAAGTTAATCAGGGGCCACAGGGGCGTGTGTATGCTGTCACTGCACCAGAGCAGTTATTGGGAACCTTAGTTGTGAGAGGTATTTTTGTTGTGTGCAATACTTTCGCTACTGTATTGATAGACACAGGTGCATCTCATTCATTTATATCTGCTGCATTTGTTTCTGCATTGGGGTTAGAGATGGCACAGTTAGTGCCTCCACTCAAAGTAGAGTCACTTGTTGGAGGTACGATTGATTTAGACCGGGGTTGTCGTGATTGTGAGATAGAAGTTGTCGGGCGTCGACTTCCATTTGTTTTTGTGTTGCTAGATATGTCCAGTTTTGATGTCATATTGGGTATGGATTGGTTATCGTCATACCGGACTGTTATAGATTCACTACAACAAAAATAGTCTTTAGAGACAAAAGCTAATGACGAAAAAAAATTTTGTCACGAAATACGTATCTTTTAATGATGAAAATCATATTTCGTCTCCAAATGTACCATTTTTTGAGACAAAAATAAAATTTCATCACCAATCTAAATCATAATAAAAAATAAAAAAAATAGGTGACGAAATTACATTTCGTCATTATTTATATTTTTTTTGTCACAAAATATTTTCCCGCTAATATTTTCGAAGGGAGCCAAAATTAATAGACTTTTGGTGACAAAAAAATTGGTCACCAATTATAAAATTATTAATGACGAATATATTTTTGTCACCAATAATTTTTAATATTTTATTATCATTTAGTGACAAAACTACTTTTGTGGCCAATATTTTTATCTTTGGTGAAGAAATAATTTTGTCACCAAAATATAATTTAGTCACTAAATATTTTAGGTCTCAAACACACACAATAATTTCTTGGTTCAAACCTATTTCACACACACACACACACACACATGCATTATACTCATTCACACACAGGGCCCTCACCGCCGCTGCTACTATTGCATCAACCCACCGCCGCTGCTACCATTTTCGACAGCCCTCACCGCCAACAGCCCTCACCATCGTCGCCGTTAGCCCCTCATTTCCTCACCCCCGCTGCTGTGCCGATCGAAGAACACCACCGCTGTTAGTCTCTCTCTCTCTCTCTCTCTCTCTCTCTCGATGCTCCCTCTGATGTATTTGTCTGATGTATATTCTCTGTATTCATATGAAATTGGCGTTGGTGTTGCTACATCTGATCTATGTCAGCATTCTCTTCATTTTCGATAAGGATTTGACAGACAAAACTAAGCGAGAACCATGGTATTCATTCACTCCCTCCCTCCCTCTATTTTCTTTTTAACCTAAAATTTTGTATCTTTTGGGACATGGGGAGGCAAAGACCTGTACTGAAACTGGGTCTAGCATAACATGTGGCTTCACTAACTTTGATTAATTGATATAATGAGTTTGTGATTGCTATGCTCCAAGAACGTAGAGTTTATATCCAACATTTGTGTGTTTATTTAATTTTGAGCTCTGTTTACCATTCAATATTTGATTGTTTAATTTGTTTTATGGAAGATAAAATGTTAGTATAATGAGCTCATAACTCAGTTGGAAGTGAATAAGTGTCATTTGTGTTTTGTTATGTTGGCAAATGGACTGAATTTGGGTAATTGAAGTGGGAACTTACTAGTTGGAAAAAATGTCCAAATGTTGTTAAAATCTATATACAACTCAAGAACAACAAATTTACTTTTTTTCATGCATTATTACATCTAACGCCTCATGTTCTTAAGATGAACTATGAAATTAAAGAAGGTTTTCCTAGCTTGTAAGGTTATACAGGAAACTTTGATGTGAGTTTTTTGAATTCAGCTGAGATCTGACTACTTATTTTTATGATCCCTTTTTATCTTCCTTAATTTTTTTGTGTTGTACTGATGCATCCAAAATTGTCATATTCTACAAGATTCATATGCCAAAATATATGCCAATGCAGAAGCAAAGCAAGGTTTTTGATAATCAATCTGTTAGACTTGGCTAACATGAATCCCATTTGATGTGTAAGCCTTCAGACATGATTCTGAACATCTTCCACGACTACAATAAAGACTTGGCAAAAACAATTTTCATTTTAGTGACGAAAATTTGATGTTTGGAGACAAAATCAGTCTGTCACCAAAGGCCTTTTTTGTTGTAGTGATTGCTACCGTCAGAAATTTACTATATGTACCTTGAACGGTGAATGCTTTTATTTCTTGGGGGACCGGGTGGAGAGAGTCTTACCACCGGTGTATGACCCGCATGGGCGGAATGAACTTAGCTGTCTTCTTACTAGTTTTCTGAGTAGTGAGTGTGATGAGATTCGGGTTGAGTTGCCGAGGGTAGTTCGTGAATACTCGGATGTTTTTCCTGAGGATCTTGTCAGCTTACCATCTCACCGAGAGATTGAGTTCTCTATTAATTTAGTGCCTGGCACGGCACCGGTTTCTATGGCTCCATATAGATTTGCACATGCTGAATTCAGTGACTTGAAGATTTAACTCCAGGAATTACTAGATAAGGGTTTTATTCGCCCTAGTACTTCACCTTGGGGAGAACCGGCTCTTTTTGCTAAGAAGAAAGATGGAGCGTTACGACTTTGTATTGGTTACAGAAAGTTGAACCGGGTTACTGTTAAGAATAAGTACCCAATGCCTTGTATAGATGATCTGTTACCAATGTAAGATATATATAACGCAGTGGGTAGAAGGATTCAAGCCATACCTTGTGCGATAGAATCCAAAACGAAGAACGTTTTGTGTAAATTTCGTGCTTCTTTAATCATGAACTAAGAACATCCAGCAATGGATTGATACCACAGTATAAGTATCACCAACTCTATTCACAGTGCAAAGGCTAGATCGTTCTCTGATGAGAGAGAGTCAGAGAAAGAGAGAGTATGGGAAAAAATGTTATGGGTAAATCAACATAATGCATCTGATATCTATTAAATAGATCAGATATATAATCTCACATCCCTATCTCCAAATAGGATAAGATAGATTGGATGGAGATAGGGGGTTATCCTAACAAGATAAACAGAAATTCAAATTACATGAGTAATTTGAATTGGCCATGGGTCATGCCACATGGGTGCCTAAGTCTGGGTTCGATTCTCGACCCAATTTCCAACATTATCAATAAAGATTTCGTTCTTTTTCTACGATTCTTCTTATGAAAAAACAACTATATATCACAACTCAAAAAGATCACCCCATTGAGTCCAACAAAAGCATCATGAATGCCAAATATAGTAACCACTTAATACACAGTATTATATTGGAGACTAAATTTATAATTATGAAACTAGAACAATAACACTAAGGACAAATTTTTGAGGCCAAAAGTTTTTTTTAATTCTTTTCTTTTTTTAAACTGTAATATTTGTTCCAAAAATACCCTTAAATATAATGATGAATTCGAATAGCTTTCGATATGTAGAGCATTTTTATACACATTTAGGGATTAGAGTAACATCGAGTGCATACTTTAGCAACCAAAATAATGTAAATTTTTTAGTTTTAGTAAAGTGCTTATTGGTTGAAGTTTTATATGATTGATTATGTTAACAGAAGTATGTCATAATTTATGTATTTTTAGGGTACATATTCTCCTAGTATTCCTGTGAATTGGTTGGAAGAAGGAATTTTAAACAAAGTTCAAAAGCAAGCTGGTTGCAATAAGAATATTAAACGTCAACTCCTGATTTTCTTTAATAATTTTAAATAAAGAATCGACCTACGGAATTATTGCAATTATCATTACAAGAGGTAGTAGATTTTGTGAAACCAGAGGAGGAATGTTGTTATACCTGTTCCATAAACATAGATTACAGGCACAGATCACACGTCGCCTTCCGGGGTATTTTCTGTTCCAATTTTAGTACTGTCGCACTCCATTTTCCAAAATAAAAATATTGGTGGACTCAAAAATGGCATTTAACAAACACAAATAATGGAGTGTGGCACACTCTCTCTCTAATGAGAGTGGAAGTGCACAAACTCTGCACTTCATCTTCTTCCTTAAGCCACCAAAAAACACAAAAAGAACCCACATTAGGGTTTTCTTTTTCTCATCAACCGTAAATCGGAATCAGGCCCATAATATACCTTTTCCAAGGTATCGAAAAAAGGATTCCAAATACATAATTTTCATAACATAGAAGAAAATCATGTAAAACCAATATGCAATCAATGTTACGAAAAATTAAATATGAATCTCCATTTTTCTAAAAATTCGTCCGTGCGATTTTCATGAAACTTGGCAGATATATTCTGCTTGCAATATATTACAACATATGTAAATTCCATGTTGCTTGGAGAAAGTTCAGAAAAATATCTATTTTTTCAGCATATATCATGTGTATATATGTATAACTATATACATATTTTCATGCACAAAAAACAAGCACGAAAATACCCATTTATAGCTCTGATACCATTGTAAGATATATATATAACGCAACGCGTAAAAAGATTCAAGCCATACTTTGTGTGATAGAATCTGAAATGAAGAACCATGTGCGTAAATCATGTGGTTCTTTAATCACGAACTAAGAACACCTAGCAATGGAGTGATACCACAGTATGAGTATCACCAACTCTATTCACAGTGCAAAGGCTAGATCGTTCTCTGATGAGAGATTGTTAGAGAGAGAGAGTACGGGAAAAAATGTTATGGGTTAATCAACATAACGCATTCGATATCTATTAAATATATCATATATATATATATATATATATATAATCTCACATCCCTATCTCCTAATCGGAAAAGATAGATTGGATGGAGATAGTGGGTTATCCTAACAGGATAAACAGAAATTCAAATTACATGAGTAATTTGCATAGGCCATGGTCATGCCACATGGGCGCCCAAATCCGGGTCCAATACCTGGCCCAATTTCCAACATTATCAATTAAGATTTCATTTTTTTTTTCTATGATTCTTCTCATAAAAAAACAACTATATGTCCCAACTCAAAAAGATCACCCCATTGAGTCCAACAAAAGCATTACGAATGCCAAATATAGTACTCATTTAATAAATAGTATATATTGGGGATTAAATTGATAAATTATGAAACTTGAATAATAACACTGAAGGCAAATTTTAAAGGCCAAAAGTTTTTTATTTATTTTCTTTTTTTTAACTGTAATATTTGTTCCAAAAATACCCTTAAATATAATGATGAATTCAAATAGCTTTTTGATATGGAGAGCATTTTTATACATATTTAGGGATTAGAGTAACACCGAGTGCATACTTTAGCAACCAAAATCTTGTAATTTTTTTAGTTTTAATAAAGTGCTTATTGGCTGAAGTTTTATATGATTGATTATGTTAATAGAAGTTTGTCATAATTTATGTTTTTTATAGGGTACATATTCTCCTAGAATTCGTGTGAATTGGATAGAAGAATGAATTTTAAACATAGTTCGAAAGCAAGCTGGTTGCAATAAGAATATTAAACGTCAACTTGTGATTTTTTTTAATAATTTTAAATAAAGAATCAACCTACAGAATTATTGCAATTATCAGTACAAGAGTTAGTAGATTGTGTGAAACCAGAGGAGTGAAGTTGCTATACCTGTTCCATAAACAAGGATTACAAGCACGGACACGCACCACCATCCGGGGTGTTTTCTGGTCCAATATTAGTACTGTCGGACTTCATTTTCCAAAATAAAAATATTGATGGACTCAAAAATTGCATTTAACAAACACAAACAATGGAGTGTAGCACACTCTTTCTAATGATAGTGGAAATGCAGAAACTTTGCACTTCATCTTCTTTCTTAAGTCATCAAAAAACACAAAACGAACCCAAATTAGGGTTTGTTTTTTCTCATCAATCATAAATCGAAATCAGGCCCGTATTATACCATTTCGAAGGTATTGAAACAAGGATTCCAAATCTATCACTACAACAAAAAAAAGGTTTTTACGGCACGCAATGCACGCCGTAAAAACTCTTATACGACGTGCAACGCACGTCATATTATGACCAGTCATGGAAAGTCATTCACTTTCAACGACATGCTTCGTACGCCGTTAAAAACTATTTAACGGCAGATTTGGTGCGTCATCGTTACTTTTTCTATGACTTGCTAGAATACGCCATTAAAAACTATTTAACAGCAGATTTTGTGTGTCATTGTTACTTTTTCTACGACTAATTTTGCATGTCGTTAATTGGTGAGACAAATAACGACACTAATTGTGTGCCGTAAAATATGTAATACAATGACTTATTATGTCTGCCGTAGAATATGCAATTATTTTATTTTATTTTTAAATTCAGCAGGTTCTATTTGACCAATTTTGTACAATGTAACAAATATTACAAACAAGCATCACAAAATATCAATCAACCACCAAAATATTGTTTAAAACATCAAAAAGAAACTATATCCATAAATTATAAATATTCAACAATTGTCTATACATTCCAAATATTCGAAAACTATATCCTTAAGTTCTAAACTGTACAAAAAATTTAAACCATCCAAAACTATGCATATCTAACTTTCTAAACATATCGACCACTATTAAGGGACTCCATGCCATAATGAGATTGGACAGCTGAACTGAACATTGGTGGCATGCACTTTTTCTCAGGAAACTTGTGCAATGAAATTCTACGAACTGGGCGTGTTGAGTGTTGCTGCAGCCATTTGTCGATGCAGGCTGCATGAAAGGAGTGCCCACAAAAAGGAAGGATACACAATATATCTGCCTTGTGATATTCGACAAGGCAAACCGTGCACCTGCCACAAAGTTTAAAGCAGTTCCGTCAGAACACAAATTGTAAGATAGATCGGTAATGGAATTGATGAGAAAATCAAGTCCCACAATAACAAGAATACGTCAACACTGAAGATCAATGCACTAGCATTGGTGATTAATTTGTTATATATCAATCTTGATGATCTTGTCTATACATGCACATACATCATAAAAAGAAATTTTCTAATTACAAATCACAGAACCTGATTTAGTGAAACATAAACACAAATTGCAATCAAATTACAGAAAAAATGAAACTAATTCGAAAGAAGCTTCCCTGAACTAATGAAGCAAAAAAGAGAAAATCTTCCTGAGGGACAATGAGGTCTTGTCCCGTTGTCTACACTACTAGGGTTCAAATTAATTCTATACAAGATGACCAAAAGACTTTCATACCATGTCGCTTTATCCTACAATTTAATAGGGAATTGAGGAGAGTCAAGAGAACAATCACTTTACTAATACTGACAATATTAGCCACTAACATCTCTATCCTAACCAATCCTTACAAGGTCAAAGTAACAACTTTGAGGAGCATAATCAAACCAATAATTCCTAAAACTTCACCCTTAAAGCAGTGCCAACCATCACATAAATAACCTTATTATAGGATATAGTATTGCTTAAAGAATATCTTCTTCATCAATATGCTCTTCTAAGGAGGCAGATTTGAAATAACATTTTCTTTTCTTTTTTAACCCCTTTTGTTTAGCAATAGCTCCTAGCAGGAGCTAAACATAATATAAGAAGGTATTAACCAAAAGTTGTGTGGTTGGTTAGAAGCTTCTAAGAAGAAAAAGAAGAAAGAAACTTGCTAGATTAGCCATACAGCAGCCAGAAGGCCCAAAACAGCCATACGGCAGCCAGAAGGATGCCTCATCAACCTACCTTCAGTTCAGCCATAATCACACATCTTTATTGATCATAAACATCTCACATGATCCTGGATCTATGCAAGAATGAATTGGTCTCTATTTAATTATCATTGTATTGACAATCAAAACTGTAATGCTTCTAGAATTGCATGTCTGTCTGTAACATGGATGGACATTTATACACTTAGGCGTATGCACATACGCAAGTATGTATTGTTAACAAAATTGCAGTAGCAACTCCAGGTTGATAATTTTTTTGGCTATATGCCAAATCTGGTATGCATCATTTTCACACTCATTTCCCAGCTCAAAACAGAGAGAAAGAGAGAGAGAGAGAGAGAGAGAGAGAGAGAGAGAGAGAGAATTCTTCAAGAGAAAGTGTTACCTGTAAGGTATTGTGCTTGAGTTGTGGCAATAGTGTCTGTAGTTACTCCAATGACGAGAGGTCCCCCATATTGCAGAACATGACGACCTGGTGTCACATAGCCCTGAATGGTTGGATACCCATGGTTGCCAGTGAAAGGATGACCCATTTGCCTATAAGGGACAATATTTGTGTTAACTGTGCCTGGTATGCCATATATTTGAAGGTAATGCTGACCCATGTGAGGATTGTAGACACCCTGAAAAAATAGATAGAACACACCATGATTGTGAACATATTCCTTTCCAGAACCAACTGGAGTACCAAAATACCCAACAGCAGTTGAGATTTGAATTTACTGACCTGTGGGTAGGCATATTCAGGTCCAAAAGATGCGTACCTGCCAAAGGAAAGATTAATGCCTTGATGTCAAAAAGCAAATCAATCAGTTTAGGTTGTAGTGCAAGTGGACGTCAGATGATCATGTAACTGAACACATGAAGCTCGGACTTCATAAGAATAAGGCTTTTCTATCATGCATATAACATAATAGCAGATGTTCCCAATGACAACAAATTAACAATACATATCTTCGAGTACAAGTCACAAAAGAAGATAATGGAACCATTTATTCCTACCAACCATTTGTCATCCCCCCCCCCCCCTTTCTTTGACAAAAAGAATTAACAGGCTATGATATTATTGGATTCATTCCACCAATATGTATAGATATTGTTCATATACCAGAAGTAAAGATTGACAAAATATTAAGCTTAAGTAGACAGAAAATTAATGGACAATCAACCACCAGAATATTATTTCAAACATCAAAAAAAAATATTCATAAGTTTCTAACATCCAAAAACTGTCTGTACATTCCAAACCATCCAAAAACTAAGTTTCTAAACATCAAGAATTGTCCTCAACTTCAAAACCATCCAAAAAAGTTCTAAATTATAGATATTTAAGGTACTAAATTTTCAATGTTGACTTCACTCTCTTGAAGGTGAGAAGAGTGCAGAAATATGTTGAGACTCTTGATATGTTGAAGATCAAAAACTTAATGCCAAAGAGCAATGAAAGTCAAATAAATGCCAGTCACAATCCCATTTCAACCGCAACAAGCAAGGTGTTCAGTTGGCCATTTGCGAGGCCTGCTGGAGTCAAAAGGTTTTGAAATTAGTAGACTAAAACTGAATATAAGGAATGTAACTTTAGTAACAATACAAGTAAAAATAATATATAAGTGAATACTCAAAACTATGAGATAAGAAAAAGTGAACATCTTCGTTACCTATGTTCAATTATCAATGTGATAAATCTACATACACAATTTGTTAAGCATCAAATAAGACAAACATATATGAAAATTCCACAACTGAAATTCCAGAATATTAAATTAAACAACACCACCACATGTTTCTAATGGCTATATTTAAATATATATGTAAAAAGAAATATCCCCAAAAAAAAAACAACTATCAGAAAAATAGCTGCTAACAAGTTCCACATTGAAGAGTGCCCTTATGGTATCCATATTTTCGCTGCAAATAAACATTATCGAAGATGATTGCATTAGAATTAAAGAGAAACCAGTACTCATCAAAAAAAAAAAGAAAAGAAAAGAAAACTGGTGATCCTTAACAAACACAGCAAGTTGTCTTAAAAGAAGAGACAAAATTTTGAGTGAGCACTACACAGGATAGAAGCATAGCATAACAAATCTCATGAAATGAAGGGGGAATAAACAAGCTTTCCAAAAAAATAAATAAATAAAGGACAAATTAAATTTCATTGAAAGAGAGTCACATTAGGCATGAGAGAGAGAGAGAGAGAGAGAGAGAGAGAGAGAGAAGAGAAGAGACGAGAAAATAGGTAAGCATCTGCCAATAGTACAAGATGCTATGGTAATGGATGAAAAAGATAAACTCAAACATTGAAATTATTGAATTGGTGCACCAACTGTGCAAGGTATCCAAGAATTTAAAAGACTATCTCAAGGATTTAGCTTATAACTAAAAATTATGAACTTATTTTAACCAATTACAAACAACACATCAATCCAAAATCAAAGTAATTTAATTCCTCCAGCAAAGAAACAAAATACCTAGAACCTGGTGATTTAAGAGATTGAGAGAGGATGTACAAAAGTTGTGTCCAACATTCTTCCGCATCCTGTCATATATTTAAAGGCTTAAAGCTATTTATCAACATCGTAGCAAAGTTAAAACAGTAAAATGATATGATACAGTGAAAACATATCTATCGAAGAAAAAAATGCTTCAAACCCAAGTAGATTCACCTTGCTAAAAAGCATATGTTATAAATTAATTGACAAGATGTTTGCAGGTTTGTTTATTTCATTTGGATGGAGAATCTCAAGAATTAGAGATTACCTACTAACGACAAAAGGAAAAAGAATAAGGAAGAAAGGGATGAAAGAGGAACCCCTCAATGGAACTCATGTCTTTCCATTAGAAATGATTGGTTATCAGATTCTCTTATTTTTAAAATGAAATTGCTATTCCAATTAAATTTTCTTTATTTATTTCTTGTTGCTCAAAGGGTGTTAGCTGACACATTTTGTTTGATTTCATTTTATTGGGTAAATTACAGGCCTAATGGGTGGGCTTGGCACAAGATTTTTAATTTTTTCCTAGCATAGTCCAGGCTTAGGTGATGCCCACCCTTAATATCATTTTAAAGTTGATTGTGTTGTCATTCTTGCAAAATAAATTTAGCCAAAATCTTGTTGACCCACCAACTCAGGAGGCATCTATTTCTCTTTGCTATTTCATGGAACTACAACTTGAAAATATGTCCAGGTTCAAAGAAGTTCTTTTTCTATTTGAGGATTTATTGGTACTTGACAGTTTAATGATGATACAAGAAGACAAACTAAATAATTTATCAGAAAAGGCCAAAATAAATATCATTAATGTAAATTTACCTAATCATAAACAGCATCTTCTAGAAAATTTTAATGGCTTAAACTAGGTTTCTTTAAACAGAAGTTTAGAATATAACCATAGCAATTTCACTTCAAAACAATTAGTTCAGTAAAAATCATGTGTGTACTTCCAACATAAAACTCTCATGAATGCAAAACATGTCATAATTTTGAAATTTTTTATTTTAAGTTCCCCTTTAAGGTGTTATGAACTTAAAATTATGTCCTGCAATAACTAAAAAAGAAACTGGTCAGCTCTAGGGTAAGTCCATTGAAATTATGAAATTTTTTAAAGCTGTAATAATTACGATTGCTAGGAAAGAGACATCGTCAAGTTGGAGAGAGGGGGAGTCCATCTCACAAGCACCAGAACTCAAACTCAGACACAAGTAGCAAGAGTTAATCAAGTCAAGAACAATGTAAAAACCAAGGATTTAACATAAAAGAAATAATACTATTAGTTCAACAATAGAACTTACATGCTTAAGCCCTCATGTAAATGGTTCACTTCATGTGATATGTGGCACTTCAATGCATACACCGATTCCATCTCTGAGCTTTCTTCGCCACTTTCTTTGCAATGCACCCTAAACTCACATCACCACCAAGAAATAAATATCCAATAGAAACACTTGTCTGTCGGAATTTTCATAGCCATAGAAATAGAAACCCAAAAAATTTAAAGTGCTACTGTTGTACCATAAGGGCATAAAACAATAGTGCCCAGTCTAGTCTAACACCAGACAAGCATATATTTAGATTGCAATACAAACCCATAAAACCACTCTATCTGCTCTCCAGGGAAGATGAAAAGGAGAAAATAGTTTAAGCTCTCGCTATGAGCATTTAGCAGAAGCCATATTCAATAGATTGTGACTTTTATTAGTTTCATTAATTGAAGTGAAAAAATGCAATTTTTAAAATGTCATTTCCTTTTCGAAATATTTTGAGATTTTCAATCCATAACTGAAAAAAAAAAAAAAGTTCCTTTTCCTTTACTATACTTTTTTTGGGAACAACTTTCTCATACAAAATTCTTGACAAAATGTAGTTTTTAAAATGTCATTTCCTTTCTGAAATATTTTGGGATATTCAATCCATGACACAAAAAAAAAAAAAAGTTCCCTTTTCCTTTATTACACTTTTTTTTTTGGGAACAACTTTCTCATACAAAATTCTTGACAACTAAGCGGAACCTAATTGGCGAGAAGGTGAGAAAGGGTACTATTGTAATATAAAAAAACTATGTACTCACCCGTTGGCATTGGCAACATTTGATGGCATTCACAGTCTTCACCATAATGTATATAGGCATAATAATTCCAGTAGTTCGTAAAAAACTGCCATAGAATGTAACAGAGTGAGTTTTATATCACAATGAGTCTCATAACTATCAATATTCTACTTTGTGTGTGTGTGTGTCAATATGAACTAAGTATTGTCTTACCAAGAACAATGGGAAAGTGTTGTCCTGTGCTCCATTAACTAATATGGGAAGAGTATGTCGTAAGATCAAAAGAACCATGAACCGCAAACAAGAAATGAGAAAAGCTATCAAAATGCTAACGTCAAAATCAAGTAGCCAAGGAGACATATTTCCCTGCTTTAGATATTGCTATGAACAGAATATACACAAGCACTCACACACCCAGAGAGAGAGAGAGAGAGAGAGAGAGATTAATCACAATTGCAGCAACAGAACGACAGCAAAACAGGCTTCTTGATTCAAAAGTTGCATACCCATCATAGTCTTGATCAACAAAATTAGGCTCAGTTGTCACCATAGCTATAAAGCAAGGGTTATTCAAGTCCCTTCTGGAGATCTCCCAATTTTCTCTAATAAAAACATTTGAATCACAGACTAAATCTAACAAAAACATATGAAAATAAAATATTAAAAACAAAAAAAAAGAAACTTGAATCACTAAAATACCTAAAGTTCATTGGAATACTCCCAAGTTGAAACATAGGAGGAGGTGTTGTATAGCCTAGTTTGAATGGCTGCAATGAACAATCATTTGGCAATAAATACACTAGCAAAAAATGAACAAAGACTCTGTTGAAAAAATTTCCAATCTGACAGAGGAAACAATTGTATAAAGAAATAGTTCCCAATGCAAACTCAAAACAGTTTTATAAAAAGAAAAAACACATTCATCAGATTAAAAGAAAAATTGAAACAGAATTAACCCACCTGGTGACATATCTCACACACAGTGTCACATTTCTTGTTACACCATCTTTGTATGCATCTGTGATGAGCATACTGCAAAAATCAAGCAGAATTGCTCAACAGAGAAATTGAGGGTACTATTGGGTAATGCATTGAATGAAAAGAAGACAAAAAATCTATTTCGCCATCCTCAAATACCAAGCCCCTGACAAACAAAATTACTCTGTTGAAAAGAAAAAAACTGAATCCAAAGCCTGCAAGCCCTTAAACAAGTACTTATGAATTAAATTAATTCAATCATAGAGCAAAGGAAGGTATGAACATGATGAATACAAAAGACAACATAACAATAACACAACCACCAAATAAATTCACAAAAGAATGTGAATTTGAGTTGATAAAAAACTAAAATTAACTTTGTAATCCTGAGCAAAGTGTCCACAAATGACCTTAACTTGAACTACAGTGGAACCAACTAAAATTATAGAAAATCAAAACAAAACAAAACACCAGTTTTTATTTTTTATTTTTATTTTTTACAGAAGAATGAAGGGAAACCAGAGCTAAACTTGATAATAAAAACAACAAAAAAGAATGTTCAGAGTCATCACTTAAAAGCCCATCCAAAAAAACCAAAACAAACTGAAGAAAAGGGAAAAAGAAACAAACAGAAACCGTTTGAATTACTTTCCAAACTGGATTGGTCCTCCTCCTCATTTGGGTAGTTTCATAAGTTTTCAAAGCACTTTACAACCATAGCCATAGGCTCTAAACTCTACCTGCTGCTACCATATATAACCAAAGAATCATAATACGTTATACATCCAACTTTCTTACATAGTTTAAGAGACTGTAAAAAAAGACCAAGAAATTTCACTGATTGAATCACATTTAAGGACATCTGCCTACCAGTTTCGCAATCACACGTGGCTATAATTTTCTACATCTCATGACTAGAATAAATTTTCAAATACATGGTTTGCAACTTTGAAGGGTGGTAAGATTAAACACAAAGAAAATTACCATAACCTTAATAAACTAACTGTTGTGGCCAAATTTAAACCTTTCAGACCTGCAGATGGAAAGGATTATTAAAAATTATTACTTGCATTTGCTGCACTCCAGCAATAGAAATGAAAATAATAATAAATAAATTTAAAAAAAAAAACACACACACACACACACACACTCAATTGAAAAATATGACACGGTACATGTTAAATCCACAAACTAAACCCTTAAAGCGTAAAAAAATAAATAAATAATGACATCAATGCAAAGAAAACTAGCTTTGGTGGTGATAGATTCAGGGACTTCTCTTCCTCTTCTTCATAGTCAAGATGCTCTTCATTTTTGTTTCGCCTAATAGACGGATAAAAAAAAAAGTAAATATAAGTGTTTCATTAGGGTTTCAAATTCAAACAAAGCATGAAGCCTAAAGTTTTGAGAAAAAGGTTGTTCACCTTTGAATTTGTAAAAAAATTGGATGGAATTAGGGTTAAGCTTTGAAATGTCTGGTTATCTCATTCCTTCTCGCTTCCATGCTTTCTTTGATGATACATATACCTGTGAGATGGGAAGAGATAGACGAAATAGCTGAGAGATTTGGGAAGAGCTCACCTAGCAAGAAACGTCCAACAAAATTTGGGATTCGATCGATTCGCATGAGAAATGAAAGAGATTATAAGAGGAAGATGAGAACAAAGAATGAGTTTGAAAAAAGAAGCATGGGAACGGAGTCAGCTGGGTATAGTTATTTTGGCGAAAAAAAAATTGGTGCCCCAAATATCATTTTGGCGCTTTCTTTTTTTTTTCCATACAATTTATGATGTGCATTGTACGTCGTAAAAAAAATACTTTTAACGGCAGGCGATGTGTGCATTGTAAAAAATGTAATACTTTTAACGGCGGGCGTTGTGTGCGCCATGAAAAGTATTCACTTTTCACGGCTGGCGTATGTGTGTCATGTATAATTAATGTATTAACGGCACGCTATATGCACGTCATAGAAAGTTTTATTATTTACGGCGTGCATTGCAAGCCGTAAAAAAAACATTGTTATTACCATTCACAGCCTACGCAATAGACACGCCGTGGTTGGAATAGTATTTACAGCGTGCAAAAAAAGCAAGTCGTAAAAGTGAGAAAGTACGGCGTGCATTTATTGTATGCCGTTGATGTGGTGCCGTAAAAAGTCAATTTTGTTGTAGTGTATAATTTTCATAACATAAAAACAAAGCATGTAAAACCAACATGCAGTCAAAGTTACGAAAAATTAAATATGAATCTCCATTTTTCTCAAAATTTGACCGTTCGATTCTCATGAAACTTGGCAGATATATTGTACATGAAATATATTACAACATCTGTAAATTTCAGGTTGATAAAAGAATGTTTGAAAAATATTAATTTTTCATGCTTATATCATGTGTATATATATATAATTATATACATATTTTAGTGACAAAAAACAAGCACGAAAATATCCATTCATAGCTCTGATACCAATCTAAGATATATATAACGCAGCGGATAAAAAGATTCAAGCCATACCTTATGTGATAGAATCCGAAACGAAAAACATTGGGGGTAAATCACGTGCTTCTTTAATCACGAACAAAGAACACCAAGCAATGGAGTGATACCACAGTATGAGTATCACCCACTCTATTCACAATGCAAAGTCTGAAACGTTCTCTGATGGAAGAGTGTTAGAGAGAGAGTATGGGAAAAAATGTTATGGGTAAATCAATTAAATCGATCAGATATATACAATCTCAATTCCCTATCTCCTAATAAGATAAGATAGATTGGATGGAGATAATGGGTTATCCTAATAGGATATGAGTAATTTGAATTGGCCATGGATCATGCCACAAGGGGTGCCAAAACCCAGGTCCAATTCCCGACCCAATTTCCAACATTATCAATAAAGATTTCATTCTTTTTCTATGATTCTTCTCATGAAAAAACTCCTATATGTCATAACTCAAAAAGATCACCCCATTGAGTCCAACAAAAGCATCATGAATGCAAAATATAGCAACCACTTAATAAACAGTATTATATTGGAGACTAAATTTATAAATATGAAACTAGAATAATAACACTAAGGACAAATTTTAGTGGCCAAAAGTTTTTTTTAATTCTTTTCTTTTTTTTAATTGTAATATTTGTTCCTAAAATACCCTTAAATATAATGTTGAATTCGAATAGCTTTTGATATGGAGAACATTTTTATACACATTTAGGGATTAGAGTAACACCGAGTGCATACTTTAGCAGCCAAAATCATGTAATTTTTTTAGTTTTAATAAAATGCTTATTGGTTGAAGTTTTATATGATTGATTATGTTAATAGAAGTACGTCATAATTTATGTTTTTTATAAGGTACATATTCTCCTAGTATCCGTGTGAATTGATGAAAAAAGGAATTTTAAAAAAAGTTCGAAAGCAAGTTGGTTGCAATAAGAATATTAAACGTCAACTCCTGATTTTCTTTAATAATTTTAAATAAAGAATCGACCTACGGAATTATTGCAATTATCAGTACGAGTTAGTAGATTTTGTGAAACCAGAGGAGGAAAGTTGTTACACCTGTTCCACAAACATAGATTACAAGCACGGATCACACGCCACCTTCCGGGGTGTTTTCTGTTCCAATTTTAGTACTGCCACACTCCATTTTCCAAAATAAAAATATTGGTGGACTCAAAAATGGCATTTAACAAACACAAATAATGGAGTGTAGCGCACTCTCTCTCTAATGAGAGTGGAAGTGCACAAACTCTGCACTTCATTTTCTTTCTTAAGCCAGCAAAAAACACAAAACGAACCCAAATTAGGTTTCTTTTTTCTCATCAACCATAAGCCGAAATCAGGCCCATAATATACCATTTCCAAGGTATCGAAACAAGGATTCCGAATAGATAATTTTAATAGCATAGAAACAAAACATGTAAAACCAGCATGCATCTAAAGTTACAAAAAATTAAATATGAATCTCCATTTTTCTCAAAATTTGACCATTCAATTTTCATGAAACTTGGCAAATATATTCTACATGAAATTTCTTACAACATATGTAAATTTCAGGTTGATAGGAGAATGTTTAGAAAATATTAATTTTTCATACATATTTCACGTGTATATATATATAATTATATACATATTTTAATGACAAAAAATAAGCACGAAAATACCCATTTATAGCTCTGATACCAATGTAAGATATATATATATATATAACGCAGTGGGTAAAAGGATTCAAGCCATACCTTGTGTAATAGAATCCAAAACGAAGAGCCTTGGAGGTAAATCACGTGTTTCTTTAATCACGAACAAGGAACACCTAACAATGGGGTGATATCACAATATGAGTATCACCCACTCTATTCATAGTGCAAAGTCTAAAACGTTCTCTGATGGGAGAGAATTAGAAAGAGTGCATGGGAAAAAATGTTATGGGTAAATCAACATAACGCATCCGATATGTATTAAACAGATCAAATATATATAATCTCACATCCCTATCTCCTAATAGGATAAGATAGATTAGATGAAGATAGTGGGTTATCCTAACAGGATAAATAGAAATTCACATTACATTAGTAATTTGAATGGGCCACGGGTCATGCCACATGGGCGCCCAAATCTGGGTCCGATTCCTGACCCAATTTCCAACATTATCAATTAAGATTTCGTGTTTTTTCTATGATTCTTCTCATGAAAAAACAATTATGTGTGACTACTCAGAAACATCACCCCATTGAGTCCAACAAAAGCATCACGAATGCCAAATACAGTAACCACTTAATACGCAGTATTATATTGGGGACTAAATTTATAAATACGAAACTAGAATAATAACACTGAGGGAAAATTTTAGAGGCCAAAAGTTTTTTTTTAATTCTTTTCTTTTTTTTTAACTGTAATATTTGTTCCAAAAATATCCTTAAATATAATGATGAATTCGAATAGCTTTTGATATGGAGAGCATTTTTATAGAAATTTAGGGATTAGAGTAACACTGAGTGCATACTTTTGCCACAAAAATCAAGTAAATTTTTTAGTTTTAATAAAGTGCTTATTGGTTGAAGTTTTATTTGATTGGTTATGTTAACAGAAGTATGTCATAATTTATGTTTTTTATAGGGTACATATTCTCTAGTATTCGTGTGAATTGGATGGAAGAAAGAATTTTCAACAAAGTTCGAAAGCAAGCTGGTTGCAATAAGAATATTAAACGTCAACTCTTGATTTTCTTTAAAAATTATAAATAAAGAATCGACCTACAGAATTATTGCAATTATCAGTACAAGAGTTAGTGATTTTGTGAAACCAAAAGGAGGAAAGTTGTTATACCTTTCCATAAACAAGGATTACAAGCCGGATCACACGCCGCCTTTCGGGGTGTTTTCTGTTCCAATTTTAGTACTGTCGCACTCCATTTTCGAAAATAAAAATATTGGTAGACTCAAAAATGGCATTTAACAAACATAAATAAGGGTGTGTAGCACACTCTCTCTCTAATGAGAGTGGAAGTGCACAAACTCTGCCCTTCATCTTCTTCCTTACGCCACCAAAAAACACAAAACGAACCCAAATTAGGATTTGCCTTTTCTCATCAACCGTAAGTCAAAGAATCAGGCCCATAATATACCAATTCCAAGGTATTGAAACACAGATTCTAAATACATAATTTTCATAACATAAAAACAAAGCATGTAAAACCAGCATGCATTCAAAGTTACGAAAAATTAGTATGAATCTCCATTTTTCTCAAAATCTGACCGTTCGGTTTTCATGAAACTTGGCAGATATATTCTGCTTGAAATATATTACAACATATGTAAATTTCAAGTTGATCGGAAAAATTTTGGAAAAATATTAATTTTTCCGGCATATATCATCTGTATATATGTATAACTATATACATATTTTCATGCTCAAAAACCAATCCCGAAAATACCCATTTATAGCTCTGATACCAATGTAAGATAAACATAACGCAGCGAGTAAAAGGATTCAAGTCATACCTCGTGTGATAGAATCCGAAACGAAGAACCTTGTGGGTAAATCCGTGATTCTTTAATCATGAACTAGAACACCCAGCAATGGAGTGAAACGACAGGATTAGTATCACCCACTCTATTCACAGTGCAAAAGCTGGATCGTTCTCTAATGGGAGAGAGTTAGAGAGAGAGAGTATGGAAAAAAATGTTATGGGTAAAGCAACATAACGCCTTTTATATCTATTAAATAGACCAGATATATATAATCTCACATCCCTATCTCCTAATAGGATAAGATAGCTTGGATGTCAATAGTGGGTTATCCTAATAGGAGAAATACAAATTCGAATTACATGAGTAATTTGAATGGGTCATGGGTCATGGGTCACGCCACATAGGTGCTCAAATCCAAGTCCAATACTTGGCTCAATTTCCAACGTTATCAATAAAGATTTCATTATTTCTCTATGATTCTTCTCATGAAAAAACAACTATATGACACAACTCAAAAAGATCAACCCATTGAGTCCAACAAAAGCATCACGAATGCCAAATATAGTAACCTTTTAATAAACAGCATTATATTGGGGATTGAATTGATAAATATGAAACTAGAACAATAACACTGATGGCAAATTTTAGGGACCAAAAGTTTTTTCAATTCTTTTCTTTTTTTTAACTATAATATTTGTTCCAAAAATACCCTTAAATATGATGATGAATTTGAATAGCTTTTGATATGGAGAGCATTTTTATACACATTTAGGGATTAGAGTACCACCGAGTGCATACTTTAACAACCAAAATCATGTTAATTTTATAGTTTTAATAAAGTGCTTATTGGTTGAAATTTTATATGATTGATTATGTTAACAGTAATGTGTCATAATTTTTTTTTTTATATATAGGGTACATATTCTCCAAGTATCTGTGTGAATTGGAAGGAAGAAGGAATTTTAAACAAGTTCGAAAGCAAGTTGGTTACAATAAGAATATTAAATGTCAACTCTTGATTTTCTTTAATAATTTTAAATAAAGAATTGACCTACAAAACTATCGCAATCATCAGTACAAGAGTTAGTAGATTGTGTGAAACCAGAGGAGGAAAGTTGCTATACCTGTTCCATAAACAAGGATTACAAGCACGGATCACATGCTGCCTTCCGGGGTGTTTTCTGTTCCAATTTTACTACTATCGGGCTCTATTTTCCAAAATAAAAATATTGGTGGACTCAAAAATGGCATTTACCAAACACAAACAATGGAGTGTAGCACACTCTCTCCCTAATGAGAGTGGAAGTTCAGAAACTCTACACTTCATCTCCTTTCTTAAGCCACCAAAAAACACAAAACGAACCCAAATTAGGGTTTGCTTTTTCTCATCAACAGTAAGTCGGAATTAGGCTCATAATATACCATTTTGAAGGTATCGAAATAAAGATTCCAAATATATAATTTTCATAACATAAAAACAAAGCATGTAGAACCAGCTTGCAATCAAAGTAACGAAAAATTAAATTTGATTCTCCATTTTTCTCAAAATTCGACCGTTGGATTTTCATGAAACTTGGCAGATATATTCTACGTGAAATATATTACAACATATGTAAATTTCAGGTTGATCAGAGAATGTTCGGAAAAATATTAATTTTTCTTGCATATATCATGTGTATATATATATATTTTAATGCACAAAAAACAAGCACGAAAATATCCATTCCCAGTTCTGATACCATTGTAAGATATATATAACATAGTGGGTAAAATGATTCAAGCCATACCTTGTGTGATAGAATCCGCAACGAAAAACCTCGTGGGTAAATCACGTGTTTCTTTAATCACGAACTAAGAACACCCAGCAATAGAGTGATATCACAGTATGAGTATCACCCACTCTATTCACAGTACAAAGGTTGGATCGTTCTCTGATGGGAGAGAGTTAGAGAGAGAGTCTGGGAAAAATTATTATGGGTTAATCAACATAACGTATCTGATATCTATTAAATAAATCTGATATATATAATCTCACATCCCTATCTCCTAATAGGATAAGATAGATTGGATGGAGATAGTGGGTTATCCTAACACGATAAATAGAAATTCAAATTACATGAGTAATTTGAATGGGCAATGGGTCATGCCACATGAGCGCCCAAATCTGGGTCCAATACCGTCCCAATTTCCAACATTATCAATAAAGATTTCATTCTTTTTCTATGATTCTTCTCATGAAAAAACAACTATATGTCACAACTCAAAAAGATCACCCCATTGAGTCCAACAAAAGCATCACGAATGCCAAATATAGTAACCATTTAATACACAGTATTATATTGGAGACTAAATTGATAAATAAAAAACTAGAATAATAACACTGAGTGCAAATTTTAGAGGCTAAAAGTTTTTTTAATTCTTTTCTTTTTTTTAATTGTAACAATTGTTCCAAATATACCTTTAAATATAATGATGAATTCGAAGAGCGTTTTTATATGGAGAGCATTTTTATACACATTTAGGGATTAGAGCGACACCGAGTGCATACATTAGCAACCAAAATCATGTTAATTTTTTTGTTTTAATAAAGTACTTTTTGATTGAAGTTTTATATGATTGATTAGGTTAACAGAAGTATGTCATATTTTTTTTTATAGGGTACTTATTCTCCTAGTATCCATGTGAATTGGATGGAAGATGGAATTTTAAACAAGTTCGAAAGCAAGCTGGTTGCAATAAGAATATTAAACATCAACTCTTGGTTTTCTTTAATAATTTTAAATAAAGAATCGACCTACAAAATTATTGCAATTATCTGTACAAGAGTTTGTAGATTGTGTGAAACTAGAGGAGGAAAGTTGCTATACCTGTTCCATAAACAAGGTTACAAGTACACTAATTTGGAATAGAAACCAAGGCAGATTGTCCTTATATAGGAAGAAAACAACCGCCATATGGTGACTTCTATGTAGATGGTATGTAATTTTTTTAATGAAAAACATTAATTTTCATTCTAAATAATATTACTGAATTTTTAATTTTTTGTATATGTGTAATATGTAGTGGTCTTTGAAGATTGAAAATTTCAAAAAGATAGTTAACGGAGATGAGATTGGACTTATAGAGGCTGTTAAGAATCAAACAGTGGGTGCGGCACTTTATATCACCCATGAATTAGAGGAATACAAAGTGGTTTGAAGACAAATCTAATGATTTATTGTTTTATTAGTTTAATTGTTGTCTCTCTGGATAATGTTCTTATGTTATATTGCTTTTTTTATTATTTTATTTTATGATTATGTTTAGGGCATTTATGAAGGACCACAATGTGATTCAAAGGAAAAAGGAAATTTTACCCATGCTGTACTTGTAGTGGGTTAGAGAAATGATGAAGAGACTAAGAAAATTTTCTGGTGGATCATGAACTCATGGGGCGTCAATTGGGGAATCAATGGATTTGTAAAAGTTGTTCGGAACTCTAGCCTTCCAAAAGGTAGTGCACCTATTCTGTTTAGAGCATCATACCCTATTCTATTTTGAACTGAAAAGCCAAGTTACCAAATAAATGGCATAATCTTCTCTTGTTTGTTTTTAGATTGATGCCATCAATTTATTTTTCATAGAGCATAGCTACTAATGGAGACAGTCAAGAAGAATGTTTTTTTGTATGCATCTTTCTTATAAATCATATATCTATGAAGAGGTTTTGGAGTTTTTGCTGCTAAGGTGGATGAGGATGAGGAGTGGGAGTTGTTGCTTAGTTGTTTTTTGTTTTTGTTTTTGTTGTTGTTGTTGTTGTTTTTTTTTTTTTTTTTTTTTTGGCTTAAGCAATCAAAAGAATGAGAAAGGGTTCTCAGCTCCCTTTTACAACTAATTTACAAAGGGTTTACAGGCCATTTGAGTTGTTATTGTCTCTATTCTCAACTTGATTGTTAGGGACAAATAAGAAACACATTTCATCTAATTTCTATTGTTTAACATATCGTTAGTTGGATGGATGTTGATGAATTAAGATTTTAAAGAAATAAAGCAGTGTAGCTTCAGAACTCTTCTTTGCTTATGTTTTAAGGGAGTGAAGTGAATTTGACCATACTCGTAATTTCTTAGCTTGTTTGTCATGTGAATGATATGTATGGTTTGGCTACTAACTTTAAAATAATAATAAATTTAAAAAAAAAAAAAAGTCACAACAAAGCAAAAAACCTAAAAAATTAGCAACCAAATGAACCCATAGTTTCAGTCGTGCTACATGTCTAGAAAAAAGATTTTGAAAAATATCCAAAATTTTCAAATGAAAAACCAATATTCACTCATAATTTGATCTCACAAAATAAATTTACAAGGACCACTAATACTCCCAATACATACCGTTAATATATTAAATTTATATTCAAATAATATCCTTTAATGCAATAACCATTAAGGATAATATGAGATGTATTCTACCCATTCAAAAATTTTATATTTAAAAATACAAATTACTCTTCACAGACCATCATTCCTATAGGGTTTAGGGTTTTAACATATAAATATTGTATTTCTTCATCATTTTCACCATTAACATGCACTTATAATATCATTCATTATCAATTAGCTCACTTCATTCTCTTCTCCATTATACTTATTTTTCAAACTCAAAACATTTGTGCCTTTAAAGATTTAGAGTTTAAAAAAATTGAAATTAATTAGTTTTGAAAATTTACACATCATGGATGACACTAAGATGGTTAGGATATAAATATTGAAAACATTGATTTGAAGATTGAAAATGTTAGTTTATAACTTAATTTTTTGATTTTTTATTTATCTCGTTCGTATATTGGGAAGATGAGTGTGTTCGTCGTGTTCGGATAACCAAAATTGAACTTTTACACAATATTCGATTACTTATATTTGAACAAAATAATTTTGTTCAAATTATTAAGATGGACTAAATATTAAATGCTCACACATAAAAAATTGAACATTTTAAGTTAGATCGGTTAAAATAAATTAAATTTTTATTCATGGTTCAGATATAAATTTTTGAATACATTAAGTTTGTTTAACTCTATATTAATGAACCTGACTAATTTGATGAATTTGAAACGACGAAGAGAGACAAGAGTTTAAGATTGACAATGAAAATCAACACAGACGAAGATGGATGTCAAATGAAACACTTCACCGGTGATCTGAAACGACGAGATGACAAGATGAGACACGACGAGAGTTCAAAACCAATTATATGGAGATTACCAGCAAAGATAGAGGCTAAATGAATCTCCGTCGACGATGGAGATCAAGATTGACGAAGATGGTTTTTGTTGGTCTCTAATAAGAAGATTGATTTTTTGGTGTGTGCAACACCCCCAAAATAATACAATAAAGATAACTCATATGCGAAATAAATATGAGAAACAACATACTTTCATACATCAAAGCTACTGTTTAACAAACAATTAAATGCCGTGTAGGCTTACATCTTTCCAAGTCATTGCTTGGTTACACAAATTGAGTCTCGCTCATTACATCTTAAGCCCTTGGCTTTACAAATACCAACAAACACACAACAATACATAGTTAAGAAGCTCTTGCTTCTCAAAAATCCATACACGCTATTGCCTTGGAGGAAACACATCATCTGCACCTGAAAATGATATTCCCATATAGGTTGAGCCAACAGCCCAGTTGAAATAATCTAACACAATTTATGAAGTTTAGCAAAGGTATACATACCACGTATATAAACAATACCGATATGGAAGCATCCACAAGACCTACATATCCATATGCCCCTAAGGCCAATCTTATCCCATTGTCCATCAATTCATTTCCAATTTATACATGCTACTCAATTCATGAGTTAAATTCATTATCTATCAATAACCAAACTGAGACTACATCTCAATGGTTTTTCCCCAATCACACAAGACACATATAAACACTTTTATCTGTCATTTTACGGATATTTCGTCTGCGGGAATCGGCACCCATAGATATTTTCTCAAATATGCCATTTTACAGATATTTCATCCGCGGGAATTGTCACCCATGTATATT
This sequence comes from Camellia sinensis, assembly GCF_055761805.1. Lineage (NCBI taxonomy): Eukaryota > Viridiplantae > Streptophyta > Magnoliopsida > Ericales > Theaceae > Camellia > Camellia sinensis. The sequence continues at coordinate 153,084,688 of NC_138963.1, forward strand.
TTCTCAAATATGCCATTTTACGAATATTTCATCCGCGGGAATTGCCACCCATGTATATATATGATTTCTGGCCAACTTGCTTTCAACGGAGTCCACCCTCTTTCTCCTCCCAAATAAACATACATATACAATGTATTTATAAACATAGTCATATGCAATGACAACCAACATTTGATTAGCATTAAATCGCCTAATCCTCATATAATTTCTACAACAATCATATCTACCCTCCACCGATAGCCCAATACACTTATTTCCAAGATATATTCAATATTGGATTTACTAGTTTATTCAAAACTTCCATAGGTGAGATAATACATATCCATTATCACCATTTATATCAATAATCATCCAATTTAACATATTCAATGTTAATTCCAATTATTTATACAAAATAATCATTTTATCAAATTAGGACAAAAATTTCACTTTTTCCAATATTAACCCAAATACCCAAAATCAACTATTTTGGTACACCAAGAGTTTATATTCAACCCCAAACATCATTGATCTCATATACATCAAAAACCCCTCTTTTCATTTTACACCCAAATCTTAGATTTGTCCAAACCACAACCAAATCTCATCATCTATACACAATAGCAAATAACTAAGCTAAAAACCACACTAGAGTGTAGAAAATCCCTACCTCAAGTGTAGAAGAAGAAAAGAGTTGAAACCTCCAAATCAACCACGATGAAACTCAATCTCCACCGCACACAACGAAGCCCTCGAGAAGTTATACAACTTTGACGAAGGAACTATGGCCAAAATCCCAATGGATTTGAAGAAATCAAAGAGAGAAGATGATTTCTAGAGAGAGGAGCCTAGATCTGCAAATTTGGAGACTTTTAGAAAGAGTGATGAAGCTAAAAAGTGATCTGAAATGTCACTTTCATGATCTGTTATTACACGGTTCCCTCGAGCATGGAAACCCCCGCTCGAGCATAAGACGCAGACTCCCGTTCGAGCGTGAAACCCTGCGCTCGAGCGTGAAATACGCTCTCCCAGTATTTTTGCACATACAGTCCCTCCGCTCGAGCGCCCGAATTCCTGATCGAGCGTGGAGCAAAATTTGTGAAGCCCGCTCAAGCGCAAGAATGCCCCGCTCGAGCGGAAAAGCCAAATTCTGGGCAACAAAGGCTTGGAAAAACAAGCAACCAACCTGTTCCAAACACACAACTACAACCCAATAACCAACATTTAGGGGAAGACAAGGGAAGCAAGACATAAACCACCATCCAAACCATACAAACCCGAGTCTGGAACACTATAAAAGACGGGTCAAAACCAGGGTCGCTATAACCTCCCCCCCTTAAAGAATTTCGTCTCCGAAATTACAAATCATGCTTCAAAGCCATGTTATTCCCGCAAGTTCAACACCATGACCCATTCTTCGGTCATCTAGTCACACCGACTTGATTCACAAGTCCCAAAAATGAAATTTCCAATTTCCCAAAACATTTACAATGTTCAACTAAAGTCCAAATTTTCGAAAAAAGAATCGTACATAGCATATACAATGCTTCCAATAATGATAACACATCATTAATATTCCACATTCTCAAAACATATACAATGTTCATATTGAATCCATGTTCTTCCCAAACAATTATAACATATACAATGTTCTTACAAGTTTAAACATGTACAATGTTTATACTTTTCATTAACAAAATTAATTCTCAATACATGCTCATGCATCAACAAAAAAATCCGGATATTTCTCTCAGACTTCCAACTCACATTGCCAAGTCGTTTCCTCGACTCCAACTCACATTACCAAAGGAATTGTCTTGCCTCGCAAAACTTGATCCCGCCTACCCAAGACTCTTACCGGTCTCTCCTCAAATGAGGCGTCCTCATCTGCCTCTAAGTTGGTCCAATCCAACATATGCGATGGATCCGGCTCATATTTCCTAAGCATACTAATATGAAACACGTCATGAATCCCAGAAATTTGTGGCGGTAATGCCAAACAATAAGCAACTTCCCCAATCCGTTCAAGGATCCCAAAAGGGCCAATAAACCGAGGGGACAACTTCCCACTCTTCCCAAACCTCATCAAACCCCATCTAGGTGATATCTTCAAAAAGACGTGATCTCCCACCTCAAAAGACAAAGGTCTCCTCCTACGGTCGGCATAACTTTTCTAGCGACTCTGAGCTGTAGTTAGCCTCTTACAAATAAGTACAACTTTCTTCGTCGTTTCCCGAACCAACTCTGGACCTAACAAAGGTGCATCACCCACCTCAGCCCAACACACAGGAGATCTACACGGTCGGCCATACGAGGCCTTAAATGGTGCCATACCAATACTCGATTGGAAGCTATTGTTACAGGCAAACTCTACTAAGGGTAAGTGTCTCTCCCACGACCCCTTAAAATCAAGGACACAGCCTCTAAGCATATCCTCAAGGATCTAAATAGTACGCTCGGACTACCCGTCAGTCTGAGGATGGTAAGTCAGGCTAAAAGTCAATCTGGTGCCCAAGGCACTTTGCAAACATTGCCACAACAGAGCAATGAAATGCGGATCTTTATCTGAAGCAATCATCACAGGGACCCCGTGCCAACTCTGTGTAATAATCCTCACGCTATCCTAACCATACTCATATGCATTCATGTGATTCTGTCTTGTAAACTTGCATTTCGAGTCTTGTCCTTGTTCGTTTAAGTGTTACAGCATGCTTTGTACCCTGCTTGGTGTGAGTTTAGCCGAGGGCGTCTTTAGTCTAGAACTTCCTTGGAACCACTTTGTTTGACCCTACCTTTGCCTTGACATACTGGCCGAGATGTCATTATCTAGGCCAAGGTGTTCATCACCAAGGCCGAGGTGTGAATTATCTGGACCGAGATGTTACCTTTGCACCTAAGTGATCTTGTCTCGGAGAGATATGACCTAGACCGAGGTGTGGCACATCTAGGCCAAGGTGTGGCACAGCTTAGTCAAGCGTTGTCTTTCCTAGCCGAGGTCAATATTCCCTACTTGCCGATGTCTTGTTCTTAGCCGAGATCATTACTCGCCAGAGTGCCCATGCCGTCTTGCTTGTTGAACACACTTTGTCATAGTTTTGTCTTGTCACTCAGCCACCTTTCTGTGTAGCACCAACCGGCCGCCGCCATGTGCCTCTGTAGAGGGTTAAGTCAGCCAGCAGACTTAGAAATGTATCATTTTACTATATGTCTTTGTTTGTGAGGAGAGAGAAGCTCTAGAAGAAGAGGAAGAAGTTTAGAGGGAGAGAGTGGGTTTTCGAGCTTGATTCCTAGAGATCAAACCATTTGATTCGCGTATTGAGGTTAGATTCTTGATTTACTCTTGTCATTCTTATTGATCATCTAGCTGCATTGCATGATCGAACCCATTTTGCATGTCATGCATCGATTTAAAGTTGGTTTTAGAAAGAGAAAATGGTGTTCATGTGTTCTTGAAAGAAAGGTCTTGTTTGATCTGAAAGTTTGCATTAAGTTTCATGTTTTTGTGTTTGTTCTCACTAGATCCTTGAATATGGGTACCCAGGTCCATGTTTTTGAACTTATAGCCTGAAATCTCAGATCTTGTAATAGCAAATCACGATCCTTGCGTTCATCCCCCTTATGTTCATGTTCTTCATGTTCATCATGTTCTTCAAGAAAGGGAAACCCAGATTTTTCCTGACTTCATTCCATTGAATGTGGCCATCGAGGCAACACCTCGGCAAGGAGGTATGGGACCTCGGCCTAGACCTGGCAGTTGCCCAGCATGATTTCCCCGAAATAAAGAACTGTATTTGTTTTGATTTGACTTAGTCTTGAGGAATGCCGAGATCATCTGCATGCATATGAAACTTGTTTGAAAGTGCATTCAACAGACTTTGCCATGTGTTTGTAGGGTTTGGACTTGCCTTGACCCCGACGTTTGAAGAACTAAGTGAGTGGTATTTTTAATAAAGCTATGTTATAATGCTTTGATAAAGTCTTGTTTTGCTTCGTTTTGGAAAGTAATTGTAAGCATGAATGGTTGTTCCTAATTGGAAAATATATACATATCTTGTTTTGATAACATTCTTGGAAGTCCGTACGTGCTAAGGGACTATAAGCACTTGTAGCACAAAGTTTGGAAGTCCGTACGTGCTAAGGGACTATAAGCACTTGTAGCACAAAGTTTGGAAGTCCGTACGTGCTAAGGGACTATAAGCACTTGTAGCACAAAGTTTGGAAGTTCGTACGTGCTAAGGGACTATAAGCACTTGTAGCACAAAGTTTGGAAGTCCGTACGTACTAGGGGACTCTAAGCATTAGTAGCACAAGTCCTTAGTGTCCGGGGACTATAATGCAATGACACCATTGAATAGAGATATCTCCCTTGTCTTGCCTTGTCTTGTCTTGTTTGCCACTGACGGTTTACCGCGTGGGTCTTGTTTGCTGAGATGTCATCACTTGTATTATAATGATGTTAGAAAGCATCCTTGAAACTTCACAGATTTAGAAGATGGACTTGGTTCTTCCCTTGACTTGTACCAACTATGTCATGTATTGCTTTGATAAAGATCTTGAATACCAGTCATGCAAACCCCTTTATTACTTATACCATTCACTGAGTATCCAAGCTCACCCTCTCTATATATATGTAGGTGATGAGCAGGAAGGCGGTGACGCCTAGGTGTGACTCGCGAGCTTGTTTTGGGTTTTTGTTTATGTTGGCCTAACTTGTGTTCACGTCGGCAGTCTTGAAAATACAGCTTCTCGGCTTATAATGCTTGCAATTTACACATGCCGGCTGAAGAAGCCTTTTGATCAAGATGTAAAATGTATTTTGTACTTTATTGTATTTGTATCCAAGTTGTAATATTATGTAAAGTTGTATGCTATTCCATGTAACTTACGCATTGCTCTTATGGACCACTTGTATTTTTAATTTATTGCTTCCGCACCTGTGAGCCCCATATATATATATATATATGTATACTCTGTTGTGTGTGAATTTTGAAAGTTGGCCTTCGGTAATCTCGGATTACTGGCCATCACAGCACTAAACTACTAGGGGCAGTTTGGGGTCGTGACAGATTGGTATCAGAGCATGCATACCTTATAGTATGTTATTTACACACTTTGAGTCCTAAAGAGCATAAGATGTCCCTTAGAATGATCTTAGGATTGCATCATATTGCTTGTTACTTGACAAGGTGTGCATCATCTCAGCATAACCATTTGTTATTTGCATACATGGTTCTTGGTTCAGTTTGTTTTAGGGTTGCATTTTGCCGACTCATAGCATCATGAGGAGAGGTAGACCATCAGTTGGCCGAAATCAATCAGAGGATAGATTGGACAGACTAGAAAGACTAGTTGAAGGTTTAACCCGTGAGTTGAGGCAGATGAGGCAACAGAATGCAAGTGCTACATCTACCCCGGCCGAACAGACGAATGGCCGACATGCAGCTCCACCTCTTCCAGTGCCCCAAGTGCCTCCACAGCCAGCCTTGTATGAGGAAGGGATGATGACTTTGATTAAAGAGTTCAAAAAGATGAACCCACTGAGATTCGCAGGGGGCATAGAGCCGATGAAGGCCGAGGCATGGGTTTTGGAAATGGAAAAGCTGTTCGAGATCTTTCCTAGCATCGACACTTAGAAGGTGACATTAGCATCATTCACATTAGATGACAACGCTCGAAGGTGGTGGATGATGATCCAGGAGGCTAATCCTGGTTTAACTTGAGCCAGATTTTTAGAACTATTCTACAACAAGCATTTTTCGCTTAGCGTTCGAGATCGCAAGACCACAGAGTTCCAGACTCTGACACAAGGCAGCAGAACAGTGGCAGAGTACGACCGTGCCTTCACCGAATTGGCAAGATACGCGCCTCATATGGTCAGTGATGAGTATAGGAAAGCCAGGAAGTTTGAAAGTGGACTACGTGGACCAATTCAGGATCGGGTCAACATGCTCAATATGCCGACTTACGCCGAGGTGTTAGACAAGGCCATCTTGGCGGAAGCTAACTCAAACCGATATCAAAGTTCAGGAGAGAGTCAGAGGAAGAGACAGACCTATGAAGGTCGTCGGATGTCGTTTAACGCCAAGAAGAAGGCGAATGTGGGCAGTTCCAGTAACTCAGATCGGGATGGAAATGCTAAGCCGACGTGTGCGAGTTGCGGGAAGCCGCATCTCGGGTTTTGTCGCTGGGCGACAGGAGCCTGCTTTGAATGTGGCGAGATAGGCCACCGCGTGAAGGACTGTCCAAAGACAAGAGCTGGTGATGGTAAGAAAAATGGGAGCACCTCAGGCTCTGCACAAGGAAGCAACGTTGGAAGGACACAGATGAGGCAGGGCAGGCAGAGTTTTTGCTTTAGTGCCAGGAGACACCCAGAATGCTGAAACGGTAGTGTCAGGTACACTCTCAATTTGCTCTCAAGTTACACACGTCTTGATTGATTCGGGCTCTACACATTCATTTGTATCTGTTAAATTTGCCGAGAAGTTGAACAGGCCATTAGAACCCCTTGATTATACGTTATCTGTATCTACTCCATCTGGGGGAACTATAATTATTGCATCCATATATAGGGCGTGTGTTGTGGTGATTGGGGATGTAGAATTATTAGCTGATTTGATGCCATTAAGCATGACTCACTTCGATGTTATATTGGGAATGGATTGGTTAGTAGCGCATCATGCATCCATTAATTGTGTTACTAAGAGCGTTACATTAAAGACCCCAACCGAAGCCGAGGTCTTTTTCTAGGGTAAGGGAGTAGTACCCCCACCCTACTTAATCTCATCCATGAAAGCCTATAAGTTGATCCAAAAAGGGTGTCAGGGTTATTTGTGCAGTATACTAAGTGATTTGAATGGAAGTGTTGAGTTAGCCGACATACCAGTTGTTAAGGAATTTCTCGACGTTTTTCCAAATGAGCTGCCTAGCCACTTGGTCGATAGAGAAATAGAGTTTACTATAGACCTCGTGTCGGGAACGCAACCTATCTCCAAAACACGCTATAGGATGGCCCCTGCTGAACTTAGAGAACTGAAACTACAGTTACAAGAATTGTTAGATAAGGGATTCATTAGGCCGAGCACTTCACCATGAGGAGCACCCATTTTATTTGTTAAGAAAAAGGATGGCACACTTCGCCTTTGCATTGATTACTGAGAGCTTAATAAAGTAACCATCAAGAACAAGTACCCATTGCCTAGGATTAACGATTTGCTTGATCAATTACAAGGGGCACAAGTCTTTTCCAAGATTGACCTTAGGTCAGGCTACCACCAGCTGAAGGTTAAAGCCGAGGACATTGAGAAGACTGCTTTTCGGACAAGGTATGGCCACTACGAATTTTTGGTAATGCCTTTCGGAGTGACCAATGCTCCTGCAGCGTTCATGGACCTGATGAACAGAGTCTTTAAGCCGTATCTAGATGAGTTCATAGTTGTTTTTATTGACATATTGGTCTATTCCAAGAGTACAATTGAGCACGAGAATCATCTGAGGCTTGCCCTGCAAATCTTGAGAGACAAGAAGCTGTATGCCAAGTTGAGTAAGTGCGAGTTTTGGCTTTCCAGTATCTCATTTTTAGGGCATGTGATTAATGAAGAGGGTATATCAGTTGATCTGAGTAAGATTGATGCCATTGTGAATTGGCCGACACCGACCAACGTGTCCGAGGTTCGTAGTTTTCTGGGCTTGGCAGGTTATTACAGAAAGTTTGTGAAGGACTTCTCGAGGATAGCAGTGCCATTGACACAACTAACTAAGAAAGGAACAGCATATGAATGGACCGATGATAGAGAATCAGCCTTCCAAGAGTTGAAGACGAGGTTAGTTACGGCACCAGTTCTTGTACTCCCGTTGGGTAATGAGGAATTTTAGATCTTCAGCGATGCTTCACATAAGGGTTTGGAGTCATAGCATATGCATCTCGTCAGTTGAAACTTCTTGAAAAGAATTATCCAACCCATGATCTAGAGCTAGCAGCCGTGGTGTTTGCTTTGAAGATTTGGCGCCACTACCTGTATGGAGCCTCTTGCCAAGTTTTTACGGATCACAAGAGTTTGAAGTATTTATTCACCCAAAAGGAACTGAATTTAAGGTAGAGGAGATGGCTTGAATTATTGAAAGATTACAACATGCAGATTCAGTATCACCCAGGTAAAGCAAACTCGGTAGCCGACGCATTGAGTAGAAAGTCAATGGGAAGTTTGGCATGCCTAGCCATGATTTCAATGGAGCCGACTACTATTGGGGAAGTAAAGACAAGGCAAATGGAGGATGAATTCCTAAAGAAAGTAGCCGACGAGATTACCACCAAGCCGAAGTCGGGTTACACCCTTGAGAATGGAGTGCTTAAGTTTGAAGGAAGCTAATGCGTGGCCGACGTCCCATAATTGAAAAGAAGGATTTTGCAAGACTCTCATGGATCCAGATTTGCAGTTCATCCAGGGAACACCAAGATGTATCAAGATGCTAAACAGACCTTTTGGTGGCCGAATATGAAAAGAGAGGTGGCCGAATATGAAGACATCTCCATGGACTTTGTGATTGGCTTGTCGAAGACACAGAAAGGAATGGATTCGATTTGGGTCATAATCGACAAGTTAACTAAGTCAGCGCATTTCTTGCCGGTTAGGACTTTGTTCAGTGCTGATCGACTTGCTGTGTTGTATATGAATGAGATCGTTAGACTTCATGGTGTGCCGATGTCCATCGTGTCAGATCGAGATCCAAAATTTGTTTCTAGATTTTGGCAGAGTTTACAAAGGGCTTTGGGAACCGAATTGAGGTTTAGTACAGCTTTTCATCCGCAGACTGATGGCCAAACAGAGAGAACAATCCAAACACTTGAAGATATGCTTAGACTGTGTATATTGGACTTCAAGGGAAGCTGGGAAGTGAATTTGCTATTAGTAGAGTTCTCTTACAATAACAGCTACCAAGCTAGCATCGGCATGGCGCCGTATGAAGCCTTGTATGGAAGAAAGTGCAGATCGCCGATATGTTGGACCGAAGTAGGAGATAAAGCTTTGATTGGCCTGGATTTAGTTCAAAGGACAACCGAAAAGATTAAGCTTATCCAACAGAGAACCAGAACCGCTCAGAACCAACAAAGGAGTTACGCCGACCAGAGAAGGAAGGAGTTAGAATTCGAAGTAGGGGGATCATGTGTTCCTGAAAACCTCGCCGATGAAAAGAGTTTCAAGATTTGGGAAGAATGGTAAATTGGCACCCCGTTACATTGGACCGTTTGAAATCCTTGAGAAAGTTAACCCGGTTGCCTACAGACTTGCTTTACCCCCAAGATTAAGTCAAGTTCATAATGTGTTTCATATCTCGATGTTGAGAAAGTATATACGGGATCCACTACACGTGATCGATCATTTCGGGATTGCAGTTGATGAAGGCCTAAGCTATGAAGAAGAGCCGATACGCATCATCGATAGACAAGTGAGACGATTAAGAAATAAGGCAATACCAATGGTGAAGATTGAGTGGAAAGAGCATTACGGCAAGGATGCGACGTGGGAAATGGAAGAAGAAATGAAAGTCCGATACCCGGAGTTATTCTCGAACCAAGGTAACTCAAGTTTGGGGACCAAACTTCTTTAAGGAGGGTAGGATGTAATAACCCTCACGCTATCCTAACCATACTCATATGCATTCATGTGATTCTGTCTTGTAAACTTACATTTCGAGTCTTGTCCTTGTTCGTTTAAGTGTTACAGCATGCTTTGTACCCTGCTTGGTGTGAGTTTAGCCGAGGGCGTCTTTAGTCTAGAACTTCCTTGGAACCACTTTGTTTGACCCTACCTTCGCCTTGACATACTGGCCGAGATGTCATTATCTAGGCCGAGGTGTGAATTATCTAGACCGAGATGTTACCTTTGCACCTAAGTGATCTTGTCTCGGAGAGGTATGACCTAGACCGAGGTGTGGCACATCTAGGCCGAGGTGTGGCACAGCTTAGTCAAGCGTTGTCCTTCCTAGCCGAGGTCATTATTCTCTACTTGCCGATGTCTTCTTCTTAGCCGAGATCATCACTCGCCAGAGTGCCCATGCCGTCTTGCTTGTTGAACACACTTTGTCATAGTTTTGTCTTGTCACTCAGCCACCTTTCTGTGTATCACCAACCGGCCGCTGCCACGTGCCTCTGTAGAGGGTTAAGTCAGCCAGCAGACTTAGAAATGTATCATTTTACTATATGTCTTTGTTTGTGAGGAGAGAGAAGCTCTAGAAGAAGAGGAAGAAGTTTAGAGGGAGAGAATGGGTTTTCGAGCTTGATTCCTAGAGATCAAACCATTTGATTCACGTATTGAGGTTAGATTCTTGATTTACTCTTGTCATTCTTATTGATCATCTAACTGCATTGCATGATCGAACCCATTTTGCATGTCATGCATCGATTTAAAGTTGGTTTTAGAAAGAGAAAACGGTGTTCATGTGTTCTTGAAAGAAAGGTCGTGTTTGATCTGAAAGTTTGCATTAAGTTTCATATTTTTGTATTTGTTCTCACTAGATCCTTGAATATGAGTACCCAGGTCCATGTTTTTTCACTCATAGCATGAAATCTCAGATCTTGTAATAGCAAATCACGATCCTTGCATTCATCCCCCTTATGTTCATGTTCTTCATGTTCATCATGTTCTTCAAGAAAGGGAAACCCAGATTTTTCCCGACTTCATTCCGTTGAATGTGGCCATTGAGGCAACACCTCGGCAAGAAGGTGTGGGACCTCGGCCTAGACCTGGCAGTTGCCCAGCATGATTTCCCCAAAATAAAGAACTGTGTTTGTTTTGATTTGACTTAGTCTTGAGGAATGCCGAGATCATCTGCATGCATATGAAACTTGTTTGAAAGTGCATTCAACAGACTTTGCCATGTGTTTGTAGGGTTTGGAATTGCCTTGACCCTGACGTTTGAAGAGCTAAGTGAGTGGTATTTTTAATAAAGCTATGTTATAATGCTTTGATAAAGTATTGTTTTGCTTCGTTTTGGAAAGTAATTGTAAGCATGAATGGTTGTTCCTAATTGGAAAATATATACATATCTTGTTTTGATGACATTCTTGGAAGTCTGTACGTGCTAAGGGACTATAAGCACTTGTAGCACAAAGTTTGGAAGTCCGTACGTGCTAAGGGACTATAAGCACTTGTAGCACAAAGTTTGGAAGTTCGTACGTGCTAGGGGACTCTAAGCATTAATAGCACAAGTCCTTAGTGTCCGGGGACTATAATGCAACGACACCATTGAATTGAGATATCTCCCTTGTCTTGCCTTGTCTTGTCTTGTTTGCCACTAACGGTTTACCGCGTGGGTCTTGTTTGCCGAGATGTCATCACTTGTATTATAATGATGTTAGTATGCATCCTTGAAACTTGACAGATTTGGAAGATGGACTTGGTTCATCTCTTGACTTGTACCAACTATGTCATGTATTGCTTTGATAAAGATCTTGAATACCAGTCATGCAAACCCCTTTATTACTTATACCATTCACTGAGTATCCAAGCTCACCCTCTCTATATATATGTAGGTGATGAGCAGGAAGGCGGTGACACCTAGGTGTGACTCGCGAGCTTGTTTTGGGTTTTTGTTTACGTCGGCCTTACTTGTGTTCACGTCAGCAGTCTTGAAAATTAAGCTTCTCGGCTTATAATGCTTGCAATTTGCACATGTCGGCTGAAGAAGCCTTTTGATCAAGATGTAAAATGTATTTTGTACTTTATTGTATTTGTATCCAAGTTGTAATATTATGTAAAGTTGTATGCTATTCCATGTAACTTACGCATTGCTCTTATGGACCACTTGTATTTTTTATTTATTGCTTCCGCACCTGTGAGCCCCATATATATATATATATATATATATATATATTTATACTCTGTTGTGTGTGAATTTTGAAAGTTGGCCTTTGGTAATCTCAGATTACTGGCCATCACGGCACTAAACTACTAGGGGTGGTTTGGGGTCGTGACACTCTGCCAAATGGCATCACTCCCTATTGAGTCCTCGAAAGACCCACAACGAAGTCCACCGTAACATGTTCCCACTTCCACTCAGCTATAGGCAAGGGTTGCAACAAACCTGCTGGCCTCTGTTGCTCTGCCCTTACTTGTTGACAAGTAAGACATCTTGATACAAACACAGCCACATCCTTTTTTATACCCCTCTACCAAAACTGGCGACTAAGATCATGATACATCTTTGTGCCTCCCGGATACACCGCAAGACATGAATGATGAAACTCTCGGAGTACTTCTTCTCGGCAAGACTCCGGCACAAACAAACGGTCACGGTATCTCACACTCTGGTCGGGATACACAATCAAACCTCGTTCTACTTTCCCATTAGAAATCTTCTCTCGAAAAGATTCCACCTCAAGATCACCCATCTGTGCTTCCAACACTCGATTCATAAGTGTAGGTTGTGTAACTACTGAGAACAAAGCTGCGAATTCAATAGACTCGCCCAGTTGCAAGTCAAACTCATTAAGAGTACCCAACATTTCCGATTCTCGGATGGCGATAGAAGCTACACTGCTAACTGGCTTTCTACTCAAAGCATCGGCCACAACATTGGCCTTCCAGGGATGATAATGTGACTCAAAATCATAATCCTCTATGAATTCCATCCACCTCCTCTACCTCAAATTTAAGTCTTTCTGTGTAAACAGGTATTTTAGACTCCTGTGATCAGAGAACACTTCAAATTTCTCACCATACAAATAATGCCTCCAAATCTTCAAGGCAAATATCAATGCTGCTAACTCTATGTCATGGGTAGGATAATTTCTCTCATGTGTTTTCAACTGCCGTGAGCCATAGGCTACCACTTTTCCCTCTTACATCAATACACAACCTAAAGCTTCCCGTGAAGCATCACAATAAACTGAATAACTCAAGCCCCTCTCCGGTATAATCAATACTGGAGTAGTGGTGAGTCTAATCTTGAGCTCTTGGAATGATCTTTCACAAGTCTCACTCCACACAAACTTGATTTCCTTTCTAGTCAACTTAGTCAAAGGTGAAGCTAGTCTAGAGAAATCTTTTACAAACCAACGGTAATACCTGACCAACCCCAAGAAACTATGAATCTTGAAAGCATTCTTAGGTTGTGCCCAATCTTGTACTGCCTCTATCTTGGATGAATCTATAGTCACCCCTTCTCTTGACACTACATGCCCCAGGAATTTAACCTCTTCCAGCCAAAAGTCACATTTCCCAAACTTAGCATACAGCTTATGGGCTCTAAGTAACTCAAGTATTACTCGTAAATGTTCCTCGTGTTCTTCCTCATAAGGTGAATAAATCAAAATGTCGTCCACAATGACAACCACAAAACGATCTAAAAATTCACAGAAGATCCGATTCATTAAATCCATAAACATAACTGGAGCATTAGTTAGCCCAAAAGGCATCACAAGAAACTCATAATGGCCATACCGCATATGGAATGCCGTCTTCGGGATATCCTCCTCCCTTACCCTCAACTAATGATAACCCAATCTCAAGTCTATCTTAGAGAAACAACAAGACCCCTTCAACTGATCAAACAGATCATCTATACAAGGCATTGGGTACTTATTCTTAACAGTAACCCGGTTTAACTTTCTGTAATCAATGCAAAGCTGTAATGCTCCATCTTTCTTTTTAGCAAAGAGAGCCGGCACTCCCCAAGGTGAAGTACTAGGGCGAATAAAACGCTTATCTAACAATTCCTAGAGTTGAATCTTCAACTCACTCAATTCAGCAGGTGCAAATCTATACGGAGCCATAGAAACCGGTGTCGTGCCAGGCACTAACTCAATAGAGAACTCGATCTCTCGGTGAGATGGCAAATTGACAAGATCCTCGGGAAAGACATCCAAGTATTCACAAACTACCCTCAGCAATTCAACCCGAATTTCATCACACTCATTACTCAAGAAGCTAGCAATGAGACAACTAAGTTCATTCCGCCCACACGAATCATATACCGATGATAAAACTCTATCCACACGGTCACCCAAGAAATAAAAGCAATCACCGCTCAAGGTACATACAGTAACCTTCTGACGGTAGCAATCTATAATAGCCCGGTATGACGATAACCACCCCATACTTAACATTACATCAAAACTATGCATGTCAATCAATACAAATACAAATGCAAAAGGTAATCGAAGACCAACAACCTCGATGTCACAATCCCGACATCCTTGTTTCAAGATAATCTGACCACCAATAGGTGACTCTACACAAATAGGAGATGTTAACTGTGCCAACTCCAAACCCAAAATTGATGCAAACGCATACGAAATAAAAGAATAGGATGCACCTGTATTAATCAACACATTAGCAACTGAATTGCAAATCAAAAAGGTTACCTCTCACAACAGAAGGAGTAGATACAAGATCTGGCCCTACAACTGTATACATACGTCCAATAGGCCGTTGCTCAACCTGCTCACCCCTCGGCGCATAAGCCTGATGCACAGACTGAGCCGAAGAGACTCCCTGATTGGCCCTCGAGGCCTGTGCTGACTGTGCTGGCTGGTGACTCTGTGTCTGTCTTGAACCAGACGCACCAGGTGTAGCACCCAACTGTGGGCAAAACCTCTTCAGGTGCCCTGCCTGTCCATACTGATAACAAGTGAGACCCCTCTGCATACCCTTCCCCAAACCCAAACTCGGCACTAGAAAGGTAGATCTAGACTATACTCCCTGAGACTGTTGTGGGTTGAAACCCCTCTGCCTCTTAAAAGGCCTACCAACACCCAGAGTTACAGGAGTCGTCGAAATGACCTCCTCCATACTCTATCCCATGGTTAATAGCGCTGCCTCTATATGGGCTGCCGCTTCAACAAGCATACTATAACTCCTATGCCAAGACTCGGTAATCCTTTATTGAATGTCGTCACACAACTTACTCTCAAACTCTGAACAACAAAGTTCCTCAGTCTCCACCAACTCCGGAGCAAATCTCGACAGGTTAGTAAACCATGCTTCAAATTGTACCAAAGGTGTAGTACCTCGACGTAATTCCACAAATTGTTTCCGTAATCCTTCCCGTGTGGAATGAGGGAAATCGTCACTTCCTCGTTTAGGCATCCTAAGAAAGATAACCATAGGTATTAGCACTTTTACAAATGTGCCGAAGCTAACTCACTTGCGTCCTAATACATTGGACAACAATAAATCACTCCACATAGGCATGTAATCACATAAACACATACGAATTTCCTTCTTAGATAATGACCATCCCACGGCGTTGCTAGAGTTCCAATTATAAATAGCAGTGATCAAGTGCTCTTCCAATAGGACTTCCAGAAAATCGTAGACTCAATCAACATCTTAGGAACCAAATCCCATACCCACATAAGCACATAAGCATGTTATCATATAAGCATACAATACAAGCTAACATCTTAATCAAGCGAGACAAACCCATTGCGGTACTAACCACTTTCCACGTACCCAAAGTATTTAAACCCGGTACGCTCTGATACCAAGTTGTAACACCCCCAAAATAATACAATAAAGATAACTCATATGCGAAATAAATATGAGAAACAACATACTTTCATACATCAGAGTTTACTGTTTAACAAACAATTAAATGCCATGTAGGCTTATATCTTTCCAAGTCATTGCTTGGTTACACAAATTGAGTCTCGCTCATTACATCTTAAGCCCTTGGCTTTACAAATACCAATAAACACACAACAATACATAGTTAAGAAGCTCTTGCTTATTGAAAATCCATCCATGCAATTGCCTTGGAGGAAACACCTCATCTGCACCTGAAAATGATATTCCCATATAGGTTGAGCCAACAGCCCAGTAGAAATAATCTAACACAATTTATGAAGTTTAGCAAAGGTATACATACCACGTATATAAACAATACCGATATGGAAGCATCCACAAGACCTACATATCCATATGCCCCTAAGGCCAATCTTATCCCATTGTCTATCAATTCATTTTCAATTTATACATGCTACTCAATTCATGAGTTAAATTCATTATCTATCAATAACCAAACTGAGACTACAACTCAATGGTTTTTCCCCAATAACACAAGACACTCATAAACACTTCTATCTGTCATTTTACGGATATTTCATCCGCAGGAATCGGCACCCATGCATATTTTCTCAAATATGCCATTTTACAGATATTTTGTCCGCAGGAATCGGCACCCATGTATATTTTCTCAAATATGCCATTTTACGGATATTTCGTACGCAGGAATCGGCACCCATGTATATATATGATTTCGGGTCTTTCACCCAGGACACTCCGGCCAACTTGCTTTCAGCAGAGTCCATCCCCTTTCTCCTCCCAAATAAACATACATATACAATGTATTTATAAACATAGTCATATGCAATGACAACCAACATTTGATTAGCATTAAATTGCTCAATCCTCATATAATTTCTACAACAATCATAACTATCCTCCACCAATAGCCCAATACACTTATTTCCAAGATATATTCAATATCGGATTTACTAGTTTATTCAAAACTTCCATAGGTGAGATAATACATATCCATTATCACCATTTATATCTATAATCATCCAATTTAACATATTCAATGTTCATTCCAATTATTTATACAAAATAATCATTTTATCAAATTAGGACAAAAATTCCCCTTTTTTCCAATATTAACCCAAATACCCAAAATCAACTATTTTGGTACACCAAGAGTTTATATTCAACCCCAAACATCATTGATCTCATATACATCAAAAATCCCTCTTTTCATTTTACACCCAAATCTTAGATTTGTCCAAGCCACAACCAAATCTCATCATCTATACACAATAGCAAATAACTAAGCTAAAAACCATACTGGAGTGTAGAAAATCCCTACCTCAAGTGTAGAAGAAGAAAAGAGTTGAAACCTCCAAAATCAATGATGATGAAACTCAATCTCCACCGCACACAATGAAACCCTCGAGAAGTTACACAACTTTGACGAAGGAATTATGGCCAAAATCCCAATGGATTTGGAGAAATCAAAGAGAGAAGATGATTTCTAGAGAGAGAAGCTCTAGATCTGCAAATTTGGAGACTTTTAGAGAGAGTGAGGAAGCTAAAAAGTGATCTGAAATGTCACTTTCACGATCTATTATAACACGGTCCGCTCGAGCATGGAAACCCCCGCTCTAGCGTAAGACACAGACTCTCGCTCGAGCGTGAAATACGCTCTCCTGGTATTTTTTCAGATACAAATTTGTGAAGCCCACTCGAGCGTAAGAATGCCCGCTCGAGCAGAATAGCCAAATTATAAGCAACAAAGGCTTGGAAAAACAAGCAACCAACCTGTTCCAAGCACACAACTACAACCCAGTAACCAACATTTATGGGAAGACAAGGGAAGCAAGACATAAACCACCATCCAAACCATACAAACCCGAGTCCGGAACACTATAAAAATGGGTCAAAACTAGGGTCGCTATAGTGTGTGTAATTGTGTGTATTCAAATAGTTAGTGGTGTGTTAATATAGGGTTAATAATGGAAAGTTAAGTTGTGAATTAAGATATTTTTAAGAGGGCTGATGTTAGTACATACCTAATTTCTTTGGACCCTCCATTTCTTTGAACCCCTACCTTAAATCCTAAATTTTAATAAGATTTCTTTGAATACTACATTTAATACCAATTTTACGCATATTCATTATAGCGATCCCGGGTTTACCCTTGTTGTATAGTGATCCGGACATGTGTCCGTGGATGTTGGTAGTTATTTATTATCTTGTTTGCATCCTCTTTACTTTGTATATTGAGTTATAGGATGTGTTGGGCAGGTTTGTTACAGGTTGGTTGTGTTTGGGAGCCTAGTGTTGCTGCCCAGATTTTTGGACCTTCGCTCGAGCGAGGAGTTGGTCGCTCGAGCGAGAGTTGAGTTTGTGCCTGGTGGGTCGAGCCAGAGTGGCTTCGCTCGAGCGAGCGACTACGTCTGGTTCTGGACCTGAGAGTTGCATTTCTTGGCTCGAGCGAGCTTCATTCGCTCGAGCGGTCTGGCTTGTTCTTCGCTCGAGCGAGAAGTTTGTCGCTCGAGCGAGAAGTTTGTCGCTCGAGCGTGCTGGTTGCAGACCTGAGGGTTTGAGTTGTTGGCTCGAGCGAGCATTCTTTCGCTTGAGCGCACTTCTGAGTTCTTGGCTCGAGCGACAACTTCTTGGCTCGAGCGAGTGTTTTCTGTGTCTGGTCGCTCGAGCGACAGAGGCTTCGCTCGAGCGAGCGTGTTTTATATCAGCGGACAGTAGCGTTTTTGAACATCACTTTTTCACTTTCCTTTTGATCAAAACCTAGATCCGAGACCCTCTCTCTCTAAACTTACACTCTCTCTAAGAATTGATCTCCCTAGAGTGTGAATCTAGCCTAGGGCCTTTGTTAAAAAGATAGAGGGTGTTGAGAGCTTCGATTTAATCTGAAAAAGTTTGGATTTGGAGCACGTTGTTCTTCGAGTCTTCATCTCCTTTTTGGCTCAAACTTCGAGGTAGGGATATCCTACTCCTCTCTATGGATTTTGTCTTTAACTTTTAGTATTTTGAGATGCTGGGGTTGGTTTGGTAATTTTGTGAAAAGTTTGGGGCTTTTGTGTAATTTTTACAAAAGTTGGGGTTTTATTCATAGTAAACCTAGATGCATGTTTGGCATAGAGAAATGGAATAAATGTTGAATCATTGATGAAAATGGGACCTTAGGGTTGAAATGTTAATTATGGATAATGACCTAATTACATTGTTTGATTAATTGGGATAGTTAATTGTGAGAAATGAGGAAATGAAATGTTGATTGAATATCCATTATGCATTTATTTTCTGTTTAGAAATAACTGCTTTGGGCTATCGGTGGAGGATAGTCGTGATTGTTGTAGACAATGCATGATGATTAGGCAAACGGAAACTAATCAATGGAATGTGTCATGGAATTTGACGATTGATAGAATACATTAACTACGTGTATTGAGTGATTGTATATAGAACCAGTGTGTTTGTATACATTATGTGTAGAGGAGGAGATGGGGGATGTACTCCGCGGTTTAGGGGAAGATGGGGGATGTACCTCTAAACCGGATAGTGTTGGGAGAAGATAGGGGATGAACTCCGTAGATACAGCTCATATGCTTGTCTAGAGAAGTGAAGATAGAGCTTATATGCTTATCTTTGTGAAGTGTGGATATAGCTTATATGCTTATCTGTGGATATTGTTGTTATACATATCTGTTGTAGAATGCGGATATAGCTTATTTGCTTATCTGAGAATGTGGATATTGTTGTTATACATATCTGTTGAGAATGTGGGTAGTGCTTATATGCCTATCCGTTGAAAAAGGGAAAATGAAAGGTAACTTGGACTCATAAGTCGTATGACATAAATATGTGATTTATGTGAATGTATCAGTGTTGGCCATCTATCAATTGCTAATCTTTTAGTCATTGTTCATGGTTGGTTTAGTATATTTCTACTGGGCTGTGGCTCACCCTATATGGGAATATTATTTTCAGGTACAGGTAGCATGCCACCTCCAAGGACATAGCTTGG
Source organism: Camellia sinensis (assembly GCF_055761805.1). NCBI lineage: Eukaryota > Viridiplantae > Streptophyta > Magnoliopsida > Ericales > Theaceae > Camellia > Camellia sinensis. Next base: position 153,104,209 of record NC_138963.1, read on the forward strand.
GAGGCTAGAGGCGGACAAACTTTTGTTGTTTTACTTTTTGATGTATTACATGTAAATTCAAGCCAAGGGCTTAATGTGTATGAGTTAGTACTCTTTTGTTGTAACCAAGTGTTAACTTGGAAAGCTGTAAGCCCTTAGGGCATTTGCTTTTGTTGTTAACATGTAATACTTATGTAATGGAATTCTGATAAATGGAAGAATGTGGTTATTTCATATGTCAATGCATATCTTTATTGATGGGTTTAATGTTGTTATTTTGAGGGTGTTACATTCATAATATCATCACACTCAAGTACACACCCACCTAATTTTGCACACCCCCTTTTCTTTTTCTCTAAGTAAACGATGAACTATTGAGAACAACAACTGATTGAGAGATGAATCAACTATCCCTCTCTTCTCCTTCTCTCATAAACGATGGTCTATTTCTCATTGTTACCATGAACAACGATATCTTAATCAAAAATCTCGTCGAAAATCTCTTCGGCGATCTCTTTCTTCTTCTCAGGTAACCTTTAACTCCCCATCACATTTTTTTTTTTTTAATTTCGGGTAAAACCCTCAATACATGGGATTTTAGAGGAAAAAATTCTTAGAAAAAATACAAATAGGGGAAAAATCCTACAAAAATGGAATTGTTCGATATTCCAATGCTGAACAAAATGTTTATTTTCAGCACTGTATTACTTCACTAAATGTTTCTATTTTGCACTGTATTACAGAACAGAACCTTAACAGTCAACAAACCAGTACCGAACCGAAAACGATCCAGAATCGTAAATGCAAGATGCAACGCTAACCTCATCATAGTTGTAGTCATCATCCGCCATTACTCTATAAGTATTAACCAATGGGAAAAACAACCAGAAATATAAAAACTCGGAGTTTGTAATAGGATTCTTTGTAACGTTAACTGATTTGAAATACCGAACACATTTAAAATCATTGAACAAAACATTAACTGTGTAACGCCCCCAAAATAATACCATAAAGATAACTCATATGCGGAATAAATATGAGAAACAACATACTTTCATACATCAGAATCTACTGTTTAACAAACATTTAAATGCCATATAGGCTTACATCTTTCCAAGTCGCTGCTTGGTTACACAAATTGAGTCTCGCTCATTACATCTTAAGCCCTTGGCTTTACAATTACCAACAAACACACATCAATACATAATTAAGAAGCTCTTACTTCCCAAAAGTCCATCCACGCTATTGCCTTGGAGGAAGCATCTCATCTGCACCTGAAAAATGGTATTCCCTTATAGGGTGAGCCAACAGCCCAGTAGAAATAATCTAACACAATTTATGAAGTTTAGCAAAGGTATAAATACCACGTATATAAAACAATACCGATATGGAAGCATCCACAAAGCCTACATATCCACATGCCACTAAAGCCAATCTATTTCCATTGTTTCTTCAATTCATATCCAGTTCATATATGCTACTCAATTCATGAGTTAAATTCATTATCTTTCAATTAACCAAAATGACACTACAACTCAATGGTTCTCCAATTATGCAAAACACAGACATAAACACTTCGAACTTGCCATTTTACGGATATTTCGTCAGCGGGAATCGGCACCCATGTATATATTTTCAGGTCTTTCACCCAGGACACTCCGGCCAACTTGCTTTAAATGGAGTCCATCCCCTTTCTCCTCCCAAACAAATATACATATGCAATGCATTTAAAAACATAGTCACATATGGAGTACATCCCCTATCTCCTCCCAAACAAATATACATATGCAATGTATTTAAATACATAATCACATATGGAGTACATCCCATATCTCCTCCCAAACAAATATACATATGCAATGTATTTCCAAGATATATTCAATATCAAGTTTAATAATTTATTCAAAATTCCCATAGGTGAGATAATACATATCCAATATCACCATCTATATCAATAATCATCCAATTTAACATATTCAATGTTAATTCCAATTATTTATACAAAATAATCATTTTATCAAATTAGGGCAAAAATCTCCCTTTTTCCAATATTATCCCAAATACCCAAAATCAACTATTTTTGTACACCAAAAGTTTATATTTAACCACAAACATCATTTATCTCATATATATCAAAATCTCTCTTTTTCATTTTACACCCAAATCTTAGATTTGCCCAAACCGCAACCAAATCTCATCATTTATACACAATAGCAAATAACTAAGCTAAAAACCATACTAGAGTGTAGAAAATCCCTACCTCAAGTGTAGAAAACCCAAGCAACAAGGTGGAACTCCAAAGATGACAAAACCCACTTTTTCTTAAATCAAAACGAAGCTCTTGAAGCCTTATACCTTATTCTCAAAGACACTAGGGTCAAGAACACAATGGATCTAAATGAAATCTTAGAAAGAATGTGAGTTTTACAGAGAGAATATGAAGACCTTCATTTATGGAGAGTTGTAGAGAGAGAAAAGGCTGCTAAAAGTGACCTAAAATGTCACATTCACGATCTGATATGAACAGGCTCGCTCGAGCGAAGGAATGCTCGCTCGAGCGACTAATGCAAAGCTTCAGGTCTGCAATGCAGAAGCACGCTCGAGCGAAGGAAAGCTTGCTCGAGCGAAGAACACCAACCTTCAGGTTTTACAGAAACGCAGACGCACGCTCGAGCAAAGGAAAGCTCGCTCGAGCGAAGAAACATTTTCACAGAGCTCGCTCAAGCGAAGGAATGCTCGCTCGAGAGAAGAAACAAAATTCTGGGCAACAACATTCTAACCCAAAAGACAACCAACCTGTTCAGAACTAACAAGTCCTAAAACTCAAATTCAAAGAATTAAAAGAGATAAACAAGACATAGACAATAGTATATAATCACGAAACCAGAGTCTGGAACACCACAAAAGACGAGTCAAAACCAGGGTCGCTATAACCTCCCCCCCTTAAAGAATTTTGTCCCTGAAATTACAAATCAGGCTCTAAAACATAATTGAACTGCTCACGACCATGTTATTCCCACAAGTTCAACACCATGACTCATTCTCCGGTCATCTATTCACACCGACTCGATTCACAAGTCCCAAATTAAAATGAAATTTTCAATTTTCCCAAAACATTTACAATGTTTAACCAAAGTCCAAATTTTCAAAATCATACATAGCATATACAATGCTTCCAAAAATGATACAACATCATCAATATTCCACATTCTCAAAACATATGCAATGTTTATATTGAATCCATGTTCTTCCCAAACAATTACAACATATACAATGTTCTTACAAGTTAAAACATATACAATGCTTATACTTCTCATTAACAAAATTAATTTTCAATACATGCTCATATATCAACAAACAAATCCGGATATTTTTCTCGGACTTCTAACTCACGTTCCCAAGTTGCTTCCTCGACTCCGTGATGTTTCCACAAACTTTTACAAAGGGAATTGTCTTGCCTCACAAAACTTGATCCCGTCTATCCAAGACTCTCACCGGTCTCTCCTCATACAAGGCATCCTCATCTACCTCTAAGTCGGTCCAATCCAATATATGTGATGGATCCGGCTCATATTTCCAAAGCTTGCTAATATGAAACACGTCATGCACCTCGAAAATTTGTGGCGGTAACGCCAAACGATAAGCAACTTCCCCAATCCATTCAAGGATCTCAAAAGGGCCAATAAACCGAGGGGACAACTTCTCACTCTTCCCAAATCTCATCAAACCCTGTCTAGGTGATATCTTCAAAAAGACATGATCTCCCACCTCAAAAGACAAAGGTCTCCTCCTACGGTCAGCATAACTTTTCTGGCGACTCTGAGCCGTAGCTAGTCTCTTACGGATAAGTACAACTTTCTTCATCGTTTCCTGAACCAACTCTGGACCTAACAAAGGTGCATCACCCACCTCGGCCCAACACACTGGTGATCTATAAGGTCGACCATACAAGGCCTCAAACGATGCCATGCCAATACTCGATTGGAAACAATTATTATAGGCAAACTCCACTAACGGTAGGTGTCTCTCCCACGACCCTTTAAAATCAAGGACACAGCCTCGTAGCATATCCTCAAGAATCTGAATAGTATGCTCGGACTACCCGTTAGTTTGAGGATGATACGCAGTACTAAAATTCAATCTAGTGCCCAAGGCACTCTGCAAACTCTGCCAGAACCGAGTAGTGAAACGCGAATCTCTATCCGAAACAATCGTCACAGGGACCCCGTGCAACCTCACTATATCCCTAATGTACAAGTCGGCCAGATAATCTATCGAGTCACTTAGGCGCATAGCAATAAAATGCGCCGACTTAGTCAATCGGTCAACGATCACCCAAATGGCATCACTACCCCGTTGAGTCCTCAGAAGACCCACAACGAAGTCCATAGTAACGTGTTCCCACTTCCATTCAGCTATAGGCAAGGGTTGCAACAAACCCGCTGGCCTCTGATGCTCAGCCTTAACTTGTTGACAAGTAAGACATTTCGATACAAACGCAGCCACATCCTTTTTCATACCCCTCCACCAAAATTGGCGACTAAGATCATGATACATCTTTGTGCCTCCCGGATGCACCGCAAGGCGCGAATGATAAAACTCTCGGAGTACTTCCTCTCGGCAAGACTTCGGCACAAACAAACGGTCACAGTATCTCACACTTTGGTCAGGATACACAATCAAACCGCATTCTACTTTTCCATTGGAAATCTTCTCTCGAAAAGATTCCACCTCAAGATCACCCTTCTGTGCTTCCAACACTCAATTCACAAGTGTAGGTTGTGCAACTACTGAAAACAAAGCTGCAGACTCAACAGACTCACCAAGATGCAAGTCAAACTCGTTAAGAGTACCCAACATTTCCCATTCTCGAATGGCAATAGAAGCTACACTACTAACTGGCTTTCTACTCTAAGCATCGGCCACAACATTGGCCTTCCCGGGATGATAATGCGACTCAAAATCATAATCCTCTATGAATTCCATCCACCTCCTCAACCTCAAATTTAAGTCTTTCTGTGTAAACATATATTTCAGACTGTTGTGATCAAAGAACACCTCAAATCTCTCACCATACAAATAGTGCCTCCAAATCTTCAAGGCAAATATCACTGCTGCTAACTCTAGGTCATAGGTAGGATAATTTCTCTCGTGTGTTTTCAACTGCCATGAGCCATAGGCTACCACTTTACCCTCTGGCATCAATACACAACCTAAACCTTCCCGTGAAACATCACAATAAACTGAATAACTCAAGCCCCTCTCCAGTATGATCAATACTGGAGTAGTGGTGAGTCTAATCTTGAGCTCTTGAAACGACTTTTCACAAGCCTCACTCCACACAAACTTGATTTCCTTTCTGGTCAACTTAGTCAAAGGTGAAGCCAGTCTAGAGAAATCCTTCACAAACAAACGGCAATAACCAGCCAACACCAAGAAACTACGAATCTCGAAAGCATTCTTAGGCTGTGCCCAATCTTGCACTGCCTCTATTTTGGATGAATCTACAGTCACCCCTTCCCTTGACACTACATGCCCTAGGAATTTAACCTCTTCCAAACGAAAGTCACATTTCCCAAACTTAGCATATAGCTTATAGGCTCTAAGTAACTCAAGTACTACTCGTAAATGTTCCTCATGTTCCTCCTCATAAGGTGAATAAATCAAAATGTTGTCCACAAAGACAACCACAAAACGATCTAAGAATTCACGGAAGATCCGATTCATTAAATCCATAAACACAGCTGGAGCATTAGTTAGCCCAAAAGGCATCACAAGAAACTCATAATGGCCATACCGCGTACGGAATGCCGTCTTCGGGGTATCCTCCTCCCTTACGCTCAACTGATGATAACCCGATCTCAGGTCTATCTTAGAGAAACGACAAGACCCCTTCAACTGATCAAACAGATCATCTATACGAGGCATTGGGTACTTATTCTTAATAGTAACCCGGTTCAACTTTCTATAATCAATACAAAGCTGTAATGCTCCATCTTTCTTTTTAGCAAAGAGAGTCGGCGCTCCCCAATGTGAAGTACTAGGGAGAATAAAACCCTTATCTAACAATTCCTGGAGTTGAATCTTCAACTTACTCAATTCAGCTGGCACAAATCTATATAGAGCCATGGAAACCAGTGTCGTGCCAGGCACTAAATCAATAGAGAACTGGATCTCTCGGTGAGATGGTAAACTGACAAGATCCTCGGGAAAAACATCCGAGTATTCACAAACTACCATCGGCAATTCAACCCAAACTCCATCACACTCACTACTCATAAAGCTAGCAATGAGACAAGTAAGTTCACTTCGCCCACGCGGATCATGCACTGGTGATAAGACTCTATCCATCCGGTCTCCCAAGAAATAAAAACAATCACTGCTTAAGGTACATACAGTAACCTTCTGACGGTAGCAATCTATAACAGGCCGGTATGACGATAACCAGTCCATACCCAATATGACATCAAAACTATGCATGTCAATCAATACAAATGCAAAAGGTAATCGACGACCCACAACCTCGATGTCACAACCCTAACATCCTTGTTTCAAGATAATCTGACCACCAATAGGTGATTCTACACAAATAGGAGATGCTAATTGGGCCAACTCCAAACCTAAAACTAATGAAAACGTATATGAAATTAAAAAAAATGGGATGCACCCGTATCAATCAACACATTAGCAACTGAATTGCAACATAAAAAGGTACCTCTCACAACCGAAGGAGCAGGTACAAGATCTGGCCCTACAATTTTATACATACGTCCCTTGGGCCTCTGTTCAACTTACTCACTCCTCAGAGCATAAGCCTGATGCACAGACTGAGCCAAAGGGACTCCCTGATTGGCCCTCGAGGCCTGTGCTGACTGTGTTGGTTGGTAACTCTGTGTCTGTCTCAAACCAGACGTACTAGGTGCACCACCTAATTGTGGGAAAAACCTCTTCAGGTGCCCCGCCTGCTCGCACTGATAACAAGTGAGCAGCTGGCCTCTTCCCTGACTCTAGCTCTAAAAACGAGCCGAAGATGATGCTACTCGTTATCCCCCTTCTTTCTGAGGACAAGCTGGAGACTTGTGGCCCAACTAACCACACATAAAACAAATAAAATCTCCCTGCCCACCTCTCCCAGAACCTGAACTTGGTATTGAAAAAGTGGACCTCGACTGAAACCCCTAGGACTGCTGAGAGTTGGAACACCTCTGCCTCTTACTGTCCCCCCTGACTATCCTGACTCTTCTTGGAGTCCCTCATCCTTTCCTCTTCCGCCTGCATAATAGTTTCAAGATGGGCTGCAGCCTGCACAAGGCGCCCATAATCTCTAATCATGGAACCGGCCACTCGAAACATGAATCCGATCCTCAATTTCTTCTCAAACTCCAGATAACGGCATTCCTCAGTTGCCCCTAACTCAGGTGCAAACTTGGATAAATTAGTAAAGGTGGCCTTAAACTCCACCACAAGTGTATTCAGCTGCTTGAGCCGACAAAAATGATCCCTCAACATCTCCCTAACAGTGGGAAGCAAAAACTTCTCCTGAAAGGCGTCAGCAAATGCCTCCCAGGTTCCTCCAATGCGTCCACGCGCATACTTCCACCACTGACTCGCATCCCCCTTCAACTGGAAAGATGCCAAGGTCACTTTCAATTGATCATCCTCGATGCCAAGCATCTCGAATGTCTTCACTAACTATTCAAGCCACTCATCAGCCTTCAATGGCTCTTTAGGGTCACCCAAAAACTCATCCAGATTTGACTGAAAGAACTCCCTCTTCAGAAAAGATGGCCCTGCTTCAACCACTTGGGCCTGGACTTGATTCTCAGCTTAGAGAATGTCCATAGATTCCCTCAATCCTCCAGCCAATTCATAGGCTAAGGCGTCCAAGGCCTGTTGATTAACCGATTCGGCCACATTGGCTTGACCAACTCCTTTTCTTGTGCCGGAATATCATTCGGTAGAGGCACCTCATGCCTCCTAGGCCTACCACGCCTATTACCACCACGTCCACGTCCTGACATCCTAAATAAAGTAACAGCAGGATTAGCACATTCATAAGCGTGCCAAATTTAACTCACTCGTGGCTTAATACATTAGACAACAATAAATCACTCCACATAAGCATGTAATCACATAAACACATACGAATTTCCTTTGTAGATAATAACCGTCCCACGGCGTTGCTAGAGTTCCAATTAGAAATAGCAGTGATCAAGTGCTCTTCCAATAGGACTACCACAAACCCATAGATCCAATCAAGATCTTAAGAACTAAATTTCATACCCACATAATCACATAAGCATATTATCACATAAGCATACAATACATGCTAACATCTCTATCAAGCGAGACAAACCCATTGTGGTACTAACCACTTCCCACGTACCCAAAGTATTCAAACTAGGCTCTGATACCAAGTTGTAACGCCCCCAAAATAATACCATAAAGATAACTCATATGCGGAATAAATATGAGAAACAATATGTTTTCATACATCAGAGTTTACTGTTTAACAAACAATTAAATGCCATATAAGCTTACCTCTTTCCAAGTCGTTGCTTGGTTACACAAATTGAGTCTCGCTCATTACATCTTAAGCCCTTGGCTTTACAATTACCAACAAACACACATCAATACATAATTAAGAAGCTCTTGCTTCCCAAAAGTCCATCCACGCTATTGCCTTGGAGGAAGCATCTCATCTGCACCTGAAAAATGGTATTCCCTTATAGGGTGAGCCAACAGCCCAGTAGAAATAATCTAACACAATTTATGAAGTTTAGCAAAGGTATAAATACCACGTATATAAAACAATACCGATATGGAAGCATCCACAAAGCCTACATATCCACATGCCACTAAAGCCAATCTATTTCCATTGTTTCTTCAATTCATATCCAGTTCATATATGCTACTCAATTCATGAGTTAAATTCATTATCTTTCAATTAACCAAAATGACACTACAACTCAATGGTTCTCCAATTATGCAAAACACAGACATAAACACTTCGAACTTGCCATTTTACGGATATTTCGTCAGCGGGAATCGACACCCATGTATATATTTTCAGGTCTTTCACCCAGGACACTCCGGCCAACTTGCTTTAAATGGAGTCCATCCCCTTTCTCCTCCCAAACAAATATACATATGCAATGCATTTAAAAACATAGTCACATATGGAGTACATCCCCTATCTCCTCCCAAACAAATATACATATGCAATGTATTTAAAGACATAATCACATATGGAATACATCCCATATCTCCTCCCAAACAAATATACATATGCAATGTATTTCCAAGATATATTCAATATCAGGTTTAATAATTTATTCAAAATTCCCATAGGTGAGATAATACATATCCAATATCACCATCTATATCAATAATCATCCAATTTAACATATTCAATGTTAATTCCAATTATTTATACAAAATAATCATTTTATCAAATTAGGGCAAAAATCTCCCTTTTTCCAATATTATCCCAAATACCCAAAATCAACTATTTTGGTACACCAAAAGTTTATATTTAACCACAAACATCATTTATCTCATATATATCAAAATCTCTCTTTTTCATTTTACACCCAAATCTTAGATTTGCCCAAACCACAACCAAATCTCATCATTTATACACAATAGCAAATAACTAAGCTAAAAACCATACTAGAGTGTAGAAAATCCCTACCTCAAGTGTAGAAAACCCAAGCAACAAGGTGGAACTCCAAAGATGACAAAACCCACTTTTTCTTAAATCAAAACGAAGCTCTTGAAGCCTTATACCTTATTCTCAAAGACACTAGGGTCAAGAACACAATGGATCTAAATGAAATCTTAGAAAGAATGTGAGTTTTATAGAGAGAATATGAAGACCTTCATTTATGGAGAGTTGTAGAGAGAGAAAGGGCTGCTAAAAGTGACCTAAAATGTCACATTCATGATCTGATATGAACAGGCTCGCTCGAGCGAAGGAGTTCTTGCTTGAGCGACCAGACACAAAAGGTCGCCTCGTTCGAGTGAAGGAATGCTCGCTTGAGCAACCAATGCAAAGCTTCAGGTCTGCAATGCAGAAGCACGCTCGAGCGAAGAACACCAACCTTCATGTTTTACAGAGACGTAGACGCACGCTCAAGCAAAGGAATGCTCGCTCGAGCGAAGAAGCAAAATTCTGGGCAACAACATTCTAACCCAAAAGACAACCAACCTGTTCCAAGCTCACCCAACAAGTCCTAAAACTCAAATTCAAAGAATTAAAGGAGAGAAACAAGACATAGACAATAGTATATAATCACGAAACCAGAGTCCGGAACACCACAAAAGACGAGTCAAAACCAGGGTCGCTATAAACTGATTTGGTAGTTTCAAATGTTTTTCATTGAAGATGAATACGTGGATTTAGGATGGTGATGAAAAAGAATATGGTTGGGGTTTAGATTGATAAGGAATATGTATAGATGGGGATGGAGGTAGGTGATAATATTGTAGAGTTTCATTCTAATTGTTTTCATTTGATGAGTGGGTGTTCCACTAAAAATTGTCGTTTAATGTAATTTTACCTCAAGATATAATTGTAATAAATAAAATAAAAAGAAGTGAGAATTGGAGGATCCAAAGAAATTAGGTAGGTGCTAATAACAATACTCATTTTTAAACTTTAAAAATTATTTTGTAGATGTACTAAGTAATATAGTGTACTAAGAATATTAATAATGTATAAATAAAATCACCCAATTTAAAATTCTTATAATTTGTAGTATCTTTTCTGTTATCCTAACTTTTCCATTTAGTTTAGTTGAGACATCTTGCCACGAGTAGGTATTTTCTTATGGCCAAAGTGGTTGTGGTTGGATAGTATGAGTTTGATATACATTCAACATGGCTGGTAAATGTTTTCTAATCGTGATGAGATGGACATATATATTAATAATTTTTTTTAATAATAAACTACGATATTATTTTCTATTAACATAAGAAGTAAAAAAAATAATATAAAAAATATATAAAGAGTTTTTTTGAAATCTTATGAGAACAATTGCTCCTCTTACTCCCCTCTAGGTCCATTATTGCTTCCTTGATCATTATTGATTTATGTTTCATGTACCATGTACAATTTTAAGATCACATCAATAAGGAAATATCAAAGGTTGTGTAACATGGGCAAGTTATGTCATTTGTAAATTTCATCGTCATAAATGACATAATTTAATATTGTGGAAGTCCTAACTAAAAGTAAAATTTGAAATATAACCAAATATCAAATCAAGCATAACTAAACAACTCTTAGATCATAATTAAAATAATATTATAATTGACATCATAATATGCTATAACTAATACAATAATATTTCATAACTAAAAATACAAAAATCATAATTAATAATGCATATTGTACACATCATAAACAGGGAGGTGTACTACAGAATTTCCCCCACCTCAATATTATTCTCCTTTTGTTGATCTCAAAAATAAAATAAAATGGTTTGGGGGCATTTAATCACTTTTATGTGGAAGCTGTATTCTACAAAGAAATGAATGAATTTCCCCTAAAAAAATTTCATATAATCAAAAAAATTGTTTTATTGATTTCGGATATATTTTACAAGAAAATTATGATTTTTTATGATAAAAATTATAAATATTTAAAGTGTATTATGCTATTTTATTATAAAAATACGAATCTGTGGTGTGTAATAAAAAAAACATAATTTATTTGAAATTCACTGGTCACGTCATACTAAAACAGTATAAAACTTTATTGCAAGTGATGAGGATGACGATTAAGGAATCAAGCAAATGATAACAGGTTATCGAGACCAAAATTTATTAAAAGCGGCAACCTACACAAATATCAATTCTATGATATAAATCTAGAATTTGTTAAAAACAACCAAAAAAAATAATAACAATGGAAATGAATGTGAATTGGAAATACATTTATTTTTTTAGGAGCTTCAGACCATGTCAATTTCTAAATCTTTTGAGTCCTTAAATCCAAGCTCTATTCTCTGTGAACCGAAAAGATACAATTTATCCGAAAAAACCACTATCTATTGCAACTTATCAATTGAAATCAACCTATCGGTTGAAATTCACCAAATTATGTGTTAAAATGTGATACATGCCACTCATTTAACACCATATCGGTTGAATATCATACATTTTTCTACCTCACCATCACCACCTTCCACCGCAGGCCACTGCTGACTTTTCCGGCAACCTTTTCGGTGCCAGCAACTTTTTCTAGCTTATCCTTGTTACCAAACAAAATTTTACCTTGGATCTAATACTTTATACTCCTTTAAAATAAACTTTTCACCAATTTTCTCTATTATTTACTAGTAATAAACCAATAAAATAGAATTTCTTTACCAATATCTAATCATTTTCTTTTCATTTTCATAACCCGACCACAAAAAATAGATAAACACTACATTTTTGTTTTTCTATTTTTCCCCACTCAAATCCAAAATCCAAACCAAACTAAACTTGAATCCATCCCCATATGTTTAATTCACAGGTCCCCATATGTTTCAGTAAATCTGGACATTTTAGTAACCTACCGTAAATACGATAAGAGTAAATATGTTTATTTTTGTGTAATAAACATGTTTAGTAAAACATTATACAATACTTTATTTTATTTTATACATATACAAAAAGAAGTTCTAAACACCAAACTCTCAACATGTACAGAAAGTTTTAGGTAATACAGCCCACATAATTTAATCATCTTTCCCTACGAACTGGATACATAATTTAGGTAATCATCAAATGGTACAGAAAGGCCCAATTAAAACTTTTTGAGAATGAGAGTAGCTGCCCAAAAATTTCCTTTCCATTTTAGTTTTCAAAACTATTTTACTATAGTTTTCCCCTAGGGGGAACAAATTAATATGAAAGTTTCATGCAACATTAAAATTCTAATAAAAAATAAAAATAAATAATCTCTGTCAATATCCAAGCTTTAAAGGTCAATAAAGAGCATTCCGCCTCTAGCAGACACAACCCCCTACCCCCACTTCAAATATCACTGCTGGAAATTAAGCTTTTAGCGGCGTTTAAAAAACGCCGCTATAAGTATCAAAAACGTCGCTAATTATTTCTGCGACGTTTAGTACCAAACGCCGACGACGCGGCCGTCGCTATAAGTTTATGGCGTTTGGAAAACGTCACTGTATTAGTATAGGCGGCGTTTTTAAAAACGCCGCCAAATGTCCTGCCCTAACAATACTGTCACGTCACCATGATTTTAGCGACGTTTTTAAAACGCCTTCATAGGCTTTTTTAATTTTAAAAATTCCAACCGTTATAGTGGCATTTTAAAAACGCCGTCTTATCTTTCTTTCTTTTTCCTTTTTTTTTTTTTGGTTTTGAAATTGTGCTAATTTTATGTAATTGAACTAAAAGAACATTAATAATAAAACTAAATAACACTAATATGAAATAATAACACTCCCATTCAAATAACAAATATAACATTAATTTTCCCACAAAATAACATATCCAAAAATTGAATTCACAATTCTCAATCAAAAAATTACTACCTTATATACAAAGCCACAAAATAACATTACCCTCCTCTCTCTCTCACCACTCCCCTATTTAATACAAAAAATAAGAAGTGAACCAAAACACCCACTGTCAGATCCAAGGAAAAAAAGAAAAAATAAGAGAAATAAAAAACCAAAAGATTTTAACACAAAATCCTGAAAAAATTGCTGGCCCTTTAGCAACTAATTCAGAAGTTGTGGTTGGATCCGATGACAATTTGGTAAACAACTTCTTCACTTGCTCAACAAGGTCCTCATGCTTCACAGCTCCAGAAGCAACAATTACCTAGAATATGACTTTTGGAGAGACAGAAGAAAAAATATCATTTTCTCAAATGTCGATCCTACTAATCAATTTACAAATCACTGGTCAGAATAGAGCACTATAGACCTAAATTTTAAATGAACCTCAAACAAACAAGAAGAAAGGAACATACAGTCTGCAGGTACATAATTGATAGTTTTTACCAAGAATGAATATCAACCTATGAAGTAAAATCATAGAATGGTTTATTTCATTCAAACAAGTGTCGAGAAGGAAAGATAAAATAAAATCAGTCAACCACTGTCACTAGCATTCAATATGAGCTATTGATGGCATTCAGTTAAAAGATTTTCTTTAGCAGCCACAATATTAATTCTTCAAATCTGTAGAGAGGGCAAGGTGGTAGGTGAGACGTCTCTTTGTAAATTGCTCCACTGGTGTAGTATAAAATATGTGCTATTTTAGCAGACCATATTCTACATTGTCGGAGTGTTTTACGTTGTGTTGTGCTTCTTTAGTACTGCTACACCTAAATACTACATCAATGAAGTTGCTCTAATGTTCTTGTCATGCATCAACATGTCTTCTATGACCCTCAATCAAAGAAAAAAGGAAAAGTAACAGAAGGAACTCATGTAGTACCTTTAAGGCGTAACCACCCACGCAATTAATTTTTATCATGCCTACCAACATGACAATTCATAAGATGGCCAGTAAAACATTATGCCGAATTTTCATGACCCAATATTTGTTACCTTATTAATCATTTATTTATCTTGGTTGAGAAACTGTTAGAAGTTTGACAGTTAACGTGTAAAAGTACCAATTATATTTAACTAAAAAACATACTTGTAATAAAGCTGAAAAATAACAATATTATGAAAAATAACCAAGTACAGTAGAACCATAGCTAAATGCAATAATAAACTAAATGTGTCAGAATAATATAAATAAAGCAGCTAACATATACCAGGTCATTATTACACTTCTCCAGATCAAGAACCTTGATGGCAACTATCTCATGCAGAGGAATGCAGAGAGCCCGGTGAACAGTGGCGCTGACACCTTCTCCAACTTCTTCATATAATTTGTAATTTTCTGCATTGAAAGGAAATTTTTTCTCTGACACCTGTTCCATGGTTTCCTTTTATACCACAACATTAAGTCTTCAAATCCATTCATAAAACAAGCAAAGGAAATAAAGGTTCATAATGTTTTTCAAAGAAACAGAGAATTTGTCTATCACTACAACTAGAAGAAATTTTCTTAAGGAAAAGGCATGTGCAATGTGCACCAAGAAGCATGAGCATGAAACAGGAAAACTTGAGTGGAATTTAATTGAGATTACATCAACAAATTATTATACAAAAAATCGTGCAAACAACGAAATTCTGAAATAAAAGGCCACTGGTTTCCATAAAGTTTTTCCATTTTCCATTGTAGGATTGAAATCATAGTCAAATTTCTACAATTGTGGTTTTGTTACCCCAATAAAAAATAAAAAACACTTGAGACTACAATAACACAAAGACACAAAATTCAAGCTGAATGAAAAGAAATGAACTACCTTTTGCTTGTTAATGGTGTAACTGTCTTAATTGGTTAGGGACATAATTTTGTGCCTTAATATTGATTGGATGTTTCAAGTTTCTATTATAACACTTCATGAATGAGTTAGATCTTGGGACAGGAACGAGAATCCCCCATTCATAAGTGCAATTGGGTGTTTTGACTTTCCATGACTGGAAAGCTAAAAAATACTCATTTATAGAAATATAATTATCAGAACTACCTGATACTCGCAAAAGAAACATATGCTGATATGTATATTAACAAAAATCCATATTAATGAAACAACACCAAACCAATTAATTACAGTCATTATTAATACAAACTGTCCTTGAAACCAAACCTTCAAAGCATAATTGCAGTCAATCTATACTAGTTTCAAAAATTAATAAATAAATAAAGAAAGAAAAGTCTATTACATAATTTTCTAAATTACCTTGAGGATACGCAGAACGCGTGAAACGTTTTGCTTAATCAACCGCTGCTTCAAATCTTTGCAATACATCAGTCCCACAGTTTCAACATATATTTCAACATCCTCACAATCATCAATTTCAAGACCAGGTAAACCAGGCGGCTGCTCTAACAATCTGTCTGCGAAAAAACTGCTATATTCTACAAGAACATTCTTGTGCACACTCAACCTCACTGCAAAGCCCTGCTTGCCAAGCAAAACTACCTTCAAATCACTAGTTCCCAGTTCACCAAACTCAATTGACACCTTCCTCGGAAAATTTTCAACCTCGGGCCATGGCATTCTCTCATTAACTACAGGTGCATTAAGAACAGGTGTATCAGAGCCGGGATTTCTTTGTTCATCAGAAACAAGTCCTGGTCGGGACGGAATCAATGTTGGCTTTTTCTTGGTTAATGGGGTTTGTTTCTTCTGAAAAGACGTCTTGGGTATTGGTGGGGATGGTTTGGGATTGTTCAGAGGATTTTGGTTCTTGGGGGGCTTTTGAAACACAACAGGAGAAGGGCAGCACCAGAATCCTTCTGGGGTGACAGCAATTGGAACATTTTTTATCTTGGTTTGACCCTGCTCTAACCTTGGAAGTCTGATTTCAGCCATATCAACAAGAATTTAAAACACAATTTAGTCAAGATGCATTTGAGACAAAACAAGGATGTGGACACCCAAAGATTACAGTAAGTACCTAAAATTTCCTAATTGCAACGAATCTATATTTCCTACAAATGGCAGAAGAAGGTAGAATTTGAAGAGGATGAAGGTCTGATAGTAGAAACTTAAAAATCTTCTTTCTTTCTTTCCAACCAAATTTAATTAATTTCACAGATGCACTCTGTACTTAGATAGAATACCTTCCTTAACTAGCTTGTCCATAATTTCTGAAAACCAGTTAAAAAATGAAATTTTCAATTTATTCTACAGCTTAAAATGTTCAACCGTGCAGGATTGGATGCCTTCTTTTACAAGTTTACAAGTCCCATAAAATGAGAAAAGTTTACTAGTTTGATATGGTCCGGGGGGAAAAAGAAAGAAAAAAAGAAAAAGAAAAAAAGAATAAGAAATAGCAAAAGGAAAAGGAAAAGAAAAAAGAAGAAAAAGTTCCTCATGCGATAGAATTCATTTAAGACTATTATGTTGAGGTCGGGAAACCAAGTAACAAAGACAAGGAGATGTGACACAAGATTGCAATGCTGACATGGTGATAAAACTTGTAATGCCAAAAAACTGTATACCTTCCAATGTATCTTAGGGACTTTGGTGATGAACCATCCTTAGGGAACTTGCTATTTTCAACATACCTGAAATTAAATGAATATAAGAAATTTTATTAGCCTTTTAAAGGTAATAGAAAGATGACAATTGCCAAATTTAGCTACATTTACTTTGTGGTTGGTTCATCCCAATACTGGGCATTTCCTTCATTTGTTGAATAGATCTTTCCTTTCTTTGGAACCTGTTCGTAGATGCAGTAATGAAGCATGATTAGAGAACTACATAGTACTAAAACAGAGTTCATGTGTTCAAATATGATAGCACACAATTTTTACCTTGATATCTGGGTGAGTTAATATAAACTCCCCAATAGATGGATCGAGCGTGAAGCCATTGACGCCATTTCCAGTGCTAAGGACTAGCTACAACACCATTGAACACCATTGCAAAATCAACAAGATGGAGCTTTTCTATCAAAAATAAATAGAAACCCAAGTTTTTCCACAAACAAAAATTCATGACAAAGTATCTAAAACACAGAGAAGGTAATGATAATTACCATGCAAGAGCTTCCACACATGCAATAACCTGCAGCCAACAAATTCTTTCCGGATTGCAATACATCGTCAAGAGTTGGATTCTCCTTATCCTTCACCATATAAATCCCAAAGATCTATATCCAATAAAAGAGATTTTAACAATTTCTAAATAAGTATCAATTCAACCAAAATGTGCTTAGTCAAAAAAAAAAAAAACAATAAACAAAAATGGTACAAATAGAAGTTAAATAATAATAATAATAATAATATCAAGGCCAAAGCAATAGGGGCCATACAGTTCCAACTGAAACACCACAGTTGATGCTTGAGGAACCATCCAGTGGATCAAAAACAACACAATATCTACAATAATTGGAACAATTTGAAACAAGACATTAGAAAATTCTTTTTTTCTTTTTCTTTTTTTTTCTTTTTCTTTTTTTTTTTCTCAATATTACAAACTTTGTAGATACTTGGGATACAGAGTGCATCAGCAGAAACCTTCCTCGCTTTGATGGCTCCACAAAATAGCTTCTTCGTTCTTTTCAGACGCAAGAATGCACTATAAAGGAAGAGGTTGGAGGGGGGATAAAACCAATGTTATGAGATCAAAACAATCATCCAACTGAAAAAACATTTAATGGGTAAGTTTTCTTGGGGAAAAGTAGTATGTATGTCAAATTGAATTTGTAATTTTCAAGTAAGAAAAGGAGTACTAGTGTATTATTACCAATGAAAAACATTCAATTTTTTACGATTATGATAATAAGTTTCATTGTATAGAAGAGATTTCGTAAGCCCTAACTCAGGCCTTCTATTATCATCTGGCATAATGCATTCTTTTTTCTATTCTTGAAAGGGGAAAAAAAAATTGAAACTGAAACGATATGGAATTTTTTTTTACGAAAACTATTTCTAATCGTTGTCTTTGGAAAAGCTTTTAAAAAACACTCCAGTAATAGGAAACGCTTTCATATTGTTTTTAAAAAATTGCAAAATTTGTTCACACAAAAGAAACAAAAAGAAAAAGATATGAATGTTTCTCAACTTTTATTGTTTTTATTCCCAAAAACACGAAGAAAAAAAAATGAAAATATTTTGAAAACAAGTCAATGCAATCAACTGGTTGAACTTTTTTTTCTCAATTGATCTGAATTTCACAGGACTGATTTCACCGAGAGAGAGAGCAGAGCAGAGCTCACCTCTCGGAATCGCTGAGATTAACTTCGATTTCGATTTCGAGAGAGAACTTCGAAATCGCTCTGATGAATAACCGATGTGAATCGTTGAGACTGATCTGAATCTCTGAATCACCGAGCTGAATCTCTGCAATAATTAGGGTTTAGACAGCAGAGAGAGAGAGAGAGAGAGAGAGAGAGAGAGTGGAGCTCACCGATCTGAATAGCTGAGATGAACTTCGATTTCGATTTTGAGATATGAATCACCGATACCGATCTGAATAGCTGAGATCTGAATCGTGATCTGAATCGAAATCGAAGTGATATGAACTCAGATTTGAATCGAAATCGAAGCGATATGAACTTAGATCTGAATCGCAATATGAAATCGAAGTGATATGAACTTCGATTTCGAGATCTGAATCGCTGAGACAGATCTGAATCACTGATATGAACTTCGAAATCGCTCTGATGAATCACTTCGATTTCGAGAGAGAACTTCGATTTATGACGATTCCATTGATAAGCAACTGAATCTCTGCGATAATTTGATAAGCTGTGCTCAAAATCGAACTTCGAAATCGCAATCCTGAGATGAATCACCGAACTGAAGAAGAATCGAAGAAGAATCACTGAGTAAGAGACTGAAGAAGAATCGAGAGAGAGAACTCATCTTTTTTTTTCAATCAAACAGATTCAATCCTCTGAGAGAGAGAGAGCAAGAGAGACAGGAGAGACGTGGGTTTTCAAAACAAAGGTTTAGAGAGACAGAAGAGGGTGTGAAGAGTGACAGGATTTGGAGGCGTTTTTCAAAGGTCTTCTATGCACAAAACGGTACCGTTTTGATTATTAACAAATGCGACGTTTAAAAAACGCCACTAATTATTAGAAAAAGTGACATTTAATAAAACGTCGTTAATTAAACGCCACTAAATCTCTAATTTCCTGTAGTGTATGAATTGCAAATTCTAGATTCGTTTAATTCAAAGTAATGCACCCTTTCATCTCTCAGACTCCATGAGCATATTACCTTCACGAAATCCTCACACACCTGCAAGTAACCAAAGTAAGTGATCAAAAACAAAAATAGAGGCTTCTAAAGTAACCATTTGTTCATCAATATTTGATTACACATAGAAATGCACTATGGCTGTTCAGTTATATTTGTGATCAAAGCCAGTATTGTCAGTGCTGCAACCTCAGCTCATACACACTTACTGCTACAACCCAAAATTGTGGGTCTGAGTGTAAGTTCAACAAACCTCAATTTACCCTTAAAACTAAGTAAACATACTGCAATTAAGAAAATTCATATCCAGAAAGCAATGCGAATGTTTTGTGTTGAAGATGAGTAAACAATAGTTCCTCTCCACAATTAATGTGTGTGCGTGTATATGTGTGTGTGTAGAGAGAGAAATATACATAGAATAAAAAAATTAATGTACTGATTGTTGGAAATGGTAGAAAAATTCTGGGTAAAACCAGAATTTTTTTCTCAAGTTGGGTCCATTTTTTAGGTGGGCCCCGAGCCTCGATTTACTTGGGTCAAAGTAGTAATGCGTTCTATGCCGCGTTGTGATTCACGTGGTATACTTGGTTGCTCAAAATCATTACCGAGTGAATGAGAAATTGAAGCCAAAGTGTGCTCCATGGAAATGGAGTTTTGGTGGAAATTCCTTAAGGTTGTAAAATGGCTTGTCCCACATTGATTTGGTGAGAAGTTTTTAAAGGGCTTATAAGGCATGGGTTTGGTACTTGGGGTGTGCCCCAAGGGGTACCCGAGTGTTTTAGAGGGAGAGGTTATGGGCAAAATGGGCTAGACCCATTGGACCCAAAAATCACCACACGCGCGCCGCCGTTTGTCCGTCCGGTCGACCTGGGCTTGGGCGTGGGTGCGTGGTGTGTGGTTGCGTTGGTCTTGTTCAGCCCAATACTAATCTTTTTGGGCTAAAACATTTGAATTTAATTTTATTTTTTGTAAAATAAAATCCAGAATTCAAATTAAACTGATTTGGATTTTCTGTACATCCAAACAGGGCCCTTCCCGTTTTCAAACAGAAATAAACTAGTTTGGAATTAGTACACACCCAAACAGTGTGTGGTTGCGTTGGGCTTGTTCGGCCCAATACTAATCTTTTTGGGCTAAAACATTTGAATTTTATTTTATTTTTGGTAAAATAAAATTCAGAATTCAAATTAAACTGATTTGGATTTTCTGTACATCCAAACAGGGCCCTTCCCGTTTTCAAACAGAAATAAACTAGTTTGGAATTAGTACACACCCAAACAGGGCCCTTCCCGTTTTTTGCTATCTGTTTGAATTATTAACAGATTCAAATCTGTTTGAACTCAAAACTAACAGGTTTCATACCTGTTCAATTTAAAACTAAGAGCCACCTTTACATCTATAAATAGGACCACCCTCATTTGATGTTATGAATTCAGAAATTTCGTATTTCACCTCTGCTTATTCTATTCTTCATTTTGTTGCATTTTATTTCTGAAAAAAAGAGTGTAAACACTTAGTGTGTTCGTAAGACAAACAGTTTGTAGTGCTGCTATTTTTTGTGGTAGATCATTTCATCTTGGGAGATAGACGTCCAAATTCTGAAAGCACTGTGGAGAGAACGAATCTATCTTAAGATTGTTTTATTTTTATTTCGAGTTTGATTTTTTGTAATCAAACAAATTCTCTCCTTTTCTTTATTTCTTTATATTCTTGTTGTTGTTTTGTACACAACAGAATTTAATCTTTTTAAATACAGTGAAGATTGTCCAACAATCTTAAGACAGAATCCTTTTTGGTATCTTCATTGTATATAATTTTCTGTGTTTTCAAACTAATATTCTGGTTGGAAAAATAAATAGTGATTTATGCTATTTGACAGATAGTAGTAATATACTGTCTCTTTTCTTTGACAACTAGTAGTAACATACTGGTGTCATTAACAATTGCAGAACATTATTTGGTGTTGCAGAAAATTATTTTGGTATTTTATTTTTCTAGTTTTAGTAACAAGGAAAATAAAATTATATTATTTTCTAGTTTTAGTAACAAAGAAAATAAAATTATTTTGTGTTTTAATTTATTTTCTGATTTTGGTAACTAGAAAATTATTTTGTGTTTGTTCTGATTTTTGTAATCAGATAATTTTGTGGTATTTTATTTCCTAGTTTCAGTAATAAGGAAAATAAAATTACAGTATTTTCTAGTTTTAGTAACAAGAAAAATAAAATGATTTTGTGTTATAATTTATTTTCTGGTTTAAGTAACTAGAAAATTAATTTGTGGTTTGGTTTTCTGATTTTTGTAATCAGATATTATTTCGGTATTTTATTTTACTAGTTTTAGTAACAAGGAAAATAAAATTATTTTGTATTGTAATTTATTTTCTGATTTTAGTAACTAGAAAATTAATTTTGTTAATCAATCATGTAACTTTGTGACTCGGTCACAATCTGTTAATTTTATAAGTGACTTATGGTTTCGTTTGGTAGACCACTTTTTTTTTTTTAACCCTTTGTGAAAAGGTGTTAATTCTTTTGACTTTATCATAGTTCATCGTGAGTATATATAGAAGAATTTGTTTCTAGAGTAAAAATATTAGTTTTACAAACTAATTTTATTTTTATTACAATGTGGATTCATAGTCTTGCATTGTTTCTGCACTTGAGTCGGAAAATATATATATATATATATATACATATACATTCAGAAGAACATTTTAATGCATATTTAATTTGTTTATTTATGTACAAATCAAACTTATTAAATGAATGTATGTTTTGTCATTTTGAAATTTAAAGTTTAAATGCGTTGGATTTTATTTATGAGTTGAGAATCCTTTTATTTCATGATGCAAGTGATGGGATCATGCATGATTTATTTATTTTGTTAATTCATTATTTTTAGTTGATGCGTTTGATATGCATGTATGATATCAACTCAAGTTATTTCTTAACAATAATTTCAAGTGATTTGGGATGATAAATTGTTATGTCGACTTTGGACATAAGCAGGTTAATTTGAATATTTCTAATCAATTCTGAATGGGTGTTTAAACATCAGAGAAATTTAAACATGAAGACGTATGTAATTATATCGTTTCGTTTAATTGGGAAGTAATTTAAGAAATCTTTTACGTTGATTTTTAGTTTATTTTGAATTGTGTGACATGAAATGTCATTAATAATTATTTTACTTGCGTAGTAGAATTTGTTAAACCATGAACCATTTTATTAATATGGGGGTGTATCTCTTGCATTAGTTGAGATAATTTAATTTTCTTCTGTCACAAATATTTTTATGACAGTGACATTTATTTGTTATTGAGTTGCAAGAATGTATACAATCAAATGGGTTTTTGAATTGTTTGATTCTTAGGCAAAATTTTTTATGAGGATATGATTTTGTCAAAACATTAATTCTAACTTGAGTAGTCATAATTATTTTGGTTTTTTCTTGAATTTGTTTTAAAATTCATTGATTTATGTTAGAAGTGATAGGGGTGGTGAATATGATGCGCTATTAAATGAATTTTGTGCACAACATGGCATTATTCACCAAACTACAGCCCCTTATTCTCCACAGCAAAATAGAATTGCTGAAAGGAAGGATAGAACCCTCAAAGAAAGGATGAATGCCATGTTACTAAGTTCAGGTTTACCATAGAACTTGTGGGGGGAAGCAATATTGTCTGCTAATTATGTTCTTAATAGAATACCCCACAAGAAAACCAACAGCACTCATTATGAATTGTGGAAAGGTCGACCGCCTTCCTACAAATACTTAAAAGTGTGGGGGTGTTTGGCAAAAGTTAAAGTTCCTGTTCCTAAAAAGACTAAGATTGGACCAAAAACAGTAGACTGTGTGTTTATTGGTTATGCTCGGAATAGTATTGCATATCGGTTTCTGACTTATAAATCAGAAATACCTGATATAAATGTGAACACTATTATAGAGTCAAGGAATGCCGTGTTTTTTGAACATGTCTTTCCTTACAAGAAAGGACAGGAATTAAGTTCACAGAAAAGAACTTATGATTGTACACAAAGTCAAGAGGCTAATGAAAATCAAACACAAGAGACTAGTAATAGTCTCGACCAACAGGATTTAACTAATGATGAACCAAGACGAAGTAAAAGAGCGAGAACATCAAAATCCTTTGGTCCAGATTTTCTGACATACTTGTTAGAAAATGAACCTCAAAGTTTTAAGGCAGCAATGACAGGTCCTGAAGCACCTTTGTGGAAAGAGACTGTTAATAATGAAATTGAATCCATTATGCAAAATCATACTTGGGAATTGGTGGATCTTCTACCAGGTTCTAAACCTCTTGGATATAAATGGATATTCAAGAGAAAAATGAAAGCAGATGGTTCAATTGACAAGTATAAAGCAAGACTTGTTGTTAAAGGTTACAGACAAAAGGAAGGTCTGGACTATTTTCACACATATTCCCCTGTGACAAGAATAACATCCATTCGCATGCTTATTTCTATAGCAGCGTTGTTTAATTTAGAAATACATCAAATGGATGTTAAGACAGCTTTCTTAAACGGTGATCTAAATGAAGAGATCTATATGGAACAACCCGAAGGGTTTGTAGTATCAGGGCAAGAAAAGAAAGTTTGTCGACTTGTAAAATCCCTTTATGGATTAAAACAAGCACCTAAGCAATGGCATGAAAAATTTGATCATGCAATGCTTACTAATGGGTTTAAGATAAACGAATGTAACAAATGCGTCTATGTTAAAAACACTGACCAAGGATATGTCATAGTTTGTCTTTATGTGGATGACATGCTTATCATTGGAAGCAGTCAAAACATGATCAAATCAACTAAGCAAATGCTTAACAAAAGATTTGATATGAAAGATATGGGGGTCGCAGATGTTATATTAGGAATAAAAATTACTAAAACATCTGACGGATATGCATTATCTCAATCTCATTATATTAAGAAAATTCTTGATAAATTTATCAAGGATGATTTGAATTTAGCTAGAACACCTGTAGACATCAGTCTTTATTTATCGAAAAATAAAGGTGATGCAGTGTCTCAGTTAAAATACTCCCAAATCATTAGAAGCCTAATGTACCTAATGAATTGTACTCGTCCTGATATAGCTTATGCTATCAGTAAATTGAGTAGGTACACTAGTAACCCTGGAGAAGACCATTGGAAAGCGATCATTCGAGTTCTTAGATATCTAAGATTTACTCGTGATCATGGTTTGAACTTTACTCGATATCCAGCAGTACTCGAAGGTTATTGTGATGCCAATTGGATATCGGATACTAAAGATTCAAAATCCACTAGTGGATATGTCTTTACTCTAGGAGGCGCTGCTGTTTCTTGGAAGTCCATGAAACAAACATGCATCGCACGATCCACAATGGAATCCGAGTTCATTGTTTTGGACAAAGCAGGAGAAGAAGCAGAATGGCTTCGTCACTTCTTAGAAGACATAACAATGTGGCCAAAACCTGTGCCAACTATTTGCACTCATTGTGATAGTCAATCTGCAATAGGCAGGGCACAGAATCACATGTATAACGGTAAGTCACGACATATTCGTCGTCGACATAATACCGTAAGGCAATTGTTGTCAAACGGAATAATCTCAATAGATTATATAAAATCTAAAGAGAATATTGCGGATCCATTAACAAAAGATTTGACAAAAGAGCTAGGGTATAGTTCATCGAAGGGGATGGGATTAAAGTCTATTACATAAGAGTCGTCATAATGGTAACCCTACTTATATGACTGGAGATCCCAAGAACTAAGTTCAAAGGGACAACTAAGTTATGTATGGCTCGCCAGAAATCACCAAGGGATTAAAATTCCTACCCATTCCTATGGTGAGAGTGATATCTGCAACATATATTGTCTGTAGGGGTATAAGGATAAGCTTTGCTTTTAATGATTACTTATATCTTAATTAAGGCATAAAATCAAGATGAGCATAAGGAGATACTCACAATAAGAATCATCTATATGAGTGTTGAACTGGGGCCGATTCTATGAGAATGAAAATGCTAAATTCTCTAGAAACACTTATGAAAACCAGGCGCGTTCAAGGCCAAAATGAACACAACAGTGAGAATCACGATGTGTTAGAAGATATTTTGTGTGAAATCTATTGTCTTGGCTTACACAAACGGCTGAACAATTCAAGGCATCGCGTCCGTTGGTTAGCCAGTAAGTCCGATAGGTTATCACTAGGGAAGGTTCAAGGTCGAAAACTACCTATCCTGATGCAAGATATTTTCGACTTATACTCTTTCGTTAAAGTCTGCATATTGTTGCATTTTTGTTGTCATCAAATTCCATTCATGTGGGGGATTGTTGGAAATGGTAGAAAAATTATGGGTAAAACCAGAATTTTTTCTTAAGTTTGGTCCATTTTTTAGGTGGGCCCCGAGCGTCGATTTACTCGGGTCAAAGTGGTAACGCGTTCTATGCCGCGTCATGATTCACGTGGTATATTTGGTTGCTTAAAACCATTACCGAGTGAATGGGAAATTGAAGCCAAAGTGTGCTCCATGGAAATAGAGTTTTGGTGGAAATTCCTTAAGGTTGTAAAATGGCTTGTCCCACATTGATTTGGTGGGAAGTTTTTAAAGGGTTTATAAGGCATGGGTTTGGTACTTGGGGTGTGCCCCAAGGGGTACCCGAGTGTTTTAGAGGGAGAGGTTATGGGCAAAATGGGCTAGACCCATTGGACCCAAAAATCACCACACGCGCGCGCGCGCGCCGCTGCCGTCTGTCCGGTCGGCCTGGACTTGGGCGCGGGTGCGTGGTGTGTGGTTGGGTTTGGCTTGTTCGGCTCAATACTAATCTTTTTTAGCTAAAAATATTTGAATTTAATTTTATTTTTGGTAAAATAAAATCCAGAATTCAAATTAAATTGATTTGAATTTTCTGTACATCCAAACAGGGCCCTTCCCGTTTTCAAACAGAAATAAACTAGTTTGGAATTAGTGCACACCCAAACAGGGCCCTTCCCCTTTTTTGTTATCTGTTTGAATTATTAACAAATTCAAATCTATTTGAATTTAAAACCAACAGGTTTCATACCTGTTCAATTTAAAACTAAGAGCCACCTTTACATCTATAAATAGGACCACCCTCATTTGATGTTATTAATTCAGAAATTTCGTATTTCACCTCTACTTATTCTATTCTTCATTTTGTTGCATTTTATTTCTGAAAGAAAGAGTGTAAACACTTAGTGTGTTCGTAAGGCAAACAATTTGTAGTGCTGTTATTATTTGTGGTAGATCATTTCATCTTGGGAGATAGACGTCCAAATTCTGAAAGCACCGTTGGAGAGGACGAATCTGTCTTAAGGACACAGTGTCAAACACTGGACTTGATCAGAAAATAATTCGAACAAATTAAATCAATTAAGTTATTTAATTTATTTTCAGTGTTGTTTTTATTTATTAAAATCAGATTTAAATTTTGTTTTTGTAACAAAATAAAATCTTTTTTTTTTTTTTAATTTCGAGTTTGATTTTTGTAACTAAACAAATTCTCTCATTTTCTTTATTTCTTTATATTCTTGTTGTTGTTTTGTACACAACAGAATTTAATCTTTTTAAATACAGTGAAGATTGTCCAACACTGATAAACCCTTTTAATTTACTTGAATCTTAACCGGGCCTGAAGTCATATATTCTGATCATATAGAGCTTAAGGTTATCTATTTCATATTTATAATATTTTCTTCATATTGTTTCCTAATATTAGTTAATATGAGCTCACGATTTTTCTTAAGATGTAGTGATCATTTACTTTTCTTCTTTTTTATATTTATACATGTGCACACAATTAAGAACAATAAAATTAATAGTACAAATCTTTCAACACCAGGAAGCTATAGGAAATCCCTGTCAAAATTATCAATCGCTTAACCAAATGTGCAGCGCTAGCAAATCCCTAGATACCCTTGGGCCTCTTCACTTAAAAATGTACATAGATAAAGATATCATAGAATAACATCAATGAGTGAGACTCGAAAAATTTGTTTACATAACAACTATTGACAAACCTCTAATGTGATATAATTTGTAATAAACTTTTGTGCTAAGGATGCACGTATAAGGTATACAATTCATGCTGATCTTTGGATCAAGCAAACAAAATCAAAAGCAAAATAACAGAATTTTTTATATAACTCTAAGCATTACTGAAACGGAAAAGGGGAAAGAAAAAAGGACATATTAAAAAATAGATAAGAAACAAGGGGGAAAAGGATATTTGAATTCTCAACTTGCAAGAAACTATCAATTATTGGTCAGAAAACAATCAAGATGCTAAGACAAAATCCACACATAAATAAACCATTCAAACAAATCGGCTCAACTCAGCTAAGACTAAATCCAAAACTAGCTAGGGGCATTAATTGACTTTCATATTTCTCTAAAGACAGAAATAACATGGACTTCATATATCGAAATATTTAACCATGGCCACCAAGATTCATATAAGTGCTCAAAGCTTTTAGTAAATTCAAACCCCGATCTCATTTAAATTACACCTGATTTCCTACATATATCAATCTATATGAAGTCCAAATTCCAATTATTATATATCATAAATATAATTATTTCTTTCAAAGATAATTAAAAAATATATACAACATGACACTAATTCCTAAAGTAATAAAGAGATTAATAATATATATAAAACTAAATTGTTTATATCTGTCATTGGACCTCAACTCAAGTTATGTTTTCCGAACTTGTAATGTGTTTCTTATGTACCTAAACAATGTACATGTGTATTTTCAAAGTGTCTGAAACGTGTTTGGATGTAAAAAAAAAAAAGATAAAAAAATAATAAGACACATACGGACATGTGTCCAACACATATCCAACTATTCGGCTTGCTCGCGGTATGAGATTTTTTTCACCAAATCAAACTTGAAGGTTTTTTTTGCGAATCAGCTCCAAAACCGAGGAGGCAAGTAAACTACCAAGCTGAACCAATTTATGTTGGCTCAAATCGATCGGTTCAGTAACCAACAACCCATCAAAAATGGGGAAAAGAAAAATTCCTTTATATTCGATCATCCCTCTAATAATCAAATGTAAAAATCAATCAACTGAAAATAAAAGCAATCAACAATCAACAATCAACACAGAAATAATTGGGTCATAATGAATAATGTTCAATTTGGTAGGAGAAACAAGACGAAGTGGGGGAAGTTACCTCAGCGATTGGAAATACCAACAAATGGGAAACGGGACTGGCCTCGTGACTTGGGTGAATTTTATTTATGTTTTACTATATACTTATTTTTAGGAAAATCATATGTGTGAATAATATTGAACATGCTTTTAGTCAACGATTTTGGGTTTTAAAAGAGTAGAGGAATGTCTATCACCCAAAAAAATAAAAAATAAAAAATGAATACGACCATAATGCTAAGAGAGAGAGAGCATAATCGGTGGGGGAAAAAAATAGAAGAAGATAGCACAATAATAAAATCTTGACATTATGTTGAACTAGCATAATTACCCTACGGGTATAAATAAATAATTAAAAAATAATTTTTTAAATTAAATAATAATATAAAAAATTTATCTACAATATTTGGAAAAAATGATTTAGAATCAATTAAATTTTCTTTATTTTTATCACAGTTACATATAAGAGAATTTTTTTTTTTTTTTTTTTGTTCTTACGTCATTAATTGTGTGCTCTAACTTCTTAATAACAAATATATGTCATAATTTAAGTAGTAAAATTAAAAAATAAATCACAAAAATTATATTTATGATAAAATATAAATACATTTCGACTTATGAGTTTCGTAAATTTAATTTATCATATGATAGTGGTAAATTACATTTGTCAATATGGTAATTTTTTTCATGTTTTGTGAAATTTAAAAATTATAATTTGTCTTATGTTATAAGATTTACGTAAAAATGAATTAGAATTCATTTGTAATATTAAATTTGGGTTTAACATTAGATTTACGCCAACTTGTCCTTCACCTAATTATTAAAAATTGTTTTGTTTTGTTCCCAAGTTATATGAATCATTTGACCTATCTATTTATTAAATTAGTAAATAAATATTTGTAAATATTTTTATAATAAAAAATAAGAAATATGGACTTATTTTAGGCATACTTATTAAAAACTTTGAACTATAGTTTAAAAAAAAAAACTATATATTTATGTTTAAAACAATTAAATAAATAATTATATATATGTATGTATAAAAAAATTATTTAAGATAAAGCCACCCTACATTGTAGGGTCATATTCTAGTCTTAATAAATTTAAATTTTATATTTAAATTATATCATAGTTTATCAATTCGTGATTGATATGAGCTAATTTGGGAGTTCTAATATTGGATTAGACACTAAAAAGTAGTCAAGAAAATTTAGTTCAAGTCGATTTTTTTTTGCCAATAATTTTTTATTTAAGCCTAATCCTTAGAGAATCATCTAGTTCATGTACAATCCACGAATTAGTAGGCCTACCTATTTATTTAATTTTTAATTAGTAAATATACTTTTTTTAAAAAAATATAACAAAAATAGGAAACATGTACATATTTGCTTTGTATATTTATTAACAATTTCAAAATTAATTAAGAAATTATGTACTTATTTTTAAAAGGATAAATTACATTGGTAATCCTTATATTTTAATTCTTGTGTTATTTTTGTCCTTGCAATTTTAATTTGCTCAATTTTGATCCTAAATTTATAATTTTATCTCAATTTGGTCCGATTGTTATAATTGCTAGTGTTTTTTTATTTAAAATACACACATGAGTAGCATATGTTATATTTTTATAGACAAAATTATAAACTTGTTCAACTTAATAAGTTAATCTCAACCAACTCAATAACTATTTTCTTTCAAAAATCTTAACCGGCATTATCAATTGGACCAAATTAATACAAAATCTAAAATTATGAGTAAAAATCAAACAAATTGAAATTACAAAGACCAAATTGACACAAGAGGCAAAATGCGGGGACTATCGATATAATTTACCTTTCTTAAAATATGTCTAATATTGATTGAATCAATATTAAGATATATTTATATCTGAAAAACTATTTAAGACCAGATCAAGCTAGAACCTGAATAAAAAATTAATGGCTTATTAAAAATATTTAATAATAATAAATTCAAATTTGATCAATTTTTCGTTTAAATATTTTCATAGAATTAGGTTGTTTGATAATTTTAATTTATAGTTCCAATTTTTCCTTGTATTTTTTAAAAAAATATTTTTAAATTATATATAATTATAATTTCTTTTGAAATTTCATTTTCAATCTCAAATTAGTTATAACTTGAATTTGGTTAAAATTTATTTTTGACTTCTCATCTACAAAAACTAACAATAAACATAAATTAATTTTTTGAACATTATAAAAAGGTAAATAAAGAAATATATTATCAATAATAATAATAATAAAATATATTTTTATTTATCATGTGACGTCTCACCACAGCGTTGAGAATAGACATTAATAATAAAATTCAATACAATAATATATCAAATGATAAGTGACATGTGATCACAATAATTTTTGATAGTTATACAAAAGTACCCAAAATTATATATAAAAAACAATATATGATCCATATTCAAATTTTTATATGGTAAAATTCACACTTAATATCAACCACACATTAGTTTTCTAAATCAATTCATCACTTAAACTATCTACTATTCTTTTAATATTCACCTTTTCAAAATCCACACAAACAGTGCTCTGGCCAAGCTCATCATCACCCTTGTTGTTGTCAGGCTCACCACCTCCACTAACCATTATGCAACTTCGGTCTAGTTTTTTATCTTTGTAAATACAAAAAGTCAATGTTGTGAAAATAAAAAGGTATCGTTAGAGTTTTAAAGAGTTAAAAATGAAAAATAAAAAATGCGTGATTTTAGGTTTTCTTATTCCATATATGGGTGTTAAATTTTTTTTAAAATCCATAAATTATGGAATAATGTTCAGTATTTAAAATTTTATTTATTGATGGGCAAGTCAATTAAATTTTTTTAATTTTTTACAAATAAAAATTTTCAAAATTTTGTTTAAAAAATTTTAAAAAATGGCCAAATCATAAAGAACAATATAAGACGCCTTATTCTATACTAATTTTTAGTGAGAAGTCATATAATCAATATTAATTTTTTTTTGTTTGTTGTGTTTAAGAACACATGTACAATACTCCTAGCATATTACCTGTGCTATGTGAAGGTGCAATGTGAATGTGCTTTTGTAAATACAATTTCAATCTGCAATGCAATGTGTATATCTATTTAACTTTTATTTCACAATCTCACGTCGAGAAAAGAAGGAAAAAGTGAATTGTTTTACTTATAGAAAGTGAATCTTATGCTCCCATGTATATAAACAAAAGAAGATTTTTAGTGAGAAACCTTATAATCAATACCATTTTTTTTTTATTTTAAACAATTAAGAAAATCTCCATTGATTAGCTTCCATTTAACTTTTATTGTACAATCACACATAGACGTTTTGATTTTAAAAATAATTTTGTATGAGATTTTAAAACTCTCATAATATTTAACTTTAAAATAATTACAATTTCATATCAAGAAAAGAAATAAAAAGTGAATTGTTTCACTTATATAAAGTGAATCTTATGCTCTCATTTAATATTATAGTATTATGCATGTTTTAGTTCAAGATGGTTTAAATTTTAAAATAAAATTTAAAGGTTTTAATTAATTAATATAAATTGATTGGCCTTTTGACTTTAACCGATTAGGCTGAATCATTTTTGATTTGACTGATTCACTGGTTTAACCCCGGTTTTAGCTGTTTTATCAAAATATATTGCTTATATTTGTTTGATTTAAAATAAACTAAAATTGACCTTATTAAAAATTAAACGACTGAGATTGCTTGATTAGAAATAAATTTTCCATCCAAACAACTATTACTATGCTTGGTTACCACTTTTCAAAAACACTTTTCAGAAAATTCTACTTTCTTATTTTCCGTATTTTTTTGTTTTTACTGAATTTTTTTTAATATTTTGGGCAGTTTTTTTAATTTTTAGATATACCTAACATAAATATACCTAAAAAGTTTTTAAAAAAATTGAAAAAAATCTTTTAAAAATTCACTAAATACCAAAAATACAAAAAAAATACGAGAATTCAGTACATTTTTTATATTTTTATGTATTTATTAATTTTTAAAAATATTTTTTCACAAATTTTTTATTTTTTAGATACATCTAAGTAAGATGCATCTAAAAAAGTAGAAAAAAAATGTTTAAAATTTTAAAAATATTCACCAAAAACAAAAAAATACAAAAACTAAAAAATTCAGTTTTTAAAAAACTTAATTCAAAAAATCAAACCAAACACACTGATTAATTTTTATTTTACAATCTCATATCAAATAAAGAAGAAAAAAATGAGTTGTTTCACAATATAAACATTATGCTCCCATTTAATATTGTAGTATTGTGTATGTTTCAGTTCAAGACAGTTTAAATTTTAAAATTATAATAAAATTTAAAAATTTTAATTAATTAATTTTTGCATAAGTTGGTTGGTCCTTTGACCTAACCGATAGGGTGAACCGTTTTTGGTTTGACTGATTCGCTGGTTTAACTGTAATTTTATCAAAATCTATTGGTTAAATTTGTTTAATTCAAAATAAATTAAAGACTGACCTAATTAAAGATTAAACGGCTAAGATTGCTTGATTCAAAATAAACTTTCAGCCCAAACAATTGTTAACTTTTAAACAATTAAGAAAATCCCCATTAGCTAACTTTCATTTAACTTTTATTTTATAATCCCACATCAAGAAAAAAACGAAAAGGTGAATTGTTTCACTTACATAAAGTGAATCTTATACTCTCATTTATATAAGCAAAATGAGATTTTTAGTGAAAAACCTTTTGATCAATATTTCATACTAATTTTTTTGATTTTCTTAATTTTAAACAATTAAGAAAATCTCAATTGGCTAACTTCCATTTAACTTTTATTTTACATAATATAAAAAAATTAAATATAATTATCATATTTTTATTCGCGTGCATAGCACGAGTGATATGCTATTTAAAATTTAAAGAAAAGTGTAATGGGAAAGTAATTAAACTTTATAAATTTTAAATCTCTTACACATAAAAATAAGTAAGAGTTGTGTACTCTTTTTTTTTTTTTTTTTTTGTGAGTAAGTCATAAAATAAAGATAATGAAATTTACAAGCTTACAAGGGACATACCCCAGGCACGCTCAACAACAAATAAAAAACGATAACCTAACCAATCATAACTAACCACTACACCCCCTAAGAATGGGGGGAAATACAAGAAACAAGAAACAAAAAGCCTGACTTTGCCCTTATATTCTTTTTGTCCCCAAGTAACCTGTAACGCCCTCAAATTAAACCCATAATGTACATAACATTAACGTGCATTATTAAAAGAAAACGAATCTTTTGAATTATTCATCAAAGTACTTTTATTAAAAGTCATTACATGGAACATCAAAATAAATACCCTAAGGGCTTACATCTTTCCAAGCTAACACTTGGACACAAAAGAATGAGTATTAACCCATTTACAAGTTAAGCCCTTGGCTTGAATGTTTACATGTAACCTTGTTTAAAATAAATAACTAAAGACAAGTCTTCAAAATCCGCATCCTTCCAAACTAAGTCCTGGGAGGTTGCTTATCACCTGAACCTGAAAATGATGTTCCCATAAAGGGTGAGCCATAGCCCAGTAGAAATATACTAAACCACATATAAGCAATGAATAAAGCAATAGTATTTGACAGATGGTTAACCAAGATAATCAACCACTTCATTTTACAGTCTCATGACACTATTGTCTAAGATACAATTTACTCTCCAATTTTATCAACATGGCTCAGAACCTGGCCAACCTACAACAGTGAATTACATATACCAAATTCACATCCTTCCAATATCAACAAACAAATGAGACTCAAGCTCAATTCACAACACTTCATACTTCCAGATTGATACACATTTTAGTGCTATATCAATAAAACACTTCTATATAAATAAGCACACATAAATGTGATGCTAATGGAGTCCATCCCCTATCTCCTCCCAAACAAAATCCGGTTTAGAGGTCCATCCCCTATCTTCCCCTAAACCGTGGAGTACATCCCCTATCTCCTCCCACACAAAACAATGTATGCAAATGCAATGCTCAATCAATACACGTATTTTCTGTATCAATGCAATAGTCAAAGTAAATGACTTAACCAATGTGATTAGTTTCAGTTATTCCTAATCCACATGCAATGTCTACAACAATCTCGACTATCCTCCACCGATAGCCCAAAACAGTTATTTCTAAACAGGAAATAAATGTATCAACTAACATAATTCCAACATTTTCATAGGTGAGTGATTAAACTAACCAACTACACCATTTAATCAATAAATTCATTAATTCCATGAATTCAACTAAATTCCCCAATTTTTCCTGAATTGATTATATAAATTAATTTATTACAACAACTAGGGTTTTCCCGAAAATTACCAAAGTAACCCAACACATCAAAATACCAAAACTTAGAGCAAAACCTATAAAATGGAGTAGGAAATCCCTACCTCAAAGAAAACAACCCAAAAAGGTGAAGAAAGAGATGAATGCCCAAAATACCAAAGTGCTCCAAATCGTCAAATGCTCAGATTAAATGGTAGCCCTTGCCTCACTCTATCTTTTTAATGAAGGATCTAGGGTAGAAACACACCCTAAGTGGATCAAATCTAAGAAAGAAGGTGAGTAGGGAGAGAGAGAAGTCGAACCTGGGGTTTTGAATCAAAAGAATATGAAAAAGACTGATCAAATCCCGCTGCTGTGTATATAAACTGGACAGGCTCGCTCGAGCGAAAACTTGGTCGCTCGAGCGACCAGACACAGAGAAACTACGCTCGAGCCAAGGAAGCCTTGCTCGAGCCAACAACTCAAATTCTCGCTCGAGCGAAAGAAAGCTCGGTCGAGCAAAGAACTCAAACCCTCAGGTCTGAACCCAGACACACGCTCGAGCAAAGGAACTATAGCTCGAGCGAAGGATGAACTAACTCGCTCGAGCGAAGAAAAGCTCGCTCGAGCCAAGAATGCTCAGCTACAGGTCCAAATCAAACACTACCTCTCGCTCGAGCGAACAACTACTCGCTCGAGCGAAGAACCAAAAACCTGGACAGCAACTCTTGGTTTCTAAACCCAACCAACCTGAAACAAACCTGCCCAACACATCCTATAATTCCAAAAGAGAAAATAAGGAATAACAACAACAACCATTATACAATGACAAAATTTACGGAACAGTCCGGATACAATAATTAAATGGGAAAAGACCAGGGTCGCTATAACCTCCCCTCCTTCAAAGAATTTCGTCCCCGAAATTAAGCATGAATTTTTTTGAAAACAGATTTTTCTCAATTTCCCAATGATATAATATAACCATAATAAACAACTTGACCCAATACTGGTCACTTCATCTTTTTATCAAGAGGTATCACACAATATATATAAAATAACATATATTTCAACCTGCACCACTATTATGCATTATTCCCTTCAATGTTAACAATTTCCATATCATATTCAATTGCCTGATATATATAACACATCCAACAATGTAACCAACATATACAATGTTAAACTAATCTTCTATAATGAAACAAGTTTCAAGATACAATCAATTACCAAAACATACTCAATGTTTTACAACTTAAGACATATATAAAGCTCTTAAGTTCAACAATATAACAGAATCTAGTTGTAAGATTACAAATCAACAAACATGTCCGGATATTTCTCGCGGACTTCCAATTCACGTTCCCACGTGGCTTCCTCCACTCCATGGTGTTTCCACAAAACTTTGACCAAAGGGATGGTCTTGCCTCGCAAAACTTGATCCCGCCTATCCAAGACTCGAATCGGTCTCTCCTCATATGAAACAACCTCATCAACTACTAAATCGGTCCAATCCAACACATGTGATGGATCCGGCTCATACTTCCGAAGCATACTCACATGAAACACGTCATGTACTCCGGACAACTGCGGCGGCAAAGCTAAACGATAAGCAGCCTCGCCAATCCTCTCAAGGATCTCAAACGGACCAATGAACCGAGGGGACAACTTCCCACTCTTCCCAAACCTCATCAAACCCCGTCTAGGTGATATCTTCAGAAAGACATGATCACCCACCTCAAACACCAAAGGTCTCCTCCTACGGTCGGCATACGATTTCTGACGACTCTGTGCTGTAACAAGTCTCTTACGGATAAGCTCAACTTTCTCCGTCGTTTCCCTCACCAACTCTGGACCCAACAGAGGTGCATCACCCACCTCGGCCCAACACACAGGAGATCTACACGGTCGGCCATACAAGGCCTCAAATGGTGCCATACCGATACTAGACTGGAAGCTGTTGTTGTAGGCAAACTCTACCAACGGCAAGTGCCTCTCCCACGACCCACTAAAGTCTAGAACACAACCCCGAAGCATATCCTCAAGTATCTGAATAGTACGCTCGGACTGTCCGTCAGTCTGAGGATGGTAAGCCGTGCTAAAGGTCAACTTAGTGCCTAAGGCACTCTGCAAACTCTGCCACAACCTAGCAGTAAAACGAGGATCTCTATCTGAGACGATCGTCACTGGGACCCCGTGCAATCTCACTATGTCCCGAATATACAAGTCAGCAAGATGATCTACTGAATCTCTAACACGCATAGGAATAAAATGCGCCGACTTAGTCAACCGGTCCACAACTACCCAAATAGCATCACTACCCCGCTGAGCCCTCGGAAGACCCACAACGAAGTCCATAGTGACATGCTCCCACTTCCACTCGGCAATAGGCAAGGGTTGCAATAAACCCGCTGGCCTCTGATGTTCGGCCTTCACTTGTTGACAAGTAAGGCACTTAGATACGAAAGCTGCCACATCTCTCTTCATACCCCGCCACCAGAACTGACGACCCAAATCCCGATACATCTTAGTGCCTCCCGGATGCACCGCAAGGCGTGAATGGTGGAACTCTCGGAGTACTTCCTCTCGGCAAGACTTCGGCACAAACAGACGGTCTCGATATCTCACACTCTGGTCGGAATACACCGTCAAACCCTTCTCTACCTTCCCACCGGAAATCTTCTCACGGAGAGATTCTACCTCAAGGTCACCTCTCTGAGCCTCTAACACTCGAGTCACAAGTGTGGGCTGTGCAACAACAGAAAATAAGGCCGCAGCCTCAACGGATTCGCCCAGAAGTAAATCAAACTCTCCAAGTGCACCCAACATCTCCCATTCTCGGATGGCTATACCAGCCATATCACCAATAGGTTTCCTGCTAAGGGCATCGGCCACCACATTGGCCTTTCCCGGATGATAATGCAACTCAAAGTCATAATCCTCTATAAATTCCATCCACCTCCTCTGCCTCAAGTTTAAGTCTTTCTGTGTAAACAAATATTTCAGACTCTTATGATCCGAGAATACCTCAAATCTCTCACCATAAAGATAATGCCTCCAAATCTTCAAGGCAAATATCACAGCTGCTAACTCTAGATCATGCGTAGGGTAATTCTGCTCGTGAATTTTCAACTAACGAGAGCCATAGGCAACTACTTTCCCTTCTTGCATTAACACACAACCCAGACCCTCTCGTGAGGCGTCACAATAGACTGCATAACCCAACCCTCTCTCTGGAATAATCAAGACCGGAGCGGTGGTCAGTCTAACTTTCAACTCCTGGAACGACTTTTCACAAGTCTCACTCCATACAAATTTGACTTCCTTCCGAGTCAACCTAGTCAAAGGCGAAGCTAATCTGGAGAAATCTTTTACAAACCGACGGTAATAACCAGCTAATCCCAGAAAACTACGGATCTCAAAAACGTTCTTAGGCTGTGCCCAATCCTGCACTGCCTCTACCTTGGATGTATCAACAGACACTCCTTCCCCAGAAACAACATGGCCTAAAAACTTGACCTCTTCTAGCCAGAACTCACACTTCCCAAACTTAGCATAAAGCTTATGGGCTCTAAGTAACTCAAGCACCACTCTCAAGTGTTCCTTGTGCTTCTCCTCAGAAGGTGAATAAATAAGGATGTCGTCCACAAAAACGACTACAAACCGATCCAAGAATTCCCGGAAGATCCGGTTCATCAAATCCATAAAAACTGCTGGTGCATTGGTGAGCCCGAATGGCATCACCAAAAACTCATAATGGCCATACCGCGTACGGAATGCCGTCTTCGGAATATCCTCTTCCCTGACCCTCAACTGGTGGTAACCCGATCTCAAATCTATCTTAGAGAAACAACGGGAACCTTTCAACTGGTCAAACAGGTCATCTATACGGGGCATAGGGTACTTATTCTTGACCGTAGCCCGATTCAACTTCCGGTAATCTATACAAAGTCTCAAAGCACCACCTTTCTTTTTAACGAAGAGAGCTGGTGCTCCCCACGGCGAAACACTAGGACGAATAAAACCCTTGTCTAGCAACTCCTGGAGCTGAGTCTTCAACTCAACTAGCTCGGCTGGGGCAAAACGATAAGGTGCCATGGAAATCGGCGCCGTGCCGGGCACTAGGTCAATAGAGAACTCAATCTCCCGATGCGGTGGCAAACCAATAAGATCCTCGGGAAAGACATCCGAGTACTCACAAACCACCCTTGGCAACACAATCTGAGTCTCATCATCCTCACTAATCAAAAAGTTAGCAAGTAGACTACTAAGCTCACTCTGTCCTCGCGGAATGTACCCCGGTGGCAACACATCACCAACCCGGTCCCCCAGAAAATGAAAATACTCTCCGCTCATGGTACAACAAGTGACCCTCTGGCGGTAGCAATCAATAACTGCCCGGTATGACGATAACCAGTCCATACCCAAAATAACATCGAAACCCCTCATAGGCATAACTACAAAGGAAAATGGGATTCTATGATAATCAACCTCTATATCACAACCCCTAACACCTTGTTTCAAAATCAATTCACCTCCAAGAGGTGACACTACACAAATAGGAGATGCTAACTGTGCTAACTCCAACTCCAAAACAGATGCAAATGCAGCAGACACAAAGGAATGAGATGCACCCGTATCAATCAAAACATTAGCAACCGAGTTGCAAAACAAGAAGGTACCTCTCACAACTGATGGTGCTGGCACAAGATCCTGTGCGGTAACAGCATACACTCGCCCAGACGACCTCTGATCAACCTGCTCAACCCTAGGAGCATAAGATTGCTGTACTGACTGGGACGATGAAGCCCCCTGATTGGCCCTCGAGGCCTGACCTGACGGAGCTGGCTGCTGTCCCTGAATCGGCCTCATACCGGATGCACCAGGTGTGCCACCCAACTGCGGGCAATACCTCTTCATATGCCCTGGCTGACCACACTGATAACACGAGAGTGGCTGGCCTCTACCCTGACTCTGGCTCTGAGATCGAGCCGAAGATGATGCTGCTCTCTGAACTCCTCCCCTCTGAGGACACACTGGAGACTTGTGGCCTAGCTGGCCACACTTGAAACAGGTAATGTCTCCCTGGCTGCCTTTCCCCGAACTAACACTCGGTACAGGAAAATTCGATCGAGAAAAGCTACCCTGAGACTGCTGGGGATTATAACCCTTCTGTCTCCTACCATCATTCTGACCATCCTGACTCCTCTTGGAGCCCTTCTGCCCTTCCTCCTCCTCCTGCATCATGATCTCCATATGGGCTGCAGCATCAACCATACGCCCATAATCTCGAATCATAGTTCCCCCAACTCTCAGCTTGAGGCCACGCCTCAACTTCTTCTCAAACTCAATACAACGGCGTTCCTCAGACGCCACCAACTCAGGTGCAAACCTGGACAAACTAGTAAATGCAGCCTCAAATTCGGCCACTGAAGAACTCGCCTGCTTAAGCTGACAAAACTGGTCTCGCAGCTTCTCCCTGACTGCCGGAGATAAAAACTTCTCCTGGAATGCATTCACAAAAGCCTCCCATGTACCTCCTATACGCCCCTTTGTAAATTTCCACCACTGACCTGCATCCCCCTTCAACTGGAAAGATGCCAAGGTCACTTTCAACCCCTCGTCTTCGATGCCAAGCATCTCAAACGTCTTCGTTGTCTGTTCGAGCCACTCATCTGCCTTAAGCGGCTCTTTAGGATCACCCACAAATTCATCCGGATTAGACCGGAAGAACTCCCTCTTCAGAAAGGAAGGTCCTGCATCTGCAGCAACAACCTGAGCTTGATTCTCAGCTCTAAGAATGCCTACTGACTCCCTGAATGCCCCTGCTATCTCTCGGGCAAGAGCGCCCATAGCCTGCTGGCCTACTGGCTCGGCCACATTGGCCTGGCCAACTCCCTCCTGAACTGCCGGAATCTCCTCTGGCACAGGCACCTCCTGCCTACCCGGCCTACCACGCCTACCGCGTCCTCGTCCTCGTCCTGACATCCTAATAAAGGAAACAAAGACATTAGCACATTAATAAATGTGCCGAAGCTAAACACTCGCGTCCTAATGCAATGGACAACAATAATTCATTCCACATAAGCACATAATCACATAAGCACCTACGAATTTCATTCCCGGATAATGATAGTCCCAATGCGTTACTATAGTTCCAGTTGGAAGCAGCAGTGATCAAGTGCCTTTCCAACAAGACTACTAGAAACTCAAGGGTCCAATCAGCATCCTAGAAACTACATTCCATACCCACATAATCACATAAACATGTTATCACATAAGCATATAACATTACACTAAGTCTCTATCAAACGAGACGAACCGATTGTGATACTAATCACTTCCCACGTACCCAAAGTATTCAAACCCGGTACGCTCTGATACCAAGTTGTAACGCCCTCAAATTAAACCCATAATGTACATAACATTAACGTGCATTATTAAAAGAAAACGAATCTTTTGAATTATTCATCAAAGTACTTTTATTAAAAGTCATTACATGGAACATCAAAATAAATACCCTAAGGGCTTACATCTTTCCAAGCTAACACTTGGACACAAAAGAATGAGTATTAACCCATTTACAAGTTAAGCCCTTGGCTTGAATGTTTACATGTAACCTTATTTAAAATAAATAACTAAAGACAAGTCTTCAAAATCCGCATCCTTCCAAACTAAGTCCTGGGAGGTTGCTTATCACCTGAACCTGAAAATGATGTTCCCATAAAGGGTGAGCCACAGCCCAGTAGAAATATACTAAACCACATATAAGCAATGAATAAAGCAATAGTATTTGACAGATGGTTAACCAAGATAATCAACCACTTCATTTTACAGTCTCATGACACTATTGTCTAAGATACAATTTACTCTCCAATTTTATCAACATGGCTCAGAACCTGGCCAACCTACAACAGTGAATTACATATACCAAATTCACATCCTTCCAATATCAACAAACAAATGAGACTCAAGCTCAATTCACAACACTTCATACTTCCAGATTGATACACATTTTAGTGCTATATCAATAAAACACTTCTATATAAATAAGCACACATAAATGTGATGCTAATGGAGTCCATCCCCTATCTCCTCCCAAACAAAATCCGGTTTAGAGGTCCATCCCCTATCTTCCCCTAAACCGTGGAGTACATCCCCTATCTCCTCCCACACAAAACAATGTATGCAAATGCAATGCTCAATCAATACACGTATTTTCTGTATCAATGCAATAGTCAAAGTAAATGACTTAACCAATGTGATTAGTTTCAGTTATTCCTAATCCACATGCAATGTCTACAACAATCTCGACTATCCTCCACCGATAGCCCAAAACAGTTATTTCTAAACAGGAAATAAATGTATCAACTAACATAATTCCAACATTTTCATAGGTGAGTGATTAAACTAACCAACTACACCATTTAATCAATAAATTCATTAATTCCATGAATTCAACTAAATTCCCCAATTTTTCCTGAATTGATTATATAAATTAATTTATTACAACAACTAGGGTTTTCCCGAAAATTACCAAAGTAACCCAACACATCAAAATACCAAAACTTAGAGCAAAACCTATAAAATGGAGTAGGAAATCCCTACCTCAAAGAAAACAACCCAAAAAGGTGAAGAAAGAGATGAATGCCCAAAATACCAAAGTGCTCCAAATCGTCAAATGCTCAGATTAAATGGTAGCCCTTGCCTCACTCTATCTTTTTAATGAAG
The DNA here is from genome assembly GCF_055761805.1 of Camellia sinensis. Classification (NCBI taxonomy): domain Eukaryota; kingdom Viridiplantae; phylum Streptophyta; class Magnoliopsida; order Ericales; family Theaceae; genus Camellia; species Camellia sinensis. The sequence goes on from NC_138963.1 coordinate 153,147,221, forward strand.
GATCTAGGGTAGAAACACACCCTAAGTGGATCAAATCTAAGAAAGAAGGTGAGTAGGGAGAGAGAGAAGTCGAACCTGGGGTTTTGAATCAAAAGAATATGAAAAAGACTGATCAAATCCCGCTGCTGTGTATATAAACTGGACAGGCTCGCTCGAGCGAAAACTTGGTCGCTCGAGCGACCAGACACAGAGAAACTACGCTCGAGCCAAGGAAGCCTTGCTCGAGCCAACAACTCAAATTCTCGCTCGAGCGAAAGAAAGCTCGGTCGAGCAAAGAACTCAAACCCTCAGGTCTGAACCCAGACACACGCTCGAGCGAAGGAACTATAGCTCGAGCGAAGGATGAACTAACTCGCTCGAGCGAAGAAAAGCTCGCTCGAGCCAAGAATGCTCAGCTACAGGTCCAAATCAAACACTACCTCTCGCTCGAGCGAACAACTACTCGCTCGAGCGAAGAACCAAAAACCTGGACAGCAACTCTTGGTTTCTAAACCCAACCAACCTGAAACAAACCTGCCCAACACATCCTATAATTCCAAAAGAGAAAATAAGGAATAACAACAACAACCATTATACAATGACAAAATTTACGGAACAGTCCGGATACAATAATTAAATGGGAAAAGACCAGGGTCGCTATATAACCCCTACTATCAAAGACAGTAGATGGAAACTTGGGGTGAATATATGGACAAAGGTATAAATAAACACCACAAAGCTTATAAGCACAACAGACATACTCACAAAGCAGCAACTCGCAAGCCAAATCAAAAATGATAACCAACCCCACATGTCCCCAGTCTACACCACAGATAAACACATGGAATCCAATAAACATCCCACTCCTCACAGCCGTGACATCCTAGCACTAACCAAAGCCGTGATGGAGGAAAAACTCTATCCCACAAGAAATCTCGACAGAGTCATATGAGGCTTGCAAAATAACATGGAGTAAATTTTCAAATAAAAAAGGAAAATGATGATTTCAAAACTAAAATTGATATTCCTAAGAGCATCACCAATCCCTAACCTTTGTTTGTTTTCATCAATATTTAAAAATTATCTCAAATCCTTTCATCAAAAATTCATCAAATCAAGGGAGAACATTTTTTTTCATCAACTTGAAAATTCATCAAATCATTCATCAAATTTAAATTTGATAAAAAGATAAAATATTGAAGATGATTTTTTCATCAAATTTGATGGGGGAAAAAAATCAATTATAAGGGAATTTTTAAAAAGATTTTGATAAAAATTTAATGAAAAATTTTAAATAGTTTATGAAAAATCTAAAATTCTCCGAGATATTGATTTGTGATTATGTTTCAATTTTTAAACAGTAAATAATAATTTTAATCAAATAATCAAAAACAAATAGACTGTAGCAACCCTAATTTTATAAAGTTATTATTTATTATTATTATTATGTTATTTTATTTTTGACTTTATTAATTGTGCGGTTACATGAGAATTTAATGTGATATTTAATTGATTTAATGTGTTATTTAATTAATTTATATATTTATATATTTATATTTGTTATAAAAAAATGCTATATATATATATATATATTTAACCTTATATTTATATTTATATATATTATAATTATGTTGTGTTATATAATATAATATATTATAATAATTTATTAGGTTATTATATATATAATATAATATAAGTAGTCAATTAGGTTTAGGAGTTAAAAGGAGAAAAAAAACAAAAAAGAGAGTGGTCTGGGTGTGGCGTGAGAGAGAGAGATTGATTGATTAATCAAAGAACTAGGCCCTGTTTGTTTTGGGAGATAAAATGGAGGGGATTGATAGTGAGGGAATTATTAGTGAGGGGATTGATAATGAGGGGATTAGTATTAAGGAATTGTTAAATTATTTTTATATAAAATAATAAAACAAATAAAAAAATATAAAAAATTAAAAATTATATTTTAAAAAAAATTTCCCATATATAAAAAATAAAAAAAATAAAAAAATTTCTAATCCCCTCATTATTTTTCTAATACCATCTCTACCTCCTCCTTACCAATCCCCTCTCCAAGGGTATTAGTAATACCAAGGGACTAATAGTCCCAAGGCCTTCTCCCAAAACAAACAAGGCTATTACTAATACCTTGGTATTAGCAATCCCAATACCCTCTCTTTCACCCAAAACAAACGGGGCCTAAGAGATCAATTCCGAGAGAGAGAGAGAGAGAGAAGGAGAACGGCGGAAAAAAGAAGGAGAAAGTGGAGAAAAATTGAAGAAAATGATTATTAGGGTTTTGTTTTGATGGCTCTATTAATTTTTTAAATATTTTTTTTGGTTTTTATATTTTTTGATCTTTAAAAAAATATTATGAGTACAAAACTCACTTCCCTTAATATATGTTTAATTCGTTATTTTTATTTATTTATTTTTATTTATTTGATGTTAGTTTGATTTTGTATTTACATAAAGATGATATATTGATTCTAATTATTTTGATTAGTGGTGTATGTAAAGTTTAGGATTTTTAGATGATTAATTGATTTTAATTATTTTGATTAGTTGTGTATGTAAAGTTTAGAATTTGTAAATGATTGATTGATTTTAATTACTTTGATTAGTTGTGTATGTAAGGTTTAGGATTTTTAAATGATTGATTGATTTTAATTATTTTGATTAGTTGTGTATGCCAGATTTAGGGTTTATGGTTGTAATCACACTCACGGTTATATGAAATTAAAATTAATTAGGAACCCATAGATAAATTACTTATACTCCACCATGACTCCATGTATTGTTGTTTTATTTGAGTGATGGTGAGAAAAAGTGTATAACAAAAAAGTGAGGATCATGAGATTTATTTGAATGTCTTAGGCTTGGCATTGTAATATTTGTTCTCATGAGTGAGATGTTTTGTGTATGTATATTGTGGCATCGTTCTCATGAATAGACGAGTGCTTTGATTTACGCGCGTACGTATATGCTAACCATCCGGGAAGTGTGAGTCAAACTCGGAACGATATCCCCGTGCAAGTTTGGCTTTGGAGCGGTGTTAAGTATACGGGAGGCACATGGGATATATGTGTAGGCCAGAAGTGGAGGGCCGAAGTGGTTGAGTCAAGGTACAAATAATTAAATATGAGTTTATTGTTATAGTGTGCATTGTATTGATTTGTACATATTGAAAAAAAGTAAACGACCTCGATAAATTATGAAATTTGAGCAAAGGCATATATACGTGATTCTAGACAACTTTTGTGTTTAAAATTTTTGTTAAAAAGATTGATTATAACTTATAATCGGATGATCTTGATTATAGTAGTTTTAATTCATTTTGGCAATGCAGATTTTAGAGGCTGTTTTAACCCATAAAATGAGCTCATTTTTATTGGTTTCGCCTAAAATGAAGTAAAACATTATTCTGCACACTTCTCATGTTTTGAACGTTTCCGAAAAAAATCATCTTAGGACAGTTTCTGTTCGTTTTCAGTTTCATATTTTTCGGTTGAAATCCGTCTAAGTTCTTCTATCAAGTTTTTCACTCAACCTGTTCAGTTTCTACTAAATTCATTCACTCTATCCTTTAGGAAATTTGATTTTGTACAACTTTTGTTCTTTGAGTTTTGGTCAATTCGAATTATATAAGTTTGAAACAGTACATTTTTATACTTCTTTAGCAAGTTACTTATGATTAAATTATACTAACTTTATTTTTCTTGCAGGATGGTAGGTCTTACTAACTTTTTATGCAGGGTTGACCCACCATATTTTTATTTCTATTTTGTTTATTTTATAATCAATTTATATTTCGTTGTGTACGGGTAAGAAACTAAATGCCACCGTATCTCGGGAAACTACCCATTCATCTCAATACGGATGGAACTACTTGTCTTGTCCCGTAATAAGAATTAAATGTATTTTTGTTTGTGTCTGGTAGACATGCGAGAGTTAAATCTTGTACTCATACCAGTATACCTGTATACTTACTTGTTTTGTCTCTTAGCAACTCGGGTGCGTTCTGTTTGAGCGCAGCCAAGCTTCCTTTGTAGGATTAGTTGGGGCTGCGGTGGTGATGTGGAATTACTATAGTGTTGGACTTGTCGCTTGGATTTCTTTTGTTTTCTTGAGCTTAGGGTTGATATTAATTTATGTATTTGTTATTTTTTTTTATGACTTTGGTATTGAAATAATTTGGCATGGTTTGTAACCGCACATTATTTAAGTTATTTTGACTATTTATTGTTACTTTAATGTTGAAGGTATTGGATAATTATGAAATTATGGTGGATGGTTTGGTTGGCGTTTAGTTTTTTTTTTTTTTGTTTCACCCTTAGGATTTGAATGATGGAATATTAATTGGGATTTAGTCTTAATTTAATATTTAATTGTCCAAATTTTGAGGCGTGACAGTTTGGTATCAGAGCTCGAGGTTACCCTAGACTTGTGAGAGTTTAGGTGATCCTCGGATTGTGAAAACGTGGGTTAGCTGGTTTAGGTTGGTGGTTGAATTTATTCTAAGTATTCATGAACGAAATCTTTTTGTGTATTTAACTTGAAGGTAATGTCTGGAAGGTATCTTTAATCTTTTTGAAGAACCCATTAGAGTACTTTTTGATACTTGTACCTCTCATGCTTTTATATGTAGACAGTTTGTAGAAAGAGAACATATTGCAACTACATCATTATCTAAACATATTCGTGTTGAGACCCCTTTAGGAGGGGCAGTTACTTTTTATGAGATGTGTAAAGATTTTGAGATTAACTTTGTGGGTAGAGTCTTATATGCAGACCTAATTGTGTTAGGGTTTGTGGGGTTTGTAATTATTTTGGGTATGGATTGGCTGTAAAAACACTTTGTGACTCTAGATTGTGCTGGAAGGACTGTAAATATAGATATTCCCGGTATGCCACGGCTTACCCACACTTCTAGCAATAGAGACGAGTCGGTGATGACGAGTTTTTTATGCTCGGTAGAAATCCTTAAGCAGTGAGGTAGATATGGTGCGTGAGTTTGAGGATGTATTTCAGGAGATACCTGGACCTGCTCCTCGACGGGTAATAGAATTTCGCATTGACTTAGTGCTAGGAACTGCACCAATTTCTAAGGCGGCATACAGAATGGTGCCTAAAGAACTTGTGAAAATGAAGAAGCAACAGGAAGAGATGTTTTAGAAAGGGTTCATACGTTCAAGTAACTCCCCGTTAAGAGCACCTGCGATCTTTGTCTCCAAGAAAGATGGCACTCTCAATATATGCATAGATTATAGAGAGCTGAACAAGATGACTATCAAGAATAAGTATCCGCTACCTAGAATTGATGACTTGTTTGATCAGTTGAAAGGGGCAGCCATGTTCTCTCAGTTTGATCTCAGAACATGTTACCATCAGATGGGTGTGTCAGAGGAAAGTATACCGCTTACTACTTTTCGAACCCAGTATGGGTTGTACGAATTTCCTGTAATGCCTTTTGATTTGACCAATGCTCCTGCCTATTTCATGGACTTGATAAACAGAATTTTTCAACCGTTTCTAGATAAGTTTGTGATTATCTTTATAGATGATATCTTGGTGTATTCTAAGAATGAGGAGGAACACAGAGAACACTTGAAAGTTATATTGCAGACTTTGAGTGAGCAACAATTATACGCTAAGTTCAGTAAGTGTCACTTTTGGGAGAAAGAAGTTCGATTTTTGGGGCATGTTGTGTCCAATCAGGGAATAGCGGTAGATCCTGAGAAAGTTGTTGCGATCAAAGAATGGAAGTAGCCTACGAACCCTACAGAGGTGAGAAGTTTTTTAGGACTAGTTGGTTATTACAAGAGATTTATAGAGAAGTTTTCCACTATTGCAGCACCCATGACCATGTTGACCCGCAAGAATGTGAAGTTTGTATGGACAGATGATTGTGAGAAAGCTTTCTATGAGTTAAAGCAGCGGTTGACTACAGCACCGGTGTTAACTATACTAGTACAAGGGGAAAAGTTAGTAGTGCTTACTGATGCAAGTGGAACTGGGTTGGGATGTGTGTTGATGCAGCATCAAAATGTTGTATCTTATGCTTCTCGACAGTTAAAACCTCATGAGAGACGATACGCTACTCATGACTTAGAGTTGGCAGCAGCTGTTTTTGCGTTGAAAGTATGGCGGCACTACTTGTTTAGGGAGCACTTTGAGTTGTACACAGACCACAAGAGCCTCAAATATCTCTTTCTCAAAAAACGTTGAGCATGAGGCAACAAAGATGGGTTCAATTCGTCAGTAGTTATAATTTCGAGATCCTTTACCACCCGGGGAAAGGAAATGTGGTCGTTGATGCACTTAGTCGACAACATGGGATTATATCTTCTTTGATGATTCAGGAATGGAAGTCCTTGGAGTTAATTTTGATGCATGATGTTCAACTAATAGAGAGTGCTGAGAGGGCATACATTGGTAGTTTGACCGTGTAGCCAACGTTACTGGGTAAAGTTTGTCAGATGCAGAACCTAGATGGGTTTCTCGATGACCTTGTAGTGGATTTGATCGATGATTGTCCTACTGATTGGTCTGTGGACTCAAATGGGGGATTGTGATTCAAGGACATGTTAGGTGTACCTAACATTGTTGAATTGAGGAAAAAGATTATGGATGATGCCCATAGGTCTTGATATACCATTCACCCTGGTAGGACTAAGATGTATCATGACCTGAAGATGATGTTTTGGTAGGAAGGTATGAAGAAGGATGTAGGAGAGCATGTTTCTTAATGTTATGTGTGTCAACAGGTTAAGGCAGAACACCAACGACCGTTTGGACTTTTGCAGCCTCTTGAGATTCCTACTTGGAAATGGGAGTACATCTCTACGGACTTCGTGGATGGATTACCGCGGTCTAAGCGAGGCAATGAATCTATTTGGGTGATAGTGGATCGACTTACCAAGTTTGCTCATTTTATTCCAATCAGTGTTCACCGAACTGCGGATAAACTAGCTAGGTTGTATATTCGGGAGGTGGTACGACTTCATGGCGCACCGGTTTCTATAGTTTCGGATTGTGATCCGTTGTTTGTTGTAGAGTTTTGGGAGAGTTTTCAGCATGCTTTGGGTGCTAGGTTAAACTTGAACACGGCTTATCATCCTCAGACGGATAGGCAAACTGAGTGGGTAAATCAGATCTTGGAGGATATGTTGAGAGCTTGTGTCCTCGATCTTGGTGGTAATTGGGAAGAACACTTGCCATTGGTAGAGTTTGCTTATAATAATAGCTATCACTCCAGTATCGGGATGGCACCTTTTGAGGCTTTGCATGGGAGGCCATGTCGATCACTTGCTTGTTGGATGGAGATAGTAGATGTGCCATTGTTAGGGTCAGAGTTGGTGAGAGAGAACACGAAAAAGGTGAACATAATTCGGGAACGTATTCAGACTGCACAGAGTCGTTAGAAAAGTTACGCTGTTAAAAAACGTAAGGGGGTTTAGTTGAATGTTGGAGATTTTGTGTTTTTGAAGGTCTCGCTGATGAAAGGTATCATGCGATTCGGAAAGAAGGGAAAGTTGGCACCTAGATTTGTGGGACCATACGAGATCACTGAGAGGATTGGTAATGTGGCTTACAAAATAGCTTTACCACCTGCTTTAGCAATGATTCACAATGTGTTCCATGTATCCTTATTACGAAAGTGTATGCAAGACCCTTCCCAAATAGTATCACTAGAAGTGTTGGAGATTAATGATGATCTCACGTATGTGGTGCGACCAGTTACTATTCTAGACCGAGATGTAAAACAGATGCGGCGCAAGAAAGTGAACTTGGTGAAAGTGCAATGGAGCGAAAATAAGAACGATATCACTTAGGAATTGGAAGAGAAAGTTCGGCATATGCACCCGGAGCTTTTTGTTTAGTACTCTTTTCTATCGAATCTCGAGACGAGATTCTTTTGAGGTGTGTATATTGTAGCAATCCTAATTTTCTTAAGTAATTATTTATTATTATTATCTTATTTTATTTTTGACTTTATTAATTGTGTGATCACATGAGAATTTAATGTGATATTTAATTAATTTAATGTGTTATTTAATTAATCCATATATTTATATATTTATATTTGTTATAAAAAAAAGTATTATATATATTTAATCTTATATTTATATTTATATATATTATAATTATGTTGTATTATATAATATAGTATATTATAATAGTTTATTAAGTTATTTTATATATATACATATAATATAATATAATATAACATAACACAGTAGTTAATTAGGTTTAGGAGCTAAAATGAGAAAGAAAACAAAAAAGAGAGGGCTGTGGGTGTGGTGCGTGAGAGAGAGAGAGAGAGAGAGAGAGACATTGATTAATCAAAGAACTAGGAGATCAATTCCGAGAGAGAGCAGGAGAACGGCGGAAAAGGGAGGAGAAAGTGGAGAAAACTAGGAAGAAAAATATTAGGATTTTGTTTTGGTGGTTTTATTAATTTTTCAAATATTTTTTTGATCTTTAAAAATATTATGAGTATGAAATCTACTTCTCTTAATTTATGTTTAATTCGTTATTTTTATTTATTTGATGTTAGTTTAATTTTGTATTTACATAAAGATGATAGATTGATTTTAATTATTTTGATTAGTGGTGTATATAAACTTTAGGGTTTTTAAATGATTGATTGATTTTAATTATTTTGATTAGTTGTGTATGTAAAGTTTAGGGTTTTTAGATGATTGATTGATTTTAATTATTTTGGATTAGTTGTGTATATAAGGTTTAGGATTTTTAGATGATTAATTGATTTTAATTATTTTGATTAGTTGTGTAAGCCAGGTTTAGGATTTTTATATAGATTTATTTTATGGTTGTAATCACACTCATGGTTATATGAAATTAAAATTAATTAGGAACCCATAAATAAATTCATTATACTCTACCATGACTCCATGGATTGTTGTTTTATTTGAGTGATGGTGAGAAAAAGTGTATGACAAAAAAGTGAGGATTATGAGATTTATTTGAATGTCATAGGCATGGCATTGTTATATTTGTTCTCATGAGTGAGATGCTTTGTGTATGTATATTATGGCCTCGTTCTCATGAGTAGACGAGTGTTTTGATTTACGCGCGTACGTATATGCTAACCATCCGGGGAGTGTGAGTCAAACTCGGGACGATATCCCCCTACACGTTTGGCTTTGGAGCGGTGTTAAGTATACGGGAGGCACATGTGATAGATGTGTAGGCCAGAAGTGGAGGGCCGAAGTGGTTGAGTCAAGGTACAAATAATTAAATATGAGTTTATTGTTATAGTGTGCATTGTATTGATTTGTACATATTGAAAAAAAGTAAACGACCTCAATAAATTATGAAATTTGAGCAAAGGCATGTATACGTGATTCTAGACAACTTTTGTGTTTAAAATTTTTGTTAAAAAGATCGATTATAACTTATAATCGGATGATCTTGATTATAGTAGTTTTAATTTATTTTGGCAATGCAGATTTTAGAGGCTGTTTTAACCCATAAAACGAGCTCATTTTTATTGGTTTCACCTAAAATGAAGTAAAATATTATTCTGCACACTTCTCGTGTTTTGAACGTTTCCGAAAAAAATCATCTTAGGACAGTTTCTGTTCGTTTTCAGTTTCATATTTTTCGGTTGAAATCCGTCTAAATTCTTCTATCAAGTTTTTCTCTCAACCTGTTCAGTTTCTACTAAATTCATTCACTCTATCCTTTAGGAAATTTGATTTTGTACAACTTTTGTTCTTTGAGTTTTGGTCAATTCGAATTATATAAGTTTGAAACAGTACATTTTTATACTTCTTTAGCAAGTTGCTTATGATTAAATTATGCTAACTTTATTTTTTTTGCAGGATGGTAGGTCTTACTAACTTTTTATGCAGGGTTGACCCACCATATTTTTATTTCTATTTTGTTTATTTTATAATCAATTTATATTTCGTTGTGTACGGGTAAGAAACTAAATGCCACCGTATCTCGGGAAACTACCCATTTATCTCAGTACGGATGGAACTACTTGTCTTGTCCCGTAATAAGAATTAAATGTATTTTTGTTTGTGTCTGGTAGACATGTGAGAGTTAAATCTTGTACTCATACCAGTATACCTGTATACTGACCTGTTTTGTCTCTTAGCAACTCGGGTGCGTTCTGTTTGAGCGCAGCCAAGCTTCCTTTGCAGGATTAGTTAGGGCTGCGGTGGTGATGTGGAATTACTATAGTGTTGAACTTGTCGCTTGGATTTCTTTTGTTTTCTTGAGCTTAGGGTTGATATTAATTTATGTATTTGTTATTTTTTTTTTATGACTTTGGTATTGGGATAATTTGGCATGGTTTGTAACCGTACATTATTTAAGTTATTTTGACTATTTATTGTTACTTTAATGTTAAAGGTATTGGATAATTATGAAATTATGGTGGATGGTTTGGTTGGCGTTTAGTTTTTTTTTTTTTTTTTTGTTTCACCCTTAGGATTTGGATAATGGAATATTAATTGGGGTTTAGTCCTAATTTAATATTTAATTGTCCAAACTTTGGAGCATGACATAGACACAACGATTTAACATGAAAAAATCACAATTGAAGTACTTCCAATTTGTGATAAAAAAAATCACAAGCCAAAACCACAAAATAATCCACTAAGAAGACAAAAAAGAATCACACAAGTGTACTCTTAATTACTTAGCGAATCCATGTCCGAATTGAACCGATCCCAATGTGCCTCTTCTACCATCGTCTTCCCCTCGGAATTGTCTTTTCCAACGTTGAATCCACAACACTGATATCGAATCTCCAACGATGAGCCACTCCTAAATCCACCAAAGCTTCATACTCAAGTTTCCCGGAATCTACCGATGAACAACTCTCTCTTTAGTAGACGAAACAATAATACCAACCTTTGATGTTCGACAATCTGAAGTTCGTTGATCAATCGATCACCTTCTATACACCAAGGAAACTCATATAAAATAGCCTCCAATATAAAACACTTTGTTTTTTCTTCCTCTCTGAAAATCTGGATGGCTTAAACCCTAAAAATAATGAACAAGACACTTTATAGAAATCATGATCACGCAGATCGCTCGAACGCACATTTCACCGCTCGAATGGTATGACTAAAAACGATGCGAAACATATAGGTTGACCACTCAAGTAATAAAACTTTCTTCCTAGAAGTTCAGATGCTCTGCAAAAGTACTGGATGATCATTTTCTTTGCTCGGGGCATAAATGACCGCTCGAGCAATCAAACAATTTCGATTGCATTTTTGCTTTTTGCTTTAGAGGCATTACCCCTAGACCACGCCTAGGCGCTACCCCCGGACTTGCCACAGGGCGCTATCTCCTAGACTTCCGTGAGCTGATTGGGCAGCTCGATCCCCGTACATAGTCAGTAAAGTGACAGACATGAAAGGATTAAGATCACAAACTCCTCTGCAAGGCACAATTCGAGTTAGATTCGCATCTAAATACTCATAGTCTTACTAAAACAAAAGAGCAAATAAAATTACAACTGAAAGGAATTTTATCAAATAGGATTGCCAATTCATATCAAATCAAAATTTTTATTTAAATTTTAAATCAGGGCAGACAAAAAAATAGCTAAAGATTGAAAATGCTCTACAGCTCAATAAATTAATATTGCACATGATAAATATTACGTAAACTATGCTGATATCAACTTTAACTTTGGTATTATGGGTTTTTTTTTTATTTTTTTTAATTTCTAGATTGATTGGTATTATGGACTTTATCAACTCAACATTTGGTACAATATTAAAGGGGTGGTCTAGCAGCAAATACTTGAGAATAAAATTTAAAAACTTAAGTTTGAGTTATCTCAAAGGGCTATTAGAAGTTTGTCGGGTCATTAATTTTGGAATCTTGAGATTAGTAGAAGTGTGCGCAAACTAACCCAAATACTCAATTATCAACAACAAAAAAATCAACATTTGATACCAAGAGGATAAATAATGTTACCTTGCAATCTATGGCACATTTTGACTTTTTTCTAATTTGGACTGACATAGGATACTCGCTTACATGAATTCACATAGCTACACAGAATTACACATTTTAAGCAAAATAATGTTTTGAAGTAGAGTAATATTTTATAAACAAAATGAAAATACGTATTTTTTATTCAATTTTTCGACTATTAGACATAGAAATAGTGAATCTCAAATGCATTTATTAGCGTGCGCCAAGTATCTTTGTATCTAGTAATAATTAAAAAAGTAATATAACACCATTCAATTAAAAAATTATACATTTTTTTTATATATATAAAACGATTTGACTAAATTAGATATTTTTTTTTAAAAAGAAATACTCATCAATTTTTCAATATTTTCTTATGAACAGAATGTAATGCAATAATAACATGACCCAATTCAATCAAATGACCAATGTCGGAATTGATAAGAGTTTGAAAGATTTGTTTTGGTATAGGATTGCTCTTTTTCTTCCACATCATGGTCCAGATTTAATAGTAATATTATACAAACTAATAAATTTTACAAATTTCTCTTACTCACTTATCATATTAAAATAGGTCTTGTATTAATTTTTAAAATTTTTATTATTACATGGAATATTAATTAATTAAAAAAATTGTAAGATTGTTTTTTTTTTTTTTATCAGTAAAGAAAAATTTCATTAACAACATGAAATTAAAGGTACAGGAAGATGACATACATTGAGAGAGATTCGGAATGAACAAATTACCCCTACTACTGCTAGTCGTATCCATACAACCAACCCCTTCGCCTCACGATTTTTTTTGTTTTTTTTTTTAAACAAAATAAAAGAAAGACCAAAAAAATAAAAAAGTTAAGAAGGACTTAACTAAAAAATAAAATACATGAATCCCCACAAAATCAACCCACACAACCCAAAACCAAAACACCCAAACTGCTCATGCACTCTTCTTTTCAACAAACCAAAATCTTCATTTTCAACACCCAAGCTGTTGCACTCCTCTTTTCAACAAACCACGCTCTACTTTTCAACCCAAATATTTTGTTCACCTATGCTGCTGTGCTTCCAAAAGCAACTAAACTCTTCTTTTCAACAGCCCACACAACCAATGCCAAGACCCATGCCTGACAACACTACACCATAGCATCGAAAAGCATTATGCACGCTCCGCTGATTCTACCAAGAATGTTCCATTGCCGGAAAACTCCATAGTCAAAAGCTCCATGACTGGAAACACTCCCTTTACCGAAAAACTATGGCCAAAACACATCCAAGGACAATACCCCAGGTCCAACTTCTTTGCAAACACCCGTTGTAGAAACTCCTAAGATGACGATCCAAACATCGAACAAACCCTAACACCTCCATACATCTAGATGAAGTTCACCTCTCAAACTCCCACTCGAAGAGGAGCGCTCAAATGAAAACCAGACAAATCTGAATCGACTTCGACACCCATGTTTCCTCCCAAACAAAGCATCGATACTTCTCCATAAATCTGAAACAGGGTTCACCCCTCAAACTCCTACTCACAAGAGAGCACTCGAATGAAGATCCTAACCAAATTTGGATGTCTTCTATGCCGGTCCAACACCAACCTCCTCCTCTATATTGACCCTTGTTCCAGGCATCCCCTGTTGAAAACAACACAGCACTGTTACAACCCTAATGAATCATCTATAGCGGGTACTAAAACACCAAAAATGAAGACCAACAGTAGCACACAAATCACACCTAGGTGGGAAGATAATGGGGGAATCAAGTTTATTAAAGGGACAACTAACTAACAAACACAGGAAAGCGTTGGGCCAACCGACCACCGTAGCCAAAGGCGACCGTTGGCCAGCCAAAAACGAGGCCTAGGGTGGAGGTTTTTAGAGAGAGAGAGAGAAATTGTAAGATTGTTTGTTTGTATAGCATTTTCTGAGATTTGATACTTTCTAATTATAGAAATTCTACTATACATACCTCTATCATATGCATCTCTAAGTTATTATGTTTTTTTTTTTTAGTTATGATCAATTTTCTTCTTTAATTATAGCTCACGAAATTTTTGGTTATACCTTATATATTGTTTGTCTATGATTTTTATTTTTATTTTTAATTATAACTTAGAAAGAATGACAGTGTGATATTTTTTTCTTTAATTATAAGATGTATACGGAACACACCCTTTATAGTCTTTCCATTCCAATTAATACCATTAGGTTGCAAAATAAGAAAATATTAATTTGAAAAAAAAAAAAATGTTGCCATCTTGTCATCTCACTACAGGGAAAAAGGGTTACGGTGGCGTTTTTTTAACGACATTTTTTTAAACGTCACTGTTATTAGCATTTAGCGGTGTTTTATAAACGCCACATATTCTTTTAAGCAAAACGGCACCGTTTTATGATAGGAGGCGTTGAAAAACGCCTCCGAATGTGGTGTACTTCACGCGCCTTCCTTATTTTGTATCTGGCCCTCTCTCAACCCATACGAGTAATCTGAGCCCTCTCTCTCTCTCTCTCTCAACCCTCTCTAAGCTCCATCGATTCAGATATTCGAAGCAATTTCGAAGCTCCAGATCGAACCGATTTCGAAGCTCCGTCGAAGATTCAGAGATTCAGTGATTTCCATCGAAGATTCAGAATTTCGAAGCTCCAGATCGAACCGATTTCGAAGCTCCGTCGAAGATTCAGTGATTTCCATCGAAGATTCAGATATTCGAAGCTCCATCGAAGCTCCAGATCGAACCGATTTCGAAGCTCCAGATCTGAACTTTGACCCCTCGATTACTCGCATTTCAAGCTTAAATCGGTACTCTCTCTCTCTCTACATGAAGCTACATAAATAGAAAGTTTCATTTTCAAGATTTCATAGAAATCATCTACATGAAGCTAATATAAACATGATGGAAAATTTAGAGTTATAATTTATGCCTCTGTTTCTGTGTGCTGCTCTGTTCTGCTGTATATGTGCCTCTGTATCTATGTGCATGGTGAAAATAGTGAAAAGGAACCATTATCTGGAACTGTTCCTGCGAGACGGTTGTTTGATAGATCCCTGCATAACAATGCAATACAAGAACATCACATATTTATATATGCTATATATACATATTTACATATGTTTTTTTTTTCCTTCATTTTTTATGTCTAGTCCAGGCATGAACTTGATAACTACAATTATTGGGTTTGGAATGATTGCCACTTTCATTGTGTTTGTCTGCTCCAGACTGATCTTTGGGAGGATTAGAGGCGTTGGCTCAAGGCAAATGTCTGAGATTGAGTCTAGGATTGATCTTGAACAGGTAGATTTGTTTCTCCACACTGAATCTGACTCTCCATATGGATATGTGGTTTATGGTGTTGGTCATATTTGTTTTATCTGTTTATGTTTGATTAAAGTTCCCAATGATCAGTAAGTCTCAAACATTATAATTTATATGTTTATTAGGCTTCAATTGTAGATTAACACTTCAATAGGCTTTTCTCTTTGCATTGGATAGAAGGTTATGATTTTTCTTGATGGATAGCGAAGACCACGTGTTCACTTTAGTTTGTTTTTTTTATGCATATGTCATTGTCGATGGATTGGTTGGTTTGTAGCTTGGTCATCAAGATGAGAACAGTGAGATATATAAAAGCATTATGCTAAACTGTGTCAAGTATTTAAATAAATCTTTTTCTGTTAATCCTCATTATTTTTATTACTATTATTATTGTTGTTATTGATTAACATATTGCGGTCTTCCAGTTCCAACTCAACTTCCCCGCACAATTCCCACTTAATTCATGCGTCTATTTTTGGACTAGCAGAGAAAAAGATTAGATTTGCCATTTGTAAGGGAAAACATACCTGTTATTAGGGTCAATTTCAAGTGCTTTCTTTATATCTATTTCTGCCAAATCCAAATCAACAAGTTGGATGTATGCCTGTGCCCTCCTGTAAAGTGCTTTCACATTCCTACCGTCAATTTCCAAGACCTTAGTGCAGAGCTCTCTCCTCTTGCTTGTAGTCTTTTAGTTTCAACTTGCAAGCGGCATTGTTCAAATTGCAAGTAACTTTGAGCACCTTTGCCTGTTGCTTCTCCTCATCACTATATGTGGAGTCATATTCAACGAATTTCACAGCCTGTGGCTCAGAAGGGGAAAAAAAAGGGTTATCAGGAAGATCAGATGCAAGAAAACTAATAAACTTATCACAGGCAACCAAAATTAATTAACCACAAAATAACAGCTTTTCATATCTATTTGAGGCTCTCTCGTATTTTCCAGCCTTGAACAACGCATTCCCTTCTTCTTTCTTCTTTCCAGCAGCTTCAACCTTCTCCTGTGTACTCATTTCCCAAGATTCTTTTTCCTATAGTTGCAAGTTTTTTAAGCACTAGTGTTAGTCCCACTTAATCCACATAAAAAACAAATCAGATACGGGAAGTATTTAATTTCACACTAACCTTCACAAAGGAGACCATCTCAATCACGTAATACACAGTGGAATTGGCAGGTATAACAGCTAATTCATGGTGTGATGCGGATGAACCAAAAGCATAATCTGGATGAATTGTTACAAGCGCAATCTCTCCCTTCTTCATTGTTTTGACAGGTTTATCAAGTCCATCAATAACTTGTTATGTTCAAAATTCAATCCCAAGTCAAGCTTAGAATGATTTAGAAAACAAGAAACTCAAAAATCTTCAAAAAAATGCTAATATAGCCAAGATTATGCTAATTACCTTCATCTATTTGAATTCAAATGGCTCCTCATCATGTCCCTTCTTCAGAAAGACAGTCCCGTCTTGCAGCTTCCCAATCAATTTTACTGTCCCACAACAGAAAGGTAGAATATAAAATTATAGGACTGCCCAATCTCTAACATGAAGTAAATAATAAATTATTTTACTATGTTTTTTGTCCACATAAATTAGTTACCTTGAACAACTGCTCCATCATTTGGACGCTCGTATCCCTCTCCTTCCTTCAATATTTTCTTTGAAACCTTCTTATCATTGGTAATTTCTGAAACAACTTTCCATGAAACCAATTCAAGATTTATCTGAAGAGTGGCATTTGGTGGCACGGCACATTCCTCACCAATTGTTGGTCTGCCCTTCTCCCCAAATGCATCTGTGGCAATTTACAAAAATTTATGAAAATTTAACGCCATATTACTTATCATAGCAGAGGTTCAAGCGATATTTTAAGTGAACTTACATTGTGGCTTCACTGTCAGATGGACCATTTCACCCTTTTTCATTGTTTTCACAGCTTTTGACAGGGCAGGACAGAAATACCCTGCACAAAGGATCACCATGTCAAGAAATACTTGAAAATAACCTATAAACCAAGAAGATAAAAGAAAAACGATATTAAAACTAATTTCAACAATACAAACCATTTCTAACAGTGAATTCCACCCCATCAGATTTTGACACAAGTGTTCCATCCTCAAGCCGAGCTTCATACTTAACTGCAAGAATGAACATGAGGTTGCACAAGATGATTTGGAAATTTGAGAGATTAAATCTATATTCCTCATTGAGTTAAGACATTTTATTTCGGATTGACTATTGAGTGAGATGGCCCTGTTTGGTTAAGACATTTTATTTCGGATTGACCATATCATTGAGTTAATACATTTTATTTCGTATGTACAGAAGTGAACAGGCTTGCAACATGTTGAGAAGTGCTTAGATGTAGTTGCTACTTTGCAAGCTAAGAAGGGTACTGGCGAGGTTCGTTTTTAACTTCAGAAATTTTTAAATATTTCTGTAGTTTGAGTAAACCTATATATAACTGAGCTGTCAACTGAGATTTGAAATTGAGATGACAGTTTACTGGTGTGAAGGCAGACCTCGTTAGTTTTATTTGCTTATTTTGGTTTTGTACGGATGGATATAATGTGGTCAAGAGCATGATTTCTGTTACTGGATCATTAGCTCTCTTGGGTTTATGAGCATTAGTTGATGCAAGTTTATGCATGTGTGGTGAATAGAATATTCAACTTTAAAATGGTGGGCTCTAATTTTTCACATTGATGTTGGGTAAGTGTAGCAGTTGTGTCACATGCACATAAAACCTATGGTATTGGTATCAAATGCGGACCTTCTAGTTTGTGTTGAAAAACTTCAAGCCAATGCTTTTCAGCCCCTCATATTGTATCGTACATATTCCTATATTTATGTGTTTTCGTATTCTGGTTGCAGGCATTATTAGTTGATTTTGAAGTGTCAGAAGGCATCTATTCCCGAGCATGCATCGAGGATACTGATTCAGTATGTTTATGGCTGGGAGCAAATGTCATGCTGGAGTACTCATGTGAAGAGGTACCCCACTTGTAATCTTAAGATGTTAGCATTTACACACGGACACGAGATTTTAAGTGCTTCAAACTTCAAAATGCAGGCCACTGATCTTCTACAAAAGAATTTGGAAAATGCTAGAGCTAGTTTAGAAGTTCTTGTTACAGATCTACAATTCTTAAGGGATCAAGTGACCATTACTCAGGTATAGTTGGTGTTTCTCTTTTTATGAGTTGTGGTTGGAAGAGTTATTGTTTCTCTTTTTATGAGTTGTGGTTATTAATTGATTTTAATTTTTTTTTTAAGAAAAAGAAAAAGAAAAAACCTAAATGTAATTAATAAAATAAAAAAACTATTTTGGAAACAGATGATCCAAACCCGAAACCAAAAAAGCCTGACACTCTGGCATCAATCAGGGATCTGATTGGTCATACCATCTATTATTTAGGTGGTGCATGGACTGCTAGAAAGTTCAATGTTCCTTATATATATATATATATATATATCTTGTGTATCTATGTAGAGAGTGCTCTTTCCTACTATAGTTGCAGTTGTTGTTTGTCGGGTGAGAGAGATTGCAAGTTTTGTGTCCTGATGAAGAAAACACTGAGGTACTTGGCAGGTGTTGCAGGCCCAAGTGGATATGGATCAAACTCAACAGCTGAGCAAGTTACTCAACAAGATTGTTCTTTCTTACTCCCTTCTTCTCAAGCTCAACTCACTGCATTAGTCACTGGTTAGTCATCTCATCTCCAACCACACACAAACACACAACACATACACAAACTTCTTTATGATGAAGAACAGTGCCCATTTCCCCCCCTTCTGAATCTGGTCTTCATTTAAACATACACATTCTGATCTGTCCATGAGAGAGACTTCATTATATATTTAGAAATGCATCAAGTTTGATATTGTTGCAGAATTTTTATGTTCTTTTTTTTTTCTTCCTATATTTTTATTTGTTTATTTCTTCTTCTTCTTCTTCTTCTTCTTCTTCTTCTTCTTTTTGTTGTTTTGTGAGTTCACAAAATTGAAGTAGGGTTTCAGAGAAAGAATAATATATATATATATATATGTAATTAATATTCCTTTGTGAAGATTTATGCGAAGATTTGATGACTTTTCTTAGAATTCTCTCCCGGTTTTGATTTTATCATCCATATAAATCATTGTTTCTCATTTTCCATCTATTTCATTCTGATAGAAATCTTTCTATTTTGATAGAAAATCTTTTGAAAAAGGAATTTTCTTGAAGTAAAATTAACGGTGTATTGTAGACTAGTGTTGCTTCACATTTTCTTGATATATTGTACAAAGCAAAAAACATCATACAAGGTAGTTACTTTTCCAGTTCTCTTTTACTTTCGTGATCAACTGAGTAATTTTCTCTCTTTTTCTTCTTTTCTATCTACCTTTTTTATTTTTTCCCCACACGGTAATATCTTTCTGTTCCTATCTCCCCCATACTTTTTGATTAACAAAACACAGCACTTTAATTGTCATTTAATTTTCTAAGTTTTTTTTTTTTTTTTGAATATTCAATAGTTACAATCAGAAAAACACATAATTCTTTTTGGAGAGAATAGTTGTTACCATTGATGATAATTAATGTGTATTTAAACCAGTAAAAATCACATATTGTATTCTATTAGTGCTCCTTTTTGAATCTAGCATGATACAGTTTTGTCTCTTTTGAATTGTTCTCTCTCATTGAATCATACTCTAGATCATTTGCTTTTTGAATAATAAGTACTAATGATAATTAAAAATGCTTCATGAGGGTATTTAATAATGTAATTCACACACATGAATACTTTTTTTAATTTCTCTTACTTGCATACACTGTTGTTTTATAGTTGCATACACTGGACTCCATGGAAAAAATTGTGCTTCAATGCTTGGCCTTCTATCAGGTTTGATTTGATATTTGATATGTCGTATTTCTAAGCCACTGCGGGCATTGTTATGAAAATTTTCATAAGCCACCTCAGGCATTGTTATGATTTTTTTTAGCATCTATTGTGTGGTTGCAATAAATGAAATAGATCAGATCTATTGTGTGGTTGCAATCATGAATCACATTTACCCTTAGTTTTGCAAATTGTCTTATCTTTAGTGACAAAGTTTTTTGCAGCAATTCCTGGCACCATTGAGAATGGCATACCTATCGATAAAGGAAAATTATTAAAGTCATTATAGAGTAATTTATGGAATTACTTATTTAGTAATGTTGACAAATGAGAAACCACATAACACTCTAAATGAGTTACATATGGAGAAAAGAGGGTATTAATGTTGTGGTATAAAAGGAAACCATGGAACAGGTGTCAGAGAACAAATTTCCTTTCAATGCAGAAAATTACAAATTATATGAAGAAGTTGGAGAAGGTGTCAGCGCCACTGTTCACCGGGCTCTCTGCATTCCTTTGTGTTGACTGGGATTTGGGAATGTATCCTGCTCAAAATTGTCTTTGTTGTACATGAACCTATTATGATTAATTGAATACGAATCCCTATTCTGCAGTGTAATGATGTGTAATATGCTTGACTATTCCATTGCATCTGCATGTGCAAGCAAATGACTTAACCTATTTTTTCTTTTTATTTTTTGATTGTGTTTGTTGTTTGATTTTGGTTCAGACACAATCATGTAATGTTTATTTAGTCAATATATTGAAGTAGCTGTAAAATTTTATTCATATTATTGTTATTTTTCAGCTTTATTACAGGTATGTTTTTTAGTTAAATATAACAAATTCAGAACAATTTTTTTTTAAAAAAAAGAGCTATAACGGCGTTTTTTCAAAACGCCACTACAGTGCCAACGGACATTTTTTTAAAATAAAAAAAATCTATCACGGCGTTTTAAAAACGTCGCTAAATATTGGATGACGTTATTTTATCATTATTTATCGCATTTAGCAGCGTTTTTAAAAACGCCGCCTATACTAATTTTACGACGTTTTTAAAGCGTCATAAACTTATAGCGACGGCCGCGTCCTCGACGTTTGGTGATAAGCGTCACTAAAGGAATTAGCGGCGTTTTTCATACATATAGCGGCGTTTTAAAAACGCCGCTAAAAGTCATTTTTCCAGCAGTGTCTCCGTACAAAATTTTTGCATAGAATATGGCATTACCTAACCAAAAAGGAAAATGCTACTTTCCCAAAGATAGATGTGCATGATAGAAATTGAATTGGTATATATATCTGTAACGAAAATGATTTATAAATTTATTTTTTAGATTTAATGAGGTGTAAGTGTTATGATTGGTTGATAATTAATATGAGAGATAGTATTGCTTTAAGTATCCTAATTAATTGTCACATCATTGAACTTGAAAATTAGATCTAATTTTTTGACTTAAATAGTAATGTTCTATTTGTAAGGGAAGGATTTCATTATATTATCCAAAGGTGAGAGCATCTCCAACGGCAGTAGGCATTTTACCTATCTAAATATTACTATAAAGTATATATTTTATTTTGCCTATCAACTGTTTTATGTTTTTACTCCAACCATGCTCTTTATTTTAGCTATTTGTCCAAATACTATTAATTTTATAGAATGACACGTCAACAACAAAGATGGAGGGAAATGATCCTAATGATTGAATACATTTTGCCTAGCGTTGAAGGCTAGCTAGATGTAGCTAGTGAATATGAGTTGAGCCAAAATGCCTAATCATATGCCTAGTGTATTGGAATTGAAAAAAGTGAATCACACTTGGCATTTTAACTAACAAGTATTATATGCCTAGTGCATTGGAGATGTTCTGAGTATAGTGATCGTTTTTAATTTAAAATAATTAAAATTTTATATTCTTATTTTATAGTCATTACATATATGGAATGCAAATCCTCCATTACATAGATGAAATAAAAAGGATCAGAATCCGTGTGAAGTTCACAAATGTGTGAATCTAAATAATGGATAGATGTTTCTAAATAAAATTTGAGATAAAATTTTTTGGATTTATAATATCACTGAACCAAAAAAAAAAAAAATGTTTAAATGGCATTAGTCAAAAGTGAATAGATGCCATCCCTCTCTATAAATACCCTCCTTAATCATTTTGTTACTCACAACTCTCAAAGAAAAACAACACTCAATTGAGAGAGAGAGAGAGAGAGAGAGAGAGAGACGGCAGATAGGGGAGTGAGGGAAAGCAAGGCCAAGGGGAAGATGGAAAACCAGGCAAACAACCATGGAAGAGAAGGTGGAGGAAACAAAGAACAGTGCTGGTTCAAACCCAAGGAGGGTAGTGTGTTTCCAGCAAAGAAGAAATCGGTGAAGATGATGATGGTTGAACGTGCAGTTGGTGTTGGTGAAGCAGCTGACAAGAAAGACAAGCACAAGACCTACCCTGATCATGAAGCTGCCTTTGCCTCATGATCATCAATTACTCACAATCACACACACACATGCACACACACACACACGCATCATTGTACTTGCATTCAGTACTTTTTTTTTTGGTATACATTGGCATGTATGTGGGTCAGTGGTGGTGATGTTACTACTGTGTGCTCTTATCTGTATCATGTTTTCCTTTGGGTGATGAATATTTAAGTCTCCTTTGCTCTGATGCATTTTTTAGTTTCTATGTTTTATATGTAGAATATATGCAAATAACCTATCAAGCATGCATCCGGATATGGCGATATGATAAGTATTTTTTTTTTTTTAACGATAAAAATAAGTTGTTAGTTGTTAAATATGGAAATTAGTATTCTTACTCTTATGAAACACTAAATACTTACCTTCTAATTCAGCTTCCCCCTACGAACAGTTGAACTCTTGACCCCTTTAAGATAAGCCCTTAAAAGAGTCATAATGACTAAGTTAGGCCTAATTAATTTTATACTTTCTATTATTGTAACTATTTTTTAAAATTTTAGTATTAATATAATAGTCAATAGTCAATTTTTTTTTAAAAAATTTTTAAGTGGGTTCTATAAAATTTTTAATTCAATATTAAATTTAAATTGTTTCTATTATAATTGATCTTTTTTTAAATTTTATTTTTTATACACCTACAAAGTGCTGTATATAAGTTTGTTTACTTATTTAGTTGTTGAAATTCTATGTTAGTATTATTAGTATGTATATATATATATTATAAAGTATGGATAGAGATATGAGACATAAGCATGACACGTTATGTTAATTTGATAAATTTTAAAAAATTAAGATATTACTTTAATCTTTATGTTCTTTTTTTTTATAAGAAATTAAAATATATATATATATATATATATTGAAAAACTATTGTTATATTTATTTTAACAATTATATTATAATATTTATCAAAATTTATTACAAACACAATTCGTAATAGTTTAGATATATGACTTAAACTGAATAAGAAGTATTGGAAAGGTTTCAAAAGTATCAAATATACAATTCATTTTTAGAAGTATTCGTAATTAATAATAAATACTATTAGGACATTTGGTGTTGTTTGTTTGAGATGTAAATATTGAATATAAAGGTGATATAATGTATCACCAGTTGTTGAGAAATTTAATATTATGATAAAGAGGATTATATGGTTCAATTTGATAGACAAAGAGCCTCCATCTAATCTTCTTGTTGATATTTTATTAATCGGTGCTGACACAGGAGAAACAAAATCTCAGCCCTAAAAAACAACTTCAATTGCTGGTCTATGATGAGAATATCATCAAAAACCTCTTGATTGATCATTGCACAAAGCTCTTCGCAACACCTCTCGAATCCTCCAACTTCAAACCCATTAAGCCTAGCTTCGAGTTTCCTACCATTGACCACAATACTCATTCTGAACTGTCATCCCTACTTTTGAAGAAATCAAAAAAGTTTTGTGGTCTTTCGATCCTTGGAAAGCCCCGAATCCGGATGGGCACCTCTGTTTCGAAGGTTGTTTTGGAGGCTTTCACCAAAGGTGTCATCAATCCAAATCTAAATCACACTTTCATTTGCCTCATTCCCAAAGTAGATATACTCGAAGCTGTCACTCAATTTCGACCCATTAGGTTGTGCAACGCCATTTATAAACTGATTACAAAGATCATTGTTTCCCATATTAGACCTTTCATTGATGTTCTCATTAGCCCTTTACAATCCAGCTTTATGCCAGGTAGAAAAGGCAATGATAATATCATCATTGTACAAGAGGTGGTGCATAGCTTCAAATTGAAAAAACAAAAAAGCAGGTCAAATGCTCATCGAGCTCGACCTTAAAAAAGTATATGACGGACTTGAATGGGATTTTATCCACCAAGTCCTCAACTTTTTACCTTCCCAAAAATCTGGATTGATCTTATTCTCTCTTGCATATCCTCATCAGCCATGGCCATTCTTTTTAATAGGGTGATCACTGACACTTTCTTTCTATCGAGAGGTATTCAACAGGGCAACCCTTTATCACTTTACATCTTCATACTTTGTCTTGAATATCTCTCACTCTCAATCACTCACACTTGCAAACTCAAAGAGTGGAAACCCATTAAAGTTTCTCAAAGAGGACTATCCCTATCTCACCTCTTCTTTGATGGAACAATCTTTTGTGTACAATAGATAAATTGAAACAAATCAAACAAATAAAATAAATTATGTACCAAATTTATTTTTACCGAACCGAATAAATATTTAAAGACCAAGTCGAGTGTGTGACACTCTATTCTTAAGACAGATTCGCCCCGCTATGGTGCTTACGGACTGATGGCGTGTCACGCCCCACTTTTTATTACTCGAAATCATTACCAAATTCATTACTTTAATTCAAGTTCAGAGATCACATGCGGAAATAAACTCAAATGTTCGACTAGTAGAAATGAAGAACCATTCTCTCATTCGTATGCAAATTAAATACAACATGAGCATACGAAATAAATTGTCCTTGGGCTTACGTCATTAAAGAGTCAAGAAGAAGGGTATAACCCTTTTTTCATAAATGACATTTCGCCAACACAAAAGAGGCCCCGTGACCAACAAATATGAAGATCCAAAATCTTGTAGCACATCCTGATTATCACCTGAAAAAGATTCAACAACCTGGGATGAACATATAGTCCAGTAGGGATCTCAACATGGTCCTCAACAATAACAACTTACAGATAGTTGTGATCATGAATGCTCAATCTCATACTAGAGTAGTAAGGTGGTAGTTTATACAAAATATACATATGTATGAACGTTTCTCAAAATCAGCTATTTCATTCAACACTGAAACCGATTCACCTTTCTTTTCTTTTCATTACCCCTCTTTCCCAAACTTTCATTTCAATAACAATTCTAGAAAACAGTTTCACCAAGCCCATTACTTTTTCCCATTTTTCGTTCTTACAACCAATTTCCCTTTTCAAAACATATTAAGAAATATTCAATTCCTTCCCACTTTCCAAAATAACATAAAATACTATTTATGTCGATTCACAACACATTCACATCTATATATGCATGCCTTTAGTAAAAAGGGAAATAACAAATCATCAACATGTGTATAATCAACAAATAAGGTAACTTGGCCTTTCAAAACCATAACCATCGTAACTCATGACATACTCAGATACACTGAGACAATGATGATAAAAGCTCTACTCTACTTGCCATAAGCACGGTAAGTTAAGGATACACCTTACGATCAAATGACTAGCCATATTCTCCAGACACAAGCTGGAAGGTAATAGTACCTAGTCCAAGTTCTCCAGGCGCTAGCTGGAAGGCACTGGTACCCCTCATTCTAAGCGCGGTATATAACACCAACCATCTCAATATAACAAAGCACAACCAATAAGTGTAATACATACACAACGATTCAACACAACAATGTCATCCTCCGCCGATGACCAAGGACAAAACCTCTAGATGCGTGTATTCAGTACACCTATTAAAAGAGACTCAACTCTCAAGCGATCTTAAACCCAACAACGACACTGGTATGATAGTTAGAGATAAAACCCCCAAATGTGTGTATTCAACACTCATGATACAATAATTCAATACTCATATTTATTTTCCAAGACTCACATAGAGTTAACATTTCATCTTCCATTTTCAAGATCAACTTTCATAATTTTTCAAGTCAACGTGTTCCACCACTTATTCCAAAAACACTTTCCCATTTCACAAAACCAAATCCATTCTTTTCATTTTACAAAATCAATTCCATGGATAAATAAGCCATGACTCATCTCATTCCAATACACTCATTTCAAAATAACCTCAATGACATAGTTAATCCCTAAGCCATTAACACTTTTATACAACCCACTTTAACAATAGTAATTTACAAACATTGTCCAACCATGTTCCATTTTAATTTATCAAATCAAAATATAATTTAGGGTTTTCTCTTCTTTCAACAATAATCATGCTAGATTACTTCTCAATTAGCCCACACAACAACCAATGTTAACAAACTCATATTTAAACAACCAACCCTAGGTTTCTCCTTCATGATTTTCAAAGAAATCCCACATGGATATGATTTTCATGCAATACAAAACTACCACATGTCTATCTATGAACGAGGCATTGAAAAAGAGCAAGGAAATCCCTACCTCAAATGGAGAACCCAAGGAGAAGAAGAGAGAAACTCGAAAGTGCTCCAAACCCAACCTTTCTCGGATCAAAACAAAGGCCACGCCAAACTCCACCTTTCTTACAAAGGAACTAGGCTAGAAACACACTAGAGCTAGATGGATTTTTAGAGAGAAGATATATATACATATATAGAGAGAGAAAGAAGCTCTCAAGTTATTCATTCAATGAACTCCATTAAATAGATTAGTGTATCTCATACATTCATGATACATAATGCATCTTTTATATTAATGAATTCATTAGATAGATTAATGTATCTTATATATTCATAATAGATACATGCATTATCTCTAAGATTCATTCATAATGAATCCATCACATTCAATGTATTAGCATTAGTCTTCTATACATTGTATATATAGGTGTATTCATCAATAATTAGTCACCTTCTAATTGATGTACATGTATCTTACTTGATGAGATGAATCTAGTATAATCATACATAAGCTTTGAAAAGTTAGAGAGAGAGATTGGCCCGAAAAAGTGATCCAAAAGCTATTTTTCGGACTGATATACAAACAGGTCCGCTCGAGCGTCAAAAGCCCCGCTCGAGCGTGAAGCCCAAAATTTGGACATCAACCCTTGGTTTCCAAACACAACCAACCTATTTCAAACCTGCCCAACACAACCCAAGACTCATATACAAAGATTAAAGGACGGAAACGGGAATAAGACAACAACACATCCACAGAACCGAGTCCGGAATACAATTAAACAATGAAAGGAAAACCGGGATCGTTATATGACGTCTATCTCCCAAGATACAATGATCTTCACAAATTGTAGTAGCACTCCAAACAATTTGTTTGGCGAACAAAACCTGTGTTCTAACTCACTAATTTTTTTTTTCCTATAAAATATAAAGATTCTATCATGCAACAGAGCAAAAGGAAGGTAAGAAATACTGAATTTCGAAATGGTAAAATGCTGGAATAGGGCTGGTATTTATAGGCAACATAAACTGCCGAACAGGTGCAATATTTTGAACGAACAGATGCAAAAATATTCCAAACAGACACAAAATAAATTGAAACAGATCTGGACAATTTTGAATTTTGTAAACTGCTAGCAGTTAAATCCGAAACTGCTGGGCAGTTTCTGGGAGTTTAATAACTGAAAAACAGTTTGAATCTGTGAGGAATTTCGGACTGAATGAGATAAAATTAGATAGAAAATTAATTTAATTTTTGGTACAAAATTTGAATTTAATTTCGTTTAAAAATTCAAATAAATTTTGTCCAAAAATTAATATTAGAACCGACCCGACCCACAACCTACACCCGCGCCCGGCCCGGCCGGACAGACGGTGGCGGCACGCGTGTATGGTGGTTTGGGCTAGGGTTTACTTTGTCCATAACTCCTCCCTTCTACAAACTTGGGGCCCAACCCAATGTTGTACACCTATAACTTATATACACACATAAGTTCTCTTCAAGTTTCAATGTGGGACAAGCCTCACAAGGAAACCCACATTTAAAACTTAAATGTCCAATTCCACGAACCCGAAAACGACGTCAACTTCTCATTCACTCATAAATAGTTTTGATGAACCGTCTTCACCGTGTGACTTGCCATGCGGAAAGAAAACGACACCTTTTCAGACCCACCCCAAAAGACGTTTGGGGCCCACTCAATTTTGGTTTCAAAGTTGGCCTAAAATAAGCCTTATAAAACCCAAATTTTCCAACAATCCCCCACATAAATGAAATTTGACGGAGAGAAAATGCAACAACATAATCTAATACAAAGAATACAGAAATTAGAAATATTCTGCAAAGGATAGGTAGCTTTTGGCTTTGAACCTTCCCTTGTGAGACTCTATCGGATTTACTAGCTAACCAATGAACATGATGTCTTGAACTATTCAGCCGTTTGTGTAAACTAAGACAATAAAACTCACACAGTATATCCCCAAACACAGTTTCGTTCTCACTATTGTGTTCATTTTGGCCCTAAACAACCTGATCTTTCATGAGTGCTCTAGAGAATTGTAGTCATTCACAAATCTCATAGAACCGGCCCAGTTCACACTCACATAGGTGATTTTTATAAAGAGTATCCTGCCATACTCCACTAGGTTTACCTAGATATAAGAATTATTAAAGTTTACTTAACCTAAAACGCTACAGAGATCACTATTTCATCATAGAAATGGGTAGGAGTTTGACTTTCCAGTGATCCTTTTGAGTCATTCACAACTCGGTTGTCCCTTTGAACCTAGATCTTGGGATCTCTAGTCAACTAGGTTGGGTTGTCGTTGTGGTAACTCTTATTTAATAGGCTTTAGTCCCATTCCCCTCGATGAATTCTCAACTAGCTCTCTTGCTAACCCTTTGGTTAGTGGACCTGCTATGTTGTCTTTAGACTTCACATATTCAATGGAAATAATTCCATTAGAGAGTAGTTGTCTTACGATATTATGTCGATGACGAATGTGTCGTGACTTATCATTATACATATGACTCTGTGCTCTACCTATTGTTGATTGACTATCGCAATGTATACATATAGCAGGCACCGATTTTGGCCACATTAGAATATCTTCCAGGAAGTAACGAAGCCATTCTACTTCTTCCCCAACTTTGTCTAAAGTTATGAATTCTGATTCTATAGTAGACCTAGCAGTGCAAGTCTGTTTGGAAGATTTCCAAGTTACAGCCGCCCTATCAAGCGTAAAGACATACCCACTGGTGGACTTTGAGTCTCTAGTATCCGATACCCAGTTTGCATCACAATAACCTTCAAGTACTGCTGGCTATCTAACGTAATTCAGCCCAATGTTACGAGTAAATCGAAGATATCTTAAAACCGTTATAATTTCTTTTCAGTGTTCTACTCCTGGATTACTCGTATATCTACTTAATTTACTTACTGCATAAGTAATATCCGGGCGAGTGCAGTTCATCAAGTACATTAAGCTTCTAATAATTTTGGCATACTCTAATCGAGAAATACTTTCCTGTATATTCTTAGATAGAAACAAATTAACATCTACAGATGTTCTTGCAAGATGATCATTGTAGACGCGCCCGAACGTCCCGGGAAAATCCCGTTTTGTTCATTGGGGCTCACTATAGTTCGGACTCAATGTCACGGTTCTTAATCTGATCTTGCAAAGTGCAATACGAGATTGATAAATCACCAAAGAGTCCAAATCCAGCAAATCGTTTTGAAAAATTAATTTTTAGAAAGAAGTGCCAAACATGGACTGCTTCGCCAGATACAGAGTCGCCACCTAAATATTTTATTTTTGAGAAATTTAGGAAACCCTGACTCGTGCCTAAGGCCACGTGTCCGTCATCACCAAAGTTGCCTCGGCTCAGGAACTTGGGTACGAGAGCGGAAGGTCATGCAATGAGCACCCCCGCTCGCTCGATCAAAGATCGGCCACTACTAAACATGATATTTTGTTTTTGAAAACACATGTGTTCTTATTCCGATTATTAATCTAGAATTACTATATGATGCGCACAGCATACAAGTATAGATTGGATCGCCTAAGTTAGAACAAAACATCTCATGTTTGTTTTTGAAAGCGGTTTGCTACTCGCAAGTAGGCTAAAATGTGGATTTTGCCACCCTCAAGTGGGCTTTGAAAACATGGTGATTTGCCACTCTCAAGTGGGCTTAAAAACTCACATTTCAATAAATTGTTCCAATTCAAGTAATCTAACCTTCACCCACAGGCATTCAGGCAGTTATATCATAAAAGCAGTTAGCCTCATGGCAAGCATGTAGTCATGTTAACACCTACACTCATGCAAGATGCTAAAGCATAAAAGCTTACCTTGTACTCCGAGCCAAAACAATAGCTAGTTAGTAATCAATGCATGATCCTAGCTATGTTAAGATGCCTAATGCAACACATGAAAAATGCAACTAGAATAGGCTCGGCTATCTAAGAATGGCATGTGAAATGCGATACTTGGTACATGTATTCAAGTAGGAATTGAAATAAAATGCAATTAGTACGATGTGCCGAGCCCGGTGCGTGCAATACGAATGAATGTATGCAAACATGCTAACACAAGTATTGTAATAACCCGACCCTCGTATGTGATTCTGAGATATTTTAAATCTTTGATTATGCCCTTTCAAATGCTTACTGTGAAACTTCATGGGAAATTAAGTTTAAGTATGTATATTTTATGAATTGAACTTGTATCTGTTAGGTAAGGATAGTATCTGTGACAATTAGAAACAGAAATTAAGGGCCTTAGAGGCTTAATAATCCGAAAGTGATTACGCAATTGGAATCAGCATAATTTTTAAGTAATATTGAGCATTTTTGTGAAATTTCAATTTGGGATGATTAAACGATTAATTTTTGTCCTATTCCCTCCTTATATATATATATATATATATATGTATTTGTGTGTTCCTTGACCACTCGATAAAAACAAAAACAACCTCCTGACTCAATACATGGCTCTGGAGAGAAAAGCTTAGAAGAGAGAAAGGTTGAAGGGTAGAAGGTGGGGAATTGAGAAACTTTAGCACAAGGTATGTAGATGTTATATTAATTAACTCCTACAACGCTCCTTCTTCTTCAATAGTGAGAGATATACTCAAAATCATGGCACTCAAGGGTTGGAATTGTGGTTCGAAGGGTGTGTAAGAAGTTAATGTGAATGTTTTGACTTAATTTAAAATAGCTATGACTCAATTGAGTTACTTGACTTTTATTATTTGATATGGCTTTGTGTATATGCGTCTATATATGTGTGTAAAGTTAGGAATCTCATGAAATGGGGAGTGTTTATGAGTGTGGATTAATGATTTAACTTATATTCAAATGAAGTATGTATTTTGATGCTTATTCACATGCATTTGAGCCTTTACATTAGCAAATTATAGTTAAGTTTTGAGGCCCTAAACATATCTGCAGAAGGATGGAATTGTGCAGAATTTTCGGACTTTTTTGCGCAGAATCGCCGCACGTGCGGGGTCCAAGGCCGCACGTGCGGGAGCCCCAGCCGCACGTGCGGGAGTCATGGCCGCACGTGCGGGAAAAATGGCAAATTTTGGACTTCAACACTGCTAAAAAGGCACGTGCGAGGCATCACTGCCGCACGTGCGGGAGGTTTTGCCGCACGTGCGGGAATCCTAGCCGCACGTGCGGCTCAGGCTGGGAAACACGGGTCGCTCCGTTTTGCGTGTTGGACCCTCTAATATTGTCACAACCTGCAATTTATATTGTTATGATGTTCGTTAAATTAATCGAAGAAAAATGAGTCAAGAATTGATTTAACAAGAAAGAGGGAAACTAAAGTGTATCTTGTGCATGTGTAGGACACGCTTCAAGAGGATCAAGTGCCCCGCCGCAACACAGTGAGTAATAGTACTAGATGTACTTTAATCTCGCTAAGTATTATTGTTATTAACATTGTACTTAATATATATGCCACGTGGAAAGAAATGTGAGCTTATAAAATTAAGAAACAGTGTGAAGTTGTGAAAGTACCAAAAGAACTTGTGAAGTCATAAAATTGAGACCCAGTGTGAACTATGGAAACATCGAAAGAACTTGTGAAATGTGAATCCATGAGGCCGAGAGCCAACTTGTGAAATATGGATTTAAGAGGCCGAGGGCCAAATTGTGAAACTATGATTCTAAGTTATGGAATTATGAAGCCAAGGGCTAAGTTGTGAACGTGTGAACCCATTAGGCCAAGGGCCAATCTATGAGACTGTGAACCGATAAAGTTATTCGGTAAATGTGTACAAATTCAGACTCGCTACATGATCTCCGCATTACTTACACTTTATATGTATTACAATGTTAATAATGTATCGAAGCACTTAAATACTATTGTTCATTGAGCCTGGCTCACTCTATGTTATGTCTATTTCTGTAGGTAACCAAGCTGGAGGTCGGTCCTAGCCGGCCACCGTCACACTTTTGTCAGCCTAAGCATAGCCAGGCCCTTGGTCGCAGCCGTTCTTTTATGTAATGTTTTGCTAGATCATGGCGCATACTTTCGTTATTGGCTTAGGGGGTAATGTATATAATATTTTTGTTCTATGCCCAATCTTGGGGCTGGTTCTGTATATGCTATGTATGTATATAAATATATATAAATATCTAGTTCTCAAATGTGTGCTCCTTATATCTATTCGTCTTATACGTTATTTGTGATCCTGGCATGATAGTGGTAGCTCAATGGATGTCATACTTTCTTATATTATCTTTGTCAGCAATGCTTCCGTTCTGGCCCCTATGTATTATATTTATACCAGGTTTAGTGTCTACTTCCGCACAGGTCATGCCCGATCTTTTAGGGGCAGGGTTGGGGCGTGACAGAGTGGTATCAGAGCACGAGTTTCTATCTCACACACGAATCCATTGAGCCTTAGGATGTCTAGAAAAGACTTAGGCATCATGCATGACATCCTAGAACGTGTGAGAGATCGATGGCAACGTTTAGTGTACTCTACTAATGCTAACAATTTGAATTATGTTTACTGGATATACTTGAATGATATGCAGGTTATGGTGAGAACAAGGGCAGAAGATCCAGAAGATGCTACTGCAGCACGGTTAGACCGAATGGAAAGAATGATGATGGAAATGGCGGAGACCTTATGGCAACAACAGCAACAACCGCAACCGCCACTGCCACCGGTACCTCCACCTGCAGTACAAGATTTCCGTGCTGAGGACCGAACCATTACACTCACAAAGGAGTTTAAAAAGATGAAACCACCGTCATTTAAAGGAGGAATAGAGCCGATGAAAGCTGAAGCATGGGTGCTAGGAATAGAGAAATTTTCGAAGTATTTCCATGTACTGAAGTCCAGAAAGTGCAACTTGCCGCCTTTACTCTTGAAGACGAGGCGCGAAGATGGTGGATGCTCACGAGAACGGTGCATCAGGGCTTAACATGGGATAGATTTTTGGAGTTGTTCTATGATAAGTACTTCTCCCAAAGTATGCGAGATAAAAAAGTGACTGAATTTGAGACCCATAGACAAGGAAGTAAGACTGTTGCTAAATATGAAGCCCAATTTGCAGAACTAGCTCGGTTTGCGCCTCATATGGTGGATACGGACTATAAGAAGGCACGAAAATTTGAAGGGGGATTACGGAGTTGTCACGACCCCAAACCGCCCCTAGTAGTTTGGTGCCGTGATGGCCAGTAATCCGTAATTACCGAAGGCCAACTTTTCAAAAACTTAACCCAATCAGAGTATGGATATAGGGGGCTCACAAATGCGGAAGCAATAAGTCAGATACAAGTGGTCCATAAGAGCTGTGCGTAGATTAAAGCAATGCCAAACATTCCAATTAATTTTACAACTTAATACAATAAGGTAAAATACATGTTACATCTTGATCAAAAGGCTTCTCGAGCTGACATATACAAAATACAGCTAATACAAGTCAAGAAGCATGATTTTCAAGATTTGCCGACATGTAAAACAGGGCATTGCCGACGTAAATACAAAGTAAAGCCGACATAAGCATGAATCCAAAACAAGCATCCAAAACGATCTAGGCGTCGCCGCCGTCCTGCTCATCACCTACATATATATAGAGGGGTGAGTACAAAACTCAGTGAATGGTACTAAAAATAAAGGTTTGCATGAATAAAGCCGGAGTCCTTCAAAACGAAACACATCAAACTTAGCAAGGCAAGGGATGAACCGTATTCATCATACAAGTATCATAACATCGGCAAAGCAAGGGATGAACCGTATTCATCATTCAAGTGTCATAACATCGGCGAAGTAAGGGATGAACCGTATTCATCATTCAAGTATCATAAGGCTGTACGATCCGTAATCGTTTGGTCAAAAGTATTGCGAAAGTTTAGAGTCCTCCAATACAAGGGACTTGTGCACTTGGTACCGCGAAAGTTTAGAGTCCTCCAGTACAAGGGACTTGTGTTACTTAGGCCCGTAGCCCGATTTAACTAGGACCGTATCCATTTACACTTAGTACTGCGAAAGTTTAGAGTCCTCCAGCACAAGAGACTTGTGTTACTTAGGCCCGTAGCCCGATTTAACAAGGACCGTATCCTCTTCAAAGGTGGCATCAACAAGGAGTATACTTGGCACATCAAAACAAGAGCTATTTATTCATGCTAACAAAATACTTTTGTCAAAACAAGGCAAGCAAGGTTTATCAAACAAGTATAACATAGCTTTATCAATAATACCACTCACCTAGTTCTTCAGGTGCAGACTCAAAGCAATATCAAGAACCTACAATCACATGGCAAGTCACATTCTCAAAGTAAGCTCTATGTACATGCAAATGATCTCGGCATTCTAGCCAGATCCAAGTCAAAGACAAGGCAAAACAAGCTGGGAGCTTAAACACTGCTCCCGTTCAAGAAAACACACTGGGTACCGTCCAGGACTAAGCCGAGGTCCCGCTAAACAAAGTCAGGAAAAACCTGGGTTTTCCTTTGAAGAATATGAAGAACATGATCATTTGAAAGATGGATGCAAGTTCACAACTTGTTATAAAAATCTGAGTTTTCATGCCAAGAGTGCAAAATAGGGACCTGGGTACCCATTAAAGAAAGTCATGCAAGAACAAACACAAAAGCATGGTTTTCGTTCCAAACTTTTCGATCAAAATGAGACTTGTTCAAGAACACATGAAAAACCATTTTCTCTTTCCAAACCAACTTCAAAACGATGCATGTCATGCAAAACAAATCCGATCATGCAATGCAGCTAGATATTCAGCAAGAACGACCAAAGGAGATCAAGATTCTAACCTCAAAACTCGGATCTAACGGTTCAAGCCACAAAGATCAAGGTTGGAAGACTACTCTCACTCAAGAACTCTTCTTCCTCCTTTCTAGAGCTTCTCTCTCTAAAACAAAGATTTGAGACAAGAAATGATTTGTTTCAAGGTCTGTCGGCTGCCTTAACAAACAGCTCAGACACGTGGCATAATCGGGTTGGTTCAGCTTCAAAAAGGTGATTGATAGACAAGACAGGTCTCTGACAAATCGTATGCAGCAAGCTCGGGTAAGACACATCGGCAAAGAGATGACATCGGCTCAAAACAAGGATCCAGCAATCAGGATAGAAAAACATCGGCTAAGGAGGACGACACTTGACTAAGCTGTGCCACACCTTGGCCGGGGTGTGCCACATCTCGGCCTAGGCCATACCTGCCTGCAGACAAGGTTCAAGTGCAAAACATCTCGGCAAAGGATGCCCGAGGTGAAGATGGGGTTGAACAAGATCTCAAGATAGTTCTGAGTATAAGGTTCAAAGGCAGACTAAGCTCAAGATGACCTCGGCTACGCACACACACCAAGCAAAGATCAAAATCATGCTAGCAACTTTAAGCAAATCAAGACAAGGCAAAACCTTCAAATTATCATAATAAAGCAAGACCATGTAAGGATGTATGCAAGTATGGCAAGAGTAAGGTGAGGGTTGTCACATCCTACCCCTCTTAAAGAAGTTTGGTCCCCAAACTTGAATTACCTTGTCCCCAGAACAATTCCGGATAACGGACTCTCATATCCTCTTCCCTTTCCCACGTGGCTTCTGTGGCATAATGCTCCTTTCATTCGACCTTTACCATCGGTATCAATCTGTTCCTCAATCGCCTCACTTGTCGATCAATAATTCTCGTTGGCTTCTCCTCGTAGCCCAAATCTTTATTAATTGTGATCCCGGAATGATCGATTACATGCAGTGAATCTCGGATGTATTTTCTCAACATCGAAACATGAAACACATTGTGGACTTGGCTCAAATCTGGCGGTAAAGCAAGTCTGTAGGCAACGGGGTTAATTCTCTCAAGAATTTCAAATGGCCCAATATAGCGAGGTGCTAACTTACCTTTCCTTCCAAATCTGGAAACCCCTTTCATCGGTGAGACCTTCAGGAATACATGATTCCTAACCTCGAACTCTAACTCGTTCCTTCTCTGGTCGGCGTAGCTCTTTTGTCGGCTCTGGGCAGTTCTCATCCTCTGTTGGATAAGTTTAATCTTTTCTGTTGTCACTTGAATCAATTCGGGACCAAGCAGAGCTCTGTCTCCGACTTCGGTCCAACATATCGGCGACCTACATTTTCTTCCATACAAGGCTTCATACGGCGCCATGCCAATGCTAGCTTGATAACTGTTATTGTAAGCGAATTCCACTAAGGGCAAATGTGTTCCCCAGCTTCCTTGGAAGTCCAATACACAAAGTCTAAGCATATCTTCAAGCGTCTGAATTGTCCTCTCTGTCTGCCCATCTGTCTGAGGATGAAAAGCTGTACTAAATCTCAGCTCGGCTCCAAAAGCCCTCTGTAGACTCTGCCAAAATCTAGAAACAAATTTAGGATCTCGGTCTGAAATAATTGACATCGGCACTCCATGAAGTCTGACAATCTCGTTCACATATAGCAAGGCAAGTTGATTGGCGTTGAAGGTAGTCTTAACGGGTAGAAAGTGTGCTGACTTAGTTAACCTATCCACAACAACCCAAATTGAATCCATACCCTTAGGTGTTTTCGGCAAACCAATCACAAAATCCATGGAGATGTGCTCCCATTTCCATTCAGGGATCGGCAAAGGTTGAAGAAGTCCTGCTGGTCTTTGATGTTCTGCTTTCACTTGCTGACAATGTAAACACTGGGACACGAATTCGGCTATTTCTCTCTTCATATTTGGCCACCAGAAGGTCTGCTTCACATCTTGATACATTTTGGTGTTCCCTGGATGGACAGCAAACTTGGAACCATGAGCTTCCTGCAAAATCTTTTTCTTCAGCACTGGGATGTCGGCCACGCATAACCTTCCTTCAAACTTGAGTACTTGGTTCTCGATGGTATACCCTGGTCTCGGCCTTGTGTCAATCTCCTCGGCTATTTTCTTGAAAAAGTTATCCTCCATCTATCTTGTCTTTACCTCATCAACGGTAGTCGGCTCCGCTGACATCATGGTTAAACACGCCAAATTTCCATCTGACTTCCTGCTCAAAGCGTCGGCTACACTGTTGGCTTTCCCGGGGTGATATTGAATCTGCATATCGTAGTCTTTCAACAACTCAAGCCACCGTCTCTGTCTCAAATTCAATTCCTTCTGAGTGAATAGGTACTTTAAACTCTTATGATCTGTAAAAACCTGACAAGTAGCTCCATACAAATAGTGACGCCAAATCTTTAAAGAAAATACTACGGCCGCCAATTCTAAGTCATGGGTAGGATAGTTTTTCTCATGAGGTTTCAACTGACGAGATGCATAAGCTATAACCTTACCCTTTTGCATTAATACACAGCCCAAACCCTTATGCGATGCATCACTATAGACATGAAACTCTTCGTTACTTGATGGTAGTACAAGTACTGGTGCTGTGATTAACCTCGTCTTCAGTTCCTGGAAGGCCGACTCCCGATCTTTAGTCCATTCATACAGTGTTCCCTTCTTAGTCAGTTGCGTCAGTGGAATTGCAATCCTTGAGAAGTTTTTCACAAACTTTCTGTAATAACCTGCCAAACCCAGAAAACTACGAATCTCGGACACATTAGTCGGCCTCGGCCAATTTACTACGGCTTCAACTTTGCTAGGATCTACTGAAATACCTTCTTCATTAATCATATGACCCAAAAATGAGATGGTAGAAAGCCAAAACTCACACTTGTTAAACTTAGCATACAACTTCCGTTCTCTCAAAATCTGTAAGGCAAGTCTCAAATGGTTTTCATGTTCAACATTACTCTTGGAATAGATCAATATATCATCAATGAAAACAACTACAAATTCATCTAAGTATGGTTTGAAGATTCGGTTCATTAAATCCATAAATGCAGCAGGGGCATTGGTCACTCCAAAAGGCATTACTAAAAACTCGTAGTGGCCATATCTTGTTCGAAAAGCAGTCTTCTCAACATCTTCGGCTTTAACTTTAAGCTGATGGTAACCAGACCGAAGGTCGATCTTAGAAAAGACTCGTGCTCCTTGTAGCTGATCAAGCAAATCATCAATTCTAGGTAACGGGTACTTGTTCTTAATGGTGACTTTATTGAGTTCTCTATAGTCAATACAAAGACGGAGTGTGCCATCCTTCTTCTTAACAAATAAAACAGGTGCTCCCCATGGTGAAGTGCTCGGCCTAATAAATCCCTTATCTAACAGCTCTTGCAATTGCAGTTTCAATTCTCTAAGTTCAGCGGGGGCCATCCTATAAGGTGGTTTGGAGATCGGCTGTGTTCCCGATATAATATCGACAGTAAATTCTATTTCTCTATCGGTCAAGTGGCCAGGCAATTCATCCGGAAAGACGTCGGGAAAATCACTAACAATCGAGATGTCGGCTAAGTTAACATTTCCATTCTGATCACTCCGTATACTACACAAGTAACCTCGACACCCCTTCTGAATTAACTTACAGGCCTTAATGGATGAAATCAAGTATGGTGGGGGCACTATCCCTTTACCCTGGAAAATAACCTCGGCTAGGTTTGGGGGTCTCAGTGTGACACTTTTCGAAACACAATTAATAGATGCATCGTTTGCAACTAACCAGTCCATTCCCAGTATGACATCAAAATGAGCTAGGTCAAGAGGCATAAGATCTATTAGCAATTCAACATTCTCAATCACAACAACACATGCTCTGTAAATGGACGCAACAAACATAGATCTCCCAGATGGAGTAGACACAGACAACACATAATCAAGGGGCTCTAGTTCTCTATCAATTTTCTCGGCAAACTTAGTAGATATAAACGAATGAGTAGAACCCGAGTCAATCAACACATAGGCATCTTGAGAGCAAATTAGTAACATACCTGACACCACTGCCTCAGCATTCTGAGTGTCTCCTGGTACCAATGCAAACACTCTGCCCTGCCTCATCTGTCCTTTCCCAGCATTTCCCTTCTGAACGGAACCCGAGGTATTCTCTCCTTTCTTGTTGTTATCAGTCTTTGTTTTGGGGCAATCCCTCACATAATGGCCCATCTCGCCACATTCATAACAGGCTCCAAACGTTCGTCGGCAGATCCCGAAATGC
Source organism: Camellia sinensis (assembly GCF_055761805.1). Taxonomy (NCBI): domain Eukaryota; kingdom Viridiplantae; phylum Streptophyta; class Magnoliopsida; order Ericales; family Theaceae; genus Camellia; species Camellia sinensis. The sequence continues at coordinate 153,187,025 of NC_138963.1, forward strand.
TGTTTCCCACAATCCGAACACATCGGTTTAGCACTCCCTTCCTGCCTTAGGTTACTAGTACTGCCATGTTCGTTCTCTTCTTGGTGCCCAGCTGTCCTCGGCGATTGTCATAGTTCTGCCTTTTTCGCTGGTTTTCTCCCGAGCTCTGGTATCGGTTCAAATTAGCTTCGGCGTGAATGGCTTTATCCAATACTTCGGCATAAGTCGGCATATCGAGTAAACTCACCCGGTCTTGAATCGGTCCACGAAGCCCACACTCGAACTTCCTGGCCTTCATATATTCATCGTTGGTCATGTGAGGTACAAACCTCACTAATTCAGTAAAAGCGCGGTCATATTCCGCCACTGTTCTGTTGCCTTGCGTCAGAGTATGAAATTCGATAGCCTTGCGGTTTCGAACACTTAGGGGAAAATGTTTCTTGTAAAACAACTCTAAGAATCGGGTCCAAGTCAAATCTGGATTGCTCCCTCTAACCGTCATCCACCACCTGCGGGCGTCATCATCCAATGTGAATGCTGCCAACGTCACTTTCTGTGCGTCGGTGCTAGGGAAGATCTCGAATAACTTTTCCATTTCCAACACCCATGCTTCAGCCTTCATCGGCTCTATACCCCCGGAGAACCTTGGTGGTCTCATTTTCTTGAACTCTCTGATCAAAGCTATCGTCCCATCCCCATACAAGGCTGGTTGCGGGGGAACCTGCGGCACTGGAGGGGGTGGAGGTGGAGCTACATTTCGGCCGTTGGTCTGCTCGGCCTGAGTCGACGTAGCACTAGCAAACTGCTGTCTGGTTTGCCTCAGCTCGCAGGCCAAACCTTCAACTAATCTTTCCAATCTGTCCATTCTGTCTTCGGGCTGATCTCGGCCAAGCGGTGGTCTACCTCTCCTAATGATGCTATGAGTATGCAAGGTATGACTTTAAAACAATTAAGCAAATAACCACATAGGCAAGCAACAAATAAACACATCAAGACAATGCACATTTCGTTCAAATAACAAATACCATGATGCAACTCTAACATCTTTCTAAGGGAAATCCTATGCTCTTTAGGACTCAAAGTGTGTGAACAGCGTATACCGAGGAACTTGTGCTCTGATACCATTCTGTCACGACCCCAAACCGCCCCTAGTAGTTTGGTGCCGTGATGGCCAGTAATCCGTAATTACCGAAGGCCAACTTTTCAAAAACTTAACCCAATCAGAGTATGGATATAGGGGGCTCACAAATGCGGAAGCAATAAGTCAGATACAAGTGGTCCATAAGAGCTGTGCGTAGATTAAAGCAATGCCAAACATTCCAATTAATTTTACAACTTAATACAATAAGGTAAAATACATGTTACATCTTGATCAAAAGGCTTCTCGAGCCGACATATACAAAATACAGCTAATACAAGTCAAGAAGCATGATTTTCAAGATTTGCCGACATGTAAAACAGGGCATTGCCGACGTAAATACAAAGTAAAGCCGACATAAGCATGAATCCAAAACAAGCATCCAAAACGATCTAGGCGTCGCCGCCGTCCTGCTCATCACCTACATATATATAGAGGGGTGAGTACAAAACTCAGTGAATGGTACTAAAAATAAAGGTTTGCATGAATAAAGCCGGAGTCCTTCAAAACGAAACACATCAAACTTAGCAAGGCAAGGGATGAACCGTATTCATCATACAAGTATCATAACATCGGCAAAGCAAGGGATGAACCGTATTCATCATTCAAGTGTCATAACATCGGCGAAGTAAGGGATGAACCGTATTCATCATTCAAGTATCATAAGGCTGTACGATCCGTAATCGTTTGGTCAAAAGTATTGCGAAAGTTTAGAGTCCTCCAATACAAGGGACTTGTGCACTTGGTACCGCGAAAGTTTAGAGTCCTCCAGTACAAGGGACTTGTGTTACTTAGGCCCGTAGCCCGATTTAACTAGGACCGTATCCTTTTACACTTAGTACTGCGAAAGTTTAGAGTCCTCCAGCACAAGGGACTTGTGTTACTTAGGCCCGTAGCTCGATTTAACAAGGACCGTATCCTCTTCAAAGGTGGCATCAACAAGGAGTATACTTGGCACATCAAAACAAGAGCTATTTATTCATGCTAACAAAATACTTTTGTCAAAACAAGGCAAGCAAGGTTTATCAAACAAGTATAACATAGCTTTATCAATAATACCACTCACCTAGTTCTTCAGGTGCAGACTCAAAGCAATATCAAGAACCTACAATCACATGGCAAGTCACATTCTCAAAGTAAGCTCTATGTACATGCAAATGATCTCGGCATTCTAGCCAGATCCAAGTCAAAGACAAGGCAAAACAAGCTGGGAGCTTAAACACTGCTCCCGTTCAAGAAAACACACTGGGTACCGTCCAGGACTAAGCCGAGGTCCCGCTAAACAAAGTCAGGAAAAACCTGGGTTTTCCTTTGAAGAATATGAAGAACATGATCATTTGAAAGATGGATGCAAGTTCACAACTTGTTATAAAAATCTGAGTTTTCATGCCAAGAGTGCAAAATAGGGACCTGGGTACCCATTAAAGAAAGTCATGCAAGAACAAACACAAAAGCATGGTTTTCGTTCCAAACTTTTCGATCAAAATGAGACTTGTTCAAGAACACATGAAAAACCATTTTCTCTTTCCAAACCAACTTCAAAACGATGCATGTCATGCAAAACAAATCCGATCATGCAATGCAGCTAGATATTCAGCAAGAACGACCAAAGGAGATCAAGATTCTAACCTCAAAACTCGGATCTAACGGTTCAAGCCACAAAGATCAAGGTTGGAAGACTACTCTCACTCAAGAACTCTTCTTCCTCCTTTCTAGAGCTTCTCTCTCTAAAACAAAGATTTGAGACAAGAAATGATTTGTTTCAAGGTCTGTCGACTGCCTTAACAAACAGCTCGGACACGTGGCATAATCGGGTTGGTTCAGCTTCAAAAAGGTGATTGATAGACAAGACAGGTCTCTGACAAATTGTATGCAGCAAGCTCGGGTAAGACACATCGGCAAAGAGATGACATCGGCTCAAAACAAGGATCCAGCAATCAGGATAGAAAAACATCGGCTAAGGAGGACGACACTTGACTAAGCTGTGCCACACCTTGGCCGGGGTGTGCCACATCTCGGCCTAGGCCATACCTGCCTGCAGACAAGGTTCAAGTGCAAAACATCTCGGCAAAGGATGCCCGAGGTGAAGATGGGGTTGAACAAGATCTCAAGATAGTTCTGAGTATAAGGTTCAAAGGCAGACTAAGCTCAAGATGACCTCGGCTACGCACACACACCAAGCAAAGATCAAAATCATGCTAGCAACTTTAAGCAAATCAAGACAAGGCAAAACCTTCAAATTATCATAATAAAGCAAGACCATGTAAGGATGTATGCAAGTATGGCAAGAGTAAGGTGAGGGTTGTCACAGGAGTGCTATTTTAGACCGGGTCAATATGTTAAAGCTACCTACATATGTTGATGTACTAGAAAGGGCCGTTATAGCAGAAGGAAATCTTACTGTGCAGAATCGGATTTCCGAGTGGAAAGGGAAGAGGCAGAACAATCAATGGTCAAAGGGAGCAGTTACGCCACCACATAAAAAGCTTAATTCAGGGAACTCTAGCACCACCACCCCTGCTCAAAACTCCAGTCCTGTGTGTCCAGACTGTGGAAGGCTGCATCGTGGGACTTGCCACTGGAAGACTGGAGCTTGTTTTAAGTGTGGTAAAACGGGTCATTTGGTAAGGGATTGCCCACAGTGGACTCAACAAAAGGGCACTAGGACTGCCACTAGTTCCGCGGGATCTACACCAACCCCTAACGCAAAGGCAGCCGCTAAACCTACGAATAATCAAAATACTGCAAGGCAAGGTAGGGTGTTCACATTGGTTCCAGGTGATGTACAAAACGCGGCAACAGTGGTGTCAGGTACATTTATTGTTCATGGTCATTCTGCGCATGTATTGTTTGATTCTGGCTCCACCCACTCTTTTGTGTCGAAATTATTTGCTCCTAATTTAGATAAAACTGAGGAGAATTTGTCTTATATGTTGTGTGTGCCTTCTCCTTTGGGAGATTCTATGCTCTGTGCTTCTGTGTACTTAGCTTGTGAACTTCAACTTGGGGATATTCGGGTGTATGCTAATCTATTACCTCTCGACATGACCTATTTTGATGTTATTCTGGGAATGGATTGGCTGAGTGATTATGGTGCAATTATAAACTGCTTGACTAAGCAAATCAATTTCTACCCTCCGGGCCAAGCAGAGTCTATTGTTCAGGGTCAGGAAGTAACTTCGCCACCTTATCTGATTTCGGCAATAAAGGCTTGTAAGTTGATTCAAAAAGGGTGTCGGGGGTATTTATGTAGTATTTTGGAGGGGCAAGTGATGAATGGGGATATTGACGTGATTCCAGTGGTTCGTGAATTTCCGGATGTTTTTCCCGAAGAATTTCCAGGACAATTGGTAGACCGTGAAATTGAGTTTATCATTGATGTGGCGCCAGGAACTCAACCTATCTCCAATACTCCGTATAGGATGTCGCCAGCTAAAATGAAAGAATTAAAGATTCAATTACAGGATTTGCTTGATAAAGGATTTATCCGTCCGAGTGTATCTCCTTGGGGTGCGCCAGTTTTATTTGTGAAAAAGAATGACGGAACACTTCGGCTATGTATTGATTATAGGGAACTCAATAAAGTGACAATCAAAAACAAGTACCCCTTACCACGGATTGATGATCTATTTGACCAGCTACAAGGGGCACAAGTTTTCTCAAAAATTGACTTACGGTCTGGATACCATCAATTGAAGGTTAAAGCTGATGATGTGGAGAAGACAGCTTTTCGCACTCGGTACGGCCATTACAAATTTCTAGTTATGCCCTTTGGAGTTACTAACGCACCAGCAGCATTTATGGATTTAATGAATCGTGTCTTTAAGCCTTACCTGGACGAGTTTGTGGTGGTCTTCATCGATGATATTCTTATATACTCAAAGAGTGCAGAGGCTCACGAGGATCATCTTCGCCTAATCCTTCACACACTCCGGGAGAAGAAATTGTATGCAAAGCTAAAGAAATGTGAATTCTGGCTACAAGAGGTGGCATTTCTGGGGCATGTAGTAACCAAGGAGGGAGTCTCTGTTGATCCGCCCAAAATTAAGGCGATTGTGAATTGGCCAACTCCTACCAACGTAATTGAGGTGCATAGTTTCATGGGATTAGCTGGGTATTACAGAAGGTTTGTTCAAAATTTCTCCAAAATCGCTGTGCCGCTTACACAATTAACTCGAAAGGGAGTTGCGTTTGAATGGTCAGAGGGACGGGAATCCGCTTTCCAAGAATTGAAAACAAAGTTAACTACAGCACCAGTTCTGGCCTTACCATTCGGTCCCGAAGGGTTTATCATTTACAGTGATGCTTCACATAAAGGGCTTGGTTGTGTACTTATGCAAAATGGACACGTTATCGCTTATGCCTCCCGACAACTAAAACCCCACGAGAGGAATTATTCCACACACGACCTAGAGTTAGCGGCAGTAGTTTTTGCTTTGAAAATATGGCGGCACTATCTCTATGGCACGACCTGCGAAGTCTACACCGATCACAAAAGTCTCAAGTACCTTTTTACCCAGAAGGAATTGAATATGCGGCAACGGCGATGGTTAGAGTTAATTAAAAATTATGACTTACAGATCCATTACCATCCTGGTAAAGCCAACACAGTTGCGGACGCACTTAGTCGGAAGAATATGGGAGATTTGGCAAACCTATTGACGGAGAAAAAGGAGCTGAAGATTGAATTAGATAAAATGAATGTGGACCTTGTAGTACGTGGACAGGAGGCAGTACTAGCAGCAGTAATGGCTCAACCGACTTTATTGGAAGAGATTAAGTTACATAAAATGGAGGATAACACTCTAAGGAAGATATGTAATGAGTTAGAGACGAAACCAAAACCGGGGTTCAACTTTATGGAGTCGGTGCTTAAGTTTCAAAACCGAATATGTGTCCCCAATGTGCTGGAACTTAAACGAAAATTGATGGAAGAAGCATATGCCTCGAGATTTTCAATACATCCGGGAAGTACTAAGATGTACCGGGATTTGAAGCAAAATTTTTGGTGGCCAGGTATGAAAAAAGAAATCGCGGAGTTCGTTTCTAAGTGTTTGCAATGTCAGCAAGTAAAAGCGGAACATCAAAGACCAGCAGGCTTATTACAACCCCTTCCAATTCCGGAATGGAAATGGGAACATTTGACCATGGATTTTGTCGTGGGATTACCACGGACACCTCGAGGCATGAATTCGATATGGGTCATTGTAGACCGGTTAACTAAGTCTGCTCATTTCTTGCCAGTGAAAACTCAATATAATGCAGATAAGCTTGCAATACTTTATGTAAATGAAATTGTAAGACTTCACGGCGTTCCAGTTTCAATTGTGTTGGATAGGGACCCCAAGTTCGTTTCGAGATTTTGGCAAAGTCTGCAGGAAGCCATGGATACGGAACTTAAGTTCAGCACAGCCTTTCACCCTCAGACCGACGGTCAATCCGAGAGAACGATACAGACTCTAGAAGATATGCTCCGAATGTGTGTGCTAGATTTTCAAGAAAGTTGGGAAACCCATCTACCGTTGATAGAATTTTCATACAACAATAGTTACCATTCGAGTATCGAAATGGCACCTTATGAAGCTCTATATGGAAGACCATGTCGTTCCCCGGTATGTTGGGCCGAAGTTGGAGATAGAGCCTTGCTAGGACCTGAAATTGTGCAATTAACGACTGAAAAGGTTAAAATTATCCGGGAAAGATTGAAAACGGCTCAAAGCAGACAGAAGAGTTATGCGGATAACCGACGAAGGGATCTGGAATTTGAGGTGGATAGTCATGTGTTCGTGAAAATCACCCCATTGAAAGGGCATCCGAGATTTGGAAAAATGTGTAAATTAACACCCCGGTATGTTGGTCCCTTTCAAATTCTGGAAAGAGTAAGCCCGGTAGCTTACCGAGTGGCCCTCCCACCGAACATGAGTCAAGTACACAACGTATTCCATGTCTCTATGCTTCGAGGATACCCGTCCGATCCATCTCATGTCATAGATCACCACTACATTGTGTTAGACGACAAACTAAACTATGAAGAAAAACCACTTCAAATTTTAGATCGACAAGTAAAACAGTTACGCAATCGAGAAATCTCAATGGTAAAAGTGGAGTGGCAAGAACATTACGGGACCGAGGCAACTTGGGAAAAGGAGGAGGAAATGCAACATCAATACCCGCATTTGTTTCCGTTTTAAGGTAAAAGCAAGTTTGAGGGACCAAACTTATTTAAGGGGGGGAGAGTGTAATAACCCGACCCTCATATGTGATTCTGAGATATTTTAAATCTTTGATTATGCCCTTTCAAATGCTTACTGTGAAACTTCATGGGAAATTAAGTTTAAGTATGTATATTTTATGAATTGAACTTGTATCTGTTAGGTAAGGATAGTATCTGTGACAATTAGAAACAGAAATTAAGGGCCTTAGAGGCTTAATAATCCGAAAGTGATTACGCAATTGGAATCAGCATAATTTTTAAATAATATTGAGCACTTTTGTGAAATTTCAATTTGGGACGATTAAACGATTAATTTTTGTCCTATTCCCTCATTATATATATATATATATATATATATATGTGTGTGTGTGTGTGTTCCTTGACCACTCGATAAAAACAAAAACAACCTCCTGACTCAATACATGGCTCTGGAGAGAAAAGCTTAGAGGAGAGAAAGGTTGAAGGGTAGAAGGTGGGGAATTGAGAAACTTTAGCACAAGGTATGTAGATGTTATATTAATTAACTCCTACAACTCTCCTTCTTCTTCAATAGTGAGAGATATACTCAAAATCATGGCACTCAAGGGATGGAATTGTGGTTCTAAGGGTGTTTAAGAAGTTAATGTGAATGTTTTGACTTAATTTAAAATAGCTATGACTCAATTGAGTTGCTTGACTTTTATTATTTGACATGGCTTTGTGTATATGCGTCTATATATGTGTGTAAAGTTAGGAATCTCATGAAATGGGGAGTGTTTATGAGTGTGGATTAATGATTTAACTGATATTCAAATGAAGTATGTATTTTGATGCTTATTTACATGCATTTGAGCCTTTACATTAGCAATTTATAATTAAGTTTTGAGGCCCTAAACATATCTGCAGAAGGATGGAATTGTGCAGAATTTTCAGACTTTTTTGCGCAGAATCGCCGCACATGCGGGGTCCAAGGCCGCACGTGCGGGAGCCCCAGCCGCACGTGCGGGAGTCATGGCCGCACGTGCGGGAAAAATGGCAAATTTTGGACTTCAACACTGCTAAAAAGGCACGTGCGAGGCATCACTGCCGCACGTGCGGGAGGTTTTGCCGCACGTGCGGGAATCCTAGCCGCACGTGCGGCTCAGGCTGGGAAACACGGGTCGCTCCGTTTTGCGTGTTGGACCCTCTAATATTGTCACAACCTGCAATTTATATTGTTATGATGTTCGTTAAATTAATCGAAGAAAAATGAGTCAAGAATTGATTTAACAAGAAAGAGGGAAACTAAAGTGTATCTTGTGCATGTGTAGGACACGCTTCAAGAGGATCAAGTGCCCCGCCGCAACACAGTGAGTAATAGTACTAGATGTACTTTAATCTCGCTAAGTATTATTGTTATTAACATTGTACTTAATATATATGCCACGTGGAAAGAAATGTGAGCTTATAAAATTAAGAAACAGTGTGAAGTTGTGAAAGTACCAAAAGAACTTGTGAAGTCATAAAATTGAGACCCAGTGTGAACTATGGAAACATCGAAAGAACTTGTGAAATGTGAATCCATGAGGCCGAGAGCCAACTTGTGAAATATGGATTTAAGAGGCCGAGGGCCAAATTGTGAAACTATGATTCTAAGTTATGGAATTATGAAGCCAAGGGCTAAGTTGTGAACGTGTGAACCCATTAGGCCAAGGGCCAATCTATGAGACTGTGAACCGATAAAGTTATTCGGTAAATGTGTACAAATTCAGACTCGCTACATGATCTCCGCATTACTTACACTTTATATGTATTACAATGTTAATAATGTATCGAAGCACTTAAATACTATTGTTCATTGAGCCTGGCTCACTCTATGTTATGTCTATTTCTGTAGGTAACCAAGCTGGAGGTCGGTCCTAGCCGGCCACCGTCACACTTTTGTCAGCCTAAGCATAGCCAGGCCCTTGGTCGCAGCCGTTCTTTTATGTAATGTTTTGCTAGATCATGGCGCATACTTTCGTTATTGGCTTAGGGGGTAATGTATATAATATTTTTGTTCTATGCCCAATCTTGGGGCTGGTTCTGTATATGCTATGTATGTATATAAATATATATAAATATCTAGTTCTCAAATGTGTGCTCCTTATATCTATTCGTCTTATACGTTATTTGTGATCCTGGCATGATAGTGGTAGCTCAATGGATGTCATACTTTCTTATATTATCTTTGTCAGCAATGCTTCCGTTCAGGCCCCTATGTATTATATTTATACCAGGTTTAGTGTCTACTTCCGCACAGGTCATGCCCGATCTTTTAGGGGCAGGGTTGGGGCGTGACAAGTATGCTAATTGAAACATGACCTAAAACTAACCAATGAAAGCGGGTAAGTAAAAGAGAGAAAGACGTGGGGTTGGAAGACACTCACACACGCACGCACACTTATTACAAAATCCGCCCTCTCGACGGTGGGTCCGAATAAATAATACAAACCAAATGATTAATCAACTATCCTAGCTAATTAATTATTACAAACCCTTAATTAATTAACAAATTAATTACAAAAGGAGGCCGCTGCAGTTCCACCTCGGAATGATTGAATGATGCATGCTCAATCGCCTCACTCGGAAACCCGTTGCCATGCCACATGTTGCCTATGTTTGCACTATTTTTCTCCTCTAAAAACTTAACAAGTCCCAAGGATGTTTCTGAACCACTCCCTAAGAACTGTGTGATGTCACCGGCCAAGAGATAGGACCACCGGCCATTGTAAAATGGTTATCGACCATTTGTAAGGCTCTCGGCCAGATTTTGGTAGCCGGCCGGCACTGAAGATGGCCGACTGGCCATATCTTTCTACAGAATTTTGTTTTTGCTGTAGCAGAGGACAAACAGTGCATGGCAAGGCATTTACAAGATAATGTGTGCATAACCACCCTCCCTATCATGCTATAAACTCAAGGGAGTATGACTCTCGACCCTCGGACCATCAATCACGCATTTCAATGCATAATGGCCAAAGGTGCCAAGTGTGCAAATCAATGTGGAATGAATGCAACAAAACATATGAATGCCTAGAACTCTATCATGCTTGATCAAGAACGTTGGCAACCAAGGGTTGAGGCACATTTCGCCACTTCAAGTACGAAACGTCCCTCGGCCCTCATGTTTGGTTTGACACCCCAAACCAAACACAATGCAACGCATGCAACCCAAGCACAATGCAACATGGGAATGTAAGGCAATGTAACATGAGCATGCCAAGTGCAATGTGATGTAACCTAACATGCAAACAGCATGGCAATGCAACAAGTATGCAATACTACAATGCAACCTAGATATGGAAATACACAAGGTGACAGGTATGCAACAATGACACCAACCATAAGGATGCAACAACAAGCAATGCGATAAGCATACAACAATACACAAATGCATGATCCATGGACTTACACTAAAGATGGATAAACCTCAGCCGCACCAAAAACGATAGCCGAAACACCCAAATCAAGGTACCAAAAAAGGAGACATGCATACACATACATAGATCCGCAAGCTAGGCAACGATGCACAATCCTCAATCAAGAGCAACATGGGATAAACATGAGAACATGACAATGCTATGAGCTCTGAAATCATGTGAAGAATGATGCCAAATCATATACACAAGTGAAGCATAGCATACTAATGGGCTCAATGCCCAAAGCTAGTCAAGGAGCTCTCACCATGGCCATATCAACCAAGCCCCAAAGGTCCAAAGTGACCTAAGACAATCCTAGGGCAGGCCAAAACAAGGCTAGAACATGCATGGAATGAGGCCAAAACAAGCTAAAAAGATGGGCACAAACAAAGGAGCATTACACTACGCCTATCATAACCAAACATGGCATGAATTATGCAATGAAAAACAGAGTTATAATATGTCAAAACAAGCCCCAAAACCCAATGAGATGGCATCCCAAAGACCTAATCATGGAGACATACACGATGACCCAATCTTAAGGCACAAAACAACAACTCTTCAAAGCATTGAAAAGATGGCAAACATAAGTGTGTGGCTACACTACATGGACTGAAATGTGATTTCAAATGATGCCAAATCATGAGAATAGTCAAAACAATGTATGCTAGCAACTCGGTGCACAAAGCTTAACAAGCTAGGATGAACTAAGGCTATACGAAGCAATGCATATATGATCAAATCAATACCAAACAGAGCTTAAACATGGTGAAACATTACTAAACGTTCCTTGGAGTTGAGCCGAAATGTGCAAGCATGATGGTCCAAATGCAAGATACATGTTAAGGCAATAGAAGGGATTACAAGGCAAGTACATGGTGCATGCAAGAGACCAACAAACCAGCTTAAAACAGAGGTATATCATGCCAAGGTAACACCAAATACTTGCTGAAATGGAGCCAAAACATGCTAAGCAAACATGCTACTATGGTGAGCCAACAATGCAAGCAAATGAGACACAAATGGGGGGTGTCCCTCCCCTATTCAAGACCTCAAAACTACTTCGCCACCACTAAAAATCCTTTGGATTTCAGTGGTGAGAAGGTTAAAACAAAAAGGTTTCAAAGCTCAAAAAGAAGGTCACAAAATAAGGCCAAACAAGGCCTAAGAGGGAGTAGACAACTCCCAACCCAAAAGTAACCTTAAACAAACATATTTAGCATATAAAAACAGAACTTTTTTCAGTTGGACACTAAGCTTAAAACAGTATGCAAGTATTGCTAAAAGCTTAAGCAAAAATGGGGAATAAAAGAGTAGTTTCTCACCCTTGAAGAACACTTCAAGAACACCAACTCCAGCACCTCCTTCTGATCAAAACCAACTCAAAAACTCTGAAATCAACTCCTTAGCACCTCAGTAACTAAGGGCTAGTGTACCACTAGGTGCTTTAGTGCAAAAATATGAACAAGAACACCCTTTAGAACACTATTACACACACAACTATAGAGAGAGAGGAGATATAGAAAGAGAGTGATATCTATCTTCTACATCAGTTGGTTGAACCCCTGGAAAGGGAGGGGAGGCTCTCCTTTTATAGGAAGTCCAATTCAAAGCTTCCAAGAGAAGCTAAGTGTTGGTTCAAATCCTTCCATACACGTGTATGGAGGGCAGAGTCTGTGCTCACCAGCTAGCACAACTGGCATACACAATGCCTGAAAAAGGCAAAGGAAAGGCCTCGGCCAGAAAATGTGGCCGATTGACCAAAATAATGGCCGGCCGACCAAATATAGTGCCGATCGGCTAACACTTTTAGCCGATAGCAAGAAAACTAGGCCGGTGGCCTCAGGCCATGGTCAGTGGGTTAAGGGGATAGCCAAAAAGCCACTTCCTACCCTTAGGTGCAAAAATCACAAGTCCTTGGTCCACAACCAAGCACAAAACAGTCAAGTTGAGAGATCCTAAGGCAATGCACGCAGTCGAGACCTTCTCGAATTCAAAACGAACATGAGCATGGATGATCATCGAGTGTTCAAACGATGACGTCCAAGTCTTAAAGACAGTCAAAAATGGGGTGTCTACAATCATCATCTTTGCTGAATTTGTCAAGAATTTTCTCAATGTAATGAGATTGTAACAAAGCATAACCTTATGATGTTTTAGTAATTTTCATACCAAGAATTACATCAGCAATGCCCATGTCCTTCATGTCAAAATGTTTTATTCAACATTTTCTTAGTAGTTTTAATCATATCATTATTACTACCTATGATGAGCATATCATCTACATAAAGACATACAATGACATAACATTTGTCTGTGTTTTCAATATAAACACATTTGTTACACTCATTAATTTTAAATCTATTTGACATCATTGCCTTGTCAAATTTCACATGCCATTGCTTTGGCACTTGTTTTAAACCATATAATGATTTAACCAATTTACATACTTTCTTTTCTTTTCCTGGAACTAAAAAACCTTCTTGTTGTTCCATGTAAATTTCTTCATCTAACTCACCATTTAAGAAAAACGGTTTTCACATATATTTGATGAATTTCTAGATTATTCAAAGACACAATAGCAATTAGCATTCTAATAGATGTTATTCTAGTAACCGGTGAGTATGTGTCAAAGTAATCAAGACCTTCTTTTTGTCTAAATCTTTTGACCATAAGTCTTGCTTTGTATTTGTCAATTGATCCATCCGGTTTCATTTTTGTTTTAAAAATTCACTTGTACCCAAGAGGTTTACAATTTAGTGGTAAGTCCACTAATTCCCAAATGTGATTTTGCAAGATAGATTCAACTTCACTATTAACAGCTTCTTTCCATAAAGGAGCTTTAGGACAGCGCATAGCCTCTTTAAAGTTAAAGGCTCATTTTCTAACAAAAAAGTTAGAAAATCTGGACCAAAAGATTTTGAGGTTCTAGCATGTTTACTACGCTTAGGATCCTTTTCGTCAATTTGATCTTGCTCTTGTTCTAGATCCTTACTAGTAATAGTATCAAAAGATCTTTTATTGTTACTAGCCTCTTGTCCAGTCTTATTTGGAAATACATGTTCAAAGAAAGATGCATTCCGAGATTCAATAATAGTATTTACATGCATTTCGGAATGTTCTGATTTATGAATCAAAAACTGATATGTACTACTATTCTTGGCATAACCAATGAAAATGCAATCAACTATTTTAGGACCTATCTTAGTCTTTCTAGGACTAAGAATTGCCACTTTAGCCAAACACACCCACACTTTTAAGTATTTGTAGGATGGTACTCTCCCATGCCACAATTCATAAGGTGTTTGATTCACTTTCTTTCGGGGTACTTTATTAAGTATATAATTAGCAGAAAATATTGCTTCCCCCACAAGTTCTGAAGTAATCCAGAACTTATTAACATGGCATTCATCATTTCTTTTAAAGTCTTATTTTTTCTTTCAGCAATTCCATTTTGCTAAGGTGAGTAAGGAGCAGTGGTTTGATAAATTATTACATGTTCTTTACAAAATTCACCAAAAGGTGATTCATATTCACCACCTCTATCACTTCTAAGTTTCTTGATTTTCTTACCAAATTGATTTTCAACTTCATTCTTATATTGAATGAAAGTTTTCAAAGCTTCATCCTTTGTTCGAATTAAATAAACATAACTATATCTTGTATAATCATCTATAAAAGTGATAAAATGCTTTTTTCCACCTCTAATTTGAATTAATTTAAAATCACAAATGTCACTATGAATTAATTCAAGTGGTTCCGTACTTCTTTCAATTGAATGAAAAGGAGTTTTAGATAATTTTGCCTCAACGCAAATTTCACATTTATGATTTGAATCAATGTCAAATTTAGGTAAACATTCCATATTAATTAATCTACATAAAGATCCATAATTAACATGTCTTAGTCTACCATGCCATAAATTTGAAGACTCAAGTAAGTTAGAAGAATATGTATTTTTATTAATAACTGAGGGTATAACGGTCATTACATTCATCTTGAAAAGGTCATCAGACATGTAACCTTTTCCTACATACATCTCATTCTTAGTAAGTACAAATTTGTCACTCTCAAACACTAGTCTAAACCCATTCTTACTCAACAAAGATCTGGAAACAAGATTCTTGCGAATGTCCGGTACATGTAACACATTGTTGAGAACGAGTTCCTTTCCAGATATCATCTTGAGAACAATTTTCCTTTGTCCTTCAACTTTGGAAGTTTGCCATAAAAAGTTGTTCACCGTTGTCCACTGTAGAATAAGATGTGAACATCTTTTTGTCGGCACAAATGTGGTGAGTAGCACCAGTGTCCACCCACCATTCTTTAGGATTTTCGACAAGATTTGCCTCGAAAACAACTTCAGAAAGATTAATGTCATCTACACCATTGGAAATATTGTCCACTTCGGTCATATGGGATTGAGCAGGCTTCTTGTTTGTTCTTCTTTTGCTTTTACCTTTACTGCGGCAGTCTTTGGCCTAATGTCCCTCTTTGTTACAGATGTAACATTTGCCATTAATCTTGTACTTTTTATTTCCTCCCCCCCCCCTCCCAACTCCTTTAGAGCCTTGTGAGGAACTTTCTCTAGAAAACTTCCGTTTCTTTGCTTTTGGAACATGTTCCACCACATTTGCCTTAGACTTCATAGGATGCTTACCAGCCCGCTTTTCAGAATTGTGGTTTTCCTCCTCAATCCTCAAACGCACAATTAATTCTTCTAAAGACATTTCTTTGCGCTTGTGTTTGAGGTAGTTCTTGAATTCCTTCCAACCTTGTAGTAATTTCTCAATTAAAGCTGTAACTTGAAAGGATTCACTGAGAGACATGCCTTCTGCGTGAATGTTATGCAGAATGAATTGGAGATCTTGAACTTGGCTGATAACAGTCTTATAATCAACCATTACAAAGTCCAAGAATTTGCCAACCACAAATTTCTTTGAGCCGGCATCTTCCGCTTTGTATTTTTCCTCCAAAGACTCCCAAAGTTGCTTTGCTGTCTTGATAGGACTGTAGACGTTATATAATGTGTTGTCAAGTCCGTTCAAGATGTAGATCTGGCAAAGGAAATCAGCATGTTTCCAGGCATCGATCGCAACAACCACTTGCCAGTCAGTTTCACCCTCGTTCAGAGTAGGAGCATTCTCACAGAAAAAATGAGACAGGTTCAGAGTTGTAAAATAGAACAACATTTTCTGTTGCCATCTTTTAAAATCAGTTTCTGAGAACTTTTCTGGCTTCTCACCGTGATTTACCGGTACTGTCAACACAAGAGAGGGGGTTGGCGCAATTGCAGTCACCATTCCAGTACTTGTTTAAGCATTTGTTTTAGTAGCCATAAATTCTAAATTATAAAACAAAATTATAATTAGAATTTATACTACATAGAAAATTAATTCAAATTCACAGAATTAAATTCTATAAAAATAAAAAATAAAAAAAACAAGAATGTAATTTTTATTTTTCAATTAATTTAGAAATAAAATAAAAATTTTATTTAACCAAATTAATTCCACATAGAAAATTAAATTTCTATAACACTTCAATAATTAAAAAAAAAACTAAAACAGAATTTTTTAATTAATGAACACTCAGAAATAAATTAAGAACACCACAATTAATTTCTGACAAAATTCCACAAATAAATATTCTGAATTGTTAATGACACCAGTATATTACTACTAGTTGTCAAAGAAAATAGAATACTACTATCTGTCAAACAGTATATTACTACTATTTGTTTTCCAACCAGAATATTATTTTGTAAAATCACAGAAAATAATTTCTGTAAGAAGAAGAAAGAAGAAAGGAAATAAACGATAAATTCTGTAAATAGAATAATTCGAATCTTTCTTAAGATTGTTGGAACAATCTTCTGTGTACAATAGATAAATTGAAACAAATCAAACAAATAAAATAAATTACGCACCAAATTTATTTTTACCGAACCGAGTGAATATTTAAAGACCAAGTCGTGTGTGTGACACTCTGTCCTTAAGACAAATTCACTCTGCTATGGTGCTTATGGACTGATGGCGTCTATCTCCCATGATACAATGATCTTCACAAATTGTAGAAACACTCGAAAACAATTTGTTCGACGAACAAAACCTGTGTTCTAACGCTTTGATTTTTTTTTTCCTATAAAATATGAAGATTATATCATGCAACAGAGCAAAAAGAAGGCAAGAAATGCTGAATTTCGAAATGGTAAAATGCTGGAATAGGGCTGGTATTTATAGGCTATACAAATTGCCGAACAGATGCAGTATTTTGAACGAACAGATACAAAATAAATTCAAACAGATCTGGACAATTTTGAATTTTGTAAGCTGCTGGCAGTTAAATTCGAAACTACTGGGCAGTTTCTGGGAGTTTAATAACTGAAAAACTGTTTGAATCTGTGAGGAATTTCGGACTGAAGAAGATAAAATTAGACAAAAAATTAATTCAATTTTTGGCACAAAATTTGAATTTAATTTCATTTGAAAATTCAAATAAATTTTGTCCAAAAATTAATATTAGAATCGACCTGACCCACACTCACGCTCGGCCGGCAGTGGCGCGCGTGTGGTGGTTTGGGCTAAGGTTCACTTTGTCCATAACTCATCCCTTCTACAAACTTGGGGCCTAACCCAAGGTTGTACACCTAGAACTTATATACACACATAAGTTCTCTTCAAGTTTCAATGTGGGACAAGCCTCACAAGGAAACCCACATTTAAAACTTAAATGTCCAATTCCACAAACCCGAAAACGACGTCAACTTCCCATTCACTCATAAATGGTTTTGACGAACCGTCTTCACCGTGTGACTTGCCATGCAGCAAGAAACACGTCACCTTTTCGGACCCACTCCAAAAGACGTTTGGAGCCCACTCAATTTTAGGCTCAAAATTAACCCAAAATAAACCTTATAAAACCAAAATTTTCCAACATTCTTTGCCAATGATCTCATCTTTTTCGGAATAACCACCAAAACAAATTGTCTCCACTGTTAAAAATTTTTGTGATGTTTCGGGCCTAAAAGTCAACTCCTCAAATCCAAGGTTCTATTCTCGAACAATGTGGAATCCCACACCAGTGCCTCTTTAGCAACCATCCTTCAAATCCCCACAACCACAAACTTGGGTATGTATCTGGGCTGCCCTATCCATCACAACAGACCAAATACCGTTTCTTTTCGTTTCCTTATTGATAAAATTCAAAATAAACTCATGGGATGGAAAGCCCGTCTACTCTCACCTACTGGTCGAACCACTTTAATCAAAGCCGTCAGTGTGGCTATCCCCTCGTATATCATGCAAAGCAATTTCCTCCCAAGAAAACCATTGATACCATTGAGAAATTAAATAGAGATTCACTGCAGGAAAAATTTCCTTTACCGGCGTTGCAAAAACGCCGCTATAAGTGGTAAAAACGCCACCAAAGTCTATGCCGACGTTTTTACATTACGTCGCTGATACGGCCGTCACTATAGGTATAAGGCGTTTTATAAACGTCACTGATGCTTATAGTGACGTTTTCATAAACGCCGATATACTATTTAATCTGCCCAAATAATTCAGCCAAATATAATTGATGACGTCACAGAATATAGTGGCGTTTTGAACAAAAACGCCATCTTTTTTTCCTTTATTTGTTAATTTAATTAATATAAAAATATGCTATGAGGTGGTTATTTACATTCCATTCACATTCCAATTTGTACAAAACACATCATACCAGAAAATAAGAATAAAAGTTGATAAAACCATCAAATTCAATATTTTACATAACAATTCGACTGTACATGTTCATAAAAAGCATATTTAAGTTATAAAATTCATCCCAATCTTTAAAAAACAAAAAAAACAAAAAAAATCTGAAATTCACCAATCAGCACACCAAGGAAAACCTGTTTCCATCAGTGAAGGACTTATTGACTTTTGTAGAGCCAGTGTTGTTCTGAGGCTTTCTGGTTATATCCCCCACTTTCTGTTTCTTTGAATAATTGGATCGAGTCAATTTTCTGGCACTGTTCTTTGAAGAATCATCCACTGTGGTAATTGAAGACAAATCCACCCCTTTCTATACCTTCCCAAGAGTTCTCTTTCTGGAAGCATCTGCTGAGGCCAGAGCTCTCTCCTTCTGCAAAACTTTCCTTTTGCTCAAGAGTAGCTCTAATGCTTGTCTTTCCTTATTTTGTCCATCATCTGGGAACTTTATGTGGTTTCTATTTGGAGTTCTAATTTCATCATCAATCTCATGTTCTCTAGTAAAAGGAAAATTTTAAATAATTAATTTGCAAGCCACTGCAGAAAAAATAAAGGAGAAAAAGAATAAGGACACTTACAAGTAATAAATCAAAATACGGTTTGGAATAAGACCTTCCCAAGCCCTTTGCAGGATGCCCTCATCCTCCAGATCTTCAAAAGTAATATTCCTGATGAAAGTAAACCAAGCATCAACCATTGAAAACTAGTAGTTAAATTAGACCATACGTTTTCATGATAGCATTCAGAAACAAGTGGAACATTGTGGAAACATTTAAATGGTTTTACCCCGGCAAGCATTTTCTATGGTGCGACTTGGAACAATGTCTGCAAACTGCAAATTGCAAACTGCAAATTGCAAATCAGGTTCCAACTTATTTTCACCCAGTTTGCAGATAACGCATTTATGAATGGGACATGTGAAAAATTCCCCAGCAGCTATCTTCTTCCGAAGCTCTTCTGCCTCAGCTGCACTCTTACGGTGGAGCAGTTTTGCAACACAATGTGGATGGTAAAAGAGACCACATGTTGCAGAAACACAGGGAAAGACCCACAAGGTATTTAGAAGGTAAAATTTTAGGCAAATCAGATGCAGATCCAATCACTGCTCACAATGAGGTCAAGAAAGTCAAGCAACATAACTCACTATAGAAATGTGAATTGGCATGCTAATATATTCACCTCAATTATGGAATTCTAATCAGTTATTAGAAAACTAGAAGGAATTAGTAATCCAGAAATGCATATTAAAATCAAATCAGGAAAACAGAAGTAAATAGACTCATAAATAAACTCAAATTTCTAATCTGTCTTTGGGAAAAGAAAAACAGAAAAGAAAAACAAAAATACAACCCAACAACCAGACTTCTAGAACAAATAGAAAAAAATAAAAAATTTGATCACCGTCAAAATCTCTTTACAAAGCAAATAAAATAAGCAAAATAGCATGAAGAATAAGGAACATAAAACCAAAGATGTGATCCAAAATACAAAGGGCAAGACCAAACTATCCCAAGAAGCATCTAGACACCCTAATGGAACTCAAGCTAGCAGATCAAACGAGCCAAGCATACAGACAGCATTATGAAGACTAAGATATATGTTTCATGGAAAATAAATACCATAAAAGAGGAGAAGAATAGGAGGGGAGGAGAATTATGCAACACAAAATCATCCAATATGACTTCACACAGCATCTCCAGGGATTGATTGACTCATTAATAATTTAAAATAATTATTCTATCTCATTTCAAAATATTTGTTGAAATTTAACCAAGAAGATTATTTTAAATGTTGCTCTAGAAACACTAAGTGGCTAAATTTTGCTCTTGATGGAATACCTTCAATTTTTATAATGATAATAGCTAAACTTAACCAAAAAGAATTCTATGAAGATCCAATGGGGAAAATGTACCGTCAACATTTAAATATTAGTTCAATTTTCCAGAAGAACTCGTACCTCTGCACCAAACAATTTATCAGAAGAACCTAATTCCCCACAAGAGAAATACTGATGGTGCTTCTTTTGATAGTTCTCACAGAAAAAATTTTGTATTGCCTGTAAAATCAATTATAAATGCTCTCCAAAATTTCCAACAACTTGCCACTTTAAAGATCGGATCTAATTTCAGCCCCACTTTGTCTACTAACCTCAAAACCTTTCCACTGCCTATTATAGGACTCTATCTACACGCTTTCCTTTTCCCAACCCAACCATAAAGCTAATCATAAGCAGCTTTTTGTTCAGTTCTTTTTACCAATGAAGCTTGATCTATCAATATGTAACATGTTCTCACATAACAACATTAATAAATGTACAATGAAACATTTTGCATTCAGAACTGGTTGAATATGAGGTTACAAACTTACAAAGGTAGTAGTAGTGGTAGTAACACCAGTAGTAGTAGAAGAAGAAGAAGAAGAAGCAACAAAGATGGAAGATAAATTTAATTAAAATTAAAAAAAAATAAAAATAAAAATGAAAAAGAAAAAGAACAAGAATAATATGAGCTAAAAGAAAAAAAATAGCAACTATTAGTATACCAAAGTATCTCTAGCATCAAATGTAACAAAAAAAAACTCCAGAAATTTGCCACCGGACAGAAACTAATAAATAAGTTACAAATACATGTGCAGACTTGACACTACAGTACTCCTTCAATAAACAGCAATATAATGGATAACAGGGAATTGACCTTTCGGTTTGGGAACAAGATGAGGACTCCAAAGATATCCATAAGGTACATCTGGGGAACTATAAGAACCACTTAAATATGTCACAGGTCTCAGCTTCAATTTTTTCTTCCTAAACTCATTTATAATGTCCCATATTCCAAGCCAAATTAGTGCATCAACAATTTGATATGATAGCTGCAAAAAACATTAATCTTCATTTAGAAATGGAAACAAATAATAGAAGCATTCTTTTGAAATTAATTGAGACCCAATAGATTATTAAGACATAAACGCAAAAAAAAAATGTAGAAGAACAGGCTTACTCTATATCCAACTTCTTGTTTGACACGAGAAAAAGGATGTGGAAACTCGCTGGTAGGCCTGGAAAAAAAAATGTTCAATAAACACGCCTACTTAACTCAGTAGTGCACAGAATGTACGCCTAAAATTATATAGAGATTAATTTACGACGCTGGAATAAGTAGGAAACTTAAAACAACAGTACAGATTTGTCAAATTAACATTTTAAGCATTTAACCAGCTCCCCCTCCCCACCCAAAAAAAAAGAAAAGTAAAAAGCTTACGTCCATGGCATTGTGAAAAATACATGGAGTGGTACTTTTAGTGCCTCTGCAACATGCGTATGTCCTGAAGAAGTATTTTTTCACATGAGGAATCAGTTGAAATAAATTTTATCAACACTTCAGATTATGAAAATCGACAGATTATTCAGCACAAGAAAAACAAAAAACAAAAACTACAACAAGAAATAACAAAGAATACAGATTAAAGAAATATCCACTTTAAATGGAACTCTAGTATCCGGATCAGGATATGTGCATGCAGGAAGTAAGGAGAATATGATTTCCTTTATTTGATTTCGCTGAATGGGTATTTCTGAAGGTCCAGATGGCAAGAACCCTTTATTTTTTACCATGTCTGCACAAAGAATACAGATTAAAGAAATAAATAACTGAAGGGGCACTTGTTACATCTTCCTTTCAACTTTTACTCAAAATGCAATCTACGTCAACTTTTACCTTCTTAAAAAAGCTTCCACTTTTTAATTGGTCATTAGTTACTCAAGGAGATGGAAGTAGTCCTGCTGGAGGGACCCACCCTCTAATACCTCTAGACAAGGTTTTCTATTCAATAATGTTTCTCTTATCATCAAGTATAATGGAGAAGATTCATTCATTTCGAAAAGCCCATAAATTTAAGCAGCGCATTGCAAGGAAAATATAAGAACTATAAATTCCATACAAAAAACTGAAACTAAAAACTCCATATCTAATAAATCAAGTTCTGAACTGGTTAACTTTATAAGCCAATCTCTCAGGACAAGGAGATCAAGAATGCAACCTTGTTCAATAACTCTTAATCAAACTAAGGAGTCTAAAAGAGAAAACAAGAACTATGCAAACTATACAAAAAAAGAAATGTACAATTGATGGTACCATGAATAAAGTTGAACAAAAAATGGTTAAAACATTTCTTGAAAAACAAAAACAAATACAAAAACAGAGACTTAAGTCATACCCTTGAGAGGCGAGAAGAACAAGAACAAGAATATCCAAGTTTATATCTTCCATTTTCATATATAAGAGGAAGAAGCAAACTCCAAAATTTCTCAGTCGCACTTTACCAGTCAATTACGCACAAAAACCAACACTCACAGAACCTGTACTGTACAAAACCACAGCCATTCAGAAACATGAAGTCAATCTTGATTAATGTGATGGACCAACAAACATATTCGTGAACTTTCACCATAAGAAAAAACTTACAGATCATTAGAAAAAACACACAGAACCTGTACTGTACAAAACCACAACCATTCAGAAAGATGAAGTCAATGTTGATTAATGTGATAGACCAACAAAGATCACCACGAACGAGTCAGAAATAGAGTCGGTTTGAGGATGTTAATATGCTTTGAGATCGTAGATCAATCGATCGATCGATAATCGATCTGTGTTCTCTTTAACATAAATTAGTCTATATATAAATCAAACAGATCTGAGATTGTAGATACAGATCTGAGATCGAAGATACAGATCTGAGTTCGTATATAAACAAAATCAAAAAATCAGAAAATGAGACTCACAAAATTAATCTTCAAATCGGACTGATCGAAAGCTTTGAGCCAAGATGGAGAGAGCCGGATAGAGATTACGATCGTGAATCGGAGCCTACGATGCTCAATCTAGTGAACTTTCACCATACGAAAGAGGAGTGATGAAGAAAACCCTAGATCTATCTCGGGACTGAGAGAAACGAGTGGGCTAAAAAAAGGAGAAATATGTGAATACACCCAGCACGCGTGTTTTTTTAAATGAGTTGCTCACAAAATATTTTGAAAATCGTTTTGAAACAACGGTTTTTAAAAAAACGCCATAACAAAAACGTTGTTATAGGCCAGTTTTCTTGTAGTGATTTTTGGGGGGTTTGAATGGGAAAATGTTTCAAAACCTAAGCAGATTGGTGGTTTAGGCATTAGATAGACATACTTTGTCAATCAAGTGTGCATGGCCAACCTTAATTAGCGCTTGGCAAATGAGAAAAACTCCTTGTGGACAAAAATCCTTAAAGCCAAGTATCATGGCACCTCTCCACTTATGGAAAGAGCCTCCTTTACCTATGAAAGTATATCCAAAGGTAGAGACCTATTCAATAAAGGCACAAAAATTCTCATAAGAAGTGGCGCTACTACCAACTTTTGGTTTGATCATTTCACTGGCCTAGGCCCTCTTAGAAATCTGATGGAGGGACCTTTTACACCCGAAGAAGAAAATTTGAAAGTGAGGAACTGTTGGATCTCAAATGACTGGAACTTTGATAAAATTTCGATCACCATTCTTACAGAATTTATGTCCAGTCTCTTCCTCCCATTCTGTTACGAATTTGAGTTATAAGTTTTGGTTCATCTTTTCAATACAACACAATAAAATTCTTTTCATTGACGTTAAGAGAATATTAACACAATCGCTTGATAAAAATTGACATTTATTATTTGTAAGGACTTTTCAGATCCTTACTTGTATGCTTGAATTACATTCATGGCATTTAAAGTGTCAAAAATAACCAACAATGACTATTTCTAAATAATAAGAGATAAAATACAAGTGGCCTAAATTAGATGGATAAAATGAATTTTTCACTAATTTGTAATAATAAAAA
Organism: Camellia sinensis; assembly: GCF_055761805.1. NCBI lineage: Eukaryota > Viridiplantae > Streptophyta > Magnoliopsida > Ericales > Theaceae > Camellia > Camellia sinensis. The sequence continues at coordinate 153,211,385 of NC_138963.1, forward strand.
TAATAGAATAAAAGATTCAACCATTCCTTACTCACTAACGCACTAATCACACATTTATTGTGTTCACACTATGTGTGCCTTTATATAGCAATCAAGACAAAAATACAACAATGATTCATCCCACTAAAAACATCACCACTAATAGCACTAATGCATTAAAAAGTAAAAAAAAAAAAAAACACAACTCCAAGACCAAAACATCACATCATTAATGGTGGGACCCACTGCCACCTAATTAGTGGGAGCACTAATTAGTGCTCCCAAGCATTTTTCGACAAAAATACTATAGAAAAAGATTTTGTACCAAAAAATCAAAATTAAGCAAAAAAAAGAAATCACTCATTCTCTCTCTTAAACTCTCTTTCTTATTTTCTCTCTCTTTGGGTCTCTCTCTATATATGTATGCATTCAACTACTATTTTCGGGATTTAAGAGTTGATAATGTTTTTGGAAAAATGAAAGTTCACTTAGGAAAACTAGTAGTCTACTGTCTGATCAAGTCAAGCCCTACTCACCTAGCTTAGTCATGCATGATTATCATGCTTATTTTTTAACTGATAGGTGAGACGGACTCGCTTAGGTTGATCTCGAATTGATCAAGCTCTCTCTCATTTGCTAAAAAAAATTTAAATTATGTTTATTTTTGCCACTCATGTATGAAGTCAGTGATTATATCTCAATGGATTGTTGTACTAGAGTTGTTGAAAATTGAATTAGTAAACTAGAGAGTTTACTTGCTTTTGATGGTTTTTTTTAAAATAAATAAGTAAGCATGGCATATCTTCTATTAGAGAAATTCATTAAACAAAATGACAATATTAACGCTTATTGAAAAATTAAAAAATTTCGAAATATTGATTTGTGATTATATTTCAATTTTAAACAATAAATAGCAATCACAATCAAACAATCAATAACAAATTAATACAACAATTTAATGTGAAAAAAATCACAATTATAACACTTCCAATTGTGATAAAAAAAATTACGAGCCAAAATCACAAAACAATCCACTAAGAAGACAAAGGAATTAGATACAGAAATTTTTAATCACCTAACGAATCCACGTCCAAATTGAACTAAGCCCGATGTGCCTCTTCCACCACCGTCTTCACCTCGGAACTGCTTTACCCAACATTGAATCCACAATGCCAATGTCGAATACACGACCATAAACAAAGTCGCAAAGACCGCTCGAGCCACCACTTTATTGCTTGAGTGGTGTGAGTAAAGGCAATGCAAACATATAGGCCAACTCGAGCGCAACATCTACCACTCGAGCGATAAAACTTATCTCTCAGAAATTCAGAACATAGGCAGAGATACTGGATGAACCATTTCACCGTTCGAGCGCACAAATGACCACTTGAACGCTCAAACAACTTTGACTTCTTCATTCATAGTTCACAAAGTGGCAAATAAAGAATGCTCAAAATACGAAATGTTAGTACAAACTCTTCTACACAGGAACAATTCGGATTGAATTTCCATCTAAATACTCACAATCTCACTGAAATAAAAGTGCAAATAAATTTACAACTAAAAAAAATTTTATCAAACGAAATTTCCAATTATAAAAATCTAACACTTATAATAAACACCAAAGCATGCATGCATGCATATGTCAAAAAAAAAAAAATATCACTTTTTGTCCATTCGTGAAGGAGAAGAAATGATATTTCTATTTTTTTTTATTTTTTATGTAGTTGTATATTATAAAGTTGGTGTCTGGAATCACATATATCCATGAGTAATGCTAGCCACTATTTTTTACAAATTCATTTATAATGATTTGGTAAAGACATTGGACCATTAATTATTAAATATGTAACAAATTAAAAGTTAATATTTACCATTACATATCATTGTGGGTTGTTGATAGAAGTCTGAGTTTTTGTTTTTAGGAGTGTCCAAACATTTTTGTACATGCATTTGTATTTTCTTATTTTGTAGTATACTGTGTACAAGTACTAGGTAATTAAGGATTGTTGAGTTGTACGGAAATTGGCCTTTGTAAAGTTAATGTAATACTCTCCATTGTGATGGGTAAGGTATTATTTATTTTATTACAACAAAAAAAAAAACGTATTATTTAAGAGTACTTATCAATCAATCTTATTAATTAAATATATTTATTTATGTAATGCCATGGAAGGAGCCCTACTGGATCTTGTTCTCCCAAGCATTATCAACACCCAATATATATAATGAAAGAGAATAACATAGTAGGAAGAGCATAGCATTCTTTTCTGTTGAACTATTTCCCAAAAGTTACAATATTGTTCATTACATTCTCAACAAGCAAAATAGTTCAATAGACAAGACCATGAACAAAAATCAAGTTCAAAAGGAATTTTCTTCCAAAATATGTTCTTTCCACACTTGCACATAAGTCAGTCCTTAATTACAATCATAACAACCAAAACCCAACAAAACTTCAATAGATGTGTCATCAAGCTCCAAGAATCCTTTCTTATGAAAGGCCATCACTTAGTGGACACATCGTCTTCATTTCTTGAAATTGTTAGCTTGGGGTCAGCATAAGCTCAGTAGGTCATGAATTTAACAAGTTATATAACCAACTAAAAAACTTATGATCATGCAATGCAACAATTGAAAATATAGAAATGAAGATGGGTACAGAGGCTATGTGAGTAAAAGAAAAGATGCAATGCATGAACTTTGTTTTATCATTTCACATTCACTTCGGGTAGTAAACGTATTATGACATCCCTAGTAAGAGCCGAAAGTCAAAATATACGTATATATATATATAGTTTTGTAGGCTCCAGAAACGGTGGGGCGATGGCACCCAAAAAACATTTTGCCTTCCACATTGGCCGGCTCCATAAACGGTGGGGGCGTGGACACCCAAAATCATGTGTTTTCCACATTTGCCAGCTCTAGAAACGGCGGGCTCGTGGACACCAAAAAAAAATATTTTTCCAAATTTGTCCTGCGATATGCGCAGACGGGGCAATTGGACACCTTGACTCCCCGCGCAAGTACCAATTACATGACACAACTCAAAAACCAACCCAACTCACTACCCAGACTCATAGACTGCTTACCCCCTTCCGCTATTCAACAATCACTTCATCATAGTGTCAAAAGAGAAATTGATAATGTGTATGATGCATGAATTTATAAATCTTCAATTTTTCCTACAATGATTTCAATTCATAACAATTCACTACTTTATACATCAATAAGAGAGGATACCTCACAAGCAATTCTCATTATCATCAAGGATTATATAGGAAAAAAGCTTCAAATGTTACATTCCACCCTTAATGTTAAGTAAATACATCAATTTTATGTTTTTGAAACCAATTGAGCAAAACCCCTCTTTATTGAATAAATTTCAAAAGTAGGGTTTATAGAAAATTTGGGTTTTCCTCTCAAATGTACAAATTGGAGATCAACTCTCCTCATCACCTCTATAATCTTCAATAATAACATGATTTCATCCATAATCATAGAATATCACCACATTTTTCTCCAATCACTTACTAGCAATACAACCCATACATATATATATATATATATATATCTACACCATGAATAGTTAATGAAATTACCACACACGTGTTTCAAATTGAAGATATAGCGAGTTAAAGACACGCCTACCTCGAATTTGGAAGCTAGGGTTGTAGACCACACTCGAAACTTCGATGATCTGAGGAAACAATCGATAGGGATGTTGATCTAGACTTCCTTTCAACTTTCTTTGGATGATTTTGAGGAAATCTTGGGTTGAAGTTAGAGAAATCTAAGGTTTGTAGGTTAGGGCTTTCGGAAAAATGGAGTTACAGAGATAGAGAGTGTGAAAAGTGGGGGGGGGGGGAGGGGAAATGAGTAAGGTTTGACTTATAAAAATTTGCTGTCCTGACTGACCGCTCGAGCGCAACTTCCTTCGCTTGAGCGAACAGCACAAATTTGGAAGGATCGCTCAAGCGAAAAATGAGAGGTTCCAAAAGTTTTGTAGAGCTACAATGAAATTACTTGGAGCAAACATTCTACACTCGAGCGATCCGCTTGCAAAACTGCCAACTACTAGGAGCAGAAGATTTGCGCCCAAGCGACCCGAAAAACCCAGGCGTCACAATTTATACCTTTACTGATAAATTTATAACCGTAAATTTATTATAAAAATAAGAGAGACTAATAAATTTATCACTTAATAAATTTATCAATAAAATTTAATGATAATAAGTCTAAAAAATAAGACTTATTGACAATTTACCCTATTTAGTTATCAGCAGTGATTTAGACCACTAAAATAGCACCACTAATGCCAGCTCTAATGAACTGGCAGTGGAAAAAAAAAAAAAAAGTAAAACATCACATCAGGAAGTGGACCCCACCAATTAGTGCTCTCCTAGTGCTCCTAAATTAGTGATCTTAAACATTTTTCTTTAGTTATCCTCACATTTGATATACTATATTTGGTTAGGATAGTGCTGTGCAAATAAATTTTTTTATACAAATAGACAGCTTCTCTCCGATCCACTAGATGGTGCTATTTTGACTCGTTGAATCTATCACGAATTCTGTTTCGATGATCTAAACTATTCATTTTGTTTACATTTGTGTATTTCATCGGCATACAAAAATTAGGTAGATCTGATAATCGTAACACCTTTAATTTTATTGCATTTGACACCAAAAAAATGGATGGTTTATTTTTAAAAACACAATTAACATCTTCTTCTTCTTCTTTTGTGATGAACGTGATAAATTGAATAAATTATAATTATCAATCAATCTTTTTTTGTGTGTGTGGATGAAATATACAAAGTACTCGACAAAATAAATAGTTCAAATTATCAAAATAAGATCATAGTGAGCCCCATAAACTCAAACAATACTTTATAACTCAGAGGGAATCCTTCTCCAAATTTTAAATGGGAAAAATACAAAACAATGGTACTTAAAAAAACATACAAAGTCATGAAAAAAAAATTTAAAATTTTAATTATTATTAATATTTATAATAATTTTTAAAAATACCAATGATGGATATTTCTCCACTTTAAATTGTCATTGCAATATCAGTTTTATTGATTGTGTGCAAATGACAATCCTTGACTTTAATTATTTCATGCGATTCTGTTGTTCTGTCTAGTTTTTAGCATAGAGAAAGTGGGAACGATATATAGTCCCATTTTTTTTTCTTTTTTTTTATCCATTCAGTCCGTTTGGATATATATTGACTCATTTATCGGTTATATTGGAGTGTCACATTTAAAAAAGTATACTAAAAAGTTTTTTTAGTATCACATTATACCTGTCACATTGGAATATCACATTTGAGAAAATTACACTAAAAAATTTTTAATGTTTTTAGAGCGTCACATCGTACCCACCACGTTGAAGTGTCACATGTCACGTTTGGGAAAAGTACATTAAAGAACGTTGTCACATTCGAAAAAAGTACATTATGGCTTCGTTTGGGAAGCCATGGTTTGGGCTTTTTTGGCTATTTTAGCCACAAAAAATAAAATAGGCTATTTTAGCCATAACAAACAAAACATCACATCCAACCCATAATCATTACATTCTTCTCTCACAAAAAAACTCAAAAAAGCCAAAAAGCCAAAAAATCCTTCCCAAACCAAGCTTTTAAGCCCAGGCTAAAATAGCCAAAAAAGCCAAAAAGTCAACCCACTTCCCAAACGGAGGCTAAAAGTTTTTAGTTTTTTTGGAGTAAAAATTTTGGATCGTCACATCGTACCTATCACGTTGCCACATTTGAGAAAAGTATACTAAGAAGTTTTAAATTTTTTTGGAGTGTCACATTAATACCTGTCACATTAGAATATCACATTAAATCTGTCACATTAATAAAAGGGTATAGATGTCCACCAAAATACTACCAAAATAAAAAATAAGACCACACGAAAAGAAACTCTCCACTAATAGAATTTAACAGATCAATTGAAAAAAATTTGAAACTAATTAGAGTATTTATTTATGAGATAGTAGGATTTATTGATAAATATTCCTTAAAAATAAGGGAGCAGCTACGGTGTACACTTTAAAAAAAAAATGATCATGTTGTAACTTTTCACATTAACAGAATTCTTAATATTTCTTATGATAGATAGATTGCAACATTTAGGTCCGGTTTGTTTGGCTTCATAGGTGGGGGATTAGACTATCAATCATGCGGGTTCCACATAGCCCATGTTTGGTTAACAAAAATATAAGGGAATTAGTAGTCTCATGGGACTATGAATACCCTCACATAGAGGGATTAGCTTGACTGAATTTTGGGTGGGATTAAGAAAATAGTGAGGGGATTTAGTCTATTTTATATTAAAAAAAAATTTAAAAAAAAAATTTTTTTTACCAAGTACACATGTTTGTTTTAATATTTGTTCGATTTTTTTTAATATAGAAATAATTTATTTATTTATTTATTTTATACAAAATAATTTAACAATCACATTATTAATCATCTCCTATACTATCATCAAAATAAACACACATTCACATAATCCCTCACAATCCTCACATTAACAAACTTTTCACTAACAATCATTTCACTAACAATTTCATCCAACCTAATCCGCCAAACAAATGTGACCTTAAACTATATCATTCATAATCTAATCACAATAATTCATAATTTTCATTTTAAAAAGATGCATCATAAATTTTTTATTTATAATTTTTATTACAAAATGACATAACATTTTTTACAGTGTAACTTTTTCTTTTTTTTCTTTTTTAAAAGGGGTGGGTACTAAATATTTTTTCTAGAAAATAATGCTGACGAGAAACTCCAGTCCAACCAAATCAACTCGAAAATAAATTTGTCCGCACATTTTTTTTTTAATGTGTAAATATAATACACAAAATTCGATTAGTTTAAATATACGGACACCATCTCCATTTAAAATGATAGATCACACTCATCTCAACTCGTCAAAATATATATATATATATATATATATACTAGCAATTGCCATACGCAATACGTATATAAGTCAAATAAATAAAAATAAAATAAAACATTTATCATATATTATGTGCTAATTAAGTGGTAAGAGTATTATTCATTGAGCATAAGTCTAAGGTTCAAATGCTCTCCTCTCATCCATCTAATTTTTTTTTTATTTCAAATAAAAAAATAAACACCTGGCAGCATAAGAAACAAAGGTTTCAAGACACCATAAGGGTGTTCACTAGAAACAAAGGTTTCAAGACAAATGTTCACTTTATAATAATATAGATAGATTTGTTTCAAGACACCATAAGGATATTCACTCTATAATAGTATAGATAGGTAGATAAATAGATTACACACAACAAAATTAGACTCAGCCAACCACTAATAAGATATATGTAAGATAAGATTTCCACTAGCGTTTCTTAGAAGACTTATCCAAACCTATTGTAATAACCCTCACCATTGCTTACCGATAAACGCTGATTACCGTTAAACTGAACTGATTGTGACTGATATAACTGAACTGATAATAATCTGCTTAAAGTACTGAACTGACTAACTGAAAACTGGAACTGGATAGAATGAGTACATCTGTTTGAATTGCATTTTATCTGTTGATTGTTTATTTGATCTGTTCGTGTTTTTATGTTTAAACTGCTAATTGAAGGCCCTATCGGCGACCGAATCCGGAATTGATTGATGTTTTATGATCCTCATAATTAACATGATTTTGTAGTGTATTTATCTGAAAACTGAGTAGGTATGAATAAATTAGATTAAATACTGATGGATTGCAAGTTTTGGACTTAATTACCAATAAGCACTACAAAAAAAAACACTTTTAGCGACCTATTTTTTGGTCACCAAAAGTGTAATTTTGGTTGCTGAAAGTATCCGCGACATGAACAAAATTGGTTGCTGAAGCCCTGTCACTAAATGCTTTGGCGACCAAATCAATTTTGGTTGCCTTTATAAATAAATTGGCGACCAAATACTTTCGTCACCAAAAGACTAAAATTTCGTCGCCATAAAGTAACATTTAGTCACTAAAAAATAGCCTTTAGCTGATGACATATTAAGTTTCAGCGACATATAAATGCGTCGCTAAAAATATCTTTCAGTGACTAAAAGAATTGGTTGTTGAATGTTAAAACTTTTGGCGACCAATCAAGTTTTGGGTCGCTAAAAAAATTATGGACACATACTTTCAACGACATAAATAAAATGTCACCAAAAGTAAACTTATAACTAAAAAAACCTGTCACCAAAAATTCATTATTTATAATTTTTTTTAACAATTTCCCTGTTTAATACATAATTCATAAACCTATAAATAATTTTTTTTAACAATTTCCCTGTTCAATACATCATTCATAAACCTATAAACATAAGCAAAATATAATTCAAATCAACACATTTGCGCAAAGCATCCAAAATATAAACTAAATTCAAAAGTAGTACCATATTAAATATAAACAACATATCAAATCCAAAACATCCAATTCAAGTACAAATCTCTTACAATCCCAAACTTCAAACATGTAATGCCTAAAGCCCTTCTAAGCTTGCAAATTCATAACAAAAACCTATGACAAAATATATCCAAAAATTCAAAATGTAAGCCTTTGATGCGCCCCGAACTATAATTCATCCATTGCCAATCCAAAAAACCTTCCAAGCTTGCAAATTCATAACAAAAACCTATGACAAAATATATCCAAAAATTCAAAATGTAATCCTTTGATGCTCCCCGAACTATATTCGATCCATTGCCAATCTGTCAAACATATGAAAAAAAAAATTATAATGTTAAAATGTTAATAATAAAGGTCTTGGTCTAAAAACATTGGTTTCACATTATAGATGAACAAATTGAGAGAAAATTTTCCTACGGTGAATTACAAAATTTCAATATACCAAAATCAAAAAGTAACACATAATTCACCAGTTAAACTTGGCATATATGAACTAATTACAAGCAATATCTCTATAAATTTGTAAACCAGTCACATGTTGTCCAACCAAAACCTAACTCAAATTATGTCATTATGGAATACTGATGAAATCCAATTTCAAGGTTCCAAAACAAGAGCAAATATCAATTGAGTAGGAGCTATCACTGCAATGAGATGTAATCCAAAGTGCTAACTTTACTTTCATGACTAAATTGAAATCAGAAGGACCTAAATCTTAAACTTGAGGCTGCTTTTACTTACATGAAGGTCAAATTATGAGATATGTGACATTTCTAGTATAGCATTATAATGTTCTTAGGAAACATAATAAGAGTTTAACATTGGGATAATGAAATTAAACCACATCTTTAGTCCCTAGATTAAAACAAAATATAGCAGCAATCTCAAAAACATAGGGATAATAAATCATCCTTTCTTTGAAACTCTCATTCCTAAACTCTAGTTCCTTCCTAAACTCTACTAGTCTCCTTCCTAAACTCTTATTTTCTTTTCTCTAGTTCCTCTCTAAACCCACACATCCCACCATACAAACCCACTAGCATTAAACCTACAATAGCCATCACGGCCAATAGATAGATAGTAGCCAACTGAGTACATAGCCCAATAATATTTTGTTCACCTAAATCTGCTAGAAATCCTGTTCAAGGCAGTTTCAAAAATGTTGTCCTACATTGACATGACAAAGTAGAAAAGGCAGCTTAGCCCAATGAAGATTTTCATTAGTGTCCATTTCAATGTGGATGCATGCTCTGTAACGCCCTCAAAATAATAACAATAAATCCATCAGATAAGCCATGCATTTACATTTAAACTAACCGCATTCCTTTGGTTCATTAGAATTCCAAGACATAAGTATTACATGTTAACCTCATAACAAAATGCCCTACGGGCTTACAGCTTTCCAAGTTAACACTTGGTTACAACAAAGAGTTCTAACTCGTTTACACATTAAGCCCTTGGCTTGAAATTACATGTAATACATCAAAAGTAAAACGACAAAACTATGCCCGCCACTAGCCTCCCAGCTATGTCCTTGGAGGTGGCATGCTTCCTGTACCTGAAAATGATATTCCCATATAGGGTGAGCCACAGCCCAGTAGAAATACACTAAACCAACCATGGACAATGACTAAAACATTAGCAATTGATAGTTGGTCAACACTGATACAATCACATAAATTACATATTTATGTCAACGACTTACAAGTCCCAATTACCTTTCATTTTCCCTTTTTCAACAGATAAGCATGCCAGCTCTATCATCATTTCCACAGATATGTATAAAAACTATATCTCACATTCAGATAAGCATAAAAGCTGTATCCACATTCTCAACAGATATGTATATCAACAACATCCACAGATAAGCATACAAGCTGTATCCACACTTCACAAAGATAAGCATATGAGCTCTATCTTCACTTCTCTAGACAAGCATATGAGCTCTGTCTACGGAGTTCATCCCCTATCTCCTCCCAATACCTATCCGGTTTAGAGGTACATCCCCTATCTTCCCCTAAACCGCGGAGTACATCCCCTATCTCCTCCTCTACACATAACGTATATAAACACATTGGTTCTATATACAATCACACAATACACACAATTAATGTATTCTATCAACCGTCAAGTTCCATGACACATTCCATTGATTAGTTTCCGTTTACCTAATCATCATGCATTGTCTACAACAATCTCGACTATCCTCCACCGATAGCCCAAAGCAGTTATTTCTAAAACAGAAAATAAATGCACAAATGGATATTCAATCAACATTTCATTTCCTCATTTCTCACCAATTAATTATCCCAATTAATTAAACAATGTAATTAGGCCATTTTCCATAATTACCATTTCAACCCTTAGGTCCCATTTTCATCAATGATTCAACAATCATTCCATTTTCTATGCCAAACATGCATCTAGGTTTATTATGAATAAAACCCTAACTTTTGTAAAATTACACAAAAGCCCCAAACTTTCACAAAATTACCAAACCAAGCCCAACATCTCAAAATACCAAAATTTAAAGACAAAACCCATAGAGAGGAGTAGGTTATCCCTACCTCAAATTCGGAGTCCCAAAGGAGAAGACGACAAAACCCAACGTGCTCCAAAACCCGAGATTTTCAGATTAAAATGAAGCCCTCGACGATCAACAACTTTTTTGTAAAGGCCAAAGGTGAGTAAATCACTCCTACTAGATCAAAACCTAGAGAGAAGGTAGAGTCTAGAGTGAGAGGCTCAACAATGGTGATTTTGGAAAAGTAAGAGAGAGAAGAGAAAGTGAAAAAGTGATTTGAAAAGTCACAATTTCGGGACTTTAACCCAGGTCTCCGCTCGAGCGTAAAACACCCCGCTCGAGCGGCCACTCACAGACTTCCGCTCGAGCGGCCAACCTCCCGCTCGAGCGCAGAATGCACTCGCCCAGCACTTTTGCAGAACCAGGCCTCCGCTCGAGCTCCCAACCCTACGCTCGAGCTCACAACACTGCACAACAAGATACTGGATGGATGTAATCTACGCTCGAGCGCCAACACCTCCGCTCGAGCGTACAGGCCAAAAATCTGGGCAACAAGTTTTGGTTTCTAAACTCAACCAACCTGTAACAAACCCGCTCAACACATCCTATAACTCAAATACAAAGTAAGAAAGGATGTAAACAAGATAATAAACAACTACCAACATCCACGGACACATGTCCGGATCACTATACAACAAGGGTAAACCCGGGATCGCTATAACCTCCCCCCCTTAAAGAATTTCGTCCCCGAAATTAAGCACAAGTTTTCAAAACAAGTTTTCCTTCATTTTAGACAATGTTACAATTTAACATTCAACAATTCGACCCATTACCGGTCAACCCATCCCTTAAATAAGAGACATATCACAATATGTAAACAACATATGTACTTTCAACATGCATCAACATTATGCACTATCCTTCCAATTTCAACAATATATTCAACAGATATAATGTTACATTCAACTTCCATATGAGGCAAGTTCCAAAACATACTACCAATAATCAAAATATTCTCAATGTTTCACAACTTAAGACATATATAAAAGCTCTTAAGTTCAACAAAATGTAAAATTCAAATACAAAATTACATATCAATAAACAAGTCCGGATATTTCTCTCGGACTTCCAACTCACGTTCCCAAGTGGCTTCCTCCACTCCGTGATGTTTCCACAAGACTTTCACCAAAGGAATGGTCTTACCACGCAGGACCTGATCCCGCCTATCCAAGACCCGAACCGGTCTCTCCTCATACGAGGCATCCTCATCTACCTCTAAATCGCTCCAATCCAGCACATGTGATGGATCTGGCTCATACTTCCGAAGCATACTCACATGAAACACGTCATGCACTCCGGACAACTGCGGCGGTAAGGCTAACCGATAAGCAACCTCACCTATCCTTTCAAGGATCTCAAAAGGACCAATAAACCGAGGGGATAACTTCCCACTCTTCCCAAATCTCATCAGGCCTCGCCTAGGTGATATCTTCAGAAGGACATGATCACCTACCTCAAACGCCAAAGGCCTCCTCCTACGGTCGGCATAACTCTTTTGTCGACTCTGGGCTGTAACAAGCCTCTTACGGATAAGCTCAACTTTCTCCGTCGTCTCCCTAACCAACTCCGGACCCAACAAAGGTGCATCACCCACCTCGGCCCAACACACTGGAGACCTACACGGTCGGCCATACAAGGCCTCAAACGGTGCCATACCGATGCTAGACTGAAAACTGTTGTTGTAGGCAAACTCTACCAATGGCAAGTGCCTCTCCCACGTCCCACTGAAATCCAGGACACAACCCCGAAGCATATCCTCGAGGATCTGAATAGTACGCTCGGACTGCCCATCAGTCTGAGGATGATAAGCCGTACTAAAGGTCAACTTAGTGCCCAAGGCACTCTGCAAACTCTGCCACAACCTAGCAGTAAAACGAGGATCTCTATCAGAGACGATCGTCACTGGGACCCCGTGCAATCTCACTACGTCCCGAATATACAAATCGGCAAGATGATCTACCGAATCTCTCACGCGCATAGGAATAAAGTGCGCCGACTTAGTCAACCGGTCTACAACCACCCAAATAGCATCACTACCCCGCTGAGTCCTCGGAAGACCCACAACGAAGTCCATAGTGACATGCTCCCACTTCCACTCGGCAATAGGCAAGGGTTGCAACAAACCCGCTGGCCTCTGATGCTCGGCCTTCACTTGCTGGCAAGTAAGGCACCTTGATACGAAAACAGCCACATCTCTTTTCATACCCCGCCACCAAAACTGGCGACCCAAATCCTGATACATCTTAGTACCTCCCGGATGCACCGCAAGGCGCGAATGGTGAAACTCTCGGAGTACCTCCTCTCGGCAAGCCTCCGGTACAAACAAACGGTCTCGGTATCTCACACTCAGGTCGGGATACACCGTCAAACCCTTCTCAACGTTCCCACTGGAGATCTTCTCTCGGAGGGATTCTACCTCAAGGTCACCTCTCTGTGCCTCTAACACTCTAATCACAAGTGTAGGCTGCGCAACAACAGAAAACAAGGCCGCAGCCTCGACAGATTCGCCCAGTAGCAAATCAAACTCGCCCAGTGCTCCCAACATCTCCCATTCCCGGATGGCTATACAAGCTACATCACTAATGGTTTTCCTACTAAGGGCATCGGCCACAACATTGGCCTTTCCCGGATGATAATGCAACTCAAAATCATAATCCTCGATGAACTCCATCCATCTCCTCTGCCTCAAATTCAAGTCTCTCTGTGTAAACAGATACTTCAAACTCTTGTGATCCGAGAATACCTCGAACCTCTCACCATAAAGGTAGTGCCTCCAGATCTTCAAGGCAAAGATCACAGCTGCTAACTCTAGGTCGTGTGTGGGGTAATTCTTCTCGTGTATTTTCAACTGACGTGAGCCATAAGCTACCACTTTCCCCTCTTGCATCAACACACAGCCCAAACCCTCTCGTGAAGCATCACAATAAACCGCATAACCCAACCCTCTCTCCGGAATAATCAATACCGGAGCGGTGGTCAATCTAACTTTCAGCTCTTGGAACGACTTTTCACAAGTCTCACTCCACACAAACTTGACTCCCTTCTGAGTCAGTCTAGTCAACGGTGACGCTAACCTGGAGAAATCTTTCACAAACCGACGGTAATACCCAGCTAATCCCAGAAAACTGCGGATCTCAAACACACTCTTAGGCTGTGCCCAACCTTGGATGTATCAACAGACACCCCTTCCCCGGATACCACGTGGCCTAAGAATTTGACTTCTCCCAGCCAGAACTCACACTTCCCAAACTTGGCATACAGCCTATGGGCTCTAAGTAGCTCAAGCACCACTCTCAAGTGTGCCTCGTGCTCCTCCTCAGAAGACGAATAGATAAGGATGTCGTCCACGAAAACAACCACAAATCGGTCTAAGAACTCCCGGAAAATCCGGTTCATCAAGTCCATAAAGACTGCCGGTGCATTGGTAAGTCCGAATGGCATCACCAGAAACTCGTAATGGCCATACCGCGTACGGAATGCCGTCTTAGGAATATCTTCCTCCCTGACCCTCAACTGATGGTAACCCGATCTCAAGTCTATCTTAGAGAAACAACGGGAACCCTTCAACTGGTCAAACAAATCATCTATACGGGGCATAGGATACTTATTTTTAACCGTAGCCCGATTCAACTTCCGGTAGTCTATACACAATCTCAAGGCACCATCTTTCTTTTTAACAAAGAGGGCCGGTGCTCCCCACGGTGAAACACTAGGGCGAACAAAGCCCTTATCTAGCAATTCCTGGAGCTGAACTTTCAACTCAACCAACTCTGCTGGAGCAAAACGGTAAGGTGCCATAGAAATCGGCGCCGTACCAGGCACTAAATCAATAGAGAACTCTATCTCTCGGTGAGGTGGCAAACTAACAAGATCTTCGGGAAAAACATCCGAATACTCACAAACCACCCTCGGCAATACAACCTGGGTCTCACCACTCTCACCACTCTCAAAGCCGGCAAGTAGACTACTAAGCTCACTTCGCCCTCGCGAATCATACCCCGGTGGCAAAACACTACCAACCCGGTCTCCCAAAAAATGGAACCACTCCCCGCTCAAGGTACACAATGTAACCCTCTGGCGGTAGCAATCAATAACAGCCCGGTATGACGATAACCAGTCCATACCCAAAATAACATCAAAACCCTTCATGGGCATGACAACAAACGGAAAAGGAAGCCTATAGTCGGCGACCTCTATATCACATCCTCTAACACCCTGTTTCAGAATTAATTCACCACCCAAAGGCGATACCACACAAATAGGAGATGCTAACTGTGCTAACTCCAATTCCAAAACAGATGCAAATGCAGCAGATACAAAAGAATGAGATGCACCCGTGTCTATCAACACATTAGCAACTGAGTTGCAAAACAGAAAAGTACCTCTCACTACTGATGGAGCCGGTACTAAGTCCTGCGCGGTAACAGCATACACACGCCCCGTAGGCCCCTGGTCTACCTGCTCACCTCTCGGAGCAAAAGACTGCTGCACAGACTGGGATGACGAAGCTCCCGGATTGGCCCTCGAGGCCTGCACAGACTGAGCTGGCTGAAAACCCTGCGTCTGCCTAGAACCAGACGCTCCCGAAGTGGCACTCAACTGTGGGCAAAACCTCTTCATGTGCCCAGGTTGTCCACACTGATAACAAGTCAAGAGCTGCCCCCTGCCCAAACTCTGACTCTGCGATCTAGCTGAAGAAGAAGCAGCTTTCTGACCCCCACCCTTCTGCGGGCAAACAGATACCTTGTGACCCAGCTGGCCACACTTGTAACAAGTGAATTCTCCCTGACTGCCTCTCCCCGAGCCTACACTAGGCACTGGAAAGGTCGATCTAGAGACTGCACCCTGAGACTGCTGAGGGTTAGAACCCCTCTGCCTCCTGCCATCACTCTGACTATCCTGGCTCCTCTTGGAGCCTCTCTGCCCCTCATCCTCCTCCTGCATCATGAGCTCCATATGAGCTGCAGCGTCCACTAGGTGTCTATACTCTCGAATATAAGACCCACCAATTCTCAACTTGAGGCCCCGCCTCAACTTCCGCTCAAACTCATAGCAACGGCGTTCCTCAGACGCCACCAGTTCAGGTGCAAACCTAGACAGACTGGTAAAAGTAGCCTCAAACTCGGCCACTGACAAGCCCTGCTGATTAAGCCGGCTAAACTGATCCCTCAGCTTCTCCCTAGCTGCTGCTGATAAAAACCTCTCCTGAAAAGCATTCACAAACGCCTCCCAAGTACCACCAACACGAGCTTTCTCGTACTTCCACCATTGACCCGCATCTCCCTTCAGTTGAAAGGATGCCAAGGTCACTTTCAGTGCTCCGTCCTCGATGCCAAGCATCTCAAACGTCTTCGTTGTCTGTTCGAGCCATTCATCTGCCTTAAGCGGCTCTTTAGGATCCCCGATAAACTCGTCCGGATTACACCGGAAGAACTCCCTCTTCAAGAAAGAAGGCCCTGCCTCAGCTGCCTGATTCTCAGCCCTAAGAATACCCAAAGCTCCTGCTAACTCTCTGGCCAAGGCACCCATAGCCTGTTGACCTACTGGCTCGGCCACATTGGCCTGCCCAACTCCCTCCTGCACTGCCGGAATCTCACCCTGTAACGGTACTTCCTGCCTCGCAGGTCTACCACGCCTAGCACCTCTTCCTCGTCCTGACATCCTAATAAAGGCAACACAGAACGTTAGCACATTCATAAATGTGCCGAAACTAAACACTCACGTCCTAATGCCTGGACAACTGTAATTCACTCCACATAAGCACATAAACACATAAGCACTTACGAATTTCATTTCCGGATAATGATAGTCCCGAGGCGTTACTAGAGTTCCGGTTAGAAACAGCGTTGATCAAGTGCTTTTCCAACAAGACTCCCAGAAACTCAAGGATCCGATCAACATCCAAGAAATTAAATCCCATACCCACATAGTCACATAAGCATGTTATCAAATAAACACATAGCATATGGTACTACATTTAAGTCTCTATCAAGCGAGACAAACCCATTGTGATACTAATCACTTCCCACGTACCCAAAGTATTCGAACCCGGTACGCTCTGATACCAAGTTGTAACGCCCTCAAAATAATAACAATAAATCCATCAGATAAGCCATGCATTTACATTTAAACTAACCGCATTCCTTTGGTTCATTAGAATTCCAAGACATAAGTATTACATGTTAACCTCATAACAAAATGCCCTACGGGCTTACAGCTTTCCAAGTTAACACTTGGTTACAACAAAGAGTTCTAACTCGTTTACACATTAAGCCCTTGGCTTGAAATTACATGTAATACATCAAAAGTAAAACGACAAAACTATGCCCGCCACTAGCCTCCCAGCTATGTCCTTGGAGGTGGCATGCTTCCTGTACCTGAAAATGATATTCCCATATAGGGTGAGCCACAGCCCAGTAGAAATACACTAAACCAACCATGGACAATGACTAAAACATTAGCAATTGATAGTTGGTCAACACTGATACAATCACATAAATTACATATTTATGTCAACGACTTACAAGTCCCAATTACCTTTCATTTTCCCTTTTTCAACAGATAAGCATGCCAGCTCTATCATCATTTCCACAGATATGTATAAAAACTATATCTCACATTCAGATAAGCATAAAAGCTGTATCCACATTCTCAACAGATATGTATATCAACAATATCCACAGATAAGCATACAAGCTGTATCCACACTTCACAAAGATAAGCATATGAGCTCTATCTTCACTTCTCTAGACAAGCATATGAGCTCTGTCTACGGAGTTCATCCCCTATCTCCTCCCAATACCTATCCGGTTTAGAGGTACATCCCCTATCTTCCCCTAAACCGCGGAGTACATCCCCTATCTCCTCCTCTACACATAATGTATATAAACACATTGGTTCTATATACAATCACACAATACACACAATTAATGTATTCTATCAACCGTCAAGTTCCATGACACATTCCATTGATTAGTTTCCGTTTACCTAATCATCATGCATTGTCTACAACAATCTCGACTATCCTCCACCGATAGCCCAAAGCAGTTATTTCTAAAACAGAAAATAAATGCACAAATGGATATTCAATCAACATTTCATTTCCTCATTTCTCACCAATTAATTATCCCAATTAATTAAACAATGTAATTAGGCCATTTTCCATAATTACCATTTCAACCCTTAGGTCCCATTTTCATCAATGATTCAACAATCATTCCATTTTCTATGCCAAACATGCATCTAGGTTTATTATGAATAAAACCCCAACTTTTGTAAAATTACACAAAAGCCCCAAACTTTCACAAAATTACCAAACCAAGCCCAACATCTCAAAATACCAAAATTTAAAGACAAAACCCATAGAGAGGAGTAGGTTATCCCTACCTCAAATTCGGAGTCCCAAAGGAGAAGACGACAAAACCCAACGTGCTCCAAAACCCGAGATTTTCAGATTAAAATGAAGCCCTCGACGATCAACAACTTTTTTGTAAAGGCCAAAGGTGAGTAAATCACTCCTACTACATCAAAACCTAGAGAGAAGGTAGAGTCTAGAGTGAGAGGCTCAACAATGGTGATTTTGGAAAAGTAAGAGAGAGAAGAGAAAGTGAAAAAGTGATTTGAAAAGTCACAATTTCGGGACTTTAACCCAGGTCTCCGCTCGAGCGTAAAACACCCCGCTCGAGCGGCCACTCACAGACTTCCGCTCGAGCGGCCAACCTCCCGCTCGAGCGCAGAATGCACTCGCCCAGCACTTTTGCAGAACCAGGCCTCCGCTCGAGCTCCCAACCCTACGCTCGAGCTCACAACACTGCACAACAAGATACTGGATGGATGTAATCTACGCTCGAGCGCCAACACCTCCGCTCGAGCGTACAGGCCAAAAATCTGGGCAACAAGTTTTGGTTTCTAAACTCAACCAACCTGTAACAAACCCGCTCAACACATCCTATAACTCAAATACAAAGTAAGAAAGGATGTAAACAAGATAATAAACAACTACCAACATCCACGGACACATGTCCGGATCACTATACAACAAGGGTAAACCCGGGATCGCTATATGCTCTACTCTAATTACCTTTTACTATGCTGTGAAGCTTAGAGTCACTTAAAAAATGAACTAAAGAGTGATGAAAATTCAAATGCTAAACAGATGATCTTATAGATTCATTGCAAGAGAGAGTTTTTGCTACAATAAGAACAAAAGGAAAATTATTCACTATATTACAAGAAAGAAAGAGAATTGTTGAAGAACTCATTTAACCATTTAGGTGTAGTTGTTACCAATCAAGCTAACATTTTTTATTTATGGTCATCATTCAACTTTTTCTTGCATCTCATTTAACCATTTCGAGCCTCTTGGGAAAACATAGGATGTTGCCTATCAAAATCCTTCCACGCCTCACCATCAGCCGGGTGTCTCAATATCCCATCATCTACTCGCTTTTCTTTGTGCCATCTCATATCTACAGCTGTTTTTCTTGACATATATAATCTTTGCAGCCTCGGTGTCAACGGGAAGTATCTTAAGATCTTATAAGGAATTTTCTTACCTTTTCCATCATTCAACTTGTATCTGGACTCTTGATAAATCGGACAGTTTTCCAAATTTGCATTCTTCTTCCAGAAAAGTGCACAATCATACTTACATGCATGAATCGTCACATATCCTAAGCCTAAGTCACGCAAGAATTTTTTGGCTTCATAAAGGGTCCATGGGATCACTTGATCACTTACCGGTAGAAGGTCCTTTAATATCCCCAACAACATGTTGAATGACTTATTGCTCCACTTATTCAACACCTTCACATGAAGCATCTTAACAACAAATGATAAAACAGAAAACTTACGACACCCAGGGTACAACTCTCTTTGAGCATCATTCAATAATTTATCGAAGTTGCGCACATCCTCTCCTTCAACATTGTTAGCCACATCATCGTCATCGTCTTCTTCATCCCCCTCATTTTCATTATCATTCATGATAGTCCCCATGTAAACATCTTCTAACAAATTTAGGAATTCATCTTGATCTCTGTCTATATCTTCTTCCATTCTGTCCCCAACACTTCCAAAGTCATTGTGGTCGTCATCATTCAATGCATGAGATTCATTCATGGGAACAGATTCCCCGTGATGCACCCAAGTCTTATAAGAAGGGGACATTCCTTTCACGACCAAATGATACTCCACAATTTTACTAGTGTGTTGTTCACAATTCAAACAGTCCATACAAGGGCAACGAATCTTACCATTTGGCCCTACATTTAACATTGCGAACTGAACAAAAGCCTTTACCCCATCTCGATACTGGGAACTCATTCTATTCTTAAGTAACATCCAACTCTTGTCCATATTTGGTCACCTACAAAGCCAATGTTATGTGAAATTCCTTTATCACTATGTACACTAATATTCAATAGGTAAGTGGTCCTATGTCATTTAACTAAATTTAAAAAAAAAAAGAAGAAAAAAAAAAAGGAAATGCAATGTAGAGTAAAGGGTGAAAAAGAATCATATAGTAAGTGATGACATAGATATATACCTTTAACTAAATTAGGTATGTGTAATTTATTGACAAGTTGTACTAACAATAATAATTGATAAACAAGAATTACTATTCAAGTAAAGCATGCAATGTAGAGTAAAGAGTGAAAAAGAATTATATAGTAAGTGATGACATAGATACATAAATTATAATTGCTATATAAATTATGGTCTTCAAATTGTTACATATTAGTTTAGTTATTTTTGTAAAAGCATATTCATTTATTTTAGCAATTTGAGTTATTTATTTGTTGAGTTAGACATGGAATTGAGATTTTTGTAGCAAAACACAACAACCACCCCCTAATTAGCATATTTGGGCTTATCTTATTTATATATCAAATAGTTCCTTGGATCATCTAATTGTTTGTTATATCATGAATGCTCACAATAGTAAAACGAAACTAAGAATACAATAAGTGAATCCTAAGAATAAAATTAAGTGAATCCTCTAATACCCACAAATTTAATAAAAAAGTGTCAAACTTCTCTAAATAAATTAAAAATGCCTTAACAAATAGTCAAAGATTACCTGATGTAGTAATTGCCCCCAACGAACGAGTGCAGCTTTTTTATCTCTCTGCATTAACCGATAACCTATAATAATTGATAATTGTAAATCAAATTTTAAATTAAAATCGCACTATACATGAAATTAATGAAGAGATATGGGCATGAAATGAATGTCAAATAACGTATAAGGACACTCATGGATATGCGCAAAATAAACAATTCACCTACACACCTAAATAAATTATTGTACTTCTTAAAAGGAGATATCATCCGTAAAAATATGAAAAGTGAGGTTCAATCAACATGTCCCAAAACACATCAATGCTTTTTGGTCAAACACAAGGAAAAGAAGATGGTGGATGCACTTATTCCACTTCAATGCTTTTTGGTCAAACACAAGGAAAAGAAGATGGTTTTCAACAAAAGAAGATGTCTATTATTTATAGTATGTGTTCTTATAAAAATACAAAATTATTTTAATAAAACAATAAGTTAATAAAGCAATAATTGTAATAGCTTCATTGTATATTATCTACGAACACTGCCAGGTTTGGGACAGTGGTGTTCTACAGTGGGGTGTGAAATCTTTGTCTTGAACAAAATAAAACGGTATGAATGTTTGTGTCGGTTCGACCAATTAATAAAGTGTGTTTTTGGTTTGAATTTATTAAAAAAATATAAATAAAATTAAAAAGTGTGTTTTTGGTAGTAATATCAGCAAGGCTAGATTACATCATTAGTCTTTCTATTTTTTATTCTTATAATTTTAATTTAATTTTTACACTTTTAATTATATTATAATGTACCCCATCTGACTGTGTTATCATATTTTGAATTAAAAAAATCATGTACAAAATTACAAAGATTAGAATGAAATTCAAAATAAATTATAGAAAAATTATATCATTAATTCTATAGTTTAAATGAAATATTATTCTAATTTTTATAATTTTAAGGAAAATTAAAGTGCTGTTTCACTTAAATTACAGGAGTAATAGTATCATTTGCCAACCAGCAACTTGTACTTGTACCCCAATTCACCCCTCATTCATGGGGAGCCTACCAAGCCATGTCGCTTCGGGTCAGCAAAGGGCTATTTAGTGTGACTCACTTAAACCCATCAACATGATTTGCACTTTTCATTATGTAATAACTTTTTAATATATAAGGATGGTTTAGAATAATCTAAATAAGTATATTTTTTATTTTTTTTATAAAAAGATATGTAGAAATGTAAAGAGGTGATACGACTCAAAAACAATAAAATGATAAAAAAGTGTGTTACAATAGGTCATGCCAAACAAATTCATAATTTATAAACATAATTAAGTTGATAAGATGTATTGATAGTTATAAAATAATTAGGTTGATAAGATATATTGATAGTTATACGATTAGAGATCACATTTATATTAAAAACAATGTGATTTTGAAAAATAATTCATTTTGAAAATAAAATAAAATTTTATTCAATCATCATGTGGTAATCAATGTTCGATCAATTTGATTTTTACATAAATAATATGCTTGACAAATAATAGAAAACGAACAATTTAGATAATCTTAATAGGTTTGGAGTCAGACCTAGTAAGAGTCATAGCAACCCCTATTCTGTACAAAACACAACGGACACCCGATTTCTCATTCAACGGCATGAGATTATGAGTCTCTAAAAAAGTGTTTCTCCAATCATCTCTTCTTATCCATGTTAGTGACCAAAGGCATTTTTTACTCCCAGAAGGGTATCTATATCTCCCACTATATACAGTATTAAAATATCATACAGTGGAAAAACATCTTCCCTCTCAATGCTCTATATTCTCAAACTGAGAAACATTCAACAAACTCATTCATTTTGGCCTCATTTTATGGTCACACAATCAAAACATGTATTCAATGTGTGAATATGCATGCATGTGTACAAGCTTGTCAATAATAATGAAGTGATTAGTTAGTGAACTTTTTGGAAAAATAACTCAATCGAAAAATAACTCAATGGGGACATTCTCTTACTCTCTATCATATAACCCAATTGAAAGCCTAGGAGAGGAAAAGGGACTACATTCAGAATATTAGAGACAGAGAAGAGAACAGAGCAAAGACCCAAAAAGAGGGTCACGATCTGCTGCTGATCTGCTGCCGATCTGGTGCTGCCCGGCGCTGCTATGCCGTTGGCATTCGGCTGCGCGAGAAAGCAAGAGGGAGAGGGAGAGGGACTACATTCACAATGTTAGAGACAGAGAAGAGAACAGAGCAGCGATCCAACAAGGGTCGCGATCTGCTGCCGCCGATCGAGCACTGTTGTGCCTTTCGCATTCAGCGGTGCAAGAGAGTAAGAGGGAGAAGGAGATGGAGAAGGAGAGGGAGAAGGAGAGGGAGAGAAGAAGAAGAGAAGAAGAAGAGAAGAAGAACATACCTGAGAAGTGCTGCCGCCGATCACTCTGTGCTGTGTGCCGTTTCACATGGATGAGAAATGAGAAGAAGTTAGGTCAATTGGTTGTTTATTCACTAGTCAACATTTTTTGGCAATAAAAAATTTGGTAAAAAAAAAATACAAATTAATTTGTCTTTAAATTATTTGTCTTTAATAATTTGGTAAAAAATAAAAAACTTTGTTTATTGATATAATTGTCTTTATAGAAATTATTTGTCTTTAATAATTGTATTATTTGTCTTTAAAAAATACAAATTATTTCTATAAATTATTTGTCTTTATAGAAATAATTGTCAAATTAATTATTTCTATATTTTTACAAATTTCTATACATATTATTTCTATATTTTTATAGACAAATTAATAGATTGGTCCAAATTAATAAATTAATATTTGTATGGAAATATAGAAATAATTGTATAGAAATTATTGTAACAATTAATATTTGTATAGAAAACATATTAATATTTGTCTTTATAGAAATAATTAATATTTGTATTGTAACAATTAATATTTGTATAGAAATTATTAATTTGCTACAAATTTCTATACAATTATTACTATAAATTATTTTTATCAACAAATATTTGTAACAAACTATTTCTATATTTTTGGCAAACTTTGTTTATAGGAATAATTGTCTTTATAGAAATTATTTGTCTTTAATAATTGTATTATTTGTCTTTAAAGAGTACAAATTATTTCTATAAATTATTTGTCTGTACCAAATTGTTTATTCACTTATCAACAATTTTGGGCAATAAAAAATTTGTAAAGACAAATAATTTATTGGCAACCAAATTAATTTGGTTGCCAAAAATATTATTCAGATTTTTAGCGACCAAGGAATGTCTGTCGCCAAACAAATACAATTGGCGACTAAATGTTCCGTCGCTATAAATTAATTTGGTCGCTAAAAAATTTTTCGCGCTCCCGCGCAAGAAATTCACTTGGCGCCAAAATCAATAGCGACCAAAATTCTAAATTCGTCGCCAAAAGTCTATTTTTTAGTGACCACAAATATTCTGTCGCCAATTATGTATCTTTGGCAACTAAATTTTTGTTTGGTTGCTAAAAAGTGTCACCAAAAATGTTTTTTGTTGTAGTGAAGCCATCTAGTGGGCCACTAACTAGGCATATTGAGCTACACCACACTTGAATCAAAAACCATTTCCTCAGCCCTTTTTCCTAGCCGACCAAGAGAGGAAATAGGAGAGAATTGAGCTCATTTTGTTGAATTGGCTTGAATTGCTTGGATTGAAGTGTAAATTGTCATATTGGACTCCTAAACCTTGAATACAAAACTAAGGTAGGACATTCATCTTCTTGTTGTTGTCATAGAATTAATTCTTGCATGATTCATGCTTCAATTGTAGAGTTAAGTCTTGTTTTAGTTCATACATGTAGGATTAGAACATAATTCATGCATGCATGTTTGAATTGGTGAGTTTTGAGTCGAATTCATGACAAATTGTCACATGCATGTTCATGTCTTGAGTGTAGGCCATGTTTTCATCTTGTTTGTGAATCAATTGGCTCACTAGAGCATGTTTTGAAGCTTTGAATTGATTTGAATTCATGCATGTTTGCATGTTCTTCATGTTCATGAAATTGGTTTGAAATTGGGTTTGAATTAAACACCCTTGGGCTTTGATTTCTCAAATTGAGAGTTGAATCATGTTATTCCATGTGTTTACAAGTGTTTTTCCAGAAATTAGCCCAAGAGGATCGGTTTTGATGCATCTAAACTTGGTTTTTGGCTTGGAGGTGCAATCTGGAATTTCCAGATTTTGCACTTCCGCTCGAGCGGGGGAAGTGCCGCTCGAGCGGGGAACCCGAGCATCCAGTATCTCTGCACTGTTTTACAGACCGCTCGAGCGGAGGATTGCGCGCTCGAGCGGAGTCATGTGTCTCAAGCTCGAGCGGGCGTCGAGCGTCCGTCGAGCGGAGATTTCACCCATCCAGTACTTTTACAGTACGCTCGAGCAGGAAAGTTGACGCTCGAGCGTGTACCTTTGTTGCATGACCGCTCGAGCGGGGAAACCTGCGCTCGAGCGGGACTCTGTTTTTCTGCTAAATTCTGAAAACTGCTTTTTGAGTACATCTTAGCATCCTCATCCCATTCTAGGCATTCCTAGGCCTAGTTTAAGACATCTTCTTGAGAATATAGATGTAGAACACACCGAGGCAAATTAGGGATCAAGTTATGATATTTCCCAACTGTGTAGCTTAGTGTGTGTTCAACCTGTGAACTGTATAGGGTTGGCGACTGGGGAGACGCACTCTAGCATACTGTAGCCCAAACTCTGTGAGTAACAATTGTGTAAAGATATGTTCAAATGATTATCTTCTGAATACTGAACTGAACTGTTTACTGAACTGATATTGTTTACTGAATGAATGTATGTCCTATATTCTAAACTGTACTGTGGCATCCTTGGCATCTACTGTTACTGTTACTGTTACTGTTACTGTTACAGAGATCTCTGTCGGTTCCCTTGTGGAACCACTACTGTTTACTGATTGATGGCCATCATTACTGTTCGGTCTTTAAGACCTACTGTTTACTTCTATGCTAATGGATGTACCACATATGACTGAATAACTGTTCTGACTGAAAGACTGAAGTATTGTTTAATGAACTGCTTTCATTACTGTAAGGACATTTCATTCATAACCTCTTTACGCATTATGTTATTCACTGGGCTTTAGCTCACTGTTTATATATATATGTAGGTGCTCAGCCACCAGATCGGAGCTAGGAGCATGGGTTAGACTCCAGTTTTGTCAAGCCAGCCTATGTGCCTCACTGCGAGGTTCCGAGCCTATCATGTTAAGGCTTAGGGGTGTTTTACAATTCCCCATTTCTGTACTGTCTTACTGTTTTGTATAGACTGAATGTTACTGTACTGTTATACAGGAATTGAATCCCTAGTCTGAATGATTGTAAATATCGTGCATACTATTTTGTACTGTTTATGTGTATGAATGCATGAAAAATCTTTTTGCATACAGACTGTCACAGCTCAATGGACATTATTCATTTACTGTATTGGCTTCCGCCGGGCCCTGAACTCTGTTTTACTGTACTACTATTAAGCAGGCCTTCGGTAATCTCGGATTACTGGCCGGTTACGGTACTAAACCCATAGGGCCGGGTTTGGGTCGCGACACCTATATATTATATATTATATAAGAAAAAACAGGAGTTTTTAATCCACAAGTCTTGTGAGAGTTCTATTGGCTAGCTCTTATTTAATAATTTCATAATTTTTCAATCTAAGTTTTCAATCTAAATTTCATAATTTTTTAATTTTTGAAAATTTTAAAAATCTTCTATTGGCTAGCTCTTATTTAAGCATAAATAAATAAATAAAAATTAATATATCTTAATTTATGACTTTCAAATGAAAAGTATATTAAATCTATAGAAGAAAAAAAAAAGTATACTAATCCATTTCAAAATTCAAATTTGAGGAAATATAGAAAGTAATCTATTAATTTAAATTTAAAATTGACACAATATAAATTTAAAATTTAAAATTATAGTAATTTATATCTCATGATTTATAAGTTTTAAATAAAAGTTTAAAATTATCATAATTAACTCATAATTTTTGTATTTAGGATATCAATAAGAGTAACATTGAGATTATTCTATATACTATTATAATTGAAAAACATTGCCCTTTCATTAAAACTTAAAGATGCAATTCTTTTTTTTTTTTTTAAAAAAATTGTTAATATGTGTTACAATATGATTGGTTTATAAATTAATTTTATATTCTTAAAATAAAATTTTCAATTTAAATTCTTTCTTAAATTATGTTACCCGTATAAGATCAATATTCATTCCTTAATTTATGCATATTTTATTAAATTATAAAATAAAATTTTAAATTTTAAATTTAATTTTTTTTTAAATTATGTTACTTTGATTAGAATGACACATGTGAATAATTTATTGTTCCAGCAATATTACAAACTCACACTTTCACCCACAATGATGTGTCAAAAGAATTGAGCCTCATGTCATTGAGTGTATAAAAAATCAAGAGTTGACACATTACAGGGACGGATCTAGGATTACTCTCAAGAGTTGACACATTAAAAAATTGGGAGGGTTACTCTATATAATTTTGAAATTATCTACAAAAAATTTTGGGGTGCGAACTCCTATAATTTTAAGTTATTTTAAAATTTTTAGTATAATATATGATATTTTTCAAATTTTTTGGAGTGCGGCTGCCCCCCTAGCCCCCCAGATCCATCATTAGACACATATGATACCACATCATTGTGGATACAATTGTTGGTATTTTTTGTGAATCTCAAACATTTTTCTTATCGTTCATCCAATTTTTTTAACACTTACAAAACATGGTGAATCCTGTTAATTTATTTTTTTTAATCTCAATCATCAATTAAACAAACTAAAATAAAAATTGAAAAAATTTTGGCTCAAATTGCTAAAAAGTGAGTTTTACTAAAACAAATAGAAATAAATGTTATTTTTCTAATAAAAGTGATGGTTTGTGAAATATCTTTTTTTATTTAAAAAAATAAGAGTTATAGGTGATAATTTATTGGTCATCTACAATTATTTTCAAATCAAATGAGAATACTATTCTGAATTTTCTTATTCCTTTTTTTTTAATACAAATACTTTTATTTTGTAGAAATTTAATTTTATTATATTTAAATATTTTATTGTAATTTTTAAATTAAGAATAATTTTTGAAAAATAATATTTAAATTATTTTACGTCATTATAAAATATAATTTTTTAATATCAACTTATTCGATAATTCCTTTCTACAAAGTGTATTTTTTTTTGTTCATTAATATTAAATTTTTAATTAATCTTATTTATTATTAAAAAAATAAATTAGAAAATAATTTTATATATTTATATATACAATTTTGTTTCGATTGCTCAAGTTATTTGGTATTTTTGTCCAAGTTCATTAAAATTTATTCGAATTTTTAATTTTACATAGGTTCTTACCAATTTACAAATTATGTTGCACAATCTTTAAAAATTTACAAACTTGACTCAAGTTGCTTAAGTTTAACTCTCCTAAATTTACAATTTTAGCAAGATGGTTGAAAGTTACATTATTGAAATTATGACAAATTAAAAATTAATACATAAATTGTGGTATAATTGTAAAACTTAAATAGCAAATTTCAATATTTGTTATTTTTATAATTTACATACAGAAATCTAATTATTTATATTATTTTATATAAATATATTTTATTAATTTTTTTCACATAATACGATTTTTACTTGTAAAAGATAAAAGAAAAGAGTATTAAGGATTCGACAAAAATTGTAGGAATCAGTCATATCATATCATATCATAATTTCTTTTTCTGATACACCTCTCGGATCCTGGTGTGTCTCAACTTGAGTTACATCAGTTGAGGACGTAAGGTAGAGATCATCATTGGTCTCAATTTTATTGTAAATTTATTTTTTAAATCTAATTATATATAAATGAAATAATTAATTAATAATTAAAAAAAATATAAGATGAAAATATCACACGAGAAACTCACTCGTAATAAATGATTGGTTGTAATCGGAAACTCACCTGTAACACTACTCTGCTCTACAAGAAAAGAACAAAAGAATTAAAAAATACAAAATATTTTTATTAAATTTAATACATTTTGAGAAATTATAAAAATAAAAGGACTTATAATAAAATAAATTTAAAATTTTAATTCTATCAATTTAAATTCTAAATTTTTTATTTGTTTTCAATGTAAATCATTTGTTTATTTTTGTTAAATAAAATTGATAAAAAAAAATATTTTAGTCATTAATCTTAACCAAAAAAAATATTTTTGATATTTTATATACACCGACATTGAATTTAATAACTAAAATATTCTTTTTCAATCGATTTTACTTTAAAAAATAGGTGAATGATTTAGATTGAAAATAAATTAAAAAAAATAGAGTTCAAACTGACAGAATTAAAAACTCAATGTTTATTTTATTATATGACTCAAACCTTATTAAAAATTTGAAAAGATGGAGGCATTAGTGAAAAAATATTTTAAAATTTAAATTTGAATGTAATGATTGCATGCCCTCTTAAAAAAGAGAAGTTATTAGTTTGTTTTTGAGCATTACTTCACACCATTCATTGAGGGACAAGTGTCCCATTGTCCCCTATAAGAGAAAGAAAGATGATGGATTTCATTGATTCAACCAATAACAACTAAGTTAGAGCACTTATTCTAGGAATAAATAATAATTTTTCCTTAAAAAGTTAGAATCCTAAAAAGGATCAACAAATTGGAACGGAGAGAATAATTTTTCCATACATTTTGCATTAAAATTAATATATTTTTTAACTTGTTCACTCAACTATTTTGAAAATATTTTTTTTATCACAACTACATTATTAAACAATATCCCTAACGACTCATTAGCATTTACCATAAACATAATCTCACTTTTGGTTGATTTTTGGGGAAATCACTCAACAGTGGAACCCAAAAAAAAAAAAAAACTATAAAAATATGAAGAGGACAACTCATCTTGTAAGTACATCTCCAATGTACTAGGCATATAATACTTGTTAGTTAAAATACCTAGTGTGATTCACTTTTTTCAATTCCAATGCACTAGGCATATGATTAGGCATTTTGGCTCAACTCATATTCACTAGCTACATGTAGCTAGCCTTCAACGCTAGGCAAAATGTATTCAATCATTAGGATCATTTCCCTCCATCTTTTTTGTTGACGTGACATTCTATAAAATTAATAGTATTTGGATAAATAGCTAAAATAAAGAGCATGGTTGGAGTAAAAACATAAAACAGTTGATAGGCAAAATAAAATATATACCTTATAGTAATATTTGGATAGGTAAAATGCCTACTACCGTTGGAGTAATTCTGAATGGCACCTCTCCATATTTATGTATTTTTTTGTGCCACTATAAAGTAATTTGGAAAAATTACTCATAAATCTCATTTTGATAAATGTTGCTCTAGTTAGTCCTGAATATTTTTTCTTAAACCATTTAGTCATTTTTTATTTTTGCTATGATATACATTTTTGATATATTATGTATGGAGTTTACATTTTTACCCATAAAATGTGCTATACGATTAGGCCCCAACATTATCAACATCAGTGCTATAGTCAACATGATCAACCTCAGCCCCATCATCGACATGATCAACATCAGCGCCATCATCGACATCATCAACATTAGTGCCATCATCACAACATCAGTGACATCAACGCCATGATAACATCAGCACCTCCACACCGATCTCTCTCCCCAAATCCCGTTGGCCAGTTGGGAGATCAACTCGCACCAGATCGATTTTCTCCTTCCCCAAATCACGGCGGCCATCTCGCACTTCAAATCGCACCAAATCTCAATATTCCTTAACCAACCCACGACGAACACGCTGCTCCGGCGTCGCACAGAATGGGACATGCCTACCCAGTATGGGTCGGCGGCGTGTCGATATTGTTGAACGTCGGGGGGGTCTGCAATCCAGATTGTCGTTCAAATGGGTGTTTGTCGTCATCAAATTTTTTTTCCACAGTCACGGTTTGGGGATGGATGGGAGGGTGCTGCTCTTATTTTGAATGGATTTTCAGTGGGGAATGATTGGGTCACCATAGGACTGGAACGGGGAGGGGGGAGAGGTTCTTCTTAGCCGATTGGGAATGCGGTGGTCGTTCCAGGGGCTAGGGAAGAGGATGTGGGGGTGAGACAGGGGTCTGTTTGATGTTTCATGAATAATGTTTGATGTTGGTGATGTTGGATAATGTTTGGTGTTTGATGTTGGTGATGTTGAATAATTTGATCTATTTTCCTTGGAACATCACTGTGTTATACGTTCACTGTGTTATACGATTAGGCCCTAATGTTGAAGAATAATGTTTATACAATTATACGATTATACGTTCACTGTAATGTTGGTGGATATTGTTTGATATTTCATGAATAATGTTTGATGTTGGTGATGTTGGATAGTGTTTGATGTTTGATGTTGGTGAATAATGTTTGATGTTGGTCATGCTGGATAATGTTTGATGTTTAGTGTTTAATGTTTGATGTTTGATGAATAATGTTTGATGGCGTTGCTGATGTTGATGATGTTGATGACATAGTTGATGTTTGCTGATGTTCAAAAAGAAGGGAAATCAGAAAAAGGCCTATAGTAAGCTTATTGGGCAATTCGGTAAATTACACATAAACACCAACCCAAAATTAGCCCCTCAATTACTGACCCAGACGCCTAAAAAATAGGTATTAATGAATTTACACATAAAATTGGACCTATTAGTCCAACAAAAAACCGTCGGGACTAAATGGGTTAACATTCCCAAATTAAGGATTTAAAGGTGCTTTCCCCAAGTAATTTTCCCTTTAATTTTTCTCCCAAAACTTTGAAAATATTATTTTTATCCCAAAATTACATTATGAAACAACATCCCGGTAGACTATTAGCATTTGATTAATTTTTTTCCATTAGCATTTGATTAATTTTTTTCCCCAAACAATGGACCCACTCCATACTTTTAAGGGAAAATTGCAACTTAGTAAGGTGCTGTTTGGTAACACTTACGTTTTTAGTTTTCTGTTTATATTTATAAAAATTTTAAAAACTCAAATAAAAACTTGTTTAGTAAAATTTTTGGTTTATAAATCAGTGGTCTCAATTTATAAATTTGGCCAAAAAATAAAAATACAAAAAATGTGTTTTCATTGTGAGTTTTCAGTTTTTTTTTTTTTACCACCCAACGCTAGCCACCACCCGTCACCATTTTCCACCACCGTCTTCCGCCACCACCGCCCACCCCTCACCACCACCATTCACCACCCACCTGCCACCCACTCGCCACCACCACCCACCCCTCACCACCACTACCACTACCACCCACCTGCCATCCACACGCCACCACCCGCCACCATCCACCGCCTGCCACCACCACCCGCCACCTACTTGCCGCAACCACTCACCACCACCCGCCACCACCCACCTATCACCACCATCCACCACCTGTTACCACCAGCCACCCACCACCACCACCACCACCACCCATCTGCCACCACCACCTACTCGCTCTCACTTACCACCCGCCACCGTCACCCACCCGCCACCACCACCCACTCGCTCCCACCTACCACCCGCTACCGTCACCCACCCACCCACCACCACCACCACCACCACCACCTGCCATTCGCCACCCACCTGCCACCACCACCACCCACTCGCTACCACCCACCACCCGCCACCATCACCCACCCACCACTACCACCCACCTACCATCTGCCACCCACCTGCCACCACCACCCAACGCCACCACCACCACTACCACCACCACCCACTCGCTGCCAGCCGCCACCGTCACCCACCCACCCACTACCACCACCACCCGCCCGCTACCACCCGCCACCACCAGCTACCCACCACCAACCGTCACCACTTTCCACCACCGTCTTCCGCCATCACTTGCCATCACTTGCCATTTTTCACTCTTTTTTATATTTTTAAAATTTTTAAACATTTTGTCAATTACCAAGCACGTTTGTAGTTTATGTTTTTCTAAAAATAAACAAAAACCAGTTTATAAAATTTTTGTAAATATAAACTGAAAACATAAACGTTACCAAACACATCATAAATGTTTACAAAAAAAAAAATTCAAATCAATGATAAATTTTATCAACTTTAATAATTAAAATTATAAAATTTTCTATAAATTTATAAATATTTTATGAAATTATCTCTAATTTATAATTTTTTTTCTACTTTTAATGGCATAAGAAGAATCAATCAAGAAATGGCTACTTTTCCCAAGAAAACCCCATCGTTGGTTAAATTGAAAAAATGTGTCAAGTTATGACCTGTTTTGGAAAGAAAAAAGATAATTTTTTAATTTTTTTGAAAAAATATGTTAAAAAAATAAAAAATTAATATGATTCAAATAAGCCAATAAATCAATAAATTGACTTTTTTTTTAGGATCCCCAAAAAAGCCTAAGTTTAACTAGTTTAAACATTACAATCGTAATTTTATAATTTTTTAAAAATATCTTAAAAATTATATTTAAATAAAAAATATTTATATTAATTATTTGTGAAAAAAATTATATTTTGTATTTGAGAGAAAATATAATGAATATAATAAATTAATATATGCAGAGTGGTACAGTGACCGAATGGGATAAAATCCCCCTCAGTACCTTCATCTTTTCATACCTCTCCATAACTCTTTTGTATGTCCCAATTTGAACTTACACTGATAATTCGAACCGTCTATCTCATAAGTTTTGTAATAAAGATCATTCATGCCAAAAATATGTTCCATCAAAAAATTATATATTTAAAAAAAATCACATTTTATTTTATAACATAAATGACAAATGTGAATGTAAATCTAAACTATTCATTTTACAAAATAAAATATTTGTGTTCATGTGTTTATAATTTTCTGATTAAACTCATTTTTTATACGAATAATTTTTATTATAAAATTTATAAAATAGATTATTCGAATTATCGAAACGAATGTAAATTAAAGCTTACAAAAAGATATAGAGAGATATAGGGATATGAGAGTATGAAAGAAACCTAACCCTACCATAGGACCGTGTTCGAGTCCCGTAAAGTTTTTCTTTTCAACACGTGGACCAGATCAAAATTTTAAATTATTACTTTTCGCCCAATATAAAATTAAGTGAAAACAAATTTATTTTCTAATTGCAAAGAAACTAGTTTAAAAACCAATTTTATTAGCTTTTAAAATTTTTTGGTTATTTTATCTCTCTATTTTTTGATCGATACTGGAACCCCGTGCAACCTCACTATGTCCCGAATATACAAGTCGGCAAGATGATCTACTGAATCTCTTACGCGCATAAGAATAAAGTGCGCCGACTTAGTCAACCGGTCTACAACCACCCAAATGGCATCACTATCCCGCTGAGTCCTCGGAAGACCTCCACCGAAGTCCATAGTTACATGCTCCCACTTC
Organism: Camellia sinensis; assembly: GCF_055761805.1. Taxonomy (NCBI): domain Eukaryota; kingdom Viridiplantae; phylum Streptophyta; class Magnoliopsida; order Ericales; family Theaceae; genus Camellia; species Camellia sinensis. Next base: position 153,245,925 of record NC_138963.1, read on the forward strand.
CACTCGACAATAGGCAAGGGTTGCAACAAACCAGCTGGCCTCTGATGCTCGGCCTTCACTTGCTGACAAGTAAGGCACTTAAACACAAACACTGGCACATCCTTCTTCATCCCTCGCCACTAAAACTGGCGACCCAAATCACGGTACATCTTAGTGCCTCCCGGATGCACCGCAAGGCGCGAATAGTGAAACTCTCGGAGTACCTCCTCTCGGCAAGACTCCGGCACAAACAGACGGTCTTGGTATCTCACACTCTGGTCGGGACACACAGTCAAACCCTTATCAACCTTCCCATTAGAGATCTTCTCTCGGAGGGATTCTACCTCAAGGTCACCTCTCTGTGCCTCTAACACTCGAGTCACAAGTGTAGGCTGCGCAACAACAGAAAACAAGGCCGCAGCCTCAACGGATTCGCCCAGAAGCAAATCAAACTCGCCAAGTGCACCCAACATCTCCCACTCCCGGATGGCTATACAAGCTACATCACTGATGGATTTCCTGCTAATGGCATCGGCCACAACATTGGCCTTTCCCGGGTGATAATGCAACTCAAAGTCATAATCCTCAATAAACTCAATCCACCTCATCTGCCTCAAATTCAAATCTCTCTGTGTAAACAGATACTTCAGACTCTTATGATCTGAGAACACCTCGAATCTCTTACCATAAAGGTAGTGCCTCCAAATCTTCAAGGCAAAAATCACAGCTGCTAGTTCTAGGTCCTGAGTAGGGTAATTCCACTCGTGTATTTTTAACTGACGTGAGCCATGCGCTACCACTTTCCCCTCTTACATCAACACACAACACAAACCCTCTCGTGAGGCATCACAATAAACCGCATAACCTAAACCTCTTACCAAAATAATCAAAATCGAAGCGATGGTCAATCTAACTTTCAACTCTTTGAACGACTTTTCACAAGTTTCACTCCATACAAATTTGACACCTTTCCGCGTTAATCTAGTCAACGGCGAAGCTAGCCTGGAGAAATCTTTCACAAACCGGCGGTAGTACCCAGCTAATTCCAGAAAACTGCGGATCTCAAAAACACTCTTAGGCTGTGCCCAATCTTGTACTACCTCTATCTTGGATGTATCAACAGACACCCCTTCCCCAGACACCACATGGCCTAAGAATTTAACATCTCTTAGCCAGAATTCACACTTCCCAAACTTGGCATACAGCTTATGGGCTCTAAACAACTCAAGCACCACTCTCAAGTGTTCCTCGTGCTCCTCATCCGAAGGTGAATATCAAGATGTCGTTTACGAAAACGACTACAAAATGATCTAAGAATTCCTGGAATATCCGGTTCATCAAGTCCATAAACACTGCCAGTGCATTGGTGAGCCCGAAATGCATCACCAGAAACTCATAGTGGCCATACCGCGTACGGAATGCCGTCTTCGGAATATCCTCCACCCTGACCCTCAAATGGTGGTAATCGGATCTCAAATCTATCTTAGAGAAACAACGGGACTCCTTCAATTGGTCAAACAGATCATCTATACGGGACATAGGGTATTTGTTCTTAACCGTAACCCGATTCAATTTCCTGTAATCAATGCAAAGTCTCAAAGTCCCATCTTTCTTTTTAGCAAAGACGGCCGATGCTCCCCACGGCGAAACACTAGCGCAGACAAAACCCTTATCTAGCAACTCCTGGAGTTGAATCTTCAACTCACTCAACTCGGCTGGGGCAAAACGATAAGGTGCCATAGAAATCGGCGCCATGCCGGGCACTAAATCAACAGAAAACTCCACCTCTCGATGTGGTGGCAAACTAATAAGATCCTCGGGAAAGACATCCGAGTACTCACAAACCATTCGGGGCAACTCAATCTGGATCTCATCACACTCACTACTCATAAAGCTAGCGAGAAGACCACTAAGCTCACTCCGCCTTCGCAGATCATACACTGGTGGCAACACTCTACCAACCCGATCCCCCAAGAAATGGAAACAATCCCCGCTCAGGGTACATACAGTGACCCACTGACGGTAACAATCAATAATAGCCCGGTATGACGATAACCAGTCCATACCCAAAATCACATCAAAACCCGACATAGCCATAACTACAAAAGAAAATGAAAACCGACTGTCGGCGACCTCTATATCACAGCCCCGACACCCTTGTTTCAAAATCAACTCACCCCCAACAGGTAATACAACGCAAATAGGAGATGCTAACTGTGCCAACTCCAACTCCAAAACAGATACAAACGCAACAGATATAAAGGAATGAGATGCACCCATATCAATCAACACATTGGCAACCGAGTTGCAAAACAAGAAGGTACCTTTCACAATAGATGGAATCGGTACAAGATCATGCGCGGTAACAGCATACACGTGCCCTGAAGGTCTCTGGTCTACCTGCTCACCTCTCGAAGCAAAAGACTGCTGCACAGACTGAGACGATGAAGCCCCCTGATTGGCCCTCGAGGCCCGAACTGACTGTGCTGGCTGAAAACTCTGCGTCTGCCTCGAACCAGACGCACCAGAAGTGCCACTCAACTATGGGCAATACCTCTTCAGGTGCCCCACCTGACCACACTGGTAACAAGAGAGCGGCTGGCCTCTGCCCTGACTCTGGCTCTGAGGTCGAGCCGAAAATGAAGCTGCTCTCTGCCCTCCTCCCCTCCGCGGACAAGCTGGAGACTTGTGGCCCAGCTGACCACATTTGTAACAAGTAACGTCTCCCTGACTGCCTCTCCCAGAGCCTGCACTCAGCCCTGGAAAGGTAGATCTCACAAAAGCTCCCTGGGACTGCTGAGGGTTAGAACCCCTCTACCTCCGACCATCTCCATGGCCATCCTGATTCCTCTTGAAGCCCTTCATCCTCTCTTCCTCCTCCTGCATCATAATCTCCATATGGGCCGCGGCATCCACAAGGCGCCCATACTCCCAGGTCATGGATCCTCAAACTCTGGTCTTGTGTCTCAACTTCCTCTCAAATTCCAAAAAACGGCGTTCCTCAAACGCCACAAGCTCGGGTGCAAACTTGGATAAACTGGTAAATGCGGCCTCAAACTCTGCCACTGGCATACTCAGCTGCTTGAGCTGACAGAACTGGTCCCTCAACCTCTCCCTAACAGCTGGAGACAAAAACTTCTCCTGGAAAGCATCTACAAAGGCCTCCCATGTATCACCTATTCGATCCCTCATGAACTTCCACCACTGACCCGCATCTCCCTTCAAATGGAAAGATGCCAAGGTCACCTTCAAAGCCCGTCTTCGATGCCAAGCATCTCAAACATCTTCGTCATCTGCTCAAGCCACTCATCAGCCTTAAGTGGCTCTTTCGGATCGCCAACAAACTCGTCCGGATTAGACCGGAAGAACTCCCTCTTCAGAAAGGAAGGCCCTGCCTCAACCACATGGGTCTGGGCTTGATTCTCAGCCCTGAGAATGCCCATAGATTCCCTCAAAGCTCCTGCCATCTTGCGGGCTAAAGCGCCCATGGCCTGCTGACCTACTGGCTCGGCCACATTGGCCTGACCAACAACCTCCTGCTGTGCCAGAATCTTATCCGGTATAGGCATCTCCTGCCTCCTAGGCCTACCTCGCCTACCACCACGTTCTCGTCCTGCCATCCTAATAAAGGTAACGAAGAACATTAGCACATTTATAAATGTGCCGAAGCTATAACACTCACGTCCTAATGCAATGGACGATTGTAATTCATTCCACGTAAGCACATACTCACATAAACACTTACGAATTTTATTTCCGGATAATGATAGTCCCGAGGCGTTACTAGAGCTCCAGTTAGAAACAGCATTGATCAAGTGCTTTTCCAATAGGACTCCCAGAAACCCAAGGATCCAATTAACATCCTAGAAACTAAATCTCATACCCATATAGTCACATAAGCATGTTATCACATAAGCACATAACATTACATCTAAGTCTCTAACAAGCAAGACAAACCCATTGTGGTACTAACCACTTCCCACGTACCTAAAGTATTCAAACCCGGTACACTCTGATACCAAGTTGTAACGCCCTCAAAATAAACCTAAAAAAAATCATACATTCGTGACATCCATAGACATAGAGAAATAAACATATTTCCATTCATCAGAGTATTTAATCCAAAGGTATTACATGTTGACAACAAAAGTAAATGCCTTACGGACTTGCAACTTTCCAAGTCAACACTTGGTTACAAAAAGGAGAGTACTAACTCAAAATACAAAATAAGCCCTTGGCTTGAATTACATGTAATACACAAAATAATTACAAAAGTAAGCCTTCAGCTTCTAAAACCTCCCAAGCTAAGTCCTTGGAGGCGGCATATCACCTGCACCTGAAAATGATGTCCTATACAGGGTAAGCCAACGCCTAATGGAGATATGCTAAACATAATATGAGCAATGACTAAAACAATAGTATTTGATAAATGTTTAACTCATATAAATCAACTCATAACACATTTCGGTTCCATGACACATATGTCCATACTTCATTCCATTTTCCTTTACTTAACAATTTCGATTTATAAACATGGCTTAGAACCTGGCCAAACAATTCCCATGAGACTACCGCTCATGTTAAAAACCTTTCCAATATCAACAAGTTAAATGAGATTATAACTCATAATAAACACTTCCATACTTCACAATAGATACACATATTTGTTGTATCAATGTCATATTAAAACACTTCAATACTTCACAAATGATACACAGATACGCTGTATCAATGGAGTCCATCCCCTATCTCCTCCCAAATAATATCCGGTTTAGGAGTCCATCCCCTATCTCCTCCTTAACCGTGGAGTACATCCCCTATCTCCTCCCACACAATATAATGTATATAAATAATTATCATATACACGATCAATCAATATACAAATTCGATGTATTATTCCAACTGTCATATTCAATGGCAGATTCAACCGATTAGTTTTAATTCACCTAATCATCATGCAATGTCTACAACAATCAAGACTATCCCCCACCAATAACCCAAAGAACTTATTTCTAAACCGATAATAAATGCCTCAACAGATAATGTCATGACCCAAACCCGTCCCTAAAAGTTAGGTCCATGACCGGCCTGTACATCGGCCTCAAAACAGAATTTTAGAATAATATTTAATTACATACGGGGCCTTAAGCGCAAGCAAAATCATTAAAAGGCAACATCTATTGAGCTTGTGCATACGGGATGGTTTAATTAGATTTAAGAATTTAAATACATTTCCAAATATACATATACAATCACAGAATTTATATAAACCTCACACACACTTACATAAGACTTAATAATTTATGACTTCCAACAATAAATTGAGGTCTCCACGTGGAGACATACCCCAGGTGACTAGGCAGACAGGCGAACCTTGGTACAACTCTAGTGTCAATCCCTGATGGCTCACCTACAGAAATATACATAAAACAGAATGAGCAAGGCTCAGTGAATAATAGCAACTTAAGAAGGTTAATTGAATAAGCAAAACCTTGGATAAAATAAATAGACAGATACCAACCATATATAGGTCTTATCCATAACTATATTTCAATACGGTCTCAGGTTCACATATAATACGGAACGGCTTTAAGCCCACAGATATCATACAGATCGGCTTTAAGCCTATATGTGATACAGAACGACTTTAAGCCCACAGATCTTACAGAATGGCCTCTGGTCCACAGATAATACGGAACGGCCTCTGGCCTAACAGATACAGAACGGCCATGAGCCTAACAGATACAAAACGGCCATAGGCCTAACAGATACAGAACGACCATAGGCCCAGATGTCACAGATTGGCCATAGGCCCAGTTCACATATGTATGGACTCAAAAGGTGTCTCGTACGGATTCTAGAGGTGACTCGCACTGTAACACTTAGTTCTGTACCACACTTTGTTCCATACCAGAAATCATTAGGTCTTAAAGACCGAACAATTCATATCATCTCATAGCATAAACGGAACGAATAAACAGAACAGAATAACTCCAGATTCATCAGAATACCATTACACAATAGTGCACATACATTTCCCCATGGTTTATTACAGACATAGTTGTCTTACGAATAACAGAACATTAATAATAACCATTACCAGAAGGCACGTGTATCACTACAGTACTATTGATAGAGACAGAACCATTCACATCATAATGGCCTCGGGCCCACTTCTATTAATAGGGACAGAATGACCTTTGGTCCATAGCAAAGCCATTTCTCAAACATGTCTATTAATTTAATCAAAGCACAATATCGATGGAATAGGCCATTCCCAAACAACAATACATAAATCATAATCATAGAAGTAAGTGAAACGTAACGTTACACTACTATTACTCACAGTGGTAGGCCTCTGATAGCGGTGGAACGATGTTCTCGTCTTGACCTACAAACACAATGCACATAACAGATTATGAGAATAAAACCAATCTCTTTTTATTCCTTACTCAATAGCTATGGTGGTTCTAGACTCATTAGTCCTCCATAGGTTATAATCCATGCTTCATAAAATAGGAGGAATCGATAGGAGAAAGGTTCAGGCGAAGAAACGGTACAAACTCAGTAAATAGAAAGTGAATAGTTGTCACTAATTTGGGCATAACTATTTCTGTACTTAGAATTTGGGAGTGAGACCTCCACCATTGGAAACTAGACTTCCGGGGCTTGATTTTAGGCTCAAGAATTACTCAAAACGGAGTTCGGATGCAAAAGATATGCTTGTTCAAAGTTACAAGGTATAGACTGAAACAGGATTGGCCGCTCCACTTTGGCCTCTCGTGCGGCCCAATTCCGCTCGAGCAGAAGAACCCGGCCGCTCGAGCGCCCAAAAGCAAAATGAAAACCTCTTTTTTTTCTTCATGTCCGCTCGTGCGGTGCCCGTGGCCGCTCATGCGGTCTGGGCAAAAAAAAAAACAGTCCGAAAATAGCTCTTGCTCCAACACTTGATCTAACCATTTTTTAAGCTTGATTTCAAGTCTAATTACTCAAAAACATGTAAAATTGCCTAATAACATGATAAACTAAAATCAACCAAGTGTAATCTCATCTCAAATAAATCAATCTTTGTCTCATTTTTTCCATATATTCAAACTTCCATAATATATGCTCAAAATCATGCAAATACATCTTACCCATGGTTGATTCTCACCTTAAATCTTGTTATTCTATAAATCATTCTTAAGATTGAACCCACATCAAACAAATTAAAGGAAATCACGGTTCAATTCATGGAAATAGTTCATTTAAACTCATATTTCTCAACCCCAACTCAATTAGGTGGTTTCTCTTCATTTTAGATCATGAATTTAAACTAGTAATAGATCAATCTTAAGGGGTTAAGTTGATTCCACATACCTAGAGCCAATCTCTTGAAGTCTACCTTAATTCCATCAATTTCCCCATCTTTCCTCTTCATCCTCAAGCTCTTCCTTCCTTCTTCTCTTTCAGTTCTCTATCTCTCCCTCTCTCACATGGCTCCCCTTTTTCTCAAGATATTTTTGGTTCTAAGAGATGAGTCCATCAACTCCTAAGGCATCCATTATATAAATATACCCACACACACAAATTTAACACAATAGGAAGAGCCAAACGTGGCCTTACGAATCGCACAAAATCAAATTTTAATTAAACTTCCCAGATGTCTCTAAAAATTATGCTGATCATAAATATGTCCTCTGTTTCGATTTCTGAAGCCTCTAAGGCCTTCAATTTTGCAGTACAAAATTAACCACCCAAACGTGCATTAACGAATCAGACAAATTAGAATTCCAAATAATTTTTCCAAATAATTCTAAAAATTCCCATTAACATACCCAAGTACTCAATTCCGATTTTTGAACCCGTAAAGGTCGGTAATGCTAGTTTTAAAGTCATAACTCAATAGATAGTTCTTCAATTCCAATAGATATAATTAAATTAAAACACATTATCCCCTAGTTAAATAAGGATAACTTCTTATACGCATTTTGGGGTCGTTATAGATAAATTACTAATATTTTCAAAGGTGAGTGATTAATAAATCTAACTTCACCATTCAGTCTCATGATAAGCCAATTTCATTATTTCCAACTCAAATTCATATTTCCATGACTTTCCAAATTAATTAAGCAAATTAATTCATATCATAAAATTTGGGCTTTCCTCCCTATATTCTGAATATTGACCCAAGGGCTCAAATATTAACAACAACATCAATAAGCTCATTTTAAGACCCGAGGTATACATATATTGGTCAAAATAACAAAACCCCTCTTTATTCAAGTTGAAACCCTAACACCCAAAATCACCCAACTTCAACATTAAATCAAAATGACCAAAAGTTTATGTCAAAGATCATAAACATGAGTAGTTATCCGTACCTCAAATTCGGAGCCCAAAAGAGAAAGTGAAGAAAATCGAAAGTGCTCCAAATCCCAAGATTTTCGGATTGATAGGTAGCCCAAGCCAAGCTCTACACTTTTCGCAAAAAAACTAAGGTAGAAGATCACTCCAACTATTAGAGAGAATGTGAAATGTAGTGAGAGAAGCTCTCAAAATAGGTTTTTGAAAAGTAAGAGAGAGAGTGAGAGTTGAAAAAGTGATCTAAAATGACCCAGCTGCCAACTGATGTACGTATGACCCGCTCGAGCGAAGAATAGGACGCTCAAGCGTCAAACACAAAAACTGGACCCGCTCGAGCGCCAAGACCCAACTGCAAAACTCCACCCGCTCGAGCACAAATGAACACTCGCTCAAGCGTAGATTACACTATTCCAGTATTTTTACAAACACCGAACACCCGCTTAAGCACAAGGACACCCGCTCGAGCATAAGGAAATCCGCTCGAGCGTGAAAAACACATCTGCAGTATTTTTGCAGACGGACAAACTACTGAAGGTATGCAAACTACGCTCGAGCGCAAGAAGACCCACTCGAGCGGATCACTAAAAATCTGGGCAACAAGAGTTGGGACAAAAGCTCAACCAACCTGTTCGAAACACGTCCAAGACAATTCTAAACTCAAATACAAAGAGTTAAAGGACGGAAATGAAATACAGACAACAACAACTATCAACGGAACCGAGTCCAGAATACAGTAAACAATGAGAAGAAAAACCGAGATCGCTATAACCTCCCCCCCTTAAAGAATTTTGTCCCGGAAATTAGATACAAGTTTCAAAAACATGTTTTCTCAATTCTTAACAATATTACAACTCAATATTCAACAACCTAACCCATTACCGGTCATCTCATCTCTTTTCAAAAGGCAAATCACAATATATTACTCAATATGCATTATCAACATGCTTTCCTTTGAAGTTTACCAATTTCAACACATATTCCACCATTCAATTACATATTCAATGCCAATAATATATTTGCATTTCTAAAACAAAATTAACATATGCAATCTTAAAATAAACTTCCATTTCAAGGCAAGTTCCATGATATCTCCATAAACCGAAACATTTACAATGTTTTACAACTTAAGACACATTCAATGCTCTTAACGTTTATCAATACAGAAAAATATACAACATGTGCTCAAACATCCACAAATAGATCCGGATATTTCTCTCGGACCCCCAATTCACGTTCCCAAGTGGCTTCTTCCACTCCGTGATGTTTCCACAAAACTTTTACCAAGGGAATGGTCTTGCCTCGCAAGACTTGTTCCCGACTATCCAAGACCCGAACTGGTCTCTCCTCATACGAGGCATCCTCATCTACTTCTAAGTCGGTCCAATCCAATACATGCGACGGATCCGGCTCGTACTTCCGAAGCATACTAACATGAAACACGTCATGAACTCCAGACAACTGCGGCGGCAAAGCTAGACGATATGCAACCTCCCCAATCCTCTCAAGGATTTCAAAGGGACCGATAAACCGAGGGGACAACTTCCCACTCTTCCCAAACCTCATCAAACCCCGCCAAGGTGATATTTTCAAAAAGACGTGATCACCCACCTCAAATGCCAAGGCCTCCTCCTACGGTCGGCATAACACTTTTGGCGACTCTGGGCTGTAACAAGCCTCCTACGGATAAGCTCAACTTTCTCCGTTGTCTCCCGAAACCAACTCCGGGCCCAACAAAGATGCATCACCCACCTCGGCCCAACACACTGGAGACTTACAAGGTCGGCCATACAAGGCCTCAAACGGTGCCATACCGATACTGGACTAGAAACTGTTGTTGTCGGCAAATTCTACCAAGGGCAAGTGCCTCTCCCATGACCCACTAAAGTCAAGGGCACAACCTCAAAGTATATCCTTAAGGATCTGAATAGTACGCTAAGACTGCCCGTCAGTCTGAGGATGATAAGCCGTGCTAAAAGTCAATCAAGTACCCAAGGCACTCTGCAAACTCTGCCACAACCTAACAATAAAACGTGGATCTCTATCTGAGACGATCGACACGGGGACCCCGTGCAACCTCACTATGTCCCGAATATACAAGTCGGCAAGATGATCTACCGAATCTCTCACGTGCATAGGAATGAAGTGCGCCGACTTAGTCAACCGATCTACAACCACCCAAATGGTATCACTACCTCGCTGAGTCCTCGGAAGACCTACAACGAAGTCCATAGTGACATGCTCCTACTTCCACTCGGCAATAGGCAAGGGTTGCAACAAACCCACTGGCCTATGATGCTCGGCCTTCACTTACTGACAAGTAAGGCACTTAGATACAAACATTGCCACATCTTTCTTCATCCCTCGCCACCAAAACTAGCGACCCAAATCACGGTACATCTTAGTGCCTCCCGGATGCACTGCAAGACGCGAATGGTGAAACTCTCGGAGTACCTCCTCTCGGCAAGACTCCGACATAAACAGACGGTCTCGGTATCTCACACTCTAGTCGGGATACACAGTCAAACCCTTCTCAACCTTCCCATTAGAGATCTTCTCTCGGAGGGATTCTACCTCAAGGTCACCTCTCTGTGCCTCTAACACTCGAGTGACAAGTGTAGGCTGCGCAACAACAGAAAACAAGGCCGCAGCCTCAACGGATTCGCCCAGAAGCAAATCAAACTCGCCAAGTGCACCCAACATCTCCCACTCTCGGATGGCTATACAAGCTACATCACTGATGGATTTCCTGCTAAGGGCATCGGCCACAACATTGGCCTTTCCCGGGTGATAATGCAACTCAAAGTCATAATCCTCAATAAACTCCATCCACCTCATCTGCCTCAAATTCAAATCTCTCTGTGTAAACAGATACTTCAGACTCTTATGATCCGAGAACACCTCAAATCTCTCACCATAAAGGTAGTGCCTCCAAATCTTCAAGGCAAAAATCACAGCTGCTAATTCTAGGTCATGAGTAGGGTATTTCCACTCGTGTATTTTCAACTGACGTGAGCCATAGGCTACCACTTTCCCCTCATGCATTAACACACAACCCAAACCCTCTCGTGAGGCATCACAATAAACCGCATAACCCAAACCTTTCTCCGGAATAATCAAAATCGGAACGGTGGTCAATCTAACTTTCAACTCTTGGAATGAATTTTCACAAGTCTCACTCCATACAAATTTGACGCCTTTCCACGTCAATCTAGTCAACGGCGAACCTGGTCTGGAGAAATCTTTCACAAACCGGCAGTAGTACGCAGCTAATCCCAGAAAACTGCAGATCTCAAAAACACTCTTAGGCTATGCCTAATCCTGCACTGCCTCTATCTTGGATGTATCAACAGACACCCCTTCCCGGAGACCACATAGCCTAAGAATTTAACCTCTCTTAGCCAGAACTCACACTTCCCAAACTTGGCATACAGCTTATAGGCTCTAAGCAACTCAAGCACCACTCTCAAGTGTTCCTCGTGCTCCTCCTCCGAAGGTGAATAAATTAAGATGTCGTCTATGAAAACGACTACAAAACGATCTAAGAATTCCCAGAATATCCGATTCATCAAGTCCATAAACACTGCCGGTGCATTGGTAAGCCCAAAAGGCATCATCAGAAACTCATAGTGGCCATACCGCGTACGGAATGCCGTCTTCGGAATATCCTCCTCCCTGACCCTCAACTGGTGGTAACCCGATCTCAAATCTATCTTAGAGAAACAACGGGACCCCTTCAATTGGTCAAACAGATCATCTATACGGGGCATATGGTATTTGTTCTTAACCGTAGCCTGATTCAATTTCCGGTAATCAATGCAAAGTCTCAAAGCTCCATCTTTCTTTTTAGTAAAGAGGGTCAGTGCTCCCCACGGCGAAACACTAAGGCGGACAAAACCCTTATCTAGAAACTCCTGGAGTTGAATCTTCAATTCACTCAACTCGGCTGGGGCAAAACGATAAGGTGCCATAGAAATCGACGCCGTGCCGGGCACTAAATCAATAAAAAACTCCACCTCTCGATGTGGTGGCAAACTAATAAGATCCTTGGGAAAGACGTCCGAGTACTCACAAACCACTCTGGGCAACTCAATCTGGATCTCATCACACTCACTACTCATAAAGCTAGCGAAAAGGCCACTAAGCTCACTCCGCCCTCGTGGATCATACACCGGTGGCAACACTCTACCAACCCGATCCCCCAAGCAATGTAAACAATCCCCGCTCAGGGTACATACAGAGACCCTCTGGTGGTAGTAATCAATAACAGCCCGGTATGACGATAACCAGTCCATACCTAAAATCACATCAAAACCCGGCATAGCCATAACTACAAAAGAAAATGAAAGCCGGCGGTCGGCGACCTCTATATCACAGCCTCGATACCCTTGTTTCAAAATCAACTCACCCCCAACAGGTGATACAACGCAAATAGGAGATGTTAACTGTTCCAACTCCAACCCCAAAATAGATGCAAATGCAGCAGATATAAAGGAATGTGATGTACCCATATCAATCAACACATTGGCAACCGAGTTGCAAAACAAGAAGGTACCTCTCACAACAGATGGAGCTGGTACAAGATCCTGCACGGTAACAGCATACACGTGCCCTGAAGGTCTCTGGTTTACCTGTTCACCTCTCGGAGCAAAAGACTGCTGCACAGACTGAGACGATGAAGCCCCTTGATTGGCCCTCGAGGCTTGAACTGACTGTGCTAGATGAAAACTCTGCGTCTGCCTCGAACCAGACGCACCAGAAGTGCCACTCAACTGCGGGCAATACCTCTTCAGGTGCCCTACCTGACCACACTGGTAACAAGAGAGCGGCTGGCCTCTGCCCTGACTCTGGCTCTGAGGTCGAGCCGAAGATGAAGCTGCTCTCTGCCCCCCTCCCCTCTGCGGGTAAGCTGGAGACTTGTGGCCAGCTGACCACATTTGTAACAAGTAACGTCTCCCTGACAGCCTCTCCCAGAGCCTGCACTCGGCACTAGAAAGGTAGATCTCACAAAAGCTCCCTGGGACTGCTGAGGGTTAGAACCCCTCTACCTCCGACCATCTTGGAGCCCCTCATCCTCTCCTCCTCCTCCTGCATCATAATCTCCATAGGGGCCGCGGCATCCACAAGGCGCCCATACTCCCGGGTCATGGATCCCCCAACTCTGGTCTTGAGCCCATGTCTCAACTTCCTCTCAAATTCCAGACAACAGCGTTCCTCAGACGCCACAAACTCAGGTGCAAACCTAGATAAACTGGTAAATGCGGCCTCAAACTCGGCCACTGGCATACTCAGCTGCTTGAGCTGACAGAACTGGTCCCTCAACCTCTCCCTAACAACTACAGACAAAAACTTCTCTCCGAAAGCATCTACAAAGGCCTCCCATGTATCACCAACTCGACCCCTCATGAACTTCCACCACTGACCCGCATCTCCCTTCAACTGGAAAGACGCAAAGGTCACCTTCAAAGCCTCGTCTTCGATGCCAAGCATCTCAAACGTCTTCGTCATCTACTCAAGCCACTCATCAACCTTAAGTGGCTCTTTCGGATCGCTAATAAACTCGTCCGGATTAGACCGGAAGAACTCCCTCTTCAGAAATGAAGGCCCTGCCTCAACCACATAGGCCTGGGCTTGATTCTTAGCCCTGAGAATGCCCATAGATTCCCTTAAAGCTCCTGCCATCTCGCGGGCTAAGGCGCCCATGGCCTGCTGACCTACTGGCTCGGCCACATTGGCCTGACCAACACCCTCATGCTGCGCCGGAATCTCATCCGGTATAGGAATCTCCTGCCTCCTAGGCCTACCTCGCCTACCACCACGTCCTCGTCCTGCCATCCTAATAAAGGTAACGAAGAACATTAGCACATTCATAAATGTGCCGAAGCTATAACACTCACATCCTAATGCAATAGACAACTGTAAGCACATAATCACATAAGTACTTACGAATTTCATTTCCGGATAATGATAGTCCCGAGGCGTTACTAGAGTTCCAGTTAGAAACAGCATTGATCAAGTGCTTTTCCAATAGGACTCCCAGAAACCCAAGGATCCAATCAACATCCTAGAAACTAAATCTCATACCCATATAGTCACATAAGCATGTTATCACATAAGCACATAACATTACATCTAAGTCTCTAACAAGCGAGACAAACCCATTGTGGTACTTACCACTTCCCACGTACCCAAAGTATTCAAACCCGGTATACTCTGATACCAAGTTGTAACGCCCTCAAAATAAACTCAAAAAACATCATACGTTCGTGACATCCATAAACATAGAGAAATAAACATATTTCCATTCATCAGAGTATTTAATCCAAAGGTATTACATGTTGACAACAAAAGTAAATGCCCTACGGGCTTACAACTTTCCAAGCCAACACTTGGTTACAAAAAGGAGAGTACTAACTCAAAACACAAAATAAGCCCTTGGCTTGAATTACATGTAATACACAAAATAATTACAAAAGTAAGCATTCATCTTCTAAAACCTCCCAAGCTAAGTCCTTGGAGGCGGCATATCACCTGCACCTGAAAATGATGTCCCATATAGGGTGAGCCAACGCCCAGTAGAGATATGCTAAACATAATATGAGCAATGACTAAAACAATAGCATTTGATAAATGTTTAACTCATATAAATCAACTCATAACACATTTCGGTTCCATGACACATATGTCCATGCTTCATTCCATTTTCCTTTACTTAACAATTTTGATTTATAAACATGACTCAGAACTTGGCCAAACAATTCCCATGAGACTACGGCTCATGTTAAAAACCTTTCCAATATCAACAAGTTAAATGAGATTATAACTCATAATAAACACTTCCATACTTCAAAATAGATACATATATTTGTTGTATCAATGTCATATTAAAACACTTCCATACTTCACAAATGATACACAGATTCGCTGTATCAATGGAGTCCATCCCCTATCTCCTCCCAAATAATATCCAATTTAGGAGTCCATCCCATATCTCCTCCTAAACCGTGTAGTACATCCCCTATCTCCTCCCACACAATACAATATATATATATATATATATATAATTATCATATACACGATCAATCAATACACAAATTCGATGTATTATTCGAACCGTCATATTCAATGACATATTTAACCGATTAGTTTTAATTCACCTAATCATCATGCAGTGTCTACAAAATCAAGACTATCCTCCACCGATAGCCCAAAGCAATTATTTTTAAACAGATAATAAATGCCTCAACAGATAAATTATTAATATTTTCAAAGGTGAGTGATTAATAAATCCAACTCCACCATTCAATCTCATGATAAGCCAATTTCATTATTTCCAACTCAAATTCATATTTCCATGACTTTCCAAATTAATTAAGCAAATTAATTCATATCATAAAATTTGGGCTTTCCTCTCTATTTTCTGAATATTGACCCAAAGGCTCAAATATTAACAACAACATCAATAGGCTCATTTTAAGACACAAGATATACATATATTGGTCAAAATAGCAAAACCCCTCTTTATTCAAGTTGAAACCCTAACACCAAAAATCACCCAACTTTAACATTAAATCAAAATGACCAAAAGTTTATGTCAAAGATCGTTAACATGAGTAGTTATCCCTATCTCAAATTCGGAGCCCAAAAGAGAAGGTGAAGAAAATCGAAAGTGCTCCAAATCCCAAGATTTTCGGATTGATAGGTAGCCCAAGCCAAGCTCTGCACTTTTTGCAAAGGAACTAAGGTAGAAGATCACTCAAACTAGATCAAACCTTAGAGAGAAGGTGAAATGTAGTGAGAGAAGCTCTCAAAATAGGTTTTTGAAAAGTAAGAGAGAGAGTGAGAGTTGAAAAAGTGATCTAAAATGACCCAGCTGCCAAGTGATATACGTATGACCCGCTCGAGCGGAGAATAGGACGCTCGAGCGTCAAACACAAAAACTGGACCCGCTCGAGCGCAAGGATACCCGCTCAAGCGCCAAGACCCAATTGCAAAACTCCACCCGCTTGAACGCAAAGGAACACCCGCTCGAGCATAGATTACACTATTCCAGTATTTTTATAGACACCGAACACCCGCTCAAGCGCAACCCGCTCGAGCATAAGGAAATCCGCTCGAGCGTGAAAAACACATTTGCAGTATTTTTGCAGACGGACAAACTACTGAAGGTATGCAAACTCCGCTCGAGCGGATCACTAAAAATCTGGGCAACAAGAGTTGGGACAAAAGCTCAACCAACCTGTTCGAAATACGCCCAAGACAATTCTAAACTCAAATACAAATAGTTAAAGGACAGAAATGAAATACAGACAACAATAACTATCAACGGAACCGAATCCGAAATACAATAAACAATGAGAGAAAAAACCGGGATCGCTATAAACAATCCATAGTTAAAATAACTTAAATAATATAAGGTTACAAACCATGCCAAATTATCTAAATATTAAAGTTACAAAAAAAAATAATAAATACATAAACTAATATCAACCCTAAACTCAAGAAAATAAAAGAAGTCCAAGCGACATGTCCAACAACTATAGTTATTCCTCTTCACTACCGTAGTCCCAACTAATCCTGCAAAGGAAGCTCGACTGCGCTCAAATAGAACACACCCCAGTTGCCTAAAGACAAAACGGGTTAGTATACAAGTATACTGGTATGAGTACAAGATTTAACACTTACGTGTCCACCAGACACAAACAAAAATACCTTTAATTCTTATTACAGGACAAGACAAGTAGTTCCATCTATGCCGAGACTAGTGGGTAATTTCCCGAGATACGATGGCATTTAGTTTCTTGCCCGTACACAACGACATATAAATTGAGTATAGAATAAACAAAATAAAAATAAAAATATGGTGAGTCATCCCTGCATAAAAAGTTAGTAAGACCCACCATCCTGAAAAAAAATAAAGTTAGCATAATTTAATCATAAGGAATTTGCTGAAGAAGTATAAAAATGCACCGTTTCATGCTTAAATAATTCGAATTGACCAAAAGTCAAAGAACAAAAGTTGTACATAATTAAATTTCCTAAAAGACAGCGCAAACAAATTTAGTAGAAACTGAATAGGTTGAGAGAAAAATTTGATAGAAAATCCTAGACGGAATTCAACCGAAAAATCTGAAACTGAAAACGAACAGAAACTTCCCTAAGATGATTTTTTTCGGAAAAGTTCAAAACACAAAAAATGTGCAGAATAATTTTTTACTTCACTTTACGTGAAATCAAGAAAAATGAGCTCATTTCGTGAGTTAAAACAGCATCTAAAGTCTGCATTGCTAAAATGAATAAAAACTATTGTAACAAAGATCATTCAATTACAAGTTCTAATTAATCTTTTTAATAAAAAGTTAAAACACAAAAGTTGTCTAGAATCATATATACATGTCTCTGCTCAAGTTTCATAATTTATGGAGGTCAATTACTATTTTTCAAGATGTACAATTCAATACAATTCACACTATAACAATAAACTCATAATTAAATTCTTTGTACCTTAACTCCACTACTTCGGCCTCCACTCCCCTCCTACACATATATCCCATGTGCCTCTCGTATACCTAACACCGCTCCGAAGCCAAACTTGCACGGGGATATCATCTCGAGTTTGACCCACACTCCCCGAATGGTTAGCATATACGTACGTGCGTAAATCAAAGCACTCGTCTACTCATGAGAACGAAACAACAATATATATATATATATATACAAAACATCTTACTCATGAGAACAAGCATAACAATACCAAGCCTAAGGCATTCAAATAAATCTCATAATCATCACCTTTTTTTTCATATACTCTTTCTCACCAACACTCAAATAAAACAACAATCCATAGAATCATGGTGGAGTGTAAGGAATTTTTTCTATGGGTTCCTAATTTATTTTAATTTCATATATCCATTAGTGTGATGACAACCATAAAATAAATACATATAGAAATCATAAACCTGGCATACACAACTAATCAAAATAATTAAAATCAATCAATTATCTAAAAATCCTAAACCTTACCTACACAAACTAAACAAAATAATTAAAATCAATCAATCATCTAAAAACCTTAAACTTTACATACACAACTAATCAAAATAATTAAAATCAATCAATCATCTACATATAAATACGAAATCAATTCAACATCAAATAAATAAAAACAACAAATTAAATATAAATTATAATATTTTTTAAAGATAAAAAAATCACTTAAATAATTAATAAAATCACCAAAACAAAACCTTAATCTTTTTTTTTCTTTTCCTCTTCTCCTCCCGCCGTCCCTCTCTTTCTCTAGGCTCTCTTTCTTGATCTCAATCAATCTCACTCTCACTCTCACTCTCACTCTTACGTCTTGCTCTTATCCTCTTTTCCTTTTTTTAGTTTATAACCTAAACACTTATTATATAACCTAATAGTTATTATATTATATAATATAAATACAATATAATTAAAACATAACTAAATATAATATATATTTTATTAATATATAAAACACTTATATATATATATATATATAAAATATATAAATATTCGAATTACTTATATATAATTGACTAACACATTAAATTAATTAAATGTCACATTAAATTCTCACATAACCACATAATTAATAAAGCCAAAAAAATAAAATAAAATAAAGTAATAATAATTAATAATGACTTACGAAAATTAAGGTCGCTACAATGAGATCTAAGATATTTTTTTTATTAGCTACGGTCCCTCAATATTTTCACAAAAAAAATTTGACTTCGAGAAATTTTGCCCGACTTAGAGAAATTTCACATGACTTAGAAAAATTTCAAAATTTCTCTATGAAATCAGAGAATTTCTCTGAATCGAGGCGAAATATCTTTGAGTCTAGCAAATTTTATTTGAGTCAATTTTTCTCCATATAAATGTTGAGAGATTTTAATTATTATAAAAATATTATATATCTTTTATCTTATAAAATCTTAATATCAAAGACCTTAAAAAAAATTCAAAAAAAAAAGTACTTTTAAAATTAGGAAATTTAGACTATACCATCACAGGTGTACTAAACTACATGTTTTAATTTCTCAAGGTTGTATAGTTTATTCAAAAATGTTTAAGAGCAATAAAAGTAAAGTTCTAATGAGAGCTCTACTTATGTGGCAGTAGACCCCACTCGTGAATGATTTGATGTATGTATCTTCTTTTTTTTTGTGCTTCATGCCGCATCATTAGAGCTATTGTTAGAGCTCCAAATTTAGAGTTATGAATCATTGCTCATAGTTTACCAAGAAAAAGAAAATTGAGCTCGGAAAACATCTGAAAAAGTACAATTTTTAAGGAATAATTAAAAAATAATAATAATAATAATAAATCCTAGAGCTTGAACTTTTAACAAAATAAATTTTTAATTTTTTCAATTTAAATTTGAATTTTTTAATTTGTTTTCAATCTAAACCATTAGTCTATTTTTATAAAGTAAAATTCACAAATATATATATATATATATATATATATATTAGTTATTAAACTCAATTTAGATATACATAAAATATCTAAAATACCCTTTTTATTGAGTTTAATAACTAAAAAACACATTTTTTTAATTAATTTTACTTAATGAAAATAGCCAAATGGTTTAAATTGAAAACAAATAAAAGATTTAAAATTTAAATTGATAAAATTAAAAATTAAAAATTTATTTTATTATAAACATCAAATCTTAGAGTTTTTTTTCCTCAATTTTTAATTAAAAATGTTAAAAAATTAAAGAAATTATTTTTAATCAAATGAAAATATCAAATTAATTTTATTACTCATAAAAATAAAAATTAATAATTATAAAATTATAAACATATTAATTTTTAAAATTTAAAAAAATATATATTAAAAAGTAAATTCCAAACCGGCCTTGAGTCAATGGGGTCAAAATTGATTGTCGGGGATATACCACTAGCACCACTGTCTGCCGCGAGATGAAAGAGAACCACCAACTGCAAAGAGCCACATGCAATGCAATCTTTTTTCTCAGTTTGTCGGCTCGCCTAATCTCACTCTTCCGAACCAACACGTTTCTGGACGTATTTCAATTTCCCATCACACCTTTTCTTCCATTACATTTATTTGGATTGTACACTAGAGTTTATTTGCTCATGATGTTAAGAATACAAGTATTAAACGTCAAATAGACACAAATATTTTATAAATAGTAAGTTTTATAAGAGGATTTTACATTTTATGAGATATTTGTATTTTATTTTATATTTGGTCTTTCGTACACATAAAAAATGAAACCAAACCCCAACCCACGAAATATGTAATATCAACTTTAAAATCACTTTGAAAAGATGAAAAGTAAATTATGGTGGAATGAAATTTTGTGTTACAAAATTTCTTTGTTATTCTATCTCAAAATTTTATAGTGTTAAATTATGTATTTAGATTTTCATTTATCTAGATTCTCAAATGATTCAACATCAATAAAATATCAACAATGATTAAGATTTCTATTTTTTAGAGACCCCCACAATCCTTTTGGATCTCTACCATTGATGGTGTGAGCCCCACACATACATCAATGAGTATCCAAAAGGGGTTATGGAGGTATTCATAAAATTGGGGTCTCAAGTATTTATCATAAACTATTTTGAGACAAAAAGATATAGATTTGAAGTTTATCCATCGGCTTACCCAGAGTGTTCCTGTTCCCATTCTCTCTTGATTGTACCCATTTCAAGCTCTACATATTCAAAATTGAATTGAATTGTCGCTATATACATCTCACTCAAAAGATGTGCATAGACAAGACTGTCATGTAAATCTAATTTCTCAGGACAACCATGTTTGTAATAAGCTTTGTCACACTAACACTGCCAAGTACTGTAAACAAGATGATAGTTTTCTTACTATCTATAGTCTATCAATTTGGGTGCACCCTTGGTTGGTTTTGTGCCTTTTTAGTCCTTCAATAATGATAGAAGGTTCACACACTCACACATACATGTATATTTTTTAAGATTATTTATACGAAGATTTTTTAAATTATTGAGAAAATATTATTTTAATTCATAAATTATAAAAATATATAAATAGACTTTTTAAATTATTAAAAAATATTATTTTGATCACATAAGTTTTAAAAGTATATAAATAGACCTCCTAAGCAATTTTCATTTTTAGAGTTCAGAAGGTCTATTTGTATACTTTTATAGTTGAGGGAACAAAGTGATACTTCTCAATAATTTAAACAGTCAACTTGTATGTTTTT
This sequence comes from Camellia sinensis, assembly GCF_055761805.1. Taxonomy (NCBI): domain Eukaryota; kingdom Viridiplantae; phylum Streptophyta; class Magnoliopsida; order Ericales; family Theaceae; genus Camellia; species Camellia sinensis. The sequence continues at coordinate 153,267,493 of NC_138963.1, forward strand.
ATAGTTTATGAGATCAAAAGTGATATTTTTTAATAATTTAATAGATATTCACGCAAATAACCTTATTTTTTATGATGTTCTATTATTATCTTATGTATAATATAAATATTATATTGATAACAAATATGAATGACAAGATACATTAAATCAATTTTATATTCACATAAAGTAGATCCCAACATAAACATGACATAATTATGGGATGCATTTTTTGTTTGGAGACATTGTTCGAAGTCAGATACTGTCTCATTGTTCTGTCATGCATATTGTTGAGACGCAATGCGTCTTTAGGTACTCTGCTAAGCCAAACTATTATGCTGATATGTTAGGTCACTTGTTCAAACTCACCCGGGCATGTTTGATCATAAAAATTATAATATAAGATTCAAATTATTAGTTTATAGATTTATAATTATATGTTTAATTATAAATTTTATTAACAGGATTATATGTACAGTAGATATTCAATCAAATGAAATGAACAAATTTTTAATATTGAGGGGGTCAGAGGTTCATAATTTAAATATAAAAGAAAAAATAAATAAATACATAACAAATAATTGTCTTATTAATTTAATTAAATAACTAATCTTATATTAATTCATAAGATTGTTAATCTTGTTAATCAAACAAGTACTAGTTTATGACTTTCATCTTTTTAATTATATTTAGGAGTAAATTGATTCATAATAAAAAAAATCATTGATTCATAATTAAATACAATCATAATATTCTTCTCAAAACTTTGAAGTACCAAAATGAAGTTAAAAATAGGGAGATTGATTAATTTTGAACTTGTCGTCCATATATATGACAGTCGTGGAGTCGAATCGAAGGTACTGATAGCTCACACACGATTGTAAAAACGTGAGTAGCACACTGAGATGAGAGACCAATTGGTTACTGTTCAACCTTATGGTGACAAACATTATTAGTAAGGTAAATTATCCACAAGTCCTCTTTAAAAAATGTACATTTTATTTAATTTCAAAATTTTTTACATAAATTTTAAGTCTTATACCTATTTATCTTCTCTTCTTTCCTTACACCTTACTTCTTCTCTTTATTTGTCTTTATCTGATGTCGGCCTCGGCCACGGCCACAATGTAATGACCCAGAATTTCTTTTTTTCAAATAGTCAGTGCATAATTTAATTGAACAAATTTTCGAATTTGACTGCTACAACAAATTTGGATTTTTACAACACCAAATACATGCCATAGATACGATTTTACGATGCACAATGTAAAACCATATTATGACCAATCATGAAAATTCATTCACTTCAACGGCATGCCATAATACGTCGTTAAAAACCCTTTAACAACGACTTTTGCAAGTCATTTTTTATTTTTCTACTACTATTTATGCACGCCGTTAAAAACCCTTTAACAGCAAAACTTATGCGTTGTTTTTTATTTTTCTACAACTTCTTTCACATGCAGTTAATTCTTGGGACAAACCACAACTCTCATTGCTCATCGTAAAATATGTAATACAATGACCTATTATGCCTGTCGTAGAATATATAGTATTTTTTTTTTTTAAATTCAACAGGTTCTATTTGACCTATTCTGAATATGCATTATTATTATTTTTTTAATTTGGCAAGTTCTATTTGACCTGTTCTGTACAATCTAATAAACATTACAAACAAGCTTCACAAAACATCAATCAACCACTAAAACATTGTTTCAAGCATAAAAAAAAACTATATCCATAAATTATAAATATTCAACAATTGTCTATACATTCCAAACATTCAAAAACTATATTCTTTAAGTTCTAAACTGTCCAAAATGTTTAAACTATCCAAAAGCAATGCATGTTTAGGTTTCTAAACATATCCAAAACTATTCAGAGATTATCTAAAACTACCGACAACAGCTCTTGCAATAGTTGCAGCTACAGCAAACCCACATGCTCCTATCACAGGGATGAGAGTACCCAATGTATGTGCTCAAAAACCTGATGAAGAGGATGCACCAAGTGAAGTGATGTATAATAGTTCTCGTCCCACGGCCCCAAAATCCATTCCTGATGAAGAATTTAGAAAGAATAGACTTAAAAGGGGCAATGGATAATTTGATTAATAAATCTTCAAAACTCATGGTAAGGACTATAATGCATACCTTGTGCAAGAAAATGCATAAACATGGCTTCAAAGGAAGATGCAATTAAAGTTGAAAACAAAGATACATATGTCTGTAGAGTTCATATACAAAAAATAGATAAAACACTTAGGACCCAAACTAATCAAATTCAATGGAAAGGGAAGGTATATAGTGCAACAACTCTCAACCATGACTTGTAATTGAAATTGAAATTGTGTATTAATTGCTCTTACGACACCTCCCAGCAAGGCCACCAAATTCTATCAAAACACAATCTTATTTCTATATATACCCTATTGCGACAAAAAGTACAAGTAGTACGCCCAATCCAAACACAGTCCCTTGCAAGAACGACAAGGGGCAGAGAAGAATATTTTGTATAACAAATTTGACATTTCCAAGCATGGCAAGTTATCTAATCAATACACTCTAGAATGCAATTTGACAATTCATCATTAAAGTTTATATGATCTGTATATAATACTATATGTTTGTGTCGAACTCAATGAGACCGTTCAATGTGAAAACATCCATATTTAAAGACAACCATATTTATGTTTTGAAAGTTCACACAGATTTAAAGAGAATCTCTTACAAAGAAAAGAATACCAAGTTCAAGCACAACCAATAGCTGCTAAGCCTATCGAATATTAGTATAGTTTAAAAGTCATTTAGAACTTTGGCATACCATCCAAAAGGTACTCTCGGGCTACATATCGCAAAGTACCCAAAAGCTTTATGTTGTCCTTGCTTTGGTTTCCACGAGTTATGGCAAGGCCGAAATCAGAAAGCTGATGAATCAAGGCAAAAACTGATTAGCCATAAGAAAATGTTGAACTGAATTTCATGGACAACACACGGGCATGAACGACATCTTAGCTCCTTGGGTATTTGTCATTTTACCTTAGCATTGAAGTTGGAATCCAAAAGAATATTAGATGACTTCAGAGATCTCTATGGATAATGGGAGGGTTGCAGTGCTCATGAAGAAATTCTAATCCTCTAATCAACGTCAACCATAGTGATTGCAATGCTCGATATAAGTCAAATATACAAATAACAAGATATAATATTTATCAAAAAAACATGAACGTGAAATCAAAGTTCTAGACTACTAGTTAGTTAAGATCAATATGAACAAACAATCTTAGAGAATGTAATAATAATAATAATAATAATAATAATAATAATAATAATAATAACAAAAGAAAGACATCCTGGAACCACTGTTGTTCACCAAGACACTCTTCTGAAGCAATGATGCTTCAAGAATGTCGGCACACATTTTCTAAAATTATTTTCTTTTGGTTCGGTACGTAACATTTGTCAAACTGCTTTTGGCAGTTTTGGTAGCATAGCAGGCACATACGAGAAAAAACACCCCAATGCTTAAAAAATTGGACAAGGGTAAACAAAAACCGACCATATAATATACCAACCTACCAGAAACCACATTTTAGATGGATAACTCTCTTAGTATTAGCTCTAGCACATGCAAATCGCATATTTAATCCAAGAAGTCATAACATCTTAAGAATAATTAAGTTACCATCTAAAACATGAAGCTAAAAGCAAATCAAATTTCACACTAGCAAGAGAAGAACAGACAAATGCATCTTTGCAGCATGAAACCAAGTTTCATTTTCACCATTCTTCAATATTTGCAGCACATATTTGTCCTTTGTTTTAGTATTAGCATATACTATAAAGCAAGGAACAAGGCACTTTAGACATACCTTGAATTTTTCCTATCTAGTCTTAGCCGTCAAATAGAAAAATGTATCACTGGAAGAAGATGTGAACCTTTTGACTTCTATCTTTCACTTCTTTGTACCAGACGTGCTTCCCGAATTCATCCCCTGATGGTTCAGCAAAAATTCATCCGAGTTTAAGAACAGACAGTTGGCAGATTTAGATATTGTCTGTGCAATATCCCGTGCAACTTCAATTTTCCTGAGTGTAAGAAATGACTGATTTTTGGAAATGGCTTCGCCAATCAGTTGAGCACTCTTGGCTTCACCTGGATATAAAATATTTTTGACAACAATATGAGAGAGAGAGCTCATATAAACATATGGATGAAGTTGAAAAGCACTTCTCTCACCTGGGCTCTAATAATAGCACTTCTCTTGTCCTGCTTGGCTTTCTCAACAACAAACTTGGCCCTCTCAGTTTCTTCTGCAGCAATTTGTTTTGCTTCAATTGCAGCTGTAAACTCCTTCCCAAAAGTTAGGCCTGTGATAGACACATCGTCCAAGGCAATGTTGAATGAGGCTGCTCTGTGTGTCAATATTTTTCGAATTTCCCGACTAACAGCCTGTAAACAACAAATCAACAATTTAGTTGGAGAAAAAAAATGATCTACTGAGTTTTTAATGGACAATCCGAAGAAAGTTGTGACTGTCTATAGGAACTATAGGAACGGGATTTTAATCATTATTACAAAAAAAATTGGCCAAGAAGAGCTATCTTAACCTATTCAGCACAAATAGCAAGAAGTAAATACCAGAATAATTAAAGACAATCGACCTAGAGGAGACTGTTATTCATGGTTCTAGGTGGAATTGGCCTGTTTGTCAAACTTGGGAGTTGGATGAGATTAAGGCTGCTATAACTAAGGATATGCAGCCTTCCTTAGTGGCTGATAAGGTGGTGTGGCTGCATCTTCTGATGGGCAGTTCTCTATAAAGTCTGCTTGGGATGAGTGGAGAATTCATGGTTCTAGAGTTGCCTGGGCTAAGATTCTTATTCGTAGAATCAGTACTGTGGTTTGGGTTGCCATTCATAATAGACTGAACACTCTTGAGACTTGTAGTATTTGGTACTAGGAACTCTGCTCCTTGCTGTCTCTGTGATACTGGGACTGAGGATCATAATCACTTGTTTTTTAATTGTCCATTCTACTACAGGGTTTGGAAAGTTATGCAGGATATGTGCAATATGAATGTCCCTCTATCAAATTGGACAGGTTTGGTAGATTAATTAACCAGTAATATCAAGGGCAAGTCTTTGGCTGCCACTATCTCTAAACTTGTGTTCACCTGTTCTGTTTATTGTATTTGGATTGAGAGGAATTGCAGGATATTCAAAGACTAAGTCAACTGAGTTGGCTGTTCAAGCTAATATTAGAAGCCTTGTGAGAAACAGGACAATGTCCATCTCAAGTTTCAAAGAGGATATGACAAATGCCTGGTTCTTGGTGAAGTGGTCACTCCCAAACTGTGTCATGAAATCAGGTCAAGGTTAGCTGGTGGTGGTCTGGTATAATTTGTGTGGATACTGATTTGGTGTTAATTGCAGGTTTCCCTGTTTGGTGAGCTGGCCCAATATATAGGGATGTGGGCTCAGTTATGTGAGGCTATTCCATAATCTATTGTGTGAGAATGTGAGTTTGTGGGTTGAGTGACAGAAGCACTATAAACTTTTATCTCCGTTTGTTAATGCAGGTTTTTAGCTGGTCATTGTTTTTAGCTGGTGATGGCTAGCAGTATCATGTGAGCTTTTGCAGTTAACTATTGTTGAATTGCCCTACTGATTTGTTGATTGCTTGGCTCTCTTAGGGTCATTTGACTAAATGATGTCCACGAGCAAGTAACCCATTTTGGTGGATCTTGTCCCAATTGTTGATTGTTGGAGCTTCTGGGTGCTGCTGCTATTGTCTATATTACTGTTTTGGAGTTTTGGCAGGCCAAGCTTGCTGTCTGCTGTTGCTGTTTGCCTGCTGTTGCTTGCCATTTTGCTGGTGCTTAATGATCTGATGTTGCCTGCTGTCTAGGAGGCTGTGGTGGTTGTTTTACAGTCTGAATTTTTATTTATTAGCATAGTTGTGATAGGCTCTAGTGGTTAATTTTTGTAATCCCAGAACCTAATTTTGGCTTTCTATGTGGAATGTACATGGCCTTAATTATGGTAGTGGACCTTGTTTTTGAGTTATATTTTGGATATTGTTTTGTGGTCCAGTAGCTTCTAGGTCTATCCTAATGTATAGCTCAGTGTTGATCCTGTTCCTGCCCCTCATCTGCTCATGTGCTCATGTGGTGTTTGAACAGGTTGTTTTGTCCTGTCGTGTTTTTGGTTTTGTTGGTGACTGTGTCTTTGTATAGTTGGTTAGCTCCTGAGGCATGCCTCTTGTATCTTGTATATATTTGTCTTTTATTTTATGACTTATTCACCCAAAAAAAAAAAAAAAGGACAATCGACCTCCTAGCATATAGCAACGCTAAATAAATATTAATGCAAATAATAAGGCCCAGATCGAATAACAAGAATCGAATCTACAAAAGGGATTTAGGAAGATCAAAATGCTTCCATAAATTAACCTCCTTGACTACCATTTCGAGGCATGAAATTCTTTTTTATCCAGGGTTCAATCAAGAGTTCGAAAACTCAAAAATTTATGAAGAGATCAAGTATGCCATATCTGGAAAAAGTCGCTAAAATAAACCACCAAGTTTTGTTGTCATTTTATTTTGCGCATGATAAATATAAGAAAATCTGTAAAACAAACTTACCATTTGGAGATCATGACTCCCTGAAGAGCTCTCAACAAGATTGGGACGTGCACGAACATCATCAACGATAAGCCTTTCAAACCAAGGAATCATCAAATGTGTTCCTTCAGGATAAACCTACACACATTTTATGTTAGTGCAAGCACAAAATGAACCTGTTTGTCAGAATGAATTTAGATAGAATGCAAGTAAACAAAGATACTGATTCTATATCACTGAATAAGTAACCGTTTCATATTTAATAATATAATTAAAATAGCCTTTGGCTCATGCCTAAAAGTGCAATCATCAAATGGGAGATGAACCTCATGTGCCAAAACAAGGTTGTACATCTTGACGTTCTTATATTACACCAACAAACAAAGGAGAATCTTACTACAAATTGAGACTTAATTAAATGTTATGAGCATAGTTGTCAAATCGAGATTCGAATCGTGAATCGAAATGGCCTTGTATTGAATCGCGAATCGAATCATTAGTCGTAAAGATTCAATCATTTTTCTAAATTACATAGAAAAATTTATCTACACGCTTAGATGTTAAATATATCTTATAAATATGAAATATTTAGACTCAAATCAATAAAAATGTTGTTTTGAATGATGATCACATGGTCTGATAGGTAAGAATGAACAATTTTTCGACCTCACAAGTTTCTTCAACAATTTAATTTCCTTTGGGTTTTGTAAAAGAACAGAAGTACAAAAAAATTCCATCTAAAGAAAATCCATTGCACAATGTTTATAACTTTATATAGAAGTGATCAAAGTATAAGACAAAGCCATACTTGAAAATAATGACCCCTATAACTTGCATTAAGTTGAAAGCACGTACTAAATGGGCAAAATTTCATAAATAAACAGAACAATAGAACCAGGGCATCTCTAGTTGATCAATCTTTCTCAATAAAACTAATTGTTATTAGACATACCTACGTAGATGTATACCTCTGTCAAAAAGGACCCCAATATAATGTGTGTGCCAGGTTATTGATAACATAGTTTCATCAAAGCAATCAAGAGTGGGTTTACTTTCAAAAGTAAAATAACATAATAGACCTGGTACTTTCTGAAATTACAGATGCATATAATAACAAGATATTGGAAGATTGGCATACCTTAAAACATCTAGAGCAATTCTCATCCGGAGATGCCAAGTTAAAGTCGATCCATGACATGGGCCTAAAATATCAATAAAAAATGAGTTAGAAAAAAAAAAAAATTAGCAATGCTCATGTGGACAGTGAATTTTTTTTTTTTTTTTCAAAATTTTTTAAATACCGTGCAATTAGGATTCCAAAGACCCATTATGCATTGTCTCATAAACAAGAAACCTTGTCTCGCCATGAATGCAGTAACCCAATAGCAAAACAATATTTTGATGCTCAATTTTACTTAACCAATCCATCTCACTTTGCAATTTGAATTGGTAATTAAAAACAATCCATAAGTCGAAACGAGAAAAACAAAATCAACATATAGATTTTAAACTTGATATCTGGTCAAAATTATCTCGAATTCTCTTTCAGCATCGTGACTTATGCCACGGAGTCTTTTTATAGCTGCAAGAAAGCTATCATTGAAACAACCTTTGTACACGCGTCGAAATCCACCCTCACCCAAAACATTGTTTTACTGAAAATTATTTGTTGCGGCTACTAACAATTGATAGTTAATCAACGCAGCAAAACCTTTTTTATCAGCCATTCTCAAAGAATTGAATCTACCCAAAATTGAACCCAGTGAAATTCCATTTACAGCATCTTCAAATTCAAATTTAAAGAGAAAAAAAAAATCACACAAGGTGAACAAGAAGCATCACAGGGGTAGCTATATTTTCTCAAGAAAATCTTGAAGGAATAGTGAATGAGATTTTATTTATAAAGAAGATACCACGGCTCCGTTGGCTTTTTGCAATGGAGTTCTTCAAGTTTTTGTGCCTATAGATCCAGAAACAAAACAGAGACAGCAAAATTCCACAAAGGAGAGTTGAAGCAACAATGAGTGCTATAATAATTTTCTTATTCAAATCCTAGTGGTGCACTATAACAAAAATAAGAATAAAAAAAAATACAAAGAACAATGAGTGCTATAAGAATTTTCTTGTTCAAACAACACTGAAAACAAAATCAAAAACAAAAATAAAAAGATACAAAGAAGATGCCTAACCAGTATGAATCAATATAAGACGAACTGAACTGAAGGAAATGATACATATATTATTCCAAAGTGATACATATATTATTCATATATAATCTCTTACCATAGACACTCAAAATACATGTATAATCTCTTCCAGTAAAAAAGACCACATACACACACAATAGCAAAGAGTGAACCAAAACTAGAAAAACAATTTGTATAAGAATTTAATGGATTTAGAAAGGAAAAAAAAAATTATTGAAACTAACTCTCCAATGTAAATAATTGGGCATGGAAAAAGACATGAAGAATTGTATTTGAATTCAAAATTCTCCTAAATTATATTCTCAAAGATCCATAAGTTAAAAAAAAAATGGACCCAATAAATAAAATCACAGTAGGCCATCATTGATGCATTTTATCGAACATTAAGGCACAGAAATTGCAATCCCCCCACCCCCCCCCAAAAAAAAAAAAATGCCCAAAACGCATTTGGCAAGAAAAAATCAATTAAGGCACAGAAATTGCAATTCATAGGCAGAGAGAGAGAAGGATCCTATCCAACCAAAAAACATTGAGAAGAACCCAAGCCTGGTGTATGTAACCTGCAAGCCAAAAAATAAAAAGAGGAAACTGGTAGAATAGATCACTAGCTTCAGTTTCAGTACTGATTCATCCAGGAGGACTGGGATCAACTTAACAAATCTGACCAAATTTGTCAAAAGTAATTCATACCACAATGTTATATTAAAAAATAAAACTAAAAAAATGCAAAAAGATAAGTGAAATTCATTAACAACACATGCTTGAACTCAATAATGACAATAATAACAAATAAATAAATGATGAAAACCGAACTTTGTAGCAGTGTTTTCAAATTACAAGTATATAAATCGCACTTGATTTTGGGTTTTAAGGCCAAACTGCGAGAATGCTCGCATAAACACTTCGAATTTCAAACCCAAAAAGAAGAATAGAAGAACATAGAAGGATCGAAAAATAGAGAGTAAGAAGAAGAAAAGTCGAAACTAACCTGTTAGGGCTGCAAGTCGAAGCTATGTTGAAGAAGAAGAAGAATCAAAGCTACGTTGAAGAAGAAGAAGAATCGAAGCTCTGTTCAAGAATAAGAGTCGCAGCTTTTGTTTACCCTAAACCGATTGATGTCGAACAACTTTAGGACTATGCGAGAAAACATAGATAGATATTAGATAGCTTCAAAGATTCGGAAAATAGCTTCAAAGATTCAGAAAATAGCTTCGAAGTGTTGAGGCGTTGGTTTCAATCGCCTTATGATTCATCACGAATTACCTCAAATTTGGACAAAGGGGGCTGAGAAGAGGGACTGAGATACAAAGAATGATGCAATTACAATTTACACAAAGAGGACTGAGAAGAGGAATAAATTGAGTGAGTGAGTGAGTGTGTGTGCGCGCGCGCGTGTGCGTGTGTGTGTGAGAGAGAGAGAGAGAGAGAGATAGGGGGGGATGGGGAATCCAAACATACCTCCAAAATCGAACTGAGATTTTTTTCCAGATCAAAGCGAAGAGAAGAGAAGAACGAACCCTTCCCCTTCGAACCAGTCTTGCCGCCGAAGAGATAGCATCGTTCTAGGTCGAAGTCTCGCCGCTGCCTAGCAGTCTCCCCTTCTGACCCTTTCCTCTCCTCCCACTATTATTTGCTGAATAAGAGGTGCGTTTGGTTTAAGTTTTTTTTTAATTAAGTTTTTTAAAAATTAAATTTTTTGATTTTTTTTTTTAAGTGAATATTTTTAATATTTTAAATATTATTTTTAATTTTTAAATGTATTTTATTTAGATATACTTAAAAAGTAAAAAATTTATAAAAAAATATTTTAAAAAATTAATAAATACATAAAAATATAATAAATATATATATATTTCGTATTTTTTTTATATTTTTAGTATTTAGTGAATTTTTAAAAGGTTTTTTTTATAAATTTTTTACTTTTTAGGTATAATTATGTTAGGCATGTCTAAAAAATAAAAAAATATTCTTAAAATATTAAAAAAAATTTAGTAAAAACAAAAGAACACAGAAAATAAGAAAGTATAATTTTTTAAAAACTATTTTTAAAAAATGGAACCAAGCATAGTGAACAGTTACAATTTTCTATATTTTTTTAAATATATTTTTGGTAATTGGCGCTATAATATTTTATTTTGACTTCTATATATATATAAATATATATTTGGATCTTATCATTCAGGATATAAATTGTGCGCCGTAAAATATGTTTAACGGTTGATATTTGTGAGCCGTGTATAATTAATGTATTAACAGCATGTCATAAAAAATTTTATTATTTATAGCTAACATTGCAAGTAGTAAAAAAAACTATCATTATTAGCATTAACGTCCTATACAATAAACATGTCGTGGTTAGGATATTATTTACGACGTGCAAACAAAGAAAGTCGTAAAAGTGAAAAATTACAACTTGCATTTATTGTATATCATTGATGTGATGTCGTAAAAAATCAGTTTTGTTGTAGAGTTGTGTAAATTCTGTGCTAAAACAGTTCGGTTTTATATTTTTAAAAAATAGTTCTCGATCTCAGAAAATTATAATATTTTTATATGTTGTTCACATATGAGTCTAGCATGTTAGATAAAAATTTCAGAATTAAATGATGAGTATTCATTTTATGAAAATTCGCAGACTGATTGGTGTTCAGTTTAATTTATAGCAGAATTTTGTTAGTAAATTTTGAATGTTTAGACCATGACTTGAGATAAATTTGTTGGTTTATTTTGGTATATAATTGGACCATGTTTAACTTATAGGTGAGAATTAAATTTAAGACCCATTAGTTAAAATCAATTTAATTTGAGTTTGTTTATTACTCATGTTTGACTGTTTAGTCTTTTTAATTGTGTGATTGGTAGTAACTACCTTGAGAGTTGTTATTATTTATTATATAGGATTATAATAAATATTTGAAAGTTGAATTTATAGTGTGTATCATACGGTGAAAAATTATATATTTTTGTGGTGAACAAAAGACTATATTTTGTGGTATACAAAAATATTATATTTTGTGGTGAGGTAAAATTATACTATTTTATGATTTATGTTATCAAATTTTAAGATATTAATATAAATTTTAAATAATACAATTATTAAAGTGGATGACAACCCAAATGGAGTTGTCCTCCCCCACCCCCACCCCCACCCCCACCCCCACCCCCTCTTTGCTTGCTTGCTACTCCTTTCTTCTTCTACTTTTTGGTTTGGAAAATATTTAGAACCCTCATTTTGGAGGACTCCCATGACCCCTAAATAATTGTGATTGATCATGTGTATTTTTGTTTTTGTTTTCTTTTCTATCTCTCTGGTGCGTGGGGTCATGGGGGTGGGGTGTGTTTGTGGGGTTTATATCATTTCTCTTTTGCTTTTTCTTTATTTTCTTGAGCAGAGAGCGCTCTCTCTCTCTCCTCCATTGTTGGCTCAACCTTTGAGCTTAAAATGGGAGTCCTTAGAGTGAGATTTTGCAAAAACCTTGTAAAATAAAAGTCGGAGAGCTCGTCGTACTCTTCGCAACGGTAGTCTCGGATTTATGATCAGACAAGCTTTGCATTTTCAAATTTGTTTTTCTTCATATTTTGAGGCAGGAATTTTCTTCATATTATTGCTTCAAATCTATATTAGGGATATTTTGAGAAAATGTATCATTATAGGAGGTATTGTGTATATATTATTCTCAGATTTTGTTTGAATAATTTTTGGAAGAAAATCATGTTGAAATGTTAGGAATGTTAGTATCTTGAAGTTGATTTGGGAAAATCATCTTGTATTGATAATTTTTGTTAAAAATCTGAAATTAAATTTTAATAGTCGTATGCTTGGTATCTACATCATGTTATGATTATATAATTTACTTTGAAAAAAAAAATAATGTTGAAATATTATCTCATCTTTGATTTTGGAATTTATTTTTGAGAAAAATAAATTGATGTTGATGAATATTGTGTAAGTTGTTAAGTTGGAACTATAGAGTTGTTTTGGGATTAAAAACCTTAAAAGTGTTGTATTCATGATATTCTATTAATGGTGATACATCGATGATTAAATTTTGTTCATTTTTGTGAAAGTGAAAAATATGAAATGTGGACTTTTGAACTCACAACCTTGAAAATGTTACTCTTTGGCATATTTCATAATTTTTGATATAAATATCAGGTTGATTAGTTAATTTTAGAAAAAGTTATAAAATTTTTATTGGTAGAGAATTTAGGGAAAAAATTAACTTTTTAAGTAGCTTGACATGAAATATAATTATGTTGAAATATGGTTATGTTTGAGAGATGAGACATGTGAAGTTATGTTTGGTATTATTAATTTGGAAAATTTTGAATATAATGAACTTACTAATTTGATGGATTAAATTAGTTTGGTTAATATTTTATATCTTTTATGATTAAAAGTGTGTTATTGAGATTATACCATAACTTTTAATATAGTATGATGAAAATAGTAATATTCAATAAGTATGAGTTTTAATAAAAATCATATTAGTTATCTTGATTGAGGTGGAACAAAGTTGATTGAAAGTTTTGTGTGAGTCAAAACAATTGGAAAATTAATTATTAGTTTTACTAGTTGGAGTATACTAATATGTTATTTTTGTACCTCAAATTCATATATGAGATATTTGATTTGTAAATTGAGGGTTTGGTTAAATTGGGAGTTGATTACCTATAATCTTGCTATTAAATGTATTTTCTGTATATAAAATTGCATGTGGGTATTTGAAAGTGAGAAAGCCCCAACTTGTGAAAAATCCTAAATGTTAATGTTTTGGAAGTTGTTGGATTATTTGGAAAAGATTATGTTTGGTTTTAGAATTGTTGAGTTTGATGGAAAACTATGTGAGTTTTGAAAGTTTGGCTTTAAAAAGTGGAATATGGATTGTTTCCAAGTGTTGGGAATCATGGGGGATTCCAAGTTATAGTTGTATGTTGGATTGTATATCCATGTTGTTATCTTTTAATTAATGCATTAGAGATAATTGTTTTGGCTATTGGTGGAGGATAGTATTAATTGTTGTAGAAATTGTATGAGGATTAGGTGAACGGAAACTAATTTCTCATACACATTGCATGGAACATTGTTGCCTACTTAATCCTTGGAAATGAATTGTTTTGAGAAAAGTGGGTGAATACTTTGATGAATCTAGGTAAGAGATGTGGTTACTTTAAATTAAGTTGGCCTGCGTGTCCATGGTGAAAATCTTAAAAACCGCGCGTATACATGGGTGCCAATCCCACGGACGAAATTTCCGTGAAATGGTAATAATAGTGTTTGTATAGCCTATGTTTATATGGGTGCCGATCCCACGGACTGAATTTCCGTGAAATGACAATAGTAGTGCTTGTATAACCTCCATTTACATAGGTGTCGGTTTACGGTTTCTTGCGGACTAAATTTCCGTGAAACATTATGCTTCATAGAGATTCCCAGTGTGTGTATTTACCGCCTATTTTCTGCTTTAAAGAAAAGACATGCATATAACTTGTATTTTAAACTTTGGTATCACATTCGTTTTGAAAAGAATATCTTATTGACATTGAAGTATAATAATTTATTTAAGTTAACAAGTGTGGTTAATTAATTAAATCTGAATTTAAGGAATTAGGTAATAAAATCATAAGGTTATGGCATGATATGACTTTATATATATATCTATTTGCTATCACTATATCGCTGGACCCGCATGTGTTTTAATGTTATAATATGAGATTGTTTGGCGACCTAGTGGTTTGCTCAACCCCTGCCTGTACATGTGTACAGGAAATGTTTTCTGACTTGAGTATTAAACAACAAGTTTTACCTTCGCATTGTTATAAAGTGGTGATGAGTCGCAGTGCATTTTATTTGTTTCTTTGGCTGAGTACTATACTTTGTAAAGGGCAATGCCCTCTTATTTATTGTAAGCCTTTGGGGAATTTTGTTTGTAAAAGAATATGTTATATTCGATGTAATACACGAAGAGTGGGTTTATAGTTTCTTTCATGGTATTTTTTTATGGACTTGTGAAAAGTAAAGAATGGTTAATGAAAAAGATTATTTTATTTTATTTTTATAATTAATTGAGTGAGAATGAAGGTATTTTCTAAAAACTCACGTTTGGGTTATTTAATTTCTGCTTAATTGATCTTTGAAAATCGAGATGTTACACACGACCACGCCTTCCTTCTTTTCTTTCTCTTTCTAATCTACAGCCACCGGCAGCCACTGTTAATTGAGGCTCACGGGCAACCACCGAGCACCAACTCATTGCTTCGTGCTCATCGACGGCAAAAGAGACAATGTTAATCATATTGTTTAATTTTGATGATGTCTAAAATATTATTTGAAAACTTTATTTGACACAAAATATTATCTGTTTAAAATATAAGTTGTATGACATATTTTTTTATAACTATTATTTAAATGGAAATATTTTGAAAACTTTACTATTCACTTTTTGAAAAATAAGGCTGATTACTATTCATCTTTTGACAAATTGATTAGTTGTATTATTTTGACAAACTTGATATTGATGGGTTGTCTTGACAAAATTGATATGGAGTGGTAGGATATATTTAGTTTAAAATCTCTACAACATATACAATATTTTAAAGAAGGCATATATTTTCAAATCCATCATAAATATTATTTAAAGAGATTTTTTCTGTGTATGCAAATATTTCATTAGAACATTATATATCTAATGCATATAATAGCATACATCACGGAAGCAATTATATTTTACACAACATTGAATATTAGCATATGAAAACATTAATTATTAGCATGTGGAAAATCATACATGATATAATACACAAAGAAATGGTTGCAAAATTGCAACATATTGAATTTTAATTCGCATGTTGAAGTTTGAATTTGAATGTTAAAGTTACATCTTTATATAAATTAATGTGAACTTTGCAGGATTTTTTTTTACCTCATATATATATATTAGTCAAAACCCACATGTTTGTGAGTTTTGTTCAAATTCCGCCAATATGTTTGACAAAAGGAAAAGATGCCTCATGATGAAAAGTTGAAACAAATAGATGCCATCCATGACGTCAGCAAGGAGCGTCTTACCTCCAACGGGTATAATTTTTGTGTATAAATAGAAGTGTTGTGTGTGGAGAAAAATCAAGAACTTGAAGAGAAAAATTTCTACGTGCTCCCAATTTTGAGAATATTGTATTCTATTCCTTCACTTTCAGATCTAAGTGTAGCTTTTGATCTTACACTTTCATATCTACTCTTTGTGAGAAAATTGTTGTAAGAGAGGGTTTAAGTACCACTTATTTTTTATTCATTATTTTTGTGAGAGATTTTGTAAGGGTAAGGCATTTATGGTTGAGTGAGTCTCAATAAATAAGAGTAAGTCCTGTGCCAAACTCACAAGCTTGGTGGTGTATTTATTCAATTGATAGTAAAGAAATTCTCAAGGAGGTTCCTTGGGGAGTGGACGTAGGCCTGGCGTGCCGAACTACTATAAATCTCAGTGTTCGATTTTCTCTCCCTATCTCTCTTACTTTTATATTGATAATTATTATTCTGTTTTTTTTATTTGTTAAAATTCTGAATATTGTGTTAATTTTAATATTGTAAAATTTTTAATAACCCAATTCATCCCCCCTCTTGGGTTGCCTAACTGGGATAACAGACAAGTTTCCAACGAAGAATATTCGTAGATCTACTTAAATCTGACGTAGATCTACACGCGATAAATCTGGTTAGATCTACGTTAAATCAAATCTAAGTATATCTACGTTAAATCCGGCTATATCTAAACCAAAAAATAGTTGTCAGAGTACAAGCATTCTCTATATCTGTCTCCAGTGGCGGAGCCAAGAAAATAAAACAAAGGGGGCACTTTTTAATTACAATATTGAAAATATTTACAAAAATATTTCACATAAATTTTTACGATTGACTTCGAGAAAGATAAAAATAAATAAAATAATAATCAGTGTGTTTGGTTTGAATTTTTTGAATTAAGTTTTTTGAAAATTAAGGCTCTGTTTGTTTGTATTTTCAAATTAACTTTCAACACGTGAATTCACGTTTCACGTTTGGATAGGACATTCAAAATACAATTTCGCGTGTTAATTCAAATTACAGTTTGAAAACCTGTTTGGCAGCTTGTATCTCTACTTTCAACGTTTCTGCCTTCTTCCTCTTTTGATCTGAAAAGCTTCTATGTCCTTCCATGCCCTTCTCCATCGTCTCTGAAATTTTCACATGAACCTCATCTCTGTATCAAACATCAGTACTACAGATTCATCATGGGTAGGCTTCTCTGTATCAAACATCACTACTTCAGATTCATCAGTACTTCAGATTCATCACGGGTAGGCTTCACAGAGAAGACTCATTTTATAAATAATGAATCCACCCAACTCGCTCTGTACTGGTATCATCTTTCACAAATCGACTGACTTACGATTTGTGCGTTGCGGAAGATTTTTATTACAGGCAACCAAACAACGACGAGTGCGAGGTGAAATAACTCACAAATTTATTTACATATTTTGTTATAGGGAAATGATTTGAAAAATTCATCCCTAATTTCATTTTTTTTTCAGGTCAAATTTATCAAATCTATTGTCGAATCCGACGAGCAAAGAGTAGCACATTCAGTCAGTATACACATTCCATCACCGGCGATAACTATTCAACTCCCACTAATCTGGTAAATATATCCTTCATCTGTGATGTGCAAATGATTTCAGACGAGTTGAAATCAGTTCTCAAATCTTTTGTGAGAAGTGTAGGCGACTATTTTTTTACTTTAAGATGTTTTGTGATTTTCCTGAACTGTTTCAACCTTTTGCCAAGAAGAATAACAGTAAGCTGGTAAATCAATCTTCATCTATCATGTATAAATGATTTCAGAGAAGTTGAAATCAGTTCCCAAATGGTTTCTCAGAATTTGTAGACGCGTATTTTTCAATTTAGATTGGTTGGTATTTTAAATTTTGAACTGTTTGAACCTTTGCACGAAAAGAACTTGAGCCGGCAGTACCTGGGACATCCGGCCGGTTGTCCCCCGGGTCATCCGGCCGGTCGACCTACCCGTCCTCCGTTTTTCCCTTACTTCTTCTTTTACTGATTTTCCTTAATTCTTCTTTTACTGATTTTTTTTTACCATTCAAACATAATGTTACCTGATTTTTTTACCTGATTTTTTTTATTAGTTGTGGTTATATTTCTGCTATTTAAATTCAAGTAATCTGTTACGTTATTTTTTTCCTTGAAATAATATCATCTGCTTTTTTTTTATCTATGTTCTCCTTGAAACCATTTTGCTCTGTTATGCTCTGTTAGTCTTGTATATCTACCCCAGACTAGTTTAAATATAATTTGTATGTTTATAGATGGATGGAAATAATTCCAATGACAACCAAGATACAAAAATGTGGACGCCCAGAATTGAAACAAAATTAATAAATATGTTGAGAGATGAGGTTAGAAAAATCAAACAATAGGCCGTACTACTTCGTGGACAATTAGGCATTGGAATCATTATGCAAATCAGTTGCACAACATGTATGGATTTCGGTATACAGGAAAGCAGGTGTGCCAAAAATATCAGCGACTCCAAGCACAGACTGGTCTGGGATGGGATCCAATTGTAGGCATTATTGTTGCACCCGATGAATTTTGGGATAAGGTTTTTCATTAATTTGTACTGTTAAATAATTTTAATTTAAACATTTCATGATACATACAGTGCTTAATTCTTTATTTGTATTTGTTGTAGGCCAACAGAAATGTGAAGAAGTTTAGGACAAAAGGATTTGAATATTTTCAAGAAATGGCAGAAATTGTTGAAAATTGTTGTGCCACAGGAGCCTTATCTCGTGCATCCACACAAGGAGCCCTTGACTCAGAAGAAGAAGATGACATGTTAAATAAATTTTGGAACCCTGATGTTGGTGGGAGTAATGCTACTGAGGCCATTCCTGTTGACTTATTCGGCGATGAGTACATGGATCCAGCAAAGGGCAAAAGTCACAAGAAGGGCCCTACAACCAGCCAGACTGACAGTGGTCGTTCCAAAAAGTCACGGTCAAGTGGGTTTGATGATGTGTGCGCAGCTTTCACATCCTATGTACAAGCAAAAACAGGACATTCACGTGCACGAGAAAATGAGACAGAGGCTGTAAGTGCAGGTGGTGATGATTATTCCCTTGATGCATGTCAAGATGCATTACTAGAGCTTGGGGACATACCACCATTACAGTACGTTAGGACACTGACACTGTTCAAGGATAAGGAATGGTGAAGGTTTTTTATGCGCACTCCTACCCATTTGCGCCTAGCCATGATCCTCGCTTTGCAGTGAAGTCAGAAGTTCTATTTTGCTTGTGTTATCAAATCTCCTTGTCTGAACTGTTTGATGATTTCATTATTCCTTACTTGGTTTTTATTTTTTTTTCATTCCATGATATCCTCTTTCCTTTCCTATCTTCGTATGTTTTTTTTTTGTTGAACTTTTAAGTAATTTCTGTTTTCTTATCTATTATGTTGTGTTATTACAATATGACCACGTATTAAATAAATTTTGTCCTTCTATGAATTTTATTGTACACTGAAAAATAACTACGACCGACTATTCATATACTTCCTTTTTAATTCTGTTTCACCAATCATGGTATGTGTTACAGCATGAATAACATATTTTATAATTATGCTTTTACTATGATGTAGACAAAACCATATGTCATCCGACAGAGAAAATAATACAATGGAGATCTCATCAGAGGAGGATGAGGTTATTGATGATTTTATGAATTTTTTGATGATTGCGTTCATGCATGACCAAATCAGCGCGTCAAGTAGTCGTCGACCGCAGCGAACGTGTCCATTCAAAGGTGATGATTACATCTTCGGCCTATTAAATGGCCATCCAGAAACAATGATGAACATTATGCGAATGGATGCACAAACATTCATTTTATTGAAAGACACTTTACTCCAAAATGGCTTTATCGATATTGAGCATATGCATATAAGTGTCGATGAATCGCTTGGAATTTTTTTATACACTTTTGCACAAAATGATCGCCATCGACTATTGGCAGATAGATTTAAGCACTCCATAGAAACAATTTGTCGGCACATAAAAATTATTATGAGGGCATTGTGCAAGCTTGTATCAACGGTTATCAGGCCACGTAACCAAGATGACATACCGGCAAAAATTTTAAATTGTAACGCCCTCAAAATAGACTCATTATATATTTGTCACTGACATGCAATATTTAAAGTAAACAATTCATTATCTCATTCATCAGAGTATTTCTAAATAAAAGCATTATATGTAACAGCAAATTAAATGCCCTACGGGCTTACATCTTTCCAAGCCAACACTTGGACACAAAAATATGAGTTCTAACTCAAATACAAGTAAAGCCCTAGGCTTGAATGTTTACATGTACTATCAAATCAAAGCAACTAACTGAAGATAGTCTTCAAAATCCAAAAGTCAAATCCTTCCAAGCTAAGTCCTTGGAGGTAGCTTATCACCTGAACCTGAAAATGATGTTCCCATAAAGGGTGAGCCACAGCCCAGTAGAAAAATACTAAACCAAATATAAGCATTGAATAAAGCTATAGCATTCAATAGATGGTTAACCAAGATAATCAATTGTATCATTATACAGTCTCATGACACTAATGTCTAAGACACATTTCACTTTCCATTATTATCAACATGGCTCAGAACCTGGCAAAACTTACAACAGTGAACTATATATCATATTCACATTACTTTCAATATCAACAAAATAAATGAGACTCAGGCTCATATCAAAACACTTCATACTTCCCGTTTGATACACTTTGTAGTGCTGTATCAATAACATGTAAAAACACTTCATTATAATAAGCACACATAATAGTGTTGCTAATGGAGTCCATCCCCTATCTCCTCCCAAACAAAATCCGGTTTAGAGGTCCATCCCCTATCTTCCCCTAAACCGTGGAGTACATCCCCTATCTCCTCCCAAACAATATGCATATGCAATGCTCAATCAATACATGTAATTTCTGTATTAATTCAATAGTCTAAATTTATGACTTAAACAAATTGATTAGTTTCAATTTTCCCTAATCCACATGCAATGTCTACAACAAACACGACTATCCTCCACCGATAGCCCAAAACAGTTATTTCTAGACTGGAAATAAATATATCAACAATTCAATAGGCGAGTGATTTTAATTATCCAACTACACCATTTAATCAATGAATTCCTCAATTTCATGCATTTAACCAATTTCTCCAATTTCCTTAAATTAATTATACAAATTAATTTATTAATACAACTAGGGTTTTTCCCAAAATTACCAAAGTACTCCCAACATATCAAAATACCAAAACTTAGAACAAAACTTATAGGATGGAGTAGGAAATCCCTACCTCGAAGAAAATAACCCGAATAGAGAAGACGAAGTTGAAGACCTAAATTCCAAAGTGCTCCAAACCACCAAATGTTCAGATTAAATGGAAGCCCTTGACTCACTCTATCTTTTTAATAAAGGACTAAGGTTAGATACTCACCCTAGGTAGATCAATTCTTAGAGAGAAGGCAGGTTTAGAGAGAGAGAGAGACTCTCAAGGGGCGGTTTTTAAAAGTTAAGAAAGAAAAGTAGGTCAAAAAGTGATCCAAAAAGTGAAATCACGGACTGATGTAGTCGACTCCTTGCTCGAGCGTCCAAACTCCCGCTCGAGCGTCGAATACGCACTCCCAGTACTTTTGCAGAACCAGGTCCCCGCTCGAGCGTCCAACTCCACGCTCGAGCGGCACTCACACATTTCCGCTCGAGCGTCCAATCCCACGCTCGAGCGTCCAACACTGCACAGGAAATACTGGATGGGTGATAATCCCGCTCGAGCACCAAAACCCCCGCTCGAGCGGACAAGCAACAAAAGAATCCCCGCTCGAGCGTCAAACTCCCGCTCGAGCGGACAGGTCAAAATCTGGGCAACTAGTTTTGGCATCTAAACTCAACCGACTTGTAACAGACCCGTCCAACACATCCTATAACTCAAATACAAAGAGATTAAAGGACGACAACAACCAATATATACTGACCGGATCCACGGAACCTAAGTCCGGATACAATAATCTAAAGGAAAAAGACCGGGGTCGCTATATAAATGATAGGAGGTTTTTTCCCTGGTTCAAGGTACGAACAATATGACTGTCCTGTAAGTTGTACATATCAATAAAGGTTAATAAACATTATTTTCTTTTTAATTATAAAAGTAATATCCAAGTTTGTTTCGCTTTTAATGTCAAACAAATATCTGTCAATTAGGATTGTGTCGGTGCTATTGATGGCACATTGGTCGATGCATGGGTCCCTGCTTCAAGACAAAATACATTCCGCGGTCGGAAATCAACGGTATCGCAAAACGTACTCGCAACTTGCGACTTCGATATGTTGTTCACATTTATTAATTCTAGATGGAAAGGTAGCGCTCACGACAACGCTATTTTGGTTGACTCTATTACACGACCTGATCTACAGTTCCCATACCCACCCAACGGTGACTGTTCCCAAATAACATACGGTACACTTTTTCCTTTTTTTTTTTGTTTGTACATATCAATTGACAGAACTATGTATTCATTATTTACATGTAGGTAAGTACTATTTAGTTGATGTTGGTTTCACAAACATGCCTGGATTTCTTGCCCCATTTCGGTCTCAACGATATCACTTGCAAGAGTTTCGTGGCCGTCATTATTCAGGACCAAAGGAATTGTTTAACCATCGACATTCGTCATTGCGCAATGTCATAAAAAGAAAATTTGGTGTTCTGAAGAAGCGCTTCCCAATATTGCGGTCCATGCCAAATCACAAGTCTACAAAACAAGGGCCTCTCGTGATTGCATGTTGTGTAGTGCACAATTGGATCCGTTTGCATGCAGCTATGGACCCATTCTTTATGGAAACTGATAATGAAATGGCCGTAGAAGCAGAAGCAGATGGGCTTGTTGGAGACCAAGCTGACTATGTTGACATGTCACAACATGGGTTAACGTGTCAATCGAACGTTCGGGATGCAATTGCAACGGTTATGTGGCAAAATCATGTTGGCCATGGATAGAAAAGGGATGTCAACAAGGCAAGTCAATATCGTACTGAGTAATGGTTTTAAATGTGTAATTATTTTATTAATTTCAGTCATTATGCAATGTGTAATATGCAATTTTATATTCTTATTAACTTAAATGTCTTCGTATTGGGTGGTAGTGGGTGGTAGGTGGCTGGTGGTGGTGGCTGGTGGGCGAAGTTATGTAATAAAGGTGTCATAATGACTGGAATTAGTAAAATAATTACACATTATTAATTTAAATTTTATGTAAAAAATTTGTACATGACATATCCGTGTTTTTGACTTTTTGTTAAATTGTAAACAATTTCAAGGTTTTGTTATTAATTCGGTGACATTCATTTACAATTTGTTGTTCTTTGTTATTTTCTGTACACAAGTTTATGTTCACTTTTTGTTTTCGTTTTCACTTAAGAAAAAATAATTATTATTAGTTTGTGCATTGTTTTATTTAATTTCAGAACATTAATTTAATTTTTTGTATTAATTGATAAAGACAAATTATTTTGTAATTGTTTAATTTTTATTCATTTTATTGAAATGAAGGATTTGTTAGATATTTATGAAGTTCTGTTTATTAAATTTTGTACAAATAATTTTTCTAATGCATAATCTAACTCACAGATTGTACCGAACATTGTGACCGGTTGATTTTACAATGTAGGAAAGAAAAACACTATTTGTTATTCATTACGTGAATAAAAAAGTTTATTACAAAATAAAAAAATCAAATAGTCACAAGAAAATGAGGAAACAAATAACCAAAACAAAAAAAAAAAGAAAAAAAAATGTAACCACTGCACATGTGAACAATTTAAACTGATTTTTGAACATGTTAAGCATCATTATCAGGTGGTGTTGGAGGTGGAGGGAAATAATTATGGTACAGCTGAGTGACTCGGTGGTCAATCTGATCAATGCGGTTCCTTGTCACTTCATCACGTCTCCCTGAGTCTACACGAAACTCACCAAATTGTTGAATTAGTGAGTTCTGAGTGGCGACAAATTCATCGAACCGAGTACCCAATGTATTGAGCTGATTAGCCATATGTTGTTCCCATTGTAGGCGTTGATTGTACCGTTCTTGTTCCAAGGCTAAATAGCAGTCTAGTAATGGAGTTGTTCATTTGGTGGCATGGCATTGTCATTGGGTTCTTCCTCATCAGGTATTGGTTCATTTTCAATATTTATAGAGCCCAGCAAGGTGTCAGCACCACCAGCTCGAGTCAGTGTATACTCAGAAATTGGTGAAGTGATTCTGACATATCCTTCACCTTCAAGGTTGACATCATGTGCTTTCAAAATTATGGTTAACAAAGTTCCAAAAGGTAGTGACCGGCCACTAAGACTATATAATTTTGCAACCATCATTTATTTAGTAATATAAAACATAAATCTAATTTTTGTCCAATTTCAAAACAATATAACAAGTAAACATTAAAACATGAAACAGTATCATAATGTCCTTTTTTGGGGGTGACATTTTCAACTATCCATCGATGGAGAATACGAAGATGGAGCTTTAAATGCTGGTATGTAAATTAGTGCTGCTAAATCGGTTGTCACAAATTGTGGTATAAATCTGAGTGACATCATCAACAATTTTTTCTAAGACAGACTCATTTTGAAAATAACATTATAAATCTCCTGTTTCAACTGCAATAATTTGTGCGAAAGCACGGAGAGAGAGTGTGATTCTTTTTCCCTTAACATAAGAGGTAAGGCTGAACGGTTCATTTTGTTGGTCACCAGGTGTCAAGTGAACATAAAATAATCGTATAAGACGGGGGTATATCTTATTTGGTAAATTAGTTAATGGTAACCATCCCATTGTATCTAATTTGCCAAATAAGAGTGGATCATATTGAGAAGGTAGTTTTACGTTTCTGCCCGTAACAATTGGTTGATTAATGAAATAATC
This sequence comes from Camellia sinensis, assembly GCF_055761805.1. Taxonomy (NCBI): domain Eukaryota; kingdom Viridiplantae; phylum Streptophyta; class Magnoliopsida; order Ericales; family Theaceae; genus Camellia; species Camellia sinensis. Next base: position 153,292,336 of record NC_138963.1, read on the forward strand.
ATTGGCTTGTTCATGATGATATGTGAGAAAATCATTAGTTGGATAGCCATGATGATGTTGCTGTGGTGGTGGTACAGGGTTTGAGGATTCACCAAGTTCGGGTCTGGTTCGTTTTGTTCTTGGCATGATGACTGCAAAAGTGAAAGAAAAAATGTATATTAAAACATATGAGGTAAGAAAAATGTATGAAAAATATATCAAACATTATGATGGTGTGAAAAAATTAGAACAGATATGAAAAAATATAACAGATCAAAATGGAACAGATATGAAAGAAAGGCAACAGATACGGAGTGGGAATGCTGCCTGGGCCGGGATGACCGACCGGTTGTCCTCCTCGTCCCCTTCCTGCACTCTCCCTACAGTCTGAAGCTAATATCAAATGTGAAGCTAAGATAACTAGCATCAAAACTAACCTATGATTGAATTGTTACTTTACACGAATATTCTGTATTTAATTAACGTTGGTCTCTGATGGAACTAGAGAAGGTGTTGCAATGAGATGGTGGATATGCTGTATTTAATTAACGTTGTTCTCTGATGGAACTGGAGAAGGTATTGCAATGAGATGGTGAAGTTGGTGTGGTTAAAGGAATGAGATTCGGATTTTATAAAAAGGGTTAGGTTCAGAAGGTTCAGATTGTTTTTTATTTACTTTTTATTTGTTTTTAATATTATTAATTTTTTAATAATATCACATCCGTATACATCGTCTGCATCGTCTCCTTTTTCTTTAAGGAATGAGATTCAGATTTTATAGAAAGGGGTAGGTTCAGAAGGTTCAGATTGGTTTTTATTTTTTTTATTTACTTTTTATTTGTTATAGATTATTTGTTTTTAATATTATTAATTTTTTAATAATATCACATCCATATACACCGTCTGCATCGTCTCCTCTTTCTTTAAGGAATGAGATTCAGATTTTGTAGAAAGGGATAGGTTCAGAAGGTTCAAATTGGTTTTTATTTATTTTTATTTACTTTTTATTTGTTATATATTATTTTTTTTTAATATTATTAATTTTTTAATAATATGACATCCGTATACATCGTCTGCATCATCTCTTTTTTCTTTAAGTCAGTGTTGAACATACAACTATGGTACAATAGAGGGCAGGTAGTAGGTAAGTGAAATTACTATATTACCCTTTTGATTTTGTTCTATGTAACTAATTCTCATTTAAATCAAGAGGGGCAAAATAGTCATTTTGCACACCAATTCACCCAATTATATGAGCTTCACGGGTGCTCATCATGGGAGTACAATAATGCGTGGTGAATCTGTTACGACTTTATTACTAAATTAATAACATGTAATAAATGAAAAAAAATTTGATAATATTTTGTAAGATTTACGTTATAATTTGTATTTTAAAATATTAAACTTAGTGTATTTATGTTAATTTTTATTAATATGTATTCTCAAAAGTTGTTGACTTTAACAAAATTTTAGAAAAAAATAAAAAATGTATTTTACAAGATGTTTGTACAGGCGTAAAAAATGAATTGATAGAAAAATTAACTGACACAAAATAATTGACATAGGTTTATTTGAAAATGAAAAAATTATTTGAAAAAAAAAATTATTCAAAAAAATTACTGAAAAAAAATTAATTGACAAAAAAAATCAATTTTTAATTTCAGTATTATAAAAATAGTTTGGTTATTATTGTTGATAAAAAAATACGGACATCGATATATGAGTTGTGTTTAATTATAAATTATTGGTGGAATTAAGTTTTGAAAACTATTTTCAAAATACATCACCAAACAAATTTTCACCTTTCACATGTCACATCAAACTTTCAAAATTTAATTCAAAATACATCTTCAAAACACAATTCAACACTCTATTTAAAAATCATAATCAAACATATTTTCTACACTTAAATCATAATTCTACAACTCACAAATTCAAAATACAACTCATACTCTCAAATCACAATTACAAAACTCTACCAAACGCTACCTAAGTTTTTTATTTTTTATTATATTATATTTTATTTATTTTTAGTGAATATTTTTAAAATTTTAAGCATTTTTTTTTTACTTTTTTAGATGCATGATGTATCTAAAAAAAATAAAATATTTGTGAAAAAATATTTTAAAAAATTAATAAGTACATAAAAATACGAAAAATGTACTGATTTTTTTTATTTTTTTAAAATTTTTGGTATTTACTGAATTTTTAAAGATTTTTTCTCAAAAATTATACTTTTAAATATATTTATGTTAGGTATGTCTAAAAATTAAAAAATTTTCTTAAATTATTAAAAAAATTCAATAAAAACAAAAAAATACGAAAAACAAAAACATAGAATTTTTTGAAAAGTGTTTTTAGAAAACTCAAACCAAACAAAGTGAATATGTTATTTGTAATTAGTGTATCATGGACAACATTAAAAAAAGTCATGGATATAAAGTTTTAAAATAAATTATATAATGATAAAGTAATTTTTTATACAAAATATGCATAAAAATTCACTATAATAGTCATACCACGCAATTATTGACATGTGATATTACCAACCAATAATAAAGAAACATATGGAGGATGAACCTTGCATATTAAATGTAATTAACAATTCAATAAATTTATATTTTCATTGAGATTAATTATATTTGTATGTCAATAATGATAGAGATCACCATTATATTGAAATTTTCATATATAATAATATCGTAGTCTCTTTATTTTCAATCAAAACAATCATTATTGTTCTTATAATTTTAAATATATCATTGACATTTCACTCTAAATAATATTTTTATAAATTTTTTTATATAAAATATTTTCTTTATGTTTGTAAAAAAAAAAAAAATCAAAACTCAGGGAGGGGCCCGTGACCCCCTTGGGCTCACCTTCTCTCCTTCCCTGTCTGTCTCTTTCCTTCGATCTCTCAGTTTTAGTACTTTTTATGTACAACACACTTCTAGTTTCCTATTATAATGAAGAAGATTTTCAAGTTCTGAACAAATTGTTTTCAAGTTTTAATTACAGGCAGTGAAATCTGTAAAATTTTACAGTTTCAATTTTTTTTTCTGTGCTAAAATGAATCATTCTTTAGAATTGCAAAAATTTTGCAGTTCATAACTTTCTTTAGAGCTATAAAATATGAACTGTAAAATTTTGCAATTTCATAACATGTTTTTCAGTTTGATTAATAAGGATAAATACTTAATAGAATCATACTTTGAAACTGTAATATTTTACAGTTTCGAAGCTTGCTTTTCAGTTTGATCAATATTAGAAATTATTTGCTCAAACTCACAAAAATTTAAAATAACATATATTTGTTTCCATTGTTACTGTTTGTTGTTCTTAGATTTTTTTTCTTCTTTCAATTTATCATATTTAGCACATTTTGCTATATTTTTTCACTTTAATTTCTTAGTTTCTTCTTCTTCTTCTTTTTGAAATTTCTTCTTCTTCTTCTTCTTCTTCTTCTTTTTTTGTGGCAATATTCTAGACATTCTAGTGAGTCTCTGGCGATATTTTTGATGTCCAACGAACATTCTAGACATTTTGACGACTTCTGGTGACGTTTAGAACATTCCAGTGATACTCCGACGAATTTTTCGGTGATATTCTGGCGACTTCCCAGCGATGTTGAACATTCCAGTGAGTCTCTGATGACCGTCTGACGAAAGTTCAACGGTGGTAGGATGTAATAGCGTCTTTAATTTTTTTTTTTTTTTTTAAATAAGAATTTTTGGTAACAATTAAAAATATATATGACTAATTGGGGCAAGTGTTTTGTTTTTGGAGTAAATGGATTTTGAACTTTGTGTATGAGACTTATCAGTAAGTTCCCCTTATTATTATTATGCCTCTTGCTCCTTTTCGGTCCGTAATTAGATTGGACAGTATTATTGGGTGTGGAGAGTTCAAATTTGAATTCCTCTTAATAATTCAAATCATTCAATGTGTACAATTCGTTTATTACATTATTCTTATAAAAAATTACATTAATTAGATATCAATAGACATCAGTCAACGACAAGTATGATTTTCAAAATAAATTGTTGATAGAAATGCAATTTGATCAAATGGCTATCAATATCTAACAAAGTTGATTTTTTTTTTTTTTTTTTTTGTCGAGATAGGTCCTAATTTAGGCCCACCATGACCCAACAGTAGTACCCTTCAATCCGATTGCAAACTAAAGAGTAGTCAGACTTATTATTATTATAGTTATGATAAATTAAGAAAATCATTTTGCAATTTTTGACACTTTAATGATGAGAAAATTAATTTAAAAAAATGGATGAGAAAAATCATTTAAAAAAATTATTTGACAGTTATTAAATGTAACAATCTACTACAATTATAAAAGTGTGAAAAACCTTTATATTTTCTACTTTTTTAAAATCTCTATTTTACCCTCTCAAAGTTACCATATTTTCTAAAAGACATGAAGAATCCTATATAAACTATCTCTTTATTTTTAGAATTTTATATTTTCTCAGTTTTGATGATGAAAGATACTAAAATTTTCTCATATTTTATATTTAAATTATACTTTTACTTAAATTATGCTTGTACATGAAAATCTAATATCTAATAATCTAATAAAATTTAAAAGTAAAATATTGGCAAAAAAATTATTCAAACATGTACTGATTTTTTTATTATACTTTTTTTGTTGTTAGTATTATTATTATTATTTAATATTAATATTTTTTTTTCAAAATGAATACACAACAAATTATTTTCTAAGTATATTTAGATTAAGTAAATCTAAAGAACGTGTATTGTCACACCCCACTTTTTATTACTCGGATTTCCATTACCGAAGCCATTGTTAAAAATTCAATTTTCAGAGTTAGCGTACAGAAGCTCATTATATATATACAAGGAATACATAAGTATAAATTCTCTCATTCGGATATAAAATGAATGCAACATGAATTTATATCTAAATAAATTGCCCGTAGACTTACATCATTTAAATCAAGAGGAAGGGTTTAACCCTTTACATCAATGGCATTCCGCCTACACATATAAGGCCTCGTGGCCAACAAACAAGGAAGATCCGTGACCTTGTAGCACATCTTGATATTCACCTGAAAAAAAATTAACAACGTGAGATGAATATAAAGTCCAGTATGGATCTCAACATGATCCTCGACAATAACAACTTACAAATAGCTATGATCATGAATGCTCATCTCGTACCATATAAATAATGTGACATTTTATAACCAAAGTATACATACATAAATACTTTTCTCAAAAACATTCAGTTGATTCAACAACACCAAGTTTCGCTTTCATTACTCATTTCCCATTTAAACAATTACTACATGGTAACCATATTTTCCATTCGTGACAAAACACCACATAATATCCATTTTATTTCTTTTGAAAACATGTTCACCCAATCCGAATTTCATCACATTATTTATACCTAATATACAACAAGGTCTGTCTCCACACGCCCATCACATTTCCAACCTTAAACTCGAAATTCAATGAGATACCTTAAACAAAATAATACATGGTAGGGAGCTCCCACAACTACTCTCTAGCACGTCCAAATATACATGAACACATCTACTCCACATTTAGACAATTCAACCTTACAAAATCATATCCATCGTAACACAAGACACACACAGTCAAACCGAGACAACAATAATAAATAATCTCTGCTCTACTTGCCTGAAGCACGGTAAGCCAAATGATACATCTTTCCACAACGAATTTCCAATTTACCAGACACCAGTTGGAAGGGAATGATACCTCTGCCAATTCTCCAGGCGCTAGCTGGAAGGTAATGGTACCTTTGATTCTCAGCGCAGCCAATTCTCTAGGTGCTAGCTGGAAGGTAATGATACCTTTTATTCTCAGCGTAGTACATGCTACCAATCATCACATCATGATAATGTATAACCAACAAGTGTAATGCACATACATAATTTATTTAATAGAATGCAACCAACTCAAGTGTAATATATAGGGATCCCGGTCTTTCCCCATTTGGTTGTTGTATCCGGACTTAGGTTCCGTGAAGCTTGTTGTTGTATATATATCTTGTTGTCATCCTTCAATTCCTTATTTTTGGAGTTATAGGATGTTTTGGGCAGGTTTGTTACAGGTTGGGTGTGATTGGGAGCAAATGGTTGCTGCCCAGAATTTTGGTCCTTCGCTCGAGCGAGACTTTTGTCGCTCGAGCGAGCTCTGTGTTTTAGATTCTTCGCTCGAGCCAGGGTTCTTTTGCTCGAGCGAGAGTTGAGTTTTGTATCTGGTGGCTCGAGTGAGCTTTCCTTTGCTCGAACGAGGTGTATGTTTTGGGTTTCTTCGCTCGAGCGAGCATTCTGTCACTCGAGCATGCTTCTGGGTTGCAGACTTGAAGCTTCGAATTGTTGGCTCGAGCGAGGCTTTCTACGCTCGAGCGAGTATTCTTTGTGTCTAGTCGCTCGAACGACCAACCCTTCGCTCGAGCGAGCCTGTGTTATATCAGTAGGCAGCAGCGGGGAACACTTCTCTTTTTCATCTCTTTTGATTTCAAAACCCTAGAATTCGGCTCTCTCTCTCTCTACACTTACCTTCTCTCTAGGGATTGATCTACTTCTAGTGAGTTCCTACCCTAATCTCATTGTAAGAAAGGTAGAGGGTTGTGTGGGCTACATTTTAATCTGAAAAATCTTGGATTTGGAGCACTTTGGATTTTGGTCATCTTCTCCATTTGAGCTCTTCATTTCGAGGTAGGGATACCCTACTCCATCTTATGAGCTTTGTCTTTAATTTTGGGCATTTTGATATGTTGGTGTTGTTGGGTAAATTTTGAGAAAGTTAGGGTTTGGTTGATAATTTAGAAAAGAGGGGTTTTATGATATTAAACTCCATCTGGAACTAAGGTTTGGAAAATGGAACTATTGTTGTCAAAATTGTCAATTTTGAGCCTTAGGGCTATTGTTGGAAAAAGGGAGAAAATGCCCTAATTGTAACAAATAATTAATTTGTATAATTAATTTGGGAAAATGTGAAATTGAGATGAGATTATTGAAATTGGGAAATTATGGGACTAAATGGTGTAGTTGGATTAATTTATCACTCACCTATAAAAATGTTGATATTATATCCGTTTGATGCAATTATTCTCTATTTAAAAATAACTGTTTTGGGCTATCGGTGAAGGATAGTCTTGATTGTTGTAGACAATGCATGATGATTAGGCGAACTAAAACTAATCAATTGAATATGTCATCGAATATGGCGGTTGGAATAATACATCAAATTTATGTATTGATTGATCTTGTATATGATATGTGTTTATGTACATTGTGTTGTGTGGGAGGAGATAGGGGATGTACTCCACGGTTTAGAGGGAGATAGGGGATGGACTCCTAAACCCGACATTGTTTGGGAGGAGATAGGGGATGTACTCCATTGATACAGCAAATATGTGTGTCTATTGAAGTATTGATATAGCAAATCTGTATATCATATATGAAGTATGAAATTGTTTTGTTTGAGATTGATACAACAATTATGTGTATCTATTGTGAAGTAAGAAGTGTTTAATATGAGTTGTTATCCCAATTGAAATGGATGTACTATTAATATGAGATGTAATCTCATTTAAACTATCTGGCCAGGTTCTGAGCCACGTTTATGAAATGAGTTGATAAGTAGGGGAAAGTGAAATGTAACATGGACATGATTGTTATGGAACTGTAATATGATATAAATTGGTTTATAAGTGTTGACCATCTATCGAATGCTATTATTGTAGTCAGTGCTTATGGTTAGTTTAGTATATTTCTACTGGGCTGTGGCTCACCCTATATGGGACATCATTTTCAGGTACAGATGGTATGCCACCTCCAAGGCCGTAGCTTGGGAGGCTAGAGGCTGACAGACTTTTTGTGTTATATTTTGTTGTATTACATGTAAATTCAAGCCGAAGGCTTAAAGTGTAATTGAGTTAGTACTCTATTTTGTGACCAAGCGTTGACTTGGAAAGTTGTAAGCCCCTGAGGCATTTACTTTTGTTGTCAACATGTAATACTTCTGTACTTAGTTACTCTGATGAATGGAAAGACGTTTATTTCTCTTATATCAATGCATGTCAGGAATGGTGGGTTTTATATAACTGTTCAACACAACAATGCCATCCTCCACCAATGACCAATGACAAAGCCTCTAAGTGTCTGTGTTTCTACACATGTATTTTAATGATTCAACTCTCATGAGATTTTAAATTCAACAACAACAACAATGAAACAATTAATTATAATCCAACTTCAAGTTAATTTCTGCAATTCATATAGTATTATAATTCCTTTCTTACCTTTCAAAGGAAACAATTCTCTTATTTTCCCCAAGTTAACATATTTCCCCCCATTTTCCCAATCCTTTCATTTTGTTTCTCAAACTTTAATTCATGGATAACAAGGCCACAACCCACTCAATTTCTACTCAACAAAACATAACCCAAAAATGTTAATCTCATGATTAACTCCCTTTTTAACAATTAACAAACCATCAACTCATCATGTTTAAATATAATTAATCCAACACAAGTTAATGCTCAATTCATAAGACCTAATTTATTCTTAAATCAATTTCCAAATCATTAATCACATTTCTTAAATTCATAATACAATTCATTCACAATTTCAACCCCTTTTTTATCTATTAGGCATTACTACAAGAATTAGGGATTTATCTCTCTAATCATGAATATATTGAATCACACCCCAAATTTAACCCAACATCAACCCATCTCATGAAATTTCAATCTCAACACCCAATCCTTATATCCTCTATCATGATTTTCAAAAATAAATCCATAATACATGGTTTTTATGCAATAAAAACGATCTTCACCGGTCAAGATGAAGCTCTCGACATGCTCATCATTTTGATATAAGGAACTAGTATCCAAAACTCCATGGATTCATGGGATCAAAGAGAAATGTAAAGGTTTGAGGGTTTGGGTAGAGAGAGATGAGAGAAAAAGAGAGGAAGATGATATATATATAGAGAGAGAGAGAGAGACCAAATCAAAAAAAGGAAAGAAAAAGAGCAAAAGACCAATACATGGCTATATTGCACAAAAAACGAGGCAGAAACGCGCTTGGCAGCACGTGCAGCGCACTCTCCCGCACGTGTAGAGCGGCCTTCCCGCATGTGCGGCTCTCACCCCCGCACATGTGGTCTTCCTCACACCTCCACTCGCGCACCTGCCTTTTAGGCAGTGTGCATATAGTACCCCTTCCCTACTTCCCGTACGTGCGGCTTGATCCCCCGCACGTGCGGCCCCTCCCGCACATACGACCCAAGGCCCCCGCACGTGCAACCTTGGCCCTCCAACTAGGAAAAACTTCAGCTTCTCACCCGACATCCCGGAGTTGACCTCGCACCCTCCGAAACGAGTAAAAACTCAGAAAAAGAAACAACGCAACTGAAAAAAATGTTTAGAGAAGAAATTTTCAGCAACAACTTACCCAACATAACACAAAAGAAAACGAGACGACTTCTAAACCGGTCAACACATATATGTTTTCTAGTTTTTTTAAATCTCCATTTTACCCTCTCAAAGTTACCATGTTTTCTAAAAGACATGAAGAGTCCTATATAAACTATCACTTTATTTTTAGAATTTTATATTTTCTCAGTTTTGATGATAAAGGATACTAAAATTTTCTCATATTTTATATTTAAATTATACTTTTACTTAAATTATACTTGTACATGAAAATCTAATATCTAATAATCTAATAAAATTAAAAATTAAAATATTGGCAAAAAAATTTATAAATTCAAACATGTACTAATTTTTTTATTATATATATATATATTTTTTGTTATTATTATTATTTAATATTAATATTTTTTTTTCAAAAAAAATACACAACAAATTATTTTCTAAGTATATTTAGATTAAGTGAATCTAAAGAACCTATATGTTTTCTACTTTTTTTAAATCTCTATTGTACCCTCTCAAAGTTACCATATTTTCTAAAAGACATGAAGAGTCCTATATAAACTATCTCTTTATTTTTAGAATTTTATATTTTCTCAGTTTTGATGATAAAAGATACTAAAATTTTCTCATATTTTATATTTAAATTATACTTTTACTTAAATTATACTTGTACATGAAAATCTAATATCTAATAATCTAATAAAATTTAAAATTAAAATATTGGCAAAAAAATTATAAATTCAAACATGTACTGATTTTTTTATTATAATTTTTTTTGTTATTATTATTATTTAATATTAATATTTTTTTTTTCAAAATGAACACACAACAAATAATTTTCTAAGTATATTTAGATTAAGTGAATCTAAAGAACCTATATGTTTTCTACTTTTTTTTAAATCTCCATTTTACCCTCTCAAAATTACCATATTTTCTAAAAGACATGAAGGGTCCTATATAAACCATCTCTTTATTTTAGAATTTTATATTTTCTCAATTTTGATGATAAAAGATACTAAAATTTTCTCATATTTTATATTTAAATTATACTTTTACTTAAATTATACTTGAACATGAAAATCTAATATCTAATAATCTAATAAAATTTAAAATTAAAATATTGGCAAAAAAATTTATAAATTCAAACATGTACTATTTTTTTATTATAATTTTTTTGTTATTATTATTATTTAATATTAATATTTTTTTTCTCCAAAACGAATACACAACAAATTATCTTCTAAGTATATTTATATTATGTGAATCTAAATCTAAAACTAGAATTAAAAAATAAAAAAGTATTATTAAATCAAGTGATTCTAAAAAGAACATAGAAGGGTTATTAAAAAAAAGAAAAAAAAGTGTCAAAGACAAAAAAAAAAAAAAAAAAATTGAAAAAAAAAAAATTCAAATCAAAAGTTTGAAAAAACAAACACTATAATTTTTTTCTTTTTTTAAATCTTTCTTCACTATTATCTAATTTTACACAAATTAATCACAAATTCTTTGTGAATTTAATATTCTAATTAAAAAATAGTGCATACACACAGAGATGTAATACTAAACATCTATATTATGACCAACCATTTAATTTTGAATAATTAACTTCTCATTGTTACCTGTATTATATTGTTACAAAAGATTTCACATATTACTTTTGTGATATCTTATATATATATATATATAAATATATAGATATATATAAATATAAATGTAAATTTATATATTATTGCATTCATACATTGCCAATTTGTAATGCTATATTAATATCAGATACTTTAATTTCTTAACATATATCGCTTTAGTAATATACTTAGCTATACAAAAATTGCAAAATTGTGTATTGTTCTCCTATGAACTTATGTTCAATACATATATACATATATGTCATACAAAAAAGTGTCCACAACAAACACTTTCAATAACAAATCAAGACTTTGCAAAACACATCCATCGCGACAATTATTGTACTTTTTTCCCCTCACAGAAAAAATCATATTATTGAGGGAAAATAGATATTAATTCAAAAACGATATATCTGCTTCTAAGAGTCTCATATAAATATAAACAAACAGTCTTCTTATCAAAAAAAAAAAAAATTATCTCCCTATTTTTTACATTGACGATGATTGAAGAATAAAAAATAATTACTCTTTCTTATTATTATATTTTCTGTTGTTGTTGTAATTATTATTATTACTACTATTATTTAATATTACTAATCATTTTTCCAAAAAAAATAAACAACAAATTTTTTTCTAGTTATATTCAGGGTTCGTTTGGGAAGTGGGTTGGCTTTTTAGTTTTTTGATTATTTTAGCCTGGGCTAAAAAGCTTTGTTTGGGAAAGACTTTTTGGCTTTTTTGACTTTTTGTGAGAGAAAGAATATAATGATTATGGGTTGAATGTGACGTTTTGTCTTATTGGGCTAAAAAACTTATTTTGTCTTTTTGTGGCTAAAATAGCCCCAAACCCACCCAACCCATTCTTCCCAAACGAAGCCTTAGATTAACTGAATATAAATCTAAAAGTAAAATTAAAAAACAAAAAGGAAAATTTATCCATAAATCCTATATGTGGGTATATTGATCTATTTAGTCCTAAGAGTTTTCTTATAAACCAATTAGTCCTTTTTGTTTTGGAAAGTTGTATGTATTTGATTTGGTCTCATTTGAGTTTAAGTGAATGTCTTTTTGTGATATATTTGTCTAATTTTTTGATTCTTTTTGGGCATAGGAATGGAAAGGTGAGGTGTGGAAGATTCTTTTTGGGGGGTTTGTGGCTGAAGTGCTGGTTGTGAAACATGAAAATCTGCATTTCTATCGTTACATTGGAGTGTTACATTAGAGTTCTTCATTTGAAAAAATGCACTAAGGAGCTTTTGTATATTATATTGATTGAAGTGTTATGTTTGGGGGAAAAAAAATTACAAAACTGAGTTTTTTTGAAATGTTATGTTGTTACGTTTGAAAAAAAAAACACTAAAGAGTTTTTTAGTATGTGCAACGCCCTCAAATTAATGATACAATAATCCATTCCATGAGATTGATGGACATAATAAAATGATATACTTGTTTATCAGAGTTTCAGTTACAAAAGGTGTTACATACATTATACATTCATAAACATTTATCCTGAATCTACAACATGTAATACGAGTCAATAATAACAAAATAAATGCCTTACGAGCTTACATCTTTCCAAGCTATCAATTGCTTACAACAACGAAAGAGTCTTAAGCTCTATACATGTAAAGCCCTCGGCTTTGAATAAACATTTAAACATAAATATATGACAAAAATAGAGCCTTCAACCCCTAGTCCTCCCAAGCTATGCTCTTGGAGGTGGCATGTCACCAGCACCTGAAAATGGTTTCCCAAGTAGGGTGAACCAAAGCCCGGTAGAGATAAACCATCACAATATATGAAATTTAACTAAGAAGTATGTATCAGATAAATGTTTAACCTTCATGACCAATTTACATACCATCCATAACCATTCAATTCTGATATTCATAGTTTGGTCTATTCTCATTTATTCACTTCATTTCAGGTCATATGACAAACATACATAATCTTTCAAATGATCCAACTGAGACTACAACTCAGTGATTCTCTAACAACATTAGTACGACACAAACACTTCAACCTTGCCATTTTACGAAAATTTCATCTGCGAGATCGGCACCCATGTATGCAAATGATTTCGGGACTTTCACCCTGGACACTCCGGCCAACTTAATTTCAATGGAGTCCATCCCTTATCTCCTCCTAAAATATGGAGTACATCCCATTTCTTCTCCCAAACCATATACATATACAATGTATTTAAAACACCGTCATATACAATGATATTCAACTACACATATCTAATGCATTCAACATACCGTCATATTCAATGACATAGCTAAATGATTAATTTCAATTCACCTAATCCTCATGCAATTTCTACAACAATCATGGCTATCCTCCACCGATAGCCCAAAACAGATATTTCTAAACAGATATACAATCTATATAACAGATAATTTATCCAATTTCCATAGGTGAGTGATTTAACAAATCCAACTACACCATTCATTCATATATCCCTCCAATTTCATATTTCCCACATCAATTTCATTATTTATGTAAAATAATTATTTAACACAAACTATGGCAAACTTCCTCATTTTCCAAAAATCAACCCCAAGGTCAAATCTCACCATTTCAACACTAGAGAACTTTACAAACAAAGCCCCATAGCCATTTTGTAAACCAACATGGAAAACCCCTCTTTCAATTTTGAATCCAAACCCTAGCTTTTCCCAAATCCTCCCAAATTCCACTATTTATGCATAAAACAAATACCTAGATTAAAAGTCATATTAAGGTGTAGAATATCCCTACCTCAAGTATAGAAGCTCAAAGGAGGCGAGCTAAGCAAGGATGGAACTCCGAAAATGATGAAATCAACTTCCACTTGGATGAAAATGGAGGTCTCGAGAAGCTCCACCTTTTTCTCAAAGGGAGTAGGGTGAGGAGATCAAAAGATCTAGGCTAAAATGTAGAGAGAGAGAGTATTCTAGAGAGGGAACCTCAACTTTTAGGGTTTTGGAGAGTTTTAGAGAGAGAGAGATATATGAAAAAGTGATATAAAATGTCACTTTATGATCTGATATACGCGCAGTCCGCTCGAGCGTAAGAAACGCCGCCCAAGCGTGAAAGACACATGTCCAGTACTTTCGTAGACGTGCAAAGTACTGAGGGTTTGCAATTCCCGCTTGAGCGCCAAAAAGTCTGCTAGAGCTGAGGACCAAAATTCACATAGCCCGCTCGAGCGCAATAATGGCCGCTCGAGCGGAAGACCAAAAATCTGGGCAACACAAAGTTGAAAACTAGGCAACCAACCTGTCCCAAACACAACCACAACCCCAACCCCAACCACCCAAAGACCAATTTTAAAGGTACACAAGGGAAGAAAGAGATAGACAACAATATAAAAGTACTAAACCCGAGTCTGGGACATCACAAGAGTCGGGTTAAAATTGGGATCGCTATAGTATGTTACATTGAAATGTTACCTTTGAAAAAAATACACTAAAGAGTTTTTATCTGTTACATTGATTAGAGTATTACGTTTGGAAAAAGTACACTCATGATTTTTTTTGGAATGTTGCATTGTTACGTTTAATAAAAGTATACTAATGAATTTTTTAACGGGTTACATTAGAATGTTACGTTTGGGAAAAACACATTAAGAAGTTTTTGTGTGTTACATTGATTAGAATTTTACGTTTGAAAAAAGTACACTAAGGCCTCATTTGGCAAGTGGCTTTTTTAGCCAAAAAGTTATTAAAAAGCCAACAACACTGTCATGCCCCACTTTTTATTACTCGAAGTATTACCAATTTCATTTACTTAATTCCATTTCAGAGATAACATGCGGAAATAAACTCGTATATTCACGTAGAAGTGAATAACATTGCTCTCATTTGTATGCAAGTAAATACAACCTGAGTATAATAAATAAATTGCCATGGGCTTACATCATTAACGAATCAAGAAGAAGGGTGCAACCCTTTTACACATATGACATTCCGCCAATACAAGAGAGGCCCCGTGGCCAACAAATAAGAATATCCAAATCTTGCAGCACATTCAGCTCAACACCTGAAAAAAAGATTCAACAACGTGGGATGAACATATAGTCCAGTAGGAATCTCAACATGGCCCTCAACAATAACAACTTACAGATAGCTATTTTTATGAATGCTCAATCCCATACTAGGATAGTAATGTGACAGTTTGTACAAAATACACATAACTATGAACTTTTCTCGAAAACAACCATTTCAATCAACGCCATAGGCGATTAAATTTTCTTTTCTTTTCATTAACCCCCGTTCCCAATCTTTCATGACATTAACAATTCCTTAGGAAATAAATTCACTAAGCCCATTACTCTCTTCCATTTTCCAAACATACACAGATGTGCCTTTTCAAAACATATATTTCTTTATAAAAAAAATCCGTTCTCCTTCACACTTTCCAAAAGACAAAAAGACATTTTGGCTTCTTCCCGATACAATCAAATCTATACATGCACCGTTATAAAAAGGGAGATAACAACTTACCAACATGCATAAGATAAACCAATGAGGCAACTCAGCCCTCCAAAACTGTAGCCGACACAATCCATAATATTCCCAGACACACTGAAACATCAACAACAAAACTTTGCTCTACTAGCTATGTGCATAGTAAGCCAAAGATACACCTCTCACAACAACATGCCAGTTTACCAGGTGCTAGCTAGAAGGGTATGGTGCCTTACATTCTCAGCGCAGTCAGTTCTCCAGGCGCTAGCTGGAAGGTCACGGTACCTCTGATTTTTAGCGCAAGGTATAACACCACCAACCAAAACATAACAGGGCATAACTAACATGTATAACACATATACATAAACCATCAAGATACAAGCAATGTGTTAAAGTATATGAACACATAACTAATTTCTCCCGAGCAAGTATACATATATAATGTATCTCAGCATTTCATCACATACAATGCTCAATCAAAAGTGGTGTAACGTATACACAACAATCCAACACATCTGTGTCATCCTCCACCGATGACCAAGGACAAAACCTCTAGATGCAAATATTTAGTACATCTATTAAAGACTCAATTACTATGAGACCACAAACCCAACAACAACATTAACATGGTAGTTAAAGATACAATCCCTCACATGTGTGTGTTCAACACTCAAGAAACAACAATCCAATTTTCATACGTATTTCAAAAATACTTTTCCCATTTCACAAAACAAGTTCCATTTCCTTTTGTTTTCACAAAACCAACTCCGTCCCTTTTGTTGTCACAAAACCAAATCCGTGGATAATAAAGCCATAACTCATATTAGTCCATTATATTCATTTCAAACCCATTCCAAAGCCATGGTTAATCCCTTAGGCATTAACACCTTCACCCAACTCACAATAACAATAGAGATTTACAACATAGGTTAACTACCCTTCATTTTAATTTACCAAATCAAAATATAATTTAGGGCTTTTCTTCTTTCAACTATAACATGCTAATTTACACTTCAATTAGCCCAAAACAACCATCAATGATAATACAACCATTTTCAAACAACCAACCCTAGGTTCTTTCTCATGATTTCAAACAAATCCAACATGGATATGATTTTCATGCAATACAAAATTACCACATGTCTATCTATACGCGAAGTATTGAAAAACAACAAGGAAATCCCTACCTCAAATGTAGAACCCAAGGAGAAGAAGAGCAAAACTCGGAAGTGCTCCAAATCCTAAATTTCTTGGATCAAAACGAAGCCCTCGACGATCAACACACTTCTTACAAAGGCCCAAGGTGAGGAAAACACTCCTACTAGATCAAACCCTAGAGAGAAGTTAGGTTTTAGAGTGAGGAGCTCTCAAAAATCGGTTTTGGAAAAGTAAGAGAGAGAAAAGAAAAGTGAAAAGCGATTCAAAAAGTGATTTCACGGACTGATATAAAACATGTCCGCTCGAGCGTCAGACACAGGTTCACACTCGAGCGTCCAAAGATCCGCTTGAGCGCCGGATGCACCCTCCCAGAATTTTCTACAGATGACCAAAATGCTGAGAGAAGGAAATTCACGCTCGAGTGTCCAAACTACTGCTCAAGCGGAGAGGCAACAACAAATGCCCGCTCGAGCGTCAAAGCGCCGCTCGAGCGGATAGACCAAGACCTGGGCAAAATTCTAAGTTTTAAAACACAACCAACTTATTCCCAACTTGCCCAACACAACCCAAAACTCTAAAACAAAGAGTAAGGGATAGAAAAGAGGATAAGACAACAACAAATCTACGGAACCGAGTCCGGATTACAGTTAAACAACAACAGGGAATATCAGAATCGCTATAACCTCCCCCCTTAAAGAATGTCGTCCCCGAAATTAAGGATATGCCAAAACACAAGGCCAACTGATCACACAACACCAACACCCGAGTACTAGGAGAGGAACTATTCTCCCTACTAACCTTCGATTCACTCTTACCAAGGAAGAGACCAACCAAGGGAACACGTTCCAAACGACAACACTCAAGCACGAAAAACTACAATAAAACCAAACCTTCCCGAAACAATTTACCAACATCTGACTAGCGCTTCAAGCTAAGTCACTACTCAACAACCATAATTTCCAATAAAAGGGTAATCAAAGCAAATCTTTTGCATTAATATAAGGAAAACATTTTCTTGTTCATGAGACAGTTCACAAAGATAGTCAAGTTTTCAATGTTGACATTTCGAAATAAACCTTGTATTTTCCATGCGAAACTCAGAAGTTTTGTAAACATTTTTCACAAATACGGTGTTATCCAAAACACATAACCATCCACAATTTATTTGCCAAAAAGATTCATTTGGAATTCCTCAAAACCCTTGTATTAAATCAATTTCTCAACAACGCCTTTAGGTGGCCCAAACACTAGGAAAATTTTGTTTTCCCTATCCTTTCAAAATAATACTAGCAACGTCCATCGCTCACACAGTGAGGCCAAAACCAACACAAAACATAACATTTCTATAATGATAATTAATAGAAATAACAGCAGTGCTATCAACACACAAGGCATAAGAAATTCATGATTTTACAATTTCATTCCACCTTCCTTTACTTAATCAATTTAAAATCATAAACATGGCTCAGAACCTGGCCAACAATTAAAAGAGACCACATCTCACATCAACAATACCTCCTTAATACACAAATGATACACATTTTGGTGCTGTATCAATATAACATAGAAACACTTCTATACTTCACAATTGATAACGATATACATTTTAGTGCTATATCAAATCAAACAAAATCTGGTTTAGAGGTCCATCCCCCATCTTCCAATAAACCGTGGAGTACATTCCCCATCTCCTCCCACACACAACACTGTATATAAGCAATTAACATATACAATTTCAATCAATCAATACAAAACTTGATGTATTATTCCAACCGTCAGATTCAATGACATAACATGTTCGATTAGTTTCAGTTTCCCCTAATCAACATACAAGTCTACAACGAACGAGACTAACCTCAAGGTGATAAATGTCAACCCAAAACTCCATACCAAAAGCTGACTAATCAACTCAATAAACCACCACTCTCAGTAAACCACACACTGAAGTGCCACTAACCCCAAACACGGAGTTCCCCACACAAACCCCCAAATTTTGGAATCTCAACGGATCTCCTAAAATCAAACCACATCAACACTGTGTCTAAGGGAATCACTATCCCCCCCCATGGCTACATAGCAAGCCTGCTCATCTCCTCGACCAAAGACCGACCTGGTAAACCTTAATTACAACAACCCAATCACGAAGGATAATTTGACCAACGCTATTCTCGTCACCCTAGAACACAACCTGTTCTTCCTCTTAAGAATGCTGCCAGAATCCACTCACAGACCATACCCAACAATTGATAGCCAATCACAATACGAACATTACCCCTATACAACCGATGGGGTCACCACGGACTCATTAACTAGCAAAGCCCAAAACACTAATCAACATACAGGTACCATTCTGGCTAACCCGAGATACAAATCTTACATTCCCTCGAACATTCTCACATAACTTATCAATACTACACAACTCCCGAAATCGTCACACCAATCCAGTTCACCTACAGATTCCCGTTCTCAACAATTAATCTCTAAAAGTGAACAAGGCTCACAGGCCGTCACCAGACTATCTCAACATACAGTACCAAGCATGCAACAACATCAGGATCATTGATCCCATTAACAACTTCTCAATAGATATTATAGGGGTTTCGAAATTCCATACATACTCCCCAATACATGAGGATTAAACAAACAACACTATGCATACATATACGATACATAAACATGGTGCCTCAGCATCCAACAGTACACCGGTCAACAACAAAATCGTTCACATGATACACCACCGGCCAATAACACAAAAATTCCCCTCTAGGGTAATACCATAAGGCTAACTAATAAGTCGCCCCTCAGGAGGCTCTCGAAGCCTGGCCTGCCCGTTTCTGGTACCGATAGCGTCCTTGACTGGACGGGTACAACTGAGTCTAACTAGGTTTTGAAACACCCGAAGAATTTACACGCAAAGGACAAAAACGTCTACCATGGCCCAGCTGACCACAAAAAAAACAACCACCAGACCCCCTACTCTGAGACTGGTCTGAAATCTGCACCTCCCCGGACCTCCCAACAGAAGAGTCTGAAACCCCTGGCGAAGAAGAGGAATTAGCCCCTTACTGAGCATGTTTCCGCCTCCACCCCTTACTGAGCCTAGAGCGCTTAGGAACCGTGGGACTTACCGAGATGGTCTCTTCCTCATCCCGACCATCACTCACAACCATGGCCTCCACATGGGCCGCTGCCTCGACTAAATTATAATAATCCTTCCAAAAGGATCCAGTTACCTTCTCCCGAATATCGAAACACAACCGCCTTTCAAACTCATAACAACGACGCTCCTCTGTTGCCACCAACTCTAGAGCAAACCTCGAGAAACTAGCAAATCGTATCTCAAACTGCGCCACAGGAGTGTCATCCTGACGCAACTCCAAAAACTGATCCCTCAACCTTTCCCGAGCAGAAGGAGGGAAATACTTGGCCTAAAAGGCCTCGGTAAAAGCAACCCACGTGCCTCCTACAGTATTCTTAGCATACTTCCACCAATAACTCGCATCGCCCTTTAATTGAAAAGTCACCAAAGAGACCCTCAACTCTTCCTCTTCGACTCTGAGCATATCAAGAGTCTTGGTAATCTGCTCCAACCAACTCTCTGCCTCCAACGGTTTAGCCTCCCCCACAAACTCTGGTGGGCCGAAGCGGAAAAACTCCTTAGTAAGCTTGAGAGCATGCCCGCTGCCGCCCTCAGTGCGAGCTAGGGCGTCTTGCACCGCTCTCACAATCTCACGTGCGACATCCTCGCCGACAGCTGATGCTGTAATGGCGGGTGCTAAAGGAACTGTTGTGCCCCTACCGACACTCCTACTACTTAACCGTCCTCTACTTCCTCGTGTAGACATCCTATAAAGCACAAAAGCAAATACCACGCTTAGTGCACAACACAATAGCCTTCTCCGAGGCACACACCACTACTATTAAGTCAATAGACTCACTTAGTCACAAAATATACATCTCTATTGCATATAATCATCTAAACATGTAAACACATAATCGAATCAAGTCCACAAAGATAGCCACTCATCCCGGAACTCTCAAGGAATTCCTATCAGAACCACGTTGATCAGGCGTATTTCCAAAAGGACCTCAAAGCAAGTTCACCGGCTATGAATACTATCCGAGAGACTGAATCCCATGCTCACATAAATGCAACACATAAGTCCTAACTTTCATGATATCTATATGCAGCGCCCTCACCATACGCAGTAAACCCACTGTGGTAAAAACCACTTCCCACGAGCCCAAAGTATTCAAACCCGGCTTGCTCTGATACCAAGTTGTCACGCCCCACTTTTTATTACTCGAAGTATTACCAATTTCATTTACTTAATTCCATTTCAGAGATAACATGCGGAAATAAATTCGTATATTCACGTAGAAGTGAATAACATTGCTCTCATTTGTATGCAAGTAAATACAACTTGAGTATAATAAATAAATTGCCCGCGGGCTTACATCATTAACGAATCAAGAAGAAGGGTGCAACCCTTTTACACATATGACATTCCGCCAATACAAGAGAGGCCCCGTGGCCAACAAATAAGAAGATCCAAATCTTGCAGCACATTCAGCTCAACACCTGAAAAAAATATTCAACAACGTGGGATGAACATATAGTTTAGTAGGGATCTCAACATGGCCCTCAACAATAAAAACTTACAGATAGCTATGTTCATGAATGCTCAATCCTATACTAGGATATTAATGTGACACTTTATACAAAATATACATAAGTATGAACTTTTCTCGAAAACAACCATTTCAATCAATGCCATAGGCGATTAAATTTTCTTTTCTTTTCTTTTCATTAACCCCCGTTCCCAATCTTTCATGACATTAACAATTCCTTAGGAAATAAATTCACTAAGCCCATTACTCTCTTCCATTTTCCAAACATACACAGATGTGCCTTTTCAAAACATATATTTCTTTAAAAAAAAATCGTTCTCCTTCACACTTTCCAAAAGACAAAAAGACATTTTGGCTTCTTCCCGATACAATCAAATCTATATATGCACCGTTATAAAAAGGGAGATAACAACTCACCAACATGCATAAGATAAACCAATGAGACAACTCAGCCCTCCAAAACTGTAGCCGACACAATCCATGATATTCCCAGACACACTGAAACATCAACAACAAAACTTTGCTCTACTAGCTATGTGCGTAGTAAGCCAAAGATACACCTCTCACAACAACATGCCAGTTTACCAGGCGTTGGCTAGAAGGGTATGGTGCCTTATATTCTCAGCGCAGTCAGTTCTCCAGGCGCTAGCTGGAAGTAGGAATGGCAACGGGGCGGGGCGGGGCCGGGGATCCCCCTCCCCGTCCCCGATCCCCGAAAGTACAAACTTCCCCGTCCCCGGCCCCGATCCCCGACGGGGAACCCCTCACTCTCCCCGGCCCCGCCCCCAACGAGGATCGGGTTTCCCCGACCCCGGAAAATCCCCGTCTCTGTTTAGCTTATCATCATCGATCATCAACACCAACATCATCGATCATCAACAACATCAGTTTCATCAACAAAAATATCATGAACTGGTAACATCATCAAAAAAAAATTATAATAATAAAATAAAATAGACAGATCTGGTGGGAGGAAGGAGCCGAGTTGACGGATCTTCTCAAATCTTTTCAGATCTGATGGTGGCCTGGCGGAGAAAGATGGCCGTGAGAGGCGACAGAGGAGGCGATGAGAGGAGGAAGCGACGGAGAGGCGTCTGTGGAGAGGAGAGAGAGAGAGAGAGAGAGAAAGAGAAGAGAGACAGATCAAATAGAAGATATATCAGAGATATATAATAGATATATAATAGGGTAGAGTCAGAGAAGAGATAATATAATATAATTGTAATAGATATAATAGAAGATTTGAGAGATCAGAGATATTATATAATATATTAGAGTCAGAGATAGGATAATAGATATAATAGATTAGAGTCAGAAATATATGATAGATATAATAGATTAGAGTCAAAGATATATAATAGATTAGAGTCAGAGATGATATTATAGATATATAATAGATTTTCGGGGGAGAAACGGGGCCGGGGACGGGCCGGGTCCGGGGCTGTGAAAGTGATCCCCGTCCCCGGCCCAAATTTGATCGGGGATTCAATTTTAAATACCATCCCCGTCCCGTTGGGGGTATTTTTCGGGGAAAAATCACTCTTATTGGGGACGGGGGGTCGGGTCCCCGTCGGGCCGGTTTTAAATTGCCATCCCTAGCTGGAAGGTCACGGTACCTCTGATTTTTAGCACAAGGTATAACACCACCAATCAAAACATAACAGGGCATAACTAACATGTATAACACATATACATAAACCATCAAGATACAAGCAATGTGTTAAAGTATATGAACATATAACTAATTTCTCCCGAGCAAGTATGCATATATAATGTATCTCAGCATTTCATCACATACAATGCTCAATCAATAGTGGTGTAACGCATACACAACAATCCAACACATCCGTGTCATCCTCCACCGATGACCAAGGACAAAACCTCTAGATGCAAATATTTAGTACATCTATTAAAGACACAATTACTATGAGACCACAAACCCAACAACAACATTAACATGGTAGTTAAAGATACAATCCCTCACATGTGTGTGTTCAATACTCAAGAAACAACAATCCAATTTTCATACGTATTTCAAAAATACTTTTCCCATTTCACAAAACAAGTTCCATTTCCTTTTGTTTTCACAAAACCAACTCCGTCCCTTTTGTTGTCACAAAACCAAATCCGTGGATAATAAAGCCATAACTCATATTAGTCCATTATATTCATTTCAAACCCATTCCAAAGCCATGGTTAATCCCTTAGACATTAACACCTTCACCCAACTCACAATAACAATAGAGATTTACAACATAGGTTAACTACCCTTCATTTTAATTTACCAAATCAAAATATAATTTAGGGATTTTCTTCTTTCAACTATAACATGCTAATTTACACTTCAATTAGCCCAAAACAACCATCAATGATAATACAACCATTTTCAAACAACCAACCCTAGGTTCTTTCTCATGATTTCAAACAAATCCAACATGGATATGATTTTCATGCAATACAAAATTACCACATGTCTATCTATACACGAAGTATTGAAAAAGAACAAGGAAATCCCTACCTCAAATGTAGAACCTAAGGAGAAGAAGAGCAAAACTCGGAAGTGCTCCAAATCCTAAATTTCTTGGATCAAAACGAAGCCCTCGACTATCAACACACTTCTTACAAAGGCCCAAGGTGAGGAAAACACTCCTACTAGATCAAACCCTAGAGAGAAGTTAGGTTTTAGAGTGAGGTGCTCTCAAAAAATCAGTTTTGGGAAAGTAAAAGAGAGAAAAGAAAAGTGAAAAGTGATTCAAAAAGTGATTTCACGGACTGATATAAAACATGTTCGCTCGAGCGTAAAACACCCCGCTCGAGCGTCAGACACAGGTTCATGCTCGAGCATCCAAAGATCCGCTCGAGCGCCGGATGCACCCTCCCAGAATTTTCTACAGACGACCAAAATACTGAGAGAAGGAAATTCACGCTCGAGCGTCCAAACTACCGCTCGAGTGGAGTGGCAACAACAAATGCCCGCTCGAGCGTCAAAGCGCCGCTCGAGCGGAGAGACCAATACCTGGGCAAAATTCTAAGTTTTGAAACACAACCAACTTATTCCCAACTTGCCCAACACAACCCAAAACTCTAAAACAAGGAGTAAGGGATAGAAAAGAGGATAAGACAACAACAAATCTATGGAACCGAGTCCGGATTACAGTTAAACAACAACAGGGAATACCGGAATCGCTATAAACACATACCAAAAAGTCAAAGATTCTCTTTTCTCTCTATTTTTTGCACATCTTTTCGTAAAAAGTCAAAAAGTCATTCCAAACATATTAGTTTTTTTTACCTCACATTTTAGCCAAAAAATCAAAAAGTAACTAAAAAAACCTGTTCCCAAATGGGGCCTAAGGAATTTTTTTAGAATGTTACATTGTTATGTTTAAGAAAAGTATACTAAAGAGTTTTTCAGTGTGTTACATTGAGTGTTACATTTGAAAAAAGTACACTAAAGAATTTTTTTGAAGTATTGTGTTTAGTAATTTCAATATTACGAGAAAACTCATATTTGTCTCTCAGCATATAACACGGGCGTTTATGGTTGGCCATTTATGTAATTCACACTACAATGGAACCTTTGGGTCTATAAAAAATAAAAAAAGAGAGGACCAAACAGTTCGTAAGATAATCATTTGGGATTTATTAGTGCTTCACTCAAAAAAAAAAAAAAAATACTATTAACTTAAGTGATTCTAAAAAGAAAATAAAAGGGTTATTAAAAGAAACAATGTCAAAGGAAAAAATAAAAAATAAAAAAATATTAAAACTAAAAAATTCAAAATAAAATTTTGAAAAACCAAACCAAACCAAATACTGTAAACTTTTTTTTAAAAAAAATATTTTTTCACTAATCTCTAATTTTACACAAATTATTCACAAATTCCTTTCAATTTTTATGTGAATTTAATAATCTAATTAAAAAAAATAGTGCATACACAAAAAAAAACATAAAAATATAACACTAAATATCTACATTATGACCAACTATTAATTATGAATAATTAATTTTTCATTGTTACATGTATTATGTTGTTGCAAAAGGTTTCACTTGTAATATCTTATATATTTTAGTGACTACATATATAAATATATAAAAAAAAAAACATACAAATATAAATTTATATATATTACTTCATTCATAGATTGCCAATCCATAATGCTATATTATTATCGGATACTTTAATTTTTTTCAACATGTATTGCTTTAGTAATATAATTATATGTATTGTTCTCGTATCAACTTTATGTTGAATACATATATACATATATGTCATATAAATAAGTGCCACAACTAATACTTTCAATAACAAACCAAGACTTTGTAAAATACTTCCATCTCGACAATAATTGTACTTTTCTTTTTCCTTCACAGAAAAAATACATTATGGAGGAAAAATGGATTTTAAAATTCATAACAATATGATATCGGCTCAAACTCTTACTTATCAAAATATTGTTATTGCAATGAGTTATAGTGGTGAGCAAGAAGAAAAATAAGAAGATGGTGAAATAAAAATTATAGAAGATCTGTTATAACATGCTCTTCAAGTAAAGTTAGACAAGCTCAGGCACGAATCGTCCTATTTGTTGTAAAGTTTAAGAAAAACAATGGCATTGTTTGGGAAGTTGTCTATTTTAGTAGGCTATTTTAGTTTTTGGTTATTTTAATAGGCTAAAAGTTTTATGTTTGGGAAGATGAGGGGATTTTTTTATAGTTGGATGTGATGTTTGTGAGAGAAAAAGTGAAATGATTATTGATTTGATGTGACACTTTGTCTTATTGGCTATTTTAGTCTATTTTATCTTTTGTGAATTTTAGCCTAAAAGTTCAAATTTTAGCCTTTGCCAAACAAGACAAATATACCTCATGAACACATTTTAGTCAAATTATAACAGAAAAAAAAAAATCAAATGATGCCCAAACATTATCATAGTAACTCAATGATGTAGAAAGTAAGTACATCAAATGTAAAGTTTCGATTAACTTTTGTCATATGATGATTACTAACAGATGATATAATAAATTATGTAATTTGACAGTTTCATGAAAGTGAACTTACAAATACTTACAAGTATGGATCTATAAATATCATGAAAATAATTATGAAATTCTTATATCGATTGAAATATTAAGATACAATATCATTCTATTTTCTAAAAAAACTATTCCACATTTTGTACATAAATGCAAATATACTAATGACTAATATTATATTTTTTATCATGCAAAATATTCATGGCACAGGAAACGAGACTCAATAATTCTTGATATATAAAAATATATTACATATTGATATTAATGCATTCTTACACCAATAGTATGCAAATAGCATGCAATAGTAAGTTCAATGAGTTTGTATTATGAGATGAATTATTAAACAAAATTGTGTAATTGTACAATTAATTTCATACATTCAATTGTATTAAAGGTACGAAATATGAAAAATTGAAGTGGATAGTTGATAGAAAAAAATTTGTGTAATACTATATATTTAAAGGACTTTTTACTATTTATTGTTTAAGATAAGATTGTGATCTCAACAATCTAACTATAAATTAATATTTATGTTTATAAAATTTCTCATTTATCACTTAAATTCTTCAGTCGAGTATGTATTCATTTCTTACTTAGTTGTATTTTAGATACAGATCAATTTACCCATACAAATCTCCATACTTATATATATATATATATATATATATATCACATATCAATATAAGAGACGTATAATTATAGTACTAATAGTAGATGAAAAATCACGTACCATGTGTAATGCACATGCCCAATCAGTAGTTATATAAAGGGAAAATATATATATATATATATACGATAGAGTTTATACAAAATAAGCATTCTATCTATATAATTGAGAGGGGAATTTATATATAAATTGGGCCGAGATGGGTCGCTTTGGGCCGTAGTAAGAAAAGCGGAGTAAAATGGCTTTTTTCATTAGCTCGACCCAAGAAGGCCTTGTTGTTATCTCGGTCGCCACGGCCAAATTGGTTGGCCCGGTCGTAATCTTTAACCGAGGTATACCTAGCCCTCTTCGGGACTTTTGTTCTTGGTTAGCTCGGTCCAACTCTTCTACGGATAGCTCGGTCTTGGTATGCAAAGCCGAGGTAGAAGTGACGAAGTAAAGAGCCGATCTAACAGTTATCTTGGTCGTATGGTCATCCTGCCGAGGTAAAACCATCTCACTTGGTTTAAGCAGTGAGGGGGGTGTTGAAGGATAAGCATTATCTTTCAAGAGTGTGAATCCTAGGAGGACTCTACATGGAGGAGTAAGAGTCCTATTAGGATTATGCCACACGGAACCTATAAAAGCTCATAACATCACCTATGGAGAGGTAACACAACTTTGATTCCTGAATACACAGAGCTCTTGTCTATTTGTCTATTTTGCTGACTTAAGCATCGGAGGGGTTTCCGGCACACGCCCTCCGGTTAGCTCACGTTTGTGTTTTCAGGGAGTAAAGCGACAACGTTTGGAGGAACGCGGACTTGATCAACAGGATTATACGAGAAGGTTTATTTCTTTCCCATACAATTGGCGCCGTCTGTGGGAATTCAGACAAGAACAAAACCGCTTGATCAAGTTTTTCCTCTTTAGAAGCAATGGCGCACAACGAAGATTTGCCCCACCGGAGGGGGGTGCAAGACGCGAAGGCCTACCCTCTATCCCTCCCATGGCGGACTTAGAGCCACAGCGACAAAATCCCATGAGGGATACAAGGGAGAGGAGGCGGACTAACAGCCCCCGTCACTCTCGCTCACGAAGTCCTGACAGACAAAGGCGGAGGATTGATCCTCAAGTTCTAGAGGACCGCATGAAAGAGCAAGATGAATTAATAAGGAAGATGGCGGTGAACATGGAGGCCATGAAGCGCCAGATGAAGGGAAAAGGAGTGGCGACAGGAGAGGGGCGCAAAAGCAAGACGCCTCCTCGCCATTCAGAAGACCGTGGAAGGCATTCCACACCATCACAAGCAGAGAGTAGAAGCCTCAGGACAGGCGATACTCAATCCAGAACCTCCAGAACTCGTTACTCCAGTCTGAGAGAACGAGATCATTAAGGTCTTACACTGAAGGAAGTACCTATCGACCCTCATGCTTGCACCAGACATCATCCAGGTGGACGGAGTTGCCAAGATCGTCCAATTTGCGAAACATATTGGAAGAAAAGGCACGATGGAAGGAGGATACTAGGGCGCGTAACCCTCGCAGGGTATCTACCCTTCAACGGTTGGCTCCTCGGACGCATGGAAGCGTCGAGGTCGGAATGCCATTACCACAACCTGCCTACGAACCAACGGACAAAGCATTAGCAAGGCTGCAGACCTTATCGTTCGTTCTGGCAATTGAAAACGCGCCCCTTCCTTCAGGTTTCCTTCAACCCAAATTCACCATGTACGAGGGGAAGACGGACCCCTACATACACCTAAGCCACTTCTGCCAGGTTATGGCGGTATATCGGCGAAACGAGGCTTTGATGTGTATCCTCTTCCCATCGAACCTTGGTGACCTAGGCTTGACTTGGTTCGAAAAACTTCCAGAAGGCAGCATAGCCCCCTGGGCACAATTGGCGGTGGCGTTCGTCACGAGGTTCAGAACAAACACCAAAATCTCGGTGGAGATTGACTAGTTACTCTCCATCGACATGGGCAAAAAGGAGACATTAAGATCCTACAATAGTCGCTACTGGGAGACATTCAACCAGATTGGGGACTGCCTCACCAATCTCGCCATCGCACAATACAAAAGAGGCCTTCCGGTCGGGAACAGACTAAGGGACTCAATCACCATGACACCGCCCCTCACCATGGAGGCCTTGATGGAAAGAGTGCATCAGCACATCAGCGCCCGTACCAAAACAAAATCTGGCACGACCGCAGTACCAGATAAAAAGACCACAACAAAGATCAACGCGGTAGAACATCCAAACAAAAACGGACGAGGCAGGCGGGACAAAGGAGAAGACCAGGATAAAAGATGGTTGAGAGTCCGCACTGCCATAACCACAGTATTCAAGAAACCGATCTACCAGATTCTGAGTGAAATACGCGATGAACCTTTCGTCAGATGGCCAGCTAAGCTAGGAGAAGCACAAAAGACTACGACGAAAGGTCACGATGCACCTTCCACAAAGAAAAGGGGCACCGCACTGAAAATTGTATGCCATTGAGACAGCATCTGGAGGAGTTGGTGGCAGCCGGTCACTTGGATAAATACATTAAAGGAGGGACGCAACCAACCCCCCAGGACCACAATAACCCCAATGGAATGCCAATTGACGCCCCACCTCAAGGTGTGATCAATGTGATACATGCGGTATTCGAACCTGAGCGTGTATGCGAGCTCAGAGGATTGATCAAGAAGGCTGAGCACTTAAGGGAAGTACTAAGTGCCCAACCTACCATCAAAAAAGGGAGAACAGAAGCCACGAACGTCATGTCTTTTTCAGACAAGGACTCAGAAAGAATATATTGCCCCCACAGCGATGCACTAGTCGTCACCCTCTGCATCAAGGACTATGGCGTCAAGCGAATTCTGATAGACCAAGGTAGCTCGTGTGAGATAATGTACTACGACACCTTCAAACAACTGAAATTGGAGGATGAAGACCTGGCACCGGCTGTATCCCCCCTGATCGGATTCAACTCAATGCCAGAATGGCCAGTCGGCAAAATCATTCTTCCAGTCAGGGCAGGAAGCGTGACAAAACAAGTGGAATTTTGGGTGTTGAAAGTCCCTTCTACTTACAACATAATCTTGGGAAGAACATGGCTCCATGCCATGAAATCAGTAGCATCATCCTACCATCAAGTAATGCGGTTCCCCAATGGAACCGGAGTAATTGAAGAGGTCTTTGGAGACCAGATTATGTCCAAGCAATGCTTTGTCACGGCTAATGACAGCCGTGCTGCCAAGGGATATGTTCATTCGATGGAAGAACCTGAGAGTAATGAACTATTCGCAGATGTCGGCAGAGCAGCTGATCAAAAAGCGGTGGAAGATTTGGTGGAGGTAAGAATAGATGAAAAGAACCCGGATAAGTTCTTTTTGCTCGGTTCGTCGTTGTCCAACACTGAGAGATTAGAGGTCTTGGAATTCTTGACCTCTAACATCGAAGTGTTCGCCTGGACACCCTACGACATGCCAGGCATTGATCCAAACTTCATCTGTTACCAACTCAATGTCCACCCATCTGCCAAACCAATCATTCAGCGCACTCGCAGATCAGCACTCCACCACGTCGAGATAGTGGCGGAAGAGGTGGGAAATCTGCTAGAGGCAGGAGCTATCAAAGAGGTGCACTACCCCAGATGGATTTCCAACACAGTCGTGGTACCAAAGAAGAATGGCAAATGGCGTGTTTGCATCGACTATAAGACAGTCAACAAAGCATGCCCAAAGGACAGCTTCCCCCTACCACGGATAGATCAATTGGTAGACCTAACAGCAGGGCACAACCGGCTTAGCTTTCTAGATGCGTACAGAGGCTACCATCAGATTGTCATGTACGAACCAGAGCAGGAGGTCACGTCCTTTACCACTCCAAGAGGACTGTATTGCTATAAGGTCATGCCCTTTGGCCTAAAGAACGCAGGGGCAACATTCCAGAGAATGGTCACCAAGATGTTTGAGCCGTTGTTAGGCAGAATAATGGAAGCTTACATCGACGACATGGTGGTCAAGAGCAAGGATGAGAATGACCATCTAAGGAACCTAGGTGAGATGTTCCAGATTCTAAAAAGACACAAGTTTCGCCTTAATGCATCTAAGTGCGCGTTCGGTGTAGGATCTGGCAAATTCCTAGGCTTCCTAGTGACCAACCGGGGTCTAGAGGCAGACCCCTCCCAGATCAAAGCTATTCAGGATCTGGAGAGACCTAACTCAGTAAAAGAAGTACAGCATCTCACCGGCATGGTAGCTGCACTCAACCGATTCATTAGCCGGTCGTCAGACAGGCTACGACCATTTTTTCAAGCATTAAAAGCTAAGTTCGAGTGGGACGAAGAATGCGACCGCGCTCTGGAAAACTTGAAAGAATACATGTCTTCTCCACCACTACTGGTAACCCCAATACCTGGAGAAGAACTCTTCCTATACCTGGCAGTCTCTCAGCACGCAATTAGTGCAGTGTTGGTTCGCGCGAAAGGAATCCAACATCTGCCCATCTATTATGTTAGCAAGACATTGCTGGGTGCCGAAACAAGGTATTTGCCACTGAAAAAACTGGCATTGGCCTTGATGATGACCTCAAGAAAGTTATCGCACTACTTTCACGCCCACACCATAGTCGTCCTCACAGCTTTCCCATTAAAAGCTTCGTTTGAGAGGGCAAACTTTTCTGGGCGAATCTTAAAGTAGGCAGTAGAGTTGGGACAATTCGACATCAAGTTCCAACCCAGAACCGCGATAAAGGCCCAAGCTTTGGCAGACTTTGTCGCAGAATTCACCCCTGGAAGTCATCATATCTGCCCAGTCGACCTGACTGATACAACCAAACCAGGGATAGAAGTTGACGCCGGAATAGCGCAACCCCTGGTGCATGATATTCAGTCAGACCCCAAGGTAGACCAGAATAAAGAGAGTAAGGCAGGAGCGGACCATGCTACACCGAGCCAAGACTCACCAACAAAAAAAGACTTGGTACAATTAGATAGCGAGGGGCAGACAGCAAGCATGGACCTTCAAGAAAACACCAGCAACATTCTTGACCCCACGACATCATCTGACCCCTCCACTTGCTGGAAGTTGTTCGTTGGTGAGATGTGGAAGCTCTTTGTGGATGGCGCATCCAACCGGAATAGTGCAAGACTTGGCATAGTCCTCATCTCACCAGACGGCCTGGTTGTGGAGCAAACAATCAACCTTGGCTTCCCAGCATCAAACAACGAAGCGGAGTATGAAGCACTTCTTGCAGGACTCAAATCAGCATTCTACATGAAGGCCACCGAATTAATGGTCTACAGCGACTCACAGCTGGTGGTAAACCAAATTTCTGGCGACTATGAAGCAAAGGATGACAGGATGGCCAAGTACCAAGAATTGGTCAGAACAGAGATCAAGAAATTTGAAGTAGTAAGGATAGAACAAATTGGCAGGGAGGAAAACAGCAGAGCAGACGAACTAGCAGGTTTTGCGTCAATGGCAGATACATCCATCCCTCACCCACTACTAATTGACTACCTACCAAGACCAAGCATTGACGACCCCGAAGTAGAAGAGGTATGTTGCGCCGAATTAGGCCCCTCGTAGATGGATCCCATTATACTGTTCTTAAAAGACGGCATCTTACCAGAAGACAAGAAAGAAGCCAACAAAATTCGAGCAAAGTCGCAGCGATTCTGGCTTTCCCCATCTATGGCATTGTACAAAAAGTCATTCTCAGGACCTTATCTAAAGTGTGTCCACCCCAGCAAAGTAGAAGCATTCTTGTTTGAAATACACGAAGGGGTGTGCGGAAGCCACCGAGGAGGAAGATTGTTAGCTTACAGAGCCATTTCACAAGGATACTGGTGGCCATACATGCAGGCAGACTCGGAGAAGTATGTGAAGAAGTGCGAGAAATGTCAGAAGTTCGCACACCAAATACATCAGCCGGCCAGAGAACTCCTACCATTGTCCAGCCCATGGCCCTTTGCAATGTGGGACTTGGACATAGTAGGACCGCTTCCAACAGCGCTCGGAAACAGGAAGTTCTTTCTCGCAGCAACAGACTACCTCACAAAGTGGGTAGAAGCAGAAGCATTGGCATCAATCAAGGAGAAGGATGTGAAGAAGTTTGTTTGGCAGAACATCATCACTCGATTCGGTATACCAAAAGCCTTAATATCAGACAACGGTACTCAGTTCGATGGCAGAATCTTCAGAGGCTTTTGTGAAGAATACAAGATAAAGTTCTACAATTCCACACCAGCATATCCCCAAGCAAATGGTCAGGCAGAGGCATCAAACAAGGTCGTTTTCGATGGATTGAAGAAAAGGTTAGAAAAAGCAAAGGGCAAGTGGACAGAAGAACTCCCTCATGTTTTATGGGCTTACCGCACCACACCACGACGATCAACTGGAGAAACACCATTCTCCTTAGCTTATGGCATGGAAGTAGTGATCCCACTAGAAGTTGGTCTCCCCACAATTCGAAGTGAAAATTTTGATCCCGACCTGAATGGAGAAGCCATAGCATTGGAACTCGACCTCGCCGAAGAAAGAAGAGAAAGAGCACTAGTTCACATTGCCTCATACCAACAAGAGTTATCCAGAAAATACAACAAAACAGTGCATCCAAGGCAATTCAAGATCAGAGATTGGGTGCTGCGCAAAGTGATGGGAAACACCTTGATACCAAGAGATGGCAAGTTAGGGCCTAATTGGGAAGGACCTTACAAAGTGGTCGGATTAGCTGGCAAAGGGGCATACCACCTGGAAGATGAGGATGGCAAAGCCATTCCTAGGCCATGGAATACTGTCAATTTCAAACTATTTTATTTTTAGTTTTTTTTTACAAGTATGTGTAATTTTTCTTTTTCTCAATAAAACAAAGTCGATTCTTTTCCGCATAGTTATTTTTGTAAGAGATTGTATTAAGAAGTTAAGGACATCAAAAGCAAGGTTGGCTGGAAAAACCAATCTAAAGGTTGGCTGAAAAAACCAACACCCCTTCTAAGCCCAGGATAAGGATCCAGGCTGCAGGACGTTTGGTCGGAATAACCAAACACTTTACTTTAGGTTGGCTGGAAAAACCAACACCCCTCCTAAGCCCAGGATAAGGATCCAGACTGCAGGACGTTTGGTCGGAATAAACCAAACACTTTACTTTAGGTTGGCTGGAAAAACCAATCTAAAGGTTGGCTGAAAAAACCGACACCCCTCCTAAGCCCAGGATAAAGATCCAGGCTGCAGGACGTTTGGTCGGAATAACCAAATATTTTTATTCTAACTTGGCAAGAATAACCAATTTAGAGGTTGGCTGGATTAAACCAACTCTTAGTACTCTTTAGCCAAAGTAAGGACATCGGCTAAAGAGTGGTTGGCTGGATTAAACCAACTCTTAGTACTCTTTGGCCAAAGTAAGGACATCGGCTCAAGAGTGGTTGGTTGGATTAAACCAACTCTTAATACTCTTTAGCCGAAGTAAGGACATCGGCTAAAGAGTGGTTGGCTGGACTAAATCAACTCTTGTACTCTTTAGCCGAAGAAAAGGACATCGGCTAAAGAGTGGTTGGCTGGATTAAACCAACTCTTAGTACTCTTTAGCCGAAGTAAGGACATCGGCTAAAGAGTGGTTGGCTGGACAAAACCAACTTAGAGGATGGCCGGATTAAACTCTTATTTCTCTTCAGCCGAAGTAAGGGTTTAGGCTGAAGAATAATTGACTGAATTAAACCACTCTTGGTACTCTTCAGCCGAAGTAAGTATATCAGCAAAAGAGTGGTTGGCTAGTAAGGTCAGTCAGATGGCACAGCTAAGACCGAAATAAAGTATCTCGACCAAAAATAGTATGTTTCAAGTTGCAGTTAGAAAGCATGCTCAAACAGGAAAGTAAACCAAGATAACAGTTGGAGCAATAGAAGTCATTGACAAGTCATTACAGGTACAGGCATACAGATCGAACCGGAATAAGTGTTGAGCAGAAAAGATGATTTTCATTGATCAAATTTAAAACAAGTACAAAGGAGGGGCCACAGCCCGATTACAAGAGAAAAAAGAAAAAAGAAGTTACAAAATCAGTTAAAGAGATCGTCCAGATCAGCATCCAGCTCAACTCTAAGTCCGGTCTCAGCAGGAAATTCGGTCGTAGCCAGAACTCGGTTGGGCTCGGTTGAAACAAGCTCCTCTGGGTTCGGCTCAGCTAGAGACACGACTATAGCATTAGGTGCTGGGGGATTGGAGATCACTGGAATTGGAGGAGTAGACTGGCGACCGGACTGGGAGTCATCTTCAGAAGAAGAGCCTTCATCTCCACCTTCTTCAAGAAATTGCTTCTGAAGGTCGGCAGCATACTCCGCCAGTGAGGCCGGAATGAAATACTGAGGAGCATTGTAGACCTCGGTTTCGGGCCCACAACCGAGCTGCACCACAGCACCTCTCCAGCCGCACTTGAAGAATAAATCCTTTGCTGCTTCACATTGTTTGACATAAAGGGCTTCGCCCTCCTTGAAACCCCGGAGCTCGGCGTCTTCTGCCTTCTTCTTCAGCTCCGCTATCTCGGCGTCCTTCTTACTTTCGAGCTTAACTAGCTCACGAAGGTACTTGTCCTTCATCACAGTTAGGGCCTTCTGTTTGTCTGCATTGGCCGAGGTAACTAGTTCGGTCAGTTGAGCTACCTCGGCCTCTAGCTCGGCTGTTTTCTGGTAGGACTCCTTCAGTTCGGTTGTTTTTGCTTCAATCTCTGCCATGGCTTGCCTTGCTGTGTTCCTGAGCTCAAACACCTTTTTATGCGCAATTTGGCTCTTTTGCACGACTTGAAAAAGAAACTAATGACAAAACCGAACAGAAAGTTGGTGATATTTGGAGAGATAAGAAGAACAACTTACCAGGATCATTGATTTCGTGGCCGAGCGGATGGCCCTTAGCTCGGTCAAGTTCTTGTGGTGTTCCATGTCGGCTGGGAGGCACACACTCTTGGCAAGGTTGAAAGCCATCAGATGGTCTTTTTCAGTGACAACTGAATCAGTGTCCTGAATATCACGGTTCTGGAAAGTCAGTTTGGGTGCCCATTTGGAAGAGCTGGCTCGGTCGGCGTGCTTCGGTTGCAAGCTCAGTGGAGGGCTTGGTGGCAGAGTGGTTTCGTCTTCATCAACTAAGCGTTGTTCGATCTGGGTAGTACCTCAGCCCTGTTTGTCTCAGTTAAGAGGGCCTTGACTCTGTTTCTCTTGGCCATTTCTTCTTCAGCAGTCAGTGGGATTAGGTTAATTTGTGGCAAGGTTGGGTTCGGTTCGGGGGCGTCCTCCAACAAAAAGTCAGTTACTCTGGCTTTTCGGCTGCCGCTGTATCTGTATGTCGGTTCGAAATTTAGAAGTTTGGCCCAACTTCTTTCTGGAAAACGTAGTGCGGCACGGATAGTGTTCAGGTTGAGGTAACTGTACAAGGATTTTAGATGGGCTGAATCTGCATAAAGAAGACAAACTGTAAGTTCGGTTCAGGAACAGGTAACCGAAATAAAATAAAGCATGCCAATAAACCGAAGTAATTATACCAGGTGTTCCTTTATTCCAGTTTATACTTCGGCCAAGGATCTGGGCTTGCTGGTCTTCAAAATTGCTAGACACCCAGAAAAAGTCATCATCATTCAAGTCTTCGTCTGGTGTGTCTTTTATTATTTTTTCTCGGCGACGACGCATTCTAAGATAGTAAACCCAGCCATCTTCTTTTGACCCTATGGAGTACTGGTGGAAGATTTCGGCTAAACCAAGGTTAATGCCAGCTCGGCGGTTTAGCCCGGCTATGCCCATTATTATGCGGTATGAGTTGGTGGAAAGCTGGGTTGGGCATATTCTCGTTTGCCTAAGGAATTCACAAATTAAGGGTTGGATTGGAAATCTTAGTCCGGTTTCTATTACTGATAAAAGGGTAAAGGGTACAAAGCCCTGGTTTCCCCAAGGTATAGCATCTTTTTTGGCTAAGGTTAGGTGGACATCGTCAGGGATGTTATAATCCCTCCGGAATTCGGCCAAGCCACCTGGTGTTTTTACTAAAAACCTATATTTACCCATTTATTCCTAAGTTATGTATAAATTATGCTTGGTGCTAGCTCGGTCGGAAAATGTTGCTGTGTAGCTCGGTTGAGCGATCAAAAGGAGTGCCTGGGCAACCTAAGTCTGCAAAGTGAAAAACAGAAGTGTTAAGCACAGATCTTTAGACCGTGCTACAAAGTAAAAACAAGTTAAGTCCTACTTCGGATTTGTGAAATGTTGCAGGTCCTATCTCGGTTTTAGCAAGGTGCTTGGTAGCTCGGTTGGGGCAAGTGATTTGTTAGACCGGTTGAAATTCTAGGGGCAGATTTCTTAGTTCGGTCTGAACTAAGAATGCTGGTTTAGCCCAAGATAGTTCGGTCGGAATTGAGGCCTTCAAACACACTAAGTGCAGACTTAGTTCGGTTTGTTATCTCGGCTAAGATAAATCAAAAAGATGATTTTTTGACTTGTTAAAACTACTGGTACAAGTGTTGGTTCGGTTGAATGGTCTGGCTAGACTTACACAGCATAAACAGTATCCTAGTTCGGTTGAGATGTGTTTATGGATCAAACAGAGTGTCCTACAGATTGCTTCGTAAAGTTCTTGGGGTTCTCATGAAGTTTTTTCCCAGAAAATAAGGCAAAAAAAAAAGAAGCAAAAACAGTGTTTTGTAAAAACACATGAACAGATTGTTGTGGACTGTATAAAGCAAATACGAAAACAACAAAAGCAAGAAAGATGGATTTGAGTGACTTACCAGATGAAGGGGTAGAAGCACTGAAGATGAAGCAATGGCAGTGAAGAACACGAGCTCCTTAGTTACAAGACAGAATACGAGAAAGAGAGAGAGAAGAGGTGAATAGGAAGATGTAATGATTTGGAAGGAAAAACAAAAAGATTTGTTTTTGTGGTTAATGGCGAGAACTGTTCAAATTTTGCAAAGTACGAGGGCGGCGTGACAGCTGCAAAGGGCCAATCAGAGCCTGCCACGTGTCATTAGGATGGGAAGCGATTCAATTTCTGTGACTGAAGAGATGTTTTGGGTGGATAAGGATAAGCTCGGCTAAAATGTAGCTCGGCTGGAAAAGCTTGAGAGTTTTTAGCTCGGCTGGAAAGGCTAAAGGGTTTTTTAGCTCGGCTGGAAAGGTTAAAACTTTAGCCCGGTTTATAGACAGGTAATCCCTATCATGCTATGCAGATGGAATTAAGGGGCAATTGAGAGGGGAATTTATATATAAATTGGGCCGAGATGGGCCGCTTTGTGCCGTAGTAAAAAGGCGAAGTAAAATGGATTTTTTCATCAGCTCGGCCCAAGAAGGCCTTGTTGTCATCTCGGTCGCCACGGCCAAATTGGTTGGCCCGGTCGTAATCTTTAACCAAGGTATACCTAGCCCTCTTCGGGACTTTTGTTCTTGGTTAGCTCGGTCCAACTCTTCTACGGATAGCTCGGTCTTGGTATGCAAAGCCGAGGTAGAAGTGACGAAGTAAAGAGCCGATCTGACAGTTATCTCGGTCGTATGGTCATCCTGCCGAGGTAAAACCATCTCACTTGGTTTAAGCAGTGAGGGGGGTGTTGAAGGATAAGCATTATCTTTCAGGAGTGTGAATCCTAGGAGGACTCTACATGGAGGAGTAAGAGTCCTATTAGGATTGTGCCACACGGAACCTATAAAAGCTCATAACATCACCTATGGAGAGGTAACACAACTTTGATTCCTGAATACACAGAGCTCTTGTCTATTTGTCTATTTTGCTGACTTAGGCATCGGAGGGGTTTCCGGCACACGTCCGCCGTTAGCTCACGTTTCTGTTTTCAGGGAGTAAAGCGATAATGTTTGGAGGAACGCGGACTTGATCAACAAGATTATACGAGAAGGTTTATTTCTTTCCCGTACAATAATAATAATAATAATAATAATAATAATAATAATAATAATAATAATAATAATAATAATAATAATAATAATAATAATAATAATAATAATAATAGATGTTTAATATCATATAATACTCTAAAACTACTCAATAATTTTTTAGACTCAAATAAAAATGTAGCATTATTATTCATAATGGGTTCTACCTTAACAAATGATACCAACATTTGATTTGAATCTTCTCATCATTTTTTTTTCTTTTTATTTTTTGTAAGGGAAAGAAATGTTATTAA
This sequence comes from Camellia sinensis, assembly GCF_055761805.1. NCBI lineage: Eukaryota > Viridiplantae > Streptophyta > Magnoliopsida > Ericales > Theaceae > Camellia > Camellia sinensis. The sequence goes on from NC_138963.1 coordinate 153,331,499, forward strand.
AAAAAAAAAATCCTTAATCACAAAAAATAGTAATAATAATAATTTGCAAGATTTATCAACAAATCACAAAATAACTCCCAAAATCAAAGCATGGCCTACAAACACCTATACAAAGGGTCATGTAAAAGCACAAATCAAAAAAAGTTTTCCTTAAAAATATATTTTAAAAAAAATTTAGAAACCGAGCTGCCAAATCAATTGCATTACAACGCGAGAGAAAAATATACATAAACAAGCATAGTAAAACCTTACTCCATTGTACCATGGCTATGGCGGACACAAAAACTTTCAGTTTCAGGTATGTCATTCTCTCTCTATATTATATATATATATATATATATATGTGTGTGTGTGTGTGTGTGTGTGTGTGTGTGTGTGTGTCCGTACTATACATCCTCCATGAGATTCTTGAGCACAATGTTTTTCATTCTTTTTCCAAAGAAACAATGTTAATCACTTGCTTTTCTTGCTACTGGAGTGACGAAGTATATGGTTCATTATTCAACATCCCTACTCTGTTGGGGACTAATGAAAAGGGTTTCATTTCACCTCTCGCTTTGAAGATTTTATTTGATTGGTAGTATGTTTTCAACTGTTAACAACCTAAAATAAATTGAAAAGAAAAAATGCCTTAACTCTTGCAGACCTTTGGTCACTATGAAAGATGAGAAACAACATTATGTTCAATTAAGTTTCTCTCTCTCTCTCTCTCTCTCTCTCTCTCTCTCTCTCAACTTAATATTTCTAACTTTATAAAAACTACTAAATCCCACCCACCACAAAATAAACCTAGATTCAAACCCAAAAAGAAAATTGATAAACTAGGTCAAGATATAAATCATCCAATAAAGACAAGATTGCAAATCTATAATAATCTCAAATATAGATTCAATATAGATGCAATCTGCAAATCTGCAATCTTAAAGAAACAAATCTCAAATCACATAAAACCTAGATATCTCAAATCACATAAATAATTTTTCGTCAAATCTAATTGTTTATGAGTCTGATCGAGTTGCACAGGTATCAATTTGGTTGCCTTTTCTTTCCAATAATTTTTCATTGATGCCTCTTTCTTTATTCTTTTCGCTGCACTCTTGCCTTTTTTTTTTTTTTCTCTTTCTTTCTTTTTCTTGGAGAAATTTCCCCCCAAAACGACGTCATTTTGGGGGCATCGCAAGAACCACTGTAGACAAACATAGCAGAGGATTCGGACTCCATCAATGATGTAATGTCCCAAAATATTTTCTTTTAAATAGTCAGTGCATGAATTAATTGAGTAATATTTGGATTAGAGTGTTGTGTAAAGTTATGTGTGAAAATGGTTCAATTTTGTAATAATTTTTTAAAAAAAAATATGATTTTCGATCTCAGAAATTATAAAATTTTTATTATGTTGTTTTGATAAGAGTCTAGCACGTTGGACAAAAATTTCAGAAATTAATTGATAAGTATTTATTTTATAAAAAAATATTTGCGAACTGATTGGTATTCAATTTAATTTGTAGCGGAATTTGAAATTGAGTTATGGGCGTTTAGACCATGATTTGAGATAAATTTATTAGGTCTATTTTGGTAAATAATTGGACCATGTTTGGCTTATGGATGGGACCCATGACTTAGATTTAATTTAAATTAAGTTTGTTTAATGACTTTTGTTTAACTGTTTGGTCCTTTTAATTATGTGATTGGTAATAACTACTTTGGGAGTTGTTATTATTTATTATATAGGATTATAATAAATATTTGAGAGTTGATTTTATGGTGTGTTCCATATGGTAAAAAAATTATATATTTTTGTAGTGAATAAAATGAGTGTATATTTGGTGATGAGCAAAATATTATATTTTGTGGTAAACAAAACTATCATATTTTGTGGTGAGAAAAATTATATCATTTTATAATTTATATTATAAAATTTGGAGGTATTATCACAAAAAAATTATATTATTTTTGGGGAAATCATTTTTTTTTTCGGGAAAGCCACCAAACCCACGTGGGGTTGTCCCCCCACACCTCTTCCTTCCCCTCCTTTTTGCTTTTCATTTTGCTGAGCAGAGAGCTCAGCTCTCTCTTCCTCTCTCTCTCTCTCTCTCTCTCTCTCTCTGTTTTGTTCTTCATTGTTGCTCAATCTTTGAGTTTCAAATGGGAGTCTTTAGAGTGAGATTTTACAAAAGTGTTGTAAATGAAATGCGGAGCGCTCGTCGTGATCATCGCAATGGTGCTCTCGGATCCATGATCGAGCGATGTTTGCATTTTCGGATTGGTTTTCTTCATATTTGAGATAGAGACTTTTTTCATCTTTTTACATTAAAGCTATGTTAGGGTTATTTTGAGAAAATATGTCATTTTAAGAGGTATTGCATATATATATAATTTTCAGATTTTTGAAAGAAAAATTATGTTCAAATGTTAAGAATATTGGCATTTTGAGATTGATTTTGGAAAAATCATTTTGTGTTGTTAATTTTGTAAAAAAAATCTGAAAATAAAATTTAAAGGTTGTATGATTGTATTTACATCATATTATGATTAGATGATTTATTTTGAGAAATATGAAGTTGAAATTATTTTTTTTTTATCTTTGATTTTGAAATTTATTTTTGAGAAAAATAAATTGATATTGAGGAATATTGTGTAAATTGTTAAGTTGGGATTATAGAGTTGTTTTGGGATTAAAAATTTTAAAAGTGTTACATTCATGATATTTTATGAAAAATGATATGTTGATGATTTAGTTATATTCATTTTTGTGAAAATAAAAATGTGAAATATGGACTTTTGAACTCATAACCTTGAAAATGTTACTCTTGGGCATATTTCATAATTTTTGATGTAAATATCATGTTGGTTAGGTAATTTTAGAAAAAAAATGGTGGAATTGTTATTGGTAGAGAATTTGGGAAAAATATTACTTCTTTAAGTTGGCATAAAAAATAGTTATGTTGAAATATGGTTATGTTAGAGGGATGAGACATGTGAGGTTAAGTTTGTAACGCCCCAATTTCTAAGCTCAAATGTTGATACAACAATCATGGTTCCTTAAAGGAAAACCAAAATAAATTCTCATATTTGCATTACATGACATAAATAGTTCTCATGCGATAATACATTCAATTCAAAACAAAATAAAACAAACAAATAGATACCCTCAAGGGTTCTTGATATTGATGGGTTGACAAGTGAACTTTAAATATTATAATTGAGGACCCTTGGGTGATGTTTGGAACTTCCTCTTTTTTTTTTTTTTTTTTGGAGCATTGATTGAGGTGGTAACATGATGGTAGAGAAAGATTGGACCAAAAACTTTAATTCGAACAATTCGCCTACGATCAGCCGTCACTCTTTTGCCTTTTTCTTTTTCCACACTTTGAATTTGGATGTGAGTCTAGAACCATTGGAAATCTTATTTCCGGGGTTTCAATTTGGACACAAGAATGACCTAAAACGAAGTCCGGATGAGAGAGTTATACCCATTTGAAGTTTTCACATCTGTGCTGGAAGCAGGTCCGCACGAGCGGGAAAAGCGGCGCACCTGCGGGACTGTGCGATTCAGCAGCTTCAAAAACGTGATTTTTAGATCATTTCTTGCATTTTCTTTTCCCCTATTCTTTCCTCTCATTCTAGGTCCGAAAACCTAGCCCTGAAAACCTTGATTTCCTCCACTTTTATCAACAAATCCATCATGGATCTTGCATCAAGGATAGAGAACAAGAGAAGATCAACATTTTCAACCGATTGAAGCTCGGATTTGTGACGGATTCTCATCAAAGGTTCGCTCCTTTGCTTGATTCTTGAGGTAGGGGTCCTAGTTCTCCTTCAATGCTTACATTAATAGATAGATTTGTGGTATTTTGGAGTATATAAATGCAAAATCTACATTTTGAGCATATAGTGTTAACCATGAAATTTTGGGGTTAGGGTTTGAAATGTTGGGGTTCTATTATTGGGTTTAGATTATGGATTATGGATTATGGACCTAGGATGTACAATAAATGGGAAGATTGGAACAAAAAGTAAAGGTTTAAGAAGTTTGAATTTTTTCTTGAAATTCTAGATTTTTCTTGAAAACCCTAAGTTGATTCATGATGATAAACAATGAGTTTGCCCAAATTGAAAGTAGAATCATGAAATTGAGGTATTGAATTGTATATATACAAGTTTAATTGAATTTTGGAAGTGTTTGAAAATCATGTTAAAAATTAGCGATTGAACCTTATTTATGGATATTGTAAATTATGCTATGATATGAAATGAAATTTGGGAAAAAGGATTAGTTAATGATATGGATAACATGAGCCTTGGGATGAAATGATGAAATGAAAATTTAGGAGTACACTTTGAATTATAATTAGTGGTGTTGAGTTAAGATATGTTGAATTGTGGTGATTATGTGGAATTGTATTGACTATGTTGATTTAGAACTATGAGATTCCTACTGGGCATTAGTGCTCACCCCGTTGTTGTTTTATCTTTTTACAGGAAGAAAGTTTGGATTATTTGATTGAAGATTTATGGAGTTCTTGAGTCCATTTGTATAACTTCATAGTAGATGTAAATGAAGTGGATTTTGTATTTGTATTTATTTGTTTGTAGCACAGTAGGAGATTGGCATGTATGGTTGTCATTGTAATATTCATTGAGAGAGAGAACATGTGTTATTGTATTTCTATTACTCAAGTGTAATAGATATTTGTATATGTGTTAAAAAAAAAGGGTTAGTGGTTTTTACAGGCTTTACAGGCTTTGGTAATGTTTTCGAGTAATAAAAATTCGGGACGTGACAACTTGGTATCAGAGCTAACCGGGTTTGAACACTTGGAGCTCGTAGGAAGTGGTTTTTACCACAGTGGGTTGACTTCACTTGGTGAGGATAGTTGCATATAGAAGTAGGAAGTGTAGGACATTATGTGTTGCATTATGTGAGCATAGGTTAAGCTTCATGGATAGTTCTTGTAGCCGGCTAACTTGCTTTGAGATCTCATTGGAAAATGCGTCTAATCAACGTAGTTTCTAATGGGAGTTCCTTGGAAGTTCCGGGACAAGTGGTTGTCCTTGTAGACTTGACTCGGTTATGTGGCTTGTTGCCTGAAATTTGTTTATGTGTTGTGTGATTATGTGTTAGGGTGGTTTCTTGATTTAGTAGGAAGAGTAAGTGTCTCAGGAAAGGGTTAGTGTTTGGTTATTGGATGTTTGATGTCGTTGTTGAGATAAGGAGAGGTATCAGATGGTTATTAATCTACAATGAGGGAGACATAGGTATTAGTAGGAATGTATATCGACGTATGAGCCTTAAATTGAATGGGAGTGTTTGTGGAACATGGAATGTGCGACTTGTATGGTTTAGAAGGAGTATAGTTGAGGTGAGGTGAGATCTCAGAATGGTATGAGGTTAGTTTGAAGTTACATAGAATGTCGTGAGGGATTTGGGAAGAGATGAGAATTATGTTTTGTGATGATGAGGGTAGTGTTGGTGAAGTATTACCATAGGCTAGTAGTTATATATGAAGGGGGTTTGTGGTATTTAAAGAATTGAGTGGCATGATTAAGGTTTGTATAGAGTCCATGAGTATGGAGGAAACTTAATCGTTAAACGCTAGAAGTAGCTCTTGAGAAGGAGTGTGGGTTGAAATTACTGTAATCGGTGTTGTGCGATTGATGATTCTTTTCTGTGGCACAAAAATGAGTGTTGCTATATCGGCACAAGAATGATGAGACTATTGTGAATGGTGCTAATACAACGCATATTTGAAAAGTCTAGTGAGATTCTAGAAACGGGTAGAACGGAGTAAGAAGTTTTATCTCGAGGTAGACGGTGTGAGGTAACTTGTAAGCGTTAGTAATTGTATGGTTGGCCGATTAGTGACTTTCGAGTTTAGGAGCAAAGTGTCCTGAAATTCTTAGCATTGTTTGTATGAGAATAATAGGTGATGATGATTATGATTATGAATTGTGAGATATGAAATGATGTGTGTATCGATAATTGAACCACGAGAGTGGAGAATGGATGAATTGGGCTAAGTTGCGTAGAGAAGACAGATTCTTGTAGTCGCCCTCTTTTGTGGGACTTAAGGATTGGTTTGTGTAGCACTTGTACCCTTTTTAAAACTTTGGGAAGTATATTTGAATCATTATTATGTTTTGGAAAATCTTTGGTGTTGTTATGGATTGGTTTTGGAGGGGCATAATCCGATTTAATCTTGTTGGGTTTGGTTGTTCATGTTTGTTCTGATCTAAAGTTCCTGGAAACTTAGAAATTTTGCCTTGGGGTCGACACTAGCCTTCCTAAGGGTCGACCCTTGCATGTTGTAATGTTTCTGGAAGTGTCGCTGGAATATAGGGTCGACACCAGCCTTGGTGGTGTCGACACCTACCTCTTGTTGTTGTCCACTAGGGTATACACCAGTCTGGGAAAGGGTCGACCCTCTTACGTTGCAAAATCTGTGTATGTTGGTTACTGGAAAATAGGGTCAACACCATCCTTGGTGGTGTCGACACCTGCGTGTTTTTTTTCAGATTTTTTGGCTGGTTTGGGCCTTACCTTTGGGGGGGTTTTGGGCCTATTATTTTATTGACCTTGGGGCTGCTTCTCTACAACTATAAATAGGTCCCAAACATAATTTCATTTCAATTTTCTCCTCTTTCCTCTCTCTCAAACCGTGAGCTCACCTCTCTCTCTCTAAAATCAAGTTTTTGGCACTAAGATCTCTAGATCTACTCACCTAGAGTGATTGTTCACCATGGTCCTTCGAGAAAAAGTGTAGATCTCGACGAGGGCTTCCTCTTGGTCCGATTGGTTCGTGGTTTCATCGCCATTGACTTTTGGGTCGTCATCTCTTGGCTTCAAGAGGTAGGGATTTCTTTGATTCTTTTCAATGCCTCTACTATAGATAGATATGTGGTAGGTTTTTATTGCATAAAAACCATGTGGTATGGATTCATTTTCGAAAATCATGTTAGAGGGCATAAGATATGGGTGTAGAGATTGAAGTTTCATGAGGTGGGGAATGTTGGGTTAAATTTGGGGTGTGATTTATTATATTCATGAGTAGAAAATCAAAGCCCTAAATTTTTATAGTCATGTCTAATGGATAAAAATGGATGGAAATTGTGAGATGATTATGTTATAAACTTATGAAATGAGGTTATTTAAGATTTTAAATTGGACTTTACGATTTGGGTATTATCTTGGTGTTGGATTTGACTATTTTTTATTACAATAAACTAATAAATGGTAAATTGTACAAAAAGAAAGGGAACACAACCGTGAAATTGGAATTATTTAAAGAATTACATTCTCATTAAATAGAAATGATGTGAATTATAACTTGCCGCCATGATAGAGATTTCTTATTCAAAATGAAGGAAAGTGAATTGGACATGTTTTTTGTGAAATAAAGTAAAAAAAATTGGGTTAAGACATAAGGTGAAGAATGTTATTGTAGAAGGAAAAAGGTAATTGGTTCTGAAATGAAAGGAATGAGACGTAAAAACAATATGAGTCCCGGAGATTTATTTGAGTTTAGATCACTAATGCTTTTTCTTCCTTGTTGTGATTGTTGGATTTGGAACCTCTTGAGAATTGAAAATTGTTAAAACTCATGTGTTGAAAATACAAACACTTGAGGGTTTTGTTCTTGGTCGTCGGTGGTGGATGACATTATTGTGTTGAACGGTTGCATATATGTTTTACGCTTGAGTTGGTTGCACTCTGTTGTGGTTACGTGTATGCATTGCATTTGTTGGTTGTACCTTGTCATGTTGTGATGATCGAAAGGGGTGTAATGCGCTGAGAATCAGAGATACCATTACCTTCCAGCTAGCGCCTGGAGAATTGGCTGCGCTAAGAATCAGAGGTACCATACCCTTCCAGCTAGCGCCTGGTAAAATGGAGCAGAGGTACCATTCCCTTCCAGCTGGTGTTTGGAAAATTGGCATGTTGTTGTTGAGAGGTGAAACCATTGGCTTACTGTGCTTGAGGCAAGTAGAGTAGAGAACTGTTGTTATTGTTGTATTACTTGGTTATGTGTATTATGTGTTGTGATGATCATGATTCAGTGAGAAGGAATTGTCTTGTAAATGTGTTTGAGTATGTTTGGACGTGTTGAGAGTGGCTGAAGGAGTTGCCTACCAGGAATGAATTATTGATAATATCTCTTTTACGTGAACGTAAGGTTGAGAAGCAATGAATGTGTGGAGTCACACTTGGGTTTTTATTTTGAATTGATAAATATATGAAGGCATTGGTTTTGGTGAACGTGTTTCAAAAATATAAAGTGAGTATTATGGGTATTTGTCACAAATGGAAACATGGAAATGGGTAAGAGTTGTTAATTGGGGAAAAGGGTAGTAAAAGTGGAAATTGATGTTGTTAAATAACTGAATGATTTTGAGAATAGTACATATATATATATATATATATATATAATTTGGTTATAAAATGTCACATTATTTATATGGTATGAGATTAGCATTCATGATCATAGCTATCTGTAAGTTGTTATTGTTGAGGATCATGTTGAGATCCCTACTGGACTATATGTTCATCCCACGTTGTAGAATCTTTTTCAGGTGATAATCAGGATGTGCTACAAGATTTCGGATCTTCTTTATTTGTTGGTCACGGGGGCCTCTTTATGTGTAGGCTGAATGCCATTGATGTAAAAGGGTTACACCCTTCTTCTTGATTTTTAAATGATGTAAGCCTACGGGCAACGTCTTTAATTTTATATTCATATTGTATTCATTTTATCCGACTGAGAGAATTCTGTATATATATATTCCTTGAGAATATTATGAGCTTCTGTATGCTAACTCTGAAATGGAATGTATAATAAAGGCTTGGTAATAGTAATCTGAGTAATAAAAAGTGGGGCGTGACAGTTTGGTTAGTCTGTTTTGATTTGACTTGCAACCAATGGTTTTAATAAATGCTACTTGAAGTTAATTGATGCTTAATTATCTTGGGAGTTACCTTGTTTTGGATAAATAAGGATATGAATGAACAGTGTCTCAAGGGGTACTAGAGGGCATGGAGTCTTACTTGTGTATACGTACGAGTGTTGTTCATGTGAATTTGTGAAACTGCTCTAATTGAGTTAAAAAATGTTTGAATGAAAATTGTTGTAAGTGCACTTGTGCCAATGTGTAGATATATATCGAATGTTGATATAAGTGTTGACATTTGTAATGAATATACCAGTTTGTTTCTGTTTGTTGTTGTTACAAATGTATATGGAAATTATGTTGTGATGTCACCGGATGGGTGACGGAGGTTATTTGGTGATGGTTGGAATTCACCAGGAAAAATGTTGAGATCGATGTGGGAAAACGAAAATCTATTTTCCTTGTACGTGGCCAGGAAAGGCATGGTTGAACTAAATGTTAAGGACTTAATCTGAATATGATAATGAATGATTTCCACTTTTCTACTTTTGAGTGTTACGTGGAATAAAGAATTGATAACGATGTTCATTGAAATGCAATTGAGAGTTGTGATATTGGATCATACAATGCAATGTGTTATCTGTTTTGCTTGTGTTGACTTAGTGTTAATTTAAGAGCGATTTCTTTTCTTTGAAATTGGGTTTTGAGTGTTCAATAGACGTTGTCCGCTTAGTTATTAACTGAGAAGTTGTTATGGACTTTGGGATTATAAATGGTTAGTGTTGCTCCTTACCCGTTGAATTCCGATGTGTGTGTTGGTCAAAAGTATTTGTGATCATTTCCTTGTGATTCTTGTTGTTTGGGTATCTTTGGGACATTAAGGTATCAAATCAGAAAATTAAGAATCTATCCCCGAGTGTGGATCTAGTTTTGAACATTACGGGGGTGTTTCAATCCATGTTTGAGTTGTCTTCTATTTGGTTTTCTTAATTTCGGGGATGAAATTTCCCCAAGGTGGGTAGATTATAACACTTTGTATTTTGGGTTTAAAATTGAAATGAGGTGTAATTGAAAGTTGTCAAGGTTGGGTGGATATGTATAGGTGCTCTCATGCTTTGTTGTGAACTAGGGGTTGTTAAGAATTGGTGAGCATAGGGTTGTTGCTATTTTTGTTAGAACGAATGCAATTTCGGGGACGAAATTTCTTAAGGTGGGAAGGTTATAATGACTCGGATTTTAAATTCACATTGGATTGATGTATAGTGGTACCCGTCACCTAAAAACTTGTATGGCTGTCGGACTCTTGATATTGATGGGTTGACAAGCGAACTTTAAATATTATAATTGAGGACCCTTGGGTGATGTTTGGAACCTCCTTATTTTTTTATTTTGGGGCATCGATTAAGGTGGTAACATGATGGTAGAGAAAGATTGGACCAAAAACTTTAATTTGAACAATTCGCCTACGATCAGCCGTCACTCTTTGCCTTTTTCTTTTTCCACACTTTGAATTTGGATGTGAGTCTAGAACCATTGGAAATCTTATTTCCGAGGCTTCAATTTGAACACAAGAACGACCTAAAACGAAGTTCGGATGAGAGAGTTATACCCGTTTGAAGTTTTCATATCTGTGCTGGAAGCAGGTCCGCACGAGCGGGAAAAGTGGCGCACCTGCGGGACTGTGCGATTCAGCAGCTTCAAAAACGTGATTTTTAGATCATTTCTTGCATTTTCTTTTCCCCTCTTCTTTTCTCTCATTCTAGGTCCGAAAACCTAGCCTTCAAAACCTTGATTTCCTCCACTTTTATCAACAAATCCACCATGGATCTTACATCAAGGATGGAGAACAAGAGAAGATCAATATTTTCAACCGATTGAAGCTCGGATTTGTGACGGATTCTCATCAAAGCTTCGCTCCTTTGCTTGATTCTTAAGGTAGGGGTCCTAGTTCTCCTTCAATGCTTACATTAATAGATAGATTTGTGGTATTTTGGAGTATATAAATGCAAAATCTACATTTTGAGCATATAGTGTTAACCATGAAATTTTGGGGTTAGGGTTTGAAATGTTGGGGTTCTATTATTGGGTTTAGATTATGGATTATGGATTATGGACCTAGGGTGTATAATAAATGGGAAGATTGGAACAAAAAGTAAAGGTTTAAGAAGTTTGAATTTTTTCTTAAAATTCTAGATTTTTCTTGAAAACCCGAAGTTGATTCATGATGATAAACAATGAGTTTGCCCAAATTGAAAGTAGAATCATGAAATTGAGGTATTGAATTGTATATATACAAGTTTAATTGAATTTTGGAAGTGTTTGAAAATCATGTTAAAAATTAGCGATTGAACCTTATTTATGGATATTATAATTATGCTATGATATGAAATGAAACTTGGGAAAAAGGATTAGTTAATGATATGAATAACATGAGCCTTGGGATGAAATGATGAAATGAAAATTTAGGAGTACACTTTGAATTATAATTAGTGGTGTTGAGTTAAGATATGTTGAATTGTGGTGATTATGTAGAATTGTATTGACTATGTTGATTTTGATTTTTGTGACCTAAAATGTGGAGTTTTCAAAAATGGGTTTAATCCCAAATCATTTTACTATATACTTGTGGGTTTGCTTGGTTATTAAAATCAAGAGAATGATTTAATGGGGTTTCTTTATGGAATGTTTGGTTTTTGGTGAAAACCCTAGACATTCAGGGATTTTTGGAAAAATGTGAAAGATGTCCATACAATTCCTTTCTATCTTGAAATCGAAGTGATTGATTATAAATTTCATAATGTGTTTGCAAGAATGTTAATCTTCTATTTATATATATATTGAGATGGAGGAAATTGCAGTATGAATGGATGGTTAATGGTGGGTTTGTGAAGAATAATAAAGGAAAGAAATGGGAAATTTTGAATGTGGCATTATTGTAGAAATTTTGAACATGAAGAAATGTTAAGAGTTATGGGAATTATTGCATTGCATATAATTTCATTTATTATTGTGCATTGTGGTTCTAAATCGAAGAGATTTGCATTCATGACAGAAAATGATTTGTATGAGATATATGAAAATGTGTATGGGGTAAATACGTTGGTAAGTCCGGATAGGGGGTGTAAATGAATTTGATAAGTTGGCTTGAGTGTCCAGGGTGAAAGACTCGAAAGCCGCGCAGATAGGTGTCGAGCCTTCCGATTAGCACTGGTAAAAATGACAGTTTGGTAGTGCTTGTTGAACCTACTTGCAGACACCAGCCTAGGAATTACCAGTGTCGTATTTACTGCCCCTATTGAATTAATATTGGAAGTTTGAAATTGATGAAATCACATGATAATGTTGAGAACATGGCGATTTTGAAACAATGTATTGAACTGAATATTTTTCCTCATTGATTACCCTTGGCATAGCATTGCATTTACATTTACTTTTGTGTTGAGAAAAAAGCATAACTATAGATACTTTGTGAGAATTCTCTTCAGAACATGGAAATTAATTACAAAAATGGTTGGTTTTCGAAAATGAATTGGGTGCCCGCTATCCTGCCGTAGTAAGTCGGCAAAAGGTGGATTGTGTTGAGCTATGTGTTGAGAAGTGTGTTGAGTTGATGATGTTATTTGTTGCTTGTGATGAATTTCTGAAATTTCATATTGATGTGTAGTTTGGTTCAAAGAGGAAACGTGCATAGGCATTATTTGTAAATAATGGAAACCAAAAATGGATATGAGAATTATAGACTATGATGGTAAACTTAATGAAGTAGTTGTGTTAATAAAAGTAAATTGTGAGCGTTGTTCTATAATTAAATAAAGGATTGGATTGAAGGGGTTATTAATATTGTGTTATCTTGAAATGAAACTTTGCGGGTGTAATTAACGGTGTGAATTGAGTACAGGAGAATTCTTGGCGAGTCAAAAAAGAACCTAAGCTTGAAGTTATGGGGTTTTAAATTGAAAATGAAGAGTAGAAAAGAAGAATGAAAGGAAAAGAGAAATATTTTGGGGATTGGTTAATAACCTTTAAATGATGTTGTTTCTTAAATATGGCTGTTTCACAAGGATCTATGGTTTTCTAAAGTTATGAGAAAATTTTAATGGCTGAAGGTTTTTCTTAAAAGTATTTCAATAGTTTTTCAGAAAAAGATACCTTACTTATGATATTTTGAGATTATGAAATGTCACCCTACTATATGGTATCGCCCTGCATGCATGATCATTTCTATCTGTTTGTTAGTTATTGATTTAGAACTATGAGATTTCTACTGGGCATTAGTGCTCACCCTGTTGTTGTTTTATCTTTTTACAGGAAGAAAATTTGGATTATTTGATTGAAGATTTATGGAGTTCTTCAGTCCATTTGTATAACTTCATAGTAGATGTAAAGGAAGTGGATTTTGTATTTGTATTTATTTGTTTGTAGCACAGTAGGAGATTGGCATGTATGGTTGTCATTGTAATATTCATTGAGAGAGAGAACATATGTTATTGTATTTCTATTACTCAAGTGTAATAGATATTTGTATATGTGTAAAAAATAAAAAAAGTAAAAAAAAAAATGGACCTAAATTACAAGCTTTGGTAATGTTTTCGAGTAATAAAAATTCGGGACGTGACTATTTACAAGTTTGCAAGGCTGAAGCCCTGTTACACAAAACAGTTATTCAAACCCACACAAATATAGCCCTTGGCTTACAAAACAAAGTCACGCAAAATGTGAGCATTGTACTCCCAACACACACACTTCCACGCCCCTAGTTGGGTGGAATCACCACATCTTTTCCTGCACAAAAATCCCGTAGGGTGAGTATAAAGCCCAGTTAGAAATTCTTAACAAAGTATATACATTTTATAGAAGTCTCAAGAGATGAAATGCACATGCCATGTTATGCCTTTTTTGAAGATAAATCATATTTTCATCTTTTAAAAACCATCATGCTCAATGATGTCATGCACTTTTAATTGTTCAAAACTTAACAATTTATTTCAAGGGCGGTAAATACGACTCTGGTAAACCCTAGGTCGGTGTCTACCAGTAGACTACACTAGTACTACTAAATCGTCATTTTTATCGGTATTAACCAGAAGGCTAAACACCTATCCGCGTGGGTTTTTAGTCTTTCATCCCGGACACTCAGGCCAACTTATTCAATATCATCTACACTATCTATCAAAACTTACCAACGTATTTATCCCAAAACCATTCCATGAAAACTTGTTTCTCAACATTCTTTTCTCAACGCAAGTTTTCAAATCAACTTTCAAAGTTTGATGCAATCAAATGAATTGATATGCCAATTTCACAAGATGAAAATAAAAACTTTTATTCCAATTCATCATCCAAGGAATAACACAATTCCCTCTTCTCAAGTATCCTCAACAATTAGTCATTTCAAAACTATTTTAACGTTTTGAACAATAATTTTCAAAATGAACAACAATCCTCATATTCCATGAAATTCATCATTTATATAAATATAAACAATAAATTTTTCAAACATCCATTTATTTTGACACACAAAATAAATATAACAATATCATTTATGGATTTTCAATCTCTTTTAAAAATCCCCAAATTCTAGGTTTTCTCACCAAAACTATACAACTCAAATCTTTTGAAAGAAAACTTTCCAAAATCATCTTTTCTTCAATCAACGAAGATCAAAACCCATAAGATCATTTTAAAAGAACAAGAGACAAACCCATTTTCAAAATCGCTCAACTTCCTGAATCAACAATAAATTTTCAGAAGCTATCAAAGGATGATTTCAAAAATCATCTTGATCTTACAAAAATATATATAGCTCAAAGAGAATCCCTACCTCAAGTTTTGAAGAGAATTTGAAATGAAACTCCCAAAATCAACGGCGTACAAACTCAACCTTCACTGCACACAACGAAGCCCTCGAGAAGCTAACCAACTTTGATGAAGAACTTAGGTCCAAATCCCAAAGGATTTGAAGAAATCAAAGATCTTGTGAGGTTTTTGGTAGGAAATGTAGAGAGAAGGGAGTGGAAATGTTTTTTAGAGAGAGAGATATATACAAAATTAATTTAACTTCAGCCCAAAGAGAGAAGAAAAAGGAAAAAATTTCGGATCTCACCAACCTTCCGCACCACACTCCCGCACCTGCCTTTTTAGCAGTGTGCAAGCTGTGCTCTCCCCTAAAATCCGCACGTGCAGCTTGCTCTCCCGCTCGTGTGAACAAGCGACTTCGAATGCATTTTGCATTTTTGTTTTAGGGGCGCTGCCCCTCAACCCCGCTAGGGCGCTGCCCCCGACATACTCAGCGAAATGGCAAAACTGGGATTGCTACAAAGTTGGTGTTATTAATTTGGAAGATGGTGAATATAATGAATTTACTAATTTGATGAATTAAATTAGTTTGGTTAATATTTTAAATCCTTTGTAATTAAAGGGGTGTTATTGGGTTTAATTCATAACTTCAATATTATGAGATTAAAAGTGACGAAGTTAAGTATGAGATTTGGAGGAATAAGCGAGATTAAGATGATGTGGTCTGGTATTGGATTCCTAGTTTTACGAGTTGAGTAATGTTATAATACCAATTTCGTACTTCAAAATTTTTATGAGATATTTGAATTGTTTGGCGGTTTTTGACAAGAAAATAATAGAATATGATTTTTAGCTCATTTGGAGCAAATGGATGAATTGGATTAAAACAAAAATGAGTTATCAAGACTTTTATTTATTTTTCCTTGGTTTAATTTGATGGGGGTTAATGTTGATAATTGGAAAGTGAACACTCGTGTTATATTTTATAATTATAGTCAAGAGAAGATTTTGATATAATTGATTAAGTGTTGGAATATTCACTTATGCGTAGTGAAAATTATGATTGAACTTGAAGATCTTGATATTTCACTTGCATGAGAAAAATGGAAATTTGATTTTATTTAATGTTTGGGATGGGGATGAGTTTTGGAAAGATTGTAATTATATTTCATTGATAAAGTATGTGAGTTAAAAATTGATGAAAACTTGAACCCGCTTTGGTGTCATATGTTATTGCTATTGACGGATCTATTGTTTAGAAGTTTTTAGTTTTGGTAACCGGTAGAGGATTACCATGTTGGTATTTAAATTAGGAGATTCTTGGAAAGGTAAGAAAATGTTTAATTTTTGGAAGCTTGTTTTATATAAAGAATATTGTTGAATTGCCTTGAAAAGGCTAAGTTGGAAGTCGTTAATTTACATGTGGTACATACATGAACATTGACATTATTATATTATCTCTTAGAATTGTATCATGATATTACATTGATAGAGATATGGAATTTGATCACAATGAAACATTGTGTAGTGGAATTGAAATTGGAACTATCTTAATGCATTGTTACATATTGCACTGCCATTTCATTTCATTGTTATCTTGGATTTTGAATTGTAATTGAAAACTATTGTTTTGAGAAATGAATTGTTTTTGGGAAACAAGATCATTTGGATTTGTTTTGGGTAAGTACATTGGTAAGTTTGGATAAGGGGTGTACTTTGATATTGGTTTAAGTTGGTCTGAGTGTCCATGGTGAAAGACCGCAAACACGCGCGGAGGAGGTGCCACTGCCTTTCCGGTGAGAGACTGGTAAAGTGGGGATTTGGTAGTGCTTGATATGCCTACTTGCAGACACCAGCCTAGGGATTACTAGAGTCGTATTTACCACCTTGGAATTATATTGAAATTATTGGATTAATGTGTTTTCAAATTGGTATTGTGCATAAGATTTTCAAAAGATGAGAACAATATCTTGAGCATGATATGGCATATGCATTCATCTCATAAGACTGTATAAAATGTATTTAATACTTTGTTAGATATCATTATGAACTGTTTAATTATTTGATTCAATTGACAAATGGGTAATTGAATGAATTGATAAGAATGTCATGTTGCATTTGAGGCATGCTTATTTATTTAAGTTAACTAGTTGTGGTTAATTAAATAAATTGGAATTAATAGTTTATATAATAGAATCATATGGTTTTGATATGATATGATTTCACGTATATGTAGGAGTATTTTTGTACCCGCATATCTTCTAATGTTTTAATATGAGATTGTTTAGTGAGCTAGTGGTTGCTCACCCCCTGCCTGTACATGTGTATAGGGAATGTTTTTCAGATTTGAAGATCAAACAATGGGTTTTACCATTTCATAAGTGTAATGTAGTGATGGATTGTACTACTTCATTTGTTTGTTTGGCTGAGTGTTATTTTTTTGTAAAGAGTAGTGTCCTCTCTTTTATTATAAGCCTCGGGGTATTTCTTTTATTCGTATGTAAATGTCATTATTGTATAACGAGAGGGAACATGTATATATAGTTATTCATTATTTCATCCAATGATGAATTGTCATTTGTAAATGGACTTAATTAATGAATATTGGTAATGTCATCCGAGTAATGAAATACGGGGCGTGACAAATGATGTAGAAGAAATTATGTTGTTGTCAATTTGGGCTAATTGTATTAAATTTACAATTTATTTTCAAATTTTACCCCTTCTTTTGGTATTATTTACAAGAGAAGTTGAAACTTGTATTTTTATCTTTCTATTTGTCCCTTCTTTTGGTATTATTTACAACAGAGGTTGAGGCTTATATTTCTATTTTTTCCATTTTACCCTTCTTTTGGTATTATTTACAATTCTTTCTCTTTATCACTGTCAAATATATTTATGGTAAATTAAAAATACACTCCTTGAAATTTGAAAACAGGAATTGTTCTCTGTAATTATAGAAATTATAAAGTAATAATTTTTAATTGTTGTCTACTATGCAACAATTTTTTTTTATTTTTTTATTCTTGGCATCATAAAAACTATTAATTTACTTAATGATTTATAAATAAAAAGGATAATTTTTTATGCAATTTGAAATTAGAAGGGGCGAAATGTAATTTTCAAAAGTACAGAAAGAAATTTATATTTTAAAGAAATCTCAAGAAATCTGGTTGTAAATTACCTATGCATTTATTTATTTAATACAAATAAAGGAAAATTATATTCCCCCTATTGTCCATATCACTTCAGTCCTTTAATTAAAAATTATAACATTTAACCCCCTTGTCTATTAATTTTTTTCAATTTGAATCTTAATGACAAAACAATATTCCATTTGAGATGTCATGTGCAACTAACATGTCAAATATTTTTTAATCAATTTATAAAATAAGCCCTCAATATATAGAATGCTTACATTGATACAACTTAATAATTTAAGATGAAAAAATCTAGCATTTTTTAGTTGAAAAGGTAAACAAGTTTTAAATTAAAATATTAAGATGTATAAAATATATAAAAATGATTAATTTAAATCTTGATGCCTAAAATTTATGAAAAGTTTAAGTCATTTACGCCTTTCATAAAAGATAGTACTCAAATAATCAACTTAGGAGGTATTTGGGATGATCTAAATAAGTATATTTTTTGACTTTATACGAAAAAACGTGAAATATGGATTGGGTTTGAAGTGATGTGATAGATAGGTGATGTGACCTAAATAAGATGATTGTGGCTTAAATAGAATAATGTGCTATTTTAGCACATGCCAAACACCCCCTTAAATAATCTACTTAATTTATATGTTTTCATACATTTTTTTTTTTTTTAACATTTGTCCCGTGCCTTGCATGAACTTTTCCTGCGCTCGAGCGGTTCCATGTTTTTGTGTCTAGACGCTCGAGCGACACTTCTTGGGCTTGAGTGATCTGTGTGTACATCAATTCGTAAGGTCACTTTTTTGAGTCACTTTTTCACTTCTTTCTCTCTCTAAACTTTTCAAAACCCTAGATCTACACTCTCTTTCTCTCTCTCTCTCTCTAAAACTCTACTTCTCTCCACAAATACACTTAGATCCGTCGAGTTTTTCATCAGTGTCCCTTTGTTAAAAAGGTAAAGCACCCCGTGGGCTTCCTTTTGATCTGAACAAAGTTGGGTTTGGGCATTGTTGGAGTTCTTTCACTCTTTCTCTCATCTTCTAAGCTTGAGGTAGGGATTTCTCCGGACTCTAGTATGATTTTTAACTTAGATATTTGCTATTTCTAAAATAACATTATGATTTTGAGATTTTTGGATAAATCTAGGATTTTGGGTTAAAAATCAAAAGGGGGGTTTTCAAATGGATTCTTGGAAATGATTGTGACGTTGAAAATAAAGTTGAGTTATGATGAAATGGTTGATTTTGTTACTTGGGATTGATTTTGGAAAAGAAACGAATTTTACCTTAAATGTCTCAAATGGTGATTTTATATAAATGGTGAAATTGATGTTGGAAATGTGGAATTGGGTCGTTATTGATGAGGATGGTGGAGTTAGATATGTATTATCACTCACATCTTGAAATTTGGAAAGTTTATTTTTAGTAAAAATTGTTTATCTGTTTTGAAATATCTGTTTTGTGCTATCGGTGGAGGATAGCTATGATTGTTGTAGAAATTGCATGAGAATTAGGAGAATTGAAACTATTGTCTCATTCATTTGCATCGAGCATTATTTCATATTTATGCATTGGAAATGTATATTGTTTTGAGAAAATGGATGTATCTGGGAAATATGTGTTATCTCTTTGAAATAAGTTGGCCTGAGTGTCCATGGTGAAAGTATTAAAAACCGCACATATACATGGGTGTCGATCCCTTGGATGAAATTTTCGTGAAATGGCAATAGTAGTGCTTGAATAGCCTACGCTTACATGGGTGCCAGTTTACAGTTTCCCGCAGACGAAATTTCCGTGAAAGGTTGTATTTGTATTGAGATTTTCAAAGTGTGATTCATTGTATAGCAATTCTAGTTTAGACCCAACCCATTTGACTTTTGGATCCAGGTTTCATTTCCCTTATATAGTTGTTCTTATCTTGTTTCCCCACTATTTCTCCTTGAGTTTGGCTATTGGGTTGCGTTGGTTGCGTTTGGGACAGGTTGGTAGGTTGTTTTTCAAACTGTTGTTGTCCAGAATTTTGTTTCTTCGCTCGAGCGTCACTTCTGGGGCTCGAGCAATCTTTGTGAACTCTCAGTACTTTCGTAGGTCTGCAAAAGTACTGGGAAGTGGTATTCTACGCTCGAGCAAAGCTTTTTGCGCTCGAGTGGTGTTGGCTCGAGCAGCGCTTATTGCGCTCGAGCGTTGGTCTTCTATCTATAAAACTATTGGGAGCTTGTATTTTACGCTCGAGCAACAACTTTTTGTGCTTGAGCGGTCATATCTTGTGTCTAGACGCTCAAGCGACACTTCGTGCGCTCGAGCGGTCTGCGCGTATATCAGTTCGTAAAAGTCACTTTTTACATCACTTTTTTTTTTAATCTTTCTCTCTCTTTAAACATTTTCAAAACCCTAAGTTGAGACTCTCTCTCTCTCTCTTTAAAACTCACCTTTTCTCTACAAAGGTAGAGCACGTCGTAGGCTTCCTTTTGATCCAAACAAAGTTGGGTTTCGATGTCCTTAAAGTATCTTTATTCTCTCTCTCGTTTTCTAAGCTTAAGGTAGGGATATCTCTACATTTTTTATGAATTTTAACTTAGTTATTTGTTATCTCTAAACAATATTGATTTTGGAAGATTTAGAACAATCTAGGGTTTTAGGTAAAAATCAAAAGAGGGGTTTTTCAAATGGATCCTTGAAAATGATTTTGATATTAAAAATAATATTGAGTTGGGAATAAATAATTGATTTTGAATATTTGGGATTGATTTTGGAAAGGAAAGGGATTTTTCCCCCAAATGCCTCAAATATTGATTTTATATAAATTATGAGATTGATATTGAAATTGTGAAATTGGATTGATGTTGATGAGGATGGTGGAGTTAGATATGTATTATCACTCACCTCTTGAAAATTTGGAGAGTTTATCTTTATGGATAATTGTTTATCTGTTTAGAAATATCTATTTTAGGCTATCGGTGGAAGATAGCTATGAGTATTGTAGAAATTGCATGTAAATTAAGAGAATTGAAACTGTTTTCTCATTCATTTGCATTGAGCATTATCTCACGCTTATACATTGGAAATATTTATCGTTTTGAGAAAGAGAGGTGAATCTAGGAAACATGCATTGTGATGTTGAAATAAGTTGGCCTGAGTGTCCATGGTGAAAGTCCTAAAAACCGCTCGTATACATAGGTGCCGATCTCACGGACGAAATTTTTGTGAAATGGCAATAGTAGTGCTTGTATAGCCTACTTTACATGAATCCCGATTTATGGTTTCCTTCAGTCGAAATTTCCGAGAAAGGTTATATTGTTTTGAAATTCCCAAAGCGTAATTCACTGCCCTATCTTTTTACTCCAAAGAAAGTGATTTATGATATTATTATGGCATTGCATAGTTTTGGAAAGAGTTATAAAAAGATGTTTTGGCACAGACATTGTGTATGCATTCACTTTATAACTTTGTTAAGATTCATATACTATGTTGGATTATTTCTACTAGGCTTTGGCTCACCCTACGTAGGAAAAACATTTCAGGTGCTGATGATATGCCTCCACCAAGGCAATAGCTTGGGAGGTCTTGGAGCGAGAGCTTCTTTAGTGTATTTACTGTATTTATTTTGTACAAGCCAATGGCTTTAACTGTATTGGACTTAAATCCATTTTTATTATAACCAAGCATTGTCTTGAAAAGCTATAAGCCTTTAGGGCATTCATTTATTTGTTTTACTTTCGTATCTTACCTCTTGTTGTGACATATGCTATAGATTCAGGATTAGACTTGTGATTTATATCTGCATATGTCACTCTCTTGTACGAGTAATTGGGATAAATGAAAGATAATTATTTCATCATGTGTTGTTATGTAATCAATAGTGTGGGTGGTTTATAGTAATTATTTTGGGGCATGACACATTACCCCGTTTTCTATGGTAAAGAAGATGATTTATGAGTTATGATGTTAACCTGGCATTGCACGATTTTTGGAAAGAGATATAAAATATTTTGGTACGAGCGTTGCATATCCATTCACCTTATATATTTGCTAAGATTCATATACTATGTTGGATTATGTTTACTAGGTTTTGGCTCACCCTATGTGGGAAAAACATTTTCAAGTGCTGATGATATGCGTCCGCCACGATAATAGCTTGGGAGGACTTGGAGCAAGGGCTTCGTTTTGTTTAATTGTTGTATATGTTTTGTACAGGCCAAGGGCCTTTAACTATATTGGATATAAATCCACTTTTGTTGTAACCAACAATCGTCTTTAAAAGTTGTAAGCCTCTAGGGCATTTCTTAATTGCTTGATATTCATTCTATTATGTAACATATGCTATAGATTCAGAGATGAGCTTGTGAATGTATTTCTACATATGTTACTCTTTTGTAAACTTACTTATAAACTAATGAAAGATAGTTACTTTATCATTGTTGTTAATTATTAATGTTGTGGATGGGTTATTGTATTTATTTTCGAGGCGTTACACTAGGCGAAGCCTTTACCAGATCTGTCATCTCCCTCATCTTTTGCTTCACGTCAATGCTGCCGGCACCACACTGCCACCAGATTTGCCACATTTCGCTGGATCTGCCACCTTCACAAACTTGCCTCTTCAGATCTAGCCTATTGGAACTGAGGTGGATTTTTTTGTTTGTTTAGTATTTGTTTGTATTTTCTAGAGTCCATCGGTGTTATGATTGCAGCTTACCCTCTCCCTCTCTGTGGTTGGAACCTATAATTTATCCCAGATTTGCTCTAATGCCAAACTTTTATAATCGGATTATGCTTTGCAGTACGAACTTTAGGTCTGGATAGTTTCATAGTTTTCTTCCTTGTGGCTTCCTTGTGGATTTTTACTTTGTTTGGTGTAAGTTTTGTCTTGTTGGATGGACTCTTCTGCAAGTGCCGTTTGGCTTATATTAATGGAAATTTCTACTGTTCCAAAAAAATTTTAAAAAAAAAGCCCTGCCCACCTAGCTTAGCCCTCGTTTGGCAATATCCTTGGGACTAATTTAGTCTATTAAAAGATAAAATGAGTTAAAAAATTAATAAGATAAAATATCACATCTCAAACTATAATCATTTTACTTTTCTCTCACAAAACTACAAAAATGCTAAAACTCATCCTAAACAAAACTTTTTTAACCAGGTTAAAAAAATAAAAAAATCAAACTAAAGTACTACTTCACTGGGAGGTGAGACAAACTCACTTGGGTTGAGCTCGAATTGATCAAGCTCTTTCTCATTTGCTAAATGTTTTTTAAATATTTTTAATTTTGCTACTCATTTATAAAGTCAGTGATTATATCTCATGAGATTGCTATAGTATAGTTTTAAAAAATTGAATTAGCAAACTAGTGAAGTTACCTACTTTTGATGGGTTTTTTATTTCTTTTTTAAAATATCATATGTATATCCCAAGCTTGGACTTGGAGATCTAGAATGGCATATCTTCTTCTTAGATTAGAGAAGCTCATTAAACAAAATGACAATATTAACGCTTATAATAAACACCAAAGCATGCATGCATGTCCAAAAAGAAAAAGAAAAAAAAAATTCTCCTTTTGTCCATTCGTGAAGGAGAAGAAGAAATATTTTCTATTCTTTTTTTAAGTAGTTGTACATTATAAAGTTGGTGTTTGGAATCTCACACACACACACACACACACACACATATCCATTTGTATATGGGAGAATTTCAACACAATCGGACAAACAAAAAAAATTACAAGAACATGTAGGGTGTAAATGATTTTGTGTTGTACAAATTGTGAAATTAAACAAGATAAATACATTCATATTGAACAACCACTTTGAATTTCAGAACAAGAAATTTATAGAAATTTATAATAAAAATAAAACTAGTAAAAGGAAGCAAATCGAAGCTTGTGTGATACCATAGTGTCCTTAAAATAGATTAGCCGCCTCACCGTGGGTGCTGGAGGAACGTTGACTTGTGTCTCCCAAGATACGACGGTTTAGACCGGCTAATGCAGAAGCACCTTCTGTTAGCTTTGGCGAACTGACAATGGTTGCACTCTCTCTAACAAGAACCAAAAAAGGGGCTAGCCAAAGAAGATAGGAAAAAATTTCTTTAGTGTAAAAACCATCTCCAACTCTTTATCAAAACACTATCTCTATTTTCCATCAAAAATCTCTCCAAAATTGTCCTACCAAATTGGAGGGAAAAGGCCTCAATTTATATAAGTAGGGGAATCTCTAACCATGAAGGCTCATCAATAGGGCCACCAAATGCCATTAACCAAGGCCATCAACTCTAACCATTAGGGCTAGAGTTACAAAGGTTGAAAACCTATGGCCACTAATATGGTCATCAACTCCATCATCAAAAGATGAGAGTTACAAAGGTCTAAACCTCCAATGTGCTTAATATATACAAATAAATATGTATATAATAGTGTTTGAATAAACCAACTAGATGGGTCACGAAATCGATACTAATGTTAGGTCACAACCCAATCCAAACCTAATTCTCAAACATATGCACAAGTTAAGCCCAACACAACATAGCTTAGCGCAAGCTTAAGATTAAGTTCAAGTCTAAGTCCAAGACCAAACCCAACACGTGCATAAGCCCAGACCCAAGCCCAGGCCCAGTCCAAACTAAAACTAAGTCCAAATCTAAGCCCAACTGTAGACGCGCCCGTGGGCCTCATGCTACAGTTCGGACTCGATTTGTGTCACGGTTCTTAATCTGAACCAAAGAGTCCAAATCTGGCAAATCTTTTTTGAGAAACAGATTTTTGAAAAAGTAGTGCCAAACATGGACTGCTTTGCCAGATACAGAGTCGCCACCTAAATATTTTAAAATGAGGGAATTTAGGAAACCCTGACTCGGTGCCGAAGGCCACATGTCCGTCATCACCGGAGTTGTCTCGGCTCGGGAGCTTGGGTACGATCGGGGAAGGTCAGCTATGAGCACCCCCTTTCGCCCGGTACGAAGACCGGCCTCTACTAACCGTGATATCCATTTTTGAAAACTTTATATGTTCTTAAACCGATTGTTAGCCTAGAATTACTATGTTATGCGCGCAGCAAACAAGTATAGACTAGATTGCCTAATTTGGAAATAAGCATTGCATATCCGTTTGTTTCAAAAAATGTTTTGGAGTTGCTACTCGCAAGTAGGCTAAAACACGGATTTCAATGAGTTCTTCCAACTCAAACAATCCAACCTTCACCCACAGGCATTCAAAACAGTTTAACACATAAGCATCTAGCCACATGGCAAGCATACTGTCATGTTAACATTCACACACATGCGAGATGCTAAAGCATAAATACTTACATCGTACTCCGTGCCAAAATAGAGAACTTGTTAGCAAACATGCATGATCCAAGTCCATGTTAAGTGGCTAATGCATCACATACAAAGTGTTGCTAGAATAGGCTCGGCTATCCTAAACATGTCATGTGAAAATGCACAATTATCACGTATTCAGTTTGGGAATTGAAGTATTGATGCAGTTAGCGTGATGTACCGAGCCTAATGCATGTAATACGAATGCATGGATGCACGCATGCATAGCATAAGGTATGCTAAATTAAATGTGCCCTAATACTAACCATTAAAGCAGGTAAGTAAAAGGGAAGAAAGAAGTGGGGATTGGGAGACATACACACCACCCACACACACTTATTACAGATTTGCCCTCGCTCGGAGGGACCGAATAAATATTACAAATTAATTAACTACGCAAGCTAATTAATATTACAAATTAACTAATTAATTAACAAATTAACTAATCTAGGAAAACAGGTAAACCGCCTCGGGAAATGCGCCGCCATGCATAGGCTGCCTCTGTTTTCTTTCCTCTGCTCCTCTGAAGGCTACCAAAACCTCAGGACTGCTTCCTTGGACACTGAGGAGTGCCACCGGCTGAGTAGAATCGCCACCGGCAGTGTGGTGTAGTCACCGGCACAAGATGAATCCATCGACTGCTTGTTTACTGCTGGTCGGCAATATATACTACCGGTCGGCAAGGAATGTCTGCAGAACCTGCAATTGACAGCAACAGAGTGCAAAGCAAAGCATGGCAGCCCAATTCAAGGCATATATGCACCATTCATGTCCCTTATCATGGTAATGACTCAAAGGGGCATGTGCCTCGATTCTCGGACCACCAATCGCGCATTTCCATGCATGATGGCCCAAGGAATCAAGTATGCAACTTTCATGTCAAATGAAATGCAAACCAATCAAACAAACTAAAGCCCAACCTCTATCACATGATCAAGGGGCAAGGCATGCATGCCAATGCAATGCAACCTAGGTATGCGAACAAGAATACAAGCATGCTATGCAACTACATGGCATACACAATGCTAACAACATAACATGTGCAACGCTTTGAAACATGGCATACACAATGCAAGGTGGACTTACACCAATGTGAGTGGACCTCAGCCGCACCCACATCAGTGGCCATAAGATGAAAATGAAGTGCCTCGAAATGCGTGCACACGGGCACGCAAACTGAGGCAATGACATATGCAATGCAATGGCTAAAATGGCATATAGAATGCAACATGGACTTATACTAACATGAGAGAGCCACACTCACATGAGAGGCCGATGGATGAAAATGAAGTGCCTCGAAATGCGTGCACACGGGCACGTAAACCGAGGCAATGGCATACGCAATGCAAAAGCATGGAAATGATATGCAAACATGTTAGTGGAAATTCAGCACTGAAATGTGGGGGAAAACAGCCCCGAAATGAGGCCAAAACGCACCCGATGCATGGAATTTCTCCCGAAATGCAAGATTAAGTACGTGAAATGGCTTACAGCTATACAAAGCATGCATAATATGGACATGGAGCATGAAGACAGAAGCAAGGCAGCCTTGAAATTAGCATTTTACTAGTACAAAACATGGTCAAACAGCAAACCAAGATAGGGCAAAACTAGCATGCAAGAAATGACCCTAAACATGAGATTAAAAAGAAACTCATAGGTGCTGGCCCCAAACAGGTTAGGGTCCTTCAACAATGTTGAAGAGGGACCCAAAATAAGACTATTTACAGTTTATGGCAGCCCCAAAAACAGTATACAAATATATTAGAAATGCAATGCAAAAATGAGGCTCAAAAGTGGCTATAACATGAGGTATACAAAACATTCACCAAACAAGAAAATACCCTTAATAAAACATGTTCAGGAGGTCAAAATAAAGCCACTTTTAGTTCGGACCAAGGTCCAAAAACAGCAACATCAGGGGCTGCCAAGACATACAAAAATGGGACCAAAAAGAGGATATAAAGGGAAGTACAACATGAAAGTCCCAAACAGTGTTGAGCCCTTCTTCAATGTTGAAGAGGGGCTCAAAATAAGCCTATTTTCAGTTTACCTCAGGCTCGAAAACAGATCACACATAGGCTAAAAGAATCATGCAAAATAATGGCATACAAAGGGGTAATGAAGAAAGTGCCAAAAATAAGCTTCAAACTGTAATAAGCCCTTAACGAAACATGGAATATAGCTCAAGAAAATGGCATTTTATGTTTTGGTCGGAGCTCGAAACAGCAAGCAAAGAGGCTAAAAAAATGAGGCAAGAAATGAGCTAGAAAGAGGGAGAAGAGTGCTCACCCTTGAAGACCCAACCTTTGCTGCCTCTAGGACTGAAAAATGTTGCCTCTTAGCTGCTGGAAAGCCACTCCTATCTGCTGGAATGGAGTAGTGGTGGTGGTGCTTGGTAGTGATGAAGGAATGATGCAAGGGACTTGGATGCTTGAGCTTGAAAGAGAGAGAGATGGAGGGAGATATATGGAGGGATGTATATATCAATCCCAGCTGGTTTTTCTAACCTAGTATAAGGAAGAGGAGAGCTTCCTTTATAGGCAAAACCAAGTGTAAAGCTTCTTGAGGAAGCTAAACAAGGGTGCATATCCTCCATACACGTGTATGGAGGATCCATTCTGTGCCCTCCAGCTAGCACAGCTGGCATATACTCAATCTGCAGAATGCTCCGAAAGGTCGTCGGCCAGCAAAATTTGCCGGTCAGCACAATAAAGTGCCGATCGGCACAATAAATTTCCGGCCGGATAAATAGATTGCCGATAGATGCTGCCAAGGTCAAAAAATGGCCGGTGGGTGTCCAAATTGAAGCCCCGGAAGTTAGCTTTCCAATGGCGCAAACCTTGCATTAAAATTCGTTTTGTGGAAAAAGTTATGCCCTTTTTCGTGAAGCCGCGCAGATTCGATCCAACCGGGATGATGCCCGACTTCAACTGATCATATCTCCCCCATCCGGACTTGGTTCTAGGAGATTCTTGAGTGCAAAATGAAGCCCCGGAAGTAAGCTTTCCGACGGTGGTGGCCCCATAGCTAAACTCCAAGCGTACAGACAGATAAGCCCGATTCAGCGAGGGCTGCTTGACCCGCTTCTACCCGGATTCATGCCGAACTTTTCCCAAATTAGTTTTCTCCTCTCCTTTCCTCTCTTCTTCAACTCCAAACTCCTAAACAAAGTATTTTGAAGGATTTGCCTCTCTCCTTGCCAAAGAAACTGAACATTTCCCCTGCACACCTGTCTCCACCAAGTGAACCATCAGTAGCGCCCAAGTCTTAAGGGCGGTCAAAAATGGGGTGTCTACACCAACTTTTATTGATGCCCACTTTATGAGACAATTCTCATTCACAACTCGATGGTTTCGGCCCATTATTTTTGTATAGCAATCTTCTCACTTAAGAGAATACAAAACCACTCAAACCCGTCTTGACTGGCGGTTGGGTCCCACTTTAATTTCGAATTAAAATTACCAAAAAACTATTATTTTCCAACATTTTGTGATAGAGTGCAAGTGAAAAATTGTAGGGGTGCAAGACTTGCACCCTTCCATATTTGTGTAAATTTTTTATTTCTCCCTCTAGGACGTAATTCCCCCATTGTATATTTGTGCTTTATAATGTATCAGTACTAGGCAATTAAGGCCTAATGGGGATGAATTAAAAAAAGCCAACTTATTGATTTATTAGCTTATTTAAATCATATCATCTCTTTATTTTTTACACGTCTTTTCATAATAAATAAAAAAAGTTAGCTTCATAATGTTGGTGTAATACTCCCCATTGTGATGGTGAGAAATTATTTATTTTATTACCAAAAAAAAGATATTATTTATTTTTTTGAAAAAAAAAAAACCTTACATTTGATATACTATGTTTGGATAGAACAGTGCTGTGCAAATAAAAAAAAAATTATACAAATAAGGAGGTAGTTTCTCTCCGGTCCACTGGATGGTGCTGTTAGGACTCGTAGAACCCATCACGGGTCTCGTTTTGATGATCTGAACCATTCATTTTGCTGACACTTCATGTATTTCATCCACACACAAAAAATTAGATAAATCCGATAATTGTAACCTATTCAATTTACCGCGTTTGGCATCAAAAAAATGGATGATTTATTTTTAGAAACACAACTATCGTCTATTTTTTTTTATTTTGTTGTGATAAACGTGATAAATTGAATAGGATACAATTATCAAATTGACCTAATTTTTTGTGTGGATAAATTATACGAAATGCTCGACAAGATAAATAGTTCAAATCATTGAAATACGATTCATAGTGAGCAAAAAAACCCAAACAATGCTCTGTAGATCAGAGTGAATCCTTCTCCAAATTTTAAAGGAGAGATAGAGGGAATACAAAACAGTGGTACGTTAAAAAAAATTACAAAATCACGAAAAATTTAAGTTTTTAATTATTAATAGGATAAATTACACCATTGGTGCTTCTAGTTTGAGTGAAGTGTCACTTTAGTCCTTATAGTTTAGTCCTTACACTTCCAATTTTTTTACAATGTGATTCCTCTATCTTGTGTTGCTAACATTTTTAAAAGCTAGAAGGAGCAAAGTGAAATTGAAAAGAAATTATAGGGACCGATGTAATGAATATGTTACATCAGTGGTCATTATAATTTGTTTTGAATTTCACGTTGGTCCCTCTAATTTTGTTTTTCATTCCAAATTCTATTGACAAGTGATGGAATGATCAAATTACAACAAAATTGAAAATATAGGGACCTTTTATTTAAATTTAAACAGCTTGGACTAAAGTGACACTTCACTTAAACTAAAGGGACCAATGGTATAATTTACCCTTATTAATATTTATAAGATTTACCATTGATTTGTAATATATTTTTGAAATCAAAATGATGTGATTGTCATTGTAATATCATTTTAATTGATAAATAATATATATAAATTGTGTGCAAATGATCACCCCTTGGCTTTAATTAAGGTTATTTACACCAAGATCCCTTAAACTATTGAGAAGTACGATTTTAACTCTCTAAACTTGTTGGCTACACATTTTGTACTAAGCCAGTAACAATCCAATGCGTGGCAAAGTGAGGGTAATATGGGGAGACTAGGTAGGTCTTCGATCCTGACCATACACGTGGCAATTAATATTGGTTGTTATAAGATCTGAGTAGTAGCAGATCAATAAAAAGACGTACAGTGACGTGGCTTCAACGGTTGCTCACATTTCAAATTCAAATATAAGGGGAAAGCCTAACTGCAAGTGAAGGCATAGTGGGACTACTTATAAGGTAGCATGATCAGCAACTACGGAGGAGCAGTTCGACGGTTTGAAGTACAATTCGATGGTTATCTTCGGAGAGTATAAATAGCAGGAAGGACTTCAGAGAAGAGGACGGAGAAAAATCTAAAGAATCACTTTACATATTCCAGTGTTATTTCCTGTCCTTTATATTCCTGTATTTTTAGTTTCTGCGCTGCACTTCATTTGTAGGAGTAGTTGTCAAGTATATTGCCGCTGTAATTCTCTACGGAACTGAGATCATTGTAAGTTCTTTTATACTAATGAAATACTCCAGTTTAGTTAACTGTTCTTATGTTCAGATTTTCTGAAGCTTAATTACCAGTAAGCCACCAGTAAAAGTCCTCTTTATTGAGGCCGAAAGAACCATCACACAATCGTCTGAATAATTGTTTGGCAATTCTGTAAGGACTGATTGATCCTTGCTGGCACGCTCATAATTACGAAAGTAACCTTCGAAAGCCAAAAAAGCCAACATATATTTTTGGCACGCCCGGTGGGACCTTTTTAAAAAAAAAAATGGCTAGACGTAGGAGACAAGGAGAAAATGAACGTTTGGAAGAAGGCGTGGAAGGAGAAGTGGAGACATCCAATCCAGAGGATAATGTGATAACACATCCTGTGGAAACTCCTATCCTATCGGAACCCATGGTCGAACAGACCAATACCTCAGAGCAAATACCATTTGTTCGTAATAGTGGACGAGACCAAGGAATTGGACCATCCAGTGTCCCATCTACTCAGCCAGTCAATCCGTGGGGCGGCTTGGTAGATGCCATGGGACAGCAATTAATAAACACAATGGAAAGGTGGGCAGTATCCTTTTTGGATCGAATGAATAACCACCAACCAATGAATGTAAGACACATAGAGGAGGTGAATGTCCCTCAGCAAAGATTGGCTAGAGATAAACAGCCTATGCAAGCTAATGGACATTCTAATGGTCAAACTAGTAATCAAGTTCATGAAAGATTACCACCTCAGTCTTGGTACGAACCCATTTCGAGGCCTGTAGCAGGCCAGAATGCCTCAATGTTCAACAGTGAAGCCATGCAGATTGGTGGATCTGGCCCGGTACAAGAAAATGGCATAAGAATGATTCCAAATCCCACATTCGAAACCATACCTGGTACCAGGGGGTACAATAATCCTGTATTCGAATTTATACCCGGGGGGTTGGAAAGTTTTCCCGCAAGTGGAAGGGATACAATACCCGTTCCAGCACCTTTCGTGGGACCTTTCGCAAGACAGGCTCAAAGAGGTTACCTACACCCCCAACAGCATCCTCTACCACAGGGACAGCCAGTCCCAAATGTACCACCTTATGGACCAAGAGGACCACAAGCACAAGGTTGTCCACCAAATCCTGTGTTCGTTCCCCCAATGGTGGTTCAGCAGGCACAAAATATGGTCCCTAGGGACCAGATCACTGAGATAGTTAGGGAGTTGTGCGGACCAATGGCTCGGGGGGTCCAGACCCCTGTGTATAGAAAACCATACCCAGAATGGGTCGATAGGGTACATGAATATCCAAGAGGTTTCAGGATACCAGATTTTGTCCTCTTTCATGGGAACGGAAACCAATCCACAGTAGAACATATTGCTAGGTTTGCCGCTCAATGTGGTGAATTTACCAATCATGACTATATAAAGTTGAGACTATTCCCAAATTCTCTAACCGGAGGAGCATTCGTATGGTATATTAACCTTCCACCTGGCTCCATCCAGACTTGGCAGCAAATGGAAGAGGCATTTCATGCCCAGCTTTTCCAATCGGAGCCAGAAGTTTCTATGGCAGACTTGGCCAGATTAAGTCAAAGGCCTGAAGAGAAGGCCACTCAGTTTATTTCCAGATTTAAGAGGGCTCGAAATAAATGTAGAGTAATCTTGCCAGAAACTGAATTTGTAAGATTGGCCCAAAATGGCCTAGAGTTCAGGCTTCGAAAGAAGTTTGATTCAACAGAGTTCAGAGATTTAGTGGAACTGACTTATAAAGTATCTAGATATGAAGCATTACTAGAAGAGGAACAGGATCGAAATAATGCATCATATAGGACATACTACAAAGATCCTAATTATGAGATTGATGCAGCAGAGATTGTGGGTAAAGAGCCTATGATCTGTGAAGCATTAATCCATAAAGATACAACAATTGATCAGCAGTTTAAAAAGAAAGATCTCCACAGGAAATATTCTTTCGACTTAACTAAGGCAGATGACATTTTTGATCATTTGCTTGCGGCCAACTTCCTTAAGTTACCAAAGGGTGTTAAAATTCCATCTCTTGATGAACTTAAAGGAAAAATATATTGCAAATGGCATAATTCTTGGTCTCACTCGACTAAAAACTGTGTTGTTTTTCGAGATAGGATCCAAGAACAAATTCGGAAGGGGAGTTTGAAGTTCCCAGCCAAAGCTGAAAAAGCCATAGGGATCGATAACAATCCATTTCCAGAAATTGGAGAGGTGGCAGCCAATGTCATTATGTCAGACTTTCAGAACTTGTCTCTGAAAGAATTGGAGGAAGTCAATGTACAGATGCATGTGGCCAACCAGACAGCAACCAAAAAAGACCTTAGAAGTCCACCAGCCATGGGACGAGAGTTTCCACGTCAGAAGGAAGACTCTGATGAAGAAGCATTGATGATGATTCCCTAGAAGCAGCCGTGATGCAGCGAATGTGTCCCAGGTGCAGACTGAGTTATAAGTGGTTGAAGGGCCTTCCAGTCGATGGGAAGCAGTATTACAGGGATGTGCAGAGGCGTCCCAAACCAACCAATGCTTATAACAAAAGGCCGTATCCGGCTAATGTCAGACAGCAGCCATTAGTGGTTGAACCTGCAGTTGATAGAATGTATGCTAAAGGCAAGAGGCCTTTCTATGAGTCCAGATCTCCTAACTATTACAGGTTGGAGAGTAGTCATTCTGAAAGAAGATTGGAGAGGAGGTCAGGTTTTGGTATCAAAGCCAGGAATTGGCCCCTTGGGCCAGTTTCACGAAGGACAGAAAATGATCACCATCACCAAGAACCTGAATCAGGCTTAAAGCTTGGAGACAGGACCAAACAATTGTCTTCACAGCCAGCTTCGAAGGTGACCTCGAAAGAAGAAAGAGGTGGTTCAGCGTCTGGTTCAGTAAGTTCGTGGGTACCTGGAGTCCCAGATTGGTTTGTGATGCAAAACAAACCCAGGGAAATGCCTTCCCAAAGGAATTTTGGAAATCAAAGTAGGATGGTTAAGCCTCCTTTAGTGGCTCCCAACAACTGGGTATTGCTGAAACACCCAAGAACGAGGGAACCAGATATGGTCCCCGTTATTTCCAGATCACAAAGGAGAAAAATTCAGCGCAGGTACACCCAATACCAGAGAGACCTGAAAGAAAGTGGAGAGAGTTCTTCGATGATCCAGACTAGAGAAAAGAAGAATCGAAAGTCAGACCATAGTTCAAAGCCAGTTACACAAAACGAGGTGGATCGCAGCAGAGAACAATTGGTCAAGGTTCATTCTGAACTAAAGGCCAGAGAGAAGGAAAGTCTAACAGGGTTGGAGAAAGCTTTGATGGAGAGTGGTAGCGAAACGGAAGAAGATGTTGGCGTAAGCCAAAAGAAAGAAATGGTGGAAGAAGAAATGTTCGAAGCCTTCATGGCTGAGCAAACATTTCTGGTTGAAAAGCCAGCTGAGGAAAATCATTCGAAGGGACCCATTAGCAATGAAATACCAGAATGCATCATGCAGGATGTTTCTGAGGAAGTCGACCAAAGTGACCAAGAGGGGAAACAGGTACAGCCAGCCATCCAGTTTGGCTCGTTTCCCCCAGTATCAGTGAACATGGTACACATACTACCACAGGAATTCCAAGCTGGAGATAAGAATCAAGAAAGACAGGAAGCTGATCCAATTCAGATCTCTAGTGAAGATTCACAAGCAAGTATGGTGTAAGATAATTTCGAAATGGTCACCCCGATGAAAGCTGAATATGAGAGCGAGGAAGTGGTAAGCATTAACCTCTCGTATCCATTTGAATATCCCTCGAATTCCATGACGCAGCATGTTAAGCCTTTGTACATTAAGGCCTTCTTCGATGGAGTTCAGTTAAACCGAGTCTTGGTGGATAATGGAGCGGCGGTGAACTTATTACCGAAATCTTCTTTGAAGAAATTAGGGAAGAGGAATCCCAGGTTGATCCCAACCAGTACAACCATCGCTGGTTTTGCTGGAGACAAGCAGATGGCCCAGGGAATTCTACCCATCAATCTCAGTGTGGGAACCAAGGACTGCATGACGGCGTTTTTTGTCATCGATAGCAATGCAAAGTACAATGCCTTACTTGGTAGAGATTGGATCCACACTAATAAATGCGTGCCTTCCTCTCTGCATCAAAAAATGATAATAGCTCTAGGCAATGGGAGGACGGAGGAAATTAATGCAGATCCTCAACCTTTCGTAGCCTGTGCTGATTTCGCAGAGGCCAAGTTGTATATTGACGGTGTGGCACCGCTCAGTATACTGATGGAATTCGATGGTTCAGCCGAAGAAACGGCTGATAAGGAAGTAGCACGCCTGAAGCATTTAGTCCAGGAGAGTGCTGGTGAAGAATTAGAGGTTAAAGATGACAATGATGCCTGGTTATAGGCAGCAAGATGAAGCACCAGAAGCCAGGCCTTTGGCTTTAATCAAATTTTCAATATTGGATATAAAGTCAATAGTCCAGAAAGTTCGAGAGCAGGAGAAAGAGGTCATGATGATTGGCTGCAAGCGGGAGAAGCAACAAGCCAGAGTTTTAACTCTTGATAAATACTGTGCATTGGACATAGAAACAAAGGTCCAAGAGATACAGGAAGAAGAATCCTTTTGGACAGATTTCGTCCATGAGGAGGAAAATAAAGAAGAGGAATCAAAGAGCCTGGAAGCAAAACACAGCAAGGAAATTCCTGCAGATTCAGAGAGGATCAAAGAAGGGGTTCCAGTAGGTACTCAGATACAAGACCCCTTAGAAGAAATAAATTTGGGGGAGATTCTGTACAACAACCCATTTATATAAGTGCTCGGTTGAGTTCTCCCGATAAGGACCAGTTGTTGGTTATTCTAAGAAGATATAAAGATTGTTTTGCATGGTCATACAATGAACTACCAGGATTGGATAGGTCATTAGTGGAACATATGCTTCCCATGAAGCCTAACTTCAAGCCATACAAACAGAAACCAAGAAGAATGGGTTCAGAGGTGATCCAGAAAGTCAAGGAAGAAATTCTTAAACTACTCAAAGCAGGCTTTATCAGAACAGCCAGGTATGTTGAGTGGCTATCTAACATTGTACCTGTAGTCAAGAAAAATGGCAAAATGAGAGTATGCATTGATTTTAGAAACTTAAATCTGGCAACTCCAAAAGATGAATATCCTATGCCTATAGTAGATTTGTTGGTAGATAGCTCGGCAGGACATCACATTTTATCAATGATGGATGGACACTCAGGCTATAACCAAATCTGCATTGCGGAGGAAGATGTTCACAAGACAGCATTTAGGTGCCCTGGGAATATTGGGACCTTCGAATGGGTTAAAATGCCGTTTGGCCTGAAGAATGCTGGGGCCACATATCAGAGGGCTATGAACACTATCTTTCATGACCTTATTGGTGGGTATTTAGAATGTTATATTGATGACATTGTGGTTAAATCCCAATCCATGGAGGAGCATTTGTTTCACCTAGAGGCAGCCTTTGAAAGAATGAGAAGGTTCAAATTGAAGCTTAATCCTCTTAAGTGTGCTTTTGGCGTATCATCTGGAAACTTCTTGGGCCATGTAGTACACAAGAAAGGAATACAGATCGACCAGAATAAAGCCAAAGCCATCATTGAAGCCAGACCTCCATCAAGTAAGAAAGAATTACAAAAGTTCCTTGGTCAGGTTAATTTTCTTCGAAGATTCATTTCTAACACTGCAGGGAAAACTAAAATTTTTTCTTCTTTATTAAGGCTGAAAGATGAAGAGGAATTTGTGTGGACAACGGAGCATCAAAATGCTTTCAATGGAATCAAAGCCTACTTGGCCAATCCTCCAGTACTGATGCCACCAAATGGCGTTAAGCCTTTAAAGCTGTACATAGCCGCAGCAGAAGACTCATTGGGAGCTTTCTTGGCCCAAGACAATGAGGAAGGCAAGGAGCAAGCTGTTTATTACCTTAGTAGGTTTTTAAATTCTTGCGAATGTAAATATTCAGCTGTAGAAAAGCTTTGCCTTGCACTGTACTTTGCTGTAATGAAATTAAGATATTACCTTTTGCCTACAACTGTCTTGGTAATTGCAACCACAGATTTGGTTAAATACATGTTATCTAGACCTATGTTGAGGGGAAGAATTGGCAAATGGGTATTAGCTCTGTCAGAATTTCACTTAGAATATGTGCCCCAAAGAGCAGTGAAAGGACAAGTGTTAGCCAATTTTTTGGCAGACCATCCATCTCAAACAGAGAATCAAGAAATAATGGAACTCAGTATAGCTAGTGTCGAGCCACGGCGAATGTGGTTTGATGGATCGAAAGCCAATGGCCTAATTGGAATTGGTATAGTAATTAAGTCACCACAAGGAATAGAGACCACACATGGTTTCAGAATAGATGAAGCTGCTTGTTCTAATAATCAAGCTGAGTATGAAGCTTTGATAGTAGGATTGGAAATTCTTATTGGATTACAAGTACATGCAGTGGATATATTTGGAGATTCCCAATTGGTTGTTAATCAAGTAAAATGGATTTTCAAGTGTCAAAGTATAAGTATGCTGCCATATTATGTTGTCGCATTACATTTGCTCTCTCAATTTGAAATAGTAAATGTAACTTATGTCCCGAGATTCTTGAATAATAGAGCTAACGACGTGGCACAGAAAGCTTCGAATTTCAAGAGTAAAGATGGTACCCATTGGGATGTGAGCCAAACGACATACCAAAAACCTATACCACCTCTAAGTAAGAGGAACATGGTTCTAGAAATCAATTATAATGATTTGCAGGAATAGGATTGGAGACATCCAATAATACAATACTTGGCTGGCCCATCTTCGAAAGCCAGTAGAAGAATTAAATTGCAATCTATGCAATATATCATATACAACAATGACCTCTACAAAAGAGGCGGAGATGGTCTATTGTTAGAATGTTTAGGGCCAAAAGAAGCATTAATAGCTATGGCTGAAGTTCACGAAGGTATCTGTGGTGCACATCAGCCTGGTGTAAAAATGAGGTGGCTGCTTCGAAGACATTCCTATTATTGGCCGACTATCCTTAAAGACTGCATAGAATATGCAAAGGGCTGCCAGGCATGTCAAAAGCATGGTATAATAAGGCATGTGCCCATAACTGATCTACACGCAGTAGTAAAGCCTTGGCCATTTAGAGGATGGGCCATGGATATGATGGGGAAAATACACCCCCCTTCTTCGAAGCATCATTGTTTTATTTTGGTGGCAACTGATTATTTCACCAAATAGGTCGAGGCCAAACCATATAAAGCTGTAGATCAGACGGAGGTTATTGGGTTCATTAAAGATTTGATCCATAGGTTTGGCATCCCACAAACGATAACGGTCGATAATGGGACTGTTTTTTATGGGAAAATGGTGAAGTCTTTTGTGGCTGAGTTCGGGATTAGCCTTGTGAATTCCACTCCATACTACGCACAAGCCAATGGTCAAGCTGAGTCATCTAACAAGTCCTTAAAAAAGGGAATACAAAAAGTTGTGGAAGATAATCCAAGAGATTGGCACAACTTATTGTTAGATGTATTGTGGGCTTATAGAACTTCCCCAAGGTCAAGCACAGGAGTCACTCCTTATGCCTTAGTTTATGGGCATGATGCAGTGTTACCAGTGGAGATTAATGTTAAATCCTTAAGGGAAAGATGCCAAGACCAGTTGGATCCTGGGCAGTACTATCAAAGTATGTGCTTGGAAATAGAAGATATAGATGAAGCTAGAATTTTGGCATTAAACAGCATTCTCTTTCAGAAGAGGAAAGCAGCCAAAAATTATAACAAGAAAGTCAAACACATTGGCTTTGATGAAGGTGATTTGGTGTGGAAGACAATACTCCCAGTAGGAATTAGAAGCCATAGATTTGGCAAATGGTCACCTAACTGGGAAGGACCATATCAAATTCATAGAGTTTTGCCTTTTGGGGCATACCATTTGAAAGATCTGAGTGGTCATGTGCATCCCAAAAAGATTAATGGCAGATATTTAAAACCTTATTTTCCAACTATTTGGGAAACACAGGGAATAAAATAAACAGTGAGTACAAGAACATAAACAAGGAAATGCTTTATAAAGAGTCAAGTACATTGTGCCATAAGTTGGCCCAAAAATCATTACAATGTTTTAGCTGTTTTTGTACAACAGATTTCCTATTAGTAAACGATGCAAACAGTTGAATAGCTGCAGTCATATCTTTCTTGTGATCAGCCAGTCCTTGATTGGTGATTTGCAGTTTGAGGTCAGTTCGGAGTAAGGCTTGATTCACTGCAGAAAGCTCTTCTTCAAGTTGAGCTTTCCTCTCCAGCAATTGAGTTCGGAAGTGAGAGGCAGAGAAGTGTTGTTCCTTAAGCGTTGATACTTCAGTATGCACTTGAGAAACAAAACTTTGATCTCTGACCAATTTCTCATCTGCGGCCTTAGCAGCGTGACAAATGCTGATATAAAACTCAATGGTAGCTGCTGCCTGAGATAGATGGTTAGAGACATCCATACCAGACTGCTCAGCAAGTTTGCAGCATTGAAGAAACCCGTTTTTTATTATAGGCCTTTGTAGAGCCTCGAAGGGAATCCTCGAAAAAGAAATTAGCAGGTCTAGACAGGTGTCCAAGTCTATCGAAGGCACAGAAGGTTGGCTGCTGGAGAAAGGAGAGCTCTCAAAGATTTCCAGCAAAGAATCAGCTAAAACTAATGGCTCAGTCTCCTCATCGAATGACGGAGAAGTAGAAGTGATGTCAAAAAGGCTAGCTAATCTTGCTTCAAAAATATCAATTTCATCAGTAGACATGAGGGGAGCAGAAAGAGTTGCCTTGGGAGACACAGAAGATTGCATAGCAACAGGAGAAATGGATGGAGCATCTTTGATGGTCTCCATGGTCCTGGTCACCAATGAATCAAGAGAAGGAGGGCTGGAGCTAGGTAAAGATGGTGAGTCACGAATTGGAGAGCTGTCAGCACTCATCAAAGACAAGGTAGCACTTGGAGCCTCCTTGAAAGGGGAGAGAGGAGCAAGACTCAGTAAAGAAGTAGATTGGGGAAAGTCAAGAGTCAAGTGAGAAGATAGGGAGCTAAACCAAGAGGAAAAGGTATAGGAATGCTTGGCCTCAGGAAAAGTGTAGAAAATCTAAACCCCGAAAATGGAAGTATGGTTTGAGTAGTCCCTACATCCTGCGTCTGATCTGCTTCGAATGAAACTGAGAGAGGTATCGGAAAGATGAGCTCAGAAGTTGCTGCTGCATGAGGAAGAAATATAAAGCGATGTCAAACCTTGATACCAAAGGCTAACAAAGGAAAAAATCGCAAAAAACATAAAATTACCTGCTCCAGAAGTATCGGCGATAATGGGGGAACTGTGAAGGGTATAAGCTCTGGCAGTCTGTTGTCGTCTTACAGTTTCCCTTTGTAGTGTGTCAGCAGCAGCAAGTTCGGCTCTCAGAAACTGTTGCTGCCGCCTCTTCTCAGCTCTTTCAAAGACAATCATGGCTTTAGGATGTTCTTGCCCTATTGTCTTGATGGTTGTTTTTTCGATGGTATCTTCGACTAAGATAGGAGCAGGAGCAGACACCTTTTTTCTCTTCTCTATGGCCTTGGCGATTGTCTCAGAATCAGAGTCTTCGACCATATCGGAAGGAGAAACAGTCAGCTTTCTTTTCCTTTTCCTCTGTATTGGTAGGGTCTGTTTTTTCTCAATTTCTTTCTCAACTTTTCCCTCAAGTTCTTCAAGCTGCGATCTAGATTCCAGAGAAATGAATTCATCTTCTGACTCTCTGGCAGTTACCGAGTCGGGTGAAAAGACGATCGTTTTCTTCTTTCTTTTTAAAAATAACTCTTCCTCTTCATCGGATTCTTCCTTTTTTTCCCTTTGAATATTGGATGTTCCCTTTTCGAGTTCAAAGAGGCTCCTTTTCTTTTGTAATTGGCCACCTTCACAAAAGAAGAATTGAAGATAAGGCAAATACATTATTAAAGACAAAAGGAGAAGAGACAAGGGTATACCTTTCTTTGAGGCAGCTCGAGTGACTCTGGGAGGAATTGAAGCAGCAGGAGCAGCATGTGCCAATTCTGAAACAGTGGAAGAAGTGACCTCCCCGGTTTCTTTGGACTTGGTCACATCTAACACTGTTAGTAGGCTTGAAGGTGGAATGGCCAGATAAATCTCCATGTTACTCACCCACCAGTTTTGGTACCTCTTTAATACGGTACCTTGAGGAATGAAAAGGGTGAATTCAAAGTTGGCCAAGTCATCTACAAATTTCAAAGTTGCCTCTTCTAGCCTTGATTTCCGAACTTTCAAGTCCCTTCTGGTGAGGCTGAGGTTTGTGTTGCTACAGAGGGGTATTGGGATCCCTTGTGAAAGGCCAAATTGTCTAGCAAACTGCGCTGGACAGTAAGGTTCAGCAATACATTTATATGCCTTTGGGTTTAAAGTCCCAATAAACAGCTCTCTGGGAATTAGAATGGAAGCCCATATATCCTGGTGAGCAAGTGAAGTACAGGACTGGTCACTTAGAAAATTCCTCAACCAAGATGGACCTATGGAAGGTTCGAAGGGACGAAAGCGGTAAGTAGGAAGGGAGGCTGGAAGCTGATGGAAGAAAGAGAAGTAAAAAGAAAAGGTAGAAGGGTAAAGTGAAGCATTGGCTATCCTCATGCCATGGGTAAGAGGGTTTGGCTCGGAAAATTTAAGGCATTTGGATTGTAATTCGGTAAAATAGGCGAAAAGCCAAAACTGAAGGATCTAGAATGGCCCCCCTTGATTAGCGTCTAAGGGTTTCTCACAAAAAATGGAGCAGACTCTATATACATGCCCTAGAACATGTGGGGCTAAGGCCACATTTTTCTGTAAAACAAAGGCTTTGGCAAGAGGGGCGAATTCAGGCATAATTCTCTGAGAGGAAGTGCAAAAAAGGAATTTACAAAGCCAATACAATAAGAAAGAAAAAAATTCCCTATCAGTCACAGGGCCCTGTCTTTTATTCTCAGCCCTAGCAAAATCACTATAAGATGAGTTAAGGGAGAGGAGAGAGAAAGGGACTGCTAAATCAGGATAATCTGGTCCAAAAGGAGTGCCAATAGGAGATAGTCCCAATAAATGGCAAATATCAAGAACAGTAGGGGCCATCATCCCACATCTAAATTGGAAAAAGTTAAAGACAGGGTTCCAAAAACATAGAGCAGCGGGAACAAGGAAAGGGTCTTCTGAAATAGTTACCCTAGACAGTCTGAGAGCATCGAGAAGGCAGAGTTCTTGAAGGTCCAGGGTCCTAGCAGGAATGACCCGATCATACCACTCTTGCCACTCTGGTCTCACCGTTGGCCAGCATCGGTGGGGGTGATTCATCCTCCAGTTCCTCCAGTCAAGACCACCTTCATAAAGAAGACATTGGTTTTCCAGTCGGGGATACAGGGCTGGGAGTTCGGCGAGGACTTCTTTGAATATGGGCCCGAGCACATAGTCTGACTGCACATGACGACGAGGGACAAAGATGCGTCCATCAATAGCGCTCTTCTCCCCAGCTTTGTACTTTTCGCATTCCGCGTCAATAATTCTCTTCAAGGCCACAGATGGGCTCATACGCTCTACAACCGATACTGAAGGAGAAGCCATTGACGGTATGTTTTTCGGGAAAGGAAGTGGAGAGAAGTCGACGATTGGTAATAAAAGGGGGTTTGTGCGATTAGAAGAGCAAGTGATTTCAGAACACAAAACAAAAGGGTTTTTAAAGCCTTCGTATTTGAAAATATATTACATGAGCTGTTAAGTATTAAAAGTACGAGTACAAAAGCTTCCTTCAACATTGATGCTTTTGGAGGGAAAACAAAGCCCGGTTGATTAAGACTAGCTTCGAAATAAGATATTTTTGCTTCGAAG
Organism: Camellia sinensis; assembly: GCF_055761805.1. Taxonomy (NCBI): domain Eukaryota; kingdom Viridiplantae; phylum Streptophyta; class Magnoliopsida; order Ericales; family Theaceae; genus Camellia; species Camellia sinensis. Next base: position 153,374,038 of record NC_138963.1, read on the forward strand.
CCGAGTCAAACGGCTTCGAAAACAGAGAAGCCAGCTTCGAAGTGGGTTGCCCTACCCAGGAAATAAAAATACTCGAGTATTTTAAAAAAAAAAAAAAGGGCTTAAAGACCTGTTTTTGGAGTTTTTTTTTAAACAAAGATAATGTCCTTCGAAGCAAAACTTGAGTTTCTTTAACACAGGTAATGTCCTCCGAAGCAAAACCTGAGTTTTTTTTTTACAAAGGTAATGTCCTTCGAAGCAAAATTTGAGTTTCTTTAAGGATGGGATTTGGTGTTCGAAACATCAAAAGCAACGATGACAATGACTAGATATTGGCTGTAGTCGAAACAGGTTTTGAATGTAAGATTGTTAGATTCGAAGCATTGTTTCCAATTGAAAATCAGCCAAAACTCAACTCCACAAATTGGAAAGGTTACGATTGGCTCATTTAGTGTTTTATTTAAAACAATTAAGTCCAAATTTAAAGAATGAAATTGTTCGAAGTTCAGAGTTGACTTTTAAAACACAAGTAAAAATACAAATGAAGACAGAGTCAAACAAAAACAAATTTTGTTCATATTAAGACCAGAGTGATTACATCAGCTGACCCTATCTCAGTATGAACTCGAGTTCATAAAAATAAGGAATGGAATAAATAACAAGATCATGAAATTTGGTCCAACAATGGTCAATGAACTTTTGTTCTTTCCTTATTCTATCTTCTAAATTTTCTACCATCGGCTGCATGAGTTGATGTGCTCTCACTTCATAGTAGAGCTCTTCAGCTTTTATTTCGAAGGCCACGTCTCTTAACCCTTGTTCCAATTCATCAATGTCTAATTCATCCCAATAGGCAGAGTCTTTATTCTTGAAATCATTGAATTCTTCCATAAAGTTCTCTGCTTCGTATTGAGTATGAATTCGAAGGGACGAAAGCTAGTCCAACGATTGTGTAGTAGCCATAGAATTACGATGCCAGTGAAGGAGTAATGGAAGTTGGTCTAGGAACATGTGAAGTTCTGCCTGAGCAAGGGGATTAAGGACATGACCCCTAGTCAGAATATCACAAGCCCATTGAAGGTTTGTGAGAGGGACTTCATCCTCGAGTACATTGAAAGGCAAGTGAGAAAAGGCTGCAAGCAGGAGTAGAGCCTGTTTCCGCTCTGCTGAGGTAGGAGGGGGTGGAGGTTTATAAGGGGGAAAGACTTTCTCCATGGATAGAGCAATCTTTAGTTTCTCTGTCCAGGAAAGAATTGGTGGGGGAGAAGGTGTGCATACTTTAACTTCGGGGGACGAAGAAGAAGATGTGGACGCTTCTGTTTCCGGGGATGATACGGGGGCAGAAGGAACAAAGGCATTAATATAATCAAGCCAGTCAGAAGAACAGAGCTTCGCCTTCTGGGCTAAGAATGATGGGTTATACCCTTGTGCTTCTTCTGGACGTGGGGCAGTGTGCACTATCTTTGTAGGCATGGAAGATGTATACCATGCTACAAGAAGATTCTCCTCCAGACTACGCCGATGGTCAATAGGCACGTAAGGATAAACAACTGAACTTCGAGCATAGGAGGGAAACTCTAAAGGGTCAGTAAACTCAACAAAATGATGGTTGATTCGCTCCCTTAAATCAGGAGTCTCAGGTACTGACCAGTTTGTCCAGTCAAAACTTCCAGTAGAGCCAGAAGAGGAAGCAGCTGCAGCTTTATCCCATACATAAATTTGCGAAGAAGAGTTGTTCAAATTCATATTTGTAATTTTACGAATCAGAGGTTTGAGAGCAGATTATTCGAACTGAAAAGGTAGGTTAGAAGGGAAAATTCTTATGTCTTTGATTTTAGCCTTCTGAATCAAAGGGTTAAGAGCAATGTGTTCGTAATCCAAAGGTCGGTAATCTGCAAAGGCGTCCATGACCTGAATATAGAAAGGTGGGTAAAGGTGGCTAATAAATGCATGCTTTCGACGAGGAATAGCATCGACATATGACTCTTCGTATGCCTCATCATTGGAAGAAAGAATTAATTTGGCCATGAAAATGTATCAGTCTGTTCGAATAATAAGACAGTGAAAGTGCTTAAGGATCAAGATGAGAGTATTAATACAGATGGTGTGTGACAGTTGCATTTCTGGGAAGATGCAAAACCCATGCACGTTCTAAGACGTGGGAAAAGGAACTCTGATCCACTAATATCACCAAGTCTTGGTTATATTAGTGCGGGGGGTAATGTTGGCTACACATTTTGTACTAAGCCAGTAACAATCCAACGCGTGGCAAAGTGAGGGTAATATGGGGAGACTAGGTAGGTCTTCGATCCTGACCATACACGTGGCAATTAATATTGGTTGTTATAAGATCTGAGTAGTAGCAGATCAATAAAAAGACGTACAGTGACGTGGCTTCAACGGTTGCTCACATTTCAAATTCAAATATAAGGGGGAAGCCTAACTGCAAGTGAAGGCGTAGTGGGACTACTTATAAGGTAGCATGATCAGCAACTACGGAGGAGCAGTTCGACGGTTTGAAGTACAATTCGATGGTTATCTTCGGAGAGTATAAATAACAGGAAGGACTTCAGAGAAGAGGACGGAGAAAAATCTAAAGAATCACTTTACATATTCCAGTGTTATTTCCTGTCCTTTATATTCTTGTATTTTTAGTTTCTGCGCTGCACTTCATTTGTAGGAGTAATTGTCAAGTATATTGCCGCTGTAATTCTCTACGGAACTGAGATCATTGTAAGTTCTTTTATACTAATGAAATACTCCAGTTTAGTTAACTGTTCTTATGTTCAGATTTTCTGAAGTTTAATTACCAGTAAGCCACCAGTAAAAGTCCTCTTTATTGAGGCCGAAAGAACCATCACACAATCGTCTGAATAATTGTTTGGCAATTCTGTAAGGACTGATTGATCCTTGCTGGCACGCTCATAATTACGAAAGTAACCTTCGAAAGCCAAAAAAGCCAACAAAACTATAAAAGCATACAAATAGAATAAGGAATTTTACACACTGTTTAAATGCAATTTCGTTGCATTAAGAATATTAAATGTCAACTCTTGATTTATTTTTATTTTTTTATAAATATTTGTATTTACTTATTTATTATTTGGGTTTTGTTAGCACATGTTAACATATTTTGTCTGATTACATGTCATACATGAAAGTGAGTTTAATAAAAGATGTACAATACTTATCATGTGCCCTAAGGGCACACGTTAACAAGACTCTTATTAATTTTATAGATTGTTGTTGAGCAATTGTGTCTGTTGCCACTATAACATAAGGAATCAACCTACAGAGTTATTGTAGTTATCCATACAAGAGCTAGTGAATTGTGTCAAACCAGAGAACAAAACTTGCTATACCTATTCCATAAATACAGGTTACAGATATGGAATATGGAATAAGAATCGAGGCGAATTGTCCTTTTATAACCAAAAAAACAACCATGTTGTGAAAAGCCCAACCATATGATAATTTCTATGTAGTTAGTTTTTTTTTTCATTCTTTCTTTCTTTCTTTTTTAATCTTATTTGGCCTGGTTATTTTGACTCACAATTTGGCATGTGTATGTTTTTAAGGTTATTTAATTTTTATTCTTGGTTTTGGAGATTTGAGACTACTATTCTTCTTCAGAATTAGCATTTCACTCCACTTGTTATGCCCTTCCAAACCATTATATAGGCATCTATCTCCTCAATGGATGGCTAGGACCATCTTGGTTGAAGGGTCATTATTAAATTTCTAGAATATTCTAAAATCCTCTCATTATATATTTTAGAATTTTTTAAACTATTCTAACACATAATAGATTTTTATTTTTTTATTTTATTTATACTTATTAAAAATATTGTAGAACTTTATGAAAACTTCTGAAACCTTTTGAAATCTTCTAGATTTGTCTAGATTTCTTGAGACTTCTCCGATATTCCAAATTCTTCTAGGATGTTTTAGAATCTTCCGAATTTCTTTAGAACTTTTTGAAATTTTATAAATTCATGTGGAAACTTCTAAAGTCTTTTTATCTTGATACTTTTTATATATTTTTGTGAGAGATTGAAGGGAAGATCTTGATAGAGCCATTTGTGTTCATTCAGCTTAAAAATGTAACGCCCCGAAATAGTTGCACTAATCCATCTCCTAACAACCAATACATAGTAACAAAAATGAAATGATAAGCTTTCATTAATCAATGTTTGATATACAAAAGGTGGCACATGCAATATACATTCATAAATGGTACATCCTGAATTTACAGCAAGTGTTACAAGATTATGAAAAGAAATGAAAGGTAAACAGATAGTCATATGCTCTAAAGGTTTACATCTTTTCAAATTAATGCCTGGGTAGATCAAAAGTGAGTCTTAAGTTCAATACAGATAAAATCCTAGGCTTGTACAAAATTGAATACAAAATAATAACACTAAGCCTTCAGCTCCACAGTCCTCCTAAGCTAGGTTCTTGGTGGAGGCATATCACTAGCACCTGAAAATAATTTTTCCCACATAAGGTGAGCCAAAACCCAATAGAAACACTACAACACAATGTATAAATCTTAACGAAGCCATAAGGTTTTATGCATATGTAATGCCAGTACCAAAACATTTATATCCTTTTTCAAAAGTCGAGCCATGCCAAGTTTATATAACAATTTTCAAAACCATGCCCTTTATAATAGAAAACATGGGAAATCTTAAACCAGAACAACCTTTTACGGATATTTTATCCATGGGAAACCATCAAACGACACCCATGTAAACCAATACAAGCGCTGTTATTGCCATTTTACGGATATTTCATCCGCGAAAATCTGCACCCATGTATACGCACGTTTTTCGAAACTTTCACCCTAGACACAGGCCAACATGATTTGGTTATACACACATCTTTCCCACATTTACCCCCCTTTCTCAAAATCATATACATTTTCAATGTATTAAATGAACAATAATATTCAATGCACATGGATGAGAAATTAGTTTTAATTCACCTAATTCCCATGCAATTTCTACAACACTCATAGTTATCCTCTACTGATAGTCAAAAACAAATATCTCTAAACAGATAAATAAATTTCATTAAAGATACACTTTTCCAAAATCTCAAAATGAGAGTAATAATACATATCCAACTCCACTATAATCATCAACATTACTTCAACTTCACAATTTCCAACATCAATTCCATTTTCTCTTTACAATCTCAAACATTCACATTTTAGGGCAAAATCTCATTCTCTTTGAAAATTAATTTCAATGTAGGAAATACCTCATTTCAACATATATCAACTCCAATTTCACACCCACAAGCTTTTTCAAGAAACCATTTGAAAATCCCTCTTTTTGATTTTGAGTTCAAACCCTAGGTTTTACCTCAAACCCCCATAACCACAATAATCTTTTGAAATAGCAAATAATTAAGATAAAACTCATACAAGAGTGTGAAGAATCCCTACCTCAAGCTTAGAAGATGATTGAATGAGAGATGGAAACCCAAAGACGCCAAAAACCAACTTTACTCCGATTAGAACAAAACCCTCGCCGAGCTCTATCTTTTTAACAAAGGCACATGGGGCAAAGGTCGACGAGTCTAGGTGTATTTGAGGGAAATATGTGAGTTTCAGAGAGAGAGTAAGAGAAAATAGGGTTTTGAAATGTTTAGAGAGAGAGAGAGGTGAAAAAGTGACTCAAAAAAGTGATTTTACGAACTGATATACGCACAGTTCGCTAGAGCGACTAGACACAATAAGTTGTTCCACTCGAGTGCAAGTAGCTTCGCTCAAGTGCAAAATACACACTTCTAGTAGTTTTGTAGACATAAGTCATTGCTCGAGCGAAGAATACAAACTCCCAGTAGTTTTGCAAACTTGCAAAAATACTGGATGTTCACAAAGACCACTTGAGTATAAGAAGCTTCGCTCGAGCGAAGAAACAAAAATTTGGACAACAAAAGTTTGAAAAATAAGTTACCAACCTATTCCAAACGCACACAACACTTCCCAAAGCCAAACTTAAAGAGATATGAGAGGAAAAAAGACAAACAACTGTATAAGGAAAAGAAACCTAAATCCAAAAGTCAAATGGGTCAAGTCTAAACCAAAAACGCTATAACCTCACCCCTTAAGGAATTTCGTTCCCGAAATTTAAACCAAACATTAAAATCATGTTTTAACCAATTACAACATTGATAATAATTTCAAATCATCACCATGACTTATCCACAGATCATCCATTCTCATCAACAAGACAAATATCTATTCATTATTGAATATACGATTCATATTTTCAAAACAAATACAATGTTTATATTACATTAAGATAACAAAGTCTCAATACATGTTCAAACATCAATAAACAAGCACGGATATTTCTCACGAACTTCCGCCTCACGCTCCCAAGTGGGCCTCGTAACTCCGTGGTGTCATTACAACGCTTTCACCAAAGAAATCGTCTTGCCTCGCAAGACTTGGTCTTGAGTATCCAAGACTCTAATGGGTATCTCCTTATACGAGGCATTCTCGTCTACCTCTAATATCCAACACGTGTAATGGATCCGGCTCATACTTCCGAAGCATACAAATATGAAACACATCATGTACCCTGAAAAGCTATGGCGGCAAGGCCAAACGATAAGCTACCTCCCCAATCTATTATAAGATCTCAAAAGGTCCAATAAACCTAGGAGACAACTTCCCGCTCTTTTCAAACCTCATCAAACCCCATCTAGGTAATATCTTTAGAAAGACATGATCTCCTACCTCGAAGGATAACGATCTCCTCCTACGATCAGCATAATTCTTCTAACGACTCTGAACCATGACCAATCTCTTACGGATAAGTACAACTTTCTCCGTCGCTTCCCGGGCTAACTCTGGACCTAACATAGGTGCATCGCCCACCTCGGCCCAACACACAGGAGACCTACACAATCGGCCATACAAGGCCTCAAACGGTGTCATACCAATACTCGACTGGAAGTTGTTATAGGCAAACTCCACTAAGGGCAAGTGTCTTTCCCACGACACCTTAAAGTCAATGACACAACCTCGAAGCATATCCTCAAGAATCTAAATAGTACGCTCGGACTACCCGTCAATCTGAGGATGATAAGCGGTACTGAAAGTCAACCTAGTGCCCAAGGCATTCTGTAGGCTCTGCTACAACTGAGTTGTAAAACGTGAATCTCTATCCGAGACAATAGTTATAAGGACCCCATAAAGTCGAACAATGTCCCTAATGTAAAAGTCAGTCAGATAATCTACCGAGTCACTCATGCACATAAGTACAAAGTGTGCTGACTTGGTCAATCGGTCAACTATCACCCAAATGGCATCACTACCCTGTTGAGTCCTCGGAAGACCCACAACAAAATCCATCGTGACATGCCCCCACTTCCACTCGGCTATAGGCAAGGGTTACAATAAACCCACTGGCCTCTGATGCTCGACCTTCACTTGTTGACAAGGCACTTCGACACAAACATGGCTATATCCTTTTTCATTCCCTTCCACTAAAACTGACGACTAAGATTGTGATACATCTGTGCGCCTCCCGGGTGCACCGCAAGGCATGAATGGTAAAACTCTTGAAGTACTTTCTCTCGGTAAGACTTTGACACAAAAAAACAATCAAGGTACCTAACACTTGAGTTGGAATACACGTTCAAGCCCCTTTCTACCTTCCCACTGGAGATCTTCTTAAGGAGAGATTCTACCTCAAGGTCACCCCTCTGTGCTTTTATCACTCTGCTCACAAGTGTAAGCTGTGCAATTACCGAAAACAAGGTTGCAAACTCAATGGACTTGCTAAGATACAAATCAAACTCACCAATAGCACCCAACATCTCATATTCCCGAATGAGAATACTAGCTACACTGCCAACGGATTTCCTACTTAAGGCATCAGCCACAACATTGACCTTTCTCGAATGGCAATGCAACTTAAAATCATAATCTTATATAAACTCCATCCACCTCCTTCGCCTCAGATTTAAGTCTTTCTATGTAAACAGATATTTTAGACTCTTGTGATTAGAATATACTTTAAACTTCTCACCGTACAAATAATGCCTTCAAATCTTCAAGGCAAAGATCACAGCTGCTAATTCTAAATCATGTGTAGGATAGTCCTTCTCATGTGTTTTCAACAGACGTGAGTCATAGACTACTACATTTCCCTCTTGCATCAAAACACACCCCAAACCTTCCCATAAAGCATCACAACACATTAAATAACCCAAACCCCTCTCAATACTGGAGCAGTGGTAAGTCTAACCTTAAGCTCTTGAAATGACTTCTCACAGGTCTCACTCCACACAAACTTAATTCATTTCCTCATTAGTCTAGTTAACAACGAGGCTAGTCTAGAGAAATCCTTCACAAACCGACAATAATACCCGACCAACCCCAAGAAATTACGGATCTCAGAGGCATTCTTAGGTTGTCCCCAATCTTGTACGGCTTCTATCTTGAATGAATCTACAGTCACTCCTTTCCCGGATGCCACGTGGCCTAAAAACTTTAATTCACTTAAACAGAATTCACATTTTCCAAACTTAGCATGCAGTTTATGGGCTCTAAGCAACTCTAGTACAACTCATAGGTGCTCCTCATATTCCTCCTTGGAGGGTGAGTAGATCAAGATGTCGCGCCACAAAGACGACTACAAAGCAATCTAAGAACTCATGGAAGATTTGGTTCATTAAGTCCATAAACATGGTTGGTGCATTAGTTAACCCAAAAGACATCACTAGGAACTCATAATGGCCATATCGCGTATGGAATGCCGTCTTCTAAATATTTTCCTCCCTTACCCTCAGTTGGTGATAACCCGATCTCAGGTCTATCCTGAAAAAACAACAAAACCTTTTCAACAGATCAAACAAATCATCTATACGAGACATTGGGTACTTGTTTTTAAAAGTTATCCGGTTCAACTTCCGGTAATCTATACAAAGTCGCAACACACCATCTTTCTTTTTGGCAAAGAGAGCCGGTGCTCCCTAAAGCGAAGTACTAAGGCGAATGAAACCCTTATCTAGCAATTCTTGGAGTTGAATCTTCAACTCATACAACTTGACGGGTGCAAATCTATATGGTGCCATAGAAATCGGTGTTGTGTCAAGCACTAAGTCAATAGAAAATTCAATCTCATGATGAGGTGGCAAACCAGTGAGATCCTCAAAAAAAACGTCCGAGTATTCACAAACTACCCTCGACAATTCAACTTGGACTTCCTCACACTCACTATCCAAGAAGTTTGCAAGAAGACAATTAAGTTCACTCCGACCACGTGGATCATACACCAGTGATAAAACTCTATCAACCCGGTCCCCCAAGAAATACAAACAATCACCGTTCAAGGTACATACAATAACTCTCTAACGGTAACAATCTATGACAGCCCGATACGATGACAACTAGTCCATACCCAATATAACATCAAAACTCAACATGTCAATCAATACAAATGCAAAAGAAAGTCAACGACCGGCAACCTGTATGTCACAATCCCGACACCCTTGTTCCAAGACAATCTCACCATCAATAAGTGAATCTACACTAAGTGGAGATGCTAACTAAGCCAATTCTAACCCCAATGCCGATGCAAATGGAGACGAAATTAAAGAGTGGAATACACCCGTATCAATCAACACATTAGCAATAGAATTGCATAACAAGAAAGTACTTCTCACAACTGAAGGTGTTGACACCAAGTCTAGCATGGTAACAGCATACACACACCCTGAAGGTCTCTGCTCCACCTGCTCACCACTCGGAGCACAAGTCTGAAGCACTAACTAAGCCGAAAAGGCTCCCTGATTGGTCCTCGAGGCCTGTGTTGATTGTACAGGCTGGTGGCTCTGTGCTTGCCTCAAACCAGACTACCCAACTGAGGGCAAAACCTTTTTAAGTGTCCTACCTGCCCACACTGATAACAAGTAAGCAGCTGCCCTTTCCCCATACTCTGGTTCTCAGAATGAGCCACTGATGAAACTGACCATTGCCCTCCTCGCCTTTGCGGGCAAGTTGGAGACTTGTGGCCCAACTGGCAACACTTAAAGCAAGTGAAATCTCCCTAACCACTTCTCCCAGAACTTGAACTCGGTACTGGAAAAGTGGACCTCGACTATGCTCCCTAAAACTGCTATGGGGTTGAACCCTTCTGCCTCTTACTGTCCCCTTGAACATCCAGACTCTCTTGGAGCCCCTCATCCACTCCTCCTCCATTTGCATCATGGTCTCAAGATGAGCCACCGACTCAACAAGTTGTCCGTAATCTCTGATCATTGAACCAACTACCTTGAAAAGAAGCTCAGTCTTTAACCTTTTCTCAAACTCCACACAACGGCGCTCCTCTGTCGCCACTAACTCTGGTGCAAACCTAGAGAAGCTAGTAAAGGCTACCTCAAACTTGGCGATAGGTATGTTAAGCTGCTTGAGCTTTGAGAACCGCTCCCTCAACTTCTTTCTAAACATGGAAGGTAAGAATTTGTCTTGGAAAACGTTGACAAAAGCCTCCCAGGTCACTCTAATGCGCCCACGCGCACACTTCCACCATTAACCCACATCTTCCTTCAGCTGGAAGGATGCCAAGGTCACTCTCAGTTTGTCGTCCTCGATGCCAAGCATCTCAAACGTCTTCACTATCTGCTTTAGCCACTCATCGACCTTTAGTGACTCCTTAGGGTCACCCAAAAACTCATTGATTCTTAACCCTGAGAATGTCCATGGATTCTTGCAAAGATCCGGCCATCTCGCAGGCCAAAGCGCCCATGGCTAGGGATGGCAATTTGAACCCAGCCCGACGGGGACCCGATCTCCCTACCCCGATTGGAACGGGTTTTTCTCGAAATTATCCCCATAAGGCTGGGGATGGTATTGAAAATTAAATCCCCGACGATTTTTGGACCGGGAACAAGGATAGGTTTCCCCCGACTCGGCCCCGGCCCAGATAATCCCCGAATAATTCCCCTAAGATTCCCGAATATTCCCTATATATATATATATATATATATATATAATATATGTGTTTATGTTTAGAGTTGAGTTGTCTGCCTCTCTATCTCCCACTCACTCACTCACACTCACCTCTTAGTCTCTCTCCTCTCAGCCTCTCCCTCTCTCTCTATTGCAGTTGTTCCTCACAATGTCGGCATCGGCGTCGGCGTCAGCGTCGACCGCGGTGGTGGCTCCTCCACTATCATCTCCCTCCTCTCATCTCGTGGATCTCCGATCTCACCGAACTCACCCATCTCGCCGATCTTTCCGATCTCCTTCTCAAGAACATCACGACAACGCCTTTCCTTTGCCAGACTCTGACGCCTTTCCCTTCACTGCCGTCAACGTCGTTGCCTTGCCGCCGATACCATCTCTCTGATTTTTTTTTTTTTGATCTATTATGTACGATGATGTTGATGATTTTGTTAATTATAGTGTAAATATAGACGATGTGTTATTGATGTATGATGTTATTCATCTGTTGAGTTGATCTGTTGATATTTTGTGATCTGCTGAGTTGATTTATTGATCTGTATTATTGGGTTTTTTTTTTTGACCGAGGAATTTTTGGGGTCTGGGAAACTCAATCCCCGTTAGAGGGACAGGGACGGGGATGATGATAGGTTCCCCGTCGGGGATCGGGACCAAAACCAGGGACGGGGAAATTATCAGCATCGGGGGACGAGAAGTGTGATCTTCGGCCCTGCCCCGCCCTGTTGCCATTCTTACCCATGGCCTACTAACCAACTAATTCGGCCACATTGGCCTAGCCAACCACTTCTTCTTGTGTCAGAATCTCATCCAGTAAAGGCACCTTATGCCTTCTAGGCCTACCGCCACCACGTCCCCATCCTGATATCCTAATAAAGGTAACAAAGAGATTAACACAATTACAAATATGCTGAAGCTAACTCACTCTCGTCCTAATGCGGTGGACAACAATAATTCACTCCACATAATCACATAGTCCCATAAACACATTCAAATTTCCCTCCTTAATAGTGACTGTCCCACAGCATTACTAGAGTTCTAATTAGAAACATCAGTGATCAAGTGCTCTTCTAATACAAATTCTAGAAACCCATAGACCCAATCAATATCTTAGGAATTAAATTCCATACCCATATAACCACATAAGTATATCATACATACAAATATCTTTATCAATCGAGGCAAACCCATTGTGATAATAACCACTTCCTACGTACCCAAAGTATTCAAACCCGATACACTCTAATACCAAGTAACACCCCGAAATAGTTAAAATAATCCACCTCCTAACAACTAATACATAGTAACATAAATGAAATGATAAACTTTCATTAATCAGAGTTTGATATACAAAATGTGACACATGCGATATACATTCATAAACAATACATCTTGAATCTATAGCATGTATTACAAGATTATGAAAAGAAATGAAAGCTAAACAGATAGCCATATGCCCTAAAGGCCTACATCTTTCCAAGTCAATGCCTGGGTATATCAAAAGTGAGTCTTAAGCTTAATACAAATAAAGCCTTAGGCTTGTACAAAATAATAACACTGAGTCTTCAACTCCACAGTCCTCCCAAGTTAGGTCCTTGGTGGAGGAATATTTCCAGCACTTGAAAATTGTTTTTTCCACATAAGGTGAGCCAAAACCCAGTAGAAACATTACAACACAATGTATAAATCTTAACAAAACTATATGGGTTTATGCATATGCAATGCTAGTACCAAAACACTTATATCCTTTTCAAAAGTTGAGCCATGCCAGGTTTATATAACAATTTTCAAAACCATGCCATTTATAATAGAAAACAGGGAGAAATCTCAAGCTAGTACAACCTTTTACGGTTTTGCCGTCCGCAATAAACCATCAAACAACACCCATGTAAACGTAGCCTATACAAGCGCTACTATTGCCATTTTACGGATATTTCATCCCCGAGAATCGACACACACGTATATGCATGTTTTTCGAGACTTTCACCCTAGACACACAGGCTAACTTGATTTTGTGATGTACATCTCTTTCTCACGTTCACCCCTCTTTCTCAAAATCATATACATTTTCAATGTATTAAATGAGCAACAATGTTCAATGCACATGGATGAGAAATTAGTTTTAATTCATCTAATTCTCATAAAATTTCTACAACACTCATAGATATCTTCTACCGAGAGCCCAAAATAGATATCTCTAAACAAATAAATAAATTTCATTATAGTTACATTTTTTTAAAATCTCAAGATGAGAGTGATAATACATATCCAACACCGCCATCATCATCAACATTACTTCAATTTTATAATTTTCAACATCAATTCCATTTTCTCTTTACAATCTCAAACATTCACATTTTAGGGCAAAATTCCCTTCTCTTTGAAAATCAATTTCAATGTAGAAAATACCTCATTTCAACATATATCAACTCCAAATTCGCACCTATAAGCTTTTCCAAGAAACTATTTGAAAATTCCTCTTTTTCATTTTGATTTCAAATCCTAGGTTTTACCCAAAACCCACAAACCACTATAATCTTTTGAAATAACAAATCACTAAGATAAAACTCATACAATAGTGCAAAGAATCTCTATCTCGAGCTTAGAAGATGATTGAAAGAGAGATGGAAACCCAAAGATGCCAAAACCAACTTTACTGTGATTAGAATGAAGCCATCACCGAGCTCTATCTTTTTAACAAAGGCACACAAGGGGCAAAGATCGACGGGTCTAGGTGTATTTGAGGAAAATATGTGAGTTAAGAGAGAGAGTAAGCGAAAATAAGGATTTGAAATGTTTAGAGAGGTGAAAAAGTGACACAGAAAAGTGATTTTACGAACTGATATACGCACAGTTCGCTCGAGCGCAAGATGTGTCGCTCAAGCGACCAGACACAATAAGTTGTTTCGCTCGAGCGCAAGAAACTTCACTTGAACGCAGAATACACACTTCCAATAGTTTTGCAAACCGAGGTCATCGATTAAGCACAAGAAGCTTCGCTCGAGTAAAGAATACAAACTCACAGTAGTCTTGCAGACCTGCAAAACTACTGGAAGTTCACAAAAATCGCTTGAGTACAAGTTTCGCTCGAGCGAAGGAACAAAAATTTGGACAACAAAAGTTTGAAAAACAAGCTACCAACATATTCCAAACGCACACAATACTTCCCAAAGCCAAACTCAAAGAGATACGAGGGAAAACAAGGCAAACAACTGTATAAGTAAAAGAAACTTGAATCCAAAAGTCAAATGGGTCGGATCTAAACCAAAAACACCATAAAAAATGTTAGACTATAAAAAACGAAAAATGAGGCAACATATAGAAGACAGGTGTACAAATCCATGCCTATTTCAAGTCCCTCGAAGACAAACTCTCCTTCACTAGTCAATTGTGCATTTTTCGTTCTCTCTTTGAGATAAGTTCTTTTGTTTTTAATTGGTTTTTGTGCAAGTTGTAGCAGCTGTTTGTTCGTGGAAATCTTGTCACTTGATCTTCATTAAGGCAACTTACAATAACTGGTTGGTTTAGTTTTATGGGTGGTTTTAGTTTTATCTAGCAATTTGATGCTATTTAGTTTAATTTCTTTCCTGCTTGAAAATGATATATTGTACTGATATATTGTACTGGAACTGTTTTGAAGGTTGTTTATTATTATTAATGAAGTTATATTTTCCCAAATATATATATATATATATATATATATATACATATATATATTGCAATATCATTCTTATTGATAAATAATGTATAAAATGAATATTGGATGTATACTATCGCTAATTCCCATGGAAATCAAGATCCTGTGTCACGTTTCAATGCTGAATTACTAGAATTGAATGCTCAGAATCTTAATTTAAGGGTTTTGAAAGCTTCACAATCGAACTATTGATGTATTGGCAAAAATCTGCACCCTGGATGCTGAGAGAATTTCATCTATCAGTAATTTCTCAGAAGTCCAGACTTAAATGGAACATTATAGCATTACTAGATGAAAAAAAAAAAAAAAAAGAAGGAGAAAATGAGAGCGCTTCTATTTGTAAATTTTCTTTCAACCTAATCTCTAGTGCGAGCAAATTGTTACAATAAACTCACTGCACCATTTTACAAGTGAGTTTATCGAATTTTGAAGTTATATTTCCTTAAATGCAAGCCAAGAATGATGCTCTGAAGGTGATTGTTGTATTGCATGACCTTTCTCTATTGAGAATTCAAATTAGAAATCTCTAAAATTGCGTTTTATTCATGGATTTGGGAAAGAATTTAGAAAGAAAAAAAGGAAATGTGTGTGAAATGTAACACATGCGTAAATTTCTTTCATATTTCCCTTTCCAAATCTCTACCAGCGTAAATTTCTTGAACTATGAAAAAGCAAAAAATAGGATATAAGTGAATGATAATCGAGAGATATGGTAATTGTCAAACAACAAGAATATGAAACCAGATCTAAATATTAAGAGTACTTGAGTCGAGAATGGAGAATTAGATGAAACAAATGAATATTGTTGACATTAAGGAATGCTTCTCAGTTGAGAAGAATATTCACAAACGGGTTGCTAGGTAGATAGCAAACAGTGCTACAGTGAGACGGAAAGCAAGGATGAATGATGAAATTCAACAATTGCAAAGAGAAATTAAAGATAAGACATATTCCTATTTCGAAAGGAGGAAGATTTGAGACGAGAGTAATATAAATCCATTGAAATTTAGTAGATTTAAAGGCTGAAGTACCACAGATGCTTTTGCAGTCTGAAAATAGAAAGGCCATTCCTAAGTAGCACATACACAACACAAACACGATAACACAACGATTTCTTTTATTCAAAAAAAAAAAAAAAAGGCAAGACTTAACATGCTTGAGACACCTTAAAATTTTATGTTCTTACAAATTTAGTATATGTCATATATATGAATGATTTAATCAAAGATGATAAAAAAAAGATATATGTAACACAGCGTATTTTATACATTAAAAAGCTAGATTTTTCATAACTTAAACATCAATATATTATATTATTCACATAGCAATTGCATTCTAAAGAATGCAAAACAATTATAGAACATGTAGATGCCTTAGCTTGTTTATTTCTACTTATGCATGTGCTTCAGTTGTATTTATGTAGTTTATGTGGTTTTCTTTTGTATACCTGCTCATATATCTTCTCTAAGTTTCCATCTATTATCTTTGATGGTAGGAGTCACAGATAAAAAAAATGAAAGATTTGTTCTATTACCTGGGAAATACCCTTGTAAATGTGTAAATTTTTTGTATTTATTTTATGACTTATTCACCCAAAAAAACAATTATAGAACATTGTATTACACACTGTGTTACATGAACTCTTTTACTTCACCTAGTGTACCCGTGTTTGCCGGATATGACAAAGGTAATAGTGTGGGATATGTGTTCACCACCTATGTCTAATATAAACACTCGGATACTAAGTTTATATAATTTATGAAGAAAAGGCACTCATATTGTAATGTCCCAGGTCTTAGACCTGACTTAAGCTCGTATATTTGAACTTATAAAGGACAAAACAGAAGAGTGTAGAAATGCCTTGAGCAACACCAAGCCTTCCTACACATGCAGCAAGTAGGGCCTGCACGTGTGGTTTAGTGCAGTGACTTTTGGATTTTTGGGCAGATCACCGCACGTAGGGCCTGCATGTGTGGTTTAGTGCAGTGGCTTTTGGATTTCTAGACAAGTAACCGCATGTGCAGCAGGGGTTCTGGAGGTGCGACAAGTTTGGCCACAGGTGTGATAGATGGGAGCAAAATTGAGATTTCTACCTGCAGTAGATCGCACATGTGCGACGAAGGGCTCCAGCACGTTCGGTGAAGGGCTTACGCACGTGCGGGCAGAGTCTTGCACCACCATGAAAATGAAATTATTTCTTCATAGCTTCACTAAAAAGCAATTTCCCCCAAAAAAATTAGACAATGCAATCAATGAATATATTTTTCTCTAATTTTTTTTCAAAATTATTTTTATTACAAAAAACCTCCTCAAAGAAAGGCCATACCTACAATCACAAACAACAAGTGCCAGTTAAACTATAAAGAATTCAACTCCCGGATGAACTTTAAAGAATTCAACTCTCGCTCATAAAAGGTTAAATTCATTTTACCCCCTTGTGATTTGAGACTAGATCACTTTACCCCTTATAGTTCAAATATAACCAAAAAGTCTTCATGTAATTTTAGACTAAAGTGCTACCGTTAAATTTTTCATCCAAACTAACGGAAAATATATCACACACCCCATTTTTAGAGTGGGTTTTATTTTCTGAAAAATTAAAGTGAAATTAATACAACAAAAAGACAATTTTACCCCTATTTTCTCCAAACCTAAAATTAGATTTTAATGTGTTAATTAAAATAAATTAAATTAAATCAAAATATAATTAAGAATTGGTCTAAAATATAAAATATAATTGAGAATTGATTTAAAATATAATTAAATAGAAATATAAAATAAATAATATTAATTAATAATTGAACTAAAATATAATTAAATTAAAATTAGATTAAAACAAATTAAGAATTACAATAAATAATTAAGAATTTATAATTAATTGTGATTTAATTGAATTAATGCTAAACATTATAAATTATGTGTATGAGAGATAAAAGGAAAGAAAATAACAAAAATATATATATATATATATATATATAGAATTTGAGAATATGATAGTCATTTTACATCTATAGTTAACGGTTATACTTTCGTCCAAAATTACATAGAAGTTTTATGACTATATTTGAACCATAAGGAGATAAAGTGCTCTAACCTCAAACCACAAAAGATAACATAAATTTTGCCCTGTTCATAAAATAAATATATAATCCCACACAACAGTCAATATCCAAGCTATAAAGATCAACAAAGAACTCGTTCAGCCTCTAGCCAACACAACCCTACTACCACCCAAAAAAATACAAAATTCTAATTCTGGATTCATTCAACTCAAATGCACCCCCCTTAATAGCTCTGTCTTTCGGATTCCATGAGCATATTACCTCCGCAAAATCTTCAATCAACTGCATGTAATTAACCCAAACATGCGACCAACACAAAATTATGGCTTCTAAAGCAGCCACATGTTCATCAATTTTTTATTAGGCGCACAGCTTCTAGCTATTCGGTTATATTTATTTGTGATCAAAACCAGTACATCAGTGCTTGCAACCTTGACTCTAGTACACTCATTGCTACAACCCAATATAAATTAGCAACTTGCTAGTTATAAATTTCAAGCAACACATCATCCAGCATCACTACAACAAAATTGAATTTTTACGACTTGCAACGCATGCCGTAAAAACTCTTTCACAGGATGCACACAAATGCCGTTATATGACATGCTGTGAAAAGTTGAGCTTCATTTACGACATGTTGGTAAAATTGTAAAAAGTAATAAATTAAACATTAATGATATACTTTGTATGTCATATATAATTTTTTAAGACATTTTTGTCATGCCTGCATGCCGTAGAAGATTATTTTTAATATATTTATTGCATACTTTGTATGCCATATATAATATTTTACGATATTTTCTTACATGTCATAAATCATCACACTTTTTACTACATAATTTTGTATGCCGTAGAATGTCATTTTTAATATATTTATGACATACTTTGTATGCCGTATATAATCTTTTACGACATTTTCTTACATGTCATAAATCACTACACTTTTCATGACATAATTTTATATGTCGTACAATGTTATTTTTAAACAAATTAATTTATATGTCAAACAAATTTGAAATTTTATTTTAAGAATATAAAATTAATTTATAGACTAATCATTTTGTACATTTTTGTACCCACACATATGATGAACAATATGACAATATTTTATTCTCCTCTTCACGCCAACACATTTGTTGTTCGTTAAATGAAGGTTCCAGCTTCCTGAATAAGAAACTAAACCGTTCGCAAATGTTAGAAAATACTTTGTCTCCACACCCACACAAAAGGCCAGTGAAAGATAGAAAACTCCAAAACGATAGTAAATATGCCCTAATAAAGACAACCATAATCCATTCAGAACTCACAAAAAAGGCCTCTAATATGTCAGCCTTGCTCCATTGGATTGAGAGACTATTTGGTGGTCTTAGAGCATTGGTGGTCTCAGAAGTGGTGGGTCTCACTACTCAAACCAATAAAAATCGAGTTAGGGCACAAGTTTTTGCCTTAGGAAGCTGGATAGTTTCCCCATTTGATTGCTAAGAAAATGTAGTCAGAAATAAATAAATAAAAAATCCTCACATTAAGAGAACCAAGGATAACAATCATCAATAAAAATTAATCAGAGACGAGCTGTGTTTATTTAGAATGACCACATTTTCTTACCAAATTTTGTTTACACGTGTAATCGCTATAGGGATGACAAATACAATTTCAAGACAGCCTAATTCACCCCATAAGGTAGTAAAAAAAATCCAAAATTTATGAACTTTTTAGATTCCCAAATACAAAACTAATGACTAAAAACAGAAAAAATAAAATAAAAAATAAAAAAATAACAACAAAGTGTAAGCAATTACCTTGTTGTTTCCACTGCTAGCACCACCTCCAGTCTTTTGTTCAGTACTCACTGATGTCTTTACAAATCCTATAACCACACAAAAAAAATCACTCGACACTACAGGAAATTTGAGTTTTAGCGGTGTTTTTAAATACCGTAAAAACTTATATCGACGTTTAATATTTTCGTTGCTGATACGGCTGCCGCAATAGCTTTACAACGTTTGAAAAACTTCGCTAAAAATATTAGACGGCTTTTTTTAAAACGCTGCAAAATCTTTGACGTCCGTTTTACCTTCCATCACAAACTAATGTATGACGTTATAATGAAGTCATTTAGTAGTGTTTTTTCAAAAACGCCACTTTTTTTTTTTAACTAATTCCTCCAAAAAAAAAAAAAAAAAAAAACGAGAGAATTTAATGGCAGCTTGAGAATTTAACTAAAAACACAAATGGCTCAAATTTACATATCCATATGCCAACCATGCATTAAGCTAATCACAATTTTTAACCACCTTGTACCACAAAACAATATAACATCTTGAACTTACAAGTCAAATACCAACTTGTGTAACTTTGATCACTTGCTGTTATCATGAGCAACAACAGTTATAGACCATATAAATGTATCATAATCTCAAAGCCACCTTACTCAAAAGTAACATTGTTCGGACAAAATTATTTAAAACAAAAGAAATGGCAAGATTAACAAATATAAACAAAAGATAGGCTAACCTGGGTTGGGAAATATCTGATAACATTGGTAGTGTTGCTTCTCCACAAAGCAATAATGCCTTCATCCTTAATTGTTTGGGCAAAGTAGTTAGAAATTCCTTTGTATGGTTCAGATAGCCAACCAGCTTTGATCATCTCATCCTGATTCTGAATCAATAGCTTAGCGCACTCTATCGGAGCAGCAGCAGTCTTGGATACAGCAGCAGAAACTCCTCCCATGAGGAAGTATCATAAAACTACGAAAACCTTTTTCTGAGGGAGCTTGTACAAAAACAGAGGATAGTGGTGATGCAAATTCCAGGCCAGTGCCTTGGAATGTTGGTGGTAGAGGACTCTACTGAACTCCATTTACATATGCATCAGTCATATTGTGTAAACCAGTATTCCTGGTGCGCAAGTTAGGAGAAATTCAAGATAAGAAATAAGATTGCCCATGTATCTTCTGGGAAATTGATGGAAGCTGTGATCCATCCACCATATTTGCAAAACACAATAAAGGTTCAAATACAAAGGAACAACAGAGAAAAGGGTTTTTCCCTTCCCAATCTTTTCGCTACTATAAACACCGGTGCCAAAATACAAAAAGAAATTCCATGGAAATACAATCAAGCATCCCAGGCAGTAAAACATCGATTGTAGAAGACTAACATGAGATGTACAGTTTTTTCGAGCACAGGTGAAGAATATCTGTAATTGTAGGTCGTCTAGTTATGTTGCCAATAATCAATATAAGCACACATATAAGCCTACAAGTTTACGTGTGTGCCCGATGCCCACAAGAAAAAATGAAAACAAACGAAAAGAGTCTTACTCAAGTTCGGTAAAGTCTTTGCGTCTTTTCATTTGCTTACCACTTAAGTATTTCCTATGTTTATTCATACCCAAAAAAATCAATCATAAATTACCCATTAGTCAAGTCAATAGCAGCATTCACCTATTCTAGCAATCTAAAATAACTCTACTAAGCAAAATGACAGGGAAAAAATATATGAATATATGAACCCCAGAGCCAAAAAAATTTAAAAATAAAAAAATATTATGGCAACTAAAATTAGTTCATTACAATACAAAATATATATCACAATAGAAGACATGGAACCTTGAAATAAGCAGTCCCTACAAAAAGCTATTATTTTAACATCATCAACAAAAATTCCAATCATAATTTCAGAAGGTTTAACAAGCTTTAACAAATTCCACCAACAAAAACTGATTTCTTTGAATTCCCTCAAAGCTTTGCAGATTTTTGTATTTAGTTGGTTTTCAAATAGTTTTAGTGTCTTTGTCAAATTATTTACAAATTAATTTCAAAATGCTAATTTTAAAATCCAGTCTGTTGGATACCTATCTATAGTTTACTACTTCCTCATGATGTTTAAGCACAAACTTCAACCTGTAGATTGTCGTCTTATAAGTACTATCTATATCTCAATCTTTTTGTTACAGAGTTATATCTAATTTGGTGAAATTTTGTATTCTGCAGTATTGCAAATGCTTTGGTCATAGCTAAATGGAAAATTAACCCAAGTTATGTGGCTGTAATGAGCTACTTTAGTTTGGTTTAATGAGATACTTCGTATAACGTTGAAGAGATATTAGGGTAAAAAGCTGGAATACCAAGACAAAAACAACATCAAAATCTCGTACAGAAGGAAAGGAAGTAGCGGAAGAGAGTTAAAGAAAAAAAGAGGGCCAGGGGGGTGGGGATTGAGAAACACAATAAAGGGGAAAGCCAATGGCCTTCCTTATGGCCTAGTGGCATGGGTGGCAGCACTTAGGTGCTTGCAAGGGTGAGGTGGTGGTGGTAAAAGAGGGGACCCAACTGCCTCCTTCTCCATCTTTTACTTGAAGCAGTAACCTGGAAGATTCTAAGACAAGCCAAATACATAAGCAATATGTTTAAAAAAAGCAATGAATTACCAACTCAAGGAACACACAAGGATCCAACTAAATGAGTTCTAGGAAGAAATCAAACTATTAAAATCCCTAAATGCCAAGTAAAGAAAGCCATGAAAGATGCTTAACAATAGAAATCTGAACAAGTTCTATGAAGCAAATAATGATTTATGATTAACATCCCTAAATGCCATGCTCCAAGTAAAGAACATAACATGAAACACAATTCAGAATTTTGTCGAATAGCAGTTTACACCAGTAGTCCTGAAGTTATCCTGCTGATTTTGCAAATAATAATCATATGTTAGTGTCAGCAATTTTATGATGTCAAGAAAACATGAAAAAGAAACTCACCGAAACATATATAAAACAGCAGGCATGAAATATTTGTAATGCAGGACAAATTTTCAAGACAATGGCTTAGACACCTTTTCAACCTATTATTTCTGGTATTAACCCATTCAAAAACTCAACTCTTGTTCTAGTGTTTATAATTTTCCCTTTATGTTTATGAATTTGAAAAGACAAAAAATTAGAATTAAAAATTTCTTAATGAGTTTTCTTCAACCACAATTTATCCCTAAAAAAATATTTAAAAAAAATAAATCCAAAAAATTTCAAAATACATCTCAAAACTCAAAATACAACTCAAAACTGCGATTATTTCATTTATACCCTTATACATTTACACAATTTTCAATGACCCCCCATACTATTTGAGTTACTATCAATTTTGCCCTTGCCGTCATATTTGAAACGAAAAAAGTTTTAAAAAAAATACATTTTGGCCCCAAATTTAAAAAGAAATATGCAGACCCACCCTTTCTTACCAGCAAACCACCACCACCAACCACCACTTCAACCCCTTCTATCTCCTTCGACATAACTCTGTTTCACCTCATTTTTACATCGTTGGATTCAACTCACGGTCTAGTTTTCGTATCACATCTCACACGTCTCGTTCTTCCTCTTTTTGCATGCTATCAAAGCTCCAAAAATTGATAAAAAAATAATAAGATTTTTCTCGTCGTTTTCGACTTTTCTTTGAGCTATCTTTTGGACTTCATATCTTTCTCGATTCTTGACGATTCTACTTTATTCTTTCGCCATTCTCTTCACATCATTTCCTACTTCGCCCTACACTACCTCGCTTTCTCACTTCATTGTGTAATGGGCGATTTTGGTATGCCGAAAGTTGTCCAAAAACTAATTTTGAAAATTTCAAAACATTCATCTTTTGTTTCTTTCTTCTTCATCTTCCTTATTCTTTTTCTTCTTCTTCTTCTTCTTCTTCACTTGTAACATGATGTAGAACATAGTTCTCGGTGGTAATGGAGCTGGTAATGGTGGTAGTGGCGATCCGGTGATGGCGGTGGGTTTGGTGTTGTAAGGTGGCAGTGATGGTAATGCTCATGGTGGCGGTAATGGAACTTGGTTGTGAAAAAGGTGGGTTTGGTGTTGTAAGGTGGTGGTGATGGTAATGATCATGGTGGCTGTAATGAAGTTCAGAGGCGGTGAAATTGGTGGTTCGGGTGATGATGTTGGTGAAGTTATGAAGGTGATGAAGAAATATATATCTTTATATATATATATATATATATACACACACATACATATCAATAATCTATTTCAATAACCCTGTTGAAATTGAATAGCTCCATGATTTTCTTCTTCTCTTCTTTCTCAAAATTCTTCATCGTTATCATGATCCAAGAAGATCTATCATCATCATGTAGCCTCTTCCGATTACGAACCAAGACAAATACAACAGAAAATAAGTTGATCGCTTGATCACTTTCAAACCCATTTTCATTTTGTCTTTAATTTCTTCACCTTCCTCTCATACTCCTCTGCAACCAACATAACAATAACCGCTATCTCTCTCTAGATCTCTTTGTGGTAGAAAATATGATATTATGATTATTGAATTGTGTTTTCTTTCATCTTTTCCACTAAAATAAAGAAAAAGCTTAAATGGATAATTGAAGAAGAAGAAGATCACTACCCGCCACCGAACTACATTACCGCCACCACTACTATCACCAGTTCTGTTACCACCTAGAGCCATGTTCCACATCATGTTATAAGTGAAGAAGAAGAAGAAGAAGAAGAAGAATGAGAATGAGGAAGAGAGAGGAGAAAGAAACAAAAGATGAATGTTTTGAAATTTTCAAAATTAATTTTCAGACTACTTTCGGCATACCAAAATCACCCATTACACGGTGAAGTGAGAAAATGAGATAGTGTAGGGCGAAGTAGGAAATGAAATGAAGAGAATGGCAAAAAAATGAAGTAGAACCGCCAAGAATCGAGAAACATATAAAGTCCGACAGATGGCTCGAAGAAAAATCGAAAACGAAAAGAAAAATCTTCTTCTTTTTTATCAATTTTTGGAGCTCCGATAACATGCAAAAAGAGAAAGAACGAGACGTGTGAGATGTGATATAAAAACTAGGCCGAGTTGAATCTAACGATGTAAAAATGAAGCAAAACGAGGTTATAACGAAAGAGATAGAAGGGCTTGAAGTGGTGGTTGGTGGTAAGAAATGGTGGGTTTGCATCTTTCTTTTAAAATTTAAGTCCAAATTTCAAATGTGATGGCAGGGGCAAAATTAATAGTAACTTAAATAGTATGGGGATACGCGTGAAAATAATAGTAGTTTGGGGGATCATTGAAAATCGTGTAAAAGTATAGGGATATAAATGAAATAATCTCCTCAAAACTCATAATTAAACAAATTTTCTATTTTCAAAACTCATAATACAAAATACAACTCCACACTCAAATCATAATTTTAAAAATAATTTTAAATAATAAAATAAAAAAATAGTTTTTTGAATTTTTTTTTTTTTTAAATAGAGTTTTGAAAAGAGTTTGGTTTTGAATTTTGAAAATAGTTTTAAGTAGTGGTGGAGCCAGGAATTTAATATATAAGGGCGCACTTATTAATTATATTCTCAAAATTTTTCAACCCCAATCAATAACAATAACATAATAATAATTTTTCGAGCTAATATTAAATATAAAAAATTAATATTCATTACAAAAAGTTTTTAATTTTAAACTTTTACAGTTGACCCAGACGAATTTTCATCTTTTGAAATTTTTTCATGATAGTATCATTGTCAATGCCATCAAAAATCTCTCTCAATGTAGACAACCAATCTATCATTCATCCATTCATCACCCACTCGGTTCCGTAACCGATTCTTCACAATATTCATAGCTGAAAATGCTCTCTCAATAGTAGCAGTTGCAACAGGTAAGACTAATGCTAAAGTGGAGCAAATACACCAATGGATATACTTTGTCTTTTCCAATCTCTACCATTTTCTTAGCAAGATCGGCAATTTCATTTAACCTTGAAAACTCACTACTGGATAGCATATCGATAATATATGTATCAAGTTGATCATTAAGTATTAATAACTACAAATTCATATTTTTAATTTTAGCACAAATCAAATCCCTAATTTTAGCACAACCAACAAACCAAAATCCCTAATTTTAATATAAATCACCACCAATTAAAATTAATAATTTTAGCATATCAAAATCTCTTATTTTAACATAAATAATAACAAATAAAATTGCAAAAAATAATAAATAACTATAATTTAATACTCATAATTTTTATTTAAAAGTAAAAATTAATAAATAAAGTTATCTGTAAACAATGAAGATAAGATACCAAGGTTGTAATGTGGTCCCAAATCTATGTTGTGTGTGATCCTAATCTGATAAATTGTGAGTCAGTAAATTGCAAAGCAACAAAGGGAGACAAAGAAGACAGAAAATATGAAGACACTTAATAAGTACTGTGAATAAATAAATAAAAACAGAAACAATTTCACACGCTTTTAGGGTTTTAGCCTTGCCGTAATTAGAGTTATGTGCACTCCACCCAAAAAAAGTTGTGTGTTAGTGTTTTGTTGGGATTGGGACTAAAAACAAAAAATAAAAACCAAACAAAATGTGGGTGCATGTGTTAGTGTGTTTGGGTAAAATTGGGAGTGTTGTGTATAGGAGGGGCAAGACAGTGTGTAAGCTAAGACACCAAAAAAAATAAAAATTGAAAAGTCAAGGGGGCACATGGCCCCCCACGCCCCTATGTCCCTCTGCCGCTGGTTTTAAGTTGTTCATTTGGTTATAAGTTTTGAAAATAATTTTTGAATTAAGCTCTAAATTGTGTGTTTAATTATAAGTTTAAAATTTTTTTGATTGGAATTACAATTTGAAAGCACAACCAAACGCTGCCTTTATATTTTGTCGATTCCTCACCTATAAGAATGAAACTTAATTTCATTACTAGTTTTCATCAAAAAAGCCATGTCTGTTGTTGCTTTGCTAAGCAAAACAGCCTGTTCAAAAAAATATCCTAGCCTCACAACGCACAGCCCAAACATACAAGCATACATGAATTCAATCACATAACACTTTCTAAATATAAGGTTATATCCATGCAGTACAAATATTAGATATCCAAATTAATGCCTCATAAAATCCTTCCAAGACATTTACTACATGTTTCGAACATAAGGTGATTGCAACAAAATAATGGTCAAAGGGTTCTCTTAGGTTGGACCCTTAACCTTTCGATGCTCTTGGATGGTTCTGTTTCGTTCTTGGATGGCTCTGTTTCGATGGTTCTGTTTTGTTCTTGGATGGCTCTGTTTCAATGTGGTTGCTAAACTTTGGGTTTGTTTAGAGTTGTACTGTGGTGGGTTGAGAGCTTTCCCCTTTTTTCTTATTTTCCTTTTGTTCTTAGTTCTATGTTAGTTGAATTCTTTTTAACCAATGCCGGTAGATTGTGCTACAAATGAGTGGGCTTGCCATTTCATACTAACCTACTTGGGATAAGAAGGTTCGTGCTTTGATGCTTATAATACTCCCCGTTTCATCTTTTTTTATTTGGTTTTTATATAAAAATTTACCTCAATTCTTATCAATAAAGATTTCAGGCCCCGTTTGTTTGGGGTTATAGCAAAAGGATTAGGATTACTAATGCCTTGAGACTAGTATATGGTGTTTGTTTTGAGAGATAGCCTTGGGACTACTAATACCTTGGGACTAGCTAATACCTTGGTATTACTAATACCTTGTTTGTTTTGAGAGATGGGGAGAGTACTACTAATACCTTGGTATTACTAATACCCTTGTGGAGGGGATTCATAGTGAGGAGGTAGGGATGGTATTGGTATTAGAAAAATAGTGAGGGGATTAAAAAAAAATTTATTTTTTTTATTTTTTATATATTAGGAATTTCTTTTTAAATATTAATGTTTAATTTTTATATTTTTTTATTTGTTTTATTATTTTATATAAAAATAATTTAACAATTCCTCACTATTAATCCCCTCACTATCAATCCCCTCACTATCAAACGACCCTCACTAACAATCCCCTCACTATTAATCCCCTCACTATCAATCCCCTCCGTTCTATTTCTAAAAACAAACGGGGCCTCATTCTTTTCCTATGATTTATATGTCACAACTCAAAAAGATCACCCCATTGAGCCCAACAAAAACATCCTGAATGCCAAATATAGTAACCATTCAATACACAGTATTATATGGAGACTAAATTGATAAATATGAAACTACAACGACACTGAGGGCAAATTTTAGAGGCCAAACGTTTTTTTAATTCTTTTCATTTTTTTAATTGTAATATTTGTTCCAAAAATACCCTTAAATATAATGATGAATTCGAACAACTTTTGATATAGAGAGCATTTTTATACACATTCAGGGATTAGAGTGACACCATGTGCATACTTTAGCAACCAAAATCATGTTAATTTTTTAGTTTAAATAAAGTGCTTATTGGTTGAAGTTTTATATGATTGATTATGTTAACAGAAGTATATCATAATTTTTTTTTTTTTTTTTATAGGGTACATATTCTCCTAGTATCCATGTGAATTGAATGGAAGAAGGAATTTTAAACAAAGTTCGAAAGCAAGCTGGTTACAGTAAGAATATTAAATATCAACTATTGATTTTTTAAAATAATTTTAAACTATAATATTTGTATTTAATTATTTATTATTTTTATAGATTGTTGTTGGGCAATGGTATCTGCTGCCACTATTGAATCAGTCAATAATATATAGAATCGACCTACAGAATTATTGCAATTATCAGTACAAGAGTTAGTAAATTGTGTGAAACCAGAGGAGGAAAGTTGCTATACCTGTTCCATAAACAAGGGTTACAAGTACGCCATGCAATTTGGAATAAGAATGGAGGCAGATTGTCCTTATATAGTGAAAAAACAACCCTGCTGTGAGAAGCCTAGCCATATGATAATTTCTACGTAGTTGCTATATAATTTTTTTTAATGAAAAACATTAATTTTCATTCTAAATAATATTATTGAATTTTTAATTTTTTGTATGTGTGTAATATGTAATGGGCTTTGAAGATTGAAAATTTCAAAGAAATGGCTAACGGAGACGAGATTGGACTTATGGAGGCTGTTAAGAATCAACATGTGGATGCAACACTTTATATCACCCATGAATTACTGGAATACAAAGAGGTTTGAAAACAAATTTAATGATGTATTGTTTTATTAGTTTAATTGTTGTCTCTCTATATAATGTTCTTATGTTATATTGTTTTTTTAATTATTTTATTTTATGATTATGATTAGGGCATATATGAAGGACCACCATGTGATTCAAAGGTAAAAAGTTGTTCAGTTGGGGAAGTGATGATGAGACTAAGAAAAATTTTTGGTGGATCAAGAACTCATGGGTCGTCAGTTGGGAAATCAATGGATTTGCAAAAGTTGTTCAGAACTCTAGCCTTCCAAAAGGCAGTGCACCTGTTCTGTTTAGAGCATCATACCCTATTCTATTTTGAACTGAAAAACCAAGTAACCAAACAAGAGAAGATTATGCCATTTACTTGGTTACTTGGCTTTTCAGTTCAAAACAGAATAGGGTATAATGCTCTAAACAGAACAGGTGCACTGCCTTTTGAAAGGCTAGAGTTCCGAACAACTTTTGCAAATCTATTGATTCCGCAACTGACGACCCATGAGTTCTTGATCCACCAGAAAATTTTCTTAGTCTCATCATCACTTCCCCTACTGAACAACTTTTACCTTTGAATCACATGGTGGTCCTTCATATGCCCTAATCATAATCATAAAATAAAATAATTAAAAAAGCAATATAACATAAGAACATTATATAGAGAGACAACAATTAAACTAACAAAACAATACATCATTAAATTTGTTTTCAAACCTCTTTTTGTATTCCAGTAATTCATGGGTGATATAAAGTGTTGCAACCACAGGTTGATTCTTAACAGCCTCCATAAGTCCAATCTCATCTCCGTTAGCCATCTCTTTGAAATTTTCAATCTTCAAAACCCACTACATATTACACACATACAAAAAATTAAAAATTCAATAATATTATTTAGAATGAAAATTAATGTTTTTCATTAAAAAAAATTATATAACAACTACGTAGAAATTATCATATGGTTGGGCTTCTCGCAACAGGGTTGTTTTTTCACCATATAAGGACAATCTGCCTCCATTCCTATTTCAAATTGCATGGCGTACTTGTAACCCTTGTTTATGGAACAAGTATAGCAACTTTCCTCAGGTTTCACACAATTTACTAACTCTTGTACTGATAATTGCAATCAGCTTGCTTGTTTTCATTTTTCAAAACACTTTTCAGAAAATTCTACATTCTTATTTTCTGTTTTTTTTGTTTTTTTTGTTTTTACTGAATTTTTTTAATATTTTAAACAACTTTTTTACTTTTTAGACACCTAATATAAATACACCTAAAAAGCAAATTGTAAAAAAAATCTTTTAAAAATTCACTAAATACCAAAAATACAAAAAAAAATACAAAAATTCAGTATATTTTTTGTATTTTTATGTATTTATTAATTTTTTAAAATATTTTTTCACAAAGTTTTTACTTTTTAGATATATCTAACTAAGGTGCATCTAAAAAAGTAAAAAAAAAAAGTTTAAAATTTAAAAAATATTCACTAAAACCAAAAGAATACGAAAACCAAAAAACTCAATTTTCAAAAAACTTACTCAAAAAACTCAAACCAAGCACACTGAATAATTCTGTAGATCGATTCTATATACTATAGACTGATTCAATAGTGACAGTAGATACCATTGCCCAACAACAATCTATAAAAATAATAAATAATTAAATAAAAATATTATAGTTTAAAATTATTTTAAAAAATCAAGAGTTGGGGAAGCCAATTTTTGTAAGTACTTGTCAAACAATGCCCAATTACAACTTTGTGGTATAAAAAAGCACTGGATATACATTTATATCCACTTCTATGATGACAGAAAAGTAAAAGGTGAAATAGCAAGGGCTATTTCATATATGAATGCTAACCATGGAGTAAAAAGCACATCCAAATAATAAAGTATTAACAAACCTCAGCCCATGATGGCTCCAATTCAGTAGCTCCTGTCAAATAATTGGAACTCATGAATACAATGTCTACTTGGGTAATATATATGGAAAATAAATCATTACACAAAAAACAAAATTTGAACTCCAATAACAATACAGAGCTAAAATGATTTCTACAAGCAAAGAAAATCTGAAAATATTTGCAATTTGAACAGGGAACCAAATCTGAAGATTGAAGAAGACATCAAAATTTTATTTGGGTCCAGCTGCAAAATAATTTCTGAAGTAGTAAGCTTCTAAATGATAAGCTAACAACCAAGTGATGAGCCATTAATAACTGCATTATTCAGCGTAATAAAAGAAGTCTACAGTTGTACAAGAAAATAAAGAACTGGGACTCACGAGTTGCCGCCATCAAAGCATTCCATGCTTCTCCAATTTCAAGTAAAACTTGAGCCTTCTGCTCATGTAAAACTGCTCTTTCTGGCATCAAAGTAATAGCAGCTTCCCACTTCCCAAGAGCTTCATGGTACCTCCCATCCTTCAGAAATGAAAGTGGGAAAGAGTTATCAGAACGAGCAAGGAAAAAACGGAATGGAAAATACATGACAGATATATAGAACTACATTTTGCAAATGGTCATGTAGCAAATAAATATGTATGAATGTCTCCCTTTGAATTTTCAAGCATTTGAAAGGAATGACTTTGCACCTGAGGATGTTGTTTTCAGACAACTACAAGAAATTCAACTGGCTCAAGAATATACCACACCAGGTCATGAACACAGGTTGCAAAAACGGAGCACTGTTGAGCCAAGGATGAAAACCAACTATAATTGTCTTGCAACAGGTTAATTTCTCCAATCTCATATTTTATAAATGGAGGAATGGGCTGCCAAACAAAGTCTGGACCCCATGGCAATAAAACTTCTCTACAACAGTAATGGATCAATTTGGAGTGAATATGAAGCATTACATTGTAAATACTGTTTCCATAACTTTAGGAAACTTCAATCTATATATTTCATTCAGTTTTAAAATCCATGAATTGCAAATGTTGCAGCACGGAAGTACAAAAGCAACTATAGGGGTTGGTCAGTCTGGGAATCAATTCTTGTCATTGACAGGGGAGAAGAACACACACAGATACACAGTAAGAAAACTAAAAAATGAGAGAAAATACACACTAATTGTAACTCCATCGTATAAGATTTTTTCATTTATTTTTCTTTTATCAGCTACCTCCATTGCACAAAAATTTCACCAAAAACACAATTTGAAGTATTACTTTCCCATCTATTTCAGTCGGCTATAAAAATCCTATTTGCACTTTCAACTCTATCAAGGATCATATTTATAACTAGAACACTGTTGAAGATGCAGAAAAATTCTAATGATTTGACAATGTAGTGGCTTTTAGACTCTAAAATAAAATGTGTACAAAGGTTTACAACTTGATGAAAAATATCCCTTTGTTATAAAACAATTTCCCCAACCTAAGACACATTATTCCACTGCTTTTGTTTCCTTTTTCCATTCTTCTGCAAACCTTAAGTTGATAAACTTTTAAACTTGGAACAAGTACTCTCTCACTAGGATATATAGTAAAATTCTTCTATTTCAGGTCTGAATTCTGATCTTTACATTGAAATTATGTTATTTTAACACAGTTTCTAACCCTTTTTTCAGTTTCTCATTTTCCTTTCTTTCTTTGCCTTTATATGTTTTTATTGTTGAATTGCAAAAGATAAGAATACAATTTGCAGCTCATTCAGGTCTAAGGTAGTGTCATTTCCAGTTCGAGAGCATTTCTGCAAGGAGCATCAATGGTCACAGGAAATGGATTGGAACTAATTACAAGACTGCTTCCCCATCTAATATTCCCTCTTCGTTGGAACTTTGGATTTTGTAATGGAACTGATGAAGGAATTCTTTCATATGGAACTGTGGGATAGTAAAGCTGAAGCTTTATCGGTTTTGGGCTAGAAAACAGTTATAGAAAGAGTGATGTTTGTAATGGATTTGAAGCAACTTGCAGGAGAGTAGAATAGTCATCTTTTCACATGCATTTAGTGTGAAGGAACCCTCTGAGGTTCACATTTTCAAACTCCTCTGAGGTTCATTATCCGAAACTTCAAACAAGCCCATATTTCTTTATAATGATATAACAGCTATTTTACCCCATCAGATGGCTGGTTGTATTGAGAAATCTCAGACTAAAAATCCTTATTGGTAGGCAAGTTCTATCACAAAAATCCTTCAATATCTTAAATTTCATGGAGACAAAATGATAGTTTGGAGTGAAGTGATGAACAAGGGCAAGCTTCAACATAAGTATTTATATTTTTTTTAGTAACCAAAACAGGGTCACAACAATAATTAAAGAACTAGTTACTAAAAAAATCATAAAATCTCATTAATCTACCACTTGAGACCTACTATTGACTGTAAACCCATATTTCACCCACTTTATTGAGTGAAAACATATATCCCTTATATGAACTAACTGAGAGTGGATAAGTTGGATGAATCAATTTATCAAAATCCACTTATGGCCCAGAGCTTAGTTATTACCTAACAATCTTCAATATTCAAACAGAAAACAAATTCCCACTCTATAAGCTGAAGTTTTTCTAGCCGAAACCCAATTTTTTTTTTTTTCTACTGAATTCTCAAATTTCAAACATCTCCGCATACTCAAATTTCCAAGCCTCCCAACCCATATCTCAAATCATTTGTGCTCAAAAACTATATTTAGGGTAGCAGTGGATATCCAAAAGTATTTTGATTATTGGGCAAACTTTGAATTCCCTCCACACATAGCCAAATTTTAGAAACAAACTGGATGTATAAACATATGCCCCAATTCCAAATATATTTTCCATGATTTATAACATAGTCGATAATTAACAACAGAGTTCATCTTCATAACCCCAAATTACAAACAGTCTAATAATTTCAGCAAATCAATAATTCCACATACCCACTTCAGAATTTTGTAACTTGCATATGTAATATAAACTAAAAACAAAATTATCTAAACAATAACAAAAAGCACATATTAACAGAACCAGTAACAGTTGCTATTAAAGAATTAGGGCATATAAAGAAACAACCCATATAAGGAAAAAAAAAAAAAAAAAAAGATTTGGAATTTACCTCAGCGAGTTTGTTTCCTTGTGCGTGAAAGGCTTCTGCGAGTTCGGTGTCGTTGTGATGGTGGGCTTGAGCTTGTTCGATGTTATGGTCTGTATCATTATCAGATCTTGGTCGGTCTTCGCTGTTGCTGATGATGCGATCATCGTTTTGATCGAAAGGGAGGGTTGAAATGGAGAGGAGCGGGCGTTTGTGTTTCTTGTTCTGGTTTTTCCAGGTCAACTTCATCTTCCTTTCTTTTATTTTTGAGTCGGTGTTCTCCCTCTTTCTTGATGTGTGCTTAGCTAGAAAGTTGGTTAACAAGTTAGTACAAACAGTTCCGTTTTAGAATTTTTTTTTTTTTTCTTCTTCTTTTCTCTGTTCTGAAACAGTGAGGATGAAGAAGAAATAAGAAGAAGAAGAAGAAGAAGAGATGGAGCAGGGGACCAATCACAGATCATCATCAACAACACACAACATCATCATCATCATCATCAAACACAGATTTTCAAAACCAAAATAATAAAAAAACAAACAAACAAACACAGATCTACCACAACACACAACATCATCATCATCAAACACAGATTTTCAAAATCAAAATCAAAAAAAAAAAAAAAACCAAACACAGATCTACATTGTCGTGGAGCGGGCGTTTGTGTTTCTTGTTCTGGTTTTTCCAGGTCAACTTCATCTTCCTTTCTTTTGTTTTTGAGTCGGTGTTCTCCCTCTTTCTTGATGTGTGCTTAGCTAAAAAGTTGGTTAACAAGTTAGTACCAACAGTTCCGTTTTAGAATTTTTTTCCTTTTTTTCCTTTTCTCTGTTCTGAAACAGAGAGGATGAAGAAGAAATAAGAAGAAGAAGGAAGAAGAAGAGATGGAGCAGGGGACCAATCACAGATCATCATCAACAACACACAACATCATCATCATCAAACACAGATTTTCCAAATCAAAATAATTAAAAAAAAAAACAAACAAACAAACACAGATCTACCACAACACACAACATCATCATCATCAAACACAGATTTTCAAAATCAAAATAAAAAAATAAAAAATAAAAAAAACCAAACACAGATCTACATCGTCGCACCGTCGCCGTCGCCATCGCCATCGCCATCGCCATCGCCTATCACCATCACCAGCTCTCTCTCTCTCTCTCTCTCTCACTGTGCTCGCCCTCCCTCTCTCACTGTGCTCGCCCTCCCTCTCTCTCTTCTCTCCTCTCTTTCTCTCACTCTCTCTCTCTTCCTCCCTTCCCTGTTTCAGATATAAAGGGAAAAGAAGAAGGAAAAAGAAAAAAAAAAAAAAAAAGTAAAACCACGTCGTTTTGCAATTCGGGACCATCACAATAAACTCTAGCTACCAAGTTTTATTCATGGAGAATACTTTATGGGGAAAAAACTGGAGCTACCAAGCTTTATTCATGTAGAATACTTTATAGTTAAAGGGAAAAAATTTTGTTTAATTGTATATTTTTTAAATTATAATTAAAAAAAATCATAATTAAATATAATAATACTAGGTAGTTTAAAATTTTATGGCTCAAATAGCTCAAATCATTCAAAACGACGTCGTTTTGAGTATAAATGAGTGTAAAACGACGTCGTTTTGACAGATTTGAACCATTTAAGTCATAAAATTTTGAACTACCAAATATTTTTTAATTAAATATTATATTATCATAATTAAAAAAGAAAATTAATCAAAGCTAAATAAGAAAATGAATTAAAAAAGAAAATTAATCAAAGCTAAATAAGAAAATGATGTAATTAATGAATTCATATAATATGTTACATGTATTGTAAAATTCTTCGAAAGATAGGTTTTTCTCATGGTTATATCTAAAGTTATACCTCTCTTATAGTTACATCTAATGGTTATATCTAAAGTTATACCTTTCTTATAGTTACATCTAAAGTTATTAACTTCGTAAATATTATTTTTTCAATTGGTATGCTACCTATTGATACCAATATATTTTTGGATATCATTTCAAATTTAATCTAAAAGTATTATGCATGTATCAAAAATATTGTAGAGTAGTATATAATTTAACTGTGTGGGTGATTTTCCGACCACACTGCCCGTTTAGTAACCAGCTGGAGAGTACTGGCAGAATAGATGGCACCTGACTGACCTGCAACAGAAATATAAGCATCCCGCGGTGGTTTCGACCACCCGGGGGCACTCCGACGATCAAGTCAGTATATCTCTCAAAGATAAATCAAGTACTAAACTCACAAGCTTGAGTATCAAAAAGCATACCTTAGACCCATGGGGGTGCCTCTTATTTATAGCCAACTCAATCCTAGTCCCAATAGAAGCCTGACTTCTATGGACTCAGGATTACTGCTTATCTGGGACTCCCAGTGGAGTTAGGACAAAACTCTCTAAGAGTCTTATCTTTACCCAAACTAGAGTCTTCTCCCAATCTAGGACTCTTGTTCATATCCAGGTTGAGTTCCCTCTTCATTCTAGGACTCTCATCCCTTATCTGCTTATCTCGAATTCCGATATCTTCGGAGGTAATCTCGGCCTAGCCGAGATGACCTCGGCACAACGACCAAGACACGTGGCACGTCGGCTGACACGTCGGCGTCACCTTGCCACGTATTGGTACTCAGAAAATATATCCCCACAACTGCCCCCTAGGTTCTATTACCTCGGCATTCTGAGGTGATGGAACCTACACTGTTCGTTCATCTGTACCCCTTTGTCCGAGATAAAACTCGCCGACCTCAAAGTTCTCTGGACTTTACTGTCCACTTTTGTTCAAGTATCAAGCTTTATGCTTTCCAAGCCGCTCGAGATCGTACCTCCTAGCCGAGGTTCTTGTTCCATTACTTTGTAAACTCCAAGAGCTTTACAACTGCTCCACTCACATTCTTGATGGGTTCCTGACTTCCAGTCATCTATTTGACTCCGGCGATCTTCATATCGGCATTCATTTCACTTGGTAGGTTCATAAACTCTTTACTTGCTATTAAGCTCAATCTTTCATAACTCTTCTGAATCTGTTTATTTGCCATCTGTTGCCTTCTATTTTCATCTGTCTTCAAGTTTTTGATTTCTTATTGCTAAAATGCCTGGAATTGTTCTTTGTCATATCCGCTTTCTGTTGCTAGCATCATGCCTGGTTCATTACTTTCTTGTTCTTCACATACTTACCTAGTACCTGTGCATTTGGCTTTATTCATGAACTTTGTTGTCTTCTTGACTCTGAATTTTCTCTTTCTAGCTCTTTTTTTCAAATCCGCCATTGTTCCAAGCTTTCAAGCTCTCCAACTGTCTTCGTTCCTCTTCTCCGGTGAAGCTTATGTGATTCTGTTATTTTCGTATCCGTCGTCAGACTTCGGCAATTCTCATTCCAGCTTCCCTCTTTCTGGTAAGCCACTGTTCTTCCTGGTT
The DNA here is from genome assembly GCF_055761805.1 of Camellia sinensis. NCBI lineage: Eukaryota > Viridiplantae > Streptophyta > Magnoliopsida > Ericales > Theaceae > Camellia > Camellia sinensis. Next base: position 153,411,146 of record NC_138963.1, read on the forward strand.
TTATTTCTTGTTGCTTTCCAAGAAGCTCTGCTTCATTGTTTAATCACCATTGTTGTTTTACTCGTTGTTTCCAAATCATCTTCTTTAATACACACTGTTTACACATCTGTTGATTTCTGCCACTGTTCTTGGCTTGATACACCTGTGCAATCTTTTTGTCTTGATTTCCTGATAGCTTCATCACCACCCTTGATTTTTCTTGTTTCTGTTTTCTGTGTCTTTTCCCAGATTTTTGCTTTCAATCCTTGCTTTCAAAACTCCGAGGTACCAATCGCCAAGAAGAGCTTTGATCAAACTCTTCAGGAGTTTGATGCGGAGCTCGTGGCTGAGAAGGCTGCTGAGAAGTTCTTTCTAACTGTCTTCTGGAGGTGAGACACAACCTACCGCTGATGCCGAGTAGTTTGCTTCCTTCTTGAAATTGATGCCGAGGTAGCGGTAGAGAAGCTCCTCCAACTGACTGCAGAGGCTGAACCATTGTCGTCCGTCGAAGCAGATTAGTCCGACGCTCTTGCTTTCAGTCCCTAGTTCTTTAAGGTCTTCATTTTTGTACTTGCCAACCTTCTCAGCTCTTAACAAGCTAGTTGGTCATCTCAGATGATCATATTTCGGAAACGCCTTTCAGTGTTATCTCGGCTATACCAAACTTGTAAATTTGCTTCAAATTTCAACAAGTGTTAACATTCCTTGCTCCTTAATTATCATTCATTCCCCATGTACCTTCTCCCTGCCCCCTAATGTGAACATAAGTTGCACTTAGGATCACTTTAGGGAAGTTGGCTTCGTACCGTAGTCACAGACCTGATGTGTTCTTCTTTCGTCGATGTATTAAACTTCTGGTATTTAATTCACCCCCTTTAGACCCTCTTTCTCTTGGCATTTGCAAACTATCATCGCTGTTTCTTGAAGCATTTATTCCTTTTACAATTCTGGTCACCACTTCTGGTGTGCACTTAGTGGTTCTATTCTAATCAAAACGACGTTTGACTCCGGCGAATCTTTTGCCGACATTTAACTTTGTGCACTTTTTAACTTGTAAATTCTCTCAGAATTTCAACAAGTGTAAAACATCATTGTGGTTTAACTTCGGTTAAACATCACCTCGGCTTAACTTTGGTTAAACATCACCTCAGTTTAACTTCGGTTAAACATCATCTCGGCTTAACTTCGGTTAAGCATTACCTCAGTTTAACCTCGGTTAAACATCATCTCGGCTTAACTTCGGTTAAGCATCACTTCTGTTTAACTTCGGTTAAACATCATTTCGGCTTAACTTCGGTTAAGCAGCATCTCTGTTTAACCTTAATGCTCAAAACATTAATTGCGTACCTTTTTGTGTTTTAGACAATGTAAGCTCTGCATATGGCCGATGTGCCTCCTTTTTCTTGGATGTCTAATTCGACTTTCCTTCTCTAAATGCTTGTGCCTTTGTGTTTTCTTGACTGCCATTGCATGATTCTGTACTTAGAATATTTTGCGTGTCTTTCATATTTTGCCCCCTTTGTAAAATCGTCTCAGGGTTACAAACTTCGGGTATATTAATTACCTACTTTACTTCGGCAAGAAACTGTCCTGCAAAACTTTACTTTGGCAAGATACTGATCTGCAAACTTTTCATAAGTTTCAACAAGCATATATACTTATAAACTTTTCAACAAGTATAAAACCAAATTTCACTCGGCTTAACTTCGGTTAAGCATCATCTCGTTTTTACCAACTTGTAAACTCATACAGAACTTCAACAAGTGTTACTCCATGAACTCGGTCTATCTTCATCTTGTAAATTGTTACAAATTTCAACAAGCGATAGACAAGGAATGATCTCGGCTTACCTCCAACTTGTAAATTGCTACAAATTTCAACAAGTGTTAAGGAATGGTTTCAGCTCAACAGCTTGTAAATTGCTACAAATTTCAACAAGTGTTAAGGAATCTTTGTCAGCTTAACAACTTGTAAATTGCTACAAATTTCAACAAGTGTTAAGGAATGGTTTCAGCTCAACAGCTTGTAAATTGCTACAAATTTCAACAAGTGTTAAGGAATCTTTGTCAGCTTAACAACTTGTAAATTGCTACAAATTTCAACAAGTGTTAAGGAATCTTTGGTCTTAACTTCGGTTAAGAATCTTCTCGGTCTTAACTACGGTTAAGCATCTTCTTGGTCTTAACTTCGGGTTAAGAATCTTCTTGGCTTAACTACGGTTAAGCATCTTCTTGGTCTTAACTTCGGGTTAAGAATCTTCTCGGTCTTAACTACGGTTAAGCATCTTCTTGGTCTTAACTTCGGGTTAAGAATCTTCTTGGCTTAACTACGGTTAAGAATCTTCTTGGTCTTAACTTCGGGTTAAGAATCTTCTTGGCTTAACTACGGTTAAGAATCTTCTTGGTCTTAACTTCGGGTTAAGAATCTTCTCGGTCTTAACTACGGTTAAGCATCTTCTTGGTCTTAACTTCGGGTTAAGAATCTTCTTGGCTTAACTACGGTTAAGAATCTTCTTGGTCTTAACTTCGGGTTAAGAATCTTCTCGGTCTTAACTACGGTTAAGCATCTTCTTGGTCTTAACTTCGGGTTAAGAATCTTCTTGGCTTAACTACGGTTAAGCATCTTCTTGGTCTTAACTTCGGGTTAAGAATCTTCTTGGCTTAACTTCGGTTAAGCATCTTCTTGGTGTTAACTTCGGGTTAAGAATCTTCTTGGCTTAACTACGATTAAGCATCTTCTTGGTCTTAACTTCGGGTTAAGAATCTTCTTGGCTTAACTTCGGTTAAGCCTCTTCTTGGTCTTAACTTCGGGTTAAGAATCTTCTTGGCTTAACTACGGTTAAGCATCTTCTTGGTCTTAACTTCGGGTTAAGAATCTTCTTGGCTTAACTTCGGTTAAGCATCTTCTTGGCTTAACTACGGTTAAGCATCTTCTTGGCTTAACTACGGGTTAGGAATCTTCTCGGCTTAACTACGGTTAAGCATCTTCTTGGCTTAACTACGGTTAAGAATCTTCTCGATCTTAACTACGGTTAAGAATCTTCTTGGCTTAACTACGGTTAAGCATCTTCTTGGATTCAAGCCGGGGTTTTCAACCCGGCCAACTTTAGTCTGATCTTCTGTGTTTCCTTTTTATCCTCTGGGATCTTAGATCTGTTCGCTGTGCTCTTCTCTTCTCGGACTTAAGCGTCGAGATCTTATCTTCTTAGATCTATTTTACTCGAGTTGAGCTCTTCTTTTCTCGGGCCTACTCATCTAGGCCGAGATGATGTATTCTTGGATCCAGGATCTGGAATCCAGGATCTGCTCACTTAGGTTGAGTTCTCGTTTTCTCGGGCCTATTCATCTAAGTCAAGATGATGTCTTCTCGGATCCGGGATCTGGAATCTGGAATCTAGGATCTGCTCACTTAGGCTGAGCTCTTCTATACTTGAATGCCATCTTCTTGGGAGCACTCATGCCCCATGTCTTTGCCTCCTTTCTGGAAGGGTCTTCGTTCTTCTACAGGTATCTATCCTCCCATACCTGGAGGTCATCTTTGTCGTAGTATCCGCTTCGATCTGTTGTCTTTGATGCGTCACCTTCATGGCTGGCGTCTTTCACTCCGTGACCTTGGTCACGAGTTTCTGTGTTGCGGTTGTCCCCTTCAGCATCGAGGTCGATAGGTCTCCCACTCCCCGCAAGAGTGTTTGTCTTCAATCTGATCCTTCTGTCCGTCATTAGCCATCTATTCTTCTTTCTTTCCCACAGACGGCGCCAAATTGTGTGGGTGATTTTCCGACCACACTGCCCGCTTAGTAACCAGCTGGAGAGTACTGGCAGAATAGATGGCACCTGACTGACCTGCAACAGAAATATAAGCATCCCGCGGTGGTTTCGACCACCCGGGGGCACTCCGACGATCAAGTCAGTATATCTCTCAAAGATAAATCAAGTACTAAACTCACAAGCTTGAGTATCAAAAAGCATACCTTAGACCCATGGGGGTGCCTCTTATATATAGCCAACTCAATCCTAGTCCCAATAGAAGCCTGACTTCTATGGACTCAGGATTACTGCTTATCTGGGACTCCCAGTGGAGTTAGGACAAAACTCTCTAAGAGTCTTATCTTTACCCAAACTAGAGTCTTCTCCCAATCTAGGACTCTTGTTCATATCCAGGTTGAGTTCCCTCTTCATTCTAGGACTCTCATCCGTTATCTGCTTATCTCGAATTCCGATATCTTCGGAGGTAATCTCGGCCTAGCCGAGATGACCTCGGCACAACGACCAAGACACGTGGCACGTCGGCTGACACGTCGGCGTCACCTTGCCACGTGTTGGTACTCAGAAAATATATCCCCACATTAACCATCCAAAATTATATTATTTTGTTTTTTCAAGACAACAACATATATCATATAATATATTTGATATAATCTATATATATAATAAAACCAAAAATTCAGAAATTCATTTTTGCTTGCGTATCTTTCAATTTCACGAGAATTACATTTTTCGGCCGGTATTATCTAGTATTTACAAAATTAGTGAGTACTTACTGAGAAATTAATCGGAACAATATTGGCCTATTTGTATTCCATTTTTTCTATAATATAGTACGTACCGCCCGATGCCGGCCAGTACAATACAAGATTGACAACCATGGTTGCATCTCAATAGAAAACTCGCTAATGCCACTCTTCACCTCTCATCTGTAACTCTGAGCATATCAAGAGTTTTGGTGATCTGTTCTAACCAATTCGCTACCTCCAATGATTCTGACCCTCTTGTGAACTCCGGTGGGTTAAAGCAAAAGAACAACTTAGTGATCTTGAGGGCCCGAGACTCGTCTCCTCATTGCGAGTTAAAGTCTGCTTGTAACGCCCTCAAAATAATACATAAAACCCAACTTTTTAGACATGCATTGATATAAAAGAAATCAACTATTTCTATTCATCAGAGTAATTCTTACAACTGTATTACATGTTAACAACAAAAGCAAATGCCTTATGGGCTTACAGCTTTCCAAGTCAACACCTGGTTACACAAAAGAAGAGTACTAACTCTTATACAAAATAAGCCATTGGCTTGATATACATGTAATACAAACAAAATAAACAAAAAAGAGAGTCTTCAACTCTCATCATCATCCAAGCTATGTCCTTGGAGGTGGCATACTACCTGTACCTGAAAATAATGTCCCATAAAGGGTGAGCCAACGCCCAGTAGAGATATGCTAAACACAGTATGAGCAATAACTAAGACATTAGCAATTGATAAATGTTCAATTTCCATAAACCAATTCATAGCCCATTTCCATTTCATAACCACTATGTTCATGTTTCATTTCAATTTCCATTTCTTATCAATTTCACAATTTACATCAACGGCTCAGAATCTGGCCAACCACTTATATGAGACAGTGACTCATATTAAACATTTCCCATTTTACAATAGATAAACATACTAGTTGTATCAACATCTCAACAGATAAGCATACAAGCTGTATCCACATTTCAACAGATATGCATATTAGCTATATCAACACTTCCAAAGATAAGCATATGAGCTGTATCAATACTTCCAAAGATAAGCATATGAGCTGTATCAGTGGAGTCCATCCCCTATCTCCTTCCAAACAACATCCGGTTTAGAGGTCCATCCCCTATATTCCCCTAAACTGTGGAATATATCCCCTATCTCCTCCCACACACACAACGTATATACACAAAGGTCATATACACCATCAATCAATACATAACGTTAATGTATTCTATCAACCGTCATACTCTATGACATATCAAATTGATTAGTTTTAGTTTGCCTAATCATCATGCATTGTCTACAACAATCAAAACTACCCTATACTGGTAGCCCAACCAATTATTTCTAAACAGATAATAAAAGCTCCAATAGATAAAATATCAATGTTTTCAAAAGTGAGCGATTAATAAATCTAACTCCACTATTCAACCATATAATGCACCAATTTCATTATTTCCAACTCAATTCCATAAAGTCATAATTTTCCCAAAATTAGGGTTTTCCACCCGGTTTCCAAATATTGACCTAACTCTAACACTTTATCAAAACAACCAAAAATCTAGGTCAAAGACCATAAAAGTGAGTAGGAATCCCTACCTCAAATTCGGAGCTCATGGAAAGAAGGTAAAGAAACTCAACGTGCTCCAAAACTCAATATTCTCGAATCAATGGATAGCCCTCAACGATCAACCCAACTTTTACAAAAGCCGAAGGAAAAGAAAACACTCTAACTAGATCAAACCCTAGAGAGAAGGGAGTTTCTAGAGAGAGAAACTCTTAAAATGGCTTTTTAGAAAGTAAGAGAGAGAGAGAGTATGTAAAAAGTGAATTTAAAACGTCCAGCTGCCAACTGATATACGACATTCCCGCTCGAGTGGAGAACACAACGCTCGAGCGTCAAGAACAAAAAACTAGGTCCGCTCGAGCGCAATAAGGCCCGCTCGAGCGCCAAGACACAAGAATAAAGTACATCTGCTCGAGCGCGAAAACCAGTCCGCTCGAGCGTGGATTTCCCCCTCCCAGAACTTATACCAAAAAGTACTACCCGAAACCCGCTCGAGCGTGAAAAACATGCCTGCAGAAGTTCTGCAGAGCACCAAAATACTGAGAGTGTGCAATCTCCGCTCGAGCGCAAGAAGACCCGCTCGAGCGGACCTCTTAAAAACTGGGCAACAAAGAATTGAAACAAAAGCCCAACCAACCTGTAACAACTCTGCCCAATACATCCTAAAACCCGAACAAGTGGAATTAAAGGATAACAACAAGATAGATACAACTACCAACTCCACGGAACTGAGTCCGAAATACAACAGAACAGTAAAGGGACAACCGGGATCGCTATACTGCTCTTATGATCTCACGTGCAATCTCTTCTCCTAGAGACGGTGCTACAAGTGCGGTTACCACTGGAACTGTTGTACCTCCACCAGTACTCCTAGTCCCAACACAACCTCTACTAGCTCGCCCTAACATCCTATCAATGACAACATCAAGCATAAGTCAACAGAGTTCTAGTCCTTTTTCAAAACACTTAGGTAACGTTTGTTAGAGCTTTCTAAATATGATTTGAGAATAGGAGTTGTATTTTGAGTTTGTAAGTTTTGGAATTATGATTTGAGTATGAAAAATTTGTTTAGTGAATGAGTTTTGAATTGAGTTGGGGATTTTTGATGTGACATATGATATTTGATACAAAAACTTACAATTCATAATCAAATACACAACTCAAAATTGTATTAAAGCTCATAAAAAAATTTTAAAAATTCGAAAAAATATTTTTTTTGAATATATAAAAATTAACATGTGTCAATTGCAAAAAAAAAAATAATAATAAAATTTGCACTGTTCCAGTCAACCGGCCGGACGACCAATGGGACGTCCAGTGGGACGATCGATTAGGCCAAATTTCAAAAAAAAAAAAATTTAAATCCCGCCTGACACAGAGTTTTCTACAGAGGTTCGTGTTTGTTGTGGAAATATAGTTTGAAAACCCTATCCAAACATGATATTAGAATGTGTGAGTAGAATTATAGTTTGAAAATCTTTCCAAACACAGCCTTACTCTTCCCACAAAGACATCAAACCAACTTAACATATAATCACATAACACATAAACAATTGTAAGCATCAAGTCACATAATCAAGTCAAGTTTACAAGGATAGCCATTTGTCCCCGAACTTTCAAGGAACTCTCACTAAAAACCATGTTGATCATACGCGTTTCCAATGAGATCTCAAAGCAAGTTAGCCAGCCACGAGCACTATCCCTAAAACTTAACTCATGCTCACACAAATACAACACATAATCTCCCACACATCATATTTCCTATATGCAAATGTCCTCACCAAGCGAAGCCAACCTATTATGGTTAAAACCACTTCCCACGAGCTCTAGGTTTTCAAACCCGGTTAGCTCTAATACCAAGTTGTCACAACCCAATTTTTATTACTCAAAATCATTACGAAAAACTTTGAGTTAAGTCCATTTATTCTGTACATTATAACTACAAATAGTTACTACACTTGTGTAATAGAAATATTGTTCCCTCTCGATGAGCATAATAATAATACACGCCAAGCACCCAATGAAGCGCTACAATAAATAATTACATATGTCCAAATCATAATGTACATTCCCTTTATACACTAGATAAAAATACACGCAAAAGATCAATAGAGTTCTTGAAGCTCGAACCGATGTTCTTGTATCCTTTCCTGATAAATGGTAAAAACAACGTGGGATAAACAAATATGCCCAGTAGGAATCTCCAATGATTCACAACAATAAGATATACAGATATATGTGATCATGCATGCTACGGAATGATACATAAATAATGTGCCATTTGTATTCAAAATACAATATATATAGGTAATACCTTTCCAAAATAAAAATCCACAAACTCTACAAAGAAAACTTTTTCTTTTATCTTCTTAATATTCTTGTACCAATTACTAACCATCTTTCTTAGGGTTCCTTTCTCAACTTTTCTTAAGGTTACAACATCAATAGAATATGTATTACAAAAGATCATACGTTCCATAATTTAAATCACAACTAGTCATTGTAACGCCCTCAAAAAAAATACATAAAACCCATCACTTTAGACATGCATTGATATAAAAAAAACCAACAATTTCTATTCATCAGAGTAATTCTTACAACTGTATTACATGTTAACAACAAAAGCAAATGCCCTATGGGCTTATAGCTTTCCAAGTCAACACCTGGTTACACAAAAGAATAGTACTAACTCTATACAAAATAAGCCCTTGGCTTGATATACATGTAATACAAACAAAATAAATAAAAAGAGTCTTCAACTCTCATCATCATCCAAGCTATGTCCTTGGAGGTGGCATACTACCTGTACCTGAAAATAATGTCCCATATAAGGCGAGCCAACGCCCAGTAGAAATATGCTAAACACAGTGTGAGCAATAACTAAGACATTAGCAATTGATAAATGTTCAATTTCCATATATCAATTCATAACCCATTTCCATTTCATGACCACTATGTTCATGTTTCATTTCAGTTTCCATTTTTTATCAATTTCACAATTTACATCAACGGCTCAGAACCTGGCCAACCATTTATATGAGGCAGTGACTCATATTAAGGTTTCCCATTTTACAATAGATAAACATACTAGTTGTATCAACATCTCAACAGATAAGCATACAAGTTGTATCCACATTTCAATAGATATGCATATTAGCTATATCAACACTTCCAAAGATAAGCATATGAGCTGTATCAACACTTCCATAGATAAGCATACAAGTTGTATCAACACATTAACTGACAAGCATATGAGCTGTATCAGTGGAGTCCATCCCCTATCTCCTCCCAAACAACATCCGGTTTAGAGGTCCATCCCCTATCTTCCCCTAAACCGTGGAGTACATCCCCTATCTCCCCTCACACACATACAACGTATATACACAAAGGTCATATACACAATCAATCAATACATAACGTCAATGTATTCTATCAACCGTCATACTCTATGACATGTCTAATTGATTAGTTTTAGTTTGCCTAATCATCATGCATTGTCTACAACAATCAAAACTACCCTCCACCGGTAGCCCAAGCAATTATTTCTAAACAGATAATAAAAGCTCCAACAGATAAAATATCAATGTTTTCAAAAGTGAGCGATTAATAAATCTAACTCCACTATTCTACCATATAATGAACCAAATTCATTATTTCCCACTCAATTCCATATAATCACAATTTTCCCAAAATTAGGGTTTTCTACCCCATTTCTCAATATTGACCCAATGGTCTATATATCAACAACCAACAACGATATCATTATTTTGAAACCCACAATACACATTTTAGAATCAAAATAACAAAATCCTCTTTTAACATTTTAAAACCCTAAGTCCCAAAATTACCCAACTTCAACACTTTATCAAAACAACCAAAAATCTATGTCAAAGACCATAAGAGTGAGTAGGAATCCCTACCTCAAAAGATGACACCCGAAGAAGAAGATGACGAAAACGAAGTTGCTCCAAATCACAAGTTTCTCGAATCAAAATGTAGCCCTCGACGATCAACCCAACTTTTACAAAGGCCAAAGGTGAGGAAACAACTCCTACTAGATCAATACTTTGAGAGAAGTTTGAGTTTTAGAGTGAGGTGCTCTCTAATGGCTTTTTCAGAAAAGTAAGAGAAAGAGAGAATGAGAGAAAGTGATTTAAAAAATGCCCTACAGCCAACTGATATACAACATTCCCGCTCGAGCGGAAAACACAACGCTCGAGCGTCAAGAACAAAAACTAGGTCCGCTCGAGCGCAATAAGGCCCGCTCGAGCTCCAAAACACAAGAATACAGTACATCCGCTCGAGCGCGAAAACCAGTCCGCTCGAGCGTAGATTTCCCCCTCCCAGAACTTACACCAAAAAGTACTACCCGCTCGAGCGCCAACAAGCCCGCTCGAGCGCAAGAATTCTGCTCGAGCGTAGAAAACACACTTGCAGAAGTTTTGCAGACAACGAAAATACTAGGAGTGTGCAGTCTCCGCTCGAACGCTAGACGACCCACTCGGGCGGAAAGACCAAAAACCTGGCAACAAGAAATAAGACCAAGGCTCAACCCACCTGCTCGAAACAAGCCCAACACATCCTAAAACTCAATTAAATAGAATTAAAGGACGACAACAAGGTAGACACAACTACCAACTCCACGGAACCGAGTCCGGAATGCAACAGAACAGTAAAGGGAATACCAGAATCGCTATAGTCATCATCCCACCCTAATTCACCTCACTTTAATATACACATGTAACAACATTTATTACCAACATCTCTCAACAATCCATTTATATAAGATAAGTCAAATTAGTTCCATCCTTTCAATTTTAAATAATTTAAATCCATCATTTCCATCTATCACAATTGCATATACAAATACCAGTAGGATTTTCTCCACAAGTCCACAACAATCATCGGATCCGTAAACAAATCACATCCATAAACCACATGCTTTACCGAGCGGTACTCCGGAAGGAAAACGGAAGCTCTATTAAGCGCCACGCTTTACCGATCACTAGCTAGAAGGAATGCGGAACCTCACTTTACCGGTCACTAGCTGGAAGGAATGCGAAACCTCATGCTTTATTGGTCACTAGCCAGAAGAAATGCGGAACCTCATGCTTTGTTGGCTCAAATACGGTGGGAAACGGACCCCAAAACAATATCACTATCCATTAATTCATCATGTCATCCATAATTATGATTCATGGTTAAGGCCAACACATCATTCATTGTTCCTTTTACACACTTGTTCAACAACACGTCTTTCATATATTTAAAATTCATTTTCATAACAAGTACCCATTTTGTTCCACCACATTTTCTATTTCTTATCATCAACATCAACTCATTTAGTTTAATTACACAGTACAATTTGTTTCATAAACTTCTCAAAGCCTTATTAATTAACTTCCCAATTTTAGAGTTCACAAACACAATCTTCATTGCCCAATATTATTTTCACAACCATTAGTCTCATTACAATTACACATTTATTCCAATCATACATGAAATTTCAAGAAAATCAAAGTTAATTGAGGTAATTACTCATTTTTAAAGTAAGTCCACAATTGGGGTTAAGTAAAATTTAGGGCTTTTCATCTTGCGACACAAAATCACATTCTAACTATTCAACAATCCATAAGCCACCCCCAATTTCATATTTTGACTCCCTCATTTGGAAACCCTAACTTACATTACATGCTTTCAAGAAGGTCTTCTCAAGATGAGGTTTTTATGCAATAAGAAATTACCACCCATCTATCTATAAGAAAATATTGAAGAAAAACAAGGAAGATTCCTATCTCTAGCATAAAAAGGAGAAGCCCGAAATTTCAACTTCGATCAAAACACGATTTGTTCAGATGAAAAGAAAGCTCTTGACATGCTCTTCATCTTTATATAAGGAACATGGGGTAGAAAATCAAAGAAATGAGATGAAAATCAAGCTTGAAAGCTTGAAACCCTCAACAATGGTAGAAAAGGAGAAGAAGAGAGAGAAATGACAAAAGAGAATGAAGAAAGTGGACCAAAAAGTGACTTTTAAACATGCTGAATTCGGACACTTCGCTCGAGTGACTGATCCTTTGCTCGAGCAAACAACACGAACTCCAGACCAAACTAGGTAGACCACTCGAGCGACCACTCTCGCGCTCGAGCGAACGTCGACAACACTCAGAATCTTAGACAAACCTGCAAAAGTACTGAAAGCTAGGCGAGACCGCTCGAGCAACCATTCCTTCGCTCGAGCGACGAGAAAAAAGAAAAGAAATTCTGAAGTGCTACAGGATCCAACAAAATAAACCGTTTGAATCATCGAAACAAGAACCATGGTGGAGTCTATAGACCCTTAAATTCTGTTACATTGAGATATAAATATAATAGAAGCCAAACCATTTCTAATTAACCCACAAAAAAATTAAAATTTTAATTTTATCTCCTTTCTTACCCCTACTATATTATCAAACATATCCTCATTTACCCTCCTTCAAATCCTAACTCAAACCAATCCAAAATTCAATCCTATCCCAAACCAAATAAGAATCTCAACCTTCAAATCCTAACTCAACCCTACCACAAACCACCATCTCAACTTGCCCTTTCCACCTCCTTCGACCACCAACCTCAACCCCTCTTCATTGTAATCTTCCTCTCAACTCATCCTTCCACACTAGTGACTTCTCTCCCAATCTATAACAGTTTTCCCAATTGCTTCATTCACCATGAAACCCTTTTTCTAGCCCCTTTCCCAACTGTGACCCTTCATCCCAACCACATTCCCTCACAACAAACCCCTTCCCTAACTATGTTTCCTTATTGCGAACTCTTTTAATCACATTTCTCTACTATAAAGTTTTTTTTGCCATTATGAAGCCTTTTCCACAACCCATCTTCCTTACTACGACCTCTTTTCCTACCATGATTATTTTAGCAATCTCTCTCCCGATTATGACCCCATTCTCAGTCTCTCACTATTGCAAAACCCCTCATTCCTTAAAGTTATATAGTTTTTAAGAAAAACGTGAAAGCAGAAGAAAAATAATAATTAATGTAGATGAGAAGGAGAATAAGAGTTAGCGGTAACAAAAGAGAGAAGAAGAGGAGTTAATAAAAGTTAGTAGAAGTTGTAGTAGCAGCAATGAGATGGTAGTGGACCAGTGCTAGTAAATGTTTAATCTTGTTAGATGAAATTTATGTTATCTATTTATATCATCTTTTTATTTATACTAGCATAATGCTAATGCCATGCACGGATATAAATAAATAATTAAATTTTAATTTTTTAAATTAAATAATAATATAAAATTTGTCTAAAATATATATGAAAAATAATTTAAAATCAATTAAACTTTAATTATTTCATCATAATTACACTTTAATTATTTTTAAATTAAATAAATAAAATCTCTTCAAACCCATCTCCTAAGATCATTGCTTAAAATCAAATTTTCAATTTAAAAAAATAATAATTATTCATGTGTCTCACATAATTTCTAAATTAAACAAACAAATAAATAAAAATCTTTTCAAGCCCATTTCCTAAGATCATTGCCTAAAATTCATATTTTTCTAATATCAAATACATAATTAGAGTTTGTTGACCTTCTAATATAAAGAAATGAATTGAATATTTATTTGTCCATTTTCTAAAATATTTACCTAAAATCCTTCCTATCCTAAAATAAATAAATAAAAAGATTAATTCAAATATGTTCATATAATTTTTAAATTAACAAAATAAATAAATAAAAACTTCCAAAATTAAACAAACAAATAAATAAAATCTCTTCGAACCTATCTTCTATGATCATTGCCTAAAATTCGTTATTTCCTAAAATTAAATATAGAAACAAAGTTTGTTGACCTTTCAATTTAAAGAAATGAATTAAATAATTATTTGCCCATCCTCTAATTATCAACTAATCGTCTTCTTGACATATCACTAAATTTAGAAAATCGATCTAATCTTTTATTTTTTTTGTTAAATCTTTCATTTCTTATTTCTATGATATTCCCGATCTACAAAATATGATAATGTGAATAAAAAATAAAATATTAATTAAAAAATTCTATTCATGCATAAAATTATATAAATTTTTTTATAAAAATTATGTGGTAATGTTGTTATTATAAATAAATGTATCTTCAATAGTATATTATTTTAAAATGAATGTGACACTTGTTAAGGAATATGTATTGATATTAGCAATACAATCATATGTATCAGTCAATATTCGACAATGTCAGTTAATATATTGATAAATAACGGTATTCAAAGTCTGAAATCTAAAATCTCGACATTAAATGAGTTAAATAACGACCAATAATTAAAACCCTAATTGTGGTAGTGATTTATAACTATAATTACATATTATTTGCACTTGGAATGGCAGAAACATGAACATTGCTTTCTCCCAAAATTTTCTCAATTTTCGTTTGATACAAACAAAATAAAGAAACAAAGAAAAACGAAAGTGTCATTGATGGTAGGAGATAAAATTTTAAAAAATAATAATAATAAAAATAAACAGAGAGAGAGGTAGGAATTGACATGAGGTTTAAGTAGTGGTAACAGAAGCAGCATAGCAGAGGCTTAATATCGAGTCTGAACAGCAACCCAAACCCTAGAATTGTAGATTGAAAAAATAGAGGGGAAGACTGATTCGGTTAACAAACAATAAAAGAGGACCTACCTTGTCACGCCCTAATTTTTTATTATTCGGAAACATTACCAAAAGCCTTTAATTTAAGTCTTTTTTTTCTTTTTTTTAATTACAAATATTTATTACCCTTGAATAATAGAAAACATAATAATACGCATTCTCTCCCTCAATGAATACAATAATGACAATAATACATGCCAAGTTTCGGCTACGAAGCTACAAATAAATAATTACAAACATAAATGTACAAAATTCATTTATTTCACATCTACTATGAATTTACACATAAAGAATACATGGACTTTTTAACTCTCCAATCAATAAATTCGTATTCTCTTCCTGTAAAAAAAATGAAACAACAAGGGATGAGCACAATTGCCCAGTAGGGATCTCGTAGTTCTAAAGCAATGACGATCACATAGATAGAAATGATCATGCATGCAGGATGATACCATATAGTAAGTTAACATTTTATAATTTCAAAATATCATACGTAGAGTATCTTTTTCTCAAAATTTATTTGAGCATTTAAGGAATACCTTCAGCCATAAAAATTATCCCTTCTCATCAGAAAACCGTGAATCCTTTTTGAAAACAAATGTGTATAAGGAACAATATCATTTTAAATGTATTAATCAATTCCAAAACATTCCTCATTTAATTTCCATTTTAATATTCCTCTTTTTATTTCCATTTTCCCTTTTTACAAATTACATTTATTATAACTCCATAACCTCAAGTTCAAGTTCCCTTAATACTCAAAAACAGCCCTCATACACTCCATTCCCACCGGTCCATTCATATTTGTTGTAACTCCTTAACGTAGAAATTCAAATCTTCTTTATATTTAATAACAATTCTCCTACCTCAACTTCTACTTGTCTAATAGCTACATCACATCCACACTTGCATTATCAATTATAATTTAACATATCACAAGGATAATAAACCCTTTTAATTCAATTTCCTCATTAATTACAAAACAAAACTGTTAATCTTTTCTTATACTTACAAACAACCCCGTGAATTCGTTATCACCAACCCCTTATCCAGTTACTATTTTCATTATCTATTCTTTTCAAATAATTTCCATATGCATTCCTCTTTCATGCCAAATTACGCATCAATTGTAATTTCATAAGTTCATCTCAATTCACGCATATTATCATCGACTCAACACATTTCTCAATACATTCTACTCTTTGCCAACTTGATACGGTGTGACAGTGAGCACCTAATTCATAACACTTTCCACCTTTTGCCGACTATTATACGACGGGAAGTGAACTCCCAAAAATCATTTTCGCAAAAACCAAATGTTTTCCAAAAACCATGTGTTTTCCAAAAACCATGTTTTTTCAAAAAGATTTTCAACTTTAAAACCATCCCCACATTTGCTGGCTATTATATGGTAGGAAGTGGGCACCCAAAACAGTTTCAAAACCATCTATTTTTTCACTTTTGCCGGCTATTATACGGCAGGACTTTGTGGACACCCAAAAATCATTTTTCCACTTTTGCCGGCTATTATACGGCGGGACTGTATGGACACCCAAAAACATTTTTACACATTCGTCCAGCGATAAGCCTAGATAAGGCATTTGGGCACCTTTAATTCAAAACCACCCCCACATTTGCCGGCTATTATACGGTAGGACGTAGGCACCCAAAAATCATTTTTCAACTCCCTGCGCAAGTACCAACCGCAACACAACCCAACACAACTCAACTCCAGATAACACAACTCAACCAAACTCAATACAACTCAATTCAACTCAATGCAACATAACCCAACTCAACTCAACATAATTTAACATAACTCAATATAATTCAACATGACACAATCCAATTTAACACTATTCAATACAATTCGATATAATTCAATACAAACTCTTAAACCTCCACGTCATCATTTCATTACAAAGCTCATATCATCCATACTATTAGTAATTTTTTTCCCCCAAGTTGGTTTCATATTATGAGATAATTTAAAATATCAACACTAAGGGTTCAATTGCAACTTATACATAAATTTTCAAACTCTTTGAAATTTCAATTAAACTTGTATATGTGCAATTTAACACCTCAATTTCATGATACTACTTTCAATTTAAGCAAAACTATCAACCATTTTCATGAGCCAAACTAGGGTTTTTAAGAGAAATTAAAGCTTTTCATTAAAACACTTTTTTTTCCAACTCTTCTATTGGTTTTACACCCAAACTCATGACCCAAAATCATAACCCAACAAGTAAACTCTAAATCTTCAAATCCTAACCCCCAATCTCATGATTTACCACAAAATGTATAAAAAAAATATAAGCTTTGTATTTATATAAAGAAAATACCACAAATTTATATATAAATTAGGGTATTGAAGGAGAACTAAAAACCCTTACCTGTTGAAGCAAAGAGAGGACAACCCAAAAATCACCAACGATGAAACCACGAAACTCTTAGATCAAAAGAAAGCCCTTGACGAGATCTACAATATTTCTCAAAAGATCAAGGTGAAAAGATCACTCTAGATGAGTATATCTAAAGATTTAAGTGAAAATGTTTGAGTTTAGTGTCACGACCCAAACCCGGCCCTATGGGTTTAGCACCGTAACCGGCCAGTAATCCGAGATTACCGAAGGCCTACAGGACAGTAATACAGTAAAACAGAGTACAGGGCCTGGCGGAAGCCAATACAGTAAATAAATAATGTCCATTGAGCTATGACAGTCTGTATGCCAAAAAGATTTTTCATACATTCATACATAAACAGTACAGAACAGTATGCAATATTTACAATCATTCAGACTAGGGACTCAATCCCTACATAACAGTACGGAAACATCAGTCTATACAGAACAGTAAAACAGTACAGAAGGGGGAAGTGTAAAACACCCCTAAGCCTTAACACAATAGGCTCGGAACCTCGCGGTGAGGCACAATGGTTGGCTTGACAAAACAGGAGTAACCCTGACGCTCCTAGCTGCGGTCTGGTGCCTGGACACCTACATATATATATGAGCAGTGAGCTAAAGCCCAGTGAATAACATAATGCGTAAAGAGGTTGAGAATGAATGTCCTTACAGTAATGAAAACAGTTCATTTAAACAGTAGTTCAGTTGTTCAGTCAGTACAGTCATATGCGGTACATCCATTAGCATAACAGTACAGTAAACAGTAGGTCTTAAAAGACCGAGCAGTAATGATGGCCATCAGTCAGTAAACAGTAGTGGTTCCAACAAGGGAACCGACAGAGATTTCTGTCACAGTAACAGTAAACAGTAGGTGCTAAGGATGCCACAATACAGTTCAGAATATAGGACATACATTCATTCAGTTAACAGTAATCAGTTCAGAAAACAGTACAGTTCAGTTGTTCAGAAGATAATCATTTGTGAACATATCTTTACACAATCGTTACTCACAGAATTTGGGCTACAGTATGCTAGAGTGTGTCTCTCCAGTCGCCAACCCTACATAGTTAACAGATTGAACACACACTAAGCTACACAGTTGGGAAATAACATAACTTAATCCCTAATATGCCTCGGTGTGTTCTACATCTATATCCTCACTAAGATGTCTTAAACTAGGCCTAAGAATGCCTAGGATGGGATGAGGATGCAAAGATGCTACCAGAAAATAGTTTCAGAAAAACAGAGTCCCGCTCGAGCGCATGTTTCCTCGCTCGAGCGGTTATGCAACAAAGGTACACGCTCGAGCGTAAACTTTCCCGCTCGAGCGTACTGTAAAAGTACTGGATGGGTGAAATCTCCGCTCGACGCCTGCTCGAGCTTGAGACATGACTCCGCTCGAGCTCCCAATCCTCCGCTCGAGCGGACTGTAAAACAGTGCAGAGAGATGCTGGATGCTCGAATTCTCCGCTCGAGCGCCAAGTTCCCCGCTCGAGCGGAAGTGCAGAATCTGGGAATTCCAGATTGCACCTCCAAGCTCAAACTCAAAACTAAATGCATCAAAACCGATCCTCTTGGGCTCATTTTCTGGAAAACATTTATAAACACATAGAATAACATGTTTTAAAGCTCAATTTGAGAAATCAAAGCCCAAGGGTGTTTAATTCAAACTCAATTTCAAACCATTTTTCAAGAACAATATGAACATGCAAACATGCATGGATCCAAACCAAATTCAACCTCCAAAGCTTGTTCAAATGGACTCATTTCTTCAAGAACATGATGAATTCATGGAGTATGACCAAAAGATGGACATGCATGTGAGGAAACATGGACTACAACCTCAAAACTCATTAATTCAAACATGCATGCATGAAATGAGCTTCAATTCAACATGTATGCACCAAAACATGGCTTAACTCTACAATTAAAGCATGAATTGTGCAAGAATGGATTCTAAGACAACAACAAGAAGATGAATGTCCTACCTTAGTCTTGTGTTCAAGGTCTAGGAGCTCAAAGTAGCAATCAACACTTCAATTCCAAGCAAGATCAAGCAAATCTCTCAAGAACAACTCAACTCTCTCTCACTCTCTAACTTGGGTCGGTTGAGGCAAGAAGAGGAGAAGAAAATGTTTGTTTGATCAATACGTGGAGTTTATACAAGGTTCAAGAGATAGTGGTCCACTAAGTGGCGGAACGGTAATTAAACCAAACTATGCGATTAATCAATATTTAATCTATTTTAATCATACCTAATCAATTTTCAGATAATTACACTATAAAATCACATTAATTCTAAGGATCATAGAACACTAATCGGTTTCAGATTCGGCCGCCGATAAGGCCTTCAATTAGCAGTTTAAACATATGAACATGAACAGATAATCATACTGTCAATCAGATAAAATGCAATTAACTAACATGTACTCAGTCAATTCGTTTTTTTTTTCAATTTCAGTCAGTCAGTTCAGTACTTATAATCAGTTCAATTATCAGTAATCAATGTTTAACGGTAATCAGTGGTGAGGGTTATTACATTTAGAGAGAGAGAAAAGAGGAGAAAAAGTTAAATGAATATATATTTGGAGCCTATTTATAGTAGAAAGATAATAATAGAACAATAGCCCCAAAATCAAATGAAAAGAACAAGTCAAAACTCCGCAAAAAGTAAGGCCCAAACTAGCCCAATATTTTGAAAATTACGTACAAGGGTCGACCCTTCAGACAGAGTTGTCGACCCTTCGGGAAAAAAAGCAATGTGTGCAATAAGCAAGGTGTCGACACCTCTCAGACTGGTGTCGACACTAAATTCCAGCAACTAATACCCAGATTCTGCAATTTACAAGGGTCAACCATTCCTAGATGAGAGGGTAATTTATTTGTAAAATTGGTCCGAGCTGGGTACTGGGCCGTTCTGTAGGCCACAGTAAGAAGGGCGGGGTTAAAGGACCTTGACGTTAGTCCGGTCCAGAGGAGCCTTGCAGTTAGCCCGGTCTGAATAAGATTGGTGGTTAGCTCGGTTACCATGTTTGGCACGGTAACGGTTTGCTCGGTTAAACCATCTAGAGCCAAGGTGTTTTTGGCTTCTATTCAGAACCTTGCTATTGGATAGCTCGGTCCAAGTACACTATGGTAAGTACGGCTTATACAGGGGAGACCAAGGTAAGAGCAGTGAAAGGAAGAACCGAACTAGAGATAGTTCGGTCTATACTGCGGCTTTAGCATAAGCCATGTTACCTCGATCATATTGGAATCCGACCATGATAAAACCATCTCACTTGGTTTAAGCAGTGAGGGGGGTATTGAAGGATAAGCATTGTCTTTCAGGAATGCGATTCTTAGGAGGACCCTACATAGAGGAGTAAGAGTCCTACTAAGATTGTGCCATGCGGAACCTATAAAAGCTCACAGTATCACCTATGGAGAGGTAATACAACTTTGATTCCCGAATACACAGAGCTTTTTGTTTATTTGTCTATTTTGCTAACTTAGGCATCGGAGAGGTATCCGGCACACACCCGCCGGCTAGCTTACGTTTGTGTTTTCAGGGAGTAAAGCGACGACGTACGGAGGAACACAATCTTGATCAACAGGATTATACGAGAACAATATTTCGTGCTCGTACAATTGGCACCGTCTGTGGGAATTTCAGACACGAACAAAACCTCTTGATCAAGTTTTTCCTCACTAATCAAAAGTAATGGCGCACAACGAAGATTTGCCACAGTCCGCCATCGACGGACAAACCCCAGAGGGGGGTGTGAGGCGCGAAGGTTTGCCTTCTATCCCTCCTATGGCGGCTTTGGAGCCACAGCGACAGAACCCCTGGAGGGATACAAGGGGGAGGCAGACTAACAGCCCCCGTCGCTCTCGCTTACCAAGTCCTGACAGACAGAGGCGGAGGATTGACCCTCAAACTTTGGAGGATCGCGTCAAGGGGCAGGATGAGTTAATACGAATGATGGCAGCAGACATGGAATCAATGAAACGCCAAATAAAAGGCAAAGGGGTGGCGACAGGAGAGGGGCGCAAAAGCAAAACGCCCCCTCGGCACTCAAAAGATCGTGGTAGGCATACCACACCCTCACAAGCAGAGAGTAGGAGCCTGAGGACAGGCAACACTCAAACAAGGACGTCCAAGACTCGTTACTCCAGGTCTGAGAGAACGAGGACTGAAAGGTCATATACTGAAGGAAGCACCTATCGGCCCTCGCACATGCACTAAACATCATCCAGGCAGTCGGAGTTGCCCAGATCGTCCGATTTACTAACGGTGCTTGAAGAAAGGGCGCGGTGGAATGAGGATACTAGGACACGTGACCCTCGCAGAGTTTCAGCACTTCAGCGGTTGGCTCCTCGGACGCATGGAAGCGTCAAGGTAGGAATGCTAATATCGCGCCCAGCCTACGAACCAACGGACAAAGTATTAGCGATGCTGCAGACCTCACCGTTCATTCCGATAATTGAGAACGCGCCCCTACCTTCAGGCTTCCTACAGCCCAAATTCACCACTTATGAGGGGAAGACAGACCCCTACTCGCACTTAAGCCACTTTCGCCAGGTTATGGCTGGATACCGGTGAAACGAGGCCTTGATATGCATCTTATTTCCATCCAGCCTTGGTGACCTAGGTTTAACTTGGTTCGAAAGGCTACTAGAAAGCAGCATAGCCTCCTGAGCGCAATTAGCGGAAGCATTCGTGACAAGGTTCAGAACGAACACCAAAACGCCAGTGGAGATCGACCAACTTCTCTCCATTGACATGGGCGACAAGGAGTCGTTAAGATCCTACAATAGTCGTAACTGGGAGACCTTCAACCAGATTGGGGATTGCCCCACAAATCTTGTCATCGCACAGTACAAAAGAGGCCTTCCAATTGGGAACAGACTGAGGGACTCAATCACTATGACGTCGCCTCTCACGATGGAGGCCTTAATGGAGAGAATGCACCAGCACATTCAGGTGGAAGAGGATGGCACCCGTGCTAAAACAAAAACTGGCACAACCGCAATACTAGAGAAAAAGACTCTAGCAAAAGTCAACGCGGTAGAACGCCCAAGCAGAAACGGGCGAGGCAGGCGAGACAACGGAGAGGACCAGGATAAAAGATGGTTAAGAGTCTGCACTGCCATTACCACGGTATTCAAAAAACCAATTTATCGGATTCTAAGCGAGATACGCAATGAACCTTTCGTCAGATGGCCAGCTAAGCTGGGAGAAGCACAGACGGACTATGATGAAAGATCCCGGTGCACCTTCCATAAGGAAAAAGGGCACCGCACTGAAAATTACATGCCGTTGAGACAACATCTGGAGGAGTTGGTAGCAGCCGGTCATCTAGACCGATACATAGAAGGAGGGACGTAGCCAGCCCCAAAACCACGACAACCCAAACGGCATGCCAATAGACGCCCCACCTCACGGCGTGATCAACGTGATCCATGGGGTATTTGAACCTGAGCGAGTATGTGAGCTCAGGGGCATGATAAAAAAGGCTGAGCACTTAAGGGTGGTACTAAGTGCACAACCTATCATCAAAAACGGGAGAACCGAGGCGACAAACGTCATATCTTTTTCAGATAGAGACTTGGCAAGGATTTATTGCCCTCACAATGATGCACTGGTCGTCACTCTCCGAGTCAAGGATTTTGACGTCAAGCGGATTCTGATTGATCAAGGTAGCTCATGTGAGATAATGTATTACGAAACATTCAAACAATTGAAACTAGAGGACAAAGACTTGGCACCTGTCGTATCTCCCCTGATCGGATTCAACTCAATGCCAGAGTGGCCAGTTGGCAAGATAATCCTCCCAGTCAAAGCAGAAAGCATGACGAAACAAGTGGAATTCTGGGTATTGAAAGTCCCTTCCACTTACAACATAATCTTGGAAAAAACATGGCTGCATACCATGCGATCAGTAGCGTCATCCTACCACCAAGTAATGCGGTTCCCCAACGAAGCCGGGGTAATTGAAGAGGTCTTTGGAGACCAAATTATGTTCAAGCAATGCTTCGTCACGGTGAATGGCAGCCGCGCTGCCAAGGGATATGTCCAGATGGTGGAGGAGCCTGAGAGTAATGAATTATTCACGGATGTCGGCAAAGCTGCTGAACAGAAGGCAGTGGAAGACTTGGTACAAGTAAGAATAGATGAAAAGAACCCGGACAAGTTCTTTTTGCTTAGCTCATCTATATTCAGCACTGAGAGAATAGAGGTCATAGAATTCATGACCTCTAACATCGAAGTGTTTGCCTGGACGCCGTATGATATGTCTGGCATAGACCCAAGCTTCATCTGTCACCAATTAAACGTCCACCCAACCGCTAGACCAATCATTCAGCGCACTCGCAGATCGGCACTCCACCACGCCGAGATAGTGGCGGAAGAAGTAGAAAACCTGCTGGAGGCATGAGCTATCAGAGAAGTGCACTACTCCAGATGGATCTCCAATACAGTGGTGGTGCCAAAGAAGAATGGAAAATGGTGTGTCTGTGTAGACTACAAAACAGTCAATAAGGTATGCCCAAAGGATAGCTTCCCCCTACCACGAATAGACCAACTGGTAGACCTAACAGCAGGACACAACTGACTTAGCTTTCTTGATGCGCACAGAGGCTACCATCAGATCACTATGTATGAACCAGACCAGGAGGTCACGTCCTTTACAACACCAAGAGGACTGTACTGCTACAAGGTCATGCCCTTTGGCCTAAAGAATGCATGGGCAACTGTAATAACCCTCATCACTGCTTACCGATAAACATTGATTACCGTCAAATTGAACTGATTATGACTGATAATTGAACTGATTAAAGTACTGAACTGACTGACTGAAAACTGGAACTGAATTGACTGAGTATGTGTGTTAATTTGTATTCTATCTGTTTGATTGTTTACTTGATCTGTTCACGTTTTATGTTTAAACTGCTAATTGAAGGCCTTATCGGCGGCCAAACCAGGAATTGATTGATGTTTTATGATCCTCATAATTAATGTGATTTTATGGTGTATTTGTCTAAAAACTTGATTAGGTATGATTAAATTAGATTAAATATTGATCAATTGCTTAAGTTGGCCCTATTTACTAAACTAACCCTTAGTGGCCCACTCAATACAATATATTTGAGCCTCATTAGACACGTAGGCAACATTTTGTTCAGCCATTTCCTTGCTTTTGCCGACTTGAGAGGGAGAGAGGGAGAGAAAGCTTGAGTTCTTCACAATTTGCTTAGAAACTTGAAGAATTTGTAGGAGATTTGCATAGTTGAGCTTCCTTGCCTTGAATACTAGACTTAGGTAAGAGAATTTAACCTTCTATTACTGTATTTGAACTTGTTCATGCTTAGTTTTTGAGCCTCTGGTGATTTGAGCCTTGAATTGGTCCATATATGTTGAATTGGAGCCTAGCTCATGCATGTATGCCTTTATTTTGAAGTTTTGAAGTTATCTATCATCAAATTGTACATGCATGCCCATATTTTTACAAAAGACCATGAACTCATCATGTTTTTGAAAGATTTGTCTCACTGGAGCATGAAATTGAAGCTTTGAATTGGTTTGAATTCATGCATGTTTCCATACTCTCATTGTTCATGAAAATTGGTTGAAATTGAGTTGAATTAAACACCCTTGGGCTTTGATTCCTCAAATTGAGCTTTGAATCATGTTTTACTATGAGTTTATAAGAGTTTTCCAGGAAATTCAGCCCAAGAGGATCAGTTTTGATGCATTTGAACCTGGTTTTGGCTTGGAGGTGCAATCTGGAATTCCCAGATTTTGCACTTCCGCTCGAGCGGGGATAGTGACGCTCGAGCGTGGAATCCGAGCATCCAGTATTTCTCTGCACTGTTTTACAGTCCGCTCGAGCGTAGGATTGGGAGCTCGAGCGGAGGCATGTGTCTCACGATCGAGCGGGCGTCGAGCGCCCGTCGAGCGGAGATTTCACCCATCTAGTACTTTTACAGTACGCTCGAGCGGGAGATTTGACGCTCGAGCGTGTACCTTTGTTGCATGTCCGCTCGAGCGGGTAAACCTGTGCTCGAGCGGGACTCTGTTTTTCTGAAACTTCTGAAACTGCTTTTTGAGTACATCTTTGCATCCTCATCCCATTCTAGGCATTCTTAGGCCTAGTTTAAGGCACCTTACTGAGGATATAGATGTAGAACACACCGAGGCATTAGGGGTTAAGTTACTATCTTTCCCAGCTGTGTAGCTTAGTGTGTTCAATCTATTAACTGTGTAGGGTTGGCGACTGGGGAGACACGCTCTAGCTTACTGTAACCCAGAACTCTGTGAGTAACGATTGTGTAAAGATATGTTCACAAATGATTATCTTCTGAACAACTGAACTATACTGTTTTCTGAACTGATACTGTTAACTGAATGAATGTATGTCCTATATTCTGAACTGTATTGTGGCATCCTTAGCACCTACTGTTTACTGTTACTGTGACAGAAATCTCTGTCGGTTCCCTTGTTGGAACCACTACTGCTTACTGACTGATGGCCATCATTACTGTTCGGTCTTTTAAGACCTACTGCTTACTGTACTGTTATGCTAATGGGTGTACCACATATGACTGTATTGACTGAACAACTGAAATACTATTTAATTGAACTGTTTTCATACTGTAAGGACATTCATTCTTAACCTCTTTACGCATTATGTTATTCACTGGGCTTTAGCTCACTGCTCATATATATATGTAGGTGTTCAGGCACCAGACCGCGGCTAAGAGCGTCAGAGTTACTCCAGTTTTGTCAAGCCAGCCTATGTGCCTCACTGCGAGGTTCCGAGCCTATCATGTTAAGGCTTAGGGGTGTTTTACAATTCCCCCTTCTGTACTGTCTTACTGTTTTGTAATAACCAAATGGATTGTATAGACTGCATGCTACTGTACTGTTATGTAAGGGATGAAGTCCTTAGTCTGAATGATTGTAAATATTGTGCATACTGTTCTGCACTGTCTACGTACAAATGTATGAAAAGTCTTTTTGCATATAGACTGTCACAGCTCATTGGACATTGTTTATTTACTGTTTTGGCTTCCGCCAGGCCCTGTACTCTGTTTTACTATTCTACTGTTCTGCAGGCCTTCGGTAATCTCGGATTACTGGCCGGTTACGGTGCTAAACCCATAGGGCCGGGTTTGGGTCGTGACAGCAACATTCCAACGGATGGTCACCAAGATGTTTGAACCATTGTTAGGCAGAACAATGGAGGCTTACATCGACAACATGGTGGTCAAGAGCAAGGAGGAGAGTGACCATCTCAGGGAGCTAGGTAAGATGTTTCAGATCCTAAAGAAGCACAAGTTGGGCCTTAATGCATCCAAGTGTGCGTTCGGTGTAAGATCTGGCAAATTCCTAGGCTTCCTGGTGACCAATCGAGGTATAGAAGCAGACCCCTCTCAGATCAAAGCAATTCAGGAGCTCGAGAGGCCCAACTCAGTAAAAGAAGTGCAGCATCTCACTGGTATGGCAGTTGCGCTCAACCGGTTCATAAGTCGGTCATCAGACAGATGTCGGCCATTTATTCAAGCTTTAAAGGCCAAGTTTGAGTGGGACGAAGAATGCGACCGCGCTCTAGAAAGCCTAAAAGAGTACATGTCTTCTCCACCATTACTGGTAACCCCCATACCTGGAGAAGAACTCTTTCTGTACTTGGCAGTTTCACAGCACGCAATTAGCGCAGTGTTGGTCTGAGCGGAAGGAATCTAACATCTACCCATCTTCTATGTCAGCAAGACATTACTGGGCGCCGAAACAAGGTACTTACTCCTGGAAAAACTGGCCTTAGCCTTGATGATGGCCTCAAGGAAGTTGTCGCATTACTTTCACACCCACACCATAGTCGTTCTCACAGCTTTTCTATTAAAAGCTTTGTTTGAGAGGGCAAACTTTTCTGGGCGAATCTTGAAGTGGGCAGTAGAGTTAGGACAGTTTGACATCAAGTTTCAACCCAGGACCGCGATAAAAGCCCAAGCTTTGGCAGATTTTGTCGTAGAATTCACACCAAGAAGTCATCACATCTGCCCAGTGGACTTAACTAGTACAACCGAAGTAGGGATGGAAATTGTCGCCAGAATAGCACAACCCCTGGTACAGGATACCCAGTCAGATCCCAAGGCAGACCAGAGTGAAGTAAGGGAGGAAGAAGCAAACCATGCTACACCAAACAAAGACTCTTCAACAAATAAAGACTTAGTACAATCAGGTAGAGAGGGGCAAGCAGCTAGCATGGCTTTTGAAGAAAACACCAAGTCATCATCCGATCCCTCCACTTGTTGGAAACTGTTCATTGGAGAGATGTGGAAGCTATTTGTGGATGGAGCATCCAACAGGCACGGTGTAGGACTTGGCATAGTCCTTATCTCACCAGATGGCCTGGTAGTGGAACAAGCGGTCAACCTTGGCTTCCCAGCATCAAACAACGAGGCGGAGTATGAGGCACTTTTAGCAGGACTAAAATCAGCATTCTACATGAAGTCCACCGAGCTAATGGTTTACAGTGACTCACAGCTGGTGGTAAACCAAATTTCAGGCGACGACGAGGCAAATGACGAGATGATGGCTAAGTACCAGGAGTTAGTAAGAAAAGAGATCAAGAAATTTGAAGTAGTGAGGATAGAATAGATCGGCAGGGAAGAAAACAGTAGAGCAGACGAACTAGCAGGCTTTGCTTCAATGACAGATACATCCATACCTCATCCGTTGCTGATTGACTACTTACTGAGACCAAGCATTGAAGAACCTGAAGTAAAAGAGGTATGTTGTGTCGAACTAGGCCCTTCATGGATGGATCCCATCATACTATTCTTAAAAGACGGCGTCTTACCTGAAGAAAAGAAAGAAGCCAACAAGATTAGAGCAAAGTCGCAGCAATTTTAGCTCTCCCCATCAATGGTCTTGTACAAGAAATCCTTCACAGGACCCTACCTAAAGTGTGTTCATCCCAACAAAGTTGAAGCATTCTTGTTCGAGATACACGAAGGTGTATGCGGAAGCCACCAAGGGGAAAGATCATTGGTATACAGGGCAATCTCGCAAGGATATTGGTGGCCTTACATGCAAGCAGATTCAGAGAAGTATGTGAAGAAATGCGAGAAATGTCAGAAGTTCGCACACCAAATACATCAGCCAGCCAGAGAACTCCTACCACTAACAAGCCCATGGCCCTTCGCAATGTGGGGCTTGGACATAGTAGGACCACTTCCAGCAGCACCCGGCAACAGAAAGTTCTTCCTTGCAGCAATAGACTACTTCACAAAGTGGGTGGAGGTAGAAGCACTAGCATCAATAAAGGAGAAAGATGTGAAGAAGTTTGTCTGGCAGAATATCATCACTCGGTTTGGCATACCAAAAGGCTCTAATATCACACAACGGCACTCAGTTCGATGGCAGAATCTTTAGAGGCTTTTGTGAAGAGTATAAGATAGAGTTCTACAATTCTACACCGGCATATCCCCAAGCAAATGGCCATGTAGAAGCATCAAACAAGGTTGTCTTGGATGGACTGAAGAAAATGTCAGAGAAAGCAAAAGGCATGTGGGCTGAGGAACTGCCCCATGTTTTGTGGGCTTACCGTACCACACCTCGGCGATCAACAAGAGAAACACCATTCTCCTTAGCCTACGGCATGGAAGCAGTAATCCCACTAGAAGTTGGCCTCCCCACAATTAGAAGCGAAAATTTTGATCCAAACTTGAATGAAGAAGCCATAACATTGGAGCTTGACCTTGCAGAAAAAAAAAGAGAAAGAGCACTGGTTCACATTGCCTCTTACCAACAAGAGTTATCCAGAAAGTATAACAAAACAGTATATCCGAGGCAATTCAAAATCGGTGATTGGGTACTGCGCAAAGTGATGGGAAACACCTTGGTACCTGGAGACGGCAAGTTAGGGCCCAATTGGGAAGGACCTTACAAAGTGGTCGGATTAGCAGGAAAAAGGGCATACCACTTGGAAGATGAGGACAGCAAAGCCATTCCCAGGCCATGGAACACTGCCAATCTCAAACTATTTTATTTTTAGCTTTTCCTTCTAGTATATGTAATTTTTTCTTTCTAAAATAAAACAAGTAGCTTCTTTTCAGTATAATTGTTTCCTTTTGTAAAAGATTGTTTTAGTAAGTTAGGGGCATTGAAAGCATGGTTGGCCGGAATAACCAACTATGCACCCTCCTAAGCCCAAGATAAGGATCCAGGCTGCAGGACGTTTGGTCGGAATAACCAAACACTTTACTCTAGGTTGGCTGGAAAAACCAACTTAGAGGTTGGCTGGAATAATCAACACCCCTCCTAAGCCCAGGATAAGGATCCAGGCTACAGAACGTTTGGTCGGAATACCCAAACACTTTACTCTAGGTTGGTTAGAAAAACCAACTTAGAGGTTGGCTGGAATAACTAACACCCCTCCTAAGCCTAAGATAAGGATCCAGGCTGCAGAACGTTTGGTCGGAATACCCAAACACTTTACTCTAGGTTGGCTAGAAAAACCAACACTTGGTACTCCTCCGCCGAGATAAGGATCTAGGCTGAAGAGTGGTTGGCTGGAAAAACCAACTTTGAGTACTCTTCAACCGAAATAAGGATCTAGGCTGAAGAGTGGTTGGCTGGAAAAACCAACTTTGAGTACTCTTTAATCGAGATAAGGATCCAGGCTGAAGGGTGGTTGGCTGAAAAAACCAACATTTATTGTTCTTTAGCCGAGATAAGGATCAGGGCTAAAGAGGTTGGCAGTTATGGCCAGTCAGATTGCAAAGCTAAGACCGGGATAAAGTATCTCGGCCAGAAAATGTTTTACTTTACTTAGATTACAGTTAGAAAGTAAAGTACATGCAAGTAAACCGAAGTAACAGTTAGAACAAAAGCACATTTTCATTGATCATGCAGAGTCAGAGTAAAAAATGGGGGACTTCAGCCCGGTTACAGTCTCTCTTTCCAAAAGACAAAAAAAGAAGAAAACAACATAATCAAGCAAACAGGTCATCTAAATCAGCGTAAAAAACAACGCGGTCTTCACCCAAGGGTAGCTCGGTTGTGGCAGGCACCCCTTGGTTAAGCTCGGTTGAAAGATCCGCATCAACTGGCAAAGGTGGGATGGAAACCTCTGGAGTTGGGGAGATAGACTAGCGACCGGATTGAGTGTTGTTTTCTGGAGCTTTATTTTCATCCTCTTCTTCCAGAAATTGTCGCTGAGTGGTAGCGGCATACTCCGCCAGGGAGCTCGGTATGAAATATGGAGGAGGATTGAAGACCTCGATCTCAGGTCCATGACCGAGCTGCGCCACAGCCCCCTTCCACCCGCATTTAAAGAACAGGTCCTTCGCAGCTTCACACTGCTTGATGTATAGGGCTTCGCCTTCTTTGAAACCGCGATCCTCCGCATCCTCCAACTTCTTCTCATGCTTTGTTATTTTGGCATTCTTCTTCCCTTCAAGCTTTGCAAGCTCGCGTAGATACTTTTCTTTTACCACGGCCACGGCCTTTTGCTTATCTGCCTCAGCCGAGCTGACAAGACCGGACAGACGAGCTATCTCGGTTTATAGCTCGACGATCTGCTTCCTTAACTCCTCTAGCTCAGTTGTTTTGGCATCAGCTTCTACCATGGCCTGCCTTGTGGCTTTTCGCAGCTCCAGAACTCCCTTGTGAGCGACGTGGTTTTTCTGTATGGCCTGCAAAAGGATGGTAAGAAACTTTTAAAGTGAAACCGAGCAGAGAGTTGTAAAGATTAGAAAGATGAGCAAAGGGACAACTTACCAGCACCATGGACTTTGTGGCCGAGTGAATTGCTTTCAGCTCGGTTAGGCGGTCGTGGTGTGACATGTCGGCTGGAAGGCATACGCCTTTGGCAAGGTTGAATGCCATCAGGTTGTCTTTTTCAGCGACTACTAAATCAGAATCGTTGATAGCACGGTTCTGAAACATGGTCTTGGGTACCCACTTTGAGGAGCTAGCTCGGTCTGAGCGCTCAGGTGTGGGGCTTGGTGGCGTGGTTTCAGGAACCACAGTTTCGTCCTCGTCGACAAGACGTTGCTCGGTTGTAGAATCCCGAGCACGCTTGTTTGGACGAGATGAAGAAGGCTGGTGGGACGGTAAGGCTACCACAGTCTCCTGTGTTTGACCGGCTTGTGGTACTTCGGACTGGTTAGTCTCGGTAAGAAGGGCTCTTGTGGCTTTCTTCTTGGCCATTTCTTGCTCAGCGGTCAGAGGGATTAGATTGATTTGAGGCAAGGTTGGGTCCGGTTCAGGAGAGGCTTCCAACAAAAAGTCAGTGACCTTGGTCTTCCTATGGCCACTATATCAGTAGGTCGGCTCGAAGTTCAATAGCTCAGTCCAACTTCTGTTTGGGTATCGTAGCGCGGCGCGAAGTACATTCAGGTTGGGGTAGCTGTACTGCGACTTGAGAAAGTTCAAATCTGCATAAATGAGGACAACTGTTAGTGCAGTTCAAGACAAGAAAACCGAAGTAAGAGAAAGCTATAAACTGAGCCGAGGTAAAACCTACCAGCTACACCCTTGTTTTAATTTATTCTGTGGCCAGGGATCTGGACTTGTTAGTCCTCAAAATTCCCAGATACCCAGAAGAAATCATCGTCATTCACGTCTTTATCCGGGGTATTCTTTATTATCTTTTCACGCCGGTGTCTTATTCTTAAATAATAAACCCAGCCATCTTCGGTCGATTCTATGGAGTATTGGTGGAAGAGCTCGGTTAGACCGAGGTTATTGCCGGCTCGGCGGTTTAGCTCAGCTATGCCGTTTATTATACGGTAAGAATTGGTGAAAAGTTGGGTAGGGTAGAGCTTGGTTTGCCTAAGGAATTCACAAAGAAGGGGTTGTACAGGGAATCGCAGACCGCACTCTACAATGGAAATAACATTAAAAGGGACAAAGCCTCGTTTTCCACAGGGGACTGTGTCTAGTTCGGCTAGTGAGAGGTGGACATCATCTGGTATTTGGTAGTCCTTACGGAATTCAGCTATGGCCCCTGGTGAGTTTTCTAAAAACCTATATTTACCCATTTTTTTAATTAAATTTAGAATGAAGTATTAGCTCGGTCGAATATTGAAGCTGAGTAGCTCGGTTGAGCGGTCAGAGGAGTGCCTGGCCAAACCTAAGTCTGCAAAGTGAAAAAGAAAAGTGTTAAGCACTGATCATTGGACCGTACTACAAGAAACAAGGGCAAAATAAATTAAGTCCTAGCCCGGCTGCGCGGGGTGCTATTAGTTGTAGCTCGGTTTGAGCAAGGGGCTTTAGCCTGGTTGAGCGTTCGGGGCAGCATTCTTAGTCCAGTTTCAACTAAGGAAGCTGGTTTAGCCCTAAGTTGCAGCTCGGGCGACGGTTGAGGCTTTTTAGCACAGTATTGCACAGACCTAGTGCGGTTCGATAACTCAGTTAAGTGAAACTAAAGGTACCTAACTAATGGAAACTACAAGTATGACGCAAGTTTCAGTTCGGTTGTCAGGAGTGGCTAGGCTTGCAACAAAGACAAACAGGTTTTCAGTTCGGTTAAAGTGTGATTTTGGATCAATGGGAAAAATTGTTCAGATTGTGCATGTATACAGTACTTATATTGCTAAGTTTCTTCCAGAAAAGACGACGTTAAGCAAAAATGGAACATATGTTTTCAAAAAACATATAAATATGCATGCTGTGTGTTGTAAGACAGAAGCGAAATCAACAAAAAGGAGGCAGATATGGACCACTTACCAGTCCAAGATGAATGTAATGAAGATGAACACGAACTCAGCAAGTACAGGGTCGAGGAAAAATGGAGACTCAGAGAAAAAGAAAGAGGGACATGAATAGTGCAATAAAAGATTCAAAACGAAGGGTTTTGTTTTGTGTAGAAGAAAGGACAAAAATGCGGGACTATTCAAAATTCGCAAGGTACGAGGGCGGCGTGACAGCTGCGTTAGGCCAATTAACGTCTGCCACGTGTCCCTGGAATGGAAATTGATTCAGTTGCAGCAATTAAAGAGACGTTTTGACCGAACAGATTAGGTAGCCCGATGTGAATTTAGTTCGGCTAAAAAGGCTAAAGTTTTTTAGCTCGGTCGTAAAACTAAAGTTTTTAGCTCGGTTGGAAGGCTAAGGTTTTTAGCACGGTTGAAAAGCTAAAGCTTTCAGCTCGGCTAGAGACAGGTAATCCCTATCATGCTGCGCAGATGGAATTAACGGGCAATTAAGAGGGTAATTTATTTGTAAAATTGGGCCGAGCTGGGTAATGGGCCGTTCTGTAGGCCACAGTAAGAAGGGCGGGGTTAAAGGACCTTGACGTTAGTCCGGTCCAGAGGAGCCTTGCAGTTAGCCCGGTCCGAATAAGATTAGTGGTTAGCTCGGTTACCATGTTTGGCGCGGTAACAGTTAGCTCGGTTAAACCATCTAGAGCCAAGGTGTTTTTGTCTTCTATTCAGAACCTTGCTATTGGATAGCTCGGTCCAAGTACACTATGGTAAGTACGGCTTATACAAGGGAGACCGAGGTAAGAGCAGTGAAAGGAAGAACCGAACTAGAGATAGTTCGGTCTATACTGAGGCTTTGGCATAAGCCATGTTACCTCGGTCATATTTGAATCCGACCATGGTAAAACCATCTCACTTGGTTTAAGCAGTGAGGGGGGTGTTGAAGGATAAGCATTATCTTTCAGGAATGTGATTCCTAGGAGGACTCTACAAGGAGGAGTAAGAGTCCTACTAGGATTGTGCCATGCGGAACCTATAAAAGCTCACAACATCACCTATGGAGAGGTAACACAACTTTGATTCCCGAATACACAGAGCTTTTTGTCTATTTGTCTATTTTGCTGACTTAGGCATCGGAGAGGTATCCGGCACACACCCGCCGGCTAACTCACGTTTGTGTTTTCAGGGAGTAAAGCGATGACGTACGAAGGAACACAATCTTGATCAACAGGATTATACGAGAACAATATTTCATGCTCGTACACTAGACTAGTGTCGACCCTTGAGGCCAACAACAAAAAGGCAAGTGTCGATACCACCAAGACTGGTGTCGACCCCAGAACAAGATTTCTAAGTTTCCAAACAACTTTTCAACGTAAACAAGTGTGAACGAACAATCCAAACATGTTTAAATCGAATTATACTCCTCCAAAACCAAGACAACAACCCCAAAGACTCCCAAAAAGAAAATAAATGAATTAAATACACCCTCTAATAGATTAAATGATACAAGTGTTACATACCTATAAAAGACTAGAGGAGAAATTCTACTATAAACACCCAAAAATTGTGACATTTTCTTTTTTTAATTTTCAAAGTCTGGGTTACTGCGATGGCAGTGCCAGGGGCTGCGACAATTGTGATTGAGGCTGGGTTGGGTTGCCTCGGTGGGTGGGTATAATAGTAATTTTATCAAATCATATAAATGTAATTTTACCCATAAATTGCAATTTATCAAATCATATTATACCCATATGCAATTTATGGGTAGATTTTCCTATAAAAAAAAAATCAAAGAGTTTTTAATTGAGAATTTGATAACCTAATTCAATACTGAAAATACATTTGATAATCATAGGATAAATTACACTTTGTATTATTGCACTTTACATCTAATCTCATTCTACCGCTTAATCTTTTAATTGTTGAAGTCAACCTTCTAAACTTTGAGTCAAGTAGCAATTAGAAATGGTTTTATAATGTCGTTCTAAAAATTGGCGAAGGAACTAAAGTATAAGGAATAAAGTGAGATATTGCTAAAAGTATATGAATGCTAAGGACCAAAATAGAGGGTCTAAAGTGAGATTTTAGTAAAAATGTAAGGGTACTGAGTATAATTAATACTTTTATGTGGTTGTTCTCCATTAATTTTCGAAATGATGTTATATTAATAGGCCAAATTATAACTTGACTCAAAGTCTGGAAGATTGACAGTGACAACTAAAAGATCAAAGATAAAGTAAGACTAAACGTAAAATATAGGGTTGTAAAGCGTAATTTGTGCATAATCATAAATCACATTCCACTATCTCTCCCACTATAAAATCATTGATGCTACCACCACTGTCACAACCATTATAACCACAAGGAAATATTTGTGACATTATAACCATAAGGAAATATCATTTTACCCTCCAAATTATCACTCGAAAATCAATTCAACTCTTATACTTTTAATTATATCAATTTTACACCTAAACTATTCAATTTTAGATCAATTTCACCCCACCGTCAACTACCGTCTAAAATCAAAAGAAATTTATTGGCATAGCACTAAACTTCATTTAGAATTTCATTTCATCCCCAAAATTATACCTCAAAAATCAATTAAACCCCATATGTATATTAAAAAAAAATTGATTTAAATATTTAATTAATAATTTTGTATTTCAAACAAAATTTAAATAATGTACTTTTCAAAAAATATATATAATTAAAAAATATAAAAATCCTCATTTAGAATTGTCTCTTAAGTCTCAAATTATTTCGAGTAGATCCCAGAAAAACTAATTGAGAAAAAAATTTCTTAACTACTCTATGTGTGCGTGCACACAATTATAGCTACCTTATTGCCCAAATTAATTTTAATAGAATTGATCTACTAATTGTAACAACCCACATTTATGGCTTAGTCATGTTCATGTGCATTCACATCATGTGGTCTTGTTAAGTTTGCATTCATGAATCTTGCCTTGTTTTGTGCTCATGTGATTTGTCTAAGTGTCGTGTGCATGCTTTGTTCCTTCCTTGGTGTCTCAAGCCTAAGTTATGTTAAGCCTAGATCATTCCAAGTCGCGGTCATCTTCAGTCTAGAATTATCTTAGAACCACTTTGTTTGACCTCCACCTTCGCCCCGACATATTGGCCGAGATGTCATTATCTAGGCCGAGGTGTTCATCACCAAGGCCGAGATGTGTATTATCTAGGCCGAGATGTTACCTTTGCACCTAAGTGATCTTGTCCTGGAGTGGTGTCACGACCCAAACCCGGCCCTATGGGTTTAGCACCGTAACTGGCCAGTAATCCGAGATTACCGAAGGCCTGCAGGACAGTAATACAGTAAAACAGAGTACAGGGCCTGGCGGAAGCCAAAACAGTAAATAAACAATGCCCAATGAGCTGCGACAGTCTATATGAAAAGATTTTTCATACATTTATACGTAAACAGTACAGAACGGTATGCACAATATTTACAATCATTCAGACTAGGGACTCAACCCTAGATAACAGTACGGTAAACATTCAGTCTATACAGAACAGTGAAACAGTACAAAAATGGGAATTGTAAAACACCCCTAAGCCCTAACACGTTAGGCTCGGAACCTCGCAGTGAGGCACAAAGGCTGGCTTGACAAAACTGGAGTCTAACCCACGCTCCTAGCTCCGATCTGGTGGCTGAGCACTTATATATATATATAAACAGTGAGCTAAAGCCCAGTGAATAACATAATGCGTAAAGGAGTTATGAATGAAATGTCCTTACAGTAATGAAAACAGTCCATTAAATTAATATTTCAGTCAGAACAGTTATTCAATCATATGTGGTACATCCATTAGCATAGCAGTAAACAGTAGGTCTTAAAGACCGAACAGTAATGATGGCCATCAGTCAGTAAACAGTAGTGGTTCCACGAGGGAATCGACAGAGATCTCTGTAACAGTAACAGTAGATGCCAAGGATGCCACAATACAGTTTAGAATATAGGACATACATTCATTCAGTAAACAATAGCAGTTCAGTAAACAGTTCAGTTCAGTATTCAGAAGATAATCATTTGAACATATCTTTACACAATTGTTACTCACAGAGTTCGGGCTACAGTAAGCTAGAGCGTGTCTCCCCAGTCGCCAACCCTACACAGTTAACAGATTGAACACACTAAGCTACGCAGTTGGGAAATATAACAACTTAATCCCTAATGCCTCGGTGTGTTCTACCTCTATATCCTCAACAAGATGTCTTAAACTAGGCCTAAGAATGCCTAGAATGGGATGAGGATGCAAAGATGCACATTTAAAAGCATTTTCAGAAAAATAGAGTTCCACTCGAGCGCAGGTTTCCCCGCTCGAGCGGTAATGCAACAAAGGTACACGCTCGAGCGTAAACTTTCCCGCTCGAGCGTACTGTAAAAGTACTGGATGGGTGAAATATCCGCTCGACGCCCGCTCGAGCTTGAGACATGACTCCGCTCGAGCGCTCGATCCTCCGCTCGAGCGGACTGTAAAACAGTGCAGAGAGATGCTGGATGCTCGGATTCCACGCTCGAGCGGAACTTCCCCGCTCGAGCGGAAGTGCGAAATCTGGAAAACCCAGATTGCACCTCCAAGCTCAAACTCAAGTTTAAATGCATCAAAACCGATCCTCTTGGGCTGAATTTCCAGAAAACATTTATAAACACATAGAATAACATGGTTCAAAGCTCAATTTGAGAAATCAAAGCCCAAGGGTGTTTAATTCAAATCCAATTTCAAACCATTTTCCAAGAACATGGAGAACATGCAAACATGCATGATCTTAAATCATTTTCAAAGCTTTAATGCTGTTTCAAAAGAGCTCAAACCTTCAAAAACAAGATGAACTCATGGAGTATGACCAAAAGATGGACATGCATGTGAGGAAACGTGGACTACAACCTCAAAACTTCAATATATGTACATGCATGCAACAATTAAGCCACAATTCAACATCTAAACCATGTTTTGGCTCTACACTCCATCAATATGACATGAACCATGCAAGAATCAACTTAAAACATGAACAAGAAGACAATGGAGCTACCTTTAGTCTTGTAGTTCAAGAAGGGAGCTCAAATATGCAATCTACCCTTCAACAATTCTTCAATTTCCAAGCAATATTGAGATGAACTCAACTCCTCAAGTCTCTCTCTCTCTATGGTCGGCTAAGGGTCTCACAAATAGGCCAAAGAAATGTTTGATTCAATGTATAAGGCTCAAGTGTGTGTGCGAGATAGTGGTCCACTAGGGGTAGTTCGGTAAATAAGACCAACTCTGCAATTGATCAATATTTAATCTAATTTAATCGTACCTAATCAATTTTCAGATAATTATACCATAAAATCATATTAAATATGACGATCATAATACACTAACCCATTTCTGGTTCGGCCGCCGATAAGGCCTTCAATTAATAGTTTAAACATAAAACACGAACAGATCAAACAAACAGTCAACAGATAAAATGCAATTCAAACAGATGTATTCACTCAATTCAGTTTCAATTTCGGTCAGTCAGTTCAGTACTTTAATCAGTTCAATTCTCAGTCAGTTATCAGCCATTATCAGTTCCGTTTAACAGTAATCGGTGATTATCGGTAATCAATCAGTCATTAATCAGTAAACAGTATGAGGGTTGTTACAAGTGGTATGACCTAGACCGAGGTATGGCACATCTAGGCCAAGGTGTGGCACAACTTAGTCAAGTGTTGTCCTTCCTAGCCGAGGTCATTGTCACCTTAGTTGCCGAAGCTTTGTCCTTATCCGATGTCATCACTTACCGGAATGCCTTGTCGGATAGCTTGTTAGATATGCTTTGTTTTACACATGTCTTGTCAATCTATCACCTTTTTGAAGAAAACCAACCAGTCGTTGCCACGTGTCCGAGCTGAGTGTTAAATCAACCGGCAGAGAAAGAAACCTATCATTTGTTATATCCTTGTTTTTGAAGAGGAGAGAGAAGCTCTAGGAGAGGAAGAGAAGTTCTTGAGAGAGAGTGGATTTCTAAGCTTGATCCCTAGAGATCGAACTGTTAGATCCGTGTTCTAAGGTTAGATTCTTGATCTGCTCATGTTGTTCTTTATGTTCATGTTATTGCATTGCATGATTGAATATGATTTGTAAGCCATGCATTGCTTTGAAGTTCGGTTTTAGAAAGAGAAAATAGTATTCATGTGTTCTTGAGGAAAAGCCATGTTTTGATCCGAAAGTTTGTATCAAGATCCATGTTTTCGTGTTTGTTTTCATATGATCTTCAAGTATGGGTACCAGGTCCATGTTTTTGAACTCATAGCATGAAATCCCAGACTTTGTAATAAAGAAGTTATGATTTTGGCATTCATGTTCTTCATGATCTTCATGTTCATGTTCTTCACGGGTGGAAACCCAGATCTCCAGACCTCACTTCCCCAAGTGTAGTGTAACAGCCCTCATACTGTTTACTGATTAATGACTGATTGATGACCGTTAATCACCGATTACCGTTAAACTGAATTGATTATGACTGATAACTGACTGATAATTGAACTGATTAAAGTACTGAAACGACTGACTGAAATTGGAAACCGAATTGATTGAGTATATGTTAGTTAAATTTCATTCTATCTGTTTGACTGTATGATTATCTGTTCATGCTTATATGTTTAAACTGCTAATTGGAGGCCTTATTGGCGGCCGAATCCAAAATTTACTAATGTTTAATGATCAACATAATTTATGTGATTTTATAGTATAATTACCTGAAAACTGATTGGGAATGATTAAATTAGATTAAAATAAGTTAATTAAAGAGTTGGACTTAATTACCGAATCGCCACCCTTAGTGGCCCACTCAATACACACACTTGAGCCTTGTATACACTTCAATTAGAGTATTTCATCAGCTCATTTCTTGAGCTTAACCGTCCATAGAGAGAGAGAGAGACAAGGGGAGTGAAGTTCATCTCAATTTTGCTTGGAGAATTGCTTGCTAAATGAAGGAATTGGAACATAGGGTGCAAATTTAGCTTCCTCACCTTGTAACTAAAGCTCTAGGTAAGGAATTCAACCCCTCTTTGTTGTGTTTAAGCTCATTCATGTAAGATTCTTGAGCCTCTAGTGATTCAAGTCTAGAATTGGTTCATTGTTGTTGATTTGGAACTCATTTCATGCATGCATGTTTGTAATGTAGATGTTTGAGTTGTTTTCATGGCAAAAGGTTACATGCATGTCCATCTTTTGGTCATACTCCATGAAGTCATCATGTTCTTGAAGAAATGAGTCCATTTGAACAAGCTTTGAAGATTGAATTTGGTTGAATCCATGCATGTTTGCATGTTCTTCATATTCTTGAAAATGGGTTTGAATATGGTTTTAATTGACTCACCTTTGGGGCTTGAATTCATAAATTGAGCTTTGAAACTTGTTATACATTGAATTTAGTTATGTTTTCCAGAATTTGGGCCCAAGAGGTCGAGTTTGGAGTGGTAGAATGCTTGGTTTGAGCTTGGGAGGCAGATCTGGAAATTCCAGATTTGGCTTCCTCGCTCGAGCGAAGTATTCCCCGCTCGAGCGAGAACCTTTGTCCAGGGCTCCGCTCGAGCGGCTATCGAGCGACCATCGCGCGTAAAATCACAGCATCCAGTATTTTTACTGTTTTGCAGACCGCTCGAGCGAAGGATTTCCTCGCTCGAGCGAAGCCTTTGATTTTGGACTTACGCTCGAGCGGAGAAAGTCTCGCTCGAGCGAAGCTCCTATTTTCAGCAAACTTTGCGAAATGTTTTCTAAGTGTATTTTTGCATCCTCATCCCATCCTAGGCATTCTTAGGCCTAGTTTAAGGCATCTTAATGAGGATATAGATGTAGAACATACCAAGGCAAATTAGGGATTAAGTTATGAGATTTCTCAACTGTGTAGCTTAGTGTGTTCAACCTGTTAACTGTGTAGGGTTGGCAACTGGGGAGACACGCTCTAGCATACTGTAGCCCAGAACTCTGTGAGTAACAATTGTGTAAAGATATGTTCAACTGATTATCTTTTGAATACTGAACTGAACTGTTTACTGAACTGGTATTATTTACTGAATGAATGTATGTCCTTTATTTCTGAACTGTACTGTGGCATCCTTAGTACCTACTGTTTACTGTTACTGTTACTGTTACAGAGATCTCTGTCAGTTCCCTCGTGGGACCACTACTGTTTACTGACTGATGGCCATCATTACTGTTCGGTCTTTTAAGACCTACTGTTACTGTTATGCTAATGGATGTACCACATATGACTGTTTACTGTACTGAACAACTGGAATACTGATTGAATTGAACTGTTTTCATTACTGTAAGGACATTCATTCTAAACCCCTTTACGCTTTATGTTATTCACTGGGCTTTAGCTCACTGTTTATATATATATATGTAGGTGCTCAGCCACCAGATCGGAGCTAGGAGCGTGGGTTAGACTCCAGTTTTGCCAAGCCAGCCTTTGTGCCTCACTGCGAGGTTCCGAGCCTATCTGCTAAGGCTTAGGGGTGTTTTAAGAATTCCCCCTTCTGTACTGCTTCACTGTTTTGTATAGACTGACTGTCCACTGTACCGTTATCTAGGGTAGAGTCCCTAGCTTAAATGAATGTAAATATTGTGCATACTGTTCTGTACTGTTTATGTATGAATGCATGGAAAATCTTTTTGGCATACAGACTGTCACAGCTCATTGGACATTGTTTAATTACTGTATTGGCTTCCGCCAGGCCCTGTACTCTGTTTTACTGTATTACTGTCCTGTAGGCCTTCGGTAATCTCAGATTACTGGCCGGTTACGGTGCTAAACCCATAGGGCCGGGTTTGGGTCGTGACATGTAGTCGTCGAGATCACTCTTACCTAGACCGCACACTTAGGCCAAGCATCGTATCTCACCTTGGCCTACCTTGCATGATCACTTACACCTTTAGTTTGTCTTGTGCGCACCTCGGCATGCAGCTGCACGCCGAAGCCTAGGTCACCAAACCTCGGCCAGGAGGTGTGGGACCTCAGCAAAGGCCTAGTTGGTACCCAGCATGTCTTCCTGACATGTAAAACAGTGTTTTGACTTCCAGCATGTTTTTCCCGAGATCATTTGCATGCATGTAAGACTTGTTTTGAGAAGTACGTTCAGTAGACTTTGCTATGTGTTTGTAGGACTTGGACCTTTGCCTTGATCCCGACGTCTGAAGAGTTATGTGAGTGGTATTTTTAATAAAGGTATGTCATAAAGATTTGATAAAGCCTTGTTTCGTTTTGATAAAAGCATTTGATCAAGCATGAATGATTACCCTTATTTTTATGTATCAAGTAAGCTTTGTTTTGATGACATTCTCGGAAAGTCCCTTGTACTGGAGGACTCTAAACTTTCGCAGTACTAAAGTCCCTTGTGCTGGAGGACTCTAAACTTTCGCAGTACTAAGTATGAGAGATCTCTGCCATCGACGGTCTATGAACGGATGGCCCCACCGACGACCTTGTGCGGGTGGCTTGTCTAATCAATTCCGGGTCGATTATTCCCTTTTTTGCCGCTGATGGTTTATCGCGTGGGTTTTGTAAGTCTGGAATGTCATCCCTTGTATTATGTAGATGTTATTAACATCCAAAGTAAGTAAGTAAGTTTTGTAAGATCAAGATTGATGAACTAGATTCATCTCATGTTTTGTACAAGCTATGGTATGTATGTTTTGCAAAGATCTCGGTTATCATTCATTTAAAACCTTTATTACTTGTATTATTCATTGAGTATCCAAGCTCACCCTTCCTATGTATATATGTAGGTAACAAGCAAGAAGTCGGCTACGCCGAGATGTGTGTTTTGTATGTATGTTACGTCGGCAGTGAGGATGTCGGCAATCTGGAAGATTATGTTTCTTGACTTGTAGTTCATGTGTTTTGTACATGTCGGCTTGAGAGGCCTTTGATCAAGATGTAACATGTATTTTGCTTATGTTATATTCAAGATGTAAGACCATGTTAAAGATGTATGTCATTTCATTTGATTTATGCACTCTCTTATGGACCACTTGTATTGTAAATTATTACTTCCGCACATGTTAGCCCCCTATGTAATACTCTGATTGTGTCTGAATTTTGAAAGTTGACCTTCGGTAATCTCGGATTACTGGCCATCACGGCACCATCCTACTAGGGGCGGTTTGGGGTCGTGACACTAATAGTATTTCAAAATTGAGTGAGTAAAAATTTAGACTACACTTATTATGAGAGTAATATCTTTTTTTGACATTTGAAAACTTATATTGAATAATGAAAATGAATATGAATATGTCGAGATCTACCTACAAAATAGAGGTTAGTACTTACTTGGTTGTATTATCAACTAAATGAAAATTTAACGCTAAAGTTAGTAATTACTCTCTAAAGAATACTCAACATGACTAATACTTAAATGTTTTTTATTTAAAATTTATTTTTCTCACTCTTTTAGATGAAAAATTATTACTAAATATTTTTTAAAAAATTATGTAATAGGGGTCTAATTGATTTTTTAGGAATAGTTTAGAAAGTAAAATAATATTATAAATGAAATTTAATGTCACGTCAACTAGTGCCGTCTAATTATAAATAATAAATAAAATTGATATAAAATTAAATAATTTAAATATAAAATTAGTATAATTAAAAATATAAGGTCATCACAGCCATCATCACCCTCCACCCTCAGTCTTATTATTGTAATTGTCATCAACATTCATTACAATCATTATTTCACAATCACACAATTATTACTACTACTATCACTATTATTATTGCTATCACTATCACTACTGTACCACCCTTTTATCAAATGATTATTTCATAATTTTAAAATATTATTTTATATTATTTATTACTTGATATTATCAAAT
Organism: Camellia sinensis; assembly: GCF_055761805.1. Lineage (NCBI taxonomy): Eukaryota > Viridiplantae > Streptophyta > Magnoliopsida > Ericales > Theaceae > Camellia > Camellia sinensis. Next base: position 153,454,854 of record NC_138963.1, read on the forward strand.
TATTTTTTAAAATTTTAACAAAAAATACTAAATCTCATGACTTCAATTATTCTTTCTATCTCAAAATATTAGTCCATTATTCTATTTTTTATTATCTTAAAATATTTTATTTTTCAAAAATCAAGAAATAAAAAATATGAATTTACTATTTTACCCTTGTTTTAAATTTATTAATAACATAAAAAGTACAATTATGACAATTGATATTTTTAAAAACCATATACTGTCAAATAATAATTTTGAAAAATTAATATTCTTAAAATGCTATAATTGTATTATTAAAAAAATTAAAATTTTCAAAAAAATTATTATTTTAGAACAAAAGAAATAATAAAAATCAAATAAAGGCACCATATAAACTAGTCGATGACAACCACATAATTTTTCCGTTCTACCATGCTTAAGCATCATTTAAGCGTCATTTCTAACTCATTATATCATAATATTAAAAATAAATAAGTATATAAATAGACATGACAAGAATTGACCAAAACATGAAGCAATTTCTGTATATTTCTTTATTGACTACGAAATTCATGCTTCCATACAAAATCATGTTCGGCGATTTGCAACTGGTATCACACCACCGTCACTTAAGCGTCATTTCTAACTCATTATATCATAATATTAAAAATAAATAAGTATATAAATAGACATGACAAGAATTGACCAAAACATGAAGCAATTTCTGTATATTTCTTTATTGACTACGAAATTCATGTTTCTATACAAAATTATATAATCATCAATGCTATAAATTAAATATTAATATGTGATTCAAATTTAATATATATATATATATATATGAATCTTATAATATATTATTTAAATCTCAATATTTTATTAATATTCTTAATCATTTTTCTATACAATTTTTTGAATAGTTAAACTTTTCAATCACCTAATTTCATTGTCACAAAATTAGGAAAAATTTGATTATGAATTATTTTCAAGGGTTAAAGCCACTGTGTAGTTTTTTCTTGGTAAGTGACAGGGACTACTTCCGAAATGTCGGCGACAATTGTATGTGATTTTCTAAAACTTTAATAAATGCATGTTGTTCCAAGGAAGAGGTTCAATAACGGTCTATCAATATCAACTTTCAAAGGTATATGATTGATGGTGACACATGAAATTTCTGTTTCATTTCAAGTCAAAGTTTCATACTCAATTGGGACTGTCATTCTCCCCTTTTCCTCTTAATATTATCAAATATATATATATATATATATTAATTAAATGATGCTGATTCAGAAAAATGAGTTAGACCCCCTTTTGTGGAGGACCCCCACAACCCCTTTACTAATCTACACCATTCATGACGTGTGGGGTCCACTCATGTATGTGTTTGGTCCACATCATGAATAGTGTGGATCATAAAGGGGGTTGTGGGGGTCCTCCACAAAAGGGGTCCCTATCATTGCTGTTAGATTCACTGCCTACCATATTTATTTTGATTATATTAAACCATCTCAACAAATATTATGTAGGATCATGTTAAGTGGTGGAACCTATATATATATTTTGTGGTTAGTGTATTAATTGGTACACTAATTAGTATTTCTAGCAATACTGTTTTCGTATTAATAATGATAGAAATACTAATTAACCTATCAACTAACACACTGACAACATACAATATTATGTAAGACCATATTAAACGGTAGAACCTATATGTACGTTTTGTATCTTATTAGTGTGTTAATTGGTACACTAATTAGTATTTCTAATATTACTGTTTTCATATATATTGCCCTTCTACCATTACCATTTATTTATTGCAGCATAAAGTTAATCACTCTGTTTGATTGAGATTTTAGATCCAAAAAATTTAGTTTGACCAACAAAAATATCAAAAAATATTTTTAATTTTTAAAAAAATTATTTTCATCTCAAAATAGAGAAAAGCATATAAAAATGATGTGTTTTTTTTTCATTCTTTATACCAAATTAGCTTTTATTTTTATTATTATTTTTTTAAATTGACACTCAATCAAACAGAATATATATATATATATATATATATTTAAAAAAAAAATTGTGAATTTGCAGATGGATAACCTCTACAATGTCCATACAATTTACCAGACTCGTGATAAAAAGGCAATGGAATTTTCAACTCACATTCCTCAAATCTTTCTAAGTTATTGCCAAGCAAATGAGTAGTTGTCCCGTTTGGCCTCTTCTTAAAAAGCAAAAATAATGAAAACTTCAGAAATCTCCACAAGATTCATTTTTATGAGAAAATGATTTAAAAAAAAAAAAAAAAGTGTTTCCCAAAACAGGATATTTATGTTAACGGACCAAACAAGTAATTTAATTGATTTTTTATGTTAACAGAAATTGACAACATGCATGTAATGTTATTGAAGAAGACAAGAAAAAATCCTTAAATTGTTAATCCAATAGGCATAGAGAACGAAAGTAAGAAGAGAAAATTTTCATTTGGCAGCAAACGCAAAAGGTGGTGTTATCGTGTGACGCTTCCAAGACAAGCAAACCAACTTTACCTATCAATGTTTTTGTGGGGAAAGTACATGGAAATGACAGAGCAAATGCTTTGCCTCCTACAAATCTGTTGTCTTGTTTAGCAATTAAAGAAACCCCCCAACATTCTTGTTTCGTGTTTGCCTCTAAATATAAAGGCCACTACAATTCGACAACAACCAGTGTTTTCTGACACCAAGTCTAGGTACTCTTCTTGATTTTGATATTTGTTGTTCTTTGTCTTCGAAAGAGATGGCTCAGACTCAGGCTCAGGACAAGTCTGACATTCCTCCGGCTCGTGGAAAGGTTCTGTGTAGAGCTCTGAAGGCGATAGCAAGGTTTTTCACATGCTCTTGCAAATCTGAAGAGAATGGATAATTTGCTCATACCATTATTACAACTACATAATTTAGCCCATGTCTGTTTTGTATCCGAGTCTATGCTATACAACTACGTAATTTGCTTCAGCAGCGTTTGTTTTGGTTTCGTGTCAGGAGAGATGAGTGTTGTCTGAATGGAAGGAGTCTTGTTTTGTTACTTACAAATCAATGAATGAACAGGTAATTATGGGCTTATTTGGTTTTGTTTTTGTTTTAATTTCCTGGAAAACACGAGTGTTTTAAGTGAAATAATTTCACAATACCATTCCAGGATCTGTTAATCAAATCATTCTGTTTAATTCATGGAAGACTGTGAAATGGAAAACGGGTAAAAGATGTTTTCAAGAACTTTCATTCTACTAACATAGCAATTTCGTGTTTCTTGAATACAAACAACTGCAAATTTTATTCACCCAAAAAAAAAAAAAAACAACTGCAAATTTTAAGGGTTACACCTCCCACCTATCTGTTCAGCTAATCTGGAAGGCTTTCTATCTTTTTTCTGAGATTGAATGCATCAACCAATACTTCAGTTTTCCCAAAAAGCTTATATGCAACTAAGACTGACATTAACATTACATAATACTATGGTTTTCAAATTATGCCATAAAAACTGTTGAACTGCTTTACTTCTACACTTAATAGGAACATAACAAGGAAGAAAACAATACAGTGAAATTATGAAGATGAGTTATTTGGCTTGACATGGCAGAGCTAAGTAAAATCTTATATTCAAGATGTGTTTATCTTTTCTATAACGAATTACAGGCTTCATGGCGTAGGTTCCATCCTTCTGATTAATAACAACAGGGTGTACCAGATTCCAAGAAAATGAAGAACATTTGAGGCATCAGATTGTGCTTTCAGGCGTAACTCGAGTTCAGATTAGCAAACCAGTACAACCCAAACATCTATTCATTCCCTATATCTCTCTCTCTCTCTCTGTGACTAGAAAATATGTGAGATCCCAAAGTTCCTTTCTTCCTCCATGACAGCCAAAGAAGCATACACAGAAACGGCAGACTACTTTATACCCAGCCATTCACATACCTTCAGGAGCTTTCAGTCTTGTCCCCAACCACGTACCGATTTTTAGTAGTACTTGAGCCTGATGAGTGAAGCTGCTTACGCTTCTTCACAAGATGTGATGCAGTTTCCCAGTCATCTAGTGCCTCAACAAAATCAGGCTGCATGCAGCAGTAAACTTATTAAATTTGAGACGGAAATGAATATGTAGGATTGGAAATTGTCCCACTAAAAGGTTTGCAAATGAAACTGATCCTTTTTTTTTCTTTTTTCTTTTTTTAACAAAGCAAATGAAGCTTAGCATGGCCGTATATGATATGAATTTGCTTAACTACAATTGTAAACCTCAAAGGTAAAAGAATCTATAAAGAAAAAAAACATCCAACATTTCTGTGACGTCAGTTTTTGGAGAAGCAATCTCCTACTGCCATGTTAATCTACACTCCTCAGTTATAATGTTGCAAATCCATACCAGGTCGGTGAAGATGATTTCAAAACTAGGGCCAAGATAGAAAATCACATTGGTGACCTGTTTTGAAGTACCTTGATAGCTAACGCTCTGTCAAAGCTTTCAATAGCATTATCAGGCTCCCCAAAGTTTAGTTGTGCTCTACCAAGAGTGATCCAGGCCTGAAAAAAAAAATCCAAGCTTGTCAGAAACATGGTATCATTTTCAAAAAGGCCTGATATTGATGAGCTAGTTTTAAAGTTTTGACTTTCGTGATTTTATTAAAATTGCTTAAGGAAACATTACTAAATGTAGTTGTTCATACATGCTAAATTATGTTTTGTTTTGTGTTTTTGGTTTTGGTTTTTTTCTTCGTAACATGTTTTTTTGTTTTGATTTTTCTAACAAGTATATCATTAACGAGGCACCAAGGGGATACCACATGAATGGTTGAATGGATAAAAGATCATCCACTAAAGCATTCAATGGGATTATCATTGTCCTTCTGATGCCCAAATATGCCCGTCAAAATGAATTCCAAACTTTCATGGATAAATTAAAATTTGCACCAGTACAAGGTCCAAGGAAAGGAATGTAATTCCTCTCCTTCTAAAAAATTGGAGATTGCACGTGCAGTGAAAAAGAAATTGAAGGATGGGAATGATTACCCCTAGAAAAAACATATAAAAATTAAAGAAAAAAAGTAACTGTACTACAGATTTACATCCCAAAACAAGCCTTTAGAGTTTAGATCAAGTATGTAACGCAACCTAACCCGTGTAGTACTGAAGTTGAAGTCTTGAAAAGGTAAGTTTGAATATAAAAATTGAAATATGTAAAATTTTCAAAAATCATTCCAGAAAAAAGGTAAAGAAATATGACCCCCTACACCCCCATCCTAAGAAAATATAGTACGAGCCGGCATCATGAAAAGACACACTTCTTTGTTTAAGAAAACACTTCAGCTGCTTTCAGCCCACTATGGCTTTTTACACTTTCAGAACTTCTTCTGCTTCATTTGTCATCAAAGCCATTGGTCCTCATCCTACTTAGTTTTCATTCTTTTGCATTTAAAATCAAACTGCAATACATGAATGAAGACCGAGGAAAGGGCAGGTCAACAATTAGTTTGTGGCGGCTATACAAGTACCCTTCAGATGAAGGAAGATATTCAATCTATTCAAACCAAATTTGATGAAGTGTTCATAGGTATGCAAATTCATCTTCTCCTAAACCACTAGTAGATAGGGAAGCCAATTTTTGTAAGTACTTGTCAAACAATGCCCAATTATTACTTTGTGGTATAAAAAAGCACTGGGTAAACATTTATATCCACTTCTACGATGACAGAAAAGTAAAAAGTGAAATAGCAAGGGCTTAGTATTTCATATATGAATGCTAACCATGGAGTAAAAAGCACATCCAAATAATAAAGTATAAACAAACCTCAGCCCATGATGGCTCCAATTCAGTAGCTCCTGTCAAATAATTGTAACTCATGAATACAATGTCTACTTGGGTAATATATATGGAAAATAAAGCATTACACAAAAAACAAATTTTGAACTCCAATAACAATACAGAGCTAAAATGATTTCTACAAGCAAAGAAAATCTGAAAATATTTGCAATTTGAACAGGGAACCAAATCTGAAGATTGAAGAAGACATCAAAAATTTTATTTGGGTCCAGCTGCAAAATAATTTCTAAGTAGTAAGCTTCTAAATGATTAGCTAATAACCAAGTGATGTGCCATTAATAACTGCATTATTCAGCGTAATAAAAGAAGTCTACAGTTGTATAAGAAAATTAAGAAGTGGGACTCACGAGTTGCCGCCTTCAACGCATTCCATGCTTCTCCAATTTCAAGTAAAACTTGAGCCTTCTGCTCATGTAAAACTGCTCTTTCTGGCATCAAAGTAATAGCAGCTTCCCACTTCCCAAGAGCTTCATGGTACCTCCCATCCTTCAGAAATGAAAGTGGGAAAGAGTTATCAGAATGAGCAAGAAAAAAACGGAATGGAAAATACATGACAGATATATAGAACTACATTTGCAAATGGTCATGCAGCAAATAAATGTCTATGAATGTCTCCCTTTGAATTTTCAAGCATTTGAAAGGAATGACTTTGCGCCTGAGGATGTTGTTTTCAGACAACTACAAGAAATTCAACTGGCTCAAGAATATACCACACCAGGTCATGTACATAGGTTGCAAAAACGGAGCACTGTTGAGCCAAGGATGAAAACCAACCATAATTGTCTTGCAACAGGTTAATTTCTCCGATCTCATATATTATAAATGAAGGAATGGGCTGCCGAACAAAGTCTGTACCCCATGGCAATAAAACTTCTCTACAGCATTAATGGATCAATTTGGAGTGGATATGAAGCATTACATTGTAAATACTGTTTCCATAACTTTAGGAAACTTCAATCTATATATTTCATTCAGTTTTAAAATCCATGAATTGCAAATGTTGTAGCACGGAAGTACAAAAGCAACTATAGGGGTTGGTCAGTCTGGGAATCAATTCTTGTCATTGACAAGGGAGAAGAACACACACAGATACACAGTAAGAAAACTAAAAAATGAGAGAACATACACACTAATTGTAACTCCAACGTATAAGATTTATTTATTTATTTTTCTTATATCAGCTACCTCCATTGCACAAGAATTTCACCAAAAACACAATTTGAAGTCTTACTTTCCCATCTATTTCAGTCAGCTATGAAAGCCCTACTTGCACTTTCAACTCTATCAAGGATCATATTTATAACTAGAACATTGTTGAAGATGCAGAAAAATTCTAATGATTTGACAATGCAGTGGCTTTTGACTACTTGTTCCAAGTTTAAAAGTTTATCAACTTAAGGTTTGCAGAAGAATGGAAAAAAGAAACAAAAGCAGTGGAATAATGGGTCTTAGGTTGGGAAATTGTTTTATAACATAGGGATATTTTTCATCAAGTTGTAAACCTTTGTACACATTATATTTTAGAATTTTTTTTGATAAATAATAACTTTATTAAGAAAGCATTAAGAAGATGCAACAAAACAAAGACAACAAAAGGAAGAAAACCAAACTCGCCTAGCCAATTACATCATCCAAGAAATCTAAGAAAGAAAATATATCTGGATCCACTTTACATTCTAACCAACTATACAAAGTAACCAAGAAACGATCCTCCAACCACAACACCAAACGCTGAAGTCCTTGAAAGATTCTCCTATTGCGTTCCAGCCAGACCAACCACATTAAACAAAAGGCACCAACGACCACACCTGTCGCCGAGATCTCCCAACTCGGGCCCCCCTCCAACTCCACAACATGCCGACCACCGCCTTTGGCTGCACCCAATAAATCCCAAAAAGAGAATAGACCAACCCCCATAGCCTCCGACGAAGCCCGGCCGGCTCCGTCGAAGTATTCATAACTCAGAGTCGGATTATTTGTAGGAAATGAAAGATTAAAATGGATAGTTTTAATCATCTACAGAGCTTGGAAACCTCATTATGAGGCCTGTGAGCAAGCATGTGCTCGTGAATCAGTGCTGTATGTGCTGTGTAGATGTAGAGACCGTTGATCACTTATTTCTTCATTGTTCTCTTGCTTCTCGTTTATGGGGGTTGGTCTGTTCTCTTTTTGGGATTTCTTGGGTGCAGCCAAAGGGGGTTGTCGACATGTTGTGGAGTTGGAGGGGGGCCCGAGTTGGGAGATCTAGGCGGCGGGTGTGGTCGTTGGTGCCTTTTTGTTTAATGTGGTTGGCCTGGCTGGAACGCAATAGGAGAATCTTTCAAGGACTTCAGCGTTCGGTGTTGTGGTTAGAGGATCGTTTCTTGGTTACTTTGTATAGTTGGTTAGAATGTAAAGTGGATCCGGATATATTTTCTTTCTTAGATTTCTTGGATGATGCAATTGGTTAGGCGAGTTTGGTTTTTTTCCTTTTGTTGCCTTGGTTTTGTTGCATCTTCTTGATGCTTTCTTAATAAAGTTATTAACTTATTATTTATCAAAAAAAATTCTAAAATAAAATGTGTACAAAGGTTTACAACTTGATGAAAAATATCCCTATGTTATAAAATAATTTCCCAACCTAAGACACATTATTCCACTGCTTTTGTTTCCTTTTTCCATTCTTCTGCAAACCTCAAGTTGATAAAATTTTAAACTTGGAACAAGTACTCTCTCACTAGGATATATAGTAAAATTCTTCTAGTTCAGGTCTGAGTTCTGATCTTTACATTGAAATTATGTTATTTTAACACGGTTTCTATCCCTTTTTTCAGTTTCTCCTTTTCCTTTCTTTCTTTGCCTTTATATGTTTTTATTGTTGAATTGCAAAAGATAAGAATACAATTTGCAGCTCATTCAGGTCTAAGGTAGTGTCAATTCCAGTTTGAGAGCATTTCTGCAAGGAGCATCAATGGTCACAGGAAATGGATTGGAACTAATTACAAGACTGCTTCCCCATCTAATATTCCCTCTTTGTTGGAACTATGGATTTTGTAATGGAACTGGCAAAGGAATTCTTTCATATGGAACTGTGGGATAGTAAAGCTAAAGCTTTATGGGTTTTGGTGTAGAGAACAATTATAGAAAGAGTGATTTTTGTAATGGATTTGAAGCAACTTGCAGGAGAGTAGAATAGTCATCTTTTCACATGCATTTAGTGTGAAGGAACCCTCTGAGGTTCACATTTTCAAACTCCTCTGAGGTTCATTATCTGAAACTTCAAACAATCCCATATTTCTTTATAATGATATAACAACTATTTTACCCCATCAGATGGCTGGTTTTATTGAGAAATCTCAAACTAAAAATCCTTACTGGTAGGTAAATTCTGTCACAAAATTCCTTCAATATCTTAAATTTCACAGAGACCAAATGATAGTTTGGAGTGAAGTGATGGACAAGGGCAGGCTTCAACATAAGTATTTATATTTTTTTCAGTAACCAAAACAGGGACAGAAAAATAATTAAAGAACTAGTTACTAAAAAAATCATAACATCTCATTAATCTACCACTCGAGACCTACTATAGACTGTAAACCCATATTTCACCCACTTTATTGAGTGAAAACATATATCTCTATATGAACTAACTGGGAGTGAATAAGTTGGATCAATCAATTTATCAAAATCCACTTATGGCCCAAAGCTTAGCTATTACCTAACATCTTCAATATTCAAACAGAAAACAAATTCCCACTCTATAAGCTGAAGTTTTCCTGCTCAAATTTCTCCCATTCCACCCACCCCCCCCCCCCAAAAAAAAAAAATTCAAACATCTCCAGATACTCAAATTTCCAATCCTCCCAACCCATATCTCAAATCATTTGTGCTCAAAGACTATATTTAGGGTAGCAGTGGATATCCAAAAGTATTTTGATTATTGGGCAAACTTTGAAGTCACTCCACACATGGTCAAATTTTAGAAACAAACTGGTTGTATAAACATTTGCCCCAATTCCAAACATATTTTCCATGATTTATAACATAGAAGCTAATTAACAACAGAGTTCATCTTCATAACCCCAAATTACAAACAGTCTAATAATTTCAATAAATCAATAATTCCACATACCCACTTCAGAATTTTGTAACTTGCATATGTACTATAAAAATAAAAAAAAAATAAAAAAAATTATCTAAACAATAACAAAAAGCACATATTAACAGAACCAGTAACAGTTGCTATTAAAGAATTAGGGCATATAAAGAAACAACCCATAGAAGGAAAAATAAAAAAGATTTGGAATTTACCTCAGCGAGTTTGTTTCCCTGTGCGTGAAAGGCTTCGGCGAGTTTGGTGTCGTTGTGATGATAGGTTTGAGCTTGCTCGGTGTTATGGTCTGTATCATTATCAGATCTTGGTCGGTCTTCGCTGTTGTTGGTGATGTGATCATCGTTTTGATCGAAAGGGAGGGTTGAAATGGAGAGGAGCGGGCGTTTGTGTTTCTTGTCCTGGTTTTTCCAGGTCAACTTCATCTTCCGTTTCTTTTGTTTTTGAGTCGGTCTGTTCTCCCTCTTTCTTAGCGTGTGGTTTTTAATTCAGGGCTTTGAAATGATTTAGACAAATATATTTTTTAATTTTTTATTAAAAATTCATAAAAAATAGAGGATTGATGTTATTTAAAAAAAATAAAAAAATATGTCAATATAAAAATTAAAAAAAAAAAATTGAAAGAAAATTACATAAAAGCCCCCTAAAATATTATCCTAGTAACAAATTAATTTTGTCCAATTCCATTTATTTGAAATAAGAATGAATAATTTATTCTTTTACCCATCATCTTAAAAATAATTTTGTCAATTTAGGCATTTTTTTTCATTGACTATATAACACATAACCAAAATGACCATTATGTGGCCACCTATCTTTGCATTATTACCAAACATCTTATGAAAATAATGTTATAATTAAAAGAAAAAAATGACATAACTAAAAGTATATATAGTATATCTATTCAAAATGTGTGTATAGTAGAATTTCTCTATATATGTAGTCTAGAACACTATTTATATATCTAGTTTGGTACATTAGAGCATCTCCAATGCATTACTAAAACAACAGCCAAAGCCATAATTGTTGGTATTTTTCAACAATGATACAAGAAAAATATATAAAATAAATAAATAGAAATGACAAAATAATTTTTATTTATTTATTAAAGGATGAAATGCAAAATAAACGACACAACTAAATACAGAAATAAATTAGATTACATTACTAAAATAATAAATTATTAACATGGATACTAAATATTAGAACTCGTCGAGGTAAACTAAATTTTGAAAAATTAAAGAACAAATAATAAGAAAAGAAGCAAACTGAAGCTTGTGTGATACCACAGTTTCTTTAAAACAGATTCACCACCTCTCGATGGGTGTTGGAGGTGTACGGGCGTCTGCCTTCCCAGATACAACGGTCGAAACCAGCTAATGCAGCAGCACCCTATGAATAGCTTCGGCGAACTTGACAATATCTACACTCTTTCTAACAAGAACCAAAGAAAAGGCTAACAAAAGAATATAGGAAAAATTTTCTTTGGTGTAAAAAATCATCTCCAACTTTTTATTCAAAACACCATCTCATTTTCCATCACAAAAACCTCTCTAAAATTCTTCTTGCAAGTTGAAGGAGAAAGACCTCTATTTATACAAGTAGGGGAATTCCTAGCCATGAAGGCTATACATCAATAAGGCAATCAAATGCCATTAACCAAGGCCATCAACTCTAGCCATTAGGGATAGAGTTACAAAGGTTGAAAACCTATGACCACTAATATGGTTATGAACTCCATCATCAAAAGATGAGAGTTACAAAGGTCTAAATCTCTTATGTGCTTAATATATACAAATAAATATGTATATAATGATGTTTGAATAAATCAACTAGATGGGTTACAAAATAGATACTAATGTTGGATCACAACCCGATCCAAATCCAATTCTTAAGCACATGCACAAGCTAAGCCCAACACAACATAGCTTAGCCCCAGCTTACGATTAAGTCCAAGTCTAAGTCCAAGACCAAACCCAACACATGCACAAGCACAAGCACAAGTCTAGGCCCAGTCCAAACTAAGACTATGTCTAAATCTAAGCCCAACTTTATTGGTGTCCACTTTATGAGACAATTCTTATTCATAACTCAATGGTTTCAACTCATTATTTTTATATTGTAATCTTCTTACTTGAGATAATACAAAACCACTCAGATCCACCTCAACTGGCGATTGGGTCTCACTTTAATTTCGAACTAAAGTTGTCGAAAAACTATTATTTTCCAACAATCCCCCACATGAATAAAATTAGTCGAATGAAGAAAAACGGACAACGCTTAACAACAAAGACTTGGAGAGAGAGAGCACACAAAAATAACCCTGCATCAGAAAAGGTGGCTGTTGGCCTTGAACCTTTCGTAGTGAAAGCCTATCGGATTTACTAGCTGACCAGTAAATGTGATGTCTTGAACTATTCTGCCGTTTGTGTAAACTGAGACAATAGACCTCACACAGGAGTCATTCAACCACTGTTCTTGTTCTTACTAGTGTGTCCGGTTTGGCCTTGAAACACTAGCTTGGTCCAGTGAGTGTTTTTAAAAAATTCGGCCTCGTCAATTCTTAAAGAAGCGGCCTCACTTCGCACTCACATAGGTGACCTACATAAAGTATCTCGCTATACCACGATTGACTATTCATAACACTTAGTTCATTAAAAGCATCAGCTTAACCTTTCACCCCACATGGTATCACTGTATAAAGGAATGAGTAGGAGGATTTACCTCCACAGTGACTCACCTGTTACAAGCAATTAGGTTGTCCCTTTGAACCTAGATCTTGGGATCTCTAGTCAACTAGGTTGGGTTTTCCGTTCCGATAACATTTGCTAAAGGCCTTCACCTCATTCCTTTTGACAACTTTTCTATGAACTCTCTATTTAACCCTTTGGTTAACGGATCCATAATATCATCCTTAGACTGTATATAGTCTATAGTGACAACACACGAGAGTAGTCATCGTACGGAACTATGTCTACGATGAAAATGTCTAGACCTTCCATCTGTGCCTTACCAATACTTGATTGGTTGTCGTAATATATATAAAATTGCTAGCACAAGTTTTGGTCAATATGGAATATTCTCAAGAAAGCGGCAAAGCCATTCAGTTACTTTAGTAGCTTTATCTAAAGCATTGAATTTCAATTCCATCATTGATCTCGTGATATACATTTTCTTAGAAGATCTCTAAGACACAGTTGCAGCTCTAATTTAGAGAAAACATATCCGGTAATAAATGCGCAGTCTTTGTATTAGATATCCAAAAGACGCCTTTGTACCCTTCTAGTACAAATGGATATCAAATGCTATGCAATCGATAATCCTCAGTATAGTGTAAATACCTTAGTACCCGCACAAACGCCCTCTAAAAATAGGCATTGGGATTACTTGTGTATCTACTTAGCATGCTTACTAAGTAGGCTATACATGGCCTTATACACCTTATTAGATACTTTAAACTTTCAATGACCCGAGAATACACTAGTTGAAATACACTTTCACTATTATTCCTGGCCAAATGTAGACATAAGTCTACCAGTGTCCTCGATACACTTGTATCTGATTTACTGAAATTTTCAAGCATCTTATTAACATACAGAGACTAAGAAAGTACAATATTACCAGAAGTTCTAGTAATCTTAATACCCAAAATCACATCTGCAAGGCCTATATTTTTTATGTCAAATTTAGAGTTTAATAACTTCCACTTGGTAATATTGAACATCTTCTCATAACTACCAACAATGAGCATGTCATCTACACACAGACACAAAATGACATATATTATTGTTAGTGTCTTTGACATAAACACATTTGTCAATCCCTACTTGACAACACAGTGTAGTCAAATTTCTTATGTCATTATTTCGGTGCTTATTTCAAATCATAAAATGATTCTCAAGCTTACAGTGTTTCCTCATCCTGGAACCGACAAACCCTTCGGGTTGTTCCATAAAGCTTTATTCAACTAAATCTTCATATAGGAAAACTATCTGAACATCTATCTTGATGTATCTCCAGACTTCGCACAATTGAAATCACACTCACCATAACCGGTGATCACGTATCAAAGTAATCCATGCATTTTCTTTGCAGGTATTCTTTGACAACAAACATATCTCATTGGCTTTCATTCACTTGCATCCCAAGGCTTACTACCTATGCAAGATAAAGCTAAATTAATAACTTTTTTTTATAGAGAAATCATAATTTCAAAGAAGTTTTTAGCCTCACTAGCCTCCATATAAGTTTAAGAAGATTTATATAGAAGAACTTTAAAGTCCTAGCACATTGACATCTTCTAGGCTCATCTTTTTCCTCATGAAAATCACTTCCTCAATTCCATGATTGTAATCTTATGTAAATCTGAATATCATATTCATCCACAAGAAAACCGATATGCACTACTTTATTGTGCATAACCTTTGAACATAAAGTCAATGGATTTTCAGGCCTATCCTACCCGTTTGGGTTTAGGTATTGCCACATTCTGCATGACACCCCCCTACATTTGTAGAATTTATACGAAGGCTTTCGGCCTTTTCAAAAATTCATATAAGGTCTTTAAACAATTCCTTGTGTCACAATGATTATAAGACTCTCATAATCATATCACATAACACATTCCCAGACCGTCATCAACCGAATTAGGTCTTTTTTGAATTTAAAGCACCAAACAAATTTGGTTCAATTTGTCACTCTAAAGCTAATAGTCTTACTATTATGAAACACAAATCCAGTGTTCAATAGTTTACTATTCAGAACTTCATAACATGGCCAGTAGTCTTATCGCTAGGAATCATTAATTTCTCAGCATGTGGTCAGTAGATTTTCTATTACTAGGAACCACAATGTTTTGACCTATAATTAGTAGTCACTTTATTAATAGGAATCACAACGTCCTGACATAGGATCAATAGATTATTACATTACTACGAATCATCATGTCTTGCCATATGATCATTAGCCTCTCCACTACTAGGAACCATCATGTCTTGACATGTGATCAGTAATCTGTTCATTAATAGGAACCACAATCTCATCACTGTGTAGCCAGTGGTCTAACACCTCCTAGTAACCGCCAATTTACTATCTCTATGATCAGTAATCTTGTACTCACTAGGAGCCACTAATATAAGAATATATTTGGAATTTAAAAAATTTAAAAATATATTCACCCACCTAAATGGTTTGTCTCATCTTTGCTTTCAAGCAAAGTCACATAGCAATCATACATGCTATAATTGACACAAGCATAACATACTAATTGCCTCTGATTAATTTAGAGATATTATCATGCAATCTTATGATTTCCTTTAATCACACTTAATCTCTTTAGATCGTCCTTTAACAACCTCGCAAGGCTTAAGGTTGTTAGGTGGAATAACATTTTCTGCTATCACCTCTTGAAGCCATTTTTGAAAAATCACAAAAGAATCACTATTCTGTTTTTCCAAAAACTAAATTTAACTCTAGAAAATCCCAAAATCTAAAATTTAATTGAAAATTGATCTCACCACTTACCCTAGAATCGAACGTGATCAGGAAAGTTTTCAGGAAGACTAAAAAGGTCACTTCGGTCCCACTTAAGACCTAGTTAACCTTAGACAAAACTTTTAAGAGCATGCTGACTCCTAATCCATGAGAAACAAATTTAGAATTAAGTTTTTCAGTGAATAAACTAGGTTAAAACAAACCAAGTTTACAAAACTTATAAGCAATTAAAAATTGCTATTAGAATTACACCACTCATAAAAGTTAACTGATACTCCCGGAATTGAGCCCATTATTTCTGAATAAAAATCAAAAATATTTTAGCTAATGCTAAAATTTGGTTTCTTTTCGCACAATACTTTGGAAATAATCATATTATAACTACAGACTTTCTCAAAACTTAGTTTACTACCATTTTGGGAATAAAAAAATTTAAACCCAAAGATTTCCTCTAACCACAAAGGTTTGAAACCAAATACATTTTAATTTTTGGGAATAATAAAATTAATCCCAAAGACTTTCTCTAAACCCAAAGGTTTATAATTTCTTTTCTTCTCCCTTTTCCTTTTACTATTGTAAAACTATTACAAATTAGAAATTAAAACTACTACAAATGGAAATGGAAATGTAACCGCTACAATTACAAATTGTCTAAATCTGCAAATCGGAGTTCATGGTTGCATCCAGAATCGTCTATTTAGCCAAGAACACACTTCTCCACTTGTAATGATTATCTTTGTATAAAACACAATAAATAAATAAAAAAACTTAGTGCTCTATTTCATGTAAGGAGGATGTGTACAAAACTTTATCCACGTTGCTGCTAAACCTCCATGCTCACTGTGTATATACACACTTGGATACAAAATGAGTTAATAAACCAATGACTCATATAATGCATATTACATAAGTAATTTAAACTATCACTCACATTATGTAATTCAAGCAACTATAGATGTATTGCACTTATAAGAATGTTATGAGTTTCATAGCTATGAAATAATTACGTATATAAGACTATTATGGTCATAACACTGACATTCCAACCATATAACTATGAGAAAATAATCTTATAAACAATAGAGTTAAATTCCAACAATACCACTACAATACCAAGCTATACCACTATGCAATAACGTAACATAATCATAAGTAAGCTCATAAATAAGACCACTATATAGAAAAACAGAAATTATTTTACTAAATTTCCTCCTAAAACAAACATGTTTGAAGATATTTTATACTGTCGAAAACCTCTAGACTAGCTGAATCTCTTGATATTCTCAAAATTCAGCTCTTTGTTTGTTTGTTTTTTTTTTCGAATTTAATTAATCAAATTAAATTGAAATTGTTGTCAAACTTTCAAAACAACATACGGAATAAATCCGAAATTAAATTGAACTCTAAAGTGAATAATTAAATTCACTAAAATTCTGAAAGTCCAATATTATTCTTTGTTCCACGCAAAGGTAATCATGTTCAAATAAACAATTAGTAGTCCAATTTACTAATTCCAATTTATTTTTTTTGTTCGTATTATATATCATCCTTTTTTGCTTTGATAAATATGTAAAGAAAGTTAGTTACAAAAGAAAACAATCAAACAAATCAAATAAAATAGTAAGAATCTTACATAATAAAATTTTTATTTTTATAAACTCCTACCAACTTAAACACTAACAATCAAATAACTCATGCAGTAACAACTAATTAATATAAAATGAATTGCATGAATAAATTATTAGAAATAAACAACTCAAAACAATCCAATAATTTTAATTTCAAGAGTTACTAGAATAAATTAAAATAAAAGCTAAATTATTTTTCCAAAAACTATTTATAAAAAATATGTTTTAAGATTGTTGGTATTTTTCCATAATAAAACAAGAAAAATATATAATTTTTTTTTTACTTTATTAAAGGATGAAATACAGAATAAATGACACAACTAAATACATAAATAAATTAGATTACATTACTAAAAGAACAAGTTATTAACATGGATAACTAAATATTGGAACTCGTCGAGGTAAACTAAATTCTGAAAAATTAAAAAACAAATAATAAGAAAAGAAGCAAACCGAAGCCTGTATGATATCACAGTTTCCTTAAATCATATTCACCGCCTCTCGATGGGTGTGGGAGGTATGCCAGCGTCTGCCTCCCATGATACAACGGTCGAAACCAGCTAATGCAGAAGCACCTTATGAATAGCTTCGGCAAACCTGACAATGGCTACACTCTTTCTAACAAAAACCAAAGAAAAGGCAAACAAAAGAAGATAGGAAAAATTTTATGTGGTGTAAAAAATCATCTCAAACTTTTTATTTCAAAACACCATCTCATTTTCCATCACAAAACCACTCTAAAATTCTTCTTGTAAGTTAAAAGGGAAAGACCTCTATTTATACAAGTAGGGGAATCCCTAGCATGAAAGCTATACATCAATAGGGCCATCAAATGCCATTAACCAAGGCCATCAACTCTAGCCATTAGGGCTAGAGTTACAAAGGTTGAAAACCTATGGCCACTAATATGGTCATCAACTCCGTCATCAAAAGATGAGAGTTACAAAGGTCTAAACCTTTCATGTGCTTAATATATACAAATAAATATGTATATAATGATGTTTGAATAAACCAATTAGATGAGTCACAAAATGGATACTAATGTTGGGTCACAACCCGATCCAAATCCAATTCTCAAACACATGCATAAGCTAAACCCAAACAACATAGCTTAGCCCAAGCTTACGATTAAGTCCAAGTCTGAGTCCAAGAACAAACCCAACACATGCACAAGCACAAGCACAAATCTAGGCCCAGTCCAAACTAAGACTATGTCTAAATCCAAGCCCAACTTTATTGATGTCCACTTTACAAAACAATTCTCATTCAAAACTCAATGGTTTCGACTCATTATTTTTATATTGTAATATTCTCACTTAAGAGAATACAAAACCACTCAGACCCACCTCAAAACCTCTCATGTGCTTAATATATACAAATAAATATGTATATAATGATGTTTGAATAAACCAATTAGATGAGTCACAAAATGGATACTAATGTTGGGTCACAACCCAATCCAAATCCAATTCTCAAACACATGCACAAGCTAAACCCAAAACAACATAGCTTAGCCCAAGCTTACGATTAAGTCCAAGTCTGAGTCCAAGAACAAACCCAATACATGCACAAGCACAAGCACAAATCTAGGCCCAGTCCAAACTAAGACTATGTCTAAATCCAAGCCCAACTTTATTGATGTCCACTTTACAAAACAATTCTCATTCAAAACTCAATGGTTTCGACTCATTATTTTTATATTGTAATATTCTCACTTAAGAGAATACAAAACCACTCAGACCCACCTCAACCGACGGTTGGGTCCCACTTTAATTTCAAATTAAAGTTGTCGAAAAATCACTATTTTCCAAAAATAATATAGCACCTTAGGCAAAAATGACTTATCCAATGACATGCTATAGTAGTTGCCAAGTCTGCTGCCAAATTTGGCACCAACTTTGGCAGCTGCCAAATCTGCCAAATCATCCAAAAACTAACTACCTTCTTCATTCCCTCTCAGTTGGGCCTTTTCTAGAAAAACCTCCCAAAAATATTTGAAGTTTTTTTTTTTTAAACGAAATTCACCAATTTTTTTTAAAAAACAAAATTCACCAATTTGTTACTTAAAGGTGTTACTAAAAAAACAAAAAAAAAAAAATTCACCAAATTCACCAATTTGTGCCTTTTCTAGACACAAATTTCACCAATTTACAGCTTTTAAACAAATTTCACAAATTTATATAAATTTCTAAAGCAATCTCAAATGACTTTTAGAAGATAAATACCTAGATTTGAAAGCCGAATTTATACAAATTTCTCCAATATTCATCTTCTCCATCAGAAAGCCAATTTAAAGGAATGTAACTATTGGAGTTTGGGGTTAGGGTTTGAAACTCGAAGACAAAGACATAGTCGACAAGTGGCTAGGACGTTAAGGGTTGGAGAAGAGGGTTGAAGATGAGGGTTAGGGCTTCGGAGGATAGGTGGATGAGGGAGTTAAGGCTTCGAGGGATAGGGATAGGTGGATGACCTGGTGGTGGTTCTGGAGAAGGAGAGAGACAAAGAGACAGAGAAAGGGAGTCAACTTTGGAGTGGAAACAGGGGGAGGGAAAGAGAATCAGCGAGTGTGAGTAAGAGAAAGAGGGTGGTGGATGAGGGAAGATTATCTGCAATCCGAAGAGGGAGTGATCTGCGATTCAAGGTTCGTGATCTACGATTCGTGATCCAAAGCTAAAGTTCACCAAGGCTCATCGATTTCTCTCTCTTTCTCTCTAAGAAACAAGGGGTTCATCTGAAGACCAGAGAGACAGAGATAAATAGAAAAAGAGACAAAGACATGAAGATGCTTCTAAGTCACAAAAGATAAAAAATAAACCCAAAAAAATCACTGAAAAACATATATCCAAACAACAACTACAAATTTGGAGGAAAAATTAGTTGATATTTGCCAAAATAACATATGTACCATTGGAGTATCATTGCTATAATTTAACAAATTATTACTATTTATTGCTAAACTATAGCAATGACAATAGTATTATAACAAATATCATTGATGATGCTTTTAGTTGGAGCCAAATAGATTGGCTTGTGACTGTGAACCGACTTATTCAACCCAATTCAAAATAGAATTTATATATCTAATTTACTCTTAAAGCACTAAATGGCGATTGAAAATTGAACTCGCAGCAGGTAATAAATTATATAAATATAAGTTAAAGAACTGCTGCTACCTACCCTCATCTTTGGCAAGAGTTAAATCCTTGACCTGTTGCACATGAGAGGTATAGGTATGTTGTCTTTCATGTATGAGATGCTATATTACATGAAGTTTTGTAAGCGGAGAAATATTATAAAAAAAAAAATTGACTTGTCAAAAAAAATAAAATAAAAGCCCAGATGAGCAGCCTCTAGGAGGACGCGGCAGGCCCAAATTCATAAAGTCATACTGGGCCGGCTCGACCTAGTTTGACATTAGGATCAAGTTTAGTATACATAAAATAATCTATCTTTTTATCTTTTTATTATTACATCATTTTTTTATTTTTTTACATATTCTTTTATAAAAAAATAAAAATACATATATTTATTTAGGTCATCCAAAACGACAACGAAGAGAAACATCCTTTTATTTATTGCGAAGGAGGGACATAGAATATTCACCGACCTAGTCTTCAGTTCACAACACTACAAATAGTCCTTCATTTTTTCTTGTCAAATCACGAAAAGGTTGGGGACCTGTTCCGTAGTTAGTGTATTGAAAATTAATGATTAACCTATTTATTTAATTAAGGAGTTGTTTGGGGTGTCTTAAATAAATATATTTTTTGTATTTTTAGATTAAAAAATTAAGAAAGAAAATATAGATATTTGGATTAATTTTTTGACTTTTTATAAAAAAAAATATGTAATAAAAAATTGTAAAAATTGATTTGTAAGAGAAAATTAGGATTGAGAGTTGTGTAATTGTTGATTTTTGGTGAATAATGTTAACTTTTTAACTTTTTGAGTAAATTTTTGACTTTTTAACTTTTCCTGGACATGTCAAACTTGACATAAATTGCCATATTGGTTAAGCACAGCTTACCTTGCTTTTTAAATAGGTTTTACATTGAAAGAGACTGTCCGGTGTTAGTATATTGTTCTACATTATTTCTATTGAGACACTTTTTATTTTTTAAAAAAGGGATATAAAAGTAGTGACTTTATGAATTAAACTAATAAAATTTAAGAAAAATTGCTTATAAATTCAAGTTAAAAGATGCATTGGGTATTATTTAGTGAGAAGGACAAATATTAAAAAGTCATTAAAAAATTCTTCAACGTCAAAAAATTGCCGACACTGTTATATGATAACAGTAAGTTAAACAGATAGATGATACATATACAAATAGTGAGACATTTGAACAATATAGATAAGTGACATTTGTACATATTTAACAAATAATAAGACATATTAGTGATACGTATATAAATAAATATACATTTATTTCTTTGAACCTATTCACTTAACAATTTTAAAAATGAATTTCTGACCTAATATTTTAAGATTTAAATAAAAACAACACATGTATTTATCTTAAAAATAATAAATAATTCTATAAATGAAGTGGGTGTCTCCAACTATAAATGCCTATCTGGTCAAATCAAAGTGTTGCAAATTTGTAAACTTTGAAATATCCTACTCAATTGGATTTTTTTATTAGGAATGATATTTTCAACCAAAGTAAAAGCAATTATAGCTTTCCAAGAGCAAGGTGACCAAGATTCCATTCATAGTCGTTGCACGTATTCCCATAAGAAAGATGAAAGGGTATTCTACAATTGATTAAGAAAGGTTTGTTGAAAATCCATTTGGTAAATATGGGGCTGGTTTGAAAATGGCATGATTATTTGACCAAAATGGAAAAAGAAAATAACGGGATGATTAGCTCCCAATTTACGAAGGTTATGATCTTGAATAATTATGTTCGTCAAATTTTTTAACATTATGTTTGATTTAAAAGTTTGAGATGAAATATAAATATATTTTATTCATATTTTATTTATTATTATTATTATTTTTTAAAATTTTTTTTAAATCTTTCAATTAAATACAACATAAATAATGTATTTAACATTTGCAAATAGAGTGTGAATTTTAAGGTGCCGTTTGGTAACACTTACGTTTTCAGTTTTCTGTTTATATTTACAAAATTTTAAAAAACTCAAATAAAAATTTGTTTGGTAAAATTTTTTATTTATAAATCAGTGGTTTCAGTTTATAAATTTGGTCAAAAAATAAAAACACAAAAAATGTGTTTCCGTTTTGAATTTTTTTTTTTTTTACCACCAACATTAGCCACCACCCGCCACCATTTTCCACCACCGTCTTCCGCCACGACCACCCATCACCCACCCCTACCACCACCTGCCACCACCACTCATCACCCACCCCCTACCACCACCTGCCACCACCACTCATCACCCACCTGCCACCACTACCCACCACCACCCACCACCCGCTACCACCACCCACTCGCCACCACCACCCACCCCTCGCCGCCGCCGCCGCCTCCACCACCACCACCCACCCTTCGCCGTCGCCACCACCACCACCCCTCACTTGCCATCTACCCACCACCCGCCACTACCACCCACCACCTACTTGCCAACACCACTCACCGCCCACCTGCCACCACCATCCACTACTCGCCACCACCAGCCATCCGTCACCACCAGCCACTTGCCACCACCACCCACCACCCACCACCACCCACCACCACCACCCACTACCCACCCGCCATCCACCTGCCACCACCCACCACCACTATCACCCACTCAGTACCACCCACCACCCGCCACGGTCACCCACCCACCCACCACTACCACCACCCGCCACCTATCCGCCATCCGCCACCCACCTGCCACCACCACCCACTACCCGCTACCCGCCACCACCACCACCCACCACCGCCCACTCGCTACCATCCACCACCCGCCACCGTCACCCACCCACCCACCATCACCATCACCACCCGCCACCACCACCCACCCGCCACCACCCGTCATTCGCCACCCACCTGCCACCCGTCATCCGTCACCCATTCGCTACCACCCACCACCGTCACCCACCCACCCACCACCACCACCCGCCACCTACCCACCACCACCCGTCATTCGCCACCCACCTGCCACCACCACCACCACCCACTCGCTACCACTCGCCACTCGCCACCGTCACCCACCCACCCGCTACCTACCCACCACCACCCGTCATCCGCCACCCACCTGCCACCACCACCCACCACCCGCCGCCACCACGACCACCACCCACTCGCTACCACCCCCCACCCGCCACCGTCACCCACCCACCACCACCATCCGCTACCCACCACCCACCGTCACCACTTTCCACCACCGTCTTCCGCCGTTACTTGCCACCACTTGTCATTTCTCATTCTTTTTTATATTTTTAAATTTTTTAAACATTTTGTCAATTACCAAACGCGTTTGTAATTTATGTTTTTCTAAAAATAAACAAAAAATAAACAAAAACCAGTTTATAAAATTTTTGTAAATATAAACTGAAGACGTAAACGTTACCAAACAGACCCTAAATATTCTGCTATATGTGGAGCCTTTGTGCCCTTCCACTGGACCAGCTGTAGGAATTTCTGGCTATATGGGAAAGAGGAAATCTTTTTCCAAGCAAACCCAAATAGTTGAACAAAAATGTTTAAGACCTCCTTTTCCCCCATCCCCTTTGACCCCTTCTCTTTTTTGATTGGCTACTTTTCTTTTTTTTTTCTTTTTTTTTTCCTTCTCCTCCAATCACCACCCGCCACGTGTGTGTGGGGTAGTGTGGGTGGTGATTGGAGGGGGTCTCTATCAATGCTCTAGTTAAAATAGCTAACTTTAGCATTATCGGGCATCATTTGGCGCGAGTTTTATTTCAGTTAAAATAGTTAGTAAAGATAAAAAAAAATATTAAAATAGATAATAAAATAAAACGTTAAATTCAAATTATAATTATTATTATTTTTTTTCACAATTATCAAATCAGCTATAAAAGAAATTAAAAATCATTCCAAATATAACTTTTTAAACCAGACTAAAATAGTTAAATAGCAAAAAAGTCAGGTTAAAAAAATCAATCTCAAACGAGAGCTCAATATTTTCAAATTATTATGTGATATAATTTATGTAATAATTTCAACTAATTTTATTGTAAAGTAAATGGGATATAAATAATGACTCCTTTAGTCTGTTTTTTCATTCAAAATTTAAAAATAGAATTCTTCTATTTTTATAAAAATTAGTCACAGAATTAGGCAATATCTTCTCACATATGAGATTACCCCCTATATAAAAAGGTTATGTCTTACTTTATGATTGATTTCTATATGTTTATTTTTTTTTGCTTAAAATGATACCACATAAAAAAAAAAAAAAAAACCAATAAATTTTACTTTTCTAAAGGAAAAACAATCAAGTCCGATTAATTTTTTACTTATACTTCATAATTTATTCCAAAGTAGTTTAAAACTAAATTAATAGTATATTTTCTTCCAATTTTATCCTTTATTATGCACATTAATTACATTATTACCCATAATGTAATAATCAACTTTAAGACTCTAGTTGTTTAATATTTTATTTCAATTTTTTTTATTTATTTATGTAAATCTGTTTACATGAAAAAAAAAATTTATTTATTTATTTATTTTCACAGATTGAGATTTGAGATCTAAATGTTTTTTAAGATATATATATATATTTTTTCAATAATTGGTATGGAATTTTTTTCAAAATCTACTTATCAATAATTTATAAAGCCAACAGCACTTCCAGAATTAATACAAAACTAGTGGTACCCGTGCTATGCACGAGACTTTATAAATTAAAAAAAAATATTATAATTATCTTAAAATAATTTAATATTATTTCTTGTAGTACATATAAAATCTATAAGTTAATTTTTGTATTCATAACTTTTAAAATTATTAGCTTAAAAAATTTAAAATATATATATATATATATAAATCTAATTTTGATAATTTGTATTAAAAAAAAAGTTAAACCTGATTAAATGAGATTAAATGAGTCATGAAATACATCTTCTTGTTATGAAAACATACAAATTTAAAAGTTATAATTAAGACAAATATACAATTTTATTATTAAATGTGAAGTGAAGTGATATTTAACAATAATTAATATGATGTTTCTATTATTAATCCAATAATTTGAGTTACATTTCTTTTGATTTCAATTTCATAACTAAAAATACAATATGAATATAATACACATACGGATTTCTAGTCTTTAAGAATAAGAAAATTTCAAAATATTGTCAAACTTTTATTATTTTCTTTTAATTTTTGTTTATCTAATTTGATTTTAAATTTGAATAAAAATTTTGATTTAATACGAATTACTTTAACTTTTTCATTAAATTTTTATCAATTTTTTAAAAAAACTTTCATTCTTATCCCATTTTTTTTCCTTTTCACCAATTTTGATGGAAAAAATAATAATTTTCAACGTTTTATCTTTTTAAATTTTATCAAATTATAATTTGATAAAAAAAATATTAAGGGTTGAAAATTCTCTTAATTGGAATTATAGTGAAATAACATCTTGAAATAGTTAAAAGTTGAGCATGTGGTTGGTTGAAATGTATAATTTAATTAATTTTCTTCTCATATTTGTATAAAGATTGACACTTATGACTACATCATTATAATTCAGATTATAGAAAAAAATTTGAGGTGTCAAACATTTTCCATTTGAAAATATCCTACATATTAAAAAAAAAATGTGCAACTTTTGGATGTTTGTTTATCAGTTTTGTTTTATGGATATAAACAATTAATGTTTCAATTTAAAAAATTAAAAAGTAAAAAAAAAAAATTGGGTTTTCTTAGAGATAAAAGAAGCCATCTAACTCTTCTATATACTATTTAAGATGGACTATTTAATCACATAAAAAAATAAAAATTATATTTAGAAACTGACATGGGTAGGCCCATAAAGGTTATAGCCCACTATTTAGGGCCCAATACATATCCCAAATACTAAAATCCAGCACTGCTGAAGCCCCACGTAGCAATAAGAACTAATGACATCAAAACACATGGCAAGAGAAGGGCAAGTCACATCAGCAGACAAAGATCTGCAAAGTTATTGCCACGGCACATCGCCATTAATGAGGCCCCCTTACAGCATTTATTGCGATAACCCCTCTCCGTCGAGACGGCATGCCCTCACCCTGAACAAGGGAAGCTACAGCATAGACTTTCGGCCAAGGTGACAGGTCAGGAGGGACAACGAAATGATTACCAGAGGATATAAGTAGACGTTGAAGACAAGAAGAAGATTAAACTTTTCTATTTCTAATCTATCTCTACAATCCACTTCTCTTTCTAACTTGCTCGTCGGAGGGTACGCTAGGGGACTCTCCGTTCCCCGTTGAACTCTTGTGCAGGTTCTCTGGTGGGCTTGATCACTCGGATACCGGTTGGAGAAGCGTGGATGAGTCCGACCCGTCCAAGTCTCTTGTAGTATCATCAGTTGGCGTCGTCTGTGGGAAACTCTTACTTTGCACGCCAGTTGTGCTCATTGTCGCCGGA
Organism: Camellia sinensis; assembly: GCF_055761805.1. Lineage (NCBI taxonomy): Eukaryota > Viridiplantae > Streptophyta > Magnoliopsida > Ericales > Theaceae > Camellia > Camellia sinensis. The sequence continues at coordinate 153,481,439 of NC_138963.1, forward strand.
GGCCTTTCCCTAATAACCCCTTTCCTACCACCTGCCAAGGTGTATGGTCACGACTAGATCCATGGCTTCTCACCCCAATGTTCCCGATCATCAAGCCGACCCCCCAATCCAAACAACCCACCACCGTATTTCACCGAGCTCACCAACAGCATTAACCGCTTGGTCGATCAAAACAAAGCCCTGATTAATGCTCTTCTCCAAAGAAACCTTCCTATGCCTTCTCCACCACCTCCAGATATTCCCCCCAACCAAGAACGAGCCCCGAGCCATACTATCCTGCAGCCTAATCCACCCAACTTGGAAGGCTTACAACCCCCTCTCCCAGGTATAAACCTGCCACCTTGGGGCCCACAGCCATCGATCTCGGCACCGACCCCTAAAGGAGAGGCCAGCAGCGTCCAGCCCCCGCTGCCCTCCGGTGGTGACAACATCCCTCTCTGGGACGCAGAACTTTGAGCCATGAAGCTCCAGCTTTAAGGGGTCATGCAGAACATACAACATAAACCATCTACCACAGCCAACTCCCCATTTGTTGCTTCCATCAGGGACAAACCTCTACCCCCCAAGTTCAAAATGCCCACCATCGACTTTTTTGACGGTACGACGGACCCAGTCGACCACTTGGAGACCTACAGAACCCTTATGATCCTTCATGCATTCCCTGACGAAATTATGTGTCATGCTTTCCCCGTGACACTCAAGGGGTCAGCTCGACTTTGGTTTAGTCAGCTGCCGGTGGACTCTGTCTCCACCTTCCAGCACCTCAGTGACTCCTTTCTCAACCATTTCATTGGAGCTCAGCACCAGCGACATCCGACAACCCAACTCCTCAACATCCATTAGACCGAGGGGGAGTCGCTACGCAGTTTCGTTACCCGCTTCAACACTGAAGCCTTGCAGGTAGTGGAAAACGCTGACAAAGTCATCCTTACAACTTTCATGGCCGGTCTACGGTCATCCGACTTACTCTTCTCCTTCTCAAAAAACCCCCCGACCTCCATGGCAGCCCTACTCTCCAAAGCCCAAAAATACATGAACGCCGAAGATTCCCTAGCCACTCGCCAAGACCCTACAGCCAAAAACCCCACCACCAGGGAGAAGAGAAAGGATTCAGACACCAGAAACACCCAATACAATAACCGAACACCTCATTATACCGACCGACCCCCCCGAGCTGATCTGTCGGCACCAGCCCGACCGCCCGGCCGGTTCGAGTGGTACACACCCCTCAATTCACCCATGGAACAAGTCCTCAATCAGATCCAGCGTGACTACCCCTTAAAATGGCCCCAACCATCACGGACTCCTTCCAATCGGAGAGACCAATCCAAATACTGCCATTTTCACTAGGACCACGACCATAACACCAAAGAGTGTGTTAACCTCAAAGATCAGGTCGAGGGCTTGATTTGTCAAGGTCGTCTCAGTCGATTTATGGAAACTCGCCCTTAGCAGAGACAATGGACTGAACCCATCAGAAACAACCGTCGGCACACCCCTCATCGACAACTAGCACAACCTAACCAAGGTCATGATCGCCCTCCACAGCAACCTCGGGCACAAGGTAACCTTGCCCTACTTGTTGGAGAAATCAGAGTTATTTCCGGCGGGCTTGCTTGTGAAGGACCATCCCCCTCGGCCCAGCAGGCAGAACTCAGAAAAATAAGGCAGGGCTCAGACAAATAAGTTGCCATATTGGACCGACCCTCCAAACAGCCTAAGCAGTGGACCGAGCCTATCACCTTTACAGACGCCGACTACACAGGCATCCGTTACCCCCATGACGACCCTCTCATCATCTCCGCCCTCCTCTCCAATTACAAGGTCAGACGGGTTCTCGTTGACAACGGTAGTGCTTCAGACATCATCTTCCTCAATTGCTTCCGCTAGCTCAAGATCGGGAAAGAAAGTCTGTCCCCTCTCTAAACCCCTTTGGTCGATTTCACGGGCGACTGGGTGACCTCCATTGGCTCCATCGATCTTCCCATCACAATCGGCGAGTACCGTCGACAGTCCACTAAGTTGCTCACATTCCTTGTGGTCGACTGCCCCTCTGCCTATAACATCATCCTTGGACGCACCGCCCTAAATGCTTTCCAAGCTATCACATCCACTTTCTACCTTGCCATCAAGTTCCCCACTGATCTTGGGGTCGGCATAGTGAGGGGAGAACAAACCGTGGCCAGAGAATGTTATGTCGCCTCACTTAAAGAAGTCAAGCTCAGGGAGGCTATGATTATTGAAGGACTTGACGTCAGAGACGAAGATGAGCTGGTCAGAGGGGAACTAGTGGAAGAGCTTGTCGATGTACTCATCGATCCCACCAACCCGGCCAAAACTGCCAAGATCGACAGCCAATTATCTCCCCAGGCCAAGGCCGACCTTACCGCACTCCTGATTGAGCACAACGATGTATTTGCATGGACCCACTCCGATATGCCGAGTATTGACCCCTCTTTCACCACACACCGTCTCAGCATTGAACCACATTTCTGACCTATTCGCCAGAAACAACGCATCTTTTACCCGGAGCGCAATAACCTTGTTGCTTCTGAAGTAGATAAGCTCCTTAAAGCACAGTTCATCACAAATATGGACTACCCCAGATGGCTGTCGAATGTGGTTCTGGTTCGTAAAAATAATGGTAAGTGGCGGCTCTGTGTCGACTACTCCGATCTCAACCGAGCTTGCCTCAAAAACAGCTATCCTCTCCCTCGCATAGATCTGCTGGTTGACGCCACGACCGGTCATCAAATGCTCAGCTTCATGAATGCCTTCTCTGGGTACAACCAAATTCTGATACACCCGTCTGATCGGGAACATACCTCATTCATCACCGACCGAGGTACTTACCATTACCGTGTGATGTTGTTTGGGTTAAAAAATGTTGGGGCCACCTACCAATGGTTAGTCAATGCTGTCTTTCATCACCAAATAGGTCGAAACATGGAATTATATGTCGACGACATGCTAGTCAAGAGCAAGCTCTCCACTGATCATCTGGCCGACCTGCGAGAGACATTAGCCACCCTACGAAAGTACCAAATGAAGCTCAATCCGGAGAAATGCGCCTTCGGCGTAGGATTTGGGAAGTTTTTGGGTTTCATGGTCAGTCAGCGGGGCATTGAAGCTAACCCTGAAAAGGTCAAGGCCTTGATTGAAATGCAGTCTCCCAGAACGGTTAAGGAGGTTCAGAGGCTTACTGGCCGAGTGGCCGCCCTCAACCGCTTCATTTTCCGCGCAATGGATAAGTGCCTCCCCTTCTTCAAAGTTCTTCAGCAAACTTTTGAGTGGACGACCGAATCCGAAGAGGCCTTTCAGCAGTTGAAGCAGTGCATGGCCAACCTCCTCTCCTTTCTCAGGCAATCACAGGTGAACCCTCTTCCTCTATTTAGCCGTGTCAAACACCGTAGTCAGTGTAGTCTACTACATTAGTCGGGCTCTTAGAAAAGCGGAACAGAATTACCCACTGTTAGAAAAAATGTCCTTGGCTTTGGTCACCGCCTCCAGATGGCTCCGTCCTTACTTCCAAGCCAATTCCATAGTGGTCGTCACTGACCAACAATTGAAGAAGATAATGCAACAACCAGAGCTTTCTGGTAGACTTATGTAGTGGTTGGTCGAACTCAGCCAGTTTGACATCTCCTACCGGCCTCAGACAGCGATTAAGGGGCAGGCTGTTGTCGATTTCATTCTGAAATTCACTAATCCCACTCCAACCACAGCTCCTCCGCCTTCACCAACCCCTACCGAGCTAGAAGACCCCCACTCTTGGACCCTCAACGTCGACAGATCATCCCGCAAAGAAGGCAGTGGGGCTGGCCTCATCCTCACCATCCCCGACGGTGGATATTTCAAGTATGCTCTCCGGTTCCTATTTGATGCAAGCAATAATGAGGCTGAATATGAGGCCTTGATTGCAGGTCTTCGCCTCGCCAAAGAGATTGGTGTCAGCCATATCCAAGTGTTCAGCAATTCCCAGCTCATTGTCGGACAAATCGCAGGGAAATTCGATGCCAAGGAAGATTCCATGCGGGCTTATAGGGATATTGTATTCCCCCTCGCTCGCATCTTCAATAATTTCCACATCAAGCACATCCCTCGAGCGAAAAACTCCAAGGCAGATGAAATGGCTCAGTTGGCTTCTGCAGACCAGTCAGACCTCAGCCACGGTGTCCACCTCGGGAACCTGGCATCCCTCAAGCTATCGTCTCCGACAACGGTAAACAATTTGACAATGCCAAGTTCAGGAAATTTTGTGCCGAGCTTCAAATCCAGCCATGTTTCTCCTCCCCAGGCCATCCCCAAGCCAATGGCCAAGTTGAGGTCACCAATCGTTCTCTTCTGCAGATCATCAAAACTAAGCTGGAAGCTGCTAAGGGACTCTGGGCTGAGGAATTACCAAATGTACTTTGGGCCTACCGCACTACCGTCCAAACTCTCATTGAGGAGACCCCCTTTCGCTTAACATACGGCGCTGAGGCAGTCATCCCAGTGGAAATCGGTCTGCCTACCCCAAGGGTTCTACATCCCAATCCAGAACTAACTGAAGAGCTGTGTCAGGCGGACCTTGACCTAATTGAAGAGCTTCGAGAAACCACTGCAGTCAGATGCGCCTCATACCAACAGAAAATAAGAGCTCACTACAACCGCAGAGTCCGATTGAGGGAGTTCGCCGTGGGGGACCTTGTTTTGCGCGAAGTAACCCTCGCCGCCAAGAATCCGGCTGAGGGCAAGCTAACACCCAAATGGGAAGGACCTTACGTTGTTAAAGCCAGACCTCGTCTGGGCACTTGCCGACTTCAGGACATGGAGGGCCGAGATCTCCCCCACCCATGGAACGTCGAGCACTTGAAGCGTTACTTTCAATAATTTTCCATTCTTGTACTAATCAGTTATTGTATTTTCTTCTTGGCTATTTACACACTTGAATGTTCTTGTTCTTCTCTCACATGATGTAAATTTCTGATCACATGGTGTCACGACCCAAACCCGGCCCTATGGGTTTAGCACCGTAACCGGCCAGTAATCCAAGATTACCGAAGGCCTGCTTAACAGTAGTACAGTAAAACAGAGTACAGGGCCTGGCGGAAGCCAATACAGTAAGTAAATAGTGTCCATTGAGCTGTGACATTCTGTATGCAAAAAGGCTTTTCATACATTTACACATAAATAGTACAGAGCAGTATACACAATATTTACAATCATTCAGACTACGGACTCAACCCTATGTAACAGTACAGTAACACCCGGTCTATACAGAACAGTAAAACAGTACAGAAGGGGGGAAAAACAAACAAAACACCCCCAAGCCATAGCATGGCAACTCGGAACCTCGCAGTGAGGCACAAAGGCTGGCTTGACAAAACTGGAGTAACCCTGACGCCTCTAGCTGCGATCTGGTGCCTGTACACCTACATATATATATGAGCAGTGAGCTAAAGCCCAGTGAATAACACAATATGTAAAGGGGTTAAGAATGAATGTCCTTACAGTATGAAAACAGTTCATTTCAATCAGTCATTCAGTTGTTCAGTACAGTAAACAGTCATATGTGGTACATCCATTAGCATAACAGTAACAGTAGGTCTTGAAAGACCGAACAGTAATGATGGCCATCAATCAGTAAACAGTAGTGGTTCCACGAGGGAACCGACAGAGATCTCTGTAACAGTAACAGTAACAGTAAACCGTAGGTACTAAGGATGCCACAGTACAGTTCAGAAATAAAGGACATACATTCATTCAGTAATACCAGTTCAGTAAACAGTTCAGTTCAGTATTCAAAAGATATCAGTTGAACATATCTTTACACAATTGTTACTCACAGAGTTTGGGCTACAGTATGCTAGAGCGTGTCTCCCAGTCGCCAACCCTACACAGTTCACAGGTTGAACACACACTAAGTTACACAGTTGGGAAATATCATAACTTAATCCCTAATTTGCCTTGGTGTGTTCTACAACGATATCCTCATCTAAATGTCTTAAACTAGGCCTAAGAATGCCTAGGATGGGATGAGGATGCAAAAATGCACATTTAAAAGCATTTTCAGAAAAACAGAGTCCCGCTCGAGCGCACGTTTCCCCGCTCGAGCGGTCATGCAACAAAGGTACACGCTCGAGCGTAAACTTCCCCGCTCGAGCGTACTGTAAAAGTACTGGATGGGTGAAATCTCCGCTCGACGCCCGCTCGAGCTTGAGACAAGACTCTGCTCGAGCGCCCAATCCTCAGCTCGAGCGGACTGTAAAACAGTGCAGAGAGATGCTGGATGCTCGGATTCCACGCTCGAGCGCCAAGTTACCCGCTCGAGCGGGAGTGCGAAATCTGGGAATTCCAGATTGCACCTCCAAGCTCAAACTCAAGCTAAAATGCATCAAAACCGATCCTCTTGGGCTCATTTTCTGGAAAACATTTATAAACACATAGCACAACATGTTTTAAAGCTCAATTTGAGAAATCAAAGCCCAAGGGTGTTTAATTCAAACTCAATTTCAAACCATTTTCAAGAACATGAAGAACATGCAAACATGCATGAATTCAAATCAATTCAAAGCTCCAACTTGATGCTCTAAGGAGCCAATTCTTTTCAAAACATGGTGAAATCATGGATTTAACATAGACATGAACATGCATGCACCAATTACCATGAATTCAACTCCAAACTCATTAATTCCAACATGCATGCATGAATTACACTCTATAACAACATGTATGCACCAAAACGTGGCCTTGCTCTACAATTGAAGCATGAATTGTGCAAGAATGAGTTCTAAGACAACAACAAGGAGATGGATGTCCTACCTTAGTCTTGTGCTTAAGGTCTAGGAGCTCAAAGTAGCAATCAACACTTCAATCCTCAAGCAATTCCAAGCAATTCAAGATGAAAACGAACTCCTCAAGTCTCTCTCTCTCTAGGGTCGGTTGAGGCTCAAAATGTGAGAAGAAATGTGGGTTTAAACAATACGTGGAGTGTTTACAAGGCTCATGTGTGTGTGTGTGTGAGTGGCCCACTTAGTGGCAAGTTGGTAGTTATGGCAAACTCTGCAATTAACTCATTTTAATCTAATTTAATCATACCTAATCAGTTTTCAGATAATTATACCATAAAATCACATTAATTCTGACGATCATAGAACACTAATCGGTTTCTGATTTGGCCGCCGATAAGGCCCTCAATTAGCAGTTTATATGTATAAGCATGAACAGATAATCATACGGTCAAACAGATAAAATGCAATTAACTAACATATACTGGATCAGTTCGGTTTCCAATTTCAGTCAGTCAGTTCAGTACTTTTAATCAGTTCAATTATCAGTCAGTTATCAGTTCCGTTTAGCAGTAATCGGTGATTATCGGTAATCAATCAGTCCTTAATCAGTAAACAGTATGAGGGTTGTTACAGTCTCCCCTCCTTATAAAGAGTTTAGTCCTCTAAACTCGAGTTACCTTCATTCTGGAAGAAAACAGGATTCAGTGGAAACAGTTCAGGATATCTTCTGGCCATGTCATCTTCCCTTTCCCAAGTGGCATACACACCACCATGGTTCTGCCAGTCAACTTTCACTAGCGGGATCTCTTTGTTCCTCAGTTTCTTGATCCGTCTGTTAACAATCTGTATAGGTCGTTCCTCGTAAGTGTAGTCATCACTCAACACTACCCGAGTAGGCTCAATTACATGGAAGGGATCCCGAAGGTAGTCTCTTAACATAGAAATGTGGAAGACGTTATGCATATGCTCCATTTCAGGAGGGAGCGCAACTTGATACGCCACCGGATTGATTTTCTCGATAATCTCATACGGTCCGACATACCTCGGCGCTAACTTGCCTTTGACTCCAAAACGAGTCTGGCCTTTCATTGGTGTCACTTTCACAAACACGTGATCATCCACTTCATACTCTCTGTCTCGTCTTCTGACATCTGCATAACTTTTCTGTCTACTCTGTGCAGTTTTCAGTCTTTGCTGTATCAGTTTCACTTTTTCAGTTGTTTCATACACGATCTCGGGCCCAAGCAACGGCCCATCTCCAACTTCTGCCCAGCAAATCGGAGATCTACATTTTCTGCCATACAATGCCTCGAAAGGCGCCATGCCAATACTCGAATGGTAGCTGTTGTTATACGCAAATTCAGCTAAGGGCAAATGGCTTTCCCAGTTTCCCTGAAAATCAAGGACACACATTCTTAGTAGATCCTCCAGAGTTTGGATGGTCCTTTCTGTTTGGCCATCTGTCTGAGGATGATAGGCACTACTCAGTCTCAGTTCAGTACCCAGTGCAGTTTGTAGGCTTTGCCAAAACCTCGATGTAAACTTCGAATCCCTGTCAGAAACAATAGACACAGGCACTCCATGCAGTCTTACAATTTCATCAATATAGATAACAGCCAATTTGTCCGCATTATAGATTGTCTTGACAGGTAAGAAGTGAGCAGATTTGGTTAGTCTATCAACAATAACCCAAATTGAATCCATACCTTTTCTGGAGCGAGGTAATCCCACAATGAAATCCATCGTGATATGCTCCCATTTCCACTCTGGTATGGGTAGGGGTTGCAATAATCCGGCAGGTCGCTGATGTTCAGCTTTGACCTGTTGGCAATGAAGACATTTGGATACAAAATCAGCAATTTCTTTCTTCATTCCCGGCCACCAGAAATTCTGTTTCAGATCTTGGTACATTTTCGTATTCCCCGGATGGATAGTCAATTTCGAATTGTGGCCTTTTTGCAGAACTCTTCTTTTCAGTTCAGTATCATTTGGTACACACAGTCTTTCTTGAAATTTCAGTACATTATTCTCAAATTTGAATCCCGGTCTCGGTTTAGATTCTCTTTCTTCGATGATCTTCTTCAAGAAATCATCCAGTTGCTGTTTCTCTTTAATCTCTTCAATCAGTGCCGGTTGAGCAGAAATAGCAGCTAAGGTTCCACCTTGTTCTCGTAAAACAATTTCAATTTCAGATTTTTCAAGGTCACAAAGCAACTCTTTCTGTCCTGTAAGCAGATAGGCTAAGTTTCCAATCGACTTCCGGCTCAATGCATCGGCAACGGTATTGGCTTTTCCCGGATGGTACAATATCTGTAGGTCATAGTCTTTAATCAGTTCCAGCCATCTCCGCTGTCTCATATTCAGTTCTTTCTGTGTGAAGAAATACTTTAAACTCTTGTGGTCGGTGTATACTTCACATGTCACCCCGTACAGATAGTGACGCCAGATTTTCAGTGCAAATACTACTACAGCAAGTTCCAGATCATGGGTCGGGTAGTTCTTTTCATGTGGTCTCAGTTGTCGGGAAGCATAAGCAATAACCTTCCCATTCTGCATTAAAACACATCCCAAACCCTTATGAGAAGCATCACTAAATACAGTATAACCATCCGTACCTGAGGGTAAGGTAAGCACTGGTGCAGTCACTAATCGAGTTTTCAACTCCTGGAAAGCAGATTCTCTTTGGTCAGTCCAGTCAAATGATGTCCCCTTCTGAGTTAACTGAGTCAATGGTAGAGCAATTTTGGAGAAATCTTTGACAAATCTTCTGTAATATCCAGCCAATCCCAAAAAGCTTCGGACTTCAGTCACATTGGTCGGTCTAGGCCAGTTCACTACAGCTTCAATTTTCTGCGGATCAACAGAAATTCCATTTTTGCTAACAACATGCCCCAAAAACATAACATGGTCAAGCCAAAATTCGCATTTAGACAGTTTAGCATACAGTTTCTGTTCTCTTAAGGTTTGTAGGGCAAGTCTCAGATGATGTTCATGCTGTTCTATACTTTTGGAGTAAATCAATATGTCATCGATAAATACTACAATGAAGTCATCAAGGTACGGTTTAAAGATTCTGTTCATAAGGTCCATAAATGCAGCAGGGGCATTCGTGACTCCGAATGGCATAACTAAAAATTCATAATGGCCATACCTTGTTCTAAAAGCAGTTTTATCAATGTCATCTGGTTTAACTTTCAACTGATGGTATCCGGATCTGAGATCAATTTTGGAAAATACTTGTGCACCCTGTAACTGATCAAATAAATCATCAATGCGCGGTAATGGGTATTTATTCTTTACAGTTACCTTATTCAGTTCACGGTAGTCAATGCACAGTCTCAGTGAGCCATCTTTCTTCTTGACAAACAAAACAGGAGCACCCCATGGCGAAGTGCTAGGTCTGATAAACTTCTTATCCAGCAGTTCCTGCAGTTGTACTTTCAATTCTTTCAATTCAGTTGGAGCCATTCGGTATGGAGCTTTAGAAACTGGTTGTGTTCCGGGAATCACATCAACAGTAAATTCAATCTCCCTGTCAGTCAAATCTCCTGGAAGATTATCTGGAAAAACATCTGGAAATTCCCTGACTATAGGAATACAATTCACATCAGTTTTAATGCTACCATCAGTAGGCACAGTCAGTACAGAACACAGATATCCTTTACACCCCTTTCTAATTAATTTAACAGCTTTTACTGACGAAATCAAATACGGAGGAGGTACTACTCCACTCCCATTAAACACAAATTCAGGTAGACCAGGTGGACGGAAAACAACTTGCTTGGTCACACAGTCAATAGTGGCATGATATTTTTGTAACCAATCCATCCCCAATAGTACATCAAAATGATCAATGTTCAATGGCAGTAAATCAATAAACAGATGCATATCCCCAACAATGATTTCACATGCGGGGTACATATAAGCACATGTCATGGATCCCCCTACGGGTGATGATACGGCTAGCAGATAGTTCATAGGTTCTAAGGGTCTATTCAATTTCCGTGAAAAAGCATGCGATACATAAGAATGCGTAGACCCCGAATCAATTAATACATAAGCATTCTGGGTACAAATAGAGAGAATACCTGACACAACGGTCTCGGTATTCTGGACGTCTCCTGGTACTTGGGCGAACACTCGGCCCTGCCTCATAGGCTCTTTCCCGGTAGCTTTAGGGTTCGGTTTTGGTGGAGCATTTGATGCTGCGCCGCTGGCTGCAGCTTTGCTATTGCCCTGAGGAGCAGAAGGGCAATCTTTAACCATGTGGCCCACCTTGCCACACCTGTAACAGGCTCCAGATAATTTGTAACAAACTCCCTTATGATTTTTCCCACATTCAGAACAGGGCGGTATTGTACGGTTTCCTTGACTAGAAGTAGTCATTGACCCTGTGTTTTGCTTTTTGTTCAACGGGTTGTACTTGCCTTTCTTAAATTTGAAACCCTGCCTTTTACCATGCCATTCAGTTGTTGGTGTTTCAGATTGTTTCACTGCTGCAATGTTTGACTCGGCCATCAATGCCCGGTCGAGAACACCCACAAAAGTCGGTAGTTTCAAAACGTTTATTCGGTCCAGTATTGCCACATTAAGGCCGCCTTCAAATTTTCTGGCCTTCTTATATTCAGTATCCACCATGTGCGGTGCATAACGGGCAAGTTCAGTAAATTTGGTTTCATATTCTGCAACGGACATTGTGCCCTGCTTCAGCTGTTCAAATTCAGTCACTTTTCTATCCCTGACACACTGAGGGAAATACTTTTCAAAGAAGGACTCCCTGAACTGAGCCCAAGTCATAACAGTATTTGTATCACGGATCAACATCCACCACCTTCTAGCCTCTTCTTGTAGGGTGAAGGTAGCTAACAGTACTTTATTTGCTTCTGAACATGGGAACACTTCAAATAGTTTTTCTGTTTCCAGAACCCAAGCTTCAGCTTTTAACGGTTCAAGGCCTCCCTGAAAGGATGGCGGTTTCATTTTGCTGAACTTATGGGTGAGAGCAATAATATCCCCATCATCCACATTCACATTAGGTTCCGGCTGTACCGGAGGAGGAGGAGGAGGCGGTTGGTTCTGTTGTTGCTCAAGTCTAGCAGTTATCAGTTCTATCATTCTTTCCATTCTTTCCATTCTTGCCTCGGTAGACGAGGACTCAGGTTCATTTGTATTGTCCATTTCACTATAAGCAGTTATAACAGTTTTAAACGTAAGCAGTCATTTGTTTAACAGTTTACCACATTAGCAGATATTCAGTCATAACATAACCACACACTTATCATGCTCATGAGATGCCCTAATAACTTTTCTAGGACACCCTATAGCTCATTTGGACACGTGTGTGCGGTATAACTCGTGGTAAGTATCGCTCTGATACCACTCTGTCACAACCCAAACCCGGCCCTATGGGTTTAGCACCGTAACCGGCCAGTAATCCAAGATTACCGAAGGCCTGCTTAACAGTAGTACAGTAAAACAGAGTACAGGGCCTGGCGGAAGCCAATACAGTAAGTAAATAGTGTCCATTGAGCTGTGACATTCTGTATGCAAAAAGGCTTTTCATACATTTACACATAAATAGTACAGAGCAGTATACACAATATTTACAATCATTCAGACTACGGACTCAACCCTATGTAACAGTACAGTAACACCCGGTCTATACAGAACAGTAAAACAGTACAGAAGGGGGGAAAAACAAACAAAACACCCCCAAGCCATAGCATGGCAACTCGGAACCTCGCAGTGAGGCACAAAGGCTGGCTTGACAAAACTGGAGTAACCCTGACGCCTCTAGCTGCGGTCTGGTGCCTGTACACCTACATATATATATGAGCAGTGAGCTAAAGCCCAGTGAATAACACAATATGTAAAGGGGTTAAGAATGAATGTCCTTACAGTATGAAAACAGTTCATTTCAATCAGTCATTCAGTTGTTCAGTACAGTAAACAGTCATATGTGGTACATCCATTAGCATAACAGTAACAGTAGGTCTTGAAAGACCGAACAGTAATGATGGCCATCAATCAGTAAACAGTAGTGGTTCCACGAGGGAACCGACAGAGATCTCTGTAACAGTAACAGTAACAGTAAACCGTAGGTACTAAGGATGCCACAGTACAGTTCAGAAATAAAGGACATACATTCATTCAGTAATACCAGTTCAGTAAACAGTTCAGTTCAGTATTCAAAAGATATCAGTTGAACATATCTTTACACAATTGTTACTCACAGAGTTTGGGCTACAGTATGCTAGAGCGTGTCTCCCAGTCGCTAACCCTACACAGTTCACAGGTTGAACACACACTAAGTTACACAGTTGGGAAATATCATAACTTAATCCCTAATTTGCCTTGGTGTGTTCTACAACGATATCCTCATCTAAATGTCTTAAACTAGGCCTAAGAATGCCTAGGATGGGATGAGGATGCAAAAATGCACATTTAAAAGCATTTTCAGAAAAACAGAGTCCCGCTCGAGCGCACGTTTCCCCGCTCGAGCGGTCATGCAACAAAGGTACACGCTCGAGCGTAAACTTCCCCGCTCGAGCGTACTGTAAAAGTACTGGATGGGTGAAATCTCCGCTCGACGCCCGCTCGAGCTTGAGACAAGACTCCGCTCGAGCGCCCAATCCTCAGCTCGAGCGGACTGTAAAACAGTGCAGAGAGATGCTGGATGCTCGGATTCCACGCTCGAGCGCCAAGTTACCCGCTCGAGCGGGAGTGCGAAATCTGGGAATTCCAGATTGCACCTCCAAGCTCAAACTCAAGCTAAAATGCATCAAAACCGATCCTCTTGGGCTCATTTTCTGGAAAACATTTATAAACACATAGCACAACATGTTTTAAAGCTCAATTTGAGAAATCAAAGCCCAAGGGTGTTTAATTCAAACTCAATTTCAAACCATTTTCAAGAACATGAAGAACATGCAAACATGCATGAATTCAAATCAATTCAAAGCTCCAACTTGATGCTCTAAGGAGCCAATTCTTTTCAAAACATGGTGAAATCATGGATTTAACATAGACATGAACATGCATGCACCAATTACCATGAATTCAACTCCAAACTCATTAATTCCAACATGCATGCATGAATTACACTCTATAACAACATGTATGCACCAAAACGTGGCCTTGCTCTACAATTGAAGCATGAATTGTGCAAGAATGAGTTCTAAGACAACAACAAGGAGATGGATGTCCTACCTTAGTCTTGTGCTTAAGGTCTAGGAGCTCAAAGTAGCAATCAACACTTCAATCCTCAAGCAATTCCAAGCAATTCAAGATGAAAACGAACTCCTCAAGTCTCTCTCTCTCTAGGGTCGGTTGAGGCTCAAAATGTGAGAAGAAATGTGGGTTTAAACAATACGTGGAGTGTTTACAAGGCTCATGTGTGTGTGTGTGTGAGTGGCCCACTTAGTGGCAAGTTGGTAGTTATGGCAAACTCTGCAATTAACTCATTTTAATCTAATTTAATCATACCTAATCAGTTTTCAGATAATTATACCATAAAATCACATTAATTCTGACGATCATAGAACACTAATCGGTTTCTGATTTGGCCGCCGATAAGGCCCTCAATTAGCAGTTTATATGTATAAGCATGAACAGATAATCATACGGTCAAACAGATAAAATGCAATTAACTAACATATACTGGATCAGTTCGGTTTCCAATTTCAGTCAGTCAGTTCAGTACTTTTAATCAGTTCAATTATCAGTCAGTTATCAGTTCCGTTTAGCAGTAATCGGTGATTATCGGTAATCAATCAGTCCTTAATCAGTAAACAGTATGAGGGTTGTTACACATGGGCTACACTTTAATGACAACAAACTTATATCTCAGTTATCTGTGTGGTATTCCAATAACGCTTTGATCGCAACCTCAACCAAACTGAGTATGAAGAGCTCAGCCAGACCGAGTTATTTAAAGCCTCAGCCAGACTGAGCAAGCAAAGCCTCAGCCAGACTGAATGACTTAAAGCCTGAGCCAGACTGAGCATGAAGAGCTCGGCCAGACCGAGTTACTTAAAGCCTCAGCCAGACTGAGCATGAAGAGCTCGGCTAGACCGAGTTACTTAAAGCCTCAGCCAGACCGAGCATGAAGAGCTCGGCCAGACTGAGTGACTTAAAGCCTCAGCCAGACTGAGCATGAAGAGCTCGGCCAGACCGAGTTACTTAAAGCCTCAGCCAGACCGAGCATGAAGAGCTCGGCCAGATTGAGTGACTTAAAGCCTCAACTAGACCAAGTTACTTAAAGCCTCAGCCAGACAGAGCACGAAGAGCTCAGCCAGACTGAGTTACTTAAAGCTACTAAATTACTTGAAGAATCAGTTAATCATAGCTTAACCCAAACTGAGCGCGACTGAGGACCTCGGTCAAGGCCATCCATGTAAGCTTCATGGTTATGGCATAGTGGCCATACTTAGTCAAATTCCAGGTTAATGTTTTTACAACACTCTTTACGTTTTTTCTTTTTGACTTTCATTTCCCAACTTAATCTTTCATTTATCAACACCCTTACGCTGTGATTTAAAAAATTTCACTCTTGGGGACCCTTACATGCCAGACTGACTCCATCTTTGGGTCATGATTTGAACCTTCAAACTTTTTAACACTCTTACATTTTGAACTTCACAATGATTTGTACACAAGAAATTACATTTTTAACATCCTTACAGTTTGTGTAAGTCACCATTCTTATTCATTGCAGAATTACACACACACAAAAAACAGTATGCCAAACACAATTCATAATTTTATTCATTCACAAACTTGTACATAAGTTTATTACAACAATTCAAAAAAAAAAAAAACCAAAACTCTGCGTACAACTTTTCCCCACCCCATTCACTCCTCTTCACTTGCGATGAGATCTTCTTCTTCAATGCCCTCGTCTAGGGGGGTCTAGGCCACGTCGTCTTCGTCGATCTTAACACTACTAAAGTCTAAGTCTGGGAACAGCTCTTCAGCTTTGCGCTTGAACATCTTCCACCCACTATCCCAGAACTCAGTCATTTTGTGTTTGTAGAAGTCCGACCGCTGGAAGCTCTGGATTACTTCTTCTTCACTCCTTTCCCCAGCAGTCACCCCCGACGGGCCAGCCCCCCCAGACCCTTCTCTCGCCAGGTGGCTGGCAATCGCAGCATCGATAGCCATCTGAAAGTCAGCAGACCCCTTGAACTGCTCTACTGCTGCGATGCACAGATCGGGGTATGCTGCCCTCTCTGAGGCTGACTTGGTTTTCTCCTCCCCCAACTCCTTCTCCAGCGCTGCATTTTCTACCGTAGCCTTGGCACGTTTTTCCGCAAGATCTCGCTCCAACCCCGCGATCTTCAGGTCTGCTTCTTCCTTCTCTTTGATCCACTGGGTGCACAGATCTTCATTGTTGGTCATGGCCTCTTCAAAATGCTCGTTGACGACCATGCAGGCATTTTGAGCATCTTCCAGCTTCTTCTGCTCGCCAGCCTGCTGGAACTCGAGCGACACCACCTTGCGACGTTCGTCCTCCAACTCTACCTTGGCCGCGCACAGCTCAACATGGGCACGATCGGCAACATTGCCCTGCACGATCGCCAAAACCTCCATCTTCTTCGCCTTCTGAGTCTCCTCCAACCCCCTGGTACACGCACTTCGCGTAGCCTTCCTCCAATCTGCGCTCTCCTTCTTAAAACTTTCAAGTTGGGCCTTCGCCTCTTCCAATTTTGCCTTCACAGGTTTCACTTCACCCTTTGCAGCCGCCGCCTTTCTCAGCAGAGCCCCTGCCAAGGTGGTTGCCTCCATTTGGGCAGAGCACAGTCCCCTTAGCAGCTCAGCCTCATTGAACCTGGCCGCAGAGCGCACGACTCCTTCATCCACTACCCCCAAAAGAAGATCTGCAGCTGTCCTTGCTGGGCCTCCTTCTCCCTCTAGTCGCCCAGACACTACGGGAGCATGATAGATGGCATACTTCACCTTGACCCCCTCTCCTTGGGGCGCAGGACCCTCCTTGGGCTGCTACTCCATCACTTCCTCAGGGTTAGCTGACCCACTTTCCAATTGTATCTTGGGGCCCGGGGCGCTCACGTGCTCTTCTCCCTCTTGGCCCCCTTGACTCTTCTCCCCTTGCGCTTCTGGGATAACCACCCCTTCTGGTATAGCCCCCACTCCCCTCTCCTCTGCCTTCTCTGCCATGGGGGTAACCTCCTCACCAACCCTCATCTTTTTCGACCAAGGCGCATCTGAAGCCCCCTCAGGGGCAACCCTCATCTTCTTCTTCTTTTTCAAAGCCTCACCCTCCTTGTTCGCCCTTTCCTTAACCGGATCAGCCGGGGGCGGTCGTGGCTCAAAACTGCCCAAGTCCTTTTTCCCCAGCGACTTGGGGCGCGGTCGGATTCTCTCCCTCACGACTGGTTTTGGTGGCTGACCTAACTGCGCTTCTTTAAACTGATTGGCCTTGGCGAAAATGGTTCGATCCTCCGCCTCTTGCGCTTTTCTCCTTGCCTCTAGCTCTGCCGGTGCCAGATCTTCACCAGTCGGCTGAGGGCCCAACCTTGCGGCAAACAAGGCTAACGGCTGAACGAGATCGTCCCATCTGGCGCCCTCCTTCTCCTGCCATGCCTTCACTTTCTTCACCATCTCCTCCGCTGCCGCCCCCAACCTTGGCTCCATAGACTTGGTGGGCACTCTCCACACCATGCGCACTCCAACTCTCCCGTTTGTGGACACATAGAACCACCGCAACCTCCACCCTTAGATTGATGACGGCAACCCCGCCACCAGTCCCCTCCCTGCCACCGCCTGCAAAGTGACCCAAGTTTATTGCTAGCCCGAGGCCTTGTAGCACGCAAAGAACTCGTCCACCGTTATAGTGTCCCATTCGTTCGCTCTCGGCCACGCACTTGCACAGGCCAGTACAATCTTCCACGCATTGGGCATTAGTTGACCCGGCGCCACCTCTAATCGGTTTAGGACATCCACTACTATCTGCGGAAGCGACAACTTCAACCCTCCCTTAAATGCCTTATCGTAGAGGGCAAACTCCCCCGCCGGCCGTCAGATGGCCTCTCCGTTGGCGTCGGCAGCATTAACTCTATTTCGGTAGGCACTTGCTATTTTTCGCGCATACCCTCCAACTTCTTCGCAGTACACAGTCGACTTGTCGGCCTTCGTATGCCAGTGATTTGGTTCCGCCTAGCTGATTGGCTTCGGAGCCGCTATCATGGTGGACGAATGAGGTCGTCCCGCCGGTTCCCTCCTTCTCCCCACTCGCCCCTCCATTCTGTATTGCTTCGCCAAATCCACCGCATCGTTGTCCCCTAACGGGTCAACACTGGTGGTTGTAGCTTCCTCTTGGGCCATTTCTGTGGTATGTCTGCAAATGTCTTCGGATGCGGGCGCGAGAAAATTTACAAAGTGTCGCAAGGGTGTATCACTAGCAATGAAGGAGTTTACACTTGGAATATTTTGGTTGTTTGCAAAGAGGTATGTAAAACGCCCAAGGTTTGCCCGTATTCCAAGGGTCACAATTAATTTTCGCCAGTTTGAAAATTTTCAAAAATTCGCCAAAACTGTCTTTTCAATACCCTGTAATGACCTATCGTTTCACTTATTACCTAACGCCTAACCTCCCCCACTGCGCGATTCTGCCACGTATACGACCACAATCCATTTTCCCTTTCCCCTTCCTTGTCTATTCCACTTTACTTCAACACGTGCCTCACCGCCTCTCGAGCCTCGCGCCCCGCTCCCCACCCCCCCACCCTTTGCGGTCGCCCCTCCGCTCGGACACCCTTCGCAGTCGGCCCTCCTCATGGTCGGTCCTTCCGCTTGGCCACCCTTCGCGGTCGGCCCTCCTCATGGCCTGTCACCCCTCTCGGTCGGCCTTCACCCTACCAGACTTTCACATCCCTCATTCTCTTCATTATTTCCTTCGTTGGACTAAAGCTGCACTTGGGAATGGGGGACTACTGACATGGGTAGGCCCATAAAAGTTATAGCCCACTATTTAGGGCCCAATACATATCCCAAATACTAGAGCCCAGCACTGCTGAAGCCCCATGTAGCAATAAGAACCAATGACATCAAGACACATGGCAAGAGAAGGGCAAGCCACATCAGCAGACAAAGATCTGCAAAGTTATTGCCACGGCATATCGCCATTAATGAGGCCCCCTTACAGCATTTATTGCGATAACCCCTCTCTGTCGGGACAACACGCCCTCACCCTGAATAAGGGAAGCTACAGCATAGACTTTCGGCCAAGGTGACAGGTCGAAAGGGACAACGAAATGATTACCAGATGATATAAGCAGACGTTAAAGACAAGAATAAGGTTAAGCTTTTCTATCTCTAATCTATCTCTACAATCCACTTCTTTTTCTAACTTGCTCGTCGGAGGGTTCGCTGGGGGACTCCCCGTTCCCCATTGAACTCTTGTGCAGGTTATTTGGTGGGCTTGATCACTCGGATACCGGTTGGAGACGTGTGGATGAGTCCGACCCGTCCAAGTCTCTTGCAGTATCATCAGAAATGATTACCAGAGGATATAAGCAGACGTTGAAGACAAGAAGAAGGTTAAACCTTTCTATCTCTAATCTATCTCTACAATCCACTTCTCTTTCTAACTTGCTCGTCGGAGGGTTCACTGGGGGACTCCCCGTTCCCCGTTCCCCGTTCCCCGTTCCCCGTTCCCCGTTGAACTCTTGTGCAGGTTCTCTGGTGGGCTTGATCACTCGGATACCGGTTGGAGAAGCGTGGATGAGTCCGACTCATCCAAGTCTCTTGTAGTATCATTAGTTAGCGCCGTCTGTGGGAAACTCTTACTTCGCGTGCCAATTGTGCTCATTGTCGTCTGAGGCCCTTCCCTAATAACCCCTTTCCTACCACCTACCAAGGTGTATGGTCACGACTAGATCCATGGCTTCTCACCCCAATGTTCTCGATCATCAAGCCGACCCCTCCAATCCAAATAACCTACCACCGTATTTCACCGAGCTCACTAACAGCGTTAACCGCTTGGCACTTATGACTACATCATTATAATTCAGATTATAGAAAAAAATTTGAGGTGTCAAACATTTTCCATTTGAAAATATCCTACATATTAAAAAAACAAAAATGTGCAGCTTTTGGATGTTTGTTAATCAGTTTTGTTTTATGGACATAAACAATCAATGTTTCAATTTAAAAAATTAAAAAGTAAAAAAAAAAAATATTGGGTTTTTTTAGAGATAAAAGAAGCCATCTAACTCTTTTATATACTATTTAAGATGAACTATTTAATCACATAAAAAAATAAAAATTATATTTAGAAACTATCCCTATATATTATGCTATTATATACAACTATAGTTGTAATAAATTAACTATAATATATATGAAAAGTTATATTAAGCTTTCATTTTTAATTAATTGAATTATAATTAACAAACTATCAAATAGCAGTGATGGCATAATGGGATAGAAAGAGAATAAAAATAAAGAATACAATGATATTTAAAAGTTTTAAATTTACCTAGTTATACAAAATCTAATGTTATAGTAAAATCTTGAATTCTCAACAAATTTTCACATTTTTTATAAAATAAAATGACAATAAAAAATAAAAAATTTGGTACCCATTTTTTTTACTTCAATTTTATGATCTTTATGGAAGAAAACAAAATCCAATTAAAATCCTTGGCACAGAACGGACATAGATTTTTCGATTGCAATCATAATCACCAATAATTCTTCTTCACTAGCAGAGAAAGAGAATCACATAGGAAAAAAATAAAATTAAAAAACAAATAAATTAATGGAGTGAGAGAACGTTACCTTCAACAACTTAGACCTCATCTAACTCAATTCGTTAGCTTCTCAGTCAATGCCTGCTAAGTCTAGGAGTTGGGATGACTAATCAAATTATTCTTTAAATAAAACTTGAAAATTGATTAATTTGTCCTATTAAGTGATTTAAAATTTATATATATATATATATATATATATATATATCAGTAAAATAGATAATTATATTAGTAAATCATAATTCAAATTTAGATATTGTCATATTTCTTTGAGATCCATATCTAAATTCTTATCTTTTTTATTTTTGTGTGGTTTCTATTTGATTTTTTTTTTAAAATTTATTTAAGATGGAGTTGTGGATTTCTATTTTTTTTAATTTAATTTATCTATATGTGATAGATATGTGAGTTTTATTGATTTAAAGTATGATGGTGAGAGATATTTTCAAATTAGATTTGTTTAGATAAACTTTAAAGATTTTTAAAATTTAAAATTGGATATTGAGATGGAAAAAAAAAAGATTTTAACCGAATAAATAAAAATTAAATTTATTAATTTTATATGTTTGTAAATCTGTTTTGTTGTTGTTGTTGTTGTTGTTATTGTTATTGTTATTGTTATGTTGTAATATAATATATAAGATATAGACAGATATTCACAACTTTCATGAAAAATATTATCTGATTTTTTGGGGAAGAGAGAAGGCAAATTTTAATTATTTTTTTTTTGGAAATCGACAAGAGAGATTAGGAAATATTTTTGTTATCTTTCCATTTGAAATACATAAATTAAGGGATAGTTATTATTTCTAAAATAATTAAATAAATAAATCAGTCAATATGTTTTTTTAATCTATTTTATAAATTGAAAAATCAATAATTTTAGAAAATTGATTAATTTGTCCCATTAAATGATTTAAAATTTTGATAGATATACAAAAAAAAAAAAGATAATTATATTACTAAATCATAAGTCAAATTCAGATATTGTATGTTTTTGAAATACATATCTAAATTTTTATCTTCTTTATTTTTGTGTTGTTTTTATTTATTTATTTTTTCTTCAATTTATTTTAGATGGAGTTGTGGGTTTCTTTTTTTTTTTAAACAAATTTAATTTATCTGTGGTTTCTATTTGTTTTTAATTATTATTATTTAAATAAGTTATGATGCGAGTTAAATATGTGATAGATATGTGAGTTTTATTAATTTAAAATTTTATTAATTTATTCATATATTGTTTTATTGAAACAACATAAATCAAAACCAAAAGAGTTAACCAAGCTTTATCAATTGAAAGATTCACAGAATTGAATCAAATTCCATTTAATATATCATCAATGAACATTTAAAAAATAAAAATAAAATTAATAGAAAGTGACAGAAGTTTTAATACTAAAAAACCCTCCGTTTTTTTTGGGGGGGGGGAGGGGTTGGTGGTGGTTTAAATCCAAAAAGTTCGAAGACAAAAAAAAGATATTAATTTTTGAAATCAGAGAATCAATTGTGGAAAGTACTAGAAATTCTAATACTAATAAATCAATCCAAATTTTTTTAATCCACAAAGTTCAAGAGGCAAAAAGTGGATATCAATTTAAATCAGCGAATCAACTAGATTCATAGAAATTAATTAATAATCAAACCCCATTCAACATCTCATATATGAACATCAAAAGGTAATAAGAAGTATCAGAAAATTCAAATACTAAAAACCTATTAATTTTTTTTTTTTTTTAATCCAAGACAAAAAGTGGATTCCAAATGCTCCCCAAAAGACCCATTATCCTTAGGAGGAAAAAAAAAAAGAAAAAAAAAAGAGCCAATAACCCTCGAAAAGAATCAGAACAAAATATAAGAATGAAATTGAGAAATAATTTGAATTAGAATTGAAGCATCAAAAGTTCATTTGGGTGGATGTGAGTGAGAGCTTAAAATGTAATTCGGGATCAGAACTAGACAGATGAGAAATCAAGAATGTTGAGAACATAGTCACAAAACATAGGTTGAGAAGCCCTAATTACTGAAAAAATAAAATAAAAAAATAAAAAAACCTTCGAATGGATGCTTCGAACACACTCACAGAACAAAGGTTGAGGAAGAGAAGATCTATCAAAGAGAAGAAGAAAAGAAGAGAAAAATACCTTTAAACCGATGCTTCGATCGTTGCTCGCCACCATTGTCGCCGATCGCTGATCGTCACTAGCCATCACTATCGCCGATTACCACTCGTTGCTTGCCTCTGTTCAAGTGAGAGAGAGAGAGAGAGAGAGGGGCAGAAACAGACTGTTAGGGTTACAAAATGTGAAATGAAAAAAAAAAAGAGGCAAGATAGGGGGAAAATGGGGAATTAAGTGGGGGCGGGGGCAGGGGCGGTCCGATCGGGTGAACAAATAAATTTGGCGGTTTACCTGCAACCTAACCTGACCCTACAAAAAGAAAAATATAGGCCCGTATCTACCCACCACGTGTCATGCATCCACCTAAAACGCGCGCGGAGCGGGCGCGGGTTGGGTCGGGTCGATCGGGTGTAGCGGGCCGGACCATCTGCTGCACACCCCTAATGAAAATTGTCATTGTTGGAGTGTTTTCATTAAAATAGTCAATTTTTTAATTAAATTTTAACTAAAAGTCTATTTTTCTATTTTAACTAATCATCTTTTTAAGACTAATGCTATATGCACCAATTAATGCACTAACTAGTGTACCAATTGATGATATGACATAATTTAAGATGTTTTTGGTATTTGTAATTTGTATAATGAGTGGAGTCAATACTAATGTCATAACTAGTGTTATTACACTAGTTACTATACTAATTGGTGCATGTAGCACCACTTTTTTTTTTTTTTAAATACATTCTCTAACAAATTTTCTATTCTTTCTTTCATTTATTGAGTCCTCTCTTCCTAATGATATGTAGTTAGTAATTTGATATTCAACTAAAGTAGTCAACTAATAATTGAGTTTGATGAAATGTGTTTCTATAGTTTTGTACTATAAAATAGCAAAGAAAAGTTCTAATGAGTTTGATAATGATACTCTTAGGATTATATATAAATAGGGATGTAAATTTGGCTCGGCTCGGCCCGGCCCATGTTTGGCTTCGCAAGCTCCCGCCAAAATTCGGGCCAATCCACGGACTAGAAAATTAGATCTAGGGCAGGTCCATATTCAGGGGATATTCGGATCTTGGACGGGTCGTAGGTCTAGGCCTCGGGGCCAGGCCGGTGAGCTTAGGCTTGGGCTCGGGTTTGGGTGGGCCTGAACATTTTTTTTTATTTTTTTTCTATTCTTTCTACCAAAATTTAATTCTTTTTCACAAAAACTGACACTGGGCCTCGGGCGGACTGTGTTTTGAGTGGGCCTTGAGGGGGCCGATGGGCCTGATCATGGGACATCCCAGGCAGGCCGGGCCAGGCCAAGCTTCAAAATGATGGTCTAGGCCTAGGCTCAAGGTCTTGGGCTGGGCTCGAGCCCAAACTTAATTAGGCTGGGCCTACCCCGGCTGTGGAAGGGTTTTGGCAGACCACAGACCATTTTACACTCCTATATATAGACGGCCAAATGTGAATCTGTGATGTTAAATGGGCTATTTCAAATTCTGGCCTATTTTGGTAATTAAGTTAAAAATTAGTTTTTTAATTTTTTAAATTTTTTAGGTTACATTACGTCTTTATTTTTTTACATATTTTTTTTAAAAAAATAAAAATAAAAAAAATTAACTTTTAAGCCATTTCCTAAAACAAGCCTCAATACCCAAGTGTTAAAAAACAGTAACCAATTTGCAAGAGTAGACAGAGCCATTTGTTGAAATATCTTGAAAACTGGAGCACTTTAAATTACGATAAGATACATTTCCCAACATATATATATATATATATATATAAATAATTTATTATTTTATATGTATTAATATTTTATAAAACAAAATTATGCTCAGTGTTAGCAAAAAATAAATAAGACAAATTACACTAACGGTTCTTATAATTTAGAACTTGTTTCATTTTGTTCCATGATCTTTCAATTGTAATATATTTGACTATGAATTTTGAATCTCATTCCAAATAAAGACAATTAAAAACATTGTTTCATTTGCAAACAAAAAATGATGCATTTTAAGAGCAAAGTCATCAATTTGATAAAATATAAACTAGTTTGACAAAAATAAATTTTAAAAAGTTATTTTTGAATTTTTAAAAATTATTTCTATCCACCAAATATAAAATTATATAAAAATGATAAATTTTTGGGAGACTTATTTATAAGTCATTTTTCAGACACTTATGCTAAGTTAAGTCCTGTGTAATTTCTTATAGAGTCTCAAATCCTATTTAGATAGAAGTATATTCTACAAGATCCAACATAAACGTAACGTGACGTGACACTTACATAAATATAACGTAACGTGACACCTACATTTACGTAACGTAACGTGACACCTATATAAACGTAACGTAACGCGACACCTATATAAACGTAATGTGACACCTACATAAAGGTAACGTAACGTGTCACGTTACGTTTTGCAAACTTAATGAGTTTTTATTTTTTAAAATTGAATGTGAAAATGTTGCTGGTTTATGTTGGTGTCACGTTAAGTTTCATATAAATATGATCTATGGTAACATTCAATTTCCTATATAGGAAATTGAATAGGAAATTGAATGTTACCATAGATCATATGTGTCACGTTACGTTTATGTAGGTGTCACGTTATGTAGCGACCCTAATTTTCTTAAGTCATATATTTATTATTATGATTATTATTATCTTATTTTATTTTTGGCTTTATTACTTGTGTGGTTACATAAAAATTTAATGTGATATTTAATGAATTTAATGTGGTAATTAATTAATTTAATGTGTTATTTAATTATATAAAATTAATCTAAATATTTAAATATTTATATTTGTTATATAAAAAAAAAAGAGAGGTGTTATATATATATATATAATCTTATATTTATATTTATATTTATATATATTATAATGGTTTATTAAGTTAGAATAGGATTAGGTTTTAGTATAATATTATATAAAGTCAATTAGGTTAAATTATGGATCAGGGAAATCAAAGAAAATAAAAGTGAATTTGCAAGGTGAAGGCAGCCGTGGGAGAGAGAGAGAGGGAGTGATAGATTGAGAGAGAACAGTGAGGGACGCCGAGAAAGAAAGGGGAAAAGGAAGAAAAGATTAGCGTTTTGTTTCGGTGACTCTATAAATCTTTTAAATATTTTTTTGATCTTTAAAATAATATTGTGAGTATAAAATTCATTTCTTTTATTTATGTTTAATTCGTTGTTTTATTTATTTATTTATTTTTATTTGTTTGATGTTAGTTTGATTTTATTTTTATATAAAGATGATAGATTAATTTTAATTATTTTGATTTGTTGTGGATATAAGATTTAGGATTTATAGATGATTGATTGATTTTAATTACTTTGATTAGTTGTGTAGGTAAAGTTTAGGACATTTAGTTGATTGATTGATTTTAATTATTTTGATTAATTGTGTATGTCAGATTTAGGATTTTTATATGGATTTATTTTATGATTGTAATCACCCTCATGGTTATATGAAACAAAAATTAATGTAGTTATATGAAATTAAAATTAATTAGGAACCCATAGATAAATTCCTTATACTCCACCATGACTCCATGGATTGTTGTTTTATTTGAGTGATGGTGAGAAAGAGTGTATAAAAAAAAGTGAGGATTATGAGATTTATTTGAATGCCTTAGGCTCGGCATTGTTATGTTTATTCTTATGTGTGAGATGCTGTGTGTATATATATTGTTGCCTCGTTCTCATGAGTAGACGAGTGCTTTGATTTGCGCGCGTACGTATATGCTAACAATCCGGGGGAGTGTGAGTCAAACTCGGGACGATATCCCCGTGCAAGTTTGGCTTCAGAGCGATGTTAGGTATATGTGAGGCACATGTGATATATGTGTAGGCCGGAAGGGGAGAGCCGAAGTGGTGGAGACAAGGTACAAAGAATTTAATTATGAATTTATTAGTACAGTGTGAATGGTACTGATATGTACATGATAAAAAAATAGTAAATGATCTTGATAAATTATGAAATTTGAGCAGAGGCATGTATACGTGATTCTAGACAACTTTTGTGTTTTAGCTTTTTATCAAAAAGATCGATTAGAACTTATAATCGGATGATCTTAATTGTTGTCGGTTTGATTCATTTTAGCAAGGCAGATTTTAGAGGCTGTTTTAACCCACGAAACGAGCTCATTTTTATTGGTTTCGCAAAAAATGAAGTAAAATATTATTCTGCACACTTTTCGTGTTTTGAAATTTTTCGAAAAAAATCATCCTAGGGCAGTTTTTGTTCGTTTTCAGCTTCAGATTTTTCGATTGAATTCTGTCTAGATTTTTATATCAAGTTTTTCTCTTAACCTGTTCAGTTTCTGTTAAATTCGTTCGCGTTGTCTTTTAGGAAATTTGATTTTGTACAACTTTCGTTCTTTGAGTTTTGATCAATTCGAATTATTTAAGTATGAAACGGTGTAATTTTATATTTTTTTCAACAAGTTACTTATGATTAAATTATACTAACTTTATTTGTTTTGCAGGACGGTGGGTCTTACTAACTTTTTATGCAGAGCTGACCCACCATATTTTTATTTTTATTTTGTCTATTTTATAATCAATTTATATTTCGTTGTGTACGGACAAGAAACTAAATGCCACCGTATCTCGGGAAACTACCCATTCGTCTCGGTGCGGTTGGAACTACTTGTCTTGTCCCGTGATAAGAATTAAATGTATTTTTGTCTGTGTCTGGTGGACACGTGGGTGTTAAATATTGTACTCATACCAGTATACCTGTATACTGACTCGTTTTATCTCTTGGCAACTCGGGTGCGTTCTGTTTGAGCGCAGCTGAGTTTCCTTTGCAGGATTAGTTGAGGCTACGGTGGTGACGAGAAGTAACTATAGTTTTTGGGCATATCTCTTAGATTTCTTTTGTTTTCTTGAGTTTAGGGTTGTTAGTAGTTCATGCATTTATTATTTTTTTTATGACTTTAGTATTGGAATAATTTGGAATGGTTTGTAACCGTACTTTATTTAAGTTGTTTTGACTATTTATTGTTACCTTGATGATGAGGTATTGGTTAGTTATGCATTTATGGTGGATGGTTTTGTTTGCGTTTAGTTTTTTTGGTTTCACCCCTAAGATTTGGATGATGAAATATTGATTGGGGTTAGTCCTAATATAATATTTAATTGTTCGAATTTTGGGGCGTGACACGTTACGTTACGTTTATGTAGATATGTAGGTGTCACGTTACGTTACGTTACGTTTATATAGATATGATCTATGGTAACATTCAATTTCCTATATATGGTTTTACTATTATTTATGATATTAACAACTAATATTGATGGTAAATGTGTCAACAAACTTCCCGTAGGACTTATGGGAACATAAGTTTTTTAGTAGGACCACATATAATATAAGTCTTCTTAATAGAGCTTATAAATAATTTTCCCTAAATCTTTTACATTTTTACATTTTTATTTTTTTACCAAATTAATTTTTAATTTATGTTTGGATGATGATCATGTAATGGGTGGTTGATTTTGTTGATGTTTTTGGATGATTATCATGTAATAGATGATTGTTTTAGTAGTTAACAGATATTTTAGATGGTTATCATGTAATGGATGGTTATTAGATTTTTAATGTGTAATTGATTTTAAAATATGAAATGTTTGTAGTTTTAAATTTTTTAATTTAATGGATTGGTTAAATAATAACATCAAAGTTGTCGTTATGTTTGATTTTTGAAAAAATAAAAACTAATTTAACGAAAATAAATATAAAAAATAATTTTCACTCATCCAAAAGATAAAATTATATAAAAATGATATGTTTTTTTTTCCCCACCAAATTAATTTTTAATTTCTTAATTTTTTTTTTCTAAAAATAGATTATGAAAATCAAACTAAATAGAACTTTGTAACCAAGAAAGTGGCGCATTATTCATTAAAAGAGAGGCCATTATTTTTCAAACAGCATATTGATTAACTAACACAAAATAAGTTATATGGTGATTTTACCCTTGAAATAGACCGTTTGCAAAACAAATATCTTTAATTGTCTTTATTTGGAACAAAATTCAAAATTAAAAGTCAAATAAATCACAATTAAAAAGTCAGATGTTACAGTGACATAAATCTCAAAGTATAGAGAGTCTTAGTGTAATTTGCCTTAATAAATAATATATGTTTGCTATGTACACAAGTAGAGTTTAGTAATGCACCGAGTTGTTTAGCCATTTAGGCATTTGTTTAAAAATTGACAAGCACCTTTTCACATTGCAAGCAACGCGGTCTAATAAACATGCGTGACAAATAACTATTCGTAGAAATTGAATTCTTTTCAATCCCCAAATTTGACTTGAATTAACCTCCAAAGTGTTTTTGGGCTCCAACAACTAACTGAGAAAAAAAAAATAGAAGATTTCATTGATATTGAGGTCTCGTTTGGCAAGAGGCTATTTTAGCCAATTAGCTAAAAAGTTACTAAATTAGCCAAAAAGCCAACAACCCATACCAAAAAGTCAAAGATTCTCTTTTCTCTCTACTTTTTGCACATCTTTTCGTAATTAGCCAAAAAGTCATCCCAAACATACAAGTTTTTTTTACCTACCTTTTTAGCCAAATAGCCAAAAAGTTACTAAATTAGCCTGTTCCCAAACGAGGCCTGAGCAATTTTTGTGGCCATCCACATAAATTAATGAAGTTAGATTGGAAACTTCTATTCAATAGAAATCATCTTTTTTTTGTTGGGATTCAAAATTAATATCAGTAGATACCGTATGGATCGAAAGCAGTTACCAATGGAATTCCGAACTTTGGAGCTCTTATTCAAATGGAATGTGGGCTCACAATTCTGAATGAAGAAAATTGAAGGCACCTAACATACGCTTTGTTTGGGAAATTAAAATTATTTTAGTTGGTTATTTGATTTTTTTAGCTATTTTAGCTTGACTAAAATAGTTGTGTTTGAAAAATTATTTATTTATTTTATTTATTTTTCTATAGTTGATTTGATTGTTGTGAGAGAAAAAATAAAATGATTATGGATTGAATATGATATTTTATCATATAGATTATTTTAACTTATTTTGTCTTTTAGTAGATTATTTTAATCCAATCCTCTTCCCAAACACTCCCATAGTTGCATGGAGTTGTAGTAGGGTCAGCCCCAGGGTGAATAATCATATGCACAAACATAGATGAGTCAGTCTCGGTCATGGAAGAAAATCAAACTAATAATCTTTGCAATCCTTGTTTCCATGCCTCATCCTAGAGCTTTCACCATGGCCGGTTCGAGAGACTGAACGATAATAGGTAGAACAATATAATATCTTAAGAAAAATAATTCAAAGGCAAGAAATGAATTTGCATGCATAAATGTTAGGGATCAAAATAGGTGATGAAAAAACATTAAGGATGATTACAAAGAAAAAACACTACAAAAAAAATAGCAAAAAGATAATGAATTTAAAGGTAGCCTAAAACTCACCATCTTTGGAAAAGTGGGGTTCTTCAAATTCAGGGATTATTACAAAGACTATGACCATTGACCACCACCATGATGATACATACGCAAAGGATGCAAATTGAAAGATGATTATTCCATCAGTCAAAGAACTATGTTTCTTACCTAAATTTTCATTTCATTTCTTTGTCATAATCATATGATCCTATGGTTATCATTATCACTGACACTTGAATAAATGCTATCTCATAATTAGCATCTTAGACTACTTTTCATGTAGACAGTCTCTTTATTGGAGAACCCAAACTTCTTTTTAAAGCATGCATGCTCTCGTTTGTGCTCTTTGGGTTTCACAGAGAACAAAATGACTGGCCTCATGACTTGGGTGAGTTTTATTTATGTTTTACTATATACTTACTTTTAGGAAAATCATATGTGTGAATGTGATGATTGAAATATTGAACATGCTTTTAGTCAATGACTTTGGGTTTTAAAAGAGTAGAGGAATGTCTATCACCCCCCCCCCCCCCCCCCCCCCAAAAAAAAAAAAAAAAAAAAAGAATTGAATACAACCATAATGCTAAGAGAATGAGAGAGCATAATCGGTGGGTAAAAAATAGAAGAAGATAGCACAATAACAAAATCTTGGCATTATGTTGAATAAGTAAACACCTCATCTGTCAAGCTAGTTCCTTAATCTCGAGAGAGAACATAAAACATAACGGGTTTAGCTATGGCAAATAATTGTACTTCTTCTACTTCTTTTCTTTTTGTTCTTTTTCTTTTTTGTCCCATTTTTTTAAGCCAAACTTTTGCCCAAACTAAAATGTGTAATGTATGTTCTAATGATCTAATTGGCCTAAATTCCTGCGTAAACTCGATATAGATGGTATTTTATTATTATTTAAATTGGAAAATTGATTCAAAAATTTCCAATTCCAAATATCTAAGTGGTAAATATTGTTTAGTTAAATTTTAGAAGGCCTTTGTATTTTTCAGTGCTTAATTTCGTTTTGCCTTTTAATGGAGTGACATATTTGCAAGCTCTTCAAACGGCCTATTAGCGCAGTGGCATGTGAGTAAACCAGATCTTATAGTTGATTCTATCATTTTAAATAAAATTTAACACACTTTAAATAATATTGATCCTACTATTTAATAAATATATTTTATTCATAATCCCATGAGTATTCTAAAATAGTTAATAACTTAGTTAAATTTAATGATGGATTTAACTAAAATAATTTATTTACAAATGAGAAATTTATAATAAGAGTAATGATAGAAAATTTTAAAATATTATTTTTTAATTTATTCACACTAACATGATAAGAGGTTAAATCTTAGTTAGTTAATTCTTAAATTAATTAACAACTGACATGTACAGTAAGAATAAATTAAGAAATAATGTTATAGAGGTCTTAATTATTTTCTAATATATAAATAAAAGAACTCTGAGGACAAAATCAATAAATTTACGAATTGATGATAGATCCCCCTACCTAACGAAGCATGATTAAAAGAGTGGTGTTATGAGTTGAGTGACTTATTACGTTGTCATTTGTAAATTAAAAACAAATGGTCCACCATTACACTTCCTCATAATTCAAAATATTCTGATATGCCACGTGGTATTCCTGAAACACCAAATATATATATGTATATATATTAAAAATTGATGGTCCATGAGTAAGTGTGCAAAAGGCCTAATTCTTGGGGTTAACTCGGATCTGAACCTGCCTGAGCTAGGCCCAGACCAAACTAGGCTTAGACCCCACCGGTCAAGGGCATAACTATGTATAAGTGTGCGGGTTCAAGTGAACCCACTTAATTTTCAAATAAATATTAGGATTGTATATAATTATGTAAATTTTTTGAAAGGTTTTCATAAATTGACAACACTGAAATTATTAAAAATATATAATAATATTATATTTATCATATTTTTTTAGAGGGACATTTCTACCGGACTAGTGGGCTGAGCAAAGCCTATCAAGGCTTGACTCTGGTGACCTTACAAACGGACTTTATTAGGCTTGATTCTGGAGACCTTGCAAATACACTTTGCTAGGATTAACTCCAGTGACCTTGCAAATGGACTTTAGTATGTTTGACTCTAGCGAACTTGCAAACGGACCTTGCTAGGCTTGACTTTAGCGATCATGCAAATGGACTTTGCTAGGCTTAACTCTGGTGAACTTTCAAACAAACCTTGCAAATGGACTTTCCTAGGCTCAACAAGTTGGATCGGACAAACGATGCTTGGATGTCGACCTTGCAAACGACATACAAGTGTCAACCAGACAAACGGTGTATGATGTTGACCTGCAGAAAGGCTCGCTAAGTTCTTGATTGGATTGGAAGGTCATGCTAAGTCTTTGACCGGTATGTTTAGCATGACAAAGGTTTGCCAAGCAATGTTAACATAGTGTAATCTTTTGCCCGACATTTTTACTTGGAGTTAGTAAGGTTCAACCTATGCGGTTGTGCAATTGATGTGCAACCGGGCTAGTGGTTTGTGTAGCTCGGTTGCTGGCCTAGGAGTTAGGCCATTTCATTGGGACTTTGGTGATAAGGGTGTTAAAGGATGAGTTTTATCCTTTAAGAGATGAATTCTTAATAGGACTCTATGAAGAGAAATTAGAGTCCTACGAGGATTCAACCATACAGAACATATAAAAGTTCTGAGATAACCTAGAACGAGGTAATGCAACTTTACTCACAAAATACTTAGGAGCTTTTCCCATATTAATCTTAAAAGTTTTACAAAAATGCACCGTAGCTCATATAAATTGAGGCTCGAGTGACCCGGAAATTTTCTCTCTCATCTCCATCTCTTTCCTTTCCTTTCCTCTCTATCTCTAACAAAAAAGCATTCATCACTCACACCTCTCATCCCTTTCTCTGATCGCTCCTCATCTTCTCCTGTTTTTCCTTCTCATTTTCTCTCTCTGTTTCTCTCTCTACAAACGGTGAACAGCGACAATCGGCGAAGGACGAATGGAGACAACCAGCTATGGACGACCGTCGCCAACTGACGATGGATGAATGACGACTTGAAGATGTTCTGCTTCTTTCTATATTATGTTTATATTACATGTATGTATATATTTTTGATTTCTTATTTTGGGTGATTTGTGAGATGAGTTTATGAAATTTTGGGTGTTTGAAGTGTTAAAAATTCTCATTCAACTGGGTTTGATTTTGAACTAATTTTTGTTTGATTTTGTCTGATTTGAGTTTCGATTTTGATTTTGATTTGTGGTTGTGGGTTTGGTTTTGAATTTTAATTTTTGATTTTTGGGTTTGGTTTTGGGTTTGGGTGATTCTTCTTCTTTTTTCTAGATTGAGTTTTGAATTTTTTTCATTTATTTACCTACAATTTCTGTTTGATCTTGTGTGGTTCTGTGTGCATTGTTTTTTTGTTTGGTCTCATTCAACAATCTAGAAAGAAGAAGTAGGAAGAAGAAAGAAGAGAAAGGGAAAAAAACAGAGTAAGGAAAAAGATGAAAAAAGAAAAAGAAAAAAGAAGGTGCCAAAACGACGTCATTTTGGCACCTCAAGCCACTCGAGCCTCAGCTTATTTGAACTACGTAGCGGGGTTGAAAGTTTTAATGTACACATCGAAGGGATTTTCCGACACACACCTGCCAGTAAACTCGTCGGAATTGTGTTTTCAAGTCACATTATACCATTCGGAAGAGAACAAATTTGATCACAAGAAATATACGTGCAAAATATATTTTTTGCTCGTACATTTTTATACCTTATTCTATTTATTATCTAATGAGCTAGTTGAACTATTGAGCAAAATTTATGGCTACGCAATTCCCACCGGTAGTACCTGGGCACTGAATGGGCTGCTGAGGCGCCCGACCTATTCATTTAAAAAATGATATTATATCATATAAAGTTATATAGTAAATAAAGAAATAAAAAATTGACGTTTTAAAAACTAATAAATAAATAAAAGTCCAACTAGCTAGTCTTGGGTTCACTGTTGTAACAGAATTTTAAGACTTTATTCTATTAGTTAAAGCAAGAAAAGGTCACCTTTTTTTCTCTAGTTTAGTGCATTGCAAATTAATGATTCAACCTATTTTTATTTTATCAAATTATCTTATTGGTAGAAAATGTTCATATTACTTTTTTAAAAGCTTCTACAAAGAAAGAAGGTTACAAAAGCAATTGAATTTCTTAAACTATGTCATCATATGTTTTACACTGTGTTGGTCAAAGTGCTACAAAATTTGTAAACTTCTTTGGGATATCTTACTCAATTGGGTTTCGATTAGGAATAAATTGAAATTTATTATTATTATTTCTTTTATTTTCTTTTTAATCAAGATGAAAACAATTATCTATAGGTTTAGAAAAGCAAGGTGATAAAGGTTCTATTCATAGTCATTTCAAAGTATTCCCATAAGAAGGATACCCCAAAAAAACAAAAAAAGGTCTTCTAGTACTGGTGAAGAAATGTTATAGTTGAAAATCCATTTGGTAAATGTCGGGGGTGGTTTGAAGATGTCATGATTTCATTTGACCAAAATGGGGAAAAAAGGAAATGAAGGATGGTTGGCTCCCAATTTACAGAGGTAAAAAAAATTGACCATAATCCACTTAAAATTGTCCCTTTACATGATTAATTTCAAGAATAATGAAGTATAGAAGAAATTATAAAAAAATAAAAAAATATGAGAGTTTGTCTTTTATGACAAAATAAAAAATAAATCTTAAAATTTTAATTTTCTCAATTTAAATCCTCAATCTTTGATTTGTTTTCAATCTAAACTATCTGTCTATTTTCGTTAAGTAAAATTGATATAAAAAAAAGTCATTAAAGTCAGTCTAAAATATTATTTTTTTTACTGAGTTTAATGACTAAAATATTCGTAAATTAACGGAAATAGACAAATAATTTGTATTAAAAAAATGAAAAAATTTAAAATTTAAATTGACAAAATTTAAAATTTATTTTATTACAATGATTAATAGTGATTCCCCCCCCCCCCCGAAAAAAAATATATTACCATACATGAATTTTGGTGAAACATAAAGTCTCCCTCTTCAACCAACTTGAGAGAAAAAGCTGAAAAGGAAGTTCTTTTTTTTGATTCACAAGAAAGAGTTAAAAGTGATAAAGTTTAGCAAAACATAAACGTGGGATAAATTAATCCATTTGAGAGCCAACATTCATCATGTCAGCAATTAACCAAAAAGAAAATTCAAAAGTCAAATGGGAATTATGAACAGATTCTTCTTTTTCAAGAAAATAAAAAACATTCTAGTGGAATGTTTAACGAATTGCACATTAGAAGATAAAACATATTTTAATAAAAAAGTATACGAAAATACTAGCTGTCCTACTTAAATAAATAATTTTTTTTTAAAAAAATAAATAATAAAGTGTCATACAGTGAGTTGCTCCATTTTTCTAAAAATAAATAAATATTGTATTCAAATATTTTTTATTTTTTTAAGTGTCATGCAGTGAGTTGCTCCTTTTTTCTAAAAAAATAAATATTGCATTCAAATTAAAATTTAATGAAAAGTATAATGGGAAAGTAAAAAAATAAGTAAGAATAGTATTCGCAAAATAAGATGGAGTAAATTTTCAAATAAGAAAGGATAATGATAATTTCAAAACTAAAATTGATATTCCTAAGAGCATCACCAATCCCTAACCTTTGTTTTTTTCCTGTCAAATTTAAATTTGATGAAAAATATTCAAAAATTATTTCAAATCCTTTCATCAAATATTCATCAAATTAGGGAGAACATTTTTTTTTTATCAACTTGAAAATTCATCAAATTTAAATTTGACAAAAAGATAAAGTATTGAAGATGATTTTTTCATCAAATTTGATGATTTTTTTTTTTTTTGAGATTATAAGGGAAGGTTTAAAAGGGTAAATTACACTTATCTCCCTTGAGATTTGCCTTAATTACAGATACCTCGCCTGTGGTTTAAAAAATGACACAAACCTCCCTTATGTTACCCATATGTCCAAAATCAAATAGATTCTATTAATGTCATCCATAATTATTATACAAATTCCAATACTACTCCTCAGCTACTAACATATTAAAAAAAATTACACTTACCTCCCTTGCATATATATATATATATATATATATATATATATGGTCCTACACATAGATATAGATATATGGCCCAAAGGTAGATGCTGCATGTATATATATATAAACACATACATATCTATATATGCACATATAAATACCTAGTATATATATGAATCATGTTATAATATATATTCTCAAAATAGTGTATTATATGTAATTTATGACATTTGTGGTATTTATAACTAAATCTTTTTCTTCAGTCATAATTAAAAACAAAAGTCATAATTAAATACCACATAACGTATAATTAAAGACCTTTTGGATCATAACCAAAATAATAATTACAATAGATGATAACTAACATCACAATGAGCCATAACTAACACCATAATGAGTCATAACCAAGTCATAATTAATATCACAATAAGTCATAATCAAATATCACAAATGTCATAACTGAGACATATGATCCTATATATGTGTTAACTTTTAAATCTAAGTGTCTGCATATATATTCTATTTTTTTTAATATGTTTTTCTACATTGTCTCTCATTATAGAAACTCTTTTTTCTCCTCAACAATTAGTTGGTAGGGTTATTGATAACCACCAATGCACAATCCAATCCCATTGTCAAATAAATTCTCTAGGAAAATGGTTTGTACCCCCACTGGGAGAGATCCCCAGACCCTAGTGGGAGCTGATTGGCCCATTTTTTTTCTTTTTTTCTTCTTCAATGACCAACCTCCATGTGTGTGTGGGGTGGTAGGGGTGGGAAAACAGTGGGGGTCTGAATCAAAGTTGAATTCTCTAAATCTCATATTTTCAAATCACTATAAAAAGAGTTTTTCATATTTTATTTCAATAGTTAATGACTTTAAGAATAATTAATTTTAATAATTGATTTTAAATGATTACAAATTATTTTTGACTAATACTTGAATTAATTGAATAAAAAATATTCACAATTATTAAATAATTATAATAATAAAAATTGTGCCATAAACAAAAATTATTTTGGAGGAATTTTTTTAAACAACACTTTACATCTAACTAAATAAAATTATTTACAATTAAGTATTAAATGAAATGATTATAAAAATAAAAATTGTGCCATAATTTTTTTTAGAGAACACTTCACAGCTAACTAAATAAAATTATTTATAATTAAGTATTAAATGAAATGATTATAAAAATAAAAGTTGTGCCATAAATAAAAATTATTTTTGAACTACGGATTTTATTTATTTTTTAAAGACATTTTTTAGACAACATATTAACAAAATAAAAAAAATTAAAGAAAATGATTATAAAAATAAATGCAACCACTGTTTATATATATATATATATATATATATTTATTTTATATGCTAATGTAATGAAATAAAAATTTATAAGAATTATAAAGAAAAAAATTCATATAAGATTTTTTCTTTGGATTTAGATTACTTGAGTATTTATTCTTTTTTTGTAAGCTTTTATTTTTTTTTTAAATTTTTTGGGAAAGAAAACTATTCAAAATGTTGTAATAGGGAGGTACATGTAATTATGCTAAACTTGGGGAGGTAAGTGTAATTTACCATAGGAAATAATGAATGAGAATTAGTTGTGTTAGCTGTGTTTTTTCACAATGTGGTTGAAGAGTATTATGGTCAATTCCACTGTTTAGCTAACGTCGTTCAGGCTCTTTTAAGGAGAAGGGAGAATTTGTGTAATTTTTAAAACCACAGGGGAGATATCTGTAATTAAGACAAACTTCAGGGGAGGCAAGTGTAATTTACCCTTTTTAAAAAAATTTTGATAAAAATTTAATAAAAAATTTAAAATAGTTCATATCAAAACAAACTTTTTATTTAAATTTTAAATCAAGTTAGACGAAAAAACTGTTAACGGTTGAAAATGATCTACAGCTCAATAATCTACAGCTCAACAAATTAATATTGCACATGATAAGTTTTACGTGAACTATGATTATGAGTTCATTCGGGAAGAAGATTGGTTTTTTTAGTTTGGAGTTAAAAAATTTCGTTTGTGATAAGTTTTTTTGATTTTTTTGACTTTTTATGAGAGAAAGAATGTAATAATCATGGGTTGAATGTAACATTTTATCTTATTAAACTAAAAAACTTATTTTATCTTTTTGTAACTAAAATAGTCTAAAATCTAACCCAATCCAAATTGCCAATTGAAGGCTATATCAACTTTAACTTTGGTTTTATAGGCTTTTTTATTTATTTTTTTATTTTTATGTTTAGATTGATTGGTATGGGCTTTATCAACTCAACATTTGATACAAAACTTAAAGGGTTAGTCGAGCAATAAGGTTAAGTTTGGCAAGTTAAAAAAAAGTTAAAAAATTAAAAAGTTATTCAAAAAGTTAAAAAGTTATTACTATTTACCAAAAGTAAAAAATTACGACTGCACAACTCTCAATTTTAATTTTTCCCTATACACTAATTTATATAATTTTTTTATTTACATTTTTTTTTATAAAAAGTCAAAAATTTAACCCAAACATCCATATTTTTTTTCTCAATTTTTTAGTCTAAAAAGACAAAAAGTGCACTTATTTAGAACACCTCAAACAATCCCAAATACTTGATGATAGAATCTAAGAACTTGAGTTTGAGTTATCTTAAGGGGCTATTAAAGGTTTGTCCGGTCATTAATTTCAGAATCCAGAGATTAATAGAAATGTGTGCAAACCAACCCAAATACTCAATTATCAAAAAATAAAAATAAAAAATCAACATTTGATGCAAAGAGAATAAATAATGTTGCCTTGCAATCTGTGGCACATTTTGACTTTTTTTTGAATATGGACTGACATAGGATACTCGCAAGCACGTTACATGAATTCAATTTTATAAATACTGTATTGAAGTAGTAATATTTTATAAATAAAATGAAAAATATGGCATATAAACGCATCTTTTATTCAATTTTTTTTTGACGATCAGACATAAAAATAGTGAATCTCAGAGTCATTTATTAGTGTGTGCTAAATATCTTTGTATCTTGTAATAATTAAAAAATTATACATTTTTTTATTATATAAAATGACATGACTAAATTAGATATTTTTCTTTAAAAGGAATACTTATCAATTTTTCAATATTTTCTTATGAACAGAAATGTAATGCACCGAATTCAATGAAATGATGAGTCCCAATGTCGTAATTGATAAGAGTTTGAAAGACTTGTTTTTTTTATAGCGTTTCTCTTTTCTTCAACATCATGGTCCAGATTTAATAGTCATACTATACAAATTAATAAATTTTATAAATTTTTCTTGAGATTTATTTAAAATATAGATTATTTTATGTGATTTAAAAAATTACAAATACCTCATTAGAATTTTTTATTTAACAGAATTAACTAAAAAATAAAATTCATAATTATTTTTCTATACAATAATAAAATTACCTAATTTATTAATTGAAACATATTTTTAACATCATTAAAAACTGTTAATTGACTTGATGATTTATTAATAAAATGAACGATTTGTTATGAAATTAGAAATTTCAGGAGTGGAATGTAATTTTCAAAATCACAGGTAGTGATTCGTATTTTAATTAAATCTCACGGGGTGTATTTGTAATTTACCCTTAAAAAAATTGTAAGATTGTTTATTTGTATAGCATTTCTAAGATTTGATAATTTCTAATTATGGAAATTTTACTATACGTGTCCTACAATATACATCTCTAAGTTATGAAATTTTTTTCTTTAATGATGATCAATTTTTTTCTTTAGTTATGACTTATGAGATTTTGGTTATGTCTTATGTATTGTTTAGTTATGACTTTTTATTTTTATTTTTTATTTTAATTATGACTCAAAAAAATATATAATTATAATATTTTTTTTTCTTTAATTATAAGATACATATGAAACACAATTTTTATAGTCTTTTCCTTCCAATTAATATCATTATGTTGTGAAATAAGAAAATATTATTTTGTTGAAAAAAAAAAGGCTAGATAAATGTTGCCATCTTGTCATCTCCGTACAATTTTTTTTGCATAGAATATGGCATTACACAACAAAAAAAGGAAAATGCTACTTTCCCAAAGATAGATGTGTATGATAGAAATTGAATTAAAATATATATATATATATATATATATCTGTAGCGAAAATAATATATAAATTTATTTTTTAGTTTTAATGATATATAAGTATTATGATTGATTGATAATTAGAGAAGAAATGAGAGAAAGTATTACCTTAAATATCCTAATTGATTTTCACATCATTGAACTTAAAAATTAGATCTATTTTTTTTTAAACTTAAATAGCAATGTTCTATTTGTAATGAAAGGATTTCGTTATATCATCCGATGGTGGGTATAGTGATCCTTTTTAATTTAAAATAATTAAAATTTTATATTCTTATTTTATAGTCATTAAATATGAAATGCAAATCCTTCATTATATAGATAAAATAGAAAGGATCAAAATCCGTGTGACGTTCACAAATGTGTGAATCTGAATTATGGATAGATGTTTCTAAATAAAATTTGAGATAAAAATTTTGGATTTATAATATCACGGAAGTAAAAAAAAAAAAAATGTTTTAAATTGCATTAGTCAAAAGTGAATAGATGCCATCCCTCCCTATAAATACCCTCAATCATTTTGTTGCTCACAACTAATATATCAAAGAAAAACAACACTCAATTGAGAGAGAGAGAGAGAGAGAGAGAGAGAGAGATGGCAGATAAGGGAGTGAGGGAAAGCAAGGCCAAGGGGAAGATGGAAAACCAGGCAAACAACCATGGAGAAGGTGAAGGAGAGAAAGAGCAGTACTGGCTCAAACCCAAGGAGGGTAGTGTGTTTCCAGCAAAGAAGAAGTCGGTGAAGATGATGATGGTTGAACGTGCAGTTGGTGTTGGTGAAGAAGCTGACAAGAAAGACAAGCACAAGACCTACCCTGGTCATGAAGCTGACTTTGCCTCATGATCTTCAATTACTCAAATCACACACACACACACACACACACCGACATCATTGTAATTGCATTCAGTACTTTTTTTTTTTTGGTATACATTTGCATGTATACCCTGGTCATGAAGCTGCCTTTGCCTCATGATCATCAATTACTCACAATCACACACACACACACGCGCACACACACACACACACATCATTGTAATTGCATTCAGTATTTTTTATTTTTTATTTTTGTATACATTTGCATGTATGTGGGTCAGTGGTGGTGATGTTACTACTGTGTGCTCTTATCTGTATTATGTTTTCCTTTGGGTGATGAATATTTAAGTCTCCTTTGCTCTGATGCATTTTTTAGTTTCTATGTTTTATATGTAGAATATATGCAAACAACTTATCAAGCATGCATCCGGATATAGCAATGTGATAAGTATTTTATTTTATTTTTATTTTTTTTTATCGGTAAAAATTAATTGTTAGTTGTTGGATATGAGAGTTAGTCTTTTCACTCATGTAAAATACCAAGCGCTTACCTTTTAATTCAACTCCTCCCTACGAAGAGTTGAACTCTTGACCCCTTTGAAATTTAAGCCCTTAAAAGAGATACAATGACTAAGTTAGACCTAATTGATTTTATACTTTCTAGTATAGTAACTATTTTTTAAAATTTTAGTATTAATTTAATAGTCAATAGTCAATAGTCAATTTTTTTTCTCTCTTTTTTTAATTTTTTTTAAGTGGGTTCTATAAATTTTTTAATTCAATTTTAAATTTAAATTGTTTCTATTATAATTGTTCTTTTTTAATTTTTAATTTTTAATTTTATTTTTTTTATTTTTTTATAAACGTACAAAGTGCTGTATACAAGTTTGTTTGCTTATTTAATTGTTGAAATTCTATGTTAGTATTATTTAGTGTGTGTATATATATATTTTATAAAGTATGGATAGAGATATGAGACAAAAGCAAGACACATTAAGAGTATGTTAATTTGATAAATTTTGAAAAAGTAAGATATTACATTAATCTTACTATGTTTTTTTTTTTAAAATTTTTTATATAA
This sequence comes from Camellia sinensis, assembly GCF_055761805.1. Taxonomy (NCBI): domain Eukaryota; kingdom Viridiplantae; phylum Streptophyta; class Magnoliopsida; order Ericales; family Theaceae; genus Camellia; species Camellia sinensis. The sequence goes on from NC_138963.1 coordinate 153,523,620, forward strand.
GAAATTAATATATATATATATATATATATATATATTAAAAAACTATTCTTATATTTATTTTAACAATTATATTATAATATTTACCATAATTTATTACAAACACAAATTCTTAATAGTTTGGATATATGACTTAGGAGGTGTTTGATATTATAATTCAGCACTTAAAATTAAATTGATTAAGTGATAATTAATTAAGCCCGTTTGATAATCATAAATGATATCACTTAAAAATTTAAGTGTCTCTTAAAATGTAGGATAAAATTTAAGAAAATTTTAAGTCATATAAACTTATTTAATTCTTACTGAATTTATAAATATTAAATATAAGTATCCATACACACTATTATAAACTCACCACTACCACCACCACTATGCCACCGCCACTGTTACCACCGTCACTACCATCGCTACCACTATCACCACTACCCCCATACCACCGTCACCACTACCACCACTACTACAACCACCACCACCGTCATGCCATTGCCACTACTACTACTACCACCACCACCACCACCATCACTACCGCCACTACTACCACCATCACTACCATCACTACCGCTACCACTACCACCACCATGTCACTATCGCCGCCACTACTATCATCACTTTCATCATCATTGTTATTATTTCCATAAACACCACTATCATTTACTATCACCACCACCACCACCACCACCACCACCATCACCATGCCACTACCACTACTATGCCACTGCTACCGCTACCATCACTACCACCACCACCGCCACCATCACAATATAAAAATTAAAATATATAATTTAAAAATAATAAATTTTAAATTTGATTTTGTACATATCAAATAATTTATTTTTAATTCAGCATTTAAATTTTTATCAAATAATTTTTCAATTTAAAAAATTAAGTGTTCAATTTTTAATACTTAATTTTCAATTTTCAATTTTCAATTTTACCAAAGAGTACTAAGAAGTATTGGAAAGGTTTCGAAAGTATCAAATATGCATTTTATTTTTAGAAGTAAACGTAATTCATAATAAATAACTACTAGGCCATTTGGTGTAGTTTGTTTGAGATGTAAATATAAAGCTTATACAATGTATCACCAATTGTTGAGAAATTTAATATTATAATAAAGAGGATTATATGGTTCAATTTCATAAACAAAGAGCCTCCATCTATTCTTATTTTTGACATTTTATTAATTGGTGATGGCACAGGAGAAACAAAATCTCAGCCCTTGAAAACAACTCCGATTACTGGGTCTATGATGAGAATATCATCCAAAAACCTCTTGATTGTTCATTTCACAAAGCTCTTCACAACATCTCTCCAATCCTTCAACTTCAAACCCATTAAGCCTAGCTTCGAGTTTCCCACCATTGACCACAATACTCATTCCGAACTCTCTGCCATCCCTACTTCTGAAGAAATCAAAAAAAGTTTTGTGTTCGTTCGGCCCTTGGAAAGCCTCGAGTCCGGATGGGCTTCACCCCATCTTCTTTTATAAATGTTGGGATATCGAGGGCACCTCTGTTTCGAAGGTTGTTTTGGAGGCTTTCACCAAAGGTGTCACAATCCAAATCTGAATCACACTTTCATTTGCCTAATTCGCAAAGTAGATAAACTCGAAACTATCACTCAATTTCGACCCATTGGGCTGTGCAACACTATAAACTGTTTACAAAGATCATTGTTAGAAGAGGCAATGATAATATCAAGTAGAAGAGGCATTGATAATATCATCTTTGTGCATAGCTTCAATATGAAAAAAGGAAAAGTAGGTCAAATGCTCATCAAGCTCGACTTGACCTTAAAAAAGCATATGACAGACTTGAATGGGACTTTATCTGCCAAGTCCTCCACTTTTTTAACTTCCCAAAAATCTGGATTGATCTTATTCTCTCTTGCATATCCTCATCATACATAGGGATGGCAATATGAACCCGGCCCGACGGGGACCCGGACCGCCCCGTCCCGATAAATAGGTTTTTCCCCGAAAATTATTCCCCGTAGGGCCGGGGCTGGTATTAAAAAATGCATCCCCGATGATTTTCGGGCCGGGGACGGGGATAAATTTCTCGGCCCCGGCCCCGCCCCGGCCCCGGCCCGACATTTCCCCGACAGATCCCCGCATATCCTATTTCTATGTTTAGTTGTATTATTGTTGTATTATTATATTTATATAACTCTTTCTCTCTCTCTCTCTCTTATACTCTCATCTCTCAACTCACTCTCTCAACTGACTCTCATCTCTCTCACACTCTCTCACTCTCTGGTTCTTCTCTCTCTGTCTACTCTCAAAGCCATGTCGATCCAGACCAGATCCAGTCTCAAGAACAGTCGCTCTATCATCCTCCATCGCAGATTCGCAGCACCACCGTAGGCCGTAGCCATGTCAGAGACTGTCCTCTATCATCCTCCATCGCAGATTCGCAGCACCACCGGTAGGCCGTAGCACCTCCTCTCTCTCTTCTCTCTCGCCGTAGCACCCCGGTTTCAGCCATGTTTCGGCGTAAATCTCAGTCGATCGACATGGATCCGTGCGCGATCCACACAGATCTGTATATATGTATACATGTATGTGTGTGTGTGCTGTGTATCAGTATCATTTTTTTTTTTTGGTTCATTTATTGTATATGTATACATGTATATGTGTGTGTATCAGATCTGTCTATATTTTTTTGGTTGTAATGTTGTGTTGCTGATCTGTTCTGTTGGGAGGGTTGTTTGTTGTGGATGTTGTTTTTTACGGGGATTTTTCGGGATCGGGGATCCCCGATCCCCGTTGGGGGCGGGGGTGGGGAGGGTTATGGGTTCCCCGTCGGGGATCGGGGACGGGGATGGGGGACTTTTGTGCCTTCGGGGATCGGGGACGGGGAGGGTGATCCCCGGCCCCGCCCCGCCCCGTTGCCATTCCTAATCATACATGGCCATTTTTTTTTAATAGGGGGATCACTGACACTTTCTTTCCATCGAGAGGTATTCAACAGGGCAACCCTTTATCACTTTACATCTTTATATACTTTGTCTTGAATATCTCTCACTCTCAATCACTCACACTTGCAAACTCAAAGAGTGGAAACCCATTAAAGTTTCTCGAAGATGACTCTTCCTACCTCACCTCTTCTTTGCTGATGATCTCATCATTTTCGGAACAGCCACCAAAGCAAATTGTCACACCATTGCGTCCACTGTTAAAATTTTTTGTGATGTTTGTCAACTCCTCTAAATCCAAATTTCTATTCTCGAACAATGTGGAATTCCATACCAGTGCCTCCTTAGCAAACATCCTTCAAATCCCCACAACCATAAACTTGGGTATGTATCTGGGCTGCCCCATCCATCACAACAGACCAAATGCCGATTCTTTTCGTTTCCTCATTGATAAAATTCAAAATAAACTCGTGGGATGGAAAGCCCGTCTCTCACTACTGGTCGAACCACCTTAATCAATGCCATCAATGCGGCTATGCCCTTGTACATCATGCAAAGCAATTTCCTCCCCAAGAAAATCATTGATACCAATGAGAAATTAAATAGAGATTTGCTTTGGGGTTCGAATTCGAAGAAAAGAAAAATTCAGGCAATCAAATGGGAAAATGTCACAAAACCTACGCAGATGGGTGGTTTAGGCATTAGATAAACATACCTTGTAATCAAGTGTGCATGCATGGCTAACCTTAATTGGCGCTTGGCAAATGAGAAAAACTCCTTGTGGACCAAAATCCTTAATGCCAAGTATCATGACACCTCTCGACTTATGGAAAGAGCCTCCTTTACCTAGAAAAGTATATCCAAAGATAGAGACCTGTTCAATAAAGGCAAAAAAATTCTCATAAGTGGCGCTAATACCAACTTTTGGTTCTATAATTGGACTGGTCTAGGCCCTCTTACAAATCTGATGAAGGGACTTCTTACACCCGAAGAAGAAAATCTGAAAGTGAGGGACAGTTGGATCTCGAATGATTGGAAATTTCATAAAATTTCGATCACCATTCCTACAGAATTTTCCAATGAAATCCAAACTATCACCCCCAGATGGTTTGGTCTTCAGGATGATGGAATGACCTGGAATCATTCCCCGAATGGCACTTTCAATAGCAAATCGGCCTACCTCCTCTCCAAGAACTTCACGATTACCCCCCTCTTTCCAATTGGCCTTGGGTTTGGAAAATCCCATCTATTCCTAGAGTCAACCACTTCATTTAGCTAGCCCTCCAAAATCGCTTGAACACCAAAGAAAATATGTTTGTCTGAAATATCACAACTGATAATGTGTGCCACTATTGTGGCATTTTGCCATAATCAAACCCCAAAACGACCTTCATTTTTTGAACCCATTTTTAAGAAACTCAGAAAAAAAAAAATGTAAAATTGAAAAAAAAAAAAAAGTATTTTCGATTTCTAAAAGTTTTAAAAGAACAACATTTCTAAATATCTCAAAAAAAAAAAAAAAAAAAAAAGGATTATCAAGGGCATTCCTCCATGCTTTACGTGATTGTGCTTCAACCAAGTCTTTTTTGGACATACTACACATCTCCCTAATCTCCTCCCATCATTCAACCTCAACTTAATTGAGTGGATCAAGACGAACAGCCCTTTGCATGGACGGCCATTCTTCCTCCATCCTTGGGCCATTGTTTTCCCCTTTGCATGTTGGACCATTTGGAAAAACAGAAACAACAGGTGTTTCGTCCTGAACCCTCCTCCTCCCCTCAAACCCCTGTGGACCATTGCTAAGGCCACAGAATGGTTTCATCTTTCTAACTCCATCAGCCCTAGACATCCCACCATCGCACCTGTTGGCTATAGAACCCTCCCCCCACCCATAGCTTCAAACTAAACTCAGATGGCGCAACAAACAATAACCAGGTTGCAACAGGAGGACTTATTCAGGATAACCATGGCCACTGGGTAACATGGTACTGTAGAAACATTGGCAACACGTCAAGCCTTTTAGCGGAATTTTGGGCACTCAGAGATGGGCTCAAATTGGCTTTTGATCTTAATCTTACACCCATTGAAATTGAATCGGATGCTTTGAATCTTCTAAATTTGCTAATGAAACCATGCAATGAGCAACACCACCCCAACAATCTCATTATTGACTGCAGGTTTCTCCTGACAGGGTCGGAGCTCCTACTATTAAGCACATTTTTAGGGAAGCAAATAAATGTGCAGACGCTCTAGCGAAGCATGGGATGCATATGGAAGATATCGAGATCCACATCTTTCCCTCCTCCCTTATTGCAAGGCCGGCTCTGAGTTAGTAGAGGGCTAAGACAAATTTTTTAAATTGGAACATTCATATATCATAACTCCCCCCCCCCCCTCCCCCCAAAAAAAAAATGTTTGGATAAAACAAAGAAGATAAAAAATTATTTCGATTGCATTGCAATTTAACAAAATTTAGATAACAAAAATATATATATATATATATATATAATAATAATTGAACTTCAATTAGTTGAATCGAGTCTTTATTTTTTAGCTTGCCAATGTTATAAATAAAATTAATTGGGGATAAGGATGAAAATTTTCAATACAACTCAAGCAATATATAAAATTAGCAAGTTAGGGTTGACTATTTTTCAACATGAATCTAAATATGACACGACTCAATAACATGAATTATTAGTTATATATTTTAATATTCATTAAGGGATGCCATGACATTTTTTTAATCTTTTATTTAACTCCATCTAACTGAACAAAAAAGTATGTAAAATAATAATTAAGATTAATATCTTTTTCTTTTTTTAAAAAAAATTTAAGATATGTATTTTTTTTGTTACCTATTTTAGAGTCAATCTAGTAAAAAATATATAGTAATAAGGTACAATTTTTTTAAATTAGAAAAATGCAATTGAATCAAAATCAAACATTTTATGAATAATTTCATTTAGTAGAAATAAATTTTATAAAATTCAACTTATGAGAAAAATTTTAATCTCTCCGTACACTTGCTAAGTTATTTTTAACTAAAAATAAAAGTTTTCACATTAAATATCAATAAGATATGAATCAAAATAACACCATAAGACAACATGAAAATAAATGAATTAAACTAATATTTAAATAATTATGAAATAACACGATATGATACACTCTCCTAATTAAAACCCTAAATTTTGTTCACAATTGAGAGCCCAAGTCGACTGCCTTAATCACCTCACCTTAGGCTGGGCCAGCTGGGCCAGCCTTCCTACTTGTATTTCTCAGTTTATTTTGAATGATGCTATGGGAATGTCTTTTCCCAGAACGATGTACTACTTATTTATCTATGAAGTCTTTATTTACCAAAAAAATAAATATATAATACTCAATATATTTAAGATAGTATTGTACTCAAATGGTGGCAAGGATTTCTATTTTTTTTTTTTCTTTTTCTTTTATTGGATTCAAATGGCAAGGATTTTCATCTCTTTCAAATGTGTTTGCTCTTTTGGCCCAATAAATTATTACTTATGGAATCGAGTCACAATTTTATATGAATAATAGCATTTGCACTTTATTTTTAACCACTTTTCAGCGTAGGAGACTCCAAATAGGTTGACAAATAATCAAAGGGTATATTGTAGGGCATATTATAGGGTAAATGATAGTGGTTGTCAAAAAAAAATTATAAAAAGATGATAAATATTAATAATTAAATAATAATTTTTTTTCATTAATATGTAATAATTTTTAAACATTATCACTGAGCGATAACTTCTCCAATATTATAATTTGCCACTTTTATGTTTGGTATTTTATCACTTTAGCTTTATTTTATTTTTATTTTTATTTGTATTTTTTTAACTTTGACTTCTCTTTTTTTGTTTTTTCAAATTGCTCATAAAGTTAATTTTTGTTGAAAATGCCACGTTAATTATCACACGACATACAAAATATATTATTATAATAGATTTTGTATTTGTGTATGAGATGTGAGTTATAAATAATAAAATATTTTTATATTATGTGATTGTCAATGTATTATTTTTTTATTATCTAATTTCAAGCATAAGTTAACTTTTAGAATAAATTAAAAATAATTTAAAATATGAAGAATTAAAATAAAAAAATAATAATTAAAATAAGAAAATAATTATATAAGGCGACAAAATATAATTTACCCAATAATGAATTAATGAGGAAAAACACAATCCCCGGATCCATGTTGACTTTAACCTTTGTCTTATTACAAAATGTAAGGAAAAAAAGAGAAGAAAAAAATGAGTTATAAAATTGTATAGACACGTGGTATTTTATAACGTTATGATTGGTGAAAAATATGAGTAGATAGAGTATTGTGTTGGGTGATTGAAGAACATAATATGATATATTAAATAATAATTGGGTAAGAAATACGGACATATAACACTCCGAAAACATTCAATAATTTCCCGCGAAGCTTGGTATAGTTGACTGGTATTCAAACTGATTGGCTGACCATAACACCTCTTGAAAGATCAGTGTTCGACACCTCTTGTCTATTAATGATCTAAATTTGACAAGTTTATTGAATTGATTGAATATTTAATTAGATGTAATTTTTATAATATTCATCTCTTATTTTCAACCGATTGATTTTTTCAAAAAAAAATACATGCTTTTTATTGGATTTGATCTTTTTGGATTTTCGTTTAATGTATTGGTAAAGGATTTGTTTAGAACTTTTTTAATCTAAAATTTGAATTTTAATGGCTTAAGTTTCATATTTTGTTTGTTTATTTATGTTCTGTATTTTATATTTGGTTACTTTTTTAGAGGTAAAAGATATTTTGCATGACACATAACTACTCTTTCATTTTTTCTTGATTGGATTGCAAGGCTGGTGTTTTGTTTGGGTTTGATGCTCTTTCTTTCTAACTACGGCGGGAGAAAATCAACCAAATTTGAAATTTTTATTTGGGATATTGTTAAATTACAGTTTAAATTATTATTTATTGTTAACTTATCTTTCTCTAATTTTTATTTTTGGGAGATTGCAAGATTTAATCTTTCATTTGGGTTTACTTCGAATTAGAGATGGCAATCGGAATCCGGCCCGGCAGAGATCTGATCCCTCGACTTCAAATTAAGAGTTGGTTTGGGATGTTCTAAAAAAGTACACTTTTTGACTTATTGGCTTATATGGGTTGGGTTTGGGTTGGGTTTGATGTGATGTGTTAAAGAGGTGATATGATTTAAATAAGATGATGTGACTTAAATAGGATAGTGACTTTTTGACTTTTTGTATTATTTAGGTTATGCCAAACTTGACCTAAGCGATTATTCTCCAAAAAATATTCCTAACGGGTCAGGGATGGTATTAAAAATTAAATTCCCGATGATATTCGGGCCGGGGATGGAGATTCATGTTTCAGCCCCGAACCCGGCCCCGGCTCCGATCCCCAGCCCGGTTCCCTCGATATGAATTTACTATTTTGCCCCTGCTTATATATAACACGTGTGTGTATGTGTGTGTGTGTAGGGTTTTATTTCACACACAACACACACAGACAGAGCCGTTGTGTCTGCCCCCCCTCCCTCTCTCTCTCTCTCTCTCTCTCTCTCTCTCTCTAGGGTTTCGCCTTCAATGAAGAAAACTGAGCTAAGATCTTCAGGTATGTCTCATAACTCCCTGCTGCTCCTATCAACCACAATTTCTCTCCATGAACCTCCACCAAGTTACTCAGTTGTGAAACCACATAGTTCACAGCATCAATTGAAACACCATCTCCATCCCCAATCAAAACCTTCACATCCCCAAAATTAACCAGAATCCCAGTCCCTGAACAATAACAATGTTCCACCAAATCACTCACTTCTTTAAGCTTCAAATCAATCATTTCTTTACTTCCACCTTTCTCAACAAACTCAGAAATCTCCTATTCAACACAAACTAATCTCAACCCAAAACCTCCCCAATTCTTCTGCAATTCGCATCTTTGGTTCAGACCCAGACAACCCAGCAAAAGGGGAAATTGAATCCGCGGCGATTGGGGTCCGAATCGGGAAAATTACAGAGAAAGCCGCTGTGTGTGAAATTTTTTTTTTCTCTCTAAATTTATTTATTTTAAATATATATATATATATATATATATATGATCTCGATCTAATCTAATCTAATCTAATCTTGATCTCGATCTAATCTAATCTTGATCTGTTAGACCATCTCCAACGCTTCAGCAAACGTGATATCAAATTCAAAATTTGATGAAAAAGTCACTTTTTTGAGCTCCAACCGTTTCACCAAATCGATATCAAATCCAGAATTCAGCAAATCTTGTACCAAAATGAGAACAGGCGAAACATTTTACCAAATCACTGTTCCTAACCGTTGGGAGAGACCAACCGGTCAACCAGCCGGTTGCCCGGCCGGTTGACCAACCGGTTGACCGCCTAAAGGTTCAAATGGTTCGAAAAAAAGGTTCAAACAGAAAAAAAAAAAAATTTTTTTTGCCTAACCGGTCGACCAGCCGGTTGACCAGCCGGTCGACCACTAAAAGGTTCAAAAAGTTCAAAAAAAAAAAAAAATCAAAAAAAAAAAAAAAAAAATTTTTTTTTCGCTTAACCGGTCGACCAACCGGTCGACCGGCCGGTCAACCAACCGGTTGTCCCTGGCACAAATTTGATGAAAGTGAACCATTGGAGCGAGTGGTATCAAATTGGTAAAATGAGTCATTTTTGACTCAAATTTGGTGAAAAATCTGAGTAACCGTTGGAGATGCTCTTAAATATATATATAGATACATGACATTTTATGGTTATTGATCACAAATATATATATTATATATATAGATGATGGAAGATAATAGAATGTTAAATATATGTTATTGATATGTTAAAGATGATGGAATATATGTCATTGATCTGTTATTGATAATAGAATGTTATTGATGGAAGATAAAAAAAAAAAAAACCAACTGGGGAATTTTTGGGGTCGGGGATCCCCGATCGGGGGCAGGGATGGGGCCGAGCTACGAGTCTCCGTCGGGGATCGGAACCAAGGACGGGGCATATATCACTTTCGTGGATCAGAGACGGGGAGTGTAGTCCCCGGCCCTGCCCCACCCTTTCGAATGATCTTATTTAAAATAACAATCATTTAAGGAGGATATATTTATTTATTTATTATTATTATTTCACAGGAAAATTGTTGGAATGTGATTTTTTTTTTTTTAAATTTTTTTAGCGAGGCTCCTTAAAATTGCTAAAAATAGATTTAGGCTTCGTTTGCGAAGTCATGATTTGGATTTTTTTTGGCTATTTTAGTCACAAAAAATAAAATAGACTATTTTAGCCATAACAGACAAAATATCACATCCAACCCATAATCATTACATTCTTCTCTCACAAAAAAATTCAAAAAAGTCAAAAAGTCAAAAAGTCTTTCTCAAACCAAGCTTTTAAGCCCAGGCTAAAATAATCAAAAAAGTCAAAAAGTCAAAAAATCAACCCACTTCCCAAACGGAGGCGTAGTGAAGTTGTTGCTCTTAGATTGTACTTAAATTATGGATTTTAGTAGGAATTTGAAAACAAAAATTAAAAAAAATAAGGAAAATATGAATGAAATAAAAACTAATTTTTATTCCCTTTTCTCTTTCCAAATTCAGTATTATATATATATATATATATATATGTGTGTGTGTTTTTTTTTTCAATCTTTATTTGATGTTTATTGAATTTCTCTCTACCTCTTTTTTTAAGGTTTATTTAATTTTCTCTTTTTATATTTTATAGTTTATCTTCAAATATAAACTTGATTTTTATTTTTTACTTTTTTCTTATATTTACAAAATTTCACTCCTGCTCTTCCTTTTCACTTTAGTTTATCATTTTTCTAGGATTTACTGAATTTTCTATTCCTATATCCTTAAACCTATTTTTTTTATTTATTATTTTTATCTTATATTTACGGAATTTCACTATTGTTCTTCCTTTTCAATTGAATTTATCCGATTGAGTGTGTTTCAAAAAAATTGAATTAGTCTTGTATACCGATATAGATATAGTGAGATCATTCAAATCTATTATCTAAATAGCCATCTAAATTAGTATTATAGTATTTAGTAGTTAATTTTTAGCATGTTTGACATTGTTTACCACCTTTTGTTATTTGCCCATGTATAGTACGGATTACCGCTAGTATCTATATACACCTCTGTTATGATCACAAAGATCAAATACAGAACAGAACATAAATGTTGCATAAAAAGTGAATCCCATATCACTACAACAAAACTAACTATTCACGGCATCATGTTTACGACATGCATTAAATACATGTCGTAGTTAGTACATTCTACGATATTTTTTTTTTGGGCAAGCCGTTAATGTTTTGTCAATAATAGCAAACATACCATGTAAGTCGTTGATGCATATATTTATAGCATGCAAAAGTATGCCGTAAAAAATGTATGTTTTTACAACTTACAAAAATTTGTCGTAAAATATTTGCACTTAAGACGACATATATTTCATGTTATAAAATATTATAACTTTACACGGCATGCATTAACATGTCGTGAAAATTTCTGCAAAAAAAAAGAAAAAAGATTCAATTCGAAATTTTTTTATAGCATGCAAAAGCATGCCGTAAAAAAATGTATATTTTCACGGCATACAAAAATATGTCATAAAATATTTATACTTAAGACGACATACATTTCATGTCGTAAAAATATTATAACTTTACACGGCATGCTAATGCATGCCGTGAAAACTTTTATTAAAAAAAAATTTCAATCTAATTTTTTTTTTTGTTGATGATTTAAAAAAACTAACAATTTCCAACCAAGCTTCTCCCCTTAAATTTTCCTAATTGAGGACAATGTAAAAAATAATTTATACATTATTTTATAATTTAGTGTCTTCTTTTAAAGGATAATCGCACCCAATGGGACTTTGAAAAAAATTACATATCACTACAGGAAATGTTTGTTTTAACAGCGTTTTTTAAAACTTTTTATAATATTTAACGGCGTTTTTTAAGTGTTGCATTTTATATTAATTAAAACGGTACCGTTTAGCTAATATAAACGCCTCCAAATGTGTTACAATCTTTGTTGGGCTCCCTCAAATCTCTCGTTCACTCTCTTCACTTCAGCTCAGTGATTTCGATTTCGTCGAGCAGCTGCCTTTTCATAAATCAATACCTTGTCCCCTTCTCATAAATCAATACGTAGATCGGTGATTTTAATTTCGAAGTTCTCTTTCTCGATTTCGAAGCTCCACCGCTACCGCCATTTGCATCGTCTACTAAGGTGAGCCATCTTCATCGATTTCGATTCAATCTCTGTACGAGCAAGAAATAATCTTCTCGTATAATCCTGTTGATCAAGTCCGCACTCCTCCAAATGTCGTCGCTTTACTTCCTGAAAACTCAAACGTGAGTTAGCCGGCGAGTGTGTGCCGGATACCTCTCCGATGCCTAAGTCAGCAAAATAGACAAATAGACAAATAGACAAAAGCTTTGTGTATTCGAGAATCAAAGTTGTGTTACCTCTCCATAGATGATGTTGTGAGCTTTTATAAGTTCCGTGTGGCACAATCCTAGTAGGACTCTTATTTCTCCATGCAGAGTCCTCTTAGGAATTACTCTCCTAAAAGATAATGCTTATCATTCAACACCCCCTCACTGCTTAAACCAAGTGAGATGGTCCTAGCTCTGTGGTATGTCCAAACGACCGAGATAGCATTGCCATGGCACAATGACAAAGTAACCAAGCTAACAATACTCATGTTACATTTATCTCGGCGCTTTATGTCTAACATGTACCTTAGCTTTGCCTGTAGACCGTGCTAACCGTAGCGTACTTGGACCGAGCTACTCAACAGCAAGGTCCTGAGTAGAAGCCAAAAATACCTCGGCTCAAGATGGTTTGACCGAGCTAATTGTCACCGCGCCGATAGTGGTGAACGAGCTAACCACCAAGCTCTTTCGGACAGGGCTATCTACAAGGCTCCTCTGGACCGGACTAATTACAAGGCCCTTTTTACTTAGCCTTTCTCACTGTGGCCCACATAATGGCCCATTACCCAGTTCGGCCCAATTTACATATAAATTACCCTCTCAATTGCCCCTTAATTCCATCTGCGCAGCATGATAGAGATTACCTGTTACCACCCGAGCTAAAAAAAGCTTTAGCCTTCCAATCGAGCTAAAAAACTTTAGCCTTCCAACCGAGCTAAATTCACACCATGCTACCAATCTGTCCGGTCAAAAACGTCTCTTCAGTCTCTAACTGAATCGATTTCCATTCCAAGGACACGTGGCAGACTCTGATTAGCCCAATGCAGCTGTCACGTCGTCTTCGTGCTCCACGATTTTTGAACAGTCCCGCCTTTTTGTCCTTTCCTCTACACAAAACAAACCCTTCGTTTTGAATCATACACTTCACTACTCATTTCCTTCTTTCTCTCTCTCTAAGCCTCCATCTCTCCCCAACCTTGCATTTGCAGAACTCGTGTTTGTTGCTGCTACTACCTCCATCTTTAGTGCCTTCACTTTGAACTGGTAAGTGGTTCGAATCTTCTTCCTTTCTGTTGATTTCGCACCTCTTTTGCAACACAAAGTATGTTTTATTTGTATGTTTTTCAAAGCTCATTCCACTTTTGCTTCCATATTTCTGGGAAAAACCACGTAATAGAACCACTTGATTTTTCGAATAATCTGAAAAATATTGTATTTGATTCAAAATCACACATCAACCGAACTAGGATACTGTTTGTATTAGACGCAAGCCTAGCTACAACCAACAACCGCACTAAAACTTCACGCCATACTTGCGGTTTCCATAGGTTAGGGACCTTTTGTTTCTTTTAACTGAGCTATTGAACCGTACTAGGTTTGCGCAATACCACGCTAGAAAGCCTCAACGACCAACCGAGCTAAAACTTGGGGCTAAACCAGCTCCCTTAGTTCAAACCGAACTAAGAATGCTGCCTCAAAGGCTCAACCGAGCTAAAGCCCCTTACTTAAACCGAGCTAAGACTGGATAGCATCCCACGTTGCCGAGCTAGGACTTCTTTTATCTTGCCTATGTTTCTTGTAGCACGGTCCCACGATCTGTGCTTAACACTTTTCTTTTCCACTTTGCAGACTTAGGTCGGCCAGGCACTCCCTTGAACGCTTTAGCCGAGATACTCCATATCATCTCAACACCGAGCTAACACTTGTCGATAATTTATATATAATTTAATAGCAAATAGGTAAATATAGTTTTTTAGTAAACTCACCAGGGGCTATGGCCGAGTTCCGAAGGGACTACCATATCCCTGATGATGTCTATCTTACCTTGGCCGACCTAGATACCATACATTGGGAAAACCCTGGCTTCGTTCCCTTCACCCTCCTTTCTATTGTAGAAACCGGCCTAAGATTCCCCGTACAACCCCTTCTTTGTGAATTCCTCAGACAAACAAACCTTTGCCCTACCCAACTTTCCACCAATTCTTACCGCATAATAAACGGCATTGCAGAGCTAAACCGCCGGGCTGGCCTTAATTTCGGTCTAGCCGAGCTCTTCCACCAATACTCCATAGGATCGGCTGAAGATGGCTGGGTTTACTATTTAAGAATAAGACGCTGTCGTGAAAGGATAATAAAAAATACCTCGGATAAATATGTGAATGATGATGATTTCTTCTGGGTATCTGGGAACTTTGAGGACCAACAAGCCCAGATCTTGGGCGACATAATAAATCGGAACAAGGGTGTAGTCGGTAGGATTACCTCGGCTCAATTCTTTGCTTTTCTTTACTTCGGTTTTCTTATCTTGAACTGTACCAACTGTAGTCTCCTTCCTTCATGCAGATTTGAACTTTTTCAAGTCCTAGTACAGCTACCCCAACCTGAACACACTTCGCACCGCACTCCGATATCCGAACAGGAGCTGGGCTGAGCTACTGAATTTTGAACCGACCTACCGATATTGTAGCCGTAGAAAGATCAGGGTGACCGATTTCCTCCTAGAGCCATCCCAGAGACCGAGGTCTTCAACCCTTCTCCGTATTTCATACAGAGCTCTATGGCGGAGTAAGCTGCCACCATTCAGCAAAAATTTCTGGAAGAGGAGGACGAAGATGCTGCTCCAGAAGACAACACCCAGCCCGGTCGCCAGTCTATCTCCCCAACTCCAGTGGTCTCCATCCCTTCTTTGCCTGTTGTGTCTGACGCGCTGCCTCCAACCGAGCTGAACCAAGAGGTGCTTGCAACAATCGAGCTATCTCTGGGTGAAGACCAGGTTGTTTTGGACGTCGACCTAGACGACCTTTTCTCCTGATTATGTACTTTTCTTTCCTTTAGGTGCTAACTTTAGAAGTTTTTGTAACCGGGCTATGGCTCCATCTCTTGTACTTTGGCTTTGCATTATCAATGAAATCATCTTTTGTTTTCCTCAACTGTCTGTTCGGTTTACTTCTATGATATAATCTAAATGAAGTAAATTCTCTGGCCGAGATATTTATCCCGGTCTTAACTTTGCAATCTAACTAGCCATACCTGCCAACCTCTTCAGCCTAGATCCTTATCTCGGCTGAAGAACATTAAGTGTTGGTTTTTCCAGCCAACCTCTTCAGCTTAGATTCTTATCTCGATTGAAGAACAATAAGTGTTGGTTTTTCCAGCCAACCTTTGCAGCCTAGATCCTTATCTTGGCTGAAGAACAATAAATGTTGGTTTTTCCAGCCAACCTCTTTAGCCTAGATTCTTATCTCGGTTGAAGAATAATATGTGTTGATTTTTCCAGCCAACCTCAGCAGCCTAGATCCTTATCTTGGCTGAAGAACAATAAGTGTTGGTTTTTTCAGCCAATCTCTGCAGCCTAGATCCTTATCTCGGCTGAAGAACAATAAGTGTTGATTTTTTCAGCTAACCTCTTTAGCCTAGATCCTAATCTTAGCTGAAAAGAACTCAAAGTTGGTTTTTCCTACCAACCTAGAGTAAAGTGTTTGGTTATTCCGACCAAACGTCCTGCAGCCTGGATCCTTATCCCGGGCTTAGGAGAAGTGTTGGTTTTTCCAGACAACCTCTAAGTTGGTTATTCCTACCAACCTAGAGTAAAGTGTTTGGTTATTCCGACCAAACGTCCTGCAGCCTGGATCCTTATCCTGGGCTTAGGAGAAGTGTTGGTTTTTCCAGCCAACTTCTAAGTTGGTTATTCTTGCCAAATTAGAGTAAAGTGTTTGGTTGTTTTGACCAAACGTCCTGCAGCCTAGATCCTTATCTTGGGCTTAGGAGGAGTGTTGGTTTTTCCAGCCAATCTCAAAGTTGGTTATTCTTGCCAACCTAGAGTAAAGTGTTTGGTTATTTCGACCAAACGTCCTGTAGCCTGGATCCTTATCCTGGGCTTAGGAGGGGTGTTGGTTTTTCCTGCCAACCTCTAAGTTGGTTATTCCTGCCAACCTAGAGTAAAGTGTTTAGTTTTTCTGGCCAAACGTCCTGTAGCCTGGATCCTTATCCTGGGCTTAGGAGAAGTGTTTGTTACTTTTTTCAGCCAACCTCTTTAACCCAGATCCTAATCCTAGCTGAAGAGAGCGCAAAGTTGGTTATTTCGGCCAACTTTGCTTTTGTTGCCCCTAGCTCACTAAAACAACTTTTACAATTGAAAAGAAAACTACTTGTTTTATTGAGGAAAAGAAAAATGACAAGTATATCTAAAGAGAAAGCTAAAAATAAAATAGTTTGAGATTGACAGTGTTCCATGGTCTGGGAATGGCTTTGCTGTCCTCGTCTTCCAAGTGGTATGCCCTTTTTCCTGCTAACCCAACCACTTTGTAAGGTCCTTCCCAATTGGGCCCTAGCTTGCCGTCTCCGGGTATCAGGGTGTTTCCCATTACTTTGCGTAGTACCCAATCTCCAACCTTGAATTACCTTGGATGCACTGTCTTGTTATACTTTCTGGACAGCTCTTGCTGGTATGAGGCGATGTGAACCAGCGCTCTTTCTCTTCTTTCTTCTGTAAGGTCGAGCTCTAATGCTATGGCTTCCCCATTTAAGTCTGGATCGAAATTTTCGCTTCTGATGGTGGGGAGGCCAATTTCCAGTGGGATTACTACCTCCATGCCGTAGGCTAAGGAGAATGGCGTTTCTCCAGTTGATCGTCGAGGTGTGGTACGGTAAGCTCATAAAACATGAGGAAGCTCTTCAGCCCACTTTCCTTTTGTTTTTTCTAACCTTTTCTTCAATCTATCCAACACAACTTTGTTTGATGCTTCTGCCTGGCCATTTGCTTAGGGGTATGCCGGTGTAGAGTTGTAGAATTCTATCTTGTATTCCTTACAAAAGCCTCTAAAAATTTTGCCGTCGAACTGAGTGCCGTTGTCTGATATTAGAGCCTTGGGTATGCCAAACCGAGTGATGATATTCTGCCAGATGAACTTTTTCACATCTTTTTTCTTTATTGATGTTAGTGCTTCTGCCTTCACCCACTTTGTGAAGTAGTCTGTTGCTGCTAGAAAGAACTTCCTGTTGCCGGGCGTCGTTGGAAGTGGTCCTACTATGTCCAAGCCCCACATTGCGAAGGGCCATGGACTAGTTAAGGGTAGAAGCTCTCTGGCTGGTTGATGTATTTGGTGTGCGAACTTCTGGCATTTCTCGCACTTCTTGACGTATTTCTCTGAATTTGGTTGCATGTATGGCCACCAATATCCTTATGAAATAGCTCGGTAAGCTAATGATCTTCCTTCTTGATGGCTTCCGCATACGCCTTCGTATATTTTGAACAAGAATGCTTCAACTTTGCCGGGATGGACACACTTTAGGTAAGGTCCTGTGAAAGATTTCTTGTACAAGGCCATTGATGGGGAGAGCCAAAATCGCTGTGACTTTGCTCTTATCTTGTTGGCCTCCTTCTTCTCTTCGGGTAAAATGCCGTCTTTTAGGAACACTATGATGGGATCAATCCATAAAGGGCCTAGTTCGGTGCAACATACTTCTTCTACTTCAGGTTCTTCAATGCTTGGTCTGGGTAGGAAGTCGATCAGTAGTGGATGTGGGATGGATGTATCTGCCATCGAAGCAAAACCTGCTAGTTCGTCTGCTCTGTTGTTTTCTTCTCTGCCAATCTGCTCTATCCGCACTACTTCGAACTTCATGATCTCTTTTCTGACTAACTCTTGGTACTTAGCCATCCTTTCATCCTTTGCTTTGTAGTTGCCTGAAATTTGGTTGACCACCAGCTGTGAGCCATTGTAAACCATTAGCTCGGTAGCCTTTATATAGAGTGCGGATTTTAGTCTTGCCAGAAGCGCTTCATACTCCACTTCGTTGTTTGATGCTGGGAAGCCAAGGTTGACTGCCTGTTCCACTACTAGGCCATCTAGTGAGATGAGGACTATGCCGAGTCCTACATCGTGCCTATTGGACGCTCCATCCACGAAGAGCTTCCACATCTCTCCAACGAACAGCTTCCAGCAAGTAGAGGGATTGGATGATGCCTTGGGATCCTGAGTGTTGCTGGTGTTTTCTCTAAAGTCCACCTTTACTATTTGCCCCTCACTATCTGACAGTACTAAGTCTTTATTTGTTTATGAGTTTTTGCTTGGTGTAGTATGGTTTGTTTCTCCTTCCCTTTGTTCACTCTGGTCTATCCTGGGATGTGGCTGGGTATCTTGTATTAAGGGTTACGCTATTCCGGCGCCGTTTTCCATCCCTATTTCGGTTGTACCCGTTAAGTTAACTGGGTAGACGTGATGATTTCTTGGTGTGAATTCTGCGACAAAGTCTGCCAAAGCTTGGGCTTTTATCGCGGTTCTGGGTTGAAACTTGATGCCAAACTTTCCCAACTCTACTGCCTACTTCAAGATTCGCCCAGAAAAGTTTGCCCTCTCAAACAAAGCTTTTAATGGAAAAGCTGTGAGGACGATTATGGTATGGGCGTGAAAGTAGTGCGACAAATTCCTTGAGGCCATCATCAAGGCTAGGGCCAGTTTTTCTAATGGTAAGTACCTAGTTTCTGCGCCCAGCAATGTCTTGTTGACATAAAAGATGGGCAGATGTTGGATTCTTTCCACTCGGACCAACACTACGCTAATTGCGTGCTGTGAGACTGCCAGGTACAAAAATAGTTCTTCTCTAGGTATTGCGGTCACTAGTAGTGGTGGAGAAGACATGTATTCCTTCAAACTTTCTAGGGCGCGGTCGCATTCCTCATCCCATTCAAACTTGGCCTTTAATCCTTGAAAAAATGGTCGACATCTATCTGACGATTGACTTATGAACCAGTTTAACGCGGCTGCCATACTGGTGAGATGCTGTACTTCTTTTACTGAGTTGGGCCTCTCTAGATCCTGAATTGCGTTGATCTGAGAAGGGTCTGCCTCTATACCACGATTGGTCACCAGGAAACCTAGGAACTTGCCTGATCCCACGCCGAACGCACAGTTGAAAGTATTAAGGCGCAACTTGTTCTTCTTCAGGATCTGGAACATTTCACCTAGGTCCCTGAGATGGTCTTTTTCATCCTTGCTCTTGACTACCATGTCATCTATGTAAGCCTCCATTGTTCTGCCTAACAATGGCTTAAACATCTTGGTGATCATCTGCTGGAATGTTACCCCTGCGTTTTTTAGGCCAAAGAGCATGACCTTATAGTAATATAGTCCTCTTGGCATTGTAAAGGATGTGACCTCCTGGTCTGGTTCATACATAGCGATCTGATGGTAACCTCTGTACGCATCAAGAAAGCTAAGTCGATTGTGTCCTACCGTTAGATCTACCAGTTTGTCTATCTGTGGCAGGGGAAAGCTGTCTTTTGGGCACGCCTTGTTGACTGTTTTGTAGTCCACACAGACACGCCGTTTTCCATTCTTCTTTGGCACCACTACTGTATTGGATATCCACTTGGGATAGTGCACTTCTCTGATAGCTCCTGCCTCTAGAAGATTTCCCACTTCTTCCGCCACTATCTCGGCGTGGTGGCGTGCTGATCTGCGAGTGTGTTGTATGATTGGTTTTGCAGTTTGGTGGACATTCAATTGGTGACAGATGAAGTTTGGGTCAATGCCAGGCATGTCATACGGCGTCCAGGTGAACACTTCGATGTTAGAGGTCAAGAATTCCATGACCTCTATTCTCTCGGTGCTGGACATAGATGAGCCAAGCAAAAAAAACTTTTCCGGGTCCTTTTCATCTATTCTTACCTGTACCAAGTCTTCCACTGCCTTCTGTTTAGCGGCTTGGCCAACATTCGCAAACAATTCATTGTTCTCAGGTTCTTTCACCATCTGAACAACCCTTTGGCAGCTCGGTTGCCATTTACTGTGACGAAGCACTGCTTGGATATAATTTGGTCTCCAAAGACCTTTTCAATTACTTCGGCTTCGTTGGGGAACCACATTACTTGATGGTAGGTTGACGCTACTGAACGCATGGCATGCAGCCATGCCCTTCCCAAGATTATGTTGTAAGTGGAAGGGACTTTTAATACCCAGAATTCCACTTGTTTCGTCATGTTTCCTACTTTGACTAGGAGGATAATCTTGCCAACTAGCCACTCTGGCATTGAGTTGAATCCGATCAGGGGAGATACGGCAGGTGCCAAGTCTTTGTCCTCCAATTTCAAATGTTTGAAGGTTTCGTAATACATTATCTCACATGAGCTCCCTTGGTCAATCAAAATTCGCTTGATGTCGTAACCCTTGACGCAGAGAGTGATGACCAGTGCATCATTGTGAGGGCAATATATCCTTGTCTCTATCTGAAAAAGACATGACGTTCGTGGCCTCTGTTTTCCCTTTTTTAATGGTAGGTTGCGCACTTAATACCTCCCTTAAGTGCTTAGCCTTCTTAATCATTCCCCTGAGCTCACATACTCGCTCAGGTTCGAATACCCCATGTATTACGTTTATCACACCTTGAGGTGGGGCGTCGATCGGTGTTCCATCTGGGTGATCGTAGTTTTGGGGGGCTGGCTGTGTCCCTTCCTCAATGTATCGGTCCAGATGCCCAGCTGCCACTAACTCTTCCAGATGCTGTCTTAATGGCGTGCAATTTTCAGTGCGGTGCCTTTTTTCCATATGGAAGGTGCACCTAGATCTTTCGTCATAGTCCTTTTGCGCTTCCCCTAGTTTAGCTGGCCATTGGACGAAAGGTTTGTCGCATATCTTGCTGAGAATCCGATAGATCAGTTTTCTGAACACTGTGGTAATGGCAGTGTGGACTCTCAACCACCTTTTATCGTGGTCCTCTCCGTTGTCCTGCCTGCCTCACCCATTTCTGCTTGGACGTTCTACCGCGTTGACTTTTGCCGAAGTCTTTTTATCTGGTATTGTGGTTGTACCAGACTTTGTTTTAGCACGGGCGCCATCCTCCTCCACCCGAATGTGCTGGTGTACCCTCTCCATTAGGGCTTCCATTGTGAGGGGTGGCATTATGGTGATTGAGTCCCTCAACCTGTTTCCGACTGGAAGACCTCTTTTGTACTGCGTGATGACGAGATTTGTGGGGCAGTCTCCTATCTGGTTGAAGGTCTCCCAATAACAACTGTTGTAGGATCTCAACGTCTCCTTGTCGCCCATGTCAATGGAGAGTAACTGATCGATCTCTACTGGCGTCTTGGTGTTCGTTCTGAACCTTGTCACGAACGCCTCCGCTAATTGGGCCCAGGAGGCTATGCTGCCTTCTGGTAACCTTTCGAACCAGGTTAAACCTAGGTTGCCAAGGCTGGATGGGAATAGGATGCACATCAAAGCCTCGTTCCGCCGGTATACTGCCATGACCTGGCGAAAGTGGCTTAGGTGCATGTAACGGTCTGTCTTCCCCTCGTACGTCGTAAATTTAGGCTGGATGAAGCCTGAAGGTAATGGTGCGTTCTCAATCGCCAGAACGAACGACGAGCTATGTAGCCTTGCCAATGCTTTATTTGTTGGCTCGTAGGTAAGATGCGGTATTGGCATTCCTACCTCGACGCTTCCATGCATCCGAGAAGCCAACCGCTAAAGGGTTGAAACTCTGCGCGGGTCGCATGCCCTGGCATCCTCCTTCCGTCGTGCCCTTTTTTCAAGCACAGTCTGTAAGTCGGACGATCTAGGCAACTCCATTTGCCTGGATGATGTCTAGTGCATATGTGAGGGCCGATAGGTGCTTCCTTCAGTGTAAGACCTCAATGTTCTCGTTCTCTCAGACTTGGAGTAACGAGCCCTTGAAGTCCTTGATTGAGTGTCGCTTGTTCTGAGGCTTCTACTCTACTTGTGATGGCGTGGTATGCCTACCACGATCTTCTGAGTGGCGAGGAGGTGTATTACTTTTGCGCCCCCCTCATGTCGCCACCTGTAGACGTCCCCGAACGTCTCGGGAGGGAATCCCGTTTTGTTCATTTGGGCTCACTACAGTTCAGGACACAAATGTCACGGTCCTGTATCTAATCTCGCAGAGTGCAATGCAAGACCGATGAATCATCAAAGAGTCTAGATCCGACAAATCGTTTTGAAAACAGATTTTTAGAAAGAAGTGCCAAACATGGACTGCTTTGCTAGATACAGAGTCGCCACCTAAATATTTTTTATGGGGAAATTTAGAAAACCCTGACTCGTTTGCCTAAGGCCACGTGTCCATCATCACCAAAGTTACCTCGGCTCAGGAACTTGGGTACGATTGGGGAAGGTTAGCTATGAGCACCCCCGCTCGCCCAATTAAAGATCGGCCTCTACTAATCATGATATCTAGTTTTGAAAACATTATGCATTCTTATTCCGGTTAATTAGCTAATCTTACTATGTGATGCGCACAGTACAAAAATGCAGACTGGATCGCCTAATTTGGAACAAAGAATCGTATACCCGTTTGTTCGGAAAAATGGTTTGAGTTTTGCTACTCGTAGGTAGGCTAAAATATGGATTTCAATGAATTGTCCCAATTCAAGCAATCCAACCTTCACCCACAGGCATTTAGGCAGTTATATCACATACACAAATGGCCTCATGGTAAGCATGCTGTCATGGCAACACTCACACACATGCAAGGATGCTAAAGCGTAAATGTTTACCTAGTACTCCAAGGCAAAACAGAAACTAGTTAGTAATCAAATGCATGATCCTAGTTCATGTTAAAGTGGCTAATGCATTGCATACAAAATGTCACTAGAATAGGCTCGGCTAATCTAAGGATGGCATGTGAAATGCAACAACTCGATGCACGTATTCAAATTGGAATTGAAATACTATAAAGTTAGTATGATGCGCCGAGCCCGGTGCATGCAATACGAATGAATGATGCAAACATGCATAGCATAAAGATGCTAATTAAAATATGCCCTAATACTAACCATCGTAAGCGGTTAAATAAAAGGGAGAAAGAAGTGGGGGGTTGGAAGACATACATCACATACACGCACGCTTATTACACAATTCGCCATCTCTCGGAGGGACCAAAAGAATAATACAAATTTAACTAACTGACAAGCTAATTAAATAGTTACAGACCACTTAACTAGTTAAGCAAATTAACTAAGCTAATAAAGCGGTAAAACAGCCTCGGGAAGAGGGTCCAATGCATGCATGCTTGGCTCCGCTCAGAAATCCACCACCATGCACAAGCTGCCTCTGTTTTCATTGTTTTATGCCTCTGAAAATTGCACAAGTCCCAAGGATGCTTCAGCATCACTCCCTGATCACTGTGGAATATCATCGGCCAAGAGGAATGGTCACCGGCCATGGGAAAGTGGTCATCGACCAGTTGTAAGACTCTCGGCCATCCATTATTGGTTGGTCGGCACTGAAAATGGTCGGTCGACCATATCTTCCTGCAGAACCCTGTTTTAACAGCAGCAGAGGACAGACCAGGCATGGCAATGCATCTTAAAGTAAATGTTTGCACAACCAACCTCCCCATCATGTTATGAACTCAAGGGAGTTTGGTCCTCGACCCTCGGACCACCAATCACACATTTCAATGCATGACGGTCCAAGAGGCAAAAGTGTACAATTTCAATGTCAAATGGAATGCACACAAAACACATAAAGGACCTAACCTCTATCATGCTTGATCAAGAGGCAAGGCATGCATGATATGCACAATGTTATGCATCCTAAGCATGCAAGCTAAGTACGCAACATGAACATGCAAACAAGCAATGCGTACTAGGCACACAACCTAAGCAAACAAGCATGCGAGGCATGTAACAACCATGCTAATGACAAACATGCAACAACATGTAAAGGGGACTTAGCATGGAAGCATGTAAGGCAACTTAACAAAGAAAATGCATGCCAAATGCAATGTGATTCAAGCATGCAACAACATGCGATAGGCTGAGCATGCAACAACATGCAAGGCGAGCATGCAACAACACACAAATGATGGACTTACACCAAGATGGACAGCTCTCTACTAGGTCCAAAACAGTGGCCAATATGCCAAGGAAATGGAGGCAAATGTACATACAAATATGCATGCATTCATAGTCCAATACTTAAGCATAAAGAAGCAAATTTAAGTACACTTAAAACGGATGAACATGGACGTATGGCAAGCATTGATAAACTCTGAAATCATGTTGAGGATGGTGCCAAACCAACCAAACCATACAAGTAAGACATGCAACAAGGTCGAAAACTCAAGGCTAGCCAAGGGGCTCAAGCCATGACTATGTCAACCGAGTCTCGAAGGGCCAAAGGGACTCAAAACAGTCCCAAGGTAGACCAAAATAAGGCCAAAGACACACTTAGATGGCACCTAAATGGTCTAAGCATGGAAGCATACACAAAGGTACAAACATGGAGTATGAAACACAAACTCTTTAAGACGTTAAAGAAGCATCAATGGTGAGTAAACCCACATGCCATATAGACTGAAATGACATGGTAAGTGACTCCAAGTTACTGAAATAATGTAAGTAAAGCATGCTAGAGGATCCAATACTCAAAGCCTACAAGCTAGGTTGCATGGTAGCTATACAAAGCAAGTCATGGATGACCCAAACAACAAAAATCATACCTTAAGCATACCAAAATATGCATAAAAGCTTCACAAAGCTAAGCTAAAATCATGCTAGAAAGTCATAGTACATCATGATGCATGTTAAGGTAGTTTTATGGCATTACAAGACAAGTATGCAAAGCATGCATGATATGTCTAAATCAACTTAAAACAGTGTTATATTATGACAAAATAAGTACAAATACTGGCTGAAATGAAGCTAAAGCAAGCTAGGCATACAAGCTACAACACAAGCCATTTGTGCAAGCATCAAAGGCAACATGGAGAGGGGATGACCCTCTCCCATTTAGGACCTCAAAACCACCTTTCCACCACTGAAAATCCTCTGGATTTCAGTGGTAGAGAGGTCATGCAAAGCTCAAAGCGAGGGCCAAAAGGTATGGCCTTAAACAAGGCCTAACAAGGCCTTGGAGGGAGGAAACAACCCCAAACCTCAAAGCAACCTTAAACAAAGTTCTAAAACACACAAAATCAAAACTTTTATTAGTTATACACTAAGGCCTCGTTTGGGAACAGGCTAATTTAGTAACTTTTTGGCTATTTGGCTAAAAAAGTAGGTAAAAAAAACTTATATGTTTGGGATGACTTTTTGGTTAATTACGAAAAGATGTGTAAAAAATAGTGAGAAAAGATAATCTTTGACTTTTTGGTATGAGTTGTTGGCTATTTGGCTAAAAAGGTAACTTTTTGGCTTTTTGGCTAAAAAGGTAAGTCCCCAAACGGGGCCTAAGTTTAAAAACAGATGCAAGATAGGTCAAAAGCTTGTGCAAAAATGGGGAATAAAGGGGTAAGGTTCTTACCCTTGAAGACCTTCTTCAAGAAGACCACTCCAGCAGCCTCCTTAGGTCAAAACTAGCTCAAAAACTTCAAGAACAACCCTTTGGCACCTCAATAACCAAGGTATGGTGTAATACTAGGTGTCTTAGTGCAAAACTAAGAACAAAAACCCCTTATACACACACAAATCAAAAGGAGAGGGAGATATAGAGATAGATAGATATAGGACTTCTAACCCTAATTTTTCAGACCTCTGGAACCAACCCCAACCCTCAAGGAGAGAGGAGAAGCCCTTCCTTTATAGGAATCCCAATCTTGCAAGGCTTACAAAACAAGCTAAGCAAGAGGGAAATCCCTCCATACACGTGTATGAAAGGGGGGGGCATTGTGGATGCCAGCTATTACAGCTGGCATAAATATCTGCCAAAAACAGATGAACAGTGGTCGGCCAGCCAAAAATGACAAATTGACCAAAACAATGGTCGGTCGACCATAAATAGTGCCGACCGGCCATCACCAATGGCCGGTAGAAACAAAACAGGGCCGGTGGTCTCAAGCCATGGCCGGTGCGGTGTGGGGATGACCAACAAGTCATTCCCTGCCCTCAGAAGCAAAACAACAAGTGTTTGGTGCAAAACCAAACACAAAACAAGCAAGTTGAGAGATCCTAAGGCAAGGCGCGTAGCCGAGACCTCTGAGAACTCAAAACGAACACGAACATGGATGATCACCGAGTGTTCAAACGATGATGTCCAAGTCTTGAGGACGGTAAAAAATGGAGTGTCTAAAGTTGCTCCTCTTTGACAAAACTCGAAAGTCATAACAATGACGGAAGTGAATGTCAAAGCCCAGAGACGACCCATTTTTGACAAGGCCGAAGACTTAGACAAGCATGTAAGATAGCAAGATATGTGCCCGAAGGCAGGGGCAAGATGCAAGAACAATGCACGAAGCCGAACATAACTTATGATCATGCAAAGAAATCTGTAACAAAGCAAATACATACAATAAATGCAATAGTTTTAAGCAAGCCAAAAGCCAAACCACATTACAACGCAGAAAGGATGTAAGAGAATTATGTAATTCTCGTAACGTTTTGACGCGGAGAATACAATACCTGTGCGGTTCGTCTGGTCGTGCCAGCTTCAAATGAACCGTACATACAATATCGTTCCTGTGCGGTTCGTCTGGTCGTGCCAGCCTCAAATGAACCATATATACAATATCGTGCCTGAAAAAGAAAGAGAACTTAACAGGTACAATATCGTTAGATACATGCATAGCAATGCAAGTGAAAAGTGCGTGACAACGCGAGTGAGAGGGTGCACGACAATGCAGGTGGAAAGGGTGCATAACAACGCAACCCGAGTGTGTGCATAACAATGCGATTTGAAACAAGCATAACAATGCTATGAAGGTACAAACACATATAAGTAAAGTACACGTGACAACGTGTACAATGTATGGAGGTGAGGAAGAGTATACACATGTAAGTAAAGCACATTCGTCAACATGTACAATGTGTAAGGCAATTGATAATTATATACATGTAAGTAAAGCACATGCGACAACATGTACAATGTGTGAAAATAAAGGAGCTTGAACACATATAAGTAAAGCATAACGCGATAACGTATGCAATGTGTGTAGGAACTTGAACACATATAAGTAAAGTACGACGCGACAACTCATGCAATGTGTATAGAAACTTGAACACATATAAGTAAAGCATAACGCGACAACGCATGCAATGTGTATAGAAACTTGAACACATATAAGTAAAGCATAACGCGACAACGCATGCAATGTGTGTGCGGAAGGATGCAAGACAATGCAACCTAAGAATGCGAAACAACGCAGGTGGACGGGAGAATGCAAGACAAGGCAACCTAAGAATGCGAAACAACGCGGGTGGATGGGAGGATACAAGACAATGCAACCTAAGAATGCGAAACAACGCAGGTGGACGGGAGGATGCAAGACAATGCATGTGCTGAAATGCATAACAATGCAAAGTAAGGAGATGCATGACAATGCATGATAAGGAAATGCATGACAATGCAAATGCGATGTGCATAACAATGCATGATGAGAGAAATGCATGACAATGCAAGGTAAGGAAATGCATGACAATGCAAAGTGAGACACGCATGACAATGCATGAACTGAAATGCGCGACAATGTATGTAATTGAAATGCATGACAATGCGTGTAATTGAAATGCATGACTTATTGAAATGCATGACAATGCATACTATTGGAATGCACGACAATGTAAATGAATTCAAAATGCGTGACAACGCACATCTTTTGAGATGCATGACAATGCGAATGAACTTGAATGCGTGACAACGCACGTCTTTTGAAATGCATGACAATGCAAATGAACTTGAATGCGCGACAACGCGCGTCTTTTGAAATGCATGACAATACAAATGAGCAGTGCATATCAATGCAAGTTGTGCGCGTTACAACGCGTGTAGACATGCATAACAATGCAAAGGATGATGTGTGCTACAACGTATGCAAACATGCATAACAATGCAAGAGATGGTGTGCGCTACAACGCATGCAGACATGCATAACAATGCAACGTATTTGAAGTAGTTTCCGAACCTTTGCAAGATACAAAAAGGATACACCTTGCACGTATTTGAGAGCTACGCACAGAAGACACGGCACAAAGACCGGTTAAGCTTCAAAATGCAGTTCCTTGCACTGTCTTGAGCAAAGAAGATCCCAAACCACATCAATGACCTAAACAAGGGTGTAGGAGATTCACTGGCCACCGGGGGAGGTGACCGGCCATTCACCGGCCGCAAAACAAGGCCATCGGCCAAATATTTGGCCGACCGGCCAACAATGTGCCCGACCGGCGAAAAATGCCTGTATCGGGGCAGTTTTGTTAATTCGCTACGGGTCTTCAAATATAGGGCTTCAAGCCCTTGTTTCTCACTTGCCACTTGGTCGAAAATCCCTCCCCTCCCTCTCTAGGTTATTTTCCAAGCTTCGATCAACAATTTTCCTCAGTTTTTGAGCCCGTTTCGTCGTTCGATTCGCGAACACCTTCTCGTTTCGCACATTTTGAACCGAACAAAACTTGTTTTCGGTGTCTCTTTCTCGATTTTCACCACTCGGGGTTTGTTTTCCTCGAGTTTACCTTGATTCTCGTGCCTTTTCCGTACTCCGAGCTTTCCGCCCAATTTTCACTCTCTTGGGGTTGAATTTTTAGTTGAATTTTCACATTCTTGCCCGATTTTCGCACTTCTGGCCATTTTTGCACTCTCTTCGAGATGGCAGACGACATACCACAGGGTGGGGCTCCCTTGGAGATGGACCTGGGTCCCGAGGCTAAGCTCCTGCCTCTTCACATCCGGCCGTTCGATCCGGCGACCTACAGACCGGCGATACACGTGCTTCTTCCTGACAGACTTCGCCACTTCCAGAGCCATGCACAAGGCGCGCCATTGGAGCTTCTGCTGCGCGAGCCAGAGTCATATCTGTCCTATGGCACTTCTGAGGTACACTCTTCCCTGTTTCATTTTCTGGAAAATAGAATACATAACTGCAATAGTTGATTCTGTTCTTTAAATGTTTGGCTCGGATAGACCGATATAACGCATGCTGTAGTTCACTGCGAGCACATTCGCACCCGATATCTGTTTAAATCCGAACGCGTGTACACACACTGTATGCTCAAATGAACCACTCAAACATACTGATACATCACATGCTGTAGTTCACTGCGAGCACACTTGCATCCGATATCTGTCTGAATCTGAACACGTGCACACACGCTGTATTTTCACTGAACCACTCAAACACACTGATACATCACATGCTATAGTTCACTGCGAGCACACCCGCACCTGATATCTGTTTGAATCTGAACATGTGTACACACACTGTATTTTCACTGAACCACTCAAACACACTGATACATCACATGCTGTAGTTCACTGCGAGTACACCTGCACCCGATATCTGTTTGAATCTGAATATGTGTACACACACTGTATTTTCACTAAACCACTCAAACACACTGATACATCATATGCTGTAGTTCACTGCGAGCACACCCGCACCCGATATCTGTTTGAATCTGAACACGTGTACACACACTGTATTTTCATCAATTCTGAGTGCATTCAACACTGTATTTGTAACACTGCTTCGCAAATGTTTGTTTTGACCACAGGGGGATTCCCATGCCTTCCGGGGATATGGGAATGTTACCGCCAAAGCCTGGTACATGGAGCTGCCCAATGCGGTTCGTCGCATCATTAACCGAGCTGGCTTTGGGACTTTTTGCATGGGACTCTCGCGCCTCATTGCGAGTAGGCCTCTCCTTGCTGCTTTGGTAGAGA
This sequence comes from Camellia sinensis, assembly GCF_055761805.1. Classification (NCBI taxonomy): domain Eukaryota; kingdom Viridiplantae; phylum Streptophyta; class Magnoliopsida; order Ericales; family Theaceae; genus Camellia; species Camellia sinensis. The sequence goes on from NC_138963.1 coordinate 153,553,653, forward strand.
GGTGGTGGGACACCACTGACTCTTTCCACATTTCCACCACTAGGGGGATGACGATGACTCCCTTCGACTTCTTCATGCTCACAGGCATCGGAGTGGGGGGTGATCCGATCCCCTTCGATACTGACATGGACGAGTGGGACGCCGCTCAGATGTACCTGCTCGGCACTCGGCCACCTCTCGCTAGGGCAGTGTTTGTGCAATATTCATGGTTTGAGGACCATTTTCGGATCCAGGCGCCCACTACCCAGGAGGTGGAGGAGCAGTATGCTCGTGGCTTTATCATGTTTCTGCTAAGGACGACACTTTTCGCCGACCGGGTGAACACCATCGCCCTCTATTTGCTGAGCGCGCTGGTGGATGTGACACGGATCCGCCGCTATGACTAGGGTGGCGCAGGCTTGGCCACTCTCTATGGCTACATGAGTTCGTCCTCCCGCCTCAACGGACAGTTGCTCGGAGGCTACTGGCGAGCTTGGGAGGTACATATTCCCTTTTCTGTCTTTTCAGTTCCGTTTTACATTATCTGTACTCTATACACTGCACACACTGCACATACCACTTTCTGCTTTATCTACATACTGCTTGATCTGTATACTGCCTTATCTGATAAGCATGCTCATATCTGTTCTGTCACACTGTACAGTTATGGGTATATGCCTACTTCCCGAGGCTTGCCCTAGTGCCAGACGAGGAGATACCCCTTGGCGTTCCATTCTCTTACCGTTTCGACGTGAGGTGCGAGCGGAGACCACGGGAGTCCCTCAATTTCTTCCATCGCTACTTCGATACCATCACCGTAGCCGAGGTATGTCAAACATTGTAGTTCATTTAAGCTTCGCTTTGCATTGTTCTTTCAATATCAGTAGGTAACAAACTGCGTTTTATTTACAGATTACCTGGCAGCCTTGGGCTCCATTACCTGATGTAGTTCGGGACCGGTATGCTGGTGCCCTAGAGACGGCCTGATTCAGAGTTCTATTAGAGGGCCCCGTCTGCCACGCGTGGTACTTTGGGGAGCGCTTCTTGCGGCAGACCTTGGGCGTGCCAGAGCAAACGGTTCCAGCACCTCCTCCTACCCATGCGAGGGTCACTGAGAGATACACCTTAGTGGAGATGATAAGCTACACCATCGGCTAGAGCTATGAGCGCTTTGTAGGCCAGGGCGACTACGCGGAGTTCGTCCAGACCTACATCATGCGGCCTCTAAGTAATGCTCGTCGAGCTGAGAGGGAGAGGCATGCGGCGCCAGTGGCTGGAGCAGGGGCACCGAGGGCACCGAGGGTACCTCCGGCTCGAGGCAGGAGTGGATCTCAGAGAGGGTAAGGAGCTGGGTGGCCTGAGCTGCCTACTATGATAACATGCCGAGGGCAGGGTAGGGAGACTTACCAGATCCCCATCGCTCCCCCTCCACCTGATCACGAGCTAGTCGGATTCTACGGCTTGCCTCTGGTATGCGCTACTGCATTTTGTATCTTATACAGTTATTTCATTTTATTTTTCTTGATATTCCGCAGAATACTGATGTTTCTAACACTCTTGCAGACTTCTGCCGAGTACACTCGCCAGTCTTTAGAGTTGACTGCCTCCGTGATAGGGATGTTGCAGCGGAGTCTCGACCTGCTGGCCATTTACAGTATCCCGGTAAGTTCTGTCAACCACAGTCTTTCAAACACAGTCTCAAACTCTGTATAAACTGTTTCACATAATCTGATGCATCGCCCCGCCAACACAGCACTTGATACACGGCACTCATGGCATTGGTATGCTGTAATCATACACTGCTCACAGCATTGCTCACGTCATTCATACACTGTACTCAGTCGCTGCATTCTGTACTGATACCTTGTTCACAACATTCATACACTGTACCCAGTCACTGCATTCTGCACTAATACTCTGTTCACAGTATTCATACACTGTACCCAGTCACTGCATTCTACACTAATACCCTGTTCATAGTATTCATACACTGTACTCAGTCACTGTACTTGATATTCATACCCTCCTTTTGCGTAGCATACTGATGCGTTTGTCATTTGTGCTTTTCAGCCTCCATTCCAGATTCCGACTGCAGGGGGTGCTCCAGCAGGACCATCTGCATCTACGCGAGGAGGAGGGAGAGTAGGGCGAGGGACCGTAGTACACCCCCGCACCAAGGCGGGGCGCACTCATGTTGGGAGCAGCTCACGGGCACCGATTCCGGACGATGATGAGTCCGAGATGGAGGCAGAGGCAGAATCATTAGAGGGTGAGACTGGAGATGATTTGGGCTCGAGCTCAGATGGTGGAGTCGGTGACGATGCTCCTGGACCTTCGTCTAGGAAGAGGACGAGGACAGACTCTCATGCCTGAGACCATTGATCCAGACTTTTGCTGCATTTTTTTTTTTGCTTTTCTTTTCTTTTTACTGGTAGTTTGTGCACATTGTACTGCCGCAGGTAGGTTTTGTTTTCTTCAAAACTATGTACTTGAAAAGATGATGGAATGAAACGAACTTTTTCCCAAAAAGTGTTGCATCGCATATTCCATACATCGCACTGCATCATGTTACATAACAATGTAGTTGAATTGGAAATTGAACATACATGTATCACCAGGTCAGGTAGACCAACGTAGCAACTTAACTCAATAAGCAACCATAAAACCTTGACAAGTTTACAACTCGATAAACAAAGAGCAACAACTTGATGAATAAAATTATGACATCTTGGTAATCAAATGAGTAACAACTCGATAAGCAAATTGGAGTGATACAGGTGTGACTTTGCAAAATCAACATCGGAAGGCACTGGAAATGGAACTAATCATAAGTTCTCAAGATGTTCAACATGTAGAGTGTTCGTTTTGAACACACCGCTCGCATCACAGTACTCTGTTCATTTTGATCATATGGCTCCTGCAGGACACTGCCGAGTCTGAATACATAGCCTATTCTGAACATTACTCATTTTGAACTTACAACCCATAATACAGCATTCGGTTTATTTGGCATACAACTAATTCTAAACAAACAGTTCGATCAGAACAGACGGGATGCAAACATGGGGTTGGTAGAAGTTGAAACATACTCAGATGCTCCAAATATGGAAGGACAAATGTGGAGAATGGCACAACACTCTGAGCACAAAGCGATTCATTTTGAAAATCGAGAAACGAATTCTCAATCGGGTATTGAGCCTACGACTGAACACAGTGAAACCTAAAGACAAACACAGACACCTGAAGCGACTCAAGCCAAGAATCGAGACAAACAAAAGACACGACACTTGGATGTGTTACAAAAGTGAGAGGCCAGTTTCTCCGGGTATTGTTTCCCACCCTTTCTCATTTTTGATTCTTACATCACTCTGGCACTCAATCTCTGTTTTTTCTAAAAAAGCTCTTTTCTTCACTTTTTCTCTCAGCGCACATCTCTCTATTCTTCAATCCCTCATTTTTTTTATCCCTCCCCTGGGTGGTTTGATGGATAAACAAAAGGTTGTGGGTTCATGCCCAACATTATTAGCTCGCGGCTATCTCGTCCGGTGACATTTAGTCAAGGCCCCGGAAGAGGGAATGGAGTAACTTGATCCACTTGAGTTCGTGGTTCGCACTTGGCTTGATACCTCGTTGCTTGGAAGATACTAAGAGCTTTCGGCCCTTTGTTGTTAGCTTCAACTGTGCGCTTTTCTAGCAAGTAGAGTGCCCTTTCTGGCAAACGCATGAATAACGGGGAAAAGACAGGAAGCCTGACTCAACTGTGCCCCTAGTTCATCATTTTGACCCTTTTTTGTTTTTGCTTTCTAAAACAATTTTGATCAATATAAAAGTTTGATTAACATGCTCGTTCAACTTTCTGACTTAAAATCATGCAAGTTAGGTTGTGAGTACTGAAAATTTTCCATTTTTTTTTGGGTCCAAGAAATGGTCCAGTTTTGGAAAAATGGGATAATTTTCAAGAGAATCGGTCAGCCTCAGTAAAAATTCTCAAAAACCATTTTGGCAAACAGCCATTGCTCAACGAGCACAGAACTTACTCTTGAGATGCACAATCTCAGATCGGAAGGAAAACTGCCCCTTGTCTGAAGGACATTGCATGGCAACGGAAAGTTGCCCCTTGTTTGAATGGCACCGCAGCGTATTGAATGGCAACGGAAGGTTGCCCCTTGTTTGAATGACACCACAGTGCATTGTAGTCAGTCCTCAGAGTGACGAACACAACCAGACTCTTGGATACAGATAAGGCAAAGATGATCAAAACCATTACATGGGCATAATCAATTTGGAAGTATTTGTGGCTGGACTTCAGGATGAAGTTGCCTACGTATCCCAAACATGAGAATCAAGCCTTACGTAGTTCCGGTTAAGGGACACTCGGGTATTTTCACTCTCCTTTTGCGCTCTAACTTTTACCAAGGCTGCCCTTCTGGGTTTTCAACCTTGCGAGCTTTGTTCTTTTCTTCTTTTCATTTCTTTTCTTCTTTTTCATCTTTTCTTTTCATTTTCTTTATTTTTTTCTTCTTTTCTTTTTTGTTCTTCTTTTTTTCTTTGCTCTAACTTTTGCCTGGGTTGCCCTTCCGGGTTTTCGACTCAACGAGCCTCTCAAGGGTAAAAGTGTAGCTTTGTCCATGTCAAATGGTTTTTGAGATCTCGAAGTCGTCTAAATCCATTTTCTTCCGTTTCGGGATTTGGCATTCTTGCCACTCTTTGTTGATTTGCAGAATGATCCATCTTCGGCCCTTCGAGCACTTTTGACATTTTTTGCCCTTAGTTCGAGGGGCGCTTTTGATCTAGCTTTGCAAGCTTCATTTGACGACATCTGATCTTTTTGATCTAACTTTGGTGCCTCTTGTTCGAGGGCTGCTTTGAATCTGGCCACACAGGCCTCCTTTGATGGTTGACCATTGAACATCCTGAATTTAAGTCCAAGGTTTGAAAATGAGGGGTTGAGTCTCGAGGCTGAGAGCGGTCCTAGGCTGCACAATCTCAAGAGCGATTCCACACAGGTCTTCGCAAAACTGCGCAAAACATTTTTTTTTGAAAACTTTTAAGAAAGCGACGAATCGCTCGCGCTGAAGACAGTGTAAAACCAATCTAGATCAGGCTAGGATCCTTCTCAGTACTCACATTAACAAGCATAATCTCATTCATTAAGGGCTTAGCACGCCTCTCTTTCTCTCAATTGATCAAATTTTTGCAAATCTCGAGGAATTTCTTCTTCTTCGTTTTTATCACAATGTTTGAAAAGGTTTTGAAAAACTTCGGTCAATACAATGAGTTCAAAGCACAGAAAAGTAAGTGAAAAGCACTGCCACTTCGTTCTGAACATTGTTGGCATAACAGGCTCAAAGTAGCAACAAGCACAAAAGCATGACAGCCACAGCTGTTTCAATCAGATTTCTTGGTTGCAACTGGCTCCACAGCAGAGACAGACTCAAAAGAAAGGACGAACACAAAACAAAATAGTGAGATCCGAAGTGACAACCCCGAAATCACCCAACTTCTATACAACAGGACTGACTCGATACAACAAGACAAACCCGTAATAAAAAAGACTGACTCAAAACAAAGAGACAAACTCAAAACAAAACCACAGAACTAACTCAACACCCGAGTCAGAAACTACAAAAGTTAGCATTCGCAGATGCTCAAAACAGTGCGTGTCACACGCCACATCTGAAGTAAACCGAGCACCGCCCGTAGGTGGGCCAACCCCTGATCACATACTTGCATTATCTTCGAAGTCCAGAAACTCAGTGGTGATAGACTTTGCTGAGCTGGGTGGGAGGATGACCTCATTATCGATCAAGTCTTCCACTTCGTGGCGATGACGAAAGTAATTGTCGGTGGTGTGACCAGCCTGTTGATGGTACGCACAGTACTGGGTAGCATCATGACCCGGTGGAAGATGAGCAGGGAGAGGCCGAGGCTCAAAAGGTTTGAGATGACCTTTTTCCGTGAGGATTCGAAGAGCCTTGGACAAAGGCATGTAAAGGGCATGAAAGACCCTGCGCCCTTGGGGCAGGTACTTCGAAGTCTGTGGATTTTTGCTGGGCGTACTAGCAAAAGGATCAGCGGGTGCTGCCTTGGCTCTCTGATCTTTCCCAGGCGTAAGGTTAGGATTGGCAGGAACAGTTCCGGTGCGACGGTCCTTATCCCAATTTTTCCTCTGGCTTGAACTACTCTCGGTTTGAGTGGGGAAGATGTTATCCACAGTCTTAGCCAAAATTGCGAGTACTTGTTGCTTATTCAACCCCCCGACTTTCAGAGCCTCAACAGCTTGCTGGAGTTGCACATAGGGATCTGTATCTGCCCTCATCTTGTTCTTTCCACTTGCCTCAGCTTGGTGGGAGGTTTGGGTTGTTGTTTCAGTGCGAAGCCCCGTTGTCGTTGATATGTCATTGCCAAAGTTTAAGACAACTTCAAGCTGGGTGAGCTCAATTACAATTCGCCCCAGTAGTGGGGGCTCTTGTGGCATGAAATTCCCAACATACATACGATGCAGTTGGCGGCGGGGCGGACATTCCATAGGCTAGATCAGCCACGGTTCTCTGGAGGTCGCCAATCATTTCCATTAACTCAAACGTGGTGGGTTCACGAGCTTGAAACAACTGGGGTTCCCAGATCGGGCGTGCAGCAGGCGACCTGGGTGGGTGTGATATCTCAACATCGATCTCACCCTGTAAGATGATCCCTTGGTTTAGTGCGGCTGCCATATCCACGACTTGTTTTGAATTTTGTGACATCATAAATCCACTGAACTGAAAGGAGGTGATGTGACTGGTGACTTGATCGATCAGATATCTGCCTTGTTTCGGCGAAGGAGAACACTGGCTATTCTGAACTCAGATCTCTGAAACTCAGCCCCCTCCTCCTGAAAGAGAAAACATGCAGTGTCTCAGCCCAATTTTACCCAAATAATTGCAAGCACAATTGAATAATGGTTTTCGATCACTGATCACTGTTCCCCAAAACTACTGCCCCAAAACTGAATCTGATACCCGCAGATACTACTGATTCTCAAAACACTGACACTAATGTCCGCAGGCCTGATGCCCAGACTTGCAAACGGATATGTGTATTCCCTGTAGAGGTCAACTCTAAAAGCACATATAACAAGCAAATGAAAGCCAATATACCCCTATATTGGGGTAGGGTTTCCCTGTCCTAGTTTTGTTAAGAACTAGGGTTTCACTACGCATACAGCGGTTTCAAACAACCTATAATCGGGTAAGCAACTTGTCCTAGTTTGGGATGGTCACTATGGATTCCGATATGCACTAGGTTGAATGGTCAAAAAGGGTGCCCCGGCAAAAACCGGGGTTTGTGTTCCCATCGTGGCAGAACCCGTAACCAGTCAGCCTTATGGTACGCTTCTCAGAGCGAGCCTCCGGCAAACCGTTCAGGAATAGCAGACGGCAAACACTGTGACTTAGGCGCACCAATGCAAATGCAATGCAAAGAAACACATAAGTGTAGTCGAAACAAGATATCATGAGTTCGAGTCAAGTTCTCTAATTCCCCAGCGGAGTCACCAGAAACTGTAGACGTCCCCGAATGTCTCGAGAGGGAATCCTGTTTTGTTCATTTGGGCTCACTACAGTTCAGGACTCAAATGTCACGGTCCTGTATCTAATCTCGCAGAGTGCAATGCAAGACCGATGAATCATCAAAGAGTCCAAATCTGGCAAATCGTTTTGAAAACAGATTTTTAGAAAGAAGTGCCAAACATGGACTGCTTTACCAGATACAGAGTTGCCACCTAAATATTTTTTATAGGGGAATTTAGGAAATCCTGACTCGTTTGCCTAAGGCCACGTGTCCGTCATCGCCAAAGTTGTCTCGGCTCGGGAACTTGGGTACGATTGGGGAAGGTCAGTTATGAGCACCCCCGCTCGCCCGATCAAAGATCGGCCTCTACTAACCATGATATCTAGTTTTGAAAACATTATGCATTCTTATTCTGGTTAATTAGCTAATCTTACTATGTGATGCCCACAACACAAAAGTACAAACTAGATCGCCTAATTTGGAACAAAGTATCGTATACCCGTTTGTTCGGAAAAATGGTTTGAGTTTTGCTACTCACAGGTAGGCTAAAATACGGATTTCAATGAATTGTCCCAATTCAAGCAATCTAATACTAACCATCGTAAACGGTTAAATAAAAAGGAGAAAGAAGTGGGGGTTTGAAGACATGCATCACACACACGCACGCTTATTACACAATTCGCCCTCTCTCGGAGGGACCAAATGAATAATGCAAATTTAACTAACTAACAAGCTAATTAAATAGTTACTGACCACTTAACTAGTTAAGCAAATTAACTAAGATAATAAAGCGGTAAAACAGCTTCGGGAAGAGGGTCCAATGCATGTGTGCTCGGCTCCGCTCGAAAATTCACCACCATGCATAAGCTGCCTCTGTTTTCATTGTTTTATGCCTGTAAAAATTGCACAAGTCCCAAGGATGCTTCAGTATCACTCCCTAATCACTGTGGAATATCACCGGCCAAGAGGAATGGTCATCGGCCATGGGAAAGTGGTCATCAACCAGTTGTAAGGCTCTCAGCCATCCATTATTGGTTGGTCGGCACTGAAAATGGTCGGTCGACCATATCTTCCTGCAGAACCCTGTTTTGACAGCAGCAGAGAACAGACTAGGCATGGCAATGCATCTTAAAGCAAATGTTTGCACAACCAACCTCCCCATCATGTTATGAACTCAAAGGAGTTTGGTCCTCGACCCTCGGACCACCAATCACGCATTTCAATGCATGATGGTCCAAGAGGCCAAAGTGTACAATTTTAATGTCAAATGGAATGCACACAAAACACATAAAGGACCCAACCTCTATCATGCTTGATCAAGAGGCAAGGCATGCATGATATGCACAATGTTATGCATCCTAAGCATGCAAGCTAAGTATGCAACATGAACATGCAAACAAGCAATGTGTACTAGGCACACAACCTAATCAAACAAGCATGCGAGGCATGTAACAACCATGCTAATGACAAACATGCAACAACATGTAAAGGGGACTTAGCATGGAAGCATGTAAGGCAACTTAACAAAGAAAATGCATGCCAAATGCAATGTGATTCAAGCATGCAATAACATGCGATAGGCTGAGCATGCAACAACATGCAAAAGATGGACTTACACCAAGATGGACAGCTCTCTACTAGGTCCAAAACAGTGGCCAATATGCCAAGAAAATGGAGGCAAATGTACATACAAACATGCATGCATACATAGTCCAATACTTAAACATAAAGAAGCAACTTTAAGTACACTTAAAAGGGATAAACATGGACATATGGCAAGCATTGATAAACTCTGAAATCATGTTGAGGATGGTGCCAAACCAACCAAACCATGCAAGTAAGACATGTAACAAGGTCCAAAACTCAAGGCTAGCCAAGGGGCTCAAGCCATGACCATGTCAACCGAGTAACGAAGGGCCAAAGGGACTCAAAACAGTCCCAAGGCAGACCAAAATAAGGCCAAAGACACACTTAGATGGCACCTAAATGGTCTAAGCATGGAAGCATACACAAAGGTACAAACATGGAGCATGAAACACAAACTCTTTAAGACGTTAAAGAAGCATCAATGGTGAGTAAACCCGCATGCCATATGGACTGAAATGACATGGTAAGTGACTCCAAGTTACTAAAATAATGCAAGTAAAGCATGCTAGAGGATCCAATACTCAAAGCCTACAAGCTAGGTTGCATGGTAGCTATACAAAGCAAGCCATGGATGACCCAAACAACCAAAATTAGACCTTAAGCACACCAAAATATGCATAAAAGCTTCACAAAGCTAAGCCAAAATCATGCTAGAAAGTCATGGTACATCATGATGCATGTTAAGGCAATTTCATGACATTACAAGGCAAGTATGCAAAGCATGTATGGTATGTCTAAACTAACTTAAAATAGTGCTATATCATGACAAAATAAGCACAAATACCGGCTGAAATGAAGCTAAAGCAAGCTAGGCATACAAGCTACAACACAAGCCATTTGTGCAAGCATCAAAGGCAACATGGAGAGGGGATGACCCTCAACCATTTAGGACCTCAAAACCACCTCTCCACCACTGAAAATCCTCTGGATTTTAGTGGTAGAGAGGTCATGCAAAGCTCAAAGCAAGGGCCAAAAGGTATGGCCTTAAACAAGGCCTAACAAGGCCTTGGAGGGGGGAAACAACCCCAAACCTCAAAGCAACCTTAAACAAAGTTCTAGAACACACAAAATTAGAAATTTTATTAGTTATACACTAAGCTTAAAAACAGATGCAAGATAGGTCAAAAGCTTGTGCAAAAATGGGGAATAAAGGGGTAAGATTCTTACCTTAAAGACCTTCTTCAAGAAGACCACTCTAGCAGCCTCCTTAGGTCAAAACCAGCTCAAAAACTCCAAGAACAACCCCTTGGCACCTCAGCAACCAAGGTATGGTGTAATACTAGGTGTCTTAGTGCAAAACTAAGAACAAAAACCCCTTATACACACACAAATCAAAAAGAGAGAGAGATATAGAGATAGATAGATATAGGACTTCTAATCCTAATTTTTCAGACCTCTGGAACCAACCCCAACCCTCAAGGAGGGAGGAGAAGCCCTCCCTTTATAGGAATCCCAATCTTGCAAAGCTTACAAAACAAGCTAAGCAAGAGGGAAATCCCTCCATACACGTGTATGGAGGGGGGCATTGTGGATGCCAGCTATCACAGCTGGCATAAAATATCTGCCCAAAGCAGATGAACAGTGGTCGGCCAGCCAAAAATGACAAATTGACCAAAACAATGGTCGGTCGACCATAAATAGTGCGGACCGGCCATCACCAATGGCCGGTAGAAACAAAACAAGGCCGGTGGCTTCAAACCATGGCCGGTGAGGTATGGGGATGACCAACAAGTCATTCCCTGCCCTCAGAAGCAAAACAACAAGTGTTTGGTGCGAAACCAAACACAAAACAAGCAAGTCGAGAGATCCTAAGACAAGGTGCGTAGACGAGACCTCCGAGAACTTAAAACGAACACGAACATGGATGATCACCGAGTGTTCAAATGATGACATCAAAGTCTTGAGAACGGTCAAAAATGGGGTGTCTACACCACCCCCTTCCCTTTTATCTGGCGCTTCGTCAATTCCATATCCGCCACCATCTTCCTGATTAACTCGTCCTGCTCCTTTACCTGATCCTCCAAAACTTGAGGATCGATCCTCTACCTTTGCCTATCAGGACTTGATGAGTGACGGGGGCTGTTACCGCACCTCCCCCTTGCATCCCTCTGGGGGTTCTGTCGTTGGGGCTTTAAATCTGCCATGGGAGGGATGGAAGGCAAACCTTCGTGCCTCCCACCTCATTCCGGGGTTTTCCTGTCAATGGCGGACTGCGGTAAATCCTCATTGTGCGCCATTGCGTCTAATCTAGCGAGAAAAACTTTGATTAAGAGGTTTTGTTCTTTCTGTGATTCCCACAGACGACGCTAATTGTACGAGCAAGAAATAATCTTCTCTTATAATCTTGTTGATCAAGTCCGCGCTCCTCCAAACGTCGTCGCTTTACTCCCTAAAAACACAAACGTGAGCTAGCCGGCGGGTGTGTGCTGGATACCTCTCCATGCCTAAGTCAGCAAAATAGACAAATAGACAAAAGCTCTGTGTATTTGAGAATCAAAGTTGTGTTACCTCTCCATAGGTGATGTTGTGAGCTTTTATAGGTTCCATGTGGCACAATCCTAGTAGGACTCTTATTTCTCCATACAGAGTCCTCTTAGGAATTACTCTCCTAAAAGATAATGCTTATCCTTCAACACCCCGCTCACTACTTAAACCAAGTGAGATGGTCCTAGCCCGGTGGTATGTCTAAACGACCGAGCTAACATTGCCATGGCACAATGACAAAGTACCCAAGCTAACAATACTCATGTTACATTTATCCCGGCGCTTTATGTCTAACATGTACCTCGGCTTCGCCTGTAGACCGTGCTAACCATAGCGTACTTGGACCAAGCTACTCAACAGCAAGGTCCTGAGTAGAAGCCAAAAATACCTCGGCTCAAGATGGTTTGACCGAGCTAACTGTCACTGCGCCGACCGTGGTGACAGAGCTAACCACCAAGCTCTTTCGGATCGGGCTATCTGTAAGGCTCCTCTGGACCAGACTAATTACAAGGCCCCTTTTACTCAGCCCTTCTTACTGTGGCCCACAGAATGGCCCATTACCTAGCTCGGCCCAATTTACATATAAATTACCCTCTCAATCTCAATTTCGTATTCTCTCTCTCTCTCTCTCTCTCTCTCAAGCTCTTCATTCCGTCGATTCTTCTCCTCCTAGGGTTTACAGTCTTGAATCTTCTCCTAGGGTTTGCCCCTTGCTATTTCAAGCGGTAAATTCTCTCTTTGATCCAGAAGTTCATATTTAATTATAAATTTGTTGTGAGAGATTTGAATTTGAATCCATGTGCTAATTGATTTGAATTTGAATATGAATATGAATTTATAGTTGTCAAATCGTGAAATTCAATCTGTGATGCTGTGATCTTCACAAGAGAGGGAATGTGACAGTTTTTAGAGAGAGAGAGAGATGGGGGGTTTGAGTGGGTGGGTTGCTTGCTTGGTGGTTTGTGTGATCATCATCAGCTTAAAGGAGAGATTGCGTTCAAAAAGCAATCAATGTCAGTTCTTTAACCCCTCTTTAGCCTCTCTCTCAAGCAATGTCGTCGAAGAAACTGACATCGAACAGTTTTTCTTTTTTTTGTTTGTTCTGTTTCTATGATTCGATTGGTGTTGGTTGTGGAGACAAGGGCACAAGTACAGCAACAAGTCCTCAATCCAGAGAGATAGAGCTTGTTTATGGGACTAATGGTTAAGGAAAAGGGCCTCGGGTTGTTGTTTGGGGAGAAAAAGCCCATTTAACTCTCTCTTCCAGATCTCATTAGGCGAAACATTGGCGGCCGAGGAGGAAAAGCACTGGACGGACTCCACTGGAGGGGTTGCCATTGTTGGAGAGATTGGGAGACTTGCAAAATGAAATAAATATGAGTAAAAATGTAAACTCCATATACAATATATCAAAAATATATATCATACAAAAAATAAAAAGGACTAAATGATTTAAGAAAAAACACTTAGGACTAACTAGAGTAACATTTATCAAAATGGGATTTATGAGTAATTTTTCCTAAACTTTTATCACTAATTTTGTAATTTTTTCCCTAAATTTCCCTTGTGCTGTTATTTCCCATATATAATGGTAATAATTGAAGTATTAAATAGGGAAAATAACCACTCAGGGGTGATTGAGGGGGAAAAAAAATTCATGGTAAAGTTCATAAACTTTAATTATTAAAATTATAATTTTTCCATTAATATGTAATTATTTTTTAAATTAAACCTGATTTGTAATTTTTCCTATTAAATATAACTGAATAGAAAAGTTAAGAAATTACAAATTTAAGTTAGAATTTATCTTCTTTTTTTTTTTTAAAAAAAAAGGAAAATATCACATTAGTGGGTTTAAAAAAATAATTACAAATTAGTAAGAAACTTTATATATATTAGTAATTGAAATTATAAACTTTTTCGTGTTTTTTTTTGTTTTTTTTTTTTTAAACCACTAGAGTGTAATAATCCCTTAAAAGAATTAAGGATGATGCACCAATAAATCTCAAAATATGATTTTATTAATTGTTTAGTCTTTTATTTTTTCTTATGAACCAAAAGGTCTCATTAAAGTGAAAATCACACAAAAAAGGTAGTCACTAACATGTTTGTGTTTAATTTTCTAAGGATAAAATTGGGTTTCTCTAAATGTAAAATTATACATTTAGGCAATTCATATTATAGATGTTTTGGATTTTTCCTCTTAGAACAAATCCTACATTACGAAAAAAAATATAACACTATAATGTAACGCTAAAGTAACATCTAATGTAAAACACTAAAAAATTCTTTGGTGCATTTTTCTCAAATGTAACAACGTAACACTCCAAAAAAATTCATTAACATACTTTTTTCAAATGTAATACTCCAATACAACACACACAAAAAACTCATTAGTGTATTTTTTTTCCAAACGTAACACTTCAATCAATGTAACACTAAAAAAGACTCATTAGTATTTTTTTTTCCAAATGTAACACTTCAATCAATATAATTCCAAACGTAACACTTCAATATAACACACATAAAAATACTAAAAAATTTGTTAATGTAATTTTCTAAACGTAACACTCACAATTTGAAATTATACATTTGCTCAAAACTTACTAAGAAATTTTTATAGTCCTTTTGAAATGGTTTGAAGAATCCCACATCCTTTTGGAATGGTTTGAAGAATCTCATATATATATATATATATATATTAGTGTTATATTTGGAAAAAGTACATCAATGCTTTTTTCTGTGTGTTATATTGGAATGTTACACTAAGAATTTTTTTTTGATTGTTATATTGGAGTGTTACGTTTGGAAAAAGTACACTAAGAATTTTTTTTTAGTGTTACTTTTGAGTGTTATATGAGAGTGTTACAGTTTGAAATTAGACATTTGTCCAAAGTTTACTAAGGGATTTTTTTTATTCCTTTTGAAATGTTAGAAGAATCTCACATCCTTTTGGAATGTTTGAAAGATCCTATATTTGAAAGATCTCATATTTCAAGTTATTTTTGTACTCTTTTTGAAATGTTTTACAAATAAAAAAGATTCTCATATAAAAATTCATCTCAAATCTAATTCTCATAGATTTTGTACACTACATTTCTAGCACAAAAAGGAAAAAAAAGATAAGGGAACACAATAAGGGTATAACTGTAAATTTAATTTCTAAATAATATATTAAATCTACCTTTCCAAAATCAATAGAACTAATTGGTTTATAAGAAAATTCTTGGGACTAAATATATTATCATTCCTCAAAATGAGATTTATAGGTAAACTTTTCAAGAATTAATGAATGATTCACATCTCATTCTTGAATGATGGAAAGATGTAGGATAAATTTTCACCACATCGTATTAAGTGGGGGTTTGGAAAGTGGATATTTTTGTAAGTTTTTTTAGTTGCAAGATATTATTGGAGAAATTTTTTTTTTTTTTTGTGTTTGGGAAGATAATTAGATTTTTTTATAGTTGGATGTGATGTTTGTGAGAGAAAAAGTGAAATGATTATGAGATTTGATGTGATATTTTGTTTAGATTTATTTTTTTATTTTGTAAAATATTTATCTTGTAGTGAAAAAAAATAAAAAAATAAAAAAAATTCAAAAATCAAATTCCCAAACACCGCTAAGTAAGTTTCTGATAAAAAAAAAAATTCTTGATTTATAGCATTGTTGTTGACTAAATCATTAAAATATTAGATTACCTTTAACGCTAAATTTGATTTGACATTCCGAAGAGTAACATGATTTATTTTTGGGATTTTTTATTACTTAGGACGTGAAAGTTAAACTTTTGATTTTCAAAGTAAATAAAGAAGTGTTTATAAATCTTATTTGGAGGATTCATAACTCAATAAGTTCATAAAGTATTTGATATTTCACTAAATTTTATATATTTGAACTTGTATTTTAATAGGTATTTTCTTATATATTAGAAGTAATATGTGAATTATTTTATCTTTATAAATTTTTATTATAATTAATTTTTATTACCAATTGGGGGTGTTTCGGAACTATGGGTAGGGGCTATTTTAGCCTCAAAGTGAAAAATAGCCTTTTATTCTAAAAAAAAAAATCAACCTACCCCATTGATTAAAAAAAAAAAAACAAAACAAAAAAACAAAATAACAACCGGCACAGTGTAGGTATATTTGTAATCATAGCGTAGTCTCAAATGAGTAAATGACAATTTTACGCCTTTAGATTAATTTTGAAAAAGTGAAACTAGGGACAAATTTGTCATTTCACTTTAAACATCATTTCAAACACATTTTTCAATACAATATTTTAAATAAAAATCCAACCTAACTTCTCAAACACAGAAACTAAAATAGCCTAGTAAAATAGTCAAAAAGCCTATAAAATAACCACTTCTCAAACACCCACAATATATATATATATATATATAGATAACTAGCAATTGACCCTTACAATGCACGTGTTTTTTTTAAAAAAAAAATATTTGATGGTACAATGTGTATTATAAAACAATAATTTTAATTTCAATTCAAAATTTATATTTAAATTAAAGTATAATTTAAATTATTTATTTTGATAATATTAACGCTATCGTTCTATAAAAGTATTACTTGAATACTTATATATATATTAATTTTAGTTAAATTATTTGTGTATTTTGATAATTTTAGTTCTATTGTATTATAAAAATGTAATTATCATATAATAGTTTGTATGATATATATTAAATTATAAAATAATAAAATAAATACTCATTTTGATATTAAAAGTAATATTTAAATTAGAAGAAGAATTTGTAACATAAAATTAAAATTAATTTTAACTATTTAATTTTTTTTATATTCATTTTGAAAATAAAAATATGTAGAAATAAAAATTATATAAAATTTATTAAAAAAATTAAATATAAATATATTATAGTTTGATTATCATATAATAATTTTATACAATATATATTAAATTATAAGATTGTAAAATAAATACTCTTAATTAAATTAAAATATCAACTATATAAAAGAAATTCAACAACGATTAAAACATAAAAAAAATTGTTGTTTAATAATTGAAAAAATAACTCAAATAGTAAATCTAAACTTTAGAGGTTCCTCGAGGGTATCATTATTGTACAGGTTTTTCCTACTGTGAATTGTGATTATATAAAATAATATAGGAAATGAAGTATAATTTCATATATAAAATTTCTATAAAATTTAAACAAAAAATCTATAATATAGAATTGGTATTGGGTATAAAATAATGCATGGGATAAGGGAAAAAAAAAGAAAAAGAAAGCAATTTAGCATTAAAAAAATCCTAATACCCTTGAAAGAATTAAGGAAAAAAAACGTAAAACGTAAAATAAGTATTGAGTTTGTGGATTATTTCAATTTACCAAGAAAAATATATAGAAAAGTAATATTTGTCAAATAGAGTTCATATAAAATAGGTAAAGTTAATATAATTTAAATTGTGATTGTGTTTGGGTTTGTGTAGAACTCTATATATAATTAAGAAAATACGTGTTAACGTAGCTCTCTTAGAAAAAAGTTAACCCTTATAATGTGCAACCTAAACATAGAAAAAACACTACTTTTAATAATATATATATATATATATATATATATAAAATACCATATATATAGGAGAGATAAAATTATTATTAGGTATATATTTCATTTATCATATATATAAAATAATGTATATAAAATATAGGAGATTATTATTCTAAATATTTTCTTTGTTTCAATGTGAGGAATTCACCTGATCAAAGATCTTCTTTCATCATTCATTTACAATAAAGTTCTGTCATGAAAGAACATTTAAAAGACAAGATTAGTTTTACATGTAAATCAATGATAGAGATGATGATGGACTTGCAACAGAGATGATCGTAAACCAAGGATGAACAATCGTTTTTTTGCCATAGTTATATATAAACCATAGTCTCTTCATCGGTTTATCCAGTTACAGATATTATGTAGTTTATTCACCGGTATTATACCAAAGTTGATTATATACATATTTTTCTAAAAAGGTGCGTCAATAGATATGAACTATTTGATGTTTTTTATATATTGTTTGGTGATTTATTGTATATTAATTGCTACTATACTTATTAGTTGAGCAATCATTTTTATTGCAATTGAACAATTGAATAGTTGATTTTCACTTTTAAAATTTTGTTTCATATTTTCACATTGCAGTGTGAATATTCGCATCATTATGAGTTTAGTCTTTTTAAGGCTAATTGTATGTTAATTGCAAACTGTGAATATTCACATTGTATTTTGGTATGAATTTTATTTTTTCAAAGATTAGTTATATGTTTTATTTTTATTACTATACTTATTGGTTCACCATTTTTGTTACCATTGAACAATCGAAATTGTCGATTTTCACTTTGTTTTATGTTTTCACGTTACACTGTGAATGTTCACATTAGTATGAGTGCAGATTTTTTTTAAGGATAGTTGTATGTTAATTATAAACTGTGAATATTCACATTATATTTTGATATGAGTTTAATTTTTTTGAAAGTTAGTTATTTTGGGGATATATTTTCTGAGTACCAACACGTGGCATGATGACGCCGACGTGTGAACCGAGGTGCCACGTGTCGTGGTAGTTATGCCGAGGTTATCTTGGCGAGGCCGAGGTTATCTCCGAAGATATCGGAATCCGAGATAAGCGGATAAGGGACAAGAGTCCTAGACTAAAGAGGGAACTTTGCTAAAGATAAGGATAAAGCTCTTAGGGAGTTTATCTTTATCTCTTGAAGAGTCCAAAGTAAGTATTGAATTGGAGTCCATAGAAGTCAAGCTTCTAGTGGGACTAAGATTGAGTAAACTATAAAAGAGAGGCACCCCCGTGGGTCTAAGGTATGAGTTTTATGCTTTGAGCAGTGATTTTGGCAATTGATTATCTTTGAGAGATATACTGACTTGATCGTCGGAGTGCCCCCGAGTGGAAGAGCCACCGTCGGAGCCTTTTCTTTCTGTTACAGGTTAGCTGAAGCCATTTATTCTGCCGGTGCTCTCCAGTTGGTTACTAAGCAGGCAGTGTGGTCGGAAAATCACCCACACAATTTGGCGCCGTCTGTGGGAACTTAGAAGAATGGATGGCCAGTGACGGACAGAGGGAAAACATTGGGGGAGACACTCCTACTGGGAGTGGCAGACCAATTGATCTTGACGTTGAAGGAGACAACCACAATACAGAAACTCATGGCCAGGGCCACGGAGAGAAAGACGTCGGCCAGGAGAACGACGCTTCGAAGAGGACAGACCAAAACAAGTATTATAACGAAGATAACCTTCAGGTATGGAGGGATAGGTGCCTACGAAGGGATGAGGAAGTAAAAGACTTGGCAAACAAGCTGGCAGACCTTCAGTCGGTCGTCAACTTCATGATGCAGAACAATGTTATGCAGCTACCATACCTGCCGCAAGATACGCCGATGCCAGCAATTAATACCCAGAAGGAAGGAAGGAAAGCAATCCCGAAGCCCCTCAGCACACCAAGAGTGGAAGGCACTCTCACCGACCTTCCAGGGAAGTCGGACGAGAGGAGCCGAGGCAAGAAGAGTCCCGAAGGACACATCACATGAAGGATCCAAGGCCCAAAGAACATCGGCATGTTCAAGGGCAAGCACTCTGCTTTGACACAACCCATGGAGAAAGATCGAAACGGGCCCACCACGAGGCCGAAAGTAGTGTGCCAAAAAGATTGAAGTCCAGAGATAGCCGAGCTCCAGGTAGGAGTAAAGAAGACTTGAGGGATTACTTCAAAAGGAGGCAGCAGAATGTTGAAGCCGAGGTGATTTCCCCAGTCAAGCCGAGAACACCATTCTCGGTGGAACTGGACAAATTTGAAGCACCAAAGAGATTCAGTATGCCGAGGTTCCAAATTTATGGTGGTACGTCAGATCCCAACTTTCATGTCGGACTATACCTGAATTCAATGGCATTATATAGTGGGAACGAGCCGTTGCTCTGCAAAGTATCCCCCTCATCCTTCGGGGAGATCGCATCCGATTGGTTCCATAAACTACCGAAGGGAAGCGTAAAGACGTGGGAAGGCCTGGCCGAGATGTTTGTGGCCAGGTTTGTGACGAACAAACTGCAGCCCTTGAGGGTCGACGCTCTGATGGCTTTAAGAATCACCAAGGATGAAGGCCTGAGGGCCTACGCGAAGAGGTACTATGAGGTGTTCAATCGAATACCCGAATGCAACCAAGAGGTGGCGGTCGTGTCTTCAAGAACGGCCTGAAAGATGATTGTCCACTACGAAAGTCTCTGGCAAAAACATTGCCAAAAAGCATGGAAGAACTCATGGCGAGAATCGAGAAGTACGCTAGAGCCGAGGAAGATACGTCGGGAAACAAAGAGATAAAGCAAGAGAAGGGAAACAGCTCACCAAAGCGAGGCCGAGGTAACAACGGGCCGACCAAACAAGAAACTGAATTGAGAGGTAAACAGGCAGTGACAACGGTGTTCCGAATCCCAATCCATAAAGTCCTGGATCAAATACAAAACCAACCCTATTTCAGGGCACTAGCAAGAGCACCAGGGAAATTTATGGGAAGAAACGTTGGTAGGCGCTGTGCTTACCACAATGAAGAAGGACACCCAACTCAGGGTTGCAGAGCCTTAAAAGCACACTTAGAAGACCTGGTAAGACAAGGCCTTCTGAGGGACCTGGTCGATGAAGCCAGGACAAGGGAAGAACAGGCAAGATTGCCTCAAGCACCAGCAGCACCACCACCCCCAGCACAGCAACCACAGGCAGGAGGACCACGGGTGGTTAATGTAATCCACTCAAAGGTGAACGAAAGCGACATTCAGGGAGAAACCCAAAGAGTAAAACACCTGCAGCATGTGAACCAGGTCGGACACAAAAGACCTTGGCCTGAGGAGTACCGAGGACCGATGATAGCCTTCACTGAAGCTGACCTAGAGATGGTCCAGCATCCGCACAACGATGCCCTGGTAGTATCTCTCCAGGTTGGGGAGTGCCAAGTGAAGCGCATCCTCATTGATCAAGGCAGCTCTTGCGACATCATGTATGTCAGATGTTACAAGGAGCTGGGCCCTCATCCTGATGACCTGGAACAATCCAGCAGCCCGATGGTCGGCTTCAATAGAACGCCGATGTGGCCACTGGGCGCAGCAAGTGTGGAAGTACAAGCTGGTACTAAGAAGATCAAGACAGAATTTATGGTAATTGACACACCCTTGCCATATAACATCATCTTGGGAAGGCCATGGTTACATGCAATGGGGGCAGTTCCCTCAACGTTGCATCAACTACTGCGGTTCCCAACAGAGCATGGGATTGAAGAAATCAGAGGAGATCAACTGCAGGCAAAAAATTGCTCCTTGACAGCAATGAAGTCTACCTGCTGCGTGCAAGAGCCAAAGAAGGCAAAAATTGAAGATGAGGACGTGGAAGTCCTAGAAGACGTCGGCAAAGAACCAGCCGAGAAGAGCGAAGAGGTGCTAAAGAAAATCCTTGTCCAGGATGGGGATGAAGAACGGTTCTTTCTTCTCAGCTCAGGCTTAGCCGAAGAAGAGGAGAAAGAGTTGGAAACATTTCTAAGAACCAACATTGAGGTGTTCGCCTGGACATCTTACGAAATGCCTGGCATTGACCCCGAGGTCACTTGCCACAGACTGAATGTCGACAGGTCGACAAAACCTGTGATTCAACGAGCCAGAAGACCGACGTTGATGCACGTTGAAGCAGTAGAAGAAGAGGTAAAAAGACTTCTGGAGGCCAGGGCCATTCGAGAAGTTCACTACCCGACATGGTTGTCCAACACAGTAGTGGTGAAGAAGAAGAACGGCAAATGGAGGGTCTGTGTAGACTTTACCAGCCTCAACAAAGCCTGTCCCAAAGACAGCTTTCCTCTGCCCAAGATTGACCAGCTAGTAGATGCTACTTCAGGGCATGAGAGGATGAGTTTTCTGGATGCATACAGGGGGTACCACCAGATTGCCATGTACCCTCCAGACGAGGAGAAAACCGCGTTCATCACCCCTAAAGGCCTGTACTGTTACAAGGTAATGCCTTTTGGGTTGAAAAACGCAGGAGCAACCTACCAAAGGCTAGTAACAAAGATGTTCAAGCACCTGATTGGCAAAATGGTAGAAGTCTACATCGATGACATGGTCGTAAAGACCAAGGAATCTAAGGGTCATCTTGCCGACCTAAAAGAGGTCTTTGATATACTTAAAACATACCAACTCCGACTCAACGCATCAAAGTGCGCGTTTGGAGTTGGATCAGGTAAGTTTTTAGGGTATCTGGTAACAAGAAAGGGCATAGAGGCCAGCCCAGACCAAATCAAGGCCATCCTAGAGCTGAAGAGCCCGACGTCGGCAAAATAGGTTCAGATGCTTACTGGAAGGGCTGCAGCCCTAAACAGATTCATCAGCAGAAGATCAGATAAGTGCAGACCCTTCTTCAACCTGGTGAAAAAAGCCACAGACTTTCTGTGGACAAAAGAATGCGAAGCCGCTTTGACCGACCTGAAGAAGTACTTGACCACAACTCCGGTTCTTTCCAATCCAGAACCAGGGGAAAAACTGTTTTTGTACTTGGCAGTTTCAGAACACGCAATCAGTGCAGTACTAATCCGAGAGGAAAAAGGGGAGCAGAAGGCTGTTTATTATGTAAGTAAACCTTGGCCGATGCAGAAACAAGGTATCTATCACTGGAGAAATTAATGCTAGCCTTAGTAATGGCTTTAAAGAAGTTGAACCATTACTTTCAGGCGCACAAGATTGTGGTCCTAACAGAGCACCCACTGAAGTCCTTGTTGCAACAAGGAGACTTAACATGAAGGATAGCAAGATGGGCAGTAGCCCTGGGCCAGTATGACCTGGAGTTCAGGCCGAGAACAGCAACAAAGGGCTAGGTTTTGGCCGACTTCGTGGCAGAATTCACGCCTGAAACCATCGAACATCGGGCTCCGTTGAGCCAGGATGAGCATTGTCCCAGTAAGCAAGGAGAATCCCAGCCTAGGGCAAAAGAGCAAAGGAAGGAAAAACTCAGACCCTGCAGCATCTACATCGGCGATTCATTCAGACTGTTCGTCGATGGAAGTTCGAACCGACAACGAGCGGGGGCAGGAGTACTGCTGATATCTCCAGATGGAGAAATAATAGAACAGTCCATCCGTTTGGGGTTCAAGGCCTCAAACAATGAAGCGGAATACGAATCATTAATTACAGGGCTAAAACTGGCAGCAGCAGCAGAAGCAGATGAGGTAATAGTTTTTTGTGATTCACAGCTTATTGTTAACCAGTCAACAGGAGAATTTACAGCCAGGGACGAAAGGATGTCGGCATATGCAAAAGAGGTTATCAGATTGGCAGCCCTATTTCAGAACTGCCGACTACTCCAAGTTAGCCGAGATGACAACACCCTCGCCGACGCGTTGGCTAACCTGGCAAGTTCAGTGCAAACTGAAAAAACAAGGACAATTATGATCGACTATATGTCGGGCCCGAGCATAGAACCACAGAGCACAGAGCAAGAAGCAATGTGCGTGGACTTGGGACCAAGCTGGATGGATGCAATCGTTGCATTCCTAAAAGAGGGAAAGCTGCCAGAAGACCATAAGGAAGCACATAAAATCAGATTGAAGTCGGCCAGATTCAGTCTGACAGCAGAGGGCCATCTCTACAGAAGGTCCTTCACTGGACCCCTTTTAAGGTGCATACACCCTTTGTAGGTTGAAGATTTTCTATATGAGATTCATGAAGGGATTTGTGGAAGCCACGCTGGGGGCAGATCATTAGCCCACAGGGCCATTACCCAGGGGTATTGGTGGCCCTACATGCAAAAGGATGCTGAAGCCTACGTGAAGAAGTGTGAACAATGCCAAAGGTTTGCACCTTTGATACATCAGCCAGCTGCTGACCTGAACCCAGTATCCAGCCCTTGGCCGTTTGCCCAATGGGGCATGGATCTTGTTGGGCAACTTCCCCAGGCAACTGGGCAGAGAAAATACTTGCTAGTAGCAACAAATTACTTTACGAAGTGAATAGAGGCAGAACCTCTTGCCAAAATCCGAGATGTGGACGTCAAGAACTTTATATGGAAAAACATCATCACCAGATTTGGGATTCCAAGAGCAATAGTTGCTGACAACGGAACACAGTTTGACAGCAAACTCATCAAGAACTTTTGTGCGAAATTCAAGATCAAGAATTACTTTTCAACACCAAGTTTTCCCCAAAGTAATGGGCAAGCAGAAGCATCCAACAAAATAATTTTGGATGGAATAAAGAAGAGACTGCAGGCAGCAAAAGGCAAGTGGGTAGACGAGTTGCCCAACGTACTTTGGGTATATCGGACTACGCCGAGAAGATCAACAGGGGAATCCCCCTTTGCCATGGCTTATGGCACAGAAGCAGTCATCACATTGGAGATCGGCATCCCAGGGATCAGAACCCAGGGAGTAAAGAATGGCACCAATGACATACTCTTAGCCCGAGATCTGGATCTTTTGGAAGAACGAAGAGAGAAAGTTGTAATTCAGCTCGCAGTATACCAGCAACAGCTTGCTAGAGCTTACAACAAGAAGGTCAATCCAAGAGATTTTCAAGTCGGCGACCTAGTCCTGAGAAAAGTCGTCGGCAACAAGAAAGATCCCAGAGAGGGCAAGCTTGGCCCAAACTGGGAAGGACCCTACAGAATTACTTCGGTATTAGGCAATGGAGCTTATCGGCTTGAAAATAACGAGGGCAAAGCACTGCCAAGACCTTGGAACACTTGTAATTTGAAATTCTTCTATCATTAGATATGCAGTATTTTTGGCCGATGTCATCAATAAAATCTTTTCCCTTTTCTTTAAAACACATATGATTGATAAAGTTACATATTGGTGTTTTTGAAGACATGAATAATAAGAACCCAAGTAGAACTCAGGTTCACATTGGAAGCAGAGAGAAGACAGAGACACTTAATTCACTTGTTGAAATTTGTAGCAATTTACAAGTTGAAGTTAAGCTGAGATTATTCCTTAATTCACTTGTTGAAATTTGTAGCAATTTACAAGTTGAAGTTAAGCTGATTCCTTATCTTCACTTGTTGAAATTTGTAGCAATTTACAAGTCGAAGTTAAGCTGATTCCTTATCTTCACTTGTTGAAATTTGTAGCAATTTACAAGTCGAAGTTAAGCCGAGATTATTCCTTAATTCACTTGTTGAAATTTGTAGCAATTTACAAGTTGGAGTTAACCTGATTCCTTATCTTCACTTGTTGAAATTTGTAGCAATTTACAAGTCGAAGTTAAGCCGAGATTATTCCTTATCTTCACTTGTTGAAATTTGTAGTAATTTACAAGTTGGAGTTAAGCTGATTCCTTATCTTCACTTGTTGAAATTTATAGCAATTTACAAGTTGAAGTTAAGCTGAGATGGTTCCTTATCTTCACTTGTTGAAATTTGTAGCAATTTACAAGTTGAAGTTAAGCCGAGATTACTGTTTCTCTTCACTTGTTGAAATTTGTAGCAATTTACAAGTCGAAGTGAAGCCGAGGTTATAGTTTGCACACTTATAACAGTCTACAGGTTGGTCCAACCAAAGAAGATGCTTAACACTTGTTGAAATTTGTAGCAATTTACAAGATAATGTTAAGCCGACATGTGATCATCTGTCGAAATTTGCAGCAATTTGCAGGTTGAGGTAAAAGCTAAGTATATTGTTTAAACACTTGTTAAAATTTGTAGCAATTTACAAGTAGATCATTGCTTAAACACTTGTTATAACCTAAGAAAAGTTTACAGTATATGATAACACTTGTTGAAATTGGTAGCAATTTACAAGTTGGTTAGACTAAGATCACTGTCTAAACACTTGATTGAAACATTGAGAAACGTTCGCAAAGTTGACATTGAATAGTATATGTCTTACACTTGTTGAAATTTATGAAAAGTTTGCAGGTCAGTATCTCGCCGAAGTAAAGCTTGTAGTTATTATACCCGAGATATGTAACCCTGAGAAGATTGCACAAAGGTGGCAAAATTATAATATTCTAAGTATAGAACCATGCAGAAGCAAATCAAGAGAAATTAAAAGATTAAAGCATCCATAGAAAAACAGTTGCAGTTGTGTACAAAAGAAGGCACTACGGCCTACCAGAAGTAAATTGTTTCGAAGTAACAAAGAAAGGCACATCAGCCATGAAAGGAAGCTTACATTGTCCAGAAAATAAAACAAAGTACAAGGGTGCAAAAGAAAAGACATGAAAGTTAAGACTTTTTAGCATCAGCAACTGGTTGGATCTGAACCTCAGAAGTCTCCTGAAGAGATACCTCGGCTTCCTTATCTGCAGTAATCTCGGCGTCGATCTCGGCAAGGGTTTCATCAACGCTCTTGCCGATTTGAGGAATGTCAGATGAACCCTGCTCCGGGGTAGCCTCCTTGATAACTTTATCACCATCATTATCTTGAGTCAGGTCCAGGACCTGCTCATTCAGAGAAGGAGACTTAGCCCCAACAGCCTCCTTGGATTTTCTTATTAAACCCTCCTCCTCACCCCCTCTACATCTTCAGACTCAAATTCGGATTCTTCTTCAGGATGACTTGGAGGAGGAGGAGGAGGAGGGAATGGCAAAGGGATATCATCAGCTTTGCGCAATGGCGAGTCATCTGGGATGTTGAGCTTTTTGGCAAGGGCCATCCAACCAAGGGAGAAGCCCCTGTTGCATGCCTGCCTAACTTGCAGTTTGTACTCCTCAGTGATGTCGGCCATTCCTTGAGCATAAGCCTTCTCGTCAGCCTCCTTAATCTCAGCATCTTTGGTAACTAAGGCCTCCCGAAGCTCTTTTTCGACTTAGGCCTTTTTGACCTCGGCCTCTCTCTTCTCGGCCTCAGCAACCTTCTTAATGGCCTCGGCAGATTCGGCTTTTTCCTTGGCTAGACTTTGGGCTTTGGCGGCGGCCTCAGCTTGGTCCTCCAGTTTTTTCATCTTTGATTCAAGAGTTTTGTTCTCCTTTTTCAGGGCAGAAACCTCCCTCTTCATGTCGGCCAATCTTTGCCGATTTTCAAAAGCTTACATGGAGAGAGAGTGGGCATGTTGGATGGCCTGAAAGAACACAAGGCACAAATTATTACAAAATTTTACAAAGTAAGAGAGAAAACAAATTTCAGCATAAAGGCACTTACTTGGATAGAGCGTTGCAGCATAAAGGCGTAGTTCTCATACTCGCTCATCTTGGCATTCCGCTCAAGATCGCCTAGAAGGAGTAGAGCAGTACTGAGTGCCACGCCGACGTTTATATCATCGGCGCTGTCGCTGGCAAGGACAGGCTTATCCTCTAGAGTGATCTCAGGTGTCTAGGGGACTTTTGGTATTCTGGAACCCGAGGTCGTCGCAGACGATGACCTCGGCTTCTTTGATTGGGTGGATTCTGATGGCTGGGCCTCAACAGGCCTTTTTGCAGAAGCAGAAGCGATTTTTTTACTCTCAGCCACTTGTGAGATGGGCAGAGCATCCTCAGCCTCAACCTCAGTAGCTTTGGCCTTGGGCTGGGCCTTTTTTTATTCTTTTTGGCTTTGGTGGGGGCATAGATTGAGTCGGAACAGCATCAACGTCGGCAGGTAGGTCGGCTAAGAGATCTACAGCAACAGGCTTCGGGCGACCCATCTCAGCAGTTTAGACAAGTCGTCGCTGATGTTTTCTTTCTGGTATTGGGATTAAGTATGGAGTTGAAGTTGATGGTTGATTGGTTGGGTCAGATGTTGACTCTTGATCTGTTTGTGATGTAGAGGCAGTTTGAGTTGTGGCAGTAGGAGGAGAAAGGCTTTTCTTCTTTCTTTTCGGGACGTTGGGCAGAATCGATTTGTATGTGGGAATAAAGTTTAGAAGAAGAGGTGCTTTTCTTTTGTGGACAGGCAAGTCCAGGAGCTTTTTCAGGTCCTTGCTAGGAACGTAAGATTGGCAAAAGTCTTTCGCTGGCTTGCGAACGTCTGCAAGAAGAAACAGACATTAGAAACAGACAAAATGTTAAAGACTTGAACAGAAACAACTAAGTATTGACACTGGGCTCTTACTCTTGCCCTCTTTAATTGATCGGGGAAGAGGGTAGAGATGGGCGTCCTCGTCTGCACCAAACTCCCAGTTTCCCGAAGCGATAACATAATCATCTCCAGCCCCCTTGTTGGAGTCTGGAAGGTCGGCTACGATTTTGAATTCAGTGGACCTTGGCTTGAGGTAGTAGACGCAACCTTTTTCCTTCAGGTTAAGGGGGCACATGGTGTAACAATACTGTATATCGGCTAGGGTGATTCTAACATTTTCTTGTCTAGCCAAGGCGATGATACCAAAAATCACTCGATAAGAGTTTATGGCAAGTTGCATAGGGTTCAACTTGTAATAATGCAGAATCTCGCGAAAAAGGATGTTAAGTGGAAACCGGAGTCCGCACTCAGTAAAGGCTACAATAGGGAGGGGCATGGCATTTTTGGTAGGCATGATAGAGTCATCATCCCCAGCCAGTCTCAGGTGGACATCGGTAGGGATGGAGAACTCCTGCCTAAAGTACTCAAGTTTTGTCGGGGTATCTACCCTATGTCTCCACATACCCATAACATCGGCCTAAAGTCAGAGGGCTAGGTTTCAGAAAGAAGGTGCTTTTAAGGGGTTATTGGGACCTCGGTGAAACCCTAGGTATATGCTGGTAAGGATTGTTTCAATTTTTTCCTAAGAATTGATAGGTTCTATGGACAAATCCCAAACCTAAATCTATGAAGGCAAAGATTGAAAGCAAAAATTCAAGGCAAAGATCTGGGAAACAACACAGGAAACAAGAAACCAGAACGCAGTTTTAGAATGAAGAACAGAAGTGGGGTTCTCAAAAGCATGAAGAAAACAAGAACTACAGAGCTAAGAACAGTGGCAAAAATGCAGTAAAGTGGTGCGACGGTGTGTGTGTTCAAAGATATGGGCAAGGGCCAAATCAAAGAATAAACACATTCAGATGAATGATTCACAAGATAGATATTTGAGCAAAGCAGTAATAACGGGAGGTTCCAGAAACAGTCAAGAATTAAAATCAGAAGGAACAGTTGCTTACCAGAAAAAATGAAGCCGATATGAGGGCTGTCGAAGTCAACGGTAGTTACAGATGTGACAGAATGACGAAAGTTCTACCAGGAAGACACATGCAAAACTTGGAGCTTCAGCAATGGCGGAATCGAAAGAACGAGTTTTAGAGAGAGAAACAGCAAATGCAAAAGTGAAGAGACGGAAAGAAAGGGGGAAAAGTTTTTGTCAAAAACCAAAAACGGTGGCAAAAGGTAATCAATGCGCCTGGAGCAGCGCATACCTCAGGCGGCGTGCGCAGAAAAAATGTGGTTTATAGGCGCGTCACAAACACGACCCAATAAGGTAAAAACGCATGAGAGAAACGGTTGAGTAAATAATGCGTGACAGCTCACTCATATGAAAAGGTTCACTGGAATTCTTGTTCTCTGAAGAGAACATGTCGACTTGAAATAAATGATCTCGGCTGAAGAGTTTGTAAGCTAATGAATAGAAAGAGACATCGATATAGGTTCCATCACCTCAGAATGTCGAGGTAATAGAACCTAGGGGGCAGTTGTGGGGATATATTTTCTGAGTACCAACACGTGGCATGGTGACACCGACGTGTGAACCGAGGTGCCACGTGTCGTGGTAGTTATGCTGAGGTTATCTTGGCGAGGCCGAGGTTATCTCCGAAGATATCGGAATCTGAGATAAGCGGATAAGGGACAAGAGTCCTAGAGTAAAGAGGGAACTTTGTTAAAGATAAAGATAAAGCTCTTAGGGAGTTTATCTTTATCTCTTGAAGAGTCCAAAGTAAGTATTGAATTGGAGTCCATAGAAGTCAAGCTTCTAGTGGGACTAGGATTGAGTAAACTATAAAAGAGAGGCACCCCCGTGGGTCTAAGGTATGAGTTTTATGCTTTGAGCAGTGATTTTGGCAATTGATTATCTTTGAGAGATATACTGACTTGATCGTCGGAGTGCCCCCAGGTGGAAGAGCCACCGCCGAAGCCTTTTCTTTCTGTTACAAGTTAGCTGAAGCCATGTATTCTGCCGGTGCTCTCCAGTTGGTTACTAAGCGGGCAGTGTGGTCGGAAAATCACCCACACAGTTATATATTTGTTATTTATTGTGAACATTCACATTATATTTTTGTATGTGTTTTATTTTTTCAAAAGTTAATTGTATATTTGTAGTCATTTTTGCATAAACAAAAATTTGTTATTTTAGTCACAAACAGAACGTGTACATAGAGATGTGAATTTTCACATAATTCTGTAATACAAATAGATAGTCGCATCTAATATTAATGTTCACACACTCGTATAACATTGAGTGTATGCATGGTTTCATGAGGAGATACTATTTATCAGCATGCATTTGTAATATGAAAGTTCATAGCAACATTTAGTGAAGGATTTTCAAAAACTAGATGATTTAGGATTTTAAGAATGTAAGAGATTTTTTCTGTAAAATAAGAGAGATTTTTGTTAGGGAAAATATATGGTTTCCCACAAGTAAATTAATCAATGGGAATAAAAACTAATGTAGAAAAATTAAATCAACAGCGACACAAAAATTTTACGTGGTTCCTTCAATGTGAGGTATATCCAAGGGATCGAAATCCGATTCTACTATCAACCAAAAAGTTTTCAAATGATTATAAACGAGACACGAATGGTCTCACAAACCACCTTTAGGTGAATTCTAAATAATCACAAATAAATAAGAGGAAAGATCGCACCAAATAGATGAACCCAAATCTTCGACATAGAGTTGTAAAAGACCCAAAATAATATACCCAAATCAATGCACACGCACACAACAATGTGCATAGCAGCCGCCAAATCCAAAAACAACCACATCATGATTTGACTTTCTGATACAAAGAACAAAGGCACTATCTCACCCAATTGATAATCACGGATGCAACACTCAAGAATAATCAATCAGCGGCTGCATCTTCGGAAGAAACAATATATATAAATATGTTGTTGATTCTTGGGCTTTTTATCAAAGCCCTAGTTATTACCATTGGGCGTCCAAAAGTTAGGTATAATATATTTAAAATATATTATGACCAACACCAAACCAAACTAAATTCTTTAATAAACCAATTGGGTCCCCTACTCCAACAAGGAGATATACCCAACAATTCTCCCCCTACTGACTTAGGTGGAGACATCAACCATACCCACAAAAGTTCGACGCTTCAAATGTTTGTCCCTTGACAAAGTCTTTGTCAACATATCCGAAATATTATCATCTGTGTGAACTTTTTCAAGTTGTAACAATTCCGAATCTAACACATCACGAATCCAATGGTACCTTACATCAATGTGTTTCGATCTCGAATGAAAAGTAGAATTTTTACTCAAGTAAATAGCACTTTGACTATCACAATAAAGCGCATACCCTTCTTGCTTCAAACCCAACTCTTGCAAAAATTTCTTCAACCATAACTCTTCTTTGCGAGCTTCTGTAATAGTAATAAATTTAGCTTCGATAGTTGAGAGAGCAACACATTTTTGTAATTTAGATTGCCATGTCATAGCTCCCCCTACAAATGTCATCAAATACCCCGAAGTAAATTTTCTAGAATCAACATTACCAGCCATGTCAGAATCTGTGAACCCATCAAGTATCGGCTTAACATCCCCAAAACACAAATATACCTTCGAAGTCCCTCGAAGATATCTTAGAATCCTTTTTACCGCTGGCCAATGTTTTTTACCCAGATTAGAGAGAAAACAACTCACCACACCAACGGAGTGAGTAATATTCGACCTTGTAAAAACCATGGCGTACATCAAAGAACCAACCGCTGAAGCATAAGGAATTTTCAACATCTCTTCCTTGTCTTTCTCACTTGTAGGACATTGATTTGAATTAAGCTTGAAGTGACCCGCAAGTGGACAACCAACCGACTTTGCTTTATCCATGTTGAACCTCTCAAGAACTTTTTCAATGTAGCTTTCTTGAGACAACCAAATCAGCCCTTTTTTGCGATCACGAACAATTTTCATACCAAGTATTTGTTTTACCGACCCCAAATCTTTCATAGCAAAAGACTTGCTCAACTCCAATTTTAATTTATTAATCATAGTAAAATCTTAACCCACAATTAATATGTCATCAACATAAAGCAAAAGAATAATAAATTTGCCATCCAAAATTTTTTTCACAAATACACAATGGTCCGAAGTGGTTTTAAAAAAATCATTATTCATCATGAAAGAGTCAAATTTTATTACCATTGTCGCGAGACTTGCTTGAGGTCATACAAAAATTTTTTCAATTTGCAAACAAATTTCTCTTTTCCTTTTTCCACAAAACCCTACGGTTGCTCCATATAAATTTCTTCTTCAAGATCAGCATGAAGAAATGCGATCTTCACATCAAGTTGCTCAACTTCAAGGTTCATACTAGCGGCCATGCCAAGTACAACTCGAATAGAAGACATCTTCACAACCGGCGAGAAAATCTTATTAAAGTCAATACCTTTCTCTTGCCCAAAACCTTTCACAACAAGACGTATTTTATACCTCAGATTCTTGCCATCATTCTTCAATTTGAAGACCCACTTATTTTTCAGAGTTTTCCTTCCCTTGGGCAACTTCACTAAATCATAAGTGTGATTTTCAAGTAATGAATTCATCTCTTCTTCCATGGCCTTGTTCTAATCATTTTTTTTTTTTTTGCATGCTCAATTTCTTCTTAGTAGCTCTCAGGCTCTCCTTGAGTGGAAATCAACACAAATTAATTGGGAGGATACTTTCTTGAAGGTTGTCAGTCCCTTGTAGATTTTCTTAACTCAAGTTGTGGTGGCGGTTTTTGAGTTGGATGCTCTTCCACAATTTCTGGCACAACTTCATTAGGACTAGCATCATCCACCACATCTTCAACAGGTGGCTGCACATCTCCCCCATTTTCATCATTAACTGAAGGTGAAGGAGATGGATCCATGTTAATGAGATCACTTGTTTTTTGCTCTGATTGATCACCTTTGCCAAAGTCTTCAATTGTTTTGTCTTCAAGAAACACAACATCACAATTTCGAATGACTTTGTTGTCGACCAGATCCCACAATCTATAACCAAACTCATCACACCCATACCCAAGAAAAATGCATAGTCTTGCCTTGCTATCAAGCTTAGACCTCTCATCCTTTGGAATGTGAACAAAAGCTCGGCAACCAAACACTTTCAAGTGCTCATAAGACACATCTTTGTTGGTCCAAATTCTTTTGGAGACGTCACTATTCAAAGGATAAGAAGGAGACAAATTAATCACGTTAATCGCTGTCCTTATTGCCTCACTCCAAAAGGATCTTGGCAATTTAGCATGTGAAAACAACGCCTTGTTCTTTTCACAATGGTGCGGTTCATCCTCTCGGCAACACCATTTTGTTGAAGAGTCTTCTTAACTGTTTTTTGGTGCCGAATATCTTGGCTGAGACAACACTCATCAAATGGCCTAATGTATTCAACACTATTGTCTGTTTGGATGCACTTCAAATTCTGTCTTGTTTCTCTTTCAATCATGGCCTGAAAATGCTTAAATACTTCTACAACTTGATCTTTAATTTTTAGTATAAAAGACCAAACTTTTATTGAATAATCATCAATGAAAGTAACAAAATAAAGTGCACCACTATGCGTTCTAACTTTCAAAGGACCACAAACATCCGAATGAATCAGCTCCAAAACATTTTCTTTTCTAAAAGCAACATTTTTATGAAAAGAAACTCTATGTTGTTTACCCGCCAAACAATGAATACAAGTTTAAAGATGTGTAACTTTTAAACCGGGCAGAAGCTCTTTCTTGAACAAAACTTGTAGACCCTTTTCACTCATGTACCCAAGCCGCTTGTGCCACAATTCGGTAGAAGTATCATCTTCAAGTGCATTAACAACACCTTTACAAATTTTTCCTTGCATCGAATAAAGTGTATGAGTCTTCTTACATTTAGCCACCACCAAAGAACCCTTTGTGAGCTTCCATATTCTATCACCAAATTTGTTGTTGTAGCCTTCACCATCTAGCTTTCCAGTAGAGATCAAATTGAGGCGAATGTCAGGAACATGCCTCACATCTTTAAGCAACAACTTACAGTCCAAATTTGTTTCCAAGCAAACATCACCCATGCCAATAATCTTGGACAAATCTTCATTACCCATTCGAGCACAACCATAATCTCCTTTTGTGTATGTGGTGAAGAGATCAACTCAAGAAGTCACATGAAAAGAAGCACCAGAATCAATCACCCAATTGCTCTCTTGGCCCACAAAATTGATACAATCATTTTCACAAACGACCATGAGATCATCGGTAGTAACCGTCGTTGTGTCTTCTTACTTCTTATCCACACTTTTGTCATGCATTTTCTCCTTGTTCTTGAGCTTTCGGCATTCCTGCTTCATGTGCCCTTTCTCATGGCAATAATGACACTCAATGTCTTTCTTTGAAAAAGAACCATCTCTTGATTTGTCACAGCTTTGATCACGACCATAAGGAGTCTTACTCCTTTCCTTTGTTTTGCTTCGGCTTCTCACAACAAATGTTTCTAAATGAGAGAAACCCGCTAATTTTTTTTTTTAGTTTTTTCATTCAACAAGCTACTAGTGACTTGGCTCATTGTGACAACTCCATCAGGCGCCGAATTACTAACCGTCACAACCAAAGTCTCCCAACTTTCAGGCAAAGAACTAAGTAGCATCAAAGCCTGTAACTCATCATCAAAAATAATTTTCATAGAAACAAGTTGGTTAACAATACTCTTTATTTTATTTAAATGTTCCGGAATGGGGTTGTTATCTTTATATTTTAAATTAACTAACTTTCGAAACAGAAAAGCTTTATTTGTGGCTGATTTCCTGTCATAAAGACCTTCTAATTTTTTTCATAAATCATGTGCTGAAATTTCAGTAGCAGCATGATGAAACATACTGTTATCAATCCATTAACAGATAATACCACCGACTTTTCAATTAAGCCTCTTCCATTCATCATCTTTTATATCATCAGTTTTGCTACTATTACCTTCAATAGGCCCATACAAATCTTTACAAAATAATAGGTCATCCATTTTAGTTTTCCAAGTTACCTAATTGCTTCCATTAAAGTTAGACATACGACCCACATTCTTCTCCATTATACAAATAAATAAACCCAAATAAACTGTAAGCTTTGATACTAGTTGTTAGGGAAAATATATGATTTTCCACAAGTAAATCAATCAATGGGAATAAAAACTAATGCTGAAAAATTAAATCAATAGCAACACAAGAATTTTACGTGGTTCCCTCAATATGAGGTATGTCCACAGGATTGAAATCTGATTCCACTATCAACCAAAATGTTTCCAAACGATTACAAACGAGACACGAATGGTTTCACAAACCACCCTTAGGTGAATTCCAAATAATCACAAATGAACAAAAGGAAAGACCTTACTAAATAGATGAACCAAAGTCTTCAAAATAGAGTTATAGAAGACCTAAAATAATATACCCAAATCAATTCACACGCACACAACAATGTGCATAGCAACCGCCAAATGCAAAAACAACCACAACACGATTTGACTTTTTGATACAAAGAACAGAGGCACTATCTCACCCAATTAATAATCACGGATGCAACACTCAAGAATAATCAATCAGTGGCTACACGCACTACAAGAAAAAGCATCTTTGGCGACTAAAAAAGCACATTTGGTCACTGAAAGTATATGTTTTGGCGACTAAAAAAGCATTAGTAGCCAAAAATAAAGATTTTTGGCGACTAAAAAAATTTAGTAACCAAAAGTATAGGTTTTGGCGACTAAAAATCTATTTGGTCGCTGATATATGGCTTTTACCGACTAAAAAAATTTTAGTAGCCAAAAGTAAGGCTTTTTGGCGACTAAAAAAAATTTAGTAACCAAAAGTAAGGCATTGGGCGACTAAAAAGATGTTTGGTCACCAAAAGTGAGGCTTTTACCGACTAAAAAAATTTTAGTAGCCAAAAGTAAGGCTTTTTGGCGACTAAAAATAATTTAGTAGCCAAAAGTGAAGCATTGGGCGACTAAAAAGATGTTTAGTAGCCAAAAGTGAGGCTTTTTGGCAACTAAAAAGAAGTTTCGTCGTCAAAAGTGGTAATTTTAGCGCGGGAATTAAATTTTTGCGACTAAAAAATAATTACTAGCCAAAAGTATTGAATTTGCGACTAAAATTATGTTTAGTCGCCAAAAGTGGTCTCTTTTTTTTCTAGTAAATAATTTATTTTTACATAAATTATGTTCAATAAAAAATAATTATCTTTATATATATATACTTTTATATTAATACAGATCTATGTACTATATAAATAATATATGTTGCATACATAATCATATGGTGTTATAGAGGCACAGTGGAATTTTTTTTTTTTTCACGAATGAGCTTTTGGCGACTAAAAGGTTTGGTTGCCGATTCCTTGAGTATTGGCGACTAAAACATTGGTCGGTAAATGTATAATTAAAAAAATTATAATTGACTATTGGCGACTAAAACATTAGTCGGTAAATGTATAATTTAAAAAATATAATTGACTATTGGTGACCAAAGTTTTGGTCGCTAAAGACTTGCTTTTTGGCGACTAAAATTTTTTAGTCGCCAATACCTTTCCCAACCGTCTTCTGATATAGTCGGGGAAACTTAAAAACTGACTTTTGGCGACTAAAAATTGACTTTTGGTGACTAAAAATTTAGTCGCTAAATGTGTTTTTTCTTGTAGTGACGTTCGGAAGAAACAATATATATAAATATGTTGTTGATTCTTGGGATTTTTATCAAAATCCTAGTTATTACCATTGGGCTTCCAAAAGTTAGGTATGATATATTTAAAATATATTATGACCAACACCAAAACAAACTAAATTCTTCAATAAATCAATTGGGTTCCATACTCCAACAAGGAGGTATACCCAACAATTTTTTCCCCTAAAATGAAGTAGAGATTTTCTCCATAAAATAAAGAACAAATTTTCTCCCTCAAATGAGAAGGTTTTCTCTAGAATGATGAAATATTTTCTCCATGGAATAAATAAGAGACTTTCTTGATGGAATAAGAAATTGATGTTATTTTTTTTATTGTTATTAATTTCAAAATAGAAATAAGCAGATAAAGTTAGAAGGGTGATATAGTCATATTACACCAAATGAAATACTAAAAAAGAATATAGGTTAGATGGAATATAAGTCTTAACAATGAAATTTACTGGAAAAAAAAAACTCTTTTGTTTATTTCATAAAATAAAATATAATAAAACAATAAATTTGACACATCAAGAAGACTTGTTAGTTTTTTTTTAAAATTTTAATTTTAAAATGTAAATTATCACATAGTAATTTTTTTTAATAAATTTGATATCTTTGTGAATTTAAAGAATTAGTTGGAGAGTTTGTTTAACAGGCAATTTAAACATGAAAAATGATTTGGAGCTTTAATAAAGGAGCTCTAATGAGCTCTAATGAGAGTAGACCCTACTGTAATGTGATGTTTTGGCCTTGATTTAATTTTTTTTATTCCCTATCACATCATTAGAGCTCCAAAATTAGAGGGATGTATCATTGCTCTTTAAACATGGACCTAGGTCTAATCCAACTGGGAGAAGTTGTTCTGTGCTGCAATGGCACGATCACGTGGTGCTTAATAGTTGTGATTGGAGGTAGAACTCCTGATTTGGTTGGGTGATAGAGAGAGGAACGGTAGAGAGCATGGTGATTTATGATTAGTTTTTGGTATGTGATGCTTGGGTACCAAATAATTTTCCTTGGATCTATAAGATGATATTTGTAAATATTATGATATGACGTGAGATATAACATATATGTTTATGTTCATTGAATGTATGCACAGCTCGATGTATTATAAATTTTGTCTTTGAGGCTAGGTAATCCGGGATTACTGGCCTGTTACATCCTAAATATATGGGGGCGGGTTTGGATGGTGACAAAACTAGACAAACCAGGAATTGAGGGGCTTGTAAAATGAGAGAACCGTGAGAGCTACTCGGCTAGGGTTGGCTAGAAACCCCTCTGGCGTGAAAGTCAAGAGTCGGAGAAGAAGATGAAACCTCTCTAGGTGTAGAGAGGGAAAGAGAGAGTGTATGTATGTGTGATAGTCAGGAATCACTTTGCAATGAGATGGGTGTGTTCTTTATATAGATGACTTGACTTGCTTTTCAAGGTGAAAGTGAGGGAGCTTTGGTATCTCTTGGTGCTCTCTATCATATCTCAGGTGGGGGATCACTGAACTGGTCATCAATGCTTGCACATGCTCACTTGAACCCTATATACATCATTGCACATTCCTTCTCTTAATAGTTTCCTTAATTCTTAGAGGGACCAGCTGAGGTGGCACTTGATGCATGCGAACAGCTTAGATGCCTGACACTGGAGGCCTCCACCTAGTCTGCTTGGTTCCTCGACCCAACCTTGTTCGATTTTCTATGAAGTTGTTGTAGAGATGGACTGGGCCTATGTGGATGACTTCGTGTGAGCTCGGCCCACATTGGTTCTACTAATGGGCTCGGCCCATGTAGTTCTGCTTATGGATTTGGCTTATATAGTTCGGTTTATGGGTTCGTCCCATTTCAGGCCTTTGTCTGAGTTGGCCTTGTTATGACAAGTTTGGTCCAAGTGCTTAAAGACTTGAGGGATGATCTATGAGGATATGGACTTGATGTGGCTAGCCCATATTGGTGTTTGGCCAATCGAATTTGAGCTTGATGAGTTGGGCCAGCCCAATAACTTTAACCCGCTCCATTTATATTTAGCCCCTTTCATCAATCACAAAATATTTTGTTCACACACTATCGATTGCATAAACAACCATTTTTCTTGTTCAAGATATGAAATTCCATTTGAAAAAACTTTTTTTAGTTAGATTTCAAGTTCTCCAACTGGACCTTTCATCTTTAAATAACCAATTGGAAATAATTTATTTGATAAGAATTATAGCACATTCGTGAAAATAAAAAAATTAAATCTCATCACAATTAAGATTCCTGTTTCCAAAATATGAAGGAGAACTACGTGAAGATGGGAGGAGGGAGAAAAAAAATTACCAATACATAAGGAATACAAGTGTATTTGTGGTGGGGTGTAAATGAAAAGCTGTGGGGATACAAGTGTCACTTGTACCCCATAAATTGATTATTTTTTTTCTCTTTCTTCCGCCTGTATGTAATTCTTCCAAAAAAACAACATATGCAATCATAAGAATACACATTCATTATACTATGCCAATAAAATAAGGGATAACGACAACATGACATTAGGATTAATAGTCAACTCTTCAATTTTTATTTTTTATTTCTATAAAAAAAGAAAAAAAAAGAAAAAGAAAAAAAAGGCCATATCTACAAATTTCATAAATTCATATTAAATTCAAGGATGAATACAGGGAAGTGGGGATGGGGGTGACCAAACCCCAAAAATTGGAAAATATTATATATTATATTAGAAAATTTTAAATAATTTAAAATTATAAGAGTTTACATTTTCAAACATATTTTTGTACTCTCATAATAATAATTCTAGATCTGTTCCTAATTAAATTGTATTGCATTCAATTACAATACATTATAACAAGCTTACGCAAAACTCAACAATCTTATAAAAAAGATCACAAATAAATAGAAAAAAAAAGAAGAGAAAAAGAAGAAGAAGACATACATCAATTTATAGAATAGATTTAGGATGAGTTTGGAACAAAAATTTGAGAAAAAATCTGTGGAGGCAAAGAAAAAAAAAAGACAAAATGAATCAAATATACAAGCTAAATTTTGTTCACTTTTGTGATCACTTTTCTTTTCTTTTCACAAATTTTTAATCCAAACACAATATTAATCAAACTTTTGATCACAAATTGTCTACATGGACTCTTTCACCAAAAGACCAACAAGTCCATTGGTTGAGCGAACTTATTACTTATAAGCTACCAAGTACTGCACATTCTAATAAATATGTTAATGCGCACCTTGTAGGCTTTGAGGCTCAACAAGGGTATGGATGGCGGGAAATTAAAAATCAGGGCTACAGCAAAAAAATAATTATACTATAGATAAAATTCTTTTTTGGTACAATTATGACATAGAGGAAAGATTTGCATCAAACACATAAAGAGCTTGCACTATATATACTACTAGATATTTTCACAATTATAAAAATACAAATATTATTTTACTATCCCACTAATTTGCAATATTTGATATTATTACATTACGGATTAAAGTAAGATCCAAAGAAAGTATCTACATATGAAATTATAATTTGATTAAGATAAATTAGAGCCACAGAAAAGATCTGTTCATGACACGTGTTGGTCATTTAGTGCTTTTTCCCTTCTTTTGGATCATTTAAAAACAAGGGAAAATTAACCCAGAGATAATTTTAAAAAATTACAAAAATGCTTCGGAGTTCGAAATTTTCATGGCTTGAGCGGCCCGAATCCAAAACGATTAGAGAGATGGAAGAAGAGAAAGAGAAGGAAGAGAAAAGAGGAAGAGAGAAGAAAGGTGTAACGCCCTCAAAATAATACATAAAACCCATCACTTTAAACATGCATTGATATAAAAGAAACCAACCATTTATATTCATCAGAGTAATTCTTACAACAGTATTACATCTTAACAACAAAAGGAAATGCCCTATGGGCTTACAGCTTTCCAAGTCAACACCTGGTTACACAAAAGAAGAGTACTAACTCTATACAAAATAAGCCCTTGGCTTGATATACATGTAATACAAACAAAACAAACAAAAAGAGTCTTCAACTCTCATCATCATCCAAGCTATGCCCTTGGAGGTGGCATGCTACCTGTACTTGAGAATAATGTCCCATATAAGGTGAACCAACGCCCAGTAGAGATATGCTAAACACGGTATGAGCAATAACTAAGACATTAGCAATTGATAAATGTTCAGTTTCCATAAATCAATTCATAACCCATTTCCATTTCATGACTACTGTGTTCATGTTTCATTTCATTTTCCATTTCTTATCAATTTCACAATTTACATCAACGGCTCAGAACCTGACCAACCACTTATATGAGACAGTGACTCATATTAAACATTTCCCATTTTACAATAGATAAACATATTAGTTGTATCAACATCTCAACAGATAAGCATACAAGCTGTATCCACATTTCAACAGATAAGCATATTAGCTATATCAACACTTTCAAAGATAAGCATATGAGCTGTATCAACACTTCCATAGATAAGCATATAAGCTATATCAACACGTTAACTGACAAACATATGAGTTGTATCAGTGGAGTCCATCCCCTATCTCTTCCCAAACAACATCCGGTTTAGAGGTTCATCCCATATTTTCCCCTAAACCATGGAGTATATCCCCTATCTCCTCTCACACACACAACGTATATACACATAGGTCATATACACAATCAATCAATACATAACGTTAATGTATTCTATTAACCGTCATACTCTATGACATATCCAATTGATTAGTTTTAGTTTGCCTAATCATCATGCATTGTCTACAACAATCAAAACTACCCTCCACCGGTAGCCCAAGCAATTATTTCTAAACAGATAATAAAAGGTCCAACAGATAAAACATTAATGTTTTTAAAAGTGAGCGATTAATAAATCCAACTCCACCATTCTATTATATAATGAGCCAATTTCATTATTTTCCAACTCAATTCCATATAGCCATAATTTTTCCAAATTAATTATACCAATTAATTTATACAACCAATTAGGGTTTTCTACCTCATTTTCCAATATTGACCCAATGGTCTATATATCAACAATCAACAACGATTTCGTTGTTTTGAAACCCAAAATACACATTTTAGAATCAAAATAGCAAAACCCCCTTTCAACATTT
This sequence comes from Camellia sinensis, assembly GCF_055761805.1. NCBI lineage: Eukaryota > Viridiplantae > Streptophyta > Magnoliopsida > Ericales > Theaceae > Camellia > Camellia sinensis. Next base: position 153,595,230 of record NC_138963.1, read on the forward strand.
TCAAACCCTAACTTTCCAAAATCAACCATTTAACAAAATGCCCAAAAATCTAGGTTAAAACCCATAGTAGTGAGTAGGAATCCCTACCTCAAATGATGACACCCAACGAAGAAGATGAAGAAAACGGAAATGCTCCAAATCCCGAAATTCTTGGATCAAAAGATAGCCCTCGACGATCAACAACTTTTTTGTAAAGGCCAAAGGTGAGGAGACAACTCCTACTAGATCAATACCTAGAGAGAAGGCAAGGTTCTAGAGGGAGAGGCTCTACAATGGAGTTTTTGGAAAAGTAAGAGAGAGAGTGAGGATGTAAAAGTGACTTAAAATGCCCCAACTGCCTTCTGATATACGACAGGTCCGCTCGAGCGGAAAACACAACGCTCGAGCGCCAAGAACAAAATGCTAAATTCGCTCGAGCGCAAGAAGTCCCGCTCGAGCTCCAAGACACAAGAATAAAGTACATCCGCTCGAGCGCGAAAACCAGTCCGCTCGAGCGTAGATTTCCCCCTCCCAGAACTTACACCAAAAATGTACTACTCGCTCGAGCGCCAACAAGCCCGCTCGAGCGCGACCCGCTCGAGCGCAGGAAATCTGCTCGTGCGTAGAAATCACACCTGCAGGAGTTTTGCAGACAATGAAAATACTGGGAGTGTACAATCTCCGCTCGAGCGCTAGACGACCCGCTCGAGCGGAAAGACCAAAAACCTGGCAACAAGAAATTAGACCAAGGCTCAACCCACCTGCTCGAAACATGCCCAACACATCCTAAAACTCAATCAAATGGAATTAAAAGACGACAACAAGGTAGACACAACTACCAACTCCACGGAACCGAGTCCGGAATGCAACATAACAGTAAAGGGAATACCGGAATCGCTATAACCTTCCCCCTTTAAAGAATTTCATCCACGAAATTAAATACAAGTTTTTCAAAAATAAGTTTTCTCCATTCCTAACAATATTACAACATAATGTTAAACAATCCAACCCGTTACCGGTCAATTCCATCTTTTTTCAAGAGGCATATCACATTATACATAACAACCTGCATTATCAACATGCATTCTTTTGAAATTTACCAATTTCAACTCATTTTCCACAATTCCATAATACATGCAACATTAACATCATGCTTGCATTTCCACAATATACTTAACATACACAATGTTAACAGAAACTTCCATTTCAAGGCAAGTTCTACAACCTTTCCATAAACCAAAACATTTACAATGTTTTACAACTTAAGACATATATAATGTTCTTAAAGTTCAATATTATTACAAAATTTCATTATTTGATTACACATCAACAAACATATCCGGATATTTCGCGGACTTCTAACTCACTTTCCCAAGTGGCTTCCTCCACTCCATGATGTTTCCACAAAACCTTTACCAAGGGAATGGTCTTGCCTCGCAAGACTTGATCCCGCCTATCCAAGACCCGAACCGGTCTCTCCTCATACGAGGCATCCTCATCTACCTCTAGGTCGGTCTAATCTAACACATGGGACGGATCCAGCTCATACTTCCGAAGCATACTCACATGAAATACGTCATGCACTCCGAATAACTGCAGTGGCAAAGCTAAACGATAAGCAACCTCCCCAATCCTCTCAAGGATCTCAAAGGGACCAATAAACCGAGGGGATAACTTCCCACTCTTCCCGAACCTCATCAAATCTCGCTTAGGTGATATTTTCAAGAAGACATGATCACCTACCTCAAACGCCAAAGGTCTCCTCCTACGGTCGGCATAACTCTTTTGGCGACTCTGGGCTGTAACAAGCCTCCTACGGATAAGCTCAACTTTCTCCGTCGTCTCCCTAACCAACTCCGGACCCAACAAAGGTGCATCACCCACCTCGGCCCAACACACTGGAGAGATACACGGTCGGCTATACAAGGCCTCAAACGGTGCCATACCGATGCTAGACTGAAAATTGTTGTTATAGGCAAACTCCACCAAGGGTAAGTGCCTCTCCCACGTCCCACTAAAGTCAAGGACACAACCTCGAAGCATATCCTCAAGGATCTGAATAGTACGCTCGGACTGCCCGTCAGTCTGAGGATGATAAGCCGTGCTAAAGGTTAACCTAGTACCCAAGACACTCTGTAAACTCTGCCACAACCTAACAGTAAAATGAGGATCTCTATCTGAGACAATCGTCACTGGGACCCCGTGCAATCTCACTATGTCCCGAATATACAAGTCGACGAGATGATTTACTGAATCTCTCACGCGCATAGGGATAAAGTGCGTCGACTTAGTCAACCGGTCTACAACCACCCAAATGGCATCACTACCCCGCTGAGTCCTCGGAAGACCTACAACGAAGTCCATAGTGACATGCTCCCACTTCCACTCGGCAATAGGCAAGGGTTGCAACAAACCCACTGGCCTCTGATGCTCGGCCTTCACTTGTTGACAAGTAAGGCACCTTGATACGAAAACAGCCACATCTCTCTTCATACCCCGCCACCAAAACTGGCGACCCAAATCCCGATACATCTCAGTGCCTCCCGGATGCACCGCAAGGCGTGAATGATGGAACTCTCGGAGTACTTCCTCTCGGCAAGACTCCGGTACAAACAAACGGTCTCGGTATCTCACACTCTGGTCGGGATACACCGTCAAACCCTTCTCAACCTTCCCACTGGAGATCTTCTCTCGGAGGGATTCTACCTCAAGGTCACCTCTCTGTGTCTCTAACACTCGGGTCACAAGTGTAGGCTTCGCAACAACAGAAAACAAGGCCGCAGCCTCAACAGATTCGCCCAGAAGCAAATCAAACTCGCCAAGTGCATCCAACATCTCCCATTCCCAGATGGCTATACAAGCTACATCACTAATGGATTTCCTACTAAGGGCATCGGCCACAACATTGGCCTTTCCCGGGTGATAGTGCAACTCAAAATCATAGTCCTCAATGAACTCCATCCATCAACAGGTACCTCAAACTCTTGTGGTCCGGGAACACCTCGAACCTCTCACCATAAAGGTAGTGCCTCCAAATCTTCAAGACGAAGATCACTGCTGCTAACTCTAGGTCGTGTGTAGGGTAATTCTTCTCGTGTATTTTCAACTGACGTGAGCCATAAGCGACCACTTTCCCCTCTTGCATCAACACACAACCCAAACCCTCTTGTGAGGCATCACAATAAACCGCATAACCCAACCCTCTCTCCGGAATAATCAAAACCGGAGCGGTGGTCAATCTAACTTTCAACTCCTGGAACGACTTTTCGCAAGTCTCACTCCACACAAACTTGACCCCTTTTCGCGTCAATCTAGTCAACGGCGAAGCTAGCTTGGAGAAATCTTTCACAAATCGACGGTAATACCCAGCTAATCCCAGAAAACTACGGATCTCAAACACACTCTTAGGCTGTGCTCAATCTTGCACTGCCTCTACCTTGGATGTATCAACAGACACCCCTTCCCCAGATACCACATGGCCTAAGAATTTGACCTCTCCTAGCCAGAACTCACACTTCCCAAACTTGGCATACAGCATATGGGCTCTAAGCAATTCAAGCACCACTCTCAAGTGTTTCTCGTGCTCCTCCTCAGAAGGCGAAAAGATAAGAATGTCGTCCACGAAAACGACCACAAATCGATCTAAGAATTCCCGAAAGATCCAGTTCATCAAGTCCATAAAGACTGCTGGTGCATTGGTAAGCCCGAATGACATCACCAGAAACTTGTAATGGCCATACCGCGTACGGAATGCCGTCTTAGGAACATCCTCCTCCCTAACCCTCAACTGGTGGTAACCCGATCTCAAGTCTATCTTAGAGAAACAACGGGAACCCTTCAACTGGTCAAACAAATCATCTATACGGGGCATAGGGTACTTATTCTTAACCGTAGCCCGATTCAACTTTCGGTAATCGATACACAATCTCAAGGCACCATTTTTCTTTTTAACAAAGAGGGCCGGTGCTCCCCACGACAAAACACTAGGGCGAACAAAACCCTTATCTAGCAATTCCTGGAGCTGAATCTTCAACTTACTCAACTCGGCTGGGGCAAAACGATAAGGTGCCATAGAAATCGACGTTGTGCCAGGCACTAAATCAATAGAGAACTCTATCTCTCGGTGAGGTGGCAAACCAACGAGATCCTCGGGAAAAACATCTGAATACTCACAAACCACCCTCGTTAATATAATCTGGGTCTCATCATACTCACCACTCATAAAGCTAGCAAGTAGACCACTAAGCTTACTCCGCCCTCGCGGATCATACATCAGTGGCAACACACTACCAACCCGATCCCCCAAGAAATAAAAACAATCCCCGCTCAAGGTACAAACTGTGACCCTCTAACGGTAGCAATCAATAACAGCTCGGTATGACGATAGCCAATCCATACCTAAAATAACATCAAAACCCTTCATGGGCATGACAACAAAAGGAAAAGGAAGCCTATGGTCGGCGACCTCTATATCACAACCTCTATATCCATGTTTCAAAATCAATTCACCCCCAACAGGTGATACAACACATATAGGAGATGCTAATAGTGCCAACTCCAACTTTAACACAGATGCGAATGCAGCAGATACAAAAGAATGAGATGCACCTGTATCAATCAACACACTAGCAACCGAGTTGCAAAACAAAAAGGTACCTCTCACTACTGATGGAGCCGGTACTAAGTCTTGCGCGGTAATAGCATATACGCGCCTTATAGGCCCCTAATCCACCTGCTCACCTCTAGAAGCAAAAGACTGCTGCACTGACTGGGATGACGAAGCTCCCGGATTGGCCCTCGAGGCTTGCACAGACTGAGTTGGCTGATAACTCTGCGTCTGCCTAGAACCAGACGCTCCTGAAGTGGCACTCAACTGTGGGCAATACCTCTTCAGGTGCCCAAGCTGACCACACTGATAGCAAGACAAAGGTTGGCCCCTGCCCTGACTCTGGCCCTGAGGTCTAGCTGAAGAAGAAGCAGCTCGCTGACCCCCTCCCTTCTGCGGGCAAATCGAAGACTTGTGACCCAGCTGGCCACACGTAAAACAAGTCAAGCCTTCCTAACTACCTCTCACAGAGCCCGCACTCGACACTGGAAAGGTCGATCTAGCCAAACCACCCTGAGACTGCTGAGGGTTAGAACCCCTCTGTCTCCTGCCGTCACCCTGACCATCTTGGCTCCTCTTGGAGCCTCTCTGCCCTTTATCCTCCTCCTGTATCATAATCTCCATATGAGCTGCAGCATCAACCAAATATCTGTACTCTCTGATAAAGGACCCTCCAACTCTCAGCTTGAGTCCACGCCTCAACGTCCGCTCAAACTCAAAGCAACGGCGTTCCTCGGTTGCCACAAGTTCAGGTGCAAACCTGGACAGACTAGTAAAAGTAGCCTCAAACTCGGCCACTGACAAGCCGTGCTGTTTAAGTTGGCAAAACTGCTCCCTCAGCTTCTTCCTAGCAGCTGAAGATAAAAACTTCTCCTGGAAGATATTCACAAAAGCCTCCCATGCACGCCCAACGCTGCCCTTTTTGTACTTCCACCATTGATCCGCATCTACCTTCAGTTGGAAAGATGCCTAGGTCACCTTCAAAGCCCCGTCCTCGATGCCAAGCATCTCGAACGTCTTCTCCATCTGTTCCAACCACTCGTCAGCCTTAAGTGGCTCTTTCGGATCCCCAACAAACTCGTCCAGGTTTGACCGGAAGAATTCCCTCTTCAAGAAGGAAGGCCCTGCCTCCGCTGCGTGGGCTTGATCCTGATTCCCGGCTCTGAGAATACCCAAAGCTCCTGCTATTTCTCGGGCCAAGGCACTCATAGCCTGCTGACCCGCTGGCTCGGCTACATTGGCCTGACCAACTCCCTCCTGCTGTGCCGGAATATCATCCGGTAAAGGCATCTCCTACCTACCACGCCTGCCACGCCTACTACGTCCTCGTCCTGACATCCTAATAAAGGTAACCAAGACCATTAGCACATTCACAAATGTACCGAAGCTATAACACTCACGTCCTAATGCATGGACAATTGTAATTCACTTCACGTAAGCACATAATCACATAAGCAATTACGAATTTCATTCCTGGATAAAGATAGTCCCGAGGCGTTAATAGAATTCCGGTTAGAAACAGCATTGATCAAGTGCTTTTCCAACAAGACTCCCAGAAACCCAAGGATCCAATCAACATCCAAGAAACTACATTCCATACCCACATAATCACATAAACATGTTATCATATAAGCACATAACACTACATCTAAGTCTCTATCAAGTGAGACAAACTCATTGTGATCTTAATCACTTCCCACGTACCCAAAGTATTCGAACCCGGTAGCTCTGATACCAAGTTGTAACACCCTCAAAATAATACATAAAACCCATCACTTTAAACATGCATTGATATAAAAGAAATCAACCATTTCTATTCATCAGAGTAATTCTTACAACAGTATTACATCTTAACAACAAAAGGAAATGCCCTATGGGCTTACAGCTTTCCAAGTCAACACCTGGTTACACAAAAGAAAAGTACTAACTCTATACAAAATAAGCCCTTGGCTTGATATACATGTAATACAAACAAAACAAACAAAAAGAGTCTTCAACTCTCATCATCATCCAAGCTATGTCCTTGGAGGTGGCATGCTATCTGTACCTGAGAATAATGTCCCATATAAGGTGAGCCAACGCCCAGTAGAGATATGCTAAACACAGTATGAGCAATAACTAAGACATTAGCAATTGATAAATGTTCAGTTTCCATAAATCAATTCATAACCCATTTCCATTTTATGACCACTGTGTTCATGTTTCATTTCATTTTCCATTTCTTATCAATTTCACAATTTGCAACAACGGCTCAAAACCTGGCCAACCACTTATATGAGACAGTGACTCATATTAAACGTTTCCCATTTTACAATAGATAAACATATTAGTTGTATCAACATCTCAACAGATAAGCATACAAGCTGTATCCACATTTCAACAGATAAGCATATTAGCTATATCAACACTTCCAAAGATAAGCATATGAGCTGTATCAACACTTCCATAGATAAGCATATAAGCTATATCAACACGTTAACTGACAAACATATGAGCTGTATCAGTGGAGTCCATCACCTATCTCCTCCCAAACAACATCCGGTTTATAGGTCCATCTCCTATCTTCCCCTAAACCGTAGAGTACATCCCCTATCTCCTCCCACACACACAACGTATATACACATAGGTCATATACACAATCAATCAATACATAACATTAATGTATTCTATTAACCGTCATACTCTATGACATATCCAATTGATTAGTTTTAGTTTGCCTAATCATCATGCATTGTCTACAACAATCAAAACTACCCTCCACCGGTAGCCCAAGCAATTATTTCTAAACAGATAATAAAAGCCCCAACAGATAAAATATCAATGTTTTCAAAAGTGAGTGATTAATAAATCCAACTCCACCATTCTATTATATAATGAGCCAATTTCATTGTTTTCCAACTCAATTCCATATAGCCACAATTTTTCCAAATTAATTATACCAATTAATTTATACAACCAATTAAAGTTTTCTACCCCATTTTCCAATATTGACCCAATGGTCTATATATCAACAACCAACAATGATTTCGTTATTTTGAAACCCAAAATACACATTTTAGAATCAAAATAGCAAAACCCCCTTTCAACATTTTCAAACCCTAACTTTCCAAAATCAACCATTTAACAAAATGCCCAAAAATCTAGGTTAAAACCCATAGTAGTGAGTAGGAATCCCTACCTCAAATGATGGCACCCAACGAAGAAGATGAAGAAAACAGAAATGCTCCAAATCCGAAATTCTTGGATCAAAAGATAGCCCTCGACGATCAATAATTTTTGTAAAGGCCAAAGGTGAGAAGACAACTCCTACTAGATCAATACCTAGAGAGAAGGCAATGTTCTGGAGAGAGAGGCTCTACAATGGAGTTTTTGGAAAAGTAAGAGAGAGAGTAAGGATGTAAAAGTGACTTAAAATGCCCTAACTGCCTTCTGATATACGACAGGTCCGCTCGAGTGGAAAACACAACGCTCGAGCGCCAAGAACAAAATGCTGAATTCGCTCGAGCGCAAGAAGTCCCGCTCGAGCTCCAAGACACAAGAATAAAGTACATCCGTTCGAGCGCGAAAACCAGTCCTCTCGACCGTAGATTTTCCCCTCCCAGAACTTACACCAAAAATGCACTACCCGCTCGAGCGCCAACAAGTCCGCTCGAGCGCGACCCGCTCGAGCGCAAGAAATCCGCTCGAGCGTAGAAATCACACCTGCAAGAGTTTTGTAGACAACGAAAATACTGGGAGTGTGCAATCTCCGCTCGAGCGCTAGACGACCGCTCGAGCGGAAAGACCAAAAACCTGGCAACAAGAAATTAGACCAAGGTTCAACCCACCTGCTCGAAACATGCCCAACACATCCTAAAACTGAATCAAATGGAATTAAAGGACGACAACAAGGTAGACACAACTACCAACTCCACGGAACCGAGTCCGAAATGCAACAGAACAATAAAAGGAATATCAGAATCGCTATAAAAGGGGAAACAGAAAGCGAGAAGAGGGATAGGGAACAGACCATCACTGGCGCCGCCATCACCGGCGCCCGCCATCCTCTGTGTGTATACACGGATCTGTATCTCTCTCTCTCTCTCTCTCTCTATGTATGTGTGTGTATCTATCTCTCTCTCTGTGAAGTCTATATATGTCATGATGATGATGTGTTGGGTGGGTTTGATTTTTGGTTGATCTCTATGTATGAAGTTTTATCCTAATTTGAAATTTTTCCTAAAAACAATTACGATTTTATGAGTAAAAATTAGGCCTTGTTTGTCATAACTTAAAAATGTCAAAAGGCTAAAAAGTCACTATTCTATTTAAGTCACATCATCTTATTTAAGTCACATTACCTCTCTATCACATCACTTTAAACCAAACTCATACCCAATCCATATTTCATAAAAAGTCAAAAAGTACACTTATTTAGATCATCTCAAACCATCCCTTAGTATAACAATGATATTAACCTATAATAAAAATGAAAAAATAAGTCCTAATTTTCAAGTACTACTCATCTTTCTTTTTTTTATTTGTTATATAGGATATTTTGAGCCAATTTATGCATACCAAATTAAATTTTTATAGTCTGAATAAACCTTTCAAAATAAGATTTATGCCCAGCAGGCGATGACCCTAAAATATACATATACTAGCTAAAAAATTCAAACATGATACCTGAAAGGGAATAAACCTCCGGCCCAAGTACTCTGTATCCATGAAAAAAAAAAGATAAAAAATAATTAAATGATAACGCCAATTTAGAACACTCCTTCCCTCCAACACTGTCCAACACTTCAAAGGAGATGGTGACACATGGTGAAGAACAAATCCAATGGGTTGGAAGTTGCCACGTCGTGGAGAGAGAAATGAGTTAAGAGTGCCATACCAAGAGCGTAGTCATTTTTCAATGTAGCTTTTTTCATATAACGTTTCTTACATAACGGAGGCTCATAAGCTCAGAGATCACTCATCTCAAATCTCCATTGACGACTAGAGGGAAGAACGGAGTAACAACGACGCCGACCAAGATTAACGAACGACGGCGTGGCCCTACAATCATACTGTGGGGATATATTTTCTGAGTACCAACACGTGGCAAGGTGACGCCGACGTGTCAGCCGAGGTACCACGTGTCTTGGTCATTGTGCCGAGGTCATCTCGGCTAGGCCGAGGTTGCCTCCGAAGATATCGAAATCCGAGATAAGCGGATAAGGGACAAGAGTCCTAGAATGAAGAGGGAACTCAACTTGGATATGGACAAGAGTCCTAGATTGGGAGAAGACTTCAGTTTGGGTAAAGATAAGACTCTTAGAGAGTTTATCCTAATCCCACTAGGAGTCCCAGATTAGCAGTAATCCTAAGTCCATTAGGGCCAAGCTCCTATTGGGACTAGGATTGTATTGGCTATAAAAAAGAGGCATCCCTATGGGTCTAAGGTATGCTTTTGATACTCAAGCTTGTGAGTTTAGTATTTGATTTATCTTTGAGAGATATACTGACTTGATCATCGGAGTACCCTCGGGTGGTCGAAACCACCGCCGGAGACTTCTCTTTCTGTTGTAGGTTAACTAGAGGCCATCTATTCTGCCAGTGCTTTTCCAGCTGATTACTAGGCAGGCAGTGTGGTCAGAAAATTACTCACACAATTTGGCGCCGTCTGTGGGAAAGAAAGAAGAATAGATGGCCAATGACGGACAGAATGATCAGATTACAGACAATGCTCTTACTGGGAGTGGGAGACCTATCGATCTCGACATTGAAGGGGACGATAGCAACACAGAAACTCGTGACCAGAGTCATGGAGTGAAAGACGCCGGCCAGGAAGGTGACGCACCAAAGACAACAGATCGAAGCAACGAAGATGACCTCCAGGTATGGAAGGATAGATACCTGCGGAAGAACGAAGACCCTTCCAGAAGGGATGCAAAGACAGGGGCATGAGCGCTCCCAAGGAGATAACATTCAAGTATAGAAGAACTCATCCTGAGTGAGAAGATCTCGGATTCCAGATCTTGGATCCCGGATCCGAGAAGACATGATCTCAGCCTAGACAAGTAGGCCCGAGAAGACGAGAGCTCAACCTAAGTGAGCAGATCCCGGATCCTAGAAGACATGATCTCGGCTTAGATGAGTAGGTCTGAGAAGAGAAGAGCTCAACCTAAGTGAGCAGATTCAAGATTCTAGCAGACAAGATCTCGGTACTTAAGTCCGAAAAGAGAAGAGCTCAGTGAGCAAATCTCAGATCCCAGAAGATAAAAAGGAAACATACATGATCAGACTAAAGTTGGCCAGAATTGAGAAGTATACTAGGGCCGAGAAGGACATGCCGGGAACAAAGGCGTCGGAACAAGAAAAGAGAAACGGCTCGCCGATGCGAGGCCGAAAATCAAACTTAGGTTGGAGCCAAGTAAGATCAATAGAGAAACCAAGGCCGACAACCTCGGCTTGAATTAAACCTCGGCGACAAGGTCGAAGCTACATGTATGATGAGAACCCAAGTGGATTTTAAGTTCACACTGGGGGGGCAGAGAGAAGAAGAGTGCGTTTACCACTTGTTGAAATTTGTAGCAATTTACAAATTGGTTAAACCAATATGATGCTTAACCGAAGTTAAGCCGAGATGATACTTAACCGAAGTTAAGCCGAAATAATGCTTAACCGAAGTTAAGCCCAGATGATGTTTAACCGAAGTTAAACCGAGACGATGCTTAACCGAAGTTAAGCCCAGATGATACTTAACCGAAGTTAAGCCGAAATAATGCTTAACCGAAGTTAAGCCCAGATGATGTTTAACCGAAGTTAAACCGAGACGATGCTTAACCGAAGTTAAACCGAGACGATGCTTAACCGAAGTTAAGCCGACATAATGCTTAACCGAAGTTAAGCCCAGATGATGTTTAACCGAAGTTAAACCGAGACGATGCTTAACCGAAGTTAAGCCCAGATGATGTTTAAACCGAAGTTAAACCGAGACGATGCTTAACCGAAGTTAAGCCGAGATTATTCCTTAATTCACTTGTTGAAATTTGTAGCAATTTACAAGTTGGAATTAAGCTGATTCCTTATCTTCACTTGTTGAAATTTGTAGCAATTTACAAGTTGGAGTTAAGCTGATTCCTTATCTTCACTTGTTGAAATTTGTAGCAATTTACAAGTCGAAGTTAAACCGAGATTATTCCTTAATTCACTTGTTGAAATTTGTAGCAATTTACAAGTTGGAGTTAAGCTGATTCCTTATCTTCACTTGTTGAAATTTGTAGTAATTTACAAGTCGAAGTTAAGCCGAGACTATTCCTTAATTCACTTGTTGAAATTTGTAGCAATTTACAAGTTGGAATTAAGCTGATTCCTTATCTTCACTTGTTGAAATTTGTAGCAATTTACAAGTCGAAGTTAAGCCGAGATTATTCCTTAATTCACTTGTTGAAATTTGTAGCAATTTACAAGTTGGAATTAAGCTGATTCCTTATCTTCACTTGTTGAAATTTGTAGCAATTTACAAGTCGAAGTTAAGCCGAGACTATTCCTTAATTCACTTGTTGAAATTTGTAGCAATTTACAAGTTGGAATTAAGCTGATTCCTTATCTTCACTTGTTGAAATTTGTAGTAATTTACAAGTTGAAGTTAAGCCGAGATTACTGTTTCTCTTCACTTGTTGAAATTTGTAGCAATTTACAAGTCGAAGTGAAGCCGAGGTTATAGTTTGCACACCTATAGCAATCTACAGGTTGATCCAACCAAAGAAGATGCTTAACACTTGTTGAAATTTGTAGCAATTTACAAGATAATGTTAAGCCGACATATGATCATCTGTTGAAATTTGCAGCAATTTACAGGTTGAGGTAAAAGCTAAGTATATTGTTTAAATACTTGTTGAAATTTGTAGCAATTTACAAGTAGATCATTGTTATAACTTGAGAAAAATTTACGGTATATGATTAACACTTGTTGAAATTTGCAGCAATTTACAAGTTGAGGAAAAAGCTAAGTATGTTGTTTAAACACTTGCTGAAATTCGTAGCAATTTACAAATAGATTATTGTTTAACACTTGTTATGTTAATCCTTGTTGAAATTTGTAGCAATTTACAAGTAGGCTAGACCGAGATCATCGTTTAAACACTTGTTGAAACTTGAGAAAAAGTTTGCAATGTTAACATTCAGTAGTATATGTTTTACACTTGTTAGAAATTATGAAAAGTTTGCAGGTCAATATCTTGCCGAAGTAAAAGTTTTTATACTCGAGGTATGTAACCCCGAGAAGATTGCACAAAGATGGCACAGTATGAAAGACATACAAAATATTCTAAGTATAGAATCATGCAAGAGCAGTTAGAAGAAGATCAAAACAGAATTCGTCGTGCTTGACACGCCTTCACCTTACAACATCATCTTGGGAAAGCCATGGTTGCATGCAATGGGGGCAGTTCCCTCAACGTTGCATCAACTATTGCGGTTCCCCATAGAACATGGGATTGAAGAAGTCAGAGGAGACCAACTACAGGTAAAGAATTGCTCCATGGCAGCAATGAAAACTACCTGCAACATTCGGGAACCAGGGAAGGCAGAGATTGAAGACGAGGACATGGAGGTCTTAGATGATGTCGACAAGGAGCCAGCCAAAAAGAGTGAAGAGACACTGAAGCAAATCCTCGTCCAGGAGGGCGACGAAGAGCGCTTCATTCAGAGAAGGAAAGTTGAATTAGACATTCAAGAACAAGGAGGCACATCGGCCATATGCAGAGCTTACATTATCTAAAGAACAAAAAGGTACAAGAGTACAAGCGACAAAAAAAGGAAAAACTTCAAAAACTGAGATGATGCTTAACCGAAGTTAAGCCGAGATGATGTCTAACCGAAGTTAAACTGAGGTGATGTTTAACTGAAGTTAAACTGAGATGATACTTAACCGAAGTTAAACCGACATGATGTTTAACACTTGTTGAAATTCTGAGAGAATTTACAAGTTAAAGAGTGCACAAAGTTAAATGTCGGCAAAAGATTCGCCGGAGTCAAACGTCGTTTTGATTAGAACCACTAAGTGCATGCCAGAAGTGGTGACCAGAATTGTGAAAGGAATAAATGCTTCAAGAAACAGCGATGATAGTTTGCAAAGGCCAAGAGAAAGAGGGTCTAAAGGGGGTGAATTAAATACCAGAAGTTTTAATACATCGGCGAAAGAAGAACATATCAGGTCTGTGACTACAGCACGAAGCCCACTTCCCTAAATGTGATCCTAAGTACAACTTACGTTCATATTAGGGGGCAGGGAGAAGGTGTAGGGGGAAGGAATGATAATTAAGGAGCAAGGAATGTTAACACTTGTTGAAACTTTTTACAAAATGAGTTAACTGAAGATTATGAAGTCTACCACTTGTTGAAATTTGTAGCAATTTACAAATTTGGTATAGCCGAGATAAACACTGAAAGACGTTTCCGAGATATGATCAACCGAGATGACCAACTAGCTTGTTAAGAGATGAGAAGGTTGGCAAGTACAAAAATGAAGACCTTAAAGAACTAGGGACTGAAAGCAAGAACATCGGACTAATCCGCTTCGACGGACGACAATGGTTCAGCCTCGGCAGTCAGTTGGAGGAGCTTCTCTACCGCTACCTCGGCATCAATTTCAAGAAGGAAGCAAACTACTCGGCATCAGCGGTAGGTTGTGTCTCACCCCCAGAAGACAGTTGGAAAGAACTTCTCAGCAGCCTTCTCAGCCATGAGCTCAGCATCAACCTCCTGAAGAGTTTGATCAAAGCTCTTCTTGGCGATTGGCACCTCGGAGTTTTAAGGCAAAGATTGAAAGCAAGAATCTGGAAAAAGACACAGAAAACAGAAACAAGAATGTAATTCGTAATCAAGAATGGTGATGAAGCTACCAAGAAATCAAGACAAAAAGATTGCACAAGTGTGTCAAGCCAAGAACAGTGGTAGAAATCAACAGATGTGTGAACAGTGTGTATTCAAGAAGATGATTTGGAAATAACGGGTAAAACAACAATGGTGATTAAACAATGAAGCAGAGCTTCTTGGACAGCAACAAGAAATAAAACCAGGAGGAACAGTGGCTTACCAGAAAGAGGGAAGCCAGAATGAGATTTGCCGAAGTCTGACGATAATAACAGAATGACGTAAAGCTTCACCGGAGGAGAGAAACGAAGACAGTTGCAGAAGCTTGAAAGCTTGGAACAAATGACGGATTTAAGCAAAAGAGCTAGGAAGAGAAGAAGCCAGAGGATTAAATGAGAAAAGAGAAATAGTCAAGAAGACAACAAAGTTCATGAATAAAGCCAAGTACACAGGCACTAAGTAAGTATGTGGAGAACAAGAAAGTAATGACTCAGACATGATGCTAGCAACAGAAAGCGGATATGACAAGAACAGTGCCAGGTATTCAAACAATTCAAAACTTGAAGATAGACGAAAATAGAAGACAACAGATGGCAAATAAACAAATTCAAAGTAAATCAGAAGAGTTATGAAAGATTGAGCTTAATAAAAAAGTAAGAGTTTATGAACCTACAAAGTAAAATGAACGCCGATATGAAAATTGTCGGAGTCAAATAGGTGATTGGGAATCGGGAACTCACCAGAGAGTGTGAGTGGAGCAGTTACAAAGCTCTTGGAGTTTACGAATTAATGGAACAAGAACCTCGGCTAGGAGGTGCGATTTCAAGCAGCTTGGAAAGCATGAAACTTGATTCTTGACACCAGTGGACAGTAAAGTCCAGGGAACTTTGAGGTCGGCAAGTTTGATCTCGGACAGAGGGGCACAGATGAATGAACAGTGTAGGTTCCATCACCTCAGAATGCCGAGGTAATAGAACCTAGGGGGCAGTTGCGGGGATATATTTTCTGAGTACCAACACGTGGCAAGGTGACGCCAACGTGTCAGCCGAGGTACCACGTGTCTTGGTCGTTGTGCCGAGGTCATCTCGGCTAGGCCGAGGTTGCCTCCGAAGATATCGGAATCCGAGATAAGCGGATAAGGGACAAAAGTCCTAGAATGAAGAGGGAACTCAACTTGGATATGGACAAGAGTCCTAGATTGGGAGAAGACTTCAGTTTGGGTAAAGATAAGACTCTTAGAGAGTTTATCCCAATCCCACTGGGAGTCCCAGATTAGCAGTAATCCTAAGTCCATTAGGGCCAAGTTCCTATTGGGATTAGGATTGTATTGGCTATAAAAGAGAGGCACCCCCATGGGTCTAAGGTATGCTTTTGATACTCAAGCTTGTGAGTTTAGTATTTGATTTATCTTTGAGAGATATACTGACTTGATCGTCGGAGTACCCCCGGGTGGTCGAAACCACCGCCAGAGACTTCTCTTTCTGTTGCAGGTTAACTAGAGGCCATCTATTCTGCCAGTGCTTTTCCAGCTGATTACTAGGCGGGCAGTGTGGTCAGAAAATTACTCACACACATACCAAACTACTCTTCTCACTTCACTCCAGCCATAAATCCGCAAATCTCCATTGACGAAGAAGGAACGAACGGAGCAAAAACAACGCCAGCGAAAGGCATACATCCCGCTGCAGCTTCTTTGAATTGAAGATAGACGATTTTGGATCTTCTCTCTCTAAATCATATTGCATTCGAAGATCTCTCCAAATGTCAGAATTTATTATTTTAGAAAAATTTCTACTTTGAAACTGCTTCATACGGGGAAAAAAAAAAAAGTTTGTTAGATTTTGGATTTTGAAAATTTTAATAGTGCGTTGGACTAAAATTTTTAGGCTAATGGACTTACAATTCCATATTTTTTATTATTATTATTATTATTATTATTATTATTATCCTTTGTGTGTGTCCTGTTTTTGTGCTCCCAGAGTTGCACAAAGCAACTATTTTTTTGGTTTTTGAAATGTTGTTAACAAGGAAGGGCCATGGTTGCTTTCAACTATTTTATTTTGTTTTGTTTTTGTTTTTGTTTTTATTTTTTATTTTTTTAAAATTTTGGATTAGTCATATTGGCTGTGTTTGAGTTGATTTCAGTGGCTTAATTGAATGAAGATTATTCAATTTTAGCCTGTGATTTCGAATCTGATAAGTGGAGGGTTCTTCCCGCCGCCACTGTTGGAGGATGCACGCCGACGGTTCTTTTTCGTTGAGAGGAAGACTGTCTCTGTTTTATTTTTTTTTTAGAAATGTTAGGAATGAAGAAATTTTTTTTATAAAAATGATCATGAAAAATTTATGATCCTGAAATTATCTTGATTAGCGTGTGGCTGTAATTCAAAGGTTACAAATCTTTCATAACCATTTTGATGAAAGATCATGATACTTAGCCTGTGTTTGGCAAGTGGGTTTGCAGGTTTTTTTGGCTATTTTAGCCACAAAAAACAAAATAGGCTATTTTAGCCATAACAAACAAAACATCACATCCAATCTATAATCATTACATTTTTCTCTCACAAAAAAACTCAAAAAAGCCAAAAAGTCAAAAAGCCCTTTCCAAACCAAGCTTTTAAGCCCAGGCTAAAATAGCCAAAAAAATCAAAAAGCCAAAAAATCAACCCACTTCGCAAACAGAGGCTTAGTATTGTTTTTTTTTTTTTTGGCTGAAAAAAATAGTTTGACCACAAAAAAAGCAAAATAAATAAATGAAAACTCTACGTCCGTTAGTATGCTTTGTTACTTCAAAATGGTGTCCTCTTTGACAAAACGATGATGGTCCATTAAGTTCCTTAATTTTTGCAACGTGGGCGTGTTTCTTTCCAACCATGTGTCACCATCTCCTTTGAAGTGCTGGACAGTGTTCGAGGGACAGGATCCAAATCCCCCAATTGTTCATGACATGACATTCGTGTTGGTCATTTAGTGCTTTTCCTCTTCCATTGGCTCATTTAAAAAACAACTCAGTTCTAGATATTCCACCAGTTGTAACAATTAGAAAAGAGAAAAGAGCTACTCCCAATTGAAAGAGAGAGAGAGAGAGAGAGATGGTGGTTGTGGTGGTGATGAAGCCAATTGAGGAAGTGGTTGAGGCCAAGACAGAGCCATTCTTCAAACCCAAGAAAGGAAGTGTAATTCCAGCCAAGAGGAAGCTGGTGAAGACCATGATGTTTGATTGCATAGCTCAATCCATGGCTTCTCTGTTCTGTTCTTGTCGTCGTCGTCACGGCCATCACTCTCACAACAACAATGGTAGCTGCCTATAGATGGTCTCACCGATCAATACGTCAAACTCAATGATCGATAAGAAGATGAAGAAAAAAATTATCTTTCCATACCAATAAAGTTCTTTACAATGCTTTAAAATATTTCTCTCTCTCTCTAGACTCTTTAAATTTTCAGTTTTCATTTTCATCCATTAGTGTTCTAGGCAACATTTTCACAGATCATTTGTGTATTTTGTTATTTTGTATCACTCTTTTGCAATTTATATGGATTTTCTATTCATTGGAAACGAATCCGCAGCAATTTAACTAAAACTTCTTGTTCATATTCTGTATCGCTCATACTTTACCTTGAAGAAGAAAAACTGAAATGATTGCTTTCACAGTTTGATTCTGAATCAATAAAGTGACGGATACCCAGAAAGCCAATATTCTGAATCCTCTGTTTTATTCTCATAGGGAATGGTAGTATAAGGCTTTTCTTGTTCATATTTGTACGGGAAGGGGGAGGAAATAATTCTCCTCGTATAATCCTGTTGACCAAGTTCACGCTCCTCCGTACGACGTCGCTTTGTCACCTGAAAATACAAACGTGAGCTAGCCGGCGGGTGTGTGCTGGAAACCTCTCCGATGCCTAAGTCAGAAAAACTTGACAAATAGACAAAGCTCTAAGTTCTCAGAAAGATTGTGTTCAATTACCTCCTCCAAGGTGATGTTTGTGAGCTTTTATAAGTTTCGTATGGCACAATCCTAGTAGGACTTGTATTTCTCCATGCAGAGTCCTCTTAGGATTCATACTCCTAAGGATAATGCTTATCCTTTTACACCCTCCCCCACTGCTTAAACCAAGTGGGATGGTTCTCTTTATGACCTAACTTCCCTTTGACCGAAGTAAAGATGGCTATGCCGAGCCACAAAGTAGGTCGTACTAACAATTGTTCGGTTCTTCTTCATGCTACACCATATCTCGGTTCTCTCATACATGAACTGTGGTGTGTTTGGACCGATCTACTGAGTAACAACAGTACAACCGACCTACCCGAATAAAATCACGACCGGACTACCTTTTCAGACCGGACTAACTCATGTTGTCAAAACCGAAGCAGCTTTGCCATTCCTTTAGCCGAAGTAACTTCATCATTTGTGAGCCGAAGTAATTTCACCACCTTGGGCCGGAGTAACTTTGTCTCCCCAAGGCCGGAGTAACATTGCTCTCCTGGGCCGAAGTATCCATTACGGCCTTTTTACCTAGTCCTTTGCGTTTTGGGCCCCAAAGCCCAACTCGAAGCTCGGCCCAATTTTTCTCAAAAATTACCCTCTCAATTGCCCCTTAATTCCATCTGCGCAACATGATTGGGATTACCAGTCTACTGGCCGAGCTAGAGTTTATTAAGCTTTTCCAGCCGAGCTAAAAACCGTCGAACTTTTAAGCCGAGCTAATTTTACTCCGGGCCCTATTTTGTCCGGTCAAAAACGTCTCTTCAATCATAGTGTCTGTAACGCTTCACATTCTTATGACACGTGGCATGTTTTGGTTGGCTGAGGACGGTTGTCACGCCGTCTTCGTGCTTCGTGATTTTGAAACAGTTCCCGCTTTTTTCTTTCCTTATCCCTCTCTCATATTTTTCACAAAACACCCCTTCCTTTCTGAATCATTCACCTGTATTCATATACCCTACCTTCTCTCTCTGTCTTCATTTCTTTGCTTCCAAATCTGTGCTTTTCATCGCTGCTACTGCTTCATCTTCAGCTTCTTGTTCTCCAATCTGGTAAGTAAGCCTACCCTTCTTGCTCTTTTTTATCTGTTTTACCATCCGTTTCTGTTTTGTATGCTTTTTGCAAACATTTTTCTCCATTTGTCTGCTTTGCTTTTGTACTTTTATGAAGAAACCAGTAGAACCCCATGTACGTATGAACTTTTATGTAGAAAACCAGCCTTAGATCCAAAATCACATAGCAACCGGACTAGGATACTGTTTGTCCAATATTGGTAGATCCCTTCAGCCAATAACCGAACTAGAGTCACTTACGTCTCACGTCACTCTAACCGAAACAAGATCACCGAGTTTTGAACATATCAAACTAGGAACCTCGGTTTTCAACCGAACTAAGCTTTTGGGGCCAAGCCGGCTTTCTTGGTTCCTAAACCGATCTTCAGAAAGCCGCCCCTAGAGGCTTAACCGAAGTAACTATACCCACACTACAACCGATTTAGGCCTTGGGGCTTAACCAGCTTTCTTAGTTGTTTTAGACCGAACTCAGAAAGCTGCCCCTAGACGATAAACCGGTCTAACGAGCAATCTGCTCAAGCCGAGCTACCAACCCTTTTGATGAACCGAGATAGAACTAGTCTTTTGAGGCCGAAGTAGGGCTTTTATACCTTGCTTTTTAGATTGTAGCACGGTCCGTTGATCAGTGCTTTAACCCCCTCTGTTTTTTACTTTGCAGACTTAGGTTACCCAAGCACTCCTGTGTGCGCTCAACCGAGCTACTGAGCACGATTTTTGCACCGATATAACTTATAAGTAAATTAAACATCAGATGGGTAAGTATAGGTATCTAGTTGAGACCCCGGGCGGCTTAGCCGAATTCAGGAAAGATTACCAAATACCTGACGACGTCCAGCTGGTTTTGGCCGAAAAAGA
This sequence comes from Camellia sinensis, assembly GCF_055761805.1. Taxonomy (NCBI): domain Eukaryota; kingdom Viridiplantae; phylum Streptophyta; class Magnoliopsida; order Ericales; family Theaceae; genus Camellia; species Camellia sinensis. The sequence continues at coordinate 153,615,572 of NC_138963.1, forward strand.
CATCACACCCTGGGATAATGAAGGCTTCGTCCCCTTTACTCTTCAATCCATAATAGAAACCGGACTACGGTTTCCTGTCCAACCATTGATTTGTGAGTTCCTTAGGCAGACTAGGTTATGCCCCACCCAACTGTCCACCAATACATACCGTATTATTATAGGAATAGCCGCCCTAAACCACCAAACCGGTTTAAACCTTGGCCTTGCCGAAATATTCCACCAGTATTCCATCGGCTCGAAAGATGCTGGGTGGGTCTATTACCTTAGGATCCGCCGCCGCCGAGAGAAGATAATTAAGCATACACCGGACAAAGACCTTAATGATGATGACTTCTTCTGGGTCTCTGGGAATTTTGAGGATTTTCAAGCCCAAATTCCTGGCCGACCTATAAATTGGAAGAAGGGAGAGCCTGGTAATTTAACTTCGGTCTTCTTCCTTGTACTTTATTTCGGTTTTTGTTAGTCTATTAGCCGAACTAACACTTGTCTTTTGCGCAGATTTCGCCCATCTTCATTCCTTATATAGTTATCCAAACCTTGCAATTTTGTGAGCCGCACTACGGATTAAAGAAAGAAGTTGGGCAAAGCTTCTGAACTTTGAGCCGACCTACCGGTACAGCGGTCGCCGAAAAGCAAGAGTAACAGACTTTCTCCTTGAAGAGGCCCCAGAGCCGGACCCAACTTTGCCCGAAATAAGACTTGTCCCACTAACCGCTGAAGAGGAGATGGCGAAGAGGAGCAGAGTTAGGGCCCTTCTCACCGAAACAACTAGGCCCGAAGTAACGTCACCAAGCCAAACGCAGCCTGCCGTTGTGGCCCTCCCCTCTCAACAACCGTCTTCATCGCGCCGAACTAAGCGCGCCCGAACCAGCGAGTCCGAACCAAGTTTGGTTGATGAAGATGAGACTATTACTCCACCAATCTTGCCACCGAGCCCCCAACCGGAACCTACCCACCGAACTACCACCCGTTGGGTACCAAAATTGACTTTTAAAAATCGAGATGTCGAGGATGCTGATTCGGTTGTCGTCGAAAAAGATCACGAGTTGGCCTTTAATCTGGCTAAGGGAGTGTGCCTCCCCAAGGATATGGAGCACCACAGAAAGCAGCTAAACACCGAATTAAAGTCCATTCGGTCTGCGACGAAGTCCATGATCCTGGTATGCCACTCTGTCCATTTTTCTGTCCAATTTTGTAGACTTTTATCTCGGCTTATGGGAAATCCTCGCTTTTTGCCAGGCAATTCAAAAGAACTACAATACTCACAAGAAGGTGCTGGAACTCAGACAAACTGCAAGGGATGCTGTTGCAGAAGCGGAGATGAAGTCGGCCGAAGTAGAAGAAATCAAGAAGCAAATGGCCGAGCTTCGAGATGAGAACAGCAGGCTGACCGGACTGGTTAGTTCGGTTGAGGCAGAAAGGCAGAAGACTGCCATAGCACTTAAGGACAAATACCTGCGCGAGCTGGTGAAGCTCGAAAGAAAGAAGGATGCCGAAATAAAGGAGAAGGTAAAGGAAGCGGACAAACAAGGCTTCAAGAGGGCAGAGGATGCTTATGCCCAACAATGTAATGCTGCCAAGGACCTCTTCTTTAAGTGCGGCTGGAGGGGGGCCGTTGAGAAGCTCGGTCATGATCCTCAGACCGAGGTTTTCAACCCTCCAGCCTACTTTATACCGAACTCCCTGATGGAATATGCCAAAGCCATGCAACAGCAGTTCCTTGAGGGCTCAGACGATGAAGACTCTGATGAAGACACTGCCCTTGAGGATACTTCGGTTGTGAATGCAGATCAGGTAGTTCGGTCGGAGCCCATGGTGGAAGATCTAACTATTGATCAACCAAGTGAAACCGTGGCTCCGGCCGAAACCATTCTTCCTTCTGAAAACGTCCCTGCGCCCGAAACCGGTCTTCAGGTTGACGCCGATGCTGCCTTCGACGCCGAGATCGAAGATCTTTTTTCTTGACTTTGTACTTTTTTCTTTGTAACCGAACTAGGCCCCTTTGTAATGACCTTTCTTGCAATGAAAATTTTACGCAACTCTTATTCCGGTTGTGGTATGTATGCCTGTATTTTGTAATGTCTTCTATTACTTCAATTGTTATTTCGGTTTCGGTTGGCCAAAATATGCTTACTAGCCAATCACTCCTTAGCCGATATAATCACTTCGGCTGAGGAGTACCAAGTGTTGGTTCATTCCAGCCAATCCACTCTTCAGCCATACCCTTACTTCGGCTGAAGAGTAACAAGAGTTGGTTTATCCCTGCCAACCACTCTTCAGCCATACCCTTACTTCGGCTGAAGAGTAACAAGAGTTGGTTTATTCCAGCCAACCACTCTTCAGCCATACCCTTACTTCGGCTGAAGAGTAACAAGTGTTGGTTTATTCCAGCCAACCACTCTTCAGCCATACCCTTACTTCGGCTGAAGAGTAACAAGAGTCGGTTTATTCCAGCCAACCACTCTTCAGCCATACCCTTACTTCGGCTGAAGAGTAACAATTGTTGGTTTATTCCAGCCAACTACTTTTCAGCCATACCCTTACTTCGGCTGAAGACTAACAAGAGTTGGTTTATTCCAGCCAACCACTCTTCAGCCATACCCTTACTTCGGCTGAAGAGTAACAATTGTTGGTTTATTCCAGCCAACCATTCTTCAGCCATACACTTACTTCGGCTGAAGAGTAACAAGTGTTGGTTTATTCCAACCAACCACTCTTCAGCCATACCCTTACTTCGGCTGAAGAGTAACAAGAGTCGGTTTATTCCAGCCAACCACTCTTCAGCCATACCCTTACTTCGGCTGAAGAGTAACAAGAGTTGGTTTATTCCAGCCAACCACTCTTCAGCCATACCCTTACTTCGGCTGAAGAGTAACAATTGTTGGTTTATTCCAGCCAACCATTCTTCAGCCATACACTTACTTCGGCTGAAGAGTAACAAGAGTTGGTTCATTCCAGCCAACTATTGAAGTTAGTTTTTCCAGCTAACTTTATAGTATTTGGTTATTTCGACCAAATGTCCTGCAGCCTGGATCCTTATCCTGGGCTTAGGAAGGGTGTTGGTTTAATCCAGCCAACCTCTAAGTTAGTTTTTCCAGCTAACTTAGAATGAAAAAATGCTTGCAATGCGCCTAATCTTTACTAAAGCTAATTTCTACAAGGAACAACTTGTGCTAAAAAGAATTTCTCATTTTATTGAAGGGAGAGAAAATTACATATGTTTGAAAAGAGAAAAGCTAAAAGTAAAATAACTTGAGGTTGGCCGTATTCCATGGCCTAGGGATTGCCTTGCCATCCTTGTCTTCTAGGTGGTATGCCCCTTTGCCTGCTAACCCAACCACCTTATAAGGACCTTCCCAATTTGGGCCTAACTTGCCGTCTCCTGGGATCAAGGTGTTTCCCATTACTTTGCGTAGTACCCAATCCCCAATCTTGAATTGTCTTGGATGAACCTTTTTGCTGTATTTTCGGATTAACTCTCGTTGGTATGAGGCGATGTGGACTAGTGCTCTTTCTCTTCTTTCTTCTGCAAGGTCGAGTTCTAAGGCTATGGCTTCTCCATTTAAGTCTGGATCAAAATTTTCGCTTCGAATTGTGGGGAGGCCAACTTCTAGTGGGATTACTGGTTCCATTCTATATGCTAAGGAGAATGGTGTTTCTCCAGTTGATCGTCGGGGCGTGGTGCGGTAAGCCCATAAGACGTGAGGAAGTTCATCTGCCCACTTGCCTTTTGCTCTCTCTAGCCTTTTCTTTAGTCCATCCAAGACGACTTTATTCGATGCTTCAGCTTGTCCATTTGCTTGAGGATATGCCGGTGTGGAATTGTAGAATTCTATCTTGTATTCTTCACAAAAGCTTCTGAAGATTCTGCCGTCGAACTGAGTACCATTGTCTGAGATGAGTGCTTTTGGTATGCCAAACCGAGTGATGATATTCTGCCAAACAAACTTTTTCACATCTTTTTCTTTGATTGACGCCAATGCTTCTGCTTCCACCCACTTTGTGAAGTAGTCTGTTGCAGCGAGAAAGAATTTTCTGCCCCCGGGTGCTGTTGGAAGTGGTCCTACTATGTCCAAGCCCCACATTGCGAAAGGCCATGGGCTAGTTAAGGTTAGGAGTTCTCTTGCTGGTTGATGTATTTGGTGTGCGAATTTCTGGCATTTTTCACACTTCTTCACATATTTCTCTGAGTTTGCTTGCATATATGGCCACCAATATCCTTGCGAAATAGCCCTGTAAGCGAGCGACCTTCCCCCTTGATGACTTCCACACACCCCTTCGTGTATTTCAAACAGGAATGCTTCTACTTTGCTGGGATGAACGCACTTGAGGTAAGGCCCAGAGAACGACTTCTTGTATAATGCCAAAGATGGAGATAGCCAAAATCGCTGCGACTTTGCCCTTATTCTGTTGGCTTCTTTTTTCTCTTCTGGTAGGATGCCGTCTTTCAGGAACAGGATGATGGGATCCATCCAAGAAGGGCCTAATTCTGCGCAACATACTTCTTCTGCTTCGGGGTCTTCTATGCTTGGCCTTGGTAAGAAGTCGATGAGTAATGGATGAGGGATTGATGTATCTGCCATTGAGGCCAGTCCTGCCAGTTCATCCGCTCGGTAGTTTTCCTCCCTGCCAATTTGTTCTATCCTTACTACATCAAACTTCTTGATCTCTGTTCTGACTAACTCTTGGTACTTGGCCATTCTGTCGCCTTTTGCTTCGTATTTGCCAGAAATTTGGTTTACCACCAGTAGAGAGTCACTGTATACCATTATTTCGGTTGCTTTCATGAAGTGTGCTGACTTGAGTCCTGCGAGAAGCGCCTCATACTCCGCTTCATTGTTGGATGCTGGGAAGCCAAGGTTGATTGCTTGCTCTATAACCAGGCCGTCTGGAGAGATGAGGACTATGCCAAGCCCTGCACCATGTCGGTTGGATGCTCCATCCACAAAGAGCTTCCACATCTCTCCAACGAATAGTTTCCAGCAAGTGGAAGGATCAGACGATGTCGTGAGGTCAAGAATGGTGCTTTCTTCGAGGTCCATGTTGGCTGTCTGTCCTTCGTCCTCTGTTTGAACTGCTGGTGAGCCTTTGTTTGTTGCTTCCTTGTTGTCCTTAGTATGGTCTGCCTTGGTGCTTGATTGACTGCCTTCTGCTAGGGGTTGCGCTATTCCGGCGTCAACTTCCGTCCCTAGTTCAGTTGTGTCAGTTAGGTCGACTGGGCAGATATGATGACTTCCAGGAGTAAACTCTGCGACGAAGTCTGCCAAAGATTGGGCTTTTATTGCTGTCTTGGGTTGGAACTTGATGTCGAATTGTCCCAACTCCACTGCCCACTTCAAAATTTGCCCACTAAAGTTCGCCCTTTCAAATAGAGCTTTCAGTGGAAAGGCCGTGAGGACGACTATGGTGTGGGCATGAAAGTAGTGTGCCAATTTTCTGGATGCCATCATTAATGCTAATGCTAGTTTCTCCAAGGGCAAGTACCTTGTTTCGGCTCCCAACAATGTCTTGCTGACATAAAAGATGGGCAAGTGTTGTATTCCTTCTGCACGAACCAACACTGCGCTGACTGCGTGCTGAGAGACTGCCAGGTACAAAAAGAGTTCTTCACCAGGTACTGGAGTAACAAGTAGTGGTGGGGAAGACATGTACTCCTTTAAGCTTTCCAGAGCTCGGTCGCATTCTTCATCCCACACAAACTTGGCCTTTAAAGCTTGGAAGAACGGTCGTAGTCTGTCTGATGAACTGCTTATGAACCGGTTGAGTGCAGCCGCCATACCAGTGAGATGCTGCACTTCTTTGGTTGAGTTTGGTCTCTCCAAATCCTGGATTGCTTTGATCTGAGAGGTGTCTGCTTCTATACCTCGGTTGGTCACTAGGAAGCCCAAGAATTTGCCAGATCCAACTCCGAATGCGCATTTGGATGCGTTGAGGCGCAGCTTGTGTTTCTTTAGGATTTGGAACATCTCGCCTAGATCTTTAAGATGGTCATTCTCATCCTTGCTTTTGACCACCATGTCATCGATGTAAGCCTCCATTGTTCTGCCTAACAATGGTTCAAACATCTTGGTGACCATCCTTTGGAATGTCGCCCCTGCGTTCTTTAGGCCAAAGGGCATGACCTTGTAGCAATATAACCCCCTTGGTGTTGTGAAGGATGTGACCTCCTGGTCTGGTTCATGCATGGCGATCTGGTGGTAGCCTCTATATGCATCCAGAAAGCTAAGTCGGTTATGCCCTGCCGTTAGGTCCACCAGTTGATCTATCCTTGGTAGAGGGAAGCTATCTTTTGGGCACGCCTTGTTGACTGTTTTGTAGTCGACGCAGACACGCCATTTACCATTCTTTTTTGGCACTACGACGGTGTTGGAGATCCATCTTGGGTAGTGCACTTCCCTTATCGCTTCTGCCTCCAGCAGGTTGCCTACCTCTTCGGCCACTATTTCGGCGTGGTGGAGTGCCGATCTGCGCGTGCGTTGGATGACTGGCCTGGCGGATGGGTGGACATTGAGTTGGTGACTGATGAAGTTTGGATCAATACTTGGCATGTCGTAGGGCGTCCAGGCAAACACTTCGATATTAGAGGTCAAGAATTCCAAGACCTCTAATCTCTCAGTGCTGGACAATGATGAGCCAAGCAAGAAGAACTTATCCGGGTTCTTCTCATCTATTCTTACCTCCACCAAGTCCTCCACCGCCTTCTGATCAGCTTCTTTGCCGACGTCTGCGAATAGTTCATTACTTTCTGGCTCTTCCACCGAATGAACGTATCCTTTGGCCGCTCGGCTTCCATTCGCTGTGGCGAAGCATTGTTTTGACATGATCTGATCGCCATAGACTTCTTCAATTATGTCGGTGTCGTTGGGGAACCGCATTACCTGATGGTAAGATGATGCTACTGAACGCATGGCATGCAGCCATGTTCTGCCCAAGATGATGTTGTATGTGGAGGGGACCTTCAATACCCAGAACTCCACTTGTTTTGTTACACTCCCTGCTATGACTGGAAGGATTATTTTGCCGACAGGCCATTCTGGCATGGAGTTGAATCCAATCAGGGGAGAAACTGCAGGTGCCAAGTCTTTGTCTTACAGCTTTAGTTGCTTGAATGTGTCGTAATACATGATCTCACATGAACTACCCTGGTCAATCAGAATCCGCTTGACGTCAAAATCCTTGACTTGGAGAGTGACAACCAGGGCATCATTATGGGGGCAGTAAATTCGTTCCAAGTCCTTATCCGAAAAGGACATGACGTTTGTTGCCTCTGTCCTCCCCTTCTTGATGGTAGGTTGGGCACTTAATACTTCCCTGAAGTGCTCAGCCTTCTTGATTGAACCTCTGAGCTCGCACACGCGCTCAGGTTCAAAAACTCCATGAATTACATTGATAGTGCCTTGAGGTGGTGCATCAATTGGCATTCTATTGGGATGATTATTATGATCTTGGGGGGCTGGTTGCGTCCCTCCTTCAATGTATTCGTCCAAGTGGCCTGCTGCCACCAATTCTTCCAAGTGCTGCCTTAGTGGCGTGCAATTCTCAGTTCGGTGCCCCTTTTCTTTGTGGAAGGTGCACCGAGATCTGTCGTCGTAATTCTTCTGAGCTTCCCCTAACTTGGCTGGCCACTTGACGAATGGCTCGTCTTTTATTTCGCTCAGAATCCGATATATTGGTTTTTTGAACACCGTTGTTATGGCAGTGCGGATTCTCAACCATCTTTTGTCTGGGTCTTCTCCGTTATCTCGTCTGCCACGCCCGCTTTTATTCTGTCGATCTACTGTATTGACCTTTGTTGAGGTCTTCTTTTCTGGTACTATGGTTGCACTAGTTTTCGCTTTTGCACGTGCGCCATCCTCTTCTACCCTGATGTGCTGATGCACTCTCTCCATCAGGGCCTCCATGGTGAGGGGTGGCGTCATGGTAATTGAATCCCTTAGTCGGTTCCCTACTGGTAGGCCTCTTTTATATTGCGCAATGGCTAGATTGGTGGGGCAGTCTCCAATCTGGTTGAATGTCTCCCAGTAGCGACTGTTGTAAGATCTGAGGGTCTCTTTTTCACCCATGTCGATGGAGAGTAACTGGTCTATCTCCACCGGTGTTTTAGTATTTGTCCGAAACCTTGTTACGAACGCTTCTGCCAATTGGGCCCAGGAGGCTATGCTGCCCTCTGGGAGCTTTTCGAACCAAGTCAAGCCTAGGTTGCCCAGACTTGACGGGAAGAGTATGCACATTAAGGCCTCGTTTCGCCTGTACACAGCCATGACTTGGCGAAAGTGGCTCAAGTGTGAATATGGGTCCGTCTTCCCTTCATATGTATTGAATTTCGGCTGAAGGAAGCCTGATGGCAGGGGCGCGTTTTCGATCGCTGGGACAAACGGCGAAGTCTGTAGTCTTGCCAATGCCTTGTCCGTTGGTTCGTAGGCCGGTCGCGGTTTTGGCATTCCAACCTCGATGCTTCCATGCGTCCGAGGAGCCAACCGTTGTAAGGCCGAAACTCGGTGTGGATCCCTTGCCCTGGCATCTTCCTTGCATCGTGCTTTTTCTTCGAGCACGGTTCGTAAGTCGGATGACCTGGGCAGCTCCGTTTGTCTAGATCTGGTTTGGTGTGAATGTGAAGGCCAATACGTGCTTCCTTCAGTGTATGATCTATCGGATCTCGTCCTCTCAGACCTGGAGTGACGAGTCCTTGAAGATAAGGAGTGAGTGTCGCCTGTCCTGAGGCTTCTGCTCTCTCCCTGGGAGGGTGTAGTATTCCTACTACGATTCTCTGAGTGGCGAGGGGGCGTCTTATGCTTGCGCCCCTCTCCTGTCGCCACATCTCTAGTCTTCATCTGGCGTTTCAAAGCCTCCATGTCCGCCGCCATCTTTCGAATTAGTTCATCTTGTTCCTTCACGCGGTCTTCCAGGGCTTGAGGATCAATCCTCCTCCTTTGCCTGTCAAGACTCTGAGAATGTCGAGGGCTGCTATTCCGCCTTCCCCTGCCACTCCTTCTGGAATTATGTTGTTGGGGCTCCAGATCTGCCATAGGAGGGACAGAGGGTAATCCTTCACGCCTTGCGCCCCCCTCTGGAGTTAGTCCATCGACGGCGGACTGCGGCAAGTCTTCAATGTGTGCCATTGAATGAGTAAAGGAGAAGCTTAGTCAAGAGGTTTTTGTTCGTCTGAAATTCCCACAGACGGCGCCAATTGTACGGGGAGGAAATAATTCTCCTCGTATAATCCTGTTGACCAAGTCCACGCTCCTCCGTACGACGTCGCTTTGTCACCTGAAAACACAAACGTGAGCTAGCCGGCGGGTGTGTGCCGGAAACCTCTTCGATGCCTAAGTCAGAAAAACTTGACAAATAGACAAAGCTCTAAGTTCTCAGAAAGATTGTGTTCAATTACCTCCTCCAAGGTGATGTTTGTGAGCTTTTATAAGTTTCGTATGGCACAATCCTAGTAGGACTTGTATTTCTCCATGCAGAGTCCTCCTAGGATTCATACTCCTAAGGATAATGCTTATCCTTTTACACCCTCCCCCACTGCTTAAACCAAGTGGGATGGTTCTCTTTATGACCTAACTTCCCTTTGACCGAAGTAAAGATGGCTATGCCGAGCCACAAAGTAGGTCGTACTAACAGTTGTTCGGTTCTTCTTCATGCTACACCATATCTCGGTTCTCTCATACATGAACCGTGGTGTGTTTGGACCGATCTACTGAGTAACAACAGTACAACCGACCTACCCGAATAAAATCACGACCGGACTACCTTTTCAGACCGGACTAACTCATGTTGTCAAAACCGAAGCAGCTTTGCCATTCCTTTAGCCGAAGTAACTTCATCATTTGTGAGCCGAAGTAATTTCACCACCTTGGGCCGGAGTAACTTTGTCTCCCCAAGGCCGGAGTAACATTGCTCTCCTGGGCCGGAGTATCCATTACGGCCTTTTTACCTAGTCCTTTGCGTTTTGGGCCCCAAAGCCCAACTCGAAGCTCGGTCCAATTTTTCCCAAAAATTACCCTCTCAATATTTTTCCTTACTTTGTTTTTTTTCCAGCAACCAAACAGAAATGCCTTTTTTTTCCTTGTTCATCTACTTTTTTTTTTTTTTTTTTTTTTTTTGTGGCAACCAAACAGAAGAAAAGATTTGTGAATTTCAATTCCCATTTCCTTTAAGCCCAATAACCAGTTTGGAGAAAACACGGACCAAATTCAAAAGCAATGATGAACCTTGGAATTGAATCTCTATTAAAGAATTCATCATTTGGAGCTTTTAGCTGTGACAAAAGTTTCACCCTTTTTTTTTCTTTTCTTTTCTTTTTGTAGATCCGTTTGGCATTATTGCTTGGACAGTTTCATAAAGTTTTAAAAATGAAATATCAAGAAAGCACTAATCATTTTTAGTGAAGCTCACTGAACCCATTGAAGTACTAGGCTCAAAATTTTGGAAGGAGATAATTAGAAAAACTGAATTGAAACAACTTAAAAAATCATAAAAAATATCAACATTTGCAAATTCTTAGATTAATTTGGCAGATAGAACAAATTTATACAAATTGAGAATTCTTGTTTGTACAATCATGTATTCACCATTTATTTAATTGTCTATTTTTATTAATCACTAAAATCATAAAAATTTTCATGATTTTGTAATTAAGTTTTGAAAATATCCCTAACAAGTATTTTCTCCCATTTTCTTGCAATCCCTTATGTTGATATTGATAATTTTAAAATTTTGAAGCTGTGTGTTATTGATGCTTGGTCAAAGAAAGCCATTAGAAATAGAAGCAAAGTTGCAACCAACAATTCCTTCATAGCAAATACTTAAAAAAGTAAGATTCCCATTATTATTGTGATAATGGATTTGTTTTGTATGGTTGAAGTGAAGCAATTACATCATAGTGGATAAGTTTAAAAAATTCTTTTTAAATATTTACACTTGGCTTTGGCTAGAACTTTGCACCTTTCTTTTGTGTATAAGAGTTTGAATCTCTTCATTTACCTAAGTTTTATTTTGTGTATTTAAGAATTTTCTCTTTTAAATTTGGATGGTTTTGTTATTAGTTATATGTTATATTTAATTATAATTATAATTATAATTCATTATAGGAGAAATTTTAAAAAAAAATTCTCAAGAAGCCTTACAACAAAATAAATCCTAAATTTTCAATTTTATCAATTTAAACTATATACTTAATTTTGTTAAGTAAAACTGTCAAAAAAAAGCATATTTTAGTTATATAAATCAATGAAAATGGTATTTTAGACATTTTCCATACACCTATTCCAAGTTCAATGATTAAGATACATTTTTTTTTGGCAATTTTACTTAATGGAAATAGGTAGATGATTTAAATTGAAAACAAATAAAAAATTTTAAATTTAAATTGACTAAATTAAAAATTAAAAAATTATTTTATTATATGAGTCAAATTTTATTTATTTATTTATTTTTATTATTATTATTATTATTATTATTATTATTATTATTATTATTATTATTATTTTGTAATTTCGCTTTCAATATAGTACAAGAGTGGAAAATTTTAGGGCAAATTACATATACACCCCTCGAGGTTTGGTTAAATTACAGATACCCCCTGAGGTTTTGGAAATTACATCCCGCCTCCTGAGGTTTGTATTTTCATAACAATTTACCCCCTGAGGTTTATATTTCATAACAAATTACCTCCTAATTTCTTATGCAAATATAGCATTCAGGGGGGAATTCGTAATTTCTCAAACCTCAGGGGGTATCTGTAATTTAGCCAAACCCCGAGGGGTGTATATGTAATTTGTCCAAAATTTTAAGGATTTGTGAAGTGGGGTCAGGGTGAGTCAGACTAACATTTTGTGGACCAACTGACCAACCCATCAAACGAAAGGGTTTGTTTAGACCAGACCTAAGAAAACTTCAGAAATGGTACGCGGGAAGAAGATAATTTGGCTGCTTTCTGGGTAGTTTGTAGTCTCCTATAGACCTACCTTCATCAGCACATAACATGGTCCATTATCCATTTACATATACTTTTGAAATGTATATAGGGATTATGAAAAATATATCATGAAAATTTTTATCTTTTAATAAGTGTGTGGTGTTTTATTGTACGTGTAATTTAAAGATAAAAAAAATTTTATTATTATTTTTATGATATTTTTTTCATGATTTCTAACACTATTCAAATACTTAAAATCATTAAAACACAACTCCTTAATTTATTTCTAATAATGTGGATTATTATATATTAAATATATAGTCACTAATTTATGAAAAAATACAGGGCATGTGATTTTATTAAATTATCTCACTTTTCAAAATATTTTTAAGTAGATGATTTCAAATTTAAAAAAAAAAAAAAAAATTGTCAGAATCTCAAACACAAATAATGTGTCACACTTGTAAGTAGTTGTAGAATTTTGTCTATGGGGCACTACAAAAAAAAATTAACGTTTTAGAAATCAAAATTTATGAGCAAAATTATTTTTTAAGATTCAAATATTTTTATTACGAAAAGTGTCGTTATTGTATTTTTAGTAACGAAAATTGTATATTAGTGATAAATTATTATCCTTTTAGGGCCAAATTTTGTATCTCAAAAAATAACTAAATTATTTTGTTCTTAAAAGTCTATTTATTAGTGATATTTTTAAAATTTTGTCCATAAAAGCTTTATTTTTTACTTTTTTGGATGACATTTTAGCGATTATCCTCACGATGATAGAAATTAATTTTTAAATATCTTTTGTGATAAAATTTTTACTTTTAGAGATTAAAAAATTTAATTTTTAAAACTTTCATATATTATAGTGGAAATTGAAGGTTTCGTTGAAGTTCCTACCTCGGGACAAAATATCAATGTACAAGTGATACTAAAAAGTGAGTGGGGTATGGGGGTGGGGGTGATTTAGCCTGTGTTTGGCAAGTAGGTTTGAAGGTTTTTTGGGTTATTTTAGCCATAAAAAACAAAATAGGCTATTTTAGTCATAACAAACAAAACATCACATCCAACCCATAATCATTACATTCTTCTCTCACAAAAAAATTCAAAAAAGTCAAAAAGCCAAAAAGCCCTTCCCAAACCAAGTTTTTAAGCCCAGGCTAAAATAGTCAAAAAAGTCAAAAAGCCAAAAAGTCAACCCACTTCCCAAACGGAGGCTTAATTGATTTGTCATCATCTCAAACACACAGAACAACCTCATGAAAAAACCTTAGCGGTGTAGCCTGTTTTGTTGTCACGTTAAGGCTCTCTAATTGTGAGAGCAAGGGTAGGGCCTCGCCTTTGAAGCTTAGATAGCTTTTTTTTCCAATTTTTTTTCAATATATTTTTTAGCGAAAAATATGGAAAGAACTTGAGACCCTTGCTCGAGAGTGACCCTTGCTCGAAAAGCTAGAGTCATGGGGAGAACCAAGTCACCAAGGCCACATGTTTTGGAAATTAGTCCGCCTTCAGTTTAATTTGACAATGATTCTTGATCTAAAGTCTAACTCATCTCAACAAAATAAAGTTGTGTAATCTATCCAATCTACTACGTGAACTAAAGAGATGCAATTTGAGATCGTGACCTATCATAGATTTCAATTTCTATGAATCGTTCATCTTATTGAATCTCTATATATAATTTATTCATAAAAATAAAAATTGTGTCACAGATAAATAGAGGGGGGACATGGGTCGCACAGAATGAAGAGGAAGATCTACAACTTAGCTAAATTTCATGTGATAGAGAAGATTCCAAAGGCAACAAACAGTCAAATAACAAAGGCAGAGACAAGAAGCATCAGTCAAAGGATTGCGTAGCACACTTTTGTTCTTCTCGATGGACCCATGGTGGTGAAAGTCCTCTCTTATTGGCCCACCTGCTCCTTCACAATTCCTCCACTTGTCCTTGGCTTTATATTACAAGCTTTTTGGGTTGGGTTGGGTTGGGTTGGGTTAGGGTGGGGTGAGGGTAAATTTCAAGTCACTTACCACTTCGCAATTGCACATTGTGAAAGGAATTCCAAAGAGAGATGGGGTAAACCCAGGTAAGGGAATAGTCCGAGGCAGGACTCGTGCCCAAGCCATAGCGGTGTGAACCCACTTGTGGGAGCGGTAGGAGTCGAGTTCAAACCAAGGTTTAAATCCAACATTGCTGGGAGCTTAAGCCCAAGTCATGGTCAATTGTGTTAAAAAAATTTAATAGCTTTAGTTTTAATTCATTGTTAGGCAGTCGAATATTATCTTATTCATGTCACTTTCTAATTCGAGTAATGTGTGCCAGGTTTGATTGGGGAATAAATGGCTAATCAAAAAAGATAGGTGAAGAAAATTAAAGCATGTGATAATTAGTGGGCTTCGATTTCTATTTTAAATTGACCACAAAGCCGAAAGTTTCCATTCCTTCGGAGGCTTACTTTCCAAGCCTATTTTGGGAATTTGCAACTTGGATAAGCGTGTATAATTTTCTCCAAAGAAACACGTTTTTGGCACTAGATTAACATTAATGATAGATACCACTAAAAAATTCCATCACTAATAGCTCTAATGAGTTGGAAAATGTAAAAAAATAAAAAAAATAAAAAAAAATACAAGAGACAACCATCACATCAAAGGGAGAGCCACCTCATTAGTGCTCACCTAGTGTTTCCTTTTTAGTGCTCCCAAACATTAATCCTAGACTAATTAGTATAATACCCGTGCTCTGCACGCGTTAAAATAAATAATTAAAAATTATTTATAAAATTAAATTATAACAAAAATTTTATTTATAATATAAAATAAAATTTATTTAACATTAATTAGTTCCCATATAATAATTATATTTACGCTAAAATATAAATATATTTCATCTTGATGAATTTCGTAATTTAGTTTTTCAATTTAACAACTATTTCATATCTATTATGTAAAATCAATTATCTTATCAATAAATCAAAATTGAAGAATAAATAAAAAATAGAAAAAGAAAATAGAGTATCAGTGATCTCAATCTTCAACCCACTCCTTAAATAAGATTTCGATAATTTCGATCCTGCTAGGCTGCTAAGTATAACCTCTAAAATAGTCTCATTAAATATTAGTTAATTATATTTACTAATATTTTAGCGGTTAGACCAATTGAACATTTTGTAAACCCTATAGCCATTTTCTTAATTTGAACTTCATATAGATCATTTTTGATTTTTTTATATTTTTTAATTGTTTTATATTAAAAAACTTTAGAACTAATATACTAAACAAATAAATAAAACTGAATATGTATATAAAACAATTTAACTCTAGCCCATAGGCCTAAGTTTTTTTTATTATGTATTTGATTGAAAATGTGTTAGACCATTTTAATGGCTAGTACCTAAATCTCAATATTTATTCTACAGGTAACTTGAGCCAAAATAACTACTTGACTTATAGTTAGCATGGTTCAAATAAATGGTAATGCATGTACTATATGTGAATTTATAATTTTTTTCACCTCATTTGTTAATAAATTTATGCATAATCCACATTCCAAATAAAAATTTTATAAATTTTTAAGAGCTAATCACAAACTTTAAAAAAAATAAAAAAATAAAAATTAGACATGATACATTATATATGTGTATGAAATAACTTTATTAATAAACAATTTTTGTTAAAAAATTCAAGAGGCTTTTACATACAAGTCTCATTTTGTAAACTTATAGTCCATTAAGTCCTATATAAAATTATTTGCTCCTCCAAGTCCTATTAATTTTTAATAGGCCAATTTACCCTCTGAAGACCTCCTCACCTGACTCTCTCTCTCTCTCTCTCTCTCTCTCTCTCTCTCCCCCCCACAAACCCAGTCTCTGGTCTCCTCCGTATGACTCCTCTTTCCCCTCTGTCCAAAGCTTCGTCGGCTCCAGCGCCGAACATCATGCTCGCCATCTACGAGAAGAAGATAGTCTCAGTCGATGTATACCGTCCTCTTCGCAACTACATAGTCTTCAACTACTCTGAAAGCGAAGCCCAAAACCTTGAAGACGATCTCCAAACAAATGCGCTCCGATCTCGAACGCCCCACTACCGATTCTCTCTCTTCCCGCCGCAACCCTATCTCCATCGACAAGGACCACGTCAACCCCGTGAATTTCACCTGGTATGACGCTTTCAAGACCAAATTGAAGGCTTCGCAGCAGAACATCCACCTCGAGAAGGCCTCTGTGTTGTTCAATTTGAGGGCTGTGCAAAGTCAGATTAGACTGATGTTCAATTTTGTTCAATGGGATTTTGCTGGTTTTTGGCTGGAATATTGCTCCTATGGATCATAGATGGAACCAACATAGATGCCACTGCCATTAGAGACACAGAGAGAGAGAGAGAGAGTGTGTTTTTGGAAATTGAGAACCTTCTCAGTTTATAATATTCTCAATTTTAATCAAGAAAAAATTGAGAAATTTCTCAAAATTGATAATTATAAATTTCTTAGTTTTTATAATTTTGATAATATTTTCAGTTCATACTAGAAAAAAATTGAGAAATTTCTTAGTTTTGATAATTATAAATTGAGAACATTCTCAGTTTTGGGATTAAAAGGGAAAACGTCTTTTTACCTGTACATGGGACTTATTGGTTCAAATTTTTTTTGATAGGACCTAAGCTACCACCAAATGTGTAGATAGGACTTTTAGGTAATTAACTCAAAATTCTATACTTAATCAAATAGTTCTTCTAGCATTTGAAAATTTAATATTTATGAATAAATTTAATATTTTCAAATACTCCAAGCATTTTTCACATTTAAAAGTTATGAATAAATTTATATAATTTAAAAAATTTATACTTTATTAAAACTTTTAACATTACAAAATCAATAATTAAGTTTTATAAAATATCCTTTAACTCTAATCATCAATCTATTTTTTAAACAAAATTCTCATTCAAAATTTTGGCAAATATTTATTTAGGAAATCTATCCACATGTTAGTGCACCATGTTCACGGTCATTATTAAACTTATATAACTTAGGCCCTAATCTAAATGCACCTTGTATTTTTTAAATTTTGTTTAATGTTTGGCATGACCCATAAAATGGTTATAAATTATAAGTAAAATTTTAAATTATTAATTTAAAATAAGTTGTAAATTTATTTGGTACAATGTAACTTTTGATAATTTATATAACATTTTTATTGTGTAAATATACATAATGCCTCAAAAGTTATTACTAAGACAAAAAATGTGACTCTTATATTCATATATATTTAAGGATTTCAAATAAGTTTTTTTTTAAAAAAAAAAAATTACAAATTGTAGTTTAAAAAATCTCTATTTTTTAGCCAAATAAGCTATAAAAATATCAAATAAATTATAATTTAAAATTACAACCAAATAAACTTAGTCACACAATAAAATATAATATAATATAATATAAAAATATAATAAGTATAACATTATTTAAGAAAAAGTGCACCAACTATAAAATCTAAAAATTAAAAGCAAACCTTATAAAAATTTTGAAATATGAAATCATGAAAATTACAAAACATAAATGCATATACCAATATACATCATCCAAAAGAAGAAGAAACTTACAATGAAAATTTGTTAATAAATATGCACATTTTCTCAATAACCTTTGTCATCCATATTTATGTACTTGATAAATATAGATTTTAAACCGTTGAACCTCAACCGAAGAGATTGGAGATTTATTGTAACGTCCCGAAATAATTCAACATGAACTGCCCACATTAAATAACATTCACTAAACCATGACAGTAAATCTCCCATCTTTACATAGTTAATAAGAGAGTTTATACAAAAGTTTCACATGCAGTTATACATTCAACGATAGAAATACACATGAATCTATAGCATGTGAAGCACCTAGTCTCAAAACAATAAAATGCCCTTAAGGGCTTACATCATCCAAGGCTATAGCCCGGTTACACAAAATGGTCTCTCGGACCCGTACATGTTTAACCCTTGGCTTTACACAATTTACAACAAAAAAATAAAAGAGCTATCTACTCTTCACAAAAATGTCCACGCCCTCAGTTCGACGGGATCACCACATCTTTACCCGCACCAAATCTCATAGGAGTGAGTATAAAACCCAGTAGAGAATTCTAACAAAGTATATACAGTTATGCCAAATCTCAAAAAAATATTAATGTCCATGCTATGCCATGCTCTCTTAAAGAAAATTGTATTTCATGCTCTTCTTAAGGATTTCCATTTTCAATAAAAGCTAGCAATCTCAACACATTTCAAAGCTTCCAATTTTTAATCAATAGGGGGCAGTAAATACGACGCTGATAATCCTTAGGTTGGTGTCTACAAGTAGACTCTACGAGTACTACCAAACTGTCATTTTTACCGGTATTAAACGGAAGGCTCGACACCTATCCGTGCGATTTTCTGATCTTTCACCATGGACACTCAGGCCAACTTATCGAGATTAACTACGCCCTCTATCCGGACTTACCATGTATTTACTCCATGCCACATTTCCATAGTTCTTATTACAACATCATTCTCTTTCATGAAATAAATATCTTCAATCGAAATTTACAATACAAAATGATAATTGAATGAATTTACAATGCCATGATCTTTCCATATCTCATAACACTTCTCCAATTTCAAATGTCTCCACATTAATGCCAACAATCACAATTCCCATTTCCTTTCTTCATTGTTCATTCACAAGAAGACCATGTGTTATCAACACATAGTTACAATTTTTCATTCACAAGTCTTAACAATCTAGTCTCTTCAAGGCCGCAAGTAGCGTTTTTCAAACATTAGTTTCCCATGTTTATAATTCTCACAATTTCAAAGTGCACAACAATTTGTTATCTCACAACCTTATATCATCATAACTTTAACCATAGTTTCTAAAACAAGTTCTCCATTTCCGTATGTCAAAAGCTTTCCATCTTTGCAACTACATTAAGGAATCTACACACATTCATCTTTTTATCAAAAGAAAAGAAAGAATTCCATGGACATTTCCATGTTTTCCAAAAATCCCCAAATTTTAAGGTTTTCATCAAAACCAACCTTTTCCCTATTTTCTTAGTGAAATCTTACCAAATCATCATTTTTATGTTTAATGAAAAGGAAAACGCCCTAGGATCAACATGGGGTTGAGATTTAAAACCCACATTGAAAACTTTCTATATTTTTGCTCAAAAATAGAAATCTAACATGAGAACCACTAGAAGACTCACAAATCAACATTTATATTGCACAACATGTATATATGACTCAAGAAAACCCTACCTCAAGCTTGATGAAGAGAGAGAGGAGATGAAACCCTAGAACCAAAAGATAGGAGAGCTTTGACTTCCACCACACCAAGTGAAGCTCTAGCCTTTGATCTTCAAGATTAGAGGGAGATGATGATGATCTTGACTCAAGATAGGCAAGAATCAAAGTGTTTTGGGTGTTTGAGAAGGTTTTCTAGAGAGAATGGGAAGAAAAATAGAGTTCAGAGTGAGAGAGTAATGTCTAAAACGAGTTACACATTCGGACCAAAAGAGAAAAAAAAAAACAGAGTTTCGGGTTGCCTAGATTGCCGCAGGTGCGGCGCCCATCCTCGCACGTGCGGCCCTCTCTCCCGCACGTGCGATGGCCCTGCCACACCTCAGCCCGCACGTGCCTTTTAGGCAGTGTGCAATCCTCAGAACTTCCCCTCTTCCCGCACGTGCGGCTTCACCCTCCCGCACATGCGGCCCCCACTTCGCACGTGCGGCCTTGGCTTAGCAGCCCAGAAATTGATGGTTCGATTTTCGAGCACTCCGGACCTGACCCCGCACTGTCCGGAATAGGTAAAGAATCAACACTAAGGAAAAACAAGAACAAGAGCTCTAAATGAAAATAACTTCCGAATGTTTCAAGCCCAACGAGAGCAAAAGAGAACGGAGTAAAGAAAAAAGAAAAGAAACAAGAAAAGGACTCGGTCATCACATATATTTTATAAAATACGCTTAGATTAAATAAGCATGCAATAAATTTTTAGAAATTAACATAATTGTTAGATGCATAATAGAAATAAGGATGTGGAAGGCTAAAGATTATAAATTGATTTTTATAAAACAGCATAAACTTACAATGAAAAAATTTATTAATTAAATTCTTCACAATTACTCCATCACTAACAGTTACAACACTTGATGAACACTAACTCTAATTTGACTCGAATCCAATAAGTGCAAGAGAGAAGATTTATGGGAGATGTGAATTGCTTCTCATAATTTGTGATACACAATTTAAAATTTTAGTCTTCTTTCTTTTTAAAAGTCATAAATTATGAGAAAATTTAATTTTTTTTAATAGTTGTATGGCACATTTTTGAATTTTGAAATGGGTTAATATACTTTCCTTTTAAATTTCATAAATCATTAGATAGTTACATTTTTATTGTTGAGAAAGTGTTACCCAATAGATTTTTTCAATTTTTTTAATAATAAATAAAAATTAATCAAGAAACTTAGTATGTGAGGTTGGAAATAAATAAAAAAATGTAATTTTAAAAGTTTACTATATTGAATTTTGAAAAGAGCATTATTATAAATTTTGAAAAAGATTTCTATATTAATTATAGCACAGATAACGTGACCATTTGAAAGTTTTTTTTTTTTTTATAAATTTTAGATTCTGTTGAATTGTTTATCATATTTAATGACATATAATTTTAAATTTTGAAATAGAAATATATATATATATATATATAAATCATAAATTATGGAATAATTAGAGTTTTTTTTTTATGATTATAATTAGATTTTAGTGAATTACTTCCATATTAGTGGCACACAAATTTAAATTTTAAAATAATTGAGCATACTTTCCTTTTAGAAGTCGTAATTTATGGAATAATTAGAATTTAATTGTTATGGTTAAATTAGAGTTAACCAATAGACTTTTTTAAAAATAAAAATAATTAGATTTTAGCCAATTGCTTCCATACACAAATTTAAATTTTGAAATAGTTGAGCATACTTTCCTTTTAAAATCGTAATTTATGGAATAATTAGAGTTTTATTGTTATGATTTAATCGTTATGGTTAAATTAGAGTTAACCAATAAAATTTTTTAAAAATAAAGAATAATTAGATTTTAGTGAATTGCTTCCATATATAGTAGCACACATTTGAAATAGTTGAGCATACTTTCCTTTAAAATTCGTAATTTATGGAATAATTAGAGTTTTATTGTTATGATTAAATAAGAGTTTAATCAATAGAATGGTTTTTTATTATTTAAAAATAAAAGAATCATAAAATTTAGTTTGAGGGTTTAGACCTCCCATAAGTTTTGTCATTAGAAAGAGTCTTTTTCTTATATATATATATATATATAGATAGATTGGTGCGGATCCCACGTTTACTAATGGTGAGATATAAAATAAGTGTTTATTTATTTATTTATTTATGACAATGTGTAACATCCTGAAATAGTTATAATAAATCATCCACGATGATAAGTAAATAATAATATATAAATTAGAGTATAATATCCTTCCATTTCATAAGACTCAATTGTACAAAAGTGTGACACATGCAAATATATATTCATAAGTTCTAACCCTGAATCTATAGCATATGTCAACAACAAAGATATGAAATAGAAATTAAACAAATAATTGAAATGCCATGAAGGTTACAAGTTTTTAAGACTGTATTTGGTTACATCAAAATAGATTTAAATCCAATACAGATAAAGCCCTAGGCTTTTACAAAATAATTACAACAAATAAACAAAATGAAACTTTTGCTCCAATCCTCCCAAGCTACTGCCTTGGCAGATGCATCTCACCAACACCTAAAAATGGTTTTTCCATATAGGGTGAGTCAAAACTCAGTAAAAATAATCTAACACAATATATTAATCTTAACAAAGATATAAGGGTGAAATGCATATACAATGCTCATGTTAAAACGTTTTACATTTTTTCTCCAAAAATCATGCTATGCTCAATTTATATCACAATTCTCAATTCATGTCCTTTACAATAGAAAATAAAGGGAAAATCTCAAACCAATACAATTTTTCACGGATATTTTGTTCGTAGGAAACCGTTAAACGGCATCCAGGTAATCGTAACCTATACAAGCACTATTATTGCCATTCTACGGATATTTTGTCTACGGGAATCGGCACCCATGTATACGCACGTTTTTCGGGACTTTCACCCTAGATACTCAGGCCAACTTGATTTGATGATACACACCTGTTTCCAACGTTTATCATTTTTTCTCAAAATTATATACATTTGCAGCGCATTAAATGAGCAACAATGTTCAATGCACATAGATAATAAATTAATTTTAATTCACCTAATTCTCATGCAGTTTCTACAACAATCATAGCTATCCTCCACCAATAGCCCAAAACAGATATTTCTAAACAGATATAAAATCTCCAATACAGATAAACTTTCCAAATTTTAAGATGTGAGTGATAGTATATATTCAATTCCATCACCCATAACAATATCCTTCCAATTTCACATTTCCTACATCAATCCCATTTATTCATACAAAGTAAATATTTGAGACATTTAGGACAAAACCCCTTTTCCTTCCAAAATGTATTCCAAGTATCAAAATCAATAATTCTATCACAACTCAACTTCATTTCCACCTCCGCAATCATTTTCAATACATCCATTTGAAAACCTTTCTTTTGATTTTAAGCCAAAACCCTAGATTTGTTCAAAATCCTCCAAAATCACAAGATTGTTTTATAAAAACAAATAGCTAAGTTAAAAATCATAAAAGAGTGTAGAGAATTTCTACCTCAAACTTTAGAAGAGAAAGAAGGAAGAAAAGTCCAAAAGTTGATGGTGATGAAACGACGATTTGCTTCGATCAAAACGAAGCCCTCAACAAGCTCTACACTTAGGCCTCGTTTGGCAAGTGGCTTTTTTAGCAAAAAAGTCACTAAAAAAACCAAAAAGTCAGCAATCTATACCAAAAAGTCAAAAATTCTCCTTTCTCTCTACTTTTTGCACATCTTTTCGTGAAAAGTCAAAAAGTCATCCCAAACATATAAGTTTTTTTTAGCTCATATTTTAGTCAAATACCAAAAAGTTACTAAATTAGCCTGTTCCCAAACGAGGCCTTAATCTCAAAGGAGCAAGGTGAGGAGATGATTCTAAGCGAGTAGATTTGAAGATCTCTGAGCGAAAAAGTGAGTTTAGAGAGAGAAAATAGAGACTTGCGGTTTAGAGAGAGGAAAGAGAAGAGAAAGTGAAGGAAATGATAAGTGAGGGCCCTATATATAGTGCTAGGTTAAAGTGAAATAAAGTTCTAAAGTTAACCCAAAAGAACAAGTCAAAATCCTCAAGAAGTAGAGCCCAAAACCGAACTAAAATCTGGGGAAAAAAAAAAAAATCTCACAGGGATCTACCATTGTGTCGGTGGTGTCTACCATTCAGAAAGAATTGACAAAAAGACAATGCTAGCAATAGACAAGGTGTCAACTCTTGGACCCAAGGTGTCGACACTAAATTTTAGCAATTAAATCCAGATTCTACAGTAGATAAGGGTTGACCCTCCCCAAACTAGTGCCGACCCTTGAGGCCAACAAGAAAAGGCAAGTGTCAACACCACCGAAGGTTGGTGTTGACCCTAAATTTCAGTAGCGATCTTGGAACACAACAGCAAGGTGGTTGACCCTTGGAGCAAAGCAAAACAAAGAAAATAGGAGGCAGTGTTGACACCAACAAGGATGGTGTCGACCCCTTGAAGCCAAAACCAAACATAAAGAGAAAAGAACGACCGCCACAGATATGATTTTTTGAATTCAAAAGTAATAAATGGGCCGGATTTAAGCTCGGATCGCTATACAAAGACACGAAACAAATGTTATTCTTGTGAAATATAGGAGAGTGAGTTTTAAAAAAAGCATTTTCGAGTTCTATTGAATTTGGTCTGGTGTATAGAATGTTCAATTCATCATTTTGTTTTTATGCCTTGGTCAATTTACATTGCCCATTGTGGCATTCATCGAATCAATAACGAGAATTGATTAGTTTTGAATAAGTTCAATTCTTGTTCTTACTAAAGAATAGATTAAGAAAGTTAAATAAGCTTAGACTCATTAAATATAGATTGATTAACTATCGTTCTCATGTTAATCGATAAAAATAGAAAAAAATTAATTAGAGAAATTTTAAAAAAGAAAAAAGTAAAACTTTAATTAAGTAATGCAGTCATCAAGAAATGTTAATTTTTTTTGATGAAATAAAACAATATTTAACCCCAATAATTTTTTATTAGATTTAGAAAATATTTTTATAATAATGTTATGAGTAACCATATTTCTCATTGCATAATATTGTTTCTTTTAGGGAAAATTACCACACAATGGTGGTATCACAAAATTTTTACAAACTCATGAGAAAACTTAAAATTTTAATTACTAATAATTAAATTTTCAAAAATACACTGAATTGTTATTTTCCTTTTCTTTTACTAGTTAGTGGGATAAATCTCTCCGGTGAAAGAGACAACAAATCCTAAAGAGTGACAATCTGATTCCACCAAAGAAGAAGCTTGTGAAGACATGATGGACAATGTTTGTTTAATGGAGTCATGTTTGTTTAATGGACAATGTTAAAGATAATTTTCTATATAATAATTTGCTATGGGTTATCATTTTTCTTGTATATTTCGACAAGAGAAAAAAATAGATTAGCAATTTAATTTCACGTAAATCGTATTTGATTGACAAAAATAATATAAATTTAAAAGTACATTTTTTTTTTCAAATTAGAATTATGTATGAAATGCCTTCTTTTACAAAAATTTGTTCGATTGCAGAGATAATTTGAAATTTTAAAAATTCCTAAGGTGTCGTTTGAGAAGTGGGTTGGCTTTTTGACTGTTTGACTTTTTGGCTATTTTAGCCTGGACTAAAAAACTTGATTTGGAAAGGACTTTTTGACTTTTTTGACTTTTTTTGTGAGAAAGAGTGTAATAATTATGGGTTAGATGTGATGTTTTATTTTTTGTGGCTAAAATAGCCTATTTTGTCTTTTGTGACTAAAATAGCTAAAAAAAACTTGATTTAGCTATTCCCAAATGGAGCTTTAGGGTGTTTTGAGAAGATGGTTAAAAGTTACTTTTTGACTTTTTTTAATTTTTTTGTGAGAAAGGGGAGTAGGTTAAAAGTTGGAAAGTGGCTTTTAACTCACTTTCCAAAATAACCCTAAATAAAATGTTTTTGGCAAGAGATTTTTTGGCTATTTTAGCCACAAAAAACAAAATAGGCTATTTTAGCCACAACAAACAAAACATCACATTCAATCCATAATTATTACATTCTTCTCTCACAAAAAAATCAAAAAGTCAAAAAGCCCTTTCTAAATCAAATTTTTTAGCCCAGATTAAAATAGTTAAAAAAATTAAAAAGTCAAAAAACTAACCCACTTTCCAAAATGAAGGCTTAATATTATAATAGTATAAAATAGATATATTTGATAAATTAATGAAGTTGTATTGGAAACTTCTATTCAATAGAAATCATTAAGCGATCCCAAAGGCTACAAGTGTAGATACCATGGGACCCAAAGCAGTTATTATTAAATGGCTTCCTATATTTTCCTCAGCAATTAATGTAAGTAGCTCATCATTTGAATGCAGAAAATTGAAAGGCGGCTTGGCAAGTTTTTAGATTAAAATAGTCATAAAAAATAAATTAAATTAAAAAATTAATAAAATAAAATATCACATTTTAATTATAATTATTTTATTTTATTTTTTTTATAAAAATCATAAAAATAAAAAAATTTAAAATTAAAAAATTAACTCACATCTTAAAGGAAGACTTAATTGCATGGACTAGTAGGGTCGGGGTGGATATCGTTCATTATTCATCCACAAAAACATTTATGAATTGGTCAATATTTGCATGGTCCTCTACTCTCTCTACTATTATATTTCAATGTTTCACATGACACATGGCTATACAGCCTCCTGTGTTGGATCTCCCTGGCCCATCATCATCATGTCTCTCATATATGTTTTATATTTTAAAACCACAACAATTCTTGAGGCAAAGATTGGCTCGTTTTATATCAAATCAGTATTAGATACGTCGGCGTATCCAACCAATTCTTTGTGCTCACGTGTGATTATTTTTTTATTTTTTTAAAGGTAAAATACATGTAAATATTTTAATTTATTGAGTAGGCTCTATACGTTTTGAAATTATTTGTTTTAATACGATGATAAATTTTGATTGCTAAATTATTTAAAATTTTATGTTATTAAAAAAATTAATTCCATTATTTATATACTCAATAGTAAATGTGCCTAAACCTATTCTTTTACGTTGTATTCGGTTTGGAGATTTAAAAACAGATTTGGAAAAGAAAAAAAAAAAAGTGTATGAAACTAAATGAAATATGAATATATTTTATTCACATTTCACTTACTTTTTTCCTTTGCCTTTTCCAATCCCTTTCCAAATCCTCAAACCAAACACAATATTAAATAATTATACGTATTGTTCTTGTAACTTGCTCTACATGTCAATTTGATACATGTAATTTCAATTTTAATAATTTTGCTTCTAATAAATTTAATCTAATAGATAATATTTGTTAAAAAATTGAATATGAATCAATGTCAAAATGATTCATTTGGAAAAATGATCCATTTAGAAGGGAAATGATAATTTTAAATTGGATGCTAGCTTCTCAATTATTTTGAGAAGAGTGAATGAACTATTTTGTCCTTTAATTTCAATCTAATTTCTAAAAGTAATAATTAATTGAATTAAATTGATACAATATAAAAAAATTTAAAATTCAACAGCAAAATTAATATAACTTGGAAAGAATGTGATGCCCAGCCCTTGATATCGTACAAAATTGTCTTTTTCTAAGTAGTTTTACTCATTTGCCTAAGAAAGTGGATTGCAAATGCTGTGAATTTAATGGTGGCCTCTTATTATTGGAAGGAAACTTTCAACCCGTATCTCCTTATATTTAAACTAATTGTTTTATTAATGTATGCCTTTATTTTGTGACATTTTGATTACTAGTTTCTAATTGTTTCAATTTCGTCATCGGAGTATGAAATGTGTGTTTATATGGTGATACCATTTCAAATCATTAATGAAATTAAGAATATTTTGTAAAGAAAATCAAACTAATTATGTTAGGTTATGTTTAAATTACGGATTTGGATAGCAATTTAAAAATTTATAAACGAAACACAATCTAATAATTATTGTTAGTACATGAGAGACCAAAAAGTTATAAGAACCTATATCGATTGCAAACATATATATATTTCAAATATAAGGAATTAAATCACACACTTGGAATATAAAGAACTAAAATGCCATAAAGAAATGCATTAAAGTCATTTCTGTAATTAGATTTTGTAAAAATATATATGAATAATATATGGGGTAATTTTTACTTTACCTTTATTTTCAAATGATAAGTGAACAAACTGCACATTAAATAAATCATCAGGAATAAAGTGAAATTCGACATATGTATGTTCTTGATTTATGAATAAATTAATTGCTATGGAAATTCTTTTGAAAGTGATCTAATCCCACCCTAATAAATTTATCAAAAATGATTCATCTACATAATTTTTTTTTCTTGAATTCCTCTAAATGTGTTTCTGACTAATAAAAAATGATGTTTTGCCAGTTAGAATCATTTTCTTATCGGTTAGAAATATATGCTGAGAGAATTTGAAAGAAACAATTGTGTGAATGTAATATTGTTATAAATTTATAAGATTAGAAAGAAACTCTCTAATAAGTATAAAAATGTATTTTGTGAACCAAATGCAGGTGGCCTACCCTTTGTCCCGCTCTCTAAAAGTGGATGTGCTTCTTTGCTGTCACATATTTATATAAGGGGTGTTCAAAAAACTGATTCACCCAATGAAACCGATTCACCCGACTCGAAAAATCACTTAACAGACAGTTTCGTGACAATAAACGGTCGGTTGTGATTGAGAAATTTAAAATTTTTCAAAATATCGGTCGAGTCACGGTTTCCTACGCCAAATAATCATAAAACCCAAACCGACCGACCTAATTAAATATAATATATTCCATACATGTTATAGTTTTATTTGCTAGACAAATTACATCTTTATCTTTTATTAATTTTATATTTATAATTCTCAAAAGTTGATCTCTACGCACTATCCAATAGGCTCTGAAATTTTTAAACAGAAGAGTAATCATCGTAATTACATTCTAGAAAAGTGAACTGTTAGCCTAGGTATCTAACCCAAAGCCTAATGTTATAGTTACTTTTTTTTTTTTTTTTAAATCCTTATCCGAGAGTCTTTATTCAACTCATTCAGAACACCTCTCTCTCATTATGAGACTCTTTAGTCTCTCTCGGTTTGATCTCTTTTTTCTTTCAAACTCTCTAATTTTATAAATTTTTAATCCTCAACACCATCACTCTGGAAACCCTTCGTCTCCCTCTTACACTCACCCTTTCATACAAACCACAGAGTTCTTATAACGGTGATTTTGAAAGCAGAGGACATTGAAGAAGCAGCTTTGGTCAGAAATCAATAATCTAGACCTACAGATCTCGTGCAAGGCTGCTACAAAACTCTCTTTTTGTTAACATATGAATATCATATATATGAATATAATACTATATATGTCAGTATGTATAGATAGTATTAATATAATATGTATATATAATATACAACGATAGCTTTAGGTTGCTTTGCTTTAGGATTGCTTTCGGTCGCCACTAACTTTCGGCGTCGCTTTTCTTATTTTATTAATTTACATCATCATGATGTCTTGTATCCGAGCTCCTATATTAAGGAGTCTCTATTGTGTTTCTGATATAGAGTTAACATAACAGAAATATTACTCTCTCAACTCTCTCAATTTCTCTTTCATGGTATCAGAGCACAGGTGCTTTTCCTAAGTCTCTGCATCACATATTTTGTTCTGTCACAGATTGCTGTGTATCTTGTCCTTACCTAATACACAGATTGGACAATACCACCACCTTCGTCTCTTCACGACGAAGCCAACGCCACCAGATTCATCATCATCTGCCGCCGCACGCGCCTCCACGCGCCGCCAGAACATTCGGCCACGCGCTCACTCGGTTCAAACGCGCTCTACGCGCTGCCGACGCGTTGCCTACACTGCACGGTGCTATTGTGCGCCCCAGCATCATCTGCTAACGTGAGCCGCGTGTTTCTGACATCAGCTGACGTCAGCCCTAGCTGCTTCCGTGCGCCGTGTGTCTCTCACCTGCTAACGTGCGCCGCGCCACACTCTGCTAACGTGCGCCGCGCCCTGTGACATCAGCCCTGCATCACCTGTTTGACCAGCTTCGTTGACTTTTCTATTTTCTGCCTTTCTGGTCATATTTTTGGTCAGTTCACTCCTTTTCTGACTAATTTCGATCTTCTGAATTCACTGGTAACCTCAGTTTTTTCAGATTCTACCTCATTTGTACTATTTTTCTCTCATGGATCGCCTGGACTCCACTACTCATCCTATTTCCGCTATTCTTGACGGGACTAATTATGTCCTATGGGCACAAGCTATGTCTGGCTTCCTCAAAGGAAAGAAACTTTGGCGCATCATTACTGGGGATGTGTGCAAACCAGTTCCAGAGACCACAGATTCCACTGCCACGGACTCCACTGCCAAATATATCGACCGACTGGAAGATTGGGATAGTAAAAACTATCAGATCATCACTTGGTTTCGCAATACTTCTATTACATCTATCAGCCTTCAGTTTGGTCGGTTCCAACTTGACTCTGCTTCCTCTCCTGCCAAAGCCATCTGGGATTTTTTACAAGAACGCTATCAGACTATTGGCCTTGCTCACCAATATCAGCTTCTGAGTCATCTTCACGGTATGCGCCAAGAAACCACTCAAACCATTAATGATTTTCTCTCCCAAATGTATTATGCTTGGGATCAGCTTGCTCTTTCTGAACCTCCATGGGACTGTACTAAGGATGCTACCATGTTTACTACTTACCGTGACCAACAGCGCTTGGTTCAGTTTCTCATGGCTCTCACTCCTCGATTTGAGCCAGTACGCGCATCTCTCCTTCATCGAACTCCTTTACCCACTCTTGAGCAAGCAATTTCAGAACTATTGTCCGAGGAAACTAGATTTGGTACTCTCCATCCGCACCCTGTGGACTCTGTTCTTGCCACTCCACAGATTCGGAGCTCTCCCTCCTCACCTTCACCACAGAGGTCCAATGCTTGCAATTACTGTCACAACCGCAATCTTCCATCGACTCATCTTCTGGTTAATTGTCCAGTTCGTCTTTGTCGGTTTTGCAACAAGACTGGCCCTGGTCATCTCCAACAAGATTGCTTCCGCAATCACGCCCGTGCCTCTCGCAATGGTCCTTCCACCGGGAATTTTTCTCGCAACCACTCTCACCGTTCTGGGACTCCGTTTAAACCAATACCTGCTCAACGCACTGCTGCTGCTGCCTCCGAGGATTTACCTTCCTCTGTTCCTATAGACCCTTCCACCCCAGTCTTCTCTCAAACCGATGTCGCAGCCATGTTTCAACATTTTTTGCAGAATTCCGGTACTCCTCCATCTACTACTTTATCTGTCACCGCAGGTAACACTTCTTGGTACTTTGACTCCGCTTGTTGTAATCACATGACTTTTGACCCCACTATTTTTACTCCTCTCTCTTCTCCTCCTTCTGTTCCTTCTATCCATACTGCTGATGGGTCTCTTCTGTCTGTAAGTCATGTTGGTTCTGTTTCAACCTCTCACTTATCTTTATCACATGTCTATCTTATGTCTGCTCTTACTTTAAATCTTATTTCCATTAGTCAATTATGTGAGCATGGTCTAACTGTTACCTTTTCCCGTACTGGTTGTTTGGTGCAGGACCCTCGGACGGGGCAAACTCTTGGGATAGGCCGTAAGCATGGACGTCTCTACGAACTCATCCATCTTCATGTTCTAGATTTCTCTCAGATCACAGCTCCTACCACTACTACCACTGCTACCACTGCTCCTCCTTTATCTCCTTTTCAGCTTTGGCATTGTCGTTTAGGCCATCTATCTGTTGGTCGTTTAAAATCTCTAATTTCCAGTGGTCATTTAGGTCATGTAAGTTCTGATGTTTTAGATTGTGTGTCCTGTCAACTTGCCAAACAACCTGCTTTGTCGTTTAATAAAAGTGACTCTGTTTCTCTTGCACCATTTGATCTCATTCATTCTGATATTTGGGGACCTTCTCCTACTCCTACTATGGGAGGCGCGCGCTATTTTGTTGTTTTTATAGATGATTTTTCCCGTTTTACCTGGTTGTTTCTTATGAAAAATCGCTCTGAGCTCAAACAACTTTATTACAATTTTGCTACACTGGTTAAAACTCAATTTTCTAAAAATATTAAGGTTTTTCGCTCCGACAATGCCATGGAATATAAAGATTTTGATTTTCTTTCCTTTCTTCAGAGTCATGGTACTCAACCTCATCGTTCCTGTCCTGGTACGTCTCAACAAAATGGACGTGCTGAACGGAAACATCGACATATTCTTGACACTACTCGAGCTCTCCTTCTGTCTTCCTCTTGTCCGGAACATTTTTGGGGCGAGGCAGCTCTCACTGCTGCTTACACTATCAATTGTATCCCTACACCTGTCATTCATAATCACACTCCTTATGAGCGTCTGCATGGCACCCGTCCCCCTTACACCAACCTTAGGGTCTTTGGATTTGCCTGTTTTGTTCTTCTCCAACCTCATGAACGTACCAAACTTGAACCACGTTCTCGCCTTTGTTGCTTCTTAGGGTATGGCATTGAACACAAGGGGTATCGTTGTTGGGATCCTCTCTCCCAACGCCTCCGTATCTCTCGTCATGTCATCTTTTGGGAACACAAAATGTTTTCCTCTCTCTCTCTTTTCCGTTTGTCCGTTCCCTCACCCTCTCTGTTTTTTACTGACCCTTCCACGGATCTGTTCTCTGATGACCTTACTCCCTCGCCCTTGCCAGCCTCTCTCGAGTTCTCTGATGAGCTTACTCCACCGCCCCTGCCGGCCTCTCTCGAGCATGCCTTGCCTTCTGGTCTGTCCCATACCCCTGCTCACTCTGATGGTCCTGCTCTTGCTTCCTCGGGATCCTCCCCTCCTGGTGAGTCTCTTCCTCTGGCTCCTCCTGCCTCTACTCGACCACACCGGGTAACTCAACCTTCTACTCGTCTTCGTGACTTTATTGTTGGTTCTACTGCTTTTTCCACTTATGAACCGACCTCCTATCGTGAGGCTCGCTCTAATCCTCTTTGGCAGCAAGCTATGACTGATGAATTGCAGGCTTTAGACAAAACTCACACTTGGGACATTGTTGATCTTCCTCCTGGCAAGACTGCCATTGGTTGCAAATGGGTCTACAAAATCAAAACTTGTTCTGATGGATCTATTGAGCGCTACAAAGCCCGCCTTGTTGCAAAAGGCTTCAACCAAGAATATGGTATTGACTATGAAGAGACATTTGCTCCTGTTGCTCGTCTCACCTCTGTTTGCAGCCTGATTGCAGTTGCTACCTCCCGACACTGGGATCTTTATCAAATGGACGTGAAAAATGCTTTTCTTAATGGTGTTCTTCTTGAGGAGGTCTACATGCAACCTCCCCCTGGGTCTACTTATCCCCCTCATAAAGTCTGCAAACTTCAGCGTGCTCTATATGGTCTCAAACAAGCTCCACGCGCTTGGTTTGCCAAGTTCAGCTCCACTATGCATGACTGTGGTTTCACCTCCAGTTCTTATGATACTGCTCTTTTTATCCGCAACACTGCTCAAGGGACCACCTTGCTTCTCCTTTATGTGGATGATATGATTATCACCGGTGACGATCTTGATGGTATTGTATGCCTTAAACAGTTTCTTAGCCGTCATTTCGAGATGAAAGATCTTGGTCCTCTCAGCTATTTCTTGGGTCTTGAAATCTTCCATGATTCCACGGGGTCCTTTCTCTCTCAGGCTAAGTATACCTCTGATCTTCTCACTCGCGCTGGTCTTACGGATTGCAAGACTGCCTCCACTCCCCTGGAGTCCCAGAGTCGTCTTACACCTCTTGATGGCACTCTTCTCTCTGATGCTACCCTATATCGTCAGCTGGTTGGCAGCCTTGTCTATCTCACTGTTACTCGTCCTGATATTGCCTATGCCGTTCACATTGTCAGCCAGTTTATGTCCGCTCCTCGTACCCCTCATTATGCCGCCTTAGTTCGTATCCTTCGTTATCTCAAAGGTACCATGTTTCATGGACTTCATTATTCCGCCCACTCCTCTCTACAGCTTCGTGCCTTTTCCGATGCTGATTGGGCTGGGGATCCTACTGATCGGCGCTCTACTACAGGGTTCTGCTTTTTCTTGGGTGATTCTCTTATTTCTTGGCACAGCAAGAAACAATCTCTTACTGCTCGCTCCAGTACCGAGGCTGAATATCGTGCTCTTGCTGATACTACTCAAGAACTTCTCTGGCTTCGTTGGCTTCTCACTGACATGGGTGTTTCCCCCTCTGGTGCTACTGCCCTCTTTTGTGACAATCAAAGTGCTCTTCAAATTGCTCACAATGATGTTTTTCATGATCGCACCAAACACATTGAGATTGACTGTCATTTTATTCGTCAACACGTCACTCATGGTACTGTCCATCTCCTTCCAATCTCCTCTGCTGATCAACCTGCTGATATCTTCACCAAAGCCCATTCTCCTGGTCGCTTCGTTGAACTTGTCTCCAAACTCAAGTTGGTTGATGTTTGTCCTCCTTGAGTTTGCGGGGGGCTGTTAACATATGAATATCATATATATGAATATAATACTATATATGTCAGTATGTATAGATAGTATTAATATAATATGTATATATAATATACAACGATAGCTTTAGGTTGCTTTGCTTTAGGATTGCTTTCGGTCGCCACTAACTTTCGGCGTCGCTTTTCTTATTTTATTAATTTACATCATCATGATGTCTTGTATCCGAGCTCCTATATTAAGGAGTCTCTATTGTGTTTCTGATATAGAGTTAACATAACAGAAATATTACTCTCTCAACTCTCTCAATTTCTCTTTCAAATTTATTTTTAATTTTTTTTTGTTGTTTCTTCTCTCTCTTTCAGATCTAAATATTTATGCATGTGTATGTATAGATTATAGTTTGAAAGAGAAAAGGGTAATGTCACCAGATCTGCCCAACTCGTTTGCCCGACCGAAATCCGACCGCTAAAATCGGTTTCGAAGTGTGTGGTTTCGAACAACAATGCGGTCGAAAGCGGATGAAGAAATCTCTAGCCCAAGAGACTCGGTTTAGATGACGGGTCCATGACAAATTCGAGCCGACTCGACTTGTGAACACCCTAATTTATATTGTGTTCCCACCTAAGGGTGATGTGATAAAAGTTAAATATAAAACAGTAAATTATAAATATATCTTTTAAAATTTATTTAAAATATTAATTGTCTCTTATAATTATAGAAATTAAATCTCATTCTTTTTAATTTTTAATTACATAATAAATGATTATTTTTATTAATAAATTATTAAGTCAATAAATAATTTTAAATTATGTCAAAAATATATTTCAATTAATAATTATGATAATTTTATTATTGTATAGAAAGTATTTAATTTTTTTTTGTTAATTCAGTTAAATAAAAAATTCTAACACTAGGATATTTGTAAGTTTCAAAAATTTAAAAAAAAAAAATCATATTTTAAGTAAAATTTAAGAGGTGTATTTATAATTTACCCAATATAAAATGATATGTTTGATTCATATGAATTCATTATAGTCAAAAAGTTATTATCATGGTTCATAATTGCAAAATTACTATTGCTATATTATTTTGTTTAAATTTATTGTATTGAATTTCTGTAAATTTATAATTTTTCTTTACTATATAATATTTAAATTAAAATATGATTAATTTAAATAGTGACGTTGCTTTCATGGTATTTCCAGGCAATGAAATAGTTAAGCACGCTATTTTGACCATTTGAAAAAGAAAAAGAAGACTCCAAAAAAGAAAGGAAAAACAATAAATAAATGGTGATAGACTCGTGCGCAGTGACGGAGGCATAGTGGGCCCAGGGTCACGTATTTCCTGGGTTATGAATTTTTTTTTTTTTTCAAATATAATGAAAGTACTTTAAATAAAAAAATTAAAAAAAAATTATTTAAAGTGAAATATCAATAACATTTTTAAAATTATGAGAACAATAATAGTAGTTTTGATTGATGTTATATATACTAATTAATGTACTAACTAGTATACCAATTGATGATATGACATAATTTAAGAGGTTTTTGATATTTATAATGTGTTTAATGATTGGGATCAATAATAATATCATAACTAGTGTTAATACACTAATGTGTATATTTATTGGTGCATGTAACACCACCGTAAGTCATATTATTATCTATGAAAATTTCAATATAATGATGATATCTATCATTATTGACATGTAAACATAATTAATCCCAATAAAGATTTGAAATTTATTGAATTGTTAGTTATATTTAACATGTAGAGTTTATCCTTCATATGTTTCTTTACTATTGGTTAGTAATATCACATGTCAATGATGACGTGATATTACTATTACATTAAATTTTTACTCAAATTTTGTATATAAAAAATTACTTTATTATTATATAATTTATTTTAAAATTTATATCCATGACTCTTTTTTTTGTACTGTCCATAATACCTTAGTTATAAATAATATTAGTTTTTTTTTTAAGTCAATTATAAAAATTTATATAAAATACTTTCTGTAAATTTTTTTAATATTGTAATATGAAAGCAAAGCAACACAATTGGACCATTTCGAAAAAAGACGGAGATAGCGATAGCTGGTTATGGTCCGTAGACAAGTGTATGTAATTTCAGACAACATTAAAAGCGAAGCTATAGTAATATTTTCGACATTTTATAGGCGAATAAAGCTTGGTAATCCGAAAAAAATTGGCTTGAATAGCTCGACTATCTAAAACGACGACGTCATTTTAGATAGATTTATTTTTTCCTTCTTTCTTTTCCTCTTTCCCTATGTTTTCTCTATGGAACAAACAGAAGAGAAGATGAAAAAGAAAAGAAGTGAAGATGGAGAGGAGAAGAGAAGAGAAGAACGAGAAAATGCGAGGAGGAGCCAAGTTGCTCCAAATTTGTGTGGCTAGCAAAATAGATGGCCAAATCAGAAAATCTCTCTCAACAAAACAAAGGAACAAACATGGTACTCTCTCTCTCTCTCTGCAACCAAACCAAAGCCACTGAAACACAATCCTTTATGAAAAAACAATCACTTCCACTCTCTTTTTCTCTATCTTTTTCTCACTAGGTTATGGCCGCCCATCCATCCAAACCCAATGCTCAAAGAGAGAGAGAGAGAGAGAGCTGTGTGAGAGAGGGGAGCGTGGGTCTGTGTATGAGAAAGAGAGAGTGAGAAGCGTGGATGGAGATCACCATGGACGGAAAGGCCGAAGGAGAGGCCGAAACTAGATCTTGATTTTGGGTTTGGTTTTTTTGATTCTATGGGTTGATTTTGATTTTGATTTTGATTTTGATTTTGTTTTTGTTTTTGTTTTTGTTTTTGTTTTTGTTTTTGTTTTGATTTTGATTATATGGGTTTGGATCTTGATTTTTGATTGATTTTGTTTAGAACTCAAACCCATTTTGTACCCTCCATTTCCATCTACTTTGTTGAAGCACAAAACAAAAAAATCAAGGCAAGGAAGGAAAAGTTTGGAATTCTGTTTGAGAGAGAGAGAGAGGGGAAACTGAGTAGAAGGCAAGAAAAAAAAAAAGAAAAGGGACCATTCGAGCTTGATTTTTCGAGCTACGTAGCACGATTGTTTATAAGGGAAGCCACTATTGTTGCTACAGAACTATGGGCTATTTGGGTGGGCATTCGAACAATTTGGGAGACGGACTTTTGATTTGTAGACATCAAAATGGACTTTTAGAGTATCCGCATCAAACTAGTTAAAATCATTTTTTAACTAAATTAGTGATATTATTCATAAAAAATGGACGTTCATCAGTCTCGCTACAGTATCTCGCTAATTTATGATTGCTATAGTATCTCGCTACAACAAGCGAGATACTGTTCATCGCTACAACACGGAGATTAGTGTTACCGGATGTCTGTCCAGAAGTCCGGCCGGTCAACTGGTCAACGACCATTTATTTATTTATTTAAGAATTGTTTAGTTCATAACTCATCAATTTAATAAAAAAAGAAAGAATAATAAACACAATAAGTTAGAATAGAGAGTTTGATGCAGTAGGTACTAAAGAAGTGACTAGCTAAAATAATAAAATAGCTTTTTTAGCTATAATTTGACTAAAAATTTGAAGGGGGTGGTGTGGATGCTCTTAGAGGCTGTTCATGCGATACAAAGTCCGAGTAAAGGGGACCATAATTTCAACTTATGGCAGAGCATCTGAGAGCTGATTTCTCAAAACTGGACCTGCAACCTTAAAGCTGCGAGGCGCGATGCCAATGCTTGTGTTGATTGTTTGGCTAAGGAAGTTTGGGGTGATAGAGGAGGAGATTTGATTACGATAGATGTGAGATTAGCGGTGTATACAGATCAGATTAGTCTGATTTTAGAGTAAATCAAGAACCAAATGTAAGAATCGATTTCAAAAAAATTTGAACCGTAATTGAACTGTTAAAACTATGGAATCAAACCAGAACCGAACCATAGAAGTCGGTTTGATTCAATCCGATTTTACAATTCTAGAAATTTTATATAATAATAAATATGATATATTGTATATTTTATATTAGTAAAAAAATTAATGATAATTAATTTGGTTAAGTTGGTTAAAGTTTATCAATTTCACAATGAAAGTTAGTGTTCAAATCTTATAAGAAATGTTTTATATTTTAATCTTATATGAAAGTTTGGAATTCTGTCACGGTCTATTTCGGTTCAGAACTGTAACCAAAAGCTTGGAATTGAAAACCAGACCGATTTGAATGGTTCCACCATTTTCAGAACCAAAATCGAAATCAAAGTTAATAAAAACTAACCCAAATCAGCAACTTAGATCTAATTGGATCGGTTTGCTAGTTCCATCGATTTTTTTGTACACCCCTCTGTAGAACCCACTATAATGGTGTTTGTTTGCAAACTAGGTAAGGGGATTCATAATCCCTTAGGACTATGAAAGGCCTCCATAAGTGGGATTAATAGTCCCCTCGCATAGGAGATGGTATTGGAAAAACAACCCTCTATGGTATTGGAAAGACAACCCCTTGGGATTTGAGGGGAATTTATTGTTTTGCACTCTTATGATCTTACCTAATTTACTCTACTTGGTTAGTATGGTCTTTTCTGTACCTTTTTTTCTTTTTAAGGAAAAACTTTACTTTACTCTTATAGTTTGGACCATGTGCGGTTTACCCCCTAAACATTTGAAAATGATCGCATAACTCACTTGTGTTTATAGGCTGAAGTGCACCGTTAGGCCTGTTAATGATTGAATAAAACGACTAAAATACTCCTGTATTTTTGTCATTTATTTGAAAGACAAAGTGCACTTTAACCCCCTTGCGTTGTCTCCCATATACGATTTACTCTCTTAAAATTTGAAAATGAGCAAATAATCCCTTTATGTCTATCACATGTTTCACACTTGCTGTTAAGTTAGATAGAATGTTTAACAATGTTTAACGGTGCACTTCAGTTCACAAATCACGTGGAGGTTATGTAGTCATTTTTATACGTTAGGAAGGTGAATTGCACATGACCCAAACCATAGGAGATAAAGTAAAATTTGCCATTTTTTTTAATTATTTCACCATTTTATACCCCCACCATTTTTTTATATAAACATAATTTAATTTAAAAATAATTTTTAATATAAAAATATAATAGTATAATAATATTTATACCAAAAAGTAATATATTGAAATAATATAGTACCAAAAAATAATATATTTTTAATATTAAAATATGTTAAAAAATCAAGAGTATTTATAGAATTTCATATAATTAATCTCGTCATAGAATGACAAAACAAACATAAATTCTTTCTAATCCAGTAGTCATCAACAAACATAATTTTTCTTAGTCTACTCACTAACAATTCTTACACTGACAATTTCACCCAATCGAATTCTAAAAACAAACGAGGATAGTTTCTTTAAGCACCTCCCCACTTTTCCCCATGCGCTTTTGGTAGTTGCAAAAACAGTAAAAATTTTTAATTGATTTGGATTAGATTACTTTTTTATTTTTTACACGTATTTTTGTAATAAATAAAAAAAATCATTTGTTTTATGATATTTCTCAAAACAATCCTTAGTTTTTGTTTCCCTATTGGGCTTAGGCCCCCTTTATCACCTCTGAAAAAAAAAAAAAAAAAAAAAATCTCTATATGTCATGCTCAAGTAATATGTGTAAATTTTTTATTTATTTTTTCTTTTTTCTCTGTTTTTTGCTGGGGCATTACGTGTATTCAGATTGGAGGTGCAGGTAAACAGGGGGTTTGATTGACCACCAAGGATCCTCTAGAGTGAAATTTTCCTAAAGTTTCCTAAAGTGCTACAGTGTATGGTTGAGATTTATTGGCAAGTCACATCAGAAAAATTGATGTGACTTGCCAGTAAATCTCAACCATACACTGTAGCACTTTAGAAAACTTTAGGGAAAAATCACTCTAGAGGATCCTTGCTCTTGATTGACGGCTTGGCAAGGAAGGTTCGCTTGGCTTCTATTGCGCAAGGAGAAGCTCTAGCAATGCATCATGCATGTATTATGGTCACTATTTTTACCTTGTGATTGAGAGATTTTTAAAAAAAAGGGAAAAAATATATAAAATTAAGTGAAATATATATATATTTTATTTACATTTTACTTTTTTTTTATTTCCTTTTGTAATCATTTTCCAAATCCTCTAATTAAATACAATGTTAATTTGTCCCCGGTTGAAATTGAAGGAGAGACAACAAGAAGAAAAACAATTTGTGTGTTTCTGAAAAGGTTCTTCCATGAGATTGCGTGAAAATTGTGGAGGACATTAGATCTTTGTCAGTTTGAACATGTTTATCTTTTAAATAGCAATCTTGATAGAGAGCTCTAGAGCTGTTCTAAAAGCAGCATTAGTGAGCTGGCACTACATCAACAAAAAAAAAAAAAGATAAAAGACAACATAAAGAAAAAAAAGACAATTTAATGTTTTTTAAGAGCTCTTCTTTAGAGGTCTCAATCATTTTTTTTTAAATAGTGTCTTAGAGTAGCTAATGGACAGCTATTGAACGGCTTGAGCGTGCTTAAATGGCTCTATCTTTGAATTGGCTCTTGTTGAGTCTCTTTCTTTCAATTCTATATAATTGGAGTTATTTTGATTAAAAATAAATAAATAAATAAATAAAATTGTGGTTTTTGGCATTGATTTGCTCTAAATAATCTGACTTTATTACTCTGCAAATATCTTTTTGTGTAATAAAAAAATTGTATTATGTGATGTGACATGCTAAACATAATCAAACATCTTAGGCTTGGTTTGGAAAGTGGATTGGTTTTTTGATTTTTTGACTTTTTTAACTATTTTAGTCTGGGCTAAAAAATTTGGTTTGGGAAGGCCTTTTTAACTTTTTTGACTTTTTTTTGTGATAGAAGAGTGTAATGATTATGAGTTGGATGTGATGTTTTGTTTGTTGTGACTAAAATAGCCTATTTTGTTTTTTGTGGCTAAAATAGCCAAAAAAAACCTCAAATCTTGTTTCCCAAACGGTGCCTTAGATAATTTGTGTCATTTAAAGTGTCACATTAAAAAGCATTCAAATATAATTATCATAAATTTATTGAAGAAGGTTATTATATATTATCAGAATATTTTATTAAGATTTGTACTTGTAACTTTTAAAATAACATGTTGATTTTATTAAATTTTAATATAATGGGTGTCGTATATACACAATATTTATTTTATAAATAGATATTTACTGCATAAATATACATAAGAAATAAAATGAAACTCTCAAATAAATGAGGTTTTACAAAAAAATAAAATAAATGAGGTTCGCGCGTGCAACAAGAGATGTGATGCACCTGCAACTGGACCATGAAAGAGAGAGGAGTTCTATAAGAAATTAGGTGGGCTCATATGCCCAGCCCAACAAAACTATTAATATTAATATTAATTTAAAGATTAATTTAATTAAAAATTATTATCTTTTTACATCATAAATTTTATTATCTAAATTTTTTTCTAGCATATTTATTCTTCTAATTAAAATAAGGGTTTTTCTATTGGTGCCTTTGGATAAGAATTTTGTTATTGGATTATTTTTATTCTTGGTGTTGGATTTTAGAGCACAGAGGGTAATATTATTATTTTGCAGGGACTTTAGAATATTTTTTCTTTTTTTGGGGTGTAGGGTCTTCAAAGATTAAAGTGTAAAAATTTTGAGGACTTATTTTAATTTCAAAATAGAATTAATTAAGCAATTTTAAGCAAGAGAGTTTATTCAAAAGTTTTTCACAGCCCTTATAGAGCCTTTTATAAAGATAATTTAATTTTCATAGACTTTTTGTTAAGAGTGCTAGGACTTTGTATTTTTTTTTTCCTTTTTGTATTAAATTTTATTTTTATTGCCTGTACAAAAATATAAATTTAATTTGGACCTTTATATGATTGAAAAATAGTAAAGCTTAAGCAAGTGTTTCATTAGCTTTAAGACACAGCTCACCTTGCACACATCATGTTGTTCCTGAGATTGTTGGGCGTCCGTGTAGAAACACCAACTTCTTATCAAAATGGGGACACAATAAAGAGTTAGTGATTGAAACAAACCAGCATCCTCCGAGAAAAATAGCATACACATCATATTTTTGAAATTGATTTCTCTTCGGTCCATGATCCACTACAACAACAAAAAAAATAAATTCCGGTACCAAATGTACATCGTGAATATGATTCATAGAAAGTCATCGAAAGTCATTGAGTTAGTGATTCTACGATTCTACGACGCGCAAAGTATTATGATTAGTCATGAAAAGTTATTCACTTTTAACGGCATGCTATAGCATGTCGTTTAAAACTTTTAACAGCGCATCTTATACGTCATGTTTAATTTTTCTACAACTACTTTTGCACACCGTTAATTCAAGAGATAAACCATGACACACAATGCTTATCATTAAATATTGGGCAAATTACACAAATAGTCCATATAATTTGGGACTTGTGTCACTTTGATCATTGACTTTTCAATTGTGACACATTTGACCCTGAATTTTAAATCTTGTTCCAAATAAGGACAATTGAATATATAATTAGATTTTTCAAGGGTAAAATTGTCAATTTGATAAAATATAAACTAATTTGACAAAAATAAATGTCAAACAAATATTTTTGAATTTTTAAAAATTATTTCTACCTACTAAAAATAGAATTATGTAAAATTGATAAATCTTTCAAATATTTATTTATTTTTTTACCAAATTAATTTTTATTATGTGTTTGGATAATGATAATGTAAAATTAATCATGTAATTTTTATTAAATTTACATACTTTTATCATTAGTGAATAAAAATAATTTTGAAAAATTAAAAATATTTTTTTGACATTTATTTTTGTCAAATTAGTTTATATTTATCAAATTGACGATTTTACCCTTGAAAAATCTAATGATATTTTCAATTGTCCTTATTTGGAACAAGAGTCAAAATTCAGGGTCAAATGTGTCACAATTGAAAAGTCAGAGACCAAAGTGACACAAGTCCCAAACTATAGGAATTATTAGTGTAATTAACCCTTAAATATTTAACACAACAGCCTATTTTGCCCGTCGTAAAACATGTATAATTTTTTTTTTAAATTCAGCAGGTTCTATTTCACTTGTTCTGTACAATCTAAAAAAAATTACAAACAAATTTCACATATATATATATATATATATATGAGTATCAATTAACCACCAAAATATTATTTCAAATATCAAAAAAACTATTCATAAATTTCGAATATCTAAAAATTGTCTATACATTCCAAACCATTCAAAAACTATGTTTTCAAACATCAAAAATTGTCCTCAACTTCAAAACTGTCCAAAAAGTTCTAATTATAGATATTTAAGATAATAAATTTTCAATTTTGAAATCACTCTCTTGAAGGTGAAAAGGGTGCAGAAATATGTTGAGGCTCTTGATATGTTGAAGAACAAAAACTCAATACTAAAGAGCAACAAAAGTCAAATAATTCCCATAGTCACAATCATATTTCAACAGCAATAGGCAAGGTGTTCAGTTGGGCATTTGTGAGGCTGAGATGCTATGGTTGTTTGCCTACATGAGTGCATAAATATCAACTTGTATCTGATTTTGAGGTTGGGTAATTTGCTATGAACCACTGCCAGTAACTGAAATGGAAGAGCCAAAGCTATTTTTTGTGATAGTAGCATC
This sequence comes from Camellia sinensis, assembly GCF_055761805.1. Lineage (NCBI taxonomy): Eukaryota > Viridiplantae > Streptophyta > Magnoliopsida > Ericales > Theaceae > Camellia > Camellia sinensis. Next base: position 153,658,961 of record NC_138963.1, read on the forward strand.
CCCTAAGCCAAGTCCATAAAATTTTAGTGTTACCAAAAACAAAAATAATCATTAGTGGATGTTTGTTTCAATGAAAATTAATTTATACTTGTAAGATAAATTGATAGAGAGAGATACAGAGAGAATGAATTATGTATTGATTTATTTATGTATTGAATGTTATATGAATAAAGAGGTACACTCTCCGTTATATAGGAGAGAAAATTACAAACATCATCATGCCAAAAGTGGATCCACTAACCGAAAGTAAAGGCACTAATCTAAAGCCTAAAGCATTAACATAAAATATATTAACAGCCCCCCTCAAACTCAAGGATGATAGGCACTAACCAACTTGAGTTTGGAGAGAGTAACAAAACAGAAAAATAAACTGATAAAAATGGATAAGAGACACGGTATGGTCGTGTCAGACCGTTGTAGCAGACACTGTGTGGTCGTGTCAGACCGCTGTAGAAGACAGTTTATGGGGTCATGTCGGACCGGTGTAGAAGACAGTTTACGAGGTCATGCCGGACCGATGTAGCAGACACTGTGTGGTCGTGTCAGACCGATGTAGAATACAGTTTATGGGGTCATGTCGGACCGTTGTAGAAGCTGACCGGAATCAATATCGGGACAGTTTACGGGGTCATATCGGACCGTTGTGGTGGTGCACCAAGGGGGTGACTTAGGGAGTGCGCCATGAGCGACTTATACATGATACTGTGTATAACCCCCCCTCAAACTCAAATAGGTGTGAAGATAGAAACCTATTGGAGGTTGAAACAAAGGGATTGATAAAGCTGACCGGTGTAGAAGACACTGTATGAGTGTGTATATAGGCTGCCCAAAAGATATACATGGATATAGATATCGAGCCCTCAAAAGTCGTGCCCTCAAAAGGTGTGCCCAATCTTTCAAAAGGCGTGCCATCAAAAGGCGTGCCCGATGCATCAAAAGGCGTGCCAGATATGATGGCGAGGCACGTGAGTGCCTTGGCTGGCGTGCCCGTTTGTCGTCTGGCGTCAAGTGGCGCGCGATGCGCGTGTCTGCCTTGGCTATTTAATCAAGACGAAAGCTGAGGCTGAGGCAGAAGCTGAGACAAAAAAAAACTGAGAGAAACCTCTGAAAAAAAAAAACTCTTCCTTTGCTGAGAGAGAAACTCTGTAATATGCTGTAACACTCTGTTGCCCAGAAAATGGCTTCGTCTTCCCGTGGGCTGCTCACTCTCTTTCCCGACCTCAATAAGGCAACAAGAGAGAGAACTGGTGCGGTGGCCAGTGAACCTCAACCAAACACCTCTGTGTTTGCGCCGTTGAACTTTCCGATGCGGTCGGTGGAGCAAAAAATGGCGGTGTAAACTGATATCGAGGCCAATCAGTATACTCTGAAGTCATGTGTGGAAACCATGACGGCGGTCACAAACCTGTCGCACCGGCTGCAGAGTAGGACAAATGAAGTGCAGCAGTTAAACGCCCAGCTGGCTCTGCTCCAGCGCATGTATAAGGATGCGCGAGCAGAGATAAGTGTGCTAAAGGCGGAAAATAAGGAGCTGAAGCGGAAGGCCACCGTTATGTTCCGATTTGGAGGGCCGCCATATGCTGCAGTGGAGGAGCAAGGAGTAGTGATCATGTCCAGTGGAGTGGGAAACACGGAGGCAACACCGGCAAGGGCCGCCCAGGACGGAGGCAAGAAGAAGAGACCGGCGGTAGAGTAGAGAAGAAAAATCCTGCCTGTGGATGTGGTTGTGTTGTTTTGGTTTGTTTGTTTGTTTTTTTTTTTTTTTTTTTTTTGGAGAACTGTGATCAGGGTTGATCCCTAAGATAAATAAAACTAAGTTGTTGTGCAAATCTGTATAAATTTGGTTTGTTTTTTTTTTTATATAGATATATAGGAAAAACGAAAATGATAAAGACGGGGATAAGAAGAAAAAGACAAAGAATTTGTCAAAAGCTGAGGGACATGCCATGTGAATGGATTTTTTTTTTTTTTTCTATTTGTACAAAAAAAAAAGAAGATAAAATAAAATAAATAAAAGGGATAGTGGGATGACGGTGTGGTGTGAAAGTGGTGTTGTTTGAATAATAAAAAAATAAAATGGGTCTCTTTATGCATGTGCGTGTGTGTTGGGATGTGGAGGTAAATAAAAAAATATATATAGATAGAAAATAAAAGAAAATGGAAGGGAGTGGGAACACACAAAATAAATATATATATATATATATATATATTTAAAGTAAAAGAAAGTTGAGTGGGGGTGGTGGGTGGTGAAAACAATTATGGTGTGGGGGACAAAAGCGGCTAAGTTGGTGGGTTGGATAGAGAGAGAGAGAACTTCGAGATTATAAAAATCATTATAAAAAATCTCCAAGCCAAAGCGAAAGCATTATAAAAATCAACCATCCTCATGGGACCAAATCAAGAACTTGCTGAGCTGCAAGCAGATGGAACAATCAAAAGTTCACGACCCATCAAAGACCTCTGGTGGGTATGCGAAGTTGGGGTCTTGTAGTTCGATATGTAGCTGCAGGGACGTGGTTCATGGCAACACATGCAGGGTGGTTCACAGAGCCGATAACTCGCCTGGAAGTAGCTCGCTGGACAAAAGCCGATAGCTTGCTGCAATTGTTGAGAAATAGCATCCCATCTTAGAAAGCGAAGATCTGGAGGTCGCAGCTGGAAATGGTAGGTTTGATTGGGTCGCTGGAAGTTGAGGTTTGGGAGGTTGGGTCGCTGGAAGTTGCAGTTGGAAAGACCGGGTCAGCGAGAAGATGATAAATGTGATGATGGAGGTAAGGCAGCCAATGGTGGTCCACGGTGGTTCACAGTTGACGACGGTGGAGCAACAATGGTTCTCCGTCTGTGTGTGTGATGGCCGAGAAGAGGACTGGTGTGAGTTGCTTGCTGCTATGGCTTCTATGGGTGGTGGTGAGGATCGGAGTCTCTGCAAAGCGAGGGACTTGAGGCGAGTTCGAACACCAAGAGAGAACTGAGAGACTAGCCCATGTGTGTGTGTCTGTCTTTCTCCCTGAATTTCAATACACAGAGAGAGAGTTGAAGATGCAGCGGAGTGAAGGTATGTGTAGAAAACTCCAGCGGGCAGTGAAGGCAAGGTTGCCGGCCGACTGCCCGCCGGTGAGAAAGAAATATAGGCCTAAATCTTATAGCTCTGATACCATGTAAGATAAATTGATAGAGAGAGATACAGAGAGAATGAATTATGTATTGATTTATTTATGTATTGAATGTTATATGAATAAAGAGGTACACTCTCCGTTATATAGGAGAGAAAATTACAAACATCATCATGCCAAAAGTGGATCCACTAACCGAAAGTAAAGGCACTAATCTAAAGCCTAAAGCATTAACATAAAATATATTAACAATACTAATGACATGTAGACATTTAAAGCCAAAGCAAGCATATATTTATGTGCAGAGTAAATAATAGTGATAATAAACCGTACAAATGCTTCAATAGACCAAATTACCTTCTTCTAATGTAGGACAACTTACGAAACTTGAAAGCTGCCTACACAGGTTCTATAATTAATTTAGGACCTTCAAGAAGATGAGTACCTTTCATAGCCAAGATCTTCAAGAACAAGTGAGACAAACTCCCAAAACATGATTGGCCCCATATTAGTTACAAAATATGCCTGCAAAACCAACATGATATTGTAAATTTTTCAATTAAAACCCTTCAAATTCAGCAAGTGTCATTGCCCAACTTATGGGCAAATTACATAACAAAGCTTGACTATGCCATGTTCCTTTTTATTATTAATAAATTGCTCTACTTATACACACACACACACACACACACACACACAGATTTAGACGTTGGCACAACTAAAATTCAGTTCAGTAACTAAATAATTTTTAACCTATAGTAGAAATTAAAAAATGAATTTAAATATCACCTCCCCTGCAGCTCTCTCTGCAACTGTAGCCTCCGATGCAAAAGCTCGTTCAGCACATATATGGGCATGTGCCACGTTTTCAACATAAGTGAAATCGTACATGTTCTTGCCATTACCAGTGTACAAAGAAAACGAATGTTAAATTCTTTTCTTTTCTTTCCTTTTTTTTCTTTGTAAGTTAGATATCTATGCACACATAATTGTGCACCTCTCCTTTGGAGGTGGTACAACTACCAAACTACTAGTAAAATAAATGTTAGAATTCAAGAGTGTACAAAGGACAATACCAATAAAAATTGAAAAGTAAGATCACAAAAACATATGAAATACAAATGTTTTCAGTTAGTAACTGGTTTAGTATTTTTACAAAAAGAGAGAATGTATGCAGCACAAATACTCAATTTTCCATGCCCTAAGTGCACGAACACATACATTATGTCATTTATTAATTATATGGATTCAAATGATTAAGAACCTAGCTATCCACCAACTTGATATTGAATGAAACACATGAATTTCTAGAACATTATAAAACCAATATGTAAGGCGGTCACAACATGAGAAATTAAATAGACAAAAAACTTGGTTACCTTCGATTTCCCTACCCTCGAGCAGATACCAATGATGGAACAAGTAATTTATCACCAGGACCGAAAATGCTGCTAGGATGGATGTAGCATGTTAGAAGCCCATTACTACCATTTGACTTGATGACCAGCGCCTCTCCTTCAGCTTTAGTGGCAGAATATGTATCATTGTGTTGGAAAAGTTGCAGACACAAATAATTTTAATTCAAATGAAGTAAAGAAAATAGAAGAACAGGCAAAAGAAAAAGGAAAAGTTAGTAGACTGCAGGGGTATATAGATGATCATAAAGAAGGCATGTCAAAATGGACTGGCTTTATTTATTTATTTTTTTTTTCTCCCTGTTTTACATGTATACACGCAAGAGTGCTTGGTCATGGGTAAAGTAGACAAAATGAAAATGGAGAAAGAAACATAATGGAACCCAACACAAGTCAAATGGTACCTTGCATTGGCCACCTAAGAATTCTCTAGATAAAATGAAGAAAAGAAAGTACAAGATTCATAAAAAACAGGACAAGTACAACTCCATGTATTGGAACCCAAAACTTACACAGTGAACACATTAAGCCAAGCAAGCTACTTTCTTCTTCATTATTTCTAAAACTACAAATTACAAAGTAACTAAGGCACCGTTTGGGAAGAAGTTGGTTGGGCTTTTTTGGCTATTTTAGCCACAAAAAACAAAATAGGCTATTTTAGCCATAACAAATAAAACATCACATCAAATCCATAATCATTACACTCTTCTCTCACAAAAAAAGTCAAAAAAGCCAAAAAGCCAAAAAGTCCTTCCCAAACCAAGCTTTTTAGCCCAGGCTAAAATAGCCAAAAAAGCCAAAAAGCCAAAAAGTCAACCCACTTCCCAAACGGAGGTTAGAGCCTCTGTTTGGGAAGTGGGTTGGCTTTTTGGCTTTTTTAGCCTGGTTTGGGAACGGCTTTTTGACTTTTTGGACTTTTTTTGTGAGAGAGGATTGTAATGATTAGGGGTTGAATTTGATGTTTTGTTTTTTGTGGCTAAAATAGCCTATTTTATTTTTTGTGGCTATTTTAGCCCCAAACCAAGTTCCCAAACAATGCCAGAGAGAGATGCTGAATGATCAAACAGAAAATTAGAACACAAAGATAAGATTATCAATACAATATCAACATTATATACAACTATATTACATATAAACGAGAGAGAGAGAGAGACCTGAAGAAGGAAGAGGGAAGAGTAATTCTGAAATTAGAAGTTTGTGATCTTCAAATCAGTAATCACGATCGAACGTCAATCCCCCCAGCCCTAGCAGGGAACACTATCGATTTCCATACATACATACCTACAATAAAATAAAATAAAATAAGCCCAAATAAAGAAGAGAAAGATGAATAGTAGCTTAATCTAAGGTTTAATAGTGCAATGATCGGACATAAGCGTCGATAGAGAGAGAGAGAGAGACAGGAAGAGGAAAAAGAGAGAGAGAGAGAGAGAGAGAGAGGCGGTGAAGATAGAGAGAGAAAGTAGTACCTTCTTCGCTTTTCTCCTTCATTCAACTCTCTATCTCTCTACGATGAGACGATTCAAGCCCTTCTCTTCTCCTGCAATTTTGCTCCTTCAACCCTTCTTTTCCCTGTTCCCAGCAGCTCTCTATGTTCCTTCTGATTAGAAGTCAAACGGCTGGAACGGTGTATTTTGATATATTTATTTATTTATTTAAATATATTTTTTTACTGTTTGAAACTAGATTTTTTCATTTTGACGCCTATATTTTTTCGGTCATAACATTTACAACGTGTAAAGTGTAATATTTTTAATGACTGTTTTTTTACACGTTAAAAGTGGAATATTTTTAACGACTCGTATATGTGTGTTGTGTATAGTTGATATATTAACGGCATGTTATATGCATATCATAAAAAGTTTTATTATTTACTACTCACATTGCAAGTTGTAAACTTATCTTATTAACCAAGCTAAATAGATTTATAATTTATTAAATTAAATAATAGAACATCAAATAAATTCATATGTGATAAATGACATTTTAGAATATGAAACATGATTAACAGAAATACATTTTTAATCAAAATATTAAAAACAAGAAATCAAACCAAATTCTGTGTGATACCACAGTGTCCTTAAAATAGATTAGTTACCTTACCGTGGGTGATGGAGGAACGTCAACTTCTATCTCACAAGATAAGATACTTTAGACCGGCTAACCCAGAAGCACCTTCTGTTAGCTTTGGCGAACTGACAATGGCAACACTCTCTTAACATAGGAAGAAAATTATAGGAAGGAACAAACTAACTATATATCTGGAAGGCGAAAAATCTGTGTCAAAACCAAGGGAGATGGGTTTCCTTTTATACACCATGGAGAAGAGAGGAGGAGCCTCCAGCTATGAAGGCTAGCAACTAACACCCATGAAAGCTAGCAACTAATGGCCATTATTCCTGCAAAACTACTAGAGTAATAGACCAAAACTGATAGGAGAAAATATCTAAGGTATATTTTCTGTATACACAAGTGTGTATATCTACAGCAGACTTGACCTAAAAAGATTAGATTGGTGGACTACCAATCCAGCCTAACCCAAACCTAACCCATTCCAACAAGCCTCAAGCCTCAAGTCTCAAGATCTACGTTCCACGGACCACGGACCCGGCCCAGTCCGTACAAGCGGCACGGGTGGCGCGCGCACGTGGCAATTTTGCCATAACCAACTTGGATCATAGTCTTGGCCCAAGTCCATCATTGAATGATCCATAACTCCCTTCCTTCGAAAAATTTGGATGCCCCAAAGGGCTCATACCCTTGTCAAAATCTTGAGATTTAAATACCCATCAAAGCTTTCCTCTACAATCAATGTGGAATTGGTAGTTATACAAAATTTCCAAAACCCCATTCATGAGGCTATCTTTATGAGACAATTTCTCATTCAATTCTCAATAGTTTTTGGTCATTCTTTTTGTGGTGTAAATACCTTATTACAAAGAATCTAAACCCATTTAATCCCACCTCAATCAATGGTTGGGACCTACTTTAATTTCATATTAAAGTTACCATAAAACTATTTTTTCCAACAATAAAATCATTGTTATTAGCATTCACGGCCTACGCAATAGGCTGTGGTTAAAAAATTATCTATGACGTGCACAAAATGAAAGTCATAAAAGTGAGAAACCACAGCTTGTATTTACTGTATGTCGTTGATGTGAAGCCGTAAAAATCTAATTTTGTTGTGGTGATCTAAACTGAAGGAAACTGTTTAGACTTGTGGAGTCCATCACATCTCTCATTTCGATAATCTGAACCGTTCATTTTATTAGACCCTTTGTGCATATCCTTCAAAAAATTTAGATCGATCCCATAATTGCAACTTATTCAATTTATCACATTGCTCTAAAAAATAGACGATAAGTATGTTTTTAAAAAGAGAGCACCTAGTTTTTTGGCAAAACGTGATAAATTGAATAAGTTACTAATATTGAATCGATCTTTCTTTTTTTTTAGAATGATAAACACAAAAGACCTGACAAAACAAACAATTGTAATAATCAAAACGAGACTTGTGGTGAATCCACAGGCTCAAACAAACTTGGAGAAGTACTATATTTTTAGTGGAAGCAAATGTTGTGTTCGAATTGTCCAATTGTATAGGGATTTGTAAAGAGCAAACAAAAAAAAAATAGTGAGATAAATATTAATAAACTATAAGTTAATATTTTTTAGTACTCATTTAAAAAAAAATCTTTATCTAAATTAATCATTCAAACACAATACATGTATTTCCATATATAAATAGCATTGGTAATCCAAGGAGTAGGCCTAATAGGTGCAACTTGGAGCTTAAGAGTGCTTTTTACAGGTTTCAGCTTCAACTTTTATTAGATGTTATCAATTCATTGGAGCTATGCTCACGGATCCTGCTCGAGATTTTCGAGATCCACATGAAGAGGGTACTTTGCATGGGTTCTAAGATTAATCGAAGTGGGTGTAAACTAGTTCGAACATTCACTGAACAAGCTTCCAACATAAATAAGAAATGTCCAATAATATTTGAACTTTTTAAAATGAATTATCAAAACTAGGTTTTAGCTATTCCTATTAAAATTTGATTGCATTCAACGATGATCTTGAAAAAAAACTAGCACTTATTGAGAATCTTTCAACAATAAAATTATAAATTCTTCTAATCAAAACTAGATTAGAACCTTTTAATTTCGTTTTTTAATTTATTATTAAAATTATTTAATGCGGTCAGACTTTAAAGAGTATATGTAATTCTTTCATAATTGGGTTAATACCAAATTCCTTTAATTGAAAAAAAAAAAAAAAAAAAAGAAGAAGAAGAAGAAGAAGAAGAAATAATAAAAATTAGATGTGATCAATTTATCTTGTTTCCTTTTTGTGTCTACATATGTGGACCAACTAATAATTAATTACCCGTCTTCATGAGAATTTGTTCAATGGAAATAAGTTGTATACTTACATGATCTGAAGAAAAAAAAAAATAATAACCAAAAAATAATAATAATAATAACCAAAAAAATAAAATAAAATTGAACATATACCCATGTGATCGTCCATAAAACTAAATAATTTCCTACCTATTACTCAATTAAATTTTTTTATTTTTAGAAGACGGTGCCAAACTTTCCTACCTTCATTTTTTTTGTGCGTGGAAAAATTACATCCATTTTATCTTGAAAAATAGATAAATTCTCATCATCAATGCAAAGACTTGGAGTAATTATTTGGTATTTTAGAAATTTTATGTTAACCGTGTGCTCAACTAATAGCAATGGTCTAAGAAATACATAAAGTTAAAAATAAGAAAATAGATAATCTCTATAAATGATCACATGGTGCTTCTAGCCATAGAATAATTTCTTGAAGAGTTGTGATGTTAGAGATTCTCGAACTGAAGTTGTCAAATCTTACATGATATATATATATATATATATATGATGGTAATAATTGAAGTATTAAACATCTTTAATTAAACAGAAAAGTTAAGAAATTATAAATTTAAGTTAGAATTTATCTTTAAAAAAAATTGATAAATGTTCTAGATTTAATTCTTGAATGATTCTACATCTAAAATAAAATTTCACCCCACGATGTATTTTTTAGGTCAGTTTTTGAAAAAAAAAAAAAAAAAAAAAAAAAGCCCCTCAATTTGTAGAATTGTTGTTAACTTGGGCATTCCAAAGACACATGATTTTTTTTATTATTTATTATTAGTACAACAGAAGTATTATTTATTTCTTAAAATAAAAATATAATAAAATAATAAATTTGACAGATTAAGAAGATTTGTTAGTTTTTTGAAAATTTAATTTTTTTAAAAGAAAATTATCACATAGTATATCACATAGTAAAATTTTCAATTAATTTGACATTTTTTAAAATTTAAAAAATTAGTTGGATATGCTGGACCTATGTACCATTCAAGGGGGGGAAGTTATTCCGTGCTACAACGGCAATATCACGTGGTGTTTCATAGTTGGGTTGATTGATGGAATAAGTAAGGTAATAATGTGACTCAAATATGTCAATAAATTAATAAATTATGTGTTTTGTTAACGAGTATTCTGAAGATATTTACTAAGCCTGTGTTTGGCAAGTGAGTTTGCAGGTGTTTTTGGCTATTTTAGTCACAAAAAATAAAATAAGCTATTTTAGCCATAACAAACAAAACATCACATCCAACCCATAATCATTACATTCTTCTCTCACAAAAAAAATTAAAAAAGCCAAAAAGCCAAAAAGTCCTTCCCAAACCAAGCTTTTAAGCCCAGGCTAAAATAGTCAAAAAAAGTCAAAAATCCAAAAAGTCAACCCACTTCCCAAACGGAGGCTAAGAATGCATTAAATGATACTACTTAAAAAAGATTACAAATGTATTTTGTTATAGACAGACATATAATCAAAATTTTATCACTGTAAGGGTTAAAAGATAAATAATATTTTTTCACCATATAAACAAATATACATGTGTATACAATACGATATATAAATTGTATATATACACATAAAAAAATTCAAATATTATAGAAACAATCTCTAAATGAAAAAAAAAATTGGTAAAAAATAAAAAAAGAATGCAAGATAAGAGATGAATGAGATATATATCTTTTATACTAAGAGATCATTTTATATATATATATATATATAAGTGTTATAGCCTCCGTTTGGGAAGTGGGTTGACTTTTTGACTTTTTGGCTATTTGAGCCTGGGCTCAAAAGCTTAGTTTGGGAAGGACTTTTTGACTTTTTGACTTTTTTGACTTTTTTTGTGAGAGAATAGTGTAATGATTATGAATTTGATGTAATATTTTGTCTGTTATGCCTCAAATAGCCTATTCTATTTTTTGTGACTCAAAGAGTCAAAAGAGCCTAAATGAGCTTTTCCCCAACGACACCATAGTAAACATAAATTTTCACAAAAATAGAAAGTAACAACCCTTCGTAATCCTCGCCTAATTCTAACTATAGACCAAATGGTGCTGCCAAAATGGACTTAAAAGAAGACATGATTTATAATTAAAGTGTGACATGTGTTACGTGATTTGATGATTACTGAATAATTTTTCACCAATTGCGGAAGAAGCTGAGCTTAACAACAAGGTCAAAATATGATCCATTCAGCTAACTCCTTAATAATAATGGAATATTTTTGGTTGATGTTTGGCAAAAAAAAATTTAGCTAATTTTTTGGAGTTAAGACTTTTTTAATTTGGGATTAAAAAGTTTATTTGGCAAATTTTGTTTGACTTTTTAAATTTTTTTTTAAAAATGAAATGATTATGATTTAGATATAATATTCTACCTTATTAACTTATTTACATATTTTGTCTTTTATATTTTTTTACTCCGAACCAACTGTAGATGTCGCCGAACGTCCCGGGAGGGAAATCCCGTGTTGTTCATTTGGGGTCACTACAGTTCAGGACTCCATGTCACGGTCCTGTATCTAATCTCGCAGAGAGCAATGCAAGACCGATGAATCATCAAAGAGTCTAAATCCGGTAAATCGTTTTTTAAAACAGATTTTTTGAAAGAAGTGTCAAACATGGACTGCTTTGCCAGATACAGAGTCGCCACCTAAATATTTTATTTTTGGAAAATTTAGAAAACCTTGACTCGTTGCCTAAGGCCACGTGTCCGTCATCACCAAAGTTGCCTCGGCTCGGGAATTTGGGTACGATTGGGGAAGGTCACTTCGTGAGCACCCCCGCTCGCCCGATCAAAGATCGGCCTCTACTAACCATGATATCGAGTTTTGAAAACATTATGCGATCTTATTCCGGTTGTTAGCCTAGATTTACTATGTGATGCACACAGCATACAAGTATAGACTGGGTCGCCTGAATTGGAACGAAACATCTCATGTTTGTTTTAAAAAACGGTTTGCTACTCGCAAATAGGCTAAAATGTGGATTTGCCACCTTCAGGTGGGCTTAGAAAACAAGATAATTTGCCACTATCTAGTGTGCTTAAAACTCGCATTTAGTGAATTGTTCCAATTCGGATAACCCAACCTTCACCCACAGGCATTCAGGTAGGTATATCATATAAGCACATAGCCTCATGGTAAGCATGCTATCATGGCAGTCACTCACACACATGCAAGGATGCTAAAGCATAAAAGCTTACCTAGTACTTCAAGCCAAAACAGAAACTATGTTAGAAATCAATGCATGATCCTAACTATGTTGAAATGCCTAATGCAACACATGCAAAATGCAACTAAGATAGGCTCGGCTATTCTAAACATGGCATATGATGATGCTACAGTTAGCACATATTCAATTTAGAATTTGAAATACGAATGCAGTTAGTATGATGTGCCGAGTCCAGTGTATGCAAGATAAATGAATGAATGCAAACATGCTATCATACTGTATGCTAATTGAAACATGCCCTAATCTAACCATTATAAGCTGGTAAATAAAAGGGAGAAGACGTGGGGTTGGAAGGCATACATCACACGCACGCACACTTATTACAATTGTGCCCTCTCTTGGAGGGTCCGAATAAATAATATAGTCCGAATGAATAATTACAGTCTGAATAAGTACAAAACCCTAATTAATTAACAGTTTAACTAGAAAAGCAAGTAAATTAGCATGCAAGCTATGGACTGCCTCGGCTCTGTTTCGAATGATGAAAGATGCATGCTTGAGTTGCTTGGCACGGAAATCCATTGCGATGCCTCGATTCGCTTCTGCTTACACTTAATCCTGGAATGTTGTGCGAAGCTCCAAAAGGCTGTTGATTTCTGATTTGCAGCAACAGAGAGCAAGAAAAGGGCATGGCAAAGTATTTTCACATATATATGCATGACTACTCTTCAGGGAGTGTAGTCCTCGATCCTCGTGCCACCAATCACGCATATCGATGCATGATGGCCGAGGAGTCGAATTGCACGACTCAATATGAAATGAATGCACATGAAAACACAACAAGACCTAAACTCCATCATGGGTAATCCGGAGTGTCGGCGACAGGGAACTGAGACACGTTCCGTCACTCGGAGTACGAAACGTCCCTCGTTTCCCGTGCTTGGGCTAACTCCTATCCCAAACACAATGCAAATGAGATGGCATACATAATGCGACTAACATACAACCTAGCATACGCAATGCTATGAGATGGCATACACAATGCTCGATGTAACATGGCATACACTGTAGAGACCCTAATTTTTGTAATTACCATTAAATCCCTAACCTTCAGTTTATTTCAATAAAGCCCCGTTGTAACGTTGTATTATGTTATCAAAATTTGGGGCATCACAACTTGGTACCAGAGCTGAGGTTCAACCCTTACCCACGCGTTCGACTTGCGATTAGAAACAACCTTGCCACTAACTATATTACATTATGATAACACTACTTAGCCTAGAGACAAGAAGATGTCAAAAATTAAAATTTTCCTGGCCAACCCTAGAACGTTTCTTTGAATTTCGGGCATGGCAATGTCGATTTGTGAAAGTATATAGTCATGAGCAGACGATTTTAGTATCGGTACCAAGTGCTAAAGAAAGCCTTTTGGACAAGGGTAGTGGAACTAGAATTTCATAATAAAGAAAGGAAAGGTTAGATTTAATCAGCGAACCGAAACATGAAGTTGCCTAGAGCGAACGAGAGTGGTGATAGAGTCGATGGTTAAGTAAGATTACCTTAGGTGCTTATTAGGTGTTACTTGGATTATGTGTCGAGTAGAGCATTTCACTTTAGTAATTTCCTTGACTAACTGTGTTAACAAAACCCTAACCTGCACTCAACTGCGCGTTTGGCAGATGGTGAACCATACAAGAGCAAACAAATACGTAGGCAACAACAACGCTACCAACCACAACGGTGACGCCAATATAAACAGGAATGCGGCACCTAGGGTCAATAATCACGATCACGCGCCTACATCCGCTGCCAACTTAGCCGAGAATGTCGGAAACCAAATTTTGGAAGAATTAGGAAGGCTGAGGAGAACGCGTCAGAATGAGAGGACACATCTATTCTCCGAGTTTCGCAAACAGAGACTGCCGACCTTCATTGGCGAACCTGATCCAAAAATTGCTGAAAACTGGATTCGACAAATTGAAAATATGTTCAACACAATGGGAATAACTGAACACATTGATAGGATTGATCTAGCAGTTTACCAACTTGAAGGGGAAGCAGATCATTGGTGGGCTCTGATTCGGGAATCTAGGGACATCGCCGCAATGACGTGGGCGCAGTTTAAGGAGTTATTTTTGAGGAAGTACTTTCCGAACACAGTCAAACAAGAAAGAATTCGTGAATTTCTGAACCTAGAACAAGGCACGGTGACGGTGACCCAATACGTGCCAAAGTTCGAGGAGTTAGCGCGTTATGCGACTCGATATGTAGAAAACGATGAAGACAAAGCACGAAAATTTGAATGGGGTCTAGACCCTACAATTCGAGGAAGAGTTTTGCCCATGCGACTTCCCATTTTTGCAGATGTGGTTGACACAGCATTGGATTCGGAACGGGAGGTGGCAGATTCCAAGAGGATTTCGAGTTTAAAGAAAGAAAACAATCAATCCAATGTGGGACCAGAAAGAAATAGTCAAAAACATGCAGCACATAAACCGTATTCTAGGGAACCCCAACAATCACAACAACAAAATCTGAAGGAGAGTTTTCAGACAAGACCAACTGGGTTGATCAAGTGCTATCATTGTCAACAGATTGGACATAGGAGGTTTGAATGCCCCCAACTGGCCGGAAATCGAGGAGGGCGATCGGGAGCAAATACGCAGGTTATTGGGGGGCAGCAACCATGGGTAACTAACTCGGGAGCTACTAGGCAACAAAATTACAAGGTGGAGAGCAATCAGAAATCTGGACCGGTTAACAATCAAAGGCCAACAGGCAGAATATTTGCACTGCAAGGAGAAGAAAATGAGCATCTCACTAAGTAGTATCTTGAGGAAGAGCAGTACACCACATATGAACCCAAGGAACCACAGTACGAGCCATGGCTAACTTAGGAAAAATATAATTAGGATATTAGTTATAACTCTTTTGGATGACCATTTGTAAAATATATATATAGACGATGTAAATTTCCTTCTGTTAATATAGTTTTAGAACTCTTGAGTACATGCTTTATTCATCGTATTCTTTCGTATCATGGAAATTTGTTTAAGGGGGATAGGTTGTAGAGACCCTAATTTTTGTAATTACCATTAAATCCCTAACCTTCAGTTTATTTCAATAAAGCCCCGTTGTATCGTTGTATTATGTTATCAAAATTTAGGGTGTCACATACACAAAGCTCTAACACGCAACTTAGCATACGCAATGCTATGAATTGAAAAGGCATACACAATGCATAATGGACTTACACCAATCATGAGTGGACCTTAGCCACACTCACATCAGTAGCCATTAGATGAAAATGAGACAACCGAAATGCGTGCACACATGCACGCATACCGAGGACCGAACCTAAGGCATCAAATGCCACTCTACCAAAGCATGGCAAGGGATGAAAGATGGCCTATGAACATGTAATTTTCAGCACTAAAACATGATGCTAAATGATCCCGAAACATGGAAATATGGCACCCGATGCATGGAATAAGCCTCGAAACTCAAAACTAGGCACATGTATTGAACCACAAGTATACAAAGAAAGCATTATTTGATCATGAAGTCAAAAGACAAAGCCAAGGTAGTCCCAAAACATGCACATTTTTAGTTTAGAGCATGGCCAAAAGATGCTAACATAATGGACTAAAATAGCATGCAACATTGGCTAGCAAGCTTGGTTTACATGGCATGTATATGAAGCAAATGAGAACTCATCAAACCAGCCAAAAATAGTGAATAAAACATGCCAAAATATGCCCAAATAATCACTGAAATGCAGCCAATGCATGCAAAAATGAGGGGTTTCTTTGGAAGGCCATTCAAGGGGTTGTTAAGCACATATAAGATAGATACTTAACATGACCAAACCAACTCTGGAAATGAGTTATGAAAGCCCTAAAACTCATAAAATTGGCCCTGAAATCAGTCAAGGAAGCATACGATGAAAAGCCCCCTCAAACGGCCTTGAATGGAATTGTTCTACACATGCACTATAGACATAAAATATGAACAAAAGTGCTCCGGAAAGACCTAAGGCAGACCTTAAAACCCACAAAATTGAGCCCAAAAAGTGACTTCACAACATGCAAGTAAGGGTCCCTTTGGAAAGCCAATGATGCTAGTAAAGAAAATGAGGGGTGAGAGGGTCACCCCTCTATGATTTCAAAGCTCAAAACCTCATCAAAGCCACTGAAAATCCCCTGGATTTCAGTGGCTAAGAGACCAAAACAAGTCCAATGCAAATGCTCTAATGCATAGCCCTAAATATGAAGGAATGAAGCATGCAAGGAAGGAGATGACTCCAAACAGAAAAGTGACCTTAGCAAACTTAAAGAGGAGGTCAAAAAAAGGCTTTTTCCAGTTTATAACAAATCTAAAAAATGTTCGCAAGTAAGGCTAAAGTATAATGCAAAAATAGCCCTAAAAGAGAGATAGAGGGTAAGGGGAAGTAGATGACCTCAAACAGCAAAGTACTCTTAAACAAAGTTGAAGAGGATTTCAAAATATGACACTTTCTAGTTTATGACAAAGCCCAGAAATATTTGCAAGTGAAGCTAAGTAATGAAGCACAAAAATGCAAATTTAAGGGAAATAGACACTTACCCTTGAAGAGTCGACCTCCAGCAGCTTTTGGACCAAGTTGGTGAGCTTTCAACCTCTGCAAATGACTTCCAAGGTGCTAGAATGGATGATGGATGTGTGGTGCTAAGGGTTGTAGTGCAAATGGACCAAGAAAATTAGGATTTTGGAACTTGGAATAGTGACAATGGAGGAGGGAGGTTATACGCCTTAGTCAATTTTGTTCCACCCTAAGCCAAGCCCCTCCTTTATAGAAGAGAGGCTCTAAAATATCCAAAAAGGTCCCCAAGTATGGTGGATACACCAAATGGCCTCTAGTTGGCACAGCTGGACTACACTCAGAAAAAGCAAAAAGCAAGAAGCAGGCCGGCCAGTTCAAGTGGCCGGCCAGGGGTCAAAAGGGTCAACAAAATTTTTTTGGCCAGCCACCCCAGAAAGGTGGCCTCCTAGATGAGTGCAACACAGCTATGTAGAGAAAAATCAGAAAATGTGACCCAAGAGAGAGAAAAGCTAGCTTTTTGAGGGGGTCAAAAGGGGCAAGAAGAGAAAATTGGTCGGCCTACCATATTGGTGGCCTCCCAGATGAGTAGATCATAATGGTGTGGTGGGAGGCCAGAAATTGTGGCTCAAAAGTGAGAAAAACCAGCTTTCTGTCAGAAAAACCGACTTTTGGAGAGAGAAAATGAGAAAACTAGTTTTTCAGGGAAAAAAGTGGCCAGCCACCATACTACCCCCTCCCTAACAGTGAAAATAGGGTCTCTACCAAAAACGAACCAAAACGGATGCAAAACGCGCAGTTCGGGGCCCCGAAAACAGGCTGTTAGGCACCGGAAGTGGCGTATGACCACGAAGGTGGTCTCCCGGGCCACAGTGTCCCTCTAAAGGAAGGAAATAACGTGTGTGCCAAAAATCGAAGCAATCGGAGGTAGTTAAGTGGTCCCGAACCGAGGCACATGGTCGACGGCTCCGAAAACCGGAAACTGGCCTCCAAACGAGAAAAAAAAAAAATGGCCTACGACCACGAAACGTAGCCTACGGCCACTGAGAGATGGTCTACGAGACCTCTCCCTCCCTTTGGAAAGAGAAAACGGAGAAAATAGGACCCGATTTGCAAACCGAGACAAGGCACAAAAAGAGCCCCGAAGTCCGGAGGCAAGGCTCGCAGCCGAGACTCTGAAACCTCAGAACGAGCACAATATGCAACATCATCGAGCGCTCAACTGGTGACATCTGAGTCTAAAGGTCGGTCAAAAATTGGGTGTCTACAGTTGCCCCTCTTTGACAAAACTCGGAAGTCATTCATGACATGAGTGAATGTCAAAGCCTAGAGACGACCCATTTTTAACAAGGCCAAAGACTTAGACAAACATACAAGATAACAAAGATGTGCCCGCAGGCATGCCCGTAGGCAGGGGCAAAATGTAAAATGATATGCGGGAAGATTTTGATAATTGGACTTATATGCTACGCGAAGCCGGTTTGAAAATTGGACTTATACGCTACGCGAAGCTGGTTTGAAAATTAGACTTATACGCTACACGAAGCCGGTTTTGAAAATTGGACTTATACGCTACACAAAGCCGGTTTTGAAAATTGGACTTATACGCTATGCGAAGCCGGTTTGAAAATTCAAGATTTATGCAATGCACTGTAATGACTAAAATGCAATGCGATAGCTAGGAAAATGGAGGTACCTTACAGGGGCAATTGGCAATGACTTACCTCGGCAATGTCCTACCTCATGCTGATGTGGGAATCTTCCTCTTCTTCTCAGTTGAACTACAAGTACTACTTTTCTCCCTGGCTATGGTTGCAGCTTTCCGTATTCTCCAACAGGGTGACAGACTAGGTTAATTCGGTATCCAGAATTGAGGTGCATACATATGCTATCTCAATCTATGGGACTGCCATACAGATTTCAAGCCAAGGATATACCCCTGGGTATTTAAACCAGACTTTAGTCTCAGAAATCCCGAACCTTTGCGTTCTAGGCAAGAGCCATTCGAACTCTAGTTTCCACTGTCTCAGTTAGTCTCCTAGGAACTCACCGCAAACACAGGCAGGTGGCTATACCAGACCACTGGAAGTCGTTCGGACACGACAAATACCAAAGGAATTTCACCTTTAGAGGATTTAAGGTCTTCTAGACCAAGGAGTGCACAAGACAGTGTGAATGATGCAAAAATACAATGTACACAAGACAGTGCGATTCAGAGTGAATGCACAAAACAGTGCTAAGAAGATGCACAAAATAGTGCGATGCTAAAGGTGTACAAAACAGTACGAGCATGGTGAATGCACAAAACAGTGCGATACAAATAAGGTGCGCAAGATAGCGCGACGCAATACACTAACAAGTGCAGGTAAGGTGCGCAAAATAGCGCGATGCAATGCACTAACAAGTGCAGGTAAGGTGCGCAAGATAGCGCGATGGAATGCACTAACAAGTGCAGGTAAGGTGCGCAAGATAGCGTGATGCGATATGCAAAGCATAAGACAGTGTGATTGAGGTGCGTAAAATAGCGCGAATATAAACTGCACAAAACAGTGCGATTGAGGTGCGCAAAATAGCGCGAATGTAAACTGTACAAAATAGTGCGATGTGCAAAATAGCGCGAATGATAAACTGCACAAAACAGTGCGATGCGCAAAATAGCGCAAATGTAAGCTGCACAAAACAGTGCGATGCGCAAAATAGCGCGAATGTAAACTGCACAAAACAGTGCGATTGAGGTGCGCAAAATAGCGCGAATGTAAACTGCACAAAACAGTGCGATACGCAAAATAGCGCGAATGTAAACTGCATAAAACAGTGCGATTGAGGTGCGCAAAATAGCCCGAATGTAAACTGCACAAAATAGTGCGATGCGCAAAATAGCGCGAATGATAAACTGCACAAAACAGTGCGATTGAGGTGCGCAAAATAGCGCGAATGTAAACTGCACAAAACAGTGCGATGCGCAAAATAGCGTGAATGATAAACTGCACAAAACAGTGCGATGCGCAAAATAGCGCGAATGTAAACTGCACAAAACAGTGCGATTGAGGTGCGCAAAATAGCGCAAATAATAAACTGCACAAAACAGTGCGATGCGCAAAATAGCACGAATATAAAACTGCACAAAACAGTGCGATCTACAAAATAGCGTGAATGATTTGAAATGCACTAAAAATGTGATACGCTAAACAGCGCGAGTGATTTGAAATGCACTAAACAGTGCGATACGCTAAACAGCACGAGTGATTTGAAATGCACAAAACAGCGCGATACGTTAAACAGCGCGAGTGATTTGAAATGCACAAAACAGTGCGATTGAGATACAACCACAAGATGCACAAGACAATGCTAGTGAGATACAAAGTGTAAGTGCACAAGACAGTGTGATAAAATGCATCTTCTATGCAAGTACGAGGGCATTTTCTATGCAATAGGGAAAACATATTCTATGTATGAGACAAGCAAAGCATATTCTATGCGGAATCGAAAGCAAACATATTCTATGCATGAATCATAACGATGCGTGGCACGCATGCAACAACAGTGTATATGAAAGTTCACATTCTATGCAATAGAGGAGCATCGAATATGTACTCTGGTGCCTCTGATTTGCCTCTTAGAGGACTTCGCAACACACTCAGCTCAAAAAGGGCACACCCTGTTCATATTGGCGAGAGATAACATCTGCATGTGAAACCCTCGAGTGCTGCTTGGACTGCCATTCTGACTTGAAGCAAGCTTACACTTAGGGTCGAGATACACTCATACTCCAGAGAAACGGCGAGGCTTGAGAAAGTGCACCTGGAATGCAGTCTCGGATTTTGCTAAAGTTGAAACATGCTAAGATGCTCCAAATTTTCCCTCTTTTCTTTTGCTTTGCAGTCCGGAACCTAAATAGCTTCAGATAGGTCCTTGCTTTACTATTCACACATGACCTGGGTTGAACTCTGCGGTTTTATGAAAGAACCAATCATGTTTTGCACAAATGTGGAGAACGACACGGCACTCTGAGCACAAAACGATTTTTGAAATTGAAATGAGAAAAGGGTTCTCAACCGGGTATTGAGCCTACAACTAACCACAGCCAAAACGACTCAACAATGGAAAACAAAGGTAGAACAACCTAAACACAACTCAACAAAGGAAAAACAAGGTAAAATGACCTAAACACATCTATTGACACTCAAACGACTCAAAACAAGAATCGAGACAAACACAAACGCACAAACACAACACTCAGCTGTGTTACAAAGGCAAGAGACCTCTCGGTGCACGAGGAGCCAGTTTCTCCGAGTATTGTTTCCCACCCTTTCTTATTTGTGATTCTCACATCACTCGGCCCTCAGGCTCGGCTTTTCTCACAAAATCCTTTTCCTCACTTTTTCTTTCAGCGCGCATCTCTCTATTCTTTAATCTCTCATTTTTTTTTTCATCCCTCCCCTGGGTGGTTGATGGATAAACAAGAAGTTGCGGGCTTGCCTCTAGCATTATGCTAGATTCTCTTTCTTCTGCGCATAGCTAGTGAATTCCTCCCACAGAGGAATTGTGCAGCTGACGATGCTCTGCTGGGGAATTTGGGCGTGATCAGATCTATCCAAATGAGGGAGTGGAATATCTTGCCACATTCCAGTTCGTGCTTCGCACTTGGCTTGATACCTCCTTGCTTGGAGGATGTGAGAGCTTTTTGCCCTTTTGCGGTCAGCTTCCGCTGTGCCCTTTCTGGCGAATACAGTGCCCTTTCCGGCAAATAGAGTGCTCTTTCTGGCAAGTATGTTGACAATGGGGGAAAAGACAGAATACCTGACTCAACTGTGCCCCTAGTTCATCATTTTGACCATTTTTTGTTTTTGGCTTCTGCTAAAACAATTTTAACCAAAATGAGGGTTAGATTAACATGCTTGTTCGATTTTTGATTTGAAATCATGCAAGTCAGGTCATGAGCACTGAAAATTTTTCTTTTTTGGATCCAAGAAAAAGGTCAAGTTTTAGAAAAAGATGGAATAATTTTCGAGAAAATTAGTCAACCTCAGTAAAAATTTTCAAAAACTGTTTTTGCAAATGGTCACTGCTCAACAAGCACGGAACCTACTCTTGAGATGCACAACCTCAGATCTGAAGGAAAATTGCCCCTTGCTTGAAGAGAGCTGCATGGCAACAGAAAGTTGCCCCTTGTTTGAACGGCACCGCAGCGCATTGAATGGCAACGGAAAGTTGCCCCTTGTTTGAATGGCACCGCAGCGCGTTAAATGGCAACGGAAAGTTGCCCCTTGTTTGAATGGCACCGCAGCGCATTGTAGTCAGTCCTCAGAGTGACGAACACAACCAAACTCTCGGATACAAAGAAGACAAAGATGATCAAAACCATTACATGGACATAGTCGAATTTGAAGTATTTTACGGCTGGACTTCAGAATGAAGTTGCCTACGTATCCCAAGATGAGAATCAAGCCGTATGTAGTTCGGGCTTAAGGTACACTTGGGTATTAACCTCTCCTTTTGCGCTCCAACTTTTGCTAAGGCCACCATTCCGGGTTTTCAACCTTGCGAGCTCTGTTTTTCTTTTCTTTCCAATTTTTTTATTTCTTTTCTTTTCTTTTCTTTTCAATTCAATTTTTTCTTCATTTTTTGCATTTTCTTCATTTTTTTTTTTTTGCATTTTTTTTTTTTTTGTTCTTTTCCTTCTTTTCTTGCTCTAATTTTTGCCTGGTCGCCCTTCCGGGTTTTCAGCCCAGCGAGCCTCTCAAGGGTAAAAGTGTAGCTTTTGTCCATATGGAATGGTTTGAGATCTCGAAGCCATCTGAATCCATGAGAATGGCTGTTGTTCGCTGATGACGTAGAAGTCCATCCAATGGGGGGCTGAATTTGCCCCTAGTGTTGTGAATAGGAACTTGGTTGTCCTTCAACAATACTTTCTTCTTTTCTCCCTTCTGGGATTTGGCATTCTCGCTGATCTTCATCTTTGACTCTTCGAGCACATTTGAAATTATTTTGCCCCTAGTTCGAGGGGTGCTCCTGATCTAGCTTCGCAAGCTTCTTGATCTGACTTTGTCGCCACTACTTCACGGGCTGCTTTTGATCCGGCCATACAGGCCTTACATTGTAGTTGACCGTTGAACATTCTGAATCCAAGTTCAAGTTTTGAAATCAAGAGGGGTGACAAGATACAAGAGAGCAGGTGGAATGCACTGCCGTTTCATTCAAATCTTGGCACAACTAGCACACGGCAGAAGCAAACACAAGAGTGCGAAAATCACTGTTATTTCAATCAGAATCTGTTGGCACAACTGGCTCCAAGGCAGAAACAGACTCAAAAGAAAACGAAAAGACAAACACAAAACAAGCAAGTGATGTCCGAGGTAACACCCCCGAAATCACCCGACTCCAACAAAACAGGACTGACTCGATACAACAAGACAGACCCAAAACAAAAAGACTGACTCTATACAAAACAATAAGACTGACTCAATACCCAAGTTAGAAAGCACAAAAACTGGTGTTTGCATATTACTCAGAACAGTGCGTGCTATTCCCACGTCTGGAGTTAATCGAACGCCGCTCGCAGGTGGTTTATCCCCTGATCACATACTCACATTATCCCCCAAGTTCACCAATCCAGTGCCGATAGACTTTGCAGAACTTGGCGGGAGGACAACCCCGTTGTCAAACAGATCCTGTACTTCGTGGAGAAGATGAAAGCAGTTGTCGGTAGTATAGCCAGTTTGCTGATGGTACGCGCAGTACTGGGTAGCATCATGTGTAGCCGGAAGAGGGTTCGGGAGAGACCGAGGCTCAAGGGGTTTGAGATGACCTTGTCTAACAAGGATTTGGAGAGCTTTGGACAAAGGCATATAGAGGGCATGGAAGACCCTCCGACCTCGGGGTTGGTACTTCAAGGTTTGTGGATTTTTGCTGGGCGCACCAGAAAAGAGATTGGCAGGTGCTGGCCTGGTTTGCTGATCTCTTCCGAGCGAAGGATTAGAGCTAACAGGATCGTCTCTGGTATGACGGCCCTTCTCCCGGTTTTCCCTTTGATTCAGACTGCCCCCAACTTGAGTAGCGAAAGTGTCATCCACAGCCTTTGCAACAACTGCAATCACTTGCTGTTTGTTCAGTCCTTCGACTTTCAAAGCCTCAACAGCCCACATGAGGTGTTCATGGGGATCAATGTCTACCCCTACCTTGTTCTTACCACTGGCCTCCACTTTATCAAAGGATCGGGTCGCTATATCCGAGCGGAGCCCAGTTGTTGTCGACATGCCAACACCCAGATCTGATATGGCTTCAGGTTGGCCCTTTTCAGTTGCAGCTTGCTCCAAGATTAAGGAGCCTTTTGGATTGAAACTTCTAGCCTGTGATGTGGTCGATGATGGAGCCAAAATTCCAAAGGCTAAGTCTGCCACAGTTCTTTGAAGATCTTCGATCATTCTCATCAACTCAGAAGTGGTGGGCTCACAGGTTTGAGATGATTGGGGTTCATGAATAAGTCCATGCTTTCTGGGATAAACACCTCAGGCTTGGGTAGATGGACTGGGGTGATGTATATGCTGGGGTCGTAAGGGACGGCTAGTGTATGGATTAGATTGAGATGTGGATGAGGTACTTGGTCATTGGGGTCTAAAAGTGGAGCTATTGTCCGGTTGTCGATGAGATTTTAGACCTCGTGACGAAGGCGGTAGCAACGGTCGGTGCCATGACCGTGCTGCTAATGGTACACACAGTACTTTGAGGGGTTATGTCTGGCTGGGAGTGGGTCAGGCAGAGGTTGAGGATCGAGGGGTTTGAGATACCCTATTTCCATCAAGACTTTTAGTGCGCTAGTCTGGCTCATATAGAGAGGGGTGAAAGTTCTGCCCTGAGCTCAGGTTGGGCCGGCGGTTTGTAGGCTTGGATTGGCAAAAGGGTTGGCTGTGGCGACTGTATTGATTTCTGCGGGTTTGGAAATAACGCTACTACCAGCATTGGCACTCCCTGAAATCACCCTCCTTGTCGCTTCACTTGTTCTGGGAATGATCCCACTGTTGAACGCATTCTCGATCTGAACCCTCAGTTCATACAAACTTTTGAAAGTGAATAGCGGAGCGACTATCAACTTTTGCAACATATCATGCTCGTGGTTTCGCACCATCATCTGCACTTGATCCCTCTCAGAAGGGCGACGATCTGTCATTTGTGCTGCCTTTGCTCTCCACTTCGCAACGAATTCCACAAAAGGCTCTGTTGGGTTCTGGCGAGTTGCTTCAAGCTCTTGGATGGTCATTTCAACTTGGGTATTGTAAGAATACTGATCGACAAAGGCCTCAGCCAGTTCTTCCCAGTTTTGCTTCACTTTATCCTCCAACCTAGCGTACCAAGTGGCTGCTACACCAGACAGGGTTCTTCCATACAGAGAGAGTTTCTGTGGCTTAGTCAGACCCATCGGCTTCAGGACATCCAAGAAAAGTCGGATATGTACCATAGGATCTCCAGACCCGTCGAAACGGTCAATATGTGGCATTTTGAATCTGTCTGGGAGCTGTACGGCAGTCTCGGTGTACCCGTCCTCAATGTTGGGAATGGAGTTAAGGCCCTGTGCCTTTTTGAATTGCTTCTCAAGGTTCGTAATTTTCACTGCGGTCATCAAGGGGATAAAGCCTCTCATTAGGCTGCACCAGGAGTCTGAAAACTCGGGCTTAAGCCAACCCTTCTCGAGGATTTGGACCCTGCAAATCTTCAGTTGGCGAAAGTGGGTCAAAGTTCGGCTGGGGTCCCAAAGCTGGATGTGAGGCAAATGCCCCAGATGGGCACTGCGTTTCAATACTGGTCTCGACCTGCATGGCAGTTTCCTGATTTAACGCTGCTATTACGGCCAAAAATTCTTCCGAACCCTGTGCCATCACGGTCTGTTGATGATGTGGATGTGTAGACACCCCATTTTTGACCGACCTTAAGACTCAGACGTCACCGATTGAGCGCTTGGTGATGTTGCATAATGTGCTCGTTCAGAAGCTTCAGAGTTGCGGCCGTGAGCCCTGCTTCCGGACTTCCGAACCCTCTTTTGTGCTTTGCCTCGGTTTGCGAACCAGGCTCGGTTTTCTTTGTTTCTTTTCCTGAGGGAAGGGAGAGGTCCCGTAGACCATCTCTCAATGTCCGTAGGCTACATTTCGTGGTCGTAGGCCATTTTGCCCATTTCGGAGTCCGGTTTCCGATTTTTCGGGATTGTTGGCCGTGTGCCTCGGTTCGGGACCGCCTAACCATCTCCGTTTGTTCTGATTTTTGGCATACTTCCTATTTTATCCCTTTTGAGGGACCCTGGGGTCTGAGAAACCCACTTCAAGGTCGAATACCATTTTCGGTGTTTAACGGGCAGTTTCCGGGGCCCCGAACTGCGTGTTTTGGCCCCCGAACATTCGTTTTGCAACGGTTTTCGTTCATTTTTGGCAGGTGCCTCTGTTTCATCACCAGGGAGGTCATTGGAGGGTGGGAGGCCAGCAATTATCTTGGCAACCAGTTATGTTCCATTTTTGCCCTCCGACACCCATTTTTCGCACTTCCGAGCTAATGTTGAACACCTTGGGGCCACTTTCTTGAACTTTGAACCACATACTTGTGATGTACACACTTGGGAGGACCCTAAAAGTTGGTGGCCGGCCAGTAATTCCACCTGACCCTTTTGAACCCCTCCTTCCGGGCTAATGTTGAACACCTTGGGGCCACTTTCTTAAACTTTGAACCACATACTTGTGATGTACACACTTGGGAGGACCCTAAAAGTTGGTGGCCGGCCAGTAATTCCACCTGACCCTTTTGAACCCCTCTTTCCGGGCTAATGTTGAACACCTTGGGCCCATTTTCTTGAACTTTGAACCACATTTGTGATGTACACACTTGGGAGGATCCTAAAAAATGGTGGCCGGCCAGTAATTCCACCTGACCCTTTTGAACCCCTCCTTCCGGGCTAATGTTGAACACCTTGGGCCCATTTTCTTGAATTTTGAACCACATATTTGTGATGTACACACTTGGGAGGATCCTAAAAGTTGGTGGCCGACCAGTAATTCCACCTGACCCTTTTGAACCCCTCTTTCCGAGCTAATGTTGAACACCCTTGAGCCACTTTCTTGGACTTTTAACCACAGGGTTGTGTTGAGGACACATGGGAGGACACCATCATGTGGTGGCCGGCCACTAAATCAGCTTGACCCTTTTGACCCCTAGCCGGCCGGCTAGGGGGTGTGGCCGGCCGGCCACCTGCAACCAAAATAACTGGCCGGCCGAGATCCCCACACTGTTCACTTTACAGCTGTATAACTTTATCCCCCAGAAAATATCAATATCCAGGGGATATTTTGTGGGGGAAAGTTGGCCTCCTTTTCCCCCACCTTTACACCCCCTTTTTGATCCTTATAACCAGCAAGCCATATCACATTTAGGGGTTAGAAAATTTGTTCTTCAAGCCTCAAGACACAAATCTTCCTCTATCCCTCTCATTTTCCTAAAAATCCCTAAGTCCTACACCTTGTTTTCTTCATCACCACCAAGCTCTACCATCACCACTTCATTTCCAGCAACAAGGAGGGCTTTTCAAAGGCTAAAGGAGCTGCAAATTGGTCCAAGAAGCAACAAAAGCTTTGGTCTTCAAGGGTGAGTGGCATTTCTCCTCTTTTGACCCTTTTTCTTGATCCATTTGTAAGACCTATATGCTTATTGTTTCAAGCTCCGGCCCTAACTGAAAGTGGCCTTCTTTTGAGCTCATTTTCACTTCTCATTAAGGACTCAACCCTGTTTGAGCCCTCCATGATGCACTTGCTTCATTGATCCTCTTATATGTCATAATCTTGCATGCTATTTTTGGCCCATGAGTAATCTGTTTTTGAGCATGATGTAATCTGTGAATGTGCTTATTTTGGGCCCTTCTTCAACATTGTTGAAGGGCCCCTCACCATTTGATGCCTCCATGTTCCACTTGTAGTTATATCCCTTATTTAGCCCCCATTTTTGCATAAATTGGCAGCCCCCCTTGCTTCTGTTTTTGGCTTTTTCACAGAACTGAAAGTGGCCTTATTTTGGCCTATACTTCATGTTTCATTAACATTTTTTTTCTGTTTGGTGATTATTTTGTATACTTCATGTTATAGCACCTTTTGAGCCTCAATCTTGTGCCGTTTTTTTAGCATGTTTGTATATTGATTTGAGGCCTGCCATATACTTTAAACATTCATATTTTTGGTCCCTCTTCAATGTTGTAGAAGGAAATTTTTCAGTTTGGATTTTGCTTATATCACTTGCTTCATTACCCCTCTCTTGGTCCCTATTCTTGCATGCCATTTTTGCCCTACCTATGCTTGCTGTTTGGCCATGTTTATAACTGTGAAAGTGCCTTTTTTGGGACTGCCTAGCTTCTGTCTTTGCATCACATGTCCATATCGTGCATGTTTGGCATAGCTATAGGCCATTTCGGGTGCCTAAATTCGCATTTCGGGACTATTCCATGCATTTGGTGTTATTTCGCCTCATTTCGGGGCTGTTTTCCCCCACTTTTCATTGCTGAAAATCCATTAGCATGCTTATATGTCATTTCCATGCATTTACATTGCGTATGCCATTGCCTCAGTTTGCGTGCCCGTGTGCACGCATTTTGAGGCACTTCATTTTCATCTACCGGCCTCTTATGTGAGTGTGGCTGAGGCTCTCTCATGTTAGTATAAGTCCATGTTGCATTCTGTATGCCATTACCATGTTATTTGCATTGCGTATGCATTGCCTCGGTTTGCGTGCCCGCGTGCACGCATTTCGAGGCACTTCGTTTTCATCCACCGACATCCTATGTGAGTGTGGCTGAGGCTCTCTCATGTTGGTATAAGCCCATATCATTACCATGCATTTGCATTGCATATGCCATTGCCTCGGTTTGCGTGCCCGCGTGCACGCATTTCGAGGCACTTCGTTTTCATCCACCGGCATCCTATGTGAGTGTGGCTGAGGCTCTCTCATGTTGGTATAAGCCCATATCATGTTTTCATGTTATTTGCATTGCGTATGCCATTGCCTCGGTTTGCGTGCCCGCGTGCACGCATTTCGAGGCACTTCGTTTTCATCCACCGACATCCTATGTGAGTGTGGCTGAGGCTCTTTCATGTTGGTATAAGCCCATATCATGTTTTCATATTATTTGCATTGCGTATGCCATTGCCTCGGTTTGCGTGCCCGTGTGCACGTATTTCGAGGCATCTCATTTTTCCAGCATAGTGCATACTAGGTTGCATCTTAGATCGCATTCCGCCATTGCCTTGGTTTGCGTGCCCGTGTGCACGCATTTCGAGGCATCTCATTTTTTACAGCATAGTGCATACTAGGTTGTATCTTAGATCGCATTCTGTCATTTTCTCGGTTTGCGCGCCCGTGTGCACGTATTTCGAGGCATGTCATTCCATAGCATTGTGTATGTTAGGATTGCATCTTAGTTGCATTTTATGCATGTCATGCATTATAGCATTGTGTTCGAAATAGGAGTTAGCCCGGGCACGGGAAACGAGGTACATTTCGTACTCCGAGTGATGGAATGTGTCTCAATTCCCAGTCACCGACACTCCGGATTATCCATGATGGAGTTAGGTTTTAGCTGTGTTTTCATGTGCATTCATTCTATATTGAGTTGTGCAATTCGACTCCTCGGCCATCATGCCTCGGTATGCGTAATTGGTGGCACGAGGATCGAGGCATGCATATATCTGTGCAAATACATTGCTATGCCCCTTTCCTGCTCTCTGTTGCAGCAAATAAAGAATCAGCAACTTTTCGAAGCTTGGCGCGCATTTCAAGAATAACTGCTAAACAGAGGCTAATTGGGGCATCCCGGTGGATTTCCGCGCAAGACAACCCGGACATGCATCATCCATCAGAAGCAAGGCAGTCCCTGGCTTGCATGCCAGTTTTACCGTTTTCTTAGTTAATTTGTTAATTAATTAGAAATTTGTATATTATTTGGACTGTATTATTCGAACTGTAATATTCTTTTATTTCGGGACTGTATATTTATTTGGACCCTCTGTGCGAGGGCCACAACTGTAATAAGTGTGCGTGTGTGTGTTGTATGTCTTCCAACCCCACGTCTTTCTTCCCTTTTACTTATCCGCTTTTGATGGTTAGATTAGGGCATATTTCAATTAGCATACAGTATGACAGCATGTTTGCATCATTCATCTGTTTTGCATGCACCGGGCTCGGCGCATCATACTAACTGCATCGTACTTTCAATTCTAAGTTGAATACATGTTAGCTGTAGCATTTCATATGCCATCTTAGAATAGCCGAGCCTGCTATAGTTGCATTTTGCATGTGTTGCATTAGGCATTTTTGTATACTTAGGATCATGCATGATTTCTAATGTAGTTTCTATTTTGGCTTGGAGTACCCGGTAAGTTTTATGCTTTAGCATCCCTGCATGCGTGTGAGTGACTGCCATAAATAGCATGCTTACCATGAGGCTAAATGCTTATGTGATATAACTGCCTGAATGCCTGTGGGTGAAGGTTGGGTTAGTTGGATTGGAATAAATCATCAAATGTTTCAAGCCTACTTGCGGGTAGCAAACCATTTTCAAAAAGCGAACATGAAATGTTTTTGTTCCAATTCAGGCGATCCAGTCTATACTTGTATGCTGTGCGCATCACATAGTAACCTAAGCTAATAACCGGAATAAGAACACACAATGTTTTCAAAAATAGATATCATGGTTAGTAGAGGCCGATCTTTGATCGGGCGAGCGGGGGTGCTCACGAAGTGACCTTTCCTAATCGTACCCAAGTTCCCGAGCCGAGGCAACTTTGGTGATGACGGACACGTGGCCTTTTGGCACCGAGTCAGGGTTTCCTAAATTTCCCAAAATAAAATATTTAGGTGGCGACTCTGTATCTGGCAAAGCAGTCCATGTTTGGCACTTCTTTCAAAAATCTGTTTTCTCAAAATGATTTGTCGGATTTGGACTTTTTGGTTCAGATTAAGAACCGTGACTACAAATCGAGTCCGAGCTGTAGCGAGGTCCCCCGCGGGCTTGTTACAGTTTCTGGCGACTCCACTGGGGATTTAGAGAACTTGACTCGAACTCATGATATCTGTTTTTGACTACACTTGTGTGTTTCTTTGCATTACATTTGCATTGGTGTGCCTAGGACACCGTGTTTGCCATCTGCTATTCCTGAACGGTTTGCCGGAGGCTTGTCTTGTCAAGGCATGACCATAAGGCTGACCGGTTGTGGGCTCTGCCAGTATGGGAACACAAACCCCAGTTTTACCGGGGCACCCTCTTTGACCATTCGACCTAGTGCATATTCGGATCCATAGTGACCATTCCAAACTAGGACAGGTTGCTTACCCGTTTATAGGTTGTTTGAAACCGCTGCGTGCGTAGTGAAATCCTAGCTCCTGACAAAATAGGACAGGGAAACCCTACCCCAACATAGGGGTGTTTTGGCTCTCACTTATCTGTTATATGCTTTAGAGTGCGTCTCTACAGGAATGCATGTATCAGTATATGAGTTTGGGCATTAGGCCTGCGGGCACCAGTTCAATATTTGGGAGTCAGCTTTACCTGTGGGTATCAGACTCAGATTTTGAGGCCAAATTTTGGGGCAGAATTCAGTAGAGGGCACACTCATTCAACTATGCTCGTATCTGTTCAGATGGAATCAGGCTGAGATGCTGTCTGTTTTCTCTTTTGCAAGGTAGTCTGGGAACTATAGCTTCAGAAGGCTCCGATATTTCCCGGGTACATTGGATCCGTGTCGATAGACTTTGTCAGGTCGGAAATTCAGTTCAAGGGCAAATCAGTGTTCCTCCGCTGAGGTAAGGCAAAGGAGGGCCAGATAGGGTTCATTTTGTCCACCTGATCCGACAGTCACCAGTCACATCATCAGCAGACCCGTGATGGCACAGGGTTCGGAAGAATTTGTGGCCGTGATAGCAGCACTAAATCAGGGAACTGCAATGCAGGACAAGACCAGTGCTGAAACGCAACGCCCATCTGGGGTATCTATTTCGTATCCAGCTTCGGGACCCCAGCCGAACTTTGACCCACTTCTACCAGCTGAAGATTTGCAGGGTCCAGATCCCCGAGAAAGGTTGACTCAAGCTCGAGTTTCCACAACCCCGGTGCAGCCTACTGAGAGGCTTCCTTTTTCTGATGTTAATGAATTCAATCCGACTGCAGTGAAAATTGTGAACCTTGAGAAGCAATTCAAGAGGGCACAAGGCCTCAACTCCATTCACGACATTGAGGATTGGTCCACCGAGGTTGCCGTAAGGCTCCCAGCCGAGAGTACCAATGCTGGTGGTAGCACTATTTCCAAACCTGCTGAAGTCAACACAGTCGCCATAGCCGACCCTTTTGCCAAGGCCAGCCTACAAATAGCCAGCTCAGCCTGAGCTCAGGGTAGATTTTTCACCCCCCTCCATATGAGCCTAACCAGGGCATTCAAAGTTCTGATGGAAAGAGGGCACCTCAAACCCCTTAATCCTCAACCTTCGCCAAATCCACTCCCTGCCAGACATAACCCCAGCAAATACTGTGTATATCATCAACAGCGCGGCCATGGCACCGATGGTTGCTACCGCCTTCGTCATGAGATCCAGAATCTCATTGACAACCGGACAATAGTTCCACCTCAAAACCCCAAGGACCAAGTGCCTCCTCCACATCTCAACCTCAGCCAAACACTGCCACCCACCTACAACCCCAGTATATACACCCCGACCCATATACTCAAACCCGAGATGTTTATCCCGGAAAGCATGGGCTTAAGCACGATGGATGCACTTGGACCCCAATCATCTCAAACCCGTGAGCCCACGACTTCTGAGCTGAAGAGAATGATCGAAGATCTTCAGAGAACTGTGATAGGTTTGGCCTCCGGGACATCGGCTCCGTCATCAACCACATCACATGCCAGGGAGTTCATGTCAAAAGGCTCCCCAATTTCGGAACGGGCTATATTTGAGGAATGCCAATCCCTTGGTAAAGTGGAGGCGAGTGGAAAGAACGAGGTAGAGGTGGACATGGATCCTCATGAATATCTTCTGTTGGCTGTTGAGGCTTTAAAAGCCGAGGGACTGAACAAAGAGCAAGTGTTCGCGGTCGTTGCAAAAACTGTGGACGACATTTTCGCCACTCAAGTTGGGGGCAGTTTGAATCAAGGGGCAAGCCAGGAGAAAGGTCGTTGTATCAGAAACGTTCCTTTTGGCTATAATCCTGCACTCGGAAAAGATCAGCAAACCAGGCCAGCACCTGCTAATCCCCCTGCTGGTGCGTCCAACAAAAATCCACAAACCTTGAAGTACCAACCCCGAGGTCGGAGGGTCTTCCATGCCCTCTATATGCCTTTGTCAAAGGCTCTAGAGGTTTTGATCAAGAAAGGGCATTTGAAGCCCCTTGAGCCGCAGCCATTACCAAAGAACCTCCCTCTCTCGCACAACTCAGCCAACTACTGTGCCTTCCATCAGCGAGCTGGTCATGACACCGATAGTTGCTTTCGTCTGCGCCATGATGTACAAGATTTGTTTGACAACGGGGTCATCCCCGCACCAAGTCCTGCAAAGCCTATCGGCACTTGATCAGTGAATTTGTGGGGGGATAATGTGATGTGATCGAGGGATGAACCAGCTACGGGTGGTACTCGATTTACTCCAGATGTGGGAGGGACATGCGCTATTCTGAGCATTTGCGAATGCCAGTTTCTGACTTGAGTATTGGGTCAGTCTTGTTGTTTTGTTTTGAGTCTGTCTTTTTGTTTTGAGTTAGTCTCTTTTTGTTTTGGGTCTGTCTTGTTGTATCGAGTCAGTCCTGTTGTATAGGAGTCAGGTGATTCCAGAGGGTGTTGCCTCGGGCATCACCATTTTGTTTTGTGTTTGTCTTTTCGTTTTGTTTTGAGTCTGTTTCTGTCAGGGAGCCAGTTGTGCCAACAGATTCTGAATGAAACAGCAGTGGTTTTTCACGCTCTTGTGTTTGCCTCGGCCGTGTGCCAATTATGCTAGAAAGTTTGAATGAAACGGCGGTACTTTTCGCCTACTCTTCTGCACCCCAAAATCATTGCATTGACCTAAGTTTTTTTAAAACTTTTTGAACACTGCGGTGAAAACGAAGAGGAAGTAATTCCTCGGGTTTTGCAAAAATTTGATCATTTGAGAGAAAGAGAGGCGTGCTAAGCCTTTAACGAATGGAATCATGCTTGTTAGCGTGAGTACTGAGAAGGACCCTGGCTTGATCCAGATTGGTTTTACACTACCTTCAGCGCAAGCGATTTGTCACTTTCTTAAAAATTTTCAAAAACAAAATGTTTTGCGCGGCCTTGCGAAGACCTGTGTGGAATCACTCCTGAGATTGTGCAGCCTAAGATCGCTCTCAGCCTCGAGACTCAACCCCTTTGCTTCCAAACCTTGAAACTTGAATTCAGAAGGTTCAACGGTCAACTATGATGTGAGGTCTGTGCGGCCGGATTTGAAGCAACCCTCGAACAAGGGGCCAGGAAAGTCAGATCAAAAAGATCAGACCTCATCAGAAGAAGCTTGCAAAGCTAGAACAGAAGTACCCTTCAAACTAGGGGCAAAGATGTCAGACGTGCTCGAAGAGCCGAAGATGAGTCCTCTTGCAAATCAACAGCCACTCTCCTGGATACAGATGGCTTCAAAATCCTACAACCATTTGGCATGGACCAAATTACGCTTTTACCCTTTGAGAGGCTCGCTGGGCCGAAAACCCAGAAGGGCGACCCAGGCAAAAGTTAGAGCAAGAGAAAAATACAAAAAAGAAAAAAAAATGAAAAAAAAAATGCAAAGAAAAGAACAAAAAAGAAAATCAAAAAAGAGAAATGAAAAAGAATGAAAAGATACAAAAATTGAAAAAAGAAGAACAAAGCTCGCAAGGTTGAAAACCCGCAACGGGCGCCTTGGCAAAAG
This sequence comes from Camellia sinensis, assembly GCF_055761805.1. Taxonomy (NCBI): domain Eukaryota; kingdom Viridiplantae; phylum Streptophyta; class Magnoliopsida; order Ericales; family Theaceae; genus Camellia; species Camellia sinensis. The sequence continues at coordinate 153,693,570 of NC_138963.1, forward strand.
TTAGAGCCTAAAAAGGAGAGGTTAATACCCGAGTGTACCTTAACCCCGAACTACGTAAGGCTTGATTCCCATCTTTGGGATACGTAGGCAACTTCATTCTGAAGTCCAGCCGTAAAACAATTCGATTGTGTCCATGCGATGGTTCTGGTCATCTTTGTCTTCTCTGTATCTGAGAGTCTGGTTGTGTTCGTCGCTCTGAGGACTGACCACAAAGCGTTGCGGTGCCATCCAAACATGGGGCAACTTTCCGTTGCCACTCGATGTACTGCGGTGCCATCCAAACAAGGGGCAACTTTCCGTTGCCACTCGATGTACTGCAATGCCATCCAAACAAGGGGCAACTTTCCATTGCCATTCAACGCGTCGCGGTGCCGTTCAAACAAGGGGCAACTTTCCGTTGCCATACAGTTCCTGTTCAAACAAGGGGCAATTTTCCATTGCTATGGATCCGATGTTGCGCATCTCAAGAGTAGGTTCCGTACTCGTTGAGCAGTGGTCATTTGGAAAAATAGTTTTTGAGAATTTTTACTAAGGTTGACTAATCTTCTCGAAAAGTATTCCATTTTTAAAACTGGACCATTTCTTGGACCCAAAAGAGGAAAATTTTCAGTGCTCACAGCCTAACTTGCATGATTTTAAATCAGAAAATCGAACAAGTGTGTTAATCTAACTCTCATAATTGGTCAAAATTGTTTTAGTAGAAAGCTAAAACAAAAAAATGGTCAAAATGATGAACTAGGGGCACAGTTGAGTCAGGTGTTCTGTCTTTTCCCCTTTGTCAAAATACTTGTCAGAAAGGGCACTCTACTTGTCAGAAAGGGCACTATATTCGCCAGAAAAGGGCACAACAAAGGGCAGAAAGCTCTCACATCCTCTAAGCAACGAGGTATCAAGCAAAGTGCGAAGCACGAACTAGAATGGGGCAAGATATTCCATTCCGTCATCTGGACAGATCTTATCACGTCCAAACTCCCCAGCAAAGCATCATCAACTGGTGTTAGCTCCAAATTTGCTACACACCCAGTTGTAGCGTAACCTTTCCGTGGGAGGCATTCACTAGCTGTGAGCGGAAGAAAGAGAATCTAGCAGAATGCTAGGGGCACGAGCCCACAATTTGCTGTTTATCCAACAACCACCTAGGAGAGGGATGAAAAATGAGAGATTGAAGAATAGAGAGATGTGCGATGAGAGGAAAAGTGAGAAGAGGGCTTTTTCAGAAAAACAGAGCTTGAGGGTCGAGTGATGTGAGAATCACAAATGAGAAAGGGTGGGAAACACTACCCAGTGAAACAGGCTCCCTGTGCACGCCTGAGTGTCATGTCTTTTTGTTTTATCTCGATTCTTGTTTTGAGTCGTTTCGAGTGTTACTCGATGTGTCTAGGTTGCGTGCCTTTTATTTCCTTGTTGAGTTGTCTTGCTGTGTTCAGTCGTAGGCTCGATACCCGGTCAAAAGCTCATTTATCAATTCAAAAATAGAATCGTTTTGCGCTCCGAGTGCCGTGCCGTTCTCCACATCTGTGCAAAACAAGATTCGTTCTTTCATAAAACTGCAGGGTTCAACCCAGGTCATGCGAGAACAGTAGAACTAGGACCTATTTGAAGCTATATGGGTTCCAGACTACAAAGCAAAAGCAAAAGAGGAAATGTCGAGCATTTGAGTTTGTTTCAACTTCAGTAAGTTCCGAGACTACATTCCGTGATGTATACCTCTTTAAGTCTTTCCAAAGCTCCGAAGTATGAGTGTGCCTCTACCTCAAGCTCAAGATCAAGTCTGCTTCATGCCAGAATGGCAATCGAAGTGCTCTCCCTGAGTACCATTCCCCGCCAGAGGCATCTTGGCTGTGTTCGCAATGAGTTCCTAGGAGACCAACTGCGACGGTGGAAACTAGAGTTCGAATGGCTGATGCCTAGAACGTAAAGGTTTAGGATTTCCGAGACTAAAGTCTGGTTTAAATACCCAGAGGCATGTCCTCGGCTTGAAATCTATATGGAAGCCCCATAGGTTGAGATAGCATGTATGCACCTCAATTCTGGATACTGAACCAACCTAGTCTGTCACCCCGTTGGAGAATAGGGAAAGTTGTGAATGTGATCAGGAAGAAAGGCAACATCCAAAGTGTTCTACGTGAAGAACCCTTGTCAGTATTTCAGAGCCTTTGTACTGTAAGATGAAGGTAAGTGTTCGAAGAGCACAGGGGAAGATCCCCATCGGAGCAGTGCGGTTCACCGCCACTCACCTCATGAGGTGCTTTCTAAAGTGCTGTTTTGTCCATTTATTGCTTTCCTTAAGCATCATGCATTGTAATGCATTGTACCTATCAAGTTTCTTTCTCATTTCATGCACAATATTGTATGTACGGTTCATTCAAAGAAGTTCCGTTTTAAGATCATTTATTTAGTGTATCAATCACACTTCATTCATTTAGTATATCAATCATACTTTGTTCACTTAGTGCATCTATCACACTTTGTGCTCACCTTTTTGTGTATCAATCACATGTTCGCTCTGTGTATCTATCACACATGCACACTGTATTCGCAGTGAGAATTCCATAATTTTCTTACATCCTTTCTGCACGAGGTGTAGTTTGGCTCGAGTTTACTTGCTTGCCTAGCATTCGCTTAAAATGTTGCATTTATTTCGCATAATTGCTTCATTACAGCTCTCTTTGCATAATCATGAGTGATGCCCGGCTTCGCATAGCGTATAAGTCCACTCTTCAAACCGGCTTCGCTTAGCGTATAAGTCCACTCTTCAAACTGGCTTCGCATAGCGTATAAGTCCACTCTTCAAATCGGCTTCGCGTAGCGTATAAGTCCAACTTTCAAAATCGGCTTCGCGTAGCGTATAAGTCCACTTTTCAAACCGGCTTCGCGTAGCGTATAAGTCCACTCTTCAAACCGGCTTCGCTTAGCGTATAAGTCCACTCTTCAAACTGGCTTCGCGTAGCGTATAAGTCCACTCTTCAAATCGGCTTCGCGTAGCGTATAAGTTCAACTTTCAAAATCGGCTTCGCGTAGCGTATAAGTCCACTCTTCAAACCGGCTTCGCTTAGCGTATAAGTCCACTCTTCAAACCGGCTTCGCGTAACGTATAAGTCCACTCTTCAAACCGGCTTCGCTTAGCGTATAAGTCCACTCTTCAAACTGGCTTCGCGTAGCGTATAAGTCCACTCTTCAAACCGGCTTCGCTTAGCGTATAAGTCCAACTTTCAAACTGGCTTCACGTAGCGTATAAGTCCACTCGTCAAACCGGCTTCGCTTAGCGTATAAGTCCAACTTTCAAACTGGCTTCGCGTAGCGTATAAGTCCACTCGTCAAATCGGCTTCGCGTAGCGTATAAGTCCAACTTTCAAAATCGGCTTCGCGTAGCGTATAAGTCCAACTTTCAACTTGGCTTCGCGTAGCGTATAAGTCCACTCTTCAAACCGGCTTCGCTTAGCGTATAAGTCCAACTTTCAATTTGGCTTCGCGTAGCGTATAAGTCCACTCGTCAAACCGGCTTCGCTTAGCGTATAAGTCCAACTTTCAAACCGGCTTCGCTTAGCGTATAAGTCCAACTTTCAAATCGGCTTCGCGTAGCGTATAAGTCCAATCTTCAAATCGGCTTCGCGTAGCGTATAAGTCCAATTATCAAACCGGCTTCGCGTAGCGTATAAGTCCAATCTTCAAAATATTTCTGCGTATCATTTTGCATTTTGCCCCTACCTGCGGGCACATCTCTGTTTATCACGCCTGTTTGTCTAAGTCTCCAGCCTTGTCAAAAATGGGTCGTCTCTGGGCTTTGACATTCACTCCCGTCACTTATGACTTCCGAGTTCTGTCAAAGAGGGGCAACTGTAGACACCCCATTTTTGACCGACCTTGAGACTCAGACGTCACCAGTTGAGCACTCGGTGATATTGCATGTTGTACTTGTTCAGAAGTCTCAGAGTCGCGGCTGCGAGCCCTGCCTCCGGACTTCCGAACCCTCTTTTGTGCCTTGCCTCGGTTTGCGAACCAGACTTGGTTTTCTCTGTTTCTTTTCCTGAGGGAAGAGAGAGGTCCCGTAGACCATCTCTCAGTGACCGTGGGCTACATTTTGTGGCCGTAGGCCATTTTGCCCATTTCGGAGCCCGGTTCCCGGTTTTCGGAGCCGTCAGGCCGTGTGCCTCGGTTCGGGACCGCTTAACCATCTCCGTTTGCTCTAAATTTTGGCATGCATCTTATTTACTCCCTTTTGAGGGACACTGGGGTCTGAGAGACCCACTTCGTGGTCGAACACCACTCCCGGTGCCTAACAGCCAGTTTTCGGGGCCTCGGGCTGCGCGTTTTGGCCCCCGAACCTTCATTTTGCATCGGTTTGGGCTCATTTTTGGTGGAGACCTTATTTTCACTATTAGAAAGCTTGTAGGAGGGTGGGAGGCCAGCAATTTTGCTGAAAATCCAACTTCTTTTTGGTCAAAAGTGGTTCAGCATGAATCCGGGAAGGAGAAAAAGCTGCGCGGCTTCACCGAAACGGGCGTAACTCTTTGCACAAGAGGAATTAAGATATGAGGCCACCACCATTGGAAAGCTTACTTCCAGGGCTTCATTTTTCACTCAAGAATATCCCAAGTTCAAGTCCGGGGGGGAGAGATGTGGTTTGTTGAAGTCCGCTTAGACCGAATCTGCGCGGCTTCACGGAAAAGGGCATAACTTTTTCTACAGGAGGAATTTTAATGCAAGGTTTGCGCCATTGGAAATATAACTTCTGGGGCTTCATCCTAGGGGGTGGCCGGCCACTTTTTCTGGCCGGCCAGCTAGGGGAAGTGGCCGGCCGGCCACCTGCAGCCAAAATGTCAGGCTGGCCTGCTTCTTCAGGTTGAGTACATTCCAGCTGTGCCTTGGTTTTCCCCCAAAAATATCTACATCCGGGGGACCCTTTTGGAGGGAAAAAAGGCCTCATTTTCCCTCCACTTTGGCTAGACTCTTCTCTCCATCTCTTATCCATATAGAGAGCCTCCCAACTCTAGAGAAAGGGTTACAAGAGTTGCTTGGAGGAAATAGATACATATCACCCCATTTCCTTCAAGTTTTGGGCTCCATTTCTTCATCATCTTCAAGCTCTACCATCACCACTCCATTCCAACAGCAAAGGAGGGGATTCCAGCAGCTTAGAGTCACCAAATCTGGTCCAAGAAGCAACAAAAGACTTGTCTCCAAGGGTGAGTTGTCATTTCCCCTTTTTTGAGCTTTTCTTTGCAACATTTCTTAGCCATCTATGCTTTTTGCTTTGAGCTCCGGCCATAACTGAAAGTGGCCTTATTTTGAGCTCATTTTCATGTCTCATTAAGGGCTCAACCCTGTTTGAGCCCTCCATCTTGCACTTGCTTCATTATCCCTCTAAAATGTCATTTTCTTGCATGATATTTTTAGCTTGTGTGTGATTTGTTTTGGAGCATATTGTAAACTGATAATAGGCTTATTTTGAGCCCCTCTTCAACATTGAAGAAGGGCTCAACACTGTTTGGGACTTCCATGTTGTACTTGCCTTTATACTCCCTTTTTGGTCCCATTTTTGCATGCTTTAGCAGCCTATTGTGCTTTGGTTTTTGGCCATTTTACAGTTCTTAAAATAGTCTTATTTTGGCCCATTCTTCATGTTTCATTAAGGGTCTTTGGCTGTTTGGTGAATGCTTTGCATACTTTGTGTTATAGCCTCTTTTGAGCCTCATTTTGCATTGCATTTCTAGCATGTTTGTATACTGTTTTGGAGTTTTTACAGTTCTGTAAATATACTTATTTTTGGTCCCTATTCAATGTTGTAGAAGGGAATTTTTCAGTTTGGGCTGTGCATATACCACTTGCCTCTTTGGCCACCTTTTGGCCCTTTTTCTTGCATAAAAGCTTAGCCATGTCTATGTTTGTTTTTGGGCGTTTTACAGTTCTGTAAATATGCTTATTTTTTGTCCCTCTTCAATGTTGTAGAAGGGAATTTTTCAGTTTGGATTTTACATATACCACTTGCTTCATAACCTCATGTTTAGGGCCATTTTTGCATGCCAGTTTTGCCCTATCTTTGCTTGCTGTTTGGCCATGCTTTGTACTAGTAAAATGCTAATTTTGGGGCTGCCTTGCTTCTGTCTATTCATTTCATATCCATATTGTGCATGTTTGGTATAGCTATAGGCCATTTCGGGTCCCAAAATTCATGCTTCGGGACTATTCCATGCATCAGGTGTGTTTTCACCTCATTTCGGGGCTGTTTTCCCCCACTTTTCAGTGCTGCAATCTCATTAACATGTTTGCATAGCCATATTGCATTGCGTATGCCATTGCCTCGGTTTGCGTGCCCGTGTGCACGCATTTCGAGGCACTTCATTTTCATCCATCGGCCTCTTATGTGAGTGTGGCTGAGGCTATCTCATGTTAGTGTAAGTCCATGTTGCATTCTATATGCCATTTTAGCCATATTACATTGCGTATGCCATTGCCTCGGTTTGCGTGCCCGTGTGCACGCACTTCGAGGCACTTCATTTTCATCTATCGGCCTCTTATGTGAGTGTGGCTGAGGCTCTCTCATGTTAGTATAAGTCCATGGTGCATTTTCCATGCCATTGCATTGCATATGCCATTGCCTCGGTTTGCGTGCCCGCGTGCACGCATTTCGAGGCACTTCGTTTTCATCCACCGGCATCCTATATGAGTGTGGCTGAGGCCTCATGTTGGTATAAGCCCATATCATGTTTCCATGTCATTTGCATTGCATATGCCATTGCCTCGGTTTGCGTGCCCGTGTGCACGCATTTCAAGGCATCTCATTTTTACAGCATAGTGCATACTAGGTTGCATCTTAGATCACATTCTGCCATTGCCTCGGTTTGCGTGCCCGTGTGCACGTATTTCGAGGCATCTCATTTTTACAGCATAGTGCATACTAGGTTGTATCTTAGATCGCATTCTGTCATTTTCTCGGTTTGCGCGCCCGTGTGCACGTATTTCGAGGCATGTCATTCCATAGCATTGTGTATGTTAGGATTGTATCTTAGTTGCATTTCATGCATGTCATGCATATCGCATCGTATCCGGGATAGGAGTTAGCCCGGGCACGGGAAACGAGGTGCATTTCGTACTCCGAGTGACGGAATGCGTCTCAATTCCCTAGTCACCGACACTCCGGATTATCCATGATGGAGTTAGGTTTTAGCTGTGTTTTCATGTGCATTCATCCTATATTGAATTGTGCATTTCGACTCCTTGGCCATCATGCCTCGGTATGCGTGATTGGTGGCACGAGGATCGAGGCATGCATATATTTGTGAAAATACATTGCTATGCCCCTTTCCTGCTCTCTGTTGCAGCAAAATGAAGAATCAACAACTTTTCGGGACTTGGCACGCTTTTCAAGAATAACTGCTAAACAGAGGCTAATTGGGGCATCCCAGTGGATTTCCGCGCAAGACAACTCGGACATGCATCATCCATCAGAAGCAAGGCAGTCCCTGGCTTGCATGCCAGTTTATTTATTTTCTTAGTTAATTTGTTAATTAATTAGGAATTTGTATATTATTCGGACTGTAATATTTGGACTGTAATATTCTTTCATTCGGGACTGTATTATTTATTCGGACCCTCCGAGTGAGGGCACAACTGTAATAAGTGTGTGTGTGTGTGATGTATGTCTTCTAGCCCCACGTCTTTCTCCCTTTTATTTACCCGCTTATGATGGTTAGATTAGGGCATGTTTCAATTAGCATACAATATGATAGCATGTTTGCATTCATTCATTTGTTTTGCATGCACTCGGCTCGGCGCACCATACTAACTGCATTGTATTTCAATTTCAAAGTTGAATACGTGTTAGCTGTAGCATTTCATATGCCATCTTAGAATAGCCGAGCCTACTACAGTTGCATTTTGCATGTGTTGCATTAGGCATTTCTGTATACTTAGGATCATGCATGATTTCTAATGTAGTTTCTATTTTGACTTGGAGTACTCGGTAAGTTTTATGCTTTAGCATCCTTGCATGCGTGTGAGTGACTGCCATAAATAGCATGCTTACCATGAGGCTATTTGCTTGTGTGATATAACTGCCTGAATGCCTGTGGGTGAAGGTCGGGTTGTTTAAATTGGAACAAATCATTGACTGTGAGTTTTAAGCCCACTAGATAGTGGCAAAATCATATTTTTCTAAGCCCACCTGAGGGTGGCAAATCCACGTCTTAGCCTACTTGCGGGTAGCACCATCAAACCACTTTCAAATAAACAAACATGAAATGTTTTGTTCCAATTCGGGCGACCCGGTCTATACTTATATGCTGTGTGCATCACATAGTAACCTAGGCTAATAACTGGAATAAGAACACACAATGTTTTCAAAAATAGATATCATGGTTAGTAGAGGCCGATCTTTGATCGGGCGAGCGGGGGTGCTCACGAAGTGACCTTCCCCAATCGTACCCAAGTTCCCGAGCCGAGGCAACTTTTGTGATGACGGACACGTGGCCTTTGGCACCGAGTCAGGGTTTCCTAAATTTCCTATAAAAAAACATTTAGGTGGCGACTCTGTATCTGGCAAAGCAGTCCATGTTTGGCACTTCTTTCAAAAATCTGTTTTTCTCAAAACGATTTGCCGGATTTGGACTCTTTGGTTCAGACTTAGAACCGTGAACACAAATCGAGTCCGAGCTGTAGCGAGGTCCCCCGCGGGCTGGTTACAGGATGGTGACTGACGGATCAGATGAACCGGTGAGCCTTGACTGGCCCTTCTCTGCCTTTCCTCAACGAAGGAAAACACTGGCTGCTCTGAACTGAGTCTCTGACTGGACAAAGTCTATCAGCACTAGTCCAATGTACCCGGGGGATATTGGAACCTTCTAAAGCTATAATTCCAAGACTACCTAGCAAAAGAGAAAACAGGCAGCATCTCAGCCCATTTTTGCCAAAACAGATATGAGCGTAGCTGAATGACCGTGCTCTCTACCAAATTCTGCCCAAAAGTTTGCCTGTAAACTGATACCCTCAGGTAAAACTGATTCCCAGATACTGATGCCCGTAGGCCTAATACCCAGACTTGCAAACTGTTACATGCATTCTTGTAGGGACACACCCTAAAAGCACATAGCAAGCAAGTAAGAGCCAAAATACCCCTATGTTGGGGTAGGATTTCCCTGTCCTATTTTGTCAGGAGCTAGGGTTTCACTACGCACGTAGCGGTTTCAAACAACCTATGATCGGGTAAGCAACCTGTCCTAATTTGGAATGGTCACTATGGATTCCGATATGCACTAGGTTGAATGGTCAAAAAGGGTGCCCCAGTAAAACCGGGGTTTGTGTTCCCGTCGTGGCAGAGCCCACAACCGGTCAGTCTTATGGCACGTTTCGCAAAGCGAGCCTCCGGCAAACCGTTTAGGAATAGCATACGGCAAACACAGTGTCCTAGGCGCACCAATGCAAATGCAATGCAAAGAAACACATAAGTGTAATCAAAACAAGATATCATGAGTTCGAGTCAAGTTCTCTAAATCCCCAGCAGAGTCACCAGAAACTGTAGACGTCCCTGAACGTCCCGGGAGAGAAATCCCGTGTTGTTCATTTGGGGTCACTACAGTTCAGGACTCAATGTCATGGTCCTGTATCTAATCTCGCAGAGTGCAATGCAAGACCGATGAATCATCAAAGAGTCCAAATCCGGCAAATTGTTTTTTAAAACAGATTTTTTGAAAGAAGTGCCAAACATGGACTGCTTTGCCAGATACAGAGTCGCCACCTAAATATTTTATTTTTGGAAAATTTAGAAAACCCTGACTCGTTGCCTAAGGCCACGTGTCCGTCATCACCAAAGTTGCCTCGGCTTGGGAACTTGGGTATGATTGGGGAAGGTCACTTCGTGAGCACCCCCGCTCGCCCGATCAAAGATCGGCTTCTACTAACCATGATATCGAGTTTTGAAAACATTATGCGTTCTTATTCTGGTTATTAGCCTAGATTTACTATGTAATGCACACAGCATACAAGTATAGACTGGGTCGCCTGAATTGAAACGAAACATCTCATGTTTGTTTTAAAAAACGGTTTGCTACTCACAAGTAGGCTAAAATGTGGATTTGCCACCCTCAGGCGGGCTTAGAAAACAAGATGATTTGCCACTATCTAGTGGGCTTAAAACTCGTATTTAATGAATTGTTCCAATTCAGATAACCCAATCTTCACCCACAGGCATTCAGGCAGGTATATTATATAAGCACATAGCCTCATGGTAAGCATGCTATCATGGCAGTCACTCACACACATGCAAGGATGCTAAAGCATAAAGGCTTACCTAGTACTCCAAGTCAAAACAGAAACTATGTTAGAAATCAATGCATGATCCTAACTATGCTGAAATGCCTAATGCAACACATGGAAAATGCAACTAAAATAGGCTCGGCTATTCTAAACATGGCATATGATGATGCTACAGCGAGCACATATTCAATTTGGAATTTGAAATACAAATGCAGTTAGTATGATGCGCCGAGCCCGGTGCATGCAAGATAAATGAATGAATGCAAACATGCTATCATACTATATGCTAATTGAAACATGCCCTAATCTAACCATCATAAGCCGGTAAATAAAAGGGAGAAAGACGTGGGGTTGGAAGGCATACATCACACGTACGCACACTTATTACAATTGTGTCCTCGCTTGGAGGGTCCGAATAAATAATACAGTCCAAATGAATAATTACAGTCAGAATAAGTACAAAACCCTAATTAATTAACAGTTTAACTAGGAAAGCAAGTAAATTAGCAAGCAAGCTATGGACCACCTCGGCTCTGTTCCAAATGATGAAAGATGCATGCTTGAGTTGCTTGGCACGGAAATCCATTGCGATGCCCCGATTCGCCTCTGTTTACACTTAATCCTGGAATGTTGTGCGAAGCTCCAGACGGCTGTTGATTTCTGATTTGCTGCAACAGAGAGCAAGAAAGGGGCATGGTAAAGTATTTTCACATATATATGCATGACTACTATTTAGGGAGTGTAGTCCTCGATCCTCGTGCCACCAATCACGTATATCGATGCATGATGGCCGAGGAGTCGAATTGCACGACTCAATATGAAATGAATGCACATGAAAACACAACAAGACCTAAACTCCATCATCGGTAATCCGGAGTGTCGGCGATAGGGAACTGAGACACGTTCCGTCACTCGAAGTACGAAACATCCCTCGTTTCCCGTGCTTGGGCTAACTTCTATCTCAAACACAATGCAAATGAGATGGCATACACAATGCGACTAACATACAACCTAGCATACGCAATGCTATGAGATGGCATACACAATGCTCGATGTAACATGGCATACACAAAGCTCTAACACGCAACCTAGCATACGCAATGCTATGAATTGAAAAGGCATACACAATGCATAATGGACTTACACCAATCATGAGTGGACCTCAGCCACACTCACATCAGTAGCCATTAGATGAAAATGAGACAACCGAAATGCGTGCACACATGTACGCATACCGAGGACCAAACCTAAGGCATCAAATGCCACTCTACCAAAGCATGGCAAGGGATGAAAGATGGCCTATGAACATGTAGTTTCCAGCACTAAAACATGATGCTAAATGATCCCGAAATATGGAAATATGGCACCCGATGCATGGAATAAGCCTCGAAACTCAAAACTAGGCACGTGTATTGAACCACAAGTATATAAAGCAAGCATTATTTGATCATGAAGTCAAAAGACAGAGCCAAGGCAGTCCCAAAACATGCACATTTCTAGTTTAGAGCATGTCCAAAAGATGCTAACATGATGGACTAAAATAGCATGCAACATTGGCTAGCAAACATGGTTTACATGGCATGTATATGAAGCAAATGAGAACTCATCAAACCAGCCAAAAACAGTGAATAAAACATACTAAAATATGCCCAAATAATCACTGAAATGCAGCCAATGCATGCAAAAATGAGGGGCTTCTTTAGAAGGCCATTCAAGGGGTTGTTAAGCACATATAAGATAGACACTTAGCATGACCAAACCAACTCTTGAAATGAGTTATGACAGCCCTAAAACTCACAAAATTGGCCCTGAAATCAGTCAAGGAAGCATACGATGAAAGGCCCCCTCAAAAGGCCTTGAATGGAATTGTTTTACACATGCACTATAGACATAAAATATGATCAAAAGGGCCCCGGACAGACCTAAGGCAGACCTTAAAACCCATAAAATTGAGCCCAAAAAGTGACTTCACAACATGCAAGTGAGGGTCCCTTTGGAAAGCCAATGATGCTAGTAAAGAAAATGAGGGGTGAGAGGGTCACCCCTCTATGATTTCAAAGCTCAAAACCTCATCAAAGCCACTGAAAATCCCCTGGATTTCAGTGGCTAAGAGGCCAAAACAAGTCCAATGCAAATGCTCTAATGCATAGCCCTAAATATGAAGGAATGAAGCATGCAAGGAAGGAGATGACTCCAAACAGAAAAGTGACCTCAAGAAAACTTAAAAAGGAAGTCAAAACAAGGCTTTTTCCAGTTTATAACAAATCTCAAAAATGTTCGCAAGTAAGGCTAAAGTATGATGCAAAAATAGCCCTAAAAGAGAGATAGAGGGTAAAGGGAAGTAGATGACCTCAAATAGCAAAATGCCCTTAAACAAAGTTGAAGAGGAGCTCAAAATATGACACTTTCTAGTTTATGACAAAGCCCAGAAATACTTGCAAGTGAAGCTAAGTAATGAAGCAAAAAAATACAAGTTTAAGGGAAATAGACACTTATCCTTGAAGAGCCGACCTCCAGCAGCTTTTGGACCAAGTTGGTGAGCTTTCAACCTCTGCAAATGACTTCCAAGGTGCTGGAATGGGTGATGGAGGTGTGGTGCTAAGGGTTGTAGTGCAAATGGACCAAGAAAATTAGGGTTTTGGAGCTTGGAATAGTGACAATGGAGGAGGGAGGTTATATGCCTTAGTCAATTTTGTTCCACCCTTAGAGATGAAGCCAAGCCTCTCCATTATAGAGGAGAGGCTCCAAAATATCCAAAAAGGTCCCCAAGTATCCTCCATACACGTGTATGGAGGATACACCAAATGGCCTCTAGCTGGCACAACTGGACTACACTCAGAAAAAGCAAAAAGCAAGAAGCAGGCCGGCCAGTTCAAGTGGCCGGCCGGCCACCCCCCCTGGTCGGCCGACCAGGGGTCAAAAGGGTCAACAAAATTTTCTGGCCGGCCACCCCAGAAAGGTGGCCTCCTAGATGAGTGTAACACAGCTATGTAGAGAAAAATCAAAAAATGTGACCCAAGAGAGAGAAAAGCTAGCTTTTAGAGGGGGTCAAAAGGGGCAAGAAGAGAAAACTGATCGGCCTACCATATTGGTGGCCTCCTAGATGAGTAGATCACAATGGTGTGGTGGGAGGCCAGAAATTGTGGCTCAAAAGTGAGAAAAACCAGTTTTCTGTCAGAAAAATCGGCTTTTGGAGAGAGAAAATGAGAAAATTGATTTTTTAGGGGAAAAGGTGGCCGGCCACCATACTACCCCCTCCCTAACAATGAAAATAGGGTCTTTACCAAAAACGGACCAAAACAGATGCAAAACGCGCGATCCGGGGCCCTAAAAACAGGCTGTTAGGCACCGGAAGTGGCGTATAACCACGAAGGTGGTCTCCCGGGCTACAGTGTCCCTCTAAAGGGAGGAAATAAGGTGTGTGCCAAAAACCAAAGCAATCAGAGGTAGTTAAGTGGTCCCGAACCGAGGCACACGGCCAACAGCTCCGAAAACCGGAAACTGGCCTCCAAACGGGAAAAAAAAAATGGCATACGACCACGAAACGTAGCCTACGGCCACTGAGAGATGGTCTACGAGACCTCTCCCTCCCTTTGGGACGAGAAAATGGAAAAAATAGGACCCGGTTCGCAAACCGAAGCAAGGCACAAAAAGAGCCCCGAAGTCCGGAGGCAAGGCTCGCAGCCGAGACTCTGAAACCTCAGAACGAGCACAATATGCAACATCACCGAGCGCTCAACTGGTGACATCTGAGTCTAAAGGTCGGTCAAAAATGGAGTGTCTACACCAACTTAATCAAACAAAGCCTTAATTAATTCACCTACACTAGTTGTTGATCGAGGCCAGTCTTTTCAATTCACATTTCTCACTTGGTGGCATATTTTATGGTAATTTTTATTTTTAATTAATATATATATATATATTGTTGTGGTTCTTAATTTGTAAAACATTATTGTTACATATTGTTGTAGATGATTATTTTGTTGTGGTTCTTAATTTGTAAAACATTATTGTTACATATTGTTGTAGATGATTATATATATATATATATATATAAGTTTTGTTTGTGTATCACTTTATACTTGAATTATCAATTGTGAGCCAGAGTCATAAACAATGGAGTTTAAACATCTTGTATACCATTTTTTAGATATTACTTGATTTAATAGAATGTAATTCTAATTTTATTAGAATTTACATCACATTTAGTTCGTTATTCACCATAATTATATAGGGTAAATTATGTAAATAGTTTCTGTAGTTTATACGATGTGTCAATTTGGTCCATGTAGTTTCAATTTACTTGATTTTGCTCCTTAATTTAACGGATTATGTCATGTTAGCCCAATAAATAACGATTGCTAAGTTAATTTAACGGAAGGTCAAACAATGCGTCAATTTGGTCCTTGTACTTTACATGATGTGTCAATTTGGTCTATATAGTTTTAATTTTCTCAATTTTGACAGGGACTAAATTAACACATTGTGAAAAATACAGGGACCAAATTGATACATTGTTTGACTTTCCGTTAAATTAACTTAACAACTGTTATTTATTAGATTAAAATGATACAATTCGTTAAAAGTGACAAATCGAGCAAATTGAAACTATAAGGACCAAATTGATACATCGTGTAAACTATAGGGACTATTTACATAATTTTTCTTAATATATAAATGATCTCTCTATAAAAAAAATATATATATATTTTTATTCAAAATCAAAAGTTAGACCTACTTTTTAAACCCAATGATATGATAATCAATTATAATATCTAAGACAACTTTTCTTTTTTATATCATCTCTAATTATTATAAATTATCTCTCTTACAAATGATTGAGGTTAAAAAACAAACTTATATATCATTTTTTATAAAAAAAAAATTAAGAAATAATTATTACATCTATTCAACATTAATTTTAAATCAAATACAATGGATGAGAGAGAGAGATGGTTGAGCTGCGTGGACCAAGGACTTTTGAGGCAAAGGACCAAGTGGTTGGAGCTGAAACATTGCAAAGTCTGCAATGGTCCAAAAGCCAAAGCTGGTTTGTCTTGTATGGTCAAGTTGTTGGAGCTTTATTATTAATTAATTTATTTATTTTGCTGCTCTTCCTCTGGAGAGATTATGGTCAATGAATAGCAGATGAGTCAAAATTAATGATGCCACCAGATGGATCAAATGTGGGGAATATCAAAAAGGCTTCCCGAAGGTTATCTCTAACAATTTATCAAATCTTGCATCAGATTTAAAATTTGGTAAAAAAGTCACTTTTTAAAGGTTAAATAGTTTTAACAAATTGGTATCAAAATGAAAATAGAACAAAAAATTCATCAAAGTGAGAACAGACTCCAAATTTCACTATTTTACTAAGCATGACCGTTGGGGGAGACCAACCAGTTAACCTGTCAGTTGACCAACCGGTCGACCGGTTCCCTGTCAAATAGGTAGGTTCAAACTGGCCAAAAAGGTTCAAACAGGTAAAAAAAAATAAAAAAAAAATTAGCCTTACCGATCGACCGGTCAGTCGACCAACCGGTTGACCATTTTCCTTTTGATGCACGGTTGGAGCAAACCATATCAGATTGAGAAAATCGACTTTTTTTTACTCAAATTTGGTGAAAAATTTGGTCCACCGTTGGAGATGTTCTAAAACTCTATTATATTTGATGGCATTTTTATTTACAATTTAATTGATGGTTTCATGATTTATTACTCAAATTGTTTGTCTCGTTGCAACCGTTTAGCATATTTTGTGCCTTGCTCAGGGTCTCAATACGCATTTTATAATTAATTTAAACACATGATATATTCTAATTGAAGTCTATAAAATGTATTTTTTTAATCAATTATAGAATATTTTGTTCACACACTTTTATCAATTGTGTAAACAAATAGTTTTCCTTATTCAAGATATAAATTTCCATTTAAAAATACTTTTGAGTATTGTTAGAAATATAATTTTTTTTATTAAATTTTCTAAATCCGTATGAGTGTTTGACAAAGAATTTGAGGCGTTAGCATTTTTTGAATGCTTTTTGGATAGATTTCAAGTTCTTTCAATTAAGCCTCTCTTCTTTAAATAATCAAAGCTAATCTATTTGATAAGAATTATAGCACATTAGTAATAAAAAATTAAAAAAAATTTAATCTGTGAAATTGGTCTCTTCAAAAGTGTATAGGGTACACACTCCTGTACCATAGCATGACCCTTGATACATAACAAAGATGAGTCTCTTCAAATCGTGTCAAGTCAGACACTACCTAGGTACAATTCAAGCTGATTGAATTGGATCAGTATTATATTACTTACAAATCACTGAGGCCAACAACATACGCAACCATAAGCATTTATATATAAAAAATATAAAAGATTACAAAAATTTTATTAACGTCAAATTTGACATCTTTAAAAATAATTTAAAAAGTTAAAAAGTCACTATCCTATTTAAGTTACATCATTTTATTTAAGTCACATCACCTCTCTATCACATCATTTCAAACCCAACCCATACTGAACCCATATTTCATAAAAAGTCAAAACGTGTACTTATTTAGGACACCCCAAACAACCCCTAAATTTTTTATTAATGCTGTGTTTGGTTAAGGGATTTGAGGAGATATTTGGAAAGGAAAATAAAAAAGGTAAGTGAAATGTGAATAAAACATACCTATATTTCACTTAATTTCATCCACTTTTTTTATTTTCCTTTCCAAATCTCTCCCCAAATACCTTAACCAAACACAGCATAAATGTCTCATATAGAGTGAGATTCACATGGTACCTACATTATTTGGATATCATATTCATATAAGACATTTGATAAAAATTTTGATAAAATTTTTAAAATCTATAATACTATTACTTTTTATATATACCCTGCCAATAAAATAAGAAAACTTTTTGAATTTGTAACATTACTCTTTATATATATCCCGCCAATAAAATAAGAAAAAATGACAACATGACACTAGGGCTAATAGTCAACTCTCAATTTTTAATTTTTTTTCAATAGGAGATATCTACAAATTTCATGGGTTTATGTTATGTTAAATTGCACTACAGTTATACAATACATAATAGCAAGCATACAAAAAATTCATATAAATAAATAAATAAATAAAAACGAAGATAAAAAAAATAAGAAAAAAAAAAAGAAAAAAGACATACATCAATAATATAATAGATTTAGGATGAGTTTGGAACAAAAAATTGAGGAGAAATTTGTGGAGGCAAAAGAAAAAAAGAAAAAAAAAAGTGAGCCAAATATACAAGCTAAATTTTATTCACCTTTCCTTTCCTTCCATTTTTCTTTCTTTCTTTTATATATATATATATATATATATATAAATTTTTAATCCAAACACAATATTAAGCCTTTGTTTGGGATGTGAGTTAGTTTTTTGACTTTTTGATTTAGGGCTATAAAGTCTCGTTTAGAATAGATTTTTTAATTTTTTAAATTTTTGTGAGAGAAAAAATAAAATGATTATAATTTGGATTTGATATTTTATTTTATTAATTTAAAAATCCTATTTTTAGCCCAAACATTGCATGCCAAACAAAGCCTAATTAAACTTTTGCTCACAAATTGTGTACATGAACTCTTGATCAACCATATCCATTGGTTGAGTCAACTCTTCTTAGTTGGAAACTCCCCAGTACTACACATTGCAAATCTTTTAATGCAAAATCTGTTAATCCATATCTTGTAGGTTTTGAGGCTCAACAAGGGTAGAGATTGATAATACTCATACATTACAGATAATGTATATAAAATTATTATAATTTGATTAAGCTACGTCATGGCCTGACACGTGTCCGTCATTCAGTGCTTCTTCTAGAATACTTTCCTACCAAGTTTCCCTTCCATTTATTTATTTATTTTTTCTAATTTAAATTAAACATCTCAGTTCAAGACATTCCCTCACTCAACATCTGGAAAAGTGAGAGGAGAGATGGTGGTGGTGATGAAGCCAATTGAGGAAGTGTTTGAGGCCAAGACAGAACCAAGGTTCAAACCCAAGAAAGGAAGTGTAATTCCAGCAAAGAGGAGGCTGGTGAAGACCATGATGTTTAATTGCATAGTTGAATCCATTGCTTCTCTCTTCTGTTTTCGCTCTCACAACAACAATGGTAGCTACCCAGAGATTGTCTCACCAATCAATACATCAAATTCAATGATCGACAAGAAGACAAAAAAGGAACCTTCCATACCCCTGAATTTCTTTACACTGATTTAAAATATTTTTAATTTTATTTTCACTTATCATTTTCATCTATTGGTGTTGCAGGCAACATTTTCACAGATCATTGGTGTATTTTGTTATTTGTATGGATTTTCAATTCACAGCAATATAACTACAACTTCTGTAGAAAAGATGAATGACAGGAAGAAATCAATAAAGTGATGGATACCCAGAAAGTCAATATTCTGAATCCTCTGTTTGATTCTCAGAGGGAATGATAATGCAAAGCTGTTATTGTTCATCTTTTTGTTTTTTGTTTTTTGTCTCCTGCAACCAAACAGAAGAAAAGACACGCGAATTTCAATTCCCATCAAGCCCAACACTGGCGAAATTCAAAGCAAATGATGAACCCCTTTGAATTGAGACTGGTATAAAATCATGGAAAATGTTTGAGGGTCACAATTTTTGTGATCACAATGGCTCAAAACTGTCAAAACGACGTCGTTTTGGCATGTTTTGCACCCAAAACGACGTCCTTTTGACAGTTTTGAGCCATTGTGACCCAAAAAATTATGACCCTCTAACATTGTTATAAAATCATTTAGAACTATTGGCCGTGACAAAAGCTTTACCCTTTTTCTTTTGTTTTCTTTTTTTTTGATTCATTTCTCATCATTGCTTTGACAGTCTCATAGAGTGTCTTCTTTTTTTTCTTTTTTCTTTTTTGAGAAAAAGGCCGTCTCATAAAGTTTGGTAAAAAGAATTAATTCATCAAATTCAAGGCAAATGTTCATTGAACTCATTGAATTACTAGGCTCAAAATTTGTAGAGAGAGATTGGAAAAAAGCATTCATTCATCAAATTCAAGGCAAATGATCATTGAACTCATTAAATTACTAGGTTCAAATTTTGGAGAGAGAGAGAGAGGAAGAGAGAGAATTAGCAATACTAAAAAATGGTCAGCATTTGCAAATTCTTATATTAATTTGGCAAAATAGAACAGATTTATACAAATTGTGACTTCTTGCTTTTACTAGCATGTCTTCCCATTTCACAGTTCCATCATTTGTTGATTTATTTATTTACCTATTTTTGTTAATCCACCTTTGTACTTTTTATTTTTATTTTTATTTTTGCAATCCCTTATCTAGATATTGATAATTTTAGAATTTTGAGGTTGTGATTACTATGCCTATTTTTATGATTAGTCCTTGGTCAAACAAAGCCATTAGTAATAAAAGCAAATTGGCAACCAACAACCTTGAAAGAAATTAAGAATGGAAAGAAAGAAATTGGCAACCAACAACCTTGAGAGAAATTGACAACCAACGGAAAGAAAGACTCACTAGACAGCCACAATTTCTATAACACATGAGAAATTAAGATTGCCCACTATTATCCGTTTGGCAAGAGATAAACGGGGCTTTTTTGGCTATTTTAGCCACAAAAAACAAAATAAGCTATTTTAGCCACAAAAAACAAAATATCACATCCAACTCATAATCATTACATTCTTCTCTCACAAAAAAAGTCAAAAAAGCAAAAAAGCCAAAAAGCCCTTCCCAAACCAAACTTTTTAACCCAGGCTAAAATAGTCAAAAAAGTCAAAAAGCCAAAAAGCCAACCCACTTCCCAAACGGAGGCTATGATAATTGATTTGTCTTGTTTGGTTGAAGGCATTACACCATAATGGATAAGCTAAAAAATGGATTTTAAACATGCATATAGGTCCTTTGGCTATAAAATTTGCACCTTATTTGAAAGTTAAGAGATTGAATTTCACCACTTGCATATGAGATTTATTTTGTATATTCATTTGAGATTTTTCACTTTTAAATTTGGATAATTTTGTTTTGTTTTATTTTTTTATTTGTGTTTTCTCGTATTGATATTATGTTATATTTGTTTTTGTTATTATAATTAAAGTCATTGTCCTTAATTATAATATAATAAGGAGTGAAGCGATTTGCATGACGTCTCAAGCTCATAGAAAGTCACTCTATTACTTTATTATTTAAAATAAAGAATAAAAAATAAAACTAGCATCAAGATATTAGAAAGATTATATCATATTCACAATATATATATATATATATATATAGCCTATGTTTGGGAAGTGGGTTTTGTAGTCTTTTTGGCTAAAAGTCATAAAAAATAAAATAGATTTTTTAACACAAAACATCACATCTAACTCATAATCATTATATTTTTTCTCTCACAAAAAAATTAAAAAAATCAAGAGCCTTTCTCAAATCCAATTTTTTAGCATCAAACTAAAATAGCCAAAAAAATCAAAAAATCAAAAAATTAATCCACTTCCCAAACAAACCCTATATATATATATGTTACAAAGAAATGTTACTGTTGCACTTAAAATGCAATCTCAGTTATGTCCTATGATGTTTACACACACACATATCTCTCTCTCTCTATATATATATATA
This sequence comes from Camellia sinensis, assembly GCF_055761805.1. Lineage (NCBI taxonomy): Eukaryota > Viridiplantae > Streptophyta > Magnoliopsida > Ericales > Theaceae > Camellia > Camellia sinensis. The sequence continues at coordinate 153,714,458 of NC_138963.1, forward strand.
TACTAGTTTAAATAAGTAGGAATAACAAATAATAATAATGAAATTAATATTATAATGTGTATTTAGTTTAAGTGGGATGAGTCCTTGTACTTAAACCCATGGTCATGGGTTCAAGCCTTGCCCATCACTAGATAGATAGATATCTTTTTATTGGTTTTTTTTTTTTTTGGTCCTTTTATTTGAAATAATTTACTAATGATAACCTATATGTTAACTTAAGATTTTTTTTTATTTATAATTATGCAAACATTCTTAGTCAATTATGAAATATAAATATTTTATTTTTTAATAAATTACAAATACACCCATAAGTTCTGTTTAAAATATAAATTGGTCCTATAATACTAGAAATTACAACTATCATTTGTTATAAATTTTAATTTAACACAATAATCAGGAGAAAAAAAAAACTATTCTCCTATGAAATAATAAATTCTCAAAATTGTTTATTGAAAAATATTTCTCATGCAATTAGAAACTATTAATTGACTTAATGTTTTATTTATTAGCAAAATGGTTAATTAAAAAATATTGAAATTAAAAAATATTTTCAATATCATTAAAAGTAGTTAATTTACTTCATGGTTTACTTATTAATAAAATTGGTCATTTATATATATATATATATATATATATTCTTCAGCTTCTTTATTAGTTCAGTGAATTATCTTAGTAATTTTTTTTTAGATAAGGGAATTATCTTAATATTTGTTTTATATTTATCTGTTGAGAAAAGTTACACACCATAATTTATTTATTTTTTATACATTCGGAAGAAATGTTAAAGACTCATAAATTCATTCAAAATAATATGTAATAGGATTGGAATTTACATCATTGAATGTATAACAAATAAAAAAAATGATACATATCATACCACATAATTATAAATCGAATTGTGTGAGTTTTTCGAGGTCTCAAACATTTTCTAACAATGTGATGAGGGAGTTGGTTTTATGTCATTGGATGTGTAACAAATTTTCAAATTTAATAGAAAAAATAAAACTCCTAATTACCCTTCTATACAATAATAAAATTACTAGAACTGTTAATTAAAATATATTTATGATATCATTAAAAACTATTAACTGTCTTATTGGTTAATTAATGAAATTAGTTATTTGTTATATGATTAAAAATTTAACAGGGTGACGTATAAGTTTTAAAATCATAAGTCACAATTAATGAAAGTTGAACAATTATTCAATAGTCTTCAGATAAAATGACCATTTCCTTATAATAGTGAATAATAATATATTTTTAATGCATTTTTCATGATAGAATAATGCTTGGGACCCTCTTTTGGGGGTCACCCCCTCACCCCCTTGCCACGTGACGGATGGTGATTGGAGGAGCAGGAAAAAAAAGAAAAAGAAAAAGAAAATGTAACCAATGAGAGAGAGGGGGGGTCAAAGGGGGTGAGAGGAAAAAGGGGGATGAATCATTGTTGTTTCATGATATGTGAGAATTAACATTTTGATTAGACACACAAACAAGTACAACCAAGTATTCGGCTTCTCATTACAAGAATCCCAATTCAACGCATAATTAGACACACAAACAAGTACAACCCCATCGCCCCTAAAGGACTCGATTCACATAATGTCATTCACTCGATTAACAGCTTAGCTCTAAGATTAAAAATTGGGAAAATGTTTGGTAGCCACAAATTTTGTAGCTCAAATGGTCTGAAAATGTCAAAATGATGTTGTTTTGACATTTTCGGACCATTTGAGCCACAAAATTTGTGGCCACCAATCATTGCCCTAAAAATTGTGAATAGTAAAATATGTGATACATATGTACACTAAATATAATAAAAATTGTATATAATAATATAATATGAAATGAATATTGAGAACTAATAACTACCTAAATCAAACCAAGTCTTAAATCCCGTTAAATGGAGTCGGCTATATGAATTCTCTTCCACGCGGCTCTATTAAAAGTCATTTCATGAGTCAAATTAAGTAGATTCGTATCTCTATTTACAATGTTAGCCAACGTTAATTTAAGCCCATCTGGTCCCCTAACACTTCCATCTACCATCACTACATCGCATCTCTTCACGATTGCCTCTATTGGTCTCCGTTGAATATGATCATCTCAATCGATTCTCTCTCAATTTATCTTCTATCGGTAGTACTCCTACCCATTTCCAAATACACACATTCCTAATTCTATCTTGTCTAGTTTAGCTACACATCTACCTTAGCATCCTCATCTCAACAACACTCATCTTATCGACATGTTGTTTCTTGGTTGCCCAACACTCTGTCCCATACAATATCGCTGATCTAATAGTCGTTCTATAAAATTTACTTTTTAGTCTAGTAGGTATTCGTTTATCTTATAGTACCCCAGACGCACTTCTCCACTTAAGCCATCCCGCCTTAAACCTATAGGCTACATCCACATCCATCTCCCCCGCCGTTGTGATAATCGACCCTAAATAATGAAAATATTCACTCTTAGGCAATTCTTGGTTCTCAATCTTCACTTCTCCTCTTCTTTCATTGTTCTTGTTACTAAATTACATTTCATATACTCTGTCTTAGTTCTGCTTATCTGAAATCCTTTAGATTCAAGTGTTTTTCTCTAAATTTATAACTTTGTGTTAACTCTTTCTCTAGTCTCATCCACTAACACGATATCATTTGCAAAAAGCATACACCATGGCACGTCATCCTGAATATTTCTCTTCAACTCATCCATAACTAATGCAAAAAGATAAGGACTTAAGGTAGATCCTTGGCGTAACCCTACAGTGATAGGAAATTCATTTGTCTCTCTAGCAAGCGATCTAATAATGGTCACCACTCCTTCATACATATTCCTAATCACATCAATGTAACCTTTTGTCACCCATTGCTTCTCTAGTACCGACCATATTATATCCCGAGGCACTCTATCATATACTTTTTCAAGGTCGATAAACACCATATGACTACCTTTTTTCTTTTCTCTATACTTTCTATTACTCTGTTCAACGGATAGATCGCTTCCATTGTTGACCTTCCAGGCATAAATCCAAATTCATTCTCTGACACTTCTGTTATATCTCGCAATCGGTGTTCTATCACTCTCTCCTGCACTTTCATTATATAGCACATTAGCTTGATTCCTCTATAGTTGCTGCAATTCTTGACATCTCCTTTACTCTTATAGATTGGCATTAAAATACTCTTCCTCCACTCATCTGGTATGTTTCTACTCAATAAAATTTTGCTAAACAACCTAGTCAGCCAAGCAATCCTTTTTTAACCCAAACACTTCTAAGCTTTAATAAGGATATCATTGGATCCTAAAGTCTTATTTGATTTCATCTTCTTAAATGCACTCTCCACTTCAAAGTTCTTAATCCTATGATAGAACCTATAGTCTTGGTTTATCGTATTACTAGCTACTTCTTCCCCTATTGACATATCTCTATGTTCCTCATTTAATAGTTTCTCAAAATAATTCTTCCATCTCTCCTTAATCTCTTCATCCTTCACCAATACCTTAGAATCCTCACTCTTGATGCACTTAACTTGATTAATATCTCTTATTTTTCTCTCCCGTATCTTAGCAAGGTTGTATACACTCTTCTCTCTCTCTCTCTCTCTCCTTACTATCTAATCTAGTGTAAAGGTCATCATAAGTTTTCAACTTAGCCTCTCACACTACTTTCTTGACCTCCTTATTAGTTAATCTATAGCTCTTAAGGTTTTCCTTAACTCTATCCTTCTACCATTTTTTAAAGCACTTTTTTTTTTCCTTAACGATTGCTTAAACCTCTTCCCTCCACCACCAAGTTTCGCTAGAGTTGGGTCTCGTTCCTTTTGACTTTTCAAGTACTTCCCTTGAGATTCTCCTCATACAATTGGCCATCGAGTTCCACATAGTGTTAGCATCATCTTCCAAGTCCCAAGCACCTTCCTTATCTATTCTATTCTTAAATATTTCTAATTTATCCCCTTTGAGGTCTTACCATGCCTACCATTCTTCCTAGCTTGGTATTACCCTTTAAAACATAAATCTAGTACCAAAATCCTATGTTGAGAGGTTAGGCTTTCTCTAGGAATCACCTTACAATCACTGCATTTTAGGCGGTCCACTTTTCTCACTAAAAAGTAATTTATTTGGCTCTTAACTGACATACTCTTAAATGCTATCAAATGCTCATCCCTCTTCTTATATATAATATTGGCTACCACCAGGTCAAAAGCCATTGCCTAAGAGTGAATAGTTTCATTATTTAAGATCGATTATCACAACGGTTAAGAGTGACACACTCTTAAATGTTTATCATGCGCCACGATGTACACTATGCACCAGCCACCCAAAACGAATCACACCCCAAAGGACTGAGAAGCCCCACGAACATGCAAAAATATTTAGAGAAGTCGAGCAAGCACCGGTTAGCACGAATGCAAATGACAAACGCAACAGGCAACTTCCGAGGGACAAACTTTTTGCAACAAGCTCCCACAAGGAAACCACAGGCAACTCATTCGCACGCCAAAGCCAACCAAATGGCGATTACCCCGTGGGACAAGAATTTCGCAAGACAAGTTGTACGTAAGTCAAAGCCAAACCCAATGGCAATTACCCGAGGGACAAGGCATGCTTGCGAAGGCCATGGCATGCTATGTTGTTGGTTGAGGCTATGGCATGCGGGCCATAGAATTAAGGCGGCGGGATGGTTTAAGTAGATGAGTGTATCTAGAATACTGTGCGATAAATGAATATCTATTAGATTAAAAGGAAAGTTCTATAGACTGGCTATTAGACCAGCGATGTTGTATGGGGCCAAATGTTGGACACCTAAGAAACAACATATAGATAAGACGAGTGTTACTGAGATGAGGATCCTAAGGTCAATGTGTGGCAAGATTAGAAAAAACAGAATTAGAAATAAGTCTATTTGTGAATAGGTAGAAGTAGCACCAATAGAAGATAAACTGAGAGAGAATAGATTGAGATCATTTGGTCATACACAATGGAGACTAGTAGATGCAGTAGTGAAGAGACGCGATACAATGACGTTAGATGAAAGTGTTAGAAGAAGGAACATCCCTAAACTGGCGTGGGCTAATATAGTAAATAGAGATATGAATCTTTTTATTTTGACTAACTAAATGGCTTATGATAAAGTCGAGTGAAAAAAAAATTCATATAACTGATCTCATTTGATGAGATTTAAGTTTTGATTTAATTTAGTTTGAATTTTAGGCCAAGTTTGGCATCCTCCAAAAAATCTAAAAAGTCAAAAAGTCACTATCCTATTTAAGTCGCATCATCTTATTTAAGTCACATCACTTCTCTAACACATCACTTCAAACCCAACTCAAATCCAACCCATATTTTATAAAAAGTCAAAAAGCACACTTACTTAGTCTTTCAAAACTTCGCCTTAGTATAGTATGAATATATTATATATTCTATAATATGAATGTGGAAAATTGGAGGCTTCAATGCTGCGAAGTGAGGGTCACAGCGTGGTCCAAAGTCCACTTACGTTTCGAGAAGAACAATGACCAACTAGTGTGACTGAGCCATCAAAAAGAAAAGTAAAGGTTATTCAGACAAGACCAAAGAAAACTTCTCAAAAGTTTTTGTTTTTTCTGATCGAAAAGTTACCAGAGAAAGAATCTAAGTGGTACACAATTAAAAAAAAAAAATTAAAAAAAAAGGAAAGAAAATATCTGGGTAGTATTTCTTAAGGTTCCTCCTTTAGACCCCACCTTCATTCGTCATCACATAATATGGTCCAACCATGTGTCACACTCCGATTAATGTGTCTACGTAGTTCATTATCCATTGACTTACATTTATTTAGAGGGCAATCTTTACTTAAGTGTATATTATATGTATTTGTATAAATTTTTAAAAATATTTTTTATTTAATTTTTGAAAAATTATAGATGCATGATGTGGAAGTTGTTGGTAAAGGAAAAAAGGCAAATAAATAATTATAGATACTAGACACGGTCCAGCTTTTTGTATGATTTTTTTAAAATTTTTATTTCTAGACACAAATACAATAGAATCTACCACATTTGATATACTTGAAACTTATTAGTATGCCTCTGGTGATTAAATAAATAATAAATAAAAAAAAGAAAAAACAAATGGTAAAAATCAATTTATGGATAATATTTTCACATATTAGTAATCCTCTTAATATTTTCATCCATGCGGCTACTTGATGAGCAAGGGTTGTGGGAGAAAAATTCAAATCTTTTATGCTGTGTTAAAATTATGAATTTTGATTAAAAAAAAAAATCTAAAAAAAGTGAATAAAATGTAAATAAAATAGAAGTTAATTTTAATTTTTATTTTTCTTTCACTTTTCAAGGATTCTTTTTTTTTTTCAAATATATTATTCAAACACATCATAAATAAACAACAGTTGCACTATATATAGCTAGCAAAGTTATTCGGGAAATGCTCCAGTGTGCAATGTACAATGTATGAAACTCTATACAAAATTACTTAAATTTTTACGAATTTACATAAGTGATCACACAAAAATGCATAAGTTGAATACAAATTTGCATAAGTTCATGAAAACTTATGTGATTACGCGAATTTGTTTTAAACTTACGTATTTTTGTGAGATTACTTATATAAATTTGTAAACACTTATATAATTTTGTATAGGATTGAATCACTCCAACTTATAAGCAAGGCCGGACCTGAATTTTATAGGGTCCTAAGCGAAGTTTTAAGAGGGCCCTTGTACATATTTATCAAAGATTTTGAGTAATATATAGCAAAAATGCATAAGTTATTATTTGTGAGTATCAATACAAAAATTTACTTACATGGATTAAGATAGGAAAAAATCATTACAATAATTCAAAATGGCAAGCTGCAGATCACCTACTTGATTTGAAAATAGTTTTTTTTTTTTTTTTTCAATTGGGCTAACTTTTTTTTATTTGTTTTTAATGTTGACCTATAACATGTTTGTGCTTGAGCCTTTTTTTAGTGAGCCTTTTTGTTTTGGAGGCCTCTAACAATAATTGGGCATTTTTTAAAATACTTTGCTTGGTTTGAATTTTTTAAAAACATTTTTCAGAAAATTTTATTTTATTATTTTTTGTATTTTTTTTGTTTTTACTGAATTTTTTAATATTTTAAACAATTTTTAAAATTTTTAGACACAACTAACATAAATACACTTAAAAAATATAATTTTTATGAAAAAAATATTAAAAAAATTCACTAAATACCAAAAATACAAAAAAAAAAAAAAGTTTAGTACATTTTTCATATTTTTGTGTTTTTATTAATTTTTAAAAATATTTGTTCACAAATATTTTACTTTTTAGACACATCTAAATAAGATGTATCTAAAAAAAATAAAAAAAAATGCTTAAAATTTTAAAAAATATTCACTAAAAACAAAAAAGACAAAAAAAAAAAATCAAATTTCAAAAACTTGATTCAGAAAATTCAAACCAAATACACTAATATAAAGGATTTTCAAAATTTAAAACCCTATTTTAAGCCAAAATTTGGGGACCCTAGGCGCAGGTTGTACTTCCCTGAACTCCATTGGAGTAAGGCCTATGCCATGGTTAAAGTTAATTTTTTTTAAAAAATTTAAATTAAAAAATTTAAAATAAGTGGACGGTGAACACTAGTCCAACTGCCTAGAAGCATAAGTTAGGTGGACAGGAGGTTTAAAATTAGTCAATTTGACACGCTGAAGGGGTCGTGGAATCATGGACAAGGCTGTGCATAGGATGGTCATTTCCCCCTTCTTGCTTTGCCTGCGTATTCCCTCTGTTTCGCTTGAATTTTTCCAACCCGAATGAGAAAGTGGAGTTCCCATCCTATTCTAACTTGCCTCCGCCTCATTTATATTTACTAAATATATTTATATATATATAATACTAACACATATATCATGTAATTTTTTCTAATATGATAAAATTAAAATTCAAAATATTACATGCATTCATTCTGACTCATTTATTAATCATTTTGTGTCTTTTAACTTTCAAAATATTACACCTCTTGAAATTTGCTTAAAATATAAATTACCTGCTGTGGTTCTAAAAGTTATATCACACTTCTTGAAATTTTTAATTTCATAACAAATGACCCATTTTATTAATAAATTATTAAATCAATTAATAGTTTTTAATGATATTAAAAATATATTTCAATTAATAATTTAAATAATTTTATTATTATACAGAAGAATAGTTAAAATTTTTATTTTTATAATTAATTCTATTAAATAAAAAATTACAATTACAAGATATTTATAATTTTTTAAATCATAACAATAATATGTGTTTTAAATAAATCTACCTACAATTAACATGCCCCCGTTGCCAACAACTTGATTTGTCCCGCCCGATACCGCATATGCTATGTATTCCAAGACAGTATACATCGGGAGAGGGGACGGGACCTAGGTCCACCGACAGAGAATTACTAGGAAGAGGCGATGCGACTTAGCTAAATTTGATGCGGTAAAGATGAAAAATTATGATATTAGTCTGTTCTATATCTTAGGTGATATATTTTTATAATTCTATTGGTTATATATATTCATTATTTCTTTTTTTTTTCTCAAAAATATTTGGGACCCTCGTAACTCTCAAAATGATGTGGATCAATTATATGTTTTTGCTCTTTTTTTTTTTTTGAACCAATCACAGATGAATAGGGATTGTATTTTTTGGGAAGTATGTAGCATTGTTGTTTTTTTCTTATGTATTATATAAAGCAATTAATAGAGTTGGTAAGACACAAAACTTAATTAAAATTTTTAAAAGATAAAATAATTTCTCGGTAGAGAGAGAGAGAGAGATAGAGCTGGTTGGGTCACATTATAGCATAACCAAGCAAGATAGATATGGATGACAAGCATCATTCAAAAGATTCGACCAAGCTCGCACCCTTTTGCTTGTTTTTGTCCTGAGATGGTGACCCTAGACCCCACCTCTTTCTCAATTCGCAACCCCCTGCTCCCTTTCTACTAGCTTTCTCAATTCGCAACCCCCTGCTCCCTTTCTACTAGCTTTCAATTCGCAACCCCCTGCTCCCTAGTATAGCCATCATGCTTGATCCAATTACTAATTGAGAGGGTAATTTGTGTGAAACTTGGGCCGAGCTAAGACCGGTTGGAAAGCGGATCGAGTTATGGGCCGAGGTGATCCCTTGCATAGCTCAGTCCTTGATCCTTTCGGTTTGGTCAGAGAGGTCTGCCATTAGCTTGGTCAAGGTGCTCTAGACCGAGGTATAGGGGAAGAAGAACCGAGCTAGAGCATGCCCAAGGTGTCACCGAGCTAGGTGAGCACGGTTAAAATTAGTTTAAGGCAAGCCAGTGCTAGCTCGGTTGTGTTACTATCAAGACCATGGTTAGACCATCTCACTTGGTTAAGCAGTAAGGAAGGGGTAAAAAGATAAGCATTATCTTTTTGACTCCTAGGAGGACTCTGCTAAGGGGAATAGAGTCCTACTAGGATTGTACAAAACATCTCACTTGGTTGGTAGTGAGTAGGGTGTGTGATTCCTAGGATGATTCTTATAAGGAGAAATGAAATCCTACTAGGATTATGCCAAACAGAATCTATAAAAGTTCATAACATGACCTATATAGAGGTATCACAATTCTTACTTTAGAATAAACAGAGCTTTTGTGTCTACTGTCTATTTGCTAACTTAGGCATCGGAGAGGTTTCCGGCACACACCCGTCGGCTTGCTCACGTTTGTGTTTTCAGGTATTAAAGCGATGACGTTTGGAGAAGTGCAAACTTAATTAACAGGATTATATGAGAAGATTATGTTAGGAAAAATCTATGATTCCCCACAAGTAAATCAATCAATGTGAATAAAAACTAATACGAAAAAATTAAATCAAAAGCAACACAAGAATTTTTACATGGTTCCCTCAATGTGAGGTACGTCCACGGGATCGAAATCCGATTCCACTATCAACCAAATAGTTTCCAAACGATTACAAACGAGACACAGATGGTCTCACAAACCACCGTTAGGTGAATTCCAAATTGTCACAAATAAACAAGAGGAAAGACCTCACCAAATAGATGAACCAAAATCTTCAAAACCAAAGTTATAGAAAACCCAAAATAACGAATCAACACTCACCGAAGATGCCCCAAACCGAGCTTCAAAAACCGACCGAAATTGAACCAATATATAGCAGCCTCACTGTGTACCACAAATCAATTAGCTATTGCTCCACAAAGCAAATCCACCCTTGTTTTGCGTGATGACAAATTGCTCTCTTATCAGCCACTTCTCCTCTACGGAAGAACTACACAATATCAATATATATTGTGAATCTAGGTTTTATCAAAACCCTAGTTGTATCCAAATTGAATTTAGGTCTCCACAAAATTAGATATAATATATAAAAATATATTATAACTAATACCAAACCAAATTAAACTCATTTAATAAACCAATTGGGTCCCACACTCCAATAAGAAGGTATACCCAACAATTCTCCCCCTACCGACTTAGGTGGAGACATCAACCGTACCTGCCAAAGTTCGACACTTTAAATGTTTGTCCCTCGACAAAGTCTTAGTCAACATATCTGAAATATTATAATCTGTGTGAACCTTTTCGAGTTGTAACAATTTCGAATCTAACACATCACGAATCCAATGGTATCTCACATCAATGTGTTTCGATCTCGAATGAAAAGTAAAATTTTTACTCAAATGAATAGCACTTTGACTATCACAATAAAACACATACTTTTCTTGCTTTAAACCCAACTTTTGCAAAAATTTCTTCAACCATAACTCTTCTTTGCAAGCTTCCGTAATGGCAATAAATTCAGCTTCGGTAGTTGAGAGAGTAACACATTTTTGTAATTTAGATTGCCATGCCATAGCTCCCCCTGCAAAAATCATCAAATACCCCGAAGTAGATTTCCTAGAGTCAACATCACCAGCCATGTCAGAATCTGTGAACCCATCAAGCATCGGCTTACCATCTCCAAAGCACAAACACACATTCGAAGTTCCTCAAAGATATCTTAGAATCCATTTTACCGTTGCCTAATGTTCTTTACCCGGATTAGAGAGAAAACGACTCACCACACCAATGGCGTGAGCAATATTTGGCCTTATACAAACCATGGCGTACATCAAAGAACCAACTGCTGATGCATAAGGAATTTTCAACATCTCTTCTTTGTCTTTCTCACTTGCAGGACATTGATTCGAACTAAGCTTGAAGTGACCCACAAGTGGACAACCAACCGACTTTGCTTTATCCATGTTGAATCTCTCAAGAACCTTCTCAATGTAGCTTTCTTGAAACAACCAAATCAGTCCTTCTTTTGCGATCACAAACAATTTTCATATCAAGAATTTGCTTTGCCGGTCCTAAATCTTTCATAGCAAAAGACTTGCTTAACTCCAATTTCAACTTGTTAATCATAGTGTAATCTTGACCCACAATTAACATGTCATTAACATAAAGCAAAAGAATAATAAATTTACCATCCGGAAAATTTTTCACAAACACACAATGGTTCGAAGTGGTTTTAGAAAAACCATTATTGATCATGAAAGAGTCAAATTTTTTGTACCATTGCCGCGGGGCTTGCTTGAGGCCATACTGTAACAAGCCCGCGGGGGACCCTCGCTACAGCTCGGACTCGACTTTTCGTAGTCACGGTTCTAAGTCTGAACCAAAGAGTCCAAATCCGGCAAATCGTTTTCGAGAAAACAGATTTTTGAAAGAAGTGCCAAACATGGACTGCTTTGCCAGATACAGAGTCGCCACCTAAATATTTTATTTTGGGAAATTTAAGAAACCCTAACTCGGTGCCAAAAGGCCACGTGTCCGTCATCACCAAAGTTGCCTCGGTTCGGGAACTTGGGTACGATTGGGGAAGGTCACTTCGTGAGCACCCCCGCTCGCCCGGTCATAGACCGGCCTCTACTAACCATGATATCAATTTTTGAAAACATTATATGTTCTTATTCCGGTTATTAGCCTAGGTTACTATGTGATGCTCGCAGCATATAAATATAGACTGGGTCGTCCGAATTGGAACAAAACATTTCATGCTTGTTTATTTGAAAATGGTTTGATGGTGCTACCCGCAAGTAGGCTAAGACGTGGATTTGCCACCCTCGGGTGGGCTTAGAAAACATGATTTTGCCACTATCTAGTGGGCTTAAAACACACATTTGATGAATTATTCCAATTCAAATAACCCAACCTTCACCCACAGGCATTCAGGCAGTTATATCACATTAGCAATTAGCCTCATGGTAAGCATGCTATTCATGGCAGTCACTCACACGCATGCAAGGATGCTAAAGCATAAAACTTACCGAGTACTCCAAGCCAAAAAAAGGAAGTTAATTAGAAATCATGCATGATCCTAAGTATACAAAAATGCCTAATGCAACACATGCAAAATGCAACTATAGCAGGCTCGGCTATTCTAAGATGGTATATGAAATGCTACAACTATCATGTATTCAATTTAGAATTGAAAGTACAATGCAGTTAGTATGATGTGCCGAGCCCGGTGCATGCAATACAGATGGATGATGCAAACATGCTGTCATACTGTATGCTAATTTAAATATGCCCTAATCTAACCATCATAAGCGGATAAATAAAAGGGAGAAAGACGTGGGGTTGGAAGACATACATCACACTCACGCACACTTATTACAGTTATGCCCTCACTCGGAGGGTCCAAATAAATATACAGTCCAAATATTACAGTCCCAAATAAAAGAATATTACAGTCTAAAATATTACAGAATTCTAATTAATTAATGAATTAACTAGAAAGCAAATAAAAAACTGGCGTGCAAGCCAGGGACTGCCTTGCTTCTGGTGGATGATGCATGTCCGGATTGTCTTGCGCGGAAATCCACCGGAATGCCCCAATTAGCCTCTGTTTACACCTGTTCTTGAAATGCGTGCCAAGTCCCAAGAAGTTGCTGATTCTGCGTTTTGCTGCAGCAGAGAGCAGGAAAGGGGCATAGCAATGTATTTGCACAGATATATGCATGTCTCGAACCTCGTGCCACCAATCACGCATACCGAGGCATGATGGCCGAGGAGTCGAAATGCACTACTCAATATAGGATGAATGCACATGAAACTACAGCTAAAACCTAACTCCATCATGGATAATCCGAAGTGTCGGTGACTGGGAATTGAGACACATTCCGTCACTCGAAGTACGAAATGTACTTCGTTTCCCGTGCCCGGGCTAACTCCTATTCCGGACATGATGCAATATGCATGATATGCATGAAATGCAACTAATATACAATCCTAACATACACAATGCTATGAAAGTGAAATGCCTCGAAATACGTGTACCCAGGCACGCAAACCGAGAAAATGACAGAATGCAATGAAAATGAGGTGCCTCGAAATGCATGCACGCGGGCACGCAAACCGAGGCAATGGTAAAATGCTGTGTAAATGAAGTGTCTCAAAATGCGTGCACACAGGCACGCAAACCGAGGCAATGCTATGTGTCTTGAAATACGTGCATGCGGGCACGCAAACCGAGGCAATGATATGTGTCTCGAAATACGTGCACGCGGGCACGCAAACCGAGGCAATGATATGTGTCTCGAAATACGTGCACGCGGGCACGCAAACCGAGACAATGCTATATGTCTCGAAATACGTGCACGCGGGCACACAAACCGAGACAATGCTATGTGTCTCGAAATACGTGCACACGGGCACGCAAACCGAGCCAATGACAGAATATGATGAAATGATATGGAAATGACAAATGGGCTTATACCAACATGAGTGAGCCTCAGCCACACTCACATGGGATGCCGATCGGATAAAAATGAAGTGCCTCGAAATGCATGCACGCGGGCACGCAAACCGAGGCGATGCAAAAGCGATGCGAATGACATGGAAAATGCAACATGGACTTATACTAACATGAGAGAGCCTCAGCCACACTCACATAAGATGCCGATGGCAGAAAATGAAGTGCCTCGAAATGCGTGCACACGGGCACGCAAACCGAGGCGATGCAAAAGCGATGCGAATGACATGGAAAATGCAACATGGACTTATACTAACATGAGAGAGCCTCAGCCACACTCACATAAGATGCCGGCGGATAAAAATGAGGTGCCTCGAAATGCGTGCACACGGGCACGCAAACCGAGGTAATGATAAAATACAATGAAATGGCATGAAAATGACAAATGGGCTTATACCAACATGAGTGAGCCTCAGCCACACTCACATAGGATGCCGTCGGATAAAAATGGAGTGCCTCGAAATGCGTGCACACGGGCACGCAAACCGAGGCAATGATAAAATGCAATGAAATGGCATGAAAATGACAAATGGGCTTATACCAACATGAGTGAGCCTCAGCCACACTCACATAGGATGCCGGCGGATAAAAATGGAGTGCCTCGAAATGCGTGCACACGGGCACGCAAACCGAGGCAATGATAAAATGCAATGAAATGGCATGGAAATGACAAATGGGCTTATACCAACATGAGTGAGCCTCAGCCACACTCACATAGGATGCCGTCGGATAAAAATGGAGTGCCTCGAAATGCGTGCACACGGGCACGCAAACTGAGGCAATGATAAAATGCAATGAAATGGCATGAAAATGACAAATGGGCTTATACCAACATGAGTGAGCCTCAGCCACACTCACATAGGATGCCGGCGGATAAAAATGGAGTGCCTCGAAATGCGTGCACACGGCCACGCAAATCGAGGCAATGACAAAATGTGATGAAACATGGCAAAAATGATATGCAAGCATGCTAACGAAATTTCAGCACTAAAATATGGGGGAAAACAGTCCCGAAATGAGGCGAAATGACATGAAATGCAAGGAAATGTCCCGAAATGCAACATTAGGCATCCGAAATGGCCTATAGCTATGCCAAACATGCACAATATGGACATGCAATGCAAAGACAGAAGCTAGAAAGTCCCAAACGATGCACTTTCACAGTTATAAACATGGCCAAACAGCAAGTATAGGTAGGGGAAAAATAGCATGCAAGAATAGGGGCCAAAAGAGGGGTAATGAAGCAAGTGGTATAAGAAAAACCCAAACTGAAAAATTTCCTTCTACAAAACTGAAGATGGACCAAAAATATGAACATTTACAGTATATGGAAGCCTCAAAATCAGTATACAAACATGCTAAAAATATGATGCAAAATGAGGCTCAAAAGGTGCTAAAACATGAAGTATACAAAATAATCACCAAACAGAAAAAAAGTGTTAATGAAACATGAAGTATAGGCCAAAATAAGGCCACTTTCAGTTCGGACCAAGGTCCAAAAACAGAAGCAAAGAGGGTTATCAATTTATACAAAATGGGGGCCAAATAAGGGATTGAACTACAAGTGCCACATGGAGACACCAAACAATGTTGAGCCCTTCTCCAATGTTGAAGAGGGGCTCAAAATAAGCCTTATATCAGTTTACAACATGCTCGAAAATAAATTTCTCATGGGTCAAAAATAGCATGCAAAACTATGACATACAAGATGATCAATGAAGCAAGTGTATTATGGAGGGCTCAAACAGGGTTGAGCCCTTAATGAGAAGTGAAGATGAGCTCAAAATATGGCCCTTTTCAGTTAGGGCCGGAGCTTGAAACCCAAAAGAAGTGGGGCATAGAAATAGATCAAGAAAAAGGGTCAAAAGGGTAAAAGTGTTACTTACCCTTGAAGATTCAAGCTTTTGTTGCTTCTTGGATGGATTTGAAGCTTCTTTAACCTTCAAGAATCCTTCCTTGTTGCTGGAAATGAGATGGTGGTGGTAGAGCTTGGTGGTGTAGAAGGAATGATGGTTAGGGAGTTAGGGTTTTTTGAAGAATTGAGAAGGAAGAAGATGGAGTTGGCTATGGAAGCTTGAAGAGTAATTTTTCTAACCCCTCTAATGCATGTTGGTAGCTGGTTATATGGACCAAAAAAAGGGTGTAAAGGTGGGGCATAAAGGAGAGCAAAATTCCCCCAAAAGGGTCCCCCCGGATGTAGATATTTTTGGGAGAAAACCAAGGCACAGCTGGAATGCACTTAACCTGAAGAAGTAGGCCGGCCTATCACTTTTGTTGCAGGTGGCCGGCCGGCCACTTAACATAGCCGGCCGGCTAGGTCAAATAAAAAAATGGCCGGCCGGCCAGAAAAAATGGCCGGTCACCCCCTAGGATGAAGCCCCAGAAGTTAGCTTTCCAATGGCGCAAACCTTGCATTAAAATTCCTCCTGTAGAAAAAGTTATGCCCTTTTCCGTGAAGCCGCGCAGATTCAGTCCAAGCGGACTTCAACCAACCACATCTCTCCCCCCCGGACTTGGACTTGGGAGATTCTTGAGTGCAAAATGAAGCCCCGGAAGTAAGCTTTCCAATGGTGGTGGCCTCATATCTTAATTCCTCTTGTGCAAAGAGTTACGCCCGTTTCGGTGAAGCCGCGCAGCTTTTTCTCCTTCCCGGATTCATGCTGAACCACTTTTGACCAGAAAGAAGTTGGCTTTTCGGCAAAATTACTAGCCTCCCACCAACTTTTGGTGTCCTCTCATGTGTGTAGATCACATATATGTGGTTTGGGGTTGGCAACAGTGACTCCAGGGTGTTCAACATTGCATTTGAAGAGGAGGGGCAAAAATGGAAAGAAAAATTAATGGCCGGCCATAAACTTTTAGGGTCCTCCCAAGTGTGTACATCACAGATATGTGGTTCAAAGTTCAAGAAAGTGGGCCCAAGGTGTTCAACATTGGCCCGGAAGAGGAGGGGCAAAAATGGAAATAACAATTAATGGCCGGCCATGACTTTTTTGGGTCCTCCAAGGTGTGTAGATCACAGATATGTGGTTCAAAGTTCAAGAAAGTGGGCCCAAGGTGTTCAACATTGGCCCGGAAGAGGAGGGGCAAAAATGGAAATAACAATTAATGGCCGGCCATGACTTTTTTGGGTCCTCCAAGGTGTGTAGATCACAGTTATGTGGTTGAAAGTTGGCAACACTACCCCTAGGGTGTTCAACATTAGCCCGGAAGTGCGAAAAACGGGCGCCGGGAGGCTCCGGAGGAGAGATAGCTGGTTGCTGCAACAATTGCTGGCCTCCCACCCTTCAGTGACCTTCCCTGTGATAAAACAGAGGTACCTGCCAAAAATGAACGAAAACCGTTGCAAAACGAATGTTCCGGGGCCAAAACACGCAGTTCGGGGTCCCGAAAATGGGCTGTTAAGCATCGAAAATGGCATTCGACCTCGAAGTGGGTTTCTCAACCCCCAGTGTCCCTCAACAGGGAGCAAATAGGAAGTATGCCGAAAATCAGAGCAAACGGAGGTGGTTAGGCGGTCCCGAACCGAGGCACACGGCCTGACGGCTCCGAAAACCGGGAACCGGACTCCGAAATGGGCAAAATGGCCTACGGCCACCAAATGTAGCCTACGGACATTGAGAGATGGTCTACGGGACCTCTCCCTCCCCTCAGGAAAAGAAACAGAGAAAACCGAGTCTGGTTCGCAAACCGAGACAAGGCACAGAAGAGGGTTCGGAAGTCCGGAGGCAGGGCTCACGGCCGCGATTCTGGACTTCTGAACGAGCACATTATGCAACATCACCAAGCGCTCAATTGGTGACGTCTAAGTCTTAAGGTCGGTCAAAAATGGGGTGTCTACAGTTGCCCCTCTTTGACAGAACTCGGAAGTCACAAGTGACGGGAGTGAATGTCAAAGTCCAGAGACGACCTATTTTTGACAAGGCCGAAGACTTAGACAAACATACAGGATAAACAGAGATGCGCCAGCAGGCATGCCCGCAGGCAGGGGGCAAAATGCAAAAATGATAATGCAAGAAGATTTTGAAGATTGGACTTATACGCTACGCGAAGCCGGTTTTGAAAGTTGGACTTATACGCCACGCGAAGCCGATTTAAAAGTTGGACTTATACGTTACGCGAAGCCGGTTTTGAAAGTTGGACTTATACGCTACGCGAAGCCGGTTTGAAAATTGAGGATTCATGCATGCAATGCACTGTAATGTAGTGACTAAAATGCAATGTAATGGCCTAGAGGTAAAGGTACCTCACAGGGGTAATTGGCGATGACTTACCTCATGCTGCTGGGGATCTTTCGCTTTTTCTTGGTTGAACTGCAGGTACTACTTTTTTCCCTGACCATGGTCGCAGCTTTCCCTATTCTCCAACGGGGTGACAGACTAGGTTGGTTCAGTATCCAGAATTGAGGTGCATACACGCTATCTCAACCTATGGGGCTTCCATACAGATTTCAAGCCGAGGACACGCCTCTGGGTATTTAAACCAGTCTTTAGTCACGGAAATCCCGAACCTTTGTGTTCTAGGCATGAGCCATTCGAACTCTAGTTTCCACCGTCGCAGTTGGTCTCTTAGGAACTCACTGCAAACACAGGCAGGTGGCTATACCGGGCCACCGGAAGTCGTTCGGGCACGACAAACACCAAAGGAATTGCACCTTTAGAGGATTTAAGGTCTCCTAGACCAGGGAGTGCACAAGACAGTGCGAATAAAGATGCAGGATTTAAGGTCTCCGTAGACCGGAGGATTTAAGGTCTCCTAGACCGGGGAGTGCACAAGACAGTGCGATGCAGAGTGAATGCACAAAACAGTGCTAAACAGATGCACAAAATAGTGCGATGCTAAAGGTGTACAAAACAGTACGAGCAAGGTGAATGCACAAAACAGTGCGATACAAATAAGGTGCGCAAGATAGCGCCATACAATGCACTAACAAGTACAGGTGAGATGCGCAAGATAGCGCGATGGAATGCATGCAAAATGCAAGTAAAGTGCACAAAACAGTGCAATGCGCAAGAAAGCGCGAGTGATTTGAAATGCACAGGACAGTGCGATACGCTAAACAGCGCGATTGAAATACACTAAACAGTGCGATTGATTCGAAATGCACTAGACAGTGCGATGCGCTAAACAGCGCGATTGATTTGAAATGCACTAGACAGTGCGATGCGCTAAACAGCGCGATTGATTTGAAATGCACTAGACAGTGCGATTGATTCGAAATGCACTAGACAGTGCGATGCGCTAAACAGCGCGATTGATTTGAAATGCACTAGACAGTGCGATGCGCTAAACAGCGCGATTGATTTGAAATGCACTAGACAGTGCGATTGATTCGAAATGCACTAGACAGTGTGATGCGCTAAACAGTGCGATTGATTTGAAATGCACTAGACAGTGCGATGAGATACAAAGTGTAAGTGCACAAGATAGTGCGAGTGAATGCATGTTCTATGCAAATGAGGTGCATTTTCTATGCAAGTATGGAAGAGTGCATTTTCTATGCAAAAGATATGAGCATTTTCTATGCAAGAAACAGGAGCATATTCTATGCAATATTGAAAGCAAATTCTATGCAGAATCGAAAGCAAGCATATTCTATGCATGAATCATAACGATGTGCGGCAGGCATGTCACAGAAGTGTATATGAAAGTGCACATTCTATGTAGTAGAGGAGCATCAAACATGTACCCTGGTGCCTCTGATTTACCTCTTAGAGGACTTTGCAACACACTCAGCTTAAAAGGGGCACACCCTGTTCATATTGGCGGGAGATAACATCTGCTGCTGCTGCTTTAATTGCCGTTCTGGCTTGAAGCATGCTTAAGCTTGGAGTAGAGGCACGCTCATTCTTCAGGGCACTGGCAAGGCCTGAAGAGGTACATATGGAATGCAATCTCAGAATTTTCTGAAGGTGAAACACACTCAGATGCTCGACATTTTCCCTATTTTCTTTTGCTTCGCAGTCCGGAACTTATATAGCTTCAGATAGGTCCTGGTTTTGCTGTTCTGACATGACCTGGGCTGAACCCTGCGGTTTTATGAAAGAATGAATCTTGTTTTGCACAGATGTGGAGAACGGCACGGCACTCGGAGCGCAAAACGATTTTATTTTGAAATTGATAAATGAGCTCTCGACCGGGTATCGAGTCTACGACTGAACACAGCAAGACAACTCAACATGGAAATAAAAGGCACACAACCTAGACACATCGAGTAACACTCGAAACGACTCAAAACAAGAATCGAGATAAAACAAAAAGACACGACACTCAAATGTGCACAGGGAGCCTGTTTCACCGGGTAGTGTTTCCCACCCTTTCTTATTTGTGGTTCTCACACCACTCGGCCCTCAAGCTCTGTTTTTTCTGAAAAAGCCCCTTTCTCATTTTTTCTCTCATCGTACATCTCTCTATTCTTCAATCTCTCGTTTTTCATCCCTCCCCTGGGTGGTTGATGGATGAACAGGAAGTTGCGGGCTCACGCCCAACATAATCAGCTCGCGGCTATTTCCTTCAGTGACATCTGTCGATGCGCCAGATGAGGGAATGGAGCATCTTGATCCATTCCAATTCGTGCTTCGCACTCGGCTTGATACCTCGCTGCCTGGAGGATGAGAGAGCTTTCAGCCCTTTGTTGTTAACTTCGGTCATCCCCCCTTTTTTTGGCGGGTAGAGTGGCCTTTCTGGCAAGTATGTTGGCAATGGGGAAAAGACAGGAAGCCTGACTCAACTGTGCCCGTAGTTCATCATTTTGGCCATTTTTTAGTTTTAGTTTTCTCCTAAAAAAAATTTGACCAAAATGAGAGTTAGATTAACATACTTGTTCAATTTTCTGATTTAAAATCATGCAAGTTAGGCAGTGAGCACTGAAAGTTTTCCTTTTTTGGGTCCAAGAAATGGTCCAGTTTTAAAAATGGAATACTTTTTGAGAAGATTAGTCAACCTCAGTAAAAATTCTCAAAAACTATTTTCGCAAACGACCACTGCTCAACGAGCATGGGACCTACTCTTGAGATGCGCAACCTTGGATCTATGGCAATGGAAAATTGCCCCTTGTCTGAAGGACACTGCATGGCAACGGAATGTTGCCCCTTGTTTGAAATGACACTGCGGCGTTCTGAATGGCAACGGAAAGTTGCCCCTTGTTTGGATAGCACCGCAGCGCATTGAATGGCAACGGAAAGTTGCCCCTGGTTTGAATGACACCGCGGTGCATTGAATGGCAACGGAAAGTTGCCCCTTGTCTGAATGGCACCGTAGTGTATTGTAGTCAGTCCTCAGAGCGACGAACGCAACCAGACTCTCAGATATAGAGAAGGCAAAGATTATCAGAACCATTACATGGACATGATTAAGTTTGAAGTGTTTTACGGCTGGACTTCAGAATGAAGTTGCCTACGTATCCCAAAGATGGGAATCAAGCCTCACGTAGTTCGGGGTTAAGGTACACTCGGGTATTAACCTCTCCTTTTTAGGCTCTAACTTTTGCCAAGGCGCCCGTTGCGGGTTTTCGACCTTGCGAGCTTTGTTCTTCTTTTCTTTTCAATTCTTTTCATTTCTTTTTCCTTTTTTGATTTTTTCGTTCTTTTCTTTGCATCTTTCTTTTTTGTTCTCTTTTTTTCTTTTTGCATTTTTTTGCTTCTTCTTTTTTTTTGTATTTTTCTCTTGCTCTAACTTTTGCCTGGGTCGCCCTTCCGGGTTTTCGGCCCAGCGAGCCTCTCAAGGGTAAAAGTATAACAAGTCCATGCCAAATGGTTTTGAGATCCTGGAGTCATCTGAATCCAGGAGAATGGCTGCTGCTTTGCTTTGTAAGCTTCTTCTGATGAGGTCTGATCTTCTTGACCTGACTTTGGTGCCTCTTGTTCGAGGGCTGCTTCAAATCTAGCCACACAGGCCTCACATCGTAGTTGACCGTCGAACCTTCTGATTTCAAGTTCAAGGTTTGGAAGCGAAGGGGTTGAGTCTCGAGGCAGAGAGCGATCCTAGGCTGCACAATCTCAAGAGCGATTCCACACAGGTCTTCGCAAGACCGCGCAAAACATTTTGTTTTTGAAAATTTTTAAGAAAGCGACAAATCGCTCGCGCTGAAGATAGTGTAGAACCAATCTGGATCAAGCCAGGGTCCTTCTCAGTACTCACGCTAACAAGCATGATTTCATTCATTAAGGGCTTAGCATGCCTCCCTTTCTCTCAAATGATCAAAGTTTTGCAAAACCCGAGGAATTACTTCCTCTTTGTTTTCACCGCAGTGTTCAAAAAGTTTTGAAAAACTTAGGTTAAATGCAATGATTTTGGGGCGCAGAAGAGAGCAGGTGGAATGTACTGCCATTTCATTCAGATTCCGTCACAACTAGCACACGGCAGAAGCGAACATAGAAGTGCAAAAATTACTGCTGTTTCATTCAAATCTGTTGGTACAACTGGCTCCCTGGCAGAAACGGACTCAAAACAAAACGAAAAGACAAACACAAAACAAAATGGTGACGCCCGAGGTAACACCCCCCGGAATAACCCGACTCCTGTACAACAGGACTGACTCGATACAACAAGACAGATCCAAAATAAAAAGAGACAGACTCAAAACAAAAAGACAGACTCAAAACAAAACAACAAGACTGACCCAATACCCGAGTCGGAAACCGGCATTCGCCAATGCTCAAAACAGTGCATGCCATCCACCATATCTGGAGTAAACTGAGCGCTGCCCGCAGGTGGTTCATCCCTCCAATCACATCACATTATCCCCTACAAATTCACTGATCAAGTGCCGATAGACTTTGCAGGACCTGGTGCGGGGATGACCCCATTGTCAAATAGATCCTGTACTTCATGGCGAAGACGGAAGCAGGCATTGGTAATATGGCCAGTTTGTTGATGGTACGCGCAGTACTGGGTAGTATCATGTGTAGCCGGAAGAGGATTCGGGAGAGGCCGAGGCTCAAGGGGTTTGAGATGGCCTTGTCCAACAAGGATTTGGAGAGCTTTGGACAAAGGCATATAGAGGGCATGGAAGACCCTCCGACCTCGGGGTTGGTATTTCAAGGTTTGTGGATTTTTGCTGGACGCACCAGCAGGGGGATTAGCAGATGCTGGCCTAGTTTGCTGATCTCTTCCGAGTGGAGGATTAGAGATAGCAGGATCGTCTCTGGTATGATGACCTTTCTCCCGGCTTGCCCCTTGATTCAGACTGCCCTCATTCTGAGTGGCGAAAGTGTTATCCACAGTTTTTGCAATCACTGCAAGCACTTGCTGTTTGTTCAGTCCTTCGGCTTTCAAAGCCTCAACAACGGACAGAAGATGTTCATGGGGATCCATACCCGCCCCTACCTTGTTCTTTCCACTCGCCTCCACTTTGCCAAGGGATTGGCCTTCCTCAAATGCAGCCCGTCCCAACATCGGGGAGCCTTTTGACATGAAGTTCCCGGTATGTGGTGTGGTCGATGATGGAGCCAATGTCCCGGAGGTCAGATCCATCACGGTTCTTTGAAGATCTTTAATCATTCCCATCAACTCAGAAGTAGTGGGTTCACGGGTTTGAGATGGTTGAGGTTCAGGTGCACCCATCATGCATAAGTCCATGCTTTCTGGGATAAACACCTCAGGCTTGGGTAGATGGGCCGGGGTGATGTATATGCTGGGGTCAAAGGTGGATGGCAGTATGTGGATGTGATTGAGGTAGGCAGGAGATGTTTGGTCATTAGGGTCTGAAGGTGGAGCTATCGTCCGGTTGTCGATGAGATTTTGGACCTTATGACGAAGGCGGTAGCAACGGTCGGTGCCATGACCGCGCTGCTGATGGTACATACAATACTTGGCGGGGTTATGTCTGGCTGGGAGTGGGTCGGGAAGAGGTTGAGGATCGAGGGGTTTGAGATGCCCTTTTTCCATCAAGGCTTTTAGTGTGCTAGTCAGGCTCCTATAGAGGGGGGCGAAAGTTCTGCCCTGAGCTCGGGCTGGGCCAGTTGTTTGTAGGCTTGGTTTGGCAAAAGGGTCGGCTGTGGCGACTGTATTGATTTCGGTGGGTTTGGGACTAGCGCTACTACCAGCATTGATACTCCCTGAAATCACCCTGCTTGTCAGTTCCCTTGTCCTGGGAATGATCCCACTGTTGAACGCATTCTCGACTTGAACCCCCAGTTCATGCAAATTTTTGAAAGTGAATAGTGGAGCGACTATCAACTTTTGCAACATATCATGCTCGAGGTTTCGCACCATCATCTGCACTTGATCCTTCTCAGAAGGGCGACGATCTGTCATTTGTGCTGCCTTTGCTCTCCACCTTACAACGAATTCCACAAAAGGCTCTGTTGGGTTTTGGCGGGTTGCTTCAAGCTCCTGGATGGTCGTTTCAACTTGGGTATTGTAAGAATACTGATCAACAAAGGCCTCAGCCAGTTCTTCCCAGTTTTGTTTCACTGTATCCTCCAATTTGGCATACCAAGTGGCTGCTACACCCGACAGGGTTCTTCCATACAGAGAGAGTTTCTGTGGCTTAGTCAGACCCATCGGCTTCAGGACATCTAAGAAGAGTCGAATATGTACCATTGGATCTCCAGACCCGTCGAAACGGTCGATATATGGCATTTTAAATCTGTCTGGGAGCCGGATGGTAGCCTCGGTGTGCCCATCCTCAATACCAGGAATGGAGTTAAGGCCCTGTGCCTTTTTGAATTGCTTCTCAAGGCTTGCAATTTTCACTGCAGTCGGATTGAACTCATCAACATGAAAGGGTTGAGTTTTCTCATTAGGCTGCACCAGGGGTCTGAGCACCTGAGCTTGAGCCAACCCTTCTCGAGGATTCAGACACTGCGAGTCTTCAACTGGCGGAATTAGGTCAAAGTTCGGCTGGGGTCCCAAAGCTGGATGTGAGGCAGATGCCCCAGATGGGCGCTGCGTTTCAATACTGGTCTCAGCTTGCATGGCAGTTCCCCGATTTAGCGCTGCTGTCACGGCCGCACATTCTTCCGAACCTTGTGCCATCACGGTCTGCTGAGTCTGAACAAAAGTGATGTGACTGGCGACTGACGGATTAGATGAACATATGAGCCCTGACCGGCTTTTCTTTACCTTGCCTCAGCGAAAGAACATTGGTTGCCCTTGAATTGAATTTCTGACCTAACAAAGTCTATCAGCACAAGTTCGATGAACCTCGGGGGATATCGGAGCCTTCTAAAGCTATGGTTCCCAGACTACCTTGCAAAAGAGAAAACAGACAGCATCTCAGCCTGATTCCACCTGAATAGATATGAGCCTATTTGAATGAGTGTGCTCTCGACTGAATTCTGCCCCAAAATTCTGCCCTAAACTGAGTCTGATACCCACGGGTAAAGCTGACTCCCAAATACTGATAGTAATGCCCGCAGGCCTGATGCCAAAATTCGCAAACTGGTGCCCGCAGGCCTGATGCCCAAACTCATATACTGATACATGCATTCCTGTAGAGACGCACTCTAAAGCACATAACAGATA
This sequence comes from Camellia sinensis, assembly GCF_055761805.1. NCBI lineage: Eukaryota > Viridiplantae > Streptophyta > Magnoliopsida > Ericales > Theaceae > Camellia > Camellia sinensis. Next base: position 153,739,747 of record NC_138963.1, read on the forward strand.
AGTGAGAGCCAAAACACCCCTATGTTGGGGTAGGGTTTCCCTGTCCTATTTTGTCAGGAGCTAGGGTTTCATTACGCACACAGCGGCTTCAAACAACCTATAAACGGGTAAGCAACCTGTCCTAGTTTGGAATGGTCACTATGGATCCGAATATGCACTAGGTCGAATGGTCAAAGAGGGTGCCTCGGTAAAACCGGGGTTTGTGTTCCCATACTGGCAGAGCCCACAACCGGTCAGCCTTATGGTCATGCCTTGACAAGACAAGCCTCCGGCAAACCGTTCAGGAATAGCAGATAGCAAACACGGTGTCCTAGGCGCACCAATGCAAATGTAATGCAAAGAAACACACAAGTGTAGTCAAAAACAGATATCATGAGTTCGAGTCAAGTTCTCTAAATCCCCAGCAGAGTCGCCAGAAACTGTAACAAGCCCGCGGGGGACCCTCGCTACAGCTCGGACTCGACTTTTCGTAGTCACGGTTCTAAGTCTGAACCAAAGAGTCCAAATCCGGCAAATCGTTTTCGAGAAAACAGATTTTTGAAAGAAGTGCCAAACATGGACTGCTTTGCCAGATACAGAGTCGCCACCTAAATATTTTATTTTGGGAAATTTAGGAAACCCTGACTCGGTGCCAAAAGGCCACGTGTCCGTCATCACCAAAGTTGCCTCGGTTCGGGAACTTGGGTACGATTGGGGAAGGTCACTTCGTGAGCACCCCCGCTCGCCCGGTCATAGACCGGCCTCTACTAACCATGATATCAATTTTTGAAAACATTATATGTTCTTATTCCGGTTATTAGCCTAGGTTACTATGTGATGCTCGCAGCATATAAATATAGACTGGGTCGTCCGAATTGGAACAAAACATTTCATGCTTGTTTATTTGAAAATGGTTTGATGGTGCTACCCGCAAGTAGGCTAAGACGTGGATTTGCCACCCTCGGGTGGGCTTAGAAAACATGATTTTGCCACTATCTAGTGGGCTTAAAACACACATTTGATGAATTATTCCAATTCAAATAACCCAACCTTCACCCACAGGCATTCAGGCAGTTATATCACATTAGCAATTAGCCTCATGGTAAGCATGCTATTCATGGCAGTCACTCACACGCATGCAAGGATGCTAAAGCATAAAACTTACCGAGTACTCCAAGCCAAAAAAAGGAAGTTAATTAGAAATCATGCATGATCCTAAGTATACAAAAAGGCCTAATGCAACACATGCAAAATGCAACTATAGCAGGCTCGGCTATTCTAAGATGGTATATGAAATGCTACAACTATCATGTATTCAATTTAGAATTGAAAGTACAATGCAGTTAGTATGATGTGCCGAGCCCGGTGCATGCAATACAGATGGATGATGCAAACATGCTGTCATACTGTATGCTAATTTAAATATGCCCTAATCTAACCATCATAAGCGGATAAATAAAAGGGAGAAAGACGTGGGGTTGGAAGACATACATCACACTCACGCACACTTATTACAGTTATGCCCTCACTCGGAGGGTCCAAATAAATATACAGTCCAAATATTACAGTCCCAAATAAAAGAATATTACAGTCTAAAATATTACAGAATTCTAATTAATTAATGAATTAACTAGAAAGCAAATAAAAAACTGGCGTGCAAGCCAGGGACTGCCTTGCTTCTGGTGGATGATGCATGTCCGGATTGTCTTGCGCGGAAATCCACCGGAATGCCCCAATTAGCCTCTGTTTACACCTGTTCTTGAAATGCGTGCCAAGTCCCAAGAAGTTGCTGATTCTGCGTTTTGCTGCAGCAGAGAGCAGGAAAGGGGCATAGCAATGTATTTGCACAGATATATGCATGTCTCGAACCTCGTGCCACCAATCACGCATACCGAGGCATGATGGCCGAGGAGTCGAAATGCACTACTCAATATAGGATGAATGCACATGAAACTACAGCTAAAACCTAACTCCATCATGGATAATCCGAAGTGTCGGTGACTGGGAATTGAGACACATTCCGTCACTCGAAGTACGAAATGTACTTCGTTTCCCGTGCCCGGGCTAACTCCTATTCCGGACATGATGCAATATGCATGATATGCATGAAATGCAACTAATATACAATCCTAACATACACAATGCTATGAAAGTGAAATGCCTCGAAATGCGTGTACCCAGGCACGCAAACCGAGAAAATGACAGAATGCAATGAAAATGAGGTGCCTCGAAATGCATGCACGCGGGCACGCAAACCGAGGCAATGGTAAAATGCTGTGTAAATGAAGTGTCTCAAAATGCGTGCACACAGGCACGCAAACCGAGGCAATGCTATGTGTCTTGAAATACGTGCATGCGGGCACGCAAACCGAGGCAATGATATGTGTCTCGAAATACGTGCACGTGGGCACGCAAACCGAGGCAATGATATGTGTCTCGAAATACGTGCACGCGGGCACGCAAACCGAGACAATGCTATATGTCTCGAAATACGTGCACGCGGGCACACAAACCGAGACAATGCTATGTGTCTCGAAATACGTGCACACGGGCACGCAAACCGAGCCAATGACAGAATATGATGAAATGATATGGAAATGACAAATGGGCTTATACCAACATGAGTAAGCCTCAGCCACACTCACATGGGATGCCGATCGGATAAAAATGAAGTGCCTCGAAATGCGTGCACGCGGGCACGCAAACCGAGGCGATGCAAAAGCGATGCGAATGACATGGAAAATGCAACATGGACTTATACTAACATGAGAGAGCCTCAGCCACACTCACATAAGATGCCGATGGCAGAAAATGAAGTGCCTCGAAATGCGTGCACACGGGCACGCAAACCGAGGCGATGCAAAAGCGATGCGAATGACATGGAAAATGCAACATGGACTTATACTAACATGAGAGAGCCTCAGCCACACTCACATAAGATGCCGGCGGATAAAAATGAGGTGCCTCGAAATGCGTGCACACGGGCACGCAAACCGAGGTAATGATAAAATACAATGAAATGGCATGAAAATGACAAATGGGCTTATACCAACATGAGTGAGCCTCAGCCACACTCACATAGGATGCCGTCGGATAAAAATGGAGTGCCTCGAAATGCGTGCACACGGGCACGCAAACCGAGGCAATGATAAAATGCAATGAAATGGCATGAAAATGACAAATGGGCTTATACCAACATGAGTGAGCCTCAGCCACACTCACATAGGATGCCGGCGGATAAAAATGGAGTGCCTCGAAATGCGTGCACACGGGCACGCAAACCGAGGCAATGATAAAATGCAATGAAATGGCATGGAAATGACAAATGGGCTTATACCAACATGAGTGAGCCTCAGCCACACTCACATAGGATGCCGTCGGATAAAAATGGAGTGCCTCGAAATGCGTGCACACGGGCACGCAAACTGAGGCAATGATAAAATGCAATGAAATGGCATGAAAATGACAAATGGGCTTATACCAACATGAGTGAGCCTCAGCCACACTCACATAGGATGCCGGCGGATAAAAATGGAGTGCCTCGAAATGCGTGCACACGGGCACGCAAACCGAGGCAATGATAAAATGCAATGAAATGGCATGGAAATGACAAATGGGCTTATACCAACATGAGTGAGCCTCAGCCACACTCACATAGGATGCCGTCGGATAAAAATGGAGTGCCTCGAAATGCGTGCACACGGGCACGCAAACCGAGGCAATGATAAAATGCAATGAAATGGCATGAAAATGACAAATGGGCTTATACCAACATGAGTGAGCCTCAGCCACACTCACATAGGATGCCGGCGGATAAAAATGGAGTGCCTCGAAATGCGTGCACACGGCCACGCAAATCGAGGCAATGACAAAATGTGATGAAACATGGCAAAAATGATATGCAAGCATGCTAACGAAATTTCAGCACTAAAATATGGGGGAAAACAGTCCCGAAATGAGGCGAAATGACATGAAATGCAAGGAAATGTCCCGAAATGCAACATTAGGCATCCGAAATGGCCTATAGCTATGCCAAACATGCACAATATGGACATGCAATGCAAAGACAGAAGCTAGAAAGTCCCAAACGATGCACTTTCACAGTTATAAACATGGCCAAACAGCAAGTATAGGTAGGGGAAAAATAGCATGCAAGAATAGGGGCCAAAAGAGGGGTAATGAAGCAAGTGGTATAAGCAAAACCCAAACTGAAAAATTTCCTTCTACAAAACTGAAGATGGACCAAAAATATGAACATTTACAGTATATGGAAGCCTCAAAATCAGTATACAAACATGCTAAAAATATGATGCAAAATGAGGCTCAAAAGGTGCTAAAACATGAAGTATACAAAATAATCACCAAACAGAAAAAAAGTGTTAATGAAACATGAAGTATAGGCCAAAATAATGCCACTTTCAGTTCGGACCAAGGTCCAAAAACAGAAGCAAAGAGGGTTATCAATTTATACAAAATGGGGGCCAAATAAGGGATTGAACTACAAGTGCCACATGGAGACACCAAACAATGTTGAGCCCTTCTCCAATGTTGAAGAGGGGCTCAAAATAAGCCTTATATCAGTTTACAACATGCTCGAAAATAAATTTCTCATGGGTCAAAAATAGCATGCAAAACTATGACATACAAGATGATCAATGAAGCAAGTGTATTATGGAGGGCTCAAACAGGGTTGAGCCCTTAATGAGAAGTGAAGATGAGCTCAAAATATGGCCCTTTTCAGTTAGGGCCGGAGCTTGAAACCCAAAAGAAGTGGGGCATAGAAATAGATCAAGAAAAAGGGTCAAAAGGGTAAAAGTGTTACTTACCCTTGAAGATTCAAGCTTTTGTTGCTTCTTGGATGGATTTGAAGCTTCTTTAACCTTCAAGAATCCTTCCTTGTTGCTGGAAATGAGATGGTGGTGGTAGAGCTTGGTGGTGTAGAAGGAATGATGGTTAGGGAGTTAGGGTTTTTTGAAGAATTGAGAAGGAAGAAGATGGAGTTGGCTATGGAAGCTTGAAGAGTAATTTTTCTAACCCCTCTAATGCATGTTGGTAGCTGGTTATATGGACCAAAAAAAGGGTGTAAAGGTGGGGCATAAAGGAGAGCAAAATTCCCCCAAAAGGGTCCCCCCGGATGTAGATATTTTTGGGAGAAAACCAAGGCACAGCTGGAATGCACTTAACCTGAAGAAGTAGGCCGGCCTATCACTTTTGTTGCAGGTGGCCGGCCGGCCACTTAACATAGCCGGCCGGCTAGGTCAAATAAAAAAATGGCCGGCCGGCCAGAAAAAATGGCCGGTCACCCCCTAGGATGAAGCCCCAGAAGTTAGCTTTCCAATGGCGCAAACCTTGCATTAAAATTCCTCCTGTAGAAAAAGTTATGCCCTTTTCCGTGAAGCCGCGCAGATTCAGTCCAAGCGGACTTCAACCAACCACATCTCTCCCCCCCGGACTTGGACTTGGGAGATTATTGAGTGCAAAATGAAGCCCCGGAAGTAAGCTTTCCAATGGTGGTGGCCTCATATCTTAATTCCTCTTGTGCAAAGAGTTACGCCCGTTTCGGTGAAGCCGCGCAGCTTTTTCTCCTTCCCGGATTCATGCTGAACCACTTTTGACCAGAAAGAAGTTGGCTTTTCGGCAAAATTACTAGCCTCCCACCAACTTTTGGTGTCCTCTCATGTGTGTAGATCACATATATGTGGTTTGGGGTTGGCAACAGTGACTCCAGGGTGTTCAACATTGCATTTGAAGAGGAGGGGCAAAAATGGAAAGAAAAATTAATGGCCGGCCATAAACTTTTAGGGTCCTCCCAAGTGTGTACATCACAGATATGTGGTTCAAAGTTCAAGAAAGTGGGCCCAAGGTGTTCAACATTGGCCCGGAAGAGGAGGGGCAAAAATGGAAATAACAATTAATGGCCGGCCATGACTTTTTTGGGTCCTCCAAGGTGTGTAGATCACAGATATGTGGTTCAAAGTTCAAGAAAGTGGGCCCAAGGTGTTCAACATTAGCCCGGAAGAGGAGGGGCAAAAATGGAAATAACAATTAATGGCCGGCCATGACTTTTTTGGGTCCTCCAAGGTGTGTAGATCACAGTTATGTGGTTGAAAGTTGGCAACACTACCCCTAGGGTGTTCAACATTAGCCCGGAAGTGCGAAAAACGGGCGCCGGGAGGCTCCGGAGGAGAGATAGCTGGTTGCTGCAACAATTGCTGGCCTCCCACCCTTCAGTGACCTTCCCTGTGATAAAACAGAGGTACCTGCCAAAAATGAACGAAAACCGTTGCAAAACGAATGTTCCGGGGCCAAAACACGCAGTTCGGGGTCCCGAAAATGGGCTGTTAAGCATCGAAAATGGCATTCGACCTCGAAGTGGGTTTCTCAACCCCCAGTGTCCCTCAACAGGGAGCAAATAGGAAGTATGCCGAAAATCAGAGCAAACGGAGGTGGTTAGGCGGTCCCGAACCGAGGCACACGGCCTGACGGCTCTGAAAACCGGGAACCGGACTCCGAAATGGGCAAAATGGCCTACGGCCACCAAATGTAGCCTACGGACATTGAGAGATGGTCTACGGGACCTCTCCCTCCCCTCAGGAAAAGAAACAGAGAAAACCGAGTCTGGTTCGCAAACCGAGACAAGGCACAGAAGAGGGTTCGGAAGTCCGGAGGCAGGGCTCACGGCCGCGATTCTGGAACTTCTGAACGAGCACATTATGCAACATCACCAAGCGCTCAATTGGTGACGTCTAAGTCTTAAGGTCGGTCAAAAATGGGGTGTCTACACATACAAACTTTTCTTCAATTTGCAAACAAATTTCTCTTTCCCTTTTTCCACAAAACCTTTCGGTTGCTCCATGTAAATTTCTTCTTCAAGGTCACCATGAAGAAATGCGGTCTTCACATCAAGTTGTTCAATTTCAAAATTCATACTTGCAGCCATGCCAAGTACAACCCGAATAGAAGACATCTTCACAACCGGCGAGAAAATCTCATCAAAGTCAATACATTTCTTTTGCCCAAAGCCTTTCACAACAAGACGTGCTTTGTACCTCAGATTCTTGCTATCATTCTTCAATTTGAAAACCCATTTATTTTTTAGAATTTTCCTCCCCTTAGGCAATTTCACTAAATCATAAGTGTGATTTTCAAGTAAGGAATTCATCTCCTCTTCCATGGCTTTTTTCCAATCACCTTTCTTTGCATGCTCAATTGCTTCTTGGTAGCTGTCAGGCTCTCCTTGATCGGAAATCAACACAAACTCATTGGGAGGATACTTTCTCGAAGGTTGCCGGTTTCTTGTAGATTTTCTTAACTCAAGTTGTGGTGGCAGTTCTTGAGTTAGATGCTCTTCCTCAACTTCTAGCTCAACTTCATTAGGATTAACATCATCCTCTACATCTTCAATAGGTGGTTGCACATCTCCCCCAGTTTCATCATCAACTGAAGATGAAGGAGATAGATCTATGTCAATGAGATCACTAGTTTTTGGCTCCGGTTGATCACCTTTACCAAAGTCTTCAATTGTTTGGTCTTCAAGAAACACAACATCACGGCTTCGAATGACTTTCTTGTCGACCGGATCCCACAATCTATACTTGAATTCATCACACCCATAGCTAAGAAAAATACATTGTCTTGACTTACTATCAAGTTTGGACCTCTCATCTTTTGGAATGTGAACAAAAGCTCAGCAATCAAACACTCTCAAGTGATCATAAGACACATCTTTTCCAGTCCAAACTCTTTCAGGAACATCACCATTCAAAGGATAGCAAGGAGACAAATTGATCACGTCAACCGTTGTCCTCATTGCCTCACCCCAAAAGGATCTTGATAATTTAGCTTATGAAAGCAAACACCTTATTCTTTCCGCAATGGTGCGGTTCATTCTCTCGGCAACGCCATTTTGTTGAGGAGTCTTCTTAACTGTCTTTTGGTGCCGAATACCTTGGTTGCGACAATACTCATCAAATGGCCCATTGTCTTCACCACCATTGTCTGATCGGATGCACTTCAATTTCCGCCATGTTTCTCTTTCAACCATGGCTTGAAAATGCTTAAATACTTTTAGAACTTGATCTTTAGTTTTTAGTAGAAAAGTCCAAACTTTCCTTGAATAATCATCAATGAAAGTAACAAAATAAAGTGCACCACTATGTGTTGTAACTTTTAAAGGACCACAAACATCCGAATGAATCAACTCCAACACATTTTCTTTTCTAGAAGCAACATTTTTATGAAAAGAAACTCTATGTTGTTTACCTGCCAAACAATGAACGCAAGTTTTAAGATGTGTACCTTTCAAACCGGGTAGAAGTTCTTTCTTGAACAAAACTTGCAGCCCCTTTTCACTCATGTGCCCAAGTCGCTTGTGCCACAATTCAGTAGAAGTATCATCTTCAAGTGCATTGACAACACCTTTACAAATTTTTCCTTGCATCGAATAAAGTGTATGAGTCTTCTTGCACTTAGCCACCACCAAAGAACCCTTTGTGAGCTTCCATATTCCATTACCAAATTTGTTGTTGAAGCCTTCATCATCTAGCTTTCCGGTAGATATCAAATTGAGGCAAATGTCGGGAACATACCTCACATCTTTAAGCAACAACTTGCAACCCAAATTTGTTTCCAAGCAAACATCACCCATGCCAATAATCTTGGACAAACCTTTATTACCCATTCGAACAGAACCATAATCTCCTTTCGTGTAGGTGGTGAAGAAATCAACTCGAGAAGTCACATGAAAAAAAGCACCGGAATCAATCACCCAATTACTCTTTTGGCCCACAAAATTGATACAATCATATTCACAAACGACCATGAGATCATTGGTAGTAACTGCCATTGTGTCTTCTTGCTTCTTATCCACACTTTTGTCACATCTTTTCTCCCTATTCTTGAGCTTTCGGCATTCCCGCTTCATGTGCCCTTGCTCATGACAATAATAACACTCAAGTGTCTTTTTTTGAAAAAGAACCATCTCTTGATTTGTCACGGCTTTGATCACGACCATGAGGAGTTTTACTCCTCCCCCTTCTTCTGCTTTGGCCTCTCACAACAAATGCTTCCGAATGAGAGGAACCCGCTGATTTTCTTCTAGTTTCTTCATTCAACAAACTACTGGTGACTTGGCCCATTGTGACAACTCCTTTGGACACCGAATTACTATCTGTCACAACCAAAGTCTCCCAACTTTCGGGCAAAGAATTAAGTAGTATCAAAGCTTGCAACTCATCATCAAAAATAATTTTCATAGAAGCAAGTTGATTAACAATACTCTTTATTTCATTCAGATGTTTCGGAATAGGGCTGCCCTCTTTATATTTTAAATTAACCAACTTATAAAACAGAAAAACTTTATTTGTGGTTGATTTCCTATCATAAAGGCCTTCTAATTTTTTCCATAAATCATGTGTTGAAGTTTCAGTAGTAACATGATGTCATCAATCCATTGACGGATAACACCAACGGCTTTTCGATTAAGCCTCTTCCACTCATCATCTTTCATATCATTAGGTTTGCCACTATCACCCTCAATAGGCCTATACAAATTTTTACAAAATAATAGGTCCTCCATTTTAGTTTTTCAAGTTATCCAATTGCTTCCATTGAAGCTAGACATACAACCTACATTCCCCTTCATTGATTTACACAAATAAATAAACCCCAATAAACCGTAAGTTTTGATACCAGTTGTTAGGGAAATCTATGATTCCCCACAAGTAAATCAATCAATGAGAATAAAAACTAATGCGGAAAAATTAAATCAAAAGCAACACAAGAATTTTTACGTGGTTTCCTCAATGCGAGGTACGTCCACAGGATCGAAATTTGATTCCACTATCAACCAAATAGTTTCCAAATGATTACAAACGAGACACAGATGGTCTCACAAACCACCGTTAGGTGAATTCCAAATAGTCACAAATAAACAAGAGGAAAGATCTCACCAAATAGATGAACCAAAATCTTCAAAACCAAAGTTATAGAAGACCCAAAATAACGAATCAACACTAACCGAAGATGCTCCAAACCGAGCTTCAAAAACCGATCGAAATTGAACCAATATGTAGTAGCCTCACTGTGTATCACAAATCAATTAGCTACTGCTCCACAAAGCAAATCCACCCTTGTTTTGCGTGCTGACAAATTGCTCTCTTATCAGCCACTTCTCCTCTACGGAAGAACTAAACAATATCAATATATATATTGTGAATCTAAGGTTTATCAAAACCCTAGTTATATCCAAATTGAATTTAGGTCTCCACAACCAAATTCAACTCTTTTAATAAACCAATCGAGTTCCATACTTCAATAAGGAGATATACCCAACAAATTATTTGTTAAAGCTTTTTATTATAATCAACAATATTATCATCGTTCTAGCCATCACGGCATTGCTACCAAAAACTCTAGCAAGACAGAAAAAGTTGGCGAAAAAACTTTGTCATCTCAAAGCTTCATTGTTGTTATCATTGTTACTAGTAGCATATTGTTGTTACATGTTCATGGTCAAATAAGTGAAATGATTTAATAGCTATTTAGTTTTAATTGATTATAGAGTCTGATACTATTCTAGTGTTGGATCATGCATGTCACTTTCTTTGATTCTATTTTGGCTGATTTGAGTGATGTGTGGGTGGATATATGTATGCCAAGGTTTGACTCAGAAATGAATGTCTAATCCAAAAAAGGTTGGGTGAGGAAAAGGAAAGCAAATCAAATTGAAGGGGCTTGATTTTCTATTCAATTTAAATTGACCACACAGCCAAAAAAATTTCCCGTGGAGGCTTATCTTCTCAAGCCCATTTTGGGGATTTGTAGCTCAGATAAGTTGGCAATTAATTAATCGGTGTGCATCCCACGCTAATTTATGGAGTCGATTGACTTGTGATATTGTTGCACGAGGCAAAATTTAATTTTTGTTAAATGTTTTTCTTGAGAAATAGAGAAAAGAGGGTATAAAAGACATTTTCAAACTCAATTGAATGTGGTCTGGCTTAGAATATGTTCCATTTATCTTTCTGTTCCCATGCCTTTGTCAATTTACAATGCCAATTTTTGCATGCAGCAAGTCAAGAAGGAGAATTGATAGTTTTAGTGTTGAATAAATTTAATTCCTTCCCTTATGAAAAAAAAATTAAGAAATTTAAATAAGCTTAGAATGGTTAAATACATATTAGTCAACTCCTGTTCCCATGCTACTGGATAAAAATAGGCAAAAAAAAAAAAAAAAAAAAACTAGAGAAATGTTTAAGAAAGAAAAAAGCAAAACATTAATTAAGTAATTCAGTACTCCAGAAATGTTGAAGTTTTTTTTTTATTATTTATTTTTTATATAAAATAGCAGTTCTCATAGCCTACAATGCTTAACTCCAATAATTTTTTTATTAGATTTAGAAAATATTTTTATAATAATGCTACAAGTAATCACATTTCTCATTGCATAATATTGTCTCTTTTACAAGTTAGAAGATAGTGGAACCCAAATTCCTAAACCCTAAATCAAAGAAACGACGACTTTTTGTGGTGTGAAATATGACATCCCTAAATTTTTTTTGTTAATCATATTTTTAACACATCCTGTCTAAACTCTAGTGGGTAGTAGAATGTAATTTGAGCGTACTTTGGGTAACAATTGTGATGGCATTAGATGGAATTAAGAGGAGGTCCTTCTACGCTAAAATGAAAAAATAAATAAACAAAAAGATTTGACCAATTTTAAAACAAGCTCATTAAAAAAAAGTCTTTTCTTAGTTTTTTTTTTATGACTTTTTTCTTTTATTTTTGTATTTAGTTTATATTTTTCAAAATTTTAACAATTTTTTGCCCTTTTAGTGTAGCATTAAAAGGTAAAATATTCAGTAAATCTAAAACAAAAATTAAAAATAACACAAAAATTTGTTTAAAATACATTTGTAAAAGGGACTTTAATCGCTACTCGAATTTATCATCGAAGGCCAGTATCGCTTAGCTCGTACTAAACTCTATGGTGTGGAGTCCGGCCTTTATGCAAGTTGGGAGTAATGACGAGGAAGGCCCAGCTTCCTAGCCCAATAACAATATAAACCCAAACAAACAAATAAATAAATAGATAAAATAAAATAAAGAATGGTAGTTCCTATTTAAGTCCTCTAATATATGCCAATATTTTAGAGAAAAATTACTCATAAATTCCATTTATGGAAATGTTAGTCCATCATGTTTTTTTTATGAACCAAATAGTTTATTTATAATATATATTATTGATTTGATTTAGTAATATTTGAATTTACTTGTTTGCCCTTATTGTGATTATGTTTTGGATTTTTTTTTTGGGATTGAGTGTATAAATAAGGTATGGTTTAACATTTTTATTTTTTTTAGGGATTTTGTGGAGTGATTGTGGAGATTATTGATGTTACCTACTCAGTGTTACATTATTGATGTTAAATCATTTGCGTTTTCTTAGGGAGGTGTGTGGATTGTAACATTCACATTTACTTACATAACATCAGCCCAGAGTCATATTGTCGTACCATTAAGCCTCCCACTAACAACATATAACATTAGCACCAAACACCAATCACATAATATAACATTGACATAGTCCGAAAATCCCCAACAATTAATAACCACTACCCCTTACTACCACCAAACCCCACCAACACTTTCAGGCATACATCCTCCCACTAGCCCCCAACATTACAAAATACACACCCAATCATACAAATATTAGCTACAACATCATGTGTTTGTTACATTACATACATGCACAATATCACATTTGCAATCACTGGTAACCCCCACACTCGTGAAAATATTACAACATTAACCAATAAAATCATGTGTTTGTCACATTTCGAACATGCACAACATCACATTTGCAATTAATGGTAAACCCCAAACCTACGACATGAACAAGATTACCTAAAATCCCACATGACACACCAATTAAACAAAAACCCATTTCGAGCATCAACCTTGATGTCGTATTGTTCCACAAATGGCCAAACTAACATCGAAGACACCCATACTTGTTGTCATTGCATTAACACACGATCAACGATGCCATCGACGGATTAATTTTAAATCGCCGACGTTGCGTCCTCAATGTTAATCGCACTCCAAGATGTCCCAGTGCCCACGCCGCTTTGCCTCTGTAAATTTGATAAAAGGGGCTTCCATGATTTTCTAGGATTTTTTGGGAGTTTTGTAATGTTATTTAGGGAATAACAAATTCTGGGTGTAACGTTCCCAAATCCAGCGTTCAACTCATACAAATTGAGGATCAACACTGCAACATCGTCAAGGAAACGTTGACGTTCCCATTTTTGAGCTTCTGTTTTGTTCGCAATGAAGGGAAAAGGAAAAAAATGCTATAGTATACTTTTGGACTTTTTGGTAACTATAACATCACCTAAATACCTAATATACCCCTCCAAACAGTCAACCCATGTGTTGCATCCGTGGGCTCAAGTGTAATTAACATTGACATGGGACCAAGGAGTCAACAAAATAAATTACAGGACTAAATGGGTCAAACTATCTAAACTTGAGATTTATTGATGTTTTCCCCATATGTTAGGAGCACACAAATTTAAATTTTTTTTTTTTTATAAAATAAAATATAGATATGAGATAAAATTGTTAGGTCTACCTTGTGTCTTATATTTATATCTTATTCTGTAAAAACGTCACATGCATTTAGACTTTCTCAACGTATCATGAAAGGCTCGGAAAAGATTTGATAATGCCTACAGTGAAGAAAGGCACTACTTAGTTTAATTCTATTTTAGATGTAAGTAGGGAAATTTTATGGTACACACCCTTATAAGGGTTTATATAATATGCATCTTGTAACGTATTTTTGTGATGTGCTATGTATTTTTATAGTAAATGTTACGTATTTTTCTAGTAGAAGTTATGATAATTTGTGGTTAAAAATTGAAATTATGCATTTTTGTGGTAATATTACATATTTTGTAGTTACAAAATGTTTGAATAAAATAATATGTAACATTACTATAAAAATACGTAACATTACCACAAAATACGTAATTTTATTTTTAAATCACAAATTATTGTAATTACTACTAGAAAATATCTAATATTTAGCACACAAATACATAACATTTATCACAAAAATATGTAATAGGTGCATACATCATAGTGTTTTCATACATGGATACATACATATATACATATATATATATATATATATATTGTATATTGTATAATATTTTCATATAAGATTTCATAATTATGTAAAAATAAACTTGAAATTAAAGAAAAAAATAAGAAAATTTTCTCTTTTCATTTATGTGAGAGATTAAAAATATTTTTTTAAAAGTAAACGTGGTTTTTTTATTCAAACGAGCATATGGATACTCTAGAATAATTTTTTTATAGAGTGATCCTAAAATGATATATTGTATTATTGAGATTTAATTTTCAAATAAAACAAATCACTTTAAGATGTGAATACTAATTAGTTATACAATATACTATTTTAAAATTAGTTTTAAAAAAATTCAGTGGTCCATTAGTTTTGTCATATCACATCTACTTAGATACAGTAACACGCAAGCTAAATCTTAGTCGTGTGGAGAAAAACTAATCGTCGTCGTCGCCGCCGCTGTCGTCGACGTCATCAAAATTGTCCAAGAGCTTTACAAGCTTAAAACTTGTTATCTTTGAATAACGGAAAAAAAATATACGGTTAAATTCATTTTCCCTATTGTGGTTGAGGGTTTGACACACTATAATATATATTAAGAAAAATATCACCTTGCTTGGTTATCATTTTTTAAAAACACTTTTAAGAAAATTTTACTTTCTTATTTTTCGTATTTTTTTGTTTTTACTGAATTTTTTTAATATTTTGAGCAATTTTTTTAATTTTTAGACATACCTAACATAAATATACTTAAAAAGTAAAAAAAATTGAAAAAAACCTTTTAAAAATTCACTAAATACCAAAAATACAGAAAAAATACAAGAATTCAGTACATTTTTTATATTTTTATGTATTTATTAATTGTTAAAAATATTTTTTCACAAATTTTTTATTTTTTAGATACATCTAAGTAAGGTGCATCTAAAAAAGTAAAAAAAAATGTTTAAAATTTTAAAAATATTCACTAAAAATAAAAAAATACGAAAACCAAAAAACTCAATTTTCAAAAAACTTAATTCAAAAAACTCAAACCAAACACACTGATTGTTTCTAATGAGAACCTTAAAATTCTCATACTATTTTTTTAGAATTCTTATTTTTTAAATAATTAAAAAATATTTTATTAGCTAACTTTTATTGAATTATTAAAAAAACATCTTATTATACCTTAATTTACACATTTTAAAAGAAAAGTTAATTAATCTATTTAGAAATTTAAATTTAGAAATTTGAAAAGAAAAATTAACTTATTTGTTTTAAAATTAAAAAAAAAAATCTTCTAACTTTTATTGAATCATTTAAGAAAAATCTTATTATACCTTGATTTATGAATTTTAAAAAGAATGTTAATTAATCCATTTATAAATATAATTTCAAAATTTGAAAAGGAAAATTAACTAATCAGTTTTAAAATTTTTTTTAAAAATTATAGCTTTTATTGAATCATTAACAAAAAAAAATATTATGTGTTGATTTACACATTTTAAAAAGAAAGTTAATTAATACATTTAACAATTTAAATTTAGATTTTTATACCACTAAAATATATGAATTAATTTACATATTCCATAGTTTATTTCTCTTGATGTTTAATTTTTAAAATATTTTTTTTTAAAAATTATTGGCTAACTTTTATTCCCTTATAATGTGATTGATGATCTATTTTAAGAACTTGCTTCTCCCACAAAATACGATATAGGTTTTTGCGCAAACTTCACTTTTATCCCTCTGTAGTTTGAGTCGGGCACGGATTACTCCCCTAACATTCAGAAATCACCACATAACCTCCACGTGGTTTGTAAACCAAAATGCATCGTCCACTTTTCTATCCAAATTAACAGTCCACTTTTCTATCCAAATTAACAGACTGTGAGATTCACATGCCCATGAAGAGAGTAAGCAATATTTTATGACCAAAATACCCCTTACACATCTTTGAATTTACAAAAGGTTGCCATTCTTCTTCCTCCTCCTCTCTCACAGAATGAACAAACACATCTTTGATCAATTGCCCTTTCAAGAATTATAATTCAGTTGTTGATTATGTGTACATATATATATATATATATATATATTTTCTTCTTGATCATGTGTATATACATATACATACATGTATATATATATATATATATATTTGTATACATATACAAATCCAAATCCATTTTCTTGAAACTTATTTTTCTTGATCATATACCAAATCCATTTTCCTGAAACTTATTTTTCTTGATCATGTGTATATATATATATATAACACGTTTCTCTATTTCTTCAATCATATACACAAATTCTCATATACACAAACAGTGTTTAGCTTCTCTCTCTCTCTCTCTCTCTCTCTCTCTCTCTCTCTCTCTCTCTCTCTCTCTCTCTTATATCTTTATGTTAAAAGAAAATCCTTCATTTTTTTATTATTTTTATTTTTTTTGATTGAAGAGAACTGAAATTCTTCAATTTCAAGTCATGATTCAAAGTTCACCACTAATTCCCTTTGATATTTTTCAATCTCAACCCCCAAATCGCTTCTCAAATCTCACCTAGGGCTTTTCATCTCCAATCCAATAAGGTTCGCTTTCAATTCCATCTTCTCCATCCAATCATTGCCAACATCTCATTCCATTTTTTGATTTCACGATCTAACGGTTCCGAGCTGAGCAAAGATGTCTTTAAGCTTGTTGACTATTGGGATCAAAGAGCCACCAAGCGAAACAACATTTGAAGATTGAGCAGGACAAGAGGGGTGAGTCGAGTCTACTGGTTCGTCGGCCATGGAACACTACAAGAATTTTCACTTTTGGCGACTAAATTTTTAGTTGCCAAAAGTCAATTTTTAGTCGCCTATAGTCTTTAGCGACTAAATTTTTTGGTCGGAAAATTAGTAGCCGAAGAGTAGTCGGCAAAGCTAATTGGCGGCTAAACTTCATTTTGTCGCAAAATGTATTCATTTGCCGACTAAATATTTAGTCGCCAATAGGTTGGAAAATTAATTAAATAATACATTTTTGCCGACCAATTTTTTTGTCGCCAAAAGCCAAAAATTTAGTCACAGAAAAATTTTTAGCTACTAAATTTTTTAGTCGCCTAAAGCAAATATTAGTCTTTTGGCTATTAAAATTTTAGTCGCCTAAAGTCAATCTTTTTTTGCTACTAAAATTTTAGTCGGCAAATAGTATTTCTTCTGGCTACTAAAAATTTAGTCGCCTAAACTTCCACATTTTTGGCTACTGAAAATTTAGTTGCCTAAACTCCCACATTTATTGCTACTAAATTTTTAGTCGGCAAAAGTATTTTTTATTCTTCAGCTTTTGTTTTTAGCTACGAAAGATTTTAGTCGCCAAATGTTTGATTTTCCTTTGGCTACAAAACTTTTAGTAGCCAAAGGTTTGATTTTCTTTTGGCTACAAAACATTTAGTAGCCAAATGGTTGTTTTTCTTTTGGCTACAAAAAATTTGGTAGCCAAATGTTTGATTTTCTTTTGGCTACAAAACTTTTAGTAGCCAAAGGTTTGTTTCCCCCCCCCCCCTCTTTTTTTGGCTACAAAACGTTTAGTCGGCAAAAACATGATATTATGTTTTATTGCAAATATTATAATGTGTCCATAACCTGTCTTTATTCCATGCAACTTGTAATACGTATATAAATAAAATGATACATAAACTATCAATAATTTCACAATCTGCATCTGTATACAAAAAATAAATTACTTTAACTGTCCAAGTACATACAAACCAACTATTGTCCAAACTAAAATAATAATTCCAACAAAATATAGAATCATACAAAAAGTAAAGCCCTCCATATATAAAAATTACATTTACTATACCATGTGAAATGACCATTTGGCATGGTACAAAGTCCCATCGTAATCTGTACCACGACAAAAGGTGATGTATGTATCAAGCAAAAGTACATCTATGTACCACGACAAAAAATCATATATCTGTACGGCGACAAAAGGTGATCTATCTACCATGCCAGTAATTATCTGTTGGTTGTCAAATTTTTTCTGTATTAGTAATAGTTAACTGCACAAAAATCGGAGACGACAAAAATATTATATTACTTCTATACAAAAGTACAATTTCTTCACCATACACCAAAATATCTATGGAAGTCCACACATCAAAGTCATTTACAAAAAACAAAAAAAAACATTAGAATTGGATCCAAAAATGCCTAACTTCATGAATGAATTTGGCAACAAGTGACAAATAAAAATAAGTGAGAAGCAACCTTCCATGATGAATCAATTATTAGTCATTCTACAATCTTTCTAAAGTCTTTTGTTTTGAGGGAGTATGATTTAAATGCAGAACAATCATTACTAAATCTTTCATTAGTAACATAAAGTTAATGTAACAATCTTCTATTTGTATGCAACATATATCCAAATTCTGTGGCTAAACCAATATCAAAGCCCAATGTGAATAGAAAGTATTCTTTTTACCAACTTCCTCATTATTTGTTTGCAAAAGGCACTTGAATCATTAGATTGGATATAAAACCATCACTGCTTATTAATATATGTTAGTGCCATTTCAGAAAGGATATTAGAACATGTGATAAAAATAATAACAAAAATAAATTTTAATCATAAAAGAAACATGTAGAAATGTACGTTGAGACACCTATAAATGGTTTATCAAAGAAAGAATACTTGATATCTCATGACGCACATGACCTCAGAAACACCATGAGCACGTTTCATACTTGTATGAAAGCTTAAATATAATATAACACACATGTGTACATTCAAAAAATTAGCAAGTTTATAACAAGGCGTAAACTGGGTTCATATTGGTTTCTGAATATTTTTCCCATAATTTTCCATTACTATGCATCTACAATACATTCTATCAGTTGTTACAAGTCCTGTTTGTAATGGGGAAGCTGTCCGTGAGAGTTAGACGGAGGTTCAAGGGCTGTTTTGAAGTTTCGCCTCCGAAACGCCCTTTTTCGACTAAGTTTTGGGCGTATTCGGCTCTAAATCCCAACTTACGAGTCCGAATAATATTCCATCAGTTGTCACAAGTCATATTTGGCATAGGGAAGCTGTTCGTGTCGGCCACACGGCGGTTCGGGGGCTGTTTTGAAGTTTCGCTCCCGAAACGCCCTTTTTCGACTAAGTTTTTGGCGTATTCATCTCTAAATCCCAATCTATGGGTCTGAATAACATTTCGTCAATTGTCATATGTCCTATTTGGCATGGGGAAGCTGCCCCTGTGGGCCACACGGCAGTTCGGGGGCTGTTTTGAATTTTCGCCCTCGAAACACCCTTTTTCGACTAAGTTTTGGGCATACTCAGCTCTAAATCTCAACCTACAGGTCCGAATAACATTCCGTCATTTGTCACAAGTCATATTTGGCATAGGAAAGGTGATCGTGTCGGCCACACTATGGTTCAAGGGTTGTTTTGAATTTTTCCCCCCGGAAATGCCATTTTTCGACTAAGTTTTGGCGTATTCATCTCTAAATCCCAACCTACGGGTCCGAATAACATTCCATAAGTTGTCACAAGTCCTATTTGGCATGGGGAAGCTGTTCATGTCGACCACACGGCGGTTCGGGGGCAGTTTTGAAGTTTCGCCCCCGAAACCCTCTTTTTCGACTAAGTTTTGGGCATATTCATCTCTAAATCCCAACCTATAGGTCCGAATAACATTTTGTCAGTTGTCACAAGTCCTATTTGGCATGGGGAAGGCGTTCGTGTCGGCCACACGGCGGTTCGAGGGCTGTTTTAAAATTTTGCCCCCGAAACGTCCTTTTTCAACTAAGTTTTGGGCGTATTCGGCTCTAACTCCCAACCTAAGGATCCGAATTACATTCCGTCACTTTTCACAAGTCATATTTGGCATGGGAAAGTTGTTCGTGTCGGCCACACGGCGGTTCGGGGGCTGTTTTGAATTTTTGCCCCTGAAACGTCCTTTGTCGACTAAGTTTTGGGCGTATTCGGCTCTAATTAAATCCCAACCTATGGGTCCGAATAATATTTCGTCAGTTGTCACATGTCCTATTTGGCATGGGGAAGCTGCCTATGTTGGCCACACTGCGGTTCGGGGGCTGTTTTGAATTTTCGCCCCCGAAACGCCATTTTTCAACTAAGTTTTGGGCGTATTCGACCCTAAATCCCAACCTACGGGTCCGAATAACATTCCGTCATTTGTCACAAGTCATTTTTGGCATGGAGAAGGTGTTCGTGTTGGCCACACGGCGGTTCAAGGGCTGTTTTGAATTTTCGCCCTCGAAGCGCCCTTTTCCGACTAAGTTTTGGCGTATTCGTCTCTAAATCCCAACCTACGAGTCCGAATAACATTCCGTCAGTTGTCACACGTCCTATTTGGCATGGAAATGCTGCCCCTGTTGGCCACACGATGGTTCGGGGGCTGTTTTGAATTTTTGCCTCCGAAACGCCATTTTTCGACTAAGTTTTGGGCGTATTCGACTCTAAATCCCAACCTACGGGTCCGAATAACATTCCGTCAGTTGTCACAAGTCATATTTGGCATCGGGAAGCTGTTTGTGTCGGCCACACGGCGGTTCGGGGGCTGTTTTGAAGTTTCGCTCCGAAACGCCCTTTTTCGACTAAGTTTTGGACGTATTCGTCTCTAAATCCCACCTTATGGGTCCGAATAACATTCCGTCAGTTGTCACATGTCTTATTTGGCATGGGGAAGCTGCCCCTATGCCACACGGCGGTTTGGGGGCTGTTTTGAATTTTCGCCTCTAAAACGCATTTTTTCGACTAAGTTTTGGGCATATTCAGCTCTAAATCTCAACCTACGGGTCTGAATAACATTCCGTCATTTGTCACAAGTCATATTTTGCATGGGGAAGGTGTTCGTGTCGGCCAGACGGCAGTTCAAGGGCTGTTTTGAATTTTTACCCCCGAAACACCCTTTTTCGACTAAGTTTTGGGCGTATTCGTCTCTAAATCCCAACCTACGGGTTCGAATAACATTCCGTCAGTTGTCATAAGTCCTATTTGGCATGGGGAAGGTGTTCGTGTTGGCCACACAGCGGTTGGGGGGCTGTTTTGAATTTTCGCCCCCGAAACGTCCTTTTTCGACTAAGTTTTGGGCGTATTCGGCACTAAATCCCAACCTACGGGTCTGAATAACATTCCGTCAGTTGTCACAAGTCATATTTGGTATGGGGAACCTGTTCGTGTCGGTCTAATGGCTAAAGCACTATGTGAAACTTTTATCAGATCATATACTTCTGATTAGCTAGCTTTAATGGAATTAGGACCAAATCTCAACAATTTTACAAACAAAATATCAACTTCAGTTATAGGACAAGACCCAAAATATCAACTAGGGAGATTATTCCATTTATCTAAAATTTGTTTACCTATGGGTACTGGTAGTTTTTGGACATATTTGTAACCAATTTTTTGACACTGTTTTCCCCATTTCATTTCTACAAACATACCATTTTCCTTGAGGCTCTACATATTTTGACATATAATAAAAATAATCACAGAAAAGCAACAAATGTAAAGTAAATTCAAGGTGAAAATCGCGTAGTATTGTTTACTGAATAAGTAAATCTAAGTGTGTATAAGTGTTAGTACGATACGAATGACATTCTTCTTACCAAATACGACGATGCCCGTCTGAACCCTCTAACAGTGCTGATAGTTATAAAACCACAGAGTTCAAATGATTCAGTTGTTCTTGTTGCACCTCCCTTGCTTGTTTTCCTTCTTCTACTTCTTTCATCAACTCCTCTCTCTCCTTCGTCATCTCTTCATGATCTCTCTGGCGCTCTTCTTTCTCCTTCATCAAATTTTCTTGAAGAACGTCAATCTCAGATCGCATTGCCTCCATTTGTTTGTCACGAGATCGTGCCGCACTATCAGATGTCGAATAGGGTCGTGGGCCTATCCCAAATCCACGCAAGTAATTCTTTCTCTGTCCAAGCACTTGCCGTGAGAGTTCCTCTTGTGTCAATGGGATCCCCGCATCGGTGGCTATCGTTTGTAGATTCACCATCGCATCCTGTCATTACCCAAAAAGGTAGGCTAATCAACAAAGGCACAAAGAATCACATGCAATTTTGTGGTAAGATAGGCATTAATATTACGACGGTAGGCCAAAAAGTTTACTCCTTACATGTAGCTCACCACATTTGGGATCAATCCATTTGTTTGTTTTCTTCAATTTGTGTGATTTGGAATAAAATTCTGGAAAATCCAACTTCCCATTTTCATCTACCTATTTGTTTCAAATAACAAAGGTAATTCCTCACAATAGTAACCATGACTTTCATCTTACATATATACGTGATGACAAATATGTTCCATATGTATGTAACTCACCATGAGCGACATTGCTATTGGAAAGAAGCGAGATCCACTGGTGTGATTGTATCGTAGCAAACTCCGGTTTGCTTTACCAACTTTAGAGCATTTCTAAAAATTAAAAAAAAAAATTATTCAAGAATTAGTACATATCAATGTATAATACACAAATAAAGCAATAGAGTTGTTTATATTTGTTTGTTACCAAATGAGATTAATCTTTCCAAGCCACATCAATCATGTGTTTCCAATCATCCAAGCAAACTCCTTTAGGCGGATGACTATATGGGTCATCAACACCATCTTTTACAAGTTTTTCGTAGTGTTGCTTCAGGGTGTACCTCTAATCCTTGTACAGGAGATACGCCTTCGTATCAACAATCTCTTGAGCTTGTTGATCAGTATGGAAATCCTCACCAATGTCAAACGTGTCCTGCAAGCATAAGTGTGTGACGTATTACAAAAATGGAATGCAGCAATTGGAACTTTACATAATGAATACATTTAGTTTAAGGTCCGAAATTACTAGCACAGCTTGTACTACAGCATCTTTGATACTCTGATCAATTTTCTTCCATGACTTCACTCCCTTTAGGGGGCACAACTGCCTTATCTACAAGCCCAACTTATTTGTTGCAGGCGTGGCATTCCCTCCAGTGAGTGCATTTAGTATGCGATTGACATATACATGTACTTTCTCTCCTTTTTTCCTCGCAAGCCTTTTTTGCACGCCATTTCCAATTGTAAGACCGCGTACACAATTTAACGTACTTTTCCCTGGTCAAGAAGGGGCAACAAGTGTAAGGCCTTCACATGCAATTAGTGCCCCAAACATATAGTCAACAATAAATAATATTAAATGTAACAATTATCCAAGCAAATTTTGTAAGGGATTATAATTTTTTAATACATGCAAGAAATTAATTTTCTAGACGAAGAAAAATCTGTTGCTTAAGTCAAGTAAAGTGATCTTTAGGGGCTGAAACACACCTACAAAACTACCATGAAGAAGAATAAACGTACAATGGTACAATGAAGATGCAACAAAAACGTACAATGGTCTTACCTACGCCGTGCGCCTGTGTCTCTTCCACAAATGTTTGTGTGTCATCCGGCGGTTGTGTCTCATCGGATAAAGTCTGTGGTGTGACAATGACAGGTGCAAATGTTGCTAAGGGTGACGCTATGGGGTCAGTTGCTGTTTTCTTACACCGCCCTATTTTCGTCCTAGGAACCATGTTGGTACCTACAAAGTAGCTGCAAACATGAGATATTAAGTAAACGCATCACATGCATCATCGATATTATGACCAATACGGATTGTTTACAGGCGCTCAAGTATTTACAAAATTACAACCAGACAACAATAGGAAACAAGTTGATAATGATTGTCAAGTAAAAGTGATGTACATAAACCAATGTTAAGCATAAATCTCAAATGAGGAGGTTCATTAATTTAACAAGTTCAACATTGTGAAAAAATCGACAATATGGACATTTTAAAAGAACATTTCATTATCTGTCACTCACAAAGAAATTTATAACCAAAACCATGAAACCTAAAAAACTGAAAATTGGGTCTTAGAAGGTCAGTTTGTTCCATTCATCTACTCGCTATTTTAGTGGACAAATGAAATCCTTCACAAGGAAAACATACTATAATCTTTTGCATGATGATCAAACTAAATCTTCATATTGATTATAATAGGACCTGTTATCAACTAGAAAGGAAATAGCTATCACATGCCTCTCGACTATCGCAAAACAAGATCTTCGTGAATTCAAAGCTTAAGTGATTTTGGTCGCTAAACTTCAACACTATAAACCTTTTTGACAACTAAACCTTTTTGACAATCACCACCTCCATTGTAATTTGGCTAATAAATAACAGATTTAATTCACATCTAACCATCACAATGTCAATAGTTAAAAAGTCACAATAACAAGAATAAGCTTAATTTGGCATAGCCTTAGAGACGAGGATTATGAACACAACAATTCCTGTTAGTTGAGCAGGGTCTTAATCCAATCAAACAAGAAAAACAAGTCCTTAGACGATTCGTCTTAGCAAGGCTTAATCATGTACAATTTGATAGAAACATTTTATTAAGTAATGATCTCTAGAGTTTTATATCTTCTCTCATTTATCAAATTAATGCAATCCATCCCCAATTTCAGAGCCTGCCACTTCTCGTCGTTGGTGTTTATTATTCACAGAGGATATTGTTTGCATATGGAGGCAAGGCAATAAAAAGTGTATATAAGCACAATGTATGTTGATCAAAGTTAGTATAACATGATATAGAGAACTCCTCTCACTGTAAAAATTAAAATCTAACATTAAAACATTTAATTAAAACTTCGATCTGAGAGGCTCGAATCGGTTTCTTCTTCATATTTGATAATGTTCACTGAACCATAATAGCCTCTCA
Organism: Camellia sinensis; assembly: GCF_055761805.1. Lineage (NCBI taxonomy): Eukaryota > Viridiplantae > Streptophyta > Magnoliopsida > Ericales > Theaceae > Camellia > Camellia sinensis. The sequence goes on from NC_138963.1 coordinate 153,764,616, forward strand.
ATTGTTTATCCATGACCACCTATTTTACAAGAATTAGTCAAATTGATTATACCCAAAACCTTAGAAAAGTACAGCTCCAACACCAGATTCTCTTTGCCCCATATATATATATATATATATATATATATATATATCTTCCCCAATCTATCTGCTAGTTTACAAAATAAGATAGTCAAAGGCACAATGTATCAAATACCCAGAAATTGAAACCCTAAAACAAGTAAGGTGCATCAAAGTGACTCTAAAAATGGGTCAAAAGAAGTGAAGAGTTTGGAACAAGAATACAGGTATATTGAGCAGAGCAGCAATCAAAGGAAACGAACACAAAGTGATAAAAGTTAAAAACCCACAGATATTCACCAAATATGTGCTATACTTCAATTACTTTGAGAGCATATTTGCATCAAATATGAAATAAGAAGAGGCTTCAAGCAGGGCTTTTCTTTGAAAACCTGTCATCAATAACTTTGCAATTTTTCAAATATATATAATAAAAAAAAAAACAAAAACTACACATACATATATATATATATATATGAATACAAAACACGTATAGATTGTGAGAGATAGACACATAGACTCTAGGAGAGAGCTCGAGTGAGAGAGTGAGAGACAGACGCACAGATAGAGTGAGAAGCAGAGCGCGAAAGCGAGAGAGAGAGAGAGAGAGAGAGAGAGAGAGAGAGAGAGAACCTGTGATGTGCGGCTGTGACGGTGGTGCTTTGTGCTGGTGCTGGTGGCGGTGGCGGTGGTCGTCGCAATGTCGCCCGTACAGTAGGCTACGGTGAGGGCGACTGATTTCTGTGAGATTTGGTAAGGTGTGTACACGATACACTGTTGTGAAGTTGTGAGTGATACAGTATTGTTGCCTAGCAGAGCAACGCGCGCGCACCAATAAAAGAGGCGCGGGTTGAAATTTGAACTTTTTAGCGACTAATTTAATTTTTAGTCGGGAAAGGAATAAATAATGCCGACTATAATGTTTTGGTAGCCAAATAGCAGTCAATAGCGACTAAAATACTGGTCGCTAAACGTCATCTTTGGCGACTAAATTATATTTTAGTCGGGAAAAAGCAGTATTACAGATTAAATTTATTTTTTTCAACCTAAAATGTAAGAAAACGACGACTAACATCTTATTTAGTCGCAAAAAAAAAATGAATTTTGCCGACTAATTCAAAATTTAGTCGCCAATTATAAATATTTATCGACTAAAATATTTTAGTAGCTACATATTTGAACCAATGCCGACAAATTAATTTTTAGTCGCCAAATATTATACTTTTGGCGACTAAAAATGTTTTAGTCGCCAAAATTAGTAGGCAAATGTGCATTTTCTTGTAGTGGAAGATCTCAGGACCGATGTGTAGAGAGAGAGATAGTAGTGGAATTTGGAGTTGCAGAGATCGGTACAAATCCTAGAGTTGTGTTGTGTGTGGCAGTATAGAAGAAAGAGAGTTTTCAATTGGTTTGCTCTCCTGTACCGCCTAAGTAAGAGACGAGAGGGAGAGAAATTGAGATGAGTAAGGAAGAAGGTTGATATTTTTTCGATTTCAGATTCGAAATGGTGTTGTTCAATCTTTTGATTTTTGCTTGATTTGTTTTCCTTTTAATTTGGATTCTAAATTTAACCCTGGTTATGTACTGTTAGTTTGATTAAGAATGGGTGGTAATTGTGAACTTGGAAATTTGAGTAGTTCTAATTGTCTTGAATGTATTGATGTAGTTATGGATTTCTTTAAATTTCGTAGTTGCTGTGTCATTCTGTTTCAATAAGTTTCAATGGTTTGTGATGTAGTACATGGATATTGTTGAATGAAATGTGGGTTTTAGGTAGCTGGGTGAACTGTGAAGAATATGAAATGGAGAGAGAGAGAGAGAGAGAGAGAGAGAGAGAGAGAGAGAGAGAGAGAGAGAGAGAGAAAAGAGAAGAAGAAGAAGAAGAATAAGATGATGATGATGAAGATAAGGGCATGTTTGATTGGAAGGATTAAAGCATGGGATTAGGATTATTAATCCGTGGGCCCAATCATCCTATGTTTGTTTTGACATTTTGGTTTAGGATTATTAATCCAATGGATAATTAATCCAACAAATTTGTAGGATTATTAGTAATGGGGTAGGGGTGGGATAATTAATACCACACTAATTTGATAGGATTATTAATACCTCACTATTAGTATTGTGAATCAAACATGGCCTAAGAGTATAATTATCAATTTACAACTTCTGTTAACAGAAGTTAATGTGCATTTCAATCCAGTAATTACATAGGGGTTATGTGGTGAATGTCAGGAAAGTAATCCGCACCCAGCCCAAATTACAAGGGGTAAAGTGAAGTTTGCCCTAGGTTTTTTTTTAGATAGTTTATATCAATACAATAAAGGATCCAAAACTCCTTTCAAACATATTGATGATGTGTTTGGTTTATGGTTTTGGTTAAAATTTTTGAAAGGGAAAACAAAAAAGGTGTGTGAAATTAGGTAAAATATAATTATAATTCATTCACATTTTACTTATTTTTTTCCTTTCTCGTTCCAAATTCCTACCGAAATCCATGAATCAACCATAACATAAAGTTGGGTGCATATTTTTCATAGAGAATATTTTTTATTTCAATTTTCGGAATTCACTTTTAAGAAAATACTACTTTTTCGTTCCATATATTATTTTTGTTTTCACCGATTTTTTTTAATATTTTAAGCAATTTTTTTTTAATATTTAGACACACCTAACATAAATATACTTAAAAAATATAATATTTGTGAAAATTTGTTTTTAAAATATTCACTAAATTTTTGTGTATTTATTAATTTTTTTTAAAAATTCACAAATATTTTACTCTTTAGATACATCTAAGTAAGGTGTATCTAAAAAGGTAAAAAAAAAAAATTGCTTAGAATTTTAAAAATATTCACTAAAAAAAAACACACAAAATAAAAAACTCAATTTCTAAAATACTGAATTTAGAAAATTGAAACCAAACACATTGAACCTTTTTGAAATTGTTCTATATAATAATGATTGAAATTTATTTTAGTTTCTATCTCAAAAATTAGTTATAGAGTCAGAGAAAATGTGTAGGTCTTAAAATTTTAAAGTAAAAATTTATATTAGAATTTGTTCAAATGTAATTATGTTAATATTTATAAAAAAAAAATGTATTGATTGATAAAAAAAAACACCATAAACATTAAGATTATTATCATTACTTTTATAATATTGAATTATTAAAATATGATGTATTATAGCTTAAATCAAGAATTGTTGGGGGGGGGGGGGGGGGAATTGACTCAAACTAGATTTTTTAAGCTAATTTTTAATATTTAATCTAATATTGAAACCCCCAAACTAGCTCATATCGGTCAAGAACCAATAAAGATAATTTTTAATGATTAGGTAAAGGCCACATTAGCATAAATATTGAGTCGAGTAGCTTTTAAGTCACTTCTAATTTAGTCCAACACCAAAGTCAATCCTAATTCATTTTTACGTAAGAGTTGCGGGTGAAACACCAATAAATTTTAAATAGTGATCTTATGAACTATTTGATCTTTTTTTTTTTTCTTATGAGATCTCATTCTAGCGTGAATTATATAAAGGGCTAAGCATAAATGCGCTTGTGTTATGTGCCGAGGGACAAACATGAGTTTTCTTATAATATTGAAATTATTAAATGTAACACTCCAATGTAACATTATAAAAGTGATATTCCAATGTAACAAATTAAAAAACTCCTTAGTATACTTTTTCTCAAACGTAACAATGTAATATTAAAAAAAAAAATCTTAAATGTACTTTTCCCAAACGTAACAAACCAATTAATGTAACACAGAAAAACTCCTTAGCGTACTTTTCTCAAACGTAACACTCAACAATGTAACACTTCAATGTAATATACTAAAAAACTACTTAGTGTAATTTCTTCAAACGTAACAATGTAATATTTCAAAAAAAATTCTTAGTGTAGTTTTTCCAAACATAACATTCCAATCAATGTAACACACAAAAACTCCTTAGTGTACTTTCTCAAACGTAACACTCCAAAATATAACATTTCAATGTAACATACTAAAAAACTCCTTAGTATACTTTTTTCAAACATAACAATGCAACATTTCAAAAAAAAAATTTAGTGTATTTTTTCCAACCATAACATTCCAATCAATGTAACACACAAAAACTCCTCAGTGTACTTTCTCAAACGTAACACTCCAAAATGTAATACTTCAATGTAACATACTAAAAAACTACTTAGTATACTTTTCTCAAACATAATAATATAACATTTCAAAAAAATTTCTTAATATATTTTTTCCAAACATAACATTCCAATCAATTTAACACACAAAAACTCTTTAGTGTACTTTTTTCAAATGTAACACTCTAATATATACTCCAATGCAACACCAGAAAATCACACTAACAAAAATGTAGATTTCTATGCTCGATAACTAATACTTCAACCATCAATCTCCCCAAAAAGATTCTTCCACGTCTCACATTTCTATTAGCATCTCAAAGACGAATCATAAAATTAGAAAAATGGATTATAAATGGGTATTTACTTAAACTTAAATGGTATCAAATAAAATAAATACAACTTTTCAAAACAAAAATGATTATTTGGTTCACAAGAAAACTCTTACGACTAAATGGATCAATATTCTCCCATATGAGATTTATGGGTAAATTTTCCTAAGAGTTATGACATACTACAATTTACAATTCTAAGTACACAAATTTTTGGGTTTTACAACATAATAAAAAATTAGTATATTAACAAATATAATTTACTACAATTTACAATTTTGAGTACACAAATTTTTAGGTTTTACAAAATAATAAAAAATTAGTATATTAATAAATATAATTTACTGCTATCGTATGGTAAATTAAAATTACGAAACTTATAAAATGAAATGTATTTGTATTTTATCGTAAATATAATTTTTGTAATTTATTCTTTAACTTTTACCAATTAAATTATGACATGTAATTTTTTATTAAGAACTTAGAACACATAATTAATAACATCAAAATAAAAATATTCTCTTATGTGTAATTCTGATAAAAATGAATAAAATATAACTGATTATAAATTATTTTTATTATAATTTAAATAAATTTTATAGTATTATTTAATTTTAAAACTAATTTTTAATTATTTATTTATACCCATGCATAGCACGCGTAATATGCTAGTTTAAATATAATCAAAAAGCCCCTACATGGTTTTGAACTAAAGTGTTACTGTTAGTTTTTCCTTCCAAATTAACGGAACGTGTATTACACACACCATTTTTTATAGTGTGCTTGGCTTTATGAAAAATTAAAGTGAAATTAATAAAACAAAAAGACACTTTTGTCTAATTTTCTCCAAACCTAAAATGAGATTAATATGCTAAATAAAATAAAATAAAATAACATAAATAATAAATAAGAATTGAACTAACATATAATTAACTTGAAATTAGATTAACATGATAAGAATTATAATAAATAATTAAGAATTTATAATTAATTATAATTTAAATAAATTAATGATAGACATTATAAATTATGTGTATTATGGAGGAGAGAAAAGGAAATAAAAAAAAAATATAAGATTTGAAAATATTATATTTATTTGATATCTATAATTAATAATGTTAATAGTTGTTTAACTCAAAATCGTATGAAAACTTCCTGACTACATTTAATTATAAAGAATAAAATACTTTTCCGTCAAACCACTACAAGAAAAAGCACATTTGGCGATTAAATTTTTAGTTGCCAAAAATGAATTTTTAGTCGCCAAAAGTCGAGTTTTAAGTTTCCCTGACTAAATTTTTTAGTCGCCGGCTTGGTCGTTGGAAAACTGTCGCGAAAGGTATTGGCGACTAACAAACTTTTAGTCGCCCAAAAACCAAGTCTGTAGCGACTAAAATTTTCGTAGCCAAAGCTTATTTATATTTTTTAAATTATACATTTGGCGACTAAATTTTTAGTCGCCAATAGTGAATTATTTTTTTTTTAATTTATACATTTGCCAACTATTTTTTTCGTCGCCAATACTGAAGCTTTTGGCGACTAAAACGGGTGGTCGCCAAAAGCTTATGTCAGGAAAAAAAAAAAAAAATTACCCTCTACTCTTCCCAAGTTTTGAACCACCAACCTTCCACATTTTAAACCTCTACCAACACATTCTCTCCACTATGCCATAATAACACCACATGAATATGTATGCAAAATATATTATTTATATAGTATATTGACCCGTATTAATATTAAACTATATATATAAACATAATTATTTTTATTCAATATAATTTATGTAAAAAATAAATTATTTATTTAAAAAAAAGGAGCCTCTTTTGGCGACTAAATTTTTTTAGTCGCCAAAAACCTTAGTTTTGGCTACTACCAATAATTTAGTCGCTAAAAAAATTAATTTCCGCCTAAAAATAACCACTTTCGGCGACTAAACTGATTTTTAGTCGCCAAAGCCTCCACTTTTGCCGACTAAACTCAATTTTAGTCACCAATTGTCCACTTTTAGCCACTAAATTTTTTTTAGTAGCCAAAAACCTTTACTTTTGGCTACAAAAAAATTTTTTGTCAGTAAAACGCCTACAATTGGCGACCAAACCATTTTTTAGTCGCCAAAACCTATGCTTTTGGCTACTAATTTCTTTTAGTCGCCAAAAACCTTCACTTTTGGCTACTAAAATTGTTTGTCGCTAAAACCCATATAATCAGCGACTAAACTAATTTTTAGTCTCCAATAAGTATACATTTGGTTACTAAACTGTTTTAGTCGCCAAAAGTCTTCACTTTTGGCTACTAATTCAATTTTAGTCGCCAATTGTCCTACTTTCAGCGACGAAATTTACATTTTTGGTCGCTAAAACTGTTTTTTGTTGTAGTGAACTGTAATAGGATAAAATAAATTAAGGTAGCAGCTTGCCTCCAGTCTGAGATTGAATTGAACGGTGTTGTTTGATCCATGGGGGCCCACTACGAGTTCCGTTTTCATAATCTGAACCGTTTAATATGTAGAACTCGTCGAATATTATATGCCTATTAAAAATCACTTTAATCGAATATCGATTACTATGTGATCAAATCAGTTTTATATAAAAAAAAATAGATAGTGAACAAATTAACAGTTGATAAAAAACTGATCCGATGAGATAGATATCGATATCCGATCAACATAATTTTTTACAAACATATAGTACTCGACGAGTTCTACATATTGAACGATTTAAATTATTAAAAATAAGATTCGTGATGAGTCCCTACGGATTAAATAGTATCGTTCAATTCAATCTCTGACTGTAGGCAAATTGCTTCTTAAATTTAACCCCCAAAAATATAAAGAGTGGAGTCATTGTATTCCAAGTGAGATTTACGTACAGTGCACGACAAGCTGTTTGACAATGGCAATGTTTTCAAAAATGTTTTAGAGCTCTAATATAAGAGCTCTAATAGCTTTAATGGGAAAGTGGAATCCATCCTAATGTAATGTTTGTGCCTTATTTTATTTTATTTTTTTTGCTTTGACACATCACTAGAGCTCAAATTAGAGCTCTAGATTTAGAGCTCTCTAGCATTTCTCCAATGTTTTATGACTGTAATCATCAACATAGCAACACACATATGTAACCCAAAAAAAAAAAAAGTCACATCCCTAAGATGATGACCTTCTTAACATTGAGATGAAATGTCAAAAATTACAGGACCACGTGAAGAGTCACATTTGCAACGTGATGTCCAAATGGTGCTCTGCTCCTACTACTAGTACTGGTCTACTCATTCTGATTCTTTATCATCTCTCTCTGAAATAAGAGCGAGTCAAAGTGAAGACAACTTTGCGTTCCATTTTTACACAACCACACAATGCCATAGTTTGAATTGACTACATATGTTTTTAATGGACGCACGTTAACAAACGTAGATACATTTGTTTGGAGAGACTGAGGCCTTGTTCAGGGAAAGGTTATTTCAATAATTTTTTTTTTATTTTATTATTAAAATATGAACTTAAAAAAATTAATATGTTTGAAATGATTTTTTAATTTTTTACGAAAAGATATGTAAAAAGAAAAATAAATTTTTGACTTTTTAGTATATATTATAAACTTTTTAATTTTTTTAATAATTTTTAATTTTTAGACTACAACAAGAGCATATCAAACGAGGCCTCAGTCCTATGTTTTATGTACAATGGGGTGTTTGGGAAGTTAGATTGAAGGCAATGAGGATTTAGGATGTGTGAGTAGGGGTGGTCATATTTTCAAAATTTTTAAAAATTTTGTATGTTATACTAATAATTAGTAAAATAATTTTAAATTAAAGTATTTTGTACCCTTAAAATTTTAGTAGTTCGTATCCTCTAAATTATTTATATTACAAATTTTAAAAATAATTTCTAAATTGAGTTTTATCAAATAGTGACCTATTTTATTTGTTTTTTGTATTATTTGTTATATTTTGTATTATTTTATTTGTTACTATGTTTATATGTCATTTATGTTCTTGTTTCTTCCTTTATATTATGCATCTTATTTTGTATTTATTTTTGTTTGTTCATTATCTAGAAATAGGAATATTGTCTGATAATAAAAATATTATCTACTTCAACATGACATTCTTAAAATGAGTTAATAAAATTTAGCACCGCTTATTGAAACAAATTATTATTATACTCATAAAAATATATATATTTTCAATTATATAATTTTTTTAAAAACTAAACTGCATAATAAGATGAAAGATGATTTTGTAGCAAATTATTTGATCATATTTATTGAGAAAAATATTAATTAAGGCTTTACTGCCAAGTTTATCATAGATGTTTATATATATGTATATATATATATATATATATATATATATATTATAAAAAGTGAGGATTATAACATTTTTAAACAGTTAACTTTACTAGACAGAAACATAATAATAGTTACTATTTTGTTAATGAAAGAAATATTGAGAGAGTGATTGAAAGAGCTAATACACTCTGTGATTCAATTGTGTATTAAACATGAAGAGAAGGCTCCATTATATAGGAGAGCTAATACAACATCATTATGATACAACATTATGAAAGAAAACATATAAAAATAAAAGTAGCCGAAAGTTGAAGGCACTACCTAAAGCACTACAATAAATCATCTGATGGAGAAGCACTAACTATTAAATATATATTAATGATATAAGCATGCTTGGTATTATTATATTAACAAATAGCTTGCTTGATTTCCAATACTCCCCCTCAAGCTACGTTGTAGATATTAATCATTCCCAATTTTTCCGTCAGATCTTCGAAGTGAACGCGAGCAAGAGCTTTTGTGAGAATGTCAGCCTTTTGATAGTTTGTTGGAGTGTAGCTGACTTGAAAAACTCCTTCTTCAATCTTTTCCTTGATAAAGTGTCGATCTATCTCCACGTGTTTCGTTCGATCATGATGAACCGGATTCTTAGCTATACTGATGGCGGCTTGGTTGTCGCAGTATAAAACCATGGGATGCTCAGATGGAACCCATAATTCTTCTAACATCCTGTTCAACCAGATTCCCTCACAGATACCTAGTGCCATAGCACGAAATTCTGCCTCAGCACTACTACGGGCTACCACTGACTGTTTCTTGCTTCGCCATGTAACCGTGTTCCCCCAAACAAACGAACAATAGCCAGAAGTTGATCTTCGATCAGTCAATGAACCTGCCCAATCTGCATCTGAAAAAATCTCAATTTTTCTATTTGTTGTTCTTTGGAAGAAGAGACCCTTTCCCGGTGTCCTTTTTAGGTACCTCAATATTCTGATCACAGCAGTCATGTGTTTTTCGGTTGGATTATTCATGAATTGACTGACCACACTTACAGAGAAGCCGATGTCTGGCCTTGTATGAGAAAGATAAATGAGTTTTCCCACAAGACGTTGATATCTCCCTTTATCACTTGGTGCACTACCGTCACTTTCTTCCAGTTTGATAGTTGTGTCCATAGGTGTGTCTGCCGGCTTGCATCCTAGCATCCCTGTTTCATTCAGTAAGTCTAGAACGTATTTACGTTGTGAGACTGCTATACCTTTCTTTGACCTAGCAATCTCCATTCCAAGAAAGTACTTAAGGTTTCCAAGATCTTTAATCTCAAATTCCTTTGTTAGGAATTTTTTAAGTAAGCCAATTTCCTCTTCATGATCACCTGTTAGAATTATGTCATCCACATAAACAATGATAATTGCCAATTTCCCTCCTAGGGAGTGCTTCACAAATAATGTATGATCGGATTGACATTGAACAAAACCGTACCCTTTCACTGCCTTAGTGAACCGTTCAAACCAGGCCCTGGGAGATTGTTTGAGACCATACAAGGATTTTTGGAGTCTGCAAACTTTGTTGAAATTTAATGTTGTCTCAAGTCCAGCAGGAATGTCCATGTAAACTTCTTCCTCTAAGTCACCATTGAGAAAGGCATTTTTCACATCAAGTTGGTGAAGTGTCCAATCGAGATTAGCTGCCAAGGATAAAAGTACACGAACAGTGTTGAGCTTGGCAACTGGAGCAAAGGTTTCTTGATAGTCAATGCCATAGGATTGGGAGAATCCTTTGGCGACCAACCGAGCTTTATAACGTTCTACATTACCATCTGCCTTGTGTTTTACTGTGAAAATCCACTTACACCCAACTGGTTTCTTACCTATTGGAAGATCAGTAATTGCCCAAGTACCATTCTTTTCCAGGGCCCGAACTTCCTCATTGACTGCCGCCTTCCACTTCGGATACTTGAAAGCTTCCTGAATATTCCGAGAAATGGGTATCTCCGTGATGCTAGAAGTGAAGGCACGAAACGAAGGTGATAGCTTATCATAAGAAATAAAGTTCCCAATGGGATGCTGAGTACATGATCTAACTCCTTTTCTCCAAGCTATGGGCATATTAAGAATACTATTTTCTAACTCAGAATTATCAGTACTATCTGTGGGAGGAAGATTGTCACCTGGAATGTTGCTTGGATTAGAACCCGGTTCAGCCTCATGGGATTGTTGAGAAATTGCTCCTTCCTCCGTTTCCTCTTGGATGTGCTCATTATCCCGCAAGTCAACAATGAACTCAGAATTTTCGGCAGGTAAAGATTGATTCAATGACTCAGGAGGTGTGGGATTTTTGGTGGTGATGGATGGCTCACTAAATGACTCAAGGGTCCAAAATTGATATTCCTGGGTTGGAGTCTCCCCCTGAAGAACGATTTTAGGGTAGTAAGATTGGGTTTCAAAAAATGTGACATCCATGGAATTGTAGAATTTCCTTGTGACCGGAGAGTAACACTTATACCCTTTTTGATGTGATGAATACCCAATGAAGATACACTTGAGCGACCTGGGATCAAGTTTACTTCCATACTGTTGATGGATATGAACAAAGACAGAACACCCGAAAATTTTTGGTGGGATAGTGGAGATGAGGCGAGTAGTTGGAAAGGATTTTAGGAGAAGTTGACAAGGAGTTTGGAATTGTAGTACCCTAGATGGCATCCTATTGATAAGGTAGGCTGCTGTAAGAACAGCTTCCCCCCAGAAGAATTGTGGAACATTTGTGGAAAACATTAGCGATCTAGCAACATCTAACAAATGTCTATTTTTCCGTTCAGCGATGCCATTTTGTTGTGGGGTGTCAACACATGAACTTAAGTGAACTATCCCTTCTTTGGCTAAAAATTCTCCTAGAATGGAGTTGAAATAGTCCCGAGCATTATCAGATTTTAGAATTTGGATTTTTGACTGGAATTGTGTCTGAATCATAATTTGAAAATTTTTGAAAATTTGGCTTGTTTCAGATTTGTCTTTCATGAGGAAGACCCAGGTTAATCTAGTATGATCATCTATGAATGAGACAAACCACCTAGTACCAGTTACATTTTTTATTCTTGATGGACCCCAGATATCACTATGAATTAGTGAGAATGAACGAGACGCTTTATAGGATTGAATGGGAAAATGGGACCGTACATGCTTAGACAATTGACAGATTTCACAATCAAAAGGTTTTGGAGTTTTAAATAATGAAGGAAATAAATGCTTGAGATACATAACATTCGGATGACCTAAGCGATAGTGCCACAACATAATTGCTCTATCGTTATTTTGACACGAAACCGAAAAAGAACTATCACGAATTGTCGTTTGAGGTTGTTCCTGTGGATAGTGGCATTCCTTAAGGATGTAGAGTCCAGAGCATTCCTCAGCATTGCCAATCGTCTTCCCCGAATCCAAATCCTGAAATTCACAATGAGTGGAGAAAAAATTAGTAACACACCTCTTTTCCTTAGTGAGTTTACTAATTGATAATAAATTACAGTCCAAGTCAGGAACAAGGAGAACAGAGTTGAGAATAAGATTCCTAGACAGCACAATTGAACCTATACCAGCAACCTTTGATAGTGAACCATCTGCTATTCGGACCGTTAAATTATTTTGACATGAGCTATATGTATCAAAAATTGTTGCATCTCCCGTCATATGATCAGATGCTCCTGAGTCCACAATCCAAGATTTTTTACGTTTCTTACCAACAGTAAAGGCGTTCAAAGAATTACCTTTGTGAGCCAAGGTTCCGGATCCAATGATGTGGTTGGAAGACGAACCAGATTGTGACTGTAGTAGTTTCTGGAGCATCTCCATTTGCTCCTTGGTGAAAGGGCTTGCTTCAGGTTGTGGTGATCATTCATTTGTACCTACATGATTACCTCGTCCTTCTTTCTCAAGAGGCTGACGTGGCTTCCAATCTGCTGGCTTTCCATGAATCTTCCAGCAAGTTTCTCTCGAGTGACCCGGCTTTCTACAATGATCACACCAAGGCCTACCTCCTTTATTTTTCTGACGGTTGTCAATAGGAGCGAATTGAGTCTTAAGAGCCGAGCTTTCTGCCATATTCAGTTGTTGATGGGATCCCATCATGAGTTTTTTCCGGCTTTCTTCGCGACAGACTTCAGAGAATGCCTCTCTAAGGCTAGGTAGCGGTTTTACTCCCATAATTCTTCCTCTGATTTCATCAAGATTTGTGTTTAATCCTAACAAGAATGTAAACACACGCTTCCCTTCGACAATCTTTTTATACAACAAACCATCAGCAACACACTGCCAGTTATGAACCTCAAACGTATCAAGTTGACGCCATAGACGAGTAAGGGTATTGAAATATTCAGTTACCGTAAGATTGTCTTGACGTAAATCGTGGAGGGAGCTTTCAAGCTGGATGATTTCAGATGTGTTTTCCTTGTCTGAAAACGTTTCTTTTGCCATGTCCCAGATCTCTTTGGCAGTATCAAATGACAGAAAATTTTCGCCAATGTCAGTGGTCATAGAGTTGACGAGCCACGACATGACCATGTTATTTTCAGCTATCCACCTTTTGTAGGTTGATGCTGTGGTTTCTGGTAGTGCTGAGGCTCCGGTGATGTAGTCGTCTTTCTCCTTTCCCCGTATAAACATTAATATGGATTGAGACCATTGCAAATAATTTTGCCCATTCAGTTTATGGGCGGTGATCGGAAGATGAGAGGTTTCCATTTGATGAGAGGATAAAGATGATGAGATGATAATATCAGAAGAAGAGGAGGATGAGTCGATAGCCATTCCAAAAGCTGGACCGTATTTAGGCATGAAATAGAAGAATAGATTTGAGTAGAAGAGAGAGACAACAAAAATATTGATGATGAGACAGGATTACACCTGCTCTGATACCATGAAAGAAATATTGAGAGAGTGATTGAAAGAGCTAATACACTCTGTGATTCAATTGTGTATTAAACATGAAGAGAAGGCTCCATTATATAGGAGAGCTAATACAACATCATTATGATACAACATTATGAAAGAAAACATATAAAAATAAAAGTAGCCGAAAGTTGAAGGCACTACCTAAAGCACTACAATAAATCATCTGATGGAGAAGCACTAACTATTAAATATATATTAATGATATAAGCATGCTTGGTATTATTATATTAACAAATAGCTTGCTTGATTTCCAATAGTTAACTTAATGTAGATTATAAATATGTCCAATTATATTTTTGTTCTCAATTATGTTGACAAAAAATGTCCGATTAATAGTAATATTATTCTCTCTTTTTTATGTTGATATAAATCAAAATTTAAAATTTTATAATAATTTTTTTTGATGAAAAGTTACATGTGTTTTTATCCTCCCCCCCCCCAAAACTGAAATTCTTGATTGAGGCTTAATAGTTAATAAAGACAAAATAGACTAAAATAGTCAATAAGACAAAATGTCACATCTAAATTATAATCATTTAAGTTTTTTTTTCACAATTATCAAATCAACTAAAAAAAAGCTAACTGTATTCTCCAACACAACTTTTTTAGTAAGATTAACCAAAAAGTCAAAAGTCAACTAAAGTAACTTACTTGCAAACGAGGTCAATAATTCATTAGTAGCTATCACAATGAAATTTTACATTAGGGATGGGTTATGTGTCTAGTTAGGGGAGGGTTTATAATAGGGGTATTTTTTTTAAGGTCCCTGATATTATGATTTTATAGTATAAAGGACATCAAATATTTTCATGATGTCTAAGGTTCCTTAACATCAATCCAGAGAAAATTGGTCCAGAGAAAATTAGTCTAGAGAAAATTGGTCTAGAGAAAATTCAAGTCAGAGAAAATTAATCTAGAAGCTACTATTATAAAACCACTTCCTTGCTTAACTGAAACACTACTCTCATTTCCTTGCCATATCTTGTTTCATTCTTTTCCACATATCTGATACAGAAGAAGCTACTACTATAAAACCAACAAAAACAAATATATAGCGGAAGAAAGTACTCCAAAAGAAAGTGCTCCAACAAAAACAAAAAATTTGAAACAAGTTTTGAAATCCAAACCAAACATGACCGAATTTTGCAGCCATTTGATGCATTTGTGCAGTAGCCAATGTGTTCCGTAGCATCATGGACCAAACAAGGAACCGATAATCTGTTGGCCCCAGAGAAATTTGATAGCATCAAAATGTGTTTAACCAATCATATTACTAGCAACTGCTGCACACACGATGCATGGAAAACAAGTGCCCTATCAAACAAATGAATGAGCGCAATTATTTTACGCATGATAGTCATGATCCTATAATAAAAAACATTGACACAACTTTCTCTAGTGCCTTCACTGCAAGGTGAGAACCAATGAAAATTTTCTATTCCATAAGAGACTTTAAAATGTTTGAGCATTACATTATCAAAAAACCCAATTTAACATGCATAGCTCATCTATTTTCCATTTCAACTAAAAACTAAATGACCCATCATTCTTAAATTGCACATACCATATCATTGAAGATGGTGCCTTGGTGAAACATTTCGTTTTCATTAAGAACTTCTAACCTTGCTTCAAATAATTCGACTGCAACAGAATTCATGGAACCCCATCTGAAGTTGAAGTCCATCCTTTGGACAGATTACAATCTCAAACTTTGTGTTCTTGCATAATTTCATAACTAAAAAACATTAATGAAAACGAAAATTTAGAGAAATTTGAATGTCTCTGGGTTGAATCCAGAGAAATTTGAGAAATTCTTGGGGCCTCTGCTCATGAGTTGTTGCCTTCGACACTTCTAAGAATGCATCAAACAATGAAGCAGCAGACCAGCGCCGGAAACATGGACAGTCTAGCGCCGGAAACAAACTCCCACCTCTTCACAACAACCTACACAACGTACCCCAAACTAGCGGCACGCACAAGAAGAGGACCTTCGGAAAAATGCCATTAGCACCGGATTTTGAGAAGCGACGCCATAGCCAAGCTTCCATGCACCACCAAAGCACTAAGCATTGCCTAATACCTTCACAGGTAGTGCACTACCAACACACCACCAGTGAAATAGCTTCATCAACCGAAATACATCATCGGCTGGACCAATAATCGCTGACAAAAAGACCTCGGAAAAGCCCACGGCAACCAGCAAACACCTGACATCGGAACTGTAACAGAACTAGTGCAAACCAGAATACGTAGCACCGACAACAGGACCAGAGCAGAGCTTGTTGAGGAAGAGGTCGTAGAGGAGGGTGGAGGAGCAGAGCTTGTTGCCTTAGATCTGGAAGACAGTGGGTGAGAGGAGAAGAGAGAGAGAGAGAGAGAGAGAGAGAGAGAGAGAGAGAGAGAGTAGAGTAGAGACAAAGAGTCAAATTTTTCTGATACATGTTTAGGGACCTTAGACATCAAAAAATAATTTTGTAGATCTCTTCCATTACGAAAAGTGGGAGAGGGACCCTAAACCAATTTTCCCTTTATAATAATTCATTTTGTCCTAGTGTTATGTCAGGGGTGATGGATTGGGGCAGGTGTAGAGTAGAAGACGAGACGAGTTAATTTTGTGAGTTGGATGATGAGAATTTTAATAAATTTTTTAGATAATATAGTATATTACGTATAATGGTTTATATTTAATAATAATTATATGAGATAAGATAAAAAAATAAATGAGTGAAAATTAATATTAAGTATAATATTATAGTGTTTTAATTTTATTATAACAAAAAATTAAATTATATATATAAATATATGTAATAAATATTATTGAGGCAACATTGTGGTAAAGCGGGGCAGGAGAAGCAAAACTCATCCCTGCCCCACTTCTGAATAGGGGCAAAGAAAATCTATGCGTAACAGGGCGGAAAAAAATGACCATCCTATTTACCACTAAACACAAAAATAATAGCTCTAATATTTATTTATTAATGTGAGTTTATTTTGGAGTGTTTGGTGTAATATTTTACTTAAATTTTCTCACACAATGTTTGGATTTGACTCTCCATAGCTACTTAGTAGTTTAAAACATATACTATTATTATAATATATATATATATATATATATCTATATATATATTTTGAGGCAGAGTATGAGTAAAACAGGACAGGAGAAACAAAACTTGTTCCTACCCCAATTCCTAATCGGAGTGGAAAAATTCCGTGCAGAACAAGACTGGAGAAAATGACCATCATATTTACCACTAAACACAAAAATAATAGTTCTAAAATTTATTTATTAATGTGAGTTTATTACTGAGTGTTTGGTGTAATAGTTTACTTAAATTTTCTCACAAATGTTTGGATTTGACTCTCCAAAGCTACTTAATTTATATTTTATTAAATTGATTATTTTACCCTTGAAATTAACAATGATATCTTCAATTATTCTTATTTGGAACAAGATTCAAAATTCAGGGTCAAATGTGTCACAATTGAAAAGTCAAGGACTAAAATGACACGAGTTCCAAACTATAAGGACTGTTAGTGTAATTTGCCCTTTATTTTATCAAAATTGTCATATTGGTAAGAAAAGTGTATGTTGCTTTTTAACAGGTTTCACACAGAAAGAAAAGAGGTCTTTAAAAAAAACAACAACGATTCTATCACTAAAAAAAAATCACTAATAACACTAATATATTAAGAATGTTAATAAAAAAAAAAGGTATAGAGAGTGGGCGGGGCTCACTACCACATCATTAGTGATACTATTAAAAAATTACTTTTAGTGCTCTCAATCATTTTTTTTTTAAAAAAAAAATGAAATTGAATTTCTCTAACTCTCATGTGTGTGCGGTCAAAGTGCCACAACTTTGTAAACTTCCTTTGGAATATCTTACTCAATTGGAGTTTTGATTAGGAATAATTTGGAATTTCGTCGCACTCATTTGGAAAGTTGGGTTGGGGTGGATTTGAATTAAAATAAATAAAAAAAAAATTTTAATTCCAAATTAAAAAAATATCATATCCAAATCATAATCATTTTGTTTTTTTTTTACAATAATCAAAAAGTCTATTCTAAATGAAATTTTTTAATCCTAAATTAAAATAGTAAAAAAATCAAAGGCGCATCTACATCTCCAATGAAACCTAAAAGCAAGGTGATCAAGGTTTCCATTCATAGTCATTTCAAGTATTCCCATAAGATAGGAATAAAAAAAAAAGTCTTCTAGCACTGGTGAAGAAAAGTTTGTTGTGAATCCATTTGGTAAATTTGGGGGTCATTTGAAAATAGTTATGATTTTACTTTTGACAAAAATTGACAACAACAACAACAACCAAAAAAAATAAAAATAAATAATGGGGATGATTGGCTCCCAATTTGCATAGGTTATGAATTTTAAATATTGTACTTGGTTGGGTTGTAGCTATTCCTTTGAAGTTTTGTTTGAAAATATGTTATTTTAGTAATTTTTTAATTTTTTGATTAAAATATGAAATAAAAAAATTAATATATTTGAGATGAGTTTTTAGCTTTTTATGTGTTTAAAGTAGGCAGAAAGAGAAACTTTGACTTTTCAGTATAAATTATTAGCTTTTTAATTTTTTTTATGATTTTTTTTTACTTTTTAAACTAAAATATTGAATTGCCTAACGAGCTTGAGACTCCACAGAAACTTGACATACTTATCAGGCCTCGTTTGGGGAGTGACTATTTTAGCCAAAAAATTAAAAAGCCAACTAAAACTAGTCACATCACCTCTTTACTTTTCTGCACATCTTTTCGTAAAAAGTAAAAAATTTACTAAAATAGCCTGTTCTCAAACGAGTCAGAGTCATAATCAATTGACAATATAAGTGAATGGACATGCCGAGTATATTAATCAAATTTTAGTGATTTAATAGATGATATATTTGGGACAAATCCAACATGAGGAAATTTTAAACTCACAATTTAAATTCTTAAATTCATCTATAATGACGTGACAATAAAATTAAACCGTACATATAAAAATTTATAACAAATTAGAAAGAACATACAATATACCTTCATATTGGTTTACACACTTATCGGCACTTTATTAGACTTGTAGGGAAATCTTACAATACAAAATGTGTAATAATATCATAAAGTACGCAATATTATCATGAAATTGCACAATTTTATTTTTTAACCACAAATTATTGTAACTTTTATCAAAAAAAATATATAATATTATAATAAAAATATATAACACAATACAAAAATCTATAACGAGGTACATATGTTACATACATAGTATTTCCCAGACTTGTACGTATTAATGGAAGGTGGAGTTTTCTTAAGTGTGCAAGTGCACACCATGTGCCACTTACATAAAAAGTGTAAGTGTAAGGTGTAAGTATAAGTATAAGGTGTAAGTGTAAGGTGTAAGGGTAAGGTGTAAGGTGTAAGTGGGTTGCACATGGTGTGCAACCTCAAAAAAGGTGTAAGTGTAAGGTTTAATTTTTTACAAAAAGTGTAAGTGTAAGGTGTAAGGTGTAAGGTGTAAGGTGTAAGAAGATGTCAGTATCTTCACACACCACACAAAAACAGAACATACAGTGACACCAACACTAATACTAATTACTAGGTTTAATTATTTGAGTTCACACATACACGGGAGACAAGTTTGTTAAATCCCAATCACACCCATTCATAACTTTTTTATTTTATTTTTTAAATAAAGAGAGCATTTCTGTCACGCGTACATACATGCACATACACAAATATACACATATATGGCCTTTGGATTTTTCTTGAACTTGAGTTCACACTATACATACAGACACACACAAATTTCAGAGAAAAGAAGGGAACAAAAGAAAGAAAAAGAAGTCCACATCTATATATATTCAGTCATATATCTTCCTCTTCAGAAACAGAGCATTCATTTCTTCGAGACAGAGATGACAGATAAGGGAGAAGGCAAAGCCAAGGGCAAGATGGAACAGGCAAATTCAGAGGGAGAGGCCGCCTTCAACTTGAAACCAAAGGGTGATAGTCTGATTCCACCAAAGAAGAAGCTTGTGAAGACAATGATGGTAGAGTACTTGGCATCTCTATTTCCAACAAACATTAACAAGATCAAAGACAAGCACATGATCAATCCCGGTGACGGTCATGGTTGTTCTTCTTGATTTCATTGTTAGAGTTGTGTTCGGTTCTATAATTAGCTTCTTGGTTCCAGAAGAAGTGTAATTTCTAAATTTCTAGAGTGTATTCTTGTCTATGTCTGTGTTACCTTGTAGTTGATGAATGAAACCCCTTATGCTTTCACAAACAATGTTTTAGTTTCTCTTTCATGCATATTTAACTTGCAATCTTTGCACACTTTCATTTTTATATATATGTCCCTAAAAAAGCCAATGGTTAATATAGTGTATATAGTGTTGTGGATTATGGACATATTTCTGCACCATAATATCTTGAGAGTTGCTGTATCTGTATGCATAAAAATATATTGAGAGTTTCGAAAGAATTGATAATAAAATAATGCAAATGCAAATGGGCCATGTAAAATGTTATGATTAAAATATTTGCAAACCAATAGGGCTTGTTTATCCTATAAAAGACAAAAATTTTGTTGTTTGCTGGACCATCTTCTGCAAGTCAAACATTCCAAACATTCCATCTTCATTTTCTTATGTACATACATATAAATATTTGGACAAATTACAAACACCCCCTCGAGATTTGGTGAAAATATAAAATTTTCCCTGAGGTTTGAGAAATCACATCCCGCCTTCGAAGTTTATATTTCCATAACAAATTGCCCCTTGAAATTTTTATTTTCATACAGATTCTCCCCTAATTTTTCTTAATTTGTTATGAAAATTTGACTCTTAAGGAGTAATTTGTAATTTTTCAAACCTCATGAGAGAATCTGTAATTTTATCAAATTTTGAGAGGGTGTTTGTAATTCACCCTGTATATTCATATGGTTATTATAAAGGTCAGATGGCTTGTCACTTTTGGTCAAGAAATGATATATAGTCCGACTGTGTGAGTAAAGAGGTCTTCTCTCTTTCTCTCTCCATCTCTCTCAGGGGCTATTAAGGTGTAAATAAGGCAGATTCAAAAGTTACTCGCCTCTGATTGGGAAGTGGATTGGTTTTTTGAATTTTTGGCTTTTTTGACTATATGAGCCTGGGTTCAAAAGTTTAGTTTGGGAAGGACTTTTGACTTTTTGGCTTTTTTGATTTTTTTGTGAGAGAAGAGTGTAATGATTATGGGGTTGGATGGGATGTTTTGTCTGTTGTGGCTCATGAGCCTATTCTGTCTTTTATGACTTATTGAGCCAAAAAAGTCCAATGAGCCCTTGCCAAACCAACCCAACATTGCATTCCCTTTTGTTAATGTAAATTGTGTAAATGTAAATTACCACTACCACTCACTCCACCTACCATCTCCACTACCACCCACTCCACCTACCACCTCCACTACCACCTACACCTACTCCTCACCTACTCCCAAATCCTCTCCTATATAATAGGAATCCTTGTAATATACATAATACACAAAAATCAATCAATAATATACATCAATTTATTTTACATGGTATCAGAGCTAGATTAACAATCTAGTCATTCTGCTTCACCGGCAGGCGGCAGTCTCGCCTTGGCCGTCCGCCGGACCTCTACACATACCTTCACTCCGCTGCCACAAATTCCATAGCTGAACTCTTCACCTTCCCTGACAAGCAAACCCCTATCTCTCACCACTCTGCACTTTCTCTCTCTAAACCACCATAACCATGGCAGTGAGCAACAACATAACCTCAGTCCTGAACTTCATAGCCTTCCTCTCCTCCATCCCAATAATCGCCTCGGGAGTCTGGCTCGCATCCAAGCCAGACAACGAGTGCATCCACTGGATCCGATGGCCACTCGTCTTCCTCGGCATCTTCATCCTTCTAGTCTCCATCACCGGCTTCGTAGGCTCCTACTGGAACAAAGAATGCCTCCTCGCCTTCTACCTCATCTGTATCGCGGTTCTCATCGGGGCCCTCCTCATCATCCTCGTCCTCGCCTTTGTCGTCACTCGTCCCGACGGCTCTTACTCTGTCGACGACCGTACTTTCCGCGAGTACCGCCTCGGCAGATTCTCGGCCTGGCTCAGAAATCACATCACCAATTCGAACAATTTGGCAAAATTAGGGCTTGTCTCGCTGAGTCCAATTTTTGTGCTAAGCTCAATCGGGAGTATATCTCTGCTGACTAGTTCTTCGCGTCTCACAGACTGCTTTCGGTCAAGCAGGTTCCACACTGGGGGGCCTTCACTTGGCACCCATGAATTGACTTCTATAAATCCTTCGTCGGCAGACCTATGCACATGGGAAGCACCTTCAACACACCAGGCACACATACACACACACACACATCCTTGCACTATACCAATCCATTTTTAATACATTAACATCACTATCCTAGCCCACAGGTTCTGACACCCCCCACTGGATTTCTTTTATTTTATTTTAATATAACACACACCCTTGCACTATACTTATTTTATTTTAATATATTACCAACACATTTGTACTATACCAACCCATTTTAATATATTAACATCCACTATCCTAGCCCACAGGTTCCAAAACCCCCCTAGACAATGTGCACCTTCTCATTCTCATTATTTTTATTATTATCACATGGGCGTGTTCCCCCTCTTTCAAAAAAAAAAAAAAAAAAAACAAAAAACAAAACCAAACAATTTACAAATTTGCACAACACCCATATTTTATTCATCTCCGGGATCAACCCCGATCACAATTTTACACAAAAAAAAAAAAAAAAACAAACAAACAAACAAACAAACATCACCCACAAACACCCATCCACAGGCGGGATTTTTCTTCTCTACTCTGCCGCCGGCCTCTTCTTCTTGCCTACGTCCTGGGCGGCCCTTGACGGTGCTGCCTCCGTGCTTCCTCGACCACCAAGCTAGTTCACTCCCCCCTGCTCCTCCACTGCAGCATCTGGTGGACCTCCAAATCGGAACATCATGGTGGCCTTCCGCTTCAGCTCCTTGTTTTCCGCCTTTAGCACACTTATCTCTGCTCGCGCATCCTTATACATGCGCTGGAGCAGAGCCAGTTGGGCGTTTACCTGCTGCACCTCATTTGTCCTACTCTGCAGCCGGTGCGACAAATTTGTAACCACAGTCATGGTCTCCACACATGACTTCAAAGTATACTGATTGGCCTCCACATCCGACTGCACTGCCATTTTTTGCTCCACAGACCGCATAGGAAAGTGCAACGGAGCAAACTCAGGGGCGCTTGCTTGAGGTTCAAGGGCCACCGCACCAGTTATCTCTCTTGTGGACTCGTTTAGGTCGGGAAAGAGAGTGAGCAGACCACGGGAAGAAGAGGCCATGTTCTGGGTAGCTGAACGGGACGAAGAGGCCATGTTATGGGTTGCTGAGTGTTTCAGATGTTACAGAGTGTTTCAAGGTTTGCAGCTCTTAGAGACAAGCTCTCAGAGAACGAAGAGGTTTCAACTGGTTTGTTCTGCTTCCAAGCCTTAGGCCTCCGCTTTGGTTTATATCGACAATGACGACGCGGCCGACACGCCGCTCTGTCGTTCACGTGCCTCGCCGCGTGTCCGGCACACCTTTTGATGGCTCGACGCCTTCGGTCGGGCACGACTTTTGATGAAGTGGGCACGCCTTTTGAGGGCGCTACTTTTGAGGGCTCGATATCTATATCCATGTATATTTTTTGGGCAGCCTATATACACACTCATACAGTGTCTTCTACACCGGTCAGCTTTATCAATCCCTTTTCAACCTCAAATAGGTTTCTATCTTCACACCTATTTGAGTTTGAGGGGGGGTTATACACAGTATCATGTATAAGTCGCTCATGGCGCACTCCCTAAGTCGCCCCATTGGTGCACCACCACAATCTTCTACAACGGTCCGACATGACCCCATAAACTGTCTGCTACAACGGTCTGACACGACCACACAGTGTCTTCTACAACGGTCCGACATGACCCCATAAACTGTCTTCTACATCGGTCTGACACGACCACACAGTGTCCTGCTACATCGGTCCGACATGACCTCGTAAACTGTCCTACTACATCGGTCCGACATGACCTCGTAAACTGTCCTGCTACATCGGTCCGACATGACCTCGTAAACTGTCCTGCTACATCGGTCCGACATGACCTCGTAAACTGTCCTGCTACATCGGTCCGGCATGACCTCGTAAGCTGTCCTGCGACAACGGTCCGACATGACCCCATAAACTGTCTTCAACAACGGTCTGACACGACCACACAGTGTCTGCTACAATCGGTCCGACATGACCCCATAAACTGTCCCGACATTGATTCCGGTCAGCTGCTACATCGGTCCGACATGACCCCATAAACTGTCTTCAACAACGGTCTGACACGACCACACAGTGTCTGCTACAACGGTCCGACATGACCCCGTAAACTGTCTGCTACAACGGTCCGACACGACCATACCGTGTCTTCTACAACGGTCTGACACAACCATACAGTGTCTCCTATCCCATTTTTAATTTTATTTGTCAGCTTATTTTTCTGTTTTGTGACTCTCTCCAAACTCAAGTTGGCTAGTGCCTATCCTCTTTGAGTTTGAGGGGGGCTGTTAATGTAAATTGTGTAAATGTAAATTACCACTACCACTCACTCCACCTACCACCTCCACTACCACCCACTCCACCTACCACCTCCACTACCACCTACACCTACTCCTCACCTACTCCCAAATCCTCTCCTATATAATAGGAATCCTTGTAATATACATAATATACAAAAATCAATCAATAATATACATCAATTTATTTTACACCTTTATTTTGGGACCGAGGCAATCCTTTACGCACAACTTGCAACTCAAGTGCAACTAAAGTTATATGAAGTTTTTCAAACCTAATATTTAATCCGAACTAATCTATCAAAGCCCAACGAAAGTATAATAAATTAAGGGGAACTTACTGATATGTCCCATGTAACAAGTTCAAAACCCAACTAATCCCAAAACAAAATACTTGCACCAATTAGTCCAACACATTTTTAATTGTTACCAAAAAATTCTTTTTTTTTTTTTATAATTTATAGACACTGTTCACATCTTACTACCGTCGGACTTCCGTTTAACGGTCGCCGGAGACTCACCGGAATGTCTAGAATATTGCCGAAAAAAAAAAAATTAAAAAACATGTTATGAAACTGTAAAATTTTACAGTTCTAAAGAATGTTATAAAATTGTAAAATTTTACAGTTTTAAACCATGATTCATTCCAGCACCAAAAAAAAAATTTGAAACTGCAAAATTTTACAGTTTTCACCGCCTGTAACTAAAACTCGAAAACTGCTTGTTCAGAATTCGAAAATTTTCTCCATTAGAATAGAAAAACAGAAGTGTATAGCAGAGAGAGAGAAAAAAAAAAAAAGAGATCGAAGGGGAAAGATGGATGTCTAACCAAATCTGTGTAGATCTACTCAGATCTGATGTAGATCTGACTAGATCTATATCAGATCTAAGTAGATCCATTCATCTTCTTCGTCGGAAAATATATCATCTTCTTCGTCGGAGTTGATTTCAATGCTTGGTGGTTATCAATGAACCCCGATCAATGGAGAAAGATATGATCACCGGTGGTCCTCTTCCATGACAAACACGGTGACAGAAAAATGTAGAAAAAAAAACGAGAGAGGAAGGGAAGCAAAAAGCAGAGAGAGAGAGGAAAGGACTTTTGGGTGTAGTGAAAAAGCTATGGGATTAAATGGAGATCACATGTTTCCCATGGGACCTATGGGTAATTTCCCCATAAATTAAGGACCTCGCTCCTGGAGGGGAGAGTTCAGCATTGGAGTCCCTAATTCAAGTCTATGTCGATAATTTAAATAATTCAATGTATCATCTTTATAAAAAATTACGTTGATTAGATATCGATAACTATTTAATTAGAGCACATTTTCAAATATAATTTTCGAAGTAAATTGCGACAGAAATATGATCTGATCAAGTAGTTATCAATATTCAATTAACGTAATTTTTTGCATGGATAATATACTTTATGGGTTCTACACATTCAATAATTCAAATTATCGACATGGGTCTGGATTAAGGCCCACTAGAGGAGCCAGATCCATAAATTAAACTTGAGATAAGCTCAAAATTACCCACAAATTTGATTTTTCTTTTTTAACTAGGCTAATTAATTTGTTTTAAGTAAATCCTAATATGTCTTAGGTAAAACAATTACTGAGGTTAAAATAAATAATTTATATGAAACATCGAGAGAGAAGAGAGAGGAGAGGATCGAAGAACCGTTGCACCATAGACTTTGTCATTTCTAAATGAGAAATGAAAGTTGTAGATTTCATATATTTTTTGCATATGCATATGCATTTGCATATGATATATAATAAATATGATCTAAATATTCAAATTATTTCAATATCATACAATGACTAAGAATTTATATATCTATATATATTAGCGGTCGGATACACGTGATGCGTGTGTGAGCTCCTAAAATAAAGGGTTTTTTTTTACATTTTTTACCTTTAAACTATCGTCAAATTATCTATTTAGTTTTTGAATTAATAATTGAATCTGTTTGGTCAATTATTTTTGCATTTAAAAAAAAATCAGAAGTTACTAAGAGAATTCAATTCCCAAAAAATCCTAATGTTGTGTTCGATTTATGGATTTGTGTACAAATTTAAAAAAGAAAAGAAAAAGTATAAATAAAATAAAAATGAAATATAATTACATTTTATACACATTTTCTCTTTCTCTTCTAAAATCATTATCCAAATTCATGAACTATTTTTAGGGATTGTTTGAAGTTTACCTATTTAATACATTTTTTAATTTTTTATAAAAAAGCGTACAAAAATATAGTTATAATGTGACTATACACTTATCCAAAAATAACATTGTTTTAAAAGTGCTTCAAAGTAAAGTGATATAATCTAGGGGTGCAACTCGGGCGGGTTCGGTCGGGTTGGGGGTCTGCTGAAGCCCGACCCGAATTGTATTTGGCACTGCCCAAGCCCGCCCAAGCCCGACCATGAACCCGAACATTGTTGCCCAAGCCCGGCCCAAGCTTTGTATTTTGAACTCGGGTTGCCCGAATTGCCCGAATTGCCCGAGTTCAGAAACCTGTAGGTAGATCTAAGGGTAGACATAAAAGATGCTAATCTAATGGTAGAAAACTAACCAAAAAAAAATAAAAAATAAAAATTAAGACTAACTCTTTTACTTAATAGAAGACTAACCAAAAATAAAAATAAAAATAAAAATTAAGACTAACTCTTTTACTTAATTTATATATATTACATAATTTATTAAATTATATATATATTATATATTATATATTATATAATTTATATAATATATTAAATTGAATTCGGGTTCGGGTTGCTCGGGTTGGCCATTGGTTCTGCCCAAGCCCGGCCCGAATTGCAATTCGGGCATCAAAAATCTGCCCAAGCCCGTCCAGATTACAAGATATAGTTGTCCAAGCCCTAAAAAAACTCGGACTGGGTTCGGGTTGCTCGGGTTGAGCCCGCCCGAGTTGCACCCCTAATATAATCATCCCATCTAGTCATTGACTTGCCCAAAGTCTTTGGGCCAGCTAATTCGATTGCACTTTATCGATTTACTTTACGTTTTAAATTATGAGTTAAAAAAAAAATAGAGAATATTTTCAGTTCATTTAGACGTCTTGAACATTTTTAATTTTTTTTTAAAAATAGAGTTATTAAAGGCAAAAAAAATAAGTTAATTTTTTTAGTATTTGACAAAATTTGAATTTTTTTTTCTTTCATGCACTTATTAAAAAAATTATTTTTTTAAAAAAAAATTAAAAGATTTCATTAGAGTATCTACTCTAATTTATAATTTATAATATGATTTATTTTTTATTATATATATTATCAAAATATATATTTTTTTTAAAAAATTCACTTTAGATAGATAATAATGTGATTATCTTTAGTGTGAATTTTCTAAGAAATGTGAATATTCGTACTTTTCAAAAAGATATATACATTTTTTCTTATTCATTCACATTATTTTTATTCACAACAAATGTGGACATTTACATATTTTATTCTATAAAATTACATAAATCATTCAACAAAAAATTATGAACTTTATAAAATAACCTTAGAACTTGATATGATACTGTGGAATTTATTTTATTTTATATTTACAATATGTGAAATTTCACATTATATTAGAATTTAAAATTTTAAATATTTTTAATTCAGAAATTATGTGAAATTCTAAAAAATGTGAAATTTCAAAAGTGAAAATTTTCATACTTTTAAATTTTTATATATATTTTTTTCATTTTACATAGTTTTATATTCAATTGAGATTTTATTTTATAGATCTCGTCAGACAGTTTTTAAAAATATAAATTTTATCAAAAACATATGTGTACATTGAAAGTTATTAGAATTTTAAATTTTGAAATATAAAAAAATAATAATAATGGTCATATAAATATGTTGACCACTTACCTAGATTTATGCTTACACATAAATAACGATCAAAATGTCTAAAATTTTGCTAAAAATTTTAGACATTTTCCAAACAACTCATTTAATGGGAATTGGGGGACAGCACCATGCTATCATGCGAAAACGGCGTCGGGTAGCTTATTATCGAAAGAAATTCACTTTAATTGATAGCCTCATTTTATAGTTATGAGAACATAAAATAGGATTTGTGAGTAAAACCCTTTTATATTTACCTAGTCTCAAAAAATAGAAGCAAGGTAAAAAAAATTACAAAACACTATTAATTAGACATATTTCCACGGGACTGTCTATAAAACCAAATAATTTCCTACCTTTTTCTCAATTAAAATTTTTTATTTTTATTTTTTGGAAGACTAGCCAAACCTTCCTACATTCATTTTTTTTTTAAATAAAAAATTACCTACATTTTATCTTGAAAAACAGATAAATTGTCATCATCAATGCGAAGGCTTGTGATCTTACTGAATCACTAAGGCTATGTTTGTTTAGATGGACTGGATTAGATTAGATTAGCATTTTCATGATTAATAGTCCTAGGATTACGAATCTTTTGGATTGTATATCATATCCTATATTTTGATTGAGTTAAGATTGTGTGGGTGATTTTCCGACCACACTGTCCGCTTAGTATCCAGCTGGAGAGCACTGACAGAATAAATGGCATCTGACTGACCTGCAACAGAAATATAAGAACCCCGCGGTGGTTTCGACCACCCAGGGGCACTCCGACGATCAAGTCAGTATATCTCTCAAAGATAAATTAAGTATTAAACTCACAAGCTTGAGTATCAAAAGCATACCTTAGACCCATGAGGGTGCCTCTCTTTTATAGCCAACATAAACCTCGTCCCAATAGGAGCCTGGCCCTAATGGACTTAGGATTACTGCTAATCTGGGACTCCCAGTGAGATTAGGATAAACTCTCTAAGAGTTTTATCTTTACCCAAACTGAAGTCTTCTCCCAATTTAGGACTCTTGTCCATATCCAAGTTGAGTTCCCTCTTCATTTTAGGACTCTTGTCCCTTATCCGCTTATCTCGGATTTCGATATCTTCGGAGTCCACCTCGGCCTAGCCGAGATGACCTCAGCACAACGACCAAGACACGTGGCACCTTGGCTGACACATCGGCATCACCTTGCCACGTGTTGGTACTCAGCAATATATCCCCACAACTGCCCCCTAGGTTCTATTACCTCGGCATTCTGAGGTGATGGAACCTACACTGTTCGTTCATCTGTGCCCCTCCGTCTGAGATCAAACTCACCGACCTCAAAGTTCCCTAGACTTTACTGTCCACTTCTGTCAAGTATCAAGCTTCATGCTTTCCAAGCTGCTCGAGATCACACCTCCTAGCCGAGGTTCTTGTTCCATTAATTCGTAAACTCCAAGAGCTTTGCAACTGCTCCACTCACACCTCTGGTGAGTTCCCGATTTCCAGTCATCTATTTGACTCCGGCGATTTTCATATCGGCATTAATTTCTCTTGGTAGGTTCATAAACTCCTTTATTAAGCTCAATCTTTCATAACTCTTCTGAATTCGTTTACTTGCCCTCTGTTGTTTTTTATTTTCGTCTATTTTCAAGTTTTGAGTTATTTGAATGTCTGGCACTGTTCTTGTCATATCCGCTTTCTGTTGCTAGCATCATGTTTGGGTCATTACTTTCTTGTTCTTCACATACTTACTTAGTGCCTGTGCACTTGGCTTTATTCTTGAACTTTGTCGTCTTCTTGACTATTTTTCTCTTTTTTTCATTTAATCCTCTGGCTTTTTTTAATTTCTAGCTCTTTTACTTAAATCCGTCATTGTTCCAAGCTTTCAAGCTCTGCAATTGTTTTCGTTCCTCTCCTCCGGTGAAGCTTACGTTATTCTGTCATATTCGCATCCGTCGTCAGACTTCGGCAATTCTCATTCCGCCTTCCTTCTTTCTGGTAATCCACTTTTCCTCCTGGTTTTATTTCTTGTTTCTTTCCAAGAAGCTCTGCTTCATAGTTAACCACCATTGTTGTTTTACCTGTTGTTTCCAAATCATCTTCTTGAATACACATTGTTTACACATCTGTTGATTTCTGCCACTGTTCTTGGCTTGACACACTTGTGCAATCTTTTTGTCTTGATTTCCTGATAGCTTCATCACCATTCTTGATTACGAATTGCATTCTTGTTTCTGTTTTCTGTGTCTTTTCCTAGATTTTTGCTTTCAATCCTTGCTTTCAAAACTCCGAGGTGCCAATCGCCAAGAAGAGCTTTGATCAAACTCTTCAGAAGGTTGATGCTGAGCTCGTTGGCTGAGAAGGCTGCTGAGAAGTTCTTTCAAACTGTCTTCTGGGGGTGAGACATAACCTACCGCTGATGCCGAGTAGTTTGCTTCCTTCTTGAAATTAATGTCGAGGTAGCGGTAGAGAAGATCCTCCAACTGACTGCCGAGGCCGAACCATTGTCGTCCGTCGAAGCAGATCAGTCCGACGCTATTGCTTTCAGTTCCTAGTTCTTTAAGGTCTTCATTTTTATACTTGCCAACCTTCTCAGCTCTTAACAAGCTAGTTGGTCATCTCGGATGATCATATCTCGGAAACGTCTTTCAGTGTTATCTCGGCTATACCAAACTTGTAAATTGCTACAAATTTCAACAAGTGGTAGACTTCATAATCTTCGGTTAACTCATCTTGTAATTTGCTCAAAAATTTCAACAAGTGTTAACATTCATTGCTCCTTAATTATCATTCCTTCTTCCACTGTATTTGATAGCCATGTCGGGTAATTGACTTCTCGGATGGCCCTGAGCTCCAAAAGTCTGTCTACTTCTCTACTACTTCGACGTGCATCAACGTCGGTCCTCTTGCTCGTTGGATTACAGGTTTGGCCGACCTGTCGACGTTCAGTTGGTGGCAAGTGACCTCGGGGTCAATGCCAGGCATTTCATAAGGTGTCCAAGCAAATACCCCAATGTTTGCTCTCAAAAAAGCTTCCAATTTCCTTTCTTCTTCTTTGGCTAAGCCTAAACTGAGAAGAAAGAAGCGTTCTTCATCCCCCTCCTGGACGAGGATTTTCCTCAGTGCCTTTTCACTCTTCTCGGCTGGCTCCTTGCCGACATCATCTAGGACCTCTATGTCCTCGTTTTCAATCTCCATGAATTCTGTTTTAATCTTCTTCTATCTGCTTTTGCATGATTCTATACTTAGAATATTTTGCATGCCTTTCATACTTTGCCTCCTTTGTGCAATCTTCTCAGGGTTACATACCTCGGGTATAATAGCTACAAAAACTTTTACTTCGGCAAGATACTGACCTGTAAACTTTTCATAAATTCTAACAAGTGTGAAACATACACTACTCAATGTTAACTTTGCAAACTTTTTCTCAAGTTTCAACAAGTGTTTTAACAAGGATTAACATATACTGTAACAGGGATCAACAAGGATTAACGTAACAAGTGTTAAACAATAATCTATTTGTAAATTGCTACGAATTTCAATAAGCATTTAAACAACATACTTAGCTTTTTCCTCAGCCTGTAAATTGCTGCAAATTTCAATAGATGATCATATGTCGGCTTAACGTTATCTTGTAAATTGCTACAAATTTCAACAAGTGTTAAGCATCTTCTTTGGTTGGACCAACCTGTAGATTTCTATAAGTGTGCAAATTATAACCTCGGCTTCACTTCGACTTGTAAATTGCTACAAATTTCAACAAGTGAAGAGAAACAGTCATCTCGGCTTAACTTCAACTTGTAAATTGCTACAAATTTCAACAAGTGAAGAGAAACAGTCATCTCGGCTTAACTTCAACTTGTAAATTGCTACAAATTTCAACAAGATAAGGAATAATCTCAGCTTAACTTCAACTTGTAAATTGCTTCAAATTTCAACAAGTGAAGATAAGGAACCAGCTTAACTCCAACTTGTAAATTGCTACAAATTTCAACAAGTGAATTAAGGAATAATCTCAGCTTAACTTCAACTTGTAAATTGCTACAAATTTCAACAAGTGAAGATAAGGAACCAGCTTAACTCCAACTTGTAAATTGCTACAAATTTCAACAAATGAAGATAAGGAATCAGCTTAACTCCAACTTGTAAATTGCTACAAATTTCAACAAGTGAAGATAAGGAACCATCTCAGTTTAACTTTAGTTAAACATCATCTTCGGCTTAACTTTGGTTAAGCATCATCTCGGTTTAACTTCGGTTAAACATCATCTTCGGTTTAACTTCGGTTAAGCATTATCTCGGCTTAACTTCGGTTAAACATCATCTTCGGCTTAACTTCGGTTAAGCATTATCTCCATTTAACCAACTTATAAATTGTCTACAAATTTCAACAAGCGGTAAACGCATTCTTCTTCTCTGCGCCCCCAGTGTGAACTTAAAATCCACTTGGGTTCTCATCATACATGTAGTTTCGACCTTGTCGCCGAGGTCGAATTCAAGCCGAGGTTGTCGGCCTTGGTTTCTCTATTGATCTTACTTGGCTCCAACCTGAGTTTGATTTTCGGCCTCACATCGGCGAGCCGTTTCTCTTTTCTTGTTCCGATGCCTTTGTTCCCGGCATATCCTCCTTGGCCCTAGCATACTTCTCAATTCTGGCCAACTTTAGTCTGATCTTGTGTGTTTTTCTTTTTATCTTCTGGGATCTGAGATCTGCTCATTGTGCTCTTCTCTTCTCGGATTCAGGTGCCGAGATCTTATCCTGCTCACTTAGGTTGAGCTCTCGTCTTCTCGGGCCTACTTGTCTAGGCTGAGATCATGTCTTCTCGGATCCGGGATCCAAGATCTGAAATCCGAGATCTGCTCACTCAGGATGAGTTCTTCTATACTTGAATGTTGTTTTCTTGGGAGCGCTCATGCCCCCTGTCTTTGCATCCCTTCTGGAAGGGTCTTCGTTCCTCCGCAGGTATCTATCCTTCCATACTTGGAGGTCATCTCCGTTGCTTCGATCTGTCGTCTTTGGTGCGTCACCTTCCTGACCGGCTTCTTTCATTCCGTGACTCTAGTTACGAGTTTCTGTGTTGCTATTGTCCCCTTCAACGTCGAGGTTGATAGATCTCCTATTCCCAGCAAGAGCGTTGTCTCTAGTCTGATCCTTCTGTCCGTCATTGGCCATCTATTCTTCTTTCTTTCCCACAGATGGTGCCAAATTGTGTGAGTGATTTTCCGACCACACTGCCCGCTTAGTATCTAGCTGGAGAACACTGGCAGAATAGATGGCACCTGATAAATAGAATTGAGGTTCTATCCAAAGAATTTCTTTCTCTGGATTTACTTAAAAAAAGGATTAGATTGTGTAATGATGAGCCTAAAAAAGAATACTTGCCCAAAATATATGATCTTTTCTTGAATGGACCACATCGTGGAACAATACAAAATTTGTTTTCACCTTTAATCATAAATGAAACTTCAATAGAAAATTTCATAGAAAAAAATAAGATTCATACTATCTTTCTTACTGATACTGATTCTCGAGAATTCATGACTGACCTGCAACAGAAATATAAGAACCCCGTGGTGGTTTCGACCACCCGGGGGCACTCCGACGATCAAGTCAGTATATCTCTCAAAGATAAATTAAGTATTAAACTCACAAGTTTGAGTATCAAAAGCATACCTTAGACCCATGGGGGTGCCTCTCTTTTATAGCCAACATAAACCTAGTCCCAATAGGAGCCTGGCCCTAATGGACTTAGGATTACTGCTAATCTGGGACTCCCAGTGGGATTAGGATAAACTCTCTAAGAGTTTTATTTTTATCCAAACTGAAGTCTTCTCCCAATTTAGGACTCTTCTCCATATCCAAGTTGAGTTCCCTCTTCATTCTAGGACTCTTGTCCCTTATCCGCTTATCTCGGATTCCGATATCTTCGGAGTCAACCTCGGCCTAGCCGAGATGACCTCGGCACAACGACCAAGACACGTGGCACCTTGGCTGACACGTCGGCGTCACCTTGCCACGTGTTGGTACTCTGCAATATATCCCCACAAAGATTATAAGAAAAGATTAATAAAATATTATCCAATCCGATATTTGTTTGTGGGGATTGGAATGGATAGGATATGTGACATCCAATTTATTAACCGTAATATCTCTATTATGGACATTTGATAAGTTAGTCAAGACTTTGACTAAGTCCCCTAATTTATATCTCACCCCGTATGCGGGATTGAATAATCTATCATATATGAGATAATATATTCGGATGGATTGTTAGTACGTATTTCAATTTTTTAACCAAATATCAGATTAATAATTTTATTAAACTATTAGTCCAATCCCAAGTACATATCTACCCAAACAAACATGACCTAACTGAAATATCTTACATGATATATAATGGTAATAATCTATATATACTATTATATTTCTTTTTTTTTTCTTTTTTCTTTTTTCTTTTTTTATGCCATGTATCTCTCATTTTTATATAAAATAAAATAAAAAAAATTATACAAATAGAAGAAGTGAGACTTGAACCTAAGACCTTAGTTTTAAAGAAAAAAAAAAAAAAAAAAAACTCTTGCCACTTAAATGATACACAATATATAATAAGTATTTTGTTTATTTTTTTTTATTTTTTAATTTTTTATGAAAAGATATCTACAAATGTAGAGAGAATATTATAATAACTTAGAGCAACTTCAACGGTGAGGTATTGAAGCGCTATTACTATAAAAAAAATATAGAATTCACTTTTTTCATCTTCAATGGCGGTAACTCACCACCATTAGAGATGAAAAAAGTGAACCCTATACTATTTTATAATAATAGGATAAATTATACATTTGCTATAAAATAGTAAACTCTATACTATTACTATAAAATAGTAAATTATCAGAGCTACTAAATTATACGAGTATAATATCTTTCGTCAAATTTGACACTAATTTTACTCATAACTAAAGCTGTCAGCACAATAATTTTGAGAGACCGGTGTGGAAATTGTAGAAAGTGCTTTTGAAGCTCGTCAGTCATTCGGTTACACTAAAAAATAACAATTTCACCTTTGGAACAGCATACTATTCTATTACTTTTTTACACTGTACATTATTAAATTATAATTTTAAATATTCTTTTTACCAATTGACCATTAAAATAGTTCATATTTGATTTTTTTTTGTTTTTACTTTTTTAGACTCTCCAAACGAGAAAGGGATAAATTGTCATCTTTGCAACGATGATTCATATTACTAAAAAAAATATCACTAATAGCACTAATGTATTGAAAATGTCAAAAAAAAAAAAAAAAAAAAGACATACAAAGTGGACGGGACCTACCACCACATTATTAATGATGCTATTAAAACACCACTTCTTAACCATTTTTTATCATCTTTGTGATGTTAGAGAATCTCTAACTAAAGTTGTCAAATCTTTCATGATATATAATGGAGAAATAACAGTATAATGGTAACAATAAAATAAAATAAAATAAAAATTAAAAAATCATAAAAAATATAATATTTTAATTATTACAGCGTGTAAACTTTATCACTAATTTTGTAATTTTTTTCCCTAAACTTCCCCTGTGCTGTTATTTCCCCATATAGAATGGTAATAATTGAAGTATTAAATAGGGAAAATAACCCCTCCGGGGTGGTTGAAGGAAAAAAAAAAAAAAATTCATGGTAAAGTTTATAAACCTTAATTATTAAAATTATAACTTTTCCATCAATATGTAATTATTTTTTAAACTAAACCTGATTTGCAATTTTCCCTATTAAATATAACTGAATAGAAAAGTTAAGAAATTACAAATTTAAGTTAGAATTTATCTTTAAAAAAAAAGAAGGAAAATATCACATTAGTGGGTTTTAAAAAAATAATTTCAAATTACTAAGGCTTCGTTTGGGAAGTGGATTGGCTTTTTGAGTTTTTGGGTTGTTTTAGTCTGGGGCTAAAAAACTTAGTTTGGGAAAGATTTTTGGCTTTTTCAATTTTTTTGTGAGAGAAAGAATGTAATAATTATGGGTTAAATATGATGTTTTGTTTTATTGGGCTAAAAAGCCTATTTTATTTTTTGTGGCTATTTTAGCCAAAAAAGCCCCAAAACCTACTTCCCAAACAGAAACTTTATATATATTAGTAATTAAAATTATAAACTTTTTCATGTATTTTATTTTTTATTTTTTGAAACCACTAGAGTGTAATAACCCTGTAAAAGAATTAATGAATGATTCACATTTTATTCTTCAATGATGGGAAGATGTAGGATAAATTTTTACCACATCGTATTAAGGGCTGGTTTGGCAACTTTAAAAAAAAGTTAAAAAGTCAAAAAGTTATCAAAAAAGTTAAAAAGTTATCACTATTCACTAATCTAGCGAGGATAATCTTGCCAACTGGCCACTCTGGCATTGAGTTGAATCCAATCAGGGGAGATACGGCAGGTGCCAAGTCTTTGTCTTCCAGTTTTAACTGTTTGAAGGTTTTGTAATACATTATCTCACACGAGTTCCCTTGGTCAATCAAAATTCGCTTGACGTCGTAATCCTTGATGCGGAGAGTGACGACTAGTGCATCATTGTGAGGGCAATATATTCTTGCCAAGTCTCTGTCTGAAAAAGACATGACGTTCGTGGTCTCCGTTTTCCCCTTTTTAATGGCGGGCTGCGCACTTAATACCTTCCTTAAGTGCTCAGCCTTCTTTATTACGCCCCTGAGCTCACATACTCGCTCAGGTTCGAATACCCCATGTATTACGTTTATAACGCCTTGAGGTGGGGTGTCGATCGGCGTTCCGTCTAGGTGATTGTGGTTTTGGGGGGCTGGCTGCGTCCCTCTTTCTATGTACCGGTCCAGGTGACCAGCTGCCACTAACTCCTCCAGATGCTGTCTCAACGGCGTGCAATTTTCAGTGCGGTGCCCCTTTTTCTTATGGAAGGTGTACCGAGATCTTTCGTCGTAGTCCTTTTGTGCCTCTCCCAATTTAGCTGGCCATCGGACGAAAGGTTCGTCGCGTATCTCGCTGAGAATCTGATGGATCGGTTTTTTGAACACCGTGGTAATGGCAGTGCGGACTCTCAACCACCTCTTATCGTGGTCCTCTCCGTTGTCCCGCCTGCCTTGTCCGTTTTTGCTTGGACATTCTACTGCGTTGACTTTTGCCGAAGTCTTTTTATTTGGTATTGCAGTTGTTCCAAACTTCGTTTTAGCATAGGCGCCATCCTCCTCCACCCGAATGTGCTGGTGTACCCTCTCCATTAAGACTTCAATTGTGAAGGGTAGCGTCATGGTGATTGAGTCCCTCAACTTGTTTCCGACTGGAAGACCTCTTTTGTACTGGGCGATGGCGAGATTTGTAAGGCAATCTCCTATTTGGTTGAAGGTCTCCTAATAACAACTGTTGTAGGATCTCAACGTCTCCTTGTTGCCCATGTCAATGGAGAGTAGCTGATCGATCTCTACTGGCGTCTTGGTGTTCGTTCTAAACCTTGTCACGAACGCCTCCGCTAATTGCACCCAGGAGGCTATGCTGCCTTCTAGTAGCCTTTTGAACCAGGTTAAACCTAGGTCGCCAAGGCTAGATGGGAATAGGATGCATATCAAAGCCTCGTTTCGCCGGTATACTGCCATGACCTGGCGAAAGTGGCTTAGGTGCATGTAAGGGTCTGTCTTCCCCTCGTAAGTCGTAAATTTAGGCTGGATGAAGCCTCAAGGTAAGGGTGCGTTCTCAATCGTCGGAACGAACGGCGAGCTATGTAGCCTTGCCAGTGCTTTATCTGTTGGTTCGTAGGCAAGGTGCGGTATTGGCATTCCTACTTCGACGCTTCCATGCGTCTGAGGAGCCAACCGCTGAAGGGCTGAAATTCTGTGTGGGTCGCGTGCCCTGGAATCCTCCTTCCGTCGTGCCTTTTCTTCTAGCACAGTCCGTAAGTCGGACGATCTAGGCAACTCCGTTTGCCTGGATGATGTCTGGTGCATATGTGAGGGCCGATAGGTGCTTCCCTCAGTGTAAGACCTTAATGATCTCGTTCTCTCAGACCTGGAGTGATGAGTTCTGGAAGTCTTTGATTGAGTGTCGCCTGTCCTGAGGCTCCTACTCTCTGTTTGCGATGGCGTGGTATGCCTACCATGATCTTCTAAGTGGCGAGGAGGCGTATTGCTTTTGCGCCCCTCTCCTGTCGCCACCTCTTTCCCATTTATCTAGCACTTCATCAATTCCATGTCCGCCGCCATCTTTCTGATTAACTCGTCTTGCTCCTTTACCCAATCATCCAAAACTTGAGGGTCGATCCTCCGTCTCTGCCTATTAGGACTTGATGAGCGACGGGGGCTATTACCCCGTCTCTCCCTTGCATCCCTCCTGGGGTTCTGTTGCTGGGGCTCTAAATCTACCGTGGGAGAGATGGAAGGCAAACCTTCGCGCCACCCACCTCCCTCTGGGGTTTGCCCGTCAATGGCGGACTGCGGCAAATCCTCATTGTGTGCCATTGCGTCTAATCTAGCGAGGAAAACTTTGATCAAGAGGTTTTGTTCTTTTTGTGATTCCCACAGACGGCGCCAATTGCACGAGCAAGAAATAATCTTCTCGTATAATCCTGTTGATCAAGTCTGCGCTCCTCCAAACATCGTCGCTTCACTCCCCGAAAACACAAACGTGAGCTAGCCAGCGGGTGTGCGCCGGATACCTCTCTGATGCCTAAGTCAGCAAAATAGACAAATAGACAAAAGCTCTGTGTATTCGAGAATCAAAGTTGTGTTACCTCTCCATAGGTGATGTTATGAGCTTTTATAGGTTCCGCGTGGCACAATCCAAGTAGGACTCTTACTCCTCCATGTAGAGTCCTTCTAGGAATCACATTCCAAAAAGATCCTTCAACACCCCCCTCACTGCTTAAACCAAGTGAGATGGTTCTACCACGATTGGATGTCAATACGACCGAGATAACATGGCCATGCTAAAGCCGCAGACTAGACCGAGCTATTCAACAGCAAGGTCCTGAGCAAAGGCCCACAATACCTCGGCTCAGTCTGGTTTGACCGGGCTAACTGTCACCGCCCCGACCGTGGTGACCGAGCTAACCACCTAGCTCTTTCGAACCGAGCTATCTGCAAGGCTCCTCTGGACCGGACTAATTACAAGGCCTTTTTACTCAGCCCTTCTTACTGTGGCCCACAGAATGGCCCATTACCCAGCTCGGCCCAATTTACATATAAATTACCATCTCAATTGCCCCTTAATTCCATCTGCGCAGCATGATAGGGATTAGCTTTTTCTAGCCAAGCTAAAAAACTTTAGCCTTTCAACCGA
This sequence comes from Camellia sinensis, assembly GCF_055761805.1. Lineage (NCBI taxonomy): Eukaryota > Viridiplantae > Streptophyta > Magnoliopsida > Ericales > Theaceae > Camellia > Camellia sinensis. The sequence continues at coordinate 153,804,180 of NC_138963.1, forward strand.
GCTAAAAAAACTTTTAGCCTTCCAACCGAGCTAAATTCACACAGTGTTACCAATCTGTCTGGTCAAAACGTCTCTTCAATCGTACTAAACTGAGTCGCTTCCCATTTCGAGGACACGTGGCATACTATCATTAGCCCAATGCAGCTATCACACCGTCTTCGTATTTCGCGTAATTTGAACAGTCCCGCCCAATTTCTCATTCTTCACACAAAAACCACTCATTTTGAATCTATCACATCTACTATTCATCTTCTCTCTTTTTCTTGCTTGAACCTCCATTACTGCCACTTTTGCACCTGCGAAGCTTGCATTTTCAACATCTCCTTCGTGGTTTCAGACCTACATCCTTCCTTCTCCAATCTGTAAGTAACTCAATCCTTTTTTGCTTTCCGTTTGACTGGTTATATATACTATTTGTATATACGTGTTTTCTCACAACACTTTTCAAAATAGTTGTCTCTATACCGAGTAAGAACAACTTGAATAATACCCATAACTACTGATTTTGCGAAAAAATTGAACTAGGATGTCTTAGATCCGAAATCAAACTCCAACCGGACTAAGAAGTAGTTTGTAGTAGGTGCGTGCCTTAGCAAAACTGAACAACCAAGCTAAGACTTTATGAACACTTGCTGTTTCAAGTAGATCTAAGAACCTTTTGCTTTAATTAGCCGAGCTAGTGAATTAGATTAGGTTTACACAATGCCCGCACTAGAAAGCCACAATCACCGACCGAGCTAAAACTTGAGGCTAAGCCAGCTTCCTTAGTAAAAACCGAACTAGAATGCTGCCCCAAAAGCTCCATCCGTCTATGAACTTCTCATTTACTTAACCGGGCTAGAGTTCTTCGTTTAATCCGAGCTAAGAATGGATAGTAACCCACGAAACCAGACTAGAACTTCATTTATTTTGCCTCTGTTTCTTTTAGCGCGGTCCAACAATCTGTGCTTAACACCTTTTCTTTTTCACTTTGCAGACTCTGACTAGGTTGGCCAGGCACTCCCTTGCACGTCCAACCGAGATACCCATTATCTGCTTGGCGCCGAGCCAACACTCCAGGCTAATTTATACGCAACTTAAATCCTCATGGGTAAATATAGGTTTTTAGTGAACTCACCAAGTGCTATGGCCGAGTTTCGAAGGGACTACCATATCCCTGATGATGTTCATCTTACTTTAGCCGAACTAGATACCATACCCTGGGGAAACCCAGGCTTTGTTCCCTTTACACTTCTTTCCATTGTAGAAACCAGACTAAGATTCCTTGTACAACCCCTCCTCTGTGAGTTCCTTAGACAAACCAACCTCTGCCCTACCCAACTTTTATCAAATTCATACTGTATAATAAATGGCATCGCCGAGCTAAACCGCCGGGCTGGCCTTAACCTCGGTTTAGCCGAGCTCTTCCATCAATATTCTATAGGATCAAATGAAGATGGGTGGGTTTACTATTTAAGAATAAGGCGCTGGCATGAAAAGATAATAAAGAATACCCCGGATAAAGATGTGAATGATGATGATTTCTTCTGGGTATCTGGGAATTTTGAGGACCAACAAGCCCAGATCCCGGGTGACAAAATAAATTGGAACAAGTGTGAAGCTGGTAGGATTACCTCGGCTCAATTCCATGCTTTTCTTTACTTCGGTTTTCTTATCTTGAACCGTACTAACTGTTATCTTTTTCACTTCTTGCAGATTTAAACTTTCTCAAGTCCCAGTACAGCTACCCCAACTTAAACACATTGCGCGCCGCGCTGCGATATCCCAATAGAAGTTGGGCCGAACTACTGGATTTTGAACTGACCTACCGATATAGCAGCCACAGGAAGACCAGAGTGACTGATTTCCTCCTTGAACCTTCTCCAGAGCCACATCCATCCTTGCCTCAAGTAAATCTCATCCCTCTAACTGCAGAACAAGAAATGGCCAAGAAGAGAGCCGTAAGAGCACTCCTCACCGAGACGAACCAGCCTGAGGTACCACAAGCTGGTCAAACCCAGGAAACCGTGGTAGCCCTGCTATCCCATCAACCTGAATCATCTTAGACTTGCAAGCGCGCTCGGTCTTCCATTACCGAGCCATGTCTCGATGATGAGGACGAAACTGTGCTTCCCCTAACTGAGGTACCGAGCCCACAACCTAAAAGCCCAAACCAAGCTAACTCTTCTGACTGGGTACTGAGATTAACACATCAGAACCGAGCCATCAGACGAACAGATTCAGTGGTGGCAGATAAAGATCACATGCTAGCCTTCAACCTGGCTAAGAGCGTGTGTCTGTCCCCTGATATGGATCACCACACCCATCTTACTGAGCTAAAAGCTATCCGCTCGGCCACCAAATCAATGGTGCTGGTGAGTACTGTTTCCTTTGTTTTCCTGTTTTGTGCAACTGTTAGCTCGGTTCTCACTCAAAAAAAAATTACTTACCATATCTATGCAGGCCATACAAAAGAACCAGATTACTCATAAGCGTGTGCTAGAGCTACGCAAAACAACAAGGCAAGCCTTGGCAGAGACTGACAAGAAGACGGTCGAGCTAAACGAGGCCAAACAACAAATGGCTGAGCTACAATCTGAGGTCGCCCGTCTCACCGGCCTAGTCGACTTCGCCGAAGTGGACAAACAAAAAGCTTTGACCGAGCTGAAGGACCGTTACTTGCGTGAGCTTGCCACAGTTGAGCACAAGAAGAAGGCCGAAATAACTGAACTTGAGAAGAAGATTGGCGATGCAGAAGACCGCGGCTTCAAAGAAGGTGAAGCAACCTACATTCTGCAGTACGAAGCTACCAAGGATCTATTTTTCAAGTGCGGGTGGAAAGCGGCGGTGGAACAGCTCGGTCACGGTCCAGAGACTGAGGTTTTCTTGAACCCTCCATCGTACTTCATACCGAGCTGTATGGCGCAGTATGCGGCCGCCATTCAACAAAAATTCCTTGAATTTGAGGATGATAAAGAAGAGACTGTGCCTAACAATGCCCTGGTCATCAATGATCCTGTCACTCAGTCAGCACGGGTTGAACCACCGGTGGAAGACCTAACAACCGAGCTACCCACTGAAATCGGGCTCCAAGTTGAACTGGATGCTGATCTTGACGACCTGTTTGCTTGACTTTGTATTTTCTTCTTTTCTTTTTAGGTGCTAACTTTAGAAGTTTTTGTAACCGGGCTATGGCCCCTTCCTTTGTACTTGGGCTTTGCATTATCAATGAAATCATCTTTGGTTTTCTTCAACTGTTATTTCAATTAACTGCCATGTATGTACTTTACTCTGTAATCTGAATAAAGTATAATATTCTCTGGCCGAGATACTTTATCCCGGTCTTAACTTTGTAATTTAACTGGCCATACCTGCCAACCTTTTCAGCCTAAATCCTTATCTCGGCTGAAGAACAATAAGTGTTGGTTTTTCCAGCCAACCTCTTCAGCCTAGATCCTTATCTCGACTGAAGAATAATAAGTGTTGGTTTTTCCAGCCAACTTCTTCAACGTAGATCCTTATCTCAGTTGAAGAGCAACAAGTGTTGGTTTTTCCAGCCAATCTCTTTAGCCTAGATCCTTAGCTCGGCTGAAGAACAATAAGTGTTGGTTTTTCTAGCCAACCTCTTCAGCCTAGATCCTTATCTCGGCTGAAGGACAATAAGTGTTGGTTTTTTCAGCCAAACTTTTCAGCCTAGATCCTAATCTTAGCTAAAGAGAGCTCAAAGTTGGTTTTTCCTGCCAACTCTGAGTGAAGTGTTTGGTTATTCTTGCCAAACGTCCTGCAACCTGGATCCTTATCCTAGGCTTAGGAGGGGTGTGTTGGTTATTCCAGCCAACCTCTCTAAGTTGGTTATTCTTGCCAACCTAGAGTAAAGTGTTTGGTTATTCTGACCAAACGTCCTGCAGCCTGGATCCTTATCCTGGGCTTAGGAGGGGTGTTGGTTTTTCCAGCCAACCTTTCTAAGTTGGTTATTCCTGCCAACCTAGAGTAAAGTGTTTGGTTATTTTGACCAAACGTCCTATAGCCTGGATCCTTATCCTGGGCTTAGGAGGGGTGTTGGTTATTCCAGCCAACCTCTCTAAGTTGGTTATTCTTGCCAACCTTGAGTAAAGTGTTTGGTTATTCCGACCAAACGTCCTGCAGCCTGGATTCTTATCCTGGGCTTAGGAGGGGTGTTAGTTATTCCAACCAACCTCTTTAGCACTGATCCTAAGAAAGCGTAAAGTTGGTTATTCTGGCCAACTATGCATTCAGTGCGCCTAACTCACTAAAACAATTTTTTATAGAAAGAAACAACTATACTGAAAAAGAACTACTTGTTTTATTGAGAAAGATAAAATTACAGATACTTGAAAGAAAAGCTAAAAATAAAATAGTTTGAGATTGGCAGTGTTCCATGGTCTGGGAATGGCTTTGCCGTCCTCGTCTTCCAAGTGGTATGCCCTTTTGCCAGCTAATCCAACCACTTTGTAAGGTCTTTCCCAATTGGGCCCTAACTTGCCATCTCCGGGTACCAGGGTGTTCCCCATTACTTTGCACAGTACCTAATCTCCGATCTTGAATTGCCTTGGATGTACAGTCTTGTTGTATTTCCTGGATAACTCCTGTTGGTATGAGGCAATGTGAACCAGTGCTCTTTCTCTTCTTTCTTCTACAAGGTCGAGCTCTAATGCGATGGCTTCTCCATTTAAGTCTGGATCAAAATTTTCGCTTCGAATAGTGGGGAGGCCAACTTCCAGTGGGATTACTGTTTCCATGCCGTAGGCTAAGGAGAATGGTGTTTCTCCCGTTGATCGTCGAGGTGTAGTACGGTAAGCCCATAAAACATGAGGAAGCTCCTCAGCCCACTTTCCTTTTGCTTTCTCTAACCTTTTCTTCAATCCATCCAAGACAACTTTGTTTGATGCTTCTGCCTAGCCATTTTCTTGGGGGTATGCGGTGTAGAGTTGTAGAATTCTATCTTGTACTCCTCACAAAAGCCTTTAAAAATTTTGCCGTCGAACTGGGTGCCGTTGTCTGATATCAGCGCCTTGGGTATGCCGAATCGAGTGATGATATTCTGCCAGACGAACTTCTTCACATCTTTCTCCTTTATTGATGCTAGTGCTTCTGCTTCCACCCACTTTGTGAAGTAGTCTGTTGCTGCCAGGAAGAACTTTCTGTTGCCGGGTGCTGTTGGAAGTGGTCCTACTATGTCCATGCCCTACATTGCGAAGGGCCATGGACTAGTTAAAGGTAGAAGCTCTCTGGCTGGCTGATGTATTTGGTGTGCGAATTTCTGACATTTCTCACACTTCTTGACATACTTCTCCGAATCTGCTTGCATGTAAGGCAACCAATATCCCTGTGAAATTGCTCTGTAAACTAATGATCTCCCCCCTTGGTGGCTTTCGCATACGCCTTCGTGAATCTCAAACAGGAATGCTTCGACCTTGCTGGGATGGACACACTTTAGGTAAGATCCTGTGCAGGATTTCTTGTACAAGGCCATTGATGGGGAGAGCCAAAATCGCTGTGATTTTGCTCTTATCTTGTTGGCCTCCTTCTTCTCTTCGGGTAAAATGCCGTCTATTAGGAACACTATGATGGGATCCATCAATGAAGGGCCTAGTTCGACGCAACATATTTCTTCTACTTCAGGTTCTTCAATGCTTGGTCAGGGTAGGAAGTCGATCAGTAGTGGATATGGGATGGATGTATCTGCCATTGAAGCAAAGCCTGCTAGTTCGTTTGCTCTGCTGTTTTCTTCTCCGCCAATCTGCTCTATCCGCACTACTTCGAACTTCATGATCTCTTTTCTGACTAACACTTGATACTTAGCCATTCTTTCATCCTTTGCTTCGTAGTCACCTGAAATTTGGTTTACCACCAGCTGTCAGTTACTGTAAACCATTAGCTCGGTGGCCTTTATGTAGAGTGTTGATTTTAGTCCTGCTAGAAGCGCTTCATACTCCGCTTCGTTGTTTGATGTTGGGAAGCCAAGGTTGACTACCTATTCCACTACTAGGCCATCTTGTGAGATGAGAACTATGCCGAGTCCTGCACCGTGCCTATTGGACGCTCCATCAACAATGAGCTTTCACATCTCTCTAACGAACAGCTTTCAGCCAGTAGAGGGATCGGATGATGCCTTGGGGTCCTGAGTGTCGTTGGTGTTTTCTTTAAAGTCCACACTGTGTGCCCCTCGCTATCTGATTGTACCAAGTCTGTATTTGTTGATGGGTCTTTGTTTGGTGCAGCATGGTTTGTTTCTCTTTCTTTTTGTTCACTCTGGTCTGTCTTGGGATGTGGCTGGGTATCCTGTATTAGGGGTTGCGCTATTCTGGCGCCACTTTCCATTCCTATTTCGGTTGTACCCGTTAAGTCAACTGGGCAGATGTGATGACTTCCTGGTGTGAATTCTGCAACAAAGTCTGCCAAAGCTTGGGTTTTTATCGCGGTTCTGGGTTGAAACTTGATGTCAAACTGTCTCAACTCTACTGCCCACTTCAAGATTCGCCCAGAAAAGTTCGCCCTCTCAAACAAAGCTTTTAATGGAAAAGTTGTGAGGACGATTACGGTGTGGGCGTGAAAGTAGTGCGACAACTTCCTTGAGGCCATCATCAAGGCTAAGGCCAGTTTTTCCAATGGTAAGTATCTGGTTTTTGCGCCCAGCAATGTCTTGCTGACATAAAAGATAGGCAAATGTTGGATTCCTTCCGCTCAGACCAATACTGCGCTAATTGCATGCTGTGAAACTGCCAGGTACAAAAATAGTTCTTCTCCAGGTATTGGGGTCACTAGCAGCGGTGGAGAAAACATGTATTCCTTCAAACTTTCTAGGGCGCGGTCGCATTCTTCATCCCACTCAAACTTGGCCTTTAACGCTTGAAAAAATGGTCGACATCTGTCTGACGACCGACTTATGAACCGATCTAGCACCGCTGCCATACTGGTGAGATGTTGTACTTCTTTTACTGAGTTAGGCCTCTGTAGATCCTGAATTGCTTTGATCTGAGAAGGGTCTGCTTCTATACCTTGGTTGGTCACCGGGAAGCCTAGGAATTTGCCTGATCCTACGCCGAACGCACACTTAGTTGCATTAAGGCGCAACTTGTGCTTCTTTAGGATCTGAAACATCTCACCTAGGTCCCTGAGATGGTTATTCTCATCCTTACTTTTGATTACCATATCGTCGTTGTAAGCCTCCATTGTTCTGCCTAACAATGGTTCGAACATCTTGGTGATCATCCGCTGGAATGTTGCCCCTGCGTTCTTTAGGCCAAAGGGCATGACCTTGTAGCAATACAAACCTCTTGGCGTTGTAAAAGATGTGACCTCCTGGTCTAATTCATACATAGCGATCTGATGATAACCTCTGTATGCATCAAGAAAGCTAAGTCGGTTGTGTCCTTCCATGAGGTCTACCAGTTAGTCTATCCGTGGTAGGGGAAAACTGTCTTTTGGGCACGCCTTGTCGACTGTTTTGTAGTCCACACAGACACACCATTTTCCATTCTTCTTTGGCACCACTACTGTGTTGGATATCCACTTGGGATAGTGCACCTCTCTGATAGCTCCTGTCTCTAGAAGGTTTCCCACTTCTTCCGCCACTATCTTGGCGTGGTAGAGTGCTGATCTGCGAGTGCGCTGTATGATTGGTCTTGCAGTTGGGTGGACATTCAATTGGTGACAGATGAAGTTTAGGTCAATGCCAGGCATGTCATACGGCGTCCAGGAAAACACTTTGATGTTAGAGGTCAAGAATTCCATGACCTCTATTCTCTCGGTGCTGGACATAGACGAGCCAAGCAAAAAAACTTTTTCGGGTCCTTTTCATCTATTCTTACCTGTACCAAGTCTTCCACTGCCTTTTGTTCAGCAGCTTTGCAACATCCGCGAACAATTCATTGTTCTCTGGTTCTTCCACCATCTGAACAAACCCTTTGGCAGCTCGACTGCCATTTACTGTGACGATGCATTGCTTGGACATAATTTGGTCTCCATAGACCTCTTCAATTACTCCGCCTTCGTTGGGAAACTGCATTACTTGATGGTAGGTTGATGCTACCGATCGCATGGCGTGCAGCCATGTCCTCCCCAAGATTATGTTGTAAGTGGAAGAGACTTTCAATACCTAGAATTCCACTTGTTTTGTCATGCTTCCTGCTCTGACTGGGAGGATAATCTTGCCAACTGGCCACTCTGGCATTGAGTTGAATCCGATCAGGGGAGATACAGCAGGTGCCAAGTCTTTGTCTTCCAGTTTTAACTGTTTGAAGGTTTCGTAATACATTATCTCACATGAGCTCCCTTGGTCAATCAAAATTCACTTGATGTCGTAATCCTTGATGCGGAGAGTGACGACCAGTGTATCATTGTGAGGGCAATATATCCTTGTCAAGTCTCTGTCTGAAAAAGCCATGACGTTCATGGCCTCCGTTTTTTCCTTTTTAATGGCGGGCTGCGCACTTAATACCTTCCTTAAGTGCTCAGCCTTCTTTATCATGCCCCTGAGCTCACATACTCGCTCAGGTTGGAATACTCCATGTATTACGTTTATCACGCCTTGAGGTGGGATGTTGATCGGCGTTCCGTCTAGGTGATCGTGGTTTTGGAGGGCTGGCTGCGTCCCTCCTTCTATGTACCGGTCCGGTGACCAGCTACCACTAACTCCTCCAGATGCTGTCTCAACGGCGTGCAATTTTCAGTGCGGTACCCCTTTTCCTTATGGAAGGTGCATCGAGATCTTTCATCGTAGTCCTTTTGTGCCTCTCCCAATTTAGCTGGCCATCGGACGAAAGGTTCGTCGCGTATCTCGCTGAGAATCTGATGGATCGGTTTTTTGAACACCGTGGTAATGGCAGTGCGGACTCTCAACCACTTCTTATCGTGGTCCTCTCCGTTGTCCCGCCTGCCTTGTCTGTTTTTGCTTGGACGTTCTACTGCGTTGACTTTTGCCGAAGTCTTTTTATCTGGTATTGCGGTTGTTCCAGACTTCGTTTTAGCACGGGCACCATCCTCCTCCACCCGAATGTGCTAGTGTACCCTCTCCATTAAGGCTTCCATTGTGAGGGGTGGCGTCATGGTGATTGAGTCCCTCAACTTGTTTTTGACTGGAAGACCTCTTTTGTACTGTGAAATGGCGAGATTTGTGGGGCAATCTCCTATTTGGTTGAAGGTCTCCCAATAACGACTGTTGTAGGATCTCAACGTCTCCTTGTTGCCCATGTCAATGGAGAGTAGCTGATCAATCTCTACTGGCGTCTTGGTGTTCGTTCTGATCCTTTTTATGAACGCCTCCGCTAATTGCGCCAGAAGACTATGCTGCCTTCTAGTAGCCTTTCGAACCAGCTTAAACCTAGGTCGCCAAGGCTGGATGGGAATAGGATGCACATCAAAGCCTCGTTCTGCCGGTATACTGCCATAACCTGGCGAAAGTGACTTAGGTGCATGTAAGTGTCTGTCTTCCCCTCGTAAGTCGTAAATTTAGGCTGGATGAAGCCTGAAGGTAAGGGTGCGTTCTCAACCGCTGGAACGAACGGGGAGCTATGTAGCCTTGCCAATGCTTTAACTGTTGGTTCGTAGGCAAGGTGCGGTATTGGCATTCCTACCTCGACGGTTCCATGCGTCCGAGGAGCCAACCGCTGAAGGGCTGAAATTCTATGCGAGTCGCGTGCCCTGGCATCCTCCTTCTGTCGTGCCTTTTCTTCTAGCACAGTCCGTAAGTCAGACGATCTAGGCAACTCCGTTTGCCTGGATGATGTCTGATGCGTATGTGAGGGCCGATAGGTGTTGCCCTCAGTGTAAGACCTCAATGATCTCGTTCTCTCAGACCTGGAGTGACGAGTTCTGGAAGTCCTTGATTGAGTGTCGCCTGTCCTGAGGCTCCTACTCTTTGTTTGCGATGGCGTGGTATGCCTACCACGATCTTCTGAGTAGCGAGAAGGCGTGTTGCTTTTGCGCCCCTCTCCTGTCGCCACCCCTTTCCTTTTTATCTAGCGCTTCATCAATTCCATGTCCGCCGCCATCTTTCTGATTAACTCGTCCTGCTCCTTTACCCGATCCTCTAAAACTTGAGGGTCGATCCTCCGCCTCTGCCTATCAGGACTTGATGAGCGACGGGGGTTGTTACCCCGCCTCCCTCTTGTATCCCTCCAGGGGTTCTGTCACTGGGGCTCTAAATCTGCCATGGGAGGAAGGGAAGGCAAACCTTTGCGCCACCCATCTCCCTCTGGGGTTTGCCCGTCAATGGCGGACTGCGGCAAATCCTCATTGTCTGCCATTGCGTCTAATCTAGCGAGGAAAACTTTGATCAAGAGGTTTTGTTCTTTCTGTGATTCCCACAGACGGCACCAATTGTATGAGCAAGAAATAATCTTCTCGTATAATCCTATTGATCAAGTCTGCGCTCCTCCAAACGTCGTCGCTTTACTCCCTGAAAACACAAATGTGAGCTAGCCGGCAGGTGTGCGCCGGATACCTCTCCGATGCCTAAGTCAGCAAAATAAACAAATAGACAAAAGCTCTGTGTATTCGAGAATCAAAGTTGTGTTACCTCTCCATAGGTGATGTTGTGAGCTTTTATAGGTTCCGCGTGGCACAATCCAAGTAGGACTCTTACTCCTCCATGTAGAGTCCTCCTAGTAATCACATTCCTGAAAGATAATGCTTATCATTCAACACCCCCCTCACTGCTTAAACCAAGTGAGATGGTTTTACCACGGTTGGATGTCAATACGACTGAGATAACATGGCCATGCTAAAGCCGCAGACTAGACCGAGCTCCAACTAGCCCGGTTCTTCCTTTCACTGCGTGCACCTCGATTTGACACTCCAACTGGGCTGTTCATTTAATACCGAGCTAACCAAGTTTGGCACTCCAATGCACAATGCCAAGCTAGCTAAGTTCTCATGCGGTTGTACCTCGGCTGCCTGTTGAAACCATGTTATTCATAGCGTGCCTAGACCGAGCTATTCAACAGCAAGGTCCTGAGCAAAGGCCTACAATACCTCGGCTCAGTCTGGTTTGATCGGGCTAACTGTCACCGCGCCGACCGTGGTGACCGAGCTAACTACCTAGCTCTTTCGGACCGAGCTATCTACAAGGCTCCTCTAAACCGAACTAATTACAAGGCCTTTTTACTCGGCCCTTCTTACTGTGGCCCACAGAATGGCCCATTACCTAACTCAGACCAATTTACATATAAATTACCCTCTCAATATATATATATATAACTAGCAGTTGACCCGTGCAATGCACATGTTATTTTTTTTATAAAAAAAATATTTAATTGTACAATGTGTATTATAAAAGAATAATTTTAATTTCAATTTAAAATTAAAATTAAAGTATAATTTTAATTATTTATTTTGATAATATTAGAGCTATCGTTCTATAAAAGTATTACTTGAATACTTATATATATATATATATATATATATATATTAATTTTAGATAAATGATTTGTGTATGTTGATAATTTTAGTTTTATTGTATTATAAAAATATAATTATCATATAATAGTTTTGTATGATATATATTAAATTATAAAATAGTAAAATAAATACTCATTTTGATATTAAAAATAAAAGTTAAATTAGAAAAAGAATTAGTAACATAAAATTAAAATTAATTCTAACTATTTAATTTTTTTATATTCATTTTGAAAATAAAAATATGTAGAAATAAAAATTATATAAAATTTATTAAAAAAATTAAATATAAATATATTATAGTTTGATTATCATATAATAATTATATATGATATATATATATTAAATTATAAGATTGTAAAATAAATACTGCTAATTAAATTAAAATATCAACTATATAAAAGAAGTTCAGCAACAATTAAAACATTAAAAAACTTGTTGTTCAACAATTGAAAAAATAACTCAAATAGAAAATCTGAACTTTAGAGGTTCCTCGAGAGTATCATTATTGTGCAAGTTTTTTCTACTGTGAGTTGTGATTATATAAAATAATATAGGAAATGAAGTATAATTTCATATATAAAATTACTATAAAATTTAAACAAAAAATCCATAATATAGAATTGGTATTGGGTATAAAATAATGCATGGGATAAGAAGAAAAAAGGCAATTTAGCATTAAAAAAATCCAAATACCTTTGAAAGAATTAAGAAAAAAAAAACGTGAAACGTAAAATTAGTATTGAGTTTGTGGATTATCTCAATTTACCAAATATATATATATATATATATATATATAGAAAAGAAATATTTAAAATAGGTAAAGTTAATATAATTTAAATAGGTTGGGTTTGTGTAGAACTTTATATGTAATTAAAAAAATACATACTAATGTAGTTCTCTTAGAAAAAAGTAAACCCTTATAATATGCCACCTAAACATAGAAAAAACACTACTTTTAATAATATATATATATATATATATATATATATGATACCATACATATAGGAGAGAAAAATTATTATTAGATATATATTTCATTTATGATATATATAAAACAATGTATATAAATTTAGGAGTTTATTATTCTTAATATTTTCTTTGCTTCAATGTGAGGGATTCACTTGATCAAAGATCTTTCTTCATTATTCTTTTACAATAAAGTCCTACCATGAAAAAACATTTGAAAGAGAAGGTTAGTTTTACATGTAAACCAATGATAGAGATGATAATGGACTTAGAACAGAAATGATAGTAAATTGAGGATGAACAATCGTTTTTTTTTTTTTTTGCCATAATTACACATAAACCATAGTCTAGTTCATAAACCATATTTTTCTAAAAATGTACGTCAATATATATGAACTATTCGATATTTTTTTTACATATTGTTTGGTGATTTATTGTATATTAATTGTTATTACACTTATTGGTTGAGCAATCATTTTTATTGCAATTGAACAATTGAAATAGTCGATTTTCACTTTTTAAATTTTGTTTCGTATTTTTACATTGTGGTGTGAACATTTTCATCAATATGAGTTTAGTCTTTTTAAGACTAATTGTATGTTAATTGTAAACTGTAAATATTCACATTGTATTTTGATATGAATTTGATTTTTTCGAAGGTTAGTTATATGTTTGTTGTCTTTATTGCTATACTTATTGGTTAACCATTTTTGTTACCGTTGAATAATCGAAATTGTCAATTTTCACTTTGTTTTATGTTTTCACGTTACAATGTGAATGTTCAAATTAGTATGAGTGTAGTTTTTTTAAAGGATAATTGTATGTTAATTATAAACTGTGAATATTCACATTATATTTGATATGAGTTTAATTTTTTTGAAAGTTAGTTGTATATTTGTTATTTATTGTGAACATTCACATTGTACTTTGGTATGTGTTTTGTTTTTTGGAAAGTTAGTTGTATATTAGTAGTCATTTTAACATAAACAAAAATTTGTTGTTTTAGTCACAAACATAGTGTGCACGTAAAGATGTGAATTTTCACATAATTCTGTAATACAAATAGGTAGTCGCATCTAATATTAATGTTCACACACTCGTATAACGTTGAGTGCATGTATGGTTCCATGAGGAGATACTATTTATCAGCGTGCATTTGTAATATGAAAGTTCACATCAACATTTAGTGAAGGATTTTTAAAAAGTAGATGATTTAGGATTTTCAGAATGCGGGAGATTTTTTCCCCTAAAATGAAGTAGAGATTTTCTCCATGGAATAAGCAACAAATTTTCTCCCTCAAATGAGAAGGTTTTCTCTAGAATGATGAAATGTTTTCTCCATGGAATGAATGAGAGATTTTCTCGATGGAATAAGAAATTGTTGTTATTTTTTTATTGGTATTAATTTCAAAATAGAAATAAGCAGATAAATTTAGAAAGGTGATTTAGTCATGTTACACTAAATGTAACCTAATGGAATACTAAAAAAGAATATAGGTTAGATGGAATATAAGTTACTAAAAAAAAACTCCTTTATTTATTTCATAAAACAAAAATATAATAAAATAATAAATTTGACACATCAAGACGACTTGTTAGTTTTTTTTTGAAAATTTTAATTTTAAAACGTAAATTATCACATAGTAATTTTTTTAATAAATTTGACATCTTTGTAAATTTAAAAAATTAGTTGGAGAGTTTGTTTAACAGGCAATTTAAACATGGACCCAGGTCAAATCCAACTGGGAGAAGTTGTTCTGTGCTACAATGGCACGATCACGTGGTGCTTAATAGTTGTGATTAGAGGTAGAACTCCTGATTTGGTTGGGTGATAGAGAGAGAAACAATAGAGAGCATGGAGATTTATGATTAGTTTTTGGTATGTGATGCTTGGGTACCGAATAATTTTCCTTGGATATATAAGATGATATTTGTAAATATTATGACATGACGTGAGATATAACATATATGTTTATGTTCATTGCATGTATGTACAGCTCAATGGACAAATTTTATACTCTGTTTTCACTTTTGGACCCGTTATAAATTATGTATATTGTATTATAAATCCTGTCTTTAAGGTTGGGTAATCTGGGATTACTGGCCAGTTACATCCTAAACCTATGTGGTCGGGTTTGGATCGTGACAGAACTAGACGAACCAAGAACCGAAGGGGTTGCAAAATGAAAGAACTGTAAGAGCTACCTGGCCAGGGTTGGCTAGAAACCCCTCTGGCATGAAAGTTAGGAGTTGGAGAAGAAGATGAAGCCTCTCTAGGTGTAGAGAGAGAAAAAGAGAGTATATGTATGTGTGATAGTCAGGAATCACTTTTGTTATACAGGAAAGCAACCTAAGAGGGGGGTGAATTGGGTAATAAAAAAATTTAGCTAGAAAATAGATTTCAAAGACTAAGAGATTAAATGCAGCAGATAATAATAAGTACACAACAAATAAAGGAAAAGAAAGAAGAGCTTGATAAAAGAGTTAATAGTGGTTCGGCTCACCGGCCTACATCCATTTCTCAAGAGACATCCTTAAGAATTTCTTCACTAAGAATCAATGCACCACCAAGCTTCTCCTAGCTTGTGGATTTTTACAAAGGACTTACTTTAATCTGTTGAGGACCTCTCAACTAAATGCATCATTTTACAAGTGTTTCACTTAGAAAATAAGGAACAATAACAAAAGGTACAACTGTCCTCTTTAATAAATATTCTCTCTCAAAAGATGGATATGAAATTGTAAGCTCACGGGTAATTTAAGACTCACTCATGAAAATTGAAATACAATAGAGTGTCTTAAAGGCTCTTGATTGCTCTTGAATACTCTGGGTATGTTGTATTGAAGAAGTGTATTAAATGAACAAGGAGACCTCCATATTTATAATATTGATGGCTTCTAGCTGTTAGAGAGAGAGGAGATTTGAATCTCCTCGCTATTGAAGAAGATCATAGAGGATATCCTCCAGCTGTGTTTGATCAGAGCATGGTGAGATGCAGATTGTATGCAGGTCTTGGGAAGAGAAAGCTCAATAAATGCATAAGCTTTTAATTTAATGCTCTCCTTCATAAGTCAACTTCATGGAGAAGATATGGCGTTAGAAGATCTGCTCAGAGGTCAGAAAAAATGACATACTTTGCACCTAAATTTGAAAAAGTGACTAAGAAAGGGGTTGTGTTAGTACATATCTAATTTGGCAGTTGTATTTTTGAAACCCAGATTTTACGGGTGTCGACCCCTGCAACTTGGGTGCCGACCCTTTGTTCTTCTTTTCTTTTCTGAGTTTTGTTCTAGGTGTTCCTAGTGTCAACCCTTATGATTCTTGGTGTCAACCCTTGTTGTTGGACTACATTCCGAAATTTAGTGTCGACTATTGATATTATTGGTGTCGACCCTTGCTGCTTGATTGCACACTGAAATTTGATGTCGACCCTTGTTGTCCTTGGTGTCATCCCTTGCTGCTGGGTTGCACACTAAAATTTGGTGTTGACCCTTGCTTCTAGAACACTTAGACATTTTGAACTTTACTCTGGTGTTCACCTTTGCTATTTTGGTCTCGACCCTTGGACCTGTTTCAAGCATGGATAAAGTTTTGCAACCAAGTGCTAATCTTATGCTTTGAAGGGCCAAAAATCATTCAAAAGCAATCAGTGTGTTTGGTTTGAATTTTTTGGATTTTTTGAAAACTGAGTTTTTTGGTTTTCGTATTTTTTTGTTTTCAGTGAATATTTTTAAAATTTTAAACATTTTTAAACTTTTATAGATGCACCTTACTTAGATGTATCTAAAAAGTAAAAACATTGTGAAAAAATATTTTAAAAAATTAATAAATACATAAAAATACAAAAAATGTACTGAATTCTCGTATTTTTTTGTATTTTTGGTATTTAGTAAATTTTTAAAAGGGTTTTTTTTACAAATTTTTTACTTTTTAGGTATATTTATGTTAGGTATGTCTAAAAATTAAAAACAAATTGCTTAAAATATTTTAAAAAATTCAATAAAAACAAAAAAAATACGAAAAACAAGAAAGTAGAATTTTTTGGAAAGTGTTTTTGGAAAACTCTAACCAAGCAAAGTGATACTTCTAGAATCATATAACATCTAGAACAATTTAAGCACAATTTGTATATTATTATTTTGAAAATTTTGAATAACAAATTAAATTATTTATTTATTTATTTTTGTCAATAATCAAAATAAATAGAAATTTAAGATTGAATAACTTTGGGGCTAACAATCTCCCCCTTTTTTATGATGACAAATATTTAAAGTTTTCAAAGTATGAGTTTCAAAAGGAAGGCATTAAGAAATGTTTTTCAAGGAGTTTTGCAAATAAAAGATTTTTTTTAAAAAAATAAAAACTTCCCCTATGAAAAGGGCTTCAAAACCATAACAAAAATAATGATATATGTCAACACAATAAAACAACTTGATATAGATCAATCGCCCCCTGTCAATATGCACTAAAACAATCATTAGTAAAATCAATTTCTTCAATTTATTTTCATTGAATGAAATCACAAGCAAAAATAAATAAAATAAAAACTGAGTGTGTTGTTAATAGACATTCACAATCAATCACAACCAACACTTAAATATAAATCATGTTTCATTCCAGGAGAATTCATCAACATTCATGCGATCAATGTCAGTTTGCATTGCAGTTTATTGAGAGATGGGTTAGAGAACTAAAGAGGCCAACTGTAGACACCCCATTTTTGACCGTCCTCAAGACTTGGACATCACTGCTTGAACACTCGGTGATCATCCTTGTTTGTGTTTGCCTTGAGTTCCCGGAGACCTCGGCTACGCGCCTTGCCTCAGGATGTCTCGACTTCACTGTTTTGTTTCTGATTTTGCACCAAACACTTGTGTTTTGCCTTGCAGGGGCAGGGAATGGCTTGTGAGCCATCCCCACACATTACCGACCATGGCTTGAGGCCACCGGCTGTGTTTTGTTTCCACCGGCCAAATTTTTGGCCGGCCGACACTATATATGGTCGACCGGCCATCTGTTTTGGCCAAATTGCATTTTTGGCTGGCCGACCACTGTTCATCTACTTTTGCAGATATTTTATGCTAGCTGGCATACACTTTTCTCCCCTCCATACATGTGTATGGAGGGATCTCCCTCTTGTTAGCTTGCCTTGGAAGCTTTACAAGATTGAATCCCCTATAAGAGGAGGTCTTTTCTCCCTCTTTTAGGTTAGACAATTTTGTTTTAAAGCTTTGAGTTCTAGGGTTAGGGTTTGCATATATCCTATCTCTATATCTCTCTCTCTTTGTGTTTTTGTGTGTGTTTTAGTCTTACTATTGCACACAAACACCTAGTCTTACACCTTTTCTTGGTTGCTGAGAGGCCATAGGTCTTTTCTTGAAGTTTTTAGACTGGTTTGGAGCCAAAGAAGCAGCTGGAGTGCTGTTCTTGAAAGAGGTCTTCAAGGGTAAGGACTTCACCTTTAAATACCCCATTTTTGCATAGCTTTTTTTACCTATCTTGCAACTATTTTTAGGCTTTGCATATAATATATAAAATTTCTATTTTTGAGTCCTTTAAATAGTTGTTTAAGATTGTTTTGAGATTTGGGGTTGTTTGACCCCTCTCAAGCCTTGTTAGGCTCCATTTTGTGCTATTTTTGGTGAGCTCCGGGATCACCTTGTTTGGGCCTCCTCACCACTGAAATCTTGAGGGATTTCAGTGGTGAGGATGGTGCCTTAAAGTCCTAAGAAGGAGAGGGCCATCCCCTCTCCTTGTTGCTTTCAATATTGGCCATTTTAGCCTCATGTGTGAGCACTATTTTTGATGTTGGCCATGTCTTAAGTGTTATTTGTGCTTATTTTTCCATGATAAAGCACTATTTTAACTTGGTTTAGACACACCATGCTTGCTATGCATACTTGTCTTGTAATGCTATGAATTGCCTTAACATGTGCCTAGCATTTAGACCACTATGCTTACTTGTTTTGGCTTAGCTTTGTGAAGATTTTGTGCATGTTTTAGTGTGCTTGAGGTCTTTTTTTGGTCATTCGGGTCATCCATGCTTTGCTTTGTATAGCTACCATGTAATCCCCCTTGGCTTGCCTTGTGTTTTAGACCATTGTTGCATACTTAGCTTGTCTTGTTTACTTGGTTTTGCACCTTCTATAATATGATTTCAGAGCTTTCTATGTATGCTATGTATCCATGTTTATCCTCTTTTAAGTGTGCTTAAAAGTTTCTCTTTGGTGCCTAAGTGTTGGACTTTGTGTGCATGCATGCTTGTATGTGTTTTGGTCCTCATTTCCATGGCATTTGGCCACTGATTTGGGCCTATTTGAGAGCTGCCCATTTTGGTTTAAGACCATTCCCACATGTCGTTGCATGCTCATCCATCTTGCATGCTTGTTAGTTTGAATAACTTACATGCTTGCATGTTTACATTGCTTGTTCACATACTCATATTGCATGCTTAGCTTCCATGCCTAGGTTGCATAACATTAAGTATGCATCTCTTGCCTCTTAAATTGATTATGATGGAGGTTGGGGCCCATTGTTTGTTTTGTGCATTTCATTCCGTATTGAAATTGCACACTTTGACTCTTTGGGCCATCACGCATTGAAATGCGTGATTGGTGGTTTGAGAATCGATTACCTTGCCCCTTTGAGTCATAAACATGATAAGGGGTGTGGTGGTGCACACATTTGCTTGAAATGCATTGTCATGCCTTGTTTTGCCCTCTGCTGCTGTCAAAACAGGTTCTGAAGGAAGAATTGGCCGGTCGACTACATGCAGTGCCGACCGACCATGTATTGCTGGCCGAGAGCCACACCAGTGGTCGATGACCACATCCCCTTAGCCGGTGATCATTTACCTTGGCCGGTGGCACTCCACAGTGTGTAGAGAGCAGACCTTGGGACTTGTGCAGCCTCCAGAGGAGCAGAGCATAGTAAATAGAGGCAGCTTGTGCATGGCAATAGATTTTCGGGCGAAGCCAATCCAAGCTTGCATGCATCCCTCTTCCCGAGGCCATTTTACTGCTTTAAATAGCTTAATTAATTTGTTAATTAGTTAAGGGTTTGTAATATTTAATTAGCTTGTAGGTTAGTAAATTTGTATATTCTTTCGGACCCTCCGAGCGAGGGCAATTGTGTAATAAGTGTGCGTGAGTGTGTGCATGTCTTCTAACCCCACGTCTTTCTTCCCTTTTATTTACTAGCTTTCGATGGTTAGTCTAGGGCATGTTTCAATTAGCATACAGTATGATAGCATGTTTGCATCCGTTCATTCGTTTTGCATGCACCGGGCTCGGCGCATCATTCTAACTGCATTTGTACTTCAATTCCAAATTGAATACGTGTTAGTTGTAGCATCTCACATGTCATTATAGATTAGCCGAGCCTATCTTAGTTGCATTTTGCATGTGTTGCATTAGCCATCTTAACATAAACTAGGATCATGCATATGATTACTAACTAGTTTCTGTTTTGGCTCGGAGTACTTGGTAAGTTCTTATGCTTTAGCATCCTTGCATGTGTGTGAGTGTTGCCATGACAGCATGCTTACCATGTGGCTAGATGCTTATGTGATATGAACTGCCTGAATGCCTGTGGGTGAAGGTTGGATTGCTTGAGTTGGAACAACTCATCAAAATCTGTGTTTTAGCCTACTCGCGAGTAGTAAATTTCAAAACATTTTCCAAACAAACGGATATGCGATGCTTTGTTCCAAATTAGGCGATCTAGTCTATACTTGTTTGCTGTGCGCTTAATATAGTAATTCTAGACTAATAACCGGAATAGGAACACATAATGCTTTCAAAACAAGATATCACGGTTAGTAGAGGCCGATCTTTGATCGGGCGAGAGGGGGTGCTCATAGCTGACCTTCCCCAATCGTACCTAAGTTCCCAAGTTGAGGTAACTTTGGTGATGACGGACACGTGGCCTTAGGCAAACGAGTCAGGGTTTCCTAAATTCCCCCATAAAAATATTTAGGTGGCGACTCTGTATCTGGCAAAGCAGTCCATGTTTGGCACTTCTTTCTAAAAATCTATTTTCCAAAACGATTTGCCGGATTTGGACTCTTTGGTTCAAATTAAGAATCGCGACAATTCGAGAGTCCGAACTGTAGTGAGCCCAAATGAACAGAACGGGACTCATCCTCCCGGGGCGTTCGGGGACGTCTACAGTTTCTGGCGACTCTGCTGGGGAGTTTAGAGAACTTGACTCGAACTCATGATATCTTGTTTTGACTACACTATGTGTTTCTTTGTATTGCATGCGCATTGGTGTGCCTAGAACACTGTGTTTGCCATCTGCTATTCCTGAACGGTTTGCCGGAGGCTTGCTTTGTCAAAGCATGCCATAAGGCTGACTGGTTATGGGCTCTGCCAGTATGGGAACACAAACCCCGGTTTTACCGGGGCACCCTTTTCGGCCATTCGACCTAGTGCATATTCGGAATCCATAGTGACCATTCCAAATTAGGACAGGTTGCTTTCCCGATATTAGGTTGTTTGAAACCGCTGTGTGCGTAGTGAAACCCTAGCTCCTGACAAAATAGGACAGGGAAACCTTACCCCAACATAGGGGTGTTTTGGCTCTCATTTACTTGCTATGTGCTTTTTGGAGTTGGCCTCTACAAGAATGCATATATCAGTTTGCAAGTCTGGGTATCAGGCTTGCGGGCATCAGTGTTTTGAGAATTAGTTATATCTGCGGGTATCAGATTCAGATTTGGGGCAGTGATTTTGGGGAACAGTGATCAGTAGTAGAATACAGTTATTCAGTTATGCCTATGCCTGTTCTGGTGAAATCAGGCTGAGATGCTCTCTGTTTTCCCTTTTACTAGGTAGTCCTGGAACCATAGCTTCAGAAAGCTCCGATATCCCCCGAGGTTCATCGGACTTGTGCTGATAGACTTTGTCAGGTCGGAGATTCAGTTCAAGGGCAATCAGTGTTCTTTTGCCAGAGGCAGAGGAAAAAGGCCAGTCAGGCACAGATTATCAGTTCAACAGTCTTCGGATCAGCAGTCATTATCCATCTCACCTCTGTGCGGTTGGGTTGAGATATCTACTTTTACCACAAGACAGATATACCGATAGATCAGTTAGATCAGGGCAGTATGGAGGGAATGGAAGAGATGGTGTGCCAACTCCAGGATAGTATGAAAGCTATGCAGCGAGACGCTGTCCGTCAAGCGGAATTTGCCAAACAACAGGCTGTGGCCATAGCCCAACAGGCAGAGACATTTGCCAGGTTAGAGCAGCAAACTGGAGTATCTACTTCACACCAGGCTCCTCCTCCACTGAGAGTTCCCATACTTGGGGAGGCGACTCACGTCCAGGATGATATGAACATTCCAGTCGGTCCACCTCCACTCCCGGTTCTACCCCAGTTATCCAAAACACCCACCAACCTACCGGACTCCCCCTTTGAGTTCGAGACGGACCCCACAGCACTAAAGGTGAGCAAACTGGAAAAGCTGTTCAAGAAGGCTCAAGGCATGAAATCCATTCCGAACATAGAGGATGGTTATACTGACTCAATGGTGACATTACCGGATCGGTTCAAGATGCCACATATCGATCGATTCGATGGCTCTGAAGACCCAATGGTGCACCTCCAATTGTTTTTTGATATCCTGAGACCAATGGGTTTGACCACAGCCCAGAAGCTGTCACTATTCGGCCGAACCATGTCTGGGATAGTCACAATCTGGTATGCGAAATTGGAGAACTCTGTGAAACAGAATTGGGAAGAGATGGTTGGGGCCATCACCGCTCAATATTCCTACAACACACAAATCGAGGTCACAACTCGTGATCTTAAAGTCACCCGCCACGAGCCAAAGGAGGGTTTTTCAGAGTTTGTGACGAGATGGAGAGCAAAGGCCTCGATGATGACTACAAGGCCTTCCGACAAAGACCAGATAAGGATGGTTGTGCGCAACCTCCAACCCAGGCTGATGCAAAAGCTGATCGTCCTACCCCTTCCCACCTTCGCGGACCTGCACGAGATTGGGGTGCAAATCGAGGACGCTATGAAACAGGGCCTTATTGATCAGGAGAAGGAGCAGCCTAGGAGGGTGTTTACCTGCAGTTCGAATGTGACCACCAGCAGTGATGCAGCTGCTAAGACTTCAGACGTGGGCATGGTCGCCACCACCACACCAAGAGCAGCCACTCCCTTTGTTGGTGCATCCACTTCAAACCCCCGAACTTCGGACTATCTACCCCGAGGCAAGAGGGTTTTCACCCCACTCTTTATGCCTTTGTCTAAAGCCCTAAGGGTCCTACTCAGGAAAGGACATCTGAAACCGTTGGAACAACGGCCTCTACCCGATCCTCTCCCTCCAAAGCATGACCCGACAAAGTATTGTGCTTTTCATCAATAAACCGGTCATGACACCGACAGTTGCGTCCGTCTCCGCCACGAGATACAAAATTTGATTGACAACAGGGTCATCTCCGCACCAGGTCCTGCAAAGTCTATCGGCACTTGATCAGTGAACTTATAGGGGATAATGTGATGTGATCGAGGGATGAACTACCTGCGGGTGGCGTTCAGTTTATTCCAAGATGTGGCGTTTGGCGCGCATTGTTTTGAGCATTTGCGAATGTTAGTTTTGTACTTTCTGACTTGGGTATTGGGTCAGTCTTGTCATTCTATATTGAGTCAATCTTTTCATACTGAGTCAGTCGGGTTTGTCTTGTTGTATCAAGTCAGTCTTGTTTTGTTAGAGTCGGGTGATTTCGGGGGTGTTACCTCGGACATCACTTGCTTGTTTTGTGTTTGTCTTTTTTGCTTTCTTTTGAGTCTGTTCCTGCCTTGGAGCCAGTTACGCCAACAGATTTGAATGGAACAGCAGTGATTTTCACGCTCTTGTGTTTGCTTCTGTCGTGTACCAGTTGTGCCACAAATTCTAAATGAGATAGCAGTATTTGACTAGAAGCTGTGTCTTTTCTGTGCCTTGAATTCATTGCATCGACCTAAGTTTTCCAAAACTTTTTTCGAAACATTGTAATAAAAATGAAGAGAAAGGAATTCCTCGGGTTTTGCAAAATTTGATCAATTGAAAGAAAGAGAGGCATGCTAAGCCCTTAATGATCAAGATGATGCTTGTTAATGTGAGTACTGAGAAGGATCCTGACTTGATCCAGATTGGTTCTACATTGTCTTCAGCGCGAGCGATTTGTCGCTTTCTTAAAAGATTTCAAAAACTATTTTGCGCGATCTTACGAAGACCTGTGTGGAATCACTCTTGAGATTGTGCAGCTTAGGATCGCTCTCAGCCTCGAGACTCGACCCCTCATTTTCAAACCTTGGACTAGAACTCAGAAAGTTCAAAGGTCAACTACAATGTGAGGCTTGTGTGGCCAAATTCGAAGTAGCCCGTGAATCAACGACAAGAAAAGTCAGATCTAGAAGATCAAATGCCATCAAAAAAAGCTTGCAAAGCTAGATCAGAAGCACCCCTGGAACTAGGGGCAAAGAATTTCAAATGTGCTCAAGGAGCCGAAGATAGATCATTCCACAAATCAAAGAAGGTCGGCAAGAATGCCAAATCCCAGAAAGGAGCAAAGAAGACAGTTTCTGCTGAAGAACAACTGAGTTCCTATCCGCAACACTAAGGAAAAATTCAACCCCCTATTGGATGGACTCCTGCATTGTCAGCGAACAACAACCATTTTCCTGGACTCAGATGACTTCAGGATCTCAAAACCATTTGATATGGACTTGTTACACTTTTACCTTTTGAGAGGCTCGTTGGGCCGAAAACCCGAAAGGGCGACCCAGGCAAAAGTCAGAGTAAGAGAAAAATACAAAAAAGGAGAATACAAAAAAAAAAAGACAAAAAAAATGAAGAAAACAAAAAGAAAAGATGAAAAAGAAAAAAGAAAATACAAAAGAATTGAAAAAAAAAGAAGAATAAAACTCGCAAGGTCGAAAACCCGCAACGGGTGCCTTGGCAAAAGTTAGAGCCTAAAAAGTGAAGGTTAATACTCGAGTGTACCTTAACCTCGAACTACGTAAGGCTTGATTCCCATGTGTGGGATACGTAGGCAACTTCGTCTTGAAGTCCTGTACCACGCACTTTCAAAGTGATTGTGTCCATATATTGGTTTTGACCATCTTCGTTTTCTCCGTGTCTGAGAGTTCGGTCGTGATTATCACTAATGAGGACTGACTACAGAATGCTGCGACGTTATCCAGACAAGGGGCAACTTTCCGTTGCCATGAGTCGCCGTTCAAACTAGGGGCAACTTTTCGTTGCCATGCAGCGTCCTTCAAGCAAGGGGCAATTTTCCATTGCCTCTGATCCGAGGT
This sequence comes from Camellia sinensis, assembly GCF_055761805.1. Classification (NCBI taxonomy): domain Eukaryota; kingdom Viridiplantae; phylum Streptophyta; class Magnoliopsida; order Ericales; family Theaceae; genus Camellia; species Camellia sinensis. The sequence goes on from NC_138963.1 coordinate 153,828,859, forward strand.
TGTGCATCTCGAGAGTAGGTTTCATGCTCTTTGAGCATTAACTGTTTGTAAAAATAGTTTTTAAAATTTTTTACTGAGGTTGACTATTTTCTCGAAAACTATTTCATTTCTCCAAAACTTAGACCATTTTGGACCCAAAAAGGAAAATTTTCAGTACTCATGACCTGACTTGCATGATTTTCAAATCAAAAATCGAGCAAGCATGCTAATCTGACTCTCATTTTGGTTAAAATTGTTTTAGTGGAAAATCAAAACAAAAAATGGTCAAAATGATGAACTAGGGGCACAGTTGAGTTAGGTTTTCGGTCTTTTCCCCTTTATCAATGCACTTGCCAGAAAGGGCACTATACTTGCCAGAAAAGGCACCATATTCGCCAGAAAATGGCACCACTGAAGCTAACCGCAAAAGGGCAGAAAGCTCTCACATCCTCCAAACAACGAGGTATCAAGCCAAGTGCGAAGCACGAGCTGGAAGTGGGGTAGGATGTTCCACTCTCTCATCTGGACAGATCTGATCACGTCCAAGCCCCCCAGCAGAGCATCGTCAACCGATGCCAGCTGCAGATTCGCTACATACCTGATTGTAGCACAACCCCACTGTGAGGAAGTTCACTGTTGTGAGCAGAAGAAAGAAAATCTAGCAGGATGCTAAGGGCATGAGCCCGTAACTTCCTGTTCATCCATCAACCACCTAGGGGAGGGATGGAAAATGAGAGATTGAAGAATAGAGAGATGTGCGCTGAGAGAAAAAGTGAGAAAAATGGGGCTTCTTTTTCAGAAAAACAGAGCCTGAGGGCCGAGTGATGTGAGAATCACAAATGAGAAAAAGGGTGGGAAATAATACCCGAAAAAAACTGGCTCCTCGTGATCTGAGGTCCCCCGTCTTCGTTAACGCGTCTGTATGTCGTGTCTTTTGTTTTGTTTATTTCAACCTTTGTTTTGAGTCTTTTCCAAGTGTGTCTCGTTGTGTTTAAGTTGTTTACCTTTTTGTCTCCGCTGTTGAGTCATTCTTGTTATGTCCAGTTGTAGGCTCACTACCTCGGTTTAAAAAAAAAAAAAAACTCTTCTTCAATTTCAAAGATTAATCGTTTTGTGCTTAGAGTGCTGTGCCATTCTTCACATTTGTGCAAAACAAGATTTGTTCTTTCATAAAGCCGCAGGGTTCAACCCAGGTCATGTGAAAACAGTAAAACCAGGACCTATCTGAAGCTGTATAAGTTCCAGACTGTAAAGCAAAAAGATAGAGGGAAAATCGAAGCATCTGAGTGTGTTTCACCTTCAGCAAATTCCGTGATTGTACTCCGGGTGTACCTCTTCAGGCCTTGTCAGTGCTCCGAAGAATGAGTGTGCCTCTACTCCAAGCTTAAGCCTGCTTCAAGCCAGAATGGCAATTAAAGCAGCAACAGATGTTATCTCCCGCCAATGTAAACAGGGTGTCCCCTTTTCTAGCAGAGTGTGTTGCAAAGTCCTCTAAGAGGTAAATTAGAGGCACCAGAGTACATGTTTAATGCTCCTCTATTGCATAGGATGTGCACTTTCATATACACTTTTGATGCATGCGTGCCACGCATCGTTATGATTCATGCATAGAATATGCTTGCTTTTGATTCTGCATAGAATATGCTTTCCACGATTGCATAGAAAATGCCCCCATAATTGCATAGAAGATGCATCTTATCGCACTTCTTTTGTGCACCTCACTCGCACTGTCTTGTGTACCTGTATTGCATTGTTTTGCACATCTCTAACATGTGCTGTCACGCATGTTCTACTTGCATTGTTATGCACGCTTCAATCACATTATTATGCACACTCTAGTTGCATTGTTATGCACACTTCACTTGCATTGTTATACATGGTTCTAGTTGAATTGTTATGCGCACTTCACTTGCGTTGTTACACGCATTCCACTCGCTTTGTTATGCACCCTTTTAATTGTATTGTTTTGCACTCTCCTTTGTTTCGAAACACCGGGATATATTCCTATGTTTCTTCTCCTTTTCCGAAACACTGGGATACGTCCCTATGTTTCTCCTTCCTTTTGAAACGCCGGGATACGTCCCTATGTTTCTTTTCTTTTTGAAACGCCGGGATACATCCCTATGTTTCTCCTTCCTTTTGGAACACCGGGATACGTCCCTATGTTTCTTCTAATTGTTTTGGAACACCGGGATACGTCCCTATGTTTCTCCTTCCTTTCCGAAACACCGGGATACGTCCCTATGTTTCTTCTCCTTTTCGAAATACCGGGATACGTCCCTATGTTTCTCCTTCCTTCCGAAACACCGGGATACGTCCCTACGTTTCTCTCTCTTTCCGGAACACCGGGATACGTCCCTATGTTTCTTCTCCTTTTCCTGAAATACTGGGATACGTCCCTATGTTTCTCCCTCTTTGGTTAAGAGCATTTAGAATACGTTCTAATGCTTGAACCACTCTGAAACACCGGGATACGTCCCTATGTTTCTCCTTTCCCGAAACACCGGGATACGTCCCTATGTTTCTCACTCAATTCGAAACACCAAGATACGTCCCTATGTTTCTCCCCCCTTGGTTAAGAGCATTTGGAATACGTTCCAATGCTCACACCATTCCGAAACACCGGGATACGTCCCTATGTTTCTCACTCATTCCGAAACACCGGGATACGTCCCTATGTTTCTCACTCAATTCGAAACAGCGGGATATGTCCTAATGTTTCTCCTTCTTTGGTTACGAGCATTTGGAATACGTTCCAATACTTATACCTTTTCAAAACACGGGGATATATCCCTATTGTAGACGTCCCCGAACGCCCCAGGAGGGTGAGTCATGTTCTGTTCATTTGTGGGGTCACTACAGCTCGGACTCTCAAATTGTCACGGTTCTTAATCTGAACCAAAGAGTCCAAATCCGGCAAATCGTTTTGTGAAACAGATTTTTGAAAAGAAGTGCCAAACATGGACTGCTTTGCCAGATACAGAGTCGCCACCTAAATATTTTTTATGGGGAATTTAGGAAACCCTGACTCGGTGCCGAAGGCCACATGTCCGTCATCACCAGAGTTGCCTCGGCTCGGGAGCTAGGGTACGATTGGGGAAGGTCAGCTATGAGCACCCCCTCTCGCCCGATCCGAAGATCGGCCTTTACTAACTATGATATCCATTTTTGAAAACGTTATGTGTTCTTAAACCAATTATTAACCTAGTGTTACTATGTTATGCGCGCAGCAAACAAGTATAAACTAGATTGCCTAATTTGGAAATAAGCATTGCATATCCGTTTGTTTTAGAAAACACTTTGGAATTTGCTACTCGCAAGTAGGCTAAAATACGGATTCCAACGAGTTTCTCCAACTCAAACAATCTAACCTTCACCCACAGGCATTCAAACAATTTATCACATAAGCATTTAGCCGCATGGCAAGCATACTGTCATGGCAACACTCACACGCATGCGGGATGCTAAAACATAAATACTTACATCGTACTCCGTGCCAAAATAATAAACTAGTTAGCAAACATGCATGTCCTAGTTCATGTTAAGAATGACTAATGCATCGCATGCAAAAATGCAATCTAGACAGGCTCGGCTAACCTAAACATGGCATGTGAAAATGCACAACCAACATGTATTCAGTTTGGAATTTGAAATACAGATGCAGTTAGCATGATGCGCCGAGCCCGGTGCATGTAAAACAAACGGATGAATGCACGCATGCATAGCATAAGGTATGCTAAATTAAACATGTCCTAATACTAACCATCATAAGCTGGTAAATAAAAGGGAAGAAAGACGTGGGGTTGGAAGACGTACACACACTCACGCACACTTATTACACAATTGCCCTCACTCGGAGGGTCCGAATAAATATTACAGTACGAATAATAAACAAATAAATTATTACAGAATTTCTAATTAATTATCAGAATAAATGCAAGAAGAGAAGTGGCCACGGCCCCTGCCTCGGGATGCACGAATGATGCATGCTCGAACCCGTCTCGCCTGGAAAGTCCGCACCATACCATTGCTGCCTCTGTTTTTACTGCCTTGCTTCTCTGAAAAATGCCAAAGTTCCGGGGTAGGTCCCTTGCACACTGCAGAATATCATCGGCTGAAGGAAATGTCCATCGGCAATACATAATTTCCACCGGCAGTTAATGAAGCCCTCGGCCCATGAAGGATTGCCGGCCGGCACTGAATGATGCCGATCGGCATAAACTTCCTGCAGAAGACAGTTTTGACAGCTACAGAGGGCAAGCAGTGTATGGCATGGAATTTTTAGGCAAATGTATGCATGGACACACTCCCTATCATGTAATGGACTCACGGGAGCATGGCCCTCGACCCTCGGGCCACCAATCACGCATTTTGATGCATGATGGCCAAAGAGTCAAGTATGCATTTCAATGTCAAATGCAATGCACACAAAACATACAAGGGACCCAACCTCAATCATGATTGATCAAGAGGCGAGGCAATGCACAACAATGCACATGCGACCTAAGCATGCAAGCAAACATACAAACATGCAATACAACTACATGGCACACACAATGCTAACAACATAACATGCACAACGCATTGAAACATGGCATACACAATGCAAGAATGGGCTTACACCAACATGAGAGAGCCTCAGCCACACTCACATAGGAGGCCATCAGATGAAAACAAGACAACTCGAAATACGTGCACGCGTGCACGCAAACCGAGGACCGACCCTCAGGCACCAAAATGCCACTTTAATGAGACATGGCAAAGACATGGAATATGATATGCAAACATGCAAAAATTAGTAGCAAAATGAGGGGGCAAAACAGCCCCGAAACGAGGCGAAATGGCACCCGATGCATGGAATTTCTCCCGAAATGCAAAACTAGGTACATGAAATGGCTTACAGCTATACAAAGCATGCATAATTGGTACATGGAATGAAAAGACAGAAGTAAGGCAGACCCAAAATAAGCATTTTTACAGTTCAAAGCATGGCCAAACAGTAAGCACAAGTGGGACTAAATTATCATACAAAAATGGCTCCGCAAGGGAGGCAATGAAGCAAGTGGTAGATGCAAAGCCCAAAAGGAAAAAGACTCTTCTACAACACTGAAGAGGGACCAAAAATATGACTACTTACAGTTGATGGCCAAGCCTAAATCAGTACACAAGTATGCTCAAAATGCCATGCAAGATAGGGCCCAAAAGAGGTCAAAACACAAAGTATACAAAACATTCATCAAACAGCCAAAGACCCTTAATGAAACATGAATATGGGGTCAAAATAAGACTGTTTTCAGTTCTGTAAAATGACCAAAAACAGAAGCATAATAGGCTAATAGATCATGCAAAAATGGGGACCAAAGAGGGATATAATGACAAGTGGCACATGGAGGTCCCAAACAGTGATGAGCCCTTCTTCAATGTTGAATAGGGGCTCAAAATAAGCCTATCTACAGTTTATACCATGCTCCAAAACAGATCACACACAGGCCAAAAATACTATGCAAGATTATGGCATACAAGAGGGATAAAGAAGGAGGTGCAAGATGGGGACCTCAAATGACAAAATTCCCTTAATCAAAAATGAAGTAGAGCTCAAATAAAGGGTACTTTCAGTTTTGGTCGGAGCTCAAAACAGCAAGAAAAAGGGGCTAAGAAAACTTGCAAAAATAAGCTAGAAAGATGGAGAAATCAACTCACCCTTGAAGACCAATCCTTTGCTACCTCTTGGACCAAGAAAATCTGCCTCCTAGCCTCTGAGAAGGCCCTCCAAGCTGCTGGAATGGAGTGGTGGTGTGGTGCTATAGGGTGTAGTGCAAATAGGCCAAGAACAAGGGTCTTTGAACACTCTAACACACCCAAATGTAGAGAGAGAGGGAGATATAGAGAGAGAGGGTGATATATATGTTATATGTATGTATTAGGTCTGATTTTTCTGAACCTAAACAATGGAGAAGGAGGCTTTCTTATATAGGCAAAGGGAAAGGCTTGAAGCTTATAAGACAAGCTAGAAAGAAAGGGTCAAGGAGGGCAAAGGGGGCAAGGCTTATAGAGGAAGCTAAGACAGCTGGCCAAGCTTCTTGAGGAAGCCAAGACAAGGAGTCAAAGCTTCCCCAAGAAGCCTTGAGCAAAGGGTGCAAAAAGAGGGGTCAAAGGTGGTGAAAAGGGTGCAAAACAGCCACACACGTGCATGGGGAGCAGAATCTGTGCATTCCAACTGGCACAGCTGGCATCCATTCAATCTGTAGAATACTCCGGAAGGTCATCGGCTAGCAAACTTGGTCGGTCAGCCATCTTTGCTGGCCGGTCGGCAATCTATTTGGCCGGTCGGCCATCTATTTGGTCGGTCGGCCATTTGTTTTGGCCGGTCGGCAGGAAAAATCTGCTCTGCAGGTCCAACTTCAAATGGGCATAACTTCTTCATATGAACTCCTTTTTAGGTCATTCTTGTGTCAAAATTAAAGCCCCGGAAGTAAAATTTCCAATGGCACCATCCTTGCATCAAAATTCCAACTGTGAAAAAAGTTATGCTTGTTTTAGTTAAGGATGCTCAGTTTCGGTCCAACCGGGATGATGCCCAACCTTAACCAATCATATCTCCGCCCTCCGATCTCGGATTTAAGAGATTCTTGAATGAAAAATGAAGCCCCGGAAGTCTTCTTTCCAACGGTGGGGGCCTCATAGCTTAACTCAAAGTTTATAGACAAAGAAGCTTGATTTAGCGAGGACTGCTCGTCCCTCTCTTAGCAATTCTTGCCTATCTTCTTCTCCAACTTGGCTTCTCTCCTCTTCTCCTCTTTTCTTCAACTTCAAACCCCTAAGCAAGGTGCTTTGAAAGATTTTTCAAAGATTTCATCTCTCTTTCATTCATTTCCACTTTGTCCTTGCTCGGTTTATCGAAAAGCGCATTTTTTGACAAAATGTGAGCCTCGGAACATCGTAGAAACTTTATTTCAAAAATGTTTTGAAAGAGAGGGTTTTAAGGTCTAAAAACCATTCAAAACAGCTTTGGTCCAAAATGGGGTGTGAAGTTGGGATTTGACCCTCTCATTGCCGAAGAAATTGAACCTTTTCCCTGCACACCTTTCATCATCGAGCAAACCATCAGTAGCGCCTAAGTCTTAAGGGCGGTAAAAAATGGGGTGTCTACACCTATGTTTCTCCCTCTTTGGTTAAGAGCATTTGGAATACATTCCAATGCCTGAACCACTCTGAAACACCGGGATACGTCCCTATGCTTCTCCTTTCCCGAAGCACTGGGATACGTCCCTATGTTTCTTCTCATTTTCCGAAACACTGGGATATGTCCCTATGTTTCTCTCTTTGTTCCTTCCTCACACAATTTCGGCGTGTTTGGAATTTGACTTAGGTTGCGTTGTATGCACTCCTAATTGTTTGTTTTGGACCTCCTCTCATGATTCCGACATGGTTGGAGTTTGTCACCCTTTGCATCTTTACTATCATAGCATTTCATTCGCGCTATCTTGCGCACCTCACCTGTACTTGTTAGTACATTGCATTGTTTTGAATACAAACCGGCTTCGCGAAAGCGTATAAGTCCAATTACAAACCGGCTTCGCGTCAGCATATAAGTCCAATTACAAATCGGCTTCGCGTAGCGTATAAGTCCAATTTTCAAACAGGCTTCGTGTAGCGTATAAGTCCAATTTTCAAACCGGCTTCGCGTAGCGTATACGGCCAATTCTCAAAGTCTTCTTGCATATCATTTGCATCCTGCCCCTGAACTACGCTGGTTTGATTCCTTGCAAAGGGATACGTAGGCAGCCTGCGGGCACAACCATTTATTTATCGGTAGCTTGTATGCTTTGTCTAAAGTCTTCGGCCTTGTCAAAAATGGGTCGTCTCTGGGCTTTGACACTCACTCCTGTCATTTTTATGACTTTCAAGTTCTGTCAAAGAGGGGCAACTGTAGACACCCCATTTTTGACCGTCTGCAAGACTTGGACGTCACCGCTTGAACACCCGGTGATCATCCTTGTTTGTGTTTGCCTTGAGTTCCCAGAGACCTCGGCTACGTGCCTTGCCTCAGGATCTCTCGACTCGACTGTTTTGTGTCTGGTTTTGCACCAAACACTTGTGTTTTTCCTTGGAGGGGCAGGGAATGGCTTATGAGCCATCCCCACACATCACCGGCCATGGCTTGAGGCCACCGGCTATGTTTTGTTTCCACCGGCCAAATTTTTGGCCGGCCAGCACTATATATGGTCGACCGGCCATCTATTTTGGCCAAATTGCATTTTTGGCTGGCCGACCACTGTTCATCTGCTTTTGCAGATATTTTATGGTAGCTGGCATAGACTTTTCTCCCTATCTCCCTCTTGTTAGCTTGCCTTGGAAGCTTTACAAGATTGAATCCCCTATAAGAGGAGGTCTTTTCTTTCTCTTTTAGGTTAGACAACTTTTTTTTAGAGCTTTGAGTTCTAGGGTTAGGGTTTGCATATATCCTATCTCTATATCTCTCTCTCTTTGTGTTTTTGTGTGTGTTTTAGTCTTACTATTGCACACAAACACCTAGTCTTACACCTTTTCTTGGTTGCTGAGGGGCCAGAGGTCTTTTCTTGAAGTTTTTAGATTGGTTTGGAGCCAAAGAAGCAGCTAGAGTGCTGTTCTTGAAAGAGGTATTCAAGGGTAAGGACTTCACCTTTAAATACCCCATTTTTGCATAGCTTTTTTACCTATCTTGCAACTATTTTTAGGCTTTGCATATAATATATAAAAGTTCTATTTTTGAGTCCTTTAAATAGTTGTTTAAGATTGTTTTGAGATTTGGGGTTGTTTGACCCCTCTCAAGCCTTGTTAGGCTCCATTTTGTGCTATTTTTGGTGAGCTCCGGGACCACCTTGTTTGGGCCTCCTCACCACTGAAATCTTGAGGAATTTCAGTGGTGAGGATGGTGTCTTAAGGTCCTAAGAAGGAGAAGGCCATCCCCTCTCCTTGTTGCCTTAAATATTGGCCATTTTAGCCTCATGTGTGAGCACCATTTTTGAGTTCATGTTGGCCATGTCTTAAGTGTTATTTGTGCTTATTTTGCCATGATAAAGCACTGTTTTAACTTGGTTTAGACACACCATGCTTGCTATGCATACTTGTCTTGTAATGCCATGAATTGCCTTAACATGTGCCTAGCGTTTAGACCACTATGCTTACTTGTTTTGGCTTAGCTTTGTGAAGCTTTTGTGCATGTTTTAGTGTGCTTGAGGTCTGTTTTTGGTCATTCGGGTCATCCATGCTTTGCTTTGTATAGCTACCATGTAATCCCCCTTGGCTTGCCTTGTGTTTTAGACCATTGTTGCATACTTAGCTTGTCTTGTTTACTTGGTTTTGTACCTTCTATAATATGATTTCAGAGCTTTCTATGCATGCCATGTATCCATGTTTACCCTCTTTTAAGTGTGCTTAAAAGTTGCTCTTTGGTGCCTAAGTGTTGGACTTTGTGTGCATGCATGCTTGTATGTGTTTTGACCCTCATTTCCATGGCATTTGGCCACTGATTTGGGCCTATTTGAGAGCTGCCCATTTTGGTTTAAGACCATTCCCACATGTCGTTGCATGCTCATCCATCTTACATGCTTGTTAGTTTGCATAACTTGTATGCTTGCATGTTTACATTGCTTGTTCACATGCTCATATTGCATGCTTAGCTTCCATGCCTAGGTTGCATAACATTAAGCATGCATCTCTTGCCTCTTGAATTGATTATGATGGAGGTTGGGGCCCATTGTTTGTTTTGTGCATTTCATTCCATATTGAAATTGCACACTTTAACTCTTTGGGCCATCACGCATTGAAATGCGCGATTGGTGGTCCGAGAATCGAGTATCATGCCCCTTTGAGTCATAAACATAGGGGTGTGGTGGTGCACACATTTGCTTGAAATGCATTGCCATGCCTTGTTTTGCCCTCTGCTGCTGTCAAAACAGGTTCTGCAAGAAGAATTGGCCGGTCGACTACATACAGTGCTGACCGACCATGTATTGCTGGCTGAGAGCCACACTAGTGGTCGATGACCACATCCCCTTAGCCGGTGATCATTTACCTTGGCCGGTGGCACTCCACAGTGTGTAGAGAGCAGACCTTGGGACTTGTGCAGCCTCCAGAGGAGCAAAGCATGGTAAGTAAAGGCAGCTTGTGCATGGCAATGGATTTCCGGGCGAAGCCAATCCAAGCTTGCATGCATCCCTCTTCCCGAGGCCATTTTACTGCTTTAAATAGCTTAATTAATTTGTTAATTAGTTAAGGGTTTGTAATATTTAATTAGCTTGTAGGTTAGTAAATTTGTATATTCTTTCGAACCCTCCGAGCGAGGGCAATTGTGTAATAAGTGTGCGTGAGTGTGTGCATGTCTTCCAACCCCACGTCTTTCTTCCCTTTTATTTACTAGCTTTCGATGCTTAGTCTAGGGCATGTTTCAATTAGCATACAGTATGATAGCATGTTTGCATCCGTTCATTCGTTTTGCATGCACCGGGCTCGGCGCATCATTCTAACTGCATTTGTACTTCAATTCCAAATTGAATACGTGTTAGTTGTAGCATCTCACATGTCATTATAGATTAGCCGAGCCTATCTTAGTTGCATTTTGCATGTGTTGCATTAGCCATCTTAACATAAACTAAGATCATGCATATGATTACTAACTAGTTTCTGTTTTGGCTTGGAGTACTCGGTAAGTTCTTATGCTTTAGCATCCTTGCATGCGTGTGAGTGTTGCCATGACAGCATGCTTACCATGTGACTAGATGCTTGTGTGATATGAACTGCCTGAATGCCTGTGGGTGAAGGTTGGATTGCTTGAATTGGAACAACTCATCAAAATCCGTGTTTTAGCCTACTCGCAAGTAGCAAATTTTAAAACATTTTCCAAACAAACGGATATGCGATGCTTTGTTCCAAATTAGGCGATCTAGTCTATACTTGTTTGCTGTGCGCATAATATAGTAATTCTAGGCTAATAACCGAAATAGGAACACATAATGCTTTCAAAACAAGATATCACGGTTAGTAGAGGCCGATCTTTGATCGGGCGAGAGGGGGTGCTCATAGCTGACCTTCCCCAATCGTACCTAAGTTCCCAAGCCGAGGTAACTTTGGTGATGACGGACACGTGGCCTTAGGCAAACGAGTCAAGGTTTCCTAAATTCCCCTATAAAAATATTTAGGTGGCGACTCTGTATCTGGCAAAGCAGTCCATGTTTGGCACTTCTTTCTAAAAATCTATTTTCCAAAACAATTTGCCGGATTTGGACTCTTTGGTTCAGATTAAGAACCGCGACAATTCGAAAGTCCGAACTGTAGTGAGCCCAAATGAACAGAACGGGACTCATCCTCCCGGGGCGTTCGGGGACGTCTACACCAACTCATCCACCTTTTGTTCCAAAGGAGGTGATGATGAAGAAGAGACAGTGTGAGAGGATGATGGAATGTCAGAGGCAGGGATGGATTGGGAATCGAGGTTTAGATTTTTAAGCCTAGAATTGATTAAAGCAATCCCATCCATCAGGGGACCCTGAACCATAAAGTCAAGATGCTCAATTTTTTGAGCGAGAGAGGAGAGATCAGAAAAATGTGGTGGAGTAGAGGGACCAGGGGTGGAGAAAGGAAGAGTAGTACTGGGATGAGAAGAGCCAGGGATAGAGAGACCAGGGAAAGACACAGTTTTCTTGGTCTTGGTCCAAATGCAGTTAACCAGTGAGTATCCCATATTTCTAAGAGTTTCATCCCCATAACACGAGGGGTCTTGAGGGACTTTTTCTTCCCCCTTCAGATCAATTTTGAAATGCTTAAAGATTTTAGTGAAAATCATTCCATAGGAAAGGGTTTGATTATTTTGTTTGTGGGCATTTTTGATATAGGGGATAACCAAAAAATCGAAATCAGTGGGGAAACCAATGGATAAGGCCCAAATAAGATAAGTGTGGCTGTATGTGACGACATCAAAGTGGCCGAAATGTGGAATGATGTTGTGTGTGATGATGTGATGTAACAGTCTTAGTTCTAGGGAGAGATCTTTCCCAGATATTGTGACCTGGTGATTTAGGTCGGGGTTATTTGTGAGGAGACGGAGACCAATGAGATAACAGTGTTGGGGTGGTTTAAGAGTTATAGATGGATTGACCTTGTGTCCATCATTGGAGGTTTTTAGAATGGAGTTAATGACAGACGATGTCAGAGTGAAAGGGACACCCTTTATAAAACAGTCGAGGGTATAAGGAGAAGTGCCCTCATCACAAGATAAATTTGCAAAAAAACTCTTTGATGAGTGTGGGGTAAATGTCACAGTTGAGTTTCAAAAGAGATGACCACTTTTGGTTATCGAACCAGGCTTTTACGAGAATAGAATTTTTTTCAAAAAATGCGAGGTCTATAGTACATCCAAAGATTACCTTTTGAAGTCCTTGTTGAAAGCTGATCGGCACTCAGGGTTCTTGAATCGAAGTATGTGAGGAGAAGCAACGACGGCGGTGGAAATAGAAGAGGTTCGTGGTTGCTTCTATGTTGTAATAGGAGGAGAGGCTTGAGAATCTATGGAGAGAAAGAATAGAGATCGTGAGAGAGATGGAAGAGAATCAAAATGTGGATCGTCGGAGAAAATCGTCAGAATAGGAAAAGGGGCTAGGGCTAGATTTTGGAAGGAGTCACAGAAGAAAGGGAAAGGGTCGCGGTGTATATATAACCTTGAGAGGGTGTCGACCCTCGTGAAGAGACGGGTCAACCCTTCGAATTTGAAAAGACCGCATGACAAACACCTTACCCAAAAGGCAGGTATCGACCCTTAGGGAAAGGGGGTCGACACTAAAAAGTAGTATCCTCAGATTCATCAGCTGTCGACATCTTCGAAGAGAGGTGTTGACCCTAAGTAACAAAAGGCACAAGCCTGGTTCACAAGTTGTCGACCCTATAGAGGAGGTCGACCCTTAAGGGTCATGGAAGGCAAAAACTAGCGTTTTTCACATCAAAATTCTTAAAGAAGCATAATAACACATATTTTAACATCACACGGGAATATTTAACATACCAAGATCAGTTCGTATAAAGTATAAATGTTCCTCATTGAGAGGCTTTGTAAAGATATCGGCCAATTATTGACTTGTAGGCACAAATTCGTGTTTAATGTCACCTTTAAGTACATGATCTCGTAGAAAGTGATGCCTTATTTTCAATGTGTTTAGTGCGTGAGTGTTGTATGGGATTTTTTGAAAGATTAATGGTACTAGTGTTATTGCATTTAATAAGGATGTGATCAAGTGAAATCCAAAATCAAGAAGTTGTTGTCTCACCTAAAGCATTTGAGCACAACAACTAGCGACGGCAATGTATTCCGTTTCAGCTATAGATAAAGCCACAGAATTTTATTTTTTAAAAAACCATGATGTGAGTAAATTTTCAAGAAAAATGACAAGTGCCACTAGTGCTTTTTCAGTCAAGTCTACATCTCGTAAAGTCGGCATACGAATAACCATAAAGATCAAAAACATTTGTTTTAGGGTACCAAAGCACCAAAAGTGGAATGCCAACGAGATATCTAAAAATACGTCTTACTGCGATGACGTGTGATTCTTTTGGAGATGATTGAAAACGAGCACACTTGCAAACACTAAACATGATATCGGGTCTACTAGCTGTTAGATAGAGTAACGAACCAATCATACCTCGATATTTCTTTTCGTCTATCAGTTTACCTTGCTCATCTTTGTCGATTTTAATCGATGTGCTCGTGGGAGTTGCTGTAGGTTTGGACAAATCCATTTCAAACCTTTTGAGGAAATCTTTGATATATTTGGCTTAAAATAGATGAATGCCATCTTGGGTTTGTTTTATTTGCAATCCGAGAAACTATGTCAACTCTCTCATCATACTCATTTCAAATTCGCCCTGCATATTCTTAGCAAATTCCTTGCACAAAGATTCATTAGTAGCTCCGAATATGATATCATCAATATAAATTTGAACAATAAACATATCTTCATTTTTGGTTTTTATAAAAAAAGTGGTATCAATTTTCCCATGAGAAAAACCTTTTTCAATAAGAAAATTGTTCAAATGTTCATACCAAGGTCTAAGGGCTTGTTTTAAACCATACAAGGCTTTTGAGAGTTTATAAACTTGGTTCGAGTGTTTGTGGTTTTCAAAACTGGGAGGTTGTTCTATATACACTTCCTTCAAAATATACCCATTTAAAAAAGCACTTTTCACATTCATTTGATAAAGTTTAAAATTTCTAAAACAAGCAAATGCAAGCAACATGCGAATGGCTTCAAGGCATGTAACAGGTGCAAATGTTTCATCAAAATCAATGCCTTCTTCTTGGTTGTAACCTTGGGCTACAAGTCTAGCTTTGTTTTGGATAACAACCCCGGATTCATCCATTTTGTTTTGAAAAACCTATTTAGTTCCAATAACAAAATGATCCTTAGGACGAGGAGTCAAAAATCAAACTTCATTTCTTTCAAACTGATTTAACTCTTCTTGTATAGCAAAAATCCAGTTTTCATCGTGTTTAGCCTCAAAAAAGTTTTTGGCTCAATTTGAGAAACAAAAGCTAAATTGCCACAAACGTTATAAATAGAAGAACGAGTTCTTACACCGTGTGTGGCATCTCCTATAATGAGATCTTTGGAATGTCCATATTCTTTTTGAAGGTCTTCCATAGAGACTTCAATATTTGGTACCGAATAATGAAGTTCCTCATTTTCCGATAAGTAAATGCCTTCAATTCTTGGATTAGAATCTGCAACATCATCAATAGCAATATTCTTGGAAGCAAAGGAGTTAGATTCATTAAAAGCAACATGTATGGATTCTTCAACGAGTAAAGTTCTTTTATTAAACACATGATATGCTTTATTAGAATTTGCATAGCCAAGAAACACGGCTTCATCAGATTTTGCATCAAACTTCCCAAGATTTTCTTTATTGTTATGAAGTACAAAACATTTATAGCCAAATGCATGAAAATGACCAATGTTGGGTTTTCTACATTTCCGCAATTTATATGGTGATTTCTTAAGTATGAGTCTAATCATGGCACGATTAATAACATAACAAGCTGTATTGACGGCTTCCGCCCAAAAATATCTTGACAAATTATTTTCACAAAGCATAGTCTGAGCCATTTCCTTAAGAACTCTATTTTTTTTTTTCTACCACACCATTTTGTTGAGGAGTTCGAGGAGCAGAAACATTGTGATCAATGCCATGCTCATTATAAAATGAAATAAGCTCATCATTATCAAATTCTCTACCATGATCACTTCTAATGCTGTAAATAGTAAGACTAATCATGTTTTGAATACGTTTACAAAGTGCTGTAAATGTAGAGAAAGTATCACTTTTGTGTGCCAAGAAAATCATCCAAGTAAATCTAGTATAGTCATCCACACAAACAAGACAATAAGATTTATCACCAAGACTTAAAGTTCTAGAAGGTCCGAACAAGTAAATATGCAACAATTGAAGAGGTCTAGAAGTGGAAATAATATTTTTAGATTTGAAAGAAACTCTTGTTTGTTTTCCTTGTTGACAAGTATCACAAAGTCTATCTTTTTCAAAATCAATTTTTGGTAAACCTACAACCAAATCAAGTTCTAAGAGTTTTGAAAGTAAATCCATATTGCCATATCCATCCGGATTCATTTATAGTGGATAAGCACTTAACATCATGATTAGGAGATAAACTATGCAAATCAAATATATACACATTTTCATGTCTATGACCAACAAAAAGCACTTTGTTTTCAGCAGAATTTTTAATGGTGCAGTGGGATTTTTCAAAAGTGACATAATTGCCTTTATCACACATTTGACTAATACTAAGCAAGTTATGTTTCAATCCTTCAACAAGCAACACATTTTTGATAATGGGTGAAGAAGTTTTACCGATATTACCTTCGCCGATGATATTTTCCTTACTATTGTCTTCGAAGGTCACGTGACCTCCTTCTTTGGATTTAAAGGTTAAGAACATTGCTCTATCGCCGGTCATGTGCCTTGAGACTGGTTGTTGCTGGATTTTGACCTAAAGCACACCTGCAAAAATCAGATTTGTGTTGGTCTTTTGGTACCCATTCTTTCTTGGGTTCATGAGAGTTAGGAGTTGAAGTGTTTTTGGGACCCCACTTCTTTTTCATTCTATCAAATGAGTTTCTCTTAATAGGACATGAAGGAGAGATGTGACCTTTTCTTCCACAATAATGGCGTGTGAGATGAGAATGATTAGATGATGCATGAAAAAATGTCTGTTTGGAATTTTTTTCTTTTGAAAAAGGTTTATAGCCAAACCCCATTCTTCCAAAGGTTTGATTTTGACTTTTGAGAATTTTATCTCATGTATCTCTACCTTGAGTAAATTTTGAAAAACATTTTTTAAATCTTCTAGGTTTTCATTTAAGACAATTTTCTCCTTTTTCAAAATTTTATTTTCCTTTTGCAAATCATCTACTTTCTTTTTAAAAATGAAGAATTCTTTTTCTTTTGAAAATTCTTTCTCCTTTTCCATTGTCAAGACTTCATTTTCCAAAGTATTGATCTTAGAAGTCAAGGATTCCTTTTCTTGAGATAAACTTGAGATCATTTTCTTTTGACAACTACTTTTCATACTTAATTTTTTAAATTCAGCATGCAATTCATCAAAAGCAATTTGTAATTCATCAAAGTTAAAGGAGTCATCATTTATCTTATCTTCAAGTGCCATCAAGCATAGATTTGTGACTTCATTTTTGCAAATATCCATCTCCGAGTCACTGCCATCACTGTCTTCTCCCCATGCTGCGATCATGACTTTCTTCTTATCCTTCTTGAATTGTTTTTTGAGCTCTGGACATTTCGATTTGTAGTGTCCTGGCTTGTTACATTCATAGCAAGTAACTTTAGATTTCTTATGACTTTCTCCTTTTTGAAGATCTTTGTTGAAGTCTTTTCTGAAGAACTTCCTTCCACCTTGTTTCTTCTTCACAAACCTTTTGAATCCTTTGGTAATGAAAGCCATTTCTTTATCTTCCTCTGTAGCGTCTTCTTCTTCCTTTTGAGATTTTGAGGTAGACTTGAAAGTTATCACTTTCCTCTTATTTTTGTCTTATTCTTCTTTTCCTTCTTGCATGATGATCTCATGGGTTAGGAGAGATCTCATTAGCTTATCAAGACTCAATATTGACAAGTCTCTTGCTTCTATCACTGTAATAACTTTGTTCTCCCAACTTTTTGGCAATGATCGGAGAACTTTTCTGATAATTTCTGCATTAGTATAAGTCTTCCCAAGAGATTTAAGACTGTTTATAATATCTATAAAGTAAGTGAACATTTGGAATATGTTCTCATTTGGTTTCATCTTGAAGAGTTCATAGTTATGAACAAGTAAGCTCACTCTAGACTCTTTGACTTGAGTGGTTCCCTCATGAGTTACAATAAGCTTATCCCAAATTTCTTTTGTCGTTGTACAAGTGCATATTCTGTTAAACTCAGTAGTATCAAGTGCATAATACAACATATTAACAGCCTTGGATGCAGCAGATAATAATAAGTACACAGAAAATAAAGGAAAGAAAAAAAGAGCTTGACACAAGGATTTATAGTGGTTCGGCTCACCGGCCTACATCCACTCCTCAAGAGACCTCATTGAGAATTTCTTCACTAAGAATCAATGCACCACCAAGTTTCTCCTAGCTTATGGATTTTTACAAAGTACTTATTTCAATCTGTTGAGGACTTCTCAACTAAATGCCTCGCTTTACAAGTGTTTCACTCAGAAAATAAGGAACAATAACAAGAGGTACAACTGTTCTCTTTAAAAAATATTCTCTCTCAAAAGATGAATATGAAAGTGTAAGCTCATAGGTAATTTAAGACTCACTCAGATATGAAAATAGAAATACAATGGAGTGTATTAAAAGCTCCTGATTACTCTTGAATACTCTGGGTTTGTTGTATTGAAGAAGTGTATTGAATGAACAAGGAGACCTCCATATTTATAATATTGATAGCTTCTAGTTGTTAGAGAGAGAGGAGAATTGAATCTCCTAGCCGTTGATAAAGATCATGGAGGATATCCTCCAGCTGTGTTTAATTAGAGCATGGTAAGATGCAGACTGTATGCAGGTCTTGAGAAGAGAAGGCTCAATAAATGCATGGGCTTTTAATTTAATGCTCTCTTTCATAAGTCAACTTCATGGAGAAGATATGGTGTTAGAAGATCTGCTCAGGGGTTAGAAAAGATGACATACTCTGCACCTAAATCTGAAAAAGTGACTGAGAAAAGGAGGACCTGTTTCAAGCATGGATAGAGTTTTGTAACCAAGTGCTAATCTTATGCTTTGAAGGACCAAAAATCATTAAAAAACAATACTTCTAGAATCATATAACTTCTAGAACAATTTAAGCACAATTTGTTTACTATTATTTTGAAAATTTTGAATAACAAATTAAATTAAATTATTTTTTTGTCAATAATCAAAATCAATAGAAATTTAAGTTTGAATGACCTCGGGGCTAATAACTTTGCAATGAAATGGGTGTGTTCTTTATATAGATGACTTGACTTGCTTTTCAAGGTGAAAGTGAGGGAGCTTTGGTATCTCTTGGTGCTCTCTATCATATCTCAAGTGGTGGATTATTGAGCTGGTCATCAATGCTTGTACATGCTCACTTGAACCCTATATATATCATTGCACATTCCTTATCTTAATAGTTTCCTTAATTGCTAGACGGACCAGCTGAGGTGGCACTTGATACATGTTAATAGCTTAGACGCCTGACACTGGAGGCCTCCACCTAGTTTGCTCAGTTTTTCGACCCAACCTTGTTCAGCCTTTTATGAAGTTATTGTAGAGATAGACTGGGCCTATATGGATGACTTCGTGTGAGCTCGGCCCACGTTGGTTCTGCTAATGGGCTCGGGCCATGTAGTTCTGCTTATGGATTCGACTTATATAGCTCGGTTTATGGGTTCGGCCCATATAGTTCCGCCCATTTCAGGCCTTTGTCTGAGTTGGCCTTGTTATGATAGGTTTGGTCTAAGTGCTAAAGACTTGGCAAATGATCCATGAGGATGTGGACTCGATGTGGCTGGCCCTTGTCGGTGTTTGGCCAATCAGATTTGAGCTTGATGAGTTGGACCGGCCAATAACCTTAACCCGCTCCATTTATATTTAGCCCCTTCATCAATCACAATATATTTTGTTCACATGCTCAAGATATTAAATTCCATTTGAAAATACTTTTTAGTTACATTTCAAGTTCCTCCAATTGGACCTCTCATCTTTAAATAACCAATTGGAAATAATTTATTTGATAAGAATTATAGCACATCCGTGAAAAATAAAAAAAATTAAATCTCATCACAATTAAGATTCCTGTTTTCAAAATATGAGGGAGAACTATGTGAAGGTAAGAGGAGGGGGAAAAAAATTACCAATACATAAGGAATACAAGTGTGTATGTAATGGGGTGTAAATAAAAGGCTGTGGGGGATGCAAGTGTCACTTGTACCCCACAAATTGATTGTTTTTTTTTTCCCTTTTCCACCTGTATGTAGTTCTTCCAAAAAAAATAACATATGTAATCATAAGAATACACATTCATTATTCTATGCCAATAAAATAAGGGATACCGACAACATGACATTAGGACTAATAGTCAACTCTTCAATTTTTATTTTTTATTTTTATAAAAAAAAGGAGATATCTGCAAATTTCATAAATTTATATTAAATTCAAGGGTTTGCATTTCCAATTGGAAAATATTATATATTATATTAGAAAATTTTAAATAATTTAAAATTATAAAAGTTTGCATTTTCATACATATTTTCACACTCTCGTAATAATAATTCTAGATTTGTTCCTGATTAAATTGTGTTGCATTCAATTACAATACATTATAACAAGCTTACACAAAACTCAACAATCTTATAAAAAAGATCAAAAATAAATAGAAAGGAGGAAAAAAAAGAAGAGACATAACCGTTTGGGAAGAGCTATTTCAGGTTTTTTTGGTTATTTTAGCCACAAAAGACAAAAAAGGCTATTTTAACCATAAAAAACAAAACATCACATCCAATCCATAATCATTACACTCTTCTCTACAAAAAAATTCAAAAAAGCCAAAAAGCCCTTTCCAAACCAAGCTTTTTAGCCCAGGCTAAAATAGCTAAAAAAGTCAAAAAGTCAAAAAGTCAACCCACTTCCCAAACGGAGGCTTAGGATGAGTTTGGAACAAAAATTTGAGAAAAAATCTGTGGAGGCAAAGAAAAAATAATAGAAAATGAATCAAATATACAAGCTAAATTTTGTTCACTTTTGTGATCACTTTTCTTTTCTTTTCACAAATTTTTAATCCTAACACAATATTAATCAAACTTTTGATCACAAATTGTCTACATGGACTCGTCACCAAAAGACCAACAAGTCCATTGGTTGAGTCAACTAATCTTATTAGTTAGAAGCTACAAAGTACTGCACATTCTAATAAATCTGTTAATGCGTACCTTGTAGGCTTTGAGGCTCAACAAGGGTATGGATGGCGGGAAATTAAAAATCAACGGCATAGTAAAAAAATAATTATATTATAGATAAAAAAAATTTGGTACAATTATGACATAGAGGAAAGATTTGCATCAAATATAGAAAGAACTTGCACTATATATATATTAGATATTTTCACAATTATAAAAATACAAATATTATTTTACTATCCCACTAATTTGCAATATTTGATATTATTACATTACAGATTAAAGTAAGATCCAAAGAAAGTATCTACATATGAAATTATAATTTGATTAAGATAAATTAGAGCCACACAAAAGATGTGTTCATGACACGTGTTGGTCATTTAGTGCTTTTTCCCTTCTTTTGAGTCATTTAAAAAAAAAGGGAAAATTAACCCAAGGATAATTTTAAAAAATTATTATATATGTATGAAAAAATTTATAATTTTAATTTTTAATATTAATATTGATAAAATTTATTACTAATTTATAATTATTTTTGAAGTTTTATCCTAATTTGAAAATTTTCCCAAAAACAATTACAATTTTATGAGTAAAAATTTAGTCTAACAATGATACAGTAGATTTAGCATCACAAACATATAACAAAATGAAAAAATAAGTCCTAATTTTCATAGTTTGGCGTAAACTAATAAGTATACATTTTTTATTTTTTTATCTTTTTTAATCACTTCATCTTTTTATTTTTTTATATATTTTTTATAAAAATTAAAAAATATATTTATTTAAATTATTTCAAACTATCCGTATTCATAAAAAAAAAAAACAAAAGTTAAAAAATAATTAAATAATAATGCCAATTTAGAGCTGCTCCCCAGTTGCTCATGACATGACATTCGTGTTGGTCATTCAGTGCTTTTCCTCTTCCATTGGCTCATTTAAAAAACAACCCAGTTCTAGTCTATTCCATCAGTTGTAACAATTAGAAAAGAGAAAAGAGCTGCTGCCAATTGAGAGAGAGAGAGAGAGAGAGAGATACGGTGGTTGTAACAATTAAAAAACAACCCAGTTCTAGTCTATTCCATCAGTTCTAACAATTACGGTCTCGTTTGGAAGTCAGAAGTCAGGTTTTTTTTTTTGATTATTTTAATTACAAAAAATAAAATAAATTTTTTAACTTAATAAGATAAAATATCACATTTAACCCATAATTATTATATTTTTTATTTTACAAAAAAGTCAAAAAAGCTAGAAATCCTTCCCAAATCAGGTTTTTTTGTTCCAGGCTAAAATAGCCACAAAAGTTAAAAAGTCAAAAAGTCAAAAAGTCAACCCACTTTCCAAACAAACACTAAAATTATAAACTTTTCTATGTATTTTTTTTGGGTAAATTACGAATAGGTCCTAATAGTTGGACTTAGACCCCGTTTGTTTTGGGCTATAAGAAAGGTATTGGGACTAGTAATACCAAGGTATTACTAAAGTCCCTGTTTGTTTGCAGAGAAAGCCTTGAGACTATTAGTCCCTTGGTATTGCTAATACCCTTGAAGGGGGATTGGTAAGAAGAAGGTAGAGATTGTATTAGAAAATAGTAAGTGGATTAAAAAAAATATATATTTTTTATATATTGGGAATTTTTTTTAAATATAATGTTTAATTTTTTATATTTTTTTATTTGTTTTATTATTTTATATAAAAATAATTTAATAATTCTTCACTATTAATCCCCTCACTATCAATCCCCTCACTATTAATCCCCTTACTAGCAATCCCCTCACTATTAATCCCCTCACTATCAATCCCCTCCATTCTATCTCCCAAAACAAACGGGGCCTTAATTCCTACCAAGTCCTATTGAAAATAAGTATTGATAAAATTGTTGATAAAAATAATTTTTTTTGTGACAACTTTTTATATACGTCGCTAAAAATTGATAATTAGTGACTTTTTTTGTCATAGTTTTTATAAATTGTCGCTAAAACTTACAATTAGCGACTTTTTTTATGACAAATTTTTTTTTATAGGACTTATTAGACAATACGTTCAGTTATTAAGACCTACACATAAGCATTTTTTTTTTTTTTTTTTGAAACCACTAGAGTGTAATAACCCCTTAAGGCCCCGTTTGTTTTGGGGTATGAAAGGGGGATTGGGATTAGGATAGTTGTGGGTCTCATTTAATGTGTTGTTTATTTACAGAGTTGAGGAAGGGACTGTTAAGCCGAAGGGCTTAGGATAGGCCTTGCAGATGAGATTTGGATGGGCCTCCAAGACTTGATATTAGAAAACTAGTCCGACGGACTAGAAATTTTTTTTTTATTTATTTTTTTTTTATTTTTTACATGTTGAGCATTTTTTTTAACATTAATTTTTAATTTTTTGTATTTTTTGTTAAGTAAAAATCATTATTTTATTTATTTTATTTTTTCTAAAAATTTTTTATTTTATTTTTATTTTTTAAAAATTTTTTACATGTTAGGCATTTTTTTTAAAACATTAATGTTTAATGTTTTTGTATTTTTTTTATTTGTTTTATTATTTTATATTTATTTTATATAAAAATAATTTAACAATCCTTACACTAACAACTATCATCAAAACAAACACAATTTTACTTAATCCCCTCACTAACAATCCCTTCATTATTAATTTCCTCACTATCAATCTCCTCCATTCTACCTCTGAAAACAAACGGGGCCTAAAAGAATTAATGAATGATTCACATTTTATTCTTGAATGATGGAAAGATGTAGAATATTCACCACATCGTATTAAGTGCCGTTTTGGGAACCAAAATAAAAGGCCACGTTTTTGTCAAAATATCCAAAAACGCAAATGGCAAAAACGTAACAAAATTAGTTTGGGAAGTGCCAAAAACGCAAGTGTGAAATTACAAATTGGGGCCTATGACAAATTTTGGTCTTTTTAATTTGATTTGACACCATAAACAAATATTAAACTAAAAAGTTAAAAGCCAACTTTTTACCAACTTCCCAATTCACTTTCCAAAAAACTAAAAAGCTTGGTAAAAAGTCAAAAGCCAACTTTGTACCAACTTCCCAAAATACCCCTAAGTAAGTTTCTGATAAAACAATTCTTGATTTATAGCAGTGCTGTTGACTAAATTATTAAAACATTAGATCACCTTTAACGTTAAATTTGATTTGACATTCCAAAGAGTAACATGATTTATTTTTGGGAATTGTATTGAATGGAGGACAAGAAGCATGTATTTATAGCCTGGGAAGAAACCTAGATAAGTGTAGAGAAGAAGATAGAGATACATGAGAGATAGATATAGAAAAGGAGATGAGATACATCTACCATACAGATAGATAAATATAAAATAATAATATATATCTAACACCCCCCTCTCCTCAAGCTCAATGTGGTAAGTCAGATATCAACTTGAGCTTGGAAAGGAGATCAGAGAAGCGTCCTGGAAGATGAGTTTGGTGAAGAGGTCAGCAGTATGATGAGCAAAGGTAACAAAGAGAAGATGAACATGGCCACTAGTAACATGTTGTCGTATGAAGTGGCAATCGATCTCAATATGCTTGGTGCGATCATGGAAGACATCGTTATGTACAATCTGAATAGCACTTTGATTGTCACAATAAAGATTGGTGGCAGCGGAATGAGAAACACCCATGTCAGAAAGAAGCCAACGAAGCCACACAAGCTCCTGAGTAGTGTCAGCAAGAGCACGATACTTAGCCTCGGTACTAGAACGAGCAACAAGAGTTTACTTCTTGCTATGCCAGGAAATGAGAGAGTTGCTTAAGAAGAAGCAGAACCCAGTAATGGAACGATGATCAGTAGGATCCCCTGCCCAATCGGCATTAGAAAAAACATGCAGCTGTAGAGAAGAGTGAGGGGAGTAGTGAAGACCATGAAACAGAGTTCCTTTGAGATAACGCAAAATTCGAACTAGAGCAGCATAGTGTGGAAAGCGAGGAGCAGTCATAAATTGACTGACAATGTGAACAACATAAGCAATATCTGGACGAGTAACTGTGAGATAGACAAGACTACCAACTAGCTGACGATATAAAGTGGCTTCAGTCAATAGGGGGCCGTCAAGAGGTATAAGACGAGTCTGAGGATCAACTGGAGTAGTGGCAGTCTTGCAATCGGTCAGGCTAACACGAGCTAATAGATCAGAAGTATACTTGGCCTGGGTAAGAAAATAACCAAAGGAATCTTGAGAAATTTCCAAGCCAAGGAAGTAGCTAAGTGAATCCAAATCTTTCATCTCAAACTGGCGATATAGAAACTGTTTGAGACTAGAAATACCCACTGTGTCATCTCCAGTGATAATCATACCATCCACATAGAGGAGAAGGAGAATAGTACCGCGCTCCGTCTTACAAATAAACAAGGCAGCATCATGGGCACTGGAAGAAAAACCAAAGTCACGAATGGTAGAGCTGAACTTAGCAAACCAAGCACGTGGAGCTTGTTTCAAACCATACAAAGCTCGACGGAGTTTGCAAACCTTGTTTCATGGAACAGAAGAACCAGGAGGGGGTTGTATATAAACTTCCTCAGTGAGATCACCATTGAGAAATGCATTCTTGATATCCATTTGATAAAGACTCCAGTGTCGAGCAGCAATAACGGCAAGTAAGCTGCGAACTGAAGTAAGACGGGCAACATGAGCAAATGTTTCCTTATAGTCAATCCCATATTCTTGACTAAATCCCCGGGTGACAAGGCGAGCTTTGTAACGCTCAATGGAACCATCAGAATAAGTTTTGATCTTGTAAATCCATTTGCAACTAGCAGTACGCTTTCCAGGAGGAAAATCAACCACATCCCATGTATGAGTTTGATCAAAAGCCTACAATTCATCAGTTATAGCTTGTTGCCAAAGAGGGTTAGAAGAAGCTTCTTGATAAGAATTAGGTTCATGAGAGCAAAATGCAGTGGAACCAACAATATAATCACGGAGAAGAACAAAAGGTTGCCTTACCCGTGTAGAATGACGCTCAGGTTTCGGAGGAACCTCAATGGAAGTAGGTTTCAGAGGAACCTCCACCTGATCTGGAGAAGGCGTAGGACCATCAGCAGACACAAGATCCTCAAGATGGACAATAGGCATAGGCAATTGTGGAAGCATAGAGCCAGAATCTACATCAAAGTCATCAGAAAACAGATCTATAGAAATATCAGTAAAGACCGGTGAGTGGGTGGACTGTGGTAGGTGAAACTTGGAAAGAGTGGAGAACATTTTGTGTTCTCAGAAGACCACATGACGGGAAATACGAAGACACTTGGAGATAGGATCCTAACAACGATATCATTTATGTTCTATACCATACCCTACAAAACAACAAAGACAAGAACGAGGTTCTAGTTTAGTGTGTTCATGAGGCGGAAGGAGAACAAAATAAGCAGAACCAAAAACTTTAAGAGTTGTATAATCACGAGGAGAACCATACAAGCGCTCGTAAGGAGAAGTGTTAGCTATTATAGGGGTAGGGACTCGATTGATGGTGTGGATGGCAGTGAGGGCAGCTTCCCTCCAAAATTGTTCAGGACAAGAAGAAGAGAGGAGAAGAGCCCGAGTAGTGTCTAGAATATGACGGTGCTTTCTTTTGGCTCGTCCATTTTGCTGGGAAGTGCCTGCACAAGATCGATGAGAGAGAGTACCATGAGCCCGAAGAAAAGAAAGAAAATCAAAATCCAAGTACTCCTTAGCATTATCAGAACAAAAAAACTTAATAGTACGAGAAAACTGAGTGCGGACCATAGTAAAGAAATCATAGTAAATCTGTTTAAGTTCAGAGTGGTTTTTGAGAAGAAAAATCCAAGTATAGCGAGAAAAATTATCAACAAAAATCACAAAATATCTAGGCCCTCCCATGGTAGGTGTGGGGGAAGGGCCCCAAATATCTGAATGCACAAGAGCAAAAGGAGTAGTAGAAATAGAATTACTTTTATTAAAAGGTAAGGCAGGTTGTTTAGCAATTTGACAAGATAAACAATCGACATCTTCAAGACAGACACGACCTAACTGACCACTAGAAACTAAAATTTTCAAACGACTAAAAGAGACATGTCCTAAGCGACAATGCCAAAGATGAAAAGAAAACATAGTAGATGCCGCAGCAACAGTAGATGATTTGTGTGGACTGCGAAGATGGATAAGTTCGAATAGACGTCCATGCATACGGCCTATCCCAAGGATCTGTCTCATCTGAGGATCCTGCACCAAACAACCATTAGCAGAGAAAGTAATAGTTAGACCAAGTTCACATAACTGACCAACAGAGATAAGGTTCATTTTAAGAGAAGGAATATGGTAAGCATTAGAAAGAGACACAGTGGAAGTAGAGATTTGGCCAATATGACTAACAGGCATGTGAAAACCATTAGCAGTGTGTATAGTGGGAGCAGAAGAGGATGATGACAGAGAAGAAAATATAGTGGAGTCAGAAGTCATGTGATTAAAGCATGCGGAA
Organism: Camellia sinensis; assembly: GCF_055761805.1. Lineage (NCBI taxonomy): Eukaryota > Viridiplantae > Streptophyta > Magnoliopsida > Ericales > Theaceae > Camellia > Camellia sinensis. The sequence goes on from NC_138963.1 coordinate 153,855,766, forward strand.
TCAAAATACCAGGAAGAGATACCTGAGGTTACTGAAAGAGCAGTAGAGGGAGGAGTACCAGATTTGTTAAGAACCTGGTGGATAATGGACTCAACATCATCCATAAAGAAGGAAAAAGCAGAAGCACCCTCAGAGGCAACAGCAGCAGAGCGAGAACCGTGGCCAAATTTAGACTGAGACCCAAAACGAGAAGCCCCTTTCTTAGATGAAGTAGTGGAGGGAGCTCAAGGACAATTTCTTTGGAGATGGCTTGGAGCAGTCTTGTGACAAGTTAAGCATTCGCGAACCTGGCAGTGAACAAGAGAATGATTGGCTGGCAAGCCTTGGTTGCGACAATAACTGCATAAGATTGGTTGTGAAGATGAGGAACTCTAAGAAGATGGTGTAGCAAGAACATAATCCATGTCTTGAGATCGAAGACTCCCAAAACGAGTCTCCTCTGATAGGACCTTAGTAATGGCTTGCTCTAAAGTAGGCAAGGGCAAACGATGGAGCAAAGAAGCACGTACGGGCTCAAAAGTGCTATGAAGAGCCATAAGAAACTGTAATAGTCGATGATGATTCCGATAAGCAATAAATAGTTGTGCATCATCAGAATAAGCCCATGGAGGTTCAGAATGAGTGAGCTGGTTCCAAATAGACGACATTTGGGAAAGGAAGTCATTGAGAGACTGACCGGGTGCCTGGCACATGTGATGAAGAGTCTGTAACAGTTGATACTAATGAGCATGTCTAGTGGTTTGATAACGTTCCTTCAAGAAATCCCAAATTACTTTGGCAGGAAAGGCAAGGGAGTCATCATCCTGAAAGCGTACAAATTGAAGGTTGATGGAAGGAACTGAGGTAGCCCGGAACCATGTGATAATTTGATAATTCTTACTTTCCCATTCGTCAAGACGGTCATCGAATGCAGAGTCCGTCTCATCCTCCTTTTGGATGGGTTTGGGAATAGCACCAGTAAAGATCCGCCAAAGGCGTTTGCCTTTGATGAAACTCGAGAGAGCTTGAGCCCAATTAACATAATTGGACCCATCAAGGATAACAGAAACAATTTGAATGCTCTCTATACGATCCATAAATGCCAAAACGGAGGTCACCAACAAATTCAGAAGGCTGAAAAACCTTAGAGACAGGTAAGGCTGATGTCAGCACTGTGGCTGTGATGATGTCAACAGCAAGGCAGTAGTAGAGTAGGGCTGACGTCAGCGGCTGAGGAATAGGGGAAACGGCTTGAAGGAAGCCAACCGGAAGCCAAGGGGAGGTGGCTGATGCGGAAGTCGAGTTCGGATGATACGGAAGCCAAAGTCTGATCGGCTGAGGTGCATGGGCGGAAGCCGATGGCGGTTGAGGTGGAAGCCGATGGGCAAGCCGACATCAGATCGGCTGAGGCGCTGGCATGGAAGGACGGCTGATGCGGAAGCCGACGAGCAAGCCGATAGAGGTCGGCTGCAACGACGCGCGTAGGAGTGTGTTAAGAGTGAAGGCGGCATCAACCGACGCGCGGGGCTTTGGGAGGCGCGTGGGAGCGCGTACTCCATCCGATGGAGGTGAATCTGGTGGCTTTGGCTTCGTCGTGAAGAGATGAAGAAGTGAGTGTAGTCCAAACGTTGAAAGAAGAATGGACGAGATACGCAGAAACCAGCAGAACCTAATAGGACAAAAGTAATTTGCCAAAAAAAAAAAAAAAAAAAACAAACAGGAGTAAAAAAAAAATGCTAGGAGAGATCCCTAGGCTCTGATACCATGTTATGAAAATAGAGAGACTGTATATTGAATTGTATTGAATGAATTACAAGAAGCCTGTATTTATAGGCTGAGAAGAAACCTAGATAAGTGTAGAGAAGAAGATAGAGATACATCAGAGATAGGTATAGAAAAGGAAATGAGATACATCTACAATACAGATAGATAAATATAAAATAATAATATGTATCTAACATTTATTAACGTGAAATGTGTAATAAAGTTAAACTTTTGATTTTCAAAGTAAAATAAAGAAGTGTTTATAAATCTCATTTGGAAAATTTATAACTCAATAACTTCACAAAGTATTTTATATTCCACTGAATTCAATATATTTGAACTTATATTTCAATAGATATATTTTTTTCATATTAGAAGTATTATGTGAACTATTTTACCCTTATAAATTTTTATTATAATATATATATATATATATATATATATATATATATATATAGATAACTAGTAATTGACCCTTGCAATCCATGTGTTATTTTTTAAAAAAATATATTTGATGGTATAATGTGTATTATAAAAGAAAAATTTTAATTTCAATTTAAAATTAAAATTAAAGTATAATTTTAATTATTTATTTTGATAATATTAGCGCTATCATTCTATAAAAGTATTACTTGAATACTTATATATATATATATTAATTTTAGTTAAATTATTTGTGTATTTTGATAATTTTAGTTCAATTGTATTATAAAAATGTAATTATCATATAATAGTTTTGTATGATATATATTAAATTATAAAATAGTAAAATAAATACTCATTTTGATATTAAAAATAACAGTTAAATTAGAAGAAGAATTAATAACATAAAATTAAAATTAATTCTAACTATTTAATTTTTTTTATATTCATTTTGAAAATAAAAATATGTAGAAATAAAAATTATATAAAATTTATTAAAAAAATTAAATATAAATATATTATAGTTTGATTATCATATAATAATTATATATGATATATATATATATATATTAAATTATAAGATTGTAAAATAAATACTCTTAATTAAATTAAAATGTCAACTATATAAAAGAAATTCAACAACGATTAAAACATTAAAAAACTTGTTGTTCAATAATTAAAAAAATAACTCAAATAGTAAATCTATACTTTAGAGGTTTCTCGAGAGTATCATTATTGTGCAGGTTTTTTCTACTGTGAGCTGTGATTATATAAAAAAAATGTAAGAAATGAAGTATAATTTCATATATAAAATTACTATAAAATTTAAACAACAAATCCATAATATAGAATTGGTATTGGGTATAAAATAATGCATGGGATAAGAAGAAAAAAGGCAATTTAGCATTAAAAAAATTCTAATACCCTTGAAAGAATTAAGAAAAAAAAATGTAATAACCCGACCCTCGTACATGATTCTGGTATCTTTTCGTCCTCTATTCTGTGTTTTTGAATGCTTACTGTGAAATCCTATGTGAAACTACATTGAATTAAATGAAACTTGGAAATATGGATTCCTATCTGTTGAATAAGAAAATTATCTGTCGCACTTAAACTGTTTGAATCCGGAATTGGAAGCCTTAGAGGCTTAATTTTCTGAAATTGATTTGACATTTGAAATCTACATGATTTTTAAGCTATAATGGGATTTTCTGTGGAATTTCAATTTGGGATGCTTAAACGATTAAATTTTTGTCTTATTCACCCTTAAATAAATATCTTTCCATATATATCAAGTTCCTTGACCATTTGACTTGGAAGCTCCATCTCCTGGAGGAAAAAAAAACAATTAGAGAAGGGTTTTGAGAAGTGGGGAAAGACAAGATCATCAAAGAAGTAAAGAATTGAAAATTTAAAGAGAGATCTAGATAGTGAAGTTCAAGGTAAGCCTAAGTTTCCCAAATTCAATTCTTTCTTTTTTAATTTGGAGAAGGAATTGCTTAATATGGTGTAACCTAGAGTTGTAATAGAGAATTGGATGGGTGTATTGATCTCTTGGTAACAATAATGCTATTATTTGATGATTTTCACTTAATATGGGTCACCTAAGAAGAAATCTACAACTTATGTCTTGAATTACCATGTTGATACTTGTGTAAATATATGGCTATACATGTGTATATGTGTATGTGATAGAAATAGATTATGGTGGTGAATAATTGAAGTGAATCAACTCCATGTTCAAGTGGTTGTGTTTATAGTCTTGTTTATCTAATTTTTTAACCATGTTTTGGTATGTAAAGAAGCTATTTTGGACCTCTTGGATGATCACCAAAGAAGGGGATTTGTATGATTTTCGGACTGCCAAACAGGGGCCAAACCGCACGTGCAGAGGTCGTGGCTGCATGTGCGGAGAAGAGGAAAAAAAAATTGGGAAAGCATACTGTTTTTGGCCGCTCGAGCGGTGAAGGGGCACCGCACGTGCGGTACATGTTCGCACGAGTGGAGGGTATGGCCGCACTTGCGGCCCAGGTCGGAAATCCCGTTCGCTCCGTTTTACGCGCTTAACCCTCAGCTCTTTTCAGAATTTGTGTTTGATACCTTTTAATGACTGTACATGTAATTGAAATGTAATAACGCAAGAAATGGTTTAACAAGAGAAAGAAACTAATGTGTGTTATCTATGTGTGTAGGACACACCACAGGAGGAACCACCGCTCCGCAACAACACTGTGAGTAATAATACACCAAATGTATATTTATTTACTGTTAATATCTGCTATCACGGTTCTGTTTTTCGACAGTTACGACATTAACATATGTGTTGATTGGAACTCGGTGGAAATGTAATGTTAAAAGGATTATGTACATTTCTATACATTTCTGGGCCGAAAGGCTATTCTGTATGCTTCTGGGCCGAAAGGCTGTTCTATACATTTCTGGGCCGAAAGGTTGTTCTGTATTTCTGGGCCAAAAGGCTGTTCTGTATTTCTGGGCCAGTAAGCCGTTCTGTTATAACTGTGATACTGGGCCCAATGCCGTTCTGAAAGTAAAACAATATCAAACTCACTATTTGGATTTCATTTTTGTGAATGCACTGTTATGCTTTGCGGTTAAAGTTGGTCATTAAACTGCTTAAGTATTATTATTCACTGAGCTTGTCTCACTCTGTAATTTTGTCTAATTCTGTAGGTAATCATCTTGGAGGTCAGTCCTTGCATCAATATCATCTATCTTTTGTCAACCTAAGGACAACCAGGCACTTGGAGAAGCCCTTTGCATGCTAGTGCAGTTTTGCTAGTCTTTGTCATTTTGTACTAATGTTTTGTTGGCCAAAGTTGATTGTATCTAATGTTTTGTTGTATGCCCAACCTCTGGGCTAGCCTTGTATTCTTTTGTGTATGTAACTTAATCTCGGATGCATGTTCACTATATGTTTAATTCCGAGTCGTGGTCCTGGCATATTTGTAGTCGCTCAATGGATGTGTCTGCATGTTATTCTATTATATTAACGCTTCCATTCAGGCCCCGAATATCATATATAGCAGGATAAGTGTCTGTTTTTTATTAGGTCATGCCCAAAACTTTTAGGGGTGAGTTAGGGGTGTGACAAAAAATGTGAAATGTAAAATTAGTATTGAGTTTGTGAATTATCTCAATTTACCAAGAAAAACATATAGAAAAGTAATATTTGTCAAATAGAGTTCATATAAAATAGGAAAAGTTAATATAATTTAAATTACATTTGGATTTGTGTAGAACTCCATATGTAATTAAGAAAATAAATGCTAACGTAGCTCTCTTAGAAAAAAAGTTAATCCTTATAATGTTCCATCTAAACATAGAAAAAACACTACTTTTAATAATACACATATATATGATACCATATATATAGGAGAGAGAAAATTATTATTAGATATGTATGTCATTTAAGATATATATAAAATAATGTATATAAATATAAGAGATTATTATTCTTAATATTTTTTTTGCTTCAATGTGAGGTATTCACTTGATCAAAGATCTTTCTTCATCATTCTTTTACAATAGAGTTCTGCCATGAAAGAACATTTGAAAGAGAAGATTAGTTTTACATGTAAACTAATGATAGAGATGATGATGGACTTGCAACAGAGATGATAGTAAACCGAGGATGAACAATCGTTTTTTCCCCATAGTTATATATAAACCATAGTCTCTTCGTTGGTTTATGCAGTTACTGATATTATATAGTTTATTCACCGGTATTATACCAAAGTTGATTACATACATATTTTTCTAAAAAGGTGCGTCAATATATATGAACTATTTGATGTTTTTTATATATTGTTTGGTGATTTATTGTATATTAATTGTTACTATACTTATTGGTTGAGCAATCATTTTTATTGCAATTGAACAATTGAAATAGTCAATTTTCACTTTTTAAATTTTGTTTCGTATTTTCACATTGCAGTGTGAATATTCGCATCAGTATGAGTTTAGTCTTTTTAAGGCTAATTGTATGTTAATTGTAAACTGTGAATATTCACATTGTATTTTGGTATGAATTTTATTTTTTCAAAAGTTAGTTATATGTTTGTTGTTTTTATTACTATACTTATTGGTTCACCATTTTTGTTACCATTGGACAACCGAAATTGTCAATTTTCACTTTGTTTTATGTTTTCATGTTACAGTGTGAATGTTCACATTGGTATGAGTGTAGTTTTTTTAAAGGGTAGTTGTATGTTAATCATAAACTGTGAATATTCACATTATATTTTGATATGAGTTTAATTTTTTTGAAAGTTAGTTGTATATTTGTTATTTATTGTGTACATTCACATTGTACTTTGGTATGTGTTTTATTTTTTTGAAAGTTAGTTGTATATTAGTAGTCATTTTAGCATAAACAAAAATTTGTTATTTTAGTCACAAACACAACGTGTGCATAGAGATGTGAGTTTTCACATAATTCTGTAATACAAATAGGTAGTCGCATCTTATATTAATGTTCACACACTCGTATAACATTGAGTGTATGTATGGTTCCATGAGGAGATACTATTTATCAACATGCATTTGTAATATGAAAGGTCACATCAACATTTAGTGAAGGATTTTCAAAAAGTAGATGATTTAGGATTTTGAGAATGTAAGAGTTTTGTTTTTTGGTAAAATAAGAGAGATTTTTCCCCCTAAAATGAAGTAGAGATTTTCTTCATAGAATAAGGAACAAATTTTCTCCCTCAAATGAGAAGGTTTTCTCTAGAATGATGAAATATTTTCTCCATGGAATAAATAAGAGATTTTCTCGACAGAATAAGATATTGTTGCTATTTTTTTATTGGTATTAATTTCAAAATAGAAATAAGCAGATAAAATTAGAAGGGTGATTTAGTCATATTACACCAAATGGAACCTAATGAAATTTAAAAAAAGAATATGAGTTAGATGGAATATAAGTCTTAACAATGAAATTTACTAAAAAACACTCCTTTGTTTATTTCATAAAATAAAAATATAATAAAATAATAAATTTGACACATCAAGAAGACTTGTTAGTTTTTTTGAAAATTTTAATTTTAAAATGTAAATTATCACATAGTAATTTTTTTCAATAAATTTGACATCTTTGTAAATTTAAAGAATTAGTTGGAGAGTTTGTTTAACAAGAAATTTAAACATGAAAAATGATTGGGAGTTTTAATAAAGGAGCTCTAATGGGAGTGGACCCTACTGTAATGTGATGTTTTGGCCTTGATTTTATTTTTTAATTTTTTTTTATTCCCTATCACATCATTAGAGCTTAATTAGAGCTCCAAAATTAAAGGAATTTGTCATTAATCTTTAAACATGGACCTAGGTCTAATCCAACTGGGAGAAGTTGTTCTGTGCTGTAATGGCACAATCATGTGGTGCTTAATAGTTGTGATTGGAGGTAGAACTCCTGATTTGGTTGCGTGATTGAGAGAGGAACGATAGAGAGCATGGTAATTTATGATTAGTTTTTGGTATGCGATGCTTGGGTACTGAATAATTTTCCTTGGATCTAGAAGATGATATTTGTAAATATTATGATATGACGTAAGATATAACATATATGTTTATGTTCATTGCATGTATGCACAACTTGATGGACAAATTTTATACTCTGTTTCCACTTCTGGCTCTGTTATTAATTATGTATATGTATTATAAATTCTATCTTTGAGGCCGGGTAATTCAGGATTACTGGCCGGTTACATCCTAAACCTTTGGGGGCGAGTTTGGATCGTTACAAAACTGGACAAAACAAGAACCAAGGGGCCTGCAAAATGAGAGAACCGTGAGAGCTACCTGGCCAGGGTTGGCTAGAAACCCCTCTGGCGTGAAAGTTAGGAGTCGAAGAAGAAGATGAAGCCTCTCTAGGTGTAGAGAGGGAAAGGGAGAGTGTATGTATGTGTGATAGTCGGGAATCACTTTGCAATGAGATGGGTGTGTTTTTTATATACATGACTTGACTTGCTTTTCAAGGTGAAAGTGAGGGAGCTTTGGTGTCTCTTGGCGCTCTCTATCATATCTCAGGTGAGGGATCACTGAGCTGGTCATCAATGCTTGCACATGCTCACTTGAACCCTATATACATCATTGCACATTCCTTCTCTTAATAGTTTCCTTAATTCTTAGAGGGACCAGCTGAGATGGCACTTGATGCATGCTAATAGCTTAGACGCCTGACACTGGAGGCATCTACCTAGTTTGCTCGGTTCCTCGACCCAACCTTGCTCGGCCTTCTATGAAGTTGTTGTAGATATGAACTGGGCCTATATGGATGACTTCATCTGAGCTCGACCCATGTTGGTTCTGCTAATGGGCTCAGCCCATGTAGTTCTGCTTATGGATTCGACTTATATAGTTCGGTTTATGGGTTCGGCCCATTTCAGGACTTTGTCGGAGTTGGCCTTGTTATGACAGGTTTGGTCCAAGTGCTCGAGGACTTGGCGGATGATCCATGTGGATATGGACTTGATGTGGCTAGCCCATGTCGGTGTTTGGCCAATCGGATTTGAGCTTGATGAGTTGGACCGGCCCAATAACTTTAACCTGCTCCATTTTGTAGACAAGCCCGCGGGGGGCCTCGCTACAGCTCGGACTCGACTTTGTGTCGTCACGGTTCTAAATCTGAACCAAAGAGTCCAAATCCGGCAAATCGTTTTTGAGAAAACAGATTTTTGAAAGAAGTGCCAAACATGGACTGCTTTGCCAGATACAGAGTCGCCACCTAAATATTTTGTTTTGGGAAATTTAGGAAACCCTGACTCGGTGCCGAAAGGCCACGTGTCCGTCATCACCAAAGTTGCCTCGGCTCGGGAACTTGGGTACTGAGAGGGTGATTTATGCTCCGGTGTTGGGCCGAGGTATAGACCGAACAAGTTGAGGGCCCAGCAGAGCATTGGGCCGAGATGATCGACTGTTCACCCGGAGATGGGCTACCAGAAGTTGGGCCGGGCAGAGTTTGGTCTGTGTGCTGCCCTGGACCGTGCAGAAGCTGCTCGGCCAAGAAGTGACCGGTCAGGCTAGGATGCTCGGTCCGAGGATTGTCGAGACCAGACAGACCGAGAGGCCGGTGCTCGGAAAGGCGCGGTCAGCCGAGGTAGTTGACTGACCGGCGAGAAGGCCGACCAAAGGAGGAGCCCGGGCTAAGCTCTGCCGAGATGCCGCCTAGCCCGGTCCTTCATTCGGTTATCCGGTTAGGCGCTTAAGGTATGAAGCATGGTATGACCGAGGTAGGGCAGCTCGGTTGCCGAGCTCCAGCTATGCTGACAGGCAGTTGAGAGCAGGTGATGAACGGCATGGTTTATGCTGACAGATGGGATAGCAGAGCCACGTGTCAGGAGATGACAGGGAGTGGATATGGGGCTCAGAAGGTATATAAGCATGTCGGCGCCCCCCATACGCGACAGACGAACATCTCTGTAAGAAAATCCTCACACTAAAACACTCTCTCCCTTCTCTCTATTCCCTCTAAGGTGTGTGCTAATTTGACCGTCGGAGGGTGTTTCCGACCACACACCGCCGGGTAGCTCACCGTTATTTGCTCGCAGGTGATCGGATATCGACGGAGCTCGGAAGAAAGGAGTACGGGCTTGCCGGGATATTTGCTCCCCGTACAATTGGCGCCGTCCGTGGGAATCTTGACAGACAAAACCTTGTCTTCCAGGTTCATCTGATCGCCATCCATGGCGAACAACGACGAGTTCCCGTTGTCCGCCATCGATGGAGCCACCCCGGAGTATACCCGAAGGAGAGAGGGACCACCTGCCGTCCATCCAATGGCTGACTTGGGGACGCCCACTGGAGGACAGTCAGGTGACGCGCGGGATAAGCGCGGAAGGAGTCATGGGCATTCACGGAGTCCAGACGGTCACCGGCGGAGAGACTCACACGCCAGGCGATTGGAAAGCAAGTTAAGGGACCAAGACGCTGTCATCAGGCGGATGGCGGCGGATATGGAGGATCTTAAGCGGCATGTCAAAGGGAAAGGTGTAGCTGGGGTGGGAGACCACAGTGAGCGCACCCCATCCCGCCGGTCAGGCGATCAGAGTCAGCGACGTACTCAGTCCATTTCCATCACCAGGAGTTACCAGGTTGGTGATTCCGACATGCGTGCAGAAAAGTCTAGCGCGCAAGACAGCACTTACAAACCCTCACGTCCGGCGACGACGTCGAGGTACTCTTATTCTGCCCAGTCAGAGGATCTACGGGCAGTGTTAAGGGAGCGGGCTCGCCGGCGCGAAGCTCAGAGAATACCTGCTTTCCAGCGGCTCTCCTATGGGGTTCACGGCAGCGAGGAGGTCGGAATGCCTCCACCCCGCCCAGCAATGCCAATATTCGAAGATACAGACTTGGCAAGGCTGAGTGCCACTCCTTTTTCCCTGGAAATAGAAACAACGCCGCTTCCGTCAGGCTTCCACCAGCCTAAGTTCACACTTTACGACGGAAAAACCGATCCGTACATGCATGTGAGCCACTTCCGACAGGTTATGGCCGGACATCGGCGCAATGACGAACTTATGTGCCTAATCTTCCCGTCAAGTTTAGGCGAGCTGGGCCTAAAGTGGTTCGAGAGGTTGCCGGAAGGGAGCATACAAAGGTGGCATCAGTTGGCCGAGGCGTTTGTTACGCGCTTCAAAACCAACACAAAAACACCAAAGGAAGTCGATCACTTGCTAAGTGTCAAGATGGAACCGTGCGACACACTGAAGGCGTACAATTCAAGGTATTGGGAAACCTTCAACGAGATCTTAGACTGCCCGGTCAACCTTGCTATCACGCAATATAAGCGCGGTCTCCCGGTCGGACATAGACTGCGGGACTCGCTTACCATGCACCAACCGACCTCCATGGGCCAGCTCATGCAGCGCATCAATGAGCACATCCGAGTAGAGGATGATGCGTCGGCTTCCACCGTGAAGGCCACTCCGGTCGGAACAGACAAGAAGACAGCAGGCAAGGTGCACGCAGTTGGGCAAGAGTCCAACCGCTCAAATGACCGAGCAGAGGAATCAGACCGAGGTTCAAATCGAAAAAACCGGGGTAGAGGACGTCGGAATGACCGGGATGATTATCCCCGAGATGACGTTGAGGACGCAAACAGAAGAATGAAGGCAAGGACTGGCATAACCACGGTCTTCAAGATTCCAATCTATCGCATACTTAGTGAAATCCGAGACGAGGAGTATGTCCGGTTTCCTGCTAAATTGGGCGATGGACAAAAGGGCTACAATCCGCGGTATCGTTGTACGTTTCACCGGGAGAGGGGCCACCGGACTGAGGATTGTTTGCCTCTGCGACAACACTTGGAAGAACTGGTTGCGGCCGGGCATCTGGACCTTTACATTGATGGCGGAGTGAAACCGAATCAGGCTCCGGTCGATCCCAGGGGACAGGACGACCGAGATGCACCACCACAGGGAGTAATTAATGTCATCCACGGAATCGTGGAACCGGAGCGTGTTTGCGAACTCCGGGGCATGATTAAGAAGGCAGAGCATATGAGGGAGGTTTTGTCGGTACAGCCTGCCATCAAAAGGGGGAAGACAGAGGAGAAAGACGTGATCAGTTTCACCTCAAGGGATTTAGAGCGTATCCAGACGCCGCACAACGATGCTCTTGTCGTAACACTACGCGTCAAAGAATTTGATGTTAGACGGATCTTGATCGATCAGGGATGCTCGGTCGAGATCATGTATTATGATGCGTTCAAACAGCTCAAACTTCGTGAGACAGACTTGGCACCGGCCACTTCGCCACTGGTTGGATTTAACTCGCAGCCGGAGTGGCCATTGGGAAAGATTATCCTGCCGGTCAAAGCGGGATCCGTGGTCAAGCAAGTGGAGTTTTGGGTGCTACAAGTGCCTTCAACATACAACCTTATCCTTGGAAGAGGATGGCTTCACGCCATGCAAGCCGTAGCATCGACCTACCACCAGGTGATGAGATTCCCCTCGGCTATGGGGGCAATCGAGGAGATTTGGGGTGATCAGGTCATGTCCAAGCAGTGCTTCGTGGCGGTCAACGGGAGCCGGGCTGCCAAAGGATTCGTTCAAATGATCGAGGGACCGGAGGACCAGAGTGTCTTGGATGATGTTGGCACCAAAGCAGAAGACAAGGCAGTTGAAGAATTGGTTGAGTTGCGGATTGATGCCGAGCAGCCGGACAGATTCTTCTTGCTCGGTTCAAGTCTCTCGGCCATGGAGAGAACCGAGATGATTGAGTTTTTAATGGCGAACATCGAAGTCTTTGCATGGTCGCCCTATGACATGCCTGGTCTTGACCCAAGCTTTATCTGCCATCACCTCAACGTCTTCCCTGGAGCAAAGCCAGTCATCCAGCGAACAAGGAGATCGGCGCTGCATCACGCCGAGGTAGTAGCAGAGGAGGTAAAGAACTTGCTTGAGGCACGAGCAATACAGGAAGTGCACTACCCTCGGTGGATTTCCAACACGGTAGTGGTGCCCAAGAAAAATGGAAAGTGGCGAGTTTGTGTCGACTACAAGACAGTCAACCGAGCTTGTCCAAAAGACAGCTTCCCTTTGCCGCGCATTGACCAGCTAGTGGATTTGACGGCTGGACACAATCGGCTCAGTTTCTTGGATGCGTACCGCGGCTATCACCAGATTGCCATGCATGGGCCTAACCAAGAAATCACCTCTTTTACGACTCCAAGGGGACTCTTCTGCTATCGAGTTATGCCCTTTGGTTTGAAAAACGCCGGGGCAACCTTTCAGAGGATGGTGACCAAAATGTTCGCTCCTTTGCTCGGCCGGACAATGGAGGCTTACATCGATGATATGGTGGTAAAGAGCCGACATGAGGTACACCATTTGTCCGACTTAGCCGAGATGTTCGCCATTCTTAAGAAGCACAAGCTGCGCTTGAACGCCTCGAAGTGTGCCTTTGGCGTGGGATCCGGGAAATTTTTGGGATTCTTAGTCACGAACCGAGGCATCGAAGCAGACCCTACTCAGATCAGAGCCGTGCAAGAATTGAAACAACCCAACTCGGCTAAGGACGTGCAGCATCTGGCCGGGATGGCCGCCGCGCTTAATCGATTTATAAGCTGGTCATCAGATCGCTACCGCCCTTTCTTTCAAGCATTGAAGTCAAAATTCTCATGGGATGACGAGTGTGACCGAGCTTTGGCCGAGCTCAAAGATTATTTGTCTTCTCCGCCGCTGTTGGTTACACCAGAGCCCGGTGAGGAACTCTACCTTTACCTTGCCGTCTCCCAGCACGCAGTAAGTGCGGTGTTAGTCCGGGCTGAAGGAATTAAGCACCTCCCAATTTTTTACGTAAGTAAGATCCTTCTGCCGGCCGAGACGAGGTACTTGCCGCTGGAAAAGCTTGCGTTGGCACTGATGATGGCTTCGAGGAAATTGGCACATTATTTTCACGCCCATACCATCGTCGTACTGACCGAGTTCCCCCTCAAGGCCTTGTTTGAGCGCGCAGACTTTTCCAGCCGAATATTAAAATGGGCGGTCGAGTTGGGACAGTTCGATGTGAAGTTCCAGCCGCGCACCGCAATCAAAGCCCAAACCTTGGCCGATTTTGTTGCCGAGTTCTCACCTGGCACTCATCCGGTATGCCCGGCCGACATTGCCGGGGCAGATGATGAGACGCCCACAATGCCAACCGAGGAACTACCAGCTGCAGAAGGTCGCGCCGCGGAGTTAGCGCGCACCATCGAAATTCCCTCAGTTTGCACGGTAATACCTCCCGGTGCTGCGATGACGGAGTTGTGTATCACCAACCCATCCAATCTGTCCGGTACCGCATCACCAAGGGGGGAAGCAATGGTTCCACACAGCTCAAAACTTGATGATTCGCCTACGGACTTGGGCATTCTGAACCAACTTGCTGAGTCCGGTGCCGAATCCTCAAGGGGGGAAGGAATGGTTCCAGGCAGCTCAGAACCTGCGGCCGGCTTCACACCGCAACCTGGTGTTTCGCCTACGGACTTGGGCATTACGGACCAACTTGCTGAGTCCGGTGTCGAATCACCAAGGGGCACTGACTTTGAACCGGTCAACACCAAACTTGACACCGCACAGCCGAGCAGTTGTGATCCCATTGCCCTTCGCAACTCTCAGGACCCATCTGACTGCTGGAAGCTTTTCGTGGGGGACATGTGGAAGCTTTTTGTTGATGGAGCGTCCAACCGTCATGGTGCCGGCCTTGGTATCGTTCTTATATCCCCGGACGGCCTAACCATTGAGCATTCTATCACACTCGGCTTCCCGGCGTCTAACAACGAGGCTGAGTACGAGGCGCTTCTTGCTGGGCTCAAGAGCGCAATCCAAATGAAGGCTGCCGAGCTTCTGGTATATAGTGATTCCCAGCTTGTGGTTAACCAAGTTTCAGGGATTTATGAAGCGAAGGACGACAGGATGGCGAAGTACCAAGCTCTGGTCAGGGACCATATCAAGCAGTTTGAGGCAATCAGAGTCCAGCAGATTGGCCGGGAAGAAAACAGCCGGGCTGATGAACTCGCCGGCCTCGCTTCCATGGTAGATAGCACATCTCCAAACCCCCTGTTGATTGACTTTCTTCCGCGGCCAAGCATTGAAAACGCCGGGCAGACGGATGTACTCTGCGCCGAGCTAGGTCCTTCATGGATGGACCCCTTGATCTCGTTCCTCAGAGACCGGACTCTTCCAGCGGACAAGAAAGAAGCACACAAAATCCGGGTGAAGTCAGAGCAGTTTTGGCTCTCTCCATCAGGCGCGTTGTATAAGAAGTCCTTCACCGGTCCGTTTCTCAAGTGCGTGCACCCGAACAGTGTGGAGGCCTTCTTGTTTGAAATTCATGAAGGCATTTGTGGCAGCCACGTCGGGGGACGGTCCTTGGCCTACCGAGCTATTTCGCAGGGATACTGGTGGCCGTGCATGCAGGCCGACGCCCAAAAATATGTCCGCAAGTGCGAGAAATGCCAAAAATTCGCCCATCAGATCCACCAGCCTGCCAGGGAACTTCTTCCCCTCACCAGTCCTTGGCCTTTCGCCATGTGAGGGCTAGATATAGTGGGACCGTTGCCAACAGCACCGGGCAACCGGAAATTCTTCATCGCGGCCACAGATTACTTCACAAAGTGGGTTGAAGCTGAGCCCTTGGCAACCATCAAAGAAAAAGACGTGAAGCGATTTGTCTGGCAGAACATTGTCACGCGGTTTGGCGTCCCCAAGATTTTGATCTCTGACAACGGTACCCAGTTTGACGGTCGCCTATTCAGAGGATTTTGTGAAGATCTGAAGATAGAATTCTACAACTCCACCCCGGCCTACCCGCAGTCCAATGGTCAAGCCGAAGCATCAAACAAGACTATACTGGATGGGTTGAAGAAACGGTTGGAAAAGGCTAAGGGCAAGTGGGCTGAAGAATTACCGAGCGTCCTTTGGGCATATCGAACAACCCCGCGACGTTCGACCGGGGAAACTCCATTTGCTTTGGCTTATGGCATGGAGGCGGTCATACCCTTGGAAGTTGAAATGCCCACCCTCAGAACTGAGAGTTTTGAGCCCGAGCTAAATGCCGAGGCTATTGCCTTGGAGTTGGACCTAGCGGAAGAGCGCCGGGAGAAAGCCCTCATCCATGTTGCCGCTTACCAACAAGAGCTCTCCAAGAAGTATAACAAGACAGTGCACCCCAGACCGTTCAAAGTTGGGGATTGGGTTTTGAGGAAGATTATGGGCAACACCCTGGTGCCAGGAGAAGGCAAACTAGGGGCAAATTGGGAAGGACCCTACAAGATCACTGGTCTGGCTGGCAAGGGGGCTTACCACTTGGAGGATCTAGAGGGAAGAGCCATACCCCGGCCATGGAATGCGGCCAACTTGAAATTGTATTATTTTTAAGCTTTTTACTTTCCTCTTTTTGTAAAGCAATTTTTTGGCTTGCAAAGCAGAATGTAATTCTTTTTGTCAAATTATAGAAGTCATTTTGTATTAGCACTTGGATTGTTCTTTTAATGTTTAAAACCGAGATGATGTACTCCGGTTGGAAGAGTTGGTGATTCGTCCAACTTAAAAATCCCAACCGAGATGGTGTATTCCGGTTGGAAGAGTTGGTGTCTTGTCCAACTTAGGATTCCCAACCGAGATGATTTGCTCCGGTTGGAAGAGTTGGTGTTTTGTCCAACTTAGAAATCCCAACCGAGATGGTGTATTCCGGTTGGAAGAGTTGGTGTCTTGTCCAACTCAGGATTCCCAACCGAGATGACTTGCTCTGGTTGGACGAGTTGGTGTCTTGTCCAACTTAGGATTCCCAACCGAGATGATTTGCTCCGGTTGGAAGAGTTGGTGTTTTGTCCAACTTAGAATCCCCAACCGAGATGATGTACTCCGGTTGGAAGAGTTGGTGATTTGTCCAACTTAAAATTCCAAACCGAGATGGTGTATTCCGGTTGGAAGAGTTGGTGTTTTGTCCAACTTTATATTCCCAACCGAGATGAAGTACTCCGGTTGGAAGAGTTGGTGTTCTGTCCAACTTGGGATTCCCAATCGTGATGAAGTACTCCGGTTGGAAGAGTTGGCGTCTTGTCCAACATGGTATCTTGTCCAAACTTAGCTACAACCGAGATGGGTATTTCGGTGCATGAATTTGTTTTGTTATGCTCAAATTGCTTCGACCGTGTTATGGGCTCCGGTCGACAAAGTGTTCAAATGATAAGTTATACCGAGATAGTTTGCTGAAGACGGAATTGATTACTACCGGGCAAACACTTGACGAAAATTCAAAATTTTTCATTGATAAAGAAATTCATTACAAAAGGTGGGGACAGAGCCCGGTTACATCAAGAGTATTGAAAGCAAAAATACAAAGAAAAGAGAACTAAACTAGGGGGGAGAGATTGGTGAACTCGTCCTCGCCGGCATCAAGGTTGATGGTAGGACTGACTTCTTGCGCACCGGGCTCAGCACTGCCGGGCTGCTCTTGTACCTCGGCCTCCTCTTCCTCAGAATCTGTGTCATCCTCTCCATCTTCAAGTCCTTCCTCGGCCTCCGCTTGCAGAGCGCTGAATACGTCGTTTGCGTAAGGCACAAGGTAGACCGGTAGCGAAGCCTTAGGAGGATTGGCAAATACGTCGGTGTCGGAGCCTTGGCCGAGGTGTTCGCAGGCAGACTTCCAGCCTGCTTTAAAATAGATGTCTTGTGTTGCAAAGACTTTCTTTTTGTAGCTCTCCTCGACGTCGATAAAACCGGCTTTGTTTGCAGCCCGGCAGGCTTGCTTCTTCGCCTTCTTTAGGGTGTCCACCTCGGCTTGGAGCTCATCTCGTTTTTTCTCAGCTGCATCCAGCTGGCCGAGCAGTCTGTTATTGTCAGAATTGGCCATTTCAAGCGAAGACTTAGCTCGGCCGAGCTCGGCTTGAAGGCTTTCAACGTGGCTGGCTGTGTCATTGGCTTTCTGCCTAAGCCGGTGAATGCGCTCCAAAACCAAGTGCTGTTTCTGAATGGCCTGCACAAAGAAACAAAGTTCATCAGAAAGGGGGACCGAGCAATAAGGGCCGAGCGAACACTTGGGAAATTTTTGGAGTTGCATTGACTTACCCTGGCCAT
Organism: Camellia sinensis; assembly: GCF_055761805.1. Taxonomy (NCBI): domain Eukaryota; kingdom Viridiplantae; phylum Streptophyta; class Magnoliopsida; order Ericales; family Theaceae; genus Camellia; species Camellia sinensis. Next base: position 153,873,513 of record NC_138963.1, read on the forward strand.
GGACTTCACGGATGACTTGACCAACCGAGTGTCAGGGACGTGGTCACTGCCGACCACGTCGCTCGGTAGTAGGAATGCTTTGGACAGATCAAAGGCGAGCAGATGCTTTTTGTCAGCCTTGATCGAGGCAGTTGCCGGGATGTCCTGACCCCGGTGTTTCAACTGTGGACGCCAGGCCGGTACTGGGGCGGGGGCGTTAGTCGGATGCTCGGTAGTTAGCTCGGCGACTAACTCGGCAGATGGGTCGGCCCGAGCCCTTTTCCCGGCCCGCCGTGCAGAAGGTTCTCGGCTGGATTGGCCGGTCGGCTGAGAGGCGAGGGCGACCACAGCGCCACTGGATTGACCGGCGACGGGTGAGCGAGTCGAAACGCTCGGCAGCTCGGCGGATGTGGCGGTGAGCAAGTTCTTGATTCTGTTGCGCTTAGCCATCTCTTGTTCCTCGGTCAGGCGAACGAGGGGCACGTCTGGCAGAGTAGGATCCGGTGGAGGTGTTGGAGCTCGGAGGAAGTCGGTGACCTTACTCCGGCGGGGAGCAGAGTATCTATATGTTGGACTGTAGCCGAGGAGTTGGTTACAATCTCGGTCGCGGTAGCGAAGCGCGGTCCTGATCGCTTCTACGTTGGGGAAGTTGTAGTTGGCTTGCAAGGCTTGGATGGCTGCAAAAGAAACGAGAGAATCATTAGTCTACAGAAACGTCAAGTGTAAAAATCGAGATAATTTGCACGGCTTACATGTGCTCCCAAAACTTTTGCTAATCATCCAGCCCGGTACCTCGGCTGTCTCGTAGTTACCAGACACCCAGAAGAAATCATCATCGTGAAGATCCTTATCTGGTGTGCCGGTCACGATTTTCTCTCTGCCCGATCTAATTTTGAGGTAATAGGCGAGACCGTCGCCGGTGTGGCCCATCGTGTATTGTCTCAGTATCTCGGCTAGACCTAAGTTGATGCCTAGCCGATTGTTCAGTTCGTGAACGCCATTGATTATTCTATACGTATTGGTGGACACCTGTGTGGGTGCCAGCCCGGTGCGGCGGAGGAACTCGGCTATGAGAGGGTTGAGCGGGAAACGAAGACCCCCTTCAACGATGGATAGCACGGTGAAGAGGCACTCCTCCCTACCCCAAGGTGTGGTCTCCTCTTCTGCGAGCTGCAGGTGGACATCGGCCGGGACGCCGTAGTCCTCCTTGAAAGTAGCCAGCGCAGCCGGAGTATCCACTAGGAAGCGGAATTTTCCCATTTTTGGCCGGCTTAGTGTATCCCGGCTGAGGGGTTTGGCTCTGGGTATTGGATGTTGCCCGGTCCTGAGAGCCTCAGGAATGACTGGTCCCCTTGGACTCTGCAGGAAAAGGATGGCAAGTGTTAAGTGTTAGCGCGGTCGCGCGAAAGGTGCTGGATTTTAACTCGGTCATTAAGGATGCCAAACCACCTCGGTTGTCCATTCTATCTAAGGAGCCCGGTCGCCCAAGCGGACCAGATGTTAGCCCGGTTGAACGACCAAGTCCTTTTGTTATCTCGGTTTTCGCTTTGGTTGAAACAAACATGTTGTTTGCCCGGTTTGGTCGGTTTTTAGGATCAAAAGAAGGCCCAGAGCCCGGTTCACCCCAGTTCTTCAGTGTTCTTCAGGAAGACGAAGAACACCAAGAACGGTGGAAGGTTTAATGCGGATTCTACGATCTATGCCCTAATAGCTATGTTTTTGTACCCTAATGTGTGTAATATGAAAGAAAATAACAACTAGGGGGATCGAAAACCTTACCTTTGGAGGATGGGGGCTGTTCTTCCAAGAATGAGAAATGACAGTCGAAGATAGAGGAGAGGGCTTGAGCTCTGGATCGTCAGATGGAAGAAAGGCAGTAAGGAGGAATGGCGTAGGAAGGCCGTGTGTATATAAGAGTGAAAGGCCGCCCAAATTCAAATTCTAGCAAAAACGGCGGGTTGGCTGCCCGATGACCAATGGCAGACCGCCACGTGTCGCCATTTATGGCTTTGGCAAGACTGAAGCGACGGGTTGAAAAGGCGAAGAGCCAACCGAGCTACTTTCAACGAGAATAGGTCAGCCGAGGAATATAACCGGTCAAATCTGCGGACAATTGCGTCAACTAGCTCGGTCGAAGCTTGGCATCTTGACGACCGGAGAAACGTTATCTCGGACGAGGTGAATAATCCCAGTCACGCTTCCGCGGACGGAATTAAGGGGCAATTGAGAGGGTGATTTATGCTCCGGTGTTGGGCCGAGGTATAGACCGAACAAGTTGACGGCCCAGCAGAGCATTGGGCCGAGATGATCGACTGTTCACCCGGAGATGGGCTACCAGAAGTTGGGCCGGGCAGAGTTTGGTCTGTGTGCTGCCCTGGACCGTGCAGAAGCTGCTCGGCCAAGAAGTGACCGGTCAGGCTAGGATGCTCGGTCCGAGGATTGTCGAGACCAGACAGACCGAGAGGCCGACGCTCGGAAAGGCGCGGTCAGCCGAGGTAGTTGACTGACCGGCGAGAAGGCCGACCAAAGGAGGAGCCCGGGCTAAGCTCTGCCGAGATGCCGCCTAGCCCGGTCCTTCATTCGGTTATCCGGTTAGGTGCTTAAGGTATGAAGCATGGTATGACCGAGGTAGGGCAGCTCGGTTGCCGAGCTCCAGCTATGCTGACAGGCAGTTGAGAGCAGGTGATGAACGGCATGGTTTATGCTGACAGATGGGATAGCAGAGCCACGTGTCAGGAGATGACAGGGAGTGGATATGGGGCTCAGAAGGTATATAAGCATGTCGGCGCCCCCCATACGCGACAGACGAACATCTCTGTACGAAAATCCTCACAATAAAACACTCTCTCCCTTCTCTCTATTCCCTCTAAGGTGTGTGCTAATTTGACCGTCGGAGGGTGTTTCCGGCCACACACCGCCGGGTAGCTCACCGTTATTTGCTCGCAGGTGATCGGATATCGACGGAGCTCGGAAGAAAGGAGTACGGGCTTGCCGGGATATTTGCTCCCCGTACAGGTACGATTGGGGAAGGTCACTTCGTGAGCACCCCCGCTCGCCCGGTCATAGACCGGCCTCTACTAACCATGATATCAATTTTTGAAAACTTTGTATGTCCTTAAACCGGTTATTAGCCTAGGTTACTATGTGATGCTCACAACATATAAGTATAGACCGAGTCGCCCAAATTGGAACAAAACATTTCATGCTTGCTTTTGAAAAGGGTTTGCTACCCGCAGGTAGGCTTGAAACATTTGATGATTTATTCCAATTCAGATAACCCGACCTCCACCCACAGGCATTCAGGCAGATATATCACATAAGCACATAGCCTCATGGTAATCATGCTATTCATGGCAACACTTACACGCATGCAAGGATGCTAAAGCATAAAACTCACCGAGTACTCCAAGCTAAAATAGAAACTTCATTAGAAATCATGCATGATCCTAACTATACAGAAATGCCTAATGCAACACATGCAAAATGCAACTATGGCAGGCTCGGCTATTCTAAGATGGCATATGAAATGCTACAACTATCATGTATTCAACTTGGAATTGAAAATACAATGCAGTTAGTATGATGCGCCGAGCCCGGTGCATGCAATACAGATGAATGATGCAAACATGCTATCATATTGTATGCTAATTTAAATATGCCCTAATCTAACCATCAAAAGCGGATAAATAAAAGGGAGAAAGACGTGGGGTTGGAAGACATACATCACACTCACGCACACTTATTACAGTTATGCCCTCACTCGGAGGGTCCGAATAAATAATACAGTCCAAATATTACAATCCCGAATAAAAGAATATTACAGTCCAAAATATTACAAAATCCTAATTAATTAAAGAATTAACTAGAAAGCAAGTAAAACTGGCGTGCAAGCCAAGGACTGCCTTGCTTCTGGTGGATGATGCATGTCCGGATTGTCTTGCGCGGAAATCCACCGGAATGCCCCAATTAGCCTCTGTTTACACCTGTTATTCTTGAAAAGCGTGCCAAGTCCCGAAAAAGTTGCTGATCCTTCGTTTTGCTGTAACAGAGAGCAGGAAAGGGGCATAGCAATGTATTTGCACAGATATATGCATGTCTCGATCCTCGTGCCACCAATCACGCATACCGAGGCATGATGACAGAGGAGTCGAAATGCACAACTCAATATAGGATGAATGCACATGAAACTACAGCTAAAACCTAACTCCATCATGGATAATCCGGAGTGTCGGCGACTGGGGAATTGAGACACATTCTGTCACTCGGAGTACGAAATGTACCTCGTTTCCCGTGCCCGGGCTAACTCCTATTCCGGACATGGTGCAATGTGCATGATATGCGTGAAATGCAGCTAAGATACAATCCTAACATATACAATGCTATGGAAATGAAATGTCTCGAAATGCGTGCACACGGGCACGCAAACCGAGAAAATACATGAATGCAATGAAAATGAGATGCCTCGAAATGCGTGCACACGGGCACGCAAATCGAGAAAATGACAGAATGCAATGAAAATGAGATGCCTCGAAGTGCGTGCACACGGGCACGCAGACCGAGGCGATGGTGTATGTAATGAAAATGAGGTGTCTCGAAATGCGTGCATACGGGCACGCAAACCGAGACAATGACAAAATGCTATGAAAATGAGGTGCCTCAAAATACGTGCACACGGGCACGCAAACCGAGGCGATGGCAGAAACAATGCGAATGACATGGAAATGTGATATGGGCTTATACCAACATGAGAGAGCCTCAGCCACACTCACACAGGATGCCAGCGGATAAAAATGAGGTGCCTCGAAATGCGTGCACACGGGCACGCAAACCGAGGCGGTAGCGGAATGTGATGCAAATGACATACAGAATGCAATATGGACTTATACTAACATGAGAGAGCCTCAGCCGCACTCACATAAGATGCCGATGGCAGAAAATGAGGTGCCTCGAAATGCGTGCACACGGGCACGCAAACCGAGAAAATACAGAATATGATAAAAATGAGATGCCTCAAAATGCGTGCACACGGGCATGCAAACTGAGAAAATGACATGTCTCGAAATACGTGCACGCGGACACGCAAATCGAGGCGATGATATGTGTCTCGAAATACGTGCGCGCGGGCACGCAAATCGAGGCGATGATATGTGTCTCGAAATACGTGCACGCGGGCACGCAAACCGAGGCGATGACAAAATATGATGAAATGACAAATGGGCTTATACCAACATGAGTGAGCCTCAGCCACACTCACATAGGATGCCGGCAGGTAAAAATGGAGTGCCTCGAAATGCGTGCACACGGGCACGCAAACCGAGGCGATGCCAGAATGCGATGAAATGACATAGAAATGACAAATGGGCTTATACCAACATGAGTGAGCCTCAGCCACACTCACATAGGATGCTGGTGGGTAAAAATGGAGTGCCTCGAAATACGTGCACACGGGCACGCAAATCGAGGCGATGCCAGAATGCGATGAAATGACATAGAAACAACATGCAATCATTCTAATGGAATTTCAGCATTAAAATATGGGGGAAAACAGTCCCGAAATGAGGCGAAATGACATGAAATGCAAGGAATTGTCCCGAAATGTGAATTTAGGCACCCGAAATGACCTATAGTTATGCCAAACATGTACAATATGGGCATGCAATGCAAAGACAGAAGCTAGACAGTCCCAAAAAATTCACTTTCACAGTTATAAGCATGGCCAAACAGCAAGCATAGGTATGGTAAAAATAACATGCAAGAATAGGGGCCAAAAGAGGGGTAATGAAGCAAGTGATATAAGCAAAACCCAAACTGAAAATTTTCCTTCTACAACATTGAAGAGGGACCAAAAATATGAATATTTACAGTATATGGAAGCCTCAAAATCAGTATACAAATATGATAGAAATGTGATGCAAAATAAGGCTCAAAAGTGGCTATAACATGAGGTATGCAAAATAATCACCAAAAAGCCAAAGACCCTTAACAAAACATGTAGAATGGACCAAAATAAGCACTCTTCTAGAACTGTAAAAAGGCCAAAAACTAAAGCATGGTAGGCTAACTAAACATGCAAGAATGGGGAATAAAAGAGGGATATAACATGAAGTGACCTATGGAAGCCCCAAACCATGAAAGGACCTAAATGAAACATGAAGTATGGACCAAAATAAGAACTTTTTTAGAACTGTAAAATGGCCAAAAACAAAAGCATGGTAGGCTAACTAAACATGCAAGAATGAGGAAGAAAAGAGGAGTATAAAGGTAGGTACAATATGGAAACCCCAAATGGTGTTGAGCCCTTCTTCAATGTTGAAGAGGGGCTCAAAATAAGCCTAATATCAGTTTACAACATGCTCGAAAATAAATTTCTCATGAGTCAAAAATAGCATGCAAAATTATGACATACAAGAGGATCAATGAAGCAAGTGTGTCATGGAGGGCTCAAACAAGGTTGAGCCCTTAATGAAAAGTGAAGATGAGCTCAAAATAGGGCCCTTTTCAGTTGGGGCCGGAGCTTGAAACAAAAAGCAAGTGAGGCTTACAAATAGATCAAGAAAAAGGGTCAAAAGGGTAAAAGCATTACTTACCCTTGAAGACTCAAACTTTTGTTGCTTCTTGGATGAATTTGCAGCTTCTTTGACCTTTAAGAATCCTTCCTTGTTGCTGGAAATGAGATGGTGGTGGTAGAGCTTGGTGGTGTAGAAGGAATAATGGTTAGGGACTTAGGGTTTTTTCAAGAGTTGAGAAGGAAGAAGATGGAGTTGGCTATGGAAGCTTGAAGGAGAGTTTTTCTAACCCTTGCAAAGGAGGCCACCAGCTGGTTATAAGGGTTCAAAAAGGGGTGTAAAGGTGGGGGAGAAGGAGAGCAAAACTCCCCCACAAAATATCCCCCGGATACAGAAAATATCTGGGGGATATTGCCCCACAGCTGTAAAGTGCACAGTGCGAGGAACACGGCCGGCCTCTTACTTTTGCTGGAGGTGGCCGGCCGGCCACACCCCCTAGCCGGCCGGCTAGGGGTCAAAAGGGTCAATGTGATTTTCTGGTCGGCCAGCTACTGGGGAGGTACTCCTATGTGTGTACAACACAACCATGTGGTTAAAATTCCAAGAAAGTGGGTCCAAGGGGTTCGACATTGGCTCGGAAAGAGGGGGTCAAAAGGGTCAAGTTGAATTACTGGCCGGTCACCAACTTTTAGTGGCCTCTCAAGTGTGTAGATCACAGATATGTGGTTCAAAGTTCAAGAAAAAGAGTCCAAGGGGTTCAACATTAGCCCGGAAGAAAGGGGTCAAAAGGGTCAGGTGACCTTAATGGCCGGCCACCAACTTTTAGTGGCCTCTCAAGTGTGTAGATCACAGATATGTGGTTGAAAGTTGGCAACACTAGCTCCAAGGTATTCAACATTAGCCCGGAAGTGCGAAAAACGGGCGCCGGGAGGCTCCGGAAGAGAGATAACTGGTTGCTGCAACAATTGCTGGCCTCTCACCCTTCAGTGACCTTCCCTGTGATAAAACAGAGGTACCTTCCAAAAATGAACGAAAACCGTTGCAAAACGAATGCTCGGGGGCCAAAACACGCAGTTCGGGATCCCGAAAATGGGCTGTTAAACACCGAAAGTGGCGTTCGGCCACGAAGTGGGTTTCTCAGCGCCCAGTGTCCCTCAAAAGGGATGAAATAAGATGTATGCCAAAAATCAGAGCAATAGGAGATGGTTAAGCGGTCCCGAACCGAGGCACACAGCCTGACGGCTCCGAAAACCGGGAACCGGACTCCGAAATGGGCAGAATGGCCTACGGCCACCAAATGTAGCCTACGGACATTGAGAGATGGTCTACGGGACCTCTCCCTCCCCTCAGGAAAAGAAACAGAGAAAACCGAGTCTGGTTTGCAAACCGAGGCAAGGCACCGAAGAAGGTCCGGAAGTCCGGAGGCGGGGCTCGCAGCCGCGACTCTGAAACTTCTGAACGAGCACATTATGCAATATCACCAAGTGCTCAACTGGTGACGTCTGAGTCTCAAGGTCGGTCAAAAATGGGGTGTCTACACATTTATATTTAGCCCCTTCATCAATCACAAAATATTTTGTTCACACACTATCGATTGCGTAAACAAACATTTTTCTTGTTCAAGATATGAAATTCCATTTGAAAATACTTTTTGAAGTTAGATTTCAAGTTCCTCCAACTGGACCTTTCATCTTTAAATAACCAATTGGAAATAATTTATTTGATAAGAATTATAGCACATCCGTGAAAAATAAAAAAAAAATTAAATCTCATCACAATTAAGATTCCCATTTCCAAAATATGAGGGAGAACTACGTGAAGGCGGGAGGAGGGGAAAAAAAATTACCAATACATAAGGAATACAAGTGTGTTTGTGGTGGGGTGTAAATGAAAGACTGTGGGAATGCAAGTGTCACTTATACCTCATAAATTGATTTTTTTTTTTTTTTCCTTTCTTCTACCTGTATGTAGTTCTTCTAAGAAAACAACATATGCAATCATAAGAATACACATTCATTATACTATGCCAATAAAATAAGGGATAACGACAACATGACATTAGGATTAATAGTCAACTCTTCAATTTTTATTTTTTATTTTTTATTTTTATATATAAAAAAAAATAGGCCATATCTACAAATTTCATAAATTTATATTAAATTCAAGGATGAATATAGGGAAGTGCAGGTGGGGGTGACCAAACCCCAAAATTTGGAAAATATTATATATTATATTAGAAAATTTAAATAATTTAAAATTATAAGAGTTTACATTTTCAGACATATTTTCGTACTCTCATAATAATAATTCTAGATCTGTTCATGATTAAATTGTATTGCATTCAATTACAATACATTATAACAAGCTTACGCAAAACTCAACAATCTTGTAAAAAGGATCGCAAATAAATATAAAGGAGAGAAAAAAGAAAATGAAAAAAAAAAAAGAAGGGATAAGTTTGGAACAAAAACTTGAGAAAAAATCTGTGGAGGCAAAGAAAAAATAAAAGACAAAATGAATCAAATATACAAGCTAAATTTTGTTCACTTTTGTGATCACTTTTCTTTTCTTTCCACAAATTTTTAATCCAAACACAATATAATCAACCTTTTGATCACAAATTGTCTACATGGACTCTTCACCAAAAGACCAACAAGTCCATTGGTTGAGTCAACTAATAATCTTATTAGTTAGAAGCCACCAAGTACTGCATATTCTAATAAATCTGTTAATCCATACCTGGTAGGCTTTGAGGCTAGGTGGTGTTTGGGAAGTTTGTGTGTTGGGTTTTTTTTGATTTTTTTTTCACTAAAAAACAATTTTTTTGTAAAATAAAAAAAAAAACAAATCCAAACAAAATATCACATCTAACCTTATAATCATTTCACTTTTTTTTTCTCACAAATATCACATTCAACCACAAAAAAAACCCAACTATCTTCCCAAACATCAAAAAAAAATTCTCTAATAATATCCTTGTTGGCTACATATTTTGTATAAGCCAATTACAATTTGACACGTGGCAGAATAAGGGTAATACAGGAAGACTATTCAAGCCTTCGATCCTGATCGTACACGTGACAGTTAGTATTGGTTATTACGAGATCTGAGTAGTAGTGGATCAACAAAGAGATGCAAGGTGATGTGGCTTCAACGGTTACTCACATTTAAATTCAGATTTAAGAGGGAAAGCCTAACTGCAAGTGATAGCATAGTGGAGCTAATTATAAGGCAACATGATCAGCGATCATGGAGGAGCAGTTCGACGGTTAGAAATACAGTTCGATGGTCATCCTTAAGAACTATAAATAGCAGAGAAGGCCTACAAAAAGACCCCCAGACTCAGATCCAAAAAACCAGTCTTATTCTACTTATTTACATTTCCAGTCTTACATTTCCTGTTCTTTACATTCCTGTACTTTAAATTCCTGGACTGCACTTCGTTCATAGGAGTAGTTTCAAGTAGTAGATTGTTGCTATAAACCTCTACGAGGCTGAGTTTGGATCATTGTAAGTTTTTCATTTTAATGAAATGCTTCAATTGTTCTTCATTTAATTGTTATCTTATTTAATTCTCCTAAATTAAGCCACCAGTAAATATCCTCTTCATTGAGGCTGAAAGAACTAAAACACAATCGTCTGATAATTGGTTAGCAATTAATTTTCTGTAAGGACTGATTGATCCTTGTTGGCACGCTCGCAATTACAAAAACAACCTTCGAAAGCCAAAAAGCCAACATATATTTTTGGCACGCCCAGTGGGACTAATTGAAATGGCTAGACGTAGGAGACAAGGAGAAATTGAACGCTTGGAAGAAGGCGTAGAAGGAGAGGTAGAGATACCTAATCCAGAGGATAATGTGATAACACATCCTGTGGGAACTCCCATTTTATCAGAACCTATGGTCGAACAGACCAGCACTTCAGAACAAGTACCACACGTTCATAATATTGGACGAGACTAAGGAATTGGACCATCCACTGTTCCATCTACTCAGCCAATAAATCCATGGGGTGGCCTAGTAGATGCCATGGGACAGCAGTTAATGAACACGATGGAAAGGTGGGCAACATCCTTTTTGGATCGAATGAATAACCACCAACCAACAAATGCAAGACACATAGAGGAAGTTTTAACTGTCCCTCAACAAAGATTGGCTAGAAATAAACAGCCTATGCAAGTTAATGGACATTCTAATGGTCAAACTAGTAATCAGAACTATGAAAGACCATCACCTCAGTCTTGGTACGAACCTATTTCGAGGCCCATGGCAGGTCAAAATGCCTCAGTACTTAATAGTGAAGCCATGCAAATTGGTGGATCTGGCCCAGTACAAGAAAATGGTATAAGAATGATTCCAAATCCCACGTTCGAAGCCATATCTGGCACGAGGGGGTTCACTAATCCCTTATTCGAATTTATACCCGGGGGGTTGGAAAGTTTTCCTACAAACGGAAGGGGCACAACACCTGTTCCAGCACCTTTCGTAGGTCCTTTTGCAGGACAGGCTCAAAGGGGTTACCCACACCCCCAACAGCAACCTGTACCACAGGGACAACTAGTCCCAAATATACCACCTTATGGACCAAGAGGACCACAGGCACAAGGTTGTCTACCAAATCCTGTGTTTGTCCCTCCAATAGTAGTTCAGCAGGCACAAAATATGGGTCCCTAGGGACCAAATTGCTGACATTGTTAGAGAGATGTGTGGACCGATGGCTCGGGGGGTCCAGACTCCTGTATATAGGAAACCATACCCAGAATGGGTAGATAGGGTACATGAATACCCAAGAGGTTTCAGGATGCAAGATTTTGCCCTTTTTTATGGGAATGGAAACCAATCAACAGTGGAGCATATTGCTAGGTTTGCTGCTCAATGCGGTGAATTTACTAATAATGACTATATGAAGTTAAGGTTATTCCCAAATTCCTTGACTGGGGGAGCATTTGCATGGTATATTAACCTTACACCTGGCTCTATCCAAACGTGGCAATAAATGGAAGAGGCATTTCATGCCCAATTCTTCCAATCGGAACCAGAGATTTCCATGGCAGACTTGGCAAGATTGAGTCAAAGGCCTGATGAGAAGGCTACCCAGTTTATTGCTAGATTTAAAAGGGCTCGAAACAAATGTAGGGTCATTCTACCAGAGCCAGAATTCGTGAATTGGCTCAAAATGGTTTAGAGTTTAGGCTTCGAAAGAAGTTTGACTCAACTAAGTTCAGAGACTTAGTGGAACTGGCTTATAAGGTGTCTAGGTACGAAGCATTACCTAAGGAGGAACAAGATCGAAATAATGCATCGTACAAGACATATTATAGAGATCCTAATTATGAGATTGATGCAGCAGAGATTGTGGGGAAAGAACTTGTGATCTGTGAAGCATTAATTCATAAGGATACAACAATTAACCAGCAGTTTAAAAAGAAAGACCTCCACAGGAAATACTCTTTCGATTTAACTAAGGCAGATGACATTTTTGATCATTTGCTTGCGGCCAACTTCCTTAAGTTACCAAAATGAGTTAAAATTCCATCTCCAGATGAACTTAAAGGAAAAGTATATTGCAAGTGGCACAATTCTTGGTCTCACTCAACTACGAACTGTATTATCTTTCGAGACAAGATCCAAGAACAAATTCGGAAATGAAGTTTGAAATTCTCAGCCAAAGCAGAAAAGGCCATGAGGATCGACAGTAATCCATTTCCAGAAATTGGAGAAGTGGCAGCCAATGTCATAATGCCAGACTTTCGAAGCTTATCCTTGAAAGAATTGAGAGAAGTCAATGTGCAGATGCATGTTGCTAACCAGACAACTATCAAGAAGGACACTGGAAATCTACCAGCTATTGGACAAGGTTTCTCACACCAGAGGAAAGACTCTGATGAAGAAGCACTGGATGACGATTCTTTAGAGGCAGCTGTAATGCAAAGGATGTGTCCCAGGTGCAGACTGAGCTACAAATGGTTGAAAAGGCTTCTAATTGATGGGAAGCAATATTACAAGGATGTGCAGAGGCGTCCTAAACCAACCAATGCTTTCAACAAAAGGCCATATCCATCTGGTGTTAGGCAGCAACCATTGATGGTTGAACTAGCAGCCGATAGAATGCATTCCAAAGACAAGAGGCCTTTATATGAGTCCAGGCCACCTAATTATCACAGAATGGAGAGCAGTCATTCTGAGAGGAGACTGAAGAGAGGTTCAGTTTATGGGATCAAAGCCAAAGATTGGCCCCCTACACCAACCTCACGCAGGACAGAAAGTGGACACCTTCATCAAAGGCCTAAGTTAGGCCCAAAACATGAAGTCAGGACCAAGCGGGCCTTCATAGCCACCTTCGAAGATGGATTCGAAGGAAGAAAGAAGCAGTTCAACAGCTGGGTAAGTAGGTTCGTGGGTACCTGGAGTTCCAGACCGGTTTGTGATGCAGAACAAACCTAGGAAAGTATCTACCCAGAGAGGTGTTGTTGGAAACCAAGGTAGGATGGTCAAACCTCCTTTGGTGGCTCTAAACAATTGGGTATTGCTTAAACACCCAACAACAAATGAACCAGATATGGTCCCCGTGATTTCTAGATCACAAAAGATGAAGATTCAGCATAGGTACACTCAGTACCAGAAGGACTTGAAAGAAAGTGGAGAGAGTTCTTCATTGGTCTAGACAGAAGGAAAGAAGAATCCAAAGTCAGACCATACTCTAAAACCAACTCTACAAGGCAAAACGGTTTGCAACAGAGAACAGTTGGCCAAAGTTCACTCTGAACTAAAAGCCACAGAGAGGTCTAGTTTAGCAAGATTGGAGAAGGCATTGATGGAGAGTGATAGCGAGACAGAGAAAGAAGTTGGCTTAGGCCAAAAAAAAGAAATGGTTGAGGAAGAAATGTTCGAAGCCTTCATGGCTGAACAAACATTTTTGGTTGAAAACTGGTCGTGAAAGACCATTCGAAGGAGTTTGTTAGTAATAAAGTGCCAGAATGCAGCATGGATGATGCTTCTGGAGTAACTGAACAAGTTGGCCAAGAGGAGAAACAGACACAGCCAGCCATCCAATTTGGCTCAGTGTCAGTGAATATGGTACACATACTACCGCATGAATTCCAAACTGGAGATGAGAACCAAGAGGGGCAAGAAATTGACCCAATTCTAGTCTCTAGTGAAGACTCACAAGTGAGTATGGTGCAGGATGAATCCGGAATGGCTACCCCAATGGAAACTGAATATGAGAGTGAAGAAGAGGTGAGCATTAATCTCTCATATCCTTTTGAGTATCCCTCGAATTCTATGACACAACATGTCAAGCCTTTGTATATCAAGGCCTTTTTCGATAGGATACAATTGAACCGAGTCTTGGTGGATAATGGGGCAGCGGTGAACTTACTACCAAAATCTTTTTTGAAGAAACTAGGGAAAAGGAATCGCAGGTTAATCCCAACCAGCACAACCATTGCTGGTTTCGCTGGAGACAGACAGATGGCTCAGGGAATTCTGTCCATCAACCTGAGTATAGGAACCAGGGACTGCATGACGACATTCTTCGTTGTTGACAGCAATGCTAAGTACAATGCTTTACTTGGTAGAGATTGGATTCACACTAACAAGTATGTGCCTTCCTCTTTGCATCAGAAAATAATGATGGCCTTAGGTAATGGAGAGACAGAGGAAATTGATGCGGATCCTCAACCCTTCATAGCTTGTGCAGACTTCGCAGAGGCCAAATTGTATATTGAGGGAGTGACACCACTCAGTATACTGAGGAAACCTGATGGCTCAGCCGAAGTGACGACTGATGAGGAAGTGACACACTTGAAGCACTTAGTCCAAGAGAGTGCTGATGATGAGGTTGTCGTTAAAGATGACAATGATGCTTGGTTGTAGGCAAAAAGGTGAAGCACAAGAAGCCAAGTCTTTGGCTCTAATTAAGTTCTCAATATTGGATGTAAAATCAATAGTCCAGAAAGTGCAAGAGCAAGAGAAAGATGCCATGATAATTGGCTGCAAGTAGGAGCAGCAACAGGCCAGAGTTTTGGTCTTTGATAAATACTGTGCATTGGACATTGAAACAAAAGTCCAGGAGATACAAGAAGAAGAAGCCTTGTGGACAGACTTTGTCTATGAGGAGGAGGGTAAAGATGTTGAATCAAAGAACCTGGGAGCAGAACACAGCAAAGAGATTGCTTCGAAGCCAGAAGGAATCAAAGAAGGAGCTTCAGTAAGTTCTCAGATACAAGACTCCTTAGAAGAAATAAATTTAGGGGAATGTTCTGTACAACAACCCATTTATATAAGTTCTTGGTTGAATGCTCTTGACAGGATCCAGTTGTTGGTTATTCTGAGGAGATATAAAGATTGTTTTTCATGGTCTTATAATGAACTACCAGGATTGGATAGGTCATTAGTAGAACATAGGCTCCCTATGAAGCCTAATTTCAAGCCATACAAGCAAAAACCTAGAAGAATGAGTCCAGAAGTGATTCAGAAAGTTAAGGAGGAAATTCTTAGACTACTCAAAACAGGCTTTGTTAGGACAGCCAGGTATGTTGAATGGCTATCTAATATTGTGCATGTAGTTAAGAAGAATGGTAAAATGAGGGTATGCATTGATTTCAAAAACTAAAATCTAGCAACTCCAAAAGATGAGTATCCTATGCCTATAGTAGATTTGTTGGTAGACAGTTCAGCAGGGCATCAAATTTTATCAATGATGGATGGGCACTCTAGTTATAACCAAATCTGCATTGCAGAGGAGGATGTTCACAAAACAGCATTCAGATGTCCTGAGAATATTGGCACCTTCGAATGGGTTAAAATGCCATTTGGTCTGAAGAATGCTGGGGCTACATATCAGAGGGCTATGAACACCATCTTTCATGACCTCATTGGAGGGTATTTAGAATGCTATATTGATGATATTGTAATTAAATCCCAATCCATGGAGGAGCATCTGTTTCACTTAGAAGCACCTTTCAAAAGAATGAGAAAGTTCAAGTTGTAACTCAATCCTCTTAAATGTGCTTTTGGCGTATAATCTGGAAATTTCTTGGGCTATGTAGTACACAAGAAAGGAATACAAATTGACCAGAATAAAGTGAAAGCCATCATTGAAGCTAGACCTCCATCAAGTAAGAAGGAATTACAAAAGTTCCTTGGACAGGTTAATTTTCTTCGAAGATTCATTTCTAACACTACAGGGAAAACTAAAGTATTTTCTTCCTTGTTAAGGTTAAGAGATGAAGAGGAATTTGTATGGACAGCAGAGCATCAAATTGCTTTCGAAGGAATCAAAGTCTACTTGGCCAACCCTCCAGTGCTAATGCCACCAAAGGGTGAGAAGCCCTTGAAGTTATACATAGCTGCA
The DNA here is from genome assembly GCF_055761805.1 of Camellia sinensis. NCBI lineage: Eukaryota > Viridiplantae > Streptophyta > Magnoliopsida > Ericales > Theaceae > Camellia > Camellia sinensis. Next base: position 153,889,358 of record NC_138963.1, read on the forward strand.
GCAGAGGATTCATTGGGAGCTTTCCTAGCCCAAGACAATGAAGAAGGCAATGAGCAAGCTGTTTACTACCTTAGAAGGTTTTTAAATTCTTGTGAATGTAAATACTCAGCTGTAGAAAAGTTGTACCTTGCATTGTATTTTGCTGCAATGAAATTAAGATACTATCTTTTACCTACAACTGTCTTGGTAATTGCAACTACAGATTTGGTTAAGTATATGTTATCTAGACCTATGTTGAGAGGAAGAATTGGCAAATGGATACTAGCCTTATCAGAATTTCATTTAAAATATGTTCCCCAAAAGGCAGTAAAAGGACAAGTTTTAGCTAATTTTTTGGCAGACCATCCATCTCAAACAGAAAGCCAAGAGATAATGGAACTTGGTATGGCTAGTGTTGAGCCATGACAAATGTGGTTCGATGGATCAAAAGCCAATGGCCTAACTAGAATTAGTATAGTGATTAAGTCACCACAAGGAGTAGAAACCACATATGGTTTCAGAGTGGAAGAAATTACTTGTTCTAATAATCAAGCTGAGTATGAAGCCTTAGTAGTGGGACTGGAAATTCTTATTGGATTACAAGTTCATGCGGTTGACATATTTGGAGATTCTCAATTGGTGGTTAACCAAGTAAAAGGAATTTTCAAATGTCAAAGTATAAGCATGTTGCCATACTATGTTGTGGCATTACATCTGCTTTCTCAATTTCAAATAGCAAATGTAACTCATGTCCCAAGATTCTTGAATAATAGAGCTAATGATGTAGCTCAGAAAGCTTCGAATTTCAAGAGAAGGGATAATGCTCAAAGGGACATAAGCCAAACAATGTATCAGAAATTAATACCACCCTTAAATAAAAGGAATATGGTCTTGGAAGTCAACCAGAATGACTTACAAAAACAAGATTGGAGGCATCCAATAATGCAGTACTTGGCTGGCCCATCTTCGAAGGCCAGTAGAAAAATTAAATTGCAATCTATGCAATACATGATGTATGGTAATGCTCTCTACAAAAGAGGGGGAGATGATTTATTGCTAGAATGTTTAGGCCCAAAAGAAGCATTAACAGTTATGGCTGAGGTTCATGAAGGCATATGTGGTGCTCATCAACCTGGGGTAAAAATGAGATGGTTGCTTCAAAGGCATTCCTACTATCGGCCAACTATCCTTAAAGACTGCATAGAATATGCAAAAGGTTGCCAGGCATGTCAAAAGCATGGCACAATAAGGCATGTGCCCATAACTGACCTGCATGCAGTAGTGAAGCCTTGGCCATTTAGAGGATGGGCTATGGATATGATGGGGAAAATACACCCACCTTCTTCGAAGCATCATTGTTTCATTTTAGTGGCCACTGATTATTTTACTAAGTGGATTGAAGCTAAGCCATACAAGGCTGTAGACCAAACTGAGGTCATTGAATTCATTAAAGATTTAATCCATAGATTTGGTATCCCACATACTATAACTGTTGATAATGGGACTGTATTTGATGGGAAGATGGTAAAGTCTTTTATGGCAGAGTTTGGAATTAGCCTTGTTAATTCCACTCCCTATTATGCACAAGCCAATGGTCAAGCTGAATCATCCAATAAGTCCTTGAAAAAAGGAATACAAAAGGTTGTGGAAGATAATCCTAGAGATTGACATAACTTATTGTTGGATGTGTTGTGGGCTTATAGGACTTCTCCAAGGTCAAGCACATGAGTCACTCCTTATGCCTTAGTATATGGGCATGATGCAGTGTTATCTGTGGAAATTAATGTTAAGTCATTAAGGGTAAGATGCCAAGACCAGTTAGATCCTGAGTACCATCAGAGTACGTGCTTGGAATTAGAAAGCAAAGATGAAGCTAGAATTCTGACATTAAATAGCATTCTTTTGCAAAAGAAGAAAGCAGCCAAAAACTATAATAGAAAATTCAAGTACATTGGCTTTGATGAAGGTGATTTGGTATGGAAGACAATACTCCCAATAGGGATTAAAAGCCATAAGTTTGGCAAATGGTCACCTAATTGGGAAGGACCATATCAAATTCATAGAGTCCTGCATTTTGGAGCATACCATTTGAAAAATTTGAATAGATACATACATCCCAAAAAGATTAATGGCAGATATTTGAAGCCTTATTTTCCAACCTTTTGGGAAACACAAGGAATAAAATAAACATTAAGTACAAGAACACGAGAATACTCAAATGATAAATAAGAATTTGTTCTTCATAAAGAGTTGAATACATTCTGCCATAAATTGGCCCAGAAATCATTACAATGTCTCAGTTGTTCTTTTACAATGGATGTTCTATTCTTAAATGATGAGAACAACTGGATGGCTGTGGTCATTTCCTGTTTTCGGTCAGCCAGTCCTTGGTTGGTGATCTGCAGTTTGGTGTCAGTTCGGATTAAGGCCTGGTTCACTGCAGATAGCTCCTCCTCAAGTTGAGCTTTCCTCTCTAGTAGTTGAGTTCGAAAGTGGGAGACAGAAGAATGTTGTTCCTTTAATTCTGATACTTCAGTATGCACTGTGGAAACAAAGCTCTGATCTTTAACCAATTTCTCCTCTGTAGCCTTGGCAGCATGGCAAATGTTGATATAGAAGTCAATAGTGGCTGCTGCTTGAGATAAATGACTTAAGACAGTCATGCCAAATTGCTCGACAATCTTGCAGCACTAGAGGAAGCCATTTCTTATTATAGGTCTCCCTAAGGCCTCGAAGGGAATCCTCGAAAAAGATGTCAATAGCTCCAGGCAATTTTCCAAGTCTATCAGAGATGAAGAAGGCTTACTAATGGAGGAAGAGCTCTCAAAAATTTCTAGCAAGGAGTTAGCCAGAACTAATAGCTCAGTCTCATCACTAGCCACTGGAGAGGTAGAAGGCATGTCGAAAAGACTAGCTAGTCTTGCTTCGAAGATGTCTACCTCATCCGTGGACATGAGGGGTACAGAAAGAGCTTTGGTGGAAGGCACGAAGGATTGCATAGGGATAAGAGAAATGGGTGGAGCATCTTCAGCAGTCTCTATGGTTCTAGCCATCAATAAATCAAGAGAAGAATGGCTGGAACTAGACAAAGGTAATAAACTACGAGTTGGAGAGCTGTCAGTACCCTCTATAGGGGAATCAGCTACCATCGAAGAGAAGGTAATAGCTGGGATTTCCTTAGGAGGAGAAGGAAGAGCAAGGCTCGAAAGAGAATGAAATCGAGATAGATCAAAGGACAAATAAGGGAGGTATGGATGAAAGCCAAAAGAAAGAAATGCAGGAATACTTGGCCTCAAGGAGGGTATAGAGGATGTAGGCATAGAAAGTGGGAGTATTATCTGAATGGATCTTACATTTTGCAATTGATCAACTTCAATTGAAACTGAAGGAGTCCTTATTAGAAGAATAGGCTCAGTAGTTGTTGCTGCAAAAGAAGAAGTACAAAATAATGTCAAGTCTCAATACCAAAAGTTTGACAAGGAAAAACAGTAGAGGCTTGAAAGAAGTTACTTGTTTCCGAAGTGATAGCAACAATAGGAGAGCTACGAAGGGAATAGTGCTCAGCAATATGTTGCCTTCTTGCAGTTTCCCTTTGGATTGCATCAGCAACAGCAGCCTCATCTCTTAAGAATTGCTGCTGATGTCTCTTCTCAGCTCTCTCAAAAACAATTATGGCCTTAGAATGTTCCCGTTCTACTGCCTTAGCAGCTGCTTCATGAATAGGGTCTTCGACCAAATCAGAAGGAGAGACAGTCATCTTCCTTCTCTTTTTTCTCTGTATTGGTCTTGCATGTTCCTTCTCAATTTCTCTCTCTCTCTTCGATCTGGGATTCAGACTCCTTAGAAGTAAGTTCCTCTTCTGCTACTCTGGTAGCTGTCTCATAAATAGGATCTTCGATTGAATCAGAAGGAGAGACAGTCATCTGTTTCCTCTTTTTTCTCTGTAATGGTACTTCCTGCTCTTTCTCAATCTCTTTCTCTTCAATCTGGGATTCGAATTCCTCATGAGTGAGTATCAGCTTCCTTTTCTTTTTCTGCTTTTGTTTGTCCTTGAGAGTAGCCAGAATTTCAGCCCTCTTAGGAGATCCTTCTTGTGGAGACCCTGCACCAAGAGGTATGAATGTAAAGGAAACAAACAAAAGAGTCTAAAAAAAAGAAACCTGAAAATACTTACCCCTTTTGGAAGCAGCTCTGATAACTCTAGCAGGAGAGGATGAGGCTACAGGAGCAGTTTTGGCAGCTGTGGAAAAAGAGGTAATGTTCTCAACTGTTGTTGATTTAGCCTTCGAGGGCACTCCTAACCCTATCAGTAAATCATGAGGGTGTACGGATAGGCGCACTTCCATATTGGCCGTCTACCAGTTTTGAAATCTTTTCAGAGCCAGGCCAGAAAAAAGGAAGGGGACAAATCTGAACTCCCTCAATTCTTTCAACAGTTTAAATGTTGCAGCCTCTAGTTTTGATTTGGGTATTCTCAGGTCTCTGGCCGTAATATGGGCATTCGAGAGGCTGCAAAGTGGAACAGGAATCCCTTGACTAAGCCTAAATTGTCTGGCAAACTGGGAAAGGCAGTACACCTTAGATATACATTTATAAGCTCGAGAGTTTAAAGTACCTATGAACAGCTCCCTCGGAAACAAAATAGAAGCCCACATATCTTTGTGGGGTGGGATGGAACATTCATGGTCAGCCAAGAATGCTTGCAGCCAAGCAGGTCCTGTGTTGGCATCAAAGGGGCAGAAGAAGAAGGCAGATGGAGAAATAAGAAGTTGATGAAAAAATGTGAGGTAATAGGCAAAGGAAGCAGGATAAAGAGCAATTCTAGCATACTTTTCCCCATAAGTGCTAGGATCCTGAACGAGGAATCTTAAGCATTTGGAATGTAAATCAGTGAAATAGGCGAAGAGCCAGAGTTGGAGTATCCAAAGGGGACCTCCCTGGTTGATGTCAAGAGGTTTCTCACAAAATTGGGAGCAAGCTCTATAAACATGGCCTAAGAGATATGGGGCCAAGGCTATACGTTTTTTCAAAATAAGGGCCCTCGTAAGTGGGGCGAATTCAGGCATAATCCGTTGAGATGATGTACAAAAGAGAAATTTACACAACCAGTATAAAATGAAGGAAAAGAGTTCTCTATCTCTCACGGGGCCTATCCTTTTGTTTTTAGCCTTTACAAAGTCACTATAGGAAGAATTTAGGGGTGGAAGAGAAAACTTAACAGAGTGGTCTGGGTAACTGGGAGAGAAAGGAGTGCCAAGGGGTGAAAGCCCTAAAAGATGGCAGATATCAAGAACGGTGAGGGCCATCATGCCATACCAAAACTGAAAAAAAGTAAAAGCCATATTCCAAAAGCAAAGAGCAGCAGGAATAAAAAAAGGGTCTTCAGGAATGATGAACCTGGAAAAACGGAGGGCGTCGAGAATACAGAGTTCCTGCAGGTCATCTTCTCGCGCAGGTACAACTCTGTCATACCATTCTTTCCATTCATCTCTCAATGTCGGCCAGCGGCGATGAGGTCGGGTCACCCTTCAATTTCCCCAGTCGAGCCCTCCTTCATAGAGAAGAAAGTGGTCTTCCAAGCGAGGGTATAAAACTGGAAGTTGGGTAGGCGCTTCTCGGAAGATGGGACCCAAAACATATTCTTGCTTGTTGCTGTGGCGAGGAACAAAGAGGCGTCCGTCTATGGTGCTTGACCCATCAGCTGTTAATTTGGCAATCTCTTCATCAATACATCTTTTCAAAGCCATGGTTGGACCTATACGATCACCAGCAAGCACTTTCAAAGAAGAAGAATCCATTGGTAGCAAGCAGCAAGGAAGAGGCAAGGAAGAGAGGGTTAACAGAGGAGAAAGGTTTGTGTTTTGAGCGAGCGAGTGATTTCAGAGCACGAAATAAAAGGGTTTTAAAAGCCTTTGTGTCCGCAAGATATATCGCGTAATTCGTTAAGTACTAAAAATACAAATACGAAGAGCTTCCTTCAATATTGATACTTTTGGAGGCAAAAACACACCCCGATGTTAAGGCCAGCTTCGAAGTATAGTATTTGACTTCGAAACCAGATTTTGGTGCCAAAGGTCAAATAATAAACGGCTTCGAAACTGAGAAGCCGGCTTCGAAGTACATTTTATGCCTATGGATGTAAAAATGCTCAAGTATTTGTTTATTTCAAAGGGATTAAAGACCTGTTTTAGGTTTCTCAATGAAAGTAATGTTCTTCGAAGCAAAACTTGAGATCTCTTAAGGATGGGAATTGGTGTTCGAAACATTAAGACCAATAGTTGGTTTATATATATATTCAGAAAAAATTGTCTTTTCAGACTAAAACAATGCAGCCCTCAAAAGGAGCTTCCATATTTTTGAAAGTATGGACTGTTGTTCAAAGAAAAATGGTCAATTTAAAACTGATTGATCATACTAAATCATGACCATATATTGGTTATAATTGAAACAAGTTTTAAGGGGTAAGATTGTTAGATTCGAAGCACGGATTATGAATGAAAAATCAGTAAAAACTATCAACTGCATTCCATAAATTGGAAAAGTTCACGTTCGTTTTTGTTAGTGTTTCATTTAAAACAATTAAATCTAGATTCGAAGGATAAGATTGTGCAGTTCGAAGCGCTAAATTTGTTTTTAAAGATAAACAAAGACAAGACCAAATAATGCCAAACAAATAGAAAAGTCTTAGTTGTATTAAAGCAAAAGCAATTACATCGAATGGCCCTTTTTGGGTACAAATTCAAGTTCATAAAAGTAAGGAATAGAATAAATAACAAGATCATGAAATTTGGTCGAACTATGATCAATGAATTTTTGTTCTTTCTTTATTCTATCCTCTATTTCTTCTAAGATTGGCTGCATAAGTTGATGTGCTCTCATTTCATAAAAGAGCTCTTCAGCCTTTATTTCGAATGTTATTTCTCTCAATTCTTGTTCTAACTCGTCTATGTCCAAGTCATCCCAGTACACAAAGTCTTTATTCTTGAAGTTATCGAATTCTTCAATGACGTTCTCTGCTTCGTACTGGGCATGAATTCGAAGGGCGGAGAGTTGGTCCAAAGATTGAGTGGTGGCCACAGAAGTTCGATGCCAGTGAAGAAGCAGCGAAAGTTGGTCCAAAAACATATGGAGTTTTGTTTGGGCGAGGGAGTTGAGGACATGACCCCGAGTCAGAATATCACAAGCCCATCGATGGTTCTTGAGAGGAACATTGTCCTCAAGAACATTGAAAGGCAAATGAGAGAATGCCGCAAGCAGAAATTGGGCTTGCTTCCGCTCAGCTGAAGTAGGGGAAGGTGGAGGCTTATAAGGAGAAAAGACCTTATCTGCAGAGAGAGCAAGCCTCAGTCTCGTTGTCCAGCAAGGATTTGGTAGAGGAAGAGATATGGGAGCTTCCATGTCAAGAGAAGGAGCAAGGGCAGAAGGAACAAGGGCATTAATATAATCGAGCCAGTCAGAAGAGCAAAACTTTTCCTTCTGAGCTAAGAACGATGGATCGTACCCTTGTGCCTCTTCTGGGCGTCGAGCAGTGTGCACTATCTTTGTAAGATTGGAGGATGTGTACCATGCTACAAGCAGATTCTCCGCCAAACTGCGTCGTCGGTCGATGGGTACGTAAGGATAAACCACCGAGCTTCGCGCATAGGAAGGAAACTCTAAAGGATCAGTGAACTCGACGAAATGATGGTTAATTCGCTCCCTCAAATCATACGCCTCAGGTTTTGACCAGCTTGCCAGTCAAAAGCCCCAGAGGAAGAAGAAGCCGCATCCCATGTAGAGGGTTGTGAAGAAGAACTTCCCATGTCCATATTTGCGACTTTCTGAATCAAAGGATTGAGAGCAGTTCGTTCGTAGTCCAAGGGTGAGTCAGAAGAAGAACTTCCCATGTCCATATTTGTAAATTTCTGAATCAAAGGATTAAGGGCAATGTGTTCGTAGTCCAAGGGTTAATAATTTGCAAAGGCATCCATGACCTAAATATAGAAAGGTGGGTAAAGGTGGCTAATTAATGTATGGAGGTTCTTTTAAGGAGAAATAGCATCATCAGATGACTCTTCATGTGCTCGATTAATGGAGGCGAAAATCGATTTGGCCATAAAAAATATATATCAGTCTGTTCGAATACTAAGGTGGTGGGGGTATTCAAAAGATTGAAGGAGAGTTTAATACAGATGATGAATGACAGTTGCATTTTTGGAAAAATGCAAAGCCCATGCACGTTCTAATACGTGGATAAAAGACCTAGATCTACTAATATCACCAAGTATTGGGTATATTAGTGCGGGGGATAATGTTGGCTACATATTTTGTACAAGCCAATTAAAATTCGACACATGGCAGAATAAGGGTAATACAAGAAGACTATTCAAGTCTTCGATCCTGATCGTACACGTGACAGTTAGTATTGGTTATTACGAGATTTGAGTAGTAGTGGATCAACAAAGAGATGCAAGGTGATGTGGCTTCAACGGTTACTCACATTTAAATTCAGATTTAAGAGGAAAGCCTAACTGCAAGTGATAGCATAGTGGAGCTAATTATGAGGCAACATGATCAACGATCATGGAGGAGCAGTTCGACGGTCAGAAATACAGTTCGATGGTCATCATTGAGAAGTATAAATAGTAGAGAAGGCCTACAAAAAAATCCCCAGACTCAGATCCAAAAAACCAGTCTTATTCTACTTATTTTCCTTTTCAGTTTTACATTTCCAGACTTACATTTCCTGTTCTTTACATTCCTGTACTTTAAATTCCTGCACTGCACTTCGTTCATAGGAGTAGTTTCAAGTAGTAGATTGTTGCTGTAAACCTCTACGTGGCTGAGTTTGGATCATTGTAAGTTTTTCATTTTAATGAAATGCTTCAATTGTTCTTCATTTAATTGTTATCTTATTTAATTCTCCTAAATCAAGCTACCAGTAAAAGTCCTTTTCATTGAGGCTGAAAGAACTAAAACGCAATCGTCTGATAATTGGTTGGCAATTAATTTTCTGCAATGACTGATTCATCCTTACTGGCACGCTCGCAATTACAAAAATAACCTTCGAAAACTAAAAAGCTAACAATCCTACAACTAAAAAAATCTACATAAAAATTCACTTTCCAAACACTCACTCAAAAAGGGTATGGATGGCGGGAAATCAAAAATCAACGGTATAGTAAAAAAATAATTATATTATAGATAAAAAATTTTGGTACAATTATGACAGAGGAAAGATTTGCATCAAATAGAGAAAGAACTTGCACTATATATACTAGATATTTTCACAATTATAAAAATACAAATATTATTTTACTATCCACTAATTTGCAATATTTGGTATTATTACATTACGGATTAAAGTAAGATCCAAAGAAAGTACCTATATATATGAAATTATAATTTGATTAAGATAAATTAGAGCCGCAGAAAAGATCTGTTCATGACACGTGTTGGTCATTTAGTGTTTTTTCCCTTCTTTTGGGTCATTTAAAAACAAGGGAAAATTAACCCTGTGATAATTTTAAAAAATTATTATATATGTATGAAAAAAATTATAATTTTAATTATTAATATTAATATTGATAAAATTTATCACTAATTTATAATTATTTTTGAAGTTTTATCCTAATTTGAAATTTTTCCTAAAAGCAATTTCAATTTTATGAGTAAAAATGTAACTATTTTAGTTAAAAAATCACTATAAATTGTTACATTACTTTTTTTATTTTTCTGTATATCTTTTTGTAAAAAATTAAAAAATTATTAAAATAATGTATTCTCAAATTGAAGTCTAAGTTCCTACCGTTCAAACAGACTTTTTAAAAAAATGCTTAGGCCTTGCGACTCGTGGCCCCAAAATATAAATATGTGTTGGTTAGAGAATTCAAACTACTCCCTCCGTCTCAAAATATTAGTCCCTTATTCCATTTTTCACTGTCCCAAAATATTAGTCCCTCTTTATAAATCAAGTACAAAAATAATGTAAATTTCTTATTTTGCCCTTCTTTTAAATTAATAAACAATTTAAAAAGTACAATTATGACATTGATATTCTCAAAAAATATACTATCAAAAGGGTAATTTTGGAAAATCAATTTTTTTTAAATGCAATAAGTGTACTACCAAAAAAAAGTTAGATTCCCCAAAAGGGACCAATATTTTAAATTAATAAACAATTTAAAAAGTACAATTATGACATTGATATTCTCAAAAAATATACTATCAAAAGGGTAATTTTGGAAAATCAATTTTTTTTAAATGCAATAAGTGTACTACCAAAAAAAAGTTAGATTCCCCAAAAGGGACCAATATTTTAAGACGGAGGGAGTAATTAAATAATGATGCCAATTTAGAGCTGCTCCCAATTGTTCATGACATGACATTCGTGTCATTTAAAAACAACTCAGTTGTAGATATTCCATCAGTTGTAACAATTAGAAAAGAGAAAAGAGCTGCTCCCAATTGAGAGAGAGAGAGAAAGAGAGAGAGAGATGGTGGTTGTGGTAGTGATGAAGCCAATTGAGGAAGTGGTTGAGGCCAAGACAGAGCCATTGTTCAAACCCAAGAACGGAAGTGTAATTCCAGCCAAGAGGAGGCTGGTGAAGACCATGATGTTTGATTGCATAGCTCAATCCATGGCTTCTCTGTTCTGTTCTTGTCGTCGTCATCGTCGCCGCCATCACTCTCACAACAACAATGGTAGCTGCCCATAGATGGTCTCACCGGTCAATATGTCAAATTCCATGATCGATAAGAAGATGAAGAAAAAAGGAATCTTTCCACACCCATAAAGTTCTTTACAATACTTTAAAATATCTCTCTCTCTCTCTCTCTCTAGACTCTCTCTAAATTTTCAGTTTTCATTTTCATCCATTATTGTTCTAGGCATCATTTTCACAGATCATTAGTGTATTTTGTTATTTTGTTCACTCTTTTGTAATTTGTATGAATTTTCTATTCAATGGAAATGAATCCACAGCAATTTAACTAAAACTTCTTGTTCATATTCTGTATCGCTCAAACTTTACCTTGAAGAACCAGAAAAACTGAAATGATTGCTTTCACAGTTTGATTCTGAATCAATAAAGTGATGGATATCCAGAAAGCCAATATTCTGAATCCTCTGTTTTATTCTCGGAGGGAATGATAGTACAAAGCTTTTCTTGTTCATATTTTTCCTTACTCTGTTTTTTTTCCCGGCAACCAAACAGAAATGCTTTTTTTTTTCCCTGACTCGTCTTTACTTTTCTTTTTTTTGTGGCAACCAAACAGAAGAAAAGATTTGTGAATTTCAATTCCCATTTCCTGTAAGCCCAATAACCCGTTTGGAGAATACACGGACCAAATTCAAAAGCAATGATGAACCCTGGAATTGAATCTCAATCAATGTTCTAAATCGCGGTATGAGGTAAGGTAACCTTATTGATCGCGGAGTATCGGTAACGGTAGTATCGATCGGTACGTATCGAAAATCGGGTGTCGCGGTGGTGAAATTTTAAAAATCATTTCACAAGTTTTTTAGCTTTTTCTTTCCTGAACCGGTGAGTATCGGTCCGTCGTGGTTTATGCAACGGTTACAGACCGATATGTATCGAGACTCGGCCGATACTCTTGCGATTTTCAATTTCAACGGCCTATCAACCTATATTCGTCGCAGTCCTCTATTTTTCCGATACGTATCAACCGATCTATAGCGTACTGGCCAATATTTATAACTATGATTTCAATATTAAAGAATTCATCATTTGGAACTTTTGGCTGTGACAAAAGTTTCACCCTTTTTTTTCTTTTCTTTTTGTAGATCCGTTTGGCATTATTGCTTAGACAGTTTCATAAAGTTTTAAAAATGAAATATGAAGAAAGCATTAATCATTTTTAGTGAAGATCATTGAACCCATTGAAGTACTGGGCTCAAAATTTTGGAGGGAGATAATTAGAAATACTGAATTGAAACAAATTAAAAATTCATAAAAAATATCAACATTTGCAAATTCTTAGATTAATTTGGCAGATAGAACAAATTTATACAAATTGAGACTTCTTGTTTGTACAATCATGTATTCACCATTTATTTAATTGTTTATTTTTATTAATCCACCTTTGTATTTTCTTGGGAAAATTACTTGTGAGTGTAAAGGTAAAAAAAATATTTACAAATTAGAAATATTCTTCATAAACATTAATATGTAAAATCATAAGAATTTTCATGATTTTGTAATTAAGTTTTGAAAATATCACTAACAAGTATTTTCCCCTTTTTTCTTGCAATTCCTTATGTTGATGTTGATAATTTTAAAATTTTGAAGTTGTGTGTTATTGATGCTTGGTCAACGAAAGCCATTAGAAATAAAAGCGAAGTTGCAACTGACAATTCCTTCATAGCACGTGCTTAAAAAGGTAAGGACTTGTTTGGGTTGCTTTTGAAAAATAAATTTTGGAGAATTTTTTTTAAAATTTTGTTTGGTTTAATGATTTTTAAAAAAAAAAAATTCAAAATTACTTTATCTCTTCCACACATCATTCAATCACTTTTTTTCCCTCATCTTTCATTCTCAATGGGGATGACAATTTGAAACGGACCCGACGGGGACCTTCCCCAACCCTAAATGGAACTATTTTTCCCTGAAAAAACTTTCAACGGGTCGGGGATGGTATTCAAAAATCAATCCTTGATCATTTTTGAGCCGGGGGACGGTGATATCTTCCCCAGCCCTAGACCTGCCTCGTCCCCATCCCCATTCCCATCCTTATTTACCTCCGATATGAAATTATAGTTGTATCCCTCTATATATATATATATATATACGGTTCCTTATTCTTTGACTCAGTTTAGTCTCTTTCTCTCTCTAAAACCCTCCCCTCCTTCCGATCTCCTTCCCTCCCTCCCTCTCTCTGTCCGATCTCTATCACTGCCTCACGCCAATCTCCCTTCTTCCGATCTCACTACCTCACGCTGATTTCCATCACTGCCTCCCTCCGATCTCCCTCCCTCTGATCTCGCTCCAATCTCCCTTCGATCTCTATCAGTGGCTCTCGTTTCTCTTCTCCGAAGCCCTCTTTCTTTCCTCTCCATCACCGCTGATCACCATCGTCCCTCCATTATCAGAGTTTTGTTGCTTTTGTCACCTCACCAACGTTGGTGTGAGATCTTCGTCCATTTGAGCTCAGATCTATTGTTGATGAAGATGAAGAAAATGATGATCTGTTTCTGTTGAATGCGTTAGATTTTTTTATTTTTTACATTTGATGAATATATATGCTCTCAGATCTGTTGATGATGTTGTTGTTGTTGATCAGATCTAATCTGTTTCTGTTGAATGCATTAGATTTTTTTTTTTTCCTATTTTTTACATTTGATGAATATATATGCTCTTAGATCTGTTGATGATGTTGTTGTTGTTGATCAGATTTGTTGTTGAATATTTATGTTGTTTTTGTTGTTTTTTTTTTTATTTTGGCCGGGGAATTTTCGGGGTCGGGAAAACCCGATCCCTGTTAGGAAACGGGGATGGGGACGGGGGCGGTGATAGGCTCCCCGTCGGGGATCAGGACCGGAGACGAGAAAATTTCTAACATCGGGGACCGGAGATGAGGAGTGTGATCTCCGGCCCCGTCCCGGCCCATTGCTATTCCTACTTCAATAACGTTTTCTCCCACACGCATCTACTCAATTACAACAAAACATCAAATTATCCCAAACTCCTATACTCCAAAACTATTTCTAAAATATACAACCAAATAAACCAAAAAAATTTCTAAACTCTCTCCCCAAAATCTTTTTTAAAAATTTATCTCCCAAAATCAAACTAAACAGACCCTAAGATTTCCATTATTATTGTGATAATTGATTTGTTTTGTTTGGTTGAAGTGAAGCCATTACATCATAGTGGATAAGTTTAAAAAATTTCTTTTAAATATTTACATTTGGCTTTGACTAGAACTTTGCACCTTTTTTTTGTGTATAAGAGTTCTCTTCATTTACATAAGTTTTATTTTGTGTGTTTAAGAATTTTCTCTCTTAAATTTGGATGGTTTTGTTATTAGTTATATGTTATATTTAATTTTTATTATAATTATAATTATAATTTATTATAGGAGAAATTTTAAAAAATTTCTCAAGAAGTCTTACAACAAAATAAATTTTTAATTTTTAATTTTATCAATTTAAACCATCTACTTAATTTTGTTAAATAAAACTGCAAGAAAAAAGCATATTTTAGTTATATAAATCAACGGTATTTTAGACATTTTTCTTACACCTATACTAAGTTCAATGATTAAGATATATTTGTTTTGACAATTTTACCTAACGAAAATAGGTAGATGATTTAGATTGAAAATAAATAAATAAAATTTAATTTAAATTGACTAAATTAAAATTAAAAAATTATTTTATTATATGACTCAAATTTTATTTATTTATTTATTTATTTATTTATTATTATTATTTTATTATTATTATTATTATTATTATTTCGTAATTTCGCTTTCAACATAATACAAGAGTGGAAAATTTTGAGGATTGCATCTTGTGAAGTGGGGTCAGGGTGACCCAAGAGTCAGACTAAACATTTTGTGGACCAACTGACTAACCCATCAAACGAAAGGGTTCCCTAGACCAGACCAAAGAAAACTTTAGAAATGTTACGTGGAAACTTGTATAATTTTTTTTTTTTAAAAAAACATAATTAATAGTAAAACCAAAAAAATATGGGTAGTTTGTAGTCTCCTTTAGACCCACCTTCATCATCACATAACATGGTCCGTTATCCATTTACATGTACTTTTGAAAAATACTTAAAATCATTAAAACACAACTCTTTAATTTATTTCTAATAATGTGGATTATTGTATATTAAATATATAGTTAGTCACTAATTTATGAAAAAATAGAGGGCATGGGATTTTATTAAATTACTTAACTTTTCAAAATATTTTTAAGTAGATGATTTCAAATTAAAAAAAAAAAATGTCTGAATCTCAAACACAAATAATATGTGTCACACTTGTAAGTAGTTGTAGAATTTTGTCTATGGAACACTACAAAAATTTAATGTTTAGAAATCAAAATTTATGAATAAAATTATTTTTTAAGAACTAAATATTTTTGTTGCGAAAACTATCGTTATTATATTTTCAGTAACGAAAATTGTACATTAGTGATAAATTATTATCCTTTTTAGGACCAAATTTTTTGTCTTTATTAGTGAAATTTTTAAAATTTTGTTCGTAAAAGTCTTGTTTTTTACTTTTCGAGATGACCTTTTAGCGACTATCCTCACGATGATAAAAATTGATTTCTAAATATCTTTCGATACAAAATTTTTACTTGTAGAAATTAAAAATTTAATTTCTAAAATTCTTATATATTATAATAAAAATTGGAGGTTTCTTTGAGGTTACTACCTCGGGACAAAATATCAATGTAGAAGAGATACTAAGGGTACGGGGGTGGGGTGATTTAATTAATTTGTCATTATTGATTTGTCATAATCTCAAACACAGAGAACAACCTCATGAAAAAACTATAACGGTGTAGCTTGTTTTGTTGTCATATTAACGTTGTGTTTGGTTGAGAATTTTGTGGAGGAATTTAAAATGAAAAAGAGAAAAGGTGTGTGAAGTTAGGTGAAATATAAGTATATTTTATTCACATTTTACCTATCTTTTCTATTTCCCTTTCAAAATCCCTCTTCAAATCCCATAACCAAACATAACATAAGGCTTTCTAATTGTGAGGGCAAGGGTAGGGCCTCGTCTTTTGAAATTAGATATTTTTTTCAAATTTTCATTCAACATATTTTTTATGAGAAAAATATGGAAAGGATTTGAGACCCTTGCTCGACGGTGACCCTTGCTCGAAAAGCTAGTCATGGGGAGAACCAAGTCACTAAGGCCACATGTTTTGGAAATTAGTCCGCCTCCACCTCAATTTGACCAGAGTCCTTGGACTAAAAGGTAACTCATCCCAACAAAAAAAGGTTGTGTAATCTATCCAATTTACCACGTGAATTAGAGAGATGCAATTTGAGATCATGGCCTATCATAGATTTTAATTTTTGTGAATTGTTCATGTTATTGAATCTCTATATATAATTTATTCATAAAAATAAAATTGTGTCACAGATAAATAGAGAGGGGGAACATGGGTCGCACTTAGCTAAATTTCATGTGATAGAGAAGATTCCAAAGGCAACAAACAGTCAAATAACAAAGGCAGAGACAAGAAGCATCATCCAAAGGATTTACGTAGCACAATTTTGTTCTTCTCGATGGACCCATGGTGGCGGAAGTTCTCTCTCATTGGCCCACCTGCTCCTTCACAATTCTTCCAACCGTCCATAGCTTTATATTACAAGCTTTTTGGGTTGGAGTGGGGTGGGGTGGGGTGGGGGTAATTTTCAAGTCTCTTGCCACTTCGCAATTGCACATTGTGAAAGGAATTCCAAAGAGAGATGGGGTAAACCCAGGTAAGGGAATAGTCCGAGGCAGGACCCGAGCCCAAGTCATAGCGGTATGAACCCACCTATGGGAGCGGTAGGAGTCATGTTCAAACCAAGGTTTAAATCCAACACTGCTGGGAGCTTAAGCCCAAGTCATGGTCAATTGTGTTAAAAAATTTTAATACCTTAGTTTTAATTCATTATTAGGCAGTCGAATATTATCTTACTCATGTCACTTTCTTTGATTCCTTTTTGGCTAATTCGAGTAATGTGTGCCAGGTTTGATTGGGAAATGAATGGCTAATCAGAAAAGATGGGTGAAGCAAATGAAAGCATATGATAATTAGTGGGCTTCGATTTCTATTTTAAATTAACCACAAAGCCGAAAAGGAAGTTTCCTTTCCTTTGGAGGCTTATCTTTCCAAGCCCATTTTGGAGATTTGCAACTTGGATAAGTGGGTATACTTTTCCCCAAAGAAACACCTTTTGGCACTAGATTAATTGATGCGGATCCCACGTTTACAAATGGAAATGGTGAGATATAAAATAAGTTTTTTTTTTTTTTTTTTTTTTGCAATGAAATGAAACAAATGTTATCCTTTTAAAATATAGGAGAGTGAGTTTTAAAAAAAGCATTTTCGAGTTCTATTGAATTTGGTCTGGTGTATAGAATGTTCAATTCATCATTTTGTTTTCATGCCTTGGTCAATTTACATTGCCCATTGTGGCATTCATCGAATCAATAACAAGAATTGATTAGTGTTGAATAAGTTCAATTCTTGTTCTTACTAAAGAATAGATTAAGAAAATTAAATAAGCTTAGACTCATTAAATATAGACTGATCAACTATCGTTCTCATGTTAATCGATAAAAAAATTAAAAAAAATTAGAGAAATTTTAAAAAAGAAAAAAAAGTAAAACATTAATCAAGTAATGCAGTCATTGAGAAATTTTTTTTTTTTAATGAAATAGAACAATATTTAACCCCAATAATTTTTTATTAGATTTAGAAAATATTTTTACAATAATGTTATGAGTAACCATATTTCTCATCACATAATATTGTTTCTTTTATGCTGTGTTTGGTTAGGGGATTTGGGATGGGATTTGGAAAGGGAAAGGGAAAAGGTGTGTGAAACTATGTGAAATATAGGCATGATTTATTCACATTTCACCTACCTTTTCCATTTCCCTTTCCAAATCCCTTCCTAAATCCCCAACCAAACACAGCATTAGAGAAATTTACCACACAATGGTGGTATAACAAAATTTTTACAAACACATGAAAAAACTTAAAATTTTAATTATTAATAATTAACTTTTCAAAAATCCACTGAATTGTTATTTTTCTTTTCTTTTACTAGTTAGTGGGATAAGTCACTCTGCTGAAAGAGACAAAACAAATCCTAAAGAGTGACAACCTGATTCCACCAAAGAAGGAGCTTGTGAAGACATGATGGACAATGTTTGTTTAATGGAGTCGTGTTTGTTTAATGGACAATGTTAAAGATAATTTTCTATATAATAATTTACTATGTGTTATCATTTTTCTTGTTTATTTTGACAAGAGAAAAAATTAGATTAGCAATTTAATTTTACATAAATCATATTTTATTGACAAAAATAATATAAGTTTAAAAGTACATTTTTTTTTCAAATTAGAATTATGTATGAAATGCGGTCTTTTACAAAAAATTTGCTCGATTTCAGAGATAATTTGAAAAATTAAAAATTCCTAAGCCCCTCAAGAAACTAAATGAAATGTTTTAATATTATAATAGCATAAAATAGATATATTTGATAAATTAATGAAGTTGTATTGGAAACTTCCATTCAATAGTCTACAAGTGTAGATACCATGGGACCCAAAGCAGTTATTATTAAAGGACTTCCTATATATGTAGCTCATCATTTGAATGCAGAAAATTGAAAGGCGGCCTGGCAGGGTGGTTTTGGATTAAAATAGTGATAAAAAAATAAAATAAATTAAAAATTAATAAGATAAAATATTATATTTTAATTATAATTATTTTTTTTATTTATAAAAATCAAAAAATTAAAAAATTAACAGACTTCTTAAGCGAAGGCTTAATTGCATGGAGTAGTAGCATCAGGGTGGATATCGTTAATTATTCATCCACCAAAACATTCATGAATTGGTCAATATTTACATGGTCCTCTGCTCTATCTGTAATTATATTTCAATGTTTCACATGACACATGCTATAGAGCCTCCTGTGTTGGATCTCCCTGTCCCATCATCATCATGTCTCTCATATATGTTTTATATATTTTAAAGCCACAACAATTCTTGAGACAAAGATTGGCTCGTTTTATATCAAATCAGTACCAAATCTGCGTGTTCACATGTGATTATTTTTTATTTCTTTTAAGGTGAAATACATGTAAATATTTTAATTTATTGAGTTGGCTCTATACGGTTTGAAATTATTTGTTTTAATATGATGATAAATTTTGATTGCTAAATTATTTAAAATTTTATGTTATTAAAAAAATTAATTTCATTATTTATATACTCAATAGTAAATGTGTCGAAATTTATTCTTTTACGCTGTATTTAGTTTGGGGATTTAAAAAGAGATTTAGAGAGAAAAAAATAAAATATGTGTGAAATTAGGTGAAATATAAATATATTTTATTTACATTTCACTTACTTTTTCCTTTTGCCTTCCAAATCCCTTCTAAAATCCTCCAATCAAACACAGTATTAAAAAATTTTATGTATTGTTCTTGTAACTTGCTCTACATGTCAATTTGATGCATGTAGTTTCAATTTTAATAATTTTGCTTTTAATAAATTTAATCTAATGGATAATATCTGTTAAAAAATTGAATATGAATCAATGTCAAAATGATTCATTTGGAAAAATGATCCATTCAGAAGGGAAATGATAATTTTAAATTGGATGCTAGCATCTCAATTATTTTAAGAAGAGTGGATGAATTATTTTGTCTTTTAGTTACAATCTAATTTCTAAAAGTAATGACTAATTGAATTAAATTGATACAATATAAAAAATTTAAAATTCAACAGCAAAATTAGAGAGCTTTTTTGATAAATTCATTTTCTAAGAGTTTTATTCCATCCAACCCATATTCTTTTCGACTATTCCATTAGGTCCAATTTGAGATAAGAAGACCAAAATACCCTTTTCATCTACTTATGTTCCATTTAGTTCACATTATTTTCTTATGTTTTAATAAGTCCTATGGGTGACATAATTACCAAAATACCCTTAATGTGAATGTTCACACCGTCAATATAAATGTTTATATCATCAATGTGTAGGGGCCCGGCTCATGTCGATCCTCGTGGGTGCCCGAAAAAATTCGAGTCGGTCCGGGCTGGCCCACAAGCCAAAAAAATAGGCCCGACCCGGCCCGTTGATAATATGAATATTCACATTGACAAGTTAACATTCACATTGATAGGAGTGTAAAATTGGCCTGCGGCCCGTGGGCGGCCCGAAACAAGCCCGTCGCCCAGGGCGGGCCCGGGCCGGCCCGTTCACAATATGAATATTCACATTGACATATTAACATTAACATTAACATTGACAAGAGTGTAAAATTGGCCCATGACACGTGGGCAGCCCGAAGCCCGGGCCTAGGCCCAGGTCGGGGCGGGCCCGGCCCGTTGACAATGTGAATATTCACATTGACATGTTAACATTCACATTGATAGGAGTGTAAAATTAGCCCGCGGTCTGCAGTTCGTGGGCTACCCTGGGCGGGCCCGGCCCGACCCGACCCGTTGATAATACAAATATTCACATTGACATGTTAACATTCACATTGATAAGAGTATAAAATTAGCCCGCGTCCCGTGGCTGCCCGAAACTAGCCCACGGCCCATGGGCGGCCGGGGGCGGGCCCGACCCGGTCTGGCCTGTTGACAATGTGAATATTCACATTGACATATTAGCATTCACATTGATAAGAGTGTAAAATTGACTCGCGTCCCATGGGCGGCCCGGGGCGAGCCCAGCCCGGCCCGGGGCGAGCCCAGCCCGGCCCGGCCCGGCCCGTTGACAATGTGAATATTCACATTGACATATTAACATTCACATTGATAGGAGTGTAAACTTGGCCCTTGACCCGTGGGCGGCTCGAAGCCCGTCTGCTGCCCAGGGCGGGCCCGGCCCGGCTCGTTGGCAATGTGAATATTCACATTGACATATTAACATTAACATTGATAAGAGTGTAAAATTAGCCCGTGACCCGTGGGCAGCCCGAAGCCCGGCCCCGGGGCGACGCGGGCCCTGCCCGTTGACAACGTGAATATTCACATTGACATGTTAACATTCACATTGATAAGAGTGTAACATTAGCCCATGCCCCGTGGCTGCCCGAAACACGCCTACGGCCCGTGGGCGGCCCGAGACGGGCCCGGCCCAGCCTGTTGATAATGTGAATATTCACATTGACATATTAACATTCACATTGATAAGAATGTAAAATTGACTCGCGTCCCATGGGCGGCCCGAAGCCCGTGAGCAGCCCGGGTTTGGGTCCGGGTCTACCCCGGGCTGCGGGCGAGCTTCGGGCAACGGATAAGTTTTACACTCCTATCAATGTTAATGTTAACATGTCAATGTGAATATTCACATTGTCACGGGTCGGGCCAAGCCCGCCTCGGGCTGCGATCGGGCTTCGAGCCAATTTTACACTCTATCAATGTGAATGTTAACATGCCAATGTGAATATTCACATTGCCAACGGGCCGGGCCCGCCCTGGCCCGAGGTCGGGCTTCGGGCTGCCCACGGGTCACGGGCCAATTGTATACTCTTATCAATGTGAATGTTAACATGTCAATGTGAATATTCACATTGTCAACAAGCCGGGCCGGGCCCGCCCCGGGCTACCCACGGGCCGTTGACGGGTTTCGGGCAGCCACGAGGCGCGGGCTAATTTTACACTCCTATCAATGTACATGTTAACATGTCAATGTGAATATTCACATTGTCACGGGTCGAGCCAAGCCCGCCTCGAGCTGTGGTCGGGCTTCGGGCCGCCCACGGGCTGCGAGCCAATTTTACACTCTTATCAATGCGAATGTTAACATGTCAATGTGAATATTCACATTGTCAATGGGTCGGGCCGGGCCCGCCCCGGGCCGCAGGCGGGCTTTTGGCCATCCATGGGCCACGGGCCAATTTTATACTCTTATCAATGTGAATGTTAACATGTCAATGTGAATATTCACATTGTCAACGGGCCGAACCGGGCCCGTCCCGGGCCGCGGGCGGGTTTCGCGCCGCCACGGGACGGGGGCCAATTTTACACTCTTATTAATGTGAATGTTAACATGTCAATGTGAATATTCACATTGTCAACGGGCCGGGCCGAGTCGGGCCCGCCCTGGGCTGCTGTCTAGTTTTATACTCTTATCAATGTGAATGTTGACATGTCAATGTGAACATTCACATTGTCAACAGGCCGGGCCGGGCCGGGCCCGCCCATGAGCCGTGGGCGGGTTTCGGGCAGCTACAAGGAGCGGGCTAATTTTACACTCCTATCAATGTGAATGTTAACAGGTCAATGTGAATATTCACATTGTCAACGGGCTGGGCCGGGCCCGCCCCGGGCTGCAGGCGGGCTTTTGGCCGCCCATGGGCCGCGGCCCAATTTTATACTCTTATCAATGTGAATGTTAACATGTCAATGTGAATATTCACATTGTCAACGGGTCGGACCGGGTCCCGCCCGGGCCGCCCATGGGCCGCGGGCGGGTTTCACGCCGCCACGGGACGGGGGCCAATTTTACACTCCTATTAATGTGAATTTTAACATATCAATGTGAATATTCACATTGTCAACGGGCCCGGCCCGCCCTGGCTCGCGGGCGGATTTCCGGCCGCCCACGGGCCAATTTACATTTTTACAAATGTGATTTTAAAATATAAATGTTCACATCATTAAATTGCTAATCGTTGAAAAAATATTTATAAGGGTATCAAAATTAAATATAAAGGCATAAGTGTTCAAGAAAATAGTGTAAATCAAGAAAATGGATTTTATGGAATAAAATTATACATACATGGGACTAAATAGGTTAAAGAATTCCTTAATGAACTTCTTGGGTTAAAACACTTTTAAATTAAACTTATCAATAAAAATCCCGCAAAATTAATATAACTTGGAAAGAATGTGATGCCCAGCCCTTGAGAGCGTACAAAATTATCTTTTTCTAAGTAGTTTTACTCATTTGCCTAAGAAAGTGGATTGCAAATGCTGTGAATTTAATGGTAGCCTCTTATTGTAGGAAGTAAACTTTTCAACCCATATCTCCTTATATTTAAACTAGTTGTTTTATTAATGTATGCCTTTATTTTGTGATATTTTGATTACTAGTTTCACTTGTTTCAATTTCCTCATTGAATATGAAATGTGTGTTTATATGGTGGCTTTGTGATACCGTTTCAAATCATTAATGAAACTAAGGATATTTTGTAAGGACAACCAAACTAATTATGTTAAGGTTGTATTTAAATTACGGATTTGGATAACAATTTAAAAATTTATAATCGAAACACAATCTTATAATCATCATTAGTACATAAGAGACCAAAAAGTCACAAGAACCTATATCGATTACAAACATATATATTTCAAATATAAGGAATTAAATCACACATTTGGAATATGAAGAACTAAAATGCCATAAAGAAATGCATTAGAGTCATTACTGTAATTAGATTTCTGTAAAAGTATATATGAATAATATATGGGGTAATTTCTACTTTACCTTTATTTTCAAATGATAAGTGAACAAAGTGCACATTAAATAAATCATCAGAAATAAAGTGAAATTTGACATGTGTATGTTCTTGATTTATGAATAAATTAATTGCTTTGGAGATTCTTTTGAAAGTGATCTAATCCCACCCTAATAAATTTATCAAAATTGATTTATCTACATAATTTTTTTTTCTTGAATCCCCCTAAATATGTTTCTGACTAATAAAAAATGATGTTTTACCCGTTATAATCATTTTCTTATCCGTCATAAATATACTCTGAGAGAATTTGAAAGAAACAATTGTGTGAATGTAATATCGTTATAAATTTATAAAATTAGAAAGAAACTCTCTAATAAGTATAAAAATATATTTTGTGAACCAAATGCAGGTGGCCTACCCTTTGTCCCCCTCACTAAAAGTGGATGCGCTTCTGTCGCATATTTATATTGTGTTCCCACCTAAGGAAGGGTGATGTCATAAAAGTTAAATACAAAACAGTAAATTATAAATATATTTTTTGAAATTTATTTAAAATATTAATTGTCTCTTGTAATTATAGAAATTAAATCTCGTTCTTTTTAATTTTTAATTACATAATAAATGATTATTTTTATTAATAAATTATTAAGTCAATAAATAAGTTTAAATTATGTCAAAAATATATTTCAATTAATAATTATGATAATTTTATTGTTGTATAGAGAGTACTTAATTTTCTTTTTTGTTAATTCAGTTAAATAAAAAATTCTAACACTAAGATATTTATAAGTTTCAAAAAAATAAATAAATCATATTTTAAGTAAAATTTAAGAGGTGTATTTATAATTTACCCAATATAAAATGATATGTTTTATTCATATGAATTCATTATAGTCAAAAAGTTATTATCATGGTTCATAATTGCAAAATTACTATTGCTATATTATTTTGTTTAAATTTATTTTATTGAATTTCTGTAAATTTATAATTTTTCTTTACTATATAATATTTAAATTACAATATGATTAATTTAAATAGTGATGTTATTTTCATGGTATTTCCGGACAATGGAATAGTAAAGCACGCTATTTTGACCATTTGAAAAAGAAAAAAAAGCTCCAAAAAAGAAAGGAAAAGCAATAAATAAATAAGGATCGTTTTGGAAAGTTGGTAAAAAGTTGATTTTTGACTTTTTATTAAGTTTTTTGACTTTTTTGAAAGTGATTTGAGGAGTTGATAAAAAGCTGACTTTTTTGCTTTTTGATTTAATATTTTTTAAATGTGTCACATCATTCTAAAATGACCAAAATATCCTTATTTTTTGCATGTCAATAAGTGTTTGAATTAATTAATTATAATGTTCCAAAAGGTAATTTGGTAAATTTGTAAGTGGTTTTTTTGGGTCTTCCCAAATGGGATCAGTGGCGTTTTTGCAAGGGTTGGCGTCTTTGGAAAGTTGCTCAAGCGCATCGCCAAAACGAAGTTTTTTGCTGCGTTGCCAAAACGACACTAAATAACTAAATGGTGATAGATTCGTATGCAATGGCGGAGGCATAGTGGGCCCAATGTCACGTGTACCCTGGGTTATGATTTTTTTTTTTCAAATATAAAGAAAATATTTTAAATAAAAAAATTTATAAAAAAATTATTTAAAGTGAAATATCAATGACATTTTTTAAAATTATGAAAACGATAATAGTTGTTTTGATTGATGTTATATGTACCAATTAGTATACTAATTAGTGTATCAATTGATGATGTGACATAATTTAAGAGATTTTTAATATTTGTAATATGTTTAATGAATGTGGTCAATAATAATATCATAACTAGTGTGTATAATAATTTGTGCATGTAGCACCACCGTAAGTCATATTATTATATATGAAAATTTTAACATAATGGTGATGTCTATCATTATTGACATGCAAACATAATTAACCTCAATGAAAATATGAAATTTATTGAATTGTTAGTTATATTTGACATGTGGAATTTATCCTTCATGTGTTTCTTTACTACTAGTTGATAATATCACATGTCAATGATGAGCTGATATTACTATTACATTAAATTTTTACTCAAATTTTGTATATAAAAAATTACTTTATCATTATATAATTTATTTTAAAATTTATATCCATGACTTTTTTTTCTTTTTTTCTTTTTTATACTGTCTATAATACATTAGTTATAAATACAATTTTTTTTTTGTTTTTTTTTTTTAAGTCAATTATAAAAATTTATATAAAATATTTTTGTAAAAAATTTCAATATTGTAATATGAAAGCAAAGCAACACAATTGGACCATTTCGACAAAAGAGGGAGACAGCGATAGCTGGTCATGGTCCATAGACAAGTGTATGTAATTTCAGACAACATTAAAAGCTAAGCTACAGTAATATTTTCGACATTTTATAGGGGAATAAAGCGTGGTAGTTCGGAAAAAATTGGCTCGAATAGCTCGACTACCTAAAACGATGTCGTTTTGGATGGATATATATATATAGATATATATTTTTTTTCTTTTCCTCTTCCTCTCTGTTTTCTCTATGGAACAGACAAAAAAAGAAGACAAAAAAGAAAAGAAGATGGAGAGGAGAAGAGAAGAAGGAGAAAAGGAGAGGAGGAGGAGCCAAGTTGCTCTAAATTTGTGTGGCTAACAAAACAGATGGTCAAATCAAAAAATCTCTCTCAGCAAAACAAGGAAACAAACATGGTACTCTCTCTCTCTCTGCAACTAAACCAAAGCCACTGAAATGCAATCTTTTATAAAAAAAACAATCACTTCCACTCCCTCTTTGTAACAACCCTCACCACTATTTACCGATTGATTACTGATTACCGTTAAACTGAGACTGATTATGATAAGTAATTGAATCGACTGACTGAAATCTGGAATTGAATTGATTGAGTACATCTGTTTAATTGTGTGTCTATCTGTTGCCTGTTTGATTATCTGTTTGTGTATTTATGTTTAAATTGCGAATTGAATGCCTTATCGGCGGCCGAATCTGAAATTGATTGATGATTTGGGATCCTTAGAATTAATGTGATTTTATGGCATATTTAGTTAAAATGTGATATGGTATGATTAAACTAGATTAAATTAAGCTAAATTGCATTAGATGGACTTAATAATGACACTTAGTAGCCACTAACCCACACATTTAGAGGCTTGCACACTTTGACACAAACACACTTCATCAGCCATTTGTTGTCTACAACCGACCTCATAGGGAGAGAGTGAGAGAATTGACTTGATCTTGAGGGTTTGGCTAGAGAACTTGAAGGAATTGAAAGCTTAAGTGCATAATTGAGCTCCTAGACCTTGAATACAAGACCTAAGGTAGTGTAATTACCCTCTTGTTTGTGAATTGAACTTGTTCTTACATGATTCATGTCAAATTTAGTGGATTAAGTCATGAAATAGCTTCACATGTTGAATGATAACTTAATTCATACATGCATGGTTGTATTGATGAATTTTAAGTTGTTTTCATGGCAAATTGTCACATGCATGTTCATAATTAAGCTTAAGTCCATGACTTCATCTTGTTTTTGGGAACAATTGGCTCACTAGAGCATCAAATTGAAGCTTTGAAATGGTTTAAATTCATGCATGTTTGCATGTTTTTCATATTCTTGAAAATTGGTTTGAAATTGAGTTGTTTGAAACACCCTTGGGCTTTGATTTTACAATTGAGCTTTGGAATCACGTTAAACTATGAGTTTTGGGATGTTTTCTGGAAAATTGGCCCAAGAGGATCAAAATTTATGTTTTAAAACTTGGTTTTGAGCTTGAGGTTCAAATCTAGAAATTCTAGATTTTGAACTCACACTCGAGCGGGGTGACTGGTGCTCGAGCGTGAAATTCGTGCTCCCAGTACTTTGCACTGTTTTGATGTCCGCTCGAGCGGAATAATTGACGCTCGAGCGGGACATTGTGTCTCATGCTCGAGCGAGTGTCGAGCGCCCAATCAAGCATGATTTTCACCTATCCAGCACTTTTGACTGTTATGCAGAAGCTCAAGCGGGTAAGTCTACGCTCGAGCGGAAACCTTTGTTTGCATATCCGCTCGAGCGGAGTAACCTACGCTCGAGCGTGACCCCTGTTTTCTGAAAATTCTGAAAATACTTTTAAAGTGCATCTTTGCATCCTCATCCCATCCTAGGCATTCTTAGGCCTAGTTTAAGACATCTTAATGAGGATATAGATGTAGAACCACACCGAGGCAAATTAGGGATTGAGTTATTATTTTTCCAACTATGTAGCTTAGTGTGTGTTCAATCTGTAACTGAGTAGGGTTAGCGACTAGGGACGTGCTCTAACTTTACTATAGCCCAAAACTTTGTGAGTAACAACTGTGTAAAGATATGTTCAAAATGAATATCTTCTGAATAATCGAACTGTACTGCTTTCTGAACTGATACTGTTAATCGAATGAATGTATGTCCTATATTCTGAACTGTATTGTGGCATCCTTAGCAACTATTGTTTACTGCTACTGTTATAGAGATCTCTGTCGGTTCCTTTGTTGGAACCACTACTGTTTACTGATTGATGGCCATCATTTACTGTTTGGTCTTTTAAGACCTACTGTTCACTGTACTGTTATGCTAATGGATGTACCACATATGACTGAATGACTGATATACTAAATTAACGAACTGTTTTAATTACTGTAAGGACATTCATTCTTAACCTCTTTACGCATTACGTTATTCACTGGGTTTTAGCTCACTGCTCATATATATATGTAGGTGTACAGGCACCAGACCGTGGCTAGAAGCGTCGGGGTAAGCTCCAGTTTTGTCAAGCCAACCACTGTGCCTCACTGCGAGGTTCCGAGCCTGTCAAGTTATGGCTTAGGGGTGTTTTTAATTTCCCCATCTGTCTCTGTATCTGTTTTGTATGACTGTATAGACTGTTACGGTACTGTTTGATAGGGATTAGGTCCCTGAACTGAATGATTGTATATATGTACATACTGTTTTGTCACTGACTGAATATATGTATGAAAAGTCTTTTTGGCATACAGACTGTCACAGCTCATTGGACATTGTTTATTTACTGTATTGGCTTCCGCCAGCCCCTGTACTCTGTGTTACTGTATTACTGTTAAGCAGGCCTTCGGTAATCTTAGATTACTGGCCGGTTACGGTGCTAAACCTATAGCGGCGGGTTTGGGTCGTGACACTCTTTCCCTATTTTTCCTCACCAGGTTGTGGCCACCCCTCCATCCAAACCCAATGCTTGAAGAGAGAGAGAGAGCTGTGTGAGAGAGGGGAGCATGGGTCTGTGTGTGTGAGAGAGAGAGAGGAGCGTGGATGGAGATCACCATGGACGAAAAGGCCGCAGAAGAGGCCGTAGCTAGATCTTGATTTTGGGTTTAGTTTTCTTGATTCTGTGGGTTGATTTTGATTTTGATTTTGTTTTGATTTTGATTTTGATTCTATGGGTTTGGATCTTGATTTTGGATTGATTTTGTTTAGAACTCAAACCCATTTTGTACCCTCCATTTCCATTTACTTTGTCGAAGCACAAAACAAAAAAATCAAGGCAAGGAAGGGAAACTCTAGAATTTTGTTTGATAGAGAGAGAGAGGGAGAGAGAGAGAGAGAGAGAGAGGAAACTATGTAAAAGGCAAGGAAGGGAAAGGAAAAAGAAAAAAAAATGGACCATTCGAGCCTGATTTTTCAAGCAACGTAGCACGATTGTTTTTAGGGGAAGCCACTATTGTTGCTACAGAACTATGGACTATTTGGGTGGGCATTCAAACAATTTGGGAGGCGGACTTTTGATTTGTAGACATCAAAATGGACTTTTAGAGCATCCATATCAAACTAGTTAAAATCGTTTTTAAGCTAAATTAGTGATATTATTCATAAAAAATGGACGTCTATCAGTCTCGTTACTGTATCTCGCTAATTTATGATTGCTACAGTATCTCACTATAGCAAGCGAGATATTGTTCATCGCTACAACACAAAGATTAGTGTTATCGGATGTCCGCCTAGAAGTCTAGCCAGTCAACCCGTCAACGGCCATTTTTTTATTTTTTTTAAAGAATTGTTTGGTTCGTAACTCATCAATTTAATAAAAAAAGAAAGAAAGAAAGAATAACAAACACAATAAGAAAATAATATTTTAATAAAATTAAGTTAGAATAGAGAGTTTGACGAAGTAGGTACTAAAGAGGTGACTAGCTAAAATAATAAAATAGCTTTTTTAGCTATAATTTGACTAAAAATTTGAAGAGGGTGGTGTGGATGCTCTTAGAGGTTGTTCATGTGATACAAAGTCTGAGTAAAGTGGACCCTAATTTCAACTTATGCCAGAGCATTCGAGAGCTAATTTCTCAAAAGTAGACCTACAACCTTAAAGTTGCGAGGCGCGATGCCAGTGCTTGTGCTGATTGTTTGGCCAAGGAAGTTAGGGCCCATTTGTTTTGGGTGATAAAGGAGGAGATATGATTACGATAGATGTGAGATTAGGCATGTGCACGGATCAGATTAATCCGATTTTAGAGTAAATTAGGACCCAAATGTAAGAATCGGTTTCAAAAAAATTTGAACCGTAACTAAACCATTAAAACTATGGAATCAGAGCAGAACTGAACCATAGAAGTCGATTTGATTCGGTCCAATTTTACAATTCTAGAAATTTTATATAATAATCAATATGATATATTGTATATTTTATATTAGTAAAAAAATTAATGATAATTAATTTGGTTAAGTTGGTTAAAGTTTACCAATTTCACAATGAAAGTTAGTGTTCAAATCTTATAAGAGATGTTTTATATTTTAATTTTTACATATAAAAAAAAATAATAAATAATAAATAAATATGTCACGGTCTATTTTGGTTCAAAATTGTAACCAAAAGCTTGGAATCGAAAACCAGACCGATTTGAACGGTTCCACCATTTTCAGAACCAGAATCGAAATCAAAGTTAATAAAAACCAACCCAAATCAGCAGTTAAGATATGATTGGATCGGTTTACTAGTTCCACTGATTTTTTGGTACACCCCTCTGTAGGACCCACTATAACGGTGCTTGTTTGCAAACTAGGAAAGGGGATTCATAATCCCTTAGGACTATGAATGGCCTCCATAAGTGGGATTAATAGTCCCTTCCCATAGGAGATTGTTGGAAATTGGGGCGGGTATTGGACCCGAATTTGGACGCCCATGTGGCATGACCCATGACCCGTTCAAGTTACCCATGTAATTTGAATTTGATTTTCTGATTATCCTATTTGTTAGAATAACCCTCTATCTATCTATATCTATCCTATCCTTAGGAGATATGGATAGATAGATTGATATGGTTATATATTTGATTATATGTATCTGAATGATATAAGAATATCAAATACGTTATGTGGTTTTTTACCCATAACATTTTTCCCATAACTCTCTCTCTAACTCTCTCCCATATTAGAGAACGATCCAGCCTTTGCATTGTGATTAGAGTGGGTGATACTCATACTGTGGCATCACCCCATTGCTGGGTGTTCTTAGTTCGTGATTAAAGAAGCACGTGATTTACCCACAAGGTTCATCGTTTTGGATTCCATCACCTAAGGTATGACTTGAATCTTTTTACCTGCTACATTTGATAAATATTACATTGGTATCAGAGCACTTAAATGGGTATTTTCATGCTTATTTTTTTATGCATTAAAATATGTATATAATTATATATACACACACACATGATATATGCATGAAAAATTAATATTTATCTAAACTTTCTCCGATCAATCTGAAATTTACATATGTTGTAGTATATTTCATGTAGAAAATATTTGCTAAGTTTCATGAAAATCCAATGGTTGAATTTTGAAAAAAATGGAGATTCATATTTAATTTGCATGCTAGTTCTACATGCTTTGTTTTTATGTTTTGAAAATTACATATTTGGAATCCTTGTTTCGATACCTTCGAAACGGTATATTACGGGTCTGATTCCGACTTACGGTTGATAAGAAAAAACAAACCCTAATTTGGGTTCGTTTTGTTTTTTTGGTGGCTTAAGAAAGAAGATGAAGTGCAGAGTTTCTGCACTTCCACTCTCATTAGAGAGAGTGTGTGATACACCCTATTATTTGGGTATATTAAATGTCATTTTTAATACCACCATTGTTTTAATTTTGGAAAATGAAGTTTGAAAGTACCAAAATTGGATTAGAAAATACCCCGGAAGGCGACGCGTGAGCCGCACATGCCAGATGACGCCGTCAGCGGCAACCACGCGCTGCCACGCGTCATCACGCGCCAGGCGTGCTTCCCTGTAGACACACCCCATTTTTGACCGTCCTCAAGACTTGGACGTCACCGTTTGAACACCCGGTGATCATCCATGATCGTGTTTGTTTTGAGTTCTCATAGGTCTCGTCTACGCGTCTTACCTTAGGATCTCTCAACTTGCTTGTTTTGTATTTGGTTTTGCACCAAACACTTGTTGTTTTGCTCCTGAGGGCAAGGAATGGCTTGTTGGCCATCCCCACACCTCACCGGCTGTGGCTTGAGGCCACCGGCCATGTTTTGTTGCCATCGGGTAAATGTTTGGCCGGTTGGCACTCCTTTTGGTCGGCCGACCATTGTTTTGGTCAATTTGTCATTTTTGGCTGGTCGATCACTATTTATCTGCTTTTGGTAGATATTTTATGCCAGCTGTGATAGCTAGCATCCACCTCGCACCCTCTCCATACACGTGTATGAAGGGATTTCACTCTTGCTTAGCTTGTTTTGTAAGCTTTGCAAGAGTGAACCTCTATAAAGGGAGGGCTTCTCCTCCCTCCTAAAAGGTTCCAGAGAAGTTCCAGAGCTCTGAGATTAGGGTTAGAGGATTGTGTATCTATTCTATCTCTATATCTCTTTCTCCTTCTATTTTGTGTGTGTTTAAGGTGTTTTTGTTCATAGTTTTGCATACAAACACCTAGTGCTACACTTTCCTTTAGCTACTGAGGTACTAAGGAGTTATTTTCAGAGTTCTTGAGTTGATCTAAGCTTGGAGAGGCTGTTAGAGCATTGTTCTTGAAAGAGGTCTTCAAGGGTAAGAACTTTACCCTTTTCCATTTTTGCATCGGCTTTTAGCCATCCTTGCATCTGTTTTTAAGCTTAGTGTATAGCTAGTAAAAGTTCTATTTTTACTTGCTTTTAATAGTTGTTTAAGGTCTCTTTGAGGTTTGGGGTTGTTTGACCCCTCTTAGGCCTTGTTTGGCCTCATTTTTGTGCACTTTTGGTGAGCTCCGGGACCACCTTGTGTTGGCCTCCTCACCACTGAAATCTCTTTGGATTTCAGTGGTGGGGATGGTGTTTTGAGGTCCTAAGAAGGAGAGGGCCATACCCTCTCCTTGTCGTCTTCAATACTTGCCATTTTAGCCTCATGTGTGAGCACCTTTATTGAGTTCATGTTGGCCATGTCTTAGGTAGTATTTGTGCTTATTTTGCCATGATATATCACTGTTTTTAGTTGGTTTAGACACACCATGCATGCTTTGCATACTTGTCTTGTAATGCCATTAAATTGCCTTAACATGCTTTGTGATTTGAGCCTTGTTTTTAGCATGATTTTGGCTTAGCTTTGTGAAGCTTTTATGCATGTTTTGAAGTGCTTGAGGTCTGATTTTGGTCATTTGGGTCATCCATGACTTGCTTTGTATAGCTACCATGCAATCCCCCTTTGTAGGCCTTGGGTGTTGGATCCTCTAGCATGCTCTACTTGCATCATTTCAGTGGTTTGGCACCTTTAGTTATGCCATTTTAGTCCATATAGTATGCTTGTATACTTGCATTTATGGCTCATTTGATGTTTCAAGAGGTTTGTGTTTTATGCTCCATGTTTGGGTCATCATGCATGCCTTTAGACTTAGGCTATTTAGATGCCATCTAGGTGTGTCTTTGACCTTGTTTTGGTCTGTTTTAGGACTGTTTTGAGTCCTTTTGTTCCTTTGAGGCTTGCCATGTACGGCCATGGTTTAAGCCCATTTGATAGCTTTGAGCCTTGAACCTTGCTTGCATGCTTTGA
Source organism: Camellia sinensis (assembly GCF_055761805.1). Classification (NCBI taxonomy): domain Eukaryota; kingdom Viridiplantae; phylum Streptophyta; class Magnoliopsida; order Ericales; family Theaceae; genus Camellia; species Camellia sinensis. Next base: position 153,922,553 of record NC_138963.1, read on the forward strand.
TTGTTTTGTTTAGTTGGTTTGGCACCATCCTTAACATGATTTTCAGAGTTTATCATGCTTGCCATTTGTCCATGTTTGTCCCCTTTTAAGTGTGCTTAAAAGTCCCCTTTTTGTGCTTAAGTGTTGGACCATGTTCGCATGCATGTTTGTATGTAAATTTGCCTTCATTTCCATAGCATTTTGGCTACTTATTTAGACATGGCTGAGGCTTGTCCATATTAGTTTAATTCCACCGTTTGCATGTTGTTCAAATGTTGTTACACTGCTTCATACTTGCAAGTTTTGGTTGCATAGTGTTTTGCATGCTCATTGCTTGCATTGTTGATACATGCTTAGCTATATTGCATTTTGTTGCATTGGTTGAGCTATATGGCATGTTGTTGCATGCTTAGGTTGTAATGCATTTGGCATGCATTCTCTCTTTTAGTTGCCTAACATGTTGTTGCATGTTTTGCCATTGATATGTTGTTACATGCTTGCATGTGTGTATGTTTGCCCTCATGTTCATATTGCATACTTAGCTTGCATGCTTAGGTTGCATTTTGCATGCATGTCTTGCCTCTTGAATTGATTGTGATAGAGGTTGGGTCTATTGTTTGTTTTGGTTTGCATTTCATTTGACACCAAAATACACAACTTGATTTCTTGGGTCATCATGCATGGAAATGCGTGATTGATGGTCCGAGGGTCGAGAGTCATACTCCCTTGTGTTCATAACATGATAGGGAGGGTGGTGGTACAAACATTGTCTTGTAAATGTATTGCCATGCTCTGTTTGTTCTCTGCTGCAGCACAGGAGCTTTCTGCAGGAAGAAATGGCCAGTCGGCTACTTTTAGTGCCGGTCGGCTAACAACATCTGGCCGAGAGCCTCATTTATGGTCGATGACCAGTTTCCAGTGGCCGGTGGCATTACCTCTTGGCCGGTGACCTCCCACAATACCCAAGGAGTGGTACAAAAGTGTTCCGGAGATTTGTGAAGTCTTCAGAGGTGCAAAAGCAGTGTAAACAGAGGCAGCATGAGCATGGCGATAGATTTCTGAGCGAAGCCGAACATGCATGCATTTGACCCTCTTCCCGAGGCCTCTTTACTGCTTTAGTAGCTTAGTTGATTCATTTAATTAGTTAAGTGGTTTTGTAATTAATTAGCTTGTGAGTTAGTTAATTAGGTGATTTGTATTATTCTTTCAGACCCTCCGCGAGAGGGCAATGTTGTAATAAGTGTGCGTGTGTGTGATGCATGTCTTCTAACCCCACGTCTTTCTCCCTTTTATTTACCAGCTTATGATGGTTAGTTTTAGGGCACGTTTCAATTAGCATACTTATGATAGCATGTTTGCATACATTCATTCGTATTGCACACACCGGACTCGGCGCATCATACTAACTGCATTGTACTTCAATTTCAAATTGAATACATGTTATCTGTTGCATCTCATATGCCATCTTAAAATAGCTGAGCTTATCTTAGTTGCATTTTGCATGTGTTGCATTAGCCATCTTAACATGAACTAGGATCATGCATTGATTACTAACTAGTTTTTGTTTTGGCTCGGAGTATTCGGTAAGTGTTTATGTTTTAGCATCCTTGCATGAGTGTGAGTGATTGCCATGATAGCATGCTTACCATGAGGCTATATGCTTATGTGATATAACTGCCTGAATACCTGTGGGTGAAGGTTGGGTTGCTTGAGTTGGAATAATTCGTCGAAACTCGTGTTTTAGCGTACTTGCGTGTAGCAAACTTCAATCTATTTTTCGAAACAAACGGATATACGATGCTTTGTTCCAACTTAGGCAATCCAGTCTATACTTGTTTTGCTGTGCGCATCACGTAGTAATTCTAGGCTAATAAACCGGAATAAGAGCACAAAATGTTTTCAAAAATCGATATCATGGTTAGTAGAGGCCGATCTTTGATCGGGCCAGTGGGGGTGCTCAAAGCTGACCTTCCCCAATCGTACCCAAGTTCCCGAGCCGAGGCAACTTTGGTGATGACGGACACGTGGTCTTAGGCAACAAGTTAGGGTTTCCTAAATTCTCCCAAAATAAATATTTAGGTGGCGGCTCTGTATCTGGCAAAGCAGTCCATGTTTGACACTTCTTTCTAAAAAATCAATTTTTCAAAACGATTTTCCGGATTAGGAATCTTTGGTGATTTATCAATCTCACATCGCACATTATTAGATCAGATTAAGAACCGTGACAATTTGAGTCCGAACTGTAGTGAGCCCCAATGCACAAAACGGGATTCGCTCCCGGGACGTTCGGGGATGTCTACAATTTCTGGCGACTCTGTTGAGGATTTAGAGAACTTGACTCGAACTCATGATATCTTGTTTTGACTACACTCATGTGTTTCTTTGCATTGCATGTGCATTGGTGCGCCTAGGACACCATGTTTTCCATCTACTATTCCTGAACGGTTTGCCAGAGGCTCCCTTTGAAAAGCGTGCCATAAGGCTGACCAGTTACGGGCTCTGCCACGATGGGAACACAAACCTCGATTTTTACTGGGGCACCCTTTTGACCATTCGACCTAGTGTATATTCGGAATCCACAATGACCATTCCAAAGCTAGGACAGGTTGCTTACCCGATTTTAGGTTGTTCAAAATCGTTATGTGCGTAGTGAAACCCTAGTTCTTGACGAAACTAGGACAGGGAAACCCTACCCCAACATAGGGGTGTTTTGGCTCTCACTTGTTTGCTATGTGCTCTAGAGTGTATCTCTACAGGGAATGCATGTAACAGTTTACAAGTCTGGGTATCAGGCCCGCAGGCATCAGTATTTGGTGGAATCAGTTTTACCTGAGGGTATCAGTTTACAGGCAGGATTTTGGGCAGAATTCTGTAGGGAGCGTAGTTATTCAGCTATGCTCAAATCTGTTCTGGTGAAATTGGGCTGAGATGCTGTCTATTTTCTCTTTTGCTAGGTAGTCTTGGAACCATAACTTCAGAAGGCTCTGAGATCCCCCAGATTCATTAGACTTGTGTTGATAGGCTTTGTCAGGTCAGAGATTCAATTCAAGGGCAATCATTGTTCCTTTGCCAGAGGCAGGGTAAAAAGGCCAGTCAAGCACAGATCACCAGTTCAGCAGTTACCAGATCAGTGGCCCTTATCCACCTAACCAATGAACAGTCAGGCTGAGGCCTCAGTTTTTATCACAGAGATAGATATACCAGTCAGTCAGCCGGAACAGCAGAACATGGCAGGGATGGAGGAAATGATGCATCAACTCCAAGAAAGTATGAAACTCATGTAGCAGGACGCTGTCCGCCAAGCGGAATTTGCCAAACAGCAGGCTGCGATCATGGCCCAACAGCTAGGGCTAATCACCAGGTTGCAATAGCAAAACGAAGCATCTGCTTCGCATCAAGCTCCTCCACCACCAGGGGTTCCGACACCCGGGGAAACACCAAATGTCCAAGAAGGTACGAACATTCCAATAGGGCCGGCTCCGCCCCCAATCCCATCCCAGCTATCCAAAACACCTACCAATCTACCGGACTCTCCCTACGAATTCGAGGTGGACCCCACGACATTAAAACTGAACAAGCTTGAAAAGATGTTCAAGAAATCCCAAGGAGTGAAATCCATCCCGGACATCGATGATGGGTATACCGACGCAGCCGTGACACTGCCGGACAGATTTAAGATGCCACATATTGACTGATTTGATGGATCCGAGGATCCCATGGTGCACCTGCGGTTGTTTTCAGACATACTAAGGCCGATGGGCCTCACCAGACTACAAAAGCTTTCTTTATTCGGCTGGACCTTGTCAAGTGTAGCGGCCATCTAGTATGCAAAATTAGAAGATAATGTCAAGAGGAATTGGGATGAGATGGCCGAGACTTTCGTCGTTCAATACTCCTATAATACAAAGATTGAGATTACAACCCGTGATTTTGAGACGACAAGGCAGGAGCCTAAGGAGAGTTTTTCTGACTTCGTAACCCGCTGGAGGGCCAAGGCCTCAATGATGACCATTAGGCTGACCGACAAGGATCAAATACGGATGGTTGTGTGCAACCTCCAGCCTAAACTCATGCCGAAAATGATCGTTCTCCCATTCCCCACCTTTCCAGACTTACATGAGATGGGAGTACAGATCGAGGACGCTATGAAGCAGGGCCTCATTGATCAGGAAAAAGAGCAGCCCAGGAGAGCGTTTACCCGCAGTTCGAATGCAACCGCCAGCGGTGATGCAGCTGCAAGATCTTCCGAAGTGGGCATGGTCGCCACCACCACACCAAGAACAGCCACCCCCTTTGTTGGTGTATCCAATCCAAACCCCTGAACTTCGGACTATCTACCCCGAGGCAAGAGGATTTTCACCCCGCTTTATATGCCTTTGTCTAAAGCTCTAGGGGTCCTACTCAGGAAAGGATATCTGAAACCGTTAGAACAACGGCCTCTACCTGATCCTCTCCCTCCAAAGCATGACCCGACTAAGTACTGTGCTTTTCATCAACAAACCGGTCATGACACCGACAGTTGCATCCGTCTCCGCCACGAGATACAAAATTTGATTGACAATAGGGTCATCGTCGCACCAAGCTCTGCAAAGTCTATCGACACTTGATCAGTGAACTTGTGAGGGATAATGTGACTATGTGATCGGGGGATGAACCACCTGCGGGCGGCGTTCAATTTATTTCAGATGTGGTATATGGCACGCACTGTTTTGAGCATTTGTGAATACTGGTTTTTGTACGTTCTGACTTGGGTATTGAGTCAGTTCTGTTGTTTTGTTTCGAGTCTGTCTCTTTGTTCAGTCTTTTCATACTGAGTTAGTTGAGGTATGTCTTGTCATATCGAGTCAATCCTGTTGTATAGGAGTCGGGTGATTCCAGGGGTGTTACCTCGGGCATCACTATTTTGTTTTGTGCTTATCGTTTTGCTTTCTTTTGAGCCTGTTTCTGCCATGGAGCCAGTTGCGCCAACAGATCTAAATGAAACAACAGTAGTTTTTGCACTCTTGTGTTTGCTTCTGTCGTGTGCTAGTTGTGTCGGGATTTGAATTAAATGGCAGAGCACCTCACATGCTCTACTGCACCTCGAACTCATTGCATTGACCTAAGTTTTTTAAAACTTTTGGAACACTACGGTGAAAACGAAGAGGAAGGAATTCCTCGGGTTTTGCAAAATTTGATCACTTAAGAGAAAGAGAGGCGTGCTAAGCCCTTAATGAATGAAATCATATTTGTTAATGTGAGTACTGAGAAGGATCCTGGCTTAATCCAGATTGGCTCTACACTATCTTCAGCACGAGCGATTTGTCGCTTTCTTAAAAGATTTCAAAAAATGTTTTTGCGCAGTCCTGTAAAGACTTGTGTGGAATCGCTCTTGAGATTGTACAGCTTAGGATCGCTCTCAGCCTCGAGACCCAAATCGCCTGCTTTCAAACCTTGAACCTTAATTCAGAATATTCAAATGTCAATCACAATGTAAGACCTGTGCGGCCAGATTTGTAGCAGCCCGTGAATCAGGGGCAGGGAAGTCAGATCAAGAAGATCAGATGTCGTCAAAAGAAGCTTGCAAAGCTAGATCAGAAGCACCCCACGAACTAGGGGCAAAAGATGCCAGATTGTGCTCGAAGAGCCGAAGATGGATCATTCCACAAATCAATGAAGAACGGTAAGAATGCCAAACCCAAAAGGGAGGAAAGAAGAAGACATTGCTGAAGGACAATCGAATTCCTATCCACAACACTAGGGCAAATTCAGCCCCCCATTGGATAGACTCCTGCATCGTCAGCAAACAGCGGCCATTCTCCTGGATTCAAATAACTTCAGGATCTCAAAACCATTCGACATGGACAAAGCTACACTTTTACCCTTGAGAGGCTCGTTGGGTCGAAAACCCGAAAGGGCAACCTAGGCAAAAGTTAGAGCAAAGGAAAGAAAAAAAAATGCAAAGAAAAGGTACAAAAAAAAAAGAGAAAAGAAGAAAAAATGAAAAAAATGAAAAGAAAAGAATGAAAAAGAAAAGATAAAAAAAGAAAAGAAAAAGAAATGAAATGAAATGAAAAGAAAAGAAAAACAGAGCTTGCAAGGTTGAAAACCCAGAAAGGACGGCCTTGGCAAAAGTTAGAGTGCAAAAGGTGAGGGTTAATACACGAGTGTACCTAAACCCGAACTACGTAAGGCTTGATTCCCATGTTTGGGATACGTAGGCAACTTCATTCTGAAGTCCAGCCGCAAACACTTCTACAATTGATTATGTCCATGCAATGATTTTTGATCGTCTTTGCCTTCTCTGCATCCAAGAGTTCGATTGTGATCGTCACTCTGAGGATTGATTGCAGTGTGCTATGGCGCTATCCAAACAAGGGGCAACTTTCCGTTGCCATTCAATGCGCTGCGGTGCCATTCAAACAAAGGCCAACTTTCCGTTGCCATGCAGCTCTCTTCGAGCAAGGGGCAATTTTCTATTGTTATGGATCCGAGGTAGCACATCTCAAAAGTAGGTTCCGTGCTCGTTGAGCAGTGGCTGATTTGCAAAAACATTTTTTGAGAATTTTACTGAGGTTGACTAATTCTCTTGAAAATTATCTCATTTTTTTCAAAACTGAACCATTTCTTGGACCCAAAAAAGGGAAATTTTTCGGTGCTCATAACCTAACTTGCATGATTTTAAATCAGAAAATTGAACAAGCATGTTAATCTAACTCTCATGTTGGTCAAAATTGTTTTAGTAGAAAACCAAAAACAAAAAAATGGTCAAAATGATGAACTAGGGGCACAGTTGAGTCAGGTGTTCTGTCTTTTCCCCGTTGTTAACATACTTGCCCAAAAGGGCACTATACTTGCCAGAAAGGGCACTCTACTTGTCAGAAAAGGGCACCACTGAAGCTGACCGCAAAAGGGCAGAAAGCTCTCACATCCTCTACGCAACGAGGTATCAAGCCAAGTGCGAAGCACGAACTGAAATGGAGCAAGGTATTCCACTCCCTCATCTGGACAGATCTGATCATGTCCAAACTCCCCAGTAGAGCATCGTCAACCGATGTCAACTGCAGATTTGCTATACACCCAGTTGTAGCGCAGCCCCTCTGTAGGAGAAACTCACTGTTGTGAACAAGAAGAAGAATCTAGCGGAATGCTAGGGGCATGACCCCACAACTTTCTATTTATTCATCAACCACCCAGGGGAGGGATTGAAAATGAGAGATTGAAGAATAGAGAGATGTGCGATGAGAGAAAAAGTAAGAAAAGGGTTTTGAGAGAAAAGCCGAGCCTGAGGGTCGAGTGATGTGAGAATCACAAATGAGAAAGGGTAGGAAATAATACCCGGAGAAACTGGCTCCTCGTGAACTGAGAAGTCTCTTGCCATTGGTAATACACAACTGAGTGTTGTGTATGTGTGTTTTTGTTTGTCTCGATTCTTGTTTTGAGTCGTTTGAGTGTCAATAGATGTGTTTAGGTTGTTTTACCTTGTTTTTCCTTTGTTGAGTGGTGTTTAGGCTGTTTACCTTTTCTTTTTCTTTGTTGAGTCGTTTTGACTATGGTCACTTGTGGGCTCAATACCGGGTCAAGAACTCATTTCTCGATTTCAATCAAATCGTTTTGTGCTCGGAGTGCTGTGTCATTCTCCACATTTGTGCAAAACAAGATTTGTTCTTTCATAAAACTGCAAGGTTCAACCCAGGTCATGTGAGAACAGTGAAAACAAGGACCTATTTGAAGCTATATGGGTTCTAGACTACAAAGCAAAAGAAAAGAGGGAAAACCGAAGCATCTGAGTGTGCTTCACCTTCAGCAAATTCCATGATTGTACTCCGGATGTACCTCTTCAGGCCTTGTCAGTACTCCGAAGAATGAGTGTGCCTCTACTCCAAGCTTAAGCCTACTTCAAGTCAGAATGGCAATTAAAGCAGCATCAGATGTTATCTCTCGCCAATATAAACAGGGTGTACCCTTTTCAATCAGAGTGTGTTACAAACCCCTCCGAGAGGTAAATCGGAGCTCGCGTTTGGATTTGGTCTCGTTAAGGCTTGTATTTCCTTATTCGGCATGTTGTTTCAAACACGCTTTTGAAGTTGCACATTCATCGCATCGTTATGCACACCATTTCTCACATTGTTACGCACACCATTCGTTGCATTGTTATGCACATCTATCTAGCATTGTTATGCTCGTTACTTGCATTTTTATGCACATCTATCTTGCATTGTCATGCACCTCTTTACTTGCGTTATCATACTTCACTTGCATTGTTATGCACCCATTCCTCTTGCATTGTGATGCACGTTCCAGTTGCATTGTTATGCACCTTTTCACTTGCATTGCTGTTCTTTTTTCTCGCGCGTGCGACGGGTTAGACCTCCTTTGGTTTAGAGCATTTGGAACACGTTCCAATGCTTATATCTTTCTGAAATACCGGGATACGTCCCTATGTTTCCCCTTCTCTCTGAAACACCGGGATACATCCCTATGTTTCTTCTCATTTTTTAAAGCACCGGGATACTTCCCTATGTTTCTTCTCCGTTTCTGAAACACCGGGATACGTCCATATGTTTCTTCTCCCTTTTCAAAACACTATGATACGTCCCTATGTTTCTCCCTCTTTGGTTAAGAGCATTCGGAATACGTTCCAATGCTTGAACCATTCTGAAACACTGGGATACGTCCCTATGTTTCTCCCTCTTTGGTTAAGAGCATTTGGAATACGTTCCAATGCTTATACCTTTCCGAAACACCGGGATACGTCCCTATGTTTCTCCCCCTTTGGTTAAGAGCATTTGGAATACGTTCCAATGCTTATACCTTTCCGAAACACTAGGATACGTCCTTATGTTTCTCCCTCTTTGGTTAAGAGCATTCGGAATACATTCCAATGCTTGAACCATTCTGAAACACTGGGATACGTCCCAATGTTTCTCCCTCTTTGGTTAAGAGCATTCGGAATACGTTCCAATGCTTGAACCATTCTGAAATACTGGGATACATCCCTATGTTTCTCCCCCTTTGGTTAAGAGCATTTGGAATACGTTCCAATGCTTATACCTTTCCGAAACACCGGGATACGTCCCTATGTTTCTCCCTCTTTGGTTAAGAGCATTTGGAATATGTTTCAATGCTTATACATTTCCGAAACACCGGGATATGTCCCTATGTTTCTCCCTTCTTGGTTAAGGGCATTTGGAATACGTTCCAATGCTTATACCTTTCCGAAACACCAGGATATGTCCCTATGTTTCTCCCTCTTTAGCTTAGAGCATTTGGAATATGTTCCTATGTTTGAACCATTCCGAAACACCGGGATATGTCCCTATGTTTCTCCCTGTCCCCTTTCCTCACACGATTTCAGCGTGTTTGGAATTCATCTTAGGTTGCTGTAGACACCCCATTTTTGACCGACCTTAAGACTCAGACATCACCGATTGAGCGCTCGATGACGTTGCATATTATGCTCGTTTAGAAGTCTCAGAGTCGCAGTCGTGAGCCCTGCCTCCGGATTTCCAAACCCTCTTCTGTGCCTTGCCTCGGTTTGCGAACCAGACTCGGTTTTCTCTGTTTCCTTTCCTGAGGGGAGGGAAAGGTCTCATAGACCATCTCTCAGTGGCCGTAGGCTACGTTTTGTGGTCGTAGGCCATTTTGCCCATTTCGGAGCCCAGTTCTCGGTTTTCGGAGCCGTCAGGCCGTGTGCTTTGGTTCGGGACCGCTTAACCATCTCCATTTGCTCTGATTTTTGGCATACATCTTATTTTCTCCCTTTTGAGGGACACTGAGGTCTGAGAGACCCACTTCGTGGTCGAATACCACTTTCAGTGTTTAACAGGCAGTTTTCGGGGTCGCGAACTGCGCGTTTTGGCCCCCGAACATTCGTTTTGCATCGGTTTTCGTTCATTTTTGGCAGGTACCTCTGTTTCATCACCAGGAAGGCCGTAGAAGGGTGGGAGGCCAGCAATTGTTTCAGCAATCAGTTATATATCCTCCGGCGCCCTCCGACGCCCGTTTTTCTCACTTCCAAGCCAATGTTAAACACCCTTAGGCCATTTTCTTGAACTTTTAACCACATATTTGTGATGTACACACATGGGAGGACCCTAAAAGTTGGTGGCCGGCCACTAATGTTGCTTGACCCTTTTGAACTCGTCCTAAAAATGGCCTATTCTCTCTCCTGTTTTACAGTTTGTAATTTTGAACCACAGGGTTGTGATGAGGGGACCTGGGAGGACAGCAATTTGTGGTGGCCGGCCACTAATTCACCTTGACCCTTTTGACCCTTGGCCGGCCGGCTAGGGGGGGTGGCCGGCCGGCCACCTGCAGCTCCAAAAAGTGGCCGGCCATAATCCTTAGGGTGAGTACTTTACAGCTGTATAGCTGTTTTCCCCCAAAAATATCTGTATCTGGGGGACAGCTTGTGGGGGAAGGTTGGTCCTTTTTTTCCCCACTCTTTCCCTCCATGCCCTCCCTCTCTTTGGTCCATATTACTGTCCTCCAGCATTGAGAGAAGGGTTACAAAAAATTCCCTAAAGTCTCTTGCATAGTATCCATCTCCATCTCCATCTCCAAGCTCTAAAACCCTAAAACCCTACCTCATTTCTTCATCACCACCAAGCATCACCACCACTACTCCACTCCAGCAGTTTGAGGGTGTTCTCCTAGGCCTAAGGGTGCTGCAAACTCAAGCCAAGAAGCATCCAAGACTTGTCTTCAAGGGTAAGTCCTATTTCCCCTCTTTTGAGCTCATTCTTGTGTCATTTATAAGCCATATATGCTTGCTGTTTTGAGCTCCGGCCCTAACTGAAAGTGGCCTTCTTTTGAGCTCTTTTTCACTTTTTCTTAAGGGCTCAACACTGTTTGAGCCCCCCATATTGCACTTGATTCAATATCCTTCTTAAATACCATTATCTTGCGTAGTATTTTTAGCCTATGTGTGATCTGTTTTGGAGCATGATGTAAACTGTAGATAGGCTTATTTTGAGTCTCTCTTCAACATTGAAGAAGGGCTCATCACTGTTTGGGACCTCCATATGCCACTGGTCATTATACCCCTCTTTGGTCCCCATTTTTGCATGAGTTGGCAGCCCCTTGTGCTTCTGTTTTTGGTCATTTTACAGAACTGAAAAAAGTCTTATTTTGGCCCATTCTTAATGTTTCATTAAGGGCCTTTCATGGTTTGAGGCATATTTTATACACTTCATGTTATATCTCTCTTTTGGACCTCATTTTGCATAGCATTTTTGACATATTTGCATACTGTTTTGGGTCCGGCCCTCAACTGTAAAGTGATTTATTTTTGGCCCCTCTTAAATGTTGTTGAAGGGCCCCTTTGTGTTTAAGGCCAGAAACCACTACTTGCTTCTTTAGCCATCTTTTGGCCCATTTCTTGCATGAGAGTTTAGTCATACATGTGCTGATTTTTGTGATTTTCCATAAACTGTAAAAGATCATGTTTTGGGCCCCTCTTCAACTTTGTTGAAGGGCCCTAATCTGTTTGGGGTCAGCAGCTGTGAGTTGCTTCATTATCTCATATTTAGGGCCATTTTTGCATGCTATTTTTTCCCTATTTGTGTTTGCTGTTTGGCCATGCTTTGAACTGTAAAAATGCTTATTTTGAGGCTGCCTTGCTTCTGTATTTTCATTCCATGTACCAATTATACATGCTTTGTATAGCTGTAAGCCATTTCACGTACTTAATCTTGCATTTCAGGAGAAATTCCACGCATTGGGTATCATTTTACCATGATTCGAGGCTATTTTGCCCCTCATTTTTCTGCTGATTTTTTGCATGTTTGCATATCATATTCCATGTCCTTGCCATGTCTCATTAGAGTGGCATTTCGGTGCCTGAGGGTCGGTCCTCGGTTTGCGTGCACGCGTGCACGCATTTCGAGTTGTCTTGTTTTCATCTGATGGCCTCCTATGTGAGTGTGGCTGAGGCTCTCTCATGTTGGTGTAAGCCCATTATTGCATTGTGTATGCCATTTCATCCATAGCATTGTGTATGCTCGGTTGTGTATTACCTCGTGCAGCGTGTATGACATTCCATGACATTGTCTATGTTAGGATTGTATCTTAGTTGCATTTCATGCATGTCATGCATATTGCATCGTGTTCGGGATAGGAGTTAGTCCGAGCACGGGAAACGAGGTACGTTCCGTACTCCGAGTGACGGAACGTGTCTCAATTCCCAGTCACTGACACTCTGGATTATCCATGATGGAGTTAGGTTTTAGTTTTACTTTCATGTGCATTCATTCTATATTGAATTGCACAATTCGACCCCTCGGCCATCATGCATCGATATGCGTGATTGATGGCACGAGGATCGAGGCATGCATATATCTGTGAAAATACATTGCCATGCCCCTTTCCTGCTCTCTGTTGCAGCAAAATGAAGAATCAACAACTTTTCAGAGTTTGGCACACATTTCAAGAATAGGCGCAAACAGAGGCTAATTGGGACATCCCAGTGGATTTCCGCGCAAGGCAGCCCAGACATGCATCATTCATCAGAAGCAAGGCAGTCCCTGGCTTGCACGCCAGTTTTACAGCTTTCTTAGTTAATTTGTTAATTAATTAGGAATTTGTATATTATTTGGACTGTAATATTTATTTGGACTGTAATATTCTTTTATTCGGGACTGTATATTTATTCGGACCCTCTGCGCGAGGGCACAACTGTAATAAGTGTGCGTGTGTGCGATGTATGTCTTCCAACCTCACGTCTTTCTCCCTTTTATTTACCAGCTTACGATGGTTAGATTAGGGCATATTTCAATTAGCATACAGTATGATAGCATGTTTGCATTCATTCATTTGTCTTGCATACACCGGGCTCGGCGCATCATACTAACTGCATTGTATTTTCAATTCTAAGTTGAATACATGTTAGCTGTAGCATTTGATATGCCGTGTTTAGAATAGCCGAGCCTGCTATAGTTGCATTTTGCATGTGTTGCATTAGGCATTTCTGTATAGTTAGGATCATGCATGGATTTCTAACCTAGCTTCTGTTTTGGCTTGGAGTACTCGGTGAATTTTATGCTTTAGCATCCTTGCATGCGTATGAGTGCTGCCATGAATAGCATGCTTACCATGAGGTTATATGCTTATGTGATATAACTGCCTGAATGCCTGTGGGTGAAGGTTGGGTTATTTGGATTGGAACAATTCATCGAATGTGAGTGTTAAGCCCACTAGATAGTGGCAAAATCATGTTTTCTAAGCCCACCTGAGGGTGACAAATCCACGTCTTAGCCTACTTGCGGGTAGCACCATCAAACCATTTTTAAACAAACAAACATGAAATGTTTTGTTCCAATTCAGGCGACCCAGTCTATACTTATATGCTGTGTGCATCACATAGTAACCTAGGCTAATAACCGGAATAAGGACATACAAAGTTTTCAAAATAGATATCATGGTTAGTAGAGGCCGATCTTTGATCGGGCGAGCGGGGGTGCTCACGAAGTGACCTTCCCCAATCGTATCCAAGTTCCCGAGCCGAGGCAACTTTGGTGATGACGGACACGTGGCCTTTGGCACCGAGTCAGGGTTTCCTAAATTTCCCCAAAATAAAATATTTAGGTGGCGACTCTGTATCTGGCAAAGCAGTCCATGTTTGGCACTTCTTTCAAAAAATTTGTTTTTTCTCAAAAAACGATTTGCCGGATTTGGACTCTTTGGTTCAGACTTAGAACCGTGACAAATTTGAGAGTCCTGAGCTGTAATGACCCCAAATGAACAGAACGGGATTTCCCTCCTGGGGCGTTCGGGGACGTCTACAGTTGCATTGTCATGCACACCTCTTCACTTGCGTTGTTACGCGCATTCCGCTTGCATTGTTATGCACGCTTCTTTTCAAAACACCGGGATATATCCCTATGTTTCCCTCTTTTTTTAGAGCATTTGGAACATGTTTCAATGCTTGTGCCACTCTTTTTCCTTTCGCGTGCAATGCGACGGAATCTTGTTTGAGACCTCGGGTGTCCCCAATGTTCGCTCTTAGTCTTTCCTACATGGCGCATGGTTGAGATTGTTTGACTCTCTTACATCCTTTCTGCATTGTAATGTAGTTTGGTTTTCGCTTGCTTAAAACTGTCGCGTGTTATGCTTCGTTACAGCTTTCTTTGCATGATCATAAGTTATGCTCAGCTTTGTGCATTGTTCTTGCATTTTGCCCCCTGCCTTCGGGCGCATACCTTTGTCTTGCTAGCTTGTATGCTTTGTCTAAGTCTTCGGCCTTGTCAAAAATGGATCGTCTCTGGGCTTTGACACTCACTCCCGTCATTGTTATGACTATCGAGTTCTGTCAAAGAGGGGCAACTGTAGACACCCCATTTTTGATCATCCTCAAGACTTGGACGTCACCGTATTATTTGGGTATATTAAATGTCATTTTTAATACCACCATTGTTTTAATTTTGGAAAATGGAGTTTGACAGTACCAAAATTGGACCAAAAAATACCCCGAAAGGCGACGCGTGAGCCGTACATGCCAGATGACGCCGTCAGCGGCAGTCATGCGCTGCCATGCGTCATTACGCGCCAGGTGTGCTTCCCTGTAGACACACCCCATTTTTTACCGTCCTCAAAACTTGGACGTCACCGTTTGAACACCCGGTGATCATCCATGTTCGTGTTCGTTTTGAGTTCTCAGAGGTCTCGACTACGCGCCTTACCTTAGGATCTCTCAACTTGCTTGTTTTGTGTTTGGTTTTGCACCAAACACTTGTTGTTTTGCTCCTGAGGGCAAGGAATGGCTTGTTGGCCATCCCTACACCTCACCGGCCATGTTTTGTTGCCATCGGCCAAATGTTTGGCCGGTCGGCACTCCTTTTGGTCGGCCGACCATTGTTTTGGTCAATTTGTCATTTTTGGCTGGCCAATCACTATTCACCTGCTTTTAGCAGATATTTTATGCCAGCTGTGATAGCTGGCATCCACTTTGCACCCCCTCCATACACGTGTATGGAGGGATTTCACTCTTGCTTAGCATGTATTGTAAGCTTTGCAAGAGTGAACCTCTATAAAGGGAGGGCTTCTCCTCCCTCCTAAAAGGTTCCAGAGAAGTTCCAGAGCTCTGAGATTAGGGTTAGAGGATTGTGTATCTATTCTATCTCTATATCTCCTTCTGCTTCCATTTTGTGTGTGTTTAAGGTGTTTTTGTTCGTAGTTTTGCATACAAATACCTAGTGCTACACTTTCCTTTAGCTACTGAGGTACTAAGGAGTTATTTTCAGAGTTCTTGAGTTGATCTAAGCTTGGAGAGGCTACTGGAGCATTGTTTTTGAAAGAGGTCTTCAAGGGTAAGAACTTTACCCCTTTATTTCCCATTTTTGCATAGGCTTTTAGCCATCCTTGCATCTGTTTTTAAGCTTAGTGTATAGCTAGTAAAAGTTCTGTTTTTACTTGCTTTTGATAGCTGTTTAAGGTCTCTTTGAGGTTTGGGGTTGTTTGACCCCTCTTAAGCCTTGTTTGGCCTCATTTTTGTGCATTTTTGGTGAGCTCCGGGACCACCTTGTGTTGGCCTCATCACCACTGAAATCTCTTTGGATTTCAGTGGTGGGGATGGTGTTTTGAGGTCCTAAGAAGGAGAGGGTCATCCCCTCTCCTTGTCATCTTCAATACTTGCCATTTTAGCCTCATGTGTGAGCACCTTTATTGAGTTCATGTTGGCCATGTCTTAGGTAGTATTTGTGCTTATTTTGCCATGATATAGCACTGTTTTTAGTTGGTTTAGACACACCATACATGCTTTGCATACTTGTCTTGTAAGGCCATGAAATTGCCTTAACATGCTTTGTGCTTTGAGCCTTGTTTTTAGCATGATTTTGGCTTAGCTTTGTGAAGCTTTTATGCATGTTTTGATGTTCTTGAGGTCTGATTTTGGTCATTTGGGTCATCCATGACTTGCTTTGTATAGCTACCATGCAATCCCCCTTTGTAGGCCTTGGGTGTTGGATCCTCTAGCATGTTCTACTTGCATCATTTCAGTGGTTTGGCACCATTAGTTATGTCATTTTAGTCCATATAGTATGCTTGTATACTTGCATTTATGGCTCCTTTGATGTTTCAAGAGGTTTGTGTTTTATGCTCCATGTTTGGGTCATCATGCATGCCTTTAGACTTAGGCCATTTAGATGCCATCTAGGTGTGTCTTTGACCTTATTTTGGTCTGCTTTAGGACTGTTTTGAGTCCTTTTGTCCCTTTGAGGCTTGCCTTGTACGGCCATGGTTTAAGCCCATTTGATAGCTTTGAGCCTTGAACTTTGCTTGCATGCTTTGATTGTTTTGTATAGTTGGTTTGGCACCATCCTTAACATGATTTTCAGAGTTTATCATGCTTGCCATTTGTCCATGTTTGTCCCCTTTTAAGTGTGCTTAAAGGTCCCCTTTTTGTGCTTAAGTGTTGGACTATGTTCGCATACATGTTTGTATGTAAATTTGCCTTCATTTCCATAGCATTTTGGCTACTTATTTAGACATAGCTGAGGCTTGTCCATATTAGTTTAAGTCCACCGTTTGCATGTTGTTCAAATGTTGTTACATTGCTTCCTGCTTGCATGTTTTGGTTGCATACTGTTTTGCATACTCATTGCTTGCATTATTGACACATGCTTAGCTATATTGCATTTTGTTGCATTGGTTGAGCTATATGACATGTTTTGCATGCTTAGGTTGTAATGCATTTGGCATGCATTCTCTCTTTTAATTGCTTAACATGTTGTTGCATGTTTTGCCATTGATATGTTGTTACATGCTTGCATGTGTATATGTTTGCCCTCATGTTCATATTGCATACTTAGCTTGCATGCTTAGGTTGCATTTTGCATACATGCCATGCCTCTTGAATTAATTGTGATAGAGGTTGGGCCTATTGTTTGTTTTGGTTTGCATTTCATTTGACACCAAAATGCACAACTTGATTTCTTGGGTCATCATGTGTGGAAATGCGTGATTGATGGTCCAAGGGTCGAAAGCCATACTCCCTTGAGTTCATAACATGATAAGGAGGGTGGTGGTGCAAACATTGTCTTGTAAATGTATTGCCATGCTCTGTTTGTTCTCTGCTGCAGTACAGGAGCTTTCTACAGGAAGAAATGGCTGGTCGGCTACTTTTAGTGCCGGTCAGCTAACAACATCTAGCCGAGAACCTCATTTATGGTCAATGACCAGTTTCCAGTGGCCGGTGGCATTACCTCTTGGCCGATGACCTCCCACAGTACCCAAGGAGTGGTTACAAAAGTGTTCCGGAGATTTGTGAAGTCTTCAGAGGTGCAAAAGCAGTGTAAACAGAGGCAGCATGAGTATGGCGATAGATTTCCGAGCGGAGCCGAACATGCATGCATTTGACCCTCTTCTCGAGGCCTCTTTACTGCTTTAGTAGCTTAGTTGATTCATTTAATTAGTTAAGTGGTTTCGTAATTAATTAGCTTGTGAGTTAGTTTGATTAGGTGATTTGTATTATTCTTTTAAACTCTCCGCGAGAGGGCAATGTTGTAATAAGTGTGCGTGTGTGTGATGCATGTCTTCTAACCCCACGTCTTTCTCCCTTTTATTTATCAGCTTATGATGGTTAGTTTTAGGGCACGTTTCAATTAGCATACTTATGATAGCATGTTTGCATACATTCATTTGTATTGCACACACCGGACTCGGCACATCATACTAACTGCATTGTACTTCAATTCCAAATTGAATACATGTTATCTGTTGCATCTCATATGCCATCTTAGAATAGCCGAGCCTATCTTAGTTTCATTTTGCATGTGTTGCATTAACCATCTTAACATGAACTAGGATCATGCATTGATTACTAATTAGTTTTTGTTTTGGCTCGGAGTACTCGGTAAGTGTTTATGCTTTAGCATCCTTGCATGCGTGTAAGTGATTGCCATGATGACATGCTTACCATGAGGCTATATGCTTATGTATGTGGGTGAAGGTTCGGTTGCTTGAGTTGGAATAATTCGTCGAAACCCGTGTTTTAGCCTACTTGCGTGTAGCAAACTTCAATCCATTTTTCGAAACAAACGGATATACGATGCTTTGTTCCAACTTAGGCAATCCAGTCTATACTTGTTTTGCTGTGCGCATCACGTAGTAATTCTAGGCTAATAAACCGGAATAAGAGCACATAATGTTTTCAAAAGTCGATATCATGGTTAGTAGAGGCCGATCTTTGATCGGGCCAGCAGGGGTGCTCATAGCTGACCTTCCCCAATCGTACCTAAGTTCCCGAGTCGAGGCAACTTTGGTGATGACGGACACGTAGCCTTAGGCAACGAGTCAGGGTTTCCTAAATTCCCCCAAAATAAATATTTAGGCGGCGACTCTGTATCTGGCAAAGCAGTCCATGTTTGGCACTTCTTTCTAAAAAATCAGTTTTTCAAAACGATTTGCTGGATTTGGACTCTTTGGTGATTTATCAATCTCACATCGCACATTGTGAGATCAGATTAAAAATCGTGAAAATTTGAGTCCGAACTGTAGTGAGCCCCAATGAACAAAATGGGATTCTCTCCCGGGACGTCTACATTTCCATACGTGCATTGTCCGCGTCGTCCACGCACGCGACTTGCGCCCTTGCACGCGCGCGTTAAGCCATGCTGCTTCAAGCCACGCCACGCGCGCTGGCATGCGCGCGCCACGCACTGAGCCGCGCTATGTTGAGCGGCGCCAAACCGCGCCAAGTTATTTTTTCGCGCTGGCTTGGTTGTGAGGCCCTGTATGTTTTTTTTAAATCTAGAATTGTTTTAAATAGTCATTAATAATTCGTTATAGCTTTGTTTTAAGCGTGGTTGGTATTGTTAGACTCAGAATTAAATTTTCTATCTTCTGTAAAATTTTCAAAATTTTATGAAAATAAAAAAATATCTTTGCTGAAATAATAATTAATTATTTATGATTTAAAATGCTTCTGGTGTTGCATGATTAAGTTTCTGGAGCTGAAATTTTTACTGTAGACCACTGTAATGGTTTACTATTTACTGGTATGGTTGTTGCATTTTTCCAGATTCTAGAATATTTATTTATGATTTTATGTGTGTTTATTAAATAGTGAAAATTCTAGAAAAATTTCAGAAGTGATATACTTTTTGTTATGGCATAATCTGAATATTAAACACAACATATTGTTGTTTTTTCCCTAGAGTTTCTAATATGTTGTGATTAGAATAGCATGATTAATTATTTTTTATTTAAATTCCATTATTAATTGTGACATAACATGAGTTGATTGTGAATCTACACTAAGATGCTATTGTATGGTATTAGAATATTTTATTATGTTTTTAGACATGCCATAGTCAATGGGAGGTTATTCGCTTGAGAGAAACTTTGTAAATTTACTCCCGAAAACTAATTTTGCACATGAATTAAATTAAATTTTGAATAATTGTCACATGTGGCGCAAGAGATGATTATGAGCATAGCGGATTTTCGATCTTACGACTTGTGTAATATTGTCACTATTTAATTTAGATTTTTCGGCAAAATTATATTATGCTGATCAAATTAATCCCAATACGAATTTCTCTCTAAATTGACTTAGTTTATGGAAGTTAATTTGGTTGACCTAGAGTTAATATAGATGTTCAAATGTGAACAATGTAATCATCTTCTTTAGATGAGCAAAAAGTCTTGGAGACTTTAGCTTATACCTTAATACAGCCAAAGTAAGGAAACATGACTCAAAATCGCCGTGGTTTTGTTGCCTTGTTTTGGCACCCAAAAAAAAAAAAAACTGATGCGTGCGCTATGGTTAGCGACATGCTATGTAGTTTTGATTGGCGAGTTTTAGAATTGTGAAATTAGTAAGCCCTCAATAGATTTGTATATGATCTTGACTATTGAGCTGCGCAGATTGATTTTGTAATTTGACTTGTAATAATGTTGCATTATTGGATGAAGTAACATTCAAGAGGCACGCCATCCAAGAAATGCGAGCTTAAATGAATTAGTCATTAAGTGTAAAACGAATAGCCAGTATGAGCATTGTTTTGCTCTCTATCCAACTGTTGGGAGTGCTTCTTACAAGTCTCAGGTTCAACTTTCATTAGGTGCTATCAATTCATCAAAGTTACACTTACAAATCCTGCTCGAGATTTTCCAGATCCACTTGGAGAGGGTGATTTGCGTGGGCTCTGAGATTAATTGAGATAGGTGTAAATTGATCCGAACATTCACTGAACATGCTTACAACATAAATAAGAAATGTACAACAGTATTTGAACTTTTAAAATGAATTATCAAAACTAAGTTTTAGCTATTCCTACTAAAATTTGATTGCATTCAACGATGATATTGAAAAAAAACTAGTACTTATTGAGAATCTTTCAAAAATAAAATTATAAATTCTTCTAATCAAAACTAGATTAGAACCTTCTAATTTCTTTTTTTAATTTATTATTAAAATTATTTAATGCGGTCAGCCTTTACAGAGTATATGCAATTCTTTCATAATTGGGTTAATACCAAACTCCTTTAATTGAAAAAAGAAAAAAGAAGAAATAATAAAAATTAGATGTGATCAATTTATCTTGTTTACTTTTTGTGTCTACATATGTGGATCAACTTATAATTAATTAACTGTCTTCATGAGAATTTGTTCAATAGAAATAAGTTGTATACTTACATGATTCGAAAAAAAATAAGTAAATAAATAACAAAAACAAAAAAAAAAATGAACATATATCCATGAGATAGTCCATAAAACTAAATAATTTCCTACCTATTACTCAATTATAGAAGACGGTGCCAAACTTTCCTAACTTCATTTTTTTTGTGTGCGGAAAAATTACATCCATTTTATCTTGAAAAAGAGATAAATTCCCATCATCAATGCAAAGACTTGGAGTAATTATTTTGTATTTTAGAAATTTTATGTTGACTATGTGCTCAACTAGGGTCTGTTTGGGAAGGTGATTTGGGGATAAAATAGTCACAAAAAATTAAATAGGTTATTTTAGCCACAACAAACAAAACATCACATCCAACCCATAATCATTACACTATTCTCTCACAAAAAAAAGTCAAAAAAGTCAAAAAGTCCTTCCCAAACCCAGCTTTTTAGCCTAGACTAAAATAGTCAAAAAAATTGAAAAGTCAAAAAGTCAACCTACTTTCCAAACCAACCCTAATAGTAGTGGTCTAAAAAATATATAAAGTTAAAAATAAAAAAAAATAATATAGAAATGAAATAATCTCATTGAATGGATAAAGGACCAAATAGTGTTCCTAGCCATGGAATAATTTCTTGAAGAGTTGTGATGTTAGAGATTCTCTAACTGAAGTAGTCAAATCTTCCATGATATATGTATAATGGTAATAATTAAAGTACTAAACATCTTTAATTAAACTGAAAAGTTAAGAAATCATAACTTTAAGTTAGAATTTATCTTAATTTTTTTTTTTTTATGAAAGATCTAGATTTAATTCTTGAATGATAGAGTTTACATCTAAAATAAATTTTCACGCCACAATGTATTTTTTTAGTTAAGTTTTTGAAGGGAAAAAAAAAAAAAAAAAGGCCCCTCAATTTCTAGAATTGTTGTTAACTTGTAAAATTACCTCACATTTAACATTAAATTTGGTTTGGCATTCCAAATAACATGATTTTTTTATTATTTATTCCTCAGTACAACAGAAGATTTATTTATTTCTTAAAATAAAAATATAATAAAATAATAAATTTGACAGATTAAGAGGATTTGTTAGTTTTTTGAAATTTTTATTTTTTTAAAAGAAAATTATCACATAGTAAAATTTTCAATGAATTTGACATATTTTTAAAATTTTAAAAATTAGTTGGATATGTGTAATAACCCTCACCACTGCCTACCGATAAACATTGATTACCGTTAAACTGAACTGATCATGACTGATAACTGAACTGATTAAAGTACTGAACTGACTGACTGAAAACTGGAACTGAATTGACTGAGTATGTATGTTACTCTGTAATCCATCTGTTTGACTGTTTGACGATCTGTTCATATTTTATGTTTAAACTGCTAATTGAAAGCCTTATCGGCGGCCGAACCGGGAATTGATTAATGTTTCTCGATCATCATGATTTATGTGATTTTATGGTATATTTATCTGAAAACTGATTAGGTATGATTAAATTAGATTGAAATACGTCTAATTGCAAAGTTTGACTTAATTACGATTAGACCACTTAGTGGCCATTATCTATGCACTCTTGAGCCTTATACATTGAATCAAAACACTTTTGCTCAGCTCATTTTGAGCATACCACCGACTTGAGAGAGGGAGTGAGAGTGTCTTCATCTCTTTTGCTTGACCTTGCTTGGATTGAGAGGATTGAAGTATAGATTTCATATTTGAGCTCCTAAACCTTGAATATAAGACTAAGGTAGGAAACTCATCTTCTTATTGTTGTCTTTGAGCTAGTTCTTGCATGATTCATGCTTCATTGTAGAACTAAGTCATGTTTTGGGTCATTGTTGTTGAATTGAAGAGCATTCCTTGCATGCATGTTTGTATTGTAGATGTTGAGTTGTTTTCATGGCAAAATGTTACATGCATGTTCACAATTATGTTTAAGTCCATGATTTCATCATGTTTTGGAAACGGTTGGCTCTTTAGAGCATCAAATTGAAGCTTTGAAGTTATTTAAAGATCATGCATGTCATGTTTGTTTGAAGATTGTTCTTGAAAAATGGTTTGAAATTGGGTTTGAATTAAACACCCTTGGGCTTTGATTTCTCAAAATTGAGCTTTGAACCATGTTATTCTATGTGTTTACAAATGTTTTCTGGAAATTCAGCCCAAGAGGTCGAGTTTTGAGTTGTTGAAACTTGGTTTGAGCTTGGAGGTGCAATCTGGGTTTTCCAGATTCTACACTTTCGCTCGAGCGGGGGATAGTGACGCTCGAGCAGGGAATCCGAGCATCCGGCATCTCTGCACTATTTTACAGTCTGCTCGAGCGAAGGAGTGGGCGCTGGAGCGGAGTCATGTGTCTCAAGCTCGAGCAGGCGTCGAGCGTCCGTCGAGCGGAGATTTCACCCATCCAGTACTTTTACAGTACCCTCGAGCGGGATATTTGACGCTCGAGCGTGTACCTTTGTTGCATGGCCGCTCAAGCGGGGAAACCTGAGCTCGAGCGGGACTCTATTTTTCTGAAAACTCCTGAAACTGTTTTCTGATCACATCTTTGCATCCTCATCTCATCATAGGCATTCTTAGGCCTAGTTTAAGACATCTTATTGAGGGCATAGATGTAGAACACACCGAGGCAAATTAGGGATTAAGTTCCCACTAAATGTAAATACGTTTGGAAGTCTTTTTGCATGCAGACTGTCACAGCTCATTGGGCATTGTTTCTTTACTGTTTTGGCTTCCGCCAGGCCCTGTACTCTGTTTTGCTGTACTACTGTTAAGCAGGCCTTCGGTAATCTCGGATTACTGGCCGGTTACGGTGCTAAACCCATAGGGCCGGGTTTGGGTCGTGACAGAGTGGTATCAGAGCGATACTTACCACGATTTATACAGCACACACGTGTCCAAATGAGCTACAGGGTGTCCTAGAAAAGTAATTAGGGCATCTCATGAGCATGATAAGTGTGTGATATGACTGAGCTTTGAACCATGTTATTCTATGTATTTACAAATGTTTTCTGGAAATTCAGCCCAAGAGGTCGAGTTTTGAGTTGTTGAAACTTGGTTTGAGCTTGGAGGTGCAATCTGGGTTTTCCAGATTCTGCACTTCCGCTCGAGCGGGGGATAGTGACGCTCGAGCGGGGAATCCGAGCATCCAGCATCTCTGCACTGTTTTACAGTCCGCTCCAGCGGAGGAGTGGGCGCTCGAGCGGAGTCATGTATCTCAAGCTCGAGCGGGCGTCGAGCGTCCGTCGAGCGGAGATTTCACCCATCCAGTACTTTTACAGTACCCTCGAGCGGGATATTTGACGCTCGAGCGCGTACCTTTGTTGCATGACCGCTCGAGCGGGGAAACCTGAGCTCGAGCGGGACTCTGTTTTTCTGAAAACTCCTGAAACTGTTTTCTGATCACATTTTTGCATCCTCATCTCATCCTAGGCATTCTTAGGCCTAGTTTAAGACATCTTATTGAGGGCATAGATGTAGAACACACCGAGGCAAATTAGGGATTAAGTTATTATCTTTCCCAGCTGTGTAGCTTAGTGTGTTCAATCTGTTAACTGTGTAGGGTTGGTGACTGGGGAGACACGCTCTAGCATACTGTAGCCCAAACTCTGTGAGTAACGATTGTGTAAAGATATGTTCACAAATGATTATCTTCTGAACAACTGAACTATACTGTTTACTGAACTTATTACTATTAACTAAATGAATGTATATCCTATATTCTGAACTGTATTGTGGCATCTTTAGCACCTACTGTTTACTGTTACTGTGACAGAATTCTCTGTCGGTTCCCTTGTTGGAACCACTACTGTTACTGACTGATGGCCATCATTTACTGCTCGGTCTTTTAAGACCTACTGTTTACTGTACTGTTATGCTAATGGATGTACCACATATGACTATACTGACTGAACGACTGAAATACTGATTTAATGAACCGTTTTCATTACTGTAAGGACATTTATTCTTAACCTCTTTACGCATTATGTTATTCACTGGGCTTTAGCTCACTGCTCATATATATATGTAGGTGTTCAGGCACCAGACCGCGGCTAGGAGCGTCAGGGTTACTCCAGTTTTTTCAAGCCAACTACCGTGCCTCACTGCGAGGTTCCAAGCCTATCATGCTAAGGCTTAGGGGTGTTTTAGGACTCTCCCTTCTGTACTGTCTTGCTGTTTTGTAATAACCGAATGGATTGTATAGACTGAATGTTTACTGTACCGTTACATAGGGATTGAGTCCCTATTCTGAATGATTGTATATATTGTGTATCACTTCCCACTGAATGTAAATACGTTTGGAAGTCTTTTTGCATGCAGACTGTCACAGCTCATTGGGCATTGTTTCTTTACTGTTTTGGCTTCCGCCAAGCCCTGTACTCTGTTTTGCTGTACTACTGTTAAGCAGGCCTTCGGTAATCTCGGATTACTGGCCGGTTACGGTGCTAAACCCATAGGGCTGGGTTTGGGTCGTGACAATATGCTGGACCTAGGAGTGTAAATCCGGCCTGAGCCGGGCTGGGCCAGGCCACGAGCCAAAAAATTAAGCCCAGATCCAGGGGTATTCAGGCCTTAGGCGGGTCGGTGGGCCGAGCCTTGGGCCTGGCCTCAGGCTTAGGCGGGCTTGACTTTTGTTTTTTTGTTTTTTAAAATTTTTTCTATCAAATTTTTTTTATGTTTCATTAACAAATATACTGGGCCTCAAGCGGGCCGGGTTTTGGGCCGAGCTTTAAGTGGGTCGATGGGCTGAGTCATGGGTCGAGCCAAACGGGCCAGGCCCACCGGCCGGGTTTCAAAATGATGGCTCAAACCCTAGCCCAAGGGCACGGGCCTAGGCCCAAAAGGGCCTAAACGGGCTAGGCCCATCTTGGACTACCCGACTGCGGACCATTTTCACACCCCTAATTGGATCTATGTCTCATCCAAGTGTTGAATCAAAAAAAAAAAAAAAAAATGTCTCATCCAAGTGGGGGAAGTTATTCCATGCTGCAACGACAATATCACGTGGTGTCTAGTAATTGGGTGTTTTTTTGAAACGAAAATAGTTGGGTTGATTGATGGAATAAGTAGGATAGTAATGTGATTCAAATATATCACTAAATTAATAAATTATGTGTTTTGTTAACGAGTGTACTCCATAGGACATTTATT
The DNA here is from genome assembly GCF_055761805.1 of Camellia sinensis. Classification (NCBI taxonomy): domain Eukaryota; kingdom Viridiplantae; phylum Streptophyta; class Magnoliopsida; order Ericales; family Theaceae; genus Camellia; species Camellia sinensis. Next base: position 153,948,296 of record NC_138963.1, read on the forward strand.
AAGAATGCATTGAATGATAGTAAACATTCCCACTATCATATAAACTCAAAAAAGATTATAAATGTATTTTGTTATAGATAAATACGGAATCAGAATTTTATCACTGTAGGGGTCAAAAGATAAATAATATTTTTTCACCATATAAACAAATATACATGTATGTACAATACGATATATAAATTATATGTATACACAAAAAAATTTCAAATATCATAAAAACAATCTCTAATAAAATGAAATTTTTTTTTTATAAAAAATATAAAAAAAATGTAAGACGAGAGATGAATGAGATATATATCTTTTATACTAAGAGATCATTTTATTTATAAAATAAAATATATATATATATATATATATACAAGTGTTATAGTAAACATAATTTTTTTTTTTAAAAATAAAAAGCCACAACCTTCCATAATCTTCTCCTAATTCTCACTATAGACCGCATGGTGCTGCCAAAAAGGACTTAATAGAAGACATGATTATTTATAATTCAAGGGTGATATGTGTTACGTGATTTTGATGAGTACTGAATAATTTTTCACCAATTGCGGAAGAAGCTGAGCATAGCAACAAGGTCAAAATTCACCCAACTCCTTAATAATAATGGAATATTCTTGGTTGATGTTTGGCAAAAAAAATGTAGCTAGTGTTTTGGAGTTAAGACTTTTTAAATTTAGGATTAAAAAATTTATTTGGCAAATTTTGTTTGACTTTTTTAATGTTTGTAAAAAAAAGTGAAATTATTATAATTTGGGTATAATATTCTATCTTATTAACTTGTTTAACATATTTTGTCTTGTATGTTTTTTTCGTCCCAACCAACTTAACCAAACAAAGCCTTAATTAATTCACCTACACTAGTTGTTGATCAAGGTCAGTCTTTTCAATTCACATTTCTCACTTGGTGGCATATTTTATGGTCATTTTTATTTTAAATTAAAAAATATATAAATATATATTTATGGTTCTTAATTTGTAAAACATTATTGTTAGATATTGTTTTAGATGATTATATATATATAAGTTTTGTTTATGTATCACTTTTTACTTGAATTATCAATTGTGAGCCAGAATCATAAACAAAGGAGTTTAAACATCTTGTATGCCATTTTTAAGATATTACTTGATTTAAAAGACTGAAATTCTAATTTTATTAGAATGTACATCACATTTAGTTCGTTATTCACCATAATATATAAATGATCTCTCTATAAAATTGTGGGGATATATTTTTGAGTACCAACACGTGGCAAGGTGACGTCGATGTGTCAGCCGAGGTGCTACGTGTCCTGGTCATTATGCCGAGGTTATTTCGGCGTTGCCGAGGTTTTCTCCGAAGATATCGGAATCCGAGATAAACGGATAAGGGACAAGAGTCTTAGAATGAAGAGGAGACTTAGTTAAGATGAGGATAAAACTCTTAGGGAGTTTATCTTTATCTCTTGAGTCCAAAGTAAGTATTGAGTTGGAATCATAGAAGTTAGGCTTCTAGTGGGACTAGGATTGAGTTAATTATAAAAGAGAGGCACCCCGTGAGTCTAAGGTACGCAATTTATGCTTTAAGTAGTAAGTTTTGCACTTAATTATTTTTTAGAGATATACTGACTTGATCGTCGGAGTGCTCCCGGGTGGAAGAACCACCACCGGAACCTTTTCTTTCAGTTACAGGTTAACTGAAGCCATCTATTCTGCCAGTACTTTCTAGCTGATTACTAAACGGGTAGTGTGATCAGAAAATTACTCACACAAAAATAAAATAAAAATTCTATTCAAAATTAAAAGTTAAACCTACTTTTTAAACCTAATGATAAGATATTCAATTATAACATCTAAGACAACTTTTCTTTCTCATATCATTTTTAATTATTAGTAAATTATCTCTTTTACAAATGACTGAGGCTAAAAAATAAATGTATATCATTTTCATTAAAAAAAATTAAGAAATAATTATTACATCTATTCAACATTAAGCCAAGTTTGGGAAGTCTCCAAAAAGTCAAAAAATTATCACTATTTTTCAAAAGTCAATAATTACGGCTGCACAACTCCCAATACTAATTTTTCCCTACACATTAATTTATAAAAATTTTTAATACACATTTTTTCATAAAAAGTCAAAAAGTTAACCCAAGCATTCATATTTTCAATCTCAACTTTTTAATCTAAAAAGATAAAAAATGTACTTATTTAAGACATCTCAAACAACCCCTAATTTTAGTGAATCAAAACACAATGGATGAGAGAGAGAGAGAGAGAGAGAGAGAGAGAGAGAGAGAGAGATGGTTGTGCTGTGTGGACGAGGGACTTTTGAGGCAAAGGACCAAGTGGTTGGAGCTGAAACATTTGCAAAGCCTGCAATGGTCCAAAAGCCAAAGCTGGTTTGTCTTGTATGGTCAAGTTGTGTGAGCTTTATTATTTATTTATTTTGCTGCTTTTCCTCTGGGGAGATTATGGTCAATCACTAGCAGATAACTTAAAATTTATGATGCCACCAGATAGATCAACTCTGAGGAATATTAGAAGGGCTTCCCTAAAACTCTAATGTATTTGATGGCATTTTTATTTACAATTTAATTGATGGTTTCATGATTTATTACTCAGATGGTTTGTCTTGTAGAACACAGTTTTATTGTTTTATTGCAACCATGGTATTTTAGCATATTTTGTGCCTTGCTCAGGGTTATTTTATAATTAATTTAAACAAACGATATATTCTAAGTGAAGTCTATAAAATTTTAAATAAGGTCTATCGTATTATTTTAATCAATCATAGAGTATTTTGTTCATACACTTTTATCAATTGTGTAAACAAATTGTTTTCCTTATTCAAGATATGAAATTTCATTTAAAAATGTTTTTGAGTAATGTTAAGAATATAAAATTTTTATTAAATTTTCTACACCCGTATGAGTGTTTGACAAAGAATTTGAGGCCTTAGCATTTTTGAATAGATTTCAAGTTCTTTCAATTAAACCTCTCTTCTTTAAATAATCAAAGCTAATTTATTTGATAAGAATTATAGCATATTAGTAATAAAAAAAATTAATCTGTAGAATTCGTCTTTTCAAAAGTGTATAGGGTACACACTCTTGTACCATAGCATGACCCTTGATATATAACAAAGATGAAACTCTTCAACTTGTGTCAATTTCATTAGAATGTAGGAGAAAAGAAGTCAGACACTACCTAGGTACATTTCAAGCTCATTGAATTGGATCAGTATTATATTACTTATGAATCACTGAGCCCAACAACATACGCAACCATAAGCATTTATATAAAAAAAATATTAAAGATCTCAAAAACTCTATTAAAATATTTACTAAATGTCATGGTATCTTTCTGGTTTGAGTTTCACACCCATATGAAACATTTGATAACATGATTTGGGTCTCGTATCCATGTGAGATATTTGATAAAAATTTTGAAGTCTATATTATTACTCTTTATATATACCCTGTCAATAAAATAAGGCCTCGTTTGGGAACAGGTTAATTTAGTAACTTTTTGGTTATTTGGCTAAAATATGAGTTAAAAAAAAACTAGTATGTTTGGGATGACTTTTTAACTTTTTACGAAAAGATGTGTAAAAAGTAGAGAGAAAAGAGAATCTTTGACTTTTTGGTATGTGTTGTTGGCTTTTTGACTAATTTAGTAACTTTTTGACTTTTTAACTAAAATGAAAGGTTTCCAAACGAGGCCTAAGAAAATTTTTAGAATTTGTAACATTCCTATTTATATATACCTTGCCAATAAAATAAGAAAAAATGACAACATGACACTAGGACAAATAGTCAACTCTCAATTTTTAATTAATTTATTTTTTAATAGGAGATATCTACAAATTTCATGAGTTTATGTTAAATTGCACTACATTTATATAATACATTATAACAAGCCTACACAAAATTCATATAAAAAAAAAACAAGATAAATACAAATAATAAAAAAAAGAAAGAAGAAGAAGACATGCATCAATAATATAATAGATTTAGGATGAGTTTGGAAGAAAAAATTGAGGAGAAATTTGCGGAGGCAAAAAAAAAAAAAAAAAAAAAAAAAGAAGTGAGCCAAATATACAAGCTAAATTTTAATCACCTTTTTCCTTTCCTTTCATTTTTCTTTCTTTTCATTTTTCTTTCTTTTATATATATATATATATATATATATATATAAATTTTTAATCCAAACACAATATTAAGCCTTCATTTGAGATGTGGGATAGATTTTTGACTTTTTGGTTTTTGGCTTAGAGCTAAAAAGTCTTATTTGGGATAGATTTTTTGACTTTTTTGACTTTTGTAAGAGAAAAAATGAAATGATTATAATTTAGATGTGATGTTTTGCCTTATTGGATTAAAAAATCTTTTTTTTTTTTTGACAATTTTAGTCTAATATGACATGCCAAACAAAGCCTAATTAAACTTTTGCTCACGAATTGTGTACATCAGCAGTGCTCCATACCCCCGGCACCCCCACATACACGTGGGGGACTGTGAGAGGAAGACTAAAAAAAGAAAAAAATGAGCCAATCATCATTCAGTGGGGGTGGTGGGGGTCGAATCAAGATCCTCTCCTTGTAATTCCTCCTTGACTTCCTACTTGCTAGATTATTGGGCTTACTTGTAGGCCCAATTTCGATGATCCGAACCGTTCACATTTTAAGATTTATTGAGTATATCATACCTGTAAAAAATCAAGTTGATCGGATATCAGAAAGTACGTGTTTGGAAAACTATTTATTAATTTTTTAAAAAAAATAGTTTTTAGTTCGATGATCCGAATATATATTTTCTGATATCCGATCAACTTGATTTTTTACAGGTATAATATACTCTACAAATTTTAAATGTGAACGGTTTAGATCATCGAAATTAAGCATAAAAATGGACCCAACAACTTAGCAAGTAAGAAATCAAGTAAGAATTTCAAAGAGGGGATCTTGATTTGTGAAGTCACCCCCACTCGGGTCTCTCTCTTTTTCCATGGACTCTTGATCAAAAGACCATGTCCATTGGTTAAGTCAACTCTTATTAGTTGGAAACTCCCCAGTACTACACATTGCAAATCTGTTAATCCATATCTTGTAGGTTTTGAGGCTCAACAAGGGTAGAGATTGATAATACTAATACATTACAGATTATATATATATATATATAATTATAATAATAATTGATTAAGCTACATCATGGCTGGACACGTGTCCGTCATTAAGTGCTTCTAGAATACTTTCCGTACCAAGTTCCCTTCCATTGGCTCAATTTATGTATTTATTTTTTCAAATTTAAATTAAACATCTCAGTTCAAGACATTCCCTCACTCAACATCTGGAAAAGTGAGAGCAGAGATGGTGGTGGTGATGAAGCCAATTGAGGAAGTGTTCGAGGCCAAGACAGAACCAAGGTTCAAACCCAAGAAAGGAAGTGTAATTCCAGCAAAGAGGAGGCTGGTGAAGACCATGATGTTTAATTGCATAGTTGAATCCATTGCTTCTCTCTTCTGTTTTCGCTCTCACAACAATGGTAGCTGCCCAGAGATTGTCTTACCAATCAATACGTCAAATTCAATGATCGACAAGAAGACAAAAAAGGAACCTTTCCATACCCCAGAATTTCTTTACACTGATTTAAAATATTTTTAATTTTATTTACACTTTTCATTTTCATCTATTGGTGTTGCAGGCAACATTTTCACTGATCATTAGTGTATTTTGTTATCTTATATGTCATACTCTTTTGTTATTTGTATGAATTTTCAATACCCAGAAAGTCAATATTCTGAATCCTCTGTTTGTTTCTCAGAGGGAATGATAATGCAAAGTTGTTATTGTTCATCTCTTTTCTTGCTTGGTATTTTTTTTTTTTTTACAATTTTTTTTCCTGCAACCAAACAGAAGAAAAGACGCGAATTTCAATTGCCATCAAGCCCAACATAGGCCAAATTCAAAGCAAATGATGAACCCCTTTGAATTGAGACTTGTATAAAAAAATCATTTGGAACTTTTGGCTGCGACAAAAGCTTTACCCTTTTTCTTTTCTTTTCTTTTCTTTTCTTTTTTTTATGTATATTCATTTCTCATCATTGCTTTGGCAGTCTCATTGCTTTGGCAGTCTCATAAAGTTTGGAAAATTTAATAAGCATTCATCAAATTCATGCCCGTTTGTTTTTAGAAATGGAATGAAGAGAATTTATAGTGAGAGGACTGATAGTAAAGGAATTAAGTAAAATTATGTTTATTTTTATGATAGTTGTTGGTGTAGGGATTGTTAAATTATTTTTATATAAAATAAATATAAAATAATAAAATATATACAAAAATATTAAACATTAATATTAAAAAAAAAATGCCCAACATGTAAAAATAATAATAATAAAATAAAAAATTTCAAAAAAAATAATAAATAATAAAATAATGATTTTTACTTAACAAAAAAAAATTAAACATTAATGTTAAAAAAAAAAAACAGCCCAACATGTAAAATATATAAAAAATAAAAAAAAATTTAATCCGGCGGACTATTTTTCTAATATCACCTCCACCTCCTCCATCCCAATCCTCCTTCCAAGATCTAACATAATCTCCTTCTCCATCTCAATCCCTTCCCTAAATCTATAAACAAACACAATACTAAATGGATCTCACTTTTATTCTAATCCCATAAACTCTATATCCCAAAATAAACGGGGCCTCAAGACATATGATTTGAACTCATTGAATTACTCGGCGCAAAATTTGGAGAGAGAGAGAGAGAATTAGCAATACTAAAAAATGGTCAGCATTTGCAAATTCTTCTATTAATTTGGCAAAATAGAACAGATTTATACAAATTGTGACTTCTTGCTTTTATAAGCATGTCTTCTCATTTCGCAGTTCCATCATTTGTTTATTTATTTATTTACCCACAGTTCCATCATTTATTTATTTATTTATCCACCTTTGTATTTTTTATTTTTATTTTTGCAATCCCTTATCCAGATATTGATAATTTTAGAATTTTGAGGTTGTGATTACTATGTCTGTTTTAGTCCGTGGTCAAACAAAGCCATCAGTACTAATAAAATCAAACTGGCAACCAACAACCTTGAAAGAAAGACTCCCTGGACAGCCACAATTTCTTTCACAACACATGAGAAAGTAAGATTCCCCACTATTATTACGATAATTGATTTGTCTTGTTTGGTTGAAGTCATTACACCATAATGGATAAGCTAAAAAACATGGATTTTAAACATCTATACAGGTCCTTTGGCTATTAAATTTGCACCTTATTCAAAAGTTGGCTATGTTTGGTAATGTTTATGTTTTTAGTTTGTATTTACAAAAATTTTATAAATTGATTTTTGTTTATTTTTAGAAAAACATAAACTACAAACGCGTTTGGTAATTGACAAAATATTTAAAAAAAAATTTAAAATATAAAAAAGAGAGAGAAATGACAAGTGATGGCAAGTGGCGGCGGAAGACGGTGGTGGAAAGTGGTGACGGTGGGTGATGGGTAGCTGGTGGCGGTGGTGATGGTTGGTGGGTGGTGGTGGTGGGTGGGTGGGTGATGGGGGCGGGTGGTGGGTGGTAGCGAGTGGGTGGTGGTGGGTGGTGGCAGGTGCGTGGTGATGGTGGGTGGGTGGGTGACGGTGGCCGGTGGTAGCGAATAGGTGGTGGTGGCGGGTGGTGGGTGGGTGGTGGTGACAGGTGGGTGGTGGGTGACGGATTGTGGGTGATGGTGGGTGGGTAATGGTGGTGGGTGGTGGGTGGTAGTGAGTGGGTGGTGGTGGTGGTGGCAGGTGGCGGGTGGTGGTGGCAGGTGGGTGGCGGATGGAGGGTGGTGGTGGGTGGGTGATGGGTGGTAATGGTGGATGGGTGTGTGACGGTAGTGGGTAGTGATGGTAGATGGGTGGGTGACGGTGGTGGGTGGTAGTGGCAGGTGAGTGGCGGGTGGCAGTGGTGGTGGCGGGTGGTAGTGGTGGTGGTGGTGGTGGGTGGGTGGGTGACGATGGCGGGTGGTAACTAGTGGTTGGTGGTGGGTGGTGGGTGATGGGGGTGGTGGTGGCGGGTGGGTGACAGGTGGGTAGTGGTGGTGGGTGTGGGTGGTTGGTGGTAGCAGGTGGTGGTAGGTGGGCAGTGAGGGGTGGTGGCAAGTAGGTGGCGGGTGGTGGGTGGTGGCGGGTGGATGGCAAGTTGGTAGTGGGTGGTGGTGGTGGTGGTGGTGGTGGTGGCGAGGGGTGAGTGGTGGTGGCGAGTGGGTGGCGGCTGGTAGTGGCTGGTGGGTGGTGATTGGTGGTGGCAAGTGGGTGGTGGATGGTAGTAGCGGAAGACGGTGGTAGAAAATGGTGGTGGGTGGTGGCTAGTGTTGGGTGGTAAAAAAAAAAACTTAAAACGGAAACACATTTTTTGTGTTTTCATTTTTTGGCTAAATTTATAAACTGAGACCACTGATTTATAAATCAAAAATTTTACCAAACAAGTTTTTATTTGAGTTTTTAAAATTTTTGTAAATATAAATAGAAAATTGAAAACGTAAGATGCCGTTTGGTAACACTTATGTTTTCAGTTTTCTGTTTATATTTACAAAAATTTTAAAAATTCAAATAAAACTTATTTGGTAAAATTTTTGATTTATAAATCAGTGGTCTCAGTTTATAAGTTTGGCCAAAAAATGAAAACACAAAAAAAGTGTTTCCGTTTTGAGTTTTCAGTTTTTTTTCTTTTTTTTTTACCACATAACACTAGCCACCACCTGCCACCATTTTCCACCACCGTCTTCCGCCGCCACCGCCGCCACCACCACCAACCTCCCACCACCACCTGCCACCACCATTCACTACCCACCTATCGCCACCACCCGCCACCACTACCCACCAGCTACCAGCCATCTGTCACCCACTCGCCGCCGCCACCACCACCACCACCACCCACCACCCACCTGCCATCAACCCACTACCACCCACCACCCGCCACTACCATCCACCGCTCGCCACCACCACAACCACCACCTGCCACTTGCCACTACCACTCACCACCCACCTACCACCACCTGCCACCACCAGCCACCTGCCACCCACCACCGCCACCACCACCACCATCACCACCCACCCGCCACCACCCACCCGCCACCACCATCCATTCGCTACCACCTACCACCAGCCACCGTCATCCACCCATCTACCCACCACCACCACCACCACTACCACCACCATCACCACCACCTGCCACCTACCCACCACCACCCGCCATCCGCTACCTACCTGCCACCACTACCTACAACCCGTCACCGCCACCACCACCACCCACTCGCTATCACCCACCACCCGCCACCGTCACCCACCCACCATCACCACCCTACCATCACCCGTTATCCGCCATCTACCTGCCAAAACCACCCACCACCACCACCCACCACCCGCCACCGTCACCCACCCACCGACCACCACCACTCGCTACCCGCCACCCACCTACCATCACTACCCACCAACCGCTGCCACCACCACCACCACCCACTCGTTACCACCCACCACCTGCCACCGTCACCCGCCACCACCCACCACCACCAGCTACCCACCACCCACCGTCACCACTTTCTACCACCGTCTTCCGCCGCCACTTGCCATCACCTGCCATTTCTCACTCTTTTTTATATTTTTAAAATTTTTTAAACATTTTGTCAATTACCAAACACGTTTGTAGTTTATTTTTTAAAAAAAATAACCAAAAAATAAACAAAAATCAGTTTATAAAATTTTTATAAATATAAACTGGAAACGTAAACGTTACCAAACACACCAGTGTTACCAAACGACACCTAGTAACGTTTACGTTTTCAGTTTATATTTACAAAAAATTTATAAACTGGTTTTTGTTTATTTTTTGTTTATTTTTAGAAAAACATAAACTACGAACGCGTTTGGTAATTGACAAAATGTTTAAAAATTTTAAAAATACAAAAAAGAGTGAGAAATGGCAAGTGGCGGCAAGTGGCGACGGAAGACGGTGGTGGAAAGTTGTGACGGTGGATGGTGGATAGCGGGTGGGTGGTGGTAGTGGTGGTGGGTGGGTGGGTGACGGTGGCTGGTGGTGGGTAGTAGCAAGTGGGTAATGATGGTGGTGGTGGCGGCGGGTGGTGGGTGGCGGGTGGTGGGTGGTGGTGTGGCGGGTGGGTGGTGGTGGCAAGTAGGTGGCGAGTGGTGGTGGTGGGTGGGTGGGTAACGGTAGCGGGTGGTGGGTGGTAGCGAGTGGGTGGTGGTGGTTGTGGCGGGTGGTGGTGGCGGGTGGTGATGGTGGATGGGTGGGTGGGTGGTGATGTGGGTGGGTGGGTGGTGGTGGTGGTGACGGGTGGTGATGGCAGGTAGGTGGCGAATGGCAGGTGGTGGGTGGTAGCGAGTGGGTGGTGGTGGTGGGGGTGGTGACGGGTGGCTGTGGCGGGTGGTGGTGGTGGTGGTAGGTGGGTGGGTGATGGTGGCGGGTGGTGGGGGGTGGTGGTGGTAGTGGTTGTGGTGGTGGGTGGTGATGGCAAGTGGGTCGTGGTGGCGGGTGGGTGGGGGATGCGTGGTGGCTGGTAGTGGTGGTGGGTTGTGGCTGGTGGTGGATGGTGGTGGCAGGTGGGTGATGGCGGTTGGTGGTGGTGGGCGGTGGATGGTAGTGGTGGGTGGCGGGTGGCGGGTGGATGGCAGGTGGGTGGTGGATAGCGGCGGTGGTGGTGGTGGTGGCGAGTGGGTGGCAGGTGGGTGGTGGTGGCAGGTGGTGGTGGCGGGTGGGTGGTGGTGGCGGAAGATGGTGGTGGAAAATGGTGGCTAGTGTTGGGTGGTAAAAAAAAAAAAAAAAACTAAAAACTAAAAACTGAAAATGGAAACACATTTTTTGAGTTTATATTTTTTGGCCAAATTTATAAACTGACACCATTGATTTATAAATCAAAAATTTACCAAACAAGTTTTTATTTGAATTTTTAAAATTTTTGTAAATATAAAAAAAAAAAACTGAAAACGTAAATGTTACCAAACGGTAGAAAGAGTTTGAATTTCACCACTTGCATATGAGTTTTATTTTGTATATTTACATGATATTTCTCTCATTCAAATTTGGATATTTTTATTTTGTTTTGTTTTTTTATTTGTGTTTTCTCATATTGATTCTCTGCTATGTTTGATTTTGTTATTATAATTGTAAGTCACTGTCCTTAATTATAATATAATACATTAATAATAACTAAATAAATAAACATTCACATGTAAGGTAAGAGCATCTCCAACCCACTAGGCATATGATGATTGTTAGTCAAAATGCCTAATGTGACTCACTTTTTTCAACTCCAATGCACTAGGCATATGCTTAGGCATTTTGGCTCAGCTTACATTCACTAGCTACATGTAGCTAGCCTTCAAGGCTAGGCAAAATGTATTTAATCATTAAGATTATTTCCCTCCATCTTTGTTGCTGACGTGGCATTCTATAAAGTTAATAGTATTTGGATGAATAGCTAAAATAAAGAGTATGGTTGGGACAGAAACATGAAATCGTTGATAGGCAAAATAAAATGTATACTTTATAGTAATATTTAGATAGGTAAAATGCCTACTACCATTGGAGATGCTCTAAGGAGCGAAGCGACTACCATGACGTCTCAACCTCCAATAGAAGTCGCTTTATTACTTTATTATTTAAAAATAAAGAATAAAAAATAAAACTAGAATCAAGATATTAGAAAGATTACGGATTGCTTTGACAAGATAGTTAAAAGTTAATTTTTTAATTTTGTTTTTACTTTTAAAAAAAAAAACGTGTAAAAAATGATATGATCCAAAATAGATTAAATGTTCTTCCCAAAATAGCCTTATGTCTTATTTACCAAAAATATGTGTGTATATATGTTGGCTTTTTGACTTTCGAAAGTTATTTTTATAATTATGAGCATGCCAGTAAGGATAAATCAATCATTACAGAAAATTAATTGCTAATCAATTATCAGACGATTGTGTTTTAGTTCTTTCAGCCTCAATGAAGAGTACTTTTACTGGTGGCTTGATTTAGGAGAATTAAGCAAATAACAATTAAATGAAGAACAATTAAGCATTTCATTAAAATGAAAAACTTACAATGATCCAATTCAACCTCGTAAAGGTTTACAGCAACAATCTACTTGAAACTACTCCTATGAACGAAGTGCAGTGCATGAATTTTAAAGTACAGAAAATGTAAAGAACAGGAAATGTAAAACTGGAAAGGAAATAAAGTAGAATAATACTGGTTTTTTGGATCTGAGTTTGGGGGATTTTTTCTGGGGCCTTCTCTGCTATTTATACTTCTCAAGGATGACCATCGAACTACATTTCCAACCGTCGAATTGCTCCTCCATGATCGCTGATCATGTTGCTTTATGATTAGCTCCACTATGCCATCACTTGCAGTTAGGCTTCCCTCCTAATTTTGAATTTGAATGTGAGTAACTGTTGAAGCCACATCACTTTGCATCTCTTTGCTGATCCAATGCTATTCAAATCTCGTAAGAACCAAAACTAACTGTCACGTGTACGATCATGATTGCAGACTTGAATATTCTTCCCGTATTGCCCTTATTCTACCACGTGTTGAATTGTAATTGGCTTATACAAAATATGTAGCCAACATTACCCCCCGCACTAATATACCCAATACTTGGTGATATTAGTGGATCAAGGTCTTTTATCCACGCCTTAGAACGTGCATGGGCTTTGCATTCTTCCAGAAATGCAACCGTCATTCATCATATGCATTAAACTCTCTTTCAATCTTTTGAACACCCCCACCACCTTAGTATTCGAACAGACTGATGCATCTTTTATGGCCAAATCAATTTTCTCCTCTATTGATCGAGCACATGAAGAGTCATCTGATGATGCTGTTCCTCCTCAAAAGAACCTTCATGCATTAATTAGCCACCTTTACCCACCTTTCTATATTCAAGTCATGGAAGCCTTTGCAAATTATTAACCCTTGGACTACGAACACATTGCCCTTAATCCTTTGATTTAGAAAGCTGCAAATATGGACATGGGAAGCTCTTCTTCTAATTCACCCTTGGACAACGAACGTACTGCCCTCAATCTTTTGATTCAGAAAGTTGCGAATATGGACATGGGAAGTTCTTCTTCTAATTCACAACCCTCTGCATGGGATAAGGCTGTGGCTTCTTCTTCCTCTAGGGCTTCTGACTGGGCAAGCTGGTCGGAACCTGAGGCTTGTGATTTAAAGGAGCGAGTTAATCACTATTTTGTCAAGTTCACTGATCCTCTAGAATTCCCTTCCGACGCTTGAAGTTCGGTGGTTTATCCTTACGTGTCCATCGACTGCCGACGCAGTTTAGAGGACAATCTGCTTGTAGCATGGTACACATCCTCCATGCCTACAAAGATAGTGCACGCTACCTGACGCCTAGAAGAGACACAAGGGTACAACCTATCGTTCTTAGCCCAGAAGGCGAAGCTTTGCTCTTCTGACTGGCTCGATTATATTAATGCCCTTGTTCCTTCTCTCGAAATGGAAGCTCTCATACCTCTTCCTCCGCAAAATCCCTGTTGGACAGAGAGACTGAGGCTTACCCTCTCTGCGGATAAGGTCTTTTCTCCTTACAAGCCTCCAACTTCCCCCACTCCAGCCGAACAAAAACAAGCCCAACTTCTGCTTGCGGCCTTCTCTCACTTGCCTTTCAATGTTCTTGAGGGCGATGTTCCTGTCAAGAACCTTCGATGGGCTTGTGATATTTTGACTCGGGGTCATGTCATCAACCCCATCGTCCAAGCAGAACTCCACATGTTTTTGGACCAACTCTCATTGCTTCTTCACTGGCATCGGACTTCTATGGCCACCACCTAATCTTTGGACCAACTCTCATCCCTTTGAGTTCATACCCAGTACGAAGCGGAGAATCTCATCGAAGAATTCGATGACTTCAAGAATAAGGACTCTGCGTACTGGGATGACTTGGATATGGATGAACTGGAACAATGATTGAAAGAAACAGCGTTCGAAATAAAGGCTGAAGAGCTCTTTTATCAAGTGAGAGCACATCAACTTCAGCAGCCAATCCTGGAAGAAATAGAGGATAAAATAAAGAAAGAACATAAATTCATTGACCATAGCTAGACAAAATTCCATGATCTTGTTATTTATTCTATTCCTTACTTTTATGAGCTCGAATTTGTACCCAAAGAGGGCCATTCGATGTAATTGCTTTTGCTTTAATACAACTAAGACTTTTCTCTTTGTTTGGCATTGTTTGATTTTGTCTCCATTTGTCTTTAAAAGCAAATTTAGGGCTTCGAACTGAACAATCTTATCCTTCGAATCTGGATTCAATCGTTTTAAATGAAACACTAAAAAACCAACATAAACTTTTCCAATTTATGGATTACAATTGACAGTTTTTGCTGATTTTCATTTAGAATCAGTGCTTCGAATTTAACAATCTTACCCCTTAAAACTTATTTTAACCATAACCAAAATATGGTCATGGTTAGTACGATCAATCAGTTTTATATTGACCATTTTTGCTTCGAACAACAGTCTATACTTTCAAAAATATAGAAGCCCCTTTTGAGGGCTGCACTGTTTTAGTCCGAAAAGACAATCCTTTCTGTATATATAAACCAACTATTGATTTTGATGTTTCGAACACCAATTCCCATCCTTAAGGGGTATCAAGTTTTGCTTCGAAGGACATTACTCTCATTAAGAAACATAAAACAGGTCTTTAATCCCTTTGAAGTAAACAAATACTTGTCCATTCATACATCTTGAGGTATGGAATGTGCTTCGAAGCCGGCTTCTCAGTTTCGAAGTCGTTGTTATTTGACTTTTGGTGCCAAAATCTAGTTTCAAAGCCAAAAATTTTATTTCGAAACTGGCATCAACATCTAGGATGTGTTTTTTCCTCCAAAAGCATCGATATTGAAGGAAACTCTTCGTATATGTATTTTTAGTACTTTACAAATTACACGATATATTTTCCAGACACAACGGTTTTTAAAACCCTTTTATTTCGTGTTCTGAAATCACTCGCTCGCTTAACACACAAACCCCTCTTCTCTATTAACCCTCTCTTCCTCGCTGCTTGCTATTAATGGATTCTTCTTCTCTGAAAGTACTTGCTGGCGATTGTATAAGCCCAACCATGGCTTTGAAAAGATGTATCGATGAAGAAATCGCCAAGTTAACAGCTGATGGGTCAAGTGCCATAGACGAGCGCCTCTTTGTTCCTCGCCACAGTAACAAATAAGAATATGTCCTAGGTCCCATCTTTCGAGAAGCTCCTGCTCAACTTCCAGCTTGATTGGGAAAATTAGAGAATGACCCGACCTCACCATTGCTTGGAAGACCACTTTCTTCTCTACAAAGGAGGGCTTGATTGGGAAAATTAGAGAATGACCCGACCTCACCATTGCTGGCCGACATTGAGAGCTGAATGGGAGGAATGGTATGACAGAGTTATGCCTGCAAGAGAAGATGACCTGCAAGAGCTCTGTATTCTCGACACCCTTTGTCTTTCCAGGTTTATCATTCCTGAAGACCCTTTTTTTATTCATGCTGCTCTTTGCTTTTGGAACATGGCTTTTAATTTTTTCCAGTTTCAGTGTGGCATGATAACCCCCACCGTTCTTGATATCTGCCATCTCTTAGGGCTTTCACCCCTTCGTACACCTTTTACACCCAGCTACCCGGACCTTTCTGTTAAGTTTTCCCTTCCACCCTTGAATTCCTCCTATAGTGACTTTGTAAAGGTTGAAAACAAAAGGGTAGGCCCTATTAGAGATAGAGAACTTTTTTTCTTTATTATATACTGGCTGTGTAAGTTTCTCTTTTGTACATCATCTCAACGGATTATGCTTAAATTCGCTCCACTTGCGAAGGCCCTTGTTTTGAAAAAATGCATAGCCTTGGCCCCATATCTCTTAGGCCATGTTTACAGAGTCTGCTGCCAATTTTGTGAGAAACCTCTTGATATTAACCAAGGAGGTCCCTTTTGGGTGCTCCAACTCTGGCTCTTTGCTTACTTCACCGATTTGTATCCCAAATGCTTGAAATTCCTTGTTCAGGATCCTAGCACTTATGAGCAGAAATATGCTAGAATTGTTCTTTATCCTACTTCCTTTGCCTACTACCTCACATTTTTTCATCATCTCCTTATTTCTCCATCTGCCACCTTCTTCTGCCCGTTTGATGCCAACAAAGGACCTGCTTGGTTGCAAACATTCTTGGCTGATAAAGAGTGCTCCACCCCACCACACAAGGATATGTGGGCTTCTATTTTGTTACCGAGAGAGCTATTCATTGGTACTTTAAACCCTCGAGCTTATAAGTGTATATTTGAGGTATACTGCTCTTCTCAGTTTGCCAGGCAGCTTGGGTTTACTCAGGGGATTCCCATTCCACTTTGCAGCCTCTCGAATGTCCATCTTACAGCCAAAGACTTGAGAGTACCCAAGTCAAAACTAGAAGAGGCAACATTTAAACTGTTGAAGGAATTGAGTGAGTTCAAGTTTGTCCCCTTCCTTCTCTCTGGCTTGGCTTTGAAAAGATTTCAAAACTGGTGAACAGCCAACATAGAAGTACGCCTATCAGTACACCCTCATGATTTGCTGATAGGACTAGGAGTGCCTTCTAAGGCTAAACCAACAACAGTTGAAAACATTCCCTCTCTTTCCACAGTTGCCAACGTTGTTCCTGCAGTCTCACCCCCTCCAATTAGAGTTACAGAGCTGCTTTGAAAAAGGGTAAGTATTTTCAGGTTCCTTTTCTTTTAGACTCTTTTGTTTGTTTCCTTTACACTCATACCTCTTGGTGCAGGATCTCTACAAGAAAAATCCCCTAAAAAAGCTGAAACTCTAGCTGCTCTCAAAGACAAACAATAACAGAAAAAGAAAATGAAGCTAGTACTTACTCCTGAAGAATCTGAATCTCAGACTGAAGAGAGAGAGATTGAGATAGAGCAAGAAATACCATTACAGAGAACAAAGAGAAAAAAGGTAGCTGTCTCTCCATCTGATTCGGTCGAAAACCCTACTCATGAGACAGCTGCCAAAGCAGTGGAAAAGGAACTTACTCCCGAAGAGCCTGAATCCCAGATTGAAGAGAGAAAGATGGAGAAAGAGTAGGAAATACCATTACTGAGAAGAAAGAAAAAGAAGATGACTGTCTTCCCTTCTAATTTGGTCGAAGACCCCATTCATGAGGCGGTTGCCAAAGCAGTAGAGGAGGAATATTTCAGAGAAATAATTGTTTTTCAAAGAGCTGAGAAAAGGCGGCAGCAGCAACTATTAAGAGATGAAGCTGTTGCTGTTGATGCAATCCAAAGGGAAACTTTGAGAAGGGAACACATTGCTAAGCATTATTCCCTTCGTAGCTCTCCCATCATTGCTATCACTTCTGAAACAAGTAATTTCTTCCATGCCTTTATTCTTTTCTTGTCAAATTCTTGGTATTGAGACTTGACATTGCTTTGTACTTCTTCTTTTGCAATGACAACTACTGAGCCTATTCTTCCAACGAGGACTCTCTCAGTTTCGGTTGAAGTTGATCGATTGCAAAATGTGAAGTATATTCAGATAATACTCTCACTTTTTAGGCCTACATTCTCTGTACCCTCCTTGAGGCCAAATTTCCCATTTGGCTTAATTCCATATCTCCCTTATTTGTCTTTTGGTTTTTCTCAATTTAGTCCTCTTTCGAGCCTTATTTTTCCTTCCCCTCCTAAGGAAACTCCAGCTACTACTTCCTCTTTGATGGTACCTGATTATTCTATAGAGGGTACTAGTAGCTCTCCAACTCATGGGTTATCACCTCTACCTAGTTCCAGCCCCTCTTCCCTCGATCTATTGGTGGCTAGAACCATAGAAACAGCTGAAGATGCTCCACCCATTTCTCCTATCCCTATGCAGTCCTTTGTACCTTCCACCAAAGTTCTTTCTGCACCCTTCATGTCCATGGATAAGGTAGACATCTTCGAAGCGAGACTAGCTAGTCTCTTCGACATACCTCCCACCTCTCCAATAGCTAATGATAAGACTGAGCCATTAGTTCTGGATGATTCCTTGCTAGAAATTTTTGAGAGCTCTTCCACCAATAGTAAGACTTCTTTGCCTCTAATAGACTTGGACAGCTGCTTGAAGCTATTGACATCTTTTTCGAGGATCCCTTTTGAGGCTTTACAGAGGCCTATAATAATAAATGGCTTCCTTCAGTGCTGCAAAATCATTGAGCAATCCAGCATGAATGTCTCAAGTCATTTATCTCAGACAGCAGCCACTATTAACTTTTACATCAACATTTTCCATGCTGCCAAGGCTGTAGAGGAGAAATTGGTTAGAGACCAGAGCTTTGTTTCCACAGTACATACTGAAGTATCAGAGCTAAAGGAACAACATTCCTCTGTCTCCCACTTTCGAACTGAACTACTGGAGAAGAAAGCTCAACTCGTAGAGGAACTATCCGCAGTTAACCAGGCCTTAATCCGAACTGACACCAAGTTGCAGATTGCCAATCAAGGACTGGCCGATCGAAAGCAGGAAATGACCATAGCCATCCAGTTGTTCTCATCATTTAAGAATAGAACATCCATTGTAAAAGAACAACTGAGACATTGTAATGACTTTTGGGCCAATTTATGGCATAATGTATTCAACTCTTTATGAAAAGTAAATTCTTATTTATCATTTGAATATTCTCATGTTCTTTTACTTAACATTTATTCTATTCCTTGTGTTTCCAATATAGTTGAAAAATAAGGCTTCAAATATCTGCCATTAATCCTTTTGAGATGTACATATCCATTTAAATTTCTCAAATAGTATGCTCCAAAAGGCAGGACTCTATGAACTTGATATAGTCCTTCCCAGTTAGGTGACCATTTGCCAAACTTATGGCTTTTAATTCCTATTGGGAGTATTGTCTTCCATACCAAATCACCTTCATCAAAGCCAATGTGTTTGACTTTTTTATTATAACTTTTGGCTGCTTTCTTCTTTTGAAAAAGAATACTATTTAATGTCAGAATTCTAGCTTCATTTATGCTCTCTAACTTTAAGCACATACTCTGATGGTATTACTCAATATCTAACTGGTCTTGACATCTTACCCTCAAGGACTTAACATTAATTTCCACAGGTAACACTGCATCATGCCCATATACTAAGGCATAAGGAATAACTCCTGAACTTGACCTTGGGGAAGTTCTATAAGCCCACAATACATCCAACAATAAGTTATGCCAATCCCTAGGATTGTCTTCCACAACCTTTTGTATTCCTTTTTTCAAGGATTTATTGGATGATTCAGCTTGACCATTGGCTTGCGCATAATAGGGGGTGGAATTAACAAGGCTAATTCCAAACTCTGCTACAAAAGAATTTACCATTTTCCCATCAAATGTAGTCCCATTATCAACAGTTATAGTTTGCGGGATACCAAATCTATGGATTAAATCCTTAATGAATCCAATGACCTCAGTCTGGTCCACAGCCTTGTATGGCTTAGCTTCGACCCACTTAGTGAAGTAATCAGTGGCTACTAAAATGAAACAATGATGCTTCGAAGAGGGTGGGTGTATTTTCCCCATCATATCCATGGCCCATCCTCTAAATGGCCAAGGCTTCACTACTGCATGTAGGTCAGTTATAGGCACATGTCTTATTGTGCCATGCTTTTGACATGCTTGGGAACCTCTTGCATATTCTATGAGGTCTTTAAGGATAGTTGGCCAATAATAGGAATGCCTTCGAAGCAACCATCTCATCTTCACACCAGGCTGATGAGCACCACAGATGCCTTCATGAACCTCAGCCATAGCTGTCAATGCTTCTTTTGGGCCTAAACATTTCAGCAATAAACCATCTCCCCCCCTTTTGTAGAGGGCATTACCATACATCATGTATTGCATAGATTGTAATTTAATTTTTCTGCTGGCCTTTGAAGATGAGCTAGCCAGATACTGCATTATTGGATGCCTCCAATCTTGCTCTTGTAAGTCATTATGATTGACTTCCAGGACCACATTCCTTTTATTTAAGGGTGGTATTAATTTCTGATATGTTGTTTGACTTATGTCCCTTTGAGCATTATCCCTTCTCTTGAAATTCAAAGCTTTGTGAGTCACATCATTAGCTCTATTATTCAAGAATCTTGGGACATGGGTTACATTTGCTATTTGAAATTGAGAAAGCAGATGTATTGCAACAACATAGTACGGCAACATGCTTATACTGTGACATTTGAAAATCCCTTTCACTTGGTTAACCACCAATTGAGAATCTCCAAATATGTCAACCGCATGGACTTGTAATCCAATGAGAATTTCCAGTCCCATTATTAAGGGTTCATATTCAGCTTGATTATTGGAGCAAGTAATTTCATCTACTCTGAAACCATGCGTGGTTTATATTCTTTGTGGTGACTTAATTACCACACAAATTCCAATTAGACAATTGGCTTTTGATCCATCGAACCGCATTTTCCATGGTTCAACACTAGCCATACCAAGTTCCATTATCTCTTAGCTTTCTGTTTGAAATGAATGGTCTGCCAAAAAATTAGCTAAAACTTATCTTTTTACTGCCTTTTGGGGAACATATTCTAAATGAAATTCTAATAAGGCTAGTATCCATTTGCCAATTTTCTCACTCAACATAGGTCTAGATAACATATACTTAACCAAATCTGTGGTTGCAATTACCAAGACAGTTGTAGGCAAAAGATACTATCTTAATTTCATTGCAGGAAAATACAGTGCAAGGCACAACTTTTCTATAGCTGAGTATTTACATTCACAAGAATTTAGAAACATACAAAGGTAATAAACAGCTTGCTCCTTGCCTTCTTCATTGTTTTGGGCTAAGAAAGCTCCCAATGAATCCTCTGCTGTAGCTATGTACAACTTCAAGGGCTTATCAACCTTTGGTGGCATCAGCACTGGAGGGTTGGCCAAGTAGGCTTTGATTCCTTCGAAAGCAATTTGATGCTCTACTGTCCACACAAATTCCTCTTCATCTTTTAGCCTTAACAAGGAAGAAAATACTTTAGTTTTTCCTGCAGTATTAGAAATGAATCTTCGAAGAAAATTAACATATCCAAGGAACTTTTGTAATTCTTTCTTACTTGATGGAGGTCTGGCTTCAATGATGGCTTTGGCTTTATTATGATCAATCTGTATTCCTTTCTTGTGTACTACATAGCCCAAGAAGTTTTTAGATGATATGCCAAAAGCACACTTAAGAAGATTGAGTTTCAACTTAAACTTTCTCATTCTTTCAAAAGCTGCTTCTAAGTGAAACATATGCTCCTCCATGGATTGTGATTTCATTACAATGTCATCAATATAACACTCTAAATACCCTCCAATGAGATCATGAAAGATAGTGTTCATAGCCCTCTGATATGTAGCCCAGCATTCTTCAGGCCAAATGGCATTTTAACCCATTTCAAGGTGCCAATATTCTCAGGACATCTGAATGCTGTCTTATGGACATTCTCCTCTGCAATGCAGATTTGGTTATAACCAGAGTGCCCATCCATCATTGATAAAATTTGATGCCCTGCTAAACTGTCTACCAACAAATCTATTATAGGCATAAGATACTCCTCTTTTGGAGTTGCTAGATTTAAGTTTCTGAAATCAATGCATACCCTCATTTTACCATTTTTCTTAACTACAAGTACAATATTGGATAGCCATTCAACATACCTGGCTGTCCTAATAAAGCCTGCCTTGAGTAGTCTAAGAATTTTCTCATTAACTTTCTGAATCACTTCTGGACTCATTCTTCTTGATTTTTGCTTGTATGGCTTGAAATTAGGCCTCATAAGGAGCCTATGTTCTACTAATGACCTATCCAATCCAGGTAGTTCATTATAAGACCATGCAAAACAATCTTTATATTTCTTCAGAACAACCAACAACTGGTCCCTGTCAAGAGCATTCAACCAAGCACTTATATAGGTAAGCTGTTGTATAGAACCTTCCCCTAAATTTACTTCTTCTAAGGGGTCTTGTATCTGAGAACTTACTGAAGCTCCTTCTTTAATTCCTTCTGCCTTCGAAGCAATCTTCTTGCTTTGTTCTGCTCCCAGGTTCGTTGATTCAACATCTTTACCCTCCTCCTCATAGACAAAGTCTGTCCATAAGGCTTCTCCTTCCTGTATATCCTGGACTTTTGTTTCAATGTCCAATGCACAGTATTTATCAAGGGCCAAAACTCTGGCCTGTTGCTGCTCCTGCTTGCAGCCAATTATCATAGCTTCTTTCTCTTGCTCTTGCACTTTCTAGACTATTGATTTACATCCAATATTGAGAACTTAATTAGAGCCAAAGACTTGGCTTCTTGTGTTTCATTTCTTTGCCTACAACCAGGCATCATTGTCATCCTTAACGACAACCTCTTCATCAGCACTCTCCTGGACTAAGTGCTTCAGGTGTGCCAATTCCTCATCAGCCGTAACTTCGGCTGAGCCATCAGGTTTTCTTGGCATACTGAGTGGTGTCACTCCCTCAATATACAATTTGGCCTCTGCAAAGTCTGCACAGGCCATGAAGGGTTGAGGATCTGCATTAATTTCCTCTGTCTTTCCATTGTCCAAAGCCATCATTATCTTCTGATGCAAAGAGGAAGGCACACACTTGTTAGTGTGAATCCAATCTCTACCAAGTAAAGCATTGTACTTAGCATTGCTGTCGATAACGAAGAATGCCGTCATGCAGTCCCTAGTTTCCACATTCTGGTTGATGGGCAAAATTCCCTAAGCCATCTGTTTGTCTCTAGCGAAGCCAGCAATGGTTGTGCTGGTTGGGATTAACCTGGGATTCCTTTTCCCTAGTTTCTTCAAGGAAGATTTCGGAAGTAGGTTCACTGTTGTCCCATTATCCATCAAGACTCGGTTCAGTTGTATCCCATCGAAGAAGGCCTTGATATACAAAGGCTTGACATGTTGTGTCATAGATGTCGATAGATACTCAAAAGGATATGAGAGGTTAATACTCACCTCTTCTTCACTCTCGTATTTAGTTTTCATTGGGGTAGCCATTCTGGATTCATCTTGCACCATACTCACTTGTGAGTCTTCACTAGAGACTGGAATTGGGTCCATTTCTTGATCCTCTTAGTTCTCATCTCCAGCTTGGAACTCATGCTGTAGTATATGTACCATATTCACTGATACTGGAGGAAACGAGCCAAATTGGATGGCTAGCTGTGCCTTTTTCTCCTCTTGGCCTCCTTGTTCAGTTACTTCAGAAGCATCTTCCATGCTGCATTCTGGCACTTCATTACTAACAAACTCCTTCGAATGGTCTTTTTTGACTGGTTTCTTAACCAAAAATGTCTGTTCAGTTATGAAGGCTTCGAACATTTCTTCCTCAACCACTTCTTTCTTTTGACTTAGGCCAACTTCTTCCTCTGTCTCGCTATCACTCTCCATCAAAGCCTTCTCCAATCCTGCTAAGCTGGACCTCTCTCTGGCCTTTAGTTCAGAGTGAACTTTGGCCAACTGTTCTCTGTTGCAACCCATCTTGTCTTGTAGAGTTGGTTTTGGAGTATGGTCTGACTTTGGATTCTTCTTTCCTTCTGTCTGGACCAATGAAGAGCTTTCTCCACTTTCTTTCAGGTCTTTCTGGTACTGAGTGTACCTACACTGAATCTTCCTCCTTTGTGATCTAGAAATTACAGGGACCATGTTTGGTTTCTCTATTTTTGGATGCTTTAGTAACACCCAATTATTTGGGGCCACCAGGGGAGGTTTAACCATCCTACCCTGATCTCCAATAGCATTTCTTTGGGCAGGTATCTCCCTAGGTTTGTTCTGCATGACAAACCAATCTGAGACTCCAGGTACCTATGAACACCCCAATTCAGTTGTTGAGCTGTCTCTTTCTTGCTTCGAATCCAGTTTCGAAGCTGCCTGTGAATGCCATTGCTTAGCCCTGAGTCCTTGTTTTGGGCCTAATTCAGGCCTTCCACGAAGGTGGTCACTTTCCATCTTGTGTGAGGCTGGTCTAAGAGACCAATTTCTGGCTTTGATCCCATAACTTGAGCTTATTTCAGTCCTTCTTTCAGGATGATTACCCTCCACTTTGTAATAGTTGGTAGGTCTGGACTCATGTAGATGCCTCTTACCTTTGAATTGCACTCTAGTAGCTGCTGATTCAGCCATGAATGGCTGCTGCCTGGGAGCAGTTGGATATGGCCTTTTGTTATAAGCACTGGTTGGTTTAGGACGTCTCTGCACATCGCTGTAGTATTGCTTTCCATCAATCGGGAGCCGTTTCAGCCACTTATAGCTCAACCTACACCTGGGGCACATTCTTTGGATAACTGCTGCCTCTAAGGAATCATCATCCAGTGCTTCTTCATCAGAGTTTTTTCCCTGACTTGTAGAGCCTTGTGCAACAACTGGCACACTTCTAGTGTCTTTCTTAACAGTAGCCTGGCTGGCAATATGCATTTGCACATTGACCTCTTTCAATTCCTGCACAGATAAATTCTGGAAGTCTGGTACAACAACATTACCTGCACTTTCTCTAACTTTTGGAGATGGATTACTGTCGATCCCTATGGCCTTTTCTGCTTTAGCTGGGAATTTTAGACTTCCTTTCCGAATTTGTTCTTGGATCCTGTCTCGAAAAACAAAACAGTTTTTAGTCGAATGAGACCAAGAATTATGCCAGTTACAATACACTTTTCCTTTAAGTTCATCTGGAGATGGAATTTTGACTCCGTTTGGTAACTTAATGAAGTTGGCTGCAAGCAAATGATCAAAAATGTCATTTGCCTTCGTTAAATCGAAAGAGTATTTCCTACGAAGGTCTTTCTTTTTAAACTGCTGGTCAATTGTTGTGTCCTTATGAGTTAATGCCTCACAGATCACAGGTTCTTTCCCCACAATCTCTGCTGCATCAATCTCATAATTAGGATCTTTATAATATGTCTTGTATGATGCATTATTTCGATCTTGTTCCTCCTCTAGTAATGCTTCATACCTAGACACCTTATAAGTTAGTTCCACCAAGTCTATGAACTCAGTTGAGTCAAACTTCTTTCGAAGCCTAAACTCTAAGCCGTTTTGAGCCAATCTCACGAATTCTGGCTCTGGTAGGATGACCCTAGATTTGTTTCGTGCTCTTTTAAATCTGGAAATAAACTGAGTAGCCTTTTCATCAAGCCTTTGACTCAATCTTGCCAAGTCTGCCATGGAAACCTTTGGCTCCGATTGGAAGAATTGGGTATGAAATGCCTCTTTCATTTGTTGCCAAGTTTGGATAGAGCTAGGTGTAAGGTTAATATACCATACAAATGCTCCCCCAGTTAGAGAATTTGGGAATAATCTTAACTTCATATAGTCATTATTAGTAAATTCACCGCATTGAGCAGCAAACCTAGCAATGTGCTCCACTGTTGACTGGTTTCCATTCCCATAAAAAAAGGCAAAATCTAGTATCCTGAAATCTCTTGGGTATTCATGTACCCTATCTACCCATTCTGGGTACGGTTTCCTGTACACAGGAGTCTAGAACCCCCGAGCCATCGGTCCACACATCTCTCTAACAATATCAGCAATTTGGTCCCTAGGGACCATATTTTGTGCCTGCTGAACCATAACTAGAGGGACAAACACAAGGTTTGGTGGACAACCGTGTGCCTAGGGTCTTCTTGGTCCATAAGGTGGTATATTTGGGACTGGTTGTCCCTATGGTGTCGGTTGCTGTTGGGGGTATGGATAACCGCTTTGAGCCTGTCCTGCGAAAGGTGCTGGAACAGGTGTTGTGTCTCTTCCATTTGTAAGAAAACCTTCAAACCCCCCGGGCATAAATTCGAATAAAGGATTAGTAAATCCCCTCGTGGCAGGTATTGTAATGCCCTCAAAATAAACCGATAATGATACATTCGTGATACAAGAAAGAGATATCATATTCCCAACATCAGAGTATTCTTATAAGAGAAATTACATGTTGACAACAAAAGTAAATGCCCTATAAGCTTATAACTTTCCAAGTCAACACTTGGGTTCAACAAAAATAGAGTTCTAACCCTTTACACAAATAAGTCATTGGCTTGATATACATATAATAACCAAAAATCAACAAAATAACCAAAAGAGTCTTCAACTCCCAAAACCTTCCAAGCTATGTCCTTGGAGGTGGCATGTCACCTGGACCTGAAAAATGATGTCCCATATAGGGTGGGCCAATGCCCAGTAGAGATATACTAAACCAAGTATGAGAAATAACTAAAACATTAGCATTTGATGAATGACTAGTACTTATAAAACAACTTGTAACACAATTCAGTTCCATGACAAATAGTCCATATTTCATTTCTCGTTTCTTTACTTACCCAATTTTCAAGTTATATATAAACATGGCTCAGATATCAACAATTCAAATGAGATTACAACTCATGTTAAAAACACTTCCATACTTCACAATTAATACACAGATTTGCTGTATTAATGGAGTTCATCCCCTATCTCCTCCCAAACAGGTTTGAGAGTCCATCCCCTATCTCCTCTCAAACCATGGAGTCCATCCCCTATCTCCTCCCAAACAATATACATATACAATGTAATTACACTTATCATATACAATGATCAATCAAATACACATATTTGCTGTATTGTTCCAACTGTCATATTCAATGACATAACACGTTCGATTAGTTTCAGTTTTTCCTAATCAACATACAGTGTCTACAACAATCAAGACTATCCTCCACCGATAGCTCAAAGCAGTTATTTCTAAATAGATAATAAATGCATCAAACAGATATAATATCAACATTTTCATAAGTGAGTGATTAATTAATCCAACTATACCATTCAATCTTATAATTCCCCAATTTCATGAATTTTAACTCAATTTCATATTTCCACAAATTAATTATTCAACACAATTAGGGCATTATTCCCATCTTCTCAAATATTGATACCAAATTCCACCAATTTCTTTCACGAACTCATATTCCCAAGCCTTATATACACATGGAGCTTTTAAAACACAAAACCCCTCTTTATATAATTACGAATCAAACCCTAACTTTTCCCAAAATTACCTAACAACACCATATAATCAAAGTGACTAAAATTTATGTTAAAACTCATAGATTAGAGTAGGTTATCCCCACCTCAAATGAAGAGACCAAAAGGAGAAGAAGGTGAAAACCCAAAATGCTCCAAACACCAACTTTCTCGGATCCAAAGATAGCCCAAGCCAAACTCTACCTTTTATACAAAGGAATCAAGGTAGAAACACTCTAGAACTAGATGGATTCTTAAAGAGAGAGAGAAAGAGTGCAGAGAGAGAGGCTGCCGAAATTAGGGTTTGAATAAAGAAGGAGATGAAAAGGTGTGTAAAAACCCGCTGCTGCGATTTGATATATTCAAAGCTCGCTCGAGCGACCAGGCACAAAGAAACCTCGCTCGAGCGTAGAAAGCCTCGCTCGAGCCAACAATTCGAAGCTTTAGGTTTGCAACCTAGAAGCACGCTCGAGCAAAGAAAAGCTCGCTCAAGCGAGGAAACCCAAAACATAGACCTCGCTCGCTCGAGCGAAGGAAATTTCGCTCGAGCCAAGAATTACAACCATCAGGTCCAGAACCAGAAGCAGACGCAAGCTCGAGCGCAAGACTTCTCGCTTGAGCCACTAGACACAAAACTCAACTCTCGCTCGAGCGAAGGATCTAAAACACAGAGCTCGCTCGAGCGACAAAAGTCTCGCTCGAGCGAAGACACAAAAATCTAGGCAACAACCATTTGCTCCCAATCACAACCAACCTGTTACAAACCTGCCCAACACATCCTAAAACTCAATTATAAGGAATTGAAGGATGGAAACAAGATATATACAACAACCAACACCACGGAACCTAAGTCCAGAATACAACAATCAAATGGGGAAAGACCAGGATCGCTATAGGTATGGCTTCGAACATGGAATTTGGAACCATTCTTATACCATTTTCTTGTACTGGGCTAGATCCACCAACTTGCATGGCTTCACTGTTAAGTACTGATGTATTTTGACCTGCCATAGGCCTCGAAATAGGTTCATACCAAGACTGGGGTGATGGTCTTTCATAGTTTTGATTACTAGTTTGACCATTAGAATGTCCATTAATTTGCATAGGCTGTTTATCTCTAGCCAATCTTTGCTGAGGGACATTTGAAATTTCCTTCATGTGTCTTGTGTTTTTTGGTTGGTAGGTATTCATTCGATCCAAAAAGGATGTTGCCCATCTTTCCATTGTGTTCATTAACTGTTGTCCCATAGCATCTACTAGGCCACCCCATGGATTTATTGGCTGAGTAGATGAAACAGTGGATGGTCCAATTCCATGGCCTCGTCCAATATTAAGAACATGTGGTAGTTGTTCCGAAGTGCTGGTCTGTTCGACCATAGGTTCTGATGAACTAAGTGCTTCCACAGGATGTGTTATTACATTATCCTCTGGATTAGGCACTTCTACCTCTCCTTCCACGCCTTCTTCCAAGCGTTCATTTTCTCCTTGTCTCCTACGTCTAGCTATTTCAATTAGTCCCACTGGGCGTGCCAAAAATATATGTTGACTTTTTGGCTTTCGAAGGTTATTTTTGTAATTATGAGCGTGCCAGGAAGGATCAATCAGTCTTTACAGAAAATTAATTGCCAACCAATTATCAGACGATTGTGTTTTAGTTCTTTCAGCCTCAATGAAGAGGACTTTTATTGGTGGCTTGATTTAGGAGAATTAAACAAATAATAATTAAATGAAGAACAATTGAAGCATTTCATTAAAATGAAAAACTTACAATGATCCAATTCAGTCTCGTAGAGGTTTACAACAACAATTTATTTGAAACTACTCCTATGAACGAAGTGCAGTGCAGAAATTTTAAAGTACAAAAAATGTAAAGAACAGGAAATGTAAAACTGAAAATGTAAAACTGGAAAGGAAATAAAGTAGAATAAGACTGGTTTTTTGGATCTGAGTCCGAGGGATTTTTTCTGGGACCTTCTCTGCTATTTATACTTCTTAAGGATGACCATCAAACTGCATTTCCAACCGTCGAATTACTACTCCATGATCGCTGATCATGTTGCCTTATGATTAGTTCCACTATGCCATCACTTGCAATTAGGCATCCCTTCTAATTTTGAATTTGAATGTGAGTAACTGTTGAAGTCACATCACTTTGCATCTCTTTACTGATCCAATACTATTTAGATCTCGTAAGAACCAAAATTAACTGCCACGTGTACGGTCATGATCGAAGACTTGAATATTCTTCCCGTATTGCCCTTATTCTACCACGTGTTAAATTATAATTGACTTATATAAAATATGTAGCCAACAATAAATATACATATATTACAAAGAAATGTTACTCTTGCACAATCTCATTTATGTCCTATGATGTTTGCACACACACACACACATATATATATATATATATATATATATATATATATATATATATAGAAGCTCTATCTTGTTTATGGTTTTTCTTTTTTTCTGGTTGAGAAAAATGCCGTCTCATAAACTTTGGAAAATGTAATAAGCATTCATTCATCAAATTCAAGGCAAATGATCATTGAACTCATTGAATTACTAGGCTCAAATTTTGGAGAGAGTGAGAGAGAGAATTATCAATACTAAAAAATGGTCAGCATTTGCAAATTCTTATATTAATTTGGCAAGATAGAACATATTTATACAAATTGTGACTTCTTGCTTTTACAAGCATGTCTTCCCATTTCGCAGTTCCATCATTTGTTGATTTATTTATTTACCTATTTTTGTTAATCCACCTTTGTAATTTTTTTATTTTTTTTTTTGCAATCCCTTATCTAGATATTGATAATTTTAGAACTTTGAGGTTGTGATTACTATGCCTGTTGTTATGATTAGTCCTTGGTCAAACAAAGCCATTAGTATTAATAAAAGCAAATTGGCAACCAACAACCTTGAAAGAAAGACTCACTGGACAGCCACAATTTCTATAACACATGAGAAAGTAAGATTGCCCACTATTATTATAATAATTGATTTGTCTTGTTTGGTTGAAGTCATTACACCATAATGGATAAGCTAAAAATGGATTTTAAACATGCATATAGGTCCTTTGGCTATAAAATTTGCACCTCATTTGAAAGTTAATAGATTGAATTTCACCACTTACATATGAGCTTCATTTTGTATATTTATTTGAGATTTTTTACTTTTAAATTTGGATAATTTTGTTTTGTTTTATTTTTTTTATTTGTGTTTTCTCGTATTAATTCTATGTTATATTTGTTTTTGTTATTATAATTAAAGTCATTGTCCTTAATTATAATATAATATATTAATAATAAATAAACATTCATATGTAAGGTAAGGAGTAGGGATGTAAAAATGGCTCGCGGTCCGTGGGCGGCCAGAAGTCCGCCCGCGGCTTGAGATGGGTCCGGCCCGTTTAGGCCCGCTTGGGCCTAGGCCAGAACCTAGGCCGAGCCCTTGGGCTAGAGCCTGGGCCATTGTTTTGAAGCCTGGCCCAGCCCATTGGCCCGCTTAAAGCCCACTTAGGGCCCAGGCTGAAGCTCGGCCCGCCCAAGGCCCAATGTAGTTTTTAATGAAAAATAATAAAATTTTGATAGAAAAAATATTTAGAAAACAAAAAAAAATGATTAGGTCCGCCCAAGGCCGAGACCAGGCCCAAGCCCATTGGTCCGGCTAGCCCAAGGCCCGAATATCCATGGGCCTGGGCCTGGGTTTAATTTTTTGACTGTAGGTCGGCCTAACCCAACCCGAATTTTGCAGGGAGTCCGCGAGACCCGATATGGGCCCGACTCGACCCGAGCTCGGATGAACAGGGCCGAGTCGGGCCAAATTTACACCCCTAGTAAGGAGTGAAGCGAATTGCATGACGTCTCAACCTCTCATAGAAAGTCACTCTATTACTTTATTATTTAAAATAAAGAATAAAAAATAAAACTAGCATCAAGATATTAGAAAGATTATGTCATATTCACAACAAATATATATAAATATATATGTTACAAAGAAATGTTACTTATGTCCTATGATGTTTACACACGCATATCTATATATATATATATAAAATAAGTTCTATCCTGTTTATGGTTGGTCTTTCTTTCTTTTTTTTCTTTTTTTTTCGTCCTTTTATTTGAAATAATTTATTAATGATGGCCTATATATTGAGTTAAGATTTTTTTTTATTTATAATTATGCAAACATTCTTAATCAATTATGAAATATAAATATTTTATTTTTTAATAAATTACAAATATACCCATAAGGTTTGTTTAAAACATAAATTAGTCCTATAATACTAGAAATTACAATTATCATTCGTTATAAATTTTAATTTAACACAATGGTCAGAAGAAAAAAAAAAACTATTCTCCTATGAAATAATAAATTATCAAAATTGTTTATTGAAAGATATTTCTCATATCATTAAAAATTATTAATTGACTTAATACTTTATTTATTAACAAAATGGTTAATTAAAAAATATTTTCAATATCATTAAAAGTAGTTAATTTACTTGATGGTTTACTTATTAATAAAATTGATCATTAGTTATGTGAGTATGATTTATCAACAATGATTTAGACTACTAAAAAATACATCACTAATAGCACTAATATATTGGGAATGACAAAAAAAATAATAAAAAAATAAAAACAAGACATAGAAAGTGGGCGGGACCCACTGCCACATCATTAGTGTTTCCTTTAGTGATCCCCTTTTAGTGCTCTTAAGCATTTTTCATGATTTATTTATTAATAAAATTAGTCATTTGTATATATATATATATATATTCTTCAGCTTCTTTATTAGTTTAGTGAATTATTTTAGTAATTTTTTTTAGATAGGAGAATTATCTTAATATTTTTTTTATATTTATCTGTTGAGAAAATTTACACACCATAATTTATTTATTTTTTATAAATTCAGAAGAAATGTTAAAGACTCATAACTTCACCCAAAATGATATGATAATAGAATTGGAGTCTGCATCATTAGATGTATAACAAATTAAAAAATAATACATATCATACCACGTAATTGTAAATCGAATTGTGTGAATTTTAGGTCTCAAACATTTTCTAACAATGTGACGAGGGAGTTGGTTTTATATCATTGGATGTGTAACAAATTATCAAATTTAATAGAAAAAATAAAACTTCTAATTACCCTTTTATACAACAATAAAATTACTGGAACTATTAATTAAAATATATTTATGATATTATTAAAAACTATTAACTGCCTTATTGGTTAATTAATGAAATTAGTCATTTGTTATGCGATTAAAAATTTAAAAGGGTGACATATAAGTTTTAAAATCATAAGTCACAATTAATGAAAGTTGAATGATTATTCAATAGTCTTCGGATAAAATGACCATTTTCTTATAATAGTGAATAATAATATATTTTTAATGCATTTTTCATCATGTGTGAGAATTAACATTTTAATTGATCATTCCATTCTAAAACTCACTATATCGAATAAGTATTGAATAACAAAATGAACTAACCCAAAAGACATTTATATAGAACAAAAAATTATTGAATAATTAGTTTGGTGACTATTTGAAGTTGACATGCATTTAGACAATAGCACAAGTGGTCATGAACAAATACTTTAGTGTTAATAATATATTAACTTATACAAATTTAATATAATTATATTGGACTCTTTTAAAAGTTTAATTTGCATAGCACGTAACTCAATTTTTATTAGTAATTCATTAGTCATATAAATGTAAAATAATTTTTCTTATCTCTTTTTATACTAAAATATATATTTTATTTTGTTTATCATTGTTTCTTCACATTCTCTGCAATAATTTCGATCATTTTAATCTTACTGAAAAAGAAAAAAATATAATTATGTTAAAATGAAAAGGCTTATTATATTTTTTCTAATTATTATTTATTATAATCTATTTTTTATAATTCTATCATATATCTAATGATTTATTCTATTCAATTTCATAAAATAATGTTCTTATTTTTAAAAAATTATTAAAATATAAAATTTAAATATACTGTAATAATAGTTCTTGTCTTACACAGACCTTTTTAAACTAATATATATATATATATATATATACATTGAGATGCTCGTCTAAGCTTAAGTTCTATTGGGATAGCACTCCAATAAATTCCACTGGCAATGCTTTATGTTTTTGCTTAAAATGGTTGATATTCAAAAGAAATGTGACATCAAAATATACCAAGTATTCGGCTTCTCATTTACATGACACTTGTCTCAATTATTTTATTGTTATTTTTGACCAATTGTGAACAAGAATCCCAATTCAACGCATAATTAGACACAAACAAATACAAGCCCATCGCCCCTAAAGGACTCGATTCACACAATGTCATTCAATCGATGAACAACTTAGCTCTGAGATTAAAAATTGCGAATGGTAAAATATGTAATACGTATGTACACTAAATATAATATAAATTGTATATAATAATATAATATGAAATGAATATTGAAAATTAATAACTACCTAAACCAAATCAAGTCTTAAGTCCCGTCAAATGGAATCGGTTACATGAATCATTTTTCTCCACGCGGCTCTATTAAAGGCCATTTCATAAGTCAAATTAAGTAAATTTATATCTCCATTTACAATACTAGCCAACGTTAATTTAAGCTCATCCGGTCCCCTAACACTTTCATCTACCGTCACTGCATCGCATCTCTTCACGATTGCCTCTACTGGTCTCCGTTGAATATAACCAAACTATCTCAATCGATTTTCTCTCAACTTATCTTTTATCGATACTACTCCTACCCATTCCCGAATATACTCATTCCTAATTCTGTCTTGTCTAGTTTAGCTACACATCCGCTTTAGTATCATCATCTCAGCAACGTTCATCTTATCGACATGTTGTTTCTTAGTTGCCCAACACTCCGTCTCATACAATACCGTTAGTCTATTAGTCGTTCTATAGAACTTACCGTTTAGTCAGTGGGTATTTGTTTATCGCACAATACCTCAGACGCACTTCTCTACTTAAGACATCCCGCCTTAATCCTATAAGCCATATCCGCATCAATCTCCCCCGCCGTTGTAATAATTGGCCCGAAATAACGAAAATGTTCACTTTTAGACAGTTTTTCGTTCTCAATCTCCACTTCTCCTTTTTTTCATTGTTACTGCCATGTAGTCTATCTTAGTTCTGCTTATCCGGAATCCTTTAAATTCAAGTATTCTTCTCTAAATCTCAAACTTTGTATTAACTATTTCTCTAGTCTCATCCATTAACACAATATCATCTGCAAAAAGCATACACTATAGCACGTCATCCTGAATATTTCTCGTCAATTCATCCATAACTAACGCAAAAAGATAAGGACTTAAGGTAGATCCTTGTTGTAACCCTACAGTGATAGGAAATTCATTTGTCTTTCCAGCAGGCGATCTAATAGTGGTCAGCACTCCTTCATACATATCCCTAATCATATCAATGTAACCTTTTATCACCCCTTTCTTCTCTAACACCCACCATATTATATTCGAGGCACTCTATCATATACTTTCTCAAGGTCGATAAACACCACATGACTATCTCTTTTCTTTTCTCTATACTTTCTACTACTCTCCTCAACAGATAGATCGCTTCCATTGTTGACCTTCCAGGCATAAACTCAAATTGATTCTCTGACACCTCTGTTATATCTCACAATCGGCGTTTTCCCACCCTCTCTCACACTTTCATTATATGGCACATTAGCTTGATTCCTCTATAGTTGTTGCAATTCTAGATATCTCCTTTACTCTTATAGATTGGTACTAAAATACTCTTCCTCCACTCAACTGGTATGTTCCTAGTCAGCAAAATTTTGCTAAACAATCTAGTCAGCCAAGCAACTCCTTTTTTACCCAAACACTTCTAAGCTTCAATAGGGATATCACTGGGTCCTAAAACCTTATTTGATTTCATCTTCCTAAGTGCACTCTTCACTTCAAAGTTCTTAATTCTGCGATAAAACATATAGTCTTGATTTATCGTATTACTAGCTATTTCTTCCCCTATTGACATACATCCATATTCCTCATTTAATAGTTTCTCAAAATAGTTCTTCCATCTCTCCTTAATCTCTTCGTCCTTCACCAATACCTTAGAATCTTCATTCTTGATGCACTAAACTTGATTAAAATCTCTTATTTTTCTCTCCCTTATCTTAACAAGTTTGTATACCCTCTTCTCTCTCTCTCTCTCTCTCTCTCTCTCTCTCTCTCTCTCTCCCTCTCCCTCTCCCTCCTTACTATCTAGTCTAGTGTAAAGATCATTATAAGCTTTCAACTTAGCCTTACACATTACTTCCTTGACCTCCTTATTAGTCAATCTATAGCTCTTAAGGTTTTCTTCAGTTCTATCATTCTGCCAGTTTTTAAAGCACTTTATTTTATTTTTTTTCTTTAACGACCGCTTGAACCTCTTCCCTCCACCACCAAGTTTCCTTAGAGCTGGGTCCCATTCCTTTCGACTTTTCAAGTACTTCCCTTAAGATTCTCCTCATACAATTGGCCATCGAGTTTCACATAGTGTTAGCATCATCTTCCAAGTCCCAAATACCTTCCTTATCTATTCTATTCTTAAATATTTCTAATTTATCTCCTTTGAGGTCTTACCATCTCGTCTTACGACACACATCATCCTTCCTAGCTTGGTATTGCCCTTTAAAATATAAATCCAGTACCAAAATCCTATGTTGAGAGGCTAGGCTTTTTCTAGGAATCACCTTACAATCACTACATTTTAGGCGGTCCACTTTTCTCACTAAAAAGTAATTTATTTGGCTCTTAACTAACCCAATCTTAAATGTTATTAAATGCTCCTCCCTCTTCTTATATATAGTATTGGCTACCACCAGGTCAAAAGCCACTACCTAAGAGTGAATGTTTTCATTATTTAGGATCGATTATCACAACGATTGAGAAGATTGGAATAGATGTGGGCCATAGAATTAAGGCGGAATGATTTAAGTAGAGGAGTGTATCTGGAATACTATGTGATAAATGAATACCTACTAGATTAAAAAGAAAGTTCTATAGAATAGCTATTAGACCAGTGATGTCATATGAGACCGAATGTTGGACACCTAAGAAACAATATATAGATAAGACAAGTGTTACTGAGATGATGATCCTAAGGTCAGTGTGTGGCAAGATTAGAAAAAACAGAACTAGAAATGAGTCTATTCGTGAATAGGTAGAAGTAGCACTAATAGAAGATAAACTGAGAGAGAATAGATTGAGATAGTTTGGTCATAAACAATGGAGGCTAGTAAATACAGTAGTGAAGAGACGCGATACAGTGACGGTAGATGAAAGTGTTAGAAGAAGGAACATACCTAAATTGGCGTGGGCTAATATAGTAAATAGAGATACGAATCTTCTTATTTTGACTAACTAAATAACTTATGATAAAGTCGAGTGGGAAAAAAAAATTATATAATTGATCTCATTTGATGAGATTTAAGTTTTGATTTAATTTAGTTTGAATTTTAGTATAGTATGAATATAGTATACATTCTATAATATGAATGTGGAAAGTTGGAAGCTTCAATGCTGCGAAGTGAGGGTCACAGGGTGGCCCAAAGTCCACTTACGGTTTTGTAGAGCGGAGTTCCAGAAGAACAATGACCAACTAGTGTGACTGAGCCATCAAAAAGAAAAGTAAAGGTTATTCAGACAAGACCAAAGAAAACTTCTCAAAAGTTTTTTTTTTTTTTTGGATCGAAAAGTTACCAAAGAAAGAATCTAAGTGGTATACAATTAAAAAAAATAAATAAATAATTTAAAAAAAAAGGAAAGAAAATATCTGGTTAGTATTTCTTAAGGTTCCTCCTTTAAACCCCACCTTCATTCGTCATCACATAATATGGTCCAACCATGTGTCACACTCCAATTACTGTGTCTACGTAGTCAATTATCCATTGACTTACATTTATTTAGAGGGCAATCTTTACTTAAGTGTGTATTATATGTATTTGTGAAAATTTTTAAAAATATTTTTTATTTAATTTTTGAAAAATTATAGATGCATGATGGGGAAATTCTTGGTAAAGAAAAAAAGGCAAATAAATAATTATAGATACTATAACATGGTCCAGCTTTTTGTATGATTTTTTTAAAAAAAATTTATTTCTAGATACAAATACAATAGAATCTACCATATTTGATATACTTGAAACTTATTAGTATGCCTCTGGTGATTAAATAAATAAATAAAAAAGAAAAAGAAAAGGTAAAAATCAATTTATGGATAATATTTTCACATATTAGTAATCCTCTAATATTTTCATCCATGCGGCTACTTGATGAGGTTGTGGCAGAAAAAATCAAATCTTTTAAGCTGTGTTGAAATTATGAATTTTGATAATTTTTTTTAAAAAAAGTGAATAAAATGTAAATAAAATATAATTTAAATTTATTTTTTTTCAGTTTTCAAGGATTTTTTTTTCAAATCTATTATTCAAATACATTGTCAATAAACACAAATTTGCATAAGTTCATAAAAACTTATGTGATTACGCGAATTTATTTTAAACTTACGTATTTTTGTGAAATCATTTATATGAATTCGTAAAGACTTATGTAATTTTATATACAACAATGATTTAGACCACTAAAAAATATATCACTAATAGCACTAATATATTGGGAATAGCGAAAACAATAATAAAAAAATAAAAACAAGGCATAGAAAGTGAGCGGGGCCCACTGCCACATCATTAGTGCTCTCTCTAGTGATCCCTTTTTAGTGCTCCCAAACATTTTTCTTTTATATAGGATTGCATATGGTATGCAAAGCACATCCAAGTTTTTTTTCCCTTCCATGTTAAGTTATATATGTTCTCTAACTGAAGCTATTATTCAGATGGATAATTCTTGAGTGTGCAAGGCATATGGTATGCCATTTACTTATATATTTTCATGATTGAAGTTAAACTTTTTTTGTGAGAACTTACTACATATAGGTTAACTTACTAGAATTTGTGTTAAGTTACACGATTTTATGAGGTGACTTAAGTATATTTGTGAGAACTTACATCAAATTGTGATTTCTCAAAATTTTTATAGGTTAACCTACGTGAAATTATGTTTAAGTTACACGATTTTATAAAGTGACTTATGTATGTTTGTGAAAACTTACCTCAAGTTGTCATTTCTACATAACCAATTTTTTCTACTCTCTAAAAAACTTTTCTCTCTCTCTCTCTCTAAACCTCCACCCCGGGCCTCGATGTTGGCCAGCCGGTTGTCGCCTTTGGCGATGGCGGTCTGCTGGCCTTGCCTCTTTCGTGCGTGATCGTTGTTTTCCGTCTTAATAAACTTGAATCCCCATTGTTTTTCCTTTTCTTTTTCAGTTCTCTTGGGTGTTTGGGGTGGGTTTCAGTCTTGAGGGTTTCGACCTTGGTAGGCGCCTTGATCTTGGGAGGGTTGGTTTTGTTTTGGAACTTCATTCGTGCGCTTCTACGCAAGTGGGAGTTTGAGGGGTGGATTCCATTCAGATCCGGAGTGGGTGAAATCTAACGTGGGAGTTCCGGCCATAGAGTGCGAGTAGCAGAACGGGTGTAGTCCGAAGGGAGCAGTGCTACGGAGTGGGAGTTTCGGCCGTAGAGCTCGAGTAGGAGCACAGCAGAATGGGGCAGTTCCGGCGATGGAGATGCCAGGCGTGGGAGAAGGCTGGGGGAATGAGTTCTTTAGGCGTGGGAGAATGCCGGTCAGGAGCAGGTGGGCTTGATATTGGAAGCAAGCTTCGAGCATGGAGCAGTGCTACAGAGTGAGAGTTCCAAACGTAGAGCTTGAATAGGAGCACAGCAGACCGGGGCAGTTCCGATGATGGAGTTGTCAGGCGTGGGAGAAGGCTGGGGGAAGGAGTTCTTTAGGCGTGGGAGAAGGCTGATCAGGAGCAGGTCAGCTAGGAGTTTCTTTAGGCGTGGGAGAAGGCTGGTCAGGTGCAAGTCAGGAGCAGGTCTGCAGGCGTGGGTTGTTGGAAAGAGTGTGGTTGGATGGTGTGGGCATTGGGATTGAAAAGTTTTAGTTTTAAAAAATTGTGTAACAGGTGAACGTTGGGAGTGTAGCAGCTTGGTTTTGGTATTGATTTTTGGCTTTGGGTTGTGTGGTTTGTTTTCGTGGGGATTCATATTTTTTATTTTTTGTTAAGTCCTTCTTAACTTTTTTATTTTTATTTCTTTAAAAAAAAATTCGTGAGGCCAAGCGGTTGGTTGTATGGATGCGAGTAGCAGTAGTAGGGGTATTTGTACTTTCTGAATCTCTCTCGATGCATGTCATCTTCCTGTACCTTTAATTTCATGCTGTTAATGAAATTTTTCTTTGCTGATCAAAAAAAAAAAAAAAAGTTGTCATTTCTCAAATTTTTATAGATTAACATACGTGAATTTGTATTTAAATTACACGAATTTATAAGATAACTTACGAATTTTTATAAAAAATAATGTAAATTTACGTACCCTTTACATATCGTGTGCACCCCTTATGAGTAGGGATGTAATCGGTTCGGTACGGTCGGTATTTAGGTAAAAAATTACACCGAACCGATAATATCGGTTTTATTATTTTGAACACCGATACAGACCGCTTCCACCATCAAACCGCACTAAACTGAACCGATTGAAACGGTTCGGTTTGGTGCGTTTAATCGGTTTAGGAGTTTTCAAACTTAAGTCACGTTTAAATATAATCATTAATCTATATAAAAATATTAAATTAGTTATTTGTCTACCATTTCAAATATATCCAATCCATTCATTTAATGTGTACTTTTCAATTCCTAGATTAACAAAAATAAAAACAAAAAAAATTTTAAAAATACTAAAGTTTCAAGAATAATGAGTTGGAGTTGAGATTTTATATAATAAGAGGTTACAAACTTAGGTTATAAAGATGATGAGATTAATTAATTAAGGTTAATAATTTATTATACTTATTAATATCGTTATATTATTAGATTATATATATATATATATATTATAAATACAATATATGTTGAAGTGGTTGGTTTCGGTTTAGATCGGTGCACAAGATGCTTAAACCAATACCGAACCGAACACCGAAAAAAATCAAATTTAAAAACCGCACAGACCGATTCTTGTTAAAAAACAGACCAAATATAGTCGGTTTCATCCGACTTAATCGGTTTGATTGATTTTTTCAATTTTTCTTATATCCCTACTTATGAGGGGTTGCACGCCCAAACACTTTCCTCTTCACGCAAATGTAAATGAGTTTGGAAGGGTTTTTTTTTTTTTTTTTTCATAACTGAATGAGTTTGAAAGTTGAAACTATGATAATTTGCTGAAAAATTATAAATCAGTAATATTTCTATAAAATATTTATAAATTAATGAAAAAACTTATAACTTTAATTATTAAAATTGATAAACTTTTTTTACTAATTTATTTGGTAAATTTTAACCCCCCCTCCCACCCCCCCCAAAAAAAAAAAATAAAACAAAAACAAAAGCAAAAAGAGGAATAAAAAGGGTCTCAAACCCAACTTTAAAAAAAGCCAGGTTTTTTTTAAAAAACTTATTTTGAACTCAAAAAATAAGTAAGCTAAAACTTTAAAAATTTTACCAAATAGCATACCTTTTCAAAATATTAAGTGTGTAAGCATATGATTTTAAATTTTAAACAAAATTAATTGCATATAATTTTACCAAAACCCAAACACAACGGGGTAGTTTGGTTTGTTTGTCAGAAAAAATTTTCAGAAATTTTAGAAAAAATAAAAACGAATTTAATAAAAATAAATATCAAAAAAATATTTTTAAATTAATAAAAATTATTTGTGACCTCTCAAAAAATAAAAATGATAAATATTTGTTTTTACCAAATTATTTTTTTTTAAAAAATTTTGAAATAAGTTTATGAAAACTAAACTAACCATTGGCAATGCCTTCGAAATTTCCTTGGCCCAAAACAGTTCAAACTCTGTAATTATATAGTTGTATAATCTATATAGAATTTGGGTATGGAAATTGAGTATTCCTTCCATTATATTGTATTTTGGTTCATGAATTTCGGTAAGAATTTAAAAGAGAAAGAGAAAACTGAAATGTGAATGAAATATAACTAATTTTACCTATATTTCACACATTTTTTTTCTTTTCTAAATCTCTCCACACACTTATGAATCAAACACAACGGAAGAAAATGAGTTAATGGCTTCTCCCACAAAGATACAAAATATATACACGTCAAAATTGAGTGGGGGGTGGTGTGTGTGGGGGCAGGGGTAGTTTTGAATGATTTCAAAAGAAGAAAGGAATGGATTAGTATTCTGAAACAGGCAATGAGAAAAGAAAAGCCCACACTGTTTTCCACTCTATTTTGATGAAGGATGACATTACTATCAATCATTATTATTTATCAGATATGGATAAAATTCACCACTCTCTCTTCTTTTGCTTCTTCTTAAATTAAAGAAATGAAACAATAGAGGAATAGTATACAGTATAGCCCTCCTGTTGTCACCTTTGGGGGTGGTGGGGTTGGGCTCTAGCTGTGAGAGTCGGGGTACACTTGTTAACCCAAGTCCCCTAAGTAGCTTGGGACTGTTGGGATTAGGTTTGGCCTCCCGAGCCTAACCTAGTACTGAGTCACTCCAACTTCCAAGCAGGGCCGGCTCTGAATTCTATAAGGTCTTAAGCAAAGTTTCAACAGGAGTTCTTATACATATTTATCAAATAAAAATTTTGAGTAATATAATAAATAGCAAAAATGCACAAGTTATTATTTGCAAGTATCAATACAAATATTTACTTATATGGATTAAGATAGGAAGAAATTATTACAAGAATTCAAAATGACAGGTTGCAGATAACCTACTTGATTTGAAAATAGTTTTTTTTTTTTTTTTTTTTTTTCAATTGAGCTAACTTTTTTTATTTGTTTTGGGGCATTTACCAATAAGTTTCATATACAAAGTTCAAAATTCATCTAATCCCAAAAAAAAAAAAAATTGCACCAATTAGTCCTACATATTTTTAATTGTTACCAAAAACTTCTTTTTTTTTTTAATATATATATATATAACTTTAAAAATGCTGCTGCGTCCAATGACTTCCATTAGACTCATCGAAGACTCGCCGAAATATTCAACATCACCGGAAAGTCGCCGGAGTATCACCGGAAGTTCACCGAAGTGTTCTGAACGTCACTAGAAAATGTCAAGAATATCATCGGAGGCTCACCGGAATATTCAGAACATTGCCCGAAAAAAAATAATAAATGGAAAAATTATAGTTAAAAAACATAACAACAACAAACAATAACGGGAAAAAGTATATATTATTTTTTAATTTTTGTAGAGTTTAAGCAAATAATCTGTAATATTGATCAAACTGAAAAGTAAACTTTGAAACTGTAAAATGTTATAGTTTCAAAGTATTATTCTATTAAACTGGAAAACATGTTATGAACCTGCAAAATTTTATAGTTCTAAAGAATGTTATGAACTGTAAAATTTTACAATTTTAAAGCATGATTTATTTTAGCACCAAAAAAGCTAAAATTGTAAAATTTTACAATTTTCACCGCCTGCAACCAAAACTTAAAAACAACTTATTCAAAATTTGAAATTTTTCTCCATTAAAACAGAAAAATAGATGTGTGAAACAGAGAAAGTGTAAAAAAATTGAGAAATCGAAGGAAAGAATAGATATAAAAAGAATATTGTACTTCGGCAACTATTTTTTGTTTAGATTTAGTCAGATCTCATGTAGATCTACTCAAATCTGATGTAAATCTCATCTTCTTCGCTGTCGGTGAGGATGAAGTCACGAGTTGATGTCGATGGTTGGTTGTTGTCAGTGAATCCCAATCGATGGTGGTCGTCAGTCATCGGTGACTATATATTAGAAAGAGAAAGAGAATAAGAAATGTGTAATCACCAGTCGTCGGACATAACAAAGAGAGTGAGAGGAAAACGTAGAAAAAAAAAAAGAAGAAGAGGAAAACGTAAAGAATGAGACAAAAAGCAAAGAGAGAGAGAAAGAGAGAGAGAGAGAGAGGAAAACGTGTAGGACTTTTGAGTCTACTCAAAAAGTTGTTGGATTAAATAGTGTATACGCATTTCAAATAGGACCTACGGGTAATTTCTCCATTTGTTTTTAATGTTAGCCTATAACATGTTTGTGTTTGAGCTTTTTTTAGTGGTCCTTTTTGTTTTGGAGGGTTGGGCCTTTTTTAAAACACTTTGCTTAGTTTGAATTTTTTAAAAATATTTTTTAGAAAATTCTTCTTTTTTATTTTTCGTATTTTTTTGTTTTTTGATTTTTTTTAATATTTTAAGTAATTTTTTTTAAAATTTTTAGACACAACTAACATAAATACATTTAAAAAGTATAATTTTTTTAAAAAAAATCTTTAAAAAATTCACTAAATACCAACAATTAAAAAAAACACGAAAAATTAGTATATTTTTTATATTTTTGTATATTTATTAATTTTTTAAAATATTTTTTCACAAATATTTTACTTTTTAAACACATCTAAATAAGATGTATTTAAAAAAATAAAAAAATTCTTAAAATTTTAAAAATTTTAAAATATTTACTAAAAAAAAACACAAAAAAATAAAAAAACTCAATTTTCAAAAAATTTAATTCAGAAAACTCAAACCAAACACACTGAATAGTAGAAAGGATTTTTAAAATTTGAAACTCTATTTTAAGCCAAAATTTGAAAGACTTAGACGTAGGCCTCGCTGGCCACCAAGGATCCTCTAGAGTGAAATTTTCCTAAAGTTTCCTAGAGTGCAATATTGTGTGGTTGAAATTTACTGGCAAGTCACATCAGAAAAATTGATGTGACTTGCCAGTAAATCTCAACCACACAATGTAGCACTTTAAGAAATTTTAGGGAAAAATCA
Source organism: Camellia sinensis (assembly GCF_055761805.1). Classification (NCBI taxonomy): domain Eukaryota; kingdom Viridiplantae; phylum Streptophyta; class Magnoliopsida; order Ericales; family Theaceae; genus Camellia; species Camellia sinensis. The sequence goes on from NC_138963.1 coordinate 153,992,227, forward strand.
CTCTAGAGGATCCTTGCTCCTCGCTGGCCTTAGCTCAGGGGAAGCCCTGATTCCAAGTCCCTGGACCCCATTGGGGTAGGGCCTATGTCATGGTCATGGCTAATTTTTTTCAAAAAAAAATTAAAATAAGTGGATGGTGAACACTAGTCCAACTGCCTAGAAGCATAAGTTAGGTGGACAGAGGAGGTTTTCAAAATTAGTCAATTTGACACGCTGAAGGGGTTGTGGAATTATGGACAAGGCTGTGCATTGGATGGTCATTTCCTCCCTTCTTGCTTTGCCTCCGTATTCGCTCTGTTTCGCATGAATTTTTCCAACACTAGGCCTCGTTTGGGAACAGGCTAATTTAGTAACTTTTTGGTTATTTGGCTAAAAAGATAGGTAAAAAAAACTTGTATGTTTGGGATGACTTTTTGGCTAATTACGAAAAGATGTGCAAAAAGTAGAGAGAAAAGAGAATCTTTGACTTTTTGGTATGGGTTATTGACTTTTTGGCTAATTTAGTAACTTTTTGACTAATTGACTAAAATAGCCTCTTGCCAAACGAGGCCCATGAGAAAGTGGAGCGAGGATGAATTATACTTTTCTAGGGGGGAATTATACTTCCAAATCCCTGTTCTAACTCGCCTCCCTCTTATTTATATTTGCTAAATATATTTATATATATATATATATATATAAAATACTAACACATATATCATTTAATTTTTTATTACATGCGTTCATTTTGACTCATTTATTAATCATTTTATGTCTTTTAACTTTCAAAATATTACACCTATGAAAATTTGCTTAAAATATAAATTATCTGCTGTGGTTCTAGAAATTATATCACACATCTTGAAATTTTTAATTTCATAACAAATGATCCATTTTATTAATAAATCATCAAATAAATTAACAGTTTTAATGATATTAAAAATATATTTCAATTAATAATTTAAATACTTTTATTATTATATAGGAGAACAGTTAAAATTTTTATTTTTTTAATTAATTCTATTAAACAAAAAATTATGATTACAAGATATTTATAATTTTTTAAATCATAAAAATAATATGTATTTTAAATAAATCTACCTACAATTAACACGCCCGCGGTTGCCAACCACTTGGTTTGTCCCGCCCGATGCCGCTTATGTCATGTATTCCAAGACAGTATACATCGGGAGAGGGGGAGGGACCTGGGTCCACCGACTGAGAATTATTAGGAAGACGTGATGCGACTTAGCTAAATTTGATGTGGTAAAGATGAAAAATTAAGATATTAGTCTGTCCTATATCTTAAGTAATATATTTTTACAATTTTATTGGTTATATATTCATTATTTTTTATTTTTTTTCTCAAAAATGTTTAGGACTCTCATAACTTTCAAAATGATGTATATTAATTATATATTTGTGCTCTTTTTTTTAAAACCAATCACAGATGAGTGAGGATTGTATTTTTTGAGAGTATAATATTGTTTTTTTCTTATGTATTATATAAAGCAATTAATAGAATTGGTAAGACACACAACTTAATAAAAATTTCTGAAAGATAAAATAATTTCTTGGTAGAGAGAGAGAGAGAGAGAGAGAGCTGTGATTGGGTCACATTATAACATAACCCACCAAGATAGATATGGACGACAAGCATCATTCAAAAGATTCGACCAAGCTCTCAACCTTGTTCTTGTTTTTATCCTGAGATGGTGACTCTAGACCCCACATCTTTATCAATTCACCACCCCCTCCTCCCTTTCTATTAGCTTTTAACACCCACATTTTGCTTTTTGGGTGTACCAAATCCCCCCGGGCCCACCAAAATCTCATTCCATACCACTTTGCATTTGCAATTTTAAAGTGAGAAGATTTGGGTGAACTCGGGGAGGAGGGAGTGGTCTGAGGCAGCACCCGAACCCAAGTCATGATAGTGAACTCGCTCAAGGGAACGGTTCAAACCTAGACCATGCTGAGCTTCAAATCCAAGATTGCTATTGAGAGCTTGATTCCTCCCAAAAAGGAGGATAGTAAAGCATATGATGTTTGAGTCGATAGTCCAAGCCATTGCTCTTCCAAAACGAAGGTAACTCGAGTTTGGAGGACCAAACTCTTTAAGGAGGGAAGACTATAACAACCCCAACCCAAGATTAACGTTAATCCAAAATTTAATATGCTTAATAAGTTATTAAGATCAAATTTTAAATTAATTACATATGTGTTGCATTATTTGTGTTTTTATTTATTCATTGTAGACATATCGATTTGAATTTCTGTTTTGTTCTGTAAATCGAAGGCCTTATCGACATCCAATCGTAAAATTGACTTAAATTATGTATTAGTTAGAATTTTTATAATTTTATAGTAGGTTCAATTGAAATTTGATTCGGAACCAAATAATTAGAATAAATGATCTCACTTAATTGTTCTTAACTTAACTTAATTAATTGTCCTAAGTAAGTCCACATAAAGCCACCACCACCATTTTGTATACATTTTACACTTCCTTTCCTTCCCCATTTGGCTCAAAAACGTAGAGAGTAAGAAAGAAGGAGAGAAATGTGATCAAACAAAAGAAATACTGGACAGTGAAAGGAATTAGCTTCGGGTTTAAAGGTTTGGTATGGGACTTTAGTGAATTCACCGTTCGGAGCTAGATTGGAGAACTAAGGTAAGAATTCAACCATTTGGTTGTGTATTTAAGAAGTCTAATGCAAGAATTCAAAAGAATATAAAGATTCAAGTCATGATTTAAGCTAAGGAAGGTGAATATAGAAAGAATTCAACCATGCATGCATGATTCGCTAAGATTTGTAAGTTGTTCCTCAAGAACTTCCACATGCATGTCCATATTTTAGTATTGGTCAAGGACTTCATCATGATTATGACCTAAGTATTTCATTTGATCATGTTTTGGGAGCTATGAACTCAAATGAGTACATGCATGTTATGTTCACCTCATGTTCTTACATTTCAAGTTGAATTTTTGCACAATTGACATACTTTTGGGCTTTAATTTTTTCTTGAGTTTTTGGCCTAAAAGAATATGATTTGTGGTTTTGAATTTGGGTTTTGAAGTTTAAAGGCAGTCCTGGAAATTGCAGAATTCACACCGTCCGCTCGAGCGAGAAAAGTGTCGCTCGAGCATGAAAATCAAGCTCTCAAAAGTTTTTCGAAATTTTACAAGTCACTCGAGCGACCAAAGTAACACTCAAGCGAGGACTCTTTTTACTCAGTCTTCTGCTAGAGCGACGGTCGAGCGGGAATTTTGCACAACCAGTACTTTTTCCAAGTTTGCAGACCGCTCGAGCGAAGGAAGTTACGCTCAAGTGACCATTCACACTTTTCATGTCCGCTCGAGTGAAGAAACCTACGCTCGAGCGGAGACCCTGTTTTCAGAAATTTAACCAAGTGTTTTCTAATACATTTTGGCATCCTCATTGCATCCTAGGCACTTCTAGGCAAAGATTAGGACACCTTAATGAGGATACGAAGAAGAAACACAAAGAATAAGTGAAATGAGTTATGTACAAATCAAGTATGCGTTACAATATATGTATCTGTTATGATAGGTATAGGTCACGCGCCGTGAGCGGTTAATCCATTGGTTTGCTGCCAAGCTATCTATGAAACAATCTGTGAGTAATAACTTAGTAAAGCTATGTTTGATATGAAATACTTTCTGTATTTTATGATATAATGAGAACTGTTTTCGAATGATATAAAGGCTAATATGTGATTACATGAATGATGATCCATTTCATTGAAGTGTTATGTGGTATCCTTAGCAGAGGCCCTCGCCTAGGGGACATAATACTGTGGTTTATGGTCATGAGACCCTCGCCCAGGAGAAACAATACCGTGGCCCAAGCCCTTGCCCTGGGGAAACAATACCGCGGCTCATGTATGAGAAATGTTACCCGGTACCGGAGGTTCCAATGTGAAACTAAATAAGCTTGACCAAAAAGTTATGTTTAATGTTAATGGATACACCACTCAAGATAAGAATGTGACTATGATTCTATTTATGTATATAAGCATGATTATGTTTCCGTTCAGTAAGAGATTTGAAGTTAAACTGTGATGGTCATCATTCATCTAAACCCCTTTACTCTGTTATTATTCACTGGACTCTCGCTTACTATTTATATTATGTATGTAGGTGACCAGGTACGTGATTAGGGCCAGAGTTGATGGCCTAAAATTTTTTTTTCTTTGGTACCCTTTGCGTTACAGTATATGAACAGTTTCTGGATCAAGTCAAGCCTCGTGGCCATGTCTTTTTGAAAGTTCAAAACTTTGTTCTCTCTTGTTTTATGAACAATTTGTTTTTTTTAATTATCTGTACATGGGGTGACGTATAATTATTGTATCTATGTGACATCATGTGTATACTTATAAAGTTTAAAATTATTTTGTCCAATGTATGTCTACATAGCTCAATGGACATTGTATTTTGTATATTTGCTTCCGTAGCCCCTTGATTATATGTTATTCTGTTCAGAGACCCTTGGTAATCCAAGTATTACTGGCCGGTTATGATGTTAAACCTACAGAGGCGAGTTTGGATCGTGACAAGCATCAACCTTGATGTCGTATTGTTTCACAAACAACCAAACTAACATTGAAGTCACCCATACTTGTTGTCATTTCCCCAACACACGATCAACGATGCCATCAATGGATTAATTTTAAATCGCCGATGTTACATCCTCAATGTTAATTGCACTCCAAGATGTCCCAGTGCCCATGCCTCTTCGCTTCTGTAAATTTGATAGAAGGGGTTTCCATGATTTTCTAGGGTTGTTTGGGAGTTTTGTAATGTTATTAGGGAATAATGAATTATGGGTGTAACATTCCCAAATCTAGCATTCAATTCACACAAACTGAGATCAACACTGCAACATCATCAAGGAAACATTGACGTTCTCATTTTTGACCTTCCGTTTTGTTCGCAATGAAAGGAAAATGAAAAAAATGCTATAGTATACTTTTGGGCTTTTTGGTAACTACAACATCACCTAAACACCCAATATACCCCTCCAAACAGCCAACCCATGCGTTACATTCGTTGGCTCAAGTGTAATTAATATTGACATGGGACCAAGGAGTCTACAAAATAAATTACAGGACTAAATGATTCAAACTATCTAAACTTGGGATTTATTGATGTTTTCCCCATATGTTAGGAGCACACAAATTTGTTTTTTAATATTTTTCTTTTATGAAATAAAATATAGACGTGAGATAAAATTGTTAGGTCTACCCTTTGTCTTATATTTATATCTTATTCTGCAAAAACTTCATGTGCATTTAGACTTTCTCAATGTACCATGAAAGGCTCAGAAAAGATTTGAGAATGCCTACAATGAAGAAAGACACTACTCGCTAGTTTAATTCTATGTTAGATGTAAGTAGGGAAATTCTATGGTACACACCTCTATAAGGGTGTATACCATATGCATCTTGTAATGTATTTTTGTGGTGTGTTATGTATTTTTATAGTAAATATTACATATTTTTCTAGTAGAAGTTATGATAATTTGTGGTTGAAAATTGAAGTTATGCATTTTTGTGGTAATATTACATATTTTGTGGTTACAAAATGTTTGAATAAAATAATGTGTAACATTACTTCAAAAATATGTAACACTACTACAAAATGCATAACTTCATTTTTAAACCATAAATTATCGTAATTACTACTAGAAAATATCTAATATTTAGCACAAAAATGCATAACATTTATCACAAAAATATATAATAGGTGTATACACCATAGTGTTTCCATACATGGATATATACATACATATATATATATATATATATATATTGGAAAAATTACTCATGAATTCCATTTTAGTAAATGTTGCTCTAGTATAATCCTGAATGTTTTTTCTTAAACCATTTAGTCTTTTTTATTTTTAGAATGATATATCTTTTTGATATATTGTGTATGGAGTTTACATTTTTGTCCATATTGTGATTTCATTTTGATTTTGTCATGGTGTGTGTGTTTAAGGGATGTTGTAACATTACTATTTTGTAGGAGGGGATTTCGTGGACTCTTTTGGAAGTTGTTTCACCATTCCTAATTTGGTGTTTGCTTTATAATGTTATATTTTGGGACATCACAAAACAACATGGCCACAGGATTGGAATATCACAAAACAACATCATCAACATCAGCAACAAACACAATACTGGAACATCACAAAACAACATGGCCATAGATGATGTTAGCTCGACGATGTTATGGGATTGATGGCAATCACAGGTCAAGAGCCCTCATTTCTCACGACGAATCGCTATTTGTGGTGTTTGTTGGATCAATGGGTGTGTATGATGTTGTGTTTGGAACATATTTACGATTGTCCGACGAATAGCAGTTCGCAACATCGTCTTCTCATGATGTTCATGTCTTGGGTGGTTCGTTCATTATAGTCGATTTCGGAACAAAATAACATCTTCAAAAACTAGAACAATTCGACCCTCCAGTCCACAATACGACTTCGAAACCCAAAATATAATTGGTGTCAAACATCAACACCGTAATGTTCTAACCCACAAACATTCAAATCAACATCAAAGTAATCCACATACCTTTTGTCATCGCACAACAGCACACACGCCAACGACGACTCACCGATGATGTTAGCTTGCCGATGTTATGGGATTGATGACAATCACAAGTCAAGAACGGTGAATCGCCTCTGCAAATGTTAATGCTGAATAAGGGGTTTTTTTGATTTTTTAGGGGTTTGTGGGTTAGGTTACCGCATTGGGATTACATATTGAATGATCAACTTTGCCAAATGCGAATATTCAATCACACAGGATGAGGATCCCAATCATTAACATTAGGATGGAAATCCAGAAGTTTCCATTACATCTTAACCATTTTGTTCGGGATGGAGGGAAAACATAAAAATGCTATAATATGCTTTTGGGCATTTTGGTAACTACAACATCAGTAAAAACTCACATTTACCCTCTACTAAAGACAAGTCACGTGTTACTTACATGAATTTTTATGTAATTAACATTCAACTGTGACTTTTCAATCTACAAAACAAAAGGTAAGATTAAATGGTTCAACAAATTGAATTTTGGGATTTATTGGTGCTTTGCCCATATATATATATATATATATATATATATATATATATATATATATATATATATATTGTATTATTGAGATTTAATTTTCAAATACAACAAATCACTTTAAGATGTGAATATTAAATCTTAGTTATACAATATACTATTTTAAAATTAGTTTTAAAAAAATTCAGTGGTCCATTAGCTTTGTCATATCATAACTACTAGATGCAGTAACGCAAGATAAATCTTAGGGATTGTTTGGGGTGTCCTAAATAAGTGCACTTTTTGTCTTTTTGGATTAAAAAATTGATGAAGAAAATATGGATGTTTGGGTTAACTTTTTGACTTTTTATGAAAAAATGTGTAATAAAAAATTGTAAAAATTGATTTGTAGGAAAAAATTAGGATTGAGAGTTGTGCAGCCGTAATTGTTGACTTTTGATAAATAGTGTTAACTTTTTAACTTTTTGAGTAACTTTTTGACTTTTTAACTTTTTTGTAACATGCCAACCTTGACCTTGGTTGTGTGGAGAAAAACTAATCATCATCGTAGTCATTGCTGTCGTCGACCTCATCAAAATTGTCCAAGAGCTTTATAAGCTTAAGATTTGTAATCTTTGAATAACGGAAAAAAAATATATGGTTAAATTCATTTACCTCATCATAATTGTCCAAGAGCTTTACAAGCTTAAGATTTGTAATCTTTGAATAACGGAAAAAAAATATACAGTTAAATTTATTTTACCTATTGTGGTTGAGGGTTGGAACTAGGATTGGGCATAGAGTTATTTGAACAGCACAATCTGTCTAACTCAAACCGATCTACATATAAATGAACGGTTTCTCAGACACAATACAAGCGGATGCGATTTGAAATATGACATGATTGCGGGTTACGGGTTTAACCCGCACTCGCAATAACCCGCTTGCATTTAGATTTTTTTTTTTTTAAAAAACCCGGACTGTTATTATTTTATTATTGTATTTTGAATGAACGTAAAAGTTAATGAATAATTACTTTTAAGTAAGTTTAGGATTTTGAATGATTTACTTTAATTGTATTGTTAGATAGTAGATAGTGAATAAAATTAATGATCTAGTTTAGGATTTTGAGTGTTTGTGCTAGTTTATGATTTGATTTAAAAGTTTAGAATTTTGAATGATTTGTTTGCATTAGGAATTAATTTTGTTGTGTTTTTAATTTTATAAGTTTTAATTCATTAATATTAACAAATTGGGAAAAAAATGCTCTAAAGTAAATTTTTAAAGAAAAAAGTCCAATCCGCAAACCACCCGCAACTGCCCGCACATCCGCGAACCTTATCCGCACAAATCACAACCTGCACTGCGGCCGGTTGCGGGTTGAATTTTTCCTAAACAGCATACATGCGGGCGGATCCAAACCAATCCGTAAACCGTCCAAAATCGAACCGCGACCACCACTAGTTGGAATGAGAACCTCAAAACCCTCATATTATTTTTTTAAATAATTGAAAAATATTTTATTAGCTAACTTTTATTGAATTATTAAAAAAACATCTTATTATACCTTAATTTACACATTTTAAAAGGAAAGTTAATTAATCTATTTATAAATTTAAATTTAGAAATTTGAAAAGAAAAATTAACTAATTAGTTTTAAAATTTTAAAAAAAAAATCTTCTAACTTTCATTGAATCATTTAAGAAAAATCTTATTATACCTTGATTTATGAATTTTAAAAATAATGTTAATTAATCCATTTATAAATATAATTTCAAAATTTGAAAAGGAAAATTAACTAATTAGTTTTAAAATTAAAAAAAAAAACTTATAGCTTTTGTTGAATCATTAACAAAAAAATATTATGCGTCGATTTACACATTTTAAAAAGAAAGTTAATTAATACATTTAAAATTTTAAATTTAGAAATTTTAAAATGATTAGTTTTAGAATTTAGATTTTTATACTGTTAAAATATATGAATTAATTTATATATTCCATAGTTTATTTCTCTTGATGTTAATTTTTTTTTAAAATATTTTTTTGAAAAAAATTATTAGCTAACTTTTATTCCCTTGTAATGTGATTGATGATCTATTTTAAGAACTTGCTTCTCCCACGAAATATGATATAGGTTTTTGGGCAAACTTCACTTTAGCGCTCTGTAGTTTGGGCCGGGTGCGGATTATCCCTTAACATTTGGAAATCACCACATAACCCCTACGTGGTTTGTAGACAAAAGCACATCGTCCACTTTTCCATCCAAATTAACAGGCTGTGAGGTTCACATGCCCATGAAGAGAGTAAGCAATATCTTATGACCAAATATCCCTTACATATCTTTGAATTTACAAAAGGATGCCATTCTTCTTCCTCCTCCTCTCTCACAGAATGAACAAACACATCTCTAATCAATTGCCCTTGTAAAAATTATAATCCAGTTGTTGATCATGTGTACATATATATATATTTTTTTTCTTGATCATATGTATATACATATATATATATTTATAAATCCAAACCCATTTTTTTGAAATCTATTTTTCTTGATCATGTGTACATATATATATATAAAACACATTTCTCTATTTCTTCAATCATATACAAAAATTCACATATACACAAATAGTGTTTAGCTTTCTCTCTTTTTTATCTCTATGTTAAAAGAAAATGCTTCTTTTTTTTTTAAATTTATTTATTTATTTATTTATTTATTTATTTTTTTAAGAGAACTGAAATTTCTCAATTTCAAGTCCTAGTTCAAAGCTCACCACTAATTCCCTTTGATATTTTTCAATCTCAACCCCCGAATCTCTTCTCAAATCTCACCTATGGCTTTTCATCTCCGCTCCAACAAGGTTCGCTTTCAATTCCATATTCTCTATCCAATCATTGCCAACATCTCATTCCATTTCTTGATTTCACGATCTAGTGATTTCGAACTGAGCAAAGATGTCCTGAAGCTTGTTGACTATCGGGATCAAAGAGACACCAAGCAAAGCAACATTTGAAGATTGAGCAGGACAAGAGGGGTGAGTCGAGTCTATTGGTTCGTCGGCCATGGAAGATTTCAGGACCGATGTGTAGAGTGAGAGATAGTAGTGGAATTTGGAGTTGCAAAGATCAATGCAAACCCTAGAGTTGTGTTGTGTGTGGCGATAGAGGAGACAAGAGAGTTTTACATTGGTTTGCTCTCTAGTACCGCCCAAGTAAGAGGAGAGAGGGAGAGAGATCGAGAGGAGTAAGGAATAAGGTCGATATTTTTTCAATTTCAGATTGGAAATGGTGTTGTTCAATCTTTTGATTTTTGCTTGATTTGCTTTCCTTTTTATTTGGATTCTAAATATAACCCTTGTTATATACTATTAGTTTGATTAAGAATGGGTGGTAATTGAGAACTTGGAAATTTGAGCAGTTCTAATTGTCTTGAATGTATTGATGTAGTTATGGATTTCTTTAAATTTCGTAGCTGCTGAGTCATTCTGTTTCAATAAGTTTCAATGGTTTATGATGTAGTACATGGATATTGTAATGAAATATGGATTTTAGGTAGCTGGGTGAACTATGAAGAAGATAAAATGGAGAGAGAGAAGATGAAGATAAGGGTATAATTGTCAATTTACAACATCTATTAACAGAAGTTAATGTACATTTCAATCTAGTAATTACATAGGGGTTATGTGATGATTTCCGAATGTCAGGGGATAATCCACACGATCAAACTACAGAGGGTAAAGTGAAGTTTGCGCTAGGTTTTTTTTAGATAGTTTACATCAATATAATAAAGGATCCAAAACTCCTTCAATTGATGATGTGTTTGGTTTATGGTTTTGGTTATAAATTTTGAACGGGAAAACAAAAAAGGTGTGTCAAATTAGGTAAAATGTAATTACATTTTATTCACATTTTACTTATTTTTTTCCTTTCTCATTTCAAATTCCAACCCAAATCCATGAATCAACCATAAAATAAAGTTGGGTGAATATTTTTCATACTAAATATTTTTTTATTTCAATTTTTAGAATTTACTTTTCAGAAAATTCTACTTTTTTGTTTTTCATATATATATTTTTTTGTTTTCACTGAATTTTTTTAATATTTTAAGAGATTTTTTAATTTTTAGACACACCTAACATAAATACACTTAAAAAATATAATATTTGTGAAAAAAAACTTTAAAAAATTCATTAAATACCAAAAATATAAAAAAATACAAAAAATCAGTATATTTTTCATATTTTTGTGTATTTATTAATTTTTAAAAATATTTTTCACAAATATTTTACTCTTTAGATACATTTAAGTAAGGTATATTTAAAAAAGTAAAAAAATTGCTTAAAATTTTAAAAATATTCACTAAAACAAAAAACAAAAAACACAAAAAAATCAATTTTCAAAATACTGAATTTAAAAAACTGAAACCAAACACTAAAACTTTTTAAAATTGTTTACTACAAACTCTTATCACACACGTCTCTCTACATAATAATGATTGATATTTATTTTAGTTTCTATCTCAAAAATTAGTTATAGAGTCAAAGAAAATGTGTAGGTCTAAAAATTTTAAGGTAAAAATTTTATATTAGAATTTGTTCAAATGTAATTATCTTAATATTTACAAAAAAATGTATTGATTGATAAAAAAACACCATAAACATTAAGATTATTATTATTATTTTTATAATATTGAGTTATTAAAATATGAGACATTACAGCTTAAATCAAGAATTGTTGAATTTTTTTTTTTTTTTGACTCAAACTAGATTTTTTAAGCTAATTTTTAATATTTAATCTAATATTAAAACTCTCAAACTAGCTCATATCGGTCAAGAACCAATAAAGATAATTTTTAATGATTAAATAAAGGTCACATTAGTATAAATATTGAGTCGAGTAACTTTTAAGTCACTTCTAATATAGTCTAACATCAAAAGTCAATTCTAATTCATTTTTACGTAAGAGTTGGGGTGAAGCACCAATAAATTCCAAATAATGATCTTATGAATTGTTTAATCTTCTTATTTTTTGTTATTTTTATGAGGTCTCATTCTAGTGTGAATTATATAAAAGGCCAAGCGTAAATGAGTTTTCTCATAATGTTGAAATACTCAACGTAACACTTTAAAAAAAATTCTTAATGTACTTTTTCTAAACGTAACACTCCTTATAAAAGTAATATTCCAATGTAACACACTAAAAAACTCCTTAGTATACTTTTCCTCAAACATAACAATGTAATATTCAAAAAAAAAAAAAATTCTTAAATGTACTTTTCCCAAACGTAATATTCCAATCAATGTAACACACAAAAACTTTTTAGTATATTATTCTCAAACGTAACACTCCAAAACGTAATACTTCAATGTAACATACTAAAAAACTCATTAGTGTAATTTTTTGAAACATAGCAATGTAGCATTTCAAAAAAATTTCTTAGTGTATTTTTTTCCAAAGACAATATTCCAATCAATGTAACATACAAAAACTCTTTAGTATACTTTTCTCAAACATAACACTCCAATATATAACACTTCAATGTAACATACTAAAAAACTGTTTAGTATACTTTTCTCAAACGGAACAACGTAACATTTCAAAAAAAATCCTTTGTGTATTTTTTCTAAACATAACATTCCAATCAATTTAACACACAAAAACTCCTTAGTATACTTTTTTTCAAATGTTACACTCTAATATATACTCCAATGCAACACAAAAAAATTACACTAACAGAAATGTAGATTTCTATACTCGATAACTAATACTTCAGCCATCAATCTCCTCAAGAAGATTCTTCCACATCTCACATTTCCATTCGCATCTCAAAGACGAATCATAAAATTAGAAAAATGGATCACAAATGGACATTCATTTAAACTCAAATGGTATCAAATCAAATAAATACAATTTTTCAAAACAAAAATGATTGATTGGTTCACAAGAAAACTCTTACAACTAAATGGATCAATATTCTCCCATATGGGATTTACAGGTAAATTTTCCTAAGAGTTATGACATACTACAATTTACAATTCTGAGTACACAAATTTTTAGGTTTTACAAAATAATAAAAAATTAGTATATTAAAAAATATAATTTACTACTATCGTATGGTAAATTAAAATTACAAAACTTATAAAACGAAATGTATTTGTATTTTATCATAAATGTAATTTTTGAAATTTCTTCTTTAACGTTTACCAATTAAATTATGTCATGTAATTCTTTATTAAGAACTTAGAACACATAATTAATGACATCAGAATAAAAATATTCTCTTATGTGTAATTCTGATAAAAATGAATAAAATCTAATTGATTATAAATTATTTTTAGTATAATTTAAATAAATTTTATATGATTATTTAATTTTAAAATTAATTTTTAATTATTTATTTATACCATGCATAGCATGCCACTACAACAGTTTCTTAGTTTAGTGACATTTGAAAGTGTCACAAACTATTGGTTTAATGACATTTTTTAGTCTTGTGGCATTTTGAACAAATGTCATTTGTATCCGTGCCACGGTAAATACTTGCAAGTGCCACTACACCATCATGACTAAAAACTTTCAATGACATTTTGATGTCATGGTAGATATTATTTGTGGCACTATCAAGCGCCATTAAAAAAAAAGTTAGTGACACTTATAAGTGTCATTACACCATCATTCGTGACGATAATTCGTTGTAGAATAATTTGATCTGCTCTTGCGGAGACTCGAACCACCAACCTCCTATACCATAACCTTATACACCACACTCTTCCCACTATACCTCTATAGCACCACATGATTATATATGCAACATGTATTATTTATATAGTACATACATCCATATTAATATAAAAGTATATGTATAAATTTAATTATTTTATTGAACATAATTTATGTAAAATAAACTATTTACTAACAAAATAAAAAAAGACCACTTTTGGCGACTAATTCTATACTTTTGGCGACTAATTCTATACTTTTGGCTACTAATTATTTTTTAGTTGCTAAAAAACTTAACTTTTGCCAACCAAAATCGGATTTGGTCGCCGAAGATGCACTTTCCGCTACCAAAATTTTGGTCGCCAAAAAATTTAATTCCCGCCTTAGAATTTTAGTTCTCCCGCGCAAAAAATGGCCACTTTTGGTGACTAAACTTATTTTTTTGTCGCAAATTGTAGACTTTTGGCTACTAAAATTTTTTCAGTCACCAAAAAGCTTTACTTTTGGCTACTAAAATTTTTTTAGTCGGTAAAACCCATATAATCAGCGACCGAACTTATTTTTAGTCGCCAATTGTAGACTTTTGGCTACTAAATTTTTTTAGTCACCAAAAAGCTTTACTTTGGGCTACTAAAAATTCTGTAGTCACTAAAACCCATATAATCAGCAACCAAACTTAGTTTTAACAACCAATTGTAGACTTTTGGCTACTAAAATTGTTTAGTCGCCAAAAAACTTTCCTTTTGGCTACTAATGTTGTTTTGGTCGTTGAGAGCTATACTTTCAGCGACCAAATTTTTTTTGGTCAGGAAATTTAGTCGCCGAATGTGCTTTTTCCTGTAGTATATATTGAATTTAATTTATTTATTTTTAATAATTTACTGCATTTTAAAAATTTAGAAAATATATTGACATTTTTTGTTTTTTCAAACATGCCATTATAAGCTAGGAAAGTTTTTAGCTTAGTGGCATTTTTCAAAATGCTATAAAATATTTGTTTATGACACTTTTCACCTAAGTGCCATAAAAAGTAATTTGTACCTACCTAGTGTCCTGACATTTTTAAAAAATGTCATTGCTACTAAAGTTTAGTGGCATTTGTTGGTAAATGTCACGAACATAATTTTTTGTGTCATTATTTTATAAAATGCCATAAAATTGATGTGACATTTCTTCATTGAAATGCCACTAGAGCCTTATGCCTTATATGATTGTGGTTCTGTAGTATTTTTCTAAAACATTTAATTCCAATTTTTATTTTTGTGGCATTTTCTAAAAACATGCCACTAGTGTCGTGTCACTAAAGTGTAAATTTGTTGTAGTGACATTTTTGTTGTAATGAAGTGATACTTTTTTTAATTGAAATGCCATTAGAGCCTTGTATGTTTGTGGCTCTATGACATTTTTCTAAAAAATGCCACCAAATATTCTTTTTGTGACATTTTTTAAGAACATGCCACTAGTATGGTGTCACTAAAATGTGTTTTTGTTGTAGTGTGCGTAATATGCTAGTTTAAATATAATCAAAAAGCCTCTATATGGTTTTAAACTAAATTGTTATTGTTAGTTTTTCCTTACAAATTAACAGAATGTGCATTACACACCATTTTTTAGAGTGTGCTTGGCTTTATGAAAAATTAAAGTGAAATTAATAAAACAAAAAGACAATTTTATCTAATTTTCTCTAAACCTAAAATGAGATTAATATGCTAATTAAAATAAAATAAAATAAAATAACATAAAATATGATTAAGAATTTATCAAAAATATAAATATAATTAAGAATTGATTTAAAATATAATAAAATAAATAATAAATAAGAATTGAACTAACATATAATTAAATTGAAGTTAGATTAACATGATAAGAATTATAATAAATAATTAAGAATGTATAATTAATTATAATTTAATTAAATTAATGATAGACATTATAAATTATGTGTATTAGGGAGTAGAGAGAAAGAAATAATAAAAAAATATAAGATTTGAGGATATTATATTTATTTTATATCTATAATTAATAATGTTAATAGGTGAAAACTTTTGACTATATTTAATTATAAAGAATAAATACTTTGGATGCAGCTTGCCTCTAGTCTCCCATTAGATTGGACGATACTGTTCGACCTGTGGAGACTCATCACGGGTTCCGTTTTGATAATCTGAACCGTTAATATGTAGAACTCGTCGAGTACTATATGCTTATAAAAAATCACGTTGATCGGATATCGATAGCTATGTGATCAAATTAGTTTTGTATAAAAAAATGGACGATGAACAAATTAACAGTTGACAAAAAACTGATCTAATAAGATAGCTATCAACGTAATTTTTTATAGGTATATAATACTTGACGAGTTTTATATATTAAATGATTCAAATTATCAAAATGAAATCCGTGATAAACTTTTATGGATCGAACAATACCGTTTAGTCCGATCTTGGACTAAAAATAAGCTCTCCCAACACTTTTGGGTCAAATTGTAATAAGATAAAATGAATTTAAATAATAAAAAAAAAATACAAGAGTGGAGTCATTGTATTCCAAGTGAGATTTACGTACAGTGGACGACAAGCTGTTCGACAATGACAATGTTGTATGACTGTAATCATTAACACAGCAATACACGTATGGAACAAAAAAAAAAGTCACATCCCTAAGATGATGACCTCGTTGAGATGAAATGTCAAAAATTACAGGACCACGTGAAATTCACAATTGCAACGTGATGTCCAAATGGTGCTCTGCTCCTACTACTGGTACTAGGGTACTGATTCTGATTCTGATTCTACCTCCGTTTAGAAAGGGAGTTGACTTTTTAATTTTTTTATTTTTTTAACTTATTGTTCGACAATGACAAATGTTTGGAGAGACAAAGTCCTGCGCTGTGTATATACAATGGCCCATTAAATTTTTGGCAAGTTAGACTGAAGGCAATAATGGATTTAGGATGTGTGAGTAGGGGTGGTCATGTCTTTAAATTTTTAAAAAAATTTGTATGTTGTACTAATAATTAGTAAAATAATTTTAAACTAGAGTAATTCGTATCCTTAAAATTTTAATAGTTCACATCCTCTAAATTATTTATATTACAAATTTTAAAAACAATTTTTAAATTGAGTTTTATTAAATATTAATCTATTTTATTTGTTTTTTGTATTCTTTGTTTTTTATTTGTTTTAAATATTAATCTATTTTAGTAGTTTGCATTCTCTTGTTTGTTCATTATCTAAAAATAGGAATATTATCTAGAAATAAAAATATTATCTATTTCAACAGTACATTCTTAAAATAAGTTAATAAAACTTAATACCGCTTATTAAATAGATTATTATTATACTCATAAAAATATATATTTTCAATTATATAATTTTTTTTTTAAATTAGACTGCATAATAAGATGAAAAATGATTTTGTAACAAATTACTTGATCATATTTATGGAGAAAAATTTTAATTAAGGCTTTAATGTCAAGTTTATCATAAATGTTTATATATATAAATATAGATATATCATAAAAATGACGATTATAACATTTTTAAATAGTTAACTTTACTAGACAAAAACATAATAATAGTTAATATTTTGTTAAGTTAATGTACATTATAAATATGTCCAATTATATTTTTGTTCTCAATTATGTTGACAAAAAATGTCCGATTAATAGTAATATTATTCTCTCTTTTTTTTTTCTTTTTTTTTTATGCTGGTATAAATCAAAATTTAAAATTTTATAATAATTTTTTTTGATGAAAAGTTACATGTGTTTTTATCTCCCCAAAACTGAAATCCTTGATTGAGGCTAAATAGTTAATAAAGACAAAATAGACTAAAATAGTTAATAAGACAAAATGTCACATTTAAATCATAATCATTTAAACTTTTCTCTAACAATCATCAAATCAACTAAATAAAAACCAACTATTGTCTCAAACACAATTTTTTTAGTAAGATTAAAATAACTAAAAAGTCAAAAGTAAACTAAAATAACTTTTCAAATGAGGTCAATAATTCCATTAGTAGCTATCACAATGAAATTTTACATGAGGGATGGGTTATGTGTCTAGTTAGGGGAGGGTTTACAATAATTCATTTTGTCCTAGTATTATATTGGGGGTGACGGATTGGGGCAGGTGTAGGGTAGAAAACGGGACGAGTTAATTTTGTAAGTTGAATAATGAGAATTTTAATAAAATTTTTAGATAATAAAGTATATTACGTATAATGATTTATATTTAATAATAATTATATGATATAAGATAAAAAATAAATGAGTGAAAATTAATATTAAGTATAATATTTTAGTGTTTTAATTTTATTATAATAAAAAAATTAAATTATATATATAAATATATGTAATAAGTATTATCGAGGCAATGTTGTGGTAAGCAAAACTCATCCCTGCCCCACTTCTGAATAGGGGCAAAGAAAATCTATCCGTAACAAGGCAAAAGAAAATGACCATCCTATTTACCACTAAACACAAAAATAATAGCTCTAATATTTATTTATTAATGTGAGTTTATTTCGGAGTGTTTGGTGTAATAGTTTACTTAAATTTTCTCACACAATGTTTGGATTTGACTCTCCATAGCTACTTAGTAGATTAAAACATATACTATTATTATAAAAGATATATATATATATATATATATATATGTGTGTGTGTGTAGAGGCAGTGTTCGAGTAAAATAGGATAGGGGAAGCAAAACTTGTTCCTACCCCAATTCCTAATCGGAGTGAAAAAAATCCGTGCGGAACAAGATTGGAGAAAATGACCATCATATTTACCGCTAAACACAAAAATAATAGTTCTAACATTTATTTATTAATGTGAGTTTATTACTGAGTGTTTGGTGTAATAGTTTACTTAAATTTTCTCACAAATGTTTGGAATTGACTCTTCATAGCTACTTAGTAAGATTAAAACCTATATATATGCTATTATTATAAAAAAACTATTTTAGTTTCACTACTTTTGTATTATATACTATTTTAGTTGAAAAATTAAATTGCAAATGAAAATTAAATTTATCAAAAAATTACATCAAATTAAATAATTATAGTTCAACAACACATACTTATAAAAAAAACCTAACAAACTCAACAATCATCAAATCTTTATCACCGCAAAAAAAATAGGTTAAACACAAAGAAATAAACAATTAAATACAATCTAATAATTATAAAAATAATAATATTTGTCATTAATAATTATTGACTCACTTATCTTCTGAATAAATATATATATGAGTAGTGATGCAGACAAAAATTCAAGGTAGAAGAAGTACATATTAGTCACAGCATTGAAAAAAAAAACCCACAAAAAGCAAGAATGTGATACTATTAAATGTACACACACACACATATATATATATATATATATATATATATATATATATATATATATATATATAATATTATGTGCAATTAATGAGATTCAATATTATAATTATGATTAGAATTACATCAACTTAGCTTATAAATCTGCAATCAACAACTCAATTGAATCTACTATTAACAAGTTTAATGGTATCAACTCAACAAAAAGAGCCTCATAATGGAGAGAAACAATCGACTAAACAAATTACTTAATGAGAAAGAAATGATCAATTGATTTAATTTTTACCATTGATTTCCTAGTTAAAAGTATACAAGAATGGCCCAAAAAATATAATGGAACACTTCTAAAATTTTAAATATATAAAGAAATATTACATGATTTAAGGAAAGATACTATTATAATTTTATAAAAGATAAATAAGATATAAATTACATGTATAAGAGTAATAATATAAATATTCAAAACTTAGGGGACAGGTGAACCCCTAGTACTATACTCCCATGAATTGGGAAAGTTATTTTTTTGTACCTGAGATATGTTGATGTGATGTCCTAACTTAATTTTTATTAGTTGAAATAATAGAATTCATTATCTTTTTATCTCATTCTAAAAAATAATTGAGTACTTATCCTTCAATAAATAGTCTGAAACAATCCAAGACTTTCGCCTAGTGAGCCATTGTCCCATTCAATTTTTCAAAAAGGAAAAATTACACTTCAGTGGAAGGTTGAAAATTTATTTTTAAATTAATGATAAATATTATAAAAATTTAAAAGTAAAATCATAATTTTTTTTTTATGTATTTGTAATTAATTTTTGAAAGTTTATATAACAAATAATTTCCCTTTTTAAAAACAATTACTACAGTAATGTGTGTATTACTTCATGTAGTAAAATAATGGGAATGAGTTTCCTCCCGTCCAATTACAAACTAGAGGGTATTATTGGACTCATGGAGGCTTACTACGGGTCCCGTTTTGATAATATGAACCTTTCAATGTGTAGAACTAGTCGAGTACTATATGTCTGCAAAATATTACATTGATCGGATATCGATAGCTATGTGATCAAATCAGTTTTGTATGAAAAAATAGACGGTGCAAAATAAACGGCTTAGAAAAATTGGATTTGATCATATAGTTATCGATATTCGATCAACGTAATTTTTTACGGGCATATTGAACGGTTCGAATTATCAAAATGAGATTTGCAATGAACTCTCACAAATCTAATAATATCTTTTAATCCGATTAAGGATCGAAGAGAAATTATTCTTTAAATTAATATCCTAATCTGCTGTCAGTTATTCAACGTGACGTTGATTATAGTCAAATCAAAGCAAGACAATCTTCATTATGATCCAAATTAAAGTGGAATAATCCTTCATACTCCCAGTGGGAGTGACCCCACTACCCCGCTATTTTTTGATTGGTGCAAAATTATTTATTTATTTATTTATATTTTTTTTTGTGGTTAAGACTTGCTCTCACAGCCCCGGCGTCTGATTAAAGTGGTAGTGTTTGATTTATGTCTTAAAAGGTTGTTGATTACTTGTCCTAATCTGCTGTTACTTATTCAACAAAGTGGACGTTGAATATAGTCAAATCAAAGCTAGACAGTAGTGTTTGATTTTTGTCTTAAAATGTCGTCGTTTACTTGTCAAAACAATACCTACGTATCCATTGGGGATGTTTGAAAAGAAAACATTTTAGGGAAAGTATCTCATCAGTTGGGAAAAAATAATTATAGGTAGCATTTATTAGAATTTTTTAAATATGATTTGATAATAGAGTTATATTTTAAATTTGTGAGTTTTGAAATTATGATTTGAGTGTAGAAAATTTGTTTGGTTATGAGTTTTAAAAAGAATTTTGAATTGAGTTTTGAGTTGAGTGTCGAATTAAATTTCTAATGTTTGATATGACATGTGAAATAAGGAAATTTGATCAGTTATTTCAAAACTTAATTCAAAATGTTATAACGAAACACACTATTCAAAACACTGATCAACACTCATAAGCAAACTTTTTTTAAAATTCAATTAAAAAAATTAATTATTAACAAAAAATAATATTAATCATTTTTTTTTAATTAAAAATATTACAAAGGCAATAAAAAAAATTTCGAAATAAATATTCAATTACTGATTTAAAATAACTTTTGATTGTATATTTGGTTCGAATTTTTTTAAATATTTTTCAGTTAAAATATTCTTTAATATTTTTAATTTTCTCTTTCAACAGAAAATTAGTCTACAATAGCACAAACACATGTATGAATGTATGTATGAAAGAGTTACCAATTTCTTTCTTAAAAAAAAAAAAAAAAAAGCCACTGTAGCTGTCAACCGGCCAGACATCCGAGAGGATGTTAGGAGGGGATGTCCAGGGGGACAACCAGTAGACTCAAAAAATTCAAAAACTGTACGAAAATGTGAGAGCTTTCTGTTGGAAGTTTGTTTTGGAATGAGGTCTGCCAAACGTGAAATAAAAATATATTTTGAAATGTGTTGTGGAATTAATTTTTGAAAATCCCATCCAAACGCTTTGTTTACGTGAAGGGGTGGAATTGTGATTAGAAATCTGTATCAAACACAGCCATAATTTTTTTTAAGAATTTATATTTTTTTTTTTGGACATCCATTGGACAGTAATTACCTCAACATTTTAAACAAAAAATTATAAAATTAATTATTTATATATATTTTTCTTAAAAAAAATTAAAAAATCACTAAAAAATTAATTTTCAAATCAATCCTTAGCATGTATTCAAATGTTAATTATTTACAAACTCCCTTAGCTATTGCTTGTTGTACTAACTTTTCACCCATTTTCATTCCCGTCAATTTTTATTTACTTATTTATTTCCCCGAACCTATCATTCATCTGGATGTTGAATAATTTTGAAATTTACAAGTTTTCTAAATTATATGGCTGCTGCTTTATTGACTGGTAAACCAAAGAAGCTGCTTTATTGACTACTAGTGAGAATTTACAAGATTCTCACTACTCTTTCAAAAGTGATTATAATTAAGTTGAAGAATGATATTTGCATGAAGTCACTGAACCTCTCACATGAAGTCACTTTCTTGTAATTTAAGAAAAGTGTTTAATTTATGCTTGGTTATCATTTTTTAAAAATATTTTTTCAAAAAATTTTACTTTTTTTATTTTTCGTGTTTTTTGGTTTTTACTGAATTTTTTAAATATTTTGAGCAATTTTTTTAATTTTTAGACATACCTAACATAAATATATCTAAAAAGTAAAAAAAAAAAATTGAAAAAAACCTTTTAAAAATTCACTAAATATCAAAAATACAAAAAAAAAAAAAAAAAATTCAGTACATTTTTTATATTTTTATGTATTTATTAATTTTTAAAAATATTTTTTCACAAATTTCTTACTTTTTAAATACATCTAAGTAAGGTGCATCTAAAAAAGTAAAAAAAAATGTTTAAAATTTTAAAAATATTCACTAAAAACAAAAAAATACGAAAACAAAAAAACTTAATTTTCAAAAAATTCAAACCACACTGTTTGTTTGTTTGTTTTTTTTTTTTTATTTTAAACTCGTGTTTAATTATTGTTTGAAAAACAAAAAGTGATATTGATATGTTCAAGTAGATATGAAACTACTTCTCACTCATCATGAGATGTGAGTGGGAAGTTAAGAATTATTAATATTTTATTAGTTTTAATAAGGGTTCTTCTATGGTGAGCATATTTGTAACAGTGTATGCCATATACATTTCTATTACAAAATGTCTAACTAAATTATAAAATTTTGTAATATTAATTACAAAATATGTAATCTCGCCACAAATTAGTGTTACAAAAAATGTCATAATTAAGTCACAAACTTTTGTTATATTAATCAAAAAATTATGAATATTTTGTTTTATCAATTTGTGGCGAAATTATGTATTTTATGGCTAATATTAAGTAATTTTGTGATAAGATACATATGGTATGCACCCACAAAGAGTGCAACCTATAGCATTGTCCTTTAATAAGATGAGAAAAGTACTTGTAAATTTATAAAAAGTGTGTAAAAATATATGAAAAATTTTCAAGATCCGTTGTGCTTTTGTATCTTGTTAACCTTAATAATAATCTAATGAGTTGTTGTTAACTTAAATTATTAGAATTTAGAGTAATGATATATAATGATATACAAACATAAAATTTATATAGAATTTTTATACATAATGATGTGAATTAATTGTGACCTTTCACTTTAAAACAAAACATCCATAAAGATAACTTACATTTATAACAATGTCATTGCGATATCATTCTTATGATATTTTTTGTATGAATTTTTTATATGAAAAATATTTTTCAAATTATTAATATGAGCTCAATGGTGAACACATTTGTTCTATCTTACGCATTCATCAATTAATTAAAATTCATTTGTGGTTGATCATGAGAATGACCCTATATGATTTTGAGGTGAAGGAAATGACATATGACAATACCATTTACAACTGAACTAGCAAATACACATATCCACTAACATTTGTGATTTGTCAAAAAAATCAACAATGAACCATGTGGGAAGCTTATGTACAAAAGGAATCAAAATTTATTTAGGCGATTTTGGAAGGTTAGTTAAAAATTAATTTTTAACTTTTAATTTATTTTGAATCACATTACTTCTTATATTTTTTACATATAAAAAGTAAAAAATTTTAAAAAATTAACTTTTAACCAATTTTCTAAGACACGCTTACGCTGTGTTTGGTTGGGGGTTTTGGGAAGGGAAATGGAAAGGGAAATGGAAATAAAAGGAAAATGAGAAAGAATTAATAGAATTCCAAATCCCAACTATGTTTGGTTGTGTTGGTTATAAAATAGAATTGATGTCCTAAAATGTATCCTATTTCTTTATTTATTTCTCACCTCCTTTCTTTTTCCATATATTTTTTATTATAACCAAACATAAATAAGATTACATTTCTCATTCCTTTTCCAAATCCTACCTCAAAAACTCCAACCAAACACAGCATTAATGATCACCAAACACCATACTCCATGTTGTTCTTTCATAATTCAACACTGAGCGTCATCCCCAACATAATTCACAACTCCTCAAGGCCATCAAATAACTTCCAAAAATATACATATATGATCTGATCGGACAGTAGTGAATCAATCAATATCACAACTGCTCCAACCAAGCTGGCCTATACGCGTGCAAGTTTTGTGGGTCCTCTTGTGTACCCTAGTCGTCTTCCCTCCCCACTTTCTTTTATTTATAGGGAAAATAACTGTACTGTGTACAATGAAAAAAAATTATAAAAAAATATAAAAACAAATTTGTAATTGTTAAAATGTATAAATTTTATCATTAATCTATATATTTTTTTGGAAAAATTACATATAGATGGAAGTTGAAAAAAAATTTATCAAAACGTGAAAAGTTGCACTCCCACAACCTTTTATTTACACCCTATCACAAATATACTTATATCCCTACATATTTATAAATTTTTTTTCCTAATTCTCACCTACATATAAGGGCTTTTTGGCAAGCTGGTAAAAAGTCAATTTTTTAATTTTTTTACTTTTTTGATCACATCATCTGTTTATTTTTTTTACATTAAAAAAGTCAAAAAATTTCAAACTATGATTCCATGGCATGGTTTTAGTATGGTGTTTGTTTAGAGTTTTTAAAAGTTAATTCTACACCCACTTTGAAAAATTCTTTCCAAGGTAGGAAATTTTGGGCGAATTGGTTGTCCTTCCAGACATCCGGCCGGTTGACCGGTACAATGTAATATTTTTTTTTTAAATTAGCACATGTTATTTTTTATATTTTAAATAAAAAATTTTGAAATTTTTTATGAGTTTTAAATAGAATTTTGAGTTGTGTGTTTTGTTATGAGTTGTAAATTTTTGTATCAAATATCATATGTCACATCAAAATTTCTCCACTCAATTCAAAATTCTTTTCAAAACTCATTTACCAAACAAATTTTTCACATTCAAATCATAATTTCAAAACTCACAAACTCAAAATGCAACTTTATTCTCAAATCATATTTAAAAAATTATACCAAACGCTACTTAACTTTTTATCATCTTTTCAAAACACCACATATAATTCACCATATTTTTTTTCTAGGTCCAGCTTGTCTCAAGTTGAGATCAAGACTAGACCCGTCCAGTTTGGCCTATGGGGCCCATTTTTTAGCCCGTTTTGATAATCCGAACTGTTCAATGTATAGAACTAGTTGAGTACTACATGCTTATAAAAAATCACGTTGATCGGATATCAATAGCTATGTGATCAAATTAGTTTTGTATAAAAAAAAATGGACGGTGAAACAATTAACGGTTGATAAAAAACTGTTTTGTTCATATAGCTATCGATATCCGATCAACGTGATTTTTTACAGACATATAGTACTTGACGAGTTCTACACATTGAACGGTTCGAATTATCAGAACGGGACCCGTGGTGAACCCCCACGGACCCAACAACACATTCCAGTCCGATCTTGGACTGGACCAAAGCCACTGCCTTTTTTTCTGCCTCCACTAGGGCAGTAATTCCCCTTATTTGTATATGGAAGAAACATGGACCATCACCCATGCATATCTCCAATTTTTTTTTGTTTGAACAACCATACATATCTTCAATTGATGATTACAAGATTGTAGAGAGAGAGAGAGAGAGAGATCAGGGAAGGGGAGTGAAGTTAATGCAACAATGAGTGAAGGCGGCGGCAACCGATCTGGAGAGAAAGCAGTGCGGCGGGGCACGGTGGTGCTGCCGAGTAGAGGGGCGGTGCTGAAGAGAATCACTAGAGACTTTTCTGAAGCTCTAACTCTCCCACAAGACGACTCTTCTGGAGATGGCGGAGCTAATCACCAACAACTCCTCCAACTCCAGCCCAGCCAGAGACCCATCGTGCCTCCCAAGAGAGGTGATGTGTTCAGGCGAATCCTTGCTGGCAACTAGTTTGATTTCATTCAGGCCACTTCTCCACTACTAGTAGTCTTTTTTTACCGAGTATTTTAATTTCTTTGTTTTGGGTATTGTTGTGTTGTTCTTTTCCTTTCTCCAACCTGAATTGTAGTGGTGAAAGATTTTCTGTTCTCAAATGTTTGTTATTTGTCCTTAAAAGCACTCATAATTAGTGGATTACAAGAGAATCTCAGGTGTATGAGAATCTCAAAACATATCCACAGTGTTTTGGAAGATGAGAGAGAGAGAAAGACAGACAGAGAATCTCAGGTATAGTATCGATCTGGTAGGGAAGTTGTGCCAAAAAGGATGAATTTTATAAATGTTGCATAAATCTAGCTATCAGTCTCTTGCCCTGATATGAAAAGCTTAATTGTAGTAGATGAGTGATATATTTGGTCTTTAATTTTAAAGGCAAATTACCTTTGTAGCTATTGTAATTTCACTCTTATGTTAACAATTTGGTCATTTAGTTCTATTTTCATCCCAAAAAAAAAAAAAAATCTGAATTTCTTACCATTTAGAATTTAATGCAATTGATTATGCCTTTTTTAGAAATTGGGTTGAGATGAAATTGGGTGGTGTTGGAAAAATGGTATTTTATATGGCTTATTTTGGGCCAAATTTGAGTGGGCCCCAAATGTTGTTTGGGGTGAGTCCGAAGAGGTGACGTGTTCCTTGCCGCGTGGCAAGTCACACGGTGAAGACGGAACGTCAAAAACCATTTATGAGTGAATGGAAAGTTGACGTCGTTTTCGGGTCTAACATTAATTTTTTAGATAAAAAAATTCATTTGAATTTTTTCAATAAAAAATTATTGTAGAAATTTAATTTAATTCTAAATTCAAATTTTGGGTTCCTAAGTGGTTTCCTAAAATTTGTAATTGTGAGAATTTAATTTAATTCTAAATTCAAATATTAAGTTCCTAAAAATGTTTCCTAAAGTTTGTACCTCTTCATTTATTTATTTATTTAACTATTTCAATAGTTTAATATATATATATATATATATATATATATTTATTTAATTAAGTTTAATATATATATATTTGAAATAGTTTAAATAATAAATTACCTACAGATTTGAAACATTCTCTAACAGAACACCTTTTCAAATATTTGAATTTGAGATCAAACGGTCAACTTTATTTGAATTGAAATAATGCACATTTTCACTTCTTTAAATTAATACCTGTTCGGAACTGTTTGCTGCCTATAAATACCATCAATTCTAGCAGGTTTGGTATCGAATTTTCAAATCCGAAAAATTCAGTGAAGTGGTCTCATTGCTGTCCAATTTTTCTCAAAGTATATTTATTTTTCATATTTAGTTTTAGAATAAATTAAAGAGAGTATAGATCATAGGTTTGGTTCGTCAAACAAATTTATTTAAAGTGCTTTTATAAATTTGTGAAGATCATTGTATCCTGGGAGATAGATGCCATTCAACCGTAAGCACCGTAGCGGGGTGAATCTGTCTTAAGGACAAAGTGTCACACACTCGACTTGGTCTTAATTTTAATTCGGTTCGATAAATAAATCTGGTATGTTATTTATTTATTTTGTTTGAATTTATTTCAATTTATTAATTTACACAGAAGATTGTTCCAACAATCTTAAGACAGATTCGAATTATTCTGTTTACAGAATTTTTCGTTTGTTTCCCTTTTTTCCATTCTTCGTAAATAATTTCGGAAGAAAATTATTTTTTGTGGATTTACAAAATAATATTCTAGTTGGAAAAACAAATAGTGATTATATGCTATTTGATAGATAGTAGTAATATACTGTCTCTTTTCTTTGACAACAACTAGTAGTACGATACTGGTGTCATTAACAATTCAGAATATATTTTTGTGGAATTTTTCAGAAATTAATTTTGGGTTCTAGAAATTATTTTCTGAGTTTTCATTACTTAAATTTCTGTTTTAGTATTTTAATTATTGAAGTGCTATAGAAATTAATTTTCTGTGTGGAATTAATTTGGTTGAATAAAATTTTATTTTATTTCTAAATTAATTGAAAAATAAAAGTTATTTTCTTATTTCTTTTATTTTACAGAATTTAATTTCTTGTGTGGAATTAATTTGGTTAAATAAAATTTTATTTTATTTCCAAATTAATTGAAAAATAAAAGTTATAGTTTTTATTTCTTTTATTTTACAGAATTTATTTTTTCGTGTGGAATTAATTTGTTTAAATAAAATTTTATTTTATTTTCAAATTAATTGAAAAATAAAAGTTACATTCTTGTTTCTTTTATTTTTACAGAATTTAATTCTGTGAATTTGGTTTAATTTTCTGTGTAATGAAAATTTTAATTATAAATTTGTTTTATAAATTAGAATTGATGGCTATTGAAACAAATGCCCAAACAAGTACTACTGTGGTGGCTGCAATTGCACCAACCCCCTCTCCTGTGATGACAGTACCAATAAATCATGGAGAGAAGCCAGAGAAGTTCTCAGGAACTGACTTTAAAAGATGGCAACAGAAAATGGTGTTCTATCTTACAACTCTAAACCTGGCTCGTTTCCTCCGTGAAGATGCTCCTATCCTGAAAGAGGATGAAACCGACTGGCAAGTGGTTGCTGCGGTTGATGCTTGGAAACATGCCAATTTCCTTTGCCGGAACTACATCTTGAATGGACTTGACAACACATTATACAACGTCTACAGCCCAATCAAGACAGCAAACGAACTTTGGAAATCATTGGAGAAAAAGTACAAAACGGAAGATGCCGGCTCAAAGAAATTTGTGGTTGGTAGATTCTTGAATTTTGTAATGGTTGATTCAAAAACTGTGATCAGCCAAGCTCAAGATTTCCAACTCATTTTGCATGACATTCATGCAGAAGACATGTCTGTCAGTGAATCCTTTCAAGTTGTAGCCATAATTGAAAAATTACCAAAAGGCTGGAAGGAGTTCAAGAACTACCTCAAACACAAGCACAAAGAAATTTCTATGGACGAATTAATTGTGCGTTTGAGAATTGAGGAGGACAACCGTAATTCTGAAAAGCGGGCTGGTAAGCATCCTATGGAGTCTAAGGCAAATGTGGTGGAACATGCTTCAAAAACCAATAAACGAAAGTCTTCTGGAGAAAGTTCATCACAAGGCTCTAAAGAGGGGGATAATAAAAAGTACAAGTTTAATGGAAAATGTTACATCTGTGACAAAGAGGGACATCGGGCCAAAGATTGCATATTGTGCTCGTTCAAAAGTTTCAGAGTCTCGGCTGCAAGCCTTGCCTCCGGACTTCCGGATTCTTTTGTACCTTGCCTCGGTTCGCGAACCAGACTCGGTTTTCTCTGTTTCTTTTCCTGAGGGGAGGGAGAGGTCCCATAGACCATCTCTCAATGGCCGTGGGCTACATTTCGTGGTCGTAGGCCATTTTGCCCGTTTCGGAGCCCAGTTCTTGGTTTTCGGAGCCGTCAGGCCGTGTGCCTCGGTTCGGGACCGCCTAACCACTTCCATTTGCTCCGGTTTTTGGCATGCGTATTATTTGCTCCCTTTTGAGGGACACTGTGGTCCGAGAGACCAACTTCGTGGTCGGACACCACTTCCGGTGCCTAACAGCCCACTTTTGGGGCCCCGAACTGCGTGTTTTGGCTCCCGAACCTTCATTTTGCATTTTTGGGCTCCGACCCAAACTTGAGATAGTCATATTTTGAGGTCCTTTTCATGTTTGATTAAGGACCTTTTGTTGTTTGAGATCTCTTCCTATCACTTGCTTCTTTAACGCTCTTTTAGGCCTATTTTTGTGCGGTATTTTAGGCTTACTTGTGAGCTGTTTTGGACTTAGTCGTAAACTACAAAGTGTCTTTTTTTGAGCCCCTCTTCAACTTTGTTGAAGGGCTCTCGCTCATTTGGGTCCAGAAGCTACCACTTGCCTTTATATCCCACTTTTTGGTTTTTTTTTTAGGGAAACTTGGATTGTTTTCCCTCCATTTTTTTCCCTCCATTTTTCCCCCCTTTTTTCCAACCCTTTTGCCTATATATACAGCACCCCAGGTCTGTATTAAGGGTTAGAAAAAAAAACTATTTGGAGCTCCTATATTGTATCTCTATCTCTCTATAATTCTAAGCTTCAAAATCCTTAAGTTCCTACACCCATTTCTTCACCACCACCAAGCACCACCACCACTACTCCATTCCAGCAGATAGGAGTGGCTTTCCAGCAGCTAAGAGGCAACATTTTTCAGTCCTAGAGGCAGCAAAGGTTGGGTCTTCAAGGGTGAGCACTCTTCTCCCTCTTTCTAGCTCATTTTTGCCTCATTTTTTTAGCCTCTTTACTTGCTGTTTTGAGCTCCGACCAAAACATAAAATTCCATTTTTTTGAGCTATATTCCATGTTTCATTAAGGGCTCAACCCTGTTTGAGACCCCCATCTTGCACTTGCTTCAATATCTTTCTTGAATGCTGTTTTCTTGCATGCTTTGGCAGCCCATTATGCTTCCATTTTTGGTCATTTTACAGAGCTAGAAATAGTCTTATTTTGGCCCATTCTTCATGTTTCATTAAGGGCCTTTGGCTGTTTTATGGATATTTAGTATACTTTGTGCTTTGGCCATCTTTTGGCCCATTTCTTGCATAAGAGCTTAGCCATATCTATATTTGTTTTTGGGGTTTTTACAGTTCTGTAAATATGCATATTTTTGGTCCCTCTTCAATGTTGTAGAAGGGAATTTTTCAGTTTGGGCTTTGCATATACCACTTGCTTCTTTGGCCACCTTTTGGCCCATTTTCTTGCATAAGAGCTTAGCCATATCTATGTTTGTTTTTGAGGTTTTTACAGTTCTGTAAAGTGGCTTATTTTTGGCCCCTCTTCAATGTTGTTGAAGGGCCCTAACCTATTTGGAGTTAGCAGCTGTGAGTTGCTTCATAATCTCATGTTTAGGGCCATTTTTGCATGCCATTGTTGCCCTATCTTTGCTTGCTGTTTGGCCATGATTTGTACTGTAAAAATGCTTATTTTGAGGCTGCCTTGCTTCTGTCTTTTCATCTCGTGTACCAATTATGCATGCTTTGTATAGCTGTAGTTCATTCTATGCGCCTAATTTGCATTTCGGGAGAGATTCCATGCATCGGGTGTGTTTTCGCCTCATTTCGGGGCTGTTTTCCCCCACATATCATTGCTGAAAATCCATTAGCATGCTTGCATATCATTTTCCATGCCATTGCATTGGGTATGCCATTGCCTCGGTTTGCGTGCCCGCGTGCACGCATTTCGAGGCACTTCATTTTCATCCATCGACCTCTTATGTGAGTGTGGCAGAGGCTCTCTCATGTTAGTATAAGTCCATGTTGCATTCTATATGTCATTTCCATGCCATTGCATTGCGTATGCCATTGCCTCGATTTGCGTGCCCGCGTGCACACATTTCGAGGCACTTCATTTTCATCCATCGGCCTCTTATGTGAGTGTGGCTGAGGCTCTCTCATGTTAGTATAAGTCCATGTTGCATTCTATATGTCATTTCCATGCCATTGCATTGCGTATGCCATTGCCTCGGTTTGCGTGCCCGCGTGCACGCATTTCGAGGCACTTCATTTTCATCCATCGGCCTCTTATGTGAGTGTGGCTGAGGCTCTCTCATGTTAGTATAAGTCCATGTTGCATTCTATATGTCATTTCCATGCCATTGCATTGCGTATGCCATTGCCTCGGTTTGTGTGCCCGTGTGCACGCATTTCGAGGCACTTCATTTTCATCCATCGGCCTCTTATGCGAGTGTAGCTGAGGCTCTCTCATGTTAGTGTAAGCCCATATCCTATTTCCATGTCATTTGCATTGCATTCTGTCATTTTCTCGATTTACGTGTCCGTGTGCACGCATTTCGAGGCATCTCATTTTTACAGCATAGTGCATACTAGGTTGTATCTTAGTTCGTATTCTGTTATTTTCTCAGTTTGCGTGCCCGTGTGTACGTATTTCGAGACATCTCATTTTCATAGCATTGTGCATGCTAGGCTGTATCTTAGTTGCATTCATGCATATCATGCATATTGCATCGTGTTCGGGATAGGAGTTAGCCCGGGCACAGGAAACGAGGTATGTTCCGTACTCCGAGTGACGGAACGTATCTTAATTCCCCAGTCACCGACACTCCGGATCATCCATGATGGAGTTAGGTCTTGTTGTGTTTTCATATGCATTCATCCCATATTAAATTGTGCAATTCGACTCCTCGGCCATCATGCCTCGATATGCGTGATTGGTGGCACGAGGATCGAGGTATGCATATATTTGTGAAAATACATTGCTATGCCCCTTTCCTGCTCTCTGTTGCAGCAAAATGAAGAATCAACAACTTTTCGGAGTCTGGCACGCTTTCCAAGAATAACTGCTAAACAGAGGCTAATTGGGGCATCCCAGTGGATTTCCGCGCAAGGCAGCCCAAACATAGAACATTCATCAGAAGCAAGGCAGTCCCTGGCTTGCACGCCAGTTTTACAGCTTTCTTAGTTAATTTGATTAATTAATTAGGAATTTGTAATATTTGGACTGTAATATTCTTTTATTTGGGACTGTATTATTTATTCGGACCCTCTGCGCGAGGGCACAACTGTAATAAGTGTGCGTGTGTGTGTTGTATGTCTTCCAACCCCACGTCTTTCTCCCTTTTATTTATCCGCTTTTGATGGTTAGATTAGGGCATGTTTAAATTAGCATACAGTATGACAGCATGTTTGCATCATTCATCTGTTTTGCATGCACCGGGCTCGGTGCATCATACAAACTGCATTGTACTTTCAATTCCAAATTGAATACATGTTAGTCGTAGCATTCCATATGCCATGTTTAGAATAGCCGAGCCTATCTTAGTTGCATTTTCGCATGTGTTGTATTAGACATTTTTGTATACTTAGGATCATGCATGATTTCTAATGTAAACTTCTGTTTTGGCTTGGAGTACTCGGTAAGTTTTATGCTTTAGCATCCTTGCATGCGTGTGAGTGACTGCCATGAATAGCATGCTTACCATGAGGCTAAATGCTTATGTGATATATCTACCTGAGTGCCTGTGGGTGAAGGTTGGGTTACTTGGATTGGAATAAATCATCAACTGTTTGTTTTAAGCCCACTAGATAGTGGCAAAACCATCTCTTCTAAGCCCACATGCGGGTGGCAAAATCTGTATTTTAAGCCTACTTGCGAGTAGCAAACCATCTTTCAAAAACAAACATGAAATGTTTTGTTTCAATTCGGGCGACCCAGTCTATACTTATATGTTGTGTGCATCACATAGTAACCTAGGCTAATAACCGGAATAAGGACACACAAAGTTTTCAAAAATAGATATCATGGTTAGTAGAGGCCGATCTTTGATCGGGCGAGCGGGGGTGCTCACGAAATGACCTTCCCCAATCGTACCCAAGTTCCCGAGCCGAGGCAACTTTGGTGATGACGGACACGTGGCCTTTGGCACCGAGTCAGGGTTTCCTAAATTTCCCATTAAAAAAACATTTAGGTGGCGACTCTGTATCTGGCAAAGCAGTCCATGTTTGGCACTTCTTTTCAAAAATTTGTTTCTCAAAACGATTTGTCGGATTTGGACTCTTTGGTTCAGACTTAGAACCGTGACAAATTTGAGAGTCCTGAGCTGTAGTGACCCCAATATGAACAGAACGGGAGCTCACCCTCCCGGGAGCGTTCGGGGACGTCTACAGTTTCTGGCGACTCCGCTGGGGATTTAGAGAACTTGACTCGAACTCATGATATCTGTTTTTGACTACACTTGTGTGATTCTTTGCATTGCATTTGCATTGGTGCGCCTAGGACACCGTGTTTGCCATCTGCTATTCCTGAACGGTTTGCCGGAGGCTTGTCTTGTCAAGGCATGACCATAAGGCTGACCGGTTGTGGGCTCTGCCAGTATGGGAACACAAACCCCGATTTTACCGGCGCACCCTTTTTGACTATTCGACCTAGTGCATATTCGGATCCATGGTGACCATACCGAACTAGGACAGGTTGCTTACCCGTTTATAGGTTGTTTGAAACCGCTGTGTGCGTAGTGAAACCCTAGCTCCTGACAAAATAGGACAGGGAAACCCTACCCCAACATAGGGGTGTTTTGGCTCTCACTTATCTATTATGTGCTTTAGAGTGCGTCTCTACAGGAATGCATGTATCAGTATATGAGTTTGGGCATCAGGCCTGCGGGCATTACTATCAGTATTTGGGAGTCAGCTTTACCTGTGGGTATCAGACTTAGATTTGAGGCAGAATTTTGGGACAGAATTCAGTAGAGGGCACACTCATTCAACTATGCTCGTATCTGTTTAGATGGAATCAGGCTGAGATGCTGTCTGTTTTCTCTTTTGCTAGGTAGTCTGGGAACCATAGCTTCAGAAGGCTCCGATATTCCCCGAGGTTCATCGGACTTGTGCTGATAGACTTTGTCAGGTCAGAGATTCAGTTCAAAGGCAAATCAGTATTCCTCCGCCAGAGACAGGGTAAAAAGGGCTAGTCGGGCACAAATCACCGGTTCAGCAGTTACCAGGTCAGCGGCCCTTATCCACCCCACCAGTGAACAGTCAGGCTGAGGTCTCAGTTTCTACTGCAGGGATAGATACCAGTCAGTTAGATGGATCAGCAGAACACATCAGAGATGGAGGCAATGATGCGCCAGATGCAAGAAAGTATGAAACTCATGCAGCAAGATGCTGTTCGCCAAGCTGAATTCGCCAAACAGCAGGCTGCGGTCATGGCCCAGCAGGCCGAGCTCATCACCAAGCTACAACAGCAAAGCGGTGCGTCCGCTTCACAACAAGTTCCTCCCCCAGCAGGAGCTCCAGCACCTGGGGAGACGCCAAACGTCCAGGATGATACGGACATTCCAGGCAGGCCGGCTCCGCCCTCAATTTTACCTCAACTATCCAAAACACCTACCAATTTACCGGACTCTCCCTCCGAGTTCGAGGTCGACCCCACAGCGTTGAAGTTGAGCAAGCTCGAAAAGCTGTTCAAGAAATCCCAGGGGGTAAAGTCCATCCCGGACATTGAAAACGGGTACACCGACGCAGCTGTAACTCTACCGGACAGGTTCAAGATGCCTCACATCGACCGTTTTGATGGGTTAGGAGATCCCATGGTCCACTTGAGCTTGTTTTCAGATGTTTTGCGCCCGATGGGCTTGACAAGATTACAGAAGCTCTCCCTTTTTGGCAGGACCCTGTCGGGTATTGCAGTCACCTGGTATGCCAAATTGGAGGATTCAGTGAAACAAAGCTGGGAGGAGATGGCCGAGGCCTTCGTCGTACAATATTCATACAATACCCAAATCGAGATTACGACCCGTGATCTTGAGACGATGAGGCAGGAGCCGAAGGAGAGCTTCTCAGAATTCGTGACCCGCTGGAGAGCCAAAGCCTCAATGATGACTCTAAGGCCCACGGATAAGGACCAAATTCGGATGATTGTGCGCAATCTCCAGCCCAAGCTAATGCAGAAAATGATTGTGATCCCCTTCCCTACCTTTTTAGATTTGCATGAGATGGGAGTACAGATCGAGGACGCTATGAAGCAGGGCCTTTTTGACCAGGAGAAGGAGCAGCCCAGGAGGGCGTTTACCCGCAGTTCGAATGCGACCACCAGCGGTGACGCAGCTGCAAGATCTTCCGAAGTGGGCATGGTCACCGCCACCGCACCAAAAACAACCACCCCATTCACCGGTGCATCCCGAAGTAGCCCACAAGGAACCAAATATCCACCCCAAGCCAAGAAGGTTTTCACCCCACTTTATATGCCTTTGTCAAAGGCTCTAGGGGCTTTGATCAAGAAAGGGCATCTGAAGCCCCTGAAGCCGCAGCCATTACCAAAGAACCTCCCTCTCACGCACAACCCAGTCGACTACTGTGCCTTCCATCAGCGAGCTGGCCATGACACTGACATGTGCTTTCGTCTCCGCCACGAAATACAAGATCTGATCGACAACGGGGTCATCCCCGCACCAGGTCCTGCGAAGTCTATCGGCACTTGATCAGTGAACTTGGGGGATAACGTGATGTGATCGAGGGATGAACCACCTGCGGGCGGCGCTCAGTTTACTCCAGATATGGCGTATGGCACGCACCGTTTTGAGCAGTTGGCGAATGCTACATTCTGACTTGGGTATTGGGTCAGTCTTGTTGTTTTGTTTTGAGTCTGTCGTTTTGTTTTGAGTCAGTCTCTTTTGTTTTGGGTCTGTCCTGTTGTATCGAGTCAGTCCTGTTGTATAGGAGTCGGGTGATTCCGGGGGTGTTACCTCGGGCGTCTCCATTTTGTTTTGTGTTTGTCTTTTCGTTTTGCTTTGAGTCTGTATCTGCCAGGGAGCCAGTTGTGCCGACAGATTTGAATGAAACAGCAGTGGTTTTTCACGCTCTTGTGTTTGCCTCGGCCATGTGCCAATTGTGCCAGAAAGTTTGAATGAAACGGCAGTACTTTTCGCCTACTCTTCTGCACCCCAAAATCATTGCATTGACCTAAGTTTTTCAAAACATTTTGAACACTGCGGTGAAAACGAAGAGGAAGGGATTCCTCGGGTTTTGCAAAATTTTGATCAATTGAGAGAAAGAGAGGCATGCTAAGCCCTTAATGATGGAATCATGCTTGTTAGCGTGAGTACTGAGAAGGACCCTGGCTTGATCCAAACTGGTTTCACACTATCTTCAGCGCGAGCGATTTGTCGCTTTCTTAAAAATTTTCAAAAA
This sequence comes from Camellia sinensis, assembly GCF_055761805.1. Taxonomy (NCBI): domain Eukaryota; kingdom Viridiplantae; phylum Streptophyta; class Magnoliopsida; order Ericales; family Theaceae; genus Camellia; species Camellia sinensis. Next base: position 154,029,034 of record NC_138963.1, read on the forward strand.
CAAAATATTTTGCGCGGTCCCGCGAAGACCTGTGTGGAATCGCTCTTGAGATTGTGCAGCTTAGGATCGCTCTCAGCCTCGAGACTTGAGTCCTTGATTTCAAACCTTGGGCCCATTCAGAACGTTCAACGGTCAACTACAATGTGACGCCTGTGTGGCTAGATTTGAAGCAGCCCTCGAGCAAGAGGCACCAAAGTCAGGTCAAGAAGATCAGATCTCATCAGAAGAAGCTTACAAAGCAAAATAGCAGCCATTCTCCTAGATTCAGATGACTTCAGGATCTCAAAACCATTTGGCATGGACTTGTTACACTTTTACCCTTTGAGAGGCTCGCTGGGCCGAAAACCCGGAAGGGCGACCCAGGCAAAAGTTAGAGCAAGAGAAAAATACAGAAAAAAAGAAGCAAAAAATATAAAAAGAAAAAAAGAGAACAAAAAAGAAAGATGCAAAGAAAAGAACAAAAAAAAATCAAAAAAGAAAAGAAATGAAAAGAATTGAAAAGAAAAGAAAAACAAAGCTCGCAAGGTCGAAAACCCACAACGGGCGCCTTGGCAAAAGTTAGAGCCTAAAAAGGAGAGGTTAATACCCGAGTGTACCTTAACCCCGAACTACGTGAGGCTTGATTCCCATCTTTGGGATACGTAGGCAACTTCATTCTGAAGTCCAGCCGTAAAACAATTCGATTGTGTCCATGCGATGGTTCTGGTCATCTTTGCCTTTTCTGTATCCGAGAGTCGGGTTGTGTTCGTCGCTCTGAGGACTGCCTACAATGCGCCGCGGTGCTATCCAAACAAGGGGCAACTTTCCGTTGCCATTCAAATGCGCCGCGGTGCCGTTCAAACAAGGGGCAACTTTCCGTTGCCATGCAGTTCCCCTCAAGCAAGGGGCAATCTTCCTTCGAATCCGAGGTTGTGCATCTCGAGAGTAGGTTCCGTGCTCGTTGAGCAGTGGTTGTTTGCAAAAATAGTTTTTGAGAATTTTTACTGAGGTTGACTAACCTTTTCGAAAAGTGTTCCATTTTCAAAACTGGACCATTTCTCGGACCCAAAAGAGGAAAATTTTCAGTGCTCATAGCCTAACTTGCATGATTTTAAATCAGAAAATTGAACAAGCATGTTTATCTAACTCTCATTTTGGTCAAAATTTTTAGGAGAAAACTAAAACAAAAAATGGTCAAAATGATGAACTAGGGGCACAGTTGAGTCAGGCTTCCTGTCTTTCCCATTGTCAACATACTTGCCAAGAAGGGCACTCTACCTGCCAGAATAGGGCACAACTGAAGTTAACAACAAAGGGCTGAAAGCTCTCTCATCCTCCAAGCAACGAGGTATCAAGCCAAGTGCGAAGCACGAACCGGAATGGGACAAGATATTCCACTCCCTTATCTGGACAGATCTGATCACGTCCGAACTCCCCAACAGAGCATCATCAACCGATGTTAGCCACAGATTTGCTACACATCCTGTTGCAGCGCAACCCCTCTGAGAGAGGAACTCACTGCTATGAGCAGAAGAAAGAGAATCTAGCCGAACGCTAGGGGCGCGAGCCCACAATTTGCTGTTCGTCCATCAACCATCCAGGGAAGGGATGAAAAACGAGAGATTGAAGAATAGAGAGATGTACGATGAGAGAAAAAGTGAGAAAAGGGCTTTTTCAGAAAAACAGAGCTTGAGGGCCGAGTGATGTGAGAACCACAAATAAAAGAGGGTGGGAAACACTACCCGGTGAAACAGGCTCTCTGTGCACGTCTGAATGTCGTGTCTTTTTGTTTTATCTCGATTCTCGTTTTGAGTCGTTTCGAGTGTTACTCGATGTGTCTAGGTTGTGTGCCTCTTATTTCCTTGTTGAGTCGTTTTTGCTGTGTTCAGTCGTAGGCTCAATACTTGGTCGAAAGCTCATCTCTGAATTTCAAAAATAAAATCGTTTTGCGCTCCGAGTGCCGTGCCGTTCTCCACATTTGTACAAAACAAAATTTGTTCTTTCATAAAATCGCAGGATTCAACCCAGGTCATGAGAGAACAGCAGAACTAGGACCTATCTGAAGCTATATATGGTTCCGGACTGCAAAGCAAAAGCAAAAGAGGAAAATGTTGGGTATCTGAGTTTGTTTCAACTTCAGTAAATTCCGAGACTACATTCCGTGTATACCCCTTCAAGTCTTGCCAAAGCTCCGAAGTATGAGTGTGCCTCTACCTCAAGCTCAAGATCGAGTCTGCTTCAAGCCAAAATGGCAATCGAAGTGCTCCCTTAGAAAACCAGCCCCTGCTAGATGCATCTTGGCTGTGTTTGCAATGAGTTCCTAGGAGACCAACTGCGACGGTGGAAACTAGAGTTCGGACGGCTATTGCCTAGAACACAAAGGTTCGGAATTTCCGAGACTAAAGTCTGGTTTAAATACCCAGGGGTCTATCCTCGGCTTGAAATCTGTATGGCAGCCCCATAGATTGAGATAGCATGTGAATGCGCCTCGATTCTGGATACTGAATCAACCTAGTCTGTCACCCCGTTGGAGAATAGGGAAAGTTGTGAACATAACCAGGAAGGAAAGGTAGTAACCGCGGTTTAGGAGTACAGTCAAGAAAGTGCAAGAAGAACCCACTCTTTTCAGCTCAAAAGGTTTCTGCGGAATTTTCAACTCATGACTTCGATGTGTAGCTCATCGTCGGTTGGTATGCACGAGGTGTATCCTTTTTGGAATGTATCATGACCCCTCCGAGAGGTAAATCGGAGGTTGCGTTTGGAAATTGGTCTACTTAAGGCTTGTATTCCCTTGTTCGGCATTTTGTTTCAAATATGCGTTGTCACGCACACTCCACTTGCATTGTTATGCATCCTTCCACCCGCATTGTTATGCACTTCTCATGCTTGCATTGTGATGCACGTTCCAATTGCATTGTTATTCACCCACTTCACTAGCATTGTTATGCTCATTCGTTGCATTGTTATGCACATCTATCTAGCATTGTTATGCTCATTCGTTGCATTGTTATGCACATCTATCTAGCATTGTTATGCTCATTGCTTGCATTGTTATGCACATCTATCTAGCATTGTTATGCTCATTACTTGCATTGTTATGTACACTTCACCTGCATCGTTATGCACCTTTTCACTTACAATTGTCGTCTTTTCTCCTCTCGCATGCGATGCGTTAGGGTATCTTTGGTTTCGAACATTCGGATGAGTTCCGGTGTTCATTCATCTCTTTCCTCCCTTGCATGTGATATGCTGAGAGGTTTTCTCTTGCGTGTGATACGTTGAAAAATTTATCTTTCCTCCCTTGCATGTGATATGCTGAGAGGTTTTCTCTTGCGTGTGATACGCTGAGAAGTTTCCCTTTTCTCCCTTGCATGTGATATGCTGAGAGGTTTTCTCTTGTGTGTGATACGCTAAGAAATTTATCTTTCCTCCCTTGCATGTGATATGCTGAGAGGTTTTCTCTTGCGTGTGATACGCTGAGAAATTTATCTTTCCTCCCTTGCATGTGATATGCTGAGAGGTTTTCTCTTGCGTGTGATACGCTGAGAAGTTTCCCTTTTCTCTCTCTTGCATGTGATATGCTGAGAGGTTTTCTCTTGCGTGTGATACGCTAAAAAATTTATCTTTTCTCCCTTGCATGTGATATGCTGAGAGCTTTTTCTCTTGCGTGTGATACGTTGAGGAATTTATCTTTCCTCCCTTGCATGTGATATGCTGAGAGGTTTTCTCTTGTGTGTGATACGCTGAGAAATTTGCCTTTCCTCTCTTGCATGTGATATGCTGAGAGGTTTTCTCTTGCGTGTGATACGCTGAAAAATTTATCTTTCCTCCCTTGCATGTGATATGCTGAGAGGTTTTTTCTCTTGCGTGTGATACGTTAAGAAATTTATCTTTCCTCCCTTGCATGTGATATGCTGAGAGGTTTTCTCTTGCATGTGATACGTTGAGAAATTTATCTTTTCTCTCTTGCATGTGATATGCTGAGAGGTTTTCTCTTGCGTGTGATACGCTGAGAAATTCCTCTTTCCTCTCTTGTATGTGATATGCTGAGAGGTTTTCTCTTGCGTGTGATATGCTGAGGAATTTGCCTTTCTTCTCTTGCGTGTGATACGCTGAGAAGTTTACCTTTCCTTTTCTGCGTGTGATACGCTGAGAGGTTTACCTTCTTCCTCTCCTATGTGTGATACGCAGAGAGATGTTGTGTGTAAGGCTCCGGGTAGTCTCAATAGTCGCTTTTAGCCTTCTCCGCGTGAGACGCAGTGAGAATTGCATAATTTTCTTACATCCTTTCTGCATGAAATGTAGTTAGATTTGTATTCACTTGCTTAAAACTGTTGCATGGTATGCTTCATTACAGCTTTCTTTGCATAATCATAAGTTATGTTCAGCTTCTTACATTGGCTTTGCATTTTGCCCCCTTGCCTGTGGGCTCACCAGCGGGCACATCTCTGTTTATCTTGTACGTTTGTCTAAGTTTTCGGCCTTGTCAAAAATGGGTCGTCTCTAGGCTTTGACATTCATTCCCGTCACATGTGACTTTCGAGTTCTGTCAAAGAGGGGCAACTGTAGACACCCCATTTTTGACCGACCTTAAGACTCAGACGTCACCGATTATGCGCTCGGTGATGTTGCATATTGTGCTCGTTCAGAAGTTTCAGAGTCTCGGCTGCGAGCCTTGCCTCCGGACTTCCGGATTCTTTTGTACCTTGCCTCGGTTCGCGAACCAGACTCGGTTTTCTCTGTTTCTTTTCCTGAGGGGAGGGAGAGGTCCCGTAGACCATCTCTCAGTGGCCGTGGGCTACATTTCGTGGTCGTAGGCCATTTTGCCCGTTTCGGAGCCCGGTTCTTGGTTTTCGGAGCCGTCAAGCCGTGTGCCTCGGTTCGGGACCGCCTAACCACTTCCATTTGCTCCGGTTTTTGTCATGCGTATTATTTGCTCCCTTTTGAGGGACACTGTGGTCCGAGAGACCAACTTCGTGGTCGGACACCACTTCCGGTGCCTAACAGCCCACTTTTGGGGCCCCGAACTGCGTGTTTTGGCTCCCGAACCTTCATTTTGCATTTTTGGGCTCCGACCCAAACTTGAGATAGTAATATTTTGAGGTCCTTTTCATGTTTGATTAAGGACCTTTTGTTGTTTGAGATCTCTTCCTATCACTTGCTTCTTTAACGCTCTTTTAGGCCTATTTTTGCGCGGTATTTTAGGCTTACTTGTGAGCTGTTTTGGACTTAGTCGTAAACTACAAAGTGTCTTGTTTTGAGCCCCTCTTCAACTTTGTTGAAGGGCTCTCGGTCATTTGGGTCCAGCAGCTACCACTTGCCTTTATATCCCACTTTTTGGCTTTTTTTGGAGGGAAACTTGGATTGTTTTCCCTCCATTTTTTTCCCTCCATTTTTCCCCCCTTTTTTCCAACCCTTTTGCCTATATATACAGCACCCCAGGTCTGTATTAAGGGTTAGAAAAAAAAACTATTTGGAGCTCCTATATTGTATCTCTATCTCTCTATAATTCTAAGCTTCAAAATCCTTAAGTTCCTACACCCATTTCTTCACCACCACCAAGCACCACCACCACTACTCCATTCCAGCAGATAGGAGTGGCTTTCCAGCAGCTAAGAGGCAACATTTTTCAGTCCTAGAGGCAGCAAAGGTTGGGTCTTCAAGGGTGAGCACTCTTCTCCCTCTTTCTAGCTCATTTTTGCCTCATTTTTTTAGCCTCTTTACTTGCTGTTTTGAGCTCCGACCAAAACATAAAATTCCATTTTTTTGAGCTATATTCCATGTTTCATTAAGGGCTCAACCCTGTTTGAGACCCCCATCTTGCACTTGCTTCAATATCTTTCTTGAATGCTGTTTTCTTGCATGCTTTGGCAGCCCATTATGCTTCCATTTTTGGTCATTTTACAGAGCTAGAAATAGTCTTATTTTGGCCCATTCTTCATGTTTCATTCAGGGCCTTTGGCTGTTTTATGGATATTTAGTATACTTTGTGCTTTGGCCATCTTTTGGCCCATTTCTTGCATAAGAGCTTAGCCATATCTATATTTGTTTTTGGGGTTTTTACAGTTCTGTAAATATGCATATTTTTGGTCCCTCTTCAATGTTGTAGAAGGGAATTTTTCAGTTTGGGCTTTGCATATACCACTTGCTTCTTTGGCCACCTTTTGGCCCATTTTCTTGCATAAGAGCTTAGCCATATCTATGTTTGTTTTTGAGGTTTTTACAGTTCTGTAAAGTGGCTTATTTTTGGCCCCTCTTCAATGTTGTTGAAGGGCCCTAACCTATTTGGAGTTAGCAGCTGTGAGTTGCTTCATAATCTCATGTTTAGGGCCATTTTTGCATGCCATTGTTGCCCTATCTTTGCTTGCTGTTTGGCCATGATTTGTACTGTAAAAATGCTTATTTTGAGGCTGCCTTGCTTCTGTCTTTTCATCTCGTGTACCAATTATGCATGCTTTGTATAGCTGTAGTTCATTCTATGCGCCTAATTTGCATTTCGGGAGAGATTCCATGCATCGGGTGTGTTTTCGCCTCATTTCGGGGCTGTTTTCCCCCACATATCATTGCTGAAAATCCATTAGCATGCTTGCATATCATTTTCCATGCCATTGCATTGGGTATGCCATTGCCTCGGTTTGCGTGCCCGCGTGCACGCATTTCGAGGCACTTCATTTTCATCCATCGACCTCTTATGTGAGTGTGGCAGAGGCTCTCTCATGTTAGTATAAGTCCATGTTGCATTCTATATGTCATTTCCATGCCATTGCATTGCGTATGCCATTGCCTCGGTTTGCGTGCCCGCGTGCACACATTTCGAGGCACTTCATTTTCATCCATCGGCCTCTTATGTGAGTGTGGCTGAGGCTCTCTCATGTTAGTATAAGTCCATGTTGCATTCTATATGTCATTTCCATGCCATTGCATTGCGTATGCCATTGCCTCGGTTTGCGTGCCCGCGTGCACGCATTTCGAGGCACTTCATTTTCATCCATCGGCCTCTTATGTGAGTGTGGCTGAGGCTCTCTCATGTTAGTATAAGTCCATGTTGCATTCTATATGTCATTTCCATGCCATTGCATTGCGTATGCCATTGCCTCGGTTTGCGTGCCCGAGTGCACGCATTTCGAGGCACTTCATTTTCATCCATCGGCCTCTTATGTGAGTGTGGCTGAGGCTCTCTCATGTTAGTGTAAGCCCATATCCTATTTCCATGTCATTTGCATTGCATTCTGTCATTTTCTCGATTTGCGTGTCCGTGTGCACGCATTTCGAGGCATCTCATTTTTACAGCGTAGTGCATACTAGGTTGTATCTTAGATCGTATTCTGTCATTTTCTCAGTTTGCGTGCCCGTGTGCACGCATTTCGAGACATCTCATTTTCATAGCATTGTGCATGCTAGGCTGTATCTTAGTTGCATTCATGCATATCATGCATATTGCATCGTGTTCGGGATAGGAGTTAGCCCGGGCACGGGAAACGAGGTATGTTCCGTACTCCGAGTGACGGAACGTATCTTAATTCCCCAGTCACCGACACTCCGGATCATCCATGATGGAGTTAGGTCTTGTTGTGTTTTCATGTGCATTCATCCCATATTAAATTGTGCAATTCGACTCCTCGGCCATCATGCCTCGATATGCGTGATTGGTGGCACGAGGATCGAGGTATGCATATATTTGTGAAAATACATTGCTATACCCCTTTCCTGCTCTCTGTTGCAGCAAAATGAAGAATCAACAACTTTTCAGAGTCTGGCACGCTTTCCAAGAATAACTGCTAAACAGAGGCTAATTGGGGCATCCCAGTGGATTTCCGCGCAAGGCAGCCCAAACATACAACATTCATCAGAAGCAAGGCAGTCCCTGGCTTGCACGCCAGTTTTACAACTTTCTTAGTTAATTTGATTAATTAATTAGGAATTTGTAATATTTGGACTGTAATATTCTTTTATTTGGGACTGTATTATTTATTCGGACCCTCTGCGCGAGGGCACAACTGTAATAAGTGTGCGTGTGTGTGTTGTATGTCTTCCAACTCCACGTCTTTCTCCCTTTTATTTATCCGCTTTTGATGGTTAGATTAGGGCATGTTTAAATTAGCATACAGTATGACAGCATGTTTGCATCATTCATCTGTTTTGCATGCACCGGGCTCGGCGCATCATACTAACTGCATTGTACTTTTAATTCCAAATTGAATACATGTTAGTCGTAGCATTCGATATGCCACGTTTAGAATAGCCGAGCCTATCTTAGTTGCATTTTCGCATTGCATTAGACATTTCTGTATACTTAGGATCATGCATGATTTCTAATGTAAACTTCTGTTTTGGCTTGGAGTACTCGGTAAGTTTTATGCTTTAGCATCCTTGCATGCGTGTGAGTGACTGCCATGAATAGCATGCTTACCATGAGGCTAAATGCTTATGTGATATATCTACCTGAGTGCCTGTGGGTGAAGGTTGGGTTACTTGGATTGGAATAAATCATCAACTGTTTGTTTTAAGCCCACTAGATAGTGGCAAAACCATCTCTTCTAAGCCCACCTGCGGGTGGCAAAATCTGTATTTTAAGCCTACTTGCGAGTAGCAAACCATCTTTCAAAAACAAACATGAAATGTTTTGTTTCAATTCGGGCGACCCAGTCTATACTAATATGCTGTGTGCATCACATAGTAACCTAGGCTAATAACCGGAATAAGGACACACAAAGTTTTCAAAAATAGATATCATGGTTAGTAGAGGCCGATCTTTGATCGGGCGAGCGGGGGTGCTCACGAAATGACCTTCCCCAATCGTACCCAAGTTCCCGAGCCGAGGCAACTTTGGTGATGACGGACACGTGGCCTTTGGCACCGAGTCAGGGTTTCCTAAATTTCCCATTAAAAAAACATTTAGGTGGCGACTCTGTATCTGGAAAAGCAGTCCATATTTGGCACTTCTTTTCAAAAATTTGTTTCTCAAAACGATTTGCCGGATTTGGACTCTTTGGTTCAGACTTAGAACCGTGACAAATTTGAGAGTCCTGAGCTGTGGTGACCCCAATATGAACAGAACGGGAGCTCACCCTCCCGGGAGCGTTCGGGGACGTCTACACCCGGATATAGCGTATGCAGTAAGTAAATTAAGTAGGTATACGAGTAATCCGGGAGTAGAACACTGGAAAGCAATGATAAGGGTTCTAAGATATCTCCGATTTACTCGTAACATTGGGTTTAATTATACTAGATATTCAGCAGTACTTGAAGGATACTATGATGCAAATTGGATATCGGATACTAAAGACTCGAAGTCCACCAGTGGGTATGTCTTTACTCTTGGTAGGGCGGCTGTATCTTGGAAATCTTCCAAACAGACTTGTATTGCTAGGTCTACTATGGAATCTGAATTCATAGCATTAGACAAAGCAGGGGAAGAGGCAGAATGGCTTCGCCACTTCCTTGAAGATATTCCAATTTGGCCAAAACCGGTGCCTGCTATATGCATACATTGCGATAGTCAATCAGCTATAGGTAGAGCACAGAGTCATATGTATAACGGTAAGTCACGACACATTCGTCGTCGACATAACACCGTGAGACAACTACTCTCTAATGGAATTATTTCCATAGAATATGTTAAGTCTAAAGATAACATAGCGGATCCACTAACCAAAGGGTTAGCAAGAGAGTTAGTTGAGAATTCATCGAGGGGAATGGGACTTAAGCCTATTAAATAAGAGTTACCACAACGACAACCCAACATAGTTGACTAGAGATCCCAAGATCTAGGTTCAAAGGGACAACCGAGTTGTGAATGACTCAGAAGGATCACTGGGGAGTTTATCTCCTACCAATTTCTTTGATGAAATAGTGATGTCTGCAGCGGTTTAGGTTAAGTAATACTTTTAATGATTCTTATATCTAGGTAAACCTAGTGGAGTATGGCAGGATACTTTTCATAAGAATCACCTATGTGAGTGTGAACTGGGCCGGTTCTATAAGATTTGTGAAGGGCTACAAGTCTTTAGAGCACTCATGAAAGACCAGGTTGTTCAGGGCCAAAATGAACACAATAGTGAGAACTAAACTATGTCTGGAGATATACTGAGTGAGTTCTATTGTCTTGGTTTACACAAACAGCTGAACAGTTCAAGACATCATGTTCACTGGTTAGCTAGTAAATCCGATAGTGTCTCACAAGGGAAGGTTCAAAGCCAAAAACTACCTATCCTTTACAGAATATTTCTAATTTCTGTACTCTCTGTATTTAGATCATGTTGTTGCATTTTCTCTCCGTCAAATTCTATTCATGTGGGGGATTATTGGAAAAATGGTATTTTATATGACTTATTTTGGGCCAACTTCGAGGTCAAATTTGAGTGGGCCCCAAACGTTGTTTAGGGTGAGTCCGAAGAGGTGACGTGTTCCTTGCCGCGTGGCAAGTCACACGGTGAAGACGGAACATCAAAAACAATTTATGAGTGAATGAAAAGTTGACGTCGTTTTCGGGTCTAACATTAATTTTTTAGATAAAAAAAATTCATTTGAATTTTTTCAATAAAAAATTATTGTAGGAATTTAATTTAATTCTAAATTCAAATTTTGGATTCCTAAGTGATTTCCTAAAATTTGTAATTGTGAGAATTTAATTTAATTCTAAATTCAAATATTAAGTTCCTAAAAATGTTTCCTAAAGTTTGTACCTCTTCATTTATTTATTTATTTAACTATTTCAATAGTTTAATATTTATATATATATATATATATATATATATTTAATTAAGTTTAATATATATATATATATATATATATATTTGAAACAATTTAAATAATAAATTACCTACAGATTTGAAACATTCTCTAACGGAACACTTTTTCAAATGTTTGAATTTGAGATCAAACGGTCAACTTTATTTGAATTGAAATAATGCACATTTTCACTTCTTTAAATTGATACCTGTTCGGAACTGTTTGCTGCCTATAAATACCATCCATTCTAGCAGGTTTGGTATCGAATTTTCAAATTCGAAAAATTCAGTGAAGTGGTCTCATTGCTGTCCAATTTTTCTCAAAGTTCATTTATTCTTCATATTTAGTTTTAGAATAAATTAAAGAGAGTATAGATCACAGGTTTGGTTCGCCGAACAAATTTATTTGAAGTGTTTCTATAAATTTGTGAAGATCATTGTATCCTGGGAGATAGACGTCATTCAACCATAAGCACCGTAGCGGGGCGAATCTGTCTTAAGGACAGAGTGTCGCACATTCGACCTGGTCTTAATTTTAATTCGGTTCGATAAATAAATCCGATATGTTATTTATTTATTTTGTTTAAATTTATTTCAATTTATTAATTTACACAGAAGATTGTTCCAACAGGTGATTATGGTGTTAGACATCCAATTTGAAACAAATTTTATAACCACTCTTACCACTACCATTCCACCGCGATCCGCACTGCCTCTTGGCAAATCTAACCTGTAATTGGTTCATTTCAACTCTTGAATAAGCTGCCGAAGATGGCTCTGAGTGTGTGATGTGTATATTATTGTGGATAGATTCAACTATTATATGATAATGATTCATAAGAAAGTTGTCTTCCCACATGAAGACCTCCAAGCCAACATAGCACAAATATGTCACAATAATATTTCTTTTCCCAATTCGAGTAGGTCTCTCAAATAATGTATTACATCTTTGCCATGTTATGGAATTAATCTCAGAGAACAATATTGAAGATTATTAGGTTGATATACGAAATTGACCGAAATTAACATAAACAAGACTGGTGTACCTAGGAGATTACAAAACAGATAAAGCATTTTTTTTTAAATGCTTCCAATTCTCGAACTGGAAAGTACCTTTGGAGCAATTTCATTGTGGATGTAAAAGAGATACGTTCAAATCCCATTAGATTTTGTCATGTTTTGTAGCAATCTCAAATCTTCCAATCGCTCACTTGGACTTTAAAAATCAACAATGAATTAATGAAGCTTTCTCAGAGTGATCTCTTGCTAGGGTGAGAAGGGGAAAGAGGTGTCTGGCCAAAGGTAGTGGGTCGGAAGGGAAAAGGTACTTGACCTAACCCCAGCCTAAAATAGTCAAAAGGTTAACTCACATCTCACATCTCAAACAGGCTCTGGTAATTTTTCAAGAAGCAAAGGACAACAATAGATAAAATTAGGATTTTTGTTGTGTTACTAGATGGGAGAGATTGAGGGTGTGACCAAGGTCCTGAGAGTGTTTATGATAAGTGGTTCAAATTTAATGAATATTTGGTAAATGACCGTTGCAATTTAGTGTGTTAACTTTAAAATTAGAATTAATTTCATCCCTTAGATAAGTTAACGGAATTGGACGAAGAGCATTGATGGTAATCAATTTAAAAAATTATGGTTGTTTTTGGTAGAGTTTTAGAATTATGATTTGAGAATAGAGTTGTGTTTTGAATTTGCGAGTTTTGAAATTATGATTTGAGTGTGGGTTTGGTTATGAGTTTTGAAAAGAGTTTTAAATTGAGTGATGTAACATATGATGTTTGATTCAAAAATTTACTACTCATAACAAAAAACACAACCTAAAATTCTATTCAAAACTGACAAAAAAAATTTAAAAAAATTCTAAAAATATTTTTTATATAAAATATAAAAATAACAGGTGTCTAAAAAAAAACTATTCTGGTCAATTGGCTGGACGTCCGAGTAGATGACCGGATAGACGAGTTTTCAAATGCGGGTGTGGAAATGATTTTTGGTACGCAAAACCAAATGCAACATTCAAATCAACAGGTGAAATCATAATTTGAGAGCTTCACAAAACACAATCTAAAATTTTGATTTGTTTTTTGGGTGAATAAAATTTGATTTGTTACAAACATCAAATCCTAGAGTTTTTCTTTCTGTAATTCTTCAAAATTAAATTTTATACTTATTTTTTAAGCGACAACAAGGGCTTCATTTGAAACAACTTATAAGCTTATTTTGCTTAAAAATGTTTCACGTAATTTTTCATACCAATTTTTTTTCCTAGAAGTTTAACTTAAGTCACTTAAAAAAACAATAGAAATTAAAAATATGTCAAATAACTAATCTTTTTATAGAATAATTATTTACAAACTTATTTTAAATTAATAAATTAATTTATAAGTGAAATATAAAAAGAAAGTTAAGAGGCAGTTTGAGATGTGACATTTTTAGTAACTTGGAAAATTAAATATATTTGCAAATTTTAAAAAAAAAATTTTTTTATAAAAGAACATGTAAATAGTAAGGTGAAAGAAATTTTTTATTTGATTTTTTTTTTTGGGTATGGCTTCTGTCCAGTCCAGGATCGGACTGGACCGTACTGTTGGGCCCGTGAGGACCCACCATGAGTTCCGTTTTGATAATATGAACCGTTGAATATGTAGAAATCATCGAGTACTATATGCCTGTAAAAAATCACGTTGATCGGATGTCGATAGCTATGTGATCAAAACAGTTTTTTGTCAACCGTTAATATGTTCACCGTCCAATTTTTTTAATACGAAACTGATTTGATCATATAGCTATCAATATCCGATCAACGTGATTATTCTCACACATATAGTACTCGACAAGTTCTACACATTAAACGGATTGAACGGTTCAGATTATCAAAACGAGACCCGTGGTGAGCCCCCACTGGTCCAACAGCACGGTCCGACCTGGACAGAAGACATACCTTTTTTTTTATATATATTAATTGATTTAAAATAATCTATTTGCAAATAGACGGACCTTTTAGCTTATGATGATTTGATAAACTCAAAATTGATAAGTCCGTCGACGTTGGGGCAGACCAAACTCTGAAAACATGATAGAAAAGGCAATATGATGCGATACGTTGGTCCAACAATGTCACTCAAATTCCGCTTGTTTAGACCACTTCCAATCGTGAATTAAACTTGGCATTAAATTTAAATTTTCGTGAAAAAAGTACTTTTTGATGCTCCAACCGTTTCATCAAATTGATATCAAAATGAGAATTTAACAAAAAAATCATTAAATTGAGAATAAGCTGCAGATTTCAGCAAATTACTGTTCCTGACCGTTGGAGGAGAGGAACCGATCAACTAGCCGATTGCCCGGCCAGTTGACCAACCGGTCGACCACTAAAAAGTTCAAACAATTCAAATGGGTTGGTTCAAACAATTCAAAAATATATATATATATATATAATTTTTTTGCCTTATCGGTCGACCACTAAAAGGTTCAAACAGTTCAAATAGATAGGTTCAAACAATTCAAAAAAAAAAAAATTGCCTTATCGATCGACCAACCGGTTGTCCCTGGAGCAGATTTGATGAAAATCAACTATTGAAACATTTTGTATCAAATTGAGAAAATAATCATTTTTTTACTCAAATTTAATAAAAAATTAAGTAAAACGTTGGAGATACTCATAAAGATCTCATATATCTACTATGATGCTGACACCTTAAAAATGTGACTCGCAGATATGACTCTTAAAGTCAATTGTTTGCCCACTTCTTTGTTTGAAGATTTAGATCACCAAAAAAATATATTATTAATAGCATTAATACATTTAGAATGATAAAAAAAATAAATAAATAAATAAAAACAATGCACAAAAAGTGGGTGGACCTACTGTCAAACTTCATTTAGGCTTCGTTTGGGAAGCTATGGTTTGGACTTTTTTGGTTATTTTAGCCACAAAAAATAAAATAGGCTATTTTAGCCATAACAAATAAAGCATCACATTCAATCCATAATCATTACATTCTTCTCTCATAAAAAAATTCAAAAAAGTCAAAAAGCCGAAAAGCCCTCCCAAACCAAACTTTTAAGCCCAAGTTAAAATAGCCAAAAAATTAAAAAACTAAAAAATCAACCCACTTCCCAAACGGAGGCTTAGTGTTGCCAAACATTTTTCTTGTTTGAATGGCAAACTTCAAATGGATCTTGAGAATCCTTAAAAAAACAAAAAACACACAAAAACTGTCTTTGCCTCCGTTTGGGGAGTGGGTTGGCTTTTTGGCTTTTTGGCTTTTTTGACTATTTTAGCCTGGGCTAAAAAGCTTGGTTTGGGAAGGACTTTTTAGCTTTTTGGCTTTTTTAACTTTTTTTGTGAGAGAAGAGTGTAATGATTATGGGTTTGATGTGATGTTTTGTTTTTTGTGACTAAAATAGCCTATTTTATTTTTTATGACTAAAATAGCCAAAAAAATCCCAAACTCTTCTGGCCAAACGAACCCTTTATATGTTTCATTACCATGACAACTGTGAACATGCTGTCAATTTGAAAATAAAATAATAATGATTATTTATTTTACAAAACTGTTGTAATAGATAAGAACAGCATATCGTACAAGATACCGGTTAATGATGATATGATAGTACATGGACTAGACGACCATAGATGAATCATTCTGAAATCAATCAGTTTTTTTGGTTTGAATTTTTTAAATTAAATTTTTTAAAAATTAAATTTTTTAATTTTCATATCTTTTTGTTTTTAGTGAATATTTTTAAAATTTTTAAATTTTTTTTATTTTTTTAGATACACTTTACTTAGATGTATCTAAAAAGTAAAAAAATTGTGAAAAAATATTTTTAAAAATTAATAAATACATAAAAATACAAAAAATGTATTGAATTCTCGTATTTTTTTTTTGTATTTTTGATATTTAGTGAATTTTTAAAAAGTTTTTTTCAATTTTTTTTTACTTTTTAAGTATATTTATATTAGGTATGTTTAAAAATTTTAAAAAATTGCTCAAAATATTAAAAAAAATTCAGTAAAAATAAAAAAATACGAAAAATAAAAAAATAAAATTTTTTAAAAAATATTTTTAAAAAGTAGTAACCAAGCATAGTGAATAATATTACATGCTCAAAGTTTTCTTGTCAATTGTTGATGACAACTGTGATACAGCTGTTACTTTGGTAAGAAATAAGGTCGGCTCAAGTCTATAGTAATTGAAGCAATGGTTTTAGGCCACAATTGTAGAAAGGTCTCAAAATTTTCATATTTTACCACAAGGCAAATACAATTTAATTGTTTCTCATAAAATCTATTTTCTTGAAGGCTTCCACAAAACTAACACACGAAAAAAGAAAATGATATACTTCCCCGAGCATAATACAAGTTTTAAAATTTTGGTAAAACAGTCATGGTACATTTCTACAAAGAGGGAGCACTAAATCAGTTCTAATGAGATGAAAATTTAAAAAAAAAAAAAAAGAAAAAAGAAAAGGCAGACACAGACATCACATCATTGGGGACCAGCTCATTAGAGCTCCATATTTAGAGCTCCTCATATGCACACTTTTTTTATTATTTTTTTAATTATATATATTTATAAATAAAGGTTCACATTGAAAAAAGCTCCATTAATTTTAAAAAGCTTATAATACATAATTTTAAGAAAGCTCATTTTAAAAGAGATCCTGCCAATTTAAAATAGGTTCTAGAAACTATTCTTAGTTTTCGCTTTGAATTTGTAAGTTTTATTTATTTGATAACGTTTTGCACTTTTAATTAATTTTTTTTTTCATAGCTAAATATTATAAATAACTTCCAAATTTTAGTCATGAGAATGGAAGAGACATGAATTTTACATGATATATAATTTACTAAAACTAATAAATATTATTTACATTTAAATTTAAAATATATAAAGTCTTGCAACAAAATTTTGTTTTAGGCCTGGTGAAGACTTAAGTCGGCCCTAGTAAGAAAAAGATTTGCTAACATCTTCTACTTTTTTTTTTTTTTTTTTTTTTTTTTTCCAAAAGCAGTGGTTTAAATTGTTTTTACTTCAGATGGAGTTCAAAAAAATAAAATAAAATAAAATAAATAAAATTTAATCTGCAAATTCATTAATTGTGTGGTTACGTAGATATTGAAAGAATATATGTTAAATTATACACTCAGAAAATACTTGCTGAAACGCCCAATTCACCCTGAATTGATTAAGAAATTATAACTAAATTGATTTTCAATTTGATTAAGCCTTTAAGCTGAGTTTAATCAAATCAATTTATCCCATAGCTTAAGGCCTCGTTTGGTATGCGAGTGTTTTAATCTAAAAGCTAAAAAGTTATTAAAAAAAAACTAAAATGTCTATAATCTATATCAAAAAGTCAAAATTTTCTTTTTTTTCTCTACTTTTTGCACATCGTTTCGTAAAAAAACTAAAAAGTCATTCCAAACCTATTAATTTTTTTACCTCATATTTTAGCTAAAAAATCTAAAAATTACTAAAAAATATATTCCCAAACGAGACCTAAATACGTGTACAAGTTTGGGGCACTGTATAATATAGCCATTATTCAGTAATAATATAATATTAATAATATTTTATTTATTACGTGATATAAATGGTGAGACTTCTTAAATTAAATTAATACGATGAGAACATATAATTGACAAAATTCAGAATTTTGAAGGGTCCAAGGCCAGTCTACTACAAGTGCGGCTAACACTTCTAGAAGTAGTTAGACAAATCAATGACTCGAATTCACTTAGGAACACCACAAGGATCATATCATATATATCATATCGTGGTCCACAAGCCATTTTGAAAGTGCCACGTGTCACTTCGGGATATGGATACTTTACCTTCAAGTTTTCTCTCCAATTGGCTGTCTTCCAACATTTTTCAACCAACTCAAAATATTCCCTCCAGTCTTCCACAATACAAGTAGAGAACAAGAGGAACGAATGAATGTCTCATATAGTTTTCAGAGCAGGAGAGAGAGAGAGAGAGAGAGAGAGAAGTACTAAGTGAGAGAAAGCAAGAAGTAGAGATGGCACTGCGGATGAGCCCAGATGAGAAAACAGTACAGTGTGATGCAGAGCCATGGTTCAAGCCCAAGAAAGGTGGTCTAATTCCACCCAAGAGAAAGCTAGTGAAGACTATGATGCTTGAGTGCTTACTCAAATCTATTGGTTCTGTGTTCCAATCTTGCTGTCCCTCTGGACCTCCATCAAACCCAACAAGGACGAGCAAGAACAAGAGCAAAAAGGCTATCTTTTCAATCCCATCATAGCTTCACATTGCTTATCATTACCATCATCATCTTCGTCATCGTCGCCGTGTATTGGAGGAGGCCATGTCTTTACCCTTTGGAGCAACTATCAAGTCCAGCCTTTATTAATGGTTTCAAAATTTCAATTTTAGAATGAAATGGGTCATGGGGGATGTGTAATGTTTGTTAGGATTATGTTTCGGCCTGTTTGTTTAAGGCTTCACCTTGTGGCTCCCTCATTTTAATATATGTATGTGCATAAATAATGACTTTGTGCTGATTTGTGCTCTGCCCCTGCCCTGCTATTACATTCCCTCATTTTTTGCATTGGTTTCCGATTTCTACGAAGTAAATTTCCAATGATTCACAAACACAGGAGATTACAATTTCCCAAATTCATGAGTTCTCTGTGCTCATTTACTTGAGAAACAGAGCAAAATCAGTATTTTATTTTCGGTTCCCCATAAATTTTCCAAAGTGCATATTATTACGGAGCTTCGATCCAATCCATTATTGGGATGTTCTTTATGGACTATGATTTACAATTACGCTGGACATTATGTTGTGTTTGATTGAGCCTCCGTTTGGGAAGTGGGTTGGCTTTTTGGTTTTTTGGCTTTTTTGGCTATTTTAGCCTGGGCTTAAAAGCTTGGTTTGGGAAGGGCTTTTTGGCTTTTTGGCTTTTTTGAGTTTTTTTGTGAGAGAAGAATGTAATGATTATAGGTTGGATGTGATGTTTTGTTTGTTATGGCTAAAATAGCCTATTTTGTCTTTTGTGGCTAAAATAGCCAAAAAAGCCCAAAAACCAACTTGCCAAACAGAGGCTGAAAGATTTTGAAAGAGAAAGAAAAAAAATATGTAAAATTAAATAAAATATAAATATATTTTATTCATATTTTACTTTTATTTTTAAATTTTTTTTATCAAATCTCTCAATTAAATATAGCATAAATTTCACATCTTGAAAATTTGAGTTGTAAATTTGACATTTTCTGTTTTTACTGATGTGAATTTTAGCTGTAAAGACAGTTGGGTTTACTAGTGACATTGACAGTTAATATCAGTTGGTTGTCGTTGGCTTCCAGCGGGGATATGGGAAGATAGGGTCCTATGCCCCCTATGCCCAATCACCATTCTCCACGGCCCGGCTCGGTGGCCAATGCTAAGTTCACTTTTAAAATTGGGAAATTTTGAAAAAAGTGAAGAGTTAAAAAAGTAATTTGAAAATAATGACAATATAATTTTTTAGACAAATTACATATATTCTCTCAAGATTTAGTAAAATTACAGATACTGTTTTGAGATTTGAGAAATTACAGATATCTCCCTGAAGATACTATTTAAATAACAAATTATGAGACAAATTGTTATGAAAATATAAATTTCAGAGGGCAATTTGTTATGAAAATATAAATCTCAGGGGCATCTATAATTTCTCAAATCTCAAGGGGTATCTGTAATTTTGCTAAATCTCGAGGGAGGTATATATAATGTGCCCTAAATTTTTATTGCACAACTTTATGTATGAACTACTTACACTTTTATTATTTTGAAATTATTTTGTCTCCACATCAGTTTTTTTAAACTCTCCCTTTAAAATTTGGGTTATTTATGGAAATATTCGGGCCTCATTTTTTTTATACAAATTTCATAAAAACTTAAAAAACCAATTTAAAAAGTTAATTTTCAAATGAATTTTTGCTAACTAGTTCCATTTAGGGTTGGTTTGGATATGTCTTGTTTTTTTATTTTTATTTATTTATTTATTATGAAAAAATATATAAAAAATTAAAGAATTGATATGATCCAAATAAACTAATAAATCAATAAACTACTTATTTTGCGTTGCCAAAACAGTCCTCAAAAGTTTTAACCCAATAAGCCTTATTAGTTTTAACCCAATTGATAATTTTACTTTTTAGGCAAGGGTTGTGCATTCACTTCCACTTTCACATTGCTGATATGACGGTTGTTTTTTAAATTTTTTTTATTTTAATGTTAAAACCTTTAAAACAACATAATTTTTATTATATACATATTTCTTTTTAATACAATTTATATATTTAAAATCTATTGAAGGAGATCAATCAAACAAAATCAATATAGAATATATAAAAATATGTAAAAAAAAAAAATTTATGTGAAACTACAATATGGACCAATATTAATAGAAATCTTTCTAAACATCAAGTTTTTGTGTATTTTACTTGGCCCGGACACATTGATACAAACTAAAATTTTCACATAAATTGAATAGAACGGAAAAAAAATTTCACAAATTTGCACAACCAATTTTTTTAGTTTAGTATATTCTGAAAAAAAAATTATTTTTATTTTTACATAATTTTATATTTAATATTGATCTTATTTGATAAATCGCAACAAAAAAAAAATTCAAAAATATAAATTTTATAAAAAATTATAGTGTAAAATGAAAGTTATAGCATTTTAAAATACTGAGAGTGGCTCACATCATTGCCATATTTTTCGGTTTGACAACGACTTTACAAATTGCAAGGGTTAATCATCAAGGGAAATTAAAATTTGTTTGAAATGGGATTTCATGAGTCAAGAGTATTGGCATGGGACTAAATTAACACGAGTTTTTGAAATGAGACTTCCTAAGTAATTAATCCTTTAATTTTGTATTTGGTGAATAAAAATTAATCAACTCAAATTTAAGTTTTTCACAGGAGTTAATTCAAATTATATTGTGAACGTATTATAAATATTAAATATTGATTATTTCTGTGACGATCCCGACCTTCACAATATTATATTACATTATTTTAATAAGTTTAATTGCATAATTGTGTGTTTAATTATGTGATTACATGCTTAATTTCGTGATTGTCTATTGATAAATGGAATATCTATTTACTTATCGACTTAAAATCAGAAATTGAAAGCCCAAACGGCTTTAGAAACCAAAATTAGCTAGTTAATTAGGCTAATTATAATATTTTAAATTTTATGACAACTTTAATTGAAATTTGATTCGGATTAAAATAATTAGAATAAATTAATTAGAATTAATCAAAATTAGGTGGGATTAATTAGTCCTAAGTGAACTTAATTAGCCTAAGTTAATTACACCTTATATAAGGCCTTAATCATGTTTTGAGATAATAGGCTGCAATTGTTGAGAGAGAGTGAGAGAACTCCACTTAGAGAGAGAACAACGAGAATTTGAAGGAGATTGGAAGAGAACTTGAAGAATCAAGTTAGATTATACTTCAATTTATACTTTAGGTATGAAATATGGTGAGTGTTTGAGAAGTTGTTATTTTAGTAGATTATTTTAATTTTTGACTATTTTAATAGGTTAAAATTTTTATATTTGGGAAGATAATTAATTTTTTTGTAATTGAATATGATGTTTGTGAGAAAAAAAGTAAAATGATTATGGATTTGATTTGATATTTTATCTTATTGACTATTTTAATATTTTTTATCTTTTTGTGAATTTTAGCTTAAAAAAAATAAAGAAAAAAAAGACCTCATTTTAATATATGTTTGTGTATAAATAATGACTTTGTGCTGATTTGTGCTCTGCCCCTGCCCTGCTGTCACATTCCCTCATTTTTTGCATTGGTGTCCGATTTCTACGAAGTAAATTTCCAATGATTCACAAACGAAAAATGCTTCGACCCCGAGTGAGATGGCACGTTATGATTGGGTAAAAAAAAAATTATTTTATTTTATTTTATTTTTTTTTAAGTTTCAGTCAGTGGGAGCTCGCCACCTCACTGGGGGTGCGACCCCCACTGGGGTCTGCAGCAATGTTCATTCACAAACACAGGAGATTACAAATTCCCAAATTCATGAGTTCTCTGTGCTCATTTTCCTGAGAAACAAAGCAAAATCAGTGCTTTATTTTCCATTCCCCAGAAATTTTCCGAAGTGCATATTGTTAGGGATCCATTATTGGTATGTTCTTTGTGGTCTGTGATTTACAGTTACACTGGGCATTAAGGGTGGGTTGGGTTTGATTTTAAGAGATAAATTTTTTAAAAAAAATTTGGAGAAAGAATTTAGAAATTTTTTTGGTTTGTTTGGTTGTATATTTTGAAAATAATTTTGGAATATGTGAATTTAGAATGATTTGATATTTTATTGTAATTGAATAGATTTGTGCGAGAGAAAAAATGATTGAGAATAAGAGAGGAGAGAGAAAGTGATTTTGAATTTTTTTATTTTTTAAATCACTAATTCAAATAAAATTTAAAAAAAAAAATTTAATTTTTTTTTTTCAAAAACAAACCAAACAAGGCATGACTATCACATCTCGAGAAATCTGAGCTGTAAAGGTGGCATTTTCTGTTTTTACTAGTGTGAAATTCTAGCTGTAAAGGCAGTTTCTGTGGGTTTACCAGTAGTGACATTGACAGTTATCAGTTGGTTGCCGTTGGCATCCAGGGAGGATATGGGAAGATAAGACCACCAAGGTCCTATGCCCAATCACCATTCTTCACTGTCCGACTAGGTGGCCGACGCTAAGTTCACTTTTAAAATTGCGAAATTTTAAGAAAACTGAAGGTAGAAAAAATAATTTTAAAATGATGGCAATATCAATTTTTATTGTATGAATTTATATATGGGGTGTCGTTTGGGAAGAGAGTTAGCTTTTTGATTATTTAATTTTTTGATTTTTTTGACTTTTTTTGTGAGAGAAGAGTGTAATAATTATGAGTTGGATGTGATATTTTTTTTATTAGGTCTAAAATAACATATTTTATCTTTTGTGGCTAAAATAGTCAAAAAAATTCAAAAATTTTCTTCCCAAATGGAGGCTAAGTACTTACACTTTCATTATTTTCAAATTATTTTTTCTACACCATTTTTTTTAAACTCTCCCTGTAAAATTTGGATTGCTTATGAGAACATTTAGACCTCGTTTGGAAAGACTGGATTTTAACCAAAAAGTTAATCCATCTTTTTACTTTTTTATACACATTTCATAAAAAATTAAAAAACCATTTTAAAAAGTTAATTTTCAAATGAATTTTTACTAACAAGTTCCATTTAGGATTGGTTTGGATATGTCATATTTTTTGAATTTTTTATTTATTATAAAAACACATATAAAAAAGTAATGAGTTAATATGATTTAAATAAGTTAATAAATCAATAACTACTTAGGGTTCGTTTGGGAAGAAAGTTAGCTTTTTGGCTATTTTAACCGGAGGTTAAAAAGTCTAGTTTGTGATAGGTTTTTTTGCCTTTTGTGAGAGAAAAAATAAAATGATTATGAGTTGGATGTGACACTTTATCTTATTAAGCTAAAAATTTTATTTTGTATTTTTGTAACTAAAATAGTCCCAAATTCAACCCAACCCAAATTGGCAAACGAAGGCTTATTTTGTGTTTGACAAAACCAGCCTTAGAGCATCTCCAATGGTTGTTGCTATATTGACATTGCTATTGCTATTGCTATAATTTGGCAATGAATAGTGCTATTTTGCCAAATTATAGTAATGATGCATCAATGGTCATTTGCTATTTTGGCAAATCTCAACCAACTTTCCCTCCAAATATATAAGTGTTGTTTAGATATAGGTTTTTTTGGTGATTTTATTTTTGTTTATTTTTTATTTTTTGTGACCTTTTTTTAATTGTTTGTAAAAAAAATTATATATTTATATTATTCCTGACTAGACAAATATAAAAAATGAAAAAAATTGAAAAATTGATTATTGTCTTTTTATTATAATAAAATTATCTTTATTTAATGTCAATTAATATATTTTATCTTTTTATTGCCTTCATTTTAAAAAATATATTTGTTTTTTCATTATACTTTATTGAAAATTATAAATTATACTAAAAATATATTTTTTTAACATATTTTTTCATTAAAAAAATATATTTATCTTTATATCCAATGGCTGATATCAAAATATATTTTTTCATACTCTTCCTCTCTCTCTCTTTAACACATCACATTGCAAAGTCACACACCTCTATTCCATTGCAAAGTCACACACCTCTATTCCATTGCAAAGTCTGTCTCTCCCTCCCTCTCACCTTCTTTCTCTCATCCCATTAAATCATCTCTCTTTTTCTATATCTCTTTCCGTCTCTATATCTCTCTCGATCTCCATTGATGAAACCGGACCTTGGTTTCAGTCACCGATCTATATCTCTTTCCGTTTCTCTCTGTCTCAGTCTCCATCAATTAAACCGTCTCTCTCTCTATATATCTCTTTCCATCTCTTTCTCGATCTCCACTGATGAAGCCAAAGCTTGGTTTTAGTCACCAATCTATATCTCTTTCTGTCTCACTAGCTTGATTTGGACTCTCGGTTTCAATCACCGATCAAGGTATCATATATCTATTTTTTATTTTTTTTATATCAATCTATTAGAGTAAAAATCAACCCTTTCAGATCCTAATGAAGATACATCTATCATTGATTTTGTTGATTGTTGTTTGAATGTTGTAGTTGTTGTTATTTGAAAATTTTTGTTTGAATGTTGTTGTTGTTTTAGTGAAATTTTGTTTTAAAAAAAAAAATGTTGTAAAAAAAAAAATTTGTGAATTTTGCAAAAAGAAAAATTGATTTGTTTTTGTTTGAGTTTTTCTACAAACGGATGAGAAAGGGAGGAAGGGAAAGAAGAAAATCAGTTGGTTTGGGGGTGAGCTGGTAGATTTGCCATTTGCCAAAGTTGTTGTCAAACTTGGCAACAACTTTGGCATTTGTCATTTTTAACAGCTGCTATATCTTATCATTGGAGAACCTTTTTTTCTCAAAGCTACTATATTGGTGGTGTTTGTTTGGGCTTTTTTGAATCAACTTATGGCTTCTGGCTTTTGAAAAGCTATTTTGGACTGTTTGATTAAACTTATTTCAAACAGCTTCTGATTCTAACAACTTATTTTAAGTCAAAAAAGCTGATTCTGAGAAGCTACTCACCCCTTCTTCTGATTATTAGCTTCTGCTGTGGACATGTTAATTTACGGTTATACTCTTAAATTTTTTTATTTTCTATTTTTTTAAAAATAGAAAAAGACCCAAATGGACTATAGAATATTATTATTATTTTTTATGAGAAATATAAACAAGTAGTGAATAATAAAAAATAAAAATTAATTGAAAAAGTTACTTCACAGCTTATTTAACAAATACTACTCAGCAACTTAAATCTATAACCCAGCAGCTACACCAAACAGATTAACAGCTTCTAATTAAAGTCATAATCTATAATCTGTTAAGCAATAATCTATAATCTATTTTAACAATTACACCAAACGGGGCCATTATACCTTTAGTTGTTCCAATGACAATCCATTAGAGATGCTCCTAGTTAAAGCTAGATCTCCTTAAAAGTTTTAACCCAATAAGCCTGATTAGTTTTAACCCAATTGCTGATATTACTTTTTAGGCAAGAGTTGTGCATTCACTTCCACTTAGGGATGGCAATTTAAACCCGGCCCGATGGGGACCCGATCCCCCGACCCTGATTGGAACGGTTTTTCTCCGAAAATTATTCCCATAGGGCCGGGGATGGTATTAAAAATCTGATCCCCGATGATTTTCGGGCCGGGGACGGGGATAGGTTTCCCAACCCCGGCCCCGCCCCGATTGATCCCTGACTGACCCCCGTATACTTATTATAATATATATATATATATATATATATATATTATATGTTTATATGTTTAGTTGTTTATGCTTAGGGCCATATATATATATATATATATATATATATATTATATGTTGCCTCTGGTCTGGACTCAACTCAGTTTAGTCTGTCTCTTTCTTTCTCTCTCTCTTTCTCTCTCTCTAAAAGCCTCCTCTCCCTCCTCCCCTCAAATCTTCATCATTCCCTCCCTCTGATCTCCCTCACGACCTCACTGCCTCACTCCCCGATCTCCGTCACTGCCTCCCTCCGATCTGCGTCTGGGATGCCGAGAGTCGTCCTCAACGCCGATCATCCTCTCCGCGACGCCGATCCTCGTCCTCGACACCGATCGTCCTCTCCGCGACGTCGATCCTCCTTCGTATGGTGTTGTATATAGATTTGTACATGTATGGTGTTAAAACAGATTTATATATATATATATATATATGAGTATATAGATCTGTTTATTTGAGTATATAGATCTGTTTATTTTAGATCTGTATATCTGATTATGAGATATATATATATATATATATATCTGAAAATGAGTGATAGATCTGTTTTTTTTTTTTCTGAAGGAAGGAAGGAATCTAGAAGTTATATCATGAGCATGAATTTCATGAATCTTGCTTTCTTTCTGAGTAATGGGAATTTGCTAAAGCTTTCACTACTACAAAAATAGTTAAAGATCACACTTTGACAAAAAAAAAGATCTCATTTTTATTGGAAGTGTGATAAAAAACATTAGATTGATATTTTAATCACACTTAATTTGATTGAGTGTGATAATATTTATTTTTTATGTCACTTTTCAATTAAGTGTGATTATATATATATATTTTTAATCACACCTTCTAATTAAAGTGTGATTATATATACACTTCTACTTTTTAATCACACTTTTTAAACAAGTGTGATTATATATATATTTTTTAATCACACATTCTAATTAAAGTGTGATTATTTATATATTTTTTAATCACACCTTCTAATTAAAGTGTGATTATATATACACTTCTACTTTTTAATCACACTTTTTAAACAAGTGTGATTATATATATATTTTTCAATCACACATTCTAATTAAAGTGTGATTATTTATATATTTTTTAATCACATATTCTAATTAAAGTGTGATTATATATACACTACTACTTTTTAATCACACTTTTTAAATAAGTGTGATTATATATATATATATATATATATATATATATATTAATCACACCTTCTAATTAAAGTGTGATTATATATACACTACTACTTTTTAATCACACTTTTTAAATAAGTGTGATTATATATATATTTTTTAATCACACATTCTAATTAAAGTGTGATTATTTATATATTTTTTAATCACACTTTCTAATTAAAGTGTGATTATATATACACTACTACGTTTTAATCACACTTTTTAAATAAGGGTGATTATATATATATATATATATATATATATATTTTAATCACACATTCTAATTAAAGTGTGATTATTTATATATATATTTTTAATCACATATTCTAATTAAAGTGTGATTATATATACACTATTACTTTTTAATCACACTTTTTAAATAAGTGTGATTATTTATATATTTTTTAATCACACATTCTAATTAAAGTGTGATTATTTATATATTTTTTAATCACACAATGTAACTAAAATGTGATTATATATACATTACTAGTTTTTAATCACACTTCCTAAATAGGTGTGATTGTATAAAATATTTCAAATTGATTTTTATATAAAATATACAATTCTCAAATTTTTAATCACACTTAATCTGATCGAGTGTGATAATATTTATTTTTTATGTCACTTTCTAATTAAGTGTGATATTATATATATATATATATATATATATATATATAGGGTAAATTACACGTACACCCCATAAGGTTTATGTTTATTACAGTTCCCCTTCACGTTTTGGAAATTACATCTCCCTCCCTGAGGTTTAAAGTTTCATTACAGATTTCCCCCATAGCAATTTAATTTTTTTAAATACTAATTTTTTCCTTACTGGGTAAATTACATTGACACCCCTTACATTTTAAAAATTATAATCCCCTCCCTAAGGTTTAAAGTAGCATTACCAATTGCCCCCTCGGTTAGTATTAATTGGAAAAAAATTATTTGAAAAAAAATTATTTGAAAAAAAAATTGTTAGTAAAATTTTTAAATTTATGTTTAAAAACCAACATAAACTTATTTTTTGAATTTACGTTTTTTCTTCAAATTTACAAACTGAGACAACCATTTATAAATCAAAAAATTTATCAAATAAGTTTTTATGACAATTTTTTAAATTTTTGTAAATATAAATTGAAAACTGAAAACGAAATGGTTACCAAACAGACTTCAGATGGTAAAAATGTCGTAAAATTAACAAATAATTAAATAAGTTACCAACATAAGAAATGACTTATCAAAAGATTCTTAGGCTATGTATGGTTTGATTTTTAGAAAAAAAAATTAAAAATTAAAAATTAATTTGGTTTAGAAATAAAAAATAAAAAATAAATATCATTTTTATATAATTTTTATCTTTCGAGTGGTTAGAAATAATTTTTACAAATTAAATTGAAACAGTCATACGTATGTATATAACCTGCCCAAAAGTTAAAATGGTAATTATTTTTTACCCTTAAATGATAATTATTTTTTAGTTTTTATTTTTTAACCAAATTAATTTTTAATTTTTAAATTTTTTTTCTAAAAATCAAACCATATATGGCTTAAGAATCTTTTGATAAGTCATTTCTTAAGTTGGTAACTTATTTAATTATTTGTTAATTTTACAACATTTTTACCATCTAAAGCTTGTTTGCTAAGGTGTCATTTGGTAACACTTACGTTTTTAGTTTTTTGTTTATATTTACAAAAATTTGAAAAACTCAAATAAAAACTTGTTTGGTAAAATTTTGATTTATAAATCAGTGGTCTCAGTTTATAAATTTGGCCAAAAAATGTAAACTCGAAAAATGTGTTTCCATTTTGAGTTTTTAGTTTTTTTTTTTTTTTTTTTTCTACCTAACACTAGCCACCACCCGCCACCATTTTCCATCACCGTCTTTCGCCACCACCACCCACCACCCATCCCTCACCACCACCTGCCACCACCACTCACCACCCACCTGCCACCACCACCCGCCACCAACACTCACCTGCCAGCCACCATCACCCACCACTCACCCGCCACCCACTCGCCACCACTCGCCACCACCACCCACTTGCCATCTACCGGCTATCCGCCACTACCATCCATCGCCCGCTACCTACCTGCTACTACCACTCAACACCCATCTACCACCACCATCCACCACCTGCCACCACCAGCCACCAGCCACCTACCACCCACCCGCCACCACCACCCACCACTCACCACCACCCACCACCACCACCACCACCACCCACCACTACCACCTACCACCCACTCACCCGCCACCCAGCACCCACCACCACCACCACCCACTCGCTACCACCTGCCACCTTCACCCACCCACAACCACCACCACCCGCCACCACCCACCACCACCCGCCATTCGCCACACACTTGCCACAACCACCCACCACCCGTCACCACCATTCACCACTCTTTACTACCACCACCACCACACACTCGCTACCACCCACCACCCGCCACCGTCACCCGCCCACCCACCATCACCACCTGCCACTTACCTGTCGCCACCACCCGCCACACACCTGTCATCACCACCTGCCACCCGCCACCGCCCACTCGCTACCACCCGCCACCGTCATCCACCCACCCATCACCACCACCACCACCGTCACCCACCCACCCACCACCACCGCCCGCCGCCGCCACCACCACCCACCATCCGCTACCCACCTGCCACCATCGCCCATTACCCGCCACCGCCACCACCACCACCACCACCCACTCGCCACCACCCACTACCACCCGCTACCCACCACCCACTGTCACCACTTTCCACCACCGTCTTCCGCCGTCACTTGCCACCACTTGCCATTTCTCACTATTTTTTATATTTTTAAAATTTTTAAACATTTTGTCAATTACCAAACGCGTTTGTAGTTTATGTTTTTCTAAAAATAAACAAAAATCAGTTTATAAATTTTTTGTAAATATAAACTGAAAACGTAAACGTTACCAAACATACCCTAACCATTTCATTTTCAGTTTTCAATTTATATTTACAAAAATTTAAAAAACTGTCATAAAAACTTATTTGATAATTTTTTTGGTTTATAAATGGTTGTCTCAATTTGTAAAATTGAGGAAAAAATGTAAATTCAAAAAATAAGTTTACGTTGGTTTTTAAATAGAAATTTAAAAATTTTGCAATTAATTTTTTTTTCAAATAATTTTTTTCCAATTAATTTTTTTTGGGTAAATTACACTAACACCTCCTGAGGTTTATGTTTATTACAGTTCCCCCCTCACCTTTTGGAAATTACATTTCCCCCCTAAGTTTAAAGTTTTATTACAGATTTTTCCCTTTAGCAATTTAATTTTTTTAAATACTAATTTTGCCCTCATTAGGTAAATTACATTGACACCACTAACATTTTAGAAATTACAATCCCCTCTCTAAGGTTTAAAGTAGCATTACCAATTGCCCCATTGGTTAGTATCAGTTGGAAAAAAAATTTATTGAAAAAAAAAGTAATTGAAAAAAAAAATTGTTAGTAAATTTTTTAAATTTCTGTTTAAAAACCAACATAAACTCATTTTTTGAATTGACGCTTTTTCTTCAAATTTACAACCTGAGACAACCATTTATAAATCAAAAAAAGTATTGAACAAGTTTTTATAACAATTTTTAAAATTTTTGTAAATATAAATTGAAAACTGAAAACGATAGTAAAAATGTCGTAAAATTAACAAATAATTAAATAAGTTACCAATATAAGAAATGACTTATCAAAAGATTCTTAGGCTATGTATTATTTGATTTTTAAAAAAAATTTTAAAATTAAAATTAATTTAGTTAAGAAATAAAAAATAAAAAATAATTACTTTTATATAATTTTTATCTTTCAAATAGTTAAAAATATTTTTTATAAATTTAATTGAAATAGTCGTACGTATATAATCCAAAAAAGAAAAGGCGCCAAAATAAAATGTCTTAGCGCCCATCACCAAAAATATTTATAAAAAAAAAAAGGAAAAAGGTTCTGCTGCTATTCAGCAAATAAGGGAGGGAGAAGATAAAGGGTTAGTGACTATTGATGTCCGGTCAGACTATTGAACCAAGCAAACCAGAGCCGCCACTCTACTATTATACCAGTAAACACAACTCTACAAGGAGTAACTGTCTCAGATTCTCTCTCTCTCTCTCTAGAATTTCTCGGGGTTTCCATTCGCTGAAGAAAAACAGGTACAGAATCAGCTCCATTACTCTTTTACATATATACAAATCGAACCCAGCTTTTGATTCTCTGATGTATGTATAGACTATAGTATCGTGTGCTTTGAGTTGGGACTGTTCTAGGGTTTCTTCTCAATCACAGACTTTGGCAAGGCGTCTGCACAATAGGGACATTGGAGGTCATTAAACATTTTTTTTAATTTTTTTTTTTTTCTATTTGCCTATTCGAATTTAGGTGTTTGAATTTCTTGGTTAAGTTTTTGGTTTTCATTGGAGCATTATCTTTAATTGGGTTGGGTTTCTAAGTTCGAAAAGCTTTGATTAATGATGAATCTTGAAACCCATCAATATTAAATACTAACATGTTGTTGATACAAAAGAACAAAGAAAAAAGGTGTTGGCTGCACTTTTTGATGTGGTAAGCTTGCTGAAAACAATAATTCAATAGGTTCAAGAATTCATGTACTATTGCTTTTTGGATCAGTTCATTATGAGTTGTCGGTAAAATTTTAGAATGTAGTTTTTGTTTCTTTATGTTCTTTGTGTCTGCTAGGTACTCGATCAAATGCCACAAAGTGGCTGCGTTTTCTTTGATGTTGCTGACATATGTATTATATTAGAAAATTCAAATGCCTTGTGGTTTTGTTGGGTTGCTTATATGATGAGAGGAAATTGAACACACTACTACAAAAATAGTTAAGTGTGCATCATGGATTTCTTGAAGACCGCTTGTGAAAATCTTGGTTAATCATAATCTGCTGTTTGTTTGAAAGGGCCCTTCGCCATAGAAAAAGGGCTGCTTTGGGATCCTTGAAGAGAATCCTGATCATGCAATTTAGATGGGGGTCCAATGTCGGGAAAGGTTCAATTAACAAGTTTTTGATGTAGCAAACTTTAACGAGGTTTTCTTTTTTTCCTTCTTTTTATTGTGAAATCAATTGATTTTCACTCACGGATATTTATTAAGGATTCCATGATTAAGGAATTGAAGAGTTTGAATTGATCCATACTTGTCTAGATACACAGCATCAACAATCATTTGAAGAATTTTGTTTCTTTATATTCAAGGATGAATATACGATATTTAAGTTGTCAATGTGCTAGACATACATGATGGTGGAGGCTCTCTATTGCTTCATGGATGCAGATCGATAATAATCAAACATGGTATGCTGCTTCCTTTTCCTCACAAAATTCAAAGGGTTTTATTTAGTCCTGTGAAGGTGTCTTATGCTGTCACATGTGCATGGGATCTTCAAGGCTGCTACATCATTGTGCTTTGTTGATTTAACCAGTATCTAGTATCACTCTGTGTTAAATACCGAGAACTTGCATGTGTGGTCCCTTGTACATCGGCAAAAAACAAATTCAAGACATTCCATTTCATTTTAATTCTTGATTTTACAAGAGACGTAGTTTGCATTCGACCCTTTATCATTTTTTTTTCCATGTAATTTGATTCAAAAAAACTTGATTTCAGGTTGAAGATTTTTAGGTGGGAAGGTGTTGGTGAAGATGGTTTCACTGGAAATTATTTCAACATAAAAAACATCCATATTCACCAATTTTGTTGACAGAGCAATCAAATTTTCTTTTTATAAATAATTTTTCTAGACAGAAACAAACTTGTTCCAGAAAAAACCAAACCCTCCAAAACCTTTGCATGAAATGCTAATCTTTATTTGTTTTCAAACATGAAATGCTCATCTAAAAAGATTTTTAAAGATAAAATGTCATCTATAAGCAAGTTTTTATCTTAGGCATTAATTAGTTTTTACTTTTAATTAGTACATGGGTGAAATTATAATTCTATTAGATGGAGTAAACAGCACTAGTCATTATTGTTTTTTTTTATTATTTAATTTTTTTATTTTCAGCAGCAAAGAGTAAACACAAATATTGCAGATGGCTGTGATACTCTGTTTTTGGGTGTGGCTGCCGATAGCTGTTGGTTGTTTTTATTTGTGGTGTTTGGCTTGGGGTTTGATCTTGTTGTAATATGCACCTTTATATTTTCTTTCTTAATCTATTTGATCTTTTGATTCATGAATGGTGCAGATTTCTATTATACTTTTTTTGTCATAAATTCCTCAAAACTCTCATCAAAATACACCCTTGACATAACTAGAGTATCTTGTGAAATTCATATTTTATTTGTTCCTCAATATTTACTCTCTAGACACATCCCATTTTATTGGTACTTCACTTCAGCCCTTCCCCGCTCGTTGCTTGGTTCATATCCTCTCTTTTTGGTGAGTCTAGAAACTGATATAAAAAGCTAGTTCTTGCCTTGCTAGGCATCTCATTCTTGTGTATATGCTAGTTGTTCAGTCACAGTGTGATGAGATATGCTTGCTGCTTAGATTGGATGTCTACATTTTTCAAATTCTTCTCTATTCACTACTAGAAAAAGTAGATATAACCACATTTTTTTTGTGGCATTTTTTTTTGTTGTAAATGTCGCTAAATTTGTTAACCAATCTTTTAAATTCCTTATGGCGGTGGGATAACCCTCCTCCAGCCCAGCCAGAGACCCACCCTACCTCCTAAGAGAGGTGATGTGCTCATGCAAATCCTTGTTGGCTACTAGTTTGATTTCATTCATACCACTTCTCTACTACTAATATTTTTTCCAAGTATTTTAATATCTATGTTTTGGGTATTGTTGTGTTGTTTTTCTCCTTTCTCCAACTTGAATTGTAGTGGTGAAAGATCCTCTGTTCTCAAATGTTTGTTATTTGTCCTTAAAAACACTCATAATTAGTGGATTACAAGTGAATCTCAGGTGTATAAGAATTTAAAATATATGCATTGATAGGGAAGTTGTGCCAAAAAGGAGTGAAGTTTGCAAGTTCACTGAATTTTATATGTTGCATAAATCTGGCTATCAGTCTCTTGCCTTGATATGAAAAGCTTAATTGTAGTATTTGAGTGCTACGCTTGGTCTTTAATTTTAATGGCAAATTACCCTTGTAGTTATTGTAATTTCACTCTTATGTTGATAATTTGGTCATTTAGTTCTATTTTACTTGACCAAAAAAAAGAAGAAGAAGAATTTCTTACCATGTTACAATTTAATGCAATTGATTATGCCTATTGTAGAAATTGGGTTTAGATGAAATTTGGTGATTATGGTGTTAGACATCCAATTTGAAACAAATTTTATAACCACTCTTACCACTACCATAGTTGGTGGGACTTATCTGTGAGGTGAGTATCCAATGCTTTGCAAATGTTATTTCATTGTATAAACAGTGCATTACCATTGTGAAGGTCATTGAGAATGAGTGGTTTAAGAAGGGATATAAGCCTCCTATTTTTGCAAACGAGGATGTTAGTCTCGACGATGTGGATGCTATTTTCAATGAATCAAGGGTAACTATATCTTGTTTACAATTTCAGTCAAAAAACATTTGATCATCTACCCTTTCGGTTAGTATTGAGGAATAGGGCATTGGGGGTGTTAATTGTGATTTTTGTTTTGATGTGCAGGACACTCAAAACCTTGTCGTGGAAAGACGGGAAGAACAACCTGTGAATCCTGTCTCCATGAACACTTTTGAATACTTATATCTAAATCTTAGGGTCTCAACCTCAGTTCTCTGTTTGAAAAGCAAATGGTATGTCGAAGGCATATAGTTTTTTGATTGTTATGTTTTGGTAGCTGAGCTATCAGATGTAGAGATCTTTAGAATCTGAGCATTCCATGCATTTTTGTCAGTTAAGTTAGAGTTCCTATCTCATGTCATGAATGAACCAGCTGATATTTAGTTTTTTAACTTGTTCGATGATGTATGTCTCCAATAGTTAATAGTTGAATGACTAATAGCTGTCTCTATTATATTGGACAGGCCTTGAGCTGAAGCTTCAAGCAAAGAAAACTGGGCGCAAGGGTCATTTATTTGTTGCAACAGAGGTATGATCTTTCAGGGGTCACCTGTTGAGTGAAAAATCACTAGACTATCATGTGAAGCAGTGTTTAAAACTGGGTCTGAAAATAATGTCCTACAGATTTATGAGGTGTCTCCCTCACTTTGCATGGTTGAGCTTCGCAAGGTTGGAGGGGATACCTTAGAA
The DNA here is from genome assembly GCF_055761805.1 of Camellia sinensis. NCBI lineage: Eukaryota > Viridiplantae > Streptophyta > Magnoliopsida > Ericales > Theaceae > Camellia > Camellia sinensis. Next base: position 154,064,073 of record NC_138963.1, read on the forward strand.
TTTCATAAGGTATGGTTCTGAAATCTCATTGCGATGGTTACACACGTATACTTGGTTTTAATGCTTATTGGTTTTATGCACCCTACTATTCATGCTAATGGTACCTAATGAAGCTTTGCATAAAATTTCTTGGATTTTACAATTAGCAAAAGCAAGTGATTTTCTATTGGACAGTGGCATAACCTTGTCATCCACCTGTTTTGATTCCAGAAATTTTAACTTTAGGCTCTGTGGCTTGTCCTTATCGGAAGTTCGACCAAATTTCTACCTTTTTGTGCACAGTTGTCCCATGTTATGGAATCCCCTTCGTGCACATTTGTTGCTTTTGTATCCTGTTGACTATAATTTTTAAGCTCAACATTGCACATTCTTTATTACAGTTCTACAAGAACCTTGTAACTGGTTTGAAAGATATTGTCTGGAAATCAGGAGATGAAACAAAAGAGGAAGCAAATGATGGTCAATATACAGTAGTAATAGCAATTACCATGTGTCAGTGAGTCTTATATAATAATTGTAGGGCATGATAGATCTCTATTGTGATGCTTTAAGTTGTGTTTGTTATGCTTTTCTGGTTTATAAAGAGGATAATTGTTTCCTCTTCAATTTGATGACTTGATAAGGTATTTATGTCCTGTTGGTTCATTGTCTGGCCTTCTGTTTTTGTTGTGCATATAACTGATCTGGTATGTTGAATTTACATTGAAGTTTTGACCCAATCCAACTGGTATCATGTTTTATAACAAAATCATTGACAATCTTTTGCTCAAAGGTGTACTGTCACATGCCAAGGCTGCCAAGCTCTACTATGAGCATTTTCAGGTAATTAAAGTGAAAGCACTCTTAATTATAGTTGCACATTGTATTTGATAATTTGATTAATGAAATCAATGTTGGTGCAGCCAAAACACGGTGGATTCATAGGGCCTTGGCTTGTGCATATTTCAAATCAATCGTGGCGTGTGCATTCATTTACGAGCCATTGATAGACAATGAATTTGATAAAGAAGCTGCAAGTAGGGCCTTGGCTTTCGATTTGGCCTGGTAAGATTTTAGTGGTCCTTTTTTTCTTCCCCATATGACAAGCTATCTGAGAGACTGGAATATTTGTGTCAGGTTGCAACATCATTGAACTCCAATGAATGTTTCCTTCTGCAATCTGGATCTTCATTATTTACTTGGCATGGAAATCAAAGTACCTTTGAGCAGCAGCAGTTGGCTGCAAAGGTTGCAGAATTTTTGAAGGTATGCTCTTGCCATAACATTTACTTCATGTCAGATGGTTTTTTACTCTGGTTAAGTTTGGACCTCTAAGAAGTATGGGTTGGCCACTTGGGATGAGTTTTTCAATGTTGTAGAAGCATGATTTGACACATCTTCAATGATTGAAAATTTTGAAATAAACAGGTCATGAAATTGAGTATCATGAGAATCTAAACATATATCAATTACATCATAATTAAATTTTATATTCAAGTTTTGTCAAAAATCTTGTTTATTAGGGAAATTTTGACTGAGAAATATTTTTTATCCCTTTCTCTCTCTCTCTCTCTAGGTGTGTCTTGTGATATTTTGTAAGGGCAAATGTAGTAGTACAGATTTTTTTTTCTTCTTAGTATTGGAATGTAAATTTCAACTGAATTTAGAATAAGATTCCAGGTTCAATTTGATGATGAGACTTTTCTTCCAAAAAAAAATAAAAATAAAAAATTAGATGACAAGACTTTAACATTCGTAGTCTTTAAGTCTATACAAGTAAGTGACACGTGGAGATTACAAAGTTCAAATGGCGACATGTTCAAGCAGGAAATGGCACATGCAGAGCCTAACGGCGAAAAAGTTGTAGGATAACAACTCAAAAAAAGTTTAATATGATCAGTTGACATACAGGATAAGATACAATAACATTTCATTTAAAGGATGTTACTCAAGATCTTCAAGCCTAGACAAGTCAAGCAACACGTGGAGTCTACCAAATTCAGCCTATGGTGCGTTCAATCAAAGGACAACATGTATAGAACTTATGGCAGGAAAGCTTCACAGGATAAAATCTAGAATATCAATATGGTCAACCAGCTTTGAAATACAAAATGTGATAACATTATGTTTAAATTTAAACAACATTATCATAAAATTCAAAATTCAAATTGATGATGAGTCCCTTTTCAAGTGAATGACCCTCTATAAATATGATGATCATTACAACAAAGGATTGGGAGATGAGAATTGAGAGAATACGAAAGCTGAAAGATTAAGTGCTACAGAGAAATTTAGAATTTATAGAATCGTGAAGAGCAACAACACACATGATTTGATACTCATCGCCTGTTCATTTTTCATAGATGAGTTTTTGATATATGAATACTCATGATCAAATTACTGTTTTTTTACTTCATTGACTGCCTGAATATCAATGAAGTGCTGATCGGCTAGCATGATTTATTATATGTTTTAGTTGAGTTAGAGGATAGTTTCATGACAACTAAAGTGACTTAATCTGCTTATTCCTACACCACCTCCACCATCACGACCACCACCAGAAAGAAGTCTTGCAAGGTTAATATTCGAAATTGGATGATACAAGAGTAAATTTTTTTCCTCCTTTTTTCATTTATATTGTCTTTCTGATATAACTTTAGTAAGAAGACTTCAATTGATCTGCATTTCTTTTATATATAACTTGCCTGTTTCACTGATATTTTTTTCCCCTTTACCCCACTTGCCATTGCAGGCATAGTTCTTTGCCTTGTATTTAATGTTATTGCTGTGATAGTTTGTTGGATTAGAGGTGGAGGTAAGGTTTCTAATATTTTCTTTTCTTCCGTACTTTTTAGTTTATTTATATGCATCAGCGGTTTCTGGATTAATTTGTGTTTTCATTTTTCAGGTCAGAAATTTTTTGGAGAGATGCAAAATATGGTCCAAGAATTAAATAACTTAGTTTTTTAAGTTTTTTTCATTTTTTAATATATGTAAGCACAGTTAATTTTTTTTTATTTAATTCCTTTGTATATACTTTTGAATATTTAATTTCTATTTATGAAATATATGACGTTATTCTATTTAATATGTGGTTATGATTCAAAATATAGTATATAGTGTGTATTATATTCTTCAAATGTGCATACAAAAATAATATTGATTATTTTTCAAATATGTCGAACCTTTTTTTTATTACAAATTTTATTAGTTATTAATCACACTTAAAAGATGTGATCTAAATGTTATTAATCACACTTAAAAAGTGTGATTAAAAATGACCATTTTTTATCACACTTCCAAAGATCACACTTAAAAGGTGTGATCTAAATGTTATTAATCACACTTAAAAGGTGTGATTAAAAATGATCTTTTTTAATCACACTTTCAAAGATCACACTTAAAAGGTGTGATCTAAATACTTTTAATCACACTTAAAAGCTGTGATCTAAATGTTTTTAATCACACTTAAAAGGTGTGATCTAAATGTTATTAAGCACACTTAAAAAGTGTGATTAAAAATGACCATTTTTAATCACACTCCCAAAGATCACACTTTAATAAAACTTAAAAGGTGTGATTAAATAACATACATCACACAAAAAAAGTGTGATCTTTATCTGTTTTTGTAGTAGTGTTTGGTATTTTTGTATGGGAATAAATCAATGAGAATCATGCTTTCTTTTGTTTACAGATTTTTACAATTTTTTTTGTTGCTTCAGATGTTTTGTATGTTGGTTCAGATTTTTACAATTTTTTTTGTTGCTTCAGATTTTTATATACATAAAAAATAAAAAATCAGCACCGGGGATTTTCGAGGTCGGGGATCCCCAATCGGGGGCGGAGATGGGGCCGGGCTATGAGTCCCCGTCGGGGATCGGGGACGGGGTGTATATTATTTTTGGGGATCGGGGACGGGGGAGGTGGTCCCCGGCCCCGCCCCGTTGCCATTCCTACTTCCACTTTCACAGTGCTGATAGCTTGATAGATATGGCGGGATTTTTATTTATTTATTTATTTATTTTTTAAAATGTTAAAACCTTTAAAACAACATAATTTTTATTATATACACATTTATTTTTAATACAATTTATATATTTGAAATCTATTGAAGGAGATCAACCAAACAAAATCAATATTGAATATATAAAAATATGTAAAAACAAAAAAATTATTATTTTTATGTGAAACTACAATATGGACCAATATTAATAGAAATCTTTCCAAACATCAATGCCTTGTTTGGTTTGTCTCCGGAGAGACAATTTTTGACAAAAAATTTCAAAAACTTGTTTGGCTGAAAATTCTTGAAAAAAAAAAAAAAAAATCCAAAATCACATTTCTCTCTACTACACATCAATCAATAACTTTTTCTTTCACACCTATTTATTCAACTATCAAAATAATAATAATAATAATAATAATAATAACAATAATAATAATAATAATTAATTAATTAAATCATTCCAAACTCCAAAATTTTAAAACTATTTTCAAAACAAACAACCAAACAAATTTTCAAAATTTGTAAACATTTTTCAAAATTATTTCACAAATACAAACCAAACATGACCCAAGTTTTTGTGTATTTTACTTGCTGGACATATTGATACAAACTAAAATGTTCACATAAATTGAATAGAACTAACAAAATTTTTCTCAAATTTGCACAACCAATTTTTTTAGTTATATAGATTCTTAAAAAAAAAAACGAATTATTTTCACATAATTTTATATTTAATAGTGGTCTTGTTTGATAAATCTCGATAAAAAAATCAAAAATCAAAAATATAAATTTTATAAAAAAAAATTAAAGTGTAAAATGAAAGTTATAGCATTTTAAAATACTGAGAGTGGCTCACATCATTGCGGTATTTTTCGGTTTGACAACAACTTTACAAATTGCAAGGGTTGGTTAATCATCAAAGAAAATTAAAATTTGTTTGAAAAGGGATTTCATGAGTCAAGAGTATTAGCATGGCACTAAACTAACACAAGTTTTTGAAATGGGACTTCCTAATAATTAATCCTTTAATTTTGTATTTGGTGAATAAAAATTAATCAATCCAAATTTAAGTTTTACACCGGAGTTAATTCAAATTATATTGTGAATGTATTATAAATATTGAATATTGATTATTTCTCTACATTTAAATTGAATTAAATGGGCAAGCTCAATCGATCTAAAGCGAGGTTGAACATATTTTTCTACCATCCGAATTGAGTTTAAACAAACACTCAATCTGACCTGAGCTTGAGTTGACGCGCTATACTATGATCCACCACTTTGCATCACAAATCATGTTATTGGATTTGTGTTTGGATAATAAATTTAAAAAATAACGAAGCAAGTAAGAGAAATATAAATAATTTTTTTTCCTTCTTTTTAAAAATTTGTATTTAAATTCATAAGCTAAATAATGTGTAAATTAATGGCATCAAATTACTAACTTTTTCACAACAATCCTACTAACACTAATAATCAACCCGAGTGGGACATAGGAGTGAAGAGATCCATCCTTAGACGTGTTTGGGCTTCATATACTCCTCTTTCACCTTATGTGAAAGTGTTAGGCTTGTTTGTTTGGGATTATAGAAAGGGGATTGAGATTGATAGTGAGGTAGGACTACTATATGGGGTATTTGTTTTGAGAGATGGGGAGGGGACTACTAATACCTTGGTATTAGTAAAGGCCTTGGAAGGGGGATTCATAGTGAGGAGATAGAGATGGTATTAGAAAAATAGTGAGGGGATTAGAAATTTTTTTATTTTTTATATATTGGGAATTTTTTTTAAAATATTAATGTTTAATTTTTTAAATTTTTTTGTTTCTTTTATTATTTTATATAAAAATAATTTAACAATTTCTCACTATCAATCATCTCCATTCTATCTCTGAAAACAAACAGGGCCTTAGTATAATTGGACTGTTATTATTGATAACTTTTCCTATTGTGTTCTTACACAATTTCTCACTATCAATCATCTCCATTCTATCTCCATTCAAATATGGAAATTCCAGATTTTGGACTCACGCTCGAGAGGGGAACGCCACGCTCGAGTGTACACACTGAGTTCATGCAGTCCGCTCGAGCGGGGAAAGTGACGCTCGAGCGGGAAATGCGTATATCCAGTACTTTGCATGTGTTTACAGTCCGCTTCGAGCGGGGGAATGCACGCTCGAGCGAGGACTTGTATCTCACGCTTTAGCGGGGGTCGAGCGCCCATCGAGCGTGAATTTCACCCATCCAGTACTTTTGCAGTCCGCTCGAGCAGAGTAAGTCACGCTCGAGCGGGGCTCTTTTGTCTGCATGTCCGCTCGAGCGGGGAAACTCAGCCCGAGCAGGACCCTGTTTCAGCAAAATTTTGAAAAGTGTTTTTAAATGTATCTTTGCATCCTCATTCCATCCTAGGTATTCTTAGGGCTAGTTTAAGGCATCTTAATAAGGATATTGATGTAGAACCACACCGAGGTAAATTAGGGATTAAGTTATTATTTCTCAACTGTGTAGCTTAGTGTATGTTCGTTCTGTAACTGTGTAGGGTTGGCATTCGAGGACGCTTTAGCTGCTTATAGCCCAGTGCTCTGTGAGTAACAATGTTGTAAAGATATGTTCAATCATGAATATTTTCTGAATGATCTACTGCTTTCTGAAATGATAATTCTTATTGAATGAATGCTTGTCCTATTTGTGAACTGTATTCGTGGCATCCATAGCAATTTACTGTTACTGTACTATACTGCTACTGTCACAGAGATCTCCATCGGTTCTCATGTTTGGAACCACTACTGTTTACTGATATGATGGCCATCAACTGACTGTTTGGTCTGTTAAGACCTACTGTACTGTTTTGCTATTGGATGTACCACATATGACTATTATAGTTTCTAAATGACTGTTATGGCATGAAATATGAGCCACAAACTGAATGACTGATATACTGATAAATGATTGTTTTCAATACTGAAAGGACATTCATTCTTAACCTCCTTACGTATATGTTATTCACTGAGCTTTAGCTCACTGCTCATATATATATATATATATATATATATGTAGGTGTTCAGGCACCGGACCGTTGCTAGAAGCGTCAGGCTAAGCTCTTGTTTTGTCAAGCCAACCTTTGTGCCTCACGTCGAGGTTCTAGATCTGTTCAAGCTAAGGTTACTTTTGGGGTGTCTCAGATTCACCCTATCTGTCTCTGTTATGTATAGACTGAATGATATTTGTACTGTACTGTTATGGTGGGGATTTGGTCCCTAACCTGAATGCCTGTAAATGATTTATGTATATACTGTTTTTGTTCTAAATGTGAACATGTTATGAAAAGTCTTTTTGCATACAGACTGTCACAGCTCATTGGACATCTTTTAATTACTGTTTTAGCTTCTGTCAGCCCCTGTACTCTGTATTACTGTTTTACTGTTAAGCAGGCCTTCGATAATCTCGGATTACTAGCCAGTTATGGTGCTAAACCCATAAGGGCGGGTTTGGGTCGTGACAGAGTGGTATCAGAGCGATATTAAACCACGAGTTATACCGCACACACGTGTCCAAATGAGCTATAGGATGTCCTAGAAAAGTAATTAGGACATTACATGAGCATGAAAAGTGTGCGTGGCTATGACATGAATATACGTGTTAATGTGTTTAAGTACGCAACTGCCTATGTTTATTATTGTCATAATTGCCTATAGTGAAATGGATAACGCAAGAACTGTTGATGAAACTGAATCATCTAACGCCAGAATGGGAAGATTAGAAAGAACAGTGGAACTGTTGACCGAAGCCTGAAGGCAATAGCAACAACAGAACCAACAACCCCCCACCTCTTTCGATATAGCCGGAACAGAATGTGAATGATGACATCATTTCTTTAACACAGAAGTTCAGTAAGATGAAACCGCCATCATTTCAGGGGGGCCTTGAACCATTGACGGTCGAAGCATGGGTGCTAGAAACTGAAAAATTACTTGAAGTGCTTCCGTGTTCTAAAGCACACAAAGTGCTACTGGCTACCTTCACCTTACAAGAAGAGGCCAGAAGGTGGTGGATGTTGGTCCGCGACACCAATACTGCTATGAATTGGGTTCAGTTTAAGGGAGCCTTCTTTGAGAAATACTTCCTACACTGTGTCAGAGACCGCAAAGTAACCGAGTTTGAACAGTTGAGACAAGGTACTATGTCTGTGGCTGAGTATGAGTCAAAGTTTACTGAACTCACCAGATATGCACCGCACATGGTTGACACTGATTACAAAAAGGCCAGGAAGTTTGAAGGCGGCCTTAATGTAGAAATTCTTGACAGAATCAACGTTTTGAAATTGCTGAAATACGTGGATGTTCTTGATCGAGCAATAATGGCTGAGTCGAACATCGAAGCATTGAAACAAGCTGAAACACCAGCGTCTGAATGGCGTGGTAAGACACGGGGTTTTAAATTTAAGAAAGGCCGGAGCAGTTCGTTGAACAAAAAGCAGAACACAGAGTCAACAAACAGTTCTAGTCAAGGAAACCGTTCTATACCGCCCTGCTCCGAATGTGGTAAGAATCATAAGGGGGTTTGTTATAAAATCTCCGGTGCTTGTTACAGTTGTGGCAAGGTGGGCCACATGGTTAAAGATTGCCCTTCCACTTCCCAAGGCAATAGCAAAGCTGTAACTAGCGCAACAGCATCAACTACCCCACCGAAACCCATTCCCAAAGCTACCGGAAAAGAGCCTATGAGGCAAGGCCGAGTGTTCGCACTTGTACCGGGAGATGTGCAGAATACCAAGACCGTTGTGTTAGGTATACTCTCAATTTGTGCTCAAAATGCATATGTTTTGATTGATTCGAGGTCTACACATTCATATGTATCGCATGCTTTTTCGTGAAAATCAAATAGACCACTGGAACCTATGAACTATCTGTTAGCTGTGTCTTCACCTGTTGGGGGATCCATGACTTGTGCTTATATGTACCCTGCATGTGAAATTATTGTTGAGGATGTTTATTTTTACATTGATTTACTGCCATTGAATATTGATCATTTTGATGTGATATTGGGAATGGATTGGTTAACGAAATATCATGCTACCATAGACTGTGTAACAAAACAAGTTGTTTTCTGTCCACCCGGACTGCCTGAATTTGTGTTTAACGGAGTTGGAGTAGTACCTCCCCCGTATCTGATTTCATCCATGAAAGCTTTCAAACTGATTAGAAAGGGGTGTAAATGGTATCTATGTTTTGTATTAACTGTACCTACTGATGATAAAACTGATGTGAATAGTATTCCTATAGTTAGAGAATTCCCAGATGTTTTTCCAGATGATCTGCCAGGGGATTTGATTGATAGGGAGATTGAGTTCACCATTGATGTGATTCCGGGTACACAACTTGTATCTAAAGCTCTGTACAGAATGACACCTACCGAATTGAAAGAGTTGAAAGTTCAGCTGCAAGAACTGTTAGATAAGAAGTTCATCAGGCCAAGTACTTCATCGTGGGGCCCGCCAGTTTTATTTGTGAAAAAGAAAGACGGCTCACTAAGACTCTGCATTGACTACCGCGAACTGAATAAGGTAACACTGAAAAAAAAATATCCATTGCCTCGCATTGATGATTTATTTGACCAGTTACAGGGTGCCAAAGTGTTCTCCAAAATTGATCTTAGATCTGGATATCACCAGTTGAAAGTCAAGACAGGGGACATCGAAAAGACTACCTTTCGAACGAGGTACGGACATTACGAATTTCTTGTTATGCCTTTCGGAGTTACCAGTGCACCTGCTGCATTTATAGACCTTATGAACAGAATTTTCAAACCATACCTTGACGAATTTATAGTTGTTTTCATAGATGACATTTTGATTTATTCCAAAAGCACGGAAGAACACGAACGTCATTTGAACATGACCCTACAGACCCTAAGAGAACAGAAATTTTATGCAAAACTAATTAAATGTGAATTTTGGCTAGACAGTGTGATGTTTTTGGGACATGTGATCAGTAAGAATGGTATTACAGTTGACCCACAGAAAATTGAAGCAGTAGTGAATTGGCCTAGACCGACAAATGTTACCGAAGTTCGAAGTTTTCTAGGCTTAGCCGGGTATTACAGAAGGTTTGTCAAAGATTTGTCCAAAATTGCCCTACTACTGACACAGCTGACTCAGAAGGGGATATCATTTGACTGGACCGATCAGAGGGAATCAGCTTTTCAAGAGTTGAAAACTCGACTAGTGACTGCACTGATTCTCACCTTACCCTCAGGTACAGATGGTTATACTGTATATCGTGATGCTTCTTATAAGGGTTTGGAATGTGTTTTAATGTAGAATGGTAAAGTAATTGTGTATGCTTCCCGACAACTGAGACCGCATGAAAAGATCTACCCGACCCATGACTTGGAACTTGCTGCAGTAGTGTTTGCACTGAAAATCTGGCGTCACTACCTTTATGGGGCAACGTGTGAGGTGTATACAGACCATAAGAGTTTGAAGTACTTCTTCACACAGAAAGAACTGAACATGAGGCAGCGGAGATGGTTAGAATTGATAAAAGACTATGACCTGCAAATCTTGTACCATCCAGGAAAAGCTAACACCGTTGCTGATACACTGAGTCGAAAATCGATTGGAAATTTAGCCTGTTTACTTACCGGGCAGAAAGAATTGCTATGTGACCTTGAAAGACTTGAAATTGAGATTGTTTTGCGTGAACAAGGTGGAACAATAGCCGCTATTTCTGCTCAACCAGCACTGATTGAAGAGATTAAAGAGAAACAACAACATGATGATTTCTTGAGGAAGATCATCGAAGAACGGGAATCCAAACCGAGGCCGGATTTCAAATTTGACAATAATGTGTTGAAATTTTAGGGAAGATTGTGTGTACTGAGTGATTCTGAACTGAAAAGAAAAATTCTGCAAGAAGGCCACAATTCAAAACTGTCTATCTATCCAGGAAATACGAAAATGTACCAAGACTTGAAACTGAATTTCTGGTGGCCGGGGAATGAAGAAAGAAATTGCTGACTTTGTGTCGAAATGTCTTCATTGCCAACAAGTTAAAGCCGAACATCAACGACCCGCAGGCTTACTGCAACCCTTACTGATACTGGAGTGGAAATGAGAACATATCACTATGGATTTCATTGTTGGTTTACCTCGCTCCAGTAAAGGTATGGATTCAATTTGGGTTATTGTTGATAGACTGACTAAATCTGCTCATTTCTTACCTGTCAAAACAATTTATAATGTGGACAAATTGGCTGTAATCTATATTGATGAGATTGTTAGATTGCATGGAGTGCCTGTGTCCATTGTTTCTGATAGAGACTCGAAGTTTACATCGAGATTTTTGCAAAGTTTGCAGACCGCATTGGGTACTGAACTGAGACTGAGTAGTGCATACTATCCTCAGACAGATGGTCAGTCAGAAAGAACCATCCAGACTCTGGAGGATTTACTGAGAATGTGTGTTCTTGATTTTCAAGGAAATTGGGAAAGCCATTTACCGTTGGTTGAATTCGCCTACAACAACAGTTTTCACTCGAGCATCGGTATGGCGCCTTTCGAGGCATTGTATGGCAGAAAATGTCGATCTCCGATTTGCTAGGCAGAAGTTAGAGATGGGCCTTTGCTTGGGCCCGACATTGTACATGAAACTACTGAAAAAGTGAAATTGATTCAACAGAGATTGAAAACCGCACAGAGCCGGCAGAAAAGTTATGCGGATGTCCGAAGGCGAGACAGAGAGTATGAAATAGGTGATTATGTTTTTGTTAAAGTGACACCGATGAAAGGCCAGGCTCGTTTTAGAGTCAAGGGTAAGCTAGCGCCGAGATATGTCGAACCGTATGAGATTATTGAAAAGATTAATCCGGTGGCGTATCAAGTAGCACTTCCTCCTGAAATGGAGCATATGCATAACGTGTTCCATATTTCAATGTTGAGTGATTATCTTCGGGATCCCTTTCATGTGATTGAGTCTACCCGTGTAGTGTTAAGTGATGACTATACTTATGAAGAGCGGCCTATTCAGATTGTAAACAGACGGATCAAGAAGTTGAGGAACAAAGAGATTCCGTTAGTAAAAGTTGACTGGCAAAACCATGGTGGCGTGTATGCCACTTGGGAAAGAGAAGACGATATGATCAAGAGATATCCTGAACTGTTCCCACTGAATCCTGTTTTCTTCCAGAATGAAGGTAACCCGAGTTTGGAGGACCAAACTCTTTATAAGCAGGGGAGACTGTGACAACCCTCACCCCTGATTAGTGCTAATCTATGATTAAGCATGTTAAATGACTGATTGACTGAAATCCTGAATTGATTGATTAAGTGTATAGCTTAAGTGCATTTCTATCTGTTGACTGTTGAATGATCTGTTCATGTTTTGCGCTTTAAACTGTAAATTGAAGGCCTTATCGGCGGCCGAATCTGAAATCGAGTAATGTTTTATGCTAGTTAGAATTTATGTGTTTTTATGGTAAATTTAATTGAAATGTGATTTGGTATAATTAAATTAGATTTAATAATGTTAAATTACAAAAGTTAGACTTATCGACAAATTTGCCATCTAGTGGAATAATTTGGGCTAACCCCTCTTCACTTCATATACTTTTGACACAACATTTCTTCAGCCATTTTGAGAGCTATAAACCGACTAGAGAGAGAGAGATAGGAGATAGTTTGATTTCATCAAGAATTTGGCTTGGAGACTTAGAAGATTGAAGAGTAGATTGCGTTTTGAGCTTCCATTCTTGAATTCAAGGCATAAGGTAGGAGAATCACCTTCTTGATTGTTAAATTAAGTCATATATTGCATGGTTCATGGAAGTTTAGAGTTTAAAGTCTAGAATTGGTTAAGATTGTTGAATTGAAGCTTGAATCATGCATGCATGTACATATTCTTGCATTTTGAAGTTGATTTTCATGAAATCTTGCATGCGAGTTTACATTCTTGTTCTAGTCCATGAGTTCATCATGGTTTTGAGTTTGATCTTGCTTTGGATCATGTTTTGAGGCATTAGAATTCACTAGAATTCATGCATGTCATATGTTCTTCATGTTCATGAAAACTTCTTTGAAATTGTGTTTAATTGAACTACCTTTGGGCTTTGATTTTGCAAATTGATCTTTGAAACATGTCATATTATGAGTTTACAAGTGTTTTTTAGAAAATTAGCTCAAAAGGATCGAATTTGATGCTTTAAAGTTGAGTTTTGAGCTTGAGGTTCAAATCTGGAAATTCCAGATTTTGGACTCACGCTCGAGCGGGAAACTCCACGCCCGAGCGTACACACTGAGTTCATGCAGTCCGCTCGAGCGGGAAATGCGTATATCCAGTACTTTGCATGTGTTTATAGTCCGCTCGAGCGGGGGAATGCACGCTCGAGCGAGGACTTGTGTCTCACACTCGAGTGGGGGTCGAGCGCCCATTGAGCGTGAATTTCACCCATCCAGTACTTTTGCAGTCCACTCAAGCGGAGTAAGTCACGCTCGAGCGGGGCTCTTTTGTCTGTATTTCTGCTCGAGCGGGGAAACTCATGCGCTCGAGCGGGACCTTGTTTCAGCAAAATTTTGAAAAGTGTTTTTAAATGCATCTTTGCATTCTCATTCCATCCTAGGTATTCTTAGGGCTAGTTTAAGGCATCTTAATGAGGATATTGATGTAGAATCACACCGAGGAAAATTAGGGATTAAGTTATTATTTCCCAACTGTGTAGCTTAGTGTGTGTTCGTTCTGTAATTGTGTAGGGTTGGCATTCGAGAACGCTCTAGCTACTTATAGCCCAGTGCTCTGTGAGTAACAATGTTGTAAAGATATGTTCACTCATGAATATTTTCTGAATGATCTACTGCTTTCTGAAATGATATTTCTTACTGAATGAATGCTTGTCCTATTTACAAACTGTATTCGTGGCATCCATAGCAATTTACTGTTACTGTACTGTACTGCTACTGTCACAAAGATCTCCGTCGGTTCTCATGTTTGGAACCACTACTGTTAACTGATATGATGGCCATCAACTGACTGTTCGGTCTGTTAAGACCTACTGTACTGTTTTGCTATTGGATGTACCACATATGACTATTATAGTTTCTGAATGACTCTTATGGCATGTAATATGAGCGACAAACTGAATGACTGATATACTAATAAATGACTGTTTTCAATACTGAAAGGACATTCATTCTTAACCTCTTTACACATATGTTATTCACTGGGCTTTAGCTCACTGCTCATATATATATGTAGGTGTTCAGGCACCGGACCGTTGCTAGAAGCGTCAGGCTAAGCCCTTGTTTTGTCAAGCCAACCTTTGTGCCTCACTTCGAGGTTCCAGATCTGTTCAAGCTAAGGCTGCTTTTGGGGTGTCTCAGATTCAACCTATCTAACTCTGTTATGTATAGACTGAATGATATTTGTACTGTACTGTTATGATGGGGATGTGGTCCCTAACCTGAATGACTGTAAATGATGTATGTATATACTGTTTTTGTTCTAAATGTGAACATGTTATGAAAAGTCTTTTTGCATACAGACTGTCACAGCTCATTGGACATCTTTTAATTACTGTTTTGGCTTCCGCCAGCCCCTGTGCTCTGTATTATTGTTTTACTGTTAAGCAGGCCCTCGGTAATCTCGAATTACTGGCCGGTTACAGTGCTAAACCCACAGGGGCGGGTTTGGGTCATGACACCTTTCCCTTCATCTGGCGTCTCATGGCCTCCACCTTCATCGTCATTTTCTTAATGATGGTATCTTGGTCTCTCAACTTGTCTTCCAGGTGTCGAGTGTATGAATCTCGCTGTCGGCGATGCTTTTTTGCATTGATAGAGCGCCTAGAACTCCTTGCGTGCTCGTCTCGTGCATCTCTGGGAAGACCTCGTGTAGAGGTCTCCAAACCAGCCATCATCGGAATAACGGGCAGCCCATCTCTGTGCCAAAGAGACTCTAGAGTGATGCCGTCGATGGCGGATAACGTAATGTCGTCGTTGTTCGCCATAAAAGATGATCGAAAAAACTTGGAGGACAACGTTTTATCTGTTGGATTCCCACAGACGGCGCCAATTATACGGTGAGCAAATATCCGTCACTGTTCCGTACTCCTTGTGTCCAAGCTGCGCTTCATTCCGATCGACCTGAGAACACAATGATGGTGAGCTACCCGGCGGTGCACTGCCGAAAAACCCTCCGACGATCAAGTTAGCACACTTTTAGAGAGAGAAAAAGAAATGTAGAGAGAGAGAGTTGGTAAAATTCGCTTTTCCCCCTTTGATTTTAAGGTCGAGTGCCTTATCTAGGCTGCTACCATGCCTCCCAAGGTTCTACGTGCACTACTTCTGTCATCCTCATCTGGACTAGCGGTTGTACTACCCTCTCTATTCCTTACACGTGTACGCGTCAATACCGCCAAACAACAATGGCCAAATTGCCAAATAGTATTGACACACACCATTAGCGGGTTTCTCCTCTTGCACTCCAATTGGACCTGGAAAATTCCACCGAGCTAGGCATAGCCCGGTCAGTTCCAACTTCAATTCTGGCCGACTATCAGGGTCGAGCTCAAAAATTAGCTCGGTTCGCCTAATTCCATTCGTTCCCGTTGACCTTGCTCGGCCTTGGACCATCGCTTCACCTAGCTCGACTTAGTCCGGTTGAAGGCATGATCATAGAAGCCTTGGTTCAATATCTGAGATCAGCAGAGAGCTCAAACCAACTCCTAGTCCTTGGACCTGCTCAATTGAACTAATCCAGGACCTTGGCCAAGACCACACTCAACTGAACCAGCCCAATTGCACGACCCAAAGACATCTCAAGTCATGACTTAGCTCGGCCTGACTGCTCAGTGCAAATTCCCCTCACAATGTATAAGAGTAATAATATTAATATTCGAAACTTAAGGGACAGGTGAACCCCTAGTACTATACTCCCATGGATTGGGAAAATTATTTTTTGTACCTGGGACATGCTGACGTGGTGCTCTAACTTAGTTTTTATTAGTTGAAATAATAGAATTCATTATCTTTTTTTATCTCATTTTAAGAAATAATTGAACACTTATCCTTCAACAAATAGTCTGAAACAATCCAAGACTTTCGCCTAGTGAGCCATTGTCCCATTCAATTTTTCAAAAAGGAAAAATTACACTTCCGTGGAGGGTTGAAAATTAATTTTAAATTAATGATAAATATTATAAAAATTAAAAAGTAAAATCATAATTTTTTTTTAATGTATTTGTAATTAATTTTTGAAAGTTTATATAACAAGTGATTTCCCTTTTTAAAAACAATTACTTCGGTAATGTGTGTATTATTTCATGTAGTAAAATAATGGAAGTGGCTTTCCTTCCATCTAATCACGAATTGGATGGTATTATTGGGTCAATAGAGGCTTACTATGGGTCTCGTTTTGATAATCTAAACTGTTTAATGTGTAGAACTCATTGAGTACTATATGTCTGTAAAACATTATATTGATCGGATATCGATAGCTATGCGATTAAATCAGTTTTGTATAAAAAAATAGACGGTGAAAAATAAACAACTTATAAAAATCTGATTTGATCACATAATTATTAATATTCGATTAACGTGATTTTTTACGAACATATAGTACTCGATAATTTTTATACATTAATAATTCGAATTATCGAAACGAAATTTGTGATGAATCTCTATGAGTCTAATAATATCTTTTAATCCAATCACGGATTGAAAAGAAGTCCTTCCCTAAAATAATATCGTAATTTGGTGTCAGTTATTCAACAAAGTGCCGTTGATTATAGTCAAATCAAAGAAAGACAGTCTTCATTACAATCCAAATTAAAGTGGTAGTGTTTGATTTATGTCTTAAAATGTTGTTAATCCAAGGGATTGTGGCATTGTGGTAAGGCCTTGGGATTTAAGCCCCAAGGTCACAAGTTCAATTTTTTTTTTGGGCTAATCTCCTGAGCGAAGCACTGTTGGTTAGGAGGTTGGACCTCAAGGATGCCTAATCAGTTACTTGGTATGGATTTAATACTCTCCCACTGTGCGAGTCTTGACTTAATCGAAATTGC
Organism: Camellia sinensis; assembly: GCF_055761805.1. Lineage (NCBI taxonomy): Eukaryota > Viridiplantae > Streptophyta > Magnoliopsida > Ericales > Theaceae > Camellia > Camellia sinensis. Next base: position 154,081,110 of record NC_138963.1, read on the forward strand.
CTTTGGAGGTCGGGACAAGCTCCCAGGTTATAGTCTCTTACTTGGAACGAACAACAGGACACCCTGGTGATCTCCTCATGTGGCGCTGCCTTGGACCTGCGGGAGGGTGGAATGATTTTCCCTGTAACAAAAAAAAAAAAAAAAAAAAAAAAAGTGGACGGTGAATATAGTCAAATCAAAGCAAGACAGTAGTGTTTGATTTATGTGTAGTGTTGGATTTATGTCTTAAAATGTTGTTGTTGATTACTTGTCAAAACAATACCTACGTATTTATTGGGGATGTTTGGAAAGAAAACATTTTAGGGAAAATATCTCATCGTTGAGAAAAAAATAATTATATGCAGCATTTATTAGAGTTTTTTAAAAGGCCTGGTTTTGGTCCAGTCTATCATCGGACGGGATCGTGTTGTTAGGTCCATGGAGAACCACCATGGGTCCCGTTTTAAAAATCTGAACCGTTCAATGTGTAGAACTTGTCGAGTACTATATGTCTGTAAAAAATTACGTTGATCGGATATCGATAGCTATGTGATCAAAATAGTTTTTTTATCAACTGTTAATTTATTCACCGTCCATTTTTTTTTATACAAAACGGATTTGATCACATAGTTATTGATATCCGATCAACGTAATTTTCCATAGGCATATAGTACTTGACGAGTTTTACACATTGAACGGTTCATATTTTTAAAACGGGACCCGTGGTGGGTCTCCACGGGCCTAACAGCACGGTCCAGTCCGATAGTGGACTGGACCAAAGCCAGACCCTTTTTTAAATATAATTTGAGAATAGTGTTATGTTTTGAATTTGTGAGTTTTGAAATTATGATTTGAGTATAGAAAATTTGTTTAGTTATGAATTTTGAAAAGAGTTTTGAGTTGAGTGTTGAATTAAATTTTTAATGTTTGATGTGACATGCGAAATAAGAAAATTTGTTTGGTTATGAGTTTTGGAAAAAAATTTCAAAACTTAATTCAAATTGTTATAACTCATAACCAAATGCACTATTCAAAACTTTATTGAAAATTCTGATTAATACTCATAAGCAAACTCTTTTTAAAATTCAATTAAAAAAATTAATTATTAACAAAAAATAACATTAACCAATTTTTTTAATTGAAAATATTACAAAGGAAATAATTTTTTTTTCAAAATAAATATTCAATTACTAATTTAAAATAATTTTTCATTGTATATTTGGTTCGAATTTTTTTTAATATTTTCCAGTTAAAATATTTTTTAATATTTTTTATTTTCGCTTTCAACAGAAAATTAGTTTACAATAGCACAAACACATGTATGTATGCATGTATGTATGAAAGAGTTACCAATTTCTTTCTTAAAAAAAAAAAAAAAAAAAAAAGCCACTGTAGCAATAGCGGTCAACCGGAAGGATGTCTAGGGGGACGACCAGTAGACTCAAAAAATTCAAACACTGTATGAAAAGGTGAGAGCTTTGCGTTAGAAGTTTGTTTTTGAATGAGGTCTACCAAACGTGAAACAAAAAATGTGTTTTGAAATATGTGGTGAAATTAATTTTTGAAAACTCCATTCAAACGCTTTGTTCATGTAAAGGGATGGAATTGTGATTAGAAAGCTGTACCAAACACATTTATAATTTTTTTTTGACATCCATTGGAATGTAATTACCTCAACATTTTAAACAAAAAATTATAAAATTAATTATTTTATATATTTTTCTTTAAAAAAAATTAAAAAATCATTAAAAAATTAATTTTTAAATCAACCCTTAGCATGTATTCAAATATTATTTATTTACAAACTCCCTTAGCTATCGCTTGTTGTAGTAACTTTTCACCCATTTTCATTCCCATCAATTTGATTAGAAAGCTGTACCAAACACAGTTATAATTTTTTTTTTTGACATATATTGGAATGTAATTACCTCAACATTTTAAACAAAAAATTATAAAATTAATTATTTTATATATTTTTCTTTAAAAAAAATTAAAAAATCACTAAAAAATTAATTTTTAAATCAACCCTTAGCATGTATTCAAATATTATTTATTTACAAACTCCCTTAGCTATCGCTTGTTGTAGTAACTTTTCACCCATTTTCATTCCCATCAATTTCTATTTACTTATTTATTTTTCCGAACCTATCATTCATCCGGATGTGGAATAATTTTGAAATTTACAAGTTTTCTAAATTATATGGCTGCTGCTTTATTGACTAGTAAACCAAAGAAGCTAAGTCTTCGTTTGGTAAGACTCTCACATTATAGCTTTATTTATTGATTTGAGTGTGATGTTTGTTTTGAGCTTTCAAATACTAATTTCTCAAAACTCAATTCAAAACATAATCATTACTTTTCAAAACTCATAACCAAACACATAATTCAAAACTCTTTTCAAAATTCAATTCAAATCAATATTTTAATTTTTTAAATATTTAAAATATTTAAATATTTTTAAAATATTTTAATTTTGTTAAGATTTTAAATATTTTAATATGTTACGATTTTTTTAATTTTTTAATTTTTTGAATATTTTAATTTTTAAATATTACGATTTTAATTTTTTAAATTTTAAAATATTTTATAAAAATAAATTCAAACTCTATTTTATAAAAATATTTTTAAATATTTTAATTTTTTTGTTATGTATTTGGTTACAATTTGAGTGTACAGTTGTAAAAGTAGTATAAAGTTTCGAGTTATGTATTTGGTTATGAGTTTTAAAAATAATTTTTTAATTGAGTTTTTTTTGTGTTTGGTTACGATTTGAGTGTAGAGTTGTTTTTAAATTTAAAATTTTAAAATTTTAAATTATTTAAATTTTTTGAATATTTAAATTATTTAAATTTTTACTATTTAAATTTTTTGAATATTTATTTTAATTTTTTACTAATTAAAATTTTTAGATTATTTAAATTATTTAAATATTTATGATTTAAATTTTTTGAATATTTATTTTGAAAAAAAATTATTTCCTTTGTAGTATTTTCAATTAAAAAATTGATTAATGTTATTTTCTGTTAATAATAAAAAAATTTAATTGAATTTTAAAAAAAGTTTGGTTATGAGTGTTGATCAGAATTTTTAATAGTGTGAAAGTAGTGTGTTTTGTTATGAGTTATAACAATTTGAATTAAGTTTTGAAATTTTTTTCCAAAATTTATAACCAAACAAATTATCTTACTTCACAAGTCAAATCAAATTTTCAAAACTCAATTCCACACTCAATTCAACACTCTATTAAAAAATCATAACCAAGCAAATTTTTTTACACTCAAATCATAATTTTAAAACACATAAACTTAAAATACAACTCATATTTTTAAATCATAGTTAAAAAATCTTACCAAACGGAACCTTCCCACTACTCTTTCAAAAGTGATTATAATTAAAGTTGAAGGATGATGATGTAATTTGCATGAAGTCACAGGACCTCTCACATGAAGTCACTTTCTTGTAATTTAAGAAAAGTGTTCAATAATTGTTTTTTATTTTATTTTATTTGAATTCGTGTTTAATTATTGTTTGAAAAACAGAAAGAGATATTGATATGTTCAAGTAGTTTAGATATGAAACTGCTTCTCACTCATCATGAGATGTGAGTGGGAAGTTAAGAAGGTTCGTGTTTAATTATTCGTGAAACTACTTTTTTTTTAGTTTTAATAAGGGTTCTTCTATGGCGTGCATATTTGTAAGAGTGTATATCATATGTATTTTTATTATAAAAAGTTTAATTAAATTATAAAATTTTGTAATATGAATCACAAAATATATAATCTCACCACAAATTAGCGTTACAAAAAATGTCATTAGGTTACAAACTTTTGTTATATTAATTACAAAATTATGAACATTTTGTTATATCAATTTGTGGTGAGGTTACGTATTTTATAACTAATATTAAGTAATTTTGCCATAAGGTGCATATAGTATGCACCCACAAAGAGTGCAGCTTATAGCATTGTCCTTTAATAAGATGAGAAAAGTACTTGTAAATTTATAAAAAGTGTTCAAAAATATATGACAATTTTTCAAGACCTGTTGTGCTTTAGTATCTTGTTAACCTTAATAATAATCTAACGAGTTGTTGTTAACTTAAATTATTAGAATTTAGAGTAATGATATATAATGATATACACAAACATAAAATTTATATAAAATTTTTATACATAATGATGTGAATTAATTGTGACATTTCACTTTAAAACAAACTATCCATAAAGATAACTTACATTTATAACAATGTCATTGCGATATCATTCTTATGATATTTTTTGTATGAATTTTTTATATGAATAATAATTTTCAAATTATTAATATGAGCTCAATGGTGAACACATTTGCTCTATCTTACACATTTACCAATTAATTAAAATTCATTTGTGGTTGATCATGAGAATGACCCTATATGATTTTGAGGTTGAAGGACATGCCATATGACAATACCATTTACAACTGAACTAGCAAATACGCATATCCACTAACATTTGTGATTTGTCAAAAAAATCAACAATGAGCCCATGTGGGAAGCTTATGTACAACAGATATCAAAATTTATTTAGGCCTTTTTGAAAAGTTAGCTAAAAGTTAATTTTTAATTTTTAGCCTATTTTAAATCACATAATTTTTCATATTTTTTACACACAAAAAATTAAAAAAATTAAAATGTCAACTTTTAACCAATTTTTCAAAACACCCTCAGTGATCCAAAGATATCACCTAGTAATTTCTTTCATTAATCACCAAACACCATTCTTCACGTTGTTCTTTCATAATTCAACACTGAGCGTCATCCCCAACATAATTCACAACTCCTAGGCCATCAAATAACTTCTCAAAATATACATATATGGGGTCTTTTGAGAAGCGAAAAAAAAGGGGTAAATTTTTAGCTTTTTATTCATTTTGACTCATATCACCTCTCACATTTTTTATTCATAAAAAAATAAATTAAAAAAACCAACAATTAAATTTTTTATCAACTTTTCAAAACACCACAGGGGTGTTTGGCAAGGGCTTTTTTGGACTTTTGGGCCTAAAATTCACAAAAAGACAAAATATGCTAAAATAACTAATAAGACAAAATATCACATCAAATCCATAATCATTTTATTTTTTCTCTCACAAACACACATCAAACTACAAAAAAATCAAATTATTTTTTCAAACACAAAAATTTTAACCTACTAAAATAATCAAAAACTATAACTTACTAAAATACCAACTTCCCAAATACCCACATAATTTGATCAGACAGTAGTGAACCAATCAATGGCCTCGTTTGGTAAAACTGTAAAAAAGTGATTATACATTATAACTTAACAGATTATGACTTATAGCTGTGAATATAAGCTGTTAACCTGTTTGGTGCAGTTGTGAGATTATGGATTTAAGCAGCAGAGTAGTGTTTGGTTAATAAGCTGTAAAATAACTTTTTACTGTATAATTGTCCTTTCTGCCCTTATATGATATAAAAATGATTATTTTTTCATTTTTTTCAATTTTAATTTAAAAAAAAATATTTCATTAGTAAAAGTTAATATAATTAGTATTAATTAGTATCAATTAATATAAAAATTGATACATTTGCTAAAAATGTAGTGGAAGTATTATTGTCACAATTATTTTCCATTATAAATTAATTAGTATCAATTAATTGCTTAATTAGTATCAATTAATACTAAAATTATTAATTAGTATCAATTAATGTCTTAATTAGTCTCAATTAATACTAAAATTATTAATTAGTATAAATTAATATTAATATTTAATTTTTATTAGTATCAATTAATATTAATAATCAACAATTATTATTAATTAGTATTAATTAATAATTAATTCATTACAAAAGTATACAATATTAATTTATTAAAAATTAATACCAACTAATATTGATTTTTTTAATTAATATTGATTTTTTTTCTTTTTCTTCAAAAATATACAATTTTTTATTTTTTAATTAATATAAAAATATACAATATGAATTTATTAATAATTAATACTAATTAATATTTATTTTTCAATTAATATCGATTTTTTTTCTTTTTTTCAGAAATATATAATTTTTTATTTTTTTTAATTAATATTAATATTAATTAATATTAATATTTGAGTATTGACGAGAACATTTAAGTAATTTTAGTCCCTACACCAGCTGTGCACTTAAGTCAAAAATTTAAGCACTCCCTGACCAATTTTTGAGATAAGCTAAGAAATAACTTGATTTAAACTATAAATTAATTAATTTAAACTACATCAAATACAATATTTTAACTTAAATTAAACTAAAAATTAAATTAAACAACTTATAAACTCCACCAAACGTGCCTAATATCACAACTCCTCCAACCAAGCTGATGTATAGGCGTGCAAGTTTTGTGGGTCCTCTAGTGTACCCTACTCGTCTTCCCTTCCCCTCTCTCTTTTATTTATAGGGAAAATAACTGTAATGTGTACAATGAAAAAAAATTATAAAAATATATAAAAACAAATTTGTAATTATTACAATGTATAAATTTTGTCATTAATGTATATAGTGTTTTGATAAATTGGTAAAAAATTAATTTTTTAATTTTTTTTAAATTTTTTTTTTGTCTTTTTATGAGTAAAAAATATAAGAAGTGATGTGACTCAAAATGAATACAAAGCTAAAAACTAACCTTTTATTTTGTTCCCAAAATATCCCTATATATTTTTTTGGAAAAATTACATATAGGTAGAAATTGAAAAAAAAAATTATCAACTCATGAAGAGTTGCACTTCCACGACCTTTTATTTACACTCTACCAAAAATGCACTCAAATCTCTACATATTTATAATTTTTTTTTTCTAGGGACGCTTTGACAAGCGGGTAAAAAGTCAATTTTTTAGTTTTTTGAATTTTTCGGATCATATCACCTCTTTATTTTTCTTTTTCACATTAAAAAAGTCAAAAAATTACCAAAAAAAAAAAAAAAAAACTATTATGTGTTTGGTATGATGTTCAAACTATGATTCCATGCCATGGTTTCAGTATAGTGCTTGTTTAGAGTTTTCAAAAGTTAATTCTACACCCACTTTTGAAAATTCTTTTCAAGGTAGGAAATTTTGGGCGAACCAGTCGTCCTTCTGATGTCCTCATCCTCCTAGACATCCAGCTGATTGATTGGTATAGTGTAATTTTTTTTTTAATTAACACCTGTTATTTTTTATATTTTAAATAAAAAAATTTAAAATTTTTAATTTTTTTTTATGAGTTTTGAATAGAATTTTGAGTTGTGTGTTTGATTATGAGTTGTAAGTTTATGTATCAAATATTATATGTCACATCAAAAATTTTCCACACAATTTAAAACTTTTTTCAAAACTTATTTACCAAACAAATTTTTTATAGTCAAATCATAATTTCAAAACTTATAAGCTTAAAATACAATTCTATTATCAAATCATATTTAAAAATTTTTACCAAACGTTATCTAATTTTTTACCACCTTTCTAAAACACCAAATGTAATTCACCATATTTTTTTTCTGCCTCCACTAGGGCAGTAATTCCCCTTATTTATATATGGAAGAAGCATAGACCATCAGCCATACATATCTCCAATTGATGATTACAAGATTGTAGAGAGAGAGAGAGAGAGAGAGAGAGAGAGAGAGATCAGGGAAGGGGAGTGAAGTTAATGCAACGATGAGTGAAGGCGGCGGCAACCGATCTGGAGAGAAAGGAGTGCGGCGAGGCACGGTGGTGCCGCCGAGTAGAGGGGAGGTGCTGAAGGGAATCATTAGAGACTTTTCTGAAGCTCTGACTCTGCCACAAGACGACTCCTCTGGAGATGGCGGAGCTGATCACCAACAACTCCTCCAAGTCCAGCCCAGCCAGAGACCCACCGTGCCTCCCAAGAGAGGTGATGTGCTCAGGCGAATTCTTGCTGGCAACTAGTTTGATTTCATTCATGCCACTTCTCTACTACTAGTAGTCTTTTTTCCAAGTATTTTAATATCTTTGTTTTGGGTATTGTTGTGTTCTTCTTCTCCTTTCTCCAACCTGAATTGTAGTGGTGAAAGATCCTCTGTTCTCAAATGTTTGTTAGTTGTCCTTAAAAACACTCATAATTAGTGGATTACATGAGAATCTCAGGTGTATAAGAATCTCAAAACATATCCACTGATTGTGAGTGTTTTGGAAGAAGAGAGAGGTAGAGAGAGACAGAGAATCTCAGGTATAGTATAGATGCAGTAGGGAAGTTGTGCCAAAAAGGATGAATTTTATAAATGTTGCATAAATCTGGCTATCAGTCTCTTGCTGCCCTCATTTGAAAAGCCTAATTGTAGTAGTTGAGTGCTATATTTGGTCTTTAATTTTATAGGCAAATTAAGCTATTGTAATTTCTCTCTTATGTTAATAATTTGGTCATTTAGTTCTATTTTCCTCAACCAAAAAAAAAAAAAAAAAAAAAAAAAAGAAAGAAAAATCTGAATTTCTTACCATGATACAATTTAATGCAATTGATTATGCCTTTTTTAGAAATTGGGTTGAGATGAAATTTGGAGATTATGGTGTTAGACATAATTTTATAACCACTCTTGCCACTACCATTCCAGCGCGATCCGCACTGCCTCTTGGCTAATCTAACCTGTAATTGGTTCATTTCAACTCTTGAATAAGCTGCCGAAGATGGCTCTGAGTGTGTGGTGTAATATTGTTGTGGATAGATTCAACTGTTTTATGATAATGATTCATAAGAAAGTTGTCTTCCCACATGAAGACCTCCAAATATAGCACAAATATGACACAATAATATATGTTTTCCCAATTCGAGTAGGACTCTCAAATAATGTATTACCTCTTTGCCATGTTATGGAAGTAATCTCAGAGAAGAATATTGATGATTCTTAGGTTGATATAGGAAATTGACCAAAATTTACATAAACAAGACTGGTGTACCTAGGAGATTACAAAACAGATAAAGCATTTTTTTAAATCCTTCCAATTCTGGCACAGGAAAGTACCTTTGGAGCAATTTCATTGTGGATGTAAAAGAGATACGTTCAAATCCCATTAGATTTTGTCATGTTTTGTAGCAATCTCAAATCTTCCAATCGCTCACTTGGACTTTAAAAATCAACAATGAATTAATGAAGCTTTCTCAGAGTGATCTCTTGCTAGGGTGAGAAGGGGAAAGAGGTGTCTCGCCGAAGGTAGTGGGTGGAAAGGGAAAGGGTACTTGATTTAGCCCTAGTCTGAAATAGTCAAAAAGTTAACTCATATCCTAAACTAGCTCTGGATAATTTCTCCAAAAACAAAGGACAACAATAGAAAAAATTAGGATTTTTGTTGCGTTACTAGATGAGGAGAGATTGAGGGTGTGACCAAGGTCCTAAGAGTGTTTATGATGAGTGGTTCAAATTTAAAGAACATTTGATAAATGTTCGTAGTAATTAGTGTGTTACTTTAAAATTAGAATTAATTTCATCCCTTAGATAAGTTAAATGGAATTGGACGAAGAGCATTGATGGTAATTAATTTAAAAAAATTATGGTTTAAATTAAAAAAATAATTAAAAATTTGATTTGTTTTTTGGGTGAATAAAATTTGATTTGTTACAAACATCAAATCCTAGAGTTTTTCTTTCTGTAATTTCTTCAAAATTAAATTTTATACTTGTTTTTTAAGCAACAATAAGGGCTTCATTTGAAACAACTTATAAGCTTATTTTGCTTTAAAAATGTTTCACGTAATTTTTCATACCCTTTTTTTTTTTTCTTCTAGAAGTTTAACTTAGGTCACTTAAAAAATCAATAGAAATTAAAAATATGTCAAATAACTAATCCTTTTAAAGAATAATTATTTACAAACTTATTTTAAATTAATAAATTAATTTATAAGTAAAATATAAAAGGAAAGCAAGAGGCAGTTTGGAAAGTGACATTTTCAGTAACTTGAAAAACTAAACAACTATGCTACAGAGCCCGAATGGGCAACGGCTCGAATGGCTCAAAAAACATTTTCCTATTTTTTTTTTTTTTTTTTTTCTTTTCAGCCGGAGAAAGGAGGAAGACGAAGGAGGGGGAGGGGGAGGGGGAGGGGGAGGAAGGAATGGAGGGGGCCTAAAAAATGGAGGAGGAGGCGGCGGAGGAGGAGGCGACGAGCGGGGCAGAGCCGACGAGGGGCGCCGGCGACGATCGGGGCAGAGCAGCGAGGCGGCGAAGGCGGAGGCGCGGCGATCGGCTATCGGCGACGACGACGGCGACGGCCTCTCCCTCTCCCTCTCCCTCTCTTTCTCTCCTCCCTCTCTCTCGCCTCTGCTTCTCAGGTTCAAACGAAGAAGAAGAAGCAGAACAGAAAGAACAGGAAGGAAGAAGAAGAAAAAAAAAAAAAAAAAATTCAAAACCCAAAACGACGTCGTTTTGGGTTTTGAGCCAAATTCGAGCCATTGATTCGGGCCCTCAAACATTATTCAAAACTAAATATATTTGCAAATTTTTTTTTATAAAAAAAACGTGTAAAAAGTAAGGTGAAAGAAATTTTTTATTTGATTTTTTTATATATATATATATTAATTGATTTAAAATAATAATATATTTTCAAATAGAGGGACCTTCAGCTTATGATGATTCGATGAACTCAGAATTGGTAAGTCCATCCACGTTGGGGCACCGGAGGAGGTCGGAGAGACCAAACTCTGAAAACATGATAGATCGCATATATCTACTATGATGGTGATTGACGATACGGTGGTCCACAAATGTCATTCAAATTCAGCTTGATTAAAGATCGCATATATCTACTATGATGCTGACATCTTAAAAATGACTTTCGGAGAGGGATTTGAAAAGAAAAATGAAAAAGATAGGTGAAATGTGAATAAATTATACCTATATTTCACATAATTTGACATACCTTTTTCCTTTTCATTTTCAAATCTCTCCCCAAATCTCTCAACTAAATACAATGTTAAAGTCACTTGTTTGCCCACTTGTTTCTTTGAATGGTAAACTTCAACTGTGTCTTGAGAATCCTACTCAAAAAAAAGAAGAAAAAAAAAAAAAAAAACTGTACATGTCTTTATATGTTTCATTACCATGACAACTGTGAACATGCTGTCACTTTGAAAATAAAATAATAATAATTATTTATTTTGCAAAACTGCTGTAATAGATAACAATAGCAATATCAACCAGAGTATCGTACAATATACCAAGTTTAACGATGATCATACATGGACTGGACCACCATAGATGTATCATTCTGAAATCAATAACATTACATGCTTCAAGTTTTCTTGTCAATTGTTGATGACAACTGTGATACAGCTGTTGCTTTGGTGAGGAACAAGGTCGGCTCAAGCCTTTAGTAATTGAAGCAATGAAAAAGGACTCAAAATTTTCATATATTAACGTATCTCAAGTACAATTCAATTGTCTCTCATAAAATCTATTTTGTCGAAGGCCCCACAAAACTAACACACGAAAAAAAGAAAATGATATACTTTCATGAACATAATACAAGGTTTAAAATTTTGATAAAACAGTCATAATACATCCTTTTAAAAAGGAAGTGCTAAACCAATTTTAATGAACTAAAAATTCAAAAAAAATAAAAAATAAAAAAGAAAAGGCAGACACAACCATCACATCATGGGGGTTAGCTCATTAGATTTCTTCCTAGAGCTCTATATTTAGAGCTCTTTATTTAGAGCTTCCAAGAATTTTTTTTGGTAAAAACGTCCATCCGTTTTGTATATGTTTGTTATATGACCACTTTTTTATTTTTTTATTTTTAATTATATATATTTATAAATAAAGGTTCACATTGAAAAGGATTTCATAAATTTTAAAAGCTTATAATATATAATTTTAAGAAAGCTCATTTTAAAAGAGACCCCACCAATTTAAAATAGGTTCGAGAAACTATTCTTAGGAGTGGTTTGAGATGATCTAAATAAATGTATTTTTTGACTTTTTATGAAATATGGATTGAGTTTGAAGTGATGTGATAGAGAAGTGATGTGACTTAAACAAGATGATGTGACTTAAATAGAATAGTAATTTTTTGACTTTTTGACTGTTTTAGGTTATGACAAACAAGTCCAACAGCAAGTCGACAGTATATACAGAAAGGGGGCGAGTTCGTCGAATGGGGAGAATTTTCATCTAAGGGTAGAAGTCCTTCGAAAAACAGAGACGAACTCTGGAAGGGAATACTTGGCAAAGCAGAAACGGAGGAACAATTCTTTGCTCTCTGTAAAGAAAGATGTCCCACCGATTACGTCACAAAATACCCCCAATTAAAAACATTTTTTAGGAATCATTACAAAAAAGAGAGGCCCTCATATACTAGCCCTTTTAATTCATTTCCTTTCTTAAATGAAGAAGTAAAAAAATGGGCAGAAAATAATATTTTGTTTGTAAGTCGAAATTTCGTTCAGTACGAGTTATGTCAAAATTGCTGTCTCTCCGTTTAGAGGGAAGACGACTTCCTTAGATTAGGGATACACAAAAATAATATAAACAATTTATATACTGACGAAGAACTCTCCTCCTCCTCTGATAACAGGATCCAGAGCAGGGGCCCATCCGTCTAATCTCCCTCTACCTCGAAGGACCCTCAAGAACAGGCAAAACCGCCTGGGCCAGAAGCCTCGGACGACACAATTACTTCTCCGGCAGAATAAGCTTCAAGGACTACGACCAAGACGCCGTCTACAACGTCATAGACGACATCAAATACTCGGCAGTCCCTACCGAATTAATGAAGAATTTAGTAGGATGCCAGAGAGATTTCCATGTATTTGTTAAGTTCCAACCAGATCTCACTATTAGAGGAGGAATTCCTTGTATTTTATTAACAAATGGGGACAGTAGTTGGTTAGATGCAATGTCCCAAAAAATGAGAGAATGGTTTGATGTTAATGTAACCATTGTCATGATTAATGAAAAATTTTATTAATTTTATTAATTTTATTTATGAAACCACTCAAAGTTTTATTTACTTACTACATTTCCCTTATCATCCACTATTGCATCTTGAGTCACATCACTATTTTTTGCACTGATGATTACATTTCGTAAAACATTAGAAAATTCTGCTGCATCCATAACAACTGATCCTCTACGATCAACTTCCTCTTTGCGTTCACCAACCTCTGAAATCGACGGACCAGGATCAACATCACTAGATTCATCACCACCTCTGCGTACATCAATCTCTGACAAACTCAGACGACCTCTGCGTTCATGAATGACTGAACCACTTTCCCCAAAACCTCCTAACAACAAATCTCTTTGCCTCTCCGGTAAACCAACAGACTTAGTCCGTGTCAGAATCGGAATGGCCTTCGTTGGAGGACAATGCCAGACATCAACATTATCATTAGTATATTTTTTAGATAACACAACAATAGAGGGGGCCCTCATTTGCGAATCTTCAGGCATGTCACTTGTAGAATACTTTAGATACCCCTTCATTTTACAATACGTAACCCCCCTTTTAATATTGAAATTTTCAAGTCGATACTTCACCATCCATGACACCTGTTTGTCGTTAATTGAACAATAACCATTCCCATAATAGACTAACTCGCATTGACAATCTACTGGGAAAATAAACCATGCCTGCAAACTGTCATTACCGTCTAACCTCCGATCATAAACATTTACTCTGACCAACCCACTAGCATTGGGTGCGCAAAGGGGGGAATATTTTATCAATATTTTATCAACCTTAATACTTTTTTGTTTGTATCTTAACCTCAATTGAGAAAATAAATTAGGCAACGCAAGTTCAATACAACTAAAATCACTTGCCGAAACACCTTCAACAACCCCAGTTTTTATATCGTCCACCTCCATTAACCTGAACATTAAAAATAAAAATACATCAAATTACAATTCTAAACAGTTTTAAAGTACATTTGACTCCTTAAAGTAATTTTGCATTCCTTTCCACTAACAGTAGCAGCCACTAAATATATGGCACCCTTTTGAATGCTTCCAACATTTCCCAACAGCGTATCTTTGTAGTCCGTCCAAACATCAACTGGGAAGAACCGGTCTACAACTTCTATCCCGTGACGAACGTACTCTTTGTCCTTGCCACCAACGAGCTTGAATCTCATTTTCTTTAGCATTCGAAAACGGTCAGACTGGTCAGGATCAACAATCCAGGTCTCAGGATTACCCTCGCCAACTCCAATAAATATCTTGTCAGGTGTAGGGACGGAGTCTGACGGACTATTATCACTGATGACAAAAAATAACACGTGGTGGACCACAGCTTCGTCCTTAGCATCCTGTCCCAATTAAACATTACCAATGAATTTGATACCCTTAACCACGATCTTGTCTGATTGACGGTCAGATCTCTTATTACCCAACTCAATACCATTAAGTAATCTCGATACGCCTTTATTATCAAACTTAACGTCCCTTAATTGTTCATCGTATAGCTGTAATTTCCTTACTCCCCTCTTAGTCTTCTTAATAAATCGGGGAATATTCTGAACGTACCATCTGCGAACATACTGGGTCTTAAAAGGTGCACGACTACGGTAACTACGCCTATATCCACTGGCCGCCGGTGTCCTTGACCTCCGGTACGCAAGGGGGGTCCGGTAATGGCTGCTTCCTATTTCTTCCATTTTTTATAAACAACTCCAAATCTTTTATACGAACATTTTTTATGTCAAAATTGTTGTCTCTCTGGACCTCCATCAAACCCAACAAGGAATAGCAAGAACAAGAACAAAAAGGCTATCTTTTCAATCCCATCATAGCTTCACATTGCTCATCATTACCATCATCATCTTCGTCATCGTCGCCGTGTATTGGAGGAGGCCATGTCTTTACCCTTTGGAGCAACTATCAAGTCCAGCCTTTAGTAATGGTTTCAAAATTTCAATTTTAGAATGAAATGGGTCATGGGGGATTTGTAATGTTTGTTAGAATTATGTGTAGGTCTGTTTGTTTAAGGCTTCACCTTGTAGCTCCCTCATTTTAATGTATGTTTGTGTATAAATAATGACTTGTGCTGATTTGTGCTCTGCCCCTGCCCTGCTATTACATTTCCTCATTTTTTGCATTGGTTTCCAATTTCTACGAAGTAAATTTCCAATGATTCGCAAACACAGGAGATTACAAATTCCCAAATTCATGAGTTCTCTGTGCTCATTTACTTGAGAAACAGAGCAAAATCAGTGTACTATTTTCGGTTCCCCATAAATTTTCCAAAGTGCATATTATTAGGGAGCTTAGATTCAATCCATTATTAGGATGTTCTTTATGGTCTATGATTTACAATTACGCTGGACATTATACTGTGTTTAATTGAGAGATTTGGAGAGAGATTTACAAAAAAAAAGGAAAAAAAGATGTAAAATTAAGTAAAATATAAATATATTTTATTTTCTAAATCTTTTATTAAATCTCCCAACTAAATATAAGGTAAATTTCACATCTTGAGAAATTTGAGTTGTAAATTTGACATTTTCTGTTTTTACTATTGTGAAATTTTAGCTGTAAAGACAGTTGGGTTTACTAGTGACAGTGACAGTTAATATCAGTTGGTTGTCGTTGGCTTCCAGCGGGGATATGGGAAGATAGGGCCCTATGCCCAATCACCATTCTCCACGGCCCGGCTCGGTGGCCAAAGCTAAGTTCCACTTTTAAAATTGGGAAATTTTAAAAAAAGTGAACAGTTAAAAAAAGTAATTCTAAAATAATGATAATATCTATATAATAAGGGAAGATAGTTTTAGAAAATGTATAAAATGTATGAGAGATACATTTGACTTCAAAGGCTCAGATCAATTCTAATAAATATTAATGGTTCAAAAGAAGGTTTGGTTCAAAAGAAGCTTTGATTCCCGCCCAAATGCTCCTCTCTCTCTCTCCCACTTCTGCCAAACACGTCTACGGACCTGAAAAGGAAGATCGACACCCACCTTTCTCAGTAGTTTTCCCAATTTTGAGTTTCGCTCATCGCCGCCATTGAAGAGGAAGATCGAACTCAACTCCTCGACACCCACCCTGCTCGGCTTCCTTTGAACTCGCACTCGCACCCCTCCCTCTTCGCTCGGCTCCCTTCAAACCCATCCTTCAGGTAATTTCAATGTTTTTTAATGTTGTGTTGCATCTCCCCTTCTCTCTGTGTGTTTGTTTTTGGCTGTTGGATCGCCGCTATTGAAGATCACCCACCCTTCGCACACGCACTCCTCCCGCTTCGCTTGGCTCCCTTCAAACCCATTGTTCTTCAATTCAACAGAGGTAAGTTCTTCAGTTCTTTGCTTATATTAGTTTTTGAACTGGAGAATTGTTTCTGCCTCTCCCATTTTCTCTTTGTTTTTTTTTTTAACCTCTGATGGCTGTGTCTGTTTCCCTAGCATTAAGCCATTGTGGTGTTCAATTTTTCGAATGCTGTTGGGAAAGAGTCGATTGTTCTCTCACCTTCCCAGGCGAGGTCGGTCTCTCTTCCTCTTTTTTGGTATTTTCAGTTCTTTGTAGGTCATTTTTGGGGTTTATTTTTATTTCCTCTTTTTTTAGAATGCTTTATTAATTTGGGCTGCCATTCTTTCTCTCAATCTAGGTTTATTTCTTGTTCTTGAACTGGTTTGTCTATATGGTTGTGGTGAAGATCATCATTAAGTGTATGAATACCATTGCTTTGTCATGTGAACCAACTGTTTGACAAAATGATTATGAGAGAAAAAAAATACTGATACCCATATTTCTGCACTTTTTTAAATTAGTTGTTGCTTTTGAAAAGGTTTGCACATTGCATTGTTCTTCAAAACTTGCTCAATTTATTGCTTTGTCATGTGAACCAACTGTTTGACAAATTGATTATGTGAGAAAAAAAAAATACTGATACCTACATTTCTGCACTTTTTTAATTAGTTGCTGCTTATGTGGTTATTGGGTTGTACAAAATTTGTCATTGCATTGTTCTTCAAAACCTGCTAAATGCATCTAATTGCATCTAAGGTCCAACCTTGAGTCGATTATTCTTGATTTTAGTGCTCCGTTTGTTTCAAGGGAAAACATTTTTTCGTATTTTCTGGCGTTGGGTTCGAAGAAAAATAAAAGTTGACGGAGAAAATCTTACTAATGCTACTATACTACCACTGCCACAACCACTAATCCTACCACTAATATAACAACAGAAATTAGTTTGAAAGTCTCAACCATAGGAAAATGTTTTGTACGGAAAACAATTTGGAATTTTTTTCCTGTAAAACGCTTTTTGCCGAAACAAATGGAGCATAGAATTCAAACGACACAATGGTCCAGACTTTATCCCAGTTTGTACCAGTCGCCTTTATTATTTACTATTGGATGTAATATTTCCAGTGATAAGAAACTACTCCACCTTTAATTGGCCACCTTTCTTCGTAGATTATGCATCTCTAAGTCATAATGATTTTTTGTGGTTGTATCATAAATGAAAGTTAGATATTACAAAATCTGATTTCTACAACCAAATGTGTTTAGTTTGAAAATCCATTAGAATGCATATGCAACTCAGGGCAGATGCCCTGTATCAGAAGTATAATGGCCTCATCTCCTCCACTCCACCCACTTTATTTGCAGAGTTTTTTAATGGTTTTCCATATTGTTAGTTATGTTATATATGCCAATCTATGTATTTCATCAAATTTTTATGTATGCACTATTTAGTTCCTCGAACATGTATGCATTTAGTTTCCAATATATTAAAATGGTTAAGATATTAAAAAAATTCAATGAAAACGAAAAAAATACGGAAAACGAAAAAGTAGAATTTTCTGAAAAGTGAATTCTGAAAACTGAAATCAAATGGAGTTATGAGCTGAAATTCTTGGAAAATAAGATTGACAACCTTTTTTATTTTTTAAAGTTTGAAGAGAGAATTTATTTGATTATATTATGTAAACCCTCCAAAATGAGTACTATTCATTCACAGTATAACATCTTCAGAAACTGAATCAAATAGTGAAATAAAGAATGCATTACACCATGACTTGCTTTAGTTGCCTTGAGTATAATGGCTGATACACTTCATTATTGCTTATAAAATGGTTGATGAAACAGTTTTTATTTTGTTTTATTTTTTTGACATAAATTTATGTTTGGACTTTCTAAGTGATAAATGGTGAACTTTAGAATACTTATGATTATAACGGATTTTGATTTTGGTTTTAATTTCATCTCTATAAAATTATTGTGCTTCGATTTTAATTTCATCATTGATGGGTCTAAAATTATATAATGGAACAAACATTTTTCAGTTGAAGTACAACAGTTATGGACAATGTCACTATTTTTGGTTAAGTAATTTTTTTTTTCCTCCATATAAATTTTAGTATCTCTCTTATAATGTAAGGCCTATTTATTTATTTATTGATTTATAATGTAAGGCCTATTTTCTTCTAATAAATGCTTTTTCTCTCATACTTTATACGTGGATGGAGACTTACACTGAACCGTAATATCAAGAAAGAAATACTTTTTTTCCTTATTTATGTGTATAAAGTTTACTTATCACTCTAAAGTTTTTGTATATATAGATTCAATTTCTTCAAGAAAGAAATGTTAATGTTGTTGTCTTCGATGAGCGTGATCTTAATACTATTCGCTTTCGTGAGGTAAGCCTAAAAGTAACTTAGTTTCGCATGAATTTTCCTCTCATTTTATAAATAATTTATAAATATATTCTACTTATTTTTTTTTATAGGCAAATGCAAAGGAAAAACACAAAAGCAATATCAAAGGAGACAGAAAATGTTCTCTCTTCTGGCAAAGGAAAGGAACATGCATATCCCATGGTATGGTTTCTCAACATTTTAAAAAGTTTGTTTTTCGAATATTTATTCATTTTTTTTAATATAGATTTTTTAAAGAATTGCATAATGTCTATACTCTTTTTTATGTACATTTTTTAAAAGTTTCTTTTTCCAATATTTTTTCAATTCTTTTGACTGATTGTGAAATATTTTTTTAAACCATGTTAAAGTAAAGCTTTTTTACAAAATGCTAATGCATTTGTATGAACACTAATTTGAACCCATGTTGCATTTAAGAGAAGAAAACGAAAAATGAAAAGGAAATTATAGAATATAATTTTTTTAATTTTATTTTCCTTATAAGAAGTTCTTAAGGAAAGAAGAAAAAGACAACAATCAAATTTAATATAACCATCAAGCAGAGGGAAGAGTAACGTATAAAACAGTACATGCTAATATTCACATTTTGCGTACCCAAAGATCTACTACCCACTAACCTCTAGGCATACACTTGGGTTTTTGGATTTAGAAACTTTGCAGGGGTAGCAGAGGTCAACAGAATTTTACTCACTAATTAATCTAGATATAAGTTATGAATTACATCGTGCCTTCAGGCACAGGCATAAGCTACAGATCTTTCCAAACAAAAAGTATGAGAGATACATTTGGTATTAATCTAGATATGGATTAATCTATATAATAAGGTACAATAGTTTTTGAAAATGTATAAAATGTATGAGAGATACATTTGGTATTAACGGTACAGATCTTTCCAAACAAAAATAAACGGCTGAGATCAATTTTTTTCCCCACCCGTCTCTCTGTCTTCCCTTTTTCATCTCTGCCCAAATCCATCCTCTTTCATACGCTCTTCTCTCTCTACCTCTCTTCTCTGCCTCTCCTCTCCATCTCTTGACTACTGACCACCTCTCCTCGCCACTTGATGCCCTTTCTTCTCTTAACCACTGACGCTCTTTTCTCACCCTCCTCTTTCTCCATTTTGGCGAAGGAATTAGAAAAAAAAAAGGAGAGAAAGAGGACATCGTCGTCCTACCCAGTCGACGCTAACGTTGACGCCGACGCCCTGTCCCGTCGTCGCTGACAAAGAAGCTGTTCTTCATAAGGTAAAAATTCCCAATAATAGATTTGAAATAAATAGCTGCGCCAGAGAAGATGTCGCAGGAAAGTTAGAAAAAACAACATATATTGTTAACTGCTAAATTACAGAGAGAAGGTTGAGAAGCATTTGTAATAATGCAAAATTTATGAGAAATTTGATTCCATGTGGGAAAAATATGAAACTTAGAGGAAATGGGTTATATTGGCATTCTGGAATTATTAGGAGTAATTTTAAACTTTATGACTTTAGAGATTTGAGTAAAAATTCAGGTAGTCCTCCAAAATTATAACTCATATACCCTTAGTTAGTTTCCTTTTATTTAATTTGTTCTTTATTACTTTCTAATTTTTTGTTGATACATTAAATTCATTTATAGAGTTCCAAAATACATTACTTTTTGAGTTAACAATAAGTATAATATACTTCTCTTCCAAGTTTAAAGCTACGTGATTAGATAAGACTGACGCTTTGCTTAAAATACCTATAGAATGTAATCTAAATGTAGACCAAGACTAGATTAGGTTAATTTCCAAACATGTTATTCCAAGTTTGGTCTTACAATGCTCAATTTGGGTCTAAAGTGCTTCTCTAATGGTTATATCTACAACAATGATTCATCCCACTAAAAACATCACCACTAATAGCATTAATGTATTAAAAAAAAAAAAAAAAAAAAAAATACAACTCCAAGACCAAAACATCACATCATTAATGGCGAGACCCACTGCCACCTAATTAGTGGGAGCACTAATTAGTGCTCCCAAGCATTTTTCTTATATCTAATACTTGAGATTGCATAAAACTTTCTTCATAAGGTAACAACATAGATTTGAAATAAAAAGCCCTAATTTAGATTCCGTTTAAATGAGTTTCATTTTTTAAATGGGTGTTTATTTCAGTTTGATTTTTGACATGGTTTTGATTTATGAAATGTTTGATTCTTTAATGGGAAATGGGTGCCAATTCTTGAAATGGGTCCTAAATACTTTTGAGTTTCCTAAATACTGATTCTTTTTGTGTTTTTCTATTCTTTCATTCTTTTTTTCTTTATTTGAGAGTGGGGATTGGTAAGCTGTGATAAAAAATAAATATAGTTTCAGCATTGCCTATTACTTTTTTGAGACCCTGTAAACAATTGTCCCCATACTGTATGTTGTTCATATGTTGTTTATCCATTTAATTTTATTGCATCAGTTTAGTCTTATAGTTTATTTAGTTTAAATCAAAATTTTGTTTTTGTTGTGGCAGGGGGTTGGCTGCTGCCCATGAGCTAACCAAATGGATTCAAAAGGGGGTTGATTTGATATTTTGCTTATGGTCATATATTGCTTAACAAATATTCCAAATTTATTTAAGGTTGGAAGAAAAATGAATCTGAATGGGTGTAGGTGAAGATTGAAGAAGATGATGGAGTGTTACATACACAAAACTGATGGGACTAAACTGATATAATAAATGGGTTCAGAGTTCCAAGAAGAAAGAGTTGAAAAAAATAAAACCCAAGAAAAATATGGATTGATTTTTGTAAATTAATGTTTTTATGACTCATTAATTTGTATATGTGTTGATAATGTGTTGTGTTTGTTGGTAGTGTTTGCATTGGGTAACCTATTATTATTGTGCAATAATGTTTGTGTTTAGTTTGAATTGGATGGTCTATGAAAAACCTTTTATTAGTGTGACAATGCGTGTATTTGTTTTGAATTGGGTAGTCTCTATGAAAAACCTTTCATTGTGTGATTTGACTTAGATTATCATTGTGGGTGTTCTTTGTTATCTTGCTGCCATATTTGAAAGTGGAGTTTGGTTTCACATTCTGCTTATGGGTGGATTTGAATAGTTTGAGCTATTTGATTGTTTTATTTATTTATTTATTTATTTATTTTTTTGCAGCTGCTCTTCTCAGGGAAGAGGTTGCAGTCCACCTGATGAATTTAGATTCAGTTTTGGAACTAAAATTTGACAATATTATATGTTATGTTATGTGATGTTGTGTGTGTGTGTGTGTGTCTTTGCCAAGAATCTGTTATGTTATGTGATGTGTGTGAGTGTGTGTCTTTGACAGTATGTGATGGTTTCGATGGCTTCTACTGGGAATCAATTTTTTTTTTTTAATCTATTTTTTTTTTTTTTTTTGAGTGTGGCAATGGGTTGGCTGCTTCCCATGAGCAAATTTAATGGATTCAAAAGGTTGGTTTCATATTTTGCTTATGGATGGATTTCAATAGTTTGAGTTATTTGATTGTTTTATTTATTTATTTATTTATTTTGCAGATGTTGTTCTTAGCATTTCAGTGCACCATATGATCTCATTAAAGGTATCCTAATTCTTTAATAGGATGCTTGGCTTCCATTGGGAATTAAATTGTTCAATCTGTTTTTAGTTTATGATTTTTTTTTTAAATTTAATATTGTTATTTGTAAGTTACTGAAATAAATTTACTCATTTTTAATATTGTTAAATTAACTCATTTCTTATAGCAGGTTTGTTTATGTAGTGTTGATTAAATTTTTTTTCCTTAAATTTCTTTATGGATAATTGAAAGAGGAGGGCAGAGAAGTTGGGCATAATTGTTTGTGTTTCTCTATGGTTTTTATTTCATTTATATGAATATGAAATAGGTTACTATGAGATGACATAAGTCTTTTTCAATGAAATGAGTTTCTATGAATGGGTGACTTCTATTTGTTTTTCTGCTCTAAGATGAGATAGGTCTTTTTTTATGAATGGATCTTTCATGTTCAAAAATTGTCACTCATTATGGAAGGTTGAAACAGCGATTGTGCTTTATTGCTATTTACTACCTTCAGCTTGGTTTGCTTCTTCATATGTTCATAGAAATGATTTTTCATGCTTTTTGGCACTCACATTTGTGGATCGAAATGTCACATTTGTTTGGTTACTAATTAATAGTTGTAAAGAGCATGCATTTGTCTATTCTCTCTCAAATCCCCTCTATAAAAACATGTATATTCAAATTGGTGAATCAAACAGTGAGAGTTGGATCTTATTTTTAATAACAAACAATGGACAATTTTTAAGGGGTTGATTTTGGATAATGGAGCTTGCTTGCTTATATTTTCTATTCTTCCTTTTGTTTCAGGTACATATGCCTTGGCTTGAAGGAGAGTTTGATTAGCTCATAAAAAGTTGTTGTGACTTTGTTTGCCGCAATGGTTGATTAGGTAATTGGTCTGCCTTCCATTGATGGATTTGTCAATAATTTGTTGCTTATCTATTGTTCAACTTGGCTTCATTTTACATGTGAAAATTAAGAATCTTAAATTTTTATTAGATAGGCTTCATTTACATGTAAGCTATCTTCTGGATTATTAGCTAGGTTCAGAACCAAGAAGAGCGAGTACTTGATTTTTTTATGGTGATAATTTGGGTCTTCTATTTTAATTTTTGAATTTCATACAATTTTGATGATAATCATTGTGATAATTTTTACTATAATTTTGAAAATTAGCATTGTTTAGAATGCCTTTATGTTTGATTTTGCTTTGTTTTGATTAGACTTGAAAAATTTAGGTTATACAATGAATGGAAATGTTGGTGGGTCTATTAGTGAATGTTTCAAGAAATGGAGAGCAATGGCACAGCGGCCCATTAAACAAGTGAGCCTTTTTTTTTTCTTCACAATTTTATATATTTGTTTGGGGAACTAGAAGTTTATTTATTGAGTTTCTTTTTATTGTAATTTTTGGGGGTCGACGAGAAATTTAGATCTGGTTGATTCAATAGAATAACTTTGCCTATTACTTTTTCCACATCTTATAACTCTACCAGTGCTTATAATCAATTAAAATTTTCATTTTAAAATTTAAACACTATAGACACAATTGTATATTCATTTTAAAATAGATGTGACAAACAAATATGATTGTGTGGGTGATTTTTCGATCACACTGCCCGACTCAGTATTCAGCTGGAGAACACTGGCAGAATAGATGACACCTGGCTAACCTGTAACAGAAAGAGAAGATTCCGGCGGTGGTTCGTCCACCCGGGGGCACTCCGACGATCAAATCAGTATATCTCTCAAAGATAATCAATAGTGTAAATCTTACTGTACTAAATATAAATTGCGTACCTTAGACCCATGGGGGTACCTCTATTTTATAGTTAACTCAATCTTAGTCCCAATAGAAGCCTGGCTTCTATGGACTCCCGTTCAGTACTTATTTTGGACTCCTTAAGAGATAAAGATAAACTTCCTAAGAGCTTTATCCTTATCTTGGCTAAGTCTTCTCTTTATTCTAGGACTCTTGTCCTTTATCCGCTTATCTCGGAATCCGATATCTTCGGAGATTACCTCGGCTTCACCGAGATCATCACGGCGTCATGACCAAGACACCTGGCACCTCGGCTGACACGTCGGCGTCACCTTACCACGTGTTGGTACTCAAAAATATATCCCCACAACTGTCCCCTAGGTTCTATTACCTCGGCATTCTGAGGTGATGAAACCTATATCTGTGCTTTCTTTTTTCCAGTACGCCAGTTTACAGTATTTTAGCCGAGATCATCATGTTGGCCGACATGTCTTTGTTAAAGAACAAGAACTTCAAGAACCTTTTCACACGTATGAGCTGTCATACAATAAATTAACCGTTTATGACATGTGTCTCTCCTATATTGGATCGTACCTGTGACACGCTAAAAAACCGCCTCGTGCCTGCGTGCGCCGTCTGACAAAGCCGCCTTCCTAGGTGCATTGATTGCCCTCTCTTGCTGCCGTTTCAAGTTTTTGACAAAACTTGTTTTTCCCTCTTTCATGCTCTTCACTTTTACATCAATTCCTTTGGTTTTCTCTCTCTGGCTCTTGAATACGCCATTGTTCCAGGCCTCAAGCTTTGCAACTGTCTTCATTCTTCCTTCTGGTGAAGCTTCCGCCATTCCTGTTACTTCTGTAACTGTTGTCTGATCTCAACGATTCTTACTCCGGCTTCTTTTCTTCGGTGAGTTTACTGTTCCTTCCGTTTTTAATTCTTTGATGTTTTCTATTACTTGCTGCCATTACTGTATTTGTTCAAACCTTTAACTTGTGAATCATACATCTGAATGTGTTTTTCCACGATTTTACCCTTGCCTACATCTTGAACATACGGACTGTTTCACCATTTTTTTGTACTTTTGCCATTGTTCTTGGCCCTATACTTCTTGTATTCTTTATGCTCTTGATAGACCATCTCTGTTCTTGTTTTTGAAACTCGTTCTTGTTTCTATTTTCCAGATTCGTTCTTTCAATCTTCATTTCCATAGCTTTAGGTTTGGGATTTGTTTGTAGAACCCACAATTTAGGGCAAAACAGAAACATCCTTTACAATTTTCTGCACCAGCTCAAACCTAGGTTTTTTGCCGAGGTCCCAATAACCCTATTTGAAACATCTTCTTTTTCAAATCCAGTACCTTTAGTTATCCCGACATTATAGGTATGTGGAAACATCGGGTAGACACCCCATCCAAACTAGAATTCTTTAGACAAGAGTTTGAAATCCCAGCCGATGTCAATCTGAGGTTGGCTAGGGATGATGACTCCATCATGCCTACTAATCACTCCATGCCCTTCCCTGTTGTTGCCTTTATTGAGTATGGACTTCGGTTTTCACTTGACCCTTTTTTCCGTCAAATCCTTCACTTCTATAAGTTGAACCCAATGCAACTCGCCATCAATTCTTACCGAGTTATTACTGGTACCATAGCCTTAGTTAAACAAGAGAATTCCAGGATTACGCTTGTCGATTTCCGGTACTGTTATACCATGTGTCGCCTTAGAAAAGACACGGATTATATCTACTACCTCAAGCCGAGATCTACTGAATATAAAATCGTAGCTGACCTCCCAGACTCCAACAAGGGAGCTGGAGACAATTACTTCATCGTCTCGGGCAATTAGGAGTTCCAGCCAAACGATGACCTTCATCTTTATCCCTTAAGCCGAACAATTCTTGGGGAAGGAGCTGGTAAGGGCCACCCTTCATAAGTTTTTTTGTCTTCTTGCACAAAGTTTTCAATATTCTTGTTCTAATGTCTGTGCTGTCTTTATTTTTGCAGTTTTTCCTCAACCTCCAAAGAACTTTCGCCAATCCTTCCTCCCCAGAAAGGATTTGAAGAAGTTACTGAACCTTCCAGTTCACAAACGGAAGGCGCCTTTGCTCCTCAACTTTATCCCAACTTATAAGTCAGCTCTGCCCGACGTCCCTAAGAGGAAGAAGAAAAGCCTTTCGCCACCTTCTGCCACAACCCCACAGACTGCGTCCACATCTCGGACAGATCAAAGGTCAACTTCCGATCCAACTGATCAGCCATCAACCTCGGCTCCATACTTGATTCCAATATCACAACGCCGTCGTCGACGCCGAACAGTTTCTACTGCCGAGATGGGTCGCCCAAAACCAATTGCAAAAGATCTCTTGGCCAGCATCCCTTCTAATGTTGATGCACAACCAACACAAACCCTGCCTCCACCGAAGCCGAAAAGAATAAAAAAAGCTCAGCCAAAAGCTAAAGTTACTCAAGTTGAGTTTGAGGATGCTTTGCCAATATCCAAGTTGGCTGAGAGTGACAAATCTCAACCCTTTGTTGGGAAGAGGCGCTCTAAAGCCCAGCCATCAGAATCTCCAAAATCCAAAAAGCCGAGGTCATCTTCTGGGACCACCTCGGGGTCTAAAAAGAATGATGCCCCCTGGGCCCCAAAAATTACTCTAGAAGATAAGCCAGTCATGGCTAACGACAGTGCTGAAGACATTAACATCAGCGTAGACCTCAGTACTGCTCTGCTCTTCCCCGGCGATCTTAATCGAAACGCCGAGATGAGCGAGTACGAAAACTATGCTTTGATACTTCAACGTTCTGTTCAAGTAAGTGTCTTTCATCTGGCACTTTTTTCCTTCTATCTTATATTTAGAAAATTTTCTTAATAACTTGTGTTTTGTTTTGTTTTTTTTTTTTAGCCTATCCAGCATGCCCATTCTTTCTCCATTCAATATTTTGAAAATCGGGAGAAGTTAGCCGAGATGAAGAAGGAGTTCTCTTCTCTTCAAAAGACCAATAAAGGCTTACAATCAAAGATGAAAAAGTTGGAGGACCAAGCTGAGGTTGCAATCAAAGGCCAAACTAACGCCGAAGAGAAGGCTGAATCTGCTGAAGCCATCAGAAAGGTTTCTGAGTCTCAGAGAAAAGAGGCCGAGGAGAAGATGGCCCAAGCTGAAAAAGAGCTTCAAGAAGCCTTGGCCACAAAAGAGGCTGAAATTAAAGACGCCGATGAGAAGGCATACGCTCAAGGTATGGCCGATGTTATGGAGGCTTATGAACTTCAAGTGAGGCAGGCATGCAACAAGGGTTTCACCCTTGGTTGGATGTCTCTTCTAAAGAAGCTTGAGGTCTCCGAGGACTCGCCACTTTGGAAAGCCGACGCCATTCCTCTTCTGTTCCCTCCAACTTCTCCACCAGCTCAATTTGATGTCGAATCTGAATCTGAAGACGAGACCCTGGTGAGAAGACCCGAGGAAGCAACCGGGGCCAAGTCCCTCCCTCAGAATGAGCAAGTCCTGGACTTGACTCAGGATGAGGAAGGTGAGGAGGTTCCTGAAGATACTACTGCTGAGAAGGCATTAGCCGACGTCTCCTTTGCCGACAAGAGTATTGATGAAACCTTGCAAGAGATTGATGCTGAGCTTGCGGCAGGGAAGGCGGCCGAGGTGGCTTCTCAATAGTCTTCCGAGGTCCTAACCCAGCTTTCTGGCGATGCTGAGGAATCTTAATTTTCATGTCTTTTTCTTCCGTCTTTTGTATGTTTGCTTTTCTTTTGTGGGAACAATTGCAAGCTTTTGGCCGACGTGTCTTTTCTAAATATTTAATACATCTTTCCTTTTCTGAGTGCTTGTATCTTTGTCTTTTCTTTACTACTTCTGTATGTCTTTCACATACTCTTCCTTCTTTGTGCAATCTTCTCGGGGTGACACACCTCGGATGGCCAAACTTCTTAGTTTAACTTAACTTGTAAACTTTCAACAAGTGTTGAACATCATATTGGTTTAACTCAACTTGTAAATTGCTACAAATTTCAACAAGTGTTTTAAACAATAATCTCGGTTTAACTTAACTTGTAAATTGTCCACAAATTTCAACAAGTGTTAAACAATGATTTCGGTTTTAACTTAACTTGTAAATTGTCCACAAATTTCAACAAGTGTTAAACAATGATTTCGGTTTTAACTTAACTTGTAAATTGTCCACCAATTTCAACAAGTGTTAAACAATAATTTCAGTTTAATTTTAACTTGTAATTTGTTCACAAATTTCAACAAGTGTTAAACAATGATTTCGGTTTAACTTAACTTGTAAATTGTCCACAAATTTCAACAAGTGTTCAACAATGATTTCGGTTTAACTTAACTTGTAAATTGTCCACAAATTTCAACAAGTGTTAAACATCTTTGTCTTCTCTCTGCCCCCTAATGTGAACCTGAGTTCCACTTGGGTTCTCATTTATGCATTCCAGAAACGACATTATGCATCTTTATCAGTTATAAGTGTTGAAGAATCTAGCTAAAATTTTATTAATGACGTCGGCAAAAAACAAGTTAAATCTCAATGATAGAAGAATTTCAGGTTACAAGTGTTCCAGGGTCTTGGCAATTCTTTGCCCTCATTATCTTCAAGCCGATATGCCCCATTGTCCAGCATCGAGATGATTCGGTAGGGTCCTTTCCAGTTTGGGCCAAGTTTGCCCTCTCTAGGATCCTTCTTATTGCCAACGACTTTCCTCAGGACTAGGTCGCCGACTTGAAATTCTCTTGGATTGATCTTCTTGTTATAAGCTTTTGCAAGTTGTTGCTGGTATGCTGCGAGCTGGATTGCAACTTTCTCTCTTCTTTCTTCTAAAAGATCCAGATCTCGGGCTAAAAGTACATCATTAGTCCCGTTTTCTACTCCCTGGGTTCTGATTCCTAGGATGCCAACCTCTAGCGGAATGACTGCTTCTGTGCCATAAGCCATGGCGAAGGGGGATTCCCCTGTTGATCTTCTCGGCGTAGTCCGATATGCCCAGAGTACATTGGGCAATTCGTCTACCCACTTTTCTTTTGCTGCCTGCTGCCTCTTCTTTATCCTATCCAGAATTACTTTGTTGGATGCTTCTGCTTGTCCATTGCTTTGTGGAAAGCTTGGGGTCGAAAAGTGGTTCTTGATCTTGAATTTTGCACAGAAGTTCTTGATTAACTTGCTGTCAAATTGAGTTCCGTTGTCAGCAACTATTGCTCTCGGAATCCCAAATCTGGTGATGATGTTTCTCTATATGAAGTTCTTGACATCCACATCTCGGATCTTGGCAAGAGGTTCTGCTTCTATCCACTTTGTGAAGTAATCTGTTACTACCAGCAGGTACTTTCTTTGTCCAGTTGCTTGGGGCAATTGCCCAACATGATCCATGCCCCATTGGGCAAATGGCCAAGGACTGGATACAGGGTTCAGGTCAGCAGCTGGCTGGTGTATCAAAGGTGCAAACCTCTGGCATTGTTCACACTTCTTCACGTAGGCTTCTGCATCTTTTTACATGTAAGGCCACCAATACCCCTGGGTAATGGCCATGTGAGCTGGTGATCTGCCCCCAGCATGGCTTCCACTAATTCCTTCATGAATTTCATAGAAAAAATCTTCAACCTGCAAAGGGTGTATGCACCTTAAAAGGGGTCCAGTGAAGGACCTTCTGTAGAGATGTCCCTCTGCTGTCAGACTGAACCTTGCCGACTTCAATCTGACCTTGTGTGCCTCCTTGTGGTCTTCTGGCAACTTTCCTTTTTTCAGGAATGTAATAATTGCATCCATCCAGCTTGGTCCCATGTCTACATACATTGCCTCGTACTCTGTGGTCAGTGGTTCGATGCTTGGGCCCGACAAGTAATCGATCATTATTGTCTTTGCTTTTCCAGGTTGTACTGCGCTGGCTAGGTAGGCCAACGCATCGGCGTGGCTGTTATCATCTCGGCTTACCTGAAGTAGTTGGCAGTTCTGAAACAAGGCTGATAATCTGATGACCTCCTTTGCGTAGGCCGACATTCGTTCATCTCGGGCTGCAAACTCGCCCGTTGTCTGGTTAACTATCAGTTGTGAATCACAAAAAACTATTACCTCATCTGCTTGCACTGTTGCTGCCAACTTCAGTCCTGCAATGAGTGCTTCGTACTCTGCTTCATTGTTTGAGGCCTTGAACCCCAAACGAATTGACTGTTCTAGTACCTGCCCATTTGGGGATATCAATACTATTCCTGCCCCTGCTCCCTGTCGGTTTGAACTCCCATCAATGAACAGTCGAAAGGAGTCGCCGATGTAAATGTTGCAGGTCTGAGCTTTTCTTATTTCTTTTGTTCTTTCGCGTTTGCCTAGGCTTCTCCTTGCTTGTCTGAACATTGTTCATCCTGGCTCAACGGAGCCCAATGTTCTATGGATTCTGGTGTGAACTCAGCCACGAAGTCGGCCAGAACCTGGCCTTTGATTGTTGTCCTTGGCATGTACTCCAGGTCATACTGGCCTAGGGTGACTCCCCACCTGGCTATTCTTCCTGTCAGGTCTCCTTGTTGCAGTAAGGACTTCAAGGGGTGCTCTATTAGTACCACAATTTTATGGGCCTGGAAGTAATGGTTCAACTTCTTTGAAGCCATTACTAAAGTTAGTGCCAATTTCTCTAAGGGTAGATACCTCGTTTCTGCATCGGCTAGGGTTTTGCTTACATAGTAAACAACCATTTGCTCCCATTTTTCTTCTCGGATTAGTACTGCACTTATTGCATGTTCTGAAACGGCTAAGTACAGGAACAGCTCCTCTCCAGGTTTTGGATTTGAAAGAACTAAAGTTGTGGTTAAGTACGTGCTCTGTTAGTACCACAAGTCTGTCTACTTCTTCCTCTACTACTTCGACGTGCATCAACGTTGGTCTTCTGGCTCGCTGAATTACAGGTTTGGCCGACCTATCAACATTCAGTCTGTGGCACGTGACCTCGAGGTCAATGCCAGGCATTTTGTAAGG
Source organism: Camellia sinensis (assembly GCF_055761805.1). Classification (NCBI taxonomy): domain Eukaryota; kingdom Viridiplantae; phylum Streptophyta; class Magnoliopsida; order Ericales; family Theaceae; genus Camellia; species Camellia sinensis. Next base: position 154,111,984 of record NC_138963.1, read on the forward strand.
TGTCCAAGCAAATACCTCAATATTTGCTCTAAAAAAAGTTTCCAACTCTTTGTCCTCTTCTTCGGCTAAGCCCGAGCTGAGAAGAAAGAAGCGTTCTTCATCTCCATCCTAGACGAGGATTTTCTTTAATGCCTCTTCGCTCTTTTCGGCTGGCTTCTTGCCGACGTCTTCTAGGACTTCCACATCCTCATCTTCAATTTCTGCCTTCTCTGGCTCTCGTATGCTGCAGGTAGATTTCATTACTGCCATGGAGCAATTCTTCGCCTGTAGTTGATCGCCTCTGACTTCCTCTATCCCATGCTCTGTTGGGAATCACAATAGTTGATGCAGTGTTGAGGGAATTGGCTCCATTGCATGCAACCATGGCCTTCCCAAGATGATGTTATATGGGGAAGGTGTGTCGATTACGGTAAACTCTGTTGCTACCTTCCTGGTGTTTGCCTGCACCTCCAAGCTGGTTGTTCCCAGTGGCCATATCGGCGTTCCATTGAACCCGACCATTGGGCTATTAGATTGCTCCATATCGTCTGGGTGAAGGCCGAGCTCCTTGTAACATCGGACGTATATGATGTCACAAGAGCTGCCTTGGTCAATTAAGATGCGTTTCACTTGGCACTCCCCAACCTGCAGGGATACTACCAAGGCATCATTGTGCGGATGCTGGACCATCTCTAGGTCGGCTTCAGTAAAGGTTATCATTGGTCCCTGGCACTCTTTTGCCCGATGTCTTTTCTTCTCGACTTGGTAGACATGTTGTAGGTGTTTCACTTTCTGGGTCTCCCCTTTAATTTCGTTCTCGTTGACCTTCGAGTGAATCACATTGACTACCCGAGGTCCTCCTGCCTGAGGTTGTGGTGCTAGGGGCAACGGAGCTGCTGCCACCTGAGGCAATCTTGCATGTTCTTCCCTTGTCCTGGTCTCATCGACAAGGTCTCTCAGATGTCCTCCTCTCACCAGGCCTTCCAAATATGTTTTCAGGGCTCTACAACCTTGAGTTGTATGCCCATCTTCATTGTAGTAGGCACAATGCCTGCCAATGTTTCTTTCCATGAACTCTCCTGGAGTCCTCTCTGGCGTTCTGAAATAGGGCTGGTTCTGAATTTGATCCAAGACTTGGGGAATTGGGATTCGGAACACAGTTGTTACTGCTTGTGTGACCCTCAGTTTTGCCTCTTGCCTGTTCGTTCCATTGTTACCTCGGCTTCGCTTCGGTGAGCCGTTTCCTTTCTCTTGTTTCATCTCCCTGGTTCCCGACGTGTCTTCTTCGGCTCTGGCGTACTTTTCGGTTCTTGCCATGAGCTCCTCCATACTTTTTGGCAATGTCTTTGCCAAAGACTTTCGTAGTGGACAGTTGTCTTTCAAGCCGTTCTTGAAAGATATGACTGCTACCTCTTGTGTCATGACTCGAACCCACCCCTATGGGTAACCGGCCAGTAATCCGGAGATTACCTACGGCTTAACACTAAAACAGACATAACTCATCAGAGTAAAAGGGCCAAACGGAAGCAAAAATTTAAAACTTTGTCCATAGAGCCGTTCTTATATGCACATCAAGCAAACCATACACATATATGCTAATAACCCACAACAAAATACAGTACCATAAAATCCTTTACAGACAGGATCATCCAAACTGAGTCAACCCATATCAAAACTATATACGGATATACATAAAGTCCTTGCCAACAAGACAAAATATAAGTACATAACATAATGGCAAGGATGGGTCTCGTGCGTGAGACACAAGGCTGACTCTTCAAAACTCATGTTGTTCCTGGCAGACTTCACTGGGGCTGGGTTTGGACTTCTTTTGGCTCACCTACAAACACATGAATGAGCGTGAGCGATAGCCCAGCGAATAATATCAAATACAGAAGTTACATAAACAATATATAGAACAACATGCTCTAAACGGCCTTGGGCCCAATTCATATTTCTACTTAACATATATACACTTATACAAAATTTAGATCGAGTGACTGTAGTTCCAAACATACTGGCCTTTGGCCCATTCAGATTTTCATTCATGTCAAACGGCCTTCGGCCCATTCATTTATGTCAAAATGGCCTTCGGCCCATACATTCGTGTCAAAACGGCCTTCGGCCTACTCATTCATGTCAAAACGACCTTCGGTCCATTCATTTATGTCAAAACAACCTTCGGTCCATTCATTTGTGCCAAAACGACCTTCAGTCCATTCATTTGTGCCAAAACGACCTTCGGTCCATTCATTTGTGCCAAAACGACCTTCGGCCCATTCATTTGTGCCAAAATGACCTTCGGCCCATTTATTTGGATTAATGAACTTTACAAAACTTACATAGAAGTAAGCAATTGGATAATAATACATTTCAGATATTACTCACAGTGATCGGCTTGTAGATTTGCCCTGGAGCTTGACCCTACACATCACATAACATATATGGGTCACAAATAACTCAATACGTTCTTTAATTCCCACATTCCTCTTAGACTTCATTCTTATCTCTTTAATTCAATTACAATGCTCAAAGTATGCCTAAGAGTGCTTAGAAGTGAAAGAGAATGGAAAACAGAACACAGAATGCATTTTTAGAATCTCAGAAAACAGGGTCCCTGCTCGAGCGGGCGACCCTTAAGGCCTGCAAAAGTACTGGTTACATCAAATACCCGCTCGAGCGTGAAATCGGCCGCTCGAGCGTGAACTCGGCCGCTCGAGCGGAAGGCCTGTCTACATAGCTCCCCGCTCGAGCGGACACTATGTCTGCAAAAAGTGCTGGGAGCACGCATTTCACGCTCAAGCGGCAGTTCCCCCGTTCGAGCGGACATCAAAATTCTAGGTTTCCCAAAATGAGTTCTTGAGCTCCAAATCGACTTTCAACCAACTTTTCTTGCATACTATGGCTCTAATCTCACATATATTTGTACTAACATGGTACTAACACTAGAATACATTAACATGAAGCTTAATCTCATGAATCAAACACATGCATGGCTCATTTTCCACCAAACTCATTACCAACATAACAATGTCATGCATTCAACCTTATATTTTGTACATACATGTGATGATTCTCAACTTAGACAATACAATTGGTGATTACATCATGAGCTTTAACCAAAACTCTACATGAATCATCTATTTCAAGCTCAAACATGCAAATTTAAGACAATTTCTTACATGCATGCACAATTTAGCCTTCAATTCAACAAAACCAATTCAATTTCATCATACTCAATTAAATTCATGTTCTTTATTCTTATTCAACTCTGAATTTACAAATAGCAAACAAAAACCCATGATTCAAGGGTTAATTACTCACCTAGGAGCCTTAAACACCCAAGTTCTAGCCAAATCTTGAGCTTAATCTTCAAATTTCCAAGCTTGAGCCAAAAATCACATAATTCTCTCCTTCTCTCTCTCTACAGCCGGTTCTCTCTATTTTGAGTCCCAAATTCAGCCAAATGAAGTGAAGAAGAGAGGATAGAGAGTGCAGTGACTTTACAACAAAACCCACTAAGGCCAATATAATATTAATAAGATAATTGGGCTCTAATTCACCAATTTAATCGATTTAATCTGGCCCAAATCAATTTTCAATTAAATTTCACCATAGGTTCTAAAAATTATGCCAATCACAATGGCGTAATCAATTTTGGGTTCTGTGGCCGATAGGACCTCCAATTTAATTTCCAAAGCAGATAAATCAAACAAATATTCCTACGGTGAACAGATAGAAATTCAAAACCACATAATGGCACACAAAATCATATTAAACACATAATCATACTCATATTAAGGACCAATTAACATATTACGGAACAGGGGTATTACATCTTGATTACATTTGGGTATTCGATTGAACACCTCATAATATCTTTTTGCATAGGCCCTAAGGCCTTCATCCTTGTTGATCTTCAGAGCCATCAATGCGTCCACCTTTAATGGCTGCAGCTTGTTTGTCACAAACCTGGCTACAAACATCTCGGCCAGGCCTTTCCAAGTCTTCACGCTTCCCTTCGGTAGTTTGTGGAACCAATCTGATGCAATCTCCCCGAAGGATGAGGGGAACACTTTGCAGAGCAACGGCTCGTTCCCACTATACAATGCCATCGAGTTCAGATATAGTCCAACGTGGAAGTTGGGGTCTGACTTTCCATCGTATATTTGAAACCTCGGCATACTGAATCTCTTCAGCGCCTCAAACCTGTCTAATTCCACCGAGAATGGTGTCCTTGGCTTATCTGGGGAGGTTACCTCGGCCTCGGCATTTTGTTGCTTCCTCTTGAGGTAACCTCTTAAGTCCTCCTTCGTCCGCCCAGGAGCTCGGCTATCTCCTACTTTTAATCTTTTTGGTGCGCTACTTTCAGCTTCGTGATGGGTCCTTTTCGACCCTTCTCCATGAGTTGTGTTGAAGCACAGCGCCTGCCCTTAAACATGCCGATGTCCTTTGGGATTTGCCTCATTTGTGCGATGCGTCCTCCGTGATTCTTCTCTTCTGGACTCTCTTCGTCCGACTTCCTTAGAAGGTCGGTAAGAGTATCTGTCGCTTCTGTTGTGCTGAGGGGCTACGGGGATTGTTTTCTGCCCTCCCTTTTGGGCATTGGCCGCTGGGACCGGCGTGTCCTGTAGCGGGAACGGTGGCTGCATGACGTTGTTTTGTATCATAAAATTGACGACCGACTGTAGGTTTGCCAATTTGTTTGCCATCTCTTTTACCTCTTCGTCTCTTCATAGGCACCTGTCCTTCCAAACCTGGAGGTCGTCCTCGTTGTAGTACCTGTTTTGATCAGGTTTCTTTGGTACGTTGCCAGTTTGGCCGACGTCTTTCACTCCGTGATTCTGGTCATGAGTTTCTGCATTGTACTCGTCTCCTGTGATATCAAGGTCAATTGGTCTCCCACTCCCAGCAGGAGCGTCGTCCCCAATATTTTCTTTCTGTGTGTTACTGGCCATCTATTCTACTTTCTTTCCCACAGACGGGGCCAAATTGTGTGGGTGATTTTCCGATCACATTGCCCGACTCAGTATTCAGCTGGAGAACACTGGCAGAATAGATGACACCTGGCTAACCTGTAACAGAAATAGAAAATTCTAGCGGTGGTTCGTCCACCCGGGGGCACTCCGACGATCAAGTCAGTATATCTCTCAAAGATAATCAATAGTGCAAATCGTACTGTACTGAATATAAATTGCGTACCTTAGACCCATGGGGGTACCTCTCTTTTATAGTTAACTCAATCCTAGTCCCAATAGAAGCCTGGCTTCTATGGACTCCCGTTCAGTACTTATTTTGGACTTCTTAAGAGATAAAGATAAACTTCCTAAGAGCTTTATCCTTATCTTGGCAAAGTCTCCTCTTTATTCTAGGATTTTTGTCCTTTATCCGCTTATCTCAGAATCTGATATCTTCGGAGATTACCTCAGCTTCACCGAGATCATCTCGGCGTCATGACCAAGACACGTGGCACCTTGGCTGACACGTCGGCGTCACCTTGCCACGTGTTGGTACTCAAAAATATATCCCCACAATGATTATAATAAATTGAAATTTTGATTGAATGGGTTAGAGTCAAATTTTTTTTTTCTTCTTTCCTTTACCCCTGTGACTCTTAACTCAATATATTTTAGTTTTGTTGGGTGAAAATCATCTGTTATTTTGTACAAGAATTGAGCATGTTCTTTCCGTTCTTTTTTTTCTTTCTTTCTTTCTTTCTTCTTTTCCTCTTATTTTTTATTTTACTTTCAGAGTGAGGATTGTAAGTTATGATAAAAAAAGGGGGTAAATTACAAACACACCCCTTGAGGTTTACTTAAATTACAAATTACCCCCTGTGGTTCTATAAATTACATTATGTCCCCTAAGGTTTCTAATTTCATAACAATAGGTCATTTTATTAGTAAATCATCAAGTTAATTAACAGTTTTTAATAATGTTAATATTTTATTTCAATTAATAATTCAAATAATTTTATTATTGTATAGGTGAACAGTTAGAAATTTCACTTTTCAATTATTTTTGTTAAATAAAAAATTTTGACAGGCAGGTATTTGTAATTTTCCAAATCACAGGGGACAATTCGTATTTTAAGCAAACCTCATGGGTGTATTTATAATTTACCCAAAAAAATTATACTTTCAGCTTTGCCAGTTATTCTTTAAGACACTATAAACAATGCTGAGATTGGCTCAATGAGGTCTAGAAAGAATTTGTAAAAGAAAAACAGTAAAGAGGTCTAGATTAACAAAAGCCAGTTTTAAGCCAATTGGTTGTTTCTTTTTTTCTTCAAATATTTGGTTTTGGAGCTAAATTAATTTAGTAGATCATCTATGTTATTAGTTAGTTATCTTGGAGTAATGAGTGATGGCATAAACTTACTTTATGCTTGAAGTAGTTTAAACATACTTTATACTTTTAATTGGATGATTATGCATAATGGTACCTCATAAGTGAAGAAGAAGGTGGTTTCACTTTCAACCCTTAATGTTGGTGAAGTGCCCTCTTAAATGTTGTGGGCAAATTCTTGGTGATTGATTTGGAGTATACATGTTATCAATCACCTAGAAAGTGAAAAGTATGTAATCCCTTTTTATTTTTCTTTCTTTTTTTAGTAAGCATGTCAATTGATTGGTTTGAGGCAAATGTGGTGTTGGGTATGAGGTGAGGAAAATGTGTGAATTTCATGTAATGATTTTTTGAAATGGTTTAGATTTTAGAAACCCATCTTCATGTAATGATTTTTTAAAATGGGTTAGATTTAAATGTGTTTATGAATGGTTTTGATTCCAAAAATATTAAAATGATAAATAAACCAGTATAATTATTAAAATGAGTTTTTGAATGGGTTTCTAAAATCAATTGTCATGTATTGATTTTCGGAAACTTATCTTTATTTTATTTAATTTAGTTCCCATATGTAACTATTTTGTTTATATCATTTGGAGTATTAATTATGTGTTTCTCATTCTCTTTTTAACTGTTCGGTTTCTCTGCTTAATTATGTTTAATTCAGTTTCATTCTCTCTCTTTTATTTTTCAGTTGTGGTAAGTATCTTTTATAAGTATTTGGTTGTAATCTTTATTTAAAAAATTAGTACACTTAATTTTATTTAATGAACCTTGGGTTTAACATTGATTTCAAGTTTGATTATTTTTTTGTTGTCTACTAATTGTTATACATAATGCTTCAACTAGAAAATGAGTTATGCATTATCACATGGATGGAAACTCAAAGGAGCATGATCATCCAAAAATGGATACTTCACACAAGGTAAACTTTAATTTTGTTTGGTTTTACAGCCTTCAAAAATTCTTCTTCCTTATAACAAGACTCTCTTAGTCTTCATAAAGAAAATTATTCGCTCCCTTACAAAATTTGAGTTTAATTCTATTTGGAGGTTTGTATGATTTATCGGAATTCTCAATTGATCTATCTATACTATAATTTGCTTTTCTATTCATTTGTTTACTATAGTAATGCATATATATGTCTATTCTCACTTCGCCACTGAATGACATAATTCAATTGACTATAATAGTTATGTTCAATTCTTCTTAATTCATAGTTATTGATTTTCCTATTTCTCATTTGTATTTAGATGCAATTTTTCATGTTATAGTTTCTTTTGATGCAATTATTCTTCATTACAATTTCTTTCGATTTCTCATATGCATTTTGATATGATTTTTCACAGCTATTGGTTTTTGAAGCGAATTTAAGCGAATGATTTTGTTGCAGGTCATTGATCCATATTAGAAACATTGGGTTACGTTGCTTCTACCGGTGTGTTGTTGGTTGGCTCCCTCATGTTAAATTATTTATTTATTTATTTTTGGGTTAGCTAGGGTGATTCTTCTGTGACAAAATGTTCACTGGCCTTTATTTGAAGGAATTTAAACCTGATAAAGCGAAAGAGTTACCAGTTATAATACTAATTTAATAACATTCTTTTATTGAAAGTTATCCCATTCTAACTTGCTATAGTGTATAGATGTGTCATTTTGACGTGGATAAAAATCTAAAATTTGTTATTTGGATTTTAAATTTAGCAAATATTTCTAGATTCTTTGCATATGCTACATTCAAATATATAATTCATTTTTTGGACTTTCATTTTGAAATTTGCTATTTGAAATTTATAAATGCTTTCGCTAATTCAATATGTAGAAGCAATTTCAATTTCTTATATGTGAAGTTTTAAGTCGGAGTGACATTACCATTTTGAATTGATTTATCATCATTGAGTTTCGTAGCACGTGATACCAAAAAGATTGTTGGCAGTGCCTTCAGGCACGGGTCATCCCTAGTAAATTTTTATTGCACAACTTTATGTATCAACTACTTACACTTTTATTATTTTGAAATTATTGTCTACATATCAGTTTTTTTTAAACTCTACCTTTAAAATTTGGGTTATTTATGGGAATATTCAGGTCTCATTTGAAAAGATTGAATTTTAACCAAAAAATTAATCCAACTTTTTACTTTTTGGAAAATGAGTGAGGGTATTAATTAGTGCCATCACTAATGATGTGGCAGTGGATCCCACCTACTGTCACAGTGTGTGTTGTGTCCTTTTTTTTTTTTTGGCCCTTTTCCACCTCATTAGTGGTGGGTTAGAGATACCAAATTAGTAGTATGTAGCATTGCTGTTACTTTTTTATACGCATTTCATAAAAAATTAAAAAACCAATTTAAAAAGTTAATTTTCAAATGAATTTTTACTAACAAGTTTCATTTAGAGTTGGTTTGGATATGTGTTATTTTTTGATTTTTTTTATTATTTATTAAGAAAAAATATATAAGAAAGTAAAGAGTTGATATGATTCAAATAAGCTAATAAATCAATGAACTACTTCTTTTGTGTTGCCAAAACAAGAATTTAGATCTCCTTTAAAGTTTTAACCCAATAAGTATTATTAGTTTTAACCCAATTGATGATGTTACTTTTTAGGCAAGAGTTGTGCATTCTTTTTTATTTTTTATTTTTTTTGGTAAATAGAAGATTGCATAAAGACTAAAAGGAGTTCAACAATAGTCTGGGATATGAAATCCATCTTGCATCACCAGACACTTGATTTGCAATACATAAAGGCATAGATAAATAAACTACGAAGCCAACATCCAGCTTACTTCCTTCATTTGCTAGGAGATCTGTACAAGTATTCCCCTCTCTGAATGTATGTTTAATTGCCATCACTTTGAGCTGCTCCATGAGGCACCTGCAAGCACAAATGAGATTGCTAAGATGATGAAGCTCAGATGTATTTCCAATGATGAGTTGCTACATTGCTTGGGCGTCAATTTCCACATCAAGTTTGTTTATGTTTAGATCTTTTACAAGTTGTAATCCATTATGCAGCCCCCCATAATTCAGCCGCTATGCTAGTTGCAATGCCAATGTTACGACTGAACCCTCTGATCCATTGTTCAAGCCAATTTCTAATGATTCCACCTGTTGTTGCTGGTCCTGGGTTGCCCTTGGCAGCTCCATCGGAGTTAAGCTTGAATCTGAGATGGTCTGGTGGTTTCCAACTCACGTATGAGAAGGTTTTATGGGTGGAAGGTTTGGGCAAGTTGTGTATGAATTGCCATTCAATGGCAAAGGCCATAGAAAAATTGTGGTTTAGAATAAGAGGTGGGTTTGTATCGAAAATGCAGGAGTTCCTATCCTTTCAGATAGCCCTGCAAAGGATTGGGAATAGAGTTCTCCAGAAGGCTCCTAAGTGATGAAAGATTGAACTGGTGCAGTTAATTTTGAGCCAATTAGGAAGGTCACTACTGAAAGAGTAAGTGAGATCGAGAGGAATGCCTAGTGCTGACCACAGATTTAATGAAAAAAAACAGTTTCTGCGAACATGAACAGTGTTCTCATTTTTGAGGCCACACCTGGGGCATTTGGTATCATTAAGAATGTGGCAAGTATAAAAAAAGGCTTTGGTACTAAGCCTATCTTGCAAGGCAAGCCAGATGAAATGTTCGATGCAAGGGGTGGTGCAGGTTTTCCAAACCCAAGACCAGTCATCCAGGGAGGAGAGATTGCAGGTTGAAGGGAAAAAGTGTGGGCCAAAGTGCTGCTAAAAAGGCCATCGGTTACAAGACTCCAAGAGATGACATCCTCTTTATCTTTATGCCATTGGAGGGTTATCCCATTACAGCAATGCTAGGTATCATGAAAAACCTTTCATGAAAATAATCATGAAAGCTTTGTGACTCTTGGATTATACTTAGGATAAAGCACCACACACTAATCAAGGTAATCCAATGATCATAAATCTTTCATGATCCCTAACTTTTTTCATCCCCTCAATCAAGTTTTTCACATCACTAGGAATATCGAAGGAGAGGTTATGGAAGTTCCAATAGGTACTTACCCAATAATCTCTTACTTTGAGGCAATCCTCATTACGGTTGAATGGACCTTCGATCAAATTCCTAAGAGGGCAATTACCTACCCAACGGTCACACCAAAAGGAAGTGTTGTTACCATTGTGGACAAGTATTTTACTTCCTTGGTTAAAACTCTCATTCCCATGCTTAATGTTATTCAAGGTGACCAAGCTCCGATTGACTAAGGACTTCTGATTAGAATATTTAGAGCTAAGCACTTTGGCCCAGAGTTTGTCTTTCTTAGTGTGGAGTCGCCATTTGAGTTTGGCCATGACTACATTTTTAACAAATTTTGCTTGTCAAATCCCCAGACCCCCTAATCTTTTTTAGGTTTTGTGACCTTATTCCAATTAACAACATGAATTTTACGATGGGTTTGAGTTGAGCTGTGATAATCCTATTCTGCGTTATGTTAATTAATCTTAATTATGATTGTGATTATGTGTTTGATATGATTTTGAGTGCCAATTATATGATTTTATGTGGTTTTGAATTTCTATCTGTTCACCGTAAGAATATATGTTTGATTTTCTGCTATAAGATTAAATTAAAGGCCGTAAAGGTGTCAGAAACTAAAATTGATCGTATTTTTGTGATTAGCATAATTTTTAGAGCCTACGGTGAAATTTGATTAAAAATTAATTCGTAACAAAATAATTAGATTAAATCGATTAAATTAAGTACAATTAATTAATCTTAAGTGAGTTTGATTAGTTTAACCTAATCACTTAGCTTCTATATGGGCTAATTACACCCAAACTCATATAATGAGCACAAGAGGCTGAAAATACACTCTAGAGAGAGAGAGAGAGAGAGAGAGAGAGGCACAATTGTAGATTTTAGCGCAATGCTTGGAAATTTGGAAGCTAGGCTCAAGAGATTAGTTAAATTTAAAAGAATTGAAGCTTTAAGTGAGTAATTAAACTCTAACCAAGATCATGATTATGTGAATTCAAAAATAAAATAAAGCTAAGAATGAGATTTGAGTTGTCTAAGATGAAATTGAAGTCAATATAACCATGCATGTAAAGAGTTGCCATGAATTTGCATAATAGCATGTTAAACATGAAAAATTGAGTGCCAAATCACACATGTATGCATAATTTTGTTGAGCTTCATGATTTTGAGCATCATTTGTGCTATTTGAAATGAATTGAGAGTCAATAATTTACATGTATGCATGATTCATGAAGGTATGATGCTTGGTTGTATAAGTTTTGAAATTGACAAGAAGAATTTGAAATGATATGGGAAATGAATTATGATTTTGGACAATTGGATTCAAATTACCTATGTTTTTATGTTGTACAATGTTTTTCCAAGATTTTGTACCAAATTTGCAAGCTCTGGACCTTTGAACATGTGTTTTGAGCTTCAAACAGAATTCTGGAAATTCCAAAATTCAACCTTTCTGCTTGAGCAAAGAAAGTCTTGCTCGAGTGTAAAAATCAAGCTCCCAAAAGTTTTGCAGAGATTTGCACGGTAGCTCGAGAGGTAGACCTTGCACTTAAGCGAGCCTTATTTTGAAAGACTCCTTGCTTGAGCGGCAAAAACTTTGCTTGAGCATAAAATTCATGCAACCAGTACTTTTATAGAGTTTTGTAGACCGCTCGAGCGACCAAAGTTGCACTCAAGCGAAGTGCCTTGTTTTAGAAATTTTGAAAAGTCGATCCACGTTCCGTTTTCCATTCTCTTTCATTTCTAAGCACTCTTAGGCATGCATTGAACATTGTAAATGAACTAAAGGAATAAGAAAGAGGCCTAAGAGAAATAAACAAGTTAAGAATGGATTGAATTGCTTATGACCTAATGTGTTATGAAATGTGTAAGGTCAAGCACAAGGGCAAATCCATCGACGGAACACTGTGACTAATATCTTAGTAAAGATACTTTCAAGTATGTTATTTTCCAAATGCTACTTATGTACAAGTTTCATGTATTTGTTGATTTGAACTATGAATGAGTATTCGATATGCCTAATGTTTGTATAAGGCTTTACGAAAAACATGATTTAGGCCCAACGCCATTTGATGTGAATTGGGCCTGAGGCCGTTTGATGCGTTTGATATGTGAAAATTAGACCTGAGGTCGTTTTATATGTTTAAGTATTATGATGGGCCAAATGTCGTTTAAATATTTTGATGGGCCAAAGGCCGTTTGAATATGAATGTGATGGATCAAAGGTCGTTTGAACAAAAAGGCGATCATGATCATGATTATGAAATGCGCATGAATATGAGTATGGGAAATAATGGGCCCAAGGCCATTTGATACGAAATAGGCCTGAGGTCGTTTGATGAATTTGACAAAGTTATGCAATGGGCCTGAGGCCGTCTGATATGTTTGATATGGATCTAAAATGGGTTCGAGGCCGTTTGACACGTATAACAAAGTCATAAAATGGGCCTAAGGCTATTTGTATATGAATTTCACTAGTTTGATATACTCAAAATGACTTAATATGAATCTCCTTCATCTAACCCTTTTACTTTGGTTTTATTTACTAGGGTTTAGCTCACTTTTATTTATATGTATGTAGGTGATCAAAGAAACATTCAACCCCTATTTTAGTGGAGAATGAGGGAGGAACCCAACTTTTGCGGAGTCAGCCCAAGTGCCTCACGCAAGAGGCTTTGTTTTGACGATTTGTATTTTCTTTTGCTACTTCCAATGGTCATGATAGACCACCTACGTGTAAAAGCTTTTGGCATAGTTATTTATATATTTGAATGATTCTAGGTGTACAAGATGCTAATTATGGATTATGGTGTGAGTTATTATCAATGTATGGGAATGTTTTTGATATACCATGTAAGCACATCTCATTGGACAAAATTTTTAAGTCTGCTTCCGTTTTGGCCCCATTTATTACTATTCAGATACATTTAATATTGTTTGAGGCCATAGGTAATCTCATGATTACTGGTCGGTTATGACCTTAATATATAAGGGCGAGTTGGGGTAATGACGGAGTGGTATTAGAGCTTAATAACTCATACACCTCTCCAATTGAGCAATAGGTGTCTAGAAGAGATCTAGAATGCATTCATGTGATAAGTATGAACTTGAAGGCAATGAGAATATGCTTAAATGTTTTGAAACGAACAACTGTGTGATATATGCATTGTTGTCTATTTGAATATGTGTGCTTTTTTGTATATGCATACTTGTGTACATTTTTGTAAAGAATAATGCAAGTTTAATCAGATAATGGTGAGAACAAGAGCTGATGAATTAGAGGAATCCTCTACCACCAGAATGGATAAGATGGAAAGATTGATACAGGAAATGGTGAAAACGTTGAGGCAATAACAACAGTGGTAGCAACAGTGGCAACAGTCGCACCCTCCACTTCCACCTCCAGTACAGCCTGTACAAGACTCACAAAATGATGACCGAACAATAACTCTCACCAAAAAGTTTAAGAAGATGAGACCACCACAATTTCATGGGAGATTGGATCCATTAAAGGCTGAAACGTGAATCCTTAGCATAGAGAAACTGTTTAAGGTGTTTCCGCGTCTTGAAACATAGAAAGTATTGCTAGCCACCTTTACACTAGAAGACGAAGCAAGAAGGTGGTGGATGTTGATGCGTAAAAGCAATAAAGATATCGATTGGGCAAGGTTCTTGGAAATGTTCTACGAAAAATATTTTCCACAATATGTCTGTGACAAAATTTATGGAACTTAAGTAGGGCAGCATGACAATAGCCGAGTATGAGGCCAAGTTTACTGAATTGGTTAGATTTGCACCGCACATGGTCGATATCGACTATAAGAAAACGAGAAAGTTTGAGGGTGGTCTTCGAGACGATATTTTAGAGAAGGTGAATGTACTAAAACTAGAAACCTACATTGATGTACTAGATCAGGTCATAATATCAGAAGCTAACATAGCCAAGCAAAGTAAACCATTAACTGACTAGAAAAGTAAAAGGCAAGGTTTTTTTTCGAAGAAAAGACTTTCAAAGAAATAGAATACGGGATCCTCAAGTACTTCAAATTCCTTCAGAGATACGTTTCCAATGTTTAGTCAATGTAGTAAAAGACATCGTGGGGTTTGCTACCACGTTTCAAGGGTCTGCTTTAAGTGTGGTAAAATGGGGCATATAACTAGGGATTGTAACCAAACTAGTGGAAAAATAGCTGTTAGCTCAACTCAATCAGTCCCAAAACTAGGAAATACTACGAGGCCTACTACGACTAGAGATACCATGAGGCAGGTGAGAGTCTTTTCACTTGTCTTGAGCGGTACACGGAACACGGAAGCTATCGTCTCAAGTACTATCTCCATATGTAATCAGGATGCTTTTGTGTTAATTGACTCCGGATCAACACACTCTTTTGTAACTTATGCATTTACATCTAAATTGAGTAGACCTCTAGAATCATTGCCATATTTGTTATGTATATTTGCTCTATCTATGGAATCTGTGTTATGTACATCTGTGTGTCGATTTTGTGATATTCGTATTGGAAATGCTACTTTGTCTGTAGATTTGTTACCCTTGGGCTTTAGATATTTTGATGTAATTCTGAGTATGGACTGGTTATCTAAATACTGTGCCACCATCGATTGTGTAATGAAACAAGTCGTATTTAGGCCGCCAGGGCAGGAAGAAATTATGTTTGTGGGTAATGGGGTAATGCCTCCACCTTATTTAATATCTAGAATGAAAGCATGTAAACTGATCAGGAAAGGGTGTTACGGTTACTTGTGTAGTGTATTGTCTGAACAATCTATAAATGTAGAATTAAACAATATCCCTATTGTTAGAAAATTTCCGGATGTATTCCCAAATGAATTACCAGGAGAATTGGTTAATAAGGAGATAGAGTTTATTATTGATGTTATGCCAGGCACTCAACCTGTCTCAAAAACCCCCTACAGAATGTCCACTGCTAAAATGAACGAATTGGAAGAACAATTGCAAGACTTACTTGAGAAAGGGTTTGTCCGGCCAAGTACTTTGCCATGGGATGCACCAGTATTATTTGTGAAAAATAAAGATGGGACTTTGCGACTGTGTATTGACTATCGGGAACTGAACATAGTAATGATAAAGAATAAATACCCTTTATCCCGTATTGACAACTTGTTTGATCAGTTATAGGGATCACAAGTATTTTTCAAAATTGATTTGAGATCCAGGTACCACCAATTGAAGGTAAAAGCAGAAGTTGTTGAGAAAACTGCGTTCCGGACAAGGTATGGTCACTATGAATTTCTTGTTATGCCATTTGGAGTGACAAATGCCCTTATAGCATTTATAGATCTGATGAACTGAATTTTCAAGATTTACCTTGATGACTTTGTTATAGTTTTTATTGATGATATTTTGATATATTCCAAAAGTAGACTTAAACATGAATACCTTTTGAGAACTGTCTTACAAACACTTAGAGAAAAGAAATTATTTGTTAAACTAAATAAGTGTGAATTTTGGCTGGATGAGGTTGTTTTCTTAGGGCATGTTATTAACAAAGAGGGGATTTCAGTAGATCCACAAAAGATAAATCAATTGTGAATTGGCCTACTTCAACAAATGTAACAAAAATCCGCAATTTCATGGGTTTAGCCAGGTACTAGCGATCTCGGTTTTCCCTTCTTTTGTTTATTGTATTCCGGACTTGGTTCGTGGTTATATTGTTGTCTTATTCTCATTTTCATCCTCTACTCTTTGTATTTGAGTCTTGGGTTGTGTTGGGCAGGTGTGGAACAGGTTGGTTGTGTTTAGAAATCAAAAGTTGATGCCCAGATTTTGGCCTTCACGCTCGAGCGGGGCTTTTGACACTCGAGCGGGCCCTTTGTTGTTGCTTATCCGCTCGAGCGGGCGTTTTGCCGCTCGAGCGTGAATATTCTTCTCCCAGTATTTTCTCTGCAGGTCGTCGAACGCTCGAGCGGGCCCTTTCGATTTTGTTCCTCCGCTCGAGCGGGGAGTCTGATGCTCGAGCGGGGACCTTGGTCTGCAAAACTTCTGGAAGTGTGCATCCGGCGCTCGAACGGCACTTTTAACGCTCGAGCGAGAGTCTGTGTCTGACGCTCGAGCGGGACGACTTTTATAGCAGTCCGAAAAGTGACATTTTGGATCACTTTTTGATTTTCTTTCTCTCTCGTACTTTTTCAAAACCTCCATTGGAGAGCACCTCACTCTAAAACTCCAATTTCTCTCTAGGGTTTGATCTAGTAGGAGTGATCTTCTATCCTTGGGCCTTTGTAAAAAGTGTGGAGCTTGTTGAGGGTTATATTTTGATCCGAAAATATTGGAGTTTGGAGCACTTTCAAATTTCTTCATCTTCTCCTTTGAGCTCCGAATTTGAGGTAGGGATAACTACTCATTTTTATGGTCTTTGACATAAACTATTGGTCATTTTGACGTAATGTTGAAGTTGGGTAATTTTGGGTGTTAGGGTTTCAAAATGAATAAAGAGGGGTTTGGTTATTTTGACTCATAAATGTGTATCTTGGGTCTTAAAATGATGGTATTGATGTTGTTGACGATATATAGAACCTTTAGGTCATTGTAGAGAAAAAGGGGGAGAAAGCCCTAAATTGTTGTATGAATTAATTTATATAATTAATTTGGGAATGTTATGGAAATATGGAATTCAGTTTGAAATAATGTAATTGGCTCATTATAAGAGGGAATGGTGGAGTTGGATTTATTAATCGCTCATTTATGAAATTGTTGTCAAATTATCTGTTGATGCATTTATTATCTGTTTTGAAATAAATTGTTTTGGGCTATCGGTGGAGCATAGTCTTGATTATTGTAAACAGTGTATAATGATTAGGCGAATTAAAGCTAATCAATTGATTATGTCATCGAATATAACGGTTGGAATAATACATCAAATTTATGTATTGACTTCTCATATATATGATATGTGTTTGTATACATTGTGTGGTGTGGGAGGAGATAGGGGATGCACTCCACGGTTTAGGGAAAGATAGGGGATGGACTCCTAAACCGGATTTTATTTGGGAGGAGATAGGGGATGAACTCCATTGATATAACAAATCTGTGTATCATTTATGAAGTATGGAAGCGTTTTAATGTGTTATTGATACAGCGAATCTGTGTATCATTTATGAAGTATGGAAGTATTTTGATGTGGTATTGAAACAGTAAGTATGTGTATCTATTGTGAATTACAGAAGTATTTTGATATGAGTTATAGTCTCATTAAATTATTGGCCAGGTTCTGAGCCTTATTCATAAATTGAGAATTGGATAAGTAATGGAAAATGGAATGAAACATAGACATATTTGTCATGGAATTGAAATGTGTTATAAGTTGATATATATGAGTTAAACATTTATCGAATGCTAATGTTTTAGTTATTGCTCATATTATGTTTAGCATATCTCTACTGGGCGTTGGCTCACCCTATATGGGACATCATTTTTCAAGTTCAGGTATTATGCCGCCTCCAAGGTCTTAGCTTGGATGGTTGTGGAGTTGAAGGCTCTTGTTTATTTTTGTGTATTACATGTAAATCAAGCCAATGACTTATTTTGTACTTTGAGTTAGTACTCTCTTTTTGTAACCAAGTGTTGACTTAGAAAGTTGTAAGCCCGTAGGACATTTACTTTTGATATCAACATGTAATACTTGTGTAATGAATACTCTGATGAATAGAATTATGATTTGTTCTCTTAAGTATATGGATGTCTTGAACGTATGATTTATGGGTTTATTATGAGGGCGTTACAAGCCAGGTACTACAAACGGTTTGTGAAAGATTTTTCGAAAATAACTGTACTACTTACTTAACTCACATGCAAAGGACAACCGTTTTAATGGACTGATGAAAGGGAGTTTGCCTTTCAGGAATTGAAAACAAGACTAACCACTGCTCCAGTTTTGACATTGCCCTCAGGTATGGAAAACTTTGTGATATATAGTGATACTTCTTATAAATGTTTGGGTTGAGTATTAATGCAGAATGGAAGGGTGATTGCTTATGCCTCCCGACAATTGAGATCGCATGAAAAGAACTACCCAACACATGATTTGGAGTTAGCCGCAGTTGTGTTTGCCTTGAAAATTTGGCGGCATTACCTGTATGGGACGAGATGTGAAGTATATACTGATCACAAGAGACTAAAGTACTTCTTTATCCAAAAAGAACTGAATATGCGGTGGAGAAGATGGCTTGAGTTGATAAAGGATTATAACTTTCAGATTCAATACCACCCAGAAAAGGCCAATACTGTTGCCGATGCATTGAGCAAAAAATCAATGGGGAACTTAACTTGTCTACTCACTGAACAAGAATAGATCTTGCAAGATTTTGAGAAAGTTAAGATTGAAGTTGTGTTACATGAGTAAGCTGGGTTGATAGCTACCATTTTGACTAAGCTGACAATAATTAATAAAGTCAAGCAAAGGCAAAGAGAATATGAATTCCTCAAGAAAATTATTGATGAGTTTGAAGCAAGTCGGAAACCAGAATTCAATGTTGATAGTGAAGTGTTGAGATTTCAAAACCGAATGTGCATTCCAAACATTCTTGAACTAAAGAAGAGAATCCTCGACAAAGCTCACAAGTCGATGTTCGCTATGCATCTGGGTAACAACAAAATGTTTTGGGACTTAAAGCAAAG
This sequence comes from Camellia sinensis, assembly GCF_055761805.1. Classification (NCBI taxonomy): domain Eukaryota; kingdom Viridiplantae; phylum Streptophyta; class Magnoliopsida; order Ericales; family Theaceae; genus Camellia; species Camellia sinensis. The sequence goes on from NC_138963.1 coordinate 154,130,970, forward strand.
CTATTGGTGGCCTAATAAGAAGAAGGAGATTGCAGAATATGTTTCCAAGTGCCTTCAGTGCCAGCAAGTTAAAGCAGAACACCAAAAACTAGGCGGTCTACTTCAACCTCTCCCTATTCCGAAATGGAAGTAGGAGCAAATGACCATGGACTTCGTTGTTGGCCTACCTCGAACTCCTAGAGGTATGGATTCCATTTAGGTTATAGTTGATAGACTAACCAAATTTGCATATTTTCTACCTGTGAAGACTACTTTTGATGCTTATAGATTAGCCATTATATATATTGATGAGATTGTTCGTTTACACGAAGTTCTTGTATCTATTGTATCGGATAAAGATCCGAAATTTGTATCTAGATTGTGGAAAAGCCTACAATGAGCAATGGGAATAAAACTGAGATTCAGTATTGCGTTCCATCCGCAAACAGATGGGCAATCAGAAAAAAATCATACAGCCTTTGGAAGACATGCTCAGAATGTGTGCTTTAGATTTTCAAGGGAGTTGGGAAGACTATTTGCCACTTGCTGAATTTGCATACAATAACAGTTTCCACTCCAACATCGTTATGGCACCATACGAAGCTTTGTATGGCAGAAAGTGTAGGTCGCCAATTTGTTGGACAAAAGTTGGGGATAAAGCTTTACTTGGTCCTGAAATTGTACAAGACATTTCTGAGAAGATTAAAATCATCCAACAAAGGCTCAATACAGCACAGAGCTGGCAAAAGAATTATGCGGATGTTCGGAGAAGGCCTCTCAAGTATGAGGTTGGTGACCATGTATTTATTTGTGTGATTCCAATGAAGGGCCAATTGAGATTTGGTAAGAAAGGTAAATTGTCACCCCATTACATTAGGCCGTTTCAAATTCTGAAAAGATATGGTCCGGTCACTTATAGAGTTGTTTTGCTACTGGGATTCAAACAGATGCGCAATGTATTCCACGTATCGATGTTGAGGGGTTATTTTCGAGATCTGTTTCATGTGATTGATTACCACTGGAAAGCACTTGTTGAAAATATGGAATACGAGGAATGGCCAGAACGGATCATTGACTAACAAGTGAAACAATTGAGAAACAAGTCCATCCAAATGGTGAAGGTAGAATGAAAAGAACACTATGGGAAGGACGCTACATGAGATAATGAGGATGAAATGCGGCTACGCTATCCATATTTGTTTTTGGACAGAGGTAAAATAAGTTTGGAGGACCAAACTTTCTGAAAGGGGGAAGATTATGATAACCTTGTTCTGTGTTATGTTAATTAAGCTTAATTATAATTGTGATTATATGCCTGATATGATTTTGAGTGCCAATTATATGATTATATGTGGTTTTGAATTTCAATATGTTCACCGTAAGAATATCTATTTAATTTTCTGCTATAAGATTAAATTAAAGACCGTAAAGGCGTCAGAAACTGAAATTGACCGTATTTTTTCGATTAGTATGATTTTTAAATCCTATGGTAAAATTTGTTTAAAAATTGATTCGTAACAAAATAATTAGATTGAATCAATTAAATTAAGTATAATTGATTAACCTTAAGTGAGTTTGATTAGTTTAACTTAATCACCTAGTATATATATGGGCTAATTACACCTAAACTCATATAATGAGCTCAAGAGGCTGAAAATACACTCTAGAGAGAGAGAGAGGGCACAAATTGTAGATTTTGGCCCAAAGCTTGGGAATTTGGAAGCTAGGCTCAAGAAAATAGTTAGATTTCAAAGAATTGAAGCTTTAGGTGAGTAATTAAACTCTAACCAAGATCATGGTTATGTGAATTCAAAAATGAAATGAAGCTAAGAATGAGATTTAAGTTGTCTAAGATGAAATTGAAGTCAATATAACCATGCATGTAAAAAGTTGTCATGAATTTGCATAATCAAGCATGTAACATGTTAAACATGAAGAATTGAGTGCCGAATCACACATGCATGCATAATTTCGTTAAGCTTCATGATTTTGAGCATCATTTGTGCTATTTGAAATGGAATGAGAGTCAATATTTTACATGCATGCATGATTCATGAAGGTGTGATGCTTGGCTGTATAAGTTTTGAAATTGACAAGAAGAATTTGAAATGATATGGAAAATGGATCATGATTTTGGACAATGGGCTTCAAATTACCTATGTTTTTATGTTATACAATGTTTTTTCAAGATTTTATACCAAATTTTGCAAGCTCTGGACCTTTGGATGTGTATTTTGAGCTTCAAACAAAATTCTGGAAATTCGAGAATTTGACCTTTCCGCTCGAGTGAAGAAAGTCTCGCTCGAGCGTAAAAATCAAGCTCCTAGAAGTTTTGTAGAGATTTGTACACTAGTTTGAGCGGCAGACCTTGGGCTCCAGCGAGCCCTATTTTGCAAGACTCCTTGCTCGAGCGGCAGAAACTTTGCTCGAGCGTAAAATTTATGCAACTAGTACTTTTATAGAGTTTTGCAAACCGTTCGAGCGACCAAGCTATGCTCGAGCAGAGTGTATTGTTTTAGACATTTTGAGAAGTTGATCCATATTCCGTTTTCCGTTCTCTTTCATTTCTAAGCACTCTTAGGCATGCATTGAACATTGTAAATGAACTAAAGGAATAAGAAAGAGGCCTAAGAGAAATAAACAAGTTAAGAACAAAATGAATTGTTTATGATCCAATGTGTTATGAAATGTGTAGGGTCAAGCACGAGAGCAAATCCATCGATGGAACACTGTGAGTAATATCTTAGTAAAGATACTTTCAAGTTTGTTATTTTCTAAATGCTACTTTATGTATAAGTTTCATGTATTTGTTGATTTGAACTATGAATGAGTATTTGATATGCCTAATGTTTGTATAAGGCTTTACAATAAACGTGATTTGGGCCTAAGGCCGTTTGATGTGAATTGGGCCTGAGGCCGTTTGATACGTTTGATATGTGAGAGTTAGGCCTAAGACTGTTTGATATGTCTAAGTATTATGATGGGCCAAAGGCTGTTTGAATATTTTGATGGGCCAAAGGCCATTTGAATATGAATGTGATGGACCAAAGGTCGTTTGAACAAAAAGGCGATCATGATCATGATTATGAAATGCGCATGAATATAAGTATGGGAAATAATGGGCCCGAGGCCATTTGATACAAATTGGACCCGAGGTCGTTTGATGAATTTGACAAAGTTATGCAATGGGCTTGAGGCCAACTGATATGTTTGATATGGATCTAAAGGATGTAGACCATCGGGGTCCAAGGGCCTTGAAGGGTTTAAGGGATCAAAGGACTTTAATTCCTCTAAAGTTGGGATAGAAATGAGATGTTCATGGTCAACCGAGGGGATGGCAGGAAAGGGCAGATTTGATTTGGCAACTAGGGGATCACAATAAAAGGATGTTTGAAATAGGGCTGAGTAAAGAATTCGTGAAATCCGTAATCCGATCCAGTCCAGTCCAATCAGGTAGGTTCGGATTGGTTTTTTGAATCCTTGGTTTGGTTCCGGATTGAAAAATTAAAAATCTGTACTCCACGGAACTGATCCGGACTGTATACAAATAGTCTGTATTTATATTATACACCCTCCTACATAGTATCTTCTTTTATTCCATATAAAATCTAAACCCAAACCTAAACCCGCATAGTATCTTCTTTTATTATTTTTGTTTGTTAGTTTTTAGTTTTAATTTATAATGGTCTAAATACTTACGATGGAACCAGTTTTTCTTATGATTGTTTAAATTCTAGAATAGTATGTCACTATTATGGAAAGACATGTTGTTATTGTGGAACTAATATAATACTATGTTTTGTTTTTATGAAATTAAAATGTTCTAATTTTTTTTGTTATTTAATTATGTGAATCTATGGTCCTAAATCGATCCAATCCGTGTTTATATGGATTGGTTCGGATTAGTTCCACAATTTAAACGAATCAAATTGATTCTAATTTTTTAAAAATTATAAATAACGAATTGGTCCTGATTTTTCAATCCGGACCAATCTAACCTATGTCTACCCTAATTTGAAAGAGGTCATTGAAGTGGCTCACAAAAGAGTGATTTAATGGTCTCTTCCTCAAAGGTCCAGCTCTTATCAGGGCATTTAATGGCAAGGGTCTTGTTGTGTTTGCGATGAGAAAGGGTTGATAGGTGAAAAAATTTGGTGTTGCAATCACCATCAAGGATGAAGTCAACCCTAGATTTGAGTGTCCAAAAATCCTCTTCAAGGGAGACAGGTGAAAAAATTTGGTATTGCAGTCACCACCAAGGATAAAGTTAACCCGAGATTTGAGTGTCCAAAAATCCTCTTCAAGGGAGACAGGTGAAAAAAATTTGGTATTGCAGTCACCACCAAGGATAAAGTTGACCCTAGATTTGAGTGTCCAAAAATCCTCTTCAAGGGAGAGTATTTGATTGTAATCTTTGGTGAGAGATTCCTCTAGGCTATAGAGGAAGGTTAATGGTGAGTTTTCAAGTGCTTTTTGGATGCCTAACACACGACGACCAAGTCTTTTTTTCCTTAGAGAAAATGTTGTCAAAAGTCTCTTTGTTCCAGGTTTGTATGAAAGACACAAAATTGGACACACTAAGGAAGATAGAGACTATTCCTATTGGTCCAGCTGTTTCCAACTACCTCAAAGGAAGATGGGTCAGATAACCAAAGAGTAGTGCATTCAAGTCAAGAGCCTCTCCTTGCAGGCTTGTCCTTGCGTCCGTCCTTGCAGGTTTTTGGGTCTATTTTTAGGCCCAATTTTGATAATTCGAGCCGTTCATATTTCATGATTTCTTCAGTATATCATACTTGTAAAAAATTAAGTTGATCGGATATCAGAAAGCATGTGTTCGAAAAATTGAACTAAAAACTATTTTTTAAAGAATTTAATAAACAGTTTTTCGAACACATGCTTTCTGATATCCGATCAACTTGATTTTTTACAGGTATGATATACTGAATAAATCATAAAATATGAACGGTTCGGATTATCAAAATTGGGCCTAAAAGTAGAACCGAAAGCCTGCAAGGACGGGCGCAAGGACGGGAGCTACAAGGAGAGGATCCTCATTCTGTGCATTCACTCCCACATTCTCATTGTTGATGTGACGGTTTTTTTTTTTTTTTAATGTTAAAACCTTTAAAACAACATAATTTTTATTTTATTTTATTTATTTATTTACTTATTTTTATGTCCGAGGTATTTGGGTTGTGATTTTTGACCCGTCCGACTGATTTTTATATACGCATTTATGTTTAATATAATTTATATATTTAAAATCTATTGAAGGAGATCAATCAAACAAAATCAATATAGAATATATAAAAATATGTAAAAAGAAAAAAATTATGTGAAACTACAATATGGACAAATATTAATAGAAATCTTTCTAAACATCAAGTATTTGTGTACTTTACTTGGCCTAGACACATTGATACAAACTAAAATTTTCACATAAATTGAATAGAACTGACAAAATTTTTCTCAAATTTGCACAACCAATTGTTTTTGCTAAGTATATTCTGCAAAAATATTATTTTTGTTTTTACATAATTTTATATTTAATATTGGTCTTATTTGATAAATTTCAATAAAAAAATCTAAAAATATAAATTTTATAAAAAATTAAGTGTAAAATGAAATTTATAGCATTTTAAAATACTGAGAGTGGCTTACATCATTGCGATATTTTTCGGTTTGACAACTTTACAAATTGCAAAGGTTAATCATCAAAGGAAATTAAAATTTGTTTGAAAAGGGATTTCATGACTCAGCTTGGTTTGGGAACTTTAAAAAAAATTAAAAAGTTAAAAAGTTATAAAAAAAAATTAAAAAATTATTACTATTCATCAAAAAAAAAAATTTTAAAAATTAATATATACATATTAAGATACAAATCAACTTCACGCCACTGTAGGTACTGGTGTCAAAGTAAAGGTAGTGAAAGGGAAAAAAAATTACATGTATATATTCATTAAGTTGGATGATAAAGTTGGGCCATGGAGGCTCACCATGGGTCCTGTTTTGGTAATCCGAACCGTTCAATATGTAGAATTCATCTAGTACTATATCCCTATAAAAAATCACGTCTATCGCATATCTCTAACTACATGATAAAATCAGTTTTGTATAAAAAATGGATGGGGTTATAGTTAATAGTTGACCAAAAAATACTAATATGATCAGATAGCTATCGATATCCAATCAACGTGATTTTTTTATAAGTATATAGTATTCGACGAGTTCTACACATTGAACGATTTCGATTAGAAAAAAGGGACCCGTGGTGGGCCCCCACGGGCCGAATAACACCGTCCAATCAAAACCCGAAAAGGAGGCAATCTTTTCCTATCTCCTACCCAGCCAATTGCACTGCCCAACCCGTACGAGTTCGGATCCTCGACCGCATTTTCCAGTGGCCCGTCCTGGGGCGCCCCAAAACGACGTCGTTTTGGGGCGAGATTTCCAAAAAAAAAAAATAAACGAAAAAACAAAATCAGAAATAGAGAAGAGAGAGAAGAAGAAAGAAGCAGTGAGGAAGATAGAAAGGACTGTTGCCGATCGTTGCTGTTTCCTCCCGATCGTCCGTTGCTGATCGTTCGCCGTTCATCGAACTGTTGAGTCAGATTTGTTGATACCGATTGAAAGAGACCAAGATGGGAAGTAAAGATGAATTAATTAAGGCTCTCAAGAAGGAAGTTGTTGATTTGGTACTGAATCTGACTCTGTTGTGATTTTTACACTCTCTGTGTTGTTTTTTATGCAGTGAAGGTGTGCTTTGATGGGTTTTGATGTTGTCTTTGTTGTAAGAAAGACAAATTTCTACCTCTTGATTTGTCTTTATTGTTGTAGAAATTTGAGGTGTTTTGGGGGTTACAATTTTTTTTGATTTTTTGCTTTTTTGCTTGCAAGAGAGTAAGATTTTGAAGTTTTTGGGGTTTATGTGGAACCCTCTTTCGTGGGTCATGGAAGCTGCAGCTATTATGGCCATTGCCCTTGCCAACGGAGGAGTAAGCGCTGGTTCTTTGTTGCCTTTTTGTTTGGTTGCTGAGAAAAGTTTAGACAGGTTTTGTATTGTTTTCTAGGAAAAAAAGTAGGAAATTGGTCGGCAATTTTTTTTTGGAGAAATTTGAGATGGTGGCGCCATGGGTGAAGGGAGGCTTCTTCTTCTCCTCCCTCTGTTGCTCATGTTCTGTCTTTTTTTTTTTTTTTTTAAAATTGAAATCTCGCCCCAAAACGACGTCGTTTTGGGGCGCCGGAGGACGGGCCGCTGGAAAACGCGGCCGAGGATCCGAACTCCAACCCGTACGGCCTACTTCACTATCTTCTCCTATACACTTTTTTATACAATTTTTTAATATACATTTTTTCATAAAAAGTCAAAAAGTTAACCTAAACATCCATTTTTTTTTTCTCAACTTTTTAGTTTAAAAAGATAAAAAAATACACTTATTTATGACACCCCAAGTAACCCAAACAAACGCGAGTTTTTGAAATGGGACCTCCTAATAATCAATCCTTTAATTTTGTATTTGGTGAATAAAAATTAATCAACCCAAATTTAAGTTCAACGGTGCTAAAGGCCTCGAAAAGAGAGAGGCGCGAATTTGTCTCGAAAAGTTGTTGTCTTCTTCTTCTTTTTCTTTTTTTTGGCTATGTTGGTTTGGTTTTGATTTTTTTTTTTTTTGGAAGGTTTTTATATGTACCCTAAAACCTAAATCCTAATAATAATAAAAAAATCAAACCAGCATAGCCCAATAAATAGAAAAAAAAAAAAAACAACAATAACAACAATTTAGCATATGTGGCTTGATAAGATTAGTGAGTTGGGTTAAACTGATTGGGTGATAAAATTGACTGATCAGTTAGATTGCTGGTTAAAATTTGTTAATTCCATATAGTTTTGTACGATCCTTTACTATATTTTTATTTCAAATCAGAAAGACTCGAAATAAATAAAAACATAAATCTTAAATCCTATACTCTAAACCCACTCCTACACATAACCATCCTTAAAAAATAAAAAAAAATAAAAAAAAAATTTTACAACAGCCCAACAAATAAATAAATAAATAAAAAGCAACCAAACTAACACAACCAAACAAATAAAAAATAATAATAATAATAATAAAAGCAACCAAACCAACACAGTTTCAAAAAAAAAAAATTCGAGCCACATTCGAGGCCTCAATCTTTTTCCATTTAAGTTTTACACAGAAGTTAATTCAAATTATATTGTGAACATATTATAAATATTGAATATTGATTATTTCTGTGACGACCCCGACCTCTGCAATATTATATTACATTATTTTAATAAGATTAATTGTATGATTGTGTGTTTAATTGTGTGATTACATACTTAATTTCATGATTATCTATTAACACATGGAATATCTGTTTACTTATCGACTTAGAGTTAGAAATTGAAAGTTCAAACGGCTTCAGAAACCAAAATTGACTAGCCCAATAGACTAATTAGAATTTTTAGAATTTTATGACAACTTTAATTGAAATTTGATTCGGATAAAAATAATTAGAATAAATTAACTAGAATTAATCAAAACTAGGTGTGATTAATTAGTCCTAAGTGAACTTAATTAGCCTAAGTTAATTACACATTATATAAGGCCCTAATCATGTATTGAGATCACATTATACAACACATGGGCTGGAATTGTTGAGAGAGGAGAAGAGAACTCAACTTAGAGAGAGAACACAGAGAATTTGAAGGAGATTGGAGGAGAACTTGGAGAATCAAGCTAGATTATATTTGAATTTACACTCTAGGTATGAAATTCTCCCTTAATCCTTGTAAATAAAACATAATGAGTGTTTGGAAAGTTGCTATTTTAGTAGACTATTTTAGTTTTTGACTATTTTAGTAGGCTAAAATTGTCATGACCTCATCCCACCCCTAGTAGAATGGTGCCGTGATGGCCAGTAATCCGAGATTACTAAAGGCCAACTTACAAAGATTCACACACAATCAGAGTATACATATGGGGCTTACATGTGAGGAAGTAATAAATTTAAATCTAATTAGTCCATAAGAGCTGTGCATAGATCAAATGAAATAACATACATCTTAACATGGTTTACAACTTGGATACAAATAAAATAAAGTACATGTTACATCTTGATCAAAAGGTATAACAACCCTCACTTTATCTTAGTCATGCTCGCATGCATTCACATGAATTTGTCTTGTTAAGTTTGCATCTACAGACATTGATTCGTTTTGTCTAAGTGTTGCTTGCATGTTTTGTTTCTTGCTTGGTGTCTGTAGCCGATGTCATCTTAAGCCTAGGTCACACCCTTGAACCTCTTATATCTAGGACCATCTTGGAATCCACTTTGGTTGACCTCCACCTTCGCCCTGGCATATTGGCCGAGATGTCGTCATCTAGGCCGAGGTGTGCATCACCTAGGCCGAGATGTGTATCGTCTAGGCCGAGATGTTATCATCTAGACATCCTAAATCTTTGATCCCTGCACCTGGTGATCTTGTTCCTGGACTGGTATGACCTAGACCGAGGTGTGGCACATCTAGGCCGAGGTGTGGCACAGCTAGGCCAAGTGTTATCCTTTCTAGCCGAGATCATTGAGACCTTCTTGCCGAAGCATGTGACTTGACCCGAGGTCATTGCATGCCGGAGTGCCCTTATCACCTTACTTGTCATATACATTTTGTCAAACACTTGTCTTGTCATTCTGTCACCTTTTTTAGGAGAGCCAACCAGTCGTTGCCACGTGTCCCAGTAGAGGGTTAAGTCAACCGGCAGAGTTAGAAAACATATCATTGTGTGTCATATCTCTTGCATGGTAGAGAGAAAAGCTCTAGGAAGAGAGAAAGAAGAGTTCTTAGAGTGAGAGTGGATTTCCAAGCTTGATCTTCACACCTTGAACCGTTAGATCCGTGTTTTGAGGTTAGATTCTTGATCTATTCTTGTTGTTCTTTATGTTGATCTAATCACATTGCATAATCTAGCATGATTCATGAGCCATGCATTGACTTAAAGCTTGTTTTAGAAAGGGAAAATGATGTTCTTGTGTTCTTGAAAGAAAACCATGTTTTGATCCGAAAGTTTGCATCAAGATCCATGTTTTTGTGTTTGTTTTCATACGATTTTCAAGTACGGGTACCCAGGTCCATGTTTTCGAACTCATCTAATGAAATCTCTGATTTTGAATAAAGAAGTTATGATTTTAGTACTCATGTTCTTCATATTCTTCAAAAGAAACCCAGAATTTCCAGACTTCATTTCCCTGAGTATGGTCATCGGGGCCACACCTCGACCAAGAGGTGTGGGACCTTGGCCAAGACCTAGTTGGTGCCCAGCATGTTTTCTCGAGATGAAAAAAGCAGTGTTTTAACCCCCAACGCATGTTTTGCTTTGTCTTGACTTAGTTTTGAAAGAAATGCCGAGATCATTTACACTCATGCAATGCTTGTTTTAGGAATGCATTTCATATCCATCTTTGAGCATCTCTCCTTGACTTCTTAAAGTGCATTCAATGGGATTTATTATGTGCTTGTAGACCTTGGACCCTTGTTTGCAACCCCCACACCCGAAGAGCTATGTGAGTGGTATTTTAAATAAAGCTATGTTATAAAGTTTTGATAAAGCTTTGCTTTGCTTTGCTTTGGAAAAGTATTTGATCAAGCATGAATGATGATTCCTAGTTTTTGTCTCAAGTATTATATTTGTTTTGATGACATTCTTGGAATGTCCTTAGTGCTAGGGGATTATAATGCAACTAGTACCCTTGTTTTGAAAGTCCTTAGTGCTAGGGGACTATAATGCAATTAGCACCCTTGTTTGAGATATCTCCCTTTGTCTTGCCACTGACGGTTTACCGCATGGGTTTGTCCAGAATGTCATCCCTTGTATTATATTGATGCTAGTAAGCATCCCTTGAAGCTTTAAAAGACTTGATAGATGAACTTGGTTCATCCCTTGATTTTGTACAAACTATGCTTTGTATTGTTTTGATGAAAATCTTGAATAACATTCATGAAAACCTTTATTACTACTATCATTCACTGAGTATCCAAGTTCACCCTCTCCTTATATATATGCAGGTGACGAGCAAGAAGGCGGTGACGCCTAAATGTGTTTTGCAAGATGTTTTTGGATTCCTATTTTGTAGCATCTTGAAGATTATGCTTCTTGGCTTTGTAATTCATTTCTTTAGTATATGTCGGCTTGAGAAGCCTTTTGATCAAGATGTATTACGTACTTATTTTATTGTAATCAAGTTATAAGACCATGTTAAGATGTATGTCATTTCATTTGATCTATGCACAGCTCTTATGGACTACTTAGATTTAAATTTATTGCTTCCGCACATGAAAGCCCCATATGTATACTCTGATTGTGTGTGAGACTTAGTAAGTGGCCTTTAGTAATCTCGGATTACTGGCCATCATGGCACCATTCTACTAGGAGCGGAATGGGGTCGTGACAAAAGGCTTCTCAAGCCGACATATACAAAAGGAGTGAATTAAAACTAAGAAACATAATCTTCAAGATGATACAAAACATGAATCAAAGCATCTTACACATAACATCTTAGGCGTCATCGCCTTCTTACTCGCCACCTACATATATTTAAAGGGGAGGGTGAGCTTGGATACTCAATTAATGATATAATTAATAAAGGTTTGAATGAATGATATCCGAGATCTTTATCAAAACAATACATATCGTAGCTTGTAACAAAACATGGGATGAATCAAGTTCATCAATCAAATCTTTCAAATCTTCTTGAGATGTTTAATAACATCTACATAATACATGGGGGAAGACATTCTGGACAAAACAAAGGAATAATCGACCCGGAATCGATTAGACAAATCCACCCGCACAAGGCCATCGATGGGGCCATCCGTACAAGACCGTCGATAGCAGAGATCTCTCAAACATGGTGCTACATGGGCTTAAAGTCCCCTAGCATGGGAGGACTTTCTAAGAATGTCATCAAAACAAGATAATACTTGATACAAAAACTAGGGATAATCATTCATGCTGGATCAAATACTTTTCCAAAACGGAGCAAAGCTTTATCAAAACTTTATAACATAGCTTTATTAAAAATACCACTCACATAGCTCTTCGGGTGTAGGGATTACGGCAACAATCCAAGACCTACAAATACATAATAAAGGCTACTGAATGCACTTCAAGAAGACAAGAAGGAATGCTCAAAGATGGGTATGAAATGCATTCTTAAAACAAGCTTTTCATGAGTGCAAATGATCCCGACATTTCTTTCCAAAACCAAGTCAAGACAAAGTAAAACATGTTGGGAGTTAAATCACTGTTTTTCATCTAGGGAAAATATGCTGGGTACTAACCAGGTCTTGGAATGGATGCACAGAAATGATCTAGGCAAAAATGACTTAGCTGGGTGAACCCGGGAGGTCTTGGCCAAGGTGTGGTTACCTAGGCTTCGGTGTGCAGCTGTCTGCCGAGGTGTTACAAGGTGCCGGCAAGGGTGTACCATGGTCGGCCTAGGTGTGCAGTGGTTAGCCTAGGTGTGCATGCAAGATAGACTAATGGTGCAAGTGATCATGCAAGGTAGGCCAAGGTGAGATACAATGCTTGGCCTAGGTGTGAGATCTAGGCAAGAGTGGTCTCGGTGACCACACCTAGGGAAATAGTGAAGTCTGGAAATCTGGGTTTTCTCCTTTGAATAACATGAAGAACATGAACATGAAGAACATAAATGCTAAAATCATAACTTCTTTATTCAAAATTTAAGATTTCATGAGATGAGTTCGAAAACATGGACCTGGGTACCCATACTTGAAGATCTTATGAAAACAAACACAAAAACATAGATCTTGATACAAACTTTTGGATCAAAACATGGTTTTTCTTCAAGAACACATGAACATCACTTTCTCTTTCTAAAACAAACTTTAAATCAATGCATGGCTCATGAATCATGCTAGATCATGCAATGTGATCAGATCAACATAAAGAATAACAAGAGTAGATCAAGAATCTAACCTCAAAACATGGATCTTACGGTTCAAGGTGTGAAGATCAAATTTGGAAATCTAGTTCTCTCTCTAAGAACTTCTCTTCCTCTTCCTCTTCCTCTTCCTAGAGCTTCTTTCTCTAAAAGGCAAAGATATGACAAAATGATGTGGGTTTCTCTACTACTAGCAGACTTAACCCTCTGCTGGGACACGTGGCAACGTCCGGTTGGGTCTCCTAAAAAAGGTGACTGAATGACAAGACAAGAGTATGACAAAGTGTGTATAACAAGCAAGGTGGTATGCGTACTCTAACAAGGCAATGACCTCGGATCAAGATATAGGCTTCGGCAAGTAAGGTCTCAATGATCTTGGCTAGGAAGGATAACACTTGGCCTAGCTGTGCCACACCTCGGCCTAGATGTGCCACACCTCGGTCTAGGTCATACCAGTCCTGGAACAAGATCACTAGGTGCAAGGATCAAGGATTTAGGACGCCTAGATGATAACATCTCAGCCTAGGTGATGCACACCTCGGCCTAGATGATGATATCTCGGCCAATATGTCAGGGTGAAGGTGGAGGTCAACCAAAGTGGTTCTAAGATGGTTCAAGGTGTTGGCGTGCAATGACCTAGGTGTAAGAGGTTCAAACGTGTGACATAGGCTTAACATGACCTAGACTTGAGACGACCTAGGCTTGAGACAGCAAGGAAGGAACAAAGCAAGCATACAACACTTAGGCAAATCACATAAGCATAAAACAAGACAGGAACCTTTACTTAGGCAAAACAAGTCAAAGTCTACAAATGCAAACTTAACAAGATAAAATCATGCAAATGCACATGAACATAACTAAGACATGAATGTGGGTTACAATAAAAATTTTATTTAGGAAAATAGTTGAATTGTTTTATAGTTGGATGTGATGTTTGTGTAAGAAAAAGTAAAATGATTATGGGTTTGATGTGTCATTTTGTCTTATTGACTATTTTAGTTTATTTTGTTTTGTTTTGTTTTTGTTTTGTTTTGTTTTTGTTTTTTTTTTTTTTTTTGGATTTTTTTTTGGGTAGATTTTAACCCAAAAAACTTTTAAAAAAAAACCCTCATTTTAATATATGTTTGTGTATAAATAATGACTTTGTGCTGATTTGTGCTCTTTCCGCTGCCCTGCTATTACATTCCCTCATTTTTTGCATTGGTTTCCGATTTCTACGAAGCAAATTTCCAATGATTCACAAACACAGGAGATTACAAATTCCCAAATTCATGAGTTCTTTGTGCTCATTTTCTTGAGAAACAAAGCAAAATCTGTGTTTTATTTTCCATTCCCCAGAAATTTTCCAAAGTGCGTATTGTTTGGGATCCATTATTGGGATGTTCTTTGTGGTCTGTGATTTACAGTTACACAACATTCAGGTGTGTTTGGTTTGATTTTGAGAGATAATTTTTTTAAAAAAAATTTGGGAAAAGAATTTAGAATTTTTTTTAATTTTTTTAATTTGTTTGGTTGTATATTTTGGAAATAATTTTGGAGTATGAGAATTTGAGATGATTTGATATTTTTTTATAGTTGAGTAAATATGTGTGAGAGAAAAAAGAATTGAGAAGGAAAGATGAGAGAGAAAAAAATGATTAATTGATGTGTAGAAAAGAGAAAGTGATTTTAAAAAAAAAATTTCAAAATTACTAAATCAAACAAAATTAAAAAAAAACATATTTCAAAATTTATTCCTCAAACACAAACCAAGCAATGCCTAAGTTTCATGTCTTGAGAAATCTGAGCTGTAAAGGTCTCATTTTCTATTTTTACTAGTGTGGAATTGTAGCTGTAAAGACGGTTTCCGTGGGTTTACTAGTGACATTGACAGTTTTAATATCAGTCGGCTACCGTTGGCATCCAGAGGGGATATGGGAAGATAAGACCACCAGGGTCCTATGCCCAATCACCATTCTCCACTGTCCGACTAGGTGACCAACGTTAACGCCTCGTTTAAAACAGGTTAATTTAGTAATTTTTTAATTATTTAATTGAAATATGAGTTAAAAAAAATTAATATGTTTAGGATGATTTTTTAATTTTTTACAAAAAGATGTGTAAAAAGTAAATAGAAAAGAGAATCTTTGACTTTTTAGTATGAGTTATTGACTTTTTAGTTAATTTAGTAACTTTTTGACTTTTTAATTAAAAGGAAAGGTTCCCAAACGAGACCTAAGTTCACTTTTAAAATTGGGAAATTTTAAAAAAAACTGAGGGGTAGAAAAAATAATTTTAAAATGATGGCAATATAAATTTTTTTTGTATAATGTGTGAACTACTTGCACTTTTATTATTTTGAAAATATTTTTTCTACACCATTTTTTTTTAAATTCTCCTTTTAAAATTTGGGTTGTTTATGGAAACATCCAGATCTCGTTTGAAAAGATTGGATTTTAACCAAAGAGTTAATCTATCTTTTTACTTTTTAATATACATTTCATAAAAAAATTAAAAAGCCATTTTAAAAAGTTAATTTTCAAATGACTTTTTACTAACAAGTTTTATTTAGGATTGGTTTGGATATGTCTTATTTTTTGATTTATTATAAAAAAAACATATAAAAAAGTAAATAGTTAAAATTATTCAAATAAGTTAATAAATTAACAATTCCAGTTGGTAGCTCGAAAGTCTGATGGCTCGAATGGCTCGACACCAAAACGACGTCGTTTTGGTGTCTTTTTTTTTTTTCCCCGCGTTTTTCTGAACTGAAGAAGAAGAAAAAAAGCTGAAAAAGAAGAAGAGAAGAAGAAGGAGCTAAGTTTTGGCATCAACACAAGGAGATGATATTTAATCTGGGTTTCGACATCAAAAAAAAAAAAAAAAAATTGGTGATGATGTTGAAGAAAGCTGAAATTAAAGATCCAGAACAACTAAAATTGGTGATGGTGATGATGATGTAAAGCATTCACTCAAATGTGTATAGCTAATTCCAGATCCAGAATAACTACAAAAAATATAAAAAAAATATATAGAGAAAACAGATAAAATCAACATCTTCATCAACATCATCAACAATTTCATCAACATCACCATCATCATCATAATCATCATCAACAAATTTTTTCCAGAACAATTAAAAAAAAAAAATTATAGAGAAAATGAAATCAACATCTTCATCATCTCTAGATCAACATCATCATCTTCTTCAAATCATCATCTCCAGATCAACATCATCATCTTCAGATCTAGATCAACCAGAAAAAAAAAAAAGACAAAAAAAAGAAAAAGAAGAAGAAGTAGAGTCTGAAAGAGGCGATGATGATATCCATTGGCGCCGCCACCGCCACCTGCAGAGAGAGAGAGAGACGCCGCCTTCTCTTCCTTCTCTCTTCCTCCTCTTCCTCCTCTCTTCTCTCTTATCTTCTCTCTCTCGCCTCTGTTCTCTTTTGTATGTAAAATCAAAAGCAAGAAAAAGAAAAAAAAAAAAAACCTAATACCCAAAACGACGTCGCTTTGGATATTAGGGCCAGTTTCGAGCCAACAATTTCGAGCAACCAAGTATTATTCATAAATTACTAAAATAGTTAGAGTTCGTTTGAGAAATAGGTTATTTTGGCTATTTTAACATAAAGTTAAAAAGTCTCGTTTGTGATAGATTTTTTAGCTTTTTTGATTTTTTTAGAGAAAAAATTTATTGATTTTAGGTTGGATGTGACATTTTGTCTATTAGACTAAAAAAATCTATTTAGGCCTCGTTTGGCAAATGATGATTTTAGTTAAAAAACTAAAAAGTCACTAAAAAAAAAAAAAACAACAATCTATACTAAAAAGTCAAAGATTCACTTTCTCTCTACTTTTTGTACATATTTTTTAAAAAAATTAAAAAGTCATTCCAAATATATTAATTTTTTTTTATCTTATATTTTAGTTAAAAAATTAAAAAATTATTAAAATAACCTATTCCCAAACGAGGCCTACCAAGTTGCCAAATAAGGGCTTATTTTGTGTTGACAGTTGAAGTTAGATCTCTTTAAAAGTTTTAACCCAATAAGCCTTATTAACCCAATAAACCTGATTAGTTTTAACCCAATCGTTGATATTACTTTTAATAGTGATAGAAACTCTATACATATATGATCTTTACAACTCCTACTCTTATTCTAATCACTTATAATGTGAGATTCACACATACATGAGTAGACTCTATACATACATCAAGAACCAAAATCAAATTGAGAGTCATAAAATCTTAAAAAAAAAAAAAAAAAAAAAAAAAAAAAAGAGGTCCCAAACATTTTTATATTACTTTTAAGGCAAGAGTTGTGCATTCACATTTTACTTTCACTTTCACTTTCACTTTCACATTTCTGATAGATATGACGGAATTTTTATTTATTTATTTATTTATTTTAAATGTTAAAACCTTTAAAACAACATAATTTTTATTATATACACATTTATTTTTAATACAATTTATATATTTGAAATCTATTGAAGGAGATCAACCAAACAAAATCAATATTGAATATATAAAAATATGTAAAAACAAAAATATAATTTTTTTTTGTGAAACTACAATATGGACCAATATTAATAGAAATATTTCTAAACATCAATGCCTTGTTTGGTTTGTCTATTGAGAGACAATTTTTGGCAAAAAATTCAAAAATTTGTTTGGTTGAAAATTTTTGAAAAAAAAAAAAAAAAAATTCCAAAATCACATTTCTTTCTATTATACATTAATCAATCACATTTTCTTTCACACCTATCTATTCAACTATCAATAATAATAATAATAATAATCATAATAATAATAAATTAAATCATTCCAAACTCCAAAATTTTAAAACTATTTTTAAAATATATAACCAAACAAATTTTCAAATTTTATAAATATTTTTCAAAATTATTTCACAAATACAAATCAAACATGGCCCAAGTTTTTGTGTATTTTACTTGGCCTAGACACATTGATACAAACTAAGGCCTTGTTTGGTATATACTAAAAAAGTTAAAAAATAAAAAAGTCACTATCCTATTTAAGTCGCATCATTTTATTTAAGTCATATTACTTCTCTACCATATCACTTCAAACTCAACTTATATTTCATAAAAAATTAAAAAGTGCACTTAAACAACCCCTAAAATTTTCACATAAAGTAAATAGAACTGACAAAATTTTTCTCAAATTGGCACAACCAATTTTTTTAGTTATGTAGATTCTAAAAATATATATATATATATATGTATATATATTTTTTTCACATAATTTTATACTTAGGCCTCGTTTGGCAAGTGACTGTTTTAGTCAAAAAGCTACTAAAAAATTAAAAAGTCAACAACCTATACTAAAAAGTTAAAAATTCTCTTTTCTCTCTTCTTTTTTGCACATCTTTTCGTAAAAAGCCAAAAAGTCATCCCAAACATACTAGTTTTTTTTACATCATATTTTAATCAAAAAACTAAAAAGTTACTAAAAAAGTCTGTTCCTAAACGAGACCTTAATACTAGTCTTGTTTGATAAATCTCAAAAAAAAAAAAAAAAAAAAAATCAAAATAAAAAATATAAGTATAAATTTTATAAAAAAATTAAAGTGTAAAATGAAAGTAATAGCATTTTAAAATACTAAGAGTGGCTCACATCATTGCGATATTTTTCGGTTTGACAACAACTTTACAAATTGCATGGGTTAATCATCAAAGGAAAGTAAAATTTGTTTGAAATGGGATTTCAACAGCCAACAGTATTAGGGTAGGTTTGACGTATCTCAAAAAAATTAAAAAGTAAAAAATTATTACTATTCATTAAAAAAATATTAAAAAAATTAATTTTGCCAAAAAAAAGTACAACTCACATGTCACGTGAGTTGTACTTTAGCTGCTCATCGTTTGTACAAAGGGAAGAGGCGGAGAAGCAAATAAGACGGTACTGTTTGCCTGTGAGGGCCTAGCACGGGTCCCGTTTTGATAATCTGAATTGTTGAATGTGTAAAAATCGTTGAGTAGTATATGCCTGTAAAAAATTACATTGATTGGATATCACTAACCACATGATCAAATTAGTTTTGTATAAAAAATGGATGGTGTTATAGTTAACGGTTGACAAAAACTAATCGGATCAGATAACTATCAATATCCGATCAACGTGATA
Organism: Camellia sinensis; assembly: GCF_055761805.1. Classification (NCBI taxonomy): domain Eukaryota; kingdom Viridiplantae; phylum Streptophyta; class Magnoliopsida; order Ericales; family Theaceae; genus Camellia; species Camellia sinensis. The sequence goes on from NC_138963.1 coordinate 154,150,051, forward strand.
TTTTACAAATATATAGTAGTCGACGAGTTCTACACATTGAACAGTTCCGATTAGCAAAACGGGACCCGTGGTGGGCCCCCACGGGCCGAACAACACCGTCCAATTCAATGTTCGAAAAGGAGGTAACCATCTTCTATACACTACTCTGCACATGCTAACCGCTAGAACATCCATTGTACTGCCTATTCTATTATAAGCTTTTTCTATACACTAATTTATACAATTTTTTAATACACATTTTTTCGTAAAAAGTCAAAAAGTTATCCAAACCCAAACAATCATATTTTTTTTTTCTATTTTTTAGTTTAAAAAGTCAAAAAATGTACTTATTTAAGACATCTCAAACAACCCCTTAGTATGGGACTAAAGTAACACGAGTTTTTGAAATAGGACTTCCTAATAATTAATCCTTTAATTTTGTATATGGTGAATACAAATTAATCAACCCAAATTTAAGTTTTACACAGGAGTTAATTCAAGCATTATGCTTATAAATAATGAACATTAATTATTTCTCTACATTTAAATTGAATTAAATGGGCAAGCTCAATCAGTCTAAAGCGAGGTTGAACATATTTTTCTACCCGAAAAATGACTTGGACCCCCAGCTGGGGGTGCTGAGGTCGCCCATGATTGGGCAAAAAAAATAATTTTTTTTTTTTTTAGTTCTCAGCCAATCTCAGATCGACACGTGGCACTGCAGGTCGGTGAGGGTAGTCCGTAAGGGGAGTTGTAGCATTGTTGTTTTCTACCATCCAAATTGAGTTTCAACAAACACTCAATGTGACCTGAACTTGAGTTGACGCACTATGTATCCTATGACCCACCACTTTGCATCACAAACCATGTTATTTGATTTGTGTTTAAATAATAATTTTTAAAAAATAACAAAACAATTAAGAAAAATATAAATAAAATTTTATCTCCATTTGTCTATTTTTTTTTTCTTCTCTTTATAAATTTCTATTTAAATTCATAATCTAATTACAATGTAAAGTAATGGCATCAAATTATTAACTTTTTCACAACAATCCTACTATTAATAATCAACCCGAATGGGACATAGGAGTGAAGAGATCCATCCTTGCACGTGTATGGGTTTCACAGACTCCTCTTTCACCTTATGTAAAAGTGTTAGTATAATTGGACTGTTATTATTGATAACTTTTCCTATTGTATTCTTACATAATTTTTATTAGTTAGAAGTTTTAGGAAAAAAAAAATTTTTTTTGATGGTCACTAATAATCTGGACCGTGAAATAATGTTTCTGGATGAAATTCTGAATAATTTTTTTGAGTATATAGTATTGTTGCTTTTTTTTTTAAAAAAAAAAAATTTCTATATGATTATTCACAAATTACAGCTTAAAGAGTTTGCTTTTTTGTTATTAGAGCTAAACCTCATGTGCGCCCTTGACATATAAAAAGATTTAAAATATATATATATATATATATATATATATATATAATACAGCTCTTAAATAGTAGAATAGCAAGTTGAATTATTGATTTCTACTTTCATTGTAATCTAACTGTTGTGTTTATTGTTTATTCTCTTAAGAAATTTTAAAAAATATATAAAAAGAAAATTAAGAATCTCATTAATGTGTCACATGCTATAAAGCATAAAATATTTAGACAAATTTATTACACATTTTCATGTAAAATATATAAATTTAAAAAAAAATAAAATAATATGTACCTTAAACAAGGTTAGTAAAATCCCAAAACTATTGATGATCGAAATTCTTGTTGGCATTCCCAGGATTTGGACAAAGCCTGTCTTGATAGACCCATTATTAGCCCTGCAATGGGCGTTCATAAATTAAGAGATTCCAGCTTTAAAGATGGTTAGTTCTCTATTTTATTAGTGATAATTTTGTTTGATGTGGTCCGATGGCCAATCTCAACTTGCTGCCTAATACATCACCAACAACCCAATGTTACTTAATGACACAGGTGCTGTCGTTTTTGTTTCTCCACTGTATTACGAAAATTTATGAAAGATGTTGTCAAATAACTGAAAAAGCTTTGGGTTGTCCTTTTTGTTTCTCCACTTAATCTAGGGGTAAGCAACGAATATATCGATTTGTCCAAATCGATCAAATCGAATCGATCCGTCGTATTTTGAACGGATGCGAATGACTAGCGGACGGTTGTGGATTGATTTTTTCCAATCCGCTTAATTTTGGACGGATGACGGATTTAAGATTCTTTTGGCCGCAACCGAACTGCCAAACCGCGAGCATCCCTAATAATTTATAAGACCGTGTTTTCAATTTGTTTAGATATTCTATTTGTATTTTCAATTGAAAAAGAATTTAAATATTATGTTGAATATATTTTGTTGAAAAAGAGCTTTCAACTTGAATATATTTTTTGAATTGAAAAAAAAATGTAATATTTATCTATATTTTTTTGTTTTTAAATCTAACTCTAAAAATAATGGTTTTTGTTTTGAAAAACAGATATAGATGTAACAATACAGAGGCATATAATCTCTATTACTGTTCTGTTCATAATTTTGGTGGTTTGAATTATTTTTATATTTTAAGAATCACAAATTGTAATACTTTTATGTGGATGAGACATGCTATGATTATAATATGTGGATGAGACAAGTAGTGATTGTAATATTCTAAACTTTCAAACTTTGTTTCTTTGGATGAGGCATCCAATGATTGTAATACTTTTTAAAGTCATTAACTATAATACTTTATTTATTTATTTATTTATTAGGAAGTGCACAAGTTGAATTATATTGAAAATTTATAAAATTTTAAACCGTCAAACCGATTCGCATCTATCTGCTAATTCGTCAATTTGCTCAATCCACATCCACTGGATTGGCGGACGGATGTAGATTGATTTTCTCCAATCTGTCAATCTGGCAGACAAATGACGGATTGAACGTTCTGTGGCCACAATCGATCCGCACCCACCCCTAGTCTCAGATAGCGAAAAGGTGTATGATGAAAATCTATGCCGGATGATTGGAAAAACTTAGGACTATCTTTTTTATTTCTCCATTTAAGTCTTAGATAGCGGAAAGGTGCATCGTAAGAAGAGGATGATATTCAAATTTACTTTTTAAATTTAATGATATGTAAAAGATATAATTAGATGATAATTATAGAAAATTTGACAAAAAATTATCATATTATTTGATTTGAAAAATGAGTTTAATGTTTTATCTTGAGTAGCACTATTCATCACGAAAAGCTATCGAAGATTTTTTTTTTTTTTTTTTGAATAAATCATAAAATAAAATGAAAGACTATACAAGAAGGTGTTTGGCAAGTTGGGTTTGGGCTTTTTTTTTTAGCTAAAATTCATAAAAAAAAAAGAAGACAAAATAGATTAAAATAACTAATAAAATAAAATGTCTCATCAAACTCATAGTTATTTTACTTCTTTCTCTCACAAATATTATATCTAACTACAAAAAAATTTAACATTCTTCCCAAATATAACTATTTTAACCTACTAAAAATAGTTAAAAACAAAAATTGTCAAAACTTAAAATAGCCAACTTCCCAAATAAGACCTAAAGGGTAAACCCCAGGCCCTACCAGAAACTATACAAAGATTAGAAATAACAAGCCAGAGCTCTACAACACCTAAAACAACTACGAAAAAAAAAATTCAAATAAAAAAAAAAAAAAAAAAAAAACAAGGCTAATAAAATAATGCTTGTTCATGCGCCCCATCAGAACAAGCCAAACCAAGCCAATACAGAGCCTAAACCCAAACAAAATCAGATAATAAATAGCCACAAAAAGAAAACCTAACCAGCCTAGTATACTATACAAGCTAGATCAGGCTAAAAATCTTCTGTAGCAGGACTTGGTACTTCAGCATGTGTCTTCCCAAATATAAACCCCCATCCTGTTCAATATCCATATGCAAAAGGGGTTGAACAGGTACACAAAAGAGGGTCCCCAACATAGTTCTAAAAATCGGCCGATAGGCTACATATCAGCTAGTTCGTATCGAAAAAATGGAGTACTGCAGCGGATACAAGCCAATATAGCGCTGAGATCGAAAATCGCAAGAGAATTGGCCCAGTCTATGTACGTAGCAGTCTGTAATGGTTACACATGCTGTTACAGAAGTTGTGACGGGCTGATTCTCATCGGTTTGGACCGATACGAGAAAGAAAAAGCTGAAAAACCTGTGAAATGATTTTTAAAATTTCACCATCACGACACTTGATTCTCGATATGTACTGACCGATACTACCGATACTGATACTTCGCTATCGATACCGTTATGTTACCTGATATAGTGATTTAGAACCATGGTCCCCAAGTAGAGCCCACAAAGGATAGAAATGAAAACAAATATCATCAAACTGAATTAAGTAACCATGAGCAGGACAATATCACCTCCTGCACAGCCCGCAGGAGTATGCTTGAAAAAGCATAAAACCCAAGACCAGAAAAGAAATTTAAAGACAAACAACTTTCTATAAGAAGTTGATGCACTGAGACTGGCGCGAGAATGCGGCTTAGTCCTCTTGAGATTCTCCTTCACTCTATCTCAAAAGTGATCAACAAATCCTGAATAAACCACACAGAAAGAGCACAACATTGAATGAATCAACAATGAGAGAAAATAAGGATGTAACCTGCACAAATCTCACACAATATATAGTCTAAGTCACTGAACCCACAAGAGTAGAAAGACAACTTAGCAAGAAAAGCAGGTAAGGATAATACATAAACGAGCATTGCAAAAATATAGGGCTTACTTTACTTGACTCACGACAAAGAGTTCCTTATAGAGGTACTAGCTACGTGTAAAACCTGCATGAAAACAGTTAGAAAACATAAGGTAGCTCTCATCACTTAACCCACAATAAAGAACCTACCTAAAGAATGTACCAGCCATAAACACCTGTAAAGTGATAGAATACTTCGGTAGTACAAACTCTCAACCCTCAAGCTTACATCATTTCTTGATGTCCTAAATTTATGCTCACTCATTCAAATCCTCCATCCCTAACTTGAGACCAACTTGACAGTTTGCAAAACATACAGTTAAACAGAAAGTAAAACAGTAAATAGGAATAACTACCTTTTGTGGCTTCCATCACTCAACCCACATATATGAGCTCACCATCACTCAACACTCACATTCACACAAACCATACATTGTATGCTCACCATCACGCAACCCTCCAATATCAGAGCTCACACACTTAGAATTATAGTTTGATAATTGATTGTGGAAGCTTCTAGGATTGACAGAACCAATCATCAGAGTTTGATTTTTTGACATTCATCAATGTAAGAGATTTGAACCTAATCATTCTAATACTGCTCTGAATGACAATTTCCTCAGTCTCTCTCTCTTTAGTAAAAATTCTATTGTTTCTTTCTAACCAAATTTGCTAGACAGAGCAACAAAAACTCAATCTCTTGATTATGGATGCAAGTGAATTACCCTTGTAATCCTTTGCCACTATTTGAACAAGAGTATTCCAATTATTGCAAGGCCACCACACATTGCATTTCTATTTGAGAGCACTCCAAAACAATGTTAGAATAAGAATAATTAAAAAAGCATATGGTTAAGGTCTCTCTTCTCTCCCTCCCTCTCCCCCTCCTCCCCTTCCCCCATGCAACCATACAAAGGGCAGGTAGAGGATTGACTAATACTATACAAAACAAGCTGTGGACTCACCTTTTTCTCACGCCCCTTTTCGGAAGGTTTGAAAATAAGGGCATCACAGTTCGGACTCCTTTGGTTCTGAATCTAATCTCACAAATGCAATGTGAAATTGATAAACACCAAAGAATCCAAATCCGGTAAATCTTTTTGAAAAATTGTTTTTAAATCAAATAATACCAAAATTAGACTGCTTTGCCAGATACAGAGTTGCCAATTAAATATTTTATTTTGGGAAAATTTAGGAAATCCAGACTCGTGCCAAAGGCCACGTGTTTGTCATCACCAAAGTTGCCTCGGCTCGGGAACTTAGGTACGAAGGGGGAGGGTCATGAATTGAGCACTCCCGCTCACCCGATCAAAGATCGGCCTCTACTAATCATGATATGATTTTTTATAAACATTATGTGTTCTTATTCCAGTTATTAAACTAGCTTTACTATGTGATGCGCACAAAGCCAGTATAGATTAGTTTGCTCAATTTGGAATAATTCAACTCATGTTTGTTTGCGAAAATGGTTTGAATTTTCCACCTCAAGTGGGTTTAAAGATTACAGATTTGCCACCAAACATAGTGGGTTTAAAACATGATTTGTCACTCAATAAAGTGGGTTTAAAACGCACATTTGTTGAATCGTTCCAATTCAAACAACAAGCCTTCATCCACAGGCATTTATGTAGTTTAGCGTTTAAGCGCATAGCCTCATGGCAAGCATGCTAATCATGACAACATTCACACTTATGCAAGTATGCTAAAGCTTAAAAACTCACCTAGTACTCCAAACTAAAAAAATATGAGTTAGTAAAATATACATGATTCTTAACTATGTTAAGTGTCTAATGCAATATATGCAATATGCAATTAATAGGCTCGACTACTAATATGGCATATGAAGCAATTTAAACAACATGCGATTAAACACGTATTCAAATAAGTACTGAAATAGCGATGCAGTTTGAATGATGCGCCAAGCCTCGATGCATACAATATGAATGAATGGATGCAAGCATGCGATATGCTAATTTGAAATATGACCCTAATCTAACCATCAAAAGCGATTAAATAAAAATGGAGAAAGACGTGGGGTTGGAAGACATACACACACGCACACTTATTACAACATTATGCTCTCGCGAAGGAGGGTCCGAATGAATAAGAGTTAACCAACTAGCTACGCTAATTAAGTTAACTAATTATTACAAACCGAATTAATTAACTATTCTAGCTAATTAATTAAATAATTACATCACATCTAATTAACTACTTAGCTAATTAACGGATTACAAGTTAATTGCAAGTAAACTAAGTAATCAACTACTTAGCCCCGAGAAGTGATAGATATGCATGCACATGCTCGATTCCACACTCGAAAAGCCACTGCTTTACTACTGCGAGCCTCTGTTTGTACATTTGATCACTGAAAATTCTGCCAACTTTCAGAACAACTCTGTTTCATCTTACTAACACATTGTGCAAAAATCACTGATGGCCGACAAGAGGGACAAGGGGCCGGTCGGCTACCAATGGTGGCCGGTCGGCCACTGATAGTGGCTGTTGGCCACTGCTGGTTCACATTTCCATGTTGCAACAGAGAGCAAAACAGTATATTCTCACAAGTTGTCTGTACTGTTTACTCTCCTTATCATCACACAACCTCAAAAAAGAGAAACTCTTGGCCCTCAAGCCATCAACCGAGTAATTTCCATGCATGATGGCTAAGAGACCAAGTTTGTACAAGTTCAATAAATGCACAAACAAGACCAAAATGACCACCACCCTATCATGCATGATCAAGGGTAATGGTGACCTAAGAAAATGACACATTTCATCACTTTGAGTATGAAATGTCCTATTTTCCTTGTGTTCAAGTTAACGTCCGATTTGAACACATATAATGTAACACAAAGAATGCTTATCTTACACGCTTTTACTTGCCAATTTTATTTACTCATTTTAATTACCAAATTCATCTTTTAATCAATTTAGTCTATTAGTGAGTGTCCTCTAATGGAAATACGGCTCAAACCACAAGTTACTATGGGCATGAAAGAAGAACTACACTGTTGGTAATGAACCTCCTAAGGGATTAAACCATTAGGTGTAGCACCTCCATTTCACACTTAGGAAAATAAGTGGTTTGAAACCACTTTCAAAGCAAACAAAAGAGTGAAGAATTGAGGGAGATTGAAGAGATTATAATGCTGAAATTAGGTGCAAAACAACACTAAAACATGCTATCAACTCAAACAAATGGTGTTTAAAGCCTTAAAACACCAAGCTGGTAAAAGAATATTACACTACAAGCATGCAAAATAAAGCTCAAACACAACAAACACTTAAAAATAGTCTTAAAACAGGTCTGAAACAGCCCTAAAACATGCTGGAATAAAGCTAAATTAAGCTAGAAAAACATGCTGACATGTGAAGCTAACTAGGCATGCAAACAAGACACAAGGAGGGGAGGCTAACCTCTCCAAATTTGGACTTCAAAATAAGATTTTTTCCACTGAAAAACCTCTAAAATTCAGCGGTTAAAAGGGCCAAAAAAGTTGGTTTGAAAGCGATAAAAAAATGGTACAAAGCTTTACAAGCAAAGAAGTAAGAAGGGTGAACCACCCCTTAACTGAAAATGGTCTTAAACCAACACTTTCAGGCCACAAATTTTTTTTTTTTATAGTTCAAAATCAACCCAAAAATAGTTTGAAAAGATGGCAAAACAAGCTTAAAGGACAAGTGTTATACCTCTTGAAGCAAATGGCAATTCTAGGCACAAATGAGGCACTAAATCAGGCCAAGACCACCTTCTAGAGCTCAAAGAGGGTCCCAAGTAACCTCAGCCCAAAGATAAGCAACTTTGGTTAAGGGTTGATAGGCAAACTAGAAGTATATCTCTACTTGTATGCATAAAAGTTCAAGAGAGAGAGAATTGTAGAGAGAGAGGATTGTAGAGAGAGAGGCTCCTAAAATTTTTCCAACCTTTAAAACAATAGAGAATCCCCTCTATATATAGAAAAATAAGAGCTTGGGTCGAAAATATCAATATAGGACAGTTGGAGCAGTGTGGAACAGCTGAAGGGAAAATATCTGCACAAAAACTGGCTTTTTTGCACCAATGGCCGATCGGCCACCACTGGTGGCCGAAAAAAGTCACCCTTGGATGACACATAGCCGACAAAGCCCATTAGTGGCCGACAAAGCCCATTAGTGGCCGACAAGCAAAAACTAGTTTCTGGCCCTAGCTTCAAACAGGCATATCTCCCTCGTCCGGACTCATTTTCAAGTCATTCTTGAGCCTAAATTGAAGCCTTGGAAGTCTTCTTTCCAAATATGGAAGCCTCACATCAAAATTCCAAGTGTGAAAAAAGATATGCCTATTTTAGTGAAGCCTGCTCAATTTTGGTCCTAATCGGATTCATGCCTAACTTCTCCTAGCCATACCTCCCTCATCCAGACTCGTCTTTAGGAGATTCTTGAGTGTAAAATGAAGCCCTGGAAGTCTAATTTCTAATGGTGGTGGCCTCACAACTTAAGTCCAAGCGTACAAAAGGATAGACCAGATTTAGTGAAGCCTGCCCGATTCTCTCTTAATAGTTTATGCCCAACTTCTTTCCCAACTAGGTTTCTTCCCTTTCCTCCAATTTTCTTCAACTCCAAACCTCTAAATATGATGTTTTAAAATATCTTTGAAAGATTTCACCTCTCTTCCATTTATTTTCACTTTGTCCTTGCTCGGTTTACCGAAAAGTGTAACTTTTAATGAAATGCGAGCCTCAAAACATCATAGAAACATTTTGAAAAATATTTTTAAAGAGAGGATTTTGAGGTCTAAAAAAAAGTTTTGGCCCAAAAAGGGGTATAAGGTTGGGATTTAGAGCTTTTCTTGCTGAAGAAATCGAACATTTGCATAGCACAACTTTCATCATCGAGTAATCATCCTGTGGCGCCCAAGTCTTAAGGGCGATAAAAAATAGGGTGTCTACACAAGCACTCTAAACAATGTTACAATAAGAACAATTAAAAAATATATAGTTAAGATCTCTCCCTCTCCCTCCCCTTCCCTCTCCTCTCCTCTCCTCTCCTCTCCTCTCCTCTCCTTCCCCCGGACCAACCACATAAAGGGCAGGTAAAGGATTGACTAATACCATACAAAACAAGTCTATCCCTAGTGTTTAATCTACCCAACATAGCCATCCCCATAATGAAACTGACTCTAGAAATAGTGTGAGGCCCCAGATAACCTTAGGCTACTTTTGTCTCCAACGTTTCCAGGTAGACTAGATACTAAACTCACCATTAGCATTAGCAGTCCAAGTGATCCTATCAGAAGTAGTAGGGCAAGGCTTAAAATCAAAAGTAGTTTGAGAGATGAGCTCTCTAATTTCCAAGGAGATAGCAATAGGTCAATTCCAGCCAGTGTCATTCAATGTGGCACTAACCTTAATCTGATTAGATAAGGCAGTGTCATATTGAATCCTATCACCAAACTTAGCCCAGAGAGATCCAATGGGATGCCAATTGTCAAATCAGAGAAAAGTCCTCTCACTTATCCCTGTAATTGATTTGATGAGAGGAAAAAGGTTTACTCTAAGGGACAAAATTTTCCTTTACACTTAAGATGGATTACTAGGGACCTTAACTTTCTAGAAGTTATGACCTTTTAATAAGTAAGACTTGACCCACTAGCACCACATAGACTGTTCCCTTCCAAAGAGAAGAAACCAAAGATGCTTGAAAATAGCAACTTTATTCCAAACCTCCATGGATTTGAAACCAAGACCTCTATCATATTTGGGAGAACACAATCTATCCCAAGCCACTTTAGCACCAGTACTTTTCAACTCCAACCCAGTCCAGAGAGAGGCTCTACATAACCTTTCCACCTCTTTGATGACTTTCTTATGAATGATAAACAGAGTAGCCCAATACAAGATGGTAGATATTAATTGGGCTCTTCTTGCATAGGACAAAGTTTTATTGTGATTCTGTCCACAAGGCTCTGACAATCCGTAGCTTTCAACTTAGTGGTAACCAAAGGCACCCCAAGGTATCTAACAAGAAGAGAGCCCTCTTGGAATTGGAGAACTTACAGAATGTCCTCCTTAGTTTTCCTATCACAACCAGAGAAGAAGACATGACTCTTATTTGAATTAGGACATAGGCTAGATAGGGTTTGAAACTCTTTAAGGCCTTCGTTAATGAGCTGAACAGAGGGAGCATGACCTCTACAAAATACCATAAGGTCATCAACAAAACAGAGGTTAACAATCTTGGTTTTATCACATCTCCAGTGAAATTTAAATTTGGGATTGATAGATTAATCAGCCAAGATTCTAGCAAGGACCTCCATAACAATGACAAAAAGATAGAGAGACATAGGGTCTCCTTGTTTGAGCCCTCTAGCACCCTTACAATACCCATGCAAACCCTCATTAACGATAATGGAAAAGAAGGGAGAGGTCACACAAGCTTTAATCCATTGAGCAACTCTGGGAGGGAAAGCCATAGCTTCTAACATAACAAAAAGAAACTCCCACCTAACATTGTCATAAGCTTTCATAAGATCCACCTTCATAGCACACTTAGGAGTAGAGGAATTTCTATGATAACCTCTCATGAGTTCTTGGGAAAGGAAGAGATTATTAGCAGTTCTCATGCATTAGACAAAAGCAAACTGAACAGTATCAATGATGTTAGGGAGAATAGACTTAATCCTATTTACAATGATTTTGCCAATACTTTTATACACAGTATTACAACATGATATAGGTCTATAATTCCCAATCTTGCCAAGGTTAGGAATCTTTGGAACAAGGGCAATGATAGTACTATTAATCTATTTCAAGAGCTCCCGAGACTCGAAAAAAGACTCGATGGCTAGGGTAATTTCAACTCCAACAATACCCCAAGCATCAAAGAAAAAACCAACATAATACCCATCAGGGCCAGGGGCCTTGTAAGATTGAGAGACCATAAATTATTTTTAATCTCATCATCAGTGATATCTACAACCAGATTAGTGATTTGAGCAGGAGAAAGTCTACTCTTGATCAACTGGTGAAATCTATCATGCCCATTATATGTATCAGTGAAAGGGTTAATTGGTAAAGTTAGTGACAAAAGCATTCTGAACATCATCAACTTTAGTAATTCTACTCCTATCCTCCAGGGTAACCCCACCAATCCTCCACCTATCGATATTATTCCTCATAGATCTGAAGAAGAAACTACTGTTTCTATCACCAAGGCCAAGCCACTGAACTCTAGACTTTTGGTAGGCAAGACTCTCCTCAACATTACTGAGATCAACATATCTCTTGAACCACTCTCTCTCCGTACATTGTAACTCAAGATAAAGGGGATCTTTGTCAAGTTTAATTTGAGAGCTAGCAAGCTCATCTCTAGCACACATAACTCTGGTTGAGCTAGCGGGTCCTAAACTTATGAGAGAGCCTTTGATATACTGACGCCAAATATTCCTCACAGATAAGGCAAACTTAGGATGTTTAGTCCAAAATTTGAAATATTTAAAAGGTTTCTTGCAGCTTTTGGATTTGGGGGTAACAATAATCACAATGGGAGAATGGTCAGAAAGGCAAGCAAATAACATAGCATGAGCCAGATGGTAGGGAACATGTTGAAACAATGAGCAAGATCCATGATTTTAGCAAAAAGAGGCATCCTCAAAACATGTTTATTCTGCACATAAATAAAATCAATAGATAATATCATCATCAACAAGACCCATTTTTCAAAAGTGAGTTGATCATATTGAAAAATGGGGTCAATAGTACAAAAATTAGGGTCCCAACACAACCCAATTATCCCACGAGGTGTAAAATCAGAGTTGGACAAAAAAACCCAGTTCTTATTAATTGTGCTACAAAAGATTTTCTGCTCATTTGATTTTTTAACTTTTGTTTCCAAAATACTCATAACCTCGACATCTTTTTTGACAAAATTACAAATTTCCTGCTGTTTAAAAGCTATCAAAGATGTTGCCGGATGACTAAAAACAGTTGGGATTGTCTTTTTGTTTCTCTACTTGGGTCCCAAATAACGAAAAGGTGTACCACAAAAATCTAAGCCGCATAATTAGAAAAAATTAGAATTGCATTTTTTATTTCTCCACTTAGAGCAACTCCAACCACACTCTTTACTTTTTACTAGTTAAAGTATAAAAAATGTACATTATTTATTTTATCTAATTACTTTAGCTATTGTGTTCTTCAATCACTGCTTTTTATTTTAGCTAATCATTTAAACTAACTTAATTAATTTTTAAAATAAAAAAATACTAATTGTTGATATTTTACTAATATAAATTTGCAATAATAATAAATTTGTCCATACAAACATACAAAACATGTAGAATGAGAAAAAAAAAATACAAAATACAAAATAAGGTATCCCGTAATTCATCAAACATAATTGAAAGAATATATAAAATTGCTACACACACACACACACATATAAAATATATAAAATCCCAAATCCAAGATATAAATATGCAAAAATCTAAAATATATATATACATAATTGTTTGGAGAGCTTCTGGAGCTCTTCAATTGTAGCCACCAAAAAAATAAGATGGTAAAGTAGCTAGCCCAATAACTAACCCATTGGAGCTTAAAATTAGACGTAGGGCATCCACAATGGGATATCTAAAATTGTTTGTTAAAGTGTGTTATATGATAAAAAGTGATAAAAGTGGGGCCCAAAAATGTTTGAAAAGATGTGTTAAGAGTTTGTTAATTTTAGAGAGTGAGTGGTGATGCAATGGATGTGTTAAGGGGTGTATTAAGGTGTGTGTTAATATATATATATATATATATATATGTGTGTGTGTGTATGTAATAAATAAAATAAATAAATAATTTAGTTTAATAAAAAATTTCAAGCCCAAAATAAAATTTCAAGTCCAAAAAAAAATCCCAAAAAGTTAAAAAAAAAAAAAAAATTTCCGTTTACCGGTCAACCGGCCGAACGTCCAACCGGTCAACCCGTAAGACAAAAAACACGCTTCCCCTCTCTTGCTAAAACCCTCGCTGCAGATTACAAGGAACTTAGCAGCTGAGTCTAACACACACCCCTAACACACGCGTTAACAGGTCCACTGCAGCACCAAACAATACCCTCAGCTAGCTAAAAGTTGGCAACTGACACTAATACAATTTAATGTGTCTATTGTGGATCACTACTAAAGAAAGGATCTTTTGAGTCGGTTTTTTGAGTCGGCAAATTTTACCGTCGCAAAAGGTAGCCTTTTTGAGACGGCACAGAGTTACCGACTCAAATACCAAACCTTTAGTGTCGGCACCGTTGGCCGACACAAAAAATTAATATTTGATAGTATTATTTGAGTCGGTTGAATTTACCGACGCAAAAGATAGACCTTTTGAGTCGGCATAGACCTTTTGCGTCGGTAAATTTGTGCCGACGCAAAAAATTAGACCTTTTGAGTCGGCATAGACCTTTTGCGTCGGCAAATTTGTGCCGACGCAAAAAATTAGACCTTTTTGTGTCGGCAACTGATGCCGTAGCAAAAAAAAAAATTATAACCAAGATATATATTTATTTACTTGATTATATTTAATAAATATATTTATTTATACATATACTTTTATATTAATATTGAGTGTATATACTATAAATAATATATATCTTGTTTAATATTAGAAAGAGGTGTGGTGGTGAAGTGGGTGTAGTGCGTTGACCTTGGGTCAACTTCTCCAAATGGGTCTGTGTTCAAACCTTGGGAGCCTCAGTGAGAAAATATTTTTTAAAACATTTAACCACTTTTTGAGTCGGCAATCTACCGTCTCAAAAAATTAAAACTTTTTGCGTCGGCAGATTGCCGACTCAAAAACTTTTTGCGACCCCACCATTTTCGTCCCTTGAGTTGCCGTCGAAACGCCGTCGCAAAAAGTTTTTGCGTCGGCAAATCCGCTATTTGCGACGGCAAGCTGCCGACTCAAAAGCCCTGCTTTTTAGTAGTGGATGCTCTTACATTGACTGAAATGCCTAATAAGTCTTATTTAATTATTCCCTTGGAGATGCTCTTAGTCTCACATAGCTAAAAGATGTATCACGAAAATCTATCCAAGATGTTGCAGGATGACCCAAAAAAACTTGAGATTGATCAACCAATGGATCATAAAAACTTCGAAATAATTTTTATGAAATTTCTTTTGCATTTCATAGCATTCTTAAGGATGGTTTAGAATATTCTAACTAAGTGTACTTTTTGATTTTTTATAAAAAAAATTGTACAGAAAAATAGAGAAAGTAGGTAGAAAAATAGAGAAAATTTTGATAAATATTGATTGATGTGACCTAAATAGATTTATATATACAAAAAAAATATACTTTTTTAGTACTATCAATAGGTTCTAATAGTTGGACTTAATTCCTATCAAATTCTATTAAAAATAAGTTTTAATAAAATTGTCGCTAAAAATATTTTTTTTTGTGATAATTTTTTATATATATGTCGTTAAAAATTAACAATTAGTAACTTTTTTTGTCATAAATTTTATAAATTGTCATTAAAATTTATAATTAATGACCGTTTTTATAAAAAAAAAATTTATAAAATTTATTGAATAATTTTATTATAATTTACACATAAATATTCCTTCCTTAATAACTTTAGTTCAGTACATAACCATCGATGAGCACGGCCCTACCTAGCTACGTAAGCATTAAATTACACCACAAAAGGCCACTTTTACCAAACCATATCCATTTGTATTTTATATTCGTTCTCTTTACTCTAAAGACAGAAAAAGGAAAGGAAGATATAGATACACGTCTCTATATGTGTATTTTATGTGTAAAGTACTATAAATTTGATTGATAACTGCCCTTTCCCATATACAAGGGAGTGGATTGGCTGCTTAGTTTGCTGTTGATGAAATAAAATAAACAAAAAAAAACTAAATGGAATAAAGACATCTGATTGATGTCACCACACAATTCATGTTGCCTGATTTATATTATTTATCCATTTTGCTTCATTTCTTTTTTTTTATTAAATTATTGACTATTAATTTATTTGAAAATTTAAATCGCTAAAAACAAAAATAACTTTAAGAAAAATGAGTGAGAGCACTAATTAGTGCTATCACTAATGATGTGGCAATGGGCCCTACCAGGAATGATTTGATGTTTTGGCCTTGGTGCTGTATTTTTTTTTTTTTTTTTATTGAGTGCCTGTCATTAGTGGTCTTTTAGAGCTCCAAAATTAGTGGTCTCTATCATTGTTGTTATACATTTTAATTAAAAAATTAAAAAATCATTATAAATTAGGAATACTTATATATAGATCTTAATAAGTGAATTTATTATCTAATAGGTCCTATGAAAAAATTTTATCATAAAAAAATGTCACTAATTATAAATTTTAGCGACAATTTATAAAAATTATGATAAAAAAAGTCACTAATTATCAATTTTTAGCCATATATATAAAAAATTTTTACAAA
This sequence comes from Camellia sinensis, assembly GCF_055761805.1. NCBI lineage: Eukaryota > Viridiplantae > Streptophyta > Magnoliopsida > Ericales > Theaceae > Camellia > Camellia sinensis. The sequence continues at coordinate 154,166,209 of NC_138963.1, forward strand.
AAATTATTTTTAGCGACAATTTTACCAAGACTTATTTTTAGTAGGACTTGATGGGAATTAAGTTCAATTATTAAGACCTATTATTACATCAATCTCTTTACTTTTTTGTACATATTTTTATAAAAATTTAAAAATATATTAAAATAATCTGTTCGCAAACGATACCTTAAAACTGGCCTAGCGTTAATGAGTCGTAAAGCAAAATTTTAGAAAGTGATTTTTAATATTTAAATAATATATATTAATTAATTATTTTATTTTTTATAGAACAAATATTTTTCTATTATTGGAAATAAAACTTTGGGAGTTTATTTACAATCTTTATTAATAGGGCTTTTAATCAATTTAAAATTTAACGTTTATGGTTGGAGCCAATATTTTGAAATTGGATCGGATCAGTCAGTTCGGATCAATTGAACTGTCGACCGGTCTATGACCCGGTCTAAAAATACCTTACAATCCGTTGCCTCTTGAAAATGGGTCATTGATCAATTGAACCGTCGACCGGTCCAGATATATTCTCTAACCTGTTCCCTCTTGCAAACGGGTCATTTTAAACTAAACCGATGCGAATTGACCCAAGTTGAAGCATATTGATTTGCTATGTTTGGTCCAATATAAAAAAAGTTGATGCTAAATGGACTCAAACCTAACACTTCAAGCTCCAAAAAGTATGAATTTCCACTATGCCATCATGGTTCATTGTTAATATATAAGAAATCACTTTCAAAGCAAACAAAAGAGTGAAGAATTGAGGGAGATTGAAGAGATTATAGTGCTGAAATTAGGTGCAAAACAACACTAAAACACGTTATCAATTCAAACAAATGGTGTTTAAAGCCTTACAACACCAAGCTGGTAAAAAAATATTACACTACAAACATGCAAAACAAAGCTCAAACACAACAAACACTTAAAAATAGTCTTAAAACATGTTTGAAACAGTCCTAAAACATGCTGAAATTAAGCTAAGTTAAGCTAGAAAAACATGCTAACATATGAAGCTAACTAGGCATGCAAACAAGACACAAGGATGGGAGGCTAACCTCTCCAAATTTGGACTTCAAAATAAGATTTTTTCCACTGAAAAACCTCTGAAATTCAGTGGTTAAAAGGGCCAAAAAAATTGGTTTGAAAGCGATAAAAAAATGGTACAAAAGTTTTACAAGCAAAGAAGTAAGAAGGGTGAACCACCCTTAACTGAAAATGGCCTTAAACCAACACTTTTAGGCCACAAAAACAAAGTTTTTTATAGTTCAAAATCAGCTCAAAAACAGTTTGAAAAGATGGCAAAACAAGCTTAAAGGACAAGTGTTATACATCTTGAAGCAAATGGCAATTCTAGGCACAAATGAGACACTAAATCAGGCCAAGACCACCTTTTAGAGCTCAAAGAGGGTCCCAAGTAACCTCAGCCTAAAGACAAGCAACTTTGGTTAAGGGTTGATAGGCAAACTAGAAGCATATCTCTACTTGTATGCACAAAAGTTCAAGAGAGAGAGAATTGTAGAGAGAGAGAGGATTGTAGAGAGAGAGGCTCCTGAAATTTTTCCAACCTTTAAAACAATAGAGAATGTCCTCTATATATAGAAAAATAAGAGCTCGGGTCGAAAATATCAATATAGGACAGCTGGAGCAGTGTGGAATAGTTGAAGGGAAAATATCTGCACAAAAACTGCCTTCTTTGCACCAATGGCCGACCGGTCACCACTGGTGGCCGAAAAAAGTCACCCTTGGATGACACATAGCCGACAAAGCCCATTAGTGGCCGACAAGCAAAAACAAGTTTCTGGCCCTAGCTTCAAACAGGCATATTTCCCTCGTCCGGACTTATTTTCAGGTCATTTTTTAGCCTAAATTGAAGCCCTAGAAGTCTTCTTTCCAATTATGGAAGCCTCACATCAAAATTCCAAGTGCGAAAAAAGATATGCCTATTTTAGTGAAAACTGCTCAATTTTGGTCCTAACCGGATTCATACCTAACTTCTCCTAGCCATACCTCCCTCATCCAGACTCGTCTTTAGGAGATTTTTGAGTGTAAAATGAAGCCATGAAAGTCTAATTTCTAATGGTGGTGGCCTCACAACTTAAGTCCAAGCGTACAAAAGGATAGACCTGATTTAGTGAAGCCTGCCCGATTCTCTCTTAATAGTTTATGCCCAATTTCTTTCCCAACTAGGTTTCTTCCCTATCCTCCAATTTTCTTCAACTCCAAACCTCTAAATAAGATGTTTTAAAAGATTTTTGAAAGAGTTCACCTCTCTTCCATTTATTTTCACTTTGTCCTTGCTAGGTTTACCGAAAAGTGTAACTTTTAACGAAATGCGAGCCTCAGAACATCATAGAAACATTTTGAAAAATATTTTTAAAGAGAGGGTTTTGAGGTCTAAAAAAAAGTTTTGGTCAAAATAGTTTTGGCCCAAAAAGGGGTATAAGGTTAGGATTTAGAGCTTTTCTTGCTGAAGAAATCGAACATTTACATAGCACAACTTTCATCATCGAGTGATCATCCTGTGGTGCCCAAGTCTTAAGGGCGATAAAAAATAGGGTGTCTACACAAGCACTCTAAACAATGTTACAATAAGAACAATTAAAAAAAATATAGTTAAGATCTCTCCCTCTCCCTCCCATTCCCTCTCCTCTCCTTCCCCCGGACCGACCACATAAAGGGCAGGTAAAGGATTGACTAATACCATACAAAACAAGTCTATCCCCAGTGTTTAATCTACCCAACATAGCCATCCCCACAATGAAACTGACTCTAGAAATAGTGTGAGGCCCTAGATAACCTTAGGCTACTTTTGTCTCCAAAGGTTCCAGGTAGACTAGATACTAAACTCACCATTAGCATTAGCAGTCCAAGTGATCCTATCAGAAGTAGTAGGGCAAGGCTTAAAATCAAAAGTAGTTTGAGAGATGAGCTCTCTAATTTCCAAGGAGAGAGAAATAGGCCAATTCCAGCCAGTGTCATTCAATGTGGCACTAACCTTAGTCTGATTAGATAAGGCAGTGTCATATTGAATCCTATCACCAAACTTAGCCCATAGAGATCCAATAGGATGCCAATTCTCAAATCAGAGAAAAGTCCTCTCACTTATCCCTATAATTGATTTTATGAGAGGAAAAAGGTTCACTCTAAGGGACAAAATTTTCCTTTACACTTAAGATGGATTACTAGGGACCTTAACTTTCTAGAAGTTATGACCTTTTAATAAGTAAGACTTGACCCACTAGCACCACATAGACTGTTCCCTTCCAAAGAGAAGAAGCCAAATATGCTTGGAAATAGCAACTTTATTCCAAACCTTCGTGGATTTGAAACCAAGACCTCTCTCATATTTGGGAGAACACAATCTATATCCCAAGCCACTTTAGCACCAGTACTTTTCAACTCCAACCCAGTCCAGAGAAAGGCTCTACATAACCTTTCCACCTCTTTGATGACTTTCTTATGAATGATAAACAGAGTAGCCCAATACAAGATGGTAGATATTAATTGGGCACTTCTAGCATAGGACAAAGTTTTATTGTGATTCTATCCACAAGACTCTGACAATCTGTGGCTTTCAACTTAGTGGTAATCAAAGGCACCCCAAGGTATCTAACAAGAAGAGAGCCCTCTTGGAATTGGAGAACTTACAGAATGTCCTCCTTAGTTTTCCTATCACAACCAGAGAAGAAGACATGAATCTTATTAGAATTAGGAGATAGGCTAGATAGGGTTTGAAACTCTTTAAGGCCTTGGTTAATGAGCTGAATAGTGGGAACATGACCTCTGCAAAATACCATAAGGTCATCAGCAAAACAGAGGTTAACAATCTTGGTTTTATCACATCTCCAGTGAAATTTAAATTTGGGATTGGTAGATTGATCAGCCATGATTCTAGCAAGGACCTCCATAACAATGACAAAAAGATAGAGAGACATAGGGTCTCCTTGTCTGAGCCCTCTAGCACCCTTACAATACCCATGCAAACCCTCATTAACGATAATGGAAAATGAGGGAGAGGTCACACAAGCTTTAATCCATTGAGCAACTCTATGAGGGAAAGCCATAGCTTCTAACACAACAAAAAGAAACTCCCACCTAACATTGTCATAGGCTTTCATAAGATCCACCTTCATAGCACACTTAGGAGTAGAGGAATTTCTATGATAACCTCTCATGAGTTCTTGGGAAAGGAAGAGATTGTTAGCAATTTTCATGCATTAGACAAAAGTAAACTGAACAGGATCAATGATGTTAGGGAGAATAGACTTAATCCTATTTACAATGATTTTGCCAATACTTTTATACATAGTATTACAACATGATATAGGTCTATAATTCCTAATCTTGCCAAGGTTAGGAATCTTTGGAACAAGGGCAATGATAGTACTATTAATTTATTTCAAGGGCTCCCGAGACTCGAAAAAAGACTCGATGGCTAGGGTAATTTCAACTCCAACAATACCCCAAGCATCAAAGAAAAAACCAACATAATACCCATCTGGGCCAGGGACCTTGTAAGATTGAGAGACCATAAATTATTTTTAATCTCATCATCAATGATATCTACGGCCAGATTAGTGATTTGAGCAGGAGAAAGCCTTGTAAGATTGAGAGACCATAAATTATTTTTAATCTCATCATCAATGATATCTACGGCCAGATTAGTGATTTGAGCAGGAGAAAGCCTACTCTTGATCAACTGGTGAAATCTATCATGCCCATTATATGTAACAGTGAAAGGGTTAATTGGTAAAGTTAGTGACAAAAGCATTTTGAACATCATCAACTTTAGTAATTCTACTCCCATCCTCCAGGGTAACCCCACCAATCCTTCACCTATCGATATTGTTCTTCATAGATCTGAAGAAGAAACTACTATTTCTAGCACCAAGGCCAAGCCACTGAACTCTAGACTTTTGGTAGGCAAGACTCTCCTCAACATTACTTAGATCAACATATCTCTTGAACCACTCTCTCTCCGAACATTATAACTCAATATAAAGGGGATCTTTGTCAAGTTTAATTTGAGAGCTAGCAAGCTCATCTCTAGCACACATAACTCTGGTTGAGCTAGCAGGTCCTAAACTTATGAGAGAGCCTTTGATATACTGACGCCAAATATTCCTAACAGATGAGGCAAACTTAGGATGTTTAGTCCAAAATTTGAAATATTTAAAAGGTTTCTTGCAGCTTTTGGATTTGGGGGTAACAATAATCACAATGGGAGAATGGTCAGAAAGGCAAGCAGATAACATAGCATGAGCCAGATGGTAGGGAACATGTTAAAACAATGAGCAAGATCCATGATTTTAGCAAAAAGAGGCATCTTCAAAACATGTTTATTCTGCACATAAATAAAATCAACAGATAATATCATCATCAACAAGACCCATTTTTCAAAAGTGAGTTGATCAGATTGAAAAATGGGGTCAATAGTACAAAAATTAGGGTCCCAACACAACCCAATTATCCACAAGGTGTAAAATCAGAGTTGGACAAAAAACCCCAGTTCTTATTAACTGTGCTGCAAAAGATTTTCTGCTCATTTAATTTTTTAACTTTTGTTTCCAAAATACTCATAATCTCGACATCTTTTTTGAGAAAATTACAAATTTCCTGTTGTTTAAAAGCTATCAAAGATGTTGCCGGATGACTAAAAACAGTTGGGATTGTCTTTTTGTTTCTCTACTTGGGTCCCAAATAACGAAAAGGTGTACCACAAAAATCTAAGCCGCATAATTAGAAAAAATTAGAATTGTCTTTTTTATTTCTTCACAACTCCAACCACACTCTTTACTTTTCACTAGCTAAAGTACAAAAAAAAATATATTATTTATTTTACCTAATTACTTTAGTTATTGTGTTCTCCAACCACTGCTTTTTATTTTAGCTAATCATTTAAACTAACTTAATTAATTTTTAAAATAAAAAAATACTAATTGTTGATATTTTACTAATATAAATTTGCAATAATAATAAATTTGTCCATACAAACATACAAAACATGTAGAATGAGGAGAAAAAAAATACAAAATATAAAATAAGTTATTCCGTAATTCATCAACACAGAATTGAAAGAACATATAAAATTGCCCTCCCCCCCACACATATATATATATATATAAAATATATAAAATTCCAAATCCAAGATATAAATATATAAAAATCTAAAATATATACGTACATAATTGTTTGGAGAGCTTCTGGAGCTCTTCAATTATAGCCACTAAAAAAATTGGATGGTAAAGTAGCTAGCCCAATAGCTAGCCCATTGGAGCTCAAAATTAGACTTAGGGCATCCATAATGGGATATCTAAAATTGTTTGTTAAAGTGTGTTATATGATAAAAAGTGACAAAAGTGGGGCCAAAAAATGTTTGTTAAGATGTGTTAAGAGTTTCTTAATTTTAGAGAGTGAGTGGTGGTGCAATGGATGTGTTAAGGGGTGTGTTAAGATGTGTGTTAAATATATATATATATATATGTGTGTATATAATTAATAAAATAAATAAATAATTTAGTTTGATCAAAAATTTCAAGCCCAAAATAAAATTTCAAGTCCAAAAAAAAAATCCCAAAAAGTTAAAAAAAATAAAAAATTTATGTTGACCAGTCAACCGGGCCGGACGTCTGGCCGGTCAACCCGTAAGACAAAAAACACGCTTCCCCTCTCTCGCTAGAACCCTCACTGCAGATAACAAAGAACTTAGCAGCTGACTCTAACACACACCCCTAACACACGCGTTAACAGGTTCACTGCAGCACCAAATAATACCCTCAGCTAGCCAAAAGTTGGCAACTGACACTAACACACAACTTAGTGTGTCCATTGTGGATGCTCTTACATTGACTAAAATATCTAATAAACCTTATTTAACTATTTCCTTAGAGATGCTCTTAGTCTCAAATAGCTAAAAGATGTATCACGAAAATCTATCCAAGATGTTGTAGGATGACCCAAAAAACTTGAGATTGATCAACCAATGGATCATAAAAACTCCGAAATAATTTTTATGAAATTTCTTTTGTATTTCATAGCATTCTTAAGGATGGTTTGAAATATTTTAATTAAGTGTACTTTTTGATTTTTTATAAAAAAAAATTATACAGAAAAGTAGAGAAAGTAAGTAGAAAAATAGGGAGACAATTTTGATAAATGTTGATTGATGTGACCTAAATAAATGATATATACAAAAAAAATATACTTTTTTAGTACTATCAATAGGTTCTAATATTTGGACTTAATTCCCTTCAAATCCTATTAAAAATAAGTCTTAGTAAAATTGTCGCTAAAAATAATTTTTTTGTGACAATTTTTTATATGTCGCTAAAAATTAACAATTAATAATTTTTTTATCATGATTTTTATAAATTATTATTAAAACTTATAATTAATAACTTTTTTTTATAAATTTTTTTTTATAAAATTTATTAAATAATAAATTCACTTACTATAATTTACACATAAATATTCCTTAATAACTTTAGTTCAGTACATAACCATCGATGAGCATGGCCCTACCTAGCTACGTAAGCATTAAATTACACCACAAAAGGCCACTTTTACCAAACCATATCCATTTGTATTTTATATTCGTTCTCTTTACTCTAAAGACAGAGAAAAAGGAAAGGAAGATATAGATACACGTCTCTATATGTGTATTTTATGTGTAAAGTACTATAAATTTGATTGATAACTGCCCTTTCCCATATACAAGGGAGTGGATTGGCTGGTTAGTTTGTTGTTGATGAAATAAAATAAACAAAAAAAAAAAAAAACTAAATGGAATAAAGACATCTGCAGTTCAAAAAAGAATAAAGACATCTGGTTGATGTCACCACACAATTCGTGTTGTGTGATTTATATTATTTATCCATTTTGCTTCATTTCTTTTTTTGTTTATTAAATTATTGACTATTAATTTAATTGAAAATTTAAATCGCTAAAAACAAGAATAACTTTAATATAGTTGTCGGCATGTCACTTTCTTTCTATTTGTAATTATTTATTTTCTTAACATCGAGACATTATTTATCAATTATATATTTTAATTAAAAAGTTAAAAAATCATTATAAATTAGGGGTACTGTGTGGGTAATTTTCTGACCACACTGCCCGCCTAGTAATCAGCTGGAGAGCACCGGCAGAATAGATGGCTTCAGCAAACCTGTAACAGAAAGAAAAGGCTCCGGCAGTGGCTCTTCCACCCGAGGGCACTCCGACGATCAAGTCAGTATATCTCTCAAAGATAATCAAGTGCTAAACTCACAAGCTTGAGTATAAAACTGCGTACCTTAGACCCACGGGGTGCCTCTCTTTTATAGTTTACTCAATCCAAGTCTCACTAGAAGCCTGACTTCTATGGACTCTAATTCAATACTGACTTTGAACTCTTCAAGAGATAAAGATAAACTCCCTAAGAGTTTTATCCTTATCTTGGCTAAGTCTTATCTTTTCTCTAGGACTCTTGCCCCTTATCCATTTATCCGCTTATCTCGGATTCTGATATCTTAGGAGATCACCTCGGCCTCGCCAAAGATAACCTCGGCATAACTACCATGACACGTGGCACCTCGGCTGACACATCAGCGTCACCATGCCACGTGTTGGTATTCAGAAAATACATCCCCACAACTGCCTCCTAGGTTCTATTACCTCGGCATCCTGAGGTGACGGAACCTATATCTGTATTTTCTTCCAGTATCTCGGCGTAAGAACTTTTCGGCCGAGGTCATTCATTTTAGGCCGACATGCCTTCATCAGAGAACAAGAACTCAAACGAACTCCCCCACGCGCATGAGCTGTCATGCACCTCTTCTCAACCGTTCCCCTTATGTGTTCTATCTTCATTGGCCCGTGTCTGTGACGCGCTTGTAAGCCGTCTTTTATCCGTCTGCGCCGTCTGACGCAAACGTTCCTCCAGGCGCAATAAATGCCTTGTTTTGCCGCCGTTTCAAGTTTTTGATAAAACTTTACTTTCTTTCTTCATTTCCTTACTTTTGCACTTGATTTTCTGGCTTTCTCTCTCTCTTAAACTTTCCCAAATCCGCCATTACTCTAGCTTCAAGCTCTGCAACCGTCTTCATTCTTCCATTTCAGCGAAGCTTTCGCCGTTCCGTCGTGTCTATAACCGTTGCCTTACCTCGGCGACTTTCATTCTGGCTTCATTTGTTCTGGTAAGCCTCTGTTCCTCTCATTCTATGTGTTTTTGTTTACTTATTGCCATTATTGCTCTGTTCAAACCTTTGATTTGCTGAACTATTCATCTAGATGCGTCTATTCCATGATTTCACTCATATTTTGAATATTTGCACTGTTTCAACACTCTTCTTGCCACTGTTCTTGACCTTTTACTTCTATATTTCTTTCGCTTCTGAGAACCATATCTCTGTTCTTTGATTCTGAAACGTCGTTCTTTGTTTCTTGTTTTCTAGATTTCTGCCTTTAATTTTTGCTTTCAATCTTTGCCTTCATAGATTTAGGTTTGGGTTTTGTTTATAGAACCTTCAATTTTTAGGGAAAACTGAAACAATCCTTACCAGTATATACCTAGGGTTTCACTGAGGTCCCGATAACCCCTTAAGAGCACCTTCTTTCTGAAACCTAGCCTTCTGTCTTTAGGCCGACGTTATGGGTATGTGGAGACATAGGGTTGATACCCCGACCAAACTTGAGTACTTTAGGCAGGAGTTCTCCGTCCCTGCCGATGTCCACCTGAGGCTGGCTGGGGATGATGACTCCATCATGCCTACTGAAAACACCATGCCTCTCCCTATTGTAGCCTTTACTAAGTGTGGACTTCGGCTTCCATTTATGCAACTTGCCATAAACTCTTATCGAGTGATTTTTGGTATCATCGCCTTAGCCAGACAAGAAAATGTTAGAATCACCCTAGCCGACATACAGTATTGTTACACTATGTGCCCCCTTAGCCTGAAGGAAAAAAGTTACGTCTACTACCTCAAGTCGAGGTCCACTGAATTCAAAATCGTAGCCGACCTTCCAGACTCCAACAAGGGGGCTAGAGATGACTACTTCATTGTCTCTGGAAATTGGGAATTGGCCCCAGACGAAGATGTCCATCTATACTCTCTTCCTCGAACGGTTAAAGAGGGCAAGGGTAAGAGCCCAGTGTTATTTACTTAGTTGTTTCTTTTCAAGTCTTCAATATTTTATCTATTTCTAATGTCTGTTTCTTCTTGTAGACGTTCGCAAGCCAGCGAAAGATTTTCGCCAATCTTACGTTCCTAGCAAGGACCTAGAAAAGCTCCTGGACTTGCCTGTCCACAAAAGGAAAGCACCTCTTCTTCTGAACTTTATTCCTACGTACAAATCCACTCTGCCCGACGTCCCGAAGAAGAAGAAGAAGAGTTTTTCTCCACCTTCTGCCACAACTCTTCCCACTGCTTCCACATCACGAGCAGACCAAGGATCCACTTTTGACCCAGTAGATCTGCCATTTACTTCAGCCCCATACTTAATCCCAATACCAGAAAGAAGACGTCGGCGTCGACTTGTCAAGACTGCTGAGATGGGTCGCCCGAAGCCTGTTGCCCAAGATCTCCTAGCCGACCTCCCAGTTGATGCTGATGCTAAACCAACCCAATCCATGCCCCCACCAAAGCCAAAAAGAACCAAAAAGGCTCAGCCAAAGGCCAAAGCCACTGTAGTTGAGAATGAAGATGCTCTGCCAATTTCACAATTGGCTGGGAATGAGAAGACTGTTTCTACAAAAAAGGTCGGCTGAAACACAGCCAGCAGAATCTTCAAAGTCAAAGAAAGCGAGGTCGTCCTCTACAACGGCTTCGGGGTCCAAAAAACCCGACATCCCCTGGGCCCCAAAGATTACTTTAGAGGACAGGCCAATCATGTCTAGTGAAAGCGCCGATAACATTAATGTCGGCGTCACCCATAGCACCGCTCTTCTCCTTCCAGGGGACCTGGAGCAAAATGCTGAGTATAGTGAGTATGAGAACTACGCTTTAATGCTCCAGCACTCCGTTCAAGTAAGTGCTCTTGCTTTGAACTTTTGACTTTCTTTCTGTTTCATACTTAAAATATTTTCCAACACTTCTATTTTCTTTCAGGCCATCCAGCATGCCCATTCGTTTTCAATGCAATCTTTTAAGAATCGGGAAAGAATGATCGAGATGAAGAAGGAGTTTTCTGCCCTGCAGAAGACCAACAAAGGTCTTCAACTAAAAATGAAGAAGCTGGAAGAGCAGGCCGAGGCTGCAACTAAGGCCCAACAGATAGCCGAGGAAAAAGCTGAATCAGCCGAGGCCATAAGGAAGGTTGCTGAGGCCGAGAAGATAGAGGCCGAGGACAGAAAGGCCCAAGCCGAAAAGGAACTTCAGGAGGCTCTGGCCACCATGGATGTCGAAATTAAGGAGGCCGATGAAAATGCATACGCCCAGGGTATGGCTGATGTTACTGAAGAATACAAACTTCAGGTCAGGCAGGCATGCAACAGGGGCTTCTCCCTTGGGTGGATGTCCCTGATAAAGAAACTTGATCTTCCTGCTGATTCACCCTTTCGCAATGCCGATGCTATCCCTCTGCCCTTCCCACCACCTCCACCTCCACCTCCACCTCCAAGTCAACCTGAGGATGCTTCTGAATCTGAGGATGAAGATGGAGGTGAGGACGAGGATGAGGCTGAAATTTTGGTAAGGAAACCTAAAGATGCTGCTGGGACCAAATCCCTTCCTTCAAGTTCGCAAATCATGGAGTTAACTCAAGATGATGTAGATGAAGGGGTTGCCAAGGAAACCACTTTAGAGCACGCTTCGTCCGATGTTCCTCAATTTGACAAGAATATTGATGAAACTCTTGCCGAGATTGATGCAGAACTTGCAATGGAGAAGGCGGCCGAAGTAGCTCTTCAAGAATCTGCAGAGGTCCAAACCAAAGTTGATCTTGAGGCTGAAGAACCACAACTTTGATGTCTCTCTTTTCTTGTCTTTTGTACTTTGTTTTGTTTTGTGGACAATGTAAGCTTCCTCTCATGGCCGATGTGTCTTTCTTTGTTACTTCGAAACAATTTACTTCTGGTAGGTCGTAGTGCCTTCTTTTGTATACAACTGCAACTATTTTTCTATGGATGCTTCAATCTTTTATTTCTCTTGATTGCTTCTGCATGGTTTCTATACTTAGAATATTTTGCATGCTTTACATACTTCTTCCTTCCTTGTGCAGTCTTCTCGGGGTTACATACCTCGAGTATAATAACTATAAAACTTTTACTTCGGCAAGATACTGACCTGCAAACTTTTCATAATTTTTAACCAGTATGAAACATATACTACTCGATGTTTAACTTTTGCAAACTTTTTCTCAAGTTTCAACAAGTATTTAAACAGTGATCTCGGTCTAACCTACTTGTAAATTGCTACAAATTTCAACAAGTGTTAACATATATTGTAAATTTTTCTCAAGTTATAACAATGATCTACTTGTAAATTGCTGCAAATTTCAACAAGTGTTTAAACAATATACTTAGCTTTTACCTTAACCTGTAAATTGCTGCAAATTTCAACAGATGATCACATGTCGGCTTAACATTATCTTGTAAATTGCTACAAATTTCAACAAGTGTTAAGCATCTTCTTTGGTTGGACCAACCTGTAGATTGCTACAAGTGTGCAAACTATAACCTCGGCTTCACTTCGACTTGTAAATTGCTACAAATTTCAACAAGTGAAGAGAAACAGTAATCTTGGCTTAACTTCAACTTCTAAATTGTTACAAATTTCAACAAGTGAAGATAAGGAATCAGCTTAACTCCAACTTGTAAATTGCTACAAATTTCAACAAGTGAATTAAGGAATAATCTCGGCTTAACTTCGACTTGTAAATTGCTACAAATTTTAACAAGTGAAGATAAGGAATCAGCTTAACTCCAACTTGTAAATTGCTACAAATTTCAACAAGTGAATTAAGGAATAATCTCCGCTTAACTTCGACTTGTAAATTGCTACAAATTTCAACAAGTGAAGATAAGGAATCAGCTTAACTCCAACTTGTAAATTGCTACAAATTTCAACAAGTGAATTAAGTGTCTCTGTCTTCTCTCTGCCCCCAATGTGAACCTGAGTTCTACTTGGGTTTTCACTGTTCATGTCTCCAAAAACACCAATATGTAACTTTATCAATCATATGTGTTTTAAAAAAAAGGGAAAAGATTTTATTGATGACATCGGCCAAAAATAGTGCACGTCTAATGATAGAAGAATTTCAAATTACAAGTGTTCCAAGGTCTTGGCAGTGCTTTGCCCTCGCTATCTTCTAGCCGATAAGCTCCATTGCCTAATACCGAAGTAATTTTGTAGGGTCCTTCCCAGTTTGGGCCAAGCTTGCCCTCTCTGGGATCTTTCTTGTTGCCGACGACTTTTCTCAGGACTAGGTCGCCGACTTGAAAATCTCTTGGATTAACCTTTTTGTTGTAAGCTCTAGCAAGCTGTTGCTGTTGCTGGTATACTGCGAGCTGAATTGCAGCTTTCTTTCTTCGTTCTTCCAAAAGATCCAGATCTCGGGCTAAGAGTATGTCATTGGTGCCATTCTCTACTCCTTGGGTCCTGATCCCTGGGATGCCGATCTCCAATGGGATGACAGCTTCTGTGCCATAAGCCATGGCAAAGAGGGATTCCCCTGTTGATCTTCTCGGCGTAGTCCAATATGCCCAAAGCACGTTGGGCAACTCGTCTACCCACTTTCTTTTTGCTGCCTGCAGCCTCTTCTTTCTTCCATCCAAAATTACTTTGTTGGATGCTTTTGCTTGCCCATTACTTTGGGGAAAACTTGGTGTTGAAAAGTAATTCTTGATCTTGAATTTCGCACAAAAGTTCTTGATGAGTTTGCTGTCAAACTGTGTTTCGTTGTCGGCAACTATTGCTCTTGGAATCCCAAATCTGGTGATGATGTTTCTCCATATAAAGTTCTTGACGTCCACATCTCGGATTTTGGCAAGAGGTTCTGCCTCTATCCACTTCGTAAAGTAATCTGTTGTCACCAGCAAGTATTTTCTCTGTCCAGTTGCCTGGGGAAGTTGCCCAACAAGATCCATGCCCCATTGGGCAAACGACCAAGGGCTGGACACTAGATTTAGGTCAGCAGCTGGCTGATGTATCAAAGGTGCAAACTTTTGGCATTGTTCACACTTCTTCACGTAGGCTTCAGCATCCTTTTGCATGTAGGGCCACCAATACCCCTGGGTAATGGCCCTGTGGGCTAATGATCTACCCCCAGCGTGGCTTTCACAAATCCCTTCATGAATCTCGTATAGGAAATCTTCAACCTGCAAAGGGTGTACGCACCTTAAAAGTGGTCCAGTGAAGGACCTTCTGTAGAGGTATCCATATTCTGTTAGACAGAATCTTGCCGATTTCAGTCTGACTTTGTGTGCCTCCTTACGATCTTCTGGCAGCTTTCCTTCTTTCAGAAATGCCACAATTGTATCCATCCGGCTTGGCCCCATGTCCATACACATTGCTTCCTGTCCTGTGCTCCGTGGTTCTATGGTCGGGCCCAACATATAGTCGATCATAATTGTCCTTGTTTTTCTAGTCTGCATTGAACTTACCAGGTTAGCCAACGCGTCGGCGTGGATGTTGTCATCTCGGCTAACTTGGAGTAGTCTGCAGTTCTGAAATAGGGCTGCTAATCTGATGACCTCTTTTGCATATGCCGACATCCTTTCGTCTCTGGCTGCAACTTCTCCTGTTGACTGGTTAACAATAAGTTGTGAATCACAAAAAACTATTACCTCATCTGCTTCTGCTGCTGCTGCCAGTTTTAGTCCTGTAATTAATCCTTCGTATTCCGCTTCATTGTTTGAGGCCTGGAACCCCAGACGGATGGACTGTTCTATTATTTCTCCATCTGGAGATATCAGCAGTACTCCTGCCCCTGCTTCTTGTCGGTTTGAACTTCTATCGACAAACAGTCTGAATGAGTCGCCGATGTAGATGCTGCAGGGTCTGAGTTTTTCCTTCCTTTGCTCTTTTGGCTTAGGCTGGGCTTCTCCTTTTTTGCTTGAACGTCGTTCATCTTGGCTCAACGGAGCCCGATGTTCGACGGATTCTGGCGTGAACTCGGCCACGAAGTCGGCCAAAACTTGGCCTTTAATTGCTGTTCTCGGCCTGAACTCCAGGTCATACTGGCCTAGGGCTACTACCCATCTTGCTATCCTTCCTGTTAAGTCTCCTAGTTGCAACAAGGATTTCAGTGGATGCTCTGTTAGGACCACGATCTTGTGCGCCTGAAAGTAATGGTTCAACTTCTTTGAAGCCATTACTAAGGCTAGCATTAATTTCTCCAGTGGTAGATACCTTGTTTTTGTGTTGGCCAAGGTTTTTCTTACGTAGTAAACGGCCTTTTGCTCCCTTTTTTCTTCTCGGATTAGTACCGCACTGACTGCATGTTCTGAAACTGCCAAGTACAAAAATAGTTCTTCCCCTGGTTCTGGATTGGAAAGAACCGGAGTTGTGGTCAAGTATTTCTTTAGGTCGGTCAAAGCGGCTTCGCATTCTTCTGTCCACAGAAAGTCTGTGGCTTTTTTCACCAGGTTGAAGAAGGGTCTGCATTTATCTAAGCTTCTGCTGATGAATCTATTTAGGGCTGCGGCCCTTCCAGTAAGCATCTGAACCTGTTTTGCCGACGTCGGGCTCTTTAGCTCCAGGATGGCCTTGATTTTGTCTGGGCTGGCCTCAATGCCCTTTCTTGTTACCAGATACCCTAAAAACTTACCTGATCCAACTCCAAACGCGCACTTTGATGCGTTGAGTCGGAGCCGGTATGTTTTGAGTATATCAAAGTCCTCTTTTAGGTCGGCAAGATAACCCTTAGATTCCTTGGTCTTCACGACCATGTCATCGATGTAGACTTCTACCGTTTTGCCAATTAGGTGTTTGAACATCTTTGTTACTAACCTTTGGTAAGTTGCTCCTGCGTTTTTCAACCCAAAAGGCATTACCTTGTAATAGTACAGGCCTTTAGGGGTGATGAACGCAGTCTTCTCCTCGTCTGGAGGGTACATGGCAATCTGATGGTACCCCATGTATGCATCCAGAAAACTCATCATTTCATGCCCTGAAGTAGCATCTACTAGCTGGTCAATCTTGGGCAGAGGAAAGCTGTCTTTGGAGCAGGCTTTGTTGAGGCTAGTAAAGTCTACACAGACCCTCCATTTTCCGTTCTTCTTCTTCACCACTACTGTGTTGGACAGCCATGTCGGGTAGTAAACTTCTCGGATGGCCCTGGCCTCCAAAAGTCTGTCTACTTCTTCTTCTACTGCTTCGACGTGCATCAACATCGGTCTTCTGGCTCGTTGAATCACAGGTTTTGCCGACCTGTCGACATTCAGTCTGTAGCAAGTGATCTCGGGGTCAATGCCAGGCATTTCGTAAGGTGTCCAGGCGAACATCTCTATGTTTGTTCTCGAAAAATCTTCCAGTTCTATTTGAATCTTCGGCTAAGCCTGAGCCGAGAAGAAAGAAGCGCTCTTCGTCGCTCTCCTGGACAAGGATTTTCTTTAGTGTCTCTTCATTCTTTTCGGTTGGCTCCTTGCCGACATCATCTAGGACCTCCATGTCCTCGTCTTCAATCTCTGCCTCTTTTGGCTCTCAAATGCTGCAAGTAGACTTCATTGCTGCCATGGAGCAACTTTTTGCTTGCAGTTGATCTCCTCTGACTTCTTCAATCCCATGCACTGTTGGGAACCGTAGTAGTTGATGCAATGTTGAGGGAACTGCCCCCATTGCATGCAACCATGGTCTTCCCAAAATGATGTTATATAGCGAGGGTGTGTCAATCACCATAAATTCTGTCTTGATCTTCTTAGTACCAGCTTGTATTTCCACGCTTGCTGCGCCCAGTGGCCATGTCGGTGTTCCATTGAAGCCGACCATAGGGTTGCTGGATTGTTCCAGGTCGTTAGGATGAAGGCCCAGCTCCTTGTAACATCGGACGTACATGATGTCACAAGAGCTGCCTTGATCTATTAGGATGCGTTTTACTTGGCACTCCCCAACCTGGAGGGATACTACCAAGGCATCATTATGTGGATGCTGGACCATATCTAGGTCGACTTCAGTGAAGGTTATCATCGGTCCTTGGCATTTTTCAGGCTGAGGTTTTTTGTGTCCGACCTGGTTCACGTGCTGCAGGTGTTTTACTCTTTGGGTTTCTCCCCGAATGTCGTTTTCGTTCACTTTTGAGTGAATGACATTAACCACCCGTGGTCCTCCTGCCTGTGGTTGTTGTGCTGGGGGAGGCGGAACTGTAGGTGCTTAAGGCAATCTTGCCTGTTCTTCTCTTGTCCTGGCCTCATCAACAAGGTCCCTCAGATGGCCTTGCCTTACTAGGTCTTCTAAGTGTGCTTTTAAGGCTCTGCAACCCTGAGTTGGGTGTCCTTCTTCATTGTGGTAAGCACAGCGCCTACCAACGTTTGTTCCCATAAATTCCCCTAGTGCTCTTGCCGGTGCCTTGAAATAGGGTAGATTTTGTATTTGATCCAGGACTTTATGGATAGGGATTCGGAACACCGTCGTCACTACTTGTTTACCCTTCAATTCTGTTTCTTGTTTGGTCATCCTGTTGTTACCTCGGCCTCGCTTCGGCGAGCCGTTTCCCTTCTCCTGCTTTATCTCTTTGTTTCCCGACGTATCTTCCTCGGCTCTGGCGCACTTCTCGATTCTCGCCATGAGTTTTTCCATGCTTTTTGGCAATGTTTTTGCCAAAGACTTCCGTAGTGAGCAGTCATCTTTCAGGTCATTCTTGAAAGATACGACCGCCACTTCTTGGTTGCATTCGGGTATTCGATTGAACACCTCGTAGTATCTCTTCGCGTAGGCCCTAAGGCCTTCTTCCTTGGTGATTCTTAAAGCCATCAGGGCGTTGACCCTCAAGGGCTGTAGTTTGTTCGTCACAAACCTGGCCACAAACATCTCGGCCAGGCCTTCCCATGTCTTTACGCTTCCCTTCAGTAGTTTATGGAACCAATCGGATGCAATTTTCCCAAAGGATGAGGGGAATACTTTGCAGAGCAATGACTCGTTCCCACTATATAATGCCATTGAGTTCAGATATAGTCCAACATGAAAGTTGAGATCTGACTTACCATCATAAATTTGGAACCTCGGCATACTGAATCTCTTTGGCGCTTCAAATTTGTCTAGTTCCACCGAGAATGGTGTCCTCGGCTTAACTGGGGAAGTTACCTCGGCTTCAACATTCTGTTGCCTCCTCTTGAGGTAAGCTCTCAAATCTTCTTTACTCCTTCTTGGAGCTCGGCTATCTTTTGATTTCAATTTTTTCGGCACACTACTTTTGGCCTCGTGGTGGGCTCGTTTTGATCTCTCACCATGTGTTGTGTTAAAGCAAAGTGCCTGCCCTTGAACATGGCGATGTTCTTTGGGCTCTAGATCCTTCGTGTGATACGTCCTTCGGGACTCTTCTCGTCTCGGCTCCTCTCGTTCGCCTTCCCTAGAAGGTCGGTGAGAGTGCCTTCCGCTCCTGGTGTGCTGAGGGACTTCGGGGATTGTTGTTCTTCCTCCCTTCTGGGCATTGGTTGCTGGCATCGGTGTGTCCTGCAGCCGGTATGGTGGCTGCATTACATTATTTTGCATCATGAAGTTGACGACCGACTGTAGGTCCGCCAACTTGTTTGCCAAGTGTTTTACTTCCTCATCCCTCCGTAGGCACCTATCCCTCCATACCTGAAGGTTATCTTCGTTATAGTACTTGCCTTGGTCTATTTTCTTTGAAGTGTTGCCCTCCTGGCCGACGTCTTTCTCGATGTGGCCTTGGTCATAAGTTTCTGCATTGTGGTTGTCTCCTTCAACATCAAGGTCAATTGGTCTGCCACTCCCAGCAGGAGTGTCGCCCCCAATGTTTTCTTTCTGTCTGTTACTGGCCATCTATTCTTCTAAGATTCCCACAGACGGCGCCAAATTGTGTGGGTAATTTTCTGACCACACTGCCCGCCTAGTAATCAACTGGAGAGCACCGGCAGAATAGATGGCTTCAGCAAACCTGTAACAAAAAGAAAAGGCTCCGGCGGTGGCTCTTCCACCCGGGGGCACTCCGACGATCAAGTCAGTATATCTCTCAAAGATAATCAAGTGCTAAACTCACAAGCTTGAGTATAAAACTGCGTACCTTAGACCCACGGGGGTGCCTCTCTTTTATAGTTTACACAATCCAAGTCCCACTAGAAGCCTGACTTCTATGGACTCCAATTCAATACTGACTTTGGACTCTTCAAAAGATAAAGATAAACTCCCTAAGAGTTTTATCCTTATCTTGGCTAAGTCTTCTCTTTTTTCTAGGACTCTTGCCCCTTATCCATTTATCCGCTTATCTCGGATTCCGATATCTTCGGAGATCACCTCGGCCTCGCCAAAGATAGCCTCGGCATAACTACCACGACACGTGGCACCTCGGCTGACACGTCGGCGTCACCATGCCACGTGTTGGTATTCAGAAAATACATCCCCACAGGTACTTACATATAGATCTTAATAAGTGAATTTATTGTCTAATAGATCTTATGAGAAAATTTTATCATAAAAAATGTCATTAATTATAAGTTTTAGCAACAATTTATAAAAATCATGACAAAAAAAGTCACTAATTATTAATTTTTAGTGACATATATAAAAAATTGTTACAAAAAATTATTTTTAACGACAATTTTACCAAGACTTATTTTCAATAGGACTTGATAGGAATTAAGTTCAATTATTAGGACCTATTATCACATCACCCTCTCTACATTTCTACACATCTTTTCATAAAAATTTAAAAAATTACTAAAATAATCTGTTCGCAAACGATACCTTAAAACTGGCCTAGCGTTAATGAGTCGTAAAGCAAAATTTTAGAAAGTGATTTTTAATATTTAAATAATATATATTAATTAATTATTTTATTTTTTATAGAACAAATATTTTTCTATTATTGGAAATAAAGCTTTGGGAGTTTATTTACAATCTTTATTAATAGGGCTTTTAATCAATTTAAAATTTTTTTTTTTGATAACTCAGGTATCCCCAACCCGCTGATTTTAAGGGAAGCCAGGACTAATCCTGAGGGCCCTGAAGTTAACGACCAGGCAAACCTCCAGTGGCCCCAAGGGGTGACTCGAACTCGAGACCTGTGGATTTTATCCTCCAGACTTTACCATTCGGTAATCAATTTAAAATTTAACGTTTATGGTTGGAGCCAATGTTTTGAAATTGGATCGGATCAGTCAGTTCGATCAATTGAACTGTCGACCGGTCTATGATCCGGTCTAAAAATACCTTCTAATCCGTTGCCTCTTGAAAACGGGTCATCGATCAATTGAACCGTTGACCGGTCCAGATATATCCTCTAACCTGTTCCCTCTTGAAAACGGGTCATTTTAAGCTAAATCGATGTGAATTGACCCAAGTTGAAGCAAATTGATTTGCTATGTTTGGTCCAATTTTAAAAAAGTTGATGCTAAATGGACTCAAACCTAACACTTCAAGCTCCAAAGACTATGAATTTTCACTATGCTATCATGGTTCATTGTTAATATATAGGAAATATATATTATTTATTGTATTCAAACTAATTTTCCTCAAACACATGTATAATTAATATTTTTATAAACAATATTAATATAAAAATATATATAAACATATACGTTTGATTAATATATATGTATTAAATTATAAAAATATTTTAAACGAATATATTTTTTATTTTTAAATTACAAAAATATTCATAAAATAATTATGACATCATAATTCGATTTTGATTTAACTTGACAATTAAACTTAGTGATCCGTCCAACTGATTTCTTGTTTTGATTCACTCAATAGCCCGATTGTTAAAACGTTGGTTGGATCCTTAAACATTCTTTTTGTAATGGGTTTTTGGACAAAGAGATTTTATAGGTTTTGGATATATAATATGTTTCAGTGTTTATCATTAGGCACAATTGACAATGATTTTTTTGGGGTAAATTATAAGCACATTCTTGAAATTTATTTAAATTACAAATTATTTTATATAATTTTAAAAATTACATTATGCGTCCTAAGATTTTTAATTTCATAACAAATAGGTCATTTTATTAATAAATCATCAAGTTAATTAACAGTTTTTAATAATGTTAAAATTTTATTTTAATTAATAATTCAGATAATTTTATTATTGTATAGGTGAACAGTTAAAAATTTCACATTTTTAATTAATTCTGTTAAATAAAATTTTTTGACAATGAGATATTTGTAATTTTTCAAATTACAGGGAGCAATGTATTTTAAACAAATCTCAGGGGGTGTACTTGTAATTTACCCTTTTTTTTTTTTTTTTGAATCTCAAGACAACAATTTTTTTTTATTTCTTTATTTTTTGAAATTTAGATGAAGTGTACATTTTTTTAGGTCATGAACAAAGAGAGTTAGAATTTGAGGCCTGCCAAAATTAAGGACCTAAAATTTTGGTTAGTTTTATATATGAGCCGGCCTTTTATAGCACATTTTTTTTCTTTCTCATTGCAAACTTTAGTATTTATCTTACACTCTCGAGACATTTATGTTTAGACTCTTTTTTTTTTTTTTTTCTTTTTTTGGCAAGTGGCTCAAACGAAAACAAGTGTTATAATTATTCATAATATAGTGAGTTTTGAGTACAAAATTCATTGTCTAACTTTGATACCATATTATATTATTGACTACCAATTTAAGTAAATAGTTAAAACATTAACTTTATTTTATATAGTCTAATGGGATCTGAAATGAAGTACTGAAATAAAGCCTTTATCTAGATATTGGGCTGTTTAAAATTTGAGCACACGTCACCCGAAGTCCTGTGGGGTTGGCCCATTTACGCGAAGGCCTGTACTTGGAAGCTCAGTCCGCTTAGAGACGGAGCAACGAATTTTTTCATTGTTGGTTGGGTGCTTATTGAGTAAAAATTTAATTTAACGGTGATATTAATTACATGGTATCACCAATCTATAATGAAATTACATGATGTAGAAGGTTATTTTTTTTTTTAGATACAACTATCTTATCACATTTATATATGGAGAGTAAAAGATAAGATATGATTGGATGGCAATGTTAATGACATGTATCACTTGTATATATATATATATATATATTTGAGTGTCAACGATTCACAATCAATTGGAGGTTTTATTTTATTTTATTTTATTTTTTAAATAAAAAAATTATTTGGAGCTAATAATTAGATTACTATTATTAAACTTTTGATAAATTTAAAGTTTGAATTTCAAACCTTCCATTTCGAATACAAGTTTGAACTAAATTAAAATTGACTTTGTTTCTCGTCTACATACACAATGAATATATATATATATATATATATATAAACAATTGAATTATCAAATATTAGATGGTTAAAATATAAAAGAAGTTCAACAACATATCAATTAGATTGGAGGCCGAGTCATTGCCATATATAGATGCATTATAATACCGGTATAAATATTTGCATAACTATCTTAAATTTTTAGAGAAATTACGAAAAATTAAAATCAAAATTTGACCCTTATAACAAAGTAAATTTTGTATTTTTAATTTTATCTATTTAAACCTCTAATATTTTGATTTGTTTTCCATCTAAATGACGTAACGAAATATATTACATGAGGCTAGATATCGTTCTAGCAAGTGAAGAAAATCTTGAATCCACAAGGAAAAGAGAATTTTCTAAGAGAAATTGTGGGGATATATTTTCTGAGTACCAACACGTGGCCAAGGTGACGCCGACGTGTAAGCCGAGGTACCACGTGTTATGGTCATTACGCCGGGGTGATCTCGGCTAGGTCGAGGTTATCTCCGAAGATATCGGAGTTCGGGATAAGCGGATAGGGGATAAGAGTCCTAGAATGAGGAAGGACTCAGCCTGGGTAAAGATAAAGCTCTTAGGGAGTTTATCTTTATCTATCGGAGAGTCCAGGATAAGCACTGAGCAGAAGTCCATTGAAGCTAGGCTTCTATTGAGACTAGGATTGAGTTGGCTATAAAAGAGAGGCACCCTCAATGGGTCTAAGGCACACAATTTATATTCTGAACAGTGATTTTAGTACTTGATCTATCTTTGAGAGATAACTGACTTGATCATCGGAGTACCCCCGGGTGGACGAACCACCGTCGGAATCTCTTTTTTCTGTTGCAGGTCATTCAGGCGCCATCTATTCTGCCAGTGCTCTTCAGTTGCATACTGAGTTGGCAGTATGGTCAGAAATTCACTCACACAATTTGGCGCCGTCTGTGGGAAAGAAAGAAGAATAGATGGCCAACAATAGACAGAAAGAGAAGATTGGGGATAACACTTCTACTAGGAGTGAGAGACCTATTGACCTTGACGTCGAAGAGGACAATTGCAACGAAGACCAGAATCACGGAGTAAAGGACGCCGGCCAAGAGGGCGACGTATCAAAGAAAACAGACCAAAGCGGGTACTATAACGAGGATAACCTCTAGGTATGGAAAGACAGATGCCTGCGGAGGGATGAAGAGGTGAAAGGGATGACAAACAAAATGGCAGACCTACAATCGGTCGTCAATTTCATGATGCAAAACAACATCATGCAGCAACCGTTCTCACTGCAGGACACGCTGATTCCAGCGGTCAATGCCCAGAAGGGAGGGTAGAAAACAATCCCAATAGCCCCCCAGCACGCAAGGAGCGAAAAACACTCTCACCGACCATCAAGGGAGGTCGGGCGAGAAGAGTCAAGAAGGGAAGAATCTCGAAGGACACATCGCACCAAGGAGGCAAACTCCAAAGAACATCGGCATGTTCAAAGGCAGGAGTTGTGCTTCGACGCAGCTAATGGAGCAAGGTCAAAAAGGACTCACAACGAAGCTGAGAGTAGCGCACCTAAAAGACTAAAATCGGGGGATAGCCGAGCTCCTAGGAGGACCAAAGAGGACTTGAGAAATTACCTCAAGAGGAAGCAACAAAATGCCGAGGTAACTTCCCCTGTTAAGCCGAGAACACCATTCTCGGTGGAGTTGGACCAATTTGAGGCCCCGAAAAGGTTCAATATGCCGAGGTTCCAGATATACGATGGCAAGTCGGACCCCAACTTTCACGTCGATTTATACCTAAACTCGATGGCATTGTACACTGGGAACGAGCCGTTTCTTTGCAAGGTGTTCCCCTCATCCTTCGGGAAAATTACATCGGATTGGTTTCACAAATTGCCAAAAGGAAGTGTGAAGACCTGGGAAAGCCTGGCCGAGATGTTCGTGGCCAGGTTCATAACAAACAAACTACAGCCATTAAGGGTAGACGCCTTGATGGCTCTGAGAATCAGAAAGGATGAAGGCCTTAGGGCCTACGCAAAAAGGTATTATGAGGTGTTCAACTGAATACCTGAATGCAACCAAAAGGTGGCGGTCGTGTCCTTCAAGAGCGGCCTAAAAGATGATTGTGCACTATGAAAGTCATTAGCGAAGACATTGCCAAAAAGCATGGAGGAGCTCATGGCCAAAATCGAGAAATACGCCAGAGCCAAGGAAGATACGCCAGGGATTAAGGCGACTAAGCAAGAGAAAGAAAACGGCTCGCCGAAGCGAGGACGAGGTAACAATGTGTCACGACCCAGACCCGCCCCTATGGGTTTAGCATCGCAATCGGCCAGTAATCCGAGATTACCGAAGGCCTACTTAACAATAATGGCAGTAATACAGAGTAAGGGGCTGGTGGATGCCAAACAGTAATAAAAAAGATGTCCAATGAGTTGTGACAATCTGTATGCAAAAAGACTTTTATAAACAAGCCACATTTATAATCAAAACATATATATTGACATCATACACAACATCTAGGTTAGGGACCAAATCCCGTCACCGTACTATACAGTCAAGTCTTAAACATTCATTACATAACGGGGACAAAAAGGGTGATCCTGAACACCCCAAAACAGCCTTTGCTTGAACGGACTTGGAACCTCGAAGTAAGACACAAAGGTTGGCTTGACAAAATGAGAGTTTAACTTGACGCTCCTAGCATCGGTCCGGTGCCTGGACACCTACATATAAATATAAACATTGAGCTAAAGCCCAGTGAATAACAAATGCGTAAAGGGGTTAAGAATGAATGTCCTTTCATTAATTAAAACAGTCATTTGCATCAGTGAATCAGTTATTCAATCAGTGGCTCATATTTTATGCCATACAATTATTTGGAAACCATAGTAGTCATATGTGGTACATCCAATAGCAAAACAGTATAGTAGGTCTTAACAGACCGAACAGTCAGTTGAAAGCCATCATAACAGTAAACAGTAGTAGTTCCAAACATTGGAACTGACAGAGATCTCTGTAATAATAGCAGTAGTAGTAGTAACAGTAACAGTAACAATAAGTTGCTATGGATGCCACGAATACAGTTTACAAATAGGACAAACATTCATTCGGTAAGTAATATCATTTCAGAAAGATGTACAGTCAATTGTTCAGAAATAATTGTAATTGAACATATCTTTACAACATTGTTACTCATAGAGTGATGGGCTACAGACAGACTAATCAGCGTCCTCGGGTGCCAACCCTACACAGTTGCAGAACGAACACACACACACTAAGTTACACACTTGGGATTAATAGCTTAACCCCTAAACTTGACTTGGTGTGGTTCTATAATATTATCCTCATTAAGATGCCTTAAACTTGACCTAGGAATGCCTAGGATGGAATGAGGATGCAAATGTGTACTTTAAAACACTTTTCAAAATTTGCTGAAACAGGGATCCACACTCGAGCGTGGCTTTCTATGCTCGGGCGGACATGCAGACAGTGAAGCTACGCTCGAGCGTGACTTCCTTCGCTCGAGCGGGCTGCAAACTCATGAAAAGTACTGGTTGCATGATATTCACGCTCGACGGACGCTCGACCTCCGCTCGAGCGTGAGACTCAGACCCTCGCTCGAGCGTGAGTTCTCTCGCTCGAGCGGGCTGCAAAACACATAAACTTCTGGGCATATGCATTTCACGCATGAGCGTGACTTTCTATGCTCGAGCAGAAGTGCATGTACTCAGAGTGTACGCTCGAGCCTGAAGTCCTCTGCTCGAGCGTGGATCAAAAATCTAGAATTTCCAGATTGATCCCCAAGCACAAAACTCAAGCATTAAAGCCTCAATTTCGATTCCTTTGGGCTAATTTTCTGGAAAACACTTAAAAACCCATAATACAACATGTTTGAAAGATCATTTTATAAAATCAAGCCCAAAAGTGTGATAATTGAACACAATTTCAAAGAAACTTCAAGAATAAAACTTAAATGCAACATGCATGATCTCCCTTGAATTCCAACACTTCAAACCAAGATTAAATTGTTAATTTGATAGAAAGACATGGTGAATACTTGAACTACAACCAAAATATGAACATGCATGTGAGGATTTCATGAAAACTACCTCAAGATTCAAGAACATGTATATGCATACATGAATTAGCTTCACTCTCTTAAATTCTAACTCAACTAACCATGAATTCACCTATTTCATTAATAGACAAGCTCTAGATGGCTCAAAAACAAAATTAAAGGGTTGAGCTCTTACCTAGGCTCTTCAATTAAGCTTTACTTAAGCAAGGTCCTTGTGCAAATGAACAATTCTACAAAATCCAAGCCAAAATTCTAGATGAAATCAATCTCCCTTAAGTCTCTCTCTCTCTCTCTCTCTCTCTCTCTCTCTCTCACGGTTTTGGTCTTAAGAGATAAAATGGATGATATAACAAACATGAATGAAGTTCAAAAAGGATGGTCTTGAATCAAGCCACTAAGTGGCAATTGTGTAATAAATTCAATTAATGTAATTTAACATTATTTAATCAAATTTAATCATTCCAAATCAAATTTTAATCAAATCTACCATAAAATCACATAAATTCTAACTAGCATAAAACACTAATTAATTTCTGATTCGGTCGTCGATAAGGCTTCCAATTCACAATTCGAAATCAGAACACGAACAGATCATTAAATGACAAATAGATAAAAATGCAATTAAAGCGACATACTCATGCAATCAGTTCAGAATTTCAGTTTAATCAATTACTTATCATGCTCAATCACAGTTTAACACTAATCAGAGGTGAGGGTTGTCACACAATGGATCCAACAAACAAGAAATAGGACTGAGGGCTGCACAGGCAGTCACAACTGTATTCCGAATTCCAATTCACAAAGTCTTGGATAAAATCCGAACCCAGCCCTATTTCAGAGCACCGGCAAGGATACCAGGAGAGTTTATGAGAAGAAGCCTTGGTAAGCATTATGCTTACCATAATGAAGATGGGCATCTGACTCAGGGTTACAGAGCCCTGAAGTCACACCTAGAAGACCTGGTATGGCAAGGCTATTTGAGGGACCGTGTAGATGAGGCCAGGACAATGGAAAAGCAAGCAAGACTTCCTCAAGCACCAGCAGCTCCACCTCCCCCAGCACAGCAGCCGCAAGTAGGCGGACCTCGGGTAGTTAATGTAATTTACTCAAAGGTCAACGAAAACGAAATACGGGGGGAGACCCAGAAGGTAAAGTACTTGCAGCATGTGTACCAGGTCCGGTAAAAAAGACCTCGGGCCGAGGAGTGCCAGGGACCAATAGTGCCCTTTACTGAAGTCGACCTGGAGATGGTACAACATTCGCACAACGATGCCTTGGTAGTATCCCTCCAGGTTGGGGAGTGCCAAGTGAAACACATCCTAATTGACCAAGGCAGCTTTTGTGACATCATGTATGTTAGATGTTACAAGGAGCTGGGTCTTCACCCAGATGATATGGAGCAGTCCAATGGCCCAATGGTCGGGTTCAATGGAACACCGACATGGCCACTAGGCGCAACAAGCTTGGAAGTGCAGGCTGGCACCAAGAAGATAAAGACAGATTTCACCGTAATCGACACACCCTCCCCTTATAATATTATCTTGGAAAGGCCATGGTTGCATGCAATGGGGGCTATTCGGTCAACATTGCATCAGCTATTGCAGTTTCCAACAGAGCATGGGATAGAAGAGGTCAGAGGGGATCAGCTGCAGGCAAAGAACTGCTCTATGGCAGCAACGAAATCCACCTGCAGCATACGAGAACCAGAAAGGGCAGAGATCGAAGATGAGGACGTGGAAGTCCTAGAGGACGACGGCAAAGAGCCAGCCGAGAAGAGTGAAGAAGCCCTAAAGAAAATCCTCGTCCAGCAGGGAGATGAAGAACGCTTCTTCCTTCTCGGCTCGGGTTTAGCCGAAGAAGAGGAAAAAGAACTGGAGGCTTTCTTGAGAGCAAACATCGAAGTGTTTGCCTAGACGCCTTACGAAATGCCAAGCATTGACCCCGAGGTCATTTGCCACAAACTGAACGTAAACAGGTCGGCTAAACCTGTAATCCAACGGGCAAGAAGACCGACGTTGATGCATGTTGAGGCAGTGGAAGAGGAAGTGAATAGACTTCTGGAGGCCAAAGCCATTCGAGAGGTAAATTACCCGACATGGCTATCGAATATAGTAGTGGTTAAGAAAAAGAATGGTAAATGGAGGGTCTGCGTAGACTTTACCAGCCTAAACAAGGCCTGTCCCAAAGATAGTTTTCCTTTACCCAAGATTGACCAACTGGTGGATGCCAATTCAGGGCATGGAAGGATGAGCTTCCTAGATGCATATAGGGGGTACCATCAGATAGCCATGTACCCTCCAGACGAAGAGAAGACTGCGTTTATTACCCCAAAAGGACTGTATTGCTACAGAGTGATGCCTTTTGGGTTAAAAAATGCAGGAGCAACTTATTAGAGATTGGTAACCAAGATGTTCAGACACCTAATTAGCCGAATAATAGAGGTATACATCGATGACATGGTCGTGAAGACCAGGGAACCTAAAGACCGTCTAAAAGACTTGAATGCAGTCTTTGACATCCTAAAAACATATCGGCCCCGACTCAATGCATCAAAATGCGCATTTGGAGTTGGATCTGGTAAGTTCTTGGGATATTTGGTGACCAGAAGGGGCATTAAGGCCAACCCAGATCAGATCAAGGCCATCCTAGAACTGAAAAGCCCAACATCAGTGAAGTAAGTACAGATGTTGACTGGAAGAGCTACAACCCTCAATCGATTCATAAGCAGAAGTTCTGACAAATGCAAACCCTTCTTCAGCTTAGTGAAGAAGGCCACAGACTTTTTATGGACAGAAAAATGTGAAGTCGCCCTGGCCGACTTAAAGAAGTATTTAACCACGACTTCAGTTCTCTCGAATCCAGAACCTGGAGAGGAGATGTTCCTATACTTAGCAGTTTTGGAACATGCGATAAGTGCAGTGGTAATCCGAGAAGAAAAAGGGGAACAAAGGGTTGTTTACTATGTAAACAAAACCCTGGCTGATGCAGAAACCAGGTACTTACCCTTGGAGAAGTTAACGCTGGCCTTAGTGATGGCTTCAAAGAAGCTGAATCATTACTTTCAAGCCCACAAAATTGTGGTGCTAACTGAACATCCTTTGAAGTTTCTATTGCAGTAGGGAGATCTGACAGACAAAATAGCCAGATGGGCAGTGGCCTTGGGCCAGTATGACCTGGAATACAGACCTAGAACAATAATCAAAGGCCAAGTCTTGGCCGACTTTGTGGCCGAATTCACTCAAGGAGCCATCGTACATCGGGCTCCGTTGAGCCGAGGTGAACGATGTCCAAGCGAGCAAAGAAGAACCCAGCCGAAGGCAACAGAACAAAGGAAAGAAGAAAAACTTAGGCCCTGCAGCATTTACATCGGTGACTCCTTGCGACTGTTTGTTGATGGGAGTTCAAATCGACAAGGAGCAGGGGCAGGAGTAGTACTGGTATCTCCAAATGGACAGATACTAGAACAATCCATTCGTTTAGGGTTCAAGGCCTCAAATAATGAAGCAGAATATGAAGCATTGATTGCAGGACTAAAACTGGCGGTAGCAGTAGAAGCAGATGATGTGATAGTCTTCTGTGACTCTCAGCTTATAGTTAACTAGACAACAGGCGAGTTCGCAACCCAAGATGAACGTATGACGGCATACACAAAGGAAGTAAATAGGTTGGTAGCCTTGTTTCAGAATTGCCGACTACAGTAGGTTAGCTGAGATGACAATAGTCACACCGACGCCCTGACCAACCTGGCTAGTGCAATACAACCTGGAAAGGCAAGGACGATAATGGTCGACTACTGGGCGGGCCCGAGCATCGAACCACTGACCACAGAGCGTGAAACAATGTGTGTGGACATGGGACCAAGCTAGATGGACGCAATAATAACATTCTTGAAAGAGGAGAGACTGCCAGATGATCACAAAGAGGCACACAAGATCAGATTGAAATCGACAAGATTCAGTCTGACAGCAAAGGGACATCTCTATAGGAGATCCTTCACTGGACCCCTTTTGAGGTGTGTACATCCTTTACAAGTTGAAGATTTCTTGTACGAAATACATGAAGGAATATGTGGAAGCCACGCTGGGGGCAGATCACTTGCTCATAGGGCCATTACCCAGGGGTATTGGTGGCCTTACATGCAGAAAGATGCAGAAACCTATGTCAAGAAGTGTGAAAAGTGCCAAAGGTTTGCACCTCTGATACACCAACCAGCAGCAGACCTAAACCCAGTATCCAGTCCTTGGCCGTTTGCCCAATGGGGCATGGATCTCATTGGAAAACTGCCCCAAGCAACTGGGCAAAGGAAGTACCTACTGGTAGCCACAGATTACTTCACTAAGTGGATAGAAACTGAACCCCTTGCCAAGATTCGAGACATGGATGTGAAGAACTTCATATGGAAGAACATCATCACCAGGTTTGGGATCCCAAGAGCGCTAGTTGCAGAAAATGAAACACAGTTTGACAATAAGCTAATCAAGTGCTTCTGTGCAAAGTTCAAAATTAAGAATTATTTTTCCACCCCAAGTTTTCCTCAAAGCAATGGACAAGCAGAAGCATCCAACAAAGTCATCTTGGATGGGATTAAGAAGAGGTTGTAAGCAGCAAAGGGAAAGTGGGTGGATGAACTGCCAAGTGTACTCTGAGCATATCGGACTATGCCGAGAAGATCAACTGGGGAATCCCCATTTGCCATGGCTTATGGCACAGAAGCAGTCATTCCTCTAGAAGTCGGAATCCCAGGAATCAAAACCCATGGAGTAGAAAATGGGACTAATGATGTATTATTAGCCCGAGATCTGGATCTGCTAGAAGAAAGAAGGGAGAGAGCTGCAATTCAGCTGGCGGCATACCAGCAGTAGCTTGCCAGGGCTTACAACAAGAAGGTCAATCCAATGGAGTTTCAAGTCGGTGAGCTCGTCTTGAGAAAAGTCGTCGGCAACATGAAGGATCCCAAAGAGGGCATGCTTGGCCCGAATTGGGAGGGACCCTATAAAATCATCTCGGTATTGAGCAATGGGGCATATCGGCTTGAAGATAATGACGGCAAAGAGTTGCTAAGGCCCTAGAATACTTGCAATCTGAAATTTTTTTATCATTAGATTTTCTTGTTCTTTTTTATTAGCCGAAGTAATAAATAAAATTTAACTTGATTTTTCTTATATACACTTGTGATTGATAAGATACTTGACGAGGGAATTTTGGGAAAGTATGTTTAACACTTGTTGAAATTTTGAGTTTACAAGTTGAAGTTAAGCTAAAGTATGTTTAATACTTGTTGAAATTTAAGTTTACAAGTTGAAGTTAAACTGATATCATGTTTAACGCTTGTTGAAACTTGAGTTTACAAGTTGAAGTTAGACAAAAGTATGTTTAACACTTGTTGAAATTTAAGTTTACAAGTTGAAGTTAAACTGAGATCATGTTTAACGCTTGTTGAAATTTGAGTTTACAAGTTGAAGTTAAACTAAGGTTATGTTTAACACTTGTTGAAATTTGTGAAAAATTTACAAGTTAAAGTTGAACTGAACACTTGTTGAAATTTGTAAAAAATTTACAAGTTAAGGCCAAGGTTGTATTAAAATAAGCACTTATGTACTTGCCGATGTAAATCGTTAGTGGGTATAACCGAGGTATTCCACCCCGAGAAGACTACACAGTTAAGGTGTACATTAAAGATATGCAGAAATATTCTAAGTATGAGAGCCATACAAGAGCAGTAAAGGGAGGACAAACATACAAAGCATTCAAGAGAAGAAGTTGTATTTACATTCAGAAGAATGCACATCAGCCACATCAAGAGCTTACATTGTTTTAAAGAAAGGAAAAAGTACAACGAAACAGAAAAAGGAGAAAGACATTAAACTAAGACTCTTCAGTGACACTGACTGGTTTGGTTTGGAGATCGGGAGACTGCTGAGAAGACATATCGGCCGCCTTTTCAGCCGCGAGCTCGGCATCTATTTCTTGGAAGGTTTGGTCGAGGCTCTTATCAGCAATAGGCGCGTCCGATGTTGCCTTCTCAAGAGTAGCATCCTTGGGAACCTCCTCACCCTCCTCATCTTGAGTCAAGTCCAGGACTTGCTCATTTGGAGTAGGGTACTTGGCCCCAGCAGCTTCCTTGGACTTCCTCACCAAAGCTTCCTCCTCAGACTCAGAATCGTCGTCGGATTGGCTTAGAGTTAGAGGGAATGGCAGGACAAGGGCGTCGGTGTTCTTAAGGGGGGGAGTCCTCGGGGACTTCAAGCTTTTTCAGGAGAGCCATCTAACCAAGGGTGAAACCCTTGTTGCATGCCTGCTTCACCTGTCTTTCGTAGTTCACCGTGACATCTACTATCTCCTTATTATATCCTTTCTGATCGGCGGCCTTGAGCTCGGCATCTTTTGTGGCCAAGGCATCCTGTAGCTCTTTCTGGACCTCGACCATTTTTTCTTCGGCCTCTTTTTTCTGGGCCTCAAGAACGTTTTTAATGGCCTCAGCAGCATCAGCTTTTTCCTCGGCCGTGTCCTTTTCTTTAATTGTCGTCGCAGCCTGATCAGATAAAGTTTTCATCTTGGCCTCATTCTTTTTTAGGGTCTTCTGCAAGCCAGAGACCTCCCTCGTCTTGTCGGCCAGCTCCTTTCGGTTCTCAAAGGCTTGCATTGAGAATGAATGGGCATGCTGGATGGCCTGAAAGTGAACAAAACAGAAGTCAGTAAAATTCTCTAAGTATGGAAAAATAGAGAAAGAAAATTACCAGGTGAAGGGACTTACCTGAACGGAGTGTTGCAGCATCAAAACGAAATTTTCATACTGGCTCATCTCGGCGTTTCGATCAAGATTGCCAGGAAGAAGCAAAACGGTTCTAAGAGCGACGCCGACATTAACGTCGTCGGCACTATCACCAGCTCTAACTGGCCTGTCCTCCATTGTGATTTGGGGGGCCCAAGGGGAGTCAGACTTCATGGAGCCCAAAGCTGTTGCAGAAGACGACCTCGACCTCTTTGATCTTGTGGATTCAGATGGTTGGGCCTCGGCAAGCCTCTTTTCGACAGCAGATGAGGCCTTATCGCTCTCAGCCAATTTGGAAATTAGCAAGGTGTCCTCAGTGTCAACCTGAGTCACCGTTGCCTTTGGCTGAGCCTTCTTTATCCTTTTTTCTTTCGGCTTTGGCTGAGGCTGGGATTGTGCTGGTTGAGCATCGACTGAGTCAGGAATGTTGGCCAAGAGATCTTTAGCGACTGCTTTCTAGCAGCCCATCTCAGCAGCAAAAATAGTTCGTCGACGTCATCGACGTTGAGATGGTGGGATCAGTTGTGGATCTGAGGTGGATGACTGCTCTGCTGGATCAGAGGTTGATCCTTGATTTGGCCGAGATGAGGACGTTGCTGGGGGAGTTGTGGCAGAAGGGAGAGATTGGCTTTGCTTCCTTTTTGGAATGTCGGGGAGTACCGATTTGTAGGTTGGGATGGAATTGAGTACCAAAGGGGCTCTGCGCTTATGGACTGGTAAATCCAATAACTTTTTCAAACCCTTGCTAGGGAAAAAAGACTTGCGGAAGCCTTTTTTTGGTTGAGGAAGAGCTGCAAGAAAAACAGACATTAGAACAAACGAAGTAATGAAGACTTTAAAGACAAAGTAAGTAGAAACACTGGGCTCTTACTATTACCCTCTACAAAAACTGTTCGAGGAAGAGGGTAGAGGTAGAGGTCTTCATCTGGAGCGAACTCCTAGTTCCCCGAGATAATGAAGTAATCATCCCCGGCTCCCTTGTTGGTGTTTGGGAGGTCGATAACGATTTTATACTCTGTGGACCTCGGCTTGAGGCAGTAAATATAGTCTTTCTCGTTTTTAAGGCCACACATGGTGTAACAGTATTGGATGTCGGCTAGTATTTTCTTGTTTGGCTAAGGCTATTATACCATTTATGACTCGGTAGGAATTGATGGCAAGCTGCATTGGGTTCAACTTATAGTAATGGATTATCTCACAGAAGAGGATGTTGAGTGGGAGCTTAAGTCCGCACTCGATAAAAGCTATAACAGGGAAGGGCATAGAATCAGTTGTGGGCATGATAAAGTCATCCTCCCCAGCCAACCTCAGGTGAACGTCGGCCGAGATGTCAAACTCTCGCCTAAAGTGTTCTAACTTGGTCAGGGTATTTACCATATGCTTCCACATACTCATGACGTCGGCTTAAATTTCAAAAGTTGGATTTCAGAAAGAAGGTGTTTTGTAAAGGTTTTAGAGACCTCGGCTAAAAACCTAAAAAATGCACTATGGTCAAAATTTGTGGGGATTCTAAGGGGCACTCGTTTCGATTTTTCCTGAGGTTTGTGGGTTCTGCAAGCAAATCCCAAAAACCTAGATCTATGGAAACAAAGATTGAAGGCACAAATCTGGAAAAGACACAAAAAACAGAAAACAAAGAACGTGTTTCAGAATCAAGAACAGTGATGAACTATCAAGAACACTGTGATGAAATGTGCACAAGGGTGTGAGGCCAAGAACAGTGGCAAAAGTGAACAAATTTGTGAGCAATGTGTGTATTCAAGACACGAATTGGGCAAAAGCAAAATCATAAAATAAACATGCTCAGATAGGTGATTTATAAATCAAGAACTTGAGCAGAACAACAATGACAACAAGTAATAAGGTAAAGATTTCTCAAAAACTGGAAACCAGGAGGGAACAGAAGCTTATCAGAGGAGTGAAGCCGGTGTTAAAGACGCCGGAGTCAGGAGACGGTTACAATCAGAAAAGGACAGTAAAAGCTTCACCAAAGGAGATGAATGAAAGCTATTACAGAGCTTGAAAATCTGGAAACAATGGCGTATTTTGGAGAGAGAGAGAAAGTTAAGAGCTTAAAAATGAGGATGCAAAAGCGAAGAGACAGAGAGAGAGAAATTGATTTTGATCAAAACGCGAAGAATGGCGGCAAAACACCATCAATGAGCCTAGAACAACGAATTGATCTGACGACGCGCGCAGACGCGAAATGACTTACAGGCGCGTATCGAGTACGGTCCAGTAAGGGACGAACGCGTGGTAGAAACGGATGGTCTATTTTGCATGACAGGTTATACGCGTGATAAAACTTTTGGAGTTCTTGGTTTAATAAAGCAGTGACATCGGCTGATAGGAAAATCTCGGCTAAATAAACTCGAATAAACTTGGTTAAAAATTCTGAAGCCTTGATGAGACAGACTACAGGGCCTGGTTGTGAGAAGCCGGTGTATTACGACCTCAGTAAATGGATGATACAGCAAGATAGCCGACATAAACGATATAGGTTCCATCACCTCAGGATGCCGAGGTAATAGAACCTAGGGGGCAGTTGTGGGGATATATTTTCTGAGTACCAACACGTGGCCAAGGTGACACTGACGTGTAAGCCGAGGTACCACGTGTCATGGTCATTACGTTGAGGTGATCTCGGCTAGGCCGAGGTTATCTCCAAAGATATCGGAGTCCGGGATAAGCGGATAGGAGACAAGAGTCCTAGAATGAGGAAGGACTCAGCCTGGATAAAGATAAAGCTCTTAGGGAGTTTATCTTTATCTATCGGAGAGTCCAGGATAAGCACTGAGCAGAAGTCCATTGAAGCTAGGCTTCTATTGGGACTAGGATTGAGTTGGCTATAAAAGAGAGGCACCCCCATTGGGTCTAAGGTACGCAATTTATATTCTGAACAGTGATTTTAGTACTTGATCTATCTTTGAGAGATAACTGACTTGATCATCAGAGTGCCCCTGGGTGGACGAACACCGCCGGGTGCCATCTATTCTGCCAGTGCTCTCCAGTTGAATACTAAGTTGGCAGTGTGGTCAGAAATTCACTCACACAGAAAAAAATTGTATTGAATAAAAGTTTATTTGCCCTAAGACATATGCCCTTATGTATAAGGAACTAAACCCTAACGCAATAAGAAACACAGAAATAGAAAATTACCAATAGAAACACTTCAAAATAGACAACATTAATCAAAATACAATTATTTTCACAACGAAACTTTTCTTAGACAGAATCACTAATTTGAGAGCCTAAATGAAAGAATTCTGCTAAAATCCACTGGTCAACATCGCCATTTAAAATGCCATTTCCAATCACTATCAAATTTGAGATCATTTAGAGCTTGTCACAAAAGTGTCATTATTACCCCCAATTTAACTTCTTCCTTGCCTTTTGTGGGTCCAGTTATTTCAAGAATTACTCTTTACTTGTTCTACTTCTATATCACTAAACCACAACCTATTTTTCTTAAGTAAAACTGAAGAAAAAATAATATTTAAATCATTAAACCCAAGGTAAGTGTATGTAAAGTATTTAAAACACCATTTTTGATTGAGTTTAATGATTAAAATACCAATTTTTTTTAATCAATTTTACTTAAGCAAAATAGGCAAATAGTTTAGAAAGAAAATAAAGAGAAAATTTTATTTTTATCCCTATACTTTGTCTCGATTTTTAATTATAACCCCAGACTTTGAATAATTCAATTTTACCTCCAAAATTTTTGAAATCATATCAATTTTGCCCCTGCCGTCATATTTGAAATGGAAAAAAATTAAAAAAAATTACATTTCAACCCCAAATTTCAAAAGAAAGATGCAAACTCACCCCTCCTACCCAAACTCACATTCTTTCTCTTTCAGAACTTTCTAAAAGTGTGAAGCTGAACCTGTAGAGATGTAAACCCACCCACAAAACTGAACCAGTAGAGAGAGAAAAAGAGACACACAAGGGCGCGCGCACGCGCACACACATATACACATACACATATACACACACACACACTCTCTTTCTTTCTGTAGAACTCTCTAAAAATGTGACGACCTTCAACGCCATTAACGTAGCTCTGATTCCTCTTTATTCACTCATTCTCTTCATCTTTATCATCAATACAACAATTTCATCGTCTTTTTTATCCTTACCACTTTCTCTCTCTCTCTCTCTTCAAACCCTCTTTTCTATCTCCTCAATAACCACTCCCCCATTAGCACCACCACCACCACCATTCCGCCACCTACTTTCTCTCTCTACCCATTTCTCTCTTTTTTTTCCAGACCTTTATCATCCACCTCTGACACCGACCCAAAAAAACCCAGAAACAGATATTGCTCAATTTCTCTCCTCTGAGTTTTTGTCTCATTCTTGAAGTGTGCCTTCTATGGAAGTCTCCAAAGCTTTCTACTCTACTCAGATGTTATCTAAGACCTTCAACGCTGGACTTAAAGACTGTGACAACGGTAGTGGTGAAGCCATTCCAAAGGACATTGCTGGAGAAGTAGAGGAGGCGACCACTTTCTCCAGAAATCCTTTCTCGTTATTCTTCTGAGACTTCTCGGCTCGTAATGGAACGCATAATGTCACAGTCTGTGAGTATATTAATAGAATCATCAAAGCCATGTATATATATAGACAAATTGTGAGTGTTTTGTTTGTTGGATCTATGCCAAACTATTTATCTTTCTTTCTAAAATGGTTCCTATATATATTGTTAGACTTAATTATTTTGATGATTTATTTAATTATATTTTAATTTATTTGGAAGAGAAAAATAGAATAAAAATTTATTTTGATGGTTTATTTGAAGGAGAAAAATATAATCAACATTTATTTTGATAATTTATTTAATTATGTTTCAATTTATTTGGAAGAGAAAAATAGAATCAAAATTTATTTTGATGATTTATTTGAAAGAGAAAAATAGAATCACCATTTATTTGAAAAAGAAAAATAGAATCAAAATTTATTTTGCCCCATTATTTCTCACCTAAACCTTTATCCTAAATGTTGTTAGAATGTATTTAATATTTGATTAAATCAGGAGTTCAAACAGCCCAGCACAACAGCAGTTCAAAAGGTTCAAAATGTTTAAGTGAAAGATATTCAAATTTGTAATGATGGAGTGGAAGATATTCAAATTAATAATAATGGAGTACAACAGCTATAAACGGCTATAAGCTATTCAAAAGGTTCAAGTAGAAGATATTCAAATTTGTAATGATGGAATAAAAGATATTCAATTTTTGTTTACATCATCTCTCAGAAATTATACACTGAGCCTTATAGCTTTAAGTCCATCTTTCTTGTGTGAGGTTTACAAAAAGACCAAAGCTTCATTTTATATATCTATCTTTGAGAGATAATTCTTGTAGCTTTCTGTGAAAGCAAAAACACATTCTTTTTAATCTTGTAAGAGTGTAGTACACTCAGTGTTCTTGACTTAAAAAGTCTGTGTAAAATCCGTGGAGGATTGCTCCATTTGTAAAGAGGTTGCTAGCACCCCCGTAAAGTTAGAGCATAGTGGAAAATCTCTAGTGAAGCTTGAGGAGTGGACGCAGGTTAAGTTGAAACCGAACTACTATAATTTGTTTGCCTCTCTTTCCCTTATCTCTTTATTTTATTTAAATTTTTGTAGCTATATTTCACATTTTCACTGTGCTAAAATCATTAACTGGCATAGTTGTTAGAACACTTGTTTAATTATTTTTATTTCATTAACTATATTTATCTATTGTGCTAGTCATAATTTTTATTAGGGTATTATTAATTTTTAATTGTAAAAACCTAATTCACCCCCCTCTTAGGTTGTCTTTTGGGTAACATATATTATGGACAATCATGTGTTAATTTGGTGATTTCATTTCATATTTATTGTATTTGCTTGTGGGTTCTTCAAATCTTCTCAAAATTTTGAAGTTTATAAATAGGCAGTTGCACTATCCTATTTTTTTGATTCTGTGTTTTTGGGGTTGAAGTTCATGGGAAAGCCAAGGGTTTCATAAACACACTGGTAATCTTGGCAATTTCTCTCTCTTCAAAACCCAATTGCCATTCTGTTTTCTCAATAATTTATTCACTTTTAAGTAATCCACAAGCCTCAATGATGTCTATTTGTATTTATAGTGCATGTATATAATAACATGAAATGATCGATGGTGTACAACATGATGTAGAATTGAGTGAGTCAGTGCATAAGTGAATTTGGGTTTGAGAAAAGTTGGGTTGGAAAATTGAAGAAAAGGAAAAGATGGTGAGTTTGGGTAAGAGAGTGTGTTTGCATCTTTCTTTTGAAATTTGGGGCCAAATTTTATTTTTTTTTAACTTTTTCCATTTCAAATGTGATGGTAGGGACAAAATTGATACGATTTCATAAACTCTGGGGGTAAAATTGCAATTATTCGAAGTCTGAGAGTGTAATTGAAAATCGAGACAAAGTATAGGGATACAAATGAAATTTTCTCGAAAATAAATCAAAATTTAGAATTTAAATTGACAAAAATTTAGGGCTTATTTTATTATAGAAGTCAAATCCTAGGGTTACTTTTGTAATTTTATTTTATTTTATTTTTTTCCTGAATTGCTGACTAAACGTAATAGGTCCATGGACCATGGTACATGGTATGAATTATGGTACAGACCCCAACTTAAATTCCATACTGAAGTCTCTAAAGTAGAAGAAGCATGATGAAAAAGACGCAGCCACCATCACACTTTCTTCTATATAACCGTTATGCAACGGATTTATACCCGCCAAACAAATTCAAATATCTGAAAAAAGTATAAGAACAAAAGGCAAAAGTCACCCCCACACCTTTCCCTCTGCCTTTTCTATCCCAAACTGCATTGATATATGTGAATACAAAGACTTCGTAATGTCCAACCTTAAAAATTTTCTTCTATTCTCATTTGTGCAGCCCAAGCAAGGTCATCAATGGGGTCTTGCATTAGCAAATTCAAACCCAAGAGAGAGAACCAGCAAGTCTTTAACCATGTCCAAGACAAGCTTGTAATCTCACAACCTCCAATCTCTTCTACTTCTCTTTCTTCAACTAAACAACCTCTCTCTCCGACTAAATCTCCGGCATCTACTTCTTCAGTTTCTTCGTTTTCATGCACGAATAGTAACACTAGCAGCTCATTGTCACTGTCATCTTCAAGTATATGCTCCAAGGAGAGATCGTTCTCCAACGAGTTCTTGTGGTCTTGTGTTAAGAAAAACCCACATATAATTCGCATTGATCAAATCAAGGGAAGTCTCCAAAAGCCAGTTCCAACCAAGGCTCAAGTCCAAAAACCTAGTGTAGCACGGGTGAAACAGTCAATAGAGTCAATTCCGCCAAGGCGAGTCACTTCAACAACGCAGAAGAGAAGTTGCCCAAATTCACCTACTCTTACGCGAAAGAAGAGCTTTAGGAGAGAGCCTGAGAGGCCTAATTCAACATATTATCTTCCAAGTAGAGCTTTGAGGTCTCCATCTCCGAGTCGAAGATTTAGTGGAGGCTTGACAAATTCAGCTAAGGAAAGTTGTTGCAAAAGTCGGGCTGCATCCAAGACAAATGCAATGAATTCAGGCTTGTCATTGATGAAAAAGGAAAATGTTAGGCCAGCAAGTCCGATCAACAATTCAAGTAGACATCGCACGTGTTTGATGGACAGAGAGATGTGCACTTATCGGATTGGTTCAAGGATTGATGAAATTGTGGTTGGAAAAGTACTTTCTAACCAAGATATCGAAGCTATTCCCATGGAAGATATTGATAATCCTCTCATTGCCTTGGATTGTTTCATTTTTCTGTGACATCAATTGGGTGTGTGCATTTAAATTGATAGCATTGCACGTGTGATGTTCATAAGATTTTTTTATTTTTTATTTTTTATGTACATCTTGATTCTTGATACGAACAGGTTTGCTACAGATCGAATTATTGCATTATTTGTTTATGAGGATTGACATTCTATGAAATTCCATTTTGAAGCTTCATTTGCAGAGTATACCATTTGTATTGTAATGAAAGGAACACCTTGGGTTTTGTTGGTTCATTGATTTTGTTGCAATCACAAAATCAAAATAGCCATTGTCCACTTTTTTTTATTGGTTCTGTGATCAGCTTGATTGGTGTGTGATATTAGAGACATAAAAACATCCCATATGGTAGTATTACACATCATGTACAAATTGTAATACCTCCCAAATTCAGATTACTGAGGATTGGAACAGAGAAGTTTTTAATCTTTTAGTAGTTGGAGAATTTGTTTTTTAAGAAAATGTTTAAGAAGCAAACTGTCTCTAAGAACTTTTCTCCTTTCCCCACAATAATTTTTGAGAATCTGAAGAGATGAGGCATACCGTCAACACAAACTCAACTATGATACGACAAAAATAAAATAAAATAAAACAAAATTTAATAGAAGATTAATTACACAATTCATTGTTATTTCTAGTAAAGAGTGTTATGATATGACATGTTAAATTCTTTATGTTATCCAATCCGATTGAATAAAAAATATATGACATTAGATTTTATAAGTAATTTATAATTTTTTATTTTATTTTATTGATTTAATGTTAAAAAATTCTACCATGAATTCAAGGAGTTCGGATTTGTTAAAGTTGAAAATCTTAACTTCATGGATGAAGTTGGTGTATTGTGAGACTAATTTGTACCTATGTCCATAATTTGAACCGTTCATCTTATATGATAATCTAATAATAACAGGAATGCAAAAAAAATAAGTTGATCAAATATAAATAATCATATAATTAAATTACATATTTATTATGCGCATGGACAATCTATTCTTAAAAATGTATAGGCCATATAGATAAAAATGGTCTAATAGTATGACAATGGATCAATTTAATTTTTTGTATGAATAATTTTTTTAATTATATAAAATGAATAGTTGAAATTATATAAAATGAACAGTTTAAATTATGAAAATAAATCTAAAGTAGTCAAATAATAAATTAATTTCACTGCAAAGTTGAGATTTTCGTGCTTGAACAAATTCAAACTAGAATTCAAGATGATACCACACCAAGTGGAAAACAACGTGATTAGAGAGCATACGGAGACAACTGCTACCGTGATAGGAAATTTTGTGATTCACACTCTTTGAGATTAAGTTTGATTAATGAATTTAGGTTGAAATTTAGGAAGGAAAGGAAAAATAGTGTTTGAAGGTGTGTAGAGTGTATTACATTTCATGCACATTCACTTACATTTTCCTTCTCTTTTCAAAGTTCCTCACCAAATTCATAAACCAAGCATAGCTTAAAGGGTGTGTACCATATGTACCCTACTATGTGTTTCTGTGGTGTATGTTACGTATTTTTGTGGTCAATTTTACATATTTTTCTAATAGGAGTTATGATAATTTGTGATTTAGAAATGAAGTTGCGGACTTTTATGATAATATTGTTGCTATTTTCCCTCGATGATAATAATAATAATAATAATAATAATAATAATAATAAAACTAAATTACATAGAATAAAACAGTAAAGAAAAAACGATCTTATTTCAATTCTTAAAGAAAAACACATGATTAGAGAATAAATTACAATATTAGAACATATTACAAGATGAATTCACATGGACATACAAAAATAATATACAAGAAATAGATTAAATGTAAAAGTCTAAAGAAAAAAGGATAAGGGATGCAAATCAAAACCTGTGGTATATACAGTTTCCTTAAAACAGATTCACCGCCTCACCAATGGGTGCTGGAGGAACGCCAGCGTCTGTTTTTCAGGATACGATGATCGAACTAGCTAATGCAGAAGTATTTTCTAAATAGTTTCAACGAACTTGACAATGATAGTACTATCTCATTAACAAAAATCAAAGAAAGGGCTAACAAAAAGGAGATAAGAAAATTTTCTTTAAATTTTTCTTTGATATAAGAAATATCTCCAACTTTATCTAAAAAATGACTATTTTCCATCTCAAAAATCTCTCTACAAACATCCTACTAAGTTGGAAGGGAAAACCTTTTATTTATACAAGTAGGGGAGTCCCTAGCCATGAAGGTTATAAAATGCCATTAACCAAGACCATCAAGTCTAGCCATTAGGGCTAGAATTACAATGATTGAGAAAGGGAGAATAAACCAACTAAATGAGTCGCAAAATGGATATGGATGTTGGGTCACAATTCGATCTAAGCCCAATCTCAAATACATGTACAAACTAAGCCCAACACAACACAACTCAACCCAAGCTTAAGACTAGGTCTAAGTCTAAGTCTAAGTCCAAATTCAAGTCCAAGACCAAACACAGTACATG
Source organism: Camellia sinensis (assembly GCF_055761805.1). Taxonomy (NCBI): domain Eukaryota; kingdom Viridiplantae; phylum Streptophyta; class Magnoliopsida; order Ericales; family Theaceae; genus Camellia; species Camellia sinensis. The sequence goes on from NC_138963.1 coordinate 154,209,657, forward strand.
CACAAGTACAAACCTATACCTAGTCCAAACCAAAACTAAATTTAAATCTAAAACCAACTTTTATTGATACCTACTTTATGAGACAATTCTTATTCACAGCCTAATACTTTTGACTCATTATTTTCGTATTGTAATTTTCTCACTTAAAAGAATATAAACCCACTTGGACCTACCTTAATCGACGGTTGGGTCCCACTTTAACCTCAAATTAAAGTTGTCAAAAAACTATTATTTTTCAACGAATCCCCTAAATTAATAAAATTGGCCGAATAAAGAAAGAACGAGAGACAACAAAGACTTAGAGAAAAAGCACACAAAATAACCCTGAATTGGAGAAGGTAGCTTTTGGCCTTGAATTTTTTTTAGTGAAAGCCTATCGGATTTACTGGTTGACCAATGAATGTGATGTTTTGAACTAGTCTGTTGATTGTATAAACTAAAACAATAGACCTTACACATGAGTCACTCCAACCATCGTTATGTTTTCTCTATTGTGTCTGATTTGTCCTTGGAATACTCGCCTGGTTCAATGAGTGTTTTTAAAGAATATGGCCTTATCAGTACTTAAAGAAGCGGCCTCACTTCACACTCATATAGGTGATATTTTTTAAGGTATCTCGCTATACCATGCTTGACTCATCAATGCATACAAGTATTAAAAGCACTAGCCTAACTTTCCACCCCACAGGGTATCACAATATGTAGGAATGGGTAGGAGGATTTACCTTCACAGTGACTTAATTGTTACACGCAATTAGGTTGTCCTTTTAAACCTAGATCTTGTGATCTGCAGTCAACTAGGTTGGGTTTCTTGTTCCGATAACATTCTCTCAAAAGGACTCAGCCACATTCCACTTAACGACTTCTTACTAACCCTTAATTTAACCCTCAGGTTAACAAATTCGTAAAATTATCCTTAAACTGTACATAATCTATAGACAATCTATTATACTTATTACTCTATGCCCTACCAATACTTGATTGGTTGTTGCAAAGTATACAAAATTGTTAACACAAGTTTCGATCAACGTGGAATATCCTCAATGAAAACGACAGAGCCATTTAGCTTCTCCAATAGCTTTATCTAAACCACTGAACTCTAATTCCATCATTAATCTCGCAATACACATCTGCTTGAAAGATTTCCAAGAGATGGTTGTACCTCTAAAAGTGAAAACAAGTCCACTAATGGACAAGCTATCCAATGGGCGGTAGTGCAACTGGATATTAAGTGTAATGCTACCCATAATCCTAATTATACAGTAAGTACCTTAGTACTAGCATAATCGCCTTCTAAAGATAGGCATTGGGATTACTCGTAAATCTACTTAGCTTGCTAACTGAGTAGACTATATCTAGCCTTACAAAAATCATTAGATACTTAGATTTCATATGATCCGAGGATATTCCATTATTCTTAGTCAAATAGAGACTAAAATCTATTGAAGTTTTTGACACATTTTTATCTGACTTAGACTTGTCAAGGCTCTTATCAAAATGATGAGACCGAGAAAGTACACAACCAGTAGATGTTTAGAAAATCTTAATTCTCAGATATACATCTGCAGGCCCATGTAACTTAAAGTTCTCATAACTACCAACAATGAGTATGTCACCAACATACATAAATAAAATGACATATGCTATTGTCAATGTCTTTCACATACACACATTTGTCAATACCTGTTCATTTAAAACCCACTTGACAACATTATGTTGTCAAATCTCTCATGCCATTGTTTCGGAACTTGTTTCACATCATATAATGATTCTTAAGCTTACAGACTTTCCTTATCCTCGAATTGAAAAACACTTCAAGTTATTCCATTATATAAATCTTCATTTAGGAAAGTTGTCTTTAACACTCATTTGATGTAACTCCAGATTTCACACAACTGCGATCACAAACACCATAGTTGATGAACACATATCAAACTAATCCAGGCCTTCTTTTTGTCGATACCCAAGCTTGTCTCATCAACTTTCATTCACTTTTATTCCAAGGCTTACTACGTATACAAGATAAAGTTAATTTAATACCTTATTTCTAGAGAAATCGTCGCTTTAAATAAGCTTTGAGCCTTACTTGCCACCATATAGGTTTAAGAAGTTTTAGACCAAAAGACTTTCAAGTCCTAGCCCTTCTTTCATTTCATCTAGACTCATATCTTTAATGAAGATCGTTTCCTCAATTTCATAATAATTTGTGTAAATTTGAATTTCAGCTTTGTCCACAAGAAACCAATATGCGCCATATATTGCGCATAACCGTTGAACACAAAGTCAATGGATTCTTAGCCTATCCTAATCTTCTTGGGTTTAGGTATTGTCACCTTTTGCATGACACCTCCACATTTGTAAAGTTTACACGAAGGCTTTTGGCCTTTCTAAAAAATTCATACAGGGTCTTTATACAATACCTTGTGTCACAATGATTATGAGACTCTCCAAATCATATCACAGAAAAAACATTCCTATACCGTCATTAACTGAATTAGGTCTCTTTCCAATTCATTGTATCAAAACAAGTTTGGTCTAACTTGTCACTCTTAAGGCAATAGCCTTACCATTAGGAAACACAAATCCAGTATTCAATAGTTTACTATTTGGAACTTCATAGCATAGCTAGTAGTCTTATCACTAGGAATCACTAATTTCTCAGCATGTGATCAGTAAGCTTTTCACTACTAGGAATCACAATGTCTTGACATGTGATCAATAGACTCTTTAGTACTCAGAATCACAGTGTCTTGACTTGTGATTAGTAAGTCTTAACATGTGATCAGTAATCTGTTTACTACTAGGAATCACAATCTCATAACTGCATAGCCAGTGGTCCAACACTTCCTAGGAGCCATCAATTTCATATCTATGTAATCAGTGATCTTGCGCTCACTAGGAGCTATCAATTCAAGAATATATTCTGAATTCTAAAAATTCTAAAAATATATTCACCTACCTTAACGGGTTGTCTTATCTTTACTTTTAAACAAGGTTATATATAACAATCATACGTGTTATAATTGATACAAAGATAACATACTAATTACATTTGATTAATTTAGAGATATTATCATGTAATCTTATGATTTCCTCTAATCACACTTGATCTCTTTTGATCTTCTTTTAAGAACTTCGCAAGGCATAAGGTTTTAAGGTGAAACAACATCTTCTATTGTTATCTCCTCAAGCCATTTTTGAAAATTATAACAAAATTTCAACTATTATATTTCTCCGGAAAACAAATTAACACTAGGAAATCCCAAAATACTAATAATTCAAAATTAATCTCACCACTAACTCCATAAATCTAATAGGGTTAGGAAAGTTTCTAGGAAGACTAGAGGGTCACAACGATCCCACTTAAAACCCAATTAACCTTAGACAAAACATCAAGAGTTTGTTGACTCATTGTTGATGGGAAATAAATTCAGATTTAAGCTTCTAGGTGATAAACAAGGTAAAAAAAGCAATTCCCAAGCAAATAAAAATTTCTACTAGAATTACACCACTCATAAAAGTTAAATGGTACTTCCGGAATCGAACCCATTATTTCTAAATAAAACTTAGAAATATTTTAGCTAATGCTAAAATTTTGTTTCTTTTCCCAAACCAAACAACTTTGGAAATAATCAAATTATCACCAAAGACTTTCTCAAAAAATTAGTTTTCTAACACTTTGGGAATAAATGGATTAAACCCAAAAACTTCCTCAAATCTTAAAGGTTTGAAACCAAATCCATTTCAGTTGTCATTTTTTTAAAACAAATCAAAATTATTCTTTGGCTAAGGCTAAAATTTGGTTTCTATTACAAAAAACCAAAATAGTTTGGGAATAATAAAATTAATCCCAAAGATTTTTCCAACAAACCTGAAGGTTTATAACTTCTTTTTTCATTTTCTTTTTCACTAAGGTGAAAGTATTACAATTTAGAAATTAAAACCATTACAAATGAAAATGCATCCGTTACAATTACAAATTGTGTAATTTGCAAAAACGGAGTTAATGGTCACATCCAGAATGGTTTGTTTAGCCAAGGCCACACTCCTATACTTTCTCAGAGGTCAACTCATAATTTCATAAACTTCTAAGGGCTAAATCACAAATACCAAAAACTCTAAGGGTCAAATTGCAAATGCCAAGTTCAAGGGCTAAATTGTAAATATTAGAAAGTTCAGGGACCAAACTACAACTATTACAACATCAGCGATTAAAATGAAAATACTAAAAACTTTAGGGGCCAAAATGTAATTTCAAAAAAGTTTTGAGGTCAAAATTAAATTATCTTGAAATTTAGGGACGGAAATGTAATTATTGAAAATTTTTTTGATGACGTGGTAGATTTGCTACGTGTCACTAATTAAGCTGTCATTGACATGGCTGCTGACAAGGTGTAGACACTTTATTTTGACCGCCCTTAAGACTTGGGCGCCTCACGCTGAACATTCGATAATGAAATATTACATTATGCAATTGTTCAATTTCTTTAGCAAAAGGCTTCGGTTTCAAACTTTAAAACCTAAACCTTACACTCCTTTTGAACCAAAACCTTATTTTTTCTAGCCTAAACACTCAGAGAAGAGCTGGCAAACAAGTGGCCGATAGGCCATTTTTGATTAGTCGACTATCCCCTTTTATGGTCGGCCGACCATGTTTAGTGCAGACAAATATTTCGCAATAGCCAGCTATCCCCATGTGCATACCTTGCACCAACTGTCTCTTTATAGATGTTTTCGACGTGAGAACCTGTTTTTCTATAAATATAGATCCCCCCTTCATGGTTTGAAGTTAGAAAATTTTGGCCAAAAGCTATAACTTGTCCAACACACTTGCTTCATCTTTTGTAATATACATACACTATACCTACACCTTTTAAGCTTAAACTTGAAGCTTTTGCTGAGATTTGTGAAGATAATTTCAGACCATTGAGAGTGCTTAGCTTGTGGTTTGTCAACTAAGAAGAGCATCATCTCTTTAAAGGGGTAATCTTTGAGCTTTTGTATCATCTTTTCTTTCTCTTTATCTTGTGTTTTTTATGCTGATTTCAGAGATATTTTAAGCTTTAAAATGTGATTGAAATTTCATAAAAAGATGAGGGGTTAGCTGTGACAACCCTCACCACTGTTTACTGATTAACCACTGATTACTGCTAAACCGAGACTAAACATGTTAATTGACTGACTGATTGAAATGCTGAACTGATCGATTGAGTGTATCTGTTTAAGTGCATACCTATCTGTTGACTGTTAAAATTATCTGTTTATGTGGTATGTTTTAAACTACAAATTGAAAGCCTTATCGGCGGCCGAATCTGAAATTGATTAGTGATACGTGTTAATCATAATTTATGTGATTTTATGGCATATTTATTTGAAATGTGAATTGGTATGATTAAATTAGATTATATAATGCTAAATTGCAATGGTTGTCTTATTTACCAAACTACCACCTAGTGGCCACTTTATACAAAACATATTTGAGCCTCAATACATTCAAACAAAACATTCCATCAGCCTTCTTGAGTCCTTAGCTGACTAGAGAGAGAGGGAGAGGAGAAAACCTTGATTTCATCTCATATTTGCTTGGAGACTTGAAGAAATTGTAGGAAGATTGCAAGAATAAAACTTCCATACCTTAAATTGAAGACTTTGGTAAGGAATTCAACCTCTTAATTGCGTCTTTAAGTTGGTTCTTGCATGGTTCATGTCATATTGAAGAGCTAAGTCATGAATTGGTTCTAGCATGTTGAATTGTAGCATATATCATGCATGCATGTTGCCATTCTTGAGTTTTGAAGTTATTGTTCATGAAATTCCTCATGCATGTCCATATTTTTGTATTGGACCATGAATTCATCTTGTTTCTGGAGAATTAGCTCATTAGAGCATGTAATTGAAGCTTTGAATTGGTTTAAACTCATGCATGTCATGTTTGAGTTATGTTCATGAAAATTGTTTTGAAATTGGATTTAATTGAACTACCTTTGGGCTTTGATTTCTCAAATTAATCTTTGAAACATGTTATATTATGAGTTTTGAAATGTTTTCCAGAAAATTGGCCCAAAAGGATTGAATTTGGTGTTTTAAAACTTGGTTTTGAGCTTGAGGTTCGAATCTGGAATTTCCAAAATTTGGATTTCTGCTCGAGCGGGGTTACTGGCGCTCGAGCGGGAAAATCGTGCTTCCAACACTTTGCACTGTTTTACAGTCCGCTCGAGCGGGGTATTGTACGCTCGAGCGGGGAGTTGTGTCACACGCTCGAGCGGGTATCGAGCGCCCAATCGAGCGTGATTTTCACACATCAAGTACTTTTACTGTAGCTTGCAGTACGCTCGAGCGTATTTATTCATGCTCGAGCGGAGACCCTTGTCTGCATGTCTGCTCGAGCGGATATATACACGCTTGAGCGGGCCCCCTGTTTTCTAAAAATGTTTTTAAAGTGCATCTTTACATCCTCATCCCATCCTAGGTATTCTTAGGCCTAGCTTCAAACATCTTAATGAGGATATTGATGTAGAACCACACCGAGTCAAGATAGGGATTAAGTTATTGTTTCCCGACTGTGTAGCTTAGTGTGTGTTCATTCTGCAACTGTGTAGGGTTGGCATCTGGAGACGCGTACTAGCTTATCTGTAGCCCAGAACTCTATGAGTAACAATGTTGTAAAGATATGTTCGAAAATGAATATTTTCTGAATGATCAACTGGAACTGTTTTCTGAACTATTTACTGTTAACTGAATGAATGTTTGTCCTCTATTCTGAACTGTATTGTGGCATCCTTAGCAACTACTATTATTGTTACTGCTACTGTTACAGAGATCTCTATCAGCTCCTATTTTGGAACTTCTGTTTACTGCTATGATGGCCATCATTGACTATTTAGTCTTTCTAGACCTACTGTATACTGTACTGTTCTGCTATTGGATGTACCACATATGGCTGTTATAACTGAATGACTTATATACTGAATCAATCGACTGTTTTCTATACTGAAAGGACATTCATTCTTAACCTCTTTACGCATTATGTTATTTACTGGGTTTTAGCTCACTGCTCATATATATATGTAGGTGTTCAGGCACCAGACCGGAGCTAGGAGCGTGGGTTAGACTCCTTTTTGTCAAAGCCAACCATTGTGCCTCACTGCGAGGTTCCGAGCCTGTCAAGCTACGGCTTTTTGGGGTGTTTTAGTTTCCTCCTTTCTGTATCTGTTTTTGTAATTACTGTATAAACTGAGTGATGTTGTACTGTTCTGTCCTAATAGGGATTAAGTCCTTGTCCTAAATGATGTATATATTGTACATATTGTTTTGGTACTGATTGTATATATAGATTTATATGAAAAGTCTTTTTGCATACAGACTGTCACAGCTTATTGGACATTGTTTAATTACTGTTTTGGCTTCCGCCAGCCCCTGTACTTTGTATTACTGTATTGTTGTTAAGCAGGCCTTCGGTAATCTCGGATTACTGGCCGGTTACGGTGCTAAACCCATAGGGGCGGGTTTGGGTCGTGACAGTGGTATCAGAGCGATACTTAAACCACGAGTTATACCGCACACACGTGTCCAAATGAGCTATAGGATGTCCTAAAAAAGTCATTAGGGCATTACATGAGCATGATAAGTGTGTGTGGCTAAGACATGAATATAACTGTTAATGTGATAATCTGCCTGAGTATGCAACTGCCTATGTTTATAATTGTTATAACTGCCTATAGTGAGATGGACAACGCAAGAAATGTTGATGAAACTGAATCCTCTGAGGCAAGAATGGCAAGGTTAGAGAGAATGGTGGAACTACTAACTGAAAGACTAGAGCAACAACAGAACCAACAGCCCCCACCTCCTCCAGTACAACCAGAGCCACCTATGAATGATGATATCATAGCTCTGACACAGAAATTTAGTAAGATGAAACCGTCATCCTTTCAGGGAGGCCTCGAACCGCTAAAAGCTAAAGCTTGGGTTCTTGAGACTGAAAAGTTATTTGAAGTTTTTCTATGTTCTGAAGCAAACCTTCACCTTACAAGAAGAAGCTAGAAGGTGGTAGATGTTGATCCGCGATACAAATACTGTCATGACCTGGGCTCAATTTAAGGAGTCATTCTTCGAAAAGTACTTCCCTCAGTGTGTCAGGGACAGAAAGGTGACTGAATTTGAACAGCTAAAACAAGGTACCATGTTCGTAGGAGAGTATAAAATAAAGTTCACCGAACTTGCTAGATATGCACCACATATGGTGGACACCGACTACAAGAAGGCCAGGAAGTTTGAAGGTGGCCTCAATGTAGAAATACTGGACAGGATTAATGTACTGAAACTGCTCAAATATGTAGATGTTCTTGACCGAGCCATTATGGCCAAAGCAAATATCGAAACTTTGAAACAGACTGAAACACCTACAACAGAGTGGCGCGGGAAGAAACGGGGTTTTAAATTCAAGAAAGGCAGAAACAACCCACTGAACGAAGAGCAAAACTCAAGGTCAACCACCAGCTCCAGTCAGGGAAGTGGTTCCATACCGCCCTGTTCTGAATGTGGTAAGAAACACAAAGGGGTTTGTTTTAAACTTTCAGGTGCTTGTTACAAGTGTGGCAAGGTGAGCCACATGGTCAAAGATTGCCCTTCCACTCCTCAGGGCAATAGTAAAGCTGCGCCATGCGCAGCAGCATCAACTGCTCCACCAAAACCCAACCCTAAAGCTACTGGAAAAGAGCCTATGAGGCAAGACCAAGTGTTCGCACTCGTACCGGGAGACGTACAAAATACCGAGACTGTCGTGTTAGGTATACTCTCAATTTGTACTCAAAACGCATATGTTCTGATTGATTCTGGGTTTACGCATTCATATGTATCGCATGCTTTTTCGCACCATGAATTACTTGTTAGCTGTATCTTCACCTATTGGGGGATCTGTGACTTGTGCTTATATGTACCCTGCATATGAAATTACTGTTGGGGATATGCATCTGTGTATTGATTTATTGCCATTGAATATTGACCATTTCGATGTAATATTGGGGATGGACTGGTTAACGAAATATCATGCTACCATAGACTGTGTAACGAAACAAGTAGTTTTCCGTCCACCTGGTTTGCCTGAATTTGTGTTTAATGGAGTTGGAGTAGTACCTCCCCCGTATCTGATTTCCTCCATGAAAGCCTTTAAATTGATTAGAAAGGGGTGTAAAGGGTATTTCTGTTCTGTATTGACTGTATCTACTGATGTTAACGCTAATGTGGACAGTATTCCTATAATCAGAGAATTCCCAAATGTATTTCCAGATGATCTTCCAGGGGATTTGATTGATAGGGAGATTGAGTTCACCGTTGATGTGATTCCGGCTACACAGCCAGTATCTAAAGCTCCGTACAGAATGGCACCTACCGAATTGAAAGAACTGAAAGTTCAGCTGTAGGAATTGATAGAGAAGAAGTTCATCAGGCCCAGTACTTCGCCATGGGGCGCACCTGTCTTGTTGGTGAAAAAGAAAGACGGCTCACTGAGACTTTGTATTGACTACCGTGAACTGAACAAGGTAACTGTGAAAAATAAATATGCATTGCCATGTATTGATGACTTATTTGATCAGTTACAGGGTGCTCAAGTGTTCTCTAAGATTGATCTTAGATTCGGATATCATCAGCTGAAAGTTAAACCCGAGGACATCGACAAAACTGCTTTTCGAACGAGGTATGGACATTACGAATTCCTAGTTATGCCTTTCGGAGTTACCAATGCACCTGCTGCATTTATGGACCTTATGAACAGAATTTTTAAACCATTCCTTGATGACTTTATTGTTGTATTTATAGACGACATTCTGATTTATTCTAAGAGTAGAGAAGAACATGAACATCATCTGAGACTTGCCTTACAGACCCTAAGAGAACAGAAACTGTATGCGAAATTAAGTAAATGTGAATTTTGGCTTGATCATGTTATGTTTTTGGGACATGTTATTAGTAGAGATGGCATTTCAGTTGACCCACAGAAAGTTGAAGCCGTGGTAAATTGGCTTAGACCAACAAATGTTACAGAAGTCCGAAGTTTTTTGGGGTTAGCCGGGTATTACAGAAGATTCGTCAAAGACTTCTCCAAAATTGCCTTACCACTGACACAGTTGACTCAGAAGGGGATATCATTTGACTGGACTGACCAAAGAGACTCAGCATTCCAAGAGTTGAAAACTCGACTTGTGACTGCACCGGTTCTTACCCTACCTTCAGGTACGGATGGTTTTACCATTTTTAGTGATGCTTTTCATAAGGGTTTGGGATGTGTTTTAATGAAGAATAGGAGAGTTATTGCCTATTCTTCCCGACAACTGAAACCGCATGAAAGAACTACCCGACCCATGATTTAGAACTTGCTGCAGTAGTGTTCGCACTGAAAATCTGGCGTCACTACCTTTATGGGGCGACATGTGAGGTGTACACAGACCACAAGAGTTTGAAATACTTCTTCACACAGAAGGAACTGAACATGAGGCAGCAGAGATGGTTAGAACTGATAAAAGATTATGATCTACAGATTTTGTATCATCTGGGGAAAGCTAACACTGTTGTCGATTCATTGAGCCAGAAATCGATTGGAAACTTAGCCGGTTTACTCACCGGACAGAAAGAGTTGCTTTGTGACCTTGAGAAATCTGAAATTAAGATTGTTTTGCGAGAATGAGGCGGAACAATAGCTGCTATTTCTGCTCAACCGACACTGATTGAAGAAATTAAAGAGAAACAGCAACAGGATGACTTCTTGAAGAAGATCACCGAAGAACAAGAATCTAAACCAAGACCAGATTTCAAATTTGAGAATAATGTGTTGAAATTCTATGGAAGACTATGTGTACCGAATGATTCTGAACTGAAAAAGAAGAGTTCTGCAAGAGGGCCACAATTCGAAACTGTCTATCCATCCAGGGAATACGAAAATGTACCAAGACTTGAAATTGAATTTCTGGTGGCCGGGAATGAAGAAAGAAATTGCTGATTTTGTATCAAAATGTCTTCATTGCCAACAAGTTAAAGCCGAACATCAACGACCCGCAGGCTTACTGCAACCCTTACCGATACCGAAGTGGAAATGAGAACATATTACCATGGATTTCATTGTTGGTTTACCTCACTCTAGTAAAGGTATGGATTCAATTTGGGTTATTGTTGATAGATTGACTAAATTTGCTCATTTTTTACCTGTCAAAACAATTTATAATGCGGACAAATTGGTTATACTCTACATTGATGAAATTGTTAGACTGCATGGTGTGCCTGTGTCCATTATTTCTGATAGGGACTCGAAGTTTACATCAAGATTTTGGCAAAGCTTACAGATAGCATTGGGTACTGAACTAAGATTGAGTAGTGCATACCATCCTCAGACAGATGGTCAGTCAGAAAGAACCATCCAGACTCTAGAAGATTTACTGCGGATGTGTGTTCTTGATTTCCAGGGAAATTGGAAAAATCATCTACCGTTAGCTGAATTTGCCTACAACAATAGCTTCCATTCAAGTATTGGTATGGCGCCTTTCGAGGCTTTGTATGGCAGAAAATGTAGATCTTCGATTTGTTGGGCAGAAGTTGAAGATGGGCCTTTACTTGGGCCCAAAATTGTGTATGAAACTACAGAAAAAGTAAAACTGATCCAACAGAGACTGAAAACCGCACAGAGCCGACAGAAAAGTTATGCGGATGTCCGAAGGTGAGACAGAGAATATGAAGTAGATGATCACGTGTTTGTAAAAGTGACACCAATGAAAGGCCAGACCCGGTTTGGGGTTAAAGGCAAGTTAGCGCCGAGATATGTCGGACCATACGAGATTATTGAGAAAATCAATCCGGTGGCGTATCAAGTAGCGCTTCCTCCTGAAATGGAGCATATGCATAACATATTCCACATTTCAATTTTGAGAGAATACCTTCGGGATCCCTTCCATGTGATTGAGCCTACCCGTGTATTGCTAAGTGATGACTACACTTATGAAGAGCGGCCCATTCAGATTGTAAACAGACGGATCAAGAAGTTGAGAAACAAAGAGATTCTGTTAGTGAAAGTTGACTGGAAAAAAACATGGTGGCGTGTATGCCACTTGGGAAAGAGAAGATGACATGGCCAAGAGATATCCTGAATTGTTCCCACTGAATCCTGTTTTCTTCTAGAACGAAGGTAATTCGAGTTTGGAGGACCAAACTCTTTATAAGGAGGGGAGACTATGATAACTCTCACCATTGTTTACTGATTGACCACTGATTACTGCTAAACCGAGACTAAACATGTTAATTGACTGACTGATTGAAATGCTGAACTGATCGATTGAGTGTATCTATTTAAGTGCATACATATCTGTTGATTGTTAAAATTATCTGTTTATGTGGTATGTTTTAAACTGCAAATTGAAGACCTTATTGGCGGCCGAATCTGAAATTGATTAGTGATACGTGTTAATCATAATTTATGTGATTTTATGGCATATTTATTTGAAATGTGAATTGGTATGATTAAATTAGATTAAATAATGCTAAATTGCAATGGTTGCCTTATTTACCAAACTACCACCTAGTGGCCACTTTATACAAATCATATTTGAGCCTCAATACATTCAAACAAAACATTCCATCATCCTTCTTGAGTCCTTAGCCGACTAGAGAGAGAGGGAGAGGAGAAAACCTTGATTTCATCTCATATTTGCTTAGAGACTTGAAGAAATTGTAGGAAGATTGCAAGAATAAAACTTCCATACCTTAAATTGAAGACTTAGGTAAGGAATTCAACCTCTTAATTGTGTCTTTAAGTTGGTTCTTGCATGGTTCATGTCATATTGAAGAGCTAAGTCATGAATTGGTTCTAGCATGTTGAATTGTAGCATATATCATGCATGCATTTTGCCATTCTTGAGTTTTGAAGTTATTGTTCATGAAATTCCTCATGCATGGCCATATTTTTGTATTGGACCATGAATTCATCTTGTTTCTGGAGAATTAGCTCATTAGAGCATGTAATTGAAGCTTTGAATTGGTTTAAACTCATGCATGTCATGTTTGAGTTATGTTCATGAAAATTGGTTTGAAATTAGATTTAATTGAACTACCTTTGGACTTTGATTTCTCAAATTAATCTTTGAAACATGTTATATTATGAGTTTTGAAATGTTTTCCAGAAAATTGGCCCAAAAGGATCGAATTTGGTGTTTTAAAACTTGGTTTTGAGCTTGAGGTTCGAATCTGGAATTTCCAAAATTTGGACTTCCGCTCGAGCGGGGTTACTGGCGCTCGAGCGGGAAAATCGTGCTTCCAGCACTTTGCACTGTTTTACATTCCGCTCGAGCGGGGTATTATACGCTCGAGCGGGGAGTTGTGTCACATGCTCGAGCGGGTATCAAGCGCCCAATCGAGCGTGATTTTCACACATGAAATACTTTTACTGTAGCTTGCAGTACGCTCGAGCGTATTTATTTATGCTTGAGCGGAGACTCTTGTCTACATGTCTACTCGAGCGGATATATACACGCTCGAGCGGGCCCCCGGTTTTCTGAAATTATTTTTAAAGTGCATCTTTGCATCCTCATTCCATCCTAAGCATTCTTAGGCCTAGTTTCAGACATCTTAATGAGGATATTGATGTAGAACCACACCAAGTCAAGATAAGGATTAAGTTATTGTTTCCCGACTGTGTAGCTTAGTGTGTGTTCATTCTGCAACTGTGTAGGGTTGGCATTCGGAGACACGTACTAGCTTATCTGTAGCCCATAACTCTGTGAGTAACAATGTTGTAAAGATATGTTCGAAAATGAATATTTTCTGAATGATCAACTGAACTATTTTCTGAACTATTTACTGTTAACTGAATGAATGTTTGTCCTCTATTCTGAACTGCATTGTGGCATCCTTAGCAACTACTGTTACTATTACTGCTACTGTTACAGAGATCTTTGTCAGTTCCTGTTTTGGAACTTCTGTTTGCTGCTATGATGGCCATCATTGACTGTTCGGTCTTTCTAGACCTACTGTTTACTGTACTGTTCTGCTATTGGATGTACCACATATGACTGTTATGACTGAATGACTGATATACTGAACCAATCGACTGTTTTCTATACTGAAAGGACATTCATTCTTAACCTCTTTACGCATTATGTTATTTACTGGGCTTTAGCTCACTGCTCATATATATATGTAGGTGTTCAGGCACCAGACCGGAGCTAGGAGCGTGGGTTAGACTCCTTTTTGTCAAAGCCAACCATTGTGCCTCACTGCGAGGTTCCGAGCCTGTCAAGCTAGGGCTTTTGGGGGTGTTTTAGTTTCCTCTTTTTTGTATCTGTTTTTGTAATTACTGTATAAACTGAGTGATGTTGTACTGTACTGTCCTAATAGGGATTAAGTCCTTGTCCTGAATGATGTATATATTGTACATACTGTTTTGGTACTGATTGTATATATAGATTTATATGAAAAGTCTTTTTTCATACAGACTGTCATAGCTCATTGGACATTGTTTAATTGCTGTTTTGGCTTCCGCCAGCCTATGTACTCTGTATTACTGTATTATTGTTAAGCAGGCCTTCGGTAATCTCGGATTACTGGCCGGTTACGGTGCTAAACCCATAGGGGCAAGTTTGGGTCGTGACATTAGCCACCCTTCCTTAGGCCTTGTTCCATAACTTGTTGCTTTGCTTTTTCTACTTTATTTCTCATGATTTGAGCCACTGTTTTTTTGAGTTTAGGGGTTATTTAAAGTGTTTATTTAAATTATGCTTTGAATATTACACTTGTATTATTGTACGTCCTCATAGATTTGGTGTATAGGCCATAGCTTCCAATCCATTTAAGTTGATAGTCTTATCTTTCATTATTTTTATAGCTTTTTTGTACATATTCACACCATTATAATCATCCACTTGTTCATTCATAATCTGTAACCTGCTTCATTTCTTTGTTTCTTTTGATTAAGAGTTGTATCAAACAATATATCACCGCTCAAGACATAAGAAAGAGGCCTCTCATGCTAAATGGTTTAATCTCTTCGGAGGTTCATTACCAGGGCATTACATCTCTCTTATGCTAAGTATGATCTTTGGTTCGACACTTCCCTTTATCACCGGTGTATTTACTTCTAATGGACAAATTTTCTAGTTAGACCCTTGGAAATCATAAAGGAAAGAGTCATTATAGCTTATTATTGAGTTTGGGTTTGGAATCATTATCGCTTATCTTGAGTTTGACTCCGAATTCATTATTGCTTGTATATAAGTTTGATTCGTCCTTTATAATTTCTCCCCGTAGAAAAGGACTTGAAAAGCTCACTTCTCGAGGTCAAGTCATGCTTGCTACTCTTTATTGCTTTTGGACTTAGTGGACATATTCATCACATTTGGACAAAAAGAAAGAAAAGATAACAAATGGAAAGGTAAAGTGAAAAGGGGCTAATAAAATTGGAGTAAAAGAGGTAAAAAGATAATAAAATTTGATTAGGTTCAGTCGGACGTTATATTGAACCTATTGCGTCTTGAATCATCGTATACTATTTAAGTGATGTTTGATGATTCATGAAGCAAGTCTACCCCCTCCCTTGAGGCAACTCTATGATAGGGAGGATATATTGTTTGTCTTTTATTTCATTTTATTGAGCTCTTGTCCTATCGTTTCTAAGATCATTATGGAACAAATTTGCAATAATTGATGATTTAATAATCGAATCTACTCCTCCCTTGATCATCTTCATGATAGGGAAGGATAGAGAGGATAAATATCTCTCGGAAATACTCTGTTTTTGCTCTGTTGCAGCAAAGTATTTCCTAGAAACAATGGCTAGCTGGCCACCATTCTGTACGGCCGACCACTTCTTAGGGCCAGCCGGCCACCTATTTTGTATAGGCAGTGGCATGTTTGCAACAAAACAAAGCAGAATCTGAGGCCAAAATAGAATAATTTTTTGACTGCAAGTAGAGCAGATTCTGGCAGCAAATAGAAAGGTTTTCGGAGAATGTTCTCGGTTGTGCGCATGCAATTCCTCGACTCCCGTTCAAATCCATAAATATTAGTTGTGATTCCATTCCGACTTGTAATATTTAATTAGTTAGTTAATTCATTCAATTATGTTATAATAATTAGTTTAATTAGGACATTCATTCGGACCCTCTTGTGTGACAGAAAACTTGTAATATTTTGTATGTCATTCAATTCCCGTTTCTTTTTTTCTTTTATTTACATGCTTACTGTGATAGCATCATATTTTTGTTTCATACCTTTGCTATGCGTTGTATTTATTTTTGCATGCATTGGGTTCGGTTCATCATTCTAATATCATTGTCATTGTCATTGTCATTTCTTACTTACTTGAATATGTGCATTACCGCATGCTTTGAGTTGATCCATAAGACATGATAAATAAGCCGAACCAAGTAGTTGCATCTTGTATGTGTTGCATTAGTCACTTTGCATATTAGAAGTATGCATTTTTTTTCTAACTATTTTCATTTTCTTTGGCTTGTCTCGGTTGACTACTAGGTGAGCATTTTTCCTTTAGCATATTACATACGTGTTTGTGTTGTCATATCAAGCATACTTCCATGAGTGTGACAACCCTCACCACTGTTCACTACAAGAAATTGCACTTTTGGCGACTATTTTTGGCGACGACGTCAATTTTTCATCGCCAAAAGTATATTTTTGGCAATACAGTGATCAATTTTGTTGGTAAAAGTATACCTTTATCGACGCAATTTGTTGCCGTCGCTAAAAAGGCATAACATTATTTTAGCGCTGTAACAAGCCTGCGGGGGGACCTCGCTACAGCTCGGACTCGACTTTGTCGTCACGGTTCTAAGTCTGAACCAAAGAGTCCAAATCCGGCAAATCGTTTTGAGAAAACAGATTTTTGAAAGAAGTGCCAAACATGGACTGCTTTGCCAGATACAGAGTCACCACCTAAATATTTTATTTTGGGAAATTTAGGAAACCCTGACTCGGTGCCAAAAGGCCACGTGTCTGTCATCACCAAAGTTGCCTCGGCTCGGGAACTTGGGTACGATTGGGGAAGGTCACTTCGTGAGTACTCCCGCTCGCCCGATCATAGACCGGCCTCTACTAACCATGATATCTATTTTTGAAAACATTGTGAATCCTTATTCCGGTTATTAGCCTAGGTTACTATGTGATGCACACAGCATATAAGCATAGACTGGGTCGCCCGAATTGGAACAAAACATTTCATGTTTGTTTATTTGAAAGTGGTTTGATGGTGCTACCCGCAAGTAGGCTAAGACGTGGATTTGCCACCCTCGGGTGGGCTTAGAAAACATGATTTTGCCACTATCTAGTGGGCTTAAAACACACATTTGATGAATTATTCCAATTCAAATAACCCAACCTTTACCCACAGGCATTCAGGTAGTTATATCACATAAGCACATAGCCTCATGGTAAGCATGCTATTCATGGCAGTCACTCACACGCATGCAAGGATGCTAAAGCATAAAACTCACCGAGTACTCCAAGCTAAAAAAAGAAGTTTATTAGAAATCATGCATGATCCTAAATATACAGAAATGCCTAATGCAACACATGCAAAAATGAAACTATAGCAGGCTCGACTATTCTAAACATGGCATATGAAATGCTACAACTAACATGTATTCAATTTGGAATTGAAAATACGATGCAGTTAGTATGGTGCGCCGAGCCCGGTGCATGCAAAACAGATGAATGAATGCAAACATGCTATCATACTGTATGCTAATTGAAACATGCCCTAATCTAACCATCGTAAGCGGATAAATAAAAGGGAGAAAGACGTGGGGTTGGAAGACATACAACACACACACGCACACTTATTACAGTTGTGCCCTCGCGCAGAGGGTCCGAATAAATAATACAGTCCCAAATAAAAGAATATTACAGTCCGAATATTACAGTCCGAAAAATATACAAATTTCTAATTAATTAATGAATTAACTAAGAAAGCAAATAAAACTGGCATGCAAGCCAGGGACTGCCTTGCTTCTGATGGATGATGCATGTCCGGGTTGTCTTGCGCGGAAATCCACCGGAATGCCCCAATTAGCCTCTGTTTACACCTGTTCTTGAAATGCGTGCCAAGCCCCAAAAAGTTGTTGATTCTTCGTTTTGCTGCAACAGAGAGCAGGAAAGGGGCATAGCAATGTATTTTCACAGATATATGCATGCCTCGATCCTCGTGCCACCAACACGCATATCGAGGCATGATGGCCGAGGAGTCGAATTGCACAATTCAATGTAGGATGAATGCACATGAAAACACAACAAGAACCTAACTCCATCATGGATGATCCGAAGTGTCGGTGACTTGGAAATTGAGACACATTCCGTCACTCGGAGTACGAAATGCACCTCGTTTCCCGTGCCCGGGCTAACTCCTATCCCGAACACGATGCAATATGCAACTAAGATGCAATCCTAACATACACAATGCTATAAAAAAGAGATGCCTCGAAATGCGTGCACACGGGACGCAAACCGAGAAAATGACAGAATGCAATGAAAATGATATGCCTCGAAATGCGTGCATACAGGCACGCAAACTGAGAAAATGGCAAAATGCAATCTAAGATACAACCTAGTATGCACAATGCTATGAAAATGAGATGCCTCGAAATGCGTGCACACGGGCACGCAAACCGAGAAAATGGCAGAATGCAATGCAAATGACATGAAAACGCGATATGGGCTTATACCAACATGAGTGAGCCTCAGCCACACTCACATAGGATGCCGATGGTTGAAAATGAAGTGCCTCGAAATGCGTGCACACGGGCACGCAAACCGAGGTGATGACAGAATGCGATGCAATGACATAGAAAGATGATATGGGCTTATACCAACATGAGAGAGCCTCAGTCACACTCACATAGGATGCCGATGAATGAAAAATGAAGTGCCTCGAAATGCGTGCACACGGGCACGCAAACCGAGGCGATGGCGTACACAATGCGAATGACATAAAAACATGATATGGGCTTATACCAACATGAGTGAGCCTCAGCCACACTCACATAGGATGCCGATGGATGAAAAATGAAGTGCCTCGAAATGCGTGCACACGGGCATGCAAATCGAGGCGATGGCAAAATGCGATGCAAATGACATGAAAACATGATATGGGCTTATACTAACATGAGTGAGCCTCAGCCACACTCACATAGGATGCCGATGAATGAAAAATGAAGTGCCTCGAAATGCGTGCACACGGGCACGCAAACCGAGGCGATGGCAAAATGCGATGCAATGACATAGAAATGGAAAGCAATCATTCTAATAGAATTTCAGCACTAAAATATGAGGGAAAATAGTCCCGAAATGAGGCGAAATGACACCAAAAGCATGGAATTGTCCCGAAATGCGAATTTAGGCACCCGAAATGGCCTATAGCTATGCCAAACATGCACAATATGGACATGTAATGCAAAGACAGAAGCTAGGCAGTCCCAAAAAAGGCACTTTCACAGTTATAAACGTGGCTAAACAGCAAGCATAGGTATGGCAAAAATGGCATGCAAGAATAGGGGCCAAGAGAGGGGTAATGAAGCAAGTGATATAAGAAAAATCCAAACTGAAAAATTTCCTTCTACAACATTGAAGAGGGACCAAAAATATGAATGTTTACAGTATATGGCAAGCCTCGAATCAATATACAAACATGCTAAAAAAAGACACAAGATTGAGGCTCAAAAGGTGCTATAACATGAAGTATACAAAATAATCACCAAACAGAAAAAAAATGTTAATGAAACATGGAGTATAGGCCAAAATAAGACTATTTCCAGAACTGTAAAATGGCCAAAAACAAAAGCAAAGGGGGCTACCAATTTATGCAAAAATGGGGCCAAATAAGGGATATAAAGGGACGTATAACATGGAGGCATCAAATGGTGAGGGGCCCTTCAACAATGTTGAAGAAGGGCCCAAAATAAGCATATTCACAGATTACATCATGCTCAAAAACAGATTACTCATGGGCCAAAAATAGCATGCAAGATTATGACATATAAGGGGATCAATGAAGCAAGTGCATCATGGAGGGCTCAAACAGGGTTGAGCCCTTAACGAAAAGTGAAAATGAGCTCAAAAGAGGGCCACTTTCAGTTAGGGCCGGAGCTTGAATGTATAAGAAGGAGAGGCTAAGAAATATTGCAAAGAAAAGCTCAAAAAAGAGAAAATGGTAACTCACCCTTGGAGACAAATCTTTTGTTGCTTCTTGGACCAATTTGCAGCTCCTTTAGCCTTTGAGAAGCCCTCCTTGTTGCTGGAAATGAAGTGGTGGTGGTAGAGCTTGGTGGTGATGAAGAAAATAAGATGTAGGACTTAAGGTTTTTTAGGAAAATGAGAAGGATGGAGGGAGATATGGATCTTGAGGCTTGAAGAACAAATTTTCCAACCCCCAAATGTGATGCAACCAGCTGGTTATATGGACAAAAAGAGGGTGTAAAGGTGGGGCAAAAAGGAGGTAAGCTTTCCCCCACAAAATATCCCCCGGATTGGGATATTTTCTGGGGAAAACAGATGCACAGCTGTAAAGTGCAAGTTGAAAGGAAGCAGGCCGGCCCCTTACTTTTGCTGCAGGTGGCCGGCCAGCCACCCCCCTAGCCGGCCAGCTAGGGGTCAAAAGGGTCAAGTATAATTAGTGGCCGGCCACCACATATTGGTGGCCTCCCAGGTCTCCTCTTCACAACCCTGTGGTTCGAATTTGGAAATTCTAAAACAGGAGAGAGAACAAGCCAATTTTAGGAGGGGTTCAAAAGGGTCAAATGGAATTAATGGCCGGCCATAAACTTTTAGGGTCCTCCCATGTGTGTACATCACAAATATGTGGTTCAAAGTTCAAGAAAGTGGCCCAAGGGTGTTCAACATTGGCTCGGAAGGAGGGGTTCAAAAGGGTCAAGAAGCATTAGTGGCCGGCCATGAACTTTTAGGGTCCTCCCATGTGTGTACATCACAAATATGTGGTTTGGGTTTGAAGAAAATGGCTCCAAGGTGTTCAACATTGGCCCGGAAGTGCGAAAAACGGGTGTCGGAGGGCGCCGGAGGAGTAAAGAACTGGTTGTTGAAACAATTGCTGGCCTCCCACCCTTCCATGACCTTCCTAGTGATGAAACAGAGGTACCTGCCAAAAACGAATGAAAACCGATGCAAAACGAATGTTCGGGGGCCAAAACACGCAGTTCGGGGCCTTGGAAACTGCTCGTTAAACACCGAAAGTAGCGTTCGGCCACGAAGTGGGTTTCTCAGACCCCAGTGTCCCTCAAAAGGGAGAAAATAAGATGTATGCCAAAAAATCAGAGCAAATGGAGATGGTTAAGCGGTCCCGAACCGGGGCACATGGCCAACGATCCCGAAAAACCGAAAATCGGACTCCGAAATGGGCAAAATGGCCTGCGGCCACAAAATGTAGCCCACGGCCACTGAGAGATGGTCTACGGGACCTCTCCTTCCCCTTAGGAAAAGAAACAGAGAAAACCGAGTCTGGTTCGCAAACCGAGGCAAGGCACAGAAGAGGGTTTGGAAGTCCGGAGGCATGGCTCGCAGCCGCGATTCTGAGACTTCTGAACAAGCACAACATGCAATATCACCAAGTGCTCAACTGGTGACGTCTGAGTCTCAAGGTCGTTCAAAAATGGGGTGTCTACAAGCGCCAAATTTTTTGGTTGGCGCCAAAATTTCAAAACTTTTACCTACAAGGCTTATGTTTTAGCAACATAATGAGCGTTGCTATTAGTGTGCTTACTTTTGGCGACGACAAGTTGGCGTGGGCAAAGAGTTAAGCATTTAGCGACGATAATACTATTCGTCGGTAAAAGTTTTGGTAGTGAAATGAGGTGATTTAGTTATTTGTATTTTTATTATAATTTTTCAAAAAAATTTAAATATTCTAATTATTGAATTGTAAAATTAAAGTGATTATCGAATTAGATCACAAAATGAACCCATCAAACCCAAAAACACTCTTAAGTTTAGATGGCTAATTTGAGATAATCTAAACTGTTTCAAAGAATCTGGTTAAATTATCAATTTCAATATGTTTGGTTTTATTTTCAAAAACTTATTTTAGAATTTTTTTTCCCTAAAAACTAAAAAAAAAAAAAAATTTTGGTGAAAAAATAAAAAAAATACTTATTATTTTTGTATGATTTTATTTTTTAGGAGGTCATAAATAATTTTTAAAATTTTGAAAATATAATTTTGATTTTTAGTGTTCAAATTAGTTTAATTTTTTTTATTTATTTATAGCATTCATTCCAATTTTAATAGTCTTGACATTTTATTATTGTTATAATTGAGCCGAGGAAAACATTAAAACCAAAATCCCTAAAATTTTGGCGCCAACACTCCTCTGATCATGGACGGATTCCCTCTTTATTCCCCATTGGTTTGGGTTCCCTTATTCTTCTATCAGTTCTTAGGGTTTTTGAAGCAAATCAATTTCAAAGAAAACTGAAGGTAGTACTCTCTCTGTCTCTCTCTTTGTGGATCGATTGATTTATTATATAAATATATATTGATTATAGTTGCTGTTTATTTTGATATGAAGGATCAAAGACTATTTATTGATCTCACCTCTTTGTTTTTTGTGATCAAATTATAATAAAGAGCATTGCGACAACACAAGCAAACCCCAAAAAAAACCCTAGATTTCTCGATACAAATTCCAGGGACTTCGAACCTTTCGAAGATCATCGCTTAGCACCGCCACTATTAAGGTACAAACTGATCAACAAAATCGATTGGTTTCCTCGAATTGATTGATTTTTTGGATCTTTTTCTCTGCATATATGCTTCATATGATTTCTATTTTGTTTTTTTTGTTTTTTTTTTCCTTTTGAAGTATTTTTTCCGTTTATTTTTTGCTTTTAGGAATGATTGTTTTGATCATTGTCGCTATTTATCTACATATTCAATATCTGCCAATGATTATGGTTGTGCTATTTGATTTTAGCTGTGAAATTAAAAAATTATAATTTATTGGAAGGCCATTAGATTTTTTATTTTGATTTTTTTACTTCTATATTTATTTATTTTTTAATTTTTGTAATTATGTAAGATATATTAACCTATATTTTTTTAATTATGCATCAATTAGAAGTTTAATGACTCGAAAAAGAAATTGAAAATTGAAAATAATTTATGATTGAGAAAATATGAAATAATAATTTTTTATACATATGAATAAATAAGTAATGTAAATTGTGGGAAAAAAATAAATCCATTTATTTCAACTTTAAAAAAAATCAAATAATAAATACATTACTTAAAATAATAAATTTTATGCTGTTTATATAGTGCAGAATAAGTCTTATATTAAATTATTAGAATTTTTAGAGAAATTGTTTATTTTTGACTATTGTATCAATAAAAATTAATTTTACGTTGTTTACAATTTATTACTGCTTCTCTGTTAGATTTGTGATTTTAATTTGTTTAGTTAAGCAATATTGGTAATTGGTAAGTTGGATCAACAAATATGCCTTATTCTCCTTTGTCTGCTAAATGCTTGATGAATTGCTTCACAGGAGAGGTCCTCTCTTTTATCATTTCTTTATTTGCTGCTTAGATATTTTCAACAGATAAGAGAGAAAGAGAGTAAGATAGATCTGAGGCCTTTTTTTTTTTACTTTTTAAATTTTTATAAAAGAAAAAACAAAAGATTTGAGCTCATATATGTGTTCAAGACTCAGATTCGAACAAATTCCTCCTCTTTTTTTATTCTTTTTTTTAGTTGTTGTTGTTGAAACAGATTGCAGCAGACTAAAAAAAATGACAGATAAAATTCAGAGAACAATTATTACTGTTATGGTTTACCAACAAAAAAATTATTGAAAGGTGTTAAACAGCATTATAGAAGACTTTTTTTAACCAATGTGTTTATGAAAAATATATAGGTGATAAATTTATTTTATTCCCTTCTTGTAATTAAAAACAGTAGATATGGTTTTTTATATTTGATTTGTTTGGAATTGTAGAGTATAGTCTATTAAATATTTTTTTATAATTGCATTTTAATCTTAAATTTAAATAGTGTTGCGATTATAATTATATTATAATCCTAACATTATTTTATACCGTGCCTTCAGGCACGAGCATACGCTATATATATGAGCTCACATGCTCAAAACCATTGCTTAGTATTGTTTTTGGTGGTGCTCTTCATTATAATATTAACTGTGGTTTGTTGCTATATATATATATATACTAGCGTATATTCGTGCCTAAAGGCACGGTGTAAATAATGTTAGGATTAGAATATAATTGTAATATGCCCTTGAAAATTAGCATTATAAGATGTTATGTATGCACACTTGTGCATACTTAAATAGTCTTTGAGCATGTGAGCTCATATTATATAATTGTAATATGCCCTTGAAAATTAGCATTATAAGATGTTATGTCTGCACACTTGTGCATACTTAAATATGGCATGGTTATATAGCATATGTGGCATTCTATGAAAAAGAGTAATATATATATATATATAGCATTTTTTGTTTTGAAAATTGGTTAAATTAGTTTTTACGACTAGCTAAAATAAAGAGTATGGTTGGAACACACAATAGCTGAACTAATTAGGTAAAATAAAGAGTGTCATTTTTTTGTACTTTAACTAGTGAAAAATAAAGAGTGTGGTTGAAGATGCTCTAAGAGTGTAAATCTTATGATCAAATTGCATGACAGGAAGTAAATAGGTTCATTAGTTGAAAATTTAGATGCAGTGGCTGGATGTAATTTGTGCTAGGGCTTTTTAGGAAAGCTGAAAACCCCTTTTAGATAAACATAGAAGTTTCATGAAAGAGGGGGTATTGATTGGTGTAGTGATAAATGCTTGAGTTCCCATGTATGAAAATATGGGTTGGAATAATAGGTCATGGGAAGCTAAGATTGAATTTGTTTTAGATGGTTAGGCTGACAATATTTTAATCATCAGGAAAAAAGTATAGGGTGTCAATGTGTCTTATTTTATCTTGCATTTTTTATATTCATTTGCAGTAACTTGTTTTCAAATTCATTTTTTGTTCCCAAAAGAAAGAAAAAATGGCTTCATCTTTAATTCGGCTGGCTGCTGCTGCCGCTGCTGTGGTGGTTGATGCTTGTTGCGGCTGCTGCTGCGGCTGCAATGTTGCTGTGAGGCGTGCATACTGTCAATCCATCTGATGAAGAACTTGCTGAATCAACAGTTGTGATATGTGAAACTTCTGCAACATGTGGTGTGCTGTGTATACAACTAAGGAAGTGAATGGTTTGCGGAATGTGGGTGAAGTTGCACATGTCGGGCATGCATGTTGAAGGGAAGGTAACAACTAGTATATTCTTATTTTTAGACTAGACTGTGTATGCATGGTATATTTTTCATTTGTATTATATGTTCATAGCCTTTAATGAATTTGAATATTATATGAACGTTGAAAACTCGTGGTTAAGATATCTGTTAGACTTGTGATTAACAAATTAGAAAACTTGTTGAATCTTTTGATTGTTTGGTTTTGAAATTCGACTTTCGGGAGCAGAGTGTTTGAACCTTGTTTTGTGTTTTGCTAGAAATGTCCTGTTTAGGTTTTTGCCTCATTTGAATTGTTTTCAACACTCCTTTCGGGTTAGACTTTATTTGAATTTATCAGTATTGTGAAGATTTTTATGTGTTTCAGTTGAATTTCAAGTCTCACTTGATGTCATACAGTGTTTGGTATGTTCCTCCCCCCCCCCACCCACCCCAAACCACCACCATATTGTTTTGTTTAAGTGTTCTGATACCTTGTAATTTCTCTGCTTCATATGTACTGCAGACATGAGGAGAGATGTGCAAGAGATATTCAAGATGACTCCTCATTAAATTCAAGTTATGATGTTTTCTGCAACACTCAGCAAGGAAATTCATCCTGTTTGCAAGAAATTTATGCAAGATGTAATGTTCCATGACCAGTTCTACTTGAATTTAGAAGAGTCCTTTTCCATAAATGTCAGCTTTCTGCTGGCGATAAATAGTTAGGAATACAGTGGTTGCAGGCTTGCAGCCTTCTATGCTTTCGGTTTTGTATTTTGTTTATGCCCATTATTCAATATTCAGTTTGATAATCAGTTGCTCTTGTCATGCTAAGAGGGATGGATATGCAGTAGCTTATCACTGGAAAACTTTGTGATTCCAATGTATGAATTTTTAGTTTGAGTGGACATGGTCGTCCCTAGGTCTCTATGAAACACATCTCGTCTAAGTAAATGTTGTCCATACAAAAATGTAATCTATGCTTTCATAAACTAGGAAGAAGGAAAGTGTTAGTTCGGCAATACTTGAAGACTGCCCTTGATCTGACTTGGTTGGCATGAGTTAAGATTACCAAAGACACAGTTCTTGGTTGAGCTCGTAATCTCTTGGCTTTGAAGCTTCAATCTTAGAGGTGTCTTCTAAACCTTATTATTTAGGATTTGAGGGGCTGCAAAAATCCTCATTCAATAAAACAATTCACTTTGATTATTGTGCTTTTAGATACTAAGTAACACGAACACGAATATGTCACAAGACATGATAATTTTTAAAAAAGCAAGACATGATAAATGGAGGGCACACACAAAATATATAGTAAATATATATATATAATAATAAAAACAATTTTTTTTATTTTTTTATTTATAAAGATGAATGATTAATAGATATAAATTTATATTATTTTTCTTTTATCATTGAATGGAAAGTTATTTTGTTTATACTTGTAGTATGTTTCATGTGTGTATAAGTGATGGATATGTGTGATTGTCCAAAGAGTGTCTGGAACTAAATTTTTTTCCAAAAATAATAGGATCCATTTGCATGTGTTCAATGTGTTGAGAAGTGTCCAACGAGTGTACCTTTGTATTGAACGAAAAATAACATCTCATTACCAAATCCTCAATTTTTCGGTTGCTTTTATTTCTTCATGGCATACCTTTGTATACATGATGCACCGATGCCTTCTGTTTTTCTGGGATAGTAATGTAAACTAAATGTTCTTGTAGGAAAAATAACATGATTTCTTACATTTGAATATAATTCCTATAGATCAATGTGTTTGCTTAACTGTATATTCATCATTCAGAAAATTTGATATTTGAAGAAACATTTTATTTAAATTGGTGCATTGAAGTGATTAGACTCTGTCCCCTAAATAGTGCTTTTGTTTTGATAGACATTAGATCTTGGGAAACATGAAGAAAGATCCAGCGTTGTTGATGCTGTCTACTGTTACAAAGAAACTGCACGAGCTCGGCTATGTGCTTAAGGTGATTCTCTCTTAATCATTTGTACTTGTTTGTGCTAGTTACAGATAAATATGTTGTTTATATTCTTCATTGCTAGTGATAGCAAATATTGTTCTGTTTTTATAGGTAAATATAATGTGATTAACAAAGAGTCTTTTGGATTATCACACTTTTTACATAGGTTTACAAGGTCTTTTTTTCTTGTCCTTTTGTGGGTCCTTCAAATTTCTGGGGAAAAGTAAAGCAGTCATTCTGATTCTATTATCTTTTCCACAGATGAGGGTTTTCTTTTTGTATCCTATAACATTTAAATGTTATTCAAATCAACCAGGTTCGGTAGGTTGCTATGATTTGTATATGGAACCCTTTTGAAGATAAGTTCTTTGCTAAAGCTAATTAGTCATTATGAAAAACCTGCTGAGTTATGCAGATCATACCTCTAGAATTTTGATTGTTGTACACTTATACATCCTTATAATGTTTCTTTGACAAATTTATGCATTAGAGGATGGTAAAGCGCGTTCTATGTGGGAGGAAATAGGAGGTCAAATCTCAATCCTAAGTCCTGACCGATATGGCCATATTGATTGGTCAATGTATGTGTGCTATTTGATATAGTGTGGTTGCTTTGTACTTTGTGTAGTATTTTTTGTTTTATTGCCAACTCTTATGGTGACATCTGTTACTTTGTTTATTTTAGTTGGTACAAATGGTTCATGCTTTATCTTTTTTGCAGCTTTGAAGGTATTATTGTAAACTCACTTGAAGCAAAAGATGTTATTTCAAGGTAGGCCTTTCATTGACTTATTTCTCATAGACACTATTTTAGTTGGTCTTGTTTATTACTTTTTTAAATGTTTGGCCACACGTAAAAGTTTCATATCTTTTTCTTTTCTCTTTCATTATATATATATATATATATATTTGATAAACAGAGCTAAATATGAGAATGAGCATCAAAAGGGGATCTCAAAATAGCTTATACCTCATTCTTTACTTAATAGACTATATGAAATCTAAAATATAATGGTGTCATCTGCTTATAATAAATGACATAATATTTTAGGCAAACCACTCATAGACACTATCTGTCTACTCCTCTAGCATTACCTTTAGAAGTACCTTCTTCAATGGTCTAGCTAAAACTTCAGGTAGGATCTTATATTCGTTCCAATAAGGAGATGGGCCTAACATCCTTTGTATACTCTACCCTCCTTTCTTAGGAATCAATGACACAAAAACATTGAAACTTTTCTAGAAACACCATGCTCGAAAAATAAGGATATCATGCCCACCACAACCATGTAGGCTTATTTAACGCCTTCCTAACACTATTGGAAAAAGGCAATAGTCATACTCATACACCAACCTACCCATGACCTTATCTCCTTTTTGAGACTTCAATGCCACAACCACTTCCTCTTC
This sequence comes from Camellia sinensis, assembly GCF_055761805.1. NCBI lineage: Eukaryota > Viridiplantae > Streptophyta > Magnoliopsida > Ericales > Theaceae > Camellia > Camellia sinensis. Next base: position 154,238,337 of record NC_138963.1, read on the forward strand.
TGAAAATGTCTTTCTAACCAATCCTTATCAGTGGTCGCGATGCCACCAAAGTCCAACCCATCCTCCTGGATCTGAGTAAAGCTCCTCATAGGAATCCTCTGTACTAGTTCTAATCTTCTCAACCGTCCACACCCTAGCCCCAATACGAATTTTACCTATGTATGAGCATTAGCCATTCTCTAAGAAAAATGGGTATTTCCAACACCCTCTTTAAGCCATAAAGCCTTAGCCTTCTGGTTTTATCTCATTTTCTCCATCTTTGCAATGCTACCAAATTCTTCCTTCAAGTACTCTCTATGCTCCTTTGTGATAATGAGATTACGAACACTCTCAATCTTATTGAAGGCCTTTGTGTCCTTCAGAACTGCTGGCTTTTGAATCCTGATGCCATTTCTTCAATTTTTCATTCAAAAGCTTTAATTTCATGTCTGAAATCAAACTAGGTCTTTCTTCAACATGATAGTAGCTCCTCACTCACCAACCATTTAGGTAAATTACACTTACACCCCCTTGAGGATATTTATTTTTTAAGTCCTCCATCCCAAAATCCTAGGCACTATTATGTTACACTTTCAGCATAATCTGAATATACTTTATTTGGAGCTGGATTTTATCCCTTGAAAGATGAGCCTTTTGAGCGTCTTGAGATGCAACACCTAAAATTTTTTATAGTAAGTTTTGGGGTTATAATTTTTTGAAGCTATTTCTCTTGTTCCTAGATTATGACCTAAGGGTTATGAACTTACGATCTTCTATGTGTGAAGGAAGTTTATTTTTTTGAGAGTGATTGCTTGTAGACGTCCCCCGAACACCCCGGGAGGGTGAGTCCCGTTCTGTTCATTTGGGGTCACTACAGCTCGGACTCTCAAAATGTCACGGTTCTTAATCTGAACCAAAGAGTCCAAATCCGGCAAATCGTTTTGAGAAACAGATTTTTGAAAAGAAGTGTCAAACATGGACTGCTTTGCCAGATACAGAGTCGCCACCTAAATATTTTATTTTTGGGAAATTTAGGAAACCCTGACTCGTTGCCTAAGGCCACGTGTCCGTCATCACCAAAGTTGCCTCGGCTCGGGAACTTGGGTACGATTGGGGAAGGTCACTTCGTGAGCACCCCCGCTCGCCCGATCAAAGATCGGCCTCTACTAACCATGATATCTATTTTTAAAAACATTATGCGTTCTTATTCTGGTTATTAGCCTAGATTACTATGTGATGCGCACAGCATACAAGTATAGACTAGATCGCCTGAATTGGAACAAAACATTTCATGTTTGTTGGTTTGAAAATGGTTTGATGGTGCTACCCGCAAGTAGGTTAAGACGTGGATTTGCCACCCTCAGGTGGGCTTAGAAAACATGATTTTGCCACTATCTAGTGGGCTTAAAACACACATTTGATGAATTGTTCCAATTCAAATAACCCAACCTTCACCCACAGGCATTCAGGCAGTTATATCATATAAGCACATAGCCTCATGGTAAGCATGCTATTCATGGCAGTCACTCACACGCATGCAAGGATGCTAAAGCATAAAACTTACCGAGTACTCCAAGCCAAAAAAGAAGCTAATTAGAAATCCATGCATGATTCTAATTATACGGAAATGCCTAATGCAACACATGCAAAAATGCAACTATAGCAGGCTCGGCTATTCTAAACATGGCATATGAAATGCTACAGCTAACAAGTATTCAATCTTGGAATTGAAATACAAATGCAGTTAGTATGATGCGCCGAGCCCGGTGCATGCAAAACAGATGAATGAATGCAACATGCTATCATACTGTATGCTAATTGAAAGATGTCCTAATCTAACCATCATAAGCGGGTAAATAAAAGGGAGAAAAACGTGGGGTTGGAAGACATACATCACACACACGCACACTTATTACAGTTGTGCCCTCGCGCAGAGGGTCCGAAAGAATAATATAGTCCCAAATAAATATTACAGTCCAAATAATTACAAAATCCTAATTAAATTACAAATTTAACTAAGAAAGCTGTAAACTAGCATGCAAGCTAGGGACTGCCTCGACTCTGCTCCGGATGATGAATCATGCATGCTCGGGTTGCCTTGCGCGGAAATCCACGGCGATGCCCCGATTAGCCTCTGTTTGCAATTTATTCTTAGAATGCATGCCAAGCTCTGGAAGGCTGCTGATTCTTGATTTGCCTTGAAGACTAAACTTTAGCAGCCTTTTGGCTTGAGAAAAGGTGCCTCCAAAGCTCTGAGAAGGCCCTCCAAGCTGCTGGAATGGAGTGGTGGTGTGGTGTTAGGTGGTGGTGTAGAAATGAATGTAGGACTTGAGAGGTTTGAAGCTTGGAAGTGTAGAGGGAGAGAGATACAATATGGGAGCTCAAAGGAAAAATTTCTAACCCTTAAAGCAGAGCTGGGAGGCTGGTTTTATAGGCAAAAGAGGGGAAGAAAATGGTGGAAAAATGGGGGGGAAATGAATTCAAGTTTCCCCCCAAAAAGTTGGCCCCCCGGATACAAAATCTGGGGGGAAAAGAGATGCATATTTGAAATGTACCTGCAGCAAGGAGCAAGGCCGGCTGGTTATTGAGGTTGCAGGTGGCCGTCCGGCTCTCCCCATGGCCGGCCGGCCAAGGGTCAAAAGGTTCAATCATGATTAGTGGCCGGCCACCCTAGAAAGAGGGCCTCCCATGTGTGCACAACACAACCATGTAGTCAAAAACTGGAGAGAGTGAACCAAGAGAGAGAAAAGGCCACTTTTAGGAGGGGTTCAAAAGGGTCAGAAAGAATTACTGGCCGGCCATGTGATATTGGTGGCCTCCCAGCTGTGTACAACACAAATATGTGGTTTGGCGCAAGAAAAAGTGGCCTTAGGGTGGTCAACTTTGGCTTTCAAGTGGGAAAAACGGGCGACGGAGGGCAATAGAGGAATAAAACTGGTTGTCAGAACAATTACTGGCCTCCCACCCTTCAACGACCTTTCCAATAATGAAACAGAGGTCCCTGCCAAAAATGAACCCAAACCGATGCAAAATGGAGGTTCGGGGGCTGAAACGCGCAGCCCGAGGCCCCGAAAACTAACTATTAGGCACCGGAAGTGGTGTTCGACCACGAAGTTGGTTTTTCGAGCCACAGTGTCTCTCAAAAGGGAGAAAATAAGATGCATGCCAAAAATCGGAGCAAACGGAGGTGGTTAAGCGGTCCCGAACCGAGGCACACGGCCAACGACTCCGAAAAATCGAAAATCGGACTCCAAACGGGCAAAATGGCCTACGACCACGAAACGTAGCCTACGGCCACTGAGAGATGATCTACGAGACCTCTCCCTCCCTTCGAGAAGAGAAAATAGAGAAAACAAAGCCTGGTTCACAAACCGAGGCAAAGCATGAAAGAGTCCGGAAGTCCGGAGGCAAGGCTCTCAGCCGAGACTATGAAACCTCCGAACTAGCACGATATGCAACATCACCAAGCGCTCAATCGGTGACGTCTGAGTCTTAAGGTCGGTCAAAAATGGGGTGTCTACAGTTGCCCCTCTTTGATAGAACTCGAAAAGTCATGCGTGACGGGAGTGAATGTCAAAGCCTAGAGACGACCCATTTTTCACAAGGCCGAAGACTTAGACAAACCAGTGAGATAAACAGAGATGTGCCCGCAGGCAGGGGCAAAATACAACCGACAATGCAAGAAGTCGAAGGTACTTCATGATCATGCAAATGCAGTAAGCTGTAATGAAGCACATATTCACAATAAATGCGACAGTTTTAAGCGGGAAGGCAAATCAAACTACATTTCATGCAGTTATGGTGCAATCTTAGCGAGCATGTGTGATAGATACACAAAAGTGAAGAGAGTGTGATGGATACACTATATGAATAAAGTGTGATTGATACACTAAGTGAAGCAAAGTGTGATAGATACACAAAGTGAACAGAGTGTGATTGATACACTAAAGGTGAACACAAAGTGTGATAGATGCACTATGTGAATAGAGTATGATAAATATACTGAAAATGAACACAAAGTGTGATAGATGCACAATGTGAGCAGAGTACGATTGATATACCAAATATGAACACGAAGTGTGATAGATGCACTTAGTGAACAGAGTATGATTGATATACTAAAAATGAACACAAAGTGTGATAGATGCACAATGTGAGCAGAGTATGATTGATATACTAAATGTGAACACGAAGTGTGATAGATGCACTTAGTGGACAGAGTATGATTGATATACTGAATGTGAACACGAAGTGTGATAGATGCACTTAGTGAACAGAGTATGATTGATATACTGAAAATGAACACAAAGTGTGATAGATGCACAGTGTGAACAGAGTATGATTGATATACTAAATGTGAATACGAAGTGTGATAGATGCACTTAGTGAACAAAGTATGATTGATATACTGAAAATGAACACAAAGTGTGATAGATGCACAATGTGAGCAGAGTATGATTGATATACTAAATGTGAACACGAAGTGTGATAGATGCACTTAGTGAACAGAGTATGATTGATATACTGAAAATGAACACAAAGTGTGATAGATGTACAATGTGAGCAGAGTATGATTGATATACTGAAAATGAACACAAAGTGTGATAGATGCACAGTGTGAACAGAGTATGATTGATATACTAAATGTGAACACGAAGTGTGATAGATGCACTTAGTGAACAGAGTATGATTGATATACTGAAAATGAACACAAAGTGTGATAGATGCACAATGTGAGCAGAGTATGATTGATATACTGAAAATGAACACAAAGTGTGATAGATGCACAGTGTGAACAGAGTATGATTGATATACTAAATGTGAACACGAAGTGTGATAGATGCACTTAGTGAACAAAGTATGATTGATATACTGAAAATGAACACAAAGTGTGATAGATGCACTAATAGAGTATGATTGATATACTAAATGAATGAAGTGAAGTGTGATTGATACACAAAATGAGAATGTATGTGATAGATGCACAAAATGAAAGAAGTGTGATTGATACACTTAAGTGAAGAGAGTGTGATTGATACACTAAATAAATGAAGTGTGATTGATACACTAAGCGAATGAAGAAAGTGTGATAGATACACTAAGGGTGAATGAGGTGTGATTGGTACACTAAAGAAATGAAGTGTGATTGATACACTAACTGAATGAAGTGTGATTGATCCACTAAATAAAGGATCTTAAATGGAACCTCTTTGAATGAACCGTACATACAATATTGTGCATGAATGAGAAAGAAACTTGATAGGTACAATGCAATACAATGCATGATGTTTAAGGAACGCAATAAACAATCGTAACGGCGCTTTAAAAAGCACCTCATGGGGTGAGTGGCGATGAACCGCTCTACTCTGACGGGGATCTCCCCTCGTGCTCTTCGAACACTTACCTTTAACTCGCAGTACAGAGGCTCTGAAATACTGACAAGGATTCTTCACGTAGAACACTTTGGATGTTGCCTTTCTTCCTGATCATATTCACAACTTTCCCTATTCTCCAACGGGGTGACAGACTAGGTTGGTTCAGTATCCAAAATTGAGGTGCATATACGCTATCTCAACCTATGGGGCTTCCATACAAATTTCAAGTCGAGGACACGCCTCTGGGTATTTAAACCAGACTTTAGTCCCGGAAATCCCGAACCTTTACGTTCTAGGCATCGGCCATTCGAACTCTAGTTTCCACCGCAGTTGGTCTCCTAGGAACTCATTGCAAACATGGCCACGATGCCTCCGGCAGGGAATGGTACTCGAGAAGAGCACTTCTGATTGCCATTTTGGCTTGAAGCAGACTTGATCTTGAGCTTGAGGTAGAGGCACACTCATACTTCGGAGCTTTGGCAAGACTTGAAGAGGTACACACAGAATGTAGTCTCGGAACTTACTGAAGTTGAAACAAACTCAGATACCCGACGTTTCCTCTTTTCTTTTGCTTTGTAGCCTTGAATCCATATAGCTTCAAATAGGTCCTAGTTTTGCTGTTCTGACATGACCTGGGTTGAACCCTACGATTTTATGAAAGAACGAATCTTGTTTTGCACAGATGTAGAGAACGGCACGGCATTCGGAGCGCAAAACGATTTTATTTTGGAATTGATAAATGAGCTCTCGACCGGGTATTGAGCCTACGACTGAACACAGCAAAACGACTCAACAAGGAAATAAAAGGCACACAACCTAGACACATCGAGTAACACTCGAAACGACTCGAAACAAGAATCGAGATAAAACAAAAAGACACGACACTCAGACGTGCATAGGGAGCCTGTTTCACCGGGTAGTGTTTCCCACCCTTTCTCATTTGTGGTTCTCACATCACTCGGCCCTCAAGCTCTGTTTTTCTAAAAAAGCCCTCTTCTCACTTTTCCTCTCATCGCAGATCTCTCTATTATTCAATCTCTCATTTTTCATCCCTCCTCTGGGTGGTTGATGGATAAACAGCAAATTGTGGGCTCGTGCCCCTAGCATTCTGCTAGACTCTCTTTCTTCCACTCACAGCTAGTGAATTCCTCCCACGAAAAGGTTGCGCTACAACTGGGTGTGTAGCAAATCTGCAGCTAACATCAGTTGATGATGCTTTGCTGGGGAGTTTGGATGTGATAAGATCTGTCCTGATGATGGAGTGGAATATCTTGCCCCATTCTAGTTCGTGCTTCGCACTTTGCTTGATACCTCGTTGCTTGGAGGATGTGAGAGCTTTCTACCCTTTGTTGTGCCCTTTTCTGGCGAATACAGTGCCCTTTCTGGCAAATGCATTGACAACGAGGAAAAGACAGGAAGCCTGACTCAACTGTGCCCCTAGTTCATCAATTTGACCATTTTTTGTTTTGGCTTTCTAAAACAATTTTGATCAAAATGAGAGTTAGATTAACGCGCTTGTTCGATTTTCTGATTTGAAATCATGCAAGTTAGGCTGTGAGCACTGAAAATTTTCCCTTTTTGGGGTCCAAGAAATGGTCCAGTTTTGGAAAAATGGAATAATTTTTGAGAGAAAATTAGTCAACTTCATTAAAAATTCTCAAAAACTATTTTTGCAAACGACCACTGCTCAACGAGTACAGAACCTACTCTCGAGATGCACAACCTCGGATTCGAAGGAAAATTGCCCCTTGCTTGAGGGGAACTGTATGGCAACGGAAAGTTGTCCCTTGTTTGAACGGCACCGCAACGCATTGTAGTCAGTCCTCAGAGCGACGAACACAACCAGAGTCTCAGATACAAAGAAGACAAAGATGACCAGAACCATCACATGGACACAATCGATTTGGAAGTGTTTATGGCTGGACTTCAGAATAAAGTTGCATACGTATCCCAAACATGGGAATCAAGCCTTACGTAGTTCGGGGTTAAGGTACGCTCAGGTATTTAACCTCTCCTTTTTATGCTCTAACGTTTGCCAAGGCGCCCGTCGCGGGTTTTCGACCTTGCGAGCTTTGTTCTTCTTTCTTTTTCATTTCTTTTTTCTCTTCTTCTTTTTTTTTGCATTTTTTTTTCTTTTTTTTCTTTTTTTCTTTTCTTTTGCATTTTTTTGCTTCTTTTTTTTTGTATTTTTCTCTTGCTCTAACTTTTGCTTGGGTCGCCCTTCCGAGTTTTCAGCCCAGCGAGCCTCTCAAAAGGTAAAAGTGTAACAAGTCCATGCCAAATGGTTTTAGGATCTCGAAGCCATCCGTATCCAAGAGAGTGGCTGTTATACCGATTTGCAGAAGGATCCATCTTCGGCTCTTCGAGCACATCGGACATTTTCGCCCCAAGTTCGAGGGGTGTTTCTGTTCTAGCTTCGCAAGCTTCTTCTGATGAGGTCTGATCTTCTTGATCTGACTTTGGTGCCTCTTGTTCGAGGGCTGTTTCAAATCTGGCCACACAGGCCTCATATCGCGGTTGACCGTTGAACACTCTGAATCCAAGGTCAAGGTTTAAAAGCAAGGGCTCAAGTCTCGAGGCTGAGAGCGATCCTAAACTGCATAATCTCAAGAGCGATTCCACACAAGTCTTCGCAGGACCGCGCAAAACATTTTGTTTTTTGAAAATTTGTAAGAAAGCGACAAATCGCTCGCGCTGAAGACGGTGTGGGACCAATTTGGATCAAGCCAGGATCCTTCTCAGTACTCACATTAACAAGCATGATTTCGATCATTAAAGGCTTAGCATGCATCTCTTTCTCTCAAATGATCAAATTTTTCAAAACCCGAGGAATTCCTTCCTTTTCGTTTTCACCGTAGTGTTCAAAAAGTTTTGAAAAACTTAGGTCAATGCAATGATTTTGGGGTGCAGAAGAGTAGGCGAAAAGTACTACCGTTTCATTCAAACTTTCTGGCACAATTGGCACACGGCCGAGGCAAACACAAGAGGGTAAAAATCACTGTTGTTTTATTCAAATCTGTTGGCACAATTGGCTCCCCGGCAGAAACAGACTCAAAAGAAAACAAAAGGACAAACACAAAACAAAATAGTGATATCCGAAGTAACACCCCCGGAATCACCCGACTCTAACAAAACAGGACTGACTCGATACAACAAGACAGACCCAACTGACTCAGTACAAAAGACTGACTATGTACGACACAACAAGACTGACCCAATACCCAAGTCAGAAAGCAAAAACTAGTATTTGCATATTGCTCAGAACAGTGCATGCCATTCCCACGTCTGGGGTTAATCGAGCGCTGCCTGCAGGTGGTTCATCCCCCGATCACATCACATTATCTCCCACAAGTTCACTGATCAAGTGCCGATAGACTTTGCAGAACTTGGTGCGGTAATGACCCCGTTGTCAAACAGATCTTGTGCGTCATGGCGCAGACGAAAGCAACTGTCGGTGTCATGACCGGTTTGTTGATGGTAGGCACAGTATTTAGTCTGATCATGCTTTGTAGGGACAGGATCGGGTAAGGGCCGTTGTTCCAATGGTTTCAGATGTCCTTTCCGGATTAAGACCTCTAGAGCTTTTCACAAAGGCATATGAAGTGGGGTGAAGACCCTCTTGACTCGAGGTGGATATTTGGTTTCTTGTGAGCTACTCCTGGACGCACCGGTGAATGGGGTAGCTGTTTTTGATGCGGAGGTGGTAACCATGCCCACTTCAGAAGATCTTGCAACTGCATCATCACTGGTGGTCACATTTGAACTGTGGGAAAATGCCCTCCTGGGCTGCTCTTTCTCCTGGTTAAGAAGGCCCTGCTTCATCGCGTCCTCGATCTGTACTCTTATGTCATGTAAGTCTGAAAAGGTGGGGAAGGGGAGAACGATCATTTTCTGCATAAGCTTGGGCTGGAGATTGCGCACAATCATCCGAATTTGATCTTTGTCAGTGGGCCTAAGGGTCATCATCGAGGCCTTGGCCCTCCAGCGGGCTACGAAATCAGAAAAACCCTCCTTAGGCTCTTGCCTTGTTGTCTCAAGATCACGGGTTGTGACCTCGATTTGCGTGTTATAGGAGTACTGCGCAACGAAGGCCTCGGCCATCTCATCCCAGTTCCGTTTGACATCGTCTTCTAATTTTGCATACCAGATAGCGGCCACACCCGACAGGGTCCGGCCGAATAATGAAAGTTTCTGCAGCCTGGTGAGGCCCATCGGCCTTAGTATGTCCGAAAACAACTGGAGGTGCACTATGGGATCGCCAGATCCATCAAATCGGTCGATGTGTGGCATCTTAAATCTGTCCGGCAGCATCACAGCTGCGTCGGTATACCCGTCCTCAATGTCCGGAATGGATTTTACTCCCTGAGATTTCTTGAACATCTTTTCTAGCTTGCTCACCTTCAGCGCTGTAGGGTCTAACTCGAACTCAAAGGGTGAATCTGGCAGGTTGATCGGTGCTTTAGACAGCTGGGGTAAGATTGGGGGCGGAGCCGGTCCTCTCAAAATGTTCGTATCTCCCTGGACATTTGGTGCCTCCTCGGGTGCTGGAACTCCCGGTGGGGAAGGGGCTTGGTGCGAAGCAGATACTCCATTTTGCTGTTGCAGCCTGGTGATCAGCTCAGCCTGCTGGGCCATGATCGCGGCCTGCTGTTTGGCAAATTCCGCTTGCCGAGCAGCATCTTGCTGCATGAGTTTCATACTTTCTTGGAGTTGACGCATCATTTCCTCCATCCCTGCCATGTTCTGCTGTTCCGGCTGACTGACTGGTGGGGTGACTAAAAACTAAGGCCTTAGCCTGACTATTCACTGGTGGGGTAGATAAGGGCCACTGATCTGGTAACTGCTGAACCGGTGATCTGTGCCTAACTGGCCCCTTTTACCCTGCCTCTGGCTGAGGAACACTGATTTGCCCTTGAACTGAATCTCTGACCTGACAAAGTCTATCAGCACAAGTCCGATGAACCTCGGGGGATGTTGGAGCCTTCTAAAGCTATGGTTCCAAGACTACCCTCCTAGCAAAAGAGAAAACATGCAGCATCTCAGCCTGATTTCACCTGAACAAATATGAGCATAGTTGAATGAGTGTGCTCTCTATTGAATTCTGCCCAAAATTCTGCCCGTAAACTGATACCCTTAGGTGAACTGAATCCCAAAGTACTGAACTGGTGCCCGCAGGCCTAATGCCCAAACTTGTAGACTGATACATGCATTCCTATAGAGATGCACTCTAAAAGCACATAGCAGACAAATGAGAGCCAAAACACCCCTATGTTGGGGTAGGGTTTCCCTGTCCTATTTTTTCAGGAGCTAGGGTTTTACTACGCACGCAGCGGTTTCAAACAACCTATGATCGGGTAAGCAACCTGTCCTAGTTTGGAATGGTCACTATGGATTCCGAATATGCACTAGGTCGAATGGTCAAAAGGGTGCCCCGGTAAAACCGGGGTTTGTGTTCCCATACTGGCAGAGCCCACAACCGGTCAGCCTTATGGTCATGCCTTGACAAAACAAGCCTCCGGCAAACCGTTCAGGAATAACAGATGGCAAACACGGTGTCCTAGGCGAACCAATGCAAATGCAATGCAAAGAAACACATAAGTGTAGTCAAAACAAGATATCATGAGTTCGAGTCAAGTTGTCTAATTCCCCAGCGGAGTCGCCAGAAACTGTAGACGTCCCCCGAATGCCCCGGGAGGGTGAGTCCCGTTCTGTTCATTTGGGGTCACTACAGCTCGGACTCTCAAAATGTCACGGTTCTTAATCTGAACCAAAGAGTCCAAATCCGGCAAATCGTTTTGAGAAACAGATTTTTGAAAAGAAGTGCCAAACATAGACTGCTTTGCCAGATACAGAGTCGCCACCTAAATGTTTTATTTTGGAGAAATTTAGGAAACCCTGACTCGTTGCCTAAGGCCACGTGTCCGTCATCACCAAATTTGCCTCGGCTCGGGAACTTGGGTACGATTGGGGAAGGTCACTTCGTGAGCACCCCCGCTCGCCCGATCAAAGATCGGCCTCTACTAACCATGATATCTATTTTTGAAAACATTATGCGTTCTTATTCAGTTATTGGCCTAGATTACTATGTGATGCGCACAGCATACAAGTACAGACTGGATCGCCTGAATTGGAACAAAACATTTCATGTTTGTTGGTTTGAAAATGGTTTGATGGTGCTACCCGTAAGTAGGCTAAGACGTGGATTTGCCACCCTCAGGTGGGCTTAGAAAACATGATTTTGCCACTATCTAGTGGGCTTAAAACACACATTTGATGAATTGTTCCAATTCAAATAACCCAACCTTCACCCACAGGCATTCAGGCAGTTATATCATATAAGCACATAGCCTCATGGTAAGCATGCTATTCATGGCAGTCACTCACACGCATGCAAGGATGCTAAAGCATAAAACTTACCGAGTACTCCAAGCCAAAACAGAAGCTAATTAGAAATCCATGCATGATCCTAATTATACGGAAATGCCTAATGCAACACATGCAAAAATGTAACTATAGCAGGCTTAGATATTTTAAACATGGCATATGAAATGCTACAGCTAACAAGTATTCAATCTTGGAATTGAAATACAAATGCAGTTAGTATGATGCGCCGAGCCCGGTGCATGCAAAATAGATGAATGAATGCAACATGCTAAGCGGGTAAATAAAAGGGAAAAAGACGTGGGGTTGGAAGACATACATCACGCACACGCACACTTATTACAGTTGTGCCCTCGCGCAGAGGGTCCGAAAGAATAATACAGTCCCAAATAAATATTACAGTCCAAATAATTACAAAATCCTAATTAAATTACAAATTTAACTAAGAAAGCTGTAAACTAGCATGCAAGCTAGGGACTGCCTCGACTCCGCTCCGGATGATGAATGATGCATGCTCGGGTTGCCTTGCGCGGAAATCCACGGCGATGCCCCGATTAGCCTCTGTTTGTAATTTATTCTTGGAATGGGTGCCAAGCTCTGGAAGGCTGCTGATTCTTGATTTGCCTTGAAGACCAAACTTTAGCAGCCTTTTGGCTTGAGAAAAGGTGCCTCCAAAGCTCTGAGAAGGCCCTCCAAGCTGTTGGAATGGAGTGGTGGTGTGGTGTTAGGTGGTGGTGTAGAAATGAGTGTAGGACTTGAGAGGTTTGAAGCTTGGAAGTATAGAGGGAGAGAGATACAATATGGGACCTCAAAGGCAAATTTTCTAACCCTTAAACCAGAGCTGGGAGGCTGGTTTTATAGGCAAAAGAGGGGAAGAAAATGGGGGGAAAATGGGGGGGAAATGAATTCAAGTTTCTCCCCAAAAAGTTGGCCCCCCGGATACAAAATCTGGGGGGAAAAGAGATGCATATTTGAAATGTACCTGCAGCAAGGAGCAAGGCCGGTTGGTTATTGAGGTTGCAGGTGGCCGTCCGGCTCTCCCCATGGCCGGCCGGCCAAGGGTCAAAAGGGTCAATCATGATTAGTGGCCGGCCACCCTAGAAAGAGGCCTCCCATGTGTGCACAACACAACCATGTAGTCAAAAACTGGAGAAAGTGAACTAGGAGAGAGAAAAGGCCACTTTTAGGAGGGGTTCAAAAGGGTCAGAAAGAATTACTGACCGGCCATGTGATATTGGTGGCCTCCCAGCTGTGTACAACACAAATATGTGGTTTGGGGCAATAAAAAGTGGCCTTAGGGTGGTCAACTTTGGCTTTCAAGTGGGAAAAACGGGCGACGGAGGGCGATGGAGGAATAAAACTGGTTGTCAGAACAATTACCGGCCTCCCACCCTTCTACGACCTTCCAATAATGAAATAGAGGTCCCTGCCAAAAATGAACCCAAACCGATGGAAAATGGAGGTTCGGGGGCTGAAACGCGCAGCCCGAGGCCCCGAAAACTGACTGTTAGGCACCGGAAGTGGTGTTCGACCACGAAGTTGGTTTTTCGAGCCACAGTGTCCCTCAAAAGGGAGCAAATAAGATGCATGCCAAAAATCAGAGCAAACGAAGGTGGTTAAGTGGTCCCGAACCGAGGCACACGACCAACGGCTCTGAAAAATCGAAAATCGGACTCCAAACGGGCAAAATGGCCTACGACCACGAAACGTAGCCTACGGCCACTGAGAGATGATCTACGAGACCTATCCCTCCCTTCAGGAAGAGAAAACAGAGAAAACAGAGCCTGGTTCGCAAACCGAGGCAAAGCATGAAAGAGTCCAGAAGTCCGGAGGCAAGGCTCGCAGCCGAGACTCTGAAACCTCCGAACGAGCACGATATGCAACATCACCAAGCGCTCAATCGGTGACGTCTGAGTTTTAAGGTCGGTCAAAAATGGGTTGTCTACATTGTTCAAAACTGTTTCTTACTATTGTTTAAAATATAATTATGTCTCAATCACTTGAGAATCCCAGGACTTTAAAGCTTATACTAAGGAACCATAAACTAAAGCATCAATTGATGTGATGCTCCGTAATAGGAACAGTGAATGAAAATGTGAATTTAACTATTTCAATTTTGAGTGTTTGTTGGTGGCTATGCCTCCAATAGAGTATTTTCTTAAATGTTTTCCTGTCCTTTAATAAGAAAATGCCTCTCAGGAGATTTTAGTCGTGAAAAAGCAAGCTTTCTTAACTTCCCTTTTTCCAGAATTCTTTCACGATATCCCAACAACCAAAAGGAATTAAGTGATTCTGCAACCAAGCTTTAAACTTGCCTTTATTTCAAGGTTCCTTCAACATGCATACTTAATTGAACATTGCTACATAGGCATACACTTGTAACTAAAGTTTTCTGTCTGTCTTTTCACAGTTGTGATAATATTGATAAAGTAGGGTTTCTTTAAACATGTTGCTGGACATGTGCATGTATTGAAAAGGCATATGTAATGTTTTTACGCTGCTAATACAGGTATGTTAGACGAATTGTTTTTGAAAGAGGACTCATTGTAGATCCAGATCAGGTAGCAGTCTACTTTAGTCTCTCATTTTCTGCAGTTGATAGCAATTGTTTATTTTGTTATCTTGAATAATGATCTTTTTATCTCAGGGGGAGTTTCTCTGCCCTGTATGTCGTGGACTTGCAAATTCAGCATTTCCTGCATTACCTGGAGATTCTCAAAAAGGTTTCTAGACCACCAATGGTTTCAACTGTCAGTTGGCCAGATGCTACTGGCCAATTATCCTCTGCAAACAGGGAAACTGATTTCCATCGCTTTCGGGAAGCCTTGTCTCTTTTATGTAGTGCTGCTGATGTTGCTGGGAGGAGTGAAATCCTAAAAGCTTTTCCAATGCATCGAAATGGAAGGATAAGACCAAATCCTGAATCCATGTTTCGTGTACTATTTGGAATGTATTTTCCAAGCAAACAGAATAGGATTTCAGGATCTGCAAGGGTAAGTCACTCGGTAATTATGTGGGACACTCTTAAGTACTCTCTTATTTCAGGATTTGCTGATGGTCTGCTGGTCTGCTGCTGCTGCTGCCGGTGTGCTGCTGCAGAATTTTGCTAGGCTGTTACTGCTGCAATGTTGCTGTGAAGCGGGCTGCTACTAGATGTTGGTCTGTTGCAAATTTGGGTTGTTGTTAGTTTCATGATTTCATTTTGTTATCTGCTATTTTTACTATGGGTTCACAATTTGGATGTATTTGAGTATTTTAGTGAGTTTACCTTTTTAGGTTTTATACAACGCCTTCCAAAAACATATTTTTCAACAGTGTTTTTTTGCCTACACATCAACTTTTGGTGATTTAATATCAATGTTATTAGTTTGTAATAGTAGTGCCTGAGGGATGCCTCTTGTAAATATGTAAATCTTATAAAAATATATATATGATTTTCAATTTTTTTTGCCGCTACAAATTTGTCATTGCCAAAAAGTAAAGCTTTCTCGACAAACAACTTGTCGGTAAATGTGTAGCCAAAATTTTATTTTTGCCCACTCATATTGTGTTGCTAAAAGCGTATTTTTTGCCAATACCAATTTGTTGTTGCCAAAACTAAAGCTTTGTCGACAACCAAATCGTTGGCAAATGGCAACATTTACCGACGTAAATGTGTCGCTAAAAGTTACTTTTGCCCACTCATATTGTGTTGGTAAAAGTGTATTTTTTGCCAATGCCAATTTTTCGTTGCCAAAAGTAAAGCTTTAGCGACAAACAAATCGTCGGCAAATGGCAACATTTACCGATGTAAATGTGTCGCCAAAAGTTTACTTTTGCCGACGCATATGTTGTTGGTAAAAGTATATTTTTTGCCCATGCAAATTTGTGTCGCCAAAAGTGCCACACAATCATCATATTTGAATGATTTTTACCAACGCAAAGTAAATTGCCGACGATGGATGAAGGCTTTTAGCGACAACTATGTTCGTCGCTAAAGGCATTACTTTTACCAACGCAATGATAATTTCGTCGGCAAAAACTTTTGCCGACTCACTTTTGCCTACGGGTTGCCAACGTAGCTTTGTGTGTCGGCAAAACTCTTTGCCAACTAATTTTCCCTTTTAGCAACATATTTTGTTGCGTTGCGAAAAATGCAATTTCTTGTAATGGTTTATTGATAATACTACTGATTACTGCTAAATTGTGACTGAACATGATTAAGTAACTTATTTGACTAACATTCTGAACTGATTGATTGAGTGTATTAGTTTAAACGCATTTCCATCAGTTTGATCTGTTCATGTTTTAAGTTTGAACTGTAAATTGAAGGCCTTATCGGCGGCCGAATCTGAAATTGATTGGAATTGTGTGTTAATTAGAATTTATGTGATTTTATGGTAAATTTAGTTGAAATTTGATTTGGTATGATTAAATTGGATTAGATAAGCTAAATCTCATTAGTTTAAGTATTTACCAAAATGCCACTTAGTGGACTTTTTTATGAGCCATTTATTTGATTTATATATGTTAGCATTATCACAACTCTTCAGCCATTTTCCTCAAGACCAAAACCGATTGAGAGAGGGAGAGTAGGAGGAAAGACTTGAGTTCATCAATCTTGGCTTGAAATTTGGAGGAATTGAAGGATAATAACAAATTGAGCTTCCATTCTTGAAATTGAGGACCTAAGGTAGCAGAATCATCTTCTTGAACTTGTATTTAAGTTGTATCTTGCATGTTTCATGGAAGTTTGGTGATTAGAGTCTAGAATTGGTTCAAAATGTTGAATTGAAGCTTAAATCATGCATGCATGTACACATTGTTGAGTTTTGAGGTTGATTTCATGGAAATCCTCACATGCATGTCTTTATTCTAGCCATGGTCCATGAATTCATCATGTTTTTGAGTGAATTGACTCATTTGATTATGTATTAGAAGCTTTGATTTCAATTGAACACTTGCATGTTACATATACATTATGTTCATGAAGTTTTGTTTGGATTTGTATTTAATTGAACTACCTTTGGGCTTTGATTTTGAAAATTGATCTTTGAAACATGTCATATTATGGGTTTTGAAGTGTTTTCCAGAAAATTAGCCCAAAAGGATCGAATTTGAAGCTTTAAAGATTGAGTTTTGTGCTTGGAGACAAATCTGGAAATTCCAGATTTTGGATCCACGCTCGAACGTACACTCTTAGTTCATGCAGTCCACTCGAGCGGGGAAAGTAACGCTCGAGCGTGAAATGCGTGTATCCAGTACTTTGCATGTGTTTACAGTCCGCTCGAGTGAGGGAATGCACGCTCGAGCGAGGACTTGTGTCTCACGCTCGAGCGAAGGTCGAGCGCCCATCGAGCGTGAATTGCATGCATCTAGTACTTTTGCCTGAGTTTGCAGTCCGTTCAAGCGGGGAAAGTCACACTCGAGCGGAGATCTTTTGTCTGCATGTTTGCTCGAGCGGAGAAAACCACGCTCGAGCGAGACCCTTATTTTCTGAAAATTCTGAAAAGTGTTTTAAAGTGCATCTTTGCATCCTCATTTCATCCTAGGCATTCCTAAGCCATGTTTAAGGCATCTTAATGAGGATATTGATGTAGAACCACACCGAGTCAAGTTAGGGACTAAGTCATTGATTCCCAAGTGTGTAACTTAGTGTGTGTTCATTCTGTAACTGTGTAGGGTTGGCATCCGATGACGCTCATTAGCCACTTATAGCCCAGTGCTCTCTGAGTAACAATGTTGTAAAGATATGTTCAATCATGAATATTTTCTGAATGATCTACTGTACCGCTTTCTGAAATGATATTTCTTACTGAATGAATGATGTCCTATTGATGAACTGTACTCGTGGTATCCATAGCAACTTACTGTTACTGTACTGTTACTGTATTACTACTGTCACAGAGATCTTTGTCGGTTCCCATGTTTGGAACCACTATTGTTTACTAATATGATGGCCATCAACTGACTGTTCAGTCTGTTAAGACCTACTGTACTATTTGCTATTGGATGTACCACTTATGACTGCTATGATCGAATGACTGATATACTGTTCAAATGACTGTTTAATGACTGAAAGGACATTCATTCTTAACCTCTTTACACAATTGTTATTCACTGGGTTTTAGCTCACTATTTATATATATATATATATATATATAGGTGTCCAGGCACCAGATCGGAGCTAGGAGCGTTGGGTTAAACTCCATTTTTGTCAAGCCAACCAACGTGTCTCACTACAAGGTTCCAAGTGTGTTCAAGCTTAGGCTTTTTGGGGTGTCTCAGTTCACCCTTCTGTCTCTGTTTGTAATACTGTATAGACTTGTACTGTATTGTTATGGTAGGGATTTGGTCCCTAACCTGAATGCCTGTATATGATGTATGTACATACTGCTTTTGTTCTGAATGTGAATGTGTTATGAAAAGTCTTTTTACATATAGACTGTCACAGCTCATTGGACATCTTTTATTACTGTTTTGGCTTCCGCCAACCCTTGTACTCTGTATTACTGTCTTTACTGTTAAGCAGGCCTTCGGTAATCACGGATTACCGGCCGGTTACGGTGCTAAACTCATAGGGGCGGGTTTGGGTCGTGACAATGAGGCTACATGCTTATTTGAAATATCTCCTTGAATGTTTGTGAATGAAGGCTATTTCGCTTAATTTGGAACGACTTTGGTAAATGTACATACGAGCTTGCTTTTTTTAAGTTGCACGTATTCAACACTTTTTTTAAGTAGCATGGATTCACATGAACATACAAAAATAATATATAAGAAATAGATTAAATCTCAAAGTCTGAAGAATAAAAAATAAGGGATACAAACTGAAACTCGTGGTACGCACAGTTTTCTTAAAACAGATTTGCCGCCTCGCCAATGGGTATTGGAGGAACACCGACATCTATTTCTCAAGATATGATGGTCGAAAACAACTAATTCAGAAGCACATTTTGAATAGTTTCGGCAAACTTGACAATGGCAACACTCTCTTATTAATAAAAATCAAAGAAGGAGTTAACAAGAAGGAGATAGGAAAAATTTCTTTGAATTTTTCTTTATAATAAGAAACATTTCCAACTTCATCTAAAAAATCACCATTTTCCGTCTCGAAAAATCTCTCTACAAACATCCTACAAAGTTGGAGGGGAAATATCTTTATTTATATAAGTAGCGGAGTCCCTAGCTATGAAAGCTATCATTATGAGGGCCATCAAATTCCACTAATTAAGGCTATTAACTCTAACCATTAGGGTTAGAGTTACAAAGATTGAAAACCTCCTTTGTATTATATATAAAAATAAATATATATAATGCTATTTGAATAAACCAACTAGATGGGTTGCGAAATAGATACGGATGTTGAGTCACAGTCCGATTCAAACCAATCTCAAACACATGCACAAGCTAAATCCAACATAGCATAACTCAACCCAAGATCACGATCAAGACTAAGTCCAAATCCAAGTCCAAAATCAAACCAGCACATAACACAAGCACAAGCCTAAGCCTAGGCTCAGTCCAAACTAAGACCGAGTCCAAATCTAAACCCAATTGTTATTGATATCCATTTTATGAGATAATTCTTATTCATAACCTAATGATTTCGGCTTATTATTTTCGTATTGTAATCTTCCTACTAAAAAGAATACAAATCACTCAGATCCACCTCAACTAACGGATGAGTCCCACCTTAATCTCGAATTAAAGTTGCTAAAAAACCATTATTTTTCAACAAATATTATGTATTTGGTGGTATTGTTACTCATCTTGTGATTAGAAAATATTTGTATTAAAAAAATGTGTAACATTACCAAAAAATGTATAACAAAACCACAAAATGAGTAATTTTATTTCTAAATTACAAATTATTATAACTTTTATTAAATAAATACTTAATATTACTATAAAAATATATAATAAAGTACGTATGATATACAATTTTTTTTTTTTTTAAAGGTCGTGTACCATAACATGACCCTTAACATCACATGGGGGAATTGGGTTTAGGCATTGGTTGTGAAGCCTCTTTTAGTAAGTAGGTTAAGAGTCACTTCTTAACTTTTAACTCATTTTAAGTCACATCATTCCTTATATTTTTTACACGTTATTTTAAAAAAAATAAAAAATCAAAAGACGAGTTTTTACTATCTTCCCAAAATAACCATTGTGAATTCTGAATCACCACATGGATCAAAGAGTATTCATAATTATTGTCTTTGGCAACTTGCTGCTTAGCCAATTTAAGAAAAACAAAACCAAAGTACTTAGCTATTCTGCACAAACATGTCATAAACCAGTTATTTGACACTACAAAAAAACTTGTTTTTTGCGACGGTAAACGGCCGTCGCAAATGCCCAGAAGCCCGTCGCTAATGTCTTTTGCGACGGTAATTTGGCTTTTTGCGACGGTAAGGGGGGGTCGCGACAGACGGGGTTGCAAAAGACCTTTGGCGACGGTATGTACCGTCGCCATTAGTTTCTGCGACGGTATGCCAAGTTTTTTGCGACGCCATTTTTCCCGTCGCAAATAATGGTGGAAAAATCACTTTTCGCGACGGCACGTAATTCCCGTCGCTAAAAGTGATTTTTTGAGACGGGAAAATTACCGTCGTTAAAGGCTCTGGCATCATATAAGTATTGGCGACGACATGGTTTACCGTCGCTAAAGGTGTCCTGTACATTCAATAAGGCAGCTTTTGCGACTGTGTTGGTACCGTCGCAAAAGCCTATTACTGGTTTTTGCGACGGGTTCTTCTCCCGTCTCAAAAAATAAAAAAAAAATAAAAAACCCTGTTGATAAATTAATAAAAAAATTAAAATAACCTGTATTAGATAAAAAATTGAAAAATTACAGAATAATATAAATACGTACATAAACAAAAATTGACAAATAATGAAAATTAATAATATTGTTCAATTCATAGCAATACAGAAATAAAAATTCAGAACAATAACGTCGCATAATACATACATAATGTTGCTCCCAAATTTAAATAACATAAATCAAAATCAAAATCAAAATCAAAAGTTTTCGTCTTCATTCGTTCGTGGGTTACAAAAACAAAAATTAGTCATAATCTTGATACGCCCGCATTCCAGAAAAAAGCCAACTGCTACTCAGGAAATATCTGAAAAAAACAAGATAAAAATAATTAAAAACCATATAATGTGTTAATATTTTAATTATAGAAAAATATAAAAAAAAAATTGATTACTATATAATTAGAAAGATAGTTTAGTAAATAATTTTGACAAACCGAAATCCGGCTCTAACTCCCAAACCGGGAACCCGATTCGAGCCCCGTCTTCTCCCACAAGTCTCTCGTGCCTAGGCGGTCGTGTGTGCCAAGTTTCGTGCTAAACCGACGCCGTTTGGTGATTTTGGGGCGTTAACGCCTCGAATTCAAGTTTCTTAAGGAAGTTGTTTACCTAAAGTGAAATCCGGCTCTAACTCCCAAACCGGGAAGCCGATTCGAGCCCCGTCTTCTCCCACAAGTCTCTCGTGCCTAGGCGGTCGTGTGTGCCAAGTTTCGTGCTAAACCGACGCCGTTTGGTGATTTTGGGGCGTGAACGCCTCGAATTCAAGTTTCTTAAGGAAGTTGTTTGCCTAAAGTGAAATCCGACTCTAACTCCCAAGCCGGGAACCCGATTCGAGCCCCGTCTTCTCCCACAAGTCTCTCGTGCCTAGGCGGTCGTGTGTGCCAAGTTTCGTGCTAAACCGACGCCGTTTGGTGATTTTGGGGCGTTAACGCCTCGAATTCAAGTTTCTTAAGGAAGTTGTTTGCCTAAAGTGAAATCCGGCTCTAACTCCCAAGCCGGGAACCCGATTCGAGCCCCGTCTTCTCCCACAAGTCTCTCGTGCCTAGGCGGTCGTGTGTGCCAAGTTTCGTGCTAAACCGACGCCGTTTGGTGATTTTGGGGCGTTAACACCTCGGATTCAAGTTTCTTAAGGAAGTTGTTTACCTAAAGTGAAATCCGGCTCTAACTCCCAAACCGGGAAGCCGATTCGAGCCCCGTCTTCTCCCACAAGTCTCTCGTGCCTAGGCGGTCGTGTGTGCCAAGTTTCGTGCTAAACCGACGCCGTTTGGTGATTTTGGGGCGTTAACGCCTCGAATTCAAGTTTCTTAAGGAAGTTGTTTGCCTAAAGTGAAATCCGACTCTAACTCCCAAGCCGGGAACCCGATTCGAGCCCCGTCTTCTCCCACAAGTCTCTCGTGCCTAGGCGGTCGTGTGTGCCAAGTTTCGTGCTAAACCGACGCCGTTTGGTGATTTTGGGGCGTTAACGCCTCGAATTCAAGTTTCTTAAGGAAGTTGTTTGCCTAAAGTGAAATCCGGCTCTAACTCCCAAGCCGGGAACCCGATTCGAGCCCCGTCTTCTCCCACAAGTCTCTCGTGCCTAGGCGGTCGTGTGTGCCAAGTTTCGTGCTAAACCGACGCCGTTTGGTGATTTTGGGGCGTTAACGCCTCGAATTCAAGTTTCTTAAGGAAGTTGTTTGCCTAAAGTGAAATCCGGCTCTAACTCCCAAGCCGGGAACCTGATTCGAGCCCCGTCTTCTCCCACAAGTCTCTCGTGCCTAGGCGGTCGTGTGTGCCAAGTTTCGTGCTAAACCGACGCCGTTTGGTGATTTTGGGGCGTTAACGCCTCGAATTCAAGTTTCTACCTGTTTGCAGCTACTTGTTTGCCACCTGTGTTAGGACCATTTGAACCACCATCAACATTTGATTTCCATCTAGAACTGTTGCATATGACACATTTATCAAGATTGGCGTCCTCGTTTCGAAACAACATGCAACTGTTGGGACATGCATCCCACGTCTCATACGTGAAGCCCAAATCTGTTGTGACCTTTTGAGCTTTATAATATGAGTCCGGGAGTTTCACACCCAACGGAAACGCCTCATTCAATAACTCAAGCAACATGTCAACAGACTTGTCCGTCCACTGATTAAGCACCTTCAAATGTAGAAGTCGAACAATGAATGACAAAAATGTGAACTTCTGACAACCCGGATACAATTCACTTTGTGCATCTTGAAGAAGTTTGAAATACTTTGCAGTCTCTGCATTTGGACCGAGCTGGGGTTCAGATGCACGGGGATCAGGCCCCTGTGGTTCATCACCCTCAACACTTGTACCGACATGTGGATTTCCCATAGCCCCTTGTATCATTCCAATCATATCATCTCCAATGTCTAAATTAGCTAATGTTTCATTCTCTCGATTACTATGCAGAGATATGTAAGATTCCCCATGATTAATCCAATGTTTGTATTTTTTAAAAAAACCATTCAAAATCAGATGCTCCCGTACACCATCTCGTACAAAATAGTATCGATTCTCACACTTCCTACACGGACAACTGATCATCGAACCTTCAACCCTATTGGTGTAGGCAAACACAAGGAATTCATCAATCCCATTAATGTATTCACTCGACATCCTATTTGGCAAATCAATCCAACTCTTATCCATCATCTGTACACATCCACAAGAATATCTCACCAAAGTAACTCTAAATATAATACCTACACATAAATATTCACTCGACATCCTATTTGGCAAATTAACGAAATGTCTAAAATTCCTATTTAAGAGCATATGATTTGGAAAAAATAAAAAAATAAAAAACTTGAAGGATTGAATGGTAAAATTGATAATTTATGGATGAAATAGAAAAAAAAAATTGATAATTTAAACTTAAAGGATTAGAGCATATGATTAGAGCATATGATTTTGACAAACTATTTCTAATTAGAGCATATGATTTTGACAAACTATTTCTAATTAGACAAACTATATATATATGCATATAATTTTTACTGATTTTGACAAACTATTTCTAATTAGAGCATATGATTTGGAAAAAATAAAAAAATAAAAAACTTGAAGGATTGAATGGTAAAATTGATAATTTATGGATGAAATAGAAAAAAAAAATGATAATTTAAACTTAAAGGATTAGAGCATATGATTAGAGCATATGATTTTGACAAACTATTTCTAATTAGAGCATATGATTTTGACAAACTATTTCTAATTAGACAAACTATATATATATGCATATAATTTTTACTGATTTTGACAAACTATTTCTAATTAGAGCATATGATTTGGAAAAAATAAAAAAATAAAAAACTTGAAGGATTGAATGGTAAAATTGATAATTTATGGATGAAATAGAAAAAAAAAATGATAATTTAAACTTAAAGGATTAGAGCATATGATTAGAGCATATGATTTTGACAAACTATTTCTAATTAGAGCATATGATTTTGACAAACTATTTCTAATTAGACAAACTATATATATATGCATATAATTTTTACTGATTTTGACAAACTATTTCTAATTAGAGCATATGATTTGGAAAAAATAAAAAAATAAAAAACTTGAACGATTGAATGGTAAAATTGATAATTTATGGATGAAATAGAAAAAAAAAATGATAATAGTTGAAGAGATATAAATGAAAACAACCATAAAAATAATTAAAAAAACTTAAAAACACTAATTGATAATAATTGATAATAATTGATAAATGTTGATAATAATTAAAAAATAAACAGTTTTATATATATATATATATATATATAGACAGATTTATTAATAACCATGAGACAAATCTGTTATATATAGACAAATTTCAGATTTATATACATATATATAGACAGATTTATTAATTAAAGTATGTTCTTAATTAAAGTATGTTATTAATAAACAGATTTATATACATATATATAGACAGATTATATATATATATATATATATATATATATAACAGATTTATATATATAGATTTCAGATAAACAGATTTATATATATATATAGACAGATTTCAGATTATATATATATATATATATATATATAGATTTATATACATTTCAGATTTATATATATATATATATAGATTTATATACATTTCAGATATATATATATATAGATTTATATACATTTCAGATTTATATATATATATATAGATTTATATATATTTCAGATATATATATATATATAGATTTATATAGATTTATATACATTGCATATATATATATAGACAGATTCATATATATATATATACACAGACCGAGAGAGAGAGAGAGAGAGAGAGAGAGAGAGAGAGAGAGCATACGCAGAGGGAGAGAGGGTCGTCGTCGGAGCACCACTCTTGTCGCCGGAGCCGTCGCCGCCGCACCACCGCTGTCTTCCTCGTAGGCCGTTTGGGAAATTTGGGGGTGAAGTTAGGGATTTGGTGAGGAGGATCGAGCGGGAGGCAGAAGGAAAAAGGGAGGGTTTTTTTTTTGGACTTTTTGCGACGGTATGATGTACACCGTCGCAAATAGAACGAAAAACGGTGCCGTTTGCATTAATCCTTTTTTGCGACGGAAATTTGCCGTCGCAAATGATATATGCCGTCTCAAAAAAAAGGTTTTTTGCGACGGTTTTATTTACCGTCGCTAATACTTCCCCATTTCCGACGCCTCCGCTTAGTTTCATTACCGACGGGTCAGTACCGTCGCTAAAGGCTATTATTTGCGACAGTAGAAGTTACCGTCGCAAAAAACGGTTTTTTGCGACGGGGGGCGCGGCGTCGCTAAAAACCCCGTCTTTTTTGCTATATTTTCCTGTAGTGTGAGTAATGTTACATATTTTCGTGTTAATATTATATATTTTTATAATTTAAAAATATTTTGGGTGAAATACTACCAAAAATAATAATAATAATAATAATAATAATTAATTTAATTTTAAAATTACAAATTATTGTAAATTGTTGGATAAGTAAATTATTATTGTAACTCTACTAACAAATAACACAACATTTGTTACAAAATTTCATTTGTTACAAATTATTGTGACTAAAAAAAAATAAAAAAAATCATATAATATTTATTACAAAAATTTATAATATATATACCAAAAAAAAAAAAAAACGTAACATATAACTTCTAAGAAATTTCCCTAATTGAAAGCCAATCCACTTTCGGTAAAAAGTTCAAAGAAGATATATGCACCGACTCTGATTTGTGGAGTGCGTATTAGCTTCGGGGTTGGCAAACTGCCGCCAAGCGGGTTTGTGCCGAATTTGCACGCTATAATAAGGATATATGTCATTTTAAATTTGGCTTAATTTGATATTTGGTTTAATTTAAGTCATTTTAAATCTCGTATTAAAAAAATTTAAATCACAAACCTGTTCACTTATGAATTATTTTTTTTGGTCTTAAATGGATATTGAATTATGTAAATCATTTTATTTACTATTTAAATTTGGAATGTTAATAAAATTTGATGACAAAATAAGTATGAATTTTAACAAATGTTTTAATTTACGTCTTAGAAAGAAGTATATAGACTCTTTTTTTTTTTCTATATTTTTTCTACCTTATTTTATAATTAAAATAATTTAAAATTATAATTAATATTTTATAAATGAGTGAGCGAGGCTAAGTTAAACTTTTTTATTTAAACTTAATTTAAATATTAAATAGGTGCAAAATCTCAATACAATCTAATTCTAAAAGTGAAATAATTTTTTTTTTAATTTTAAAAATATCAAGTTAAATTGAACGGAGTAAGCGGGTTATCAAACACATGATCAATATACTAGCGATCGGGTGTTACAACCTTTCAACATGATTCTCGCGAAAAGGTAAAAGAAGAACAGCTGGCCCCTTCCATCAATTTTGGGGGGTGGCCACCGACCTGGAATCAAGATCTTCTTCTTATTCTCTCTTCTTGTTTACTTATTTGTTAGATTATTAGGCTTATTTTTGGACTTAATTTTAATAATTTTAGTCATTTACATTTTAGAATTTGTTGAGTATATCACAAATGTAAAAAATTAAATTGATCAGATATCAGAAATTATATGTTCGGAAAATTATTTATTAAATTTTTTTTAAAAAATGGTTTTTAATTCAATGATCCGAACACATAATTTCTAATATCCGATCAATTTAATTTTTTACAGGTATAATATACTCAACAAATCTTAAAATGTAAACAGTTCAGATCATCGAAATTGGGTCCAAAAGTGGACCCAATGACCTAGCAAATAGGGAGACAAAAAGAGAGAATAAGGAGAGGATCCTAATTCA
The DNA here is from genome assembly GCF_055761805.1 of Camellia sinensis. NCBI lineage: Eukaryota > Viridiplantae > Streptophyta > Magnoliopsida > Ericales > Theaceae > Camellia > Camellia sinensis. Next base: position 154,265,153 of record NC_138963.1, read on the forward strand.
CAGACCAGGTGTCCATCTCAAGCCATTTCTCTCCTTGGTTTTTTTATTTTTTATTTTTTAATTTTTTTTAAAGATAGTTCATCCCATTTCTCTAAAGATTTAAGATTGACATTATATTGTGAATTTGTTCATCACATGGGTTGGAATTAAAAATAATTGGCAGAATGACAAAAAAGTGTTATTAGAAAAATGAGTATACCAATAAGTCCTCTCAACTTTTTATTGAATCAAAAAGTTTTATTCACTTTTAGTTATTGCCACAAAATCTTTTTTTATTTTTATTTTTTAACAGTATTTTTATATAAAGTGTTATCAATTGTTAGTTTTAGTAACATTTTGAAAAAATCATTATAGAAAAACGTTACTAACTGCTATTTTTACTTATAGATCTAAAAAACAGTATCAATAATTATCAATTTTTACTGCTTTTTAATTTATACAAATACTTGCAAAATTTAATGATGAACAAATCCTTAAAAGAGCTATGAGTAATTAACCCAAAATAATTTTTACAGACTGGTTCAACCAAATTATTATTTGTTAGCGTATGACACATGCCGCCTACCACTTCATGGGCACGAGAATTATTATTATTATTATTATTATTTTGAATTAAGCTTGACCTAATTTTTGCACACCCTAATCAATCCGTTGTTCATGTACGATGATAATTAGATTGTTTGGTCTGGATCCAATCCGATGATCTATGAGAGAAGATGAAATGAATTTTTGAAGTATCGGTGTGGTGCTGGCCAAAATTTTTTCAAGACTTCTATTAGAAGTGAAGACATAAATAAAAAAAGGGATGGTGAGTTTAGAGTTTTTTATTCATACCTTGACCTTATATAGAAAGTCTTTTGTCTTGGTCTGCTAATGATGGTGGGCCTCTATTCCCCATAGGCTGTGGACTTATGAGTTGATCTACCAAATTTGAGTCTTAACTAATTATATATATTTATATCATTATAAATGACATATGTCTAGGACCGCAAATGAACGTAATCGTTTATGAACAAGTTCGAGTTCGGTTTGGTAAGAGTTTGTTTGAATTCAGTTCGTTAATTTTTTTACCGTTCGAACTCGAGTTCGAGCTCGTTAAATTTTTAATAAATAAGTCTAAACAGTCTAAAACTTGACTCGTTAGCTGACTCGTTTAATATTTATTATTTATATATTAAATAATATAAAATTATGTATAAAAAATAAGAGAAATATGCTATTTATATATTTAAAAAATATAAATATAAATAATACTTAACTATAGATAGTATATTTATATAATAATGGTAGCAGATATTATTATTTTAGTAAAATATGGACTTTTTTTTAGTATGTTTATATATATTATAATATAATTGTATAATCAATGTTTTAATTGTAACTTTAGTCTCACATGCAAGTATGAATTTATAAATTTTTTGGCTCGTTAAGGTTCGTGAACAGGCTCGAGCTCGAGTCAAGCCTAAGCCAACTCGGCTCGAGCTCGGTTCGTTAAATTTTTATTCAGCTCGAGCTCGAGCTCGTTAAAATCTTAATAAATAAGCCCAAACACACTAAATCTCAACTCGGCTCGGCTCGGCTCGTTTGCAGCTCTACATATGTTACCCATCACTTTTGTCGAGTGTTATATAAATATAAAAACAATATTAAAAAGTTCATTAAAAAAAATGAAGGGCAAATTACAAACACCTCCTTGAGATTTGGTGAAAATACAGATTCTTCCTTGAAGTTTGAAAAATTATAAATTGCCCCCCAAAGTTTATATTTTCATAACAAATTACTTCCTGAAATTTTTCTTTTCATACAGATTCTCTCTTAATTTGTTATGCAAATTTGACTTTCAGGGGGTAATTTGTAATTTCTCAAACCTCATGAGAAAATCTGTATTTTTACCAAATCTCGATGGGGTGTTTGTAATTTACCCAAAAATGAATTTAGAGTGTAGTTTACACCAATGTCTCGTTTGTTTTTAAAAGTAAAATAGAAGAGATTGTTAATGAAAGAATAAATAACTGTATTTGTATTGATGATATCTGTTAGTATGAGAATTGTTAAATTATTTTTATATAAAATCAATATAAAATAATAAAAAAAAATAAAAATCATGGTTTTTACTTAACCAAGAAAAAAAATATTAATGTTCAAAATGTGCAACTGCACATGTAAAAAAAAATTAAAAAATTATTTGACCGATTGATTGGCTGGACATCTTTCCAAAAGACCGGTAACACTCTAATTCGAACGGACTATTTCTGAATATCATCTCCTCGCTTAGATTGTTAGTCTGCTAATCCAAGGCCTTTTATGCTCCGAAGGAACTTTCAATCCGGACTTTCATTTCAAAACAAACATGATATTAATTTACTCTACATCACAAATAGTTTAATCTGGACTACTAGATCGGAAAACAAATAAACCGATATATTTTCAATGAAAACAAACATGGTGTTAATTATTTATTTATTTATTTATTTTTTGTATGCATCGTTATATATATTTTCAATGCTTGTAACTTTCCTATTGATGATAAATAAGTTTCAGATAAAAAGAAGACAGGTAGGGCAATTATGTATTGTATAGAGGCTACACTAGTACATAAAATTGTTTTTAAAATCAGAATAAAACAACAGGTTCACGTGAAGCGGTTGAAATATCCAAAAACACTTTTTCATTCGTTAATGAGATCACACACTACATTTGTTCTATAAAGAATTTGAGGATAGTTTGGAGTGAGCGAATGACTATTGTTCTCTGAGTAATAATAGGCTTTATGAAAAAATTATTATGAAAATTTTTTACTCTTAAATTATATATATAATAAAATATCATAAATTAATCAAAAAAATAAAAAAAAAAATTATAAAATTTTTAATAATATTTTTTCCATAAAACCTGACATTATTGTTCTTCTATTAATAAAGATGGATTAATTACCACAAGATGTGTCCCCTAGGCTGCCGAAAAATAAGCGTGCATGCACGTATTTGTGTTTCCATTTGGCATACATAATTACAAAGTTGAATTGAAATTGATTCTTTATTATAACAATCTCACTATCACACATGTGCAACTTCAATTTCAAATGAATTAAAAGTGATGTCATATTTACAATTAGTTTGATTGGTCAGAATTTTTGTACGTATATATATATATGAGAGTTTCTAAAAAGTTTGGAACTCAAAGCAAAACTTTTAACATAAGACCTTTTATATATTAAAAAAAATTCAAAGTGAGTTTCTAATATGGGCCGATTTTTAATTTTTTAGTTCTTTAATTTTTTTTGCAAAATCAAATCGGTTTGTAATTTAAATTTTATTTAAAAATTTTAAACTTTCGTATTCTTGAGTATAAAACTCAAATTATTTATTGTAAAATTACTAATCAAACTTGCATAATTCAACTTATCAACCAAATTTATTCAATCATTTTGATGACATAATTGACTAAAAGTAAGATTTAATCGATTTCAATTTTAAAATGGTTATTTTCCTAAAAATAATTGTAATAGGTATAGTAAATAGCATTCTATGCATAATCTTTATATTTGATAAATAACTATTTATTAATTTCAAATAATTTATCATATTAATAAGCTTTTTTGTTTATTTATTTATTTATTTATTTTAGTTTTTTGAGCAAGTATAATAATTGACAGTTTTTGAAAACTTTTTGGCAACCAATTTTTACAGAGCCAACGCGGTGCTTCCTTGACTTTGCCCCCCAAAAAGCCAGCACTGTTTTCGAGAGCCGAAGCGGTGCTTCCTTGACTTTGCCTCAAAGCCAGCACTGTTAAAAGGTTAAACAAGTTTGGAAAATGTAAAAAAAATTAAAAAATTATTTAAAAAATTAAAAAATTATCACTATTTATTAAAAGTCAAAAATTATGATTGCATAATTTTTAATTCTAATTTTTTTCTATACATTAATTTATACAATTTTTTAATACATATTTTTACAGAGCCAACGATGTGGTGCTTCCTTGACTTTGCCTCAAAGCCAGCACTGTTAAAAGGTTAAACAAGTTTGGAAAATGTAAAAAAAATTAAAAAGTTAAAAAGTTATCACTATTTATTAAAAGTCAAAAATTACGATCGCATAATTTTTAATTTTAATTTTTTTCTACATACTAATTTATACAATTTTTTAATACATATTTTTTCATAAAAAGTCATAAAATTAATCCAAACATCCATATTTTTTTTCTCAACTTTTTAGTCTAAAAAGACAAAAAGTACACTTATTTAAGACACCCTAAACAACCCCTCAATCTTTGATAAATACTTATAAAGAATATTTGTTTATTTATTTTTTCTATTGATGTGGTTGTTAAAGCATCCTCATCAAATTAAAACTTTTGTTATATTTTAGTTTAATAGTTACTTTTATTTTATTTTATTTTATTTTGGGTATATACTTTTTAAATACACTCTTCAACAAACTCCCGATCATTTTGTCATGCTATTTAAATATTATTATTATTTTATTAAATTTTATTTAAAATTATTTTTTTATAAACTCAACACGATTAATTTCAAAATATCAAAAATAGTATTTATTAATGTTTCACTAGTCCAAATCACTAACTACATTTGTCAAACCAAATTCACTAAAACAAAGAGCTATAGCTAGTTTGATGGAATTGAAATTTAATAATTTACTCACTATTTTAATTAAAAAATAAAAACAATTAACTTGATGGGGATGCTCTTAGTGTTGGAGTTGTGGGTATATATTGTCAAAATTTATTAAATGGTTGTTTAGTTCAATATAATTCTCATAATATTTAAAAAATCAACTTTACCAAATGACCCCAAAAAAAAAGATAGCATCATTATATTGAATTTTTTTCCCCCTACTAAATACATACATAATTTATCACTTCACATTTACGTTTGTAAAGCATAATTTTCAATACATGATTAGAGAGATACAAGTGAGTGAAGAAAAATATTTTAAACATTTTACAACAAAAATATCATTTCTTTTTGATCAATTGATAAAAAAAAAATAATTAAAAATATAAGAAATAAATACATCATTAGAAAAACTACTAGCCCAAAATAGTTACGAAGCTAACAAAACCTATCAAGTCGAAGCCCAACAATTACTCCACTAACATCATCAAACATACTATTAGTTTATAATAGTTAGAAAGTCAACAAAGCCTATATCATCAGAAAGGCTGAGCATCTCCAAGAAAATAATTAAAAAAGGCTTGTTAGGCAATGTAACTCAAATTTTGAGTTCCAATAGGTTGATTATTGGGCTAGTTACTTTATCATTCTACTTTTTTGGTGGTTACAATTGAAGAGCCCAGAGACTCTCCAAACAAATACATATGTATATATCTTGGATTTTTGTATGTTTATGTCTTGGATTTGAGATTTTATATATTTTATATATGTATATGTGTATGTAGCAAATTTATATATTCTTTCAATTCGGTTTGATGAATTACGGAATAACTTATTTTATATTTTGTATTTTTTTTCCTCCTCATTCTATAGGTTTTGTATGTTTGTATGGACAAATTTATTATAATTGCAAATTTATATTAGTAAAATATTAGCAATTAGTATTTTTATTTTAAAAATTAATTAAATTAGTTTGAATAATTAGTTAAAATAAAGAGTGTGATTGGAGAACACAATAACTAAAGTAACTAGATAAAATAAAGAGTGTATTTTTTTTTATACTTTAACTAGTGAAAAGTAGACAGTGTGGTTGAAATTGCTCACAATAGCTAAAAAGTGAACAAAGCTTATCAAGCAAAAGTATAACAACAACTCCACTAACAAGTAACCATATCCATAATGATGGAGAATTAAATAACAGTACAGAAGGTATGAAACTCTTCTTCATAATAGTTGAATCTGAAATCTCATATTACAAAAAATGTTACACAACTATTAAAACAAATATCATGGTACAACAAAATAAACATTTACATGGAGCAAAGAGTGCCTAGGGACTTTTGTTTTAGAAATAAAAAAGAAAAGGGGCATATAATATCTTAAGAGAGGACAAATTGAAGAACTATTTAAAAAGTATCGGATAAAAATTTAGGTTTTGTTTGGTTATAGTTTTCCAAAAAAAGAAAAAAAAAATTAGATGAGTTTTCATTAATTTGTAGTGATTTTTTTTAATATTTTAGTTCATTTTTTAAGAAGTTTTTAGATATATCAAGATTAAATACATCTAAAAAAGTTTTTTTAAAAAATAACTAAAATATAATATTTTTTTTTACTAAAAACAAACAAAAATCTGAACAAAAATACACATAAATTGTTGTTCAAAATTTCGCTTGTTTTTAGTGATTTGTTTAATACTTTTAGTAATTTATTTTACTTTTTAAATAAATCTTGATTAAGTATATTTAAAAAGTACAAAAAAAAAATTAATAAAAATATTTCAAAAAGTTAAACAATAATAAACAAAAATTTATCTAAAAATAAATTTTAAAAATTCAAACCATAAAACTAAGGAGGGAGATGCCACTCCTGCCCTCTAGTGGGTTCGCCAGTGGATCTACCTACCCTTCCCCAATTATAACATGTGCAAACCAGACTTGGCGGTGATTTCCAAAACATGTTTCTGCAATTATCGATTCAACTCAGTATCAGTACCAGATTAGTAACTAAGAAATAAAATAAATAAATAAAATAACAACAAACAGATCTTCTATATGCATCAAATCAATTACAAAACAAGCCACAACCACAACCTCGTATATGGGTATTACCCAGCCTCATATATGGGTATGACACAACCCAACCTTCTCATATAAATTTCAAATCACTAATGATAGAATGGCACTAGGGATGAAAGTTAGGTAAGCTTAACCCGATCAACTTGAAATTTTTTAGACTTTGGGTAACATATTTTTGAATTTGGTACGGGTTTAGACAAAAATTGAGAAGTCCGAATCAAATTTGAATGGGTTTTGACAAAGATATCAAATAACTCGAGCAACTCGAAATCCGAATTATATGTATATATATTAATTATACTTATACATATAAATTATTAGCCATTGAATGATATTAAAGTAAATTAGATCATTACATCATATTAAATATATATTATATATACAAGTAATACATAGCGACATCTCTCATTATATAAATTACTTGTTCTAATGTTATTAATAATTTTTTAATAAAAAATGTAAATAGATTCTTATTTTAACAAAGGAAAGATTATGGTACACACCTCTCAAATGGTGTGTATTGTATGCATTATAACTAAAGAAGAAAATGAAATAATTTTATACTTTCTAAGTCATAACTAAAAACAAAAAACAAAAAAAGTCATAACCAAACAACATATGAGGTATAACTAAAGATGTCATAAGTCATAACTAAATAAGGTCATAACTAAAGAAGAAAATGGTATAATTTAGGGTGCATATGGTAGGGATGTGTATAGTAGAATTTCCCTTTTAACAAATTAATTAACTTAGCTGCACTAAAAAAAATTGAAATTTATATACAATTTGGGCAATTTGGGCAACTCCATTTTAACTCGGGTCGGATTTGAGCAGATAAACTCGAGTTATAATTCGAGTTTGGTTAGACCTGGATACCTCTCAACACAACTTGAGTTGAATTTTGACATTCCTTAACTTGTCCGAACCATCTGCATTGCATCCATATGTGAAACTCATAGTAACCACATATATGAAATCAACTTTTATCCATTTGGTCTGGATGTTTAGTTAAAATGCTATGAGAAATTTTCTTCACAACTTTTTTCGTTTAAACACAAGGTAATGAAATTCATATTAATAAATACATGTGAGACTCATTTACTTATATTTAGACATGACAAAATATGATAAAAAATAGGATTAATAATGCATATAAGAGTAACTTTAATAATAACGCAATGGTAAAACGAGGCTTTTTTTAGCCAAAAGTAATAAAATCTTATCTATGTTGTTAAAAAAAAAAAAAGAACAAAAAAAAGAAAAGGAGATTGGCCAATGAATTTGAAATTGTGATTAAGATAGTTCTAAGATTTTTCTTATATTTCATTTGGTCCTATTGGATATGTAACAAATTTAATCTTTTATTGGGTTTTTATTGGGTGTTACAATGGGTGTCAATGCGGGGAAGTACACTATAGCCTTTTTCAAATTCTTCCTTGTGGTGAAACATGTCATATCAATACTATCCCAACAATTTATTGAGTTTTTGTTAAGTGTTACACTAGAAAAAAATGGATGTCATAGTGAAAAAAAAGTACACCATAACCTTTAACAAATCACATGCCACATTAGTTGAGTTTTTGTTGAGTGTTACAGTGAGAAAAAATAGGTGTTACAGTGGAAAAAAGTAAGGGAAAAAATAGCCTTTTTACAATCCTTGTGGTGGAATATACCACATGCCACATCAGTAAGGGAAGGGTATAGCCGTCCATCAAACGCTATCAAAAATTGAAAATAAGATCCCACAGAAACAAACTCTCCACCAATAGGACATATCAAATCAAAAGAAAAAATTTAGAACCGATTGGAATACTTGTTGGTGAGATGGGATTTACCGGTAGATTTTTATTAAAAGAATGTTTTACAAATATAATTTTATATAGAAAACTCATAAAAAATAGGAGAAATTAGACTTCAATGAAAACTTAAAAAAAAAAAAAAGAATCATGAAAAAGTTTAACATTTTAATTATTAAAATTTATAAACTTTATCGCTCATCTATAATTTTTTACCCCCTAAACATACACTGATATGATATTTTTCCAAAGAAACATAGCAGTGATAATTTTGTGATTATAAATTATAAATTAGTATCTCTACACTTTCATCAAAATCTTGCTTTAATTCCTTCGCTTTCAACTGTAACTATCAACCCTTTATACTTTATTAATTAAGTTACAATCTCACTGTTTCGTTCATCTACCAACTAATAAAGCTAACGGAAACTAAAAATAGAATTACTAAAGTGAGATTTTTGATAAAAATATAAGAATTAAAATGAAATTTTAGTAAAAGTGTAATGGTGTTAATGAGATAATAAAAATGTCACATATATTTCAAATAACAAGTTCCATTAATTGACCGTTACCATTAAAAGTGATGGGATTGAAGTGAAATTTTAATAAAAATGCAGAAATACTGTAGACTTAACTCAATGTTTTGCTTGAAATGAAATATAACATGATTTTACATGAATTTTTAATACAAAAAATTTGTTTATATAACTTTGCTCTTAAATAATTATATTTTAAAATTATACGCCTCTCAAAATTGAGGGTTAGAGCCGTTGCTTTGTCTCCCTTCTTGTAATGATCAAGATTCACTCTAAGAGAATCTAATGACTTAGACCACTCTAAAAAATTACTTTTTAATTTTTAAGTTTTTTAATTAAGTAATCTGAGCAGTTAGATTTTTTTAAAGTGAATTTTAGCCGTTGCAAGAAGGGTCCAAATAAAGATGGAAATGAGAGAATCCTTGCTCTTACTTTGTTGGCTTTTACTCAAAAACCGGCCCCGACTTTAATATCTTCCAACACAACATCTCCTGAGCCGCACGCAAAACAGACACATGAAATTAACCATTCGTTCCTTTGTGTGTTTTGCTGCTTTGTTTTGTTTGGGCAAAAAAATATCTTCCAATTTGATTAATAATTCAACGGACAAATTAAACTTTACCCTCATTAACTATTAGTATTTTTTACTTTATCCTGTCAAAAAAATTGATACAATACATCATTTTATCTTCTAAATTTTTTCAATCTAACTCTTATATCTCTATTCTGTTAACAAAATTGATAGAAAATGTATATGTAGTGTGCACATATTAAATTTATGACAGATCTTTAAAAGTTATTTTCATCATAAATATGACATGTGCATATTACAAGTACATTTTTTGTCTATTTTGTTAATACAATGGAGACATAAGGATTATATTGAAAACTTTTAAAAGGTGATGGAGGTAAATTGTATCAATTTTTAGTTTGAAGAAGTAAAGTAAAAAATGATAATTGTTGAGGGGGTAAAGTGTAATTTGTTCTAATTTGATGTTTGTTCAACAAAATTACCGTTTGGACTAATAATTCATTTGGATATAGTATTATTGAATCCTAAGAGAGAGTTGGCATACAAAATAGACTAATTATTTGAATTATAAAATTGATAAAATTTTGTCAATTCCTCCCTATAATCCTGAGTCAATTCAAACATGAGATATGATACCCTCCAATGGGCTTAATAATTCTTGGATTAAGAGTTCTAAAAATACTAATCTCAACTGATGTGATCCGTCCAAACCGACATGGCCTATAAGTAAGCACAATACATGGTTTTTTTTTTTTTTAATTTTATCACACTAGTATCTTCTTTCCCAATGGACTTGAGTGTCTCAATGCTTCAGTGCTCACCATTGGAGCACAGTGATCACATAAACTACGAGTCTTCATTTTCTAGCTCATCTATTTTTTTAAAACATACCAATATACCCAAAAAATTTATTTGGCCTATAGAGGACACAATTCAAGCCCATGAAGAACTTAAAGAGCCAGTGGTGGATCTTGAGGGGTTCTTGAAAGGTGATGAGTTGGCCACCCAGCATGCTGCTAAGCTCATTAGGGCATCTTGCCTGAGTCATGGTTTCTTCCAAGTGATCAATCATGGCATCGATTCAAGTCTCATTCGCCAGGCGGAAGATCATATGAATGCTTTCTTTAAGCTGCCCATTGACAAGAAAATGAGAGCCCAGAAGAAGCCTGGTTGCATGTGGGGATATTCTGGTGCCCATGGGGATCGGTTTTCGTCAAAACTGCCATGGAAGGAGACACTGTCCTTTGGCTTCCATGAGAATGGCTCAGATCCTGTTGTGGTAGATTTCTTCAGATCAGCCTTAGGGAAAGAATTTGAGCACACTGGGTAAGGCATGTAATATAATTGGAAAATGCTCTATACATAAACTCATTTTTACTTGATTTCCTTAGTTCGTCTCATATACTGGACTGGTTCAGTTTGGGCCAGAGAGCCACCATGAGCTTTATTTCGATAATCTAATCGGCTAATTTTTAGGTCTTTTTTTTTTAGGTACTTCTGAAAATAAGTTAATCTTTAGGTCTCAAATATGTAGTTCATTCACATAAAAAATTAAATTGATTTATAATTTTATCATATTTGGTTTAGAAAAAATGAATGATTTGTTTTTTAGATTATATGTATCTTTCATCTTTTTGAAAATAAAGTGAAGAAACCATATGGTTAAAAATATTGGATTAACCTTATTTTCTTGTATAAATATTCTATACATAGGAGACTAATAAAATAACGATTCAAATTATAGGGTTATAGGCCCAAATTGGACTGGTCTAATTCATATCAGGCTGGACAAAGTTTGAGTTTATTTTCTTGTTACGAGATACGAAGACATGAATACCAAATGCATTTATTAATGTGGTCCTATTCTATTTCAAAAATTTGAATATGTATAATATGAGGCAATACAAAAATGAATTAGTATCTTACCGCACGTGTGGTTTGCAAATAATTTGTGATTGGATTCTCCATTATGATATAAAATAACTCTTTATTTGATTCAAATTCTTTGACTCGAGAAAATTAATTTTGAGAGAATTTTTATATGGTGAAATTATTTTATCCTAATAAAAGGCTGGGATAACTTAACTAGCTATAATAATTTTAACAAAATTACAAAAATACCCTTTAGTAAAAGACTGCCCTAGAATTATTAATTCCAGATAACTTATCTCAGTTAATTTTGTTTGTGAACCAAATGTAACCTATACGAATGAGAAATTAAGAATTAACTTGTGCTCATGACCCTAATTGTTTTAGTTACAACCACTAACAACAAACATTGACTCAATATTTTGTGTTTGTTTTCCAATTTCCTTGTGTTTCAGGTTGGTTTATCAAAAGTATTGCGAGTCAATGAAGAGATTATCTCTTGCAATTATGGAAATATTAGGAATAAGCTTGGGATTAGTGGATCAAGTGTGTTATAAAGAATTTTTCAAAGATAGCAAGTCCATAATGAGATGTAACTATTATCCACCATGCCAAGAGCCAGAACTTGCTCTTGGAACTGGACCTCACTGTGATCCAACCTCCTTGACTATACTTCATCAAGATCAAGTTGGAGGTCTTGAAGTGTTTGTCAACAACAAATGGCAGTCTGTTCAACCTATACATGGTGCCCTAGTCATCAACATTGGTGATACATTCATGGTAATCATATACATATGTAAAATAATTTATACAAAATAATATATATTTCAATATTTATCTTTATAAAAATGTCAAAATTTATTTACTTCCTTGTGGTATAACTCGATAATACTTTAGTCCCCTGTCTTATAGAAATAGTCATATCCCTTCATGTGATTTTAGACTAAAATATAACATTAACTTTAAAAAGACAAATATACATTTTTATATCTTCTTCTTTTGTTTTTGGCTCGCTTTATAAATAAATAAATAAATTTACCATCATGACTAAGTAAAAAAAATAAATAAATAATTAAAACATAATACAAAAATCATTTAAGAAACTAGAGTTTTCCAAATTTTATTAAACAAACTTAATTTTCAATTTTAATTAGATATTATGACATACATGTATATATATCTTATATATATGGACACTATAATTAATTTATGATTTAATTTATTACATATATATATGTACATGTTTAAATTAAAATGTTATTAAATAATAAATTGATTTAAAAATTAAAACAAGATTAAAGTACTTTTATGATTTAATTTTTATTGTAATAAATTAAGTTATTTAGGTTAATTTAAGATTTAGTTGTTATATATATATGTATATTTTTAATTTAAAATATTATTAAATAAGATAATTTTATGATGATAAATTAAGGTATTTAGTTTAATGCATGATTTAACTTGTTATATATATGTTTATGTTTATATTGAGATGTTATTAAATAAGAAATTAGATTTAAAATTAAAAGTTAGATTAAAGTAGTTTGATGATTAATTTTTATGATAATAAATTAAGGTATTTAATTTAATTTAATTTGTTATATATATATATATATCTATATAATATGTATTTTTAATTTAAAATGTTATTAAATAAAAAAAATTTAGATTAAAAAAAAAGAAGAAGATACAATAAGGTTAGTTTTGTATTCTTATATTGAAATTTAATTTTGACTATTTTTTTTCTTCTCTAATTTCAAAATAGATTTGTGAGACACCCTCCTTTAATTTGGATAAAAAATATAATGGTAACATTTTATTCCAAAATTATTTTAAAAAGATAAAATAATGTAGTGTTAGCGGGTCATGCCACCAGAGGATAAAATTGATTTTTTCTTATAAAAATGACTTTTATTTACAGCAGTGATATTGACACATTATTTTATTCTATTATTTTATATATATATATATATATTTTTGTCGTCTAGCATTTTTTCACAATAAATAACCCTACTAGGCCAGAAACTGTAATCATAATGTACTTCTAGAATAGTACACGTACAAACACATAATAAATTACTTTTAAAAGTATCAATAATTCACATATCTTTCATTTTGTTGCGCTCATTATTTTTAGAATCCCAACGTGCTACTAACTCAAAATAAAAATATACTAAAATCGTCATATTAGTACAATAATGCTACATGTGTTATATTCTTATAATTATTTTCAGTAGTGTCAACAAAAATATAATAAAAATTCATGGTAAAATTTATAAATTTAATTACTGAAATTTATAAATTTTGCTCTGAATTTGTAACACGTGTTTGGTGACATCACTGTGGTGTTATTTTCTCATAATGTTATTTGTCGGTACATTATTGCGATAGGTCCAACCTTGTTAGAGAAGTTGATTATATTAATTGATTATTTAATTATTTTTTAAAGTTGTGCTTGACAAATTAATTGTTTTTTTTTTTATTTTTTATAATTGATTTGATAGTTGTAAGAGAAAAAATGAGATGATTAAAAACTGAATGTAACATTTTAACCTATTTTTTGTTTTAATAAGCTATTTTAGTCTAACATTATTCCTAAATGTATTTTAGTGCAGAGTTAACAATTAAATTGATAAATCACATAGACGTGGGTTGACTTTTTGATTTTTAGCTTTTTTGGCTATTTTAACTTGGGTTAAAAAGTTTAGTTTGGGAAGGACTTTTTGGCTTTCTGTTTTTTTTGACTTTTTTTTGTGAGAGAAGAGTGTAATGATTATGAGTTAGATGTGATGTTTTGTTTGTTGTAACTAAAATAGCCTATTTTATCTTTTGTGACTAAAATAACCAAAAAAAACTCATAAACCAACTTGCCAAACTGAGGCATACTAAGATATCAAATTATTTGGGGTGTATTATATAAGTATATTTTTTATCTTTTATCTTTTTTTAGGCCACATCACTTTTTTATTTTTTTATACATTTTTTTTATAAAAAATTAAAAAAATATACTTATATAAATTATTTGAAATAAACGTCTTTATATATAGGGCAAATTACATATACACCCCTTGAGGTTTGGCTAAATTACAAATACCCCCCTGAGGTTTCGGAAATTACATCCCGCCCCCTGAGGTTTGTATTTTCATAACAATTTGCCCCCTGGGGTTTATATTTCATAACAAATTACCCCCTAATTTCTTATGCAAATATAGCATTCAGGGGGGAATTCGTAATTTCTCAAACCTCAGGGGCATCTGTAATTTAGCCAAACCTCGAGGGGTGTATATGTAATTTGCCCTATATATATATATATGGAATGGTATTACTATTATATATTAAATGTGCATGGGAGGGTTCAAGTGTGATGTGGCTGTTGGATTGGCGTAGGCATTGACAAATGGGAGATACAAAAGCTGTGTGCATCGGGCAGTGGTGAACAGGTACAAGGAGAGGACATCATTGGCATTCTTTGTGTGCCCTAAAGAAGACAAAGTTGTGAGGCCTCCTCTGGAGCTTGTTAGGAGAGAGAGGCCAAGGTTGTACCCTGATTTCACCTGGTCCGATTTGCTCCATTTCACTCAAAACCACTACAGAGCTGATGATACTACTCTTCAAAAATTTAGTACCTGGTTTCTATCTTCCAAACCCACTTGACGACGTCGACGACGACTACTACTACTACTAGCCCCTTAAATGATTTCTCTCTCTCTCTCTCTCTCTCTGTTGTGTGTGTAGGAAGAAAGTTGTACTCTGGTTTTCTGCACATTTAAATATATCTGGATTTAAAAATGTTTTGGAGTTTTGAGTTCTAATAACTCTAATAAGGTAGATTCTATCCTGATGTGATATTTTAATTTTAATTTTTTTTTGAACTGTCAGTTTAGGGGTATTTTGAGAAGTTGATAAAAAGTTAACTTTTGATTTTTTATCAAACTTTTTGACTTTTTTAAAAGTGATTTGGAAAGTTGATAAAAAATTGATTTTTAAAATTTTTGATTTAATATTTTTTAAAAGCGTCACATCACGCCAAAATGACCAAAATATCATTACTTTTTGATTTTTGAATTAATTAATTAAAATGTTCCAAAAGATAGTTTGGTAAATTTGGATGTTGCTTTTTTAGGTCTTTCCAAATGGGATTTTCAGCGTTTTGGCCAAGCTTGGCGTTTTTAAGCAAATGGCAAAACCTAGCTTTTTTTGTAAGTTGCCAAAACGACGCTTAGGCCCCGTTTGGGACTTATTTTTTTTAGTCAATTAGTCCAAAAGCTACTAAATTAGTCAAAAAACCAACAACTCATACTAAAAAGTCAAAGATTCTCTTTTCTCTCTACTTTTTGCACATCTTTTCGTAATTAGCCAAAAAGTCATCCCAAACATACAAATTTTTTTTACTTATCTTTTTAGTAAAATAGTCAAAAAGTTACTAAATTAACATGTTCCCAAACGAGGCCCTAGTAAAGCTATTTACAATTTTACTTTTAGAACTATAAACCCCTGTTGTGTTTAGATTATATGACTCGAATATCAAAGATTTTTTTTTTCTTTGGGTAGTAAATTACTCCAAATGAAAGTCATTGGCTTATTTTGAAAAACTATGCCAAGAGAGATTTAAAAGATTTACGACCTATTTGATTGGGAGATTTAAAAAAATAAAAATAAAAAGAAAATAAAAAATGTGTGTGAAATTAGGTAAAGTAAGTAGCTTGACTTTGGTCCTTGATCGGACTGGACGGTACTGTTCGGCCCGTGAGCGATCGCCATGGGTCCCGTCTTGATAGTCTGAACCGTTCAATGCGTAGAACTCGTCGAGTATTATATGTTTATAAAAAATCACGTTGATTGGATATCGATAGCTATCTTATCTTATTAGTTTTTTGTTAACCGTTAATTTGTTTACCGTCCATTTTTTTATACAAAACTGATTTGATCACATAGTTATTAATATCCGATCAACGTAATGTTTTGTAGCCATATAGTACTCGATGAGTTCTACATATTCAACGGTTTGGATTATTAAAACGGGACCTGTGGTGAGCCCCCACTAGCCAAACAACATCGTTTAGTCCGATTAAGGACTAGAGGCAAGCTGCTTTCTTAGGTAAAATAGAAGTATATTTTATTCACATTTCACCTATCTTTTTCATTTATCTTTCTAAATATCTTTTTAAATCTAAACACAACCTAATTAAATTTTATCAAATCTTTTATATGAGTGTGTAATCCAAACTGTGTGAATTTTACATTCATGTGAGATATTTAATAAAAATTTTCATAAATCTTTTGAGTTACTTAAACGTTTTTCATTTTGGAAATTAAGTTTTTTTAAGTTTTTGATTTTTTTTCACTTTTCAAAATAAGTTTTTGTCTCGTCTGTGGTCATATTTTTTATTTTCTATTTTTAATTAGCAATGAAAAAAAATTATTAACTCAAAATAAAAAGACAAAGACACAAGATTTTGTGGAGGCCTAAAAAATATGACGGGTAATGATGTATAAATAAAATTTTCATTCAAAATTTTAGTACAAAATGATATATATATATATATATATATATATATTTATATATGAAAAAAAATTAGATCAATCTAATAATTTAACTTATTAAATTTTTTATATTTGTCATAAAAAAAATGATTTATTTTTAAAAGTACAATTATCGCTTATTTTTTTAGTAACAAACTCGATAAATTGAAAAAATTATGATTATTAGATTGACTTATTTGTGTGTGTGAATGAAATAGATGAAATATCTGACAAAATAAATAATTCAAATTATCAAAATAAAATTCATAATAAGTCTAACAACAATCTTCAATCCATAACCTCTACCCTTTAAAGGCTCAATTTGAAAGCTTAGTTAAAAATTAAAAATTAGCTTTGAACTTATTTTAGATTATATTAATTATTTATTTTTTTATACAATTTATTAAAAAATAAAAAATTAATTTTTAACCAATTATTCAAAATAATCCAAAATTTGGGAGCAATGTTCGTACAATTTAGCAAATTGGTAGCAAAAGTGCCGTCAAACACGTGCTTGGGACGTGCTTGGGGAGTCATTCATGTAGCTACCCTGTGTCAAATATATATATATATATATATATATTAGAGTGGATAGTGAATATATCGATCCGTAAAAATCGATCAAATTGAACTGATTTGCCGTATTTTGGACGGATGCGTGATGACGAGCGAGTAGTTGCGGATTGATTTTCTTCAATCCACCAATCTGGCGGACGGATGACGGATTTGAGATTCCTTTGACCGCAACCGAACCGCCAAACCGCGAGCACTCCTAGTAATTTATAAGACTTTGTATTTTCAGTTTATTTAAATATTCTGTTTGTGTTTTTAATTAAAAAAGAATTTAAATATTCTGTTGAAAAAAAACTTTCAACTTGAACATATTTTTTTAATTGAAAAAAATAAACGTATTATTTATCTATATTTTTTTATTTTTAAATCTATCTCTAAAAATAATAAATAGAAAATATGATATATACTGGTTGGTTTTTATTTTTTAAAAAAGATATAGATGTAACAATTCAGAGACATACAATCTCTACTACTGCTCTGTTCATGGTTTTGGTGGTTTGAATTGTTTTTATATTTTAAGAACCACATATTGTAATACTTGATATAGATGAGGCATGCTGTGATTGTAGTATGTACATGAGGCATGCAATGATTGTAGTATGTGCATGAGACACGCAATGATTGTAATATTCTAAAGTTTCGAACTTTTTTGCTTTGGATGACGCATGCAGTGATTGTAATATTTTTTTAAGTCATTGACTGTAATACTTTTTTTTTTTTATTTTGAGGAAGTGTATAAGTTGAATTGTGTTAAAAATTTATAAAATTTTAAACCGCCAAACTAATTCGCATCTATCCGTCAAACCGTCAATCCGCTCAATCCACATCCGCTGGATTGACGAACGGATGCGGATTAATTTTTTTTAATCTGCCAATCTGACAAACGAATGATAAATTAAAAGTTCCGTAACCGCAACCAATCCGCCCACCACTAATATATATATTTTTAATTTGGGGGCAATATTCGTACAATTGAGCAATTGGTAGCAAAAAGTGCCGTCAAACACGTGCTTGGGGAATCATTGATGTTGCTGGCCTATGTTAAAAATTGAAAAAAATATAAGGATAAATTATACGGTTCCATTCCCATTAAGTCGGTCGAATCCTTCGAGACTAGCTTGTGATGTCAAAACGGTATCATTTTGGCAGCATTTTTCTGTATCTGTTCTTCCTCACTTTTTTTTCTTCTTCTACAAAATCAAAAAAAGAGAGAGGAGAGGGAAAATTAAAAAATAAAAAATAAAAAATCAAACGTCAACAATCAAAACCAATACAAATTCAATCCTTATTTTCTTTTTTTCATTTTCTTCCTTTTCTGTCTGTATCTATTCTTTCTCAATTTTTTTTTTCTTTTCTTCTTCCACAGAATCAAAAAAAGAGAGGAGAGGAAAAAAAAAAAAAAAAAAAAATCAAACATCAAAAATCAAAACCAATACAAACCAATTCCAAAAATCAAACTCACAAAAGCAAAACAAATCAAAACCAATACAAATCAACCCGAAAAATTAAACCTACAAATCAAACCCACAAATGGGAGAGAGAGAGAGAGATACACAGAATAAAGAGAGAGAGATACAGATCAATGGCCGATGATGGCGAGGATGGCCGGTGATGGCACTTCTCTTTTCATTTCTTCTCTCTTCTTCTCTCTTTCTCTTCTCTCTTTCGCTCATCCTCCCTCTCTCTTTCACAAATAAAAGAGAGAAAAAAAAATCAAAATGACGTCGTTTTGATTTCGAGCCAATCGAGTCTTAAAATTTCGAGCTTTGAAGCATTTTTGGTAAATTATATACAGTGTGTTTGGCTTTATTTTTTTGAATTTAATTTTTTTTAAATTGAGTATTTTATTTTATTTTTTTTTTATTTTTAGTAAATATTTTTAAAATTTTAAGCAATTTTTTTACTTTTTAAATGCTCATTACTTAGATGTATCTAAATAGCAAAATATTTGTGAAAAAATATTTTAAAAAATTAATAAATACACAAAAGATGAAAAATGTATTGAATTTTCATATTTTTTAGTATGTGAATTTTTTAAAGATTTTTTTCACAAATATTATACTTTTTTAGTATGTTTATGTTAGATGTCTAAAAATTAAAACAATTGCCTAAAACATCAAAAAAATTTAGTAAAAATAAAAAATATATGGAAAATGAAAAAGCATAATTTTCTAAAAAGTGGATTTTGAAAACTGAAACCAAACAGAGTGGCTGGTAGTTCTATGTTTTGTTTATTGTGTCATTTTAATTTTTACACTTTTAATTATCTCAATTTTGACTTTTAATTTTAGATTTTGTGTTAATTTGGTCTAATTGATATTGCTTTTAGTATTTTTGACGAAAAATTATGACCAAATTGGTTGAGATTAACTAACTAAGTCGAGCAAGTTTATAATTTTATCCCTAAAATCATGATATATGCTACTTATGTGCTTATTTTTCATTAAAAAAAATATTAACAATTGTAATCAATTGGACTAAATTGAGACAAAATCATAAATTCAAGATAAAAAATGAACCAATTGAAATTACAAGAATCAAATAACACAAGAACCAAAATATAGGTACTATCGACATAATTTACTTAAATATATGCTTGTTTTGGGAACTTGGCTAAAAGACTCTTTTTGGCTTTTAACTTATTTTTAGTCACATAATCTTTTTACTTTTTTACATGTTTTAAAAATAAATAAATAAATAAATAAATAAAATCAGCTTTTAACCTATTTCCCAAAATAGGATAATTGTGAAAGTTAAGTGACCTAGTGAGGAGAAGTGGTTTGGAAATACTCTTCAAATCCTGGGGAACGCTCGTGATTCTCTGCTAGTTACCTGAAAAGGAATAAACGCTCCGGTTGGGGTTGCCGGAATTAGCACTCCGACGGGCAAGTCAGTCTCTATTATCTGGATTACTTGTATTTTAAGTTAAGCGTAGTAGTTTTCACATACCTTTCTTTAACTGTTGTTTCTTTATTTATACTCGTTTCCAGGGCCTTGGGGCCTGGTCCACTTTTCGCTCACTATCTGCTTATTTATTCGACCCATAGTTCAATAGTTACTCGGCTTATTAATTGTATTCGGCCTCATAATCGTGCAGGTTATGGCCGAGTAATGTCTATCTTCTAAAGCATACGGTTCTGATTCTGCTAATTATTCGGCTCCCACACCTAGCAATTCAATTCAGGATTTTAAATAATGGTGATCATCTATGTTGGCTGCTAAATTAGTGAATAATGATATCAAAAATTTAAAATTGTGATATAGATTGATCAATATTTAAAATCCTAAGAGTGTGAACAGTAATTACTACTAACTTATGTTCTTATTTATTTATTTTTTTAATCGGTAAATGTTAGTGGTTAGTAGTTAGGTTATCATCTATGAGAGAAAACCCTCTCACCTTTGGCAAAATACTTGAGTACTTGTATTCTCTTAATTCAACTCCTTTAAGGAGAGTTGAACCCATGACTTCCTTAAAGATTAAGCTCCAAAGAAAGTATGATGACTAACTAGGTTATGCTTAACTTATGCTCTTATTAATATTATGGAACTGTAGAATGTAAAATTTCAAGCAATATAAATCCAAACTACAAATTTTTTGAATCCGAATAGGACTACAACATGACCTCTTGACCGAGTTAGAGAAAGAGTTAGTTATAGTGGCTGAACTAGCACTTCCTAGTAGGACTGGAAGTCAACATAGAAGACCGAGCTAGATTATGGGTATGGACGTTGGACCAAACAGCCAGGCTAAATTAACTTGGTTTTACATATATGGATCAACCACTCTTAGAAATGTATGAATGTGGAACACAATCCCACATGAAGTGGGACAGACGTGAGGAGTAGCAGGGGAGTGCTAATCGCCTCCAACATTTATCTAAGAGGGTATATATTTGATTCCAATGAGGGGAAAACGTACACAAATTTCTGATGCAACCAATTACATACAACATTTTACACTCAAATTCTCTTGCTCCATTACTTTCAAGCTTACTAACTTCTGTATTGGAGAGTCCCTTGACAAACCACCAGTTGGAATTCCTTGCTTTTCTTGAGTGTTTAGGTCATATTCATTCAAGCCTTCACCGGAGCCTCATCATACCAAGTGTGGTCAAGTTTTTTCTACACAGTAACAATAAATACTATATATGGTACAGTGGCAGAGCTACATGGTGTCTAGGATGGTCAAGTGCCTCCTTTAGATTTTTTTTTTTTTCATGTGTATATATAAAAGTTTAAACAAAAATAATATTTAAAATAAAATGTCAAGAGCATTTTTAAATTTATGAAAACAATAGTGATTGTTTTATTGAAAATGAAGTGATTACAACAAATTATATTTTTATGTATGAAAATTTTGTGAATTTTTTTTAATATAAAAGTAATATCCATCATTATTGATATGCAAATATAATTAATTTCACTATATATATATAAAACTTACTAAAGTATTAGTTATATTTGCATGTGGAGTTTACCCTTCATATGTTGCTTTACTATTGGTTGATGATATTATATGTCAATAATGACATGATATCACTATTATATGATATTTTTACTCAAATTTTCTAAAAATTTGATTTATCTTACCATTGTATAATTTATTTTAAGATGTAAATATATGATTCTTTTACATTGTCTATAATACACTAGTTATACGAAATACTTTCTTTTCGATTTTACTCGAAATTAATTATAAAATTTTATGTGAAATATTTTTGTAATTATTTATTTAAGTTTTTGTATTTATTATTAATTCAAAAATTATTATTATTTTCTTACTTTGGTTATGAAAAAAAAATTAAAATTTGTAATTAATAAGTGCCCCTTTTAATAATTTCCTAACCCCGCCACTACTATGGTGAATTTTGGGATGTTTTGGGAACAAAATAAAAAATTAGCTTTTTGCTTTTTATCTATTTTTGGTCACATCACCTCAAATTTTTTACCCACAAAAAGATAAAATAGGTTAAAAAAGTCAAAAAGTCAACTTTTTACCAACTTTCCGAACACCACATTTATCTTGAAGTTGTTATACTCATAGGGCTGGCCCTGGCCTAAGGCCAGTAAGGCTTGTGCCTTAGGCCCCAAAATTTTGGCTAAAAAATAGGGCCTCCAAATTTAGTAAATTGTTATAGGCCCAATGATTATTTATTTATTTTTAGGATCAATTTAAAGGGTTTCAAAATATTTTATTGGGTCCATGTAGGGGTG
Organism: Camellia sinensis; assembly: GCF_055761805.1. Classification (NCBI taxonomy): domain Eukaryota; kingdom Viridiplantae; phylum Streptophyta; class Magnoliopsida; order Ericales; family Theaceae; genus Camellia; species Camellia sinensis. The sequence continues at coordinate 154,287,908 of NC_138963.1, forward strand.
TGCGCGGTGCGGGTCGGTGCGGTTTGAGAGAAAAATAGAAACCGTATGGCGGGTGGCGGATTGATAAAAGTATCACTAGAATTTTCCATTTTCCTCATCGAAAACCGGCGGTTCGGTTGGCAAATAATGGTAGATTTGCCTTGGCCGTTCGAGCGGATTGGCGGTTTATAAAAAATATAATTCAAATTACAAAACTTAAATCAAAGAGTAAAAAAAAGACGAGAGATATCGTAATGTTAAGCATCTTGTGAAGCTTTCTTCTGATGCAGTAAGTGTAGCAACAACATGATAATATCAACGACTATACCATCAGTTCATTACAAGTATCTGTGGAAGCTACAATGATCAAATACAATACATAAAATTTCCCTCGAGCAGTAATGTAATACTATATTCTAAGGTATAGAACAACAAGCAAACTTAAGTAAAAAAGAATTTTTAGAATCCTATAAAACATGATTTAATAGCGGTGCGGGTCGGTGCGGTTTGGAAGAAAAATAGAAACCGGCGGATTGATAAAAGTGTCACTAGAATTTGCCATTTTTCTTACAAAAAACCGGCGGTTCGATTGACAAATAATAACAAATTTGCCTTGGCGGTGCGGTTCGGTGCGGTTTTGGCGGTTTTGGCGGTATTATGCACACCCCTAGGTCCATGTATGGTTTAGTTCATATTGTCCATATTTATTTATAAGTGTAGTTTAGCCCATATTTATTAAAATGAAAAACTATATTAAAAAAAAGTGTTTGGGCTCAAGAAGAACAATACATACAATATATGGGCCCTAATTTTTTTTTTTTACTTTCTTTATCTATTAGATTTTAGTGGAATAAATAATTTTACCCTAATTTTTTTACTTAGTTATTAGTTTTAATTGAATAATTTTTTTTTCTAATTTTTTTTTATCTTAATTTTGTTTCATTAAATTATTTTATTTATAATTTTAATGATTATATGTACACATAAATTTTTTTATGACTACAAACAAATAAAAAAATTATAACTTATCGTTTTACTCATAATTTTTTTTTTCTTTTTGCAATATAAAAGGGGCCTGCCTTTCTGAAATTCGTCTTGACACCTTAAATCTTACGGTCGGCCCTATACACTCAGTCTGTACCTTCACATAGAAAGAAGTAATAGCTTCAGGACAGACTCTAAAAACAAGATCCAAACCATAAGGAGTGTCATTGCGTTCTACGCTTAAAGACAAACGAGATTAGTAACCAGAGGAGAGTCCAAAACAAAAGACAAGAAGCACCATTTACTTTTTCATTTCAGGTGGCCAGAAATCAAGAGACAAACAAGCTCATTTACTGGGATTGGTTATGATCACAGAATGAAATAAAAAGCAAAGATTAAGAGATATGGAGAGGGAGGGGTCTAAATCACTACGAGGACCACTTTGTACCATCCTAAAAAGGGATTTTGGATTTTACACAAAAGGATAACAGAGGTGAGATTTGAAGCAAAATGATCATTTTGTGTATGTGCTCTCGTGGGTTGTGCCGTGGATTCAAGGGAGTAACATTAATTTGTGGCCTTGTCTCTCTCTATGGTTTGTTGCAAAATGTTGGTGTAGTTTTCATCATTTGGTAGTATTCTCTCTGAAACTGAAAATGGCACTACATTTGGATATTTTTTTGGGAGTTTGTGAGGATACTATATAGTTGTTGATGATGGCCATGGCCCGACTATGTCCTTTTGCATATCTTGTCATATATGATATTCCTGTGCCGTGGTACCAAGGAAATGGCTCTTTGGCTTGTCTCTGATTATATAGGTTTCAATTGGTTGTATAATATTCAGCGGCTTTGAATCCCTCCCAATTCTTTGTCCTAACATTAATATTCCATTCTTCTAGTACTCATGCTGTTACAATTTGAATTTAATATATAGTTTAGCAGGTTTTTTATATTAAAAAAAAAAAACAAATTAAAACTAGTTTTCAATTCAATTTTAACAAAGTGGCATACTAAGTGAATGAGACAGAAAATTCCAAGCCATGCGTCTTCAACATATATATATATATATATATATATATTTATGATCAAGTGTTCGAGTCAGTTTACGTACATCTCGATTAATCCCAGAACCTATGCAAAGCGCTTCCTCTTTGTGGATCGTGCAAATCTCGGACAGAGCCCACTGATATTGTCCCAAGTAATAAATAGCACCTAATAAGAATTAGAAAATGACATAGTTAGCATTAGTTTACAGAAACAAAAATGGCAAAATTTTGTTTTTCTATTTTTTATTTTGTTGGACTTTTGGAAAAAAAATTTGAAAAATATTTTTTTGTTATATCTTTGGATAAGGAAATTTTAATTTTTATTTATTTTTGTCAAGCCTTTCTATCTGGTAATGTTTTATTTTGGAAAATTTGTTGAAAAATCCAATCTATAAAGTGTTTTGGGACGCAGGTCCGTAGTTTGATCTTTATTGGTTGTAAGGACAAACCTGGTTAGAAAGTCCAAAATGCATTTTGTGTTAAATTTTTTTAAAATCCCATAATTTGAGTTCTACAAATATATTTTTAACAAAATTGATGTCAATGGATTTGTCTTTTCGAGATCTTTCAAACAAGATCAATATTAAATATAAAAAATAATAGATTGATTTTTTAGTTAATCAAAACAATAAAATATTTTTTGAGTGCCCGAAACCATTTTTATGGATAGATCTTGAAAAAAATGCATGAAATAAAAAAAAAAATTTCGTCCAAAATGGACCATCGAGCCTAAACTTATGACTTTTTGAAGTTTTAACACTATAAACAATTTGAACAAATAGCTAATTTACTTCCTATATATATATATATATATATATCTGTTCAAATCATATATATATATTTATATATGTGAAAACCCATCTTTTAATTATTCTTTAAAGAATCTACAGTCTATCTGAATTGTATATTAGTGTAAAAATTAGTTTTAAATTAACCCAATTCTATCACTAACAAAGGCCTTATTAAGAATAAAAATGTTATGGATGTTCAATAATTAGTGTTATAAAAAAAAAAATGAAGAAAGAAAGAAAGAAAGAAAAATTGTGTGGCTGTTTGCATGGTGATATGAGAACCATAAACCATTAGCTTTCTTAGGATTTAGGGAAAGCCATAGAATTTGGAGAAAGTGAGCAAAGAAATTAGAGAAAGCCTAATTCTTAGAACTTGGAGAAAGGGAATAGTTTTATTAATGAAAAGAATGTGTGAGAGAGAGGGAGAGAGGGAGAGAGAGAGAGCTAGCCACGGAGAGAGTCTATATAATGCACCTAGTAGCATGCACAGAAAGTTCATATTTTCTGGGCAAAGCATAAACCATATACATCCAAATAAAGGGAATTCTTGTGGGAGAAGAGGAGGAGGTTGAGGTTGCATATTTTTCCTACCATTTCATTATTCCATTTCAACCCTATAACTAAGTAAGAAAACCCTCTCAATCCTCTCATTTTTTTTTACATAATTGAAATTTTCAGATTGTATACATATGATACATTGTCTAAATTGTGTTGAAGATAATCTATGCTGAATCTGTCAGCATGTTGCCCGAATTTTTAGACAATTTTATACTCAGACTTTTGAGATGATTTCTTCTACAAAGTTGTTGATAATGATGTCTAGTTTATCCAGAAATTTTTGGAAACAAATTTTGAGCTTTCTATGAATTTATACAAAATTTTAACTAAATCTGAAACTGTGTTGAGAATAATCTGTCTTGAATCTGCCAACATGTTACCCGAATTGTTAGACAATTTTATACTCAGAATTTCGAGATGATTTCTTCTACAAAGTTGTTGATAATGATGTTTAGTTTATCCAGCAATTTTTGGAAACAATTTTTGAGCTTTCTACGAATTTATACAAATTTCTAACTAAATCTGAAACTGTGAGACAGATTTTACCATGTATTTGAAAATTTATTTAAAATTCTATACTAAGCCAAATCTGGTAATTTCTAACTAAAAGATGAAATTTGAGAAGTCTAGTTTCATGATAAATTTTTAGATTATGGGTTTGATCTATAAATTTAAGCATGGAATTAAGGTAAGGAAATGTGACAAATCTGTGTCATAAACACCCTTGGAATTTGTTTAGAATTATTTATAAGTTATGTTTGGAAAATGTTTTCTGAAAAATAACCATAACATATTTATTGAGTATCCTGTAGATTGATATGAATTTTAGAGTTGTATAAGTAATGTATTTATAATTTTATTTGCAAGATATATACTCTGAAAATTTTTCTGGACAAAATAAAATCACCATTTTAATATTATGCTAGTCTAATTTTGTAAAAAAAAAATTTGTGCATGTGTGTATTTATGGTTTAATTTTTGTATCTAACTTATTATTTCATACCATGGTTTAAATAAATTGTTTATTTAAATTATGTACTTTTATTTAGTATTGTGTGACACATGCAATATTTTATGATTGAGAATTTTAATGAGTTGGTATAACATTACTTGTGATTAAAAATTTGAAATTATTTGTGATTAATATCAAAATTAACTGAAATGATTAACGGCATATACAAAGTTAACAGTTGACGGTTAACACCGGTTGTTCAGGGTGAGCCCTGGTTTTGAGAATTCCCACGTAAATTGTGTTGCGAAACTCTAAGATGGCACGGGACTTATTTGAATTCTTTTCGGTATTCGGTTTTTGAATAAGGGTGGATGTGCACGTGGCACACAGGAATGTTACTTACCCCTGGCAGACCGTTTCCTTGGGGCAAACCACGGATGCCACTACTTGGGTATATAACTCCGGACGTGGGCATCCCTGATAGTTACGGTTGGTAACACTTAAATATTTGACCAAGGGAGGGGTTCAAATTAACTGTTGCCATGCTTAGTGGTTGGTAAGTTAAATCTCTTTGGTGAGATTTCGAGTGTCACCTAATTTATTAAAATTACTAAAATTATTCTAATGGTTGTAAATTATGTGTACAATTATATTATTATCTCATGTTTAGAATCTTATTATTTTTCTCTTAAAAAGAATGGTAGGTTGGTTACGTTTTCTTACTGTGATGCAAAACTCATGGCATATATTTTGTTGCCCTGGCGTTTCATGCCAAATTTTGTCGAAGAAGGGACTGGGGCTGAAATTGGAGCTGCTGCCAATATCGAACCTTGGCTGACTTAGAGTCAAGATTTTATCAGAATAAAATCCTGTTATCCCTTGTATTAAGATTAAACTATGTTGTGACGTTGTGTGTGAACTTGTAATTTTATTTTGTCGTTGGACTTTGGCTTTGTAAGAACTTAAAAGTTCCTAACTAGTAATTAAAATTTTATCTAGCAAGTTATTGTTATTTAAATCTTATGACGTTTCAAAAAAAAAAAAAAAAATTTTGGGCTTCACAATATATATAAGTAGTGTTTTTGTCTTTCTTATGTCCCAATATCATAATGTATATGTTCAAATTATTTGATATGTCCCAAGTAAATGCCCTGTATGTACCTATTTGTTCAAATTATTTCTCAATATTTTTAATCTCTCTGTTCAAATTATTTTAAACTATTTGTCCCAAGTAAGTGCCATGTGTATACTTATCTTTCCAAATTATTTAAACCTATTTGTTCAAATTATCCAAATAAATTTAACCTATTTGTGCAAATTATTTTAGTCTACATATCCGAATTATTTTTAACTAGATTATTAACATATTTTATAAATTATCTTAATCTACCTCTCCCAAAATTTTTAACATATCTGTCAAAATTGTCAAAATTATGTTGATCGATGTGTTTAAATTATTTTAATCTACATGTCTTAGTACTTTTGCTTATCTCTCCCAATTGAATCTATCTATTGTAATATTTTTGCTTATCTATCCTAGTATTTTTTGCTCATATGTCCAAATTTTTTGCTATTGAAATCGGTCATGGTAATCATTATTTGTATTAAATTTTTGATACCAACATAATGGTCTCATGATTATTCAAAATTTGATTTGTTTTTATTCATTTACATCACATAGGTAAGAAATTGGGTGTTATAGTCCAATCAATGGGAATAACAGAGGGTTTGGAAACTTGTAATCAAACAATGACTCACAAACCCACAATTTCTCTTTTGAAAATCCAGAAAACAAACAGACTAATGTGATGATCACTTGTTACTGCTGGAAACTGGCATTTTTCCAAAAAATAAATGCCGGAAACTGGGATCAGTAATTTTGGATGAATAGATCTTGAAAAAATTCATGGAATAAAAAAAATCATCCAAGTAGACAACTGAACATAAAGTTATGACCTGTTAAAATTTTAACAACATAAATAATTGAACAGATTTGAAGGTGTATAAAATTTGAAGAGACAGTTATCTGTAAAATGCATGATCTTTTGGCCTTAGAAGGTTACCCTTGGATCTATTGCCAAATAAATTTAAAATTTTGATTAATTATGGCCTGAGCTCCTTTTTATTTTGCATAGCCTCATAAGGAGATTTATATTTATTTTCGTAGAACAACTGTCAAAGAGGATAAAAATTTGCAGCCTTTGAAAAACTGGGGCTCACTTAAGTGATGGGCCAGTTTTAGGCCCGATACAAAACAACTTGAAGCACACTGTTGAAGCCCCGTATTTTGCTATTTTTCTTGACAATCTGCAAACTAAAAAAAATAAAAATAAAAAACACTAAAACACACATACATTTATATAGGGGTTTTTAGTGCCAAGTGCAGTAGATGGGGTTTTTAGTTAATCTAAGAAATTTCATTGATTTTGTTCTTTACTTGTTTAAGTCCCACTATTTAATTTTTTTAATGATGATTCAAACTGATTTTCCCTTTAATGAAGAGGACCATTAAATTATGCGCTGAGTAACGCCACTCATGTTGATAGGATTATTGAGCTTTCAAGTTTTTAGTTTTCAACTTTTAAATTGTCATAATTTTAATTTTCATATATTTTTATCGAATAAGATTAATAATAGATGTAAAATTACGTACATAAATGATTTTTCTTACTTTCTCAACAAAAAAAAAAAAAAACTCAATTTATACAAATTGAGAAATTTCATAGTTTCTGTAGTTCGAAATTTTAAAGTTTCTAAACTACAAAATTTCAGTATTTCTGCATTTCTTGAATTGAAAATTTTCACAATTTCTCTAAATGAGAAACTACAAAATTTCATAGTTTTAATGTTTGAAAAATTGTAAAATTTCATAGTGTTCATACATAAACTGTCAAATGTTATAAAAATTAAGAAATTTCACAAGACCTGTGAAAATTTATGAAAATTAAGATTTTTCTTAGTCTTTTACATTTTTTTTTTTCAAGTTTATGTGTTAAGAAATTGTTAAATTTTGTGTTTTTTACACAACAATAGTGAAACTTATAAATATTGATCTAGCTTGATAAATTTCCTCAAGTACGTTCCAAAATATAAGTTTTATGAAGAACAACCGTGTAAAATGGAAGTTATTGAATTTTAAATTTTCGAGGAGAAAAAAAAAAGAAAAAGGAAAAAAGAGTAACACTAGCTAAGACTTGATTTTAGGTCGATCCGGTAATCATAACATTTTTATTTTATTGTGTTTGTCTTCAAAAAAATAGATGGTCTATTTTAAAAAATATAATTAATTTTTTCAGATACAAATTCGATAAAATAAAAAAGGTTAGGACTATTGGTGTAACAACCCGACCCTCATATATGCTTGTGATGTATGTCCGTCCTTTATTCTGTGCTATTAAATGACTAAGGTGAAGCTGTATAAGAGAATAAGGTCAAGTAACTATGTTGTAATGCCTTGTGGAATGAATTGTATCTGTTAGGAAAGAAATGTATCTGTTACTACTCGAATGATAAAGTAGAAATTGAGGGCCTTAGCAGCTTAATAAATCAAAATTGATTATATATTTGGAATCAGCATAATTTTTAGGTAATATTAAACACTTCTGTGAAATTTCAATTTCGGACATGTAAACGATAGATTTTCGTCTTATTCTCTCCTTATAGATGTACATATATATGATCTTGGTCATTTGACAAACAAAAAAAAAAAAAGAGAGAGAACTCATCACTCTAGACTTGAGAAGTGAAGGGATAGAGAAAGAAGATCCTCAAGAAGGTTGAGATTTGGGCTTAAGGTATGTACATGTTTGTCTAATTTCTATCCACAACTCTTCTTGTCATAATTTATGTGAAGATGTTTCTATGATCTTGTTCCTAAGAGTTGGAATTGTGGTGTTGTGAGTATAAAAAGTAAATGAGCAAAATGACCTTACCTTGCATGTTTTGACTCAATTTGAAGTCCCTACGAGAGACCTCACTCTATGTCTTCACTTGACTTGTTTGAATTCAAGTATGTGATATGAATTTGTGTTATGAGTTGAGATGTGAGAACAAGTAGAAATCTTGTGAATTGGAGTAAATTTAAGTTGTGAATTTATGATTTGATTTTTTTTACTCAAATGAAAGATGTAATTTGATCCTTGTTTACATGTATTTACATGCTTTGAGCTTATATATTGGTAATTTAAAACTAGATTTTTGTGGCCCTAACCATGTCTACAAGAGGAGGAAATTGTGCAGAATTTCGGAGTTTTGGTACAGAATTGTGCGGGAGTCGCTGCCGCACGTGCGGGAAAATGGCAAAATTTCGAACTTCAACACTGCAAAAAAAGCACGTGCGGGGCCTCAATGCCGCACGTCCGGGAGGTGTGCCGCACGTGCGGGAGATCCTAGCCGCACGTGCGGCTCAAGGCAGAAAAGTTGGGATGCTTCGTTTTGCGTGTTGGGTCCTCTAATGTTGTCAAAACCTGCAATTTATATTGTTTGAAAGTTCGTTAATTTAATCAAAGTAAGTGAACCGAATGTTGATTTAACAAGGATAAAAAGGGACTAATGTGATTTTTCATGTGTGTAGGAAACACCTCAAAAGGAAGTGCACCGCCACAACACAGTGAGTGATAGTACTTCAATGTATTCCTACTCAGTATTTATTTTTATTGACGTTGTGACCCTTGTTGGAAGTTTTATCACATTATGTATAGACGTTATATCTTGACATTACGAACTTCACTATCAAACTTGTGTTGGCATGAAATGATATATTTGCTATAAGTGATCCAATGCGAAATTGTGGAAACATTGAAAAAGGTTGTGAAGTTGTACACATCTTATGTGGAAGCTTGTAACTAATGGAATGTATCAAGGCAATTGTGAATTTGTGAACCAATGTGGCTTAGAGCCATTTGTGAACCAATGTGGCTTAGAGCCATTTGTGAGTCAATGCGGCTACGAGCCTAATGTGAAACTACGTGACCAAGGGTCATTTGTGAATTGTGAACCAATGTGGCCAAGGGCCGTGTGTGAATGATGAATTTATGAGGTCAAGGACCGATGTGTGAAATATGAACTTATACTATTGTAAGCTTGTGAAACAAAAGAACCAAAGGTCTATGTGATGAATTGTAAATTATGAACCCAAGGACTCTTTTCTGAATATGTGAAGTTTTAGGCCAGGGGCCACATTATGACAATTATAAACCGATTATGTTGTCCCAACAAGTCGTACAGAGACAGACTAATTACATGATTTCAGCATTAAATATGTTTACAAGCATACTAGTACTATTGTTCACTGAGCTTGGCTCACCCTATGTTATGTCTGTTTCTGTAGGTAATCAACCAGGAGGTCGATCTTAGCTCGGCATCGTCATACTTTTGTCAGCCTAGGCACAGCCAAGCTTGGGGTCGGGACCCTACTTTTGTGGAGTTGTTAGATGATGACTCACACTTTTGCTATTGGCTTAAGTTGTTATGTACTTAATGATTTTGTTATATACCCCATCTCGGGGTTAGTTTTGTGTATGCCTGTAAATAACTAACTCTTAAATGTATTTTGGCTTTTGATGTACTTGTCCTGTGAAATGTTTTTGATCCTGGCATGACTTAGTAGCTCAATGGATGTCATACTTTCTGGTTTTTATCAATTATGTTTTATAGCTTCCGGGCAGGCCCCTCTATGGAACCAGGTTAAGTGTTATTTTCTATTTAGGTCATGCCCAAACTTTTAGGGGCAAGTTAGGGGCTTGACAATTGGATTAATTTTTTTTTTCACCAATGATATGCACTAAGATCCTATAAAATAAATGGTTCGAATAATCAAAACGAGGCTCATAATTCTCTTAAATTCAAAACATGTGTTATGGTTCCTCAATTTATAATTATCTTTCCATGGTATGGAAAGAAAAGCAACGCACTTTGAAATTTTCTACGATAAATTAAGCCTTTTCCATTGTAATCTTACCATGATTTGGACACTGCTCTATTTGTTTTGACACAGAAGACTTTTTAATGAATTTTTTTTTTTACAATTTTTTTTTTGTAGAATTTTTTTTTTTTTATAGGAAACGCTTTATTATATTTGGTGGGGATTTAGGGTGCTTCTTGTGCTGGGGGCACAATAGACACTGTTGTGCTGCTTTATGAGCTTATTTTGAGACTTATTTTGATGATCCGAACTGTTGATATTTTAGAGTACATCGAGTAGAATATACTTGTAAAAAATCAAGTTAATCGGATATCATTAACCTTTTAATCCACTCACATTGTATTCATTTTAATACTTTAAATCAATATGTTATTTATTTTTGAAGATACAAATGTAAGTGGATGAAAGGGTTAACAATATCCGATTAACTTGATTTTTTGTAAGTATGTTCTACTAGATATATTCTAAAATATAAATAGTTTGGATTATCAAGATAGGCCCCAAAATCAGCCAGCACAGCAGCACTTGCTGTGCTGGGGGCACAACAGGCACCCCAAATCCATTTGGTTTTGCTATTAAAACTAATACGCTAATAGTCGTGTGGAGGGTAAAAGTATGAGCCCAAGACCAAAGCTAAATTCTTACCAAGAGAAAGGAAAAGAGCCTAGACACACCGTCATAAGCCCACAAAGAATATCTGGAGACAACCTGTCATTCAACAAAAAGCACATGATAGAATAGAAAATAGTTTTCTAGAAGACAAATCTGCAATGTGGAAGAGGAGCGTTGGATTAAGCCCCATCTAATGATGGGAACATAAATCTAACAATGCTATAGTCTAAATTGAGCCTAGGAAACAGCTAGACCATTTGATCAAATTAATCCTATGGACACAATGAGAAGCAAGTTGGCCACTCCCATCTGACATCATCTAGGCCGTTCGAACGCCAAAGATCCAACGATCACGGACATAAAGCAAGTTGGAAAGTTGCTTGACCAACACCGGACAACCTGCAGAACCCTACGATCAAAATAAAGATCCAACGGAAAAGGTTTGAACTAGAATAGTTATAAATAGACAAACGGACACAGCAACAAGGGAGGTTACGCAAAATGCTGAATTCAATAAACATATTTGTTTTATTATCTATGGCCAATCAATATATTGATTTGATCGTCGGAGGGTCCTCCCGACCGTCCCTAATCGAAAGTGATCATTGACAAGTGGTTTCCCTTTGCAGATTACAAAGGATTGGGCTTATCATCTCACTTTTCTCGTGGAGGCAATTTTCACCTTTCACAATTGGCGTCGTCTATGGGAATGACAAGAAAGATGAGTGCACATCCTTCTTTGGAAGGAATACCAAGTGATCACCAACACACTCTGATTGGCAACATGCACGGCCAAAACTTTGGCCATGACTCCGAGTTTCCACCACATAATTCGGTGGATATAACCCCCTAAGGGGGAATAATCAGCAAGATCAATTAATAAATCAACTCGCTGCCCAAATCGAGGATTTGAAAGCAGAACTACAATAAGCCCGAAGGAAGAAGGATTGAAGAAAGGCTCAAGAGAAACAAAGCGTCCAAACCAGAAAAGGTGATGCAAGTCAAACTACCAGTAGTCACCCTAGCCAAAAAAGGAAACCACATAGGGCCAACCGTGACGGTTTAGCCGATCAACCAAAAAGTGATCTAAGAAGTTGGCTTGATTAGCATATAAGAACTAGCCCAAAGTTGGTCCGAAGGAAACTGTTCGTGGAGATGGCCTCTCCTTTCTCTAAAGCCATTGATGGTGTTGATCCCTTAAAGAGATTTACCCCTCTAAAGTTCAACTTATATGATAGGAAAGGGGATTCGACCAGCCACATACAACATTACATGCAAACAATGACTTTATGGAGCAACAACGGGGCCATCATGTGTAGGATGTTCTCTTCTAGCATGGGGGAAATGGCCATCAAATGGTGTTACAAGCTAGAGCACGGTATATCAATGACTGGAGATAGCTATAGCAAGCATTCATCTTGCACTTTATCACCGATAGCCAAGCACCAAATGAAGTAGATATGCTCCTTATAATGAAGAGAGGAGAAGAAGAAAGCTTTCTTGATTATGCGAGTATATATTGGGCGGCCTACAATGAAATTGACAATTGCAACAAACAATTGCAGGTTGTATCTTTCAAGTTGGGCCTGCACCCCTCCAGTAAGATTCTGCAGTCTCTGACCAAGAGACCCTCAACCGATGTGAGCATTTTAATGAGCCATGTAGAACAATATTGCAACATCGAGGACGATCTTAGAAGATTCGATGAGCCACACCTAGCACAACCACAATCTAAGATCCAGAAGAAATGAAGCCTTCCAATTCAAAGAGAAAGGAGTCAAACGCAATTGCTGAACAAACCAAGACTTGCAAGGAAACTTACAAGGTAATTGTCACCACCTTCACAAAACCAATCTACCAGATCATGACAAATATCCAGAGTGAGCCCCATTTCCAATGGCCACAAAAGATGCATAGAAATCCTTCCCTTAGGAGCCGAAGGCTAAGATATTCCTAGTACAAAGATTACGGGCATCTCAATGAAGGTTGCAAATCTTTGAAGCAATTCTTGGAAGAACTTGTCCAAAGTGGACATCTACAAGCATTTGTTAGCCACTTGGTAGGACGTAAGGGAAAGCACGGTGATAAGGAAATGGGCACTCAGCCAATCCCGACCATCAACATGATATACTCTATATCGCCAAAGAAGTAGGAGGAATAAGTAAGAGGAGAAATAAGAAGGTTAACATATTTGAAGGAGGTCATGTCCTTTTTCAAAATTCGTGCCAAAAGAGCTTGATCATCCGAGTTAAGGATTTCATTTTCCAATAGCAATTTAGCATGGATCCAACACCCATATTGCGATGCTCTAGTGGTAACACTCCAGATTAAAGGATTCATTATTAAAAGGGTATTGGTGGATCAGGGCAGTTCATCGAAGATCATGTATTATGAATTCTTCAAAAGGCTAGGTTTGTCACATGACAACCTACTCCCAGTCGAAATGCCCTTGTTTGGCTTCAATTCAAGCCCTGTCTACCCCTTGGAAAAGGTTTTCTTGTCTGTAAAGGCAGGCATCATCATTCAACAAGTGGAGTTCTAGGTGGTAGACGTTTTCTCACCCTACAACGTAATAATGGACAGAACGTGGCTCCACAAGATGAAGGCGGTTTCGTCCATTTTTCATAAAGTCATATGCCTCTCGGTCGGGGATGATGTAGGGAAATCAGGGGAGATCTGACATCTACCAAACAATATATGGTAGTTTCTCCATCTAATACGAGAATTTAAGAAACACGTGCCAAAGTAAAATGTCAAGAACCAACTGGCATGAAACCTACCGAAAAAAGTGCTAAAAAGCTAGAAAAAGTGCCCATCAATCTTGAAGATAAAGAGAAGTTTTTCTTCATTAAAAAAAAAAAAATCTAGGTGTATCTAACAAAGCCCAACTAACCCACTTTTTATTGCAGCACAAGGATGTGTTTGCATGGACTCCCTATGAGATGGAAGGCATTAATTCGGAATTGGCATGTCATAAGCTCAATATAGACCTAAGCTACAAACTTGTAATGCAGAAAAGCAAAAGGACGGCACCGTACCATGCCGAGGTAGTAAAGAAAGAGTTGACCAGATTGCTGGAAGCAGATGCTATCAGAGAGGTTCAATACCTAGAATGGCTATCCAAATAATCATACAAAAAAAGAATGGAAAGTGGAGAGTTTGTGTCAATTTCACCAGTCTAAACAGAGTGTGCCCGAAAGATAGTTTCCCACTATTGAAGATCGATCAGTTGGTAGACGCTACTTCAAGACACCAGAAGATGAGCTTTCCTAATGTATATTAAGGATATCATCAAATAGCAATGCATTCGGACAATCAAGAAAAAATCGCATTCATCACACCTGTAGGATTATTTTGCTATAAGGTAATGCCATTTGGGTTGAAAAATGCAAGAGCAACCTATCAACGCTAGGTAACAAAAATGTTCCAAGATTTGATAAAGTGAAGTCTAGAGGTATACATCGATGACATGGTAGTTAAATCACGGGAAAGCAATAATTACTTGACAGATCTACGAGAAACGTTTGAAATCCTTTGAAGATACAAAATGAAATTAAATGCAACAAAATGCGCCTTCAAAGTTAGATCAGGAAAATTCCTTAGGTATATCGTCACTCAATGAGGAATAGAAGCAAGTCCCAAGAAAATAAAAGCACTCCTCAACATTACTTTGCCAACAACAATCAAAGAATACAAGCTCTGAACAGGATAGCGGCTACGATCAATCGATTTATCAGTCGATCATCAAATCGATGCAGACCTTTTTTCCAATTAACAAAAAAGAAAGCATAGTTTGTCTGGATGATAGAATGTGATCAAGCGGTAGAGAGACTGAAAAAGAACCTAACAACAACCCCTCTGCTCACTAGTCCCGAAGTTGGGGAAACATTGTATGTCTATTTGGCATTTTTCGGTCATACTATTAGCTCGGCGTTTATCAAAACGTCAAAAGGAACGTAGTCACCTATGTTCTATGTGAAAAAAACTTTGCTTGATGTCGAAACTAAGTATGTACCCCTAAAAAAGCTTGTTTTGGCACTTGGGACAACTTTTAGGAAGTTACAGTACTATTTTCTTGCCCAATCACCGTATATTTCGAACATCCACTCAAGAGGATTCTTCATAAGCCAGACTTATCAAGAAAAATCTCCGCATGGGAAATTGTGATCGGACAATACGACATTCATTTCTAACTTAGGATTGCTGTCAAAGGGCAAATCCTAGCATATTTCATAGTAGAGTTCACATTCGATCAAAAAGAGGAAATAGTGCAGCCTCAAAACAAGAGCTCGTTGAACACACCTGTAGCTCGCCTTTTTCGCGCCCCCTTTCAGAAGGTTTGAAAGAAAGCCCTACAGTTCGCACTCCCGCGGTTCTGAATCTAATCTCACAAGTGCAATGTGAAATTGATTAACACCAAAGAGTCCAAATCCGACAAATCTTTTAGAAAATCAATTTTTGAATAAAAAATGTCAAAATTAGACTGCTTTGCCAGATATAGAGTCGTCACCTAAATATTTTATTTTTGGAGAAATTTAGAAAACCCATGACTCGCGCCAAAGGCCACGTGTCCATCATCACCAAGATTGCCTCGGTTCGGAAACTTAGGTACGAGAGGGGAAGGTCATGAATTGAGCACACCCCCTCGCTCGATCAAAGATCGGCCTCTACTAATCATGATATGATTTTTATCAACATTATATGCTCTTGTTCCAATTTATTTAAGCTAGCATTACTATGTGATGCGCACCCACAAGGTATAAACTAGTTTGCCCGAATTGGTGTAATTCAATTTCATGTTTGTTTTGCGAAAAGGGTTTGATTTTGCCACCTCAAGTGGGTTTTAAAGTTTGCAAATTTGCCACTTAACAAAGTGGGCTTAAATATACATTCATTAAATCATTTTAATTCAAGCAATAAGCCTTCATCCACAAGTACTCAAGCAGTTTTAACAAGTAAGCATTTAGCCTCATGGAAAGCATGCTAGCCATGGCAATCACTCACACTCATGCAAGTATGCTAAAGCGCTAAAAACTCACCTTGTTCTCCAAGCTAAGATAAAACAAAAGAGTTAAAAAAACGCATGTTTCTAACTATACAAGATGACTAATGCAACGCATACAATAATGCAACCTAAACAGGCTCGGCTATTTAACATGCTATTTGCACCAATTTCGTAACATGCATTTAAAAACGTATTCAACGAGGTAATAAATGACAATGTAGTTAGAATGATGAACTAAGCCTCAATGTATGTAACACAAATGAATGTATGCAAACATGAAGTATGCTAATTGAAACATGATGCTCCTAATTAAACCATCAAAAGCTGGATAAATAAAAGAGAGAAAGACGTGGGGTTGGAAGACATACACATTATTACATCATTTTGCTCTCACGAAGGAGAGTCCGAATGATTAGCTAAACTAAGCTAATTAAGCTAATTATTACGAACCAAAATGAATAACTAGTTAAACTAATTAACTAATTACTACAACAACAAATGAACTAATTAGCTAACTAAATAATTAAATAATTACAAAACAATTGCAACTAATAATTGAACTAAGTAACTAAACTAAGCCAATTAGCTACTCTGCCTCGGGAAATGAAGGATGTGCATGTGCATGTCGGCCATGGATGGCGGTCTACCGGCCACCTGTCGGCCATGGAACGTGGCCTGCCGGCCATTAATGCATTGGTTCATCTTGCTGCAACAAAGGACAAACAGAGCATATACAGGGTATTTTCAAGGATTGTTTGCACAACTCACTCCTCATTTTCATGAACAAATCCAAGGAGTTGTGAACTTAAGCCACAAACCATCAACTCAAGCAATTTCATCACATAATGGTTTGTAACTCAAGAGGTGCAAGCTCAATAAATGCAAAACAATACACAAACCTCCCCCCATTCATGAAAGATCAAGGAAAGAAGGTGACCTTGGAGACTTGGATCATTTCATCACTAGCAAGTATGAAATGGTCCAAGTTCCACGTGTTCAATTAACGTCCGATTGAACACACCAAGTTATTATCTTGCTCACTTTTAATCCCAAGTTTTAGTTACTCATTTTACTTTACCAACCATTCTTTAATCCAATTAAGTCCGTTGGGCGAATTAAAGTCCTCCAATGGAAAGATGGCTCAAAACACAAGTTGCTTTAGGTATGAAAGAAGTATCATACCATTGATAATGAACCCCCTAATGGATTAAACCATTAAGTATGAAACCTCAATTTCACACTTAGGCAAGCAAGTGACTTGAAGCTACTTTCAAAGCAAAATTAAAAACCAAGAAACAAGGGAGGTTGCAGAGATGATTAGTGCTGAAATTAAGTGTGAAAAGCACCAAAAACATGCAATCAACTCAAACAAGTAGTGTCTAAAGGCCTAAAACACCAAGCTTGTGAGGACTATTACACTACAACTATGCAATATAAGACTCAAATGCAATAACCAACCCACAACAGAGTTAAAACAATCCAAAATAGAGCCTAAAGCATGCTGAAATAAAGCTACAGCAAGCTAGAAAAATAAACTAAAGCATGTCACCAACTAGGCTAACAAACAAGACACAAAGAGAGGAGGTTACCCCTTCCAAATTTGGACTTGAAAACCTAATTTTTACCACTAAAAATACTCTAAAAATCAGTGTTTAAAGGCCCAAAAAAAGATGGTTTGAAAATGAGAAACAAAGGTGAAATGGCCTTACAAACAAGGAATGAAGAGGGGTGAACCACCCCCTAACCTTAAATGGCCAAAAACACCAATTTCAGCGCACAAAAACAGCCCAAAACAATGGGAAAAAAAAAAAAAAAAACAAGTATGCAAAGTAAGCTAATAAAGCAAGTATTATACCTCTTGAAGAAAAGAGTAACTCTAGGCCACAATTCAAACCAAAAACAACTTCAAGAGCTCCAAGAAGGCCTCAAGGAACTTCAGCTCAAAGGTGAGAAGATTTGGTTAAGGAATTATAGGCAAGGGTGTAGTGTAAGTGGCAAAAGTGTAGAGAATTTGTAGAGATAGAGGAAAAAATTTTGAGTCTAAAATTTTCTAACCTCAAAACAAGAGAGAGAGGGTCCCTATATATAGAAAACATGAAATTTCTACAAGGAAATCCAACCCTCAACGTGTGGACATATGCAAGTATCTGTGCAAACAGCTGACACAGTTGGCATAAAATATCTGCAGAAAACACTGGTGGCCGGCAAACCAAAAGTGATGGCCGGCAAGCCACTAGAGGTTGTAGGCTTGAAAGGCAAAGGCATGGTCCAAAAATAAGACAAAAATGATGCAAGGTTTGAAAGACTCAAAGTTGAGGCATTCGGCTGAGGACTTCGAGCACTTGGCGAGCAAACAAACTCATCATCGGGTTTACCTGCAAAGACGCCCAAGTCGTAAAGGTCATCAAAAATAGGGGTGTCTACAACACCATGGACTTTACGATGTGATGGAGCCTCAAATGGCCAAGGATCATGAATGGGGTTCGTTTTGAGCACTCCCAATAAACAGGGTTCGTTTTTACCACTCCCAATAGGGAGATACTCGAATGTTCAGCCTGACTAGATTTCCCAGTAACCAACAACGAATGTGAATATGAAGCCCTGATCAATAGCCTTGCTACCATAAAAACACTTGGGGGAAGATATATCCAAATTTTTTGCAATTCACAGCTTGTTACAAAACAATTGAAAGGGAAGTATTTAGCCTGGGATGAAAGAATTGAGCAGTACCTTGCCAAGGCAAGAGCCATATTCGAATAGTTCTTCTTATTCGATATTCAACAAATAGGAAGAGACCAAAACAGTCATGCAGATGCGCTAGCTAACCCAGCCTCCATGATCAATTTCAAAGAAAGGAGAAAAATCAAGATCGGCATCATCAAAACAACAAGCGTCGATACCAAGATTGAAGCCGTGAATATCCTGTCAGGAGAAAGCTGGATGATCCCAATCATGGCAGACTTGTCCGAAGGAATATTGCTGAATGACAAAAAGGAGTCTCATTAACTTCGACAACGAGCTACGCACTTTTGGGTTAATTAAGAGACCCATTTGTTTAGAAGATCCTATTTAAGTCCCTACCTTAGATGTGTGCACACAAATGAGGTGGAGGGATTATTGAGGGAAATTCATGAACGATTCTGCAGGGCACACACAAGGGGCAAATCCTTAGCACATCAGACCCTGACCCAAGCATACTGGTGGCCATATATGCAAAACGAAGCCTAATTATTTATTCATAAGTGTAAAGCTTGCCAAAGATATGCACCGAACATATGGCAACCCTCCAAAGATCTTAACCCTGTGGCAAATCCATGACCGTTTGTGCAATGGGGATTGGATTTGGTTAGCCCTATGCCAAGGGCATCAGGTAATAAAAAGTGGTTGTTCGTCGCCACAGATTACTTCACCAAATGAATTGAGGTAGAACCCCTGGCAAACATCAAAGATATGGACATAAGGAGGTTTGTATGGAGAAACATCATTACTAGGTTCAGCGCACCAATGGCCCTTATATATGATAACACTACACAATTTGATTATGGCCTTTATTAGGAGCTATATGAGCAGTGCGAGATAAAGGCTTACTACTCTACACCAACCTACCAGCAAAGTAACGAGCAAGCTAAAGCATCTAACAAAATGATTTTGAATGGCATAGAGAAATACTTAGAAGCTGCGAAGGAAAGATAAGCTGAGGAACTCCCAATAGTACTTTGGGCTTATCGAGCTATGCCAAAACGAGCAACAAGTGCAACCTCGTTCACATTAGCATATGGCATGGAAGTAGTCATCCCTCTCAAAGCCAAACTCCCACAAGGCGAGCTGGTCTAGTGAAAAAAGGAGTGAACGATGATCTAATATTGAAGAAGTTAGATTTGGCTTAAGAAAAAAGAGATCGAGCGTCAATTCGTCTGACACAATATCCGTAAGAAATATTAAGGGCCTATAACAAAAGAGTTCGGCACAGGGATTATGTCATTGGCGACTTAGTCTTTAAGAAAGTTTTGCCAAGTGATCGCACAAAAAGTTGACAAAAACTTAAGTCAAATTGGAGTAGGCCATATTAGGTCACTGACATTGCTAAAAATGGAGCTTATGAGCTTGCCGACCTATAAGAAAATGTCCTTCCACGGCCATGGAATGCAATGCATTTAAAAAAGTTTTATTACTAGCCTTGTAATTAAGATGTAATAAATACCAGGGCATATTAGCGTAATGAATAAATTCAGTACTAATTATTAGAAATATGTTTTTTCCATTTCATGCCAAAACTTATGTATATTCAGGAAAAATAAAAATAAGGGCTACCCACAATCAGGTGATCGAGCGCTCCTTTTGTGCAAAAATAAATAAATAAAGAAATAAATACATAAATAACAAACAAACAAACAGCAAGACATTCAACTTCACAAATTCTCCAACTCAGCTGGGATCGGCACATCAGAGTTACGAAGAGGTACTTGGCAGATTCAACTACACTAACTTTGCACATCGCTGATTGCCACCCCCCTAAAGAAGTAGTTCTCAGCTTTATTTAGATAATCCAGGTAGGCAGCATCCACCTTGTGTCAAGCGACATCCGACGTCTCTTTCACGTTAGCATCACATTGAGCTCTAACCTCCATACAATGTAGCTTGGGTAGCCTCCAATTCAGCCCTCAGCTAATCCAATTGTTGAGTTACGGCTTGAAAGTTCTCCTCAACACTCATCTGCTTGGATTTACCCGAAGTAATCCGTTTTGCAACTTGAGCGAGGCCCAGCCCTGTCTGTGTACTCTCTTCCTCTCACCAATTCCTTTCTTGAGTCACTCGTACACTAGTTTTCACGAAAAGATTGATGGCCTAGAACGTTGACTTCACTAATTTAGCTTGTCTCGTTAAGAATACAAAAAACCAAAAAAACAAATATGTCTACACTAACAGATTGCAACCCTAATACATTACCTTCACCATATCATGGATTCTATGTCTGAAGACTTACTGAACGAATAGTCCCTCTAGTTAGTGGACATCTCCTGGAATATGTATGCCTTGGGCCATGGCTAAGGCCACTCCCATCTCTGAAAAGACTGAGTCACGAGCATTCAACGCCCTGTTACCTCTCATCGGTTGGAATAAGTATTTGGCAGGGCCCTCAGATGAAGCTGCAGTCTGCTCTTCGTTAGCCATAATCTAACGACGACTAGACAGGGGCGCTTCTTCGATTGGATGTTCTGCCGACCTCCGTGCTTCACCCTGATCTGCTTCTCGAATCCTTACCGATGGTAAACTTAGCGTCTTGGCTCCTCAGCGACATCTTGTTATACTTGATGCTATGATTATGATGAATCCACAAGAATCGGTATGTTTTCTAGCACTTGCTTGGCACTCGTAACTAGCGGTTTAAGATCATTCCACAGGAAGAGAATTACTAGTTCTTGTTCTTGAGCCTCTTCACTTGCCTCAATAGTAACAACGGGGGCAGAATGTGGTAGAATGGGGGCAATAGGGAGAAGATATTGATCGACTAACAATTTTGCTGATCGGGAGGCGGGTCTTCTAAACCTCCAAACTGTTTGAAGGGCGGGAAGGTTAATGCCCAACGACTCGTCGTATCAACTGGTATTTACCTGTTGATGAGCTAAGGCAAAGCAGAATAGGGTAGTTAGTATTTGGAAAACTAAAAACAAAAGAAGAAGAAAGTGAAAGCAAATCAACAACAATTCAAATACAGATAAAGACATAGCAAATCACCTGTGCCCAATGATTGAGGCACAGTGGCTGCACCAGGCTCAACGTCTAGTAAAGCAATTTTTCAATTTTTGAAAACCATAATTACATCTTTGGCGTCAACCAAAAATGAGCCAGGGAGCACTTGAACAAGGGAGCGGTCCTGATCTCGACTCTTGGAAACCAAGAAGATAGCTCTAGTACCAGATTGGTACAAACTATAACAATACTGGAGGTCTTTTTTTACCTAGGTCAATGTCTAATAGGTTGTTCAGGGATAACATCCCATTCACAATTTTGAAGAAATTTGTATTAAGCAAAAATGGAGGAACCCCGTAGTAGGAGAGAACCTCACGAAAAAGAGGGTGAAGGGGAAACCTAACCCCACTTTTGACAATGGCTGAAACCAGCCATGGAATCTTGTTGTTAGAAGGTATTAGAAGATTATCACTGGAGCGAGGGGCTTCTATGGCAACTTTCTAGGAATATCGCAGGTCGTTCAAAGGTGTTTTAAACCTTCGAGGGTACTAACGAGATAAGCATAATTGC
Organism: Camellia sinensis; assembly: GCF_055761805.1. NCBI lineage: Eukaryota > Viridiplantae > Streptophyta > Magnoliopsida > Ericales > Theaceae > Camellia > Camellia sinensis. Next base: position 154,310,021 of record NC_138963.1, read on the forward strand.
CTATTAGAAATACAGGAAATATTCGAAATAAGAAACAAAGAAACTTATAGGTGAAAAAAATGATGCTCAAGGAGGCTTGGAGGCAGCTTTATAAAGTATTAAGACCAAGAAACTCCAGAAGACCTTGGTTGCATGCAATGAGGGCTATTCCCTCAACACTGCACTAACTGTTGTGGTTTTCGAATGAACTGGGGATTGAAGAAGTAAGGGGAGACCAAGTACAGGCGAAAAATTACTCTATGGAAGCAATGAAGTACACCTGTAATGTAAGAGAAGCAGAGATTGCAGGGATTGAAAGCGAAGACCACGAGGTCTTGGATGATGTCTGTAAGGAGCCCGCCGACAAGAGCGAATAACCCTTGAAAAAAGTTCTTGTACAAGAGAGAGATGAGGAGTGATTCTTCCTCCTCCGTTCTCGCTTAGCCGAGAAAGAAGAAAAAGAACTGGAGGCTTTCTTGAGAATGAACATAGAGGTGTTTGCCTAGACACCCTATGAGATGCCAGGGATCAACTCTGCAGTCACTTGTCACAGACTTAGCGTGGAAAGGTCAACTAAACCTGCCATCCAGAGAGCAAGGAGGCCGATTGTAGACACCCCATTTTTGACCGACCTCAAGATTTTGATGTCATCGTTTGTGCACTCGGGTGATTACGCATGTTTGTGCTCGTTTTGAGTTTTCGGAGCTTTTAGCTGAGTGCCATATCTCGGGACCTCTTAACTCTCTTCTTTCTTGGTTTGTTTTTGGCCCATGCCTTGGTGCCTTTGCCTGGAGGGAGAGAGAGGCCTGTAGGCCACTTTTTGTAGCTGTAGGCTACTTTTCCCTCTCGTAGGCCACTTGCAGTGGCCGGTAGGCTAGTTTTCGGAGCTTTCGGCTAAGCGCCTTGTCTTGGGGCCTCTTAGCTCTCTACTTTTTGGTTGGTTTTTGGACCATACCTTGTTACCCCTTGCCTGGAGGGAGGGGAGGGCCTGTCGGCTACCTTTTGCAATTGTAGGCCACTTTTCCCTCCTGTAGGCCACTTGAAGTGGCCTATGGCCATTTTTCTATTTTTTTTAGATATTTTTGGTGCTAGCTATGCCAGCTGTTGGTCACTGAATGCATCCTTCCTACACGTGTAGAGGGGATTCAAGCAAGCTCTAAGCTTGTCAAGCAAGCTTCTCCTTGCTTTGCTTATAAAAAGGGAGGTGCCTCCCCCTTCTTAAGGGTTCAAAATTTTGAGAAGCAAAATTTTGGCTCTCTCTCTAGAATTCTCTCCCTCTCTCTCTATATTATGCTCTATAGTGCTTGGAAGTGAGGTTTCTTCACATTTTTGCACACAACCTCCTATCCAAATTGGACTACTTGTTGCTGAGGTACTTGGAAGCCTTATTTGAGTTCTAAGAGTTGGTTTTGGCTCAAAGAAGTTGTTGTTATTGCTGTGCTTCAAGGGTGAGTCCCATATCCTCTTTAAAGCTTTACTTTCATTGCTTATTTGGCCATCCTTGCATGATGTTTTAGGCCTAACTTGCAACTACAAAAACCTTTTTTTTAAGTGTTAAAAATGGTTGTTTGAGGCCTTGTTTGAGTTAGGGGTGGTCTACCCCATTTTGTGGCTTATTTTGCTTTGCTTTGAGCTATCTTTTGAAGCCTTTGAGACCATTTTTGTTTGTCCTTTTCACCATTGAATTCCAGAGGAATTTTAGTGGTAGAAAGTGGGTTTTGGGACCCAAAATAGGTGGGGGTGGTCTTCCCGCTTTGTACCTTATTTGCATGCGTTGTTGGTCTACCAAATGAGCATGTGTTTCTACTTCTTTGTGGCTTTGTTCAAGCATATTTTTGTGACTTTTTAGAGCTGCCATAACTCTGTTTTTGGCTTATTTGATCATTGGTTGCATGCTTCATGTACTTGTAGTGCAATTCTCTTTGCTAGCCTAACATGCTTGATGCTTTAGCTCACCATTCTAGCATATTTTGACTACACTCCAACATGCTTTTACCCATGTTTTAATATGCTTAAGCTCTATTTTAAGTGGTCTTGGCCATGGGAGACTTGTTGTGCATGGTTGTAGTGTAAAGGCTCTTGACTAGCTTTGAGTTTCAAAGTCTCTAGCATGCTTTACTTGAGTTGTTTGCATGCCTTAGCCTCATTTCTCACATGATTTCAGTGTATGAAGTGTAGTCATATTCTCACATGTTTCACTCTTTCAATGCTTTTGGAGAGTTGTGCCTTATGCCTTGATCATGAGCTAATTTGTATGCATGTTTTTCTACCCTTTTGGGGCTCCATCTTAGCATGTTTTGGTGTTATTTTGGCATGATTTAACTCTGATTTTAGTTGGTGGGGTCACCTCTTGCTTGGTTTATGCACTTGTAGTGCAATCTCACTCATTAGCCTTGCATGCTTTGTATTTTGGCGTATTGTTCTAACTTGTTTTAACTCTATTTCAGCATGGCTTTGACCTTGATTTAGCATGCTTAAACTATGTTCCAGGTGGTCTTGGTCATGTATGGCTTGCCTTGTAGAGCTATAGTGTAATTGGCTTTGCTAGTCTTGTGTTTTGAGACCCCTAGCATGTCTCATTTGTGATGTTTGTGTGATATGGCATCATTTGGCACGGTATTTCAGTGCATATACTTTAGTCATGCTCTCATGTTTATCACTCTTTCATTGTGTTTAAGAGTTGAGCCTTATGCCTTGTTTATGAGCCAATGCATGAACATCATTTTCTTGCTTTTCATGCTATCTTCTCGGTTCATTTTAGCCATTGTTTTGGCTTGTTATAGCTCTGTTTTGGGCTGGTTTGGTTGTTTGTGCATTGTATTGCATACCTCTAGTGTTGTGTCCTTTGCTAGTTTCGGTGTTCTTGGCTCTTAGCATACATTGCATGAGTTGTTAGAATGTTTTAACATCATTTGTCATGCTATTTCAGTGCTGGAATATGTGCCATTGCATTCCATCTTTCATTTGTTGTATCACTTTGAAAGAGGTCTTAAGCCCTTTGTTGGTTTGAGGACGAAATTAAAGCGTCCATGCCTAATGGTTCTAGCCCTCTCTTGAGGGTTTCTACTAACCAATGGCATGATGCTTCTTTTATGCTCAAGAAGCTTGTGGCTTGGTCCGTCTTTCCAATTAGAGGACTTCTCACTTTTGGACTTAGCCGGTTCTGGGGAAGTAGTTTGGAAATACTCTTCGGATCCTGGGAAACGCTAGTGATCCTCAGCTAGCCACCTGAAAAAATACAAGCACTCCGGTCGGGGGTGCCGGAATTAGCACTCCGACAGACAAGTTAGTTCAGACACTCAGGATAGCTTACTTTCTATGTCTTTGTGAAGTGATTCTTACATACCTTTCTATAACCGTTGTTCCTGTATTTATACATGTTCTTCTTGATCCTCAGGGCCAGGGCCTACTTTTTAATCATTGTCCTTTCCTTTATTCGGCCCTAAGTACTTATACTTTATTCGGCACATATATTCTATTCAGCTCCCCGCTCTCGTAGGATATAACTGATTAATGTCAGTCTTCCAAAGATACCATCTGATCTTTCCATTATTCGGCCCCCATAATTGCCCCCCGAACTCCCCATTGACGGAAGTTAATCGGCGTGTTTGGTCTTGAATTGGAAAGGTTAAAATAGGTCAGGCAGCTTCGCGTACCCTAATATAGATGTCAGGATGCGCACACCTTTTTGGTCATCATTACGCTTTCCCGCCTTAACCTTGCGTCTCGCATTTATTGTGATTTGAAATTTCAGTCCTTTCGAATGCACAGTTCGTCGAGTATTCGAGACTCTTGGATCGCCAGCAGATATCCCTTCTTTGACTTGCATTCTCTGTAACTCCTCTCCATCTACCCTTGTCTCCCTTGTTCCTCGTAAGTCTTCTTCTCTTTTCTTTGCAATCTTACTTTTTATTTATCACTTTCATTTTGGTGAACCCTTTATTTCCCGTGAAAATGGCCAAACACTTGAAAGACCTCCTTTCTGAGGGTCATGTCTCCGGATTCCGGCAACACTTTTCCATCCTCGACGATGTTCATCTATCTCTAGTGACGGACAATAGTCTGGATATGGAGAGAGAGGATCAAAATTCAATCGTCTTTCCTCTCCTATCCATTGCAGAGGGCGGGGTCCGCTTTCTCCTACATCCATTCCTTAGGGCCGTCCTCTGCTATTGGGGTCTGATTCCTTCTCAGCCCAACGTGAACTTTTTTCGGATTGTAATGGCGATCGTAGAGTTGAGCCGGCGCCTCAGGATCGACCTTGGGGTTCTGGCCATTTGGCACTGCTATGCTTTAGCCAAATCCTCCGGTTGGCTTGGGCAGTACTTTCTTAGTGCCAAGGATACTGACCATCATTTGGTAACCATGCTTGCCAGTTCTGGCAAGCGTGTGGATGACGTAATGGTCAATATCCGAGGGAACTGGGAATTTGGCGAAGGCGAGGATCGCCTAGACCCTATTCCCAGACGGAGGGGTGAACCAGGTTGCCGTGTGCCTCCTTGTGTTTTACTAAAGTTTTCTTTTACTCGGCTTTCCCCCTGTGTCTAACCCCTTGCCTTTGCAGGCAGTAATTTGAAGAAGATTCTAGTTTCTGCCGATGAAACGATCCTTTCGCAGGTTGTGACTGCACTCGGATACTTCGGCCGTCCTAACTTACAGAAGCAACAGAGAGCGGCCCACATACTTCTTCGATACGAGCCTACTTACACTACTTTTTCGGCCGTTGACAATATTCCAATTCCATCCGGCGATCGACAGCTTGCGTGTGACATCCCTGTTCTGTATTATGCTAATTGGTCTTTAATTTGTTTATGGTTATGTGTTTAGCATGGTTTTGTATGCCATTATGTGAAAATATGTGGTTTTGAATTTCTATCTGTTCACCGTAGGAATATCTGTTTGATTCTGTCGCTTCGGAAATTAAATTGGAGGCCTTATCGGCCACAGAACCCGAAATTGATTACGCCGTTGTGATTGGCATAATTTTTAGAGCCTACGGTGAAATTTAATTAGAAATTGATTCGGGTCAGATTAAGTTGATTAAATTGATAATTTAGTGCCCAATTGTTTATTATTATTGTGGAATAGTGGGGTTTGATGTAAAAGGGCACTACACCCTCAATTCCTTCCCTTATGTGGCTTTGGCTGATTAAACTCTCTAGAGAGAGTGAGAGACCCGAAATTGAGAGAGAAAGGGGGAAATCATCTAAGTTTGTTCTTGAAGCTTTGGAGTCTTGAAGGCTAGCTCAAGAATTAACCATAGTTGTGAAGATTAAAGCTCTTTGGTGAGTAATTTTGTAAATTCAGAGTTGAATAAGAATAAAGAACATGAATTTAACTGAGTATGATGAAATTGAATGGGTTTTGTTGGATTAAAGCTTGATATATGCATGCATGTAAGGAAATGTTTTGAAATAGCATGTATAAGCTTAAAGTGCATGATTCATGTAGAGTTTTGGTTGAAACTCCTGTTTTGATCACCATTTGGGTTATCCAAGTTGAGAATGTGGCTAATTCATCACATGGATGTACAATCCATGGAAGTAGAAGCTTTGAATGCATGAAATGGTTACATTGGTAATGAGTTGGTGGAAAAATGAGCCATGCATGTAGATAAATTATGAAATTGAGCTTCAATATGTTGTAATTCTATGTTTGTACCATGTTAATACATGATTATGTGAAGTTTGGACCGAAATCATGCATTTAGAGCCTTTGAATGTCGAGATGAAGCTCAAGAACTCAATCTGGAAAACCCAGATTTCCGATGTCCGCTCGAGCGGATGAAGTGCCGCTCGAGCGGAGAAATCGAGCTCCCAGCATTTTCTGCAGACATGGTTCCCGCTCGAGCGGGGAGCTATGTAGACAGGCAGTACGCTCGAGCGGCCGAGCTCATGCTCGATCTGGAATTGAAGGCAACCAGTACTTTTGCAGACCTAAGGGTCCGCTCGAGCGGGGAAGTCCACGCTCGAGCGGGGACCCTATTTTCTGAAATTCTGTTTTTGCATTTTGTGTTCTGTTTTCCGTTCTCTTTCAGTTGCAAGCACTCTTAGGCATATGTTAAGCATTGTAAATGAGTTAATGAGATAATAATAAAGCCTAAAGAGGAATATGTGAATTAAAGAACGGATTGAACTGTTAATGACCCTTTTGTGTTCATGAAACGTGTAAGGTCAAGCTCCAGGGCGAATCCACAAGCCGATCACTGTGAGTAATATCGATATTCGAATAATTGTGAATGTCCAATTGTTTATTCCCTCATAAGCTTTATGAATTGCTGGAATTGCTGATTGGGATTGTGAGCAAAAGTCTGACATGAAAGTAATTGGACCTAAGGTCGTTTTGATAGAAATGAATGGACCAGAGGTCGTTTTGATAGAGATGAATGGGCCGAAGGTCGTTTGACATGAACGAGTAGGCCAAAGGCCGTTTTGACATGAATGAGTAGGCCGAAGGTCGTTTGATATGAACGAGTAGGCTAAAGGCCGTTTTGACATGAATGAGTAGGCCGAAGGTCGTTTGACATGAACGAGTAGGCCAAAGGCCGTTTTGACATGAATGAGTAGGCCGAAGGTCGTTTGATATGAACGAGTAGGCCAAAGGCCGTTTTGACATGAATGAGTAGGCCGAAGGTCGTTTGACATGAACAAGTAGGCCAAAGGCCGTTTTGACATGAATGAATGGGCCGAAGGCCATTCTGACAAAAATGAATGGGCCGAAGGCCGTTTCGACATAAGTGAATGGCCGAAGGCCAGAATGGTTAGAACTATAGTTACTTGATTTGAATTTGTATAGTTATATATACGTTAATAGAAGTATGAATTGGGCCCAAGGCCGTTTGGAGCACATTGTTATGTAACTCCTGTATTTGATTTGATATTATTCACTGGGCTTTCGCTCATGCTCATTCATGTGTTTGTAGGTGAGCCAAGAGAAGTCCAGACCCAGCCTCAGTGAAGTCTGTATGGAGCAACTAAGGTTTTGAGAGAGTCAGCCCTTGTGTCTCACGCACGAGACCCGTCTTCGCCCTTTTGTTATATATTTACATTTTGTCAGGTCGGCGAAGTTTTGAATACGTCTGTGTATAGTTTTCATGGGTTGACTTAGTTTGGATGATCCTGTCTGTATAGAATCTTATGTCATTACACTTTTTGTTGTGAGTTATTAACGTACATATGTATGGTTTGTTTTGATGTGCCATGTAAGCACAGCTCTATGGACAAAGTTTTAAATTTGGCTTCCCTTTGGTCCCCTTTACTCTGATGTGTTAAGTCTGTTTTGGTTTGAGGCCGTAGGTGATCTTAGGATTACTAGCCGGTTACGTCCTTAACCCATGGGGGCGGGTTCGGGTCGTGACAGAGTGGTATCAGAGCACGTGTTAATAACTCACGCACTTGTCCAAAAGAGCAATAAGCGTCTAGAAAAGATCTAGGATGCATTCATGTGATAAGTATGAATTTGAAAGCATCAGAAATACGCTTAAATGTTTAATGTGAATGATTATGTGCTATAAATTTGTGGATTGCTTGCATTGTAAACCATCGAAATATGTATGCTTTCCGGTATATGCCTACTCGTGAATTTTTGTATAAAGTGTAATGCAAGTTCAATCGGATGGTGAGTAAGAACTCTATAAAGTTACGTTTAGCCTTAATTATGTTATGATGATATGAAACGAATTAATGATTGTCCAAATTTCCTGGAACGTAATGGTGGTATCCTTAGCAGAGGCCCTCGCCCAGGGGACATAATACTGTGGCTTATGGTCATGAAGCCCTAGCCCGGGGGAAATAATACCGTGGCACAGGCCCTCGCCCGTGGGAAATAATACCGTGGCCTATGTATGAGACATGTTGATATGCTTGATCAACATGATATGTCACGCTAAAAGAAGTACCACACATGATTCGAATATGAGATATAAATTGTTACACTAATGTGTACAACAAGTTTGTTTTGTTATAATGCACGTACATGAAAAGTTGTTTATGTGCATTCAATTCTGCCTACGGGTGTCTATTTGAAATATGAACATGATTTGAGTATATAATTACTTAGTAATTGTTCAGCATGCGATATTTGATAAATATGCAATTATCTGTTACGTAAGTGATTAATTGCGTACGATATGTGAAAGGAGAATATAACAATGTGCCTATGTGCGAATGCACTCATGTGATTTTGTGTTTAATTTCGTATTGGGCATCCCAGTATTTGGTGAAGTTTGATAAGAATTTGTGTAGAGTATGGGCAAATTAAGGGCATACGGGTTGGAAGGTTCTTCCACAGCCCGACTTGATAGTCCGGAAAGAGTAGTACAGGAATTGGCAGAGATCTTGAGACAGCAGTGTCAGTTGCCGCTACGGCAAGAACCTCTGCCACCACCAGTGTGAGAAACACCGAGGAGTTGTTATCGGACTTCTGGGGCTCGTTATAGATATGGTAAAATGGACCATACGGCAAGGAACTGTCCCCGGATTGAACGAAATGTGAATGAATCCTCTACCTTGGCTAAATCTGTACCAGTGGTAGGAATCGCTACTCAGGATGGAGTAATCACACTCATCCCAGAAAGCACTCAGAATGTTGTAACCATTATCCCAGGTATCTATACTGTTTACAAATGAATGCTTATGTGTTGATTGATTCTGAATTAGTACGTTTGTACATTTTCGCTTGGGATATTATTTGATTCGGATCGGCATATATTTCATATCTGCTGCATGTGTATCTAGATTGGTTAGACCCACATGATCGAGACTGTATTCATTGGAGGTATATGCCCCGTTTGGGAAATTTGTGAAATACGTTTTGGGATATTGATTGACTCTGCACATGCACATGTATATCTAAACCTATGCTCAAGTTGATTTGCTATGTTACTGTCTTCAATGACTAAACCACTGGAATTGTGACTTTGTGATTGTGTAATTGAGTTGAGCACCCCAAATAATAAACTCTGCAAGTTACGAGACTATGCATTTTGATTGGTAGAAAATTGACTGGATTATGTGACTATACTGGGCTCGACTCATAAACCTACATTTTGTAACTAATTTGGAACTTTTGCGTGACAGACCCTATCTTATGTACAACCGAGGAAATCTGTTTAATGCGCTACTGTGCACCATGTTCTCGTATATAAGACTTGTTTGGGAATTGCTGTATTAATTATGGTACATACCTCCTGATCAGAATAACTGCACGTTTATGCAACTACCCCCGAATTTATGTAGTCGATGCCATATTGTACATGACTTGAAATGCTTTGGTATGAACAATTGTGATGAATAATTCTGATATGACTTTGAGAACTGATGAACTTAGGGCAGTTGTGAAACTATCAGCCATGTGCCTAAACAAACGAAGTGAGCTTTACAGAATCAAATGTACCCTATTTGAGAAAACTTCTATTTGACTTGATCCAATAGAACCTTTGTCTGAATTGACCTGATAGAACCCTCATTGGATATAATTTGACGGGACCTTTGTTTGATTTAATCTGACAAGACCTTTGCTTGGATTGATTGATAAGAACCTCTATCTAAGTCGATTTTGTAAAAGGGGGTTAAGAATTGTCTGTAAATAAATGACCAGATTATTATTGGCAGGAAAACTGATGGACCCAAAACTTGAATCCGTTTGGAGTGCTTGACTTATTTGAAAGACCTTTTGTGGGCTATCAATAGATTGATCTACCTATGAACACCATTGAGAACCAACCTTCAACTATTGAGGACATATGTGTTATAGATGAACTGAATTGTACAAATCCCGTGACTGGGTGTCTTAAGGAACGATGCTTGTGTATTGTCCCATCTTGGTTGGTTTGATGCTATAGGGACTGATGATGGTAGATTGATTTGATTTCGAGCAGTACTGAACATTTGTCTTTGACTGATCAGAACATGTTTTGTAAGGGAGAGTGATTGCTTCAGTGTTACCAGATTTTAGGAAAATCAGGTTATAGTGAATGGTGTTGTGTTGCTTTGATGACATTCTTAGAGTGTCCTTTCGTGCTAGGGGACGTTAAGCCTATGTAGCACCTTTGATTGAGATACCTTTTGCCACCGACGGTTTCGTACGGGTGGGTTTGAATAATCAATCTGGAATCGGCCACCGACGGTCGCGAACGGGTGTGCTTCGATTCCGAGACGATTATTCCTTTGTTTTGTTCGGAATATCATCCCTTGGTATTATGTAGATTTTATTAACATCCAAAAAGCTTTGAAAAACCCTGATTATCCGGACACGTGCGAATTCAGTACGTCTTGTGAATAACTGCTCAGTGCCATTATATTCTGTGATTGGGGCTTTGAGGATGTGTAAATTGGGTCTAACATGTGACTAACTATTTTGATATTATCTTTGACATCATGGGGATTAATATATGAATTACCTTCTGCTTTGGCGACTATGAAATAGTGTGGAAAGACTCGATGGAGCAGGAAATTGAATATCGAACTGAATTGTTGACCGTAACCTGTTGAATAAATTGAGAACACGTGTATTGTGTTAGAAATTGACTGCTTCGATGTTATTATATCTTACAATCAGTATTATGGGGATATACGGACTATGTGCGTTGTATGGGTAATTACTTCGATACTACCTTTGTTGATTCGAGAAATAGTATCTGGATCCACCTTATATTCCTGAAGACTTTTAATTGACCTTGGATAATTGTGATGAGTCACTGGACTAAATACCGAATCAGATTGTGAATTGGGGAATTATTGAAGAATGAATTGAACTTTTGTGACACAGAATAGACCGAACTTCTGTGATAAAGTTAGCTGACATTGAAATAAATATGTTGGTGACCTACCCTGAAGAGGGCAGTTGGTGAATATGTCTAAAATTTTTTTCGGTGCCAACAGGTCGAAGTTGAATTTCAGATAGTGGCGAGACTACTTCAACCTCTCTCCATTTTGGAATGGAAATGGGAATATGTGGCTACGAATTTCGTTGTGGGGCTACCTTGAGCACCCAAGGTATAAGTCCCATTTGGGCTATTGTAGGTAAAATTATTGAAGTTGCCCATTTCTCCCTATAAAATTTTGTATGATGCTTGTAGACTAGCCACTGTTTACATCGATAAGATCTCTCGTTTACATGGAGTCCCAGTATCTATTGTTTAGATAGAAATTCTAAATGTGTTTGAATTCCGAAAAGCCTTCAAGAGGCAATGGGGGCTCAGCTCTGTTTTGTTATGTTACCCGGATCCGGAGGTTCCTTTATGGAACTGGTTATTCGTAACCTCACGTGTATATGTTCTGTTCTATTCTGTTCCGTTCTGATCTGTTAGTGCTAATGGATGTATCACGTAAACTCAATCATGACTTACGATTTTTGTATATGATCTGGACAAATTATGAATTTGTTACGAAACTGAATTATGATTCGGCGCTGTTTTCCATCCACAAGTTGATTTATGCCCAGAAAGAACTTTTTAGATTTTTGGGAGGAATACTCCAAATTTATGCAGTAGATTTTCAGGGAATTTGAAAGACCTGTCCATTGTTGGCAGACTTTGCTTACAACAAAAGCTTACGCTCTAGTTTCAATATGGTACCATACAAGCTTTGTATGGAAGAAAAGATAAGTCTCTGACTGGTTGAGAACTGAATTTTGTTTGACTTTGGGGCTAAGTAAGTGGCTATCAAAAAGGATTGGAACCATTGAATGAAAAGTGTTCTGAACTATGCCTGATTAAAGGTAAATTAAGTTTGGAGGACCAAACTTCCTAAATGGGGGAAGACTGTGACATCCCTGTTCTGTATTATGCTAATTGGTCTTTAATTTGTTTATGGTTATGTGTTTAGCATGGTTTTGTATGCCATTATGTGAAAATATGTGGTTTTGAATTTCTATCTGTTCACCGTAGGAATATCTGTTTGATTCTACCGCTTCGGAAATTAAATTGGAGGCCTTATCGGCCACAGAACCCGAAATTGATTACGCCGTTGTGATTGGCATAATTTTTAGAGCCTACGGTGAAATTTAATTAGAAATTGATTCGGGTCAGATTAAGTTGATTAAATTGATAATTTAGTGCCCAATTGTTTATTATTATTATTTTGGAATAGTGGGGTTTGATGTAAAAGGGCACTACACCCTCAATTCCTTCCCTTATGTGGCTTTGGCTAATTAAACTCTCTAGAGAGAGTGAGAGACCCGAAATTGAGAGAGAAAGGGGGAAATCATCTAAGTTTGCTCTTGAAGCTTTGGAGTCTTAAAGGCTAGCTCAAGAATTAACCATAGTTGTGAAGATTAAAGCTCTTTGGTGAGTAATTTTGTAAATTCAGAGTTGAATAAGAATAAAGAACATGAATTTAACTGAGTATGATGAAATTGAATGGGTTTTGTTGGATTAAAGCTTGATATATGCATGCATGTAAGGAAATGTTTTGAAATAGCATGTATAAGCTTAAAGTGCATGATTCATGTAGAGTTTTGGTTGAAACTCCTGTTTTGATCACCATTTGGGTTATCCAAGTTGATAATGTGGCTAATTCATCACATGCATGTACAATCCATGGAAGTAGAAGCTTTGAATGCATGAAATGGTTACATTGGTAATGAGTTGGTGGAAAAATGAGCCATGCATGTAGATAAATTATGAAATTGAGCTTCAATATGTTGTAATTCTATGTTTGTACCATGTTAATACATGATTATATGAAGTTTGGACCGAAATCATGCATTTAGAGCCTTTGAATGTCAAGATGAAGCTCAAGAACTCAATCTGGAAAACCCAGATTTCCGATGTCCGCTCGAGTGGATGAAGTGCCGCTCGAGCGGAGAAATCGAGCTCCCAGCATTTTCTGCAGACATGGTTCCCGCTCGAGCGGGGAGCTATGTAGACAGGCAGTACGCTCGAGCTGGAATTGAAGGCAACTAGTACTTTTGCAGACCTAAGGGTCCGCTCGAGCGGGGAAGTCCACGCTCGAGCGGGGACCCTATTTTCTGAAATTCTGTTTTTGCATTTTGTGTTCTGTTTTCCGTTCTCTTTCAATTGCAAGCACTCTTAGGCATATGTTAAGCATTGTAAATGAGTTAATGAGATAATAATAAAGCCTAAAGAGGAATATGTGAATTAAAGAACGGATTGAATTGTTAATGACCCTTTTGTGTTCATGAAACGTGTAGGGTCAAGCTCCAGGGCGAATCCACAAGCCGATCACTGTGAGTAATATCGATATTCGAATAATTGTGAATGTCCAATTGTTTATTCCCTCATAAGCTTTATGAATTGCTGGAATTGCTGATTGGGATTGTGGGCAAAAGTCTGACATGAAAGTAATTGGACCTAAGGTCGTTTTGATAGAAATGAATGGACCAGAGGTCGTTTTGATAGAGATGAATGGGCCGAAGGTCGTTTGACATGAACGAGTAGGCCAAAGGCCGTTTTGACATGAATGAGTAGGCCGAAGGTCGTTTGATATGAACGAGTAGGCCAAAGGCCGTTTTGACATGAATGAGTAGGCCGAAGGTCGTTTGACATGAACGAATAGGCCAAAGGCCGTTTTGACATGAATGAGTAGGCCGAAGGTCGTTTGATATGAACGAGTAGGCCAAAGGCCGTTTTGACATGAATGAGTAGGCCGAAGGTCGTTTGACATGAACGAGTAGGCCAAAGGCCGTTTTGACATGAATGAGTAGGCCGAAGGTCGTTTGATATGAACGAGTAGGCCAAAGGCCGTTTTGACATGAATGAGTAGGCCGAAGGTCGTTTGACATGAACGAGTAGGCCAAAGGCCGTTTTGACATGAATAAATGGGCCGAAGGCCATTCTGACAAAAATGAATGGGCCGAAGGCCGTTTCGACATAAGTGAATGGCCGAAGGCCAGAATGGTTAGAACTATAGTTACTTGATTTGAATTTGTATAGTTATATATACGTTAATAGAAGTATGAATTGGGCCCAAGGCCGTTTGGAGCACATTGTTATGTAACTCCTGTATTTGATTTGATATTATTCACTGGGCTTTCGCTCACGCTCATTCATGTGTTTGTAGGTGAGCCAAGAGAAGTCCAGACCCAGCCTCAGTGAAGTCTGTATGGAGCAACTAAGGTTTTGAGAGAGTCAGCCCTTGTGTCTCACGCACGAGACCCGTCTTCGCCCTTTTGTTATATATTTACATTTTGTTAGGTCGGCGAAGTTTTGAATACGTCTGTGTATAGTTTTCATGGGTTGACTTAGTTTGGATGATCCTATCTGTATAGAATCTTATGTCATTACACTTTTTGTTGTGAGTTATTAACGTACATATGTGTGGTTTGTTTTGATGTGTCATGTAAGCACAGCTCTATGGACAAAGTTTTAAATTTGGCTTCCCTTTGGTCCCCTTTACTCTGATGTGTTAAGTCTGTTTTGGTTTGAGGCCGTAGGTGATCTTAGGATTACTGGCCGGTTACGTCCTTAACCCATGGGGGCGGGTTCGGGTCGTGACATTGCGGCTCTTATTTTCCCTAGCTTCAAGAGTCTCATACAAGTTGGTCTCGAGGCCTCTAACTTAGGGCAAGAGGTCGAGCCAGTAGTAGAGGTAGTCGCCGAACCAGACAGAGAGTTCACTGAGGAGGCCGAAGAGGTTGACGAGGCCCTAAACTCGGCGTTTGAGGTAGCCAGACGTAGTCAGCCTACATCACCGTCCACTTCGAGTCGGGCCGAGTTTTCTTTTGGAGATATTTTTGGAGGTTTAAGAGATTTACCCGGCGATTTTTTTGAAGGTATAGTTGGGGAGAGCCTCACGCAAATGGCTCGAAAGAAAAATGCCGAGCGTATGGCCGCCCGAAAAAAGGCCGAGGCCACCCGTTCTGGAAAAGTGGGGCAAGAAGCGTAGCGCTGAGGAAGAGGCCGGTTCAGAAGATAGTCTTGTCGACAAAAGGCCTCGCTTAGAAGAATCGGACGTGGTTGTTCCTTTTATTGTTCAGCCAAAGATTAGAGACACGCCGATTCCTTCTGATGCATCCATCATTACCGACCCGGCAGTAGCCTTGAGCCTGGCAACGTCAGTCTCCCTACCAGCTGATAAGGCGTCCTTTCATGCAGTGCCGGATTTGGTGGCCATAGCTCTATCTGCGTAGTCGGCCCTTTTGGTAGGTGAACTTTGACTTGTTTTGATTTTGGTTGCCTATGGCATCTAACGATCGCAACTCGTTTTGCAGACCGTCGGCAGGATCACCGACTTGGGCCGCCGCCTACACAACGCCCTTGAGAGGATTGACCGTTTGCAGTCGGAAGTGGTCGATCAAAAGAGCAGGGCCGAGTTTGAGATGATGAGGACCGCTATGGAGACTACGCGAGCCGAAACCGAAGTGGAAAGGGATCGGGCTACCGATCAGCACCGTTTTGAAGCCAAAGATAGGGCAAACATAAGCAAAGAATCGCTTAGGCTAGCCAATGAGGCGCTTACCAGGATGGAGATTGAGTTAGCAGAGTTGAAGGCAGCCAAGGAAAAGGCAGAATCTGAGGCTTCTGCCGCATTCGAAGCAGGAAAAGGCACCGCCTTCAAAGAATACGTAGATGAAGTCCCCAGGTTTGAGAATCGGGAGTTCAAACACGGGTGGCTCGAGGCCCTTGGTGCCGCTAGGGTTACATTGGCCTTGCCAATTCCTTATGAGTAGGTGGACGTTGAGCCACTTGGTCTGACCCCGAGAATTGATCTGGGAGTCAATCGAATTTTATGAAATACTTTCACTTTTAATGTATGTTTTTGTTTTTAGGACTTTTGTTGGTTCCGAGTAGTTTTCATGTATAAATTGACTATTGTCTACGCTCAATTTATTAATGAAAATTATCTTCTTGTGTCACTACTAATGCGCAGTTTGTGATGTTATGTTGGTGTAGAATGTTTGCCTTTCACTACTTTAGTTAGAATGACTACTCTGTTGACCTTTCTATGATTGAATATCATGATTGATCTGCCCTTGCCCCAGGCGGTGCATGATCATTCGTGCGCCTGAGGAGACAAACTTAGTTTTGTTGTCGATTCATGGGCCGGCTGGGGCGCTTAAGCCGAATGTATTGATAAATCTATCACGCCTTTGCCACAGGCGGGGCATGATCATTCTGAAGTCGATTCGTGAGCCGGCTGGGCACATAAGCCGAATAGATTGATTAATCTATCACGCCCTTGCCCCAGGCGGTGCATGATCATTCTGAAGTCGATTCGTGAGTCGGCTGGGCACCTAAGCCGAATGGATACATTAATCTATCCCGCCCTTGCCCCAGGTGGGCATGATCATTCTGAAATCGATTCGTGAGCCGACTGGGGCACCTAAGGCGAATAGATTGATTAATTTATCACGCCCTTGCCACAGGCGGGGCATGATCATTCTGAAGTCGATTTGTGAGCCAGCTGGGCACCTAAGCCGAATGGATTCATTAATCTATCCCGCCCTTGCCCCAGGCGGGCATGATCATTCTGAAATCAATTCGTGAGCCGACTGGGGCACCTAAGCTGAATAGATTGATTAATCTATCACGCCCATGCCACAGGCGGGGCATGATCATTCTGAAGTCGAGTCGTGAGCCGACTGGGGCACCTAAGCCGAATGAATTCATTAATCTATCACGCCCTTGCCCCAGGCGGGCATGATCATTCTGAAATCGATTCGTGAGTCGATTGGGGCACCTAAGCTAAATAGATTGATTAATCTATCATGCCCTTGCCCCAGGCTGGACATGATCATTCGGGCACCGGCGGGTCTATCCAGTCGGCGCTAGGTGATTGAGGTTTTCACAATTAATGAAATTGCCTCAAGGGTGCTACCTCTGTGAAGGATAAATGATTGTGGGTATAACTTTTATGAATACAGTAAACAATTGACTCCGGCTTTTGAAGGAATCGTGTGAATGTCGAACAGACTTTTCTTTAATAGTAGAGGAGAAGCGAAGACGTTAGCTGAGCTGGGTGGAGACATGCATCGAGGTGGTGACCTTTCGCGCACCGGGGGAAGGAGTTCCAGAGATCGAGAGAGGCGTCAGTCTCCTCGACGTCGGAGCAGGTCGCCCAGGCAGGACAAGCAGTTGCAGGGCAGGTCTTCTCAACCTCAAGTTGAGAAGGGATCTGACTCGAATCCATGCCCATTAAGCTTTGCGGTGTTTGTAGGGAATAGACCCATGACAGAGGCTGATTCGATCGTGCGGGACCCAAATGTAGTGGTTGAGTTTGCTTGACAAATTTTTCCTCCTAAGGTTCAGCAATCGATGGTAGGTTGTCAGGACTACGAAGTATTTCGCGAAGGCATTCACGGGGCAGTGAAGGGGCTTTACACTGCCTATGAAATCGGCATGCGGTTGCGCACTGCCCGCAGAGAGATGGAGAAAAAAGAGGAACATATTCGAAGTTTGAAGGCTTGCGCGGAGGCGACTGAGCGCGAGTTAAGGAAGACCAAGGCGGCCCAGGCACAAACCGCCGGGCACGGAAACCCAATCGTGGAAGAAAGGGTTACCAGTCGGCTCATCAGTTCCGCACTTGCCAATCATGAGACGGCGAGTATGTTCGCACTGGAGAACGCAAAGGGGAGGGCCTATGAGAAAGGCTTTCATGACGGTCGAAAAGTTGGAATCGAAAAGACAAAGGAAAAACTTGCTAAAGAAGTTTGCCGATGTGAAAATCGTGGATTTAGGCACGGTTGGATCATGGCATCTCAAGCCGCAGAAGCTCTTCGAGCGTCGGGCATTGATTCGGCATCGCCATTTTACCACAGTAAACATTTTTCGTTTTCTTCTTTGAAGTCAAGAAGAGTGAGGATGAGGGTGACGCCGTATAAGTGTACTTGTTGTAAGGTTGAAACACAGATCGCGTTGAAAACTATGTAATATATTGCCTATTTTTTCGAATAAAAAGTGTTCTATGATAAATATTTTGTTGCAGTTCGTATTTGGTATGTATGCGTTTCGTTTCTGTATATGTTTGAATGAATGTATAAACGTTGATCGGCAGGGTCGACCCATACGTGATAGCCGTTTATCCCTGAATGAGGCTATTGTAACTTGAGGAAGCCAAAAGCCAGTGGGTAAGGTGGCTGCGGCAAATTCAACTCGGCTCGGGGCCTAGATTTTCGGACGGTGCACGTGCTTCAAAAAGTCGTTTGGATAACTACGCCATGGCAAATGTCAACCGACGTTTTTCTCATGGAGTTTAGAGTTAGTGAAATCACCTTAGGATTGGGGCCTCGAGATCGTTGCCAGTATTGAAAATGAAAGGAGTAGGGGCTTCGCGCAGATAAACAATCACTCATGTGTGGTGGGATAAGTGGGGATGTTAGTTAGAGAGACTGGAGTTCAGCCGATCTTCGTGTTGCCATGGAGCACGACAGAGGACCCATCCATATGGGAAGTAGGGCGTCCAAACGTTGGCATGAATCTTCGAGTCATCGAAGCAGATCACCCCGAAAGGAAAGGCAACGACCGTCGGGTTTTTATCCTTCCTTGTCCTAGATCTTTGCCTTGACATTGTCAATGGTATCAGTGGAGGACTTGGGCACAGTTGGCTCAAGGCATTGCAAACCGCGGAGGACTTCCGGGTGACGGGAGGTGATTCGGCGCTGCTACGTTACTAATGCGTCTTCTCTATTTTTTAGCTTTTAAGTTTGGAGATGGGTATTGTAATGCTTAAATGCAAGTTGTGTTTATGTAACAACTGTGTGATTAAATAAAAATTGTAACGCTCAAATGCGGGTTGCGTTTATGTAACAACTGCTTGATCGAACAAAAAGCTTTATTTTGAACATTTGCGTCTTATTTTGAATTTTTTATATGCTTAGTTAAGCACCTTATTTGCGATGTTGGCGAGTTTTGTTTTGTTCGTGCCAAAGGTTGCTCCGAATCCGGAGACTTAGTTTGGCCAATCGTGATATCCACGAAGGGCGCTCCGAATCCGGAGACTTTAATCGGCCCTAAGGTGTTATGCACCAAAAGGGGCTCCGAATCCGGAGACTTTGTTTGGCCAATCGTGATATCCACGAAGGGCGCTCCGAATCCGGAGTCTTAGTCGGCCCTAAGGTGTCATGCACCAAAGGGGGCTCCGAATCTGGAGACTTAGTCGGCCCTAAGGTGTCATGCACCAAAGGGGGCTTCGAATTCGGAGACTTTGAGAGATGAATGGAGCCACGAAGAAAAATGGTTTACATTACAGAAGTGACACATATACAAGTATCAAAGCCCACAGATCGGGTCAGTGATAGGGTTTTCATTAAGTCTCTGCTTGTGCCGATTGGGGGAGCCACGGATTTCTTCAATGCCATGGGCTGTCGGGAAGCACACAAGCTGATGATAAGTGCTTGGAACAGCCTTCATCATATGTATCCAGGTTCGCCCCATGATGATATTATACGGCGAATGGAGCTTTACGACCAGGAATTCTACTTCGACCGTTCTGGAACCCACTCGAACAAGTAGTATGATCTTCCCTAACGGATATTCGGGATTCATATTAAAGCCGAACAATGGGTAAGGCGACGGAGACAGATCTGACTTGTTGTGGCCGAGTTTGATGAAAGTTTGGTACTACATAACCTCTGAAGTACTCCCCGGGTCTATGAGAATGCGTTCGATGGTGAACCGATTTATGGGTAATTTAATAACCAACGGATCGATGTGGGAAGCTGTTGTGCCGCTAAGATCGGAGTCATTGTAAATAATTGTCAAAGCTTCTTTGGGCCATTTAGTCAGAATACGTTGCTTTTGGGGGATTGGATGCGATTGAATTGTGTGCACGGCTGGGGGTTCAGGCAGGCTGTAAATCATATGGATCACGCCAAGTGGAGGTGAGTCCTGCCTCAAGGCCAGTGCCGTGGTTGGCTTCCCCTTTCTCACGTACTGTTGCAGTCGGCCGTCTTGCACCAGTTCTTCCAGGTGATCTTTTAATGCGTAACAACTCTCCGTTTTGTGGCCGTGATCTTTGTGATATTTGCACCGCCTATCCCTTCTTCGCATGTCGGGCGGCCCCACCATCTTTGACGGCCATTTGAAGAATGGAAGGTGTTGGACTTTGGTCATTATTGCAGCGATCGGTTCTGAAAACTCTATGTACTTCTTGTCGGCACGTCTCGAATGCCTGCTGTCGACTTGCAGTTGTTCATTCGTCTGGTGGGAGCATTGATTGCTTGATCGACGAGTATCCCGCCTTTTGTCTCATTTAGCGCGTTGCCGAGGCTCTGGGCTAGGAGGTGGCGCGGAACTTATTGGCTGAGCATTTTCAAGGGGGGTCGTTTTGTTGGACATTTGGCCGGCTTTTATTCTCAAGGCATCGTCTTCCACCTTGCAATACTCTTCAACTTTCTTCATCAATGCCCAGACTGTTTTGGGGGGTCTTCTGGTCAGGGAACTGCGAAGGGAACTGTCAGGATGTAGTCCCATTTTGAAGGCGGTGATGGCCATGGAGTTGTTGCAAGCGTTGTCAATGAGGTTGAAGCACTCCCAATAGCGCGTTGAATACGCTCTAAGCGTTTCTCCTGACTGAATCTGCATAGCCCAAAGAGAGTCGGCCTGTTTCGGCTGCACCTCGTTGGTGATGAACCTGGCCCTGAAGGATTTCTGTAATTAATGGAAGCTTTTGATCGAGGCCGGCTCCAACTTGTAATACCACCTGAAAGCTAACGGCCCCAAGCTGCTAGGGAATATTCGGCACATGAGGGCTTCGTTGTCTGAATGCAATGTCATGGCCGGCTTGTAGTGACGGATATGATCAGTGGGGTCTGATTTTCCATCATAAAGAGTGAATGACGGAGCTTTGAACTTCTTAGGCAAGGTCGCCCTTGCAATCCGTCGGACAAAAGGATCGTGCTGGTCCTCTTCATCTGAACTGCTCCTCCTACGCTTGTTCCTTGTAAGCAGACTCTTTTTGGAGGAGCTGGAAGTTTTGGATCATCCCTTCTTGTTGAGCTCTGTGGTTAATGAGTTGGAGTTGCTATCGGTATCCTTTGTTCGAGCTCGAGGTCGTTGTCCACCGGCCCTCGGAGGTCGTTCGGGATCTTGGCGCATGGCTTCTCTCGATTTTGCGACTTCGAGGGCCAAATCTTGACGGAGACGTTCGTTTTTAGCGATCATGTTCTCTAGCCTTTGTTTATTATGCTTTGCTTGTCCGATGATCGCTTGCATTGTCTCTTGCGCTGAGGTCGTTGGTGAGTCGAAGTTCAAGGCGCGTCTTGCAGTGATGGTTTCTTTTTCGAGCATATTTGCTGGAGTGAGGTCATCTCCCTGTGCGGTCTCGTCAATGGCTACCAGAGGATCTTCAGTCACGCCTACCATGGATGTATTTGAGTATTCCCACAGACGGCGCCAATTGTGGGGAAGTAGTTTGGAAATACTCTTCGGATCCTGGGAGACGCTAGTGATCCTCAGCTAGACACCTGAAAAAATACAAGCACTCCGGTCGGGGGTGCCAGAATTAGCACTCCGACGGACAAGTTAGTTCAGACACTCAGGATAGCTTACTTTCTAAGTCTTTGTGAAGTGATTCTTACGTACCTTTCTATAATCGTTGTTCCTGTATTTATACCTGTTCTTCTTGATCCTCGGGGCCGGGGCCTACTTTTTAATCATTGTCCTTTCCTTTATTCGGCCCTAAGTACTTATACTTTATTTGGCACATATATTCTATTCGGCTCCCCGCTCTCGTAGGATATAGCCAATTAATATTAGTCTTCCAAAGATACACACCATCTGATCTTTCCATTATTCGGCCCCCACACCGGTTAAAGGACTTATCGGTAATCTAAAATGAGTAAACAAAATGAATCAAAGTAAAAACATGCCAAGATAACATGTTTGAGTTGCATTGCATGTGTTTGGATCGGACGTTAATCCAAACACGAGAAATGAGAGACGTTTCATACTTGATGTAATGAAACGTGCCTCATTTCTTGGTCACCGTCCCCCTTGATTGTGCATGATAGGGTGGAGGCCTCTTGAGTCTTGTGTGTTATTTGTGCATTCATTGATTTGTACAAACTTGGCTTCTCAGCCATTGTGCATTGCGATGCTTGGTTGGCGGCCCAAGAGCTAAGTACCACACTCCTTTAAGTTTAAGAAATGATAAGGAGCGTGGTTGTACACACATACCCTGCAAATACCTTGCTTTGCCCCTTTTGTACTCTATTTGCAGCAAAATTGGAGTGTGCAGGAGCAAGTGGCCGACCGACCAGGGCAAGTAGCCTACTGGCCACCTTAAGTGGCCTACAGCTCTCAGGCTCAGAGGTGGTCAAAAGTTGTTCTGGTTTTGGAGCAGAAACAACCTGGAGATTGGTTCGGTGTTCAGGAATGAAGACGAATGCAAACAGACGCAACCGGTGGCAAGGCGACGGATTTTCGAGAGGAAACCGATCAAGCATGCATGCATCCCTCGCCCCGAGGCCTTTTAATTGTTTTGCTTAGTTGGTTAATTCGTTGGTTCTGTACTTAAATAATGTGCTTTGCTAATCGGTTTGTGTTGTAATAATTAGTTAGCTAGAATAGTTAATTAGTTTGATTTGTAATAATTAGCTTAACTTAGCGTAGCTTAGCTTATTTTGTTGACGTCCCCCGAACGCCCCGGGGAGGAACGAGTCCCCCCCGTTCCGTTTGATATTGGGCTCACTATAGTTCAGGACTCTAAAATTGTCACGGTTCTAAATCTGAACCAAAGAGTCCAAATCCGGCAAATCGTTTTGAGAAAACAGATTTTTGAAATAAGTGCCAAACATGGACTGTTTTGCCAGATATAGAGTCGCCACCTAAATATTTTGTTTTGGAAAATTTAGGAAACCCTGACTCGTTGCCTAAGGCCACGTGTCCGTCATCACCAAAGTTGCCTTGGCTCGGGAACTTGGGTACGATTGGGGAAGGTCACTTCGTGAGCACCCCCGCTCGCCCGATCAAAGATCGGCCTCTACTAACCATGATATTTATTTTTGAAAACATTATGTGTTCTTATTCCGGTTATTAGCCTAGATTTATTATGTGATGCGCACAGCATACAAGTATAGACTAGATCACCTGAATTGGAACAAAACATTTCATGTTTGTTTGTTTGAAAATGGTTTGATGGTGCTACCCGCAAGTAGGCTAAGACATGGATTTTCCACCCTCAGATGGGCTTAGAAAACATGATTTTGCCACTATCTAGTGGGCTTTAAAACTCACAATTGATGATTTGTTCCAATCCAAATAACCCAACCTTCACCCACAGGCATTCAGGCAGTTATATCACATAAGCATATAGCCTCATGGTAAGCATGCTATTCATGGCAGTCACTCACACGCATGCAAGGATGCTGAAGCATAAAAACTTACCGAGTACCCCAAGCCAAAACAGAAACTAATTAGAAATCCATGCATGATCCTAATTATACGGAAATGCCTAATGCAATACATGCAAAAATGCAACTATAGCAGGCTCGGCTATTCTAAACATGGCATATGAAATGCTACAGCTAACATGTATTCAACTTGGAATTGAAAATACAATGCAGTTAGTATGATGCGCCGAGCACGGTGCATGCAAAACAGATGAATGAATGCAAACATGCTATCATACTGTATGCTAATTGAAACATGCCCTAATCTAACCATCATAAGCGGGTAAATAAAAGGGAGAAAGACGTGGGGTTGGAAGACATACATCACACACACGCACACTTATTACAATATTGCCCTCGCGCGGAGGGTCCGAAAGAATAATACAGTCCCAAATAATACAGTCCGAATATGTATAAAAATCCTAATTAATTACCAAATTAATTAAGAAAACGATAAACTGAGATGCAAGCCAGGGACTGCCTTGACTCCGCCCTGGATGATGAATGATGCATGCCCGGGTTGCCTTGCGCGGAAATCCATGGCGATGCCCTGATTAGCCTCTGTTTGCAATTTATTTTTTTTGGAAAGCGTGCCAAGCCCCGGAAGACTGCTGATTCTTGATTTGCTGCAACAGAGAGCAGGAGAGGGGCATAGCAATGTATTTTCATAGATGTATGCATGCCTCGATCCTCGTGCCACCAATTACGCATCCCGATGCATGATGGCCGAGGAGTTGAATTGCACTACTCAATATAGAATGAATGCACATGAAAACTCAACTAAAACCTAACTCCATCATGGATAATCCGGAGTGTCGGTGACTGGGGAATTGAGACGCGTTCCGTCACTCGGAGTACGAAACGTACCTCGTTTCCCGTGCTCGGGCTAACTCCTATCCCAAACACAATGCAATATGCATGAAATTCATAAAATGCAACTAAGATACAACCTAACATGCAACATGCTATGAAATGGCATACATGATGCACGAGATAACATGGCATACACAATGCGTTAACATACAACCTAGCATACACAACGCTATGGAATGAAATGGCATACACAATGCGATAATGGACTTACACTGACGCAAGTGGACCTCAGCCACACTCACATAAGAGGCCATGAGATGAAAATGAGACACTCGAAATGCGTGCACGCATGCACGCAAACCGAGGACCGAACCTAAGGCACCAAATGCCACTCTAACAAGACATGGCAAGGCATGGAATATGGCATTCAAGCATGCAAATTTCAGTACTGAAATATGATGCAAAACAGCCCCGAAACATGGCAACGTGGCACCCGATGCACGGAATGAACCCGAAACATAAAACTAGACATATGCATTGACCTATAGCTATACAAAACATGCATTATTTGAACATGAAATGTGAAGACAGATTCAAGGAAGCCCCAAAACAAGCATATTTACAGTTTTAATCAAGGCCAAAAAATGAACACAAATAGGACTAAACTAGCATGCAAAAATGGCCCCGAATGAGAGGTAATGAAGCAAGTGGCAGCTTCTGGCCCTAAATGGCTAAGAGCCCTTCAACAAAGTTGAAAAGGGGCTCAAAATGAATCACTTTACAGTTTACAACCAAGCCCAAAACAGTGCACAAGCAAGCTTAAAATACTATGCAAAATAAGGCCTCAAAAGAGGTTTAAACACAAAGTGTAAAAATGGATCCTCAAACAGAAAAATACCCTTGATCAAACATGAAGAGGGGGTCAAAATAAGTCCATTTACAGTTCGGACCAGAGTCCAAAAGTACAAACACAATGGGCTAACAAATCATGCAAAAATAAGGCCAAAAGAGGGATATAAAGGAAAGTGGCAAATGGAAGCCTCAAACAGTGATGATCCATTCAAAAATATTGAAGAAGGGATCAAAATAAGCCACTTTATAGTTTAGGACAGAGCTCAAAACAGTTTACACGTAGGCCAAAAATACTACACAAGAAATAGGCATACAAGAGAGGTAAAGAAGCAAGTGCAAAAAGGAAGCCTCAAACAGTAAGAGGCCCTTAAACAAACATGAAAAAGAACTCAAAAAAATGCTATTTTCAGTTGGGGTCGAAGCCCAAAAGTGTAATCAATAATGGCTAAGAAAGCATGCAAAAATGAACTCAAAAGAGGGAAAAAATGACTCACCCTTGTAGACCAATCTTTGACAACCTCTTGGCACAATAAATGGTGCTCCTCAGCTCTGGAAAGCAGCTCCAAGTGGCTGGAATGGAGGTGGTGGTGTGGTGCTAGGTGGTGGTGTAGAAATGGTATAGGAACTTAAGGGTTTTGAGGGTTAGGATGTAGAGAGGGAGAGATGCAACATATGAGGCTCAAAGAAAAATTTTCTAACCCCTAAAACCAGCTGGGAGTGCTGGTTATATAGACAAAAATGGTGGAAAAGAGGGGGAAAAATTGGGGGGGGGGGGGAAAAACAATTCAAGTTTCCCCCCAAAAGGCCAAACCCTCGGACATAAGGCCTAGAGGAAAACAAAATTCACTTCTAGGACACACTTGGGGAGGGGGTTATGGCCGGCTAGCTAAAAAGGGCAAAAAAGTCATTTCACCAGCTAGGTGGCCGGCCTGCTAGATTTTCTGGCCGGCCTGCTACTTTCAGGACAAAAAAAAAGGGCTTCCGGAAAGAAAAGTGGCCGGTGGGTGATTGGGAAGTCCAATGGTAGCCATTCAAGTGTCCAAATTGAAGCCCCGGAAGTTATCTTTCCAATGGTACAAACCTTGCATTAAAATTCCTCCTGTGGAAAAAGTTATGCCCTTTTTGGTGAAGCCGCGCAGATTTCGGTCCAACCGGAGTGATGCCCTACTTCAATCAATTATATCTTCCCCGTCCGGAATTGGATTTCGTAGATTATTGAGTGCAAAATGAAGCCCCGGAATTATTATTTCCAACGGTGGTGGCCTCATAGCTTGATTCCAAGTATGAAAATGAATAGGCCCAATTCGGCGAGGACTGTTCGACTCTTTCTTAACGGTTCATGCCCATTTTCTCCCCCAACTGGATTTCTTCCCTCTTCTCCTCTTTTCTTCAACTCCAAACCCCCTAAGTAAGGTGTTTTTGAAAGATTTTTCAAAGATTTCATCTCTCTTTCATTTATTTCCACTTTATCCTTGCTCGGTTTACCGAAAAGCGCAACATTTGACAAAATGCAAGCCTCGGAACATCGTAAAAACTTTATTTCAAAAACGTTTTGAAAGAGAGGGCTTTAAGGTCTAAAATCTTTTGATCAAGATTGTTTCGGTCCAAAAAGGGGTATGAAGTTGAGCTTTGACTCTCTCTTTGCCGAAGAAACTGAACCTTTCCTTGCACACCTTTCTCCACCATGTAAACCATCAGTCGCGTCCAAGTCTTAAGGGCGGTCAAAAATGGGGTGTCTACAGTTGCCCCTCTTTGACAGAACTCGGAAATCAAGAAGTGACGGGAGTGAGTGTCAAAGCCCAGAGACGACCCATTTTTGACAAGGCCGAAGACTTGGACAAACAAACAAAATATAGATAAATAAATGGTTGTGCCCGCAGGCTGCCGACGTATCCCTTTGCAAGGAATCAAACCAGCGTAGTTCAGGGGCAGGATGCAAAATGGTATGCAGAAATATTTTGAAGATTGGACTTATATGCTACGCGAAGCCAGTTTTGAAAGTTGGACTTATACGCTACGCGAAGCCGGTTTGAAAATTGAGGACTCATGCAATGCACTGCAATGTAGTGGCGAAGATGCAATGTAATAGCTAAGAGGTAAAGGTACCTTACAGGGGCAATTGGCAATGACTTACCTCGCAATGTCCTACCTCAAGCTGATGTGGGAATCTTCCTTTTCTTCTTAATTGAACCACAGGTACTACTTTTCTCCCTGACCATGGTTGCAGCTTTCCATATTCTCCAACAGGGTGACAGACTAGGTTGGATCAGTATCCAGAATTGAGGCGCATACAGATGCTATCTCAATCTATGGGGCTGCCATACAGATTTCAAGCCGAGGATACACCCCTGGGTATTTAAACCAGACTTTAGTCTCGGAAATCTCGAACCTTTGTGTTCTAGGCATGAACCATTCGAACTCTAGTTTCCACCGTCTCAGTTGGTCTCCTAGGAACTCACTACTAACACAGGCAGGTGGCTATACCAGACCATCGAAAGTCGTTCGGGCACGACAAACACCAAAGAAATTGCACCTTTAGAGGATTTAAGGTCTCCTAGATCGGAAAGTGCACGAGACGGTGCGAATAAATGCAAGTGGGATGCGCAAAACAGCGCGAATGATGATGCAGGATTTAAGGTCTCCTAAACCAGGTGAGTGCACAGGACAGTGCGAGCTAGAGGTGCACAAGACAGTGCGAGTAGGGTGAATGCATAAAGCAGTGTGACACAGGTAAGGCGCGCAAGATAGCGCGATGCAATGCACTAACAAGTGCAGGTAAGGTATGCAAGATAGCGCGAAAAAATGCATACAAACAGTGCGATGCACAAAACAGCGCGGTAAAATGCATGCACAATGCAAGTAATGGTCACAGCGTAAAATAGTGCGATGAGATGCATGCACAATGCAAGACTTAGCACACAGCTTACGACATAGCATTCCATTCAGTTGGCACACAGCTCACACCATAACACTTTGTTCGTTTGGTCCACTGCTCACAACACAATATTCTGTTCATTTGGCACGCAGCTCGAAACACAACACTCTGTTTAATCTCGGCACACAGCTCTTTTGGGCAGACAGTAGATCTCGGGCACACAGCTTATTTCCGGGCACACAGCTCGTTTTTCGGGTACATTGCTCCTTCTTTGGGCACACAGCTTATTTTCAGGCACACAGCTCATTTTCCGGGCACACAGCTCATTTTCGGGCACACAGCTCATTTTTCGGGCACACAGCTCATTTTCCGAGCACACAGCTCGTTTTCGAGCACACAGCTCCTTTTCAGGCACACAGCTCCTTTTTCGGGCACACAGCTCCTTCTTTGGGCACACAGCTCATTTCCCGAGCACACAGCTCGTTTTCGGGCACATAGCTCCTTCTTCGGGCACACAGCTCCTTTTCAGGCACACAGCTCCTTCTTTGGGCACACAGCTCATTTCCTGAGCACACATCTCATTTTTCGGGCATACAGCTCCTTCTCCGAGCACACAGCTCATTTCTTCGGTTTGCATTTTTGAACACACAGCTCAAGCACTTGAATTTCTGAACACGCAGCTCATACTTTTTGTCGTGAACACGCAGCCCACACTTTTTAAAATCTGAACACACAGCTCAAACTTTTGAATTTCTAAACACACAGCCCAATTTGATTGTGAACACGCAGTACACCCTGATTGAAAGTTGAACACGTAGCCCAAACTCTTGAATTTCTGAACACGCAGCCCAATTTGATTGTGAACACGCAGCACACCCTGATTGAAAGTTGAACACACAGCCCAAACTTTTGAAATCTGAACGCACAGCCCAAATTTTAAGGTGAACACACAGCACACACTGATTGAAAGTTGAACACGCAACCCATACTTTTGAATTTTTGAACACGCAGCCCAATTTGATTGTGAACACGCAGCACACCCTGATTGAAAGTTGAACACGCAGCCCAAACTTTTGAATTTCTGAACACGCAGCCCAATTTGATTGTGAACACGCAGCACACGCTGATTGATAGTTGAACACGCAGCCCAAACACTGATTTTCTGAACACGCAACCCAATTTGATTGTGAACACGCAACACATACGGATTGAAAGTTGAACACACAACCCAAACTTTTGTCGCGAACATGTAGCCCACATTTTCTTGAAATCTGAACACGCAGCTCAAACTCTTGCGGTGAACACGCGGCCCACATTTTCTTGAAATCTGAACACACAGCTCAAACTTGTTGTCGTGAACACACAGCCCACAGTTTTTGAAATCTGAACACACAGCTCAAACTCTTGCGGTGAACACGCGGCCCATATTTTCTTGAAATCCGAACACACAGCTCAAACTTGTTGTCGTGAACACACAGCCCACAGTTTTTTTGAAAGTTGAACACGCAGCCCAAACTTTGAGGTGAACACACAGCACACACTGGTTGAGAGTTGAACACGCAGCTCACTGTCTTTGAAGTCTGAACACGCAGCCCAAATGTTGAGGTGAACACACAGCACACACTAGTTGAGAGTTGAACACGCAGCCTAAACTGTTGAATTTCTGAACACGCAGCCCAAATTTTGAGGTGAACACACAGCACACACTAGTTGAGAGTTGGACACGCAGCTCACTGTCTTTGAAGTCTGAACACGCAGCTCATTTTTGATTGTGAACACACAGCACACACTAGTTGAGAGTTGAACACGCAGCCCAAACTGTTGAATTTCTGAACACGCAGCCCATTTTTGATTGTGAACACGCAGCACACACTTGTTGAAAGTTGAACACGCAGCCCAAACTTTTGAATTTCTGAACACGCAACCCATTCACTTTACTTTGAACACGCAGCTCATATGCTTCATGTTGAACACGCAGCTCGCACACTTCAATTCTGAACACACAGCTCATATACTTCATGTTGAACACACAGCTCACACATTCCTCTTCTGAACACGCAGCTCACACACTTCAATTCTGAACACACAGCTCATATACTTCATGTTGAACACGCAGCTCACACATTCCTCTTCTGAACACGCAGCACATATACTTCATGTTAAACACGTAGCTCACACACTTCAATTATGAACACACAGCTCATATATTTCAATTTTTGAACATGCAGCTCATAACATAACACTGCTCAATTTGAACACATGGCTCATAACTCAGTAGTCTTTTAATTTTGAACACACAGCTCATTCTGACCATACAGGATGTGATGACGGAACTTGCAGGAGTTGAAACAAACTCAGATGTCCGACATCTTCCTTTTTTCCTTTTGCTTCGCAGTTTGGAACTTATATAGCTTCAGATGGGTTCTAGCTTTGCTGTTCCCACATGACTCGAGTTGAACCCTGCGATTTTTGAAAGAACAAAATCTTGTTTTGCACAAATGTGGAGAACAACACGGCACTCTGAGCGCAAGACAATTTTTTGAAATTAAGAAATGTGTTCTTAACTGGGTATTGAGCTTACGACTGAACACAGCGAAGAAGACTGAACAATGGAAAAGAAAAGGTAAACAACCTAAATGCATCGAGACACACTCGGAACGACTCCAAGCAAGAATCGAGACAAACAAAATAAAAGACACGACACACAGACGTGTTATAAAGACGAGAGACCTTTCAGTTCGCGAGGAGCCAGTTTCTCTGGGTATTGTCTCCCACCCTTTCTCATTTGTGATTCTCACATCACTCGGCCCTCAGGCTCTGTTTTTGCTGAAAAAGCCCTTTTCCTCACTTTTTCTCTCAGCGCACATCTCTCTATTCTTTAATCTCTCATTTTTTATCCCTCCCCTGGGTGGTTGATGGATGACCAGGAAGTTGCGGGCTCACACCCAACATAATCAGCTTGCGGCTATTTCCTTTGGTGACATCTGTCGATGCGCCGGATGAGGGAATGAAGCATCTCGATCCATGCCAATTCGTGCTTCGCACTTGGCTTGATACCTCGCTGCTTGGAGGATGAGAGAGCTTTCAGCCCTTTGTTGTTAACTTCAGTTATGCCCTTTTCTGGCGGGTAGAGTGTCCTTTCTGGCAAGTAGAGTGCCCTTTTCCGGCAAGTATGTTGACAACGGGGAAAAGACAGAACACCTGACTTAACTGTGCCCCTAGTTCATTATTTTGACCATTTTTTGACCATTTTTTGTTTTTGACGTCCTGCTAAAACAATTTTGACCAACATGAGAGTTAGATTAACACACTTGTTCGATTTTTGATTTGAAATCATGCAAGTCAGGTTATGAGCACTGAAAAGTTTCCTTTTTTGGGTCCAAGAAATGGTCTTGTTTGGGAAAATGAAATAATTTTCGAGAAATTAGTCAACCTCAGTAAAAATTTTCAAAAACTATTTTTGCAAACGGCCACTGCTCAACGAGTACGGAACCTACTCTTGAGATGCACAACCTCATATCCGAAGGAAAATTGCCCCTTGCCTGAAGGACACTGCATGGCAACGGAAAGTTACCCCTTGTTTGAACGGCACCGCGGCGCATTGAATGGAAACGAAAAGTTGCCCCTTTTTTGGATGGCACCGCAGCGCATTGTAGGCAGTCTTCAGAGTGACGAACACAACCAAATCCTCAGATATAGAGAAGACAAAGATGATCGGAACCATTACATGGACACAGTCGATTTGAAGTGTTTTACGGCTGGACTTCAGAATGAAGTTGCCTACGTATCCCAAAGATGGGAATCAAGCCTTACGTAGTTCGGGGTTAAGGTACATTCGGGTATTAACCTCTCCTTTTTAGGCTCTAACTTTTGCCAAGGCGCCCGTTGCGGGTTTTCGACCTTGCGAGTTTTGTTCTTCTTTTTTTCAATTTTTGTATCTTTTCATTCTTTTTTCTTTTTTCTTTCTTTCTTTTTTTTTCTTTTTTCTTTTATACTTTGCATTTTTCTTTTTTTGTTCTTTTTCTTTGCATTTTTCTTTTTTTTTCTGTTCTTTTTCTTCTCTTTTTTTTTTTTGCTCTAACTTTTGCCTGGGTCGCCCTTCCGGGTTTTTGGCTCAGCGAGCCTCTCAAAGGGTAAAAGTGTAACAAGTCCATGCCAAATGGTTTTAGGGTTTTGCAGCCATCCGTATCCAGGAGAGTGGCCGTTGCATTGATTTACTGAAGGATCCATCTTCGGCTCTTCGAGCATATCGGACATTTTTGCCCCTAGTTCGAGGGGTGCTTTTGTTCTAGCTTCGCAAGCCTCTTCTGATGAAATCTGATCTTCTTGATCTGACTTCCTTGCCTCTTGTTCGAGGGCTGCTTTGAATCTGGCCACACAGGCCTCACATTGTAGTTGACCGTTGAACGTTCTGAATTCGAGTTCAAGGTTTTGAAAGCAGAGGGGTTGAGTCTCGAGGCTGAGAGCGATCCTCAGCTGCACAATCTCAAGAGTGATTCTACACAGGTCTTCGCAGGACCGCGCAAAACATTTTTTGAAATCTTTTAAGAAAGTGACCAGTCACTCGCGCTGAAGACAGTGTAGAACCAATCTGGATCAAGCCAGGATCCTTCTCAATACTCACACTAACAAGCATCATTTCATTCATTAAGGGCTTAGCATGCCTCTCTTTCTCTCAATTGATCAAGTTTTGCAAAACCCGAGGAATTCCTTCCTCTTTGTTTTTCTCACAACATTTCAAAAAAAGTTTTGGAAAACTTAGGTCGATGCAATGAGTTCAAGGCACAAAAAAGACACAGTTCTGGTCAAATACTGCCATCTCAATCAGAACTTCTGGCACAACTGGCACACGGCAGAAGCAAATACAAGAGCGTGAAAATTACCGCTGTTTCATTGAGATCTGTTGGCACAACTGGCTCCTCGGTAGAAACAGACTTAAAGAAAGCAAAAAGACAAACACGAAACAAAACAGTGATGTCCGAGGTAACACCCTTCAGGATCACCCGCCCCCTATACAACAGGACTGACTCGATACGACAAGACAGACCCTTAATCAAAAAAACTGACTCAAAACAAAGAGACAGACTCAAAACAAAACCACAGAACTGGCTCAACACCCAAGTCAGAAGCTACAAAAATCATCATTTGCAAATGCTCAAGATAGTGCGTGCCACACGCCACATCTGGAGTAAACAGAGTGCCGTCCGCAGGTGGTTCATCCCCTGATCACATATTCGCACTATCCCCCAAGTTCATTGATCCAGTGGCGATAGTCCTTGCTGAGCTGATGGGAGGATGACTTCATTGTCAATCAAATCTTGCACTTCGTGGCGAAGACGGAAGCAGTTGTCGGTGCTGTGACCGATTTGTTAATGGTATGCACAGTACTGGGTACCATCATGCTTAGCTAGAAGGGGACTCGGGAGAGGCCGAGGCTCGAGGGGTTTGAGATGCCCTTTTTTGACGAGGATTTGAAGGGCCTTAGACAAAGGCATGTAGAGGGCATGGAAGACCCTGCGACCTCGGGGTGGATACTTTGAGGTTTACTGACTTTTGCTGGACGCACTCGAAAAAGGGTCGGCAGGTGCTGCCTTGGCTCTCTGATCTTTTCCAGGTGCAGGGTTACGATTGGAAGGAACTGTTCTGGTACGACGGTCCCCATCTTGATTTTCCCTCTGGCTTAAACTGCTCTCGGCCTGAGTGGGGAAGATGTCATCCACAGTTTTTACAGTAACAGCAAGCACCTGCTGTTCATTCAATCCTTCGGCTTTCAAAGCCTCAACAGCCCACAGGAGTTGTTCGTAAGGATCGGTGTCCACCTTCATCTTGTTCTTACCACTCGCCTTGGCTTGGTAGAAGGTTTGAGTTGCTACATCAGAGTGGAGCCCCGTTGTTGTCGACATGCCATTGCCGGAACTTGGGATGGCTTCAGGTTGGCTAAGTTCGATTACAATTCGCCCCAATAGCGGGGGCTCCTGCGGTATGAAATTCCCAGCATACGATGCATTTGGCGGCGAAACCAACATTCCGCAGGCTAGATCCGCCACAGATCTTTGAAGGTCCCCAATCATTTCCATCAACTCGAATGTGGTGGGCTCACGGGTTTGAAATAACTGGGGTTCCCAGATCGGATGTGCGGCAGGTGACCTGGGTGGGTGTGGCACTTCAACATCGGTATCATCCTACAATGTGATTCCTTGGTCTGATGCGGCTGCCATAACCATAATTTCTTCCGAGTTTTGCATCATCATGAGTTTTGCTGAACTGAACAGAGGTGATGTGGTTGGTGACTGACGGATCAGATGGACCGGACTGGTGACTGACGGATCAGATGGACCGGACTGGTGACTAATGGATCTGAAGAACCGGTGAGCCTTTTCCTGTCTTACCTCAGCAAAGGAGAACACTGGTTGCTCTGAACCAAGTCTCTGAACCTGAAAGAGAAAACATGCAGCATCTCAGCCTAACTTCACCAAAACAGATACGAGCATAGTAGGATGACTGTGTCCTCTACTGAATTCTACCCCCAAAATTCTGCCTCAAATCTGACACCCTCAGGTAAAACTGACTCTTCAGATTCTGATGCCCGCAGACCTGATACCTAGACTTGCAAACTAATACATGCATTCCTGTAGAGACGTACTCTAAAAGCACATAACAAGCAAGTGAGAGCCAAACACAACCCTATGTTGGGGTAGGGTTTCCCTGTCCTATTTTGTCAGGAGCTAGGGTTTCACTATGTACGCAGCGGTTTCAAACAACCTATATCGGGTAAGCAACTTGTCCTAGTTGGGAATGGTCACTATGGATCCGAATATGCACTAGGTCGAATGGTCAAAAAGGGTGCCCCGGTAAAACCGGGGTTTGTGTCCCCATACTGGCAGAGCCCACAACTGGTCAGCCTTATGGTCATGTCTTGACAAGACAAGCCTCCGGCAAACCGTTCAGGAATAGCAGATGGCAAACACGGTATCCTAGGCGCACCAATGCAAATGCAATGCAAAGAAACACATAAGTGTAGTCAAAACCAGATATCATGAGTTCGAGTCAAGTTCTCTAACTCCCCAGCAGAGTCGCCAGAAACTGTTGACGTCCCCCGAACGCCCCAGGGAGGAACGAGTCCCCCCCGTTCCGTTCGATATTGGGCTCACTACAGTTCAGGACTCTAAAATTGTCACGGTTCTAAATCTGAACCAAAGAGTCCAAATCCGGAAAATCGTTTTGAGAAAACAGATTTTTGAAAGAAGTGTCAAACATGGACTGCTTTTCCAGATACAGAGTCGCCACCTAAATATTTTGTTTTGGGAAATTTAGGAAACCCTGACTCGTTGCCTAAGGCCACGTGTCCGTCATCACCAAAGTTGCCTCGGCTCGAGAATGTGGGTACGATTGGGGAAGGTCACTTCGTGAGCACCCCTGCTAGCCCGATCAAAGATCGGCCTCTACTTACCATGATATCTATTTTTGAAAACATTATGTGTTCTTATTCCGGTTATTAGCCTAGATTTACTATGTGATGCGCACAGCATAGAAGTATAGACTGGATCGCCTGAATTGGAACAAAACATTTCATGTTTGTTTGTTTGAAAATGGTTTGATGGTGCTACCCGCAAGTAGGCTAAGACATGGATTTGCCACCCTCAGATGGGCTTAGAAAACATGATTTTGCCACTATCTAGTGGGCTTTAAAACTCACAATTGATGATTTGTTCCAATCCAAATAACCCAACCTTCACCCACAGGCATTCAGGAAGTTATATCACATAAGCATATAGCCTCATGGTAAGCATGATATTCATGGCAGTCACTCACATGCATGCAAGGATGCTGAAGCATAAAAACTTACCGAGTACCCCAAGCCAAAACAGAAACTAATTAGAAATCCATGCATGATCCTAATTATACGGAAATGCCTAATGCAATACATGCAAAAATGCAACTATAGCAGGCTCGGCTAATCTAAACATGGCATATGAAATGCTACAGCTAACATGTATTCAACTTGGAATTGAAAATACAATGCAGTTAGTATGATGCGCCGAGCCCGGTGCATGCAAAACAGATGAATGAATGCAAACATGCTATCATACTGTATGCTAATTGAAACATGCCCTAAGCGGGTAAATAAAAGGGAGAAAGACGTGGGGTTGGAAAACATACATCACACACACGCACACTTATTACAATATTGCCCTCGCGCAGAGGGTCCGAAAGAATAATACAGTCCCAAATAATACAGTCCGAATATGTATAAAAATCCTAATTAATTACCAAATTAATTAAGAAAACGATAAACTGAGATGCAAGCCAGGGACTGCCTTGACTCCGCCCTGGATGATGAATGATGCATGCCCAGGTTGCCTTGCGCAGAAATCCACGGCGATGCCCTGATTAGCCTCTGTTTGCAATTTATTTTTTTTGCAAAGCGTGCCAAGCCCCGGAAGAATGCTGATTCTTGATTTGCTGCAACAGAGAGCAGGAGAGGGGCATAGCAATGTATTTTCACTGATGTATGCATGTCTCGATCCTCGTGCTACCAATTACGCATCCCGATGCATGATGGCCGAGGATTCGAATTGCACTACTCAATATAGAATGAATGCACATGAAAACTCAACTAAAACCTAACTCCATCATGGATAATCCGGAGTGTCGGTGACTGGGGAATTGAAACACGTTCCGTCACTCGGAGTACGAAACGTACCTCGTTTCCCATGCTCGGGCTAACTCCTATCCCAAACACAATGCAATATGCATGAAATGCATAAAATGCAACTAAGATACAACCTAACATGCAACATGCTATGAAATGGCATACACGATGCACGAGATAACATGGCATACACAATGCGCTAACATACAACCTAGCATACACAACGCTATGGAATGAAATGGCATACACAATGTGATAATGGACTTACACTAACACAAGTGGACCTCAGCCGCACTCACATAAGAGGCCATGACATGAAAATGAGACACT
Source organism: Camellia sinensis (assembly GCF_055761805.1). Taxonomy (NCBI): domain Eukaryota; kingdom Viridiplantae; phylum Streptophyta; class Magnoliopsida; order Ericales; family Theaceae; genus Camellia; species Camellia sinensis. Next base: position 154,346,812 of record NC_138963.1, read on the forward strand.
CGAAATGCGTGCATGCATGCACGCAAACCGAGGACCGAACCTAAGGCACCAAATGCCACTCTAACAAGACATGGCAAGGCATGAAATATGGCATTCAAGCATGCAAATTTTAGTACCGAAATATGATGCAAAACAGCCCCGAAACATGGCAACATGGCACCCGATGCACGGAATGAACCCGAAACATAAAACTAGGCATATGCATTGACCTATAGTTATACAAAACATGCATTATTTGAACATGAATTGTGAAGACAGATTCAAGGCAGCCCCAAAAAAAGTATATTTACAGTTTTAATCAAGGCCAAACAATGAACACAAATAGGACTAAACTAGCATGCAAAAATGGCCCTGAAAGAGAGGTAATGAAGCAAGTGGCAGCTTCTGGCCCTAAATGGCTAAGAGCCCTTTAACAAAGTTTAAAAAGGGCTCAAAATGAAGCACTTTACAGTTTACAACCAAGCCAAAAACAGTGCACAAGCAAGCTTAAAATACTATGCAAAATAAGGCCTAAAAAGAGGTTTAAACACAAAGTGTAAAAAGGGAGCCTCAAACAGCAAAATACCTTTGATCAAACATGAAGAGGGGATCAAAATAAGGCTATTTACAGTTCGGACCAGAGTCCAAAAATACAAACACAAGGGGCTAACAAATCATGCAAAAATAAGGCCAAAAGAGGGATATAAAGGAAAGTGGCAAATGGAAGCCTCAAACAGTAATGATCCCTTCAACAATATTGAAGAAAGGCTCAAAATAAGCCACTTTACAGTTTAGGACAGAGCTCAAAATAGTTTACACGTAGGCCAAAAATACTACACAAGAAATAGGCATACAAGAGAGGTAAAGAAGCAAGTGCAAAAAGGAAGCCTCAAACAGTGAGAGGCCCTTAAACAAACATGAAAAAGAACTCAAAAAAATGCTATTTTCAGTTGGGGTCGAAGCCCAAAAGTGTAATCTAGAATGGCCAAGAAAGCATGCAAAAATGAACTCAAAAGAGGAGAAAAATGACTCACCCTTGTAGACCAATCTTTGACAACCTCTTGGCACAAGAAATGGTGCTCCTCTACTCTGGAAAGCAGCTCCAAGTGGCTGGAATGGAGGCGATGGTGTGGTTGCTAGGTGGTGGTGTAGAAATGGTATAGGAACTTAAGGGTTTTGAGGGTTAGGATGTAGAGAGGGAGAGATGCAACATATGAGGCTCAAAGAAAAATTTTCTAATCCCTAAAACCAGCTGGGAGTGCTGGTTATATAGACAAAAATGGTGGAAAAGAGGGGGAAAAATGGGGGGGGGAAAACAATTCAAGTTTCCCCCCAAAAGGCCAAACCCTCGGACATAAGGCCTAGAGGAAAACAAAATTCACTTCTAGGACACACTTGGGGAGGGGGTTATGGATGGCTAGCTAAAAAGGGCAAAAAATTCATTTCACCAGCTAGGTGGCCAGCCTGCTAGATTTTCTGGCCGGCCTGCTACTTTTAAGACAAAAAAAAGGGCTGCCGGAAAGAAAAGTGTCCAGTGGGTGATTGGGAAGTCCAATGGTGGACATTCAAGTGTCCAAATTGAAGCCCCGGAAGTTATCTTTCCAATGGCACAAACCTTGCATTAAAATTCCTCTTGTGGAAAAAGTTATGCCCTTTTTGGTGAAGCCGCGCAGATTTCGGTCCAACCGGAGTGATGCCCTACTTCAATCAACTATATCTTCCCCGTCCGGAATTGTATTTCGGAGATTCTTGAGTGAAAAATGAATCCCCGGAAGTATTATTTCCAATGGTGGTGACCTCATAGCTTGATTCCAAGTATGCAAATGAATAGGCCCAATTCGGCGAGGGCTGTTCGACTCTTTCTTAACGGTTCATGCCCATTTTCTCCCCCAACTGGATTTCTTCCCTCTTCTCCTCTTTTCTTCAACTCCAAACCCCCTAAGTAAGGTGTTTTTGAAATATTTTTCAAAGATTTCATCTCTCTTTCATTTATTTCCACTTTGTCCTTGCTCGGTTTACCGAAAAGCGCAACATTTGACAAAATGCGAGCCTCGGAACATCGTAAAAACTTTATTTCAAAAACGTTTTGAAAAAGAGGGCTTTAAGGTCTAAAATATTTTGATCAAGATTGTTTCGGTCCAAAAAGGGGTATGAAGTTGAGCTTTGACTCTCTCCTTGCCGAAGAAACTAAACCTTTCCCTGCACACCTTTCTCCACCATGTAAACCATCAGTCGCGTCCAAGTCTTAAGGGCGGTCAAAAATGGGGTGTCTACATATTTATTCGAACCCTCTGTCGAGAGGGCAAATGTTATAATAAGTGTACGTGCGTGTGTGAATGTCTTCCAACTCCATGTCTTTCTCCCTTTTATTTATCCGCTTTCAATGGTTTGATTAGGGCATGTTTTGTTTAGCATATCTTATGATTGCATGTTTGCATCCATCCATCTGTATTGCATGCACCGAGCTCGGCACATCATTCAAAGTGCATCGTATTTCAATACACTTACTTGAATACGTGTTTCAAAACATGTTATCAAGTTGCATTCATATGCCATCTTAGCAAACCGAGCCTATTTTAGTTGCATTTTTGCATGTGTTGCATAAGGCATCTTGTATAGTTAGGATCATGCATGATTTCTAACTAGTTTTCTATTTTGGCTTGGAGTACACTGTAAGTGTTTACGCTTTAGCATATTACATGAGTGTGAGTGTTGCCATGATAGCATGCTTGCCATGAAGCTATTTGCTTAATTGCTATAACTGCATGAATACCTGTGGATGAAGGCCTCATTACTTGAATTGGAACAATTCATCAAAATGTGAGTTTTAAGCCCACTTGGAGTGGCAAATCATCATGTTTTAAGCCCACCTTGTTTGGTGGTGTAGACGTCCCCCGAACGCCTCGGGAGGGTTAGCTCCCGTTCTGTTCATTTTGGGTTCACTACAGCTCGGACTCTTAAAATGTCACGGTTCCTTATCTGAACCAAAGAGTCCAAATCCGGCAAATCGTTTTGAGAAACTGATTTTTTGAAAAAGTAGTGCCAAACATGGACTGCTTTGCCAGATACAGAGTCGCCACCTAAATATTTTATTTTGGGAAATTTAGGAAACCCTGACTCGGTGCCAAAAGGCCATGTGTCCGTCATCACCAAAGTTGCCTCGGCTCGGGAACTTGGGTACGATTGGGGAAGGTCACTTCATGAGCACCCCCGCTCGCCCGGTCATAGACCGGCCTCTACTAACCATGATATCAATTTTTGAAAACATTGTATGTTCTTATTCCGGTTATTAGCCTAGGTTACTATGTGATGCTCACAGCATACAAATATAGACTGAGTCACCTGAATTGGAACAAAACATTTCATGCTTGTTTTTGAAAATGGTTTGCCACCCGCAGGTAGGCTTGAAACATTTGATGATTCATTCCAATTCAGATAACCCAACCTTCACCCACTGGCATTCAAGCAGATATATCAGATAAGCACATAGCCTCATGGTAAGCATGCTATCATGGCATTCACTCACACGCATGCAAGGATGCTAAAGCATAAAGCTTACCGAGTACTCCAAGCCAAAAACAGAAACTACATTAGAAATCATGCATGAATCCTAAGTATACAAAAATGTCTAATGCAACACATGCAAAATGCAATTATAGCAGGCTCGGCTATTCTAAGATGGCATATGGAATGCTACAGCTAACATGTATTCATCTTTTAAATCGAAAATACAATGCAGTTAGTATGATGCGCCGAGCCCGGTGCATGCAATACAGATGAATGATGCAAACATGCTGTCATACTGTATGCTAATTTAAACATGCCCTAATCTAACCATCAAAAGCGGATAAATAAAAGGGAGAAAGACGTGGGGTTGGAAGACATACAACACACACACGCACACTTATTACAGTTGTGCCCTCACTCGGAGGGTTCGAATAAATATACAGTCCAAATATTACAGTCCCCAAATAAAAGAATATTACAGCCCGAAATATTACAGAATTCTAATTAATTAATGAGTTAACTAAGAAAGCAAGTAAAACTGGCGTGCAAGCCAGGGACTGCCTTGCTTCTGATGGATGATGCATGTCCGGATTGTCTTGCACGGAAATCCACCGGAATGCCCCAATTAGCCTCTGTTTACACCTGTTCTTGAAATGTGTGCCAAGCCCTAAAAGGTTGTTGATTCCTGGTTTTGCTGTAACAGAGAGCAGGAAAGGGACATAGCAATGTATTTGCACAGATATATGCATGTCTCGATCCTCGTGCCACCAATCACGCATACCGAGGCATGATGGCCGAGGAGTCGAAATGCACAACTCAATATAGGATGAATGCACATGAAACTACAGCTAAAACCTAACTCCATCATGGATAATCCGGAGTGTCGGTGATTGGGGAATTGAGACACATTCCGTCACTCGGTGTACGAAATGTACCTCGTTTCCCGCGCCCAGGCTAACTCCTATTCCGGACATGATGCAATATGCATGACATGCATGAAATGCAACTAAGATACAATCCTAACATATACAATGCTATGGAAATGAAATGCCTCGAAATGCGTGCGCACGGGCACTCAAATCGAGAAAATGACAGAATGCTATGAAAGATACAACCTAGTATGTCTTATGCCATGAAAATGATATGTCTCGAAATACGTGCATACGGGCACACAAATCGAGAAAATGCATGAATGCAATGAAAAATGAGGCGCCTTGGAATGCGTGCATGCGGGCACGCAAACTGGGGCGATGGAAAAATGCTACAAAAATGAGACGCCTTGAAATGTGTGCACACGGGCACGCAAACCGAGGCAATGGTAAAATGCTATGAAAATGAGGTGCCTCGAAATATGTGCACACGGGCACGCAAACCGAGGCGATGACAGAAACAATGTGAATGACATGAAAATGAGATGTCTCGAAATGCATGCGCGCGGGCACGCAAACCGAGGTGATGATATGTGTCTCGAAATGCGTGCACACGGGCACGCAAATCGAGGCGATGCAAAAGCGATACGAATGACATGGAAAATGCAACATGGATTTATACTAACATGAGAGAGCCTCAGCCACACTCACATAAGATGCCGATGGCAGAAAATGAAGTGTCTCGAAATGCGTGCACACTGGCACGCAAATCGAGGCGATGCAAAAGCGATGCGAATGACATGGAAAATGCAACATGGACTTATACTAACATGAGAGAGCCTCAGCCACACTCACATAAGATGTCGATGGCAGAAAATGAAGTGCCTCGAAATGCATACACACGGGCACGCAAACCGAGGCGATGCAAAAGCGATGCGAATGACATGGAAAATGCAACATGGACTTATACTAACATGAGAGAGCCTCAGCCACACTCACATAAGATGTCGATGGCAGAAAATGAAGTGCCTCGAAATGCGTGCACACGGGCACGCAAACTGAGGCGATGCAAAAGCGATGCGAATGACATGGAAAATGCAACATGGACTTATACTAACATGAGAGAGCCTCAGCCACACTCACATAAGATGCCGATGGCAGAAAATGAAGTGCCTCGAAATGCGTGCACACGGGCACGCAAACCGAGGCGATGCAAAAGCGATGCGAATGACATGGAAAATGCAACATGGACTTATACTAACATGAGAGCTTTTGCATGCGAATGACATGGAAAATGCAACATGGACTTATACTAACATGAGAGAGCCTCAGCCACACTCACATAAGATGCCGATGGCAGAAAATGAAGTGCCTCGAAATGCGTGCACACGGGCACGCAAACCGAGGCGATGCAAAAGCGATGCGAATGACATGGAAAATGCAACATGGACTTATACTAAAATGAGAGAGCCTCAGCCACACTCACATAAGATGCCGATGGCAGAAAATGAAGTGCCTCGAAATGCGTGCACACGGGCACGCAAACCGAGGCGATGCTAAAATGTGATGAAATATGGAAAAAATGATATGCAAGCATACTAATGGAATTTCAGCACTAAAATATGGGGGAAAACAGTCCCGAAATGAAGCGAAATGACATGAAATGCAAAGAAATGTCCCGAAATGCAACATTAGGCACCCGAAATGGCCTATAGCTATGCCAAACATGCACAATATGGACATGCAATGCAAAGACAGAATCTAGACAGTCCCAAAATATGCACTTTCATAGTTATAAACATGGCCAAACAGCAAGTATAGGTAGGGGAAAAATAGCATGCAAGAATAGGGGCCAAAAGAGGGGTAATGAAGCAAGTGGTATAAGAAAAACCCAAACTGAAAAATTTCCTTCTATAACACTGAATATAGACCAAAAATATGAACATTTACAGTATATGGAAGACCTCAAATCAGTATACAAATATGCCAAAAATGTGATGCAAGACAAGGCTCAAAAGGTGCTATAACATGAAGTATATAAAATAATCACCAAACAGAAAAAAAGTGTGAATGAAACATGAAGTATAGGCAAAAATAAGGCCAATTTTAGTTCGGACCAAGGGCCAAAAACAGAAGCAAAGGGGGCTGCCAATTTATGCAAAAATGGGGCCAAATAGGGGATATAACTACAAGTGACACATGGAAGCACCAAAAAATGTTGATCCCTTCTCAAATGTTGAAGAGGGGCTCAAAATAAGCCTTATATCAGTTTATAACATGCTCAAAAACAGATTGCTCATGGGCCAAAAATAGCATGCAAAATCATGACATACAAGATGATCAATGAAGCAAGTATATTATGGAGGGCTCAAACAGGGTTGAGCCCTTAATGAGAAGTGAAGATGAGCTCAAAAGATGGCCCTTTTCAGTTAGGGCCGGAGCTTGAAACCAAAAAGAAGTGGGGCTTAGAAATAGATCAAGAAAAAGGTTCAAAAGGGTAAAAGTATTACTTACCCTTGAAGAATCAAACTTTTGTTGCTTCTTGGATGGATTTGCAGCTTCTTTAGCTTTCAAGAATCCTTCCTTGTTTCTGGAAATGAGATGGTGGTGGTAGAGCTTGGTGGTGTAGAAGGAATGATAGTTAGGGACTTAGGGTTTTTTTGAAGAATTGAGAAGGATGGAGATGGAGTTGGCTATGGAAGCTTGAAGGAGAGTTTTTCTAACCCTTGTAAGTGAGGCCACCAGCTGGTTAAAAGGGTTCAAAAGGGGGTGCAAAGGTGGGGGAGAAGGAGAGCAAAACTCCCCCACAAAATATCCCCCGGATACAGATAATATCTGGGAGATATTGCCCCACAGCTGTAAAGTGCACAGTGCAAGGAAGCAGGCCGACCCATTACTTTTGTTGGAGGTGGCCGGCCGGCCACACCCCCTAGCCGGCCGGCTAGGGGTCAAAAGGGTCAATGTGATTTTCTGGCCGGCCAGCTACTGGGGAGGTACTCCTATGTGTGTACAACACAACCATGTGGTTAAAATTCCAAGAAAGTGGGTCTAAGGGGTTCAACATTGGCTCGGAAAGAGGGGGTCAAAAGGGTCAAGTTGAATTACTGGCCGGTCATGAACTTTTAGGGGCCTCTCATGTGTGTAGATCACAGATATGTGGTTCAAAGTTCAAGAAAAAGGGTCCAAGGGGTTCAACATTAGCCCGGAAGAAAGGGGTCAAAAGGGTCAGGTGACCTTAATGGCCGGCCACCAACTTTTAGTGGCCTCTCATGTGTGTAGATCACAGATATGTGGTTGAAAGTTGGCAACACTAACCCTAGGGTGTTCAACATTAGCCCGGAAGTTGGAAAAACGGGCGCCGGGAGGCTCCGGAGGAGAGATAACTGGCTGCTGCAACAATTGCCGGCTTCCCACCCTTCAGTGACCTTCCTAGTGATAAAACAGAGGTACCTGCCAAAAATGAACGAAAACCGTTGCAAAACAAATGCTCGGGGACCAAAACACGCAGTTCGGGATCCCGAAAATGGGTTGTTAAGCACCGAAAGTGGCGTTCGGCCACGAAGTGGGTTTCCGGGACCCCAGTATCCCTCAAAAGGGAGCAAATAGGAAGTATGCCAAAAACCGGAGCAAAAGGAGATGGTTAAGCGGTCCCGAACCGAGGCAAACGGCCTGACGGCCCCGAGAACCGGAAACCGGACTCCGAAATGGGAACAATGGCCTACGGCCACCAAATGTAACCTACGGACATTGAGAGATGGTCTACGGGACCTCTCCCTTCCCTTAGGAAAAGAAACAGAGAAAATCGAGTCTGGTTCGCAAACCGAGACAAGGCACAGAAGAGGGTTCAGAAGTCCGGAGGTAGGGCTCACGGCCGTGACTCTGAAACTTCTGAACAAGCACATTACGCAATATCACCAAGTGCTCAACTGGTGACGTCTAAGTCTCAAGGTCGGTCAAAAATGGGGTGTCTACAGTTGCCCCTCTTTGACAGAACTCGGAAGTCACAAGTGACGGGAGTGAATGTCAAAGCCCAGAGACGACCCATTTTTGACAAGGCCGAAGACTTAGACAAACATACAAGATAAACAGAAATGTGCCCGCAGGCAGGGGGCAAAATGTGAAATGATATGCAGGGAGATTTTGATAATTGGACTTATACGCTACGCGAAGCCGGTTTGATAATTGGACTTATACGCTACGCGAAGCCGATTTGAAAGTTGGACATATACGCTAAGCGAAGCCGGTTTGAAGAGTGGACTTATACGCTACGCGAAGCCGATTTGAAAGTTGGACTTATACGCTACGCGAAGCCGGTTTGAAAGTTGGACTTATACGCTACGCGAAGCCGATTTGAAAGTCGGGGATTCATGCAATGCACTGTAACGTAGTGGCTAAAATGCAATGTAATAGCTAAGAGGTAAAGGTACCTTACAGGGGCAATTGGCAATGACTTACCTCATGCTACTGGGGATCTTCCGCTTCTTTTGGTTGAACTGCAGGTACAACTTTTCTCCCTGAGCATGGTCGCAGCTTTCCCTATTCTCCAACGGGGTGACAGACTAGGTTGGTTCAGTATCCAGAATTGAGGTGCATACACGCTATCTCAACCTATGGGGCTTCCATACAGATTTCAAGCCGAGGACACGCCTCTGGGTATTTAAACCAGACTTTAGTCACGGAAATCCCGAACCTTTACGTTCTAGGCATCAGCCATTCGAACTCTAGTTTCCACCGTCTCAGTTGGTCTCCTAGGAACTCACTGCAAACACAGGAGGGTGGCTATACCAGACCACCAGAAGTCGTTCGGGCACGACAAACACCAAAGGAATTACACCTTTAGAGGATTTAAGGTCTCCTAGACCGGGAGTGCACAAGACAGTGCGATGCAGAGTGAATGCACAAAACAGTGCTAAACAGATGCACAAAAATAGTGCGATGCTAAAGGTGTACAAAATAGTACGAGCAAGGTGAATGCACAAAACAGTGCGGTACCAATAAGGTGCGCAAGATAGCGCGATACAATGTACTAACAAGTACAGGTGAGATGCGCAAGATAGCGCGATGGAATGCATGCAAAATGCAATTAAAGTGCACAAAACAGTGCAATGCGCAAGAAAGTGCGAGTGATTTGAAATGCACAGGACAGTGCGATACGCTAAATAGCGCGATTGATTTTGAAATGCACAAGATAGTGCGATACGCTAAACAGCGCGATTGAAATGCACAAGACAGTGCGATACGCTAAACAGCGCGATTGATTTTGAAATGCACAAGATAGTGCGATACGCTAAACAGCGCGATTGATTTTGAAATGCACAAGATAGTGCGATACGCTAAACAACGCGATTGAAATGCACAAGACAGTGCGATACGCTAAACAGCGCGATTGATTTTGAAATGCACAAGATAGTGCGATACGCTAAACAGCGCGATTGATTTTGAAATGCACAAGATAGTGCGATACGCTAAACAGCGCGATTAAAATGCACAAGACAGTGCGATACGCTAAACAGCGCGATTGATTTTGAAATGCACAAGATAGTGCGATACGCTAAACAGCGCGATTGAAATGCACAAGACAGTGCGATACGCTAAACAGTGCGATTGATTTTGAAATGCACAAGATAGTGCGATACGCTAAACAGCGCGATTGATTTTGAAATGCACAAGATAGTGCGATACGCTAAACAGCGCGATTGATTTTGAAATGCACAAGATAGTGCGATACGCTAAACAGCGCGATTAAAATGCACAAGACAGTGCGATACGCTAAACAGCGCGATTGATTTTGAAATGCACAAGATAGTGCGATACGCTAAACAGCGCGATTGATTTTGAAATGCACAAGATAGTGCGATACGCTAAACAGCGCGATTGAAATGCACAAGACAGTGCGATACGCTAAACAGCGCGATTGATTTTGAAATGCACAAGATAGTGCGATACGCTAAACAGCGCGATTGATTTTGAAATGCACAAGATAGTGCGATACGCTAAACAGCGCGATTGAAATGCACAAGACAGTGCGATACGCTAAACAGCGCGCTTGAAATGCAATGCACAAAATAGTGCGAGTGAAATACAACCACAAGATGCACAAGACAGTGCTAGTGAGATACAAAGTGTAAGTGCACAAGATAGTGCGAGTGAATGCATGTTCCATGCAAATGAGGTGCATTTTCTATGCGAGTATGGAAGAGTGCATTTTCTATGCAAAAGATATGAGCATTTTCTATGCAAAAAACAGGAGCATATTCTATGCAATATTGAAAGCAAATTCTATGCAGAATCGAGAGCAAGCATATTCTATGCATGAATCATAACGATGTGTGGCACGCATGCAACAATAGTGTATATGAAAATTCACATTCTATGTAGTTGAGGAGTATCAAATATGTACTCTGATGCCTCTGATTTACCTCTTAGAAGACTTTGCAACACACTTAGCTCAAAGGGGCACACCCTGTTCATACTGGCGAGAGGTAACATCTGCTGCCGCTGCTTTAATTGCCATTCTGACTTGAAGCATGCTTAAGCTTGGAGTAGAGGCACGCTCATTCTTCAGGGCACTGGCAAGGCCTGAAGAGGTACATATGGAATGCAATCTTAGAATTTTCCGGTGAAACACACTCAGATGCTCAAAATTTTCCCTATTTTCTTTTGCTTCGCAGTCCGGAACTTATATAGCTTCGGATAGGTCCTTGTTTTGCTGTTCTGACATGACTTGGGGTGAACCCTGCGGTTTTATGAAAGAATGAATCTTGTTTTGCACAGATGTGGAGAACGGCACGGCACTCGGAGCGCAAAACGATTTTATTTTGAAATTGATAAATGAGCTCTTGACCGGGTATCGAGCCTACGACTGAACACAGCAAGACAACTCAACACGGAAATAAAAGGCACACAACCTAGACACATCGGGTAACACTCGAAACGACTCAAAACAAGAATCGAGATAAAACAAAAAGACACGACACTCAAATGTGCACAGGGAGCCTGTTTCACCGGGTAGTGTTTCCCACCCTTTCTTATTTGTGGTTCTCACATCACTCGGCCCTCAAGCTCTGTTTTTTCTGAAAAAGCCCCTTTCTTACTTTTTCTCTCATCGTACATCTCTCTATTCTTTAATCTCTCGTTTTTCATCCCTCCCCTGGGTGGTTGATGGATGAACAGGAAGTTGCGGGCTCACGCCCAACATAATCAGCTCGCGGCTTTTTCCTTCGGTGACATCTGTCGATACGCCGGATGAGGGAATGGAGCATCTTGATCCATTCCGAATTGTGCTTCGCACTCGGCTTGATACCTTGCTGCTTGGAGGATGAGAGAGCTTTCAGCCCTTTGTTGTTAACTTTGGTCATTCCCCCTCTTTTTTTTTTTGGCGGGTAGAGTGGCCTTTCTGGCAAGTATGTTGGCAATGGGGAAAAGACAGGAAGCCTGACTCAACTGTGCCCGTAGTTCATCATTTTGACCATTTTTTAGTTTTAGTTTTCTCCTAAAAAAAAATTTTGACCAAAATGAGAGTTAGATTAACATACTTGTTCAATTTTCTGATTTAAAATCATGCAAGTTAGGTAGTGAGCACTGAGAGTTTTCCTTTTTTGGGTCCAAGAAATGGTCCAGTTTTGAAAATGGAATACTTTTCGAGAAGATTAGTCAACCTCAGTAAAAATTCTCAAAAACTATTTTCGCAAACGACCACTGCTCAACGAGCATGGGACCTACTCTTGAGATGCGCAACCTCGGATCCATGGCAATGGAAAATTGCCCCTTGTCTGAAGGACACTGCATGGCAACGAAATGTTGCCCCTTGTTTGAAATGACACTGCGGCGTTCTGAATGGCAACGGAAAGTTGCCCCTTGTTTGGATAGCACCGCAGCGCATTGAATGGCAACGGAAAGTTGCCCCTTGTCTGAATAGCACCGTAGTGTATTGTAGTCAGTCCTCAGAGCGACGAACGCAACCAGACTCTCAGATATAGAGAAGACAAAGATTATCAGAACCATTACATGGACATGATTGAGTTTGAAGTGTTTTACGGCTGGACTTCAGAATGAAGTTGCCTATGTATCCCAAAGATGGGAATCAAGCCTCACATAGTTCGGGGTTAAGGTACACTCGGGTATTAACCTCTCCTTTTTAGGCTCTAACTTTTGCCAAGGCGCCCGTTGCGGGTTTTCGACCTTGCGAGCTTTGTTCTTCTTTTCTTTTCAATTCTTTTCATTTCTTCTTCTTTTTTTGATTTTTTCGTTCTTTTCTTTGCATCTTTCTTTTTTGTTCTCTTTTTTTTTTCTTTTTGCATTTTTTGCTTCTTCTTTTTTGTATTTTTCTCTTGCTCTAACTTTTGCCTGGGTCGCCCTTCCGGGTTTTCGGCCCAGCGAGCCTCTCAAGGGTAAAAGTATAACAAGTCCATGCCAAATGGTTTTGAGGTCCTGGAGTCATCTGAATCTAGGAGAATGGCTGCTGCTTTGCTTTGTAAGCTTCTTCTGATGAGATCTGATCTTCTTGACCTGACTTTGGTGCCTCTTGTTCGAGGGCTGCTTCAAATCTAGCCACACAGGCCTCACATCGTAGTTGACCGTCGAACCTTCTGATTTCAAGTTCAAGGTTTGGAAGCGAAGGGGTTGAGTCTCGAGGCTGAGAGCGATCCTAGGCTGCACAATCTCAAGAGCGATTCCACACAGGTCTTCGCAAGACCGCGCAAAACATTTTGTTTTTGAAAGTTTTTAAGAAAGCGACAAATCGCTCGCGCTGAAGGTAGTGTGAAACCAGTCTGAATCAAGCCAGGGTCCTTCTCAGTACTCACGCTAACAAGCATGATTTCATTCATTAAGGGCTTAGCACGCCTCTCTTTCTCTCAAATGATCAAAGTTTTGCAAATCCTGAGGAATTCCTTCCTCTTCGTTTTCAACACAGTGTTTAAAAAGTTTTGAAAAACTTAGGTCAATGCAATGATTCTAGGGCACAAGAGAGCAAGTGGAATGCACTGCCATTTCATTCAAACTTTCTGGCACAATTGGCACATGGCAGAAGCGAACACAGAAGTGCAAAAATTGCTGCTGTTCATTCAAATCTTTTGGTACAACTGGCTCCCTGGCAGAAACAGACTCAAAACAAAACGAAAAAGACAAACATAAAACAAAATGGTGACGCCCGAGGTAACACCCCCCGGAATCACCCGACTCCTGTACAACAGGACTGACTCGATACAACAAGACAGATCCAAAATAAAAAGAGACTGACTCAAAGCAAAAAGACAGACTCAGAAACAAAACAACAAGACCGACTCAATACCTAAGTCGGCATGTACAAAAACTAGCATTTGCAAATGCTCAAAACAATGCATGCCGTCCACCATATCTGAAGTAACTGGGCGCTGCCCGCAGGTGGTTCATCCCTCGATCACATCACATTATCCCCTACAAGTTCACTGATCAAGTGCCGATAGATTTTGCAGGACCTGGTGCAGGGATGACTCCATTGTCAAATAGATCCTGTACTTCATGGCGAAGACGGAAGCAGGCGTTGGTAGTATGGCCAGTTTGTTGATGGTACGCGCAGTACTGGGTAGTATCATGTGTAGCCGGAAGAGGGTTCGGGAGAGGCCGAGGCTCAAGGGGTTTGAGATGGCCTTGTCCAACAAGGATTTGGAGAGCTTTGGACAAAGGCATATAGAGGGCATGGAAGACCCTCCGACCTCGGGGTTGGTATTTCAAGGTTTGTGGATTTTTGCTGGGCGCACCAGCAAAGGGATTGGCAGATGCTGGCTTGGTTTGCCGATCTCTTCCGAGTGGAGGATTAGAGACAGCAGGATCGTCTCTAGTATGACAGTCCTTCTCCCGATGTTCCCTTTGATTTAGACCGCCCCCAACTTGAGCAGCGAAAGTGTCATCCACAGCTTTTGCAACAACTGCGAGGACTTGCTCTTTGTTCAGTCCTTCAGCTTTCAAAGCCTCAATATCCCACCGAAGGTGTTCATGGGGACCAATGCCTGCCCCTATCTTGTTCCTCCCACTCACCTCCATTCTGCCAAGGGATTGGCTTTCCTCAAATGCAGCCCGTCCCAACATCGGGGAGTCTCTTGACATGAAGTTCCCGGTATGTGGTGTGGTCGATGATGGAGCCAATGTCCCGGAGGCCAGATCTGTCACGGTTTTTTGAGGATCTTTAATCATTCCCATCAACTCAGAAGTAGTGGGTTCACGGGTTTGAAATGGTTGAGGTTCGGGTGTACCCATCATGCATAAGTCCATGCTTTCTGGGATAAACACCTCAGGCTTGGGTAGATGGGCCGGGGTGATGTATATGCTGGGGTCAAAGGTGGATGGCAGTATGTGGATGTGATTGAGGTAGGCAGGAGATGTTTGGTCATTGGGGTCCGAAGGTGGAGCTATCGTCCGGTTGTCGATGAGATTTTGGATCTCATGACGAAGGCGGTAGCAACGGTCGGTGCCATGACCGCGCTGCTGATGGTACACACAGTACTTAGCGGGGTTATGCCTGGCTGGGAGTGGGTCGGGAAGAGGTTGAGGATCGAGGGGTTTGAGATGCCCTTTTTCCATCAAGGCTTTTAGTGTGCTAGTCAGGCTCATATAGAGGGGGGTGAAAGTTCTACCCTGAGTTCGGGCTGGGCCAGCTGTTTGTAGGCTCGGTTTGGCAAAAGGGTCGGCTGTGGCGACCGCATTGATTTCGGTGGGTTTGGGAATAGCGCTACTACTAGCATTGGTACTCCCTGAAATCACTTTCCTTGTCAGTTCCCTTGTCCTGGGAATGATCCCGCTGTTGAACGCATTCTCGACTTGAACCCCCAGTTCATGCAAACTTTTGAAAGTGAATAGTGGAGCAACTATCAACTTTTGCAACATATCACGCTCGAGGTTTCGGATCATCATCTGCACTTGATCCTTTTCAGAAGGGCGACGATCTATCATTTGTGCTGCCTTGGCTCTCCACCTTGCAATGAATTCCACAAAAGGCTCTGTTGGGTTTTGGCGAGTTGCTTCAAGCTCTTGGATGGTCATTTCAACTTGGGTATTGTAGGAATACTGATCGACAAAGGCCTCAGCCAGTTCTTCCCAGTTTTGCTTCACTGTATCCTCCAATTTGGCATACCAAGTGGTTGCTACACCCGACAGGGTTCTTCCATACAGAGAGAGTTTCTGTGGCTTAGTCAGACCCATCGGCTTCATGACATCTAAGAAAAGTCGTATATGTACCATTGGGTCTCCAGACCCGTCGAAACGGTCGATATATGGCATTTTGAATCTGTCTGGGAGCCGGATGGAAGCCTCGGTGTGCCCATCCTCAATGCTAGGAATGGAGTTAAGGCCCTGTGCCGTTTTGAATTGCTTCTCAAGGTTTGCAATTTTCACTGCAGTCAGATTGAACTCATCAACATGAAAGGGTTGAGTTTTCTCATTAGGCTGCACCAGGGCTTTGAGCACCTGAGCTTGAGTCGACCCTTCTCGAGGATTCAGACACTGCAAGTCTTCAACTGGCGAAATTAGGTCAAAGTTTGGCTGGGGTCCCAAAGCTGGATGTGAGGCAGATGCCCCAGATGGGCGCTGCGTTTCAATACTGGTCTCAGCCTGCATGGTAGTTCCCTGATTTAGCGCTGCTGTCACGGCCGCTAACTCTTCCGAACCCTGTGCCATCACGGGTCTGCTGATGATGTGACTGGTGACTGTCGGATTAGATGAACAAAATGAACCCTATCTGGCCCTCTGTCTTACCTCAGCGAAGGAACACTGATTTGCCTTTGAACTGAATCTCTGACCTAGCAAAGTCTATCAGCACAAGTTTGATGAACCTCGGGGGATATCGGAGCCTTCTGAAGCTATGGTTCCCAGACTACCTAGCAAAAGAGAAAACAGACAGCATCTCAGCCTGATTTCACGATAACCCATATGAGCAAAGCTGAGTGAGTGTGCTCTCTACTGAATTCTGCCCCAAAATTCTGCCCCAAATCTGAGTCTGATACCCACAGGTAAAGCTGACTCCCAAATACTGATAGTAATGCCCGCAGGCATGATGCCCAAATTCGCAAACTGGTGCCCGCAGGCCTGATGCCCAAACTCATACACTGATACATGCATTCCTGTAGAGACGCACTCTAAAGCACATAACAGATAAGTGAGAGCCAAAACACCCCTATGTTGGGGTAGGGTTTCCCTGTCCTATCGTGTCAGGAGCTAGGGTTTCACTACGCACAGAGCGGTTTCAAACAACCTATAAACGGGTAAGCAACCTGTCCTAATTTGGAATGGTCACTATGGATCCGAATATGCACTAGGTCGAATGGTCAAAGAGGGTGCCCCGGTAAAACCGGGGTTTGTGTTCCCATACTGGCAGAGCCCACAACCGGTCAGCCTTATGGTCATGCCTTGACAAGACAAGCCTCCGGCAAACCGTTCAGGAATAGCAGATGGCAAACACGGTGTCCTAGGCGCACCAATGCAAATGCAATGCAAAGAATCACACAAGTGTAGTCAAAAACAGATATCATGAGTTCGAGTCAAGTTCTCTAAATCCCCAGCAGAGTCACCAGAAACTGTAGACGTCCCCCGAACGCCCCGGGAGGGTTAGCTCCTGTTCTGTTCATTTTGGGTTCACTACAGCTCGGACTCTTAAAATGTCACGGTTCCTTATCTGAACCAAAGAGTCCAAATCCGGCAAATCGTTTTGAGAAACTGATTTTTTGAAAAAGTAGTGCCAAACATGGATGCAAGGATGCTAAAGCATGGTAAGCATGCTATCATGGCATTCACTCACACGCATGCAAGGATGCTAAAGCATAAAGCTTACCGAGTACTCCAAGCCAAAAACAGAAACTACATTAGAAATCATGCATGAATCCTAAGTATACAAAAATGTCTAATGCAACACATGCAAAATGCAATTATAGCAGGCTCGGCTATTCTAAGATGGCATATGGAATGCTACAGCTAACATGTATTCATCTTTTAAATCGAAAATACAATGCAGTTAGTATGATGCGCCGAGCCCGGTGCATGCAATACAGATGAATGATGCAAACATGCTGTCATACTGTATGCTAATTTAAACATGCCCTAATCTAACCATCAAAAGCGGATAAATAAAAGGGAGAAAGACGTGGGGTTGGAAGACATACAACACACACACGCACACTTATTACAGTTGTGCCCTCACTCGGAGGGTTCGAATAAATATACAGTCCAAATATTACAGTCCCCAAATAAAAGAATATTACAGTCCGAAATATTACAGAATTCTAATTAATTAATGAGTTAACTAAGAAAGCAAGTAAAACTGGCGTGCAAGCCAGGGACTGCCTTGCTTCTGATGGATGATGCATGTCCGGATTGTCTTGCACGGAAATCCACCGGAATGCCCCAATTAGCCTCTGTTTACACCTGTTCTTGAAATGTGTGCCAAGCCCCAAAAGGTTGCTGATTCCTGATTTTGCTGTAACAGAGAGCAGGAAAGGGGCATAGCAATGTATTTGCACAGATATATGCATGTCTCGATCCTCGTGCCACCAATCACGCATACCGAGGCATGATGGCCGAGGAGTCGAAATGCACAACTCAATATAGGATGAATGCACATGAAACTACAGCTAAAACCTAACTCCATCATGGATAATCCAGAGTGTCGGTGACTGGGGAATTGAGACACATTCCGTCACTCGGAGTACGAAATGTACCTCGTTTCCCGCGCCCGGGCTAACTCCTATTCCGGACATGATGCAATATGCATGACATGCATGAAATGCAACTAAGATACAATCCTAACATATACAATGCTATGGAAATGAAATGCCTCGAAATGCGTGCGCACGGGCACGCAAACCGAGAAAATGACAGAATGCTATGAAAGATACAACCTAGTATGTCTTATGCCATGAAAATGATATGTCTCGAAATACGTGCATACGGGCACACAAACTGAGAAAATGCATGAATGCAATGAAAAATGAGGCGCCTTAGAATGCGTGCACACGGGCACGCAAACTGGGGCGATGGCAAAATGCTACGAAAATGAGACGCCTTGAAATGCGTGCACACTGGCACGCAAACCGAGGCGATGACAGAAACAATGCGAATGACATGAAAATGAGATGTCTCGAAATGCATGCGCGCGGGCACGCAAACCGAGGTGATGATATGTGTCTCGAAATGCGTGCACGCGGGCACACAAATCGAGGCGATGCAAAAGCAATGCGAATGACATGGAAAATGCAACATGGACTTATACTAACATGAGAGAGCCTCAGCCACACTCACATAAGATGCCGATGGCAGAAAATGAAGTGTCTCGAAATGCGTGCACACTGGCACGCAAATCGAGGTGATGCAAAAGCGATGCGAATGACATGGAAAATGCAACATGGACTTATACTAACATGAGAGAGTCTCAGCCACACTCACATAAGATGCCGATGGCAGAAAATGAAGTGCCTCGAAATGCGTGCACACGGGCACGCAAACCGAGGCGATGCAAAAGCGATGCGAATGACATGGAAAATGCAACATGGACTTATACTAACATGAGAGCTTTTGCATGCGAATGACATGGAAAATGCAACATGGACTTATACTAACATGAGAGAGCCTCAGCCACACTCACATAAGATGCCGATGGCAGAAAATGAAGTGCCTCGAAATGCGTGCACACGGGCACGCAAACCGAGGCGATGCAAAAGCGATGCGAATGACATGGAAAATGCAACATGGACTTATAATAACATGAGAGAGCCTCAGCCACACTCACATAAGATGCCGATGGCAGAAAATGAAGTGCCTCGAAATGCGTGCACACGGGCACGCAAACCGAGGCGATGCTAAAATGTGATGAAATATGGCAAAAATGATATGCAAGCATACTAATGGAATTTCAGCACTAAAATATGGGGGAAAACAGTCCCGAAATGAAGCGAAATGACATGAAATGCAAAGAAATGTCCCGAAATGCAACATTAGGCACCCGAAATGGCCTATAGCTATGCCAAACATGCACAATATGGACATGCAATGCAAAGACAGAAGCTAGACAGTCCCAAAAGATGCACTTTCATAGTTATAAACATGGCCAAACAGCAAGTATAGGTAGGGGAAAAATAGCATGCAAGAATAGGGGCCAAAAGAGGGGTAATGAAGCAAGTGGTATAAGAAAAACCCAAACTGAAAAATTTCCTTCTATAACACTGAATATGGACCAAAAATATGAACATTTACAGTATATGGAAGACCTCAAATCAGTATACAAATATGCCAAAAATGTGATGCAAGACAAGGCTCAAAAGGTGCTATAACATGAAGTATATAAAATAATCACCAAACAGAAAAAAAGTGTGAATGAAACATGAAGTATAGGAAAAAATAAGGCCAATTTTAGTTCGGACCAAGGGCCAAAAACAGAAGCAAAGGGGGCTGCCAATTTATGCAAAAATGGGGCCAAATAGGGGATATAACTACAAGTGACACATGGAAGCACCAAAAAATGTTGAGCCCTTCTCAAATATTGAAGAGGGGCTCAAAATAAGCCTTATATCAGTTTATAACATGCTCAAAAACAGATTGCTCATGGGCCAAAAATAGCATGCAAAATCATGACATACAAGATGATCAATGAAGCAAGTATATTATGGAGGGCTCAAACAGGGTTGAGCCCTTAATGAGAAGTGAAGATGAGCTCAAAAGATGGCCCTTTTCAGTTAGGGCCGGAGCTTGAAACCAAAAATAAGTGGGGCTTAGAAATAGATCAAGAAAAAGGTTCAAAAGGGTAAAAGTATTACTTACCCTTGAAGAATCAAACTTTTGTTGCTTCTTGGATGGATTTGCAGCTTCTTTAGCTTTCAAGAATCCTTCCTTGTTGCTGGAAATGAGATGGTGGTGGTAGAGCTTGGTGGTGTAGAAGGAATGATGGTTAGGGACTTAGGGTTTTTTTGAAGAATTGAGAAGGATGGAGATGGAGTTGGCTATGGAAGCTTGAAGGAGAGTTTTTCTAACCCTTGTAAGTGAGGCCACCAGCTGGTTAAAAGGGTTCAAAAGGGGGTGCAAAGGTGGGGGAGAAGGAGAGCAAAACTCCCCCACAAAATATCCCCCGGATACAGATAATATCTGGGAGATATTGCCCCACAGCTGTAAAGTGCACAGTGCAAGGAAGCAGGCCGACCCATTACTTTTGTTGGAGGTGGCCGGCCGGCCACACCCCCTAGCCGGCCGGCTAGGGGTCAAAAGGGTCAATGTGATTTTCTGGCCGGCCAGCTACTGGGGAGGTACTCCTATGTGTGTACAACACAACCATGTGGTTAAAATTCCAAGAAAGTGGGTCTAAGGGGTTCAACATTGGCTCGGAAAGAGGGGGTCAAAAGGGTCAAGTTGAATTACTGGCCGGTCATGAACTTTTAGGGGCCTCTCATGTGTGTAGATCACAGATATGTGGTTCAAAGTTCAAGAAAAAGGGTCCAAGGGGTTCAACATTAGCCCGGAAGAAAGGGGTCAAAAGGGTCAGGTGACCTTAATGGCCGGCCACCAAATTTTAGTGGCCTCTCATGTGTGTAGATCACAGATATGTGGTTGAAAGTTGGCAACACTAACCCTAGGGTGTTCAACATTAGCCCGGAAGTTGGAAAAACGGGCGCCGGGAGGCTCCGGAGGAGAGATAACTGGCTGCTGCAACAATTGCCGGCCTCCCACCCTTCAGTGACCTTCCTAGTGATAAAACAGAGGTACCTGCCAAAAATGAACGAAAACCGTTGCAAAACAAATGCTCGGGGACCAAAACACGCAGTTCGGGATCCCGAAAATGGGCTGTTAAGCACCGAAAGTGGCGTTCGGCCACGAAGTGGGTTTCCGGGACCCCAGTGTCCCTCAAAAGGGAGCAAATAGGAAGTATGCCAAAAACCGGAGCAAAAGGAGATGGTTAAGCGGTCCCGAACCGAGGCACACGGCCTGACGGCCCCGAGAACCGGAAACCGGACTCCGAAATGGGAACAATGGCCTACGGCCACCAAATGTAACCTACAGACATTGAGAGATGGTCTACGGGACCTCTCCCTTCCCTTAGGAAAAGAAACAGAGAAAACCGAGTCTGGTTCGCAAACCGAGACAAGGCACAGAAGAGGGTTCAGAAGTCAGGAGGTAGGGCTCACGGCCGTGACTCTGAAACTTCTGAACAAGCACATTACGCAATATCACCAAGTGCTCAACTGGTGACGTCTAAGTCTCAAGGTCGGTCAAAAATGGGGTGTCTACAGGTGGCAAATCCGCGTTTTAGCCTACTTACGAGTAGCATCTTCAAACCATTTTCGAAAAACAAACATGAGATGTTTTGTTCCAAATCGAGCGATTTAGTCTATACTTATGTGTTGTGCGCATCACATAGTAATTTAGCTAATAATCAAACAAGAACACATGTGTTTTCAAACAAACATATCATGATTAGTAGAGGTCTATCCTTTGATCGGTCGAGCGGGGGTGCTCATTTCATGACCTTCACCCCTCGTACCCAAGTTCCCGAGCCGAAGCTACTTTGGTAATGACAGACACGTGGCCTTAGGCACGAGTCAGGGTTTCCTAAATTTCCCCAAACAAAATATTTAGGTGGCGACTCTGAAATCTGGCGAAACAGTTCATGTTTGGCGTTATTTGATTAAGATTGATTTTCCAAAACTGTTTGTCGGATTTGGACTCTTTGGTGATTTATCAGTCTTGCATTGCACTTTGTGAGATTAGATTCAGAATCGTGACAGGAGTCCGAACTGTAGTAGCTATGAACCCCAATTCGCGCCCTCTCCGAGAGGGGGGGCGCGCGGAGGAAGTTCTGGCGGTCTACACTAACATTGATACATTTGTAGGCAGTTGAAGAAGAAGTGGAGAAGCTACTAAAGGCACAGGCCATTCGAGAAGTGAATTATCCCACCTGGCTGTCCAATACAGTGGTGGTGAAGAAGAACGGCAAGTAGAGGGTCTACGTAGACTTCACAAGCCTGAACAAGGCTTGCCCCAAGGATAGCTTCCCATTGCCCCAAGATGGATCAGCTGGTGGATGCCACGTCAGGGCATGGCAGGATAAGTTTTCTAGATGCATACCGAGAGTATCAGCAGATAGTAATGTATGCTCCAGACGAAGAAAAGAAAACATTCATCACCCTCAAAGGACTCTATTGCTATAGAGTAATGCTCTTTAGGCTAAAGAATGCAGGAGCGACATACCAAAGACTGGTCACCAAGATGTTCAAACATCTAATTAGGATGACAATGGAGGTCTACATTGACGATATGGTTGTCAAAACCAAGGAACCTGGGGATCACCTAGCTAACCTGAAAGAAGTCATTGACATCTTGAAAACATATTGGCTTTGACTCAATACCTTGAACTGCGCATTTAGAGTTGGATCCAGTAAGTTCCTGGGATATTTGGTAAGCAAGAGGGGAATTGAAGTGAACCTAGATCAGATCAAGGCCATCCTTGATATGAAAAGCCCAATAATAGCGAAACAAGTCCAAATTTTGACCAGCAGAGCAGCAACCCTGAATAGGTTCATCAATCGAAGTTCAGATAAATGCAAACCATTTTTTCAACTATTGAGGAAATTTACCGACTTTTTGTGGACAGAAGAGTGTGAAGTCACACAGGGCTGACTTAAAGTACCTAACAACCTCGCCAGTGTTGTCAACCCGGTACCAAGAAAGGAATTGTTCTTGTACCTGGCAGTTTTAGACCACACTGTGAGCATCGTGGTCATCCGAGAAGAGGAAGGTGAGCAAAAGACAGTATACTATGTGAGCAAGACCCTTGAAAACGCAGAAACCAAGTGTCAGCCTCAAAAGAAGTTAACACCAGCTTGGTGATGGCCTCGAAAAAATTGAACACTACTTTCTTTCCCATAAGATTGTGATGTTAACCAAGCATTCATTAAAGTCCCTGCTGCAGCATGGGGACCTGATAGGCAGAGTAGCTCGATGGGCTGTAGTTCTAGGTCAGTATGACTTAGAATTGAGGCCAAAAACAACAATCAAGGGCCATGTTTTGGCCGACTTTGTGGCAGAATTATCTCCTAGCGCGATCCCAAGGTGGGCGCCGGTGAACCACGACCTAGGATGTCTAGGAGACAAAGAGGAAAACCAACTAGGGCCAAGGAACCCCATGTTGGCAAAACAAAAGAATGGGGAAGAAAGGCTAAAACCCTGCGATATTTACATCGATGACTCCTTCTGCCTCTTTGTTGATGGCAGCTCAAACCGGCAAGGAGCGGGGCCAGGAGTGGTTTTGGTATCGCCAGATGGCGAATGATAGAACAATCCATCCATTTGGTGTTCAAGGCCTCAAATAACGAAGTAGAATATGAGGCACTGATTGTTGGATTAAAATTAGTAGTAGTTATAGAAGTCGACGAAGTGGTAGTCTTCTGTGACTCCCAACTCATTGTAAATCAAGCATCAAGCAAGTACGCAACTCAGGATGGAAGGATGGCAGCCTATGTTAAAGAGGTTGTTAAGTTGTTAACACGTTTCCAAAATTATCGGCTGCAACGGGTTAGCGGAGATGATAACAGCCTTGGCGACGCCCTGGTTAACCTCGCCAGTGCGATGAAATTAGGTGAGGCAAGGACAATAATGGTGGATTATTTGTCAGGCCCAAGTATAGAGCCCCTAATAACAGAGTATGAAGCGATGTGCGTAAAGATGAGTCTAAGCTAGATAGACGCCATAGTTGTGTTCCTCAGAGATGGCAAGCTGCCAGCAGATAGAAAGGAAGTGCACAAGACTAGATTGAAGTCGGCCAGGTTCTCCTTATCAGCAGAAGGCCATCTTTATAGGAGATCCTTCACTGGGCCCCTTCTACGATCTGTGCACCCATCCCAAGTAGAGGAATTTTTAGACAAGATCCATAAGAGAGTGTATGGAAACCACACTGGGTGTAGGTCGCTTGCCCACATGGCCATATCTCAGGGATATTGGTGGCCCTATATACAGAAGGACATTGAAGCCTGTGTAAGGAAGTGTGAGAAGTGCCAAAGGTTTGCACCTTTGATACTCCAGCCAGCTACAAATTTGAATCCAATGTCCAGCCCTTGGTTATTTGCCCAATGGGGCATGGATGTGGTAGATTAACTGCCCCAAGCAACTGGACAGAGGAAATTGCTACTGGTAGCAACTAATTACTTCACGATATGCGTAGAGGCTGAACCCCTAGCCAAAATCTGAGATGTGGACGTAAAGAATTTCATCTAGAGAAATATAATCACCAGATTTGGAATCCCGAGAGCCAAAATAGCAGACAATAGCACTCAATTCGACAGCAAATTGATCAAAAACTTATGTGCGAAAAACAAGATCAAGAACTATAATTCTACTCCTAGTTTCCCCCGGAGTAATGGACAAGTAGAGGCATCCAATAAGACCATCTTGGATGGAATCAAGAAAAGGCTAGAAGCTGCCGAGGGCAAGTGGGTGGCAAAATTTCCCAATGTCCTATGGGCATATCGAACTACACCAAGAAGATCTACAAGAGAATCTCATTTCTCCATGGCATATGGCACCGAAGCAGTAATTCCACTAGAGATCTGCATCCTTGGAATCAGAACCCATGGAGTGGAGAATGAAACAAATTAGACATTCCTTACCCGAGAACTTGATCTGAAAGAGGAAAGAAGATAGAGGGCAGCAATTTGGTTGGGGGCATACCAGCAGCAACAGCTTGCTAGGGCATACAACAAAAGGCCAATTCCAGGGAGTTTCAGATTAGGGACCTCATTCTAAGGAAGGTTGTCAGCAATAAGAAAGATCATAGGAAGGGCAAGCTTGGCCCAAACTAGGAAGGACCATATTGAATCATCTCGGTGTAGACACCCCATTTTTGACCGTCCTTACGACTTGGGCACCACCAATTGCGCACCCAATGATAAATTTGTATATGCTTGTCAACTGCTCGAAGTCCTCGGTAGAAAGCCATATCTTTGAGTCTCAAAACCCTACAAACCTTGTGCCTTGTTTTTGGACCAAAACAATAGTGTTTCAAGTCGGAGCATCCAAGGACCTGCAGGCCCACTAGTGTGGACTGCCGCCCACTATTAGCGGCCTGTCAGCCACTTGTTTAAATTTTCAGATCTTTTTGCCAGCTGTGCTAACTATCTCCACAGGTGCATCCACTGCACCGGCTGTGTCTGTATAGATATTTCCGAGATGGTCTTACATTTTTCTATATATAGATGGCCCTCTCTCATTGTTTGGGGGTTAGAAAATTTTGACAGCAAAAAATATTTTTCTCTCTCTACAATCCTCTCTTTCTCTTGCAATCTCTTCACCCTTGGCCTAGACACTTTAAACCAAGCCTTGAAGGTTCTTTGCTGAGGCGTTTTTGAGCTTGTATCTAGCTCTTTAGGGTGTGGAATTGTTGGTTTGTAACTCAAAAAGGGTATCCCTCTTCAAGAGGTATAATTCTTAACTTGTTTCCTTTATTATTTACCATCTTGTCTATTAAAGGTAGAGGGGTTGATAACCCTTCTTTGTGCCTTGTCTCCGAAGTTTTTGTCCTTGTGTTTCCCATCTTTTCATCAAATTTTTTTGAGCTTTTTACCACTGGTTTTTAGAGTTTTCCAGAGGCTAAAAACCATGTTTTAAAGTCCCAAAAATGAAGGGGTTAGCCTCCCTTCCTTGTGCTTGTTTACTAGCTTAATTGCACCATAGTTTTAACTTACTCTTTTAGTTGATTTTACTTCAATTCCAGCACTGTTTTAGCATAAATTAGGACCTTTTTTTATGTGTTTGTTCAATTCATGCTTTGTATTGTATGCTTGTAGTGTAATAGTCCTCATGGGATTGGTGTTTTAGGCATTAGACACCAACCTATTTGAGTTGATAGCATTTATTTTGAGCTTTTCATACTTGTGATCACCTCTAAGCATCTTTGTAGCCTCCCTCCTTTCTTGGCTATTTCCTTTTGTTTTGAGAATTGCTTCAAAAAGAGTGTTGTTTAAGCTTGAGGGGTGAAATTGTGCTTAACGGTTTAATCCCTTTGGGCGTTCATTACCAGTGGCATGATCTCCCTTTCGTACCTAAAACAACACTTGGTTTGACACTTTTCTCTATTAGTGGACTTAAAGATTATTATTGGACTTAATTGACTAAAGCATAGAAAGGTAATTAAAATGGGATAATCAATGGTTTCAAAATGAAGCAAGAGAATAAAATCAACTTGGGTTCAATCGGACGTTAATTGAACCTATTGAGTTTTGCGTCGTTTTATACTTGTTAGTGATGAAAACGGTTCAAGAGTCGATGTCAACCACTTCCCTTGATCAATCCATGATAAGGAGGAGGTTTTGAGAGTCTTTCATTTACATTTATTGAACTTGTATTCCTTGGTTCATAAGTCATCATGCAATGAAATTGCGTCAATTGATGGCTTGCGAATCGAGCCTACCCCTTCTTTGACTTGTTTGCTGATAAGGAGAGACATGGTGGATAAACATCCCCTAGAATGCTCTGTTTGTGCTCTATTTGTTCTCTGTTGCAGCAGGAGGATTCCAACATTACTGGGCAGCAGGCCACTTTTAGTGGCCGGCTAACCACCACTTCTAGCTTGCCGGCCACTTTTTCCAGTCAGGTAGTGTCCTTGTTTCAGCAGAGTAGAGGCTGAAATGAAAAATCAGTACAACTTTCTAACTGTGCAACAGAGGTCTTTCGGCAGCAAAATAGTGGACATTTTCGGGTGGAAATCCGCATGCATGCATAAGTCAACCCTCGTTCCCAGGGTCTTTAGTAGTTAATTAAATTAGTTAGTTAATTCATATTATAGTTAATTAATTAAAGTAGCTAATTAATTTGTGTTGTACTTAATTAGTTAGAGTAATTAATTTTGTGTTGTAATTTATTTAATTAGCTAGAATAGTTAGTTAAATTCAGTGTTGTAATGATTAATTAAGTAGCTTAGCTAGCTTCATTCGGACCCTCTTATGCGAGGGCCAATTTGTAATAATGTGTATGTCTTCTAACTCCACGTCTTTCTCCCTTTTATTTATTTGCTTTTGATGGTTACTTAAAGCATCACATTTTCGTTTAGCATTTTCCATGATTTGCATTCACTTGTTTTGCATGCATGAGGTTCAGCTCATCATTCTGACAAACATTGTTGTTTAAATATTTCGTTGAATACGTGGTTAAAATTGCATGCTATCAAATTTATTCATATGTCAAAATAGTAGCCGAGCCTATTAGTTGCATTTTGCATGTATTACATTAGTCATTTGCATTAGTTAGGAACATGCATGTTTTCTAACTATTTTTCCTTGTTTTGGATTGCCTCGAGAATTGGGGTAATTTTTTTTTTCTTCTGCTTTAGCATATGGCATACGTGTGATTGTTGTCATGTCTAGCATGTTTTCCATAAGGCTAAATGCTTAAGTGCTATATCAGTTTGAATACCTGTGGATGAAGGCTAATTGCATGAATTGGAATAATTTGAGTAATGTGCATATGCGATCACTTTTTCAAGTGGTACATATTCGAAACCAATTTTCAAAACAAACATGAAATCAAGTGTTTCAATTTTTGCAAATCAGTCTATACTTATGTGCAACACATAGTAATGTTAGCCTAATAATCGGAACATGAGCGTATAATGTAGATAAGAATCATATCATGATTAGTAGAGGCCGATCTTTGATCGGGCGAGCGGGGGTGCTCAATTCATGACCTCCCCTCTCATACCTAAGTTCCCGAACTGAGACAATCTTGGTAATGAAATATTAGCTTGATTTTGTTTTACATGTTGTTGAAATATATGATTATGCGATAAATTGAATGTCTTAAGGTGATGTTCCCAAGGTGAACATGACGATTAACTTAGACTTGCCATGACGGTAGAGTTGAACTAAATCTACGATGTTTCAACATGAAACATAACGATTAACTTAGACTTGCCATGATGGTAGAGTTGAACTAAGTCTGCAATGTTTCAACATGAAACATGACGATTAACTTAGACTTGTCATGATGGTAGAGTTGAACTAAGTCAGCAATGTTTTGACATGAAACAAGACGAGACTAACCATGATCTGGTCAGGGTATAAGGAAAGTCGAGGTAAATGAAGCACTCTCGGTGTACTAAGTTTAAGCCTTAAGTGCTTCATTTGGGCGAGCCAAACATGATGACCTCGCTCAAGAGTGTCTAAGTAAGACTTAGGTGATAACCATGTGATGCGTCCTTAATATGAACATAAGTAGTACTTAGGTTCACATTAGGGGGCATGAAGTAGGAATGAGGATAACACTTGCGATTTTTTTTTTTTTTATAAATTTTACAAGTTGAAGTTACCCGAGATCATTGACAAGAGACACTATCCGAGATAAGTCAATCCGAGATGATAGTACTGCACTATACCTGAAGTATAATTATCGAAGATACCCAGTCAGGTTGTTAGACTTGGAAGGGTGAAGTCTCACCAGAAGACAGCAAGTACAAGTGAAGAAACAACACTTGCAAAAATTTGATAAGAAAATTTTATAAGTGTTGTTTGGCCAAGATAATTAACACATGTTATCTAAGTTGATTAATCCAATCAAATCTGAGGTGTGGATGTATCCGAGGTATTAGGGTCTGAGGTAAGGAACCAGGTTGTCAAACTTGGAAAGATACGAAAAAACCTAAGTATGGGAACTTATAAAGACAAGAAAGGTAGCGAGTGTACACAAAACAGTTATAAAAGGCAAACATCCAAACACTTAGAAGAAAAAGAAAAAAGACATACATTCACAAAAGGAGGCTTGTTCAGTTACATTAGATGGCACATCGGCCCAAAAAACAGAATGTTTAAAAGATTATAACTATTGAAAAGATAAAAGTACAAGTTCAGAAGAAAAGAAAAATCCTAAGTACTAGGTAGAGGCTCATTGTTCTCGATCATCTTGGTCTCGGCCTCAGTAACAACCTTGGCATCAATCTCTTGCAATGTTTGGTCAGGACTCCTCTTAACAGCAAGGACCTCGGTCTTGGACGACATGGTTTTCTTCGGCGACGTACTCTTGGAGACCTTGTCCCCGTCCTCAGTCAGATCTAGGATCTGATCATTTAGAGTGAGGGACTTGGCCCCAACAGCAACCTCAGTGCCAGTATCCTCATCAGTGGACTCTTCATCTTCTTCTTCTTCCTTAGAGTGGATAGGAGACGGAGGAAAGGGCACGTTAAGTTGGCTTATGTCATAGAGGGGCGAGTCCTCGGGGACGGACAGCTCCTTTGGGGCCGCCATCCAGCCGAGATAATAGCCTTTGTTATAGGCTAAATTGACTTGCTTTTTATATTGATCACAGACTGCGGCTTGCCCCTCTTCAAAAGCCTTCTCATCGGTTACCTTTATCTCGGCATCGTTCTACTCCAGGGCCTCAGTAAGTTTGGCCTCAACTTTGGCCGCTTTGACTTTGGCGGCCTTGGCTTCGACCTTGGATGCTTCGGAGGTAGCCTCGGCTTTATTCTGAGCATTTTTGGCAACTTTTACTTTATCCAGCAGACTCCCAGTGTGGGTCTCGACTTCATTGAGTGAAGTAAGAAGACGTGTAGTTTCCAACATCTTCTTGACAAGGTCCTTCTTCTCTATCTCAGCCTTGACTGTGTGGGAGTGAGCATACTGGATGGCCTACAAGGAAGGAAACAAGTTAGTGCAATTTGGCTAAGTGTAAAAGACAGGACTAAAAGCTGAGTGAAAAGTTGAAAGTTCTTAAGTGATTTACGAAAACAGAATGCAGCATCATCATGGCAAAAATTTCATACTGATCGAAGTTGGCAAGCTGGTTCCTATCAGCAGGCAAAAACAAGGCCGTAGACAGCGCGATGCTGACCTCTAAACTTTCAACGGCGTTGTCACTCGCCTTTAACGGCCAGTCTCCAACAAGGACCTCGGGCGCCCAAGTGTCGTCGGGGCAAAAACTGCTTGTACCATCTGGGCCCTCTGACCTTGGCTTTTTGGGCAACGGTGCTTTAGATGACTCGGCCGGTCTCTTCTCCACCACGGTAGGACTCTTCTCGACTTCAACCAGTTTCGAGATGGGCAATGCGTCCTCTGAGTAAGAGGCAATGGTGGTGACCTTGGCTTTTGCCTTAGACTTTTTCACTCTTTTTTGTTTGGGTTTTTGCTGGGATTGAGAGGGAGATGATTGGACCGTCACAACACCAAGAATGTCGGCAAGGAGATCCTCTGCAACAGTTAGTTTCTAACCCATTTCCTCAACGGTCGTAGTAACGGTAACTCTGGTGTCGAAATTGAAGGCAAGAAAAACAATGGGTGGATTGGCGGGATTGTAAGTCAACACCTTAGAATCTTTACGCCTTCTATTGCGCGTTCGGGTGGCAGGAGCGTTTAGAGGATGTCGGGGACGTTGGTATTACGAGGGTGGAATCAATTGAGTTGAAGTCGATGTTGATGGTAAGTTGACTAGATCAGAGGTTGAGTCCTAGTTTGGCCTGGGTGAAGATGTAGCTGGCGAAGTGGACGCAGAAGGTGAAGTCTGGCTTCTTCTGGGAATGTCGGGGAGCAGAGACCAGTAAGTTGGCACGTAATTTAACAGGATGAGGGCTTTGCGTTTTTCGATAGGCAGGCCTAGGAGCCTTTTTAAATCTCGGCTTGGGACGTAAGATTGCAGAAATGATTTGCTCAACTGAGTAAGAGTTGCAGAAAGTAGAAGAAAACTTCAGAAAATATATAAAAAAACAAATGCATTAGTATAGCAGGAATGAAATTTTGACTAAGTTCTTGCCTTCGTCTTCTCTAAAGACTCCTTGGCACAAAGGGAGGAGATGAAGATCGTTATCTGGTGCGAACTCATAGTTTCTTGAGACAATCAAATAGTCATCTCCAGTGCCTTTATTGGAGTCAGGAAGGTTGGCTATCAATTTGTATGCGATGGATTTGGGTTTAAGGTAGTAGGAGTAACCACTAGGGACTTGAGGCCACACATGGTGTAATAGAATTGGATGTCAACTAAGATGATCTTAGCGTTCTCTCAGTGTGCCAACTTGGCAATGTCATTAATAACTCTAAAGGTGTTTATAGCTAGCTGCATAGGGTTTAGTTTGTAGAAGTGCAACACTTCTCTGAAAAGGATATCAAGAGGAAATCTAATCCCACCCTCTATGATGGATACCATGGGAAATGGCATATAGGTTTCCCTCGGCATGATGGAATCGTCCTTTCCAGCCAACCTAAGGTTAACGTCGGCTGGAATGTTAAATTCTTGACGAAAATATTCTAGTTTGGTTGGGAAGTCTACCCTCTATTTGAACATCCCCATGACTTCGGCTTGGAGTATTTTGTACCAGATTTCAGGGAAAGGTGACTGGTGCTGGTTTGAAGACCTCGGCTAGACCCTAATGACATTACGATGAGGATTCTGGTTGCCTAAGGAAGATTGTGTTTCAATTTTTCGTAAGGCAACAATGTTCTAATCAAATTCGAACCCTAAATCTATGGGAATAAAATACAAAGGTAAGAATTTGGAAAACAAAATAAAAGAAAGCAAGATTTAAAATCAAAGCATTGGTAGATCAAACACAGATATGATAAAAACAACACCAAGGGACATGTTCAAGACCACGAAGAAACAAGGATAAATTCGGGCATAGGCATGAAAAGGAAAAAAAAGAAAAAAGAAAAGAAAAGTTATACACGAACAAAAATATAGATGGTAGCAACAATGTAATCACAGTGTATAGTAGTGTCTGTAGCACAAACAAAATATGGCACAATAAACAGAATCTAGAACATAAAAAATGGCAAACACATCAAAGAAGCTTTCTTAGCATGGATGGAAATTTGATGAATACAATAGATCAGAAGTGAAATTATTCATGAAATAGTAAGACGTAGAAATTGGAAAGAAAGAAATCGAAAACTTATAAGATGGAGCCGAGAACTAAGAAACGGGAATGAGGTTCACCGGAGTCAAGCGATGACGTCAAATGGAATAGAACAGTAAAAAGCTCGCCGGAAGAGTTGACTGGAATAATTACAAAAGCTTCGAAGGTTCGAAAATGGCGATTTGTGGGCTTAGAGAGAGAAAATCTGAAACGAGAGAGAATTTGGGATTGTGAAAGTGAAAAGAGAGAGAGAATGGGGGAAGTTTTGTCAAAAACTGAAAAGACGGCAAAACATAATGAAGATGCCTTGGACGACGTGCCTGTCAGGTGGCATGGACAGAAATGACAGGATTTGATGGCGCGTGTAAAGTATGAGCTTGTAAGAATGTGACACGTGGAAGAAATGGTTGGAATGGCGGTGCGTGACAGCTCATGCGTAGTTGAAACTCTTGAAATTCTTGAAATAATGAGGTAAGAACCTCGGCTAGAGGGGCGATCTTGGTTGAGATGCTTAAAGAACTTGGTTCTTGATTCTTGATAAAGTGGGCAACTGGGTCCTGGTTACTTGAAACCGACGAGTCATGTTCTCGGTCGATATGGTGCCGGCGTTTTGGCCGGCATGTTAAGTGGAGAAATGTGACAACCACTGCCTTAATTAAGCAAATTAATCATATATCCTTACCTAAAGTGACTGAATTGTGAAGAAGAAAGTGTAGTTGCAAGGGTTCTTGAAGCTTCCCTTTCCTTTCTTTTTCCTCTCTTCTTTCTTTATGCTGAGTTCTTACTCTCAAGTCTCTCTCTCTCTCTCTCTACGTGTAGTACACTGTAGACACCCCATTTTTGACCGACCTTAAGACTCAGACATCACCGATTGAGCGCTTGGTGATGTTGCATAATGTGCTCGTTCAAAAGTTTCAGAGTCGCGGCCATGAGCCCTGCCTCCGGACTTCCGAACCCTCTTCTGTGCCTTGCCTCGGTTTGCGAACCAGACTCGGTTTTCTCTGTTTCTTTTCCCGAGGGAAGGGAGAGGTCCCGTAGACCATCTCTCAGTGGCCGTGGGCTACATTTTGTGGCCGCAGGCCATTTTGCCCATTTCGGAGTCCGGTTTCCGGTTTTCGGGACCGTTGGCCGTGTGCCTCGGTTCGGGACCGCCTAACCATCTCCGTTTGTTCTGAATTTTGGCATACATCTTATTTTCTCCCTTTCAAGGGACACTGGGGTCTGAGAAACCCACTTCGTGGCCGAACGCCACTTTCGGTGCTTAGCAGCCCATTTTCGGGACCCCGCACTGCGTGTTTTGGCCCCTGAGCATTCGTTTTGCATCGATTTTTGTTCTTTTTTGGAAGGTGCCTCTGTTTCATCACCAGGAAGGTCACTGGAGGGTGGGAGGCCAACAATTATCTTGGCAACCAGTTATATTCCATTTTCGCCCTCCGACACCCGTTTTTCTCCCTTCTGAGCCAATGTTGAACACCTTGGGGCCACTTTCTTCAACCCCAAACCACATATTTGTGTTGTACACACATGGGAGGACCCTAAAAGTTTCTGGCCGGCCAGAAATTCCATTTGACCCTTTTGAACCCCTCCTTCCGAGCCAATGTTGAACACCCTTGGGCTACTTTCTTGAACTTTGAACCACATATTTGTGATGTACACACTTGGGAGGATCCTAAAAGTTGGTGGCCGGCCACTAATGTCACCTGACCCTTTTGACCCCCCCTAGAAGTGGCTTGTTCTCTCTCCTGTTTTAGAGTTTCCAAATTCGAACCACAGGGTTGTGAAGAGGAGACTTGGGAGGCCACCTTTTTGTGGTGGCCGGCCACTAAAGCAAGTTGACCCTTTTGACCCCTAGCCGGCCGGCTAGGGGCGGTGGCCGGCCGGCCACCTGCAAGCCCAAAAGGTGGCCGGTCATGTTCCTTGAGTTACACACTTTACAGCTGTATAGCTGTATCCCCCAGAAAATATCTCAATCCGGGGGATATTTTTTGGGGGAAAACTTACCTCCTTTTCCTCCACCTTTTGCCTCCCTTTGCTCCCTCTTTTTTGTCCATATAACCAGCAGGTGGCATTGGTGCTAGAGGTTAGAAAAATTGGTCTTCAAGCTTGTATGCAAAGATCCTCCTCCATCTCTCTCATTTCCTTGAAAACCTCCAAGTCCAACACCACCATTTCTTCTACACCACCAACCCCCACCCTTCCATCCTCCATTCCAGAAGTTTGAAGGTGTTCTCCAAGGCCTAAGGGTGCCGCAAACTCAAGCCAAGGAGCATCCAAGACTTGTCTTCAAAGGTAAGTCCTATTTCCCCTCTTTTGAGCTTAATTTTGCAACATTTCTTAGCCATACATGCTTATTGTTTTGAGCTCCGGCCCTAACTGAAAGTGGCCTTCTTTTGAGCTCATTTTCTTGTTTCATTAAGGGCTCAACCCTGTTTGAGCCCCCCATCTTGCACTTGCTTCAATATCTCCCTTGAATGCCATTTTCTTGCATGCTTTGGCAGCCCATTACGCTTCCATTTTTGGGCATTTTACAGAACTAAAAATAGGATTATTTTGAGCCCCTCTTCAACATTGAAGAAGGGCTCAACACTGTTTGGGACCTCCATGCTATACTTGCCTTTATATCCCTCTTTGGTCCCCATTTCTTGCATGTTTTGATAGCCTATTGTGCTTTGGTTTTTGGCCTTTTTACAGAACTAAAAATAGTCTTATTTTGGCCCATTATTCATGTTTCATCAAGGGTCTTTGGATTTTTGGTGAATATTTTGTAGACTTTGTGTTATAGCCACTTTTGAGCCTCATTTTGCATTGCATTTCTAGCATGTTTGTATACTGTTTTGGGGTTTTTACAGTTCTATAAATATACATATTTTTGGTCCCTCTTCAATGTTATAGAAGGGAATTTTTCAGTTTGGACTGTGCATATACCACTTGCCTCTTTGGCCACCTTTTGGCCCCTTTTCTTGCATAAGAGCTTAGCCATATCTATGTTTGTTTTTAGGGTTTTTATAGTTCTGTAAAGTGGCTTATTTTTGGCCCCTCTTCAATGTTGTTGAAGGGCCCTAACCTATTTGGAGTTAGCAGCTGTGAGTTGCTTCATAATCTCATGTTTAGGGCCATTTTTGCATGCCATTGTTGCCCTATCTTTGCTTGCTGTTTGGCCATGATTTGTACTGTAAAAATGCTTATTTTGAGGCTGCCTTGCTTCTGTCTTTTCATCTCGTGTACCAATTATGCATGCTTTGTATAGCTGTAGTTCATTCTATGCGCCTAATTTGCATTTCGGGAGAGATTCCATGCATCGGGTGTGTTTTCGCCTCATTTCGGGGCTGTTTTCCCCCACATTTCATTGCTGAAAATCCATTAGCATGCTTGCGTATCATTTTCCATGCATTTGCATTGCGTATGTCATTGCCTCGGTTTGCACGCCCGTGTGCACGCATTTCGAGGCACTTCATTTTCATCTACCGGCCTCTTATGTGAGTGTGACTGAGGCTCTCTCATGTTAGTATAAGTCCATGTTACATTCTATATGTCATTTTAGCCATATTGCATCGCGTATGCCATTGCCTCGGTTTACGTGCCCGTGTGCACGCATTTTGAGGCACTTCATTTTCATCTATCGGCCTCTTATGTGAGTGTGGCTGAGGCTCTCTCATGTTAGTGTAAGTCCATATTACATTTCCATGTCATTTGCATTGCGTATGTCACTTTCTCGATTTGCGTGCCCGTGTGCACGCATTTTGAGACATCTCATTTTCATAGCATTGTGCATGCTAGGCTGTATCTTAGTTGCATTCATGCATATCATGCATATTGCATCGTGTTCGGGATAGGAGTTAGCCTGGGCACGAGAAACGAGGTGCGTTTCGTATTCCGAGTGACGGAACGTGTCTCAATTCCCAGTCACCGACACTCCGGATTACCCATGATGGAGTTAGGTTCTTGTTGTGTTTATACGTGCATTCATTCTATATTGAGTTGCACATTTCGACTCCTCTACCATCATGCATCGATATGCGTGATTGGTGGCACGAAGATCGAGGCATGCATATATCTGTGAAAATACATTGCTATGCCCCTTTCCTGCTCTCTGTTGCAGCAAAATGAAGAATCAGCAACTTTTTGGAGCTTGGCACGCTTTCCAAGAATAACTGCTAAACAGAGGCTAATTGGGGCATCCCGGTGGATTTCCGCGCAAGACAACCCGGACATACATCATCCATCAGAAGCAAGGCAGTCCCTGACTTACATGCCCGTTTTACAGTTTTCTTAGTTAATTTGTTAATTAATTAGGAATTTGTATATTATTCGGACTGTAATATTTGGACCGTAATATTCTTTTATTCGGAACTGTATTATTTATTCGGACCCTCTGCGCGAGGGCACAACTGTAATAAGTGTGCGTGTGTGTGTTGTATGTCTTTCAACCCCACGTCTTTCTCCCTTTTATTTACCTGCTTATGATGGTTAGATTAGGGCATATTTCAATTAGCATACAGTATGATAGTATGTTTGCATTCATTCATCTGTTTTGCATGCACCGGGCTCGGCGCATCATACTAACTGCATTGTATTTTCAATTCCAAGATTGAATACATGATAGTTGTAGCATTTCATATGCCATCTTAGAATAGCCGAGCCTGCTATAGTTGCATTTTGCATGTGTTGCATTAGGCATTTTGGTATACTTAGGATCATGCATGATTTCTAATGTAGTTTCTATTTTGGCTTGGAGTACTCGGTAAGTTTTATGCTTTAGCATCCTTGCATGCGTGTGAATGAATGCCATGATAGCATGCTTACCATGAGGCAATATGCTTATGTGATATAACTGCCTGAATGCCTGTGGGTGAAGGTTGGGTTACTTAGATTGGAATAATTCATCAAATGTTTATTTTAAGCCCACTAGATAGTGGCAAAAAAACCATCTTTTCTAAGCCCACCTGCGGGTGGCAAAATCTGCATTTTAAGCCTACTTACGAGTAGCAAACCATCTTTCAAAT
Organism: Camellia sinensis; assembly: GCF_055761805.1. NCBI lineage: Eukaryota > Viridiplantae > Streptophyta > Magnoliopsida > Ericales > Theaceae > Camellia > Camellia sinensis. The sequence continues at coordinate 154,384,005 of NC_138963.1, forward strand.
AAACAAGCATGAAATGTTTTGTTCCAATTCGGGCGACCCAGTCTATACTTATATGCTGTGTGCATCACATAGTAACCTAGGCTAATAACCGGAATAAGGACACACAAAGTTTTCAAAAATAGATATCATGGTTAGTAGAGGCCGATCTTTGATCGGGCGAGCGGGGGTGCTCACGAAGTGACCTTCCCCAATCGTACCCAAGTTCCCGAGCCGAGGCAACTTTGGTGATGACGGACACGTGGCCTTTGGCACCGAGTCAGGGTTTCCTAAATTTCCCAAAATAAAATATTTAGGTGGCGACTCTGTATCTGGCAAAGCAGTCCATGTTTGGCACTTCTTTCAAAAATCTGTTTTCTCAAAACGATTTGCCGGATTTGGACTCTTTGGTTCAGACTTAGAATCGTGACAAATTTGAGAGTCCTGAGTTGTAGTGACCCCAATATGAACGGAACGGGAGCTCGTTCCTCCTGGGGCGTTCCGGGACGTCTACATACACCAAGGCCACCAACTTTCTCTTATTTCCCCTTTTTTCTATTGTTGATTTTTATTCTCTTATTTATTACATTCAATGTTAAATTTCCTAATTTAATTCACATGAAAGTAATTCAAATTAAATTATATCTCATCATCTCATAATTTTAATTACACTATATTAAATTATACTAAGGTGGATTAGGCTCTAATTCCTATCAAATATCTTAATTCTAACTTGTTAAAATTAACGAATCAGACAGGTCTAATTTTCACTCTAAGCTATCTGTCCACATTAACACAATTCAAATAAGCACATATCAAGTCAACAATACGGGTTTAGGTCGTGACAACAACGATTTAGGTTCCATCACCTTAGGTTGCCGAGATAATAGAACCTAAGAGGCAGTTGTGAGTAAGTATTTTGTGAATGACGCCACGTGGCCAAGATAGCTAGAGATGTCGGCTAAAGTGCTATGTGGATAAGCCATGCTTGCTGAAGTGACAATGGCGTTGCCGAGATGTTCTGCAGTAATGCCGGAATCCCGATATATTCGGATAAGGGACAAGAGTCCTAGATCAGATGAGGCTTTTAGTCTGGATAAGGATAAGGCTCTTGAGGAGTTTATCTCTCTCTAGTTGAGAGTCTAACACGAGCATTGAGCTTGAGTCCTACGAAGTGAGACTTCTAGAGATTAGTTCACTGCTGGCTATAAAAGTGAAGCACCCTTGTGGGTCAAAGGTATGTTTTTTACTTGAGAGTTTAAATACTATTTTGATATCTGTGAGAGATAAAATTTACTGACTTGATTGTCGTAGTGTCCCTGGGTGGACGAACCATCGCGGTATTCTCATCTAGGTAGTTGGCTCAATCTATTCTGTCGGTACTCTCCAACTAAGTTTCCTGTTTGGTTGTGTGGTCAAAAATCAATACCCACACTAACAAGTGGTTTCCCTTCGCAGATTATAAAGGATTGGGCTTATCATCTTGCTTTTCCTGTGGAGGTATTTTCACTTTCCCCAAGTTGAATTAGTGGGGTTAGTAGTGGCGGTGGTGGGGTGGAGGATGAAGTAGAGATGTTGGTGTGGCGGCAGCAACAGTGGTGGCGGCGACAATGACGGTGATGATAGTGGTGGCAATGTGGTGATATTGGTAAAAATTTAGTTCAGAAAACGTTTTTTACCTTTTAAAAGTATAAGACATTTTTTGTCCAAATAGACTTGTTTCCCTTGAATAAGGAAAATGTTTTCTATTGACTTTTGTTTTCTGTCATACCAAATACTAGAAAATGCAAAAAATATTTTTTGGAAAACATTTTATGCCGAAACAAAAGGAATTCTAAATTGTTATCCAAATCAACTAAAAAGAAAAGAAAATATTATTTTTGTAAAAATGTAATTAAAAAAAAAAGTATTTTAGTGTACAAATCTTCTTCTTGTTTTTTTTTTTTAATGCAAATTTATCCTCACCATTTTTTGTCAACTTCACATTTAAACCAACTACATAGCAATGTATTGAGATGGAAAGTGAAGTTGTTTGTTTTCATCTCCTGAAAATTATTTGTTGGATAGTATGCGCCAGGTTGTGACTACTCTGTAGCTTGAGTTTGACAAATCATTTAGCAAATGAAATTTAGAATGATTCCAAAAGTTATAACAAAATGATATTTTAGGGTTTGAATTTTGATGTTATTTTACTTTAATTTTATATTCAAACGGTTGATTTATATTATTGACTGACAGTTTTTGTTATGGAAAAAAATAGAACATTAATAGAAAAATATCATGGCAAAAATTAGGATGTTAGAACTTGCCCACAATAAATTCAATATAAAAAGTCTATAATTTGAATCCCTTTTTTTCATGTTAAAAAAAAAAAAAAAAAAAAAAAGTGGCATGTTGAATAAATTTGAATAAATTGTTTAAAAAAAGCACCAATATATTATCAAAAAAGAAATTATGTGTTGTGGTTCAGTTTATAATTTTTATTCTTGGTAAAAATGGGTTTGAAGAGTTGATCGGACTGGAATTTGGAAAGATTGAAGGTTGAGTTCAATGGATTTAGAGTCACTAGTACTGTGTACTGTTACACAACTCGTGAGAATTATTTTAGATTTTATTTTAATAATTTAAACTATTTAATTTTTAAATAACATCGAGTGAAATGTTTTTTAAAAATTAAAAGATTTGAATTGTCAAAATAAATTTCAAAATAATTGTTACAAGGCATGCAACAGTCACTGCTGCGTCCCTTACACAGTAATGACCCAATTCCTAATTGAATCTAGTTTTCAAAATTTGATGTAAAAGTAAAATTTTAATAAATTTTAATAAATTAACTTCTGTACTTTCAATTAATTTTATTTTGACTATGAATTTTTGTACTTTGTCACAAATATTGATTTCAATTGTTAATATTTTTTATGACAAATGCGCACATAAATAATATATATCATGATTTTAATAACAAAATTAAAAACTTGATCAATTCAATGACTTAATCTCAACCAACTTAGTGAACATTTTTCCAAAAAAAAAAAAAACTAACAAATTTATCAATTGAATTAAATTGACATAAAATATAAAATATAAAATTAAAATTGAACAAATTAAAAGTGTAATGACCTTTTTTTTTTTTTTTGGACTCGTTCTTTACTTCTCTTTACTTGACAATTGTCAATCGAAAACGTTTAATTTGGGCTAGACAAGTCTTTGTTGACAGCTAGCTATTGCAACAACAATGACCAATTGTAGAACGAGGACAAACGCTCTATGGAATCTTTTCCTTCCAATAAAATAAAAAAAGTAAATTATTTGATATTTTAAAAAATTATATAATAATTTCATAAATTTAACAAAATTACAATGACCTCTATTTTATTAAGGATAAAAGCACTAAAATTAATATGCAAATAGTATAAAGACATAGATATACAAGGTAAAATATAGTATTCAATGTAAAAGATATGAGAGAATCATTTTTTTTCATTTATATGACTAATGAATTTTTAATGAAAAATGAACTAAGTATTATATTAATGAAAACTTTAAGGGTGCCCAATATAATTATGTCAAATTTGTGGAGCTTATTGTATTATTTTATTTTATTTTATTTTAATTTCAAGAGAAGTCAATGTAGTTTATCCAAATAAAAAGAGAGTAACGCTTCATTTGTTTCGGCAAAAATATTTTCAACATAAATTTTTTTCATGAAAATGTTTTCCATATAAAACGTTTTCTATGTTTGGTTGCGTTCTTAAAACTAATGCACTAATACTTGCATTAATGGTGGAAGTATGGGTGATGGTGGGATGGAGGAGGAGGTGGAGGTGGAAGCAAGGGTGAAGCTATAGAAGAGATGATGAGATCCCATCCACCCATCTCCCTACTAAAAAGTCTTGAATATTTTTTTATGATAAAAATTTTATTTGATAATTAATTGATTCCATTAAAAAATAAATAATAAATAAAAAAGATCCCAACCAAAACTCATTAGAAACCTAATCCTTTTCCATTATATTTATCTTCTCAACACTCAAACTAAATAAAAGATCAATTATTAATCACATATGTATGTATATATATATATATATATAAATAAAGATGCATTTGACGCTATTAACAATGATGTTATTATGTAATAATTCAAAAAAATGACACATTATCGAATACACTTGAAAATTTATTTTACTAAAAAAATTTCTAAAGTTGCCATTTAGTGGAGGTGGTGGTCGTGGAGGAGGTGGAGGAGTTGGGGTGGTGGTGAAGGCGACGGTTATAGTGTTGGTGATGGTGGTAGTTATAGGGTGGAGGTGGTAGTGGTGATGGTCGTCATATTGGTAAAGATTTAGTTCGAAAAACTTTTTTCTGCCTTTAAAAGTGAAAAATATTTTCCACTCAATTATGTTTTATTTTCCATTGAGCATGAAAAATATTTTTTGTTGATTTTTGTTTTCAATTGTACGAAATACTAAAAAATATAAAAAAATATTTTCCAAAAAACGGTTTTCTAACGTAAGAAAAAGACACAAATTAAGAAAGTTCAAGGTGAATGTCATGCAGACGAGAAGGAAAATACTGTGGGGCTTAACGAAAAGTGGCTATCTTGTGAAGGGACCAGGAAATAACTTGTGCAAATTATATAATGCTTTTAACTTTGGTGGTGAGAGGGACCATAGTCGTGGGAAAAAAAGTTCAATATAACACGATATTAATTAGATGGGATTTGATTATATAACTTTCAATTTGAATAGATAGGCGTGGATCTAAGGGATTGTTTGGAATGATCTAAATAAGTGTATTTTTTATCTTTTTACGAAAAGATGTGCAGAAAAGTAGAGAGATGATGTGATAGAAAAAAGATAAAAAATGTATACTTATTTAGAATAACCAAACTTGACTTAAATATATGGGTCTTGTTTGGTCACTTTGCAAAAACACGTCTTTATAGATATATTATTTTAGTGTGTGAACTTCTAGGCAAAAAGAATTCAAATTTGGATTTATGACCTAAGGCTTTATTTGATTTCAGGATATATAAGATGAGATTGGATATTATATCCTGTGGGGTCCACATATCTCATATTTACAATTTTTTTTTAAAGAGGGTATATTATGTGATGGGATTGTATATCCCCCAAAAGTGGAGGATATACAATACCACCACCCCTCATTATATCATATCCCCTTGGTTGGGATATGATTTAAAAAGTCCAATTTACCCTTTTGTCTATCTAACATAATATAATTTAATATATTTTTTGAATTTAATATAATATAATTATTGAATTGAATTTAATTTAATTTAATATAATTTAATACAAAATTTGAATTTAATATAATATAATATTATTGAATTTAATTTAATATAAAATTTTGAATTTAATATAATATAGTTTAATACAAATTTTGAATTTAATATAATATAATTATTGAATTTAATTTAATATAAATATTATTGAATTTAATTTAATATAATATAGTATTATGTAATTTAATTTAATATAATATAATATTATGAGGGCAATCTTGGAAATTACCTGTTTATATCCCACAATATATTTTGTAAAACAAACATGGATAATATATATCCAATCTTAGATATCAAGTCAACAAACATGAATTGGAGGATATATTATCCAATACCTATATCATATTCATTATATATCCTGACTAAATTTCACATCATATTATATTCTCCATTTTATATCCAGTGAAACAAACAGGGCCTAAGCACCTTAAAATGCATACATACCTTTTATTTTTTATTTTTTAAATAAAAAAATAAAAAGAAGTGATATATATCACTGATATTAAAATTGGGGTACTTACGTGTAGGTCTTAATAAGTGAACTTATTGTCTAATAGGTCCTATGAGAAAAATTTGTCATAAAAAAAGTCACTAATTGTAAGTTTTAGCGACAACTTATAAAAATCATGACAGAAAAAAGTCACTAATTTTCAATTTTTAACGACATATATAAAAAATTGTCACAAAAAAATTATTTTTAGAGATAATTTTACCAAAACTTATTTTCAATAGAATTTGATGAGAATTAAGTCCAACTATTAGGATCTATTGATAATTCAGCCTTAAAATTGATTATATTAAGTAGCACATGATATAGAATAAAGGCTATTATCGTACTATATATTGTGAAAAATTAATAAAATAATAGAAACTTCATAAAGTAATTTGCATGAAATTATGGGACAATCTCATTATACATTCTATAAATATTAATGAAATATAGGAATATTAATGTAATTTCCAAAAAGTTGTGGGGCCATTCTATAAAGTTGTACTAATTTAATTTTACTATTCTACTAACTTCATGCCGTGTGGTAAAAAAAAATATAAATAAATAAAAAATAAAAGATACAAATAAATAAAAAGTAAAATAAAAAAAAAAAAACCATTTCCAAAGTTGCTTAAGAAAGGTAAGAATAGAAACCTATATATAAATATGTATATATATATATTTGTAATTATTTCCCAAAACTTAGAAGCTAAAGTGCTTTTGGTGAATTTGTTTTTAGAATTTTGTTTTTAATAAAAACACACATTCAAGAAATACTTTTCAGAAAATTCTACTTTCTTATTTTCTGTATTTTTTTGTTTTTACTAAATTTTTTAAATATTTTAAGCATTTTTTTTAATTTTTAGAAATACCTAACACAAATATACTTAAAAAGTAAAAAATTTGTGAAAAAAACCTTTTAAAAATTCTCTAAATATCAAAAATACAAAAAATACGAGAATTCAGCACATTTTTTTTTATATTTTTATGTATTTATTAATTTTTTAAAATATTTTTTCATAAATTTTTTACTTTTTAGATACATCTAAGTAAAGTGCATCTAAAAAACTAAAAAAATATTCAAAATTTTAAAAATATTCATTAAAAACAAAAAAAAAATTACGAAAATCAAAAAACTCAATTTTTAAAAAACTCAATCAAAACACACTGATTTGTTTTTAAAATTTTATAATTATTTCTGACCAAAAATGAAAAGATATGAAATTAATCATTCTACCAACAACAAATATAAAAATATTCTGGAATTCAAAAACATGAGTTCTAAAGGAGTTTTTGTTTCTTGTCTTTTTATCCTTCGTACATAACTAGCGTTATTTTTATAACTTAAAATTTAAAATTATCTATCATTATTGCAACAAATATTATTACGAGTAATGATTAAAACTCTCGCCTTACAAAATTCTTATAAATCCAGATTACTTATAATGTAAATCTCGTACATAAATAAATAAATCTTACATATACATAGGTCCTGTTTGGTAGAATTGTGGGAAAGTACTTATAGCTTATACCTTAAAAGCTTATAACTAATAATTATGAATATAAGCTGATTTCTAACTTATAAATTAAGTTTCTCCTGCCCCATTTAAAGAATAAGTTGATTTCTAACTTACAAAAAGGTATAAACTGCATTGTTAAACTAAACCAAACACATCAAAATAACTTAAATTAAACTAAAAATTAAAATAAACTAAAAAAAAAACTGTACCAAACAGGACATAATGAATCAAAATCACTTCAAGAGTGTGAGAACATCCCAAAGGTTGCAAACATTTCCTATTCCTATTGTTACGACTTTCAACACCGAAGCAGTGTGGGTAGGTAGGTTGGGGCCCATCTTATTTTTTAATAAAAAAAAAAAATAGTCATTAGCCAAAAAAACATGACGTGATTGGTTGTCAAATTTTCATTATTTATATTCTAAAGTATGTATGAAAATAATGAAAATTTTGTTGACCATGCATGATTTTTTTTAAAGTTTTTCTATTCATCAGGACTCCTAACTTCAGAATTCTAAAATAAGTTCTAATTCTATGCTATGATTTTTGGTGAACTATTTTTTAGAATTTTGTTTTTTTAATAAATAAAAAACACATTTCAAGAAACATTGAAAGTATTCCTTTTTTTTTTTTTAAATTATTTCTGACAAAAAATGAAAAGATATGAAATCAATTCTAGAAATAACAAAAAAAAATTACGACTTTCATCACCAAAGCAGCATGGGTAGGTAGGGCCATAAATTTGGTCCAACCCGGGTCGGAGGGCCAGCTTGACCCACCCAAGCTCGGGCCCGGGCAAGTCCATGTCGAGCCTCAAGGGCTTTCGTCAAAATTCGGACAGGGCCAAACTGGCCCACAGGTCAGAAAATTAGGCCAGGCCCATGGGGTATTTGAGCCTCGGGCTGGGCCGATGGGCCAGGGCCTGGTCTCAAGCTTGGGGCAAGCTTAGGCGGGCCTAAACAATTTTTTTTTATTTTTTCTGTCAAAATTTTATTATTTTTCACTAACAAAGACATTGGACGTCGAGCGGGTCGAGCCTCAGCGCGTCGGGCTGGACTTCAAAATGATGGTCCATGCCTTAGGTCTCGGGCTGGGTTCGAGTTCAAACCCAAACAGACCAGGGCAATCCCAAATCGTGAGCAGGTTTTGAACCACCCACTGACCGTAGGCCATTTTTACACTACTATGAGTATGGGGAATAGGTTAAATCCCATCTTATTTTTTAATAAAACAAAAAATAGTCACTAGTCAAAAAATCACGATCAGATTGATTGTCAAATTTTTGTAAAAATTTTACGACTTTCATCACCAAAGCAGCCAGAGGCATAGGCACACAAGGGCCAGGGGGTTACGTGTCCCCCCTGGGTTTTTGGAATTTTTTTTTTTCAAACATAAAGAAAATATTTTAAATAAAAAAATTTATAAAAATATTATTTAAAGTGAAATATCAATGACATTTTTAAAATTATGAGAACAATAATGGTTATTTTGATTAAAAGTAAAGAGACTATGATAAGTTATATTATTATTTATGAAAATTTCAATATAATGGTGATGTCTATCATTGTTGACATGCAAACACAATTAACCTCATTTTAATTATTGAATTTTTAGGTACATTTGACGTGTAGAGTTTGTCCTCCATATATTTCTTTCCATTCATAATTAAAATGACCACTATATAAATTATAATCAAGCAACACATCTTCAATTATAAAAATAAAAATAAAAAATTATAATAGGCCATAACTAATATCAAAATGAATCATAACTAACTATTACTTGATATATAGTCATAACCAAAATAACAACTACAAGAAATTATAACTAAATTATATCTAACACTATAATGTGTTATAACTAAAGACCATGAAAATCATAATTGCGACATATGATAGACACTTTTTTTTATGGTATATTTTATAGAATTTCTCTACTAAAATATATTATTTCTATTCCAACTTATCTTCTTTTTTAATTTTTCAAACTACCTATAAATAGTTGCTCCCCAATATTTATATAAAATTTAATCTCAAATCCTTTAATTTAAAATTCACATTTATCCAAATAGACTCTTAATATTTAAGTTTAGTAATATCTCATTATTGTTTATTATAAAAAAATTAAAAAAATTGCTTAGTTAGGGTTTCCCAAAAATACTTTTCAAAAAATTTCACTTTCTTGTTTTTCGTGTTTTTTTAATTTTTACTAAATTTTTTTAATATTTTAAGTAATTTTTTTAATTTTTAGACATACCTAGCATAAATATACCTAAAAAATAAAAAAAAATTGTGAAAAAAACCTTTTGAAAATTTACTAAATATTAAAAATACAAAAAAAAAAAGAAATACGATAATTATGTACATTATTTATATTTTTATGTATTTATTAAATTTTAAAAATATTTTTTCACAATTTTTTTACTTTTTAAATACATCTAAATAAAGTGCATCTAAAAAAATAAAAAAATATTTAAAATTTTAAAAATATTCACTAAAAACAAAAATAAACAAAAATTAAAAAACTCAATTTTTAAAAAATTTAATTTAAAAAACTCAAACCAAACACATTAATATTATCATTAATTTATATCCTATTTCTATTAAGGCCTAGTTTGGGAAGACTAAATAAGTACACTTTTTGACTTTTTATGAAATATGGGTTGAGTTTGGGTTGGGTTTGAAGTGATGTGTTAGAGAGGTGATATGACTTAAATAAGATGATGTGACTTAAATAGGATAGTGATTTTTTGACTTTTTATCTTTTTTCAATCATGCCAAACTTAGACTAAATTTCTAATTACGCCACTCAAAGCAGCATCAAAGCAGCATGGGTAGATAGGTTAAGTCCCATCTTATTTTTTAATAAAAAAAAAAATAGTCGTTAGTCAAAAAATCATGATGAGATTGATTGTCAAATTTCGTAATCTATACCCCACGTATGTGTGAAAACAGCGAAAATTCCGTCAATTTGAAAATTCCGTCAAACCATGCATGATTTTTTTAAAAAGTTTTGCCTTTCATCATGACCCCTAACTTTAGTATTCTAATTCCTAGATAAGACCCATCTTGATCTTTATCTTTATTTTTATTTTTATTTTTATTTTTTTGAAATGGACTATCTCTCACATTAGACTTAGGCTAGTTTGGAAATATTGAAAAAAGATAAAAAATTAAAAAGTCACTATCCTATTTAAGTTACATCATCTTATTTAAGTCACATCACCTCTCTAATACATCACTTCAAACCCAACCTAAACCTAACTCATATTTCATAAAAAGTCAAAAAGTACACTTATTTAGTCTTTCCAAACTAGGGCTTAGATTTGTGTTTGACTTATAAATTTAAAAATGACACAAAGAAAAGGTATATAAAATTGAATGATATGTAATTATAATTATTTTTTTTGTTTTCTTTTTTAAATTTTTTTCCAAATTTATTAATTAAACACAACCATAAGGTCCTGCTAGGCTTTGTGAGACAATTTGGCGGCCTATCTCAGTGATTAAATCATTAAATTTTTAAGGTTTGCTAATTAGATTATTTATTTTTAAAAAATAAATAACAAATATGATATTGAAAATAAATCGTTTAATTTTTTTAAAAATAAATGTTATATGATCATATGACTATCCATGTCCAGTAGTTTGATTGAATTCTTTACTCGACAAACCCTGTAAAATAAATGATTCAATTCAAATTACTGAAATAGACTTGAAGATAGGTCCATCCGACCCAACAAATGTTAACAAACATGCCCCATAATAGAGGGATAAATTATCAATATATGCTTTTCACAAGGATAGACACCTAACCTTTCAAATAAAAGTATACAGGATTAGTCAATTGAGTTAGCGTATTTGATTATTATCCTAAGATATTTATTTATTAGGGTTAATTAGACAAATGATCTTCAAAGTATGGGCTTTACTACCCTTTAGTCATCAATCTTTTAACGATTTCAATTGATTTCCAAAACATGCCATCTATTACACTTGAGTCTTAAGCATCAACATTGTTCAAAATTAGTAATTGCAGGGTGGATTCTCAGAATTTAAAAAAAAAAAATACAACAAAATTAAAACATCAGAGACGAAAATGCAAAGAAACTGCATACAAAGAAACTAAAATGAAATAAAACGCATATTTTAAGGACCAAAATGCCCCACAATGAGTACTCTGGGTACTTGTATCAAGCTCAATACATGGTAAGCCCTACAGGTGCCACATCACCAAAACCTCACCCACATGGCAGACCAATAAGGCATCACGTCGGGCATGTCAACCCCACCCACGTGGCAGACCAATAAGGCACCACGTCGGGCATGTCGTATGCTTGATACATGGCGAGCCCTACGGACACCATGTGCCAAGGCAGCCAAGACTATATGCTTAGTCTAAGCGGGAGCATACATATAAGCCTAAATATATCTAGATATGAAGAGCCATGCAACAGGTAGCACCATGGCCCCGTAGGGCCCATGGTCCTTCATACCTCGCTCCAAGACCAAACAACAATACAATCAGCCCCCAGCTCACTTGGACTTGGATTGATAAACAATGGCTCTAACATTGAGATAAGCTCGCGGCCTATTCTCCTACTTGGTCGCTTAGAAGCGAGCCCTGGCTCTCTTAAACACTAAGGTGGGCCCTGGCCCATTTATCTACTTGGATGCCTGGGTTGGGAGCAGGACCCAGGCACTACTATGCGGGATCATTAGAGGATACTGGACTGGCGGCTGAGGTCATGGGATCGTCGAGATGGTTGTCTTCTTGCTAAGACAACTCCATATCGACCAGGCTTGGAGAAGAGGCAACAATGACCTTATATTCATGTCATCCGATACATATACGAAACGTTACTTTCCGCCTGCCATGAAGCGTTGCTCTCCGTCTACTGTCAAGCCACAGATGGCAGAAGGGCTTACATCACTTCTGGCAGAGTTGAGGAGAACAAGCCACCTGTCCAACAGTTTGCTTGGGCTCCAATACTCCTGTGGCCTATATAACGTATCGTATATGCAGCGAGACACAACAACAACAATACAACCAAGTCTCATGCTTAAACACCCTCTCTCACTTTACATTAGTATTCAAGGTCTATCACTGCCAACCTCTCCCTCTCCAAGCTTGCTTTGATCTCCTCCTCTCTACCTCCGGTGATCTCAGGCCATTGAAGTGCCCGCCATCTTCCCGGACTACCTCTAACCACACTTCTCACCCACATTATACTCTGCTGGGGAAGAGTGGTGCTCGCTTCACATGGCACCCAAAAAGAACACTGGAACTGGAGTAACGACATCCCAAGGTGGCGGTAGGGAGACCTTGGCGGAGACCTCGGAACATAACTCCGGCGGCTCTCCGGAAGAACAATCCTCCCAACCGGTTATAGCAGATCAGCTACGTGTATTGACTGAGAGCGTCACCTCTCTTCAATAGAACCAACAACTCTTAATGGATGCCTTGCTAGCCTTACAAAGGGCACTTACGCTTCCATCATCATCTAACCCCCCTACATCATCACAAAATGGCGCTCCACCATTAGCCCAGAATGGCTCAGAAGCCAACCTCGCTACACAAAACAACTTGCGAACCCAAGCGGGAGGACAAACAGTCACCCCGCTCCCTCCATTAGCTCCCAGCCAAACACCTCCACCACAAGTTAGATCCGTTAGTGGGGCTCCCACCGTAGTGATTTCGACTGGCTCTCCAGCTCTTTCGGCAGATCAAAACCCTTCCCAGCCATTAACATTGGAGGTAGTAAAAGAGCACATACATAGCCTACTTCAAACGAACAAAGGTCACATCCCTGCCTCCGCAGAGTTGGACCTCCGTCCCCCCTACCCTATTCACATCGCAAATCTTCCATATCCAGTAGGATGCACAGTACCCAAGTTTGTCTGTTTCGACGGACGAAAAGGGAATGCCAGGGAACATGTTTCACGCTTTCTTGACGCTCTTGGGGCTCACCGAGAGGACCGAAACCTCCGCATGAGAGAATTCTCCAAATCCCTCACAGATCGAGCATTCTCGTGGTATGCCAACCTCGCTGCTGGCTCTATCTCTTCATGGGAAGACTTGGTAAAAAAGTTTTACATCAAGTTCTTCTACGTTGAGGAAAGGTTAACCACCCTTCATCTTATGAGGGAAACACAACGACTTGGGGAGGACATCCTCGTTTACGTCTGCCGTTTCAAGAAAAAAGCAGTAGACATTCAAGACCCGATGGAAGAACACCAGCTGGTGTCATTCTGCATCAAAGAGATGCTCACGACTTATAAACTCCAGTTGGTCAACCACCACTTCCCTGACTTTTCCGCTTTATGTGCTGCGGCCCGAAACATAAGTGAAACAGTAAGATCAGGGGCACGAATGACAGCACCACAACCCCACTCATGGCGACCAACGGCATCTCAACCTTTCTTATGGAGGCCTAACCGACGCAACCACGCTGTATATGCAGCCAAAGGATCCTCTGCAGGAAGAGAAGACCTGTAGGCAAAAAAGAGAAAGTTTGATCAAATTCCCTCGCCATTACCTATCTCATTGAACGAGGCACAAGCACTTCTCAACGCCTGGGTAGAAGATGGAAAAGTTCACCTCTTGGAGCCAAGGCAACATGTTACCAAAAAGGAGCAAGCACGGGCCGACTATTGCATATACCATCGTTCCATTAAACATCCTACTACGGAATGTTAGGCACTCAGATCCCTAGTTCAAAAAATGATGTCTGACAACGCTTTGGAGCTACCCCGCCAAACAGAAGATGTCTTGAAAGATCCTCTCCCGCACCACAAGGATAATGACAAGACGGTCATGATGCTTTCGCATTATGACGAGATGGAAGAGCCAATGGTGTGCAAGCTCTCTGAACTCCCAGCTCCCACTTGTCCGGACTTTGAGACCAGGCGTGTGATAGCGCTTAAGAAATCGACAAAGTTCAAGTGGTTCTTCGACCAATTCGGCTTGTTTGAAGCAACACACTTTGAAGCCACCAAGGCCTTTTTAAGACTTGCGGAGCAGAATGGTGAAACATGCATAAGTGTAAGCGGATCAGTAAGGAAAGTATTCACGGATAACTCCTTGGCGATAACCTTTACCGAGGTTGACAAGCAAGTACTGTTTCCACATAACCGTCCCCTCTACGTCCCAGTATTCATCAATGGGATGGAGTTTCAAAGAGGATTCATGGATGGAGGAGCTTTACTCAATGTAATGCCTTATTCTACTTTCCAGGCAGCCAAGATCCCACAAAAGCACTTAGTCAGACAACCCATCTCCATCACCGGTTTTGGAAGCCAAAAAATTAAAGCCATAGGTCATGTCCAGTTAGACTTAGTAGTGAGACCAATTCGCTCTACTACTAAGTTCCATGTTATAGAAGCAGAGACGACCTATCAGGCTCTCCTAGGGAGAACTTGGCTTCACAGATATGCTGCGATCCCGTCCACCTACCATCAATGTGTCAAAACAATCTACAACAATGAGGTAGTAGCCATAGTTGGCTCTCAAAAGCCTTTTCGAGTAGATGAAGCTCACATGGCAGATGTAGTATTTTACAATCATGTCGATGAAGATCAACCTCCCCTGTCACTTCGAGGAACTCCTACACTTGACTGGGATGACCTCTCTGAAGAAGATTCATCACCACCTCGCAGAAAGACATTCACCAAATCAGAGCCCTCAAGAAAGCTCCCTAAAGTCACCAGGTTTCAAACAAAAAATGGCAGAGTGGTATACCGTTTATGACGGTGTGAGGGGTTGGCAAAGGTTATCAATGCTGACCCCCAGCTAGACGAAATAGCAATCGCCCATCGTGAACTAAGTGGAGATCACTGTTGCTACACCTTGTCTGCGCTGGCCCAACCCCCGCCAATGGCAAAGAATAAAAAAAGTAGAGACAAGAAGAGTAGAAGGAGAAAAAAAGTCATGGCTTTTCCAGCAACAGATAAACACTTTGACAGATCCTATTGTCTTGCGATAACTCATTTGGATGGAGTCGAAGACTCAAAAGTTAAACCCCTCGCCAAGGCAACCATTTCATCTCCTAACCAAGTCCCCGCCAACTTAGTTGCAATCCTAAAGCAAGATGGATTGCAAGATGTTCGACCTGCTCCGGAGTGTTTACAGGACAGCCCTCGGCCCCAAAAGCAAGAACTGGAAGAAATCAATATAGCCCCTGAAGGGGAATTCAAGCGTCCTATCTTCATTTGCAAAGATCTTCCAACAGAACAAAGGGGGCCCCTCATCGAGTTGATCAAGAAATACTCGGACGTTTTCGCGTAGACATATGAAGAAATGCCAGGATTAGACAAAGATGTTACCATGCACTGTTTGAACGTCATCCCCCTAGCTCGCCCAGTCAAGCAAGGGGTAAGATTTTATAGGCCCGAGGTGGAGCTCAACATCAAGGACGAAGTGGTAAAGCTGCTTGGAGCAGGGTTTATCAAGCCCATCTAACATCCCACCTGGCTTTCTAGTATCGTCCCAGTTATCAAAAAGAATGGTCAAATTCGAGTGTGCGTTGACTTCAGAGATCTAAACAAATCTTACCCAAAAGATGAGTTCCCACTCCCAAACATAGACACATTGATTGATTTAACAGCGAGGCACCATATGTTCTCATTCATGGATGGCTTCAGCAGCTACAACCAAATCAAGATGGCTCCAGAGGATGCCCCAAAGATGGCATTTCGCACCCCTATAGGTAACGTTTTCTATACTGTAATGCCTTTTAGATTAAAAAAACGTGGGAGCAACATACCAAAGAGCTATGACAGCCATCTTTCATGATATGTTGCACAAATCCTTGGAATATTACATTGATGATTTGGTAGTGAAATCCAAAGAGGAGACCAGTCACATTAGAGACCTTCAAAGAGTCTTTGAACGCTGTAAGAAATACAGACTTAGAATGAACCCGCTTAAATACGCATTCGGAGTCACTGCCGGCAAGTTCCTTGGTTGCATCGTTTTTCGCTATGGGATAGACCCTAACCCAGCAAAGGTCGCCGCCATCAAAAATATGCCACGACCAACCAATCTAGACGAGTTGAGAACCTTCCTTGGTCAGGCATCTTACTTGAGACGGTTTATCCCAACTATGGCCAAAATAACACAACCCTTCAATTCCTTACTAAAGAAGGACGTCAGGTTCATTTGGAATAAGGAGCACCAACAAGCATTCGAATGAGTGAAGTCAGCTTTAATTTCCCCTCTCTCTATGACCCCTCCTTAGCCGGCAAGGCCCTTACTCCTCTACATCACTTCCACGCCGAAATCAGCCGGAACGCTGCTTGCCCAGGAAATTGACGGACTCGAACGACCCATGTACTACATAAGTAGAGTTGTCCAAGGAGCTGAGATCTGATATTCCCCCATTGAGCGGCACTGCCTCGCCCTAGTCTTTGCCGCTAAAAAGCTCCGCCATTACCTTCTTTCTTACCTCAACCATATCATGACCAAGAGTGATCTCATTCGCTTTCTCCTCACTAGACCAGCGCTCTCCGGCAGGCCAGCTCGCTGGCTCCTATCATTAGCAGAATATGACATCACTTGCAAAGCTCCCAAGGCCATCAAGAGTCAAGCGCTTGCCGACCTCTTGGCTCACTTCCCTAGTGGAGAACATGAGCCGCCTCGGATGAATTGCCAGGAGATGAGTTCCAAGCGGCTGAAGTAAACACCAAAGGAGAATGGAGTTTGAGTTTCGATAGATCGTCCACCTCTAAAGGGAGAGGAGCTAGAATAGTCCTTATTTCTCCAAATCAAACTGATGTCAATTTGTTATATAAACTGGATTTTAAATGCTCTAACAACGAGGCGGAATACGAAGCCCTGATATTAGCGTTTATGACAGCACTCCACCTAGGAGTAAGTCTCCTATGTATCAAAGGCGACTCTAATTTGGTGGTCAAGCAGACCAATAGAGACTATGCTATCAAAGAGTCCCCTTTGGCCTCATACAGAACCATTGTCCAAAGGTTGACAGACAAATTTGACATGGTAAGGATAGAACACGCTCCTCGCTCCAACAATCGACACCCAGACGCCCTTGCTACCTTGGCTTCTAAAGTAGAATTCGTGGAAGAATCAACTAAGATAGAAGTTTTGAAGCACTCCATGTCGTGCTCGGTAACAACTATTTTTCCTGAAAAAGAACTCGCTGACTGGAGAACCCCAATTATCGATGAGCTCCGCCCCCCCTCAAGTAAACTACCTTTGAGTGAAATTAAACACTTCACGATTTACCAAGGAGTCCTCTGCTACAGAGGGACTGAGGGTCTGCTAGCACGATGCATCGACCTTACTGAAGCCAAGTCTAAGCTAGAAGGGGTTCACAATCGTTCTTGCGGAACATGAGACGTGAGCCTCTACAGGAGGCTACAACGACAGGGATATTATTGGCCTACTATGGCCAAAGAAGCAAACGACCTTCAGGGAAAGTGCACCAAATGCCAGGAATTCCCTCCAAAAGATAAATGTAATTTTGCAGAAATCATTTCTGACTGGCGTCAGGTGTATATAGATTACCTCAAAGAAGCATCATTCTGTCAGACCGCTCTACAGCTGCAATAATCAAGAAACGAGCTTCGAAATTCTTTTTGCAGGAAGGGCAACTTTTCAGGCATGGCTTTGACGGGAAGCCTTTACACTGCTGAAACCTAAGCCATCAAGGCTATGATACAACTAAATCAAATCAAGTCTTGGAAAGATTGATCTCCTCCCCCTTGGCTTTCTTCTTCACCTGCCAGTCATGCTTCAAGAATGGCTTTCTTTTTCTTTAAGATGGAAGTCGCCAATTCTGCTTCATTCAAAGTTTTCTGTGCTCGCTCAAAAGATAGCTTGTGTTCCTCTTCCACTCGCACAGCAGCAACCAAAGCCTTATTTACCTCGCCTAGCTCAGCCTTAGTCATCCTTCTCCTAACCCGGGAGTCAAGAAGAGACAACCAATCATCTAGCCAACCCACCTCCATTCTGTTAATCCGGCCATCTCGAAACTCGCCCAAAACATTACGTTGGGCCAACACCTCATCAAGAAAAGCTGTCTCCGGGGACAACTTGTAAAGCTCCTTAAGGAATTTTCCAAACCCATCCAAAAAGTAAGTCCAAAGATAGGAGCTACTTAAGTGCATGAAAGTGGTGGGTTTATAATGAAGAACAAAAAGTAGTCGAGGAATTAACTCTACTTTTACCCCGACAAACAACACAGTTGGTTCCAGTAGCTTTTCCTTCCCATCCATCCCTTTAAGAATCACACTCCCACGGGGAAGATGCATAGGAGAAAAATCTCCATCAGTAGCATGAATAAGGGAATAATCTCCATCAATAGCTGGCAGTGATGGCCTTTGAAGGCTACTTCCAATATCACTGGCACCTTTCTGAATGAAGCCAAACACGCGTACGAGCACACCACCCAAGTTTGAACCAGCTGAAACAATAGGCGAGATGACTCCAACTTCGGAGCTCGAAGGAATGGTGGGCACATATCACAACCCAAACCCAGCCCTATGGGTTTAGCACCGTAACCGGCCAGTAATCCGAGATTACCGAAGGCCTGCAGAACAATAATACAGTAAAACAGAGTACAGGGCCTGGCGGAAGCCAATACTATAAATAAATAATGTCCATTGAGCTGTGACAGTCTATATGAAAAAGACTTTCATACGTGTATATATAACCAGTACAGAACAGTATGTACAATATTTACAATCATTCAGACTAGGGACTCAACCCTATATAACAGTACGGTAAACATTCAGTCTATACAAAACAGTGGGACGGTACAGAAGGGGAATTGTAAAACAACCCTAAGCCTTAACACGATAGGCACGGAACCTCGCAGTGAGGCACAGTAGTTGGCTTGACAAAACTAGAGTTACCTTGACGCTCCTAGCCGCGGTCTGGTGCCTATACACCTACATATATATATGAGCAGTGAGCTAAAGCCCAGTGAATAACATAATGCGTAAAGAGGTTAAAGAATGAATGTCCTTACAGTATGAAAACAGTCCATTTAAACAGTATTCAGTCATTCAGTCGGTACAATCATATGTGGTACACCCATTAGCATAACAGTACAGTAAACAGTAGGTCTTAAAAGACCGAACAGTAATGATGGCCATCAGTCAGTAAACAGTAGTGGTTCCAATAAGGGAACCGACAGAGAATTCTGTCGCAGTAACAGTAAACAGTAGGTGCTAAGGATGCCACAATACAGTTCAGAATATATGACATACATTCATTCAGTTAACAGTAATCAGTTCAGAAAACAGTACAGTTCAGTTGTTCAGAAGATAATCATTTGTGAACATATCTTTACACAATCGTTACTCATAGAGTTTGGGCTACAGTATGCTAGAGCGTCTCCTCAGTCGCCAACCCTACACAGGTAACAGATTGAACACACTAAGCTACACAGCTAGAAAAGATAATAACTTAATCCCTAATGCCTCGGTGTGTTCTACATTTATATCCTCATTAAAATGTCTTAAACTAGGCCTAAGAACGCCTAGAATGGGATGAGGATGAAAAGATGTGATCAGAAAATAGTTTCAGAATTTTCAGAAAAACAAAGTCCCGCTCGAGCGCTGGTTTCCCCGCTCGAGCGGTAATACAACAAAGGTACACGCTCGAGCGTAAACTTTCCCGCTCGAGCGTACTGTAAAAGTACTGGATGAGTGAAATCTCCGCTCGACGCCCGCTCGAGCTTGAGACATGACTCCGCTCGAGCGCCCAATCCTCCGCTCGAGCGGACTGTAAAACAGTGCAGAGAGATGCTGGATGCTCGGATTCCACGCTCGAGCGCCACTTACCCCGCTCGAGCGTAAGTGCAAAATCTGGGAATTCCAGATTGCACCTCCAAGCTCAAACTCACATCCAAATGCATCAAAACCAATCCTCTTGGGCCTATTTTCTGGAAAACATTTATAAACACATAGAATAACATGGTTCAAAGCTCAATTTGAGAAATCAAGCCCAAGGGTGGTTAGTTCAAACTCAATTTCAAACCATTTTTCAAGAATATGAAGAACATGCAAACATGCATGAATTCAAACCAATTCAAAGCTTCAATTTGATGCTCTAAGGAGCCAATTGTTTCCAAAACATGATGAAATCATGGACTTGAACATAATTGTGAACATGCATGCAACATTTTGCCATGAACTCAACTCAAACTCCAACAACACTAACATGCATGCATGAATTATGCTCTAATTCAACAACAAAGAACCAATTCTAGACTTGAATCACTAGAGGCTCAAGAATCTTGCATGAATAAGCTTAAACACAACAAAGAGGGGTTGAATTCCTTACCTAGAGCTTTAGTTACAAGGTGAGGAAGCTTAATTTGCAACCTATGTTCCAATTCCTTCAATTACCAAGCAATTTATAAGCAAAATGAGATGAAATTCACTTCTCTAGTTCCTCTCTCTCTCTATGGTCGGCAAGAGCAAGAAAATGGCTGATGAATTGTGTGCTTAAGTGTAACATAAGGCTCAAATATGTTATTTTGAGTGGGCCACTTAAGGGTTAGTTTGGTAAATAAGGCCAACTCTTTAATTAGCTTATTTTAATCTAATTTAATCATACCTAATCAGTTTTCAGATAATTATACCACAAAATCACATTAATCATGATGATCATAAAACATCAATCACTTCCGGATTCGGCCGCCGATAAGGCCTTCAATTAGCAGTTTAAACATAAGACATGAACAGATCAAACAAACAGGCAACAGATAAAATGCAATTTAAACAGATGTATTCATTCAATTCAGTTTCAATTTCGGTCAGTCAGTTCAGTACTTTTAATTAGTTCAATTATCAGTCATGATCAGTTCAGTTTAACGGTAATAAGTGTTTATCGGTAGGCAGTGGTGAGGGTTATTACAGTCTCCCCTCCTTATAAAGAGTTTAGTCCTCTAAACTCGAGTTACCTTTATTCTGGGAGAAAACAGGATTCAGTGGAAATAGTTCAGGATATCGTTTGGCCATGTCATCTTCCCTTTCCCAGGTGGCATAGACGCAACCGTGGTTTTGCCAGTCAACTTTCACTAGCGGGATCTCTTTGTTCCTCAGTTTCTTGATCCGTCTGTTTACGATCTGTATAGGCCGTTCCTCGTAAGTATAGTCATCACTCAACACTACCCAAGTAGGCTCAATTACATGGAAGGGATCCCGGAGATAATCTCTTAACATCGAAATGTGAAAAACGTTATGCATGTGCTCCAT
The DNA here is from genome assembly GCF_055761805.1 of Camellia sinensis. Taxonomy (NCBI): domain Eukaryota; kingdom Viridiplantae; phylum Streptophyta; class Magnoliopsida; order Ericales; family Theaceae; genus Camellia; species Camellia sinensis. The sequence continues at coordinate 154,405,527 of NC_138963.1, forward strand.
TTCAGGAGGAAGCGCAACTTGATACGCCACCGGATTGATTTTCTTAATAATCTCATACGGTCCGACGTATCTTGGCGCTAACTTGCCTTTGACTCCAAAACGAGTCTGGCCCTTCATTGGTGTCACTTTCACAAAAACGTGATCACCCACTTCATATTCTCTGTCTCGTCTTCTGACGTCAACATAACTCTTCTGTCTGCTCTGCGCAGTTTTCAGTCTCTGTTGTATCAGTTTCACTTTTTCAGTCGTCTCATATACGATCTCGGGCCCAAGCAAAGGCCCGTCTCCAACTTCTGCCCAGCAAATCGGAGATCTACATTTTCTGCCATACAATGCCTCAAAAGGCGCCATACCAATACTCGAATGGTAGCTGTTGTTGTAAGCGAATTCAGCTAATGGCAGATGACTTTCCCAATCTCCTTGAAAATCAAGGACACACATTCTCAGTAAATCCTCCAGAGTTTGGATGGTCCTTTCTGACTGTCCATCTGTCTGAGGATGATAGGCACTACTCAGCCTCAATTCAGTACCCAATGCGGTCTGTAGACTTTTTCAAAACCTCGATGTGAACTTCGAATCCCTGTCAGAAACAATAGACACAGGCACTCCATGCAGTCTCACAATTTCATCAATATAGATAACAGCCAGTTTGTCCGCATTATAGATTGTCTTGACAGATAAGAAGTGAGCAGATTTGGTTAGTCCATCGACAATAACCCAAATTGAATCCATACCTTTTCTGGAGCGAGGTAACCCAACGATAAAATCCATTGTGATATGTTCCCATTTCCACTCTGGTATGGGTAGGGGTTGCAATAATCCGGCAGGTCGTTGATGTTCAGCTTTGACCTGTTGGCAATGAAGACATTTGGACACAAAGTCGGCAATTTCTTTCTTCATTCCCGGCCACCAGAAATTCTGTTTCAGATCTTGGTACATTTTCGTATTCCCCGGATGGATAGAAAATCTTGAGTTGTGGCCCTCTTGCAGAACCCTTCTTTTCAGTTCAGTATCATTCGGTATACACAGTCTTTCTTGAAATTTCAGTACATTATTCTCAAATTTGAATCCCGGTCTCGGTTTAGATTCTCTTTCTTCGATGATCTTTTTCAAGAAGTCATCCTGTTGCTGTTTCTCTTTAATCTCTTCAATCAGTGCCGGTTGTGCAGAAATAGCAGTTAAGGTTCCACCTTGTTCTCGCAAAACAATTTTAATTTCAGATTTTTCAAGGTCACAAAGCAACTCTTTCTGTCCGGTGAGTAAACAGGCTAAGTTTCCAATCGATTTCCGGCTCAGTGCATCGGCAACGGTGTTGGCTTTTCCCGGGTGGTACAAGATCTATAGGTCATAGTCCTTTATCAGTTCCAGTCATCTCAGCTGTCTCATGTTCAGTTCTTTCTGTGTGAAGAAATATTTTAAACTCTTGTGGTCGGTGTATACTTCACATGTCACCCCATACAGATAGTGACGCCAAATTTTCAGTGCAAACACCACCGCAGCAAGTTCCAGGTCATGGGTCGGGTAGTTCTTTTCATGTGGTCTCAACTGTCGGGAAGCATAAGCAATAACTCTCCCATTCTGCATTAAAACACACCCCAAACCCTTATGAGAAGCATCACTAAATACAATATAACCATCTGTACCTGAAGGTAAAGTCAAAACCGGTGCAGTTACAAGTCGAGTTTTCAACTCCTGAAAAGCAGATTCTTTTTGGTCAGTCCAGTCAAATGATATCCCCTTCTGAGTTAGTTGAGTCAATGGTAAAGCAATTTTGGAGAAATCTTTGACAAATCTTCTGTAATATCCAGCCAATCCCAAAAAGCTTCGGACTTCAGTCACATTTGTCGGTCTCGGCCAGTTCACCACAGCTTCAATTTTCTGCGGATCAACAGAAATTTCATTTTTGCTAACAACATGCCCCAAAAACATAACATGGTCAAGCCAGAATTCACATTTAGACAATTTAGCATACAGTTTCTGTTTCCTTAAGGTTTGTAAGGCAAGTCTCAGATGTTGTTCATGTTCTTCTATACTCTTGGAGTAAATCAATATGTCATCAATAAATACAACAATAAAGTCATCAAGGTATGGTTTAAAAATTCTGTTCATGAGGTCCATAAAAGCAGCAGGGGCATTCGTGACTCCGAATGGCATAACTAAAAATTCATAATGGCCATACCTCGTTCTAAAAGCAGTTTTATCAATGTCTTCCGGTTTAACCTTCAGTTGATGATACCCTGATCTGAGATCAATTTTGGAAAACACTTGTGCACCCTGTAACTGATCAAATAAATCGTCAATACGTGGCAATGGGTATTTATTTTTCACAGTTACCTTGTTCAATTCACGGTAATCAATGCACAGTCTCAGCGAGCCATCTTTCTTGTTTACAAACAAAACCGGTGCACCCCATGGTGAAGTACTGGGCCTGATAAACTTCTTATCCAGCAGTTCCTGTAGTTGCACTTTCAACTCCTTCAGTTCGGTTGGGGCCATTCTGTAAGGAGCTTTCGATATCGGCTGCGTACCCGGAATTACATCAACGGTAAATTCAATCTCCCTGTCAATCAAATCCCCTGGTAGATCATCTGGAAATACATCTGGGAATTCCCTGACTATAGGAATACAATTCACATCAGTCGTAACACTATCATCAGTAGACACAGTCAGCACAGAACACAGATATCCTTTACACCCCTTACTAATTCATTTAACAGCTTTCACTGACGAAATCAAATACGGAGGAGGTACTACTCCACTCCAATTAAACACAAATTCAGGCAAACCAGGTGGACAGAAAACAACTTGCTTGGTCATACAGTCAATAGTGGCATGATATTTTTGTAACCAATCCATCCCCAATATTACATCAAAATGATCAATGTTCAATGGCAGTAAATCAATAAACAGATGCATATCCCCAACAATAATTTCACATGCGGGGTACAAATAAGCACATGTCATGGATCCCCCTACGGGTGATGATACGGCTAGCAGATAGTTCATGGGTTCTAAGGGTCTATTCAATTTCCGTGAGAAAGCATGCGATACATAAGAATGTGTAGACCCCGAATCAATCAATACATATGCATTTTGTGTACAAATAGAGAGGATACCTAACACAATGGTTTCAGTATTTTGCACGTCTCCCGGTACTAGGGCGAACACTCGGCCCTGCCTCATGGGCTCTTTCCCGGTAGCTTTGGGGTTAGGCTTTGGTGCTACAGTTGATGCTGCCACGCTTGGTGCAGCTTTACTACTGGCTTGTGGGGCAGAGGGGCAGTCTTTAACCATGTGACCCACCTTGCCACACCTGTAACAGGCTCCAGATATTTTGTAGCAGACCCCTTTGTGCTTCTTGCCACACTCAGAACAGGGTGGTATGAACCCACTCCCTTGGCTGGGGCGAGTCGTCGACCCCGTATTCTGTTTCTTGTTGGCCGGGTTGTGCTTGCCTTTCTTAAATTTGAAACCCTGCCTTTTCCCATGCCATTCAGTTATTGGTGTTTCAGATTGTTTCACTTCGGCAATGTTCGACTCGGCCATCAATGCCCGGTCGAGAACACCCACAAAAGTCGGTAGTTTCAACACATTTATTCGGTCAAGAATTGCAACATTAAGGCCACCTTCAAATTTTCTGGCCTTCTTATACTCAGTATCCACCATATGCGGTGCATAACGGGCAAGTTCAGTAAATTTTGTTTCATATTCGGCAACCGACGTGGTGCCCTGTTTCAGTTGTTCAAACTCAGTTACTTTCCTATCCCTGATACACTGTGGGAAGTACTTTTCAAAGAAGGACTCCTTGAACTGAGCCCAAGTCATAACAGTATTTGTATCGCGGATCAACATCCACCACCTTCTAGCTTCTTCTTGAAGGGTGAAGGTAGCTAACAATACTTTATGTGCTTCTGAGCACGGAAATACTTCAAATAGTTTTTCTGTCTCCAGAACCCAAGCTTCAGCTTTTAACGGTTCGAGGCCTCCCTGGAAGGATGGCGGTTTCATTTTGCTGAACTTCTGGGTCAGAGCAATAATATCCCCATCATTCACATTCGCAATAGGTTCCGGCTGTACCGGAGGAGGAGGAGGTGGGGGCTGTTAGTTCTGTTGTTGTTCAAGTCTAGCAGTTATCAGTTCCATCATTCTTTCCATTCTTTCCATTCTTGCCTCGGTAGATGAGGATTCAGGTTCATTTGCAGTGTTTGCGTTATCCATTTCGCTATAAGCAGTTATAACAGTTTTAAACATAAGCAGTCATTTGTTTAACAGTTTAACACTTAGCATGTATTCAGTCATAACTCAGTCATAACATAACCACACACTTATCATGCTCATGAGATGCCCTAATTACTTTTCTAGGACACCCTGTAGCTCATTTGGACACGTGTGTGCGGTATGACTCATGGTTAAGTATCGCTCTGATACCACTCTATCACGACCCAAACCCGGCCCTATGGGTTTAGCACCGTAACCGGCCAGTAATCCGAGATTACCGAAGGCCTGCAGAACAGTAATACAGTAAAACAGAGTACAGGGCCTGGCGGAAGCCAATACTGTAAATAAATAATGTCCATTGAGCTGTGACAGTCTATATGAAAAAGACTTTTATACGTGTATATATAACCAGTACAGAACAGTATGTACAATATTTACAATCATTCAGACTAGGGACTCAACCCTATATAACAGTACGGTAAACATTCAATCTATAAAAAACAGTGGGACGGTACAGAAGGGGGAATTGTAAAACACCCCTAAGCCTTAACACGATAGGCACGGAACCTCGCAGTGAGGCACAGTAGTTGGCTTGACAAAACTGGAGTTACCCTGACGCTCCTAGCCGCGGTCTGGTGCCTGTACACCTATATATATATATGAGCAGTGAGCTAAAGCCCAGTGAATAACATAATGCGTAAAGAGGTTAAAGAATGAATGTCCTTACAGTATGAAAATAGTCCATTTAAACAGTATTCAGTCATTCAGTCGGTACAGTCATATGTGGTACACCCATTAGCATAACAATACAGTAAACAGTAGGTCTTAAAAGACCGAACAGTAATGATGGCCATCAGTCAGTAAACAGTAGTGGTTCCAACAAGGGAACCGACAGAGAATTCTGTCGCAGTAACAGTAAACAATAGGTGCTAAGGATGCCACAATACAGTTCAGAATATAGGACATACATTCATTTAGTTAACAGTAATCAGTTCAGAAAACAGTACAGTTCAGTTGTTCAGAAGATAATCATTTGTGAACATATCTTTACACAATCGTTACTCACAGAGTTTGGGCTACAGTATGCTAGAGCGTCTCCTCAGTCACCAACCCTACACAAGTAACAGATTGAACACACTAAGCTACACAGCTGGAAAAGATAATAACTTAATCCCTAATGCCTCGGTGTGTTCTACATCTATATCCTCATTAAGATGTCTTAAACTAGGCCTAAGAACGCCTAGAATGGGATGAGGATGAAAAGATGTGATCAGAAAATAGTTTCAGAATTTTCAGAAAAACAAAGTCCCGCTCGAGCGCTGGTTTCCCCGCTCGAGCGGTAATGCAACAAAGGTACACGCTCGAGCGTAAACTTTCCCGCTCGAGCGTACTGTAAAAGTACTGGATGAGTGAAATCTCCGCTCGACGCCCGCTCGAGCTTGAGACATGACTCCGCTCGAGCGCCCAATCCTCCGCTCGGGCGGACTGTAAAATAGTGCAGAGAGATGCTGGATGCTCGGATTCCACGCTCGAGCGCCACTTACCCTGCTCGAGCGTAAGTGCAAAATCTGGGAATTCCAGATTGCACCTCCAAGCTCAAACTCACATCCAAATGCATCAAAACCAATCCTCTTGGGCCCATTTTTTGGAAAACATTTATAAACACATAGAATAACATGGTTTAAAGCTCAATTTGAGAAATCAAGCCCAAGGGTGGTTAGTTCAAACTCAATTTCAAACCATTTTTCAAGAATATGAAGAACATGCAAACATGCATGAATTCAAACCAATTCAAAGCTTCAATTTGATGCTCTAAGGAGCCAATTGTTTCCAAAACATGATGAAATCATGGACTTGAACATAATTGTGAACATACATGCAACATTTTGCCATGAACTCAACTCAAACTCCAACAACACTAACATGCATGCATGAATTATGCTCTAATTCAACAACAAAGAACCAATTCTAGACTTGAATCACTAGAGGCTCAAGAATCTTGCATGAATAAGCTTAAACACAACAAAGAGGGGTTGAATTCCTTACCTAGAGCTTTAGTTACAAGGTGAGGAAGCTTAATTTGCAACCTATGTTCCAATTCCTTCAATTACCAAGCAATTTATAAGCAAAATGAGATGAAATTCACTTCCCTAGTTCCTCTCTCTCTATGGTCGGCAAGAGCAAGAAAATGGCTGATGAATTGTGTGCTTAAGTGTAACATAAGGCTCAAATATGTTATTTTGAGTGGGCCACTTAAGGGTTAGTTTGGTAAATAAGGCCAACTCTTTAATTAGCTTATTTTAATCTAATTTAATCATACCTAATCAGTTTTCAGATGATTATACCACAAAATCACATTAATCATGATGATCATAAAACATCAATCACTTCCGGATTCGGCCGCCGATAAGGCCTTCAATTAGCAGTTTAAACATAAGACATGAACAGATCAAACAAACAGGCAACAGATAAAATGCAATTCAAACAGATGTATTCATTCGATTCAGTTTCAATTTCGGTCAGTCAGTTCAGTACTTTTAATTAGTTCAATTATCAGTCATGATCAGTTCAGTTTAACGGTAATCAGTGTTTATCGGTAGGCAATGGTGAGGGTTATTACAGCACATTACCCTCTAGGCTTGCAGAGGTCGTAGAAGCATGTAAAGAAACGGGCACAGAAGAGCCAATGCCACATGACAAGCTCACGGATGTACTCGCATCTCCAACTCATGAGGTAAACACATCGCTATGTGAAAAATTACAACCACCTTCAAACAAGCAAGCAATAGGGACACCACCTCCAATTTTAGCCAGCAAAGGAACCAATGCATTCCTAGAATTCGTTGTATCCAACAAAGAAGGCCTAGCACTAACCATGTCACATCCAACATCGTCTTCAACATCATCCCTTTTCCCCATAATCTCAAGACTCTGATCCGAACCCTCTTCATCATTCTCATAATTTTCTGCATCATCCTCAACACCTAGGGGGACTGGGAGGCCACCGTCATGAAACCCTCCTCCACCTGTGGGCAAGACATTATGCCATGCTAATTTTATCTGACACACGCTAGCCGACCCCTGCAAACAATACAGGTATTTTAATACAAACATATTGGAAACGTCACAAACACACAAATAATTCCAAAATACGAAATATAAGTTTACCTGTGATGAATCAATGGTGTCAGTTGAGCAAACCCTCGCTTGGCGGGCAACCCTGGTTTTAGTAGGCGGATCTATACCTCCGACCTTTGGAGGTATCCACCCAGGCACTGGAACAAGAACAGAAACAGAAGCCGACCTTTTACGCTTGGCACAAGAAGGATGGTCAGGAGAAACTATCTGGGCTTGCTCCAAAGCGATAGTCACCTCAAATAGGAGAGCTAGTGGGCTGAGTTTTCCTCTATCTGCAGCTAACAAGCCCCGCTCTCCGCGAGCCATACATAACTGAGAATCGTCAGACGGAATGAGCTCAACATGGACAGGTGCGAGATCACTACTTAAGAAATCCTGAAATGATGTAAGATTGCGTCTCCAAAACTTCCTCTAACTAGGCGTGGTTTCACCAATTCTACTCTTACTTGCTAGCACAACTCGACCCCGACGCCATAATTCTTCTGAAAGAAAAGAATACACATATAATTGCATACAATCGGCCGCAGAAGGCATAGGGGAAGGAGGATGTTGAAGAACTCCTTGGTCCAAACCAAACTTTCGAGCAACCCTCAAAGGATTATAGGCCACCATACCGTCTATGCCATCCACAAAATACGGTAAATACCCAGAAACGGTGCTAAGAACCATCACTGAATCTGCACCCCCCAAATAAGATACACCCGGCTCAAGAACAAGCTCACAATCATCTAAGCGGTAGGCAATGGTAGAAGATACTCCACAAACTGGCATGACATAAGGACGAGCAACAAACTTGTCCTCAAAATTAAAAATGCTGGCCAAACTCCCCTGTACACAGCCCTCAGCCCACCTAGCAGAACGCGGCTCACTTTCTTCAATAGAAAACACCCTTGGCATAGGGGCCAAGCTAGGAAATCTCTCATACAAAAATAGTTACAGAAAGGTAGTAGGGATGAAGCTAGTAACATCATATTGACCTTTGAAACGATCAACACCCTCCTGATACATATCTAACCTCTTATATAGCCCCCCCAGAAATAAAAGAGCCAACGGAATGGGATAGCCGGAAGCAAGAATCACAGCAAGAGAAAAGAGCTCATGGTAAATGTCATCCTGAGGTCTACCCATCAAGACGCACTGCGACAGCCAATATGTAATGAAAGCAGCTAAATGATCAACACTCCCTCATTTGCCCCATTCCATTCCTGGACCTATAAATCCATCCTCCGCATTTCTTGCACCTGATGGCTAAGATCTCGAACCAGTACCGAAGCCATCCCCCGAAAGTGTTTTTCGGTCACTTTCGTGATCGAGGTGTTACCAACACTTTATTCTGATAACGACTCAATAACTTCCCTGCCGGTGCCACGGCCTCCTCCAACCTCTTGACAATAGCCATCTGGCTAAGGAACAAACTTCCTGCGCTAGGATTCGCCGATCTAAGGTGCTCTAACCCCGTCAAAACAGCTACATCCTCTAGAGTAGGGGTTGTCTCGGCCCACTGCGCAATAAAAGTATGAGAACTTGAACTCTAACGTGACAATGCGAACTCCAGCCAAGATGGCTCCCGTCTAATCCGTATACACTGAGAAATAACAGTAGCAATCTTAGCTCTAGCAAGCACCTCACAATATGAGGGATGGTGAAAGATAGCTGCGCTCCAAACATCAAAGTCATCTTTGGGCCCCGTATAATCCTCAAAAGCCGGAAAAGAATAAGGATAAGTGCCCCTCTCCACATGAAAATGTATAATAGACTCTAGAGGAACAAAAGCTTCAACCCCTTTCTCTGGCTCAACCCCACTAAGAAGAAAATCAGTCTGGCCCCCGCCATTGTCATCAAATAAATCCACCCTCGCCCAAAACAAATCCATGACACCAAAGAAAGGTGCCCTACACCAATACTCCGTTGGAGGGACGGTTGGAGGATCCGTGTCCTTCTTGGCCTTAAAAAGATTTTTCTTGGATTTATCCACTTTCGACTTGGAAATGCCAAAAGAACCTGCTAGTGATTGTTGCGCGATGCGACGGGACACAACACTTCCCCCTTTTACTTTAGCCATATCACAAAACCTCCCCTTTCCTGCATCAACAAAAGACTTACAAATCAAAAAGGGTATTCACCATTAAGGTGCATTATTTTAAAAAAGAAAAAAAGAAAAAAAAGAAGCCCTCTTTCCCTCACTAAGGCACTATTTTGAGGAAGTAACCCTTCCTTCGCAATTCACCTCTCCCTTGCCTTCCAGGTATGTTTCTATCCCTTGCCTAAATTTCTATCCCTTTCCATCGAAATACAAAAAAAAAGAAAAAAAGAAGCTAGCCTCTTTCCCTCGCTAAGGCACTATTTTGAGTTAGGCCTTTCCCTCGCATGAAGTACATTTTCCCTGGCAAGTCCCCTCTCCCTCGCCTTCCAAGTATGTTTTCCTCCCTCGCTAATTTTCTAACCCTTTTCCACTGAAGTCAAAAAAAATATATATATATATATATATATTTTTTTTCCCTCGCTAAGGCCAAGGCACTATTTTGGGATAGCCCCTTTCCCTCGCATAACCAAACCCATCCCTCGTAACTCCCGTCCATCCCTTGCACTCATCTTCATTTCCCTCGCATAACAAAACCCATTCCTCAAAACCCATCCCTCGCTTTTTTTTTTTGAAAAAAAAAAAAAAAAACTCCCTCTTTCCCTCGCTAAGGTATTATTTTGAGTTAGGCCTTTCCCTCGCACAAAGTACATCTTCCCTGGCAAGTCCCCTCTCCCTCGCTAATTTCCTAACCCTTTTCCACCGAAGTAAAAAAAAAAAAAAAAAACTCTTTCCCTCGCTAAGGACACCATTTTGGGATAGCCCTTTTCCCTCGTAGAACAAAGCCCATATTTTGAGATAGCCCCTTTCCCTCGCATAACAAAACCCATCCCTCGCACCTCGCACCTCGCACCTCCCCTCCACCCCTCGCACTCATCTTCATTTCTCTCGCACACAACAAAACAAAAAAATACAATAAAATAAAAATAAATAAATAAATAAATAAATAAATAATAATAATAATAAAAATAAAAAATAAAAAATCTTGAGCCTCCCTCACCTCATTTTCTTATAATTCCCGAAATTGTTTTATGGGCTTCATTTTTCATAGCTCTCCTTTATTTACAGCTCTCTATTACCTCATCAATTTAAAAATAAAATAAAATAAAATAGCCCCTTCATTATTTTATTTATTTATCTTATTTTTATACTTCTCCAAATCCTTTTGTGGGCTTTCCTCGGTTCAACTTTTCTGTTTACAACCTATAAATAATAAAAAAATAAAACCTCATAGCTCTCAATACAATTCTAAAATTTTGCCAAATAGCTCTCCGATATTTATTCTAACAGTTTATTTTTATTTTCTAAGCATACACATCTCCAATATTTGTTATTAATAACTTTCCAATCTTTTCACTCTTTACCTAATTACCATTTTATTATAGACCTCTCCAATTCTTCAAAACACAACCCTCTTTTATTGATCTGCCTCATGCTCAAAAAAAAAAAAAAAAAAAAAAAATAGAAAATAAAAAATAAATAAATATTTTTCTTTTTATTTTTTTATTACGTGGCTCACCTTTATTTTTCAACAGCCGTCTATTTTCCCCAAAACAATACCTTATATATATATATATGAATCTATATATGAAAACATAATTCAAATCAACTATGAGCAGACCCATACCTTTACAACCTACGGCAGCAACCGCGACAAGCTTCGCGAGTATCCGCAGCCCTTCTTTTTTTCCTTTCCTGATTCGATTGCTCCTCTCAAGCTCCACCCATAGCAATAACCCTTAGAAACCAAACTTTACCGATTCATACGGATCGAAACCTCAGGTCCTAATAAGTGAACTTATTATCTAATAGGTCCTATGAGAAAAATTTGTCATAAAAAAAGTCACTAATTGTAAGTTTTAGCGACAACTTATAAAAATTATGACAAAAAAAAGTTACTAATTGTCAATTTTTAGCGACATATATAAAAAAATTGTCACAAAAAAATTATTTTTAAGAATAATTTTATCAAAACTTATTTTCAATAAAATTTGATGAGAATTAAGTCCGACTATTAGGATCTATTGATAGTTTAGCCTTAAAATTGACTATATTAAGTAGCACATGAAATAGAATAAAGGCTATTATCTTACTATATATTGTGAAAAATTAATAAAATAATAGAAACTTCATAAAGTAATTTGCATGAAATTATGGGACAATCTCATTATACATTCTATAAATATTAATGAAATATAGGAATATTAATGTAATTTCCAAAAAGTTGTGCGGCCATTCTATAAAGTTGTACTAATTTAATTTTACTATTTTACTAACTTCATGCCGCGTGGTAAAAAAAATATATAAATAAATAAAAAGTAAAAGATAAAAATAAACAAAAAGTAAAATAAAAAAAATTAAAAAAAGTACTAGAAAGTTGCTTAATCAAAGCATTAAAAAAAAAAAAAACCATTTCCAAAGATAGGTAAGAATAGATAAATAAATTCTAGATATAGAAACCTATATATAAATATGTATATATATTTGTAATTATTTCCCAAAACTTTGCTTTGGGTGAATTTGTTTTTAGAATTTTGTTTTTAATAAAAACACACATTCAAGAAATACTTTTCAGAAAATTCTACTTTCTTATTTTCTGTGTTTTTTTGTTTTTACTAAATTTTTTTAATATTTTAAGCATTTTTTTAATTTTTAGACATACCTAACATAAATATACTTAAAAAGTAAAAAATTTGGGAAAAAAACATTTTAAAAATTCTCTAAATACCAAAAATATAAAAAAAAATACGAGAATTCAGTAGATTTTTTTATATTTTTATGTATTTATTAATTTTTAAAAATATTTTTTCATAATTTTTTTACTTTTTAGATACATCTAAGTAAAGTGCATCTAAAAAACTAAAAAAAATGTTTAAAATTTTAAAAAATTCACTAAAAATAAAAAAAAATTATGAAAATCAAAAAATTCAATCTAAACACATTGATTTATTTTGTAAATTTTATAATTATTTCTGACCAAAAATGAAAAGATATGAAATCAATCATTCTGCCAACAACAAATATAAAAATATTCTGGAGCTCAAAAACATAAGTTCTAAAGGAGTTTTGGGAGTGGTTCCACACTCTTTTGATGTGATGTTTTAATTTAATTTTTATTTTTTATTCTTTTATCCTTCGTACATAATTAAAGTTATTTGTAGGACTGAAAATTTAAAACTATCGATCATTATTGCAACAAATATTGTTACGGTTAATGATTATGACTCTCAACTCACAAAATTCTTATAAATCCATACTACTTATAATATAAATCTCATACGTATATAAATAAGCCACACACCTATATAAAGAATCAAAATCACTTTAAGAGTGTGAGCACATCCCCAAAGGTTGCAAACATTTTCCTATTCCCATTGTTACGACTTTCAACACCGAAGCAATGTGGGTACGTAGGTTGGGGCTCATCTTATTTTTTAATTAAAAAAAAATAGTCATTAGCCAAAAAAACATGACGTGATTGGTTGTCAAATTTTCATTATTTATATTCTAAGTATGTATGAAAATAATGAAAATTTTGTTGACCATGCATGATTTTTTTTAAAGTTTTCCTATTCATCAGGACTCCTAACTTCAGAATTCTAAAATAAGTTCTAATTCTATGCTATGATTTTTGGTGAACTATTTTTTAGAATTTTGTTTTTTTAATAAATAAAAAACACATTTCAAGAAACATTGAAAGTATTCCTTTTTTTTTTTTAATTATTACTGACAAAAAATGAAAAGATATGAAATCAATTCTACATATAACAAAAAAAAAATTACGACTTTCATCACCAAAGCAGCATGGGTAGGTGGGGCTGTAAATTTGGTCTAACTCGGGTCAGAGGGCCAGTTCGGCCCACCCAAGCTCGGTCCTGGGCAAGCCCATGTCGGGCCTTAATTAGGCCCACGTCCATCCCAGGCCCATGGGGTATTCGGGCCTTGGGCTGGGCCGCTGGGCCTGGGCCTGGACTCTAGCTTGGGCCAGGCTTGGGCGAGTTTGAACAAATTTTTTTTTTATTTTTTCTATCAAAATTTTATTATTTTTCACTAATAAAGACATTGGACCTCGAGCGGGTCGAGCCTTAGCGCGTCGGGCTGGGCTTCAAAATGATGGTCCATGCCTTAGGTCTCGGGCTGGGTTCGAGTTCAAACCCAAACAGACCGGGCCAATCCCAGATCGTGAGCGGGTTTTGAGCCACCCACTGAACGTAGGCCATTTTTACACTACTATGAGTAGGGGGAATAGGTTTAACCACATCTTATTTTTTAATAAAACAAAAAATAGTTACTAGTCAAAAAATCACGATCAAATTGATTGTCAAATTTTCGTAAAAATTTTACGGCTTTCATTACCAAAGCAGCTAGAGGCGGAGGCACACAAGGGCCAGGGGGTTCATGTGCCCCCTGGGTTTTTGGAATTTTTTTTTTCAAACATAAAGAAAAAATTTTAAATAAAAAAATTTATAAAAATATTATTTAAAGTGAAATATCAATGACATTTTTAAAATTATGAGAACAATAATGGTTATTTTGATTAAAAGTAAAGAGACAATGATAAGTTATATTATTATTTATGAAAATTTCAATATAATGGTGATGTCTATCATTATTGACATGCAAATATAATTAACCTCAATGAAGATATATGAAATTTATTGAATTTTTAGGTACATTTGACGTGTAGAGTTTGTCCTCCATATATTTCTTTCCATTCATAATTAAAATGACTACTATATAAATTATAATCAAGCAACACATCTTCAATTATAAAAAAAAAAAAAAAAAAATTACAATAGGTCATGACTAATATCAAAATGAATCATAACTAACTATTACTTGATGTATAGTCATAACCAAAATAACAACTACAAGAAGTTATAACTAAATTATATCTAATACTATAATGTGTCATAACTAAAGACCATGAAAATCATAATCGCGACATATGATAGACACCTTTTTTTTATGGTATATTTTATAGAATTTCTCTACTAAAATATATTATTTCTATTCCAACTTATCTTCTTTTTTAATTTTTCAATCTACCTATAAATAGTTGCTCCCCAATATTTATATAAAATTTAATCTCAAATCTTTTAATTTAAAATTCATATTTATCCAAATTTAATATTTAAGTTTAGTAATATCTCATTGTTGTTTATTATAAAAAAAATTAAACAAATTGCTTAGTTAGATTTTTCTAAAAACACTTTTCAAAAAATTTTACTTTCTTGTTTTTTGTGTTTTTTTATTTTTACTGAATTTTTTTTTATTATTTTAAGTATTTTTTTTAATTTTTAGACATATCTAACATAAATATATCTAAAAAGTAAAAAAATTGTAAAAAAAATCTTTTAAAAATTTACTAAATGTTAAAAATACAAAAAAAAAAAAAAAACGATAATTCTATACATTATTTGTATTTTTATGTATATATTAATTTTAAAAAATATTTTTTCATAATTTTTTACTTTTTAAATATATCTAAGTAAAGTGTATCTAAAAAAATAAAAAAAATATTTAAAATTTAAAAAATATTCACTAAAAAAAAATAAATGAAAATTAAAAACTTAATTTTCAAAAAATTTAATCCAAAAAACTCAAACTAAACATACTAATATTATCATTAATTTAAACTCCTCTTCATTAAAGAATAAAGCTTGAGACCCCACCCACAGTGACCCCAGTGCCACGTGGCACCGCGTGATTGGAAGGAAAGGAAAAAAAAATTGTTTTTGGACTACTGGGGTCCCTAGCACCACTGTTCATTAAATTCTACCTCACTCAAAGCAGCATGGGTAGGTAGGTTAAGTCCCATCTTATTTTTTTAAAAAGAAAAAAAATAGTCATTAGTCAAAAAATCATGATGAGATTGATTGTCAAATTTTCGTTATCTATACCCTACGTATGTATGAAAGAATAATGCTTGGAACCTCTTTTGGGGTTCACTGCCTCACTCCCTTTGTCACGTGGCGGGTGGTAATTAGAGGAGCAGAAAAAAAAAGAAAAAAAAAAAATGTAACCAATGAGAGAGAGAGAGGGGGTCAAAGGGGTGGGAGAAAAGAGGGAATGAATCATTATTGATGTATGAAAATAGCGAAAATTCCGTTAATTTGAAAATTTCGTCAAACCATGCATGATTTTTTTTTTTAAGTTTTGCCTTTCACCATGACCCCTAACTTTAAAATTCTAATTCCTAGATAAGACTCTAAAAATCAAAACAAGCCCTAATTCTATGCCATGATTTTTATTTTTATTTTTATTTTTTTGAAATGGACTATCTCTCGTTAGACTTAGATTGTGTTTGGCTTACAAATTTAAAAATGACACAAAGAAAAGGTATATAAAACTAAATAAAATGTAATTATATTTTACTTATATTTTAATTACTTTTTTCGTTTTCTTTTCTAAATTTTTTTCCAAATTTATGAATTAAACACAACCATAAGGTCATGTTAGGCTTTGTGATACAATTTGGCGGCCTATCTCAGTGATTAAATCATTAAATTTTTAAGATTCGCTAATCAGATTATTTATTTTTAAAAAATAAATAACAAATATGATATTGAAAATAAATCGTTTAATTTTTTAAAAATAAATGTTATATGATCATATGATTATCCATGTCCAGTAGTTTGATTGAATTCTTTACTCGACAGACCCTGTAAGATGAAGGATTCAATTCAAATTACTGAAATAGACTTGAAGATGGGTCCATCCAGCCCAACAATAGTTAACAAAGAAGCCCCATAATAGAGGGATAAATTATCAATATATGCTTTTCACAAGGATAGACACCTAACCTTTCAAATAAATGTATACAGGATTAGTCAATTGAGCTAGCGTATTTGATTATTATCCTAAGATATTTATTTATTAGGGTTAATTAGACAAATGATCTTCAAAGTATGGGCTTTGCTACCCTTTGGTCATCAATCTTTTAACGATTTCAATTGATTTCCAAAACATGCCATCTATTACACTTGAGTCTTAAGCATCAACATTGTTCAAAATTAGTAATTGCAGGGTGGATTCTCAGAATTTAAAAAAATAAAAATAAAAGTACAACAAAATTAAAAGATCAGAGACGAAAATGCAAAGAAATTGCATACAAAGAAACTAAAATGAAATAAAACGCATATTTTAAGGACCAAAATGCCCCACAATGAGTACTTTGAAACCATGCATGTATTTAGTCATTTTGATTTTGGTGATGATTCATGTAAAATTTTAAAAATTAGCCCTCTTCACATTACTAATTTTGAACGGCACCAACATCAAGTATTAAAATGTAGTAGATGGTATACTTCATGAAACAAAGTAGAAAAACTAAACATATAATTTAAAGACCATTAATATAATTAATCCAATTCATTAGTCGAAATAACTTTAAAATGGTTTGTTGAAGTCTTTCGATGAATGGAAACTAAAGTACCTACTTCATCTAAATGAATAATTCACTGGATTATTAGCTACTCTAAAGCCCAAGGTCCTCAAGCAAATTACACGCCTATTGACTTGGACAGCATATGCCTTGCTCATCTGCCTACGCGTTTTTTCAACATCTATTTTCCACTGTTTGTGACAGTAAAGAGAAGTTAATTTTTTTTTTCCTTATAAATAGCCAGCTCCAGCTTAAAAGAATTAAATACAACTAACTACAAAACTATCTAATCCCTGAAAACCTGACTCTACCCATTTACTATAATTGTCCTATGATTTTTCTGCAGCTTAAGTTGGGATGGGTTCTTCTGGTAGCAGCTTTTGCTGGTGCTGGTGCTGCTCAGACCTTGACTGGTTGCGAAGATCGTTGTGGTAACATTAGCATCCCATACCCATTTGGCACAACTGAAGGATGCCGCATAGCAGATAATTTTCGAGTTACTTGTAACAACACCCACCATAACCCTCCCAAGCTGTTTTTAAATACAACCGAGAGTAACCTAGAGATCACAGACATATTTCTTTCCGGTGAATTGCGCATATTAACATGGATAGGATATGATTGCTTCAGTGAAGGGGGTGTTAACGAAACCAATTTTAACCCATGGATCACATTGTCCAAATTCCCCATCTCAAATACCCGTAACAGGTTCACAGCCGTAGGCTGTGACACCAACGCATTTATCAAAGGTTCGTGGGGACGAAAATATGCCACGGGGTGCTTGTCACTGTGTGACAGAGTCGACAATGTGATTAACGGCTCTTGCTCTGGCATTGGCTGCTGCCAGACAAGTATCCCCAAGGGAGTCAAGAGTTTCGAAATCGGTGTCAGTAGCTACGACAAACATACCTTTGTATGGGGCTTCAATCCATGCAGCTATGCTTTTGTAGCTGAGGAAACTGCTTACAACTTCTCTTCTTTAGATCTGAAGGACATGCAAGGAAGAAAAAAAGTTCCGGTGGTGCTTGATTGGGCGGTTGGGAACCAAACATGTGCTGAAGCGAGAAAGAATCCAACAAGTTTTGCTTGCAAGGATAACAGCGACTGTGAAGACTTCGACAATGGTCCTGGGTATCGTTGCAAATGCTCTAAGGGATATGAAGGGAGCCCTTATATTCCTAATGGTTGTCAAGGTAACCACAACTACTGTTAAAAACTTTACTATTTCTTCCTAATGTTATTGATGCTATATGATATATATATATATTCAACTAATGAGAGACTCCAGGGAAAAAAAAAATTATATATACCAAAGCTATTGAATATGACATCAATGATCAAACTTGCTTGTTCTCTGTTTCAGATATTGATGAGTGTGCTATTTCAAGACCCTGTAACATGACATGCCTCAATTTACCAGGCACATACAATTGTTCTTGTGCAGTGGGCTACGAAGGTGATGGCAAAAAAAATGGATCAGGTTGCAGTCGAATTGCTGTTCCCAATAAGCTACCCTTGATTATTTATATTTCCCTAGGTAGGTACACGTACACCCACACATGCTATTCATCATAAAATTGTCTACATATTAAATTTTCTATCAAAATTCAACCGATCAATGCTTGTGATTTTGACTCTATCTCCAGTTTAGAGTTTACAGTCCCCAATTATTGATGCACTGATCAGAAACAATTGGAAGATGATATATCTCCAGTTTCCTTGCATCTTTCTTTCAGCAACCTGAAGTTTACATAAAAAGCTAAACAAACCAATTCAATTCTCTCATCTTATTTTCTATATTCTTGTCTTGGTTGTGTTTGGTATGTCAAAGATGAATAAAATAACAAAAGAGTTGTCAAAATATGGCTGAAATTGATCCAGAAAATGAAATGTATTACACTAGATTCATACTAGGTGTGGTGCACACTACATCAAAATTCAATCTATGCTATACATTCATCTTCCGGGTTTCTACTTTTTCTGTTTGATCATAAACAAATTCTGGGTATTGACATTTCCATTTGAATCCCTACAGGCATTAGCATAGGCATATCACTACTACTTATTGGTGGCTCCTGGCTACATTGGGGATCTAAGCAGAGGAAGATCACCAATCTTAGAGAAAAGTTATTTCAGCAAAATGGTGGTATCATGTTACAACAATTTTCCAAACGTGAAGGATCGGTCCAGTCAGCTAAAATCTTTACTGAAGAGGATCTAAAGAAGGCAACAAACAACTTTAATGAAAATAATGTCCTGGGCAAAGGAGGCCAAGGAATAGTCTACAAAGGAGTATTGCCAGATAACACCATAGTTGCCATTAAGATGCCCAGAGTAGCTGATCAGAATCAGTCCCAGATTGAGCAATTCATTAATGAGGTCATAATTCTCTCTCAAGTCAACCATAGAAATGTTGTGAAGCTCCTAGGGTGTTGTTTGGAGACAAAAGTTCCTTTCCTTGTCTATGAATTTATTAGCAATGGGACTCTCTATGACCACATACACACTGCATGCCAAAGAGCATCCTCAATAACATGGGAGAATCGCTTAAGAATAGCAGCGGAAACTGCAACAGCCCTTTCATATTTACACTCTGCTGCTAGTACTCCTATCATTCATCGAGATGTTAAGACCGCCAACATACTTTTAGATGACAACTACGTTGCTAAAGTATCGGATTTTGGGTCTTCAAGGTTGATCGCTATTGATGAAACTCAGTTAAGCACATTGGTTCAAGGAACACGTGGTTACTTGGACCCAGAGTACTTGCAAACTGGCCAATTGACCCAAAAAAGTGATGTTTATAGCTTTGGGGTTGTCCTTGTCGAATTACTAACCGGCAAGAAGGTAATTTCTTTCAGCAGGCCTGAAGCAGAGAGAAATTTAGCGATGTATTTTATTTTAGCAATGAAAGAAGACCGCTTGTTTGAAATTGTTGATGAGCAGATGATGGATGAAGCAAGGGTTGACAAGTTAAAGCAAGTTGCTATTTTAGCAAAGAGATGCTTAGAAGTGAAAGGCGACGAAAGGCCAAGCATGAAGGAAGTAGCAATGGAGCTAGAGGGTTTGAGAATGACAGATAAACATCCATGGGTAAATGACATCAAAGATTCCGAAGAGACCCAACACTTGCTTGGAGATCAACTCTTAGATGCTTATGGCGGTAAAACTAGTATGAGCAATTCAACAGTTTATGACAGCATGACAAACCATGACATTTCATCATTTAATGGTGGACGATAAGGTGTTTCTAGTGGTGGTCTCCGTTCATTATATGTTGTTTGTAATGTTTTTATTTTATCTTTGTCAAATAATCCCTGTGAGTAGTTTTGAACTTTTGATTATATGAGTTGAGGTTCAATTTATTGTGATTTTAGGCATAGTGTTTGTTTATAACGGTAGTTATCAATGCAAAACCTTTCATTATATATCAGATAAATTATGAAAAATGATAATTTTACTCAGTCAGAGCACATCTACACATGTACTAAATATGAAGCACCATACATGCCCTTTTTGACTTTTCATTTCCTCGTCACAAACTGATCTTGATTTTATCATCATTTAAAGTCCAACTGATGCAGTGGTATTGGATAATTAGTGTTTGAATCACTAAAATAATGTCAAATGGATTGGAATGAAAAGATCATTTTCTTAAGCTCTAATGGAACGACCATTCCAAATTCTACAGATTCATTGTAATTCTGTCGAACATCCCAATGTTAAATGAAAAACAACTAAAATTTTGAGATTCTAATTTGTGATTATGTTTCAATTTTAAATAATGAGTAACAATTCTAATCAAACAATCAAAAACAAATCGACACAATGATTTAACGTGGAAAAAATCACAATTGGAGCACCTCCAATTTTGATATTAGAAAAAAAAATCACGGGCCAAAGCCATAAAACAATCTACTAAGAAGGCAAAAATGAATTATACAAGAGTACTTTCAATTGCCTAATGAATCTACACTTGAATTAAACCAAATCCGATGTGCCTCTTCCACCTCAGAATTGTTTTGTCCAACGTTGAATCTAAAATGCTTGAAAATCCTAAGTGATTCGTGATTAGATCAAGATTAAAAATATTCCAAATCCCAAAAATCCAAAATACACAATCTAAATCAACAAGCACTTACGAAAGTGATTTAGATTGTTTGTTTTTCAGAATAATTAATAAATCGACACAAACGATTTTTACGTGGAAAAAACCACAATTGGACACCTCCAACTGTGATTAAAAAATCACGGGCGAAACGCCACTAATCAATCCACTACTGAAGTAAAAAGATTACAAAGATATCATACAAATTACCCAACTCAGTCAATCTGTCTTCGAATCTTATGTAACTCTTTTTCCACGACTTCGTCTCGGAACTGATCAATCCTGAAGTTGATTTCACAACCTCACTCACATATAGAATCAAACGCCTTTTGAAACTATACGCTAGAATCTTCGGAATCCACCAAAGAGAACTCTCTCTTGAATTTGAGGAAACCAACTCCTTGATGTATGTGTTTTAGATCATGAGTGAAGAACCCTTCTCAAGACATCAAGGAAAACTCACCAAAACTCCAGAAGAACCCCTCAAACAAAACCCTAGGACTCTTGAATAAGATTTAGAAAAGTAGTCCTAAAAACAACCTAAAAAGATATAAATAGGAATCCTGAATCCGCGATCTCCGCTCGAGCGCCCAAAATCCCGCTCGAGCGGCTTCAACAAAATACGCGTGTGGTAACACAGTGGTCCGCTCGAGCGCTTCATAACCCGCTCGAGCGCAAAATTACGCACTCTAGTACTTTTATAGACCTGTCAAAAATACTGAGAGACCACAAACTCCGCTCGAGCGTCAATGTCCCCGCTCGAGCGGGAAGAACAAAAACACTGAAAATAAATAACTTTAACAATGCAAGGTTTTGTATCTGGATTTGACAATCAAGGGACCTAACAATGCTGATGTTGAATTTACGACAATGAGCCACTTCGGAATCTACCAAAGCTTCAGGCTCAAGTTTTTTGGAATCCACCGAAAAACACCTCTCTTTTTGTGAACGAAATAATAAGAACAACTCTTGATGTTTGACAATTTGTAGTTCGTTGATCAATTGCCTTCTACACACTAAGCAAACTCAAATAAAACAGCCTCCAATAGAAAACACTTTGTCTTTTCTTTCTCTCTAAGATTCTGGATGGCTTAAACCCTGAAAATTGCAAACGACGCTCTTTATAGAAAACAAAGCTACAAATACTGCTTGAGCGACCACTCAATCGCTTAAGCAAACTCACTAAAACGCGTGCCCATCGCTTGAGCCAAGACGCCACTGCTCGAGCGCTTAAAGGATTCTCTCAAAAGTTCAATCTACTCTGCAAAAATACTAGATGATGCCATTCACCATTCAAGCATACAAATGACCACTCGAGCAAAGTGGCAGACATGAAAGCCTTAAGTTCACAAACTCCTTTGCATAGACACAATTCAGATTGGATTCACATCTAAACACTCACATCATCACTGAAATATAAGAGTGAATAAAATTACAATTAAATGGAGTACTGTTAAACGAAATTGTCAATAACAAAAACCAAACATTAAACAAATTGGTCATGACCTAAGGATGTTCTACCAAAACTGCTTGGACAACCTTAATTTGTTTGGTAAATTAGGGTTCTAGAAAACTGTTACAAATATTTTTTTATTCCCCTTTCGTGTGTTCCATGCAACGTCTTTTTGTTGTTGAAGCAAAATTTGCAGCAAACTTGAATCGTTTAGGTTATGCCGAGATCTTGGATTGGAGAAGCGATTTGTGAAGAAAATTGAAAAGATAGAGGAAAAGTAAAAAAAAAATTATATATTTTTCACTTTTATCTTGTCTTGAACTTTCTTTCTAAAATCTTTTTGCAAATAAAAAATTCAAAAATTTTCATGTTTTTGTACATAACTGTGAAGTTTTATGAAAGTTGACAAACTTGTCAATTTTGTAAAAACTTGGAAATTTCTCAGTTCAACGAAACAACTCAAAGAAGTGGGAACCAAAAAGGCTTAATTAGGATAAAGGAAGGGCATCTTTTCGCAATTGAATGCTAGGCCTTACCATCCTACTTGAGACTTTACTTGAGGGTTGAGGATCAACTCACTACAAAAAAATTTGTTTTTTGCGACGGTAAACGGCCGTCGCAAATGCTCCCGAAAGCCGTCGCTAATGTCTTTTGCGACGGTAATGTGGCTTTTTGCGACGGTAAGGGGGGGTCGCGACAGACGGGGTTGCAAAAAACCTTTCGCGACGGTAAGTACCGTCGCCATTAGTTTCTGCGACGGTAAGCCAAGTTTTTTGCGACGGCATTTTTTCCGTCGCAAATAATGGGGGAAAAATCACTTTTCGCGACGGCACGTAATTCCCGTTGCTAAAAGTGAGTTTTTGAGACGGGAACATTACCGTCGTTAAAGGCTCTGGCATCTTATAAGTATTGGCGACGGCACGGTTTACCGTCGCTAAAGGTGTCCTGTACATTCAATAAGACAGCTTTTGCGACTGTGTTGGTACCGTCGCAAAAGCCTATTAATGGTTTTTGCGACGGGTTCTTCTCCCGTCTCAAAAAATAAAAATAAAAAAAAACCCTGTTGATAAATTATTAAAAAAATTAAAATAACCTGTATTAGATAAAAAATAAGTATAAAAAATTGAAAAATTACAGAATAATATAAATACGTACATAAACAAAAATTGACAAATAATGAAAATTAATAATATTGTTCAATTCATAGCAATACATAAATAAAAATTCAGAACAATAAAAATTATGCCACTACATAACGTCGCATAATACATACATAATGTTGCTCCCAAATTTAAATAACATAAATCAAAATCAAAATCAAAATCAAAAGTTTTCGTCTTCATTCGTTCGTGGGTTACAAAAACAAAAATTAGTCATAATCTTGATACGCCCGCATTCCAGAAAAAGCCAACTGCTACTCAGGAAATATCTGAAAAAAACAAGATAAAAATAACTAAAAACCATATAATGTGTTAATATTTTAATTATAGAAAAATATAAAAAAAAATTGACTACTATATAATTAGAAAGATAGTTTAGTAAATAATTTTGACTGGACCGAAATCCGGCTCTAACTCCCAAACCGGGAACCCGATTCGAGCCCCGTCTTCTCCCACAAGTCTCTCGTGCCTAGGCGGTCGTGTGTGCCAAGTTTCGTGCTAAACCGACGCCGTTTGGTGATTTTGGGGCGTTAACGCCTCGAATTCAAGTTTCTTAAAGAAGTAGTTTGCCTAAAGTGAAATCCGACTCTAACTCCCAAACCGGGAACCCGATTCGAGCCCCGTCTTCTCCCACAAGTCTCTCGTGCCTAGGCGGTCGTGTGTGCCAAGTTTCGTGCTAAACCGACGCCGTTTGGTGATTTTGGGGCGTTAACTCCTCAAATTCAAGTTTCTTAAGGAAGTAATTTGCCTAAAGTGAAATCCGGCTCTAACTCCCAAACCGGGAACCCGATTCGAGCCCCGTCTTCTCCCACAAGTCTCTCGTGCCTAGGCGGTCGTGTGTGCCAAGTTTCGTGCTAAACCGATGCCGTTTGGTGATTTTGGGGCGTTAACGCCTCGAATTCAAGTTTCTTAAAGAAGTAGTTTGCCTAAAGTGAAATCCGACTCTAACTCCCAAACCGGGAACCCGATTCGAGCCCCGTCTTCTCCCACAAGTCTCTCGTGCCTAGGCGGTCGTGTGTGCCAAGTTTCATGCTAAACCGACGCCGTTTGGTGATTTTGGGGCGTTAACGCCTCGAATTCAAGTTTCTTAAAGAAGTAGTTTGCCTAAAGTGAAATCCGGCTCTAACTCCCAAACCGGGAACCCGATTTGAGCCCCGTCTTCTCCCACAAGTCTCTCGTGCCTAGGCGGTCGTGTGTGCCAAGTTTCGTGCTAAACCGACGCCGTTTGGTGATTTTGGGGCGTTAACGCCTCGAATTCAAGTTTCTTAAAGAAGTAGTTTGCCTAAAGTGAAATCCGACTCTAACTCCCAAACCGGGAACCCGATTCGAGCCCCGTCTTCTCCCACAAGTCTCTCGTGCCTAGGCGGTCGTGTGTGCCAAGTTTCGTGCTAAACCGACGCCGTTTGGTGATTTTGGGGCGTTAACTCCTCAAATTCAAGTTTCTTAAGGAAGTAATTTGCCTAAAGTGAAATCCGGCTCTAACTCCCAAACCGGGAACCCGATTCGAGCCCCGTCTTCTCCCACAAGTCTCTCGTGCCTAGGCGGTCGTGTGTGCCAAGTTTCGTGCTAAACCGACGCCGTTTGGTGATTTTGGGGCGTTAACGCCTCGAATTCAAGTTTCTTAAAGAAGTAGTTTGCCTAAAGTGAAATCCGACTCTAACTCCCAAACCGGGAACCCGATTCGAGCCCCGTCTTCTCCCACAAGTCTCTCGTGCCTAGGCGGTCGTGTGTGCCAAGTTTCGTGCTAAACCGACGCCGTTTGGTGATTTTGGGGCGTTAACTCCTCAAATTCAAGTTTCTTAAGGAAGTAATTTGCCTAAAGTGAAATCCGCCTCTAACTCCCAAACCGGGAACCCGATTCGAGCCCCGTCTTCTCCCACAAGTCTCTCGTGCCTAGGCGGTCGTGTGTGCCAAGTTTCGTGCTAAACCGACGCCGTTTGGTGATTTTGGGGCGTTAACGCCTCGAATTCAAGTTTCTTAAAGAAGTAGTTTGCCTAAAGTGAAATCCGACTCTAACTCCCAAACCGGGAACCCGATTCGAGCCCCGTCTTCTCCCACAAGTCTCTCGTGCCTAGGCGGTCGTGTGTGCCAAGTTTCGTGCTAAACCGACGCCGTTTGGTGATTTTGGGGCGTTAACGCCTCGAATTCAAGTTTCTTAAAGAAGTAGTTTGCCTAAAGTGAAATCCGACTCTAACTCCCAAACCGGGAACCCGATTCGAGCCCCGTCTTCTCCCACAAGTCTCTCGTGCCTAGGCGGTCGTGTGTGACAAGTTTCGTGCTAAACCGACGCCGTTTGGTGATTTTAGGGCGTTAACTCCTCAAATTCAAGTTTCTTAAAGAAGTTGTTTGCCTAAAGTGAAATCCGACTCTAACTTCCAAACCGGGAACCCGATTCGAGCCCCGTCTTCTCCCACAAGTCTCTCGTGCCTAGGCGGTCGTGTGTGCCAAGTTTCGTGCTAAACCGACGCCGTTTGGTGATTTTGGGGCGTTAACTCCTCAAATTCAAGTTTCTTAAAGAAGTTGTTTGCCTAAAGTGAAATCCGACTCTAACTCCCAAACCGGGAACCCGATTCGAGCCCCGTCTTCTCCCACAAGTCTCTCGTGCCTAGGCGGTCGTGTGTGCCAAGTTTTGTCCTAAACCGACGCCGTTTGCTGATTTTGGGGCGTTAACGCCTCGAATTCAAGTAAAGAACGCAAAGATGTATTTTAGCTTAGAATGCAAAGATAAATTTTATACCTGATCTTCTGGTGGTGGTGTATATGGATTCTCGTCTTCTGCAGATTCCCTAAATGCCCGGTGGCCACTCGATGCATCAGGAACCTATGTTAGTCAGTGCATAATGTGTTAATCATATTCGAATTTCATACATAATCTTGAGTGAAAATTGAACTATCAAACAATTGTGATGTTTATATGGAACCTGTCTGTTGGGATCCACACTCGCCCACTGTGACACAAGGGCCATCATCTCAGCTCTCATCTGCTGCAAATGTGTAGAGAACTCTGCTCGCAGCTCCTCCCTCAACTCATCCCTTAGCTCAGCACGAACCTACTGCGTGATCTGATCAATAGTCGATGGATGGGGTGTTGACTGTGATGGCCCAGCACCATCCTTATACACCACTCTCCGAGGCACGATTCTCCCGTATGTGCGACAATATCCATGTCTGTCATGACCTATCAACTCATGGAAAATGGCATTCCTAGCCTCCAAAGTCCGACCATCCTCAGGTAGCATAGAGAGTTGACGATTAAACTCATCCTGTATTGAATAAGACACACAAGTATACGCGAAATTAAGATGGTTGACACACAAAAAATAAACTTTAAATACAATCAAAGGTGTTTGGAAACTACCAAGGTCTGGATAACCTCTGGGTCATCTACTCTACGTGTCATAAGCCAAACATTCATCTTATCAGTAGACTCCCCCTTACTGGTCATCTAAATTTTTTTTTAGAAATATGAAAATTAGAATCCAAATAATTTGCAAATATACAATGTTTATTTATATAGAAAAATAAAACAATAAAATGTAAACCTCATGCCATATCTGAGAGAAAGTAGTACGCCCTGTGGTATGAGCTATGCCGTGAGCTCGCCGATTTTTAGCGTTCCTACTTGCAATTTTCTATAACAAGTTCAACAAATGTAAGTATGTAAATATGATTTGTATGTTTACATATCATAAATATAACGTAATTGTATACCTCAGCATCGGAAGTACGCCAATACTCTACAAGTTGTTCCCACTGGCTTGGCACAACGTTCATAGGAACATCATCCTTCAGATTAGGATCAGAGCTTCTAGGCTTGAAATACTTAGCCTTAAGCTTGTTCTTGTGATCCTTCCATATGCTGTTGCAGTTTTTCATACAGATTGGCTTGTACTCCTCTGGACATATATTCAAATTGTCCTATAAAACACAAAGTTTAAGGCTAAGTATAACACAAATTTGGAATTCGAATTTGTGGACAAAAATATACTTTTACCTTCACATCCTTCCAGATAGCATCAACAATATCATCAGGCACACTGTTCCAGTCAACAAAAGTAAGAGGAACAATGTTACCATTCCGGACAATAATGCCAAGTTGAGTAGTTAACTTGGCCACGTTATCCCCTATTGGGCAGTAATTTCCATCAAATTGTATGTGCAGCTTTTTACCAGTACCCCACTCTTTAATGCCCTTGGCACATCCTCTACCACGCCTAGTCGAGGTCGATGAAGAACTAACATGACCTGCGATATACAATAATAATAAACAATATGCAATGGTAACAACCAAATGCAAATTTAAATAATGTGAATACAAATCATATCAAATAAACCTGATGTGGGCTGTGAAGAAGTCGAAGGGTCTGCAAAATACAATGAGAATAAACAAGTTATATATAATGAGCATAAATAAATGTATGTGTAAATAATTTTCATGCAACTCAAAGCAAATTTAAATACCTGCGGATGGCTCATAAGCTGATGATGATAGCTGCTGTGGTGCCATTGATGGTGGACGCACCGATGGTAGGCGTGGAGGCCGAGTACATGGTAGCTGCTGTGGTGCCACTGATGGTGGTCGATACGGTGGTAATGGCCCCTCAGATGCTGGTGGCACTAATGGCCCCTCCGATGCTGGCCGATGTGATGCCTCCTCTAATGGTGGTGCTACTGATGTCCTGTTATGTAGCACATCAGATATCATGCGCCGGGGATGATCAGGCTTCCTCTTCCTTCCCATAATAATCTTCAAGCAATATAACATTAATTGACATTAGAAACATAGACAATGGTTTGTCATCAACTATAATATGACATGATTTGAACTAATACAATTACAAAGACAAAGTAAATTAAGAAATTGATGATTAACTACAACCTTGGCCTTAATTGAATTACTAATGTTGATTACATATCAGCCTATTTGAACATCAACTGTTTCCCCTTCTGCGGCTTCCCTCACCCAACCAACTTCTTCATCACGAAGCATTATATTTTCTTCCAATTGTTGGCTCATGTATGGCTCGATTTGTGGATCAGTTGAACTCATATCAAATAAACCTCTTTGAGACATCTTCACCACGACTTGCCAGTCTGGTTGTAACGAGTCTGCAACATACCAAACTTGCTCTGCTTGGGACGCCAAGATGAAAGGTTCATTGGTAATTCGATCATCTCGGTACAACAAATGATTGAAGTTCACCAACGTGAAATTGAAGACATCTTCTTTCTTTCCGTGAATGTTGTCAATCCAATCACACTTAAACAACACATGTTTCTTCTCATTGGAATATCGAATCTCAACAATATCTGTCAATTGTCCATAATAGTACACAGACCCCAGACGAGGATTCTTGTCTTTTCGACTAGCATAACTTATGGTATCTGCCTTCAAAGCTACACCACAATTTTGTGTGGCTCGACGATCATCCATGGCCTTTACTCGATACCGAAACCCATTCAGTATATACCCGTTGAATCTCCTTGCCAGGTTATGAGGACCATTTGCCAATAGAATAAGCTCTTCAGAAAGTATGACATCAGTAGTCCTTCGCAAAGTTTGGACCTATTTAACACGAAATGTAAAATTTAAAATGTAGATCGACTTAAGTAACTAGAATCTATAGAGTTAAATACATACATGTTCCTTGAACCAAATGTGAAAAGTTTCAAAATGTTCACGCCGAAGTTGATGATCGTCGACACGAGGCATTTTGAGCTTAAGTACTTCAAGGTGTTTGCTGTGTAGATTGAAATTTTAGCCATACAAAAATTTTAGTTGAAAATTCAATAAACATAATAAAATATTGAGTGAGTGACTTAACCTACTTTATGAATGGTTGAACCGCGCTTGTATTGCATAAGATGTACCGATGAGCTTGTACCCAAGAAGTATTATCAAGATAAAAGCTTGTGTTTTCACCAGTAGCATGACCCAAATTATCAGCACCACTATAGTTCCTCACGGGTCGACTAGATTTGGTTTCCACATCACTGAGATATTGTGCACAAAAATTCATGCATTCTTCCATAAGATATCCTTTAGCAATTGATCCTTCAGGACGAGCTCTATTACGCACGTATTGCTTCAAAGTAAGAAGATACCTCTCAATTGGATACATCCATCGAAACTGAATCGCTCCACCCAATAACGCTTCATCAGCTAGATGTATAGGCAAGTGCTCCATTATATCAAAAAAACTCGGAGGAAATATTTTCTCTAGATGACAAAGTGTTACAGCGATACGATCTTTAATATATTGCAAATTCGTCGCACGATTCACTTTCGAACACAATTGTCTAAAGAAATTGCTCAATTCAATCAAGGGTTCAATTACATTCTTCGGTAACGATCTGCGAATAGCCAATGGAATAAGTTGTTGCATCAGAATATGACTATCGTGGCTCTTAAGACCCCCAATGCTTCTATCATGTAAGCGCACACGACGTGATATATTGGATGAATACCCGTCGGGAACTCTTACTTCCTTCAACACTTTCAAGAACAAATCTTTCTCATCCTTGGTCATCGTGAATTGTGCTGGTGGTAAATAGGCTTTATTCGACCCTCTTAACTGCAAATGTAGGGGTTTTCTAATATTCATATCTTGTAAATCACGCCGAGCATTAACACCATCCTTCGATTTTCCTGCAACCCCTAATATTGTCCACAACACATTGTCACAAACATTCTTCTCTATATGCATCACATCGAGGTTGTGTCTTATTAGATTGTGCTCCCAATATGGCAATTCATAAAAGATACTCTTTTTCTTCCAACTATGGGTGCGATGTCCAGCTTTCTCCTTCTCTACCTGTCTCCTATGCCTCTCCTTAAGGTCATCCCTATTGTATTGGGTTAAAATACCCTCAGATTCTAATTGTAGCAACATCTCAGTTCCAGACAACAATTTTGGTTTGAGTCTGACTTCCCGACTACCATCAAATGATACTTTATCCTTCCGGAATTTATGGCCAGTAGGTAAAAATCTGCGATGACCCAAGTATGATTGTTTCCTACTATGCTTCAACCAACACGATGCAGTTTCCTTATTGCAACAAGGACATGCATATTCTCCTTTAGTGCTCCATCCTGACAAGTTTGCGTATGCAGGAAAATCACTAATTGTCCACAGTAAAGCTGCATGCATTTGAAACATTTGATTTGTTGATGCATCAAATGTTGACACACCCTCATTCCATAGTTCTTTCAACTCCTCAATCAACGGTTGCATATAAACATCAATCTTGTCACCAGGTCCTTTCGGGCCGTCAATAAGCACAGATAAAATTAGAAATGGTTGCTTCATGCACATCCATGGCGGCAAGTTGTATGGAATGAGCACAACAGGCCAAGTGCTATGAACTATGTTCATCGTCCTGAATGGGTTAAAACCATCAGATGCTAAGCCAAGCCTTACACTTCGGCAATCATTACTAAAGTCAATATTCCGACGGTCAAAATCTTTCCATGCAAGGGAGTCAGCAGGATGCCTGAAGACACCATCATCAGTTCGTTCCTCTGCATGCCATCTCATTAACTTGGCCGTCATGGATGACATAAACAACCTCTGCAACCTTGACTTTAAAGGAAAATACCTCATCTGTTTTGCAGCTACTTGTTTGCCACCTGTGTTAGGACTATTTGAACCACCATCACCATTTGATTTCCATCTAGAACTGTTGCATATGACACATTTATCAAGATTGGCGTCCTCGTTTCGAAACAACATGCAACTGTTGGGACATGCATCCCACGTCTCATACGTGAAGCCCAAATCTGTTGTGACCTTTTGAGCTTTATAATATGAGTCCGGGAGTTTCACACCCAACGGAAACGCCTCATTCAATAACTCAAGCATCATGTCAACAGACTTGTCCGTCCACTGATTAAGCACCTTCAAACGTAGAAGTCGAACAATGAATGACAAAGATGTGAACTTCTGACAACCCGGATACAATTCACTTTGTGCATCTTGAAGAAGTTTGAAATACTTTGCAGTCTTTGCATTTGGACCGAGCTGGGGTTCAGATGCACGGGGATCAGGCCCCTGTGGTTCATCACCCTCAACACTTGTACCGGCATGTGGATTTCCCATAGCCCCTTGTATCATTCCAATCATATCATCTCCAATGTCTAAATTAGCTAATGTTTCATTCTCTCGATTACTATGCAGAGATATGTAAGATTCCCCATGATTAATCCAATGTTTGTATTTTTTAAAAAAACCATTCAAAATCAGATGCTCCTGTACACCATCTCGTACAAAATAGTATCGATTCTCACACTTCCTACACGGACAACTGATCATCGAACCTTCAATCCTATTGGTGTAGGCAAACACAAGGAATTCATCAATCCCATTAATGTATTCACTCGACATCCTATTTGGCAAATCAATCCAACTCTTATCCATCATCTGTACACATCCACAAGAATATCTCACCAAAGTAACTCTAAATATAATACCTACACATAAATATTCACTCGACATCCTATTTGGCAAATTAACGAAATGTCTAAAATTCCTATTTAAGGTTTAAATTAATTAAATTAAAAATTTAAGATTTATTTTATTATAAGGGTTAAAATCCTGTTTTTTTTTTTTGTATTTTTTTTTATTTTCTCTTAAATATTTTTATGACTTATTTAAACATTTGCAATTTAAATTTGTAATCGAACCATTACATGTGTATGATATCAAACCCCCATTGTCAAAATTTTATTTCGTTAGTAAAGTTTTTTCAGACCTCCACTGACTTTCCGTGGTTAAAAACACCCCCATTAGTTAAAGATAAAACTTCATGACTTTATAATTGAGTTTATATTATTATTAAAACTTTATAATTGAGTTTGTCTCATGGTTATTTGTAATTGAATCTTCTTAAACACCAATATAATTTGAGACGATTTAAACAATTAAAGTATTAGTTTAATTTATTTCGTTCTTAAGTTCGTAAACTCAACACAAGTAACTAAAAAATACCAAAAATAATATATTTTTAATGTTTGACTAGCTGAAACTACTAACTGCATTTACTGAGCCAAAACTACGAAAACTAAAATAGCTAACTTGATAGTTATTAGTTCAATGGAGTTGAAATTTAGTAATTTAATCACTGTTTTAATTAAAAAAATAAAAATAACTATTTTGATAGAGATGCTCTAATATAATATGAATAAGAAAATAGTTGTTTGGCCGGATGATGTGGTTGTCTAAATTATAAGATTAAAATTTTTCACATTATGTTAGGTTGCTACTGTTACTGATTTTGACAAACTATTTCTAATTAGAGCATATGATTTGGAAAAAATAAAAAAATAAAAAACTTGAAGGATTGAATGGTAAAATTGATAATTTATGGATGAAATAGAAAAAAAAATGATAATAGTTGAAGAGATATAAATGAAAACAACCATAAAAATAATTAAAAAATTAAAAACACTAATTGATAATAATTGATAAATGTTGATAATAATTAAAAAATAAACAGATTTATATATATATATATATATATACATATATATAGACAGATTTATTAATAACTATGAGACAAATCTGTTATATATAGACAGATTTCAGATTTATATACATATATATAGACAGATTTATTAATTAAAGTATGTTCTTAATTAAAGTATGTTATTAATAAACAGATTTATATATATATATAGACAGATTTATATATATAGATTTCGGATAAACAGATTTATATATATATATATATAGATTTATATACATTGCATATATATATATATACACAGATTTATATATATATATACACAGACCGAGAGAGAGAGAGAGAGAGCATACGTAGAGGGAGAGAGAGTCGTCGCCGGAGCACCACTCTTGTCGCCGTCGCCGTCGCCGCCGCACCACCGATGTCTTCCTCGTAGGCCGTTTGGGGAATTTGGGGGTGAAGTTAGGGATTTGGGGAGGAGGATCGAGCGGCAGCCAAGAGGAAAAAGAAGGGGTTTTTTTTTTTGGACTTTTTGCGACGGTATGATGTAGACCGTCGCAAATAGAAGGCAAAACGGCGCCGTTTGAATTAATCCTTTTTTGCGACGGCAAATTTCCGTCGCAAATGATATATGCCGTCTCCAAAAAAAGATTTTTTGCGACGGTTTTATTTACCGTCGCTAATACTTCCGCATTTCCGACCCCTCCGCTTGGTTTCATTACCGACGGGTCAGTACCGTCGCTAAAGGGTATTATTTGCGACAGGTGCAGTTACCGTCGCAAAAAACCGTTTTTTGCGATGGGGGGCGCGGCGTCGCTAAAACTCCGTGTTTTTTGCTATGTTTTCTTGTAGTGACTGTCCCTTCTCTGTAAACTAATTCCGAACTGCCTCCTCTACCACACGATCTAACATAATATATATATATATATATATATATATATATATATATATATATATAAATTTTAGGTGTACAAAAAATAACTTAAGAATTTTTAATTTTGTCAATTTGAATTTTAATCTTTTTAATTTATTTTCAATCTAAACCATTTATTTATTTTCGTTAGTAAAAACTAATGGAAAAAAGAATATAAAATTTTAGTTATTAAACTCAATTAAAATAGTGTTTTAAATATGTTATGTATACCTAAATTAAATTTAATAAGTAAAATATAATTTTTTTCATCAGTTTTACTTAGTAAAAATAGGTGAATAGCTTATATTGAAAATAAATTAAAAGATTATGATTTAAATTGATAAAAATTAAAAATTAAAAATTTATTTTGTCACAATGATCAAATCTTCAAAAATATATATATATATATATATATATATGTATTTTATAATTTCTCCTTTTTCTTTTGTTTTTTTCGTCATGCAAATTTGTCACCATTTTTTTTTTTTGGGGTCTAAACTCATGAACTTCACATTTAAATCAACTTGATTCCACTGTATTGAGATGGAAAGTGGACTTGTTTGTTTTCATCTCCTGGAAATTATTTTGTGGATAGGTTGCACCAGATTGTCACTTGCGGTACCTATTAGCTTCAGTGTGACAAATTCTTTAAACTATGTTTGTATTATGAATTTTGATAAAGATTTAAAATAAAAAAAATAAAAAAATGAGTGAGATGTTAAGTTTTCGAACTAAGGAAAATGAGTGAGAGTACTAATTAGTGCTACCACTAATGATGTGACAGTGGACTTTGCTATGAATAATTTGATGTTTTAATTTTGGTATTATATATATATATTTTTTTTATTGACTGTCATGTTTATTATGTCATTAGTGATCTGTGTAGAATTCTAAAATTAATGATCTCTATCATTATTGTTCGAACTAATAGATAGAAGGCGATCCTTTCAAGTGGTGTGCTTTCATACATTAAAATTTTATTACCAAATCAAACTTCCTAAAATGTTGAAAAAAAAAAAACACGCAAAACAGGACAGACAAATATCCATCCATATCCAACTGGATTCCAAAGTCAAGAAGACTTTGACTCCTCTTTTTGCGTGAACAGAAGACTTTGACTCTGCTTTCTATCAAATCAATCAGCCTATTGCAGCTTTTGGAATTTCAATTAATATTTTTTTAATTTTTAATAATTTTTTTAATATTTTAATTATTATTATTTTAAAGTAAATTCACTAATCTAAGGGCTGGTTTGGCTTATCCTAAATAAGTTAAAAAGTCAAAAAATTACTTTAAAATTCAAAAAGATATCACTATTCACTAAAAAAAAAAATTAAAAAATTAATTTTCTTCAAAAAAAGTACACACCGAATTGATGTGTGTGCAGCTGCTGTGTGCGGCAGTGGAGAAAAAAGAAATGATTGGGTGTGGTTTTTACACACACCGTTGTTCGTTCTATGGGGGTCATCACGGGTCCCGTTTTGATAATCTGAACCGTTCAATGTGTAGAAATCGTCGAGTACTATATGTCTGCAAAACATCACATTGATCGGATATCGATAACTATATGATTAAATCAGTTATGTACAACAAATGGATGGTGTTATAATTAATGATTGAAAAATAAATAGATCTGATCAGATAGCTATCGATATCAGATTAACGTGATTTTTTATAGGTACATAGTGTTCGACGAGTTACACACATTGAACGGTTCAGATTATTAAAATGGGACCCGTGATGACCCCCACGGGCCAAACAAAACCGTCCAATGCTTTGTACAAAAATTAGCCAATAATTTCCAACTCCAATTGAGTCTACCGGTTGTACAGCCGGTTGTATGGCTGTGGCCCACTCCTCTCCTATTATCTCTTACACATTTTTTTTATACAATTTTTTAATACACATTTTTTCATAAAAAGTCAAAAAGTTAACCCAAACCTCCATATTTTCTTTTTGTCTTTTTTAGTCCAAAAAGACAAAAAGTGCACTTTTTTAGGACACCCCAAACCAAATAGACTTAAAAAATATAAAATTTGAAAATTTTTACTAAACACAAAAAAAAAAAAAAACAAAAAATTTAGTATATATATACATTTTATTTTTGTATTTGTTTCTTTTTAAATTTCTTCAAAAAAATATTTTAATTTTTTAGTATATTTAGATTAAGTGCATATACAAAAAATAATTTTTCTGTCTAAAATTTGAATTTTTTTTATTAAAGACAACAAAATATGAAAAACTAAAAATTCAAAAACTCAAAATCAAACAGAGCAACTTGGAAGGTTTTTATCTTTCATAAAAAAATAAGAGGGCAATTTACACTATTGTCTTTATAATTTTTTCAAAATTTTACTTTAGTTTCCGTAGTTTTAATTTTAACAAATGTAGCATTTGTATTCTTTAAACTATTACATAGTGTATTTAATTCGTTATTTTCATTTTGGGAGTCTTTGAAGTTGTTATATCTTGATTTTGGAGGAGTACAATTTGATTTGGACATGTTAGAGTTGTTCGTTCACGTTTGATTTCGTCAAAAAATTCTTTAGAAACTTAGAAATTATGTTATGGTGTCGACACCATAGGTTCCTAGGGTCGACACCATTTTACTGCCTTACATTTGGTTTCTTTACTGTTTTTTGGGGTCAACACCACAGATTTTGGAGTCGACCCTTGTCTGTTGCAGTGTTTTGGGTGTTGCTACTGATTTTTAGAGTCAACACCCTGGGTTCCTAAGGTCAACCCTTGTCTGCTGCAAACATTTGTGTGTAGCTCGACTTTTTGTGCTCCTTTCGGATACGACTAGCCCAACAGTTTGGACTCTCGTGATTCTAAATCTGATTCCATAAGTGCAATGTGAAATAGATAAACACAAAAGAGTCCAAATCTGACAAACCTTTTGGAAAATCAATTTTGAATCAAACCAAAAATGAATTGCTTTGTTAGATACAGAGTCGCCACCTAAATATTTTTGAGAAATTTAGGAAACCTATGACTCGTTCAAAAGGCCACATGTCTTTCATCACCAAGATTGTCTCGGCTTAAGAACTTAGGTACGAGAGGGGAAGGTCATGAATTGAGCACCCCACTAGCCCGTTCAAAGATCGGCCTCTACTAATCATAATGTGATTCTTATTTACACTATATGTTCTTGTTTCAATTATTAGGCTAACTTACTATGTGATGCGCACAAGTATAGACTAATTTGTAAAAATTGGAAAAATTTGATTTCATGTTTATTTTGAAAAGTGTTTGAATATGTACCACTTGAAAAAGTGATCTCATATGAACGTTACTCAAATTATTCCAATTTAAGCAATTAGCCTTCATCCACAGGCATTCAAGCAATTTATCAATTAAGCACTTAGCCTCATGGCAAACATGTTAGACATGGTAACAATCACACTTATGCAATATACTAAAGCAAATAAAAGCTCACCTAGTACTTCGAGGCAAGCCAAAAGAAACCAAGAGTTAGAAAACATGCATGCCCCTAACAAATGCAACATATGCGATATGCAACTAATAGGCTCGACTACTAATTATGTCATGCGAGTCAATTTGATAGCATGTAGTCTAAGCACATTTTCAAAGAAGTATTTAAACAACAATGCATAGTTAGAATGATGAATCGAGCGTTGATGCATGAAAGACAAGTGGATGCAAACATGGAGTATGCTAAAAGAACACATGATGTTCTAACTACCCATCATAAGTAAGTAAATAAAAGGGAGAAAGACGTGGGTTAGAAGACATACACATTATTACAAGTTGGCCCTTGCACAAGACGGTCTGAATGAATGGACTAGCTAATTAATTTACCTAATTAACTAACTATTACAAATCAAATGGAATAAATTAGCTAAATTACTTAACTAAGTATTACAACAACAAATTAATTAACTATTCTAGCTAATTAAATAATTACAATATAAACCAACTAGCTATTCTAACTAATTAATTACAAGTTCACTACTTTTACAACATCACTAATATTACGCCAATACTTCACGGATCCCGAGAATCGAAAGATGGCTCATGCATGAACACGGATTTCTACCCGATAATGCTCTCTATTTTGCTACTGGAATGCCTCTATTGCACAGTTAGAAAATTGCACATGTTTTCTACCTCAGCCTCTGTTTTGCTTTGCTAGAAAAAGGACACTGCCTGACTGGAAAAAGTGACCGGCAACCCAGAAGTAGTGGCCGATAGGCCACTAATAGTGGGTTGCCGTCCAGAAAAGTGGCCTGTCGGCCACTGATTTTGGTTCTCTTCTGCAGCAACAGAGGATAAACAGAGCACAAACCAGATTATTCTTAGGGGATGTTTGTCTATGCTGCCTCTCTTTATCAGCAAACAGGTCAAATGAGGGGTAGGCTTGGTTCACAAACCATCAATCGACGCAATTTCATTGCGTGACGACTTATGAACCAAGGGACACAATTCAATAAATGCATAACAAAAGACCAACAAAAACCTCTTCCCTATCATGGATTGAATCAAGAGAAGTGGTTGACATTGACTCTTGAACCATTTACATCACTAACGAGTATTAAACGACTCAAGACTCAATAGGTTCAATTAACGTCCGATTGAACTCAAGTTGATTTTATCTTGCATCACTTTTAGTCCCAATTTTATTACTTCATTTTAATTACCATCCATTCCTTAGTTCATTAAGTCCAAAAGTGAGCTTTAAGTTCTCTAATGGAAAAGAGCATCAAACTAAGAGTTGTTTTAGGCATGAAAGAGATGTCATGCCGTTGGTAATGAACCCCTAAAGGGATTAAACCATTAGGCACAACAACCTCAATCTCAAGCTTAAACAAGCAATTAGTTTGAAACAACTTTCAAAACAAAGAAAAAGCCAAAAAAGGAAGGAGGTTGCAGAGGTGATTAGAGATGAATGCAAGTATGGAAAGTAAGAAATAAACACTATCAACGCAAATAGGTTAGTGGCTAAGGCCTAAACCATCAAGCTTATTAGAACCATTACACTACAAGCATGCTATACAAAGCTCAAATGCAATGAACAACTAAAAATAGTCCTAAAACAGTCTAAAAAAATGCTAGAATGAAGACAAAAATAGCTAAAACAATAAGCTAAAATATTGAGGAATTAATACTAGCACACAAACACAAGGATGAGAGGTTAACCCCTCCATTTTTGGGACTTCAAAACATGCTTTTTGCTTCTGAAAAACCTTTGAAAATCAGTGGTAAAAAGCTAA
The DNA here is from genome assembly GCF_055761805.1 of Camellia sinensis. Classification (NCBI taxonomy): domain Eukaryota; kingdom Viridiplantae; phylum Streptophyta; class Magnoliopsida; order Ericales; family Theaceae; genus Camellia; species Camellia sinensis. The sequence goes on from NC_138963.1 coordinate 154,444,680, forward strand.
AAAAAAATTGATGAGAAGGTGGAAAACACAAGGGCAAAGGCCTTAGAAGCAATGTTCAAAGAAGGGCTATCAACCCCTCTATCTTAAATGGCCTGAAACCACAAGTTTCAGCCAAAAAATACAGATAATGAACAGCTTAAAAACAATAAGAAAAGATGGAGAATAAGTGGTGTAGAGATGGTACAAAAACACTAGAAGGTATACCTCTTGAAGAGGAATGCTTCTTTGAGTTACAAACCACCAATTTCACACTCTTACGTGCCTTAAGAGCTCAAATTCAAGATCAAATCACCTTAACAAGAAGCTCTCTAGGTTTGGTTTTAGAGTGTTTTGGCAAAGTCTTTGCAAGTTGCAAGAGAGAGAGAGAGAATTGTAGAGAGAGAGGAATTTTCCAAAATTTGCTCTTCAAAAATATTTTCTCACTCTTAAATTTTTCTAACCTTTTAACCATAAGGAAAGGTCATCTATATATAGAAAACCATTTTTCTATCTCGAAAATATCTGTATAGGAACAGCTGGTGCAGCGTGGGAATAGCTGGCAACAAATATCTGCAAAAATCTGGCTTTTCACCCAAGTAGCCAGCAGGCAAAAAAATTTATTTCCAAGCTCGACTTCAAACGGGAATACCTCCCTTATCCGGACTCGATTTTAGGTCATTATTGAGTCTAAATTGAAGTCCCAAAAGTCCATTTTTCAATGGTGATGGCCTCACATCCAAATTCTAAGTGTGCAAAAAGACATGCCTATTTTAGTGAAGGTTGCTCATTTTTGTCCTAACGGATTGATACCCAACTTTTTCCCCAACTAGTTTTCTTCCTTCCCCTCCTATTTTCTTCAACTCCAAGCCTTTAAATAAGACGTTTTAAAGATTTTTTTCAAAGAGTTCACCTCCCTTTCATTTATTTTCACTTTGTCCTTGTTCGGTTTATCGAAGAGTTCAGTATTTTTAAACGAAATGCGAGCCTTGGAACATCGTAGAAACATTTTCAAAAATATTTTGAAAGAGAGGGTTTTAAGGTCTAAAATAGTTTTGGTCCAAAATGGGGTGTAAGGTTGGGATTTAGAAGCCCTTCTTGCTAAAGAAATCGAACATTTGCACAACATAACTTTCATCATCGAGTGATCAATCAGTGGTGCCCAAGTCTTAAGGGTGGTCAAGAATGGGGTGTCTACAGTTGCCCCTCTTTGACAGAGCTTGAAGTCATGAAGAGACATGAGTGAATGTCAAAGCCCGAAAATGACCCATTTTGACAAGGTCATAAGACTTGGGCAAACAAGCAAAATGCAGATGTAGTTGGTTGAACCCGAAGGTTACCTATGTATCCCTTTGCAAGGAATCAAACCAACGTAGTTCAGGGACAGAATGTAAATGATATGCAATGTAACACAATCATGCAAATGATATACAGTGTAACGAAATCATGCAAATGATATACAATATAACGAAATTATGCGAATTATATACAATTTAATGAAATCATTAAACCACAAGCAGTGCAAAACACACGAGTACCATAAAGGAATGGAGATGCAAATCAAACTACGTTTTATATAGAAGAAGAAGTGAGCATAGCCAAACGACGCCTAACACAGGCTAAGTGCCTACATCCTCAATACTGGCCTCAGTGCAACATGAATGCTTACACATAACAGAACCATGTTTTAACGTGAAAGGGGTGCGAGCACATGCAAAACTATGGTAGCGTTTGGTTGTGTTTTGTAAATGTGATTTGAGAGTATGAGTTGTATTTTGAGTTTGTGTGTTGTGGAATTATGATTTGAGTGTAGAAAATTTGTTTGGTAAAGAGTTTTGAAAATAGTTTTGGAAAAGCGGTTTGATTTGAGTGGGGAATTATTGATGTGACATTTGATATGTGATACAAAAATTTACAACTCATAACTAAATATACAATTCAAAATTATTTTAAAGCACATAAAAAATTTAAAAATTTTCAGAAAATATTTGTCCCGATTATGTAAATCAATTGCAAAAAAAAAAAAAAAAAAAAAAAATCTGGAAATCAGCCGGACATCCGGGTGGACATCCGGGTGGTCATCCGGGTGGTCTACCGGGTGGACAATCGGGTAGACAAAAAAGGCGCCTGTGCTTCAGAGTTCTCTCTGCAGAGTGTAGAAAATTGATTTGAAAACGAAACCAAACATCATGCTCCAACACACGGGAAGAAAATTGATTACAGAGCACAACCAAACAGAGCCTATGTTTTTCGTAGAAAGAGAAAGAATAATTGGGTGGTATGATATAAGTGAGGAATGATCTGCTGGGGAAAGATAATGATCCTAAATGATGAATGCAACAAGACAAAGTACGATGCAATAGATGTAATGGATACAGTGAATAAGGCGTAGACCGAACCACGTCTTACCTAGAAAAGGCCTGGACACAAGACAAACCACGTCTAACACAGAAAAAGGTGTTGACACCCTCAATACTGGCCTCAGCTCAGCATGGGTACTTATACATGACAGAACCGTGTTTCAACGAGGGAAATGTATGGGCACATTCCAAACTAAGCTTAACATGGAAAGGATGCAGATGGTATGATGTAATGGGTGTAATGGATAGTGTAGTAGATGCATGCGATAGGTGTTATATGCAATGTGCTAGAAGTAATAGATAATAAATGCGATGTAGTAACTAGGAAGTGAAAGTACCTTACAGGGCAGTTGGCGATGACTCACCTTATACTCCTGTAGATCTTCCTTTTCTTCTTGGTTGCACTTCTAAACCACAGGTACTACTTTTCTCCTTGACTATGTTTATAACTTTCTGTAGACACCCCATTTTTGACCGCTTTTAAGACTCGGACACGACTGATGGTTTTGGAAGATGTGCAGGGCAAAGGTTTAATTTCTTCAGCAAGGAGAGAGTCAAAGCTCAACTTCATACCCCTTTTTGGACCAAAACAATCTTGATCAAAAGGTTTTAGCCGTAAAACCCTCTCTTTCAAAACGTTTTTGAAATAAAGTTTTACGATGTTCCGAGGCTTGCATTTTGGTAAAAGTTGCGCTTTTCGGTAAACCGAGCAAAGACAAAGTGGAAATGAATGAAAGAGAGATGAAATCTTTGAAAAATCTTTCAAAATACCTTACTTAGGGGTTTGAAGTTGAAGAAAAGAGGAGAAGAGGGAAGAAATCCAATTGGGGAAGAAAATGGGCATGAACCGTTAAGAAAAAGTCGAACAGCCCTCGCCGAATCGGGCCTATTCATTGGTATACTTGGAATCAAGCTATGAGGCCACCACCGTTGGAAATAATACTTCCGGGGCTTCATTTTTCACTAAGAATCTCTGAAATCCAATTCCGGACGGGGAAGATATAGTTGATTGAAGTAGGACATCACTCCGGTTGGACTGAAATCTGCGCGGCTTCACGGAAACTGGCATAACTTTTTCCACAGAAGGAATGTTAATGTAAGATTTGACCCATTGGAAAGATAACTTTCGGGGCTTCAATTTGGACACTTGAATGGCCACCATTGGACTTCCCAATCACCCACTGGCCACTTTTCTTTCCGGTAGCCCATTTTTTTGTCCTGAAAGTAGCTGGCCGGCCAGAAAACCTAGCAGGCCGGCCACCTAGCTGGTGAAATGACCTTTTTCCCCTTTTTGATCTGGCCGGCCATAATCCTTGCCCCAAGTGTGTTCTAGCCATGTATTTTGTTTTACACTTCGCCCATGTCCGAGGGTTTGGCCCTTTTGGGGGGAAACTTGATTCATTTCCCTCCATTTTTTCGGCCCTTTTTTTCCCTTCTTTTGTATATATAACAGCAGCTCCAGCTGCTGGTTTGAGGGTTACAAAATTTCCCTAAGAGCTTTGCATACATACACCTTTTTCTCCCTCTTTTCCAAGCTCAAAACCCTTAAGTCCTACATTCATTTCTTCACCAACCCAGAACCCCACCCTTCCATCCTCCATTCCAGCAGCTGGAGGTTGTTCTTCAAGGCCTAGGAGTGTGCAACTCAAGCCAAGAGTTTCCAAAAGATTGGTCTACAAGGGTAAGCACCATTTTCCCTCTTTTTGAGCTTATTTTGTATCCTTTCTAAGTCATTTTTGCTTGCTGTTTTAGGCTCCGACCGTAACTATAACTAGGCTTATTTTGAGCTATTTTTCATGTTTGTTTAAGGGTATTTACCTGTTTGAGGCCTCCTTGTTGCACTTGCTTCATTATCCCTCTTGTATGCCATTATCTTGTGTAGTATTTTTGGCCTATGTATAAACTTTTTTGAGCTCTATCATGAACTAAAAAGTAGCTTATTTTGAGCCCTTATTCAACATTGTTGAAGGGCTCATTGCTGTTTGAGACTTTCATTTATCAGTTGCCTTTATATCCCTTTTTTGGCTCCATTTTTACATGATTTGTTAGCCTCTTATGCTTCTGTTTTTGAGCTTTGGTCCGAACCACAAATGGCCTTATTTTGACCCCATATTCATGTTTCATTAAGGGTCTTTCACCGTTTGAGGCATCCTTTATATACTTTGTGTTATATCTCTCTTTTTGGCCTTATTTTGCATAGCATTTTGAGCATGCTTGTGTACTGTTTTTGGCTCGGTCATAAACTGTAAAATATCATATTTTGGATCCCTCTTCAACATTGTTGAAGGGTCCTCATCTGTTTGGGGCCAGCAGCTGTGGCTTGCTTCTTTATCTCACATTTAGGGCCATTTTTGCATGCTAGTTTTGCCCTATTTGTATTTGCTGTTTGGCCTTGCTTAAAACTGTAAACATGCTTGTTTTTGGGCTGCCTTGAATCTGTCTTCACATGTCATGATCAAATAATGCATGCTTAATGTAGCTACAAGTCATTTCATGTGCGTAATCTTGCATTTCGGGATCATTTCATGCATCGGGTGCCATATTCCTATGATTCGGGGCTGTTTTGGGTCATGTTTTGCTGCTGAAACTTGCATGTTTGTATGCCATTTTCCATGCCTTGCCATGTCTTGTTAGAGTGGCATTTTGTGCCTTAGAGCCGGTCCTCGGTTTGCGTGCATGTGTGCACGTATTCCGAGTTGTCTCATTTTCATCTTATGGCCTCCTATGTGAGTGTGGCTGAGGTCCACTTGTGTTGGTGTAAGTCCATTGTGCATTGTGTATGCCATTTTATTTCATAGCATTGCGTATGCTAGGTTGTATGGTAGCGCATTGTGTATGCCATGTTATCTCGTGCATCGTGTATGCCATTTCATAGCATTGTGTATGCTAGGTTGTATCTTAGTTGCATTTCATGCATATCATGCATATTGCATCGTGCTTGGGATAGGGGTTAGCCTGAGCACGGGAAACGAGGTACGTTTCGTACTCCAAGTGACGGAACGTGTCTCAATTCCAAGTCACCGACACTCCGGATTATCCATGATGGAGTTAGGTTTTAGTTGAGTTTTCATGTGCATTCATTTTATATTAAGTTGCACAATTCGACTCCTCGGCCATCATGCATCGAGATGCATGATTGGTGGCACGAGGATCGAGGCATACATACATTTGTGAAAATACATTGCTATGCCCCTCTCTTGCTCTCTGTTGCAGCGAATCAAGAATCAGCAGTCTCCCGGAGCTCGGCGCGCTTTCCAAGAATAAGTTGCAAAACAGAGACTAATTGGGGCATCCCAGTGGATTTCCGCGCAAGGCAGCCCAAACATACATCATTTATCAGAGTCAAGGCAGTCCCTGGCTTGCATGCCAGTTTATAGCTTTCCTAGATTAATTTGTAAATTAATTAGGACTTTTGTATTCATTTGGGACTGTATTATTTATTCATTTGGGACTGTATATTATTTATTCAGACCCTCTGTGCGAGGGCATAACTGTAATAAGTGTGGGTGAGTGTGGTGTATGTCTTCCAACCCCACGTCTTTCTTCCCTTTTATTTACCTGCTTATAATGGTTAGATTAGGGCATGTTTAAATTAGCATACAGTATGACAGCATGTTTGCATCATTCATCTATATTGCATGCACCGGGCTCGGCGCACCATACTAACTGCATTCGTATTTCAATTCCAAGTTGAGTACTTGTTAGCTGTTGCATCTCATATGCCATGTTTAGAATAGCCGAGCCTGCTATAGTTGCATTTTGCATGTGTTGCATTAGGCATTTCTGTATAATTAGGATCATGCATGGATTTCTAATGAGCTTCTGTTTTGGCTTGGAGTACTCAGTAAGTTTTTATGCTTTAGCATCCTTGCATGCGTGTGAGTGACTGCCATGATAGCATGCTTACCATGAGGCTATTTGCTTAAGTGATATAACTGCCTTGAATGCCTATGGGTGAAGGTTGGGTTGTTTAGATTGGAATAAATCATCAACTGTTTGTTTTAAGCCCACTAGATAGTGGCAAAACCATGTTTTCTAAGCCCACCTGAGGGTGGCAAAATCTGCATCTTTAAGCCTACTTGCGAGTAGCAAACCATCTTTCAAAAAAAAACAAACATGAAATGTTTTGTTCCAATTCAGGTGATCCAGTCTATACTTGTATACTGTGCGCATCACATAGTAAATCTAGGCTAATAACCGGGATAAGAACACGCAATATTTTCAAAACTAGATATCATGGTTAGTAGAGGCCGATCTTTGATCGGGCGAGCGGGGGTGCTCACGAAGTGACCTTCCCCAATCGTTCCCAAGTTCCCGAGCTGAGGCAACTTTGGTGATGACGGACACGTGGCCTTAGGCAAACGAGTCAGGGTTTCCTAAATTTTCCCAAAATAAAACATTTAGGTGGCGACTCTGTATCTGGCAAAGCAGTCCATGTTTGGCACTTCTTTCTAAAAATATGTTTTCTCAAAACGATTTTCCAGATTTGGACTCTTTGGTTCAGATTAAGAACCGTCACAATTTGAGAGTTCGAGCTGTAGTAACCCCAAATGAACAGAATGGGAGCTCACCCTCCCGGGGCGTTCAGGGACGTCTACAGTTTCTGGCGACTCCACTGGGGATTTAGAGAACTTTACTCGAACTCATGATATCTGTTTTTGACTACACTTATGTGTTTCTTTGCATTGCATTTGCATTGGTGCGCCTAGGACACCGTGTTTGCCATCTGCTATTCCTGAACGGTTTGCCGGAGGCTTGTCTTGTCAGGGCATGACCATAAGGCTGACCGGTTGTGGGCTCTGCCAGTATGGGAACAGAAACCCCGGTTTTACCGGGGCACCCTTTTTGACCATTCGACCTAGTGCATATTCAGATCCGTAGTGACCATTCCAAATTAGGACAGGTTGCTTACCCGATATAGGTTGTTTGAAACCGCTGCGTGCGTAGTGAAACCCTAGCTCCTGACAAAATAGGACAGGGAAACCCTACCCCAACATAGGGGTGTTTTGGCTCTCACTTACTTGTTATGTGCTATGGGGTGCGTCTCCATACGAATGCATGTATCAGTCTACAAGTTTGGGCATTAGGCCTGCGGGCATCAGTATTTGGAAGAATCAGTTCACCTGAGGGTATCAGTTTACGGGCAGAATTTTGGGGGCAGAATTCAGTAGAGGGCACATTCATCCTACTATGCTCGTATCTGTTTTGGTGAAGTTAGGCTGAGATGCTGCATGTTTTCTCTTTTGCTAGGGTAGTATGGGAACCATTGCTTCAGAAGGCTCCGATATCCCCCGAGGTTCATCGAACTTGTGCTGATAGACTTTGTCAGGTCAAAGATTCAGTTCAAGGGCAATCAGTGTCCTTTGCCAGAGGCAGGGTAAAAGGGCCAGTCAAGCACAAATCACCAGTTCAGCAGTTACCAGATCAGTGGCCCTTATCCACCCCACCAGTGAACAGTCAGGCTGAGGTCTCAGTTTCTACTACAGGGATAGATACCAGTCAGTTAGATGGATCAGCAGAACACATCAGGGATGGAGGCAATGATGCGCCAGATGCAAGAAAGTATGAAAGCCATGCAGCAAGATGCTGTCCGTCAAGCGGAATTCGCCAAGCAACAGGCTGTGGTCATAGCCCAACAGGCAGAGACAATTGCCAGGTTAGAGCAGCAAACCGGAGTATCTACTTCACACCAGGCTCCTCCCCCACCAAGAGTTCCCATACTCGGGGAGGCAACCCACGTCCAGGATGATACGGACATTCCAGGCGGGCCAGCTCCGCCCCCGGTTCTACCCCAGCTGTCTAAAGCACCAATCAACCCACCGGACTCCCCCTTTGAGTTCGAGACGGATCCCCTGGCATTGAAAGTGAGCAAGCTTGAGAAATTGTTCAAAAAGTCTCAAGGGGCCCACTCTATTCCCGATATAGAGGACGGTTATACCGACTCAGTGGTGACATTACCGGATCGGTTCAAGATGCCACATATCGATCGATTTGATGGCTCTGAAGACCCAATGGTGCACCTCCAGCTATTTTCTGATATCTTGAGGCCAATGGGTTTGACCACAGCCCAGAAATTGTCACTATTCGGCCGAACCCTGTCTGGGATAGCCGCAATCTGGTATGCAAAATTGGAGAACTCTGTGAAATGGAACTGGGAAGAGCTAGCTGAGGCCTTTATTACTCAATACTCCTACAACACACAGATCGAGGTCACAACTCGTGATCTTGAAGTCACCCGCCAAGAGCCAAAGGAGGGTTTCTCAGAGTTCGTGACGAGATGGAGAGCGAAGGCCTCAATGATGACTATAAGGCCTTCCGACAAAGATCAGATCATGATGATTATCCAGAATCTACATGGCAAGTTGCTACAAAAGATGGTCGTTCTACCTCTGTTTACCTTTCCAGCCTTTCATGAAATGGGGGTTCAAATCGAGGACGCCATCAAACAGGGGGTCTTCGCAGAAGATAATGAGCCTTTGGAGAGGAATGTTGCTCGCAGTTCTAATGCTACTACTGATGGTAGCACAGCTACGAAATGCTCAGAAGTAGACACTATCACCACTTCCCTCAATGGCCAAGAACCAACCACTTCAACTCGGCCCCAAGCCCGAAAATTCCATCCTCTTTACATTTGTCTCTCCCAAGCTTTGAAAAAGCTGCAAGAAGAAAGGCACCTAGAACTCCTAGAACCCCAACCCCTTCCAAAACCTCTTCCACCAAGATATGACCCAGCTAAATACTGTACCTATCATCAACAACACGGTCATGATACGAACCGTTGCATCTGCCTCCGTCATAAGATTCAGGATCTTATTGACGAAGAGACCCTAGCTCCACCAAAAGGACCTCAGGTTAGTACTGATTCATCACCTCCCCATCTCAACCTCATCCATACACTACCATCCACCTTCGACCCCAGCATATACATCACCCCAGCCCATCTACCCAAGCCTGAGGTGTTCATTCCAGAAAGCATGGACTTATGCATGATGGATACCCCTGGACCCCAATCATCTCAAACCCGTGAGCCCACTACTTCTGAGCTGAAGAGGATGATCGAAGATCTTCAAAGAACTGTGACAGATTTGGCCTCTGGGACATCGGCTCCATCATCAACCACATCACATACCAGGGAGTTCATGTCAAAAGGCTCCCCAGTCTTGGAACATGCTGTATTTGAGGAATGCCAATCCCTTGGAAAAGTGGAGGCAGACGGTAAGAACAAGGTAGGGGCAGGCATTGGTCCCCATGAACATCTTCTGTTGGTTGTTGAGGCTTTGAAGGCCGAAGGACTAAACAAACAACAAGTGCTTACAGTGGTTGCAAAAACTGTGGATGATATTTTTGCCACTCAAGTTGGGGGCAGCTTGAATCAAGGGGCAAGCCGGGAGAAGGGTCGTTGTATCAGAAACGTTCCTTTCAGCTATAATCCTGCACTCAGAAGAGATCAACAAACCAGGCCAGCACCTGCCAAGCCCTTTGCTGGTGCGTCCAGCAAAAATCCACAAACTTTGAAGTACCAACCCCGAGGTCAAAGGGTCTTCCATGCCCTCCACATGCCTTTGTCCAAAGCTTTCCAAATCCTTATAAGACAAGGCCATCTCAAACCCCTTGAGCTTCGGCCTCTCCCGAATCCTCTTCTGGCTACGCATGATGCTGCCCAATATTGTGCCTTCCATCAACAAACCGGTCATGGTACTGACAATTGCTCTCGTCTTCACCACGAAGTGCAAGATCTGATTGACAACGGGGTCATCCTCCCACCAGCTCAGCAAAGTCTATCGCCACTGGATCAGTGAACTTGGGGGATAGTGCAAATATGTGATTAGGGGATGAACCACCTGCGGGCGGCACTCAGTTTACTCCAGATGTGGCGTAGGGCACGCACTGTTTTGAGCATTTGCGAATGATGGTTTTTGTAGCTTCTGACTTGGGTGTTGAGTCAGTTCTGTCTTTTTGTTTTGAGTCTGTCTCTTTGTTTTGAGTCAGTCTTTTTTGATTAAGGGTCTGTCTTGTTGTATCGAGTCAGTCCTGTTGTAATAGAAGTCGGGTGATTCCGGGGGGTGTTACCTTGGGCGTCACCATTTTGTTTTGCGTTTGTCTTTTCGTTTTGTTTTGAGTCTGTTTTTGCCAGGGAGCCAGTTGTGCCAACAAATTTTTTTTTGAATAAAACAGCGGTGATCTTCACGCTCTCGCATTTGCTTTTGCCTTGTGCCAGTTATGCCGGAAGTTCTGAATGAGACGGCAGTATTTGACTAAAGAACTCTGTCTTTTCTGTGCCTTGAAATCATTGTATCGACCTAAGTTTTTCAAAACTTTTTTGAGCACTGCGGTGAAAACGAAGTGGAAGGAATTCCTTGGGATTTGCTAAACTTTGATCATTTGAGAGAAAGAAAGGCGTGCTAAGCCCTTAATGAATGAAATCATGCTTGTTAGCGTGAGTACTGAGAAGGACCTTGGCTTGATCCAGACTGGTTTCACACTATCTTTAGCGTGAGCGATTTGTCGCTTTCTTAAAAACTTTCAAAAACAAAATGTTTCGCGCGGTCCTGCGAAGACCTGTGTGGAATCACTCTTGAAATTGTGCAGCCTAGGATTGCTCCCAGCCTCGAGACTCAACCCCTTCGCTTCCAAACCTTGAACTTGAATTCAGAAGGTTCAACGGTCAACTACGATGTGAGGCCTGTGTGGCCGGATTTGAAGCAGCCCTCGAACAAGAGGCCAGAAAAGTCAGATAAAAAAGATCAGAAGATCAGAAGAAGCTTGCAAAGCTAGAACAGAAGTACCCCTCGAACTAGGGGCAAAGATATCAGACATGCTCAAAGAGCTGAAGATGAGTCCTCTTGCAAATCAACAACCACTCTCCTGGATACGGATGGCTTCGAAACCCTATAACCATTTGGCATGGACCAAGCTACACTTTTACCCTTGAGAGGCTCGCTGGGCCGAAAACCCGGAAGGGCGACCCAGGCAAAAGTTAGAGCAAGAAAAAGAAGAAAAAGAACAAAAAAGAAAAAAGAAGAAAAGAAAAAAGAAAAGGAAAGAAAAAATGCAAAAAATGCAAAAAAAACGAAAAGAAAAGAAAAGAAAAGAATATCAAAAAAAAAAAAAAGAAGAAAAGAATTGAAAAGAGAAAGAAAGAAGAACAAAGCTCGCAAGGTCGAAAACCCGCAACGGGTGCCTTGGCAAAAGTTAGAGCCTAAAAAGGAGAGGTTAATACCCGAGTGTACCTTAACCCCCAACTACGTAAGGCTTGATTCCCATGTTTGGGATACGTAGGCAACTTCATTCTAAAGTCCAGCCGTAAACACTTCCAAATCGACTGTGTCCATGCGATGGTTCTGGTCATCTTTGTCTTCTCTGTATCTGAGAGTCTGGTTGTGTTCGTTGCTTTGAGGATTGACTACAATGCGCTGCGGTGCTATCCAAACAAGGGGCAACTTTCCGTTGCCAATCAAAACGCCGCAGTGTCATTTCAAACAAGGGGCAACTTTCCGTTGCCATGCAGTATCCTTCAGACAAGGGGCAATTTTCCATTGCTATGGATCCGAGGTTATGCATCTCAAGAGTAGGTTCCGTGCACGTTGAGTAGTGGTCGTTTGCAAAAATAGTTTTTGAGAATTTTTACTGAGGTTGACTAATCTTCTCGAAAAGTACTCCATTTTTCAAAACTGGACCATTTCTTAGACCCAAAAAAAGAAAACTCTCAGTGCTCATAGCCTAACTTGAATGATTTTAAATCAGAAAATCGAACAAGCGCGTTAATCTAACTCTCATGTTGGTCAAAACTGTTTTAGTAGAAAGCAAAAACAAAAAAATGGTCAAAATGATGAACTAGGGGCACAGTTGAGTCAGGTGTTCTGTCTTTTCCCCTTTGTCAAAATACTTGCCAAAAAGGGCACTCTACTTGTTGAAAAGGGCACCGTATTCGCCAGAAAAGGGCATAACAAAGGGCAGAAAGCTCTCACATCCTCCAAGCAACGAGGTATCAAGCAAAGTGCGAAGCACGAACTAGAATGGGGCAAGATATTCCACTCCATCATCTGGACAGATCTTATCACGTCCAAACTCCCCAGCAAAGCATCATCAACTGATGTTAGCTGCAGATTTGCTACACACCCAGTTGTAGCGCAACCTTTCCGTGGGAGGAATTTACCAGCTATGAGCGGAAGAAAGAGAATCTAGCAGAATGCTAGGGGCACGAGCCCACAATTTGCTGTTTATCCATCAACCACCTAGGGGAGGGATGAAAAATGAGAGATTGAAGAATAGAGAGATGTGCGATGAGAGGAAAAATGAGAAGAGGGCATTTTCAGAAAAACAGAGCTTGAGGGCCGAGTGATGTGAGAACCACAAATGAGAAAGGGTGGGAAACATTACCCGGTGAAACAGGCTCCCTGTGCACGTCTGAGTGTCGTGTCTTTTTGTTTTATCTTGATTCTTGTTTTGAGTCGTTTCGAGTGTTACTCGACGTGTCTAGGTTGTGTGCCTTTTATTTCCTTGTTGAGTCGTTTTGCTGTGTTCAGTCGTAGGCTCAATACCTGGTCAAAAACTCATCTCTCAATTTCAAAAATAAAATCGTTTTGTGCTCCGAGTACCGTGCCGTTTTCCACATTTGTGCAAAACAGAATTGGTTCTTTCATAAAGTCGCAGGGTTCAACCTAGGTCATGTGAGAACAGTAAAACCAGGACCTATCTGAAGCTACATGGGTTTCGGATTGTAAAGCAAAAGAAAAGAGGGAAAATGGAAGTATCTGAGTGTGTTTCACCTTCAGCAAATTTCATGATTGTATTCCGGATGTACCTTTTCAAAGCCTTGTCAATGCTCCGAAGTATGAGTGTGCCTCTACCTCAAGCGCAAGATCAAGCCTGCTTCAAAGTTATGCACCCTTCCACCTACATTGTTATGCACTTTTCCACTTGTATTGTCATACACACCATACTTCCATTTATTTGCATCTTGTGTTATCTTCTACCTTTTATCCTTTTACGCTGAGCAGCGTTTGGGATCGTTGTCCTCCGGGACTTTCTCGGGTTGCGTTGTGTACGCACCTGGGCGGTTGTTTTGGGGCCTTTTCTCACGATTTCAGCGTGGTTTGAGTGTCCCGTTCCTTACGCGATTTCAGCGTGTTTGGAATTTATCCTAGGTTACGTTGTGTACGTACCTATGCGGTTGTTTGGACCTCCTCTCACGATTTCAGCGTGGTTTGAGTGTCCCGCTCCTTACGCGATTTCAGCGTGTTTGGAATTTATCCTAGGTTGCGTTGTGTACGCACCTGGGCGGTTGTTTTTGGGCCTCCTCTCACGATTTCAGCGTGGTTTGAGTGTCCCGTTCCTTACGCGATTTCAGCGTGTTTGGAATTTTTCTCAGGTTGCGTTGTGTATGCACCTAGGCGGTTGTTTGGACCTCCTCTCACGATTTCAGCGTGGTTTGAGTGTCCCGTTCCTTATGCGATTTCAGCGTGTTTGGAATTTTTCTCAGGTTGCGTTGTACGCGCACTTGAGCGGTTGTTTTCAGACCTCTTCTCACGATTTCGGCGTGGTTAGAGTGTTCTTTTCCTCACACGATTTTAGCGTGTTTGGAATTTATCTCAGGTTGCGTTGTGCGCGCACTTGGGCGGTTGTTGTTTGGACCTCCTCTCATGATTTCAGCGTGCTTTGAGTGTTCTTTTCCTCACACGATTTCAGCGTGTTTGGAATTTAACCTAGGTTGCGTTGTGTACGCACCTGGGCAGTTGTTTTTGGGCCTCCTCTCACGATTTCAGCGTGGTTTGAGTGTCCCATTCCTTACGCGATTTCAGCGTGTTTGGAATTTATCCTAGGTTGCGTTGTGTACGCACCTGGGTGGTTGTTTTTGGGCCTCCTCTCACGATTTCAACGTGGTTTGAGTGTCTCGTTCCTTACGCGATTTCAGCGTGTTTGGAATTTTTTCTCAGGTTGCGTTGTGTGTGCACTTAAGCGGTTGTTTTCAGACCTCTTCTCACAATTTCAGCGTGGTTTGAGTGTCCCCTTCCTCACACGATTTCAGCGTGTTTGGAACTTATCTTAGGTTGCGTGGAACGCGCTCCTGATTGATTTTCTTTGTTCTGCCTCCACTCATGAGTCCAGCGTGGTTGGAATATGTCACCCTTTGCATTTGTTGTACTCTCTGTTGCATCGCATCTATTATCTATTGCATCACATCTGTTACATCCATTGCATCATATCTGTTTTATCGTCCGGTCTAAGGAGACCTTAAATCTTGCATCATCATTCGCGCCATTTTGTGCATCGCACTTGCATTTCATCGCACTATCTTGTGCAATCCTGGTCTAGGAGACCTAAATCCTCTAAAGGTGCAACTCCTTTGGTGTTTGTTGTGCCCGAACGACTTCCAGTGGTCTGGTATAGCCACCTGCCTGTGTTTGCGGTGAGTTCCTAGGAGACCAACTGAGACGGTGAAAACTAGAGTTCGAATGGCTCTTGCCTAGAACGCAAAGGTTCGGTATTTCTGAGACTAAAGTCTGGTTTAAATACCCAGGGGTATATCCTCGGCTTGAAATCTGTATGGCAGCCCCATAGATTGAGATAGCATCTGAATGCACCTCAATTCTGGATACTGATCCAACCTAGTCTGTCACCATGTTGGAGAATAGGGAAAGCTGCAACCATAGTCAGGGAGAAAAGTAGTACCTATGGTTCAACTGAGAAGAAGAGGAAGATTCCCACATCAGCATGAGGTAGGACATTGCCGAGGTAAGTCATTACCAATTGCCCCTGTAAGATACCTTTACCTCTTAGCTATTACATTGCATCTTAGCCACTACACTGCAGTGCATTGCATGAGTCCTCAATTTTCAAACCGGCTTCGCGTAGTGTATAAGTCCAATTTTCAAACCGGCTTCGCGTAGCGTATAAGTCCAATCTTCAAAATATTTCTGCATATCATTTTGCATCCTGCCCCTGAACTACGCTGGTTTGATTCCTTGCAAAGGAATACGTAGGCGGCCTGCGGGCGCAACCATTTATTTATCTATATTTTGTTTGTCTGTCCAAGTCTTCGGCCTTGTCAAAAATGGGTCGTCTCTAGGCTTTGACATTCACTCCCGTCACTTCTTGACTTACGAGTTCTGTCAAAGAGGGGCAACTGTAGACAACCCATTTTTGACCGCCTTTAAGACTCGGACACGACTGATGGTTTTGGAAGATGTGCAGGGCAAAGGTTCAATTTCTTCAGCAAGGAGAGAGTCAAAGCTCAACTTCATACCCCTTTTTGGACCAAAACAATCTTGATCAAAATATTTTAGCCGTAAAACCCTCTCTTTCAAAACGTTTTTGAAATAAAGTTTTTACGATGTTCCGAGGCTCGCATTTTGGTAAAAGTTGCGCTTTTTGGTAAACCGAGCAAAGACAAAGTGGAAATGAATGAAAGAGAGATGAAATATTTGAAAAATCTTTCAAAATACCTTACTTAGGGGTTTGAAGTTGAAGAAAAGAGGAGAAGAGGGAAGAAATCCAATTGGGGAAGAAAATGGGCATGAACCGTTAAGAAAAAGTCGAACAGCCCTCGCCGAATCGGGCCTATTCATTGGTATACTTGGAATCAAGCTATGAGGCCACCACCGTTGGAAATAATACTTCCGGGGCTTCATTTTTCACTCAATAATCTCCGAAATCCAATTCCGGACGGGGAAGATATAGTTGATTGAAGTAGGGCATCACTCCAGTTGGACTGAAATCTGCGCGGCTTCACGGAAACTGGCATAACTTTTTCCACAGAAGGCATGTTAATGCAAGGTTTGCACCATTGGAAAGATAACTTCCGGGGCTTCAATTTGGACACTTGAATGGCCACCATTGGACTTCCCAATCACCCACTGGCCACTTTTCTTTCCGGTAGCCCATTTTTTTGTCCTGAAAGTAGCTGGCCGGCCAGAAAACTTAGCAGGCCGGCCACCTAGCTGGTGAAATGACCTTTTTCCCCTTTTTGAGCTAGCCAGCCATAATCCTTGCCCCAAGTGTGTTCTAGCCATGTATTTTGTTTTACACTTCGCCCATGTCCGAGGGTTTGGCCCTTTTGGGGGGAAACTTGATTCATTTCCCTCCATTTTTTCCCCCCCGTTTTTTCCCTTCTTATGTCTATATAACAGAAGCTCCAGCTGCTGGTTTGAGGGTTAAAAAATTGCCCCAAGAACTTTGCATACATACACCTTCTTCTCCTTCTCTTCCAAGCTCAAAACCCTTAAGTCCTACACTCATTTCTTCACCAACCCATAGCCCCACCCTTCCATCCTCCATTCTAGCAGATGGAGGTTGTTCTTCAAGGCCTAGGAGTGCTGCAACTCAAGCCAAGAGTTGCCAAAAGATTGGTCTACAAGGGTAAGCACCATTTTTTCTCTTTTTGAGCTTATTTTGTATCCTTTCTAAGTCATTTTTTCTTGCTGTTTTGGGCTCCGACCCGAACTAGAACTAGGCTTATTTTGAGCTATTTTTCATGTTTGTTTAAGGGTATTTACCTGTTTGAGGCCTCCTTGTTGCACTTGCTTCATTATCCCTCTTGTATGCCATTATCTTGTGTAGTATTTTTGGCCTATGTATAAACTTTTTTGAGCTCTGTCATGAACTGAAAAGTAGCTTATTTTGAGCCCTTATTCAACATTGTTGAAGGGCTCATTGCTGTTTGAGACTTTCATTTATCAGTTGCCTTTATATCCCTCTTTTGGCTCCATTTTTGCATGATTTGTTAGCCTCTTATGCTTCTGTTTTTGAGCTTTTGTCCGAACCAAAAATGGCCTTATTTTGACCCCATATTCATGTTTCATTAATGGTGTTTCACTGTTTGAGGCATCCTTAATATACTTTGTGTCATATCTCTCTTTTTGGCCTTATTTTGCATAGCATTTTGAGCATGCTTGTGTACTGTTTTTGGCTCGGTCATAAACTGTAAAATATCATATTTTGGACCCCTCTTCAACATTGTTGAAGGGTCCTCATCTGTTTGGGGCCAGCAGATGTGGCTTGCTTCTTTATCTCACATTTAGGGCCATTTTTGCATGCTAGTTTTTCCCTATTTGTGTTTGCTGTTTGGCCTTGATTAAAACTGTAAACATGCTTTTTTTGGGGCTTCCTTGAATCTGTCTTCATATGTCATGATCAAATAATGCATGCTTGATGTAGCTACAAGTCATTTCATGTGCGTAATCTTGCATTTCGGGACCATTTCATGCATCGGGTGCCATATTCCTATGATTCGGGGCTGTTTTGGGTCATGTTTTGCTGCTGAAACTTGCATGTTTGTATGCCATTTTCCATGCCTTGCCATGTCTTGTTAGAGTGGCATTTTGTGCCTTAGGGCCGGTCCTCGGTTTGCGTGCATGTGTGCACGTATTCCGAGTTGTCTCATTTTCATCTTATGGCCTCCTATGTGAGTGTGGCTGAGGTCCACTTGTGTTGGTGTAAGTCCATTGTGCATTGTGTATGCCATTTTATTTCATAGCATTGCGTATGCTAGGTTGTATGTTAGCGCATTGTGTATGCCATGTTATCTCGTGCATCGTGAATGCCATTTCATAGCATTGTGTATGCTAGGTTGTATTTTAGTTGCATTTCATGCATATCATGCATATTGCATCGTGCTTGGGATAGGGGTTAGCCCGAGCACGGGAAACGAGGTACGTTTCGTACTCCAAGTGACGAAACGTGTCTCAATTCCAAGTCACCGACACTCCGGATTATCCATGATGGAGTTTGGTTTTGGTTGAGTTTTCATGTGCATTCATTCTATATTAAGTTGCACAATTCGACTCCTCGGCCATCATGCATCGAGATGCGTGATTGGTGGCACAAGGATCGAGGCATGCATACATTTATGAAAATACATTGCTATGCCCCTCTCTTGCTCTCTGTTGCAGCGAATCAAGAATCAGCAGTCTCCCGGAGCTCGTCGCGCTTTCCAAGAATAAGTTACAAAACAGAGACTAATTGGGGCATCCCAGTGGATTTCCGCGCAAGGCAGCCCAAACATACATCATTCATCAGAGTCAAGGCAGTCCCTGGCTTGCATGCCAGTTTATAGCTTTCCTAGATTAATTTGTAAATTAATTAGGACTTTTGTATTCATTTGGGACTGTATTATTTATTCATTTGAGACTGTATATTATTTATTCGGACCCTCTGTGCGAGGGCATAACTGTAATAAGTGTGGGTGAGTGTGGTGTATGTCTTCCAACCCCACGTCTTTCTTCCCTTTTATTTACTTACTTATAATGGTTAGATTAGGGCATGTTTAAATTAGCATACAGTATGACAGCATGTTTGCATCATTCATCTGTATTGCATGCACCGGGCTCGGCGCACCATACTAACTGCATTCGTATTTCAATTCCAAGTTGAGTACTTGTTAGCTGTTGCATCTCATATGCCATGTTTAGAATAGCCGAGCCTGCTATAGTTGCATTTTGCATGTGTTGCATTAGGCATTTCTGTATAATTAGGATCATGCATGGATTTCTAATGAGCTTCTGTTTTGGCTTGGAGTACTCGGTAAGTTTTTATGCTTTAGCATCCTTGCATGCGTGTGAGTGACTGCCATGATAGCATGCTTACCATGAGGCTATTTGCTTATGTGATATAACTGCCTTGAATGCCTGTGGGTGAAGGTTGGGTTGTTTAGATTGGAATAAATCATCAACTGTTTGTTTTAAGCCCACTAGATAGTGGCAAAACCATGTTTTCTAAGCCCACCTGAGGGTGGCAAAATCTGCATCTTTAAGCCTATTTGCGAGTAGTAAACCATCTTTCAAAAAAAAACAAACATGAAATGTTTTGTTCCAATTCAGGCGATCCAGTCTATACTTGTATGCTGTGCGCATCACATAGTAAATCTAGGCTAATAACCGGGATAAGAACACGCAATGTTTTCAAAACTAGATATCATGGTTAGTAGAGGCCGATCTTTGATCGGGCGAGCGGGGGTGCTCACGAAGTGACCTTCACCAATCGTACCCAAGTTCCCGAGCCGAGGCAACTTTGGTGATGACGGACACGTGGCCTTAGGCAAACGAGTCAGGGTTTCCTAAATTTCCCCAAAATAAAACATTTAGGTGGCGACTCTGTATCTGGCAAAGCAGTCCATGTTTGGCACTTCTTTCTAAAAATATGTTTTCTCAAAACGATTTGCCAGATTTGGACTCTTTGGTTCAGATTAAGAACCGTGACGATTTGAGAGTTCGAGCTGTAGTAACCCCAAATGAACAGAACGGGAGCTCACCCTCCCGGGGTGTTTGGGGACGTCTACACTTTCCCTATTCTCTAACAGGGTGATAGACTAGGTTGGTTCAGTATCTAGAATTGAGGCGCATACAAGCTACCTCAACCTATGGGGTTGCCATAGAGATTTCACGCCGAGGATACACCCCTGGGTATTTAAACCAGACTTTAGTCTCGGAAATTCCAAACCTTTGCATTCTAGGCCTTGACCATTCGAACTCTAGTTTCCACCGTCTTAGCTGATCTCCTAGGAACTCACTACAAACACAGTCAGGTGACTATACCAAACCACTTGAAGTTGTTCGGGCATAACAAACACCAAAGGAATTGCACATTTATAGGATTTAAGGTCTCCTAGACCCAGTGAGTGCACAAGACAGTGTGGATGAGGTGCACAAAATAGTGCGAGTAAGGGTGCACAAGACAGTGTGAGACAAGGTGAATGCACAAAACAATGCAATGCAAGTTGCACAAGATAGTGCGACGTGGGTGCACAAAACAATGTGATGCAAGGTGCACAAAACAGTGTGAGTGTGGGTGTAGTGCACAAAACAATGCGATGTGGGTGCACAAAATAGTGCTATGTGGGTCGAATGCACAAGACAGTGTGACGCAAGGTGCACAAAACTGTACGATACAAAGTGCACAGGATAGGGCGATGCAAGTTGCACAAGACAGTGCGATGCAAGGTGAATGCACAAAATAGTGTGATACGGGTGCACAAGACAGTGCGATACAAGGTGAAATTCACAAGATAGTGTGATGCAAGGTGCACAAAATAGTGCGATACAGAGTAGAATGCACAAGATAGTGCGATACAAAATGCACAGAACAGTGCGATACAGGGTGCACAAAACAGTGCGATGTAAGATGAATGGTATGCAGAGGGAAATGAACAGTACATAGAGTAATGCATCATGTACCTTGTGAAATGAGTGCAGGGCAACTTGCCACAACTCATTGAAATATAACACAAAGAGAG
Source organism: Camellia sinensis (assembly GCF_055761805.1). Lineage (NCBI taxonomy): Eukaryota > Viridiplantae > Streptophyta > Magnoliopsida > Ericales > Theaceae > Camellia > Camellia sinensis. Next base: position 154,465,245 of record NC_138963.1, read on the forward strand.
GCGACTTGACAAAACTCTGTTAAGTGCATAACAAAGTCAAGAGCAAGAGCAAGAGCAATCAATCACGCAGTTCAACTCAACCAGAGTGTATAAACATGCATGCATAATCCAAAGCACATGTATTAATTAGAGGAAAGATGGCAATCCTAAGAGAGTTTTGAAATGGTTAGAGACAACTTTCGAAAGCTGAATCATATCAGAATCATCATGGGGGTGAGCTACCCTAACCTAGGGAAAAGTGCACAACAAATGGCTTTGGCAGACTGAGAGATAGGTTGGGTTCATGCCCCTTTTCAATTGATAACCCGATCAGATGTACTGAAACTTGCCCCTAGTGTCCAGTCGTTGGCCATCAGTTGGGTTCATGTCTCTTGTTCGATGGATGGCCCAATCAGATGTACTGAGAATTACCTCTAGTATCCAGCCACTGGCCATTGTTTTGAACATTATGCAGGTACATGTAATGGGGATCATCAGATCCTGGAACAGTTGCCAACCAATCAGACTCATGCTTCTCTAATGTTCCAACATGTTGAGAACTTACTCCAGTCCTCCCCAAAGCAGCGACAGATTCCTCATATACACTGATCATGAATGTGTTGCCCCTTGTATGGGCACTCTCAGCTTGTTTATGAATTCCACACATGGACTTGTTTTTGAGTTTGGAGTGAACATTCGTATTTTGACCATGCCACTTTGTTGAACTCTTGAGCGACAGACTCGCTAGGGTAACTCAATGAAGAGCACTTTTGAGCGACATACATGCTATGGTGACTCGATGAAGAGCACTTTTGAGCAACAGACACGTTATAGTGACTCGATGAAGAACCCAGACTGAGACAAACACCAGACACGACATAATAGATCTCACAACTGACCCAAAAGCAGAAAAAGACTTAAGGCAACTGATCATTCATAGTGCCCCTAGTATTACTTGTGTTCCCTTTAGAAATCAATTTCGTGAAACCCGAGTTTCGATTCCTTTTTTGCTCAAGATAGAGATTCCACTGATAAGTTCAAGTATTGAAAATTTCTCCACTTGTTGATTCAAGTTAGTTCTTTCTTACCCAGCGCAAGTATGTGATATGTACAACAGTCAATGTAGCTCATGGATTGATGTGAAGCTAACGACGTGAATTGGGCAAGATGATTGAGTTGAGATGGATGAGACAGATATGGTTAAGACCAAACTTCAGGATGAAGTTGCCTACGTATCCTAAGAATAGGAATTAGGTCAACTTAGTTCATGGCTGAGGTTCACTCGGGTGTTAATACTCTCCTTTTGTGCTCTAACTTTAGCCAAAGTCGCCCATTCGGGGTTTTCAAACTTGCGAGCTATATTTTTTGATTTCTCATTTTTCATGTTCTAACTTTTGCTTAGGTGGCCCTTTCAGGTTTTCAGGCTAGCGAGCCTATCAAGGATAGCATTACAACACTTGTGGTGAATTTGATCAATAGTCATCCTTGCCCTAACACTGGAACTGGCTTTGCCTTGATTTGAGCTTGGTTCTCCATTCTTTTATGCATGCCTTTTTCCTTTCTTTTCGCTTCATTTTCAAAGTTGGTTCTTCTCGCAATGTGGTACCTTCTTGCCTTGGCTTCCCCAAATTCAAGACAAGAGTTCCTTTCCTCATAATTGATTGGATTTCATTCCAATGGATCATAATTAATTGGACTTTATTCCAATGAATGTGCCTGGTTCGATGGTTGACTCTTTTTTTTTTTCTTTTTTCCTTCTTTTCTTTCTCTTTCTTTTTGGTTTCTTTTTATCCTTTTCTCTTTGAAATAATGAAAACACCAGGAGAGAAATTCTATGATTTGTGAGGTCTGAAATCTGCCTTGTACTTGTAGGTCTGAAAGCCACCTTGTGCTTGCCAACATGATCGCCTTACGACGAAGAGAATCCCCAGGACAATGTAGAATACCACGCACAATTCTGAACCTATCTTCGTAAGTTTTGCAAAAGAAACAATTTAAAATTCTTGAAATCATGAATGACTTTGTGCCGATAAGTCAGAATTCACTCAAACCATTCGGGGGATCCTTCTCAACATTCGAGCTTATTAATAGAATCTCATTAAAAAAAAACAAATTCAAAGCTTTTTTCTATTTGTAAAAGGTCACACATGCATCACTATAGGCACAATAAAATGATCAGAAACTTGACTCCCACTTTCTTATAAAGATGAAGACCTGAGGGTACACAAGAGCGACTAAAAGGAAAAGACTCAACTATTGCAACAACGCAAGAAAAGATAGAAAATAAAACTCACAACACAACTATTTGTAGGACATAACTCAAAACAAAACAAGCATTTTCGAGACAAAAAAGGGGGTTTCCCTTCTCCAAGTCCATCTGTAGAATTTCAAAAACAACTTCAAGTAGCCCACGGGAAAGTCCAGACCTGCCTTCAATTCAGTAATACTAACATCCACACCTAGCAGGATTAATTTCAGACTTTTAAGCTGAGTCTCACAAATTGAATCTCACAATTACGTTGTCCCCACACGTCTTCTTGACTGAAACAATTGCTTCTTCACACCATGCCCCTAATTCAAAAGGTCCTTCCTGAGTGCTTTTGACAATTATCCTAGTTGAGACTAAGATTCATCATTCCAACCACCAGTGCTGGCATCACTGCTTCATCAATCTTGAACTCACCAAGATTGAGTAAACTTTCTATCTCTTCAAAGATTTTGTTTCTTTTGCTCAGATCAGAATCAGAAGATTCAGGAATGAACACAATGGGTTTAGGCTCATTAGTGGGTATGATGTGCTAGCTAGGGTAATGGTTGGTTAGTGGCAAGCTATGGATGGGTTTTATGTTATGGAGTGGCAATCTATTGCGATTAGAGAGAGGGCTATTGACAGCTTTGGGATTTTCAGGTGGGGTGATGACCTTATTGTCAATCAAGTCTTGAATTTCATGGTGAATGTGAAAAGCAATGGCCAGTATGGTGACCGTATTGCCGATGGAATGCGCAATATTGGGTAGAGTCATGTTTAGGTGGGAGAGGATTGGGGAGAGGTCGAGGATTGGGCAGTTTGAGATGCCATGTCTCCATCAGTACCTTTAATGCACATGTTAGGCTCATATGGAGTTGGACGAAGGTTTATTTTTTGGAGGAGGAAGCATTAGATTTAGAAACATTGGTAAATAGGTCAACGAGTGTTGGTCGAATATTCATGGGCTTGGGACTGGAATCAGGATAGGTGTTTTTGGTAAAGCATCCATTTTCATTGTTTGCCCCCTGATTCAAAATGCTCTCATCCTGAGCGACAAAAGTGTTATCCACAGTCTTTACAACAACTTCAAGCACTTTCTGCTTGTTCAACCCTTTGACCTTAAAAGTCTTAATAGCCCACCGAAGTTGTGCATAGGGATCAATACTTGTCTCGGCTTTGTTCTTGCCAGTTGCTTCTGCTTGGCCAAGGGATTGAGTGGCTATATCGAAGCGAGGTCCATTTGTTGTTGATCTATCATCACCTAGACTTGATATAGTTTCGGATTAGCCCTTTTTAACAGTAGCTCGCCCCAAGATTGGGGAGCTTTTTGACGGGATCGAAACCCCAAATGTTAAATCCACCACGATTCCTTGAAGGTCTTTAATCATTCCCAACATCTCAATAGTAGTGGGTTCGGCCATTTGGCACTCTTGATGTACCCGAACTGGATTGGGTGTATCCATCATGCACAAATCGGTACTTTCTGGAATGAACACCTCAGGCTTGGGTAAATGGGCCGGGGTGATGTATATTATAGGGTTAAAGGTAGGAAGTAGTGTATAGATGAGGTTAAGGTGGAGATGAGATACTTGGTCATGGATGGGAAATAAGTTGGTGGTAACATTGGGGTCTTGAGGTGGAGCTATCGTCTGGTTGTCGATGAGATTCTGAATCTCATGACGAAGGCGGTAGTAATGATTGGTGCCATGACCATGTTGTTGATGGTACACACAATATCTGGTGGGGTTATGTCTAGCAGGGAGTGGGTCAGGAAGTGGTTGGGGATCAGGAAGTGGTTGGGGATCAAGGGGTTTGAGATATCCTCTTTTCATCAAGATTTTTAGTGTGCTAGTTAGGCTCATATGGAAGGGGTGAAAGTTCTGCCTTGAGCTCGGGTTGGGCCAACCGTTTGTGGGTTGGTATTGGCAAAAGGGTCGGCATTTTTGGAATTGGTGGTGACGGTATTGATTTCAGTGGGTTCAGGAATAGTGCTACTACTAGCATTGGTACTCCCGGAATACACCCTCCTTGTTGGTTTGCCTATTCTGGGAATAGTCCATTTGTTGAATGCACTCTCAATTTGAACTCCTAATTCATGCAAAGTTTTGAAAGTGAATAGTGGAGCGACTATTAACTTTTGTAACATATCAGGCTCAAGGTTCTGCACCACTATCAGCACTTGGTCCCTCTCAGAAGGTCGATCTGTCATTTGTGCGGCCTTTGCTCTCCACCTTGCAACAAATTCCACAAAAGGTTCCTTAGAATTCTGGTAGGTTGCTTCAAGCTCTTGGGTGGTCATTTCAATTTGGGTATTGTAAGAATATTGATTGACAAACTCCTCCACCAATTCTTCCCAGTTCTGCTTCACTTTATCCTCCAACTTGGCGTACCAAGTGGCTTTTATACACGACAAGGTTCTTCTATACAGAGAGAGTTTCTAAGGCTTAATCAGACCCATCGATTTCAGGACATCCAAGAAAAGCCGGATATGTACCATAGGATCTCTAGACCCATCGAAACGGTTAATGCGTGGCATTTTGAATCTATCCGGGAGCCTTACGGAAGCCTCGATGTACCCATCCTCAATGTCGGGAATGGAGTTAAGTCCTTATGTCTTTTTAAATTATTTTTCAAGGTTAGCAATTTTTAACAAGGTCGGGTCAAGATCATTAATATCAAGGGGATAAAGCCCCTCATTAGACGGCACCAGGGGTCTGAAAACTCGAGCTTGAGCCAACCCTTCTTGAGGATCCAGACCTTACAAATCTTCAGTTGGCGAAGGTAGATCAAAGCTCGGCTGGGGGCTTGGGATTGGATGTGTAATAGATGCCCCAGATAGTCGTTACATTTCAGCATTGGTCTCATCCTACATGGCAATTCCCTGGTTTAACGCCGCTATCATGACCACAACTTCTTCTAGACTCTATATCATCACGAGTCTGTTGTGTTTGGTAATCGGGGAAATTGATAGGTGTAAGCTAAGAGCTGACTAACAAGGATTTTGACCTAGTTATACTTGATGTATCTGAGCTGGATTAGTTTAAACGGGTTTGACTTGATTGGTTTTTTCTGGGATTGGATGGACTGGGCCTTTGCTGAATTGGGTCCAACTGCTTCTTTGGCTCAGACAAACCTAGCATTAAAAAAAAATGCTCTATCAGATCAAGATACTAGGTATGCCATTCAAAGCAAAGCAAGATATAATTTTATTGGCCCTGGTTCTGGTTTTGCTAAAAATTCACCCATATCAAACACAAACCCCTGGATTTCGACCCAAATTCTGATTCTGATATGATCCTCAAGTTTTGAAAGGAATCGCCTCAAGATTTAAGACTCTCCCAAGATTGCATCACACATTGCCAAAGATTTCACATTTTGCACATAAGCATTCAAAACACCCGTATGAGAGGTTTAAGGTTTCCCTGTCCTAGCTTTGGAGTGATCTACAGCTTTACTACTCAAACAAGTGGTATCACATCATCCTGCATATGGGAGAGTATCCTGTCCTAATGTTACGATCCAAACCCACCCCTAAGGGTTTAGCATCACAACCGGCCAGTAATCCGTGATTACCATAGGCCTACTTAACAGTGATAACAATTAAACAATAAAAGGGGCCGGCGGAAGCCTGTACATATTAAAACATAATACCCAAAAAGCTGTGAGGACGTAAATGAACAAATAACTTCCATGTGAATATATATATACCAATGCATACATAAGTACAAGTCTATGTCCATCATACACGTAAAAGCTTAGGTCATAAACATCCAAGACATGTTGGGGAATTAAATCCCAAGTCCAAAACAAAGTATAAAACATTTACGTTGACATCAAACAGCTTTCCAAAACAAAAGGATGGAATTAGATCACCCAAAAAGCCTTGACAATAACGGCTCGGAGCCTCACGGTGAGGCACAGTAAGTTGGCTTGACAAAACGGTACCGGGTTGACGCTGCTAACTCCGCTCGGGTGCCTGATCGCCTACATAAATATATATAAACAGTAACCTAAAGCCCAGTGAATAACAAATATGTAAAGAGGTTAAGAATGAATGTCCTTTCAGTATTTGAAATAGTCAATTGTATCAATAGATCATTTATATGATCAATATTTCATATTCCATATCAAATCTGTCATATAGGAATCATAACAGTCATACGTGGTACATCCAATAGCAGAACAGTACAGTAGGTCTTAAAAGACCGAACAGTTAATTAATGGCCATCATAACAGTAAACAGTAGTTCCAATGTTGGAACTGACAGAGATCTCTGTAGCAATAGTAGTAGCAGTAACAGTAGCAGTAGCAGTAACAGTAACAGTCAGTTGCTATGGATGCCACGAGTACAATTCATAAAATAAGGCAAACATTTATTTAATAAACAGTATCATTTCATAAAGCAGTATAGTTAATCATTCAGAAAATAATCATAATTGAATATAGCTTTATAATATTGTTGCTCACAGTGGGCTCCGAGAAACACGTGCTAATATGCACTAAAGATGCAACGTCCGACCTAAACAAACAAATTCAAGCACAACAACTCAATTACATCCATGCCGGATTCAATCATTTCTGTTTCTATTCGCTTCATTATTCATTCGGTCAATTTCTGTTCGTTGTTCACTTATTCGGTTCTAACTTTCATTCGTTTACTCATGAGATGCAATGCACATGAAAAACACTTTAAAACCATGTAAACGAAGGCCCAGAAGGTGGAAAGGAGGAGCGAAAAACAAACCAGAGCTGCCCAAAAGGGCTGCACGTGCAGAGGTCTTGGCCGCATGTGCTGGACTAGTGCCACACGTGCCCTTCGCACCTACATATATTTCAATATGCAAGGTCCAATCTGCCCTGTTTTCTGCACGTGTGGGGCTCCAAGCTGCACGTGCGGTGCTGGGTCAGTTTGAGTCCAAAAATTTGTCATATTTTGGGGGCTTGAATTTCACCACCTTTTGGTCTCAATTTTACATGTTTCAACCCATAAATTTGTATCAACAACCTTGAATTTGGACCCCCGACAGTAAAGGGAGATCAAACTAGAGATTAACACTTGAAATCAACTCCTAAAGTTTCAATTTACAAAGATTACATTTTGATTAAATTACAAAACAAACTCATGAAGAAATCATTTGAGTTCATGAGGCTCATGCATGAAGTTATGCCTAACTACAAGCAACAACAAGGATATGAAGAATTCATGCCATGCAAGGTGAATTTAAGAGTTAATTTACTCATTCTTTCATTTAAAGCCACGCATGGAATAACCTTCTCATTACAAGAACTAATCTTTCTCTTAACCTTTTATTTTTCTTGGTTAATCTTGAATTCCGTAGTCATGAGCATGATTCTACAAATTTATGAGATTTAAGAAGGCAATTGTTACCTAGAGTAAGTGAATTATGAAGGATAGTGTGAAGTTGCAATGGTTTCTTCACCTTATCTTTCCCTTCCTTTCCCTTCTCTTCTTCCCTTGTGTTGAGCTCTCACTCTCCAAGTCTCTCATACTCTCTAGTATAGAAGAAGCTCCACTAGTTCTCTTCTTTAGTCTCTAATTGATGAATAGGATTTTGTATTATTATTATATTTTTTATTTTTATTCTATAAGGTTAACTTAGGCTAATAATAAATCACATAATTAATGTAAATCAAACTCACTCAATTTAATTAATCCTTATCATAATATAATCTTAATTACCGCTAATTAAATTATATCAAGGTGAATCAGGCTTTAATTCCTACCCAATTTCTTAATTCTAACTTGCTAATAATTAAGGAATCAAACAAGTTTAATTTATAGCTCTATCTATCTATTCTCAATAACAATACTATCTACATATGTCACACATTGCACATAAATCATATTTAACACATAATTTCATGATCAACACTAATTACACAATTAACGATAATCATTATAATTAATTTTCTTAATTAAGGAGGTGGTCGTCACACCTACGTTGGAACAGTCACTATGGCTTTCCTATATGCAGCTAGGCCGATTGATCAAAAGGGTACCTCGGCAAGATTACCTAATATACCTCTCACACCTAACACCGAGAAATGAAAGGAGGATTAAACGATGCAGCGGAAGCCCAGATCCAAGGGTTGTGTTCCCAACATGGCAGAGCCCACGACCGGCCAGCCTTTTGGCAAGCTTTTGGGTAACCCTCCGGCAAACCGTCCAAGAATAGTAGATACCAAACACAGTGATTTAAGCGTACCAATGCAAAATGCAATGCAAAGAACATATAAGTGTAGATAAAATTTCACATCATGAAATTCAAGTCAAGTTCTCTAAATTCTCCAGCAGAGTTGCCAGAAACTGTAGCTCGACTTTTCGTGCTCCTTTCGGATACGACTAGCCCTACAGTTCGAACTCCCATGGTTCTGAATCTGATTCCACAAGTGCAATGTGAAATAGATAAACACAAAAGAGTCAAAATCCGACAAATCTTTTGGAAAATTGATTTTGAATCAAAATGCCAAAAATTGACTGCTTTGCCAGATACAGAGTCGCCACCTAAATATTTTGAAAAAATTGAGGAAACCCATGACTGGTGCCAAAAGCCACATGTCCGTCATCACCAAGATTGTCTCGGCTCGGGAACTTAGGTACGAGAGGGGAAGGCCATGAATTGAGCACCTCACTCGCCCGATCAAAGATCGGCCTCTACTAATTATGATGTCATTCTTATTTACATTATATGCTCTTGTTTCGATTATTAGGCTAACTTACTATGTGATGCGCACACAAATATAGACTAATTTGCAAAAATTGAAACACTTTGATTTCATGTTTATTTTGAAAAGTGTTTGAATATGTACCACTTGAAAAAGTGATCTCATATGAACATTACTCAAATTATTCCAATTCAAGCAATTAGCCTTCATCCACAAGCATTCAAACAATTTATCAATTAAGCACTTAGTCTCATGGCAAACATGCTAGATATGGTAACAATCACACTCATACAATATGCTAAAGCAAATAAAAGCTCACCTAGTACTCTGAGGCTAGCCAAAAGAAACCAAGAGTTAGAAAACATGCATGCCCTTAACTAATGCAACGCATGTGATATGTAACTAATAGGCTCGGCTACTAATTATGTTTGCAAGTCAATCTGATAGCATGCGATTTAAGCACCTTTTCAAAGGAGTATTTAAGCAACAATGCATAGTTAGAATGATGAACCGAGCCTTGATGCATGCACGACAAGTGGATGCAAACATGGAGTATGCTAAAAGAAACATGATGTTCTAACTACCCATCATAAGCAAGTAAATAAAAGGGAAAAAGACGTGGGTTGGAAGACATACACATTATTACAAGTTAGCCCTCACACAAGAAGGTCCGAATGAATGGACTAGCTAATTAATTTACCTAATTAATTAACTATTACAAACCAAATGAAATAAATTAGCTAAATTACTTAACTAAGTATTACAACAACAAATTACTACGTATTACAACAAATTAATTAACTATTCTAGCTAATTAAATAAGTACAACATAAACCAACTACCTATTCTAACTAATTAATTACAAGTTTACTACTTTTACATCATCACTAATATTACGCCAACACTTCACGGATCCCGAGAATCGAGAGATGGCTCATGCATGAATGCGGATTTCCACCCAATAATCCTCTCTATTTTGCTACTGGAATGCCTCTGTTGCACAGTTAGAAAATTGCACATGTTTTCTACCTCAGCCTCTGCTCTGCTCTGCTACAAAAATGACACTACTTGCCTGGAAAAAGAGGCCGGCAACCCAGAAGTAGTGGCCGGAAAGCCACTAATAGTGGGTTGCCGTCCAGAAAAAGTGGCCTGCAGGCCACTAATTTTGGTTTTCTCATATAGCAACAGAGGACAAACAGAGCACAAACCAGAGTATTCTCAATGGATGTTTGCCCATCATGCCTCTCCTTATCAACAAACAAGTCAAAGGAGGGATAGGTTTGGTTCACAAACCATCAATCGACATAATTTCATTGTGTGACGACTTATGAACCAAATGACACAATTCAATAAATGCATAACAAAAGACCAACAAAAACCTCCTCCCTATCATGGATTGAATCAAGGGAAGTGGTTGACATTGACTCTTGAACCATTTACATCACTAACGAGTATTAAATGACTCAAGACTCAATGGGTTTAATTAACGTCCGATTGAACCCAAGTTGATTTTATCTTGCATCACTTTTAGTCCCAATTTTGTTACTTAATTTTAATTACCATCCATTCCTTAGTTCATTAAGTCCAAAAGTGAGCTTTAAGTCCTCTAATGGAAATGAGCATCAAACTAAGAGTTGTTTTAGGCATGAAAGAGATATCATACCATTGGTAATGAACTCCCAAAGAGATTAAACCATTTAGCATAACGACCTTAATCTCAAGCTTAAATAAGCAACTAGTTTGAAACAACTTTTAAAACAAAGAAAAAGCCAAGAAAGGAGGGAGGTTGCAGAGGTGATTAGAGATGAATACAAGTATGGAAAACAAGAAATAAATACAGTCAACTCAAATAGGTTGGTGGCTAAGGCCTAAACCACCAAGCCTATGAGGACCAGTACACTACAAGCATGCTATACAAAACTCAAATGTAATGAACAACTAAAAATAGTCCTAAAACAGTCAAAAAAAGTGATTGAATGAAGACAAAAATAGTTAAAACAATAAGCCAAAATATTGAGAAATTAATACTAGCACACAAGCACAAGGAGGGCGGCTAACCCTCAGTTTTGGGACTTCAAAACATGATTTTTGCCTCTGAAAAACCTCTGAAAATAAGTGGTAAAAAGCTCAAAAAGAAAAATTGATGAAAATGTGGGAAACACCAGGATAAAGGCCTTAGAAGCAAGGTTCAAAGAAGGGCTATCAACCCGTCTATCTTAAATGGCCTTAAATCACAAGTTTCAGCCTAAAAATAAAGGTAATAAACAGCTTAAAAACAATAAGAAAAGATGGAGAACAAGTGGTGTAGAGATGGTACAAAAACACTAGAAGGTATACCTCTTGAAGAGAAATGCTTCTTTGAGTTACAAACCACCAATTTCCCACTCTCAAGTGCCTTAAGAGTTCAAATTCAAGCTCAAATCACCTCAGCAAGAAGCTCTCTAGGTTTGGTCTTGAGTGTTTAGGCAAAGGCTATGCAAGTTACAAGAGAGAGAGAGAGAGAGAGAGAGAGAGAGAGAGAGAGAATTGTAGAGAGAGGAATTTTCTAAAATTTGCTCTTCAAAAATATTTTCTCACTCCTAAATTTTTCTAACCTTGTAACCATGAGGGAAGGTCATCTATATATAGAAAACCATGTGTCTATCTCGAAAATATCTGCATAGGAACAGCTGGTGTAATGTGGGAACAACTGGCAAAAAATATCTACAAAAATCTGACTTTTTACACAAGTGGCCGGCAGGCCACTGAAAGTGGGTTGCCAACCACTATTAGTGGGCAGCAGGCCATTAGCGACTGGTAGGCAAAAAAATCCGCTTCCAAGCTCGACTTCAAACTAGCATATTGCCCTCATCCAGACTCGATTTTAGGTTATTCTTGAGTGTAAATTGAAGCCCTAGAAATCTAATTTGCAATGGTGACAACCTCACATCTAAATCCTAATTGTGCAAAAAGATATGCCTATTTTAGTGAAGACTGCTCATTTCTGTCCTAACGGATTAATGCCCAACACCTTCCCCAACTAGTTTTCTTCCCCTCATATTTTTTTCAACTACAAACCTTTAAATAAGATGTTATAAAGATTTTTTCAAAGAGTTCACCTCCGTTTCATTTATTTCCACTTTAACCTTGCTCGGTTTACCGAAGAGTGCAGTATTTCCACTTTAACCTTGCTCGGTTTGCCGAAGAGTGCCGTATTTTTAAACACAATGCGAGCCTTGGAATATCATAGAAACATTTTCAAAAATATTTTAAAAGAGAGGGTTTTAAGGTCTAAAATTGTTTTGGTCCAAAATGGGGTGTAAGGTTGGGATTTAAAAACTCTTCTTGCTGAAGAAATCGAACATTTGCATAGCATAACTTTCATCATCGAATGATCTATCAATGGCGCCCAAGTCTTAAGGGTGGTCAAAAATGAGGTGTCTACATAGTGTCTAAACATTTCTTCTCGATGGACGACACCACTGCCTTAGGGGTCGACCCCTGCGAGTTATTTTTAGATTTTTGGTTTAATTTTGGGCCCCACTTTTGGGGGTTTTTGACTCATACTTTTCATTGATTTTGGGGCTATTATTCTATTAGTACTTTGTTACTATAAATTGGCTTTAGACACTTGTTCATTTCACTTTGCTTCATTTCTCTCTTTACATCGTGAGTTTCTCTTTTCTCTCTCTTAGCTCAAACTTTTTCACTTAGATCTTTAAATCTACTCACCTAGAGTAATCTTTTCACCATAGTCCTTTGAGAAAGATTGTAGATCTCTTCAAGAGCTTTCTTTTGATCTAAGAGTTTTGTGGTTTCGCCGACTTTGAGTTTTTCCGAGTTTTCCTCTTCACTTCTTGAAGTAGTGATTACTTTGACTCTTTTTATGATTTTTAACTTAGTTGTTTGTTTTTCTAAAACAAGATTGTGATTTGGGAATTTCTGAATAAAAATCTAGGGTTTTAGTTTTAAAATCAGAAGAGGGGTTTTTAAAAATGGGTTCTTGTATATGATTGTGGCCTTGTAAAAACGGTTGCGTTTCAATAAATGGTGGATTTTATCCATAGAAATTGATTTTTAAAGAAAATGAGATTTTTGCCATAAATTATGAAAATTTGATTTTTGTAAAGAGAAATGAAATGGGTGTTGGTTTTATAGAATTGGAACAATGATGATGATGGAAATGGAGTTGGATATGAATTATCACTCCTAATTGGAAATGATGGAAAAGTATATATGTGTTGAAATTTAATATCTATTTAGAGATATCTATTTTGGGCTATCGGTGGAGGATAGTTATGATTGTTGTAGAAATTGCATGAGAACTAGGTAAATTGAAACTAATTTTCTCATCCATTGCATTGAGCATTGTAACATGTTTAACTCATTGAAAATGGCTATCATTTTGAGAAAAATAAGTAAATACCTTGGTGAATCTGGGTAGGAGTGTAGTTGTGATATTATGTTGGCCTAAGTCTCCTTGGTGAAAGTCCAGAAACCCGCGCGGTAAGGTGTCGAACCTTTCAATTAATACTTGTAAAAATGACAAATTGGTAGTGCTTGTACCCTACTTGCAAATACGTCCTAGAGATTTCCAGTGTTGTATCCATTGCCCTATTTTTTTTTGAAAATGAATTGATTACATGAATTATGATATAAACTTGGCATTGCATGGTTTTGAAAAGAGATATAAAATATTTTGGCATGAGCATTGCATATGCATTCACCTTATAACTTTGTTAAGATTTATACACCGTGTTAGAGTATCTTTACTAGGTTTTGGCTCACCCTATGTGGGAAAACCATTTTTAGGTGCTGATGATATGCCTCCACCAATGTAATAGCTTGGGAGGATTTGGAGCAAGTGCTTCATTTTCTTTATTTGTTGTATTTATTTTGTACAAGCATGTGGCTTTATTTGTATTGAGTTTAATCTCACTTTTGTTGTAATAAAGTATTGTCTTAGAAAGTTGTAAGCCTTTAGAGCATTTCTTATTTTTTTATATCTTTAACTTGTAACACATACTATAGATTTAGGGTTAGGACTTGTGAATGCATAACTGCATGTGCTACCTTTTGTACCACGGGATCATATGAAATGAAAGGTTACTTATTTTAGAAAACTATGTTTACACATTGTTATTATTTATTAATATTGTGGATAGTTTATTGTAATTATTTTGGGGCGTTACAACTTGGTATCAGAGCGTACCGGGTTTGAATACTTTGGGTACGTGAGAAGCGATTCTTACCACAATGGGTTTACCTCGCTTGATAGAGATATTTGCGTGTACGGTATACTGTGTGATAACATGTTTATGTGGATAAATAGGTATGAAATTTAATTTCTAAGATGTTGATTGGATTTACGAGTTTCTAGAAGTCCTGTTAGAAGAGCACTTGATCACTGCTATTTCTAACTGGAACTCTGGCAACGTCACGGGACGATCATTATCTAGAAAGAAAATTCGTATGTGTTTATGTGATTATGTGCTTATATGGAGTGAATTAATTGTTGTCCATCGCATTAGGACGCAAGTGAGTTAGCTTCAACACATTTGTAAATGTGCTAATATCTTGTGTTACCTTTATTAGGATGTCAGGATGTGGACGTGGTGATGGTAGGCGTGGTAGGCCTAGACGGCAAGAGTTGCCGTTACCAGATGATATTCCGGCACATGAGGAAGGGGTTGGTCCTGACAATGTGGTCGAATCGGTCGGTTAACAGGCCACAAGTGCTTCAACCCGTAAGATGACTGGAGCCTTGTGGGAATCCATGGACATTCTCAGAGCTGAGAATCAAGTCTAAGCCCTGTTTTCTAGGTTGCTGAAACAGCGCTATCATTTTTGAGGAGGGAATTCTTCCGGTCAAATCGGAATGAGGTTTTGGGGGATCCGAAAGAGCTTTTGAAAGCGGATGAATGGCTTGAGCAGATGATGAAGACGTTTGAGATGCTTGGCATCGAAGATGATGGGCCGAGAGTGACCTTATCATCCTTCCAGCTAAAGGGAGATGCAGGTCACTGGTGGAAATATGCGCGTGGACGCATTGGAGTGACTTGGGAGGCCTTTATCAACGCCTTCTAGGATAAGTTTTTACCTCCCATTGTTAGGGAGAAGTTGAGGGAGCAGTTCTTGAAGCTCAAACAGCTTAACACACTAGTGGTCGAGTTTGAGACTACTTTTACTAGTTTGTCGAGGTTTATACCGGAGTTGGTAGCGACGAAGGAATGTTATTGCTTAGAGTTTGAGAAAAGGTTGAGGACTGGGCTCCTTTTCAAGGTGGCCACGTCTATGATTAGAGATTACAGCCGTGTTGTGGAGGCGGCTACCCACTTCGATACCGTGATTCAGACTGAGGAGGAGTGGATGAAAAGCTCCAGGCAGAGGAACCAAGAAGGGCAGAGGAATCAAGAGGTTCAGAGGGAGACTAGGGACAATATGAGGCAGAGGGTTTCTACCCTACAGTAATCCTAGGAAGCATAGTCTAGGTCCACTTTTCCTGTACCTA
Source organism: Camellia sinensis (assembly GCF_055761805.1). Taxonomy (NCBI): domain Eukaryota; kingdom Viridiplantae; phylum Streptophyta; class Magnoliopsida; order Ericales; family Theaceae; genus Camellia; species Camellia sinensis. The sequence goes on from NC_138963.1 coordinate 154,480,649, forward strand.
GTTATGTGTCATGGAGAGGTGGTCAATGAGGGATCACTTGTTTTAAGTGTGGTCAGTTGGGTCACAAGTCAATAGTTTGCCGCAGAAGTGAGGAGGGCAACAGTCTGCACCGTCAACGACTCGTTCTCAGAGCTAGTGTTAGGAGAGAGGACAGCCGCCTACCTGTTATCAGTGTTGGTAGTTGGGGCACATAAGGAGGTTTTGCCCTCAGTCGGGTGGCACATCTGGTGTGTTTGGTCAAAGGCAGGCACAGAGCCATTAGCCTATACTGTCAGCACAAGCCTCAAGGGCTAATCAGTGAGTTTCTTCGACTCAGTCAGTGTTTCAGACTTATGCTCCGAGGGGTGAGCTGGTAGAGTCGAGGCCTACAAGGCTTGTGTACGCTCTTACCATGCCAGACTTAGTGTCAGCGCCTTTCGTAGTATGACGTAACTTCTTATTATGTAATTATATTGCTAATGTGGTGATTGATACAGGTGCATCTCATTCTTTTATCTCACCTACATTTACATCGGCATTAGGGTTAGAAGTGGCTTGGTTAGCATGTCCACTTAGGATAGAGTCACCAGTTAGTGGTGAGGTTGTGTTGAAACAGGGGATGTCGAAGTTGTGACATAGAGGTTGCTAGTCACCGACTTCTTTTTTCATTTGCATTGATTGATATGTCGAGTTTTGATGTTATATTGGGTATGGATTGGATGTCATCCTATCGGGCTGTTATAGATTGTTACCGTTAGAGGGTTACTGTATGTACCTCAAGTGGTGATTGTTTTTATTTTTTGGGGGGCAGAGTTAATAGAGCCTTGTTGCCAGTACGTGATCCAAGTGGTCGGGGCAAGCTTAGTTTCCTTTTTGCTACATTCTTGGGTGTTGAGAGTGATATAGTCCTAGTTGATTTGCCGAGGGTAGTTTGTGAATATCCGGACGTCTTTCCTGAGGATCTCACTAGTTTACCACCTCACCGTGAGATTGAGTTCTCTATTGACTTAGTGCCTAGCACGACACCGATTTGCACCCGCTGAGTTAAGTGAGTTGAAGATTTAACTCCAGGAATTGTTAGATAAGGGTTTTATCTTCCCTAGTACATTGCCTTGGGGAGAACCAGCTCTCTTTTCCAAGAAGAAGGGTGACACATTACGACTTTGTATTGATTACCGGAAGTTGAACCGGGTAATTGTTAAGAACAAGTACCCACTGCTTCGTATAGATGATTCGTTTGACCAGTTGAAGGGGTCTTGTTACTTCTCTAAGATAGACCTGAGATCGGGTTATCACCAATTGAGAGTGAATGATGAGGATATCCAGAAAACGACATTCCGTACGCGGTATGGCCATTATGAGTTCTTAATGATGCCTTTTAGGTTAACTAATGCACTGGACTTATTTATGGATTTGATGAATCGGATCTTTCGTGAATTCCTAGACTGTTTTGTGATCGTCTTCGTTGACAACATTTTGATCTACTTACCCTATGAGAAGGAACATGAGGAACATTTGTGGATTGTGCTTGAGTTTCTTAGATCCCACAAATTGTATGCTAAGTTCAGGAAGTGTAAGTTTTGGTTGAAGGAGGTGCAATTCTTAGGCCATGTGGTATCCGAGAAAGGAGTGACAGTAGATACTTCGAAGATAGAAGCAGTGCAAGATTGGGAACAACCTATGAATGCCTTGAGATTCGTAGCTTCTTAGGGTTAGCTAGTTATTACCGTTGTTTTGTGAAGGATTTCTCTAGATTGGCCTTACCTTTGACTAGACTGACGAGGAAGGGAATTAAATTTACGTGGAATGAAACTTGTGAAAAGTCATTTCAAGAGCTTAAGGTTAGACTTACCACTGCTCCAGTGTTGATTATTTTGGAGAGGGGTTTGGGCTATTCCGTGTATTGTGACGCGTCTCGGGAAGGTTTGGATTGTGTCTTAATGCAAGAGGGGAAGGTAGTAGCTTATGGCTCGCAGCAGTTGAAAACACACGAGAGAAACTATTCTGCTCACGATTTAGAACTAGCAGCTGTGATCTTTGCTTTGAAGATTTGGAGGTACTACTTGGATGGTGAGAGGTTTGAAGTATTATCCGATCATAAGAGTTTGATGTATCTGTTTTCACAAAAGGATTTGAATTTGAGGCAGAGAAGATGGATGGAGTTTATGGAGGATTACGACTTTGAGTTGCACTATCATCTGGGAAAGGCTAATATTGTGGCTGATACCTTGAGTAGGAAGTCCATTAGTAGTGTAGCAAGTATTGCCATCCGGGAATGGGAGATGTTGGGTGCTATGGGTGAGTTTGACTCGCATCTTGGCAAATTCGTTGATTGTTTACCATAGTTGCACAACCTATACTTGTGAGCTGAGTTACAGAAGCACAATGGAGTGATCACGAGAAAGAGTGTATTTCGGAGAAGATCTCTAGTGGTAAGGTAGAGAAGGGCTTGAACGTGTATTCTGACTCGAGTGTTAGATACTTTGATCGTTTTTCGTGCCGGAGTCTTGTTGAGAGGAGGTACTTTGAGAGTTTTACCATTCATGCCTTGCGGTACATTCAGGAGGCACAAAGATGTATCACGACCTTAGTCGCCAGTTTTGGTGGAGGGAAATGAAGAAGAACGTAATTGTGTTTGTATCGAGGTGCCTTACTTGTCAACAAGTGAAGGCCGAGCATCAGAAGCCAGCGGGTTTGTTGCAACCCTTGCCTATAGCCGAGTGGAAATGGGAGCATGTCACAATGGATTTTGTTGTGGGTCTTCCGAGGACTCAACGGGTTAATGATGTCATTTGGGTGATAGTTGATCGGTTAACTAAGTCAGCGTACTTTGTACCTATGCGCACGATTGACTCGGTAGATTATCTTGCCGACCTTTATGTTAGGAACATAGTTCAACTTCACGGGGTCCTTATGATTGTTGTTTCGGATAGAGATCCGCATTTCACGACTCGGTTGTGGTAGAGCCTACAGAATGCCATGGGCACTAGATTGACATTTAGCACTACTGATCATCCTCAGACTGATGGGCAATCAGAGCGTACTATTCAGATTCTAGAGGATATGCTTCGAAGTTGTGTCCTTGACTTTAAGGGGTCGTGGGAGAGGCACTTACCTTTAGTAGAGTTTGCCTGTAACAATAGCTTCCAATTGAGTATTGGCATGACACCATTTGAGGCCTTGTATGACCGATCGTGTAGATCTCCTGTGTGTTAGGCCGAGGTGGGTGATGCACCTATGATAGGTCCAGAGTTCGTCTAGGAAACAACAAAGAATTTTACACTTATCCGTAAGAGGTTGGTTATTCAGAGTTGTCAGAAGAGCTATGCCAACCTGTAGACGCGCCCTTGGGCTTCATGCTACAGTTTGGACTCAAATGTCATGGTTCTTAATTTGATCTCACAATGTGTGATGTGAGATTGATAAATCACCAAAGAGTTCAAATCCGGCAAATCGTTTTGGAAAATTGATTTTTAAGAAAGAAGTGCCAAACATGGACTGCTTTGCCAGATACAGAGTCACCACCTAAATATTTTATTTTGGGAAATTTAGGAAACCCTGACTCGTTGCCTAGGGCCACGTGTCCGTCATCACCAAAGTTGCCTCGGCTCGGGAACTTGGGTACGATTAGGGAAGGTCATCTATGAGTACCCCCCTCGCCCGATCAAAGATCGGCCACTACTAAACATGATATCTTGTTTTTGAAAACACATGCGTTCTTATTCTGGTTATTAGCCTAGAATTACTATGTGATGCGCACAACACACAAGTATACACTATATCGCCTAAGTCAGAACAAGACATTTCATGTTTGTTTGTTTGAAAATGGTTTGATGGTGTTACTTGTAAGTAGGCTAAGACGTGAATTTGCCACCCTCAAGTGGGCTTAGAAAAATATGATTTTGCCACTCTCAAGTGGGCTTAAAACACACATTTTGATGAATTGTTCCAATTCAAGTAATCTAACCTTCACTCACAGGCATTCAGGTAGTTATATCACATAAGCAGTTAGCCTCATGGAAAGCATGCTATCATGGTAACACTCACACTCATGCAAGATGCTAAAGCATAAGCACTTACCTAGTACTCCGAGCCAAAACAAGAAACTAGTTAGAAATCATGCATGATCCTAGTTCATGTTAAGATGGCTAACGCAACACATGCAAAATGCAACTAGAATAGGCTCTGCTAATCTAAGAATGACATGTGAAATGCGACAACTCGATACACGTATTCAAGTTGGAATTGAAATACTATGAAATTAGTATGATGCGCCGAGCCTGGTGCGTGCAATACGAATGAATGTATGCAAACATGCAAACATAAGTATGCTAATTCAAACATGACCTAAAACAAACCATCAAAAGCAGGTAAGTAAAGGGGAGAAAGACGTGGGGTTGGAAGACATTTACACACGCACGCACACTTATTACAAATTCGCCCTCTCAACAGAGGGTCCAAATAAATAATACAAACCAAATGATTAATAAACTATCCTAGCTAATTAATTATTACAAACCCTTAATTAATTAACAAATTAATTACAAAAGGAGGCCGCCGCAGCTCCACCTCGGAATGATTGAATGATGCATGCTCGATCGCCTCGCTCGGAAACCCGTTGCCATGCCACATGTTGCCTCTGTTTGCACTATTTTGCTCCTCTGAAAACTGCACAAGTCCCAAGGATGTTTTTGAACCACTCCCCAAGCACTGTGGGATGTCACCGGCCAAGAGATAGGACCACCGGCCATTGAAAAATGGTTATCGACCATTTGTAAGGCCCTCAGCCAGATTTTGGTAGTCGGCCAGCACTGAAGATGGCCGACCGGCCATATCTTCCTGCAGAATTCTATTTTTACTGTAGCAGAGGACAGACAGTGCATGGCAAGGCATTTACAAGATAATGTGTGCATAATCACCCTCCCTATCATACTATAAACTCAAGGGAGTATGGCTCTCGACTGTTGGACCACCAATCACGCATTTCAATGCGTGATGGCCAAAGGAGCCAAGTGTGCGAATTAATGTGGAATGAATGCAACAAAATGCATGAATGCGTAGAGCTCTATCATATTGGATCAAGAGTGTCGGCGACCGAGGATTGAGGCACATTTCGTCACTTCGAGTATGAAACGTCCCTTGATCCTCATGTTTGGTTTGACACCCCAAACCAAACACAATTCAATGCACGCAACCAAGTACAATGCAACATGGGAATGTAAGGCAATGTAATATGAGCATGCCAAGTGCAATGTGATGTAACCTAACTTGCAAACAGCATGGCAATGCAACAAGTATGCAATACTACAATGCGACCTAGATATGGAAATACACAAAGTGATAGGCATGCAACAATGACACCAACCATAAGGATGCAACAACATGTAATGCGATAGGCATACAACAATACACAAATGCATGATCCATGGACTTTCACTAAAGATGGATAGACCTCAGCCGTACCAAAAACAATAGCTAAAACACCCAAATTAAGGTACCAAAAAAAAAAGGAGACATGCAAGCACATACATGGATCCTTAAGCTAGGCAATGATGCACAATCCTTAGCCATGAGCAAAATGGGATAAACATGAGAACATGACAATGTAATGGGCTCTGAAATGATGTGAAGAACAATGCCAAATCATATACACAAGTGAAGCATAGCATGCTAATGGGCTCAATGCCCAAAGCTAATCAAGGGGCTCTCACCATGGCCATATCAACCAAGCCCCAAAGGGCCAAAATGGCCTAAGACAGTCCTAGGGCAGGCCAAAACAAGGCTAGAACATGCACGGAATGAGGCCAAAATATGCTAAAAAGATGGGCACAAACAAGGGGCATGCAAGGCTACAAAAGGAGCATTATACTACGCCTACCACAACCAAACATGGCATGAATTATGCAATGAAAAACAGAGTTATAATATGTCAAAATAAGCCCCAAAACCCAATGAGATGGCATCCCAAAGACCTAATCATGGAGACATACACAATGACCCAATCTTAAGGCACAAAACAATAACTCTTCAAAGCATTGAAAAGATGGCAAACATAAGTGTGTGGCTACACTACATGGACTGAAATGTGATTTCAAATGATGCCGAATCATGAGAATAGTCAAAACAATGCATGCTAGCAACTTGGTGCACAAAGCTTAATAAGCTAGGATGAACTAAGGCTATACAAAGCAATGCATATATGATCAAATCAACACCAAACAGAGCTTAAACATGGTGAAACATGACTAAAAGTTCCTTGGAGTTAAGCCAAAATATGCAAGCATGATGGTTCAAACACAAGATACATGTTAAGGTAATAGAAGGGATTACAAGGTAAGTACATGATGCAAGCAAGAGATCAACAAACCAACTTAAAACAGAGGTATATCATGCCAAGATAACACCAAATACTTGCTGAAATAGGGCCAAAACATGCTAAGCAAACACGCTATTATGGTGAGTCAATAATGCAAGCAAATGAGACACAAAGGGAAGGGGGTGCCCCTCTCCTATTCAAGACTTCAAAACCACTTCTCCACCACTGAAAATCCTTTGGATTTCAGTGGTGAGAAGGTCAAAACAAAAAGGTTTCAAAGCTCAAAAACAAGGTCATAAAATAAAGCCAAACAAGGCCTAAGAGGGGGTAGACAACCCCCAATCCAAAAGTAACCTTAAACAAACATATTTAGCATATAAAAACAGAACTTTTTTCAGTTGGACACTAAGCTTAAAACAATATATAAGTATTGCTAAAAGCTTAAGCAAAAATGGGGAATAAAAGAGTAGTTTCTCACCCTTGAAGAACACTTCAAGAACACCAACTCCAGCACCTCCTTCTGATCAAAACCAACTCAAAAACTCTAAAATCAACTCTTTAGCACCTCAGTAACTAAGGGATAGTGTACCACTAGGTGCTTGAGTGCAAAAAGATGAACAAAAACACCCTTTAGAACACTATTACACACACAACTATAGAGAGAGAGGAGATATAGAGTGAGAGTGATATATATATTCTATATCAGTTGGCTGAACCTCTGGAAAGGGAGGGGGGGCTCTCCTCTTATAGGAAGTCCAATTCAAAGCTTCCAAGAGAAGTAAGTGTTGGTTCATACACGTGTATGGAGGGCAGAGTCTGTGCTCACCAGCTGGCACAACTGGCATGCACAATGCCTGAAAAAGGCAAAGAAAAGGCCTCGGCCAGAAAATGTGGCCGATCGACCAAAACAATGGCCGGACGACCAAATACAGTGCCGATTGGCCAACACTCTTAGCCGATAGCAAGAAAATAAGGCCGGTGGCCTCAGGCCATGGCTGGTGGGTTAAGGGGATCACCAATAAGCCACTTCCTACCCTCATGTGCAAAAACCACAAGTCCTTGGTCCACAACTAAGCACAAAACAGTCAAGTTGAGAGATCCTAAGGCAAGGCGCGCAGCCGAGACCTTCGGGAACTTAAAACGAACACGAGCATGGATGATCATCGAGTGTTCAAATGATGACGTCCAAGTCTTAAGGACAGTAAAAAATGGGGTGTCTATAGTTGTCCCTCTTTGATAGAACTCGAAAGTCATAACAATGATGGGAGTGAATGTCAAAGCCCAGAGACAACCCATTTTTGACAAGGCCGAAGACTTAGACAGGCACACAAGACATGAAAGATATGCGCCTGTAGGCAGGGGTAAAATGCAAAGGACAATCCACGGTGCCAAACGTAACTTATGATCATGCAAATAAAGCTGTAACGAAGCATATCATGCAACAGTTTTAAGCAAGCATATACAAATCTAACTACATTTCATGCGGAAAGGATGTAAGAGAATTATACAATTCTCGCTACGTCTCACGCGGAATACATACAATACCATCTGGTTCGTCTGGTCGTGTCAGCTTCAAATGAATCGTACATACAATATCGTGCTTGCAAAAGAAAGAAACTTAACAGGTACAATATCGTTAGAAACATGCATAGCAATGCAAGTGAAAAGTGCGTGACAACGCAAGTGAGGGGGTGCAAGACAATGCAACCTAAGTACAACGCATAACAATGCAGAATGGATGTGAGACAATGCAACCTAAGTGTGACGCATAACAATGCGATTTGAAACAAGCATAACAATGCAAGGGGGTGGCATGCGCGATAACGCAAGCCGGGTAGGATGCATAACAATGCAATTTGAAACATAAGCACATGTAAGTAAAGCATACGTGACAACGTATAGCAATGTGTGAAGCAAGAAAGCATGAACACATGTAAGTAAAGTATGCGTGACAACGCATACAACGTGTAAAGCAAGAAAGGCATAAACACATGCAAGTAAAGCATGTGCGACAATGCATACAATGTGTGCAGCAATGCGAGAAGGTGCATAAACACATGTAAGTAAAGCATACACGACAACGCATACAATGTGTGTGGCAAGAGAGGCATAAACACATGTAAGTAAAGCATACGTGACAACGCATACAATGTGTGTAACAATGCGGGAAGGTGCATGAACACATGTAAGTAAAACATACGTGACAACGCATACAATGTGTGTAACAATGCGGGAAAGTGCATAAACACATGTAAGTAAAGCATACGTGACAACGCATACAATGTGTGTAACAATGCGGGAAGGTGCATAAACACATGTAAGCAAAGCATGCATTACAACGCATACAATGTGTGTAACAATGCGGGAACAGAGAGAGGCACATATTCAACGAAAGCATGGTAATTCGTGATGTTGAGATGCGACTTCAAAACAAGACAAAGCATTGTTCAATGCATGACGCGTAATGAGCGCGCTTATTACAGTCAAAATGAAGCAATGTAATACATCATATTTAAAGCGATTTGCAGAACTTGCAAGATACAAAAGGATACGAGAAAGGATACTCCTTGCGTGCACCGAGCATCACACATAGAAGACACAGCTCAAGGTCAACACGAAGGCCGGTTAAGGTTCAAAAGCGTACCTTCTTGCATTATCTTGGGAGATTAAGGTCCAGAACCACATAATTGACCCAACCAAGGGTGTGGGAGGTTCACCGACCACAAGGGGGGCCACCGGCCACCCATCGGCCACAAAAGAAGATCATCGGCCAACTATTTAGCCGATCGGCTAATAGTTTGGCCGACCGGCCAAAAATGGCAATGTCGGGGCAGTTATGTCCTTTGGCTACGGGTCTTTAAATATAAGGTTCCAAACCTTATATTTCCACTTCATCCTAGCTTGAAAATCCCTCTTCTCTCTCCCTAGGTGATTTTTCTTCCTTCGATCAGTGTTTTTCTCTTGTTTTCGACACTTTTCCATCGTTCGATTCGCGAAACTCTCCCCGTTTCGTATACTTTGAACCGAACAAATCTTGGTTTCGGTGCCCTTTTCTTGGTTTCCACCGTTTGGGGTTTGTTTTCCCTGAGTCATACCTCGATCTTCGTGCCTTTTCCACACCCCAACCTTTTCTCTCATTTTTTATCCTCTCGGGGTTGACTTTTGGGTTGACCTTTCGCATTCTTGTCCGTTTTTCACATCCTTGGCCATTTTCACTCTCATTTTGAGATGGCGGACGACATTCCACGTTGTGGGACTCTGTTGGAGATGGACGCGGACCCCGAGGTCGAGCTCCTACCTCTTCACATCCGGCCGTTCGATCCGGCGACTTACAGGCCGGTGATACATGTGTTGCCTCCCGATGGCATCCGCCACTTCAAGAGCTATGCGCAGGGCGCGCCACTAGAGATTCTGTTGCGCGAGCCAGAGTCACATCTGTCTTACGGCGCCGCTGAGGTATATTCTTCCTCTGTTTCACTTTCTGCAATGTAGAACATATAACTACGATAGTCGATTATGTTCTTTAACTGCTTAACACAGACGTACTGATACATCACATGTTGTATTTCACCGTGAGCACACCCACAACCGGTATCCGTTTAAATCTGAACACACGCACACACGCTGCATCCTCAACTGAACAATTCAAACACACTGATACATCAAATGCCGTAGTTCACTGTGAGCACACCCACACCCAATATCTGTGTAGACTCGGACACATGCACACACACTGCATCTTCATCAATTCCGAGCGCATTTAACACCGTATTTCTAACACTGTTTCGCGACTGTTTATTTTGAACACAAGGAGATTCCTATGCCTTCTGGGGGTATAGGAACACTGCCGTTCGAGGTTGGTATATGGAGCTACCCGACGCGGTCCGTCATATTGTCGACCAGGCTGGTTTTGGGACTTTCTGCATGGGACTCTCGCGCCTCACTGCGAGCAGGCCCCTTCTTGCTGCTTTGGTGGAGAGGTGGTGGGACATCACCGACTTCCTCTACCTTTCTACCACCGGGGAGATGACGATGACTCCCTTTGACTTCTCCATGCTCACAGGCATCAGAGTGGGGGGTGATTCGATCCCCTTTGACACAGATATAGACGAGTGGGATGCCGCTCAGCTATACTTGCTCGGCACTCAGCCACCTCTTACCCGGGCAGGGTTTGTGAGGTACTCATGGTTCGAGGATCACTTCCGGATCCAGGCGCCTACTACTCGGGAGGAGGAGGAGCAGGATGCCCGTGGCTTCATTATGTTCCTGCTGGGGACCACACTCTTCGCCGATCGGGTGAACACCGTCGCCCTCTACCTACTGAGCGCATTAGTGGACGTGACACGGATCCGCCGCTACGACTGGGGTGGCACTTTACGGATATATGAGCTCATCCTCCCACCTCAGTGGACAGTTGCTTGGAGGCTACTGGCGAGCCTAGGAGGTACATGTTCCCTTTTCTGTCTTTTCAATTCTGTTTTTCATTATCCGTACATCACACACACTGCGCGCACGCAATCTGCTTTACACTGGTTATACACTGCACACACTGCACAATACACTGCACGTACTGCACTCTAATTTATCTGTATACTGCTTTATCTGATAAGCATACTCATATCTGCTCTGTCACACTATACAGTTGTGGATGTATGCCTACTTCCCCAGGCTCACCTCAGTACCAGATGAGGAGATTCCTCTCGGTGTTTTATTTTCTCACCGCTTCGATGTGAGATGCGAGCGGAGGCCATGGGAGTCCTTCATATTCTTCCGCAGCTATTTTGACACCATCACCGCAGCCGAGGTATGTCAAACATTTTAGTTTATTTAAGCTTCGCTTTATTTTGTACTCTCAATATTAGTAGATAACAAACTGTGTTTTATTTGCAGATCACTTGGCAGCCTTAGGCCTTGTTGCATGACGCAGTTCGGGAGCGGTATATCGGTGCTCAAGAGACTGCCCATTTCAGAGTTCTGCTAGAGGGCCCAGTCTGCCGCGCTTGGTACTTGGGTGAGCGCTTCTTGCGACAGACCCTCGGCTTACTGGAGCAGGTAGTCCCAAGGCTGCCTCCCATCCATATGAGGCATACTGAGAGGTACACTCTGCGGGAGATGACGGAGTACAACATCGGCTGGGACTCTGACCGTTTCAAAGATGAGGCGACTACTCCGAGTTCATTCAGATCTATCTGATGCCATCTCTAACCGGTGCTGGTCGAGTCAAGAGGGAGAGGCCTGTGACACCAGCAGGAGTAGGAGCACCGAGGGCGACTCAGGCCCATAGTAGGAGTGGATCTTGGAGAGGACGGGGTGCTAAGTGGCCAGCACTGCCCACGATGATCACATGCCGAGGGCAGGGTAGGGAGACTTATCAGATCCCTTTCCTTCCTCCTCCTGCTGATTATGAGCTTGTCGGAGTCTATGGCTCGACCCCGGTATGTACTGCTAGGCTTTGCATTCTGTATAGTCATTTTAATTCATTTGATATCCCACAGAATACTAATGACTTCAACACTTTTGCAGGCTTCCGTCGAGTACACTCGCCAGTCCCTGGAGTTGACAGCCTCAGCGGTAGGGATACTGCAACGGTGCATCAACTTGTTGACCATCTACAATATCCTGGTAAGTTCTTTCAACCACAGTCTCAAACTCTACCTAATCTATTTCATACATAATCTGACACATCACACTATCAACACAGCACTCATGGCACTGATACACTGTAACCCAGATACTGTTCACAGCGTTGCTCATGGCATTCATACACTGTACTCATACACTACATTCTGTACTGATATACTGCTCATAGCATTCATATACTGTTTTGCGTAGCATGACTGATGCATTTGCTATTTGTCCTTTCCAGGCCCCATTCCAGATTTCGGCTGCGGGAGGTGCTCCAGCTGGACCATCTGTTCCTGCTCGAGGAGAAGGGGGAGCCAGGCGGGGGATGACATTCCATAGCCGGGGCAGACATAGGCACGCTCATGCTGAGAGCAGTTCGTGAGACCCCTCTCCCGATGATTCTGACGAGGAGGCGGCGTCGTCCCAGGGCGAGGCCGGAGACGGCTCAAACTCTGACTATGGAGATGGTGGCGGTGATCCTGGACCCTTGTCCAGGAAGAGGACCAGGACCGACTCCCGCACTTGTGACCATTGATGTTGATCCAGACTTTCTGCTGTTTTTCTTTTCTTTTGCTCTGTTCAGACACTTTGTTGCTTTTCTCCTCTTTTTTGCTTTGCTTTATTTTTCTTTTTACTGGTAGTTTGAGCATATTGTACTGCCTCAGGCAGGTTTTACTTTCTTCAAAACTATGTACTTTTGCAAAAGACATGATGAAATGAAACAGCTGTTTTGTTTAAAAAGTGTTACATTTGTACATTTTATGCATCGCATCGCGTCGCATCACATAATAATGTAAATGAGATTTGAACTTTTGTTTGAAAATTAAGCACTTGCATCGTAATAATCAGGTAGTGAACCGAGTAATGACAAAAATAACTCGATATGCGAAACAAAGAACTAGATAAGCTAACCAAGTGTAAATACAACTCGATAAGCAAAGCAAAGACTTAAAGAATGTGAAATACAACTCGATAAACAAATGTACAACAACTCGATAAACAAATTGCAGTAATAGGCACGACTTCGCAAAATCATCACCGAAAGGCATTGGAAGTGGAATCAGTTACAAGTTCTCAGCATGTTCCATACATAATCAGCTCAGGGAACAAGAAGGAAGGCCATCGGCCAAAGGGAAAGCCCACCGGCCATAAAAATGGCCATCGACCACAATTTTTAGCCAATCGGCCAAAAGGAATGGTCGGTCGGCGCTAATTTTGGCCGATCGGCCAAAAATGACAAGCACCTTAAGAATGTTGACACCTGTCTTCCACTCACCACCTTTGTTACGACCCCAACCCGCCCCTAGTAGGATGGTGCCGTGATGGCCAGTAATCCGAGATTACCGAAGGCCAGCTTTCAAAATTCACACAAAATCAGAGTATTATATATGGGGCTAACCAGTGCGGAAGCAATAATTTACAAATACAAGTGGTCCATAAGAGCAATGCATAAGTCAAATGGAATGGCATACATCTTTACACAGCTTTACAACTTGAATACAATTAAAGTAAGGTCCAAAATACATATTACATTTTAATAAAAGGGCTTCACAAGCCGACATAAACAAAATGCACGAACTACAGGTCAATGAACATAGTCTGCCAGATTGCCGACATCCTCATTGCCGACGTAACATATATACAAAACACACATCTTGATCAAAAGGCTTCTCAAGCCGACGTGTACGAAATTCAAATATCACATGTCGAGGAGCATGATTTTCAAGACTGCCGACATAATTACAAGTCAAGCCAGCATGACAAAAATCCAAAACAAGCTCGCGAATCACATCTAGGCGTCACCGCCTTCTTGCTCATCACCTACATATATATAGAGAGGGTGAGCTTGGATACTCAGTGAATGGTATAAATAATAAAGGGTGTGCATGAATAATAGCCGAAGTCCTTTCAAAACAATACATGTCAAAACTTTATATAACAAGGGATGGACCTCGTCCATCTAACAAATCTTCAAAGCTCCAAGGGATGCTTACTAGCATCAACATATTACAAATGATAACATTCCGGACAAACAAGCCCACGCGGTAAACCGTCAGTGGCAAAACAAAACAAAGCAAGAGAGATATCTCAACAAGGGTGCTACAAAAGTTTAGAGTCCTCTAGCACAAAGTACCTATGTTACGAAGGCCCGTAGCCTCCTAACACGAGAGTACTGCGAAAGTTTAGAGTCCTCCAGCACAAGGGACTTTCAAAACGAGATGTGCAGTTGCATTATAGTCCCCTGACACTAAGGACTTTCAAAACAAGATGTGCAGTCGCATTATAGTCCCCTGACACTAAGGACTTTCCGAGAAGGTCATCGAAACAAGATAATGCTTGATACACAAAATAGGGACCATCATTCATGCTTAACAAATGCTTTTCAAACCAAGGCAAAGCAAAGTTCATCAAAACATTTATAACATAACTTTATTAAAATACCACTCACATAGTTCTTCAAGCGTCGGGGTAAGGCAAGTCCAAGTCCTACAAACACACGGCAAAATCTATTGAATGCACTTCTCAAAACAAGTCTGGCATGCATGCAAATGACCTCGGCATTCAACAAAAACTAAGTCAAATCGAAACAAAACACAGTTTCTTATCTCTGGAAAACATGCTGGGCAACTACCAGGTCTAGGTCGAGGTCCCACACCTCCTTGCCGAGGTGTGGCCTCGATGGCCACATTCAAGGAAATGAGGTCGGGAAAATCTGGGTTTCCCTCTCTAGAAGAACATGACGATCATGAAGAACTTGAACATGAGGAAGATGAATGCAAAGGTTATAACTTGCTATTACAAATTCTAAGATTTCATGCTAAGAATCCGAAATCATAGACCTGGGTACCCATACTCAAAGATCTTTATGAGAACAAACACAAAAACATAAACCTTAATGCAAACTTTCGGATCAAACAAGGCTTTTCTTAAAGAACACATGAAAATCATTTTCTCTTTCTAAAACCAACTTTAAATCAATGTATGATGTGCAGAACAGGTTTGATCGTGCAATGCATCTAGATGATCAATAAGAACAACAAGGGTAGGTTAAGATTCTAGCCTCAAAACTCGAATCTTACGGTCCAAACTCCAACGATCAGGCTTGCAAGTTCTCTCTCTCTCACTTAATCTTCTCCTTCTCCTTCCTAGAGCCTCTCTCTCTAAAACACAAGATTTGATACAAAATGATATGTTTTTCTCGATAGCCACTGACTTAACCCTCTGCTGGGACACGTGGCATCGGTTGATAGGCTCTACTCAAAAAGGTGACTGACTGACAAGACAAGACCATGATAAAGTGTGTTCAACAAGCTAGACAACAAGAGCACTCCGGCAAGTGATGATCTCGGCTAAGGACAAGGCTTCGGCAAGTAGGGTAACAATGATATCGGCTTGGAAGGACAACACTTGACTAAGCTGTGCTACACCTTGGCCTAGATGTGCCACACCTCGGTCTAGGTCATACCATTCTAGGAACAAAATCACTAGGGTGCAAGGAGAAACATCTCAGCCTAGATGATACACATCTCGGCCTTGGTGCTGAATGCCTCAGCCTAGATAGAGACATCTCGGCAAACATGCCAGGGTGAAGATAAAGGTCAACCGAAGTGGTTACAAGATAGTTCTAAATGTAGAAAGGTTCCAAGGTGTCTAGACTTAAGATGACCTCGGCAACACACCAGACAAGAACAAAGCATGCAAGTAACACTCGAGCAAAACAAGACAAGATATGCAAAGGCACATAACAAAACAAGATCATACATAAATGTATGCAAGTATGACTAAGTTGAAGTGAGGGTTGTTACAACCTTATCCTCTACAAAAGCCTCAGCTTCGTAGTTTTCCTCATTTCAACACCGTTTTACATCAAAATGGAGGCGTTTCTCATCCAAAATCTCACAACTTGGATTGCCACCTTAGACGGCTCGAAAAAGTTAAACTTCCGAGGCTTTAGCATTAATGCACTATTCACGCTGAGTCGCACTCCGCTGCACCTTCCATTCCTCTATGTCGCGGCAAGGTTTTGGAACCCGGTAACGCACGTCTTTAGTTTTGGCGGGCAAGAGATGTGTCCTACCTTTGAAGACTTCCAAGCTTTGATGGAATCCGAACGCAACGAAGAAATCTTACCCCAGCTTCGCTTCGGCTACGCCCAAGCCTTAGGACGAATTTGTGGGCTCACTATGCACGACGCTCGGTCATTGATTTGTGACGGAATGCTGGACATTCCGAGTTTGATTCGTCGGTTTGTCGATGCCGGTGACCGTGGTGACCATCATTGGTAGGGCTTTCGGCGACATGCGCTTTGCTTGTACATGTTGTCCCATTTCTTGCTTGCCCTAGGCTCGGGAGGGTTTAGCACTCGTTTGATCGAAGTTGCCCAAGGCTTACAAGAGGGTAAGAGTTGCATTGCCATGACACTGGCCGAGACATTGATGGGCTTGGACGCTTTCCATTGCCGGGAGACGACCGGATTCGTAGGGAGTCCACTACTACTGCAGGTAATGTTTTCCACCCTGTCTCACACATATATTGCTCACATCACTCGGCCCTCGGGCTCGATTTTTCTCTCAACACCCTTTTCTCACTTTTCTCTCATCATATATCTCTCTATTCTTTAATCTCTCATTTTTCATCCCTCCCCAGGTGTGGTTGATGGATAAGTTGCAGGTTGTGGACTCATGCCCAGCGTATCCAGCTCGCGGCTATTTCTTCCGACGACATCTGGTCGATGCCCTTGATGAGGAATGGTGGTTCGACTGGATGTACAGTTTGTCCGCAGACCGTATTGCTTGGCATTGTCCTTGGCTCAATCTACCGGTAATGAGCTACAGCATGTCCCGGCAGACCGGGATTTAGTTGATTGTCCTGACACACTGCGTGTTTTACTTTTCTTTCCGGTTCCAGCGCCAGTTCGGCCATGATCAGATTTGCCCGGCAGAGGGGATAGAGTACCCAGCTGCATTTCTGGTCTGAGGCGCACAACTAGCTCGGTATGCCACGGCATGGAGGACGAGAGAGCTTCTGGCCCCCGCTCCTACTTTCAGTTACACCCTTTCTGATGAGTGCATAGATTGGCTCAATGAAGAGGCACAGATAGAGCCCACTTTGGCATCAGAGGCTTCGACCAGCTCTGGGAGGGGACGCGGGAATACCTGACTATGCCCCTGATTTATTTGCTTTAATCAAAACTTTCAAGTTTTCTTTATGAATGTAATGAAAAGCAACTTCAATTTTGTATTCAAGAGTAGGAGAACTCCGTATTGAAATCAATAAAATTGAATGTTGTGGGTACTGAAAATTCTCCGTTTGGTCCAAAGATGGTCTAAGTTGTAAAAAGATTAATTTGAGCAAAATCAACTTTTATTAAAACTTTTTCAAAACCATTTTCGATATGGATCAGAACTGGACATGCCTGAGATCTGTCACTGAGATGCACAATCCCGGATCCCAGCAACTGGAAAGTTACCCCTAGTCTGAGTAGCACTGCACCAAAGATTACAACCGAGCTCTTGAATGCTGAATAGACAAAGATGACCAAACATGATCACATGGACAAAGTTGATCGGGGAAGTGTTTATGGCTGGACTTCAAAATGAAGTTGCCTACATATCCCAAAGATGGGAATCAAGCCTTACGTAGTTCGGCTTAGGTTCACTCGTGTATTGACACTCTCCTTTTGCGCTCTAACTTTTGCCAAGGCCGCCCTTTGCAGGTTTTCAACCTTGCGAGCTCAATTTTTATAATTTCAAATTTTCTGTGCTCTAACTTTTGCCTAGGTCGCCCTTTCGGGTTTTCAGCCTAGCGAGTCTCTCAGGAAAAATATTTCTTCAACTTGTCCATGTTGATCGATTGAGAGAACTCTAGGCCATCTGGGTCCATCAGAACGATAGCTCCACCCGACTAGATAGACTTGATGATGTAAGGACCAGTCCAATTAGGTCTGAACTTGCCCCTAGGGTCGTGGATGGGAGCTCAGTTGTCTTTGAGCACCAAATCTCCTTCCTTCAAATTCCTGGACTTAACTTTCTTGTTGAAAGCCCTGACAATTCGTCGTTGATAACCTTGAACATGGTACAGTGCTTTTAGCCTTCTCTTATCAAAGAGCATGAGTTCCTCGAATCTGCTCTATTGCCAATCTGTCTCAGCTATCTGACACTCAGCCAGTACTCGTAATGACGGAACTTCAATTTCGATAGGTAGAACGGCCTCCATCCCATAAACCAACGAATACAGAGTCGCTCCAGTAGAAGTTCTAATTGACATCCGGTAACCCCACAGAGCAAATGACAACTTATCTGGCCAGTTTCGGTAGGTTTCCACCATCTTCTGTAAAATACGCTTGATGTTCTTGTTGGTGGCCTCAACTACCCCGTTGGTCTGCGACCGATACGTAGATGACTTGTGAAAAGTCACATTGTATTTTTCCAACAAGTCGATCACTTCCTTCTTGAAATGGGAACCATTATCGGAAATGATCTCGTTCGGGACCCCATAGCGACAGATGATGTTGTTCCTGATGAACTTCGCAACATGTGAAGCCTTCAACACCGCATAAGATTGGGCCACAACCCACTTTGTGAAATAGTCTATCGCGACCAGAATGAACTCATGCCCATTGGCCCCCTTCGGAGTGATAGCCCCGATCACATCAATTCCCCAAACTGAAAATGGCCATGGCGAAGTCATATTGTACAGCTTCGACGGTGGGATGTTCATGCGGTTTACATGGATCTGACATTTGGGGCATCACCGAACAAAGCCGATACAATCCTCCTTCATGGTGGACCAGTAGTAACCCTGTCTGAGGCTTTTCCGGGCCAGCATCACCCCGTTCACGTGCGCTCCGCACTCTCCTCCATGGATGACCTCCATTAGGTGCTTCGACTCTTCAGCCTCAACACACAGCTTATGCATTCCCAGATAACCTCTCTTATATAGTTTACCTCCGCAGATGATGAACTGAGCAGCCACTCTTCTGATTGCCCTTTTATCCTTGGCATTTGCCCCTGGTGGATATGCTTCTTTCTCCAGGAAGTTCCATACATCATGATACCAGGGATTCTCATCTTGAACCTCATCTATGGCAGCAATCAGCTTGTAAGCCGGCACAAATTTTTGGTCAATGATGATCGGAGGCATTCGGACTCCAAAAGGGATGTCTATCATAGAGGATAGAGTTGCTAGTGAATCTGCGAACCTGTTGTTCTTTCTTAGTAGATGAGCGAAGTTCAGCTTCTCAAACCGAGGAATCAGCAGGTCCAAGGTCTGGTGGTAGATTCTCATCTTTTTTTCTTTGACTTTCCAATCTCCTTTTGCTTGAGATACAACAAGGTTTGAGTCCCCGATGACGTTCAACCGTTTTGCCCCTAGTTCTAGAGCTGCTTCTAGTCTAGCAATACACGCTTCATACTCTGCCTCATTGTTCGAGACTTTGAACTGGAGTTTGAATGCTAGAGGAATACGAGAATTATCGGGTGCTATCAACAACACCCCTATCCCATACCCGTATTGGTTTTACGCCCCATCAAAGTACATCATCCAAAATTCTTCTTCGACATACAGAATGGCCTCGTCTGGGAATAGGTACTCAACTGCTTCATCCCTTTCCACTGGGTGATCGACTAGGAACTCTGCTACCGCTCTCCCCTTCACTGACTTGCGCGTCACATACTTTAGATCGAATTCAGAAAGCAGAAGCAACCAACGAGCTAGCCTAACCGTAAGTGCCGGTTTCTCGAAGAGATATTTGATGGGATCTAATCTTGAAACCAATATTACAGAGTGAGCTAACAGGTAGTGCCGCAGCTTCCTGGTAGCCCATACCAAGGCTAAGCAAGCCTTTTCCAGCAGAGTGTAACGGGTCTCGTAATCATGCATCTTCTTGCTCAGGTAGTAAATAGCTCTCTCCACTTTGTCCTCAGACTCCTGTGCAAGCATACAACCCATTGTAGTTTTAGTTACTGAAAGGTACAAAATCAACGGTTTCCCCGGCTCAGGCGATGACAACACGGGTGGGTTCTATAAGTATTGCTTAATCTGTTCAAAAGCAGCTTGGCATCGGCCGTCCCATTGGAACTTTGTTCCTTTCTTCAGGAGACCAAAGAGTGGTTTACAAGTCAAGGTTAATTTAGCAATAAACTGTCTTATGAATTGCACTTTACCCAGAAAGCCTCGCACCTCCTTTTCAGTCATCGGTGGTGGCATTTCTAAGATGGCCTTGATTTTGGAAGGGTCGACTTCGATACCTCTCTGTGTAATCAAGAACCCCAGCATTTTCCCTGCTGTAACACCGAACGTACATTTCTGAGGATTCAGCCGCAATCAATATTCCCTGATCCATTGAAAGAATTTCTGCAAGGCGGTGTAGTGGCCCTCTTTTTCCTTAGACTTAACAATTATGTCGTCCATGTACACCTCAACCTCTTTGTGGATCATATCATGCAAAATCGTGGTCGCAGCCCGTTGATATGTAGCCCCAGCATTCTTCAGCCCAAACGGCATCACCCTATAACAGTAGGTCCCCCACGGGGTGGTAAAAGCAGTCTTCTCCCGGTCTTCGGGTGCCATTACAATCTGGTTGTAGCCTGAAAAGCCATCCATGAATGAGAGCAATGCATGCCCCGCAGTAAAGTCCACTAACTCGTCGATATGCGGCAGAGGAAAGTCGTCCTTCGGACTGGCTTTATTCAAATCCCTGAAATCCACGCATACTCGAATTCTACCATCCTTCTTCGATACTGGAACTATGTTAGCCAACCAAGTTGGGTATTTAGATACCAACAGGAACCCTACGTCGATTTGCTTGGTGACCTCTTCTTTGATCTTGATGGCCCAGTCGAGGCGGATCCTTCTGAGCTTCTGTTTGACAGGTCAGGCCTCGAGGTCAAGAGGGATCCGGCGCTGTACAATCTCAGGATCGATTCCAGGCATGTCTTCATAGGACCACGCGAAAACATCTTTGAAATCTTTTAATAAAGCGACTAAGCGCTCGCGCTCCTCCGAAGACAACGTGGACCCGATCTGGACTAGCCGCGGGTCCTTCTCAGTACCAACATTAACTATAGTGATTTCATCAACCAAAGGTTTAACAAATCTCTCCTACTCTTGATCAATTAATCGTTGTAAAATCAGAGGAATTTCTTCCTCGTTGTTTTCATCAAAATTTTGAAAGTCCTGATTAATACAATAAATCAAAGGCACAAAAAAATACTCAAAAGCCATAACCACTTCATTCTCATTAATCACTTCCAAGTCGCCTGATTCCTCTGTTACAACAGACTCAAAGGAAAAACAAAAAGACGACCTAGACAGGACTGTGGCATTCGGGTTGTCACCCCCAAGAATACCGGACTCAGACTCAGATGAGCTAGAACCTAATTCCAACCCTACAGACTCGGTGGAATCAGATTCCGGCACACTACCTGACCCGGTGCTGCTCGATAAGAATCCCTCCTCGTACTGCCAGACGAGGGAGGGTGCGATGGACGCATCCAAAATGTTTGCAGATGGGCTCACAGCCGCTTCATTTCCAATCATAGACACTGAGAGATCATCCTCTAAGCACTCATGTACAATCGGAGGATCTGATAGTAGACTAGCCAGTGCTACCCCCATTTCAATCTCAGTGCTCTCGGAATCCACTTCCTTACACTGCTCAACATCAGCTGGTGGGTCTGTCTGCTCTTCGACAACATCATTCCCGGACAATTGTAAATCAAAGAATATCTCAAAACCTGGCAAGCGTCTCTTCTCGGCATTCAGCCATGGCTCTGGGAAGCCGCAGAATGGAAAGTCTTCCCCCTCCCGGACGAAGCATCCGTTCAGGGTGCCCTGAATAGGCCAATGCATCAAATCAAAATGCCTTCCAGTCTGCTTGGCCCTGGCTCTCCCAGCCATTTCTTTGCTTTTCCTCACCCAATCCTCTTTGGTGGGCAGATAACCCAAACCAAAGGTATGTGGGTTGTGCGGTACTTCGGCCGATACTGCAATGCCCTTCCGGCCACTTCTTCCTAGTCCCATCCCAGGGATGTGCTGGAGTTTGTTCATGACGTATACTGACTGAGCGCTGACATACACCCCTTCATCAATAGCTAAGATGTTCTGTTCGACCCGGGCCTTGGCTAGGGTGAATCCGGATAGGAACACATCCTTCGTGCTATGCTCGATTTCCAAAACCGGTATAGACACCTCTGGCGGTGGATGGATTGACAAATTCCCAAAAACTATAGCCACCACCTTCCCGTGGAGGTATTTCAACATCTGATGCAGGGTGGAAGAAACCGCCTTTACATGGTGCAGCCACGGCCGCCCTAAAAGTAGATTAAAGGTCGCGAGAACGTCCAAGACATGAAAGTCAATCTCGTGATGTCCTGGACCAACCTTGGTCTAAATCTGCACAGTCCCCATCACTTCTCTGCTTGTATTGTCATATGCCCATATCACCTGGGCAGTTGGCTCAAAGTCCGCGGGCTTCAACCTGATTGCATATGCCATCCTCGACAGGCACACGTTAATGGCGGATCCCGTGTCGACAAGAACTACCGGTACCCACTTGTCTCTACACTCCACAGAGATGTAGAGCGGTTTGTTATGGTTTGCGCCCTTAGACGGCAGTTCCTTGTCAGAAAAGGTCAACGTCAGGAAACTCCTCCCGGAAAAACCAATCCTACCAGTTGCTCAGGCGTGGTATCTATTGAAAGTTTGGCCTTGTCCATAGCAGAAAGGACAGCTTGTCTATGGACTCGTGAAGCCATAAGCAGTCCCCAGATAGAGATGTCTGCCTGTATCTTCTTCAGCTGTTTCAACACAGCCTCCTCTTCGAGCAATTTATCCTCTGCTTGTTTGCCTTCCTGTCCTTTTCGGATACTTCTGGTTGATCTAAGTACGGGGGCTTGAAATACCGCCAACTCCTAGTCATGTGATCAACTTCGCCAATGTACCAGGTATCATCCAACTAGTTACTCCCCCAGTCCTCATCTGTTTGGGCAAGACATAGATCGTCATCTTCCCACCATATGCCATCGGCAGCCGACAGACACCTGTCCGGCTCCGTTACAACTATTCCGGTGCCCACAGCACCATCTGTTCCCATGCCCGTAACATGCTCTGCTCCTGTGCACACAACACGTTTTGTCTCCACAGGGGCTTTGGCCTTTCTGACCCTCTCAGAATCTTTGATCCTTTCTCGCTCAAACTGCTTCAACGCAGCTTGTTGTTCAACATCTCCTATTTTCAAATCGCCTGGATCCCGAGCGAAATTCTTAACACCGGCGCTCTCCAGTGATGCATCCAGATTCCCGGCCCTTCCGGCCACAGTTGATGTCCCCGTTCCTGACGGACCCTATTCTAGATGAGGTTGTTCAAAAACATCCGGCTGGTTGTCAAGCCACCCAATAGACTCCGCTGCCCTATCCGAATTAAACAGTTGACTGTCACGTCTCCCGAGTCTTGTTCTTTGAAGAATTGAAGGTTCGCGATGTCCTCCTCCAAATCCGCTAAGTCATCTAGCCCCTGATTGAGTCCATCCTCCCGGACTACACAAATCCCTGCCTCTACTGGGAATTCCACATTCGGCCTAGCCTGGCCTGCTGATGTAATGTAACCACTCGGGTTGTACATGAAACTTGTAGACCTCTCAGGCTCTGTATTTGCATTCTCGTCTGCCTCCGCAATCGACCCACTTTTATCTTCGACAGCTACCATCACCGTTTCAGGTTGGGTTTGGGAGATGTCCAACACGCACAAGTCAGTGTTGTCAGGAATGAACACCTCTTGCTTAGGTAGGTGAGAAGGGGTGATATATATACTAGGGTCGTATGGCACAACACTAGTTTGGATCATATTGATGCGTTTGGGAGGTGGAGCTTGGTTATGTGGTGGGAGAGGGTTGGTTGTGACATTCGGTTTCTCCAGAGGCACGATCACCTTGTTGTCGACGAGATCCTGAATCTCGTGATGCAATCTATAGCACTGGTCGGTGTCATGACCATGCTGTTGGTGAAACGCACAGTACTTCGCCGGGGTTATGGGAGGGGGGAAGTTTTTTTGGCAATGGCCGCGACTCTAGGGGCTTCAAGTGCCTTTTTCTGATTAAAACCCCCAAAGCTTTGGACAGGGGCATATATAGTGGAGTGAAGGTTCTTTGGCCTTTGAGTGCATATCTAGCTATTTACGAGCTACTACCGGATGCACCGGTGAATGGCATAGCTACAAGGGCTCTTGGGGTATTCGTGGTGGTAACTATACTTACATCTGAAGATCTAGCAGCTGCAGCATTGCTCGTGCCTGCATTCGTACTGCGGTTGAATGTTCTCTTGGGTTGTTCTCTCTCATTATCAATGAGGCCCTGCTTCATAGCGTCTTCGATCTGCACCCCTATCTCATGTAAATCTGCAAAGGTGGGGAGGGGGAGAACGATCATCTTCTGCATAAGCTTGGGTTGGAGGTTGCGCACAACCATCCAAATATGATCTTTGTCAATAGGCCTGATGGTCATCATCGAGGCCTTGGCCCTCCATCAGGTCACAAAATCGGAGAAGCTCTCCTTTGGTTCTTGCCTTGTGGTCTCGAGATCATGAGTTGTGACCTCGATCTGTGTATTGTAGGAGTATTGAGCTATGAGAGCCTCGGCCATCTCCTCCCAGTTTCTCTTGACGGAATCTTCCAGTTTTACATACTAGATGGCCGCTACACCTGACAAGGTCCGGCCAAACAAAGAAAGCTTCTGCAATTTGGATAGGCCCATCGGCCTCAGTATATCTGAAAAAAATCGTAAATGCACCATAGGATCCCCAGACCCGTCAAAACGGTCGATGTGTGGCATTTTAAACTGATCTGGCAGTGTCACGGCCGAGTCGGTATACCCATTCTCTATATCTGGAATGGACTTCACACCTTGGGATTTCTTGAACATCTTTTCAAGCTTGCTCACTTTTAACGCTGTGGGGTCCACTTCAAACTCAAAGGGAGAATCTGGTAGGTTGGTAGGTGTTTTGGATAGCTGGGGTAGGATTGGGGGCGGAGCCAGCCCCGTCGGAATGTCCGTATCTCCCTGGACATTTGGTGTCTCCCCGGGTATTGCAACTCCTGATAGGGGAGGAACTTGGTGTGAAGCAGATGCCCCGGTTTGCTGCTGTAACCTGGCGATCAACTCTGCCTGTTGGGCCATGACCTCGGCCTATTATTTGGTAAATTCTGCTTGGCGGGTAGCATCCTGCTGCATAGTTTTCATGCTTTCCTGGAGCTGACACATCATCTCCTCCATTCCTGCCATGTTATGCTGATCTAGCTGAATAACTGGTATATCTATCCCTACAGTAGAAACTAAGACCTCAGCCTGACTGTCCACTGATGGGGTAAACCACTGATCTAGAGACTGTTGTACCGATACACTGCGTGCTCTTGACCTTCGTCTGGTAACCAGGGGTAAAGAAAGGAACACTGCTTGTCCGTCTATCAGATCCCTAGATTGATTAAGCCTACGTCCTCAGACCCAGAGTGCTCGGGGGATATCTGCCTGGTCGGAATCAATGATGCTAAACTACCTTGCAAAAAGATAAATAAAGCGTAATAAGGAAATAATGAACAGAAAAACGGGCAGCATAACAGCTTAAATAAAGACAACACACAGTTGGCAAATATAAACTGAATGGACTGTTCTCAACCACTGATCATTGTTTCCAAACCACTGCCCCAAATCTGAATCTGATACTCGCGGATATAACTGATTCTTAAAACACTAATGCCCGCAGGCCTGATACCCAGACTTGTAAACTAATACATGCAACCTGTAGAGGCACACTCTAAAAAGCACATAGCAAGCAAGTGAGAGCCAAAAAAATACCCCTATGGAGGGGTAGGGTTTTCCTGTCCTAGTTTTGTTAAGAACTAGGGTTTCACTACGCACACAGCGATTTCAAATAACCTATGATCGGGTAAGCAACCTGTCCTAGTTTGGGATGGTCACTATGGATTCCGAATATGCACTAGGTCGAATGGTCAAAAAGGGTGCCCCGGTAAAAATCGGGGTTTGTGTTCCCATCGTGGCAGAGCCCGTAACCGGTCAGCCTTATGGCACGCTTCTCAAAGCGAGCCTCCGACAAACCGTTCAGGAATAGCAGATGGCAAGCACGGTGTCCTAGGCACACCAATGCAAATGTAATGCAAAGAGACACACAAATGTAATCAAAACAAGATATCATGAGTTCGAGTCAAGTTCTCTAAATCCCCAGCAGAGTCGCCAGAAACTGTAGACGCGCCCTTGGGCTTCATGCTACAGTTCGGACTCAAATGTCACGGTTCTTAATCTGATCGTACAATATGCGATGTGAGATTGATAAATCACCAAAGAGTCCAAATCCGGCAAATCGCTTTGGAAAATTGATTTTTAAGAAAGAAGTGCCAAACATGGACTGC
This sequence comes from Camellia sinensis, assembly GCF_055761805.1. NCBI lineage: Eukaryota > Viridiplantae > Streptophyta > Magnoliopsida > Ericales > Theaceae > Camellia > Camellia sinensis. The sequence goes on from NC_138963.1 coordinate 154,506,987, forward strand.
TTTGCCAAATACAGAGTCGCCACCTAAATATTTTATTTTGGGAAATTTAGGAAACCCTGACTCGTTGCCTAGGGCCATGTGTTCGTCATCACCAAAGTTGCCTCGGCTCGGTACGATTGGGGAAGGTCATCTATGAGCACCCCCGCCTGCCCGATCAAAGATCAGCCACTACTAAACATGATATCTTGTTTTTGAAAACACATGCGTTCTTATTCCGGTTATTAGCCTAGAATTACTATGTGATGCGCACAACACACAATTATAGACTAGATCGCCTAAGTCGGAACAAGACATTTCATGTTTGTTTATTTGAAAATGGTTTGATGGTGCTACTCGTAAGTAGGCTAGGACGTGGATTTGCCACCCTCAAGTGGGCTTAGAAAGATATGATTTTGCCACTCTCAAGTGGGCTTAAAACACACATTTTGATGAATTGTTCCAATTCAAGTAATCTAACCTTCACCTACAGGCATTCAGGTAGTTATATCACATAAGTAGTTAGCCTCATGGCAAGCATGCAATCATGGTAACACTCACACTCATGCAAGACACTAAAGCATCAGCACTTACCTAGTACTCCGAGCCAAAACAAGAAACTAGTTAGAAATCATACATGATCCTAGTTCATGTTAAGATGGCTAACGTAACACATGCAAAATGCAACTAGAATAGACTCGGCTAATCTAAGAATGGCATGTGAAATGCGACAACTCGATACACGTATTCAAGTTGGAATTGAAATACTATGAAATTAGTATGATGCGCCGAGCCCGGTGCGTGCAATACGAATGAATGTATGCAAACATGCAAACATAAGTATGCTAATTGAAACATGACCTAAAACAAACCATCAAAAGCAGGTAAGTAAAAGGGAGAAAGACGTGGGGTTGGAAGACATTTACACGTGCACGCACACTTATTACAAATTCGCCCTCTCGACGGAGGGTCTGAATAAATAATACAAACCAAACGATTAATCAACTATCCTAGCTAATTAATTATTACAAACCCTTAATTAATTAACAAATTAATTACAAATGGAGGCCGCCGCAGCTCCACCTCGGAATGATTGAATGATGCATGCTCGATCGACTCGCTCGGAAACCCGTTACCATGCCACATGTTGCCTTTGTTTGCACTATTTTGCTCCTCTGAAAGCTGCACAAGTCCCAAGGATGTTTCTGAACCACTCCCCAAGCACTGTGGGATGTCACCGGCCAAGAGATAGGACCAACGGCTATTGGAAAATGGTTATCGACCATTTGTAAGGCTTTTGGCCAGATTTTGGTAGTCGGCCAGCACTGAAGGACAAACAGTGCATGGCAAGGCATTTACAAGATAATGTATGCACAATCACCCTCCCTTTCATACAATAAACTCAAGGGAGTATGGCTCTCGACCCTTGGACCACCAATCACGCATTTCAATGCGTGATGGCCAAAGGAGCCAAGTGTGCGAATTAATGTGGAATGAATGCAACAAAACGCATGAATGCCTAGAGCTCTATCATGTTGGATCAAGAGTGTCGGCGACTGAGGATTGAGGCACGTTTCGTCACTTCGAGTACGAAATGTCCCTTGATCCTCGTGTTTGGTTTGACACCCCAAACCAAACACAATGCAATGCACGCAACCAAGTACAATGCAACATGGTAATGTAAGGCAACGTAATATGAGCATACCAAGTGCAATGTGATGCAACCTAACCTGCAAACAGCATGGCAATGCAACAAGTATGTAATACTACAATGCGACCTAGATATGGAAATACACAAAGTGATAGGCATGCAACAATGACACCAACCATAAGGATGCAACAACATGTAATGCGATAGGCATACAACAATACACAAATGCATGATCCATGGACTTTCACTAAAGATGGATAGACCTCAGCCGTACCAAAAACAATAGCCAAAACACCCAAATTAAGGTACCAAAAAAAAAAAAAGGGAGACATGCAAGCACATACATGGATCCTTAAGCTAGGCAATGATGCACAATCCTCAACCATGAGCAAAATGGGATAAACATGAGAACATGACAATGCAATGGGCTCTGAAATCATGTGAAGAATGATGCCAAATCGTATACACAAGTGAAGCATAGCATGCTAATGGGCTCAATGCCCAAAGCTAGTCAAGGGGCTCTTACCATGGCCATATCAACCAAGCCCCAAAGGGCCAAAGTGGCCTAAGACAATCCTACGGCAGGCCAAAATAAGGCTAGAACATGCACGGAATGATGCCAAAATATGCTAAAACAATGGGCACAAACAAAGGGCATGCAAGGCTACAAAGGGAGCATTATACTACGCCTACCACAACCAAACATGACATGAATTATGCAATGAAAAACAGAGTTATAATATGTCAAAATAAGCCCCAAAACCCAATGAGATGGCATCCCAAAGACCTAATCATGGAGACATACACAATGACCCAATCTTAAGGCACAAAACAACAACTCTTCAAAGCATTGAAAAGATGGCAAACATAAGTGTGTGGCTACACTACATGGACTGAAATGTGATTTCAAATGATGTCGAATCATGAGAATAGTCAAAACAATGCATGCTAGCAACTTGGTGCACAAAGCTTAATAAGCTAGGATGAACTAAGGCTATATAAAGCAATGCATATATGATCAAATCAACACCAAACAGAGCTTAAACATGGTGAAACATGACTAAAAGTTCCTAGGAGTTGAGCCAAAATATGCAAGCATGATGGTCTAAACGCAAGATACATGTTAAGGCAATAGAAGGGATTACAAGGTAAGTACATGGTACAAGCAAGAGATCAACAAACCAACTTAAAATAGAGGTATATCATGCCAAGATAACACCAAATACTTGCTGAAATTGGGCCAAAACATGCTAAGCAAACATGCTATTATGGTGAGCCAATAATGCAAGCAAATGAGACACAAAGGGAATGGGGTATCCCTCCCCTATTCAAGACTTCAAAACCACTTCTCCACCACTAAAAATCCTTTGGATTTCAGTGGTGAGAAGGTCAAAACAAAAAGGTTTCAAAGCTCAAAAAGAAGGTCACAAAATAAAGTCAAACAAGGCCTAAGAGGGGGTAGACAACCCGTAACTCAAAAGTAACCTTAAACAAACATATTTAGCATATAAAAACAGAACTTTTTTCAGTTGGACACTAAGCTTAAAATAGTATGCAAGTATTGCTAAAAGCTTAAGCAAAAATGGGGAATAAAAGAGTAGTTTCTCACCCTTGAAGAACACTTCAAGAACACCAACTCCAGCACCTCCTTCTGATCAAAACCAACTCAAAAACTCTGAAATCAACTCTTTAGCACCTCAGTAGCTAAGGGATAGTGTACCACTAGGTGCTTGAGTGCAAAAATATGAACAAAAACACCCTTTAGAACACTATTACACACAACTATAGAGAGAGACGAGATATAGAGAAAGAGTGATATATATATTCTATATCAGTTGGCTGAACCTCTCAAAAGGGAGGAGAGGCTCTCCTCTTATAGGAAGTCCAATTCAAAGCTTCCAAGAGAAGCTAAGTATTGGTTCAAATCCCTCCATACACGTGTATGGAGGGTAGAGTCTGTGCTCACCAGCTGGCACAGCTGGCATGCACAATGCCTGAAAAAGGCAAAGAAAAGGGCTCAGCCAGAAAATATGGCCGAACGACCAAAACAATGGCCAGCCGACCAAATACAGTGCCGATCGACCAACATTCTTAGCCGATAGCAAGAAAACAAGGCCGGTGGCTTCAGGCCATGGCCGGTGGGTTAAGGGGATGGCCAACAAGCCACTTCCTACCCTCAGGTGCAAAAACCACAAGTCCTTGGTCCACAACCAAGGACAAAACAGTCAAGTTGAGAGATCCTAACGCAAGGCGTGCAGCCGAGACCTTCGGGAACTCAAAACGAACACGAGCATGGATGATCATCGAGTGTTCAAACGATGACGTCCAAGTCTTAAGGACGGTCAAAAATGGGGTGTCTACACAACCGTAGGAGGAGACCGTTATCCTTTGAGGTAAAAGATCACGTCTTCTTGAAGATATCACCTAGACGGGGTTTGATGTGGTTTAGAAAGAGAGGAAAGTTATCTCATTGATTTATTGGGCCTTTTGAGATCTTAGAATGTATTGGGGAGGTAGCTTATCGTTTCTCCTTGTCACCACAGCTTTCCGGGGTTCATGACATGTTTCACATTTGTATATATGTTCCGAAAGTATGAGCCAGATCCATCACACGTATTGGATTGGACCGAGTTAGAGATAGATGAGGATGCCTCATATGGGAAGAGACCATTTAGAGTTTTAGATACTCGAGACCAAGTCTTACGTAGCAAGACAATTCCCTTGGTAAAGGTATTGTAGAGACATCACGAGATTGAGAAGGCAACTTGGGAACGCGAGGTGGAAGTTCGTGAGAAGTATCCAGACTTATTTGGTAATGTTTGAACTTGTATTAAAAACCTTGTTATGTTGAATTAATATGAACATTGTATATGTTTTAAAAATGTGAATTGTATATTCAGTACTGAGAACTTGTTTACAATTATGATTAGAATGAGTGACCGGTAGAGGGGTCAGGCTTGTGAGTTCAATTTATTGTCATTGCTGTAATTGGTGTTGTTGTGGATTTAAAATTTCAGGGACGAAATTTCCTTAGGTGGGGAGGTTGTAAAACTTGTGTCCTTTAAACTATTGGAGAGTGTATTTAATTCCTTATTTTTATTTTGGGAGTCTTTGGAGTTGTTATATCTTGATTTTGGGGGAGTACAATGTGATTTGGACTTGTTAGGGTTGTTCGTTCGCACATGATTTCGTCGAAAAGTTCTTTAGGAGCTTAGAAATTTTGTTCTGGTGTCGACACCATAGATTCTTGGGGTCGACACCATCTTGCTGCCTTACTCTTCATGTCTCTACTATTTTTTGGGGTCGACACCACAGGTTCTGGGGTCGACCCTTGTTTGCTGCTGTGTTCTGGGTGTTGCTACTGATTTTTAGAGTAGACACCACGGGTTGCTAGGGTCGACCCTTGTTTGCTACAAACATTAGTGTCTTAGCATTTCTTTTTGACGGTCGACACCATTGCCTTGGGGGTCGACCCCTGCGAGTTATTTTCAAATTTTTGGTTCGGTTTTGGGCCATACTTTTGAGGGTTTTTGACTTATTCTTTTCATTGACTTTGGGGCTATTATTCTATTTGCACTTTGTTACTATAAATACGCTTCAAACACTTGTTCTTTTCACTTTCATTCTCTTCTCTCTCTCTACGTCGTGAGTTTCTCTTTTCTCTCTCTAAACTCAAACTTTTTCACTTAGATCTTTAGATCTACCCACCTAGAGTCATCTTTTCACCTTGGTCCTTTGAGAAAGGTTGTAGATCTTTTCAAGGGCATTCTTTTGATCCAAGAGCTTCATGGTTTTGCCGACTTTGAGTTTTTTCAAGTTTTCCTCTTCACTTCTTGATGTAAGGATTACTTTGACTCTTTTTATCATTTTTAAGTTAGTTGTTTGTTTTTGTAAAACAAAATTGTGATTTGGGGATTTTTAGATAAAAATCTAGGGTTTTGGTTTTGAAATCAAAAGAGGGGTTTTCAAAAATAGGTTCTTGTATATGGTTATGGCCTTGTAAAAATGGTTGGTTGCGATAAATGGTGAATTTTATCATAAAATTAACTTTTAAAGAAAATGGGGGTTTTTGCCCTAAATTGTGAAAATTTGATTTTTGTAAAGAGAAATGGAACGGGTGTTGGTTCTATGGAATTGGAACAATGATGATGATGGAAATGGAGTTGGATATGAATTATCACTCCTAATTGGAAATGATGGAAAAGTATATTTGTGTTGAAATTTAATTATCTGTTTAGAGATATCTATTTTGGGCTATCGGTGAAGGATAGCTATGATTGTTGTAAAAATTGCATGAGAACTAAGTAAATTGAAACTAATTTTCTCATCCATTGCATTGAGCATTGTGACATGTTTAACTCATTGAAAATGGTTATCATTTTGAGAAAAATGGATAAATACCTTGGTGAATCTGGGTAGGTGTGTTGTTATGGTATTATGTTGGCCTGAGTGTCCTTGGTGAAAGTCCAAAAACCCGCGCGGTTAGGTGTCGAGCCTTCCGATTAATACCGGTAAAAATGACAAATTAGTAGTGCTTGTAGCCTATATGCAGACACATACTAGAGATTCCTAATGTTGTATTCACTACCCTGTTTTCTCTTGAAAAGGAATTGATTGCATAAATTGTGATATAAACTTGGCATTGCATGGTTTTGAAATGAGATATAAAATATTTTGGCACAAGCATTGCATATGCAACTACCTTATAACTCTGTTAAGGTTCAAACACTGTGTTAGAGTATTTTTACAGGGTTTTGGCTCACCCTATGTAGGAAAATCATTTTCAGGTGCTGATGATATACCTCCGCTAAGGCAATAGCTTGGGAGGATTTGGAGCAAGAGTTTCATTTTGTTTATTTGTTGTATTTATTTTGTACAAGCCTAGGGTTTTATTTGTATTAAGTTTAATCTCACTTTTAACCAAGTATTGTCTTGAAAAGTTGTAAGCCTTTAGGACATTTCTTATTTATTTTAAATCTTATTTCATATTTTTAACTTGTAACACGTGCTATAGATTTAGGGTTAGGACTTGTGAATGTATAATCGCATATGCTACCTTTTGTACCATAGGATTATATAAAATGAAAGGTTACATATTTCAGAAAACTATATTTACACATTGTTATTATTTATTAATATTGTGGATAGTTTATTGTAATTATTTAGGGGCGTTACATTAAACCTAATATTTTTATTTTCATTCTAGTATGATCCCTCCATCACTTATTGTTGCTATTTTGAATAGAAAACCAATGTGTGAATATTATTTGATTTTTAATTTTCGTGGTTAGAGCCACCCTAATCCTGAAATGAGAAGACTTGAGTTACTCTAGCAAGCCCGTCATGTCGTGCCTTGTTGTGTTGAATCATAAAGTTTGTTAGTAGTAATTGTTGTGAGAGTTTAACCGGTTATAAAGGGTATTAACATGCTAGTAAAATAAGTTTCAAATTCGACCCAAAAAAATAGTTGTTGCATGTTATACTAATCTAAATTTACTATTCTACTAAATGATTTATGCTTCTGTGATTTATATTACAACATTAAGTAAAAAAATGAAGAGTATTGGAGTTGCTCCATTGCTGCTCTTCATTTTTCACTAGCTTAAGTATGAAAAAGATATACTTTTTATTTTACCTAATTAAATTTTTATTTATGTGCTTCAACGGTACTCTTTGTTTTATATATTTATCCATACAAACTTATTTAAAGAGCCTCCCAATGCTTTCCAAATGTAGTTAGCCTACGAGAATGTTGTTAAAGTAGATATTGTACTAGCTAGTCTATTAGAGTGAGTAAAATAACATAAAACTGGTTATAACAGCTAATAAACTTTTTTTAAAGAGCCCCTTGGAGATTGTGATGTCCCGGGTTTTGGGCTTGAATAGTATTGTGTAGTGGGGGTAGTATGTATTTCTTTCGGTGTTTTTTTATCGTATCGAGTTGTTGAGATTCTTTTTCTACTCCTAAATTACCTCTCATAACTTTTCCGGGTTGAAAATTTTGAGTTTTGGGCTTTGGAACTTGTTTCGAAATACAAAACCAAACTTTAGTTTTCTGGGCAAAGCTGCTCATGCGAAATTGAGAGCCGCCTGAGTGGATCTTCATAGAGTTTTCTGGGAAAAAAACCGCTCAAGCAGATTTTGGGTCCTGCTCGAGTGGATTTTAGTGGATTTTTCTAGGCAGCTCTCTGGAGCAATCAGCTTGTGGGGCAAAAATTTTCGCTCGTGCGGAATTGAAACCGCTCGGGCAGATTTTGACGCGTTTGTCTCGAAATTCATGCTCTTTTTCTCAAAACTACTGCCAAAAAGTGTTTTGCACAGATTTTTCTCTTCTCTCTCTCTCTCTATATTCATCTTTTCTTTCCATTCTCTCTAAAAACACACCCAAATCCAACTTCTCTCTAAGATTTAGCTCAAATCTTCAAGAGTTTGAGGGGGCTTCTTACACCAAATCGAAGAGGGCGACGAGGGTGACATTTATAACTGATTAGATCGTGTTTTCGTCAACTTTGATTTCTAGGATTTTTTTCTGCTTCATCTCCCAAGCTTGATGTAGGGATAATCTTTGAAATATGTATATATATATATGCTTATATATACAAGATTATGCTTGTTTGTAGCATTTATTACATGTTTGAGTTATGATTTTGGGTTGTTGAACCCTAGATGATGTTAGAAGACGATTTTATCTACTTTTTTCACAAATTTTGAGAGTGTAAGTTGTCTTCTAAGGTGTGAGTGTTGTTTTGGAAAAATCTTTTCAGAAATAGAACAAAAACCTTGTTTTGGTGGAAACCCTAAAATTTAAAGATTTTGGAAAAAAGTTGAGTATTGTGAAATTTATGCTTGGTAAATTGTTATGTAAAGAAATGATGAAGAAATTCCTATGGTTGTATCAAATGAGGGAATTTCACGAAGGAAATGAGAATAGTTGATTTTAAAACTTATCATTGGTTTGTCTTAGAAAAATCAAGTTTAGAAAAGGATGTTTAACATGTAGAGAATACATAAATGTTGATATTGTAATATTGTCTCTTGAAAATGTATATTATGATGTTATATTGATAAGAGATGTGGAATTTGATCACAATGGATGATTGTGTGAATGAATTGAGAAATTTCAAGGAATTGATATAGAAATATGTTGCATTGGCACTTGATTTCATTATCATCACCTTTCGAATTGGCATTGTTGAGATTATTAAATGGAACTCTATTATTGCGTTGGACATTTGCATTGTCATCCCATTTTACCATGGATGCAATTGATTTTGAACATTGCATTGGAAAAGTATTGTTTTGTGAAACAAGATCATATTGATTTGTTTTTTGGGTAAATACGTTAGTAAGTCCGGATAAGGGGCGTAGTTGGTATTGGTTAAGTTAGCCTGAGTGTCCATGGTAAAAGACCGAAAATACGCGTAGATGAGGTACCACGTGCCTTCCGGTTAGCAACCGGTAAAGTGGGGATTGGTAATGTTTGTTATGCCTACTTGCAGACACCAACCTAGGGATTACCTGAGTCGTATTTACCACTCCTTTGAGCTACGTTGAAATTATTAAATTGTTAAATTCTCAAGATTGCATTGTGCACAAAAGTTTCAAAAAATAAAGATATATGTTTTTGAACATGGCATGACATGTGCATTTCATTGCAAGAGATTGTATAAAATGTATATACTTTGTTAAGATTTTCCTGCTAGGTTTTGTGCTCACCCTATAAGATTTTGTGTAGGAAAGAATGTGGTGATCCCACCGAGTTAAAGGCGTGGAATATATTTTGAGAGCACAAGACTCTTTTCTTTTTGTTGTAATTATTTTGACAAGTCAAGGGCTTTACATGTATGGGTTCAAAAAACTATTTTTGTGTAACCGGGGCTTAAGCCTTGGAATTTGCAACCCTTGGGGGCATTAATTTGTATTAGACTTTTGTGCTACATGTTATAGATTTATATTTTAGGGATGTTGAATTTATATTCGCATGTGGAATATTTTGTGTAAATCTCTTGATGATTAATGAATATAAATGTTGGAGATTTGATGATGATGTCAATATTGAGACTTTATTTCCGTTTACATTAAACAAATGGAAGTTTTTGAGTTGGAATTCAAGATAATGAAATTGGAAGTTGATAAATCTATATTGTGTTAATTTTCAGGACATGACAAAGATGCTCTACCCTTAATCAATTTACACGCTTTGTGATTTTGACAACATATTATTTTTTCAACATTTGTTGGTGATTTTAAGGTTGCATTTGAATTATAAATCAGTAGGAATTTAAATTTTAAAAATATATATTTGTATATATACATGAAATATAAGTTAAATTTTCTATCATTTTTTTTTGAGTAATCTATAAATATTTGATAAAATAAAGAAAATACCATTCCAGTGGATATTTGAGAAAATATTTAGATATTAATGGTAAACTTTGCTACATTGAAAGTCAAATTCATAAGGATTTCCGTAAAATTGATGTTTATTTTTATACCTATGACTTATTTGCTATTTCTCCTACAAAAAGAAAAGGGGGAAAAATTAATATAAGCATATAAAAAATAAAATTAAATCAAATGCATCTGGATGTGACAATCACGTGGGTCCTCTCTCCTTTGTATTTTTTGAATATAAAAACCTAGGCCTTTCTTAAGTATGCCTTTCATACGGCGGGTGTTTGAGAAGTAGTTATTTTAAAAGATTTTTTGGCTTTTTAACTTTTTAGTTATTTTAGTAGGCTATTTTAGTTTTTATGTTTAGGAAATTGGGTTAAATTTTTGGGTTGGTTGCTGTATTGAAAAATGTGTTTGAAATGATATTTGAAGTTGAGATGACAAATTTACCCATAATCTTATTTTTCCCAAAATTGATCTGCGGGAGCAAAATGGTAATTTAATTGCTTGTGGGATGACAGTAGTAGCCTAAGCCTACACTGTGTTGGTCACAGTGTAGGCTGTCCGTGCATGACAACCACGGCCTTTTTTTTCTTTATTTATTTTTTAAATCAATGGGTTAGTGTAGCTAAAAGGCTTTTTTTTTTTTTAAATATATTTGAGGCTAAAATAGCCCGTAGGCACGATTCCCAAACACCGCCATTGTATGCAAGGCATAACTATTTTATTATGTATTTTTTTTTTTTGGTTATACAATTTTGTGTTTTTTGGTTATACATTGTTAATCTGTTAAGTAGATTAATTTACAGGTAAGTCAAATTAAAATAAAAAATTATATTATAAACGCATAAGTATTCTCACAAAAATGTGTAACTAACACAAATTTGAGTAAGTTATCTTATAAAAGTTTTGAACAATACAAAAATACGTAACTACTACAAATTCGAGTAAGTCATCTCATAAAATTTTCAACGATACAAAATCAAGTAATTTTTCACAAACTCAAGTAAGTGCTTTCACAAAAATACGTAGGTTAACACAAATTTCCTGTAAGTCATCTCATAAAAGTTTTGAGGAACACAAAATCACTTAAATTTTCACAAACTCGTGTAAGTGATCTCACAAAAATATGTAAGTAATATAAATTCGAGTAAGCCATCTCATAAAATTTTGAACAACACCAAATCAAGTAAGTTTTCACCAACTCACGTAAAGGATCTTTGCAAAAATGCATAAATTAACACAAATTTTTCGTAAGTCATCTCATAAAAGTTTTGAGGAACACAAAATCAAATAAGTTTTCATGAAATCATGTAACTGATCTCATAAAAATGCATCAATAATACAAATTCGAGTAAGTCATCTTATAAAATTTTAAACAATACAAAATCAAGTAAGTTATCACAAACTCAGGTAAGTGATCTTACAAAATTGTGTAAATTAACACAAATTTTCCGCAAGTCATCTCATAAAAATTTTAAGGAACACAGAATCAATTAATTTTTCATGAAATCATGTAAGTGACTTCATAAAAATGCGTAAGTAACTCAAATTTGAGTAAATCATCTCATAAAATTTTGAACAACACAAAATCAAATAAATTTTCACAAACTCACATAAACTATCTCACAAAAATGCGTAAGTTAACACAAATTTTCCGTAAGTCATCTCATAAAAATTTTGAAAACACAAAATCAAGTAAGTTTTCAAGAACTCACGTAAGTTATCTCAAAAAATTGCTTAAATCAACACAAATTCGAGTAAGTAATCTCATCAAAGTTTGAACAATACAAAAACGCATAAGTTTTCACGAACTTACGTAAGTGTTCTCACAAAAATCCGTAAGTTAAACACAAATTTCCCTTAAGTTGGCTCAAAAAATTTTTTGACAAACACAAAAATCCCATAAGTTTTCAAGAACTCATGTAAGTGATTTCAAAAAATCGCGTAAGTTAATACAAATTCAAATAAGTTATCTTATCAAAATTTGAACAACACAAAAACGCGTAACTTTCACAAACTCACAAGTGCTCTCACAAAAATCTGTAAGTTAAACACAAATTTCCCTTAAGTTGGCTAAAAAAAAATTTGAAAAACACAAAATCCCGTAAATTTTCAAGAACTCACGTAAGTGATTTCAAAAAATCGTGTAAGTTAATACAAATTCAAATAATTTATCTTATTAAAATTTGAACAACACAAAAATGCGTAACTTTCACAAACTCACGTAAGTGCTCTCACAAATACTTGTAAGTTAAACACAAAATTTTCGTAAGTTGTCTCAAAAAAACTTTGAAGAATACAAAATCTCATAAATTTTCAAAAACTCACGTAAGTTATCTTAAAAAATCGCGTAAGTTAACACAAATTTAAGTAAGTGATCTCATCAAAGTTTGAACAACACAAAAAAGCGCAAGTTTTTACGAACTTGCGTAAGTTTTTACAAACTCACATAAGTGTACTAAAAAAAATCCATAAGTTAAACACAAAATTTTTGTAAGTTGTCTCAAAAAGATTTTGAAGAACACAAAATCCTGTAAGTTTTCAAGAACTCAAGTAAGTGATTTCAAAAAATCGCGTAAGTTAACACAAATTCAAATCTTATCAAAGTTTGAACAACACAAAAACGTGTAAGTTTTCACGGATTCACGTAAGTGCTCTCACAAAAAAACGTAAGTTAAACACAATTTTCCCATAAGTTCTCTCAAAATCTTTTTGAAGAACACAAAATCCGGTAAGTTTTCAAGAACTTACGTAAGTGATCTAAAAAAACCCTTTAAGTTAACACAAATTCGAATAAGTGATCTCATCAAAGTTTGAAAAACACATGTAAGTTTTTATTGACTCACGTAAGTACTCTCACAAAAATCCGTAAATTAAACACAAATTTTCCATATGTTGTCTAAATTTTTTTTTGAAGAACACAAAAACCCGTAAGTTTTCAAGAACACACGTAAGTTATCTCAAAAAACCACGTAGTTTAACACAAATTCAAGTAAGTTATCTCATCAAAGTTTGAACAACACAAAAAACGCATAAGTTTTCACAAACTCACGTAAGTGCTCTCATAAAAATCCATACACAAATTTCTCTTAAGTTGTCTCACAAAATTTTTGAAGAACGTAAAATCCTGCAAGTTTTCACAAATTTATGTAAATGATTTCACAAAAGCGCGTAACTTAATACAAATTCAAGTAAGTTATCTCATTAAAGATTTGAAAAACACAAAAATGTGTAAGTTTTTACAAACTCACGTAAGTGCCCTCTTAAAAATATGTAAATTAAACACAAATTTTTTGTAAGTTGTCTCAAAAATTTTTTGAATAATATAAAATCCGGTAAGTTTTCAAGAACTCACGTAAGTTAACACAAATTCAAGTAAGTTATATAATTAAAGTTTAAACAATAAAAAAAGCGTAAGTTTTCACGAACTCATGTAAGTGCTCCCACAAAAATGCGAAAGTTAAACAGAAATTTTTTGTAAGTTATCTCATAAAATTTTTGAATAACACAAAATCTCGTAAGTTTTGAAGAACTCACGTAAGTGATCTAAAAAAAAAACATGTAAGTTAACACAAATTCGAGTTAAGTTATTGGTCAATTTATCCAATCAATTGTATAATCAATTGGTTAATTGATTGGTTGTGGCCAAACGATCCAATCAATTGACAAATTGATTAGAGTGACCAATTCTTTTAATCGATTTACCAATCAATACTTTTGTAAAATTGTAAATGTGCAATCAATTGTGAAATCAATTAGTTTTGGCCAAACCATCCAATTAATTGGCAAATCAATTGATGGTAGCCAATCAAGTTGTAACGCCCTCAAAATAATAACATTAAACCCATCAGATAAGACAAGCATTTACATATAAACTAACCACATTCCTTTATTTCATTGAGTTTCATTACATAAGTATTACATGCTAACATCAAAACAAAATGCCCTACGGGCTTACAGCTTTCCAAGTTAACACTTGGTTTCATCAAAAGAGTACTAACTCGTTTACACATTAAGCCCTTGGCTTGAAGTTACATGTAATACATCAAAAGTAAAACAACTACACTATGTCCACCTCTAGCCTTCCAAGCTATGTCCTTGGAGGTGGCATGCTTCCTGTACCTGAAAATGATATCCCCATATAGGGTGAGCCACAGCCCAGTAGAAATACACTAAACCAACCATGGACAATGACTAAAACATTAGCAATTGATAGTTGGTCAACACTGATACAATCACATAAATTACATATTTATGTCAACGACTTACAAGTCCCAATTACTTTTCATTTTCCCTTTTTCAACAGATAAGCATGCTAGCTCTATCATCATTTCCACAGATATGTATAAAAACTATATCTCACATTCAGATAAGCATAAAAGCTATATCCACATTCTCAATAGATATGTATATCAACAATATCCACAGATAAGCATATAAGCTGTATCCACATTCTACAACAGATATGTATATCAACAATATCCACAGATAAGCATACAAGCTGTATCCACACTTCACAAAGATAAGCATATGAGCTCTATCTTCACTTCTCTAGACAAGCATATGAGCTCTGTCTACGGAGTTCATCCCCTATCTCCTCCCAATACCTATCCGGTTTAGAGGTACATCCCCTATCTTCCCCTAAACCGCGGAGTACATCCCCTATCTCCTCCTCTACACATAACGTATATAAACACATTGGTTCTATATACAATCACACAATACACACAATTAATGTATTCTATCCACCGTCAAGTTCCATGACACATTCCATTGATTAGTTTCAGTTTACCTAATCATCATGCATTGTCTACAACAATCACGACTATCCTCCACCGATAGCCCAAAGCAGTTATTTCTAAAACAGAAAATAAATGCACAAATGGATATTCAATCAACATTTCATTTCTTCATTCTTCTCAATTAATTATCCCAATTAATCAAACAATGTTCCATAATTACCATTTCAACCCTTAGGTCCCATTTTCATCAATGATTCAACAATCATTCCATTTTTCTATGCCAAACATGCATCTGGGTTTATTATGAATAAAACCCAAACTTTTGTAAAATTACACAAAAGTCCCAAACTTTCACAAAATTACCAAACCAAGCCCAACATCTCAAAATACCAAAATTTAAAGACAAAACCCATAGAGAGGAGTAGGTTATCCCTACCTCAAATTCGGAGTCCCAAAGGAGAAGACGACAAAACCCAACGTGCTCCAAAACCCAAGATTTTCAGATTAAAATGTAGCCCTCGACGATCAACAACCTTTTTGTAAAGGCCAAAGGTGAGCAAATCACTCTTACTAGATCAAAACCTAGAGAGAAGGTAGTATCTAGAGTGAGAGGCTCAACAATGGAGTTTTTGAAAAAGTAGGAGAGAGAAGAGAAAGTGAAAAAGTGATCCAAAAGTCGGATCTCGGATTTGTATATAAGTCGCCCCGCTCGAGCGTCCAAACCCCAGCTCGAGCGTCACTCACAGACTCCCGCTCGAGCGACCAAACTCCAGCTCGAGCGCCGGATACTCACTCCCAGAACTTTTACAGAACCAGGTCTCCGCTCGAGCGCCAATTCACCCGCTCGAGCGTCACACACAACACTCCCGCTCGAGCGGTCAATCCCACGCTCGAGCGTCCAACACTGCACAGGAAATACTGGAAGGGTGTATTCCCCGCTCGAGCGCCAACACCTCCGCTCGAGCGGACAGGCAAAAATCTGGGCAACTAGTTTTGGTTTCTAAACTCAACCAACCTGAAACAAATCCGCCCAACACATCCTATAACTCAAATACGAAGTAAAAAGGATGCAAACAAGATAATAATCAACTACTAACATCCACGGACACATGTCCGGATCACTGTATATGTGACGAAAACGTTATTCGGAATAGCGCTTCATTTCGGAATGGAGGTTTGTGAAGAAAACGCTATTCCGAATAGCGCCTTCACTGTGCACTTACAAAATCGCCATTTCTAATAACGCTTTCAGAGAGCATAAAACACACCCAAGCCAAAGCCACGTTTTTTACACTTGGTATTCTGCTCTTACACTCAGCTCTCGATCTCCCTCTGCTCTCTCACCCTCAGCTCTCGATCCTTCTCACTCTCAATCTCCCTCTGCTCAACTCTCACTATTGCTCTCGCTCTCCCGCTGCTCTCACTCTCTGTCTCTGTCTCTGTCTTCGTGGTATGGCTCTGTCTTTTTTTCTGAATTTTATGTATTTATTTATTGTGTTTGTGAATGTGTGTTTGTGAAAATGTGAATGTTAGGGTTTTAAATGTCAATTATTAAATGTGTTGGTTGTAATGTGTTAGGGTTTTTTATCAGTGTTGTGAAAATGTTAGGGTTTGGAATTTTGCTTCTGAATCAGAAATCAGAAATTATGTTTGTGAATAATTTGAAATGTCTATATTTCGAAATCATCTTCTGAAGAAAATATAGACATCTTCTTCACCAATATTTGTTCACCTATATTTGAGCTAGATGCCATACTTGTTGAATTGGAATATAGACATTTTGAGCTAAATGTCTATATTTGATCTATACACAAAATCATTTTCTTCACCTATATTTGTTGAATTGGAATTATGAAATGTCTATATTTTGATATTTGAAAGCAGAAATTGGAATTTTGAAATTATGCTTGTGAATCAAAATGTCTATATTTTTTTTAGAATTTTGAATTGTGTATAAATCAACCTATATTTGTTGAATTGGAAATTTTATTTGTTGCTTGTTAAGAGGAATTAAAAGGAAATTAGGTTTTGAAATTAGGGTTTTAAAAGTAATTTTTTTTAACTAAGAATAAAATTAAAAAAATTGAAATTCATATAATTGATAATTGTTAATGTCACGCCCCTCTTTTTATTACTCGAAGTCATTACCAAATCCATTAACTAAATTTCCATTTCAAGGTTATCATGCGGAAATAAACTCATACATTCAATCCGTAGAAGTGATTAACAATACTCTCATTCATATGCAAAGTAAATATTACATGAACTAACTTAATAAATTGCCCTTGGGCTTACATCATTTAAGGTACAAGAAGAAGGGTGTAACCCTTCTTACAACAATGGCATTCCGCCCACATAAGAAAGGCCCCGTGGCCAACAAATAAGTAGATCCAATTTTTTTCAGCTCAACCTGCTTTATACCTGAAAAAGATTCAACAACGTGGGATGAACATATAGTCCAGTAGGGATCTCAACATGATCCTCAACAATAACAACATTACAGATAGCTATGATCATGAACACTCATTCTCATACTAGAATAATAATGTGACAGTTTATACAAATAAATATATATGTATATATGAACTTTTCTCGAAAACAACTATTTAATTCAACGCTATAAGCGATTCCTCTTTCCTTTTTCCTTTCATTAACCCCCGTTCCCAATCTTTTATAACATTAACAATTACTTATAAACATAGATTCACTCAGCCCATTACTCTTCCATTTACCCCACATACAACAGATGTGCCTTGTCAAAACATATTTGACATTTCAATGCAATTCCAATTATATCATAATTATCCATGCACACCTCTATAAAAAGATAACAACTCAACTACATACATAAAATCAATCAATGATTCAACTCGTCCCTCCAACACTGTAACAAATACAATCCATAATGTTACACTGAAACAATAACAAAACAACACTGCACTACTAGCTATATGCGTAGTAAGCCAAAGATACACTTCTCACCACAATCTACCAGTTTACCAGGCGCTAGCTGGAAGGGTATGGTACCTTAGATTATCAGCGCGTCAGTTCTCCAGGCGCTAGCTGGAAGGGTATGATACCTCTGATTATAAGCGCAGAGTATAAATATGAACACAAAAGTGTGTGGAGTCCATCCCCTATCTTCTCACACACACTGGAGTACAACCCCTCTCTTCTCCTCAAACAGTATACCAATATAATGTAATTTAGCATTTCATTACATACAATATTCAATCAACAATGGTGTAATACATACACAACAATTCAACGGAACCGTATCATCTCCACCGATGACCAAGACAAAATCTCTAGATGCATACATATTGTACATCTATTAACAGACCCAACCAACATGAATATGATAGTTTAAGCTATACTCCACACAAGTGTGTTCAACACTCAAGTTACAACCTTCCAATTTTCTTATACTTGTTTCAAAATGTCTTTCCCATTTCACAAAATGAATTCCACTTCCTTTGATTTCACAAAAACATTCCCATGGACAAAAGCCATAATTCTTTTCAAAGCCATTTCGAATTAATTATGCAAATTAAGTCATAAACAATAAATTAGGGTTTTTCCTTCCTCTTCCTCAATATTAACCCCAAAAGGTCCAATTAACATCAACAAACAACAATAACCACAATAAAGACTCATAACACCAAAGTATTTGCCCAAAGATCAAAACCCCTCAATTTATTTATTAAATCAAATAAAAGAAATTAGGGTTTCCTCTCCTTTCAACAACCACATGCTAATTAATACTCCAATTAGCCCAAACTGTAACTAATGATAATAAACCCATTTTCCAACACCCAACCCTTGGTTTTTCTCATGATTTCAAACAAATCCAACATGGATATGATTTTTATGCAATATAAAATTACCACATGTCTATCTATAGACGAAGTATTGAAAAAAAGCAAGGAGAATCCCTACCTCAAATGTAGAACTCAAGGAGAAGATGAGCAAAACTCAGAAGTGCTCCAAATCCCAAAATTCTTGGATCACAACGAAGCCCTCGACGATCAACACACTTCTTACAAAGGCCCAAGGTGAGGAAAACACTCTAGCGAGATCAATCCTAAGAGAGAAGTTAGGTTTTAGAGTGAGGTGCTCTCCAATGGAGGTTTTGAAAAAGTAAGAGAGAGAAAGGAAATCAAAAAGTGACCAAAAAGGTGATTTCACGGACTGATATAAAGACAGGTCCGCTCGAGCGTACAAAACCCCGCTCGAGCGTCAGACATAGGTTCACGCTCGAGCGTCCAAAGATCCGCTCGAGCGCCGGATGCACTCTCCCAGAATTTTCTGCAGACGTCCAAAATGCTGAGGGAAGGAAATTCACGCTCGAGCGTCCAAACTGCCGCTCGAGCGGAGAGGCAACAGCACAAGCCCGCTCGAGCGTCAAATAGCCGCTCGAGCGGAGAGACCAAAACCTGGGCAAAAAATTCAAAGCTTAAAAACACAGCCAACTTATTCCAAACTTGCCCAACACAACCCAAAACTCTAACACAAAGAGTAAGGGATAGAAATGAGGATAAGACCACAACGAATCTACGGAACCGAGTCCGGATTACAGTTAAACAACAACAGGGAATACCGGGATCGCTATAGTTAATGTCATATTATGAAATTCATATAATTGAGAATTGAAAATTGAAAATGATTTTATGAAATTCATGAATTCAGATATTTATGAGTAACATAACTAAGAGTTTGTTTGAATTGGAATTTGGAATTTTTCATGAACCAAATAACATATGGCCCCATGAGTGTGGACTGTTCACCAATTATTCCTATTTTAAATTGATAATGTCATATATATTAATAAATTTGTATTATAAAAAAAAATTAACTACTAGTATAACACCTATTACATCATTGACATAATTTATAGTTTAATTTTAAAAAATTTATTAGTACATGATATATCAATTATTAAGAATAATTTATAAAATTTATGAATTTGTATAATGTTTTTCATTTTGTATATGTTATATATGAAGTTGATGTGTTAAAGTCAATTTGCTTTAATCATATATACAGTTAGAGTATTCTTTATTTGTTACACATAATTACTAATATACATAGCATGAATTGTTCACTTTATGGTTGTATATTGAATTTTTTATTCAGTTTGTACATCAATTGGTTGGCATAATCTAGAACTAAGTAGGTAAATTTCATTTTCGATTTGCCACTCACCCAAATAATACTGACTTACGAAAATCTGTAAGTCCAATCACTTGTATAGATATTATGGTACACTGTAAGGAATATTACCTTATTTTGTATTCACCCAAAACACATTATTTTGTGAAAATAGATTTTTAAAAAATTAAAATTGATAAAAAAAATTATGTTTATCACCCGTTAAAAATAAAAAATAAAAAGCAACCCAATTTCATATTAACTTTTTTAACTTATAAAAAAGTCAAAGAAATCATTAAAAAAATAATATCAAACAAGTTTTTAGTCATATTATTTATAAATTAAGAGGTCAATAAATCAATTTTTACTTAAAGGCAATGGATGATTACTGAAAAACATAAATGCATGACTTTCGAAGAGTACCTAATAATTTTTCCTCATTAAAAAAATATCAAACAAACTATTAGTTATGTTACTCATAAACCGATAATTCATATTATGTTACTCATGAATTGGAATTTTTCCTCATTCAAATTCATATTATGTTCTCTCAAATATTTAATTTTGACTCTATTTTATTAAATAAAACATTTTTTTATTGACTTCAAAATAATAAATGAAAAGATCATGTTCTCTCAAAACATTTAATTTTGACTCTAGTTTATTAAAAAATAAATATTTTTATTGACTTCAAAATAATAAATGAAAATATCCTGTTCTCTCAAAATATTTAATTTTGACTCTATTTTATTCAAATAATAATATTTTGGTATAGTTTCGTTTGGTTTATTTCACTATATTTGGGGTCAGACACCCATAATATGATTACAAATTCTTAGAATTTATTTTCATTTGAGTTAGTTAAAGGTTTCCACTTAGTTGTTAACTATCGAAATCCATACTTTAGGACATAGCTTATTGCAGGTGTCTGCATATAAGCACATACTCACTTGTAAATTGTATGTAAGATCATTTTGCACTCTGCCCCTCCAAGCTAACCAACCAAAAAGTGTAATTTTGGGAGGTGCCACATTCTTTCACAACCATTTGCAAATCAAACAAAACAATTTATTTTTGTCAAATTTATTTATATTTTTTCAAAAAAATCAAAAAATAATTAAAAAAATAAAACCAAACCGCTATATCATGTATTATCTTTAATATACATTCAATAAAATTAGTAATTTTTATAAAAAATATTAACTTTGATATTAGAATAATTTGAAGAAATTTCATCATAAAATACTAATATTTAATTTTATAATCTTGTCATAGAAATTTTAAAAAATTTAATGAGCTGAATTTGTAATACATATAATAGCATTATAGTAGAAATTAAAATTTCCTCACAAAAGTTAAGAAAATTAGAAAAAGTTTTTGAAATGGGTATTAAACGAAGTGGTTTATCGCCACTTCCGCTTTGTGACTGTTCGCCACCATTGAAAAGGAAAATCTGAACATTATGTTTTTATAATTTTTATTTTGATTTATATAATTATAAGTCATTATTACATTTTTGTTGATTCCTACCTTAGTTTCATTAACTGGAACAATATCATCAATGAATAACCCACACCATGAGATATTCTTCCAAGTATGAACTCATCCATGACGAAGGCAAATAAGGGTATGAACTCAACTCTCCATTATTTTTATAAATAAAGTACTAAAATACTTTTTCGCCACTCATCAAACATTTTTGTACTAATTAGAATCTTATTAAAGAATTTTTTCAATCAAGACAAACTCCTCCTTATCTAAACATTTCCAAACCCTCAATAGGGAAACAATCTTATCCTAATAAATTACCTGATTTCATCTTCTTCAGTGCAAATTCCACCTCAAACTCCTTTAGTCAACGATAAACCTATATTCTCTGGTTTCATCTACACTATCATATTCATCTCTTAAGTTTTTAAATGTTTTTCATTTACCATTAAAGAAACATGAACCTTTTTTAAGGTAAACATTTTACAAGCCCTATACCTAGACTCACATCTTTTATGAATACAAAGCACTAATTCGGGATCCCGATGAATACAAAGTACGATTAAATCGTTGCATAAATTAACGGTTCTGTAGAGTTATTATTATTTATTTATTTATTTAGTTTCAGTGAATGCCTTTTAAAAATTGATCATATTGTAATAGGGAGACCCTTGCCGCAATGGTAAGGTTGTTTTATTATGCTGATAATAATGCTTGTGGTTATATGTACATTGTTTCGATATATGTATGTTGCTCATATTTTAATGTTTACTATTTCATTGAAGCAAGTATATGGCAACTGTTCCAATTATCTTCTACTGGGGGGGAAACATAATTCGGGATCCCGATGAAGGTGCATCATATGATGCTGAGCCGAAAGGGATATATGGGGTGCAACTTGGCACCACACTTAGCAATTTGGAGGAGATGTTTATGTCCAAGGTGGCAAGTTACGGGGAAACAGTTCGATTGATCTTCAAATGCAGATATCCTTATTGCCAGTGGCAAGCAACCAGCAAATACAAAATATTACCGATCAATGACGATGAGGCGTTGAACACCGTATTAAGTATCGGTGGAAGTTTCCAACCACCAAATTGTTTGGAAGTATACATTGAGAAACAGGTTGTACAAAATCTTCCGAATATAACACAGATGGATTCTCATCCGTTCACTACATTGCTGACACATGGGATTGACACGACAGCGTTTCAGTCTCCTATGTATGAATCGAATGAATGTTATGCAGCTGGCTACACACAACAGACATTTCATGGCCATGGTGGAGAATCAAGTTCACGTGGTGGATACGAGACTGAATTTCACAATAACACCGAAGATGTGCCCACCTACAGTCATCATACCACTCCAGTTGAAGTTGCTGGTAATATCGCTGAAACGGTTAATTCTGTGCAGTTTGCTGACAGTGACATGTACGGTCCTGATGTCGCCCTAGACAATGATGAGAATGAAATGTGTGATGAAGAAAATTTATTGGGTGGATCAGATGATGATGATGATGAAGAAAATGATGCCGACGCTCCCGTTGATATTCAGAATGCCCCCATTCCACCTAGACCTGAAATCCCTTTCTATGAAAACATTCACATAGGTTGTGATTTTGACATTAGTAACCGCGATGTCGTTCCCCGTAACTGAATCTGGAATGCTGAAAATCCAGAGTTGGACAAAGGGATGGTTTTTGTTGATAAGAAGCAACTGATACATGCTGTGAAATTGTACCATGCAACAAATAATCGAGAGTATAAAGTCGTAACCTCCAAGCGAGACGTTTGGGTGTGTGCTTGCAAACACGATTGTAGATGGTGGTTGCGTGCATCTCTTAGTAGGAAACATGGTCTTTTTGAAATAAAGCAGTATAGGGGTCCTCACCATTGTTTATACCCACGAATGAACAGGGACCACACAAATATTAGCTCCAGTTACATTGCTTCTCATCTTTTGGGACAAGTTGCGGTGAGTATACAAAATAAATGTTTACATTTATATACATATTTGTTTGTTTAAAGTGTTCACACCAAAATAATTTGTTTGTCGTATGCAGAATGAACCTGATATGCCCATTAAGAATGTCATCGAAGATATAAAAAAGACCATGAACTATAGTATATCATACAAGAAGGCGTGGCATGCAAGGGCAAAGGCAATTAGAATGGTATTTGGGGATTGGGATGAATCATATAGGATGTTGCCTAAATTCATGTATGCATTACAAACATCTAATCCTGGCACCATCGTGCAATGGAAGCACAAATATACCGGAAGTACAACCATTATGCCCGTCTTCCACTTTGTTTTCTGGTCTTTCAAACCCGTCATCGCTGGATTCAGACATTGTAGGCCTGTTATAACCATAAATGGTACATTCTTATACGGGAAATACACTGGTGTGTTGCTTGTAGCAACGATTGTCACTGCCAATGGCAAAATATTACCGCTTGCATTCGCTGTTGTCGACAGGGAGAGTTTGGAGTCTTGGTCGTTCTTTATTGCAAATATCAAGGAACATATTGTCATGGAATCGACAGGGAGTGACTGTAGACACCCCATTTTTGACCGCCCTTAAGACTTGGGCACTACTGATGGTTTGCTCGGTGTTGAGAGATGTGCAGGGCAAAGAATCAGTTTCTTCGGCAAGGAGAGAGGCAAATCCTTCAAAACACTTTGTTTAGGGGTTTGGAGTTGAAGAAGAGAGGAAAGGAGAGGAGAAAACTAGTTTGGGAAAAGTTCGGCATGAATCCGGGTAGAAGTGAGTTGAGCAGCCCTCGCTGAATCGGGCTTATCTGTCTGTACGCTTGGAGTTTAGCTATGGGGTCACCACCGTTGGAAAAAAGACTTCCGGGGCTTCATTTTTCACTCAAAAATCTCCTAGAGCCAAGTCCGGGTGGGGGAGATATGATCAGTTGAAGTCAGGCATCATCCTGGTTAGATCGAACCTGCGCGGCTTCACGAAAAAGGGCATAACTTTTTGCACAGAAGGAATTTTAATGCAAGGTTTGCGCCATTGGAAAGCTAACTTCCGGGGCTTCAATCTGGACATCCACCGGAACTTTTTTGACCTCACCGGCCGCCCATCGGCACTCTATTTGTGCCGGCCGGCAATTTATTGTGCCGACCGGCCATTTATTGTGCCGACCGGCACTTTTTTGTGCTGACCGGCAATTTTTGCTAGCCGACGACCTTCCGGAGCATTCTGCAGATTGAGTGGATTCCAGCTGTGCCAGCTGGAATGCACAGAATTGATCCCCCACGTGCATGTGTGTTTGTTTTGCACCTTGTGAGCCTTTGAACCCCTTAACCTTCTAGAAGCTTGAACCCTTTGGCCAAGCTTCTTGGAGAAGCTTGGCCAGCTGTTTTAGCTTCCTCTAGAAGCCTTGCACCCCCTTGAACCCCTTTGACCCTTTTCCTTTACTTAGCTTGTAAGCTAAATGCCTCCCTTGCTTATATAAGCACCTCTTCTCCTCCTTTGTTTAGGTTGGATTTTTGGAACAAAAAACCAGAGATATATAGACATATATCTGATATACATACATACAACCCTCCATCTCTCTCCATATCTCTCTCATTCAACCATCAAACACCCTTGTTCTTGGGCCATTTCTTCATCAACTCATAGCACAAGGCATCCAACGCCCATTCCAGTAGCTTGAGGCTGTTCTCCAAAGCTTAGGAGCACCTAAACTTGGTCCAAGAGGTGATGATTTGCTGGTCTTCAAGGGTGAGTCCTCATCTTCCCTTTTATAGCCTTTTCTTGCTTCATATCTAAGCCATAGTTTCTTGCACCTTTGGGCTCCGACACAAACTTCAAATCATCATATTTTGAGGTCCACTTCATGTTTGATTGAGGACCTCTTGCTGTTTGAGGATAGTAGCTAGCACTTCCTTCTTTATCTCTCCTTTAGGCCCTAATCTTGCATGTTATTTTTGGCCTATGTGTAATCTGTTTTTGGGGATGTAGTAAAATGTAGATAGGCTTATTTTGAGCCCTTATTCAACATTGAAGAAGGGCTCAACACTGTTTGGGACTTCCATGTTGCACTTCCCTTTATATCCTCTTTTTGGTCCCATTTTTTGTATGTCTTGGCAGCCCCTGATGTTGCTGTTTTTGGACCTTGGTCCGAACTAAAAGTGGCTTTATTTTGACCTTCTTAACATGTTTTATTAAGGGTCTTTGGCTGTTTGGTGAATGTTTTGCATACCTCATGTTATAGCCACTTTTTGAGCCTCATTTTGCATTGTATTTCTAGCATGTTTGTATACTGATTTCGGGGCTGCCATGAACTGTAAATGTGCATATTTTGGGCCTCTATTCAATGTTGTTTAAGGGCCCTAACATGTTTGGGGACAGCAGCTGTGAGTTGCTTCATAATCTCATGTTTAGGGCCGTTTTTGTATGCCATTGTTGCCCTATCTTTGTTTGCTTTTTGGCCATGAGTTGTACTAGTAAAATGCTAATTTTTGGGCTGCCTTGCTACTGTCTATTCATTGCATATCCATGTTATGCATGCTTTGTATAGCTGTAAGCCATTTCGGGTGCCTAATTTCGCATTTCGGGAGGAATTCCATGCATCGGGCGTACTTTCGCCTCATTTCGGGGCTGTTTTGCCCCTCATTTTGCTGCTGAAATCCCATTGGCATGTTTTCATATCATTTCCATGCCATTGCATTGCATATGCCATTGCCTCGATTTGCGTGCCCGTGCGCACGCATTTCGAGGCACTTCATCTTCTTCCATTGGCCACTGTTTTGGGCCTAACTAGAGCTGCCTAATTCATGTTTAAGACCATCCCTTGCTTATTTGCATGCTCACCTTGCATGTTTGCTTGTATCGGCATGTTGCATCCTTAGCTCGTATGCCTAGGTTGCATTGCATTGGCATGCATGCCTTGCCTCTTGATCATGTGATAGAGGTTGGGCTTTAGTTTGTTTGATTGCTTTGCATTTCATTTGACATGAAAGTTGCATACTTGATTCCTTGGGCCATCATGCATGGAAATGCGTGATTGGTGGTCCGAGAATCGAGGCACATGCCCCTTTGAGTCATTACCATGATAAGGGACATGGTTGGTGCATATATGCCTTGAAATGTGTTGCCATGCTTTGCCTTGTCCTCTGTTGCTGTGGGTTGCAGGTTCTGCAGGAATACTCTGCCGACCGGCAGTGTAAGGTGCCGGCCGGCAATCTTTTCTCTGCCGACAGCTTCAATTTTGTGCCGGTGGCAACATCTCAGTGCCGGTGGCAATTTCACCCAGCCGGTGGTGTCTCCCAGCATCCAAGGAAGCAGTCCTGAAATTTTGGCAGCCTCTAGAGGAGCACAGGAAAGAAAACAGAGGCAGCCTACGCATGGCGGCGCGCTTCCCGAGGCGGTTTACTGTTTTCTTAGAATAATTAATTTGTTAATTAATTTGTAATATTTAATTAGCTTGCGTAGTTAATTAATTTGTAATATTTATTTGGTCCCTCCGAGTGAGGGCATATTTGTAATAAGTGTGGGTGAGTGTGTGTATGTCTTCCAACCCCACTTCTTTCTTCCCTTTTATTTACCTGCTTATGATGGTAGATTAGGGCACATTTATTTTAGCATACCTTATGCTATGCATGCGTGCATTCATGCATTTGTTGACATGCATCAGGCTCGGAACATCATGCTAACTGCATTTGTACTTTAATTCAAAAATTGACTATGTGATAGTTGATCGCATTTCATATGCCATGTTTAGGGCTAGCCGAGCCTGCCTAGATCGCATTTTGCATGCGATGCATTAGCCACTTTTAACATGAACTAGGACATGCATGTTTGCTAACTAGTTTACTGTTTTGGCACGGAGTACGATGTAAGTATTTTTGCTTTAGCATCCAGCATGCGTGTGAGTGTTGCCATGACAGTATGCTTGCCATGCGGCTAAGTGCTTACATGAGATAAACTGCTTGAATGCCTGTGGGTGGAGGTCAAATTGCTTAAATTGGGATAATGCGTTAAAACTGCGATTTTTAAGCCCACTAGATAGTGGCAAAACCATCTTTTCCAAAAGCCCACTTGAAGGTGGCAAAACCTGCATTTTAGCCTACTTACGAGTAGCAAATCATTTTCAAAACGAACATAAAATGTTTTATTTCCAATTTGGGCGATTCGGTCTATACTTGTTTGCCGCGCGCATAACATAGTAATGCTAGGCTAATAATTGGAATAAGAACACATAACGTTTTCAAAACTGGATATCACGGTTAGTAGAGGCCGGTCTTCGGACCGGGCGAGAGGGGGTGCTCATAGCTGACCTTCCCCGATCGTACCCAAGCTCCCGAGCCGAGACAACTCCGGTGATGACGGACATGTGGCCTTCGGCACCGAGTCAGGGTTTCCTAAATTCTCCCATAAAAAATATTTAGGTGGCGACTCTGTATCTGGCAAAGCAGTCCATGTTTGGCACTACTTTTTCAAAAATCTGTTTCTCAAAACGATTTGCCAGATTTGGACTCTTTGGTTCAGATTAAGAACCGTGACACAAATCGAGTCCGAACTGTAGCACGAGGTCCCACGCGGGCGCTGCTACAGTTTCTGGCGACTCTGCTGGGGAATTTAGAGAGCTTGACTCGAACTCGTGATATCCCGTTTTGATTTCATTTATGTGTTTCTTTGCATTGCATGTGCATTGGTGCGCCTAGGAACACAGTGTTTGCCATCTGCCATTCCTGAACGGTTTGCCGGAGGCTTGTCTTGTCAAGACATGTCCATAAGGCTGACCGGCTATGGGCTCTGACAGCATGGGAACACAAACCCCGGTTTTACCGGGGCACCCTTTTGACCATTCGACCTAGTGCATATTCGGAATCCGTAGTGACCATTCCAAACTAGGACAGGTTGCTTACCCGATAGGTTGTTTGAAACTGCTGTGTGCATAGTGAAACCCTAGTTCCTGACACAATAGGACAGGGAAACCCTACCCCAACATAGGGGTGTTTTGGCTCTCTCTTACTTGCTATGTGCTTTTAGAGTGTATCTCTATAGAAATGCATATACCAGTTTACAAGTCTGGGCATCAGGCCTGTGGGCATCAGCATCAGTATTTGGGGAATCCGTTTTACCTGAGGGTATCAGTTTACAGGCAGATATTTAGGAAACAGTGATCAGTATTGGGTACATTCATCCTAGTATGCTCAAATCTGTTCCAGTGAAATTAGGCTGAGATGCTCTCTGTTTTCCCTTTTGCAAGGTAGTCCTGGAACCATAGCTTCAGAAGGCTCCGATATCCCCCGAGGTTCATCGGACTTGTGCTGATAGACTTTGTCAGGTCAGAGACTCAGTTCAAGGGTAATCAGGGCCAGAGCAGGCTAGTCAGGCACAGATCATCAGTTCAACAGTCTTCAGATCAACAGTCATTATCCATCTCGCCTGTGTGCAGTCGGGTTGAGATATCTGCTTTTGCCACAGAGACAGATATACCGGTTGCTCAGTTAGATTAGAACAGTATGTCGAGTCTGGAAGAGATGGTGCGCCAACTCCAGGATAGTATGAAATCCATGCAGCAAGACACTTTCCGTCAAGCAGAATTCGCCAAGCAACAGGCTGTGGTCATAGCCCAACAGGCAGAGACAATTGCCAGATTGGAGCAGCAAACTGGAGTATCTACTTCGCACCAGGCTTCTCCCCCACCAAGAGTTCCCACACTCGGGGAGGCAACCCACGTCCAGGATAATACGGACATTCCAGTCGGGCCAGCTCCACCCCCGATTCTGCCTCAACTCTCCAAGGCACCCACTCCTACCAACCAAACAGATTCTCCCTTCGAGCCCGAGGTGGAGCCCGTGGCATTAAAAATGCACAAGCTTGAAAAGCTGTTCAAAAAATCTCAAGGTGTGAAGTCCATTCCGGACATTGGAGACAGATACATCGACGCAGCTGTGACGCTGCCAGATCGGTTTAAGATGCCACAAATCGATCGTTTTGACGGATCTGAGGATCCCATGGTACACCTGCGACTATTTTCAGACGTCCTAAGACCAATGGGCCTCACTAGATTGCAGAAGCTGTCTTTGTTTGGCCGAACCCTGTCGGGTGTAGCGGCCGCATGGTATGCCAAATTGGAGGATGACGTCAAGAGAAGTTGGGATGAGATGGCTGAGGCCTTCGTCGCACAATATTCATACAATACCCAAATCGAGATTACGACCCGTGATCTTGAGACGACGAGGCAGGAGCCTAAGGAGAGCTTCTCAGAATTCGTGGCCCGCTGGAGGGCCAAGGCCTCAATGATGACCATTAGGCCAACAGATAAGGATCAAATACGGATGATTGTGCGCAATCTCCAGCCTAAGCTAATGCAGAGAATGATTGTAATCCCCTTTCCCACTTTCTCAGATTTACACGATATGGGGGTACAAATCGAAGATGCAATGAGGCAAGGTCTGTTTGACCAGGATAAGGAGCAGCCCAGGAGGGCATTTTCCCGCACTTCGAATATGACCACCAGCGGTGACGCAGCTGCAAGATCATCTGAAGTGGGCATGGTCACCACCACCACACCAAGAGCAGCCACCCCCTTTGTTGGTGCATCCACTTCAAACCCCCGAACTTCAGACTATCTGCCCCGAGGCAAGAGGGTTTTCACCCCACTCTATATGTCTTTGTCTAAAGCCCTGGGGGTCCTACTCAGGAAAGGACATCTGAAACCGTTAGAGCAACGGCCTTTACCCGATCCTCTCCCTCCAAAACATGACCCGACTAAGTACTGTGCTTTCCATCAACAAACCGGTCATGACACCGATAGTTGCGTTCGTCTCCACCACGAGATACAAAATTTGATTGACAACGGGGTCATTCCCGCACCAGGTCCTGCGAAGTCTATCGACACTTGATCAGTGAACTTGTGGGGGGATAATGTGATGTGATCAGAGGTTGGACCACATGTGGGCGGCACTCAATTTACTCCAGATGTGGCGTGTGGCACGCACTGTTTTGAGCATTTGCGAATGTTGGTTTTTGTAGTTTCTGACTTTGGTGTTGAGTCAGTTTTGTGGTTTTGTTCTGAGTCTGTCTCGTTGTGTCGAGTCAGTCCTGTTGAGTCTGTCTTGTTGTATCGAGTCAGTCTTGTTGTGCAGAAATCGGGTGATTCCGGGGGTGTTACCTCGGACATCACTTGCTTGTTTTGTGTTTGTCCTTTTTGCTTTCTTTGGAGTCTGTTTCGGCCGAGGAGCCAGTTACGCCAATAGATCTGAATGGAACAACAGTGATTTTCACACTCTTGTGTTTGCTTCTACCGTGTGCCAGTTGTGCCAGAAGTTTGAATGAAATGACAGTGCTCTTCGCCTACCTTTTCTGTGCTTTGAATTCATTGCATCGACCTAAGCTTTCCAAAACTTTTTTCGAAACATTGTGATAAAAACGAAGAGGAAGGAATTCCTCAGGTTTTGCAAAACTTGATCAATTGAGAGAAAGAGAGGCATGCTAAGCCCTTAATGAATGAAATCATGCTTGTTAGCGTGAGTACTGAGAAGGACCCTGGCTTGATCCAGACTGGTTTCACACTATCTTTAGCGCGAGCGATTTGTCGCTTTCTTAAAAACTTTCAAAAACAAAATGTTTTGCGCGGTCCTGCGAAGACCTGTGTGGAATCGCTCTTGAGATTGTGCAGCCTAGGATCGCTCTCAGCCTCGAGATTCGACCCCTCACTTTCAAACCTTGAACCTGAGTTCAGAACGTTCAATGGTCAACCGCCATATGAGGCCTGTGTGGCCAGATTCGAAGCAGCCCTCGGACAAGAGGCACCAAAGTCAGATCAAGAAGATCAGATCAAAGAAAGCTTGTAAAGCTAGATCAGAAGCCCCCCCTCAAACTAGGGGCAAAAATGTCAGACATGCTCGAAGAGCTGAAGATGAGTCCTCTTGCAAATCAACAGCCACTCTCCTGGATACGGATGGCTTCGAAACCCTATAACCATTTGGCATGGACCAAGCTACACTTTTACCCTTGAGAGGCTCGCTGGGCCGAAAACCCGGAAGGGCGACCCAGGCAAAAGTTAGAGCAAGAAAAAGAAGAAAAAGAACAAAAAAAGAAAAAAGAAGAAAAAAGAAAAAAAAGAGAAAGAAAAGAACAAAAAAGGAAAATCAATGAAAAGAAAAGAAATGAAAAGAATTGAAAAGAAAAGAAAAACAAAGCTCGCAAGGTCGAAAACCCGCATCGGGCGCCTTGGCAAAAGTTAGAGCCTAAAAAGGAGAGGTTAAATACCCGAGTGTACCTTAACCCGGAACTACGTAAGGCTTGATTCCCATGTTTGGGATACGTAGGCAACTTCATTCTGAAGTCCAGCCACAAACACCTCTAAAATCAATTGTGTCCATGTAATGGTTTTGATCATCTTTGCCTTCTCTGTATCTGAGAGTTTGGTTGTGACCTTCACTGTGAAGACTGACTACAATGTGCTGCGGTGCCATTCAAACAAGGGGCAACTTTCCGTTGCCATTCAATGCGCTACGGTGCCATTCAGACAGGGGGCAACTTTCCGTTGCCATTCAATGCGCTGCGGTGCCGTGCAAACAAGGGGCAACGTTCCGTTGCCATGCAGCTCTCTTCGAGCAAGGGGGCAATTTTCCTCCAAATCCGAGGTTGTGCGTCTCAAGAGTGGGTTCCGTGCTTGTTAAGCATTGGCCGTTTGCAAAAATAGTTTTTGAGAATTTTTACTGAGGTTGACTGATCCCTCGAAAATTATTCCATCTTTTCCAAAACTGGACCATTTCTTGGACCCAAAAAAGGAAAATTTTCAGTGCTCATAGCCTGACTTGCATGATTTCAAATCAAAAATCGAACAAGTGTGTTAATCTGACTCTCATGTTGGTCAAAATTGTTTTAGTAGAAAAACAAAAACAAAAAATGGTCAAAATAATCAACTAGGGGCACAGTTGAGTCAGGCTTCCTGTCTTTCCCCCGTTGTCAGAACATACTTGCCAAGAAGGGCACTCTACCTGCCAGAAAAGGGCACAACTGAAGTCAACAACAAAGGGCTAAAAGCTCTCTCATCCTCCAAGCAACGAGGAATCAAGTCAAGTGCGAAGCACAAACTGGAAAGGATCAAGATATTCCACTCCCTCATCTGGACAGATCTGATCACGTCCAAACTCCCCAGCGGAGCATCGTCAACCGATGTCAATTGCAGATCTGCTGCGCGTCTGGTCGCATTGCAACCCCTCTGTGGGAGAAATTCACTGTTGTGAACAAGAGTCTGGTAAAATACCAGGGGCAAGAGCCCACAATTTCCAGCTTATCCATCAACCACCCAGGGGAGGGATGAAAAACGAGAGATTAAAGAATAGAGAGATGTGCGCTGAGAGAAAAAGCGAGAAAAGGGTTTTGAGAGAAAAACCGAGCTTGAGAGCCGAGTGATGTGAGAATCACAAATAAGAAAGGGTGGGAATAATACCCGGTGAAACAGGCTCCCTGTGCACGTCTGTGTGTCGTGTCTTTTGTTTTGTTTGTCTCGATTCTTGCTTTGAGTCGTTCCGAGCGTGCCTCGACGTGTTTAGGTTGTTTACCTTTTGTTTTCCGTTGTTGAGTCTTTCTCGCTGTGTTCAGTCGTAGGCTCAATACCTGGTCGAGAACTCATTTTCTCAATTTCAAAAAATGATTTGTTGTGTGCTCAGAGTGCTGTGCCATTCTCCACATTTGTGCAAAAAAGGAAATTTGTTCTTTCGAAAACTGCAGGGTCCACCCCCGATAAGTGTGAACGGTGAAACCAGGACCTATCTGAAGCTATGATAGTTCCAGACTGCAAAGCAAAAGCAAAAGAGCGAAAATCGAAGTATCTGAGTTTGTGTCAACTTCAGAAAATTCCGTGATTGTACTCCGGACGTACCTCTTCAGGGCCTTGTCAATGCTCCGAAATATGAGTGTACCTCTACCTCAGGCGCAAGATCAATCTTGCATTGTGATGCACGTTCCAATTGCATTGTTATGCACCCACTTCACTAGCATTGTTATGCTCATTCATTGCATTGATTTTGCACATCTATCCAGCATTGTCATGATCATTACATTTGCATTGTCATGCACCTTTTCACTTGCGTTGTCACGCACTTTCCACTTGCATTGTTATGCACGCTCTCTTATTCGGAAACACTGGGATACGTCCTTATGCTTTCCCTTCTCATTCGGAAACTCCGGGATACGTCCCTATGTTTCTTTCTCTTTTTCCGAAACTCCGGGATACGTCCCTATGTTTCTCCTTCTTTCTGAAACACCGGGATACGTCCCTATGTTTCTTCTCCTTTTTCGAAACACCGGGATACGTCCCTATGTTTCTTCTTCCATTCCGAAACACCGGGATACGTCCCTACGTTTCTCTCTCTTTCCGAAACACCGGGATGCGTCCCTATGTTTCTTCTCCTTTTTCGAAACACCGGGATACGTCCCTATGTTTCTTCTTCCATTCCGAAACACCGGGATACGTCCCTACGTTTCTCTCTCTTTCCGAAACACCGGGATGCGTCCCTATGTTTCTTCTCCTTTTTCGAAACACCGGGATACGTCCCTATGTTTCTTCTTCCATTCCGAAACACCGGGATACGTCCCTACGTTTCTCTCTCTTTCCGAAACACCGGGATGCGTCCCTATGTTTCTTCTCCTTTTTCGAAACACCGGGATACGTCCCTATGTTTCTCCTTCTTTCCGAAACACCGGGATACGTCCCTAGGTTTCTCTCTCTTTCCGAAACATCGGGATACGTCCACACGTTTCTCTCTCTTTCCGAAACACTGGGATACGTCCTTATGTTTCTCTCCCTTTTTCCGAGACACTGGGATACGTCCTTATGTTTCTCTCCCTTTTCCGAGACACTGGGATACGTCCTTATGTTTCTCTTCCTTTTCCGAAACACCGGGATACGTCCCTACGTTTCTTTCTCCTTTTCTGAAACACCAGGATACGTCCCTATGTTTCTTCTCCTTTGTCTAATCCTTGGGATACGTCCCTAACCCTTGGGATACGTCCCTAATCTTTGGGATACGTCCCTCACCTTTGGGATACGTCCCTAATCTTTGGGATACGTCCCTAATCTTTGGGATACGTCCCTAACCCTTGGGATACGTCCCTAATCTTTGGGATACGTCCCTCACCTTTGGGATACGTCCCTAATCTTTGGGATACGTCCCTAATCTTTGGGATACGTCCCTAATCTTTGGGATACGTCCCTCACCTTTGGGATACGTCCCTAATCTTTGGGATACGTCCCTAATCTTTGGGATACGTCCCTAACCTTCGGGATACGTCCCTAACCTTTGGGATACGTCCCTCATCTTTGGGATACGTCCCTAACCCTTGGGATACGTCCCTATGTTTCTCCCTCTTCAGTTAAAAGCGTTCGGAATACGTTCCAATGCTCACACCATTCCGAAACACCGGGATATGTCCCTATGTTTCTCCCTGTCCCATTTCCCTACACAATTTCAGTGTGTTTGGAATTCATCTTAGGTCGCATTGTCATGCACACCTCTTCACTTGCGTTGTCACGCACATTCCACTTGCATTGTTTTGAATACAAACCGGCTTCGCGTAGCGTATAAGTCCAACTTTCAAAACCGGCTTCGCGTAGCGTATAAGTCCAACTTTCAAAACCGGCTTCGCGTAGCGTATAAGTCCAATTGTCAAAGTCTTCCTGCATGTCATTTGCATCCTGCCCCTGAACTACGCTGGTTTGATTCCTTGCAAAGGGATACGTAGGCAGCCTGCGGGCACAACCATTCATTCATTTGTATTTTGTTTGTTTGTCCAAGTCTTCGGCCTTGTCAAAAATGGGTCGTCTCGGGGCTTTGACATTCACTCCCGTCATTGTTATGACTTTCGAGTTCTGTCAAAGAGGGGCAACTGTAGACACCCCATTTTTGACCGCCCTTAAGACTTGGGCACTACTGATGGTTTGCTCGGTGTTGAGAGATGTGCAGGGCAAAGAATCAGTTTCTTCGGCAAGGAGAGAGGAAAATCCTTCAAAACACTTTGTTTAGGGGTTTGGAGTTGAAGAAGAGAGGAAAGGAGAGGAGAAAACTAGTTTGGGAAAAGTTCGGCATGAATCCGGGTAGAAGCGAGTTGAGCAGCCCTCGCTGAATCGGGCTTATCTGTCTGTACGCTTGGAGTTTAGCTATGGGGTCACCACCGTTGGAAAAAAGACTTCCGGGGCTTCATTTTGCACTCAAAAATCTCCTAGAGCCATGTCCGGGTGGGGGAGATATGATCAGTTGAAGTCAGGCATCATCCTGGTTAGATCGAATCTGCGCGGCTTCACGAAAAAGGGCATAACTTTTTACACAGAAGGAATTTTAATGCAAGGTTTGCGCCATTGGAAAGATAACTTCCGGGGCTTCAATCTGGACATCCACCGGCACTTTTTTGACCTCACCGGCCACCCATCGGCACTCTGTTTGTGCCGGCCGGCAATTTATTGTGCCGACCGGCCATTTATTGTGCCGACCGGCACTTTTTTGTGCTGACCGGCAATTTTTGCTAGCCGACGACCTTCCGGAGCATTCTGCAGATTGAGTGGATTCCAGCTGTGCCAGCTGGAATGCACAGAATTGATCCCCCACGTGCATGTGTGTTTGTTTTGCACCTTGTGAGCCTTTGAACCCCTTAACCTTCTAGAAGCTTGAACCCTTTGGCCAAGCTTCTTGGAGAAGCTTGGCCAGCTGTTTTAGCTTCCTCTAGAAGCCTTGCACCCCCTTGAACCCCTTTGACCCTTTTCCTTTACTTAGCTTGTAAGCTAAATGCCTCCCTTGCTTATATAAGCACCTCTTCTCCTCCTTTGTTTAGGTTGGATTTTTGGAACAAAAAACCAGAGATATATAGACATATATCTGATATACATACATACAACCCTCCATCTCTCTCCATATCTCTCTCATTCAACCATCAAACACCCTTGTTCTTGGGCCATTTCTTCATCAACTCATAGCACAAGGCATCCAACGCCCATTCCAGTAGCTTGAGGCTGTTCTCCAAAGCTTAGGAGCACCTAAACTTGGTCCAAGAGGTGCTGATTTGCTGGTCTTCAAGGGTGAGTCCTCATCTTCCCTTTTCTAGCCTTTTCTTGCTTCATATCTAAGCCATAGTTTCTTGCACCTTTGGGCTCCGACCCAAACTTCAAATCATCATATTTTGAGGTCCTCTTCATGTTTGATTGAGGACCTCTTGCTGTTTGAGGATAGTAGCTAGCACTTCCTTCTTTATCTCTCCTTTAGGCCCTAATCTTGCATGTTATTTTTGGCCTATGTGTAATCTGTTTTTGGGGATGTAGTAAAATGTAGATAGGCTTATTTTGAGCCCTTATTCAACATTGAAGAAGGGCTCAACACTGTTTGGGACTTCCATGTTGCACTTCCCTTTATATCCTCTTTTTGGTCCCATTTTTTGTATGTCTTGGCAGCCCCTGATGTTGCTGTTTTTGGACCTTGGTCCGAACTAAAAGTGGCTTTATTTTGACCTTCTTAACATGTTTTATTAAGGGTCTTTGGCTGTTTGGTGAATGTTTTGCATACCTCATGTTATAGCCACTTTTTGAGCCTCATTTTGCATTGTATTTCTAGCATGTTTGTATACTGATTTCGGGGCTTCCATGAACTGTAAATGTGCATATTTTGGGCCTCTATTCAATGTTGTTGAAGGGCCCTAACATGTTTGGGGACAGCAGCTGTGAGTTGCTTCATAATCTCATGTTTAGGGCCATTTTTGTATGCCATTGTTGCCCTATCTTTGTTTGCTTTTTGGCCATGAGTTGTACTAGTAAAATGCTAATTTTGGGGCTGCCTTGCTACTGTCTATTCATTGCATATCCATGTTATGCATGCTTTGTATAGCTGTAAGCCATTTCGGGTGCCTAATTTCGCATTTCGGGAGGAATTCCATGCATCGGGCGTACTTTCGCCTCATTTCGGGGCTGTTTTGCCCCTCATTTTGCTGCTGAAATCCCATTGGCATGTTTGCATATCATTTCCATGCCATTGCATTGCATATGCCATTGCCTCGGTTTGCGTGCCCGTGCGCACGCATTTCGAGGCACTTCATCTTCTTCCATTGGCCACTGTTTTGGGCCTAACTAGAGCTGCCTAATTCATGTTTAAGACCATCCCTTGCTTATTTGCATGCTCACCTTGCATGTTTGCTTGTATCGGCATGTTGCATCCTTAGCTGGTATGCCTAGGTTGCATTGCATTGGCATGCATGCCTTGCCTCTTGATCATGTGATAGAGGTTGGGCTTTAGTTTGTTTGATTGCTTTGCATTTCATTTGACATGAAAGTTGCATACTTGATTCCTTGGGCCATCATGCATGGAAATGCGTGATTGGTGGTCCGAGAATCGAGGCACATGCCCCTTTGAGTCATTACCATGATAAGGGACATGGTTGGTGCATATATGCCTTGAAATGTGTTGCCATGCTTTGCCTTGTCCTCTGTTGCTGTGGGTTGCAGGTTCTGCAGGAATACTCTGCCGACCGGCAGTGTAAGGTGCCGGCCGGCAATCTTTTCTCTGCCGACAGCTTCAATTTTGTGCCGGTGGCAACATCTCAGTGCCGGTGGCAATTTCACCCAGCCGGTGGTGTCTCCCAGCATCCAAGGAAGCAGTCCTGAAATTTTGGCAGCCTCTAGAGGAGCACAGGAAAGAAAACAGAGGCAGCCTACGCATGGCGGCGCGCTTCCCGAGGCGGTTTACTGTTTTCTTAGAATAATTAATTTGTTAATTAATTTGTAATATTTAATTAGCTTGCGTAGTTAATTAATTTGTAATATTTATTTGGTCCCTCCGAGTGAGGGCATATTTGTAATAAGTGTGGGTGAGTGTGTGTATGTCTTCCAACCCCACTTCTTTCTTCCCTTTTATTTACCTGCTTATGATGGTAGATTAGGGCACATTTATTTTAGCATACCTTATGCTATGCATGCGTGCATTCATGCATTTGTTGACATGCATCAGGCTCGGAACATCATGCTAACTGCATTTGTACTTTAATTCAAAAATTGACTATGTGATAGTTGATCGCATTTCATATGCCATGTTTAGGGCTAGCCGAGCCTGCCTAGATCGCATTTTGCATGCGATGCATTAGCCACTTTTAACATGAACTAGGACATGCATGTTTGCTAACTAGTTTACTGTTTTGGCACGGAGTACGATGTAAGTATTTTTGCTTTAGCATCCAGCATGCGTGTGAGTGTTGCCATGACAGTATGCTTGCCATGCGGCTAAGTGCTTACATGAGATAAACTGCTTGAATGCCTGTGGGTGGAGGTCAAATTGCTTAAATTGGGATAATGCGTTAAAACTGCGATTTTTAAGCCCACTAGATAGTGGCAAAACCATCTTTTCCAAAAGCCCACTTGAAGGTGGCAAAACCTGCATTTTAGCCTACTTACGAGTAGCAAATCATTTTCAAAACGAACATAAAATGTTTTATTTCCAATTTGGGCGATTCGGTCTATACTTGTTTGCCGCGCGCATAACATAGTAATGCTAGGCTAATAATTGGAATAAGAACACATAACGTTTTCAAAACTGGATATCACGGTTAGTAGAGGCCGGTCTTCGGACCGGGCGAGAGGGGGTGCTCATAGCTGACCTTCCCCGATCGTACCCAAGCTCCCGAGCCGAGACAACTCCGGTGATGACGGACATGTGGCCTTCGGCACCGAGTCAGGGTTTCCTAAATTCTCCCATAAAAAATATTTAGGTGGCGACTCTGTATCTGGCAAAGCAGTCCATGTTTGGCACTACTTTTTCAAAAATCTGTTTCTCAAAACGATTTGCCAGATTTGGACTCTTTGGTTCAGATTAAGAACCGTGACACAAATCGAGTCCGAACTGTAGCACGAGGCCCACGCGGGCGCTGTTACAGTGACTTTGATATCTGATCGAGCTGAGAGTATTTTAGCTGTTATGAGGCGGCATTGGCTGAATCCCTCGCTCTAATTTGTTGGATATCATCGGCACTGCCTTCGACATGTTTGTAGTAACTTCAACACTAAGTTCAAAAATAAGGAGCTCAAACAACTTCTGTGGAAAGCAGGGAGTGCTCATCAACGACGGAAGTGTAATGGTTACTTACAACAAATACAGGCTATTGACCAAGAAGCCATCAATTGGGTTTACAAGATGAATCCTGAAGAGTGGGCCCTTTCGTATGACGGTGGACATCGGTGGGGGGTATTGACCAGCAATGATGCAGAGTGCTTCAATAGCGTCTTGAAAGGTGCAAGGAACTTACCTATCTCAGCTATGGTTGAATTTACATTTCGGCGGCTCGTAAAATATTTTGACGAGATGGGAGCCCAAGCTGAAATAGATGTACGAAATGAGTTTCAATACCCTAGAGATATGCAAAAAACTATTGAGGATGGCATCGCAAGGGCAAATACTTTCAGGTTGATATCATATGACAGGTTAGTTTGTAATATAAACTAAATTGTTGTTATTATGTTGTCAAGTTAAGTACACCTATAAAAACTTGAACTTGATTAATTTCTATTACAATTTTCTGATAGGCCACGCCGCGTGTTTGAGGTGCAAACATCTTTTCGCCATGGACGAGGTCGCAATACACAAATTGTGCGGATGAATCAACCCACGTGCAGTTGTGGGAAATATGAGATACGACACTATCCATGTTCTCATATGCTCGCTGTAATGTCTGAATACGGTGACAATCCATTCAAGTACGTTGATCTAGTATATAGGCTTCCTGTATACATGAGGGTTTGGGAAACTAAATTCAATCCAATACCGCATCAAGATTATTGGGCTGATCCGCAGTGGACCTTAATGCCTAATGTACTGCGTCTGCGAGAAGTTAAACGGGGTCGTGCATCTATGTCTCGTATTCCGAATGAGATGGACATATCAGATAGGCGTTTGACCGCTCGTTGCAGTCAGTGCCAGCAGACAGGTCATGACAAGCGAACATGTCCGGCACAAGTTGGTCGATGAAGACTATGTATGACTTACATATTGTAATAGATCATTTCTTAATTCTTTATTTGTAATAGATAATTTTCTTTTCTTTTGTAATTCATTATTTGTAAACAGGGTCGTACGTTTAAATAGATAATTTTTTTTATTTGTAATAGATCATTTCTATTTTGTAATTCTTTATATATTGTAATTGTTTGATAGGCCCTCCAAAATTTACAACTAACATACTAAACAAATAAATTAAACTAAATGACAATGCAAAAACATTTAACTATACCACATAGGCCTATGTTTTTTATTCTCTACTTGATTGAAAATGTCTATTACAAAATTTTAGTTAAAATCACATAATTCTTCTACCATTTGAAGATTTTAATAGTTTGACTGATGCGAGCATTTTGTACATTTACAATTTCTGAACTAGATGTACGTAATTTACAAATTGTATACTTTATTGAAAAAAAAAACCTTACAAAATCAATAATGAAGTTTTGTCAAATATGCTATATATGTAATGAAGTTTTGTCAAATATGCCATAAATGTAATGAAGTTTTGTCAAATATGCCAAAATCAATAATGAAGGTTTGGAAAAAAAATTCTCATTCTTGTTGTTCGCAATTATTTACGTACGAAAACTATCGACATGTTACTGGTCGTTATTAAGCTTATGTAACTGAGACCGTAAAATGATTTTGTAAAATATTTCTATATTAGTTATAGCGTACATAACGATAGGTTCTGTTGAATTGGTTATCATATTTAATGGCACATAATATGCAAACTTTAGATTTTAGTGAATTGCTTCCATGTTAATGACACACAAATTGATACTTTTAAAATAATCGACCACACAAATTTGATACTTTTTCAAGTCGTTATGTACTGAATAATTAATTGTTTAATTGTTATAGTTAAATTACATGCTCACGAATACAGTTTTTAAAAATGTATTTGTTTTTCAACTGTACAGGCTTCATGGCACATCTACTTGATGAGGTCCCACTTTTT
Organism: Camellia sinensis; assembly: GCF_055761805.1. Taxonomy (NCBI): domain Eukaryota; kingdom Viridiplantae; phylum Streptophyta; class Magnoliopsida; order Ericales; family Theaceae; genus Camellia; species Camellia sinensis. The sequence goes on from NC_138963.1 coordinate 154,548,361, forward strand.
AGTCATCCACATCGGGCTGACAGTATATGGGAGGACCCGGTATGCAATAACGTTTGTTGGACTTTACGCTTATAATGAAAATATCCTGCATTTTGTTTTATATTACGTGATAATGCTATAATTTAAACTACTTATTCTGTTATGCAGGACCAGGCACACGTCGTGGTAGCATGCCGGCGGGGAGATTCCGGCCTGTGGGACCATCCATTGGACCATAGAGTCTTGCAGTGTCTACTACGCGCGGGATTCTATGGTGTATATCGTATAGGCCATATCAGACTGGACCACCCACTCATTACTGCTCTCGTCGAGAGGTGGCGCACAGAGACGCATACATTTCATTTCCTGACTGGTGAGGCCACCGTCACATTGCAGGACGTATCTGTCCTATACGGTCTACGGATTGATGGCCGAGCAGTTACTAGACCTGACCCATCATTGACGAGGGAGCAGTGGATAGCCCTATGTGCTGAGTTATTGGGAGTAGCACCTACACCTGCAGACTTACAGGCAGGTAGAGTGAGGGTGAGGTAGCTGTCCGAGCAGTTTCAGGGCCATCTTCCAGATCATGCTCCAGATGAGTTAGTATATCAGCATGCACGAGCATATATTCTGTGGCTTATTGGAGGGGGTACTTCTCCCTGATAAGTCACAGAACCTGCTCAAGCTGATGTACTTGCCACTATTGAGAGACATTGACGTGATCGGCCAGTACAGTTGGGGCGCCGCGGCTTTGGCATGCTTATATAGGATGCTATGTCGAGCATCTCAAGTGGGTGCGAATCAGATTGGAGGACCCCTTGTCTTGCTACAGGTTAGTAAGAATTTTGTTACATGTCAATTCATATTGTATGGCATATATTAGTATTGTAATTGCGTTCGAACTATTGCAGATTTGGGCGTGGGAGAGATTGATTTGCATTGCGCCGTGTAGGCGGCAACTGGTTGCTCCTGGTGAGGTTCCCATCGGCGAGGGAGACTTGCAGTTGCCGGCCAGACCTCGAGGTAGCCGGTGGAGGGTTGACATGGGCCACGAGGTCGTATCGACCCACATAGTCGTCGTGTATAGAGACCAGCTTGACCGGATGATAGACGGCGAGGTATCAAATTTAAATACCTAAATTTTAATTGTCATATGGAGTGTATATGTTCATGAGCGATTTTTAATAGACTTGTCGTTATTGTAGTTTATCTGGCAGCCTTATGCTGAGGTCCTCGATACGCTCCCAGACTATTGCCGACTAGGTGAGGAGATATGGATGGCGAGCGTGCCACTCATTTGTTTTGACGTGGTTGAGTGGCATCTCCCTGATCGTGTCCTCCGACAGTTTGGTCGGGTCCAGTCCGTACCGGATCGGTGTGACACCGAGTGGCGGTTGCATGCGACTGACAGACGTGGCCGAGCCAGTACTGACTGGAGTGTGCATCACATGCGATACATACAGTTGTGGGATGCCTGTCGCGACACTATTGTACAGGCTGAGTGGAGCGATGGGGTCCTCCCCTCTCCTGACCCTTACATGTTGTGGTATCGGCGACATACACACCTACTTGTCGGTAATCCGAGCCACCTGTCTGAGGCCGGATATCAGGGAGTTGGGCCTTCTCTCGAGGCATTGGTGAGTATCATAGTATGTATCAGATAATTGTTAATATCATAATTGATTGTTAGCCTAATATATCTGATTTTTTGTTCAGGTGGGTCGACTTGGGAGGTCATATCACTTGGCTGAGGACGCCCTTTTCAGACGTGATGGACAGCTTGGTCTGCAGGCCCTTGCAGAGATCCGAGAGTTATTGTACGAGGCGATCCAGCATGCCCATCGGGTAGATCGTCTGCATTTTGGGGACTGCGGTGTACACAGTGCAGCAGCTGCTCCAGACACATCAGTCCTGTCCACGTCAGTGCCTCCCACAGCAGGTCATTGGACTTTAGTGACCCCACTGCATTATACCCCATACATTTCTCCAGATTCCCCACACGTACATCTTACCCAGTATGCTGACCCTGACCCTAACCCTGATTGGACACCACCCCGGTTCATGCATGATGTTGTTACCTTACCCACCCAGTTACGACCTGCTTTTTTGGGGAGTACTTCGACCGCGCCCCGGTTCATGCATGATGTTGTTACCCCACCCACCCAGTTACCACCTGCTTTTCTGGGGACTATTTCGACTGCGCCCATGAGTACACATGATGCAGTTGTCACTGACATCTCCCACGTTGATGATGAGGCCGATATTGAGCCCTCCCCCAGAGCGCGAGGGAGAGGCCGAGGTTATGGTCGTGGGGGACGTCGCGGCCGAGGTCGGGGTGCGGGCAGAGGCAGAGGTCGAGGTCGAGCTGCAGATCGTGACACAGTTACACCAGATGAGGGAGTTTCACAGCTCACAGCAGTGGCCGATCTGCAGACACAGATAGGATCAGGGGCAGCAGATGTAGGAGAGAGGGGGTCACACGCACAGGCGCCACAGGCAGTCACTGGAGGGCCACATGCAGGGGAGGGAGTGCCAGATATTCAGAGAGTCTACCGCAGGAGACCGAGGAGGGAGGTCCACGGTCGGGGTTGTGGGACTGGGGGCAGGTTAGGGCATTAGCGGTTGTGATATGGACTGTATAGTTTTTCTTTTTTTTTTTGGTAATTGTTATAGTTTTTGTAAATCAAACTTGTACAGCTGATGTAAATGTGTCTTCCTTATTTACTCGCAATTATAATTTCACAATTTTTTTTTCTTACTTATATTGATGTAAATGTGTCTTGCTTATAGTAATTTACGATTTTTCCTCAATTTTACAAATTGAGACAACCATTTATAAAATTGATGTTTAAATAAATTTGAAGAATTAAATTATAAATCCTAAACCCTAAAATAAAAATAAATAAGGTAGCGTTTGGTAACGTTTACGTTTTTGGTTTATGTTTACAAAAAAATTAAAAACTGAATTTTGTTTATTTTTAGAAAATCATAAATTACAATTGTTCAAGCCTAAAAACAATTGAAAAATCTCCCTTCATTGATAAGTCGTGGATAAGAATTACAAATTCATTACAACATAAATGGTTTGGTCATTCATCCAAACAATTTCATTCATTATCATCATCATCTGACATCTCAATATCAGATTCATACATAACTTCCATGCTCCACGCGTAGTACTGGTGTGCATCATCCATTAACCCATCTTCAGCACGCTCATTTGCGGTCTTCATTAGTGAGGGCCTTTGCAAACGTTGGGTCATGCGATTAACTTCGTCGCGGATACGATGCAATGCCCTTTGCAACAACTGTGGAGTGTCAGTTGGCATACGCATGGCTAACCGGCGAGGAAATTTAATATTAACTTCACGACATAACTCAACGAGAACGTTTGCTCGAGTTATGCGAAATTCCCACTCAGCTCTCATGGTATTGACGGTGGCACGTGAGTAACGCAAATTTGGATTTAATGGGTATTGAAATTCATCTCCATCTGCAACCCAATAGCGACCCATTGCTGAGTATAGATCAACCACCGTATATGTCATGATAATATCGCTGGAAATAGCTGTAAAACTTTTGTTGTGGTATGATGCGATATTTATATCATATATACACATGGTAGCTGTATGTATGAAATTATTGTAAACAACTATGACAACTATGTATCAGAGTTGTCACGTCAACTTTGATGACCTGAACAACTATGCATCAACTTGATAGGAGTTGTCACTTCGACTTTTATGAATTGCATGCATGCCACTGACCTTATACAGTGCATTCGGCTGGCAGGACTCCACTTTTGTCAAGTTATGAACTTTGAGGTGGGCCTGTAACATTGGCTATTGTGCCGCAGATGGTGTCAGCCTGGCTACTGTAAAAATGTAACTTTACCTTCAAATGGAAGTTCAAAATTAATAGATTGTTTGGGATGATCAAAATAAGTGTATTTTTTCCTCACCTGACAATCTTTTTCTACAATATATTTTTCTACCCATTGTGCAAACCACTTTTTCTACAATATTTTTTACTTTTATGTATTTATTAATTTGTTATTTTTTAACAAATTTTTTTACTTTTTAGGTGTATTGTAATGGTTATTAATTTATTGTTATTTTGTTCTGACACCCCCTCAAAATTTGTATGAATTGCATAATTCCAATGGGCACAGTAGGTAGGTATGTGGCTTTGTGCAGTGATGCATATGACTTTGTACAGTGACACGGTGATGCATGTGACTTTGTGCTGTGATGCAGTGATGCATGTCACTTTATGCAGTGATGCAGTAATGCATGTGACTTTCTGACTTTGCTATGCTTCCTCAGATTAAGTGATGCATGTGACTTTCTGCAGCGCAACTTACATGCTTTGTTTTTTCGTCACATTTCAGAAGTCATCTAAGTCACATTAAAACGACTGTGAAAAGAAGTAGAAAATGCTATTATGTTGGTGAAAAAAAACATGATGGATGGTTGTATAACAACAATGAAAATGGGATGACTGTAAAGTTCATTAACTGTAAATAAGATAAAATATAGGCTGCAAAGTTCCAATCGTGTTTACATATGAGGTGACCATTTTATTTGTTTGGTGCAAAAAATAACGATAGTTTTATAGGTCTAACTGAGTTGGACGGTTGTGTATTTACTTGCACTCTGTTTCATAGTTGTTTATGAACAATATTACTTTAAAGCCGTTGTTTTTATTTTTGATTTAATTTATAATTTTTTTAAAACACCTATATGTACTGAAAACGTCAATTCCAAGTGACTACTTACTGTATTACAAAAGTAAGCATGACAAAATAGTTTCATGTGGCGATGTGACAACTCACTGGATTTAGTTTTATTTGACAACTCACTGCTCGAATATGAAGGGATTGCATTGTGATTCTCTGGCCTACAATCCGAGCAGTTTTATCTGACAACCACGTTCGTGACTACATCATAGGTACAATATATTTTTCTACCCATTGTGCAAACTACTTTTTCTACAATATTTTTTACTTTTATGTATTTATTAATTTGTTATTTTTTATTAATTTGTGCAGTGACACGGTGATGCATGTGACTTTGTGCAGTGATGCAGTGATGCATGTCACTTTATGCAGTGATGCAGTGATACATGTGACTTTCTGACTTTGCCATGCTTGTATACGTTGTGACTTTTTTCCTCACATTATATCAGAGCATGTGACTTTATACAGTGATGCAGTAATGCATTGAAGAATTCATCTAAGTCACATTAATACGATTGTGAAAAAAAGTAGAAAATGCTATTATATTGGTAAAATTGCATGAAATGAATAACATAAAATAATATCACGTGTATCACATATTCCATAGTGCCCCAGGATGCATTATCGTCACCAGATCACCTCTAGTTAACCCCCACTATGATGTCTATAAATACCCCAGTATGATGTTTGTTGAAGTCATAACAATAGTAACATATCTACAATTACTATTATTATTAACTTTTTTATTTTTTGAACAATGTCTTCAAGAGGTGCAGGAAGTTCACGCCGGCAAAGAAATCCAAAAGTGTGGCTGCTACCTCCATTTACGTATGACTACAAGAGCAAAAAGTACTCAAGTCCGAAGGACTATTATGCTGGTATCTGAGTAGAATGGGCGTTCAGGGTAACGGAGCAAGAAGGATTGTATAATGATCTACGTAAATTTGGGGCACCGGTACCTCATCGTCGTTCATTGACCATGGCTAGACGAAATGTGAGTGACTATGAAATAGCAGTTACCAGAATTAAGAAGGAGAACAACAGAATGTTGATGCGGAGATGTCGACATTTCATGCTTCAGCTAGCCACCGAAATGGCAGAAGCAAGCAACCGAGATTTGACAATGACTGAGCGAAATAGTGTCTTAAATAATGAAAAATATTTCTCTGACTACTACATGTCAGATGAGGAATAAGAAATCAAACACCGTTATCTTCCATATATGTTTGTATGTATGTTGTGTCATATGTTCGTTACTAGAGTGTAAGACAATGTTGTTGTTAATCTAACGTATGGATGTATTTCAAGTATTTGTTTTATGAACCTGAACTTCATGACTTTCTTTATTGAATTGCAATGAGTTAATGAATGTTTTGGATTAATAAATGGATTAATGTATGTTCAATTATGTAAATACTTAAAACACATAAAACATAACAGGTAGCTCGGTCAAAAGCTTCCCTTAACTGGGGCTGGTGAAAAAGGGATTAATTAACAAAGAATTTCAATCTCCATTAGGAAAGAAGAAAGAGTCACCTTCCAATTCCTAAAAGTCCAGTACAAATGATGACTCCGGTAATGAATGAGGGGTTGACAAAAAACTAAACTCGGTGAAACAAACTACTGCCTTCAATAACACATAAAACATAACAGGTAGGTCGGTGAAAAGCTTCCCGTAACTGGGCCTCATCAAATAGGGATCCTCAACGTAAAGAATTTCAATCTCCATCAGGAAAGAAGAAAGAGTCGCATTCCAATTCTTGGAAGTCCAGTAAAAATGATGACTCTGGTAAGGAATGGGGGGTTGATAGAAAACTAAACTTCGGGAGCTGGACAAACAAGCTCAAACCCAAGTGGTTGGTCCAGTTGGGGGACTAAGTTTGTGAAGTCATGTGACCTGGTGCACAGGCTTTGGTTTTCTCGATATTTTGATCGATTTTTTTATTACAGTGACAACTCACCTCTACTTGATATATGTGGGATTCTCAATTCAGAAAGTCACATGACAACAGTGAATTCACTGATTTACCTTACAGTGAGCATGCCCTTATTTTGTCTGTATATGCAGATGGATTATCAAGTCATGTGACTTGGTGCACAGGCTTTCATTTTCTCGATTTTTTGCTCGATTTTTTTATTACAGTGACAACTCATCTCTACTTGATATATTTACGATTCTCAATTCAGAAAGTCACATGGCAACAATGAATTCACTGCTTTACCTTATAGTGAGCATGCCCTTATTTTGTCCGTATATGCAGATGGATTGTCAAGTCATGTATTTTTTTATTACAATGACAACTCATCTTTACTTGATATATGTGGGACTCTCAATTCAGAAATTCACATGGTAACAGTGAATTCACTGATTTACCTTACAGTGAGCATGTCCTTATTTTGTCTGTATATGCAGATGGATTGTCAAGTCATGTGACTTGGTGCACAGGCTTTCGTTTTCTCAATTTTTTGCTCGATTTTTTTATTACAGTGACAACTCATCTCTACTTGATATATTTGGGATTCTGAATTCAAAAAGTCACATGGCAACAGTGAATTCACTGTTTTACCTTATAGTGAGCATGCCCTTTTTTTGTCCGTATATGCAGATGGATTGTCAAGTCATGTATTTTTTTATTACAGTGATAACTCATCTCTTATTGATATATGTGGGATTCTCAATTCAGTAAGTCACATGGCAACAGTGAATTCACTGATTTACCTTACAGTCAGCATGCCCTTATTTTGTCCGTATACGTACATGGATTCTCAACTCACGTGACTTCGTACACAGTATTTGCTTTTCTCTGTTTTTTCAGTCTAGTGACAACTCATACCTTGTTCATATATGTCGGATTGTCATGCAGAGGCATCTTTCTAAAGCCGTTCATAACCAACTATATAAACGAGTAAAGGTGAAGACACAACCTTATAACTCATTTCGCCCTACGAAATTATCATTTATTTGCTTTAAAAATTAGCATGGCTACATGGTTCATGGGAGGGAGTGGGAATCGCAGAGGTGGTAGGAACTTGCAAAGGGGTGACAGTTCACGACGAGGAGGGGGAAAGGGAAGTGGCGATGCTGAAGATGAAACACCATTTGCTTCGTTAGATGCCTCTTGTGCTTATCATGATAGGTTTGGGAAGCGACATTTTGTCATGCCCAAGTACTATCGAGATCCATGTGGTTTGGTGGAGGAACCATCAGATAATCAAACAGGATATGGTTTAGCAAACGCTAGACTTTTGAAGTGGCCCGCACTATTTATAGAGCGAGTCCAAATGGAAAGATTATGTCGGGAAAATCGATTGAAAGTGCCAAAAGCACGTTCTGTTGAGATCCAAAAGGAAGATCCTGAAAATGTTGATCGACTATGTGAAAGACTACAACGTGAGATTTCTCAAATGAACCGTAGGTTAGCCCACGATATGCAGCTATACATAGTTAAGAAGGATGCCTAGAAGAACAAAACAGAACCAAATGATGCGGCTATCAAGGGTATCATGGAGGATCCTCAGCTTGTCTCTGATGCTGAGCTTTCGGATTGTTCAGACTCTGAGCCACCTGCCGATTTAAGCGCGAATTAGGTGTTAATGTCTACACTTCGGCAATATAACAACTTGCATTAATATGTAATGTCTGTGTTAGAGTAAGTATAACTGTTATGTTATATTATGTTTATGTTTAAGTTTATGTTTATGTATTGTGTCTGTCAAATGTTACGGCTATTAATATGCAATATTAGGTCATGAATTAGGTGTTTGTCTGTCTAACTGTTATGTTTATGTATTGTGTGTTCAGTTCAAGGTGTCCAGGATATATGTAATGTGTGTTCAGTTCATGGTGTCCAGAATGTCTTTTTGTGGGAGAATTATGTCTGTACTACCTATGTAACTGGAAACTATTACATTTGCAACTTCAGTTATGTTGTTTTCATGCCTGTACGAGTATTTAGTAAATTAGTGACTTCATATATTATGTATTAAGTATTATTACAAAATTGTTGACAAAATTTATTTTAGGAGCTTTCACTGTGGCCTTCGTCTTCTTGGCCTACTCCGCGGTGGTCTTCGCGTCTCACCCTTCGTCGTTGCTTGTCGAGCTGCACAGTGTGTGGGTGTGCTTCGGACTATAGAGCATGCATATCACATTCTAACCCATAACAAAGATGAAACAAAAAAATAAATTTTCTAAATGAAAACGGGTACAAAACGGCTTTACTAAACTGGTTTACTAAACTGGTTTTCTAAATTACATTCTCACCTTCTAACCCAAAACAAAGACAAAAGAATAAATATATGTGTATGTTTAAATGAAAACGGCTTTCGTAAAGCCAAAATAATTTTCTAAATAACACCTTCTAACTCAAAACAAAGACAAAAGAAAAAAAAAAATTTACATGAAAACGACTTTAGTAAAGCCAAAAAAAAAATTATTAATTACATTATCACCTTCTAACCCAAAACAAATACAAAACAATAAACAAAAAAAAAATTACATGACAACAACTTCAGTAAGACGAAAAAAAATTATTAATTACATTTTCTAAATCAAAACAAAGACAAAATAAAAAATAAAAAATTTAACATGAGAATGGCTTCAGTAAAGCCAAATAAATGAACATGATTGGCTTAATAATATTTAAATGAATATGACTTTAAAATTATATATATGAAAAATAGTATGTAAAATTAATATATGAAAAGAGATTTTTCTCATATTAAGTAAAATTTATTGTAAACCTGCATTCAAAAACAAAACAAAAAAAAAACATATTTTAACATGACAATAGCTTTAGTAAAGCCAATTTCAATTTTATGAATCATATTATCACCAAAACAATGACAACAGACAAAAAAAATAAAAAATAAAAAAATAATCTGCTAATGAGGAAAGAAATGAAAGTTGGGTGCGGTGTACAGTGTAAACGCTATTGGAAATAGCATTTTCTTCAGAATAGTACTGCACACTAAAGGCGCTATTCCGAATAGCGTTTTCGTCACATATACAGTGAAGGCGCTATTTGTAATAGCGTTTTCTTCACAAACCTGTATTCCGAAATTTCGTCACATATACAGTGAAGGCGCTATTTGTAATAGCGTTTTCTTCACAAACCTGCATTCCGAAATGAAACTATATTCATAATAGCGTTTTATTTAGAAGCGCTATTTGCAATAGCGTTTTCTTAATCAAACTCGCGAATTGGAATAGCGATTACACTGTTCATCAAATTTTGACCTCCAAACAGTAAAAGCGCGAATCGGAATGGCGCTTCAGCTTAGTTTGGGAATTTCGTCAGAAGTTGGCCTAGTTTGGGAAATAAAATGCAAAAGAGGCTTATTTTGGGAAAAAGCCCCACCAACCCACTGCACTTACCAGGTAAGGTAGTCATCACATCATTTCTTTGCATCATATGTATCATCTGTATCAATGAAGAAGGAAGAAAGCTCTGAAGAAGGAAGAACAAAGCTACGAAGAAAGCAATCTTCTCCACCATCACCAGGTAAGCTCATCCCGTCATCCCCACCTTCAGTTTATGTCAATTCAAACATTCGGAGGGTTTGTTTTTGAAGTAAAAATGTATTTATCAAACATTTGTTTTTTCAAAAAATATTCTGAAGCATTTGTTTTTTCAAAAACATTTGTTTCTTCAAGCAAAAATTCTGAAGCAAAAATTCTGAAGCAAAACATTTGTTTATGGGTCAAGATGATTTGTTTGTTTTAGATTTGTTTGTATCTCTTCACTTACTCTGCCTCTCTTTTCCATGTTAAGAGATGGATTCATCTCTTTCTTTTATTGCACCCATCATTGATTTCATTGAAATGTGTCTAGATTCTGTGTCTATGTGTCTATGAAATGTGTTTTATTCTGTCATGAACTAGATTTTGTTAAGAGATGTATTTTATTCTATCATGAACTAGATTTTGTTTTAGATTTCATTGAAATGTGTCTATGTATTGAAATGTGTCTGTCGATGTATTTCATTGGGTTAGATTGGGTACTGAATTAGATTTTATTCTGTTATGTTTTTTTAAGATTGTTTAATCTCTTTGATTTGTGTTTTGTGCTAAGATTATGAGACAAAAAAAATTTAACAATTCTATAAGTTTGATAAAAATTTAAAATTGTCCCTCCTCTTTGGAGGAGCCATACGAAGCACCTTTCATTTCTTGCCTCCTCGAGGTATGGACAACATTTTGTGCTTTAATCTAAAAGAACAATGCTCCAGTCTTTCCTTGGCAGTAAGTGGGTATGAATTCTGTTAAGGCTCAGTACCTCTTATGATGTTCTTTAATATCCTTATATTTTCCAGCAAAGTAGAGGCAAATAAATTAGACTTTTTCCACTTTTTGGCAGAACAATTAATCATTATGTTCATTATGTATTTGGTTGTTTATGTGTGACATGGTGGCTTGAAAAAAGTTGTGTTGGGGTTTATTCTGCTACCCACTTGATGACTTATTTTATACCAGAATGAACCATATTGAAAAGCTTTTATGGGGAGTTTGTTATTATGAACTATATTAAATGTTGTGTGTAAATTTTCAGATATCTCATCATGGGATTTGTATCATATTAGTTTTGGTGGTCTTATTCTGCATTTTGATTCAGGGTCCTTATCGATTGGTTGCTGAGAAGGGCAAAGCTAAATGTTCATGGGTGAGCCTCGACGACGTCTCAAATATCTTAGTACGAGGTAGTTTTCTCTCTTACTTCTATTGCTTAGATTATTCTTTGGTCCATTTTTTTAACAATTTAGATTATGAGACAAAAAAATTTAACAATTCTATAAGTTTAACAATTTAGATTATGATTTGTGTTTTGTATAAGTTTGATCAAGTTTGATTAAATTGATCACAAAAACAATTTTGTAGAAAAACAATATCACAAAAATAAAGCTAAATTCGATCAAACAATATCACAAAAACAAACAATATCATTATCAGGTGGGTTGGATATGGGTTTTCAATTCTGATTGCTATTTTTTAGTCTCTTTGGAAGTTTCGGAATGAATGTATTTTTAACGGATAAAAGATATGATCAAATTTAAGTCAGTTAAAAGATATGATCAAATTTAAGTCAGTTAAAAGTGGAAGGACTAAATGTACAAGCAAAAGAATGTAGGGACTATAAGTATAAATTTCCTTTTTTGTTTTCTAAGGTAGAAAGAGAGGATAGAGGAACCTAAGCAAAAACAAGAAGGATAGGAAGAAGCTAACATGCATGAGTTTGTAAAAGGAAAAAAGAAACTCACCAATGGATAGTTGTGTTCCTGGCAGCAAGGTTGGTAACCTTAACCACAACATTATCACCTTCATAGACAGCAATGGTTGGCCCTAGATACTTCCCATTCACTGTTAGAAGTGGCTTTCTATGGCATAACCTGCTCACTTCTGTCCACTCTAGCTGGGAAAAAAAGAAAAAAGAAAAAAGAAAAAAGAAAAAAGAATGTATTTTTAGTCTCTTTGGAAGTTTCGGAATGGGTTGGATATCATTATCAGGTGGGTTGGATATGGGTTTTCAATTTTGATTGCTATTTTTTAGTCTCTTTTTAAGTTTCGGAATGAATGTATTTTTAACGGAGCATGTGTAGAGTGGGTAAAGATGTTGGATTTTATCAAGGTCAAGCTTTGTTTGTGATTGAGGGATGGAGATTGTTTGGAGTTTATTTCAATATCTGACTTTGTTATTAATTTTTAAGAAATATTGAGGGGCTCTGTTCTATAGATGGGGTTGGTGATTGTGGCTTTATTTTTGGATCTTTGGGGTGTTCTCAACTTGATCAAACAGTATCACAAAAAAAAACCCAAAAAAGAAAAAAAAATGATTAAACAAGCTAAATTTTATAAGTTTGATTCACCAAGTGGTATAGCGACCCCGGTCTTTTCCCATTTGATCATTGTATCCAGACTTGGGTTCCGTTTATTCTGTCATTGTATATTTGTTGTTGTCGTCCTTTATTTTCTCATTTGGAGTTATAGGATGCAATGGACAGGTTTGTAGCAGGTTGGTTGAGCTTGGGAGCAAAGAGTTGCTGCCCAGATTTTTGACCCTTCGCTCGAACGAGCAGTTCTTCGCTCGAGCGAGCTCTTTGTTTTGGTCCGTCGCTCGAGCCAGGGTTTCTTCGATCGAACGAGGATTGCGTTTTGAAGTAAGACCTGAGAGCAGAGGTTTTTGGCTCGAGCGAGCTTTTCTTTGCTCGAGCGAGTTAGTTCGTTCTTCGCTCGAGCGAGATTTCCTTCGCTCGAGCGTGTGTCTGGTTACAGACCTGAGGGTTTGAGTTCTTCGCTCGAGCGAGATTTCTTTCGCTCGAGCGAGCTTTTAGGTTGTTGGCCCGAGCAAGGCCTCCTTGGCTCGAGCGTAGATTTTCTGTGTCTGGTCGCTAGAGCGACCAAGTCTTCGCTCGAGCGAGCCTGTCCAGCTTATATACGTAGCAGCGGGTTTTGATCAGTCTTTTTCATCTTCTTTTTGATTCCAAACCCTAGGTCCGACTTCTCTCTCTCCCTACTCACCTTCTCTCTTAGGTTTGATCTATTTAGAGTGTGTTTCTACCCTAGTTGCTTTATTAAAAAGATAGAGGGTTCGAGGGCTTTCATTTAATCTGAACATTTGGCGATTTGGAGCACATTGGTATTTGGGTATTCATCTCTGTCTTCTCCATTTGGGTTGTTTTCTTCGAGGTAGGGATTTCCTACTCTATTTTATAAGTTTTGTTCTAAGTTTTGGTATTTTGATAAATTGGGGTTACTTTGATAATTTTGGGAAAAACCCTAGTTGTTTAAATTAATTAATTTGTATAATTAATTTAAGGGAATTGGGAAATTTGGTTAAATTCATGAAATTGGGAAATTTATTGATTAAATGGTGTAGTTGGATAATGTAAATCACTCGCCCATTGAATTGTTGATATATTTATTTCCAGTCTAGAAATAACTGTTTTGGGCTATCGGTGGAGGATAGTCGTGATTGTTGTAGACATTGCATGTGGATTAGGAATAACTGAAACTAATCACATTGGTTAAGTCATTAATTTTGATTATTGCATTGATACAGAAAATACGTGTATTGATTGAGCATTGCATTTGCATACATTGTTTTGTGTGGGAGGAGATAGGGGATGTACTCCACGGTTTAGGGGAAGATAGGGGATGGACCTCTAAATCGGATTTTGTTTGGGAGGAGATAGGGGATGGACTCCATTAGCATCACTTTTATGTGTGCTTATTTATATAGAAGTGTTTTTATTGATACAGCACTAAAATGTGTATCAATCTGGAAGTATGAAGTGTTTTGATTTGAGCTTGAGTCTCATTTGTTTGTTGATATTGGAAGGATGTGAATATGATATATATATAATTCACTGTTGTAAGTTTGGCCAGGTTCTGAGCCATGTTGATAAAGTTGGAAAGTAAAACGTGTCTTAGACAATAGTGTCATGAGACTGTAAAATGAAGTAATTGATTATCTTGGTTAACCATTTGTTGAATGCTATTGCTTTATTCATTGCTTATATGTGGTTTAGTATATTTCTACTGGGCTGTGGCTCACCCTTTATGGGAACATCATTTTCAGGTTCAGGTGATAAGCTACCTCCAAGGACTTAGCTTGGAAGGACTTGGACTTTGAAGACTATTTCTAGTTATTTGTTTTTTTTTTTTCATTGTTAGTACATGTAAACACTTAAGCCTAGGGCTTTATTTATATTTGAGTTAGAACTCATACTTTTGGTGTCCAAGTGTTGGCTTGGAAAGATGTAAGCCGTTAGGGCATTTAATTTGATGTTACATGTAATGTTTTTGTTTAGTAAGACTCTGATGAATATTATAATGAATTATTTAAGTGTTTTCTTTAAATAATGCATGTCATTGATATATATAATGGGTTAATTTTTGAGGGCGTTACAACTTGGTATCAGAGCGTACCGGGTTTGAATACTTTGGGTACGTGAGAAGTGATTAGTATCACATTGGGTTCGTCTCGTTTGATAGAGACTTAAAGTAATATTATATGCTGACGTGATAACATGTTTATGTGATTATGTGGGTATGGAATGTAGTTTCTAGGATGTTGATTGGACCCTTGAGTTTCTAGTAGTCTTGTTGGAAAGGCACTTGATCACTGCTGCTTCCAACCGGAACTATAGTAACGCATTGGGACTATCATTATCCAGGAATGAAATTCATAGGTGCTTATGTGATTATGTGCTTATGTGGAATGAATTATTGTTGTCCAATGCATTAGGACGCGAGTGTTTAGCTTCAGCACATTTATTAATGTGCTAATGTCTTTGTTTCCTTTAATAGGATGTCAGGACGAGGACGAGGACGCGGTAGGCGTGGTAGGCCGGGTAGGCAGGAGGTGCCTGTGCCAGAGGAGATTCCGGTAGTTCAGGAAGGAATTGGCCAGGCCAATGTGGCCGAGCCAGTAGGCCAGCAGGCTATGGGCGCTCTAGCCCGAGAGATAGCAGGGGCATTCAGGGAGTCAGTAGGCATTCTCAGAGCTGAGAATCAAGCTCGGGATGTTGCTGCAGATGCAGGACCTTCCTTTCTGAAGAGGGAGTTTTTCCGGTCTAATCTGGATGAATTTGTGGGTGATCCTAAAGAGCCGCTTAAGGCAGATGAATGGCTCGAACAGACAACGAAGACGAGGGGTTGAAAGTGACCTTGGCATCTTTTCAGTTGAAGGGGGATGCGGGTCTGTGGTGGAAGTTCACTAAGGGTCGTATAGGAGGTACATGGGAGGCTTTTGTGAATGCTTTCCAGGAGAAGTTTTTATGTCCAGCAGTCAGGGAGAAGCTGCGAGACCAGTTTTGTCAGCTTAAGCAGGCGAGTTCTTCAGTGGCCGAGTTTGTGGCTGCATTTACTAGCTTGTCCAGGTTTGCACCTGAGTTGGTGGCGTCTGAGGAATGCCGTTGTATTGAGTTTGAGAAGAAGTTGAGGCGTGGCCTCAAGCTGAGAGTTGGGGGAACTATGATTCGGGATTATGGGCGTATGATTGATGCTGCAGCCCATATGGAGATCATGATGCAGGAGGAGGAGGAAGGGCAGAAGGGCTTCAAGAGGAGTCAGGATGGTCAGAGTGATGGTAAGAGACAGAAGGGTTTTAATCCTCAGCAGTCTCAGGGTAGCTTTTCTAGATCGACTTTCCCTGTGCCGAGTGCTAGTTCGGGGAAAGGCAGTCAGGGAGACATTACCTGTTTCAAGTGTGGCCAGCTGGGCCACAAGTCTCCAATTTGTCCTCAGAGGGGAGGAGTGCAGAGAGCAGCATCATCTTCGGCTCGATCTCAGAGCCAGAGTCAGGGTAGAGGCCAGCCACTCTCGTGTTATCAGTGTGGTCAGCCAGGGCATATGAAGAGGTATTGCCCTCAGTTGGGTGGCACACCTGGTGCATCTGGTTTGAGGCAGATTCAGGGTCAGCAGCCAGCTCAGTCAGGTCAGGCCTCGAGGGCCAATCAGGGGGCTTCATCGTCCCAGTCAGTGCAGCAATCTTATGCTCCTAGGGGTGAGCAGGTTGATCAGAGGTCGTCTGGGCGCGTGTACGCTGTTACCGCGCAGGATCTTGTACCGGCACCATCAGTTGTGAGAGGCACCTTCTTGTTTTGCAACTCGGTTGCTAATGTTTTGATTGATACGGGTGCATCTCATTCCTTTGTGTCTGCTGCATTTGCATCTATTTTAGAGTTGGAGTTAGCACAGTTAGCATCTCCTATTTGTGTAGTGTCACCTCTTGGGGTGAATTGATCTTGAAACAAGGTGTTAGGGGTTGTGATATAGAGGTTGATTACCATAGAATCCCATTTTCATTTGTAGTTATGCCTATGAGGGGTTTCGATGTTATTTTGGGTATGGACTGGTTATCGTCATACCGGGCAGTTATTGATTGCTACCGCCAGAGGGTCACTTGTTGTACTGTGAGCGGAGAGTATTTTCATTTTCTGGGGGACCGGGTTGGTAATGTGTTGCACCGGGGTATGTTCTGCGAGGACGGAGTGAGCTTAGTGGTCTACTTGCTAACCTTTCGATTAGTGAGGATGATGAATCTCAGATTGTGTTGCCAAGGGTGGTTTGTGAGTACTCGGACGTCTTTCCCGAGGATCTTATTGGTTTGCCACCGCATCGGGAGATTGAGTTCTCTATTGACCTAGTGCCCGGCACGGCGCCGATTTCTATGGCACCTTATCGTTTTGCCCCAGCCGAGTTAGTTGAGTTGAAGATTCAGCTCCAGGAGTTACTAGACAAGGGTTTTATACGTCCTAGTGTTTCGCCGTGGGGAGCACCGGCCCTCTTTGTTAAAAAGAAAGGTGGTGCTTTGAGACTTTGCATAGATTACCGGAAATTGAATCGGGCTACGGTTAAGAATAAGTACCCTATGCCTCGTATAGATGATCTGTTCGATCAGTTGAAGGGTTCCCGTTGTTTCTCGAAGATAGACTTGAGATCGGGTTATCATCAGTTGAGAGTCAGGGAGGAGGATATTTCGAAGACGGCATTCCGTACACGGTATGGCCACTATGAGTTTCTGGTGATGCCATTTGGGCTCACCAATGCACCGGCAGTTTTTATGGATTTGATGAACCGGATATTCCGGGAATTTTTAGATCGTTTTGTAGTCGTCTTCGTGGACGATATCCTTATCTATTCACCTTCTGAGGAGAAGCACAAGGAACACTTGAGAGTGGTGCTTGAGTTACTTAGAGCCCATAAGCTTTATGCTAGGTTTGGGAAGTGTGAGTTCTGGTTAGAAGAGGTCAAGTTCTTAGGCCATGTAGTTTCTGGGGAAGGAGTGTCTGTTGATACATCCAAGACTGAGGCGGTGCAAGATTGGGCACAGCCTAAGAGTGTGTTTGAGATTCGCAGTTTTCTGGGGTTAGCTGGGTATTATCGTCGGTTTGTGAAAGATTTCTCCAGATTAGCTTCGCCTTTGACTAGATTGACTCGGAAGGGAGTCAAATTTGTATGGAGTAAGACTTGTGAAAAGTCGTTCCAGGAGTTGAAAGTTAGATTGACCACTGCTCCAGTCTTGATTTTTCCAGAGAGAGGGTTGGGTTATGCAGTCTATTGTGACACCTCACGAGAGGGTCTGGGTTGTGTATTAATGCAAGAAGGGAAAGTAGTTGCCTATGGCTCACGTCAGTTGAAAATTCACGAGCAGAATTACCCTACTCATGATCTAGAGTTAGCAGCTGTGATTTTTGCCTTGAAGATTTGGAGGCATTATCTTTATGGTGAGAGATTCGAGGTATTCTCGGATCATAAGAGTCTGAAATATTTGTTTACACAGAAAGACTTGAACTTGAGGCAGAGGAGGTGGATGG
Organism: Camellia sinensis; assembly: GCF_055761805.1. Classification (NCBI taxonomy): domain Eukaryota; kingdom Viridiplantae; phylum Streptophyta; class Magnoliopsida; order Ericales; family Theaceae; genus Camellia; species Camellia sinensis. The sequence continues at coordinate 154,566,398 of NC_138963.1, forward strand.
AGTTTATAGAGGATTATGACTTTGAGTTGCATTATCATCCGGGAAAGGCCAATGTGGTGGCCGATGCCCTTAGCAGGAAACCTGTTGGTGACATAGCTAGTATAGCCATCCGAGAATGGGAGATGTTGGGTGCACTTGGGGAGTTTAATTTACTTCTGGGCGAATCCATTGAGGCTGCGACCATGTTTTCTGTTGTTGTACAGCCTACACTCGTGACTCGAGTGTTAGAGGCTCAGAGGGGTGACCTTGAGGTCGGAACCCTCCGTGAGAAGATTTCTGGTGGGAAGGTTGAGAAGGGTTTGACGGTGTATCCCGACCTGAGTGTGAGATACCGAGACCGTCTGTTTGTGCCGGAGTCTTGTCGAGAGGAGGTACTCCGAGAGTTTCATCATTCACGCCTTGCGGTGCATCCGGGAGGCACTAAGATGTATCGGGATTTGGGTCGCCAGTTCTGGTGGCGGGGTATGAAGAGAGATGTGGCAGTTTTCGTATCTAAGTGCCTTACTTGTCAGCAAGTGAAGGCCTATAGCGATCCCGGGTTTTTACCCTTGTTGTACAGTGATCCGGACATGTGTCCGTGGATGTTGGTAGTGGTTTATTATCTTGTTTGCATCCTCTTTACTTTGTTTATTGAGTTTTAGGATGTGTTGGGTAGGTTCGTTACAGGTTGGTTGTGTTTGGGAGCCTAGTGTTGCTGCCCAGATTTTTGGACCTTCGCTCGAGCGAGGAGTTTGTTGCTCGAGCGAGAGTTGAGTTCATGTCTGGTGGGTCGAGCCAGAGTGGCTTCGCTCGAGCGAGCGCTTGCACCTGGTTCTGGACCTGAGAGTTGTGTTTCTTGGCTCGAGCGAGCTTTTCTTGGCTCGAGCGGTCTGGTTTGTTCTTCGCTCGAGCGAGAGGTCTGTCGCTCGAGCGTGTTGCTGGTTACAGACCTGAGGGTTTGAGTTGTTGGCTCGAGCGATCATTCCTTAGCTCGAGCGCACTTTTGAGTTTTTGGCTCGAGCGAGAGTTTTCTGTGTCTGGTCGCTCGAGCGACCAAGTCTTCGCTCGAGCGAGAGTGTTTTATATCAGCGGACAGTAGCGATTTTGAACTTCACTTTTTCACTTCTTTTTTTTGATCAAACCTAGATCTGAGACTCTCTCTCTCTCTACACTTATATTCTCTCTAAGAATTGATCTCCTTAGAATGTGAATCTAGCCTAGGGCCTTTGTTAAAAAGATAGAGGGCGTTGAGAGCTTTGATTTAATCTGAAAAAGTTTGGATTTGGAGCACGTTGGTCTTCGAGTCTTCATCTCCTTTTTGGCTCAAACTTCGAGGTAGGGATACCCTACTCCTCTCTATGGATTTTGTCTTTAAATTTTGGTATTTTGAGATGTTGGGCTTGCCTTGGTAATTTTGTGAAAGTTTGGGGCTTTTGTGTAATTTTACAAAAGTTGGGGTTTTATTCATAATAAACCTAGATGCATGTTTGGCATAGAGAAATGGAATTGATGTTAAATCATTGATGAAAATGGGACCTAAGGGTTGAAATGGTAATTATGGAAAATGGCCTAATTACATTGTTTGATTAATTGGGATAATTAATGGTGAGAAATGAGGAAATGAAATGTTGATTGAATATCCATTTGTGCATTTATTTTCTGTTTAGAAATAACTGCTTTGGGCTATCGGTGGAGGATAGTCGTGATTGTTGTAGACAATGCATGATGATTAGGCAAACTGAAACTAATCAATGAAATGTGTCATGGAACTTGACGGTTGATAGAATACATTAACTGTATGTATTGGGTGATTGTATACAGAACCAATGTGTTTATATACGTTATGTGTAGAGGAGGAGATGGGGGATGTACTCCGCGGTTTAGGGGAAGATAGGGGATGTACCTCTAAACCGGATAGTGTTGGGAGAAGATAAGGGATGAACTCCGTAGATACAGCTCATATGCTTGTCTAGAGAAGTGAAGATAGAGCTTATATGCTTATCTTGGTAAAGTGTGGATATAGCTTATATGCTTATCTGTGAATATTGTTGTCATACATATCTGTTGTAGAATGTGGATATAGCTCATTTGCTTATCTGTGAATGTGGATATTGTTGTTATATATATCTGTTGAGAATGTGGCTAGTGCTTATATGCCTATCCGTTGAAAAAGGGAAAATGAAAGGTACCTTAGACTCATAAGTTGTATGACATAAATGTGTAATTTATGTGAATGTATCTGTGTTAGCCATCTATCAATTGCTAATCTTTTAGTCATTGTTCATGGTTGGTTTAGTGTATTTCTACTGGGCTGTGGCTCACCCTATATGGGAATATCATTTTCAGGTACAGGTAGCATGCCACCTCCAAGGACATAGCTGGGAGGCTAGAGGCGGACATACTTTTGTCGCTTAACTTTTGATGTATTACATGTAACTTCAAGCCAAGGGCTTAATGTGTAAACGAGTTAGTACTCTTTTGTTGTAACCAAGTGTTAACTTGGAAAGCTGTAAGCCCGTAGGGCATTTTGTTTTGATGTTAACATGTAATACTTATGTAACGGAACTTTAATGAATAAAAGAATGTGGTTAGTTTATATGTAAATGCATGTCTTATCTGATGGGTTTAATGTTGTTATTTTGAGGGCGTTACAAGGCCGAACATCAGAGGCCAGCGGGTTTGTTGCAACCCTTACCTATTGCCGAGTGGAAGTGGGAACACGTCACTATGGACTTCGTTGTGGGTCTTCCGAGGACTCAGCGGGGTAGTGATGCTATTTGGGTAGTTGTGGACCGGTTGACTAAGTCGGCGCACTTCATTCCTATGCGCGTGAGAGATTCAGTCGATCATCTTGCCGACTTGTACATTCGGGACATAGTGAGATTACACGGGGTTCCAGTGACGATCGTCTCAGATAGAGATCCTCGTTTTACTGCCAGGCTGTGGCAGAGTTTGCAGAGTGCCTTAGGCACTAAGTTGACCTTTAGCACGGCTTATCATCCTCAGACTGACGGGCAGTCCGAGCGTACTATTCAGATCCTTGAGGATATGCTTCGGGGTTGTGTTCTAGACTTTCGTGGGTCATGGGAGAGGCACTTGCCGTTGGTGGAGTTTGCCTACAACAACAGTTTCCAGTCTAGTATCGGTATGGCACCGTTTGAGGCCTTGTATGGCCGACCGTGTAGATCTCCTATTTGTTGGGCCGAGGTGGGTGATGCACCTCTGTTGGGTCCGGAGTTGGTGAGGGAAACGACGGAGAAAGTTGAGCTTATCCGTAAGAGACTTGTTACAGCACAGAGTCATCAGAAATCTTATGCCGACCATAGGAGGAGATCTTTGGTGTTTGAGGTGGGTGATCATGTCTTTCTGAAGATATCACCTAGACGGGGTTTGATGAGATTTGGGAAGAGCGGGAAGTTGTCCCCTCGGTTCATTGGTCCTTTTGAGATCCTTGAGAGGATTGGCGAGGCTGCCTATCGTCTAGCTTTGCCACCGCAGTTGTCCGGAGTACATGACGTGTTTCATGTGAGTATGCTTCGGAAGTATGAGCCGGATCCATCACATGTGTTGGATTGGACCGATTTAGTGGTTGATGAGGATGTTTCGTATGAGGAGAGACCGGTTCGGGTCTTAGATAGGCGGGATCAAGTTTTGCGAGGCAAAACCATCCCTTTGGTCAAAGTTTTGTGGAAACATCACGGAGTGGAGGAAGCCACTTGGGAACGTGAATTGGAAGTTCGCCAGAAATACCCGGACATGTTTATTGATTTGTAATCTTGTATTTAGATTTTGTAATATTGTTGAACTTAAGAGCTTTTTATATGTCTTAAGTTGTAAAACATTGAGTATGTTTTGGTAAATGGGTGTATCATAGAAGTTTAGTGTAGCATTGCAGATGTTGATTACATTGTTGAATGTGTTGTATATATCTTGCAATTGAATATGATATGGGAATTGCTAACATTGAAAGGAATAATGCATAATGGTGATGCAGGTTGAAATATATGTTGTTTTATATATTGTGAGATGCCTCTTGATAAAGAGCTGAAGTGACTAGTAATGGGCCAAGTTGTTTATTATTGTTATATAATATCTTTGGGAATTGAGAAAAACCTATTTTCAAAAAACTTATGCTTAATTTCGGGGACAAAATTCTTTTAAGGGGGGGAGGTTATAGCGACCCCGGTCTTTTCCCATTTGATCATTGTATCCAGACTTGGGTTCCGTTTATTCTGTCATTGTATATTTGTTGTTGTCGTCCTTTATTTTCTCATTTGGAGTTATAGGATGCAATGGGCAGGTTTGTAGCAGGTTGGTTGAGCTTGGGAGCAAAGAGTTGCTGCCCAGATTTTTCACCCTTCGCTCGAGCGAGCAGTTCTTCGCTCGAGCGAGCTCTTTGTTTTGGTCCGTCGCTCGAGCCAGGGTTTCTTCGATCGAACGAGGATTGCGTTTTGAAGTAAGACCTGAGAGCAGAAGTTTTTGGCTCGAGCGAGCTTTTCTTCGCTCGAGCGAGTTAGTTCGTTCTTCGCTCGAGCGAGATTTCCTTCGCTCGAGCGTGTGTCTGGTTACAGACCTGAGGGTTTGAGTTCTTCGCTCGAGCGAGATTTCTTTCGCTCGAGCGAGCTTTTGGGTTGTTGGCTCGAGCAAGGCCTCCTTGGCTCGAGCGTAGATTTTCTGTGTCTGGTCGCTCGAGCGACCAAGTCTTCGCTCGAGTGAGCCTGTCCAGTTTATATACGTAGCAGCGGGTTTTGATCAGTCTTTTTCATCTTCTTTTTTATTCCAAACCCTAGGTCCGACTTCTCTCTCTCCCTACTCACCTTCTCTCTTAGGTTTGATCTATTTAGAGTGTGTTTCTACCCTAGTTGCTTTATTAAAAAGATAGAGGGAGTCGAGGGCTTTCATTTAATCTGAACATTTGGCGATTTGGAGCACATTGGTATTTGGGTATTCATCTCTGTCTTCTCCATTTGGGTTGTTTTCTTCGAGGTAGGGATTTCCTACTCTATTTTATAAGTTTTATTCTAAGTTTTGGTATTTTGATAAATTGGGGTTACTTTGATAATTTTGGGAAAAACCCTAGTTGTTTAAATTAATTAATTTGTATAATTAATTTAAGGGAATTGGGAAATTTGGTTAAATTCATGAAATTGGGAAATTTATTGATTAAATGGTGTAGTTGGATAATGTAAATCACTCGCCCATTGAATTGTTGATATATTTATTTCCAGTCTAGAAATAACTGTTTTGGGCTATCGGTAGAGGATAGTCGTGATTGTTGTAGACATTGCATGTGGATTAGGAATAACTGAAACTAATCGCATTGGTTAAGTCATTAATTTTGATTATTGCATTGATACAGAAAATACGTGTATTGATTGAGCATTGCATTTGCATACATTGTTTTGTGTGGGAGGAGATAGGGGATGTACTCCACGGTTTAAGGGAAGATAGGGGATGTACTTCTAAACCGGATTTTGTTTGGGAGGAGATAGGGGATGGACTCCATTAGCATCACTTTTATGTGTGCTTATTTATATAGAAGTGTTTTTATTGATACAGCACTAAAATGTGTATCAATCTGGAAGTATGAAGTGTTTTGATTTGAGCTTGAGTCTCATTTGTTTGTTGATATTGGAAGGATGTGAATATGATATATATATAATTCACTGTTGTAAGTTTGGCCAGGTTCTGTGCCATGTTGATAAAGTTGGAAAGTAAAACGTGTCTTAGACAATAGTGTCGTGAGACTGTAAAATGAAGTAATTGATTATCTTGGTTAACCATTTGTTGAATGCTATTGCTTTATTCATTGCTTATATGTGGTTTAGTATATTTCTACTGGGCTGTGGCTCACCCTTTATGGGAACATCATTTTCAGGTTCAGGTGATAAGCTACCTCCAAGGACTTAGCTTGGAAGGACTTGGACTTTGAAGACTATTTCTAGTTATTTGTTTTTTTTTTTTCATTGTTAGTACATGTAAACACTCAAGCCTAGGGCTTTATTTATATTTGAGTTAGAACTCATACTTTTGGTGTCCAAGTGTTGGCTTGGAAAGATGTAAGCCGTTAGGGCATTTAATTTGATGTTACATGTAATGTTTTTGTTTAGTAAGACTCTGATGAATATTATAATGAATTATTGAAGTGTTTTCTTTAAATAATGCATGTCATTGATATATATAATGGGTTAATTTTTGAGGACGTTACAAGTGGGACCCTGTTTGCACCCTGTTTTATTTATAGCAAAAAGATCTGGTGCCAACAAGAGGGGTTTGCATCCAATTTGCACCATGTTTTATTTATAGGGCTGTTTGCACCCTGTTTTATTTTGTTGCTTAATCAAAAGCCCATTTTATTTTGCACCCTGTTTTTGGTGATAAAAATTCTTATAATCTTTAATAGCAAAAATGTTAAAAAATTCTTATCAAATGTTAAACAAAATAGATTGGGTTTCAACAAATGTTAAAATTTTGTATTGCATTTTTTTCTTTAATAATCAATTGGGTTTCAACACCCACTTCTCTCTCTCTCTCTGTGAAATGGGGGTTAAGGAAAAATGGATTTCATGTTAAGAATCATTTTTATTTCATCTTAGTTAAATGGGTTGAGACTCTCTTTAATTATCAATGGTCATAATTATCAGTAGTCATATTTTTACTCACCAAATATGGGTTGACAAAATGACGGTTTGTCAGAATTTTTTATTTTTGTGATTTTTTTTTTGTTCTTTTTCAATTTTTTGTTTAATTTCTGATTGTGTTTTGTTCTTACTTGCAGATTGTTTCTCGATGCTCTGGTTAGTACTTCGATCTCTGTTTTTTTAGATTCTCTCTCTCTCTCTCTCTTTTAAGTTTGGCAGTTGATTGTTGAGAGAAAGAGGAAAATGAAGTTTGAATCTTATGCATTGTTGTTTGGTATGTGAGAAAAAGAAAGGAAAAGGAAATTGAAAGTTTTAACTTTCTTCACCGTTTCATTGTGTATAAAACATATAATTAAAAATAAATAAATAAATAGAACTTTTGAATGGAAAGTATGGAAAAATTTGTTAATGAAAGATATTTTTGATTAAATAAGCTATTGTGTAGTACTCATGAGAGTAAATAAGCTACTGTGTAGTATAATTTTTATGAGTATTGAAAAAGGCATTTGTAATTATATAGATAAGACAAAAGATATTTTTGTAACTTTTTATCAATTTTTATTGTAGTTTTTTACTTATTTTTTTTCACATTTTAAAATGCAAAATTAGTAATTAAATTTCTATATTGAAGTTTTGCTAAAATTTTATTCATAAGTAGTATAATTTATATTTTTTTATAATTTACTTTTTTTTTTTGTTTTTTTGTTTTTGGTCTGGTATACATTAGTTGTTAGTGCAAAAAGTGGGTAATACAATCCATACGAATTTAACTGTTGTCAATGCAAAATTACTAAATAGAATTAACTGCAAAATCATGTATTGCAATAGTTCTACATTTTGGCTAATAGAGAAAAATGATGAAGATTTCTATGATAGTATTCAAATTTTCTTCTATCCTTTTTAATGTATATTGAAGAGAAAAAAAAAAAATAATTTGCCTTCAATCCTGTAGTAGTTCAATTTCTCCATCTGTGATATTCATGCACATACGAACTTCTTAAAGTAGGTTGTTAACTAAAATATGTTATAAGGTTGTTCATTCTGTGTTAATTAATTTTTCTTTATGGCAATTACTAAATCTCATTCTGCTTTCTTACAGTTATATTTCATGTCAACAATCATTTTTATTTCATCTTAATCAAATGGGTTGAGGTTCTCATCAATCATCAATGGTCATATTCTTACTCATCAAACATAAAAATAGATTTTTATACATTTTTAGTGTTGAGGAGTGCTCTTACTAATTGTGTTTTTTTTTTTTAATCCTTTTGTCTCATATTTCTTTAGTTTTGATTCTCAAGCATCCCTACTTTCTTTCTTGAATTGTAGTGGGTTAATTAATGAACTCTCTCAGATTTCTTTAATGCTTTGGAATTTTCATGTTTGGTCTTGGAATTTCCAATAATTATATTAAACATTAAGCTTTTAATGTTTGGTTTAAAAAAAAATCTAATATAGTGTATATTGTTATGTATCTTAGTATATTGCTGTTCAATTTCTAGAGAATACTTATGTGTCTTTTTTTTTTTATTTAAATAATAGGAATGTATGATAAATTATGTGAATACTTACTCTCTCTTTTTTTTTTTTTAATAATGATATACAAGCTCATTTTTCATACCCACTTTATTTTTTTTGGATTCTCTCTCTCTCTCTCTCTCTCTCTCTAGAGGAAAATGAAATTTGAATCGTATGCATTGTTGTTTGGTATCTAAGAAAAGGAAGGAAAAGGAAATTGAAAGTTTTAACTTTCTTCACTGTTTCACTGCTTCTAAAACATATAATTAAAAGTAAATAAATATAACTTTTGAATGGACAATATGGAAAAATGGGTGAAGGAAATATATTTGTGATTAAATAAGTTACTGTGTCGTGTAACTCATTGGAGTAAATAAGCTACTGTGTAGTATAATTTTTATGAGAGTATTGAAAAAAGCATTTGTAATTGTATAGATAAGGCAAAAGATATTTGTACTTATCCAGTTATAGTGTGGTGAGACTTTTTATAAATTTTTATTGTAGTCTTTTACTCTTCTTTTTTTTTTCACATTTTAAAATGCAAAATTAGTAAATAAATTTCTATATTCAAGTTTTGTTTAAATTTTATTTTGCCTTAGTAGTATAATTTATATTTTTTTATAATTTATTTATTTACTTTTTTTTTGTGGTATATATTAGTTGTTAGTACGAAAAGTGGGCAATACAATCCATAAGAATTTAACTCTTGTCAATGCAAAATTACTATATAGAATCAACCACAAAATCATTTATTGCGATAGTTCTACATTTTAGCCAATAGAGAAAAATGATGAAGATTTCTATGACAATATTTAATTTTTCTAAGATCCTTTCTAATGTATATTAAAGACATTAAAAAATTATAATTTATCTTCTATCCTGTAGTAGTTCAATTTTCCCATCTGTGATATTCATGCTGTAACGCCCTCAAAATTAACCCATTATATATATCATTGACATTCATTATTTAAAGAAGACAATCTATTAATTCATTTATCAGAGTATTACAAAATAAAGCATTACATGTATCATCGAATAAAATGCCCTACAGGCTTACATCTTTCCAAGCCAACACTTGTGTCACGCCCTCAAAACAAACCCATAATAACCATAACATTAACATGCATTTATAAAAGAAACTGAATCATTTGAGTTATTCATCATAGTATTCTTATTGAAAGACATCACATGTAACATCCTGCAACATCAAAATAAATGCCCTAAGGGCTTACATCTTTCCAAGCTAACACTTGGACACAAAAAGGATGAGTACTAACTCATTTGCAAGTTAAGCCCTAGGCTTGAATGTTTACATGAAATCTCAAAAATAACAAAATAAAACATATAACTAAAGACAAGTCTTCAAAATCCAAATCCTTCCAAGCTACGTCCTGGGAGGTAGCTTATCACCTGGACCTGAAAATGATGTTCCCATAAGGGTGAGCCACAGCCCAGTAGAAATATACTAAACCGAATATAAGCATTGAATAAAGCATTAGTATTTAATAGATGGTTAACCAAGATAATCAATTACATTACTATCCAGTCTCATGACACTAATGTCTAAAACACGTTTTACCTTCCAACAATATCAATCTGGCTCATAACCTGGCCAAACTTACAACAGTGAACTATATATATCATATTCACATTCTTCCAATGTCAACAAACAATTGAGACTCAGGCTCAAATCAAAACACTTCATACTTCCAGTTTGATACACATTTTAGTGCTGTATCAATTAAACACTTCAATAAAAATAAGCACACATAAAAGTGATGCAAATGGAGTCCATCCCCTATCTCCTCCCAAACAAAATCCGGTTTAGAGGTCCATCCCCTATCTTCCCCTAAACCGTGGAGTACATCCCCTATCTCCTCCCACACAAAACAATGTATGCATACACATAACATATACAACACACAATCAATACACATAATGTCTGTATTAATTCAGCAGTCAATATTGATGACTTAATCAATGATTAGTTTCAGTTATCCCTAATCCACATGCAGTGTCTACAACAAGCATGACTATCCTCCACCGATAGCCCACAACAGTTATTTCTAGATTTGGAAATAAATATACCATCAATTCAATAGGCGAGTGATTTACATTATCCAGCTACACCATTTAACCAATAACTTTCCCAATTTCATGAATTTAACCAAAGTCCCCAATTCCCTTAAATTAATTATACAAATTAATTAATTAACACAACTAGGGTTTCTCCCAAAATTATCAAAGTAACCCCAACATATCATTATACCAAAACTTAGAACAAAACTTATAAATTGGAGTAGGAAATCCCTACCTCGAAGAAAATAACCCAAATGGAGAAGACGGAGATGAAGACCAAAGACCCACGTGCTCCAAATCCCAAGTTTCTCAGATTAAAACAAAGCTCTCGCGAAGCTCTACCTTTCTTCCAAAGGAACTAGGGTAGAAGACCACCGGAAATAGATCAAATCTTGGAGAGAAGGTAAGAGTAGAGAGAGAAACTCTCAAGGGGCGGTTTTTAAAAGTTAAAAGATGAAAAGTAGGTCAAAAAGTGATCAGAAAAGTGAAATCACGGACTGATGTAGTCGACTCTACGCTCGAGCGTAGAAAGCCCCGCTCGAGCGTAAGTCACAGAATCATGCTCGAGCGTGAAGAAAGCCGCTCTAGCGTCGATTGCACCCTTCCAGAAGTTTTGCAGGCGCTGACACCCGCTCGAGCGTCAAACTCCCCGCTCGAGCGGAGGAGCAAAAACAAGGGATCACGCTCGAGCGTAAAAACTACCGCTCGAGCGGAAGAACTGCAGAGCAAAATACTGGGAGATGGAAAATCACGCTCGAGCGTCAAAATTCCCGCTCGAGCGTAGAAGCAACAACGAAGGGACCGCTCGAGCGTTAAAACTTCCGCTCGAGCGTAAAGGCCAAAATCTGGGCATCACCTATTGGCATCTAAAATCAACCAACCTGTAACAGACCCGCCCAACACAACCTATACTTCAAATACAAAGAGATTAAAGGACAACAACAACTAATAAGTACTGACAGGATCCTCAGAACCTAAGTCCGGATACAATAATCTAAAGAGAAAAGACCGGGGTCGCTATAACCTCCCCCCCTTAAAAGAATTTCGTCCCCGAAATTAAGCACAAGGTTTTAAAAATAAGTTTTCTCAAATTCCAACAATATGTTAACTCAATAATAAACAACTTGACCCAACACCGGCCATTCCATCTCTTAACTAAGAGGCATGCCACAATATGCAAAACAAACATATATTTCAACCTGCATTAACACTATGCAATTTTCTTTCAATTTCAAGGATTTTCAATATATTCAACATATACAATGTTCCATTAAACTTCCATTTCGAGACAAGTTCCAAAATATTTCCATTAACCAAAACATTCACAATGTTTTACAGCTTAAGACATATATATATATATAAAGCTCTAAAGTTCGACAATATTACAAAATCTACATACAAGATTACAAATCGATAAGCATGTCCGGATATTTTTCGCGGACTTCCAACTCACGTTCCCAAGTGGCTTCCTCCACACCATGATGTTTCCACAAAACTTTAACCAAAGGAATGGTCTTGCCTCGGAAGACTTGATCCCGCTTATCCAAAACTCTAACCGGTCTCTCCTCATACGAGACATCCTCGTCAACTACTAAATCGGTCCAATCCAATACATGTGATGGATCCGGTTCATACTTCCGAAGCATACTCACATGAAACACGTCATGTACTCCGGACAACTGCGGTGGTAAAGCTAAACGATAAGCAGTCTCGCCAATCCTCTCAAGGATCTCAAAAGGACCAATGAATCGAGGGGACAACTTCCCGCTCTTCCCAAACCTCATCAATCCACGCCTTGGTGATATCTTCAGAAAAACATGATCACTCACTTCAAACATCAAAGGTCTCCTCCTACGGTCGGCATAAGATTTCTGACGACTCTGGGCTGTAACAAGTCTCTCACGGATAAGCTCAACTTTCTCCGTCGTTTCCCTCACCAATTCTGGACCCAACAAAGGTGCATCACCCACCTCGGCCCAGCAAACAGGAGATCTACATGGTCGGCCATACAAGGCCTCAAATGGTGCCATACCGATACTAGACTGGAAACTATTGTTATAGGCAAACTCCACCAAAGGCAAGTGCCTCTCCCACGACCCACCAAAGTCAAGAACACAACCCCGAAGCATATCCTCAAGGATCTGAATAGTACGCTCGGACTGCCCGTCAGTCTGAGGATGATAAGCTGTGCTAAAGGTCAACTTAGTGCCTAAGGCACTCTGCAAGCTCTGCCACAACCTGGCAGTAAAACGAGGATCTCTATCTGAAACGATCGTCACTGGAACCCCGTGTAACCTCACTATGTCCCGAATATAAAAATCGGCCAGATGATCAACTGAATCTCTAACACGTATAGGAATAAAGTGCACCGACTTAGTCAACCGGTCCACAACTACCCAAATAGGATCACTACCACGTTGAGTCCTCGGAAGACCCACAACGAAGTCCATAGTGACATGTTCCCACTTCCACTCGGCAATAGGCAAGGGTTGCAACAAACCCGCTGGCCTCTGATGTTCGGCCTTCACTTGCTGACAAGTAAGGCACTTAGATACGAAAACTGCCACATCTTTCTTCATACCCCGCCACCAGAATTGGCGACCCAAATCCCGATACATCTTAGTGCCTCCCGGATGCACCGCAAGGCGTGAATGATGGAACTCTCGGAGTACTTCCTCTCGACAAGACTCCGGCACAAACAGACGGTCTCGGTATCTCACACTCAGGTCGGGATACACCGTCAAACCTTTCTCAACCTTCCCACCAGAAATCTTCTCACGGAGGGATTCTACCTCAAGGTCGCCCCTCTGAGCCTCTAACACTCGAGTCACAAGTGTAGGCTGTGCAACAACAGAAAACAAGGCCGCAGCCTCAACAGATTCGCCCAGAAGGAAATTAAACTCTCCAAGTGCACCCAACATCTCCCATTCCCGGATGGCTATACTAGCTATGTCACCAACAGGTTTCCTGCTAAGGGCGTCGGCCACCACATTGGCCTTTCCCGGATGATAATGCAATTCAAAGTCATAATCCTCAATAAATTCCATCCACCTCCTCTGCCTCAAGTTCAAGTCTTTCTGTGTGAACAGATATTTCAGACTCTTATGATCCGAGAATACCTCGAACCTCTCACCATAAAGATAATGTCTCCAAATCTTCAAGGCAAATATCACAGCTGCTAACTCTAAATCATGCGTAGGGTAATTTTTCTCGTGAACTTTCAACTGACGTGAGCCATAGGCAACCACTTTCCCCTCTTGCATCAACACACAACCAAGACCCTCTCGTGAGGCGTCACAATAGACTGCATAACCCAACCCTCTCTCCGGAATAATCAAGACTGGAGCAGTGGTCAGTCTAACTTTCAACTCCTGAAACGACTTTTCACAAGTCTCACTCCAAGCAAATTTGACTCCCTTCCGAGTCAATCTAGTCAAAGGCGAAGCTAATCTGGAGAAATCTCTTACAAACCGGCGATAATACCCAGCTAATCCCAGAAAACTGCGGATCTCAAACACACTCTTAGGCTGTACCCAATCTTGCACTGCCTCTGTCTTGGATGTATCAACCGACACCCCTTCCCTAGAAACTACATGGCCTAAGAACTTCACCTCCTCTAGCCAGAACTCACACTTCCCAAACTTAGCATAAAGCTGATGGGCTCTAAGTAAATCAAGCACCACCCTCAAGTGTTCCTCGTGCTCTTCCTCTGAAGGTGAATAGATAAGGATGTCGTCCACGAAAACGACTACAAAACGATCTAAAAATTCCCGGAATATCCGGTTCATCAAATCCATAAATACTGCCGGTGCATTGGTGAGCCCAAATGGCATCACCAAAAACTCATAGTGGCCATACCGCGTACGGAATGCCGTCTTCGGAATATCCTTGGCCCTGACTCTCAACTGATGATAACCCGATCTCAAGTCTATCTTCGAGAAACAACGGGAACCCTTTAATTGATCGAACAGATCATCTATACGAGGCATAGGGTACTTATTCTTAACTGTAGCCCGATTCAATTTCCGATAATCTATACAAAGTCTCAAAGCACCACCTTTCTTTTTAACAAAGAGAGCCGGTGCCCCCCACGGTGAAACACTAGGACGTATAAAGCCCTTATCTAGCAACTCCTGGAGCTGAATCTTCAACTCAACTAACTCGGCTGGGGCAAAACGATAAGGTGACATAGAAATCGGCGCCGTGCCGGGCATTAGGTCAATAGAGAATTCAATCTCTCGATGCGGTGGCAAACCAACAAGATCCTCGGGAAAGACGTCCGAGTACTCACAAACCACCCTTGGCAACACAACCTGGGTCTCATCATCCTCACTAATCGAAAGGTTGGCAAGTAGACCACTAAGCTCACTCCGTCCTCGCGGAACATACCCTGATGGCAACACATTACCAACCCGGTCCCCCAGAAAATGAAAATACTCTCCGCTCACGGTACAACAAGTGACCCTCTGGCGGTAGCAATCAATAACTGCCCGGTATGACGATAGCCAGTCCATACCCAAAATAACATCGAAACCTCTCATAGGCATAACTACAAAGGAAAATGGGATTCTATGGTAATCAACTTCTATATCACAACCCCTAACACCGTGTTTCAAAATCAATTCACCCCCAAGAGGCGACACTACACAAATAGGAGATGCTAACTGTGCTAACTCCAACTCCAAAACAGATGCAAATGCAGCAGACACAAAGGAATGAGATGCACCCGTATCAATCAAAACATTAGCAACCGAGTTGCAAAACAAGAAAGTACCTCTCACAACAGATGGAGCCGGTACAAGATCCTGCGCGGTAACAGCATACACGCGCCCAGATGACCTCTGATCAACCTGCTCACCCCTAGGAGCATAAGATTGTTGCACCGACTGGGACGATGAAGCCCCCTGATTGGCCCTCGAGGCCTGACCCGACTGAGCTGGCTGCTGACCCTGAGTCTGCCTCAAACCAGATGCACCAGGTGTGCCACCCAACTGCGGGCAATACCTCTTCATATGCCCTGGCTGACCACACTGATAACACGAGAGTGGCTGGCCTCTCCCCTGACTCTGGCTCTGAGATCGAGCCGAAGATGATGTTGCTCTCTGCACTCCTCCCCTCTGAGGACAAACTGGAGACTTGTGGCCCAGCTGGCCACACTTGAAACAGGTAATGTCTCCCTGACTGCCTTTCCCCGAACTAGCACTCGGCACAGGAAAAGTCGATCTAGAAAAGCTACTCTGAGACTGCTGAAGATTAAAACTCTTCTGTCTCCTACCATCACTCTGACCATCCTGACTCCTCTTGAAGCCCTTCTGTCCTTCCTCCTCCTCCTGCATCATGATCTCCATATGGGCTGCAGCATCAACCATACGCCCATAATCCCGAATCATAGTTCCCCCAACTCGCAGCTTGAGGCCACGCCTCAACTTCCTCTCAAACTCAATACAACGGCGTTCCTCAGACGCCACCAATTCAGGTGCAAACCTGGATAAACTAGTAAATGCAGCCTCAAACTCGGCCACTGAAGAACTCGACTGCTTAAGCTGGCAGAACTGGTCTCTCAGCTTCTCCCTAACTGCTGGAGATAAGAACTTCTCCTGGAAAGCATTCACAAAAGCCTCCCATGTACCTCCTATACGACCTTTAGTGAACTTCCACCACTGACCCGCATCCCCCTTCAACTGGAAAGATGCCAAGGTCACCTTCAACCCCTCGTCTTCGATGCCAAGCATCTCAAACGTCTTCGTTGTCTGTTCGAGCCATTCATCTGCCTTAAGCGGCTCTTTAGGATCACCCACAAATTCATCCGGATTAGACCGGAAGAACTCCCTCTTCAGAAAGGAGGGTCCTGCATCTGCAACGACATCCCGAGCTTGATTCTCAGCTCTGAGAATGCCTACTGACTCCCTGAATGCCCCTGCTATCTCGCGGGCTAGAGCGCCCATAGCCTGCTGGCCTACTGGCTCGGCCACATTGACCTGGCCAACTCCCTCCTAAACTGCTGGAATCTCCTCTGGCACAGGCACCTCCTGCCTACCCGGCCTACCACGCCTACCGCGTCCTCGTCCTCGTCCTGACATACTAATAAAGGAAACAAAGACGTTAGCACATTATCAAATGTGCCGAAACTAAACACTCGCGTCCTAATGCATGGGACAGCAATAATTCATTCCACGTAAGCACATAATCACATAAGCACCTACGAATTTCATTCCTGGATAATGATAGTCCCAATGCGTTGCTATAGTTCCGGTTGGAAGCAGCAGTGATCAGGTGCCTTTCCAACAAGACTACTAGAAACTCAAGGGTCAAATCACCATCCTAGAAACTACATTCCATACCCACATAGTCACATAAACATGTTATCACGTAAGCATATAACATTACACTAAGTCTCTATCAAACGAGACGAACCCATTGTGATACTAATCACTTCCCACGTACCCAAAGTATTCAAACCCGGTACGCTCTGATACCAAGTTGTCACGCCCTCAAAACAAACCCATAATAACCATAACATTAACATGCATTTATAAAAGAAACTGAATCATTTGAGTTATTCATCATAGTATTCTTATTGAAAGACATCACATGTAACATCCTGCAACATCAAAATAAATGCCCTAAGGGCTTACATCTTTCCAAGCTAACACTTGGACACAAAAAGGATGAGTACTAACTCATTTGCAAGTTAAGCCCTAGGCTTGAATGTTTACATGAAATCTCAAAAATAACAAAATAAAACATATAACTAAAGACAAGTCTTCAAAATCCAAATCCTTCCAAGCTACGTCCTGGGAGGTAGCTTATCACCTGGACCTGAAAATGATGTTCCCATAAGGGTGAGCCACAGCCCAGTAGAAATATACTAAACCGAATATAAGCATTGAATAAAGCATTAGTATTTAATAGATGGTTAACCAAGATAATCAATTACATTACTATCCAGTCTCATGACACTAATGTCTAAAACACGTTTTACCTTCCAACAATATCAATCTGGCTCATAACCTGGCCAAACTTACAACAGTGAACTATATATATCATATTCACATTCTTCCAATGTCAACAAACAATTGAGACTCAGGCTCAAATCAAAACACTTCATACTTCCAGTTTGATACACATTTTAGTGCTGTATCAATTAAACACTTCAATAAAAATAAGCACACATAAAAGTGATGCAAATGGAGTCCATCCCCTATCTCCTCCCAAACAAAATCCGGTTTAGAGGTCCATCCCCTATCTTCCCCTAAACCGTGGAGTACATCCCCTATCTCCTCCCACACAAAACAATGTATGCATACACATAACATATACAACACACAATCAATACACATAATGTCTGTATTAATTCAGCAGTCAATATTGATGACTTAATCAATGATTAGTTTCAGTTATCCCTAATCCACATGCAGTGTCTACAACAAGCATGACTATCCTCCACCGATAGCCCACAACAGTTATTTCTAGATTTGGAAATAAATATACCATCAATTCAATAGGCGAGTGATTTACATTATCCAGCTACACCATTTAACCAATAACTTTCCCAATTTCATGAATTTAACCAAAGTCCCTAATTCCCTTAAATTAATTATACAAATTAATTAATTAACACAACTAGGGTTTCTCCCAAAATTATCAAAGTAACCCCAACATATCATTATACCAAAACTTAGAACAAAACTTATAAATTGGAGTAGGAAATCCCTACCTCGAAGAAAATAACCCGAATGGAGAAGACGGAGATGAAGACCAAAGACCCACGTGCTCCAAATCCCAAGTTTCTCAGATTAAAACAAAGCTCTCGCGAAGCTCTACCTTTCTTCCCAAGGAACTAGGGTAGAAGACCACCGGAAATAGATCAAATCTTGGAGAGAAGGTAAGAGTAGAGAGAGAAACCCTCAAGGGGCGGTTTTTAAAAGTTAAAAGATGAAAAGTAGGTCAAAAAGTGATCAGAAAAGTGAAATCACGGACTGATGTAGTCGACTCTACGCTCGAGCGTAGAAAGCCCCGCTCGAGCGTAAGTCA
This sequence comes from Camellia sinensis, assembly GCF_055761805.1. NCBI lineage: Eukaryota > Viridiplantae > Streptophyta > Magnoliopsida > Ericales > Theaceae > Camellia > Camellia sinensis. Next base: position 154,584,649 of record NC_138963.1, read on the forward strand.
CAGAATCATGCTCGAGCGTGAAGAAAGCCGCTCTAGCGTCGATTGCACCCTTCCAGAAGTTTTGCAGGCGCTGACACCCGCTCGAGCGTCAAACTCCCCGCTCGAGCGGAGGAGCAAAAACAAGGGATCACGCTCGAGCGTAAAAACTACCGCTCGAGCGGAAGAACTGCAGAGCAAAATACTGGGAGATGGAAAATCACGCTCGAGCGTCAAAATTCCCGCTCGAGCGTAGAAGCAACAACGAAGGGACCGCTCGAGCGTTAAAACTTCCGCTCGAGCGTAAAGGCCAAAATCTGGGCATCACCTATTGGCATCTAAAATCAACCAACCTGTAACAGACCCGCCCAACACAACCTATACTTCAAATACAAAGAGATTAAAGGACAACAACAACTAATAAGTAATGACAGGATCCTCAGAACCTAAGTCCGGATACAATAATCTAAAGAGAAAAGACCGGGGTCGCTATAACTTGGATACAAAAATATGAGTTCTAACTCAATACAAGAAAAGCCCTAGGCTTGAATGTTTACATGTACTAATAATTTAAGACAGTTAACTAAAAGTAGTCTTCTTCAATCCAGAAGCCAAACCCCCCAAGCTAATTCCTTGGAGGTAGTTTATCACCTGAACCTGAAAATGATGTTCCCATAAAGGGTGAGCCACAGCCCAGTAGAAATATACTAAACCACATATAAGCAATGAATAAAGCAATAGCATTCAACAGATGGTTAACCAAGATAATCAATTACTTTATTTTACAGTCTCATGACACTATTGTCTAAGATACGTTTTATTTTCCAATTTTATCAACATGGCTCAGAACCTGGCCAAACTTACAACAGTGAATCACATATATCATATTCACATCCTTCCAATATCAACAAACAAATGAGACTCAAGCTCAAATCAAACACTTCATACTTCCAGATTGATACACATTTTAGTGCTGTATCAATAAAACACTTCTATATAAATAAGCACACATAAAAGTGATGCTAATGGAGTCCATCCCCTATCTCCTCCCAAACAAAATCCGGTTTAGAGGTCCATCCCCTATCTTCTCCTAAACCGTGGAGTACATCCCCTATCTCCTCCCACACACAAACAATGTATGCAAATGCAATGCTCAATCAATACACGTATTTTCTGTATCAATGCCACAGTCAAAATTAATGACTTAACCAATGTGATTAGTTCCAGTTATTCCTAATCCACATGCAATGTCTACAACAATCATGACTATCCTCCACCGATAGCCCAAAACAGTTATTTCTAAACTGAAAATAACTATGTCCACAATTCAATAGACAAATGATTCAAATTATCCAATTATGCCATTTAATCAATGAATTCCCCAATTCCATGAATTACTTATACAAATCAATTCAATAATTCAACTAAGGTTTTTCCCAAAATTTACCAAAGTATTCCCAACATATTAAAATACCAAAACTTAGAACATAACCTATAAAATGGAGTAGGAAATCCCTACCTCAAAGAAAACAACCCAAAAGGTGAAGAAAGAGATGAGTGCCCAAATACCAAACTGCTCCAAATCGCCAAATGCTCAGATTAAATGGTAGCCCTTGCCTCACTCTATCTTTTTAATGAAGGATCTAGGGTAGAAACACACCCTAAGTGGATCAAATCTAAGAAAGAAGGTGAGTAGGGAGAGAGAGAAGTCGGACCTAGGGTTTGGAATCAAAAGAAAATGAAAAAGACTGATCAAATCCCACTGCTGTGTATATAAACTGGACAGGCTCGCTCGAGCGAAGACTTGGTCGCTCGAGCGACCAGACACAGAGAAACTACGCTCGAGCCAAGGAAGCCTTGCTCGAGCCAACAACTCAAATGCTCGCTCGAGCGAAAGAAAGCTCGGTCGAGCGAAGAACTCAAACCCTCAGGTCTGAACCCAGACACACGCTCGAGCGAAGGAACTATAGCTCGAGCGAAGGATGAACTAACTCGCTCGAGCGAAGAAAATCTCGCTCGAGCCAAGAATGCACAGCTACAGGTCCAAATCAAACACTACCTCTCGCTCGAGCGAACAACTCCTCGCTCGAGCGAAGAACCAAAAACCTGGACAACAACTCTTGGTTTCTAAACCCAACCAACCTGAAACAAACCTACCCAACACATCCTATAATTCCAAATGAGAAAATAAGGAATAACAACAACAACCATTATACAATGACAGAATCTACGGAACAGTCCGGATACAATAATTAAATGGGAAAAGACCGGGGTCGCTATACATGCAATGATGAACTTCTTAAAATAGGTTGTTAACTAAAATATGTTATGAGGTTGTTAATTCTGTGTTGATTAATTTTTCTTTATGGCAATTATTAAACCTCATTATGCCTTCTTACAATTATATTTCGTGTCAACAATCATTTTTATTTCATCTTAATCAAATGGGTTGAGGTTTTCATTAATCATTAATGGTCATATTCTTATTCGTCAAATATGAAAATATATTCATGTACATTTTTAGTGTTGAGGAGTACTCTTACTAATTGTGTTTTTCTTTTTATTCTTCTGTCTCAGATTCCTTTAATTTTGATTCTCAAGCAGATACTCAGGTTAGGAAGTCACTCCCTTGCAATTCTTTATTAGTTCCTTCCTTTCTTTTTCGAATTGCAGTGGGTTAATGAATGTTCTGGATTAAAGAATGAACTCTCTTAGATTTCTTTAATGCCCTGGAATTTTCATGTTTGGTCTTCGAATTTTCAATAATTAGATTACACATGAAGCTTTTAATGTTTGGTTTAGAAAGAAGTCTAATATAAGTGTGTATAGTTATGTATCTTGGTATATAGCTGTTCAATTTCTGGAGAATACTTTTTTTTTTGGAATGTATGATGAATTATGTGAATACTTATGTCTTTTTTTTAATAATGATATACAAGTTCATTTTTTATACCCATTTTATAGACCTAGTGATGTGTTAAGAAGATGATTGGTTGATAATTAGATAATATTTAATTATCAACCAATCCTCTTTTTAACATATCACTGGACCTATAAAATAAGTTTAACTTCTGGGCTTGAATAATTATTCTTTTTTTTTTTTAATTTTTACAAAAATTTTGTTACAGTTTAATTTTGTAATATGATAGGTCTTTTCTTTTTTTTTTCTTAGGCTGTATTTGGATTTAGGATTTGAAGGGAATTTGTTGATTGAAAGGAAAAGGGAACATTAAAAAGTTAACCATTTTTATTTGATAACCCTTTTTTTTTTTTTTTTTGCTTTTAGTGAATTGTTTTTAATTTGGTTTTTTATTGAACTGCTATTTTAAAATGTTTAGGCTTCTCTCTCTTTAAAAAGAGTCCAGTTTATTTAGCTTTTTCAATTTTATTTTTGGAATTTTTCAAACAAAAAAAAAAGACTTTTTAGATGTTTATTAGGACTTTTAAAAAAACTTAAACTTATTTTAAAATTTTGTTTTAATAATTTTTTAATAATTTTTATGAAAGTATTACTCCTTGAAGTAAATAAGCTACTGTGTAGTATACTTTTTTGAAAAAGGCATTTGCAATTATACAGATAATACAAAAGGTATTTGTAATTTTTCAGTTACAGTGTGGTGAGCCCTTTTATAAATTTTTATTGTAGTTTTTTACTTATTTTGTTTTCACATTTTAAAATGCAAATTTAGTAATAAAATTTCTGTAATTAAGTTTTGCTAAAATTTTATTCATTAGTATAATATATATTTTTTTATAATTTACTTAGTTGTTAGTAAGAAAAATGGGCAATACAATCCATAAGAATTAACCTTTGTCAGTGCAAAGTTACTATATAGAATCAACCACAAAATCATGTATTGCAATAGTTCTACATTTTGGCCAATAGAGAAAAATTATGAAGATTTCTCTGAGAGTTTCTTCCATCAATTTTAATGTATATTGAAGACATAAAAAAATTATAATTTTTCTTCTATCCTGTAGTAGGTCAATTTCTCTATCTGTGATATTCATGCACAAACGAACTTCTTAAACTAGGTTGTTAACTAAAATATGTTAGGAGGTTGTTAATTTTGTAGCGATTAATTTTTCTTTATGGCAATTATTAAACCTCATTTTGCCTTCATATAGTTATCTTTGTCAAATTGACATAACCAAGCACTTTCAGGTTGAGACACCATTGACCTTCAACCGCTAATCTATGAAGCACGGATACTTCAAAAAGGGTGACGTATCCGTATCGGATACTTATCGGATACCGATACTCCTCGGATACTCGTGGATACATATCGGATACTTCTTAATTAATTTTTTATTAATTTTAAAGTATCGGATACTCGAAGTTACATATTACTTATAATATTTTGTTTAGTTCTTTGATAAGAGGAATATAGTGAGAGTTAAAGTAATAGAATTTGTCAAATTGATGTATCCTTGTTGTCTCTCTCACTTCTCTCTCGCTTTCTCACTCTCTCACGTTTCTTTTTTCTGCTCTCATTCTTTTTTCATGTTGGCACGTAAGGATGATTTTTAATTTGCATTTGCTTTTGCTTTTAGTTTTGGATGTTTTATGAATGTTTGAGTACTTTTAGGTTAATAGGAATCCCTCTATTTATTTATTAATTTACATTAAGTTTTATTTTCATGCATATTATATTATTAAAATTATAATTTTTTTTTTTTTACGAATGTATCCCCGCTATACCCGTATCATACTTTTTCAAGTTTTGACATATCACCATATCCACATCCCCATATCACCATATCCGTATTCGTGCTTCCTAGGCTATCATTGATGACTTAAAAAAGTATATTCGCTGAAATTTTTATTTAAGAATGGTTTTTTGGCTTTAGCTAAGGTATTGTGATATTCACTGATGAAGGAGAACAAGTTGAACCAATTGATCTTGAAGACTCTTAGTTTTATAGGAATCTTTCTTTTTATCAAGTTGTCTTTTGCTTTAGGTTTTATTTTTATGCATATTGCATTACTAAAAATTGTTAAAATAATAATTTTTACGAATGTATCCCTGCCGTACCCGTATCCTAGTTTTTCAAATTTTGTCGTATCGCCGTATCCGTATCGTGTCGTATCCGTATCTCGTATCTGTATCCGTGCTTCCTAGCCGCTAATTATGGACAACATTACTATTTTTGGTCAAGTAAGTTGTTTTCTTTTTTATTAAAAAAAACATTTTTCTTATAAGCAAAAGTCAGTTTTCTTTTCTTTTCATAATTTTTTTAATCTAATTCCTTATAACAAAATGCTCTTTTCTTATAATTTACAGATGGATGGAGACCTACGTCGAACTGTAATACTGGCTCCTCTTACTCATTTTCTTACATGTATAATTTTTTTATTTTTTTTTACCTCTAATTCTTTTGTATTTTTAGGTCCAATTTCTTCAAGAAAGAAATGTTAATGTTGTTATCCGTGATGAGCGTGACCCTAATGTCATCCGTATTCGAGAGGTAGGCCCAATTTAATGATATAGATTTTTTTTATTCAAAACACCGTATACACCGTATATTCTTATTTATATATTTTTTAAAAACTTTATACATATATATATTTTCTTTATTCTTTAAAAATTTTCTTTATTTTTTGTAGGCAAAAGAAAAGGAAATTGCCAAGGCATTGTTGAAGAAAAATGAAAAGACCATCGTTTCGGGCAAGGGAAAGGAAAATACATGTTCAGTAGTATGGCTCTTCAACATTTCCATTTAAAGTTCTTTTTTTGAAATATTTATTTTGGACCATGAACCTTGATTATTTATTTTTATTTTTTTAAATGTAAAATTGACATATTACTTGCACAGTGACATATACTGTTTTTTATAGTAAACAGTTTCACATAAATTTGTGAAATGTTTTTTTTTTAAGCATGCTAAAATAACATTTGTACAAAAACATTATATTTGTTTTAAATTATTATTATTCTTTTTTGGCTTTTTGCTATTGACATTAACATCTACAAGAGAAGAAAAAATGAATAGAACAAAAAAGGAATGAGGGGAGGAGGGATACAGAATGAAAAAGTTTTCAATTTTTTTACAAAATATCAGAAGGAAAGGGAATTAAGATAAAGTAAATTAATGGAAATGAAAAATGAAGAGAAAAGTATAAAACAGTAGATGATAATATTCATATTTTAGGCATCTTATGAAATTAATCTTCATGTTTTAGGCACATAACAATAATGTTATATCGAAAGCTGCATTGGCTCAACGTGCATGGTGAGAACGCGAAAGAAATGATAAGGCAAGCCCTTCATATCAATTGGGACAACGTTCGCGACGTGAACGAGAGAGATCGAGAGAATTGATTCCACCAAGCACAACTAATACTCCACCGGCTCAGAAAGGAGTAATGTTTACAAATCTTACTTCGCCAAGCACATCTTTAGCTTCACAAAGGAATTGGTAAAACATTGTATTTAATTCTACAAATACATATTCTTATTGTTAAGATTTTATTTTATAAATTTTATTTTGTACACAACAAATATTTGTAGGCCTACCCATGCAAGCCCATTCCTCTATGAGACTAGGAATATCGGTGTTGTTATTCGTGATGAGTGCAATCTTAATATTATCCGCAATTCTAAGGTAAGTATAAATATGAAGTTCAACATATTCTTTTTTCATAATCTTAATAAATTCTATAAATACATGTTCTTTTTTGTATTCTGAATAAATTTTATTTAATTTTGGTAGGCAAAGGAAAAGGAAAATGCCAAGGCAATGTCTAAAGGAAAAGAAAAGGCAACTTCTTTTGACAAAGGAAAGGAAAATGCATGTCTAATGGTATATATTCAACATATTTAAAAAAATATTTATCAAGTAAAACAAAGCCAATCATATTGTTTAAGTGAACATTGATCATGTATATTTTTAAAAATGTAAACTGTGTTGTCAATTTTTTTTGTGTGTTCTTTGTTTTCTGTACACTCAAACAAAGTATTTTTAGCTCTCTTTTATATTTCCTAAAAAATAATTGTAACATTTATCAATTCCAAGAAAAACTTTATAACATCTAAGCAAAGGAACAGAGGAACATAGGCATAGAAAATATTTTTAATTTTCTTGAAATCATCATGAGGCAAGAAGAAAGGGAAGACAATAATTAAAAAATATATTGTTATATCACAAGGCGTGAAGAGGGAAAATGAAGCAAAATGGAAAAGGAAGTAGGACAAAGAAAATGTAAAAATATTCTTAAAATTATCACAAGGCATGAAGAAAAAGAAATAAAATAGTATACGATAATATTTGTATTTTAGGTATCAATGATGTAATGTTCACATTTTAGGCACACGATAACAATTTTATATCAAAAGCTACATTGGCCGAACGTGCACGGCGAGAACGGGAAAAATCAAGAGAATATATTCAACCGAGACAAACTTCTTTAATACCGTGTCGTCGTAGTCGTGCTTTCTTGGAACTAGGAACAGAGGCAACTGAGGATACTCAATCGGCGCAAAAACGAACAATGGTTGCACATCCTTCCACTTGTTTGTCCTTAATGCCAAGCACATTTTTAGCTCCACAAAGGAATTGGTAAAAAACTGTGTTTAATTCTTCAAATACATACTCTTACTATTACCATTCTATTTTAATTTACACAGAACCAATATTTGTAGGCCTACTCTTACAACTCCTTCCCTTCAAGAGGATCTATGTACTAATGAGGAATTAGAGGATATGCCTATGAGTCTAAAGGTTGGTATTCGAGCACATATAAATTCATGTCGTCATTCTCTTGGCAAGATGGATGTATTATGTCCTTTCTGTTCAGCATTACATTGGATGGATGAAAAATTAGTAAAATCATCTCCAAACCGTCCTCTATTCGGAACATGTTGTTGAAAAGGGAAGGTTAAGCTTCCTCTACTTATTACACCCCCTTTACTTCTTCAAGCACTATATGATGGGAATGATAATAAATCAAAATCGTTTCGACGTTATACTTGAGTGTACAATGCAACCAATGCTTTTACAAGTCTTGGTGCTACATTAGATCCAAGAGTACTTACTGGAAGAGGCCCTACATCATTCACTATCCATGGGGAATTGCGACATCGAACAGGATCACTACTACCACAATCAAGGCAAGATGCAGCTTATGCACAATTGTACATTTATGACCCTGATTCAGCTTTAGAAGTTCGCAATCGTAGAAATCCTCAATTAAGAAGAGATGTTCTAAAAACTATTCAAGATAGTTTGTTACAGGTTAATGCATTCGTTGCTAAATTTCGCCATGCTCATGCAATTTTGAATCAATTAGCCTTGACAGGACGAAATTTGCCTGCTCATCTCCACTACAGTTCATCGACAAATCGACGACGGTATAACCTACCAACTATAGATGAGATTGCAGTTGTAATACCAGGTGATGGAACCAAGGTCAGTGGAATGAGAGATGTTATCTTACATCTAAATGGAAATAATAAGCTAATGCAAATCAATGAATGTCACCCAGCATATTTGCTATTACATTATGTTTTATTATTTTCACATGGTGAGCTTGGATGGGAACCTGAGATGAAACTGTGGGATGTTGAACGTGATCGGCCTTCAACTGATCGGCTTACTTAAATGGATTTTTATAGTTATCGTTTATTTGAACAACCCATAGAGTATTCAACAATTTTGAGAGTTGGAAAATTGTTCCAAGAGTTTATGGTTAATGCTTGGGCTGCAACTGAACAAAATAGGTTGACTTACTACAAGCTTAATCAAGGGAAGATCCGTGCTGAACTTTACCAAGATTTGACAGATATTGATCCAAATGACTTTTAACCCAATCAAATTGGTCAAAGGTTTGTTTTGCCACCTTCATTTCCTGGAGGTCCTAGACATATGTTTGAAATCTTTCAAGACTCAATGGCTATCACACGATACAACCAACTTCCAGACATTTTTCTCACCATGACTGCAAATCCTAATTGGCCATAAATTACTTCAGCATTATTACCGCACCAAAAGCCTATTGATCGTCCTGATTTAATTGCCCGTGTTTTTGAGTTAAAGAGAAAGTGCTTGATGAAGGAGATAGAAACAAACCGAGTGTTTGGTAATAAAGTTGCGCATGTTTTTACAATTGAATTCCAAAAGCGAGGCCTTCCTCATATGCATGCACTTCTATTTCTTAAGGGTCCAGACAAAATTCGGACATGTGCTCAAGTAGACAAATTGGTTTGTGCAGAATTTCCAGATCCAAAAGATGAACCTATGCTTTTTGAAACTATCAAGTGTTGTATGGTACATGGACCATGTGGTGCTCGAAATCCACAAGCACCATGTATGGAAAATGGTAAATGCACTAAGAGATACTCTCGAGCGTTCGCAGAAACAACTACTATGGATCAAGATGGATATCCTATCTATCGTCAATAATGGTCAAGCTCATATTGTGAGGGGGAAAGAAGTTGATAACAGAGACATCGTACCATACAATGCATATCTTTCTAAACGTTTCAACTGTCACATAAATGTGGAAGTTTGTGCCGGAATGAGATGTGTCAAGTATATACGCAAGTACATTTATAAGGGTTATGATCGTACAACGATGGTGTTGGGATTGATAAATGAGATCCAACAATATCTCGATGCGAGGTATATTGGACCTCCAGAAGCTGCTTGGCGAATATTTGGTTATCCATTGCATGCAGAAATACCAACAGTTGTACGCTTAGCACTTCATTTACCTGGAATGCACCGCGTTCTTTTTAATCCTGATGAATCATTAGAAGCAATTGTTTCTAGAGCTGGCCAACAAATGTCAACTCTTACTGTTTTTTTGCATGTTGCGCTTTTATGAAAGATGAATGTCCATTTACTTACTAAGAATTTCCACAACATTTTGTTTGGCTTAATTCAGAAAAGAGATGGAAACCAAGGCAGCAGGGCTATGCAATCGGTAGAATGTACTTTGCTAGCCCTAATTGTGGTGAGAGATTTTATTTGCGTTTGCTATTAACTGTTGTCAAAGGACCAAAATCGTTTCAATGTTTACGCACGGTTAACAATGTTTTGCATGATACGTTTAAATCAGCATGTGTTGCAAGAGGACTTTTAGAAGATGATGAAGAATGTATACAATGCCTTAAAGAGGCTGCAGTTATGAAAACTGGTTATCAATTAAGGAGATTGTTTACTATTATTCTTACTCAGTGCTCTCCACTGCAACCATATGCGTTATGGAATCAATTTTCAATGCATATATGTGATGATCTTGCACATAAGATTCGAACATTGTTTGCCATTTCTGAACCAACTGAGGCTCAAATTGAAGACTATGGTCTATATCTTTTGAATCAAATGCTCCAAGAATCAGGAAAAAGTTTAATTTACTTCCCGCCAATGCCACAACCTTCTACAAATTGGAGTGCAGTAGTTGGTAATAGGTTGATATTCGAACATCAACAATTGCATAGTGAAGCACAACAGGCAGATGCTGAAATTATTATTGATCGCCTCAACAATGATCAACGAACAGCTTATGATGTAATCACTTCCTCAGTCTTTGAAAATAAAGGAACTATTTTCTTTTTGAATGGAGGTGCCGGAACAGGGAAAACGTTTTTGTACAATGCGATTGCATTAAAGTGTCGCAGCCTTGGCCATATTGTTATTACTGTAGCTTCATCTAGAATTGCATCATTGTTATTGGTAGGAGGTCATACTGCTCATTCAACATTTTTCATTTCGCTGGATGTATTGGAAAATTCAATTTGTGGATTTAGCAAGCAATCATTACAAGCAGAATTGTTTAGAGAAACAAAACTTATAATCTGGGATGAAGTTCTTATGCAGCATAGACATTGTGTTGAGGCAGTTGATCGTACACTTCGGGACACTTGTGATAGTGAAAAGCCATTTGGGGGTATCACCGTTGTTCCTGGAGGAGATTTTCGACAAATCTTACCAGTTATAACCAAAGGAGTCCGTGAGCAAATTGTGAATGCATTATTAAGATACTCTTTTATATGGAAAGATACACATGTTCTGTCTTTAAATTTGAACATGCACTTGAATCATGCAAATCTTGGAAATGCTAATTTTGCAAAATTCTTGATGGAGGTAATATTTCTTCAAACTTTTTCTCTATTATATGGTTCTTTTAAATTGACGAAATACATTTACGTTTATGTACTTTAATTGATTTTACTTACTATTTTATTTATTTATTTTTATAAATAGATTGGGACCAATCCTCAGGAAATTGTTAAACTTCCATCAACAATACACAAATGCCAAGATCTAAAAGACTTAATCTCAGTAGTTTATCCGCAACTGGATGTGGCAATGACATCGACTGCAACATTTTTAACTGAACGTACAATTCTTTCTGCACGGAATGATGATGTCAGTGCTATCAATACTGCAGCATTGAATATTTTTCCCGGCAACATACATACTTATTTGGAAGCAAACAAGATGTCTGAAGATGATGAAATTGATCGTACTATAATAAATAGATATCCTAATGAATATTTAAATTCATTAGATCCTCCTGGGCTACCGGCTTTTAAGGTAGAGTTGAAAGTGGGTTGTCCTATAATGTTGTTAAGAAATATTGCACCAAAAGATGGACTGTGCAATGGCACAAGATTGATGGTTTCTAGATGCAATACTCGCATAATTGAAGCTCAAATTTTAACTGGAGAAAAATGTGGCAATTTGGTATTCATACCAAGGATATCCTTGACACCGTCTTCTTCAGAAATGCCTTTCCGAATGACAAGACGTCAATTTCCAGTTCGATTGGCATATGCCCTGACCATTAATAAATCTCAAGGGCAATCCGTGAAATTTGTTGGAGTTGATTTGCGCACACCAGTGTTTAGTCATGGGCAATTGTACGTGGCCCTATCTAGATGCACATCCTTTGATCGTATAAGTGTCCTCCTTCCCAATGATGAGCCAGATTATACTACAAACATTGTTTATCCTGAAATTTTGTTATAGTGTTACTTATGGATCAAACCACTTTTGTCAAAAGGTACAATTTATTTATTGATAAATTTGTTTCTATTGATTACAAATTATTATTTTTAAAATATTTTACTATATGTGTCGACTTTTGTAGAATTGGGTTAAAAAATATATAGAGCTCAAAAATATAAATACAACTAGATTGCTTCGATGGGGATGTAACAAGGTAATTTCAATTTGAAAGTGTTTTGATATATATATATATATATAAATTTTCTTTTGCTAATATACTAACTTTTTTTTTTATTTTCATAAATTAGTAGATTGTCGTGCATGCTCCTCACTGGGGATACATACAAGTTGATACGAAAACTTTTTAGAAAGTGATGAGGCGCTCCTAGGATTTCTAAAAAAGAACAAGTTTGAATCTCATATTTATTTTTGTGAAAAGCGTACATATGCTAGCTACGATCCATATTTTGTAAAGTTTCTGATCAATGTGAAATTTATAACTAAGTTTAGATGTATGTTAGATAATATTCATTTGAATTATTGATTTATGCTATGAGTTTGTTTTTGTAATTGTAACACACTATGTGATATATATATTTTTGTTTTTTTGTTTTTTCTTCCTAATATGCTCTTGAATTAGGTTAAACAAAACGAATCATATTTTTATTTGGTTATCTTTTTATCAGGAAGGGTGTTGCATTTTCTTTGTATTACAGAACATTGCCTGGTGTGCTTAATTTGTTATTTGGCATTTTTTTTGTATTGCAGAGCACTGGCTGGTGTGCTTAATTTGTTATTTGGCATTTTTTTTTGTATTGCAGAGCATTGACTAGTGTGCTTAATTTGTTGTTTATTTTTTTCTATTGCATAGCATTGGCTAGCGTATTTCGTTTGATTTTTATATAGATGTTTCTGTGTTGTGGGATTTACATTTTGTTGTTTGTTTAAAATCTTATGCTTTTGTTGTGCTTGAATGTTACGTAGCATTTATGTGTTTACTTTTCACTATTTCGTTTACCTATAAATTTGGAAAATTTATGTTTAAATTGATTTATTCACCAAGTAGCATACAATTTATTTATTTTTCATTTATTTAATCTTCTGCACAATAACTGACCACCAAACCATCAAAATTGGTAGATTTTAACCATTACATTAAAATTGATGCAAAACTATAGCTTTGAGATCTCTCTTCTTTACTTCAACCAAAACTCACTATCTAAAAAAATGCGGATATAGAAATTTATTTGGGTACTGTTATTGGCTAGGATAATAAAATGCTTATTTTCTATTATAAATTGCAAGTGGGTTACATAAACAAAAATACTACTATAGTAAATATTTGATGATATGATCTTTGTTTGCATTTGTGTTATCATACTACAATACTCCAAACTCTTTTCAAAAATCTAATTATAAAATTCATTTGAAAATTCAAAACCATACGGATCATCTATTTATATTTTCACCTCAAATTTTTTTTCCCAACAAATTAAATAAATTACATTTTAACCCAATAATTTTATATTCAATTACATTTTCATATATTAGTGGTCACCGTGCCTTCAGGCACGGGTATACCCTAGTAACTAAATAAATAAAAGGCCCGAGGATTATAAAAAGCAATCAACCCATAAAAAAAGAGAGGATTAATTAAATTCTTTGGGGTGTCCATGTATGACATAGCATAGTTTAAAAAAAAAAATACAAAACTTGAAAACTGGCCGAAAGGGACCAAGGCCAAGAAATAATCTCATCCAAAATCTAAAGAGGTAGATAAAAGTGCCAAATTGTCGTGAATCACACAATTAAGAAAATTCACTTGTGCAAGTCACGAGGAGACATTTATTTGCACATAAATTTCAACCAAATTTATGTTTAAATTTCAATTATAGTCAATTAGTTAATGACACACATAAGCTTGTGATAGGATTGTTGTAAGTAATCACTTCCTAAAATGATCAACTTGATCCATTGAAGTGCACAAATAAAATGACGTCGTATCTCAGTGACATTATTCAAGATACTCAAATGACACATGGAGCCTACGAAATTTGTACTTATGCTGATTAACCATATCTAATTAATCAGATATGCATATTTGATTAATCGTATATCTGATTCATCGTATTGTTCCTTTGGACTTCATCTCGTGTAGTGTCCTTACTGTAGGCTCTACAAGTGTCATCTTTCATAGGGTCCACGTGTCATTTTGGTATCTTGAATAACGTTGCTGAGACGTTGTTTTATTTGTGCACTTCAATGGATCAAGTTGATCATTTTGGAAAGTGATTACCTACAACAATCCTATCATAGGCTCTATGCGTGTCATTAATTGATTGACCATATTTGAAATTTGAACATAAATTTGGTTGAAATTTATGTGCCAAGAACGTGTGGTGCCAAACTTTGTTTACGTTTTATTGATAATAGATGTTTGGTGCACTTATGATGGCCTTAGAATTGGACATTTCCTTTTAAAAACTAAGATACTGTAATTTTGATTATAGAGGAATATGTATAAATTTACATTGTTTTTATTTTGTCATTGAATTCTAAGTTATTTTATTCAAACTTGTAATGTATTTATTGTGTGTAGTGTTGGGAAGTGTTTGATGAGCATCATGCAATGTTAGTGTCGGACATGGTGTTGGACATGACACTTTACCTTATTAGAAGTATCCATGTTACAATGCATAGCTCTAAATGAAATCGTGTTAACTATCATTCTACAATTAAATAGAACAATGATATTTGAGCACAACATACCTTCACATATGGATATTTATCTATGATTTGAGGCACGAGATGCGATGATTTATGATGGATTAATCAAATGTAAATTGAAATGAAATATAAAGAAAATGGTTAATTAAAGTAATGAAATGAGAAAAGATTAGGATAATTAGAACATTGGCTTTGTGATACTTATGCTCTATTAGATTTGGATCTCAACGGTTTCCCTGCGTTTTGTTTTTATTTTATTTTTGATTCTTCTTGCAAAGGATCTTGGGCATTCTCTGGCTTGGAGATAAGGTGTTGTAGATAATTTTTTCATCAATATGGGATTTATATTTATTTATTTTATTTAAGGAAAGTGTTTTCTGATTTGAAACCATATGAAGAGTAGTCGTGGAATGTTGGTAGCATAATATAATTGATTATGCTTTAGAAACTTGAGTCTCTTTTTTTTTTTCATTAGTAGCTGTTGTTTGTTTAATGAATAATTCTCTATAAGATAATCAAGAAAAGAAAATGGTAATAAGATTTTTTCCTAGTTTAAAACATTGGGATGCATGATAGTATGACTGTTTATAATTTTTATTGAACAATTGATTAATATTGTTCAATCCATCCGATTGGATGGATTAATTTTTTCATTAGTAGCTGTTGTTTGATTAATATTGCACAATCGATTGGAGTGGCCAATTCTTCCAATCAATTAGTTAATCGATGCTTTTGAAATCTGATATCTAATATTTGAAATGTGTATGAATTCCAGATATGAAGTTTTGTTAAGTACTTGGTATATTGTGGGATGAATGGTGATGCTAAACTCATGTGAGCACATTATAGCTCTGTAACTCATATTATCACATATGCAAGCAGTGGTGATTTGCAGAATGGTGGTGAGTTGTGGTGCATAGCTAGTGTGAGTAGTGGTTTGCACAGTAGTTTTTTTTTTTTTTCTTTTTCTTTCTTTTTATTTATTTATTTATCTTTTTTATTTTTTTTACTTCAAATGAGTTTTGTTATGGGGTAATGCTCTTCTTTGTCAAAAGTTGAGTATTATTTTTTATAGATTACCCATGGAAAGTTAGTTTTCTTTTACATTTTTTAAGTGATCTCAGTAATGAGAATTGCCACTTTATCTTGCTATCCTTGAGAAGTGCTCTGACTATCGTGGATTTGGTGCTCCTTCATTTCTAAAGGACATATTTTGTGCTGGTGATTCTTTTGTTTTTGACTTCTTTTGGACATAGGAATTAACATTAAATGGGAATCTTTGGTTATGTAGAAATTAGTTTTTAAGTCATGTAGTAATTAATTGGCAAATTTGTAGCTAGCATCGACATTTGAAGAATGTCCTCATTATGCCTAGCTTTTTGTCCTTCTGCCTTTAGGTGATTCTTAGCAACTCAAGTTCTCTTTAATTTTCCTTCTCAAGCAAACACCTAGGTTAGGAACTCTCTCCCTTACAATTGTTTATTAGCTCATCACTTTCTTTCTTGAAATGCAATGGGTTAATGAATATTAACAATGAACGGGCTAATGTTTTGAAAATTTCAGGAATATTTGTTTTCTAGATGAGCTTGGTACTATAAGTGGTTGGGCACAAAATGTATCCATATTGCAAGAGTACAGAGCAACTGATTGCACAATTGGTTGTGTACCATTATCAGCCAAGTCTAAACTATACAAATCTGCTCCTAATCGATTGCACAATTGATTGTGAAATTGTAGTGTGAAAGGTATTGAATAATAGCATTTTTAGGATATAAAAATTTAATGTCTGGGATTTATCTATTGGCCATGATTGAATTATAAATAGAGGTTAAATTCCATGGTAGAAAGAGATAAAGTTTTTGTGTGGGTGAAAATCTGACCACACTGCCCGTTTAGTGATCAGCTGGAGAGCACAAGCAGAATAGATGGCTAAAGTAACCTGAAACAGAAAGAAAAGGCTCCGGCGGTGGTTCTTCCACCCGGGGGCACTCCGACGATCAAGTCAGTATATCTCTCAAAGATAATCAAGTACTAAATTGAATATTCAAAGTATAAGTTACATACCTTAGACCCATGGGGGTGCCTCTCTTTTATAATATACTCAATCCAAGTCCCACTAGAAGTATGACTTCTATGGATTCTAGTTCACTGTTTACTCTGGACTCTTTTAAATGATATAGATAAACTCCTTGAGAGTTTTATCTTTATCTTGGTTCAATCCTCTTTGTGCCTTAGGACTCTTGCCCCATATCTCGGATTCCGATATCTTCGGAGATGACCTCGGCTTCTCCGAGATTACCTCGGCTTAACTACCAGGGCACGTGGCACCTCGGCTGACACGTCGGCGTCACCATGCCACGTGTTGGTATACAGAAAATATATCCCCACAACTGCCCCCTAGGTTCTATTACCTCGGCATTCTGAGGTGATGGAACCTATTCCGAAATTTTATCGCTTCTTTCCTGAGTAATGGCTTAAAAACTATTTTGCCAAGTTTATCTACTTTCAGCCGACGTGTTCTCTTCGGAGAACAAGGCTTTGATCGTATTCTCCCATGCGCATGAGCTGTCATGCATCTCTAACTGTTTCCCTTACGTGTTTCGTCTTTATTGAAGCGTGTTAGTGACGCGCCTGAAGCTGTCTGTTCATTTCGTCTGCGCCGTCTGACGCGTGCGTTACCCTAGGCGTAATGATTGCCCTAATTTTGCCGCCGTTTCATATTTTTGACAAAACTTTTCTTTTGCCTCTATCTTTTCTTCACTTTTGCATTCCATCTTCTCGCTCCCTCTCTCTCTGAAAAGCTCATTCGTCTTTGAATCTGCCATTGCCTTATTCTTCCTTCTGGAACCGTTCTTAATTCTTGCAAAACCCTCTTTGCTGTTTGCAATCAATTTCTGAGTTCGGTGAGCACAGCCTTGGCTTCATTTGTCCTGGTAAGATCTTCTTCTTTAATTTTTCCGTTCTCTTTATGTGCTTTTGTCTGTCTGTTGCCATTACCGATCTTGTTCGAGGTCTTGGATTTATTTGTATCTTGAATTTGTGGCTTTTACCTTGAACTTCTATGCTGTTTCATCATTCTCTTTGCCGCTGTCCTTGATTTTTTCTGTATTTCTATTGTTTCTGAGAACTATACCTCTGTTCTTGAATCTGAAACTTCATCTTTGTTTTCTCTTTTTTGTATCTGCCCCAGATCTGTGCCCTCGATTTTTATCTTCATACCTTATAGATTTGGGATTTGTCTATAAAACCCTTAATCTTTAGGGGAACCTGAAAAACGCCCATCTCCTGAAACATATTCCTCTTAGTTTAATCCAACATAATGGGTATGTGGAGGCATAGGGTAAATACCCTGACAAAACTTGAATACTTTAGGCAAGAATTCTCGATCCCAGCCGACGTTCATCTTAAATTGGCTGGGGATGATGATACCATCGTGCCCACAGATCATTCAATGCCCTTTCCAATAGTTGCTTTTACCGAATGTGGACTTCGGCTTCCCCTCGATCCCCTTTTTCGTCAAGTTCTCCATTTCTATAAGCTGAACCCTATGCAACTTACTATCAATTCCTATAGGGTAATTAACGGTATTATTGCCTTAGCTAGGCAAGAAAACCTTAGAATCACCCTAGCCGACCTTCAATATTGTTATACCATGTGCCCTCTCGATCTGAAGGATAGGGGTTTTGTCTATTACCTTAAGCCGAGATCCACTCAGTACAAAATTATAGCCGACCTCCCAGACTCCAACAAGGGGGCTGGAGATGATTTTCTCATTACTTCTGGAAATTGGGAATTTGGCCCAGATGAAGATGTCCACCTCTACCCTCTTCCTCGAACACTTACAGAGGGCAAGAGTAAGAGCCCTGAGTCAACACTTAGTTGTTTTTATTTAAGATTTTAATATTTTATTTCTGACGCCCGTTTCTTTGCAGATCTTCATCAGCCACCGAAAAATTTTCGCCAATCCTTCTTCCCAGGAACAGATTTGAAAACACTTCTTGGCCTCCCAATCCATAAACGAAAAGCCCCAGTATTACTAAACTTCATCCCTACATACAAATCCACCTTACCCGACGTCCCAAGAAAAAGGAAAAAGAGCCTTTCTCCACCTACAGCCACAACCTTAACTGCTTCTACATCCTGAATAGATCAAGAATCCACATCTGACCCAGCCGATCTTCCATCAACTTTGGCCCCCTACTTAATACCAATTCCAGAACGTAAACGCCGAAGAAAGCTTGTAAAAACAGCCGAAATGGTTCGTCCAAGGCCTGTCGTCCAAGATCTTCTCGCCGACATTCCAACTGACGCCGAAGCCGCACCAACGCAAACAATGCTTCCACCCAAACCGAAGAGGGTAAAAAAGGCTCAGCCTAAGGCCAAGGCTACAGATGCCGAGGCTGAGGATGCTCTGCCGATTTCGAAGCTAGCTGAAAGCAAAAAATCAGCCTCTACTTCAACCAAAAGGTCTGCTGAGGGCCAACCCTCAGGGTCTACACAAACAAAGAGGCCAAGGTCATCGTCTGCGACGACCTCGGCTTCGAAGAAGTCCGACGTCCCCTGGGCCCCTGATCTATCCCTGGAGGATAGGCCTATCATGGCTAGTGAAAGTGCTGATGATATCAACGTTGCTGTCGCCCTTAGCACCGCTCTTCTTCTACCAAATGACTTGGAGCGAAATGCCAAGTTCAGCGAGTATGAAAATTACGCTCTAATGCTCCAACACTCTGCTCAAGTAAGTATTTCTGTCTGTACTTGTGATTCTTCCTTCCGTTCTTCACTGAGAGTACTGTCTCACATTTCTGTTCTTTTTGCAGGCCATTCAGCATGCCCACTCATTTTCCATGCAAGCCTTTGAAAATCGTCAAAGGTTGGTTGATATGAAGAGGGAAACATTTTCTATGAAGAGAGAGATCAGGTCTCTTGAAGCAAAAATGAAAAAATTGGAGGATCAAGCTGAGGCTGCAACTAAGGTTCAAACTCTAGCTCTTGAGAAAGCCGAAGCTGCTGAGGCCGTTAGAAAGGTTGCTGAGGCAGAGAAAAGAGAGGCCGAGGTTCAGAAGGCCCAAGCGGAGAAAGAACTACAGCAAGCCTTGGCCACCAAAGAGGCCGAAATCAAGGAGGCCGATGAAAAGGCCTATGCTCAAGGTATGGCCGACGTCGCAGAAGACTACAAGTTTCAAGTCAGGCAGGCATGCAACAGGGGATTTTCCCTTGGTTGGATGTCCTTGATAAAGAAGCTTGACCTTCCTGCTGACTCGCCATTGCGTCAGGCCGACGCTATTCCGTTACCATTTCCTCCACCTCCTCCTGAAGGTGAATCAGAGTCTGAGGCTGAGGCCGTGGAGGAGGATGAAGAAAAAGATGATGGCGAGGCCTTGGTGAGAAAACCCAAGAATGCTGCCGAAGTCAAGTCCCCTCCTCCTGCTGAGCTGGTTATGGACTTAACTCAAGATGAGGGGGGTGATGATGCTGAGGAAGTGCCCAGGGAGTCTGTTGAAGGGTATCTATCATCTGACCTCCTTCTGACTGAAAGAAGTCTTGTCACAACATTGGCAGAGATAGATGCCGAGATACAAGCAGAGAAAGTGGCCGAGGAGATTCCACCTGAGTCGTCCGAGGTCCCCGTTCCTGCAGTGGCTGATATTGAAGAATCTTGAAAATGTTTTTTGTACTTTTTTCCTTCTTTTTTCTGTACTTTGCACTTTGTACTTTCTGGGCAATGCAAAACTCTTTCTTTTGGCCGACGTGGTTTCTTCAACATGTAACTGTAACAGTTCTTTCTTTTGGATGTTTTGATCTTGCGATATTCTGTTGACTGCTTAATCTTTTGCATGTTGCTTCCTTTGTGCAATCTTCTCGGGGTTATATACCTCGGGTATAACCATGAGACTTTTACTTCGGCAAGATACTGTCCTGCAATCTTTTCATAGATTTCAACAAGTATTTAAATGGTAATCTTAGTCCTACCTACTTGTAAATTGCTACAAATTTTAACAAGTAATGAACAATATACTTAGCCTTTATTTTAACCTGTAACTTACTGTATACCTCGGCGGGTGATCATATGTCGGCTTAACATAAACTTGTAAATTGCTACAAATTTCAACAAGTGTTAAGCATCTTCCCTTGGGTTTAAACGACCCACATATTGCTATGAGAATTTAAGCAATAACCTCGGCCTATCTTCAACTTGTAAATTGATACAAATTTCAACAAGTGAAGATAAGGAATCAGCTTAATTCCAACTTGTAAATTGCTACAAATTTCAACAAGTGGATTAAGGAATAACATCGGCTTAACTTCAACTTGTAAATTGCTACAAATTTCAACAAGTGAAGATAAGGAATCAGCTTAATTCCAACTTGTAAATTGCTACAAATTTCAACAAGTGGATTAAGGAATAACATCGGCTTAACTTCGACTTGTAAATTGCTACAAATTTCAACAAGTGAAGATAAGGAATCAGCTTAATTCCAACTTGTAAATTGCTACAAATTTCAACAAGTGGATTAAGGAATAACATCGGCTTAACTTCAACTTGTAAATTGCTACAAATTTCAACAAGTGAAGATAAGGAATCAGCTTAATTCCAACTTGTAAATTGCTACAAATTTCAACAAGTGGATTAAGGAATAACATCGGCTTAACTTCGACTTGTAAATTGCTACAAATTTCAACAAGTGAAGATAAGGAATCAGCTTAATTCCAACTTGTAAATTGTTACAAATTTCAACAAGTGGATTAAGGAATAACATCGGCTTAACTTTGAGTTTGATATGTCTTCAAAAACATCCATGCATAACTTTATCAATCGATCATGTTGAAAGGATTCTGAAAAGATTTTATTGATAACATCGGCCAAACAATGATGTTTTTCTAATGATAGAAAAATTTCAAATTACAAGTATTCCAAGGTCTGGGCAATGCTTTGCCCTCGTTGTCTTCAAGCCGATATGCTCCATTCCCAAGTACTGAGGTAACTCTGTAGGGTCCTTCCCAGTTTGGGCCAAGCTTGCCCTCCCTGGGATCCCTCTTGTTCCCGACGACTTTTCTTAGGACTAAGTCGCCAACTTGAAAATCTCTTGGATTGACTCTCTTGTTGTAAGCTCTGGCAAGCTGTTGTTGGTATACTGCGAGCTGAATTGCAGCCTTCTCTCTTCGTTCTTCCAATAAATCCAGGTTTTGGGCTAAGAGTATGTCATTGGTGCCATTCTCTACTCCCTGGGTTCTGATCCCTGGGATGCCGATCTCCAATGGGATGACTGCTTCTGTGCCATATGCCATGGCGAATGGGGATTCTCCTGTTGATCTTCTCGGCGTAGTTCGATATGCCCAAAGTACGTTGGGCAATTCGTCCACCCACTTTCCCTTTGCTGCCTGGAGCCTCTTCTTTATTCCATCCAGGATTACTTTGTTGGATGCCTCTGCTTGCCCATTGCTTTGAGGAAAACTTGGTGTTGAGAAATAATTCTTGATCTTGAATTTTGCACAAAAGTTTTTGATGAGTTTGCTGTCGAACTGTGTCCCGTTGTCGGCAACTATTGCTCTTGGAATCCCAAATCTTGTGATTATGTTTCTCCAAATAAAATTCTTGACATCCACATCTCGGATTTTGGCAAGAGGTTCTGCCTCTATCCATTTTGTGAAGTAGTCTGTTGCTACCAGCAAGTATTTTCTTTGCCCAGTTGCTTGGGGAAGTTGTCCAACCAGATCCATGCCCCATTGGGCAAACGGCCAAGGGCTGGATACTGGGTTTAGGTCGGCAGCTGGTTGATGTATCAAAGGTGCAAACCTTTGACATTGTTCGCACTTCTTTACATAGGCTTCGGCGTCCTTTTGCATGTAGGGCCACCAATACCCCTGGGTAATGGCCCTGTGGGCTAACGATCTGCCCTCTGCATGGCTTCCGCAAATTCCTTCATGAATTTCGTAAAGGAAATCTTCAACCTGCAAAGGGTGTACGCAC
Organism: Camellia sinensis; assembly: GCF_055761805.1. Classification (NCBI taxonomy): domain Eukaryota; kingdom Viridiplantae; phylum Streptophyta; class Magnoliopsida; order Ericales; family Theaceae; genus Camellia; species Camellia sinensis. The sequence goes on from NC_138963.1 coordinate 154,607,276, forward strand.
CTTAAAAGTGGTCCAGTGAAGGATCTCCTGTAGAGTTGGCCTTCCGCTGTTAGACTGAATCTGGCCGATTTCAGCCTAATTTTATGTGCTTCTTTATGGTCTTCTGGCAGCTTCCCCTCTTTTAGGAATGCAATGATTGCATCCATCCAACTTGGTCCAAGGCCCACGCACATTGCTTCTTGTTCGATGCTTTGTTTACCTATGCTCGGGGCCGACATGTAGTCGATCATAATTGTCCTTGTTTTTCCAGTTTGAATTGAGCTGGCCAAGTTGGCTAACGCGTCGGCGTGGGTGTTGTCATCTCGGCTTACTTGGAGTAATCTGCAGTTCTGGAATAGGGCTGCCAGTCGGATGACTTCCTTTGCATATGCCGACATTCTTTCGTCTCTGGCTGCAAATTCCCCTGTTGACTGGTTAACAATCAATTGTGAATCACAAAAAACAATTACCTCGTCTGCCTCTGCTGCTGCTGCTAGCTTTAGCCCTGCAATTAATGCTTCATATTCTGCTTCATTATTGGAGGCTTTGAACCCCAGACGGATGGACTGTTCTACAATTTCTCCATCTGGAGATATCAGCAGTACTCCTGCTCCTGCTCCCTGGCGGTTTGAACTTCCATCGACGAATAGTCTGAATGAATCGCCGATGTAGATGCTGCATGGTCTGAGCTTTTCTTCTCTTGCTTTTTTGTCTTTGACTGGGATTCTTTCTGCTTGTCGGGGCAATGTTCCTCTTGGCTCGACGGAGCCCGAGGTGTGATGGCTTCAGGTGTGAGTTCTGCGACGAAGTCGGCCAAAACTTGGCCCTTTATTGCTGTTCTTGGCCTAAATTCTAGGTCAAACTGGCCTAGTGTTACTGCCCATTTTGCTATTCTTCCTGTTAAGTCTCCTTGATGTAATAAGGACTTCAGTGGGTGCTCTGTTAGAACCACAATCTTGTGTGCCTGAAAGTAATGGCTCAATTTCTTTGAGGCCATTACCAAGGCTAGCATCAATTTTTCCAGTGGTAGGTACCTTGTTTCCGCGTTAGCCAGAGTTTTGCTTACGTAATAGACAGCCTTTTGCTCCCCTTTTTCCTCTCGGACTAGCACTGCACTGACTGCGTGTTCAGAGACTGCTAAGTACAAAAACAATTCCTCCCCTGGGATTGGGTTAGAAAGGACAGGGGTTGTGGTCAAGTACTTTTTTAGGTCGGCTAAGGCAGCTTCACATTCTTCTGTCCACAGGAAGTCATTTTTGTTTGCTGTCTATCTCTTGCTATGAAGCTGGTGAAGTATCATTGACATTTCTTTTTTAATTTTATCTGATTTGATTGTCACTTGGGATCTTTGGCTTCGAAGAAGTATTTTTGGTTGCTGGCTATCTCTTGCAATAAAGCTGGTAAATATTAAAATTGAGGCATTGAAACATTATCATTGACATTTCTTTTTTAATTGTATCTGATTTGATTGGCACTTGGGATTTTTGGCTTCGAAGCAGTTGTTTTCGTGTTTCTACTCTTTCAATAAGTACAATTTGTTTAACTATAAAAATTCATTGTCGTAGGCAGTTCGATGACTTGTGTTTCTTGAGTTCAATTTGTTATTTATTTTTTTTATTTTGTTTTTTCCTCTTTAATCAAAGAGGAAGAGTAATCCCAATTCAAAGATTTATTATTATTATTTTTTGCGATTGCAGTTAAAAAAAATTAAAAATTGTACATGCATAAGTTTTTTATAATCTGGGTCCCATTAGGAACTGATTATACATTTGGATTTTATCTTTTCAATGTTTGGTTGTTGAGTAAAGTTGGAAAATGAGTCCCAACTGATGTATAGTGGCTAAAATAGTGGTTTAAGGTCCTCAAAACAAATATTACAAATCTGAGTTTTATTTAAATGTTGAAACAAAGTGACTAATATCTGAAAGTTATTTACAAAATGGTAGAAGAATTGATGAAAGTTGCTGGGCATGGATATTCTAAGACCTATGGAGGAGGAGTGCCTTGGAGTGCAATACATACGCAAAAGGCGAACAGTAGTCGTGGAATGTTGGTAACAGAATATAATTGATTATACTTTAGAAAATTAAGTCTTTTTATTTATTTTTTCGTTAGTAGCTATTGTTTGTTCAATGAATAATTTGTCATCTAAGATAATGGAGAAAGGAAAATAGTAATAATATTTTTTTCCTGGTTTTAGAACATTGGGAGGCATGATAGCATGCTTGTTTACAATTTTTATTGAACAATTGATTAGTGTTAGCCAATCCATCCAATCAATAGCACAATTGATTGGTGGTGGACAATCCTTCCAATCGATTGGTGAATGGATTAGTGGTGGCAAAACCATCCAATCAATTGGACAATCGATTGCAGTGGCCAATTCTTCCAATTGACTAGTTAATCGATGCTTTTGAAAAATTTTAGATGTGCAATCGATTAGTAAACTAATTTTGCTAACTTGTAGAAAAGTGATCTTGGATCTTTATAGTGCCTGTGGCTGCCAATATTATGATAAGATACATGACATTAGAATCCATGCATCATCTCCAATTCATGTATCATTACTTAACTAAGGTATATATTATGCCTTTTAAGCAGATTTTTATGAAAATTGTTAATCACAATTTACTAATTATCTAAGTGTTAACGTTGATTTTAATTAAAATTTGTCTTAAATGTAATAAGTATTAATTATTAAATATAAACTATTAGGAACATAGTAATCGTTATTTTAAAAGATAATTATTGAATTAAAAAAAAAATCATTGGTTAAATTAGTGTGTTATCAAATATTAATATAATTTGTGTTAGTTTGAGAATTTTGGTTGTTCGTTATATGCTATTATTTTAGCTTCCAATTACAGTAGAGAATGAGCAAGCTCTTGTAGTTTCATTGTACGGGAGATAATGTGAATCAATGAAGGTCCTGGTTTCTCTTCTTGTACATTTCTCATGAATAATAAATTAAATTGCATCTTTGGGATGTAAAGAATTCAATTATAGTTCTTCAAAAATGTCGTGATTTATATTATCATTGGTTAATTTACTTGTAGAATATGCTAGAATTTATGTTGGTATCTAACATAAATACTTTTTCAGTAGCTTTGAATTTAATTAGATGCATTTGATATGTTTTGTTCAGCCACTCTGGGCTTGAATGAACTGGGTTTGGAGACTGAACATGTTGAGATGTCAATTGGCAAATGGTGGATTATCATGGTATTATACATTTAGCTCTTTCGTACTTGTACATGGAACCAGTATATTTAGCTATTAGTTTCTTCAATTCCCATATCTACTCCTGTACTTGTATAATAAGTGAGGCCTTAACTTGTCTCATTTAGGCAGGATTCAGACTACATATATGAAATGTGATATTTGGTGATGGGGATGAGAGACTAGCTTGCTTAGAGAAATTTCAATGTAAACAGATACTCACATGCATGCATGTATAAATGTGCCTATAGATACACAAAGATAAAGAAATTAGTAGAATATTGATTGTTTGAAAAGCCATGCAAAGTTAGTAATTGAGTTAATCAGAAATTTAGGAAGTTTTCTCTTCAGAGCTTGCATGGATACAGTTCCAATAATGATATGGAAGGCAACTCTCCTCACTTCGTATGCAGGTGGGCAACTAAGGTAAAAGCAGCATGAATACCAATTCAAGGTCACAAAAGCTCCTTGATTAAATTGTGTTGTTTCAGAGCTTGCATGGATATATTGCTGTTTTCTTTGCTCATTTTTCATGACAATGGCTCTCATTTGAACTTTGAAAGCTCACCCCAGATAAAAAAGACAACCACATAGTGCAGGATTTTTCTTTAAGTAATAGGTCATTTGTCGTATGATCAATTGACATGGCATCAACTTTTATTATTCATCAAATTGGTTGGTTTGTTCTGTTATAAACTACATCATCAGACCTTAGAAAGTCAACCAAAGCTTCATGACGTTTTTCTAGATTCAAAATCAAATATTTGTTTTTAGATAATTTTTCATTTCTACTTGCATATCAAGTTCCTAAGATATTCAGGTCTTATTTTGATGACAGGACCTCCCTGATTATATCCCATCTGTGCCCAATCCACTTCAGAAATTTCAGAGGTATTTGATTTGACTTTCTAATTTTTTGGCTCACCTTTATATTTCAATTGGCGCAATCAAGCGTGCATTAGAATTTAGCATGAACTTTATTCAACTGGATAAGTATTAATGCCATGTGTGGGCGTTGAATTGATGGGTGACAAATTATAGTGATGGTGAACAAGGTTTACAGACCTTGCTAATTTTAGTTGTTGCATTATGTTGGTACTACATTTCAAGTGTTGCTATACTAGAAGATTGTTTCTGGCATTATGTTTTTGATGCATTATAAGTCATTACTATTGTTGTATCATGGAGTTCTGGGTTTCAGTTGATGAATTAGAATAGGAGTGGCTTGCTTCCTTATGTCTCACTCTTGAATTAGAATATGTATTTCTTGGATGGCCCATCCAATCAGTCGACCAATGGATTGGTGATGGCCAATGAAATGGTCATTTGATTCCATTGCTCATTGTTATTTTGTATAGGATGCGGCCAATCAATTGTGTAATTGTTTATAATGCGCATTTTGTATAATTGATTATTTATTGATGTTAATAGAATGAGTATGAGTAACTTGGTAAAGTGACTTGAAGGTTAATCCTTTTGATATCTCGTTTGAATTTCTAAGAGTGGTAAGGAACTGAATTTTACTTCAAAAATTTGCTCAATTTATTTGTTGGTGAAAAATCTAGAAAACCCCTAGATGTTGATTTGTGATTATGTATCAATTTTAAGCAGAATATAACAATCCCAATCAAACAATCAAACAATCAAGACAAAGAGACACAGCGATTTAACGTGGAAAAAACCACAATTGGACACCTCCAACTGTGATCAAAAAACCACGGGCAACAGCCACAAGAACAATCCACTAAGAAGAATTAAAGGAATTACACAGGTATACTCTCAATTACCTAGCGAATCCACAACGCCTAATTGAACCAACCTCTATGTGCCTCTTCCAACCCCATCTTCACCACGGAATTGTCTTTCTGATGAGCCACTCCGGATTCCACCAAAGCTTCAGGCTCGAATTCTTCAGAATCCACAACTGAAGAACAACACTCTCTTTTATAAAAAAAAACACAACCTTTGATGTACTCTCTTTAGAACATGAGTTGAATACTCAATAAAACATCAAAGAAAACTCCCAAAGTATCCCCAGATATAAACCCTAGAAACCAAAAAGAAGATCTGGAGAAGTCCATTCTAAAATCTGACCCAACACGCGAATTTATAGAATCTGTCCCGCGATCTCCGCTCGAGCTCAACACAGCCCGCTCGAGCGGACTGACCAAAAACTGCGTGCGAACAAACTGAGATGCGCTCGAGCGTAGGATCATCCGCTCGAGCGTAAAATCACACATTCCAGTATTTTTACAGGCGACTGCAGAGATGCTGAGAGCTTCCAATCCCCGCTCGAGCGCCTGTTTCTCCGCTCGAGCGGACAGGCCAAAACTGGAAAATCTGGAAAAATAAAACATGATCGGACAGGCAACTTTGAATGCATTTTTGCATTTTGCTTCGGGGGCGCTGCCCCTCAACCCCGCCGTGGCGCTGCCCCGGACCCGTCATAATCAGCGAAGTGGCAATCTTGAAAGCTTTATCATCACAAACTTCTCTGAAATGCTTGATTCGGGTTGGATTCGCACCTAACAACTCATAGCCTCACTGAAATAAAAGTGCGAATAAAATTACAACTCAAAGGAGTTTTGTCAAACGGGATTGCCAAGAAATAAAACCTAACAATCTCCCCCTTTGGCAATGCCGTGACAAAACACACCTAACAAGTAAAATCCTAAACACCCCAACCCATTACAGCCATCAAAAGCCAACTTCTTTTTCAAGATTAAGATCTGCAAAACAGGTGTTAGTGCCACAATCTCCAAAACAACTATTAGTCCCACAAGAGTATATGAAAGAGTATATGACACGATTAACTTGAAACATGAGATGGAAAACATGAATAGATGAAGACTAAGACTCATGATAAACAACTCTCAAACAACAAAAGCAAGATCATAGACCACCCCAAGCAATGATATGACGATGTAAAAATCAGGGGCATGCAAGAAGGGCAAATAGTGCATAGCAACAGCAAAACATATAGCCAATCTCAGAAGCCAACATATCAAAGTGTTCATGCTAAACAACTCTTGCAATGAGAAACCAAACTCCCTTACCAACCCAAATCAAGATGAACCAAACTCCCCCTCACTAAAAGCAACCACAAACACTGAAAACAGTGAACAAGAAGAAAACGACAAAAAATAATATGGTGGAGCAAGCAAGGCATTTCAGATTTGTACCTTAAAACACACAAGATTATCCAAGAAGCACAATTACTAGTAAACACAATGTGCACAGTCTGTAGAAAATTCCTCATGAAAGAAAGTGATGCATTATGTGAAAAGCATAGATCCCATGATAAAAAGTGTGTGTGTGACTCTCGGAGTTCGACAAACACTAGATTCAATCCAAGTAGTGATATGAAAGCTGGACCTCCGACAAGAGAATCTTAAGCACGACAAAGGAAAGTCAAACCACTAGGAATCAAGGGGTATTTGGTGAGTAAAGGCGGAGGCTCCCCCTCAATCAATGAATCTTTTTCCTCTTTTTTTTCTTTCTTTCTTATGCACATTTTTTCCTTCTTTTGCATATTTTGTCTTCTTCTCTTTCTTGTTCTTTTTCTTTTTCTTTTTCTTTTTCTTTTTCTTTTTCTTTTGCACAATCATTGGTGGCTGACACGCTCAAGAGTATGGAAACCGAACCAGAGAAGCATGGATATAATAATGATGGCCTGGTTGGTGACTCTGAGGTAGCCTTTTCCTCATGGCTGGACTGCAAAGAATAGAGGGGAAAGCCATGGAGGTGCAAAAACGATGGTAGGTGGTTAAGAGACTCAACATCACCCATGATATGCTAGTATAGGTCAATTCCTCTAGAAACGCAAAAGATCAATGACAGAAGTCCATAAAAAATAATCACTAAGGCGGAAGACTCCAAAATTTGCTAATCCAAGAATGTGTACAGAATGAGACATACTAATCAAAAAACACACACTCCAAAACGAGTAATGACCACAGAAAGTACACATATATTAACAAGTAATGGATATTCTCATCAATTCCAATATGCACCAAGGACCACTAAAAAATTTCAAGCTTGCAAAACCATACTAAGAAAATCTTTTTGGAATTTTTCTTTTTATATTTTTTTTCAATTTTTTCTTAACCAAAGCAAGACAAAAAACAAACAAGCACACATTAAAAGACCCGAAAAAAAAAACACACAAAAACCTATAAACTAAAACGACCAAACTAATTAACACAAGTCAACTTTTCTCACCCAAATCTTTTTGGTCTTAACAAAATCAGGTCTAGCGGTCTTGGTAAGTGTCGTGGTGTAGTGAACACCCTCATGAATCTTGGTATTCCGCCTAGACATGTAAGTCGAATTTCTACCCTTTTGAGGCACTCTCCCATGCAACTTATAACAATAAGGGCGAATATGACCATGCATACCACAATGATGACAAATAAAAACAGGGTGTACCTTCTTTTCTTTTACTTTACCAACTCTAGGGAGTTTGAGAAGTCTTTCATCTTGTTGAATCTTTTGTCCTCCCTTTCCTTGAGTTCTTGTATCATAAGATGAGGAAGCAATCTGTTTTTGCTCTTTCTTACCACCAAAGCCAATGCCACTCTTGTCACAACTCATTTGTTGAGATCCAATGATATCCTTCAAAGTCTTTGATCCTCTGTTCCAAAGACCAATGGTAGCCATAGCACACTTGAGCTCTTCCTCTTTCTTGACCATTAGTTCTTCCAAAGCAACTTGTGACATCTCGAGAGATTCAATCTTTTCTTCATACATGACATGGGTTTGCAGTAGCTCATTCCTTTCCGTCTCACAAGTCAACAATTTTGCACAAAGAACTTGTCGATCATCAGCTACCTTGATGGCATTAATCCTGGCCTCGGAAATCTCCTCCTTAAGTTTGACATTCTCACTTTCACATGCTTTGAGTTTCTTTGTGAGTTTGTCATTCAATTTGAATAACTTAAGAGACTCCTTATACAACTTTTCATAAGCTTGCTCAAGTTCTTCATGATCGCTCTCCGAGGATTCATCATCAGTGATATTCTCAACTGACCTCTTTGGAGAATCTATTTGTCCTTCAGCTTCAGAAGCCGCCATGAAAGCAAGAAATTGTTTATGACCCTATTCGCCTTGACCTTCATTGTCACTTTCATCTTCATCAGATTCAGATTCATCATCCCAAGTGATGGCAAGGGCTTTCTTCTTCTTCAAACGAGTGGGGCATTCTTGAGCAAAATGGCCAAATCCTTGGCATTCATAGCATTGGAGTCTTTCAGAGTTTCCTTGTATCATTCCTTTCTCCTTCTTGGCTATAGAATTAATTTTGAGTTTATCTTTGCCTTTAGATTTATGAGAATGAGTAGATTCCAAAAGATTAGGATTCTTTTTCAAAAAGGATTTTTTAAATTGTTTAACAAAAGCAGCCATAATCTTGGAATCTATATCACAATCCTCATCAGAATCCTCTCTAACTTTATGAGCACTACTAAAAGCAATATCTTTTTGTTTCTGTTTGAAATTCCTGTGTGCCTCATAAGTTTGGAGATTTCCAACCAACTGATCCAGCTTGAGGTTGTCAACATCTTGAGCCTCCTCAATAGCCGTAACTTTTGGTTGGAACCGATCGGGCAAGGATCTCAAAATTTTTCCCACAACTTTGGATTCTGGAATTTTTTCACCTAAATTGAAGCTGGAATTTACAATGTCACTCAACTTCGCATAAAATTCATCAAAGGTCTCACTATCTTTCATTGAAAGGTTTTCGAAACTAGATGTGAGCCTTTGAAGTTTTGAGCGTTTAACAGAAGGAGTGCCCTCATGAATAGTTTGTAAGATATCCCAAGCCTCTTTTGCGACTTCACAATTACAAATACGACTAAATTCTTCAGGTGTGACAGCGCAAAAGAGAGAATTGATAGCTTTACTATTCCAGCTACTATTTTGGTAATCAGTTGTGTCCCACTGATCAATTGGTTTGGGGATTGTAATTCCATCAACAGTAATTGTTGGTTCAGTCCACCCATTCATGACGGATTGCCAAACTTTTTCATCAATAGATTTTAAAAAAGATCTCATCCGAGCTTTCCAAAAAGGATAATTGGATCCGTCAAGTAGGGGTGGTCGAACCATAGAATTTCCTTCACGAATTGTATCCATTATCACAAATCAAACAAGATCTCGTTCTGAAAGAAAATATTTTTTTTTAAAAAAAAATAGAACGACCCGCTCTGATACCAATTGAAAAATCTAGAAAACCCCTAGATGTTGATTTGTGATTATGTATCAATTTTAAGCAGAATATAACAATCCCAATCAAACAATCAAACAATCAAGACAAAGAGACACAGCGATTTAACGTGGAAAAAACCACAATTGGACACCTCCAACTGTGATCAAAAAACCACGGGCAACAGCCACAAGAACAATCCACTAAGAAGAATTAAAGGAATTACACAGGTATACTCTCAATTACCTAGCGAATCCACAACGCCTAATTGAACCAACCTCTATGTGCCTCTTCCAACCCCATCTTCACCACGGAATTGTCTTTCTGATGAGCCACTCCGGATTCCACCAAAGCTTCAGGCTCGAATTCTTCAGAATCCACAACTGAAGAACAACACACTCTTTTATAAAAAAAAAACACAACCTTTGATGTACTCTCTTTAGAACATGAGTTGAATACTCAATAAAACATCAAAGAAAACTCCCAAAGTATCCCCAGATATAAACCCTAGAAACCAAAAAGAAGATCTGGAGAAGTCCATTCTAAAATCTGACCCAACACGCGAATTTATAGAATCTGTCCCGCGATCTCCGCTCGAGCTCAACACAGCCCGCTCGAGCGGACTGACCAAAAATCTAGAAAAATAAAACATGATCGGAAAGCTTTATCATCACAAACTGCCCCGGACCCGCCAAGGGGCGCTGCCCCCTGGACCCCCGCGAGCTGACCGGGCAGCTCGATCCCCGTCATAATCAGCGAAGTGGCAATCTTGAAAGCTTTATCATCACAAACTTCTCTGAAATGCTTGATTCGGGTTGGATTCGCACCTAACAACTCATAGCCTCACTGAAATAAAAGTGCGAATAAAATTACAACTCAAAGGAGTTTTGTCAAACGGGATTGCCAAGAAATAAAACCTAACAGTTGGGTATCGAAATACTGTTGGGAGGTGTAGGGATTACCACTGGGAGGAGAGCAGGCCAGGGAGTGCTGGGTATCGGAGGGAGAGATAACAATTCAAAAATCTTAGATAATGATTGGTTCGAGAAACCATATTTGGAATAGGGAGATGTGAATCTTGATGATATACCAGTTGTTTTTACTTACTAGAGATATGGCATTCACATTTTAATAAAGTTTATCTATGAATATCATTTGAATGCATAACTTTTTAACTTTAATGGGAGCATTTGATTTTGTTTTAGTGGTAATGAGTTACAGTTTTTTTTTTTTTTTTTAATTACAATTCACATTGACATATTTCCTTTGGTTGGAATATAGGTTTCTGATGGATTCTGTCGAAGCCTATTTTTGATCGATGATGGTGTTATTGATTATTTAAGGAAGTGGAGTTGGGTGGAAACTTGGAAATGTTGGAATTACGTAAAGTCTGGATTTCATATAAAATTATTGTTGATGATGAGGAAGATTTTGAGTAATGGAAATATGAATGTTTCATTACGTATTAAATTGTTGATTCCTTATATAATTGAATTGAACCTTAGGCGAATTATAATATTTGTACACTCATGCATTGCGTTGCATTGCATCCTCATGGTCTTGGAACATGTGTCGGATATTTTAATGAGGTATTTGCATAGATTTGAAAATGTAGTGTATATTCACTGAGGTGCCCAATTGCCTTTCCGTGCTTGATGCCGGGAAATGTGGGGGGATATTGTTGAATATGTTTTGAGGTGCCCAATTGCCCTTCTGTGCTTGGTGGCCCGTAAAAGTGGGAAAGTTGTTGGAAACTTTTTGGGTGTTTAATTGCCCCTCCATGCTTGGTGGCTAGAAAATGTGGAAAGGTTTTGAAAAGTAATGGGCATCCAATCGCCCCTCCGTGCTTGGTGGCCGATAAATGTGGAAGTGTTGTTTTAAAATACGATAAGTGCCCCAATTGCACTTCCGTACTTGGTGACCGGTAAATGTGGGAGTATTTTAAATACGTACTGCAACTGTTAGAGTCAAACATGGGTTAAAATTGTACATAGAGCATTGGTTTTCAAAGGAAGTAAAGAGTCTTCAGCATATGGCATGGCATTGCATTGCATTATCATAATCATAATGAACATTTATATATTGTGTTAAAATTATTCCTACCGGGTGTAAAAGCTCACTCCCTTTTTATGGGTTGTATATTCAAAAATTTCAGGTGATGATGATGTACCTCCACCCCGTTAAGAAGCAAGTGGAGATCTAGATGGAGCACTGAAGCTCATTTTGATGCTTATTTGTTTATAGCTATCGAGCTTACTTGTCTGGGATAGGATTATATTTTTGTTATAATCAAGGCCTTAGCCTTGAAAGATGTAAGCCTTTAGGACACTTTTGATGTATTCTCTTTCCTTTTTTGTTGAAATCTTATGTATGTAATTTTATGAGTACTTATTAAGAAAGATGTATTTGTTTTATAAAATTGTTATATTTATCCTTCTCTATTCACACTTATATTAAGAAATTGGGTAACAATAATTGGTTGGTAATTATAAAATAGGTTACAAATATCGAGCGTGACATTTATCCAATTGCACCATCCATTCAATTAGCCTTTACTATTACGTGTTGCCAAGTTAGAACCAGAACTTATCTACCTAATGTAGTCATGTCTTGCACCAGCACTTTATTTGTCTTGAATACACGCAATTCCCAATGTTAAAGGTATATTGAAGTAATCTATTAGAGCCAAATATTCATCAAGTAGCTGCCACGACAGGGTTTTCTACTGATCTTTCTTGATATTGCCTCCGGATCTATTATTTTCATCTTGGAGGAAACCTTGCTTATGCTTGCTTCTAAGCTCAGAAAAGGTCATGAACAGCAGGAAGTGCTATAGCAAGATTTTGTTTTGGGGGAGTTTATCATTTATATAATTTGTCAACAGAGGAAAATAGATCATCTGCATCGAATGGTTTCAAGATGGGTATATGATACTATATTCCTTTCTACTTAATTTTATTAGAATTCTATTATTGTGCTTTACAAATTCCCTATTGCTTTAAAAATTCTATGCGGGAAGTCACTTTGTGCAAATTATGTCTAAGGTTAGGTCCCAATGGGCACTAAATTGAGCATACTTTTTTAATTAATGTTTAAATTTACTATCTGAGGGAAAATATAATGATAAATGGATTGCAGGTGCAAAATATAGTTGCAGAAATTGTTGATTCCAAGTTGAGCAAACAAGTAATTCTTCCTTCTTCTTGTAATTAATTTTCTATGTGAAATTCATGGCTTGGTATAGTGCTCACACAAGTTAAATTTCTTTTGCCACAATCCTGCAAATCCCTACAGATTACAAGATTCAAGCCGTCCCTCACTTGCATTCCCGCAGTGGAAGTGATGAGCCTTGTGACTGCTCAAGGTCTTAAATAATTCTACTCTTCTTTCTAGCATGTGTTTACCATTAGAGGTTTCATTGCATGAGGTAATTTTTTTTACTCATTTATTTTTGGAGGTAAATCTCTGTTTGTTCATGACGGTGGCGAAGCAGAGTGAATAGAATGAGGTGTGGAAAGACATTCTGAATGCAGAGAGTGATAAAATATTTGTGAAGGTAAATTTCCTTTTGTAGTGTAAATTGCAATTTTTTTGATTCTTAAATACTCACGTTAACACGTAAAGTTTAGGATGAGTGCGGTTCAGAGGTTGGAGAATAGAATCATCATAAACCAAATGTGGCTCATCTTGTTCTGTTGGTCACATCAAAATTCACACATAATATTTTCTTGTTTTGTTGGTCATTATTTTTATTTTTTTACCTGAAAAGTAAAAACAACTGACAAAAAATTGAAGAAAATTTCACAACGTCAAAGAAAAAAAGAAAAAGAAAAGAAAAGGAACCCTTCCCAAACCAAGCCCGCAATTTTTAAAGAACAATATCACTTGAAATCTTTGTAGGGTCGTGTGAATGAAGACATGTTTTCTATTGCTAAAGTAATTTCTTTTTAGTTACGAAGTGGGTAATGGATTATCAACTTAACCAGGAATCCTCCAATTTATGACCAAACCATCCATCCATTGTTGCTAATTTGTTGATTTGCTTGTGTTTATTATTATTATTATTATTATAGGATATCAACTTCTACATGCAGAAGGGAGAGAATCCCTTTTTTGCTGAGTTGTCTGAAAGAGCATATTTGCAATGAGAAGTTGCCATTGGTTACATGAAGAACAATACAAAGGTATCTATGCCTTCTAGTTTCAGAGTGTTCAAGTTTGAGAAATAGGAGATTTTTGGCACCGATATCATAATCCATATTTTCCTCTAAAAGACTTGAAACTTTTTTTTTTTTGGAAACTAGATGATAGAGCATTCAGATAATGCAACTTAATTCTGACACAAATGATTCAGTTTTTCCTTTGAAACTAGGTCACAATTACCTTTTATAAATTCTAGCTACTTCACAAGCATTCCAATTTTGTTGCTTTCTATTTTGTACTAAGTTTTATTTTTCCGCAGAAAACTCACAGCCCAAACCCAGATCCAGAGTTGACGTTTGGATTAAAGGGCATACAAGGAAGAAAGGAAAATCTGTGAATGAAGTGCTTGAGGCAGCAGTGGTATAGTGATATTAGCTCCATTATGTATATATTGCATTATAATTTAAACTCATATTAAAGATTGTTTAGAAACTTTTGGACAGTTTTAAGAAAATAAGGATAGGGTTTTTTGGATGATTTAGAACCGTTTGGATGGTTTTGAACTTGAAGATAGTTTTTAATGTCTATAAACATAGTTTTTGGATGGTTTGGAATGTAAAGACAGTTTTTGGATGTTCAGAACGTATGGATAGTTTTTTTTTTTTCAATGTTTGGAAACAGTATTTTAGTGGTTGATTGATACTTATATATATGTTTGTGAAGCTTGTAATGTTTTATTAGATTGTACAAAACATGTGAAATATTACTTGCTAAATTAAAAAAAAAAAGATTATTCATTTTCTACGGCATGCAACAAATGCCATTGTATTAAATATTCAACAACTTTCTATGAACGCCATGATTTGTTGCACTTATTTATGGCTAACAAAATAGGTTGTTGTATTAAATATTTAATGATTAGCAATGAGCGCCGTGGTTTGTTCCTTGAATTAACAGCATGCAAAAATAGTTTTAGAAAAATTAAATATGATGTACCAGATTTGCTGTTAAAAGGTTTTTAACAGTGTACTATGGCATGTTGTTGAAGTGAATGACTTTCCATGACATGTCATGACATGACTTTACATCGCACGTCATAGAATCATATCCACGGCTTGCATTTTATGTCATTAAAAGTGAGTTTTGTTGTATGTTGACCAAGCTTTAAAAAAGCGGCCGCAACCGTTACGTAATGGTTTTAGTGGTTACCGCCACCTGTTACGGACGCTTTTTCAGTGTTATTGAGATTCACAGGTGTATCGGCCGTAGCGGCTGCTGTAGCGTTCGTAACGATGTCGTAATGGCCGTAACGGCCTGTTACGCACCGTTACGTAACGGTTCTGAACTGTTTCTAAAAAAAAAAAAAAAAATGAAAATGGGGGAAGAGGGATAGAGAGAGAAGAGGGAAGATGAAAAGGGAAGGAGCAGGAGCAGGAGCAAGAAATAGAGTAAGAAGGAGTAGCATAGGAATAAGACCTATGCTATTCTGTTCAGCTGCTATCACTCAACCATTTTGTTTGTGCGCATCTATCTATATATTATTTGATAATAATAATAATAATAATAAGTGTGGTCATTATCTATATATATATATATATATTTAGGCTATTATTTATTCTTTTACTTTTGTCATTGTTTAGTGATTGATTTTTTTGTAAAATATCTAGAAAACATAACACCTATAATTATATATTAATACATTTTTTATACATGTCAATTTTTTTTGATTTGTTTATTTTATTTTTATTTACTAGTTATCCAAAAAGAGAATGAATATTCAAGTGATCCAAACACGAACAAAAAAAATTTCTTTATAATTTATTTTTTAATTTTTATATGATTACATTAGCATGTATAATTTATTTTTTAAAACTATTCAAATTAAAAGTTGCATATGCTTCCACAAGTATAATAATTAAAAAATAATAATTTTATACATCTAAGTCCAATAATATTTTCTTTTATTGCCACAAGCATAATATGGATTTATGACATATAAAGTCATTAATTATTAAAATAAAATATAAAAACTCAGTTTTTAGTGATTTAAAAATATGAAATATATTGGATCATATTTAAAAATTTACAAAAATTGATCAATATTTATTTTAAAACCCAATAAATATGATTATGCAAAAAAAATATGCGTATTGGTAAATTTTTTTTTAAATTGTACAAAAAATAAAAAAATTCACGATTCCAGTTACACAACCGTTACGTTATGGCTTTTACACCCCGCAACCGCAACCGTGCCACCACCACCGTTACGGCGACCACAACCGCTTTTTAGAACTTTGATGTTGACTAAGAAAATAACCTAAAGTAGTGGTAACAGAAATCTCAAGAAAATAATTGAGAAGTCCAAGTTCTTTCATAGCAAAAGACCTATGCAATTGTTGAATGACAGTGACAATGGCCTTGTTTGGTAGGGCTTATTTCCTGCTTATTTCAGATTTTAGTTTAATTGAAGCTATTTTGATATTGTTAGGTTTTATTTCTTGGCAATCCCGTTTGACAAAACTCCTTTGAGTTGTAATTTTATTTTCACTTTTATTTCAGTGAGGCTATGAGTGTTTAGATGCGAATCCAACCCGAATTGTGCTTTTCAGAGAAGGTACTACCTATGTTGTCAAATCCGGAGACAAAACATTGTGTTGATTCAATTGTAATTTTTTGTGTTTTTGTTCTGTCCGCTCGAGCGGAGCCTTGTGAGCTCGAGCGTAGACTAGCAGGTCTCAGTATTTTGTCAGGGCAAGCAAAAAATACTGGTGGGTGTGATTTTACGCTCGAGCGCATCTCAGTTTGTTCGCACGCAGTTTTTGGTCAGTCCGCTCGAGCGGGCTGTGTTGAGCTCGAGCGGACCGCGCGATCCAGATTTCCAGATTTGATTAAAGAGTTGGTTTTCTTCTGAAATTAGGATTGCTTTGCTTTTCTATAAATAGTTGGTTTTCTCCCAACACTAAAAAAAACTTCTCCAAATCTTATTTTTGGATCTTAAGGTTTATATTTGGAGAGATTTTGCTAGTTTTCTTTGATGTTTTGATTGAGTCTTCAACTCATGTTCTAAAGAGAGTACATCAAAGGTTGTGTTTTGTTCTACAAAAGAGAGTGTTATTCTTCGGTGGATTCTGAAGAATTCGAGCCTGAAGCTTTGGTGGATTCCGAGGTGGCTCATCGTAAAGACAATTCCGAGGTGAAGACGGGTTGGAAGAGGCACATAGAGGTTGGTTCAATTAGGCGTTGTGGATTCGCTAGGTAATTGAGAGTATACCTGTGTAATTCCTTTAAATCTTCTTAGTGGATTGTTTTGTGGCTGTTGCCCGTGGTTTTTTTATCACAGTTGGAGGTGTCCAATTGTGGTTTTTTCCACGTTAAAATCGTTGTGTCTCTTTGTCTTGATTGTTTGAATGGGATTGTTATATTCTGCTTAAAATTGATACATAATCACAAATCAACATCTAGGGGATTTCTAGATTTTTCAATTGGTATCAGAGCAGGTCGTTCTATTTTTTAAAAAAAAATTCTTTTAGAACGAGATCTTGTTTGATTTGTGATAATGGATACAATTCGTGAAGGAAATTCTATGGTTCGACCACCCCTACTTGACGGATCCAATTATTCTTTTTGGAAAGCTCGGATGAGATCTTTTTTAAAATCTATTGATGAAAAAGTTTGGCAATCCGTCATGAATGGGTGGACTGAACCAACAATTATCGTTGATGGAGTTACAATCCCCAAACCAATTGATAAGTGGGACACAACTGATTACCAAAATAGTAGCTGGAATAGTAAAGCTATCAATTCTCTCTTTTGCGCTATCACACCTGAAGAATTTAGTCGTATTTGTAATTGTGAAGTCGCAAAAGAGGCTTGGGATATCTTACAAACCATTCATGAGGGCACTCCTTCTGTGAAACGTTCAAAACTTCAAAGGCTCACATCTAGTTTCGAAAACCTTTCAATGAAAGATAGTGAGACCTTTGATGAATTTTATGCGAAGTTGAGTGACATTGTAAATTCCAGCTTCAATTTAGGTGAAAAAATTCCAGAATCCAAAGTTGTGGGAAAAATTTTGAGATCCTTGCCAGATCGGTTCCAACCAAAAGTTACGGCTATTGAGGAGGCTCAAGATGTTGACAACCTCAAGCTGGATCAGTTGGTTGGAAACCTTCAAATTTATGAAGCACATAGGAATTTCAAAAAGAAACAAAAAGATACTATTGCTTATAGTAGTGCTCATAAAGTGGTAGAAGATTCTGATGAGGATTGCGAGATAGATTCCAAGATTATGGCTGCTTTTGTTAAACAATTTAAAAAATCCTTTTTGAAAAAGAATCCTAATCTTTTGGAATCTACTCATTCTCATAAATCTAAAGGCAAAGATAAACTCAAAATTAATCCTATAGCCAAGAAGGAGAAAGGAAAGATACAAGGGAACTCTGAAAGACTCCAATGCTATGAATGCTGAGGATTTGGCCACTTTGCTTCAGAATGCCCTACTCGTTTGAGGAAGAAGAAAGCCCTCGCTATCACTTGGGATGATGAATCAGAATCTGATGAAGATGAAAGTGACAACGAAGATCAAGGCGAAGAGGGACATAAACAATTCCTTGCTTTCATGGCGGCTTCCGAAGTTGAAGGACAAACAGATTCTCCGAAGATGTCAGTTGAGAATATCACCGATGATGAATCCTCGGAGAGTGATCATGAAGAGCTTGAGCAAGCTTATGAAAAGTTGTATAAGGAGTCTCTTAACTTATTCAAATTGAATGACAAACTCACAAAGAAACTCAAAGCATGTGAAAGTGAGAATGTCAAACTTAAGGAGGAGATTTCCGAGGCCAGGATTAATGCCATCAAGGTAGCTGATGATCAACAAGTTCTTTGTGCAAAACTGCTGACTTGTGAGACAGAGAGGAATGAGCTGCTACAAACCCATGCCATGTATGAAGAAAAGATTGAATCTCTCGAGATGTCACAAGTTGCTTTGGAAGAACTAATGATCAAGAAAGAGGAAGAGCTCAAGTGTGCTATGGCTACCATTGGTCTTTGGAACAAAGGATCAAAAACTTTGGAGGATATCATTGGGTCTCAACAAATGAGTTGTGACAAGAGTGGCATTGGATTTGGTGGTAAGAAAGAGCAAAAACAGAGTGCTTCAACATCTCATGATAAAAGAACTCAAGGAAAGGGAGAACAAAAAATTCAATATAATGATGGACTTCTTAAACTTCCTAGAGTTGGTAAGGTAAAAGAAAAAAAGGTACACCCTGTACACCCTGTTTTTATTTGTCATCATTGTGGTATGCATGGTCATATTCGCCCTTATTGTTATAAGTTGTATGGGAAAGTGTATTTGCCTAGACCTAGGAATAGGAAGTTGGAAACCATGTCGAGACGGGTTCCTATTGCAGGGGAAAGGAACCACAACGTCAAGACACCACCCAGGAACTGCAATTCTCACAACTTTGTACGTACTAAAGCAGTTTGGGTGAGAAAACTTGACTTGTGTTAATTTGTTTAATTGTTTTAGCTTTTGGGTTTTTGTGTGTTGTTTTTAATTAAAAAAAAAATGTGTGCTTGGTCATTTTTTTTGTCTTGCTTTATTTTTGAAAAAAAAAAAATCCCAAAAAGATTTTCTTAGTATGGTTTTGCAAGCTTGAAATTTTTTGAGTGGTCCTTGGTGCATATTGGATTTGATGAGAATATCCATTACCTGTTAATATGTGTGTGCTTTCTGTGGTCATTACTCATTTTGGAGTGTGTGTTTTTTGATTAGTATGTCTCATTCTGTACACACTCTTGGATTAGCAAATTTTGGGAGTCTTCCGCCTTAGTGATTATTTTTTTTCTATGGACTTCTGGCACTGTATCTTTTGCTTTTCTAGAGGAATTGACCTATACTAGTATATCTTGGGTGATGTTGAGTCTCTTAACCACCTACCATCTTTTTGCATCTCCATGGCTTTCCCCTTAATTCTTTGTAGTCTAGCCATGAGGAAAAGGCTACCTCAGAGTCACCAACCAGGCCATCCTAATTATATCCATGCTTCTCTGGTTCGGTTTCCATACTCTTGAGCGTGTCAGCCACCAATGATTGTGCAAAAGAAAAAGAAAAAAAAAATATGCATTAGAAAGAAAAGAAAAAATGTGCAAAAGAAAGAAAAGAAAAAGTGTGTGAAAAAAAAAAAAAAAAAAAAAGATTCATTGATTGAGGGGGAGCCTCTGCCTTTACTCACCAAATACCCCTTGATTCCTAGTGGTTTGACTTTCCTTTGTCGTGCTTAAGATTCTCTTGTCGGAGGTCCAGCTTTCATATCACTACTAGGATTGAATCTAGTGTTTGTCGAACTCCAAGAGTCACACACACACTTTTTATCATGGGATCTATGCTTTTCACATAGTGCATCACTTTCTTGCATGAGGAATCTTCTACAGACTGTGCACATTGTGTTTTCTTGTAATGGTGCTTCTTGGATAGTCTTGTGTGTTTTAAGGTACAAATCTGAAATTCCTTGCTTGCTCCACCATATTTTTTTTTGTCGTTTTCTTTTTGTTCACTGTTTTCAGTGTTTGTGGTTGCTTTTAGTGAGGGGGAGTTTGGTTCATCTTGTTTTGGCTTGGTAAGGAAGTTTGGTTTCTCATTGCAAGAGTTGTTTAGCATGAACACTTTGATATGTTGGCTTTTGAGATTGGCTATATGTTTTGCTGTTGCTATGCACTATTTGCCCTTCTTGTATGTTCATGGTATTTACATCATCATATCATTGCTTGTGTGGTTTATGGTCTTGCTTTTGTTGTTTGAGAGTTGTTTTTCATGAGTCTTAGTGTCACGACCCGAACCCGCCCCCATGGGTTAAGGACGTAACCGGCCAGTAATCCTAAGATCACCTACGGCCTCAAACCAAAACAGACTTAACACATCAGAGTAAAGGGGCCAAAGGGAAGCCAAATTTAAAACTTTGTCCATAGAGCTGTGCTTACATGGCACATCAAAACAAACCATACATATGTACGTTAATAACTCACAACAAAAGTGTAATGACATAAGATTCTATACAGACAGGATCATCCAAAGTAAGTCAACCCATGAAAACTATACACAGACATATTCAAAACTTCGCCGACCTGACAAAATGTAAATATATAACAAAAGGGCGAAGACGGGTCTCGTGCGTGAGACACAAGGGCTGACTCTCTCAAAACCTTAGTTGCTCCACACAGACTTCACTGAGGCTGGGTCTGGACTTCTCTTGGCTCACCTACAAACACATGAATGAGCGTGAGCGAAAGCCCAGTGAATAATATCAAATCAAATACAGGAGTTACATAACAATGTAGAACAACATGTTCCGAACGGCCTTAGGCCCAATTCCTATTTCTATTTAACAGATATATAACTATACGAAATTCAAATCAAGTGACTGTAGTTCCAAACATTCTGGCCTTTGGCCCATTCAGACTTCCATTCATGTCAAAACGGCCTTTGGTCCGTTCATTTACGTCAAAACGGCCTTCGACCCATACATTCATGTCAAAACGGCCTTCGGCCCACTCATTCATGTCAAAACGACCTTCGGTCCATTCATATATGTCAAAACGACCTTCGGTCCACTCATTTCTATCAAAACGACCTTCGGTCCATTCATTTCTATCAAAACGGCCTTCGGCCCACTCATTTATTTCGAAACGACCTTCGGTCCATTCATTTCTGTCAAAACGGCCTTCGGCCCACTCATTCATTTCAAAACGACCTTCGGCCCACTCGATTATGACAAAACGGCTTTCAGCCCAATCATTTATGTCAAAACGGCCTTCGGCCCATACATTCGTATCAAAACGGCCTTCAGCCCATTTATGTTTATCAAAAAGACCCTGGGTCTATTTATGTTTATCAAAACGACCTTTGGGTCCATTTATGTTTATCAAAACGACCTTGGGTCCATTTATGTTTATTCATATCAGACTTACGTCCATAATTCCAATTAGCAATTCATAAAGCTTATAAGGGAATAAACAATTGGACATTCACAATTATTCGAATATCGATATTACTCACAGTGATCGGCTTGTGGATTTGCCCTGGAGCTTGACCCTACACGTTTCATGAACACAAAAGGGTCATTAACAGTTCAATCCGTTCTTTAATTCACATATTCCTCTTTAGGCTTTATTATTATCTCATTAACTCATTTACAATGCTTAACATATGCCTAAGAGTGCTTGCAACTGAAAGAGAACGGAAAACAGAACACAAAATGCAAAAACAGAATTTCAGAAAATAGGGTCCCCGCTCGAGCGTGGACTTCCCCGCTCGAGCGGACCCTTAGGTCTGCAAAAGTACTGGTTGCCTTCAATTCCAGCTCGAGCGTGAGCTCGGCCGCTCGAGCGTACTGCCTGTCTACATAGCTCCCCGCTTGAGCGTCAACTTTCCCGCTCGAGCGGGAACCATGTCTGCAGAAAATGCTGGGAGCTCGATTTCTCCGCTCGAGCGGCACTTCATCCGCTCGAGCGGACATCGAAAATCTGGGTTTTCCAGATTGAGTTCTTGAGCTTCATCTCGACATTCAAAGGCTCTAAATGCATGATTTCGGTCCAAACTTCACATAATCATGTATTAACATGGTACAAACATAGAATTACAACATATTGAAGCTCAATTTCATAATTTATCTACATGCATGGCTCATTTTTCCACCAACTCATTACCAATGTAACCATTTCATGCATTCAAAGCTTCTACTTCCATGGATTGTACATGCATGTGATGAATTAGCCACATTCTCAACTTGGATAACCCAAATGGTGATCAAAACAGGAGTTTCAACCAAAACTCTACATGAATCATGCAATTTAAGCTTATACATGCTATTTCAAAACATTTCCTTACATGCATGCATATATCAAACTTTAATCCAACAAAACCCATTCAATTTCATCATACTCAGTTAAATTCATGTTCTTTATTCTTATTCAACTCTGAATTTACAAAATTACTCACCAAAGAGCTTTAATCTTCACAACTATGGTTAATTCTTGAGCTAGCCTTCAAGACTCCAAAGCTTCAAGAGAAAACTTAGATGATTTCCCCCTTTCTCTCTCAATTTCGGGTCTCTCACTCTCTCTAGAGAGTTTAATCAGCCAAAGCCACATAAGGGAAGGAATTGAGGGTGTAGTGCCCTTTTACATCAAACCCCACTATTCCAAAATAATAATAATAAACAATTGGGCACTAAATTATCAATTTAATCAACTTAATCTGACCCGAATCAATTTCTAATTAAATTTCATCGTAGGCTCTAAAAATTATGCCAATCACAACGGCGTAATCAATTTCGGGTTCTGTGGCCGATAAGGCCTCCAATTTAATTTCCGAAGCGGTAGAATCAAACAGATATTCCTACGGTGAACAGATAGAAATTCAAAACCACATATTTTCACATAATGGCATACAAAACCATGCTAAACACATAACCATAAACAAATTAAAGACCAATTAGCATAATACAGAACAGGGATGTCACACTTAGTTTTCATCTATTCATGTTTTCCATCTCATGTTTCAAGATAATTGTGTCATATGTCTATTGCTTTTAAATATACTCTTGTGGGACTAATAGTTGTTTTGGAGATTGTGGCACTAATAACTGTTTTGCAGATCATGACCTTGAGAAAGAAGTTGGCTTTTGTTGGCTGTAATGGGTTGGGGTGTTTAGGATTTTATTTGTTAGGCGTGTTTTGTCACGACATTGCCAAAGGGGGAGATTGTTAGGTTTTATTTCTTGGCAATCCCGTTTGACAAAACTCCTTTGAGTGTAATTTTATTTTCACTTTTATTTCAGTGAGGCTATGAGTGTTTAGATGCGAATCCAACTCGAATTGTGCTTTTTAGAGAAGGTACTACCTATGTTGTCAAATCTGGAGACAAAACATTGTGTTGATTCAATTGTAATTTTTTGTGTTTTTGTTCTGTCCGCTCGAGCGGAGCCTTGTGAGCTCGAGCGTAGACTAGCAGGTCTCAGTATTTTGTCAGGGCAAGCAAAAAATACTGGTGGGTGTGATTTTACGCTCGAGCGGATTCTCCTACGCTCGAGCGCATCTCAGTTTGTTCGCACGCAGTTTTTGGTCAGTCCGCTCGAGCGGGCTGTGTTGAGCTCGAGCGGACCGCGCGATCCAGATTTCCAGATTTGATTAAAGAGTTGGTTTTCTTCTGAAATTAGGATTGCTTTGCTTTTCTATAAATAGTTGGTTTTCTCCCAACACTAAAAAAAAACTTCTCCAGATCTTATTTTTGGATCTTAAGGTTTATATCTGGAGAGATTTGGCTAGTTTTCTTTGATGTTTTGATTGAGTCTTCAACTCATGTTCTAAAGAGAGTACATCAAAGGTTGTGTTTTGTTCTACAAAAGAGAGTGTTATTCTTCGGTGGATTCTGAAGAATTCGAGCCTGAAGCTTTGGTGGATTCCGAGGTGGCTCATCGTAAAGACAATTCCGAGGTGAAGACGGGTTGGAAGAGGCACATAGAGGTTGGTTCAATTAGGCGTTGTGGATTCGCTAGGTAATTGAGAGTATACCTGTGTAATTCCTTTAAATCTTCTTAGTGGATTGTTTTGTGGCTGTTGCCCGTGGTTTTTTGATCACAGTTGGAGGTGTCCAATTGTGGTTTTTTTCACGTTAAAATCGTTGTGTCTCTTTGTCTTGATTGTTTGAATGGGATTGTTATATTCTGTTTAAAATTGGTACATAATCACAAATCAACATCTAGGGGATTTCTAGATTTTTCAGATATGTTTGGTTCAGCTTAATAATATAGCTTATAACTTTTTGTAAGTCAAAAATCAACTTATTCTTTGAGTGGAGGTGGAGAAATTTAATTTATAAGTCAAAAATCAGCTTATATTCACAATTATAAGCTATATGCTGTTAGGCTATAAGTTATAATTACTTTCCCACAGTTCTACCAAACGGGGCCAATATAGGTGAAATCAGACATTGTTAGCAAGATATCATCTACATAGATGATGAGAATGGTGAGTGCTGAATATGTCTTCTTAACAAACAAAGAAGAGTCACAATGACCAGAGACAAATCCATGAGAGAGAAGGAAACTAGAAAAGGTAGAAAACCAAGCCCGTGGAGGTTTGCTTGAGGCCATAAAGAGGTTTGTGAAACTTACAAACAAGCTTGGGTTGAGCTATATCAATAAAACCTTGAGGTTGATGCATATAAACTTCTTCCAACAGACCATGAAGAAAGGCATTCGATATGTCAAGCTGCTTAATTGTCCAATTAAAGTATAGAGCAAGACTTAAGAGAACCCTAATAGTGGGTTGTTTGAAAACTGGACTAAATGTCTCAAAATAATCCACCCACTTTAAGATCTTTTTAAGGTGTAACACCCACTTACAGCCTATTGCTAGTTTATTTGGAGGAAGGGAAACTAAAGGCCAAGTGCCTTGCCTTTGAAGAGCTTTTAATTCAACTACCATGGCTGCATGCCAAGCTGGAGACTTAGCAGCCTCTTGATAAGAAGATGGTTGAAGATAAGTAGTAGAGGATGGTTCAATGGAAGTAGTAAAAGTAAAAAGACAAGTGGAGTGAGCTGCTTTAGATCTAGTAGTCATTGAATGGGTGTCAGTAGAAGGCAATGCAAGAGGGAGATCAATAGAAATGGCAGAGATGGGAATAGAGTGTGGGATTAAAGAAGAGACAGGCATTGATGAAGCAACACGATTGGAAGACATCTGAGGCTGAGAAGTAATTGGAGCATAGGTTGGAGAGCTAACAGAAGGAGAAACTTGATGGGTAATAGGACTATGAACTTGTGTACTAACAGAAACATTTATAAGAGAGACAGAAGCATTGATAAGAGGACTGACAGAAGTAGTAACAGGTGTAATAGGGGAAGTAACAGATTGTGAGGGTGAGGCCTAAAAGAAATAATGAAGCTGGGTTCAAGTAGGAGGCACAGGTATTAAGGAGTGAGAAAAAGAATTTTGAAAGAGAAACTCGGTTTCATCAAATTGGACATGCCTAGACACGTAGATCCTACCAGTGGTAGGATCAAGGCATCTGAACTCTTTTGTAAAGGGTTGATAACCAAGATAAACATAAGGAATTGATCTCGGTTGGAGTTTATGAGAGGTGTAGGGCTTGAGCCAAGGATAGCACCTACAACCAAAAACTCTTAAAATGGTGTAATCAAGTGGTTTGTGAAAAAGTACCTCGAAAAGAGTGCAATTATTCAACTTGGCAAGGGCATCAAACCAATGAGATAAAGGTAGAGAGGAGTGTGACATGAGAGCAATGGCTGTCTCAATGTCTGTGTTTCCTCTCTACTACATTTTTAGCAGGAGTATGAGGACAATTTAGCTAATGCACTATGCCTTTTTCCCTGAGGAAATTCTGAAAAGGAGTACTTAAATATTTCACTCATTATCACTTCTCAAAACTCGTAATGACGTGTGAAACTTATTTTCAATGAAAGCCTTAAATTCAAGAACCTTATGAAACACCTCACTTTTGTAATGTAATGGAATAAGCCAAGTAAACTTAGTGAAATCATCTATGAAAAACATATAGTATTTATAGGTTGATATAGAAGAAGCAAATGGGCCCCATACATCTCAATGAATGAGAGCAAATAGTTTATTTACAGTAGAATTAGAAAGACTAAATGGGAGTCAATGACTCTTAGAAATGCAACAACGGTTACACAGTTTATTAGACACATTCTTAAAAGTAGTGTGTGGAAACAACTGATGATGTTTAGCGAGATAATGAAGCTTCTTAGAAGAAGAATGGCCCAGTCGATGGTGCCAAGTGGTAGCAGTAGAGCAAGAAAAGCATGCTTGAGAAGGCAATAATGAAGAAGAGGCAACAGGTGTAGATGCAGGAAGATGATAGAAACCATGAGAATGAAGGCCTTTATAGAGAACCTTCTTGGTAGTCTTGTCCTGTACAACAAAGGAATTTGCATCAAAAGTAATTGTGCAGTGGTTGTCAGAAACAAGTTGATGAACTGAGAGTAAGTTTGATGAGATAGAAGGCACATAGAGCATATTAGTGAGTTTAAAAGGAAACATAGGTGTAGGTAAAATGCCATTACTAGTATGATGAATAGGCAACGCAATTCCGACACCCACAGTTACTTGATCTCCTCCGTGATAAGGTTGAGAAAGAGCCATGTTATGTAGGTTATTAGTAATATGACTGGTAGCAGCAGAGTCTAAAAACCAGTTGGAGCCAGACTGAGAGGATGGAGCTAAACTAACAGAGGAGGATGCAACATAAGCCTTAGGATTGGATCTGGATGGAGATGTGGTTGAAGATGAAGCTTGTGCTTGAAACGTAGAATCCATTCAGTACCAAAATTCAAGAGCTAAATGATTTGGTTTCCCACAAATTTGACAATGAACAGCTACAGAATATGGAGATTGAGAATTGTGGTGAGAATTATGATATGGCATGTTGGTGGTGGTGTTGTTTGAACGACCTCCCTTGTGATTTCCTCGAGAAAACCTATCATCTTTGCCTCTACCTAACGTATTGCCTCTAAAATTCCTTTGATTTCCTCTATAATTCCCTCTTGTAGAAGCATAGGCAAAAGAGGGAAGTGTAGACGAATTAGCTTGTTTTATTGAAGATTCAATGTGATTGGACTTTGAGCATAACAAGGAACACATATCTTCCATGGTGATTGGGGCTGATCTAGTACTTATGGTCGTTTTAAAGGCATTATACTCTTCAGGAAAACCATTCAAAATTAACAAAACTAGGTCTTCATCGTCTATAGAGGATGCAGCTAAAGCCAGATGATCTGAAATAGTTTTAATTTGATTTAGGTAGTCCTCCATAGTATTACCTTTCTTGGAGATCTGATTGAGTTTGTTCTTCAGCTGATGTATATGAGACCTAGACAGTGAAGTGAATCGCTTTGCTAGGATAGACCAGACTTCACAACAAAGAACAGAGGTGAAGACAGATGGAGACAATGTTGTAGTAATACAGGCTACAGCTCAACAGATGAGCATCAATGGTGATCGATTGAGTGTAAACAGGATTCAATTTTGCTATTCCACTTGAACTAAGAACAATAGGAGATGGACATATCTCAGATCCATCGACATTAGCTTGGTTGCATTTAGAATGTTCTGGAATTGCTTCTTCCAAATGATGTAATTTGTAGAATCGAGTTTGTAAGGAACAAAAGAAGTCAGATTTAGGATGAGCAATGTCAGATTTGAAGGCAAACCAGATGATGATGAGGAATTTCTGCTCGTGAGAGCTCTAGAAGCTCTAATACCATAAAGAGGAATTGAGAATTATTTCTATCAATTAACAAATCAAGATTACAATTGAGTTTATATAGGACATACATGTAACTATCTAACTCAACTCTAACAAACTATACTTAACTATAGTTAGGCAGTTACTAACAACATAATAGTCTAATTAATACAACTAGATGATAACTCTCTAAGCTTGACACAATTGTTGGATAATGCTACACGTGAACTGCTTTGCTTGTGTATGCTTGACAGCTGAGGCCCTTGATTACTCTGCAACAATTCATCTGGCTTAGACATAAACATAGGCTGAGATAGCATATCAACCATCCCATACCCATTTGGCACTAGCAAAGAATGCTACATAGACAAAGGTTTTCGGGTTACTTGTAATGACACCAACTACGACCCTCACAAGCTGTTTTTAGATAGGACTAAGAGTAACTTAGAGATAACAAAGATACTTCTTTCTAGTGAATTGAGCATATCAACCTGGATAGGGTTTGATTGCTACAGTGAAGGGGGTGTTTGGAAAGACAAATTTGATCCCTGGATCACAGTGCCTAAATTCCCCATCTCAAATACCCGAAACAAGTTCGCAGCTGTTGACTGTGACACATATGCTGTTATCTAAGGTTCCTAGGGGAAAAAGTATACCACGGGTTGCTTGTCACTATGTGACGGCATTGACAATGTGATGAACGGCTCTTGCTGTGGCATTGGCTACTGCCAGGAAAGCATCTCCATGGGAGTGACGAATTTCCAATTCACT
This sequence comes from Camellia sinensis, assembly GCF_055761805.1. Classification (NCBI taxonomy): domain Eukaryota; kingdom Viridiplantae; phylum Streptophyta; class Magnoliopsida; order Ericales; family Theaceae; genus Camellia; species Camellia sinensis. The sequence continues at coordinate 154,635,880 of NC_138963.1, forward strand.
CTCAGCAGCTGCAGCAACCATACTAATGTGTTGGGCTTCAATCCATGCAGTTATGCTTTTGTAGCCAAAGAAATTGCTTACAACTTCTTTTCTTTGGATTTAAAGGACTTTCAAGGAAGAGAAAAGCGTCACATGGTTTTTGATTGGGCAGATAAAACCAAAAGAATCCAATAACTTATGCTTGCAAGAATAACAACAGCGATTGTGAGGATCAATAATAGTCCCAGCTATCGTTGCAATTGCTCCAAGGGATAAAAAAGGAACCCTTATATTCCTCATGATTGTCGAGGTAACCAACCACAACTACTTAATATATGCCCAAAGTTTTCAATTTCTTCCTTAACATTAATGCTATGATCTGTATAGTCAATGCAATTATGAAATGAATTATGTTAAATATCAGTCGATATGTATTCTGGTATGTTGGTGGGAATGAAAACCACATTTATATCACCTAGTTTTTGCCACATATCAATTTACATTGATACAAAAGTTAATTCATACCCAATATAGCTAATACAGGGGTTGACCTAGTGGGTACATCTTGGGGCCTGGGAGTATGCCCTCTCCAGGTCTCAGTTTCAACTCTCACTAGGTGCTATCAACTCCTTGAGGCTACACCCACATGCTCCCTTCGAGATTTTCCCGATCCATGTGAAGGGGGCGCTTTGTGTGGGTCCAGGATTAGTCGAGGTCTAAGAAGCACAGACACTTCTAAGAAGATGACGTATCCGTGTTGTGTCTGTGTTGGACACCGACACTTTTTGGACACTTCCGTGACATGTATCTGATACTCTTCATAATGTGTCCTATTTTTAATTGTATTGAAAGACTCGGACACTTTTTGGACACTTGGAGGACACGTGTCTATCGATTAGACACAGGTGAAATTAATTATAAATTTGAATAAAACAAAAGCCATATAAATTAGTGTCATATTGTATTTTTTTTATTATCTTTGAATGATATATTCATATATATAATATATAACAAATATATAAAAGTATATATTTCATGCGTGTCTCCCATGTATTGTGTCTTACATTTTTTGAAAATTGGCATGTCGGCATATCCGTGTCGTGTCGCATGTCTGTGTCCATACTTCTTAGGTCGAGGTGTGTGTAAGCTGTTAGGGAAAATCGATGATTCCCACAAGTAAATCAATCAATGGGAATAAAAATTAATGCGGAAAAATTAAATCAAAGCAACACAAGAAGTTTTACGTGGTTCCCTCAATGTGAGGTACGTCCACGGGATCAAAATTCGATTCTACTATCAACCAAATAAGTTTCCAAACAATTACAAACAGGACACAAATGGTCTCACAAGACACAAATGGTCTCACAAACCACCCTTAGGTGAATTCTAAATAATCACAAATGAACAAAGATGAAAGACCTCACCAAATAGATGAAGCAAAATCTTCAGAACCAGAGTTGTAGAAGATCCAAAATAATAAACCCAAATCAATCCACACGCTGCCGCTAAATCCAAAATAAACTTCCAAGCTTTAATCAGAATCAAAGCACAAAGCATGAAATTAACTATAGCATCCCACACGGTCACCGAAGAGATTGAACAATGATCCATATTAGCAGCCACAACACTTTTCTCTTGGGAAAAACAATACCAAAAATATGTATTGTGAATCTAGGGTTTTTTTTTTTTATCAAAACCTTAGTTGTTTCCAAACTAAATTGGGTTTCCACAAAATTAGATATAATATATAAAAATATATTATCCCTAAACCAAACCAAATTAAAACTCTTTTAATAAACCATTGGATCCCACACTCCAATAAGGAGGTATACCCAACAATTCTCCCCCTACCGACTTAAGTGGAGACATCAACCATACCCGCCAAAATTCGACACCTCAAATGTTTGTCCCTCTACAAAGTCTTTGTCAACATATCCGAAATATTATCATCCATGTGAACCTTTTTGAGTTGTAACAGTTTCAAATCTAACACATCACGAATCCAGTGGTATCTCACATCAATGTGTTTCGATCTCGAATGAAAAGTATAATTTTTACTCAAGTGAATAGCACTTTGACTATCACAATAAAGCACATACTTTTCTTGCTTCAAACCCAACTCTTGCAAAAATTTCTTCAACCATAACTCTTCTTTGCAAGCTTCCGTAATGGCAATAAATTCAGCTTCGGTAGTTGAGAGAGCAACGCATTTTTGTAATTTAGATTGTCATGCCACAGCTCCCCCTGCAAAAGTCATCAAATACCCCGAAGTAGATTTCCTAGAATCAATATCACTGGCCATATCAGAATCCGTGAACCCATCAAGCATCGGCTTACCATCCCCAAAACACAAACACACCTTCGAAGTCCCTCGAAGATATCTTAAAATCCATTTAACCGCTGCCCATTGTTCTTTACCTGGATTAGAAAGAAAAAGACTCACCACGCCAACGGCGTGAGCAATATCCAGCCTTGTACAAACCATGGCGTACATCAAAGAACCAACTGCTAAAGTATAAGGAACTTTCAACATCTCTTCTTTGTCTTTCTCACTTGTAGGATATTGATTTGAACTAAGCCTGAAGTGACCCGCAAGTGGACAACCAACCGGCTTTTCTTTATCCATGCTGAACCTCTCAAGAACTTTCTCAATGTAGCTTTCTTGAGACAACCAAATCAGCCCCTCTTTGCGATCACGAACAATTTTCATACCAAGAATTTGCTTTGCCGGCCCCAAATCTTTCATAGCAAAAGACTTGCTCAACTCCACTTTCAACCTGTTTATCATGGTAGAATCTTGACCCACAATTAACATGTCATCAACATAAAGCAAAAGAATAATAAATTTACCATCCGGGAAATTTTTCACAAACACACAATGGTCTGAAGTGGTTTTAGAAAAACCATTATTCATCATGAAAGAGTCAAATTTTTGGTACCATTGTCATGTTGCTTGCATGAGACCATACAAACTTTTTTTCAATTTGCAAACAAATTTCTCTTTCCCTTTCTCTACAAAACCTTCTGGTTGCTCCATGTAAATTTCTTCTTCAAGATCACCATGAAGAAATGTGGTCTTCACATCAAGTTGCTCAACTTCAAGGTTCATACTTGCAGCCATGCCAAGTACAACCCGAATAGAAGACATCTTCACAACTGGCGAGAAAATTTCATCAAAATCAATACCTTTCTTTTGCCCAAAGCCTTTCACAACAAGACGTGCTTTGTACCTCAGATTCTTGCCATCATTCTTCAATTTGAAAACCCACTTATTTTTCAGAATTTTCCTCCCCTTAGGCAACTTCACTAAATCATAGGTGTGATTTCAAGTAAGGAGTTCATCTTCTCTTCCATGGCCCTTTTCCAATTATCTTTCTTTGCATGCTCAATTGCTTCTTGGTAGCTCTCAGGCTCCCCTTGATCGGAAATCAACACAAATTCATTGGGAGGATACTTTCTTGAAGGTTGTCGGTCCCTTGTAGATTTTCTCAACTCAAGTTGTGGTGGCGGTTCTTGAGTTGGATGCTCTTCCTCAATTTCAGGCTCAACTTCATTAGGATTAGCATCATCCTCCACGTCTTCAATAGGTGGCTGCACATCTCCTCCATTTTCATCATTCACCGAAGATGAAGGAGATGGATCCATGTCAATGAGATCATTAGTTTTTGGCTCCGGTTGATCACCTTTGCCAAAGTCTTCAATTGTTTGGTCTTCAAGAAACACAACATCACGGCTTCGAATAACTTTCTTGTCGACCGGATCCTACAATCTATACCCGAATTCATCATGCCCATAGCCAAGAAAAATACATTGCCTTGACTTACTATCAAGCTTGGACCTCTCATCCTTTGGAATGTGCACAAAAGCTCGGCAACCAAACACTCTCAAGTGCTCATAAGACACATCTTTGCCAATCCAAACTCTTTCAGGAACATCACCATTCAAAGGATAGTAAGGAGACAAATTGATCACGTTAACCGCTGTACTCATTGCCTCAGCCCAAAAGGATCTTGGCAATTTAGCTTGTGAAAGCAAACACCTTGTTCTTTCCACAATGGAGCGGTTCATCCTCTCGGCAATGCCATTTTGTTGAGGAGTCTTCTTAACTGTCTTTTGGTGTTGAATACCTTGGCTGCGACAATACTCATCAAATGGCTCAATGTATTCACCACCATTATCTGATCGGATGCACTTCAATTTCTGCCCTGTTTCTCTTTCAAACATGGCTTGAAAATGCTTAAATACTTCTAGAACTTGATCTTTAGTTTTTAGTAGAAAAGTCCAAACTTTCCTTGAATAATCATCAATGAAAGTAACAAAATAAAGTGCACCACTATGTGTTCTAACTTTTAAAGGACCACAAACATCCAAATGAATCAACTCCAAAACATTTGCCTTTTTAGAAGCAACATTTTTCTGAAAAGAAACTATATGTTGTTTACCCGCCAAACAATGAACACAAGTTTTAAGATGTGTACCTTTCAAACCGGGTAGAAGCTCTTTCTTAAACAAAACTTGTAGCCCCTTTTCACTCATGTGGCCAAGCCGCTTGTGCCACAATTCGGTAGAAGTATCATCTTCAAGTGCATTAACAACACCTTTACAAATTTGTCCTTGCATTGAATAAAGTATATGAGTCTTCTTGCACTTAGCCACCACCAAAGAACCCTTTGTGAGCTTCCATATTCCATCACCAAATTTGTTGTTGAAGCCTTCATCATCTAGCTTCCTAGTAGAGATCAAATTGAGGCGAATATCGGGAACATGTCTCACATCTTTGAGCAACAACTTGCAGCCCAAATTTGTTTCCAAGTAAACATCACCCATGCCAATAATCTTGGACAAACCTTCATTACCCATTCGAACAGAACCATAATCTCATTTGGTGTAGGTAGTGAAGAAATCAACTTGATAAGTCACATGAAAAGAAGCACCGGAATCAATCACCCAATTACTCTCTTGGCCCACAAAATTGATACAATCATCTTCACAAACGACCATGAGATCACCATTAATAGTAACTGCTGTTGTGTCTTCTTGCTTCTTATCCACACTTTTGTCACGCATTTTCTCCTTATTCTTGAGCTTTCGGCATTCTCGCTTCATATGCCCTTTCTCATGGCAATAATAGCAGTCAATGTGTTTCTTTGAAAAAGAACCATCTTTTGACTTGTCACGGCTTTGATCACGACCATGAGCAGTCTAACTCCTCTCCCTTGTTTTGCTTCGACCTCTCACAACGAATGCTTCAGAATGAGAGGAACTCACTGATTTTCTTCTAGTTTCTTTATTCAACAAGCTACTAGTGATTTGGTCCATTGTGACAACTCCATCGGGCGCCAAATTACTAACTGTCACAACCAAAGTCTCCCAAGTTTCGGACAAAGAACTAAGTAGCATCAAAGCCTGCAACTCATCATCAAAAATAATTTTCATAGAAGCAAGTTGGTTAACAATACTCTTTATTTCATTCAGATGTTTCAGAATAGGGCAGCCATCTTTATATTTTAAACTAACCAACATACGAAATAGAAAAGCTTTATTTGTGGCTGATTTCTTATCATAAAGGCCTTCTAATTTTTTCCATAAATCATGTGCTGAAGTTTCAGTAGTATAGACATCCCATTTTTGACCGTCCTCAAGACTTGGACGTCACCGTTTGAACACTCGGTGATCATCCATGTTCGTGTTCATCCTGAGTTCTCAGAGGTCTCGGCTACGCGCCTTGTCTCAAGACCTCTCAACTTGCCTGTTTTGTGTTTGGTTTTGCACCAAATACTTGTGCTTTGCTTCTGAGGGGCAGGGAATGGCCTGCTGGCCATCCCCACACCTCACCGGCCATGGCTTGATGCCACCGGCCATTGTTTTGTTGCCATCGGCCAAATGTTTGGTCGGTCGGCACTTCTGTTAGGTGTATCGGCTCTTTGTGTGGTCAGCCGGCCGGTCATTTATTTGGCCGATAGGATCTTTTTCTGGCCGATGCCTCCTTTTTGCCTTTTTCAGCCATGGTGCATGCCAGCTGTGCTAGCTGGAGTGCACGGACTTGTCCTCCATACACGTGTATGGAGGATTTGCCCCTTTTGCACCCTTTTGTTGTAAGCTTCTTGGAGAAGCTTGCACCTTTTGCTCAAGCTTCTTGAGGAAGCTTGGACCTTTGTCTTAGCTTCCTCAATAAGCTTGGACCTTTGAGGTAGCTTCCTTGAGAAGCTTGCCCCCCTTGACCCTTTTGTATTAGTTCCCTTAGAAGCTTGGCACTTTGTCTTCCTCTATAAAAGGAAGCGTTCCTCCTCCCTTGAGGAGTTTCAGCAAAAGCAGATATATATGTGATATATACACCACTCTCTCTCTATATCTCCCTCTCTCTCTCTCTCTCTCTCTCTCTCTCTTCATTTGTGTGTGTTAGAGGGCCTAAAAGGGTGTTTTGTTCTTAGTTTTGCACTAAGACACCTAGTATTACACCATACTTCGGTTTTGGAGGTGTTGAGAGTTTGTTCTTGGAGTTTTGAGTCAGTTTTGATCAGAAAAAGGGGGCTGGACTTGCTGTTCTTGAAGTGTTCTTCAAGGGTAAACACTTTTGCTTTATATTCTCCAATCTTGCACTAGCTTTTAACCCACTTTGCATGCTGTTTTGAGCTTTGTGTATAACTGATAAAAACTCTGATTTTTCATGCTCAAGATGTTTCATTAAGGTCTCTTTTATGTTTGGGGTTGACCTCCTCCTCTTAGGCCTTGTTTAGCCCTTTTTGTGCCTTCTTTGGTAGAGCTTTGAATACTTTTGTGCATTGGCCTTCTCACCACTAAAATCCAAAGGATTTTCAGTGGTGAAGAAGTGGTTTTGAAGTCTTGCATAGGGGAGGGACACCCCTCTCCCTTTGTGTCTCATTTGTTCTTATTTTTGGCTCATAAGGGTAGCATGCATGCTTAGTTTTGTTTGGTCTTGTTTCAAAGGTTATTTAGAGTTTATTTTGCATGTTTTATCTCTGTCCTATGTTGGTTTGTTGACCCCTTGCATGCATAATATACTTGCCTTGTATTCCTCCATTTTGCCTAGAAATGCATCTTGCCTTTAGACCTCCATGCTTGCATGTTCTAGCTTGACTTCATGAAGCTTTTGGTCATATTTCATCATCCTTAAGGTCTTTTGGGTGTTGATTTGATCATGTTTGCCATGTTTGGTATAGCCTCTTTGCATTTTGGCTTGTGAGCCTTGAGTGTGTGAGTCATTAGCTTGCATTACCTAGGCTATTTCAGTGATTTGGAATCACTTATTACGCCATTTCAGTCCATGTTTTGTGCTTACATGATTGCATTTATCACCCTTTCAATGCCTTGAAGAGTTGTGGACTTATGCTCCATGCTTGGGCCTTGGTGTATGCTTCTTTGTTCAAATCATTTAGAGGTCATCTAAGTGGGTTTTGGGGGTTATTTTGGTATATTATAACTCTATTTTTCATCACATGATCCATGCCATGTTTGGTTAGGGTGGGTGTAGAGCAATGCTCCCTTTTCTGGCTTTGAATGCCCTTTGTTTTGGGCCCATTTCTTGGCATGTTTTGATCATGTTCTATACATGCTTTAGTCTTGTTTTGGAGTGCCTTAGGACTATTTTAAGCCATTTTGGTCCTTTGGGGTTTGGTTGACGTAGCCATGGTTTAGACCCCTTTGTTGGCTTCAAGTTTTGGTCATTATTGCATGCCTTACTTGCATAACATGGTTGATTTGTCATCATCCTCTATGCATTTTCAGAGTTTAACATGTTGGTCTAATGTCCATGCTTATCATCTTTTGAGTGTTCTTGAAAGTTACCTTTTGTGCCTTAGCTTTAGGCCCATTGGTGTGCATGTTTGCATGAGCATTTGTCCATCATTTGCATCATCTTTGGCCACTGTTTATGGCAAGGCTGAGGTCTGCCCTTTGCGGTTTAAGTCCACCATTGCATGTTTTGACATGTTGCATTACTTTGGTTTCATGCTTGCATTGTCTCATCTTTGCACGTTTGCACGTTGTTTAGCTAGTCGCATTTCATATCCTAGCTTGCATGATAGGTTGCATTGCATTGTATCTTGCATGTTTGGCACATTGCACTTGGCATGTTTGTTACCTTAGCCTCATGTTGCATATTTGACCCATGTTGCATACTTGAGTTACATTGCATACTTGCATTACATTTTGCTTGGTTCGCGGTGTCAAACCAAGCATGAGGAATGAGGGGCGTTCGTACTCAAAGTGACGTAACACGCCTCAATCCTCGGTCGCCGATGTCCTTGATCTTAACATGATAGGGTGTGTAGCACTCATGTATTTTGCTGCATTTATTCACATTGAAATGCATACTTGACTTCTTGGACCATCACCCATTGAAATGCGCAATTGGTGGTCCGAGGGTCGAGTACCAAACTCCCTTGAGCCCATAGCATGATAAGGAGAGTAGCCATGCACACAATGCTTTGAAAATTCCATACCATGCACTGTCTGTCCTCTGTTGCTGTCAAAACAGGGCTTTGCAGGAATAAATGGCCGGCCGACCACTTTTGGGGCCGGCCGCCCACTTTTGGGGCCGACCGACCATCAGTGTCCAGCCGGCGGTTCAATATTTGGTCGATAAGCATATTCCCATGGCCGGTGGACTTTAATTATGGCCGGTGACACTCCACAACACTCAGGGAGTGATTCAGAAGGACTCTGGAAGCTTTCATAAATTTCAGAGGAGCAAGACAATGTAAACAGAGGCAACAGTGGCATGGTACCGGGTTTCCGGGCGAGACGAATCGAGCATGCATTATCCCATCATTCCGAGGCGGGGATGCGGCCATCTTCCTTCTGCACTTAATTCGTTAATCAATTAGAAGTCCTGTAATTAATTAAGTAGTTAATCATTTATTTGGTTGTGTAATATTTATTCGGACCCTCCGAGCGAGGGCAATCGTGTAATAAGTGTGTGTGAGTGTGTGTATGTCTTCCAACCCCCACTTCTTTCTCCCTTTTATTTACCTGCTTTCAATGGTTAGTATTAGAGCATATTTAAATTAGCATACCTTATGCTATGCATGCGTGCATCCATACATTTGTCTTGCATGCACCAGGCTCGGCGCATCATACTAACTGCATTGTATTTCAATTCCAAGTTGAATACGTGTTAGTTGTAGCATCATAATATGCCATCTTAGAATAGTCGAGCCTATTGTAGTTGCATCTTGCATGTGTTGCATTAGCCATCTTAACATGAACTAGGATCATGCATGTGATTATTAGCTAGTTTCTGTTTTGGCTTGGAGTACTCGGTTAGCATTTATGTTTTAGCATCCTTGCATGAGTGTAAGTGTTGCCATGATAGCATGCTTACCATGAGGTTATGTGCTTATGTGTTACAACTGCCTGAATGCCTGTGGGTGAAGATTGGATTGCTTGAGTTGGAACGAGTCGTTAAAATTTGTATTTTAGCCTACTTGCGAGTAGCAAATTTCAAACCATTTTCCGAACAAACGGATATGCAATGCTTTGTTCCAAATTAGGCGATCTAGTCTATACTTTTGTGTTGTGCGCATCACAGAGTAAGATTAGCTAATTAATCAGAATAAGAGCACATAACGTTTTCAAAACTCGATATCGTGGTTAGTAGAGGCCGATCTTTGATCGGGCGAGCGGGGGTGCTCACGAAGTGACCTTCCCCAATCGTACCCAAGTTCCCGAGCCGAGGCAACTTTGGTGATGACAGATACGTGGCCTTAGGCAAACTAGTCAGGGTTTCCTAAATTCCCCCAAAAAATAAATATTTTGGTGGCGACTCTGTATCTGGCAAAGCAGACCATGTTTGGTACTTCTTTACAAAAAATCTGTTTTCGAAAACGATTTGCCGGATTTGGACTCTTTGGTTCAGATTTAGAACCGTGACAATTCGAGTCCGAACTGTAGCGTGAGGCCCACGGGCGCATCTATAGTTTCTGGCAACTCTGTTGGGGAGTTTAGAGAGCTTGACTCGAACTCGTGATGTCTTGTTTTAACTACACTTATGTGTTTCTTTGCATTGCATGTGCATTGGTGCGCCTAGGACACTGTGTTTGCCATCTGTTATTCCTGAGCGGTTAGCCTGAGGCTGCGTGCCATAAGGTTGACCGGTTATGGGCTTTGTCAGTATGGGAACACAAACCCCAGTTTTTTCGAAGCACCCTTTTTGACCATTCGATCTAGTGCATATTCGGAATCCATAGTGACCATTCCAAACTAGAACAGGTTGCTACCCGATTATAGGTTGTTTGAAACCGCTGCGTGCATAGTGAAACCCTAGCTCCTGAAAAAATAGGACAGGGAAACCCTACCCTAACATAGGGGTGTTTTGGCTCTCATTTACTTGCTATGTGCTTTTAGAGTGTATCTCTACAGGGAATGCGCATGTCAGTTTGCAAGTTCGAATACTAGGCTTGAGGGCATCAGTATCAGTGTCTTTGAGAATCAGTTATATCTGCGGGTATCCGATTCAGTTTTGGGGCAGTGATTTTGGGGAACAGTGATCAGTAGTAGAGTACAGTTATTCAGCTATGCTTGTGTCTGTTCTGATTGGGCTGAAACGCTGCGTGTTTTCTCTTTTAGTTCAGAGAGTTAGTTCAGAATAGCCAGTGTTCTTCGTTGCTGAGGCAAGACAGATATCTGATCCATCAGTCACTGTTCAAGTTCAGCGGACTTATGATGACCCAAAGTTTAGAGGAAATCGTGGTTATGGCCGCCGCATTAGACCAAGGAACCATTTTGCGGGATGAGGCCAATGTTAAAGTACCACATCCGCCCAGGTCGCCCGCCGCACTCCCGATCTGGGAGCCCCAGTTGTTTCAAGCTCGTGAGCCCACCACGTTCGAATTGATAGGAATGATTGGTGACCTTCAGAGGTCTGTGGCTGATCTCGCTTGCGGAATGTCGGCTTTGCCACCAAATGCAACATATGCTGGGAATTTTGTACCGCAGGAGCCCCCGTTATTGGGGTGAATTGTGGTCGAGCTCAGCCAACCTGAGGCTGTCCCAAGCTATGACCGTGACGTACCAACAACAACCGGGTTTCGCTCTGATATAGCAACCCAAACCCTCGGTTAGGCTGAGGCTAGAGGTAAGAACAAAGTGGGAACAGATGCTGATCCCGTTGAACAACTGCTGTGGGTAGCCGTGGCTTTGAAAGCCGGGGGGATGAATAAGCAACAAGTACTCGCAGTCATGGCTAAGACTGTGGATGATGCTTTTACCACTCCAACCGAAGGCAGTTCAAGCTAGGCAGAAAATCAAGATAGGCCCCGTCATGCCAGAACAGCTCCTTCCGCTCCCAACCTTGCACCGGGAAAAGACCAAAAAGCCAAGGCAGTGCCTGCTGACCCTTTCGCTAGTGCGTCTAGCAAGAACCCTCAGACTTCGAAGTATCTACCTCGAGGGCGCAGAGTCTTTCATGCCCTTTACATGCCTTTGTCTAGGGCATTTCAAATTTTGGCTAAAAAGGGGCATCTTAAACCCCTCGAGCCTCAACCTCCCCTGAAGAATCTTCCTCTCACACATGATGCCGCCTTGTACTGCGCATACCACCAGCAAACCGGTCACAGCATCGACAGTTGTTTCCGCCTTCGCCACGAAGTGCAAGATTTGATCGACAATGAGGTCATCCTCCCACCCACCTCAGCAAAGTCTGTCACCGCTGAATTGTTGGATTTTGAGGATACTGCAAGTATATGATCAGGGGTTGGACCACCTCCGGGCGGCACTCGGTGTATTTCAGATGTGGCGTTTGGCACGCACTGTTGGGAGCATTTGCGAATGCAGTTTTGTAATTTCTGGCTTGGGTGTCGAGTTAGTTCTTTGTTTTGTTTTGGGTCTGTCTCATTGTCTTGAGTCAGTCTTTTCGCTTAAGGGTCTGTCTTGTTGTGTCGAGTCAGTCCCATTGTATAAAAATCAGGTGATTCCAAGGTTGTTGCCTTGGATATCATTATTTTGTTTTGTAATCATCCTTTTGCTTTCTTTTGAGTCTGTCTCTGCTGTGGAGCCAGTTGCAAATCAGGAAATCTGAATGAAACAGCTACGGCTATCATGTTTTCCGTGCTTATTGCTACTTTGAGCTAGTTGTGCCAGAGCATTCGAATGAAACGGCGGAACATCTCACTTACTCTCCTGCACCTCGAATTCATTGCATTGACCTAAGTTTTTCAAAACTTTTTTAACATTGTGGTGGTGAAAACGAAGAGGAAGGAATTCCTTGGGTTTTGCAAGAATTTGATCATTTGAGAGAAAGAAAGGCATGTTAAGCCCTTAATGAATGAAATCATGTTTGTTAATGTGAGTACTGAGAAGGATCCTGGCTTGGTCTAGATTGGTTCTGCACTATCTTCAGCGCGAGCAATTTGTCGCTTTCTTAAAATTTTTTCAAAAACAAAATGTTTTGCGCAGTCCTGCGAAGACCTATGTTGAATCGCTCTTGAGATTGTGTAGCTTAGGGTCGCTCTCAGCCTCAAGACTTAAGCCCTTGCTTTCAAACCTTGGACCTTAGTTCAATGTTCAACGGTCAACTACAACATGAGGCCTGCGTGGCCAAATTTGAAGCAACCCTCGAACAAGAGGCCAAGAAAGTCAGATCAAGAAGATCAGACCTCATCAGAAGAAGCTTGCGAAGCTAGAACAGAAGCACCCCTTGAACTAGGGACAAAAATGTCTGATATGCTTGAAGAGCCGAAGATGGATCATTTGACAAGTCAATACAACAGCCACCCTCCTGGATACGGATGGCTTTGAGATCCTAAAACCATTTGGCATGGACTTGTTACACTTTTACCCTTTGAGAGGCTTGCTGGGCCGAAAACCCGGAAGGGCCACCTAGGCAAAAGTTAGAGAAAAAAAAAAAAGAAAAGAAAAGAATACAAAAAATGCAAAAAAAAAGAGAATAAAAAGATTTCAAAAAAAAAGGCAAAAAAAATGAATAAAAAAAAATAGGAATTGAAAAGAAAAGAAGAATAAAGCTCGCAAGGTTGAAAACCCGCAAAGGGCGGCCTTGGCAAAAGTTAGAGCCTAAAAAGTGAGGGTTAATACACGAGTGTACCTTAACCGAAACTACGTAAGGCTTGATTCCCATATTTGGGATACGTAGGCAACTTCATCTTGAAGTCCAGCCACCAACACTTTCAAAGTGACTGTGTCCATATATTGGTTTTGACCATCTTCGTCTTCTCTGTATCCGAGAGTTCGGTTGCGATCATCACTAATGAGGACTGACTACAGTATGCTGCGGCGTTACCCAGACAAGGGGCAACTTTCCATTGCCATGAGTCGCCATCCAAACCAGGGGCAACTTCCCTTGCCGTGCTGTGCCCTTTGGAACAAGGGGCAATTTTCCATTGCCTCCGATCCGAGGTTGTGCATCTCGAGAATAAGTTCTATGCTCGTTGAGCAGTGACCGTTTGCAAAAATAGTTTTTGAGAATTTTTTACTGAGGTTGACTATTTTCTCGAAAATTATTCCATCTTTTCCAAAACTGGACCATATCTTGGACCCCAAAAGGAAAATTTTCAGTGCTCATAACCTGACTTGCATGATTTCAAATCAAAAATTGAACAAGTATGTTAATCTAACTCTCATTTTGGTCAAAATTGTTTTAGTAGAAAACCAAAACAAAAAAATGGTCAAAATAATGAACTAGGGGCACAGTTGAGTCAGGCTTCCTGTCTTTCCCCCTATCGCCAGCATACTTGCCAAAAAGGGCACAGCTGAATCTGTCATTAAAGGGCTGAAAGCTCTCTCAACCTCCGAGCAACGAAGTATCGAGCCAAATGCGAAGCACGAACCGAAATGGATCAAGATACTTCACTCCCTTATCAGGAACATCGATTAAACGTCACCGAAGGAAATAGCTGCGGGCTAACAGTGTTGGGCATGAGCCCACAACCTCTTGTTTATTCACCGACCATATCCAGGGAGGGATAAAAAATGAGAGAGTAAAGAATAGAGAGGTGTAAGTTGAGAAAAAAGTAAGCAAAAAGGGGTTTTGAGAGAAAAACCGAGCCTGAGGGCCGAGTGATGTGAGAATCACAAATGAGAAGAGAGTGGGAAACAATACCTGGAGAAACTGGCTCCTCGCAAACTAAGAGGTCTCTTGTCTTTTATAACACGTCTATGTGTCATATCTTTTGTTTTGGCTGTCTCGATTCTTGTCTTGAGTCGTCTCGAGTGTTACTCGATTTGTTTAGGTTAAGTGCCTTTTTGTTTTCTCTGTTGAGTCCTTTTCATTGTGTTCAGTCGTAGGCTCAATACCCGGATGGAAACCTTTTCCTCAAATCGTTTTGTGCTCAGAGTGCTGTGCTATTCCCCACATTTGTGCAAAACATGATTTGGTTCTTTCATAAAACTGCAGGGTCCACCCCTGATAAGTGCGAACAGAAAAACCTGTACCTATCTGAAGCTTTTGGGTTCCGAATTGCGAAGCGAGAAATTTTGGAGCATCTGAGTGTGTTTCAACTTCTGCAGAATTCAGAATGAACCGTGTATCCAGAATGGGTAATATGCTGCTGTGGGCTATGAGTTCAGAATGAGCAGTGTTCAGAATGGGCTTTATGTTCAGAATAAGCAGTGCGTTGTACGAACTGTGTGTATAGGCTGTATGCAGAGTAAACCAAGCATTGTGTTATGGGCTGTGTGTTCATAATGAGCAGTGGGTTGTATGAGTTGTTTTGTCATTAGTTGGTTCACTATTTGGTTATTACAATACAAGTGTTTGATTTTCAGACAAAAGATTAATCTCATTTACATTGTTGTGTAATATGATGCGATATGATGTATGAAATACACAAATGTAAGGCTTTTTCAGACAAAAAGTTTGTTTCATTTCATCATCTTTTGAAGTACAAAGTTTCGAAGAAAATAAAACCTACCAGCGGCAGTACAAGGTACTCAAGCTACCAGCAAAAACAAAAAGTAAAACAAAAATAAGAAAAGCAGCAAAAATCTGGATCAGCATCGATCATCTCAGGCATGAGGGTCTGTCCTCGTCCTCTTCCTGGACGAAGGTCCAGGAGCATCATCGTCAGCACCACCATCTGAGCCCGAGTCTGAGTCATCTCCGGTCTCTTCCTCAGATGCCTCCGCCTCCGTCTTTACCTCGGACTCGTCATCATCTGGGATCGGTGCTCGAGAGCTACTCCCAACATGAGTACGCCCCACTTTGGTGCGGGGGAATACTGTGCCACCTCGCCCTCCTCCTCGAGCGGGAACAGAAGGCCCAGCTGGAGCACCTCCTGCAGCCGGAATCTGGAATAGAGGCTGAAAAAGTACAAATGGCAAACGCATCAGTATGCTACGCAAAAGCAGAGTATGAATATCAAGTACAGTTTGTGAGTACAGTGTATGAATACCATGAGCAGTGTATGAATACAGAATGCAGTGACTGAGTGCAGTGTATGAACACCGTGAGGGCCGTGTATCAAGTGCTGTGTTGATAAGTGCAATACATCAGATTGTGTAAAGTTTGAGTCAGTGGTCAGAAAGACTTACCGGGATACTGTAAAGGGCCAGCAGGTCTAAGCTCCGCTGGAGCATCCCCATCATGGAGGCATTCAACTCTAGGGACTGGTGAGTGTACTCGGAGGAAGCCTGCAAAAGTGTTAGAAGTATCAGTATTCTGCGGAATATTAAAGAGAAATGAAATGAAATGACTGTATAAAATGCAGTAGTACATACCGGAGGCAAGTCGTAGAAACCGACTAGCTCGTGATCAGCCAGAGGGAGAGCGAAGGGGATCTGATAAATCTCCCCACTCTTCCCTTTGTATGTCATTATCGTGGGCAACGCCGGCCATCCAGCTCCCCGCCCTCTTCGAGGCCCACTCCTGCCACGAGCTCGAGCCATCATAGGTGCTCCTGCCCCTGCTCCCGCTCCCGCTCCAACCGCTGGCGCCGCAGGCCTCTCTCTCTCAGCTCGACGGCCACTGCTCAGAGGCCGCATGATGTAGGTCTGGACGTACTTTGTGTAGTTGCCCTCGCCCCTGAAGTCCTCCGCATCCTAGCCGATCGTGTAATCAGCCATCTGCTCAAGGGAGAACCTCTCAGTGTCCCTCATGTGGATAGGAGGTGAACCTGGAGCTATCTGCTCTAGTAAACCTAAGGTCTAACGCAGGAAGCGCTCGCCCAGGTACCAAGCCCGACAGATCAGGCCCTCCAGCAGAATCCTGAACCTGGCAGTCTCCTCAACGCTAGCATACCGCTCCTGAATTGCGGTTGGCAACGGCGCCCAAGGCTGCCAGGTGATCTGTAAATGACACACAGTTGGTTATCTACTATTATCGAAAGGATAATGCAAAGCGAAGATTGAAATAAACTCTAAAGTTGAACATACCTCTGTGGCGGTGATGGTGTCGAAATAGCGGCGGAAGAATATGAAAGACTCTCGGGGTCTCCGCACGCATCTTACGTCAAAGCGACGGGAGAATAGAACGCCGAGGGGGTCTCCTCGTCCGGCACTGGGGCAAGCCTCGGGAAGTAGGCATAGACCCACAACTGCAGAGCAAATATCAGTATGCTTATTAGATAAAGCAGAATGTAGAATAAAGCAGAAATTGTAGAACCGTGTATTGTGCAGTGTGTTGTGAAGAGTGTACAGTGTGTGCAGTATACAGTCAGTGTAAAGCAGATTGCATGTTTGCAGTATGTGCGGTGTATAGTCGGTTGGCATCAGATTGTGCAGTATATGAAGTGTATTGTGCAATATGTGCAGTGTGTAAAGCAGATTATATGTGTGCCGTGTGTGCAGTATATGACCAGCGTGAGGCAGACTGCAGTGTGTGCAGTGTACAGAATACAGATAATGTAGAGCAGAAACGTAAAACAGAGAAAGAGGATGTACCTCCCAAGCTCGCCAGTAGCCTCCGAGCAACTGTCTGCTGAGGCAAGAGGATGAACTCATGTAGCCGTATAGTGTGGCCAAGCCAGCGCCACCCCAGTCATAGCGGTGGATCCGCATGACGTCTACTAAAGCGCTCAGCAGACAGAGGGGCACAGTGTTCGCCCGGTCGGCGAAGAGGGTCGTCCCTAGCAAGAACATAAGGAAGTCGCGTGTATACTGCTCCACCTCCTCCTGAGCCATCAGCGCCTCCTCAGCTAAGGCTGGCTGAATCCTGAAGTGGTCCTCGAACCACGAATATCTGACAAATCCTGGATGGGCAAGAGGCGGTAGGTCGCCAAGCAAGTACATTTGAGCGGCCTCCCACTTGTCCATGTCCGTATCGAAGGGGATCGGATCACCCCCTACCCCGATGCCGGTGAGCATCGAGAAGTCGAAGGGAGTCATCGTCATATCTCCCGTGGTAGAAAAGTGGAAGGAATCGGTGATGTCCCACCACCTGTCCACCAGAGCAGCAAGGAGAGGCCTGCTCGCAGTGAGGCGCGAGAGTCCCCTGCAGAAAGTGCCGAAGCCGGCCTGGTCGACGATGCGGCGGACTGCGTCAAGCAGCTCCAAGTACCATCCACGGGCGATGACATTCCCATACCCACGGAAGGCATGGGAATCCCCCTGTGGTCAAAACAAACATTTGCGAAGCAGTGTTACAAATACAGCGTTGAAAGCACTCAGAATTGATGCAAATACAACGTGTGTGCGCGTGTTCAGATTCAAACAGATATCGGGTGCAGGTGTGCTCGCAGTGAACTACAGCATGTGATGTATCAGTGTGTCTGAGTGGGTCAGTGGAAAATACAACGTGTGTGCGCGTGTTCAGATTCAAACAGATATCGGGTACAGGTGTGCTCGCAGTGAACTACAGCATATGATGTATCAGTGTGTTCAAATGGTTTAGTGAAAATGCAGCGTGTGTGCATGTTTTCAGGTTCAAACAGATATTGGGTATCAGTGTGTTCACAGATGAATTACAATGTGTAATATATCGGTGTATCCGGGCTAAGCAGTTAAAGAACAGAATCAACTATTGCAGTTATGTTCTACATTGCAGAAAATAAAACAGAGGGAAGACTGTACGTCAGAAACGCCATAAGACAGATGTGACTCTGGCTCGCGTAGAAGAAGCTCTCGTGGCACGCCCCTATCAAAAGTCTTGAACTGGCGAAGACCATCAGGAGGTAGCACGTGAATCGCCGGCCTATAGGTCGCCGGGTCGAACGATCGGACACTAAGAGGCAAGAACTCGGCCTCGGGGTCCATCTCCTGCTCCGAAGGAGTCCCACCCTATGGAATATCATCCGCCATGCCGTGAATGGTGTGAAAATGGCCGAAAGTGTGAAAACCGGGTGAGAAGGTGAAAAGTCAACTGAAAAGTCAACCCCAGGAGGGTGAAAAATGGCCGAAAAGGTCGGGGTGCGAAAACGGCACAGAGATCGAGGTAAACTTGGGGGAAACAAACCCCAAGTGGTAGAAATCGAGAAAGAAACACCGGATTTGAGATTTGTTGGTTCAAAATGTTCAAAACGCGAAGGAGTTCGCGAATCGAATGACGAAACGGGCCTGAAAATCGAGGAAAAGCGAGGGTAGAAGGTTGGAAAATGACCTGGAGAGAGAGGGAAGGATTTTTCGAACAAGAGGATGTGAGAAATATAGGGCTAGAAGCCCTATATTTAAAGACCCGTGCCGATTTTACCAAACTGCCCCGATTCAGGCATATTTGGCCAGTCGGCCAAATACTTAGCCAATGGCCTTGTTTTTGGCCGATGGATGGCTGGTGACCTCCCCAGATGGCCAGTGAACCTCCTACACCTTTGTTTGGGTCTTTGATGTGGTTTGGGGCCTCCATTGCTCAACACAGTGCAAGAAAATGCATTTCCAAGGCTTAACCGGTCTCTGTGCCGTGTCTTCTGTGCGTAGCACTCGAATACATGCGAGGTGTATCATTTTCGTATCCTTTGATATCTTACGGGATTCAGTAACTGCTTTGAATGCGTCGCATTACAACGTTTTATCTTGTTAACGGTTAGCATACATAGGTTGCATTGTAATGCTTATCTTACTTGCATTGTTATGCATTTTAATATCGGTTTAAGAGACCTTAAATCCTCTAAAGGTGCAAGACCTTTGGTGTTGGTCGTGCTCGAACGGCTTTTGGTAGGTTACATTGTCATTCTTATCTTACTTGCATTGTTATGCATTTTAATATCGGTCTATGAGACCTTAAATCCTCTGAAGGTGCAAGTCCTTTGGTGTTTGTCGTACCCGAACGACTCTTGGCGGGTTTTATCCTAGGTTGCATTGTCATGCATCCCTTACTCGCATTGTTATGCGCTACTCATGTGCATTGTCATGCATTTCAAAATGAAATGCGTTGTCACGCGTTCAATTTCATCTACATTATCATGCATTTTCAAAAAAAAAAAAACAACAAAAACAAAACAAAAAACCAATAGTGCATATGTCATGCATTTCACTGTAAATAGTGCATATGTCATGCATACATTGTAAATAGGGCATATGCCATGCATTACACTGTATATAGTGCATATGTCATACATCTCACTGTAAATATTGCATTGACATGCATTTCATTGTAAATATTACATTCCATTGCATTCATTGTATTGCATTGTAGCTTGCATGCATTCACTGCATCACCTCCATCTACGGCTTGCGCCTTTCCATATTGAGCTTGGTCTGGTATGTGCCTGTACTCTTCACGTTGAAGCACGGTTATGATATTATGTGTACACACCTAGTGTTGAGGGTGACGGCACCATTTTCGTATTAAACGTGGTCTGTATGTGTCCATGCCTTTCCTAGGCAAGATACAGTTTGGCCGCGTGCCTTATCCATTGTAAATATTACATTCCATTACATTCATTGTATTGCATTGTAGTTGCATGCATTCACTGCATCACCCCTATTTTCAGGTTGCTCCTTTCCACGTTGAGCTTGGTTTGGTATGTGCCCGTACTCTTCGCGTTGAAGCACGGTTATGATATTATGTGTACGCACCTAGTGTTGCGGGTGACGGCACCGTTTCCATGTTAAACATGGTCTGTATGTGTCCATGCCCTTCCTAGGCAAGATACGGTTTGGGCCACAAGTCTTATACACTGCATCCATTGCATTTTAGCTAGTAAATATTGCATTGTACATAGCTTGCATTGTCATGCATCTTTCCTTACATGCATTGTAGTGCATTCTTCCTTACTTTGCATTGTCATGCATTTCCCTACTGCATCATTTAGTATGTAGGTTTCATTATCAATAGTGCATTGTCATGCATTCATTGTATTGCATTGTGGTTGCATGCATTCACTGCATCACCTCCATCTACGGCTTGTGCCTTTCCATGTTGAGCTTGGTCTGGTATGTGCCCAAACTTTTCGCGTTGAAGCACAGTTATGATATTATGTGTACGCCCCTAGTGTTGAGGGTGACGGCACCGTTTCTATGTTAAACGTGGTTTGTTTGTGTCCATGCCTTTCCTAGGCAAGATATGTTTTGGTTGCGCGCCATATCCATTTCATTCATTACATTATAGTGTAGTGTTTTGCATCCAACATTTAGGATCACGATCTCTCTTGAGCAGAGCATTCCCCACTTATATCATCCCACCCAATTACTTGTATCTTGTGTTCCGTCTACACACTCATAGTTCTGCATGTGTACGCGCCTATTCCACTGTTGGTATTGTGGTTTGAGGGTGTCGGCACCTTTTCTATGGTAGACGGACTTTGCATCTCCATCATCTTTATGATATTTGTGTGGTTTTGAACTGCTTATGGTTTGATCATGTTTCAATTGCATTGCATATCATTTGCATTGTTTATATATAGTTTTGTATATATTGCATTATCATTTTGCATCCATTCCTCATTGTTATGCGTTGTCACACATAGGTTGCATTGTCATGCACTCCTTCACTTGAGTTGTTACGCAGCTTAGATTGCGTTGTTATGCATGTTGCTAACGATATCGTACCTGATAAGTTTTCTTTCTCTTTCAGGCACGATATTGTATGTACGGTTCATTTGAAGCTGGTGCAACCAGACGAGCCGCACAAGTATTGTATTCTCCGTGTGAGACGTATTGAGAATTGAATTATTCTCTTACATCCTTTCTGCATTGTAATGTAGCTTGGTTCTTGCTTAAAACTGTTGCATGTTATGCTTCGTTACAGCTTTCTTTGCATGATCATGAGTTATGTTCGGCTTCTTGCATTGCCAGTTGCATTCTGCCCCCGCCTTCGGGCGCATATCTTTATTGTCTTGCATGTTTGTCTAAGTCTTCGGCCTTGTCAAAAATGGGTCGTCTCTGGGCTTTGACACTCACTCCCGTCATTGTTATGACTTTCGAGTTTTGTCAAAGAGGGGCAACTGTAGACACCCCATTTTTGACCGTCCTCAAGACTTGGATGTCACCGTTTGAACACTCGGTGATCATCCATGTTCGTGTTCGTCTTGAGTTCTCGGAGGTCTCGGCCACGCGCCTTGTCTCAAGACCTCTCGACTTGCCTGTTTTGTGTTTGGTTTTGCACCAAATACTTGTGCTTTGTTTCTGAGGGGCAGGGAATGGCCTGCTGGCCATCCTCACACCTCACCGGCCATGGCTTAAGGCCACTGGCCATTGTTTTGTTGCCATCAGCCAAATGTTTGGTCGGTCAGCACTTCTGTTAGGTGTATCGGCTCTTTGTGTGGTCGCCCGGCCATTTATTTGGCCAATCGGATCTTTGTCTGGCCGATACCTCCTTTTTGCCTTTTTCAGGCATGGTGCATGCCAGCTGTGCCAACTGGAGTGCACGGACTTGTCCTCCATACACGTGTATGGAAGATTTGCCCCTTTTGCACCCTTTTGTTCTAAGCTTCTTAGAGAAGCTTGCACCCTTTGCTCAAGCTTTTTGAGGAAGCTTGGACCTTTGTCTTAGCTTTCTCAAGAAGCTTAGACCTTTGAGTTAGCTTCCTTGAGAAGCTTGCCCCCCTTGACCCTTTTGTATTAGTTTCCCTTAGAAGCTTGGCACTTTGTCTTCCTCTATAAAAGGAAGCCTTTCTCCTCCTTTGAGGAGGTTTAACAAAATCAGATATATATGTGATATATACACCACTCTCTCTCTATATCTCCCTCTCTCTCTTCATTTGTGTGTGTTAGAGGGCCTAAAATGGTGTTTTAGGGCCTAAAATGGTGTTTTGTTCTTAGTTTTGCACTAAGACACCTACTATTGCACCATACTTCGGTTTTGGAGGTGTTGAGAGTTTGTTCTTGGAGTTTTGAGTCGGTTTTGATCAGAAAAAGGGGGCAGGACTTGCTGTTCTTGAAGTGTTCTTCAAGGGTAAACACTTTTGCTTTATATTCTCCAATCTTGCACTAGATTTAACCCACTTTGCATGCTGTTTTGAGCTTTGTGTATAACTGATAAAAACTCTGATTTTTCATGCTTAAGATGTTTTATTAAAGTCTCTTTTGTGTTTGGGGTCGACCTCCTCCTCTTAGGCCTTGTTTGGCCCCTTTGTGACTTCTTTGGTAGAGCTTTGAATACTTTTGTGCATTGGCCTTCTCACCACTGAAATCCAGAGAATTTTTAGTGGTGAAGAAGAGGTTTTGAAGTCTTGCATAGGGGAGGGACACCCCTCTCCCTTTGTGTCTCATTTGTTCATGTTTTTGGCTCATAAGGGTAGCATGCATGCTTAGTTTTGTTTGGTCTTGTTTCAGAGGTTATTTGGAGTTTATTTAGCATGTTTTATCTGTATCCTATGTTGGTTTGTTGACCCCTTGCATGCATAATATACTTGCCTTGTATTCCTCCATTTTGCCTAGAAATGAATCTTGCCTTTAGACCTCCATGCTTGCTTGTTCTAGCTTGACTTCATGAAGTTTTTGGTGATATTTCATCATGCTTAAGGTCTGTAGGGTGCTGATTTGATCATGCTTGGTATAGCCTCTTTGCATTTTGGCTTGTGAGCCTTGAGTGTGTGAGTCATTAGCTTGCATTACCTAGGCTATTTCAGTGATTTGGAATCACTTATTACACCATTTCAGTCCATGTTTTGTGCTTACATGCTTGCATTTATTACCCTTTCAATGCCTTGAAGAGTTGTGGACTTATGCTCCATGCTTGGGCCTTGGTGTATGCTTCTTTGTTCAAATCATTTAGAGGTCATCTAAGTGGGTTTTGGGGGTTATTTTGGCATATTATAACTTTGTTTTCATCACATAATCCATGCCATGTTTGGTTGGGGTGGGTGTAGAGCAATGCTCCCTTTTGTGGCTTTGAATGCCCTTTGTTTTGGGCCCATTTCTTGGCATGTTTTGATCATGTTCTATGCATGCTTTAGTCTTGTTTTGGAGTGCCTTAGGACTGTTTTAAGCCATTTTGGTCCTTTGGGGTTTGGTTGACGTAGCCATGGTTTAGACCCCTTTGTTGGCTTCAAGTTTTGGTCATTATTGCATGCCTTACTTGCGTAACATGGTTGATTTGGCATCATCCTCTATGCATTTTTAGAGTTTAACGTGTTGGTCTAATGTCCATGCTTATCATCTTTTGAGTGTTCTTGAAAGTTACCTTTTGTGCCTTAGCTTTAGGCCCATTGGTTTGCATGTTTGCATGAGCATTTGTCGATCATTTGCATCATCTTTGGCCACTGTTTATGGCAAGGCTGAGGTCTGCCCTTTGCGGTTTAAGTCCACCATTGCATGTTTTGATATGTTGCATTACTTTGGTTTCATGCTTGCATTGTCTCATCTTTGCACGTTTGCATGTTGTTTAGCTAGTTGCATTGTATCTTGCATGTTTGGCACATTGCACTTGGCATGTTTGTTACCTTAGCCTCATGTTGCATATTTGACCCATGTTGCATACTTGAGTCACATTGCACACTTGCATTACATTTTGCTTGGTTCGGGGTGTCAAGCCAAGCATGAGGAATGAGGGGCGTTCGTATTCAAATTGACATAACGCGCCTCAATCCTCGGTCGCCGATGTCCTTGATCTCAACATGATAGGGTGTGTAGCACTCATGTGTTTTGTTGCATTCATTCACATTGAAATGCATACTTGACTTCTTGGACCATCACCCATTGAAATGCACGATTGGTGGTCCGAGGGTCGAGTACCAAACTCCCTTGAGCCCATAGCATGATAAGGAGAGTAGCCATGCACACATTGCTTTGAAAATTCCATACCATGCACTGTCTGTCCTCTACTACTGTCAAAACAGGGCTCTGCAGGAATAAATGGCCGGCCGACTACTTTTGGTGCCGACCGACCATCAGTGTCCAGCCGGCGGTTCAATATTTGGTCGATAAGCATATTCCCATGGCCGGTGGACTTTAATTATGGTCGGTGACACTCCACAACACTCAGGGAGTGATTCAGAAGGACTCTGGAAGCTTTCATAAATTTCAGAGGAGCAAGGCAGTGTAAACAGAGACAATAGTGGCGTGGTACCGGGTTTCCGGGCGAGACGAATCGAGCATGCATCATCCCATCATTCCGAGGCGGGGCTGCGGCCATCTTCCTTCTGCACTTAATTCGCTAATCAATTAGAAGTCCTGTAATTAATTAAGTAGTTAATCATTTATTTGGTTGTGTAATATTTATTCAGACCCTCTGAGCGAGGGCAATCGTGTAATAAGTGTGTGTGAGTGTGTGTATGTCTTCCAACCCCCACTTCTTTC
This sequence comes from Camellia sinensis, assembly GCF_055761805.1. Taxonomy (NCBI): domain Eukaryota; kingdom Viridiplantae; phylum Streptophyta; class Magnoliopsida; order Ericales; family Theaceae; genus Camellia; species Camellia sinensis. Next base: position 154,660,441 of record NC_138963.1, read on the forward strand.
TCCATTTAATTTACCTGCTTTCAATGGTTAGTATTAGGGCATATTTAAATTAGCATACCTTATGCTATGCATGCGTGCATCCATACATTTGTCTTGCATGCACCGGGCTCGGTGCATCATACTAACTGCATTATATTTCAATTCCAAGTTGAATACGTGTTAGTTGTAGCATCATCATATGCCATCTTAGAATAGCCGAGCCTATTGTAGTTGCATCTTGCATGTGTTGCATTAGCGATCTTAACATGAACTAGAATCATGCATGTGATTATTAACTGGTTTCTGTTTTGGCTTGGAGTACTCGGTAAGCATTTATGTTTTAGCATCCTTCCATGAGTGTAAGTGTTGCCATGATAGCATGCTTACCATGAGGCTATGTGCTTATGTGTTATAACTGCTTGAATGCCTGTGGGTGAAGGTTGGATTGCTTGAGTTGGAACGACTCGTTAAAATCTGTATTTTAGCCTACTTGCGAGTAGCAAATTTCAAACCATTTTCCGAACAAACGGATATGTAATGCTTTGTTCCAAATTAGGCGATCTAGTCTATACTTTTGTGTTGTGCGCATAGTAAGATTAGCTAATTAATCGGAATAAGAGCACATAATGATTTCAAAACTCGATATCATGGTTAGTAGAGGCAGATCTTTGATCGGGCGAGCGGGGGTGCTCACGAAGTGACCTTCCCTAGTTGTACCCAAGTTCTTGAGCTGAGGCAACTTTGGTGATGATGGACACGTGGCCTTAGGAAAACGAGTCAGGGTTTCCTAAATTCCCCCAAAAAATAAATATTTAGGTGGCGACTCTGTATCTGGCAAAGCAGTCCATGTTTGGCACTTCTTTACAAAAAATCTGTTTTCAAAAACGATTTGTCGGATTTGGACTCTTTGGTTTAGATTTAGAACCGTGACAATTCGAGTCCGAACTGTAACGTGAGGCCCACGGGCGCGTCTACAAGTAGCAACATGATGAAACACACTGTCATCAATCCATTGACGGATAACACCAACGGTTTTTTGATTGAGCCTCTTCTATTCATCATCTTTTATACCTTCGAGTTTGCCACTGTCACCCTCAATAGGCCCATACAAATCTTAACAAAATAATATGTCCTCCATTTTAGTTTTCCAAGTTACCCAATTGCTTCCATTGAAGCTAGACATATGACCCACATCCCCCTCCATTGATTTACACAAATAAATAGACCAAAATAAATCGTAAGCTCTGATACCAGTTGTTAGGGAAAATCGATGATTCCCACAAGTAAATCAATCAATGAGAATAAAAATTAATGCGGAAAAATTTAATCAAAAGCAACACAAGAATTTTTACGTGGTTCCCTCAATGTGAGGTACGTCCACGGGATCAAAATCCGATTCTACTATCAACCAAATAAGTTTCCAATTGATTACAAACGAGACACAAATGGTCTCACAAACCACCCTTAGGTGAATTCCAAATAATCACAAATAAACAAAGAGGAAAGGCCTCACCAAATAGATGAACCAAAATCTTCAGAACCAGAGTTGTAGAAGACCCAAAATAATAAACTCAAATCAATCCACACGCTGCTACTAAATCCAAAATAAACTTCCAAGCTTTAATTAGAATCAAAGCACAAAGCATGAAATCAACTATAGCATCCCGCACGGTCACCGAAGAGATTGACCAATGATCTATATTAGCAGCCATAGCACTTTTCTCTTGGGAAAAACAATACCAAAAATATGTATTGTGAATTTAGGGTTTTTTTTTTGGTCAAAACCTTAGTTGTTTCCAAACTAAATTGATTTTCCACAAAATTAGATATAATATATAAAATATATTATCCCTAAACCAAACCAAATTAAAACTTTTTAATAAACCATTGGGTCGAACACTCCAATAAGGAGGTATACCCAACATAAGCTGGCCTGGACATCAGGTCATCAAAAAAAAAACAAGAAAAAAGTAAGAAAAAAAAAGCATGTGTCAATTCAATTCATAGCTGATACAAACAGTTCACAATTGATGTTAATAGTTGACAATTTTAAAAAATTTATGACTGCATCACTTGGAATTCTCAATATTGCTATATTGTGATCAATAAAAATTCATATAGGGATAGCACTATTTAAGACTTTGAATCCAATTAATTGATATTTAGTAACTATTAAATATGAAATTAAAAACTCAAACTTGCTTGTTCTATGTTTCAGATTGTTAGGTTTTTATTCTTGGTAACCCCGTTTAACAAAACTCCTTTAAGTTGTACTTGTTTTCGCACTTTTTATTTCAGTGAGGCTATGAATGTTTAGATGCGAATCCAACCCGAATTGTGCTTTGCAGAGAAGTTTGTGATGTTAATAATTTCAAGATTGCCGCTTCGCAGATTATAACGGGGATCGAGCTGCCCGGTCAGCTCGCGGGGGTCCAAGGGGTAGCGCCCCTTGGTGGGTCCGGGGCAGCGCCCTCGAAACAAAATGCAAAATTACATTCGAAGTTGCCTGTCCGCCCTTGCTTGCTCGAGCGAAGGTTGTGTCTGGCAGAAAACCTGAGAAAGATGATTTTACACTCGAGTGCAGGTTGTTTGGCTCGAGCGAAGCCATTTATGGAAAACATGCGTTTTTGGTTCCTCGCTCGAGCGAGAGAATCTTCGCTCGAGCGAGCATCGCGATTCAGATTTCTATAAGTATGTGATTCAGTCAGATTTTAGTATTACTGCTCCAGATTTTCTTCTTGGATATTAAGATTTATCTCTAGAGATATTTTGCAAGTTTTCTTTGATGTTTTGATTGAGTATTCAACTCATGGTTTTAGAAGTTTACATCAAAGGATTGTTTGTTTAATTCTATACGAAAGAGAGAGCTGTTCTTCGGTGGATTCTGAAGAATACGAGCCTGAAGCTTTGGTGGATTCTGGTGTGGCTCATCGTCAAGACAATTCCGAGGTGAAGACAGGGTTGGAAGAGACACATAGAGGTTGGTTCAATTCGGGCGTGGATTCGCTAGGTAATTGAGAGTATACCTATGTAATTTCTTTATATCTTCTTAGTGGATTGTTTTGTGGCTGTTGCCCGTGGTTTTTTTTATCACAATTGGAGGTGTCCAATTGTGATTTTTTCACGTAAAATCGTTGTGTCGATTTTTCTTGATTGTTTGATTGGGATTGTTTTTTACTGGTTAAAATTGATACATAATCACAAATCAACATCTAGGGGATATCTAGATTTTTCAATTGGTGTCAGAGCGGGTTGCTCGTTTGTTTTTTAAAACTTTTGAGCGAGATCTTGTTTGATTTGTGACAATGGATTCAATTCGTGAGGGAAATTATATGGTTCGACCACCCCTACTTGACGGATCCAATTATTCTTTTTGGAAAGCTCGGATGAGATCATTTTTGAAATCTATAGATGAAAAAGTTTGGCAATCTGTCATGAATAGGTGGACCGAACCAACAATTACCGTTGATGTAGTAACTTTCCCCAAACCAATTGATAAGTAAGACACAATTAATTACCAAAATAGTAGCTGGAATAGTAAAGCTATCAATTCTCTCTTTTACGCTGTCACGCCTGAAGAGTTTAGTCGTATTTGCAATTGTGAAGTTGCAAAAGAGGCTTGGGATATCTTACAAACTATTCATGAGGGCACTCCTTCTGTTAAACGCTCAAAACTTCAAAGGCTCATGTCTAGTTTCGAAAACCTTTCAATGAAAGATAGTGAGACCTTTGATGAATTTTATGTGAAGTTGAGTGACATTGTAAATTCCAGCTTCAATTTAGGTGAAAAAATACCAGAATCCAAAGTTATGGGAAAAATTTTGAGATCCCTGCCTGATCGGTTCCAACCAAAAGTTACGGCTATTGAGGAGGCTCAAGATGTTGACAACCTCAAGCTGGATCACTTGGTTGGAAATCTCCAAACTTATGAAGCACATAGGAATTTCAAAAAGAAACAAAAATATGCTATTGCTTTTAGTAGTGCTCATAGAGTTGGAAAGGATTTTGATGAAGATTGTGAAATAGATTCCAAGATTACGGCTGCTTTTGTTAAACAATTTAAAAAATCTTTTTTGAAAAAGAATCCTAATCTTTTGGAATCTACTCATACTCATAAATCTAAAGGCAAAGATAAACTCAAAATTAATTCTATAGCCAAGAAGGAGAAAGGAAAGATACAAGGGAACTCTGAAAGAGTCCAATGCTATGAATGCCAAGGATTTGGCCACTTTGCTTCAGAATGCCCCACTCTTTTGAGGAAGAAGAAAGCCTTCGCCATCACTTGGGATGATGAATTAGAATCTGATGAAGATGAAAGTGACAACGAAGATCAAGGCAAAGAGGGACATAAACAATTCCTTGCTTTCATGGCGGCTTCCGAAACTGAATGACAGAGTATCCGAAGAGCTCGGTTGAGAATGCCACTGATGATGAATCCTCGGGAAGTGATGATGAAGAGCTTGAGCAAACTTATGAAAAGTTGTATAAGGAATCTCTTAAGTTATCCAAATTGAATGACAAACTCACTATGAAACTCAAAGCATGTGAAAGTGAGAATGTCAAACTAAAGGAGGAGATTTCCAAGGCTAGGATTGATGCCATGAAGATAGCTAATGATCGACAAGCTCTTTGTGCAAAACTCTTGACTTGTGAGACAGAGAGGAAGGAGCTACAACAATCTATGCAACATATGAAGAAAAAATTGAAACTCTCGAGATGTCTCAAGTTGCTTTGGAAGAACTAATGATCAAGAAAGAGGAAGAACTCAAGTATGATATGGCTACCATTGGTCTTTGGAACAGAGGATCAAAGACTTTGGACAATATCATTGGGTCTCAACAAATTTGTTCTGACAAGAGTAGCATTGGCTTTGGTGATAACAAAGAGAAACAATAGAGTGCATCTACATCTCATGATACAAGAACTCAAGGGCAGGGGGAGCACAAGGTTCAACAAGAGAAAAGACTTCTCAATCTTCCTAAAGTTGGTAAGGTCAAAGAAAAAAAGGTATACTCTGTACACCCTGTTTTTATTTGTCATCATTGTGGTATGCATGGTCATATTCGCCCTTATTGTTATAAGTTGCATTGGAGAGTGTCTCAAAGAGATGGAATAAATTCCAACATCTCGTGGGGTAAGAGACACTTCATTGGTTGTAATAAGGTTAAGGGTCATATTAGACATCGTTATTTTGATTTGCTTGAGACCAATCGTGAACAGAGGTTTTGTTTATCTAGTCCTAGGAATAGGAAGTTGGAAACCAAGTCGAGACGGGTTCTCATTGAAAGCAAAGGGAACCACAACATTAAGACACCACCTAAGAACCTCAATGCTCACAACTTTGTTCACACTAAAGCGGTGTGTGTAAGAAAAATTGACTTTTGTTAAGTTGTTTATTCGATTTTTTGTGTTTTTTTTTTGGGTCATTTAATGTGTGGTATCATTTAGTTTGTTCTTATTCATTTTTGTCTTACTCTTGTTTAGAAAATCAAAAAAGATTTTCTTAGTATGGTTTTGCAAGCTTGAAATTTTTGAGTGGTCCTTGGTGCATATTGGAATTGATGAGAATATCCATTACATGTTAATATGTGTGTACTTTTTGTGGTCATTACTCATTTTGGAGTGTGTGTTCTTTGATTAATATGTCTTATTCTGTACACACTCTTGGATTAGCAAATTTTGGAGTCTTCTGCCTTAGTGATCATTTTTTTCTATGGACTTCTGGCATTGTATCTTTTGCTTTTCTAGAGGAATTGACCTATACTAGCATATCATGGGTGATGTTGAGTCTCTTAACCACCTTCCATCTTTTTGCATCTCCACGGCTTTCCTCTTTGTTCTTTGTAGTCTAGGCATGAGGAAAATGCTACCTCAGAGTCACCAACCAGGCCATCCTTATTATATCCATGCTTCTTTGGTTCGGTTTCCATACTCTTGAGCGTGTCAGCCGCCAATGAGTGTGCAAAAGAAAGAAAAAATGTGCAAAAGAAAGAAACAAAAAAAAGATGTGCAAAAGAAAGAAACAAAAAAAAGATGTGCAAAAGAAAGAAAAGAAAAAGATGTGAAAAAAAAGAAAAAAAATAAAGGATTCATTGATTGAGGGGGAGCCTCCGCTTTTACTCACTAAATACTCCTTGATTCTTAGTGGTTTGACTTACCGTAGTTGTGCTTAGATTCTCTTGTCAGAGGTCCAGCTATCAGATCACTACTAGGATTTGAATCTTGTGTTTGTCAAACTCCAAGAGTCACACACACACTTTTATCATGGGAACTATGCTTTTCACATAATGCATCACTTTCTTTTATGAGGAATCTTCTAGAGGCTGTGCACATTGTGTTTTCAAGTAATTGTGCTTCTTGGATATTCTTGTGTGTTTTAAGGTACTAATATGAAATTCCTTGCTTGCTCCACCTTATTATTTTTGTTGTTTGCTTTTTGTTCACTGTTTTCAGTGTTTGTGGTTGCTTTTAGTGAGGGGGAGTTTGGTTTATCATTGCAAGAGTTTGTTAGCATGAACACTTTGATCAGCATGAACACTTTGATCATCATGTCATTGCTTGTGTGGTTTCTGATCTTGGTTTAGTTGATTCAGCTTCCTTTGTCAATTCATGACAAAAATGGGGAGTGATGTTGTCCGGTGCATGTGTCTTAGGATTTCATGTTTTCATGTCTTAGGATTTCAAGTTTTCATGCCATGGGTCGGTCGGGTGCATATGTCCTAGTTTTCATCTATTCATGCTACATGTTTTTAAAATCTCCAAGTCGTATTTATTCTTGTTTTCTATCTCATGCTTCAAGATAATCTTGGCATATGTTTATTGTTTTTTTTCATATACTCTTGTGGGACTAATAGTTGTTTTGGAGATTGTGGTACTAATAACTGTTTTTGCAGATCATGACCTTGAGAAAAAAGTTGGCTTTTGTTAGCTGTAATGGGTTGGGGTGATTAGGATTTTATTTGTTAGGTGTGTTTTGTCACGGCATTGCCAAAGGAGGAGATTGTTAAGTTTTTATTCTTGGCAACCCCGTTTGACAAAACTCCTTTAAGTTGTATTTGTTTTCGCACTTTTTTATTTCAGTGAGGCTATGAGTGTTTAGATGCGAATCCAACTCGAATTGTGCCTTGCAGAGAAGTTTGTGATGCTAATACTTTCAAGATTGCCACTTCGCTAATTATGACGAGGATAGAGCTACTTGGTCAGTTCGCGGGAGTCCAGGGGGCAGCGTCCCTTGGCCGGTCCGGGGTAGCGCCATGGCGGGGTCGAGGGGCAGTGCCCCCGAAGCAAAATGCAAAATTGCATTCGAAGTTGCCTGTCCGCCCTTGCTCGCTCGAGCGAAAACTACGTCTGGCAGAAAACCTGAGAAAGATGATTTTACGCTCGAGCGCAGGTTGTTTGGCTCGAGCGAAACCACTTATGGAAAATACGCGTTTGTGGTTCCTCGCTCGAGCGAGAGAGTCTTTGCTCGAGCGAGCATCGTGATTCAGATTTCTATAAGTACGTGATTCAGTCAGATTTTAGTATTACTGCTCCAGATCTTCTTATTGGATATTAAGGTTTATCTCTGGAGATATTTTGCTAGTTTTCTTTGATATTTTGATTAAGTATTCAACTCATGGTTTAAGAAGTTTACATCAAAGGATTGCTTGTTTAATTCTATACGAAAGAGAGAGCTGTTCTTCGGTGGATTCTGAAGAATAAGAGCCTGAAGCTTTGGTGGATTCTAAAGTGGCTCATCATCAAGACAATTCCGAGGTGAAAACGGGATTGGAAGAGACACATAGAGGTTGGTTCAATTCGGGCATGGATTCGCTAGGTAATTGAGAGTATACCTGTATAATTTCTTTATATCTTCTTAGTGGATTGTTTTGTGACTGTTGCCCGTGGTTTTTTTTATCACAATTGGAAGTGTCCAATTGTGATTTTTCCACGTAAAATCGTTGTGTCGATTTGTTTTGATTGTTTGATTGAGATTGTTATTTACTGCTTAAAATTGATACATAATCACAAATCAACATCTAGGAAATTTCTAGATTTTTCACAGATATTGACGAGTGCAATATTTTTAAGCCCTTGCAGCATGACATGCATCAATTTAACAGGAAAATACAATTGCTCTTGTCCAGACGGCTATGAAGGTGACGGCATGAAAGATGGAGCAGGTTGCAATCCAATTCCTGTTCCTGACCACAGGCTTCCATTGATTAACATTGCACTAGGTAGGTACACTGTACAACCCCTGAGCATGGTATTAACCATAAAATTGTCAACTACTTAAATTTTCATCAGTATTCAACTGATCAATGCTTGTGATTTTGATTCTATCTCTAGTTTAGAGTACATAGTCTGCCACTTATTGATGCACAGATTAGAAACAATTTGAACATGATATATCTCTAGTTTCCTTGTATTCTTTCTTGATTACACTTTACCCCCTCAATTTAAATTTATCCTAATACGCTTTATTTTCTGGGTTTGTAACTTTTACTTTGAAACTTGAATTTTGGATATTGACATTTTCTTTTCCGTGTGAATCCTTGCAGGCATACGCATAAGCAGATCAATGCTACTTGTCTGTTGCTCATGGCTATATTTGGTATTTAGGCAAAGGAAGATCATCGATCTTAGAGAGAAATTTTTTCAACAATGTTGCAACAACGTTCCAAATGTGAAGGATCAGTTCTGTCGGCTAAAATCGTTACTGCAGATGATCTCAAGAAGGCAACAAACCACCACGAAAGTAGAGTCTTAGGTCAAGGAAGCCAAGGAACAGTATACAAAGGAATATTATCAAATAACACTATAGTTGCCATTAAGAAGTCCAAAGTAGCTGATCAGAGCCAGACCCGAATTGAACAATTCATCAATGAAGTCATAATTCTCTCTCAAGTCAACCATACGAATGTTGTGAAGCTGCTAGGGTGTTGTTTGGAGACACAAGTTCCTTTACTCGTCTACAAATTTATTACTGATGGAACTCTTTATGACCACATACACGCTGTAGGCCACAACACGTCTTCAATAACATGGGAGAATCGTTTAAGTATAGCAATGGAAACTGCAACAGTCCTTTCATATTTGCACCCTGCCGTTAGTACTCCTATCATTCATAGAGATGTTAAGTCCACTAACACACTCTTAGATGACAATTACACTGCTAAAGTATCTGATTTTGGAGCTTCAAGATTGATTCCCATAGACCAATCTCAGTTAACCACATTTGCTCAAGGGACACTTGGTTACTTGGATCCAGAGTACTTCCACACAAGTCAATAGTCTGAAAAGAGTGATGTTTATGGCTTTGGGGCTGTCCTTGTGGAGCTACTAACCGGCAAGAAGGCACTTTCCTTTGACAGGCCTGAAGTAGAAAGAAATTTACCTATTTTGTTTCCTCAATGAAAGAAGATCACTCATTTGAAATTGTTGATGAACAAGTAATGAATGAAGCGAAGGCTGACCAGCTAAAGGAAGTTTCTATTTTAGCAAAGAGATGCTTAAGAGTGAAAGGCAACGATAGGCAAACTATGAAGGAAGTGGCAATGGAGCTAGAGGGATTAAGAATGATGGAGAAACATCCATGGGTTGATGATAACAAAAACTTAGAAGAGACTGAATATTTGCTTGGAGACCAACTCTCAGATACTTACGGTGGTGGCACTGGTATGAGCAATTCAAGAACTTGACAGTTGACAAACCATACCGTTTCACCATTTGATGATGGACGCTATGGTGTTAGTTAGGCTGGTCTACATTAGATGTTCTGTCGTAATGTTTTCATTTTAGCTTTGTTAAATAATTATTGTGAACTGTTTTGAATCCTCTGATTATATATGTTGAGGTTTAAATAATAATTCATCCGAAATACATACATGTAGTCTCTTGTTCTATGTATACTGAGTAATCATCAGTCATTCCTCTGCATATGAATGATTTTTATTATGTCAAAATTTCTTTAGAGGGTGCACAATATATGGTAAACTTTGTAATTCTGCGAAATAACTATCCTCGAAAGGTGGGAGAGCTAATAATAAAACATCATGGAATTCGTGTTGTCATTAGAATTGCTCTCAAGACTCGTTTAATTTGGTCTATACAAGACAGACACACATATCCATCCAAACCAAACCCAACTGGATTCCAAACTCAAGACTTTGACAATACATAACAATAGTTTTCCATCAAATGAATCAGTCAGGCTATTGTAGCTGCAATGAAAGGACCAATCCTAATTGTAGTTTAATTTTATTTTATTTTCATAAAATAAAAGAGGGTAAAATCACACTATTCATCTTTATAATTTTTGTAAAATTTCACTTTAGTTTTTTTAATTTCAATTTTAACAATTTAAGTTTCATATTTTCATTTTTGTTCCAATATAATCCCTCCATTTGTTGTTGCTATTTTTAATAGAAAAAACCAATATGTGCAACTCACATATACATTTTAGCAAATTCCTGCTCACAAATTAAGAAAGTTCTAGGTGAATGTCATGCAGATCAGAAGGAAAATATTGTGAAGCTCAAAGAAAAGTGGCTATCTTGTAGGAAGTAACTTGCGAAAATTATTTGACGCTTAATTTTTGTGGTGATAGCAACCCTAGTTCTTGAAATGGGAAGACGTGAGTAGTACTCTGACAAGACTATCGTCAGGGACGGAACCAAAAATTATGTCTAGAGGGTCAAGATGTATGCATAAAAAAAATGAGTTAGTTTTGATACATTACTAACAAAAGATATTTCTTACACATGGGTGGCAAAAACATTTAACAAATCATTATTTTTTCATTTTTTTTTAAAGTTTTTAACTATTAATTAGATCTATTTTGTTAGTTGACATAATTTAATAAATAAAAAGTATACATACATCTTTGCTTTTCAAAATAAAAAAATAAAAAAGAAGTGACATGTGTCTCCTGTATAATAAAATTGACTATATTATGTGAAATAGTGGGAGATTATCTTAATTACTATACATTGTGAAAAATAATAAAATAATAGAAACTTCAAAAGGTAATTTGCATGAAATTATGGGACAATCCAGGGCCGGCCCTCACTTATTAGGGGCCTAAGGCGAATTTTTTAAATTGGGCCCTTCATATATCATTATCTAAAAAAAAAAAAAATTGTTTGGATAAATGGATAAAAATTTATTTGTATTGCATCACAATTTAACAAAATTTAGATAACAAATATATATATATATATATATATATATATAATAGTTGAACTTCAATTAGTTGAATTGAATTTTTATTTTTTAGCTTTCCAATGCTATAAGAACTAAAATTACTTGGGGGTAAGGATGCGAATTTTTTACACAACTCAAGCAATATATAAAATTAGCAAGTTAAGGTTGATTATTTTTTAACATGAATCCAAGTATGACACGACTCAATAATATGAATTATTAGTTATATATTTTAATGTTCACTAAGGGAAGCTATGCTAATTTTTTAATCTTTTATTTAATTCCATCTAACTGAATAAAAAAAAAGTATGTAAAATAATAATTAAGGCTAATATCTTTTTTTCATTTAAGATATTTTTTTTATTACCTATTTTAAAGTCAATCTAGTAAAAAAATATAGTAATAAGGTACAATTTTTTTAATTAGAAAAATGCAATTAAATTAAAATCAAACATTCTATGAATAATTTCATTTAGTAAAAATAAATTTTTATAAAATTCAACTTATGGGAAAAATTTTAATCTCTCCATATACTTGCTAAGTTAATTTTAACTAAAAGTTAAAGTTTTCACATTAAATATTAATCAGACACAAATCAAAATAGCACCATACGATAACATGATAATAAATGAATTGAGCTAGTATTGAAATAATTATGAAATAACACAATATGATACACTCCCTAAATTGGGACTCTAAATTTTATTTAAAATTTGGGGCCCGAGGCGACCGCCTTAGTCGCCTCACCCCAGGGCTGCCCTCGGACAATCCCATTATACATTCTATAAATATTAATGAAAAACGAATATTAATGTAATTTTCAAAAAAGTTGGGGGCTATTGCATCCCCACTCCCCAATTGGATCCCCCATTCATGTCGCGTTTTGAATTAGAAAGCTTGTTATTAGTGATTGTTGTGAGAACCAAACTCGTCAGCAGAGATATTTAGGTGCCAATAAAATTTTAGATTTAAGTTAATGAAATAATATTGACATGTACTATTTTAAATTGTACTATTCTACTAACTTTACCGTGTGGTAACCACTAAAAATAAAAATAAAATAATGAAAAATAAAATAGAAAGTTGCTTAATCAAAGCATAAAAACCATTTCCAAACTAGGAAGAGCAAGGAAAGTGAAAGAAATTGTGGATATAGAAACCTATATGTATATATATATTTGTGATCATTTAATTTCCCAAAACTTCGAAACTAAAGTGCTTTTCACGGATTATTTTTTATATTTAAAAAAAAAAACACAAAAATGAAATATGTCATTTGAATTTGAAATAATCTAGCCAAATTCGAGGTCTAATTGATAAAAATATCTTAAATTTCTAGTAAATTTTAAAATTACTAGTAATTATTGGAAACAAAACCTAATTACAACCACAGAAAATGCTTCCACAATAACTCAACCTTATTTCTAGAAAATTACGTCCACAGCAAAAAGTAGTCTTTGTCCTTGCCGGTTGGGATGTTAAGCGGAGGCCATTCAAGAACCGGATTCAAACTCATGACCTACGATACTTAAAAGGGGCCGATCACATCTGCTAACCCTTTGGGCCGTGGTTATGTTGTGCAAGTGATGCCTACTTAGATTTTACAAAAATTATTAGATAATCTCATAATACCTTGGTATTTACACGATATCTACAACATTTATCATAAGAATATTAATCTTACAAGTGAAATCTCACTTCTTAACTCATTTAGTAACCACTCTCAAAATTTCTGCCAAGTGGTTGATTTGTAACACCACCTAAAATTTTGAGACATTTGGCAAAAGAAATTCAGATAATATTTAACGCAGTTATTACAATTGTTTTTACAGAAAATTGGCAATTCAGAATCACTCTAAGTCCCCGTTCAATTTGGGCTAGAAACACACATCTATCCAAACAACACTACACTAGATTCCAAAATCAGTAAGATATTCTTTTAATTCTGTACATCAATAATAATTTTCCATCAATTCAAATGACTCAGTCAACTATTCTTCAATAATCTCTTTAAGAGTAAAGACAGTAAACTTCATCTTAACTACTTTAATAGATATGTGAGAAAATGAATGTTAAATAAAAGAAATTTAAAATGCAAAAAATTAATATTTAAATATAAGAAAACCTATATGGCGTATGATATAAATGAATGTTAAACCTATGGTATTTGAGTCGCCCTTGAGGTAACCTTGGGGTTGGGAGATGACTATTTTATGGCAACATTACCACATGATTTAATAAATTCTATGCAATTTTATAAGATTGAGTTACTCCCATTATCCGTCCCTCTGGTATGATTTTAATCATGATTGTCAAAAAAAGTTTAGTAGGCTTTTGTGGTAAATTTTATAATCACTATGTAGGAGAGGGTTCAAGAAAAGAGTTGGAAAATTCGAAGATTTTCGAAGATCCTTGAAGAAAAATTTCAAATTCTCTAGAATATGATGAGAGGCTTAGATTCTTCAATAATCTCAACTTAGGAACACAACAACAAAGGAGATGATGGAGATAAGAGATTGGGTGAAGAAGAAAGCAAAATGGCTAGAGAATAGAATAATGGCAAGGCTCTCCCATTGATCTCCCACTTTCACTCTCAAGGTTGATAATGGAGAAGGGAAATTAGTTCTTTCCCAAGAGTTAAAAAATCTCCAAAATCCATCCCTTGTAAAGCTATGGGTGGGTGCTATTTATAGGCACCTCATGATGTAGGATGGAGCCCATGTGCAAGGCACATGGGGGATATTCTCTCTAACCACCTTGTCCGAGGAGGTGACCTCTCCGAGGAGGTGACTTCTCCGAGGATGAGAAAACCCCGAAGAGGAGATCAATTCCCTCGGCGAACCCTTCTTCTTAGCCACATCTAACCAATGATCCCCAATCATCCCAAAGGGTCAGGGGTAGTCCCAGAGGACGTCCTGCCGCAAAATATTGCCGAGTCTCATGGACCCCCCGAGGTCGTGCCACCTCGACCCGGGTATAGGCTAGTTTAACCGAAGAGTGAATTTATCTCCACTCACCGTCCTCGGGATCGGGTCCTTTGTTCGAACTCCATTACGCCCATGGTTCTGGTGCGTAGATCCCGGAAAGCTCCGAGCCCGCAAGTGTTCTGGGACTCATTAACGGAGCGACTTCTAGATTGCGTTTGAATCCGTTCGAAGCCAGGTGCTTCGGATCTCTAGATTCGTCAATCCGAATCCTTTCGAGTCCGAGTGCCTCGGATCTCTAGGCTTGCTTAATACCCTTTTGAGTCCGGGCTCGAGTAAGTCTCTAGGTTCGTGGATCTGAACCCTTTCGAGGCTTAGAGCGATTCAGCCCGTTTGATGGCGATAAATCCGGGCCCACCAATCTTGGACATGCGATAAATTCGGACCCACCAATCTTGGACTATTGTGCCTAATTAATTTAGTGGGCTTAAATTAGCTCCTCTTACATTTGCCCCTTGCGTGTATGAGAAATTTAAATTTCTCAGACATGCATACTGTCATTTCTTCGACCCTTCTCTTTTCTTCTTTGTTGCACAGCGGCGCTCTCTTGCTGCCGAGACCACCAGCTTTCTTTTCTTTTCTTTCTGAAATCCATGCGGCTGACTCTCTCTCTCCAAGACAAACCCAGATGTCTTCTTCTTCAATTGGAGCTCCGTAGTTGCTGGACCAAAGGCCACACAAGCCATTGTCATCGGCCTTCGTGAGGTCACTGTTGACGTTGACCACGCCGCCCTCTCAACGCGTCGTTAGTCGGTCTAGCCAGAAATTTCTCGGACTGATTTGGCTCTCGGAATACCAGTGCTCACGCTTCTGCCAACCCGTCCTAGTTGTTCTTGGACCCAAGCCAGCTCTTCATTTTGATGAGCTTTGGTCTAATTCTTCCTTCCACAGTGCTTACTCTGCCCATTTCTTTTATTTCTTCTACACTGCTTTAGATCTGTGAGTGAGCTCTTTATATATATATATAAATGGGTTTTGATTTTTACTCAACTAATTTCATTCCCTTCACTGTTTCAGATTTATTGATCTTTGGACATCAAGATCTAGTTGAATCTTTGCTGAAAGCCCTCTTCCTTTTTCTTTGTTGCACAGCCACTTCGGCTCCCCCCCCCTTTACACAGAGATCAACCCAGCTGTTCTTCTTCTTCAAGAAGGCTCTGCCATTTGCACACTAATCTTCATCACAGTTTCAAGCAAATGCCGTCCACTTTGCCTTCTGCCCCGGCTGTTCAGCGCCACCCACGTCGTGTGTGGTTTGCACCGTAGCTCTAGGCACCGCCGGCAACGCGACCAGAGCTGTCGTTACTGCACACCAACACCGGCACAACTCGCAATTGATTCCCGTGGCCACTGGTTTTCTTTCTCATCTCTGCTTTTGGCTAGCATTTCGAATATATATATATATATATATATGGCTTATGATGTATATATATATAATATTTTATTTTATTATATATATATGTTATTTTATTTTATTTTATTTTTTTGCTTCGAATCTGCTGGTGCTTCGTTTTTTTTTTTCTTTTCTTTTACTTTGCTGCTTGACAAACATTGGGCAAATATATATATATATATATATATATATATATATATTGATTATCATATATATATTTTTTTTTGTTTAGAGCTCGGATTACCCACATTAGCCTTGGCTTGTGCACAATCAATCGCTGCTTCCGGCTTCAGCTTATCCGACGTCAACCACGCACGTTCGCCCTCTCAACGCAACGTGTGTGGTCTTGCCCAACCTAGCTCCACATCGCTGCTTCCGGCTTCAGCTTATCCGACGTTGACCACGCACGTTCGCCCTCTCAACGCAACGTGTGTGGTCTTGCCCAAGCCTAGCCCAGTCTTGTTGATTACAGTCTGTAAAGCCTCTCTGATTTCAGCTTAAATTTCCAGTATCGGCTTCGGACTTCACCTCTCTAACTGCCCAAATTTGTAAGTATGACATTCGACCCCCTCTTCCGAATATAAATATATTTAAATATATTTTTGTGGCAATGTAGAGGGCTCAAGCAATCTGATGAAAATAAAAATAAAATAAATAAATAAAAACTGAATCTGAATATGGACTCAATTTTTGTGGCAATCCCAATGATATTTTTTTTCAGCTCAAACACCGTGATTTTGGCCATATGGAAACATGCACTAGCACTTGAAACCTTATTGAGGTGCTTGGCTTGAACATAATTTGTTGAACTTTATCACCGAGGAAAGGCCGAATATAACTTGTTGACTAGTATTTGAGCTCCATTTTTGACATGGAGAGAGAAAACCCTGGACTTATGAATATGGACTTTGGAAAGGACATTCTTGTAATTTGCATAATGATCCATTGAATCTTGCTACTGATAAGCAATGTAATATACTTCGGATCTCGGGCCTGAAATTTACTATTGAACTTCACTCTGTCCAAATTTTGAGCCCCGTATAAATTGGACCTTTAATATGGAACATAGTGACTTTAAGAAATTGACCCGATTGAACTTCATCATGAAGCAACCTATGACATTGCACCTCTTATTGATGATAGAAGACAAAAATCTATATGTTGATGATGCACCCATTGGTATTAAAATTTGTTGAGCTTGAAGAATATCTGAGAAAATGAATTGTTGATGACGTCCGAAGTTGAATTTGTTGATAAACCCATCATGTTGCATGTAACAATATTCTGAATTTTAATACGGTCAACTCTTTAATATTTATACCGGTTATTTCAGCCATATGTCTTCTCAAAAGAAACCCGTAGCTCCGGGGTCCTCAGAACCGGCTCTCATGAAAGAGAGGGATGTACCTCCGGCATCTGAGTGGAGGAAATCTCCTTATTTTGGTCGGAAGGACCCCTTCTGGCGGGCGGCTACCTCCACCACTTCTCTTCTATCTCCGAAGGGGGCTCCATTATGTCTCACTGAGGACACTGACTCTGGACACGAGGCCCTCATTTCTCCTTCCTCGGTGCTACGCTTTCGGATTAAGCGGGGGGACTTTCCATACTGTTATCCTCAGTTCAAGGCCTTCTCAAACCCTCCTTTTGGTTGGCAGGAGTGGGTCGATGATGTTCTCTCGGACAAGAGCTTCTGTCAGCGGCTTTAAGAGGCCCGCCTATTGATCCCAGTGAAAATATCTCGATCCCTATCCATCCGTCGCAACAATGCTAGCCTGGAAGCCATGGCTCTTCGGTGGAGCACCGAGACACACACCTTTATACTTGGCCAGCACGAGATGGGGCCCACCCTTGAGGATGTGTTCATGTTGCTGCGTCTGGAAGTGACCGGCCCTGATGCCTTCGACCCTGAGCAGACACCCCCCGAAGATGATTCTTTGATCCAATCTCTGAAGCTAAATCTTCAAACTTGTGGTCGGTGGAGTTCCGTTTTTGATGGTTCAGCGAGGAGGACTAGTCGAGTAAGGACGGACCGTGCCTCCTATACTGCATGGATCCGCCACTTCTTCAAAGATCTTCAGCCCTTGGCCAGAGATGCTGACCCTAACTCTCGGGAGTATGAGGTCGGTCCGATGTATGACTCTAGGCTCTATTTCTTGGGATTTCTGGCTTGCTTCCTTTCATTCTTCATTTTTTCGAGCACGCCTCCGGATTCCCTCAATCCTTTCGTCTTCCCCTTGGCAGTCAGGCTCTTCAGAGGAGATCGGATCCCTTTGGCTCCCCTATTTCTTGGGAATCTCTATTATCGGCTGGATCTACTACATCGAGATATGGTTCGCTGCGTGGGTCGATATGAGCCTGTCTCCTTTATTCACAGCCAGTTCCTGCTTTGTTTCTTCTTCGAGAGGTTCCCAAAATTTGCCCCTGCTCCGACTGTATTCGAGGCGGAGGTTCTTCAGGAGATAGTGGATAAAGATGGCATCCCCGTGCTCGATACTGATGGGTCTCGGACATTTGGGAAAGCGAAGTCTTGCCAGCCGTTGATTACACGTTGGTCACGTACCATTTCCACCTTATCCTTGAATACTCTAGTGGATGATCCCCGACGCTTTGTGGCACGGCCGTATGTATGCCCGCCTGTGGGTGTGGCCACACCACTTATCTATCATGGTTCCTCCCGCTCGGTGTCCTTTCCTTTGCCGAAGAACATCCCTGCACCCTTTGTTGATATGCTGATTATGATCCGTCCGAGTTCATTACCGGTATGGCATGAGGAAGGCGTTGATAGTGCCATTTATAGGCCTGACCACGTAGCATGTCAATTCGGGTTTGATCAATGTGCCCCGGGGCCAGCACCTCCTTTATTATCATTTTCAGTGAGCTACGGGCGCTTCAGTCGCGGGCTTGTACACACCGTGCTTCCCATATCCGGCTCTTTGACGATGCCAGGCTTCAGTCGAGTAGGGGGTTTTACCTCATCTTTCAGGCGGTATTGGCAGAAGAATATCGATGCATTTATTGCATTTGTCCAGAGCAGACCGACCGTATGTTTGCCTCCGCCGATTTATAAGAAGGATTCTTCTCTTTGGCTACCCGAGAGCCGAAAATCAGACCACATGTACGAGAGTTTCTTCACCTCATCTGCTCCAATTGACCCTTCTGCTCGGGCATCTGCTTCTAGCTTGGCAATTACTTCTCCGGAGCCAGTCCCTTTGAATAAGGCCTCTGGTCCTCGGACGACCCGCCTTAAGAAGATGGCTCACAAGAGGACTTCTGATGCCAGTCCTTCCGCTCCTCGCCTTTCCAAAAGGCTTCATGAGGTACCCGAAATTTTTGATTTGAAGCTACTTTCCTTTTTTTGCGACTATACCTTCTAAAATGAAAACTTTTATTTGTCCATGTTGTGTAGGATCCTGCGGTTGTTGACGTTCTCAGTACAGTGGCTCCTGGTGTGACACCCCTGTTCCGTAGTATGTTAATTGGTCCTTAACATGATGTGATTATGTATTTTGATATGATTTTGTGTTCCACTATGTGAAAATATGTGGTTTGAAATTTTATCTGTTCATCGTAGGAATATCTGTTTGAGTAGTCTGTTTCGGAAATTTAATTGAGGGCCTTATCGGCCACGGAACCCGAAATTGACTACGCCATTGTGGTTGGCATAATTTTTAGGGCCTACGGTGAAATTTAATTGAAATTTGATTCTGGCCAATTTAAACTGATTAAATTGATAAATTAAGTACCCCATTATTTTATATTAAAATATTTGTTAGTGGGGCTTGTTTTATATTTGCATTGCACTCCCCTTTAGCTCTCTTAAAACTCAAAATCTAAGTTAGACAATTGAGAGGGAGAGAGAGGCCGGCCATGGAGAGAAAAAGGGAGAGATTTGTGTAATTTGGGCTCAAGACTTGGGAATTTGAAGATCTAGCTCAAGATTTGGCTAGAGCTTGAGTGTTGAAGCTCTTAGGTAAGTGATTTCATGAACTCTTACTTGTAATTTGTAAGTTCAAGGGTTGTTTGTGATCAAGAACATGTAATGAGTTGATTTTTGTTGAGATTGAAGTCTTAGAACTCATGCATGTAAGAAATTACCTTGAAATTGCATGTTTGAGCTTGAAACACATGATTCATGTGGAGTTTTGGGTAAAGCTCATATTGTAGTCACCATTTGTACCATCTAAGTTGAGAATGATGAGCATCTCCCACATGCATGTACAAATCATGGGAGTATAAGTCTTGAATGTTGAATTTGAGCATGTTGATGATGGGTTTGAGACAATTTGGGACATGCATGTAGATAATTCATGTAATTGAGCTTCCTAATGTCGTAATCTGCATTAGTAGCATGTTAGCATGTGTAAATGTGTAATTTGAACCATTGCATGCAAGAAATGTAGATGGAAAACTGATTTGGAGCTCAAGAACACGATCTGGGAAACCCAGATTTTTGAGGTCCGCTCGAGCGGGGTAATGGCCGCTCGAGCGGGAAAATCGTGCTCCCAGCATTTTTGCAGAGTTGGATGCCTGCTCGAGCGGGACATTTCACGCTCGAGCGTGGATTTTTGTAGACGGACCTTCAGCTCGAGCGCATCTTTTGTGCAACCAGTACCTTGCAGGCCTTAAGGGTCCGCTCGAGCGGAGAATCTTACGCTCGAGCGGGGACCCTGTTTCCTGGAATTTTGTTCATGCATTCTGTGATTCGTTTTCCGTTCTCTTTCACTTGTAAGCACTCTTAGGCATGTGTTAAGCATTGTAAATGAGTTAATGAGATAAGAACAAAGCCTAAAGAGGAATATGTGAATTAAAGAACGGATTGAACTGTTAGTGACCCTTTTGTATTCATGAAATGTGTAGGGTCAAGCTCCAGGGCGCATCCACAAGCCGATCACTGTGAGTAATATCAATATTTGAAAACTTGTCAATGTCCAATTGCTACTCCCCTATAAATATTATGAGTTGTTAATTGGGATTGTGGACAAAAGTTTGACATGAATGAATGGGCCAAAGGCCGTTTGACATGAATGAATGGGCCAAAGGCCGTTTGACATGAACGAATGGGCCAAAGGCCGTTTGACATGAATGAATGGGCCAAAGACCGTTTGACATGAATGAATGGGCCAAAGGCCGTTTGACATGAATGAATGGGCCAAAGGCCGTTTGACATGAATGAATGGGCCAAAGGCCGTTTGACATGAATGAATGGGCCAAAGGCCGTTTGACATGAATGAATGGGCCAAAGGCCGTTTGACATGAACGAATGGGCCAAAGGCCGTTTGACATGAATGAATGGGCCAAAGGCCGTTTGACATGAATGAATGGGCCAAAGGCCGTTTGCCATGAATGGAAACCCGGATGGGCCAAAGGCCAGAATGTTTGGAACTACAGTTACTTGACTTGTATTTCGTATAGTTATATATATTTTGCTGCTAAACAGAAGTATGAATTGGGCCCAAGGCCGTTTGGAGCATGTTGATCTACATATTGTTATGTAACTGTTATATTTGATATTATTCACTGGGCTATCGCTCACGCTCATTCATGTATTTGTAGGTGAGCCAAGGGAAGTCCAAACCCAGCCCCAGTGAAGTCTGCTAGGAACAACAGGAGTTTTGGGAGAGTCAGCCTTGTGCCTCGCGCATGAGACCATCCTTGCCCTTTTACTATGTACCTACGTTTTGTCTTGTTGGCAAGGACCCAGTGCATGTCTGTACATAGTCTGTTATAGGTTGACTCGTTTTGGACGATCCTGTCTGTAATGAATTTTGTGAAACTGCACTTTTGATGTGAGTTATTAACGTATCTGAGTATGGTTTGTTTGATGTGCATATAAGCACGGCTCTATGGACAAAGTTTTTAATTTTGCTTCCGTTTGGCCCCCATTAACTCTGTTAGAATACGTTTAGAACAGTTTGAGGCCGTAGGTAATCTCATGATTACTGGCCGGTTACGTCCTTAACCCACGGGGGCGGGTTCGGGTCGTGACACCTGGCCATGCTGCCTCCCCCAGGCCGGACTCAGACTTGGACGACACCCTCCCTTTGTCTGCAAGACTTGTGAAGATGCGCACCTCTCGTATAGCAGTTATAGATGATGACGATGATGAGGCTGAGTCCTCCGACCATTTTTGTGACCTTATTCCACGCATGCGTCGTCACTGCCCTACCGTAGCTGAGGAGGAGCGCTATCTTGGTGACGAGGTTATTGGGGCTCACCGTTCTGATGTCGAGATTACTGGAGGGACTGATGCCACAGAAATTGATGCCGTAGGCCATGCTTCTAGAAGCAATGTAGAGACGAGGTGCGCCTCTGGGAATGGTGTGGAGGTGGATGTGCTAGAAATCTCTGAGACTCGCTCTGGCACTTATGATGATTCTCATCCTCCGGCCTTCCTTCCTTCTTCAGGGATGACTGCTACTGTTCAGGCTTCGTCAGACATTGAGATCGATCAGGTGCTCTCTATACGGCCAAGTGACCTTGCTGATGCTAGGTGTCCTTCAGTTGCTCCGGCTTTGCATATTGATTCTCCCTCTGGTAATCTTTCTTTCTGAAGTTTGTCATTTACTTCTATCTGTGAGAAATCTTTACTCAAATGGCTTTCCTGTTCCCTACCTCTAATAAGGCTTCCTTATCTTTTCTTCAGTGTTAGCTACTACCGGGGTCCTGCCTTCACCTGCCTCAGACTCTGCTCCAGTGTTAGCTGCTACCGTGGTCCCGTCTTCACCTGCCCCGGACTCTACTCCGACTCTCTTTGTAACTCCTCACGGTTCTCCTTCTCAAGGGGGAACACCTGCCTTTGAGACGACTGCCAGAGGTTCTTCATCGCCAGTGCCTTCGAATATTTTGGATTTGAATCTCAGTGATTTTCACATTGATAGTGATGCTTTCGGTCTTTCCTCTTATCGTTCGGCATTCTCAGGCTCGGGACCTCTGCCGGGAGTTACCCCTCCGGGTGGTTCATCTAACCCGATAGACATTGGGGAGATTCCTGAGACTAGCAGCTTTCCGGTCCCAATTCCTCCTTCAGCTTCTGGCAAACTATCATTTCTCCATTATTGGGTAGCTCCTGAGTTTGCTTCAGTTCTACAGCTTGTGCATTCAAGTTACCCGGAGACCTTTGCTTCATTTGCTTGCCAGTGTCCACTCATTCAGAATGCTCTTCTCGAGTCTTTTGCCACTATCTTATATAGCTTGGACAGGCAACGGTTGTGTGACCTTAATGGGAAAGTAGTCGAGACGGCGTATCAGGGGATATCTGACATGGAGCATCACCAAGTGGACTTATCATGGCTTCGGAAGTGCCAGGATATAGCTTCGAACGCCAGTCATCGGCTGGAACTTATGTCTGTGCTTGCCTCTTATCGCACCTCTATAGATGAGATAAAGGCAACTCTTCGTGAACTTGAGTCGGGTTATGCTCGGGCCTTGGAGACTTTAGAGGCACACTCTACTGTTTGTCCTCCAGATGTAGATGTGACGGGCAGCTTCTTCGAGGGTATCTTTAGGAAAGATTGAGTTTTTTTTTTTTTATCATTACTTTCTTGCCCCTTTCGATAAAAATGTTTTATCTAGGACAATGCAATGAAATGACAAAATTTTTGTTGTTTGGATATTTTCGCATTGTTTTCTCATTCTACTTGATAAAATATTTATTTCGAATGATACAATGGAAAGAACAATCATATGCACATGTTTATAAAAGCTGAAATATTCTCATTAGTTCTTCAACTTTCTTGACAAAAGTATAATAGATTCACTGTAAGTGATGGGATAAAACATACACCATAGAGAAAACCAGCTTCTTCATAACGTAAGGGAAATATAACTTTTAGACAAAGTAAGAAAGTGAAAATGAATTTCAACATAGATGAGTCCAACTATGGGTAGTAATGCTTGATAAACTTTGCATTGAGCGGGCCAGTTCGGAAGCCGTCTTCAACCCTTACAAGTTTGTAGTACCCGCTTGAGCTCGCTCGAACCACCTTGTAGGGCCCTTCCCATTTTGGAGAAAACTTGGGTAAAGGCTGTCCTCGCATGATTGGGTCTACAATCTTCCATACTAGATCACCTTCTTCAAACTTCCTTGGTATCACAGTCTGGTTATAGGCTCGGGCGATGGACTCATGATACCTTTCCATGACTTTTGCAGCTCTGTCATGCTTTTCCTCTAATGCTTCCAATCTGGTGGTTCGAGGCTCCAATACCATCCCCGAGGCGAGAGCCATTCGAGCAGATGGCGTTTCCAACTCTATAGGTAACACTGCCTCGGACCCATACACAAGGGAGTAAGGAGCTGCTTGAGTTGGCTTTCTCTTCGAAGTGCGATACGCCCATAGGGCTACTATCAACTGTTCGGACCAAGTCCCCCCAAACTCATCCATCATCTTGCTCAGAATCCTTATCAGTGTCTTGTTTGTGGCTTCCGCTTGCCCGTTCCCTTTTGGATAGTAGGGTGTGGATTTGTGATGCTTCACTTGGTAAGTCTCTAGGAGGCTCTTCACATATTTGTTTATGAAAGGAGTGCCGTTATCCGAGAGGATGGTGTTTGGTACTCCAAATCGGCAAATGATATTCTCCTTGATGAAGTTCGCAACTGCAGGCCCCGTAGCGTTCTTCAGAGGAATTGCTTCGACCCACTTTGTACTCAATTCTGTGGCTGCGAGAATCCACTTGTACCCCTTAGAAGATGTGGAGATGGGCCCTATCAGATCAAAAGCCCAGGTATGGAACGACCATGGCGTTCGGATACTATGCAGGTCTACAGCTGGAGCGTGGATCAAATTTCCGTGTTTCTAACAAGTCTGGCACCTCTTCACGTCATGGGATGCATCTGACTCCATGGTCGGCCAGTAATACCCAAGGTGTATAAGTTGCTCGAACAGCCGAGCCCCTCCTTGATGTTCAATCTCGTGGGCTCTTCCGAGGACTATATCTGACTCCTCCTTGGAGAGACATCTCAGGGGAGTGCCCTCAATACTTCTTCTATACAGCTTGTCCTGATCAAGAAAGTGCCGCCTCGCTCTCCTCTTGAGGTGTGCAATGTCCCTCGGGCTCTCAGGTAGTGTTCCCTCTTTGAGATAGTCAATGTAGACTTGCCTCCAGTCAGGGGTATCAATTTCAAAGCAACTCTCATCCTCCCGGATGTATGACTGACACTTGGGGCATTCCTTCTGTAATTGATTTGAGTCCTTCTCCATCTCGGGCCAATAATAACCTTGTCTTTGGATTCTTCTATACAGACTGATATCCCCATCCCCGCAAGACTTTTCATGGATCTGTTGTAGTCGGAAGCTTGCTTCTTGTTGGCCAATACACCGGGCTAGGAATCCAGTACCTCCTCGGAAGTAAAGTTCACCTTGAATAATTGTGAATTGGGCAAGCTTGGCCATAGTCAGTTTTCCAACTTTGCTTCTGAGTTGCTCGAGGACTTCTCCTCTCCAGTCCTCCGGAAGGCCTTTGTCTTCGGGTATTATTGAAGGTTCTGTTCTCTTCTTGATAACAATTGTTGCCTCTTCCTCTGGAATGTCAACTCTTGCCCCTAATGTTGCGAGGGCATCTGAAAACTTGTTGTCGGAGCGAGGCACATGCTCTATTTCGACCTTCTGAAATTTGTCAAGAAGCCTTTGGACTGTTGTTCGATATGTGGCCAAGGCAGGCTCCTTTAAGACGAACTGTCCTGAAACTTGCTTCACTATCAGCTTTGAGTCCCCCCGGATCCGAATCTTCTCGATACTGTGCTTCTCAGCTGCTATCAAGCCTAAAATAAGAGCCTCGTACTCGGCTTCGTTATTCGAACAATGGAAATCTAGTTTATAAGACAAATATAACTTTTCCCCACTTTTGCTTGTAAGGACTATCCCGGTTCCTCCCTTCCCTCCGGCTGCTGCTCCGTCAAAGCTCAATGTCCAGAAGCTTTCCTAGGAAGCCATAGCTGCGTGCACCTCTCCTCTTAATTCTTCATTCACTGGTTCATAGTCACCACTTGGAAATTGGGCAAGGAGATCAGCTAAGGCTTGGCTTTTGATCGCCTTGGGGGCTACACATGTGATCTCGAATTCACCCAGTGCTAACAACCATCTTGCCACCTTCCCGGTTAGAGCAGGCTTGCTGAGGAGGTATCGGATTGGATCACTTCTAGTAACAATCTGAATCTGATGTGCTACGAAGTAATGTCTGAGCTTTTGGGCAATGAATACCAAAGCTAAACAATGTCTCTCTACTGGAGTATATCGGACTTCTGCTCCTCGAATCTTCCGACTGATGTAATACACCGGGCGTTCTACTCCATCTACATCTTGGACCAATAATGCCCCTATGGACTTGGGGGTTGAAGTTAGGTACAACATTAGAGGCACCCCGGCCTGCGGGGCTATCATGGTCTGAGGCGAGGTCAAGGCCGCCTTGATTCTCTCAAAGGCCTTTTGGTGCTCTTGGTTCCACTCGAACTTGGCATCTCCTTTTAACAAACAGCCGAAAGGCGCAGAGATCTCTGCCAGTGCTGGGATAAACCTCCGAATATAAGACACCTTCCCGAGGAACTTCTTTAACTCCTTCTGAGAATGCGGGGGAGGCATTGCTCTGATAGATTTGACCTTGTCTTCATCTGCCTCGATACCATGCCTATGTACAAGAAACCCGAGGAACTTCCCGGCCGTCACCCCGAAAGCACATTTGAGAGGATTCATCCTCATTTTGAATTTCTGGCACCTCTTGAATACCTTCTCAAGGTCTCGGAGATGGTCTTCTTCTTTCTTGGATTTCACCACTATATCATCAACATAATCTTCCACCTCATGATGGATCATGTCATGAAAGATTGCAGTCATAGCCCTTTGGTAAGTTGCACCGGCATTCTTGAGTCCGAAAGGCATGACTGTATAGAAGAAGTTTCCGAGAGGTGTTCTAAAAGCAGTCTTTTCTGCGTCCTCTTCAGCCATCTTAATCTGATTGTATCCACTGAATCCATCCATGAATGAGAACATCTGGTGTCCTGAGGTAGTATCCACGAGGGTGTCGATGTGAGGAAGAGGGAATTCATCCTTCGGGCAAGATTTGTTCAAATCTCGAAAGTCTACACATACTCTGATTTGGCCATTCTTCTTCTTTACTGGCACGATGTTTGCTAACCACGTGGGGTACTGTATTGGCCGGATGAAACCAGCCTGTTGAAGTTTTTCAATCTCCTCCTTAATCTTCTCTTCGAGATCTGGATGACATTTTCGAGCAGCTTGCTGAATTGGCTTGGAGTTTGGTAACACATCAAGATAGTGGGAGACTAGGTCAGGATCTAGTCCGGGCATTTCCTTATATGACCAAGCAAACACATCTGAGTATCGGCTTATCAACTTTAACAACTGTTCCCGCTTCTCTGGGCTAAGGCTCGAACTTACGAATACCGGCCTCGGTGCATCTTGTCCATCACTCAGATCTATTTCAATAAGTTGTTCGGGCTGAGGCTTCGGCCCATCTTGCATACATTCTGGAGCCACTTCAGGCTTTATTACTATATCATTGTCAGGAGGCTCTTCTTTTGACTCGGAGTCGGTGACTGAAGAAACCGACTCCCCGCACCTTCATAAATAGTACACCATCTTGTCTCATTCTCGAACTTTCATCACCTTCCGAGGAATAGGCGGACTTTCTGTTCTAGACATTGCCCGCTTATTTGACTCTGCCATCGGCTCCTTGTCATCTTTGATATCCTCCCAACGTGGAATTTTGACCCCTCGAGGCTTAGAGGTGGTGGGAACTTCTTCGACAGCCAGTTCGGTGAAGTAGATGGCATCAGAATAATGAGCTTCATGGATCTCGAAAGGCCTTTCTGTAGCCTGAATTGTCACCGTCTTCTTTCCCCATTTAGCCTTAACACACTGATGATAACTCGATGGTACAGCCCCATATCTATGCATCCAGGTCCTCCCTAGAATGATGTGATAATTTGCCTCAGAATCGATAATATGAAACTTGGTGGCCGAGCGAATCTCTCCAACGGCTAAATAAACTGTTACGCATCCGATAGTAACTCTCCTTTCTCCACCGAAGCCAGTGATGACTATCGGCTGCTTCACAATGTGTTCTTCAGAGATTCCGGCTTTTTCTAGAGTAGCGCGAGACATAATGTTGATAGAGGCTCCACTATCTAAAAAGGCCCTTTTGAACTCAACCCCGTTAATAAAAACAGTCACATAAAGCGGGCGATTGTGAGAAAAAGGATACTTCCGATCAGCCTCAGAGAAAGTAATGGCACTAGATTGCTCTTTTGCCTTCCTCGGGATAGACCCCTCAGTCGACATGCATTCCTCATGGTGTGCCTCGGCTATATTAATGATAGACTTGGTGATTTCCGTTCTTGCCTCCCTAGAAAGTCCAAGCTGGTCAAAGAACTGCTTGAACTTTACACAGTCTTGCAGGGTTTTGGCATAGTGATCCGGATCTTTTTCCACTCTTGGAGGCTCGTAGTTAACCATCTCCTCGGTCTCCTCAAAATAAGATGCCACATAAACATGGTGTCCTCCTCTTCCATAGTATTCTTCTCCTCCTTCTGGATCAAAGGGATCGTCGCCATGAGTCATAAATGTTCTGCCCTCTGGATCGAGAGTAAACTTGCTCACCCTCTGGCTCGAGGATGTCGTCCAGATAACAGTCATCGTCATCGAGATTAGCGATAGCCTCGATCATTGGGCCTTCATAAGCTATCATAGCAACATTCTTGCCCTTGTCTCGGTGTTGAGGATATGGTTGTTCTCGGATGTCTTGAGTCCCTCACTTTTTGAACCTCAATTCGTCTGCCTCGACTTTATCTCTGAAGATTTTCCTGAGAGTCCAACACTTCTCTGTCAGATGTTTCAATGTACGATGGTAGACACAAAATTCAGGGCACTCACGGTCCTTTTTTGGTGGCATTTCTTCAACATAAGGCAATTTTAGCTCTCCGTCAGCCACCCATTCCTTAACTAGAGCTTTCACTTCCTCGATTCCACATGGATAAGAAACATTCCCCTTTTCACCATTATATTGCTTTCTTTTCTGGCCTCTATGACCTCCTCCTTGTGAATTTCGGGTATCCGGGGCAGAGGCAGCAGCAACGATAGGTCCACGAGATGACTTGAAACTAGTCTTGTAACTGGCTTTAAATCCGGACTCCTGAGCCTGAGGAATGCTAATGTTCCGAGCTGCTTCTATTAATGCCGAGAAGGTGGGTAGCTTGTGGTTAACTAGAAACATTTTGTACCTGCTCAATGCCCCTTCTAGACAAATTTGAACCAGATAACTCTCCTCAACTGCTTCATGACAATCCACGGCCTTGTCCTGAAACCTTTTGACGTAGTCAAGGATGTCTTCACTTTCTTGTTGCTTCTCTTTACACAATGTAAGTGTGGTCACCTTCTCCGCCACTTGAAAGAACTTGGAGTGGAATTTGTTAACCATTTCCTCCCAACTTCGGACAGAGTTTGGGGCCAAATTAACATACCAACTATATGCTCGGTCGGTGAGGGACTTAGAGAATTCTCTCAGTCGGAGGACGTGGTTTGAACCATGAATACCTAGAGTCTCGATGAATCGCACAACATGTTCTCGGGCATTTCCTTGTTTGCCGTCGAACTTGATGAACTTCGGCACTGTATACCCCTCAGGGTATGGATAGCTCAGCGTCTCAATGGGGTAAGGCGGCTTGACGTCTGGATCAGGCAAAGAGGGTAAGGTCCTCTTGCCCCGTTCGAGATCGAACATGGCCTGCACATCGGCGAGAGTGAGAAACTGTTGAGGGAGAGAGTTTGATGGTGGTATTCCCGGGACTTGGCTTATGTACCCGAAGACTGAGCTAGGGGCGTCTTGGCCATTCTGGTGCTGCGAATTCATCATTGGTGAGGACATTTGACGATACTGGCCATCAGCGCCTATAGACAAGCCAGTTGGTGATGGGATATTGAATTGAGGCCCATAGAGTCCACCGCACGGCGCCGCTATACCAGGTTGTGCTTGTAGATTTGTTGTCGGCACCAAAGGAGGCCCGCTTGGTGCTTGGGTAACATTTATTGATGGCGTAACAAGATTAGGTACGGGCAGAGCTCCCTTTTGCGCCATCATGCTCCTTATGTTTTCCTGGACACCAACAGTCGTCGGAGCGCCATTCATTACACCAGAAACTCCCCTAGTCACCATTGGATCTTGGCTCGGCACGCCATGGAGCCCGGGCATGGGCAAACTGCTGCCGCCTACTGTGGTTTGAGCATGTGTTACTGTGTCCGTGTTGCCATGAGCCATAGGCTGATTGGGGCCTACTTCTCCTTGGATTTGATTTTGCGCTCCGGCGGGAATAACTCCACCACCAGTTTGATTTCTGTTTGGCGCCGGTGCAAAGTTAGAACTCATCACCAACATGGTGTGAGTGAGATTCTGAAGAGTGGTAAGAATCTCTTGCTGAGTATTTTGAAGTCCTTGAATGGCTTCAAGTAAAAGTGGTTGATCTGGAGCCATGGTTCTGTCATCACCACCAGTAGAGGATCCTTGTTGGTGAACTTCATCTTCTCCCGCCATCCTTGTTGGAGTTGTGTGGATTCCAGATCTCGTTGAGACCATTAACCAATCCGCCTCCCCAGCAGAGTCGCCAAAATGTAGGAGAGGGTTCAAGAAAAGAGTTGGAAAATTCGAAGATCTTCGAAGATCCTTGAAGAAAAACTTCGAATTCTCTAGAATATGATGAGAGGCTTAGATTCTTCAATAATCTCAACTTAGGAACACAACAACAAAGGAGATGATGGAGATAAGAGATTGGGTGAAGAAGAAGGCAAAATGGCTAGAGAATAGAATAATGGCAAGGCTCTCCCATTGATCTTCCACTTTCACTCTCAAGGTTGATAATGGAGAAGGGAAATTAGTTCTTTCCCAAGAGTTAAAAAATCTCCAAAATCCATCCCTTGTAAAGCTATGGGTGGGTGCTATTTATAGGCACCTCATGATGTAGGATGGAGCCCATGTGCAAGGCACATGGGGGATATTCTCTCTAACCACCATGTCCGAGGAGGTGACTTCTCCGAGGAGGTGACTTCTCCGAGGATGAGAAAACCCCGAAGAGGAGATCAATTCCCTCGGCGAATCCTTCTTCTTAGCCACACCTAACCAATGATCCCCAATCATCCCAAAGGGTCAGGGGTAGTCCCAGAGGACGTCTTGCCGCAAAATATTGCCGAGTCTCATGGACCCCCCGAGGTCGTGCCACCTCGACCCGGGTATAGGCTAGTTTAACCGAAGAGTGAATTTATCTCCACTCACCGTCCTCGGGATCGGGTCCTTTGTTCGAACTCCATTACGCCCATGGTTTTGGTGCGTAGATCCCGGAAAGCTCCGAGCCCGCAAGTGTTCTGGGACTCATTAACGGAGCGACTTCTAGATTGCGTTTGAATCCGTTTGAAGCCAGGTGATTCGGATCTCTAGATTCGTGAATCCGAATCCTTTCGAGTCCGAGTACCTCGGATCTCTAGGCTTGCTTAATACCCTTTTGAGTCCGGGCTCGAGTAAGTCTCTAGGTTCGTGGATCTGAACCCTTTCGAGGCTTAGAGCGATTCAGCCCGTTTGATGGCGATAAATCCGGGCCCACCAATCTTGGACATGCGATAAATTCGGACCCACCAATCTTGGACTATTGGGCCTAATTAATTTAGTGGGCTTAAATTAGCTCCTCTTACATTTTCCCCTTGCGTGTATGAGAAATTTAAATTTCTCAGACATGCATACTTTCATTTCTTCGACCCTTCTCTTTTCTTCTTTGTTGCACAGCGGCGCTCTCTTGCTGTCGAGACCACCAGCTTTCTTTTTTTTTTTTTTTTTTTCTTTCTGAAATCCATGTGGCTGACTCTCTCTCTCCAAGACAAACCCAGATGTCTTCTTCTTCAATTGGAGCTCCGTAGTTGATGGACCAAAGGCCACACAAGCCATTGTCGTCGGCCTTCGTGAGGTCACTGTTGACGTTGACCACGCCGCCCTCTCAACGCGTTGTTAGTCGGTCTAGCCAGAAATTTCTCGGACTGATTTGGCTCTCGGAATACCAGTGCTCACGCTGCTGCCAACCCGTCCTAGTTGTTCTTGGACCCAAGCCAGCTCTTCATTTTGATGAGCTTTGGTCTAATTCTTCCTTCCACAGTGCTTACTCTGCCCATTTCTTTTATTTCTTCTACACTGCTTCAGATCTTTGAGTGAGCTCTTTATATATATATATATATATATAAATGGGTTTTGATTTTTACTCAACTAATTTCATTCCCTTCACTGTTTCAGATTTATTGATCTTTGGACTTCAAGATCTAGTTGAATCTTTGCTGAAAGCCATCTTCCTTTTTCTTTGTTGCACAGCCACTTTGGCTCCCCCCCCTTTACACAGAGATCAACCCAGCTGTTCTTCTTCTTCAAGAAGGCTCTGCCATTTGCACACTAATCTTCATCACAGTTTCAAGCAAATGCCGCCCGCTTTGCCTTCTGCCCCGGCTGTTCAGCGCCACCCACGTCGTGTGTGGTTTGCACCGTAGCTCTAGGCACCGCCGGCAACGCGACCCGAGCTGTCGTTACTGCACACCAACACCGGCACAACTCGCAATTGATTCCCGTGGCCACTGGTTTTCTTTCTCATCTCTGCTTTTGGCTAGCATTTCGAATATATATATATATATATGGCTTATGATGTATATATATATATATATAATATTTTATTTTATTATATATATATATGTTATTTTATTTTATTTTATTTTTTTGCTTCGAATCTGCTGGTGCTTCGTTTTTTTTTTTTTTTTTTTTCTTTTACTTTGCTGCTTGACAAACTTTGGGCAAATATATAGATGTATATATATTGATTATCATATATATATATATATTTTGTTTAGAGCTCGGATTACCCACATTAGCCTTGGCTTGTGCACAATCAATCGCTGCTTCCGGCTTCAGCTTATCCGACGTCGACCACGCACGTTCGCCCTCTCAACGCAACGTGTGTGGTCTTGCCCAACCTAGCTCCACATCGCTGCTTCCGGCTTCAGCTTATCCGACGTTGACCACGCACGTTCGCCCTCTCAACGCAACGTGTGTGGTCTTGCCCAAGCCTACCCCAGTCTTGTTGATTACAGTCTGTAAAGCCTCTCTGATTTCAGCTTAAATTTCCAATATCGGCTTCGGACTTCACCTCTCTAACTGCCCAAATTTGTAAGTATGACATTCGACCCCCTCTTCCGAATATAAATATATTTAAATATATTTTTGTGGCAATGTAGAGGGCTCAAGCAATCTGATGAAAATAAAAATAAAATAAATAAATAAAAACTGAATCTGAATATGGACTCAATTTTTGTGCCAATCCCAATGATATTTTTTTTCAGCTCAAACACCGTGATTTTGGCCATATGGAAACATGCACTAGCACTTGAAACCTTATTGAGGTGCTTGGCTTGAACATAATTTGTTGAACTTTATCACTGAGGAAAGGCCGAATATAACTTGTTGACTAGTATTTGAGCTCCATTTTTGACATGGAGAGAGAAAACCCTGGACTTATGAATATGGACTTTGGAAAGGACATTCTTGTAATTTGCATAATGATCCATTGATTCTTGCTACTGATAAGCAATGTAATATACTTCGGATCTCGGGCCTGAAATTTACCATTGAACTTCACTCTGTCCAAATTTTGTGCCCCGTATAAATTGGACCTTTAATATGGAACATAGTGACTTTAAGAAATTGACCCGATTGAACTTCATCATGAAGCAACCTATGACATTGCACCTCTTATTGATGATAGAAGACGAAAATCTATATGTTGATGATGCACCCATTCGTATTAAAATTTGTTGAGCTTGAAGAATATCCGAGAAAATGAATTGTTGATGACGTCCGAAGTTGAATTTGTTGATAAACCCATCATGTTGCATGTAACAATATTCTGAATTTTAATACGGTCAACTCTTTAATATTTATACCGGTTATTTCAGCCATATGTCTTCTCAGAAGAAACCCGTAGCTCCGGGGTCATCAGAACCGGCTCTCATGAAAGAGAGGGATGTACCTCCGGCATCTGAGTGGAGGAAATCTCCTTATTTTGGTCGGAAGGACCCCTTCTGGCGGGCGGCTACCTCCACCACTTCTCTTCTATCTCCGAAGGGGGCTCCATTATGTCTCACTGAGGACACTGACTCTGGACACGAGGCCCTCATTTCTCCTTCCTCGGTGCTACGCTTTCGGATTGAGCGGGGGGACTTTCCATACTGTTATCCTCAGTTCAAGGCCTTCTCAAACCCTCCTTTTGGTTGGCAGGAGTGGGTCGATGATGTTCTCTCGGACAAGAGCTTCTGTCAGCGGCTTTAAGAGGCCCGCCTATTGATCCCAGTGAAAATATCTCGATCCCTATCCATCCGTCGCAACAATGCTAGCCTGGAAGCCATGGCTCTTCGGTGGAGCACCGAGACACACACCTTTATACTTGGCCAGCACGAGATGGGGTCCACCCTTGAGGATGTGTTCATGTTGCTGCGTCTGGAAGTGACCGGCCCTGATACCTTCGACCCTGAGCAGACACCCCCCGAAGATGATTCTTTGATCCAATCTCTGAAGCTAAATCTTCAAACTTGTGGTCGGTGGAGTTCCGTTTTTGATGGTTCAGCGAGGAGGACTAGTCGAGTAAGGACGGACCGTGCCTCTTATACTGCATGGATCCGCCACTTCTTCAAAGATCTTCAGCCCTTGGCCAGAGATGCTGACCCTAACTCTCGGGAGTATGAGGTCAGTCCGATGTATGACTCCAGGCTCTATTTCTTGGGATTTCTGGCTTGCTTCCTTTCATTCTTCATTCTTCCGAGCACGCCTCCGGATTCCCTCAATCCTTTCGTCTTCCCCTTGGCAGTCAGGCTCTTCAGAGGAGACCGGATCCCTTTGGCTCCCCTATTTCTTGGGAATCTCTATTATCGGCTGGATCTACTACATCGAGATATGGTTCGCTCCGTGGGTCGATATGAGCCTGTCTCCTTTATTCACAGCCAGTTCCTGCTTTGTTTCTTCTTCGAGAGGTTCCCAAAATTTGCCCCTGCTCCAACTGTATTCGAGGCGGAGGTTCTTCAGGAGATAGTGTATAAAGATGGCATCCCTGTGCTCGATACTGATGGGTCTCGGACATTTGGGAAAGCGAAGTCTTGCCAGCCGTTGATTACACGTTGGTCACGTACCATTTCCACCTTATCCTTGAATACTCTAGTGGATGATCCCCGACGCTTTGTGGCACGGCCGTATGTATGCCCGCCTGTGGGTGTGGCCACACCGCTTATCTATCATGGTTCCTCCCGCTCGGTGTCCTTTCCTTTGCCGAAGAACATCCCTGCACCCTTTGTTGATATGCTGATTATGATCCGTCCGAGTTCATTACCGGTATGGCATGACGAAGGCGTTGATAGTGCCGTTTATAGGCCTGACCGCGTAGCATGTCAATTCGGGTTTGATCAATGTGCCCCGGGGCCAGCACCTCCTTTATTATCATTTTCAGCGAGCTACGGGCGCTTCAGTCGCGGGCTTGTACACACCGTGCTTCCCATATCCGGCTCTTTGACGATGCCAGGCTTCAGTCGAGTAGGGGGTTTTACCTCCTCTTTCAGGCGGTATTGGCAGAAGAATATCGATGCGTTTATTGCATTTGTCCAGAGCAGACCGACCGTATGTTTGCCTCCGCCGATTTATAAGAAGGATTCTTCTCTTCGGCTACCCGAGAGCCGAAAATCTGACCACATGTACGAGAGTTTCTTCACCTCATCTGCTCCAATTGACCCTTCTGCTCGGGCATCTGCTTCTAGCTTGGCAATTACTTCTCCGGAGCCAGTCCCTTTGAATAAGGCCTCTGGTCCTCGGACGACCCGCCTTAAGAAGATGGCTCACAAGAGGACTTCTGATGCCAGTCCTTCCGCTCCTCGCCTTTCCAAAAGGCTTCATGAGGTACCCGAAATTTTTGATTTGAAGCTACTTTCCTTTTTTGCGACTATACCATCTAAAATGAAAACTTTTATTTGTCCATGTTGTGTAGGATCCTGCGGTTGTTGACGTTCTCAGTACCGTGGCTCCTGGCCATGCTGCCTCCCCCAGGCCGGACTCAGACTTGGACGACACCCTCCCTTTGTCTGCAAGACTTGTGAGGATGCGCACCTCTCGTATAGCAGTTATAGATGATGACGATGATGAGGCTGAGTCCTCCGACCATTTTTGTGACCTTATTCCACGCATGCGTCGTCACTGCCCTACCGTAGCTGAGGAGGAGCGCTATCTTGGTGACGAGGTTATTGAGGCTCACCGTTCTGATGTTGAGATTACTGGAGGGACTGATGCCACAGAAATTGATGCCGTAGGCCATGCTTCTAGAAGCAATGTAGAGACGAGGTGCGCCTCTGGGAATGGTGTGGAGGTGGATGTGCTAGAAATCTCTGAGACTCGCTCTGGCACTTATGGTGAATCTCATCCTCCGGCCCTCCTTCCTTCTTCAGGGATGACTGCTACTGTTCAGGCTTCGTCAGACATTGAGATCGATCAGGTGCTCTCTATATGGCCAAGTGACCTTGCTGATGCTAGGAGTCCTTCAGTTGCTCCGGCTTTGCATATTGATTCTCCCTCTGGTAATCTTTCTTTCTGAAGTTTGTCATTTACTTCTATCTGTGAGAAATCTTTACTCAAATGGCTTTCCTGTTCCCTACCTCTAATAAGGCTTCCTTATCTTTTCTTCAGTGTTAGCTACTACCGGGGTCCTGCCTTCACCTGCCTCAGACTCTGCTCCAGTGTTAGCTGCTACCGTGGTCCCGTCTTCACCTGCCCCGGACTCTACTCCGACTCTCTTTGTAACTCCTCACGGTTCTCCTTCTCAAGGGGGAACACCTGCCTTTGAGACGACTGCCAGAGGTTCTTCATCGCCAGTGCCTTCGAATATTTTGGATTTGAATCTCAGTGATTTTCACATTGATAGTGATGCTTTTGGTCTTTCCTCTTATCGTTCGGCATTCTCAGGCTCGGGACCTCTGCCGGGAGTTACCCCTCTGGGTGGTTCATCTAACCCGATAGACATTGGGGAGATTCCTGAGACTAGCAGCTTTCCGGCCCCAATTCCTCCTTCAGCTTCTGGCAAAGTATCATTTCTCCATTATTGGGTAGCTCCTGAGTTTGCTTCAGTTCTACAGCTTGTGCATTCATGTTACCCGGAGACCTTTGCTTCATTTGCTTGCCAGTGTCCACTCATTCAGACTGCTCTTCTCGAGTCTTTTGCCACTATCTTATATAGCTTGGACAGGCAACGGTTGTGTGACCTTAATGGGAAAGTAGTCGAGACGGCGTATCAGGGGATCTCTGACATGGAGCATCACCAAGTGGACTTATCATGGCTTCGGAAGCGCCTGGATATAGCTTCGAACGCCAGTCATCGGCTGGAACTTATGTCTGTGCTTGCCTCTTATCGCACCTCTATAGATGAGATAAAGGCAACTCTTCGTGAACTTGAGTCGGGTTATGCTCGGGCCTTGGAGACTTTAGAGGCACACTCTACTGTTTGTCCTCCAGATGTAGATGTGACGGGCAGCTTCTTCGAGGGTGTCTTTAGGAAAGATTGAGTTTTTTTTTTTTATCATTACTTTCTTGCCCCTTTCGATAAAAATGTTTTATCTAGGACAATGCAATGAAATGACAAAATTTTTGTTGTTTGGATATTTTCGCATTGTTTTCTCATTCTACTTGATAAAATATTTATTTTGAATGATACAATGGAAAGAACAATCATATGCACATGTTTATAAAAGCTGAAATATTCTCATTAGTTCTTCAACTTTCTTGACAAAAGTATAATAGATTCACTGTAAGTGATGGGATAAAACATACACCATAGAGAAAACCAGCTTCTTCATAACGTAAGGGAAATACAACTTTTAGACAAAGTAAGAAAGTGAAAATGAATTTCAACATAGATGAGTCCAACTATGGGTAGTAATGCTTGAGAAACTTTGCATTGAGCGGGCCAGTTCGGAAGCCGTCTTCAACCCTTACAAGTTTGTAGTACCCGCTTGAGCTCGCTCGAACCACCTTGTAGGGCCCTTCCCATTTTTGAGAAAACTTAGGTAAAGGCTGTCCTCGCATGATTGGGTCTACAATCTTCCATACTAGATCACCTTCTTCAAACTTCCTTGGTATCACAGTCTGGTTATAGGCTCGGGCGATGGACTCATGATACCTTTCCATGACTTCAGCAGCTCTGTCATGCTTTTCCTCTAATGCTTCCAATCTGGTGGTTCGAGGCTCCAATACCATCCCCGAGGCGAGAGCCATTCGAGCAGATGGCGTTTCCAACTCTATAGGTAACACTGCCTCGGACCCATACACAAGGGAGTAAGGAGCTGCTTGAGTCGGCTTTCTCTTCGAAGTGCGATACGCCCATAGGGCTACTATCAACTGTTCGGACCAAGTCCCCCCAAACTCATCCATCATCTTGCTCAGAATCCTTATCAGTGTCTTGTTTATGGCTTCCGCTTGCCCGTTCCCTTTTGGATAGTAGGGTGTGGATTTGTGATGCTTCACTTGGTAAGTCTCTAGGAGGCTCTTCACATATTTGTTTATGAAGGGAGTGCCGTTATCCGAGAGGATGGTGTTTGGTACTCCAAATCGGCAAATGATATTCTCCTTGATGAAGTTCGCAACTGCAGGCCCCGTAGCGTTCTTCAGAGGAATTGCTTCGACCCACTTTGTACTCAATTCTGTGGCTGCGAGAATCCACTTGTACCCCTTAGAAGATGTGGAGATGGGCCCTATCAGATCAAAAGCCCAGGTATGGAATGGCCATGGCGTTCGGATACTATGCAGGTCTACAGTTGGAGCGTGGATCAAATTTTCGTGTTTCTGACAAGTCTGGCACCTCTTCACGTCATGGGATGCATCTGACTCCATGGTCGGCTAGTAATACCCAAGGTGTATAAGTTGCTCGAACAGCCGAGCCCCTCCTTGATGTTCAATCTCGTGGGCTTTTCCGAGGACTAGATATGACTCCTCCTTGGAGAGACATCTCAGGGGAGTGCCCTCAATACTTCTTCTATACAGCTTGTCCTGATCAAGAAAGTGCCGCCTCGCTCTCCTCTTGAGGTGTGCAATGTCCCTCGGGCTCTCAGGTAGTGTTCCCTCTTTGAGATAGTCAATGTAGACTTGCCTCCAGTCAGGGGTATCAATTTCAAAGCAACTCTCATCCTCCCGGATGTATGACTGACACTTGGGGCATTCCTTCTGTAATTGATTTGAGTCCTTCTCCATCTCGGGCCAATAATAACCTTGTCTTTGGATTCTTCTATACAGACTGATATCCCCATCCCCGCAAGACTTTTCAAGGATCTGTTGTAGTCGGAAGCTTGCTTCTTGTTGGCCAATACACCGGGCTAGGAATCCAGTACCTCCTCGGAAGTAAAGTTCACCTTGAATAATTGTGAATTGGGCAAGCTTGGCCATAGTCAGTTTCTCCAGTCCTCCGGAAGGCCTTTGTCTTCGGGTATTATTGAAGGTTCTGTTCTCTTCTTGATAACAATTGTTGCCTCTTCCTCTGGAATGTCAACTCTTGCCCCTAATGTTGCGAGGGCATCTGAAAACTTGTTGTCGGAGCGAGGCACATGCTCTATTTCGACCTTCTCAAATTTGTCAAGAAGCCTTTGGACTGTTGTTTGATATGTGGCCAAGGCAGGCTCCTTTAAGACGAACTGTCCTGAAACTTACTTCACTATCAGCTTTGAGTCCCCCCGGATCCAAATCTTCTCGATACTGTGCTTCTCAGCTGCTATCAAGCCTAAAATAAGAGCCTCATACTCGGCTTCGTTATTCGAACAATGGAAATCCAGTTTATAAGACAAATATAACTTTTCCCCACTTTTGCTTGTAAGGACTATCCCGGTTCCTCCCTTCCCTCCGGTTGCTGCTCCGTCAAAGCTCAATGTCCAGAAGCTTTCCTCGGAAGCCATAGCTGCGTGCACCTCTCCTCTTAATTCTTCATTCACTGGTTCATAGTCACCACTTGGAAATTGGGCAAGGAGATCAGCTAAGGCTTGGCTTTTGATCGCCTTGGGGGCTACACATGTGATCTCGAATTCACCCAGTGCTAACAACCATCTTGCCACCTTCCCGGTTAGAGCAGGCTTGCTGAGGAGGTATCGGATTGGATCACTTCTAGTAACAATCTGAATCTGATGTGCTAGGAAGTAATGTCTGCGCTTTTGGGCAGTGAATACCAAAGCTAAACAATGTCTCTCTACTGGAGTATATCGGACTTCTGCTCCTCGAATCTTCCGACTGATGTAATACACCGGGCGTTCTACTCCATCTACATCTTGGACCAATAATGCCCCTATGGACTTGGGGGTTGAAGTTAGGTACAACATTAGAGGCACCCCGGCCTGCGGGGCTATCATGGTCTGAGGCGAGGTCAAGGCCGCCTTGATTCTCTCAAAGGCCTTTTGGTGCTCTTGGTTCCACTCGAACTTGGCATCTCCTTTTAACAAACAGCCGAAAGGCGCAGAGATCTCTGCCAGTGCTGGGATAAACCTCCGAATATAAGACACCTTCCCGAGGAACTTCTTTAACTCTTTCTGAGAATGCGGGGGAGGCATTGCTCTGATAGATTTGACCTTGTCTTCATCTGCCTCGATACCATGCCTATGTACAAGAAACCCGAGGAACTTCCCGGTCGTCACCCCGAAGCACATTTGAGAGGATTCATCCTCATTTTGAATTTCTGGCACCTCTTGAATACCTTCTCAAGGTCTCGGAGATGGTCTTCTTCTTTCTTGGATTTCACCACTATATCATCAACATAATCTTCCACCTCATGATGGATCATGTCATGAAAGATTGCAGTCATAGCCCTTTGGTAAGTTGCACCGGCATTCTTGAGTCCGAAAGGCATGACTGTATAGAAGAAGTTTCCGAGAGGTGTTCTAAAAGCAGTCTTTTCTGCGTCCTCTTCAGCCATCTTAATCTGATTGTATCCACTGAATCCATCCATGAATGAGAACATCTGGTGTCCCGAGGTAGTATCCACGAGGGTGTCGATGTGAGGAAGAGGGAATTCATCCTTCGGGCAAGATTTGTTCAAATCTCGAAAGTCTACACAAACTCTGATTTGGCCATTCTTCTTCTTTACTGGCACGATGTTTGCTAACCACGTGGGGTACTGTATTGGCCGGATGAAACCAGCCTATTGAAGTTTTTCAATCTCCTCCTTAATCTTCTCTTCGAGATCTGGATGATATTTTCGAGCAGCTTGCTTAATTGGCTTGGAGTTTGGGAACACATCAAGATAGTGGGAGACTAGGTCAGGATCTAGTCCGGGCATTTCCTTATATGACCAAGCAAACACATCTGAGTATCGGCTTATCAACTTTAACAACTGTTCCCGCTTCTCTGGGCTAAGGCTCGAACTTACGAATACCGGCCTCGGTGCATCTTGTCCATCACTCAGATCTATTTCAATAAGTTGTTCGGGCTGAGGCTTCGGCCCATCTTGCATACATTCTGGAGCCACTTCAGGCTTTATTACTATATCATTGTCAGGAGGCTCTTCTTTTGACTCGGAGTCGGTGACTGAAGAAACCGACT
Organism: Camellia sinensis; assembly: GCF_055761805.1. Lineage (NCBI taxonomy): Eukaryota > Viridiplantae > Streptophyta > Magnoliopsida > Ericales > Theaceae > Camellia > Camellia sinensis. Next base: position 154,701,607 of record NC_138963.1, read on the forward strand.
CCCCGCACCTTCATAAATAGTACACCATCTTGTCTCATTCTCGAACTTTCATCACCTTCCGAGGAATAGGCGGACTTTCTGTTCTAGACATTGCCCGCTTATTTGACTCTGCCATCGGCTCCTTGTCATCTTTGATATCCTCCCAACAAGGAATTTTGACCCCTCGAGGCTTAGAGGTGGTGGGAACTTCTTCGACAGCCAGTTCGGTGAAGTAGATGCCATCAGAATAATGAGCTTCATGGATCTCGAAAGGCCTTTCTGTAGCCTGAATTGTCACCGTCTTCTTTCCCCATTTAGCCTTAACACACTGATGATAACTCGATGGTACAGCCCCATATCTATGCATCCAGGTCCTCCCTAGAATGATGTGATAATTTGCCTCAGAATCGATAATATGGAACTTGGTGGCCGAGCGAATCTCTCCAACGGCTAAATCAACTGTTATGCATCCGATAGTAACTCTCCTTTCTCCACCGAAGCCAGTGATGACTATCGGCTGCTTCACAATGCATTCTTTAGAGATTCCGGCTTTTTCTAGAGTAGCGCGAGTCATAATGTTGATAGAGGCTCCACTATCTCGAAAGGCCCTTTTGAACTCAACCCCGTTAATAAAAACAGTCACATAAAGCGGGCGATTGTGAGAAAAAGGATACTTCCGATCAGCCTCGGAGAAAGTAATGGCACTAGATTGCTCTTTTGCCTTCCTCGGGATAGACCCCTCAGTCGACATGCATTCCTCATGGTGTGCCTCGGCTATATTAATGATAGACTTGGTGATTTCCGTTCTTGCCTCCCTGGAAAGTCCAAGCTGGTCAAAGAACTGCTTGAACTTTACACAGTCTTGCAGGGTTTTGGCATAGTGATCCGGATCTTTTTCCACTCTTGGAGGCTCGTAGTTAACCATCTCCTCGGTCTCCTCAAAATAAGATGCCACATAAACATGGTGTCCTCCTCTTCCATAGTATTCTTCTCCTCCTTCTGGATCAAAGGGATCGTCGCCATGAGTCATAAATGTTCTGCCCTCTGGATCGAGAGCACTTCCATAGTAAACTTGCTCACCCTCTGGCTCGAGGATGTCGTCCAGATAACAGTCATCGTCATCGAGATTAGCGATAGCCTCGATCATTGGGCCTTCATAAGCTATCATAGCAACATTCTTGCCCTTGTCTCGGTGTTGAGGATATGGTTGTTCTCGGATGTCTTGAGTCCCTCGCTTTTTGAACCTCAATTCGTCTGCCTCGACTTTATCTCTGAAGATTTTCCTGAGAGTCCAACACTTCTCTGTCAGATGTTTCAATGTACGATGGTAGACACAAAATTCAGGGCACTCACGGTCCTTTTTTGGTGGCATTTCTTCAACATAAGGCAATTTTAGCTCTCCGTCAGCCACCCATTCCTTAACTAGAGCTTTCACTTCCTCGATTCCACATGGATAAGAAACATTCCCCTTTTCACCATTATATTGCTTTCTTTTCTGGCCTCTATGACCTCCTCCTTGTGAATTTCGGGTATCCGGGGCAGAGGCAGCAGCAACGATAGGTCCACGAGATGACTTGAAACTAGTCTTGTAACTGGCTTTAAATCCGGACTCCTGAGCCTGAGGAATGCTAATGTTCCGAGCTGCTTCTATTAATGCCGAGAAGGTGGGTAGCTTGTGGTTAACTAGAAACATTTTGTACCTGCTCAATGCCCCTTCTAGACAAATTTGAACCAGATAACTCTCCTCAACTGCTTCATGACAATCCACGGCCTTGTCCTGAAACCTTTTGACGTAGTCAAGGATGTCTTCACTTTCTTGTTGCTTCTCTTTACACAATGTAAGTGTGGTCACCTTCTCCGCCACTTGAAAGAACTTGGAGTGGAATTTGTTAACCATTTCCTCCCAACTTCGGACAGAGTTTGGGGCCAAATTAACATACCAAGTATATGCTCGGTCGGTGAGGGACTTAGAGAATTCTCTCAGTCGGAGGACGTGGTTTGAACCATGAATACCTAGAGTCTCGAAGAATCGCACAACATGTTCTCGGGCATTTCCTTGTTTGCCGTCGAACTTGATGAACTTCGGCACTGTATACCCCTCAGGGTATGGATAGCTCAGCATCTCAATGGGGTAAGGCGGCTTGACGTCTGGATCAGGCAAAGAGGGTAAGGTCCTCTTGCCCCGTTCGAGATCGAACGTGGCCTGCACATCGGCGAGAGTGAGAAACTGTTGAGGGAGAGAGTTTGATGGTGGTATTCCCGGGACTTGGCTTATGTACCCGAAGACTGAGCTAGGGGTGTCTTGGCCATTCTGGTGCTGCGAATTCATCATTGGTGAGGACATTTGACGATACTGGCCATCAGCGCCTATAGACAAGCCAGTTGGTGATGGGATATTGAATTGAGGCCCATAGAGTCCACCGCACGGCGTCGCTATACCGGGTTGTGCTTGCAGAATTGTTGTCGGCACCAAAGGAGGCCTGCTTGGTGCTTGGGTAACATTTATTGATGGCGTAACAAGATTAGGTACGGGCAGAGCTCCCTTTTGCGCCATCATGCTCCTTATGTTTTCCTGGACACCAACAGTCGTCGGAGCGCCATTCATTACACCAGAAACTCCCCTAGTCACCATTGGATCTTGGCTCGGCACGCCATGGAGCCCGGGCATGGGCAAACTGCTGCCGCCTACTGTGGTTTGAGCATGTGTTACTGTGGCCGTGTTGCCATGAGCCATAGGCTGATTGGGGCCTACTTCTCCTTGGATTTGATTTTGCGCTCCGACGGGAATAACTCCACCACCAGTTTGATTTCCGTTTGGCGCCGGTGCAAAGTTAGAACTCATCACCAACATGGTGTGAGTGAGATTCTGAAGAGTGGTAAGAATCTCTTGCTGAGTATTTTGAAGTCCTTGAATGGCTTCAAGTAAAAGTGGTTGATCTGGAGCCATGGTTCTGTCATCACCACCAGTAGAGGATCCTTGTTGGTGAACTTCATCTTCTCCCGCCATCCTTGTTGGAGTTGTGTGGATTCCAGATCTCGTTGAGACCATTAACCAATCCGCCTCCCCAGCAGAGTCGCCAAAATGTAGGAGAGGGTTCAAGAAAAGAGTTGGAAAATTCGAAGATCTTCGAAGATCCTTGAAGAAAAACTTCGAATTCTCTAGAATATGATGAGAGGCTTAGATTCTTCAATAATCTCAACTTAGGAACACAACAACAAAGGAGATGATGGAGACAAGAGATTGGGTGAAGAAGAAGGCAAAATGGCTAGAGAATAGAATAATGGCAAGGCTCTCCCATTGATCTCCCACTTTCACTCTCAAGGTTGATAATGGAGAAGGGAAATTAGTTTTTTCCCAAGAGTTAAAAAATCTCCAAAATCCATCCCTTGTAAAGCTATGGGTGGGTGCTATTTATAGGCACCTCATGATGTAGGATGGAGCCCATGTGCAAGGCACATGGGGGATATTCTCTCTAACCACCATGTCCGAGGAGGTGACCTCTCCGAGGAGGTGAGTTCTCCGAGGAGGTGACTTCTCCGAGGATGAGAAAACCCCGAAGAGGAGATCAATTACCTCGGCGAACCCTTCTTCTTAGCCACACCTAACCAATGATCCCCAATCATCCCAAAGGGTCAGGGGTAGTCCCAGAGGACGTCCTGCCGCAAAATATTGCCGAGTCTCATGGACCCCCCGAGGTCGTGCCACCTCGACCCGGGTATAGGCTAGTTTAACCGAAGAGTGAATTTATCTCCACTCACCGTCCTCGGGATCGGGTCCTTTGTTCGAACTCCATTACGCCCATGGTTTTGGTGCATAGATCCCGGAAAGCTCCGAGCCCGCAAGTGTTCTGGGACTCATTAACGGAGCGACTTCTAGATTGCGTTTGAATCCGTTCGAAGCCAGGTGCTTCGGATCTCTAGATTCATGAATCCGAATCCTTTCGAGTCCGAGTACCTCGGATCTCTAGGCTTGCTTAATACCCTTTTGAGTCCGGGCTCGAGTAAGTCTCTAGGTTCATGGATCTGAACCCTTTCGAGGCTTAGAGTGATTCAGCCCGTTTGATGGCGATAAATCCGGGCCCACTAATCTTGGACATGCGATAAATTCGGACCCACCAATCTTGGACTATTGGGCCTAATTAATTTAGTGGGCTTAAATTAGCTCCTCTTACATTTGCCCCTTGCGTGTATGAGAAATTTAAATTTCTCAGACATGCATACTGTCATTTCTTCGACCCTTCTCTTTTCTTCTTTGTTGCACAGCGGCGCTCTCTTGCTGCCGAGACCACCAGCTTTCTTTTCTTTTCTTTTTTTTTCTTTCTGAAATCCATGTGGCTGACTCTCTCTCTCCAAGACAAACCCAGATGTCTTCTTCTTCAATTGGAGCTCCGTAGTTGCTGGACCAAAGGCCACACAAGCCATTGTGGTCGGCCTTCGTGAGGTCACTGTTGACGTTGACCACGCCGCCCTCTCAACGCGTTGTTAGTCGGTCTAGCCAGAAATTTCTCGGACTGATTTGGCTCTCGGAATACCAGTGCTCACGCTGCTGCCAACCCGTCCTAGTTGTTCTTGAACCCAAGCCAGCTCTTCATTTTGATGAGCTTTGGTCTAATTCTTCCTTCCACAGTGCTTACTCTGCCCATTTCTTTTATTTCTTCTACACTGCTTCAGATCTGTGAGTGAGCTCTTTATATATATATATATATATATATAAATGGGTTTTGATTTTTACTCAACTAATTTCATTCCCTTCACTGTTTCAGATTTATTGATCTTTGGACTTCAAGATCTAGTTGAATCTTTGCTGAAAGCCCTCTTCCTTTTTCTTTGTTGCACAGCCACTTCGGCTCCCCCCCCTTTACACAGAGATCAACCCAGCTGTTCTTCTTCTTCAAGAAGGCTCTGCCATTTGCACACTAATCTTCATCACAGTTTCAAGCAAATGCCGCCCACTTTGCCTTCTGCCCCGGCTGTTCAGCGCCACCCACGTCGTGTGTGGTTTGCACCGTAGCTCTAGGCACCGCCGGCAACGCGACCCGAGCTGTCATTACTGCACACCAACACCGGCACAACTCGCAATTGATTCCCGTGGCCACTGGTTTTCTTTCCCATCTCTGCTTTTGGCTAGCATTTCGAATATATATATATATATATATAGGTGGCTTATGATGTATATATATATATACAATATTTTATTTTATTATATATATATGTTATTTTATTTTATTTTATTTTTTTGCTTCAAATCTGCTGGTGCTTCATTTTTTTTTTTTTTCTTTTACTTTGCTGCTTGACAAACTTTGGGCAAATATATATATATATATATATATTGATTATCATATATATATTTTTTTTTTGTTTAGAGCTCGGATTACCCACATTAGCCTTGGCTTGTGCACAATCAATCGCTGCTTCCGGCTTCAGCTTATCCGACGTCGACCACGCACGTTCGCCCTCTCAACGCAACGTGTGTGGTCTTGCCCAACCTAGCTCCACATCGCTGCTTCCGGCTTCAGCTTATCCGACGTTGACCACGCACGTTCGCCCTCTCAACGCAACGTGTGTGGTCTTGCCCAAGCCTAGCCCAGTCTTGTTGATTACAGTCTGTAAAGCCTCTCTGATTTCAGCTTAAATTTCCAGTATCGGCTTCGGACTTCACCTCTCTAACTGCCCAAATTTGTAAGTATGACATTCGACCCCCTCTTCCGAATATAAATATATTTAAATATATTTTTGTGGCAATGTAGAGGGCTCAAGCAATCTGATGAAAATAAAAATAAAATAAATAAATAAAAACTGAATCTGAATATGGACTCAATTTTTGTGGCAATCCCAATGATATTTTTTTTTAGCTCAAACACCGTGATTTTGGCCATATGGAAACATGCACTAGCACTTGAAACCTTATTGAGGTGCTTGGCTTGAACATAATTTGTTGAACTTTATCACCGAGGAAAGGCCGAATACAACTTGTTGACTAGTATTTGAGCTCCATTTTTGACATGGAGAGAGAAAACCCTGGACTTATGAATATGGACTTTGGAAAGGACATTCTTGTAATTTGCATAATGATCCATTGAATCTTGCTACTGATAAGCAATGTAATATACTTCGGATCTCGGGCCTGAAATTTACTATTGAACTTCACTCTGTCCAAATTTTGAGCCCCGTATAAATTGGACCTTTAATATGGAACATAGTGACTTTAAGAAATTGACCCGATTGAACTTCATCATGAAGCAACCTATGACATTGCACCTCTTATTGATGATAGAAGACGAAAATCTATATGTTGATGATGCACCCATTGGTATTAAAATTTGTTGAGCTTGAAGAATATCCGAGAAAATGAATTGTTGATGACGTCCGAAGTTGAATTTCTTGATAAACCCATCATGTTGCATGTAACAATATTCTGAATTGTAATACGGTCAACTCTTTAATATTTATACCAGTTATTTCAGCCATATGTCTTCTCAAAAGAAACCCGTAGCTCCGGGGTCATCAGAACCGGCTCTCATGAAAGAGAGGGATGTACCTCCGGCATCTGAGTGGAGGAAATCTCCTTATTTTGGTCGGAAGGACCCCTTCTGGCGGGCGGCTACCTCCACCACTTCTCTTCTATCTCCGAAGGGGGCTCCATTATGTCTCACTGAGGACACTAACTCTGGACACGAGGCCCTCATTTCTCCTTCCTCGGTGCTACGCTTTCGGATTGAGCGGGGGGACTTTCCACACTGTTATCCTCAGTTCAAGGCCTTCTCAAACCCTCCTTTTGGTTGGCAGGAGTGGGTCGATGATGTTCTCTCGGACAAGAGCTTTTGTCAGCGGCTTCAAGAGGCCCGCCTATTGATCCCAGTGAAATATCTCGATCCCTATCCATCCGTCGCAACAATGCTAGCCTGGAAGCCATGGCTCTTCGATGGAGCACCGAGACACACACCTTTATACTTGGCCAGCACGAGATGGGGCCCACCCTTGAGGATGTGTTCATGTTGCTGCGTCTGGAAGTGACCGGCCCTGATGCCTTCGACCCTGAGCAGACACCCCCCGAAGATGATTCTTTGATCCAATCTCTGAAGCTAAATCTTCAAACTTGTGGTCGGTGGAGTTCCGTTTTTGATGGTTCAGCGAGGAGGACTAGTCGAGTAAGGACGGACCGTGCCTCCTATACTGCATGGATCCGCCACTTCTTCAAAGATCTTCAGCCCTTGGCCAGAGATGCTGACCCTAACTCTCGGGAGTATGAGGTCGGTCCGATGTATGACTCCAGGCTCTATTTCTTGGGATTTCTGGCTTGCTTCCTTTCATTCTTCATTCTTCCGAGCACGCCTCCGGATTCCCTCAATCCTTTCGTCTTCCCCTTGGCAGTCAGGCTCTTCAGAGGAGATCGGATCCCTTTGGCTCCCCTATTTCTTGGGAATCTCTATTATCGGCTGGATCTACTACATCGAGATATGGTTCGCTCCGTGGGTCGATATGAGCCTGTCTCCTTTATTTACAGCCAGTTCCTGCTTTGTTTCTTCTTCGAGAGGTTCCCAAAATTTGCCCCTGCTCCGACTGTATTCGAGGCGGAGGTTCTTCAGGAGATAGTGTATAAAGATGGCATCCCCGTGCTCGATACTGATGGGTCTCGGACATTTGGGAAAGCGAAGTCTTGCCAGCCGTTGATTACACGTTGGTCACGTACCATTTCCACCTTATCCTTGAATACTCTAGTGGATGATCCCCGACGCTTTGTGGCACGGCCGTATGTATGCCCGCCTGTGGGTGTGGCCACACCGCTTATCTATCATGGTTCCTCCCGCTCGGTGTCCTTTCCTTTGCCGAAGAACATCCCTGCACCCTTTGTTGATATGCTGATTATGATCCGTCCGAGTTCATTACCGGTATGGCATGAGGAAGGCGTTGATAGTGCCGTTTATAGGCCTGACCGCGTAGCATGTCAATTCGGGTTTGATCAATGTGCCCCGGGGCCAGCACCTCCTTTATTATCATTTTCAGCGAGCTACTGGCGCTTCAGTCGCGGGCTTGTAGACACCGTGCTTCCCATATCCGGCTCTTTGACGATGCCAGGCTTCAGTCGAGTAGGGGGTTTTACCTCCTCTTTCAGGCGGTATTGGCAGAAGAATATCGATGCGTTTATTGCATTTGTCCAGAGCAGACCGACTGTATGTTTGCCTCCGCCGATTTATAAGAAGGATTCTTCTCGTCGGCTACCCGAGAGCCGAAAATCTGACCACATGTACAAGAGTTTCTTCACCTCATCTGCTCCAATTGACCCTTCTGCTCGGGCATCTGCTTCTAGCTTGGCAATTACTTCTCCGGAGCCAGTCCCTTTGAATAAGGCCTCTGGTCCTCGGACGACCCGCCTTAAGAAGATGGCTCACAAGAGGACTTCTAATGCCAGTCCTTCCGCTCCTCGCCTTTCCAAAAGGCTTCATGAGGTACCCGAAATTTTTGATTTGAAGCTACTTTCCTTTTTTGCGACTATACCTTCTAAAATGAAAACTTTTATTTGTCCATGTTGTGTAGGATCCTGCGGTTGTTGACGTTCTCAGTACCGTGGCTCCTGGCCATGCTGCCTCCCCCAGGCCGGACTCAGACTTGGACGACACCCTCCCTTTGTCTGCAAGACTTGTGAAGATGCGCACCTCTCGTATAGCAGTTATAGATGATGACGATGATGAGGCTGAGTCCTCCAACCATTTTTGTGACCTTATTCCATGCATGCGTCGTCACTGCCCTACCGTAGCTGAGGAGGAGCGCTATCTTGGTGACGAGGTTATTGGGGCTCATCGTTCTGATGTTGAGATTACTTGAGGGACTGATGCCACAGAAATTGATGCCGTAGGCCATGCTTCTAGAAGCAATGTAGAGACGAGGTGCGCCTCTGGGAATGGTGTGGAGGTGGATGTGCTAGAAATCTCTGAGACTCGCTCTGGCACTTATGGTGATTCTCATCCTCCGGCCCTCCTTCCTTCTTCAGGGATGACTGCTACTGTTCAGGCTTCATCAGACATTGAGATCGATCAGGTGCTCTCTATACGGCCAAGTGACCTTGCTGATGCTAGGAGTCCTTCAGTTGCTCCGGCTTTGCATATTGATTCTCCCTCTGGTAATCTTTCTTTCTGAAGTTTGTCATTTACTTCTATCTGTGAGAAATCTTTACTCAAATGGCTTTCCTGTTCCCTACCTCTAATAAGGCTTCCTTATCTTTTCTTCAGTGTTAGCTGCTACCGGGGTCCTGGCTTCACCTGCCTCAGACTCTGCTCCAGTGTTAGCTGCTACCGTGGTCCCGTCTTCACCTGCCCCGGACTCTACTCCGACTCTCTTTGTAACTCCTCACGGTTCTCCTTCTCAAGGGGGAACACCTGCCTTTGAGACGACTGCCAGAGGTTCTTCTTCGCCAGTGCCTTCGAATATTTTGGATTTGAATCTCAGTGATTTTCACATTGATAGTGATGCTTTTGGTCTTTCCCCTTATCGTTCGGCATTCTCAGGCTCAGGACCTCTGCCGGGAGTTACCCCTGTGGGTGGTTCATCTAACCCGATAGACATTGGGGAGATTCCTGAGACTAGCAGCTTTCCGGCCCCAATTCCTCCTTCAGCTTCTGGCAAAGTATCATTTCTCCATTATTGGGTAGCTCCTGAGTTTGCTTCAGTTCTACAGCTTGTGCATTCAAGTTACCCGGAGACCTTTGCTTCATTTGCTTGCCAGTGTCCACTCATTCAGACTGCTCTTCTCGAGTCTTTTGCCACTATCTTATATAGCTTGGACAGGCAACGGTTGTGTGACCTTAATGGGAAAGTAGTCGAGACAGCGTATCAGGGGATATCTGACATGGAGCATCACCAAGTGGACTTATCATGGCTTCGGAAGCACTTGGATATAGCTTCGAACGCCAGTCATCGGCTGGAACTTATGTCTGTGCTTGCCTCTTATCGCACCTCTATAGATGAGATAAAGGCAACTCTTCGTGAACTTGAGTCGGGTTATGCTCGGGCCTTGGAGACTTTAGAGGCACACTCTACTGTTTGTCCTCCAGATGTAGATGTGACGGGCAGCTTCTTCGAGGGTGTCTTTAGGAAAGATTGAGTTTTTTTTTTTATCATTACTTTCTTGCCCCTTTCGATAAAAATGTTTTATCTAGGACAATGCAATGAAATGACAAAATTTTTGTTGTTTGGATATTTTCGCATTGTTTTCTCATTCTACTTGATAAAATATTTATTTCGAATGATACAATGGAAAGAACAATCATATGCACATGTTTATAAAAGCTGAAATATTCTCATTAGTTCTTCAACTTTCTTGACAAAAGTATAATAGATTCACTGGAAGTGATGGGATAAAACATACACCATAGAGAAAACCAGCTTCTTCATAACGTAAGGGAAATACAACTTTTAGACAAAGTAAGAAAGTGAAAATGAATTTCAACATAGATGAGTCCAACTATGGGTAGTAATGCTTGATAAACTTTGCATTGAGCGGGCCAGTTCGGAAGCCGTCTTCAACCCTTACAAGTTTGTAGTACCCGCTTGAGCTCGCTCGAACGACTTTGTAGGGCCCTTCCCATTTTTGAGAAAACTTGGGTAAAGGCTGTCCTCGCATGATTGGGTCTACAATCTTCCATACTAGATCACCTTCTTCAAACTTCCTTGGTATCACAGTCTGGTTATAGGCTCGGGCGATGGACTCATGATACCTTTCCATGACTTTTGCAGCTCTGTCATGCTTTTCCTCTAATGCTTCCAATCTGGTGGTTCGAGGCTCCAATACCATCCCCGAGGCGAGAGCCATTCGAGCAGATGGCGTTTCCAACTCTATAGGTAACACTGCCTCGGACCCATATACAAGGGAGTAAGGAGCTGCTTGAGTTGGCTTTCTCTTCGAAGTGCGATACGCCCATAGGGCTACTATCAACTGTTCGGACCAAGTCCCCCCAAACTCATCCATCATCTTGCTCTGAATCCTTATCAGTGTCTTGTTTGTGGCTACCACTTGCCCGTTCCCTTTTGGATAGTAGGGTGTGGATTTGTGATGCTTCACTTCGTAAGTCTCTAGGAGGCTCTTCACATATTTGTTTATGAAGGGAGTGCCGTTATCCGAGAGGATGGTGTTTGGTACTCCAAATCGGCAAATGATATTCTCCTTGATGAAGTTCGCAACTGCAGGCCCCGTAGCGTTCTTCAGAGGAATTGCTTCGACCCACTTTGTACTCAATTCTGTGGCTGCGAGAATCCACTTGTACCCCTTAGAAGATGTGGAGATGGGCCCTATCAGATCAAAAGCCCAGGTATGGAATGGCCATGGCGTTCGGATACTATGCAGGTCTACAGCTGGAGCGTGGATCAAATTTCCGTGTTTTTGACAAGTCTGGCACCTCTTCACGTGATGGGATGCATCTGACTCCATGGTCGGCCAGTAATACCCAAGGTGTATAAGTTGCTCGAACAGCCGAGCCCCTCCTTGATGTTCAATCTCGTGGGCTCTTCCGAGGACTACATCTGACTCCTCCTTGGAGAGACATCTCAGGGGAGTGCCCTCAATACTTCTTCTATACAGCTTGTCCTGATCAAGAAAGTGCCACCTCGCTCTCCTCTTGAGGTGTGCAATGTCCCTCGGGCTCTCAGGTAGTGTTCCCTCTTTGAGATAGTCAATGTAGACTTGCCTCCAGTCAGGGGTATCAATTTCAAAGCAACTCTCATCCTCCCGGATGTATGAATGACACTTGGGGCATTCCTTCTGTAATTGATTTGAGTCCTTCTCCATCTCTGGCCAATAATAACCTTGTCTTTGGATTCTTCTATACAGACTGATATCCCCATCCCCGCAAGACTTTTCATGGATCTGTTGTAGTCGGAAGCTTGCTTCTTGTTGGCCAATACACCGGGCTAGGAATCCAGTACCTCCTCGGAAGTAAAGTTCACCTTGAATAATTGTGAATTGGGCAAGCTTGGCCATAGTCAGTTTTCCAACTTTGCTTCTGAGTTGCTCGAGGACTTCTCCTCTCCAGTCCTCCGGAAGGCCTTTGTCTTCGGGTATTATTGAAGGTTCTGTTCTCTTCTTGATAACAATTGTTGCCTTTTCCTCTGGAATGTCAACTCTTGCCCCTAATGTTGCGAGGGCATCTGAAAACTTGTTGTCGGAGCGAGGCACATGCTCTATTTCGACCTTCTGAAATTTGTCAAGAAGCCTTTGGACTGTTGTTCGATATGTGGCCAAGGCAGGCTCCTTTAAGACGAACTGTCCTGAAACTTGCTTCACTATCAGCTTTGAGTCCCCCCGGATCCGAATCTTCTCGATACTGTGCTTCTCAGCTGCTATCAAGCCTAAAATAAGAGCCTCATACTCGGCTTCGTTATTCGAACAATGGAAATCCAGTTTATAAGACAAATATAACTTTTCCCCACTTTTGCTTGTAAGGACTATCCCGGTTCCTCCCTTCCCTCCGGCTGCTGCTCCGTCAAAGCTCAATGTCCAGAAGCTTTCCTCGGAAGCCATAGCTGCGTGCACCTCTCCTCTTAATTCTTCATTCACTGGTTCATAGTCACCACTTGGAAATTGGGCAAGGAGATCAGCTAAGGCTTGGCTTTTGATCGCCTTGGGGGCTACACATGTGATCTCGAATTCACCCAGTGCTAACAACCATCTTGCCACCTTCCCGGTTAGAGCAGGCTTGCTGAGGAGGTATCGGATTGGATCACTTCTAGTAACAATCTGAATCTGATGTGCTAGGAAGTAATGTCTGCGCTTTTGGGCAGTGAATACCAAAGCTAAACAATGTCTCTCTACTGGAGTATATCGGACTTCTGCTCCTCGAATCTTCCGACTGATGTAATACACCGGGCGTTCTACTCCATCTACATCTTGGACCAATAATGCCCCTATGGACTTGGGGGTTGAAGTTAGGTACAACATTAGAGGCACCCCGGCCTGCGGGGCTATCATGGTCTGAGGCGAGGTCAAGGCCGCCTTGATTCTCTCAAAGGCCTTTTGGTGCTCTTGGTTCCACTCGAACTTGGCATCTCCTTTTAACAAACAGCCGAAAGGCGCAGAGATCTCTGCCAGTGCTGGGATAAACCTCCGAATATAAGACACCTTCCCGAGGAACTTCTTTAACTCCTTCTGAGAATGCGGGGGAGGCATTGCTCTGATAGATTTGACCTTGTCTTCATCTGCCTCGATACCATGCCTATGTACAAGAAACCCGAGGAACTTCCCGGTCGTCACCCCGAAGCACATTTGAGAGGATTCATCCTCATTTTGAATTTCTGGCACCTCTTGAATACCTTCTCAAGGTCTCGGAGATGGTCTTCTTCTTTCTTGGATTTCACCACTATATCATCAACATAATCTTCCACCTCATGATGGATCATGTCATGAAAGATTGCAGTCATAGCCCTTTGGTAAGTTGCACCGGCATTCTTGAGTCCGAAAGGCATGACTGTATAGAAGAAGTTTCCGAGAGGTGTTCTAAAAGCAGTCTTTTCTACGTCCTCTTCAGCCATCTTAATCTGATTGTATCCACTGAATCCATCCATGAATGAGAACATCTGGTGTCCCGATGTAGTATCCACGAGGGTGTCGATGTGAGGAAGAGGGAATTCATCCTTCGGGCAAGATTTGTTCAAATCTCGAAAGTCTACACATACTCTGATTTGGCCATTCTTCTTCTTTACTGGCACGATGTTTGCTAACCACGTGGGGTACTGTATTGGCCGGATGAAACCAGCCTGTTGAAGTTTTTCAATCTCCTCCTTAATCTTCTCTTCGAGATCTGGATGATATTTTCGAGCAGCTTGCTTAATTGGCTTGGAGTTTGGGAACACATCAAGATAGTGGGAGACTAGGTCAGGATCTAGTCCGGGCATTTCCTTATATGACCAAGCAAACACATCTGAGTATCGGCTTATCAACTTTAACAACTGTTCCCGCTTCTCTGGGCTAAGGCTCGAACTTACGAATACCGGCCTCGGTGCATCTTGTCCATCACTCAGATCTATTTCAATAAGTTGTTCGGGCTGAGGCTTCGGCCCATCTTGCATACATTCTGGAGCCACTTCAGGCTTTATTACTATATCATTGTCAGGAGGCTCTTCTTTTGACTCGGAGTCGGTGACTGAAGAAACCGACTCCCCGCACCTTCATAAATAGTACACCATCTTGTCTCATTCTCGAACTTTCATCACCTTCCGAGGAATAGGCGGACTTTCTGTTCTAGACATTGCCCGCTTATTTGACTCTGCCATCGGCTCCTTGTCATCTTTGATATCCTCCCAACGAGGAATTTTGACCCCTCGAGGCTTAGAGGTGGTGGGAACTTCTTCGACAGCCAGTTCGGTGAAGTAGATGCCATCAGAATAATGAGCTTCATGGATCTCGAAAGGCCTTTCTGTAGCCTGAATTGTCACCGTCTTCTTTCCCCATTTAGCCTTAACACACTGATGATAACTCGATGGTACAGCCCCATATCTATGCATCCAGGTCCTCCCTAGAATGATGTGATAATTTGCCTCAGAATCGATAATATGGAACTTGGTGGCCGAGCGAATCTCTCCAACGGCTAAATCAACTGTTACGCATCCGATAGTAACTCTCCTTTCTCCACCGAAGCCAGTGATGACTATCGGCTGCTTCACAATGCGTTCTTCAGAGATTCCGACTTTTTCTAGAGTAGCGCGAGTCATAATGTTGATAGAGGCTCCACTATCTCGAAAGGCCCTTTTGAACTCAACCCCGTTAATAAAAACAGTCACATAAAGCGGGCGATTGTGAGAAAAAGGATACTTCCGATCAGCCTCGGAGAAAGTAATGGCACTAGATTGCTCTTTTGCCTTCCTCGGGATAGACCCCTCAGTCGACATGCATTCCTCATGGTGTGCCTCGGCTATATTAATGATAGACTTGGTGATTTCCGTTCTTGCCTCCCTGGAAAGTCCAAGCTGGTCAAAGAACTGCTTGAACTTTACACAGTCTTGCAGGGTTTTGGCATAGTGATCTGGATCTTTTTCCACTCTTGGAGGCTCGTAGTTAACCATCTCCTCGGTCTCCTCAAAATAAGATGCCACATAAACATGGTGTCCTCCTCTTCCATAGTATTCTTCTCCTCTTTCTGGATCAAAGGGATCGTCGCCAGGAGTCATAAATGTTCTGCCCTCTGGATCGAGAGTAAACTTGCTCACCCTCTGGCTCGAGGATGTCGTCCAGATAACAGTCATCGTCATCGAGATTAGCGATAGCCTCGATCATTGGGCCTTCATAAGCTATCATAGCAACATTCTTGCCCTTGTCTCGGTGTTGAGGATATGGTTGTTCTCGGATGTCTTGAGTCCCTCGCTTTTTGAACCTCAATTCGTCTGCCTCGACTTTATCTCTGAAGATTTTCCTGAGAGTAAAACACTTCTCTGTCAGATGTTTCAATGTACGATGGTAGACACAAAATTCAGGGCACTCACGGTCCTTTTTTGGTGGCATTTCTTCAACATAAGGCAATTTTAGCTCTCTGTCAGCCACCCATTCCTTAACTAGAGCTTTCACTTCCTCGATTCCACATGGATAAGAAACATTCCCCTTTTCACCATTATATTGCTTTCTTTTCTGGCCTCTATGACCTCCTCCTTGTGAATTTCGGGTATCCGGGGCAGAGGCAGCAGCAACGATAGGTCCACGAGATGACTTGAAACTAGTCTTGTAACTGGCTTTAAATCCGGACTCCTGAGCCTGAGGAATGCTAATGTTCCGAGCTGCTTCTATTAATGCCGAGAAGGTGGGTAGCTTGTGGTTAACTAGAAACATTTTGTACCTGCTCAATGCCCCTTCTAGACAAATTTGAACCAGATAACTCTCCTCAACTGCTTCATGACAATCCACGGCCTTGTCCTGAAACCTTTTGACGTAGTCAAGGATGTCTTCACTTTCTTGTTGCTTCTCTTTACACAATGTAAGTGTGGTCACCTTCTCCGCCACTTGAAAGAACTTGGAGTGGAATTTGTTAACCATTTCCTCCCAACTTCGGACAGAGTTTGGGGCCAAATTAACATACCAACTATATGCTCGGTCGGTCAGGGACTTAGAGAATTCTCTCAGTCGGAGGACGTGGTTTGAACCATGAATACCTAGAGTCTCGATGAATCGCACAACATGTTCTCGGGCATTTCCTTGTTTGCCGTCGAACTTGATGAACTTCGGCATTGTATACCCCTCAGGGTATGGATAGCTCAGCATCTCAATGGGGAAGGCGGCTTGACGTCTGGATCAGGCAAAGAGGGTAAGGTCCTCTTGCCCCGTTCGAGATCGAACATGGCCTGCACATCGGCGAGAGTGAGAAACTGTTGAGGGAGAGAGTTTGATGGTGGTATTCCCGGGACTTGGCTTATGTACTCGAAGACTGAGCTAGGGGCGTCTTGGCCATTCTGGTGCTGCGAATTCATCATTGGTGAGGACATTTGACGATACTGGCCATCAGCGCCTATAGACAAGCCAGTTGGTGATGGGATATTGAATTGAGGCCCATAGAATCCACCGCACGGCGCCGCTATACCGAGTTGTGCTTGCAGATTTGTTGTCGGCACCAAAGGAGGCCCGCTTGGTGCTTGGGTAACATTTATTGATGGCGTAACAAGATTAGGTACGGGCAGAGCTCCCTTTTGCGCCATCATGCTCCTTATGTTTTCCTGGACACCAACAGTCGTCGGAGCGCCATTCATTACACCAGAAACTCCCCTAGTCACCATTGGATCTTGGCTCGGCACGCCATGGAGCCCGGGCATGGGCAAACTGCTGCCGCCTACTGTGGTTTGAGCATGTGTTACTGTGGCCGTGTTGCCATGAGCCATAGGCTGATTGGGGCCTACTTCTCCTTGGATTTGATTTTGCGCTCCGGCGGGAATAACTCCACCACCAGTTTGATTTCCGTTTGGCGCCGGTGCAAAGTTAGAACTCATCACCAACATGGTGTGAGTGAGATTCTGAAGAGTGGTAAGAATCTCTTGCTGAGTATTTTGAAGTCCTTGAATGGCTTCAAGTAAAAGTGGTTGATCTGGAGCCATGGTTCTGTCATCACCACCATTAGAGGATGCTTGTTGGTGAACTTCATCTTCTCCCGCCATCCTTGTTGGAGTTGTGTGGATTCCAGATCTCGTTGAGACCATTAACCAATCCGCCTCCCCAGCAGAGTCACCAAAATGTAGGAGAGGGTTCAAGAAAAGAGTTGGAAAATTCGAAGATCTTCGAAGATCCTTGAAGAAAAACTTCGAATTCTCTAGAATATGATGAGAGGCTTAGATTCTTCAATAATCTCAACTTAGGAACACAACAACAAAGGAGATGATGGAGATAAGAGATTGGGTGAAGAAGAAGGCAAAATGGCTAGAGAATAGAATAATGGCAAGGCTCTCCCATTGATCTCCCACTTTCACTCTCAAGGTTGATAATGGAGAAGGGAAATTAGTTCTTTCCCAAGAGTTAAAAAATCTCCAAAATCCGTCCCTTGTAAAGCTATGGGTGGGTGCTATTTATAGGCACCTCATGATGTAGGATGGAGCCCATGTGCAAGGCACATGGGGGATATTCTCTCTAACCACCTTGTCCGAGGAGGTGACCTCTCCGAGAAGGTGACTTCTCCGAGGATGAGAAAACCCCGAAGAGGAGACCAATTCCCTCGGCGAACCCTTCTTCTTAGCCACACCTAACCAATGATCCCCAATCATCCCAAAGGGTCAGGGGTAGTCCCAGAGGACGTCCTGCCACAAAATATTGCCGAGTCTCATGGACCCCCCGAGGTCGTGCCACCTCGACCCGGGTATAGGCTAGTTTAACCGAAGAGTGAATTTATCTCCACTCACCGTCCTCGGGATCGGGTCGTTTGTTCGAACTCCATTACGCCCATGGTTCTGGTGCGTAGATCCCAGAAAGCTCCGAGCCCGCAAGTGTTCTGGGACTCATTAACGGAGCGACTTCTAGATTGCGTTTGAATCCGTTCGAAGCCAGGTGCTTCGGATCTCTAGATTCGTGAATCCGAATCCTTTCGAGTCCGAGTGCCTCGGATCTCTAGGCTTGCTTAATACCCTTTTGAGTCCGGGCTCGAGTAAGTCTCTAGGTTCGTGGATCTGAACCCTTTCGAGGCTTAGAGCAATTCAGCCCGTTTGATGGCGATAAATCCAGGCCCACCAATCTTGGACATGCGATAAATTCAGACCCACCAATCTTGGACTATTGGGCCTAATTAATTTAGTGGGCTTAAATTAGCTCCTCTTACACACTATAAGAAAAAAAAGGCTATTTAAGTTGACTTTTTTGTGTTGATAGCTATTGCCATCACAGAAACATACTATTAGCGTTGACAAAATAAGATGGTTGCAACAAATACGTTATAGTATTATTATTTGAGTTGGAAGACAATGTCGTCCCAAAAACTTTATTAGTTGTGTCGGCGTAATTTTGCAGTCTCAGAAAATGCAAATATATATATATATATATATATATATATCTATATATATCAAAATGACATAATTTTATGTACCTAAAAATTAAAAAAAAATTTCTCCAAATTTTCCCTAAATTTCCCCCACGTTCCTCTCTCTCCTGCCTATTTTCATCTATTTTTTGCATCTGGATTTGGTGCCATTGCAAAAAACAAACCATTTAAATGATCAAATCCACGTCGTTTTGGAGACCCTATATATTCTTCTTTCCTTTTTCTTTTTCTTTTTTTGCCCTAAATTGAATTTGTTCGTAAACAAGCTCTCTCTTCCCCATCTGTGGGTGACGCAACGGAATATATCACACGAGATTATATATCGTTCTAGCAAATGAAAAAAACCTTGAATCCACAAGAAAGAGAAAGAATTCTCAAGAGAATGAATATTATGGCATTAAAAGTTATTTTGCTCTAAGGCATACATGCTTATTTATAATTAAAATGAACAGAAACTTCCAAAAATAGAGAATTTGAGTTAAGCCCAAATCTGTACACCAGGAAATAATAGAAACATGCCAAACAGATGGCTCTAAAAATTGCCTTCTCAGAATAAAGTTATTTTCAAAACTAAACTTTTCTAAAACGATAAAATCATAATTTGAAGGTCTAAACAAAGGAATTTGGCTAAAATTTACCATTCATGTTTACCGGGATGACAATGACTTTGATTTAAAGCGTCGCTTTTTATCAGACTACCAAATGTGAGATAATTCCGAGCTCATCACAAAAGTATTGCTATTACCCTCAATTGGGCTTCTTGCCTTTTGCTGGTCCAAATGTTTCAAGAATTCCTCTGCTACTTGTTCTACATCAATGGGTCATTGATCTCAATCCCTAAAGTCGTTTTGTATGTCCTTACCACCATTGCCACCACCACCGGTGTTTCTTGCCAACACATCTGACTGTATGTGAGTCCCATTACATTTTAAAATTTAAAATTTTATTTATTTTTATTTTTATTTTTATTTTTAAATTACATGACAAGAGAGTTGTGTGTTACCTAGTTGAATTTGTGAAAAATAAAAAATTGACATGTCACTTGCCATGATATTTTGAGTAAAATTAAGATAAACTTTTTTAAGAGTCAATCTTTTTCAATTAAAAATTATGAGACATTGGCATAATAAATTCAGACAAAATTCGTGCGATCAATAGAATTGCTCTACTGAAAATTTGGAAGTGACAATCAATCTGAAGAGTTGTTCAACCTTGTATTCTAAAATCAGCAAGATATTTTTTGTTCTAACTTTGTATTCTAAAATCAGCAAGATATTTTAAATGATAGCTGTCATGGAAAATGATTTTGTCCACATACTCATAGAGTGTGTGATTGGTCCCAAAAAGTGAGCATTGTCTCTATTCAAAATTATTGACCCAATACTTTGGCCAATAAACAATTTGAATTTTGTAAGGTGTATGAACAAAATTTCACTCATTATCTTCATGAAGGAACTAGGAAGTATGCAGAGAATCCAAAGAATACCCATCGAAATTCACCATCAATTGAAAAGAATATGCAATCATAGCAAACCATGTAGATTTCAACTTGCCGCCCATTCCTTTTGCTTCAATGAGAGTTGTGTTTGTAATTGGGAATAGATAATGTACTTAGGGATGGCCATTTTAGCCCAATCCATGGGGTCCACACCCAATTTGAACAGGGCAGATATTACCCGATCCAACACTTGTGTGCGGCAGGAGTGGATTACATTTTAATCCCCCAAACGTGGGTGGGGTGGGCATAAGGATTGCCATCCTCGATCTAAACCTGGCCCAATATAATTAAGGAAAATGAGTTGGACCTCCAGTGGGGGTGCTGCGGGTCATCTCTGATTGGCTGAAAAATTGTTTTTTTTTTTTTTTTTTTGTTTGAGCCAGTGGACAGTTGCCAACTGTCACTGGGGGTGCTAGGGGTCGCCCCCCACTTGGGGGTCCCAGCATTGCCCTATAATTAATAATATATATATTATTAATTAGATATAAGAAAATTCTAAAAGTAGAGAAACCTAAAAATGGTGTATGATTTTGTACATATTCTTGTTTGGAATATGGAATGTGTATGAGGAATTGTAATTTGAAATGTGGTATGTTTGAGTTTTTTTTCTTGGCCCCATTTTTTTTGGCTATTGCAAATGTGATCTGGTATTCACAGGGACAAGGGCGGGATTGAAATATTCCACCCATAGGGGGGGTGCGGTTTTATTGGCAGGGTGGGGGAGGACAAATCCGCTCCAAACCCATGGTCATCCCTATATGCACCAAAAGTCAAATTGATAAGATTTTGTTATTTACAAACTTCACCCATTACATTATATAATTATATTTGTACCCTCGAAATTTGTTTTGGGCCTTTCGTGTGTGTTGAAATTAAAGAATATTGGGCTGGGTTTCAATTTTAAACTATTAATATTAGAGGGGATTTTATTTACGCCTAAACAATCATTAAGTATTCTCAATTTATAAGTGCACTCTATTTAATTATTTAAAATTTTATTTTACTCTCATTACACCTTATTATTTTTTCCAAATTACCCTCAAGGTAAACCCAAATAATACATAATAAACAAACTAAAAAAACTAAATTATTTCAAAAACTTTTCAATATAGAAAGTAATTATCAAATACAGAAAAAAAAAACCAAACTTATAAGCACATAAGCATTATAAATACAAAAAAAAAAAAAAAAACCAAACTTGTACATAAGCATTATAAAACTTTTCAATACAGAAAAAAAAAATTTACATTATAAATTATCCACAAAAATACTCGCGAAAAAGTAAAAACCAAACTTGTGAGCACATAAGTATCAGGTACTAACAAGAAAGAGTAGTTCTCAAAAAATGTACTATTTAAATGATAAAAAGAACAACTCCAATAATATGTTATTGTTAATCTAACTACTGAACCCTTTAATTTTTGTCAAAATAATGATATAGAAAATAATTGAAGGTGCTTTACAAAAATTGTGAAACTCCTTTGTATGAATACTTATCTCCTTTTTGATGGGTTGCTTCAAAAAATTATTTTAATTATTACACTCATCCATTATTTAATTTTGTTCAAACTTTCTTCTGGGCTTTAGGGTTTCAAAATAATAAAAAACAATGGTCTTGATGATGATGGTGAGTTTTTGTAGGGTGGATTGGAGTTTTGAAGGGAGAATGAAGAAGAAGAAGAAGAAGAAGAAGAAGAAAAAGAAGAAGAAGAAGAAATAACTTTGATCTCTTGGAGCATAAGATACAGAGATTTAAATAAGAATAACTGATGTACCATGAGTAAAAAAAATTATTTAATGTTTTAATATGGATTGTCTATATTAGTAAATTTATATTAAGATATAATATAAATTAAAATTTATGAATTTAAATTGAACGTACGGAAACATATTTTGAATTCAAATAAAATCCCCTTAATATTACGACGACTTAAATATTTTGGGGTCTAGTTTTTTAAGAATTTGGGGCCCAAGAAAGAACCTTGCTCATCTTGGGCCAGCGTCAGTGTTAAATGCTTTCAAACGTAGGTCAACCTGATTGCTAGAGCAAACTAATGGCTCCAATCAAAGAAAGATGAACCCAAAAAATTCCTACAGTCAGGAGTATGTGGACAAGTCTTTCTAAAAAATGGATTCAAATTCCAGTCTTTAATTTCCGACCCCGAAGTCTATAATTTGAATCCATTTTTATTTTGTAAGAGAAAAAAAATGACATGTTGAATAAATTGCTGAAGAGACGTTCCAAAATTGCCTAAAAACTTAAAAAGAAATGTGTCGTGGTGGGCTTTGAACTTTCATGTCATAATTAAGCCATTTCTGTCATAATCTCATCGTGTTTGCATATTCTAAATGTTTATTCAAATCAAGTTAATATTTTTTTTAGAAATATTTTAAAATTTTCAAAAAACATAAAACTACTAGAATTTCTGAAAATAATAATTTAAATAAAAAAAAAAAAACTTTTGCAAATTTAGTCTTACAATGCTTTTGTTCAAATTCATCAACTTCACATTTAAACCAACTTCAATGCAATGTATTGAGATGGAAAATGGAGCTGTTTGTATTAATGTCCAGAAAATGATTTTTGGGTTAGTAAGCACCATAGATTGTTTCTTGGACTAGAGCATCGACAAGAACGAGAAAGAGAAACAGAATAAAAAATGTGTGATCACCGGTCGTTGTCCATAACAAAGAAAAGGAGCGGAAAATGCAGAAAAAAAGAGAGAGAGGAAAACGTAAAGAATGAGACAAAAAACAGAGAAAAGCACCATAGATTGTTTCTTGGACTAGAGCATCGACAAGAACGAGAAAGAGAAAGAGAAAGAGAATAAGAAATGTGTGATCACCGGTCGTTGTCCATGACAAAGAAAAGGAGAGGAAAATGCAGAAAAAGAGAGAGAGAGGAAAACGTAAAGAATGAGGCAAAAAGCAGAGAGAGAGAGAGGAAAAGTAGGACTTTTGGGTCTACTCAAAAAGTTGTTGGATTAAATAGTGTACACATATTTCAAACATGACCTATGAGTAATTTTCTCATTGACTTTCTAGTTATTGTGGACTATTTGATGATGTAAATATTTCTCATACATGCAATTATCCTATCGATTGAAAAAAAAAAAAGAGACTATTAAGCTTAGTTTATTTAGGATGAAATAGGTAGAAAGTGAGGGAATGAGAAAAAATATGTTTCACTTTTATAAATTTGTTTAGCTTGAAAGTGGTAGAAAGCAGAAGAAAATTAATTTTCGTATACAATCCATATTAGCATTGTAACTAATTTTGAATTTCTTGCAAAAAATAAAAGAAAGCACAAGAAAATTTGTTAATTGTTTATAACTAAAATTTTAAATTTATTCAGTACAAAATTTTCATCTTAATCAAATACTTGCAAGAAATAAATATATATATATTTATTTATTTATTTTTTCACTGTTTAACAAATTTTCTTTCTAATCAAATGCAGCCTGGAGAAATATTGTGGCAGAAAATTCTTATCCAAGTGTTTTAAACCATTTTTGCGTGGAAAAATCGTTATCCTTGTGCCAAAAATACAAATCCTTATCCAAAGACAGCAAAATTTTAAAGCTCTACACATCAATACTTTTCCATGAATTCAAATGACCCAGTCCGCTATTGGCCCATGGGTGGCCGAGGAGACCAATGCTAACTGGAAGTTTTAAAATAAATATATAAATAATGCTATGAATAAACAAAAATTTGATCACTACACACAAAAATAGTGGGATCAATTAATAAATGAGTGGTGCTATTAGCACCTCAAGAATTAATTTGGACCCCTTATTTCTTTGAACCCCCATTTATAATTTTTAAAACCCTAAAAATTTCTTTACATTCCCCAAATAATACCAAAATTATCCTTAAACATTGCACCCAATTGAATGGACACCCCCCCACCCCCCAAAAAAAACCCTCTATTACAAAAAAAAAACCCTAACTAAACCTCATCCTTTTCAAACCCACGAACAAGAAGAACAAGAAGGAGAAGTGTAACTCTGACTCTAGTATGCTCTGTCTCTCTCTCTTGCTCTCTCTCTCTCTCTCTCTCATCCGATTGTGGCCAGAAAGATAGATCTTCGGTGTGTTTATTCTTTTGGCCAGAAAGATAGACCTCAGTTGCACCTACGATGCTGGAGCCCATGTCAAGCACCAGTGTGTTTATTCTTCTGGGAGCTTTAAGAAGTTTGACTGTTGAAAGTGTTAAGAAGTCTCAATGTTCGGGCCTGTACTCCCGAACATTACTTATTTGTTCGAGAAGGCGTTACCGAACAAGTAAGTAATTTTCGGGCCTGTATTCTCGAACATGAACAAATGCAAACTTCTGGGAGCCTTAACAATTTTGACTGTTGAAAGTGTTAAGAAGTCTCTATGTTTGGGCCTGTACTCCCAAACATTACTTATTTGTTTAGGAACGCATTACCGAACAAATAAGTAATGTTCGGGCCTGTATTCTCGAACATGAAAAATGCAAACTTCTAAGAACAACATCAAAGCTATGAATCTCCTCTGAGCTTTTATTGTTGTACTCCTCTCGTTTTATGGAGTTGTAGTTGCCCGAAAAACTTCCACTCATTGTTATTGCCGGAGGAGTGTAGGTAATCAAATGGTTGCTACCGTTAACGCCGGAATATGGTTGCCAAAGGGTTTTCAAGCTTTTGAGAGTGGGTAAGTTTTGAAGGTGGGATTTGGGGAAGATGAATGAGTGGTGATGGAGGTGGGTGTTCACATAAACCCTAATTCATGATATAGTGGGTGTGTAGGTTTAATTGTAAGATGGGTGGTCCCAAAATTAATGATGCCCTTTTTAGTAATTTCATTTAAGGTTATTATTGTAATAAAAAAAAAAAACTAAAAATCGGGGGGTCTAGCATAATTCTTGGGATGCTAGTAGCACCACTCTTAATAAATACAAGTGGGGAACTCATATTTTTGTGTCAGGTGATAAGAATTTCTAAGTAAAACTTAAAAAATGGAAGAGAAGAGAATAAAAACAAATTAAGTTCGTTCATGGTGTAATGTCTAGAACATGAGAAGGAAAATATGATGAGTAATTCAAACAAAGTGGCCATCTCATGAAGGTCCAAGGACATAACTAAAAAAAAAGAAAAAAAAAAAAGCCCAATTAGTGTGTTTGGGAGGAGAAAGATTGGGCATACACCTAACTTTTGGCATAGTACACAAAGTGATTGTCCTGTGACTTGAACCCATAACCTCAAAGTTACTAGGCTAAAGTTTTACCATTGAACAAATGGTCATCTTTGTCCAAGGACATAACTATCGAAGAATAAATGCATAGAAGACTTTTAGTACTTGCGAAAAGTACATATATGATGTTAACTTTCCTGGTGACAGTGACCTAACCAAAGTATGAAAATCATTTCCTAACTCGAGAAAATTAAGATAATCTTAATGTGGCATTATCAACAGGTTGTTAAGAAAGACTAGACCTATTTCAATGATGTCTTTGTTTATTTTTCAAACACAGTCTACAGAGTTTTTTGTTCTTCCTAAATTGCTCTTGCAGCTTGGAATGATATATACAACCACAAAACTATCTCATGCCTAGAAAGCTAACTCTACCCATGTATTTACCTAGGATACTTCTACAGCCTATGCTAGCATGGGTTTTGGGATCAGCTGTTCTTGCTGCTGCTGCTACTTTCGCTGCTGACGAAACCTCATATGGTTGCCCAAGTACTTGCGATGAAATTATAGTCCCGTACCCATTTGGCACAAAGGAAGGATGCTACATTGAAGAACATTTTCATGTTACTTGTGACCACTCCACTGACCCTCACAAGCTGTATTTAAATACGAGTGATGCTACCACAGAGATCACAAAGATACTTCTTTCTGGTGAATTGCACATATCATCCCAAATCGCGCGTGATTGCTATAATAAACAGGGGGTTCATGTTTCCAACAATCAAATCTCAGTCAGATCCAGCAAATTCCCCATCTCAATCACCCGAAATAAGTTCATAGCCATAGGCTGTGACACCTACGGTGTTATTGAGGGTTTTGAGGGACGAAACTATAGCACGGGTTGCTTGTCACAATGTGACAATATCGACAGCGTGACCAACGGCTCTTGTTCTGGCATTGGCTGCTGTGTGAAAAGTATCCCAAAAGGAGTGACGAGTTTCAAATTCAATGTCAGTAGCCATGACAAACATACCCGTGTTTGGGAGTTCAATCCGTGCAGTTATGCTTTTGTAGCCGAGGAAACTAATTATACCTTCTCTTCTATAGATCTTGCAAACTTACAAAATAGATCAATGGTTCCAATGGTGCTTGATTGGGCAGTAGGGAACCAAAAATGTGATGAAGCCAAAAAAAATCTGACTAGTTTTGCTTGCAAGGCTAATAGCTACTGTTATGACATTAACAATGGTCCTGGGTATCGCTGCAATTGCTCCCAGGGATATAAAGGGAATCCTTATTCTCCTAATGGTTGTACAGGTAACAATAACTGTGTTGAAAGCTTTCAATTTCTTCTTAACATTGATGCTATGATTTATATACTATAGTTATCGAATTTGACATCAAAGATCAAACTTGGTGGTTCTATATTTTAGATATTCATGAGTGCGTTATTTCAAGCCCAAGCCCCTGCAACATCACATGCCACAATTTACCTGGCATATACTGTTGTTCTTGTCCAGAGGGCTATGAAGGTGATGGAAGAATAGATGGATCAGGTTGCAGTCCAATTCCACATTCCAACAACATCCCTCTCTTGATTAAGATTGCACTAGGTAGGTACACATACACCTACATGTTTCTAATTATATTATTGTCAACAGATTAAATTTTCATCTATGTTCTGTTAGCTCCAACTAGCTCCAGCCCACTATCCATATGGTGGGGGTGGCACCATGTGCTAGAGGAAGATGGTAGAGGCAACACCAACTCACTAAAGGAAGAGGGTGATGGTGGCACCACCAAGCCCACTCATTGTTGTCCCTTAATCCACTTTTTATCTCTTGTGTATAAATTGAGATGAGTGAGGAGGGGTTGATGAGTGCAGTAGTGAGACATAAAGATAGAGCAAACACAGAGAGTGTAATCTGTGAGTGAGAGTGCTGTAGAGAGAGTTGTGAGGTGTGAGTACTGTAATCTCCCTCTAGGATAATTTTATAATGGATATCTCTTCCCTGGACGTAGGCAATTCCCGAACCACATAAATCTTTTGTGTTATTGTGTGTGATTGATTTCTGGTGCCTCATAGTCCTAACAAGTGGTATCAGAGCCTCGTAAGTCATTTTTCGGAAAAACAGAGTGCGATTTCTGAATCTGCCCAGAAATCAAGTTGCTCAAAATTCAATTTTGAGCACACCAGTAGTGATGTCTCGTCGAGAGGAGTCCAAAACTGCAAAGCACAGTCCCAGAAGAGCCCACACGCGCCCTTATACGCCTCTTGAATAAAGCGTGTAAGGCTCACTCTCAGGCACGTGTTCCACGTGCCGTGAAAGGCAGCCAGCGTGTCATCCTAGTCACAATACGTGCCTGACGCGCGGCTACAAGAAGAAGGAGAGTGCGCGTACGCATGTGCGTGACGTCACTGCTACGTCACACGCCAGCTCAGCGACACGTCAGCACACATGTGGCTGACACGTCATTGCCACGTGGCATCCACATCAGTGCTAGATCAGCGCCACGAGGCATCCACATCAGCGATACGTCAGCTAAACTAGTGCTACGTGTCTGCCACGCCAGCAACCCCCTAGTTGACCAGTCAGCCCATCGGAGGAGTTATCCAGTGCTGTGCGTGTAGACACCCCAATGTTTGACTGTCCTCAACACTTGGACATCATCGTTTGTGAACTCGATGATTGTGCTTGTTTGTTTTCGTTTTGAGTGCTCGAAGTCCTCGGCGGAACGCCTTGTCTTTGAGCCTCTAAACCTTGTTTGTTTTGTGCTTGTTTTTGGACCTGGAACTTGTTGCCTCTAGCCTGGAAGAGAGGGTGACCTATCGGCCAGCCCTGGGATCTGTCGGCCATGGCTTGTACCTGTCAACTACCAGTGGTGGCCGACGGCCATTGGTCCCTTTTTCCAGATATTTGTTTGCTAGCTGTGCCAGTTGTTGCTCACTGAGCTGCATCTTCATGCACGTGTATGGTAGGATGTATTCAAGCTCAAGACTTGTTTTTCTATATATAGGGGGTGCCTTCCCCATTTTGGAGGGTTAGACATTTTAGACCAAAAATCTCTCTCTCTCTCTCTCTCTCTCTCTAGAATTCTCTCTCCCTCTTGTTATTTGGTGCCTTAAAGTCTAGTTTCTCTACACTTTTGCACATCAACTCTTAATCAAACTTGGCCACCTTGGAGCTGAGGTCACTTGGAGTCTTGTTTATGCTCTAGAAGAAGGTTTAAGCTTGAGTTGTTGCTTAATTTGTGCTTGAGCTTCAATAGGTAGTTTACTCAATTAGTATACTTGCTTTGAATACTTGTTTTGCCATCCTTTTGTACTGTTTTTGGGCTGGTTTTCAACTATAAAAAACTCTGGCTCTGTTTGGTTAGGGTTTGAAATTATAATTCCATCAATTGATTTGAGTGTATTGTTTGTTTTGAGCATTCAAATCATAATTCCACACTCATTTCTCAAAACTCAATTCAATTCAAAACATAATCATTACTTTTCAAAATTCATAACCAAACACATAATTCAAAATTCTTTTCAAAACTCAATTCAAATCAATATTTTTATTTTTTAAATATTTTAAAAATATTTTAATTTTGTTAAGATTTTAAATATTTTAATATTAAAATATGTTACGAATTTTTTAATTTTTTGAATATTTTTAAATATTTTAATTTCAAAATATTACGATTTTAATTTTTTAAATTTTAAAATATTTTATAAAAATAAATTCAAATCTATTTTATAAAAATATTTTTAAACATTTTAATTTTTTTGTTATCTATTTGGTTATGATTTGAGTGTAGAGTTGTTTTTAAATTTAAAATATTAACATTTTAAATTATTTAAATTTTTTGAATATTTAAATTATTAAAATTTTTACGATTTAAATTTTTTGAATATTTGTTTTAATTTTTTACTTATTAAATTTTTTAGATTATTTAAAAATTTATGATTTAAATTTTTTGAATATTTATTTTGAAAAAAAAATTATTTCCTTTGTAGTATTTTCAATTAAAAAATTGATTAATGTTATTTTCTGTTAATAATAAATTTTTTTAATTGAATTTTAAAAAGAGTTTGGTTATTAGTGTTGATCAGAATTTTCAATAGTGTGAAAGTAGTGTGTTTTGTTATGAGTTAAAACAATTTGAATTAAGTTTTGAAAACTCTTTCCAAAACTCATAATCAAACAAATTTTCTTACTTCACATGTCAAATCAAACTTTCAAAACTCAATTCCACACTCAATTCAAAACTCAATTCAATACTCTCTTCAAAAACCATAACCAAACAAATTTTCTACACTCAAATCATAATTCCACAACTTACAAACTCAAAATACAACTCGTACTCTCGAATCATATATACAAAACTCTACCAAATGCAACCTCTATTTTTTGAGGCTTAAAATGATGGTTTGAGGCTATTTTGTGTTAAGGGGTAATCCACCATTCTTGTTGCTTAATTGTTTAGACTTTTGCACCATTTTTCATCACATTCAAATCAAATTTTTTGGGCCTTTTGATCACTGAAATTCAGAGGTTTTTCAATGAAAAAAATCTTCTTTTGAAGTCCAAAATTGGAGGGGTTAGCCTCCCCTCCTTGTGTCTTGCTTGCATGCGTAGTTAGCCTCACATGTTAGCATGTTTTTCTAGCCTGACTTAGCTTTAGTCTAGCATGTTTTTGCCTCTATTTTGACATACTTTAGCTCTGTTTCAGGCTGTTTGGGTCATTTGAGCTTTGTTTTGTATAGTTGTGGTTTAATTTTCTTCGGTAGCTTAGTGTTTCTAGGCTTTGAGCATCATTTGTGCGTCTTGGTTGCATGTTTTAATGCTTTTTCATACCTAATTCCAGCACTTAACATCTCTGCAACCTCCCTCTTTGCTTCACTTTTTCATTTGTTTGAGGGTTGCTTCAACCTTAGGGTTGTTTAAGCTTGAGGTTGAGCCTCATGCTTAATGGTTTAATCCTCTTTTGAGGGTTCATTACCAATGGCATGAAGCATCCCTCATGCCTTAAAATACCCCTTGGTTGACACTTCGTTCGTTTTGGAAGGCGCTCACCAATGGACTAATTGATTAAAGAATGAATCGGTAATATAAAATGAGTAAACAAAATGAATAAGTGAAAGTGTGCAAGATAAAGCATCTTTCGTGTTGCATTGCATGTGTTCGAATCGGACGTTAATTCGAACACAAGGAAAATGGGACATTTCATACTCAAAAGTGATGAAATGTGCCACTTTCCTTGGTCACCATCACCCTTGATCATGCATGATAGGGTGGTGACCTTTTTGAGTCTTGTTTTGCACTCATTAAGCTTGTACAAGCTTGGTTCCTTAGCCATCATGCATGAAAAATGCTTGGTTGATGGTTTGAGAGCCGAGAGTTATGCTCCTTTGAACTTGTGTGATGATAAGGAGTGTAACAGTACACACACTCTTTGAGAATACACTACTTTGCCTCTATTTGCTCCCTGTTGTAGCAAAAGGAAGCTCTGGACAGGGGTGGCCGACCGGCCACCAATAGTGGCTGATAGCCACCAGCAGTAACCGACCAGCCATTAATGAAGAAAGTTGCTCAGTGTAATGGAAAAGGGGAGCAGAGGTGTTCTAGAAGTTAGCAGCGTTGTTGGTGTTCAAAAATGTGCAAACAGAGGCGTTCAATGGCAAGGCAGTGGCATTTTTGGGTGGAAACCAACCAAGCATGCATATGTCCCTCGCCCCCAGGGGCATTTAATTGCTTTAGTTAGTTTAGAATAGCTAGTTAATTCAAGTTTTGTAATTACTTGGTTAGTGTAACTAGTTATTCAAGTTCGGCTTGTAATTAATTAGCTTAGAATAGTTAGTTAATTCATTTCAAGTTTTGTAATAGTTAGCTTAATTAGCGTAGCTTGTTAGCTTTTATTCAGTCAGACCCTTCTTCGCGAGGGCGCAATGTTTTCATAAGTGTACGTGCGTGTGTGTATGTCTACCAACCTCACGCCTTTCTCCCTTTTATTTAATCACTTTTGATGGTTAGATTAGGGACATTTTCAATTAGCATACCTTATGCTTGCATGTTTGCATCCATTCATTTGTATTGCATGAATCGAGGCTCAGTGCATCATTCAAGCTGCATTGCAATTTCAATACTTCTTTGAATACGTGTTTCAAAGCATGCTATCAAAGTGTTGCAAATACCATGATTAAGTAGCCGAGCCTATTTAGTTGCATCATTGCATGTGTTGCATTAGTCATTTAACATAGTTAGGAATCATGCATTTTTCTAACTAGTTTTATTTTGGCTTGGAGTACTCAGTGAGTTTTATGCTTTAGCATACTTGCATGAGTGTGATTGCCATATTGCCATGTTTCGCATGCTTGCCATGAGGCTATGTGCTTAAATGCTAAACTGCTTGAAGTCTTGTTGTTTGAATTTGAACAATTCAACAATGTGAGTTTTAAGCCCACTTTGTTGACTGGCAAAATCATGTTTTAAGCCCACTATATTTGGTGGCAAATCTGCATCTTTTAAGCCCACTTGAGGGTGGTAAATTCAAACAATTTTCGCAAACAAACATGACTTGAAATGTTCCAAATTAAGCAAACTAGTCTATACTTACTTGTGTGTGTCACATAGTAAAACTAGTTTAATAACCAGAATAAGAACACATGATGTTTATAAAAGAACATATCATGATTTGTAGAGGCCGAATCTTTTGATCGGGCGAGTGGGGGTGCTCATTTCAGGACCTTCCGCCCTCGTACCCAAGTTCCCGAGCCCAGGAAACTTTGGTGATGATGGACACGTGGCCTTTGGCACGAGTCAGGATTTCCTAACTTTCCCAAAAACAAAATATTTAGGTGGCGACTCTGTATC
This sequence comes from Camellia sinensis, assembly GCF_055761805.1. NCBI lineage: Eukaryota > Viridiplantae > Streptophyta > Magnoliopsida > Ericales > Theaceae > Camellia > Camellia sinensis. The sequence continues at coordinate 154,733,589 of NC_138963.1, forward strand.
TGGCAAAGTAGTCCAAATTTGGCATTATTTGATTTAAAATCAATTTTCCAAAAAGATTTGCCGGATTGGACTCTTTGGTGATTATCAGTTTCACATTGCACTTGTGAGACTAGATTCAGAACCGTGGGAGTCCGAACTGTGAGGCCTTTCATTTCAAACAGTTTCTGAAAGGTGGGTTGCGAGAAAAAGGCGAGTCCACAGTTTTTGGCGACTCCACTGGGGATTTAGAGAACTTGACTCGAACTCACAATATGTTATTTTATCTACACTTATCTGTTTCTTTGCATTTGCATTTGCATCGGTACGCCTAAGTCACAGTGTTTTCCATCCGCTATTCTTGAGCGGTTTGCCAGAGGCTTGCTTGGAAAAGCTTGCCAAAAGGTTGACCGGTTACGGACTCTGCCATGCTGGGAACACAACCCTTGGATCTGGACTACCGATGTACCTTTGATCCTCCTTTCACTTCTTGGTGTTAGGTGTGAGAGGTATATTAGGTGGTCTTGCTGAGGTACGTTTTTTGACCAATCGACCTAGTTGCATATCGGAAACCATAGAGACTGTTCCAAACTAGGACATGTTACTCACTCGAGTGTAGGATTGTATGAAACTGCTTGTTTGCATAGTGAATCCCTAGTTCTTGATGAAATTAGGACAGGGTAACCCTACCCCATCATGGGGGTGTTTTGGCTCTCACTTGCTTGATACGTGCTTTTAGAGTGAAACTCTGCAGGAATGTATGTATCAGTTGCAAGTCTGGGTATCAGTTTGAGGGTATCAATTTTGTGGCAGAAATCAGTGTTTGAGTATAGTTTTCTAGCTTATGATTGCAACTATGTGTTGTTTCTGTCTGAGCCGAGGTGCTGTGCGGTTTTTGATTTTTGTTTCTTTTTACTTTATTTTCTTTTTGCAAGGTAGTCTTCCATGATTGCTTCAGATGAGTGTGCTACCCCCCAAGCACTCTGGACCCGAGGAAGGCGACTTTACCGATCTGGGGATCTTGTAAGAGGACAACCAGTGTTTGCTTCACTGCCCCCGGTTACAAGACGGAGGAGAGTGAGGCATAATTCACCAGTTCGACAGTTACCTTCATTTAGCAAAGTCCAGTCATCTACTTTTACTTCGGAAAGAGAGTATACACCAGTTTTGGTAGCTCAGCATCAACATCCCTTAGTCAGCATGGAAGAAATGCTCCGTCAACTCTAACAGACTATTGAGAACATGCAGCTAGATGATGCCCGGCAAGTTGAGACCATAGCCCGCTAAGTCGAGGTTGTAGCTTGCCAAATAGAGGTAATAGAAAGACTTCAACAATAGTAGCCATAACCTGCAGTAGCATCAGTATCCCATGCACCCCCAGTGGGAATTCTAGCACCCGGGGTCACAATTAATGTCCAGGAACATGCGAGCATTCAGGTAGATCCTATTCCGCCCCAAACCTCTAAGGCACCAGCTTACCCAATAGAGCCACTGTTTGAATTTGAGGTTGACCCTACTACATTGAAAGTAAGCAAGCTTGAAAAGCTCTTCAAACGGGCACATGGCGTGAATTCGTTCCCTAACATAGAGGATGGCTATACTGATTCGGCAGTGACATTGCCAGATAGATTCAAGATGCCGCATATAGACCGGTTTGACGGTTCTGGGGATCCTATGGTCCATCTACGTCTATTCTTTAACATCCTACGACCCATAGGTCTCATCAAATTACAAAAGTTGTCGCTCTTCGGTTGGACCTTATTGGGTATAGCGGCCATCTGGTACGCCAAACTCGAAGACTCTGTGAAGAGAAACTGGGAGGAAATGGTCGAGGCCTTCATAGCACAGTACTCCTATAATACTCAGATCGAGATCACTACTCGTGATCTCGAGGCAACTCGCTAGGAGCCGAAGGAGGGCTTCTCTGATTTTGTAACTCGGTGGAGGGCCAAGGCCTCCATGATGGCCATCCGACCGTCTGAAAAGGACCAGATCAGAATGATGGTCCATAACCTGCAACCAAGACTGCTATAAAAGATGATAGTCTTACCTCTATCTACTTTTGCTGACCTCCATGAAATAGGGGTGCAGATAGAGGATGCAATGAAGTAGGGTCTGATAGACCATGAGAAAGAGCAGCCGAAGAGGGCTTTCATGCACAGTTCCAATGCGGCTACGAGTGGTAGTGCAGCTGCAAGGCCTTTTGATGTAGGTATGGTCACCACCACACCAAAAACTGCCAACCCCTTTGCCGGTATATCCAATACAACCTCACAAACCTCGAAGAACCAACCCCGAGGCCAGAGGGTTTTTACCCTACTCTACATGTCTCTATCTGCAGCCCTGAGGGTCCTGATTAGAAAAGGGCTTCTAAAGCCTTTAGAACAATGCCCATTGCCCAATCCTCTCCCTCCTACACACAACCCGGCCAAATACTACACCTTCCACCAACAGCATGGTCATGATACTGATCAATGCTTCAGATTGCATTATGAGATTCAAGATCTCATTGACAATAAGGTGATAGCACCTCCTGAAAAACCCAATGTCACTACAAATCCTCTCCTACCACATAACCAAACCCCTCCACCTCGACAAACAAACCTCATCCATACACTGGCCGTCCTCTATGACCCCAGTATATACATCACCCCCTCCCACCTGCCTAAGTCGGCGCTGTTCATCCTGGAAAGCACAGATTTGTGCATGATGGACGCTTCCATATTCCAACCTGAACCTGTGATGGTGATCGTGGTAGATGAAGGCAGGATAACCTTGGTGGAGAATAGGAGTGCTAGTTCAGTGCCTGAGGGCTCCATGGACTTATTCGAAGAGGAATAGAACCCATGCTGTTATATTGTGCTGACCAAACAGGCCAAACCAGAGCTGGAGTTGCCAATAGGAATGGAGGTCATTGTAGTCCGGGAGGATGGACCAAGCCAGGGATTAGATGACTTAGCTGACCTCGAGGAGGATATCAACAATTTACAGTTCTTCGATGAACAAGATTCGTGGAATGTACAAATTAACTGGTTCGATCTGAACGGGTCAGTAGATAATTCGGGGTGGCTCAGTGATGAACCTGATATGGATAAGGGACTTCAATTAAAGCTGGAACAGCCGGAAGTAGGAACTGCTACAAGGGCCGGAACGGCCGAGGACAAGGGTAAGCTGCCGGAAGACCCCGGTCTGAAACAAGTGGCTTTGGAATTGAGCATTGTTAGTACTGCGAATACAGAGCAGGAAGCCGCACTGAAGCGGTTTGAACAGGAAAGGGACGAGAATGATCAGAAAGCTGGAAAAGCCAAACACCCTGCAGGGGATGACTGTGATGTGAGAGTAATTACAACGGAACTGGATAATTGCCTGTCGGTTGTCGGAGGAGTATGATAGGAAGATGATGATCTGCATCTTGCCCACACAGATGAGGATTGGGGCCAAGACCTGCCAGATGACACTTGGTATTCTGAGGAAGTGGATCACACGACTAGAAGTGGGCGATACTTCAAGCCTCCACACTTAAACCAACTAGAAGCATCCGGAAAGGATAAGGAGGCCAAAAAATAGAAAGACAAGCAATTGGAAGAAGAAGCTGTACTAAAGCAGCTAAAGAAGATCCAAGCAGACATATCCATCTAGGGTTTGCTTATGGCTTCGCGCGTGCACCGGCAAGCCATCCTGCCAACAATGGATAAGGCCAAGCTGTCTATTGACACAACTCCAGAACAACTAGTGGGACTCGTCTTCCCGGGAGGTGCTTCGCCTACTTTGACCTTCTCGGATAAGGAATTACCGCCCGAGGGCTCTGTACATAATAAATTGTTGTACATCTCAGTTGAGTGTAGAGAGAAGTGGGTGCCGGTTGTATTGGTTGACACTAGGTCTGCAATTAATGTTTGTCCGTTGTGCACAACTTATGCTATTGGCTTGAAGCCAGCGAACTTTGTACCTACTACCCAGGTGATCTGGGCATACGACAACACAAGTAGAGAGGTGGTGGGGACAGTTCAGATCAGAATGCAGGTTGGCCCGGCACAACAGGATATTGAGTTTCACATCCTGGATGTTCCGGCTACTTTCAACTTGTTACTTGGGCAACCCTGGCTGCACCAAGTAAAAGCTGTTTCTTCCACCTTGCATAAAATGCTGAAGTACCCTCTTGGAAAAGGAGTAGCCATTGTTTTTGGAAATTCTTCTATACATCCTCCGCCAGAGGTCACTACACCAGTACTGGAGATTGTACACGGCGACGAGGATGTTTTCTTGTCTGGATTTACTTTGGCTGAGGCCCGGGTGGTGTAAGATATTTTGGCTATTGATGAGGGATTGTACGTTAGTGCTGAATCAGTCTACCTCATGAACAAGCTACAATATATACCCGGGATGGGATTAGGAAGGAGCGGCTGGAAGGGCGTTACTGCACTAGCCGAAGTGCCACATAACCCACATACCTTTGGTCTCGGTTACACTCCCACCAAAGAGGATTGGGTGAGAAAAGGGAAGGAAATGGCAGGAAGAGCCAAAGCTAAACAAAATGGGAAGCACTATGAGCTTGTGTATAGGCCAATTCAGGGAACTCTGAATGGCTGTTTTGTCTGGGAGGGGGAAGACTTCCCATTTTACAGCTTTCCCGAGCCATGGTTGAACTCTGAGAAGCGGGGTCTGCCTGGCTTTGAGATTTTCTTCGACCTACAGCTGCAAGAGGATCAAGCCTCAGAGAAACACACTAAATTAACTGTTGAGGCTGAGCAGAGCACATAAAGTGAGTTCAATAGCAATGAACTTGAGATAGGAGCAACACTGGCGTGTCTCCTTTCGGATCCTCAGATCAAACCAGAGAGCTTGGGGGATAACCTAACCGTTTCCATGATTGGAGACCAAACAGGTGTGGACCCTTCCGGTGGTATTCTGGATGCATCTAACGCACCGTCCCTTACTTGGTAGTTGGAGGAGGGTTTTCTTTTCAGTAGTTCTGAGTCAGGTAGTGAACCAGAATTTGATTCCACAGAGTCTGTGAAATCGAAATCAGATTCCAGTTCTTTTGAGTCGGAGTCCGGTATTCCTGGGGTTGATAACCCGGATGTCGTTGTTTTGTCCAGGTCGTCTTTTTCCTTTTCTTTTCAGTCGACTGTGACCGAGGAATTGGATGAGCTGGATCTTTTGAATGAGAATGCTGTAGTAGTTTCTGAGTACTTCTCTGTGCCACTTGTGTATTGCATTGATCATGACTTTCAAAGTTTTGATAAAAATGACGAGGAAGGAATTCCTCTGGTTTTGAAACATTTGATTGATCGAGAGGAGGAGAGGCTTGTAAAACCCCTTGTTGATGAAATCATTGCAATTAATGTGGGTACTGAGAAGGATCCGCGTTTGGTCTAGATCGGGTCCACGTTGTCTTCGGAGGAACACCAACGCTTAGTTGCTGTACTAAAAGATTTCAAAGATGTTTTCGTATGGTCCTACGAAGACATGCCTGGAATTGATCCTGAGATTGTACAGTATCGGATCCCTCTTGACCCCGAGGCCTGACCCATCAAGCAAAAGCTGCGGAGAATACACCCGGATTGGGCTTTGAAGATTAAGGAAGAGGTCACTAAGTAGATAGATGCAGGGTTTTTGCTAGTATCTGAGTATCCGATTTGGTTGGCCAACATTGTTCCGGTACCAAAGAAAGATGGCAGAATTCGGGTATGTGTGGATTTCAGAGATCTGAACAAAGCTAGTCTGAATGACGATTTTCCTCTACTGCACATCGATGAATTGGTGGACTTCACCCCAGGTCATGCGCTACTCTCCTTTATGGATGAATTTTTCGGGTATAACCAGATTTTGATGGCACTTGAGGACAGGGAGAAGACTGCCTTCACCACGCCGTGGGGAACCTACTGCTACAGGGTGATGCCGTTCAGTCTAAAAATGCTGGGGCTACTTATCAACGGGCTGCAACCACTATCTGACATGATATGATCCACAAAGAGGTTGAGGTGTACGTGGACGACATGATTGTCAAGTCCAAGGAAAGAGAGGGCCACTACACCTCTTTGAAGAAATTCTTCGAACGGATTAGAGAATATCGGTTGAGGTTGAATCCACAGAAATGCACTTTTGGTGTCACCGTAGGGAAAATGCTAGGTTTCTTGATCACACAGAGGGGCATCGAGGTTGATCCTTCCAAAATCAAGGCCATCATAGAAATTCCACCACCAAGGACTGAAAAGGAGGTACGAGGCTTTCTGGGTAAAGTGCAATTCATAAGGCGATTTATTACAAAATTAACCTTGACTTGTAAACCACTATTTGGTCTCTTGAAGAAAGGAAAGAAATTCTAATGGGATGATCGATGCCAGTTTGCTTTTGAGCAGACCAAGCAGTATCTTCAGAACCCACTCGTGTTGTCACTACTGGAGCCGGGGAAGCTGTTGATTCTGTATCTGTCAGTAGCGAACACGACTATGGGCTGCATGCTTGCTCAGGAATCTAAGGATAGAGTGGAGAATCTATTACCTAAGTAAGAAGATGCTAGATTATGAAGCCCGTTACACTCCGCTGGAGAAGGCTTGCATAGTCTTGGTATGGACTACTAGGAAGTTGAGGCATTACTTGTTAGCTCACACCGTAATTCTAGTTTCGGGATTGGATTCCATCAAATATCTCTTTGAGAAACCAGCACTTACGGGTAGGCTAGCTCGTTGGTTGCTTCTTCTCTCCGAATTTGATTTGAAGTATGTGACTCTTAAGTCTGTCAAAGAGAGGGCTGTAGCTGAGTTCTTGGCAGATCACCCAGTGGAAGGGGGCAAAGTGGTAGAATACCTATTCCCAGATGAAGCTATTTTGCAGGTTGAGGAAGAGACTTGGACAATGTACTCTGACAGAGCGTCTAACCAGTACGATTATGGGATAGGGGTGTTGCTAATAGCACCCAACAATTCCCGCATACCTTAATCCTTCAAACTCCGGTTCAAGGTATCTAACAACGAAGCAGAATAAGAGGTGTGTATCGCTGGCTTGGAAGCCGCCCTAAAACTAGGGGCAAAAAGGTTCGACGTCATTGAGGACTCAAACCTGGTTGTGTCTCAAGCAAAAGGAGACTTGAAGGTTAAAGAAGAAAGAATGAAAATTTATCACCAAACCCTGGATGTTCTGATTCCTAGGTTTGAGAAGCTAACCTTTACGCATCTATTAAGAGAGAATAACAGGTTTGCTGGCGCTTTATCAACTCTATCTTCTATGATAGACATCCCTTTTGGAGTCCGGATGCGTCCGATCATTATTGAACAGAGGTATGCGCCGGCCAACGAGTTCATCGCTGCAATAGATGAAGTACAGGATCAAAACCCCTGGTATTATGATATCTGGAACTTCTTGGAAAATGAGGTTTATCTACTAGGGGCAAGTGCCAAAGATAAGAGGGCAATACGGTGAATGGCTATTTAGTTTATCATCTGCGGGGGTAAGTTGTACAAATGAGGCCATCTAGGAATAAACAAGCTGTGTGTTGATACATAAGAATTGAAGTGCCTAATGGAGGCCATCCACGGAGGGGAGTGTGGATCGTACATGAGCGGAGTAATGCTAGCCCAGAAGATTCTCAGGCAGGGCTACTACTGGTCAACTATGGAGGAGGATTGTATTGGTTTTGTTCGACGATGCTACAAATGCCAAATCCGTGCAAATCGCATGAATATCCCGCCATCAAAGTTGTACAATATGACTTCACCGTGGCCATTTTCAGTCTAGGAAATTGATGTTATTGGGGCAGTTACGCCAAAAGGCTCGAATGGGCATGAGTATATCCTGGTGTCAATTGACTATTTCACGAAGTGGGTGGAAGCTCAGTCTTATGCAGTGTTGAAAGCAGCGTATGTGGCTAAGTTCATTCGCAACAACATAATTTGCCATTATGGAGTCTCGGATGAGATCATTTCAGACAATGGCTCCCATTTTAAGAAAGAAGTGATCGACTTGTTGGAGAAATACAATATGGCTTTTCATAAGTCGTCCATATATCGGCCGCAAACCAACGAAGTTGTTGAGGCCGGCAACAAGAACGTCAAGCACATCTTGCAGAAAATGGTTGAGACTTACAGGGACTGGCAAGACAAATTGCCATTTGCTCTCTGGGGCTATAGGACTTTAATTCGACATCTACTGAGGCAACTCCGTATTCTCTGGTTTATGGGATGAAAGCTGTTTTGCCAATTGAAATAGAGGTTTCGTCACTGCGGGTTATGGCTGAGTACCAGATAGCAGAAGCGGATTGCCAGCAAAGCAGGCTTGAGGAATTGATGTTGTTCGACGAGAGGAGGCTGAAAGCACTGTACCATGTCTAAGGATATCAACGTAGGATTGCCAAAGCTTTTAACAAGAAAGTTAAGTCTCAGAATCTTAAAGAAGGGGATTTAGTGCTCAAAGACAACTGAGCTCCCATCCATGACCCTAGGGGCAAGTTCTGACCCAATTGGACTGGTCCTTACATCATCAAATCAATCTGGTTGGGTGGAGCTGTGATTCTTATGGACCTGGATGGCCTAGAATTTTCCCAACCAATTAACATGGACAAGTTGAAGAAATATTACCCCTGAGAGGCTCGCTAGGTCGAAAACCCGGAAGGGCGACCTAGGCAAAAGTTAGAGAACAAAAAATTGAAATAAGAAAAACTGAGCTCGCAAGGTTGAAAACCTAGAAAGGGCGGCCTTGGCAAAAGTTAGAGCGCAAATGGAGAGTGTTAATACACGAGTGAACCTGAACCGAACTATGTAAAGCTTGATTCCCATCTTAGGGATATGTAGGCAACTTCATTCTGAGGTTCAGCCGTAAATACTTCAAACTCAACTGTCCTGTCCATGAGATTGTTCAGATCATCTTTGTCTTTTCTATATCCCAAGAGTTCAGTTGTGATCTTCACTATGAGAGCTGGTTATAGTACAATGTTGAGCAATGTTATTCAGTCTGGGGGCAATTTTCTATTTCTAGATTCGAGGTTGTACATCTTGAGGATAGATTCCTGGAGTGTCCAGTAGTGATCTTTATCGAAAATGGTTTTGAAAAGTTTTAATAAAAGTTGATTTTGTTTAAATTAATCTTTTTACAACTTAGACCATTTTTGGACCAAAAGGAAAATTTTCAGTGCCCACAACTTCCATTTCATTGATTTCAATACAGAGTTCTCGAGCTCTCGATACAAATCAAAGTTTCTTTTATTACATTCAAAAGGAAAACTTGAAAGTTAGATCAAAACAATAAACTTGGGGCATAGATGAGTCACGTGTTCCTGCGTCCCCTCCTAGAGCTTGTGGAAACTTCAGATGTTAAAGTATGCTCAGTTTGTGCCTCTTCTTTAGGCCAAGCTATGCATTCTCCATACAGGGTGCAATTAAAAGTGGGAGCAGGAGCCAGAAGTTCTCTCGTCCTCTAAACATTGGGGTATCGAGCCAATTGTGAGCCTTGGATGAAGAATGAAGCTGTGTACTCTACCCTCTCTTTTGGGCAAGTTCGGTCATGTCCGAACTGACGCCTGAATCGGAATGGAAAGTAGAACACACAATGTGTCAGGCCAACCAGCTAAATGTCAGGTTGCCGAGACATGCTGTAACTTATCTCAGGCAGATCTAACTAGTGGCAACGCCAAGCAATGTCAACAGCAGACCTGTTGCACATTCAATGGCACCACCACCTTTCGTTTGGGAAATCAACTAGCCGTTGGCGAAAGAAATGGCCTCGTGCTGAATATGCAGGGCAAGAGCCCACTACCTTCAACCTGTCCATGAGCCATATCTAGGGAGGGATAAAAATAAGAGAGATTAAAGAATAGAGATATGTGTGTTGAGAGAAAAAGTGAGAAAAGGTTTTGAGAGAAAAACAGAGCCTGAGTGTTGAGAGATGTGAGAAACACATATGAGATAAGATGGGAAATATTACCTGAAGAAGTAGTGACTTCCTACGAATTTGTTCGTCTCCCGCCAATAGAAGACATCCAAGCCCATCAGAGTCTCGGCCAATGCTAAGCCAATGCAGCTCTTGCCCTCTTTTAAGCCTCGGGCCACCTCGATCAAACGAATGCTAGACCCTCTGAAACCAGGGGCAAGCAGGAAATGAGCCAACATATATAAACAAAGGGCATCGTGTAAAGTGATGAATGAGGCTGGGAATGTCTAGCTCTTCGTTGTGAACTAAGGATCCGGCATCGTGTAAAGTGAGCCCACACATCCTTCCTAAAGCTTGGATATGACTAAAACACGACTGGGGCAAGATTTCATCGTCACGTCGGGATTCCATCAAAACTTGGAATTCTTCAATTGTGGGGCACATCTCTTGTCTCCCGAAGCTAAACACATGTGTAACCAAGTTCCAACATCTAGCCGCGACATGAAGGATTGGAAAACACAACAGGATACGACTTAGTGGAAATAGTGCATTTATCCCGAAACCTCGAAAATTCACTTTTTCCGAGCCATCTAAAGTTACAATCCAGTTTGAGAGTTTTTTGGCAAATAGTGGCTCTATTTGTGGCAAAAACCGAGCTGGAATGAAGAAACTAAGGAGTCCTAGCTTTTGTAGAAGATAAGGCACTGAGTGGAAGACAAGTGGCAACAATTTGGCGATCCCTCACATTGATGGCCGACTGGCCAGTGCTGATGGCCGACCGTCCACCTTTTGTAGCCGATTGGCCACCACTGGTGGTTGACAGACTCTGTTCATGGCCGATGGTCTCCTGGTTTGTCCTGTGGTCAACCTGTATGTCGAGAGTTCTGAGAACCTGTGTTTTGCTCTGCTCTTTGTACATTGTGCTGTCTTGTTTTGGTTAGTTTTGTTGAGTTGTTTTGTTTCAATTTGTTTGTCTAGTCGAATTTGTCTTGATTTGCTTATCGAGTTGTGTTTGTTTTGCTTATGGAGTTGTATTTGTATTTGTTTTGTTTATTGAATTGTTATTGTTAGTTGTTCATCGAGCTGTTTTACTCTGTTTGTTAAGTGTTGGTCGGTTCATTACCTGATTAAGAAGGTTATGCCAATACGATGTTCAATTTCCATCAATCTTGTTTTTGTGCAATGTGGTGCTGGTACGATGCTTAGAATGCAAAATACAACACTTTTTCATACAAAAAGTTGGTTTTCATTCCGATCATGGTTACTTTTAACAAAAGAGTACATTTTTTTTATAAAGGAAATAAAACTGTCTAAGATGTACAATGTGCTAACACTACTAGCAAAAAGAAACTAAGCAAAAACATATGAATCAGCGCCAGCTATCTCAGTCTCGAGAGGCTCTCTTCGTCCTCTTCCTGGGTACGGACTCAGAGCTCTCTCCGTCAGCGCTGCTGTCTATACCACCATCTGAACGAGAGTCATCACCACTCTTTGCTTCAGAGCCTACCTCAGCATCATTTCCACTAGCAAAACCCGAGCCAGCATCATCGTCTCCGCTCTCGGATGACTCGGCGTGCTGACCCACAACCTCCTCGGTCTCGCTGGTCTCATCGCTGTCATCACTTATGATAGGCTCTGAAGGGCTCATCTGATCTCGATCACAATGTCTTCCTCAGTCGCATGCCGGAGCCTGTCTTTCTCTCCTTCCTACCACTGGAGGGGGCACCGCTGGTGTTGGTGCTACAGGTGCTGCTGGTTCCATCGGTACGGGTGGAACCTGAAAGGATAGTTCATATTAGTAACAACAGGTACATCAGATGTAATGCAGAAGTCAGATACAGTGTGTGAATGTAGTGTGTCAGATGTGATCTATAGATGCAGTGTATCAGTGCAGTGTGGGGAAGTGTTCAGTTAAAATGTCAGTTTCAGTGTGTTAGTCGAAATTTGATGACTGGAATGTAAGAAAATTGAAGAAAGTTCCTAAATGTAGTAGAAGCCGAGTAGTGCCTCTCTCCTCAATATCATGTTCGCGAATGAGGCAAACATCTCGAGCAATCCTTCAACGTACCCTACGGGTGCCTGCAAATGTGTTGGGAATGATCAAATATCCGAAAGGAATGAATATTTGAGTATCTGAGCGAGAATGAAAAAGCGAGAACTGTAGTGCATACCGGAGGTAAATCAGGCATTCTGACATATCTGTGCCCAGCCGGTGCAAGTTCAATAGGAATCTGATAAGCCTTTCCAGTGTGTCAACTCGGTTGAAAGCGCAGGCCAACCGAAGCCTTGTTTGACGAAAGACACCCCTTTAGCTCGGCCCCTCAACACTCGAGCCCTGCTCGTCGAAGGGGCGTCTGCTGCTCTTCCTGCACGAGCTTAAGTATTCGTCAATGGAGGCATGAGATGCATCTAGATATATGTCGCATAGTCCTCCTCTCCAAGAAAGTAGTCGGCATCCATGCCTCGTGTAAAGTCGATAACCTCCTGGAAGGAGAGGCTCTCTGTAACCTGTATGGATGGCGGAGGTAGCACGGGAACCACCTACAACGGCAAACCCAAGGTCTGGCATAGGAAGCGCTTGCTTAAGAACCAGGCTCGACCTACTGGTCCCTCAAGTACAAGCCGGTAACGGGAAACACCCCAAGTGCCAGCAAACTGGTACCTGACACCCTCAGGCATCGTCGCCCAGGGCTGCAATGAGATCTGCAGACAACAAATACACAGATTGTTAGTTGCCGTTAGATATGCAATATGAATCAGAGCTGAAGTAAAGTAGAAATAACTGTGAGTTTTGAGTCACCTCTGCTGCGGTCACCGTGTCAAAATATCGGCGGAAGAATGAGAAGGTCTCCCATGTCCTTCTCATGTACCTGCCGTCGTACCGGTGAGAGTAAGGTACAACATGAGGCATCTCTACCTCCGGCTCTGGGGCGAGGGTCAGAAAATATGCATATACCCATAACTGCAAAAAGCAAAAGAGCGACAATGAGTATACAACAGGTAAACACAGGTAATGCAGAAAGTAGAATATGTGTGTAATGTGCAGAGAATGCATAATACAGAGAGAATGTAGAAAGCACAATGTATAGTTCAACGTACAGAAAGTACAAGTGCAAAACAGAGATCAGACTGTGTGTGCAGTGTATAGAAAGTGCATAGTAGAAAGCACGTCATGAATTGTGAAGCAGAAAAGTAAAGCATACATCCTAGGCTCTCTAATAACCGCCGACTTTGTTCCTGCTCCTACGGGTTATCGAGCTCATGTAGCTGTATAAGGTAGGGAGGCCGGTGCCGCCCCAGTCGTAACGCCAGACTTGAGACAAGTCCACCAAGGCACTCAAGAGATATAGTCGGACAGTGTTCGCCCTGTCGACAAACAAAGTGGTGCCAAAGAGGGACATCAAAAAGCCTTGGGCATACTGCTCGATCTCCTCCGGGGTCTCTAGGTCTGTCCCTCGGAAATGCTTCGAGAACCAAGTGTATTGCACCATCTTTGGCTAGAAGATACGCGGACGAGCTCCCAACAGGTAGGCCTAGGCAGCCTCCCACTCGCCCATGTCTGTATCATAAGGGATCGGCCAGCCCCCAACGATGCCGGTGCGATGTCATAAGGAGTCATCGTCATGCCTTCCGTGGTAGAGAAGTGGAAAGATTTGGTGGTGTCCTACCATCCCTCTACCAGTGTACCAAGTAAGGGCCTGCTCACTATGAGACGCAATAACCCTAGGTAGAATAAGCCGAATTCGGCCTCATCAACAATCTGGCGGACGCCAACGGGGAGGTCCATATACCACTCCCTCGCAGATGTGGCTCCGTATCCTCGGATAGAATGAGTGTCCTCCCATAATTAGAATGTGCTTGCAAAGGCATTGTAAGAAATACAGTGCAAGAATGTATTTAAGTTAAACAAATGAAATGCAATGTCAGAAAGACGGTGCAAAACCGTGATCTATGCATGAAAGGCAAGGTACATTGAAGAAAATATAAGAGACCAGTGTATACCTCAGTGGCACCGTAGGATAAATGAAACTCCGACTCTCGTAGCAAGAGATCCTTTGGCACGCCCCGTGCAAAGCCTCTAAAATGGCGAATAGTATCGGGCGGTAGCACGTGCACCTCGGGGTGATATGTCTCCGGGTCAAAAGGACGAACCCTGGGTGGTAATGGTATATGCTCGGGATCTGCCTCCATCCCTGGAGAGCCTCCATCACGGGGAATGTCGTCTGCCATCTGGAAATGAAGAGAGAAAGTGGGCGAAAATGAGGAAAATGGGTGGAGAATGCCAAAAGTCAACAAAAGACAACTCAAAGAGAGAGAAAATGAGAGAAAAAGTCAACGCCCAGGAAAAGGCACAGAACCCAAGAGAAACTCTAGGGGAATGAGCTTCAAATGGTGAAACTTCAAGAAAAAGCACCGAAAACAAATTCCAATCGGTTCAAAACGAAGGAAATCAAGAGGTTTTAGTGAATCAAATGTCCGTGAGGCATTGGAAAACGTGTATAAAGTGCTGATCTAGAGGGGAAAAGTGTCTAGAGAGAGAAAGGGATGATTTTCGGCAATGGCGGGTGTGTGGAAATGAAGTTTGGTTGTGTTTATTTAAAGACTCGATGCAAAATGACCAAAATGGCCTGAAATTGCCATCGGTGGCCGACCGGCCACCACTGGTGGCCAACAACTTTCATGTGTGGCCGACGAGTGGCCGATGACTCTCTTGGTGGCCGACAGGTTCCCAGTGCTCCTACATTGGGTCTTTCTGCTGTTTTGTGTCTTCAGTTCTCGAGAAAGTACAAGAAAGGTTCACTTTTAAGCTCAAATTGTCTCTACAGAAGTTCCGAACCGTGTCTTCGGTGCATGACTCATCACTAATCAACATCAATGAGGTGTATCATTTTTAAAACATATCGCAACTCTTCTAAGAGGTAAATCGGAAGTTGCGACTGAGTCGATTTTATCAAACACGCTTTTGTCATTGCATAGAACGTGTATCTCTTTGTCGTTGTATAGAACATGCCTTTCACATGAGATCTTGCATAGAATGTGCACTTCTCGCATTTGCATAGGGCATGCTTCTGTTTCCCATTCAAATAGAGCATGCATTTGGTATTTTGCATAAGACATGCTGTTAATCTCGCATTAAACATACATTTTCTACTATTGATCACTGCATAGAACATGCATACTATACTATTGCATAGAATATGCATTCTAATGTGGCATAGAACATGCTCTGGCTCACGCCACATAGAATATGCTTTTGTTTTGTTTCTTGCATGTTGTGCATAAAACATGTCTCTAACATTGTGTCATGGTTGTTCGTCTTGCATAGAATATGCACACTTACTATGCTATGCTTGTTAAGTTTCTTTCTTATGCAGGCACGATATTGTATGTACGGTTCATTTAGAGGAGTTCTAGGTGAGATCATTCATGTCCTTCACCACACCCTGTTTTGGTTAAAAGCATTTGGACGTGTTCCCGTGTTTAGCACCACACTTTATTTTGGTTAAAAGCATTTGGACGTGTTACGATGTTTAGCACCACCTCCTGTTTTGGTTAAAAGCATTTGGATGTGTTCCGATGTTTAGCACCACACCTTGTTTTGGTTAAAAGCATTTGGACATGTTCTGTTGTTTAGCACCACCCCCTGTTTTGGTTAAAAGCATTTGGACGTGTTCCGATGTTTAGCACCACACCCTGTTTTGGTTAAAAGCATTTGGACGTGTTCCGATGTTTAGCACCACACCTTGTTTTGGTTAAAAGCATTTGGATGTGTTTCGATGTTTATCACCACTCCCTGTTTTGGTTAGAAGCATTTGGACGTGTTCCGATATTTACCACCACTCCCTGTTTTGGTTAGAAGCATTTGGTTGTGTTCCGATGTTTATCACCATTCCTTGTTTTGGTTACAAGCATTTGGATGCGTTCCGATGTTTATCACCAGTCCCTTTGGTTCAGAATAGTCGGGCATGCCCCGGTGTTCACACCATTCCTTCTTGCCTTCCATGTGCGACGCGTTAGAATCTTGTTTGACACCTCGGGTGCGCCCAACGGTTGTGTTATTCTTTGCCTTTCCTACGTGATGCGTAGTTAAGTTTGCATAATTTTCTTACATCTTTTCTGCATGAAATGTGGTTTGGTTCATGTTTATTTACTTCTTTTCATGTTTGAGTTTGCTGTACCTTGTTTCGGTTTAAATGTAGCATTTCTTTGCATGACACTTGCATCTAAATGTTTCATTACAGCCTCATTGCATGATCATAAGTTGTGTTCTTGCATTGTGCATATCATTTGCATCTTGCCCCAGAACTTCGCTGGTTTGATTCCTTGCAAAGGGATACGTAGGCACCCTGCGGGTGCAACCATTTTGTCTTGCTTGTTTGTTTGTCCAAGTCTTCAGCCTTGTCAAAAATAGGTCGTCTCTGGGCTTTGACATTCACTCCTGTCATTTTATGGCTTCCGAGTTCTGTCAAAGAGGGGCAACTGTAGACACTCCATTTTTGACCGTCCTCAAGACTTGGACGTCATCGTTTGTGTACTCGATGATTGTGCTTGTTTGTTTTTGTTTTGAGTGCCCGAAGTCCTCGGCGGAACGCCTTGTCTTTGAGCCTCTAAACCTTGTTTGTTTTGTGCTTGTTTTTGGACCTGGAGCTTGTTGCCTCTGGCTTGGAAAAGAGGGTGACCTGTGGACTAGCCCTGGGATCTGTCGGCCATGGCTTATGCCTGTCGGCTACTAGTGGTGGCCGACAGCCATTGGCCCCTTTTTCCAGATATTTGTTTGCCAGCTGTGCCAGCTGTTGCTCACTAAGCTGCATCTTCATACACGTGTATGGTAGGGCTTATTCAAGCTCAAGACTTGATTTTCTATATATAGGGGGGTGCCTCTCCCATTTTGGAGGGTTAGACCTTTTAGACCAAAAATCTCTCTCCCTTTAGAATTCTCTCTCCCTCTTGTTATTTTGTGCCTTAAAGTCTAGTTTCTCTACACTTTTGCACATCAACCCTTAATCAAACTTGGCCACCTTGAAGCTGAGGTCTCTTGGAGTCTTGTTTGTGCTCTAGAAGAAGGTTTAAGCTTGGGTTGTTGCTTAATTTGTGCTTGAGCTTCAGGAGGTAGTTTACTTGATTAGTATACTTGCTTTGAATACTTGTTTTGCCATCCTTTTGTATTGTTTTTGGGCTGGTTTTCAACTATAGAAAACTCTATTTTTTTAGGCTTAAAATGATGTTTTGAGGCTATTTTGTGTTAAGGGGTAATCCACCCGTCTTGTTGCTTAATTGTTTAGACTTTTCATCATTTTTCATCACATTCAAAACAAACTTTTTGGGCCTTTTGACCATTGAAAGTCAGAGGGTTTTCAGTGACAAAAACTTTCTTTTGAAGTCCAAAATTAGAGGGGTTAGCCTCCCCTTCTTGTGTCTTGCTTGCATGCCTAGTTAGCCTCACATGTTAGCATTTTTTTCTAACCTAACTTAGCTTTAGTCCAGCATGTTTTTGCCTCTGTTTTGACCTACTTTAGCTCTGTTTCGGGCTGTTTGGATCATTTGAGCTTTGTATTGTATAGTTGTGGTGTAATTTTTCTTCACTAGCTTAGTGTTTCTAGGCTTTGAGTACCATTCGTGTGTCTTGGTTGCATGTTTTAATGCTTTTTCATGCCTAATTCCAGCACTTAACATCTTTGCAACCTCCCTCTTTGCTTCACTTTTTCATTTGTTGAGGGTTGTTTCAACTTTAGGGTTGTTTAAGCTTGAGGTTGAGGCTCATGCTTAATGGTTTAATCTTCTTTTGAGGGTTCATTACCAACGGCATAAAGCTTCCCTCATGCCTTAAACTACCCTTTGGTTGACAGTTCTTTCACTTTAGAAGACACTCACCAATGGACTAATCAATTAAACAATGAATCGGAAATGTAAAATGAGTAAACAAAATGAACAAGTAAAAGTGTGCAAGATAAAACATCTTTCATGGTGCACTGCATGTGTTTGAATCGGACGTTAATTCAAGCATAAGGAAAATAGGACATTTCATACTCAAAAGTGATGAAACGTGCCACTTTCCTTAGTCACCATCGCCCTTGATCATGCATGATAGGGTGGTGACCTTTTTGAGTCTTGTTTTGCACTCATTAAGCTTGTACAAGCTTGGTTCCTTATCCATCATGCATGGAAAATGCTTGGTTGATGGTTTGGGAGCTGAGAGTTATGCTCCTTTGAACTTGTGTGATGATAAGGAGCGTAATAGTATGAACACTCCTTGAGAATACACTGCTTTGTGTCTATTTGCTCTCTGTTACAGCAAAAGGAAGCTCTGGATAGGGGTGGCCAACCGGCCACCAGCAGTAGCCGATCGGCCACCAATGGTAGCCGATTGCCACCATTGGTAGCCGACTGGCCCTCATTGAAGAAAGTTGCTTATTATGATGGAAAATGGGAGCAGAGGTGTTCTGGGAGTTAGCAACACTGTTGGTGTTCAAAAATGTGCAAACAAAGGCGTTTAATGGCAAGATAGTGGGATTTTCGGGTGGAAACCAACCGAGCATGCATATGACCCTCGCCCCCGAGGACATTTAATTGCTTTAGTTAGCTTAGAATAACTAGTTAATTCAAGTTTTGTAATTAATTAGTTAGTGTAACTAGTTATTCAATTTTGGTTTGTAATAATTAATTAGCTTAGAATAGTTAATTAATTAATTTCAAGTTTTGTAATAGATAGCTTAATTAGCGTAGCGAGTTAGCTTTTATTCAGTCGGACCCTCCTTCGCGAGGGCGCAATGTTGTAATAAGTGTACGTGTGTGTGTGTATGTCTTCCAACCTCACGTCTTTCTCCCTTTTATTTAATCGCTTTTGATGGTTAGATTAGGGACATTTTCAATTAACATACCTTATGCTTGCATGTTTGCATCCATTCATTTGTATTGCATGCACTGAGACTCAACGCATCATTCAAACTGCATTGCAATTTCAATACTTCTTTGAATACATGTTTCAAAGCATGCTATCAAAGTGTTGCAAATACCATGATTAAGTAGTTGAGCCTATTTAGCTGCATCATTGCATGTGTTGCATTAGTCATTTAACATAGTTAGGAATCATGCATTTTCCTAACTAGTTTTTGTTTTGGCTTGGAGTACGCGGTGAGTTTTATGCTTTAGCATACTTGCATGAGTGTGATTGCCATATTGCCATGTTTCGCATGCTTGTCATGAGGCTATGTGCTTAAATGCTAAACTGCTTGAATGCCTGTGGATGAAGGCTTGTTGTTTGAATTGGAACAATTCAACAAATGTGAGTTTTAAGCCCACTTTGTCGAGTGGCAAAATCATGTTTTAAGCCCACTATGTTTGGTGGCAAATCTGCATCTTTTAAGCCCACTTGAGGGTGGCAAATTCAAACCATTTTCACAAACAAACAAGACTTGAAATGTTCCAAATTGAGCAAACTAGTCTATACTTGCTTATGTGCGTCACATAGTAAAGCTAGTTTAATAACCAGAATAAGAACACATATTGTTTGTAAAAGAACATATCATGATTAGTAGAGGCCGATCTTTAGATCGGGCGAGTGGGGGTGCTCATTTCAAAATCTTCCCCTCTTGTACCCAAGTTCCCGAGCTGAGGCAACTTTGGTGATGACGGACACGTGGCCTTTGGAACGAGTTAGGGTTTCCGAAATTTTCCCAAAACAAAATATTTAGGTGGCGACTTTGTATCTGGAAAAGCAGTCCAATTTTGGCATTATTTGATTTAAAATCAATTTTTCAAAAATTTTGCCGGATTGGACTCTTTGGTGATTATCAATTTCACATTGCACTTGTGAGACTAGATTCAAAACCGTGGGAGGCCGAACTGTGAGGCCTTTCATTTCAAACCCTTTCTGAAAGGCAGGGCGCGAAAAAAAGGTGAATCCACATCGCGGCTAAGGTACACCTACAGATTTGAACCGTCCAAACTATTTTGGCTTGATCTAAGCCATTCTGAGTTTGTTTTTGACGATCTAATAGTGCTTTCAACTATTTGAAGTATTCCGGACACATCCGTACAGTTAGATTTTTAAATCAGAGTTTCTGTAAAAAGAAAGACTATGATGGAGGAATCCACATCAACTTCAAGATTCATGATCAAGTTGACTCCTTCAAATTATGCAATTTGGAAGTCGCTGATAGAAGACATCCTATATTATATGGACCTGTTTGACCCCATTTTTCTAAAAGGGGTTAAGCCGGAAGAAGTGAAGGATGATGACTGGATAAAGATGAACTGCAAGACTACCGGTGGTATCAAACAATGGATAGACCACAGTGTGTACCATCATGTCGCTCAAGAGATAGATGCCTATGCTCTATGGACAATGTTAGACGACATGTACCAGTTAAAGACTGCTCGGAACAAACCCTTGGTGATGAGAAGGCTTGTAAATCTGAAGTTGAAGAATGGTGTGTCTGTCGCCGAGCACACCAGTGAATTCAAAAATCTGGTGAATTAGCTTGCAAGTCAAGATGCACTTAGACGATGAAATGCAAGCCGTACTACTGCTCAGTTCTTTATCGGACAGTTGGGAGACGTTGGTGGTTTCTCTCAGCAACTCTGCACCAGAAGGGAAGTTGACCTTGAGCATGGTCACGGATGCCATGTACAATGAAGAGACAAGAAGGAAAGACATGGGAGGTAATTAGTCTCATGCTCTTATCACAGGAGATAGAGGTAGAGGAAGAGGCAGAGGAAGAAGCAAGAGTAAAGGTAGCTAGAACAATAGGAGTAAATCCAGAGGCAACAAAGGTCGAGGTAACTCTAGCTTCACTTGCTTTCACTGTGGCCAGGAGGGTCACATAAAGAGAAACTGCCCAAGCCAGAAAGATAAAGGCCAAAACAGTAAGTCAAAGGGAGATGAGAACACGACAGACACGACAGCCACGACAACTGATGAAATACTTTTTGCAGTTGGTGAAGAGGAGGACTATCTTCACTTGGCTGACCACGGCTACATAGAATGGGTGATAGACACAACTGCATCCTATCAAGCCACTTCCTACAGAGAACTTTTCAGCTTGTACAATGCTGGAGATTTTGGCACTGTTCGAATAGGGAATTCTAGCTATTCGAAGATTGTGGGTATTAGAGACATTAGCATTCAGACTAATGTCAGGCACAAGTTGGTTCTCAAAGATGTGAGGCATGTTCTAGATTTGCACCTCAATCTTATCTCTGAAAGCGCCCTGGACCGACAGAGCTATGCAAGTACATTCGGAAATGGCCGTTGGAAGCTGATAGGAGGAGCTTTGACAATCGCTAGAGGAGAGATGTCTTCAACATTGTACAAGACTCAAACGAAGATTTGTCGGGAAAGTCTTAATGCAGCAAAAGACAAGGAGTCACCGGACTTATGTCACAGAAAACTGGTTCACATGAGTGAGAAGGGATTGCATCTGTTGGCAAAGTAATTTAGGATACCCCTATCCAAAGGGAGTGCCTTGAAGCCGTGTGATCATTGCCTTTATGGCAAGCAACATCGAGTATCATTCAATTCAACGAGCAAGAGGAAAACAGAAGTGCTCAGTATGGTATACTTGGATGTTTGTGGCCCAATCGAAGTGAAGTCACTTGGCGGCCGCAAGTATTTTTTGACTTTCATTGATGATGCATCAAGGAAGTTGTGAGTGTATTTTCTGAACACAAAGGATAAGGTATTTCAGTACTTTCAGGAGTTCCATGCAATGGTGGAAAGAGAGGCCGGGAAGAAATTGAAGTGTCTTCGCATAGCTAATGGAGGCGAGTACACATCTAATGCTTTTGCAGCATATTGTGCCAGCAGAAGTATTCGGCATGAGACAACAGTTCCCAGTAGCCCACAACACAACGGTGTGGCAGAGAGGATGAACCGTATTATTATGGAAAGAGTCAGATGCATGCTCAGAATGGCAAAGTTGCCAAAGTCATTTTGGGCTGAAGCCGCCCATACAGCCTGTTATCTCATCAATAGGTCGCCTTCAGTCCTGTTGAATTTTGCGATACCTGAGGAAGTCTGGACCAGAAGAAAGGTATCATATTCTCACTTGAGAGTCTTCGGGTGTAAGGTGTTTGCACACATCTCCAAGGAAAACAAACAGAAGCTTGATGACAAGTCCACGCCATGCATATTTGTGGGCTATTCAGATGCAGCATTTGGGTACAAGTTGTGGGACCCAGTGAACAAGAAGATGTCTAGGAGCAGAGATGTTGTGCTCTATGAAGACCAAACCATAGCAGATTTTGAGAAATCTGCAAAGTCTAGAGATGTCATCACTCCAGACTTGTTCTCATCTCCCGAGCCATCACAAAATGCTAGATGTGATGATGTGCAACAAGAAGTCCTAGAGTTGCAGGATCCGATACCAGAAATTGAGGATCAAGAGGAAAGAGATGAAGACCCGAATGAAGAGGGTATTGAGCAAGGGAAGCAACCTCCTCAACCAGAGGCAACTGGGCCTCAGTTGCAGAGATCTAGAAGAGCTGACGTGCCGTCAACTAAATATCCCACTTCCCAGTATATTTTGATTACTGATAAGGGGGAGCCCAAGAGTTTTCGGAAGCAAAGAGTCATATAGAGAAAGACTGTTGGATGCAAGCCATAAAAGAGGAGATGAGTTCTTTGCAGAAGAACCACACATATGAGCTTGTTCTATTTCCAAGAGGCAAGAGAGCCTTGAAGAACAAATAGGTGTATAAGTGGAAGAAAGATGGCAATGGTAAACTATTACAGCATAAAGCTCGTTTGGTGGTCAAAGGCTTTGGGCAGAAGAAAGGAATTGACTTTGATGAGATTTTCTCCCCAGTTGTGAAGATGATTTCCATTCGAGTAGCTTTGGATTAGCATCTCGCTTGAATCTGGAGGTAGAACAGATGGATGTCAAGATGCCTTTCTCCATGGTGATTTAGAGGAAGAGATCTATATGGAGCAACCAGAGGGATTTGAAGTTAAAGGAAAAATGGAATCTAGTCTGCAAATTGAAGAAGTGTCTCTCGGCCTGAAGCAGGCGCCAAGACAATGGTACAAGAAGTTTATTCATTTATGGTGGATCACGAGTACACAAGAACGGTAGCAGACCAGTGTGTATATTTCTGAAGGTTTTTGAATGGAAACTTCATCATCCTACTGTTGTATGTCGATGATATGCTGATCATCGGACAAGGTACTGCTATGATCAACAAGTTGAAAAAGGACTTGCCGTAGTATTTTGACATGAAGGATTTAGGCCTAGCACAACAGATTTTGGACATGAAGATTGTTCGTGACAGGACAGACAAGAAGATATGGCTGTCATAGGAGACATATGTTGAACAGGTGATTGAAAGGTTCAACATGAAAGATGCCAACCCAGTCAGCACACCACTGGCCAACCATTTCAATGTGACAAATCGTTCGTGTCCCACGACCATCTCTAAAAGGAAAGAAATGGAGTCAATCCCTTATTCTTCTGCTAGACGAAGTTTGATGTATGCAATGGTGTGTACTCGGTCAGATATAGCTCACACAGTTGGCGTTGTGAGCAGATTCCTCGCCAATCCAGGAAAGGAGCATTGGGAGGTGGTCAAATGGATTCTTCAGTACTTAAAGGGAACTTCAAAGATGTGTTTATATTTCAGAGGAGTTGAACCAATTTTGGAGGGTTTTACAGATGCCGATATGGCAGGTGATCTTGATGGTAGAAAGTCTACATCAGGATTTCTGTTCACTTTTGCAGGGGGAACTGTTTCATGGCAGTCCAAATTACAAAAGTGTGTTTCTTTATCTACAACAAAGGCAGAGTACATTGCTGCTGCAGATGTTGGAAAGGAAATGTTGTGGTTAAAGCGGCTTCTCCAAGAATTGGGTCTGCAGCAGGAAGAATACAAGGTACATTGAGATAGTCAGAGTGCAATTGATTTGAGCAAGAATTCCATGTACCATTCACGTACAAAGCACATTGATGTCCAGTATCATTGGATATGAGAAGTGATGGAAAAATAGCTAATAAAACTAGTAAAGATTCACACGAACAATAATCCTTCTGACATGATGACCAAGGGTGCCACTAGAGACAAACTGGAAGTTTGCAAGAATGTGGGCGTGGAGGGGGAGAATTGTTAGCTCCAGCTAGCTCCAGCTAGCTCCAGCCCACTATCTACATGGTGGAGGTGGCACCATGTGCTAAAGGAAGATAGTGGGGGCAACACCAACTCACTAAAGGAAGAGGGTGAGGGTGGCACCACCAAGCCCACTCATTGTTGTCCCTTAACCTACTTATCCTCTCTTGTGTATAAATTGAGATGAGTGAGGAGGGGTTGATGAGTGCAGTAATGAGACACATATATAGAGCAAACACAGAGAGTGTAATCTGTGAGTGAGAGTTTTATAGAGAGAGTTGTGAGGTGTGAGTACTATAATCTCCCTCTGGGATAATTCTATAGTGGATATTTCTCCCGTGGACGTAGGCAATTGCCGAACCATGTAAATCTTTTGTGTTATTGTGTGTGATTGATTTCTGGTGCCTTATAGTCCTAACATGTTCAACCCATTGATGCTTGTGATTTGGACTCTCGTCTTTAGTTTGAAGTTTACAATCCCTAATTATTGATGCACAGATTACAAACACTTTGATCATATCTCCAGTTTCATTGTATCTTCGTTTCAGCAAAGTAACATTTAAGTAGAAAGCTGAACAACCAATTCTCTTATCTTATTTTTCCATTTTCATGTCTTGGTTGTGTTTGGAAAGTCAAAGAAGAATGGAATTAAAAAATAAATAAATTGTTGTCCAAATATGGCTGAAATTTCACCTAGAAAATGAAATGCGTAGACTAGATTCGTTTTAGGTGTTGTGCTTTCCGCACCAAATTTAAATCTATGATACACTTCATTTTTGGGGGTTAGTAGCTTTTTCGTTTGATCATAAACTAATTTGAAACTTGAATTCTTGATATTGACATCTCCATTCCAATTCGATAGGCATAAGCATAAGCGTATCAGTGCTACTTCTTGGTGGCTCCTGGCTATATTGGGGATTTAGGCAGAGGAATATCATCAATCTCAGAGAGAAGTTCTTTCAGCAAAATGGTGGCATCATGTTACAACAACAACTTTCCATGCGTAAAGGATCAATACAATCAGCTAAAATCTTTACTGCAGAGGACCTTAAGAAAGCAACAAAAAACTACCATGAAAGTAAAATCCTGGGCGAAGGTGGCCAAGGAACAGTCTACATGGGAGTATTACCAGATACCATCGTAGTTGCCATCAAGAAGGCCAAAGTAGCAGGACAGAGC
This sequence comes from Camellia sinensis, assembly GCF_055761805.1. Lineage (NCBI taxonomy): Eukaryota > Viridiplantae > Streptophyta > Magnoliopsida > Ericales > Theaceae > Camellia > Camellia sinensis. The sequence continues at coordinate 154,758,705 of NC_138963.1, forward strand.
CAGTCCCAGATTGAGCAATTCATTAACGAAGTCATAATTCTCTCCCAAGTCAACCATAGGAATTTTGTGAAATTCCTAGGGTGTTGTTTGGGGACACAAGTTCCTTTACTAGTCTATGAATTTATTACCAATGGGACTCTCTATGACCTTATACACACTGTAGGTGGCACATCCTCAATGACATGGGAGAATCGTTTAAGGATAGCAACAGAAACTGCAGCAGCCCTTTCATATTTGCACTCAGCTGCTAGCACTCCTATCATTCATAGAGATGTTAAGTCCACTAACATATTATTAGACAACAATTACATTGCAAAAGTATCCGATTTTGGCTCTTCAAGGTTGATCCGCATGGACCAAACTCAGTTAACCACATTGGTTCGAGGGACACTTGGTTACTTGGACCCAGAGTACTTCCAAACAAGCCATTTGACTGAAAGGAGTGATGTTTACAGCTTTGGGGTTGTCCTTGTAGAATTGCTAACCAGCAAGAAAGCAATTTCTTTTGATAGGCCTGAAGCAGATAGAAATTTAGCAATGTATTTTATTTCAGCAATGAAAGAAGATCGCTTGTTCGAATTGTTGATGAATAGGTGATAAATGATGCAAAGGCTAACCAAGTAAAAGAAGTTGCTATTTTAACAGACAGATGCTTAAGAGTGAAAGGTGATGAAAGGCCAACCATGAAGGAAGTGGTAATGGAGCTAGAGGGATTGAGAATGATGGAGAAAAACTCGTGTTAAATGACAAGAAAAATTTAGAAGAGACTCAGTATTTGCTTGGAGATCAACTTTCAAATGCTTATGGTGCTGGCACTAGTATGAGCAATACAGCTTATGATAGCATAGCAGACCGTGCCATGACACCATTTCATAGTGGATGATAAGGTGTTGCTCATGATGGTCTATGTTCATTAGATGTTTTGTAATATTTTTGTTTCAGCCAATTTGTCAAATAACCCTGTGAATTGTTTTGAATATTTGGTTATATATGTTGAGGTTCAATTTGTTTGAATTTAGACTTTGAGCATCAAATGATTGTCTTGAAAAGTAGTTACCGATGCAAAACAGACAATGAATGTTAAAATTTTGCAGTTTGGAGCACATCTACACATACTATATAAATGAAGCACCATTGGTACCACTTTACCTTTTCATTTGATCATCACAAACAAATGATTTTATCATCATTTAAAAGCCCAGCTGATGCAGTGTGGTTAGATAACAAGTTGATGGATCAATTTAACAGTTTGAATTAAATTCGACAATTTAGGAGAATTTCCAAAGTTATTGGATCAGCCCTGAAGGACCCATAATCTATCTGAAACAACCTAATTCCAAAACTTTTACATCATTTGCTTTTTTATCAATTTTAAATTACTTCAAGATCATTAAGCACTTAATCAACTGGGATTAAGTCGGATGAGACACAATCCTAACACTTTATTGGAACGTTAAAATTCGAGTATTACCATAAACAACTACTTTTCACGTTACGGCCCATTTGTTGGTCAAGTGGTACCAATTGGCTCTCAATTTGTCAGGCCCTCAAATCCTCATATTATCTTGATGATCCTAAAGTGGGTTTATCAAAGCAAGATGAACCCAAATTTTTCTACTTATCTGACGTGTACTACAATTAACTTTCAAGTCTACAATTGATTATATGTGAACGAAGTCTGAATTTGATGCTTACCACAGTTATCTTCAAATTTATAATTTAAGCCCTTTCCGTGTATTCCATTTTTTTATCCAAATCAACCAAAAATAAATGAATATTTAACGAATAGTAATTTAGTAGAATTTCTCAATATAAGTCCTATTTTTTTCCTTTTGCAAATTTATTCTCACCATATTTTTGTCGAAATTAAGCAATTTCACACATAAACCAAAGTTGTCAATCATGTTGTTGCTAACTCATTGGTTTGGAGCAATAGGTAAGTAAGATTTACTAAATAATTATACAAATAGAATAAATGAAATTGGGAACATTAACATAAAAAATTCAAACAATTCATGGAGGTATTTAGAATTACTCTTGCATGGAGCTTTTCTTCTCACTGCCGGAGGTTTATTTTTCTTCATATCTGGAGACTCATATTTTTTTTATTCCTTTTGTGATCTATTTTATATTTCGATATATTTTATTAGATGACTTATTATTAAATGTGTAATATATTAAGGCCCTGTTTGGGAAGCCAAGGTTTGGCTTTTTTTGGGCTAAAATCCACAAAAAGACAAAATAGGCTAAAATAGCCAATAAGACAAAATGTCACATCAAAACCATAATCATTTCATTTTTTCTTTCACAAACATTACATCCAACTACAAAAAAATCCAACTCTCTTCCCAAACACAAATATTTTAGCCAGTAAAATAGCCAAAAACTAAAATAGCCAACTTCCCAAATGAGGCCTAAGTCTTATAATTTTCTATAATAATAATAATAAAGATACCCTTGTTGAGAATTGGCAATCAATTATTGCTATCAAGATCTATTTTGAGAAGTAGGTTAAAAATTAATTTTTAATTTTTTTTTTAAATTTTTTTAAAAGAATATATAAAAAGAAAAATAGAGAGATAATATGATTTAAAAAAATTAAAACAGTAAAAAAATAAATTTTAATCAAATTTCCAAAATAGACCCAGGACTCATCAATTTGGACTAATAAACATTCTTGCATGCATGATTTTGAAGACCAGACCGGACTGGACCGACCGGTTGAACTGTCGATCGGTCGAGATTTCAGTCTGGATATACCCTCCAAACTGTTCGAAGTCAAAAATTTGTCTATTTAGAGAGAATTGGGAAAACCAGCGGTTAAACGGGTTGACCCAAGGATGGTTCGCCAGGTCGATGAAAGTGAAAATTTTGATTTTTTTTTTGCGTGGATATTTTTCTAACTTTTTTGTTCTTTCTTTCTTATTATATATTATATATAAGAAAATTTTAATTGAAAACTCTCTTTCAAGGGTCTCCTCTTGTGAGGAATCCCATTAAGAGCTTAAATTTATTGTGAAAGTCTCTACCTATTTATAAGAAAAAAAAAATTCCAAAAAAAAACTCAAGAAATTCTTGTGGAATTCAATCAAATTTATTGGAGCGAGAATTAAAATTTTGATATCCCTCCAAAATTTTTGTTCTTCTTTCAATCAAATTATTGAATTAAAATCATATGGAGAGAATATTGAATATTTGATTTCCTCTTCCAAAATTAAAATTAATAATATTTTAAAATATATTATTATATTTTTTAGTAAAAAAAATATTAGGAGAAATATTTAAGATAATTTAATATTTTTAATTCATAATTTTATTACTTATATTTTTATTTAAATGTAATTTTAATATATTTAATACGTCACGATTTGATTTGGTTCAACCTGATAGTTGAACTGGTAATTCGTCCACTCAATTCTTTTTCTAATTCACTTACCGATCTGATTTTTAAAACATTGCATGCATCACATCAAATTCATAATCATTTCATTTTTTCTCTCAAAAACATCACATCCAACTACAAAAAAATCCAATCATCTTTCCAAATACAAAATTTTTAGCCTACTAAAATACCAACTTTGCAAACACCCACTTAGTCTCACAACATTAATTTAAACCATTTAAAGCTGATTAATATAATGTAAAAATTTCTTCACTTGATTAGAATTGATTTTATTTCTTCCCATTTAAGTTTTGTGGCGCCCATGTCCCAGAAGTTTGTAAGCCGTTAGGTTGTTAGGCAAGAGGCCACTATTAACCATTTGAGCTTAGGCAGAACCACCTGTTGGCATCTACAATAATAATGGCAGTATTATTTAAATCATTCTCTAATCTAGTCTTTGGCGAAAGTTCCCCAATGAAACCAATTATTATTAATCGAAGTGATTTAGAGATAAAAAAAGCATCTTAAGAATTGGAAACTACCTACTAAAGATATCGACTGCTTATATGATAAGAAATTTGAAATCAAACAAACTTACAAGATCAAAAGAGTTGAACAAATTCTACATGTTACACATGACAATCAAAATTTTCAATTACTTGACCGTGACACCATTCTTAAATTCCAGAAAAAAATTCAATTTCTTGCATCTAGGTCTTGTCCAAGTAGACATCAAACCAATGACACAAATGCATCTTAATAAATCTGTCTTATGTACTCTTCGAGATATGCGACATCATGATTATGATGATTCATTGTTAGGTGTTATCAAATCTAGTTTCACTCATGGACCTATTTACTTTGAATGTTTTTCCAATTTCGAAATATCCTTAATATTTCCCACCGTTCTCAAAACTCTTACTCTTAACATCCAAACCAAACGATATGAAATGGACTCTCCATCTTTCAATAACTACGGTTTGTTATTTTGTTTATCTCAAAGCTATGACCACTTCTTGCCCTGGCTTCAATATATTGCTCCAAACTCTAAACAACCCACTATCTTATTTCATGCTTTCCAAGAGAATGCTGAGGTTATGGTTCCTCAAGTTATAACTTGGGAAGAAGTTTCACAAGCTGATGTGGATGACGATGAAGATACATAGATAATTCCTAACATTGTCCCAGCTCTTGCCTCTCAACCCTAAACTAATCCAAATACTATTCTCCAAAATCCAAATGGATCAGTCATACTCCATTTCCAACGATGTAGATTAATTCGTACCCAATCACAAACCTCTTCATAACCACCTTCCACAAGATATCATATTCCCACACAAGCTTCTCAACACCCTCCTCGCCACTCCATTGACATACCTTTACATTCTACCCATGGACAACCTAACCAAATTCCACATACAAACTATACTGATTTTAGCTGCTTTCCTCCAAAAAAACCCCTTCAACCAGTTATGGCATTAGCCAAGTATATGAATAGTTAAATTACACAAATATACATCTTCAAATGATTGGTGAACAAACTACTCGAATTGAAGAATGAGTTGACAACTTTATCTCTATGTTCCTCCAAATCAAGCCAAACAACCTCCTCTAATCCAAAACCTACCATATCCAGCTTACTCTTTTACCAGTCCTTTAGATGAGTTATTAGTATAACTTAATAAACGAAAAGACACACTTATCAAAGTCCTCAATGACAATGAACCAATCCATTATCCTACGATAGATACCTCTAATCCTTTCACTTCCAAACGAGAAGGCAAAGAGCCAACTGCCCATAGTGGAACGATCAATGTCCTCCAAGACGACACAATGTTACAAAATCTATATGAACAATTCACGCCCAATAATCCAACCTAAGCACAAGAAACTTCTATGGTTTCTGCCCAACCACCAATCCGAAATGATTATCCTCGGCCTACTCTAATTGACCTCCTATTAGAAGAACGACATTTTGATACTCCTTTTTCTTATTTTGTAAGTGATCTTTGAGAATGGAATATTGATGACAAATCTAATTATCAGATCCTTAATCTCGGTCAGCATATGGTAATGGCTGCCAATGCTACTCTTGCAAAATATCCCTCCAATAATAATGATGGCACTGTCGCTAGAATGCTTATTTCTAGATTTTCTGGCCAACTAAAATGATGGTGGGACAATTACCTCACCCAAGATCAACGTCAAGTAATTTTAACTGCCGTTAAACGTGATCCAAATGATACTCCCATCCTAGATCCCACCACTCAACAACCAATTAGTGATGTAGTCACCACCCTTGTCACTGCAATAACTCAACATTTTATCAGCTATACTCAAATTGTTCTTGAAAGATCCAAAGAACTCCTTATCAATTTACGATGTCCAACTTTCACTACAAGAAATTGCATTTTTTGCAATGCAACCAAATATGTTGCTAAAAGGGAAAATTCGTTGGCAAAGAGTTTTACCGACACACAAAGCTACGTTGGCAACCCGTAGGCAAAAGTGAGTTGGCAAAAGTTTTTGCCGACAAAGTTATCATTGCGTTGGTAAAAGTAATGCCTTTAGCGACGAACATAGCCGTCGATAAAAGCCTCCATCCATCGTCGGCAATTTACCTTGTGTTGGTAAAAGTCATTCAAATATGATGATTGTGTAGCACTTTTCGCGGCACAAATTTGCATGGGCAAAAAATATACTTTTACCAGTAATATATGCGTCGGCAAAAGTAAACTTTTGGCGACACATTTACGTCGGTAAATGTTGCCATTTGCCGATGATTTGTTTGTCACTAAAGCTTTACTTTTGGCAACGACAAATTGGCATTGGCAATTTATACACTTCTACCAACACAATATGAGTGGGAAAAGTAACTTTTAGCGACACATTTACGTCGGTAAATGTTTCCATTTGCCAACGATTTGGTTGTCGATAAAGCTTTAGTTTTGGCAACGGCAAATTGGCATTGGCAAAAAATACACTTTTAGCAACACAATATGAGTGGGCAAAAATAAACTTTTGGCTACACATTTACCGACAAATTGTTTGTCGAGAAAGCTTTACTTTTTGGCAACGACAAATTTGTAACGGCAAAAAAATTGAAAATCATATATATATTTTTATAATATTTACATATTTACAAGAGGCATCCCTCAGGCACTACTATTACAAACTAATAACATTGATATTAAATCACCTAAAGTTGATGTGTAGGCAAAAAAACACTGCTGAAAAATATGCTTTTGGAAGCCTTGTATAAAACCTAAAAGGGTAAACTCACTAAAATATTCAAATACATCCAAATTGTGAACCCATAGTAAAAACAGCAAATAACAAAATGAAATCATGAAACTAACAACAACCCAAATTTGCAGCAGACCAGCATCTAGTAGCAGCCGCTTCACAGCAACATTGCAGCAGCAGCAGCAGCAGCCCAACAAAATTCTGCAGCAGCACACTGGCAACAGCAGCAACAGACCAGCAGACCAGCATAATTAAAGATGAAGAACATCTAAGCAACAAGGCAATCACTATTGTAGTGTGTTACTGAGTGGAAGCAGTAAAGATGAAGCCATATCTTCTTTCTTTTGGTAACAAAAATTGAATTTCAACGCAACCACTATTATTGTAATTAAACAATAATTCTATATTTAGAATTTAGTATGTTCAAATTTGTAAATTTACACTTACAAGGATAGATACTCGTGATGCAAATTTACTTTTAACAGATGATGGGACCACAATACTTTTAAAATCTTCATGCGACAAATAAATAAACAGTGAAAGGAAAGCTTCATTGAGACCCATTACTGGCTTTTCTTTTGCATTCAAAACTGATTTAACATACATATCAAGAAATGTTGGCTGCGCAACAAAAAGCAATCAATCAAAACACTAGCTAGAGGGACGTTAAATATAAGTGCAACATAAAATCCGAAATTGCAGGACCTGACATAACATTAACATCATGTTTGACAACATCGATAATTTTAGTGCCATTTTAGTATTACTAAACATTGTCAGCATCCAAATTTGTAGAATTTCAAAATGTAATGGTTAATTTGGCACTTGAAATCAGAATTTAAATCATATTCCATTTAGCATGTTCATCATTTTGTGCAAAGTCAAGTTTCTCTATCTTAAAAATTAGACCCCCTCTTTGATGGATTTTATTCTTTAATTAGTAACTAATTTTACATTACCAAATTGCACTCAATAGAGGAAGCTCCAAAATTTATCATTTTTTAGCACTGGATAGGGTCATCAATAGCCCACAAGAATATTGTTGCTGATACAACAGCTAAAAGAAAAGTGCTTCTTACCTTCCATTGATCAAATAAAGAAGGAATTGAACTTGAAAATTCCAATAAAAGCCCCAACAGTTCCGGGCTCTCTTTGTATGGGATCCTCGCATCCTTTAGTTCTGCAATGTAGGTTTTGTAGATTTATGATGACTAAAAAAATTAAAAATATAAAATGCATAAGAAATTTAGAACTAGAAACCCATAAAAATGATTTAATCAAAACTGGAAAAATGTTGGGGGTAAACCTCTAAGAACAAATGATAAAATGTTCATTTAAGGCATTGCTCATAAGATTCAATAGCCAGAGTTATATTGCCGGCATCTCCATAAAGAACCCCTATACAAAAAGAATTTTAAGAAACTAATCGATAATAAAACTGAGAGAGAGAGAGAGAGAGAGAGAATTTCAAAACAGAACATTATTTTTGTGTCCAAATAATAAAAATGTGTAAGACTGGAAAACCTAGGATACTAGGCATCACCACTAAACAGAATCAACAAACACAATATGTAGTATTGATTTTTCAAATGCAGTGTCAGCAAGCATTCTTTTTCTCTTCTTCTTCTTATCTCTTTTTTGTTTTTTCTTTCTTTTTGAGGTAAATTAATAAAGTGAAAACAAAGGGGCACATCCTCCATCCATACACTAGGGGTCTATAAAAAGCCAACTATAATCCATCCACCAAAGATAACTCTCCCATAAAATCAACAAACGCAAAAGAAGTGTCACAAAAATTCCCTTTCAGCCAAAAATGAAAACAACGTAAAAGAGCCAATTCAAGTTTGTGAAATGCAATCCCAATAAAAAATAAAACCATTAACTTTAGTATCAAATGAAAACTACATTTATGTAACCTTGAATTTTGGCAGAGAAGCAACATTCACAAATACAATCTTTTTTTATCCCCCTTGGCAAGTAACACCAATAATACCAATGACTACCAAAAGAGCAGCAATAACTACCATGTTAACAAAAAGAGGAAGTAATAGCATGCCAAAAACATGATGACCACAGGGTGAGAGAGAGAAACAAAGAGACCTAAGTTATTATATGCTTCCGCATATGTAGGGTTTGCAACAATAGCTTTCTCAATCATGCTTGCAGCAGCATCCATTTTACCCTATAAAAAGAAATAAAACGTAAAATCGATCAGCAGCTGCATATTGTCCTTTCCAAAAAAAATATTTTTTTGAATGGGTATAGGTACTGAACCTGGACAGTGTACACGACACCAAGATTGTTCAAGGACTGTCAAAAATTTGGTTTGATGGATAAAGCCAACTGCAGAAGAATAAATAATTTTTATAATATCAAGCGCACGATGATTTGAGACTTAAAATTTGCACATAAGCATCATAATTTTGCCTGATAACACTCCACAGCTTTATCAAGGTTGTCATGGTCTTTGTATATCACTCCTAAATTGTTGCATGCCTCTGCACAATGAGGATTGAAGTGGAAAGCAAGTTTATAAAACACAATTGCCTGCACAGATATTAAATAAATATTCTCAAGTTCAAGATTTGAAATGCATCAAATTTCTCATTAAAGCAACTAATAGAAAGGAAGAAAATGAACGATGATTGCAAAAAGGAAAAAAAAAATAAAAATAAAGATAATATACTTTCTAGTAGAGAATAATGTTTGAGGAGATCAGTTTCATTCATGTGAAGTTTGCTTCAGAATGAAAGACATGAAAAGCAGAGAGATAGAGAGACACAAAAGTTTTATTTCCTACAAATTTACCATGTCAAACTTCAGCATTTTCCCATATGCAACGCCTAGATTATACATGGCATCAGCATAGTGCCAATTATAATACAGAGCCTTCTTGTAGTATTCCACACCTTGGTCAATGTCTGCCTCCAATTTAACCTGAATATATCATGAATTCACAATTTAAAAATAAAATAAAATTGTGAATGATAAATGTGGCAACCCACATTTTTGTCCTAGTCATGTTGCATGCATTTATATGTTTTGCCATGTTAAGATTGCTGTAGCAACCCATATTCATGTTGTAGTCATGCTCATGTTCACTTACACAACTTTTGCCTTGTTAAGTTTGCATCCCTGAATCCTGTCTTGCTTTGTGTTTATGTGATTTGTCTAAGTGTTGCTCGCATGCTTTGCTCCTTCCTTGATGTGAAGCCTAGGTCACGCCAAGCCTAAGTTATGATTTTAGCATTCATGTTCTTCATGATCTTCATGTTCATGTTCTTCCTGTTCTTCACGGGTGGAAACCCAGATCCCCAGACCTCACCTCCTGAGGTGTAGTCGCCGAGATCACTCTTACCTAGACCTCGCACTTAGGCCAAGCATCGTATCTCACCTTGGCCTACCTTGCATGATCACTTACACTTTTAGTTGTCTTCCGCGCACCTCGGCATGCAGCCGCATGCCGAAGCCTAGGTAGCCATACCTCGGCCAGAAGGTGTGGGACCTCGGCATAGACCTGGTTGGTACCCAGCATGTCTTCCTGACATGTAAAACAATGTTTTGACTACCAGCATGTTTTCCGAGATCATTGCATGCATGTAAGACTTGTTTTGAGATGTATGTTCAGTAGATTTTGCCATGTGTTTGTAGGACTTGGACCTTTGCCTTGACCCCGACGTCCCAAGAACTAAGTGAGTGGTATTTTTAATAAAGTTATGTTCTTAAGGTTTTAATAAAGCTTTGCCTTGTTTTGATAAAAGTATTTGTTAAGCATGAATGATATCCCTGTTTTATGTATCAAGTATAAGCTTTGTTTTGAATGGCAATGTATCAAGTAAGTTTTGTTTTGATGACATTCTCGGGAAGTCCCTTGTGCTGGAGGACTCTAAACTTGAGCAGCACCCAAGTGTTAAAAGGGCTACGGGCTCTTGTAACATAGGTCCCTTGTGCTGGAGGACTCTAAACTTGAGCAACACCCAAGTGTTAAAGGGCTACGGGCTCTTGTAACATAGGTCCCTTGTGCTGGAGGACTCTAAACTTGAGCAGCACCCAAGTGTTAAAGGGCTACGGGCTCTTGCTTGGTCTTGTTTTGCCACTGGCGGTTTACCGCGTGGGTCTTGTAAGTAAGTAAGTAAGTTTTGAAGGACCAAGGTTATGCCGAGGTTATGCTATAAGATTTGACGCATGTGAAGTATGTAAGTTTTGTAAGATCAAGTTTGATGAACAAGATTTATCTCATGTTTTGTACAAGCTATGATAAGTTTGGTTTTATCAAAGATAAATATTATGTAATGTTTTGAAAGACCTCGGGAATCATTCATTTAACCCCTTTATTACTTGTACCATTCACTGAGTATCCAAGCTCACCCTCCCTATGTATATATGTAGGTAACAAGCAAGAAGTCGGCTACGCCGAGATGTCGGCAAACTAGAAGATTGTGTTTCATGATTTGTGGCCCATGTGTTTTTGTTTATGTCGGCAATTTTTGAAGCTTATGTATTTTGAACATGTCGGCTCGAGAAGCCTTTTTCCAAGATATAATATGTATTTTTGTACTTCATTTCTATTTGTATTCAAGTTGTAAAGCTATGTAAAGATGTATGCCATTTCATTTGACTTATGCACTGCTCTTATGGACCACTTGTATTTTAGATTATTGCTTCCGCACTTGTGAGCCCCCTATATCTATACTCTGATTGTGTGTGAATTTTGGAAGTTGGCCTTCGGTAATCACGGATTACTGGCCATCACGGCACCAAACTACTAGGGGCGGTTTGGGGTCGTGACAATAAAAAACCAAAACAAAATTATTTCTACAAGCAAGTGTTTAATGTAGGAAGATAAACTATTACAAATGATCCTTGGAGTTTCTCCCCTTCCTTAATATAATCCATGTTTATTATGGGGGAATTTTGGCACTATTGCACTATGTTGTTTCTCATGACCCCTTAGGTGAACACTAAGAAGTAAAATTTATTTTTGACATCAACTTGTGTCATCTAAATAGATCTAATATGTGTCATTGATGAATAGAAGACTAACAATTATATTGAAGAAACATGAAATGTGTTATAGCACAAAATCACCAAAAAATTGCATCAACTAGAACTAATCTAACATTAGACCATCCAAATTATTGACCATAGTACTGCCAGGAGTCACAAATCAAAGCCTAAGAAAAAATATGGGTACGGGACACGGACACGACACGGACAAGCAGATACGACATTTTTCCAGAAGTAGGACTAGAACATGTAGAGCACTTTTCCAAAAGTAGGACACATACACGTCAAATAATATATTCAGATTTTTATTTTATATATGCATATATAATTTTATATAAATTAAATAAAATCACTTTTTTCAATAAATAATTTTTGTCTAAAATAACCATTATACAATTGAATTTTTATTCTCTAACGTGTGGCCAAAAATTGGCCAGGTCGAGGATCTACTACATAAACAAAGCCAACAAGGCACATGAGTCTACAACATAAAAAAAAATATATTCAAAACGATCGCTTTGACTTCTCCCTTTCACAACTCATCTACTACGATTTGTACATTTTGTCTCGAGATTTGTCTCTGCAAGCTCAACTCAAGCAACTATAGCCTTCCCTCCACTGAGGGCTTGGGTCTTGATGAGGTGTCATTAGTCTAGGAAATCAATTCTGATGGGGGCTTTTGCAAGGGCTTCAATCACAATTAGGTGTGGTCATTCTAGGGCATCGATCGCAATGGGGGCTTCGGCGAGGGCTTCAATCATGATGGGTGCTTCTATCTAGGGCTTGAACAAGGGTTTTAATTGTGGTTGTTAAAGCCTTCAATCTAGGGTTCCAATAACACTGGCATCAATTGCAACGAGAGTTTGTTTTATCCATGGTCAGTTTCTTTCAATAAATTTCTTTCTTTTAGAGGGAAAAAATAAATAAATAAAAGCAAGTGTCCGGCAACGTGTCTGGTCTTGTCCATTACATGTCCATAATTTAAAAAAAGAAAAAAGAAAAATTGGATACTATTTTTCGCTTCTCAAACAGAAGTCGGTGACATGTTCGGAAGTATGTGTCTCAGACATCTGGGACAATATTACATGAGATGATAGTGTGTCGGCGCTTCATAGACCAAAGCTAATAATAAAATTGTCAGGGGATAGCAAAAGTTCTGCAGGTAACTATGGAATGTAGTTTAGCATGTGACTAATTCAACCCTATGTACACAAGCAGAACCTGAAAATAGATGAAAGTAAAAATTGAAACATATAAGAGTGAAAAAGGAGAGAGAATACAATATAACAAAGATGGAGGAGCAAGAGAATATAATATAAAAAAAGAAGAGCCCTTTGACATATATAAAGAAAACAAGAGATATGCTAATGACCAACCAATGGGTGGTCATCAGTCATAATGTATGTGTAAAAAGTGTAGAAAATGTATAAAAAGTGTATAGAAATGTGTAAAAATGTTTAAGAATACATGGAAAGTGCATCGGAATTTTAACTATTTTTGCATTATTTTCACCTTAAACACCCATATGGCCATGCATTACCCAAAAACAAAGGGCAATGTGGAAGACAAGAAAAGAGAAAGGGATTTGCGTGCAGCAGTTGCCAGCAATAACCAAAATGATCAAGTGCCAGCAAAAATTGTACAAAGATGAACTTTGAAATCTTTAATGACAGGAAAACAGAAGTCATAAAAGCAGTGAGAATTACCATATAATCTGCATCAGTTCTCCTTGTCAACCTGCTTCCCAAATTTCCTTAGTGCAAGTGAATATATCTCTTTTCTTCGCATGGAATATCCTCCAGCAACCAACTTGACTGCCTAGATGCATGTAATCATAAAAGTTATTGGCTCAAAAATAATATTAATGTAGAAGACAATGTACTTGTGAAAGGCTAGCCCACAGCAAAATAACTGCTCATTGGGTCAAATTTCCCATACTACTATCAGATCAATCATCCTTCAGACAGGAATCTTTTTTCAAAAATCAAACAAATTGTAGCCAATGCTTTTCTCTAACATCCAAAAAGAAAAGTTTCACTTCAAGCCAACAATGCAATTATCACACTGACAATGCACTCCATGAAATCAATCACTTCATATATTCCTCACAAACCAGTAAAGAATAAGACAGGATTAGCTTGAACATTTAATATAGACCATTGGCCAAAGCGCAAAATCTCACCTCCGACATACCAAATAAATATAGCAAATAGGCTTTACATCGTCAAAAAATTGGTACTAAACACCTTATTTTTTGAATTGGCTAACTTACTAAGCATACCCAAGAGAATTCCTATGTTGTTCATTAAATGGTTAGCAACATGATTTAAGTTTGAGAAAACAAATAAGTTATTTTATAGTAAGAAAATAGGATCTAAAGCTTTGGCAGAATAAGAATCTGTGGCGTATAAATTTAGAAAAATTAAATGTAGGAATGAGACTGATAAAACTTGGCGGCTAAGACTTAAAAGTGACCATTTCCAATATCTTTTATCTATTATTGTCCACAAGAAAAGAAAGATTGCAGAGGACATTCCCTGTTACATGGACTCTTCTACTTCTTCTAAAGTATCCGTGTCTACCAGATATGACAAAGATAAGGGTGTAGGACATGTAACGCCCTTAAAATAATAACATTAATCCCATCAAATAAGGCATGCATTTACATATAAACCAACCACACTCTTTTATTCATTAGACTTCTAGTACATAAGTATTACATGTTAACATCATAACAAAAATGCCCTACAGGCTTACAGCTTTCCAAGTTAACACTTGGTTACAACAAAAGAGTACTAACTCGATTACACATTAAGCCCTGGGCTTGAAGTTACATGTAATACATCAAAGTTAAGCGACAAAAGTATGTCCGCCACTAGCCTCCCAGCTATGTCCTTGGAGGTGGTATGCTTCCTGTACCTGAAAATGATATTCCCATATAGGGTGAGCCACAGCCCAGTAGAAATACACTAAACCAACCATGGACAATGACTAAAATATTAGCAATTGATAGATGGTCAACACTGATACATCCACATAAATCACATATTTATGTCTTACAACTTATGAGTCTAAGTTACCTTTCATTTTTCCCTTTTTCAACAGATAAGCATGCTAGCTCTATCAACATTTCCACAGATATGTATAAAAACTATATCTCACATTCAGATAAGCATAAAAGCTATATCCACATTCTCAACAGATATGTATAACAACAATATCCCACATTCACAGATAAGCATATAAGCTGTATCCACACTTCACAAAGATAAGCATATGAGCTCTATCTTCACTTCTCTAGACAAGCATATGAGCTGTGTCTACGGAGTTCATCCCCTATCTCCTCCCAATACCTATCCGGTTTAGAGGTACATCCCCTATCTTCCCCTAAACCGCGGAGTACATCCCCTATCTCCTCCTCTACACATAACGTATACAAACACAATGGTTCTATATACAATCACCCAATACATAAAATTAACGTATTCTATCAACCGTCAAGTTCCATGACACATTTCATTGATTAGTTTCAGTTTACCTAATCGACATGCATTGTCTAGAACAATCACGACTATCCTCCACCGATAGCCCAAAGCAGTTATTTCTAAACAGAAAATAAATGCACAAATGGATATTCAATCAACATTTCATTTCTCATTTCTTACAATTAATTATCCCAATTAGTTAAACAATGTAATTAGGCCATTTTTCCATAATTAACATTTCAACCCTTAGGTCCCACTTTTATCAATGATTCAACAATCATTCCATTTTTTTCATGCCAAAAATGTATCTAGGTTTATTATGAATAAAACCCCAACTTTTGTAAAATTACACAAAAGTCCCAAACTCTCACAAAATTACCAAACCAAGCCCAACATCTCAAAATACCAAAATTTAATGACAAAACCCATAGAGAGGAGTAGGATATCCCTACCTTGAAGTTTCAGCCAAAAAGGAGATGAAGACTCGAAGATCAACGTGCTCCAAATCCAAACTTTTTCAGATTAAATCGAAGCTCTCAACGCCCTCTATCTTTTTAACAAAGGCCCTAGGCTAGATTCACACCCTAGGGAGATCAAATCTTAGAGAGAGTGCAAGTTTAGAGAGAGAGAGGCTCGGATTTAGGTTTTGCTCAAAGAAAGGGACTGAAAAAGTGATGTTTAAGACGCTGCTGTGCACTGATATAAAACACTCTCGCTCGAGCGAAGGATTGGTCGCTCGAGCGACCAGACACAGAAAACTCTCGCTCGAGCCAAGAAGTTCTCGATCGAGCGAAGAAAAACCCAGACCGCTCGTGCCACGAAAAGCTCGCTCGAGCCAGGAAATACAACTCTCAGGTCCAGAATCAGGTGCAACACAACGCTCGCTCGAGCGACAAACTCCTCGCTCGAGCGAAGGACCAAAAATCTGGGCAGCAACACTAGGCTCCCAAACGCAACCAACCTGTAACAAACCTGCCCAATGCATCTTATAACTCAATATACAAAGTAAAGAGGATGCAAACTAGAAAATAAACAACTACCAACATTTACGGACACAGGTCCGGATCACTGTACAACAAGGGTAAACTCGGGATCGCTATAACCTCCCCCCCTTAAAGAATTTCGTCCCCGAAATTAAGCACAAGTTTTCAAGAACAAGTTTTCCTCTATTTTAAACAATGTTACAATTTAACATTCAACAATTCGACCCATTACTGGTCATCCCATCCCTTTAACAAGAGACATATCACAATATGTAAACAACATATGTATTTTAAACACACATCAGCATTATGCACTATCTTTCCAACTTCAACAATATATTCAACACATATAGTGTCACATTCAACTTCCATATGAGGCAAGTTCCAAAACATACTTCCAATAACCAAAACATTTTCAATGTTTCACAACTTAAGACATACATAAAAGCTCTTAAGTTCAATAAAATGTAAAATTTAAATACAAGATTACATATTAACAAACAAGTCCGGATATTTCTCTCTGACTTCCAACTCACGTTCCCAAGTGGCTTCCTCCACTCCGTAATGTTTCCACAAGACTTTAACCAAAGGAATGGTCTTGCCACGCAGGACCTGATCCCGCCTATCCAAGACCCGAACTGGTCTCTCCTCATACGAGGCATCCTCATCTACCTCTAAATCAGTCCAATCCAGCACATGTGATGGATCTGGCTCATACTTCCGAAGCATACTCACATGAAACACGTCATGCACTCCGGACAACTGCGGCGGTAAGGCTAACCGATAAGCAACCTCACCTATCCTCTGAAGGATCTCAAAAGGACCAATAAACCGAGGGGATAACTTCCCACTCTTCCCAAATCTCATCAGGCCTCGCCTAGGTGATATCTTCAAAAAGACATGATCACCTACCTCAAACGCCAAAGGCCTCCTCCTACGGTCGGCATAACTCTTTTGTCGACTCTGGGCTGTAACGAGCCTCCTACGGATAAGCTCAACTTTCTCCGTCGTCTCCCTAACCAACTCCGGACCCAACAAAGGTGCATCACCCACCTCGGCCCAACAAACTGGAGACCTACACGGTCGGCCATACAAAGCCTCAAACGGTGCCATACCGATGCTAGACTGAAAACTATTGTTGTAGGCAAACTCTACTAATGGCAAGTGCCTCTCCCACGTCCCACTGAAATCCAAGACACAACCCCGAAGCATATCCTCGAGGATCTGAATAGTACGCTCGGACTGCCCGTCAGTCTGAGGATGATAAGCCGTACTAAAGGTCAACTTAGTGCCCAGGGCACTCTGCAAACTCTGCCACAACCTAGCAGTAAAACGAGGATCTCTATCTGAGACGATCGTCACTGGGACCCCGTGTAATCTCACTACGTCCCGAATATACAAATCGGCAAGATGATCTACCGTATCTCTCACGCGCATAGGAATGAAGTGCGCCGACTTAGTCAACCGGTCTACAACCACCCAAATAGCATCACTACCCCGTTGAGTCCTCGGAAGACCTACAACGAAGTCCATAGTGACATGCTCCCACTTCCACTCGGCAATAGGCAAGGGTTGCAACAAACCCGTTGGCCTCTGATGCTCGGCCTTCACTTGCTGGCAAGTAAGGCACTTCGATACGAAAACAGCCACATCTCTCTTCATACCCCGCCACCAAAACTGGCGACCCAAATCCTGATACATCTTAGTACCTCCCGGATGCACCGCAAGGCGCGAATGGTGAAACTCTCGGAGTACTTCCTCTCGGCAAGACTCCGGTACAAACAAACGGTCTCGGTATCTCACACTCAGGTCGGGATACACCGTCAAACCCTTCTCAACTTTCCCACTGGAGATCTTCTCTCGGAGGGATTCTACCTCAAGGTCACCTCTCTGTGCCTCTAACACTCTAATCATAAGTGTAGGTTGCGCAACAACAGAAAACAAGGCCGCAGCCTCAACAGATTCGCCCAGTAGCAAATCAAACTCGCCAAGTGCTCCCAACATCTCCCATTCCCGGATGGCTATACAAGCTACATCACTAATGGTTTTCCTACTAAGGGCATCGGCCACAACATTGGCCTTTCCCGGATGATAATGCAACTCAAAATCATAATCCTCGATGAACTCCATCCACCTCCTCTGCCTCAAATTCAAGTCTCTCTGTGTAAACAGATACTTCAAACTCTTATGATCCGAGAATACCTCGAACCTCTCACCATAAAGGTAGTGCCTCCAGATTTTCAAGGCAAAAATCACTGCTGCTAACTCTAGGTCGTGTGTGGGGTAATTCTTCTCGTGTATTTTCAACTGACGTGAGCCATAAGCTACCACTTTCCCTTCTTGCATTAACACACAACCCAAACCCTCTCGTGAGGCATCACAATAAACCGCATAACCCAACCCTCTCTCCGGAATAATCAACATCGGAGCGGTGGTCAATCTAACTTTCAACTCTTGGAATGACTTTTCACAAGTCTCACTCCACACAAACTTGACTCCCTTCCGAGTCAGTCTAGTCAACGGTGACGCTAACCTCGAGAAATCTTTCAGACGGTAATACCCAGCTAATCCCAGAAAACTACGGATCTCAAACACACTCTTAGGCTGTGCCCAATCTTGCACTGCCTCAACCTTGGATGTATCAACAGACACCCCTTCCCTGGATACCACGTGGCCTAAGAATTTGACTTCCCTCAGCCAGAACTCACACTTCCCAAACTTGGCATACAGCCTATGGGCTCTAAGTAACTCAAGCACCACTCTCAAGTGTGCCTCGTGCTCCTCCTCAGAAGACGAATAGATAAGGATATCGTCCACGAAAACAACCACAAATCGGTCTAAGAACTCCCGAAAAATCCGGTTCATCAAGTCCATAAAGACTGCTGGTGCATTGGTAAGCCCAAATGGCATCACCAGAAACTCGTAATGGCCATACCGCGTACGGAATGCCGTCTTCGGAATATCCTCATCCCTGACCCTCAACTGATGGTAACCCGATCTCAAGTC
Organism: Camellia sinensis; assembly: GCF_055761805.1. Taxonomy (NCBI): domain Eukaryota; kingdom Viridiplantae; phylum Streptophyta; class Magnoliopsida; order Ericales; family Theaceae; genus Camellia; species Camellia sinensis. The sequence continues at coordinate 154,777,814 of NC_138963.1, forward strand.
TATCTTAGAGAAACAACGGGAACCCTTCAACTGGTCAAACAAATCATCTATACGGGGCATAGGATACTTATTCTTAACCGTAGCCCGATTCAACTTCCGGTAGTCAATACACAATCTCAAGGCACCATCTTTCTTTTTAACAAAGAGGGCCGGTGCTCCCCATGGTGAAACACTAGGGCGAACAAAGCCCTTATCGAGCAATTCCTGGAGTTGAACTTTCAACTCAACCAACTCTGCTGGAGCAAAACGGTAAGGTGCCATAGAAATCGGCGCCGTGCCGGGCACTAAATCAATAGAGAACTCTATCTCTCGGTGAGGTGGCAAACTAACAAGATCTTCGGGAAAAACATCCGAATACTCACAAACCACCCTCGGCAATACATGCTGGGTCTCACCACTCTCACCACTCTCAAAGCTGGCAAGTAGACTACTAAGCTCACTTCGCCCTCGCGAATCATACCCCGGGGGCAAAACACTACCAACCCGGTCTCCCAAGAAATGGAACCACTCCCCGCTCAAGGTACATAATGTAACCCTCTGGCGGTAGCAATCAATAACAGCCCGGTATGACGATAGCCAGTCCATACCCAAAATAACATCAAAACCCTTCATGGGCATGACAACAAACGGAAAAGGAAGCCTATAATCGGCGACCCCAATATCACATCCTCTAACACCCTGTTTCAGGATCAACTCACCGCCCAAAGGCGATACCACACAAATAGGAGATGCTAACTGTGCTAACTCCAATTCCAAAACAGATGCAAATGCAGCAGATACAAAAGAATGAGATGCACCCGTGTCTATCAACACATTAGCAACCGAGTTGCAAAACAGAAAAGTACCTCTCACTACTGATGGAGCCGGTACTAAATCCTGCACGGTAACAGCATACACGTGCCCCGTAGGCCCCTGGTCTACCTGCTCACCTCTCGGAGCAAAAGACTGCTGCACAGACTGGGATGACGAAACTCCCGGATTGGCCCTCGAGGCCTGCACAGACTGAGCTGGCTGAAAACCCTGCGTCTGCCTAGAACCAGACGCTCCCGAAGTGGCACTCAACTGTGGGCAAAACCTCTTCAGGTGCCCAGGCTGTCCACACTGATAACAAGTCAAGAGCTGCCCCCTGCCCAAACTCTGACTCTGCGGTCTAGCTGAAGAAGAAGCAGCTTTCTGACCCCCACCCTTCTGCGGGCAAACTGAAACCTTGTGACCCAGCTGGCCACACTTATAACAAGTGAATTCCCCCTGACTGCCTCTCCCCGAGCCTCCACTCGGCACTGGAAAAGTCGATCTAGAGACTGCACCCTGAGACTGCTGAGGGTTATAACCCCTCTGCCTCCTGCCATCACTCTGACTATCCTGGCTCCTCTTGGAGCCTCTCTGACCCTCATCCTCCTCCTGCATCATAAGCTCCATATGAGCTGCAGCATCTACCAGGTGTCTATACTCTCGAATGTAAGACCCTCCAACCCTCAACTTGAGGCCCCGCCTCAACTTCCGCTCAAACTCATAGCAACGGCGTTCCTCAGACGCCACCAGTTCCGGTGCAAACCTGGACAGACTGGTAAAGGTAGCCTCAAACTCGGCCACTGACAAGCCCTGCTGATTAAGCCGGCTAAACTGATCCCTCAGCTTCTCCCTAGCTGCTGCAGACAAAAACCTCTCCTGAAAAGCATTCAGAAGTGCCTCCCAAGTACCGCCCACACGAGCCTTCTCGTACTTCCACTATTGACCCGCATCTCCCTTCAGCTGGAAGGATGCCAAGGTCACTTTCAGTGCTCCGTCCTCGATGCCAAGCATCTCAAACGTCTTCGTTGTCTGTTCGAGCCATTCATCTGCCTTAAGCGGCTCTTTAGGATCACCCACAAATTCATCCGGATTAGACCGGAAGAACTCCCTCTTCAGAAAGGAAGGTCCTGCATCAGCAGCAACATCCCGAGCTTGATTCTCAGCTCTGAGGATGCCTACTGACTCCCTGAATGCCCCTGCTATCTCTCGAGCTAAAGCGCCCATAGCCTGCTGACCTACTGTCTCGGCCACATTGGCCTGGCCAATTCCCTCCTGAACTACCGGAATCTCTTCTGGCACAGGCACCTCCTGCCTACCCGGCCTACCACGCCTACCGCGTCCTCGTCCTCGTCCTGACATCCTAATAAAGGAAACAAAGACATTAGCACATTAATAAATGTGCCGAAGCTAAACACTCGTGTCCTAATACAATGGTCAACAATAATTCACTCCACATAAGCACATAAACACATAAGCACTTACGAATTTCATTTCCGGATAATAATAGTCCCGAGGCGTTACTAGAGTTCCGATTAGAAACAGCATTGATCAAGTGCTTTTCCAACAAGACTCCCAGAAACTCAAGGATCCAATCAACATCCCAGAAATTAAATCCCATACCCACATAGTCACATAAGCATGTTATCAAATAAGCACATAGCATATGATACTACATCTAAGTCTCTACCAAGCGAGACAAACCCATTGTGATACTAATCACTTCCCACGTACCCAAAGTATTCGAACCCGGTACGCTCTGATACCAAGTTGTAACACCCTTAAAATAATAAATTAATCCCATCAAATAAGGCATGCATTTACATATAAACCAACCACACTCTTTTATTCATTAGACTTCCAGTACATAAGTATTACATGTTAACATCATAACAAAAATGCCCTACAGGCTTGCAGCTTTCCAAGTTAACACTTGGTTACAACAAAAGAGTACTAACTCGATTACACATTAAGCCCTGGGCTTGAAGTTACATGTAATACATCAAAGTTAAGCGACAAAAGTATGTCCGCCACTAGCCTCCCAGCTATGTCCTTGGAGGTGGCATGCTTCCTGTACCTGAAAATGATATTCCCATATAGGGTGAGCCACAGCCCAGTAGAAATACACTAAACCAACCATGGACAATGACTAAAATATTAGCAATTGATAGATGGTCAACACTGATACATCCACATAAATCACATATTTATGTCTTACAACTTATGAGTCTAAGTTACCTTTCATTTTTCCCTTTTTCAACAGATAAGCATGCTAGCTCTATCAACATTTCCACAGATATGTATAAAAACTATATCTCACATTCAGATAAGCATAAAAGCTATATCCACATTCTCAACAGATATGTATAACAACAATATCCTACATTCACAGATAAGCATATAAGCTGTATCCACACTTCACAAAGATAAGCATATGAGCTCTATCTTCACTTCTCTAGACAAGCATATGAGCTGTGTCTACGGAGTTCATCCCCTATCTCCTCCCAATACCTATCCGGTTTAGAGGTACATCCCCTATCTTTCCCTAAACCGCGGAGTACATCCCCTATCTCCTCCTCTACACATAACGTATACAAACACAATGGTTCTATATACAATCACCCAATACATAAAATTAACGTATTCTATCAACCGTCAAGTTCCATGACACATTTCATTGATTAGTTTCAGTTTACCTAATCGACATGCATTGTCTAGAACAATCACGACTATCCTCCACCGATAGCCCAAAGCAGTTATTTCTAAACAGAAAATAAATGCACAAATGGATATTCAATCAACATTTCATTCCTCATTTCTTACAATTAATTATCCCAATTAATTAAACAATGTAATTAGGCCATTTTTCCATAATTAACATTTCAACCCTTAGGTCCCACTTTCATCAATGATTCAACAATCATTCCATTTTTTTCATGCCAAAAATGTATCTAGGTTTATTATGAATAAAACCCCAACTTTTGTAAAATTACACAAAAGTCCCAAACTCTCACAAAATTACCAAACCAAGCCCAACATCTCAAAATACCAAAATTTAAAGACAATACCCATAGAGAGGAGTAGGATATCCCTACCTTGAAGTTTCAGCCAAAAAGGAGATGAAGACTCGAAGATCAACGTGCTCCAAATCCAAACTTTTTCAGATTAAATCGAAGCTCTCAACGCCCTCTATCTTTTTAACAAAGGCCCTAGGCTAGATTCACACCCTAGGGAGATCAAATCTTAGAGAGAGTGCAAGTTTAGAGAGAGAGAGGCTCGGATTTAGGTTTTGCTCAAAGAAAGGGACTGAAAAAGTGATGTTTAAGACGCTGCTGTGCGCTGATATAAAACACTCTCGCTCGAGCGAAGGATTGGTCGCTCGAGCGACCAGACACAGAAAACTCTCGCTCGAGCCAAGAAGTTCTCGATCGAGCGAAGAAAAACCCAGACCGCTCGAGCCACGAAAAGCTCGCTCAAGCCAGGAAATACAACTCTCAGGTCCAGAACCAGGTGCAACACAACGCTCGCTCGAGCGACAAACTCCTCGCTCGAGCGAAGGACCAAAAATCTGGGCAGCAACACTAGGCTCCCAAACGCAACCAACCTGTAACAAACCTGCCCAACGCATCTTATAACTCAATATACAAAGTAAAGAGGATGCAAACTAGAAAATAAACAACTACCAACATTTACGGACACAGGTCCGGATCACTGTACAACAAGGGTAAACCCGGGATCGCTATAGGACATGTGTCTCCCAAATCCTCAAACTTTTTACGATATTTGAAGAATAAGAATTTCACATTAGCTAGTAAAGAAACGTTTGTAGCTCTAACATAGATAAGAGATGAAAATTCTGTATTTTCTCTAAATTCTATTTAATTTCAAGTACATTTTTACATAATTTACCACATCTTATTCAAGAATATTATACAATATGCAATACATGTGTCCATGACGAGTCCTCATTCTCATATCCAACTTTTGGATACATATCCCTCTTTTGGATACATATCCCTATATCCTTAGATTTAGATTTACAAAGGTCTAATACTTAGACACACACACATACACCCCTAGTACTTGTAGCCGAGTCCATGTAACGTAGGACATTCCCATAGAATAAGACTAGGATCGATATAAATAAGTGCGTGATGTGTAACGTGGAAGTAGTGAAAAATAAAGGGGAAGTTTTATATGGCAAGCCTGATACCACATTGCACATTCCTTTCTCCTTAGATTTAATCAGCCCCTCCAATTATGCCATAAGTTTAAACTTTACCTAGTCTAATCTGTTCGTACTCATAGAACAGATAAGATGAGGCCCGTTTGTTTTCAGAGGTAGAATGGAGGGGATTAATAGTGAGAGGATTGATAGTGAGGGGATTAAGTAAAATTGTGTTTGTTTTGATGATAGTTGTTAGTGTAGGAATTGTTAAATTATTTTTATATAAAATAATAAAACAAATAAAAAAATATAAAAAATTAAACATTAATATTTATAAAAAAATTCCCAATATATAACAAATAAAAAAAATAAAAAAATTTCTAATCCCCTCACTATTTTTCTAATACCATCTCCCCAACCTCCATCTCAATCCCCTCCCCAACCTCCATCTATATCACCTCCACCATCCTAATTCCCTTCTCAACTCTACAAACAAACACAACATTAAATAACACCTCCACCATCCTAATCCCCTCCCATCTACTTAACCCAAAACAAACGGCCCCTAAGTAACATTTTGGTTTCACAAACAATACCCCTTTGCAAACTCATAGAAGCACTTATACACTAGTAGTTATTATAAGTTCCTAATGACCAATAAAAGTCCAAAATGAGCATCACTACATCAATTTCCTTCATATTCTTGTGAAATGATACATATAGTGGGAAGGATGCCAGCAAGTGACCTTGCAAATGCAACCATTAGTTTCAACTCTTCACAGATTTAAATATACACTGCAAACAGAAAAAATCCAATACCGAATAACGACATTGCCCTCCAGAGATCAACTCTCTCAGTTCATTCTCAAGCTGAGACTCAGATGGAGCTTCCGCCACACAATTTGCCTTTCCTTCAATCAAGAATGTGATTTCTCCTTTTGGTTGGCGAGTCAAGAATGCTCCTTTGGCTTCTTCCAAAGTTCCACACCAAAACTATAAAGGCATGATCTATATTAGTAAATCAAAAGAGAACAACACCCGCAGACATGCTGACATGACCAGCAGTGAAAATATGTTTATCCACTTACATACCATGATTGTCACAACATACTGACGTGTCTAAGTCGTTAAAAGACTATCATTGTAGTATTATAGTCAAGTAAAAGATGGGACTAAATATTCTGAAGGGTGCTAATTGGGAGAAACCACCGACTTCATAAATGCATCCCAGATTTGCAGGCTATATAACGAGCAACATAGTGAATTTCTAGAAAAACCATGTGCAACCAACAACAATTATCAAAGAGAAGAGAAACTATAGCAAATAACTTAAAATACAAACCCACCTCTTCATGTATTTTTGTCATCTCTCGAGCTATGGCCCATTGTCTGCAACACATCAAAACAACGGTCATAACCAATCCTTAGGCAGCGTGCATCTTTTGGTTAAATGGAGAAGAAATGATAGGAATATATAGAAAACATAGGAGCCAAAATCTTGCACTGCCAATAAAAGTAAATTTATAAACCAAAATTTATTTAGTTAGTCCCTTCCTCGCGCCTCCTGCCTCCCGCCCCCAGTGCGGTGCCCCTGGGGAATCTATGACTACACATTTATACAGTTCTCGAGTGAGTTATGACTGCGACTGCATCATAGTGAAAACTTATTAGGATTGACTTTTATTCCTTCTTATTTTGATGTAATAAGTGATTTAACTTTAACACAAGGCAACACAAAGATGTCAAGAAGGTCAAGGAGAATGTGGCTTGAATTGATGAGGAACTAAGCAAGGGCCTATAAAACAATGGAGAATCTAGCTCTTGATAGAGCTTATAGACATAAATGGTGAATGGATTTGTGTGCACAACCCCAACAACATATACAAACTTCATTTAATTTGGTTGAATATCTAATTCTTTCATGCAAACATTTGTCCCAATACCAACAGTTTCCAACGTCATTTTTCCAACTGTACCTGGAATACTAGAGAACATTCATTAATCCAGGTATTTAAAAGATGAAAATACATCAAAGTAAATGAAGGACCAAAGCAAAGGGTCAACTAATAAGCTCACCAATCCTTATCGAGTGATATCTCTAAATAGATATAGTAAATGAATTTTTACAGTGTTAATAGATATAGTTTGCTTGAAATAGTTCTCAAAATTAAATTCACAATACTTTAGCGTTGCTTGATCTAAGAAAACAATGATTACTTCTCAGCAATCCTTCATGTGTTGAACAGAGTTGTGATCTCTAAGAACTACAAGAACAAAACAAAATGCCTGAAGAACAAATAGAACGTAACATTGTAATGCCAATGTTCAAAGAAAAAAGAAGCTTGCCTTCTGAAACAAACTGGACTGGACCTAGACAGGTCCATCTCTTACTAGATTAAGAACAAGAAAGGGCAAGACCATGGCATATGCTTAACAAGCTGACATGATAAGTTCACACACATCCTCATTTTTTATGTAACTAATTTAGTAGTCATCCAAGACATAAATACCCAATGAAAACATTTTAAAATGAAACTTAAATCATATCAGAGATATTGTAACATAAATTTTTTATATTAAAAAGAATTTTCTAGTCCCTCTACCATTTTTCAAAGTGTATTCAAGTCAACAAAAAGATTTTAAAGAAAATGTATTTGGCTGATAAATATTCTCAGTATACATTTAATCAAAAGAACTACTATTTGCTTGTTCTATGATACACTGTATGTATCAAAGATATGATGAATATGTATTCTGCTATACTCTTTAAAACTTATATACACAGAAGAAAAAAAATGGTCTACGACTATCTCAAAAAATCATACGAAAGCAAACACAGATTAAGATTCTTTTTGTTTTTGTTGATGTGGCACATACCCAAAGACATGAAAACTCCTATTATTATCCTAAGATATGATAAAGATCTTCCTCAAATATTTACCTACAGTCACCAAAAATAGAAGAAGCCTCTTCAATAAATTGATGAAGCTTATGAGGAGGAACATAGAGGGTATGTTTGGTTTGGATTTGTAGAGTAATTTTGGAAAAAAATTTCTGAAAAATTTGCTTGGTTTGTAAATTTTTCAAAACAATTTCCAAAATCATTCTCACTCTCTTACCTATCAATCAATCACTTTTTCTCTCTCCTCTCTCATTTTCAATCACTTTTTCTCTTATACGCATCTACTCAATCATAACAAAATATCAAATCATTTCAAACTCCCAAACTCCAAAACTACTTTCAAAATACACAACCAAACAAACCAAAAAAATTTCTAAACTCCCTTCCCAAAATAATTTTTAAAAACTATTTTCCCAAAACCAAACCAGGCATACCCAGAATATCTGTGTTGCTACTTCCTTTGCAGATACAATCAACCTCTCCTTCCTTGATCCGGCATGTTTGGGCAGAAATCCAACTATAGACAACCAACAATACATATGATATTAGCTACTAGCCTACCACTATCACCAAATTGTTGCCAACACTAAGGGTGTCGAATTCATGAGCAACTTACCAAATGTAAACTCGTCAGTAGCCAACCCTGAGGCAGAAAGTGCAGCAACAAAAGTAGAAGGACCAGGGATAGGAATAACAGGAATATTTTCATCCACACATAACTTAACCTACATCAAGTTTCCAAAATACATTGTTTATGTCCATATCAATTAATTAACCCATGAAGCATCCAATTAAACTGTCATCTCGACTAAAATCTAAGTTCCTTTCAAACCTTTAGAGGACACATTACAAATTAAAGTTAGCAATATTTTTGAATTTACAATTTTAAGGTCATATTATTGCAAAAAGATTATTTAAAAAACCATTAGAATGAAAATTGTGATTGTTTTTGGGATCCTACATCTTAAGAGATTTGGTTTATTCAAAAGGGGCATTACATGCTTTCAATCTATGTGAACTAGAGAAAATACCAAATTGATTGTCAGTTATCACAATATAAAATTTAGTAAACCAAAATAAAGGAAGAAAATAAATTAAAGTGTACGAGTGTGTGGAAATTACAAATAGTTGTCTTCCCCTGCTATATTTGTGCGCTATATTAGCAGACTAGGGTGACCAAATCAGTCGAACAATCAAACATAACCAAAAAAAATAAAAAAATTACATCAACAAAGAGTATAGGATTAATGTGTGCAGGAATGAAGTGTGGTAAAGTCCATGATAGCATATGGAGCTGTATATATATGCTTTAATACTGTGATGAAACCTTACAAGCTAGCAATAAGGATTCAAATGTAATGCAGTCGAGTAGAGATTGACATGACAACCGTCATTTTTCCAAAGGAGAAAATTCAGTTCTTCTCATCACAAACAAACAGAAAATTATAACATGCTCACCAATTCCATACCAGGATCACTTATGCCTGGTGTTCCTGCATCACAGATTTGGGCCACAATTTCACCCCGTTGCAATCTCTTCAGAACTGCTTGTTCTCTTTGAGGCTCATTGAATTTATGATAACTTAGCTGAAATTCTAAAGCTTACCATTATAAAGAGAATAAGAATGCCAAATATCAGTTAGCATTATCAAACAAAATCGATAAACCTATTCCCAGTTCAATTCCTTCCTAGATCAAGTTCAAGAACCTGGAATTCCCTTAGGGTTCTCTAATTTTAGATTCAAGATTTTTTTTTTTAATTTTTTTTTTATACAATCACAACTAAGTTAAAGGATCCTAATTTTTGTAACAGAACAACAATTGTTTTAGATTAACAAATTTATAAAAAAAAAAAAAAAAATTGTGTTCAACCCATTAAAGAACCCAATTTCACAATACGCATTTGACATTGAACATATTTTTCCCAACTCAGATTCAAGAAGTTTATAAAAAAAATAATAAATTCACAATCTAAAACAATACAGTCGCGTGCTTTCAAAATTAATTCAAGCACCTATAGTTCCTTAAGGTTCTCTAATTTTGCATAATTTTGGAGTTGCTCAATCAAAACCTTGATTTTTTAGTGAAAATCCCCAAATCAAAACCCTAGTTTGAATCTACAAACCTGATTGAATGGTGGAAGTGTTCTTCTTCGCGTGCGTTCGTCTCTTCCGTCTCCTCTCGACCGTCTTCTCTTTCCATCGTTACTTCTCTTTCTTCGTTCTTTTCTTCTAGCTTAGAGCTCTGTCTGTGTGTATTTTCTTTGTCCATCTTCTCCTTCTCACTCGTTGTTATGTCGGTTGGGGTTTGGGTTTGGGATTTGGGGTCTGATAGAGAGAGAAAGTGAGGGTTTTGAAGAGTTTTTGCAGAGAGATGAAAAAAAGAGAGAGGAGGGTTTGGATTTGGGGTCTGATGGAGAGAGAGGGTAGGGGTTTGAAGAGTTTTTGCAGAGACATGAGGGTTCGAACCCTGTCTCTTCTCCCTCTCTTCTAGTTTTATCCAATTACAGCTTTCTATCTTCCTTAACCCAATTAGAACCCAAACAATTTGATAAAAAAAAAAATTTCTAATATATTTTTGGTCATTGGCGCCACATGTATCTCATTTTGGCGCTTTTTTAATTTTCAGCCGTACCATTCACGGCGTAAATTATGTGTCGTAAAAAGTATAATATTTTAAACGATTGACATTTTGTGCGTCGTAAAAAGTATAATTTTTAACGATTGGCTTTTGTGTGTCGTGGAATGTTCAATATTTTTAACGGCTGTTGTATGCATGTCGTTTATAGTTAATGTATTAATGGCATGCCATATGCATGTCATAGAAATGTTTTATTATTTACGGCTAACATTGCAAGCCATAAAAAAGTCATCGTTATTAGCATTCACGACCTACGCCATAGACATGTTGTGGTTGAGAAATTATTTACGACATGCAAAAAAAAACAAGTCGTAAAAGTGAGAAACCATGACTTGCATTTACTGTATGTCGTTGATGTAAAACCGTAAAAACTCAGTTTTGTTGTAGTGAAAAAAAAAAGAGGGAATTTTAAGAGGGAAATGTCTACCGCCGATCAGCAGTTCACCCCAAAAAAATAAATAAAATAAAATATTCAAAACAATTTTTAGATTTGTTTTTCTTAAAAAAATTTAAAATAATTTCAGAGCAATAAAAATCAAAATTATATTTTTAAAATTTTAAAAAATATTTATGACCTAAAAAGATTAAAAAAAATTTTAAAAAAAAAATTTAGATTTGTTTTTTTTGAAAAAATTAAAAATAATTTGAAAGCAATAAAAATCAAAATTAAATTTTTAAAATTTTAAAAAGTATTTATGACCTAAAATATAAAAATATACAAAAATAATAAGTTTTTTTTTTCATCCAATTTTTTTTTAGTTTTTTAGGAAAAAAAAATTTGAAACTAGTTTCTGAAAATAAAAACAAACATATTGAAATTGATAATCTAACCATATTCTTTGAAAAAGTTTAAATTATCTCAAATTAGTCATCTCAACTTAAGAGTGTGTTTGGGCTCAATGGGTTCATTTTGTGATCTAATTCAATGATTATTTTAATTTTACAATTCAGTAACTAAAATATTTAAAACTCTTTCAAAAATTATAATAAAAAACACAAATCACTAAATCACATCGTTCCACTAGTAAAACTTTTACCGACGAATAGTGTCATCGTCGCTAAATGGTTAACTCTTTGCCCACCCCAACTTGTCGTCGCCAAAAGTAAGCACACTAATAGCAACGCTCATTGTGTTGCTAAAACATAAGCCTTGTAGGTAAAAGTTTTGAAATTTTGGTGCCAACCAAAAAATTTGGCGCTAAAATAATGTTATGCCTTTTTAGCGATGGCAACAAATTGCGTCAATAAAGGTATACTTTTACCAACGAAATTGATCACTGTGTCGCCAAAAATATACTTTTGGCGATGAAAAATTGACGTCGTCGCCAAAAGTGCAATTTCTTGTAGTGTTTAACTCATTTCCGATGGTACAAAGATATATTTTTCTCCAAACTCTATCAAAGGCAAGAAACCAACCAAGATTTTTGGAAAGAACGTTTTATTGCTGGACTTTGAACATTTTTTGTCGAAAAAGTCAAAACTAGAATCCACACCAAACATAATGGTCAAATCCCTTACAATCAATACACTTTTGGTGAATTAATATCTAAAATCTGCGTTGAAGGATTATCCTTATGTTACGATATCAAGCTTAAAAATCAATTAAAGAAGGAACAAACAATCGATTGTACTGAGCTCGACCAATTCTGTTATCAATTTGGATACAATTCTATCTTACCCCCTATATCAGGATCTTCCTCCCGACGAACCCCTATCTGCAAAACTTGCAAGTATTCTTCTACAAAATATTATAACAAATTTTCAAATTACAAAAAGAAACCTTCTATAAAAAGAGAAAATTCAATAACTCAAATAATTCCAAATCCTACAACATAGTTAAATTCAAGCCCAGTTCCTTTAAGAAAATTGCCAACTATTGGAAATGTGGTAAATCCGATCATTATGCAAATAAATGTCTAACAAAAAACAAAATCCATGAACTTGATGTTTTTGATGAATTCAAAAATCAATTAGAATAAATTTTCCTTCTTGATAAAGAACTTGAATCTGATCCTGAATATTCTTCTGAAAATCTTTCCGACAATGACCTTCAACTCAATGAAATTGATGATGATATTATTACTTCTTCCGATGACGAACCTGACGATCATCTCGAAGCCTCCCATGAATGTTCCTACCAAACATCTAATCACTATTATAAGGCCATTTTAGAAATGAATGGTCTCAGTATTAATGTTCTAATAGCCCAAGAAAAAATGATTCTTGAATTTATTGACAATATTGATGATCCAGAAAAAGAAACAACAAGCTATGTTCAAATGTTCAAATTCCAAATAAAGAAATACTCCCCATACAAATACTACTCAACAATTAAAATATGACATTTATGATTTTAAAGATGTCCATGATCGTGTCGACAAGGTACCAACCCCACTCAATACACCTACTAGCCATGATCTCCAAAATGAAATCTGCAACCTAAAAACTGATGTTCAAAATTTACCATCCACAGTCCTTGCTCTTGAAGACAATTCAGCTAATGCTGATGATTTCCTTACAGATACATCCTTCCCATATAAACCACATCTCCAAAATTCATCCAACAAAAATCCTGAAAAACAACCACTTGTTATTAATGACTTTGTCAATCTACTCCTTAATAGTATTACATTTCAAAAGTGATATATTGAAATTAAAGTGGTAATACATGATTTCATTTTAACAACAATGGCATTTGTTGATGGTGGTGTTGATCTTAATTGCATTAGAGAAGGTCTTGTACCTTTCAAATATTTTGAAAAAATTGATCAATCTTTGAGTACCACTAATGGTGGATCTATGGAAATCAATTATAAAATATCTCATGCCCAAATTTGTAATCAAGATATTTGTCTAAATACTGAATTTCTATTAGTCAAAAATATGTCTCAATTAATCATACTAGGAACCTCTTTCCTTACTATGATTGCTCTTTTTCTGTTACTAATGAAGGTATTTCTACTGTTCTTATAAATCAAGACATAGTTTTCAAATTTTTATTTCCTCCACAAGAACATGAAATCAATACATTAAAAACAAATCTTATTTACAAACAAAAACAAATTTGTCTACTTCAAAAAGAAATTTCCTACAAAGTAATAGATCAAGAATTACAACAACCTTGAGTTAAATCTATTATTCAAAAAATCCAAATTTTATTCAAAAAAGATTTATGTTCAGAATTACCCCATGCCTTTTGGCACTGCAAAAAACATATAGTTGATTTACCATATGAGAAAGATTTCAATGGACGACATATTCCAACCAAAGCCCGACCTATCCAAATGGACAAAAAATTGATGGAACATTGCAACAAGAAATTAATGATCTTTTAAATAAGAAACTAATCCAACCAAGTAAATCTCCCTGGTCTTGTCATGCTTTCTATGTTAACAAAAATGCTAAATTAGAAAGAGGAACACCTCAATTGGTTATCAATTATAAACCTCTCAACACTGTCTTACAATGGATTAGATATCCTATCCCTAACAAAAAATATTTATTAAACCGCTTATTTGAAGCCCTGAACTACGCTGGTTTGATTCCGTGTAAAGGGATATGTATGCAACCCTCGGGTTCAACCAACTGCATCTACATTTTGTTTGTTTGCCCAAGTCTTATGGCCTCGTCAAAATGGGCCTTCTTCGGGCTTTGACATTCACTTGCGTCATTTCATGACTATTCAAGTTCTGCCAAAGAGGGGCAACTGTAGACGCCCCATTTTTTGCTGCCCTTAAGACTTGGGCGCTTCATTCTGAGCACTCGATGATGAAAGTTACATTATGCAATTCGTTCAGATCTTCAGCCAAAGAATTTGGTTTCGAGCTCTAATCCCAAACCTTACGCCCCATTTTGACCAAACTATTTTAGACCTTAAAACCCTCTTTTCAAAATATTTTTCCTACGATATTCTGAGGCTCACATTTTGATTAAAATATTGCACTTTTTAGTAAACTGAGTAAGGACAAACTAGAAATAAATGAAAGGGAGGTAAACTCTTTAAAACATCTTATTTATAGGTTTGAAGTTGAAGGAAATAGGAGGGGATGGAAGAAAACTAGTTGGGGAAAAGGTTGAGCATCAAACCATTAAGAAAGAAATTAACATCCTTCACTAAATTATTCATATCTCTTTGTACACTTAGAATTTAGCTGTGAGGCCACCATCATTGGAAAGTAGACTTTTGGGGTTTCAATTTAGACTTAAGAATCACCTAAAATCAAGTACGGATGAGGGAGATATACCCGTTTGAAGTCGGGCTTGAAAATAGATTTTTTTTTGCAAGTAACTGGTCGGCCAATTAGGGTGGCTAGCCGGTTGATGAGAAATCTAGCCAATTAAAGTGGACGGCCGGCCATGTTTAGCGCAGGAAGATATTTTTCAACTGCCAGCTATCTTCATGCATGGGATGTTGGCCAGCTATCTTTTTCTTGATATTTTCGACTGGAGAAGCTCATTTTCTATAAATAAAGGGCCTTCCCTTTGGTTTTAAGGTTGCAAAATCAATTTCCAAGAGCTTTTGAAAAAAACCAAAAATTTTCTCTACCCTCCAAAATATAGATACAAGTTAGATACACCATTGGAGCTTAGAACTTGACTTTTTTGCTGAGATTTCAAATTTATTTAAGAGGCTTGAAGGTGCTTTGAATCACGTTTGCTTAACTAAGAACATCCTCTCTTCAAGAGGTATAACCTTTGCCATCTTTCTCTTTGTTTACACCACTCTTTTCTTCACTTTTTCTTGCTATTTGTACACTGTTTTGGACTGGTTCTAAGTGCTGGAACTTGTGATTTAAGAGCTACCAAAGGTGGAGGGGTTAACCACCCTTGCTTGAACCTTATCCCATAGCTCATATCCTTGTTATTCTCACTTATTTCTCTGATTTTAGCCACTATTTTTGGGCTGTTTTTGGACTGTTTTTGGTCTATTTTCAAAGACTAAAATATGTGATTTGAAGTTGTAAAAAGTGGAGGGGTTAGCCACCCTTCCTTAGGCTTGCTTACTAGT
The DNA here is from genome assembly GCF_055761805.1 of Camellia sinensis. Taxonomy (NCBI): domain Eukaryota; kingdom Viridiplantae; phylum Streptophyta; class Magnoliopsida; order Ericales; family Theaceae; genus Camellia; species Camellia sinensis. The sequence continues at coordinate 154,793,321 of NC_138963.1, forward strand.
TTCGTTCTCTTCCATTTTTGCTTACTTTTTCTAACCTTTCAAAATGATTTCAGCACTGTTTTCTTAGTTTTTGGGGCTGTTTAAATTGTTTATTTAGTTTATGCTTTGAATTTATACTTGTGATGTTGTAAGTCCTCATGGATTTGTTGTAAGTCCTCATGGATTTGTGTGTTTAAGCCATAGACACCAATCTGTTTGAGTTGATAGTTTTATTTACCTAGTTTTCATGTAAATAATCTCACTTTTATAATAATCAACTTTGCATAATCATCTCTGCAATCACCCTACTTTCTTTGTTTCTTTTGATTAAGAGTGGTATTCGACACTAGATTACTGTTTAAAGCATAAGAAATAGACCCCTCATGTGCTAAATGGTTTAATTCCTTTGGAGATTCATTACTAGGGCATTACATCTCTCTTATATTGAGAATGATCTCTTGTTCAATACCTCTCTTAATCGCCGGTGCATTACTTCTAAGGGACTACTTTTCTAACTTAGACCCTTGGAAATCACAAAGAAAGGCATCATTATAACTTGTTATTAAGTTTGGATTTGGGGTCATTATCGCCCTTTTTGGGTTTGGCCTCGAGTTCATTATTGATCGTAAATGGTTTAATTCCTTCTTCGTGGTTTCCCTCGAAGAACATGACTCAAAGAGTTCATTTCTCGGGTTAAGTTATGCTTGCTTATCTTTATTGCTTTTGGGCATAGTGGACGTAGCTATCACTTTTGGACAAAATAGAATAAAAGATAAGAAATGGAAAGGTAACATGGAAAAGGTAATAAAAGGAGTAATAAAATTGGTTGCGTTCGGTCAAACATTATACCGAATCCATTGCTTCTCGAATCATCACATAGTATCTTGTGATGTTTGGTGGTTTTATGAAGCGAGTTCACCCACTTTCTTGAGTTAACTCTATGATACAGAGAAGGTCATGTTTGTTTGTTTTATTGCTTTCATTGAATTGTCATCTCATCGCCTTTTAGATCGTCATGCAAAAGCTTTGCACCGTTGATGATTTAAGAAACGAATGGGTTCTCTCCTTGAACATTTACATGATAGGAGGGAGCAGGGTGGATGAACATCCCTTGGAAACCCTCTGTTTTGCTCTGTTTTTGTTCTGTCTCAGGTCTACTGTAACAAGCTTTGTTCAGCAAACAATGGCCAGTTGGCCAACCACTCTGTACGACCAATTAACTATTCTGTATGGTCGGCCATTTCATTTATATGGCCAGGGCACTTTTTCAATAAAATAGAGCAGGTCCAGAGGTCCAAAACATGGCCCTTTTCCCACAATAAACAGAACAGTCTCTGGTAGCAAGCAGAGTGGGTTTCTGGAGGGTGTTCTCGTCCGTGCGCGCTCGCTTTTCTTTTGAAGTCCTTTAATTTAATTTCCTTGAATTAATTAGTTAGTTTATTTAGTCATAATTCATTCATTCGGACTTTTAATGTTCTGATTAGCTAGTTTATTCGAATTTGTAATAATTAGTTTAATTTCGACATTTGGATATTCGGACCCTTCCGCGCGAGGACAAATTTTAATAATTTGTATATGTCTTCCAACCCCCATTTCTTTCTCCCTTTTATTTACATGCTTACTGTGGTTGTATAGCGTTATATTTTCCTTAGCATTTTCCATGACTTGCATCCATTCATTTTGCATGCATAAGGGTTTGGCTCATCATACTGATCATTGTCATTTTCAAGTTCCTTATTCAAATACATGCTTCATCGCATGCCTTGAATTGATTCACATGTCACAATTAGTAGCCGAACCGAATAGATGCATTCTTGTATGTGTTGGATTAGTTATATTGCATTGTTAGATCATGCATTTTTGCTAACTATTTTACCTTCTTTTCTTTAGCTTGCCTCAGATATTTGGGCGAGTGTTTTCTACTTTAGCATATTACATGCGTGTGATTGTTACCATGTCAAGCATAACTACAATGAGGTTACGTGCTTATTTGAAATAAACTCTTTGAATGCCTGTGGATGGAGGCTATTTTGCTTAAATTGGAATGATTCTGATAATTGTATATACAAACTCACTCACTCATTTTCTTTGAGTTGCAAATTTCAAACTCTTTCGAAATTCACATGAATTCAAAGCATTTCAAATTGAGCAACATAGTTTATATTTGTTTGACTACACATAGTAAAGTTAGCATTAATAAATCAAAACATGAGCTTATAATGTTAATAAAAATCGCATTATGATTAGTAGAGGCAGATCATTGATCGGGTGAGTGGGGTGCTGTGGACTCAACTTTCTTCGCGCGCCCCCCTTTTAGAGAGGCGCGAATTGGTCGTCCTACAGTTCAGACTCTTGTCATGGTTCTGAATCTAATCTCACAAAGTGCAATGTGAGATTGAAAAACACCAAAGAGTCCAAATTTGGCAATTGGTTTTGGAAAATCGATTTTGAATAAAAAGCACCAAACATGGACTGCTTTGCCAGATTACAGAGTCGCCACCTAAATATTTTATTTTTGAAAAATTTAGGAAACCCTGACTTGTGCTGAAGGCCATGTGTCCGTCATCACCAAAATTGCCTCAACTCGGGAACTTGGGTACGAGAGGGGAAGGTCCTGAAATGACCACCCCCGCTCGTCCGATCAAAGGATCGGCCTCTACCAAACATGATATGTTATTTTATAAACCTCGTGTGTTCTTGTTCTAATTATTAACTATCTTACTATCTGATGCCCACAGCATACAAGTATAGACTAAGCCGCAAGACTTGGAACAAATTAACTCATGTTTGCTTTTGAAAATGGTTTGAAAGTGCCACCCTCAAGTGGGCGAAAGCGTGGATTTGACATCAAACATGATGGGCTTGAAACATGATTTTGCCACTTCGCAAAGTGGGCTTAAAGCATACATTTATTTAATTGTTCCAATTCAAGCAACAAATCCTTCATCCATAGGCATTCATGCAGTTAATCATTTAAGCACATAGCCTCATGGAAAGCATGTTAAACATGGAAACACTCACACTCATGCAAGTATGCTAAAGCGTAAAACTTACAGTGTACTCCAAGCCAAAACAAAAACTAGTTAGAAATATGCATGATCCTAATTATACAAAATGCCTAATGCAACATATGCAAAAATGCAATTAAATAGGCTCAGCTATCTAAGATGGCATATGAATGCAACAATTTGATAACATGCTTTGAAACATGTATTCAAATAAGTGTATTGAAATTACAATGCAGTTTGAATGATGCGCCGAGACCGATGCATGCAAGACGAATGAATGATGCAAACATGCAAGCATAAGGTATGCTAATCGAAATATGCCCTAATCTAACCATCGAAAGAAGTTAAATAAAAGGGAGAAAGACGTGGGGTTGGAACACATGCACACACACACGCACGCTTATTACAACATTGCGCCCTCTCGAAGGAGGGTCCGAATAAATAAGCTAAGCTATACTAAGCTAAGCTAATTATTACAAATCAAAACTAATTAACTATTCTAACTAATTAATTATTACAATACAATTGAAAAACTAGCTATGCAAACTAATTAAGTACAATACTTGAATCAAATAATTAGTTACAACTAACTAATTAAAGCAAGTAAAGTGGCCTCGCGGGCGAGGGAGACATGCATGCTCGGTTGGCTTCCTCCCGAAAATCCATCGCCTTGCCGTCGGTTGCCTCTGTTTGCACTCGCCTTGATTTCTGAAAATTAGGCCAATCTCCAGACTGCCTTTGCTTCAAAACAGGAACCTTCTTGCATAGAAGTGAACTGGTGACCTGTCGGCCACAAAAGGTGGCTGTCGGTCACCCTAACTGGCTGGTCGACTAGTTTAGGTGGCCGGTCAACTACCTCAATTGGTCGGTCGGCCACCTGCTTTTCGAAAATGCTGTTTTTGCTGCAACAAAGAACAATAGAGGCAAAACAAGGCATTTTGCAGGAAATGTATGCATTGTCGCTCTCCTTATCATTTCTTAAGCTCAAAGGAGTGTGGCGCTTGGCTTTCAAGCCACCAATCAAGCATCTTAATGCATGATGGCCAAAGGACCAAGCTTGTACAAGCTTCTTGAATGCATACATAAAACTCAAATAGCCACCACCCTATCATGCATGATCAAGGGTGACGACAACCAAGAAATATGATATGTTTCATCACTTTGAGTATGAAACGTCTCACATTTCTTGTGTTTGGATTAACGTCCGATCCAAACATATGCAATGCAACACAAATGCTTATCTTGTTCATGTTTTACTTGGCTCATTTTGTTTACACATTTTAAATTCCCGATTAATCCTTTAACCGATTAAGTCCAATGTGAATGTCCTCTAATGAGAGAGGGGTCAACCAAAGGATGGTTTAAGATATGAGAGAGCTTATGCCTTTGGCTAGAAGGAACCCTCAAAAGAGAGTTAAAGCCATTGAGTGCAAGCTCTATCTCAAGCTTAAACACAATCATAAGGTTAACCACTCTCAAAACAAATGGAAAAAATGAAGAAATGAGGGAGGTTGCACACTTTTACTGCTGAAATGGCATGACAAATGACACTAACACATGCACAACATGTTAAAGTCCAAAAGCATTAAAGCTAGTGAGGAGCATTACACAAGAGGCATGCAATATCAAGCTTAAATGATTAAACCAACTGTGGACAAAGCTAAAACATACCAAATCAGTGACCTAAACATGTTGAAATTAAGACACAAAAGAGTAGAAAATCATGCACACATGTTGGCTCGCAAGCAAGGCATAAGGCACAACTCTTAAAAGCAATTAAAGAGTAATATATGTGAGAGTGTGACAGAGGTATATGCTCTAAAATCACATGCTAAATGATGTTATACCATGCAAACATCACAAATAAGGCATGCTAGAGGCCTAAAACACAAAGCTAGTAAAGGCCATTTACACTACAACCATACAAAGCATGAGTCATATCACCAAGACCAACCAAAACAGAGTTAAACATGCTAAAATATTAGCAAAAACATGCTGAGATGGAGTCCCAAAAGGGTAGAAAAACATGCTCACCTCCTAGGCCAACTACACATGCAAACAAGACATGAGGAAGGGGGACCACCCCCTCCTATTTGGGACCTCAAAACAAGGTTTTTGTCATTGAAAAAACCTCTGAGTTTCAATGGTCAAAGGGCCAAAAAAAATTTGTTTGAGAAGATTTCAAAGATGGCACAAAGCTTAGCAAATAAGCTACAAAAGAGGATGGACCACCCCTAACTCCAAAATGCCTTAAACCACCACTTTTAGACCTTAAAAACAGAGGTTTTTGTAGTTGAAAACTAGGCCAAAAACAACATGCAAAGGTGGCCAAACAAGCAACTAAATAAAGCTTTAAAGAGGGTAAGGCCTTACCCTTGAAGCACAGCAACAAACAGGTCTTCTTCTAAGCCAAAACCAACTTTAGGAGCTCCAAACAAGCCTTAAGGAACCTCAGCTCCAAGATAGGGATGTTTGATCAAGGGTCTCTTTGAAAATATGAAGAAAAAACTCACTTTGAATCATAAAATATATAGAGAGAGAGAGTTTTAGAGAGAGGCAGAATTTTTGCTCACAAAATTTCTGAATCCTCAAAATGGGGTAGGGACCTCCCCTTATATAGAAATGCAAGCCAACAGCTTGCTTCCATCCCTCCATACACGTGTATGAAGGATGACTCCAGTGATCTATAGCTGGCACACAAAATATCTGAAAAAGGAGAAAAACGTCCCGTAGCCGACCGGCTACCTCCTCTAGCTGACCGGCCACCCTAGGTGGCCGACAAGAGGAAAAAGTGGCCGACAAGGGCCAAAACTGGCCGACAAGGCCTTTCCTCCCTCCAGGCAAAGGGGCACCAAGGTTTGGCCCAAAAACAAGGCCACAACACAGAGAGTTTAGAGGCTTAAAGACAAGGCGCTCTGCCGAGAGCTTCGAGCACTCAAAATGAGCACAAACATGCACAATCATCACATACGCAAGCGATGACATCTGAGTCTTAAGGTCGGTCAAAAATGGGATGTCTACAGTTGCCCCTCTTTGACAGAACTCGGAAGTCATGAAATAACGGAAGTGAATGTCAAAGCCTAGAGACGACCCATTTTTGACAAGGCCAAAGACTTAGACAAACATGCAAGATAACAATACAGATGCGCCCGCAGGCTGGGGCAAAATGCAAATGATATGCACAATGCAAAACATAACTTATGATCATGCAATGAGAGCTGTAATGAAACATTTAAATGCCAATGAAATGCTATAGCAAACTCGCACATAAGGGAGTAAACAAACACACCACGCGTGGGAATTATAGACCAAACTACATTCCATGCAGAAAGGATGTAAGAAAATTATGCAATCTTAACTGCGCCTCACGTAGGAAAGACAAAGAGCAACAACCATCGGGCGCACCCGAGGTGACAAACAAGATCTCAACACGTGGCACACGCGAGGAGAGAAGTGGTGTGAACCCAGGAACACACCCCAAGGTTTCGAGTCACAGAGAACACATAACAACAATTGAAACACATCCAAATATTATTCAATCAAAACAAAGAGCGGTATAAGCATTGAAGCCCATCCAGATGCATCTAACCAAAGCCTCCTAACGAAGCTGTACAAGCACCGAAGGAGTGGTATAAACCTTGGAACACGTTCCAACGTTTCTAACCAAAGCAAAGTGGTATAAGCGTCGAAATACATTCCAAATGGTTCTAACCAGAATAGAAGTATAAGCGTCGGACACACGGTCCAAACACTTCTAACCAGAGGGGCGGTATAAACATCGGGCACACAAGCCAAATGTTTCTAACCAACAAAGAGGTATAAGCGTCGGACACAGGGCCCAAACGCCTCTAACCAAATGGGTGGTATAGACATCGGGCACACAACCTAATGTCTCTAACCAACAGGGTGGTATAAGCGTCGACCACACGACCCAAATGCTTCTAACCAAAGGGAGGTATAAACATCGGGCGGACCCGAATGTTTCTAACCAAGGCAAGGTATAAGCGTCGGACACACGGTCCAAACGCTCCTAACCGAGAGGGTGGTATAAACATCGGGCACATGACCCAATGTTTCTAACCAATGGAGTGGTACAAGTGTCGGACACACGGTCCAAACGCTCCTAACCGAAGGGGTGGTATAGACATCGGGTGCACAACCTAATGTCTCTAACCAACAGGGTGGTATAAGCGTCAGACACACGTCCCAAACGCTTCTAACCAAAGGGGTGGTGTAAACATCGGGCACATGACCCAATGCCTCTAACCAAAGGAGATGTCAGTGTAAACACTGGGCATAGCCGAGTGCTTCTAACCAACGCAAGGAGTGGTGTAAACACCAGGCGTACCCAAGTGTTTCTAAGTAAAACAAGGAGTTCAAAGGACAGGAATGATCTTACCTGGAGTTCCTCTGAATGAACCGTACATACAATATCGTCTGGTTGCATCAGCTTTGAATGAACAGTACATACAATATTGTGCCTGCACACGGAAGAAACTTCGACAAGTACAATACAATACAAATGCATATTCTATGCAAGACGAATGATTATAACACAATGCTTAGAGTGGCATGCTTCATGCGCATCATGCAAGAAATAGAACATGTCTTATACAACGAAACATGGAGCATGTTTTATGCAGTACCGAGTGCATGTTCAATACGACATGTAGAATGTAAGAGCATGCACAATGCAATATAACGTGACATGCATATTCTATGAAAACATACGAACATGTGTAGTGCAATGAAATGCGATGTACATATTCTGTGCACAATACATTATGCACAATCCATAGCTTGCTCAATGCACCATATCGAATAAAGAAATACACGCCGTAACAAGGCCAACGCAGTTACAACCTCCGATTTACCTCTCGGAGGGACTACAATGTGTTTCAAAAGGATACACCTTGCTCATGCCAGCTGACGACGAGTCTCGCGTCGAAGACATGAATTGAAACTCCCGCGGGGACATTTTGAGTTGAAAAGTGAACTTTTCTTGCACTTTCTTGGGAGCCAAAGACTCAAAACAGTCTGAAAACACACAGGGAGGATAAAGGCTCTCAGCTGGAGACAAGAAGTGGATGTTGGCCACATAGGATCATTGTCGGCCACTTATGATCATTGTTGGCCAGTTAAAGTGGCCGGTCGGCCAGTAATTTTGAAAATCCCCAGATTGCTGCCACCTGTCCTCCACTCAGTGCCTTATCTTCTACAAAAGCTCTAGCTTCATGGTTTCTTCAATTCAGCTCTATTTTTGCTCCAAATGGAGCCATTCTTTGCCAGAAAACTCTCAACTTGGATTACGGATTTGGATGGCTTGGAAAAATTGAATTTCTGGTTGTAGACACCCCATTTTTGACCGTCCTCAAGACTTGGACGTCAGCGTTTGAACACTCGGTGATCATCCATGTTCGTGTTCGTCTTGGGTTCTCGGAGGTCTCGGCCACGCGCCTTGCCTCAAGAACCTCTCGACTTGCCTGTTTTGTGTTTGGTTTTGCACCAAACACTTGTGTTTTGCTTTTGAGGAGCAGGGAATGGCTTGTTGGCCATCCCCACATCTCACCGGCCATGGCTTGAGGCCACCAGCCATTGTTTTGTTGCCATCGGCCAAATGATTGGTCGGTCGGGACTCCGTTTGGTCGGTCGACCATTTATTTGGTCAATTTGGCATTTTTGGCTGGCCGACCACTGTGCATCTGCTTTTGGTAGATATTTTGTGTCAGCTGTGCTAGTTGGCACCCACTTTGCACCCCCACCATACACGTGTATGGAGGGATTTCACTCTTGCTTAGCTTGTTTTGTAAGCTTTGCAAGAGTGATCCTCTATAAAGGGAGGCTTTCTCCTCCCTCCTCAAGGGTTAGAAGGTTGAGTTCCAGAGCTCTGGATTAGGGTTAGCATAGTTGTATCTGTTCTATCTCTATATCTCCCTCTTTTCCATATTGTGTGTGTATTAAGGTGTTTTGTTCATAGTTTTGCACACAAACACCTAGAGTTACACTTTCCTTTGGCTACTGAGGTACTAAGGAGTGATTTTCAGAGTTCTTGAGTGGATTCAAGCTTGAGGAAGCAGCTGGAGCTCAGTTCTTGAAAGGGGTCTTCAAGGGTAAGAATTTTGCTCTTTATTTTCCATTTTTGCATAGGCTTTTAGCCATCCTTGCATATTTTTTTAAGCTTAACTCATAACATATAAAAGTTCTGATTTTAAGTGCTTAAAATAGTTGTTTAAGGTTGTTTTGGTGTTTGGGGTTGTTTGACCCCTCTTAGGCCTTGTTTGGCCCCATTTTTGTGCTATTTTGGTGAGCTCCGGGACCACCTTGTTTGAGCCTCCTCACCACTGAAATCCAGAGGGATTTCAGTGGTGTGGATGATGCTTTGAGGCCCTAAGAAGGAGAGGGCCATCCCCTCCCCTTGTTGTCTTCAAAAGTTGTCATTTTAGCCTCATGTGTGAGCACCATTGTTGAGTTCATGTTGGCCATGTCTTAGCTAGTATTTGTGCTTATTTTGCCATGATATAGCACTGTTTCAAGTTGGTATAGACACACCATGCTTTCCTTGCATACTTGTCTTGTAATGCCATTATTTGCCTTAACATGTACTTAGCATCTAGACCACTATGCTTACTTGTTTTGGCTTAGCTTTGCGAAGCTTTTATGCATATTTTGATGTACTTGAGGTCTGATTTTGGTCATCTTGGCCATCCATGACATCCTTTGTGTAGCCACCTTGCATTTTGGCTTGTTAGCCTTGGGTGTGTGAGTGTTGAGCATGCATTGCTTGGCTTGTTTCAGTGGTTTGGAACCACTTATAGCATCATTTCAGTCCTTGTGGCATGCTTGTATGCTTGCATTTGATGCTCCTTTAATGCTTTAAAAGCTTGGTGTTTCATGCTCCATGTTTGGACCCTTTTGCATGCCTTTAGACTTAGGCCATTTAGATGCCATCTAGGTTTGCCTTTGACCTTGTTTTGGTCTGCCTTGGGGTGGTTTTGAGTCCTCATGGCCCTTTGGGACTTGTTTCATATAGCTATGGTTTAAGCCCCTTGGCTTGCTTTGAGTTTTGGACATAGTTGCATGCCCTGTTTGTCTTGTTTAATTTGTTTGGCACAATCCTTAACATGATTTTCAGAGCTTAGTATGCTTGCCATATGCCCATGTTTGTCCCTTTTAAGTGTGCTTAAAAGTTGCTTCTTTATGCTTAAGTCTTGAACCATGTATCTATGCATGCTTGTACGTACGTTTGCCTTCATGTGCTTGGCATATTAGCCACTGTTTTGGTCTTAAAAATTACTCCCTCATGCTGAAGTTTTGGACCATTGTGTGCATGAATGCTCGTGTCTACATTTGCCTTGCATATTGTCGCATACTTGGCCCATAGGCATGTTGTCACATACTTGGCCCATGGCATGTTGTTGCATGCTTAAAGTCGTGTTGCATTTGGCATGCATTCCCCTTGTAGTTACTTAACATGTTGTCATATGTTCACTTGATATGTTGTCACATATCATTTGCATGCTTGTTAGCTCACATACTTGTTACATGCTTGCGCCTTCATATTACTTACCCTCATGCTCATATTGCATACTTAGCTCACATGCTTAGGTTGCATTTGGCATGCATGCCTTGCCTCTTGAATCACCATGATTGAGGTTGGTTTCCTTATGTGTTTGTGTGCATTACATTTGACATTAAAATGCACAACTTGGCCTCTTTGGCCATCACGCATTGAAATGGGCGATTGATGGCCCGAGGGTTGAGTACCAAACTCCTTTGAGTCACAAACATGATAAGGAGTGTGGTGGTGCAAACATTTGCTCGAAATGCATTGCCATGCCATGTTTGCCCTCTGCTACTGTCAAAACAGGATTCTGCAGGCATAAATGGCCGACCGACCACACTCAGTGCTGACCGGCCATTCATTGGTGGCCGAGAGCTCAATAGATGGTCGATGACCACTTCTCCATGGCCGGTGGTGTTCCCCCTTGGTCGGTGATGCTCCACAGTGTTCAGATAGTGTTCCTTGGGACTTGTGCAATTTTCAGAAGAGCAGAGCAGGTAAACAGAGGCAGCTTGTGCATGGTGTTGGATTTCCGAGCAAACCCGAGCACGCATGCATTGGACCCTCTTCCCGAGGCTGTTTTATTGCTTTCTTAGCTTAGTTAATTTGCTTAACTAGTTAAGTGGTCTGTAATAATTAGTTAGCTTGTAGGTTAATTAATTTGTATTATTCTTTTGGTCCCTCCGAGCGAGGGCGAATGTGTAATAAGTGTGGGTGTGTGTGTGCATGTCTTCCAAACCCCATTTCTTTCTCCCTTTTACTTACCGACTTTTGATGGTTAGTACTAGGGCATATTTAATTTAGCATACCTTATGCTATGCATGCGTGCATTCATTCATCAGTATTGCATGCACCGGACTCGGCGCATCACGCTAACTGCATAGTACTTCAAATCTAACTTGAATACGTGTTACTTGTTGCATTCCACATGCCACTCTTAGATTAGCCGAGCCTATTCTAGATTGCATTTTGTATGCGATGCATTAGCCATTTAACATGGACTTGGATCATACATCTGGTTGCTAACACGTTCATTGTTTTGGCTTGGAGTACCCGGTAAGCATTTATGTTTTAGCATCCTTGCATGAGTGTAAGTGTTGCCATGATAGCATGCTTACCATGAGGCTATGTGCTTATGTGTTATAACTGCCTGTATGCCTATGGGTGAAGCTTGGATTGCTTGAGTTGGAACAACTCGTTGAAATCTGTATTTTAGCCTACTTGAAAGTAGAAAATTTCAAACCACTTTCCGAACAAAACAGATATGCAATGCTTTGTTCCAAATTAGGCGATCTAGTCTATACTTTTGTGTTGTGCGCATCACATAGTAAGATTAGCTAATTAATCGGAATAAGAACACATAACGTTTTTAAAACTAGATATCATGGTTAGTAGAGGCCGATCTTCGGATCGGGTGAGCGGGGGTGCTCATAGCTGACCTTCCCCAATCGTACCCAAGTTCCCGAGCCGAGGCAACTTTGGTGATGACGGACACGTGGCCTTAGGCAAACCAGTCAGGGTTTCCTAAATTCTCCCGTAAAATAAAATATTTAGGTGGCGACTCTGTATCTGGAAAAGCAGTCTATGTTTGGCACTTCTTTACAAAAAAATCTGTTTTCAAAAACAATTTGCCGAATTTGGACTATTTGGTTCAGATTTAGAACCGTGACAATTTGAGTCCTGAACTGTAATAAACCCACAAACGAAGAGAACGAGGGGGGATTCATCCCTCCCGGGACGTTCGAGGGGACGTCTACACTGGTGTTTCGGGCTAAATGCACTATTTCCACTGAGCCGCACCCCACTGTGTTTTCCATTCCTCCATGCCGCGGCTAGATGTTGGAATCCTATTACACACGTTTTTAGCTTTGGCGGACAAGAGCTGTGTCCCATAATCGAAGAATTCCAGGCTTTGATGGAGTCTCGGCATGCCGAGGAAATCTTGCCCCAGTCTCATTTTGGCCACATCTAGGCTTTGGGAAGGATGTGCAGGCTCACTTTACAAGATGCCCAATCTTTAGTTCATAACGGGGAGTTGGACATCCCCAACTTGATTCATCGATTTTTCCATGTCGGTAACCGCGGCGACTGCCTTTGGCAGAGCTTTCAGCAGTGTGCCCTTTGCTTGTGTATGCTAGCCCATTTTCTGCCTGCCCCTGGCTTTGGAGGGTCCAGCATTCGCTTGATAGAAGTTGCCCAAGGCTTGAAAGAGGCCAAAAGTTGTATTGGCATGACACTAGCCGAGACTTTGATGGGCTTGGATGCTTTCCATCGCCGAGAGGCGACTAGGTTCACAGGGAGTCCACTACTCTCACAGGCAATGTTTCCCTCCCTTCTCACATGTATTTCTTACATCACTCAGCCCTCAGGCTCTATTTTTCTCTCAAAACCCTTTTCTCACTTTTCTCTTCACGTACACCTCTCTATTCTTTAATCTCTCTTATTTTCCATCCCTCTCCAGGTATGGCTGATGGATAGGTTAAAAGTAGTGGATGCTTGTCCTGCGTATTCAGTGAACGGCTATTTCTTTCACCCACAGCTAGTTAGCTTCCCAAACGAGGGATGGTGGTGCCACTTGATGTGCAACAGATCTACTGTTGACATTGCTTGGCGTTGCCCTTGGTTTGATCTGCTTGAGGTGAGCTATAGCATGTCTCGGCAGCCTGGCATTCAGTTGGTTGGCTTGACACACTGTGTCTTCTATTTCCTATTCCGATTTAGGCGTCAGTTCGGCCATGATCAGATCTGCCCAGAAGAAGGGGTAGAGTACCCAGCTTCATTTCCGATCTGAGGCTCACAGTTAGCTTGGTATGCCACAGCATGGAGAACAAGAGAACTTCTGGCCCCCGCTCCGAGTTTCAGTTGTGCCCTTTCTGGAGAATGCATAGCTTGGCTTGAAGATGAGGCACAAACCGGGCCTACTTTGGCATATGAAGCTTCCACAAGCTTTGGGAGGAGACGCAGGAACACTTGACTATGCCCCAAGTTTATTGCTCTAATCTGTACTTTCAAGTTTTCTTTATGAATGTAATAAAAAGCAACTTTAATTTGTATTAAGAGTCGGAGAACTCTGTATTGAAGTCAATGAAATTGAAAGGTTGTGGGTACTGAAAATTTTCCGTTTGGTCAAAAAAATGGTCTAAGTTGAAAAAGATTAATTTGAAAAAATCAACTTTTATTACAACTTTTCAAAACCATTTTTGATATGGATCACGACTGGACACACCTGAGATCTATCCTCGAGACGTACAACCCCGGATCCCATAACTAGAAAGTTACCCCTTGTCTGAAGAGCACTACACTGAAGATCACAACCGAACTCTTAGATGAAAGAAAAGACAAAGATAACCAAAACAATCACATGGACACAGTTGATTGGGAAGTGTTTATGGCTGGACTTCAGAATGAAGTTGCCTACGTATCCCAAAGATGGGAATCAAGCCTTATGTAGTTCGGTTCGGGTTCACTCGGGTTTTAACACTTTCCTTTTACGCTCTAACTTTTGCCAAGGCCGCCCTTTCTGGGTTTTGCAACCTTGCGAGCTCAGTTTTCTTATTTCAAATTTTCTGTGCTCTAACTTTTGCCTAGGTCGCCCTTTCGGGTTTTCGGCCTAGCGAGTCACTCAAGGATAGTATTTCTTCAACTTGTCCATGTTGATTGGCTAGGAGAATTCGAGGCCATCTAATTCCATAAGAATGATAGCTCCACCCGACCAGACAGACTTGATAATGTAAGGGCCAATCCAATAAGGTCTGAAGTTGCCCCTAGGGTTGTGGATGGGAGCTCGGTTGTCTTTGAGCACAAAATTCCCTTCTTTCAGATTCTTGGACTTAACCTTCTTGTTGAAAGCCCTAGTAATTCTGCGTTGATAACCTTGGACGTGGTACAGTGCTTTCAGCCTTCTTTCGTCGAATAGCATGAGTTCTTCGAACCTGCTCTGCTGCCAATCTGCCTCAACTATCTGGCACTCAGCCATTACCCGCAATGACGGAACCTCAACTTCGATTGGCAGAACAGCCTCCATTCCATAAACCAAGGAATACGAAGTTGCCGCAGTAGAAGTTTGAATTGATGTCCGGTAGCCCCAAAGAGCAAATGGTAGCTTATCTGGCTAGCCCCTGTAGGTTTCCACTATCTTCTGCAGAATGTGCTTGACGTTCTTGTTGGCGGCCTCAATAGCTCCGTTGGTTTGCAGCCGATATGTGGATGACTTATGAAAAGCCACGTTGTATTTCTCCAACAAGTCGATCACCTCCTTCTTAAAGTGGGAACCATTGTCCGAAATAATCTCATTCGGGACCCCATAGCGACATATAATGTTATTCTTGATGAACTTAGCTACGTGTGACCCTTTCAGCACCGCATAGGATTGGGCCTCGACTCACTTTGTAAAGTAAACTATTGCCACCAGGATGTACTCATGCCCGTTCGACCCCTACGGAGTAACTGCCCTAATCACATCAATCCCCCAGACTGAAAATGGCCATGGCAAAGTCATTTTGTACAGCTTTGACGGTGGAATATTCATGCGATTTGCATGGATCTGGCATTTGTGGGATCGCCGAACAAAGCCAATACAATCCTCCTCTATGTTTGACCAGTAGTAACCCTGTCTGAGAATTTTCTGAGCTAGCATCACTCCGCTCATGTATGCTCCGCACCCTCCTTCGTGGATGGCCTCCATTAGGCGCTTTGATTCTTCAGCATCAACACACAGTTTATGCATTCCCAGATGGCCCCGTTTGTACAATTTACCCCCGCAGACGATAAACTGAGCAGCCATCTTCGTATCGCCCTCTTATCTTTGGCATTTGCCCCTGGCGGATAAGTCTCCTTTTCCATGAAGTTCCAGATGTCATGATACCAGGGGTTCTGATCTTGTACTTCATCTATGGCGGCAATCAGTTTGTAGGCAGGCATATACCTCTGTTTAAAGATGATCGGACGCATCTGGACTCCCAAAGGGATGTCTATCATTGAAGATAGAGTTGATAAAGCGTCAGCGAACCTGTTGCTCTCTCTTAACATATGCGTAAAGGTTAGCTTCTCAAACCTAGGAATCAGAACGTCTAGGGTTTGGTAATAGATTTTCATCCTTTCTTCTTTAACCTTCCAGTCTCCTCTCGCTTGAGACACAACTAGCTTTGAGTCCTCAATGACGTCCAACCATTTTGCCCCTAGTTCCAGGGCGGCTTCCAAGCTAGTGATACATGCCTTGTACTCTGCTTCATTGTTCGATAGCTTGAATCGGAGTTTGAAAGCTAAGGGTATGTGGGAATTGTCGGGTGCTATTAGCAACACCCCTATCCCATACCCGTACTGGTTAGACGCTCCATCAAAGTACATAGTCCAAACCTCTTCTTCGAGCTGCAGAATGGCCTCATCCAGGAACAGATACTCTACTGCTTCATCTCCATCTACTGGGTGATTGGCTAGGAACTCCGCTACCGCTCTCCCTTTCACAGACTTGTGAGTCATGTACTTCAAATTAAATTCCGAGAGAAGAAGCAACCAACGAGCTAGCCTACCCATAAGTGCTGGTTTCTCGAAGAGATATTTGATGGGATCTAATCTCAAAACCAATATTACGGAATGAGCTAATAGGTAGCGCCTCAACTTCCTGGTAGCCTTTACCAAGGCCAAACAAGCCTTCTCAAGCAGAGTGTAACGGGTCTCATATTCCAACATTTTCTTGCTCAGGTAATAGATAGCCTTCTCCACTTTATCCTCAGATTCCTGCGTAAGCATGTAACCCATTATCGCGTCAGTTACTGATAGATACATAATCAACGGTTTCCCCGGCTCTGGCGGTAACAACACGGGTGGGTTCTATAAGTATTGCTTGATCTGCTCAAAAGCAACTTGGCATCGGTCGTCCCATTGGAACTTCTTTCCTTTCTTTAGGAGACCAAACAGTGGTTCACAAGTCAAGGTTAATTTTGTAATAAACTGTCTTATGAATTGCACTTTACCCAGAAAGCCTCGCACCTCCTTTTCAATCCTTGGTGGTGGCATTTCTAAGATGGCCTTGATTTTGGAAGGATCGACCTCGATACCCCTTTGTGTAATCAAGAACCTCAGCATTTTCTCTACTGTAACACCAAAAATACATTTCTGAGGATTCAGTTGCAACCGATACTCTCTGATCCGTTGGAAAAATTTCTTCAAGGCAGTGTAGTGGCCCTCTCTTTCCTTGGACTTGACAATCATGTCGTCCACATACACCTCAACCTCTTTGTGGATCATATCGTATCAGATTGTAGTTGTAGCCCGTTGATAAGTAGCCCTAGCATTCTTTAAACAAAACGGCATCACCGTATAGCAGTAGGTTCGCCACGGGGTGGTGAAGGCGGTTTTCTCCCTATCTTCAGGTGCCATCAAAATCTGGTTGTAGCCGGAAAACCCATCCATAAATGAGAGCAGTGCATGCCCAGCTGTGAAGTCCACCAATTTGTCGATATACGGCAGAGGAAAGTCGTCCTTCGGACTGGCTTTGTTCAAATCTCTGAAGTCCACACATACCTGAATTTTGCTATCTTTCTTCGGCACCAGAACTATGTTGGCCAACCAAGTAGCATACTCAGATACTAATAGGAACCCTGCATCAATCTGCTTGGTGACCTCTTCCTTGATTTTTAGAGCCCAATCCGGATGGATTCTTTGAAGCTTCTGCTTAACGGGTCGGGCCTCAGGGTCAAGAGGGATCCGGTGCTGTACAATCTCAGGATTGATTCCAGGCATGTCTTCATAGGACCACGTGAAAATATCTTTGAAATCTTTTAATAAAGCGACTAAGCGCTGACGTTCCTCAGAAGACAACGTGGACTTGATCTGGACCAGCCGCGGATCCTTCTCAGTACCAACGTTAATTGAAGTGATTTTATCAACCAAAATTTTTACAAACCTCTCATGCTCTCGATCAATCAAATGTTTCAAAATCGGAGAAATTTCTTCCTCATCGTTTTCATCAAAGTTTTGAAAGTCCTGATTAATATAATAAACTAAAGGCACAAAAAAGTCCTCAGAAGCCACATCAGTACCGTTCTCATTAATAACTTCCAGTTCGTTTGATTCTTTGGTTACAATCGACTAAAAAGAAAATGAAAAAGATAACCCAGACAAAACAACGGCATCCAGGTTATTAGCCCCAGGAATACCGGACTCTGACTCAGAAGAACTAGAATATGATTCCGACTCCATAGACTCTGTGGAATCAGATTCTGGTTCACTACCTGACCTAGAACTACTTGACAAAAAGCCTTCCTCGTACTGCCAGACGAGGGATGGTGTGATGGATGCATCCAGAATGCCAGAAGAAGGGCCCACAGCCGTTTGATCTCCAATCATGGAAACAGAGAAGTCACCCCTCAAGCACTCCGGTGTGATCTGAGGATCTGAGAGGAGACAAGCCAGCGTTGCTCCTATCTCGAGTTCTGTGCCTTCGGACTCATCCTCTTTGCACTGTTCAGCCTCAACTGGTAGGTCAATTTGCTCTTCGACAACTTCATCTCCTGGCAATTGAAGGTCAAAAAAGATCTCAAAGCCGAGCAAACGCCACTTCTCTGAATTCAGCCATTGCTCTGGAAAGCCGCAAAACGGGAAATCTTCCCCCTCCCGGAAAAAGCGCCCGTTTAGGGTTCCTTGAATAGGTCTATGAACCAGCTCGTAGTGTTTCCCGGCTTGCGTAGCCTTGGCTCTTCCGGTCATTTCCCTTCTCTTCCTTGCCTAATCCACTTTGGTAGCCGAGTAACCTAAACCAAAGGTATAAGGGTTGTGTGGCACTTCGGCCAACGCAGCGACGCCCTTCTGACCGCTCCTTCCCAATCCCATTCCGGGCATGTGCTGAAGCTTATTCATGAGGTAAACGGATTGCGCACTGACATATAGTCCCTCATCAACAACCAAAATATCCTGCACCACTCGGGCCTCGGCCAAGGTGAACTCAGACAAAAAGACATCCTCCTTGCCATGGTCAATTTCTAAGACTGGTGTAGCAACCTCCGGCGGCAGATGTATTGAAAAGTTCCCAAAAACAATTGCTACCCCCTTCCCATGGGGGTACTTCAGCATCTGGTGTAAAGTGAAAGAGACAGCTCTCACCTGGTGCAGCCACAGCCGGCCAATGAGCATATTAAAGGTGGTTGGAACATCCAAGACATGGAACTTAATGTCCTGTTGTGCCGGGCCAACCTGGGTTCTAATCTGCACTCTTCCCATCACTTCCCGACTCGTGTTATCATAAGCCCCGAATCACGTGGGTTGTTTGTGCAAAATTTGCAGGCTTCAGCCCGATAGCATACGTCGTTCACGACGAACATACATTGATTACAGATCCTGTATCAACCAGGACAACCGGTAACCATTTCTCTTTACACTCCACAAAGATATACAGCGGCTTGTTGTGCTCAGAGCCCTAAGGCGGTAATTCTTTCTTTGTGAATGTCAAAGTCGGTGAAGCGCCACCTGGGAACACCAATCACACTAACTACTCGGGAGTTGTATTGATGGAAAGCTTAGCCTTGTCCATGGCTGAAAGGACGGCCTGTCTATGCACCCTTGAGGCCATAAGTAGTCCCTAGACGGAGATGTCTGCTTGAATTTTCTTCAGCTGCTTCACTACAGCTTCCTCCTCTAGTAGTTTATCTTTCTGCTTTTATGCTTCATTGCCTTTCCTTGATGCCTCCAGCTGGTCCAAGTGTGGGGGCTTAAAGTACCGCCCACTTTGGCTCATATGATTGACCTTCTTGGTCTACCAGGTATCATCTAGTTGATTCTGACCCTAGTCCTTATCAGTATGGGCGAGACGCAAATCATCGTCTTCCCACCACATTCCCTCGGCAACCGACAAACGACTGTTTGATTCTGATGCAACTGTTCCCGTGTTCTCAACACATTCTGTCCCCACAGGACCCTTGGCTTTTCTAGCCCTTTGATCATTCTCCATTCTCTCTTGCTCAAATCGCTTTGGCGCGGCTTCTTGTTCCATGTCAGCTGTACACAAACTGCCTAATTCTCGAGCAAAATTCTCCGTACCAGTGCTCTCCGGCAGCTCCCCCTTATTCTCGACCGTTTCGGCCGTTGCAGACTTTCCTATTTCTGACTGTCCCAGCCTTAGCTGAGACCCCTCATCAATATCCAGCTTATCACTAAGCCACCCTGTATTATCTGTTACTCTATTTGCATCAAACCAATCAATATGCACATCCCCCAAATCCCATTCATCAAAGAACTGCAGGTTGCTGATATCCTCCTCAAGTTTAGCCAAATCATCCAGCCCCTGACTCGGCCTATCCTCCCGGACAACATGTACCTCCATCCCAGTTGGCAACTCCACCCCTGGCCTAGCTTGATCAACTAGCACAATATAACCGCACGGGTTGTATGCTTTCTTAATTAAGCTCATAGGGCCCTCAAGCATACCTTCTACCATAGCCACCACTACAGGTTCAGGTTGGGGTAGGGACGTGCTCATCATGCACAAGTCTGTGCTCTCTAGGATGAATAACGCCGGCTTAGGCAGTTGGGAAGGAGTGATGTATATGCTGGGGTCGTATGGAACGACCATGGTTTGGATCAGGTTTATTTGCCTAGGTGGAGGAGGGGGGTTGTTATATGGTGGAAGAGGGTTTGTGGTGACATTTGGCTTCTCGGGAGGCGCAATCACCTTGTGGTCAATAAGATCCCAGATCTCATGACGGAGTCTGAAGCAGAGGTAAGTGTCATGACCATGCTACTGGTGGAAGGCGCAATACTTGGCCGGGTTGTGTGTGTGAGGGAGGGCATTTGGCAATGGGCGTGGTTCCAGGGGCTTCGAATGCCCTTTTCTAATTAGAACCCCCAAGGCTTTGGATAGAGACATGTAAAGTGTGGTGAAAGTCCTCTGGCCCCTATGTGGGTACTTTACGGGTTGTATGGCGACTCCAGATGTGCCGGTGAAGGGTGTGGCTGTTTTTGACATGGTGGTGACCATGCCGACGTTAGAAGTTCTTGCGGCTGCATTGCTACTTGTAGCTACATTTGAACCGTGTGTAAACGCCCTCTTGGGCTGCTCCTTTTCTTGGTCAATCAGACCCTATTTCATAGCATCTTTTATCTGTACCCCTATCTCATGCAAGTCAGCAAAGGTGGGGAGGGGTAAGACAATCATTTTCTGCAGTAGCTTCGGTTGCAAATTTCTCACGATCATTCTTATTTGGTCCTTCTCAGCTGGCCTGGTGGTCATCGTGGAGGCCTTGGCCCTCCACCGAGTGACGAAGTCAGAGAAGCCCTCCGTCAGCTCTTGCCTAGTTGCTTCGAGATCACGGGTTGTGACCTCGATTTGAGTATTGTAAGAATATTGGGGAATGAAGGCCTCGGCCATCTCCTTTTAGCTCCTTTTCACTGAATCCTCCAAATTGGCATACCAGATGGCTGCAATACCTAACAGAGTCCGACGAAAGAGAGAGTTTCTGGAGTCTGGTCAAGCCCATCGGGTGCAGAATATCTGAAAATAACCTCAAATGAACCATAGGACCGCCCGAACCGTCAAAGCGATCTATGTGAGGCATTTTGAACCTATCCGGTAATGTCACCGTCGAATCTGTGTAGCCATCCTCTATGTCCGGGATCGAGTTAACTCCCTGAGCTCGCTTGAACAGCTTTTCAAGCTTGTTTACTTTCAAGGCTGTAGGATCGACCTCAAACTCGAACGGGGTGTTAGTCGGGTAGGCCAGTACTTTTGAAGTCTGAGGCGGGATTGGCCCTGTTGGGATGTCCGTATTCTCCTGGACATTTGCTGTATCCCCGGGTGTTGGAACCCTAGGTGGGGGTGGGGGTGGGGGTGGATGCGAAGCAGATACTCTAGCTTGTTGTGGTTGCTGCTGCTGTTGAAGCTTGGCAATTAGTTCTGCTTGCTGGGCTACAACCTCTGTCTGACGAGCGGTAGCTTCCGCTTGGCGAATAGCATCCCGCTGCATGGCTTCTATGGTTTGTTGGAGTTGACGCATCATTTCCTCCATACTATCTGTAAAGTGTTGATCTGTCTGACCAGGTGTATATTTTCTGTTTGAGGTGGAAGAAGAAATCTCAGCCCAACTGAGCACATGTGAGGTAAATAATGACCGCTGAACTGGTGACTGTTGTACCGGTGGTCTATACCATATTGCCCTCCGTCTCGTAACCGGAGGTAATGAAGCAAGCATTGGTTGTCCGTCAATAAGATCCTCAGCTCGGTGAATCCTCCTAACTCTGGTGCAGAGTGCTCGGGGGGTATCTGCCTTGTCGGAAGCAATGATGAAATACTACCTTGCAAAAAAAAAAATAAAGCAAAAAGGAAACAACAATCAGAAAACGGACATCATCTCGGCTTAGATAAGGACAACACACAGTTGATATCATAAGCTGGACAATCTGTACTCAAACACTGATTTCTGCCCCCAAATTTCTGCCCCAAAGCTGATACCCTCAAACACTGATGTCCTCAGACTGATACCCAGACTTGCAACTGATACATACATTCCAGTAGAGACACACCCTAACAGCACATATCAAGCAAGTGAGAGCCAAAACATGTGAAAACCCATATTTAATTATTCTTAAAAGAAAACAAATTAATTAATTAATTAACTAATTAATTTTATTCAAAATCTACCTAAAATATATAATAGTGTAAAAATTAGTTTTAAATTAACCCAATTTAATCACTAACAAAGACCTTATTAAGAATAATAAATTATTGGATGTTCAACATTTATTGTTATAAATTATTTTAACAACATACTTAAAAAAAAAAAGAAAAAAAAGAAATAGAAGAATCATATTCTCGGTAGCAGGAAGTGCCACTTGCTAACTTGCATGTAAGCATGGAAAATTTCATCCCATCATGGTTCTTGGGTTGAGTAGATTTGTGGCAGGGAATAACAAAAAGAAAGAGAAAGAGAGAGAGAGAGAGAGAGAGAGAGAGAGAGAGAGAGAGAGAGAGGGGGGAAGCTCTGCATGATTTTCATATATACCCAAGAAAAACTGAGCATACTCTCATATACATACAAAAAGAAGGCATAAGTATATACATGTATGCCTTCGGATGGGTGAGGAAGAAATAAGGAAGAAGAATTCAGCAGAAGAAGAAGAAGAGAGGAAGGTTTAGGAAGCAAAATTTTTCTATCATTTCGTCACCCATTTCAATCCTACTATTAAGTAAAAAAACCCTCTCAACCCTCTCATTTCTTTCTATTAATGAAGTTTTAAAAGTGTAGGAATTTTATCCCATCAGATTATATTCATGTGATTAAAATGACTACCGATAGATAGAAATTTTATACACAAGTGTAGGAATTTTGTGATGTGTATATCAAATGTTTGAAGATATTGATAGTCTTAAAATCATCTTATTATTGTAAAAGAAAAAAAAAAGCTTGCATGTGTAGTTTATACATTTAAAGAGAAGATTGAAAATAATCTGTCTGTTTTGAATCTTGCAGAATGTTTGCCCGAATTTTTAGACAATTTTATACTCAAAATTTCGAGATGATTTCTTCTACAAAGTTGTTGAGAATGAAGTCTAGTTCATTCAGAAATTGTTTCAACTATTTTTGAGCTTTATACGAATTTGTACAAATTTTTAACTAAATCTGAAACTGTGTTGAAATAATTTGTTTTGAATCTACCAGAATGTTTGCCCTAATTTTTAGACAATTTTATACTCAAAATTTTGAGATTATTTCTTCTAAAACGTTGTTCAGAATGATTTCTAGTTCATCAATGAATTTTGGCAACAATTTTTGAGCTTTCTACGAATTTATACAAATTTTTAACTAAATCTGAAACTGTGAGACAGATTTTACTATGTATTTGAAAATTTATTTAAAATTCTATACTAAGCCAAATCTAGTAATTTCTAACTAAAAGATGAAATTTGAGAAGTCTAGTTTCATGATAAATTTTTAGATTATGGATTTAATCTATAAATTTAAGCATGGAATTAATGTAAGGAAATGTGACAAATCTGTGTCATAAAAAATGCTGGAAATTTTACAGGATTATTTACATCTTCTTTTTTTTGAAATGCTTTCTGAAAAATAACCTAAACATCCCTATTGAGTATTCTATTCAATTACACGAATTTTAGGATTGTGTAAATAATTTATTTATAATTTTTAATACCTAAGTTACAATCTGAAATTTTCTGGACAGGATAAAATCATCACTTCACTATTGTGTTGGTCTAATCCATCAACTATTATAAATTAGTAATCCATGTATGGGTGTGTTGTGATTTATTTAATATTGTGCTAGTCTAATAAAAAATTTGTGCAAGTGTGTAATTATGGTTTATTTCTTGTATCTAAGTTATTATGTTCATACCATGGTTTAAAGTAATTGTCTATGAAATTTTGTACATCGAATTATTATTGTGTGACATGTATAATGTTTTATGTTGGGAGTTTTTTTTTTAGTTGGTATAACATTATTGGTGATTGAGATTTGAATAATTTGTGTTTAATATATAAATTAACCGAAATGAATAATGGTATATATAAAGTTACTGATAGAGGGTTAATACCGGGTATTCAGGGTGAGCCCTGGTTTTTAATAATTTTTAAGTAAATTGTGTCGCGAAACCCTAAGATGGCACGAGTCTTATTTGAACCCTTATCGGTATTTGGTTTTGGAATAAGGGTGGATGCGCGGGTGGCACGCAGGGAAGTTACGTACCCCTGGCAGACCGTTCCCTTGGGGCAGACCACGGATGTCACGGCTTGGGTATACAACTTGTGGGCATCTTTGGTAGTTCTTGAATATTTGACCAAGGGGGGGGGGGGGTTTCCAAATTAACCGTGGCCATGACTTGGTGGTTGGTAAGTTAAACCTCTTTGGTGAGTTTTCAAAGGTCACCTAAGTTATTAAAATTATTTGAATTATTTTAATGGTTGTAATTTATGTTTACGATTATATTATTATCTCGTGTTTATAATCTCATTATTTTCTCTCAAAAAGAATGGTAGGTTGGTTATGTTTTCTTACTGTGTTGCAAAACTCATGCATATATTTTGTTGCCCTGGCGTTTCATGCCAGATTATGTCGAAGAAGGGACTGAGGCTGAAATTGGAGCTGCTGCTAATATCGAACCTTGGCTAACTTAGAGTCAAGATTTTATCAAAATAAAATCCTGTTATTTCTTGTAATAGTATTTAACAATGTTGTGACGTTGTGTGTGAACTTGTAGTTTTATTTTGTTGTTGAACTTTGACTATGTAAGAATTTAAAATTTCCTAATTAGTAGTTAAAATTTTATCTAGCAAGTTATTGTTATTTAAATCTAGCAAGTTATTGTTATTTAAATCTTATGAGTGGAAAGGAAAGTGTTTCAGATGTGGCCAGCAAGGGCATCATCGAAGTGAGTGTCCTCATGGTGGGGAGTATTTTACGGATCAGCGAGGGGCACAACAATACAACAAATGCCAGCCAGGGCAAGGTTCTAAGCCTGCTCGAAATACTCAGACCAACAAGGGGTAGCCACAAGCCTCTAGGAATGCAGGCTAACCAAGAACACAACCACAAGGAGCTGGAAACGAAAAGAAACCAGGAGGGACTAACCAACAAGCAGTAGGAAGAATGTATGCTCTCCAAGGAGAAGAGGATGTTGGTAACCCATCAGTAATTCAAGGTATGTTAATCCTTATGAATTCTTGGGTTAAAGTATTGTTCGATTCCGGAGCTTCGCATTCTTATAGCTACTGCATGTGTGTCAAGTTTGGGTTTGGAACCCAAAACGTTAGAGATAGCTATAAGTGTTGCTTCACCCTTACGGGACCAAACCTGAGTAAATCTAGTATGTAAATCTTGTGAGCTAGAAATCTTCGGTTCATATTCGATCTGTGATCTAAGAGTTATGGATATGTCTGATTTTGACGTCATCCTAGGAATGGACTGGTTGTCAGTTCATCAAGCCATTATTGATTGTTACCGTAAGACAGTGACAACATCCCCCCTTAACGGCACGAAAGTTCAATTTAAAGGAGATAGACAAGATTCTCTAACTCCAACGTGTCGCAAGTCGCGGTGGCATGATCAACTAACTGGATGGTTGGCAAGCTTAATTTTGGAAGACAAAAATCGAAGGGATCCAGGGTTACCCCATGTGGCGTGCGAGTACGCTGACGTTTTCCCTGATGAATTATCGGGATTACCCCCAAAATGAGACGTAGATTTCACGATTGAGCTTCAACCTGGGACTTCACCGATTTCAATAGCACCACATCGTATAGCGCCAGCTGAACTTCGAGAATTAGCAATTGCAAGAATTGTTGAATAAAAAGTTCATCAGACCAAGTACATCTCCTTGGGGAGCGCCAGCGTTATTCGCGAAGAAGAAGGATGGAACCTTAAGATTGTGCATCGATTATCGACAACTAAATCGAGTCACCATTAAAAATCAATATCCCTTACCCAGAATTGATGACTTGTTCGATCAATTAAGAGGTTCAAAATGTTTTTCCAAAATTGACCTTAGGTCGGGATATCACCAACTTAGTGTCTAATGAGAAGATATACCCAAAACTGCGTTTCGAACCCGTTATGGCCACTATGAGTTTGTGGTAATGCCATTTGGTTTGACGAATGCGCCTGGTGTATTCCTAATCTTAATGATCAAAATTTTTACACCTTATTTGAACCAGTTTGTGGTAGTATTCATCAACGATATTTTGATATACTCACGATCGGAGGAAGACCACGAGCAACATCTGAGAATCGTTTTGCAAATTCTAAGAGAGAACCAATTATATGCTAAAGCTAGCAAATGTGAATTTTGGTTGAAAGAAGTAATATTCTTAGGTCATGTTGTGTTTGAATCCGGAATATCAGTGGATCCTGCTAAAGTAAAAGCAGTAATGGGGTGGAAACAACCTAAGAATACGTTTGAGATTAGTAGTTTCTTGGGATTAGCCAGTTATTATAGGAGATTTTTCAAGATTTCTCCAAATTAGCCAAGCCAATGACACGCCTAACACAAAAAGGAGTAAAATTTGAATGGAACGAAACATGTGAGCAGTCATTTCAAGAACTCAAGAAGAGACTGACAAGCGCTCCTATATTAATCTTACTCGAACGTGACGTTGGGTATACTGTTTATTGTGGTGCCTCTAAAGAAGGGTTAGGTAGTGTGTTAATGCAAAACGGGAAGGTAGTAGCTTACGGATCAAGACAATTGAAGAATCATGAGAAAAATTATCCTACTCACTGCAGACACCCCATTTTTGACAGCCCATAAGACTTGGGTGTTACTGATGGTTTACTTGGTAGAGACAGGTGTGCAGGGCAAAGGTTCAGTTTCTTCGGCAAGAAGAGAGACAAATCTCAACTTCACACTCCATTTTGGACCAAAGTTATTTTGGATGGCTTTTAGACCTTAAAACCCTCTCTTTCAAAACATTTTTGAAATAAAGTTTCTACAATGTTCCGAGGCTCACATTTTGTCAAATGATGCGCTTTTCGATAAACCGAGCAAGGACAAAGTAGAAATTAATGAAAGAGAGATGAAATATTTGAAAAATCTTTCAAAACACCTTACTTAGGGGTTTGAAGTTGAAGAAAATAGGAGAAGAGGGGAGAAAACAAGTTGGAGAAGAAGTTCGGCAAGGATCCGGGTAGAAGCGAGTCGAGCAGCCCTCACTGAATCGGGCTTGTCTATCTGTAAACTTGGATTTTAGCTATGGGGCCACCACTGTCGGAAAGCTTACTTCCGGGGCTTCATTTTGCACTCAAGAATCTCTTAAAGCCAAGTCCAGGTGGGGGAGATATGAGCAGCTGAAGTTCGGCATCATCCCGGTTGGATCGAATCTGCGCGGCTTCACCAAAATGGGCATAACTTTTCCACAGGAGGAATTTTAATGCAAGGTTTGCGCCATGGGAAAGCTAACTTCCGGGGCTTCAATCTGGACATCCACCGGAACTTTTTGACCTCATCAGCCACCCATCGGCACTCTATTTATCCGATCGGCCAGTATAAATTGCAGGTCGGCAATATATTGGGCCGACCGGCCATTTATTTTGCCGATGACCTCCTTTCATGGCCGATATGCCCCTTTTTCATCCCTCAAGCATGGTGCATGCCAGCTGTGCCAGCTGGGATGCGCAGACCCTACTCCCCGTGCATATATGTGGCTATTTTGCACCTTGGACCACCTTTGACCCCTCTTTTTGCACCCTTTGCTCAAGGCTTCTTGAGGAAGCCTTGACCCCTTATCTTGGCTTCCTTAAGAAGCTTACCAGCTGTCCTAGCTTCTCCAATAAGCCTTGACCTCCCCTTAGACCCCTTTGACCCTTTGTAGCTTGTCTTAGAAGCTTAGTCTTGCCTATATAAGGGGCCTCTCCTCCTCCATTGTTTTGGTTGGATGTTTGGAACAAAAAACTAGAGATATATAGATATATCTGATATATACATACATATATCCCTTCATCTCTCACCATATCTCTCCCATTCAACCATCAAATACCCTTGTTCTTGGGCTATTTCTTCATCAACTCATAGCACAAGGCATCCTTACTCCATTGCAGCAACTTGAGGCTGTTCTTCAGAGCTTAGGAGCACCTAAAATTGGTCCAAGAGGTGCTGGTTTGCTGGTCTTCAAGGGTGAGTCCTCCTCTTCCCTTTTCTAGTCTTTTCTTGCTTCATATCTAAGCCATAGTTTCTTGCATTTTTGGGCTCCGACCCAAACTGTAAATCATCATATTTTGAGGTCCTCTTCATGTTTGATTGAGGACCTCTTGCTGTTTGAGGACAGTAGCTAGCACTTCCTTCATTAGCCCTCTTTATGCCATGATTTTGCATAATATTTTTGGCCTATGTGTAATCTGCTTTGGGGCATGTCATAAACTGTAGATAGGCTTATTTTGATCCCTTATTCAACATTGAAGAAGGGATCATCACTGTTTGGGACCTCGATGTTATACTTGCCTTTATATTCTCTTTTTGGTCCCATTTTTGCATGCCTTGGCAGCCCCTGATGTTGCTGTTTTTGGGCTGAGGTCCAAACTCAAAACAGCCTCATTTTGACCCATTATTCATGTTTCATTAAGGGTCTTTGGCTGTTTGTTGAATATTTTGTATACTTTGTGTTATAGCCTCTTTTGAGCCTCATCTTGCATGACATTTTGAGTGTATTTATATACTGTTTTTGGGGCTGCCATAAACTGTAAATAGTCATATTCTTGGCCCCTCTTCAGTGTTATAGAAGAGTCTTTTTCTGTTTGGGCTTTGCATCTACCACTTGCTTCTTTGTCCATTTTTCGGTCCAATTCTTGCATAAGAACTTAGCCATACCTATGTTTGTTTTTGGGGCTTTTACAGTTCTGTAAAATGTCATATTTTGGGCCCCTCTTCAATGTTGTTGAAGGACCCTAACCTTTTTGGGGTCAGCAGCTGTGAGTTGCTTCTTTATCTCACATTTAGGGCCATTTTTGCCTGCTAGTTTTGCCCTATGTGTGTTTGCTGTTTGGCCTTGTTTAAAACTGAAAAAATGCTTGTTTTGGGGCTGTCTAGAATCTGTCTTCACGTGTCATAATCGAATAAGGCATGTTTTATATAGCTATAGGCCAATGCATGGGCCTAGTTTTGCATTTCGGTTTCATTTCATGCAACGGGTGCTATTTTGCCATGATTCGGGGCTGTTTTATACCACATTTCAGTGCTGAAATTACATTCTTGTATGCCATATTTCATGCCTCGCCATGCCTTGTTAGAGTTTCATACTATGCCTTATGTTTGGTCCTCGGTTTGCGTGCATGCGTGCACGCGTTTCGAGAGTCTCATTTTCGTCTAATGGCCACTGATTTTGACATGCTTGCGAGCTATCCATGTTAGTTTAAGTCCATCATCGCATGTTGTTGCGTGCCATGTTTGCTTACATGTTTAGGTTGTGCGCCTAGTATACATTGCTCATTTTGCATGTTCATGTTGCATACTTAGCCTCCATGCCTAGGTTGCATTTCATTGAGCATGCATCCCTTGCCTCTTGATCAATCATGATAGGGGTTGGGGCCCTTTGATGTGTTTTGTGCTTGCATTTCATTTGATATCAAAGTTGCAAAACTTGGCCTCTTAGGCCATCATGCATAATTGATGGCCGAGGGTCGAGGGTCATGCTCCCTTGAGTCATTTGCATGATAGGGAGTGTGCCCGTGCATACATGTGCCTGAAATTCTATGCCATGCACTGTCTGTCCTTGTTGCTATCAAAAACCAGCTTCTGCAGGAAGTTTCTGCCGACCGGCATTGAAGAATGCCGACTGGCAAAGGATATGAGGCCGATGGACTTGAAAGCAGCCGATGGAAATTTCCCATGGCCGGTGGTCATTTCACTTAGCCGGTGGTGTTATGCAGCTCTCATTGAAGATACCCTGAGACTTTGGCAATTTTCAGAGGAGCAGGGCAGCATTAACAGAGGCAGTAGTGGCATGGTATGGGTTTCCGGGCAAAATGGACCGAGCATGCATCATTCGTGCATTCCGAGGCACGGCAGCGGCCACCTTCTGTCTACATTTATTTTGTTAATTAATTAAGGATCTGTAATAATTAATTAGCTAGGATAGTTGATTTGTTATTCGGACTGTATTATTCTTTCGGTCCCTCCGAGTGAGGGTAATTGTGTAAATAAGTGTGCGTGAGTGTGTGTATGTCTTCCAACCCCACGTCTTTCTTCCCTTTTATTTACCCGCTTATAATGGTAAATTAGGGCATATTTAAATTAGCATACCTTATGCTATGCATGCGTGCATTCATACATTTGTCTTGCATGCACCGGGCCCGGTACATCATGCTAACTGCATTTGTACTTCAATTCTAAATTGAATACGTGTATTAATTGACTGCATTTCACATGCCATGCTTAGGTTAGCCGAGCCTATTTTAAGTGCATCCTGAATGTGTTGCATTAGGCAATTTGACATAAACTAGGACCATGCATGTTGGCTAACTAGTTTGTTGTTTTGGCACGGAGTACGATGTAAGTATTTATGCTTTAGCATATCGCATGCGTGTGAATGTTGCCATGATAGCATGATTACCATGAGGTTAGCTGCTTATGTGATATAACTGCTTGAATGCCTGTGGATGGAGGTCAAATTACCTAAATTGGAATAATGCATTAAAACTGTGAGTTTTAAGCCCACTAGATAGTGGAAAAACCATTTTTTCTAAAGCCCACTTGAGGGTGGCAAAACCTGCATTTTAGCCTACTTGCGAGTAGCAAACCATTTTCAAAACAAACATGCTGTGCGCATAACATAGTAATTCTAGGCTAAAAACCGGAATAAGAACACATAACGTTGTCAAAACTGGATATCATGGTTAGTAGAGGCCGATCTTCGGATCGGGCGAGAGGGGGTGCTCATAGCTGACCTTCCCCAATCGTACCCAAGTTCCCGAGCCGAGGCAACTTTGGTGATGACGGACACGTGGCCTTAGGCAACGAGTTAGGGTTTCCTAAATTTCCCAAAATAAAATATTTAGGTGGCGACTCTGTATCTGGCAAAGCAGTCCATGTTTGGCACTTCTTTCAAAATCTGTTTTCTCAAAACGATTTGCCGGATTTGGACTCTTTGGGTTCAGATTTAGAACCGTGACAATTTGAGAGTCCGAACTGTAGTGACCCCAAATGAACGGAACGGGACCTCACCCTCCCGGGGCGTTCGGGGACGTCTACAGTTTCTGGCGACTCTGCTGGGGATTTTAGAGAGCTTGACTCAAACTCGTGATATCCTATTTTGATTTCATTTATGTGTCTCTTTGCTTTGCATGTGCATTGGTGCGCCTAGGACACCATGTTTGCCATCTGCCATTCCTGAACGGTTTGCCGGAGGCTTGTCTTGTCTAAGCATGACCATAAGGCTGACCGGTTATGGGCTCTGACAGTATGGGAATACAAACCCCGGTTTTACCGGGGCACCCTTTTGACCATTCGACCTAGTGCATATTCGGAATCCATAGTGACCATTCCAAACTAGGACAGGTTGCTTACCCGTTTATAGGTTGTTTGAAACCGCTGCGTGCGTAGTGAAACCCTAGCTCCTGACAAAATAGGACAGGGAAACCCTACCCCAACATAGGGGTGTTTTGGCTCTTACTTGCTTGCTATGTGCTGTCAGAGTGTGTCTCTACAGGTTGTGTGTATCAGTTTGCAAGTCTGAGTATCAGGCCTGCGGGCATCAGTATCTGGGAATCATTTTTACCTGAGGGTTTCAGTTTACAGGCCAAATTTTGGGGCAGAATTTAGCAGAGGGCACAGTTATCCTAGTGCTCATATCTGTTTTGGTGAAATCAGGCTGAGGTGCTGTTTGTTTTCTCTTTTGCTAGGTAGTCTTGGAACCATAGCTTCAGAAGGCTCCAATATCCCCCGAGGTTCATTGGACTTGTACTGATAGACTTTGTCAGGTCATAGACTCAGTTCAAGGGTAATCAGGACCAGAGAAGGCTAGTCAGGCACAGACCACCAGTACAACAGCTACCAGATCGGTGATCTTTGAGCAGTCGGGCTGAGATTTCTGAGCCTACTGCCGACATAGATATACCGGTTGCTCAGTTTGATTAGAACAATATGTCGAGTCTAGAAGAGATGGTGCGCCTACTCCAGGATAGTATGAAAGCCATGCAGCAAGACGCTGTCCGTCAAGCGGAATTCGCCAAACAACAGGCTGTGGCCATAGCCCAACAGGCAGAGACAATTGCCAGATTAGAGCACCAAACTGGAGTATCTACTTCGCACCAGGCTCCTCCCCCACCAAGAGTTCCCATACTCGGGGAGGCAACCCACGTCCAGGATGATACGGATATTCCAGTCGGGCCAGCTCCGCCCCCGGTTCTACCCCAGCTATCCAAGACACCTATCAACCTACCGGACTCCCCTTTTGAGGTAGAGACGGATCCAACGGCGCTAAAGATGAGCAAGCTTGAAAGGTTGTTCAAGAAGGCTCAAGGCATGAAATCCGTCCCGGACATCGAGGATGGGTATACCGATGCAGCTGTGACGCTGCCAAACAGATTCAAGTTGCCACATATTGACCGTTTCGATGGGTCCGGGGATCCCATGGTGCACTTGCGGCTGTTTTCAGACATTCTAAGGCCGATGGGCCTCACTAGATTACAGAAGCTATCATTGTTTGGCCGGACCCTGTCTGGGATAGCCGCAATCTGGTATGCAAAATTGGAGAACTCTGTGAAACAGAATTGGGAAGAGATGGATGAGGCCTTCAGTGATCAATACTCCTACAACACACAGATTGAGGTCACAACTCGTGATCTTGAAGTCACCCGCCAAGAGCCAAAGGAGGGTTTTTCAGAGTTTGTGGCGAGGTGGAGAGCAAAGGCCTCGATGATGGCTACAAGGCCTTCCGACAAAGACCAGATAAGAATGGTTATGCGCAACCTCCAACCCAAACTAATG
Organism: Camellia sinensis; assembly: GCF_055761805.1. Taxonomy (NCBI): domain Eukaryota; kingdom Viridiplantae; phylum Streptophyta; class Magnoliopsida; order Ericales; family Theaceae; genus Camellia; species Camellia sinensis. Next base: position 154,826,286 of record NC_138963.1, read on the forward strand.
CAGAAAATGATCGTGCTCCCCTTCCCTACCTTTTCGGATCTGCATGAGATGGGGGTACAGATCGAGGATGCTATGAAGCAGGGCCTTATTGACCAGGAGAAGGAGCAGCCCAGGAGGGCGTTCACCCGCAGTTCGAATGCGACCACCAGCGGTGATGCAGCTGCTAGGACTTCAGACGTGGGCATGGTCGCCACCACCACACCGAGAGCAGCCACCCCCTTTGTTGGTACATCCACTTTAAACCCCCGAACTTCAGACTATCTACCCCGAGGTAAGAGGGTTTTCTCCCCACTCTATATTCCCTTGTCTAAAGCTCTAGGGGTCCTACTCAGGAAAGGACATCTGAAACCGTTAGAACAACGGCCTCTACCTGATCCTCTCCCTCCAAAGCATGACCTGACTAAGTACTGTGCTTTTCATCAACAAACCGGTCACGACACCGACAGTTGCGTCCGTCTTCGTCACGAGATACAAAATTTGATTGACAACAAGGTCATCCCCGCACCAGGTCCTGCAAAGTCTATCGGCACTTGATCAGTGAACTTGTGGGGGATAATGCGATGTGATCAAGGGTTGGACCACCTGCAAGCGACACTCAGTTTACTCCAGATGTGGTGTATGGCACGCACTATTTTGAGCATTTGTGAATGCTAGTTTTGTACATTCTGACTTGGGTATTGGGTAAGTCTTGTTGTGTTGTTTTGAGTCTGTTTTGAGTCAGTCCTTTTGTTTCGAGGTCTGTCTTGTCATATCGAGTCAGTCCTGTTGTGTAGGAGTCGGGTGATTCCGGGGGTGTTACTTCGGACATCACTATCTTGTTTTGTGTTTGTCTTTTTGCTTTCTTTTGAGTCTGTTTCTGCCTTGGAGCCAGTTATGCCAACAGATTTGAATGGAACAATAGTGATTTTCACACTTTTGTGTTTGCTTCTGCCGTGTGCCAGTTGTGCCAGAAGTTTGAATGAAATGACAGTGCTCTTCGCCTGCCTTTTCTGTGCCTTTGAAGTCATTGTAATGACCTAAGTTTTTCAAAACTTTTTTCGAAACATCGTGATAAAAACGAAGAGGAAGGAATTCCTCAGGTTTTGCAAAACTTGATCAATTGAGAGAAAGAGAGGCATGCTAAGCCCTTAATGATCGAGATCATGCTTGTTAATGTGAGTACTGAGAAGGATCCTGACTTGATCCAGATTGGTTCCGCACTGTCTTCAGCGCGAGCGATTTGTCGCTTTCTTAAAAGATTTCAAAAACAATTTTGCGCGATCTTGCGAAGACCTGTGTGGAATCACTCTTGAGATTGTGTAGCTTAGGATCGCTCTCAGCCTCGAGATTCGACCCCTCACTTTCAAACCTTGAACCTGAGTTCAGGACGTTCAACGGTCAAGCACAACGTGAGGCCTGTGTGGCCACTTTGAAGCAGCCCTCGAACAAGAGGCACCAAAGTCAGATCAAGAAGATCAGATCAAAGGAAGCTTGTAAAGCTAGATCAGAAGCCCCCCCCCTCAAACTAGGGGCAAAAATGTCAGATATGCTCGAAGAGCCGAAGATGGATCCTTTAGTAAATCAATACAACAGCCACTCTCCTGGATACGGATGGCTTCAAAACCCTAAAACCATTTGGCATGGACTTGTTACACTTTTACCCTTTGAGAGGCTCGCTGGGCCGAAAATCTGGAAGGGCGACCTAGGCAAAAGTTAGAGCAAGAGAAAGATACAAAAAAAATGCAAAAGAAAAGAAAAAAAAGAAAAAAAAAATGCAAAAAAAGAAGAGAAAAAGAAGAGAAAAAAAATTGAAAAGAAAAGAAGAACAAAGCTCGCAAGGTCGAAAACCCGCAACGGGCGCCCTGGCAAAAGTTAGAGCCTAAAAAAGAGAGGATAATTGTAGACACCCCATTTTTGACCGTCCTCAAGACTTGGACGTCACCGTTTGAACACTCGGTGATCATCCATGTTTGTGTTCGTTTGGAGTTCCCGGAGGTCTCGGCTACGCGCCTTGTCTCAGGATCTCCGAACTCGACCGTTTAGTGTCTGGTTTTGCACCAAACACTTGTGTCTTGCCTTGGAAGGGCAGGGTAGGGCTTGTGGACCATCCCCACCCACCACCGGCAGTGGCTAGAGGCCACCGGCTGGTTTTTGCTGCCACCGGCAATGTATATTGCCGGCCGGCACATTTTGTTGCCGGTTAGCACTTTTTAGTGCCGGTCGGCACTCCTTTTGGCCAAGATGGCATTTTTGGCCGGCCGACTACTGTGCAGTTGCTTTTTGAGATATTTTTAGGCAGCTGTATTGCAGTGACTTTCCCTCCATACACGTGTATGGAGGGATGGCCCTCTAGTTTGGCTTAACTTGTAAGTTTTACAAGTTTGGTTGCCTATATAGAGAGAGGCTCTCTCTTAGGCAAAAAGGTTAGAGAGACTTAAGATATTTTGAGAGCTTAGACAGCCATTGTTAGGGTTTGAGTTCTAGGGTTAGGGTTAGATACACATTCTATCTCTCTTTCCCTCTCTTTTGTGTTCTTGTGTGTGTTTTAGTCCATACTATTGCACACAAGCACCTAGTGTTTCACCTTCCTCTTGGAACTGAGGTGCTAAGGGACTGATTTTGAAGTTTTGGTGTTGGATTCAAGCTAAGGAAGGCCATTGGAGCATCATTGTTGAAGAAGGCTTCAAGGGTAAGAATCTCACCCCTTTTTACCCCATTTTTGCATTGTATTTCTACCTATCTTAAATTCGTTTTTGAGCTTAGTGTATAATACAAAAAACTTCTGTTTTTAGACCCTCTTGGTTGTTTGTTAAAGGTGTTGTTTGGTTTGGGGGTGTTTGACCCCTCTTAGGCCTTGAAAGGCCTCATTTTGTGCTATTTTGTGCTAGTTTCGGGACTTTGGTGTTTGGGCCTCTTCACCACTGAAATCTTGAGAGATTTCAGTGGGGAAGATGGTGCCTTGAAGTCTCTAGAAGGAGAGGGCCCCCCCCTCTCCTTGTTGTCCTTGAAAAGGGCATGTTTTGGCCTTTTGAGGGAGCACCATGTTAGAGGGTGTATTGGCCATGACTTGGCTGCTCTTTATGCTTAACATGTCATGTTATGCCTCTGTTTTTACTTGGTTTTGGTACTCCATGCATGCTTAGCATAGTTGCCTTGTAATGCCATGTTTATGCCTTAATGTGCCTTAGGTTGTTAGCCTTTGTTGGAGCATGTTTTAGGCTTGGTCTTGTGAAGATTTTGTGCATATTTTGCCATGTTCTAGGTCTGTCCTAGGTTGTTTGGGTCGAATTTGGCATGCATCATGTAGCCCCTTTGCATTCCGGCTTGTTGGCCTAAGTATGTGAATGTATAGCATGTTATCCTTGCTTTGTTTTGGTGGTTTGGGACCATCCACCATGCCATTTCAGACCTTATTGTACGCTTGAGAGCTCGCATTTGATGTTCATTTAATGCCTTGTAAGGTTGTCATCTCATGCTCCATGTTTTGGTGTTTTTGCATGCCTTTGTTTCTGAATCATTTAGATGCCATCTAAGTGGTCCTTAGGCCTTGTATTAATGTCCTAAAACTCTGTTTTGAGTCAATGATTTCATGCCATGTTTGGTCTTGTTAAGTGTAGTCCAATGCTCCATTGGTTTGTTTTGAGCACTTAGGCCATTTGATGCATGCTTGGCTTGATTTATTGCTTGGTTGGGCACCATGTTTTAGCATGATTTCAATGCTTATGTTGCATGCTAATTAGTCCATGATTCCCCCTGTCAAATGTGTTTGAGGGTTATTCAATTTGTGCCTAAGTGTTGGCCTTTCAACATGTGTGTGTTTTCATGTGTATTTGGTCCTTCATTATGGCATTTTGGCCACTGTTTTTGGCCTATTTAGAGTTGCCTAATTCATGCTTAAGTCCATCTTTCCATCTATTTGCATTGCCATATGTATGCTTGTATGCTTGCATAAGTTTGTTGCCATGTCATGTTGCACCCTTGGCTTGTATGCTTAGGTTGCATTGCATCAACATGCATTCCTTGCCCCTTGATTTGGTGATAGGGATTAGGACTTTGGTTTGATTTGGTTTGCATGCATTTGAAATCAAAGTTGCATACTCGGTTCTTTGGGCCATCATGCATGGAAATGCGTGATTGGTGGTCCGAGAATCGAGGCACATGCCCCTTTGAGTCATTATCATGATAAGGGACATGGTTGGTGCATATATGCCTTGAATTGTGCTACCATGCTTTGCCTTGTCCTCTGTTGCTGTCATTTGCAGATTCTGCAGGAACATTCTGCCGACCGGCAGTGTAAGGTGCCGGCCGGCAATCATTTATCTGCCGATGGCTTCATTTTGTGCCGGTGGCCACATACCACTGCCGGTGGTGATTTAAGTCAGCCGGTGGCACTCCCTAACACCCAAGGATGCAGTCCTGAAGTTTTGGTAACCTCCAGAGGAGTGAAGGAAGGAAAACAGAGGCAACCTACGCATGACGGCACGTTTCCCGAGGCGTTTTTCCTGTCTACTTAGCTTAAGTTATTTTTCTTAGTTGATTAGGCAATTTGTAATATTTAATTAGCTTGCGTAGTTAATTCATTTGTAATATTTATTTGGTCCCTCCACGTGAGGGCAATTCTGTAATAAGTGTGGGTGCGTGTGTGCATGTCTTCCAACCCCCACTTCTTTCTCCCCTTTTATTTACCTGCTTATGATGGTAGATTAGGGCACGTTTAATTCAACATACCTTATGCTATGCATGCGTGCATCCATGCATTTGTATCACAGACATTAGGCTCGGTACATCACGCTAACTGCATTCGTACTTCAATTCAAAGTTGAATAAGTGCATCAATTACTCGCATTTCATATGCCATGCTTAGATTAGCCGAGCCTACCTAATTCCATCCTGTATGTGTTGCATTAGACAATTTAACATGAACTAGGACACGCATGTTTGCTAACTAGTTTATTGTTTTGGCACGGAGTACAATGTAAGTATTTCCGCTTTAGCATATCGCATGAGTGTGAATGTTACCATGATAGCATGCTTAACATATGGCTAGATGCTTATGTGTTATAAACTGCTTGGATGCCTGTGGGTGAAGGTTGGATTGCTTGAGTTAGAAAAACTCATTAAAATTCGTGTTTTAGCCTACTTGCGAGTAGCAAATTCCAAAGTATTTTAAAAACAAACGGATATGCAATGCTTATTTCCAAATTACGCAATCTAGTCTATACTTGTTTGCTGCGCGCATAACATAGTAATTCTAGGCTAATAAATGGAATAAGAACACATAACATTTTCAAAATTGGATATCACGGTTAGTAGAGGCCGGTCTTCAGACCGGGCGAGAGGGGGTGCTCGTAGCTGACCTTCCCCGATCGTACCCAAGCTCCCGAGCCGAGACAACTCCGGTGATGACGGACATGTGGCCTTCGGCACCGAGTCAGGGTTTCCTAAATTCTCCCATTTTAAAATATTTAGGTGGCGACTCTGTATCTGGCAAAGCAGTCCATGTTTGGCACTACTTTTTCAAAAATCTGTTTCTCAAAACGATTTGCCAGATTTGGACTCTTTGGTTCAGATTAAGAACCGCGACACAAATCGAGTCCGAACTGTAGCATGAGGTCCCCCGCGGACTCATTACAGTTTCTGGCGACTCTGCTGGGGATTTTTAGAGAGCTTGACTAGAACTCGCGATATCCTGTTTTGATCTTGCTTATGTGTTTCTTTGCATTGCATGTGCATTGGTGCGCCTAGGAACACAGTGTTTGCCATCTGCCATTCCTGAACGGTTTGCTGGAGGCTTGTCTTGTCAAGGCATGACCATAAGGCTGACCGGCTATGGGCTCTGACAGTATGGGAATGCAAACCCCAGTTTTACCGGGGCACCCTTTTCGACTATTCGACCTAGTGAATATTCGGATCCGTAGTGACCATTCCAAACTAGGACAGGTTGCTTACCCGATGTTAGGTTGTTTGAAACTACTATGTGCATAGTGTAACCCTAGCTCTTGACAAAATAGGACAGGGAAACCCTACCCCAACATAGGGGTGTTTTGGCTCTTTTTACTTGCTATGTGCTTTTAGAGTGTATCTCTACAGGAAAGTACACACCAGTTCGCAAGTATGAATGTCCGGCCCGAGGGCACCAGAATCAGTATTGTTGAGAATCAGTTGTCGAGAATCAGTTATCCGTGGGTATCAGATTTAGTATTTTGGGAACAGTAATTCTGGGGAACAATAATCAGTGGTAGAGTACAGTCATTTGGCTACACCCGTGTTTGATCAGTTTGGGCTGAAATGCTGCCTGTTTTCCTTTCAGTTCAGAGAGTCAGAGAGCTGACACGGAATAGCCAGTGCTCCCCCCTTGCTGAGGCAGGATTTATGGCGGTGCAAAATTCAGAGGAAATTGTGGTTATGACGGCAGCATTACAGCAGGGGATTGCTCCACAGAGTGAGGCCAACGTCAATATCTCGTATCCACCCAGGGCGCCCGTTGTGCACCCAGTCTGGGCTCCCCAGTTATACCAGGCTCGTGAGCCCACCACCTTTGAATTGATGGGAATGATAGGTGACCTCCAGAGGTCCGTGGCCGATCTAGCCTATGGAATGTTGGCTTCACCACCAGCGGCACCGTATGCCGGGAATTTCATACCGCAGGAGCCCCCGCTACTAGGGCGGATTGTGATAGAGCTCAGCCAGCCAGAGGTGGCTTCCGGCTATAGCCACGACATGCCAGCACCAACCCAGACCCTTGATCAGGCTGAGGCCAGAGGAAAGGACAAGGCAAAGGTAGATGCCGATCCTATTGAACAGCTGCTGTGGGCAGTCGAGGCTCTGAAGGTCAGAGGGATGAATAAGCAACAAACATCTGCGATCGTGACCAAAGCTGTGGATGATACTTTCCCCACTCCAATCAAAGGCAGTTCAAGCCAGGCAGAGAATCGGGATGGGCCCCGTCATGCCCAGACAGTTCCTGTCGTTCCTAACCCTGCACCGGGAAGAGGTCAAAAAGCCAAGGCAGTGCCAGCCGACCCTTTTGCTAGCGCATCTAGCAAGAATCCTCAAACTTCAAGGTATCTGCCTCGAGGACACAGAGCCTTTCACGCCCTCTACATGCCTTTGTCTAGGGCATTTCTGATATTGGCTAAGAAGGGGCATCTCAAACCCTTGGAGCCTCGGCCACTCCCAAAGAATCTCCCCGCCACACATGATGCTACTCAGTACTGTGCGTACCATCAGTAGACGGGCCATCCAACTGACAATTGTTCCCGCCTTCGTCATGAAGTGCAAGATTTGATCGACAATAAGGTCATCCTCCCACCTACCTCGGTGAATTCTGTTACTACTGAGTTGTTGGACTTCAAGGATACTGCAACTTTGTGATCAGAAAGTGAACCGCCCGTGGGCGACATTCAGTTGATTTTGGGTATAGCGTCTGGCACGCGTTTTTGAGCATCGGTGAAACCGAGTTTTGCAAATTCTGGCTCGGGTGTCGGGTCAGTCTTTTGTTTTGAGTCTGTCTCTTTACTTTGAGTCAACCTTTTTATTTTTGGGTCTGTCCTGTGGTATCGAGTCAGTCCCGTTGTGTAGGATGTCGAGTGATTCCGGGGTTGTGGCCTCGAACACCATCTTGTATTTGACCTTTTTGCTTTTGAGTCTGTCTCTACAGTGGAGCCAGTTACGTCTGAGAAACCTGAATGAAACAGCTGCGGCCATCATGTTTCCGTGCTTATTGTTTGTTTTGGGCTAGTTGTGCCAGGGGTTTTGAATGGAACGACCCTGCAGTCTACCTGCTCTTCTGTGCCTTGAGAATTATTGCATTGACCTAAGTTTTTCAAAACTTTTTCGAAAAATCGTGATAAAAACGAAGGGGAAAGAATTCCTCGGGTTTTGCAAACTTTGATCAGTTTGAGAGGAAGAGGAGCATGCTAAGCCTTTTAATGAATGAAACCATGCTTGTTAGCATGAGTACTGGGAAGGACCCTGGCTTGATCCAGATTGGTTCCACACTATCTTCAGCGCGAGCGATTCGTCGCTTTCTTAAAAACTTTCAAAAACAAATGTTTTACGCGGCCCTGTGAAGACTTGTGTGGAACCGCTCTTGAGACTGTGCAGCCTAGGATCGCTCTCAGCCTCAAGACTCGACCCGTCCTTTTTAAGCCCTGAACCCGTTCAGAAAGTTCAACGGACAAATGCCATGAAAGGTCTGTATGGCCAAATTTGAAGCAGCCCTCGAGCAAGAGGCACCGAAGTCGAATCAAAAGGAGTAGCTCTCGCCGGAAGAAGCTCGTGGAGCAACCAGGACGAATTCTCCACAAATCAGCGCAACAGCCGTTCTCCTAGACACAGAGAGGCTTCAGTTTCAAAAAACCATTTGGCATGGACTTGCTACACTTTTACCCTTTGAGAGGCTCGCTGGGCCGAAAACCCAGAAGGGCGACCCAGGAAAAAGTTAGAGCAAAAAAAATATATATATATATACAAAAAATACAGAAAAATACAAAAATAAAATAAAAGAAAAGAAAGAAAGTATATAAAAAGAAAAAGAAAAAGAAATGAACAAAAAAAAAAGAAAATGAAAAGAAGCTCGCAAGGTCGAAAACCCGCATTGGGCGCCTTGGCAAAAGTGAGAGCCTAAAAAGAAAAAAAGTGAAGGATAAAATACCCGAGTGTACCTTAACCGGAACTACGTAAGGCTTGATTCCCATGTTTGGGATACGTAGGCAACTTCATCCTGAAGTCCAGTCCCCAACGCTTTCATAGCGTTTCAGTCCACGCAATGGTTTCAACGTCATCCCAAAGTCCAGTCGCCAACACCTTCCAAGGTGACTGTGTCCATATATTTGTTGTGACCATCTTCGTCATCTCTGTGCCCAAGAGTTCGGCCGTCACCGTTGCCACCAGTCGTCGCGAGCCGCCATTCAAACCAGGGGCAACTTTCCGTTGCCCCGTGGCCGTGCGGCGTTCTTCAAACTAGGGGCAATTTTCCATTGCCTCCGATTCGAGGTTGCGCATCTTAAAAGGGTGAGTTCCATGCTCGTTCAGCATCAGCCGTTTGCAAAAATAGTTTTTGAAAATTTTTACTGCGGTTGACTATTTTCTCGAAAACTATTCCATTTTCCAAAACTGGACCATTTTCTTGGACCCAAAAAGGAAAATTCTCAGTGCTTGCAGCCTGACTTGCATGATTTTCAAATCAAAAATCGAACGAGTACGTTAATCCGACTCTCATCTTGATCAAAACTGTTTTAGTAGAAAGGCCAAAACAAAAATGGTCAAAATGATGAACAAGGGGCACAGTTGAGTCAGGTGTTCTGTCTTTCCCCCGTCATCGACGTACTTGCCAGGAGGGCACTCCAACCACCCGAAGAAATAGCTGTAAGCTAACGGCATTGGGCATGAATCCACGACTTCCTATTCATCCATTAATCACCCCGGGGAGGGACGAAAAATGAGAGAATAAAGAATAGAGAGGTGTAAGTTGAGAGAAAAGTGAGCCAAAGGGTTTTGAGAGAAAAACCGAGCCCGAGAGCCGAGTGATGTGATTATCACAAAATCAGAAAGGGTGGGAAACAACACCCAGAAAAACTGGCTCCTCAGGATCTGAGGTCCCCCATCGTTGTAAACACGTCTGTGTGTCGTGTGTCTTGTTATTTACCTCAACCTTTGTTTTAGGTCTTTTCGGAGCGTGTCTCGTTGTGTTTTGGGTCGTGTACCCTTTCGCTTGAATCCTCCCCACTGTGTCCGGTTGTAGGCTCGATACCCCGGTTTGAAAAACCCTTATTTAATTTCAAAAATCGTTTGTGCTCAGAATGTTGTGCCATTCTCTATATTCGATTGTGTTTCAACCCTAGCCGGTTTCACATCCGTAGTCCGCCTTGTCAGATCGGGCTGTTTGTTCAGGATTTGCTGTGTGCAGAATGAGCTGAATGTTGTGTCATGGGCTGTAGGCAGACTAATCCCCAACAGAGTAAGGGATGTGTGTTCAGAGTCAGGCAGTGGGTTGCTTGGGTTATTTTGCTGTTGGCCGTTTACTTATCTGATTATTACAGTGCAAGTGTTCAATTTTCAGACAACCAATCAATTCCATTTACATCGAGGTGTAACATGATGAGATGTGATGCAATACAATACATGAGATATGTAAATGTAAACACTTTTTCAGATAAGAAGTTTGTTTCATTTCATCATCTTTTCAAATGTACAAGTTTTGGAAAACAAAAATCTGCCTGTGGCAGTACAAGTAATCTAACTACCAACAAAAGAAGAAAAGTACAAGAAGAAGAAAAATAGCAAAAATCCGCATCCATGTCGAGCACTCTGGGCGGCCATCAGTCCGTCCTAGTCCTCTTCCTGGACGAGGGTCCAGGAGCATCATCAGCACCGTCGTCAGAGCCCGAGCTAGTGCCGTCTCCGGTCTCCTCCTCTGATGACTCTGACTCCACCTCTGCCTCCGCCTCTGAATCCTCGTCATCATCATCATCCGGGACTGGAGCTCGCGAGCTACTCCCGACATGAGCGCGCCCCGCCTTGGAGCGGGGGAATACTCGGCCCTCCTCATCTCTCCCTCGAGCCGGGACAGAAGGTCCAGCCGGAGCGCCGCCTGCCATGGGGATCTGGAAAGGAGGCTGAAAAAGTACACAAAAGAGACGAATGCATCAGTATACTGTGGACAGTTTATTAGGGCAGAATGCAGTGTATGAGTATAGTGTCAGAATGTCGTGAGCAGTTTATCAGTGCAGAATGCAGTGTCTGAGTACAGTATATGAATGCCGTGAGCAGTTTATCAGCGTGGAGTACAGTGCAGAATGCAGTGTATGCAGTGTGTCAGATGCTGTGAGATCAGTGTATCGGGTGTCATGCCATGCATCAGATTACGTGAATCAGTGTATGAATGGTTTGAGGCCAGTGTCAGAAGAACATACTGGGATGCTGTAGAGGGCCAAGAGATCAAATGTCCGCTGAAGCATCCCCATCATCGAGGCATTCATCGCCAACGACTGACGGGTGTACTTAGAAGAAGCCTGCAAAAGTGTCAGATGCATTAATATTCTGTGGAATATCAAATAAACTGAAATGAAATGACTGTACAAAATGCAGTAATACATACCGGAGGTAAGTCGGGGACATCGACGAACTCATGGCCAGCTGGCGGAGGGGCGAAGGGGATCTGATAGGTCGCCCCACCCTGCCCCCGGAAAGTCAGTGCAGCAGGCAGGGCGGGCCAGTCAGCTCCCCGTCCTCCCTGCACTCCGCCCCTGCCGCGGACTCGGGCCCTCCTCGCAGCCCCTACTCCAACTCCCGCTCCAGCCCCAGCCGCTGACGCCACTAGCCTGGATCCCTCTGCTCGACGGCCGCTCAGAGGTCGCATCAGGAATGTCCTCACATACTCCCAGTAGTCGCTGACCTCCTCCCAGCCGAAGGTGTAGTCGTCCATCTGCTCGATCGTGAGCCTCTCGGTCTCCCTCATGTCCGCAGGAGGGTGAAGCGGGACTATCTGCTCAGGTAACCCTAGGGTCTGGCGTAGAAAACGCTCCCCCAGGTACCAAGCCCGACAGACCAGACCCTCCAGCAAGATCCGAAAACGCGAGGTCTCCTCTGCACCGACAAATCGATCCCGTGTCAGCGCCGGTAAGGGAGCCCACGGCCGCCATGTGATCTGAAAGTAACAGACAGTTCGTTATCTACTATTTTTGAAATATGTAGTGGAAAAGCGAAGCTTAAATGAACTGCAAGTAAAACATGCCTCGGCAGGGGTGATGGTGTCAAAGTATCGGCGGAAGAAGCCGAATGTCTCCCGGGGCCGCCGTGTGCATCTCCCGTCAAATCACCGTGGGAAGCGGACGACCAGAGGAGTCTCTGTAACAGGCACAGGAGCCAGCCTAGGGAAATAGGCGTAAACCCACAGCTGCAAGGCAAATACCAATGCATTTATCAGACAAAGCAGAATGCAGAATAAAGCAGAAATGGCAGAGCCGTGTGTTGTGCAGTGTATTGTGTACGGTGTACAGTGTGAGCAGTGTGCAGTCAGTGTAAAGCAGAATGTATGTGTGTGCCGTGTGTACAGTATACAGTATGTATGAAGCAGACTACAGTGTGTGCAGTGTACAGAATACATAAAATATAGAGCAGAAATGTAAAAGCGGAGAAGAAGTGTACCTCCCAAGCCCGCCAGTAACCTCCAAGCAGCTGGCCGCTGCCGCGAGAACCCGAGCTCATGTATCCATATAGGGTGGCCAGAGCGGCACCACCCCAGTCGTAGTGCAGGATGTCCCGGACGTCCACCAGTGCGCTGAGAAGACAGGGAGGCACGGTGTTCGCCCGGTCGGCGAAGATGGTAGTCCCGAACAGGAACATGAGGAAGCCACGAGCATACCTCTCCACGTCCTCCTGGGTCATCTGCACCTCCTCCTCCAACACGGGCTGGACTCGGAACTGGACCTCGAACCAGGAGTATCTGACGAAACCTGGGCGAGCAAGAGGTGGGGCCTCCCCCAGTAGATGGACCTGAGCGGCGGTCCACTCATCCATGTCTACATCAAAAGGGATCGGATCACCCCCTACCCCGATGCAAGTGAGCATCGAGAAGTCATAAGGGGTCATCGTCATGTCCCCTGCTGCTGAAAAGTGAAAAGAATCGTTGGTGTCCCACCACCTCTCCGCCAGAGCGGCAAGGAGAGGTCTGCATGTGGAGAGCCTGTAGAGTCCTCGGTAGAAGGCGCCGAAACCCGCTCGATCCACGATGCGCCAGACTGCATCAGGGAGCTCACCATACCACTCCCGGGCACCAGTATTCCCATACCCGCGAATGGTATGGGAATCCTCCTGTAAACAGAAAATAACAATTGCAAGACAACATTCAAAATGCAGTTCTAAGAAGCAGAACAGATGTAGCATGCGTGCAAGTTTAACAGATTCAGATGAGTACCGGGTGCCGGTGTGCTTACAGTGAACTACAGCGTGTGATGTGTCAACGTGTTCGGGTGGTTCAGTACAGTATAGCATGTGTGTGTAGTTTGATAGATTTAAGCAAATGCTGGGTACCAGTGTTGTTTGCAGTGAAATGCAGTGTGCGCTGTGTGTTTGAGTGATTCAGGGTTAGTGCAGTGTGTGTGCATGTGCCAGTCTCAAGCGGATATCAGTTGTATGTATGTTTACAGTCAACTACAGTCTACAATATATCAGATTTCAGCAGTTAAAGAGTACAATTAGCTATGACAGTTTTTGTATCCTACATTGCGGAAAGTAAAGTTGAGGAAAGAGAGTTACCTTGGAGACGCCGAAGGATAGGTGGGAGGTAGGCTCGCGCAGCAATAGCTCGGGCGCCACGTGCCTCTCAAAGCTCCGGAACTGGCGCAGGCCGTCGGGGGGCAGAACATGGATCGCCGGTCGGTAGGTCGCCGGGTCGAACGGGCGCTCGCTCAACGGTAGGCGCTCGACCCCGGGATCCATCTCGTGGTCTGGGGGAGTCCCGCCGCGTGGAATGTCGTCCGCCATATCGGAAATAATGAGAAAATGGCCGGAGGAAGGAAAACCGGGCCGGAATACGAAGAGTCAACCGAAAAGTCAACTCCCGAGAAGGTCAGAAATGGCCGGAAAGGCCGGAATGCGAAAAGGCACGGGAATGAAGAGGAAAACGAGGGGAACAAACCCTGAAAAGGCAGGAACGCCAAACGAGGCACCGAAACAAAGATGTGATCGGTTGAAAATGTCCGAAACGCGAAGAAAATCGCGAATCCGACGACGAAACGGGCGTAGAACGCGAAGAAACAGAGAAACGGGGAAGGAAAAATGCTCTAGAGAGAGAGTGTGAAGGATTTCGGCGGAAGGGGAAGTGAGGCACTAGGGTTTGGAAACCCTATTTTAAAATGCCCAGGGTGAAAAGTCGAATCTGCCCCGATTCAGCAACTTTTTGCCGTCGGCAATATTTTGTGCCGGCCGGCAGTTTTTTGTGCCGGTGGATTTATTCTTCAGTCGGTGGACAGCCGGTGGCCTCCCCTTCCGGCCGGTGGTGTTCCCACAGCCTTGTTTAGGCCATATGAGGAGTTTTTGGTCTTCATAGCTCAAGAAAGTGCAAGAAAGTGCATTTCCGATGCTCAACCGGCCTCTGTTTTGACTTCGGACTGCGTCTTCAGTGCGTAGCACTCCAACCCATGCAAGATTGTATCCTTTTTGTATCCTTTTGGCTTTTACAAGATCCAAAAGTTGCCCCGTGTATGTTGCACGTGTTCATCGCACTATCTCGGTGCATCACATCGCACTATCATGCGCCTCATAGTTGCATTGCTTTGCATACACTACATGCGTCGTAACGCGCACCCCTTGCATTGTCATGCATTGTCATTGCATTCTTGCGTTGACGTGGTAATGTATTTCAAATACATACGTCGAATCGCGCTGTTTTGCGCATCGCACTGTTTTGTGCATTTCAATCCCGCTGTTTTGCGCATCGCACTGTTTTGTGCATTTCAATCCCGCTGTTTTGCGCATCGCACTGTTTTGTGCATTTCAAACCACTCGCGCTGTTTTGCGCATCGCACTGTTTTGTGCATTTCAAACATCGCGCTGTTTTGCGCATCGCACTGTTTTGTGCATTTCAAACCAATCGCGCTGTTTTGCGCATCGCACTGTTTTGTGCATTTCAAACCACTCGCGCTGTTTTGCGCATCGCACTGTTTTGTGCATTTCAAACCACTCGCGCTGTTTTGCGCATCGTACTGTTTTGTGCATCGCATTGTAAATCACTCGCACTGTTTTGCGCATCACACTGTTTTGTGCATCGCATTGCATTTCATTCGCGCTGTTTAGCGCATCGCACTGTTTTGTGCACCTTACTTGCATTTTGCATGCATTCTATCGCGCTATCTTGCGCACCTCGCTTGTACTTGTTAGTACATTGCATTGTTTGGAAGATGAATCGACTTCGCGTAGCGTATAAGTCCAATTGTCAAAGTCTTCTTGCATATCATTTTGCATCCATTTTTGCATGCATTCATTGCATCACCTACCTATGTTTACGGTGAGTTCCTAGAAGACCAACTGGGACGGTGGAAACTAGAGTTCGAATGGCTTATGCATAGAACGCAAAGGTTCGGGAGTTCCGAGACTAAAGTCTGGTTTAAATACCCAGGGGTGTATCCTCGGCTTGAAATCTGTATGGAAGCCCCATAGATTGAGGCGGTATGTCTGCACCTCAGTTCTGGATACTGAACCAACCTAGTATATCGCCCTGCTGGTAAGATAGGGAAAGCTGCAATCATAGTTGTTGCATCATAGTGCATTGTCATGCATTTCCATTGTAGCTTGCATGCATCCATCGCATTTTCCCCAGTAGATCACATCATACTGCATTGTCATGCATTTTTGTAAATATCCATTCCATTGCATATTTGTAGATATTGCATTGTAGCTTGCATGCATTCATTGCATCGCCTTCCGCCTATGGCTTGCGCCTTTCCAGGTTAAGCTTGGTCTGATATGTGCCCTTACTGTTCATGTTAAAACGCAGTTCTGCATGTGTATCGCGCCGATTCCACGCTTGTATGCTGGTTTGAGGGTTGCGGCACCATTTCTGTGTTACATATGGCCTGTATACGTACATGCCTTTCCTAGGCAAGATTTGGTTTGGCCCGCGTGCCATATCTATTGCGTTGTAGCTTGCATGCATTCATTGCATCACCTTCCATCTATGGCCTGCGCCTTTCCAAGTTGAGCTTGGTCTGGTATGTGCCCTTACTGTTCATGTTAAAACGCAGTTCTGCATGTGTATCGCGCCGATTCCACGCTTGTATGCTGGTTTGAGGGTTGCGGCACCATTTCTGTGTTACACATGGCTCGTATATGTACATGCCTTTCCTAGGCAAGATTCGGTTTGGCCCGCGTGCCATATCCATTGCCATTTCTCTAGCATATCCATATAGATTACATTGTAGTGTAATTTTTGCATCCGGCATTAGGATTGTAGTCCTTTCTCCAGCGGGTCGTTTCCCCACTTGTGTCAATTCCACCCAATACTTGTTCTTGCGTCTGTCTACAATGCTCATAGTTCAGTTGACCGTTCTATGGTAGACAGACTTGTTACCTCCATCAATCTATTTGACATAGGTGTGGTTTCGAACCACTCGTGATTGGATCACGATTCAATTGCTTTGCATATAGTTTGCATTGTTTCGATTAGATTGCATCTTCATTTGCATTGTTTATATATTATTTTGTATATATTGCATATTGTTTTGCATCCATTTTGCATTGTCATGCATGTTGCTAACAATACTGTACCTGTTAAGTTTGTTTTCTTTGCAGGCACGATATTGTATGTACGGTTCATTCGCAGCTGGTAGAACCAGACGAACCGCACAGGTATTGTATCCTCCGAGTGAGAAGTATCGAGAATTGCATAATTCTCTTACATCCTTTCTGCATTGTAGTGTAGTTTGGTGTATGCTAGCTTAAAATTGTCACATGTATGCTTCATTACAGCTTTCTTTGCATGATCATAAGTTATGCTCGGCTTCGTGCATTGTCTTGCATTTTGCCCCTGCCTCCGGGCGCATACCTTGTTTGTCTTGCATGCTTGTCTAAGTCTGGACTTGTCAAAAATGGGTCGTCTCTGGGCTTTGACATTCACTCCCATCATTGTTATGACTTCCGAGTTCTGTCAAAGAGGGGCAACTGTAGACACCCCATTTTTTACCGTCCTCAAGACTTGGACGTCACCGTTTGAACACTCGGTGATCATCCATGTTTGTGTTCGTTTGGAGTTCCTGGAGGTCTTGGCTACGCGCCCTGTCTCAGGATCTCCGAACTCGACCGTTTAGTGTCTGGTCTTGCCTTGGAAGGGCAGGGTAGGGCTTGTGGACCATCCCCACCCACCACCGGTAGTGGCTAGAGGCCACCGGCTGGTTTTTGCTGCCACCGGCAATGTATATTGCCGACCGGCACATTTTGTTGCCGGTCAGCACTTTTTAGTGCCGGTCGGCACTCCTTTTGGCCAAGATGGCATTTTTGGCCGGCCGACTACTGTGCAGTTGCTTTTTGAGATATTTTTAGGCAGCTGTATTGCAGTGACTTTCCCTCCATACACGTGTATGGAGGGATGGCCCTCTAGTTTGGCTTAACTTGTAAGTTTTACAAGTTTGGTTGCCTATATAGAGAGACGCTCTCTCTTAGGCGAAAAGGTTAGAGAGACTTAAGATATTTTGAGAGCTTAGACAGCCATTGTTAGGGTTTGAGTTCTAGGGTTAGGGTTAGATACACATTCTATCTCTCTTTCCCTCTCTTTTGTGTTCTTGTGTGTGTTTTAGTCCATACTATTGCACACAAGCACCTAGTGTTTCACCTTCCTCTTGGAACTGAGGTGCTAAGGGACTGATTTTGAAGTTTTGGTGTTGGATTCAAGCTAAGGAAGGCCATTGGAGCATCATTGTTGAAGAAGGCTTCAAGGGTAAGAATCTCACCTGTTTTTACCCCATTTTTGCATTGTATTTCTACCTATCTTAAATTCATTTTTGAGCTTAGTGTATAATACAAAAAAGTTCTGTTTTTAGACCCTCTTGGTTGTTTGTTAAAGGTGTTTTTTGGTTTGGGGGTGTTTGACCCCTCTTAGGCCTTGAAAGGCCTCATTTTGTGCTATTTTGTGCTAGTTTCGGGACTTTGGTGTTTGGGCCTCTTCACCACTGAAATCTTGAGAGATTTCAGTGGGGAAGATGGTGCCTTGAAGTCTCTAGAAGGAGAGGGCCCCCCCCCCCTCTCCTTGTTGTCCTTGAAAAGGGCATGTTTTGGCCTCTTGAGGGAGCACCATGTTAGAGGGTGTATTGGCCATGACTTGGCTGCTTTTTATGCTTAACATGTCATGTTATGCCTCTGTTTTTACTTGGTTTTGGTACTCCATGCATGCTTAGCATAGTTGTCTTGTAATGCCATGTTTATGCCTTAATGTGCCTTAGGTTGTTAGCCTTTGTTGGAGCATGTTTTAGGCTTGGTCTTGTGAAGATTTTGTGCATATTTTGCCATGTTCTAGGTCTGTCCTAGGTTGTTTGGGTCGAATTTGGCATGCATCATGTAGCCCCTTTGCATTCCGGCTTGTTGGCCTTAAGTATGTGAATGTATAGCATGTTATCCTTGCTTTGTTTTGGTGGTTTGGGACCATCCACCATGCCATTTCAGACCTTATTGTACGCTTGAGAGCTCGCATTTGATGTTCATTTAATGCCTTGTAAGGTTGTCATCTCATGCTCCATGTTTTGGTGTTTTTGCATGCCTTTGTTTTTGAATCATTTAGATGCCATCTAAGTGGTCCTTAGGCCTTGTATTAATGTCCTAAAACTCTGTTTTGAGTCAATGATTTCATGCCATGTTTGGTCTTGCTAAGTGTAGTCCAATGCTCCATTGGTTTGTTTTGAGCACTTAGGCCATTTGATGCATGCTTGGCTTGATTTATTGCTTGGTTGGGCACCATGTTTTAGCATGATTTCAATGCTTATGTTGCATGCTAATTAGTCCATGATTCCCCCTGTCAAATGTGTTTGAGGGTTATTCAATTTGTGCCTAAGTGTTGGCCTTTCAACATGTGTGTGTTTTCATGTGTATTTGGTCCTTCATTATGGCATTTTGGCCACTATTTTAGGCCTATTTAGAGTTTCCTAATTCATGCTTAAGTCCATCTTTCCATCTATTTGCATTCCCATATGTATGCTTGTATGCTTGCAAAAGTTTGTTGCCATGTCATGTTGCACCCTTAGCTTGTATGCTTAGGTTGCATTGCATCAACATGCATTCCTTGCCCCTTGATTTGGTGATAGGGATTAGGACTTTGGTTTGATTTGGTTTGCATGCATTTGAAATCAAAGTTGCATACTTGGTTCTTTGGGCCATCATGCATGGAAATGCGTGATTGGTGGTCCAAGAATCGAGGCACATGCCCCTTTGAGTCATTATCGTGATAAGGGACATGGTTGGTGCATATATGCCTTGAATTGTGTTGCCATGCTTTGCCTTGTCCTCTGTTGCTGTCATTTGCAGATTCTGCAGGAACATTCTGCCCACCGGCAGTGTAAGGTGCCGGCCGGCAATCATTTATCTGCCGATGGCTTCATTTTGTGCCGGTGGCCACATACCACTGCCGGTGGTGATTTAATTCAGCCAGTGGCACTCCCTAACACCCAAGGATGCAGTCCTGAAGTTTTGGTAACCTCCAGAGGAGTGAAGGAAGGAAAACAGAGGCAACCTACGCATGGCAGCACATTTCCCGAGGCATTTTTCCTGTCTACTTAGCTTAAGTTTTTTTGCTTAGTTGATTAGGCAATTTGTAATATTTAATTAGCTTGCGTAGTTAATTCATTTGTAATATTTATTTGGTCCCTCCGCGTGAGGGCAATTCTGTAATAAGTGTGGGTGCGTGTGTGCATGTCTTCCAACCCCCACTTCTTTCTCCCCTTTTATTTACCTGCTTATGATGGTAGATTAGGGCACGTTTAATTCAGCATACCTTATGCTATGCATGCGTGCATCCATGCATTTGTATCACAGACATTAGGCTCGGTACATCACGCTAACTGCATTCGTACTTCAATTCAATGTTGAATACGTGCATCAATTACTCGCATTTCATATGCCATGCTTAGATTAGCCGAGCCTACCTAATTCCATCCTGTATGTGTTGCATTAGACAATTTAACATGAACTAGGACACGCATGTTTGCTAGCTAGTTTATTGTTTTGGCACGGAGTACAATGTAAGTATTTCCGCTTTAGCATATCGCATGAGTGTGAATGTTACCATGATAGCATGCTTAACATATGGCTAGATGCTTATGTGTTATAAACTGCTTGGATGCCTGTGGGTGAAGGTTGGATTGCTTGAGTTGGAAAAACTCATTAAAATCCGTGTTTTAGCCTACTCGCGAGTAGCAAATTCCAAAGTATTTTCAAAACAAACGGATATGCAATGCTTATTTCCAAATTAGGCAATCTAGTCTATACTTGTTTGTTGCGCGCATAACATAGTAATTCTAGGCTAATAAATGGAATAAGAACACATAACATTTTCAAAATTGGATATCACGGTTAGTAGAGGTCGGTCTTCAGACCGGGCGAGAGGGGGTGCTCATAGCTGACCTTCCCCGATCGTACCCAAGCTCCCGAGCCGAGACAACTCCGGTGATGACGGACATGTGGCCTTCGGCACCGAGTCAGGGTTTCCTAAATTCTCCCATTTTAAAATATTTAGGTGGCGACTCTGTATCTGGCAAAGCAGTCCATGTTTGGCACTACTTTTTCAAAAATCTGTTTCTCAAAACGATTTGCCAGATTTGGACTCTTTGGTTCAGATTATGAACCGCGACACAAATCGAGTCCGAACTGTAGCATGAGGTCCCCCGCGGACTCGTTACAATAATACCCGAGTGTACCTTACCCCGAACTACGTAAGGCTTGATTCCCATCCTTGGGATACGTAGGCAACTTCATTCTGAAGTCGAGCCCTAAAACACTTCAAATTCGATCATGTCCATGTAATGGTTCTGATAATCTTTGCCTTCTCTGTATCCGAGAGTTCGGTTGCAATCATCGCTTCGAGGACTGATTATAATGCGCCGCGGTGCCATTCACACAAGGGGCAACTTTCCGTTGCCATTCAATGCACTGCGGTGCCGTTCAAACAAGGGGCAACTTTCCGTTGCCATGCAGCTCTCTTCGAGCAAGGGGGCAATTTTCGTCCAGATCCGAGGTTGTACGTCTCAAGAGTAAGTTCCACGCTTGTTAAGCATCGGCCGTTTGCGAAAATAGTTTTTGAGAATTTTTACTGAGGTTGACTAATTTTCTCGAAAATTGTTTCATCTTTTCCAAAAACTGGACCATTTTTTAGACCCAAAAAAGGAAAATTTCAGTGCTCATAGCCTGACTTGCATGATTTCAAGTCAAAAATCGAACAAGTGTGTTAATCTAACTCTCATGTTGGTCAAAATTGTTTTCGTAGAAAACCAAAAAATGGTCAAAATGATGAACTAGGGGCACAGTTGAGTCAGGAGTTCTGTCTTTCCCCCGTCATCAACTACTCGCTAAGAAGGGCACCCTACCTGCCAAGAAGGGCACAACTGAAGTCAACAGCAAAAGGGCCGAAAAGCTCTCTCATCCTCCAAGCGACGAGGTATCGAGCCAAGTGCGAAGCACGAGCTGGAATGGATCATGATATTCCACTTCCTCATCTGGACAAATCTGATCACGTCCAAACTCCCCAACAGAGCATCGTCAACCGATGTCAGCTGTAAATTTGCTACATGCCCAGTTGTAGCGCAGCCCCTCTATGGGAGAAGCTCACTGTTGTGAACAAGATTGAGAATCTAGTAGAATACCAGCGGCAAGAGCCCACCATTTCCAGCTTATCCATCAACCACCCAGGGGAGGGATTGAAAAATGAGAGATTGAAGAATAGAGAGATGTGCGATGAGAGAAAAAGTGAGAAAAGGGCTTTTTCAAAAAAAATAGAGCTTGAGGGCCGAGTGATGTGAGGATCACAAATGAGAGAGGGTGGGAAACAATACCCGGTGAAACAGGCTCCCTGTGCACGTCTGTGTATCGTGTCTTTTGTTTTGTCTCGATTCTTGTCTTGAGTCGTTCCGAGTGTGTCTCGATGTGTTTAGGTTGTTCACCTTTTGTTTTTCGTTGTTGAGTCTTTTTCACTGTGTTCAGTCGTAGGCTCAATAGCTGGCTAAGAACTCCTTTCTTAATTTCAAAAATAAAATTGTTTTGTGCTTAAAGTGCTGTGCCATTCTTCACGTTTGTGCAAAACAAGATTCGTTCTTTCATAAAACCGCAGGGTTCAACCAGGTCATGTGAGAACCGTAAAATCAGGATCTATCTGAAGCTATATAGGTTCCGGACTACGAAGCAAAAGAAAAGAGGGAAAATCAAAGCATCTGAGTGTGTTTCACCTTCTGCAAATTCCGTGATTGTACTCCGGATGTACCTCTTCAGGCCTTGTCACTACTCCGAAGTATGGGTGTGCCTCTACCTCAAGCTCAAGATCAGGTCTCCTTCAAGCCAGAATGGCAATCAAAGTGCTCCCTCAGAAAACAAGTCCTTGCCAGGAAACAAAGGTAGTAACTGCGTTTTGGAAGTATAAGCAAGAGTAACCCACTTTTAGCTCAAATTGTTTCTGCGAAATTTTCAATTCATGTCTTCGATGCGTAGCTCATCGTCAGTCGGCATGCACGAGGTGTATCCTTTTGAAATATATATTGTGACCCTTCTGAGAGGTAAATCGGAGGTTGTGTTTGAATTGGCCTTGTTAAGGCTTGTATTCCTTTATTCGGCATTTTCTTCCAAATATGCGTTGTCACGCCCGTTCTACTTGCATTGTTATGCATGCTCTCTTATCCGGAAACACTGGGATACGTCCTTATGTTTCCCCTTCCCAATTCGAAACACCGGGATACGTCCTTATGTTTCTTCTCCTCATTCTGAAACACCGGGATATGTCCCTATGTTTCTTCTCCTTGTTCTGAAGCACCGGGATACGTCCCTGTTTTTCTTCTACTTTTTCGAAACACTGGGATATGTCCCTATGTTTCTTTTTCTTTCTGAAACACCGGAATACGTCCCTATGCTTCTCATTCTCTCCGAAACATCGGGATACGTCCTTATATTTCTTCTACTTCCGAAACACCGGGATACGTCCCTATGTTTCTTTCACTTTTTTTGAAACACCGGGATACGTCCCTACGAATCTCTCTCATTCTGAAAGAGCGGGATACGTCCCTACGTTTCTCTCTCTTTCCGAAACACCGGGATACGTCCCTATGTTTCTCTCTCTTTTCGAAACACCGGGATATGTCCCTATGTTTCTCTCTCTTTCCGAAACACCGGGATACGTCCCTATGTTTCTTTTTCTTTCTGAAACACCGAGATACGTCTTTTTGTTTCTCTTACCTTTCCGAAGCACCGGGATACGTCCCTATGTTCCTTCTTCCATTCCGAAACACCGGGATACGTCCCTACGTTTCTCTCTTTTCGAAACACCGGGATACGTCCCTATGTTTCTTCTCCTTTTTCGAAACACCGAGATACGTCCCTATGTTTCTTTTTCTTTCTGAAACACTGGGATACGTCCTTATGTTTCTCATTTCTTTTGAAACACCGGGATACGTCCCTATGTTTCTCACACCATTCCGAAACAATGGGATACGTCCCTATGTTTCTCTCCCTTTTCCGAAACACCGGGATACGTCCCTACGTTTCTTTTTCCTTTTCTGAAACACCGGGATACGTCCCTATGTTTCTTCTCCTCTGTCGAAACTTTTGGGATACGTCCCTAATCTTTGGGATACGTCCCTAATCCTTGGGATACTTCCCTAATCCTTGGGATACGTCCCTAATCCTTGGGATACGTCCCTAACCTTTGGGATACGTCCCTAACCTTTGGGATACGTCCCTAACCTCTGGGATACGTCCCTAACTTTTGGGATACGTCCCTAATCTTTGGGATACGTCCCTAACTTTTGGGATACGTCCCTAATCTTTGGGATACGTCCCTAATCTTCGGGATACGTCCCTAATCTTCGGGATACGTCCCTTTGTTTCTCCCTCTTCGGTTAAAAGCGTTCGGAATACGTTCCAATGCTCACACCATTCCGAAACACCGGGATATGTCCCCATGTTTGTCCCTGTCCCCTTTCCCCACACGATTTCAGTGTGTTTGGAATTCATCTTAGGTTGCATTGTCATGCACACCTCTTCACTTGCGTTGTCACGCACATTCCACTTGCTTTGTTTTATCAAACCGGCTTCGCAGAAGCGTATAAGTCCAATTACAAACCGGCTTCGCGTAGCGTATAAGTCTAATTGTCAAAGTCTTCTTTCATATCATTTGCATCCTGCCCCTGAACTACGCTGGTTTGATTCCTTGCAAAGGGATACGTAGGCAGCCTACGGGCACAACCATTCATTCATTCGTATTTTGTTTGTTTGTCCAAGTCTTCGACCTTGTTAAAAATAGGTCGTCTCTGGGCTTTGACATTCACTCCCGTCATTCTTATGACTTCCGAGTTCTGTCAAAGAGGGGCAACTGTAGACACCCCATTTTTGACAGCCCATAAGACTTGGGCGTTACTGATGGTTTACTTGGTAGAGACAGGTGTGCAGGGCAAAGGTTCAGTTTCTTCGGCAAGAAGAGAGACAAATCTCAACTTCACACTCCATTTTGGACCAAAGTTATTTTGGATGGTTTTTAGACCTTAAAACCCTCTCTTTCAAAACATTTTTGAAATAAAGTTTCTACAATGTTCCGAGGCTCACATTTTGTCAAATGATGCGCTTTTCGATAAACCGAGCAAGGACAAAGTAGAAATTAATGAAAGAGAGATTAAATATTTGAAAAATCTTTCAAAACACCATACTTAGGGGTTTGAAGTTGAAGAAAACAGGAGAAGAGGGGAGAAAACAAGTTGGAGAAGAAGTTCGGCAAGGATCCGGGTAGAAGCGAGTCGAGCAGCCCTCGCTGAATCGGGATTGTCTATCTGTAAACTTGGATTTTAGCTATGCGGCCACCACCGTTGGAAAGCTTACTTCTGGCGCTTCATTTTGCACTCAAGAATCTCTTAAAGCCAAGTCCGGGTGGGGGAGATATGAGCAGCTGAAGTTCGGCATCATCCCGGTTGGATCGAATTTGCGCGGCTTCACCAAAATGGGCATAACGTTTTCCACAGGAGGAATGTTAATGCAAGGTTTGCGCCATTAGAAAGCTAACTTCCGGGGCTTCAATCTGGACATCCACTGACACTTTTTGACCTCATCAGCCACCCATCGGCACTCTATTTATCTGACCGGCCAGTATAAATTGCAGGTCGGCAATATATTGTGCCGACCGGCCATTTATTTTGCCGATGACCTCCTTTCATGGCCAATATGCCCCTTTTTCATCCCTCAAGCATGGTGCATGCCAGTTGTGCCAGCTGGGATGCACAGACCCTACTCCCCGTGCATATATGTGGCTATTGTGCACCTTGGACCACCTTTGACCCCTCTTTTTGCACCCTTTGCTCAAGGCTTCTTGAGGAAGCCTTGACCCCTTATCTTGGCTTCCTTAAGAAGCTTACCAGCTGTCCTAGCTTCTCCAATAAGCCTTGACCTCCCCTTAGACCCCTTTGACCCTTTGTAGCTTCTCTTAGAAGCTTAGTCTTGCCTATATAAGGGGCCTCTCCTCCTCCATTGTTTTGGTTGGATGTTTGGAACAAAAAACCAGAGATATATAGATATATCTGATATATACATACGTATATCCCTTCATCTCTCACCATATCTCTCCCATTCAACCATCAAACACCCTTGTTCTTGGGCCATTTCTTCATCAACTCATAGCACAAGGCATCCTTACTCCATTGCAGCAACTTGAGGCTGTTCTTTAGAGCTTAGGAGCACCTAAACTTGGTCCAAGAGGTGCTGGTTTGCTGGTCTTCAAGGGTGAGTCCTCCTCTTCCCTTTTCTAGTCTTTTCTTGCTTCATATCTAAGCCATAGTTGCTTGCATTTTTGGGCTCCGACCCAAACTGTAAATCATCATATTTTGAGGTCCTCTTCATGTTTGATTAGGACCTCTTGCTGTTTGAGGACAGTAGCTAGCACTTCCTTCATTAGCCCTCTTTATGCCATGATTTTGCATAATATTTTTGGCCTATGTGTAATCTGTTTTGGGGCATGTCATAAACTGTAGATAGGCTTATTTTGATCCCTTCTTCAACATTGAAGAAGGGATCATCACTGTTTGGGACCTCCATGTTATACTTGCCTTTATATTTTCTTTTTGGTCCCATTTTTGCATGCCTTGGCAGCCCCTGATGTTGCTGTTTTTGGGCTGAGGTCCAAACTCAAAACAGCCTCATTTTGACCCATTATTCATGTTTCATTAAGGGTCTTTGGCTGTTTGTTGAATATTTTGTATACTTTGTGTTATAGCCTCTTTTGAGCCTCATCTTGCATGACATTTTGAGTGTATTTATATACTGTTTTTGGGGCTGCCATAAACTGTAAATAGTCATATTCTTGGCCCCTATTCAGTGTTGTAGAAGAGTCTTTTTCTGTTTGGGCTTTGCATCTACCACTTGCTTCTTTGTCCATTTTTCGGTCCAATTCTTGCATAAGAACTTAGCCATACCTATGTTTGTTTTTGGGGTTTTTACAGTTCTGTAAAATGTCATATTTTGGGCCCCTCTTCAATGTTGTTGAAGGACCCTAACCTTTTTGGGGTCAGCAGCTGTGAGTTGCTTCTTTATCTCACATTTAGGGCCATTTTTGCCTGCTAGTTTTGCCCGATGTGTGTTTGCTGTTTGGCCTTGTTTAAAACTGAAAAAATGCTTGTTTTGGGGCTGTTTAGAATCTGTCTTCACGTGTCATAATCGAATAAGGCATGTTTTATATAGCTATAGGCCAATGCATGGGCCTAGTTTTGCATTTCGGTTTCATTTCATGCATCGGGTGCTATTTTGCCGTGATTCGGGGCTGTTTTATACCACATTTCAGTGCTGAAATTACATGCTTGTATGCCATATTTCATGCCTCTCCATGCCTTGTTAGAGTTTCATACTATGCCTTAGGTTTGGTCCTCGGTTTGCGTGCATGCGTGCACGCGTTTCGAGAGTCTCATTTTCGTCTAATGGCCACTGATTTTGACATGCTTGCGAGCTATCCATGTTAGTTTAAGTCCATCATCGCATGTTGTTGCGTGCCATGTTTGCTTACATGTTTAGGTTGCGCGCCTAGTATACATTGCTTATTTGCATGTTCATGTTGCATACTTAGCCTCCATGCCTAGGTTGCATTTCATTGAGCATGTATCCCTTGCCTCTTGATCAATCATGATAGGGGTTGGGGCCCTTTGATGTGTTTTGTGCTTGCATTTCATTTGATATCAAAGTTGCAAAACTTGGCCTCTTAGGCCATCTTGCATAATTGATGGCCCGAGGGTCGAGGGTCATGCTCCCTTGAGTCCCTTGCATGATAGGGAGTGTGCCCGTGCATACATGTGCTTGAAATTCTATGCCATGCACTGTCTGTCCTTGTTGCTGTCAAAAACCAGCTTCTGCAGGAAGTTTCTGTCGACCGGCACTGAAGAATGCCGACCGGCAAAGGATATGAGGCCGATGGACTTGAAAGAAGCCGATGGAAATTTCCCATGGCCGGTGGTCATTTCACTTAGCCGGTGGTGTTATGCAGCTCTCATTGAAGATACCCTGAGACTTTGGCAATTTTCAGAGGAGCAGGGCAGCATTAACAGAGGCAGCAGTGGCATGGTATGGGTTTTCGGGCAAAATGGACCGAGCATGCATCATTCGCGCATTCTGAGGCACGGTTGCGGCCACCTTCTGTCTACATTTATTTTGTTAATTAATTAAGGATCTGTAATAATTAATTAGCTAGGATAGTTGATTTGTTATTCGGACTGTATTATTCTTTCGGTCCCTCCGAGTGAGGGCAATTGTGTAAATAAGTGTGCGTGAGTGTGTGTATGTCTTCCAACCCCACGTCTTTCTTCCCTTTTATTTACCCGCTTATAATGGTAAATTAGGGCATATTTAAATTAGCATATCTTATGCTATGCATGCGTGCATTCATACATTTGTCTTGCATGCACCGGGCTCGGTACATCATGCTAACTGCATTTGTACTTCAATTCTAAATTGAATACGTGTATCAATTGACTGCATTTCACATGCCATGCTTAGGTTAGCCGAGCCTATTTTAAGTGCATCCTGAATGTGTTGCATTAGGCAATTTGACATGAACTAGGACCATGCATGTTGGCTAACTAGTTTGTTGTTTTGGCACGGAGTACGATGTAAGTATTTATGCTTTAGCATATCGCATGCATGTGAATGTTGCCATGATAGCATGATTACCATGAGGTTAGCTGCTTATGTGATATAACTGCTTGAATGCTTGTGGATGGAGGTCAAATTACCTAAATTGGAATAATGCATTAAAATTGTGAGTTTTAAGCCCACTAGATAGTGGAAAAACCATTTTTTCTAAAGCCCACTTGAGGGTGGCAAAACCTGCATTTTAGCCTACTTGCGAGTAGCAAACCATTTTCAAAACAAACATGCTATGCTTCGTTCCAATTTAAGCGATTTGGTCTATACTTGTTTGTTGTGCGCATAACATAGTAATTCTAGGCTAAAAACTGGAATAAGAACACATAACGTTGTCAAAACTGGATATCATGGTTAGTAGAGGCCGATCTTCGGATCGGGCGAGAGGGGGTGCTCATAGCTGACCTTCCCCAATCGTACCCAAGTTCCCGAGCCGAGGCAACTTTGGTGATGACGGACACGTGGCCTTAGGCAACGACTCAGGGTTTCCTAAATTTCCCAAAATAAAATATTTAGGTGGCGACTCTGTATCTGGCAAAGCAGTCCATGTTTGGCACTTCTTTCAAAATCTGTTTTCTCAAAACGATTTGCCGGATTTGGACTCTTTGGGTTCAAATTTAGAACCATGACAATTTGAGAGTCCGAACTGTAGTGACCCCAAATGAACGGAACGGGACCTCACCCTCCCAGGGCGTTCGGGGACGTCTACACTCACGATCTGGAATTAGCGGCTGTGGTCTACGCACTTAAGACTTGGCGACATTACCTTTATGGGTGACAAAAATGATGTACCAGAATCTACCTAAATTTTTAGATCATGAAATTGATAAATTAAATCAGTTTAATTTCAAGTATTGGACCCTATGAAAGTGTAATTAAATATTCAATTCAGTTTAATAAAACTAAGGTTTAATCAATTGGGTCTGAATTGGAGTTAATTGAGTTGTGAGGATTGAGAATTTAGATTATTATGAATTAAATTTCTTGATGAGGTGCTCAAATGAATATGTAATTTATAGATAGAGATTTTGAGTTTGATCTGAAATTGAAGGCCTTAAGGGTTTGAGAAACCAAAATTGATGAGCTCAATAAGTTTAATTTGATATTTGGAGCCTTTTGGGTGTTTGATTTGAAATCTGATTCAGAATGATAAATTAAGCAAAATTAATTGGGCCTTAATGGAAGTCAAATTAGACCAATTAAATCATGTGGGATTTGTGATTGGTTAAATTTTGTGTCTCTTTACTCGTTGAGATATTCACAATAATTCAAAATTTAATTACCAATAATACATTAAAATGTAAAAGTGATGGGGTGAGCCCGGTCTGGAATCTTGCGCAAGTGAGTTGTGAACCCTAACATAGCACGGGAAGGTATTTTGGCTCTTATCGGTGTAGGTGATATAAGGTTGGTGGTGTGGGTGTCACAACATAGACCGTTCCCTTGGGGCAGACCGGCCGTGATGTCACGACTCGGGTATGTAACCCTGGTGCGTGGGCATCATTGGTAGTTATTGTAAGTAACATTTGAATATTTGAGCAAGGAGGAGTCAGGATTGCCCGTGGTCATTGCTTAGCGGTTGAGTGGAAATAGTGCTCCGCGGGGAGTTACTTAAATTTATCTGATAAACTAAATCTACGAAAATTTTAAAAAAATCAAATAAAATAAAGAAAGGTGGGCATATTCCTCATGATGAAAAATTGCTTCCGTTTGTTATAGTTTTTTTTTTTTTTTAATCTATTGTTATTATTTCAACTGATAACATTCTTTTACGCTTACAAAATGTTACTTGTTATTCTGTTACTACACATTATTCATAATTTATGAGTATTATTATTGGGGTTGGTATTTTCGGGTGGTAGTATTTTATTAAGTTCGTCGCTCACTGGCATTCCCGTTGCCCTGGCGTTTTATGCCAGGTACCGAAGAAACTGAAGGAAACACCGAGGCCTTGCAAGGCGACACTCAGCCTTGGTTAGCTTGAAGAGTGCCCAAGTTCCATGAACCATTTCCTAAACTTTCTAGATTTTCTCTAGTTTTCTTTTTTTTTTATATATTTGTGTCATTTCTGTTATGTACTAAGACTAAGTTGTGATGTAAGAACTTTAAATTCTAGACTGTTAATTAAATGGATGTTAGTAATATTGGTGGTAATATTGATTTTAAGTTTCTAAATCTTATTATGATGTCCTTAAATTTTGGGGCGTCACAAAACAGCCCTATGGTGGGGTAGGGTTTCCCTGTCCTATTTTGTCAGGAGCTAGGGTTTCACTACGCACGCATGCGGTTTCAAATAATCTTGCATTCGGGTGAGCAACCTGTCCTAGTTTGGAACAGTCTCTATGGCTTCCGATATGCAACTAGGTTGATTGGTCAAAAAGGGTGCCTCAGCAAGACCACCTAATATACCTGTCACGCCCCTAACTTGCCCCTAAAAGTTTGGGCATGACCTAACCAGAGAATGACACTTAACCTGATTCCAAAGAGGGGCCTGCCCGGAAACTATAAAACATAGTTGATAAAAACAAAAAGTATGACATCGATTGAGCTACTAAGTCATGCCAGGATCAAAACATTTCACAAACAAGTACATTAAAAGCCAAAATGCCTTTAAGAGTTGGTTATTTACAGGCATATACAAAACTAACCCCGAGATGGGGTATATAACAAAATCATTAAGTACATAACAACTTAGGCCAATAGCAAAAGTGTGAGTCATCTTCTAATAACTCCACAAAAGTAGGGTCCCGACCCCAAGCTTGGCTGTGCCTAGGCTGACAAAAGTATGACGATGCCGAGCTAAGATCGACCTCCTGGTTGATTACCTACAGAAACAGACATAACATAGGGTGAGCCAAGCTCAGTGAATAATAGTACTAGTATGCTTGTAAACATATTTAATGCTAAAATCATGTAATTAGTCTGCCTCTGTACGGCTTGTTGGAACAACATAATCAGTTTATAATTGTCATAATGTGGCCCCTGGCCTAAGAACTTCACATATTCAGAAAAGAGTCCTTAAGTTCATAATTTACAATTCATCACATAGACCCTTGGTTCTTTTGTTTCACAAGCTTACAATAGTACAAGTTCATATTCCACACATCGGTCCTTGACCTCATGAATCCATCATTCACAACGGCTCTTGGCCACATTGGTTCACAATTCACAAATGACCCTCGGTTACGTAGTTTCACATTAGGCTCGTAGCCACATAGACTCACAAATGGCTCTAAGCCACATTGGTTCACAAATGGCGTTAAGCCACATTAGTTCACAAATGGCCCTAAGCCACATTGGTTCACAAATGGCCCTAAGCCACATTGGTTCACAAATGGCCCTAAGCCACATTGGTTCACAAATCACAATTGCCTTGATACATTTCATTAGTCACAAGCTTCCGCCTAAGATATGTACAACTTCACAACCTTTTTCAATGTTTCCATAATGTTTCCACAATTTTGTATTGAATCGCTTATAGCATTTAAATCATTCCATGCCATCACAAGTTTGATAGTAAAACTCATAATGTCACGATATAACGTCTATACATAATGTGACAAAACTTTCAACAAGGTCACAACGTCATTAATAGTAAATACTGAGTAGGGGTACATTGAAGTACTATTACTCACTGTGTTGTGCCGGTGCACTTCCTTTTGAGGCGTTTCCTACACACATGAAAAATCACATTAGTCCTTTTTCATCCTTGTTAAATCAATATTCGGTTCACTTACTTTGATTAAATTAACGAACATTCAAACAATGTAAATTGCAGGTTTTGACCACATTAGAGGACCCAACACGCAAAACGGAGCATCCCAACTTTTCTGCCCTGGGCCGCACGTGCGGCTAGGATCTCCCGCACGTGCGGCACACCTCCCGCACGTGCGGCATTGAGGCCCCGCACGTGCGGTTTTTGCAGTGTTGAAGTCCAAAAATTTGTCATTTTCCCGCACGTGCGGCAGTGACTCCCGCACGTGCGGCTGAGGTTCCCGCACGTGCGGCCTTAGGCCCCGCACGTGCGGCCTTAGGCCCCGCACGTGCGGCCTTAGGCCCCGCACGTGCGGCGATTCTGCACCAAAACTCCGAAATTCTGCACAATTTTCCCCCTCTTGTAGACATGATTAGGGCCTCAAAAATCTAGTTTTAAATTACCAATATATAAGCTCAAAGCATGTAAATACATGTGCACAAGGATCAAATCACATCTTTATTTGAGTAACCAACAATCAAAGCATAAATTCACAACTTAAATTCACTCCAATTCACAAGATTCCTATTTGTTCTTACATCTCACTTCATAACTTAAAATCTTGCCACATACTTGAATTCAAACAAATCAATAGAGTCAAAACATGCAAGGTAAGATCATCTTGCTAATTTACTACTTCTCATACTCACATCACTACAATCCCAACTCTTAGGTACATGATTATAGAAACATCTTCACATAAATTATGACAAGAAGGGTTGTGGATGCTAATTAGACAAACATTTACATACCTTAGCCCAAATCTCAACCCTCTTGATGATCTTCTCTCTCTACTTCTTCAATTCCTAAGCTTAGAGTTATGTTTCCTTAGCTTATCAAATGACCAAGAACTCTCTTATATTTCCATGAAGAGAGAATGAGACAAAAATCAATCATTTACACATCCGAAAATTGAAATTTCACAGAAGTGCTTAATATTACCTAAAAATTATGCTGGTTCCAAATATGTGAACAATTTTGACTTATTAAGCCGCTAAGGCCCTCGATTTCCACTCGATCATTCTAGGAGTAACAGATACATTTCTTTTCTAACAGATACAATTCATTCCACAAGGCATTACAACATAGTTACTTGAACTTATTTTCTTGTACGGTTTCATCTTAGACATTTGACAACACAGAATAAAGGACGGACATATATCACAAGCATATATGAGGGTCGGGTTGTTACACTCTCCCCCCCTAAAAAAAAGTTTGGTCCCTCAAACTTGCTTTTTACCTCAAAACGAAAACAGATATGGGTACTGTTGCTGCATATCCTCCTCTTTTTCGCAAGTAGCTTCAGTGCCATAATGTTCTTGCCACTCAACCTTTACCATTGGAATTTCCCGATTGCGCAATTGCTTTACTTGTCGCTCCAAAATTCGTAGTGGTCTTTCTTCATAGCTTAACTTATCATCTAGCACAAGTTGGCGATGGTCTATGACATGAGATGGATCTGATAGGTATCCTCGAAGCATAGAAACATGGAACACATTATGTATTTGACTCATACTCGGCGGAAGAGCCACTCGGAAAGCTACCAAGCCCACTCTTTCTAGAATTTGGAAAGGGCCAACATACCGGGGCGTTAATTTACCCTTTTTCCCAAATCTCGGATGTCCCTTTAATGGGGTGACTTTCACGAACACATGACTACCCACTTCAAATTCCAAATCCCTTCGTCTGTTATCTGCATAGCTCTTCTGCCTGCTTTGTGCCGTTTTTAACCTCTCCCGGATAATTTTAACCTTTTCAGTTGTTAATTGTACAATTTCAGGTCCCAACAATGCCCTATCCCCGACTTCAGCCCAACATACAGGGGAACGACACGGTCTCCCATACAAGGCTTCATAAGGTGACATCTCAATGCTCGAATGGTAACTGTTATTGTAGGCGAACTCTATCAACGGTAGATGAGTTTCCCAGCTTTCTTGAAAATCCAATACACACAATCGGAGCATATCTTCTAAAGTTTGTATGGTTCTCTCGGATTGACCATCAGTTTGAGGGTGAAAGGCGGTGCTGAACGTAAGTTCGGTACCCATAGCCTTCTGTAAACTTTGCCAAAATCTTGAAACAAATTTGGGGTCCCTATCTGACACAATTGACGCTGGGATACCATGAAGCCTTACAATTTCATTTATATACAGTATTGCCAACTTATCCGCATTATATTGAGTCTTCACAGGCAAGAAGTGAGCAGACTTGGTTAATCGGTCCACAATGACCCAAATTGAATTCATACCTCGAGGAGTTCTCGGTAACCCCACCATGAAATCCATGGTCAGATGCTCCCATTTCTATTCCGGGATTGGAAGGGGTTGTAATAACCCTGCTGGTCTTTGATGTTCCGCCTTTACTTGTTGACATTGTAAACACTTAGAAACAAATTCCGCGATCTCCTTTTTCATATTTGGCCACCAAAAATTCTGTTTCAAATCTCGGTACATTTTAGTACTTCCCGGGTGTATTGATAATCTCGAGGCATGTGCTTCTTCTAGCAAT
This sequence comes from Camellia sinensis, assembly GCF_055761805.1. Classification (NCBI taxonomy): domain Eukaryota; kingdom Viridiplantae; phylum Streptophyta; class Magnoliopsida; order Ericales; family Theaceae; genus Camellia; species Camellia sinensis. The sequence goes on from NC_138963.1 coordinate 154,860,376, forward strand.
TTCCGTTTAAGCTCCAACATATTGGGAACACATATTCGACTTTGAAACTTTAATACCGAGTCTACATAACTGAACCCCGATTTTGGTTTTGCTTCTAACTCATCATAGATTTTCCTTAAAGTCTCATCTTCCAGTTGATGTAACTTAATCTCTTCCAGCAAGGTGGGTTGAGCTCTTACTGCTGCTAGTATGGCTTCCTGTTCACGTATCACTAGATCCATATTCATTTTATCCAGTTCAATCTTCAACTCCTTTCTTTCTACCAACAAATTTGCCAAGTCCCCCATATTCTTCCGACTAAGTGCATCTGCCACCATATTAGCCTTACCAGGATGATATTGGATCTGTAAGTCATAATCCTTAATCAGCTCAAGCCACCGCCGTTGTCGCATGTTCAACTCTTTCTGGGTAAACAGATACTTGAGGCTTTTGTGATCAGTGTAAACTTCGCAGGTTGTACCATAAAGATAGTGCCGCCATATTTTCAAAGAAAAAACTACTGCCGCTAATTTGAGATCATGTGTGGGATAATTCTTCTCGTGGGGTTTCAGTTGTCGAGAAGCATAGGCAATAACCCTTCCATTCTGCATTAGCACGCAACCAAGTCCCTTGTGCGAAGCATCACTGTAAATTACGAATCCTTCGGTACCAGATGGCAAAGCCAGAACCGGTGCTGTCGTCAATCTTATTTTTAATTCTTGGAAAGCGGCTTCCCGTTCCTCTGACCATTCGAATGCAACTCCTTTTCGTGTCAGTTGGGTAAGTGGCATAGCGATTTTGGAGAAATTTTGAACAAACCTCCTATAATATCCAGCTAATCCCATGAAACTTCGTACCTCAGTTACATTAGTGGGAGTTGGCCAGTTCACAATTGCTTCAACTTTGTGTGGATCAACAGAGACTCCTTCCTTTGTCACCACATGCCCCAAAAATGCCACTTCTTGTAGCCAAAATTCACATTTCTTCAACTTTGCATATAATTTCTTCTCCCGGAGTGTTTGAAGGATTAAGCGAAGATGATCCTCATGAGCTTCTGCACTCTTCGAGTATATAAGAATGTCATCAATAAAAACCACCACAAATTCGTCTAGATAGGGCTTGAAGACGCGATTCATTAGATCCATAAATGCTGCTGGTGCGTTTGTAACCCCGAAAGGCATAACCAAAAATTCATAATGGCCGTACCGGGTTCGGAAAGCTGTCTTCTCCACATCATCGGCTTTAACTTTCAATTGATGGTAGCCAGACCGTAAATCAATTTTTGAGAAAACTTGTGCCCCTTGTAACTGATCAAATAAGTCATCTATCCGTGGTAAGGGGTACTTATTTTTAATTGTCACCTTATTCAGTTCCCTATAGTCGATACATAACCGAAGTGTTCCGTCCTTCTTTTTCACAAACAATACTGGCGCACCCCAAGGGGATACACTCGGGCGGATAAATCCCTTGTCAAGCAGATCCTGTAATTGAATCTTTAACTCTTTCATTTCAGCTGGTGACATCCTATAGGGTGTCTTCGAGATAGGTTGGGTTCCAGGCGCCACTTCAATTATAAACTCGATTTCTCGGTCTATTAGTTGGCCCGGCAATTCTTCGAGAAAAACATCCGGAAACTCACGGACCACCGGGATCACATCAATATTCCCATTCATCCCTTGCCCTTCTAAAACGCTACATAGATACCCCTGACAGCCCTTTCGTATTAAGTTACAAGCCTTCACGGCAGATATCAGATAAGGTGGCGAAATCACTTCCTGCCCTTGAACCACAGACTCTGATTGCCCCGGAGGATAAAAATTAATTTGCTTAGTCACACAGTTTATAGTTGCACCATAAGCACTTAGCCAATCCATTCCCAAAATAACATCAAAATAGGTCATATCAAGAGGCACTAAATTAGCATACACCCGAATATCCCCAAGTTGAAGTTCACAAGCTAGGTATATAGTAACACAAATCATAGACTCTCCCAAAGGGGAGGACACACACAACATGCAAGGTAAGTTTTCTTCAGTTTTATCTAAATTAGGAGCGAAGAATTTCGACACAAATGAGTGAGTGGATCCAGAATCAAACAATACATGCACAGATTGACCACAAATAGTAAATGTACCTGACACCACTGTTGCTGTATTTTGTACATCACCTGGAATCAAAGCGAACACCCTACCTTGTCTTGCAGTGTCTTTGTTATTACTCGGTTTGACAGCCGTCTTCGCATTGGGGGTCAGTGTAGACCCCGCAGAACTTGTAGCGGGTCTATTGCCTTTTTGTTGAACCAATTGTGGACAATCCCTTACCAAATGTCCCGTTTTCCCACATTTAAAACATGTTCCAGTCCTCCAGTGACAAGTTCCTCGATGTTGCCTTCCACAGTCTGGACACACCGGAGTGGAATTTTGAGTAGAAGTAGTGGTGCTGAAGTTCCCTGAATTGTGCTTCTTCGCGGGTGGAGCAACGGATCCCTTTGACCATTGGTTGTTTTGTCTCTTCCCTTTCCACTCGGAAATCCGATTCTGGGCCGCAAGATTTCCTTCGGCGATAACAGCCCTTTCTAGCACCTCAACATACGTGGGTAATTTTAACATATTAACCCGGTCCAAAATGGCACCCCGCAATCCCCCTTCAAATTTTCGTGCCTTCTTATAGTCTGTATCTACCATATGAGGGGCAAACCGAGCTAATTCAGCAAATTGGGCCTCATATTCCGCCACAGTCTTATTTCCTTGTCTAAGAGTCTCAAATTCTGTCACCTTCTTATCTCGCATGCTTTGAGGAAAATACTTGTCGTAGAACAGCTCCAGAAATCTACCCCATGTTAAGTCCCGATGCACTGTTCTTGTAAGCATCCACCATCTTCGCGCCTCATCTTCAAGCGTAAAGGCGGCAAGTTGCACTTTCTGGGCTTCAGTACATGGAAACACTTCGAATAATTTCTCTATTCCCAGCACCCATGCTTCAGCTTTCATAGGCTCTATTCCCCCCTTGAATGACGGTGGTTTCATCTTTTTAAACTCCTTTGTGAGTGTGATGGTTCGGTCCTCAACATGAACATCTTGTACTGCAGGTGGAGGTACTGGTGGTGGTGGCGGTTGTTGCTGTTGTTGCCTTAGGGTCTCCGCCATGTCCATAATCATTCTTTCCATTCGATCCAACCGTGCCGAGGTAGCCTCGTCCGACTCTTCCATCCTGGTTCTAACCATAACCTGCATAACATTCAATTATATCCGGCAAACAAAATTCAAATTGTTAGCGTTAGCAGAGTACATTCTACGTTGCCATCGATCTTTTGTACATGTGTAGGATGCCATGCATAATGCTCAAGTCTTTTCTAGACATCCTAAGGCTCAATGGATCAGTGTGTGAGATAGCAACTCGTGCTCTGATACCACTTGTCATGCCCCTAACTTGCCCCTAAAAGTTTGGGCATGACCTAACCAGAGAATGACACTTAACCTGATTCCAAAGAGGGGCCTGCCCGATAAAAACAAAAAGTATGACATCCATTGAGCTACTAAGTCATGCCAGGATCAAAACATTTCACAAACAAGTACATTAAAAGCCAAAATGCCGTTAAGAGTTGGTTATTTACAGGCATATACAAAACTAACCCCGAGATGGGGTATATAACAAAATCATTAAGTACATAACAACTTAGGCCAATAGCAAAAGTGTGAGTCATCTTCTAATAACTCCACAAAAGTAGGGTCCCGACCCCAAGCTTGGCTGTGCCTAGGCTGACAAAAGTATGACGATGCCGAGCTAAGATCGACCTCCTGGTTGATTACCTACAGAAACAGACATAACATAGGGTGAGCCAAGCTCAGTGAATAATAGTACTAGTATGCTTGTAAACATATTTAATGCTAAAATCATGTAATTAGTCTGCCTCTGTACGGCTTGTTGGAACAACATAATCAGTTTATAATTGTCATAATGTGGCCCCTGGCCTAAGAACTTCACATATTCAGAAAAGAGTCCTTAAGTTCATAATTTACAATTCATCACATAGACCCTTGGTTCTTTTGTTTCACAAGCTTACAATAGTACAAGTTCATATTCCACACATCGGTCCTTGACCTCATGAATCCATCATTCACAACGGCTCTTGGCCACATTGGTTCACAATTCACAAATGACCCTCGGTTACGTAGTTTCACATTAGGCTCGTAGCCACATAGACTCACAAATGGCTCTAAGCCACATTGGTTCACAAATGGCGTTAAGCCACATTAGTTCACAAATGGCCCTAAGCCACATTGGTTCACAAATGGCCCTAAGCCACATTGGTTCACAAATGGCCCTAAGCCACATTGGTTCACAAATCACAATTGCCTTGATACATTTCATTAGTCACAAGCTTCCGCCTAAGATATGTACAACTTCACAACCTTTTTCAATGTTTCCATAATGTTTCCACAATTTTGTATTGAATCGCTTATAGCATTTAAATCATTCCATGCCATCACAAGTTTGATAGTAAAACTCATAATGTCACGATATAACGTCTATACATAATGTGACAAAACTTTCAACAAGGTCACAGCGTCAATAATAGTAAATACTGAGTAGGGGTACATTGAAGTACTATTACTCACTGTGTTGTGCCGGTGCACTTCCTTTTGAGGCGTTTCCTACACACATGAAAAATCACATTAGTCCTTTTTCATCCTTGTTAAATCAATATTCGGTTCACTTACTTTGATTAAATTAACGAACATTCAAACAATGTAAATTGCAGGTTTTGACCACATTAGAGGACCCAACACGCAAAACGGAGCATCCCAACTTTTCTGCCCTGGGCCGCACGTGCGGCTAGGATCTCCCGCACGTGCGGCACACCTCCCGCACGTGCGGCATTGAGGCCCCGCACGTGCGGTTTTTGCAGTGTTGAAGTCCAAAAATTTGTCATTTTCCCGCACGTGCGGCAGTGACTCCCGCACGTGCGGCTGAGGTTCCCGCACGTGCGGCCTTAGGCCCCGCACGTGCGGCGATTCTGCACCAAAACTCTGAAATTCTGCACAATTTTCCCCCTCTTGTAGACATGATTAGGGCCTCAAAAATCTAGTTTTAAATTACCAATATATAAGCTCAAAGCATGTAAATACATGTGCACAAGGATCAAATCACATCTTTATTTGAGTAACCAACAATCAAAGCATAAATTCACAACTTAAATTCACTCCAATTCACAAGATTCCTATTTGTTCTTACATCTCACTTCATAACTTAAAATCTTGCCACATACTTGAATTCAAACAAATCAATAGAGTCAAAACATGCAAGGTAAGATCATCTTGCTAATTTACTACTTCTCATACTCACATCACTACAATCCCAACTCTTAGGTACATGATTATAGAAACATCTTCACATAAATTATGACAAGAAGGGTTGTGGATGCTAATTAGACAAACATTTACATACCTTAGCCCAAATCTCAACCCTCTTGATGATCTTCTCTCTCTACTTCTTCAATTCCTAAGCTTAGAGTTATGTTTCCTTAGCTTATCAAATGACCAAGAACTCTCTTATATTTCCATGAAGAGAGAATGAGACAAAAATCAATCGTTTACACATCCGAAAATTGAAATTTCACAGAAGTGCTTAATATTACCTAAAAATTATGCTGGTTCCAAATATGTGAACAATTTTGACTTATTAAGCCGCTAAGGCCCTCGATTTCCACTCGATCATTCTAGGAGTAACATATACATTTCTTTTCTAACAGATATAATTCATTCCACAAGGCATTACAACATAGTTACTTGAACTTATTTTCTTGTACGGTTTCATCTTAGACATTTGACAACACAGAATAAAGGACGGACATATATCACAAGCATATATGAGGGTCGGGTTGTTACAATACCTCTCACACCAAACACTGAGAAGTGAAAGGTGTATCAAACAGTACAGCGGTAGTCCAGATCCAAGGTTTGTGTTCCCAGCGTGGCAGAGCCCGCAATCGGTCAGCCTTATGGCACGCTTTTCCAAGCAAGCCTTCGGCAAACTACTCAGGAATAACAGATGGCAAACACTGTGACTTAGGTGCACCGATGCAAATGCAAATACAAAGAAACACATAAGTGTAGATAAAACAACATATCATGAGTTCGAGTCAAGTTCTCTAAATTCCCCAGCAGAGTTGCCAGAAACTGTGGACTCGACTTTCTTCGCGCGCCCCAGTTTCAGAGAGGCGCGAATTGGTCGTCCGACAGTTCGGACTCCTGTCACGGGTCTGAATCTAATCTCACAAAGTGCAATGTGAGGCTGATAAACACCAAAGAGTCCAAATCTGGCAATTGGTTTTGGAAAATAGATTTTGAATCAAAAAGCGCCAAACATGGACTGCTTTGCCAGATTACAGAGTAGCTACCTAAATATTTTGTTTTTGAGAAATTTAGGAAACCCTGACTCGTGCCGAAGGCCACGTGTCCGTCATCACCAAAGTTGCCTCGGCTCGGGAACTTGGGTACAAGAAGGGAAGGTCCTGAAATGAGCACCCTCGCTCGCCCGATCAAAGGATCGGCCTCTACTAAACATGATATGTTATTTTATAAACCTCGTGTGTTCTAGTTTTGATTATTAGCTATCTTATTATGTGATGTGCATAGCATACAAGTATAGACTAAGCCGCAAGACTTGGAACAAATCAACTCACGTTTGTTTTTTAAAATGGTTTGAAAGTGCCACCCTCAAGTGGGCTAAAGCACGAATTTGCCATCAAACATAATGGGCTTGAAACATGATTTTGCCACTTCGCAAAGTGGCTTAAAACATACATTTATTGAATTGTTGCAATTCAATCAACAAAGCCTTCATCCACAAGCATTCATGAAGTTAATCATTTAAGCACATAGCCTCATGGAAAGCATGCTAAACATGGCAACACTCATACTCATGCAAGTATGCTAAAGCGTAAAACTTACAGTGTACTCCAAGCCAAAACAAAAACTAGTTCGAAATATGAACGATCTTAATTATACAAAATACCTAATGCAACACATGTAAAAATACAATTAAATAGGTTCGGCTATCTAAGATGGCATATGAATGCAACAATTTGATAAAATGCTTTGAAACACGTATTCAAATAAATGTATTGAAATTAAAATATAGTTTGAATGATGCGCTGAGCCCGGTGAATGCAAGACGAATAAATGATGCAAACATGCAAGCATAAGGTATGCTAATCGAAATATGCCCTAATCTAACCATCGAAAGCAGTTAAATAAAAAGGAGAAAGACGTGGGGTTGGAACACATGCACTCTTATTACAACATTGCGGCCTCTCGAAGGAGGGTCCGAATAAATATGCTAAGCTACACTAAGCTAAGCTAATTATTACAAATCAAAACTAATTAACTATTCTAGCTAATTAATTATTACAACACAATTGAAAAACCAGTTATGCAAACTAATTAAGTACAATACTTGAATCAAATAATTAGTTACAACTAACTAATTAAAGCAAGTAAAGTGGCCTCGCGGGCGAGGGAGACATGCATGCTCGGTTGGCTTCCTCCCGAAAATCCATCACCTTGCCGTTGGTTGTCTCTGTTTGCACTCGCCTTGATTTCTGAAAATTGTGCCAATCTCCAGACTATCTTTGCTTCAAAACAGGAAACCCTCTTGCATAGAAGTGAACTGGTGACCTGTCGGCCACAAAAGGTGGCTGTCGGCCACCCTAACTGGCCGGTCGGCTACCTCAAGTGGCCGGTCGGCCACCTGCATTTCCAAAATGCTGTATTTGCTGCAACAGAGAACAACAGAGGCAAAGCAAGGCATTTTGCAGAAAATGTATGCACTGCCACTCTCCTTATCATTTCTCAAGCTCAAAGAAGTGTGGCGCTTGGCTCTCAAGCCACCAATCAAGCATCTCAATGCATGATGGCCAAAGGACCAAGCTTGTACAAGCTTCATGAATGCAAACATAAAACTCAAATAGCCACCACCCTATCATGCATGATCAAGGGTGACGACGACCATGAAATGTGATACGTTTCATCACTTTGAATATGAAACGTCCCACATTTCTTGTGTTTGGATTAACGTCCGATCCAAACACATGCAATGCAACACAAATGCTTATCTAGTTCATGTTTTACTTGGCTCATTTTGTTTACACATTTTAAATTACCGATTAATCCTTTAACCGATTAAGTCCAATGTGAATGTCCTCTAACGAGAGAGGGGTCAACCAAAGGATGGTTTAAGACATGAGAGAGCTCATGCCTTTGGCTAGGAGGAACCCTCAAAAGAGAGTTAAAGCCATTGAGCACAATCTTTATCTCAAGCTTAAACATAATCATAAGGTTAACCACCCACAAAACAAATGGAAAAATGAAGAAATGAGGGAGGTTGCACACTTTTAGTGCTGAAATGGCATGACAAATGACACTAAATCACGCAATATCATGCAAGCAACACATGCACCACATGTTAAAGGCCAAAAGCATTAAAGCTAGTGAGAAGCATTACACAAGAGGCATGCAAAATCAAGCTTAAATGATTAAACCAGCTCTAGACCGAGCTAAAACATGCCAAATCAGCGGCCTAAACATGTTGAAATTAAGGCACAGAAGAGTAGAAAATTATGCATACATGTTGGCTCGCAAGCAAGGCATAAGGCACAACTCTCAAAAGCAATTAAAGAGTGATATATGTGAGAGTGTGACAGAGGTATATGCTCTAAAATCACATGCTAAATGATGTTATACCATGCAAACATCACAAATAAGGCATGCTAGAGGGCCTAAAACACAAAGCTAGTAAAGGCCATTTATACTACCACCATACAAAGCATGAGTCATATGACCAAGACCAACCAAAACAGAGTTAAAAAATGCTAAAATATTAGCAAAAACATGCTAAGATGGAGTCCCAAAAAGGTAGAAAAACATGCTCACCTCCTAGGCCAACTACACATGCAAACAAGACATGAGGGGGGAGGGAACCACCCCCTCCTATTTGGGAACTCAAAACAAGGTTTTAGTCATTGAAAAAACCTCTCAGTTTCAGTGGTCAAAGGGCCAAAAAAGAGTTGTTTGAGAAGCTTTAAAAGATGGCACAAAGCTTAGCAAATAAGCTACAAAAGAGGATGGACCACCCCTAACTCCAAAAATGCTTTAAACCACCACTTTTAGACCCTAAAAACAAAGGTTTTTGTAGTTGAAAACTAGGCCAAAAACAACATGAAAAGGTGGCCAAACAAGCAACTAAATAAAGCTTTAAAGAGGGTAAGGCCTTACCCTTGAAGCACCGCAACAAACAGGTCTTCTTCTGAGCCAAAACCAGCTTTAGGAGCTCCAAACAGGCCTTAAGAAACCTCAGCTCCAAGATAGGGATGTTTCATCAAGGGTCTCTTTGCAAATATGTAGAGAAAACTCACTTTGAATCATAAAATATAGAGAGAGAAAGAGTTCTAGAGAGAGGCAGAATTTTTTCTCACAAAATTTCTGAACCCTCAAAATGGGGGAGGGACCTCCCCTTATATAGAAATGCAAGCCAAAATCTTGCTTCCATCCCTCTATACATGTATATGGAGGATGACTCCAGTGATCAACAACTGGCACACAAAATATCTGAAAAATGAGAAAAATGTCCGTTAGCCACTCTAGGTGGCCAACAAGAGGAAAAAGTGGCTGACAAGGGCCAAACGTGGCCGACAAGGCCTTTCCTCCCTCCACGCAAAGGGGCACCAAGGTTTGTCCCAAAAACAAGGCCACAACACAGAGAGTTTAGAGGCTCAAAAACAAGGCGTTCCATCGAGAGCTTCGGGCACTCAAAACGAGCACAAACATGCGCAATCATCACATGCGCAAACAATGACATTTGAGTCTTAAGGTCGGTCAAAAATAGGGTGTCTACAGGTGCTCAATTCATGACCTTCCCCTCACACTTTGGTTACGACGAACAAGTGGCCTTTGGCACGAGTCATGGGTTTCCTAACTTTTCCAAAAATATTAGGTGACGACTCTAAAATCTGGCAATGCAGTCCATTTTTGGCATTTCTTGCGCATAAATGGATTTTTCTAAGATTTTTCGAACTTGGACTCTTACTCTTTTTCTGATTCACATTGCATTTGTGAAACCAGAATTTAGAACCACGGGAGTCTGAACTGTAGGGCGATCGCATCCGAGGAAGGCTAAACCCCCTCCAAGGAGCATAAGAAACTTGCTACAGACGCCTATCCCATAACCATATTGATTAGCGGCTCCGTCAAAGTACATTGTCCATGTTTCCTCTTCTATTGGCAGAATGTCTTCATCTGGGAATGGATACTCTACTGCTTCATCTTCTTCCACTGGGTGGTCTACCAAAAATTCTGCTACGGCTCTCTCTTTGATTATTTTGCGCGTGACGTACTTGAGGTCAAACTCGGAGAGAATAAGCAACCAACGAGCTAGCCTACCTGTAAGTGTTGATTTCTCAAAGAGATATTTGATGGGATCTAATCTTGAAACCAGAATTATGGAGTGAGCTAATAGGCAGTGCCTCAGCTTCATGGTAGCCCATACCAAAGCTAAGCAAGCTTTCTCCAGGGGAGTGTAACGGGTCTCGTAATCCAACATCTTCTCGCTTAGATAGCAGCTAGCCTTCTCCACCTTAACTTCTGATTCTTGTGCTAACATGCACCCCATGGTTAATTTTATCACTGACAGATACATAATCAGTAGCTTTTCCGGCGCTGAGAGCGACAATACAGGTGGATTCTGAAGGTACTGCTTGACTTGTTCAAAGGCAAACTGACATCGATCATCCCATCGGAACTTTTTTCTTTTCTTTAAGAGACGAAACAGTGGTTCACAAGTCAAGGTTAATTTTGAAATAAACTGTCTTATGAATTGCACTTTACGCAGAAAGTCGCACACCTCTTTTTCAGTCCTCAGTGGTGGCATTTCTAAGATGGCCTTGATCTTGGATGGATCTACTTCAATTCCCCCCTGCACAATCAGAAATCCCATCATTTTCCCTGCAGTCACCCCAAAGGTGCATTTCTATGGGTTCAACCTTAGTCTGTGCTCCCTGATCCGCTCAAATAATTTTTCCAGTGCGATGTAGTGGCCTTTTCATTGTTTGGACTTTACAATCATGCCGTCCACGTACACCTTAACTTTCTTATGGATCATGTCGTGCTAGATTGTGGTCACAACCCTCTGATATGTAGCCCCGGTGTTTTTCAACCCAAAAGACATAACTTTGTAGCAGTAGGTACCCCATGGCATGGTGAACGTAGTCTTCTCTCTGTCTTCTGGTGCCATCAAGATCTGGTTATACCCCGAAAATCCATCTATGAATGATAAGAAGGTATGACCTGAGTTGAAGTTGACCAGTACGTCAGCGTGCGGCAATGGAAAATCGTCTTTCGGACTAGCTCTGTTCAGATCTTGGAAGTCGACATAAACCCAGATTCTGCCATCCTTCTTGGGAATCAGAATGATATTGGCCAACCAAGTTGGGTATTCAAACACCATCAAGAATCCCGCATCAATCTCCTTAGTGACCTTTTCTTTGATTTTCAGTGCCCAATCTAGACCGACTCTGTGAAATTTCTATTTGACTGGTCGGGCCTTGGGGTCAAGAGTGATCGAGTACTATACAATCTCAGGATCGATTCCAAGCATGTCTTCATAGGAACACGTGAAAACATCTTTTGAAATCTTTTAATAAAGCGATTAAACGCTCGCGTTCCTCCGAAGACAACGTGGACCCGATATGGACCAAGTGGGGATCCTTCTCAGTACCCATGTGAATTGCAATGATTTTATCTATGCAGGGCTTAGCACATCTCTCCTCTTCTCGGTCCATCAATTTTTTCAAAGCCTGAGGAATTTCTTCCTCTTCGTTTTCCTTAAAATTTTGAAAATCTTGGTCAATGCAATAAATCAACGGCACAGAGAAGTAAATGGAATTTGTAACATTCTCATTCAAAAGTTCTAGCTCCTCGGTTACAATAGACTCGAAAAAAAATGCAAAAGGACTTAGACAAGACTTTGGCACCCGGGTTACCACTCTTGGAAGTGCCAGACTCTGACTCATCAGATTGTCCCAAATCTAATTCTAACTTAGCAGACTCAGTGGAATCAGACTCTGGCTCATTATCAGACTCAGAACGAGAAATAAGCCCCTTCTCCAACTACCTAGTGAGAAATGGTGCCCTCGATGCGTCCAGAATGCAACTAGTGGAGTCCACAACCATTTCCTCTTCGATCATAGAAATAGTAAAGGTATCCCCCAAGTTCTCTGTACTGGTCGCAAGATATATCAAGAGATTAGCCAATGCTACCCTTACTCCCACTTCACTGCTATTTGAATCATCTTCCCTAATCTAGTTGGTGTTGCTGCTTGGAGCTCCCTCTTTACCACTGCCTTGCAGCTGATGGTCAAAAAAGATCTCAAATCCAGGGACACACTTTTTTGTTGAAGAATCAGCTCAAGGCTCAGGAAAGCCACAAAAGGGGAAATCCTCTCATTCCCTAACAAAACGTCCATTCAACGTTCCCTAGATCAGCTTATGAACCAGCTTATAATGTTTTCCAGCTCTCTTGGCTTTGGCCCTTTATCTCATCTCTTCTTCTTTCCTTCTTCAGTCTTCTTTGGTGGGCACATAGCCCAACCTTAAGGCATGTGGATTATGTGGTACTTCAGCTAATGCCGCAACACCTTTTCTCTCGCTCTTTTCGAGCCCTATTCCTGGAATATGACGCGGTTTGTTCATGAAGTAAATGGACTGGGCACTAACATACATGCCTACGTCCTCGGCTAGGATTGTTTGTACCACCTGGGCTTCTGCTAGAGTGAAGCCTGACAGAAACACATCCTCATCCCCATGATTGATCTCCAACAAAGGTGTAGTTATCTCTGACAGTGGGTGAATAGATGAATTCCCAAAAACAATGGTCATTCCTTCCTCATAAGGGTATTTCAACATTCGGTGCAGGGTGGAGGACACAGCCTTCATGTAATGCAACCAGGCCTCCCCAGAAGTAGGTTAAAGGTAGCTGGCACATCAAGCACATCGAACTCAATTTTGTGCTCGAAAGGGCCCACTTGGACTTGCACTCTCACAATCCCCATAACTTCTTTGCTCGTGTTGTCATATGCTCGGATCACTTGGGTTTGGGGACGAAATTTGTCGCCTTTAGGCCTATTGCATAGGCGTAGCGGGAAGGATAGACGTTGATAGTAGAGTCGGTGTCCACTACGACCAGCGGAACCCACTTTTCTCTGCACTCGACATATATGTATAGTGGCTTGTTGTGAGCTAAACCTTCTGGCGACAGCTCTTTATCAGAAAAGGTGAGCATAGGCTTGGTGCTGCTCGGGAAGACCAGGCCAACAAGCTGCTCTGGCATAGTATCAATAGACAATTTAGCTTTATCCATTGCCAACAACACCGCCTGTTGGTGTACCCGCAAAGCCATAAGGAGGCCCCAGATGGAGATGTTAGCTTGGATCTTTTTGAGTTGTTTTAGAACTAGCTCCTCTTCCCGCCACTTCTCATTCTTCTTCTCAACCTCCTGGTCCTTTTCTGATGGTTCAGCTTGATCTAAGTGTGGAGGCTTGAAATACCGTCCATTCCTGGTGAGATGGTCTATTTCTTCCGAATACCACATACTGTCCGGGACATGATCCCCCCAGTTTTCATTTGTGTAGGCAAGATGCAGATCGCTATCTCCCACCACTCGCCCTCAGCTCCCGAAAAATAGTTGGTCAGCTTAACCTAGATCACTCTTATAGTACAAGTGTCCCCCTCAGGGCGACAAGATGTTGCGATCTTCCAGCTATCTTCAATTCTCTCTCTTTCGAACTGTCCTACCACAGCTTCTCGTTCAATGTCTGTAGTTCCAGCAACACCTAATTCTTGGGTTTGTTTTTCTATATTACTGCCCACTGGCAGTTTCCGTTTCTCCCAGCCTTCTCAGCTACCATAGCTGCCTTGACTCTCTTTTCCTCCGGTTTAACTCTAGTTTCTTCTTTTTTGTCAAATTCATCACTCAACCATCCTTTGTTATCAATCGACCGGCTTAAATCAAGCCAACTAATTTGCACATTGCCTTGATCCTGTTTGTTGAAGAATTGCAGGTTATCCAAATCTTCTTCAACATCCACAAGATCATCTGACCCCTGGTTCGGGCCATCTTCCCTAACCACATTAATATCCACTGAGGCTGGTAGTACTACCTTACGCTTGGGTTAAGCAGCAAAAATAATCTAGAGGTTTGGGTCATACTCCCCCATAGATAAGGCTTCGGGAATGCTTAGGGACGGATTGGGTTTTCCTTTCGAGGTCAAAACCTCCTCTTCTTTGGGCATTGTCACCACAGATGTGTCAGGCTCAGGTTGTGGATTGGATGTGTCCATCATGCACAAGTTTGTGCCTTCAGGAATGAACAACACCGGCTTAGGTAGATGGGAGGGGGTAATATAGACGCTCGGGTCATAGGAGGTAGGTAGTGTATGGATGATGTGGAGATTTCTGGGTGGGGGGACTTGGTTGTGGGCGGGGAGTGGGTTGGTGGTCACATTTGGCTTTTGGGGTGGAGTTATGACCCTGTTGCCGATGAGATCTTGAATCTCATGACGCAAGTGGAAGCACCGGTCGGTTTCGTGGCCGTGTTGATGGAAAACACAGTATTTGGTGGAATCATGCCTAGGTGGGAGATGATCTAGAAGTGGTCGAGGTTCCAGGGATTTCAGATGGCCCTTCTTGATTAGCACCTGCATGGCTTTAGATAGAGTCATGTAGAGCTGGTTGAAACTTCTGCCCGGAGGTCGGGTAGGGTTGGATGTTTGTGGGCCCATGTTGGCAAAAGGATCGACAGTTTTGGTTGTGGTGATAACACTCATCTCTGGCCTCGCAATTGTGCTACCCCCAACAACATTGGAACTGCGAACAAAGGCCTTTTGGCTGGCTCCTTGTCATCGGTAATGATCCTTTGTTTCATGATGTCTTCAATTTGAACTCCCATTTCATGAAGCTCTTTGAAGGTGAATAATGGGATGATGATCATTTTCCAGAGAAGCTTTCCATGAAGATTCCGGACAACCATTCTGATTTGGTCCTTCTCCAAGGGTCAGGTGGTCATCATCGATGCCTTGGCCCTCCATCGGGTTACAAACTCCGAAAAGCCTTCCTTCAGTTCTTGACGTGTTGCCTCAAAATCATGAGTTGTGACCTCGATCTGCATGTTGTAGGAGTATTGAGCAATGAAAGCTTTGGCCAGTTCCTTCCAGTTCTACTTCACATAGTCTTCCAATTTAGCATACTAGATGAAAACTATTCTTGACATGGTTCGACCGAAGAGGGATAGCTTCTGAAGTCTGGTTAAGCCCACTGGTCGTAGGATATCTAAAAATAGCTGTAGATGTACCATGGGGTCCGCAGTGCCATCAGAGTGGTTAATGTGTGGCATTTTGAACTGCTCCGACAAAATAACTGTAGAATCAGTGTACCCATCCTCTATATCTGGAATGGAGTTAACCCCTTATGCCTTCTTGAACAGCTTTTCAAGTTTGTTGACTTTGAGCATGGTTGGGTCAACCTTGAATTCAAATGGTGCCTCACGCTGTGATACTGGAGCTTTGGATATCTGTGCTGGAATTGGATTTTTCTGGATGGGGAAAACCGGAACACCCTCGGTTTGTGGATCCTGAGCTGTAACAGCATTAGCAGTAGTGTCGGGGTATTGGGATAGGTACATCAGGTGCATGCGAAGCAGAAGCCGTAGCTGGCTACTGCTGTTGTTGTTGCAACCTAGTTGTGATCTTTGCTCGACGGGCAATATCATGCTAGAGTGAGTCAACTGATTGTTGTAGCCGGATTAGCAAGTCCTCTAAATCTAATGAAGGATATTGTGCCATTCTAGAAGTAGACAGTGGTGCTGGAGGTGAACTGAGTATTGGTAGGCTGAGGGTGATTGTTGAAAGAACTGAACTGGTGAACTTTACCTGACCCTTTATCGCCTTGCAGTTGGTGACAGTGAGGCAAACATTGGTCGTCCCTAAACACGCTCTCCAACCTTACAAAGTCTTCCGATACGAGTTCGGAGTACTTAAGGGAAATCAAAACCTTTTGAACCTATGGTTTTGTACTACCTAGCAAAAGAAATAAATAAAAAGCAAAACAAAACCAGAAATCAGACAGCACCTCAGCATAAATCTATCAAAATAGACGTGATCATAGTTGTAGGATTATACTCCCCACTGAATATTGAATTCTCCCACACAAACTGTTACCAACTATGCCAGTAATATGAACATTCCTGTACATTTTCACTATAAAGTACATACTAGGTAAAGGAGCCAAAACAACCCTATGAGGGGGGTAGGGTTACCCTGTCCTAAATTTGACATGATCTAGGGTTTCACTACTACAAGCAAGTAGTTTCACACAATCTTGCATGTGGGTGAGCATCATGTCCTAGTTTGGAACAATCACTATGGCTTTACTGTATGCAGCTAGGCTGAATAGTCAAAACGAGGGTGCCTCAACAAGATTACGAAATATACCTCTCACACCTAACACCGAGAAGTGAAAGGAGGATCAAGCAGTACAACGGTAATTCAGATCCAAGGGTTGTGTTTCCAACATGGCAGAGCCCACGGTCGGCGAGCCTTTTGACAAGCTTTTTAGGCAAGCCTCCAACAAGTCGTCCAGGAATAACAAATAGAAAACATAGTGACTTAGAACACCAACGCAAATGCAATGCAATGAATCATATATCTGTAAATAAAATTTCACATCATAAAGTTCGAGTGAAGTTCTCTACTTTCCCCAGCAAAGTCGCTAGAAATTGTAGCTGGTTTTTCGTTGCTCTTCGGAGGGGTTTAGTCACCTTGGATACGATAGCCCTATAGTTTAGACTCTTGTGGTTCTGAATCTGGTTTCACGAGTGCAATGTGAAATAGATAAACACAAATGAGTCCAAATTCGAAAAATCTTTGGAAAATCAATTTACAATAAAAAAATGCCAAAAATGGACCTCATTGCCAGATTACAGAGTCGCCATCCAAATATTTTTGGAAAATTTAAGAAACTCGGGACTCATACCAAAGGCCACTTATCCGTCATAACCAAAGTATTTAGGCTCGGGAACTTAGGTATGAGAGGGAAATGTCATGAATTGAGCACCCCACTCACCCAATCAAAGATCAACCTTTACTAATCATGATGTGATTTTTATAGACAGTATAGGCTCATGTTCCGATTGTTTATGCTATCTTTACTATGTGAGGCACACAAGTACAGAATATTTCGCTTGCTTTGGAATGCTTTGATTTCATGTTTTGTTTGAAAAGTGTTTTGAATATGTGCTACTTGAAAAAGTAAACTCATATGTGCATTAATCAAATCATCCCAATTTACGTAAAATAACCTTCATCCACAAGCATTCAAAAAGGTATATATCAAATAAGCACTTAGCCTCATCAAATATGCTTGATATGGTAACACAAACATACATGCAATATGCTAAAGCAAGAAATGCTCACCTAGTACTCAACCGAGGCAAGCCAAGGAGAAAAAAATAATTAGAAACATGCATGCTCTAATATGCAAAGTGACTAATGCAACACATGCAAATGCAACTATTGGATTCGACTTCCTAACATGACATATGGCTCAACTCAAAGCATGAGAAAGTGCATGTATTCAAGGAAGTAGAAGATGATAATAATGTTAGAATGATGAACCGAATCCTATATATGCAAAAATGGATATTACATATGGTAATGATATGAAACCAAAATATGATATTACATACTACCATCGTAAGCGAGTAAATAAAATGGGGAAAGAATGGGGGTTGCAAGACATACACAATTTTTCTGGTGTTACAAATTGGCCCTCGCACAAGAGGGTCCGAATGAATGTCCTATTTAAACTAATTATTACAAACAAATGAATTAACTCTGCTATTACAAGTTCAAAGAAATTTAACTAATTAATTATTACACACTAATTAATCTAAAGGCTACAAGCTAATGAACTCGAACGAGAGACGAAGAACCACATGTGAAACCAAGAACACCCTCTTGGAAACTCCCTTGTTTTGCTGCCAGATTCTGTCCTATTTGCAGTCAGAAAATTCTTCTACTTTTGCCTCAACTTCTGCTCTATTCTGTCACAAAAATGTCACTACTTGCATAAACACTAGTGGCCGGACAGCCTTGGAAAGTGATCGGTGGGACAAGGAGGTGGCCGGCCGGCCGGCCACTGTTTTTGGATACTAGCCTGCTGCAACAGAATGGAAATAGAGCAAAAACAGAGTATTTCCAAGAGATATTTAACCTCTCTGCCTCTTCCTATCATGAAATTGACCAAGGGAGGAGTAGACTCGATTCACAGACCATCAATTGTTACAAAGTTGTTGCTCGATTTATGAATCGATAGGACAAAAGGTCAATAAATGAGAATAAAAGATCAACGAAACCTCTCCTCTATCATGAAGTTACCTCAAGGGAAGGGGCGGACATTGCTTCTTGAATCATTGAACGTCACTAAGGAGTACGCAATGAGTCAAGACGCAATAGGTTCATATAACGTCCAATTGAACCCGACATGATTTTATTACTCTTTTGACCTCTTTTACTCCAATTTTAACCTCTTTTATATTACCTTGCCATTCTTTATTCATTTTTGTCGAAAAGTGATGACTACATCCACGAAGTGCAAAAAATGATAAAGAGAAGTGTTAAACAAGAAGTTGTGCTTAATATGAGAGAGATGTAATGCCTTGGTCATGAACCTCCAGAGAGATTAAACCATTAAGCATGGAAAGTCTCTTTCTCATGCTTTGAGCAACAAACTAGTGTTTAAGATGACTATTAACCAAAGAAAGGAGGGAGGGTACAGAGATGATTATGCAAAGGTGATCATGATATTTATGAATACTTACATGGAAATTATGTAAAGAAAGCTATCAACTCAAATAAATTGGTGTCTATGGCCTAAACCACCAAATTTGTACAAGCATGGTATTCAAAGGATAACTAAGTAAACATACTAAACAGCCCCTAGAATTGCAAAACAGTGCTGAAATTGGTTTGAAAAGAGTGGAAAATACTAAACAAAAGAAGAGAGAATGAAGCTAGTAAACAAGCCTAAGGAAAGGTGGCTGTGGACTCTACTTTTTTCGCGCCCCCCCCTCCTTCGGAAAGGTTTGAAAAGAAGGCCTCATAGTTTGGACTCCCGTGGTTCTGAATCTAATCTCACAAGTGCAATGTGAAATTGATAAACACCAAAGAGTCCAAATCCGGCAAATCATTTTGGAAAATCGATTTTAAATCAAATAATGCCAAAATTGGACTGCTTTGCCAGATACAGAGTCGCCACCTAAATATTTTATTTTTAGGAAAATTTAGGAAACCCAGACTCGTGTTGAAGGCCACGTGTCCGTCATCACCAAAGTTGCCTTGGCTCGGGAACTTGGGTACAAGGGGGAAAGGTCATGAATTGAGCACTTCCGCTCGCCCGATCAAAGATCGGCCTTTATTAATTATGATATGATATTTTATAAACATTATGCATTCTTATTCCGATTATTAAACTAGCTTTACTATGTGATGCGCACAAAGCAAGTATAGACTAGTTTGCTTAATTGGGAACAATTTAACTCATGTTTGTTGCCGAAAATAGTTTGAATTTGCCACCTCAAGTGGTCTTAAAACATAATTTGCCACTCAACAAAGTGGGCTTAAAACGCGCATTTGTTGAATTGTTCCAATTCAAACAACAAGCCTTCATCTACTGGCATTCATGCAGTTAAGCATTTAAGCACATATTCTCATGGCAAGCATGCTAATCATGGCAACATTCACACTTATGCAAGTATGCTAAAGCATAAAAACTTACCTAGTACTCTAAGCCAAAACATAAACTAGTTAGAAAGATGCATGATCCTAACTATACAAGATGCCTAATGTAACACATGCAATATACAATTAATAGGCTCGACTACTAATATGGCATATGGATCGATTTGAACAACATGCGATTAAACACGTATTTAAAGAAGTATTAAAATGATAATGCATTTTGAATGATGCGCCGAGCCTCGATGCATGCAAGACAAATGAATGGATGCAAGCATGCGATATGCTAATTAAAATATGTCCCTAATCTAACCATCAAAAGCGATTAAATAAAAGGGAGAAAGACGTGGGGTTGGAAAACATACACAAACGAACACACACTTATTACAACATTACGCCCTCGCGAAGAAGGGTCCGAATGAATAAGGGCTAACTAGCTACGCTAAACTAAGCTAACTAATTATTACCAAACTTGAAACTAATTAATTATTCTAGTTAACTAATTATTACAAACTGAAATCGAATAACTAGTTAGACTAACTAATTATTTACAACACTTAATTAGCTATAACTAATTAATTACAACACGTATTCAAGCTATTGCTAATTAAACTAATTAGCTAATCCCGGGAAGCGAGGGATGCATGCATGCTCAATTTTTCACTCGAAAAGCCATTACCTTGCTGCTGAAGGCCTCTGTTTGCACATATGAACACCAACAAAGCTGTCCACTTCCAGAACACCTTTGCTCCACCTTACCAAAACACTATGCAAAAGTCACCGATGGTTGACAAGGGGGACAAGGGGCCGGTCAGCCACCAATGGTGGCCGGTTGGCCACCATTGGTGGCCAGTCGGCCACAAATGGCGGCTGTCGGCCACTACTGTTTCACACTTCCATGCTGCAACAGAGAGCAAAACAAAGCAAAACAGTTTATTCTCATAGGATGTTCATCCTGTTTACCCTCCTTATCATCACACAAGCTCAAAATAGAGAAACTCTTGGCCCTCGAGCCATCAATCAAGCAATTTTCATGCTTGATGACTAAGGAACCAAGTTTGTACAAGTTCAATAAATGCAGAAACAAGACCAAAATGACCACCACCTTATCATGCATGATCAAGGGCAATGGTGACCTAGGAAAATGACACATTTCATCACTTTGAGTATGAAATGTCTCATATTCCTTATGTTCAAATTAACATCTGATTCGAACACATGCAATGCAACACAAACAATGCTTATCTTGTACACTTTTACTTGCCAATTTTATTTACTCATTATAATTACCAAACCATTCATTAACCCAATTGCCTGTTGGTGATTGTCCTCTAGTGGAAAGATGGCTCAAACGACAAGTAGCTTTGGGAATGAAAGAGGTATCACGCTGTTGGTAATGAACCCCCTAAGGGATTAAACCATATGGTGTAGCACCTCCATTTCACACTTGAGCAAATAAAATCACTTTCAAAGCAAACAAAAGAGTGAAGAATTAAGGGAGATTGCAGAGATTAAATTGCTGAAATTAAGTGCAAAACAACACTGAAACATGCTATCAACTCACAATAATGGTGATTAAAGCCCTAAAACACCAAGCTAGTGAAGGAAATTACCCCACAACCATGCCATACAAGGCTCAAATGAATTAACCAATCAAAAACATAGGCAAAAAAAAGCCCTAAATATAGTCTAAAACATGCTGGACTTAAGCCACAAAAAGCTAAAACAAGAAGCCAATACATGATGCTAACTAGGCATGCAAACAAGACAGAAGGAGGGGAGGCTAACCCCTCCAATTTTGAATTTCAAAATAAGGTTTTTGCCACTGAAAAAACTCTGAAATTTAGTGGTTAAAAGGCCCAAAAAATTTGGTCTGAAAGTGATGAAAAATGGTACAAAAGCTTAACAAACAATGGAGTAAGAAAGGTGGACCACCCCCCCAACTCAAAATGACTTCAAACGAACACTCTTAAACCATAAAAATAGAGTTTTTGAAAATTCAAAGTCAGCCCAAAAATAGCTGAAATAGATGGCAAAATAAAGATACAAAACAAGTATAAACAAGGTAAGTTCTATACCTTTGAAGCAAAGCACAAACTAGGCACAAATTCAAGCTCAAACCTCCTTCTAGACCTCAAACAAGACTCCAAGGGACCTTAGCTCAAAGATGGTCCAGTTTGATTAAGGGTTGGTATGCAAAAGTATAGAGTAACTAGGCAACCAAGCACAAAATATCAAGAGAGAGAAAGAAAGCTAGAGAGAGAGAGAGAGAGAGAGATATTTTTTGGTCTAAAATTGCTAACCCTGAAAAATGGGAGAGGAAACCTGTAGACACCCCATTTTTGACCGACCTTAAGACTCAGACGTCACCAATTGAGCGCTTGGTGATGTTGCATAATGTGCTCGTTCAGAAGTTTCGGAGTTGCGGCCGTAAGCCCTGCCTCCGGACTCCCGAACCCTTTTCTGTGCCTTGTCTCGGTTTGCGAACCAGACTCGGTTTTCTCTGTTTCTTTTCCTGAGGGGAGGGAGAGGTCCTGTAGACCATCTCTCAATGTCCGTAGGCTACATTTGGTGGCCGTAGGCCATTTTTCCCATTTCGGAGTCCGGTTCCCGGTTTTCGGAGCCGTCAGGCCGTGTGCCTCGGTTCGGGACCGCTTAACCATCTCCTATTGCTCTGATTTTTGGCATACTTCCTATTTGCTCCCTTTTGAGGGACACTGGGGGCTGAGAAACCCACTTCGAGGTCGAATGCCACTTTCGGTGCTTAACAGCCCATTTTCGGGACCTCGAACTGCGTGTTTTGGCCCCGGAACATTCGTTTTGCAATGGTTTTCGTTCATTTTTGGCAGGTACCTCTGTTTTATCACAGGGAAGGTCACTGAAGGGTAGGAGGCCAGCAATTGTTGCAGCAACCAGTTATCTCTCCTCCGGAGCCTCCCGGCGCCCGTTTTCCCAACTTCCGGGCTAATGTTGAACACCTTGGAGTTAGTGTTGCCAACTTTCGACCACATATCTGTGATCTACACACTTGGGAGGACCCTAAAAGTTCATGGCCGGCCACTATTTTTGATCAATCGGCCACTTCTCCTAACCGAGACCTTTTCTTGAGGGAGCTTGACCCTTTTGGACCTTTTTTTTAGCTTCTCCAAGAAGCTTAACCTCTTTTAGCTTCTCCAAGAAGCTTGACCCCTTTTTTTAGCTTCTCCAAGAAGCTTGACCTTTTTGTTTAGCTTCTCCAAGAAGCTTGAACCTTTTGACCCCTTTTTTAAAACTTCTCCAAGAAGCTTGACCCTTTTGAACCTTTTTGTTTAGCTTCTCCAAGAAGCTTGAACCTTTTGACCCTTTTGGCTAGCTTCTCCAAGAAGCTTGAACCTCTTGACCCTTTTTGCCTAGCTTCTCCAAGAAGCTTGGCCCTTTTGCTCCAAGCTTCTAAGAGAAGCTTGGCCCTTTCGGTCAAAGCTTCCAAGAGAAGCTTTGCCCCTTTGGTTTCTCTATATAAAGAGAACCTCTCCTCCCCTTTAGGGGGTTAGAAAATTGGTTCTTCAAGCCTCAAGAGACAAATCCTCCTCCATCTCTCTCATTTTCCTAAAAAGCTTCAAGTCCTACACCACCATTTACACTACAACACCAAGCTCTACCACCACCACTCCATTCCAAGAGCAAGGAGAGGAATTCCAGCAGCTAAGAGGCAACAAATTTGGCCCAAGAAGCAACAAAAGAATTGGTCTTCAAGGGTAAGTTGCAATTTCCCCTTTTTGGCCCTTTTCTTGGATCTTTTGCAAGTCATCCATGCTTTTTGCTTTGAGCTCCGGCCATAACTGAAAGTAGCCTTATTTTGAGCTCATTTTCATGTCTCATTAAGGGCTCAACCCTGTTTGAGCCCTCCATATGCCACTTGCTTCAATACCCTTCGTAAATACCGTTTTCTTGCATGTTTTGTTAGCCCACCATGCTTTTGTTTTTGGTCGATTTACAGGCCTAGAGATAGTCTTATTTTGACCTTATTAGCATGTTTCATTAAGGGTCTTTGGCCATTTGTGGAATATTTTGCATACCTCATGTTATAGCCTCTTTTGAGCCTTATTTTGCATTGCATTTCTAGCATGTTTTTATACTGTTTTGGCCATTTTACAGTTCTGGAAATATACTTATTTTTGGTCCCTCTTCAATGTTGTAGAAGGGAATTTTTCAGTTTGAGCATTGTATATACCACTTGCCTCTTTGGCCACCTTTTGGTCCGTTTTCTTGCATAAAATCTTAGCCTTATCTATGTTTGTTTTTGAGGATTTTACAGTTCTGTAAATGTGCATATTTTTGGCCCCTCTTCAATATTGTAGAAGGGCCCGAACCTGTTCGAGGACAGTAGCTATGAGTTGCTTCTTAATCTCATGTTTATTCCCCATTTTTGCATGCTTGTTTTGCCCTGTTTTTGTCCACTGTTTGGCCATGCTATAAACTGGAAAAGTGCTTATCTTGGGGCTTCCTTGCTTCTGTCTTTTCATTCCATGTCCATATTGTGCATGTTTGGCATAGCTGTAGGCCATTTCGGGTGCCATAATCGCATTTCGGGACAATTCCATGCATTTCATGTCATTTCGCCTCATTTCGGAACTGTTTTCCCCCATATTTTACTGCTGAAAATCCATTACCATGTTTGCATATCATTTCCCATGCCATAATTTGCATTTTTGCATTGCCTCGGTTTGCGTGCCCGTGTGCACGCATTTCGAGGCACTTCATTTTCATCCATCGGCATCCTATGTGAGTGTGGCTGAGGCTCACTCATGTTGGTATAAGTCCATATCATGTTTCCATGTCATTGCATTGCGTATGCCATCGCCTCGGTTTGCGTACCCGTGTGCACGCATTTCGAGGCACTTCATTTTCTGCCATCGACAGCTCATGTGAGTGTGGCTGAGGCTCATTCATGTTGGTATAAGCCCATTTGTCATTTTCATGTCATTTCATCGCATTTTATCATTGCCTCGGTTTGCGTGCCCGTGTGCACGCATTTCGAGGCACCTCATTTTTATCCGCCGGCATCCTATGTGAGTGTGGCTGAGGCTCATTCATGTTGGTATAAGCCCATTTGTCATTTTCATGTCATTTCATCGCATTTTATCATCGCCTCGGTTTGCATGCCCGTGTGCACGCATTTCGAGGCACCTCATTTTTATCCGCCGGCATCCTATGTGAGTGTGGCTGAGGCTCATTCATGTTGGTATAAGCCCATTTGTCATTTTCATGTCATTTCATCACATTTTATCATCGCCTCGATTTGCGTGCCCGTGTGCACGCATTTCGAGGCACTTCATTTTCATCAACCGGCATCTTATATGAGTGTGGCTGAGGCTCACTCATGTTGGTATAAGTCCATATCATGTTTCCATGTCATTTCATAGCATTCTGTCATTGCCTCGGTTCGCGTGCCCGTGTGCACGCATTTCGAGGCATCTCATTTTCATCACATCATATCATCGCCTCGGTTTGCGTGCCCGCGTGCATGCATTTCGAGACACATATCATCGCCTCGATTTGCATGCCCGCGTGCACGCATTTCGAGACACATATCATCGCCTCGGTTTGCGTGCCCGCGTGCACGCATTTCGAGACACATATCATCGCCTCGGTTTGCGTGCCCGCGTGCACGCATTTCGAGGCATCTCATTTTCATAGCATTGTGTATGTTAGGATTGCATCTTAGTTGCATTTCATGCATATCATGCATATTGCATCGTGCTCGGAATAGGAGTTAGCCTGGGCGCGGGAAACGAGGTACATTTCGTACTCCGAGTGACGGAATGTGTCTCAATTCCCCAGTCACCGACACTCCAGATTACCCATGATGGTGTTATGGTTTAGCTGTAGTTTCATGTGCATTCATCCTATATTGAGTTGTGCATTTCGACTCCTCGGCCATCATGCCTCGGTATGCGTGATTGGTGGCACGAGGATCGAGACATGCATATATTTGTGCAAATACATTGCTATGCCCCTTTTCTGCTCTCTGTTGCAGCAAAACGAGGAATCAGCAACTTTTTGGAACTTGGCACGCATTTCAAGAACAGGTGTAAACAGAGGCTAATCGGGGCATTCCGGTGGATTTCCGCGCAAGACAATCCGGACATGCATCATCCATCAGAAGCAAGGCAGCCCCTGGCTTGCACGCCAGTTTTACTTGTTTTCTTAGTTAATTCATTAATTAATTAAGAATCTTGTAATATTTTCGGGACTGTAATATTTGGACTGTATTATTTATTCGGACCCTCTGCGCGAGGGCACAACTGTAATAAGTGTGCGTGAGTGTGTTGTATGTCTTCCAACCCCACGTCTTTCTCCCTTTTATTTATCTGCTTTTGATGGTTAGATTAGGGCATGTTTAAATTAGCATACAGTATGACAGCATGTTTGCATCATTCATCTGTTTTGCATGCACCGGGCTCGGCGCATCATACTAACTGCATTGTATTTTCAATTCCAAGTTGAATACATGTTAGTTGTAGCATTTCATATGCCATCTTAGAATAGCCGAGCCTACTATAGTTGCATTTTGCATGTGTTGCATTAAGCATTTTTGTATACTTAGGATCATGCATGATTTCTAATGTAGTTTCTGTTTTTGGCTTGGAGTACTCGGTAAGCTTTATGCTTTAGCATCCTTGCATGCGTGTGAGTGAATGCCATGATAGCATGCTTACCATGAGGCTATGTGCTTATGTGATATATCTGCCTGAATGCCTGTGGGTGAAGGTTGAGTTGTTTAGATTGGAATAAATCATCGACTGTTTGTTTTAAGCCCACTAGATAGTGGCAAAACCATCTTTTCTAAACCCACCTGCGGGTGGTAAAATCTGCATTTTAAGCCTACTTGCGAGTAGCAAATCATCTTTCAAATAAACAAGCATGACATGTTTTGTTCCAATTCGGGCGATCCAGTCTATACTTATATGCTGAGTGCATCACATAGTAACCTAGGCTAATAACCGGAGTAAGAACATGCAATATTTTCAAAAATTGATATCATGGTTAGTAGAGGCCGGTCTTTGACCGGGCGAGCGGGGGTGCTCACGAAGTGACCTTCCCCAATCGTACCCAAGTTCCCGAGCCGAGGCAACTTTGGTGATGACGGACACGTGGCCTTTTGGCACCGAGTCAGGGTTTCCTAAATTTCCCAAAATAAAATATTTAGGTGGCGACTCTGTATCTGGCAAAGCAGTCCATGTTTGGCACTTCTTTCAAAAAATCTGTTTTCTCAAAACGATTTGCCGGATTTGGACTCTTTGGTTCAGACTTAGAACCGTGACTGAAAAAAGTCGAGTCCGAGCTGTAGCGAGGTCCCCCCGCGGGCTTGTTACAGTTTCTGTATATATAGAAAAACAAGTCTCGAGCTTAGGAACATCCTACCATACACATGTATGGAGATGCAGCTCAGTGTGCAACAGTTGGCACAACTGTCAATCTATATCTGGAAAAAAAGACTGATGGCCGTCGGCCACCACTGGTAGCTGAAAAAAACAAGCTAAGGCCGACAGCCCAAGGGGCTGGCCGACAGGTCACCCACTCTTCCAGACTTGAAACAACATGCTTTTGGTCCCAAATAGTGTACAAAACAGATATGGTTTCAAGGCTCAAAGGCAAGGTACTCCACCGAGGACTTCGAGCACTCAAAACGAACACAACAAGCACAATCATCGAGTGCACCAATGATGACGTCCAAGTCTTGAGGACGGTCAAAAATGGGGTGTCTACAGTGGCTAACCCCTCCACTTTTTGGATCTTAAAACCACATATTTTAGCCTCTGAAAACTCTGAAAAACAATAGCTAAAATTTGAGAAGCAAGTGGAGAAAAACAAGGATATAAGTTATAGAATAAGGTTCAAGAAAGGGTGGTCAGCCCCTCCACCTTTAGTAGCTTTTAAATCACAAGTTTTAACCCATAAAACCAGCCCAAAACAGTGTGAAAAAAAAGAAAAAAAAGAGTAGTGTAAACAATGTAAGAGATGGCAATACCTCTTGAAGAGAGGATGCTCTTTGGTTTGTAAACCACCACATGATCACCCTCAAGAACTAAGATTTTGGTTCAATAATCTCAGCAAGAAGCCTCAAAAAATTGGTTTAGAAAGTGTATGTATAGTGTATGTATATTGCAAGGTAGAGAGGGAGAGTGTTTTGCAAGTTTTGGGCTCTTGGAAAATTTTTCTAACCTTAAACCATGAGGGATGGTCAAGTATATATAGAAAAACAGGTTCCTCTATCAGAAATATCTGTATTGAGCCAGCTGGTGCATTGCATGCACATGGGGGGACAGCTGGTAGCA
Organism: Camellia sinensis; assembly: GCF_055761805.1. Classification (NCBI taxonomy): domain Eukaryota; kingdom Viridiplantae; phylum Streptophyta; class Magnoliopsida; order Ericales; family Theaceae; genus Camellia; species Camellia sinensis. Next base: position 154,888,516 of record NC_138963.1, read on the forward strand.
AAATATCTATCTACCAAGAAACATGGCCAGTCGGCCATGGAGGGGGACAGGCGGCCAATTAAAATTGGCTTGCCGACCACCTATTGGCCAGCATCTCTCTGAGTGGTCAGGCTAGAAAAAAATTAGGTTTTAGTCCAAAGGAGGTGCAAGGTTTTAGGCTTTGAAACTCAAAACCAAGGCTTCTCGCTGAAGAAATTGAACGTTTTTATAGCGTATTATTTCATCATCGAGTGTTCAACTTGAGGTGCCCAAGCGTTAAGGGTGGTCAAAAATTGGGTGTCTACAGAGTGGTATTTTGTACTTTGGTCAGTTATAGGCTTAATATCCGATTAAGAACTCGTTCAAAAACAATCATTCTCTATTTCAATTTCAAAAATAATTTTTTTTATGCTCAAAGTGTTGTGCCATTTCTGACATGATGTGCAAAATAGAATTCCTTCTTTCATAAACTGCAGGGTCCAACCTCGATCACAGTTTTACAAAAATACAAGTTTTCAAAAAACAACAAAACAAGGACCTATCTGAAGCTACATATGTTCTGGACTACAAAGCAAAAGGAAAAAGAGAAAAGGAAAAATTGGAGTATCTGAGTTTGCTTCAACTTTAGAAAGTTCCGAAGTTACGTTCCAGATGCACCTTCTCAGGTCTCGCCATTTCTTCAGAGTATGAATGTACCTCGACCTTGAGTTCAAGCTTGCTTTAAGTCAGAAGTCCAATTAAAAGTGCTCTCTCTGAACACCATTCCCTAACGGTCTACATTGCTTATCAAATGTACTACATCGTCTAGCACACCCATTGCATCTATTTGCATCATGCGTTATCTTGTCACATCTATTCTTTTCACACTGAAACGCATTTAGGATCATTCTCCCCAAGCATGGTAAGGTGTTCCTTGTCACTTGCTCCCCATGAGGTGCTCTCGAAGGTACCGCTTTTTGTTCATCTTTTCCATTGCATTGCATGGAACATGCATCGCATTGTATTTCACATCAACTGCAGCAATTGCATCGCATTCATATGCATCATACATATATCATCTTATTGTATCCACCCTTATCACCTGACAGTGTGATTTGGCTTGTATTCACCCATTTCGCATTACATGCATTTAGGCTTGTTCACCCTTATCACACGAGTGTAGTTTGACTTATACCCTTTCACCCTTTCTACGTGATGCGTAGTCTAGCTTGTACATTTCACCCTTATCACATGAGTGTGATTTGGCTTGCATTCTCACCCTTTTCGCATTTCTTGTGTTTTGGCTTGTATCTTTCATCCCCTCTACATGATGCATAGTTTGGCTTGCATCTTTCACCCTCTCTACGTGATGTGTAGTTTGGTTTGCATCTTTCACCCTCTCTATGTGATGCGTAGTTTAGCTTGCATCTTTCACCCTCTCTACGTGATCCATAGTTTGGCTTGCATCTTTCACCCTCTCTACATAATGCGTAGTTTGGCTTGTATCTTTCACCCTCTCTATGTGGTGGGTAGTTTGGCTTGTACCTTTCACCCTTTTCTACATGCTATGTAGTTTGGCTTGTACCACTCTCCTCTTTATGATTTTCGGGTGATATGCTCGTTTGTGGTTTTGATTGTTGTGTTGCATTGTATATCATTTGTATCTTGTCCCTGAACTACGCTAGTTTGATTTCTTGCAAAGGGATGCATAGGCAACTTTTGAGTTCAACCAACTGTATTTGCATTTTGTTTGTCCACCCAAGTCTTACGGCCTTATCAAATGGGTTGTCTTCAGGCTTTGACATCCACCCATGTCATTTCATGACATACCGAGTTCTGTCAAAGAGAGGCAATTGTAGACACCTCATTTTGACCGTCTCCAAGATTTGGGTGCTTCATTCCGAATGCTCAATGATGAAAGTTACACTGTGCGATCTTTTGAACTCTTAGCAAAGGAATTTGAATTAAAGCTCTAATCCCAACCTTACACCCCATTTTGACCAAAATGTTTAAGACCTTATAACTCTCTTTTCATAGCATTTCTCCAAGCGTTTCTACAATGTTTCAAGGCCCGCATTCTAATTAAAATGTTTTACCCTTTTTGTAAACTGAGCAAGGATAGAGTGGATTTGATTGGAAAGAATGACACTTATCTGAAAACCTTGCCCCTCTCTCAAACCTGCACTGGACATACAACAGTAGCCCAGAAGGTAGCTTTTAGAGCCGGCTATGAGTTTTGGGGCTCAAGCGGGTTTTATTAGCGATAGGCAGTGTATCTGGAGGGTTTTTGCTAGTTGTCCTTTTTTGAAGATATTTCGGACCAAAACACCTCAAATTCTATAAATAGACCCTCTCCCTTCAAAATTTAGGGTTAAAAAAATCTCAAAAGGTTTTGAGGTTTTTAGGAGCTTAGAGCATACCACTTCCTTGCAAAGCTGTTCTTGACTTCCATATCACCTTTAGCTATACATACACAATACATACACCATTAGAGCTTGTTCTTGAAGCTTTTTGTTAAAGTTTCAAACAATATTTCAGATACTTGAGAGTGTTGAGATTGAAATTTGACAACTAAGAAGTTACTCCTCTCTTCAAGAGGTAGAGCGTTGCATCCTTTTCATCTATTTCTCTTTTACTCTTTTCCTCTCATTTTCTTGTTTTGTATACTGTTTTTTTTTAGTTGTTTTGGGGTTGAAATATGTGATTAAGGTTACAAAAAGTGGAGGGGTTGGCCACCTTTCCTTAGGCTTGATTACTAGTTGTTAACTTTAGCTTCCCTTCACTTTTCCTTTTTTTTCCTTCTTGTTTTCTCTTAATTTTAGCACTTCTTTTTGTGTGTGTGTATGTTTGTGTGTGTGTTTGTGGGCTATTTAGTGTGCTAATTAATTTGAATATTGACTACAAGGGTTCTAGTCCTTCCCACTACTTGACTTATATGATATGACCAAGTTGAATATGTTCTCTTATTTTTTATGTTTTGAATACTATACTTGCACTATTATAATAGCATAATAGTCCTCACGAATTTGGTATGTTTAGGATATAGCCGCCAATCCGTTTGAGTTTATCTCTTTACTTTTGTTCTCATAGCTTTCCTTAGTATATTGGAACCTTGAGGTCATGGGAGGTTTATAGCTTAGCCACCGCACCACAAGTTTGATCAATTAGCTGTAAGTCTTTCGTTTTCATGATATTGTTGTTTACCTCGAAGCTAGGTGATACCTTCTGTCTCAAAAGTGTTGAAAACCTCTCTTCTCGATCATTTTCGAAACATGGAAGTGGATGTCTCATCCTTATTCCATGAATAAAATAGGAGTTGTCAATAACTTTGACGAGTTGTGTATTTAAGCTTTGATAGTTAGCTTGATTTTTCAATTTTTCTCCGTTATTCCCATTGTTGCTCATATAGAGCACTTTATCAAAAAAGTATTAGAAACTCTCTTCTAGTTCCTTGTAAAGCATGGAAATGGATGCCAATCCATGTTCCATGAGTAGGATGAGGATTCTCTAATTCTTTCTTCAATGATGCAACCCTTGTTTCCAAGGCTTTCACCCAAAATGGTTCTCATTAACCTAATCTCTCTAATTTGAGTACTCATTTACTCTTTTTCACTATCGGATGTAGTAGGTTTGAACCATTTCTTCATTTGAAATGTCTAGCATTAATTCTAATTATTTGTTAATTTTTATTCATTTTAGTCGCTTCTAGGATCATCACATACTATCTTGTGATGTTTGATGGTCTGTGAAGCAAGTCTACCTCTCCCTTGATTATCTTCGTGATAGGAAAGGGTAGAAAGGACAAACATCTTTTGGAAATACTCTTTCTACACTGTTATTACCTCACTGCAGAAAACAGGTTTTTTTTTTTTGTTGAAATTAAAACACGGTTGTCCTTTATTGGACCCGGTCGGGCCTCATTGTGGAACGGCCAGGCCTTAAAGTGAACAAACAGTGTACTGTCGTTGGCAAAACAAAGCCGTGGCTAAGGGTAAAACAGAGCAATTCTCCCGAAGGCAGACAGAGCAATTTCTGGGGGATGTTCTCATTTGCGCACGTGTTGTTCTTGTCCTTTTTAAAAATATTTTATTGTTGTAATATTTACAAATATAATAATTAGGTAATTATTCATTCGGTGATGTAATAATTAGTTGATTAGACCATTCGGACCCTCTTGTAAGAGGGAAAATTTGTAACACTTAATGTATGTCTTCCAACCTCCACTTGATGATCGCATTTGCGCACGTGTTGTTCTTGTCCCTTTTTTTTTTTAAATATTTATTGTTGTAATATTTGTAAATGTAATAATTAGGTAATTATTCATTTGGTGATGTAATAATTAGTTGATTAGGCCATTTAGACCCTCTTGTAAGAGGGAAAATTTGTAACACTTGATGCATGTCTTCCAACCTCCATTTCTTTCTCCCTTTAATTTACACTTACCATAGTTGTATAAAGCATCATGCTTTCCTTTATCATTTCCATGCTTTGTATCCATTTTTGCATGCATTAAGGTTTGACTCATCATACTTGATGTTGTTATCATTTCCTACTTGATTATGTGCACTACATCATGCTTTCAGTTGATTCACATGTTATGTTGATAGCCGAATCTAGTAGTCGCATTTGGTATGTATGTGTTTGTGTTACCATGTCGAGCATACTATCATGAGGCTACTTGCTTACTTGAAATAACTCTATGAATGCCTATGGATGGAGTCTATTTTCACTTAAATTGGAACAACTATACTGTTGTATATATGAGCTCATTTTTTCTTTGAGTTGTACATATTCAAAACTCTTTTAAAATCGCATAAGATCAAAGCATTCCAAAGTAAGTGATGTAGTTTATACATGTCTGCTTCACATAGTAATGTTAACATTATTAATAAATCAGAATATGAGCATGTAATCTCTATAAGATTCACATCATGACTTAGTAAAGGCCAATCTTCGATCGGGTGAATGGGGTGATCAATTCACAACCTTCCTCTCTCATACCTAAGTTCTTGAATCGAGACAACTTTGGTTATGACGGACAAGTGGCCTTTGGCACGAGTCACGGGTTTCCTAATTCTCCAAAAAATATTAGGTGGCGACTCTGAAATCTGGTAATGCAGTCTATTTTTTTGCATCTCTTGTGATTAGTGGATTTTTCTGGGATTTGACAAATTTGCACTCATTTTCTTTTGTTTCACATTGCACCCACGGAACTAGATTCAGAACCACGGGAGTCCAAACTGTAGGGAATCGCATCCAAGGAGACTAAACCCTTTCGAGGAGATCGAAAAACTAGCTACACTCACCAATAGCACCCAACATCTCCCAATCCCATATGACAATACTAGCTACACTACTTATAGACCTCCAACTCAAAATGTCAACCACTACATTGCTTCCCCGGATGATAGTACAACTCAAAGTCATAATCCTCCATAAACTCCATCCATCTCATCTGTCTCAAATTCAAGTCTTTCTGTGAAAATAGATACTTCAAACTCTTGTGATCGGAGAACACCTCAAATCTGTCACCATATAAGTAAAGCCTCCAGATTTTTAAAGCAAAGATCACTACCGCTAGTTCTAAGTCATGGGTAGGATAGTTCCTCTCATGGGTTTTCAACTGCGAATATAGGCTACCACCTTCCTCTCTTGCATCAACACGCAACACAAACCTTTCTATGATGCATCACAATAAACTGAATAGCCCAATTCCCTCTCCAAAATAATCAATACTGGAGTAGTGGTGAGTCTAACCTTAAGCTCTTGGAACCACTTTTCACAGGTCTCATTACACACAAATTTCACCCCCTTCCTCGTCAATCTAGTCAATGGTGAGGCCAATCTAGAGAAATCCTTCACAAAACGTCGATAATACCCGGCTAAACCCAAGAAACTCCAGATCTCAAAGGTATTTTTAGGTTGTTCCTTGTCTTGCACTGTTTCTGCCTGTGGACTCGCCTTTTTCTTGTGCCCCGCCTTTCAGAAAGGTTTAAAAAGAAGGCCTCATAATTCGAACTCTACCTATCGCGGTTCTGAATCTATACTCACAAAGTGCAATGTGAAACTGATAATCACCAAAGAGTCCAAATCTGGCAAACCTTTTTAGAAAATCGATTTTAAATCAAATAATGCCAAAATTGGACTGCTTTGCCAGATTACAGAGTTGCCACCTAAATATTTTATTCTTTGGAAAAATTTAGGAAACTCTGACTCGTGCCAAAGGCCACGTGTCCGTCATCACCAAAGTTGCCTCGGCTCTGGAACTTAGGTACGAGATGGAAAGGTCCTGAAATGAGCACCCCCGCTCGCCAGATCAAAGATCGACCTCTACTAACCCAGATATGATGTTTTACAAACATTATGTATTCTTATTCCGGTTATTAGCTAACTTTACTATGTGATGCATACCAACAAGTATAGACTAGATCGTAAGAATTGGAACATTTCAAGTCATGTTTGTTTTGAGAAAATGGTTTGAATTTGCCACCCTCGGGTGGGCTTTAAATGCAGATTTGCCACCAAACAAGGTGGGCTTAAAACAGGATTTGCCACAACAAAATGGGCTTAAAACATACATTCATTGAATCGTTCCAATTCAAACAGCAAGCCTTCATCCACAGGCATTCATGCAATTTAACATTTAAGCACATAGCCTCATGGCAAGCATGCTAATCATGGCAATCACACTCATGCAAGTATGCTAAAGCGTAAAAACTTACCTAGTACTCCAAGCCAAAACAAAAACTAGTTAGAAAAATGCATGATCCTAATTATGTTAAGATGCCTAATGCAACATAGCGGAGAATGCAATTTATAGGCTCGGCTACTAATATCGCATATGATTTGATTTGATAACATGCGGTTTAAACACGTATTCAGAGAAATATTGAAATTGCGATGCAGTTTGAATGATGCGCCGAGCCTCAGTGCATGCAAGACAAGATGAATGGATGCAAGCATGCAATATGCTAATTGAAGCATAACCCTAAACTAACCATCAAAAGCAGTTAAATAAAAGGGAGAAAGACGTGGGGTTCGAAGACATGCACACACTCACGCACACTTATTACAACATTATGCCTCGCGAAGGAGGGTCCGAATGAATAAACACTAACCACCTAGCTACAATAATTAAGCTAACTATTATAAACCGAAAACTAATTAGCTATTCTATTTAACTAATTATTACAAGCTCAAATTGAATAACTAGCTATGCTAAGCTATAAAGCAATTAAACTAATTAACTATCTCATCTAATTAAATAATTACAACACTTGTATTAACTAGCTATTCTAAGCTAACTAGAGCAATTAAAATGGCCTCGAGGGCGAGGGACGCATGCATGCTTGGTTGGTTTCCTCTCGAGAATTCATTGCCTTGCCATTGCAGCCTTTGTTTGCACATGCTTGAACACCAACAATGCTGCCAACTTCCAGAATGCATCTACTCCAACTCAAGAGCACATTTGTGCAATTTTTCATTGATGGCCGGTCGGCTACCAATAGTGGCCGTCGGCTACCATTGGTGGCCAGTCAGCTATTGCTGGCGGCCATCGGCCACTACTGTTGGCCGGTCGGCCACCCCTTCCCTAGACTTCTCTTTTTGCTGCGACAGAGAGCAAACAGAGGCAAACCAATGTATTCTCAAGGTTTGTGTGCACTGTTGCTCTCCCTATCATTACACAAGTTTAAAAGAGTGCGACTATTGGTACTTAAACCATCAACCAAGCATTTCCATGCATGGTGGCTAAGGAACCAAGTTTGTACAAGCTTAATGAGTGTAAAACAAGACTCAACAAAACCACAACCCTATAATGTATGATCAAGGGTGATGGTGACCGAGAAAAGTGGAACGTTTCATCACTTTGAGTATGAAACGCCCCATTTCCCTCATGTTCAAATTAATGTCGGATCCGAACACATGCAATGCAACATGAAGATGCTTAATCTTGCCACTTTTACTTGTTGATTTTTGTTTACTCATCTTGGCTTACCAATCCATTCTTTAATTGATTTGTCCAAAAGTGAGTGTCCTCTAATGGAAAGAGGGCTTAAACCATAAGTGCCCTGAGCATGAAAGAGACTTCATGCCGTTGATAATGAACCCCCAAGAGGATTAAACCATTAAGCATGAATGTCTCAATTTCGCACTCAAGCCAACAAGGGGTTTAAAGTCACTTTCAAAATAAATGAAAGAGTGAAACAAAGGAGTATGTGACAAAGCTTATGATGCTGAAATCACATGCAAAATAGCACCACAACATGCAAGCAACTCAACCAATTCATGTTTAAAGGCCTAAAACACTAAACTAGTGAAGCCCTTTACCCTTTACACTACAACTACGCAAAAGACTACTCATACAACACAAACAGCCCAAAACAGAGCCAAAGCAGCCCAAATCAGAGGTAAAAACATGCTGGAAATAGGCTAAGATAAGCTACAAAAACATGCTAACTTATGAGGCAACTAGGCATGCAAGTAAGACAACAAGGAGGGGAGGCTAACCCTTCTAATTTTGGACTTCAAAAGAAGGTTTTTGTCACTGAAATATATCTGATTTTCAGTGGTTTGAAGGCCCAAAAATTTTGATTTAAATATGCTAAAAGCTACTGCAAAAGTCTACACAATTAAGCAATAAGAAGGGTGGACTATCCCTTGACACAAAATAACCTCAAACCATCATGTTAAGCCTCAAAAACCAGAGTTTTTTGTAGTTGAAAACCAGCTCAAAAACAATACAAAAGGATGCAAAACAAGTGTGCACAATAAGCTTAAATGAGGTAAGTTCTCTACCTTTGAAGCACAGCACAAAACAGCCACAATTTCAGGCTCAAACCTCCTTCCAAAGCGCAAACTAGACTCCAAGGGATCTCAGCTCCAAGGTGGTCAAGTTTGGTTAAGGGTTAGTGTGCGAAAGTGTAGAGAAAACTAACTACAAAGCACAAAACAAGAAGAGAGAGAGAATTCCAGAGAGAGAGAGAAAATTTGGTTCTAAAATGTAGTTTAGGCTTGAATTCATCCTACCATACACGTGTATGAAGATGCACTGCAGTGAGCAACAACTGGCACAGCTGGCTAACAAATATCTAAAAAAAGAGACAAATGGCCGTCGGCCACCACTGGTGGCCGACAAGGCCTAAGGCTGGCCAACAGGTTCCCCCCTTTTCCACGAAAGAGGTAACAAGCTCTTGGCTCGAAAAAACAAGCACAAAACAGGCAAGGTTCAAAGCTTAAAATCAGGGCGTTCCGCCGAGGACTTGAGGCGCTCAAAATGAACACAAAAAAGTACAATCATCGAGTGTACAAACAATGATGTCCAAGTCTTGAGGACGGTCAAAAATGGGGTGTCTACAGTTGCCCCTCTTTGACAGAACTCGGAAGTCATGTAATGACGGGAGTAAATGTCAAAGCCCAGAGACGACCCATTTTTGATAAGGCCGAAGACTTGGACAAACAAACCAGCAAAACAAAGAACGGTTGCGCCCTCAGGTTGCCTACGTATCCCTTTGCAAGGAATCAAACCAGCGTAGTTCTGGGGTAACATGCAAGTGATATGCATGATTCAAAAACATAACATATTAGCATGCAATGAGGCTGTAATGAAACATGTAAATGCAAGTGTTATGCAAAGAAATGCTACAGCAATCTCATATATAAGAAAAGAAGTAAGTAAATGAGCCAAACCACATTTCATGCAGAAGGATGTAAAAAATTATACAAACTTAACTACGCATCACGCAAGAAAGGCAAAGAACAATAGAAACGTCGAGCGCACCCGAGATTCCAACGCGTTGCATGCGGAAGGAAAGAAGGGATAATGTGAACACCACGACACGCTTAAGTGTTTCTAAATCGAAACGTCCTTACACGTCACACGCAAGAGGAAAAAGACAACGAGAACACCGGAATGCACCCAAATGCCTCTAAACAAAAGTGTCCTAACGCATCGCAGGCGAGAAGAGAAAGAAGGTGAACATCGGGGTGCGCCCGCGTGTGTCTAAATGAAAGCGCCCTAACGCATCGCACGCGAGAGGAGAAAGGGAGTTGTGTAAACACCGAGCCAACTCGAATGTTTCTAATCAAAAGCGTCCTAACGCGTCGCACGCAAGAGGAGAAAGGGAGTGTTGTAAACACCGAGCATACCCGAATGTTTCTAACTGAAAGCGTCCTAACGCGTCGCACGCGAGAGGAGAAAAGGAGTGGTGTAAACCCCAGGTGTACCCAAATATTTCTAACTGGAAGCATCCTAGCGCATCACACGCGAGAAGAGAAAGTGATAACGAGAACATCGGGGCGCACCCAAATGTTTCTAACTGAAGGTGGGAGTGGTATAAGCATCGGAACACTTCCCAATACTTCTAACCAAAACAAGGTGTATCAAAGGACAGGGATGGTCTCACCTGAAACTCCTCTGAATGAACCGCACATATAATGTCGTCTGGCTGCACCAGCTTTGAATGAACCGTACATACAATATTGTGCCTGCATAAGAAAGAAACTTAACAAGCATAATATAGTAAGAGTGCATGTTCTACGCAAGAAAAGCAAAGCATGTTCTATGCAAATGTCGTGACAACATGTTCTATGCATGATGAATTGGAAGCATGTTCTACGTAATAGACAGAGAAATGCATATTCCATGCAATGATCAATAGTAGAAAACGCATGTTCAATACGAGATTAACAGCATGCTCGCTGCAAAACACCAAATGCATGCTCTATGCGAATGGGAAACTGAACCACGTGAAAAGCACATTTCATGCAACAACAAAAAGATGCACATTCTATGCAACGACAAAAGCGATGCACGTTCTATGCAACGACAAAAAAGATGCACGTTCTATGCAACGACAAAAAAGATGCACGTTCTATGCAACGACAAAAAAGATGCTCAATAAAATCGACTCAATCGCAACTTCTGATTTACCTCTCGGAAGAGTTGCAATATGTTTTAAAAGGATACACCTCGTTCATGTTGACTAGTGATGAACCATGCACCGAATATATGGTTTAGAGCTTCTGCAGAGACAATTTTCAGCTTGAAAGTGAACCTTTCTTGTACTTTCTTGAGAACCAAGGGCATAAAACAGCAGCAAAATACACACATAGTCTGATTTCTACTTTGCATTTATATTTTCTGTACTCTGTACTACACACCCTACTTTCTGCATTTTCTCTATATTCTGTACTCTCTACATTCTGCATTCTCCGGACATTGCACACATATTCTGCTTTCCGCATTACTTGTGTTTATCTATAGTATACTCACTGTCGCCCTTTTGCTTTTTATAGCTATGGGTGTATGCATATTTTCCGACACTTACCTTAGAGTCGGAGGTCGAGATGCCTCCTGGTGTGCCATACTCTCACTGGTATGACAGGAGGTGTCAGCAGAGGACCCGAGAGACTCTTTCATTTTTCCATCGGTATTTCGATACTGTGACCGCCGCAGAGGTAACTCAAAACTCACCGTTATTTCTACTTTACTTTGATTCTGATTCATATTGCATATCTAATGGTAACTAACAATCCATGCACTTGATGTCTGCAGATTTCACGGTAGCCTTGGGCAACGATGCGAGAGGGTGTCAGATATTAGTTTGCTGGTGCCTGGGGTGCTTTTCGTTACCAGCTCGTGCTTGAGGGACTGGTAGGCCGAGCCTAGTTCCTGGGCGAGCGCTTCCTGCGCCAAACCTTGGGTTTGCCACTGCAAACGATTCCCATGCCACCTCCGCCATCCATGCGGGCCACAGAGAGTCTTTCCTCCCAGGAGGTTATTGACTTTACGCGAGGCGTGGAGACAGACTATTTTCTTGGAGAGGGGGACTATGCGACATACATCCAGACACATCTCCTGCCTCCTCTGACGGGTATTCATGCTCACGAAGGGAGAGCAGCAAATGCCCCTTCGACGAGCAGGGCTGGAGCACCGAGAGGCAGGGCTAGAGAGGTGCCCCCCGCTAGGTAGAGCTTTGGTTGGCCAGAGCTTCCGACCGAGCTGATAGGTTGGCGGTACACCGGAGAGTCTTACAAGATTTCGATTAAGCCTCCGGTGGCTGGTCACAAATATGTGAGGAAGCCTGATTCACCTCTGGTATGTATAACAATTTTCATTTTTTTTTCCATTCTTGCACAGATACTCAGATATTCACTCCTTCCGGACACTGATCATTCCAAATTGCATTTGCAGGCCCCCGCAGGGTACGTCGAGGGATTGCTTGAGATGTTGGCCTCATTCGAGGACATGATCTTGAGGAGGGAGGCACTGCTTGGCTTCCACGGCATCCAGGTAATTTCTTCAGTTTTCTTGCATTTCGGTCATCATATTTCTGCTAACATACTGAAACTGACACTTCAGCTGAACACTTCCCCACATTGCACTGATACACTGCATGTATAGATCACATCTGACACATTGCATTCACACACCGTATCTAACTTTTGTATATACTCATTCTGCACACCATGATTGCATCTGATACACATACTGTGGCTGACATATACCAACTGCCTTTTTAGGTCCCACTTTTACCGATAACACCGGTGACAGCAGCAGCAGGACCATCGGCACCCCCTCTGGCCATAGGGAGAATGAGACAGGCTCCTGCACGCGGCCGAGGCCGAGCTAGGAGTGCCCGAGCTGAGAGTGGACCTTCAGAGCCCATTTTGAGTGAGAAGGATTCGGAGACTAGCGAGACCGAGGAGGCTGTGGGTCAGCAGGATGAGTCATCGAAGAGCAGAGACGATGACGTTGGCTCGGATTTTGCTAGTGGTGATGATGGTGCCAAGGAGGGCTCCAAGGTAGAGGGCGACGACGACTCCAATTCCGATTCTGATTCAGCATCAAGTTCAGATAGCGGTGCGGATGGAGATAGCTCTGCAGAGTCCACTCCGCCAAGGAAGAGGACGAAGAGGGCCTCTAGAGCTTGAGACAGCTAACGCTGATTCATATGTTTTTCCTTAGTTTCTTTTTGCTAGTAGTGTAGCACATTGTACAGCTATAGACAATTTTATTTTCTTACAAACTTGTATTCTTTTGTAAAAAGAAATCATGATTGGAATGAAAATCAGTCTTTTTACGAAAAAGTGTTGCATTTTGCATCCTGAACACCGCATAACCCCACATTGCATAAGAACAAGATTGATGGAAATTGAATATTGCACATTGGATTGGCATAACCTTCTTAATCAGGTAATGAACCAACTAACAACAAAACAAGGAAACAATATACAACTCGATAAACAACAAACAATACATAACTACTTGATAAACAAACAACCCAAATACAACTCAATAAACAAAACAAAAAAACTCGATAAACAAATTGAAACAACTTAAAAATGACTCAGCAAAACTTACTAAAACAAGACAACAGAATGCACCAAGAGCAGAACAAAACACAAGTTCTTAGCACTTTCAACACACAGATGGACCACAGGAGAAACCAAAGGACCGTCAGCCATAAACAAAGGTTGTCGGCCACTATTGGTGGCTGTCGGCCACCAATGGTGGCCAGTCGGCTACGAAAAGTGGCCGGTTGACCATAAGTGTAAGAGGCCTCCAGATCGCTGCCATCTGTCTTCCACTAAATACCTTATTTTCTACAAAAGTTTGGACCTCATAGTTTCTTCATGTCCGCTCTATTTTTGTCACAAATGAAGCCATTCTTCACCGAAAAACTCTCAAGTTGGATTGCAACTTTAGATGGCTCGGAGAAAGTAAATTTTTGGAGTTTCGGGATAAATGCACTATTCTCGCTAAGTCGTACCCCACTGTGTTTTCTATTTCTATATGTTGTGACTAGGTGTTGGAACCCAGTTACACACGTGTTTAGCTTTGGGGGGGGAAGAGATATGCCTTACAATTGAAGAATTTCAAGTTTTGATGGAATCCCGGTGCGACGAGGAAATCTTGCCCCAGTCCCGTTTCGGTCACATCCAAGCTTCAGGAAGGATGTGTGGACTCACTTTACATTAGGCTCGATCCTTGGTTCAGAATGGAGAGCTGGATATCCCCAGCCTTATTCATCGATTTTCTGACGCCGGTGACCGCGGTAACCGTCTTTGGCAAAGTTTTCAGCAGCATACGCTTTGTTTATGTATGTTGACTCATTTTCTACTTGCCCCAAGTTTCGGAGGGTCTAGCATTCGCTTGATTGAAGTAGCTCAAGGCTTGAAAGAGGGAAGAAGCTGCATTAGCTTAGCATTGGCCGAGACTTTAATGGGTTTGGACGCCTTTCATCGACGGGAGATGACCAGATTCGTAGGAAGTCCACTACTTTTGCAGGTAATGTTTCCCACCCTATCTCATATGTGTTTCTCACATCACTTGGCACTCATGCTCTATTTTTCTCTCAAAAACCCTTTCTCACTTTTTTTCTCCACATACACATCTCTATTCTTTAATCTGTCCTATTTTTCATCCCTCCCCCAGATATGGCTCATGGACAGGTTGAAAGTAGTGGACTCTTGCCTTGCATATTCAGCACGAGGCTATTTCTTTCACCAACGGCTAGTTGATTTCCCAAACGAAGGGTGGTGGTGCCATTGGATGTGCAACAGGTCTGCTATTGACATTACTTGGCGTTACCCCTGGTTTGATATGCCCGAGATGAGCTACAGTATGTCTTGGCAACCTTGCATTCAGCTGATTGGCCTGACACACTGTGTTTTCTACTTTTCATTCTGGTTTAGGCATCAATTCGAACACGACCAGACTTGCCTAGAGGAGGGGGTAGAGTACCCAGTTTCATTTCCAATCTGAGGTTCACAATTAGCTCGATATCCCACTCCATAGAGGACAAGACAACTTCTGGCTGCTGCTCCCAATTTCATTTGCGCCCTTTCTGGCGAATGTTTGGCTTGGCTTGAAGATGAGGCGTAAACCGAGCCTACCTTAGCATCTGAAGGTTCCACAAGCTCTGGGAGGGGACGCAGGAACACCTGACTCATCTGTGCCCCAAGTTTATTGCTTTGATCTGTACTTTCAACTTTTCCTTTTGAATGTAATAAAAAGCAACTTTGATTTGCATCAAGAGGCAGAGAACTTTGTATTGAAATCAATGAATTTAAAGCTGTAGGCACTAAAAATTTTCCTTTTGGTCCAAAAATGGTCCGAGTTATAAAAAGATTAATTTGAACAAAATCAACTTTTATTAAAACTTTTCAAAACCATTTTCGATAAGGATCACCACCTGACACACATGGAATCTATCCTTGAGATGTACAACCCCAAATCTAGCAAATGGAAAGTTGCCCCTTGTCTGAATAGCACTGCACTATACTGTAACCAGCTTTCATAGTGAAGATGACAACCGAACTCTTAGATACAGAAAAGATAAAGATGACCTAAACAATCTCATGGACAAGGCAATTGAGTTTGATGTGTTTATGGTTGGACTTCAGAATGAAGTTGCTTACATATCCCAAAGATGGAAATCAAGCCTTGCGTAGTTCGGTTCGGGTTCACTCGGGTATTAACACTCCTTTTGCGCTCTAACTTTTTCCAAGGTCGCCCTTTCTGGGTTTTCAACCTTGCGAGCTCAGTTTTTCTTATTTCAAATTTTTTGTGCTCTAACTTTTGCCTAGGTCGCCCTTTCGGGTTTTCAGCCTAGTGAGCCTCTCGGGGGTAATATTTCTTCAACTTGTCCATGTTGATCGGTTGGGAGAATTCAATGCCATCTCAGTCCGTAAGAATGACAGCTCCACCCAACCAGATTGATTTGATGATGTAAGGGCCAATCCAATTACGTTTGAACATGCCCCTAGGGTCATGGATGGGAGCTCAGTTGTCCTTGAGCACCAAATCCCCTTCCTTAAGATTTCAAGACTTGACTTTCTTATTAAAAGCCCTGGCAAATCTACGTTGATATCCTTGAACATAGTACAGGGCTTTCAGCCTCCTCTCGTTGAATAGCATTAGTTCCTCGAACCTGCTCTGCTACTAATCAGCTTCTACTATCTAGCACTTGGTCATAACCCGCAGCGACAGAACCTCTATTTCAATCAGCAGAACAACCTCCGTCCCATAAACCAAATAATACAAAGTTGCCCCAATAGACGTCCAAATTGAAGTCCTATAACCCCAGAGAGCAAACAAAAATTTGTCTGGCCAGTCCCTATAAGTCTCAACCATTTTCTGTAAAATGTGCTTGATGTTCTTGTTGGCAGCCTCAATAGCTCCGTTGGTTTGCGGCCGATATGTGGATGACTTATGAAAAGCCACGTTGTATTTCTCCAACAAGTCGATTACTTCTTTTTTAAAATGGGAGCCATTGTCTGAAATGATCTCATTCGGGACCCCATAACAACAAATGATGTTATTCCTGATGAAGTTGGTTACATGCGACGCTTTCAGCACTGCATAGGATTGGGCTTCCACCCACTTTGTAAAATAGTCTATTGCCACCAGAATATACTGATGCCCATTCGAGCCTTTCGGCATAACTACCCCAATAACATCAATTTCCCAGACTGAAAAAAGGCCATGGTGAAGTCATGTTGTACAGCATCGACGGCGGGATATTCATGTGATTTGCATGAATTTGACATTTGTGGCATCGCAGAACAAAACCAATACAATCCTCCTGCATGGTTGACCAGTAGTAACCCTGCCTGAGAATCTTTCAGGCTAGAATTACTCCGCTCATGTGTGCTCCACACTCTTTCCCTTGGATGGCCTTCATTAGGCGCTTCGATTCTTCTGCATCAACACATAGCTCGTGCATTCCCAGATGGCCTCGTTTGTACAACGTACCCCCACAGATAATAAACTGAGCAGCCATTCGCCGTATTGCCCTTTTATCTTTGACATTTGCCCCTGGTGGATAAGCTTCCTTTTCCAAGAAGTTCCAGATATCATAATACTGGGGGTTCTGATCTTGTACTTCATTTATTGCGGCGATCAACTCATAGGTCGGCATATATCTCTGTTCAATAATGATCAGACGCATCCGGACTCCAAAAGAGATGTCTATCATAGAAGATAGAGTTGATAAAGTGTCAGTAGACCTGTTATTCTCTCTTAAAAGATGCATGAAGGTTAGCTTTTCAAACCTAGGAATCAGAACATCCAGGGTTTGGTGATAGATTTTCATCATTTCTTTCTTAACCTTCCAGTCTCCTTTTGCTTGAGACACAACCAGGTTTGAGTCCCTAATGACGTCCAACCTTTTTGCCCCTAGTTCCAGGGCGGCTTCCAATCTAGCAATACATGCTTCATATTCTGCCTCATTGTTGGATACTTTGAACCGGAGTTTGAAGGCTAAAGGTATATGGGAAATGTCGGGTGCTATCAATAACAACCCTATCCCATAACTATACTAGTTAGACACTCCGTCAAAGTACATTGTCCAAATCTCTTCCTCAACCTGCAAAATAGCCTCATCTGGGAATAAGTATTCTACTGCTTCGTCTCCTTCCACTGGGTGATCTGCCAAGAACTCTGCTACTACTTTCGCCTTGACAGACTTACGAGTCACATATTTCAAATCAAATTCGAAAAGCAGAAGCAACCAACGAGCTAGCCTACCTGTAAGTGCTGGTTTCTCAAAGAGATATTTTATTGGATCTAATCTCGAAACCAGAATTACAGAGTGAGCTAACAGGTAGTGCCTTAACTTCCTGGTAACCCATACCAAGGCTAAGCAAGCCTTTTCTAGCGGGGTGTAACGGGTCTCGTATTCCAGCATCTTCTTGATCAGGTAATAGATGGCTTTCTCCACTCTATCTTTAGATTTCTGTGCAAGCATGTAGCCCATAGTCGTGTCGATTACTAACAAATACAAAATCAACAGCTTCCTCGGCTCTAGCGATGACAACACGGGTGGGTTCTGGAGGTACTGCTTAATCTGCTCAAAAACAAACTAGCATCGGTCATCCCAATGGAATTTCTTTCCCTTCTTCAGGAGACCAAACAGTGGTTCACAAGTGAAGGTTAATCTTGTAATAAATCGTCTTATGAATTGCACTTTACCCAGAAAGCCTCACACCTACTTTTCACTCCTTGGTGGTGGCATTTCAAGGACGGCCTTGATTTTGGAAGGATCGACCTCGATGCCCCTCTGCGTGATCAAGAAACCCAGCATTTTCCCTGCTGTGACACAAAAAGTGCATTTTTGTGGATTCAGCCTCAACCAATATTCCCTGATCCGTTGGAAGAATTTCTTCAAGGCTGTGTAATGGCCCTCTCTTTCCTTGGACTTGACAATCATCTCGTCTATATACACCTCAACCTCTTTGTGGATCATGTCGTGTAAGATCGTGGTTGCAGCCCATTGATAAGTAGCTCCAGCATTTTTCAGACTAAACGGCATCACCCTGTAGCAGTAGGTTCCCCACGGTGTGGTGAAGGCAGTCTTCTCTTTATCCTTGGGTGCCATCAAAATCTAGTTATACCCGAAAAACCCATCCATAAAGGAGGGCAACGCATGTTCTGCGGCAAAGTCCACCAACTCGTCGATGTGCTGTAGAGGAAAGTCGTCCTTCGGACTGGCTTTGTTCAGATCTCTAAAATCTACACACACCCAAATTCTGCTATCTTTCTTTGGCAATGAAACAATGTTGGCCAACCAAGTTGGATACTCAGCTACTAGCAAAAACCCTACATCTATCTGCTTGGTGACCTTTTCCTTAATCTTCAAAGTCCAATCCGGGCATATTCTCTAAAGCTTCTGCTTGACGGGCCGGGCCTCAGGGTCAAGAGTGATCCGGTGCTGTACAATCTCAGGATCGATTCCAGGCATGTCTTCATAGGACCACGCAAAAACATCTTTGAAATCTTTTAATAAAGCGACTAAGCGCTCGCATTCCTCCGAAGACAACGTGGACCCGATCTGAACCAGACACGGATCCTTCTCAGTACCCATATTAATTGAAATGATTTCATCAACAAGGGCTTTTACGAACCTCCCCTCCTCTCGATCAATCAAATGTTTGAAAACCAAAGGAATTCCTTCCTCATCATTTTTATCAAAATTTTGAAAGTCATGATCAATACAATACAAAAGTGGCACAAAAAAGTACTCGAAAATAGCAGTGGTATCATTCTCATTCAAAGCCTTCAGCTCGTCCAATTGCTCGGTTACAACCAACTCAAAAGAAAAAGAAAAAGACGACTTGGACAAAGCAACGGCATCCGGGTTATCAACCCCAAGAATACCGGACTCCGACTAAGAAGAACTAGAATCTGATTCCGACTCCACAGACTCTGTGGAGTCAGATTCTGACTCACTACTTGATTCAGAACTGCTAGACAAAAAGCCCTTCTCCAATTGCCAAATGAGAGAGGGTGCGTTAGATGCATCCAGAATGCCACCGGAAGGGTCCACACCTGATTGATCTCCGAAACGATGATGTCCTCCCCCAAGCTCTCCGTTTTGATCTGAGGATCTGAAAGGAGACACGCCAGCGCTGCTTCTATCTTGAGTTCATTGCTATTGGACTCACCTTCTATACTCTGTTCAGCCTCAGCAGTTAATTCAATCTATTCCTCTAAGGCTTCATCCTCTTGCAGCTATAGGTCGAAGAAAATCTCGAAGCCGGGCAAACACCGCTTCTCAGAGTTCAAACATGGCTCAGGAAAGCCGCAAAATAGGAAGTCTTCCCTCTCCCGGACAAAGCAGCCGTTCAAAGTTCCCGGAATTGGTCTATGAACAAGCTCGTAGTTCTTCCCACTTTGCTTAGCTTTGGCTTTTCCTACCATTTTCTTCCATTCTCTCACCTAGTCCTCTTTGGTAGGCGTGTAACTGAGACCAAAGGTATAAGGGTTATGTGGCACTTCGGCCAATGTAGGAGCGCCCTTCCAGCCACTTATGCACAATCCCATCCCGGGTACATGCTGTAGTATATTCATGAGGTAGATTGATTGAGCACTGACATACAACCCCTCATCAACAGCTAGGATATTTTGCACCACCCGGGCCTCAGCCAGGGTAAACCTCGACAAGAAAACATCCTCATCACCATGTACAATTTCCAATACAGGTGTGGTGACCTCAGGCGGAGGATGGATAGACAAATTTCCAAACACAATGGCTACCCCCTTTCTAAGAGGGTACTTCAGCATCTAATAAAGAGTGGAAGAGACAGCTTTTACTTGGTGCAGCCACGGTCGTCCAAGCAGTAAGTTAAAAGTAGCCGGAACATCCAGGACGTGAAACTCAACATCCTGTTGCGCCAGACCCACTTGTGTTTTGATCTGAACTGTCCTCATCACCTCTCAACTCGTGTTGTCATAAGCCTGGATCACCTGGGCCGTTGGTACAAAGTCCGCTAGCTTCAAGCCAATACAACCGGCACCCACTTCTCTCTGCATTCAACTGAGATGTATAATGGTTTGTTATGTGCAGAGCCCTTAGGCGGCAATTCCTTATCTGAGAGGGTCAAGGTTGGCGAAGCGCCCCCCGGGAAGACAAGCCCGACTAGTTGTTCGGGAGTTGTGTCGATAGACAACTTGGCCTTTCCCATTGCAGACATGACGGCGTGCCTATGTACCCGCGAAGCCATGAGCAACCCCCCAGATGGATATGTCTGCTTGGATCTTCTTTAGCTGTTTCAGTACAATTTCTTCCTCCAACTGTTTGTCCTTCTGCTTTTTGGTCTCCTTGTCCTTTCTAGATGCTTTTGGTTGATCTAAGTGTAAGGGCTTGAAGTACCGCCCGCTTCTGGTCATGTGATTCACTTCCTTATAATACCAAGTGTCGTCTAGCTGGTCCTGGCCCCAATCTTCGTCTATGTGGGCAAGATGCAGATCATTACCTTCCCACCAGACTCCTCCGACAACCGACAAGCAATTTTGCAGTTCTATCATAATTACTCTCACATTACAGTCATCCCCCACAGGGTGTTTGGCTTTTCCCGCTTCCTGACCATTTCTATCCCTTTCCTGTTCAAACTGCTTCAGTGTGGCTTCTTGCTCTGCATCAACAGTATCAATGACGCCCACTTCTTAAGCGAAATTCTTAGAACCAGCGCTCTCCGGAAACTTTCCTTTGTCCTCGATGGTTCTGGCCCTTGTAGCAGTTCTTGCTTCCAATTATTCTAGTTTTGATTGAAGTCCCTCATCCACATTCAATTCATCACTAAACCACCCTGAATTATCTGCTGACCTGTTCAGATCAAACCAGTTAATGCACACATCTCCCTAATCTTGCTTATCAAAGAATTGTAGATTGTTAATGTCCTCCTCGAGGTTAGCTAAGTCATCCAATCCCTAGGTAGGTTCATCCTCCCGGACTACATTGACCCCCATCCTTGGTGAAAACTCCACCTCTGGCTTGGCCTAATTGGTTGGCACAATGTAACGGCATGGTTTGTATTCTTCCTCGGATAAGTCCACGGAGCCCTCAGGCGCTGAACTAACATTTCCATCCTCCAACAAGGCCACCCTGCCTTCATCTACCACGATCACCACCATAGGTTTGGGTTAGGATGTGGACGTGTTCAATATGCACAAATCTGTGCTTTCCATGATGAACAGCACCGACTTAGTTAGGTGGGAGGGGGTGATGTATATACTAGGGTCATAAAGGACGACTAGTGTTTGGATAAGGTTTATTTGCCTGGGTGGAGGGGCTTGGTTATGTGGTGGGAGAGGATTTGTAGTGACATTTGGTTTCTCAAGGGGCGCTATCACTTTGCTATCGATGAGATCCTGAATCTCATGACGCAATCTGAAGCACTGGTCGGTATTATGACCATGCAGTCGGTGAAAGGCGCAATACTTAGATGGGTTGTGTTTAAGAGGGGGTGGATCGGGCAACGGGCATTGTTCTAACAGTTTCAGAGGCCCTTTTCTGATCAGGACCCTCAAGGCCGCAGATAGAGACATGTAGAGTAGGGTGAAAACCGTCTGGCCTCGGGCCTGATGGCTGGAAGTTTGGGGGGGTGTATTGGTTGTACCAGCAAAGGGGTTGGCAGCTTTCGGTGTGGTGGTGACCATATCCACATCAGAAGGCCTTCCAACTGTGCTACTGCTCGTAGTGGCATTGGAACTGCACGTGAAAGCCCTCCTAGGCTGCTCTTTCTCGTGGTCTATCAAACCCTGTTTCATTGCATCCTCTATCTGCACCCCTATTTCATGGAGGTCGGCAAATGTAGACAGAGGTAAGACTATCATCTTCTGCAATAGCCTCGATTGCAGGTTACGGACTACCATTCGGATCTGGTCCTTTCCAACCGGTCAGGTCATCATCATAAAGGCCTTGGCTCTCCACTGGGTTACAAAATTGGAGAAACCGTCCTTCAGCTCTTGGTAGGTTGCTTCGAGATCATAAGTTGTGACCTCAATCTGTGTGTTGTAGGAGTATTGAGCAATAAAGGCCTCAGCCATCTCTTCCCAGTTCCTCTTTATAGAGTCTTCCAACTTGGCGTACCCAATAGGTACGATACTTGACAGGGTCCAGCCAAAGAGGTATAACTTCTACAGCCTAGATAGGCCTATTGGCCGTAGAATATCTGAAAATAGTGAAGCGGTCTATATATGACATTTTAAATCTATCTGGCAAAGTCACTGCCGCATCAGTATAGTCGTCCTTTATATCAAGGATCAAATTGATGCCCTGAGCTCGTTTAAAAAGCTTTTCCAGCTTACTCACTTTTAATGTAGTAGGGTTTACCTCAAACTCAAATGGCGCCTCTGTTGGGTAAATCGGTGCTTTGGAAGTTTAGGGTGGAACTGGCTCTGTTGAAATGTCCACATTTTCCTGGACATTGATGGTGACCCTGGGTACCGGGATTTCCACTGGGAGTGCTTGTGATGCTGAGGCCACTGCAGGTTGTGGCCGCTGTTGTTGAAGTCTTTCTATTACCTCCGTCTGGCGGGCTACAATCTCGGCTTGATAGGCTGCGGTCTCAGCTTGCCACGCAGCATCTAGCAACATAGTCTCAATAGTCTGTTGGAGGTTTCGAAGCAAGTCTTCCATTCCGGCTGGATACTGAGCCATTTGAATAGGTGAATACTCTCTTGCCGAAAAGGAAGCAGAAAATTGTCCCTGATTGGGTGCTTGTTGAACCGATGGGTTATGCTCGACTCTCCTATGTCTTGTAACCGGTGGTAGCGAAGCAAACACTAGTTGTCCTCCGATAAGATCCCCATATCGGTATAGACGTCGTACAAGGGTGCAGAGTGCTTGTGGGGTGACGGGCTCGTCTGAAGTAATGGTGACACACTACCTTGCAAAAAGAAAATAAAGTAAAAAGAAACAAAAATCAGAAACCGCACAGCACCTCGGCTTAGACAGAAACAATGCGTAGTTACAATCATAAGCTGGAGAACTGTACTCAAACACTAATTTATGCCCCAAAACTGATACCGACAAACTGATACCCAGACTTGCAACTAATGCATACATTCCTACAGAGTTTCACTCTAAAGCACGTATCAAGCAAGTGAGAGCCAAAACAACCCTATGATGGGGTAAGGTCTCCCTATCCTAATTTCATCAGGAGCTAGGGGTTCACTATGAAAACAAGCGATTTCATACAATTCCTGCATTCGGGTAAGCAACCTGTCCTAGTTTGGAACAGTCTCTATGGCTTCCGATGTTCAACTAGGCCGATTGGTCAAACAGGGTACCTCAGCAAAACTACCTAATATACCTCTCACACCTAACACAAAGAAGTGAAAGGTGGATCAAACGGTATAGTGGTATTCCAGATCCAAGGATTGTGTTCCCATCGTGGCAGAGCCCGCAACTAGTCAGCCTTTTGGCAAGCTTTTCCAAGCGAGCCTTCGGCAAACCGATTAGGAATAGCATATGGAAAACACTGTGACTTAGGCGCACCAATGCAAGTGCAAATGCAAAAAAACACGTAAGTGTAAATAAAACAACATATCATGAGTTCGAGTCAAGTTCTCTAAGTCCCTAGCAGAGTCGCCAGAAACTGTGGACTCGCCTTTTTCTTGCGCCCCGTCTTTCAAAAAGGTTTGAAAAGAAGGCCTCACAATGCGGACTCCACCTGTCGTGGTTTTGAATCTAGTCTCACAAAGTGCAATGTAAAACTGATAATCACCAAAGAGTCCAAATCCGAAAAAACTCTTTGGAAAATCGATTTTAAATCAAATAATGCCAAAATTGGACTGCTTTGCCAGAGTACAGAGCCGCCATCTAAATATTTTATTTTTTGGGAAAATTTTGGAAACCCTAACTCGTGCCAAAGGCCACGTGTCCGTCATCACCAAAGTTGCCTTAGCTCAGGAACTTAGGTACGAGAGGGGAAGGTTCTTAAATGAGCACCCTTGCTCGCCCAATCAAAGATTGGCCTCTACTAAGCATGATAT
This sequence comes from Camellia sinensis, assembly GCF_055761805.1. Lineage (NCBI taxonomy): Eukaryota > Viridiplantae > Streptophyta > Magnoliopsida > Ericales > Theaceae > Camellia > Camellia sinensis. Next base: position 154,912,757 of record NC_138963.1, read on the forward strand.
GATATTTTATAAACATTATGCGTTCTTATTCCGGTTATTAGCTAACTTTACTATGTGACGCACACAAGCAAGTATAGACTAGATCGTAAGAATTGGAACATTTCAAGTCATGTTTGTTTTGCGAAAATTATTTCAATTTGCCACCCTCAGGTGGGCTTAAAATGCAGATTTGCCACCAAACAAGGTGGGCTTAAAACAGGATTTGCCACAACAAAGTGGGCTTAAAACATACATTCATTGAATCGTTCCAATTCAAACAGCAAGCCTTCATCCACAGGCATTCATGCAATTTAACATTTAAGCATATAGCATCATTGCAAGCATGCTAATCATGGCAATCACACTCATGCAAGTATGCTAAAGCGTAAAAACTTACCTAGTACTCCAAGCCAAAACAAAAACTAGTTAGAAAAATACATGATCCTAACTATGTTAAGATGCCTAATGCAACGCATGCGGCAAATGCAATTAATAGGCTTGGCTACTAATATGGCATATGATTTGATTTGATAACATGCGGTTTAAACACGTATTCAAAGAAATATTGAAATTGTGATGCAGTTTGAATGATGCGCAGAGCCTCGGTGCATGCAAGACAAGATGAATGGATGCAAGCATGCGATATTCTAATTGAAACATGACCCTAAACTAACCATCAAAAGCAGTTAAATAAAAGGGAGAAAGACGTGGGGTTTGAAGACATACACACACTCACGCACACTTATTACAACATTATGCCCTCGCGAAGGAGGGTCCGAATGAATAAACGCTAACCAACTAGCTACGCTAATTAAGCTAACTATTACAAACCGAAAACTAATTAACTATTCTAGTTAACTAATTATAAAAAACCAAAATTGAATAACTAGCTATGCTAAGCTATAAAGCAATTAAACTAATTAACTATCTAAGCTAATTAAAAAATTACAACACTTGTATTAACTAGCTATTCTAAGCTAACTAGAGCAATTAAAATGGCCTCGAGGGCGAAGAATGCATGGATGCTTTGTTGGTTTCCTCTCGAGAATCCACTGCCTTGCCATTGCAGCCTCTGTTTGCACATGCTTGAACAGCAATAGTGCTACCAACTTCCAGAATGCCTCTGCCCCAACTCAAGAGCACATTTGTGCAATTTTTCATTGATGGCCGAGCGACTACCAATATTGGCCGTCAGCTACCATTGGTGGCCGTCGGCCACTGCTGGTGGCCGGTTGGCCACCCCTTCCCTAGACTTCTCTTTTTGCTGCGACAGAGAGCAAATAGAGGCAAACCAATGTATTCTCAAGGTTTGTGTGCACTGTTGCTCTCCTTATCATTACACAAGTTAAAAGGAGTGCGACTCTTGCTCCTTAAACCATCAACCACGCATTTCCATGCTTGATGGCTAAGGAACCAAGTTTGTACAAGCTTAATGAGTACAAAACAAGACTCGACAAAACCACAACCCTATCATGTATGATCAAGGGTGATGGTGACCGAGAAAAGTAGCACGTTTCATCACTTTGACTATGAAACATCCCATTTCCCTCGTGTTTGAATTAACGTTGGATCCGTACACATGCAATGCAACATGGAGCTCCTTAATCTTGCCTCTTTACTTGTTATTTTTGTTTACTCATTTTAGCTTACCAATCCATTCTTTAATTGATTTGTCCAAAAGTGAGTGTCCTCTAATGGAAAGAGGGCTTAAACCACAAGTGCCTTGAGCATGGAAGAGACTTCATGCCGTTGATAATGAACCCCCAAGGGGATTAAACCATTAAGCATGAATGTCTCAATTTCACACTGAAGCTAACAAGGGATTTAAAGCCACTTTCAAAATAAATGAAAGAGTGAAACAAAAGAGTATGTAACAGAGCTTATGATGTTGAAATCACATGCAAAATAGTACCATAACATGAAAGCAACTCAACCAATTCATGTTTAAAGGCCTAAAACACTAAACTAGTGAAGCCCTTTACACTACAACTATGCAAAAGACTACTCATACAACACAAACAGCCCAAAATAGAGCCAAAGTAGCCCAAATTAGAGGTAAAAACATGCTGTAAATAGGCTAAGATAAGCTACAAAAACATGCTAACTTATGAGGCAACTAGGCATGCAAGTAAGACAACAATGAGGGAAGGCTAACCCTTCCAATTTTCAACTTCAAAAGAAGGTTTTTGCCACTAAAATAACTCTAATTTTTAGTGGTTTGAAGGCCCAAAAAGTTTGATTTAAATATGCTAAAAGATGGTGCAAAAGTTTACACAATTAAGCAATAAGAAACGTGGAATATCCCTTGACACAAAATATCCTCAAACCATCATGTCAAGCCTCAAAAACTAGAGTTTTTTGTAGTTGAAAACCAGCTCAAAAACAATACAAAAGGATGGCAAAACAAGTGTGCACAATAAGCTTAAATGAGGTAAGTTCTCTACCTTTGAAGCACAGCACAAAACAGCCAAAATTTCAGGCTCAAACCTCCTTCCAAAGCTCAAACTAGGCTCCAAGGGACCTCAGCTCCAAGGTGGCCAAGTTTGGTTAAGGTTTAGTGTGCAAAAGTGTAGAGAAAACTAACTACAAAGCACAAAACAAGAAGAGAGAGAGAGAGAGAGAATTCTAGAGAGACAGAGACAAAATTTTGTTCTCAAATGTCTAACCCCTCCAAATGGGGGAGAGCACCCCCTATATTTAGAAAATCAAGGTTTAGGCTTGAATTCATCCTACCATACACGTGTATGAAGATGTACTTCAGTGAGCAACAGCTGGCACAGCTGGCAAACAAATATCTAAAAAAAGAGACAAATGGCCGTCGGCCACCACTAGTGGCTGACGGGCACAACTAGTGGCCGACAAGGCCTAAGGCTGGCCAACAGGTTCCCCCTTTTTCTAGGAAGGAGGCAACAACTCTTGGCCCAAAAAAACAAGCACAAAACAGGCAAGGTTCAAAGCTTAAAGTCAGGGCGTTCCGCCGACAATTTGGGGCGCTCAAAACGAACACAAACAAGTACAATCATCAAGTGTACAAACGATGATGTCCAAGTCTTCAGGACGATAAAAAATGGGGTATCTACACTACCTTAGAAGAGTCTATGGTCACTCATTCCCCGGATACCACATGGCCTAAGAACTTAACTTCTTTTTGCCAGAACTCGCACTTCCTGAACATACCATACAAACAATGAGCTCTAAGCAACTTAAGTACAACTCGCAAGTGTTCCTCATGTTCTTCCTCCGAGGATGAGTAGATCAAGATGTCGTCAACAAAGACAACCACAAAACGGTCCAAGAACTCACAGAAGATTCGATTTATCAAATCCATAAATGAAGCAAGTGCATTGGTTGACCCAAAAGTAATTACTAAGAAATTGTAATGGCCATACCGCGTACGGAATGTTGTTTTCTGAATATCCTCCTCATTCACCCTCAACTGGTGATAACTTGACCTCAAGTCAATCTTAGAAAAGCAGCAAAACCCCTTAAACTGATCAAAGAGATCATCTATGCGAGGTAATGCGTACTTGTTCGTAACAGTTGCCCAGTTTAGCTTCCGGTAATCAATACATAGTCGCAAGGTGCCATCCTTCTTCTTAGCAAACAGAGTAGGTGCTCTCTAAGGTGATGTACTAGGGTGAATGAAGCCTTTATCTAACAACTCTTGGAGTTGAATCTTCAACTCACACAGCTCGACAGGTGAAAATCTATACAGTGTCATAGAAATAAGTGTCGTGCCAGACACTAAGTCAATAGAGAACTCGATCTCCCAGTAGGGTGGCAAACTAGTAAGATCCTTGGGAAAGACATCCGAGTATTCGCAAACTACCCTCGGTAATTCTACTTGGACCATATCACTCTCACTACCCAAGAGAGTTGCAAGAAGACAACTAAACTTGCCCCTGCCACGAAGGTCACAAACTGGCGATAAGATTCTATCAGCTCAGTCCCCTAGAAAATAAAAATAGTCACCACTCGAGGTGCACACCGTAACTCTCTGACAGTAACAATTTATAACAGCACGATACGAGGATAGCCAATCCGTACCTAAAATGACATCAAAGCCTGACATGTCTAACAACACAAATGCAAAAAAAAAAGTTGACGTCCGACAACATCTATCTCACAACCACAACATCCCCTATCCAAGTCAACCTTACCCCTGACTGGACACTCTACCCTAAGCACAGATGCTGACTGAGCCACCTCTAACCCCAAAACTGAACAAAATGAAAGAATGAGATACACCAGTATCAATAAACACATTGGCAATAGAATTATACAACAACAAGGTATCTATCAAAATAGAGGGTACTGGAAACTGATTTGGTGTAGTAACAACATACACACGCCCGGTAGGTCTCTGCTCCACTTGCACACCCCTCGAAGCATAAGATTAGTAAATTGACTGAGCGGAAGAGGCTCCCTACATGGCCCTCGAGGCTTGCACTGATTGAGTAGGTTAATGGCTCTGTGCTTGTCTCGAACCAGACGCACTAGGTGTGCCACCTGCTTAAGGGAAAAACCTCCTTAAGTTCCCTGACTACCCAAACTGATAATAGGTAGACGGCTACCCTCTCCCCTAACTCTAGCTCTGAGAACGAGTCGCTGGCAGTGCTGACTGTAGCCCTCCTCCTCTTTACGGGAAAACTAGAGATTTGTGGCCGAGCTGGCCACACTTAAAACAAGTGATCCCACCTTGACTACCTCTCCCTCAACCAGAACTTGGTACAGGAAAAGTGGGTCAAAACTGTGCGGCCTGAGATTGCTGTGGGATGGAACCTCACTGCCACTTATTGTCCTAAGTCTCCCCTTGAACCTCTTGACTCCTCTGGCTGGAGCCCCTCATCCTCTCCTCCTCTGCATGATTCTGTAGACACCCCATTTTTGACCGACCTTAAGACTCAGACGTCATCGATTGAGCACTCAGTGATGGTGCATGTTGTGCTCGTCCTGAGGTTTTGGAGTTTCGGCTGAGAGCCTTACCCCCGGACCTCTGGACCCTTTTGTGCTTTGCCTCGGTTTGCAAACCAGGTCTTGTTTTCTCTTCCCGAAGGGAGGGACAGGTCTCATAGACCATCTCTCAGTGGTCGTAGGCTACTTTTCGTGGTCGTAGGCCACTTTTCCCGTTTGGAGACCAGTCTCTGATTTTTGGAGCCGTCGGCCGCGCGCCTCGGTTCGAGACCTCTTAACCTTCTCCGTTTGGCACGATTTTCGGCACAGACCTTGCTTTCTCTCCCTAGAGGGACACTGTGGCCCAGGAGACCACCTTTGTGGTTGCACGCCACTTTCGATGCTTAACACCCTATTTTCGGGGCACCCGGCTGCGCGTTTTGACCCCCGAACCCTCGTTTTGCATCCGTCTTGGTTCATTTTGGGCATGGACCTTTTTTTCATTGTTTGGGAGGTGGTACAAGGGTGGAAGACCACCTTTTCCTGGGAGACCACTTTTCTCCCGCCAGCCGATTTTCTTGTCAGGAAGCTGGTCTCCTTGGTTTTTGAGCCATATTTGCTGGTCTCCCACCATACCACTAGCTTGCATTCAGTTGGGAGACCATCAAATGGGCTGGCCGACCACCTTTCATTGACCTGAACCTTTTGAACTGGTCAGCCAACAAGGGGAAGTGGTCGGCCGACCACCTGAACTGGTCGGCCTGCCTCCCTCAGTTTTATCTGTTTGAGTGTGTGCCGGCTGTGCCAGTTGGAAGGCACAGACTGGATCCTCCATACGTGTATGGAGGATCTTGAGCCTTGGTTTTTATCTTCTTGAGGAAGCTTTGGCCTTGTTTCTCTATAAGAGAGGCCCTCCTCTTCCTTATACCAGGTTCTGAAAATTATCTAAGGCTTGTGCATACACTTCCCTCTATATCTCTTTGTTTGGGGTTCAAAAAGGTCTTGTTATTGACCTATTACACCACACCTCATAGCCACACACCTCCACCATTGTTCTAAGATTCTTGGAGGGTCTTGAGAGGTCTCAAAGAGTTGGTTTTGGGCTGGAGAAGTTGCTGTCTTGCTGAGCTTCAAGGATAACTCATTTTCTCCCTTTTTAAGCTCTATTTTGATCCTTCTCCTAGCCCTATTTACATGCATATTTGAGCTTTGTTGTCAACTGAAAAAAGTCTTTTTTTAAGGTCCTTTTGATGTTTGTTTAAGGTCATTTTGTTGTTAGGGGTCATCTACCCCCTTGCATGTTTCATTTTGCCTTGTTTTGAGCCATGCCCTAAGGCCTTTGTGTTGACCTTTTCTTGGCCTTTTAACCACTAAAATCTAGCAGATTTTCAGTGGTTAATCTGTGCTTTTGAGAGCCAAAATCAGAGAGGGGTGACCCTCTCCCTCCTTGTCTTGTTCACTAGCATTTTTGGCCTTACAAAGGAGCCTACATTTTCATGTTTTCAAAGCTTGGTTCAGGCCCTTTTTGGTGACTTTTAGGGCCTGCCTAGGCTCTTTCCAGAGTTGGTTTTGTCACCTTAGGTGTGTCTCTTGCATGTGTAGAATAACCCCTCTTATAGCCTATCAAAGGAGCATGTCATTCTTGCATGCATTGATCATGTTACAGTGGGTTTTGGGGCTTTATTTGGCATGTCATACATCTGAATTTTGCTGGTTTAGTGGCCTCTTGAATGCTTCACATGCTTGTAGTGTAAACCATGCTCACTAGCATACATTGCATGTGGTTTTGGCCCTTGATTCTAGCACATTTTGGCCATGCTTTAAACTGATTTTGTTCATGTTTTGGGCTTCCTCAGCTCTGTTTTTAGGCCTCTTGGTCGATTGACGCTTGCCATGCATGGTTGTAGTGTAATACCCTTGCCTAGCCTTGAGTTTTGAACCCCCTTGCATGCTTAACTTGAGGTGTTTCTATATTTTGGCATCATTGAGCATGATATTTCAGAGCATATAAGGTTGTCATATTCCCATCTTTATCACTCCTTCAATGTGTTTGAGAGTTGTGCTTGTATATCTCATTTTTGGGCTATCGCATGAGCTCCACTTTTGTGCATTGCAAGCCATCATTTTAGTCCATTTTGCCACTATTTTAGGACTGCATAGGGACTTTTTGGGGTTGGTTTGGTCATTTGGGTATCGCTTTGCATACCTCTAGTGTAATGCACTTCACTAGTTTCGATAATTGTGCCATCCAACATGCATCGGGTGAGTTGTTTGCATGATTCGGGACCATTTTGTATGCCATTCCAGAGCTGAAATATATGCCATTGTGTTCCATGTTTCATCCTTTCCATGTTCTTAGAGAGTTGTGTCTTGTGCCCTTGGCTTGGAGCCTTTACATTGTGTATGTTTGCGTGTGTCTTGTCGCTTTGATTTCATCATCCATTGGCCACTGATTTGGACATGGCTGAGGCCTATCCATTTTGGTTTAAGTCCATCGAGCATTGTGTATGCCCTGTGGTTCATTGCGTTGTGTATGCCATGTCCATTTGCATTGCGTATGCTAGTTGTTGTTCATATTGTTGCATGCTTGTGTTGCCTTGCATTGAGTATGTATGCATTAGCGTTGTGCATGCCATTAGCCTTGTTAGGTTGTTCATGTTGCATTGCATATTTTCATGCTTGCGTTGGATTGCCTTTTTACATACTCCATGTTACATTGTATTGTGCATGCCATGTTATGTGTTGCATTGTGTTTGGGATAGGAGTTAGCCCAAACACAGGAAATGAGGGGCGTTTCATACTTGAAGTGATGAAACGTGCCTCAATTCTCGATCGCCGACACTCTTGACTACCCATGATGGAGTTGTTGGTTTTAGTTGCTTATATGTGCATTCATGTCCTATGAGTCGACAATTCGACTCCTCGGCCATCATGCATCGGGATACGTGATTGGTGGCCCGAGGATCAAGGACTACACTCCCTAGAGCTTATGCAATGATAGGGAGAATGGTCGGGCACACTTATGATGAAAATGCCTTGCCTTCTCTCTCCCTTGCCTTCGTTGCAGAAAAAGCAGAAACCAGGAGAATGAAATGGTCGGCCGACCAGGTTTTCTGGCAGGCCAACCACCTTTTCGGGTCTTCACCACCAACGGTGGTCGGCAAGTGGTCTCCCTTGCCGATAGCTTGGTCGGCAGCCTTCCCACAGCTTCCTTGGGTGGAGTTTTATCTCTCTGGAGCCTCGTGCAACTTTCTGAAATCAATTGCAAACAAAGGTGAGCCGGGGCATCGCGATGGATTTCCCGACAAGGCGACTCGAGCATGCATGCATCCTTTATCATTCGAAACAGAGCTGAGACAGTCCATTTCATGTAGCTTGCATGCTAATTTATTTGCTTCCTTAGTTTAATTTGTTAACTAATTAATGTTGTGTAATATTTAGCTGTAATTCGTTATTCATTTCGGTTGTGTAATAACTAGTTTAATTAGCATACATTAGCTAGTCGGTTCTGTATTATTTATTCGAACCCTCCGTGAGAAGGTGAACTTTGTAATAAGTGTGCGTGTGTGTGATGCATGTCTTCCAACCCCACGTCTTTCTCCCTTTTATTTACCAGCTTATGATGGTTAGTTTTAGGGCATGTTTCAATTAGCATCCTTATGCTTGCATGATTGTATTCATTCATATGTCTTGCATGCACCGGGCTCGGCGCGTCATGCTAACTGCATTGTATTTCAATTTCGAGTTGAATATGCGTTATCCGTAGCATCTCATATGCCATCTTAGAATAGCCGAGCCTATCTTAGTAGCATTTCGCACGTGTTGCATTAGCCATCTTAACATGAACTAGGATCATGCATTGATTACTAACTAGTTTCTGTTTTGGGTCGGAGTACTCGATGAGTGTTTATGCTTTAGCATCTTGCATGAGTGTGAGTGTTGTCATGATAGCATGCTTACCATGAGGCTATTTGCTTATCTGCTATAACTACCTGAATGCTTGTGGGTGAAGGTTGGATTACTTGAATTGGAACGATTCATTGAAATTCGTGTTTTACCCTACTTTGCGAGTAGCACCATCAAACCATTTTCAAATAAACAAACATGAGATGATTTGTTCCAATTTAGGCGATCCAGTCTATACTTGTATGCTGTGTGCATCACATTGTAATTCTAGGTTAATACACCAGAATAAGAACGCATGTGTTTTCAAAAACTCGATATCATGTTTAGTAGTGGCTGATCTTTGATCGGGCGAGCGGGGGTGCTCATTGCATGACCTTCCCCAATCGTACCCAAGTTCCCGAGCGGAGGCAACTTTGGTGATGACGGGCACGTGGCCTTAGGCACGAGTCAGGGTTTCCTAAATTCTCCCAAAACAAAATATTTAGGTGGCGACTCTATATCTGGAAAAGTAGTCCATATTTGGCATTTCTTTCTAAAAATCTATTTTTCAAAACGATTTGCCAGATTTGGACTCTTTGGTGATTTATCGGTCTCACATTGCACTTTGCGGGATTAGATTCAAAACCGTCACATTTGAGTCCGAACTGTAGTAAGCCCAAATGAACGAAACAAAATTTTTCCCGGGACGTTCGGGGACGTCTACAGTTTCTGGCGACTCTGCTGGGGAGTTAGAGAACTTGACTCGAACTTATGATATCTTGTTTTGACTACACTTATGTGCTTCTTTGCATTACATGTGCATTGGTGCGCCTAGGACACCGTGTTTGCCATCTGCTATTCCTGAACGGTTTGCCGGAGGCTCGCTTTGAGAAGCGTTCCATAAGGCTGACCAGTTACGGGCTCTACCACGATGGGAACACAAACCCCGGTTTTACCGGGGCACCCTTTTTGACCATCTGACTTAGTGCATATTCGGAATCCATAGTGACCATTCCAAACTAGGACAGGTTGCTCACCCGATTATAGGTTGTTTGAAACCGCTGCGTGCGTAGTGAAACCCTAGCTCCTGACAAAATAGGACAGGAAAACCCTACCCCTCCGTAGGGGTGTTTTGGCTCTCACTTGTTTGCTATGTGTTTTTAGAGTGTGTCTCTACAGGAATGCAAGCATCAATTTGCAAGTTTGGGCATCAGGCCTGCGGGCACCAGTGTTTTAAGAATCAGTATATCTGCGGGTATCAAACTCAGATTCGGGGCAGTGATTTGGGAAACAATGACCAGTATTTGAGAACAGTATATCCAGCGTACACGTGCCAACTGTGTGTTGTCATGCCGACTGTGTGTTGTGTTTATTTAAGCCGTTATGCTGTCCGTTTCTGGTTGTTCATTTCCTTATTATGCTTTATTTATCTTTTTGCTAGGTAGTTTAGCACAATTGTTTCTGACCCAGCAGATATTCCCCAAGCACTCTAGACTAGAGGTCGTCGACTCCATCGATCTGAGGATCTAGTAGACGGACAACCAGTGTTCTACTCTTTAGCCCCGGTTGCTAGACGGAGATTAGTGAGGCACAGTGTATCGGTACTGCGGTTCCCTGATCAGTGGTCCTTGAACAGTCAGGTTGAGATTTCTGAGTCTACTAGAGAGGCAGATATACCGGCAATTCAGTTAGAATAGGGCAGTATAGCAGGAATGGAGGAAATGATGTGTCAGCTCCAGGAGAGCATGAGAACCATGCAGGAGGACGCTACTCGTCAAGCAGAATTTGCCAAATAGCAGGCCGTCGTCATGGACCAACAGGCGGAGCTAATTACCCGGCTGCAGCAGCAAGCCGGAGCATCAATTTCACACCAGGATCCTCCCCCACCAAGAGTTCCAATACCCGGGGAGACGGCGAATGTCCAGAAGGTCCAGGAGGATACAAACATCCCAACGGGGCCGGCTGTAGACGCGCCCGTGGGCCTCATTGCAGTTTGGACTCAATTTGTGTCGCGGTTCTTAATCTGAACCAAAGAGTCCAAATCCGGCAAATCGTTTTGAGAAACAGATTTTTGAAAAGAAGTGCCAAACATGGACTTCTTTGCCAGATGCAGAGTCGCCACCTAAATATTTTATTTTGGGAGAATTTAGGAAACCCTGACTCAGTGCCAAAGGCCACATGTCCGTCATCACCAAAGTTGCCTCGGCTCGGGAACTTGGGTACAATTGGGGAAGGTCAGCTATGAGCACCCCCTCTCGCCCGATCCGAAGATCGGCCTCTACTAACCTTGATATCCGTTTTTGAAAACGTTATGTGTTCTTATCCTGATTATTAGCCTAGAATTACTATGTTATGCGCACAGCACAAAAGTATGGACTAGATTGCCTAATTTGGGAATAAGCATTGCATATCCGTTTGTTTTGGAAAAATATTTTGGAATTTGCTACTCGCAAGTAGGCTAAAACACGGATTTCAATGAGCTATTCCAACTCAGACAATCCAACCTTCACCCACAGGCATTCAAGCAGTTTATATCACATAAGCAGCTAGCCTCATGGTAATCATGCTATCATGGCAACACTCACACGCATGCAAGGATGCTAAAGCATAAATACTTACATCGTACTCTGTGCCAAAACAAAGAACTCATTAGCAATCAATGCATGATCTAAGTCCGTGTTTAAATGTCTAATGCAACGCATGCAGAATGTCACTAGAGTAGGCTCAGCTAGTCTATGAATAACATGTGAAAATGCACAAGTAGCATGTATTCAAGTTAGATTTGAAATACTGATGCAGTTAGCAGGATACGCCGAGCCGGTGCATGCAATACTGATGAATGATGCACGCATGCATAGCATAAGGTATGCTAAATTAAACATGACCTATTACTAACCATCAAAGCAGGTAAGTAAAAGGGAGAAAGAAGTGGGGGTTGGAAGACATGCACACACTCACCCACACTTATTACAAATTCGCCCTCACTCAGAGGGACCAAAAGAATAATACAATTCGAATAATGAATTAACTATCCTAGCTAATTAATTATTACAGACCAACTAAATTAATTAAACAACTTAATTAATTTAAGAAAGCAAGAAAAAGGACCTCGGGAAGAGGGTTCAATGCACGCGTGCTCGGGTCTTGCTCGGAAGTCCACTGCCATGCGCAAGCTGTCTCTGTTTTCCCTGCTCTGCCCCTCTGAAAACTTCCAAAGTCTCAGAATTGCTTCCCTGGACATTGGGAGACACCACCGGCTGAGGAGAATGGCCACCGGCAGTAAGATGTGATCACCGGCTGTTGATGAAGCTATCGGCCACGGATGGATTGCCGGTCGCCACTCAAAAGGGTAAAAGTGTAACAGGTCCATGCCAAATGGTTTTGAAGTTGAAGCCTCTCTGTATCTAGGAGAACGGCTGTTGCAATGATTTGCAGAAGAATCCATCATGGCTACTCCACGAGCTTCTTCTGGTGAGATCTAATCTTTTTTATTCGACTTTGGTGCCTCTTGTTCGAGGGCTTCTTCAAAACTGGCCACACGGGCCTCCTCCGACAGTTGACCGTTGAACGTTCCGAATGAGTTCGAGGTTCAAAACGAACAGGTCGAATCATGAGGCTGAGAGCGATCCTAGGCTGCACAATCTCAAGAGCGATTCCACATAGGTCTTCACAGGGCCGCGTAAAACATTTGTTTTTGAAAGTTTTTAAGAAAGCGACAAATCGCTCGCGCCGAAGATAGTGTGGAACCAATCTGGATCAAGCCAGGGTCCTTCTCAGTACTCACGCTAACAAGCATGGTTCCATTCATTAAAGGCTTGGCATGCCTCTCCTTTTCTCAAATTGATCAAAGTTTTGCAAAACTCGAGGAATCCCTTCCTCTTTGTTTTCACCGCAGTGTTAAAGAGGTTTTGAAAAAACATAGGTCAATGCAATGATTTTCAGGGCACAAGAGAATAGGTGGAATGCACGGCCGTTTGATTCAAATCCTCTGGCACAACTAGCCCAAAACAAACAATAAGCACGAAAACATGATAGCCGCAACTGTTTCATTCAGGTTTCTCAGATGTAACTGGCTCCACAGCAGAGACAGACTCAACAAGAAAGCAAAAAGGTTAAATACAAAAACGGTGTTCTAGGCAACAACCCCGGAATCACTCAACATTCTATACAACGGGACTGACTCGGTACCACAAGACAGACCCAAAAACAAAAAGACTGACTCAAAGCAAAGAGGCAGACTCAAAAATAAAACAGAGAACTGACTCAAAACCCAAGCCAGACAAATGCTCAAAAAGTGCGTGCCAGACGCCACATCTGAAATACACCGAGCGCCGCCCGCAGGTGGTCCAACCCTTGATCACATACTCGCAGTATCCTCAAAGTCCAACAGCTCGGTGGTAACAGACTTCGCTGAGGTAGGTGGAAGAATGACCTCATTATCGATCAGATCCTGCACTTCATGGCGAAGGCGGAAACAGTTATCGGTGGCGTGACCGGTCTGTTGATGGTACGCGTAGTACAAAGCAGCATCATGTGTGAGAGTGAGATTCTTCGGGAGAGGCCGAGGTTCAAGGGGTTTGAGGTGCCCCCTTTCGGCAAGAATCTAAAGTGCCTTAGACAGAAGCATGTAGAGAGCATGAAAGATCCTGCGCCCTCGGGGCAGGTACTTTGAAGTCTGAGTATTCTTACTAGACGCACTAGCAAAAGGGTCGGCAGGCACTGCCTTGGTTTTCTGATCTTTCCCAGGTGCAGGGTTGGGAATAGGAGGAACTGTTCTGGAATGACGGGGCCTATCCCGATTTTCTGACTGACTTGAACTACCCTCAGGTGGAGTGGGGAAAGCATCCTCCACAGTTTTTGCCACAATTGCGGATATCTGTTTCTTGTTCATCCCTCCGGCTTTCAGAGCCTCGACTGCCCGCAGCAGTTGTTCAATGGGATCGGCATCTGCCTTCATTTTGTTCTTATCTCTGGCCTCAGCTTGATCGGGGGTTTGGGTTACTACATCAGGATGAAGCCCGGTTGTTGCTGACACGTCGTTGCTGTAGCTGGAGGCAATCTCTGGTTGGCTGAGCTCTATCACAATCCGCCCCAGTAGCGGCGGCCCCTGTGGTATGAAATTCCCGGCATACGGTGCCGCTGGCGGCGAAGCTGACATTCCATAGGCCAGATCGGCCACGGATCTCTGGAGGTCACCAATCATTCCCATCAATTCAAATGTGGTGGGCTCGCGAGCCTGATACAACTGGGGGGTCCAGACTGGGTGCGCGACGGGCGACCTAGGCGGATGCGATACATCAACATTGGTTTCATCCCGCAGGGTGATCCCTTGATCTAGCGTAGCTGTCATAACCACAATCTCTTCTGAATTTTGCGTCATCATAAGTCATGCCTCAGCAAGGGGGAACACTAGCTATTCTGTATCAATTCTCTGGACACTCTGAACTGAAAGGAAAAACAAACAGCATTTCAGCCCAAACAGATCAAACACGGGTGTAGCCGAACAACTACACTCTTCTACTAATCACGGTTCCCCAGAATCACTGTCCCCAAAATTAAACTTGATACCCGCAGATAACTGATTTCTCAACAACACTGATACTGGTGCCCTCGAGCCTGATACTCAAACTTGCAAACTGATATGTACATTCCTGTAGAGATACACTCGAAAGCACATAGCAGATAAGTGAGAGCCAAAACACCCCTATGTTGGGGTAGGGTTTCCCTGTCCTATTTTGTCAGGAGCTAGGGTTTCACTAAGCACGCAGCGGTTTTCAAACAACCTAACATCGGGTAAGCAACCTGTCCTAGTTTGGAATAGTCACTATGGATTTCGATATGCACTAGGTCGAATGGTCGAAAAGGGTGCCCCGGTGAAACTGGGGTTTGTGTTCCCATACTGTCAGAGCCCACAACCGGTCAGCCTTATGGCATGCTTTGACAAAGTCAAGCCTCGGGCAAACCGTTCAGGAATGGCAGATGGCAAACACGGTGTCCTAGGCGCACCAATGCACATGCAATGCAAAGAGACACATAAATGAAATCAAAACAGGATATCACGAGTTCGAGTCAAGCTCTCTAAAATCCCCAGCAGAGTCGCCAGAAACTGTAGTGAGTGGGCCTCACTACAGTTCGGACTCAATTTGTTTCACGGTTCTTAATCTGAACCAAAGAGTCCAAATCCGGCAAATCGTTTTGAGAAACAGATTTTTGAAAAGAAGTGCCAAACATGGACTGCTTTGCCAGATACAGAGTCGCCACCTAAATATTTTTATTTTAGGAGAATTTAGGAAATCCTGACTCGGTGCCAAAGGCCACGTGTCCGTCATCACCAAAGTTGCCTCGGCTCGGGAACTTGGGTACGATTGGGGAAGGTCAGCTATGAGCACCCCCTCTCGCGCCGATCCGAAGATCGGCCTCTGCTAACCATCATACCCATTTTAGAAAACGTTATGTGTTCGTATCCCGATTATTAGCCTAGAATTACTATGTTATGCGCACAGCACAAAACTATAGACTAGATTTCTTAATTTGGGAATAAGCATTGCACATCCGTTTGTTTTGGAAAAATGTTTTGGAATTTGCTACTCGCAAGTAGGCTAAAACACGGATTTCAATGAGCTATTCCAACTCAGACAATCCAACCTTCACCCACAGGCATTCAAGCAGTTTATATCACATAAGCAGCTAGCCTCATGGTAATCATGCTATCATGGCAACACTCACACGCATGCAAGGATGCTAAAGCATAAATACTTACATCGTACTCCGTGCCAAAACAAAGAACTCGTTAGCAATCAATGCATGATCCAAGTCCATGTTTAAATGTCTAATGCAACGCATGCAGAATGTCACTAGAGTAGGCTCGGCTAGTCTATGAATGACATGTGAAAATGCACAAGTAGCATGTATTCAAGTTAGATTTGAAATACTGATGCAGTTAGCATGATGCGCCAAGCCCGGTGCATGCAATACTGATGAATGATGCACGCATGCATAGCATAAGGTATGCTAAATTAAACATGACCTATTACTAACCATCAAAGTAGGTAAGTAAAAGGGAGAAAGAAGTAGGGGTTGGAAGACATGCACACACTCACCCACACTTATTACAAATTCGCCCTCACTCGGAGGGACCAAAAGAATAATACAATTCGAATAATGAATTAACTATCCTAGCTAATTAATTATTACAGACCAACTAAATTAATTAAACAAATTAATTAATTTAAGAAAGCAAGAAAAAGGGCCTCGGGAAGAGGGCTCAATGCACGCGTGCTCGAGTCTTGCTCGGAAGTCCACTGCCATGCGCAAGCTGTCTCTGTTTTCCCTGCTCTGCCCTTCTGAAAACTTCCAAAGTCTCAGAATTGCTTCCCTGGACATTGGGAGACACCACCGGCTGAGGAGAATGGCCACCGGCAGTAAGATGTGATCACCGGCTGTTGATGAAGCTATCGGCCACGGATGGATTGCCGGTCGGCACTATGTGCAGTCGATCGGCTAAAAGTTCCTGCATAATCTGTTTGACAGCAGCAGAGGACAGAGCTTTGCATGGCAATGCAATTCAAGCAATGTATGCACCAACCATATCCCTTATCATGTTTATGACTCAAACGGACATGGTCCTTGGTTCTCGGACCATCAGTCGCGCATTTCAATGCGTGATGACCCAAGAGACCAAGTTTTGCATGTTGATTTCAAATCTAATGCAATGCACATAGTCAAACCAAGGGGCTTCTACCTCTATCATGACTCACTTCAAGAGGTGAGGCAATGCATGCACGATGCAATGCAACCTAGGCATGCGAGCTAAGGATGCAACATGGCAATGCAATGCATTTATGCAAATAAGCAAGCAAATATGCAAGGCAAGCATGCAAACAAGCAAAGGATGGACTTAAGCATGGTTTAGACAGCCCTCATTAGGCCTAAAACAGTGGCCAAGGTGCTCAAAAATGAAGGACTAATAGGCACACAAACATGCATGCAAATGATCTCCAACACTTCAAGCATTAAAGAGCAATTCTCAAGCACACTCAAAAGGATGCAAACATGGACATATAGCATGCAAATTAATCCTTGAGAATCATGCAAGAACAAGGTGCCAAACCAAGCCAAACAATGCAATCAAGGTATGCAAGCAAAGTCCAAGATTCAAAGGAAGCTAAAGGGGTATTGAACCACACTTAACAAGACCAAACATGGCATGAATCCAATGACCCAAAACGGAGTTTTAGCACCTAAAACAAAGCCCAAAAGATTACTTAGATGGCATCTAAATGACTTGAATTCAAAAGCATGCACAATGACCAAAACATGGAGCATGCAACACAAGCCTTTGACACATCAAAGGAGCCATGAAATGCAAGCATACAAGCATACTAAGTGGACTGAAATGACATGGAAAATGGTCCCAACCCACTAAATCAAAGCAAGTAATGCATTCTATACACTCACACCCTTAAGGCCAACAAGCCAAAATGCAAAGGGGCTATACAATGCATGCGAAAGTCGACCAAAACAACTAAGGACAGACCTTAATCATGGTAAAATAAACATGAAAGCTTCACAAAGCTAGGGCTAAAGCATGCTTGAACAAGGGTTAAAACCTAGATGCATGTTAAGGCAATGAAATGTCATTACATGGCATGTATGCTAAGCAAGCATGGTGTACCAAAACCAACTTAAAACAATGCTATTTCATGGCAAAATAAGCATAAATAACAGCTATGGCATGGTCAACAAGAGCCTAAGCTAGGTGCTTCCTCAAGAGGCAAAAATGGTCCTTTTCAAGGACAACAAGGAGAGGGGGTGGCCCTCTCCTTCTTGGGACCTCAAGGCACCATCCTCACCTCTGAAATCTCTCAAGATTTCAGTGGTGAGGAGGCCCAAACACCAAGGTCTTGGAGCTCACCCAAAATGGCACAAAATGGAGCCTTACAAGGCTTAAGAGGGGTCAAACAACCCCAAAGCTTGAAGCAACCTTAAACAACTATTTAGAGGGCCTAAAAATAGAAATTTTTTATGTTATACACAAAGCTCAAAAACAGTTTTAACATAGGCTAAAAAGCTATGCAAGAATGGGGTAAAAAGGGACAAAAGTCTTACCCTTGTAGACCCTCTTCACAAATGGTGGACCAGCTGTCTCCTTAGGTCCAAACCAGCTTCAAAACTCTAAAAACAATCCCCTAGAACCTCAATAGCCAAGGGAAGGTGTAATAGTAGGTGTTTGTGTACAAAACTAAGGCTTAAACACACACAATACAAGAGAAGGAGAGATATAGATATAGGATAGATACAAAACCCTAAACGTAGAACCAGAGCTTCTCTAACAATTTTTTCTAACCCTAATGCCAAGAGAGGAGCCCTCTTCTTATAGGCAACTCCCTCTTGTAAGGCTTCCAAAACAAGCCATCCAAGAGGGAAATCCCTCCATACACGTGTATGGAGGGGAGCTGAGTGGGTGCTAGCTATCACAGCTGGCACAAAATATCTACTAAAAGTAGATGAACAGTGATCGGCCATTCAAAATTGCCATTTTGGCAAAATAAATGGCTGACCGGCAACAAATAGTGCAAACCGGCAATATACATTGCCGATGGCATAAAATCACTGGCCGGTGGCCTCAAGCCATGGCCGGTGATGTGTGGGGATGCCTCACAAGGCATTCCCTGCCCCTCCAAGGCAAAACACAAGTGTTTGGTGCAAAACCAAACACAACACGATCGAGTTGGGAGATCCCGAGGCAAGGCTCGCGACCGAGACCTCCGGGAACTCAAGATGAACACAGACAAGGGTAATCACCAAGTGTTCCAATGGTGACGTCCAAGTCTTGAGGACGGTCAAAAATGGGGTGTCTACACTGGCTCCGCCCCGATTCTACCTCAACTATCCAAGGCACCCACTCCTATCAATCAACCGGATTCTCCCTTAGAATTCGAGGTAGACCCCACGGCACTAAAAGTGAGTAAGCTTGAAAAGCTGTTCAAGAAATCTCAGGGTGTGAAGTCCATCCCGGACATCGAGGATGGGTATACCGACGCAGCCGTGACACTGCCAGACAGATTTAAGATGCCACATATTGACCGCTTGACGGGTCCGGGGATCCCATGGTGCACTTACAGCTGTTTTCAGACATATTAAGGCTGATGGCCCTCACCAGACTACAGAAGCTTTCTTTATTCAACTGGACCTTGTCGGGTGTGGCGGCCATCTGGTACGCAAAACTGGAAGACGATGTTAAGAGGAATTGGGATGAGATGGCCGAGGCTTTTGTCGCTCAATACTTTTATAACACAGAGATCGAGATCACAACTTGTGATCTTGAGACGACTAGGCAGGAGTCGAAGGAGAGCTTTTCTGAATTCGTAACCCGCTAGATGGCCAAGGCCTTGATGATGACCCTTAGGCCAACTGACAAAGATCAAATGCGGATGATTGTGCGCAATCTCCAGCCTAAGCTCATCCAAAAAATGATCGTACTCCCCTTCCCCACCTTTTTAGATTTACATGAGATGGGGGTACAAATTGAGGATGCTATGAAACAGGGTCTGCTTGACCAAGACAGAGAGCAACCCAGGAGAACCTTCAACCGCAACACCAATACAGGCACGAGCAATGCCGCAACTGCCAGAGCTTCAGAAGTGAGCATGGTCACCACCACTTCCCCCCCCCCCCAAGAGCCTTTGCGGCTACACCATTCACCGGTGCGTCCGGTAGCAACTCACAGACAACCAAATACCAATCTCGAGGCCAAAGAACCTTCACCCCATTATATATGCCCCTATCTAAAGCTCTGGGGGGTTTAATCAGGAAAGGGCACTTGAAGCCCCTAGAGCCGCGGCCATTGCCGAATCCACTTCCCCTCTCCCATAATCTAACCAAATACTGTGCCTTTCACCAACAACACGGTCATGACACCGACCAATGCTTCAATTTACGTCATGAGATTCAAGATCTCGCTGATAATAGGGTGATTGCGCCTCCAGAGAAACCCAATGTCACAACCAACCCTCTCACACCACACAACCAAGCTCCACCTCCCAAACGCATCAACTTTATCCAGACCGGGGTCATGTCATATGACCCCAGCATATATATCACCCCATCTCACCTACCCAAGCCGGAGGTGTTATTTCTTGACAGCACTGACTTGTGCATGTTGGACATCTCCCAAACCCAACCCAAACCAATGGTGGTGGCTATCGAAGACAAAATAGGGATGATTTCAGAGGAAAGTGGTACGGTGGATTCAGGGACTGAGGAATTAGGGAGCTTTGCTGAGGAGGTGTATAACCCAAGTGGCTACATTGCGTCAGCGGGTCAGATTAGGCCAAATGTGGAATTTCCAGTGGGGGCAGAAATTTGTGTACTACGGGGGGATGGACTTGATCAGGGGATAGATGACTTAGCAGTTCTGGAAGGGGACATGGCTGACGTTCAGATTTTCAACGAACAAGATTCGGGGGACATGATAGTCAACTGGTTCGATTTTGAGGAGTCAGCAGAGGTTACAGGGTGGCTTGACGAGCAACCAGATATTGTTGAAGAATCTCAGCTGGAAAAGGGCCCGTCAGGGGCAAGGACATCAATTGTGGTCGGAAGGGCCGGGGATCAGAATGCATCACCGGAGAGCGCCGGTGCCAAGAATTTTGCTCGGGATCTGGGCCTTTTGAATACAAGAGATGTTGAACAACAGACTGCATTGACGCAGCTAGAACGGGAAGGAATTGAAGACTCTGAGAGCCAGAAAAGCCAAGGCCCCTGTGGGGACTGAAAGTGCTGTGTGCACAAGAACAGAGGGTGCTGCAAGCACATGGACAGAAGGTACCATGAGTACAAGGACAGTGGTAACGGAGCCGGACAGGTGTCTGTCGGCTTCCGATGGAATGTGGTGGGAGGACGATGATCTATGTCTTGCCCACACGAATGAGGACTGGGGGAGCAATCAACCGGATGATACCTGGTACATTGTTGAAGTTGACCATATGACTAGGAGTGGGCAGTACTTCAAGCCCCCACGCCTAGATCAACCAGAGGCATCCAGGAAGGACAAGGAAGCGGAGAAGCAGAAAGAGAAGTTACTTGAAGACGAGGCTGTGCTGAAACAATTGAAGAAGATACAAGCAGACATCTCCATCTGGGGACTGCTTATGGCTTCACGTGTTCATAGACAAGCTGTCTTATCGGCAATGGACAAGACCAAACTCTCAATAGACACCATGCCTGAACAGCTAGTGGGATTGGTTTTTTCGGGAGGGGCTTCCCCGATGTTGACCTTTTTCGACAAGGAACTATCGCCTGAAGGTGCAAATCATAACAAACCTCTCTACATCTCTGTGGAGTGTAAAAACAAATGAATACCGGTGGTTCTTGTCGATACCGGATCCGCCATCAACATGTGCCCAGCAAGGACAGCGTATGCAATCGGGTTGAAGCCCGCAGACTTTGTGCCGACAGCTCAGGTGATAAGGGCATATGATAACACAAGCAGAGAAGTAATGGGGACGGTGAAAATTCAGACCCAGGTCAGTCCAGGACAGCATGAGATTGACTTTCACGTCTTGGAAGTTCCTGCAACCTTCAATCTACTCTTGGGGCACCCGTGGCTGCACCAAGTAAAGGCAATTTCGTTCACCTTTCACCAGATGTTGAAATACCCCCACGGGAAGGGGGTGGCCATTGTTTTTGGAAATTCATCGATTCATCCACCACCAGAAGTATCTACGCCGATTTTGGAAATCGAGCACGGCATGGAGGGTGTGTTCTTGTCAGGTTTTACCTTGGCCGAGGCTCAGATTGTATAGAACATCTTAGTTGTTGATGAGGGGGTGTATGTCAGCGCTCAATCAGTGTACCTCACGAACAAACTCCAGCACATCCGTGGCATGGGATTAGGGAAGAGTGGCCGGAAGGGCATTGCAGTATTGGCCGAAGTGTCGCACAACCCACATACCTTTGGATTGGGTTATCTGCCTACCAAAGAGGATTGTGTGAGGAAAGGTAAGGAAATGGCTGGGAGAGCCAGAGCGAAGCAGGTGGGAAAGGCTTTTGAGTTGATGCACCGACCCATCCAGGGTACCCTAAACGGACGCTTCGTCCGGGAGGGGGAGGACTTTCCATTTTGTGGTTTCCCAGAGCCGTGGCTGAATGCCGAGAGGAGGCGCCTGCCGGGGCTTGAGATCTTCTTTGACCTGCAGTTATCCGGGGATTATGTTGCCGAAGAGCAGACAGACCCATCCGCTGAGGTTGAGCAGTGCAAGAAAGTGGATTCTGAGAATGCCGAAATCGAAATGGGGGTAGCGCTGGCTTGTCTACTCTCAGATCCTCCAATCATACAGAAGTGCCTGGGGGATAACTTCTCGATGTCCATAATTGGGAATGAAACGGCTACGAGCCCACCGTCAAGTATTTTGGATGCATCCATCGCACCCTCTCTCATCTGGCAGTACGAATAGGAATTTTTGTCAAGCAGCACCGGGTCAGGTAGTGAGCCAAAATCTGATTCCACCGAGTCTGTAGAGTCAGAATCAGGTTCCAGCTCGTCTGAGTCTGAGTCCGGTAATCCTGGGGGTGATAACCCGGATACCACAGTCCTGTCTAGGTCGTCTTTTTCTTTCTCTTTTGAGTCTGATGTAATAGAGGAATCGAACGATTTGGATGTGCTTAATGAGAATGGAATGGTTGTGGTTTCTGAGTACTTTTCTGTGCCTTTGATTTATTGTATTAATCAGGACTTTCAAAATTTTGATGAAAACGATGAGGAAGAAATTCCTCCGGTTTTATAACGTCTAATTGATCAAGAGCAGGAGAGATTCGTTAAACCCTTGGTTGATGAAATCACTACAGTTAATGTGGGTACTGAGGAGGACCCGCGACTGGTCCAGATCGGGTCCACATTGTCTTCGGAGGAGCGCGATCGCTTAGTCACTTTATTAAAAGATTTCAAAGATGTTTTTACGTGATCCTACGAAGACATGCCTGGAATCGATCCTGAGATTGTACAGCACCAGATCCCTCTTGACCCAGAGGCCCGACCCGTTAAATAGAAACTCCAAAGGATCCGCCCGGAATGGGCTCTCAAGATTAAGGAAGAGGTCACCAAGCAAATTGACGCAAGGTTCCTGCTGGTATTTGAGTACCCAACTTGGTTGGCCAACATCGTTCCGGTGCCAAAAAAGGATGGCAAGATCAGGGTATACGTGGATTTCAGGGATTTGAACAGAGCCAGTCCGAAGGACGACTTTCCTTTACCGCATATCAACGAGTTAGTGGACTTTACAGCGGGGCATGCTTTGCTTTCGTTCATGGATGGCTTCTCGGGCTATAACCAGATTGTGATGGCACCCGAAGACTGGGAGAAGACTGTTTTCACCACTCCGTGGGGGACATATTGCTACAGGGTGATGCCATTTGGGTTGAAGAATGCTGGAGCTACATATCAACAGGCCGCGACCACAATATTGCATGATATGATCCACAAAGAGGTTGAGGTGTACATGGACGACATGATTGTCAAGTCCAAAGAAAGAGAGGGCCACTACACCGCCTTGCAAAAGTTTTTTCAAAAGATTAAAGAATTTTGGTTGCGGCTGAATCCTCAGAAGTGTACGTTTGGTGTTACAGCAGGGAAAATGCTGGGGTTCTTGATTACACAGAGAGGTATCGAGGTCGACCCTTCAAAAATCAAGGCCATCTTAGAAATGCCACCACCAAGGACTGAAAAGGAGGTGAAAGGCTTTTTGGGTAAAGTGCAATTCATAAGACGGTTTATCTCAAAATTAACCTTGACTTGTGAACCACTTTTTGGTCTCCTGAAGAAGGGAAAGAAGTTCCAATGGGGCGGCCGATGCCCAGCTGCTTTTGAACAGATCAAGGAATACTACAGAACCCACCCGTGTTGTCACCGCCTGAGCTGGGGAAACCGTTGATCTTGTACCTTTCAGTGACTGAAACTACGATGGGTTGCATGCTCGCACAAGAGTCTGAGGACAAAGTGGAAAGGGCTATCTACTATCTGAGCAAGAAGATGTTGGATTACAAGACCCGCTACACTCCACTTGAGAAAGCTTGTTTGGCCTTGGTATGGGCTATCAGGAAGCTGTGGCACTACCTGTTAGCTCACTCCGTAATGTTGGTTTCAAGATTAGATTCCATCAAATATCTCTTCGAGAAACCGGCACTTGCGGGTTAGCTAGCTCGTTGGTTGCTTCTGCTTTCCGAATTCGATCTGAAGTATGTGACTCGCAAGTCAGTAAAGGGGAGAGCGGTAGTGGAGTTCCTAGCCGATCACCCAGTGGAGGGGGATGAAGCAGTTGAGTACTTATTCCCAGACGAGGCCATTTTGCATGTCAAAGATGAGTTTTGGACGATGTATTTTGACGGAGCGTCAAACCAGTACGGGTATGGAATAGGGGTGTTGTTGATAGCACCCGATAATTCCCGTATCCCTCTAGCATTTGAGCTCCGGTTCAAAGTATAGAACAACGAAGCAGAGTATGAAGCATGCATTGCTAGTTTAGAAACAGCCCTAGAACTAGGGGAAAAACGGTTGGACGTCATTGGGGACTCGAACCTTGTTGTATCCCAAGCTAAGAGAGATTGGAAAGTCAAAGAAGAAAAGATGAGAATGTACCACCAGACCTTGGACCTGCTGATTCCACGGTTTGAGAAACTGAATTTTTCTCATCTGTTAAGAGAAAATAACAGGTTCACAGATTCATTAGCAACTCTATCTTCTATGATAGACATCCCTTTTGGAGTCCGGATGCGTCCGATCATCATTGACCAGAAGTTTGCACCGGCCTACGAGTCAATCGCTGTCATAGAAGAGGTTCAAGATGAGAACCCCTGGTATTACGATGTCTGGAACTTCTTGGAGAAAGAAGCACATCCACCAGGGGCAAATGCCAAAGACAAGAGGGCAATCCGAAGAATGGCTGCTCAGTTCATCATCTGCGGAGGAAAACTATATAAGAGAGGTCATCTGGGAATGCATAAGCTGTGTGTTGAGGCTGAAGAGTCAAAGCGCCTAATGGAGGCTATCCATGGAGGAGAATGCGGAGCACATGTGAACGGGGTGATGCTAGCTCGAAAAATCCTCAGACAGGGTTACTACTGGTCCACTATGGAGGAGGATTGTATCGGCTTTGTTCGGCGATGCCACAAATCTCGGATCCATGCAAACCGCATGAACATCCTGCCGTCGAAGCTGTACAATATGACTTCGCCATGGCCATTTTCAATTTGGGAAATCGATGTGATCGGGGATGTCACTCCAAAGGGGTCCAATGGGCATGAGTTCATTCTGGTCGCAATAGACTATTTCCCAAAGTGGGTTGAGGCCCAATCTTATGCAGTGTTGAAGGCATCGCAGGTCGCAACGTTTATCAGAAATAACATCATCTGTCGCTATGGGGTCCCGAACGAGGTTATCTCAGATAATGGTTCCCACTTCAAGAAGGAAGTGATTGACTTGTTGGAGAAATACAACGTGGCTTTTCATAAGTCATCCACATATCGGCCGCAGACCAATGGAGCAGTCAAGGCCGCCAACAAGAACATCAAACACATTTTGCCGAAGATGGTGGAAACATACCGGGACTGGCCAGATAAGTTGCCATTTGTTCTGTGGGGCTACCGGATGTCAATTAGAACTTCTACTCAGGCGACTCCGTATTCATTAGTTTATGGGATGGAGGTCGTTCTACCTATTGAAATTGAGGTTCCATCATTGAGAGTGCTGGCTCAGTGTCAGATAGCCAAAGCAGATTGCCAGCAGAGTAGATTTGAAGAACTCATGCTCTTTAATGAAAGAAGACTGAAAGCACTGTACCATGTTCAAGGTTATCAGCGCAGAATTGCCAGGGCTTTCAACAAGAAGGTTAAGTCCCGGAATTTGAAAGAAGGAGATTTGGTGCTCAAAGACAACTGAGCTCCCATCCATGACCCTAGGGGCAAGTTCAGACCCAATTGGACTGGTCCCTACATCATTAAGTTTATTTGGTCGGGTGGAGCTGTCGTTCTTATGGACCTAGATGGCCTAGAGTTCTCATAACTGATCAATATGGTCAAGTTGAAGAAATATTACCCTTGAGTGGCTCGTTAGGCCGAAAACCCGAAAGGGCGACCTAGGCAAAAGTTAGAGCATAGAAAATTTGAAATTATAAAAACTGAGCTCGCAAGGTTGAAAACCCGCAAAGGGCGGCCTTGGCAAAAGTTAGAGCGCAAAAGGTGAGGGTTAATACACGAGTGAACCTGAGCCAAACTACGTAAGGCTTGATTTCCATCTTTGGGATACGTAGGCAACTTCATTCTAAAGTCCAGCCATAAACGTTTCCCCGATCAACTTTGTCCATTAAATCATCTCGGTCATCTTTGTCTATTCAGCATTCAAGAACTTCGGTTGTGATCTCCAGTGCAGTGCTATTCAGACTAGGGGCAACTTTCCAGTTGCTGGGAACCGGGGTTGTGCATCTCAGTGACAGATCTCAGGCGTGTCCAGTTCTGATCCATATCGAAAATGGTTTTGAAAAGTTTTAATAAAAGTTGATTTTGCTCAAATTAATCTTTTTACAATTTAGACTATTTTTGGACCAAAGGGGAAAATTTTCAGTACCCACAACCTTCAACTTTATTGATTTCAATACAGAGTTCTCTTGCTCTTGCATACAAATTGAAGTTGCTTTTCATTACAATCATAAAGAAAACTTGAAAGTTCTGATTAAAGCAAATAAATCAGGCGCATAGTCAGATGTTTCTGCGTCCTTTCCCAGAGCTGGTCGAAGCCTCTGATGCCAAGCTGGGCCCAATCTGTGCCTCTTCATTGAGCCAATCTATGCACTCATTAGACAAAGTGCAACTGAAAGTGAGAGCAGGGGCCAGAAGCTCTCTCGTTCTCCATGCCGTGGCATACCGAGCTAGCTGTGCGCCTCAGACCGAAAATGCAGCGGGGTACTCTATCCCCTCTGCTAGGCAAATCTGATCATGGCCGAACTGGCGCTGGAACCGGAAAGGAAAGTAGAACACACAGTGTGTCAGGCCGATCAACTGAATCCCAGGCTGGCAAGACATATTGTAGCTCGTTGCCAGTAGATTGAGCCAAGGACAGCGCCAAACAATGCGGTCTGCGGACAAATTGCACATCCAATCGAACCACCATCCCTCATCCAGGGCATCGACTAGACGACGTTGGAAGAAGTATCCACGAGCTGAGTATGCTGGGCAAGAGTCCACAACATGCAACTTATCCATCAACCACACCTGGGGAGGGATGAAAAATGAGAGATTAAAGAATAGAGAGATGAACGAGGAGGGAAAAGTGAGAAAAAGGCTTTGTGAGAAAAACCGAGCTTAAGGGCAGAGTGATGTGAGCAATATATATGTGAGATAGGGTGGGAAACATTACCTGCAGCAGTAGTGGACTCCCCACAAATCTGGTCGTCTCTCAGCGATGAAAAGCATCCAAGCCCATCAATGTCTCGGCCAATGACATGGCAATGTAGCTTTTGCCCTCCCTTAAGCCTTGGGCAACCTCGATCAACCGGACACTAGATCCTCCAGAGCCTGAGGCAAGCAAGAAATGAGATAGCATGCACAAACAAAGGGCATGTCGCCGAAAGCCTTGCCAATGATGGTCACCGCGGTCACCGGCATCGGAAAACTGACAAATCAAACTTGGAATATCCAGCATTCCGTCACAAATCAAAGATTGAGCGTCGTGCATAGTGAGCCCACACATTCGCCATAAGGCTTGGGCGTGGCCAAAGCGAAGCTGGGGCAAGATTTCTTCGTCACGTTCGAATTCCATCAAAGCTTGGAAATCTTCGAAGGTAGGACACACCTCTTGCCCGCTAAAGCTAAAGACGTGTGTTACCGGATTCCAAAACCTTGCCGCGGCATGGAGGAATGGAAGATGCAGCGGAGTGCGACTCAGCGTGAATAGTGCATTTATGCTGAAGCCCCGAAAGTTTAACTTTTTCGAGCCGTCTAAAGTAGCAATCCAAATTGTGAGATTTTGGATGAGAAATGCCTCCATTTTGATGCAAAACTGAGATGGAATGAAAGAACCATGAAGCTGGAACTTTTATAGAGGATAAGGCACTGTTTGGAGGACATGTGTGAAAAATCTGGAGGTCACCGGGCCAAGTGGTCGGCCGACCACTTTTTCTGGTCGGCCGACCACCCCATTGGTCTCCAAGGCAGAAAGCTGGTCGGCCAGCCTTCTTTGGTGGTCGGCCATGGAGGAAAGTTGGTCTTTGGTCTTTTCCAAGTCTCTAGAAGAGAGCTCCTAGCCTTTCCATGTGTTAGGAGTGTTGAAGGTCCGAGTCTACCTCTGTTTCGGGTGCGTTCCGTCGCCCGGTTTGTCCAAAATGCATTTTCTTATCGAGTTGTTGTTGAGTTTTGCTTATCGAGTTGTTGTTGAGTTTTGCTTATGGAGTTGTCGTTAAGTTTTGCTTATCGAGTTGTTAAGTTTTGTTTATCGAGTTGCTAAGTTTGCTTATCGAGTTGTCGAGTTTTGTGCATCGAGTTGTTACTCTTTGTTTAAATCAACATTGTCGTGTTTTGCTTATCGAGTTGTAAACTTGCTAAGGTTTTGTTGTTTCTTAGTAAGTTAAGTTGTTTAGTTCATTGTGTTGGCTCGTTACCTGACTTGGCAATGTACAATGTTCGATTTTCATTCAATCTCATTTTTGTGCAAAATGATGCGATGCGATGCTAAGAATACAAAATACAAACACCTTTTGAACAAAAAGCTGTTTCATTCCATCATGATCCTTTTGTTACAACATTTTATAACAAGGTACAAGTTTTAAAGAAAATAAAGCTGCCTAAAAGCTGATGTGCTACAACTACTAGTAATAAAAGAAAACAAAGTAGGAACATCTGCATCAGTGCCATCAGGTGTAAGAATAGGAGGCCCTCTTCGTCCTCTTCGGCTGACAAGTCCCTGTAATGCCCGCGCCAGCACCATCATCTGAATCAGAGCTGCCGTCCTCAGGATCCTATCCGGCATCATCTCCACTCTCAAAACCGGAGCCAGAGTCCTCCTCTCTGCCGCGAATGTCTCCAACTGAGGATGCGCTGACTCCTCCTTCTCCTCGCTGGACTCCGGATCATCTCTGATAGGTGCTCTACACCTGCCTCAGCTACTAGTCGAATCCCCTCTCCCAGCTCCTTGAGAAGCCTGGGATGGCCCAGCCTGTAGTGGTGGCGTCTGAAAAAGAAGACAATTTAAATACATTAGCCAGTATGTATACCAGATGCAGAGACAAGAAAGCTACATAGAGTGGGTGTATGCAGATACGGTGTATGAATGTGGTGTGTGTCAGATGTGCTCTACACATACAGTCAACCAATACAGTGAAATGGTCAAATTCAGCATGTTATCAGAAGTATGATAAATGCAAGAAAATTGAAAAGTATCGAAACACCGACGATGAACAGCTGCGTCTCTCTCTGTTGGACCATGCCCTCGAGTGAGGCCACCACTCCGAGTGACCCCTCGCAATACTCGATGGGAGGCTGTAGATGCAAGTGCAAGTTATCAGCGAATGGATGAATATTTAAATATCTGAGTGTTAAATCAAAAACTGTAAAGCATACCAGTGGCGAGTCAGGGTCTCTGACGTGTCGATGATCGGGCACTGGCGGCTCCAATGGAATCGGGTAAGATGTCCCGTATCGCCATCCTGTCAACTTGGTCGAAAGATCTGGCCACCCAACGTCCTGATAAGTCAGGGGAATCAGGGAAATCTGTCTAGCCCCACTCATCGATGTGCCGGCCCTGCTAGTCGAAGGAGCATCTGCAGCCCGGGCTCGAGCTGACGATGATGCACCAGCAGCTTTCGTCGCAGGAGTACGAATACCTGTCAGTGGGGGCATCAGGTACGTATGGCGGTAAGTCGCATACTCCCCCTCCTCCATGTGCAGAATCGCATCAGCACCCAACATAGCGATGTCGACCTCCTCGGGAGAGAGTCCCTCAGTGGATCGTATGTCATCTGGAGGTGTTGAGGGGATACTCTGATCAGGAACGCCCATCGTCTGACGCATGAAGCGATCCCCCAGAAACCAGGCCCTGCCAACCGGCCCCTCAAATAAAGTCCTATATAGAGAAGAGGCCCACCCTCCAGGGAATCGAAAACGGATATCTCCTCCCAAGGGCGCCCAGGGCTTCCAAGTGATCTACGGATAACCAGTGCATGAGCTGATTAGATATCGTAAATATGCAAGATGAATCAAAGCTGAAAACATGAAGAACTGAGAGTTTTGGATTACCTCAGTCGCCCGCACCGTATCAAAGAACTGCCGCAGGTAGGGCAGAGTCTCCCGAGCCCTCGGCCGGCACCGACCCTCAAATACGTGAGAATAAGGAATCACAAGAGGCACCTCCACCTCGAGCTCTGGGGCTAGTGTCGGAAAATATGCATAAACCCATAGCTGTGGAAAACAGGGCAATAGCCATCAGAATACAGAATGTATAGGGAATACAGAATGCTGAATGCATAATATGAATACAGAATGGAGAATACAAAATGCTGAATGCAGAATGTAGAATACAAAATGTGATGGGTGCCGTGTGCAATGTACAACTAATGAAAAACAAGAATATAAATCAAGAGGGCAGAAAGTACCTTCGAGGCTCTCCAGTAGCCACCAATTATGTTCCCCCGCCTGCGGGAGGTTGCACTCATGTAATAGTAATAGGTAGCGAGGCCGGCGCCACCCTAGTCATACAGGCTAACCTGTGATAGGTCCACTAAAGCACTGAGCAGATACAGCCCAACTGTGTTCCCCCTGTCAGAGAACAAAGTGGTCCCGAGGAGGAACATCAAAAACCCTCGAGTGTACTGCTCTATCTCCTCGAGAGTCTCGGGCGTAGTCCCCTTGTACTGTGCGGGAAACCAGGTGTACCTGACTCTACCCGAAGATCGGTGAATCAGCAGGCGGGCTCCCAGCAGATGAATCCAAGCCGCCTCCCACTCACCCATGTCTGCGTCGTAGGGGACCGGTCGGCCGGCCACATCAAGGCCAGTCATCATGGCAAAGTCAAACGGGGCCATCGTCATATCCCCGGTAACCGAAAAGTGGAACGAGTTGGTGGTGTCCCACCATCTCTCCACAAGTGCCCCCATCAAGGTCCTGCTTGCCGGGTAACGTGATAGCCCCGCGCAGAAGGGTCCAAACCCTGCCTCGTCAACCATATGACGAACAGTATCTGGGAGCTCCGCATACCACTCCCTAGCGACGATCGAGCCATAACCTTGCGTAGAACGGGAAGATACCTGCATTCAGAATGAACAAATGTATTCAGTTTAAAATGAAATGTATGAGCTGCATGAAAATAAAACATATTGAACTGTATGTTCAAAAATGAAGTAAATGAACTATGTGTTCAGTATGAGCTGTGGGAAAATGAAGTAAATGAACTGTGTGTTCAGTATGAGCTGCATGCAAATGGAGTAAGGGGGCTATGTGTTCAGAATGAGCTACGTGCAAATGAAAATAGATGAACTGCGTGTTCAGAAATAAAGTAAACATATGGACTGCGTGTTTAGTATGAGCTGTGTGCAAATCAAATCAGATACTGTGTTGTGGACTGCATGTTCAGTATGAGCTGCGTGCAAACCAAATTAGACAGTGTGTTGTGGGCTGCGTGTTCAGTATAAGCTGTGTGCTAAAAAAAATCAGCTGTGTGCCCGAAAAAATGAGCTGTGTGCCCAAGAATGAGCTGCGTGCCCCAAAAAAAAAAAAATGAGCTGTGCGCCCGAGAATGTGCCGTGTGCCTGAAAACGAGCTGTGGGCTAAAAGAATGAGATGTGTGCCTGAAAAAATGAGCTGTGTGCCCAAGAATAAGTTGCGTACCCAAAGAATGAGTTGCGTGCCCAAAAAACGAGCTGCGTGCCCGAGAATGTGTCGTGTGCCTGAAAACGAGTTGTGTGCCCAAGAATGAGCTGCGTGCCCAAAAAACGAGCTTTGTGCCCGAGAATGTGCCGTGTCCATGAAAACGAGCTGTGTGGCCGAGAATCTGCTGTGTGCCTGAAAACGAGCTGCGTGCCCAAAAAACGAGCTGTGTGCCCGAGACAAACTGTGTGATAAGAATGAACCGTGTGTTCAGAACAAGCTGTGTGCCAACTTAACAAAATACTGTGTTGTGAGCTGCGTGCCAAATAAGCAGAAGTTTAGTGTGTGAATGTGTTCAGAACGAGCAAATAAAAAATACATAGCGAAAGCATGGAACGTGCAGGAAATGCATAATACATTGCAGAAAATGTAAAAGTGAAGTACGTACCTCTCGTGCCTGATGAGAGAGATAAGACTTTGGCTCCCATAGTAGCAGATCCGCGGGTGCTCGTCGATCAAAGTCAGTGAAGTGATAGAAAGTGGTCGGAGGTAGGACGTGCTCCTGAGGATGATACCTCTCGGGGTCAAAAGACCGAACTCTCGGAGGCAGTGACATGATGTCCGGCTCACCCCCGGCATGTGGAGGACCCCCACCATGATGAAAATGATCTACCATCTGAAGAAATCTGCAAAAATGAGCAAAAATGAGCAAAATGAGCCAAAATTGGAAAAAGTCAACAGAAGTCAACTCTCGGAAATGAAAAAGTCAACAAAGTCAACTCCCGAGAAAATGTTCTAAATTTCGAGACAAACTTACCTCAAGCGGTGAAAATGGAGAAAGAAGCTCCAAAATCAAATTTTAATCGGTTCAAAATGAAGAGAACTGAAAGTTTTCGCGAAATAACTTTGCGTGGGGCATTGGAAAACGTGTATAAAGCGCAGATCTGAGGGAGAAAATGGTCTAGGAAGGAAGAGGGACTGATTTCGGACTTGGAGTTGTGAGCAATAGTGTTTGGGATGTGTGTACTTAAAGATCCAAGCATGAAAAGACAAAACTACCCCGGATTTAGCAAACTGGTCGGCCGACCAGATTTTATGGCAGGCCGACCACCCCCTGGGCAAAAACTGGTCGGTGGCACTGGTAGCTGGTTGGCCATCCTTCCTGGGTGGTCTCCCAGGTCCCTTTGTTCTCCCTGTGAATTTTGGTGATGATTGGAGTCCTCGGCTCTTGAGAAAGTACAAGAAAAGTGCACTTTTCGGCGCGAAATGCCTCCGCCGGAACTTCAATTCAAGTCTTCGACGTATGGCTCGTCATTACTCGCTGTAGACACCCCATTGTTGACCGTCCTCAAGACTTGGACGTCACCGTTTGAATACTCGGTGATTATCCATGTTTGTGTTCGTTTGGAGTTCCCGGAGGTCTCGGCTACGTGCCTTGCCTCAGGATCTCCGAACTCGACCGTTTAGTGTCTGGTTTTGCACCAAACACTTGCATTTTGCCTTGGAGGGGCAGGGAATGCCTTGTGAGGCATCCCTACACACCACCGACAGTGGCTAGAGGCCACCGGCTGGTTTTTGCTGCCACCGGCAATGTATATTGCCGATCGGCACTATTTAGTGCCGGTCGGCACTCAATTTTGCCAAAATGGCATCTTTGGCCGGCCGACTACTGTGCATCTGCTTTTGCGGATATTTTAAGACAGCTGTCTTGCTTTTTGCTCTTATGAAGCTTGTCTTGTAAGCTTTACAAGACAAGAAGTTCTATAAAGAGAGGGGCTCTCTCTTGTTGCAAGGGTTAGACACTTGAGATATTTTAGAGAGCTTAGATTGCCATTTTTAGCCACTTTCTATCTCTATATCTCCCTCTTGTGTGTGTTTTAGTGTGTTTGTGTCTTACTATTGCACACAAACACATAGTGTTTCACCTTCACTTAGCTACTGAGGTTCTAAGAGGTTGGTTTTGAAGTTTTGGAGTTGTTTTCAACCTAGAAGGAGCTGTTGGAGCATCATTGTTAAAGGGGTCTTCAAGGGTGAGAATCTAGTCCCATTATTCCCCATTTTTGCATCTTGTTTTTACCTATCTTAAAATCATTTTTGAGCTTATTGTATAATACATAAAAGTTCTGTTTTTAGGCCCTCTAAATTGTTTGTTTAGAGTATTTTGTGGTTTGGAGGTGTTTGGCCCCTCCTAGGCCTTGGAAGGCCCCATTTTGTGCTATTTTGAGTGAGCTTCGAGACTTTGGTGTTTGGGCCTCTTCGCCACTGAAATCTTAAGGGATTTCAGTGGTGAAGATGGTGCCTTGAAGTCTCCAAAAGGGGAGGGCCACCCCTTCCCCTTGTTGTCCTTGAAATGGACCATTTTTGGCCTCTTGAGGGAGCACCATGTTAGAGTGTGTATTGATCATGTCTTGGATGTTTTCCATGCCTATTATATCATAATATGCCTCTGTTTATTGTTGGTTTTGGTACACCATGCATGCTTAGCATACCTACCGTGTAATGCCTTGTTATTGCCTTAATATGCCTTAGGTTGTTAGCCTTTGTTCAAGCATGTTTTAGGCTTAGTCTTGTGAAGCTTTTGTGCGTATTTTGCCATGTTTTAGGTCTGTCCATAGTTGTTTGGGTCAGATTTGGCATGCTTGGTATAGCCCCTTTACATTCGAGCTTTTATGCTTCAAGTATGTGGATGTGTAGTATGCGTTGCTTGCATCATTTCGGTGGTTTGGAACCACCCTACATGTTATTTCAGTCCACTTAGCATGCTTATATGCTTGTATTCCATGACCCTTTTGATGTTTCAAGAGTTGATGTTTCATGCTTCATGCTTATGCCATGGTGTATGCCTCTAGGATTAGGTTACTTGGATGCCATCTAAGTGATTCTTGAGGCTTGTTTTTGCATGATTTGGGACTGTTTTGACTCAATTTGGTCATTTGCTTCATGAGTCATATGATCATGCTTTAGGTCCTTGGGCCTCGTTGTATACATAGCTTGCATTGGTAGGTCAATTTGGCATCATTTCCTACATGTTTTCAAGGCTTATAATGCATGCTATTTGTCCATGATTGCCTCTTTCAAGTGTGCTTGAGGGTTGTCCAATTTGTGCCTAAGTGTTGGCCTTTAATCATATGTATGTATGCATGTGTATTTGGTCCCTTATTTTGGTCTTTTTGGCTACTATTTTAGGCCTATTTGGAGTTGCCTGAATCGTGTATAAGTCCATCTTTTCATTCATTTGCATTGCCTCATGTTTGCTTGTATGCTTGCATAAGTGCCTTGCCATGCCATGTTGCATCCTTAGCTTACATGCCTAGGTTGCATTGCATCTTGCACGCATCCTTGTTCCTTGACTTGATGATAGGAATTAGGACTTGGTTTGTTTGTTTGGTTTGCATTTCATTTGACATGAAAGTTGCACACTTGATCACTTGGGCCATCATGCATGGAAATGCGTGATTGGTGGTCCGAGAATCGAGACACATGCCCCTTTGAGTCATTACCATGATAAGGGACATGATTGGTGCATATATGCTTGAATTGTATTGCCATGCAAGTTCTGTCCTCTGCTGCTGTGAGTTGCAGGTTCTGCAGGCACCATTTGCCGACCGGCAGTATATATTGTCGACCGGCAGTAAATAACCAGCCGATGGATTCATTTTGTGCCGGTGACCACATGACACTGCTGGTAGGCATTCTACTCAGCCGGTGGTGATCCCCAATGTCCAAGGATGCAATCCTGAGGTTTTGGCAGCCTCCAGAGGAGTAAAGGAAGGAAAACAGAGGCAGACTATGCATGGCGGTGCACTTCCGAGCAGGACCTGAGCATGCGCTGCATCCGGCTCTCTTCCTGAGGCGGTTTACTGCTTTCTTAGTTTAGATTAGTTAATTTGTTAATTAATTTGTAATATTTAATTAGCTTGCGTAGTTAATTAATTTGTAATATTTATTTGGTCCCTCCGAGTGAGGGCAAATCTGTAATAAGTGTGTGTGAGTGGCGTGTATGTCTTCCAATCCCCACTTCTTTCTTCCCTTTTACTTACCTGCTTTGTTGGTTAGTATTAGGGCATATTTAAAATTTAGCATACCTTATGCTATGCATGCGTGCATCCATACATTTGTCTTGCATGCACCGGTCTCGGTACATCATGCTAACTGCATTTGTATTTCAATTCAAAACTTGAATATGTGATAGTTGATCGCATTTTATATGCCATGCTTAGGTTAGCCGAGCCTACTCCGATTGCATCCTGTATGCGATGCATTAGCCATTCTTAACATGAACTAGGACATGCATGTTTGCTAACTAGTTTATTGTTTTGGCACGGAGTACTATGTGAGTATTTTCCTGCTTTAGCATATCGCATGCGTGTGAATGTTATCATGACAGTATGCTTGCCATGCGGCTAAATGCTTATGTGTTAAATTGTTTGAATGCCTGTGGGTGAAGGTTGGATTGTTTGAGTTGGGAAACTCGTTGAAATCCGTGTTTTAGCCTACTTGCGAGTAGCAAATTCCAAAGCGCTTTTCAAAACAAACGGATATGCAATTCTTATTTCCAAATTAGGCAATCTAATCTATACTTGTTTGTTGTGCGCATAACATAGTAATTCTAGGCTAATAACCGGAATAAGAACACATAACGTCTTCAAAAACGGATATCATGGTTAGTAGAGGCCGGTCTTCGGACCGGGCGAAAGGGGTGCTCATAGCTGACCTTCCCCGATCGTACCCAAGCTCCCGAGCCGAGTCAACTCCGGTGATGACGGACACGTGGCCTTCGGCATCGAGTCGGGGTTTCCTAAATTTCTCCATAAAAAATATTTAGGTGGCGACTCTATATCTGGCAAAGCAGTCCATGTTTGGCACTACTTTTCAAAAAACTGTTTCTCAAAACGACTTGCCGGATTTGGACTCTTTGGTTCAAGATTAAGAACCGTGACACAAATCGAGTCCGAACTGTAGCATGAAAGCCCCGCGCGGACGTGTTACACTCGCCAAGTGCAAGGTGTATCCTTTTTGAGTATGTTGTAACCCCCCCCCCCTGAGGTAAATTGGAGGTCGCATTTGAGTTGCTCTCTTCGAAGCTTGCACTTCTTTACTCAGCATTTTGTTCCCAGCATGCTTTTGAAATTGTACTTATCTTGCGTTGTTATGCACACCACTTACATTGTTGTGCACGTTTCTTTGGTATTATCATGCCTCCACTCTTTGCATACGTCGTCGTGCACGTTTCACTTGCATCGTTATGCACTTTTCCATTGGTGTTATACGTATCCGCTTTCGATATAGCGTTGAACATATGTTGCTAACTACGTTGTACCTGTTAAGTTTCTCTCTTTTGCAGGCACGATATTGTATGTACGGTTCATTTGAAGTTGGTGCAACCAGACGAACCATGCGGTATTGTATTCTCCGTGTGAGACGTAACGAGAGTTGTATAATTCTCCTACACCATAACTGCATGAAATGTAGTTTGATTTGCCTTCTTGCTTAAAACCGTCGCATTTATTGTGAATATTTACTTCATTACAGCTTTCTTTGCATGATTCTTACTGCATGAAATGTAGTTTGATTTGCATGGCATTCTTACTTAAAACTGTTTCATTTATTGTGCATATTTGCTTCATTACAGATCACTTTGCATAATCATGAGTTATGTTTGGCTTTGTGCATACCCTTTTGCATTTTTCCCCAGCCTGCGGGCACATCTCTTGCTTATCTCGTCTGTTTGTGTAAGTCTTCAGCCTTGTCAAAAATGGGTCGTCTCTGGGCTTTGACATTCACTCCTGTCACGTATGACTTTCGAGTTCTGTCAAAGAGGAGCAACTGTAGACACCCCATTTTTTACCAACCTTAAGACTCTGACGTCATCGATTGAGCGCTCGGTGATGGTGCATGTTGTGCTCATCCTGAGGTTTCAGAGTTTTGGCTGAGAGCCTTACCCCCGGACCTCAGGACCCTTTTGTGCTTTGCCTCGGTTTGCAAACCAGGTCTTGTTTTCTCTTCCTGAAGGGAGGGAGAGGTCTCGTAGACCATCTCTCAGTGGCCGTAGGCTACTTTTCGTGGTCGTAGGCCACTTTTCCCGTTTGGAGACCAGTTTCCGGTTTTCGGAGCCGTCGGCCGCGCGCCTCGGTTCGGGACCACTTAACCTTCTCTGTTTGGCACGATTTTCGGCACACACCTTGATTCCTCTCTCTAGAGGGACACCGTGTCCCGAGAGACCACCTTTGTGGTCGCGCGCCACTTTCGATGCTTAACAGCATATTTTTGGGGCACCTGGCTGCGCGTTTTGAATCCCAAACCCTCGTTTTGCATCCATCTTGGTTCGTTTTGGGCATGGACCTTGTTTTCATTGTTTGGGAGGTGGTACAAGGGTGGGAGACCACCTTTTCACCTTGGAGACCACTTTTCTCCCGCCAGCCGGTTTTCTTGTCAGGAAGCTGGTCTCCTTGGTTTTTGAGCCACATTTGCTGGTCTCCCACCATACCACTAGCTTGCATTCAGTTGGGAGACCATCAAATGGGCTGGCCGACCACCTTTCATTGACCTGAACCTTTTGAACTGGTCGGCCAACAAGGGGAAGTGGTCGGCCGACCACCTGAACTGGTCGGCCTGCCTCCCTCAGTTTTGTCTATTTGAGTGTGTGCCGACTGTGCCAGCTGGAAGGCACAAACTGGATCCTTCATACACGTGTATGGAGGATCTTGAGCCTTGGTTTTTAGCTTCTTGAGGA
The DNA here is from genome assembly GCF_055761805.1 of Camellia sinensis. Classification (NCBI taxonomy): domain Eukaryota; kingdom Viridiplantae; phylum Streptophyta; class Magnoliopsida; order Ericales; family Theaceae; genus Camellia; species Camellia sinensis. Next base: position 154,951,092 of record NC_138963.1, read on the forward strand.
AGCTTTGGCCTTGTATCTCTATAAGAGAGGCCCTCCTCTTCCTTATACCAGGTTCTGAAAATTGTCTAAGGCTTGTGCATACACTTCCCTCTATATCTCTTTGTTTGGGGTTCAAAAGGGTCTTGTTATTGACCTATTACACCACACCTCATACCCACACACCTCCACCATTGTTCTAAGGTTCTTGGAGGGTCTTGAGAGGTCTCAAAGAGTTGGTTTTGGACTGGAGAAGTTGCTGTCTTGCTGAGCTTCAAGGGTAACTCATTTTCTCTGTTTTTAAACTCTATTTTGATCCTTCTCTTAGCCCTATTTGCATGCATATTTGAGCTTTATTTCCAACTAAAAAAAGTCTTTTTTTAAGGTCCTTTTGATGTTTGTTTAAGGTCATTTTGTTGTTGGGGGTCATCTGCCCCCTTGCATGCTTCATTTTGCCTTGTTTTGAGCCATGCCCTAAGGCCTTTGTTTTGACCTTTGCTTGGCCTTTTAACCATTGAAATCTAGCAGATTTTTAGTGGTTAATCTGTGTTTTTGAGAGCCAAAATCAGAGAGGGGTGACCCTCTCCCTCCTTGTCTTGTTCACTAGCATTTTTGGCCTTACAAAGGAGCCTACATTTTCATGTTTTCAAAGCTTGGTTCAGGCCCTTTTCGGTGACTTTTAGGGCCTGCCTAGGCTCTTTCCAGAGTTGGTTTTGTCACCTTAGGTGTGTCTCTTGCATGTGTAGAATAACGCCTCTTATAGCCTATCAAAGGAGCATGTCATTCTTGCATGCATTGATCATGTTACAGTGGGTTTTTGGGCTTTATTTGGCATGTCATACATTTGACTTTTACTGGTTTAGTGGCCTCTTGAATGCTTCACATGCTTGTAGTGTAAACCATGCTCACTAGCTTACATTGCATGTGGTTTTGGCCCTTGATTCTAGCACATTTTGGCCATGCTTTAAACTGATTTTGTTCATATTTTGGGCTTTCTCAGCTCTGTTTTTACGCCTCTTGGTCAATTGACGCTTTCCATGCATGGTTATAGTGTAATACCCTTGCCTAGCCTTGAGTTTTGAACCCCCCTGCATGCTTAACTTGAGGTGTTTCTATGTTTTGGCATCATTGAGCATGATATTTCAGAGCATATAAGGTTGTCATATTCCCATGTTTATCACTCCTTCAATGTGTTTGAGAGTTGTGCTTGTATGCCTCATTTTTGGGCTATTGCATGAGCTCCATTTTTGTGCATTGCAAGCCATCATTTTAGTCTATTTGACCACTGTTTTGGGACTGCATAGGGACTTTTTGGGGTTGGTTTGGTCATTTGGGTATCGCTTTGCATACCTCTAGTGTAATGCACTTCGCTAGTTTTGATAATTGTGCCATCCAACATGCATCGAGTGAGTTGTTTGCATGATTCGAGACCATTTTGTACGCCATTCCAGAGCTGAAATATATGCCATTCTGTTCCATGTTTCATCCTTGCCATGTTCTTGGAGAGTTGTGTCTTGTGCCCTTGGCTTGGAGCCTTTTGCATTGTACATGTTTGTGTGTGTCTTGTCGCTTTGATTTCATCATCCATTGGCCACTGATTTGGACATGGCTGAGGCCTATCCATTTTGGTTTAAGTCCATCGAGCATTGTGTATGCCATGTGGTTCATTGCGTTGTGTATGCCATGTCTATTTGCATTGCGTATGCTAGTTATTGTTTATATTGTTGCATGCGTGTGTTGCCTTGCATTGAGTATGTATGCATTAGCGTTGTGCATGCCATTAGCCTTGTTAGGTTGTTCATGTTGCATTGCATATTTGCATGCTTGCGTTGCATTGCATTGTGCATGCCATGTTATGTGTTGCATTGTGTTTGGGATAGGAGTTAGCCCAAACACGGGAAACGAGGGGCGTTTCATACTCGAAGTGATGAAACGTGCCTCAATTCTCGATCGCCGACACTCTTGACTACCCATAATGGAGTTGTTGGTTTTAGTTGCTTATATGTGCATTCATGTCCTATTGAGTCGTGCAATTCGACTCCTCGGCCATCATGCATCGGAATGCGTGATTGGTGGCCCGAGGATCAAGGACTACACTCCCTAAAGCTTATGCAATGATGGGGAGAATGGTCGGGCACACATATGTTGAAAATACCTTGCCTTCTCTCTCCCTTGCCTTTGTTGCAGAAAAAACAGAAACCTGGAGAATGAACTGGTCGGCCGACCAGGATTTTCGGCTGACCGACCACCTTTTCTAGTCTTCACCACCAAGGGTGGTCGGCAGGTGGTCTCCCTTGCCCATAGCTTGGTCAGCAGCCTTCCCACAGCTTCCTTGGGTGGAGTTTCATCTCTCTAGAGCCTCGTGCAACTTTCTGAAATCAATTGCAAACAAAGGCGAACCGGGGCATCGCGATGGATTTCCCGACAAGGCAACTCGAGCATGCATGCATCCTTTATCATTCGGAATAGAGCTGAGGCAGTCTATTTCATGTAGCTTGCATGCTAATTTATTTGCTTCCTTAGTTTAATTTGTTAATTTAATTAATGTTGTGTAATATTTAGCTGTAATTCGTTATTCATTTCAGTTGTGTAATAACTAGTTTAATTAGCTTAGATTAGCTACTCGGTTCTGCATTATTTATTCGGACCCTCCGCGAGAGGGCGAAGTTTGTAATAAGTGTGCCTATGTGTGATGCATGTCTTCCAACCCCATGTCTTTCTGCCTTTTATTTACCAGCTTATGATGGTTAGTTTTAGGGCATGTTTCAATTAGCATCTTTATGCTCGCATGATTGCATTCATTCATCTGTCTTGCATGCACCGGGCTCGGTGCTTCATACTAACTGCATTGTATTTCAATTCCGAGTTGAATACGTGTTATCTGTAGCATCTCATATGCCATCTTAGAATAGCCGAGCCTATCTTATTTGCATTTCGCATGTGTTGCATTAGCCATCTTAACATGAGCTAGGATCATGCATTGATTACTAACAAGTTTCTGTTTTGGCTCGGAGTACTCGGTGAGTGTTTATGCTTTAGCGTCTTGCATGAGTGTGAGTGTTGCCATGATAGCACGCTTACCATGAGGCTATTTGCTTATCTGCGTCTGAATGTCTGTGGGTGAAGGTTGGATTACTTGAATTGGAACGATTCATTGAAATCCGTGTTTTGGCCTACTTTGCGAGTAGCACCATCAAACCATTTTCAAATAAACAAACATGAGATGATTTGTTCCAATTTAGGCGATCCAGTCTATTCTTGTATGTTGTGTGCATCACATAGTAATTCTAGGTTAATACACTGGAATAAGAACGCATGTGTTTTCAAAAACTCGATATCATGTTTAGTAGTGGCCGATCTTTGATCGGGCGAGCGGGGGTGCTCATTACATGACCTTCCCCAATCGTACCCAAGTTCCAGAGCCGAGGCAACTTTGGTGATGACGGACACGTGGCCTTAGACACGAGTCAGGGTTTCCTAAATTCCCCAAAACAAAATATTTAGGTGGCGACTCTGTATCTGGGAAAGCAGTCCATGTTTGACACTTCTTTCTAAAAATCTGTTTTTCAAAACAATTTGCCGGATTTGGACTCTTTGGTGATTTATCGGTCTCGCATTGCACTTTGCGGGATTAGATTCAGAACCGTGACATTTGAGTCCGAACTGCTGTAAGCCCAAATGAACGAAACAGGATTTTTCCTTGGACGTTCGGGGACGTCTACAGATTCACGGTCTCTAAGTGAGTCACCACCTCCACAAGATGACTGTAATCCCTAATCATAGACCCAGCCACCTTGAAAATGAGCCTAGTCCTCAGTCTCTTTTCAAAATCCAGAAAACAGCATTCCTCCATCGACACCAACTCTGGTTCAAATCTAGAGAGCTTAGTGAAAGTTGCCTTAAACTCAGCCACATGCGTGTTCAGTTGCTTGAGCTTCAAGAACTGATCTCTCAACTTCTCCCTAGCAGTGGGAGGTAAGAACTTGTGTTGGAATGTGTTGACAAAGGCCTCCTAAGTCATTCCAATGTGCCCACGCGCATACTTTTACCACTCCCTTCAGCTGGAAGGATGTCAAAGCCACTCTCAAGCCATTGTCTTCAATGCCAAGCATCTCGAACGTTTTCACCATCTGCTCTAGCTGCTCATCGGCCTTCAATGGTTCCTTCGGGTCCCCCAAAAACTCATACAGATTCGACCATAAGAACTCCCTCATCAAAAAAGACGGCCCTGTTTCTCTCAACAGCATGGGCCTGGACTTGATTTTCAGCCCTAAGAATGTCCATCGACCCCAGTAAAGCAATAGCCATTTCCCAGGCCAAAGTGCCCATGGCTTGCTAACTTACTGGCTTGTCCATGTTGGCCTGACCAACTCCTTCCTTTTGTGCCAAAATTTCATCCGATAACGCCACATGTTGCTGTCTAGGCCTACCACGCCTACCACCACCATGTCCACGTCTTGACATCCTAATAAAGGTAACACCACGGATTAGCACATTCACAAATGTACCGAAGCTAATTCACGTCCTAATGCAGTGGACAACAATTAATTCACTCCACTTGAGTACATAACCACATAAACACAAATGAATTTCCTTTCTAGATAGTGATTGTCCCGCGACATTGCCAAAGTTTCAATTAGAAATAGCAATGATCAAGTACTCTTCTAAGAAGATTTCTATAAACTCGTTGACCCAATCAATATCTACGAAATTAAATTTTGTACTCATTTAGTCACATAAGAATGTTATCACATAGTATACCAGGTCTACTTCTAATACTATCCAACAAGAGAACCCATTTGTGGTAACAACCACTTACCACGTTCCCAAAATATTCAAATCCGGTAGCTCTGATACCGAGTTGTAACGCCCCAAAATAAATAGCATTAACCTATTACATAACAGTGTTACCCTAGATCAACAGTCTCATATCTTATATTCATTAAAACTTGGATCATTACAAAAGTGGCATATCCAATATATATTCACAATTCTAGAATCTGAATCTACAACATATGTCATGGATACAAGAGTAGAAGTAATTAAAATCAAATAAAGTGAAGCCATAATGGCTTACAACTTTCCAAGACAATTCTTGATTACAACAAAATGAGTTTAAACTCAATTCAAGTAAAGGCCTAGGCTTGAACAAAAATATTTACATCAAGAAACAAAAAGTGAAGCCTTAAGCTCCGAGTCCTCCCAAGCTATGTCCTCGGCAGAGGCATATCATCAGCACCTGAAAGTTGTGTCCACATAGCGTGAGCCGACCTAGTAGAGATACTCTAACACAGTATATGAATCTTAGCAAAATTACAAGGTGAATGTACAATGCATGCCATTTTCCAAACATTTCTCATTTTTTCATCTCAAAACAATGCAATGCCAAATTATATATATTAATTCATGAAAATAATCTTTTTATAAAGAAAACAAGACAGTAGATACAACACACTGAGAATCTCTCGGTACGTATCTGCCAGTAGACTATACAAGTACTACCGAAGCCATTTTACCGGTACTAACCGGAAGGTTCGGCACCAATCCCCGTGAGTTTCTGAACTTTCACCAAGGACACACAAGCCAACATAATAAAATCACAACCACAACCCCTAACCAGATTCACCACGGTATTCACCCATTTTTCTCAAAAACCAACACATTTACAAATTTCAATGTATAATGATGCTCAATGCACAATGGATGAGAAATCAGTTTCAATTCAACCTAATCCTCATGCAACGTCTACAACAATCAAGACAATCCTCCACTAATAGCCCAAAACAGATATTTCTATTCCATAGATAAATTTAATTCAAAATATACAACTTCATCAATTACAATGGGAGTGATAATACATATCCAACTCCACCATCATCATTAAAATAAACTTAGTTCCAATTTCACAATATCCAACATCATTTCCCCATTTCCTTTCGGAATTTCCAAATATTCATGATTAGCGCAAAACCCCATTTTCTCACAAAACTAATTTTAAGAAAATATTTCCATCATCTCAACCTAAATCATCCATAACCATTCTTCCCCAACCATTTTCAAGAATTAATTTTTGGAAAACCCCTCTTTTGATTTCAAACCAAACCCTAGGTTTTACCAAAATTACCCAAATAAGTAACCCCTTCAAAAAGATAAATAACTAAGCTAAAAATCATATAAAGAGTTGAAGAAATCCCTACCTCAAAGGAGAAGATCAAAGGAAACAAGAAGTAGAACTCGACGGAGCCAAAATCACAAACTTCTCTGGCTAGAATGAAGCCCTCGACGTGCTCTATCTTTTATTCCAAAGGACTAGGGTGAGGAAATGCACGGATTGAGAGTATTTGGTGCAAAAGCTCAAGAACTAGAGACATGGGGAGTAGATATAGGGTTTTGAAATGTTTAGAGAGAGAAATTGATGAAAAAGTGATCCAAACAGGCTGCCTCTCAGACTGATATACGCCCAGACCGCTCTAGTGACCAAAACATCGCTCGAGCGAACAGACACGGTAAGTGTCACCACTCGAGTGACCAAAACCACCGCTCAAGTGCACAATGACCCCCTCCCAGTAGTTCAGACCTGTAAAAGTTCGCTCGAGTGCAAGAAGTGTCGCTTGAGTGCAGTTATCAAACTCTCAGTAGTTTTATAGACTGTAAAAGACCGCTTGAGTGAACAAGCAAAATCCTGGGCAACAACACTTTGAAAAACTAACCTCCCAACCTTTTTCACACACAACCAAAGCTTCCAATAGCCAAACCCAACAAATAGCAAGATGGAAATAAGTTGGACAACGGTTAAATACACAGTAATTAGATCCCAAAGCAATAAAAGGGTTAGGTTTAAAGCATAATCATTATATCTTACACCAAATACTCTCAATCCGTGAGTTTCCTCATCCTAGCCCATAGAAGAAAAACGTTGAGCACGTCGAGGGTTTCGTTTTAATAGAAGCATCTAGTGTTTTTGATATTGTCAAATTCTACCCATCTTTTCTTCGTGTCTTCTACTTTGAGATAGGGATTTGTTTGACTCTTTTATATGATTTTTAGCTTAGTTATTTGCTCTTTGAAAGGGGTTAGTTATTTGGAAACTTTTGGTAAAACTTAGGGTTTGGTTTGAAATCAAAAGAGGGTTTTCCAAATTGATTCTTGAAAAGGGTTGTAGAAATATAGTTATGGATGAGTTGTGTTGAAATGATGGAAATCTTTTCTTAAAATTTATTTTGAAAGAAAAGGAGATTTTAGCCCTAATTTTGGATATTTGGAATTGTGAAATTGGATTAATGGTTATGTTGATAATGATGGTGGAGTTGGATATATAATATCACTTCCATTGTAATTGATTAAAATGTATCTATTGATTTGGAAATTATCTATTGAATAAAATTACCTACTTTAGGCTATCGGTGGAGGATAGTCTTGATTGTTGTAGACACTGCATGAGGATTAGATTAAATTGAAACTAATTTCTCATCTATTGTGCATTAAGCATCATTACACATTGAACATTGTAAATGTATCCATTTTAAAGAAAAATAGGTGAATACCTTGGTGAATCTGGTTAGGGGGTGTGGTTGTGGTTATGATGTTGGCCTATGTGTCCTTGGTGAAAGTTCAGAAACTCACACGGTTAGATGCCGATCCTTTCGGTTGGTACCGGTAAAATGGTTTAGTAGAGCTTGTATAGCCTATTGGAAGACATGTACCTAGATATTCCCAATGTTTTGTATCCACTGCCCTATTTTCTGTTTAAAAATGATTACTTTCATGAACTGATATATAATCTCGCATTGCATCATTTTGAGATGGAAAATGAGGAATGTTTGACAAATGGCATGTATGTGCATTTATCTTATAATTTTGCTAAGATTTATATACTGTGTTAGAGTATCTTTACTAGGCTTTGGCTCATCCTATGTGGAAAATAATTTTCAGGTGCTAATGATATGCCTCCACCAAGGACTCAGCTTGGAAGGACTTAGAGCTTAAGGCTTCCTTTTTGGGGTTTCTTTATGTAAATATTTTGCTCAAGCCTCGGGCTTTACTTGCATTGAGTTTAAACTCATTTTGTTGTAACCAAGTATCGTCTTGGAAAGTTGTAAGCTATTAGGGCATTTCTTATTTGATTTTAGTTTCCTTTTCACTCTTGTATTAGTGTCATATGCTATAGATTCAGAATATAGGATTTATGAATATACGTTGCATATGTCATCTTTTGTAATGATCAAAGGTAATATGAATAAAAGATATGAGATTATTGATCAATTGTGTCACTATTATGAGTTGGGTTAATGTGAATTATTTTGAGGCATTACAACTCATTCCCACACCGGAGGGATTTTTTGGCCAACCCCGGTTGAGCAGTCCTGACTATGTCTCTATTTTGCAGGCCCTTGGTTCTTGGATAATCCAATTTAGTCGCAAAGCTCCGATCCACTTCATCTAGTGCGAGATTCAGTATGCACACCATAGAACAAAAAGCTTTTAGAAACCAGATAATGATAGTACTAGAGAGAGATCATGCAATACAACCTAAAGCAAATCAAACCCACGAAGATGTCACACAAATGGGATGCAAAAACACCATAATTTGATCAATTGAATAGTAACAGAGGCCTACCTTAAGAAAAAAGAAGGAAAAAAACAAAAACAAAGCTTTAATATTGTTTTCTTGGCTTGGAGTAGTCCCATCCCCACTCTTGCTTTTGTTGGTTGTAGAGAGCTTTGCTTTATATATATTTGGATTTTACTGCTTCATTTTGCATGACTACTTTGTTTGTTATGTACCCTCTCTAGTAGTGTTTGGTATCATGAACAAGCTCTGTTCGGTTAAGTTTTGAGAATTTGTTTTTATTTTATTTTATTTTAAAGCTAGTTTGGTAAAAAAAACAATGGGATGAAAATAATTTTTAAAAAATAAAAGATGATTGTTTAGTGTTTATTTTTGTCAAAACTAGTTTGTAATTTTTTGAAAAACTTTCACAAATAGATTCTGAAAACTCAACCAAGCAAAGTCAGTCTATGAGTCTCAATTTTACCCTTAAATATTTTATATATTGTGTCAATTTAGTCAAATTGATAATACCTTTTTAAAAATTTAATTGAAATTAATCGACATATATAGACTCTTTTAATCAACATATATGAAATTAATCAACATAATATAAAATATTATAGGGAAAAATTAATACGATAGGAACTACAATATAATATAAAATATTAAATGGAAAAATTAATTCTATCGGAACTACAAGACTACATTGATACAACGGAAAAAGTTAATTTGAATTTTTTAGTTTTTAATTTTTAATTTATTATTATGTGAATACCATCCGTACAGTTGTCAGACTAGCTGCTGATCAGTTCAATAACTTCGGTTGTCCATTTTGCATTGATTTACTTTGATTGATTTGAAATAATTTCTCTTCGTAATTGCCTAGAAATGTTTCAAATTGACAATTATATATGAATTTTGAATACAGAAAAACGTTTTTTTCCAAGAAGCATAGCCATGGCTTCCGTGCAAGGAATGCAATTGCAACCACAACCCATCATCATGATGCTAGTACTAGTACAAGTAGTAGTGGTGGTGGTATTGTCATTATCAGCAGCAACAATTGCAGCACCAAGAGAACAAGAGTTGAAAAATCTTGGCGGCACGAACCGTTGTGGGAATTTAGACATCTCATACCCATTCGGCGTGGAAGCGAATTGTTATCTGAATGATAATTTTTTTCATTAATGGTAGTGATTCCCAGCCATATTTATGGGACACTAATATCGATGTTACAAATACATCGCCTGAGGAGGGTGAGTTACGCATCATGAATGACGTATCCCGCCATTGTTATGACAAGTCTGGTAAACTATTACCAGACGGCTTCGATGGATCGTTCACCATTTCCACATTCTCCATATCGAATGGCAAGAACAAGTTCACTGCTATCGGTTGTGACACATCGGGATCTGTCCAAATCACTGATAAAACGGTTCTTTGGTAGCAACTGGATGTCGGTCTCAATGGTCTGGAATTGGTTGCTGCCAGACCTCCATCCCAAAAGGAGTTGGCCAGCTCTATATTTCTGCAAAAAGCTTCTCCAAACATGCGAATATAACGGACTTCAATCCCTGCAGCTATGCCTTTGTTGTTGAAGATGGTGCGCTTAATTTCTCCACAACTTACCTTTACGATTTTAAACCAGAAATGGTGCCGATTGTACTTGATTGGGCCACCTGGGAATTATACGTGTTCTTGTCCCAATAGATGCCATGGTGATGGCAAAACAGATGCAACACGTTGCATTGCTGATCCAGTTTTTGGGCTTCAAATTGTGATTCGTATATATATATATATATATATATATATATATGTCACTGGTAATTATAATGCCATACATGTCAAAAGTAAAATAAATAAATTACAACACCTAATTCACATAATTAATGAACTAGTAGTAAACCGTACCATGCAGGTGACTTTATAAATTAAAAATATATATATTGTAATTATCTTGAAATAATTTAATATTTTGTTCTTGTGCTACATATGAAATTTATAAGTTAATTTTTATATTTATAATTTTTTAAATTATTAGTTTAAAAAAATTACAATATGAATATAAATCTATTTAGTGCAATTTTGATAATTTGTATTAAAAAAATCAAACCTAATTAAATGAGGTTAAATGAGGTATGATATACCTCTTTTTGTTATGAAAATATACAAATTTAATAGTTATAATTAAGACAAATATACAATTTTATTATTAAATGTGAAGTGAAATGATATTTAACAATAATTGATATGGTGTTTGTGAGAACCCAAATATAAAAATTAAGTAAATAATTAAATAATAATATTACAATCTCAAATATTTTGGTGGTGAATTCTAAGGTGTAAATTAAATATTATTGGAGGATCTTTTAATTAATTTTAAACCTAAAATAAATTTATGGTGAAAGTCATTGATTTAGAAGCAAGATTTATTATTAAAAAAAAAAATAGAGAAGAGGGTGTTACTTGAACTCTAGACCACAAAATTAATAAGTTAGACTCTTACCATTTGAATTGCATGTAACTTATATATGTATTTTGTATATTTATCTATCTATTTGACCTAAGCGTGCCCACCACTAGTATAAAATAAAATAAACACAAACCCTAACTCTTGTTATAATTGTTTTCCACAACACTAGCAGCCCTAGCAGCCGTGGGTTTATGAAGGAAAGAGAGGGGTTTTTCAATCATCAAGATTATTGTTGTAGCCAAGAAGGAGAGCTTTGGGTGTGTTGTGCTGTGTGGCCTCCTAGGTTTTCTTCTCTTCTTTCTTTGTTCTGTCCTTATTCTATAATTATTTTATTCATTCATGAAGAGGTTGTAGGTTTATGTATTTTGTATATATATGCAAACACTGTTAAGAAATCTGAGGAGCTAAATTTATGTGTAAAGAATGGGTGTTATTCTTAGTTCAAAAATTCTGCACAGAATCGCAAACTTTAAAAATCAAGAAACCATATCAAACTGGTGAATTTTAATTTGGAATTTTTACAGTAGATCAATTACATATTGAATTGCATATCTGATTTTTTTCATAATTTTTGGGAGTCGAAATCCATATAAATTGAGGTATTCAAATCTGTCCAGGAAACCAGTCCGAAACAGTAAATTCGGGATTTTTGTTCTCTTTGGGTATAAATCCAAAAATTATCAAATTAGTGTCATTAGAACCGGTTACGAGACTAGTTTCGTATGTTTTTGACCTTGCATTGATTGCTCGTGTATATTAAGAGAACCGTCAATTTCTTTAAAGTGCTGCAGAAAACAACCTGTTTGGATATAATAAATTGTAGAAAATTATTTTGATAAGCAAATCAAGTGAAATAAATTGGGTTTGAAACTTAGGATATATTAGATCATATCTGGAGGTTATTGGAATTTTTCGAATAGCGTGGAGTGGGTTTTGAAATTTTCAAAGTTAGCGAATAGATTGGGAAAACTTGTTTAAAACACTGTTTCATCTTAAAGTTATTTTTAGTTAAGTTTCGATCGGAATCTTGTCTTGGGTGATTTTAGACCTTGAAGAATATGAACTTAGGTAATATTTAAGAGTAACGGTGAGTTGGGTTGAGCCGTGTTAGTGCGCTTTAGTTTGAGGTTACTTAGTTCCTATTTTTTTTTAGTATTTTTAAATTAATTGTGACGCGTAGTTTTTATACTTGGTTCAGGCCACTAGTTGGACTTTTACACTCTATTCGAGGATTATATTATTGCGTTTCAGGTGAGTAGTTTCATGCTACATATTTTTATAAATGTTCCCCTACCCTGAACTGTTGGAAAATTAAATTGTTGTTTCATGATTAAGCTGTTTTGATAAATTATTATATTATCAATTGAATCAAATTATTTCTGAAACATGTGTGAACTTGGCATACTGTAAACTATTTGTTTTGGTCTCATGTTTATAATGATGAACTACCATGTTTTGCAAACTGATGTGTATTGATTATTGGGACCATGTGTGTATTTAGTCCAGGGAAATTATTCCACTGTGTGTGGTGACTCTGGCCACTAGGGAACAGATCCGGGTTGGGCCGTGATGACTCTAGTGCTCAACGATTGTAAGGAAAAGACCTTTAAAAACAACTAGGTGACCTTCAATCGGATCGTCTTTGAGAAAAGGCCCAGGTGCCACCCTGAGGATGACTCTTAGTTCGATATTGGATCCAACGAGGCTTATAGCCTGAGAAATGTGTGGCAGATTATTTGTTTTTATTGGTACCCAGAAAATTATTGGTGTTCATGTTATAATCTGTTTTAAGTGAAAAATGTCGTTTATCATGTTCTTGCGAGACATGAGTATTTTAAGTGTTGAATTGTGGAACCTTCTTTTTGAAATAGATTGTATTTACCAAACTGTATGCCAATCTAGTTCCTGTGATATATATCTTATTTTGGAATTGAACCCTGTTTTCAAAACTGTATTTACTATCCATGTTGCTACTCACTGAGCTATCAGCTGACTTAGTTGTTTACCATTTCCAGGTGTTAGAAGGACTTAGAGTGGACTCATGGCGTAGCGGGGACTCAATTGCATGGACCTCTAGGGCATTCCTTTAGTTTAGAGTGTTATGTCAAGTTTGTGCATATTTATATTTATTCTTATCGAAGTTCATTTAGGATTATTTTTTATATGTGGGTTGTTTATATCCCATAAGTTTGGATGGTTTTTTATTACGGTTGATTTTGCCGTTTATAATTGTGACATGTCTGGATTGAGTTTTGGTTATTTATTATTGGACTATTGTTCAATTGTTCAAGGTGAAATTGAATGCGTGTTTAGGCTTACGTGTGCCTTGGGCTAAGGCCCTGTGGGCCACGGCCGGTCATGCCCGGATTTGGGGTGTGACAGTGTTTATATTTTTAAGGAAAAATTATTCTAAGGTCCCTTTCCCAATTTTAGTAATGAAAGAGATCCATAATATTATTTTTAGATGTCTAAGATCTCTAAACCCACACCCATATATTATATCAGAGAAATTTGAGTCTCTCTCTCCGATCTTCATTCTATCCAAACCTAACTCTCTCTCTATATACATATTCCTCTATCTCTCTGCTCATTTCTCCTCTCTCGGTATCATACTGAACAGTAGTAGCAACGACGAAGAAGCCAACGAAGATCTGAGCTTGAAAATCGTCAAAAAAGCAATGCTACGAGCTTGTAGCTCCAGCCAACGGAACGACTCAGAATCAAAGGTCGATCATTCTTCATTGCTGTTGCAAGAAGATGAAGTTGTGATGAAAAATTTGAAGAGCAAGAGTAAAAGGAAGAAGGAAAAGAAGAGCAAGAAGGTGAAAAAGCAAGAAGAAACTGTGAGTACCTGAATTTAATTGCAAAATTGAATCTTTATATGTGTATCAAACTCAATAAAATACCTTTTTCCTTGTGTATATCATCTCTTTGGTTGCCTAGAAAGCTGAGAAAAACATAGGAAACTGAAATTTTGAGTTTTACGTACTCTGACTTGTGTTTTGATTTCTCTAATTTAGATTGAATTTTCTACAATTTTGATTGAATTTCTCTGGTTCGGACTAGAGAAATTCTTTGAGTTGGATTGAATTTTCTCTAGCTTGGATTGAATTTTCTCTGGTTTGGACCTGAGAAATTTTCTGATTTAGATTGAATTTTCTATGATTTTGATTGAATTTCTATGGTTTGAACCAGATATATTCTCCGGTTTGGATTTAATTTTCTCTGGTTTGGAGCAGAGAAATTCTCTAAATTGAATTTTCTCTGTATCGATTTAAGAGACATTAGATATTATGGAAATATTGAGTGTCCTTTATACTATAAAATCTTAATATCAGGACCTTAAAAAAAATTTCCCTATTATTAAGCCATTAATTTAAGTTACATTTCTTTTTATTTCAATTTCAAAACTAAAAATACAATATGAATGTAGTACGCACACAAATTTCTAATTTTTAGGAATGTGAAGGTTGCAGAGTATTTCTAACATTTTATCATTGTTTTTAATTTTTTTTTTATCTAATTCGATCTTAAATTTGAATATAAAATTTGATATGATATAAATTACTTTAAATTTTTTATTAAAATTTTATCAATTTTTAAAATAACTTTCATTCTTATTCCACTTTTTTTCTTTTCTTCAATTTTGATGAAAAAAAAATAATTTTCAATGCTTCATCTTTTTAAAATTTGTATCAAATTATAATTTGATAAAAAAAAATGTTAAGGGTTGGAGATTCTCTTAATTGAAATTATATTCAAATAGTATCTTCAAATAGTGAAAGTTTGAACATATGGTTGGTTGACATGTATAATTTAATCAAGGGGCATTTACATACAAGTCCTATTTTATGAACTTATAATTCATTAAGTCCTAAATAAAATTATTTGCTCCTTCAAGTCCCATTAATTTTTAGTAGACCAATTTACCCTTCCAATACCTCATCCATTGCTACCAACAATTACTATCTTCATTCTCTCTCTCTCTTACTTTTACATCCACTAATGACAACAACCAAACAGACTCTCTCTCTCTCTCTCTATCTATCTATCTATCTATCTATCTATCTATCTATCTATCTATCTATCTATCTCTCTCAAAACTCCATAGCAGAGAAAGTTTTCAATCACCATAGCTCACAATCATTCGTCTCTTGCAAAGACGGAAACGTCGTTGTCGTTCTCTTGAACACCGCTGCCTCAGACTTGGAGTTTTTACAACAACATTATTTCTAACAGTGCATTCTACTACTTGATCATCATCATCTTCTTCTTTGTCTGGTCGATGATGATCGTCATCGTCGATGATGATATTATTAGCAGAAGTGACTAAAAGTGTTTTGCTAATGGTGTGAATGCGACGACCCGTTGATGTTGTTTTGAAAACCGTTCTCGTCGGAGACAACGTTGTCGTTTGAAATACTAGATCTAGAACTAGATTAGGAGATTTTCAGATCTAGAGGGTGTAGATGGAAGAGGAGAAGGTAAATGTAAGAGAGAGAGTAAATTGATAATATTCTCAATTTTAATCATGAAAAAATTGAGAAATTTCTCGAAACTGATAATATTCTCAATTAATATTAGAAAAAAAAATTAACAAATTTCTTAGTTTTGATAATTATAAACTGAAATCATTCTCTGTTTTGAAATTGAGAACATTCTCAATTTATAATATTCTCAATTTTAATCATGAAGAAAATTGAGAATTTTTTAAAACTGATAATATTCGCAATTCATACTAGAAAAAAAAAATTGAGAAATTTCTTAGTTTTGATAATTATACACTAAAATCATTCTCTATTTTTTAAATTGAGAACATTCTCAGTTTTGGCGTTGACCTAGTTTAACAGCAATGCTATTATATATACACTTATTTAGATTAAAGGGCAAAACATCTTTTTACCTGTAATGGGACTTGTTGGTTCAAAATTTTTTTGACAGGACCTAAGCTACTACTAAATATGTAGATAGGACTTTTAGGTAATTAATCCTTTAATAATTAGTTCTCTTCTTATATTTGTATAAAAACTTACGCTTATGACCACATCATTATAGGTTGGATTATGGAAAAACTTTTGAGGTGTCAAACATTTTTATTTGTAAACATCCTATCTATTGGGGGGGGGGGGGAAAAGAGTAAAAAGAAAAGAAAAAAAAAAGAAAAAGAAATGTGTAGTTTTTGTATATATGTTTATCGGTTTTTTTTTTTTTTTTTTTGTGGACATAGACAACTGATGTTTCAATTTAAAAAATTAAAAAGTACAAAAAAATTGATTGGATTTTTGGGGATAAAAGAAGCCATGTAATTCCGCTATATACTATATAAGATGGACTATTTTAATCACATTAAAAATATATACATTATATTTATAGATTATTCCTATATATTATTCTATTAAATACAACTATAGTGATAACAATTAACTATAATATATATGATAAGTTGTACTAAGCTTTCATTTTCAATTAATTGAATTACAATTAACAAACAAACAAATAGCAGTAATGGTACAATAGGATAGAAGGAGGATAAAAATAAATAACACAATGATATTTAAAAATTCCAAATTTTCCTAGTTATACAAAAATCTAATGTTATAGTAAAAATCTTGAATTCCCAATAAATTTTCACATTTTTTATAAAATAAAAATATAAAAAGTTCGATACCTATTTTTTTAATGTAATTTTATGGCCTTCATTGAAGAAAACAAAATCCAATCAAAAGTATTAGCATACAACAGGCATAGATATTTCGGTTGTAACCATCATCATCAATAATTCTTCTCCACCATGCAAATTTGTAAACAAACACAAAAACCTCACTAAAAGTAAAACTAACAGTAGAGAAAGAGATTTACACAAGGAAAAAAATTAAAACTAAAAAATAAATAAATTTATGGAGTGGTAGGATGTTACCTCCAACACCTTAGTCCTTGCTCAGCCCAATCCGTCAGCTCCTCTGCCAGTACCCGCGAAGTCTAGGAGTTGGAATGACTAATCAAATTATTCTTTCAATAAGACTTGAAAATTGATTAATTTATCCCATCAAGTGATTTAAACTCTTGATAGATATACATCAAAAAAATAGATAGTTATATTACTAAATCATAATTCAAATTTAGATATTGTAATATCTTTCGATATTCATATCTAAATTCTTATCTTCTTTATTTTTGTGTTGTTTCTATTCGTTTTTCTTTTTTAAATTTATTTAAGATGGAATTGTGAGTTTCTATTTTTTTTAATTTATTTGTGATTTTTATTTGTTTTTAATTATTATTATTTAGGTAAATTATGATATGAGTTGTATAAGTGATAGACATGTGAGTTTTATTGATTTAAAGTATGATAGTGAGAGATATTTTCAAATTAGATTTGTTTAGATAAACTTTAAAGATTTTTAAAATTTAAAATAGGATATTGAGAGGCAAAAGAAAGATTTTAACTAAATAAATAGAAATCAAATTTATTAACTTTATTTGTTTGCATATCTGATTTTTAATTATTTTTTTATTTTTGGTTATGTTATAATATAATATACAAGATATAATAAGATAGGGGCTATAACGATCCCGGTTGTCCCTTTACTGTTCTGTTGTATTCCGGACTCGGTTCCGTGAAGTTGGTAGTTGTATCTATCTTGTTGCCGTCCTTTAATTCCATTTGTTTGAGTTTTAGGACGTGTTGGGTATGTTTCGAGCAGGTGGGTAGAACCTTGGTCTAAAATCTTGTTGCCAGGCTTTTGGTCATTCCGCTCGAGCGGGTCGTTTGGCACTCGAGCGGAGAGTGTACACTCCCAGTATTTCGTGTCCCTGCAAAACTTCTGCATGTGTGATTTCTACGCTCGAGCGGGTTTCCTGCGCTCGAGCGGGTCGCGCTCGAGCGGGTTTGTTGGCGCTGGAGCAGGTAGTACTGTCTTGGTGAAAGTTCTGGGAGAGGGAGATTTGCGCTCGAGCGGACTGGTTTTCTCGCTCGAGCGGATGTACTTTATTCTTGTGTCTTGGCGCTCGAGCGGGCCTTCTTGCGCTCGAGCGGACCTAGTTTTTGTTCTTGATGCTCGGGCGTTGTGTTTTCCGCTCGAGCGGGAATGTCGTATATCAGTTGGCTGTGGGGCATTTTTAAATCACTTTTTCTCATCTCTTCTCTCTCTTACTTTTTCGAAAACTCCATTGTTGAGCCTCTCTCTCTAGAACCTTGCCTTCTCTCTAGGTATTGATCTAGTTAGAGTTGTTTCCTCACCTTTGGCCTTTACAAAAAAGTTGTTGATCGTCGAGGGCTATCTTTTGATCCAAGAAACTTTTGATTTGGAGCAACTTTTTTTTCGTCATCTTCTTCATTGGGTGTCATCTTTTGAGGTAGGGATTCCTACTCACTCTTATGGTCTTTGACATAGATCTTTGGTTGTTTTGATAAAGTGTTGAAGTTGGGAAAATTTGGGACCTAGGGTTTCAAAATGTTAAAAGAGGGTTTGTTATTTTGATCCTAAAATGGGTATCGTTGGGTTTCAAAATAATGATATTATTGTTGGTTGTTGATATATAGGCCATTTGGGCCAATATTGGGAAATGGGGTAGAAAACCCTAATTTGTGGTGTAAATTAATTGGTATAATTAATTTGGGAAAGTTATGGATTTATGAAATTGAGTTATAAATAATGAAATTGGTTCATTATGTGACGGACTAGGGGAGTTGGATTTGTTAATCGCTCAGTTTTGAAAACATTGATAATTTATCTGTTAATGCATGTATTATCTGTTTAGATATAATTGCTTTGGGCTATCGGTGGAAGGTAGTTGTGATTGTTGTTGACAATGCATGATGATTAGGCAAACTAAAACTAATCAATTGGATGTGTCATAGAGTATGACGGTTGATAGAATACATTTGCGTTATGTATTGATTGATTGTGTATATGACCTATGTGTATATACGTTGTGTGTGTGTGGGAGGAGATAGGGGATGTACTCCACGGTTTAGGGGAAGATAGGGGATGGACCTCTAAACCGGATGTTGTTTGGGAGGAGACAGAGGATGGACTCCACTGATACAGCTCATATGCTTGTCAGATAATGTGGTGATACAGCTCATATGTATATCTATGGAAGTGTTGATATAGCTCATATGCTTATCTGTTGAAGTGTGGATACAGCTTGTATGCTTATCTGTTGAGATGTTGATATAGCTAGTAGGCTTATCTATCGTGTAATGAGAAACGTTTAATATGAGTCACTGTCTCATGAAAATTGTTGGCCAGGTTCTGAGCCGTTGTTGTAATTGGGAAATTGGATAGGAATGGAAAATGAAATGGAACATGGACATAGTGGTCATGTAAAGGAAAACGGATTATGAAATGATTTATGGGAATTGAACATTTATCAATTGCTAATGTCTTAGTTATTGCTCATACTGTGTTTAGCATATCTCTACTGGGCGTTGGCTCACCCTATATGGGACATTATTTTCAGGTACAGGTAGCATGCCACCTCCAAGGACATAGCTTGGATGCTGATGATGAGAGTTGAAGACTCTTTTTGATTATTTTGTTTGTATTACATGTATATCAAGCCAAGGGCTTATTTTGTATAGAGTTAGTACTCTTCTTTTGTGTAACCAAGTGTTGACTTGGAAAGCCGTAAGCCCATTGGGCATTTGCTTTTGTTGTTAACATGTAATACCGTTGTAAAATTTACTCTGATGAATAGAAATGGTTGGTTTATTTTATATCAATGCATGTCAAAAGTGATGGGTTTTATGTATTATTTTGAGGGCATGACAGGGGAATTTTTTTTTAAAACCCCTGATATTAAGATTTTATAAGATAAATAACATACAAAATTTTCAAAGTAGTTAGGGTCTCTCAACATTTTCATAGAGAAAATTTGACTTAGAGAAATTTCGCCTGACTTAGAGAAATTTCAGCCCCGACACAGAGAAATTTCTCTTATTTCACAGAGAAATTTTGAAATTAGATTTGCTTATATAGACTTCTAAGATTTTTAAAATTTAAAGTTGGATATTGAGAGGCAAAAGAAAGATTTTAACTAAATAAATAGAAATCAAATTTATTAATTTTATCTGTTTGTTGCATATCTGAATTTTTATTTTTATTTTCTTTTTGTTTGTTATGTTATAATATATTATATAAGATGGGAGAAATTTTTTTTAAGGTCCCTGATATTACGATTTTATAAAATAAATGACATACAATATTTTCATAGTAGTTAAGGTCTCTCAACATTTTCACAAAAAAAAAAATTTGACTTGGGGAAATTTCGCCTGACTCGGAGAAATTTCGCCTGACTGAAAGAAATTTTGGCTCCGACATAGAGAAATTTCAATGATTTCACAGACAAATTTTGAAATTTCTCTGATATGATCACAGAGAAATTTCATCGAGGGACCTTAGCTAATAAAAAAAATATCTTGGACCTCTCCTGCTACACAAAGTTAGAGAGGGATGTTTCATTAATTTTCCTAATAAGATATAGATAAATACCTACAATTCTTGTAAAAAATATTATCTAATTTTTTGGAGATAGAGAATGAAAGCATGTTTTAATACTTTCTTTTGGAAATCGGTAAGAGAGATATGATGGAGATATGACGCAGATATTATAAAATAATTTTGTTATTTTTCATTTGAAATCCATAAATTAAGGGATAATAATTATTTCTAAAATAATTAAATAAATAAATCAGCCAATAGCTTTTTATAATCTATTTTGTAAATTAAAAAATCAATAATTTTATAATAAGAGTTTGGAACTCTTAGGAGATTTCTCACTAAAAGCCCCGTCTTACTTATATAATATATAGATTTTGAAGAATTTATGTATGACCTACCTCCCCAAACTCACATCCTTTCATACTCAAGTAACTTAACAGAATATTTATAATTTTTAATAGAGTAATGTTATATAAATTAATAAATTTTACAATTTTATCTTAACTGACTCATATGATACATATCATATTATTTCAAAGGTGTGGCTTGTATCTAGTCCGTAATTGGATTGAATGGTTGTTACGACTCAAACCCGCCCATATAGGTTTAGTGTCATAACCGGCCAGTAATCCTGGGATTACCAAAGGCCTCTAAACAAATTAGACAAAATACAAGGGCTAACGGAAGCAAATATAAATATACAACATCCATAAAGCTGTGTAGACATACATAGAATAGGAAATTTAAAACTTATATTTATAAACATATGTGACGTCATCAGAGTGTCAGCCTTACATCACCATAGATGCAAATAAACCCAAAGAAACTGTCCAAACAAACAAAAGAAAATAACTTAAACTTGCATCATGTTCACAAAACTCGATCACAAAACATTTCGGAACCTCCTCGGGAGGCACACCAATTGGCTGACTTAAACAGATCTCCAGGTGAACCTCATTAGGCCTGGTCCTGCTCCTGATCACCTAAATACATAAATAATACGGTAAGCTGGAGCCCAATGAATAATAACAGGGTAAAGGTTTTAATGAATGATGTCCATAGCAAATTCAAAAATCAGAATTCAAATCATAAACAAATTCACATTCATATTCGTATTCAGAGTTCACATATTCCATATGATCATACGTGGTACATCCATTAGCGCTAACAAATCCGATGACCCATAAAGGGACAGCCATAAAGGCATTTCAATGACTCATGTGCACAGAGACGTTTCCAATGACTCGTAAAGGGACGGCCATAAAGGCATTCTGATGACCGACAAAGGGACGGTCATAAAGGCATTCCGATGACCCATAAAGGGACGCATATCATATGATGCTAAGGATGCCACAAATACATTTCAAAAATTTAGACAATCATTCATTCATACAAAGAATAGCATTTTAGAAAAACTGATCGTTTCATATCATCAAAAAATAATTAAAGTCAAACATAACTTTACAAAGTTATTACTCACAGATGGCTCCAATAACAGATCAGACAAATCAAACAAACCAAACGGCTAATGCGCGTGACTTATACAAACACATAGTAGATACACATTGAAACACACATTCGGAAAACACTTAAACTCATTTCTTTTCTATCTCGGTGTGTTTCTACTCCTTATCCACATTATTATGTCTCAATTAAGGCTTATGAATGCCTAGGATGCAATGAGGATATCAAAATGTGTGTTGCAACACTTAGTCAAATTTCTGAAAACAGGGTCTTCGCTCGAGTGCAAGCTTGGTCACTCGAGCGGATTGCAAAATTCTATAAAACTTCTGGGAGCTCTCATTTTATGCTTGAGTGCAACTTCTGGTTGCTCAAGCCAAGGTTCAAAAATAGGCACGGTCGCTCGAGTGGCTCGAGGGCATGCTCATGTCTGCAAAAGTACTAGGAGCATGAATTTTACGCTTGAACCGAATTTTGGTCGCTCAAGCGAAAATGTGAAACAAAGAGTGGTCGCTCGAGCGATCTCGAGCGCAGGTTCTATCGCTCGAGCGATAATGCAGAATTTTGAAATTTCCAGATTGTTGTTCAAGATGTAAAACTCAATGTCAAATCTTTAAAACACATTCTTTGGGCTCAAAACTTGAGAAAACATGTCTAAACTTGTAAAACATCAAGAATTAAGGATCATTTCGCAAAATCAAGGCCCAAAAGTAAATCAATTGTCCAAAATTCAACTTGAAACTTTCAAAGCATAACATGCATGACTTGTCATGAACTCAAACCTTCCAAAACATGATCAAATGAGGTAAGATGATGAGAAACTTGATAAATTCTTAAAACAAAGCCAAGATAGACACATGCATGTGAGATTTGTTTGAAATTCAAACTAAAAATGTGATGAAAAAGCATGCATGAATGATATGATCTTCCTTTCTATTTCACAAGCTCAATTCTTGCATTACTCAACTTAATTCTCTAGAGTTCATGTCCTTGATAACATAATTATATAATCTAAGGGTTGAATTCTTATATAGGCTTTCCAAAATGATCTCTAAAGGCATAATCCTTGAGTTTCTAAGTCCAAACCCTTGAATTCCCTACAATTCTTCTTTGCTTCCATGAATTCAACTCTTTCTAGGCTTCTCTCTCTCTCTCTCTCTCTCTCTCTCTCTCACATTTTGAGTTCAAGAAGATGATGAAATGCTAGTGTCTAACATAATCTGGAGTCAATTGTGCCTTATGTAGGCTTAGTTAGGTTACATTAATTAGTTTGAGTTAAGAATAGGTAGTTAGGATTATTTTATTCTAATTAATTGGTTCTGAATCGAATTTCAATCAAACCTATCATAAAATTTCAAAAATTCCAAATAACACATAAACCAAGTCAATTTAGTGATCAGATGCTAATAAGGCCTTCAATTCTCATAATGACACAAAAACACAGATAGATCTGCCTACGTCAAACAAATATAAACACATATAACACAATACACATGTAACGCCCCAAAATAATACAATGATTTCAACCCATAAGCAGAAAGACAATTGAAATAATATACTTTCATTCATCGGAGTCCGTATACAAAAGATAACACATGCGATATACATTCACAAACTGTTCATCCTGAATCTACAACATGTGTTGCAATGATAAAAGAATTGAAAACTAAACAGATAATCATATGCCCTATAGGCTTACATCTTTCCAAGTCATTGCTTGGTTACAACAAAAGTGAGCCTAGCTCAATACAATTAAAGCCCTTGGCTACACAAAAAGAATACAACAAAAGAAAGAAGTTCTTGCTCCCAAACGTCCCTTCAAGCTATTGCCTTGGTAGAGGTATATCACCAACACTTGAAAATGATTTTCCCCAAATAAGGTGAACCAAAACCCAATAGGAACAATCTAACACAATCTATGAGATTTAATGAAGATATAAGAATAAGGTGCATTTACAATGCCAGTAGTAAAACATTCATATTCTGTATAGTCATAAAGTACCAAAGTTCAAGCTAAATTATTTCATCTCAATTTATGAGCCAATTTCATTATCTTTCAAACAACCCATTTGAGACTATAACTCAGTGGTTCCCAAATTAACACAATCATCACACAAGCACTTCAATTTTCCATTTTACAAAAATTCCGTCCACTGAATCAGCACCCATGTATACGCACGGTTTCGGAACTTTTCACCCAGGACACATAGGCCACCTTAGTTCAATGGAGTCCATCCCCTATCTCCTCCCAAACAATGGAGTATATCCTCTTTCTCCTCCCAAAACATCATACATATACAATGTATTTAAAAGTTAGTCATATTCAATGACAATCAACAAAAGATTAGTTTTAATTTACCTAATCCTCATCAATTTCTACAACAAGCATATATGTCCTCCACCGATAGCCCAATACAGATATTTATGAACAAATATTCAATCTCTAGACATATAATTTATTCAAATTTCCATGGGTCTGAGGTGATATATATTTCCAACTCCACAATTTATTTCAATATTCTTTCAATTTCATCTTTACAACACCAATTCTATTTATTTATACAAAATAAATATTTAAACAATTTTAGGGCAAACTCCCTTTTTCCCAATATCAACCCAAAGGACAAAATCAACTATTGTAACCCAATATAACCTCATTTTCAAACCCATGACTATTTATATTACCTTCACTAGAAACTCCTCTTTTGATTTTGCATCCCAAACCCTAGGTTTGTCCAAAATACTCTCAAAACCCACCATTGTTACACAACAACCAATAACTAAGTTAAAAACCATAAGAAGGTGTAGAAAATCCCTACCTCAAGCTTAGAAGACCAAAACAACAAGGGAGAAACTTCAAAGATGTCAAAACCAACTTCTACTCGGATCAAAACGGAGCTCTTGAGGCGCTCTACCTTTTTCTCAAAGGCACTAGGGTAAAGATCCTAATGGATCTAGGTAAAAATGTAGAGAGAATGTGAGTTTTAGAGAGAGAGTCTCAAGATCTAGGTTTTTGGAAAGTTTTAGAGAGATAGAGAGGAACGAAAAAGTGAACTAAAAAGTCTTCTTCACGGACTGATATACACATAGTCCGCTCGAGCGCAAAATACATATTTTCAGAAGTTTTGCAAACGAAGGACATTGCTCGAGCTCAAGATTGGCCGCTCGAGCATCCACCTGCTGGAGCATAAGAAATGCCGCTCGAGCATAGAATACCCTCCTCCAGTATTTTGCAGGTCTGCAAAAATACTGAGAGTTTGCAAAGCCCGCTCGAGTGTAAGAAATGCCGCTCAAGCGGAGGGGCAAAAATCTGGACAACAAAGGTTCGAAAATCAAACAACCAGCCTGAACCAAACAAGACCAATACAATCTAACAACTAAATTTAAGGAAGAATAGGAGGGAAAAGACATGAACAACCATACGAGGCTACGAAATTAGAGTCCAAAATACAAAATGAGTCGGGCCTAAACCAGAAACGCTATAACCTCCCCCCTTAAGGAATTTTGTTCCTGAAATTTTGAATCAAGTTCAAAATTAGTATTATACCATCCACACAATGTTAATCTAACAAGTTTAGCACCATGAACCACTCTCCGGTCATCCATTCTTATCAACTCGATACACGAGTTCCAATATTGAAAGTACAATTTACAATTTTCCTAAAACATTTACAATGTTTAAACCAAAATCCAAGTTTTCAAAATTTGCACAGCATATATCATGCTTCCAAAAGTGATACAACACACACGATATTCCATATTCTCAAAACATATACAATGCTTATATTGAATCCATGTCTCCAAACACCCCATAACATATACAATGTTCTCGTGTTTTAAAACATATACAATGCTTTTACATTTCATTAGCATAATCAAAATCTCAATATATGTTCAAACACCAACAAATAAGTTTGGATATTTCTATCGGACTTCCAATTCACGTTCCTAAGTTGCTTCCTCAACTCCGTGATGTTTCCATAATACCTTAACCAAAGGGATTGTCTTGCCTCACAAAACTTGGTCCCGTGTATCCAAGACTCTCACCGGTCTCTCCTCATAAAAGGCATCCTCATCTTCCTCTAAGTCGGTCCAATCCAACACATACGATGGATCCGGCTCATACTTCCAAAGCATGCTAATATGAAACACATCACGAACCCCGTAAAGTTGTGGCGGTAATGCCAAACGGTAAGCTACCTCTCTGATCCGCTCAAGGATCTCGAAAGGCCAAATAAATCGAGGGGACAACTTCCCACTCTTCCCAAATCTCATCAAACCCCGCCGAGGTGATATCTTCAAAAAGACATGATCTCTCACCTCAAAAGACAAGGGTCTTCTCTTATGGTCGGCGTAACTTTTCTGGCGACTTTGAGCCGTAACTTACCTTTTACGGATAAGTGCCACTTTCTCCATCGTTTCCCGAACCAACTCTGACCCCAACAAAGGTGCATCACCCACCTTGGCCCAACACACCGGAGATCTACACAGTGGGCCATACAAGGCCTCAAACGATGTCATGCCAATACTCCATTGGAAGCTATTATTATAAGCAAATTCCACTAAGGGAAAATGCCTCTCCCACGATCCCTTGAAGTCAATGACGCAACCTCGAAGCATATCCTCAAGGATCTGAATAGTACGCTCGGATTGCCCGTTAGTCTGAGGGTGGTACTCAGTACTAAAGGTCAATCTAGTGCCCAAGGCACTCTGCAAGCTCTGCCACAACCGAGCTGCGAAACGTAGATCTCTATCCAAAACAAGCGTCACAGGGACCCCATGCGACCTCACTATGTCCCTAATGTACATGTCAGCAAGATAATCTACTGAATCACCCACACGCATAGGTATAAAGTGCGCAGACTTGGTTAACCGGTCAACTACTACCCAAATGGCATCACTACGCCGTTGAGTCCTCGGAAAGCCCACAACAAAATCCATCGTGGCATGCTCCCACTTCCACTTGGCTATAGGCAAAGGTTGCAACAAATCCACTGGCCTCTGATGCTCGACCTTCACTTGCTGACAAGGCATTTTGATACAAACACGACTACATCATTCTTCATACCTTTCCACCAAAATTCTTGCAATTCTTCATTTTGATTCTTTTAAACCAAAATATTTTCCAGATGCAGTCTTTGTGTTAAAAAAAAAAATGACTAATTTGAAATGCAGGTTTTGCCATTGGTGGAACGGTTGTTTTAGTGAGTAGCTCTTGGTTGTATTGGATTTTTAGGAAAAGAAAGCTCATCAAGCTTAGAGAACAATTCTTTAGGCAGAATGGTGGATTGATGTTACAACAACAACTCTCTAGACAAGACAAACTGACACAGGAATTGATTAAAATCTTCACTTCAGAAGAGCTCAAGTAGGCTACCAACAACTATGATGAGAATAGAATTGCTAGCCGAGGAGGTTTTGGAATAGTTTACAAGGGAATTCTACCAAAAAACAAGATAGCGGCTATCAAGAAATCCCATATGGTGGATAAAAGTCAAATAGAGCAATTCATCAATGAGGTGGTCGTGCTGTCACAGATCAATCACAGGAATGTGGTCAAACTCTTAGGTTGTTATTTGAAAACTCAAGTCCCTTTACTTGTCTATGAATTCATCACCAATGGCACTCTCTTTGAGCATATACATAATCAAGGCAAGGCATCTAATATATCATGGTAAAATCGTTTGTGAATAGCAGTAGAAACTGCTGGAGTACTATCATATTTGCACTCTACAACGTCGATTCCTATCATCCATAGAGATGTTAAGTCTACAAATATACTCTTAGATGATAATTACACTGCAAAAGTGTCAGACATTGAAGCATCAAGGTTGGTTCCACTAGACCAAAATCAATTAGCCACAGTGGTGAAAGGAACTCTTGGATAGTTAGACCCTGAATACATGCTCACAAGCTAGCTAACTGAGAAAAGTGATGTTTATAGCTTTGGAGTAGTCCTTGTAGAGTTGATCACTAGAAAGAAGGCATTGTCATTCAACAGGCCAGAAGAGGAGATAAATCTGGCTATGTATTTTATTACTTTTACAAACAATGATTGCTTGAACCAAATTATTGATGAACACATGGTAATTGAAGGAAACACTAAGGAGCTCAAAGAAGTTGCTAATCTTGCAAATAGATGCTTGAGAGTAAAAGGTGAGGAAAGGCCTTATATGAAGGAAGTAGTGATGGAACTGGAGGGGTTGATCAGGAAAAAGATATCTAAAAATGGTTTGAATTATGCAGAGACTGAGAACATGCTTGGTAAGGCATCAATTGGATATGTAGTTGGAGTTTATATAAGCAACACAACAACAGTCGGGGTTGATAGCATGGTGGAAGATATGCTATTGCATAGTGGGAGGTGATTTGATTGTTTTATGTTTGTCCATGATGACAACAACTTCATTGATGATTGTTACACTTGCATATAAGTGATGAATTCTTTTAAATTTCTTGTACTTTCTTCTATAAAAGTTTGTTAGCGACTCACTCACTTTTCATTAATCTTGTCTGTTCATATCATTTTGTGTCATATTTTGAATTTTATATTTCTAGACTTATTAGAATAAATGAAATAAATAAAATTTTACAGAATTTATTAGTGGGATTCACTTATGAAATAATTGTCCATCCATATGAATTCAATGTCATGCTATGATATCAATTTATGTGTTTCTAAAAAACAATTATTGAGATACTTCATAATATACGAGGAGAATTTCATATATAAATGGCAAATGGGAAAAGCAATTATAAATTCATATAATGCAAGTGAAAATTGTATCCTCACTTACACTGGGTACTGTGCCTGTAGGTAAGAGCAGTAGTACCTGTGAGTGAGGCAAAAATAAGAAATTTACAATGAAACATTCGCCAGGAATATATATATATATATATATATATATATAATAATAAAATATCTATATAATAAGGTATGAAGGTTTTTGAATTTTCTCTAATGTAGAAAATTTGTCCTACTTGTCATTTCCTATCGATGGTTGAGAAATATGGTGGAAGATTCAATGGTTCAAATTTGCTTCACCTAGACAAATTTTCGCCCACTACTCCTCTCACTATCCCACTCCTAATATCTCTCACCTCTGGCACCAGACCTCCTGTCTATAGTTTCTTCCTTTTTCTCAGATCTATTTCTCCTCTCTCTTAACCTCTCTCCCACCACAGGTCACCTACGTCCTTCCCAACTCCGGCTACTACAAGCCCTCTCTCCCATTTCACCACCGCACCACCCATCCCTGATCGCTATAATTTTCTCCTCCGGTTGATTCTAGGCACACCACCCATCTCCCTAAGGCCTTCGTTCTCACTCTTGAAGTTAGATTTTGAAGAAGGTTAGTTTAGTTGTACTTTATCTCTATCTCTCTCTTCTCTTTAATTTCAAAACCCTAAGGTCATGTTTGTTTGGGCGGACATGTGCTTGGGATTGGACTAGTAGTCCAATAAAATTATTAATCCAATGTGTGGTTAAAAAATTGAAGTACGGACTAACAATCCATTCAGATATGGTATCCCACATATGATGGACTATTTAATCCTATAGGAAGTGGCATATAAATTAGGGGACTAAGCCAAAGTCTGGACTAACTCATCAAATGACCAAATTAACCCTAACTACATATCTATATTTGTCGATTATTTTATTCCACAACCCTCACTCTTCTTCGACATCCCTGTGATGAGATGAGAATCTCCAAAGTTCGTTGTTGATCTTGAGCCACCGATCACCAATCTGGAGCCACCATTCACAAATCTGGAGCAACTGTTTATCAATTTGGATCCACCATTTGTTGATCAGAAGCAATCATTCATTGTTTTTGTACCACGATTCGTTGATCTCAACAAATTTCAGTGAATAAATTTTTTTTTTCCCATTTGATGTTCAGTTTGATTTACGGTGCTATTACCTAGTTTGATTTGTATGAATCTTTATTTTACATTGGTGTTGTTGTAGTTATTGTTTTTCTCTCTCTTCGTCTTCATAGATCCTGGGTTATGCTTCTCAGATTTGTTGATTATGGGGTCATACTGATAGATTTGTATGGGTTGAAGCATTGTTCAATGTTTAACAAAAGTTTTGTTTTGACTTTTAATTGATTAAATTAAATTTTTAATTTTGTATTGATGGAGAAAGGGCTAGGGAGGTTAAGGAGTTCTATGACTGTAAATCTAAAGTTAAACAGTTGAAGATGATGAAGAAAAACACATAAATTACATTAAAACACATATATAATCAATTTTATGAACATACATACATAATCGATTGAGAGAGAGAGAAAGAGAGAGAGAGTGAGAGAGAGAGAGAGAGAGAGAGAGAGAGAGAGAGAGAGAGAGAGAAGAGACCTATATAGGGTGTATATATTATGTATGTATGTATATACCAGTTTGTGTAAAATAAAATAAATAAAATAAAATGAAAATACCAGTTTCTTCTTTGTAACAACAATCTGTGTATATACATATATATATATATATATATATATTTGTATAAAATATTATAAAATGAAAATTGGTATAGAAAGTCAAACATTTCTTGTCAAAAAATTCATTTAGTATTTATTAAATCTGTTTTGGCAACCATATGCCCACTCATCAATTAATTATTGTTTCTTTGTCTTTCCTCTCCACTGATAAGTCTTCAACTCTCTATGCCCTGTTTTACTTCAACAATTAGCTTCAGTTTTCTTGCAATTATATGGTGATTTTGTTAGTTCTTGTACAAACACACTTCACTTTCCATGTAAATATGTTGAGAAATTGGGAAAATTCAAGAAAGAAATCTCTTTAATTATTTCTTTTGTTGTGTGTCTATTAATGGGCAAATTGGATTGCTCGGTTCGGTGGTCCACTCTATTTGGTGGGCAAATTAGACTTCATAAATGGGTTTTTTTTTTTTTTTCATAATATGTTTGTTGTGTTTCCTTTTGTCAGCAACAAGGTTTATTTGTTTAAAAAAAAACATGAAACTTTTGATTGAGACTAAGATATCCATCCAGTGAACCCAATGGCCCTGATAAAAGCATTTACATGAAATACATTACACATATTTTTTTCAAATGCATGGGTTTAAAAAGCATCCAATCCAACCAACTCTAGGAGAAGAAAAAGTGAAGAAGCATCTTGGGACAGTTGATGAGATATTTTAAATCGAATAATCTTGGTGGTGTGGTAGGTACTACTGATCCACTCTTTTGACTCTGGGTTGTGATTCTGGCTTGTAAATTTGTTGAAGTTTCTGGAAACTGCAATAGGATTCTGCAGTGATATATTTGTTTTGATGTGTGCTGGGGTGACTATTGTTATTCAGTTTAATGTGGCGTAGAATATTTTCTAGGCTAGGTTTAATATGTTGTCTTGCTTCTTTCTAGATATCCAATGGTGATAATCTCTTATTATTTTTTTTGTGTTGTTAATTTTTTTGGAATTATGAAGTTGTAACAAGCCCCCGGGGGGGGGGGACCTCGCTACAGTTCGGACTCGATTTGTGTCACGGTTCTTAATCTGAACCAAAGAGTCCAAATCTGGCAAATCGTTTTGAAAAACAGATTTTTGAAAAAGTAGTGCCAAACATGGACTGCTTTGCCAGATACAGAGTTGCCACCTAAATATTTTTAAAATGGGGAAATTTAGGAAACCCTGACTCGGTGCCGAAGGCCACATGTCCGTCATCACCGGAGTTGTCTCGGCTCGGGAGCTTGGGTACGATCGGGGAAGGTCAGCTATGAGCACCCCCTTTCGCCCGGTCCGAAGACCGGCCTCTACTAACCATGATATCCGATTTTGAAAACGTTATGTATTCTTATTCCATTTATTAGCCTAGAATTACTGTGTTATGCGCGCAGCAAACAAGTATAGACTAGATTGTCTAATTTGGAAAGAAACATTGCATATCCGTTTGTTTTGGAAAATGTTTTGAATTTGCTACTCGCAAGTAGGCTAAAACACGGATTTCAATGAGTTCTTCCAACTCAAACAATCCAACCTTCACCCACAGGCATTCAAAACAGTTTAACACATAAGCATCTAGCCACATGTTAAGCATGCTATCATGGCAACATTCACACTCATGCGATATGCTAAAGCAGAAATACTTACATCGTACTCCGTGCCAAAACAAAGAACTTGTTAGCAAACATGCATGATCCAAGTCCATGTTAAATGCCTAATGCATCGCATACAAAGTGTTGCTAGAATAGGCTCGGCTATCCTAAACATAGCATCTGAGAAATGCACAACTATCACATATTCAGTTTAGAATTTGAAGTACAAATGCAGTTAGCGTGATGTACCGAGCCTAATGTATGTAATACAAATGCATGAATGCACGCATGCGTAGCATAAGGCATGCTAAATTAAACGTGCCCTAATACTAACCATCAAAGCAGGTAAGTAAAAGGGAAGAAAGACGTGAGGTTGGAAGACACACACACCACCCACGCACACTTATTACATATTTGCCCTCGCTCGGAGGGACCGAATAAATATTACAAATTAATTAACTACGCAAGCTAATTAATATTACAAATTGCCTAATTTAATTAACAAATTAAATAGATTAAGAAAAATAGTAAAACGCCTCGAGAAGCGCGCCGCCATGCGCGAGCTGCCTCTGTTTTCCTTCCTTCACTCCTCTGGAGGCTGTCAAAACCTCAGGACTGCTCCCTTGGACAGAGAGGATCACCACTGGCCGAATGAAATTGCCACCGGCAGTGTGGTATGGCAATCGACACAAAATTGAAGCTGTCGGCAAAGAAATTGTTGCCGGCCGGCACCTTACACTGCCGGTCGGCAGAGTATTCCTGCAGAACCTGCAACTGACAGCAACAGAGGGCAAGGCAAAGCATGGCAGCACAATTCAAGGCATGTATGCAATAATCATGTCCCTTATCATGTTTGCGACTCAAAGGGGGCATGTGCCTCGATTCTCGGACCACCAATCACACATTTCCATGCATGATGGCCCAAAGAACCGAGTATGCAACTTTGATTTCAAATGTATGCAAACCAATCAAACAAAACTCCCAATCCCTATCACCCAAGTCAAGGGACAAGGAATGCATGCAAGATGCAATGCAACCTAGGCATACAAGCTAAGGATGCAACATGGCATAGCAATGAACTTATGCAAGCATGCAAGCATACATATGACAATGCAAACTAATGCTAAGATGGTCTTATACATGAATTAGGCAGCTCTAATAAGGCCTAAAACAGTGGCTCTTAATGCCCAAAATGGATACTAAGCACACATGCACACACACATGTTAAGACCCAACACTTAGGCACAAAGCAAGCAACATTCAAGCACACTTGAAAGAGACATTCATGGACTAAAAGCATGCAACATAAGCTCTGAAAATCATGCTAATACATGGTGCCAAACCAAGCAACAAACCAAGCTAAACATGCAACAAATAGTCTAAGTGTTCAAAGCAAATCCAAGGAGCATTGAAATACACTTACAAGACTAAACATGGTATGAGCTTATTGACCCAAAACAGAGTTTTATGGCATTAATACAAAGCCTAAGGACCACTTAGATGGCATCTAAATGGCTCGAAAACAAAGGCATGCATAATGGTCAAAACATGGAGTATTGCTACACAAACTTCCAAAGCATTAAAGAGGCATGCAAGGCAATCAAACAAGCATGGAAATGGGACTGAAATGGCATGTAGGATGATTCCAAATCACCAAAACAATGCAAAGATGACATGCCACACATGCACACTCTCAAGGCTAACAAGCCCAAATACAAAGGAGCTATAACAAGCATGCCAAAATCGATCCAAACACTTATGGACAGACTTAAAACATGGCAAAATAAGCACATAATCTTCACAAGACTGAGCCTAAAACATGCTCCCACAAAGGCTAACAACCTAAGGCACATTAAGGCATAAACAAGGCATTACATGGCAACTATGCTAAGCATGCATGGAGCACCAAAACCAACTTGAAATCATGTTATATTATGGATATATAAGCATGAAAAACAGACCAAACATGCTCAACACACACTCAAGCATAGGCTTTCTTAAGAGGCCAAAATATGTCCTTTTCAAGGACAACAAGGAGAGGGGGTGGCCCTCTCCTTCTTGGGACTTCAAGGCATCATCTTCACCACTGAAATCCCTCAAGATTTCAGTGGTGAAGAGACCCCAACACCAAAATCCCGGAGCTAGCACAAAATGGTCCAAAATGAGGCCTTTCAAGGCCTAAGGGTGGTCAACAACCCTCAAACAACAAAACACTCTTAATAAACAATAAAGAGGGCTTAAAAACAGAACTTTTTTATGTTATACAATAAGCACAAAACAGCTCTAAGATAGGTAGAAAACCAATGCAAAAATGGGGAAAAATGAGACTAGGTTCTCACCCTTGTAGACCCCTTTACAAATGGTGTTCCAAAGGCCTCCTTTAGCTTGAATCCAACACCAAAATTTCAAAACAAACCCTTTAGAACCTCAGCTCCAAGAGGAAGGTGAAACACTAGGTGTTTTTGTGCAATAGTAAGACACAAAGCACCTAGTGAACAAAATGAGAGGGAAAGAGAGATAGAAAATGTATCTAACTCAAACCCTAGAACTAGAGCTCAACAATGGTTGTTTTTGCTCTCAAAATATCCAAAAACTCTAACCTTAGTCCTCTCCCTTTTCTTAGAAAGAGCCCCTCTCTATATGTCTTGTAAAGCTTACAAGACAAGCTTTACAAGAGAGAGATCCCTCCATACACGTGTATGGAGAGATGAAAAAGCAAGACAGCTGTCTAAAAATATCTGCAAAAGCAGATGAACAGCAATCGGCCGGCCAAAAATGCCATCTTGGCCAAAAGGAGTGCCGGCCGGCACAAAATAGTGCTGACCGGCAACAAAAAGTGCCGGCCGGCAAACTATATTGCCGGTGGCAGAAAACACCAGCCGGTGGCCTCTAGCCACTGCCGATGGTGGGTGGGGATGGTCTACAAGCCCTACCCTGCCTCTCAAAGGCAAAACACAAGTGTTTGGTGCAAAACCAGACACTAAACGGTCGAGTTCAGAGATCCTGAGGCAAGGCACGCGAGCCGAGACCTCCGGGAACTCCAAACGAACACAAACATGGATAATCACCGAGTGTTCAAACGGTGACGTCCAAGTCTTGAGGACGGTCAAAAATGGAGTGTCTACAGTTGCCCCTCTTTGACAGAACTCGAAAGTCATAACAATGACGGGAGTGAATGTCAAAGCCCAGAGACGACCCATTTTTGACAAGGCCGAAGACTTAGACAAACATGCAAGACAAATAAGGTATGCGCCCGAAGGCAGGGGCAAAATGCAAGACAATGCACGAAGCCGAGCATAACTTATGATCATGCAAAGAAAGCTGTAACGAAGCATACATGCGACGGTTTTAAGCTAACATACACCAAACTACACTACAATGCAGAAAGGATGTAAGAGAATTATGTAATTCTCGATACGTCTCACTCGGAGGATACAATACCTGTCCGGTTCGTCTGGCCGCAACAGCCTCAAATGAACCGTACATACAATATCGTGCCTGCAAAGAAAACAAACTTAACAGGTACAATATTGTTAGCAACATGCATGACAATGCAAGAATGGATGCAAAACGATATGCAATATATACAAAACAATGTATAAACAATGCAAATGAAGATGCTATGTAGTTGAAACAATGCAAACTACATGCAAAGCATTTGAATCGTGATCCAATCACGAGCGGTTCGAAACCACACCTATGTCAAATAGATTGATGGAGGTAACAAGTCTGTCTACCATAGAACGGTTAACTGAACTATGAGCATTGTAGACAGACGCAAGAACAAGTATTGGGTGGAATTGACATAAGTGGGGAAACGACCCGCTGGAGAAAGGACTACAATCCTAATGCCGGATGCAAAAATTACACTACAATGTAATATGATATATATGGATATGCTAGGAAGATGGAGATGGATATGGCACGCAGGCCAAACCAAATCTTGCCTAGGAAAGGTATGTACGCATACAGGCCATGTGTAACACAGAAAAGGTGCCGCAACCCTCAACCAACATACCAGCGTGGAATAGGCGTGATACACATGCAGAACTGTGTTTTAACATGAATAGTAAGGGCACATACCAGACCAAGCTCAACCTGGAAAGGCGCAAGCCATAGGCGGAAGTGATGCAGTGAATGCATGCAATCTACAATGCAATATCTACAAATATGCAACGGAGTGGATATGGATACAATGGATATGGCACGCAAGCCAAACCAAATCTTGCCTAGGAAAGGCATGTACACATACGAGCCATGTGTAACACAGAAAAGGTGCCGCAACCCTCATCCAACATATCAGTGTGGAATCGGCGCGATACACATGCAGAACTGCGTTTTAACATGAATAGTAAGGGCACATACCAGACCAAGCTCAACCTGGAAAGGTGCAAGCCATAGGTGGAAGTGATGCAATGAATGCATGCAATCTACAATGCAATATCTACAATGCAATATGATGCGATCCACGGGGAAAATGCCATGAATGCAAGCTACAATGGAAATGCATGACAATGCATGTGATGCAATGACTATGATTGCAGTTTTCCCTATCTTACCAACAGGGCGACATACTAGGTCGGTTCAGTATCCAGAATTGAGGCGTAGACATGCCGCCTCAACCTATGGGGCTTCCATACAGATTTCAAGCCGAGGGTAAACCCCTGGGTATTTAAACCAGACTTTAGTCTCGGAACTCCCGAACCTTTGCGTTCTAGGCATAAGCCGTTCGAACTCTAGTTTCCACCGTCCCAGTTGGTCTTCTAGGAACTCATTGCAAACATAGGCAGGTGGCTTTACCAGACCACGGGCACGACAAACACCAAAGGAGTTGCACCTTTAGAGGATTTAAGGTCTCCTAGACCAGGATGCAAAATGTATGCATGACAATGCATGTTTTTTTGTTGTTTTTTTTTTTTGAAATGCAAATGATGCATGAAATGCACGTTGCAGGGAATGCGCGACAACACGCGGCTTATGATGTATGTACAATGCAATAATGTGCACACCAATGCACTAAAGGTTTCGCACCTTCCAAGGATTTAAGGTCTCCTAGACGGTGCATGTTTAAGGTCTCGCCAGACCGTGCGTGTTTAAGGTCTTGCCAGACTGTGCGTGTTTAAGGTCTCGCCAGACCGGCGTATTACAGGACGGTGCGGTGCGCAAAATAGCGCGAAATGATAGACTGCACAAAACAGTGCAATGCGCGGAACAGCGCGAGATTCGAAATGCACAAAACAGTGCGATGCGCAAAACAGCGCGAGGTTTGAAATGCACAAAATAGTGCGATGCGCAAAACAGCGCGAGATTTGAAATGCACAAAACAGTACGATGGGAATGCATGTTCTATGCAAATGAGGCGCACAGGCCAATGAGAATGACACAAAATGGAACACGTATGCCCCAAAGGATGCAAAATGATGTTCAGTGTGACACGTATGCCACACGGGATGTAAATGGACTCGAATGCGTAACAACGCATGTGTTTCGGAATGCACGACAATGCATGGAATAAAAATGCAATGAAAATGCATGAGAGATGTGCATGACAATGCGAGGGGTGCGTGTTACAACGCATGTAGTATGCAAAACAATGCGGATGTAAGGCGCATGACAGCGCGGGTAACGCACCGAAGTAGTGTGATGAACTCGTGCAACACACATGGGGCAACTTTTGAATTTTGTAAGAGGCAAAAAGGATACTAAAGGATACAACCTTGCACGGGTTGGAGTGCTACGCACAGCAGACACGGCCTGTGGTCAGAACGGAGGCCGGTTGAGCGTCGGAAATGCACTTTCTTGCACTTTCTTGAGCTATGAAGACCCAAAACAACTCAAATGGCCTAAAAAAGGCTGTGGGAACATCACCGGCCGGAAGGGGAGGCCACCGGCATCAAAATAAGTTCATCGGCACAAAAAAGTGCCGGCCGGCACAAAACATTGCCGACCGGCAAACAGTTGCTGATGCGGGGCAGTTTTGACTTTTCACCTTGGGTGTTATAAAATAGGGTTTCAAAACCCTATTCCTCACTTTCCTACCGCCGAAATCCCTTGCTCTCTCTCTCTAGAGTGTTTCTCTCTCGTTTTTCGCCCGTTTCTTCGCGTTCTACGCCCGTTCCGTCGTCGGATTCGTGATTCTCTTCGCGTTTCGGACATTTTCCACCGATCACATTCTTGTTTCGGTGCCTCGTTTGGCGTTCCCGCCTTTTCGGGGTTTGTTCCCCTCGTTTTCCTCTTCATTTCTGTACCTTTTCACCTTCCGGCCTTCCCGGCCATTTTCGACCCTCTCGGGAGTTGACTTTTCAGTTGACTCTTCGTATTCCGGCCCGGTTTTCCTTCCTTCGGCCATTGTCTCACCATTTTTGACATGGCGGACGACATTCCACACGGCGGGACTCCCCCGGACCACGAGATGGATCCCGGGGCTGAGCTCCTACCCTTGAGCGAGCGCCCGTTCGACCCGACGACCTACTGGCCAGCGATCCACATTCTGCCCTCCGACGGTCTGCGTCAGTTCCGGAGCTTCGAGAGGCATGTGGCGCCCGAGCTATTGCTGCGCGAGCCTACCTCCCACCTTTCATTCGGCACTTCCGAGGTAACTCTTTGTCTTCTGCTTTACTTTCCGCAATGTAGGATACAAAAACTGTCATGGCTAGTTGTATTCTTTAACTGCTGAAAACTGATATGCTGTAGACCGTAGTTGACTGTAAACATACATACAACTGATATCTGCTTGAGATTGACACATGCACACACACTGCACTAGCCCTGAATTACTCAAACACACTGCACTCACTGTATTTCACTGCAAATACATTGGCACCCAGTATTTGTCTGAATCTGTCAAACCTGCATACATGCTATATCTGTTCTGAAACACCCAAACACGCTGACATATCACACGTAGTAGTTCACTGTAAGCACATCGGCACCCGGTATTTGCCTGATCCTGATAAACTTGCACACATGCTTTATCTATTTTTTCAAAACTGCATTTTGAATGTTGTCTTGCCACTGTTATTTTCTGTTTACAGGAGGGTTCCCATACCATCCGCGGGTATGGGAATACTGGTGCACGGGAGTGGTATGATGAGCTCCCTGATGCGGTCCGACGCATCGTGGACCGGGCGGGCTTCGGCGCCTTCTGCCGAGGGCTCTCCAGGTTGTCCACATGCAGACCTCTCCTCGCCGCTCTAGCGGAGAGGTGGTGGGACACCACCGATTCTTTCCATTTCTCTGCTGCAGGGGATATGACGATGACCCCTCATGATTTCTCGATGCTCACTGGCATCGGGGTAGGGGGTGATCCGATCCCCTTCGACACCGCGATGGATGAGTGGACCGCCGCTCAGGTCTATCTACTGGGAGAGGTGCCACCCCTAGCTCGCCCAGGTTTTGTCCGATACTCCTGGTTCGAGGTCCAGTTTCGGGTCCAGCCCGTGTTGGAGGAGGAGGCGCAGATGACCCCGGAGGACGTGGAGAGGTATGCTCGCGGCTTTCTCATGTTCCTGTTCGGGACTACCATCTTCGCTGACCGGGCGAACACCGTGCCTCTCTGTCTTCTCAGCGCACTGGTGGACGTCCGGGACATTCTGCACTATGACTGGGGCGGCGCTGCTCTGGCCACCCTATATGGATATATGAGCTCGGCTTCGCGCGGCAGCGGCCAGCTACTTGGAGGTTACTGGCGGGCTTGGGAGGTACACTTCTTCTCCGCTTTTACATTTCTGTCCGATATTCTCTGTACTCTGTACACTGCACACACTGTAGTCTGCTTCATACTCGCTGTATACTGTACACACGGCACCCACATACATTCTGCTTTACACTGACTGCACACTACTCACACTGTACACTGTACACAATACACTGCACAACACACGGCTCTGCCTTTTCTGCTTTATCTGATGGTCATACTGACATCTGTTTTGCAGTTGTGGGTTTACGCCTACTTTCCTAGGCTTGCCCCCGTGCCAGTTGCAGAGACTCCCCTGGCCGTCCCCTTTTCGAGTCGCTTCGACGGGAGATGCACCCGGCGACCACGGGAGACATTCGGCTTCTTCCGCCGATATTTCGACACCATCACCCCCGCGGAGGTATGCTTTACTTTCAGTTCATTTAAGCTTCGCTTTCCAACTGTATATTTCAATAACAGTAGATAACAAACTGTCTGTCATTTTCAGATCACATGGCGGCCGTGGGCTCCTATGCCGGCGGCGATGCGGGGTCGGTTCCCTGGTGCTGAGGAGACCTCGCGTTTCCGGATTCTGCTTGAGGGCCCGGTCTATCGGGCTTGGTACCTAGGGGAGCGTTTTCTTCGCCAGACCCTAGGGTTACCTGAGCAGATAGTCCCGGTTCCCCCTCTTGCAGACATGAGGGAGACCGAGGGGCTCACCACTGAGCAGCTGGATGATTACTCCATCGGCTGGGAGGAGGCCGGCTTCCGAGGCACTGGAGACTATCAGGAGTACGTGCGGACGTACCTGATGCGCCCCCTGAGCGGCCGTCGAGCAGAGGGGGCCAGGCCTGTGGCATCGGCGGCTGGGGCCGGAGCAGGAGCAGGGGCTGGATCTTCGAGGAGGGCCCGGGTCCGTGGTAGGGGTGGAGTGCAGGGAGGACGGGGAGCTGGCTGGCCTGCCCTGCCTGCTGTACTGACTTTCCAGGGGTAGGGTGGGTCGACCTATCAGATCCCCTTCGCCCCTCCACCGGCTGGTCACGAGTTCATCGACATCCCCGACCTACCTCCGGTATGTATTACTGCATTTCTTGCACAGTCATTTTCATTTCAGTTTACTTGATATTCCACAGAATATTGATGCATCTGATACTTTTGCAGGCTTCTTCTGGGTACACCCGTCAGTCGTTGGCGATGAATGCCTCGATGATGGGGATGCTTCAGCGGACTTTTGACCTCCTAGCCCTCTACAGCATACCGGTATGTTCTTCTGACATTGGCCTCAAACCATTCACACACTGCTTTACATAATCTGATACACGGCACAACACCCGATACACTGATCTCACAGCATCTGACACACTGCATACACTGCATTCTGCACTGTACTCTGTACTGATAAACTGCTCACGGTATACTGATGCATTTCCCTTTTGTGTACTTTTTTCAGCCTCCTTTCCAGATCCCCATGGCAGGCGGCGCTCCAGCGGACTTTCTGTTCCAGCTCGAGGGAGAGACGATGAGGGCCGGATATTTCCCCGTACCAGGGGAGGGCGTACTCATGTCGGGAGCAGCTCGCGAGCTCCAGTCCCGGATGATGATGATGACGAGGAGTCCGAGGCGGAGGCAGAGGCGGAGTCCGAGTCATCGGAGGAGGAGACCGGAGGCGACACTAGCTCGGTCTCTGACGGC
The DNA here is from genome assembly GCF_055761805.1 of Camellia sinensis. Taxonomy (NCBI): domain Eukaryota; kingdom Viridiplantae; phylum Streptophyta; class Magnoliopsida; order Ericales; family Theaceae; genus Camellia; species Camellia sinensis. The sequence continues at coordinate 154,992,424 of NC_138963.1, forward strand.
GACACTGATGATGCTCCTAGACCCTCGTCTAGGAAGAGGACTATGACGGACTGATGGCCTCCCAGAGTGCTCGACATGGATGCGGATTTTTGCTATTTTTCTTCTTTCTTGTACTTTTCTTTTTGTTGGTAGATAGATTACCTGTACTGCCGCAGGCAGATTTTTGTTTTCCAAAACTTGTACATTTGAAAAGATTATGAAATGAAACAAACTTTTTATCTGAAAAAGTGTTTACATTCACACATTTCATGCATTGCATCGCATCTCATCATGTTACACCTCAATGTAAATGGAATTGACTGGTTGCCTGAGAATTGAACACTTGCACTGTAATAATCAGATAACTAGACAGCCAACAGCAAAATAAACGAAGCAACCCACTGCCTGATTCTGGACACACAGCCCTTACTCTGTTGGGGATTAATCTGTATACAGCCCTTAACACAGTATTTGGTTCATTCTGCACATGGCAATTCTCAAACAAACAGCCCAATCTGACAGGACGGACCTCAAAGATGGAACCGGTTGGAGTCGAAACATGCTCAAATGTAGAGAATGGCACAGCATTCTTGAGCAGAAATGATTTTTGAAATCGAATGAGGGTTTTTCAAACCGGGATATCGAGCCTACAACTGAACACAGCGGGGAGGACTCAAATAATGAAAAACAAAAGGTAAACAACCTAAACACAACGAGACACGCTCGGAACCGACTCAAAGCAAGAATCGAGACAAACAAAACAAAAGACACGACACACAGACGTGCACAGGGAGCCTGTTTCACCGGGTATTATTCCCACCCTTTCTTATTTGTGATTCTCACATCACTCGGCTCTCAAGCTCGGTTTTTCTCTCAAAACCCTTTTCTCGCTTTTTCTCTCAGCGCACATCTCTCTATTCTTTAATCTCTCATTTTTCATCCTTCCCCTGGGTGGTTGATGGATAAGCTGGAAATTGTGGGCTCTTGCCCCTGGTATTCTACCAGATTCTCAATCTTGTTCACAACAGTGAGCTTCTCCCATAGAGGGGCTGCGCTACAACTGGGCGTGTAGCAAATTTGCAGCTGACATCGGTTGACGATGCTCTGTTGGGGAGTTTGGACGTGATCAGATTTGTCCAGATGAGGAAGCGGAATATCATGATCCATTCCAACTCGTGCTTCGCACTTGGCTCGATACCTCGTTGCTTGGAGGATGAGAGAGCTTTTCGGCCCTTTGTTGTTGACTTCAGTTGTGCCCTTTTCTGGCAGGTAGAGTGCCCTCCTGGCAAGTACGTCGATGACGGGGGAAAGACAGAACGCCTGGATCAACTGTGCCCCTAGTTCATCATTTTGACCATTTTTTGGTTTTGCTTTCTACTAAAAACAGTTTTGATCAAAATGAGAGTCAGATTAACGTACTTGTTCGATTTTTTGATTTGAAAAGCATGCAGGTCAGGCTGCAAGCACTGAAAATTTTCCTTTTGGGTCCAAGACAATGGTCCAGTTTTGGAAAATGAAATAGTTTTCGAGAAAATAGTCAACCTCAGTAAAAATTTTCAAAAACTATTTTTGCAAACGGCTGATGCTGAACGAGCATGGAACTCACCCTTTTGAGATGCGCAACCTCGGATCGGAGGCAATGGAAAATTGCCCCTAGTTTGAAAAACGCCGCACGGCAACGGAAAGTTGCCCCTAGTTTGAATGGCGGCTCACGGCGACTGGTGGCAAGGGAAAGTTGCCCCTTGTTTGGATGGTGCCGCAGCAGTCTGCAGACAGTCTTCATTGGTGGTGGCCGAACTCTTAGACATAGAGATGACGAAGACGGTCATAACAGATATATGGACACAATCACCTTGAAGGGTGTTGGCCACTGGACTTCGAAATGAAATCGAAACCATCGCATGGACTGAAACGCTATGAAAGCGTTGGGGGCTGGACTTCATGACGAAGTTGCCTACGTATCCCAAACATGGGAATCAAGCCTTACGTAGTTCCGGTTAAGGTACACTCGGGTATTTTAACCTTCACTTTGTTTGGCTCTCATTTTTGCCAAGGCGCCCAATGCAGGTTTTCGACCTTGCGAGCTTCTTTTCATTTTCTTCTTCTTTTTTTTTTTTTTTCTTTTTTGTTCTTGTCTTTGCATTTTTTTTTATATTTTATTTCTTTTTTGTATTTTCTCTTTTTTTTTTTTTTTTTTTTTTTCTGCTCTAACTTTTGCCTGGGTCGCCCTTCCGAGTTTTCGGCCCAGCGAGCCTCTCAAAGGATAAAAAGTGTAGCAAGTCCATGTCAAATGGTTTTTTGAAGTTGAAGCCTCTCTGTGTCCAGGAGAACGGCTGTTGCGCTGATTTGCAGAAGAACCCATCTTGGTTGCTCCACGAGCTTCTTCCGGCGAGATCTATTCCTTCTGATTCGGCTTTTGGTGCCTCTTGCTCGAGGGCTACTTCAAAACTGGCCACACGGGCCTTTCATGGCGTTTGTTCGTTGAACTTTCTGAACGTTCTGAACGGGTTCAAAGCCGGAAAACAAACAGGTTGAATCTTGAGGCTGAGAGCGATCCTAGGCTGCGCGACCTCAAGAGGGATTCCACACAGGTCTTCGCAGGGCCGCGTAAAACATTTGTTTTTGAAAGTTTTTAAGAAAGCGACGAATCGCTCGCACCGAAGATAGTGTGGAACCAATTTGGATCAGGCCAGGATCCTTCTCAGTACTCACGCCGACAAGCATGATTTCATTCATTAAAAGGCTTAGCACGCCTTTCTCTCTCTCAAAATGATCAAAATTTTGTAAAATCCGAGGAATTCCTCCCTCTTCGTTTTTTATCGCCGCAGTGTTCAAAAAGTTCATTTTTGGAAAACTTAGGTTAATGCAATGAGTTTGGCGCGCAGGAGAGCAGGCGAGATGTACTGTCAGTCCAAATAAATTCTCTGGCACTTATGCTGAAAGCAAGCATGAAGTTTGAGATAGCAACAGCTGTTTCAATTGGCTTTGTTGGTGTAACTGGCTCCTTGGCAGAAACAGACTCAGAACAAAAACAGATAATTACAAAACAAGACGGTGTTCGGGACAACAACCCCAGAATCACCTGGTATTTTATACAACGGGGACTGACTCGATACAACCAGACAGACCCTTAAGCAAAAAGACTGACTCGATATCCAAGCCAGGATTTACAAAACTCAGTTTCACCGATGCTCAAAAATACCTGCCAGACGCTTCAAAAATACACCAAATGTTGCTCGCAGGCGGTCCACTTCACATACTCGCAGTATCTGAGCCCTCGAAATCCAACAACTGAGTGGTGACGGGCTTGCCTGAGGTGGGTGGTAGGATAACCTTGTTATCAATCAAATCCTGCACTTCATGACGAAGGCGGGAACATCCATCGGTACTGTGACCGGACTGTTGATGGTACGCGCAGTACAAGGTAGCATCATGAGTGGCGGGGAGATTTTTTGGGAGTTGTCGGGGCTCCAAAGGCTTAAGATGCCCATTCTTCGCCAATATTAGCAATGCCCTAGACAAAGGCATGTGGAGGTCGTGAAAGACCCTGCGCCCTCGGGGCAGGTACTTTGAAGTTTGAGGATTCTTGCCAGATGAGCTGGCGAACGGATCGGCTGGCGCTGCCTTGGCTCTTTGAACCTTTCCCGGTGCAGGGTTGGGAACTATAGGAATTGTCTGGGCATGACGGGGCCCATCCCAGTTTTCTGTCTGGCTTGAACTGCCTTTGATCGGAGCGGGGAAAGCATCATCCACAGCTTTGATCACGATCGTAGATGTTTGTTGCTTGTTCATTCCTCTGACTTTCAGAGCCTCGACTGCCCACAACAGTTGCTCAATGGGGTCGGCATCTACCTTTGCCTTATCCTTTCCCCTCTCCTCAGCCTGATCAAGGGTCGGGGTTGATGCTGGCATGTCGCGGCTGTAGCTGGAAGCCACCTCTGGCTGGCTAAGCTCTATCACAATCCGCCCCAGTAGCGGGGGCTCCTGTGGTACGAAATTCCCGGTGTACGACGCCGCTGGCGGTGAAGCCGACATTCCATAGGCGAGGTCCGCCACAGACCTTTGGAGATCGCCTATCATCCCCATCAATTCGAAGGTGGTGGGCTCACGAGCCTGGTATAACTGGGGGGCCCAGACCGGGTGCACAACGGGCAATCTGGGTGGGTGTGACATACTGATGCTAGCCTCACTTTGCGGAGCGGTTCCTTGTTCCAATGCAGCCATCATGACCACAATTTCTTCTGAATTTTGTGCCACCATAAATCCTGCCTCAGCAAGGGGAGACACTGGCTATTCTGTATTAATTCTACAACTTTCTGAACTGAAAGGAAAAACAGACAGCATTTCAGCCCAAACTTGATCAAACACGGGTGTAGCCAAACAACTGTACCCTACTGCCGATCACTGTTCCCAGATTTCTGTTCCCAAAATACTAAATCTGATACCCGCGGATAACTGATTCCTGATAACTGATTCTCAACAATACTGATTCTGGTGCCCTCGGGCCCGATACTTGAACTCGCAAACTGGTATATGCGTTCCCTGTAGAGATACACTCTAAAAGCATATAGCAAATAAAGAGAGCTCAATCACCCCTATGTTGGGGTAGGGTTTCCCTGTCCTATTTCGTCAGGAACTAGGGTTTCACTATGCACACAGCAGTTTCAAACAACCTAACATCGGGTAAGCAACCTGTCCTATTCTGGGAATGGTCACTATGGATCCGAACATGTACTAGGCCGAATGGTCAAAAAAAAGGGGTGCCCCGGTGAAACCGGGGTTTGTGTTCCCATACTGTCAGAGCCCATAGCCGGTCAGCCTTATGGACATGCCTTGACAAGACAAGCCTCCGGCAAACTGTTCAGGAATGGCAGATGGCAAACACTGTGTTCCTAGGCGCACCAATGCACATGCAATGCAAAGAAACACATAAATGAGATCAAAACAGGATATCATGAGTTCGAGTCAAGCTCTCTAAAAATCCCCAGCAGAGTCGCCAGAAACTGTAACAAGCCCGCCGGGGGGGGGGGACCTCGCTACAGTTCGGACTCGATTTGTGTCACGGTTCTTAATCTGAACCAAAGAGTCCAAATCTGGCAAATCGTTTTGAAAAACAGATTTTTGAAAAAGTAGTGCCAAACATGGACTGCTTTGCCAGATACAGAGTCGCCACCTAAATATTTTTAAAATGGGGAAATTTAGGAAACCCTGACTCGGTGCCGAAGGCCACATGTCCGTCATCACCGGAGTTGTCTCGGCTCGGGAGCTTGGGTATGATCGGGGAAGGTCAGCTATGAGCACCCCCTTTCGCCCGGTCCGAAGACCGGCCTCTACTAACCATGATATCCGATTTTGAAAACGTTATGTATTCTTATTCCATTTATTAGCCTAGAATTACTGTGTTATGCGCGCAGCAAACAAGTATAGACTAGATTGTCTAATTTGGAAAGAAACATTGCATATCCGTTTGTTTTGGAAAATGTTTTGAATTTGCTACTCGCAAGTAGGCTAAAACACGGATTTCAATGAGTTCTTCCAACTCAAACAATCCAACCTTCACCCACAGGCATTCAAAACAGTTTAACACATAAGCATCTAGCCACATGTTAAGCATGCTATCATGGCAACATTCACACTCATGCGATATGCTAAAGCAGAAATACTTACATCGTACTCCGTGCCAAAACAAAGAACTTGTTAGCAAACATGCATGATCCAAGTCCATGTTAAATGCCTAATGCATCGCATACAAAGTGTTGCTAGAATAGGCTCGGCTATCCTAAACATAGCATCTGAGAAATGCACAACTATCACATATTCAGTTTAGAATTTGAAGTACAAATGCAGTTAGCGTGATGTACCGAGCCTAATGTATGTAATACAAATGCATGAATGCACGCATGCGTAGCATAAGGCATGCTAAATTAAACGTGCCCTAATACTAACCATCAAAGCAGGTAAGTAAAAGGGAAGAAAGACGTGAGGTTGGAAGACACACACACCACCCACGCACACTTATTACATATTTGCCCTCGCTCGGAGGGACCGAATAAATATTACAAATTAATTAACTACGCAAGCTAATTAATATTACAAATTGCCTAATTTAATTAACAAATTAAATAGATTAAGAAAAATAGTAAAACGCCTCGAGAAGCGCGCCGCCATGCGCGAGCTGCCTCTGTTTTCCTTCCTTCACTCCTCTAGAGGCTGTCAAAACCTCAGGACTGCTCCCTTGGACAGAGAGGATCACCACCGGCCGAATGAAATTGCCACCGGCAGTGTGGTATGGCCATCGGCACAAAATTGAAGCTGTCGGCAAAGAAATTGTTGCCGGCCGGCACCTCACACTGCCGGTCGGCAGAGTATTCCTACAGAACCTGCAACTGACAGCAACAGAGGGCAAGGCAAAGCATGGCAGCACAATTCAAGGCATGTATGCAATAATCATGTCCCTTATCATGTTTGCGACTCAAAGGGGCATGTGCCTCGATTCTCGGACCACCAATCACGTATTTCCATGCATGATGGCCCAAAGAACCGAGTATGCAACTTTGATTTCAAATGTATGCAAACCAATCAAACAAAACTCCCAATCCCTATCACCCAAGTCAAGGGACAAGGAATGCATGCAAGATGCAATGCAACCTAGGCATACAAGCTAAGGATGCAACATGGCATAGCAATGAACTTATGCAAGCATGCAAGCATACATATGACAATGCAAACTACTGCTAAGATGGTCTTATACATGAATTAGGCAGCTCTAATAAGGCCTAAAACAGTGGCACTTAATGCCCAAAATGGATACTAAGCACACATGCACACACACATGTTAAGACCCAACACTTAGGCACAAGGCAAGCAACATTCAAGCACACTTGAAAGAGACATTCATGGACTAAAAGCATGCAACATAAGCTCTGAAAATCATGCTAATACATGGTGCCAAACCAAGCAACAAACCAAGCTAAACATGCAACAAATAGTCTAAGTGTTCAAAGCAAATCCAAGGAGCATTGAAATACACTTACAAGACTAAACATGGTATGAGCTTATTGACCCAAAACAGAGTTTTATGGCATTAATACAAAGCCTAAGGACCACTTAGATGGCATCTAAATGGCTCGAAAACAAAGGCATGCATAATGGTCAAAACATGGAGTATTGCTACACAAACCTCCAAAGCATTAAAGAGGCATGCAAGGCAATCAAACAAGCATGGAAATGGGACTGAAATGGCATATAGGATGATTCCAAATCACCAAAACAATGCAAAGATGGCATGCCACACATGCACACTCTCAAGGCTAACAAGCCCAAATACAAAGGAGCTATAACAAGCATGCCAAAATCGATCCAAACACTTATGGACAGACTTAAAACATGGCAAAATAAGCACATAATCTTCACAAGACTGAGCCTAAAACATGCTCCCACAAAGGCTAACAACCTAAGGCACATTAAGGCATAAACAAGGCATTACATGGCAACTATGCTAAGCATGCATGGAGCACCAAAACCAACTTGAAATCATGTTATATTATGGATATATAAGCATGAAAAATAGACCAAATATGCTCAACACACACTCAAGCATAGGCTTCCTTAAGAGGCCAAAATATGTCCTTTTCAAGGACAACAACGAGAGGGGGTGGCCCTCTCCTTCTTGGGACTTCAAGGCATCATCTTCACCACTGAAATCCCTCAAGATTTCAGTGGTGAAGAGACCCCAACACCAAAATCCCGGAGCTAGTACAAAATGGTCCAAAATGAGGCCTTTCAAGGCCTAAGGGTGGTCAACAACCCTCAAACAACAAAACACTCTTAATAAACAATAAATAGGGCTTAAAAACAGAACTTTTTTATGTTATACAATAAGCACAAAAACAGCTCTAAGATAGGTAGAAAACCAATGCAAAAATGGGGAAAAATGAGACTAGGTTCTCACCCTTGTAGACCCCTTTACAAATGGTGTTCCAAAGGCCTCCTTTAGCTTGAATCCAACACCAAAATTTCAAAACAAACCCTTTAGAACCTCAGCTCCAAGAGGAAGGTTAACCACTAGGTGTTTGTGTGCAATAGTAAGACACAAAGCACCTAGTGAACAAAATGAGAGGGAAAGAGAGATAGAAAATGTATCTAACTCAAACCCTAGAACCAGAGCTCAACAATGGCTGTTTTTGCTCTCAAAATATCAAAAAACTCTAACCTTAGTCCTCTCCCTTTTCTTAGAGAGAGCCCCTCTCTATATGTCTTGTAAAGCTTACAAGACAAGCTTTACAAGAGAGAGATCCCTCCATACACGTGTATGGAGAGATGAAAAAGCAAGACAACTGTCTAAAAATATCTGCAAAAGCAGATGAACAGCAATCGGCTTGCCAAAAATGCCATCTTGGCCAAAAGGAGTGCCGGCCGGCACAAAATAGTGCTGACCGGCAACAAAAAGTGCCGGCCGGCAAACTATATTGCCGGTGGCAGAAAACACCAGCCGGTGGCCTCTAGCCACTGCCGGTGGTGGGTGGGGATGGTCTACAAGCCCTACCCTGCCTCTCAAAGGCAAAACACAAGTGTTTGGTGCAAAACCAGACACTAAACGGTCGAGTTCAGAGATCCTGAGGCAAGGCACGCGAGCCGAGACCTCCGGGAACTCCAAACGAACACAAGCATGGATAATCACCGAGTGTTCAAACGGTGACGTCCAAGTCTTGAGGACGGTCAAAAATGGGGTGTCTACAGACATTTTCTTGTACTCTAATATATTGATGTGCATCACTGTTTGCATAGATGGATTACAATTTTGATGGTTTTGGAGATGAGAGTAATGAGGAGCTTGAGCTATACGTAGTGTTGCAAGTTGTAATGCAAGAATTATATGCTTTATTCGTTGTAGCATATATTGCCATTGAAATTGTCTTGAAAAGATACATTCACAAGTATCCTCGTACCATCATTAGACGGCCCAATCTTAAGTTGGTGATATTAATTGAAATTGGTTATTGTAGAGGGAGAGCGATGTGAAAAACCTACAAAACAAAAGTTTTCCATATTTCGACTCATGGATCCACATATTTGGTAAGGATCAAGCTACGAGGGAGTTTACTGAAGGGTTTGCTGATAAATTGATGCCATAAATGCTGAGGAAGTATAGTTGTTCAACAGTCTTGCAGATGATGGCACATTTCTTGAACATATGGGTATGAATAGTCATATTGGCAAGGGAATAAATTGCTCCAGCTCATCAAGTCAACAACCACCTAAAAGTTCTACAAAAAAGAATGACAACAAGAAGAGGCCTGGAAGTAATGATGATGTCAGTGGAAAGGTTGTCCATGATTGCTAACAAGTTGGGTGAGGTATTTTCTGCCATCAATGAAAAGCTGGATTTCATTGGTTGAACGATGGGTGATGAACATGATCTCGCATCTAAACAGGCAAGTTTGAATGATGAACTTATTAAGTTTCCAATTACTCTTGATGAAAGGCTATATGCTTGTGAGATCATATCACAAAGTGCTCAAAAGCTCGACATGTTTTTCAGCTTGACACATGATGACAAACTAAGGTGGGTGATAAGGTCGCTACGTAGGAGTGCTATATGACAGACTCGTTGCTCTTTTACGTCCTTCTATGTACTTAGTTTTTTGATTACTCTAATGCATGTAATAAAGACTGACTTTCTGCTACTTTTTTTTTTTTTTGAACTACTCATATTTTGCTACTTTATGTTGCAATACGCTGATTGGAATTCTTATTTTGAAATGATGAATGGTAGATTTATATTTCTACAATTTTATGGAATGATTTTTGTTGTTTTTCTATTCGAAAAAAAAAGAGTTAAATTTTGTTTAAATGAATGCCTTTTCGAATTTGGGCAATGAATGGTTTAATGATTAAAATAGCAGTGCATATTTTTTTAATGGTTGCTTGTGTATATAAATTTTATAGTTGAATGATTTTTAATATTTTTTCTTAAAGAAAAAGTGGTTAAATTTTGTTCAAATAAATACTTTTTAAAATTTGGGCAATGAATGGTTGGATGATTAAAATAACAGTGCATATTTTTTAATGGTTGCTTGTATATCTATGAATTTTATAGTTGAATGATTTTTTATTTTTTCTATTAAAAAAAAGTGGGGCTTAAATTTTGTTCAAATAAATACTTTTTTGAATTTGGACAATTAATGGTTGGATGATTAAAATAGCAGTGTATTTTTTTTAATGAATGCTATGTATATATAAATTTTATAATTAAATGATTTTTTATTTTTTTTATTGAAAAAAAAGTGGGTTAAATTTTTTTCAAATGATTCGAAATGGATGTGGGGCAACAATAGGAAAATTTGCTTTTTAAAAATTATAACACATGCTAGTGCAAAATTTAATATTAATTATAATAGGGGTATTATGGTCAATATATTAGATGTCCCATGTCCTGTCATGTCCTATCCATTCCAATCCCCTTAAACAAATATCAGATTGGATAATATTTTATTAATTCCTCCTTATAATTCTAACTCAATCCAAACATTAGATAGAATACACAATCTAAAGAGATTTATAGTCCTAGGACTATTAGTCATGAGAATGCTAGTCTAGTAATGAAGTCCGTCCAAACAAACATGGCCTAACATCTCTACCAACAACATCTTTCTCTTCTCTACTTTTGGAATTTTAATTAGAGTTTAAATGTTTTAGAATATTTTTTATATACAAAATTTCAATTTTTGATTTGGATATGTTATCAATACTGTGAATATGTGTTATACAATCTGAAAATTCCAAAAGTGAAATATAGGTAGCGTTTGGTAGAGCTTTCTAAATATGATTTGAGAGTAGGAGTTGTATTTTGAGTTTGTGAGTTTTGGAATTATGATTTGAGTGTGGAAAATTTGTTTGGTGAAAGAGTTTTAAAAAGAGTTTTGAATTGAGTAGGGAATTTTTGATGTGACATATGATATTTGATACAAAAACTTATAACTCATAACCAAAGACACAACTCAAAATTCTATTAAAGCTCATAAAAAATTCAGAAAATATTTTTTTCGAATATATAAAAATTAACATGTGTCAAATGCAATATATATATATTTGCATTGTTCGGGTCAACTAGCCAAACGACCTGTGGGACGTCCGGTGGGATGACCGGTTAGCCTAAATTTCCCGCCTTCGACCGAGTTTTCAAAAGTGAGTGTAGAATTAATTTTTGAAACTCGTAAACAAACATCATGTGCAAAATAAACCCTGGAGCTAATGTTCCAGAGCTGTACCACACAGAGCCTATTGTTCTTTTTTTAGTTGTCAATTATATTATAACAACCATTTTGTTGTTATAATGGAAGGTTTTACAAACAGTGTGACAGGGTGTTCACGGTTGAGTCGGATATGGTTTAACAAGCATCTGTCACCTGAACCAACCATCTCGGGTTGGCTATGCAAGAACCCAATTCCGACTAGCTAGATGCTCACAACCGAACATGTTCGGGTTAAATAGTTTTGGTTGAAATGTTGAAATTGACCAATCTCCATCACATTGTAGATCAAGCCCAAAAAAGTAAAAAAAAAGAAATTTTAACTACTACATATATTTTTTAGATGGAAAAAAAGGACCTAATTTCTAAGAAGAAGAACTTTGGGTATGAGAGAGAGAGAGAGAGAGAGAGAGAGAGAGAAGTGTGAAGGTAGAATAGAAAGAAGAGAAGCTTTACGGAGAAAGGAGAAAGAAAAAAAAAAGGAATGAGAGAGGAGATTGTAATGACAGATAAGAGAAAATGGGACCTGAGATACAAAAGCAACAAGAAAGTGATCTCTAATGGTAAAGGCAGGGAAAAGCAGCGTCGGCATTGGTGGTGAGGCAGTGGAAAACAGCATTGACATCGGTTGTGAGGTAGTCGTGAAAAGCAACAACAGTGGCCAAGTGGGGTTCTATTCTAACTAGTCTTCATCAAGTAAAATGAAAATATGAGAACTGGTCTTGAAAATGCAATGATGATAAGGAGATGGAACAGGTGAATAAAGTGTCATTATGATAGCCTAGGAAGATGGAAGTTTAAATAAAATAAGGTGAAAAGTTGCTTAAAATAATTATCTGTTCTGGTGAAAAGTTGGATAACTAATTATGACATTTGGGATTTTCAAAAATAAATAAAAGATTATTTAATATTTTCTGTCAGGATAACATTTCGGTCGGGTCAGGGTCACTCATTTTTTGATATATTCAAGCGATAGCCGACCGGAAAAAAATAAAAATTTGCACTCTCACCCGTGGCTGACCGAAATGATTAAGAAACTGTCCATGAGCTATCAATCCGGGTCGGGTCAGTTAGGTTGAGCTCGGGCAGATTTTTTAACACCTCTATAGTGTATTATCGGAGAGATGGCTAAGATCGGCAACAAAGCCCATGAGATCATTGATGAACCAAAGTGGTAGTCGACGATAAACGGTGGCTTTGTTTTGGTGGTGGCAATAGCAATACATGCTACAGATGGGTAGATTGGTAAAGAAACTACCTCTGGGTCTCTATTTCAGAGTTGATTGAATTTAAACTTTTTTGGGGTCAATATTGCTTCTTTATAGCTCTAATTATTGTTTGGTGGTTTGTTCTCTCCAAGATGAATTGCGGCACATCAAATGTGAGATTGGGGTGTAATGAGGTACTCATTGTTTTAAGTTGGAAGGTTGAGTTTTACTAAACCATTGCATATGGAATTGATATTTGTGATTCAATTGCACAATATGATGACATAGACTAACAGGATGAATTGTGACACATTATATGTGAGATTGGGGTGTAATGAAGTGCTCATTGGTATAAGTTGGAAGGTTGAGTTTTGCTAAACCATTGCATTTGAAATTGATATTGATATTTGTGATTCAATTACACAACAATGATGACATAGACTAACAGGATGAATTACGGCACATCATATGTGAGATTGGGATGTAATGAGGTACTCTTTGGTATAAGTTGGAAGGTTTAGTTTTGCTATACCATTGCATTTGAAATTGATATTTGTGATTTAACTACACAACAATGATGACATAGACCATTTTTTCTTCTTTTTTTTTTATTCAGAAATGGAAGAAAGAAAGGAGACAAAAGTATAAAAACAGAGGCAAATGTGAAACATAGGCAAATGTAGAGTGAGGCATGACTGTGAAGAGCATTTGGAGAGAAATTTGAATGTGCTACCCATTTTACTTACTAGAAAAAAGATAAGTAAATCTTTTTGGTAAATTAATGTTAAGCATGAGATCTTTCAAATTATTTTAGGTACCAAAAATGGTTAAAATCTATCTCATTGAAATTAGTCAAATATATCTTGGGTAGTTCGGTTGCCATTGTTCACTCCGGCAGCTTGGTTCACTCTGATCATCAAGTATCGAAAGGTTTAATCGTTTTACCTAATTTTGATTTTTTATTTAGGTATGTGTTTGGGTCTGTGTTGAAGAAACTGATGGGTTTGGATTTGTGTTTGCGTTTCTAAGATTTGTTTTTCTAAACCTTAAATTGATGTGTTTCTAAGATTTTTGGTTTGTGTTATATTTCTAACCTGAAATTGATTTGTGTTTCTGGGTTTTTCATAGTTATTTTATTTACTTTTTTTTTACTTTCTGGGTTTGTGTTTCTAAGATTTTTATGTGTAGCTTTCAACTAATCCTTATGTTATTTTTTTTTTTTTGTTTGTATGACTTCAATTCCTGGTTTTTCTCCTTGAGATATCACTGTTTGTAGAGTTTTGTTAGTTGTTCATATCTCTTTATTGCCCTTTATATTATATCCATATGTTAGTAGAGTTTTGTTAGTTTTATTTATAGATTTATTTGTTTTTGTTGTCGTTGTTGTTGAAATCTATATAAAATTAAGATGAATCTTCCTTTTGGATTCTGCAAATCCTTCAAACCCTTTAGCTCCTTCATCTGTGTTGGACACACCAGCCTTTTATCGTTATACTCTCTCTCTCTCTCTCTCTCTCTACTATTATCCAAGGAATTAGCTTTAAGTATGAAAGATCCTCTCTCCTAAAATCAATGCACAATTTTTTTGTTGAGTTGGAGTGCTGTAAAGAAATTATTAATGATGTAAGGGATCCAACGGAGGACGAGTCAAGTAGATCCACACTTCTAACAACTTTACTGGTCTCGGAGCTCACTGGAGGTGCCTGCAAAAAAAAAAATCCAGCAGGGGATGGGAGTCCTTCAACAGATCCTCTAACGATCAAGTTAGAATAGAAGAGATTGATTGTGTCCAGTGAGAGAGAGAGAGAAAGAGAGAGAGAGAAGATAATGAAGAACCTAACCTTCGATGCGTCTTGGAAACTTCCTTATATCCTTTGTTCATCATTTCCTTGTCCATTCTGACCTCTCGTGTTGGCCGAAAGTCTATACTATAGCTTGCATTGTTCAAAATGAGGCTGCTTGTTCTGACGTGAAAGGGTTGTCGCATTTAGTGTTGTGAGAGCCTCATTAATGGCTGATGTGTGGTGCAATAACTTTGCAGGATCTTTCTCTGCTTATGTGTCTAAGCCCCAATCTGGCAAGTGTTTGAACGTTATTGGTCCTGGTCTAAAGTTAATTTCTCAGAGCTATTGGGCTTTGATAACTAGGGGGTGGACTGGCCCCTGTTTTACCTAATTTTGATTTTTTATTTAGGTATGTGTTTGGGTCTGTGTTCAAGAAACTGATGGGTTTGGATTTGTGTTTGCGTTTCTAAGATTTGTTTTTCTAAACCTTAAATTGATGTGTTTCTAAGATTTTTGGTTTGTGTTATATTTCTAACCTGAAATTGATTTGTGTTTCTGGGTTTTTCATAGTTATTTTATTTATTTTTTTTTTCTTTCTGGGTTTGTGTTTCTAAGATTTTTATGTGTAGCTTTCAACTAATCCTTATGTTATTTTTTTTTTGTTTGTATGACTTCAATTCCTAGTTTTTCTCCTTGTGATATCACTGTTTGTAGAGTTTTGTTAGTTGTTCATATCTCTTTATTGCCCTTTATATTATATCCATATGTTAGTAGAGTTTTGTTAGTTTTATTTATAGATTTATTTGTTTTTGTTGTCGTTGTTGTTGAAATCTATATAAAATTAAGATGAATCTTCCTTTTGAATTCTACAAATCCTTCAAACCCTTTAGCTCCTTCACCTGTGTTGGACACACCAGCCTTTTATCGTTATACTCTCTCTCTCTCTCTCTCTCTCTGCTATTATCCAAGGATTTAGCTTTAAGTATGAAAGATCCTCTCTCCTAAAATCAATGCACAATTTTTTTGTTGAGTTGGAGTGCTGTAAAGAAATTATTAATGATGTAAGGGATCCAACGGAGGACGAGTCAAGTAGATCCACACTTCTAACAACTTTACTGGTCTCAGAGCTCACTGGAGGTGCCTGCAAAAAAAAAATCCAGCAGGGGATGAGAGTCCCTCAACAGATCCTCTAACGATCAAGTTAGAATAGAAGAGATTGATTGTGTCCAGTGAGAGAGAGAGAGAGAGAGAGAGAGAGAGAAGATAATGAAGAACTTAACCTTCGATGCGTCTTGGAAACTTCCTTATATCCTTTGTTCATCATTTCCTTGTCCATTCCGACCTCTCGTGTTGGCTGAAAGTCTATACTGTAGCTTGCATTGTTCAAAATGAGGCTGCTTGTTCTGACGTGAAAGGGTTGTCGCATTTAGTGTTGTGAGAGCCTCATTAATGGCTGATGTGTGGTGCAATAACTTTGCAGGATCTTTGTCTGCTTATGTGTCTAAGCCCCAATCTGGCAAGTGTTTGAACGTTATTGGTTCTGGTCTAAAGTTAATTTCTCAGAGCTATTGGGCTTTGATTACTGGGGGGTGGACTGGCCCCTGTTTCGTGGGTTGGGCCCTCTAAGGTGCCCAACGGTATCAGTAGTCCCCCATTCTCAAGTGTAGCTTTAGTACAACGAAGGGAATAAGAAGAAGCCAATCGTGAGGAGGGGCCGACCGCGAGGGGGGTGTCGAGCGGGGTGACCGATTGTGAGGAGGGCCGACCGCGAAAGAGGGCCAAGCGGGAAGGCCGATCGTGAGGAGGGCCGACCGCGAAGGAGGGCCGAGTAGGAAGGCCGATCGTGAGAAGCCCCGACCGCAAAAGAGGACCAAGCGGGAAGGCCGATCCTAAGGAGGGCCGATCGCGAAGAAGGGCCGAGCGAGAAGGTCGATCGTGAGAAGTACTAACTACGAAGAAGGGCCAAGCGGGAAGGCCGATCATGAGGAGTGCCGACCGCAAAGAAGGGCCGAGCAGGAAGGCTGATCTTGAGGAATGCCGACAGCAAAGAAGGACCGAGCGGGAAAGCCAATCGTGAGAAGGGCTGACTGCGAAGGGGGAGTGACGGCGCACGGGGCTCGAGGAGCGACAAAGCCCGTGATGATACGAAGTGGTAAAGACAGGGAGAGGAAAAGGGGAGGTACGGGTTGATGAGCGAATCATGGCCGTACATGTGGGGGAAGTGGAGGAGGCGATGGGGGATGTGATGCGTTGGGAGGAAGTGAAAGGGTAGGATGGGATGTGGAAAAGGTGGGGAATTTTGTGGGGAAATTTTCAATCTGGTGAAATTTAACCGGGATCCTTGGGATATACGTAAACCCTGGGCCTTTGGAATAATATGCTTTACTTACCTGATCACAAAAAATCATCATATTCCAAACTTACGAGCCTTCATCGCAGTGGACTTTTCCCTTTTGCAAATCACAGAATTCCTAGAGCCTACAACTGAAGCGATTTGCAAAAACGTGGCACGAATGGCCCAAGACGAAGCAGTAGCTGTGGGGTTAGAATCGTTAGAGGAGGATGACGCAGTAGAGTTGGCAGAGCAGTATAGGGCGAGGAGGATTGGTCAGCAGACGGCGAGTGCCGCGTCCACAACGATGATGTTAGTAGTCCAGCCCATTAGCCAAGTGGCGCCCGACCATTGGCATACGAAGGCGGACAAATCAGTGTTAACGGCGGAAGATCTGGAAGAGATTCGGAGTAGGTACCAAATTTTGGAAGAAGTGGAGTTGAGGGTGCCGATAGCGAAGAAGAGAGCGTCAAATGCTCGGTCAATGGAGTTCACCTTGTACGAAGAGGCGTTGCATGGAGATGTGAGGTTGCCCCTCCCTCAATTAGTTGTGGACGTGCTTAACCATCTGGAGGTGGCCTCGGGGCAATTGATGCCGAATACGTGGAAGATAATATTCGCTTGTGCGATCGTGTGGCCGTGGGCGACCGCGGGGGGGGGGGGGGAGGCAATGATTGTGGATGAATTTTTTTCATGCTACAAAGCCTCAAGGCAACAGGAAACCTGGGTGATGCTACAGGCCATGGCGGGGAGAGGGTTGGTGGCGAGGTTGTGGTTATCGGTGAAGGAGTGGAGGCCGAGATGGTTTTATGTGTCAACAAACGCCTGTAGGGGGATGCGCCTGACCTGGAAGGTGCCCATGAAGTCATTAGAGTTGAAGTTAGGGGTGGTGGCAGAGAATAGGGTGAAACAGGTGAAGAAGTGGAGGGAAAATGAACGACTGAAATTCTTTCATAAGTTTTGGGATATTGTTGGCCCTGGTGTTTGTTCCTTTATCTAGCATTGTTTCCTTACCAATCACATCCTTGAGGAGATGAACAAGACCCTTATTGCTCGTATCCCAAAAATTGACAACCCTAAGAGGGTTAAACATTTTCGCCCTATTAACCTTTGTAATGTTACATATAAAATCATTACTAAAATTTTGGTGGATTGACTCAGGCCTCTTCTTGATAAACTTGTGGAGCCTAATCAAAGTAGTTTTGTCCTTGGTAGAAATACCAGTGATAACATCATCATTAACCAAGAAGTCTTACATTCCATGAGGCTCCAAAAAGGTAAACTGGGCAATATGATTTTGAAAATTGATCTTGAAAAAGCTTATGACAACATTTTGTGGCATTTCCTTAAAGAAACTCTTCTTGAATTTAACTTCAATGTGAATTGGGTGGATTTAATCATGTGCTGTGTGACTTCAGTACAAACCTCTATCTTATGGAATGGTGAAGCCTTGGAGGAGTTTAGGCCTTTGAAGGGTCTAAGACAAGGTGACCCTTTATCTCCTTATCTTTTTGTTTTGTGCATGGAACACCTGTCTAATGTGATAAGTTTAAAGGCTAAGCAAAAGAGATGGAAAGGGATCTCTACTGCTAAAGGAGGACCTTGTATCACCCACCTATTTTTTGCTGATGATCTACTTCTTTTTCCGAAAGCTGATACTAAAACTTGTGCTGTTATTACTGATGTTTTGACTGAGTTTAGTTTCATCTCTGGGCTTAAAATTAATCTAGAAAAATCTAAACTTTTTGTGTCCCCTAATATTAATCTTTGTAAGGCTCGTGACCTCAGTGCTAGATGCAGCATTCCATCAACTAATGATTTGGGTAAGTACTTGGGTGTTCCCCTTTTGAATAAAAGGGTGACTAGGCACCATTTTAACTATATCCTTTAAAAACTTCAAACTAAATTGGGTGGTTGGAAAATGAATACCCTCTCTATGGCAGGAAGAGCTACTCATGTTCAATCTGTCACCTCTACTGTACCTTCTTACTCTACGCAAACTATGGAGTTACCCAAACGAGTGTGCAATGGTATTGACAAGATGAATAGAAATTTTCTTTGGGGTGATACCCTAGAGAAACGGAAAATCCATCTTGTTAATTGGAATGAGGTTTGCAAAAAAAAGAACCGTGATGGTCTTGGCATTAGGAAGGCTAGAGAGCCTAATCTAGCTCTTCTCTCTAAGCTGGAATGGAAACTCATTTCCAATGAAGGAGGTATGTGGACTGAGGTTTTAAAAGCCAAATATTTGAAAGGCACATCTTTTATGAACTGTAAGAAGAAAAGTAGATCCTCTCATGTGTAGAGAGGAATGTTGAAATCTAGAAGCATTCTAAAAAAAGGTGCCAAATGGTCCATTGGTGATGGCACTATTGTTGATATTTGGAAAGATTGGTGGTGTGGGGAGAAACCTTTTGAGGAAGTCATGCCCTCAATTTCTTCTTCTCCCCCCCCCCCAACACAATATTTCTATTCATAAGGTCAAGGATATCATTGATATGGAAGGTGATTGCGAAGTTGCTGTCATTAATCAAATATTTTCGCCACTGGTGGATGCTTCTATTTTCAAAGAGCAACCCCCTAAATACAGTTCCAACTTGGATCATCTAGTTTGGAAAGGGTCCCCTGATGCCACATTTTCCACTTCCAGTGCTTTTGATATTTCACCTATTTATGATGGAAAATAGGAGGATTGGCAGTGGCTGTGGAAAAAGATAATTCCACAAAAACTGAAAGGGTTTCTGTGGATCATCCTATATGGAAAACTTCTTACTAATAACATGATACTGAAAAGAGGGCTATCAGATAATTCTTGTTGCCCATTTTACAGTGAAAATGAAGATCTCAACAATGTCTTTCGTGCATGCCACAAAGCCAAAGAAGTTTGGACTACTGTTCAGAATTAGCATTGGTACCTACAGACGCTTGATGAAACTTGAAGGAATTGGTTGCTCTCCAACTCCAAAACAAAGGCCAAATTTGGTACTAAATCTGCATGGAGCACTGTCTTCTTGGTCACTCTGTGGAAAATCTGGAAAAATAGGAACCTTAAAAGCTTTGAAAACAAACTGGTTACCCAGTTTGAGAGCTTGAAGTTTATCATGGACTACTCCACTGAAAGTGATCTTGCATTTAGCTTTTCTATTATTAATCCTAGACCCCCATTTTGACTCATAAAATGTTATTTTCCTCTTGCAGGTACTCTAAAGCTGAATACCGATGGAAGCAAATGGAGTAGGGGTCCAAATGGATTTAGAGGTCTCATTTGGAACGAGAGGGGAGCTTGGATATGCGGCTACTATGGCAGGATGGAAAGCTGTACTAGTCTTGAAGCTGAGTTATGGGCAGTGTATAAAGGCCTCACAATCGTTCTCCAAAAAGGCTTCACCAACATGATAGTGGAGACCGATGCCCAAGAAGTTGTGAAGCTGCTAGTCGAAGGACCTGGTGAGAAACACCTTTACCGCGGTCTGGTGGAAGATGCGAGAATCATCTTTAATGGCTGCCAATGCACTGCTCAACATGTCTATCGTGAAGGCAACCTCTGTGCGGATGCTCTTGCCAAGTTGGGAGTGGAACAAATGGAAGATATCCTTGTGGTCAATGACCCCCTGCCGAGATTAGGGAGCTGCTGGTTGCAGATTTGCTTAAGATAAGAAGGAAGAGATCTTAGCCCTCTTATTTTTGCTTTATTTTGGTTGTATAAATAAATGGGACGATCTCATTCAACCGTCGGCCCTCTTTGCCATGAGCCTAGGGCCCAAACCGAAGGAAGGAGACCCTGCGTCGAAGGAGATAGAGAGAAGGAGGAAGGCGCAGGAGGCAGAGGATAAGCGTGCATTCGTAAAGGCTGACAAGTACAAGGAGTAGTAACTAGGCCTAGCGTCAAAGTTGGTCGTTAAGAGGCCAGTCCGACCGTGACCAAAGCCCTTGGGTGAGAAGGATTTAACTGATTTTGTGCCTTTGTGAGCGCTAGTGGACCCGCTGAAAGAGAGAAGTAATATAGAAGTGGAGCAGGTACTGAAGAAGAAGAGAAGGGTGATCCCGAAGGATGGAGAAGAAGAGGTCGTAGGGAAGAAGGTGAAAAAGGGAGGAGAGGAGGAGGAGAGAGGGGGAATAGGGGGTGATCTGGTGACAGATCGGCCCCCTAAGGATATGCCCTGCGAAGAAGTGCCGCCAAAGGCAAGAGGTGGGTGTAGGGTGGTCGAGCAGAGTAGAGAAGGATGCCGCATTGAATACCGCCATGCACCAATTGCGCGCAGTGGTTGGAGGCCTAGGAAGGGATGGGTGCAAAGCCAAGGTGGTTGCAGACCGCCTGTTGAGGGCTGTGGAGGATATGGCAGTGCAAAGTGTGGCACAAGTCTCAGAGGCCGCCCTCTTTAGAGGATTCTGTTCGGCTTAGATGGAAGCAGTGACCTTGGCTATTGCCCTTCTAGGCAAGGCGTTGAGAGCGAAAGTGGAGGTAGAGTCGTGGAAGGCCGAACAGGAAGAGGCAAGGACGCAAGTGCAGAACTTAAGGGGAGAGATAGATAGCTAGAGAAAGCAGCACGTAGTACCTGTGCGAAGGGGCTAGCATACGCGCAGAGGGCAAAGAAGATGGAGGTGTGGGCACTGGTGCAGGGGTACTTCGACAAGCGCGCCAGCGTAAGTCAAGCCGGGGTTTCCTCCGAGCTCGCAATCGTCAAATGGAAACTGGAAGTGGTATGCCACAAGGCGGTATCACTGGAGTTTGAGCTGGTGGGCGAGCAGAGGAAAGTAGGTGAAGTCCAAGAAGCCTGCAACACTGCCAAGGAAAGGTTGGAAGAGGCCCTCACCAACAATGAAGAGTTACGTGACCAGGCCCTAAAAGACAACGAAGAAGCAGATGGACGCATCGCGGAGTTAGAGAAAGCCCTAGGGAAAGAGAGGGCCAAAATGGCCTCTGAGAGGGGCGTATCTAGACCTATGCATGGCGGCAGTAGAGCAATTTAAGGGGTCTCCTGAATTCCAAATGGCCAGCGACGCAGCGGTCGCAAGGAGTTTGGCCAGGGAGAGGGAATGGGGTGCTGGGCCATTAGGAGTGGTTGCTACTGGGAGGACCAAAGAGGATATAATCTAAGGTTTTCAGCGGTCAGACTTCTATAAGCATGAGATGAGCTAGTACTGGGACAACGGCTAGATAAGCTTCAAATATAAGGCGCAAGAGCTGTTCCCAGATGTGGACTTCAGTTAGGTGAAAGTAGGGGAGGATGATGTCGCCCAGACTCCCCTTGATGAAGGGGTAGAAGCGGAAGACCAGCCGTCCAGCGAAGGGGAGTGAGGGTTGGGTGTTGTTCCCTTGTTTTTTGTTGTTGTTGTTGTTGTTGTTTTTTGTTTATTTTTTTTAAAATACGGTTTCTGTAATGAAGTTATAGCGATCCCGGGTTTTATCCCTTGTTGTACAGTGACTCGGACTTGGTTCCGTAGATGTTGGCAGTTGTTTCAATCTTGTTTATATCCTTTCATACTTCGTATTTGAGTTATAGGATGTGTTGGGCAGGTTTGTTACAGGTTGGTTGTGTTTGGGAACAAAGGGTTGCTGCCTAGAATTTTGGTCCTTCGCTCGAGCGAGAAGTTTGTCGCTTGAGCGAGCTTCTTGTTTTGGTTCTTCGCTTGAGCCAGAGTTTCGTCGATCGAGCGAGAGTTGTTTTTGTGTCTGATGGGTCGAGCCAGAGTGGCTTCGCTGGAGCGAGCGTTTGCGTTTGGTTCTGGACCTGAGAGTTGTGTTTCTACGCTCGAGCGAGATTTCCTTCGCTCGAGCGAGCGAGGTGTATGTTTTTGAGTTCCTCACTCGAGCGAGTATTCTGTCGCTCGAGCGTGCTTCTGGGTTGCAGACCAGAAGCTTCGAGTTTTTGGCTCGAGCGAGACTTCCTTCGCTCGAGCAAGTGTTTCTTGTGTCTGGTCGCTCGAGCGACCAAGTCTTCGCTCGAGCGAGCCTGTTTTATATCAGTAGACAACAGCGGGTTACACTTAGCATTTTTCATTCTCTTCTTTTTCAAAACCCTAGAGCCGACTCTCTCTCTCTCTATACTTGTCTTCTCTCTAAGATATCATCTAGCTAGACTGTCAATCTACCCTAAGTCCTTTGTTAAAAAGATAGAGTGGGTTGAGGGCTTTGATTTAATTTGAAAAACTTGGGATTTGGAGCACGTTGGATTTCGGGTCTTCATCTCCGTTTGAGCTCAAACATCGAGGTAGGGATACCCTACTCCTTCTTATGAGCTTTGTCTTTCAATTTTAGCATTTTGATATGTTGGAAGATGTTGTGCAATTTTGAGAAAACTTGGGCCTTTTGTGTAAATTTACAAAAGTTGGGGTTTTAGCTTTATTAAATCTATATGCATGTTTGGCATAGAGAAATGAGTTGTATTGATGGGTTATGGAGGAAAATGGAACCTTAGGGTTGTTATGTAACTTAAGGGAATAATGCCCTAATTACATTGATGAATTAATTTGAGAAATTGAATTGAGAATGTTGGAATTGGGAGTGTATGGAGTTAAAGGGTGTAGTTGGATTATGTATCGTTCACCAAATTTAAATGTCGATGTTTCATCCATTTGATACATTTATTTCCCGTTTAGAAATAACTGCTTTGGGCTATCGGTGGAGAATAGTCTTGATTGTTGTAGACAATGCATGATGATTAGGCAAACTAAAACTAATCAATCGAGTATGCTATCGAATATAGCGGTTGGAATAATGCATTAATTTTATGTATTGATTGATTGTATATGATCTACATTTATATACATGTGTTATGTGGGAGGAGATAGGGGATGTACTCCACGGTTTAGGGGAAGATAGGGGATGGACCTCTAAACCGGATTTTGTGTGACATTGATACAACACTACAATGTGTATCAAGTGTTGATTATGGAAGTGTTTAAATTGATTTGATATAGCACTTAAATGTATATCGTTATCAATTGTGGAGTATAGAAGTGTTTCTATGTGTTATTGATACAGCATCAAAATGTGTATCCATCATGAATTTTGAAAGTGTTTTAAAGATGAGTCTCAATCTCATCAAGCTGTTTGGCCAGGTTCTGAGCCTTGTTTTTTTTCAAACTCAAAGTTGAAAAAGAAATGCGAAATGAAATCTAACATGGACTTGAATGTCATGAAACTGTAATGTGATAAGTGGGAATATAAGTGTGGACCATCTATCAAATGTTGTTATTTTAGTCATTGTTTATAGTTGGTTTAGTATATTTCTCCTGGGCTGTGGCTCACCCTTTATGGGACATCAATTTCAGGTACAGGTAGCATGCCACCTCCAAGGACATAGCTTGGGAGGCTAGAGGCAGACAGACTTTTGTCATTTTGTTATCTTTTGGATGTATTGCATATAAATTCAAGCTAAGGGCTTAATGTGTATTTGAGTTAGTACTCTCCTTTTTGTAACCAAGTGTTAACTTGGAAAGCTGTAAGGCCGTAGTGCATTTGCTTTTGTTGTTAACATGTAATATTTTTTTTGCAATGAATTACTCTGATGAATAGAATGACGGTTATCTTTCATATCAATGCATGTCTAGATTGATGGGCTTAATGTTATAATTTTGAGGGCGTGACAGAAGTGAATGTGGTTTATGTAATGAAGTGTATGGTGGTGCAAGTTGTTAATAAATAAAGATGTAAGTTCTATAACTGTGTTAGTTTTGTTTTGTTTTTTTTTTTTTTTTTTTTTTTTTTGGTGTTTGTGTTGTGTGAGAGTGGGGAATGGTAAAATTGGATAGGTAATTTAACTTACTTAGAAATGACCTGGGATAGGAATGGGCATAGATTTAACTAAGTATTGGCAATGCTTGAATGGACATGTAAGTAGGGCCAATAGCATTGGATGGTTTAGCTTTGTCTAAGTGAGCTTTTTATGTTCGGCTGAATTGAGGCTTTGGAAGGCCTGATCTAGCTGAGCTCTTCGTGCTCAGTCTGGCTGAGTCCTCGGTGCTCAGTCTGGCTAATGCTTTTTAGACTCAGTCGAGCTGAGCACTTCGTGCTCAGTCTGGTTAAGGCTTAGAGAGTTTCTCACAGATGAGATTTTAAGCATTGTTTAGGTTAAGACACAACACAAATGATGGGGATCTTGAACTGTCATCATAGTCTTGTGATCACTAATACATGCATGGCATGACAAGAGCCAAAATGGACAAATGTTCTGATCGCCAAAATAAAACATACAACAATTTAAATAAAAGAAGTAGGAACTGCGGCGTTACTGGAAGTAACGTTTCAAGTGTTTAGCATTCTATGGATGGGGAAGATCTTTGCCCTCCATGTCTTGGAGACAGTATGTGCCTAGGCAGGGTTTTGCTTTGACGATATAAGGGCCTTCCCACTTAGCTGTGAGTTTGCCTTCGGTCGGGTTTTTAGTGGCAAGGGTTGCTTCGCGCAAGACTAGGTCTCCCGCTGTGAACTCCCGAGGTCGGACTCTGCGGTTATAATGTTTTCTCATTCTCTGTTGATATGATGCTCGCTTGATAGCAGCTGACTCTCGGAGCTCTTCAACTAGATCCAGATCGGCCCGACGCAACTTCTCGTTTAGTTCGGGATTCAGATGTAGCACCTGGGGGGTCGACAGGCCGACCTCTACTGGGATGACCGCCTCGGCGTCATATGTTAGGCGAAAAGGGGTCTCCCCAGTGGTGGTTCGAGCTGTCGTCTGATAAGCCCAGAGTACGTTCGGTAATTCTTCAGCCCAGAGTCTTTTGGAGGCTTCCAACTTGGTCTTGATGATCTTCAGAAGGGAGCGATTGGTGACTTCGACTTGCCCATTAGCTTGGGGATGGCCTGGGAAAGAGAAACATGGTCTGATATTGAGGTCTTCACAGAATTTCCTAAACTTGGAATTGTCGAATTGTTTTCCATTGTCAGAGACAATGGCCTAGGGGATTCCAAATCGGGACATGATTGACTGCTAGATGAACCTGGTGGTGTTCCGTTTAGTGATTGTAGCAAGGGGTTCTGCTTCCACCGATTTGGTGAAGTAGTCAATGGCAACCACAACGAACTTGGTTTGGCCCCTGCTAGTGGCTAAAGGACTGACTAAGTCGATGCCCCACTTAGCGAAGGGGTAGGGACTGCTGAGTGTAATCAATTCTATTGGTGGGGTATGGGGAATGTTAGCAAAGCGCTGGCATTTATCACACTTAAGCACAAATTCGCTGCCATCTTGATTGAGTGTAGGCCAAAAGTAACCTATACGGAGAATTTTATGGGCCAGGGATGTTCCACCTGAATGGTTACCACAAACACCCTCGTGTACTTCTCTCATCGCATAAGTCGTTTGAGCAAGACTAAGACACCTGAGGTATGGGCGTAAGAATCCCTGTTTGTACAGTAGACCACTGATGATGACATAATTAGACGATCGAGCTCTAACTTTCGTGGTTTACTGCTTATCTAGTAACTCCCCCCTCTCCAAAAATGGAATGATGTCTTGGGCCTATGGGATAGGCTCCTTCTAGAGGAAGTGGATCTCTTGTGGGTTTGGCGAAGTCGCTGGATGGGTCAAGTATTCAATGTGGGTGCCGTGACTAAAGTCTGACCGGTCAGCCGAGGCTAATTGAGCCATTTTGTCTGCCTAAGAATTTTCTGACCTAGGGATGTGCCTGATCTGGAAAGTACTGAAGAGGCAGACGAGGGGAAGGGCGATGTCCCTGTATGCTCGCATTATCTCCTTCTATGCGTCGAACTCCCCAGTAATCTATCTGACAACCAATTGGGAATCGATGAACACTTGGATATGGTCTACACCAATGTCTCTGGCCAGCCGAAGACCTGCTATCAAGGCCTTATATTCGGCTTCGTTATTGCTTGCGTCGAACAGAAAACAGAGGGCACACTTGAAGTACTCACCCTCTAGGGTGGTGAGGATTAGGCCGGCTCCACTACCCTTTTTGCGGGATGAATCATCGACATTGAGGGTCTAAGAGTGCGGTTCTTCAGCATCAGTAGTGACGTGTGCTGGTAGAAGAGGTACGTTCGGGGTGAGATTGGTGAACTTCAAAATAAAATCAGCGACAACCTGGCCTTTGATCGTTGTTCTGGGTCAGTAAGAGATTTCAAATTAACTTAGCTCAACGAACCATTGCATAAGTCTTCTTGATGATTCTGGTTGTTGCATGACCTTTTTCAGAGGCTGGTCAGTGAAAACCACTATGGAGTGAGCTTGGAAATAGGATCGGAGGCGTCTGGAGGCTATGACCAAGGCGAGGGCCATTTTTTCTAATAGAGGGTAGTTCTGTTCGGCCCCCCTGAGGGCGCGGCTAATGTAGTAGACTGGACGTTGTACTGTGTCATTTTCCCTGATGAGGCTAGCCCTGACCATAGTGTTTGATACAGCCAAGTAGAAAACGAGCGCTTTGCATGGCAGTGCTTAAGAGAGGAGGGGAGGGTTAGCCATGCATTGCTTCAGTTGTTGGAAGGCCTTTTCGGACTCAGTATTCCATTCGAACGCTTGCTGGAGGACTTCGAAGAATAGATGACACTTGTCGGTTGCTCGGGAAATAAAGTGGTTGAGGGCGGCCACTCTACTTGTGAGCCGTTGAACCTCCTTGACCGTTCTGGGAGACCGCATTTCTATCAAGGCCTTGATCTTTTCAGGGTTAGCCTTAATGCCTCGTTGGCTAACCATGAATCCTAAGAATTTCTCGGACCCCACACCGAAGGCGCATTTCTCTAGATTAAGCTTTATCTGATATTTGCGTAAGGTTTGGAAGGTCTCTCGCAGGTCTGCCAAGTGATCGGAGGAGAGTTTGCCCTTGACTAGCATGTCATCGATGTAGACTTCCATGTTCCAACCTATCAGGTGTTGGAAGACGGCATTAACCAGGCGTTGGTAAGTTACTCCGACATTCTTCAAGCCGAATGGCATAACAGGATAGTGATAAGTTCCTCTGTCGGTGATGAATGAGGTGTGCTCTTGGTCAGCTGGGTGCATCAAGATTTGATTATAGCCGGAGAAGGCATCCATGAAGCTAGGCATCTGATGTCCTGCAGTTGCGTCGACCAGCAGATCTATCTGAGGAAGGGGGTAGCTATCTTTGGGGCAAGCCCGATTGAGGTCGGAATAGTTGACGTAGAGTCGCAGTTTGCCATTATTTTTGTGGACCAAGACCACGTTGGACAGCCACCTGGGATAGTCTACGTTTTTTATGAAATGTGCCTTTAGTAGTTTGTCTACCTCGTTAGCGACGAGGGTATTGCGTTATGGATGAAAAATACGCTCCCTCTGGCAGAAAGGACAGAAGTGGGGCTTAATACTGAGACGATGAGTAATGAAAGAGGGATCGATACCTGGCTTGTTTGAATGGGTCCAACCGAAGACATCGTTTTGCTCGGCTAAGAGAGCTGTGAGATTAGCCTTGGCCTGAGAGGACAGTTGACTACCAATCCTAGCTATTTTGGCTGAATCGGTAGGATCGATAGGCACCTCGACAAGTTCTTCCACTGGTTCCCCCCTGACTAACTCTTCTTCGTCTCTGAAGTCGAGACCCTCGATGATCATAGCCTCCTTCATTCTGACCTCCTTTGGCGAGGTGACGTAGCACTCTCTGGCCATCGTCTGCTCGCCCCTTACTGTGCCGATATGAATTTCATGGCTAGATGGTAGGTGGAGGTGACAGCTTGGAAGGCATTGAGAGCCATGCGTCCGAGGATGATGTTATAAGCAGAAGGGCAGTCAAGGATGAAGAAAGTGAGTAGTTTAGTGGTCTGCCATGGATATTCTCCAATGGTGATGGGAAGATCGGAGCCTATGGAGGTCACCCGATCCCCGGTGAAGTCGACCAGTGGGGTTTGGAGGGGGGACAACTTTTGTTCTCCAACCTTGAGTTGGCGATAGGCGTTCAAGAAGATGATGTCTAAAGAGGTGCCGTTGTGGACAAGGACCCGTCTGAATTTGTAGTTGGATAAGAGAGCAAAGATGATGAGGGGGTCGTCGTGGAGGTAACGGATACCTGTGCAGTCGGCCTCTGTAAAGGTGATAGGTTCAGACCATTGCTTAGGGTGTTTGAAGGGGCTATCCAATGTTGTTACTTCCTTATCGGAGCCTTGACTGATTTTTCTGACTTCGGCTCGCTGTGCCGATCGAGATGGCCCACCGCATCCGAGCCCGCCAGCGATGACTCTATTCTTGCCGACCGAGAGGACGGCATTTCCTTGTACTCAGGGTTGTGGTGGGAGCCGATCATTGTCTCGCTTAGGTTGTGCAGGTTGTCGGAGGGAGTATGTCGGTGGTGGTCCCCTGGTGGGTCGGTCCTTGGCCTTTGCTGGGGACGAGCTGTCGTGAATCGACTGAGGTACCCCTAGCATATCAAATTCACTACTTGGTCTTTAAGGTTGACACATTCCTCAGTGTTGTGGTCGTGGTCTTGCTGAAAATGGCAATACTTGGATTGATGTTGCTGGTTAGAGATAGATCGTGATAGTTGAGGCCATTGCAGGTTGTAGTCTCGTTGAATTTGGTTCAAGACTTGCTCCATGGGTGAATTGAAAGGGGTGTATCGTTCAAACCGACTGGGTGGGCGAGTAGGCGCCGATCAGTCTGCTCAAGCAAGTCGGTCAGTATACTGAGGGGGTTGATGTGTATATTGGGAGGATCTGGGTTCAGGTTCCTTTCTTTTGTCCTTAGGGGGTGGATTTTTGGATGTGGAGTCTTGGCAGGCTACCAAAGAGTCTTCGGCATTCATATATTTTTGGGCTTTGGAAAGGAGGGTGGCCATGGCGGTGAAAGGGTTTTTGGAAAGGGAGAAAATGAAATCGGATGGTCGTAAACCTGCCATGAAGGCTGTGAGGATGACCTTGTCATCATTTTTCGCCACCTGTAGGGCCTCGGTGTTGAAACGGGTGACAAAGCAGCGCGGTGACTCCCATTCCGTCTGCCAGATATTGAGCAGTTGAGTTGCCGAGCGCTGCTGGTGCTGAGCGACAATGAAATGGCTCAGGAAGGAGTCACTTAGATGTTGGAAAGTAGCGACAGAGTCCGACAGTAGCTCACTAAACCATAGTCGTGCTGATTCCTTAAGCATCACGGGGAAAGCTCGACACATGATTTCGTCAGGAAAAGTACGGAGGATCATGAGGGTCCTGTAGGCCTCCAAATGGTCGATTGGGTCGGTTGCGCCGTCGAAGGTGTCAATCCAGGGCATTTTGAACTTGGGGGGTGGGGGTTTGTCCTTGGTGAAGGCAACAAATGGGGAGTTGGCTATTGTGGAGGGTTTATTTCGTATGTTTTGCATGACTCCCTGAAGCTAGAGTTTCGTGGCTCGTAGTTCCGCATCCCAAATAGGAACATTGTCCCCTCCAGAGTGCAATAGGGACTGAACACTACTAGCCTCTCCTTCAGGGATAGGTGTGTGGTTTGATGGATGTAAGCCCCGAGGTGGTGGGTTCAGGTCTTGAAGTGGGGCTTGTAAACCCTCTAGGTTAGAAAGGTGAGCTTGTTAGAAAGGATGGCTTGGGGTATGTTCTCAATTGGGAGGGATATCTTGTGGTGGTAGAGGAGGGATAGGGAGATTTCGCTGGAGTAAAGCGTTGATCAAGGCCTAGTTTTGTTTGGTTAAGCGGTTGATACTGTTGGTGAGCTCTGTGAAGTACTGAGGTGGGTTGTTTGGGTTGGAAGGCTCAGCTTGGGGGTCGACAACATTGTGTTGAGAAGCCATGGATCTCCTTGTAACCATCCACCTCGACGGAAGGTAAGGAGAAATTATCGGGAACGGGTCTCTGGCAACAATGAACACAACTGTTAACTGGAGTTGCGAGTTCCCACAGGTGGCGCCAACTGGTGATGTAAAGGATCCAATGGAGGACGAGTCGGGTAGATCCACGTTTCTAACAACTTTACTGGTCTCAGAGCTCACTGGAGGTGCCTGCAAAAAAAAAAAATCCGGCAGGGGATGAGAGTCTCTCAGCAGATCCTCCGACGATCAAGTTAGAATAGAAGAGATTGATTGTGTCCAGTGAGAGAGAGAGAGAGAAAGAGAGAGAGAGAGGGGGGGAGAGAAGATAATGAAGAACTTAACCTTCGATGTGTCTTGGAAACTTCCTTATATCCTTTGTTCATTATTTCCTTGTCCATTCCGACCTGCCGTATTGGCCGGAAGTCTATACTCTAGATTGCATTGTTCACGGTGAGGTAGCATGTTCCGACATGAAGGAGTTGTCGCATTTAATGTTGTGAGAGCCTCATTAATGGCTGATGTGTGGTGTAATAACTTTGCAGGATCGTTGTCTGCTTATGTGTCTAAGCCCCTGTCTAGCAAGTGTTTGAACGTTATTGGTCCTGGTCTAATGTTAATTTCTCAGAGCTATTGGGCTTTGATAACTGGGGGGTAGACTAGCCCATGTTCTGTGAGTTGGGCCCTTGTTGGTTGGGCCCTCCAGGGTGCCCATCGGTATCAATTATCAATTCATGTATTGCTAATGTTTTATTGTTAATGCTTTGTACATGTGACGGAGGCATCGAAATTTGGTGAGGAGAATAGTTCTAAAGGCTCTATCAATAGAGGTAATCAAGATTCCATCCTTTTCTTTTGCTTCTATTTTTATTTTTTGTACATTCATGTTGTAAGTTGATGATTTAATCTTGTACTCGATTTCCATAGTGCAAAGACCAACTTTTCATGTCAATTGGAATAAATTGCAACCTTTTTCCTGTTATTTTAATTAACTTTAGTGTTATTCATTCCATTCTAAGGATTTGGGTATAATTTTGCAATAATTGAAGTTCAAAATAATTGGATTTACCACTACATAATTTCTGCTACTATTCACCAAATACTTGATAAATTGTTTTTCTATTTGATTTGTTTGATGTGTTTATTAATTCACAAAGAATGGAAGGTGGGGGGAGATTAATCAAATGATCAAACTTTTGGTTGAGAAAAAAGTTCCCCTTTACTTGACTAGGTTGAGTTTATAAATTTATCTATTTTTTGGACGATGTTCTCTTTACTAGTTATTTTTATTATTATTTATTATTTTTGGGAAAGACCAAAAAAATTAGTAGGCCTTTTTTTTTTTTTTAATGCATTACTTCTAAATAGTTTGAATGCTCTCAATTGGATCTTAGTTGTAAGTTTATGAAATCTTTCTTTTGAGATTGTGGTTTGAAGATTTTTGAAACGGACGCTCCTTGCATTTGCATTGCGGTGCCAAAGATATCCATGGAGGTTATCAAAGAAAGAGCCTTTTTCTTGGTCAATAAATCTGTCCTTTTCCCTCTATATAGATGTGTCTCTGTTAAACATTTTTTTTCATATATAGCAGTTTCCGGGTTGGAGGCCACATGTGTCTGGGTGCATAAAATATTTGCTACGTTGATCAAAAAAACAAAAAGGGTGTATGGGTGTAGAATGAGAGAGAGTAGAGATGGAGGAAGGCAAAAAGTGCAGATAAATGACTAAACTGGTGTGAGACAAATTGCTTCTTGAAAAGTTATCTACCTAAGTGCTAAATTCCATGTCTCTAAAAGACTAACATGCCTAATATTGAAATTAAATATATTTGCTGAATCATTAGTGCTTGATGATGGAGGGAGACATTTATAAACATTAGTGTTTGACGATGTGTTTAAGAGTTAAAATCTAATAATGCGTTTAGAACTTTCAATTAATGCTTGATGATTTGTACTTTTGCAATTATTATAAATAATGCTTGATGTTTTGAGATCAGTGTAATCTATAGACATATATGCTTGATTGGAGGGTTAGTTGATTGCCCAAAGAGAGGTAGTTTCGTTGATTAAGCTTTAGATTCTATTTCTTTTACTTTCTATTTTTCTCTTTCTTTATAATTGGTTTATTAACTAAGCTTTAACTAGAGAGAAGTGTAATATGAAGAGTCTGAAACTTAAGCTCAGGAAGTGAAATGACTGTTTTAACTAACTAATATTGCAATCACTGAAATGTAAGTGTAATATATTCATGAGTTTGCTAATCATATATTTTATTTAACTAATATTTACATTTTTCTTGCTAGACTTTGGGCTTTGATACACTTTTTAATTTTGCACAATGGGCCTGAGTGGCAGTACACGATTTTTCTTTCTATGCCTTTTCTTCTTGAACATTATCTATTAATAGTTAACATGAGAGATGGTTTGTTAATATTGTAATCACTAAGATTATATTCTTTTTGAATTTCAGCCGAAGTTCGGATGAGACCACCCTCCTCAATTTGAACAAAAAGGATTGATAACCTAGGCAAGAATAACAGTAATGCTATAAGAAATGAATAATTTTTCTCAACCAAACACAACCTTAATATTGAGAGGCATGGTCTTTGATAGCATTGAATTATAACTAATGCTGGTACGTTGTTGGAATCCACTGTAATTGTTTTGTAATTACATAAAAACCCCATAGTTTTATGTGTTTTGCAGTTTAAACCCTAAAATTTTAATTTCAACAGCTTAAACCCGTATACAATGTAAACCCTCCATCCATTTCTATTTGGCCTTTTTTTTTCCTTTTTCTTTTTTTTTGAAAGATCTATTTGGTCTCCTTAATTGAGCAATTCCTAGGTAAAGAAACGGTGTAGTTTTGATTTAGACAAAAATAAAAAAATAAAAAAAATTTAAAATCATGTTGCAGAATTTGAACAGAGAAAGAAGGAAGATGAAGAAAGAAAGGACCTGCTGACCCATTCTCAAATAGAAAAAAACCTAAAATTTCAAATAATTTCTTCACATCTACCCATTCTTCTCACCAGCTCCCGCCTTCCGCCACCACCCTCTTCCACAAATCGACCAAACCATCGCCCTACTTCAGATGCTCTACACATCGTCGTTGATCTGCATAAATAGCGAGTGGATGGTGCTGCTACAAGAGGAGTAGGTGTCGAATAGATGGCGTTGAGGGGTGTACTAAAGCTTGACTTCTGACCCTTCCTTTTCTGATCTCATTCCTATCAGGTAAGCCATATATATATATATATATAATTTTGGTACTTTCTCTGTCCCAAAATAAGGGTCAGCTTGTCTCAAGTTGAGATCAAGACTGGACTTATCTAGTCCGGCCTATGGAGCCTATTTTTTTGGCCCGTTTTGATAGTCTGAACCGTTCAATGTGTAGAACTCGTCGATTACTATATGCCTGTAAAAAATCACATTGATCGGATATCAATAGCTATGTGATCAAATCAGTTTTTTATAAAAAAAAAATGGACGGTGAAATAATTAACGGTTGATAAAAAACTGTTTTGTTCACATAGCTATCGATATCCGATCAACGTGATTTTTTACAAGCATATAGTACTCAACTATTTCTACACATTGAACGGTTTGGATTATCAAAACGGGGCCCGTGGTGAGCCTCACGGGCCCAACAGCACGGTCCAGTCCGATCTTGGACTGGACCAAAGCCACTGCCCAAAATAATGGTCCCTTTTGGAGAATCTAACTTTTTTTGATAGTACAATTATTGCATTTGAAAAAAATTGATTTTTCAAAATTACCATTTTGATAGTACATTTTTTGTTAATATCAATGTCATAATTGTACTTTTTATATTGTTTATTAATTTAAAACAATGGCAAAATAGGAAATTTATATTATTTTTGTACTTAATTTTTGAAGAGGGACTAATATTTTGAGACGGAGGGAGTACCTCTTTTACATTTGACTTTTGATGCTTGTATACAGTAGCGGAGAGAGTGAATGCCAGGGGGTCACGTGCCCCTCGATTTTTAGATTTTTTTTTCTTTTTTTTAATTTTATAAATATAAAGAAAATATTTTAAATAAAAATATTATTAAAGTGAAATGTCAATGGCATTTTAAAAATTATTAAAACAATAATGGTTGTTTTAATTAAAAGTGAAGTGACTATTATAAATCATATTATTTATGAAAAAATTTGAATGCAACGGTGATGCCATTATTATTGACATATAAGTATAAGTAATCTCACTACAAATATATGAAATTTATTGGATTGCTAGTTATATTCAGTGGTTGAGTTAGAAAATTAAATTAGAGGTGGCACTTATTAATTATAATATTGAAAATTTTTACAAAAATATTTTCCGCAAATTTTTACGATTGATTTCGAGAAATATCAAAAAAAATAATGTTATTTATAACTTTTATAGGATGGACAATACAAAAAAATATATATGTGGATATGAGTCTTAAAATAAATTATATAATGATAAATTTTTTTTATACAAAATTTGATTAAAAATTCAATATAATGGTAATATTACATCATCATTGATATGTGATATCACTAACTAATAGTACATAAACACATAGAGAGTGAACCTCAAATGTCAAATATAACTAAAAACCCAATAAATTTTATATTTTTATAGTGAGATTACTTGTACTTTGCATGTCAATAATAATAACATCACTATTATATTCAAAAAATTTCATAGATAATATGGTTTCTAATAGTCTCTTCATTTTAATTAAAACAACATTATTGTTTTCATAATTTTTAAAATGTCATTGAAATTTCACTCTAATAATATTTTTGAAACTTTTTTTTATTTAAAATATTTTATTTATGCTTGCAAAAAAAAAATTAAAAAAAAAAAATCTCAAAATCTAGGGGAGGCACGTAACCCCTCTGGGCCTTCCCTCCCTCCATCACTAGTTATATTTGACATGTGAGATTCACTCTCTATGTATTTATGTACTATTAATTAGTGATATCACATATCAATGATGACGTAGTATTACGATTATATTGAATTTTTAATCAAATTTTGTATAAAAAAAATTTATCATTACACAATTTATTTTAAGACTTATATCTATTTTTTTTATTGTCTATAATACACTAGTTACAAATAATATATATTTTTTATGTTTCTCGAAATCAATCGTAAAAACTTGTATGAAATATTTTTATAAAAAATTTCGATATTATAATTAATAAGTGTCCCCTCTAATTTAATTTTTTGGTTCCGTCACTGCTCATATATATGTTTATATGCATTCGTGCATGGTATGGGTTTCTTCAATTGCTCTGACCAAACTCTAAATACTTTATGCTACGCTCTGTTGTAGATTATGTATTATTACAATTTAATACAAATTTTTGGATTGATACTTTGATCGAAATTGGTATTTTTTGAATTTTGTATATGAGTTGTGATTCTTGCATCCTCCTGAGCAATGGAGATGGAAGTGAAGGTGAGGAAAGCGATGGTACACTGGTGATGGTGGTGAAGGTGACAAAGCAAAGAGCGGAAACGGTGAGTGCACTAGTGATGGAACGAATAGTGAGATAAAACGGAAGAAGGGGAAGATAGAGACAGATAAAGGTTATATGCACATATGATCAAATGGTATAAGGTGCATGATAAGTTCGTTTGATCTACTTCCAAGTATAATTTATTTATTTATTTTTTTTTTGTTAGACAATGTAACAGAGATTGACGAATGGATTCAAATGAATTCAGAAGTGTAGTGTTTAAATTAAAAAAAAAATTAAAATTTCAGGGTTTGATTTGTTAGTCGGGTCAAACTTTGGGTTTTTTTTATTTTTTTGGTAATTTACCCTAATTTTTTTAGTAGACATGGCATGTGATGCAATTAGCTATATGGAGTCATGTGATGGCTGATGCTTAAATTGTGATAATCTTTTGATAATTTTCTACACAAGTCATACGTTTTAACATACACCATTGTTGAATGCTACTGCTATAACCCTTGTTCTATTTCAGACCAAATTCTTCTCATGCAAGAGTTAGCAAAAATTCCGTTCCAACTGAACACTCAATTCATAAAGGCGCACCAACCATACAAGTAGAAATAAAGGGCTTCGTTAAAATTAAAAGTACCACTGAGCGAAATCCCATGTATACAATAATATTTGAATCTTTGTCATCGTCGTCGATGGTTGGTGGTCGCGAAGGGAGAGAGGAAGACAGGTCAAGAGACTAGATTGGTGGTCAGATCTTATTGCCAATGGTGGTTGTCGTCGCGAGATATGAGAGAGAAGAAAGAGGAGGTTGGATCTCGTTGGAGACCGAGGAGAGAGAGAGAGAGCACAGTTGGGAAGAGAGAAGAGAGAGAAAATGGTTTGATTTGGGTAGAAAGGAGAAAGAGATGAGGGTTTTGAGAGACAGAGAGAAAGGAGCGTGAGTGCCTCCACATGTGTCTCAGCCACATCTTGGGATGGAATTAGGGGTCCTGAAATAGAGAGATGAATCATTTTTCAATGTCACAATATGCACTTCATGATATATATCCTAGTGAAGAAAATTTTTTCAATGTGCAATGCACATCATATGTAACTCTATACAAAATTACGTAAGTTTTTACGAATTTACATAAGTGATTTTAAAAAAAATACATAAATTGAACACAAATTTACGTGATCATGACAATTTACGTAATTTTGTATAGAATTATATACTGTATACATTACATACCGGAACATTTTCCCTAGTGAATAGGAATTTTTGTTTGAAAAATTATGTGGTCATGGCCCATAAAGCCTGTCCAACGCCAACCATGGTTTATAAGTCTTGGTGTCATAATATGGCCTGTTGGCCCAAGCTCCATAACTTTCAGGTCCAATTATAATTGTGGATCAGGCTTATGTAGACACCCCATTTTTGACCGTCCTTAAGACTTGGACGTCACCGTTTGAACACCCGGTGATCATCCATGTTTGTGTTCGTTTGGAGTTCTCGGAGGTCTCGGCTACGCGCCTTGCCTCAGGATCTCCGAATTCGACTGTTTAGTGTCTGGTTTTGCACCAAACACTTGTGTTTTGCCTCGGAGGGGCAGGGAATGCCTCGTGAGGCATCCCCACACATCACCGGCCATGGCCATGGGCCACCGGCTGGTGTTTTGTTGCCGTCGGAAATGTATATTGCCGGTCGGCACTCTTTATTGCCGGTCGGCAGTCAATTTTGTCAAAATGGCATTTTTGGGTAGCCGACTACTGTTCATCTGCTTTTGCAGATATTTTAATACAGCTGTCTTGCATTTGGCTCCGCTCCATACACGTGTATGGAGGGATCTCTCTCTTTAGAAGCTTGTCTTGTAAGCTTTACAAGACAAGAAGCTCTATAAGAGGAGCCCTTCTCTCCCTTGCTTAGGGTTGGACATTTTTAGAGAGTTTAGACAGCCATATTAGGGTTTTGAGTTCTAGGGTTAGGATCCATACACATTCTATCTCTATACCTCTCTCTTTTTACCTTTGTGTGTGTTTAATTGTGTTTTAGTCCATACTATTGCACACAAACACCTAGTGTTTCACCTTCCTTTGGCTACTGAGGTTCTAAGGGGATGGTTTTGGTGTTTTGGAGCTGGATTCAAGCCAAGGAGGGCTGTTGGAGCATCATTGTTGAAGGGGTCTTCAAGGGTAAGAAACTTCCCTTTTATTCCCCATTTTTGCATTGCTTTTCTACCTATCTTAGAGCTATTTTCGTGGTTATTGTATAAGACAAAAAAGTTCTATTTTTTAGCCCTCTTGATTGTTTATTCAGAGTGTTTTGTGGTTTGGGTTTGTTTGACCCCTCCTAAGCCTTGTAAGGCTCCTTTTTGTGCTATTTTTGTGCAAGTTTCGAGATTTTAGTGTTTGGGCCTCTTCACCACTGAAATCTTGAGGGATTTCAGTGGCGGAGATGGTGCCTTGAAGTCTCCAAAAGGGGAGGGCCACCCCCTCTCCTTGTTGTCCTTGAAAGGGACCCTTTTTGGCCTCTTGAGGGAGCATCATGTTAGAGTGTGTATTGATCATGTCTTGGCTATTTTCCATGCTCATTATGCCATGATATAACCTTGTTGTGTGTTGGTTTTGGTACACCATGCATACTTAGCGTACCTATCACGTAATGCCTTGTTATTGCCTTAATATGCCTTAGGTTGTTAGCCTTTGCTCTAGCATGTTTTAGGTTTAGCCTTGTGAAGGTTTTGTGCTCATTTTGCCATGTTTTAGGTCTGTCCATAGTTGTTTGGGTTGGTCTTGGCATGCGTAGTATAGCTCCTTTGTATTTGAGCTTGTATGCTTCAAGTATGTGAATGTGTAGTATGTGTTGCTTTCATCATTTCGGTGGTTTGGAACCACCCTACATGTTATTTCAGTCCCTTTGACATGCTCATATGTTTGCCTTGGATGCCTCTTTGAAGCTTTGGAAGCTTGCCTTGCATGCTCCATGTTTTAGCATTTATGCATGCCTTTAAATTCAAACCATCTAGATGCTACCTAGTTGGTCTTTTGGGCTTAGTTTCATGTGTTAAAACTCTGTTTTTGGTTGCCTAAGTCCTGCCATGTGTGGTTGTACTAAGTGTAGTCCATTGCCTCTTTGGTGAGTCTTGAATGCTTGGACCATTGTTGCATGTTTAGCTTGACTTGCTGCTTGGTTTGGCACCATGATTTAACATGATTTTCAGAGCTTATGTCACATGCTAATTGTCCATGATATCCCTTTTCAAGTGTGCCTTAGAGTTGCTTATTTAATGCCTAAGTGTTGGTCCAACTTACTTGCATGTGTGTATGTATGTTTGATCCCAATTCCTTGGTTTTTGGCCACTGTTTTAGGCCTATTTAGAGTTGCCTAAATCATGTCTAAGTCCACCTTTTCATCAGTTTGCATTGCCTCATGTTTGCTTGTATGCTTGCATAAGCGTCTTGCCATGCCATGTTGCATCCTTAGCTTGCATGCCTAGGTTGCATTGCATCTTGCATGCATGCCTTGTTCCTTGACTTGGTGATAGGAATCGGGCCTTGGTTCGTTTGTTTGGTTTGCATTTCATTTGACATGAAAGTTTCACACTTGATTCTTTGGGCCGTCATGCATGGAAATGCATGATTGGCGGTCCGAGAATCGAGACACATGCCCTTTTGAGTCACAAACATGATAGGGGACATGATTGGTGCATACATTGCTGTAACAAGTTCGCGGAGGACCTCGCTACAGTTCGGACTCAATTTGTATCACGGTTCTAAATTTGAACCAAAGAGTCCAAATCCGGCAAATCGTTTTGAGAAAACAGATTTTGAAAGAAGTGCCAAACATGGACTGCTTTGCCAGATACAGAGTCGCCACCTAAATATTTTATTTTGGGAGAATTTAGGAAACCCTGACTCGGTGCCAAAGGCCACGTGTCCGTCATCACCAAAGTTCCCTCGGCTCGGGAACTTGGGTACGATTGGGGAAGGTCAGCTATGAGCACCCCCTCTCGCCCGATCCGAAGATCGGCCTCTACTAACCGTGATATCCAATTTTGAAAACGTTTATGCATTCTTATTCTGGTTATTAGCCTAGAATTACTATGTTATGCGCACAGCAAACAAGTATAGACCAAATCGCCTAAATTGGATCAAAACATTTCATATTTGTTTTGAAAATGGAATGCTACTCGCAAGTAGGCTAAAATGCAGGTTTTGCCACCCTCAAGTGGGCTTTTAGAAAAGATGGTTTTGCCACTATCTAGTGGGCTTAAAATTCACAGTTTTAATGCATTATTCCAATTTAGGTAATTTGACCTCCATCCACAGGCATTCAAGCAGTTATATCACATAAGCAGCTAGCCTCATGGTAGTCATGCTATCATGGCAACATTCACACGCATGCGATATGCTAAACCATAAAAGCTTACCTAGTACTCCATGCCAAAACAGTAAACTAGTTAGCAAAACATGCGTGTCCTAGTTCATGTTAAATTGCCTAATGTAACACATACAATATGCAATTTAAATAAGCTCGGTTAACCTAAGCATGGCATATGTAATGCGATCGATTATCACATATTCGATTTGTAAATTGAAGTATGAATGCA
This sequence comes from Camellia sinensis, assembly GCF_055761805.1. Taxonomy (NCBI): domain Eukaryota; kingdom Viridiplantae; phylum Streptophyta; class Magnoliopsida; order Ericales; family Theaceae; genus Camellia; species Camellia sinensis. The sequence goes on from NC_138963.1 coordinate 155,032,740, forward strand.
GTTAGCGTGATGTACCGAGCCTAATGCATGTAGTACAGACGCATGAATGCACGCATGCATAGCATAAGGTATGCTAAATTAAACATGCCCTAATCTACCATCGTAAGCAGGTAAATAAAAGGGAAGAAAGACGTGAGGTTGGAAGACATACACACACTCACGCACACTTATTACAGATTTGCCCTCACTTGGAGGGCCCAAATGAATATTACAGTCCCAAATAATAAACAAACAAAATTATTACAAAAATTCTAATTAATTTAAAAGAAAAGATGCAGAAAAAAAGAAGAGGGTGGCCGCAGCCTCTGCCTCGGGATGCGCAGATGATGCATGCTCGGAACTTGACTCGCCCGAAAAACCCGTACCATGCTCCTGCCACCTCTGTTTGTACTGCCTTGTCTCTCTGAAAATTACCAAATTCCTGGAATAGGGTCCTCACATGCTGCAGAGCACCACCGGCCAGACAGAATTCCCACCGGCACTTCAAAATTTCCACCGGCATTTATTGGATTCATCGGCACTCTAGAGATTGCCGGTCGGCACACAATTCTGCCGGTCGGCATAAACTTCCTGCAGAAGACAATTTTGACAGCAAACAGGGAACAGACAGTGCATGGCATGGGGTTTTCAGGTACATGTGAGCATGGTTATGCTTCCTATCATGTTTTGAACTCAAAGAAGCATGACCTTCGATCCTCGAGCCATCAATGGTGCATGGTGGCTCAAAGAGTCGAATTTGCCATTTGATGTAAGGATGCATGCAACAAACAAAATGGGATCCGAAGCCTTATCAAGTTGAAGTCAAAGGTCCCGGTGACCGGGAATCGAGGCACATTACATCACTTGAAGTATGAATGTTCCTTGATTCCCACACTTGGTTTGACACCCCAAACCAAGTGAATGCAATGCATGTTATGCAAACATGGCTCAACATGCAACATGATACCAAGATGCAAAGCACAACAAGCATTATGCAACCAACATGACAATTGTATGATGCCAAGCATACAAGATGCAAATATGATGCAAATATGGACCAATTTGGGAATGGGATTCACATGCTACGAGGCTTAATGGAACAACCATACAACAAACATGAAGCAAACATGCAATGGGGGGGGGCCTTGAACCATAAAGGGACAGACCTTAGTCCACTCCAAAACAGCACCCAAAAATGCTCAAAATGATGGGTAACAACTCATGTCAACAAGCAAAGTTATGGTCCCACGATTAAGGCACCAAAAGGAGACAACTTACCCCCACCAACATGACCTCTCATGGCATGATTAAAACAGGTAAAAACAGAAATTTGCAAACCAAGATAAGACTCCAAAACCTCCTAAAATGGCAGCTAAGGTGACTCCTAAGAGGCATATGCTCCAAGGCTCATTCCTAGGCATAAGAGGGTACACCCTCAAGGCACAAAAGAGGTCACGCATGCACACATACAAACATGGTTCTTGGACTAAAATGTGGTCCTAGATGATGCCAAATCATGAGGATAATCACAACCATGCATACTAGAGGTCAACATGCTCAAAGCTTTCAAGCCAAAATGCAAAGTAACCATGATAAACATGCCAAACATGACCAAATGGATAACCAACAGACTTTAAGCATGGAAAAACAATCCTAAAAGCCTCATGGAACTAAGCCAACACACACAAGAATCATGGCCTAATCATGAGATACACTTCTAAGCAAAATGGAGCAATACAAAGCAAGTATTACAAGCATACAAGGAGGCATAAATCCGGCCAAAAACAGAGATCCCACATGACCTAAAAACACCCAAAAAGTTCTGAAATGAAGCAAAAACCAAGCAAGCATGCATGTCACCCTTTTGGGCCACAACTCAAGGAAACAATACCATAAAGGGAGAGGGGTGTCCCTCCCCTATGAAAGACTTCAAACCGACTTTTTTAACACTGAAAATCAACTGGTTTTTAGTGGTGAAAGGACCAAAACACTGAAGTGAACAAAGCCTTACCAAAGAGGCACCAAAATGGACCAAACAAGGCCTAGAAGGGTGAGTTTGCACTCAAACCACAAAACGACCTTAATGAAAGTTCTAAAGCATGAAAATAAAAGCCCTTTTCATGTTATACACAAGAGCTAAAACAGTAAGCAAGATAGGTAAAAATCGATTGCAAGTTTGGGGAATATAAAGCAAGATGCTCACCCTTGAAGAACCCTTGAAGAACAAATGGTCTAGCCCTCCTCTTTTGATCAAAACCAGTCGAAAAACTCAAGAAACAACCCCCAAGTCCCTCAATCTCAGAGCTAGGTGTAATAGTGTGTGTAATGGTGCAAAAGTAAGGTAAAAACCACCTTTAGGCCAAGGAAACACACACAAAGGAGTGGAGAGAGGGAGATATAGAGATAATATGTATCTATATCTCTAAGATCTAGTTTTTGGTTGCAAAAGTCTAACCTAGATCCAAGAGGAAAGCCCCTCTCTTATAGGACTCCCTCTTGCAAAGCTTATACAACAAGCTTGGCTAGAGGGAGATCCCTCCATACACGTGTATGGAGGGGAGAAGAGTTGGTGCCAGCTGTGCTATCACAGCTGGCACAAAATATCTCCATAAAGTGGATGAACAGTGGTCGGCTGCCCAAAAATGTCATTTCGACAAAAAATAGTGCCGACCGGCAACAAACTATGCCCACCGGCAATAAAATGTGCCGACCGGCAAACAAAAGTGCCGATGGCAGCAAAAACCAGCCGGTGGCCTCTAGCCACTGCCGGTGGTGTGTGGGGATGTCTCACAAGGCATTCCCTGCCCCTCCAAGGCAAAACACGAGTGTTCGGTGCAAAACCAGACACTAAACGGTCAAGTTCGGAGATCCTGAGGCAGGGCACGCGAGCCGAGACCTCCGGGAACTCCAAACGAACACAAACATGGGTGATCACCGAGTGTTCAAACAGTGACGTCCAAGTCTTGAGGACGGTCAAAAATGGCGTGTCTACAATTGCCTGAATTGTATTGCCATGCAAGTTCTGTCCTCTGCTGCTGTGAGTTGCAGGTTCTGCAGGCATTCTTTGCCGACCGGCAGTAAATCACCAGCCGATGGATTCATTTTGTGCCGATGACCACGATTCACTGCCGGTGGTAATTCTACTCAGCCGGTGGTGATTCCCAGTATCCAAAGAGGCATCCTTGAGACTTTGGCAGTCTTTAGAGAAGCAGAGCAGGGAAAACAGAGGCAGACTATGCATGGCCGTACACTTCCGAGCAGGACCCGAGCATGCGCTGCATCTGGCTCTCCTCCCGAGGCGGTTTACTGCTTTTCCTAGTTTAAATTAGTTTGTTGACTGATTAGGCAATTTGTAATATTTAATTAGCTTGCGTAGTTAATTAATTTGTATTATTTATTTGGTCCCTCAGGGCGAGGGCAAATCTGTAATAAGTGTGTGTGAGTGGTGTGTATGTCTTCCAATCCCCACTTCTTTCTTCCCTTTTATTTACCTGCTTATGATGGTAGACTAGGGCATCTTTAAAATTAGCATACCTTATGCTATGCATGCGTGCATTCATGCATTTGTACCTCAATTCCAAATTGAATACGTGCATCAATTGATCGCATTTCACGTACCAAGTTTAGGTTAGCCGAGCCTATCTAATTGCATCTTGTATGTGTTGCATTAGTCAAATTGACATGAACTAGGATCACGCATGTTTGCTAACTAGTTTGTTGTTTCGGCACGGAGTACGATGTAAGTATTTATGCTTTAGAGTCATCGCATGTGTGTGAGTGCTATCATGACGGTATGCTTACCATGTGGCTAGATGCTTATGTGTTATAAACTGTTTGAATGCCTGTGGGTGAAGGTTGGATTGTTTGAGTTGGGAAAACTCGTTGAAATCCGTATTTTAGCCTACTTGCGAGTAGCAGATTCCAAAGCTTTTTTTTTAAGACAAACGGATATGCAATGCTTGTTTCCAAATTAGGCAATCTAGTCTATACTTGTTTGCTGTGCGCATAACATAGTAATTCTAGGCTAATAACCGGAATAAGAACACATAACGTTTTCAAAATTGGATATCATGGTTAGTAGAGGCCGGTCTTCGGACCGGGCGAGAGGGGGTGCTCATAGCTGACCTTCCCCAATCGTACCCCAGCTCCCGAGCCGAGACAACTCCGGTGATGACGGACATGTGGCCTTTGGCACCGAGTCAGGGTTTCCTAAATTCCCCCATAAAAAAAATATTTAGGTGGCGACTCTGTATCTGGCAAAGCAGTCCATGTTTGGCACTTCTTTTCAAAAATCTGTTTCTCAAAACGATTTGCCAGATTTGGACTCTTTGGTTCAAATTAAGAACCGTGACACAAATCGAGTCCGAACTGTAGCGAGGGCCCCTCGGGGACGTCTACAGCTTGGTAGATTGAAGTGTTACCAAGTTCAAACTAAAGAGGGATGAGTGCTTAAAAATTGAGGGCCATCCACTTATTAGGTTCTGACTTACATTTTTATGCATTAATAAATTCTGTTGTAATTTTTTTCTTCTCATTTTTACCCCCTTCCTTTATTTTTATTTATTTATTTTTTTTCATTCCATTTTTGAACTCCAAATTGTAAATCGCAATTTGGCGACCAACCACCACTTCTGATTGCCGACAACTACCACCGACCTCTGACGACTTGTATCGACCTTTGACAACTACCTCCAACCTCCAATAATATTTTTTTTGGCCATTTTTCATTTTCAACACGTCACTACCGCCGCCACTCCTCAAATCCAGTGGTGACAAAAGAAAAAGAGAAGAAAATGAAGGAGAAAGATGAGGAGCCATTACAAGAGCATAGTTCTTATTATTTTTCACATTCAAAGATCAAGACAAAGAATCAAAAGCTAGATTCAGTGATATATTTATTATGCAACAAATCTCAGCTAGTATTGCAGTGTTAAAATTATCACTGTTGAATTTGTTAAAAATTTTACAAACGACAGATTTAATTTTAGAGAGAGAGGGGCATCACAACATTCTATCATAAAGCATTCATAAATTTATTCAGTTTTTATGTATTGTGCCATCCCATTGTTTGATAAAATACCCACACTCACACCAACAAACTTGTAATCTAATAAATTTATCATTAATAAATTATTGAATGATAAATTTTATTACTAAATTAAGTAACAGATTTACCAAATCAATTACACAAGTTTTATAAACACAAATATTCACCAACACACTATATAGAGAGTCTTGATCTTACCAGTGACCATGTACAATATCAGATTGGCGTTGAAGATAGTAGATCGACATTGAAAACACCAAGATTTGAAGCCATTAGTGAAGTTCGGTGTCGAAGACAATAGATCAATGATGGAATAGGATGGTGGTAGGGGTTATGTCAAATGTGGGTGGTTATTTCTGACCACATGACCAAAAGGGGGAACTCAGCTGGAGAGCACTGGCAGAATAGATTAAGCCCAAACAACCTGTCACAGAAATATAAGAATCCCGCAGTGGTTTGTCCACCCGGGGACACTCCGACGATCAAGTCAGTAAAACATCTCTCAAAGATAACCAATAGTGCTTAACTCACTAGACAGAGCATAAAAAGCATACCTTAGACCCATGAGGGTACCTCCCTTTTATAGCCAACACAAACCTCGTCCTAATAGAAGCCCTGCTTCAATGGACTCTGGATTATTGCTAATCTTGGCCTCCCAGTAGGATTGAGATAAACTCTCTAAGAATGTTATCTTTATCCAAACTAAAGTCCTCTCCCAATCTAGGACTCTAGTCCTCTATGCAAATAGATAGTTTGATGTCATCTAGGACTCTAGTCCTCTATCCAAATAGCTCAGATTCCGGTATTATCGCACCATATGCATCATGGTCCACCCACGTGGCACCTCGGCTAACAACCTCGGCCACGTGGACTACCCAAAAATATATCCCCACACAAAGATGGTAGATCAATAATGGAAGATTGCGGTATTGAAGATAGCAGATGAATGATGGGGGAGGAGTAGAGGTGATGACAACGAGGGAGGAGGACGGTGGTGTTAGGCGAGTGACGGCAGAGACCAGTGAAGATGACAATAAAGACAGTGGTTGAGGCGAATATTGTTGACGACGACGGAGGAGGATGGTGGTTGAGCCGAGTGACAGAGACGTCAAGCGAGAAGGAGGTAGTGGTCTGCCGATGAGAGAAATAGTAGAGAGAGAGAGACGGGAAAGAGAAATAGAGATAGGGTTGTGCTTAGGGTTTAGGGTAAAATTACTCAACTGAATGTAAATGGTAAAATGGAAGATGGGCTAAATTATTTTGAGTTAGGACCTCATGGGAATTAAGTCCTATCCAATGGACCGGCCGTAACTTTCCCTGAAATTGATCCCACAAATTGTACATATATGTAAGTGCAACATTTATATACACATTTATTTGGGAAAATTAAAAAACAAAACCCTAAGATTTGACCATTATAATAAATTAAACCCTAAGTTTTTATTTTTTCAAGTCAAATCCTAAATTTTTTATTTGTTTTCAATTTAAACCATTTACCTATTTTCATTAAGAAAAATCAATGAAAAAAATAGTATTTTAGTCATTGGACTCAATGACAAAGATATTTTGGACATTTTATATATACCTACAATGAGTTTAATGACTTCAATACTATTTTTCTGTTAGTTTTTCTTAACAAAAATAGGAGAATGGTTTAGCTTGAAAACAAATCAAAAGATTGGGGTTTAAATTGATAAAATTAAAAATTAAAATTTTATTTTGTTAGAATTTTTTTTTTTTTTTTGTAATTGTCCCAATTTATTTATGTATGCTACTTTAAATTTTTTAAAACTTTTTCTAATAAGAAAATCATAAAATATGTGTTATTAGTTTTCTGAAAGAACTATTTACAAAATTTGCTCTCTTAACCTCGAAATTATAAAAATAATTTGGGAATAGTTATCAACAAGTCCTGTAGCACTTTGAGTTTCTCTTCATCCCTCAAGCGATGGATTGGTCACTCGAGCAATCTCGGGAGTCATCCAATACTTTTGCAGGCTTGTGATTCTGAGAGTTGCTGATGTTTACTCGAGTGCAATTTTGGTCGCGTGAGCGGTCTGCCTTGTGTGGTCTGAACTTCTGAGAGTTCACATTCTTTATTCGAGCGCAGGTTTGGTCGCTCGAGCAGTCTATCCGAATTCAGCTTCTATAAAAGTCACTTTTGGTCACTTTTCTCTCCCTCGTCTCTCTTATTCCTCCATTGTTGAGCTCCCAAGCTCTTTATACTTGGTTTCATCTACTTTTATCCTTCTTTGGCCCATAGTCCTTTAAACCAAAACATAGAGGGTCACGAGGGCTTCATTTTAATTTGAACGGATCGTATTTTTGTTGCTGTGGATTTTTCAGCTTTCTCCTCGTCCTTCAAGAGGTAAGGATTTCTTTGTTCTTCTTTAATATCCCGTCTATGGATAGTGTTGGAACAATCTTCTGTATAAATAAATAATTTGAAACAAAATTGAAACTAAATCAAACAAAATAAAATAAATAACTTATAGAATTTACTTTATCGAACCGAATGAAAAATAAAAAACCAAATCGAGTATGTGACACTCTGTCTTTAAGACAAATTCGCCCCGCTACGGTAGTTACGATTGAGTGGTGTCTATCTCCCAGGATACAATGATCTTCACAAATTGTAGTAGCACTTCAAACAATTTGTACGGCGAACCAAACCTGTGTTCTAACTCTTTGAATTTAATCCTAAAACTAATATGAAGAGTAACGCACCAAAGATAAAAGTTTGAACAGCAAAAACAATATTTTTCTGACTGATTTTCGGATGTAAAGACTGCTGGAACAGATCTGAATATATAGACCCGAACAGGTGTTTAATTTGAAATGAATAGATATGGTTTTCAAAAGAACAGGTGCAACAGATAACTGCCTAGCAGTTTTTATCTGTTGGTAACTGCTGGACAGATTCAAATCTGTCTGGCAGTTTTATAACTGAATCTGTCTGGGATTCAAACAGTTTTGGACTGTTTAATCTGTTTGGATTTTGGATTAGAAATGGACATAAAATAAATTCAATTTTTGGCACAAAATTTGAATTTTATTTCATTAAAAATTCAATAAATTTTGTCCAAAAAATTAATTTAAGAACCGACCCGACCCGACCCACAACCCACACCCGTGCACGGCACAACGATGGCGCGCATGTGTAGTGGTTTGGGTTAAGGTTCACTTTGTCTATAACTTCTCCCTTCTACAAACTTGGGGTGCCTCTTGGGGCCCAACCCAAGTGTTATAGTCTAGAGCTTATATACACAAAAAAGCTCTCTTAAAGTTTCAATGTAGGACAACCCATTAAAAGGAAACCCACATTTAAATCTTTAAATGTCCATTCCACGAACCCGAAAACGACGTCAACTTCTCATTCACTCATAAATGGTTTTGATGAACCGCCTTCATCGTGTGACTTGCCACACGACAAGGAACACATCACCTATTCGGACCCAACCCAAAAGACGTTTAGGGCCCACTCAATTTTGGGCTCAAAGATGACCCAAAATAAGCCTATATTACACCATTTTTCCAACAGATAGTTATATGGTAGATTTTATTGCATAAAAAACATGTTCATTATGAATTTTTGAAAAGCATATAAAGGGGATCTAGGGTTTGAATGTTTGGGTCGAAATGGTAAAATTGATGGTTGTGTGGGTTAATTAGGGAGTAGTCTAACATGTTTATGTTAAAAGGAAGAGAAAAACCTAATTTAATAATTTGACTTAATGAATTTAAAATGGGTAAAGTTGAATAATGTTTGTGTTCTGATAATTTGAGTTGTGTTATTGTGTTAATAGCATATAGAATTTATTTTAATATTGGAATTTATTTGGGTTATTGCTTAATATCCATAGGTGCGGTTTTGTTGAAATGTGGAAAATGGTTCTTGGAAAGAAAAGGATTTTGGCATGTTAACTAGAAAAATAAAAGAGTTGATTTTGAAAAGGGAAAGAAACCATGGCGTATTGTAAATTTAGAAATGAACTTGACGTTGGATTTTGAAACTTTTGAACATTGTTATTATCATTGTTGTTGGACTTAAGGTTGAGTGAGCATCGAGTTATCATACTACATGTGTTTAAATATTTATGTTTAGAGGTTTTGTCCTTGGCCATCAGTGGAGGATGACATTATGATGTTGAATTGATTATGTGTATGTAGTACACTCAGTTTAGTGCTCTAGACAACATTAACATCATCATCAAATCTCCAACATTTGTAATTTAATAACCATCAAGAGATTTACAAAAGAATGTCCCACATACGGTTATACATCTAGCATTCCTAGAATATGAATCCATAGCATGTAACAAGGAAGTTTAGTATGAATTAATGCCCTCAAGGGCTACAAATTCCAAGGCTTAAGCCCGGTTACACAAAACTGGTTTCATACGCATACACATAAAGCCCTTAGCTTGTCAAAAATAATTACAACAAAAGGAAAGAGCCTTGTGCTCTCAAAACATATCTCCACATCTCTAACTTGGCGGGATCACCCCATCTTTTCCTGCACAAAATCCCATAGGGGTGAGCACAAAGCCCAGTAGGAAAATCTTAACAAACTATATACATTTTATACAATCTCATAGGATTAATGCATATGCCAAACCATGTTAAAAATCAAATATCTTTATCTTTTGAAACTTTTGTGCAAAATGTAATCTTGAAAATTTAACAATTCAATAATTTTAATGTAGTTCAACGGGGCGGTAAATACGACTCCGCTAATCTCTAGGTTAGTGTCTGTAAGTAAGTATAACAAGCACTACCAAATCCCCACTTTACTGGTAGCTAACCAAAAAGAACGTAGTACCTCATTCGCGTGTGTTTTCGATCTTTCACCATGGACACCCAGGCCAACTTAACCAATACCAATTACACCCCTATGCGGCCTTACCAACGTATTTATCCCAAAAACCACTCAATATGAGCTTGTTTCACAAAACAATTTCCTTCCTCAAAACAATATATTTTTCCAATGCAATATTCGAAATCAATTATCAATGACAAAATGGAATGACTATGCAATGCCCAATGCAATAATAAAGTTCCATTTAAACATCTCAACAATGCCAATGCTATACACTTCCATATCAATGCCAATTTTTCAATTTATCCACACAATCCTCTATTGTAGTCAAATTTCACATCTCTTATCAATGCAATATCATAATACATTACAAGAGATAAAATAATACAACATTAACCTTCAAGCATTTTTCATGCATTAATCATCATAATATGATTCTAAAGGATGATATAACAACTTTAACTTTCATGTATTCTCTTCCACTTGGTCATTTCAAGACCAACCAATAATTAGCTATACAACAAGCTTCAATTTAGCCAATTCTCATTTTCTTTCCATGGAATTTCCTCTTTTAAAAATCTAGAAATCCCGGAGATATTGATTTGTGATTATGTATCAATTTTAAGTAGTAAATAACAATCTCAATCAAACAATCAAGACAAATCGACACAACGATTTTAACATGGAAAAACCATAATTGAAGCGCCTCCAATTGTGATAAAAAAAATCAAGGGCAAAAGCCACAAAACAATCCACTAAGAAGACAAAAGAAATTACACAAGTATACTCTCAATTACCTAGTGAATCCACGCCCTAATTGAACCGACCCCTATATGCCTCTTACACCACAATCTTTACCTCTGAATCGCCTTGCCCAACGTTGAATCCACAACACCGATGTCGAATCCACGATGATGAACCATTCCGGAATCCATCAAAGCTCCAGGCTCAAGTTCCATGGAATCTACCGAAGAACAACTCTCTCTCTGTTTGAATAAAACAAAATAAACAAACCCTTTGATATAATCCACTCAATTCATGATTAAACTCTCACAGATATCAAAGGAAACAAGCAAAGAAGCTCCAAATGAAAACCCAAATACCCAAGAACAAGATCTGGAAGCTGCAACCCTAAAATCTGATGAAACCACATATTTATAGAAAATAGATCCGCGATGTCCAAGATCCCGGAGATATTGGTTCTGGCTTCTGGGGCGCTGCCCCTTGACCATGCTTGGGGGCTATCCCGGACATAGTCAGCGAAGTGGCAAACATGAAAGAATTAACATCATAAATTTCTCTACAAGGCACAATTCGGGTTGGATTCGCATCTAAAAACTCATAGCCTCACTGAAATAAAAGATCAAATAAAATTACAACTAAAAAGAGTTTTGTCAAACGAAATTGCCAAGAATAAAACCTAACACTCTTTATACACAATCATAAGAATATCGCAATCACATAATCACCATAATACTAGACAACCAAAGATTTCATAACATGTTATCATTTTTTCCAAAATAAATCCCCAATTTCTAGGGTTTCTACAAAACTAGGTTTTCCCCCATTTTTGAAAGGATTTTTCCAAACAATATCCCTCCTTAATAATATAATTCACACCCGCAAGAGTTTTTGAAAACATTGAGAAACCTACTTTTAAAGTCATCAGGAACTCATGAGCCAAAATCAAAGTTCAATACTACAAGAGGAAGTTTCAAAATCAACATAACCTTGCAAAAATGTATTTATAACTCCAAGAGAATCTCTACCTTAAGCTTTGGAGAAGAAGAGAGAAGAAAACCCCCCAAATTTGATGTTGTTGAAATCCGATCTCCACCGCACAAAACGAAACCCTTGAGGAGTTCTCTAATTTTAATTAAGGAACTAGGGTCAAATCTCTAGTGGATTTGGAGAAATCAAAGGATTAATGTGATTTCGTGAGAGTAATGTAGTGAGAATGAGGAGAAATGTGTTTTAGAGATAGAGAGATGAGAGAAAAGTAAGGTGGGTGCTCAGCCCAAGAAAAGAAAAAGAGAAAATTTTCAGACACAACGCGTTCTCGCACGTGTGGTACCATTTTCGCACGTGTAGCGCGTACCTTCCTCACGTGCGCCACTATCCGCCACTCATGCGGCTCACTTTCCGCACCTACCCTATACTCATGCATTTAAAGCAATGTCGAACCATCGATGACCTCACCTCACCGCACGTGCGGCCTCACGTCCCACACGGGTAGCCTCACTTACGCACATATGGCCCAAGTCCCCACACGTGCGGTCCTGCCTTCCACCCACAAAATTGCACTAGCTGAACCCGAGACACCCTTGATCGAATTTCATGCTTTCCAAAACAAGCAGAACTCAACTCCAGAATGAAATAAAAATGAGAATCGAGGGAAGTTTCAAGAATGGTGAACTCAAACAGTCGACAAGACCTCAGATTAAATCTCAACACTTCCAACACAAACAAGATAATGACAATTAAAGGAAAATGAGGTGAGTTATATACCCAGGCATCACAACCTCCCCACCTTAGGAAATTTCGTCCCCGAAATTTGGAGACCACTCAAAAAGAAACTCTAAACCCTCAATAACCCAAACAACGGCAAAGCAACCCAATGGTATAACAAATGATAATATTCATCCTATAATTTACTCAATAATCATTATCATACCCAATAACATGGAATTTAAACAACAATCTCCAGATTTTCAAAATCACAACTATTTCATTGCTAGCATCATAGTTTTTTTTTTTTTTTACATAGCCACCATACGAAACCAAACCAAACCAAACCAAACCAAAACGATAATCACAAGCATGTGGTTTAACAACAGTTGTGGAAACCTTACAACAATTTCCATGCTTGAAAACAACAATAATTGTAATAACAAGTAGTTAGCAATTCAAATACTTCCATTTTCAAACACTATGAGAATTTTACAATTTCGAACAATTTAAGCATTCTCAAATAAATCCAAATACTTGGAGTGGACTTTCGCCTCCCGTTACCATGTTGCTTCCTCAACTCCATGGTGTCTGCATAACACCTTCACTAATGGTATAGTCTTATCCCATAACACTTGTTCTAGGGTATCTAATATTTGGACCGGTCGTTCTTCGTATGAGACATCCTCATCTACCTGCATGTCAACCAAATCAAGTACATGAGAAGGGTCGGGTTCATACTTCCTAAGCATAGATATATGGAATACGTCATGAACTTCCGAAAGTTGTGGTGATAAAGACAAATAGTATCCCATTTCCCCAATTTGCTCCAAAATCTCAAAAGGTCCAATAAACCTTGGAGACAATTTTCCACTCTTTCCAAATCTCATCAAACCCTGTCTCGGCAAAATCTTAAGGATAGAGGTCGTCTTCTCTTATCGGCATAACTCTTCTGTTGGATTTGAGTCGTAGCTAACCTCTTTTGAATAAGAGCAACTTTCTCAGTCATCTCTCTAACAATCTCCGAGCCCAACATCGGTGCATCACCCACCTCGGCCTAACAAACCAGTGATCTACAAGGTTGGCCATACAAGGCCTCAATCAGTGCCATCTCAAAACTAGCCTGATAACTATTGTTATAGGCGAACTCAATCAACGGTAAGTTCCTCTCCTAAGACTCCTTAAAATCAAGGACAGAAGCTCTAAGCATGTCCTCCAAAATCTAAATGGTATGCTCCGAATGGCCATCGGTATAAGGATGATAAGCGGTGCTAAGGTCAACTTAGTTCCTAATGCCTTTTGAAGGCATTGCCACAACCAGGCAGTAAAATGAGGATTTCTATCCAAAATAATGGTCATAGGAACCCCATGAAATCGAACTATCTCTCTAATATACAACTTTTCCAAAAGCTCAACTGAGTTGTCGGTGCCCATCGGAATGAAGTATGTAGACTTAGTCAACTTATCAACAATCACTCGAATGACATCATTGCCCCGTTGTATTCTAGGAAGCCCAACTACAAAATCCACGGTAACATGTTCTCATTTCCACTCGGCTATTGTAACACGCCCGCGTGGGCCCTCATGCTACAGTTCGGACTCGATTTGTGTCACGATTCTTAATCTTGAACCAAAGAGTCCAAATTCGAAAAATCGTTTTGAGAAAAAAATAGATTTTGAAAAGAAGTGCCAAACATGGACTGCTTTGCCAGATACAGAGTCGCCACCTAAATATTTTTTTTAAAATGGGAGAATTTAGGAAACCCTGACTCGGTGCCGAAGGCCACATGTCCGTCATCACCGGAGTTGTCTCGGCTCGGGAGCTTGGGTACGATCGGGGAAGGTCAGCTATGAGCACCCCCTTTCGCCCGGTCCGAAGACCGGCCTCTACTAACCATGATATCCGATTTTGAAAACGTTATGTGTTCTTACTCCAGTTATTAGCCTAGAATTACTATGTTGTGCGCACAGCAAACAAGTATAGACTAGATTGCCTAATTTGGAAATAATCATTGCATATCCGTTTGTTTTGAAAAGTGCTTTGGAATTTGCTACTCGCAAGTAGGCTAAAACACGGATTTCAACGAGTTTCCCAACTCAAACTATCCAACCTTCACCCACATGCATTCAAACAGTTTAACACGTAAGCACCTAGCCACATGGTAAGCATGCTGTCATGGTAGCATTCACACTCATGCGAGATGCTAAAGCGAAAATACTTACATCGTACTCCGTGCCAAAACAATAAACTAGTTAGCAAACATGCGTGTCCTAGTTCATGTTAAATTGTCTAATGCAACACATACAGGATGCAATTAGATAGGCTCGGCTAATCTAAGCATGGCATATGAAATGCGAGTAATTGATGCACGTATTCAACTTTGAATTGAAGTACAAATGCAGTTAGCGTGATGTACCGAGCCTAATGTATGCAATACAAATGCATGGATGCACGCATGCATAGCATAAGGTATGCTAAATTGAACATGCCCTAATCTACCATCATAAACAGGTAAATAAAAGGGAAGAAAGACGTGAGGTTGGAAAACATACACCCATTCACGCACACTTATTACAGATTTGCCCTCACTCGGAGGGGGGCAGATAAATATTACAAATAATTAACTACGCAAGCTAATTAAATATTACAAATTGCCTAATCAACTAAGCAATTAACTAAAGCTAGAAAAAAAATAGTAAACCGCCTCGGGAGGAGGGCTCGATGCAATGCACACTCGGTCCTGCTCGGAAATGCACCGCCATGCATAGGCTGCCTCTATTTTCCCTCCTTTACTCCTCTGGAGGCTGCCAAAACCTCAGGACTGCTTCCTTGGATGCTGGGAGACATCACCGGCTGCATGGAATTGCCACCGGCAGTGGGATGCGCCCACCGGCACAAAATGAAGCTGTCGGCAGATAAATGATTGCCGGTCGGCACCTTACACTGCCGGTCGGCAGAGTGTTCCTGCAGAATCTGCAACTCACAGCAGCAGAGGGCAAAGCAAAGCATGGCAGTACAATTCAAGGCATATATGCATCAATCATGTCCCCTATCATGTTTATGACTCAAGCGGACATGTGTCTCGATTCTCGGACCACCAATCACGCATTTCCATGCATGATGGCCCAAGGAATCGAGTATGCAACTTTCATGTCAAATGAAATGCAGACCATACAAACAAACCAAGGCCCAATTCCCATCATCAAGTCAAGGAACAAGGCATGCATGCAAGATGCAATGCAACCTAGGCATGCAAGCTAGGGATGCAACATGGCATGGCAATACACTTATGCAAGCATACAAGCGAACATGAGGCAATGCTAATGGATGAAAAGATGGTCTTATACAAGATTTAGGCAACTCCAAGTAGGCCTAAAACAGTAGCCAAAATGCTACAATGAAGGACCAAATACATATGCACACATACACATGTTGAAAGGCCAACACTTAGGCACAAATTGAACAACTCTCAAACACATTTGAAAGAAGGTAATCATGGACATATAGCATGCGACATAAGCATTGAAAATCTTGTTAAAAGATGGAGCCAAACCAAGCAACAAATCAAGCCAAACATGCAACAAATGGCCTAAGTGCTTGAAGCAAGTCAAAGGGGCTTGAACCATGGCCAAGCCAACCAAGCCTCACAAGGCTGAGGGGGCTTAAAATAAGTTCAAGGCAAACCTAGACCATGCAAAGGGGACTCCCTAGATGGCATCTAAGTGGCTCAATTTCAAAGCACGCACAATGGCCAAAACATGGAGCATACTACACAAGCTTTCAAGGCATTAAAGATGCGTCCAAGGTAAACATATAGGCATGAAAATGGGACTGAAATGGCATGGTGGATGGTCTCAGATCACCAAATCAATGCAAAGATGTCATGCTATACATTCACACACTTAAGGCCAACAAGCCGGAATGCAAAGGGGCTATACTAAGCATGCCAAATCTGACCCAAACAACTATGGACAGTCCTAAAACATGGCAAAATATGCACAAAATCTTCACAAGACTAAGCCTAAAACATGCTTGAACAAAGGCTAACAACCTAAGGCATATTAAGGCAATAACATGGCATTACATGGTAGGTATGCTAAGCATGCATGGTGTACCAAAACCAACAATAAACAGAGGTATATCATGATATAATGGGCACAAAAAACAGCCAAGGCATGATCAATACAGACTCTAACATGGTGCTCTCTCAAGAGGCCAAAAATAGTCCATTTCAAGGACAACAAGGGAAGGGGGTGGCCCTCCCCTTTTGGAGACTTCAAGTGTAGGAACCCACATTTTATGTCCTCATCATGTTATGCGCATCGGTATGATTATGACTTGTTAAGCTTGCATGTGTATGTTTGTGACTTGTTTCGCTTGAGCGAATGTGATCCATGCCTTGTTTTGAAGCCTTGTGATTTGTCTGAGTGTAGTATGCTTGTCTTGTTCCTTCCTTGATGTGAAACTTAGGTCACGCTTTGCCTGAGTTATGCTAGCCGATGTTATTCCAAGCCGAGGTCATCCTTAGTCTAGTAGTATCTTGGAACCCCTTGTTGACCTCCGTCCTCGCCTTGACACATTAGCCGAGATGTTACCTTGCACCCAAGTGATCTCGTCCTGGAGTGGTATGACCTAGACCGAGGTGTGGCGCATCTAGGCCAAGATGTGGCACAACTTAGTCAAGTGTTGCCCTTCCTAGCCGGGGTCATTGTCACCTTAGTTGCCGAAGTCCTTTTGTTAGCCGATGTCACTCCTTGCCGGAGTGCCATTCCGTGTAGCTTGTTAAATACGCCTTGCTATTAGCCGATGTCATTGCCTCGTCAGAGAGCCCATACCGCTTTACTTGTTGAACACCCTTCCACCATGCTTTGTCTGGTCTGTCAGCCACTTTTTTAGGGAAACCCAACCAGTCGCCGCCACGTGTCTCAGCAGAGGGTTAACCCCAGAACCGGGTAAAGAAAACTATCATTTGGTATCATAACCTTGCCTTGTAGAGAGAGAAACTCTTGGAGGAAGAAGGAGTTTTAGAGTGAGGAAGTAGATCTTCAAGCTTGATTCCTAGAGATCGAACCGTTAGAACCGTGTTCTAAGGTTAGATTCTTGATCTGCTCATGATGTTCTCTATGTTCATGTTATTGCACTGCATGATCGGGTATGATTTGTAAGCCATGCATTGTTTTGAAGTTCGATTTTAGAAAGAGAAAATGACATTCATGTGTTCTTCAAGAAAGTCTTGTTTTGATCCGAAAGCTTGCATAAAGAATCATGTTTTTGTGTTTATTTCCGCAAGAATTCCAAGTACGGGTACACAGGTCCATGTTTTCAAACTCATAGAACGAAAATCCCAGATTTGTGATGACAGATTATGATTGAACATTCGTATTTTTCATGTTTTCACACTCATGTTCTTCATGTTCATCAGCAGAGGGAAACCCAGAGTTTCTCGACCTCTTTTCCTTGCATGTGGCCCTCGGGAACACACCTCGGCGAGGTGTGGAACCTCGGCCTGGACCTGGTTGGTGCCCAGCATGTTTTCCGAAACCATTTGTGTACATACGAAACTTGTTGAAAGTGCATTCAATAGGCTTTGCCATGTGTTTGTAGGACTTGGGCTTGTCTCGACCCCGACGTTTGAAGAAACTATGTGAGTGGTATTTTTAATAAAGCTATGTTACACTTGCTTTCATAAATCTCGTCTTGCCTTGTTTTGAAAAGTACTTGATCTAGCATGAATGACTATCCCTACTTGTATATTAAACACTATCTTGTTTTGATGACATTTCTTGAAAGTCCTTAGTTGCAGGGGACTATAATGCAACTGCACTCTTGTCTTGAAAGTCCTTAGCTGCAGGGAACTATAATGCAACTGCACTCTTGTCTTGAAAGTCCTTAGCTGCAGGGGACTATAATGCAACTGCACTCTTGTCTTGAAAGTCCTTAGTTGCGGGGGACTATAATGCAACTGCACTCTTGTCTTGGAATTGTCATCACCCCCTTGTATTAAGTAGATGTAATAATATCCAAAGAACTTGAAAGGCCGGCAATGAACTTGATTTCCCCCTTGATTGTAAAGTATGCTATGTATTGTTTTGAAAGAAATCTTGGATATCAATCATGCAAAACCTTTATTTCTAATATCATTCACTGAGTATCCAAGCTCACCCTCTCTATATATATGTAGGTGATGAGCAAGAAGGCAATGAGGCCTAGACGTGTAGCCGATGTGTTTTTGGGTGCATTGCCGACGCGTTTTGGATTAGCATTTTGTACCATCTTGAAGATTATGCTTCTTTGTCTATATTTCATGTGTACTTGTATATGTCGGCTTGAGAAGCCTTTTGGTCAAGATGTATTTTGTATCTCATTCCCTTATTGTATCTAAGTTGTAAGGCTTTGTAAAAATGTATGTCATCTCATTGGACTTAAGCACGGCTCTCATGGACTATTTAGATTCTGTATATATATATATGTTGCTTCCGCACTTGTAAGCCCCATATTTTATACTCTGATTGTGTGTGATTCTTGTAAGTCGGCCTTCGGTAATCTTGGATTACTGGCCATCACGGCACCAAACTACTAGGGGCGGTTTGGGGGCGTGACAGAATGGTATCAGAGCACGAGATCCTTATAGTACGTTAATCACCCACCTTGAGTCCTAAAGAGCATAGGGTTTTCCTTAGAATGATGTTAGGATTGCATCATATTACTTGCTACTTGACTACGTGTGCATCATTTTGGCATAGACATTTGTTACTTGTATACGTATTATTTGTTCAGTTATTTTAAAGTCTCATCTTGCATCCTCCTAGCATCATGAGGAGAGGTAGACCTCCAGTTGGCCGAGATCGTTCAGAAGATAGATTGGAGAGGTTGGAAAGGTTAGCCGAAGGCTTGGTTCGTGAGCAGAGACGACCTAGGCCACAGGATACTGGTACGACTTCCACGCAGGCTGAGCAGACGAATGGCCGTTATACAGCTCCACCCCCTCCAGTGCCACAAGTGCCTCTACAACAGGCTTTGTATGGGAACGACACGATAACCCTAATCAGGGAGTTCAAGAAAATGAAACCGCCGAGATTTCAAGGAGGTATAGAACCAATGAAAGCCGAGGCATGGGTTTTAGAGATGGAGAAGTTGTTCGAGATCTTCCCCAGTACAGACGCCCAGAAGGTATCTCTGGCAACATTCACCTTAGACGACGATGCTCGTAGGTGGTGGATGATGGTCCGAGAAAGCAATCCGGGTTTGACTTGGGCAAAATTTTTGGAGTTCTTCTACAACAAACATTTCCCCCTCAGCGTCCGAGACCAAAAAACCACGGAGTTTCAGAATCTGATGCAAGGGAACAAGACAGTCGCAGAATACGATCGTGCCTTTACTGAACTGGCGAGATATGCGCCTCATATGGTTGACGACGAATACCGAAAGGCGAGAAAGTTCGAAAGTGGGTTACGTGGACTGATACAAGATAGGGTCAATATGCTCAATATGCCGACATACGCTGGAGTACTGGACAAGGCCATCCTGGCTTAAGCTAATTTAAACCGATACCAGAGTTCGGGTGAGGGTCAGAGGAAGAGACAGAATTATGATAATCGCCGAGTTCCGTTCAATGCCAAGAAGAGAATGAGCACAGACAGTTCCAGCAACTCAAATCAGGAAGGTAACGCCAAGCCGGTGTGCGCGAGTTGTGGAAAGCTACATTTCGGGGTTTGTCGTTGGGCAACAGGAGCTTGCTATGAGTGCGGCGAGATAGGTCATCGTGTGAAGGACTGCCCGAAGGCAGGGACTGACAACGGAAAGAGGAATGGAAGCACCTCAGGCTCTGCACAGAACAACAACGTCGGGAGAATATAGGCAAGGCAAGGCAGAGTTTTTGCATTGGTACCCGGAGACGCCCAGAATGCCGAGGCGGTAGTGTCAGGTACCCTTTCAATTTGTTCTCAAGATGCATACGTATTGATTGATTCGGGTTCTACGCATTCATTTGTGTCCACTATATTCGCCGAGAAGTTGAATAGAGAATTAGAACCCCTTGATTACGTATTGTCTGTGTCTACTCCATCTGGGAGAAATATGATTGTTACATCCATTTATAGGGCGTGTATTCTTATGATTGAGAGTGTAGAGTTGTTAGTTGATTTGATGCCATTAAGCATGACCCATTTCGATGTCATATTGGGAATGGATTGGTTAGTAGCGAACCATGCATCCATTAATTGTGTTACTAAGAGCGTCACGTTGAAGACCCCAAGTCAAGCTGAGGTCATTTTCCAAGGTAAAGGAGTAGTACCCCCACCTTACTTAATCTCATCCATGAAGGCCTACAAGTTGATCCAAAAAGGATGTCAGGGTTATTTATGCAGTATACTAAGTGATTTGAATGGAAGTGTTGAGTTAGCCGACATACCCGTGGTTGAGGAATTCCCCGATGTCTTTCCGAATGAGTTGCCTGGCCGCCTTGTCGATAGGGAAATAGAGTTTAAAGTGGACATCCTGTCGGGAACACAACCTATCTCCAAAACACCCTACAGAATGGCCCCAGCCGAACTTAGAGAACTGAAATCACAATTACAAGAATTGTTGGACAAAGGATTTGTTAGGCCGAGCACTTCACCATGGGGAGCACCCGTTCTATTTGTTAAGAAAAAGGATGGCACACTTCGTCTTTGCATTGACTACAGAGAACTTAATAAGGTGACCATTAAGAACAAGTACCCATTGCCTAGAATCGATGATTTGCTTGATCAACTACGAGGAGCACGAGTCTTTTCCAAGATTGACCTTAGGTCAGGCTACCACCAGTTGAAGGTTAAAGCCGAGGACATCGAGAAAACTGCTTTTCGGACAAGATATGGCCACTACGAATTTTTGGTAATGCCATTCGGAGTAACCAATGCCCCAGCAGCATTCATGGACTTGATGAACAGAGTCTTTAAGCCGTACCTAGATGAGTTTATCATTATTTTTATCGACGACATATTGATCTATTCCGGGAGTACAAGCGAGCACGAGAATCATCTGAGACTTGCCCTGCAGACCTTGAGAGATAAAAAGTTGTACGCCAAGTTAAGTAAATGCGAGTTTTGGCTTTCCAGCATTTCATTTCTAGGGCATGTGATTAATGAAGACGGTATATCAGTTGAACCCAGTAAGATTGAAGCCATTGTGAATTGGCCGACGCCGACCAACGTGTCCGAGGTTCGTAGTTTTCTGGGTTTGGCAGGTTATTACAGAAAGTTTGTGAAAGATTTCTCGAGGATTGCAGTGCCATTGACACAACTAACTAAGAAGGGAGCAGCTTATGAATGGACCAATGAAAGAGAATCAGCTTTCCAGGAGCTGAAGATGAGGTTAGTTACAGCACCAGTTCTGGTACTACCATCGGCTAATGAGGAATTTCAAATTTACAGTGATGCTTCACATAAGGGTTTGGGTTGCGTGTTAATGCAAGAAGGTAAAGTCATAGAGTACGCGTCTCGTCAGTTGAAGCCCAATGAAAATAATTATCCTACCCATGATCTGGAGCTGGCTGCCGTGGTTTTTGCTTTAAAGATATGGCGTCATTACTTGTATGGAACATCTTGCCAAGTTTTCACCGACCACAAGAGTCTGAAGTACTTGTTCACTCAGAAAGAGTTAACTATGAGGCAGAGAAGATGGCTCGAGCTACTAAAGGATTATGACATGCAGATTCAGTATCACCCAGGTAAGGCAAATTCCGTAGCCGACGCATTGAGCAGGAAGTTAGTTGGAAGTTTGGCGTTCCTGACAGCGGTTTCGGTGGAACCGACGATTATTGAGGAAGCGAAGACCAGACAGAGGGAGGATAAATTCCTCAAGAAGGTAATTGATGAATTCGTCACCAAGCCGAGGCCGGGATACACTATGGAGAATCAAGTGCTTAAGTTTGAAGGAAGATTGTGCGTGGCCGACGTACCAGAGTTAAAAAGGAAGATTTTGCAAGAGGCCCATAGTTCCAAGTTTGCCATTCATCCAGGGATCACCAAGATGTTTCAGGACGTAAAGCGGACCTTTTGGTGGCCAAACATGAAAAGAGAGATAGCCGAGTTTGTATTTCAGTATCTGTGTTGTCAGCAAGTGAAGGCAGAACACCAGAGACCGGCAGGACTTCTTCAACCCTTGTCGATTCCTGAGTGGAAATGGGAGCACATCTCCATGGATTTTGTAGTGGGTTTGCTGAGGACGCAAAGAGGTATGGATTCCATTTGGGTTATAGTCGACAGGTTTACTAAGTCAGCTCACTTCTTGCCTGTCAAGACTACATTCAATGCCGACCGACTTGCCGAATTGTACATGAATGAGATCGTTAGGCTTCATGGTGTGCCTATGTCCATTGTGTCTGACCGAGATCCGAAGTTCGTTTCTAGATTTTGGCAGAGTCTACAAGAAGCCTTGGGAACAGAGTTGAGATTCAGCACAGCCTTTCACCCCCAGACCGACGGGCAGACAGAAAGAACGATTCAGACACTCGAAGACATGCTCAGACTGTGCGTGTTGGATTTCCAGGGAAGTTGGGAATCGCATTTGCCATTAGTAGAGTTCGCGTACAACAACCGTTATCAAGCCAGCATAGGCATGGCGCCGTATGAAGCTTTGTATGGAAGGGAGTGCAGATCGCCGATATGTTGGACTGAAGTAGGAGACAAAGCTCTAATTGGCCCCGAGTTGGTTCAGGTGACAACTGAAAAGATCAAACTCATTCAGCAGAGGATTAAAACTGCACAGAGTCGACAAAAGTGTTATGCCGACCAAAGAAGGAGGGAGTTAGAATTTGAAATTGGGGATCATGTGTTTTTGAAGGTCTCGCCGATGACAGGAGTTTCGAGATTTGGGAAGAAGGGTAAACTTGCACCCTGATATATTGGGCCGTTTGAAATTCTTGAGAAAGTTAACACCGTTGCTTACAGACTCGCTTTGCCACCGGATTTGAGCCAAGTCCACAGCGTGTTCCATGTTTCAATGCTGAGAAAATATATCCGAGACCCACTGCATGTAATAGATTACTCCGGGGTTGTAGTTAATGAAGACCTGGGCTACGAAGAGAAGTCGATGAGAATTATCGACAGGCAAGTGAGACAGTTGAGAAACAAGTCGATATCAATGGTGAAAATCGAATGGGAGAAGCATTATGGCGAGGAGGCCACATGGGAAAAGGAAGAGGAGATGAAAATCCGTTACCCGGAGTTATTCGTAGGACAAGGTAACTTAAGTTTGGGGACCAAACTTCTTTAAGGAGGGTAGACTGTAGGAACCCACATTTTATGTCCTCATCATGTTCATGAGCATCGGTATGATTATGACTTGTTAAGCTTGCATGTGTATGTTTGTGACTTGTTTCGCTTGAGCGAATGTGATCCATGCCTTGTTTTGAAGCCTTGTGATTTGTCTGAGTGTAGTATGCTTGTCTTGTTCCTTCCTTGATGTGAAACTTAGGTCACGCTTTGCCTGAGTTATGCTAGCCGATGTTATTCCAAGCCGAGGTCATCCTTAGTCTAGTAGTATCTTGGAACCCCTTGTTGACCTCCGTCCTCGCCTTGACACATTAGCCGAGATGTTACCTTGCACCCAAGTGATCTCGTCCTGGAGTGGTATGACCTAGACCGAGGTGTGGCGCATCTAGGCCAAGATGTGGCACAGCTTAGTCAAGTGTTGTCCTTCCTAGCCGGGGTCATTGTCACCTTAGTTGCCGAAGTCCTTTTGTTAGCCGATGTCACTCCTTGCCGGAGTGCCATTCCGTGTAGCTTGTTAAATACGCCTTGCTATTAGCCGATGTCATTGCCTCGTCAGAGAGCCCATACCGCTTTACTTGTTGAACACCCTTCCACCATGCTTTGTCTGGTCTGTCAGCCACTTTTTCAGGGAAACCCAACCAGTCGCCGCCACGTGTCTCAGCAGAGGGTTAACCCCAGAACCGGGTAAAGAAAACTATCATTTGGTATCATAACCTTGCCTTGTAGAGAGAGAAACTCTTGGAGGAAGAAGGAGTTTTAGAGTGAGGAAGTAGATCTTCAAGCTTGATTCCTAGAGATCGAACCGTTAGATCCGTGTTCTAAGGTTAGATTCTTGATCTGCTCATGATGTTCTCTATGTTCATGTTATTGCACTGCATGATCGGGTATGATTTGTAAGGCATGCATTGTTTTGAAGTTCAATTTTAGAAAGAGAAAATGACATTCATGTGTTCTTCAAGAAAGTCTTGCTTTGATCCGAAAGCTTGCATAAAGAATCATGTTTTTGTGTTTATTTCCGCAAGAATTCCAAGTACGGGTACCCAGGTCCATGTTTTCAAACTCATAGCACGAAAATCCCAGATTTGTGATGACAGATTATGATTGAACATTCGTATTTTTCATGTTTTCACACTCATGTTCTTCATGTTCATCAGCCGAGGGAAACCCAGAGTTTCCCGCCCTCTTTTCCTTGCATGTGGCCCTCGGGAACACACCTCGGCGAGGAGGTGTGGAACCTCGGCCTGGACCTGGTTGGTGCCCAGCATGTTTTCCGAAACCATTTGTGTACATACGAAACTTGTTGAAGGTGCATTCAATAGGCTTTGCCATGTGTTTGTAGGACTTGGGCTTGTCTCGACCCCGACATTTGAAGAAACTATGTGAGTGGTATTTTTAATAAAGCTATGTTACACTTGCTTTCATAAATCTCGTCTTGCCTTGTTTTGAAAAGTACTTGATCTAGCATGAATGACTATCCCTACTTGTATATTAAACACTATCTTGTTTTGATGACATTTCTTGAAAGTCCTTAGCTGCAGGGGACTATAATGCAACTGCACTCTTGTCTTGAAAGTCCTTAGCTGCAGGGAACTATAATGCAACTGCACTCTTGTCTTGAAAGTCCTTAGCTGCAGGGGACTATAATGAAACTGCACTCTTGTCTTGAAAGTCCTTAGCTGCAGGGGACTATAATGCAACTGCACTCTTGTCTTGAAAGTCCTTAGTTGCAGGGGACTATAATGCAACTGCACTCTTGTCTTGGAATTGTCATCACCCCCTTGTATTAAGTAGATGTAATAACATCCAAAGAACTTGACAGGCCGGCAATGAACTTGATTTCCCCCTTGATTGTAAAGTATGCTATGTATTGTTTTGAAAGAAATCTTGGATATCAATCATGCAAAACCTTTATTTCTAATATCATTCACTGAGTATCCAAGCTCACCCTCTCTATATATATGTAGGTGATGAGCAAGAAGGCAATGAGGCCTAGACGTGTAGCCGATGTGTTTTTGGGTGCATTGCCGACGTGTTTTGGATTAGCATTTTGTACCATCTTGAAGATTATGCTTCTTAGTCTATATTTCATGTGTACTTGTATATGTCGGCTTGAGAAGCCTTTTGGTCAAGATGTATTTTGTATCTCATTCCCTTATTGTATCTAAGTTGTAAGACTTTGTAAAAATGTATGTCATCTCATTGGACTTAAGCACGGCTCTCATGGACTATTTAGATTCTGTATATATATATGTTGCTTCCGCACTTGTAAGCCCCATATTTTATACTCTGATTGTGTGTGATTCTTGTAAGTCGGCCTTCGGTAATCTTGGATTACTGGCCATCACGGCACCAAACTACTAGGGGCGGTTTGGGGGCGTGACATCAAGGCACCATCTTCACCACTGAAATCCCTCAAGATTTCAGTGATGAAGAGGCCCAAACACCAAAGCCTCGAGACTCACCCAAAATAGCACAAAATGGGGCCTTTCAAGGCCTAGGAGGAATCAAACACCTCCAAACCACAAAACACTCTTAATAAACAGTCAAGAGGGCCTAAAAACAGAACTTTTTTGTATTATACACTAAGCTCAAAAACGATTTTAAGATAGGTAGAAATACAATGCAAGATTGGGGTAAAAAGGGGTAAGATTCTTACCCTTGAAGACCTCTTCAACAATGGTGCTCCAATGGCCCTCCTTGGCTTGAATCCAACACCAAAACTTCAAAATCAGTCCCTTAGAACCTCAGTAGCTAAGTGAAGGTGAAACACTAGGTGTTTGTGTGCAATAGTATGGACTAAACACACTTTAACACACACAATAGGGAAAAAGAGAGAGATAATGTGTATCAAACCCTAAACCTAGAACTCAAACCCTAACAATGGCTGTCTAAGCTCCCCCAAGTGTCTCAAGTGTCTAACCCTAAGGCCAAGAGAGAAGGCTCTCTCTTATAGAGCCTTATTGTCTTGTAAAGCTTACAAGACAAGCCTCATAAGAGGGAGATCCCTCCATACACGTGTATGGAGGGGAGCAAAAAGCAAGACAGTTGTCTTAAAATATCTGCAAAAGCAGATGCACAGTAGTCGGCCGGCCAAAAATGCCATTTTGGCCAAAAATAGTGCCGACCGGCACTAAATAGTGCCGATCGGTAATAAAAGATGCCGACCGGCAAACTATATTGCCGGTGGAGACAAAAACCATCCGGTGGCCTCTAGCCACTGCCGGTGGTGTGTGGGGATGCCTCACAAGGCATTCTCTGCCCTTCCAAGGCAAAAAGGCAAGTGTTTGGTGCAAAACCAGACACTAAACGGTCGAGTTCGGAGATCCCGAGGCAAGGCGCGCAGCCGAGACCTCCGGGAACTCCAAACGAACACAAACATGGATAATCACCGAGTGTTCAAAAGATGACGTCCAAGTCTTGAGGACGGTCAAAAATGGGGTGTCTACAGTTGCCCCTCTTTGATAGAACTCGAAAGTCATAACAATGACGGGAGTGAATGTCAAAGCCCAGAGACGACCCATTTTTGACAAGGCCGAAGACTTAGACAAACATGCAAGACAGACAAGGTATGCGCCCGAAGGCAGGGGCAAAATGCAAGACAATGCATGAAGCCGAGCATAACTTATGATCATGCAAAGAAAGCTGTAATGAAGCATACATGCGACAATTTTAAGCTAACATACACCAAACTACACTACAATGCAGAAAGGATGTAAGAGAATTATGCAATTCTCGATACTTCTCACTCGGAGGATACAATACCTGTGCGGCTCGTCTGGTTGCACCAGCCTTGAATGAACCGTACATACAATATCGTGCCTGCAAAGAAAACAAACTTAACAGGTACAATATTGTTAGCAACATGCATGACAATGCAGAATGGATGCAAAATGATATGCAGGAAGATTTTGACAATTGGACTTATACGCTACGCGAAGCCGGTTTGTAATTGGACTTATACGCTTTCGTGAAGCCGATTTGATAAAACAATGCAAGTGGAAAGTGCGTGACAACGCAAGTGAAGAGGTGTGCATGACAATGCAACCTAAGATGAATTCCAAACACACTGAAATCGTGTGGGGAAATGGGACATGGAGAAACATAGGGACATATCCCGGTGTTTCGGAATGGTGTGAGCTTTGGAACGTATTCCGAACGCTTTTAACCGAAGAGGGAGAGACATAGGGACGTATCCCGAGGATTAGGGACGTATCCCAAGGATTAGGGATGTATCCCAAAGGTTAGGGATGTATCCCAAGGATTAGGGACGTATCCCAAAGGATTAGGGACGTATCCCAAAGGTTAGGGACGTATCTCAAAGATTAGGGACGTATCCCAAGGGTTAGGGACGTATCCCAAGGATTAGGGACGTATCCCAAAGGATTAGGGACGTATCCCAATGCTTAGGGACGTATCCCAAGGATTAGGGACGTATCCCAAAGGTTAGGGACGTATCCCAAGGATTAGGGACGTATCCCAAAGATTAGGGACGTATCCCAAAGGTTTCAACAAAGGAGAAGAAACATAGGGACATATCCCGGTGTTTCAAAAAAGGAGAAAGAAACGTAGGGACGTATCCCGGTGTTTCGGAAAAGGGAGAGAAACATAAGGACGTATCCCAGTGTCTCGGAAAAGGAGGAGTGAAACGTAGGGACGTATCCCGGTGTTTCGGAATGGTGAGAGAAACATAGGGACGTATCCCGTTGTTTCGGAATGGAAGAAGAAACATAGGGACGTATCCCGTTGTTTCAGAATGTAAGAAGAAACATAGGGACGTATCCCGGAGCTTCGGAAAAGTAGGAGAAACATAGGGACGTATCCCGTTGTTTCGGAATGGAAGAAGAAACATAGGGACGTATCCCGGCGCTTCGGAAAAGTAGGAGAAACATAGGGACGTATCCCGTTGTTTCCGAAAGAGAGGAGAAACATAGGGACGTATCCCGGTGTTTCAGAAAGAGAGAGAAACGTAGGGACGTATCCCGGTGTTTCGAAAAGAGGGAAACGTAGGGACATATCCCGGTGTTTCGGAAAGAGAGAAACGTAGGGACGTATCCCGGTGTTTCGAGAAGAGAGAAACGTGGGGACGTATCCCTGTGTTTCGGAAAGAAAGAGAAACATAGGGACGTATCCCGGTGTTTCGAAAAGAGAGAAACGTAGGGACGTATCCTGGTGTTTCGGAAAGAGAGAAACGTAGGGACGTATCCCGGTCTTTCAAAATGGTGTGAGCATTGAAACGTATTCCAAATGCTCGTAACCAGAGAAGGTCTAACCCGTCGCACGCGCGAGGAGAAAGAATGATAATTACAAGTGAAAAGGTGCATAACAATGCAAGTAATGAGCATAACAATGCTAGATAGATGTGCATAATTAATGCAATGAATGAGCATAACAATGCTAGTGAAGTGGGTGCATAACAATGCAATTGGAACGTGCATCACAATGCAAGTGGAACGAGCGTGACAACGCATATTTGGAACAAAATGCCGAATAAAGGAATACAAGCCTTAACAAGACCAATTCAAACACAACCTCCGATTTACCTCTCAGAAGGGTCACAATATATATTTCAAAAGGATACACCTCGTGCATGCCGACTGACGATGAGCTACGCATCGAAGACATGAATTGAAAATTCCGCAGAAACAATTTGAGCTGAAAATGGGTTACTCTTGCTTATACTTCCAAAACGCAGTTACTACCTTTCTTTCCTGGGAAGGACTGGTTTTCTGAGGGAGCACTTTGATTGCCATTCTGGCTTGAAGTAAACCTGATCTTGAGCTTGAGGTAGAGGCACACCCATACTTCGGAGTAGTGACAAGGTCTGAAGAGGTACATCCAGAGTACAATCACGGAATTTGCTGAAGGTGAAACACACTCAGATGCTTCTATTTTCCCTCTTTTCTTTTGCTTTGCAGTCCGGAACCTATATAGCTTCAGATAGATCCTGATTTTACTGTTCTCACATGACATGGGTTGAACCCTGCAGTTTTCGAAAGAACAAATTCCCTTTTTTGCACAAATGTGGAGAATGGCACAACACTCTGAGCACACGACAAATCATTTTTTGAAATTGAGGAAATGAGTTCTCGACCAGGTATTGAGCCAACGACTGAACACAGTGAAAAAGACTCAACAACGAAAAAAAAACAAACGGTAAACAACCTAAACATATCGAGACACGCTCGGAACGACTCAAATCCAGAATCGAGACAAACAAAACAAGAGACACGACACACAGACGTGTTACAAAGACGAGAGACCTCTCAGCGCACGAGGAGCCAGTTTCTCTAGGTATTGTTTCCCACCCTTTTCTCATTTGTGATTCTCACGTCACTCTGGCACTCAATCTCTGTTTTTCTTAAAAAACCCTTTTCTCGCTTTTTCTCTCAGCGCACATCTCTCTATTCTTCAATCTCTCATTTTTTTATCCCTCCCCTAGGTGGTTGGTGGATAAACAAGGAGTTACGGGCTCTTGCCCCTAGCATTCTGCTAGATTCTCTTCTTCTGCTCACAATAGTGATCTTCTCCCACGGAGAGGTTGTGATGCGGCTGGATGTACAACAGATTTGCGATTGACATCGGTTGACGATGCTTTGCTGGGGGGTTTGGATGTGATCAGATCTGTCCAGATGAGGGAGTGGAATATCTCGCCCTATTCCAGTTCGTGCTTCGCACTTGTCTTGATACCTCGTTACTTGGAGGATGAGAGAGCTTTCAGCCCTTTGTTGTTGACTTCAGTTGTGCCCTTTCTGGCAAGTAGAGTGCCCTTTCTGGCAAATGCATTGACAACAGGGAAAAGACAGGAAGCCTGACTCAACTGTGCCCCTAGTTCATCATTTTGACCATTTTTTTATTTTGGTTTTCTACTAAAACAATTTTGACCAATATGAGAGTTAGATTAACACACTTGTTCGATTTTTGATTTGAAATCATGCAAGTCAGGCTATGAGCACTGAAAATTTTCCTTTTTTGGGTCCAAGAAATGGTCCAGTTTTTGGAAAAGATGGAACAATTTTCGAGAAGATTAGTCAACTTCAGTAAAAATTCTCAAAAACTATTTTTGCAAACGGCCGATGCTTAACAAGCGCGGAACTTACTCTTGAGACGTACAACCTCGGATCTGGACGAAAATTGCCCCCTTGCTCGAAGAGAGCTGCATGGCAACGGAAAGTTACCCCTTGTTTGAACGGCACCGCAGCGCATTGAATGGCAACGGAAAGTTGCCCCTTGTTTGAATGACACCGTAGTGTACTGTAATCAGTCCTCAGAGCGATGATTGCAACCGAACTCCCGGATACAGAAAAGACAAAGATGACTAGAACCATCACATGGACACAGTTGAATTTGAAGTATTTTACGGCTGGACTTCAGAATGAAGTTGCTTACGTATCCCAAAGATGGGAATCAAGCCTCACGTAGTTCGGGGTAAGGTGCACTCGGGTATTATCCTCTCCCTTTTAGGCTCTAACTTTTGCCAAGGCGCACGTTGCAGGTTTTCGACCTTGCGAGCTTTGTTCTTCTTTTCTTTTCAACTTTTGTATCTTTTCATTCTTTTTCATTCTTTTTTCTTTTTTTTTTCATTTTCATTTCATTTTTTTTTCTTTTCTCTTTTTTCTTTTATTCTTGTTGTTATTTTCTTTTCCTTTTTTTTTTTCTTTTCTCTTGCTCTAACTTTTGCCTAGGTCACCCTTCCGGGTTTTCGACCCAGCGAGCCTCTCAAAGGGTAAAAGTGTAACAAGTCCATGCCAAATGGTTTTAGGGTTTTGCAGCCATCCGTGTCCAGGAGAGTGGCCGTTGCATTGATTCACTGAAGGATCCATCTTCGGCTCTTCGCGCATATCAGACATTTTTGCCCCTAGTTCGATGGGTGCTTTTGTTCTAGCTTTGCAAGCCTCTTCTAATGAAATTTGATCTTCTTGATCTGACTGTCTTGCCTTTTGTTCGAGGGCTGCTTTGAATCTGGCCACACAGGCCTCACATGGCGGTTGACCGTTGAACGTTTTGAATGGGTTCAAGGTTCGAAAATGAACGGGTTGAATCTTGAGGCTGAGAGTGATCCTAGGCTACACAATCTCAAGAGCGATTCCACACAAGTCTTCACAGGACCGCGCAAAACAGTTTTTGAAATCTTTTAAGAAAGCGACAAATCGCTCGCGCTGAAGACAGTATAGGACCAATCTGGATCAAGCCAGGATCTTTCTCAGTACTCATACTAACAAGCATGATCTCGATCATTAAGGGCTTAACATGCCTCTCTTTCTCTCAATTGATCAAGTTTTGCAAAACCCGAGGAATTCCTTCATCTTCGTTTTTATCACAATGTTTCGAAAAAAAAGTTTTTGAAAAACTTAGGTCATTACAATGACTTCAAAGGCACAGAAAACACAGGCGAAGAGCACTATCATTTCATTCAAACTTCTGGCACAACTGGCGCACGACAGAAGAAAACACAAGAGTGCAAAAATCACTGCTGTTCCATTCAAATCTGCTGGCATAACTGGCTCCAAGGCAGAAACAGACTCAAAAGAAAGCAAAAAGACAAACACAAAACAAGATAGTGATGTCCGAGGTAACACCCCCGGAATCACCCGACTCCTATACGACAGGACTGACTCGATATGACAAGACAGACCTCGAAACAAAAGGACTGACTCAAAACAGACTCAGAACAACACAACAAGACTGACCCAATACCCAAGTCAGAATGTACAAAACTAGCATTCACAAATGCTCAAAATAATGCGTGCCACACATTACATCTGAAGTAAATTGAGTGCCGCCCGCAGGTGGTCCAGCCTCTGATCACATCACATTATCTCCCCACAAGTTCACTGATCAAGTGCCAATAGACTTTGCAGAGCTTGGTGCGACGATGACCCCATTGTCGATCAGATTTTGTATCTCGTGGCGAAGACAGACACAACTGTCGGTGTCATGACCGGTTTGTTGATGGAAGGCGCAGTACTTAGCCGGGTCATGCTTTGCAGGGAGAGGATCGGGTAGGGGCCGTTGTTCTAACGGTTTCAGATGTCCTTTCCTGAGTAGGACCGCTAGAGCTTTAGACAAAGGCATAAAGAGCGGGGTGAAAACCCTCTTGCCTCGGGGTAGATAGTCCGAAGTTCGGGGGTTTGAAGTGGATGCACCAACAAAGGGAGTGGCTGCTCTTGGTGTGGTGGTGGCGACCATGCCCACGTCTGAAGTCCTAGCAGCTGCGTCACCACCGGTGGTCGCATTCGAACTGCGGGTAAACGCCTTCCTGGGCTGCTCCTTCTCCTGATTAATAAGGCCCTGCTTCATAGCATCTTCGATCTGTACCCCCATCTCATGCAGATCCGAAAAGGTAGGGAAGGGGAGCACGATCATTTTCTGCATTAGTTTGGGTTGGAGGTTGCGCACAACCATCCTTATCTGGTCTTTGTCGCAAGGCCTTGTAGCCATCATCGAGGCCTTTGCTCTCCACCTCGCCATAAACTCTGAAAAACCCTCCTTTGGCTCTTGGCGGGTGACTTCAAGATCACGAGTTGTGACCTCAATCTGTGTGTTGTAGGAGTATTGATCACTGAAGGCCTCAGCCATCTCTTCCCAATTCTGTTTCACAGAGTTCTCCAATTTTGCATACCAGATTGTGGCTATCCCAGACAGGGTCCGGCCAAACAATGATAGCTTCTGTAATCTAGTGAGGCCCATCGGCCTTAGAATGTCTGAAAACAGCCGCAAGTGCACCATGGGATCCCCGGACCCATCGAAACGGTCAATATGTGGCATCTTGAATCTGTCTGGAAGCGTCACAGCTGCATCGGTATACCCATCCTCGATGTCCGGGATGGATTTCATGCCTTGAGCCTTCTTGAACAACCTTTCAAACTTGCTCATCTTTAGCGCCGTTGGATCCGTCTCTAACTCAAAAGGGGAGTCCGGTAGGTTGATGGGTGTCTTGGATAGCTGGGGTAGAACCAGGGGCGGAGCTGGCCCGACTGGAATGTCCGTATCATCCTGGACGTGGGTTGCCTCCCCGAGTATGGGAACTCTTGGTGGGGGAGGAGCCTGGTGCGAAGTAGATACTCCAGTTTGCTGCTCCAATCTGGCAATTGTCTCTGCCTGTTGGGTTATGGCCACAGCCTGTTGTTTGACGAATTCCGCTTGACGGACAGCATCTTGCTGCATGGCTTTCATACTATCCTGGAGTTGGCGCACCATCTCTTCTAGACTCGACATATTGTTCTAATCTAACTGAGCGACCGGTATATCTGTGTCGGTAGTAGGCTTGGAAATCTCAGCCCGACTGCTCAAAGATCACTGATCTGGTAGCTGTTGTACAGGTGGTCGGCGCCTGACTAGCCTTCTCTGGCCCTGATTACCCTTGAACTGAGTCTCTGACCTGACAAAGTCTATCAGTACAAATCCAATGAACCTCGGGGGATATTGGAGCCTTCTGAAGCTATGGTTCTAGGACTACCCTAGCAAAAGATAAAACAGGCAGCATTTCAGCCCAATTTCATCAGAACAGGCATAGGCATAACTGAATAACTGTATTCTACTACTGATCACTGTTCCCCAAAATCACTGCCCCCAAATCTGAATCTGATACCCGCAAATATAACTGATTCTCAAAACACTGATGCCCGCTGGCCTGATACCCAGACTTGCAAACTGATATATGCATTCCTGTAGAGGCTAACTCCAAAAAGCACATAACAAGCAAATGAGAGCCAAAACACCCCTATGTTGGGGTAGGGTTTCCCTGTCCTATTTTGTCAGGAGCTAGGGTTTCACTACGCACACAGCGGTTTTCAAACAACCTAACATCAGGTAAGCAGCATGTCCTAACTTGGAATGGTCACTATGGATCCGAATATGTACTAGGTCGAATGGTCAAAAAGGGTGCCCCGGTAAAATCGGGGTTTGTGTTCCCATGCTGTCAGAGCCCATAGCCGGTCAGCCTTATGGTCATGCCTTGAAAAGACAAACCTCCGGCAAACCGTTCAGGAATGGCAGATGGCAAACACTGTGTTCCTAGGCGCACCAATGCACATGCAATGCAAAGAAACACATAAGCGAAATCAAAACAGGATATCACGAGTTCGAGTCAAGCTCTCTAAATTTCCCCAGCAGAGTCGCCAGAAACTGTAACACGCCCGCATGGGCCCTCATGCTACAGTTCGGACTCGATTTGTGTCACGGTTCTTAATCTTGAACCAAAGAGTCCAAATCCGGCAAATCGTTTTGAGAAAAAAATAGATTTTGAAAAGAAGTGCCAAACATGGACTGCTTTGCCAGATACAGAGTCGCCACCTAAATATTTTTTTTAAAATGGGAGAATTTAGGAAACCCTGACTCGGTGCCGAAGGCCACATGTCCGTCATCACCGGAGTTGTCTCGGCTCGGGAGCTTGGGTACGATCGGGGAAGGTCAGCTATGAGCACCCCCTTTCGCCCGGTCCGAAGACCGGCCTCTACTAACCATGATATCCGATTTTGAAAACGTTATGTGTTCTTACTCCAGTTATTAGCCTAGAATTACTATGTTGTGCGCACAGCAAACAAGTATAGACTAGATTGCCTAATTTGGAAATAATCATTGCATATCCGTTTGTTTTGAAAAGTGCTTTGGAATTTGCTACTCGCAAGTAGGCTAAAACACGGATTTCAACGAGTTTCCCAACTCAAACAATCCAACCTTCACCCACATGCATTCAAACAGTTTAACACGTAAGCACCTAGCCACATGGTAAGCATGCTGTCATGGTAGCATTCACACTCATGCGAGATGCTAAAGCGAAAATACTTACATCGTACTCCGTGCCAAAACAATAAACTAGTTAGCAAACATGCGTGTCCTAGTTCATGTTAAATTGTCTAATGCAACACATACAGGATGCAATTAGATAGGCTCGGCTAATCTAAGCATGGCATATGAAATGCGAGTAATTGATGCACGTATTCAACTTTGAATTGAAGTACAAATGCAGTTAGCGTGATGTACCGAGCCTAATGTATGCAATACAAATGCATGGATGCACGTATGCATAGCATAAGGTATGCTAAATTGAACATGCCCTAATCTACCATCATAAACAGGTAAATAAAAGGGAAGAAATACGTGAGGTTGGAAGACATACACCCACTCACGCACACTTATTACAGATTTGCCCTCACTCGGAGGGGGGCAGATAAATATTACAAATAATTAACTACGCAAGCTAATTAAATATTACAAATTGCCTAATCAACTAAGCAATTAACTAAAGCTAGAAAAAAAACAGTAAACCGCCTCGGGAGGAGGGCTCGATGCAATGCACGCTCGGTCCTGCTCGGAAATGCACCGCCATGCATAGGCTGCCTCTGTTTTCCCTCCTTTACTCCTCTAGAGGCTGCCAAAACCTCAGGACTGCTTCCTTGGATGCTGGGAGACATCACCGGCTGCATGGAATTGCCACCGGCAGTGGGATGCGCCCACCGGCACAAAATGAAGCTGTCGGCAGATAAATGATTGCCGGTCGGCACCTTACACTGCCGGTCGGCAGAGTGTTCCTGCAGAATCTGCAACTCATAGCAGCAGAGGGCAAAGCAAAGCATGGCAGTACAATTCAAGGCATATATGCATCAATCATGTCCCCTATCATGTTTATGACTCATGCGGACAAGTGTCTCGATTCTCGGACCACCAATCACGCATTTCCATGCATGATGGCCCAAGGAATCGAGTATGCAACTTTCATGTCAAATGAAATGCAGACCATACAAACAAACCAAGGCCCAATTCCCATCATCAAGTCAAGGAACAAGGCATGCATGCAAGATGCAATGCAACCTAGGCATGCAAGCTAGGGATGCAACATGGCATGGCAATACACTTATGCAAGCATACAAGCGAACATGAGGCAATGCTAATGGATGAAAAGATGGTCTTATACAAGATTTAGGCAACTCCAAGTAGGCCTAAAACAGTAGCCAAAATGCTACAATGAAGGACCAAATACATATGCACACATACACATGTTGAAAGGCCAACACTTAGGCACAAATTGAACAACTCTCAAACACATTTGAAAGAAGGTAATCATGGACATATAGCATGCGACATAAGCATTGAAAATCTTGTTAAAACATGGAGCCAAACCAAGCAACAAATCAAGCCAAACATGCAACAAATGGCCTAAGTGCTTGAAGCAAGTCAAAGGGGCTTGAACCATGGCCAAGCCAACCAAGCCTCACAAGGCTGAGGGGGCTTAAAATAAGTTCAAGGCAAACCTAGACCATGCAAAGGGGACTCCCTAGATGGCATCTAAGTGGCTCAATTTCAAAGCACGCACAATGGCCAAAACATGGAGCATACTACACAAGCTTTCAAGGCATTAAAGATGCGTCCAAGGTAAACATATAGACATGAAAATGGGACTGAAATGGCATGGTGGATGGTCTCAGATCACCAAATCAATGCAAAGATGTCATGTTATACATTCACACACTTAAGGCCAACAAGCCGGAATGCAAAGGGGCTATACTAAGCATGCCAAATCTGACCCAAACAACTATGGACAGACCTAAAACATGGCAAAATATGCACAAAATCTTCACAAGACTAAGCCTAAAACATGTTTGAACAAAGGCTAACAACCTAAGGCATATTAAGGCAATAACATGGCATTACATGGTAGGTATGCTAAGCATGCATGGTGTACCAAAACCAACAATAAACAGAGGTATATCATGATATAATAGGCACAAAAAATAGCCAAGGCATGATCAATACACACTCTAACATGGTGCTCTCTCAATAGGCCAAAAATAGTCCATTTCAAGGACAACAAGGGAAGGGGGTGGCCCTCCCCTTTTGGAGACTTCAAGGCACCATCTTCACCACTGAAATCCCTCAAGATTTCAGTGATGAAGAGGCCCAAACACCAAAGCCTCGAGACTCACCCAAAATAGCACAAAATGGGGCCTTTCAAGGCCTAGGAGGGATCAGACACCTCCAAACCACAAAACACTCTTAATAAACAGTCAAGAGGGCCTAAAAATAGAACTTTTTGTATTATATACTAAGCTCAAAAACGATTTTAAGATAGGTAGAAATACAATGCAAGATTGGGGTAAAAAGGGGTAAGATTCTTACCCTTGAAGACCTCTTCAACAATGGTGCTCCAATGGCCCTCCTTGGCTTGAATCCAACACCAAAACTTCAAAATCAATCCCTTAGAACCTCAGTAGCTAAGTGAAGGTGAAACACTAGGTGTTTGTGTGCAATAGTATGGACTAAACACACTTTAACACACACCAGAGGGAAAAAGAGAGAGATAATGTGTATCAAACCCTAACCCTAGAACTCAAACCCTAACAATGGCTATCTAAGCTCCCCCAAGTGTCTCAAGTGTCTAACCCTAAGGCCAAGAGAGAAGGCTCTCTCTTATAGAGCCTTATTGTCTTGTAAAGCTTACAAGACAAGCCTCATAAGAGGGAGATCCCTCCATACACGTGTATGGAGGGGAGCAAAAAGCAAGACAGCTGTCTTAAAATATCTGCAAAAGCAGATGCACAGTAGTCGGCCGGCCAAAAATTCCATTTTGGCCAAAAATAGTGCCGACCGGCACTAAATAGTGCCGACCGGTAATAAAAGATGCCGACCGGCAAACTATATTGCCGGTGGAGACAAAAACCAGCCGGTGGCCTCTAGCCACTGCCGGTGGTGTGTGGGGATGCCTCACAAGGCATTCCCTGCCCTTCCAAGGCAAAAAGGCAAGTGTTTGGTGCAAAACCAGACACTAAACGGTCGAGTTCGGAGATCCCGAGGCAAAGCGCGCAGCCGAGACCTCCGGGAACTCCAAACGAACACAAACATGGATAATCACCGAGTGTTCAAACGATGACGTCCAAGTCTTGAGGACGGTCAAAAATGGGGTGTCTACAACTATCGGTAAGTGTTGTAGCAAACTAGTTGGCTTTTGGTGCTTGGCCTTTACTTGTTGGCAAGTAAGGTATTTCGATACAAATAAAGCGACATCACGCTTCATACCCCTCCACCAAAATTGGTAACTAAGATCATGATACATTTTTGTGCCTCCCGAATGTACCGGAAGGCGTGAGTGATGAAACTCTCGGAGTACCTCTTCTTGACAAGATTCCAACACAAATAAACGGTCTAGATATCTCACACTCAAGTCCAAGTGTATGTTCAAACCCTTCTCTTCCTTCCCGTTGGAGATCCTATCATGGATTGTCTCCACCTCACGGTCACCTCATTGTGCCTCGATGACTCTACTAATCAAGGTAGGTTGACCAATCACGGTAAACAAGGTAGTACCCTTGAAAATTAAACTCATTGATATCGCCTAGCATAACCCATTCTCAAATGGCCACACTTGTGAAACTACTCACGAATTTCCGACTCAAGGCATCGGCCACTACATTGGCCTTCTCCGGATGATAGTGTAACTCAAAGTCATAATCCTCCATAAATTCCATCCATCTCCGTTGGCATAAATTCAATTCTTTTTGGAAAAACAAATATTTTAGACTCTTATGATCAGAAAAAACATCAAACTTCTTGCCATACAAATAATATCTTCAAATCTGTAAAGCAAAAATTATTGTCGCTAGTTCTAAGTCATGGGTAGGGTAGTTCTTTTCATGAGTTTTCAATTTTCATGAACTATAAGCCATAACCTTCCTTTCTTGCATCAATACACAACCAAGTCCATCTTAGGATGCATCATAATACACGGTATGACCCAAACCTCTTTCCGAAATTATCAAAATCGGTGCGGTGGTCAACCTAGTCTTAAGTTATTGGAATGACTTCTCACAAGTCTCGTTCCATACGAATTTGACACCCTTCCTTGTCAACTTTGTCAACGGTGCGGCTAATCTAGAGAAGTCTCTTACAAAATGACGATATCACTTGGTTAACCCCAAGAAACTCCGGATTTCAAAAATATTTTTAGGTTATTTCCTATATTGCACAGCATCTATCTTAGTAGAGTCTACAGTTACTTCTTCTCTCGACATAACATGCCCTAAGAACTTCACTTAATTCAATCAAAACTCTCATGTCTCGAATTTAGCATACAATTGGCGCACCTTAAGCAAGTTAAGTACTATCTGCAAGTGTTCCTCGTGCTCCTCCTCGGAGGTTAAATAAATCAAATAATCATCCACATAGATGACCATGAAGTGGTCTAAGAATTCTCAAAAGACTTAGTTGATCAAGTCCATAAAGGAAGTAGGAGCATTGGTTAGACCAAAAGGCATTACAAGGAATTCATAGTGGCCATAACGCGTGCGAAAGGCTGTTTTCTAGATATCCTCCTCCCTCTCAGACTCTCAACTAATGGTACTCCAACCTCAATTCTATCTTCGAAAAGCAACGAGACCCCCTAAGTTGGTCAAACAAGTCATCTATTCTGGGTAGGAAATATTTGTTCTTAATGGTAACTCGATTCAACTTGCAGTAATCCATACATAACCACAATAACTCATCTTTTTTCTTTGCAAAGAGAGCTAGTGCTCCCCAAGATGTTGTACTTGGGTGAATGAAGCCCTTGTCTAAGAGTTCTTAGAGTTGAATCTTCAACTCATGCAATTTCACGGGTGCAAATCTATAGGATGCCATGGAAATCGGTGACATGCCAGACACTAAGTCAATGGAAAACTCGATCTCCCGATGGGTTGGCAAACTAGTAAGATCCTCGGGAAAGACATCTGGGTATTAACAAACTACCGTCGGCAATTTTACTCAGATCCCATCACTCTCACTATCCAAGAGAGTTGCAAGAAGACAACTAAGCTCACCCCTACTACAAGGGTCATAAACTGGTGATAATACTCTATTAGCTCAATCCCCCAGAAAATAAAAAAAAAAGTCACCACTCGAGGTGCACACCATAACCCTCTGACAATAACAATCAATCATATCACAATACGAAGACAACTAGTCCTTGCCCAAAATGACATCAAAACCCGACATGTCTAGCAACACAAATGCAAAAGGAAGTTGACGCCTAGTAACCTCTATCTCACAACCACGACACCCCCGGTCCAAGTCAACCTTACCCCTAACTGGTGACTCTACCCTAAGTGGAGACGCAACTGAGCCACCTCTAAACCCAATGCAGAAGCAAAAGCAGAAGATATAAATGAATGCGATGCACCCGTGTCTATCAACACATTAGCCAAAGAATTGTACACAATAAAAATACCTCTCACAACAGAGGACTCTGGCAACTGCTCTAGCGTTGTAGCAGCAAGTACGCACTCATGTGGCCTCTGATCAACCTGCTCATCTCTTGGAGCATAGGCCTGCTGAACTGACTAAGTCGAAGCGGCTCCCTGATTAGCTTGTGGGGTTTGAACTGAATGAGCCTGCTGATAACTCTAAGTCTACCTTGACCTTGATGGGCTAGATGCGCCTTCCAACTGTGGGCAAGCTCTCCTCAAGTGCCCTGACTGACCGCACTGAAAGCAAGTAGGTCCTTGCCCCCTACTCTAGGACTGATTCTAAGATTGGTTAGGCGGTGGTGGTAACATCTGCTACCATCCTCCCTTTTGTGGGCAGGAATTGGGCTTGTGACTTAGTTGGCCACATTTGAAACAAGTAAAGCTCCCCTAAGCATTCATCCTCATACCACCACTTGGCAATAAAAAAAGTAGATCTAGATTGTTTTGACTAGGGTTGGGATGAAAAAGTGTCCCTATTCTTCTTACTCGGTCTAAAGTCCCTCTGTGACTCCTAGCCCCTGGACCTCGAACCCCGAAGTCTTTCCTTCTCAGCCTGCACTGTAATCTCTACTTGTGTCACCGCCTTCACAAGATGGTCATAGTTTCGAATCATATTCCTGGCAACCTTGAACAAAATCTTTGTTCTCAATCTCTTCTTAAACTCTATGCAACAGCGTTCCTCTATTGTCACAAACTTCAGTGCAAACCGGGGCAAACTAGTGACGGTCACCTCAAACTCGGCCATGGACAGGTTAATTTGCTTGAGGTTTTGGAATTCTTGCCTTAATTTCTCTCTAGCAGTGGGAGGTAGGTACTTGTCTTGGAAAGCAATGACAAAAAGCTTCCCATATTGGTTCCACTCTACCCTTGGTGTACTTTCATCATTGGTCTGCATCCCCTTTGAGGTAGTAACTCACTAGAGTCACCCTTAGCTCACTGTCTTCAATGTGAAGCATCTCAAATGTCTTCACCGTTTGCTCGAGCCAGTCATTCACTTTCTTGGGCTTCGGACCCTCATGAAACTCACCCGGTTTAGCCAGAAAAAATTCCTGAGTAAGGAAAACTACTCCAGTTTCTATAGCATTTTCCCGGGCTTGATTCTCCGCCCTCAACATGTTCATCAATCCCCTCAAGGCCTCCATAATATATTTGGCTAAGGTATCCATAGTGGCTTGGCCCGCTTGCTTCAGGACTCCGACTTGCCCCTTTTGTTTGGCCATGTTAGTTGGGCCTGCTTGCTCGGCCACATTAGCTTAGCCGAACCCTTCCTCATGCATCGGAACCTCATGAACCCCTCGGCGAGGCCTACCACATCTCCCTCCTCTACCAACATGTGCACAACCTCTTTCTGACATCCTAATTAAGGACAAGAATAAACAGTTTAGCACACCAACACAAATGTACTTGCAACTTCATCTCACACGTCACGTCACAATAATTTCGTAAGTTTCCATTTCATATAAACGCTTAGTTCCACTCCACGTAAACACATCAGTCACATAAACACATACAGAATATTCTTTTACGATGAAATTTGTCCCGCGGAATACCAAGAGTTCTTATCAGAATGAACATTGATCAAGTGCTCTTTTAATAAGACTTCAAGGGATTTAAACAACATCCTAAAGGATCAATCTCATACCCATTTAGTCATATAAACATGTTATCACATAACACTTAAAGCATGGAACATCTCCTAGTTTAGCGAAACGAACCCAGTGTGGAAAAAAATTACTTCCCCGCGAGTCCCAACTATTCAAACCTGGTAGCTCTGATACCAAGTTGTCACGCCCCAAAAATTTGCACAATAAAGATTCACCAACTTCTATTGTTTAATGTAAACGTAAGTCAATCATAATATTAACTTCATCATCAAATCTCCAACATTTGTAATTTAATAACCATTAAAAGATTTACAAAAGAATGTTCCACATGCGGTTATATATTCAACATTCCTAGAATATAAATCTATGGCATGGAAGAAGGAAGTTTAGTACGAATTAATGCCCTCAAGGGCTACAAAATCCAAGGCTTAAGCCCGGTTACACAAAATTGGTTTCAAACCCATACACATAAAGCCCTTGGCTTGTCAAAAATAATTACAACAAAAGGAAAGAGCCTTGTGCTCTCAAGACATATCTCCACACCTCTAACTTGGCGGGATCATCACATCCTTTCCTGCACAATGTGATGACCAGGTGCATTATATGTCTTGTCCCTCTTTGTTTAACCTTGGGTTTGCCTTGTTGGAGTGTCGGGTTTAACCGGGAGTCGTGTTAACGCTTTGGGTTTGCTGTATTCAAAAACTTATTTCAGATTCCTTGCTTTTATTTATTTATGTCTGCGCCAAATTTATCATGTTTCGGAGGGTGCAAGGTTGGGTCCAAAGGGTCTTGTGTTGAGTTAAAAATTTCCTAGTTGGGGAAAACAAACCGCACGTGCAGGGCCTTGGACCGCATGTGCGGGAGGTGAGGCCGCACGTGCGGGAGGTGAGGCCGCACGTGCGGGAAGCAAGGAAAATTTTGGGTCGGCCACTACATTATATGCAGGTGCGGATGGTGGTGCGGTTTGGGAGCGCCACATGTACGGGGGTTAGTGCCACACGTGCAGGAGGCACGCTTCGCACGTGTAGGAGTGAGTGCCGCACGTGCGGGATGGTTTGTATCTGAATTTCATCCTTTTCTTTACTCCTTAGGTTGTGTGTGTATCACTTTTTACATATCCCTCTCTCTCTAAAAACCATATCCTCCTTCTCTCTACATTTCCTGCACCAAATCTCTTAAAACTCTAAATCTCTTGCAATCCATTGGGGTTTTGACCCAACATCCTTCACACAATATTGGAGAGCTAAGCAAATGCTACATTGTGTGCGGTGGAGATTGGGTTTTGGCACCATTGGAGTTAGGGATTTCATCTTTTTTTCTCCTCCAAACTTGAGGTAGGGATTTTTCTTAGAGTTATATATATTTTTTTCAAGATTATGTTGATTTGGAACTCATTGGAAAGTGTAGGAACTTGGATTTTGGTACATGTGAAATGATGATTTCAAAAATGGTTTTACACCTTGTTTTTCTTACAATATTTGAGAGCTTGACTACACTATGAGAAATGATGTTTGGGGAGGAGATTCCCTCCTTGAAAGATGGAGAAATGTTTAGTTTTTGCAAAAACCAAGAATTTGAGATTTTATGAGAAATGTTGAGAATTTGTGAATGTTTATCTATTACCATGTTAAAATGAATGAATGATTGAAAAATCTCT
The DNA here is from genome assembly GCF_055761805.1 of Camellia sinensis. Classification (NCBI taxonomy): domain Eukaryota; kingdom Viridiplantae; phylum Streptophyta; class Magnoliopsida; order Ericales; family Theaceae; genus Camellia; species Camellia sinensis. The sequence continues at coordinate 155,076,763 of NC_138963.1, forward strand.
TGTTTTACTTAACAAATGGAAAATTTTCTTCGAATATGAGAATTGTTGATTTTGGGAGATTGTTGCTCAAAAATGTGACATAATCATGAAATGATTAATTTGTTGAGAATATATGGGTGTGAAAATGTTATTGCCCTTAATGGGTTCATATGGATATATGATGATCTTGTGAAATGCATCGGAAAGAGAAATGGAAATTTTTTTATAACAAATGGGACATTTGTGTGGAAGTTTTGTAAATGGATAACTATTGCAATACATGGATAATTGTTACATCGGCATTTCAATAATTTGTTTGTTATAAAATTTTGAATTGGGATTTGAAACTTTGCATTGAGAAAGAAACATTGTGAAATGAGATTTATTGAAATGTTTTAGGGTAAATATGTTGGTAAGTACGGATATGATATGTAGATGAAATTGATTAAGTTGGCCTGAGTGTCCAGGGTGAAAGACCGGAAATACGCACGGAGGAGGCACCACATGCCTTCCGGTTAGCTACCAGGAAAGTGGGGTTTTGGTAGTGCTAGCTGAGTCCGGATCCTCTGCCGTGTTTCTCTGCGGCCGTCCCTGCGGCGCCCCAAAACGACGTCGTTTTGGGGCAAAAATTCAAAAAAAAAATGACGCAAAAACACAGAATCAGAAGAGGGAGAGGGGGAAGAAGAAAGCAGGGGGAGAGAGAGAGGGGAAAGCAGCCTCAACCTCAAGCAAGCACCTGGGCTACAACGGCACCACCATCGGATTCAATCCCTACGGCGATCTCTGGAGCAACCTCCGCCGCATCACCGCCATCCAGATCTTCTCCTCCGCCAGCCTCCACCACTTGTAATGTTGAACCAGATCTGAGAGATTCAGATCAAAAGAAGGCCTCAATCAATATATATATATATATATATATATGTATATTCTTCGATATATATATATATATATATGTCTATTCTTCGCTTGTGTTCCCTCCTTAAAACAGAGGTTGGCAGATTGTCAATACATCCATGATCTAAGCTGAGTTGATTTGCTTGCTCCTAGTACAGGAAGACCCAAAAATTATCACATGAAAAGTTAGAAAAAAAACCCAAACTACAACCCACTTTGTGTGTTTAGAAAAAAAACACAGATGATGAAGTGTAAGAGAGGCTGTGTTTCAAACCCACTTTGTGGTCTTCTCCTCTCTCTCCCTCTCCCCCTGCTTCCTTCTTCCCCCTCTCCCTCTTCTGATTCTGTGTTTTTTGCGTCATTTTTTTTTTGAATTTTTTCCCCAAAACGACGTCGTTTTGGGGCACCGCAGGGACGGCCGCAGAGAAACACGGCAGAAGATCCGGACCCGTGCTAGCTATGCCTACTTGCAGAGACCAACCTAAGGATTACTTAAGTCGTATTTACTGCCCCTTGAAACTAAATTGATAATTTTTGAATTGTTGAGATTTCAAGTTATTATAGAGCATGATGGTTTTCAAAAGATGTGAATGTGGTTTTCCTTCAAAAAGCATAGCATAGCATGGCATATGCATTTCAGTTTGTGAAACTTGTATAAAATTTATATACTTTGTTAAGAATTCTCTACTGGGCATTACGCTCACCCCTATGGGATTTTGGTACAGGAAAAGACATGGTGATTACATGGTGATCCCGCTAAGTTAGGGCGGGCGTGGACGTATGTGTTGGGAGCATAGGGCTCTTATTTTTGTTGTCGTATATTGTTATTAGCCAAGGGCTATAACTGTTTGGGTCCGAGAGACCATTTTTGTGTAACTGGGCTTAAGCTTTGGAATTTGTAAGCCCTTGAGGGCATTTTATTTATTTTTTGGATTTGATATTCTACATGCTATAGATTCATGTATTTGATGTCTTTGAATGTATAATTCGCATGTGGAACTATTTTGTACAAACCTTATTGATCAATGATGTAAAGGTTATTTTCTTATAATGAATGTTGGTTGTTGTACTTATATGATGTTATAATATTTGGGGCGTTACACACAAAATCCCATAGGGGTAAGCACAAAGCCCAGTAGGAAAATCTTAACAAAGTATATACATTTTATACAGTCTCATGGGATTAATGCATATGCCAAACTATGTTAAAAAACAAATATCTTTATTTTTTGAAACTTTTGTGCACAATGCAATCTTGAAAATTTAACAATTTAATAATTTCAATATAGTTCAACGAGGCAGTAAATACGATTCAACTAATCCTTAGGTTGGTGCCTGCAAGTAGGCATAACAAACAATGCCAAATCCCCACTTTATCGGTAGCTAACCGGAAGGCACGTGGTACCTCCTCCGTGCGTGTTTTCGGTTTTTCACCATGGACACTCAGGCTAACTTAACCAATACCAACTGCGCCCCCTATTTGGACTTAGGTCTCGTTTGGGAACATACTATTTTAGTAACTTTTTTGGCTTTTTATGAAAAGATGTGTAGAAAATTAGAGAGAGTGATGTGACAACTTATAGTGATTTTTTGACTTTTTAACTAAAACTGAAGGTTGCCAAACAAGGCCTTACTAACGTATTTGCCCCCAAAACCACTCAATATAAGCTTGTTTCACAAAACAATTTCCTTCCTCAAAACAATATATTTTTCCTGTGATGAGTTGGTACGTAATTCGCTTCGTCATTTTGAGTTATGTTGGATTTACTTCCGTTAGAGTGTCGGGTCTAACTTGGAGCCTTGATTAATAGTTTGGGTTATTGTGTTTGAAAGCTTTTCTCAAAATCCTTGTCCTTGTTTATTTTCGTGTCAAGTTTCACACATTTCGGAAGGTACGGGGTCGGATCTGGGACGTCCCGAGTTGTGCTGGGCTGATTGCGGACTGGGAGGATGAACTGCACGTGCAAGGACGCCACACGTGCGGGAGGTGAGGCTGCACGTGCGGTGAAGAGGGGAGCTGTCTTGGCGCATTCTGCATTATATGCAGGTGTGGAGGGAGGTGCAGAGAGGAAGCGCCGCACGTGCGGGGGAGGTCGCTGCACGTGCGGGAACGGGTGCCACACGTGCGAGAATCGGCTAAGTCCGAAAAATATGCTTTTTCTCTTTTTTTGGGCTGTGTGTATCTCATTTTTACACATCTCTCTCTCTCTCTCTCTAAAAACACCATTTCTTCTCCCTTCTCTCTAAAACCTCCACCAAACACCATAAACTCTTGATCTCTTCCAATCCATTGGAATTTTGACCCTACATCCTTCACAAATCTTGGAGAGCTAAGTGAGGGCTTCATTTTGTGCGATGGAGATCGAGTTTCAACACTGTTGATTTTGGGGGTTTCATCTCATTTCTTCTTCAAACTTGAGGTGGGGATCTTCTTGGAGTTATATATATGTTTTTGCAAGATTTAGTTGATTTTTGAAATCCCTTTTGACAGCTTTGAAACGTGATTGTTAGCTCAAGAATGTGGGTGGTTTGAGAGTGGTTTTTCCTCCTAGTTTCTTTTGAAATAATTTCTTGAGAATTTTGAACTACATTGATTGAGAAGAAGAAAATTTTTGAAGAAACCCTTTCAAATGATTTGAGTGTGCATAGTTGTGGTGAGAAAACCTAGAGATTTGGGGGTTTTGAAAAGTTGTTGAGAACTCATGGATGACATTGTTATTATATTATCCTTTTGTGCCAAAATGCATAAGTGATTGGAGAATTTCTGATCTCTATATAAATGATGAATTTCATGAAATATGAGAAGTGGTGATTTTGGAAGTTGTACGAAGATGTTGATATAGTCTTGAAATGACTAAATTGTTGAGAAAGGTGCGAAATATGGAAATGTTGCTATTTATTGATAGAATTAAATAAATATGTGGCTATTTTGTGAAATAGCATTAAAAGGAGAAATGGAAATTTTGATTCTTATGGAATTATTGTTTGAGATATTTGAAAGTGGAGAAATATTATGTGGCATTGGTATTGTTGCATTGCGTATCCATTCAATTGGTTATTACACATTTTGAATTGAGTTTGGAAACTTTTGTATTGAGAAAAGAAAGTTTGTAAATAAATTTTTATGGAATTGCTTTGGGGTAAATACGTTGGTAAGTCCGGATAGGGGGTGTAGATGAAATTGATTAAGTTGGCCTGAGTGTTCGGGGTGAAAGACTGAAAGCACGCGCGGAGGAGGTACCATTTCCCTTCTGATTAGCAACCGGTAAAGTGGGGTTTTGGTTGTGCTAGTTATGCCTATTTTGTGAAGCTTGTATAAAATGGGGTTTTGGTAGTGCATTTCATTTTGTGAAGCTTGTATAAAATGTATATACTTTGTTAAGAACTTTCTATTGGGCCTTGTTATTTTGGTGCAGGAAAGGACGTGACGATTCCGCCAAATTAGGGCGTAGACGTATTTATTGAGAGCATATGGCTCTTATTTTTGTTGTGGTATATTTTGCTAGCCAAGGGCTATAATTGTATGAGTACGAGAAACCATTTTTGTGTAATCGGGCTTAAGCGTTGGAATTTGTAAGCCCTTGAGGTTATTTATTTATTTTTGGATTTGATGTTCTACATGCTATTTGATGTTCTACATGCTATAGATTCATGTACTAGAGATCATTGAATGTGTACTCGTATGTAGAATTATTTCGTACAAACCTCATGATCATGTAATGTAAGCGTTGGGGAATTATTCCGGTTTACCATAAGGAGCCGTGGTTGTTGTACCATCTTTATGCTTAAATTTTTGGGGCGTTACATTTCCAATGCAATATTCGAAATCAATTGTATCAATGACAAAATGGAATGACTATGCAATGCCCAAGGCAATAATAAGGTTCCATTTAAACATTCAACAATGTCAATGCTATACACTTCCGTATCAATGCCAATTTTTCAATTTATCCGCACAATCCTCCATTGTGGTCAAATTCCACATCTCTTATCAATAAAATATCATAATACATTACAAGAGATAAAATAATACAACATTAACCTTCAAGCATTTTTCATACCTTAATCCTCATAATATAATTCTAAAGGGTGACATAACAACTTTAACTTTCATGTATTCTCTTCCACTTGGTCATTTCAAGACCAACCAATAATAAGCTATACAACAAGCTTCAATTTAACCAATTCTCATTTTCTTTCCATGGAATTTCCTCTTTATACACAATCATAGCAATATCTCAATAAGATATTCACCATAATACTAGACGACCAAAGATTTCATAACATCTTATCATTTTTCCCAAAATAAATCCCCGATTTCTAGGGTTTCTACAAAACTAGGTTTTTCCTCATTTTTGAAAGGGTTTTTCCAAGACAACATCCCTCCTTAACAATATAGTTCACATCCTTAAGAGTTTTTTGAAAACATTGAGAAACCCACTTTTAAAGCCATCAAGAACTCACGAGCCAAAATCAAAGTTCAATACTACAAAAGGAAGTTCCAAAATCAACATAAACTTGCATAAATGTATATATAACTCCAAGAGAATCCCTACCTTAAGCTTTGGAGAAGAAGAGAGAAGAAAACCCCCAAATTTGATGGTGTTGAAATCTGATCTCCACTGCACAAAACGTAGCCCTTAAGGAGTTCTCCAATTTTAATGAAGGAACTAGGGTCAAAGCTTTAATGGATTTGGAGAAATCAAAGGATTAATGTGATTTGGTGAGAGTAATGTATAGAGAATGAGGAGAAATTTGTTTTAGAGAGAGAGAGAGAGGTGAGAGAAAAGTGAGGAGGGTGCTCAACCCAAGAAAAGAAAAAGATAAAATTTTTGGACATAGCGCGTTCCCGCACGTACGGTACCATTTCTGCACGTGCGACACACACTTTCTGCATGTGTGCCACTCTCTCACGCATGCGCGGCTCACTTTCCACACCTGCCCTCCGTTCGTGCATTGAAAGCAGTGTTGAACCATCAACGGCCTCACTTCACTGCACGTGCGGCCCAAGCCCTCGCACGTGCGGTCCTGCCTTCTGTCTAGAAATTGCACTAGCTAAACCTAAGACACCCCTGATCCAATTTCATGCTTTCCAAAACAAGCGAAACTCAACTTTGGAATGAAATAAAGATGAGGATCGGAGGGAAGTTCTGAGAACGGTGAACTCAAACGGTCAACAAGACCTCGGATTAAATTTCAACATTCCCAACACAAGCAAGATAATCACAATTAAAGGAAAATGAGGTGAGTTATATACCCAGGCATCACAGGTGCCAGTATCTTCCAGCCAATGCCTGGAGAACTTGGTAGCGCTTAGAATGAGGGGTTCCAGAACCTTCCAGCTAGCGCCTAGAGAACTTGGTAGCGCTTAGAATAAGGAGTTCCAAAACCTTCCAGCTAGCGCCTGGAAAACTTGGCATTGTGAGTATTGGAAAGGTATATCCTTGGCTTACCGTGCTTGAGACAGGTAGAGCATTGTTGGGTTCTCGTTATCATTTTGGTTCCATTTATGTGTATCCTGCATAGTGATGATTCCTTTAAGGAGGATGTCAGTTTTCTTATATGGTTATGTTAGGTGCATTTTATATGTCTTGCCTTTGTGTTTGTTTGTGATATCATTATTTGGAACTTGTGGTTTGAATTCGGTATAAGTTCGGAATTGGAGAAAAGTAATTGGATTTGTTTTCAAATACATGTTATTGTCGGACAAGTCTAAAATAAAATGGTAGCAAGAAGAAAGAAAAGAGAATTGTTTAGGTTGTTGGATAAATTGAATGATTTTGAGAAAAGTACCTATGTAAGTATATCTTCATGCATAGACCAGCACATTATGTATATGATATGACCTCAAGCATTCATGATTATAGCTATCTATATGTTGTTATTGTTTAGGATCATTTGGGATCCCTGCTGGACTTTATGTTCATTCCACATTACTAATCCTTTTTCAAGGGAATGTTGAGAAGTGGTTCAAGGTCGAGGATCTTCTTTATCTGTTGATCACGGAGCCTCTTAACTGTTGGCTAAATGCTGCTGTTGTAAAAGGATTGAACACTTTCTCCTTTATGTAATGATGTAAGCCTACGGGCAATTTTATTCAACTATGTCACATGTTGCATTTGTTTTGTATACGAATGAGAGAATCTTCTTCTACTTATCTTTATTAAGATATTGGAACTTTTGTTTGCTATCTCTGAAATTGTAACATTTAACGATTTGGTAATGTTATCCGAGTAAATAAAAAGAGGGGCATTACAAGTCCTATTGACTGGAATTATTCATTTATAAATCTTGAATTTGTTTTTATGTATTTTCCATTGATTTTGATAATAAAATTTTTTTGAGACTTTTTTTTATTTATTTATGTGTTTTATGTTTGTGAAATGATCATTTGATACTGGTGATGATACAGATAAATTTATTAAAATGATAAATGATCAAAACATTTTAGCCTTTGTATATGAGTTTAGATTTATTTTTAGCTTATTTAAGTTAGTTTGTATTGAAATATGAAGTGGGAAATGGAAGTAGTTGAATTGTATTTTTTTTTTTAAATATTTTTACAATGATAAATTATCTCCAAAAATTAAATATAACCTTTTGATAAATAAGTCTGGTTCATAGGATATCCTTATCTTGTCAAATAATCCAATTATATAAGGGAACACTATAGTTTAAATGACTAATAAATAACTATAAAGATAACATTTTGGGGAAAATTAGTGAAACATCCCTCTCTCAAGACTCACTACAAGAAATTAAGATTTTAGAGACAAATTTTTAGGGATAAAAATAATTTGTCTGTAAAAATTATACTTTTAAGGACAAAATGAAGGAATTTAAAATATATATATATAAATTTAATTATGTTATTACATTTTTTCAGACAAATTTATTTGGTTGTAAAAGGAACAGTCATTTTTACCTACATTTTTAGTTGGTTCCTAATAAACCCAAACCATACATTATTTTATTTTATAGATTGATTTTTGAACTCAATAGTCGGGACTATCTAAAAAATAAATAAAAATTCCAAGTTCTATTTTCTCTCTCTCTCTCTCTCTCTCTCTCTCTCTCTCTCTCTCTCTCTTTCTATCTCTCAAATTAATCCCTAATTTCTTTTTATCTCACAAATGCAATGGTTCTTCTCTACGGATCTATAGCTTGCTTTTCGTGCTCCTTTCGAATACGACTAGCCCTATAGTTCGGACTCCTGTAGTTCTGAATATGATTTCACAAGTTCAATGTGAAACAGTGAAAACACAAAAAGAGTCCAAATCCAGCAATTCTTTTTGGAAAATCACTGTTTGAATCAAATGCCAAAAATTGACTACTTTGCCAGATTTCATAGTCACCACCTAAATATTTTTTGGAAAATTTAGGAAACCCGTGACTCATGCTGAAGGCCATTAGTCCGTCATCACCAAAGTGTCTTGGCTCGGGAACTTAGATATGAGAGGGGAAGGTCATGAATTGAGCACCCTCCCGCACCTGATCAAAGATCGGCCTCTACTAATCATGATGTGATTTTTATGTACATTATATGCTATTGTTCCGATTATTTAGGCTAACATTACTATGTGTTGCACGCAAGTATAGACTAATTTGCAAAAGTTGGAATGCTTAGATTTCATGTTTGTTTGAAAACTGGTTCAAATACGCGTCACTTGAAAAGGTGAGTTTGTATGCACATTAATCAATTTATCCCAATTTAAGCAATTAGCCTTCATCTACAGGCATTCAAACAGGTATATCATTTAAGCAAATAGCCTCATGGAAAACATGCCCGATATGGCGACAATCACATATATGTGGTATGCTAAAACAATAAGTACTCACCTAGTACTCCAAGGTAAGCCAAATAAAGCTAAATAATTAGAGAATATGCATGCTCCTAAACAATGCGATATGACTAATGTGACGCACACATTACGTAATTTTTATAGGCTCGGTTATAAGCATGGTATATGAGCCAATTCAAGTTATGCGATAAATCACGTTTTCAAATAATAAATTTGAAATGGACATTGATTTAGTATGATGAGTCGAACCCAAATGTACATATGATGAGTGTATGCAAACATGGGAATGCTAAATAAATATAATGTGACCATTATAAGCGGGAAAATAAAATGGAGAAAGAAATAGGGGTTAGAAGATATACACAGTTATTACATATTTTGCCCTCATGTAGGAGGGTCCGAATGTCCAAGTGTCCGGATTAAACTAATTATTACAAATTCGAATAAATGAAGTAAATAACTAACTAGCTAAGTTAATTAACTACTTATTACAAATTCAAGGGACACTAAGCTAACTATTTAATTTTTTACAACAAAGGCATTATAATAATAATTGCAACAAGGATATTAAAATAATTACAACAATAAGAATCATTACAATAATGCTAATGAGAATATTAATCCAAGCAACCACGAGACACAATGATCGCTTGCACAATGTCTAGAAGTTATTTTGTCTGCCCAGACTACTCTCCCTCACCTTCGGCCACTGCCCTCTGTTTCTGCTAAAAGCCTCTGTTTACCAAACATTAGGAGCCGGCCGGGTCCCAAAAGAGCCAGCCGTACCCTAATTTTATGCCAAAAATGTTTTTGTGCTCTGAGATGAGAACAATGCAAACAGAGCCTTTCTAGGCCCTGTTTGTCCCTTCTGCTCTTCTCAGTCATGGGAAACTCAAGAGAAGAATGATTTTGAGTCTGAAACCACCAACAAGCACAATTTGATGGCTTGATGATTTTGAAAATGTTTGGACAAAATTGAATAAATGCAATGGAAAACCACCCCTCCCCCTTATTACGAAGGCTCAAAAGGGAAGCAGACATGCACCAAGTCCTATCAACATATCATGGAATGATAAGTGACAATTCTCGGAACAATGGACTCGGCATAACGTCCGGCTGAATCTAACCAACTCTAAATATTTTCTTTATGTTGGTTTCATTGATTTTAGGTCAATTTTTATTATTCCTTTCCATTACATAATCAATTTGTCCGAAGTGATGTTCAAGTCCACTAAATGAGAAGAAATGTCAAACCAGAAGTGATCCATAGCATGAAAGAGAGACTATACATTGACGATGAACCTCCGTAGAGATTAAGCCATCGAGTATAGATCTCTTTCTCATGCCTTGAACAACAAGCACTTGTTTGAAATAGCTCTCCAACAAAAGAAAAGAAGAAAAGAGAGAGGGTGCAAAAATGATTATGCAAAGTTGGTTATTTAAAATGAAACTAGAGAAAAAGCTATGGAACAAAGCCTAAGGAGGGGTGGCTAACCCCTCCACTTTTTACAATTTTAAATCACATATTTCAGCCCCAAAACAGTCCAAGAACAGTCCCAAAACAGCCCAAAAACAGCGGCTAAAGTGTGTTTAAAGAGCACAAAAAGATAGACAAAAGCAAGAGATATAAAGCTAGTAAGCCAAATCAAGAAGAGATGGCTAACCCCTCCACTTTTGAGACTTTTAAACCATGTTTTTCAGCCTTTTTAAACTCTGAAAATTACTATGAAAACCAAAGAAAATAATGCAAAAATAAAGGGTATGAGCTATGGGATAAGATGCAAGAAAAGGTGTTAAGCCTCTCTACCTTTGGTAGCTCTTCAACCCCAAGTTCCAACACTTGGAATGGATCCAAACAGTAGGAAAACACAAGAAAAAGATAGAAAAAGATTTAAATGAAAGCAAGGAAAAAGGTGACAAGCTTATACCTCTTAAAGAGAGTGAGCTTTGGTTTTTGATCAAACCTGATTCCAAACACCCTCAAGTTTATGAAATATGGTTTGAAACTCTAGCAAAAAGCTTCAAGAACAAGCTTTAATGGTGTATGTATTGTGCGTGTATAGCTAAAGAAGGTTTGAAGGTCAAAGGAGCAAGGAAGATGGAAGGAGATCTTCTTAGTTCTTCAAAGCTTTTGGAAAATTTGCTAACCCCCAATTCTAAATGTAGGGGTTATATTTATAGAATTTGAGCCAATTTGGTCAAAAATATCTTCAAACAAAGCCAGTTATCCAATTCCCTCCAGCTGTCTGTTTGGTGCTATTGAGAGCCAGCCAACCCCCAAAACACACGGTCGGACCCAAAAATGAAAGGCCGGCTCTAAAAGGCACAAATTCACTATTTTTCATTGAAATCTGGCTGGCTCTAAATGAGCCACGGCCGGCTCCAAAAATCTACATTTTAGACCTGATTTCAAATGGCTATATCTCCCTTATTCGAACTTGGTTTTAGGTGATTCTCGAGTCTAAATTCAAGCCCCGAAAGTATACTTTCCAATGGTGGTGGCCTTACATCTAAATTATAAGTTCTCAAAGAGGTATGCCTAATTTAGTGAAGGCTACTCATTCTTTCTCAACGGTTTGATGCTCAACTTCTTCCTAAATTAGTTTTCTTTCCTCCCCTCCTATTTCCTTCAACTCCAAACCTATAAATAAGATGTTTTAAATATTTTTCAAAGAGTTCAACTCCCTTCCATTTATTTCCACTTTGTCCTGACTCGGTTTACCAAAAAGTGCAATGTTTTAAACAAAATGCGAGCCTCGGAACATCGTAGAAGCGTTTGGAAAAATAATTTGAAAGGAGGGTTTTAAGGTCTAAAATAGTTTGGCCAAAATGGGGCACAAGGTTTGGGATTAGAGCTTGAATCTAAATTTCTTTGCCGAGAATTCAAAAGATTGCACAGTGTAACTTTCATCATCCGGTGTTCGGAATAAAGCGCCCAAGTCTTAAGGGTGGTCAAAAATGGGGTGTCTATAGGATCTCGTTGTTCTCGGCAACAATTTCATCCCCAAAGAGTCTCATAGCATCTCTCCCCACTGTGATTTCAGCATCCAAGTTCGATCGATTAATCGATTCACTACAACAATTTACACATTTTGCGACTACTTTTGCCGACCAAAAAAATTTTGGTCGCAAAAAAATGACATTTGGCGACCAAATTTTAATTAGTCACGAATGATCATTATTTTTGGCAACCAAATATTATTGGTCGCAGAAGGTTATATTTTGGCGGCCAAAAAATGAGTTGGTCGCAGAAAGTGGTATGCATTTGCCGACCAACTACAAATTTGGTCGCGGAAGGTCACATAATTTTTGGCGACCAAAAATTTGGTCGCCAAAAACTTATTTTCAGTAACCAAAAAACATTAGTCGCCAAATTTATACTTTTTGCGACTAATATTTTAGTCACTGTTGATTGAGATTTGGCGACTAAAAAAATTTGTCGGCGAAAGTACCTTTTCTGCGACTAATATGGTCTTTTGGTCGCCAAAAGTTTGGGAGGGAAATTTGATTTTTATAGAGGCGGGAATTGAAAATTTTTGGCGACAAAAAAATTTGGTCGCCATTACTAAAACGACGTCGTTTTAAAAATACGCATTCACCTTCACATGCTCTCTCTCTCTCTCATTTCCTTTTGTTTGCATCGCTCTCCTACTACTGATTACCCCAACCCACTCCATCCACCAGCTCCAGCTATGAAAAAACATATACATACACTTTCAAAACCCATATCATAAATTTTTAGGGTTTAAATTTTCAAATGCAAATCCATTCTTCTTCTTCTTCTTCTTCTTCATAGATCAGAGAGAGACAGAGTGTGTGATAAATTGAAATTGATAATGCCAAGGAAGAATCGGGTTGTGGAGGGTTTGATTCCCGGATCCTGCAAGATCCGAAAGAGGGGTTGCTCTTCGTCTTCGTCTTCTGTGTTGCAGAATTACCAATTCAAGCGGGCCATTTTGGTGGGTAAGCCTCCGGGATCCAGATCGAGCACTCTGGTTCCGTCTTGGAGGACGACGGCGGCGGCTTTGGATTCTCGCAAGTACGCACCATCGCAGAGCAGTGGTGGGAGGTCGAGGTCGGTGTCTACGATGAAGCTGGTCTGTTCTGTTATGTTCTTACATATATATGTATTTGCATTAGTTATATGGATTCATGATGTTTGAATGTGAATATTTTGTGATGTATGTGTAGAGATTTCGACGTTTCTTCATGCTTGCAAGGGCGATACAGTGACTAAGCTCACCAATGAGAAAATACCTTACTTTAATGCTCCAATTTATCTTCAAAACAAGACCCAGATTGGCAAAGTCGAAGAATTTTTTGGTCCCATCAATGAATCCGTGAGTCCTTATTTTGCCATTCATTGTTTTTTGTGGTTTGAAGTTTTTTGTTGTTTTTAGTTTTGGAATCAGATCCGACATGATTTCTGTTTTGCATTTCTGTTATTGGTAGTACTTTTCAGTTAAAATATTAGCTGAATCCCCCCATTTTAAAGTCTGGAGCAAAGTTCCAGTTTGTTCGGGGAAATGGTTCTCAAACTTCAATAGCAAAATTTAACTAGTCAAGAATATAGTTTTAAAACTACAAAATTAGTGTGATAAAGTATTTTATCGATGCAATTGAAAGAAAAAAAGTGTGTTATTGATGGGAGAGAAATATCCTGTTTTGCTTAGAATAAAATTTGGGCTGTTAATATTAACTTTCTGAAATGTGAAAATGTGGGTTAGAATGCTAGGTATTTGCTTGTCCAGCTTGATAACTTGTTCTGTGGCTCTTTTCTCTTTTGGTAGGTTTTATAAACAGAGTGAGGCCCAGTTTTATTGGCTTATTCCTCACCCAGTTGTGGTATTTACATTTGAAAATTTCTCATTTTGCATATGTGATATCTAGCCATACTATTAATTTTCCATTAGATCAACTAATTGTCATCAATTTACATTTTATCTTTTCCTTCTCAAGGAGTTGTCTATTTAGTTCTTGACTTCCTAACCTGTCTGTTATGTGGTTGGCGGCTCTGTTGGGTGATGCCTTGATTACAATGCAAGATGCTAAGCTTCCTTGGTGGAAGAAACTCATGTTTCTCCCAGACTTAAAATATTCATAATAAATGGGCATCTGAATGTGCTATGTAAGTATTTTACCGGCCTTTGCTAAAGTTCTTTTGTCAAACCCAATTGGTACACATTTCAGCATAGCTTATAATGTTTGCCTTGATGTTGATGTTTCTGATACAACCATGGCAATACTTGGTCAAATTAATATACATTTCTTTTTTACATCCAATAAAAAAAGGTCCGACAATCTGTCATGTGTATGGTTCTATATCCCACATCAAATGGTCAAATTAGTTTTAACCATGGGCTATGGAATAACACCAAGTATGGGTGGGCTTTTGAATGGCCAGCCCCTCGAGTTAAGTGGTCTAAAGCATTAAATCTTTTTATAAATAAAGATCGCTATGTTGTTGAATTGGCCCGGTTTGCTAAGGAATTGATAATTTATCCAGTTCAAGTCAATGTGTTGTAAAATGGTTGGTTCACATGTGATTTTTTATCCCAATGGTATACCGTGGTGAAGGGCCAAAAACCAATTCAAACCAGCTGGCGTGCTACATACCAGCTGGTATTCTAAGCCTTAGAACCTGATGATTAGTGTTGCACATGATGTTGCTCAAATTAGGTTGTTTTGAATGCCTTAGAACCTTCTTTACAGTTAATTGATCATGCTTTACAGTGTCAATGGGTGATCTGATAAAATTGTTTATTTATTCCCTGAAACAAATGTTGTGACTAGCAGGACATGCTTCCAATTTTAACGGAACTTCGTCATGCATTGGACATGCAAGTAGCGCTTGAAAACCATGTTGAGGAAAGAAACTTCTTTAAGGTTGGATGTCGGTTTTGGTGTTATTTTGTGGAATATTGCACTTTAACTCTCCAATTCTTTACTTAGTTTGCATGTATTTTATTGGTAATGTGCATGTCTCATAATTTCCTTTTTCCTTTTTCTTTACCAAATACTATTTTAATTGTGATCATTATTTTAATTGAATCAATACAGGTTGGATAGTTATGTAATAGGCTATGGAATTAAGATTGCCCCCTTCTCCTTCTCTCTGTCTTTTGTTTTTTGTTTTTTAATCTTAAAGTCATATATATATATATATATATATATACATATATATTTGTATGGTATACGATTCTTGATTTTCTAGTTCAATTTATCTCACTGTTGGTAATTCTACCTTGGTTGTATTAAAGAATAGATTGAAACAACAATATCAATATCAATCTTCTACTTGCATACTGTTATATAAGTTATATGACTGCAATTACGGCAATTGAAAGTTTGGACTTTTCATAAAATATTAAAAGATAATTTAATCATTACAACTAGATGAGTTGGAAAGAATTACTGCAATTGAAAGTCTGGACTCTTCATAAAATTGAAGGATCATTTAATCATTACAACTAGATGAGGAAGTGAAAAGACATAAATTTCTCATGGGGTGGCATGAAAGTTAGAAAGTTGAATTAGGAAGGGGAATTGCAACGAGCTTGAGTGGATTATAGCGACCCCGGTCTTTTCCCATTTGATTATTGAATCCGGACTTGGGTTCCGTTTATTCTGTCATTATATATTTGTTGTCGTCGTCTTTTATTTGCTCATTTGGAGTTATAGGATGTGTTGGGCAGGTTTGTTTCAGGTTGGTTGGGTTCGTAAACCAAGTGTTGCTGTCCAGTTTTTGGGTTGGTCGCTCGAGCCAGGATTTGGTCGCTCGAGCGAGGTTTGTTTTTGTGTCTTATGGCTCGATCCAGATTTGCTTCGCTCGAGCGAGCGACTGCGTCTGGTATAGACCTGAGGGCAGTGCTTATTCGCTCGAGCGAGACTTTCTTCGCTCGAGCGAGAGAGGTGTATGTTTTCGAGTTCCTTGCTCGAGCGAGCATTCTATCGCTCGAGCGTGCTCCAGGGTTGCAGACCTGAAGCATTGCATTCTTGGCTCGAGCGAGCTTTTCTTCGCTCGAGCGAGGTTTTCTTGTGTATGGTCGCTCGAGCGACCATGTCTTCGCTCGAGCGAGCCTGTCCAGTTTATATACACAGCAGCGAGTTTTTAATCAGTTTTTCATCCTCTTTACAGATTCCAAACCCTAAGGTCCGACTTCTCTCTCACCCTACTCACCTTCTCTCTTAGGTTTGATCTATTTAGAGTATGTTTCTATCCTAGTTGCTTTATTAAAAAGATAGAGTGAGTCGAGGGCTTCCATTTAATCTGAACATTTGGCGATTTGGAGCACTTTGGTATTTGGGTATTCATCTCTGTCTTCTCCATTTGGGTTGTTTTCTTCGAGGTAGGGATTTCCTGCTCCAATCTATAAGTTTTGTTCTAAGTTTTGGTATTTTGATATGTTGGGGTTACTTTGGTAATTTTTGGAAAAAACCCTAGTTGTATTAATAAATTAATTTTTATAATTAATTCATGTAATTGGGAAAATATGGTTAAATTCATGGAATCGGGGAATTCATTGATTAAATGGTGTAGTTGGATAATTTAAATCACTCGCCTATTGAATTGTTGTTATAGTTATTTCCAAGACTAGAAATAACTGTTTTGGGCTATCGGTGGAGGATAGTCGTGATTGTTGTAGACAATGCATGTGGATTAGGTATAACTGAAACTAATCACATTGGTTGAGTCATTAATTTTGACTGTTGAATTAATACAGACATTATGTGTATTGATTGTGTGATGTATATGTTATGTGTTTACATACTTTGTTTTGTGTGGGAGGAGATAGGGGATGTACTCCACGGTTTAGGGGAAGATAGGGGATGGACCTCTAAACCGGATTTTGTTTGGGAGGAGATAGGGGATGGACTCCATTAGCATCACTTTTATGTGTGCTTATTTATATTGAAGTGTTTTGTTGATACAGCACTAAAATGTGTATCAAATTGGAAGTATGAAGTGTTTTGGTTTGAGCCTGAGTCTCATTTGATTGTTGATATTGGAAGAATGTGAATTTGATATATATATAGTACACTGTTGTAAGTTTGGCCAGGTTCTGAGCCATATTGAATTAATATAATTGAAGGTAAAACGTGTTTAGACATTAATGTCATGAAACTGTATAAAGATATAACTGATTATCTTGGTTAACCAATTATTGAATGCTATTGCTTTATTCAATGCTTATATTTGGTTTAGTATATTTCTACTGGGCTGTGGCTCACCCTTTATGGGAACATCATTTTCAGGTTTAGGTGATAAGCTACCACCAAGGACTTAGCTTGGGAGGGTTTGGCTTCTGGATTTTGAAGAAGACTATCTTTAGTTAATTGTCTTTATTTATTAGTACATGTAAACATTCAAGCCTAGGGCTTTTCTTGTATTGAGTTAGAACTCATATTTTTGTATCCAAGTGTTGGCTTGGAAAGATGTAAGCCTGTAGGGCATTTTATTCGATGTTACATGTAATGCTTTTATTTAGTAATACTCTGATGAATGAATTAATAAATTGTTTTCTTTAAATAATGCATGTCAATGATATATATATAATGGGTTTATTTTGAGGGCGTTACAGGATAATATCCCTATCTGATATTATTTGGAAAATTTTAGTATTAGAGATTTTAATGATTAAATATGTGATGATTCCTTCTGTCTCTCTCTCTCTCTCTCTCTCTCTCTCTCTCTCTCTCTCTCTCTCTCATTTATTTAATTTACTGGTTTTGAATTGTGAGGCCTGTTTTCTCAATTGTGTTAGGAACCTATCAACTTTATTGAATTTTTTTCTGCATTGGGTTAATAAAGATGTGACATGATTTATCCAATACTAGAGATCGGTGGAATGCTCCAATTATTCTTATTGCAATAAACCATAACAAGTACTTAATCATAAGATGATCTTGAAGGCAAACAACTTAGTTCTACCATCACCTATATAGTTTTTGAATCATATTAAATCAATTTTTGAATCATATTAAATCAATTCTTCACCGTAGTGTGGCTAAGGTTGGGCATTTGAAGAGTATGGCAAGAAATTATGGAGATGGACATCTTCACATTATTTGTCTCTAATTTTAATTTTGATTTCTTTTGCTATGTAGTTAGTCATGCTATCAATTTTTATTTTATTGTCTCTTTTTCCTCCTTTTTTGGATATATCCACCAACATTTACACATCTCTTGCCAAATTGTATTATATATTATATGATTAATTGTGCAGATCTTGAGAGAGTACATGGATTTACTTTTGGGGACAGTCTTGATGGTAGTAAGAAAAGCAAGTGGTGTCACTTCAGAGCAAGGCTTAACAGGGTAGTGAACTCTCAAATATGATGTTTTCAATTTTTTGCGAACTAAATAGCCATCATGATCCCAAAAAAGGAGCGGAGAATAAATGACAAAGGAAAGCTACCATCTGTCATATGCCTGTAGCATTTCCTGAACCTTAAATTTTTTTCCTTCAATTATCAGATCAGTTCTACAAATCCTTTACTGTGGCATTTCTCAAACCCTTGTCTCTCTCTCTCTCTCTCTCTCCCCACCACCCCACCACACAAAAGAGATTATTGTAGTTGGTGTAGAAAATGATATTGTTTCTCAATTCAGAATTACAAAAAACACGCACACACAAGATACACAGATATTGCATAGTGTAGACAATTTTCAAGTGACTCATTTATTATTGCCAGTTCATTTTTTCTCAATGTTGAAGATTGCACACGAAATGCATGTCCATGTTGACTCTCTCTTACCATTTGAATGTGTCCAACGGATAGTGAAATGGACTGCTGTACATTCCCATTTATGTAGCATCTTCTCTGCCTGGGCATTAAATGTATGTTATTGGTGATTTGTCTGACTGTTTAAGCTATCTATGTTCCCCATGTTAGTATGTTTACACCAATCTCTCAAAAACTTCCAGTGAAAGACTCGTGAAGCAGGCTCAACCCGTTGTTGTTTGTGTTGTTTAAGTTGCTTCTACAACAAATTACTTCTTTTCTTTTTTTAGGTGGTCATTTGTGTACTGTTTTTTTGTCATTTTGAATAAGATTTTGAAGTCTTGTTTTATTGGTTGGATGAACAAAAACTGTTACTTGTTCATGAATTTCGGTAGTTGAACTTGTGTTGTAACCTTTCTTGCTTGGATTTATATTTATGCCTGGTCTCGATGTGGTTCGCACTGATAAGACTCTAGTTTTCTATGAGAAGCAAGAAAACTTGTCAAAACTTTGGGACATTCTTGCTGTCTATGCATGGTTTGATATAGATGTAGGCTGCTGTCAAGGTAGGTAGTCAAATGATGACTTCAATAAAATGCAGAAAATGATCAATTATGATAATAGTTGCACCAGAAGACATACTATTCAAGATTTCTGGAACAAACAAATGCTGTCAACTGCTGACAAAACAGAGCCTGAAATAGAATTATATACCAAGTTTTCATATAATCTAGTTGAACATAATGGCGAAAACAATTAATATACAACATCTTGTGTACCAATATGATTGTTCTAAAGAAGTAAATTGTTGTGCTCTGAGAAATTTAGTCAAAATTGTTCCATTTTTAGTGTTTAAGCAATTTCTCTGTCCTATTACTGATGAGATTCTTGAGCAGGTTCGAAGTCAGTTTTATCTTTAAAATCTTCCAGCTCTTTTGGGATGTAGTTGCATACTGTTTCTCTCTGTATATTATCAATTGTATTCGACTGTAAAAATTTTAATATGTATACTATCAGTTGTAGCTATTGTAGTTTGTATTTGAATGACATGTGTTGTAATTTCCAGTTGCTTATGACATGTGTTGTTATTTGAAATTTTAAAGCGAGCAAATTTCAGATGCACTGAGAGCTCTGTTGGGGTAGAGACACAACTTAATAATTTGGCGTCAGTTACCCAAGTTATTGATCCAAAGCTTCATCAGCATTTAGGTACTGTTTTTAAATTAATGTATGTTCATTAGTTAATATAGTTGATAAAAGAAATCTTCATTTTTGTTAGTCAATAAAAATTTGCTCCAAATGTATAAAGTTATTTGGTGGCAACTTTTTTAAATTGGGCCTGTAGCTAATGAATAAATTACCAAGACATAGAAACAAGGTTTTAGAGTTGAGAAAACATAAGAGATAAAGTCATAGGTAATTCTGGTAGGTTTTAGAGTTGTATGGATGTAATTAGGACACCTATACTTGATGTATTAAAAATAAATTTCAGAAAGACTCAATTTCAGTATGTACAGGGAAATGATTCATTGGCATTACGAGTTTAATCTGTCTTCCAACACTGCAGGCTTATTTCAATGCACCTGACGGAGACGAGCCTCTGGCTTTGGACATGGGGAGTATGGGAAAAGGTCAAGTATGGATTAATGGTCAGAGCATTGGAAGATATTGGACAGCGTTCGCAACTGGTAATTGCAATGGACATGGAGAGTATGGGACAAGGTCTCTTTGCTTGATCAAGCACAAGGCTGATGCTTGGTGAAAAGAACGATCAAGCACAAGGCTGATGCTTCAAAACCATATATATTCCTTCATGTTTTCATGGCATCTTTATTGTATAGAAAATATTTGGTAGACTACTAGTTATTTTTTTCGGTTGATGTACATGGATAAAAATTTTAAACATAATAACAAGTATTTGTTATGTCTTAAATTTTTATGCTAGATGAAATATGTAGTTTGGAATTATTTGTGGATGAAAACTTATAATAGTTGCTGATTTTAATTAAACAGGTTCAGAAATGGTTGATCTATGTATTTTGTTGAATGTTCATGATTCAATTTATTTGTTGGTTTGAATGATTTTTGCAAATTACAGATTATATTGAATAAATTGGATGGATTATTATAAATTACAGGTTTATTTTGTTGGATGTTGGTCGCAAAATGTGACAATTGGCGACCAAACTAATTTTGATCGCAGAATGTCACAATTGGCGACCAAAATTTTTAGTCGCGGAATGTGACAATTGGCGACCAAACTAATTTTGGTCGCAGAATGTCACAATTGGCGACCAAAATTTTTGGTCGCGAAATGTCACAATTGGCGACCAAACTAATTTTGGTCGCAGAATGTCACATTGGCGACCAAAATTTTTGGTCGCGAAATGTCACAATTGGCGACCAAACTAATTTTGGTCATGGAATGTGACAATTGGCGACTAAGAAATTTGGTCGACAAAAAGTGACTTTTCGCGACCAAAGTGTTTTAGCGAGAAAATGGATTAGTCGCAGTAAATAAATATTTAGCGACCAAAAATTTAGTCAGCAAATGCAACTTTTCCCGACCAACGAAAATTTTGGTCGCGAATTACTTTTGCTGACCCTCAATTGGCGACCAAACTAGCGACAAAAAAAATTGGTCGCGGATAACTTTTGCCGACCAAAAATAAACTTTTAGCGACCAATTTTTTTGTTGCCAAAAGTGTTAATTCTTGTAGTGATTTCAGTCTCATAGATTTGGTTTTTGATCTATTGTTCGTATTTATTCTTCGAAAATGCTTATTTATCGATGTAATGTTTGTGTTGATGATTTCACTTCGTTGTGCAAATTTATGATGTGCTAGTTCGAATACACGATCGCTGAAATGTAATATTAATTTTGGTGCTGAGATTTGATGATTCTGTTAAGTACTACTAGTTGTTTTGATCCATGAAAAAGTTTCACTGGTTTAAGAAAATCTCCAATAATGGCAAACTCGAGAGACGCCTCTCTCTCAGAGAATCTCAGTGAATATTATTTCTCTTGTTGTTAAATAAATTTGCTGCAATTGAGGATTTTAATTTTTTTTTTTTTTTAAATCCCTTGAGGGATTCATTCTAGGTGAAGTCTTACACTTCACAATTTCAATATCAACAATAGTTTTCTCAAAATCCAATTTATTTCATGTCTTGAAATGCAAATTACAATTCTCAAAATTGAAAAGAATTAGGCCAAATTCTGTAATTTTCAGTTGAAATTTTAAAAAATAAGACTTCCATGCAATTCATACAGATTTTTAGTGGGTCGAAAAGCAAGCACTTCTTTTTTATGTAGGTCGAAAAGCAAGAACATAGGGGAAACACATGTTTTCTTTGTAAATCAAGATACAAATGTAAAGGCAAAAGAATGTAAAGCCAAATAAACATGTAAAAGTTGGAAAGAAGGCGGCTGGGAAATCAGTGCCATTGGTTGGAAAGAACACTACTGGTCACTCTCACATTCTGGCTATACCTAGTGTACATCATGAAGATATGAAATTTCAGAATCAGATGAATTCTTCTGTAATTTGTTCTAAAAAGAACTCTGTTGAAACAAAAACTCTATTGGATCCATCTCCTCCTTCAAAGTTCCAAATGGTGATGCTTCTTTGTCTATACCAGAGGAAAAGGATATTGACAAGCAGAAGACGGGAATGGCCTCTTCTAAGTACCAGGGTAACAAATTGAAAGATGGAGGTGAATTCTCCGATCCTTCAGTTCAGAGGTGTCATGGCAAAAGTTTTTATACACAAAGCAAATCTCAACCTAGAAAACTATTAAATAATGTCAATGAGTCAAATCAATCAGTTCAGAGGAGGGAAAAGACAACATTCGTGAAAGGCCTGACCTCAATGTTTCTGGGGGAAAATATCCCATGCAAACTATGGTGAGTAGTTCTTTGTGAATCCTCTTTCTCCTCTCTTTTTGCATTACATCAGTGGATTAATGTGATGCGTGCAAAGTGTTGCCACATGAAGGAATTTCTAGATGGCTTTGGCAATTAGTTTAATTCTAATCAATTTTAATTTTTCCCCTGTACTTGTCAACAATATTTGATTTTTCTAAGTGACCCCAATGTAAATTTCAACTATTACTTTTACTGTTGTTTCAAACAGTAAAGAGTGTTGCTTGACTGTACCCGAGTTTCTCAAGATCTA
Source organism: Camellia sinensis (assembly GCF_055761805.1). Taxonomy (NCBI): domain Eukaryota; kingdom Viridiplantae; phylum Streptophyta; class Magnoliopsida; order Ericales; family Theaceae; genus Camellia; species Camellia sinensis. The sequence continues at coordinate 155,099,342 of NC_138963.1, forward strand.
TCTGATCAATGCTGTGCTGATGACATCAAATTTGGTTATATATATATAGAATTATTAATTTTGTCAAGAATTCCACTAATGAATTATAATTTTTGTTGTGACTTCGTGTCCTAACAATTTTTTGGTAGCTTTTACATTTTGTGCTTGCAACTGAAATTCAAGCAAATATTGATTTTGTATTCCAAAATCATGCAGAAGGCTCCACTCATGCAAAGAAACAAAGGTTTAAATGTTTAGCCAAAAAGTACGATGCTCGAAAAGGCCATTAAGGAGTTGGAGAAGATGGTTGCAAAATGTACGTTTGAGTATTTCTTTCTATTATAGTGTATAGTCGTAATTATTCATTGAATCATTACTATAAATCACATAATCAATTAATTGTGTGTCTCTTTGTAAATATCAGCAAGACCACCAACCATGGAAGTTCAGGATGCCGATATTTCATCTTAGGTAGTCAAGCGGAGGTTGCCACATGAAGTAAAGCAGAAGCTGGCCAAAGTTGCCAGACTAGCGGTACTAGAAAGTTAACATGACTATTATTATATGATCCTTGGTTTGTGGTCTAGCGTAGTTCGTCTTGTACTCGCATTTTCTTTTTGTTAACTTCTCATTGTGTACTTTAAAGAAATAAGAAAAAAAAAAATCGTCTTTTACTTGTTGGGTTAAATATAAACATAGCAAGCAAACCATGGAAAAATATCAATGGAGCTGGTCAATCGTCTTATGAGTATTGTTGGTCACATGGTACAATTGAGGACGTTAAAGGTATTTATTTTTGGAGGAGAATTAATGTCTGATTCTTTAATAAATGTTGCTTTATTTTCTTGTTGATGTTAACTCTCACCCAAGGTCTACTTCACTTAATTCGGTATGGCTTGGGTGGTAATTGTGATTGTTAGAATGATTGAAAGTGGTGATAAGAATGTGAATCTGAATAATGATTATTTGACAATTCGTTAGGATGATTTTGGACAAATCTGAAAAATTATTTTTGGGAACAGCTTGACATTTTTTGATCTTAGAAAATATTTGATGATGACACTGGTGATAATAAGTTTCGAAACTAAATTTTTTTATTTATTTGTTTTATTCCTTGCCGATATCCAGCCAAAAAGGCAATCACTTTGTTTATGGGAACAAATGAAGCATGGACCATTTCCCATGGGCACGTGAAGGAATATCCTGCAACTAACCAACACATAAGATTGCTGGAACTATTGGATTATATTCATAAATTCAATTATGGAAACATTTCTTGGCAATTTACTAGCATACTGTATATGCTTTCAAGTTATGCCAAAATGTATCTAGTTTGAAGAAATTAAGACAGTTCACTGCAGGGTTGGACAATAAGAATATTTAAAAATCTTCACTGAAGTTGATGTTGTTCGGTGCATGAAGTTAAGTCACAAGTTTCACACTTGGATACTTGTGAAGTTAAGTCACAAGGCAAAAATTACCACCGCTAGCTCTAAGTCATGAGTAATTTAAATTTCTCTCATGTGTTTTCAACTGTCACGAATTGTATGCTACCACTTTCCCCTTTGCATCAATACACTACCCAACCATTCTCGAGACATATCACAATAAACTGAATAGCCCAAACCCCTCTCCGGAATAATCAATACTGAAGTAGTGGTGAGTCTAACCTTAAGCTCTTGAAATGACTTTTCAAAAGTCTCACTTCCCACAAACTTCACCCCCTTCCTCGTCAATCTAGTCAATGGTGAGGCCAATCTAGAGAAGTCTCTTACACAACGTCGGTAATACCTGGCTAAACCCAAGGAACTCTAAATCTCAAAGGCATTCTTTGGTTATTCTCAATCTTGCTCTACTTCTATCTTAGAAGAGTGTGCCGTCACCCTTTCCCCAGATACCACATGTCCAAAGAGCCTAACTTCTTTTAACCAGATTTCGAACTTTCCGAACTTAGCATATAAACAATGGGCTTTAAGCAACTCAAGTACAACATGCAAGTGTTCCTCGAGTTCCTCCTCAGAGAGTAAGTAGATCAAGATGTCGTTAACAAAGACAACCACGAAATGATCTAAGAACCCACAAAAGATTTGATTCATCAAATCCATAATCAAAGTCAATGCATTGGTTAGCCCAAGAGGCATCACTAAGAACTCATAGCGGCCATACCACATACAGAATGCCATTTTCTGAATGTCCTCCTACATCACTGTGAGAACCCGAATATACAAATAAAATAAATAATTAGATAATAATAATTTTACAAATCTCAAATATTTTATTGTGAATCTTTAAGTGCAAATGAAATATTATTGGAGGGTCTTTTAATTATTTTTAAACTTAAAATAAATTTATGGTGAAAGTATTTAATTTATGGTGAAACTTAAAAAAAAATAGAGGGCAAGTTAGTAAGTATATTTTGTTATAATAATAGTTATATTTTATTTAAATTAATGGGTTAGAAAATAAAATAATATAAAAAGATAATAATTTAGAGCCTTTTGTTTAGATATATAAAGTAACCCTAGGTTGCCTAATACAATATATAACAACAACAACAGTAGCCACGGGGAGAGAGAGGTTGAGAGAAAAGAAGAAGAAAAAAAAAAGGGGTTGCAAACAAGAAAGAACTTTTGGGTGACTACTCTATTATTATTTAGTTCATTGATAGAGAGGTTGTAGGTTTATGTATTTTGTATATATATATTGTTAAGAAATTTGAGGAGTTAAATTCATGTATAAAGAATGGGTGTAATTCTTAGTCTAAAAATTCTACACAGAATCACAAACTTTAAAAATCAAGAAACTATATCACATGGATGAATTTTAAATTGAAATTTTTACAGTAGATTAATTACATATTGAATTGCATAGCTGAATTTTTTCATAATTTTTGGGAGTCAAATCCCATATAAACTGATGTGTTCAAATCTGTCCAGAAAACTGGTTTAAAACAGTAAGTTCGAGAGTGTCGTTCTCTTTGGGTATAAATCTGAAAATTATCAAATTAGTGTCATTAGAACTGGTTACGAGTCTAGTTTCGTACATTTTTTGCCTTGCATTGATTTTCTCGTGTATACTAAGAGAACTATTATTTTCTTTAAAGTGGTGCAAAAAATAACCTGTTTGAATATAATTAATTGTAAATAATTAGTTTGATAAGCCAATCAAGTGAAACCAATTGGGTTTGAAACTTAGGATATATTAGTTGATACCTGGTGGGTTTTGGAATTTTTCGAACAGCGTGGAGTGAGTTTTGTAATTTTCAAAGTGAGCGAATAGATTGGGAAAGTTTGTTTAAAACTCTATTTTATCTTAAAGTTACTTTTAGTTAAGTTTCGATCGAAACCTATGTCTTGGGTGATTTTAGACCTTGAAGAACATGAACTTAGGTAATATTTAAGAGTAACGGTGAGTTGGGTTGAGCCGTGTTAGTGCACTTTAGTTTGAGATTACTTAGTTTCTATTTTTTAGTATTTTTAAATTACTAGTGACGTGTAGCTTTCATACTTGGTTCAGGGCACTAGTTGGACTTTTATACTCTATTCGAGGATTACATTATTTCGTTTCTAGGTGAGTAGTTTCATACTACATATTTTTATAAATGCTCCCCTACCCTGGACTGTTGGAAAATTAAATTGTTGTTTCATGACTAAACTATTTTGATAAATTATTATATTATCAATGGAATCAAATTATTTCTGAAACATGTGTGAACTTGGCATACTGTAAACTATTTGTTTTGGTCTTATGTTTATAATGGTGAACTACCATGTTTTGCGAAATTGATGTGTATTGATTATTGGGACCATCTGTATATTTTAGTCCAAGGAAATTATTCCACTGTGTGTGGTGACTCTGGCCACTAGGGAACAGATCCGGGTTAGGCCGTGATGACTCTAGTGCTCAACGATTGTAAGGAAAAGACCTAGGTTAAGCTAGGTGACCTTCAATCGGATCGTCTTAGAGAAAAGGCACAGGTTGCCACCCTAAGGATGACTCTTAGTTCAGTATTGGATCCAACAGGGCTTATAGCCTTGGGAACTGTGTGGCATGTTACTTGTTATTTCTTGGTACCCAGAAAATTATTGGTGTTCATGTTGTAATCTGTTTTAAGTGGAAAATGTCATTTATCATGTTCTTGTGAGATATGAGTATTTTAACTGTTGAACTGTGGAACATTCTTTTTGAAATAGATTGTCTTTACCAAACTGTATCCCAATCTAGTTTTCGTGATATATATCTTATTTTGGAATTGATCCTTGTTTTCAAAACTGTATTTACTATCCATGTTGCTACTTACTGAGCTATCAGCTGACTTAGTTGTTTATCAATTCCAGATGTTAGAAGGACTTAGAGTGGACTCATGGCGTAGTGGGGACTCAATTGCATAGACTTCTAAGACATTCATTTATTTTGTTTTAGATTGTTATGTCAAGTTTGTGCACTTTTTATTTTTATTGAGGTTCATTTAGAATTATTTTGAGATGTGGGCTGTTTATATCCCATAAGTTTAGATGGTATTGATTACGGTTGGTTTTGCCATTTATACTTGTGGTATGTCTCTGGATTGAGTTTTGGTTATTTTTTATTGGACTATTGTATAGTTGTTCAATGTGATTATGAATTTATGTTTAAGGCTTACGTGTGCCTTGGGCTTAGTCCTTGCGAGCCACGACCGGTCATGCCCGGATTTGAGGTGTGACATTCACCCTCAATTGGTGATAACCCGATCTCAAGTCAATCTTAGAAAAGCAACAAGACCCCATCAGCTGGTCAAACAAATCATCTATACAAGGTAATGGGCACTTGTTCTTAACAGTTACTTGGTTCAACTTCCGGTAATCGATGCATAATCGTAAAGTGCCATCATTCTTCTTAGCAAAGAGAGTCGGTGCTCCCCAAGGCAATGTACTAGGGCAAATGAAGCCCTTATTTAACAACTCTTGGAGTTGAATCTACAGCTCTTGGAGTTGAATATTCAACTCATACAGCTCGGCAGGTGCAAATCTGTAATGCCTTGACAAATGAGCTTGGCTATTCCCCCTTTTCATCCGTGCATTACCAATACAAGATCGATAACAAAAACGAAACAAAATAGTAATGATATAACATTAACAACATTCTTTCCTTTTTGAACTATTTCCAAGCTTTACAACACTGTCTCATTGCATTTACAAACAAAATAAAATATTTCAACAAGTAAGGAATGATATAACAAAATCAGATACCGTTCATCTTTTCCTCAAAATTTGTTCCTTGTTACATCAAAATAGATGTCTACACATAGTCACCCAAAAATTGCCCTTGGCATACGCATAATATGATTTCAAACATTAGCTTTCACATCCCAAAAGTTTTCTTCGACTCAAAACATTTACTTAGGGGGCACTTTATCGTTATTTCCTGAAATTGGTTAGCTTTGGGGTGAGCGAAAGCTCAGTTATAATATTAATTGAAAAACACATGATCATGCAATGCAACATTTAGTAAATTTTATTATGTGTGTGTATGAATGCCTTATGCATGAGTATAGAATGACAAAGTGAAGGTTTTCGTAGGCGGTAAATATACTATGACATTCCTAGTAAGAGCCGCAATATTTCAAAATACATACATAGTTATAGATTTTGTATACTGAAAATAGTCCCACAATTACAGACTTTAGAAACGGCGGGGCGATGGGCATCCAAAAACATTTTTCCCTTCCACATTTGCCAACTCCAGAAATGGTGGGGACGTGGACACCCAAAACCATGTTTTTCTACATTTGCTGACTCTAGAAACGGCGGGCTCGTGGACACCCAAAACATTTTTCCACATTCGTCTGACGATGTGTGCAGACAAGGCAATTGGGCACCTTGACTCCCCGCGCAGGTACCAAAGACAATACACAACTCAAATCAACCCGACTCACTACCCAAACTCATAGACTATTTACCCCCTTTCAACTTTCTGCGGTTCGTACCATTATTGTAGCATAAAAGAAATTTAGCAATGCATGTGACGCATGAATTTGTAAATTATCGTTTTCCCCTAAAATGATTCCAATTCACAAAATTCACTATTTCACTTTTCAATAATAACAATTGTTCATTTAACAAATCCTTCCAAAACCTTGAAACATTTCTCACTCTTCTCCAATCCCTTCACTAACACAAAATAATATATATATATATATATATCCATCCATATATATACATATACATGATGAATATATAATGAAATTACCACATATGAGTTTCAAATTAAATGTATAACAAGTTAAAGACACCCCTACCTCAATAGTGGAAGCTAAAGATGAGAATCCACAGGAAACTCCGACAAAAAAGTGAAACAATCGGTAGATATCTTGGACTGAACTTACTCTTCAATTTTTTTGTAGGATATAAGGTGGATTTAAGGCAGAAATTGAAGAAATCAAGTGTTTGGGGTGTTTTTCAAAATGGTTGATAGAGAGAGAGAGAAAGAGAGAGAGCAAGTGGAAAAAGTGAGAAAGAAATAAGTTAGACCGATTTTTAAGTGAGTTGTCCTATACAAACCGCTCGAGCAAACTTTTCTTCGCTCAAGCAACCAACGAAATTTCAAAGAGACCGCTCGAGTGATACTTCCGCCAGTTGAGCGGTAAATGCGAGGTCCCAGAAGTTTTGTAGAGCTACAGTGAAAATACTGAGAGCATGAAATCTACCCTCGAGTGACCACTTCACCTCTCGAGTGGTCTCGCCTGCAAAATGGCAAACTACTGAGAGCTAAGAATCTTCGCTCAAGTGACAAAATGACCGCTCGAATGGTCCGCCAAAAACAACCGTCATAATCTACTCTCCTTAAAGAATTTCGTCTCCGAAATTTTCATAATCACAGTCCAAACAACTCTAACAATTCTCAAGTAAGATGATTACTATTCTTAGAACATCTCTATTCATCATAACATCAACACAATATATAGATTCAAATTCTCAATGATCAAAATACACATGTCGCTTATAATGATGACACATAACATTAACACAAGACTTGTTTATGTTCCACCAACCACAATATAACGTCACCTATATAAATGGTAGCAAAATCATACATCATTAAACAATCAGGGCATTTTTCACAAACTTCAGCTTCTCTCTCCCAAGTGGCTTATTCTACTCCATGATAGTGGGGGGGATTCTATTTGAACCCAAAATATATTTCAGTACGCCCAATTTAAATTCATAAATTTTAATTCCTAATATATCCTAATATGAATTTACTTATAAGGACAACGCATATTATACCCCAAAATAAATACTTTTTTTTTTTCTTCTCATGGTACACCCTAATCAGTTATTCATATTCCTATTCAAATCTTTGTATCTTCTTCACTAAGAAATCAAAGTTCTTTCTTCTTCTTCTTCTTCTTCTTCTTCTTCTTCTTCTTCTTCTTCTTCTTCTTCTTCTTCTTCTTCTTCTTCCTCCTCCTCCCTCCAAAACTCCAGTCCACTCTACCAAAACTCACCATCATCATTAACATCATTGATTTTTATTATTTTGAAATCCTAAACCCTAGAAGAAAGCTTGAACAAAATCAAATAATGAATGAAAGTAATAATCAAAATAGTTTTTTGAAACAACCCATTAAAAAGGAGGTAAGTATTCATATAAAGGGGTTTCACAATTTTTATAGAGCACCATCAATTATTTTCTATATTGTTTTTTGACAAAAATTAAAGGGCCCAGTAATTAAATTAACAATAACATATTGTTGGAGTTGTTCTTATTTTATCATTTAAATAGTACATTATTTGAGAACTACTCTTTCTTGTTAGTATCGAATTCTTATGTGCTTATAAGTTTGGTTTTTACTTTTCCATGAGCATTCTTGTGGATAATTTATAATGTAAAAGTTTGGTTTTTTTCTCTGTATTTATAATGCTTATGTGCTAATAAGTTTGCTTTTTTTATTTTTTGAGAATTATTTTCTGTATTGAAAAGATTTGAAATAATTTAGTTTTTTTAGTTGTGAAACTGTAGCTCGACTTCTTCGCGCCCCCTTTCAGAGAGCTCGAATTGGTCCTACAGTTCAGACTCCTGTCACGGTTCTGAATCTAATCTCATAAAGTGCAATGTGAGACTGATAAACACCAAAGAGTCCAATCCGGCAAATCATTTTGGAAAATCGATTTTGAATCAAATAATGCCAAAACTAAACTCCTTTGCCAGATTACAGAGTCGCCACCTAAATATTTTTTTTTTCGGAAAATTTACGAAACCCTGACCCATGCCAAAGGCCACGTGTCCGTCATCACCAAAGCTGCCTCAGCTTGGGAACTTGGGTACGAGGGGGAAAGGTCATGAAATGAGCACCCTCGCTCACCCGATCAAAGGATCGACCTCTACTTATCATGATATGTTCTTTTATAAATCTCATGCGTTCTTATTCCAATTATTAGCGAACTTTACTATGTGATGCACACAAGCAAGTATAGACTAAAATCGCAAGAATTGGAACAGATTCAACTCATGTTTGTTTTTCGAAAATGGTTCGAATTTGGCACCCTCAAGTAGGCTAAAACACGGATTTGCCATCAAACATGATGGGCTTAAAACATGATTTGCCACTTCACAAAGTGGGCTTAAAACACACATTCGTCGAATTGTTTCAATTCAAGTAATCAAGCCTTCATCCACAGGTATTCATGCAGTTAAACATATAAGCGAATAGCCTCATGGCAAGCATGTTATCATGGCAACCTGGCAATCACACTCATGCAAGCATGTTAAAGCAAAAAGACTTACCGAGTACTCCAAGCCAAAACAAATGCTAGATTAGTTAGAAAGATGCATGATCCTAACTATGTTAAGTGCCTATTGCAACACACGCAATAAGGCAATTAATAGGCTCGACTACTGATATGGCATATGATACAATTTGATAACATGCTTTGAAATACGTATTCAAATAAGTATTGCATTGACAATGCAGTTTGAATGATGCGCCGAGTCTCGGTGCATGCAAGACAAATGAATGATGCAAACATGCAAGCATAAGGTGTGCTAATCGAAATATGACCCTAAGCTAACCATCAAAAGCGGTTAAATAAAAGGGAGAAAGACGTGGGATTGGAAGGCACGCACACACGCACGCACACTTATTACAACATTACGCCCTCTCGAAGGAGGGTCTGAATGAATAAGCTAACTAGCTACGCTAATTAAGCTAATTATTACAACAATGAAATTAATTAATTATTCTAGTTAACTAATTATTACAACACAATCAAATAACTAACCATGGTAAGCTAATTAAAAAAAATATTACAAAACGAATTAAGCTAATTAATTACAACACATGTATGAATGAATTAGCTAACTTATTCTAAGCTAACAAAAGCAATTAAATGGCCTTGGGGCGAGGGATGCATGCATGCTCGGTTGCTCCATCCAAAAATGTCATTGCCTTGCCATCGGATGCCTCTGTTTGCACTCGTTTGATCACCGAAAATTGTACCAACTTCCAGATTACCTCTGCTCCAACACAGGAACACATTTGTACAAAAATTGACTAGTTGCCAGTCGGCTACAAAAAGTGGCTATCGGCCACCTTAACTGGCCAATCGGCTACCTTAAGTGGCCGGTCGACCACCCCATTTTCTGGACTTCTTCTTTTGCTGCAACAGAGAGCAAACAAAGGCAAAACAAGGCATTTTCAAGAAATATATGTACTGCTACCCTCCTTATCATCTCTCAAGCCCAAAAGAGTGTAGCTCTTGGCTCTCAAGCCATCAACCAAGCATTTTAACCAAGCTTGTACGAGGTCAATGAATGCACAAACAAGACCAAAACAACCACCACCCTATCATGCATGATCAAGGATGACGGTGACTGAAAAAAGTGGCACGTTTCATCACTTTGAGTATGAAACGTCCCATTTCTCTCGTGTTCGGATTAACGTCTGATCCAAACACATGCAATGCAACACAAAGATGCTTATCTTGCCTCTTTTACTTTGTTCATTTTGTTTACACATTTTACATTACCGATTAGTCCTTTAATCGATTAAGTCCAAGGTGATTGTCCTCTACTGGAAAGAGGGCTTGAACCACAAGTGCCTTGAGCATGAAAGAGGCATCATGTTGTTGGTTAGTAGAAACCCTCAAGAGAGGATTAAAACCATTCGGCATGAGGGCCTCAATTCCGCACTCAAGCCAACAAGGGGTTCAAAGCTACTTTCAAAACAAATGAAAGGGTAAAGAATAAAGGGAGATGACAGAGATTTCAATGCTGAAATGGGATGCAAAGTGACATTAAATCATGCAAGCAACTCATGCAATACATGCTAAAAAAACCTAACTCATTAAGCTAGTGAAAGAGATTGCACTACAACCATGCAATACAAGCCTCAAAGGGCCAAACCAACTCAAAACAGAATTAAAACCAGTCAAAACAATGGCTAAAACATGTTGAGATTTAGGCACAAAATGCTAGAAAAAACATGCTCACATGTTAGCTTGCAAACAAGACTTAAGACACAACTCTCAAAAGCAATGAAAGAGTGAAACAAATGAGCATGCGACAGAGCTATATACACTAAAATTACATGTTAAAAGATGCTACAACATGCAATCATTCCAAGCAAAACATGTTTAGAGGCCTAAAATGCCAAGCTAAAGAAGCCATTTGCACTACAACTATGCAAAACAAGGCCCACATGACCAAAGCAGCCCAAAACAGAGCTAAATCATGCCAAATCAGAGGCAAACACATGCTGGAAATAAGCTAAGTTAAGCCACAAAAACATGCTACCATTTGATGCTAACTAGGCATGGAAGTGAGATACAAGGAGTGGAGGCTAACCCCTCCATTTTTTGACTTCAAAACATGCTTTTTACCACTGAAATAACTCTGAATTTCAGTGGTTTAAAGGCCCAAAAAGTTTGACTTTAATATGCTAAAAGATGGTACAAAGGCTCACACAAATAAGCAACAAGAACGGTAGACAACCCCTTAGCACAAAATGGCTTCAAACCGACATGTTAAGGCTAAAAAATCCGAGTTTTTTGTTGTTGAAAACTAGGCCCAAAACAGTATAAAAAGAAGGCCAAGCAAGTGATTAAAATAAAGCTTACAAGGTAAGTAATATACCTCTTGAAGCACAACACAAAACAGGCCATCTTTAGGCTCAAACAACCTTTCAACAGCTCAAATTAGGCTCTAAGGGACCTCATCTCCAAGGTGGTCCAATTTGGTTAAGGGCTAGTGTGCAAAGGTATAGAGAAAATCAATTATCAAGCACAAAACAAGAAGAGAGAGAAAGAGAGAGAGAAAATTTTGCTGTAAATTGTCTTAACCCCTCAAAATGGGGGAGAGACCCCCCCCCCCATATATAGAAAATCAAGCTTAGATCTTGTATTCATTTCTCCATACACGTGTATGGAGATGAGCTTCAATGAACAACAGCTGGCACAGCTGGCAAATAAATATCTGAAAAAGGAGAAAAATGGCCGCCAGCCATCATTAGTGGTCGACCAGCCATCAACATAGCTAACCGGCCACCACTGGTGGTCGATAGGCACAAGTCGTGGCCGACAAGCTAGGGGGATGGCCGACAGGCCACCCTCTTCTCCAGAATTGAAGCAACAAGCTCTTGGTCCACAACCAAGTACAAAACAGACAAGATTAGAGGCTCCAAGGCAAGGCGCTCAGCCGAGACCTTCAGGAACTCAAAATGAACACGAGCAAGCACAATCATCGGGTGTTCAAACGATGACGTCCAAGTCTTAAGGACGATAAAAAATGGGGTGTCTACAGTTTATTATTTATTATTTGGGTTTACCTTGAGGGTATTTTGGGAAAAATAATAGGGTGTAATAAGAGTAAAATAATATTTTAACTAATTAAACAGGGTGTACTTAGAAATTGTGAGTACTTAATGATTTTTTTGGTGTAAATAGAATCCTCCATGATGGTGCCATAGTACTTTGACTAGAGGTATAGTTTTACCTCTCAAGACTTGCTCTCGGGAATCTAGAATCTTCATTGGTCTCTCCTCGTAGGACACATTTTTATCTACTTCCGTCCAATCCAAGAAATGAGATGGGTCGGGCTCATACTTGTGAAGCATTGAGATATGAAACACGTCATGTATCCCGGATAATTGTGGGGGCAAAGCAAGGCAATAAGCAACTTCTCCCACTCGTTCAATGATATCAAAGGGACCGATAAACCTAGGCGATAGCTTTCTACTCTAGCCAAATCTCGTTAAACCTTTTCTATGTGATATCTTCAAAAACATATGGTCACCTACTTCAAAAGACAAGGGTTGTCTTCTCTTATTTGCATAGCTCTTTTGCCAGCTTTGCGCTGTGATTAACCTCTTTCGAATGATAGCTACTTTTTCTGTGGTTTCACAAACCAAATCTGGTCCAAGCATGGGTGAATCTCCTACCTCAGCCGAACACACCGGTGACCTACAAGGACGCCTATATAGGGCTTCAAAAGGTGCCATCCCAATACTAGCATGAAAGTTATTGTTGTAGGCAAACTCGGCTAACGACAAATATTTCTCCCATGACCCTTTGAAATCCAATGCTCACGCTATCAACATGTCTTCCAAATTTTGAATTTTGCACTCAGACTAACCATCGATTTGAGGGTGGTAAGTAGTACTAAAAGTCAACTGAGTCCCTATAACAGTTTGTAAGCTCAGCCATAACCATGTGGTGAAGCGAGGGTCTCTATTTGAGACAATGCTCACTGGAACCCCATGAAGTCGAACAATCTCCCTAACATAGAGTTCTGCTAGGTAATCCACTATGTCACCTATACTCATTGCCAGAATATGTGCCGACTTAGTTAGTTGGTCTACTATGACCCAAACGGCGTCATTACCTTTCTGTGTTCTAGGAAGACCCAAAACAAAATCCATTGTGATGTGTTCCCACTTTCATTCGACTACCGATAAGGGTTGTCACAACCAGGCCGGCCTTTGATACTTCGCTTTGACTTGTTGACAAGTTAGGCATTTAGAAACAAATAAGGCTACATCCTTCTTCATGCCCTTCCACCGGTATTGACGGCTTAAATCACGATACATTTTCGTACCTCCTGGATGGACCGCAAGACGAGAGTGATGAAACTCTCGAAGTACATTATCTCTACAAAATTTTGGTAGAAAAAGGCGATCTACATAATGGATGCTTGAGTCAGAGTGCACCCTTAGCCCTTTCTCTTCTTTCCCTTGCAAGATTTTCTCTCTATGTGCTTCTACTTCCGAATCATTTTGTTGTGCTTCTAAAACTCGTGTGACTGGGGTTGGCTATGCTAAAACTAAAAACAAGGTAGCTTGACTTGATGACTCACCAAGTTGCACATCAAACTCACTTAGATCACCCAACATCTTCCTCTCCCTCATGGCAAGGTTAGCAATCGAACTCATCGACTTTCTACTCAAGGCATCGGCCACCATATTGGCCTTCCTGTGATGATAATGCAATTTGAAATCATAATCTTTCATGTATTTCATCAACCTTCTTTGGCGCAAATTCAAATCTTTCTGGGAAAATAAATACTTGAGACTCTTATGGCCTGAGAATACATCAAAATTTTCTCCGTAAAGGTAGTGTCTCCAAAGCTTTAAAGCAAAAATGAATGCGGCTAATTAAAAATCATGAGTGGGGTAGTTTCTCTCGTCGGTTTTTAATTGACGTGAACCATATGCCACAACTTTACCTTCTTGCATTAAGACACATCCCAATCCTTCTCTAGAAGCATCGCAATAAACTGTATAACCCAACCCTCTTTCCGAGATAATTAAGATTGGTGCTGAGGTCAATCTAGTTTTCAATTCTAAGAAAGAATTTTCACATGATTCATTTCAAACGAATCTCACCCCCTTTCTAGTCAACTTGGTTAGTAGTGCTGCTAGGATGGAAAAATCCTTCACAAACCGTCTATAATACCCAACAAGACCCAAGAAGTTACGAATCTCAAAAACGTTCTTAGGTTGTTCGCACTTCAACACTGCTTTAATTTTTGAAGAATCTACCATGACTTCCTCTCTTGAGACAACATGGCCCAAAAACTTCACTTCTGAAAGCCAAAACTCACACCAAATTTACCATACAATTGATGTTCCCAAAGCAATTGTAAAAAATATGAAGATGCTTCTCGTGCTCCTCTTCAGATGGTGAATAATCAAGTATATCGTCCACGAAGACTACCATGAACTTATCAAGATAATCCAGGAAAACTCTATTCATTAAATCTATAAATGTGGCGGGAGCATTAGTTAAACCAAATGGCATCACAAGGAATTCGTAGTGGCCATATCGAGTGCAAAATGTCATTTTAGGGATATTCTCCTCCTTCACTCGCAACTGGTGATAACCCGATCTTAGATCTATTTTTGAGAAATAGCAAGAACCCTTATGTTGGTCAAAGAGTTCATCTATTCGGGTAAGGGATATTTGTTTTTGATCGTGGCTCTACTTAACTTACAATAGTCGATGAATAGTCGCAACAAACCATCTTTCTTCTTGGCAAAAAGTGCTGGTGCTCCCCATGGCGAGGTACTAGAGCATATAAAACCCTTGTCTAACAATTCTTGTAATTGCTCCTTTAGGACAAGTAGCTCTGCTGGGGCAAATCTATATAGCAACATGGAGATGGGTGTCGTACTAGGCACTAGATCTATAGAAAATTCTACCTCACGATGAGGTGGTAACTTGGTGAGATCCTCAGGAAAAACATCTGGATACTCACAAACCACCTTGGGAAATATCCTCTGAACTATACTACCCTCATCATTGGCAATAGTTGCAAGAAGAAAACTAAGTTTGCCTCGACTTCGCAGGTCATACAACGGTGACAACCCTTCATCAACTTTATCCCCCAGAAAATAAAAGCAATCTCCACCAAAGGTACATATCGTAACCCTTCTTCGGTAACAATTTATAATGACACGATAAGAGGACAACCAATCCATACCAAGAATGACATCAAACCCCCACATCTCCAATAGCACCAAATTAAAAGGGAGTTGACATTCAACTACCTCGATTACACACCCCCGACACCCTTGATTTAGAACAACCTGACCCTCGATTGGTGACTCAACCATGAGTGAAGACTTTAGTTGTTCTACTTTTAAGCCCAATGTGAATGCAAATGCAAATGCGATAAATGAATGTGACGCTCCAGTGTCTATCAATATGTTGGCCTAAGTGTTGTAGATAAGATAAGTACCTCTCATCACTGATGGTCCAGATGATTGCTCAGAAGTAGTGACTGCATAAACTCGCCCTTGGGGCCTCTGCTCACCCCGATCTCCTCTCAAAATGTTGGCCGATTGTGTTGACTGCGCTAATGTAGCCCCTTGTACTGCCCTTGATGTCTGTCCAAACTGAACTAATTGATAATTCTGCCGCTAACCTTGGCCTACCTAATAACTCCAAAAATTTTGGGATCCAGAAGCACTCGCCATCCCGATTAGGTGTGGACAAGACCTTTTCATTTGCCCCGATTGCTTACAATGGTAACATGTAGGCAACTGGTCCCATACCTAGGCTTTGCTTTGAGAACAAGGTGGGTGTTGATGAATAGGATTCTGTTTACACTCAGTTGCTTTGTGACCCTACTGACCACATCTGAAACAAATAACATTGATAGGACCAGTCCTTCTAGAACTTCTCACAAAAATGGACCCAGATGGCTTAGCTTGTTGGGGTATAGGCGGGAAAGAAAAAGAAGAACCCTTAGATTTCTTGGAAGATCTGGTATCACCCTTAGATTCAACATAACTCGTCCTCTTATGTCTCTGCCTAGCTTCCTCAGCCTCTAACATAGTCTCCATATGGGCCGCAACCTCCACCAGTCTATCATACTGCCTATACATATTACCCATCACCTTCATCAGAATCTTGGGTCTCAATCTCTTCTCAAATTCTAGACACTAACGCTCTTCGGTCGCCACAAGCTAGGGCGCAAAACGTGCTAGCCTAGTAAAAGTGGCCCCAAATTCTGCCACTGGGTGTCCAACTGCCTTAGCTCCTCAAATTGTTTTCTCAACCTCTCCCTAGACCTGGGAGGCAAGAACTTCTCTTGGAAGGTATGGGTGAAGGCCTCCCAAGTATGCTCGACTCTACGTTTAACGGACTTCCACCATTGACCACCCTCCCCTTTTAACTGATAAGTTGCCAGCACCACCCGAAGTTCTCTATCACAGATATCTAGGATGTCAAATTGTAACGCCCTCAAAATAAACCCATAATATATAACAGTAGCATGCATTGATAAAACAAAACCAATCATTATCTCATTCATCAGAGTATCATTATTGAAGGATATCACATGTAACATCAAAATAAATGCCCTATGGGCTTACATCTCTCCAAGCCAACACTTGGACACAAAATGTGAGTACTAACTCAACTACAAATTAAGCCCTTGGCTTGAGTTTACATGTAATATCAAATAAACTAAAATAACAACTAATCTAAACAGAGTCTTCAACTCTAAATCCTTCCAAGCTAATTCCTTGGAGGTAGCACATCACCTGGACCTGAAAATGATGTTCCCATATAGGGTGAGCCACAGCCCAGTAGAAATATACTAAACCAAATATAAGCATTGAATAAAGCAATAGCATTCAATAGATGGTTAACCAAGATAATCAATTACATCATAGTCTCATGACACTAATGTCTATAACACGTTTCACTTTCCATTATTATCAATATGACTCAGAACCTGGCCAAACTATAACAGTGAGACTACATCTCTCATTAACAATATTTTCAATTCAATAAAACAAATGAGACTAAAGCTCATACCAAAACACTTCCATACTTCCCGATTGATACACATTTTAGTGCTGTATCAACATGTAAAAACACTTCCAATATCAATAAGCACACATATAGTGGTGCTAATGGAGTCCATCCCCTATCTCCTCTCAAACAAAATCCTGTTTAGAGGTCCATCCCCTATCTTCCCCTAAACCGTGGAGTACATCCCCTATCTCCTCCCAAACAAAAATGCATATACAATGTATTAAACACTTGTCATATACAACACACAATCAATACATGTATTTTCTGTATTAATTCAACAGTCTAAATCAATGACTTAACCAATGTGATTAGTTTCAGTTTTCCCTAATCCACATGCAATGTCTACAATAATCACGACTATCCTTCACCGATAGCCCAAAACAGTTATTTCTAAACAGGAAATAAATGTATCAACTAACATAATTCCAACATTGTCATAGGTGAGTGATTAAACTAACCAACTACACCATTTAATCAATAAATTCATTAATTCCATGAATTCAACTAAATTCCCCAATTTTCCCTAAATTAATTATATAAATTAATTTATTACAACAACTAGGGTTTTTCCCAAAATTACCAAACAACCCCCAACATATCAAAATACCAAAACTTAGAACAAAACCTATAATATGGAGTAGGAAATCCCTACCTCAAATGAAGAGACTCAAAGAAGATGATGAAAATACTCGGATGTGTTCCAACCCACAATTTTTCGGATCAAAATGAAGATCAAGGGAAGCTCCACACTCAATACAGAGGAACTAGGGTAGAAGATCACTAGAACTAGATGTATTTATAGAGAGAAGATGTAGTCTAGAGAGAGAAACTCTCAAGTTATTCATTCAATGAACTTCATTAAATTGATTAATGTATCTCATACATTCATGATACATAATGCATCTTCTATATTAATGAATTCATTAGATAGATTAATGTATCTTACATATTCATAATAGATACATAATGCATCTCTAAGATTCATTCATAATAAATCCATCACATTCAATGTATTAGCATTAGTCTTCTATACATTGCATATATAGGTATCAATGATTAGTCACCATCTAATTGATGTACATGTATCTTACTAATGAGATGAATCTAGTATAATCATGCATAATCTTTGAAAAGTTAGAGAGAGAGAATGGCCCAAAAAAGTGATACAAAAAGCTATTTTTCGGACTAATATACAAACAGGTCCGCTCAAGCGTCAAGCCCAAAATCTGGACATCAACCCTTGGTTTCCAAACACAACCAACCTGTTTCAAACCTGGCCAACACGACCCAAGACTCATATACAAAGAGTAAAGGATGGAAACGGGAATAAGACAACAACACATCTACGGAACCGAGTTCGGAATACAATTAAACAATGAAGGGAAAATCGGGATCGCTATACAAATGACCTAATAATTTGTTTTAGCCATTCATCCACTTTTATTGGATCAGGTCCACCACTGAACTCGGCGGGGTTAGAACGGAAAAATTTCTTCTTCAAGAAGGAGACTTGAGTTTCCCCTCAATTGTCATCGTCGCTTGCTTGGCTCGGAGTTTTTCCATGGACTCATGAAGAGCCCCTACCTTCTCTGGGGCTAATGCCCCTATTGCATCTTGGGCCAGAGGAATGGCCACATCATTTTGCCCTACCTCTTCTTCTTGGAAAGGTAAATCTTGCTGAGCCAGCATATCCTGACTACCTCTGCTTGGCCTACCATGACCTCTATCACATCCAGACATCCTATATAGAGGTAAGAAGGAAAAATTTAACTCATATTCCATACACTACATGTCAACTCACATGTCACACACGAGTTAGACACATGCCTATACAGATACCTAGGTCACGTAAAGCAAACCTCATAATCATAGAAACACATAGAGCACACACACGTTACTCCCTCAAGATCCCGACTAGTCCTATGGCACTCAACGACCTCCTAGTGGAAAAAGTATTGATCAGGTGCCTTTCCACAAGGATTTCGATGACTGGAATAGACAGAAGTCATATCCCAAGAGATTAACTCCATACCCACATAATTACACAAATAGGCAAAACACTCAAAACAAACTAACGTCCCTTGCTAACATGATAACCCTATGCAGTAAAGCTGCTTCCTACGTGTAACGCCCCAAAATAAATACATAAATCCATCACTTTAGACATGCATTGATACAAAAGAGATTAACCATTTCTATTCATCAGAGTAGTTCTTACAACAGTATTACATGTTAACAACAAAAGCAAATGCCCTATGGGCTTACAGCTTTCCAAGTCAACACTTGGTTACACAAAAGAAGAGTACTAACTCTATACAAAATAAGCCCTTGGCTTGATATACATGTAATACAAATAAAACAATCAAAAAGAGTCTTCAACTCTCATCATCATCCAAGCTATGTCCTTGGAGGTGGCATGCTACCTGTACCTGAAAATAATGTCCCATATAGGGTGAGCCAACGCCCAGTAGAGATATGCTAAACACAGTATGAGCAATAACTAAGACATTAGCAATTGGTAAATGTTCAATTTCCACCAATCAGTTCATAATCCATTTCCATTTCATATTTCATGTCATAACAATTTCACAATTTACACCAATGGCTCAGAACCTGGCCACCCACTTGTACGAGACAGTGACTCATTTTAAACATTTCCCATTTTACAATAGATAAACATATTAGTTGTATCAACATCTCAACAGATAAGCATACAAGCTATATCCACATTTCAACAGAAAAGCATATTAGCTATATCAACACTTCCATAGATAAGCATATGAGTTGTATCAACACTTCCATAGATAAGCATATGAGCTGTATCAACACATTATCTGACGAGCATATGAGCTGTATCAGTGGAGTCCATCCCCTATCTCCTCCCAAACAATATCCGGTTTAGAGGTTCATCCCCTATCTTCTCCTAAACCGTAGAGTACATCCCCTATCTCCTCACACACACACAACGTATATACATATAGGTCATATACACAATCAATCAATACATAACGTTAATGCATTCTATCAACCGTCATACTCTATGACATAACCAATTGATTGGTTTTAGTTTGCCTAATCATCATGCATTGTCTACAACAATCAAAACTACCCTCCACCGGTAGCCTAAGCAATTATTTCTAAACAGATAATAAAAGCTTCAACAGATAAAATATCAATGTTTTTTTTTAAGAGTGAGCGATTAATAAATCCAACTCCACCATTTCATCACATAATGAACCAATTTCATTATTTACAACCCAATTTCATAAATCCATAACTTTCCCAAATTAATTGTACCAATTAATTTATATACAAATTAGGGCATTCTCCCCAATTTTCCAATAATGACCCAATTGTCCATATTTCATCAACCAACAACCATACCACTATTTTGGAACCCAAAATACTTATTTTAGAATCAAAATAATAAAACCCTCTTTTAACATTTTGAAACCCTAAGTCCCAAAATTACCCAACTTCAACACTTTATCAAAATCACCAAAAATCTATGTCAAAGACCATAAGAGTGAGTAGGAATCCCTACCTCAAATTCGGAGCTCAAGGGAGGAAGATGACGAAACTCAACGTGCTCCAAAACTTGAAATTTTCGGATCAAGGTAAAGCCCTCGACGATCAACCTAACTTTTGTAAAGACCAAAGGTGAGGAAAACACCCTAGCTAGATCAATACCTAGAGAGAAGTTGAGGTTCTAGTGAGAGGAGCTCTCTAATGGAGGTTTGGAAAAGTAAGAGAGAGAAAAGGAGTTGAAAAAGTGATCCAAAAGTCGGATCTCGGATTTAAATAAAAGTCACCCCGCTCGAGCGTGGAAACCCCCGCTCGAGCATCACTTACAGACTCCAGCTCGAGCGTCAATAATCCCGCTCGAGCGACGAATACACACTTCCAGAACTTTTTACTGAACCAGGTCTCCGCTCGAGCGTCAACTCTCCCGCTCGAGCGTCACACACAACATCCCGCTCGAGCGTCAAAACCCTCGCTCGAGCGTACAACACTGCAGAGGAGATACTGGGAGATGGAGAAATACGCTCGAGCGCTAAAACTCCCGCTCGAGCGAACAAACAACAACGAAGGGCCCGCTTGAGCGTCGAAATCCCCGCTCGAGCGTGAAGGCCAAAATCTGGGCAACTACTCTTGGTTTCTAAGTTCAACCGACCAGTTTCAAACCTGCCCAACACAACCCAAGACTCGAATGCAAGGAGTTAAGGATGTAAACAAGATATATACAATAACCAACTCCACGGAACCTAAGTCCGAATACAACGATTAAAGGAAGGGAAACCGGGATCGCTATACTACGAGCTCCAGGTGTTCCAACCCAGTTTGCTCTGATACCAATTTGTAACGCCCTGACAAATGAGCCTCCCAATTCCCTTTTTTCTTCCGGGCATTACCAATACAAGATCAACAACAAAAACGAAACAAAATAGTAATGATATATCATTAACAACATTCCTTCTCTTTTGAACTATTTCCAAGTTTTATAACATTGTCTCATTACACAAAATAAAATAGTTCAACAAGTAAGGAATGATACAACAAAATCAGCTACCGTTCATTTTCTCCTCAAAATTTGTTCCTTGTTACATCAAAATACATGCCTACACATAGTCACCCAAAAACTGCCCTTGGCATATGCATAATATGATTTCAAACATTAGCTTTCACATCCCAAAAGTTTTCTTCAACTCAAAACATTTACTTAGTAGGCACTTCATCGTTATTTTCCTGAAATTAGTTAACATTAATTGAAAAACACATGATCATGCAATGCAATATTTGGTAAATTCTATTATGTATGTGTATGAATGCCGTATGCATGAGTATGGAATGACAAAGTTAAGATTTTTCATTGGCGGTAAATATACTATGACATCCCTAGTAAGAGCCGCAATTCAAAATTCATACATAGTTATAGATTTTGTATGCTGAAAACAGTCTCATATTTGCTGACTCCAGAAACAGCGAGGCGATGGGCACCCAAAAACATTTTTCCCTTCCATATTTGCTGACTCCAGAAATGGCGGGCTTATGGACACCCAAAAATATTTTCCCACATTCATCCGGTGATATGCGCAAACAGGGCAATTGGGCACCTTGACTCCCCGTGTGAGTACCAAATACAATACACAACTCAAATCAACCCGAATCACTACCAAAACTCATAAACTATCTACCCCCTTTCAGCTTTCTACGGTTCGTACCATTATTGTATCATAAAAGAAATTTAACAATGCATGTGATGCATGAATTTGTAAATTCTCATTTTCCCCTAAAATGATTCCAATGCACACAAAATTCACTATTTCACTTATCAATAGTAACAATTGTTCATTTAACAATAATCACTAACACAAGGTGTATGTAGAAAAACATTTCAAATCATATACATTTCAACCTCAAAGTTAAGCAATTACCTTCAATTTCATGTTTTTTAAATCAATTATCTAATCCTACTTGTTCAAGATATCTAATACTCATAATTTTATTGACAAAACAGAGAAATGAGACTCTAATACTAATTTAAACACAAAATATTTTTTAAAGAGAAAAAAAAAATTAAGATTTTTCTGTAATAAAATTTTATTAGGTGTTGTCTTTTATTAATTTGTAATACTTGTGGACATATATTTTATTTTTGTAATTTTTTTAGAGACTAAATATGTTTAAATTAAATATTTTAGGGACTTAATAAATTCAATAAATAATTTAAAACTAAATGGATTTTAATTTATATACTTTAAGAACTAAGTAAATTCAATCGATAGTTTAAGAACTATATAGATAATTTGACGATAATTTAAGAGTAAAAAGTGTAATAAACCCTTGTAACAATTAAATCGAATTACGATTTCATCTCTTGTTAGGGATTAGCTAATTTAGCCTGACTTTTTAGCTTTTTAACTATTTTGGTCTGGTTAAAAAAGTTGATGTACTTGGAATAAATTTTAACTTTTTTTGTAGTTGATTTGATGATTGTGAGAGAAAAAAATAAAATAATTATGATTTGATTGTGACATTTTATCTTATGAGTTAAATTCACCTATTTTATCTTTAAGTGGACTTATGTAGATCTTAATAGGTGGACTTATTGTCCAACAAATCTATGATAATTAACGACATTTTTCATCAAACCCGATTAGAAAATGTCATTAATTGCTAATTTTTAGCAATAGTTTGAAAAATTTGGTACAAAAAAGTCACTAATTATAAGTTTTAGCAACAATTTAAAAAATTTATAAAAAAAAGTCACTAATTGTAAATTTTAACCACAATTTATAAAAAATGTGACAAGAAAATGTCACTAATTATTAATTTTTAACAACATATATAAAAAAAATATTCACAAAAAATATTTTAAATGATGATTTTATTAAAGGAAAAATTACTCATAAATCTCATATTGGGAAATGTTGCTCTATCTAGTCCTGAGTGCTTTTTTGTAAACCATTTAGTCCTTTTTATATTTGGTATGGCATCTTTGTTTGTTATATTTTATATTTGGTATGGTATCTTTGTTTGTTATATTGTATAAACATCAATATATTGTATCCCATATTGGTGTATGATGATGTTTGATGAGGTTGAAGATGTAGTTGATATTTGATGATGTATGATGATGTAGTTTATGTTTGAAGATGTTTTATGATGTTGGTGATGTTGATGATGTTGATGATGTTTGATGAGGTTGAAGATGTAGTTGATGTTTGATGATGTTCACAATGTTGGTGATGTTGTAGTTGATGTTTGATGTATCTTTGTTTGTTATATTGTATAAACATCAATATATTGTATCCCATATTGGTGTATGATGATGTTTGATGAGGTTGAAGATGTAGTTGATGTTTGATGATGTTCACAATGTTGGTGATGTTGATGATGTAGTTGATGTTCGATGATGTTTTATGATGTTGGTGATGTTGATGATGTTTGATGAGGTTGAAGATGTAGTTGATGTTTGATGATGTTCACAATGTTGGTGATGTTGTAGTTGATGTTTGATGATGTTGATGATGTTTTATGATGTTGGTGTTGTTGATGATGTTTGATGATGTAGTTGATGTTTGATGATGTTAATGATATTTTATATGTTGGTGATGTTGATGATGTTTGATGATGTAGTTGATGTTTGCTGATGTTTGATGATGTAGTTGATGTTTGATCAATGTTGATGATGTTTTATGATGTTGGTGATATTGATGATGTTTGATGATGTAGTTGAATTTTGATGATGTTGTTGGTGTAGTTAATGTTGCTGATGTTCGGAAATGAGGAAAATCTAAAAAAGGCCTATAGTGAGCATTTAACATTTAAATAGAACTTATTAGTCTACAAAATAAAAGGCAGGACCACATGATTTAACATATTAAAATTTGGGATTTATTGGTGTTTTGCCCTTTATTAAACTTTCAATAGGAAGAATTAAGTTTACTTATTGAAACTTAATATTAATTTACCTTTATATTCTTTATTGGCTAATTTAACACCAGTCCTCACATTCTAAACTCACCCAAACACAAAACCTTCGTCTTCAACCCCAAAATATTGTTTCACTCTCTTCAGTACACTCCAGAAATCGATCGATTAGAGCCACCAAGGCTGGGCAACGCAAGCACGAGCGACGGAGGGATCGATGGGCTTTTCGTCCTCCTCGACGTGGATGATTCGGGCGAAGATTAGGCGCTTGGCTTTGAGAGAGACAATGCAATGGGAGCCAGTGCCATACAAGCGAAGCCGGAGGGCAGTGATATTGGAGGAGACCTCGGCGTTTGCACCTTTGGCTTTGTTTGGTTATTTTTAGCCGAGCATTTGTAGAATTTTTTTTCATATTTTAGCCAAATTTTTTTTTAGATAAATACATCTAAAAAATAAAAATAAAAATAAAAAATTAATTAAAATATGAAAAAATTTCACTAAAAATAAATGAAAATCTGAATAAAAATATACACAAATTTTGTTCGAATTTTCGTTCATTTTTAATTTTTTTTAATATTTAAATCCAATTTTTTTTTAAACTTTTGAAGAAGTATAAAAAAAATATTTGAGTAAAATATGAATTTTTTTTTTTATTAAAAATAAATGAAAACTTATGTAAAAGTAATTTTTAAAAAATGGATGTTTTCTTGGATTAAGGTTTTGATGGGAGAAGGGAGAGACGGTCAAACGACATCGTGTAAAATGTTTTTGACCACTCTAGAAATACTTCATGGGATCCGAACGCTTTACTATTTTGATTGAATAACTTTGGTCATTATTAAATTATTTTTAAGATAATGTCAACGACTTTGTAGTATTGTAGGATCATATTAAATTATATGCTTTGTTTAAAATAAATGTTCAACAAGTAGAATTTTTTAATATAAGTACTATGTTATTTTCATTTTGAAAATTTACCAAATTCAGCAATTTCACATATAAACCAACCTGTATGGAATTTATTAGGAGAAATGGTTGAATTATTTATTTTTATATCCTGAAAATGATTTTTGGGTTAGTGTACATGTAACTGAAGTTTGTGACTTGGATAACCCACAAGCATAAGTTTAACTAATCATTTGACAAATGAAACTAATAGAATGGTGGGTGATAGTATTTCCCACAATTGTGGGCTTTTGATCAATAATATAGAATACAGAAGACTTACCGACAGGAACAGAACCAAGATTTTATCATTTTAGGGTTCAAAAGACAAATAATATTTTTTCACCATATAAATAAACACACATGTATGTACAATACAATATATAAATTATATATATATAATTCAAATATTTAGAAGAAACATATATAATTTAATTTGATTAACCGAATGATCTTTGATAGAATCGAGCGGTGAAGGATTCAAGTAACCGATCCTACTTGATAGGACTTAAGATTTGGTTTGGTTTGATTTGGTTACAAAATTAAATAAATAAATAAATATCATAGAAACAATCTCTATTAGGATGAAGAATTTTTTTGGTAGAAAATAAAAAAAAAAATGTAAAATAGGAGAAGAATGAGATATATATCATTTATACTAAGAAAGTCCATTTTATTTATGAGATAAGATATATATATACATATTTATATATTTAGAAGTCCTAGTTCCATCCCGGCTTACCGGGTGAACAACAATTTGAATGTTGTTGGGTAATTGAGGTGGAATTTTTTTATATTCTTCATTTTACTTTATTATTGTTTTTATTTTTTATTTTATCTATTCTGTATGTATGTATGTATGTTTTTTTGGCAGCAGAGTGTGTCTTGTTTTCAGGTGCTCTAGAATGTTGGCACCTTGCCAATAGCGTACTTTGTTTTGTGCTCTGTATTTTTGCAGTGGATGTGTTGGATACTTGTGCCATGTTAGTTGGGATGTATTTTATGGTTTTGTGACAGTTTGTTCGTTGGTTTTTTTTTTTATTTATTAATGTGTCATTCTAAACATGTACTTTATTGGCTTAATTTAATAAAATTTCTTTCTTTGTGCTGATCAAATAAAAATAAAATCTGATGTTTGCACTTTTTTTTGGCAGGATGAGGAACCAAGCAACATTATCACTAAATGATGGGAAATGAGAATTGTGATCCCTTCCATTTTATATTTGTAATGGAGAGATTCCATTATATTATCTAACAGTAAGTGTAATGATCTTTCCTCAATTTAAAATAATGATAAATTTGCATTCCTATTTCATAACTATTAGATATGGAATGATACTTTTATTTTTTTTTTATTTTTGGTAACAACCGTATTCATGTCTTTGATCCGACTAATACTTGGGTAAATGTAGATGTAGTCCGTCATTCTAGACATAACGAGTAATTATCAGGCACAACCCAGGGTGATCCCAAGGGGGTCAACCAGTTTAGCAATTCATGGGCCGGATTCAAATTTAATAAATTTTCAATTTAATACGATCAAGTTGCTCCCATCAATCATCCCTCTGGTAAAGGAATGATTTTAACCATGGGTGTCAAAAATTTCTTTAGAAGGCATACAATGTCTGCTAAACATGCCAATGCAGTGCAAAACTTTTGTATCCATGGCATAACTGTCCTTGACAAGTGGAAGAGCTAATAATAAACATGATAGAATGAATAAAATTCTGAGGAATTCACATCAGAAATTGAGAAAATTCATGCTGCCTTTAGAATTGCTCTTACTGAATATTGGCCATCAGTAATTGCTTTCAAGACTACATTCAATTTGGCAAGACAAACATCCATACCCCACTGGATTCCAAAGTCAGCTAGATTTTAAATCTAAACATCAATACTTTTCCATCAAATGACTCAGTCAGCTATTACAGCACCAATAACCAACGGTGATTGGAAGTTTTCTCTATCAAAATAAAGGGAAAGTAAGAAAAGAAAATAAATAAAGGAAAGAAAAAAGAAAGTTCTAGGTGAGTGTCTAGTAGTAGGTGAAATCCTAAGAAGGAAAATAGTGAGCAGCTCAAAGAAAAGTGGCTATCTCGTGAAGGAAATAAGCAACT
The DNA here is from genome assembly GCF_055761805.1 of Camellia sinensis. NCBI lineage: Eukaryota > Viridiplantae > Streptophyta > Magnoliopsida > Ericales > Theaceae > Camellia > Camellia sinensis. Next base: position 155,126,616 of record NC_138963.1, read on the forward strand.
GTAAATCAAAGTACAAAACGCAGTGGATGAAAAATTTCATAGTCATACCTTTTAGTAGAGCTTGAAGCAAAGAATTTCGTAGGTAAATCACGTGCTTCCAGGATGTGAACAACCAACCCAGCAATGGAGTGATACTACAAAATGAGTATCACCCACACAAGTCACAGTGCAGAAGCTGGATCATTCTCATATGGGAGAGAGTTAGAGAGAGAGTGGGAAAAAAGGTTGTGGGTAAAAATCACATAACGTATCTGATATCGATATATTATTCCCATCATATCAGATGTCTATAATCAAATATATAACAACCAATATCTATCTATCCATCTATCCATATCTATTGATATGATAGATATAGATATCCTGAATGGTTATCCAAATAAGTTTTGAATTCAAATTCAAACTTACATGGATAAGGTTCAAAAGGTTCAGGTTCAAAGGGTCATGCCACATGGGTGCCCAATTTCTAACATCTCCCATTCGCACATGAGTTGGCATGACACTGCCACATCTCTATCTCAATCTCCCCAAAAATGAACAATCTCATACTAGCCAATCCACCGTGCGATTGCTGAGAACACTTGTATGTGGAAGCTCTATACTAGAAACTTAAAATGAGCCAGCATAGAGACATCAACCCAAAAAGAACAGAAATAGTGTCTCATATACCCCAGACCCATCTAATTACACCGGTCCAAAAAACATCTCTAATCCCTCAAAAAGAGCATGTTTGACCCTGTAACGCCCTCAAAATAATAACAATAAACCCATCAGATAAGACATGCATTTACATATAAACTAACCACATTCTTTTATTCATTAGAGTTTCATTACATAAGTATTACATGTTGACATCAAAACAAAATGCCTTACAGGCTTACAGCTTTCCAAGCTAACACTTGGTTACAAACAAAGAGTACTAACTCGTTTACACATTAAGCCCTTGGCTTGAAGTTACATGTAATACATCAAAATTAAAACGACAAAACTTGTCCGCCTCAAGCCTCCCAAGCTATGTCCTTGGAGGTGGCATGCTACCTGCACCTGAAAATGATATTCCCATATAGGGTGAGCCACAGCCCAGTAGAAATACACTAAACCAACCATGAACAATGCCCAAAATGTTAGCAATTGATAGATGGCCAACACTGATACAATCACATAAATCACATATTTATGTCATACGACTTATGAGTCCAAGTTTCCTTTCATTTTCCCTTTTTCAACGGACAGGCATATAAGCACTTACCACATTCTCAACAGATATGTATATCAACAATATCCACATACTCAGATAAGCAAATAAGCTATATCCACATTCCACAACAGATATGTATCACCACAATATCCACAGATAAGCATATGAGCTATATCCACACATCACAAAGATAAGCATATAAGCTCTATCTTCACTTCTTTAGACAACCATATGAGCTGTATCTACGGAGTTCATCCCCTATCTTCTCCCAACACTAACCGGTTTAAAGGTACATCCCCTATCTTCCCCTAAACTGCGGAGTACATCCCCTATCTCCTCCTCTACACAAAACGTATATAAACACATTGGTTCTATATACAATCACCCAATACATACAGTTAATGTATTCTATCAACCGTCAAGTTCCATGACACATTTCATTGATTAGTTTCAGTTTGCCTAATCATCATGCATTGTCTACAACAATCACGACTATCTTCCACCGATAGCCCAAAGCAGTTATTTCTAAACAGAAAATAAATGCACAATGGATATTCAATCAACATTTCATTTCTTCATTCTTTTCAATTAATTATCCCAATTAATTAGACAATGTAATTAGGTCAATTCCCATAATTAACATTTCAACCCTTAGGTCCCATTTTCATCAATGATTCAACAATCATTCCATTTTTCTATGCCAAACATGCATCTAGGTTTATTATGAATAAAACCCCAACTTTTGTAAAATTACACAAAAGCCCCAAACTTTCATAAAATTACCAAACCAAGCCCAACATCTCAAAATACCAAAATTTAAAGACAAAACCCATAGAGAGGAGTAGGATATCCCTACCTCAAATTCGGAGTCCCAAAGGAGAAGACGACAAAACCCAACGTGCTCCAAAACCCGTGATTTTCAGATTAAAATGTAGCCCTCGACGATCAACAACCTTTTTGTAAAGGCCAAAGGTGAGCAAATCACTCCTACTAGATCAAAACCTAGAGAGAAGGTAGTATCTAGAGAGAGAGACTCAACAATGGTGTTTTTGGAAAAGTAAGAGAGAGAAGAGAAAGTGAAAAAGTGATTTGAAGAGTCACAAATTCGGGACTTTAACCCAGGTCTCCGCTCGAGCGTAAAACACCCCGCTCGAGCGGCCACTCACAGACTTCCGCTCGAGCGGCCAACCTCCTGCTCGAGCGCAGAATGCACTCGCCCAGCACTTTTGCAGAACCAGGCCTCCGCTCGAGCTCCCAACCCTACGCTCGAGCGTACAACACTGCACAACAAATACTGGATGGGTGTATTCCCCGCTCGAGCGCCAACACCTCCGCTCGAGCGGACAGGCCAAAATCTGGGCAACTAGTTTTGGTTTCTAAACTCAACCAACCTGAAACAAATCCGCTCAACACATCCTATAACTCAAATACGAAGAAAAAGGAATGTAAACACGATAATAACCAACTACCAACATCCACGGACACATGTCCGGATCACTGTACAACAAGGGTAAACCCGGGATCGCTATAGACCCTCTCAATTCTTGCAATATATTCACACTCAATCCGCCTCTCATACAGAGCGATGTGAGTTGCCGGCAGTGAATATACAACAGTGGTGTAATACTAGGTGATCTTCCCTTTGCCCTCATGCCATTTAGTTTAGGATTGACCGCTTTCCCAGTGATGTCCCTTAAGGCCGAATCATACATGACCGCAGGCAACATACCAAAGTAGCATAACATCAACCCCTTATCTTATGACATAGTCAAAAGTCACAAAAGGGTACATAAATGAAAGTCATATCAATAATGACACGTAAAACTCACACGGTGAGGAAACAGGGATCCATTCTCTCACCTCATTACTCAGTCGCCAAGCACATATAGTATGAATACATGCTACGGTGGAGTAACTCTTCCAAAAGAGTGACGTCATACTCGATACACCGTACAGATATTAGTCTAGTCGCTTTCTAGCGCCTAACCCGAATTCTCTATTTGCTCGCCTTCCAGACGCCAAATGAGATCTTGCATCTGGCTAATCATAACAGTCACAACATGGAAAGTGGGTACTAACATCCATGTTTGGTCCTTAACACGACCTCATCTTGGTTGTAACCAAGGCAACATGCATAGTGGATAATTTAAGCCTCTCTTGGCTCCAAATAAAAAATAAACCACTAGTCTCATCCTTGCTCGCTTCCAAGCGCCAAGGGCGATTGCTCGTGTGAGTGAGCCAATCTTGCCTGCTAACATCATCATCTGCTAATCATTATGACACAAACCATAATAGTGTCAACATCTCATCATCTCACAACAAATAAGTGATCGATCTAAAAAAAACATGACCACAGCTTGCGCAATTCTAGATTCCAAACATAAGCCTTATCAGCACCTCTTGCGATAAGCATATACAACGGAATCCTCCATGTGCGCCTCACATGAAGTGATTCAAGATCACTACCTCTTGCGCAATAACCTCTCTAAAGATATTTTGGTGACTAATTTGCGTTCATTCTTGATGCGCCCAACTAGCTCAGATGCGCCCAACTAGCGCATTGAATCTTACAAGGAGCAAATTAATATACTACTAGTAAAGCATTCTATTCACAGTCTAATGAGCAAGGTCAATGTCTAAACAAATCAGTTGACCATTTACCAAAGATAACACTTATCATGCCGAATACGCCCACATAGCGTACTTTAGGCTCCCACAACAAAGAAAAGATCAAGGAATATAGGTCATCTGTTTCTCCTAAAGACAATCCGAGGATTCACTCAATAGTTAAGGCTCTGGCTTTTACCGATAGGTAAGTCAATGGGTTTGCAATTTTGCATCTAGAATCGTTCTAGGATATTCCTTATGTAAGTCATCGAAGACAAAACATGAATTCTCCCAAAACAATCCCTAACGATCGTACATCTGAGCATATAAATTACATCACCCATGTCCATCATATCTAAAACAAAGGAATGCCCACCCTAGGTGGTGACAACCCTATAAATTCCTGGCTCATAATGACTAAGTAAGGAAAATTTTCTTTTGGACCACTGATCATGCCTCCGTGGTCTTCATCGATCATCGTTGGCCTATCTTGGCTTGACGAAATCTAAGAACTACTATTTGGATAACTATTTTAGGCTGTAAAATATTTATTGGAACTAGCAACCTTTTTGTGCTCCTAACTTTTCACCATAAAAGTAGAAGGTAAATCCCTACGGATCTACTTATCCAATTCTCTAACAAGAAAGTTGGGTCACAATGTCCACAAATCAATGTTCCGAACTTATGTCAATCATAGCCTAAGTCAAAATAACCTCACTCCCCAGGAGGAAGTCTTCTCATGGTCTACACTTTCCTCAGTGGTGCGACTTTTCAGTATCTAGCGAGCCTTATGTCTCAACAATGACTATCCAAATTACGTATAACTTTAGAACAGTTTCGCGTCATAATGGAAAGTCAACCAAATTATAGAAATGGTTAATCCTCAATGACTTTGTCTTAAACTGCACAACATTGATCCACTTTCTAAAAACAGGGGACTAGAGCTTTTGGCATTATCCTAGGCTTTTTATCATCTTGCGGAGCAATCATGAATGTTTCCTTCTCAATCACCCAGTGGTGACGTGGAAAATTTTCACATTCGCTACCACGCAACTAAGAATGTAGAGTATTCTTCTCTAATGGAGTAATCCATTAGTAGGTACATCGCTCCCACTGTCCCTAGGATATTGAAAATTTCTTTCCATTCTCAACTAGGCTACATAGAGCGTTATGCTTAGAATTCTCTATCTTATAGAGTTCTAAAAACTCTATTCACGTCACCTTTACTAAGAAAACTTTATGTGACTTAGTTACACTCCCACAAAGCTACATACCTATATGCACATGACCCGGAGGGTTTACATGACAGCATACAATAATGCGCCACGTGACCCTATGTGTTTACTTGATAGCATACAATAATGCGCCATAGAGCTCTAGGTCTTAACTTCGCAACCTTATGAGAAGTAAAAATAAAGATAAGCTGCTTAATAGTTACAGATCGCCCATAGATGGCTCTCCACTAACCCATTACTTAAATGGAGTGTAAAATCTAATATGACGGGCATTTAGTTAGGGATATAGGCAACAAACTAGTGCAATTCCCAATTGGGAAATATTTTGCGCCATTATCCACCTAACATTAACAATATTTAATTCATTATCTCTACTACACCATTGTGTTGTTGAGTACTAGGAATAATCAATTTTCTAAGCATCCATTTCTCTTCACAGAGCTTTCTAAAAAAAACTCAAATAGATACTCACCACCTTGGTCAAAACTAAAAGCACAATAGCTCTTCTCTAATTGATCTCGACCTCATATGTGCAATGTCAAAAATCATCTCAAAACTTTTGACTTATGGGAGATTAAATAGTATTGACTCAGATGCTTATCGTAATCTATAAATGTGTCGAGATTGAGGTTTAGCTATCATACCCTTACACATATCTAGTCACAAATATCATAGTGAACTCAATGTACCAAAACAAATGACCTTCTACGGCTTTCCTACTTACTTGTACGCACCCATTGCGAACAAAGTTACACATTCACATGAGAGCAGGATGTCACAAGCAAGTGGGCCCGAGAAGGCCTACTGAAACCATCGTGTCATCATCTCATTAGTGTGATTAAGTATAATAAGCCACCGGTTTATGACCAATGTCATAAACTAATTCCAATCATCTTAATGTGTGAGTTCTCGAAGAGAAGTTTTAAAGGTTTAGGCCCAACTAGGTAATGACTCACGACTAATTTATATTCACTAGATCATAAAAGGATGTCATGGAGATATCAAGTGCGCCTAAGTCGCAAATTTAACTAGTAAGTGCTAATCCCCTGCACCTTCAAGTCAATTTTATTCTCCATACACTTTACTGCATCTAGTTAAAAGATGACGATATTCCTTTTGCCATTTCTATTTCTCGCTTCATAGTTACTTGCAATTAATTCTACTACCCACAAGAAGGAGAGAATAAGCTATCAATCTATGACAGCTCTTGAAGTAACTTAAGCGCGAATTAGGCTAAAGAGTCTTATTCAACACAATGCTCTCACAAGCAATGCGTCAAATTCTTAGAGTCATATTAACCTTGTCGGCCTTGACCTTTTCATTACTATGCTGTAACGTTTGAACTTAGTGGTAAACTTTATTTAAAAAAAAAAAGTTAGCCAAGCTAAGGAATCATACAAAGAAGCACCTCAACATGTCTCACACTCAAGTGTGGAAACAATAAGTGTCCAGACTTAGACAAGTTGGCAATGCTAATAGATTTTGCAGCCACTTGGCGCTAATCTTTTCACTTAGTGTTAATAGATTTTGCTGCTACTAAGCGCTAATCTTTTAACTTCAAGTGATACTTTAATGCACACTATTGGCCCCGTTTGGTGTAGCTGTTAAAACAGCTTATAGATTATAGCTTAACGGATTATAGATTATGACTTTAATCAGAAGTTGTTAATCTGTTTGGTGTAGCTGTTGGATTATAGATTTAAATAGCTGAGTAGTGTTTGTTAAATAAGTTGTGAAATAGCTTTTTCAATTAATTTTTATTTTTTGTTTGTCTACATTTCTCATAAAAAATAATAATAATAATCTATAGTCCATTTGAGTCTTTTTCTATTTTAAAAAAAAAATAAAAAAATTTAAGAGTATAACCTTAAATTAACATGTCCACAGTAGAAGCTGATAATCAAAAGCAAGGGGTGAACAGCTTCTCAGAATCAGCTTTTTTGAATTAAAATAAGCTGTTAGAATCAGAAGCTGTTTGAAATAAGTTTAACCAAACAGTCCAAAATAACTTTTTCAAAGCTAAAAGCCATAAGTTGGCTCTGAAAAGCTGAAACAAACACCTCCATTATAGTGCGTGAAATTTTGCTCCATCCACTCCCAATAGTTAGGTAAAGAGCCAAACACTGCTCATACTGGCTACTCGTCTTACACTTAATGACTAACTCATTAAAGCTCACATTTCTTGGATGACAGGACTCTTGAATGTTACTTCATCCAATGATGCAACATCATTACAAGTCAAAATACAAAGTCAATCCGCGCAGCTCAATAATCAAAGATCATATACAGATCTATTGAGGGCTTACTAATTTCACAACTCCAAAACTCGCCAATCAAAGCTACGTAGCATGCTGTTAACCATGGCACACACATAAGTTTTTATTGTGCCAAACAAGGCAACAAAACCACGGTGACTTTGAGTCATGTTTCCTTATCTTGGCTCAATTAAGGTCTGACCTAAAGTCTCCAAGACTTTTTCTCATCTAAAGAATAAGATTACATTGTTCACATTTGAACATCTCTACTAAGTCTAGGTCAACCAAATTAACTTCCATAAGTTAAGTCAATTTAGAGAGAAATTCGCATTGGGATTAATTTGATTAGCATAATATAATTTTGCCACAAAAATCTAAATTAAATAGTTACAATATTACACAAGTCGCAAGATCAAAAATCCGCTATGCTCGTAATCATCTCTTGTGCCATATGTGATAATTATCCAAAGTTTAATTTGATTTATGCGCAAAATATTGGTTTTCGGGAGTTAATCTACAAAGATTTCTCTCAATCGAATAACCTCCCATTGACTATGGCATGACTAAAAGCATGATACAAAATTCTAATTCCATACAATAGCATCATAATATAGATTCACAACCAACTCATGCTATGTGACAATTAATAATGGAATTTAAACAAATAACAATTAATCATGTTACTCTAATTACAACATATTAGAAACTCTAGGCAAAAAACAACAATATGTTGTACTTAATATTCAAATTATGCCATAACAGAAAGTATATCACTTATGGTATTTTCTGGAATTTTAAATAACTAATAAACACAAAAAATTAGAAATAAATATTCCTGAATCTAGTAAAATGCAATAACCATACCAGTAAATAGTAAACTACAACAGTAGTCTACAATAAAAAATTCAACCCCAAAAACTTAATCATGCAACACCAGATGCATTTTAAAGCAGAAATAATTATTTCTGGAAAAATATTTTTTATTTTCATAAAATTTGAAAATTTTACAGAAGATAGAAAATTTAATTCTGAGTCTAACAGTACCAACCACGCTTAAAACAAAACTATAACGAATTACTTATGACCATTTAATGCAATTTTGGATTTAAAAAAAAAACAAAAAAAAACAAAGAGACCCTTAACATTAGCAGCCAAGCCGGTGGAGAAAAAATGGCGCGGCTCAGCGCGCGGCTCAGCAGACGGCTCAAAGAGCGGCTCAGCGCACGGCGCAGCAGGCGGCTCAGCATACGGCGCGCGCGTGAAAACATGGACATCGCGTGCGTGGAAGCGTGTGAGAGCGCGTGGAAGCCACTGACGGCGTCAGATGGCGCGTGCAGCCTACGCGCCGCCTTCCAGGGTGTTTTCTGGTTCAATTTCGGTATTTCCAGACTCCAATTTCCAAAATAAATACATTTATGGCATTAAAAATGACATTTAATGAACATAAAAAAGAGGTATTTTACGCTCTTAATCTAATGAGAATGGACATTTTCCTCCTTTATTAATATTCATGCATATATCATGTATATATATTTATATAAAAATATACACATATTTTAATGCATAAAAATAAGCCCGAAAATACCCATATTGGCTCTGATACCAATGTAAATCATAAAGTATAAAACGCAGCGGATGAAAAATTTCATAGTCATACCTTTTAGTAGATCCTGAAGCGAAGAATCTCGTGGGTAAATCACGTGCTTCCAGGATGTAAACAACCAACCCAGTAGTGGAGTGATACTACAAAATGAGTATCACCCACACAAGTCACAGTGTAGAAGCTAGATCGTTCTCATATGGGAGAGAGTTAGAGAGAGAGTCTGGAAAAAAACGTTATGGGTAAAAATCACATAACGTATCTGATATCGATATATTATTCCCATCATATCTGATGTATATAATCAAATATATAACAGCCAATATCTATCTATCCATCTATCCATATCTATTGATATGATAGATATAGCTATCCAGAATGGTTATCCAAATAAGTTTTGAATTCAAATTCAAACTTACATGGATAAGGTTAAAAAGGTTCAGGTTCAAAAGGTTCAAAGGGTTATGCCACATGGGTGCCCAATTTCTAACAGTAACTATAGAAGAACTAAAGCAGATCGCGAAGACATACACCTGTTTGTGAAAACCAATTATGGTTAATTTCTGTGGCAGTGACAGTGAAGTTTTGATCTAGAAATGGGAAGAAGTCAGATGTCTGCTAGCCTGTGGTCTTTTCTATCTTTTGCAAACTTATAGCGATCCCGGTATTTCCTGTTGTTGTTTAACTGTAATCCGGACTCGGTTCCGTAGATTCGTTGTTGTCTTATCCTCATTTCTATCCCCTACATCTTTTAATTAGAGTTTAGGGTTGTGTTGGGCAAGTTGGGAATAAGTTGGTCGTGTTTTAAAACTTAGAAATTTTGCCCAGTTTTTGGTCTTTCCGCTCGAGCGGACGTTTGGACGCTCGAGCGTACGTTTGGACGCTCGAGCGTGAATTTCCTTCTCTCAGCATTTTGGACATCTGCAGAAAATTCTGGGAGAGTGCATCCGGCGCTCGAGCGGATCTTGGGACGCTCGAGCGTGAACCTGTGTCTGACGCTCGAGCGGGGTGTTGTACGCTCGAGCGGACCTGTTTTTATATCAGTCCGTGAAATCACTTTTTTTGATCACTTTTTGATTTCCTTTCTCTCTCTTACTTTTTCAAAACCTCCATTGGAGAGCACCTCACTCTAAAACCCTAACTTCTCTCTTAGAATTGATCTAGTAGGAGTTGTTTTCTCACCTTGGGCCTTTACAAAAGTTGTGTTGATCGTAGAGGGCTATCTTTTAATCTGAAAATTTTGAGATTTGGAGCATTTCCGTTTCTTCATCTTATTCGTTGGGTCCCATCATTCGAGGTAGGGATAACCTACTCCATCTTATGAGCTTTGTCTTTGAATTTTAGCATTTTGATATGTTGGGGGTTGTTGGGTAATTTTGAGAAAGTTTGGGCCTTTGTGTAATTTTACAAAAGTTGGGGTTTTAAATATATAAACCTATATGCATGTTAGGCATAGAGAAATGAGATTAATGTTGGGACATTGATGGAAATGGAACCTTAGGGTTGTTTTGTAAACTATGGTGATTTGCCCTAATTGGATTAATTAATTAATCCATATGATTAATTGAAGAAAATGAGGAATTGAATTGAGAATGTTAAAATTGGGAATGTATGTGACTAAAGAGTGTAGACGAATCTTTTATTCCTCATCTAGTTAAAATGTTGATATATTATCCATTTGTGCATTTATTTCCTGCTTAGAAATAATTGCTTTGGGCTACCGGTGGAGGGTAGTGTTGATTGTTGTAGACAATGCATGATGATTAGGCAAATTAAAACTAATCAATCGGATGTGTCATAGAGTATGACGGTTGGTAGAATACATTAAGTGTATGTATTGAGTGATTGCGTATATGACCAATGTGTTTATATTGCGTTATGTGTAGATGGTTGGTAGAATACATTAATTGTATGTATTGAGTGATTGCGTATATGACTAATGTGTTTATATGCATTATGTGTAGAGGAGGAGATGGGGGATGTACTCCACGGTTTAGGGGAAGATGGGGGATGTACCTCTAAACCGGATAGGATTGGGAGGAGATGGGGGATGAACTCTGTAGATACAGCTCATATGCTTGTCTAGTGAAGTGTAGATACAGCTCATATGCTTGTCTAGTGAAGTGTAGACACAGCTCATATGCTTGTCTAGTGAAGTGTAGATACAACTAATATGCTTGTCTAGTGAAGTGTGGATACAGCTAATACGCTTATCTGTGGATGTGTAACATGCTTGTCTGTTGTGATGTTGATATAGCTCTTATGCTTATCTATTGAAATGTTGATATAGCTCATATGCTTATCTGTTGTAGTAGTGATGTAGCTCACATGCTTATCTATTGAAGAGTTTGTTTGATTTGATATAGAGCTAAAATGTATATCATCGTCGTTTGTGAAGTATGGTAGTAGTTCATGTATTATTGATACATCATCAAATGTTTTGGCCAGAATACTGAGCCTTGTTTTCAAACTCATAGTTGAATAAGAAATGAAAAGTGAAATGTAACATAGCCTTGGTTGTCTTGGAATTGAAATAAGATGTAAGTAGAGGTGTAAGTATCGACCATCTTTCAGTTGCTAATCTTTTAGGCATTGTTTATAGTTGGTTTAGTATATCTCTGCTGGGCTGTGGCTCACCCTATATGGGAACATCATTTCAGGTACAGGTACTTGCCACTTCCAAGGACATAGTTTGGGAGGCTAGAGGCGGGCAGACTCTTGTTCTATTATCTCCTTTTTGATGTATTACATGTAAATTCATTGCCAAGGGCTTAATGTGTAACCGAGTCAATACTCTCTTTTATAACCAAGTGTTAACTTGGAAAGCTATAAGCCCGTAGGGCATTTATTCTTGTTGTTGACAAGTACTACTTTTGTAATGAGGTACTCTAATTATGTGAGGAAATGTAGATCTTTTGTATCTAAATGCATGTTTATATTGAAGGGTTTAATGTTATTATTTTGAGGGCGTTACAAAACTAGCTACAGACATCGGAGGAAATAATATCCTCCATGGTTGCGGATGCTGTATTTTTATTTGGTGAAATGAGGTCTCTAATTTCTATATCTTCTTTCTTGTCATATTTTGTAATTTCTTGAATCTGAAAGACTCATTATTGATTGTTGTAAGGTATTGCAGAAAGTGACTTGTTAAAATTTTAAGTCATTTCCTAAGTAAAAAAAGTAAGAGATTCTTAAATGTGTAGTCATAGAACCTCCGGAGTCACAAGCATTCTAAGCCTATAAAGAGGAGTCAAAGTAAAGTATTAGGAAATTAAACAAGAGAGCCTTTCATTTATGCACCATCAGAACACCATCTTAAAACCTTCTATACATCCTTCAAGAGAGTGCTAATCAAGAAGGCAAATCGAAGCAAATCCAAACATAACGGTTCAAAAAACAATAGCCAAGAAAAATGTTTTAAAGGTTTTTTTGAGGCAGACATCTATGTTAAAATTAATGTCATATTTACATTGCATACATTAGATACATTGGGTTCATGCGTTCTTTGTATTCATATATTTTTATATTCAAGTATTTTATATTTATTAGGTTCATTGTCTAGATTATATGCATGTACCTAGTTAGTTGTAAGGTTGTTTAGGTTCATGGATCTTGTTCATTGAACTTATGTGTAACCTTCTCTATATAAAAGGATGTAAGCCTATGGGCAAAGAAATCAATAAGTGAGAAAAATTCAATACAAAATAATAGTTCATTCTAGAGAGAGTTTTATCAAAAGCTAACAGAAGTGGTATCAGAGCTTTGGTTGGGTCAAGAACAAGCTAGGCGTAGAGATCAGATACAGGAAAACAAGCCCCAAAGAAGAACAAACTGATGTCCATGGCAAATTCCAACAACCAAAATGTATCTACTCCTATCTTTAATGGTGAAAATTTTGATTTTTGGTATGTAAAAATGAGAACTATTTTTGTCTATACGGATCTTTGGGATCTTGTTGAGAATGGGTTCGAGGGACCTGAAGATGAAGGAGCTTTGACATATCCCCAAAAGAACCAACTAAAAGAGCAAAGGAAGAAGGATTCAAGGTTCTCTCTTTGATTCAACAAGGAGTTTCAGAAGCAATCTTTCCAAGAATTATCAATGTAACAAAAGTAAAAGGGGCATGGGATATTCTTCAGAAAGAGTATAGAGGCAACTTGAAAGTGAGAACCATCAAACTTCAATCATTGAAAAGAGATTTTGAAAATATAAAAATGAAAGATATAGAATTGTTGAATGATTATTTTTCTAGAGTTATGGAACTTGTGAACCAAATGAAAATTTATGGGGATAGTATTACTAATCAAAGAGTTGTTGAGAAAATTTTGATAAGTTTGTCGGAGAAATACAATCCTATTGTTGTTGTCATTGAAGAAAATAAAGATCTTGCTTATTTGAGTATTGAAGAATTGATGGGTTCAATTAAAACATATGAGCAAAAGTTGAGTAGGCAATCTGAAAAGTCAATTGAAAATGCCTTTCAATCCAAGCTCAATGTTAGTACTTCTAATACCCAAGGAAGAGGAAGAGGAAGAGGAAGAAATGAAAATGGAAGAGCAAGAAATGCAAGAGGAAGAGGAAGGTCTAATTTTCAAAGAAAGGCAAATGAAGAGTCCACTCAACAAAGGTGTGGAATTTGCAACCGAAGCAATCATGTTGATAAAGATTATTGGTTTTGGGGAAAGCCAAAATGTTACAATTGCAACAAATTTGGGCGTTTCAAGAAGGATTGCCAAGTTAAGAGCACTCAACAAGCTAATTTTTCCAAGGAGCAAGAAAGTGAAGGGCGCATGTTCTATGCTTGTCACAAGGCATCGGATCAAAACAAGGATGTATGGTTTCTCGATAGCGGATGTAGCAATCACATAACAGAAGATGAAAGCATTTTTCTAAAAATGGATGCCTCCTCCAATTCTCAAGTAAAAATGGGGAATGGTGCCTTAGTCCAAACAAAAGGAAAAGGTACTATTTCTATAGAAACCAAGATGGGTACAAGATTGATTTACGATGTTCTCCTAGTTCCAGACTTGGAGCAAAATTTCCTAAGTGTTGGACAACTTATGGAGCATTGATACCTTGTTCACTTTGAAGAAGATTTTTGCAAAATTTTAGACAAAGGGGGAAAAGACAAGTTGTAGAAAAAATCAAGATGGAGAAGAAATTTTTGCAAAATTTTAGACAAATGGGGGAAAAGGCAAGTTGTAGCAAAAATCAAGATGGAGAAGAATAGAAGTTTTCCTCTCATTTTCCGATATAGCAAAAATGCGACTTTGAAGATGGATGTGATTGATGATTCATGGCTTTGGCATATAAGATTTGGGCACTTGAATTTTCAAAGCTTAAAGCATCTACAACAAAAGAATATGGTTTTTGGGTTGCCGACCATTCATGAAGTGCAACATATTTGTGAAGGTTGTGCACTTGGAAAGCATCGCCGGGAGTCATTTCCAAAGGAGAAAGCATGGAGAGCTAAAGCACCATTGGAGCTTGTCCATACCGATGGGTGCGGACGTATGGATACACCAACTCATGGAGGTAACAAGTACTTCATTATTATTATTGATAATTTTACTAGAATGACTTGGGTGTATTTCACGAGACAAAAGAGTGAAGTTTTTTCTATCTTCAAGAAATTTCAAAATCTTGTTGAAAGACAAAGTGGTTGTTTGATGAAAGTATTGAGAAGTGATAGAGGCGGAGAATACAACTCAAACGAGTTTATGAAATTTTGTGAAGATATTGGTATGGAAGGGCAATTGACCGCTGGGTACACTCCATAACAAAATGGTGTGGCGGAAAGGAAGAATAGAACCATAAAGGAGATGTCCAAGTCTATGCTACATGAGAAGGAGCTACCCAAAACTTTTTGGGGTGAGGCAGTGTATACAGCAGTTTACTTGATGAATAGATGTCCAACAAAAGCTCTTAAGGACAAAACTCCATTTGAAGCTAGGAGGGGAAGGAATCGGTGAATCACTTGAAGGTGCTTGGTTGCATTTGTTATGCTCATGTTCCAAAAGAAGTGAGGCACAAGCTTGATGAAAATAGTAAGAAATGCATCTTTGTGGGTTATAACTTGCAATCCAAAGGCTATAGACTCTTCAGTTTGGATCAAAAGAAGGTGATTATTTGTAGAGATGTTCTCTTTGATGAGAAGGCGTCTTTTGATTGGAAGGAAAAGGAAGTCCAAGATCAAAGCATTGCTTTCAATGAAGAATCGGAAAGTCCACAAGTTGAAGATGTTGCAACTCTTGAATCTCCACAAAGATTGTCACCCATCGCTAGTTCACAATCTTCTCCAAATCCAAGTCCAAGTTCAAGTTCAAGTTCTTCATCTTCAAGTTCAACTCCAAGAAATATAAGGAGTCTTAGTGATGTGTATGCAAGATGCAATTTATGCATTGTTGAACCTGAAAATTTTGAAAAGGCAATTAAAGATGAAGTATGGAATAAAGCAACGGAAGATGAAATTCATGTGATTGAGAAGAACAAGACTTGGGAGCTAGTGGAGAAACTGAAAGGAAAAGAAATAATTGGTGTGAAGTGAATTTTCAAAACAAAGTTCAATTCGGATGGCTCTATTCAAAAGAACAAAGCAAGACTTGTGGCGAAAGGGTATTCACAACAACCTGGAATTGATTTCTAAGAAACTTTTGCTCCTGTGGCTCGACTTGATACAATTAGAGCTATCATTTCTTTGGCGGCTCAAAAAAGTTGGTTCTTGCACTAACTTGATGTAAAATCAACATTTTTGAAAGGAAAATTAGAAGAAGAGGTGTATGTTGATCAACCTCAAGGCTTTGTTGTCAACGGTAAAGAAGATAAAGTGTACAAGTTGAAGAAGGTTTTATATGGCCTAAAGCAAGCACCCTGGGCATGGTATAGTGAAATTGATGCTTACTTTAGTGAAAAGGGTTTTCAAAAATGCAAAAGTGAGCCAACTTTGTACATCAAGAGGCAAGGTACAACCGGTATTCTCATTGTTTCACTTTACATTGATGATTTGGTTTTTACCAGTAGTGATGAAAAATTGATTGAAGATTTAGAAGAGAGATGATGAAGAAATATGAAATGAGTGATTTGGGGCTATTGCATCATTTTTTAGGCATTGAAATCTACCAAAACAATGGTGGTGTTTTTATTTTCCAAAAGAAGTATGCTCAAACACTTTTTGAGAAATTCAAAATGAAGAATTGCAAAGCAGTTGCTACTCCCTTGTTTGTGAATGAAAAGTTGTCAAAGGAAGATGGAAGCAAAGAAGCTGAAGCATCTTGTTATAGAAGTTTGGTTGGAAGTTTGTTGTACGTAATTGCTACAAGACCAGACATCATGTATGCTACAAGTTTATTGTCTCAATTTATGCACAGTCCAAGCCAAGTTCATTTTGGGGTTGCAAAAAGAGTGCTGAGATACATTCAAGGTACACTTGATTATGGAATTTTTTATGAAAAATTTGTTGATGCAAAGTTACTTGGATTTTGTGATAGTGATTGGGGCGAATGTATTGATGATATGAAGAGCACTTCTGGGTATGCATTTTCTCTTAGATCGAGCATAATTTCACGATCATCCAAGAAACAACAAACTGTGGCACAATCATCTGTTGAGGCTAAATATATTTCTGCATCATTGGCAACTACACAAACAATTTGGCTAAGAACAATTTTGGATGATTTTGGTGAGAAGTAAGGTGAAGCTATTCCAATTATGTGTGATAACAAGTCTGCTACTGCTATGACAAAGAATCTCGTCTATCATTCTCATACCAAACACATTGCTATCAAACATCATTTCATTAGAGAAGCTGTGGAAGGTGATGAGATTCAAATCAATTATTGCAAGACTGAAGATCAAGTTGCAGATATCTTCACCAATGCTCTATCAAGGGACAAGTTTGAATTTTTTAAAGAAATATTGGGTATTACACAATAGGGCATTAAAGGGGAATATTAAAATTAATGCCATATTTACATTGCATACATTAGATACATTGGATACATTGGGTTCATGCTTTCTTTGTATTCATGTATTTTTATATTCAAGTATTTTATATTTATTAGGTTCATTGTCTAGATTATATTCATGTACCTAGTTAGTTGTAAGGTTGTTTAGGTTCATGGATCTTGTTTATTGAACTTATGTATAAACTTCTCTATATAAAAGGATGTAAGCCTATGGGCAAAGAAATCAATAAGTAAGAAAAATTCAATACAAAATAATAGTTCATTCTAGAGAGAGTTTTATCAAAAGCTAACAGTATATACTATCCTATCTACCTAATTCTAGTGTTTGCATTGCATTGCATGACATCTTCGAGTTTGATTGGTTTTGGCTGCATGCTCTCTACTATCATCTTTGGCTTGCTGGGAACATTGTTCGGTCATGTGCACATATGATTGCCTTTTAAATGGAAGTTGTATGCTTTGGTTAAGAGTAGTTTAGGATGCGAGCTTAACATATAGTTTTATTTAAGCATGTATTAGACACTTTTTCAATTTATTGGATTTTCTTCTATGGATATATGTTTTGGCTTATTAGAGTCGTTTTGTGTACATTTTTGTTTCATATTTTCAATTTTTGTTTTCATTTACTTTGAAAATTTGGTAACAAAAGCTTATTTGGTTCGTATATTTTGGTTTTTACAAAAGTAGAATTGAATAGAGAGAAGCGCTTACCAAGAAGCTAGAAAGAAGCAAGCCAAACATGGCTTCTTCATAAGGAATGCAATTGCAGCTACAACCCATCATCACCATGCTAGTACTAGTACAAGTAGTAGTGGTGGTGGTATTGTCATTATCAGCAGCAACAATTGCAGCACCATCAACAGAGCAAGATTTAAAAAATCTTGGCTGCTTGAACTATTGCGGAAATGTAAATGTTTCATACCCATTAGGCGTGAAAGAGAAATGTTATATTAATGAACATTTTTTGATTAATTGCACCGACTCCAAACCATGTTTACGGAAAAGTGACATCCCTATTACAAATATTTCGCTTGAGGAAGGAGAGTTAGGCATTATGCATCCTGTAACTTGTGCTTGTTATGACGGGTCTGTGTCAAAATGTTATTAGCCACCAGAGCTCATTCTCCACACTAAACTCCCAATGTGCATTCTTTGACATTTCAACTCCCAATTCAACAATGTGCATTCTTTGACATTTCAACTCTAATTTTTTTACAAGTTTCTTACAGCAGCAACACTCCAGCAGCAGCAACATTTCAACAGCAGCAACAGTCCAGCAACAAAATCTACACAAGGATAAAAAAGATCAAAGAAGTGTGTAGACTGTATATACTTCAAATATCAAGAGAAGTAAACGTAATTTACTCTAAATTTAATTAGATACATAAAAAATAAAATAAAATAATAAAAAAACTTATATTGCATTATTAGTATTCTTTTTTTGTTCATATGACTATCCAAATTGACATTTAGATAGCGGCCTTATTTGGTTTGTTGTTTTCTTAATTGGAAAAAATTAAGAAGTAAAAATAAAAATAAAATGTTGAATCGTTCATATTAATTAATTTTTATTTTTTTCATAATAATCTACTATTTAACTAAAAAAACATTTCAAAAAAATTAATTTTTTTATTTCACAAAAAAAAAAAAAAGAAAAGAAATTGTTAAACGGGACATGATTTAAAGTGAAGGAGAGTGAGAGTCAGAGTTAGAGTGGATAAAGGGGAAGTGTGACGTGTCCACATTTATTTATTTTGTAACTCGCCATTTTCCTCTTTCTTTCATTACACCCTCAACTTTGTTTCTCCACTATTCTCTTTCTCTCTCTGTGGTTTCATTTTAGTTAAAACATTATGGAATTGAAGAATTGAATAGCTACATTTCGATTCTTCCACTTGGAAAAAGGAACAGAAAAATGGAGATTCCAAACACAACATATGGGGGAAATGGGCAGATACCCATCTTCAACCCATATCCTATGAATATTTAAAAAAACACCACTTAACCGACCCAACGGGTAAGAAAAAAGAAAAAAATCCATATATTTGGGTTAGGTCTCCATGGGTATAATAGAATAGGATCCTCATTGTCATCCCTATTCATTAGTCATATAAATGAAAAAATGATTCTCTCATATCTTTTACATTGAATGTTATATTTTACCTTATATATCTATGTCTTTATACTATCTGCATATTAATTTTAGTGCTTTTAACCTTAACAGAATAGAGGTCATTATAGTTACATTAAAACTATGAAACTTATTATATTTTCTTCAAATATCAAGAGAAGTCAATATAATTTACCCTTTTTATTTTATTGGATGGAAAAGATTCCTTAGAAACACACCAAAACAGATGGCTCTAAAAAGGAAATGGGGTCACTACTGTGCTAAAGGCACAGTAGTGACTGTTGTGCCTTTATTTGAGGTGTATTATGGGCTTATTTTTATGATTCAAACTATTGATTTTGTAAGGTTTGTTGAGTACTTCTTGCCTACCAAAAATCATATTAATCGGATATCAATAACTATGTGATCGAATTACATGTTTTTTATGCTATTTCTCAAAAGAAAAACTTATTTTTTTAATTTTTGGTCATCGATCTTATAGTTATTGATATCCAATTAATATGATTTTTGGTAAGAATGAAGTACTCAACAAATTCTACAAAATGAATGGTTCGGATCATAAAAATAAGCTCATAATATAGCTCAAATTGAGGCACAACAGTCATTGCTATGCCTTTAGCACAGCAGTGACCCTATTTCCCTCTAAAAATTGCCTTCTCATAATAAAGTTATTTTCAAAATAAAACTTTCCTAAAATGATAAAATCATAATTTGAAGGCCTAAACAAAGGAATTTGGATAAAATCTACCGTTCATCACTACCGGGACAACAATGACTTTGATTCAAAGCGTCGTTTGTGATCAGACCACTAAATGTGAGATAATTTCGAGCTCGTCACAAAAGTGTCGCTATTACTCTCAATTTGGCTTCTTCCTTGCCTTTTGCTGGTCTAATTGTTTCAAGAATTCCCCTGCTACTTGTTCTACATCAATGGGTCATCGATCTCAATCCCTCAAGTCGATCTGTTTGTCCTTACCACCATTGCCACCATCACCAACGTTTCTTGCCGACACATCTGATTGTATGTGAGTCCCATTACATTTTAAATTTTAAGATTTTATTTATTTTTATTTTTATTTTTAAATTACATGACAAGAGAGTTGTGTCTTACCTAGTTGAATTTGTGAAAAATAAAAAATTGACATGTCACTTGCCATGATATTTTGAGTAAATTAAGATAAACTTTTTTAAGAGTCAATCTTTTTTCAATTAAAAATTATGAGACATTGACATAATAAATTGAGGCAAAATTCATGCGATCGAGCATCTTCAACTCACTAGGTATATAATGTTTGTTAGTCAAAATTTCTAATACGACTCACTTTTTTCAATTTCAATGAACTAGACATATGATTAGACATTTTAGTTCAACTCACATTCACTAGCTATATATGTAGCTAGTCTTCAAGGTTAGGCAAAATGTATTTAATCATTAGGATCATTTCTCTCCATCTTTGTTGCTGATGTGGTCTTTTATAAAATTAATAGTATTTAGATGAATAGTTAAAATAAAGAGTATGATTAGATTAGAAATATAAAATAATTGATAGACAAAATAAAATGTATACTTTATAGTAATATTTAAATAAATAAAATGTTTATTAGTATTGAAGATGCTCTAAGAATTTGGAAGTCGACAATCACTCTTAAGAGTCGTTCAACTTTGTATTCTAAAATCAGCAAGATATTTTTCGTTCGACTTTAGATTCTAAAATCAGCAAGATATTTTAAATGATAGCCGTCATGGAAAATGATTTTGTCCGCATACTCATAAAGTGTGTGATTGGTCCCAAAAAGTGAGCATTCTCTCTATTCAAAATTATTGACCCATTACTTTGGACAATAAAAAATTTGAATTTTGTAAGCTGTATGAACAAAATTTCACCCAATATCTTCACGAAGGAACTAGGAAGTATGTAGAGAATCCAAAGAATACCCACAGAAATTCACCAACAATTGAAGGGAATATGCAATCATAGCAAAACAAAAGTAGGACAAAGTTTAAATTAAATAAAAATTAACAAAATTATTTTCAAAAAAAAATAAAAAAATCATTGCTTCGTCATGGGTAGATTTGAACTCGCCGCGCATTCCTTTTGCTTCAATGAGAGTTGTGTTTGTAATCGGGAATAGATAATGCACTTAGGGATGACCATATTAACCCAATCCACGGGGTTCATACTCGATTCAAATGGAACAGATATTACCTGAACCGACACTTACGCAGAACAGGAGTGGATTACATTTTGATCCCGCCAAACGAGGGTGGGATGGGCGTAAGGATGGCCTCCTCCGATCTAAACCCAACCCAATATAATTAATAATATATATATATATATATATATATTATTAATTAGAAATAAGAAAATCCTAAAAGTAGAGAAACCTAAAAATGGTGTATGATTTTGTAAATATTCTTGTTTGGAATATGGAATGTGCATGAGGAATTGCAATTTGAAATGTGCTATGTTTAAGTTTTTTTCCTTGTTGGTCCCATTTTTGTTTGCAATTGCAAATGTGGTCGGGTATTCACAGGGACAAGGGTGAGATTGAAATATTCCACTTGTAGCGGAGGTGCGGTTTTATTGGTGGGGGTTGGAGGAGGATAAATCCGCTCCAAACCCACCCCGTGGCTATCCCTATATGCACTAAAAATCAAATTGATAAGATTTTGTTATTTACAAACTTCACCCATTACATTTTATAATTATATGTGTACACCCGAAATTTTTTTTGGGCCTTTCATGTTGTGTGTTGAAATTAAAGAATATTGGGCTGGGCTTCAATTTCGAACTAGTAATATTACGACTTAAATATTTTGGGGCCTAGTTTTTTTAGAATTTGGGGCCCTAGAAAGAATCTTGCCCGCATTGGGCCAGGCCAGTCTTGAATGCTTTCAAACGTAGGTCAGTCTGATTGCTAGAGCAAACTAATGGCAACAATCAAAGAAAGATGAACCAAAAAAATTCCTACAGTTACGAGTATGTGCACAAGTCTTTCTAAAAAATGGATTCAAATTCCCAGTTTTTAATTTCCGACCCCGAAATCTATAATTAGAATCCATTTTATTTTGTAAGGACAAAAAAAAAAAAATGACATGTTGAATAAATTGCTTAAGAAACGTTCCAAAATTGCCTAAAAAGAAATGTGTCGTGGTAGGCTTTAAACTTTTATATCATAATTAAGTCATTTCTGTCATAATCTCATCGTGTTTGCATATTCTAAATGTTTATTCAAATCAACTTAAAAGAAAAGAAAATAATATTTTTTTTGAAAATTTAAATTTTCAAAAAACATAAAACTAGTAGAATTTCTGAAAATATTTTATTTATTTATTTTTTATAAATACTTTTTCAAATTTAGTCTTACAATGCTTTTGTTCAATTTCATCAACTTCACATTTAAACCAACTTCAATGCAATGTATTGAGATGGAAAATGGAGCTGTTTGTATTAATGTCCAGAAAATGATTTTTGGGTTAGTAAGCACCATAGATTGTTTCTTGGACTAGAGCATCGACAAGAACGAGTCTGACAAATGAAACTAAAAATCGTGGGTAATGAAAAATTATTACATAGGTTCGCCACATATCTTATATGGTATGTTTTTACAATTCTATTAGTTGCATATCCATTATTTCTTATTTTTTCTCCTATGTATTTACATAAAACAAGTAATAGACTTAAAAGGGTACACGGCCTAATTGGAATTTCTGGAAGACAAGATAATTCCTCCATGGGTAATACACCATTTCAAAACTTAGAATCGTGGGTAATACACGATTGTGTTTTAAACTTGAACAGTTGAATTATACAATTTAGTAACATGTTTCCGTCTAGTAAAGGCATAACAAGATAATTGGGACATTTGGTCTAATAGTTGTGTAACACACTTTGTAGTGTGAAGTATCGGGTTGAATTTGTATGGAGAGGGGTTTGATACCCTTTGTAGTGATAATTTATTTGATTGTTGGACTTAGACTTGGGCTTGGGCTTGATTTATTGGTTACGTTAGGCTTTATTGACTTTCTAGTTATTGTGGACTAATAGTCTATTTGATGATGTAAATATTTTTCATACTTGCAATTACTATCCTATCGATTGAAAAAAAATAATAATAAAAAAAAAATGGCATAACAAGATTATTAAGCTTAGTTTATTTAGGATGAAACAGGTAGAAAGTGAGGGAATGAGAAAAAAATTTAACTTTTATGAACTCGTTTAGCTTGAAAGTGGTAGAAAGTAGAAGAAAATTAATTTTCATATACAATCCATATTAATATTGTAACTAATTTTGAATTTCTTACAGAAAATAAAAGAAAGCACAAGAAAATTTGTAAGTTATTTATAACTAAACTTTTAAATTTCTCCATTACAAAATTTTCATCTTAATAAAATACTTGCAAATTTTCTTTCTAATCAAATGGAGCCTTAGAGAAAAATTATGGCGGAAAATTCTTATCCAAGTCTTTTAAACCATTTTTGCTTGGAAAAATCTTATCCTTGTGAAAAAAATACAAATCCTTATCCAAAGACAGCAAAATTTTAAAGCTCTACACATCAATACTTTCCATGAATTCAAATGACTCAGTCAGCTATTGGTCCGTGGGTGGCCGAGGAGACCAATGCTAACTGGAAGTTTTAAAATAAAATAACTGAATAAATAAATAAATAATGCTCTGAATAAACAAAATTTTGATCACTAAGCACAAAAATAGTGGGATCAATTAATAAATACAAGTGGGGAACTCATATTTTTGTGCCAGGTGGTAAGAATTTCTAAGTAAAACTTAAAAAACGGAAGAGGAGAATAAAAACAAATTAAGTTTGTTCGTGGTGTGAATGTCTAGTAGAAGGAAAATATGATGAGTAATTCACAGAAAGTATCTCATGAGGGTCCAAGGACATAACTACCAAAAAAAAAAAAAACAATGCCGATAACCTCAAAGTTATTAGGCCAAGGTTTTACCATTGAATCAATGGTCATCCCTGTCCAAGGACATAACTACCGAAGAATAAAAGCATAGAAGACTTTTAGTACTCGCGAAAAGTACACATATGATGTTTAACTTTCGTGGTGACAGTGACCTGACCAAAGTATGAAAATCATTACCTAACTTGAGAAAATTGAGGTAATCTTATTGTGGCATTATCAACCGGTTGTTAAGAAAGACTAGACCTATTTGGATGATGTAGTTGTTTATTTTTCAAACACAGCCTACAGAGTTTTCTTGTTCTTCCTAAATTGCTCCTGCAGCTTGGAATGATATATACAACCACAAAACTATCTCATGCCTAGAAAGCTAACTCTACCCATGTATTTACCTAGGATGCTTCTGCAGCCTATGTTAGCATGGGTTTTGGGATCAGCTGTTCTTGCTGCTGCTGCTGCTTCCGCTGCTGACGAAACCTCATCTGGTTGCTCACGTACTTGCGATCAAATTAAAGTCCCGTACCCATTTGGCACAAAGGAAGGATGCTACATGGAAGAACATTTTCATGTTACTTGTGACCACTCCACCGACCCTCACAAGCTATATTTAAATACGAGTGATGCTAGCATAGAGATCAGAGACATACTTCTTTCTGGTGAATTGCACATATCATCCCAAATAGCGCGTGATTGCTACAATAAACAGGGGGTTCAGGTTTTCAACAATCAAATCTCAGTCAGCTCCGGCAAATTCCCCATCTCAATCACCCGAAATAAGTTCATAGCCATAGGCTGTGACACCTACGGTGTTATTGAGGGTTTTGACGGACAAAACTATAGCACGGGTTGCTGGTCACAATGTGACAATATCAACAAAGTGATCAACGGCTCTTGTTCTGGCATTGGCTGCTGTGAGAAAAGTATCCCAAAAGGAGTGACGAGTTTCAAATTCAATGTTAGTAGCCATGACAAACATACCCGTGTTTGGGAGTTCAATCCGTGCAGTTATGCTTTTGTAGCTGAAGAAACTAATTATGCCTTCTCTTCTGTAGATCTTGCAAACTTACAAAATAGATCAATGGTTCCAGTGGTGCTTGATTGGGCAGTAGGGAACCAAAGATGTAATGAAGCCAAAAAAAATCTAACTAGTTTTGCTTGCAAGGCTAATAGCCACTGTTATGACTTTGACAATGGTCCTGGGTATCGCTGCAATTGCTCCCAGGGATATGAAGGGAACCCTTATTCTCCTAATGGTTGTTCAGGTAACAACAACTATGTTGAAAGCTTTCAATTTCTTCTTAATATTGATGCTATGATTTATATACTGTAGCTATCGAATTTGACATCAAAGATCAAACTTGGTGGTTCTCTGTTTCAGATATTGATGAGTGCGTTATTTCAAGCCCAAGCCCCTGCAACATCACATGCCAAAATTTACCTGGCACATACAATTGTTCTTGTCCAGAGGGCTATGAAGGTGATGGAAGAACAGACGGATCAGGTTGCAGTCCAATTCCAAATTCCAACAACATCCCTCCCTTGATTAAGATTGCACTGGGTAGGTACACATACACCCACATGGTTCTAATTATATAATTGTCAACAGATCAAAGTTTCATCTATGTTCAACCCATTGATGCTTGTGATTTGGACTCTCGTCTTTACAGTCCCCAATTATTGATGCACAGATTACAAACACTTTGAACATGATATATCTCCAGTTTCATTGTATCTTCGTTTCAGCAAACTAACATTTAAGTAGAAAGCTGAACAACCAATTCTCTCATCTTATTTTTCCATTTTCATGTCTTGGTTGTGTTTGGAAAGTCAAAGAAGAATGGAATAACCAAAAAAAAAAAAAAGAAAAAATTGTTGTCCAAATATGGTTGAAATTTCACCCAGAAAATGAAATGTGTAAACTAGATTCATTCTGGGTGTTGTGCATTCCACACCAAATTTAAATCTATGATACACTTCATTTTTGGGGGCTTTTTCGTTTGATCAAAACTAATTTGAAACTTGAATTCTTGATATTGACATCTCCATTCCAATCCCGACAGGCATAAGCATAGGCGTATCAGTGCTACTTCTTGGTGGCTCCTGGCTATATTGTGGATTTAGGCAAAGGAATATCATCAATCTCAGAGAGAAGTTCTTTCAGCAAAATGGTGGCATCATGTTACAACAACAACTTTCCATGCGTGAAGGATCAGTACAATACGCTAAAATCTTTACTGCAGAGGACCTTGAGAAGGCAACAAACAACTACCATGAAAGTAGAATCCTGGGCCAAGGTGGCCAAGGAACAGTCTACAAGGGAGTATTAGCAGATACCACCGTAGTTGCCATCAAGAAGGCCAAAGTAGCAGAACAGAGCCAGTCCCAAATTGAGCAATTCATTAACGAAGTCATAATTCTCTCCCAAGTCAACCATAGGAATGTTGTGAAACTCCTAGGGTGTTGTTTGGAGACACAAGTTCCTTTACTAGTCTATGAATTTATTACCAATGGGACTCTCTATGACCACATACACACTGTTGGTGGCACAACCTCAATGACATGGGAGAATCGTTTAAGGATAGCAACAGAAACTGCAGCAGCCCTTTCATATTTGCACTCTGCCGCTAGCACTCCTATCATTCATAGAGATGTTAAGTCCACTAACATACTATTAGACGACAATTACGTTGCAAAAGTATCCGATTTTGGCTCTTCAAGGTTGATCCCCATGGACCAAACTCAGTTAACCACATTGGTTCAAGGGACACTTGGTTACTTGGACCCAGAGTACTTCCAAACAAGCCAATTGACTGAAAGGAGTGATGTTTACAGCTTTGGGGTTGTCCTTGTAGAGTTGCTAACTAGCAAGAAAGCAATTTCTTTTGACAGGCCTGAAGCAGAAAGAAATTTAGCAATGTATTTTATTTCAGCAATGAAAGAAGATTGCTTATTTGAAATTGTTGATGAACAGGTGATAAATGATGCAAAGGCTGACCAACTAAAAGAAGTTGCTAGTTTAACAAACAGATGCTTAAGAGTGAAAGGTGATGAAAGGCCAACCATGAAGGAAGTGGCAATGGAGCTAGAGGGATTGAGAATGATGGAGAAAAACTCATGGTTAAATGACAAGAAAAATTTAGAAGAGACTCAGTATTTGCTTGGAGATCAACTTTCAAATGCTTATGGTGGTGGCACTAGTATGAGCAATTCAACAGCTTATGATAGCATAGCAAACAATGCCATGACACCATTTCATAGTGGAAGATAAGGTGTTGCTTATGATGCTCTATGTTCATTAGATGTTTTGTAATATTTTTATTTCAGCCAATTTGTCAAATAACCCTGTGAATTGTTTTGAATATTTGGTTATATATGTTGAGGTTGAATTTGTTTGAATTTAGACTTTGAGCATCAAATGATTGTCTTGAAAGGTAGTTACCAATGCAAAAAAAACAATGAATGATAAAATTTTGCAGTTTGGAGCACGTCTACACATACTATATAAATGAAGTACCACCGGTACCACTTTACCTTTTCGTTTCATCATCACAAACAAATGATTTTATCATCATTTAAAAGCCTAGCTGATGCAGTGTGGTTAGATAACAAGTTGATGGATCAATTTAACAGTTTCAATTAAATTTGATAATTTAGGAGAATTTCCAAAGTTATTGGATCAGCCCTGAAGGACCCATATTCGATCTGAAACAACCTAATTCCGAAACTTTTACATCATTTGCTTTTTTATCAACTTTAAATTACTTCAAGATCAGTAAGTGCTTAATCAACTGGGATTAAGTCAGATGGGACACAATCCTAACACTTTATTGGGAAGTTAAAATTTGAATATTACCACAGACAACTACTTTTCACGTTACAGCTAATGTACCCCCCCTCCAAAAAAAAAAAAAAAAAAAAAACTAAAGGGCTTTGTTGGTCAAGTGGTACCAATTGGCTTTCAATTTGTCAGGCCCTCAAATCCTCATATTATCTTGATGATCCTAAAGTGGGTTCATCAAAGCAAGATGAGCCCAAATTTTTCTACTTAGCTGATGTGTACTACAATTAACTTTCAAGTCTACAATTGATTATATGTGAACGAAGTCTGAATTTGATGCATACTACAGTTATCTTCAAATCTATAATTTAAGCCCTTTCCATGTATTCCACTTTTTTTTTATCCAAATCAACCAAAAATAAATGAATATATAAAGAATAGTAATTTAGTAGAATTTCCCAATATAAGTCCTATTTTTTTCCTTTTTGCAAATTTATTCTCACCATATTTTTGTCTAAATTCAGCAATTTCACATATAAACCAAAGTTGTCAATCATGTTGTTGCTAACTCATTGGTTTGGAGCAATAGGTAAGTAGGATTTACTAAATAATTACACAAACAGAATAAATGAAATTGGGAACATTAACATAAAAAAATTCAAACAATTCACGGGGGTAATTAGAATTACTATTGCATGGACGTTTTCTTCTCATTGCCTGAGGTTTGTTTTTCTTCATATGTGGAGACTCATATACTCCTTGCTTGGATGTTTTTTTTATGAGTGCTGCTATTAGCAATCTATAAATTATTTTGGACCCTCAATTTTTAGCTCTTTTTATTTATTTATTTATTTATTATAATAATAGCCTCAAATAAAATTACTACAAAGGACCTCATTAATTTTGGGACACCGCATCTCTAAATTAAACCTACACATCCACTACATCATGAATTAAGATTTATTAAAGCACCCACCTCTATCACCACCCATCCATCTTCTCCAAATCCCACCCTCAAAACCTACCCACCCTCAAAACCTTGAAAACCATTTGGTGGCAATATTCCGGCGATAACGGTGGCAACCATTTGATTACCTACATTGAACGGTAAAAACATTGATATTTGTTAACACATTAAACAGTCAAAATTGTTAACGCTTGCAGAAGTTTTTATTTTTTCAAGTTCGGAAATACAGGTCCGAACATTACTTATTTGTTTGGGAAGATGTTCCCGACCAAATAAGTGATGTTCAGGAATGCAAGTCCGAATATGAAAATTTCTTAACACATTGAACGGTCAAAATTGTTAGCACTTGTAGAAGTTTTTATTTTTTCAAGTTCGGGAATATAAGCCCGAACATTCCTTATTTGTTGGTGAACACATTCCCGAACATAGATTACCTGTTTGGGAATGCAGGTCCGAACATGAAAATTTGTTAACACTTTCAACCATTAAAATTCTTAACACTCGCAGAAATTTTATTTTTTCAAGTTCGGTAGTTTCAATTTTGAAGAAGCAAACAGAATGAGAAGCAATGAGAACGAGAGCGAGAGAGAGAGACATAGAGAGAGCGAGAGAGCATACCAACTATGATAATGATTAAACCGGCAGAGACAGTATTCTTCTTCTTCTTCTTCTTCTTCGTGGGTTTTGAAAATGATGAGACTCTTCTTCTTCTTAGTAGGTTTCGTTAGGGTTTTTTGGAAGGGAGATTTATTTGGAGGGGTGGAGGTGTGGAGCGTGTGCATTCAATCGGTGGAATATTTAAAGATAATTTTGATATTATTTTTTTGGGGGGGAAAGAAATTTTAAGGGTTTTAAAATTTATACGTGGGGGTCCAAAATAATTCATGGGGTGTTAATAGCACCACTCTATTTTTTATTCCTTTTGTGATCCATTTTATATTTCATTATATTTTATTAGATGACATATTATTAAATGTGTAATATATTAAGTCTTGTAATTTTCTATAATAATAATAAAGATAAAAATAAAAACCAAAAACACACACACAAAATTAGAATTACTCTTGGTGAGAATTGACAATCATTGCTATCAAGGTCTATTTTGAGAAGTATGTTAAAAATTAAGGTTCCGTTTGATAAGACTTTCTAATTATGATTTGAGAATATGAGTTGTATTTTGAATTTATGTGTTTTGAAATTATGATTTGAGTGTAGAAAATTTGTTACATTATGATTTTTGAATAGAGTGTTGAATTGAGTTTTGAATTGGGTGTGGAATTGAGTTTTGAAAGTTTGATTTGACATGTGAAGTAAGAAAATTTGTTTGGTTATGAGTTTTGGAAAGAATTTTCAAAACTTAATTCAAATTGTTATAACTCATAACAAAACACACTACTTTCACACTATTAAAAATTTTGATCAATACTTATAACCAAACTCTTTTTAAAATTCAATTAAAAAAATTTATTATTAACAAAAAATAACATTAATCAATTTTTTAATTGAAAATACTACAAAGGAAATATTTTTTTTTCAAAATAAATATTAAAAAAATTTAAATCATAAATATTTAAATAATTTAAATAATCTAAAAAATTTAATAAGTAAAAAATTAAAATAAATATTCAAAAAATTTAAATCGTAAAAATTTAAATAATTTAAATATTCAAAAAATTTAAATAATTTATAATTTTAATATTTTAAATTTAAAAACAACTCTACACTCAAATCGTAACCAAACATATAAAACAAAACTTAATTAAGAAATTAGTTTTAAAACTCATAACCAAACACATAATTCGAAACTCCATACTACTTTCATAACTCTACACTCAAATCGTAATCAAATACATAACAAAAAAATTAAAATATTTAAAAATATTTTTATAAAATAGAGTTTGAATTTATTTTTATAAAATATTTTAAAATTTAAAAAATTAAAATCGTAATATTTAAAAATATTCAAAAAATTAAAAAATTAAAAAAATCGTAACATATTTAAATATTAAAATATTTAAAATTTTAACAAAATTAAAATATTTTTAAAATATTTAAATATTTAAAATATTTAAAAAATTAAAATATTGATTTGAATTGAGTTTTAAAAAGAGTTTTGAATTATGTGTTTTGTTATGAGTTTTGAAAAGTAATGATTATGTTTTGAATTGAGTTTTGAGAAATGAGTGTAAAATTATGATTTGAAAGCTCAAAACAAACACCACACTCAAATCAATGGATGAAACTATAATTTGAGAGGCTTATCAAACGGAGTCTAAGTTTTTAATTTTTTTTAAAAAGCATATAAAAAGATAGAAAAATGATATGATTTAAAAAAATTAAAATACTAAAAAATTAATGTTTAATTAAATTTCCAAAATAGGCCCAAGACTCGTCAATTTGGACTAATAAACATTCATGCATGCATCGCCAGGTTCCAAAGTTAATTAGAATTTAACTCCGCACGCCTAAATAATACTTTTCCACGAAATGACTGAGTCAGCTATTGTAACGTCAATGAGAGAATCAACACTAACTGAATGTTGTCCGCCAAAAGTAACATCAATATGACTTTTTCAATTGAATAATACTATATGTATTAATTAATGTACATATTAATGTACTAATAGATGGTGTAATATTATTTGTATAATTTTTAATATTTATAACTTGTATAATAAATGTGGTAAATAATAATATCATAACACTAGTTAGTACACTAGTGTATATATTAGTATATATATTAATTGGTACATATAGTACTACCGTTTTCAATTTGACCTTCCAATCACATTCTAGTGTTATTGGACTGCACATAAAGGAGAGTATTAGATTTAGTCTGAGGCCGTCTGTTTTCAGAGATAAAATACTCTAATTGAATGTTGTCTGCCAAAAGTAACATCAATATGACTTTTTCAATTTGATCTTTCAATCACATTCGAGTGTTATTGGAGAGCACATAAAGGAGAGTATTAGATTTAGTCTCAGGCCGTCCGTTTTCAGAGATAAAATACGCTAATTGAATGTTGTCCGCCAAAAGTAACATCAATATGACTTTTTCAATTTGATCTTTCAATCACATTCGAGTGTTATTGGACTGCACATAAATGAGACTATTAGATTTAGTCTCAGGTCATTTGTTTTCAAAAATAAAATGAAGAGAATTGATAAAGAGAGAATTGATAGTGAAGGATTAGTAAAATTATGTTTATTTTGATAATAGTTGTTAGTGTGGGGATTATTAAATTATATTTATATAAAATAATAAAATAAATAAAATTATGATTTTTACTTAATAAAAAATACAAAAACATTAAGCATTAATGTTTAAAAAGAAAATTTGCTGTTGACCGGTTGATCGGCTAGACGTTCGGTGACACCCAATTCGAACTGACTACTTTGCTAATACCATCTCCTAGCTCAGACTGCTAATCCATTGCCCTAGGCCTATCCTAAGCCGAAGGGACTACGAAATCGGAGTTTAAAAATGAAAACAAACATAAGCTAATTTTACTGTTCATCACTGACAGTCCGAAGTGGACGACTAGTGCGGAAACAAATGGGGCCTCACAACATTAAATTAAACCATGAGAGCTCTAACATGAGCTCTAGTGAAGTGTCAAAAAAAAAAAAAAAAAAAAAAAGAGAAAAAAAAGAAAGAAAAGCAAGCCAAAACATCACATTATCATATGGGACCCACCATTAGAGCTCTATTAGAGCTCTTAAATTAGAGCTCCCAAACATTATTGTTTAAACCATTTAAAGTTGATTAATATAATGTAAAAATTTCTTCACTTGATTAGAATTGATTTTATTTCTTCCCATTTAACCTCTGTGGCACCCAAGTCGCAGAAGTTTGTAAGTTGTTAGGTTGTTAGGCAAGAGGCCGTTATTGACCATTTGAGCTTAGGCAGAACCACCGGTTGGCAGCTACAGTAATAATGGCAAGTTTATTTAAATCATTATCTAATCTAGTCTCTGGCAAAGGTTCCTCAATGAAACCAGTTATTATTAATCAAAGTGATTTAGAGATAGAAAAACATCTTAAGAATTGGAAACTACCTACTAAAGATATCGAATGCTTATATGATAAGAAATTTGAAATCAAACAAACTTACAAGATCAAAACAGTTGAACAAATTCTACATGTTACATAAGATAATCAAAATTTTCAATTACTTGACCGTGACACCATTCTTAAATTTCAGAAAAAATTCAATTTCTTACATCTAGGTCTTGTCCAAGTAGGCATCAAACCAATGACACGAATGCATCTTAATAAATCTATCTTATGTACTCTTCGAGATATGCGACAACATGATTATGATGATTCGTTGTTAGGTGTTATCAAATCCAGTCTTGTTTATGGCGCTCTTTACTTTGAATGTTTTCCCAATTTCGAAGTATCCTTCAAGACTCTCACTCTTAACATCCAAACCAAACGATGCAAAATGGACTCTCCATGTTTCAATATTATGGCTTGTTATTGTGTTTATCTCAAAGCTATGACCACTTCTTGCCTTGGCTTCAAATATATTGCTCCAATCCCTAAACAATCCACTATCTTATTTCACGCTCACCAAGAGAATGCTAAGGTTATAGTTCCTCAAGTTATAACTTGGGAAGAAATTTTACAAGCTGATGCGGATGACGACGAAGATACATAGATAATTCCTAACGTCGTCCCAGCTCTTGCCTCTCAACCCTAAACTAATCCAAATACTATTCTCCAAAATCCAAATGGATCAGTCGTACTCCATTTCCAACGATCCAAATTAATTCGTACCTAATCACAAACCTCTTCACAATCACCTTCCACAAGATATCATACTCCCGCACAAACTCCTCAACACCCTCCTCGCCACTCCATTGACATACCTTTACATTCTACCCGTCGACAACCTAACCAAATTCCACATACAAACAATGCTGCTTTTAGCCGTTTTCCTA
The DNA here is from genome assembly GCF_055761805.1 of Camellia sinensis. Classification (NCBI taxonomy): domain Eukaryota; kingdom Viridiplantae; phylum Streptophyta; class Magnoliopsida; order Ericales; family Theaceae; genus Camellia; species Camellia sinensis. Next base: position 155,160,233 of record NC_138963.1, read on the forward strand.
AAGATATAGACTTTGACATCGATTCCTTATCAATCAACATTATTCAAAATGATTTCACGATTAATCATGACATACTCTCAAGAGCATACAATGCTCCTTATAATCCTCATAATAGACTTTATTTAAGCAAAACCATACTGCCGCTCAACAACAAATAATTTGATTTGAATAGTTTCTCACTTTATAACAATTAAAACAGCATATACCTTTCTTCCACTAGTATTTCCACCAGTACTGTCCCCATCACCATATAACAATTCCCCAAAAACTCTTATTGGCTCATTTCAATGTCATCCAGAAAAAACTGGTCTGTCCCTAGTAGCGAACCCATTCAATCTGTACATCCTCCTAGCAAAACTTGTATCCTTCATGCTGTTACGTTTTATGCTAAGCCTTCTAACCGACCTCCTATGGACAGTACCCAATCCTCCAAAACAACCCCTTCAACCAGTTATGACATTATCCAAGTATATGAACAGTTAAATTACACAAATATACATCTCCAAATGATTGGTGAACAAACTACTCGAATTAAAGAACGAGTTGACAACTTTATCTCTCTGTTCCTCCAAATCAAGCCAGACAACCTCCTCTAATCGAAAACCTACCATATCTGACTTACTCTTTTACTAGTCCTTCAGATGAGTTATTAGCATAACTTAAGAAACAAAAATACACACTTATCAAAGTCCTCAATGACAATGAACCAATCCATTATCCTACCATTGATACCTCTAATCCTTTCACTCCCAAACGAGAAAGCAAAGAGCCAGCTACCCATAGTGGAACCATCAATGTCCTTCAAGACGACACAATGTTACACAATCTATAGAAACAATTCACATCCAATACGCCAACCCAAGTACAAGAAGCTTCAATGGTTTCTGCCCAACCACCAATTTGAAATTATTATCCTCGGTCTACTCTAATTGACCTCCAATTAGAAGAATAACATTTTGATACTCCTTTTTCTTATTTCGGAAGTGATCTTTGAGAATGGAATATTGATGACAAATTTAATTATCAGATCCTTAATCTCGGTCAGCATATTGTAATGGCTGCCAATGCTACTCTTGCAAAACATCCCTCCAATAATAATGACGACACTATCGGTAGAATGCTTATCTCTAGATTTTCTAGCCACTAAAAGGATGGTGGGACAATTACCTCACCCAAGATCAACGTCAAGTAATTTTAACTGCCGTTAAACGTGATCCAAATGATACTCCCATCTTAGATCCCACTACTCAACAACCAATTAGTGATGTAGTCACCACCCTCGTCACTGCAATAACTCAACATTTTATCAGCAATACTCAAATTGTTCTTGAAAGATCCAAATAACTCCTTATCAACTTACGATGTCCAACTTTAACTCATTTCCGATGGTACAAAGATATATTTCTCTCCAAACTCTATCAAAGGCATGACGCAAACCAATATTTTTTTGGAAAGAACATTTTATTGCTGGACTTCCAACACATTTTGCCGAAAAATTCAAAACTAGAATCCACACCAAACATAATGGTCAAATCCCCTACAATCAATACACTTTTGGTGAATTAATATCTAAAATCTGTGCTGAAAGATTATCCTTATGTTACGATATTAAGCTTAAAAATCAATTAAAGAAGGAACGAACAATTGGTCGTATTGAGCTCGACCAATTCTTTTATCAATTTGGATACAATTCTATCTTACCTCTTGTATCAGGATCTTCCTCCCGAAGAACCCCTATTTGGAAAAATTGCAAGTATTCTTCTACAAAATATTATAACAAATTTTCAAATTACAAAAAGAAACCTTCTATAAAAAGAGAAAATTCAATAATTCAAATAATTCGAAATCCTACATCACAGCTAAATTAAAACCCAGTTCCTCTAAGAAAACTGCCAACTATTGGAAATGTGGTAAACTCGGTCATTATGAAAATAAATGTCTAACCAAAAAGAAAATCTATGAACTTGATGTTTTTGATGAATTCAAAAATCAATTAGAATCATTTCTCCTTCTTGATAAAGAACCCGAATTTGATCCTGAATATTCTTCTAAAAATCTTTCCGACAATGACTTTCAACTTAGTGAAATTGATAATGATATTATTACTTCTTCTGATGACGAACCTGACGATCATCCTGAAGCCTCCAATGAATGTTCCTACCAAACATCTAGTCACTATTATAAAGGCCATTTTATAAATGAATGGTCTCAGTATTAATGTTCTAATAGCCTAAGAAAAAAATGATTCTTGAATTTATTGACAATATAGATGATCCATAAAAGAAACAACAAGCTATGTTCAAATATTCAAATTCCAAATAAAGAAATACTCCCACTACAAATACTACTCAAGAATTAAAATATGACATTTACGATTTTAAAGATGTCCACGATCGTGTCAACAAGGTACCAACCCCACTCAACACACATACTATCTATGATCTCCAAAATGAAACCCACAACCTAAAAACTGATGTTCAAAATTTACAATCCAAAGTCCTTGCTCTTGAAGACAATTCAGCTGATGCTGATGATTTCATTACAGATGCATCCTTTCCATATGAACCATATCTCCAAGAATCATCCAACAAAAATCCTGAAAAACAACCACTTGTTATTAATGACTTTGTCAATCTACTCCTTAATAGTATTACATTTCAAAAATGGTATATTGAAATTAAAGTGGTAATACATGATTTCATTTTAACAACAATGGCACTTGTTGATTGTGGTGCTGATCTTAATTGCATTAGAGAAGGTCTTGTACCTTTCAAATATTTTGAAAAAACTGACCAATCTTTGAGTACCGCTAATGGTGGATTGATGGAAATCAATTATAAAATATCTCATGCCCAAATTTGTAATCAAGATATTTGTCTAAATACTGAATTTCTAATAGCAAAAAATATGTTTCAATTAATCATACTAGGAACCCCTTTCCTTACTATGATTGCTGCCTTTACTGTTACTAATGAAGGTATTTCTACCGTTCTTATAAATTAAGACATAGTTTTCAAATTTTTATTTCCTTGACACGAACATGAAATCAATACATTAAAAACAAATTTTTTTTTTCTACTTCCGGAAGAAATTTCCTACAAAGTAATAGATCAAGAATTACAACAACCTCGAATTAAATCTATTATTCAAAATATCCAAATTTTATTCAAAAAAGATTTATGTTCAGAATTACCCCATGCCTTTTGGCACTACAAACAACATATGGTTGATTTACCATATGAGAAATATTTCAATGAACGACATATTCCAACCAAAGCCCGACCTATCCAAATGGACAAAACATTGATGGAACATTGCAAACAAGAAATTAATGATCTTTTAAATAAGAAACTAATCCAACGAAGTAAATCTCCCTGGTCTTGTCTTGCTTTCTATGTTAACAAAAATACTAAATTAGAAAGAGGAACATCTCGATTCAATTATAAACCTCTCAACATTGTCTTACAATGGATTAGATATCCTATCCCTAACAAAAAAAGATTTATTAAACAACTTATTTGAAGAAAAAATATTTTCAAAATTAGATATGAAATCCAGATTGTGGCAGGTCCAAATTACTGAGAAAGATCGATACAAAACAACTTTCACTGTACCCTTTGGCCACTATGAGTGGAATGTTATGCCTTTTGGCCTCAAGAATGCTCCTTCCAAATTTCAAAATATAATGCATGATATTTTTAATCCATATACAACAGTCACAATTGTCTATATTGATGATGTGTTAATTTATTCCAATTTAGTGTCCCAACACAACAAACATTTATATAAATTCTATCATATTATTAAAAATAATGGGTTAGTTCTTAATGTCAAGAAAATGCAACTTTTCCAAACCTCTATACGATTTCTCGGCCACATAATTCAAAAAGGCACAATTATTCTCATCCAACGATCAATTAAATTTTTCAGTAAATTCCCTGATGAAATACATGACAAAACTCAATTAAAACGCTTTTTAGAAAGTTTAAATTATATATTTGAATTCTACAAAGATCTTCATAAGGATACCAAAATTCTTTATTCCTGCTTAAGGAAAAACCCTACTCCTTGGACACAAAAACATGCATTTGGTGTCCAATGCTTCAAAGAATGGTCCAAATTTTTACCCTTATTATGTTTACCTATTCCAACTGCTTCCAAAATTGTTGAAATAGATGCTAGCAATATTGGCTACGGTGGCATACTCAAACAACCCTATAAAGGTAAAGAACAATTACTTTGATTTACCTCTGCTATCTGGAAAGGTCCCCAAACATGGTATTCTACCATTCAGAAAGAAATTTTATCTATTGTTTCTTGTATCAAGAAATTTGAATCTGATTTACTTAATCAAGAATTTTTATTATGCATTGATTGTAAATCTGCCAAGGAAGTTCTCGAAAAGGATGTCAAGAATATTGTTTCTCGACAAGCCTTTGCTCGCTAGCAAGCAATTTTATGTGTTTTTGATTTCAAAATTGAATATATTCGCGGAGACTCAAATTCACTTCCTAACTTCCTCACTCGTGAATTTTTGCAAGGATTTCTAGACACCTCCGTATCAAGACCTCAACCCCTACCAAAGGCTTTTTAAATATTAGTATATTATCAATCATCATCGTTGTCAATCAATCCATGTTCAAAGAAATTATTTTTGGATGGCCCATAATTTTTCAAGATACTTCCTCCAAAGGAGGACCCAATTTTAAGATCACATCTACTGGTTTAGCAGACCATGGTTACTATACCCATGATACCATATATCCTATTGTTCCAATAACAAATGATCATATATATCATTTACGACAACATTCCAACACCAAACTAGAAAGCCTTATTTCCCATTATTTTCCTGATAGTTGGCATTATATTCAACATTCTGGCCAACATTCCTGTTTGTGTTATGAAAAAATCCTTGAAGAAACCAAATCCATCTTCGTAGAACATGTTTATTTTAAGGAAAACAAAAGTCTTCTCCAATATTCAAAGCTTCACATTCTCAAGATCATTTCTCCAGCTGAATGAGGTCATCCAACTATTTTCCAAAATTTTTCTGACCATAATATCAAACCTAATCAATACAATTATTATGATTACCAACAAGCTTGGTTCTATGTCTTTTATTTTCAAAATTGGTTCCTTCAACATTTTTGGTGGATCCATTTTGGACCTAATTTTGCAATCACCACCGGTGATATTCCCACTTGGTTCGAACCTTGGTGGCATCAATTTGGACTTCAATTTGTCACTTTTCCAAAACCTTTTACAGACTCTTACCATATTTATCAAAAGGAAGTTGATCATCATTTTTCTGAATTTTTATACTTTGTTATTGACTTCAAATTCCCTTGGATTATGGCTTGGCAATACACTATCTCCGATATGTTCAACACTCAGTACCTTACTGTAGCTCGGCTTCTCGTGCCCCCTTTCGGAAGAATGAATTACCCGTACAGTTCGGACTCCATTTGTCTGAATCTGATTTCACAAGTGCAATATGAAATAGTGAAAACATAAAAAGAGTCCAAATCCAGCAATTTCTTTTGGAAAATCGATGTTTTGAATCAAATGCCAAAATCGGACTGCTTTGCCAGATATTAGAGTCTCCACCTAAATATTTATTTTGGAAAATTTAGGAAACCTGTGACTCGTACCAAAGGCCATTAGTTCGACGTTACCAAAGTGTCTTGGTTCGAGAACTTAGGTATGAGAGGGGGAGGTCATTAATTGAGCACCCCACTCACCCAATCAAAGATCGACCTCTACTAATCATGATGTGATTCTTATGTACAGTATATGTTCTTATTTTATTTTTAACATACAAGTATAGACTAATTTCACTAGAAGTTGGAACGCTTGATTTCATGTTTGTTTGGAAAAAGTGTTTTGAATATGTAACCACTTGAAAAAGTCATCTCATATGTATACATTAATAAAATTATCCCAATTTTAGTGAATAGCCTTTATCCATAGGCATTCAAACAGGTATATTAAGTAAGCATTTAACCTCATGGTAGTATGTTTGATATGGCAGCAATCACACTCATGCAATATGCTAAGGCAAAAATGTTTACCTTATGTCCGAAGGCAAGTCAAAAGAAAGCAAGTAGTTAGAAAAAATGCATGATCCTAATTAATGCAATATGACTAATACAACACATACAGCGTGCAAGTAATATGCTCGGCTACTAGCATGGCATGCGAGTCAATTCAAGACATGTGATAGCGCACGTATTCAAGTAAAATGGTTGAATTTGACATTCAAATAATATGATTAGCCAAACTTTTATGCATGCAAAACGAATGGATGCAAGTCATGGAAATGCTAATTTGAAAATATGGTGTTCTTATACTGACCATCATAACTAGATAAATAAAAGAGAGAAAGAATGGGGGTTAGAAGACATAAAACTTATTACATATTTGTCCTCGTGAAGGAAGGTCAGAATGTCCAAGTGTCCAAATAAATAATTATTACAAATTCTGAATAATAACTAAAAGGGGCTGTCTAATTTATTACAACAAATATGCAATGATTGTGCGATGCTCCTTAGGAATTACTCTGTCTGCCATGTTGGGAACTGTTTTGTTTCACCCTATCATTGCTTTTAACCAAAAGTGTATTGTTTGCAATTTATTGGAGCCTTGCCGACCCAGAATACGACTTAGCCAAACCCCAAATAAATCCAATCATACCTTGTTTTCTTGGGAAAATCTATTTTTTATGCCTGAGGTGAAACAGTGCAGACAGGGTATTCCTAGCCATGTTTGTCTCTTCTACCCTTCTCTATCATAAAGAATACTCATGAGAGGAGTGAACTCGGTTCCCCAAACCATCTATGGTTGCAAGTTGATTTGCAAGATGATTTTGGAGACGATAGGACAAAGATCGATAAATGCAATGCATAACAACCACCCCTCCCTCCTATCATGAAGTGAATTCAAGAAGGGAAGTAGAGAAGCTTCAAGGTTCATCAAAATACCATTAATTGATCTAAGACAAGTCTTGACACAATAGACTCCGGCATAACGTCTGGCCGTAAAGACGCTTCAAGATTCATCAAAACATCATGAATTGATGTAAGACAAGCCTTGACACAATAAACTCGGTATAATGTCCGACTGAATTCAATCAATCATATTGGTTCTTTATGTCAGTTGTAATCCAATTATCCTTTTTTTTATTACCTTTCCCTTTATTTATCTTTTCTCCTTTTTGTTCAAAAGTGATATTTAAATCCACTAAGTCCAAAACATAATAAAGAGAAATAAGCATCAACTTAACCCGAGAAAATAAACCTTATTTTCTTCGGGAGAAATTACAAAGGAAGAGTCAAACTCATTTACAAGCGATAAGGGATTTCAAGTCAAACCCAAGATGTGCAACAAGGACTAGTCAAACTCAAAAGAGTGATAATGACTTAGGAAAAACCGAAAGTGAGCAATAATGACTTGAAAGCCAAACTTAATAATAAGCTATAATGACACTTTATTTGGTGATTTCCAAGGGTTTAACTAGAAAGTTAGTCCCTTAAAAGTAATTACGCCAGTGATAAAAAGAAATAAAAAATTAAAGATGGGCTTTAGTATAAGAAAGATGTATGCCTTTGGTAATGAACCTCCAAAAGAGATTAAACCATTAAGCATGAAAAAATATCTTTCTTATACTTGAATAACAATCTCCATTTTTCACAACTTTTAATTGAATGGAGGAAGGTTGCAATGATGATTATGTGAAGTTGATTAATTGGTAAATATAACACAAGCATAATATTAAAATAAAAATTATTTACATAAATTAAACAGTCCCTAATAGCATGATTTAAGCTAGAAGAGGTGAATAAATTCAATCTAGTAAACAAATTTAAGGAAGGGTGGCTACCCCCACTCCCCCCACTTTTATAACTTCAAATCACATATTTTAGATGCTGAAAAACATCCCTAAATCAGCCCCAAAACAGTGGCAAAAATTAGAGAAAACAAGTGGAAAACACAAGGATAAAAGCTTGGAATAAGGTTCAAGCAGGGGTGATTAACCCCTCCACCTTTGGGTTGCTTTTAATCACAAGTTTCAGCCCTTAAAAAAGTCCCAAAACAGTATGAAAACACAAGAATAAGGTGAACAAAGATTGAAATAAAACAAAGGAATCTTTACCTCTTGTAGAGAAGGTGTTTTTGTTATAAAACCAAACTTGATTCCAAAGCACCCTCAAGTTTGAGTTATGATCTTCAAGTCTCAAATCAAGTTCCAAGTTCAAGCTCCTGTATGGTATGTATGGATGATATGAGGGCTTCAAGGTTGATATGAGAGCTTATGGGAGGACAAAGATGAAGTAGTTTTGATATTTTTTGGACATTTCTAAGATATTTCTAAACTCTTGATATTGTTTCTTTCTCTCTAACTCTTAATCTTGTTTTCTCCTAACCTTTGATACAGTAGAATGAGCCCCGTATTTATAGAACTTGATTTGCTGCTCAAAATATCTGCAGAATTGGGCAGTTGGCAGATTGCTTTAGAAACCGACTGAAAAGTCAAGAGGTTCGGTCGAACCTTGGTGTCTCCAGCCGGAGGTCACTTATGTACGGCCGGAGGTCAATGTATGCCCACTGTCCCTCACTTTCAGGTTCAATACAGGTACAAAACTAACTTTCTGGGATATAAATACAATGGGTATGGTAGGTTGGAATTGTTTAGAGCTCGAACTCGGATTCTTTTATTGAGAATTAAAACCACGCACACAATATAGTCATCATCATCGAGTGCCCGGAATAAAGTGCCTAAGTCTTACGAGCGGTCAAAATTGGAGTGTTTAGAGTTGCACCCTCTTTGACAGAGCTCGAAGTCATTTCTTGACGCAAGTGAATGTCAAAGCCCGAAGACGACCCGTTTGATAAGATCGTAGGACTTTTGGCAAACAAACAAATGTGCAAACAATTGGTTGAACCCAAAACGTATCCCATTGCAAGGAATCAAACCTACGTAGTTCAGGGGCAAGATGTAAAATGATATGCACAAAAATATGGGACTTACACGCCTTGCGAAACCGGTAAATTCATGATCATGCAAAATGATGCAACGAGCAATAATAAGATGACAATATAGGCAACAAGCTTCAAGCTTAAATCAAAAAAGGTCTAACTGTGTTTCACGTGGAAAGAAGTAAGCAAACGTCGTTTCCAAACACGCTTCACGTGAAAGGAGGAAAGACACACTCTAACCACGGTGAAATCATGAGAACAGGAAGGGACTCCAACCACGCTCGAATCATGAAGAAGGAAAAATAAATTCCAAACATGCTAAAATCGTGTGAGGAAGAACACACTCTAACCACGCTGAAATCGTGAGAAGAAGAAAAAATAAATTCCAAACATGCTGAAATCGTGTGAGGAAGGAAAAATAAATTTCAAACATGCTGAAATTGTGAGGAAGGACACACTCTAACCACGCTGAAATTGTGAGAAGAGGAAAAAACAAATTCCAAACACGCTGAAATCGTGAGAAAAGGAAAAAAACAAATTTCAAACACGCTGAAATCATGTGAGGAAAGACACACTCTAACCACGCTAAAATCGTGAGAAGAGGAAGGGATTCCAACCACGCTGGAATTGTGAGAGGAGGAAAGACACATTTCAAACACGCTGAAATCGTGTGAGGAAGGACACATTCTAACCATGCTGAAATCGTGAGAAGAGGAAGAGACTCGAACCACACTGGAATCATGAGAGGAGAGAAACAAATTCCAAACACACTAAAATCATGTGAGGAAAGACACACTCTAACCGCGCTGAAATCATGAGAAGATGAAAAACAAATTCCAAACACACTGAAATCGTGTGAGGAAGGACACACTCTAACCACGTTGAAATCAAGAGAAGAGGAAGGGACTCCAACCATGCTGTACTCATGAGAGGAGGAAAGACAAATTCTAAACACGTTGAAATCGTGTGAGGATGGACACACTCTGACCACGCTGAAATCATGAGAAGAGGAAGGGACTCCAACCATGCTGCACTCATGAGAGGAGGAAAAACAAATTCCAAACATGCTGAAATAGTGTGAGGAAGGACACCCTCTAACCATGCTGAAATCGTGAGAAGAGGAAGAGACTGTAACCACACTGGAATTGTGAGAGGAGGAAAGTGAACTAAACAACAGGCGTACCTAGCCGTAGCTCATACGGAGAGAGTGAAGGTTTTAACCTGGTAAATATCAAATCCTAACACGTTTTGTGTGAAAGGAGCGAAGGTAAATTTGAAGTCCAAACACATCTCACGCGAGTGGAAGAAGGTATAGTAGAATGATTTCTTTGTTTTTGTTTTCAAAATGCAAAAATTGTTTCGTTTTGTTTGTTTATTTGTTTTTTTTTTATAAATACTAAATGCCGTATACATATACACACCATATACATAATACACACAGATATATACATACGGTATACATATATTTATATACAAACAAAATACACACAGACATGTACATACAATATACATATAGTCATTCGGGGAATATTTCGCTACCGATAAGGAATATTCCGTTTGTAGACGTTAGCTGGAATATGCCGTTACTGAGAAGGAATATTCCGTTTACTGATGTCAGTGTGCGTACACAAAACACGCAAAAAGAAAAGAAAAACACAAATGCCTAGATACGGGGGGTTCGAACCCCTGACCTCAAGTTTGGCCTCCGAGTCCTCAACCATTGAGCCACGCCACTCTTGTGAAAAAATATTCAAACAAATATATATATAGGTATACGAGACATATATATATATATATACAAAACCAAAACAAAACAAAGAAACCTTGTTGTGGGGTTCGAACCCTTGACCTCGGGCTTAACCTTTCAGTCCTCAACCATTGAGCTGAACCACTGAACCCAAGCCAATCTTGTGACCATACATTCAAACAAAAATGTATATAATACACAGATATACAATACATATAAATATATGTATACAACTCTCCCGCCTCTCTCTCTTCCTTCGAAAATCGCGTCTGACACACGGCCTGGCCTTTTTGCGTCAGCCAGCCGACAATTGCCTTGGCCTTCTCTCTCTTTTTGTCTTTCTCTTTCGTCTTCTTCTCCTTCTTCATTGTTCTCTCTTCTATTCTTCTATCTTCTTTTTCATCTTCTTTTCCGTCTTCTTCTCCATCACTCTCCTGAGAAAGACAGAATAGAGATACTAAGAAAGACATAACTCAGTCTGCTCTCTGCCATTTCTCTACAATTCCTTCTCTTACACCTCTCTCTTCTCACAAATGACTTCATCCCACCCCCTAACTCTTTTTCCAGACCTTAATGATCCCATGAGTTCTCCTAGATAGAGTGCCCTTGCTCCTAGTCATCCTAACCTTCTTACACTGACAATCGAGTAGATAATGGCTGCTCAAATTGACATTGAAGCCAACCACTACACGCTGTAGTCATGTATAGAGATATTGGCCGCGGTCACTAACTTGTCTTATCGGTTGCAAAACAAGACCGACGAGGTACATTGGGTCGATGCTCAACTCTCTCTGCTCTAGCGTATGTACAAGGATGCGCGAGTAGAGATTTGCATGTTGAAGGCGGAGAACAAAGAGCTGAAATGGAAATCTACTGTCATGGCCTGATTTGGAGCTCCTTCGTACTTTGTTTTTGATGACCAGCGGGGAGGCAACTCTCTCGGTGGCCTTGCAAGCACTGAGGCAGGGCCTTCAAGGGTTTCCTCAGACGAAACCAAGAGAAAGACATCGGTAGGAGAGCCGAGCAAGTGAGGTTGGCGTGTGGCCGTTGTTGGAGAAAAAAGAAGAAGAACAAGATCCATCTCTCTGTCTCTTTTATTTATTATTATTATTATTATTTTATTATATGTTTTTTTGGATTGATTTGTTTTATATATATGCTTGTACAAATTTCATCGGGGTTAATCCTTGATATTGGCAAATCCTAATGGCACGAATGGCACAACACTTGGACATAAAAATAATTTTTGGAATTGAGAATGGTTTGAACTTGAAAATAGCTGCATTTTAATGTATTCTGAACTGAATATTGAGCCTATCACTAACCAAAACAAAAAAATACAACTCAATGAAAGGAAAACAAAGCAAAAACCATCCCAAACGCACCCCTATATGATTGCTGGAATAAAATGGACACAAAACAGAGCAACACGACTCGACTGCCTGACTGGAAAACATCGTTGGTGACAACTACTGTGCAATTTCCAGCGAGTGTTCGACGGAAAGAAAAAGTACAAGTTAATATGACCTTGGTGACGAGGACTTGAGAGTGTGAAGAAAGGACAGAAAAACCTGACTCAATTATGCCCCTAGTTCATCGCTTTGCCCTTTTCTTTTAGTTTTTTGACTAAAAAGATTTTGATCAATAGAACAGTTTGATTAGCATGCTTGTTCCACTCCTCCATTTTGAAATCATGTGAGTCAGGCTGTGAGCACTGAAAATTTTCCCTTTTGGGTCTAAAGAATGGTCTGAGTTTTGCAAACATGGAACAATTTTTGAGAAAATCAGTCAACTTCATTAAAAGTCCTCAAAATCTATTTTCGCAAATGACCACTACCCGATCAACATGAAATCAACCTTTGAGATGTATAACTGAATTCGTCTTGTGACTGAACCCATCATGAAGGAGAAATAGGACAACTGAATCAAATGGGGACGATCCAATTAAATATGGATAGCTGAGTCGAATAAAGATACACCAATCAAACATGGACGAGATGAATGAGTTGAAAAATGGTTAGGGCCGAACTTATGAAGCTGCCTACATATCCTAACGATAGGAATCAGGCCATACATAGTTCTATCTAAGGTTCACTCGGGTATTGACACTTTCCTTTTTTGCTCTAACTTTTGTCAAAGCCGCCCTTTCGGGTTTTCAACCTTGCGAGCTTTTAATTTTTTAATTTTTTTTTAATTTTTTATAATTTTTTTTAAATATTTTTTTTCACTTTCTATTTTTTGTTTTTTTGCTCTAACTTTTGCCTGGGTCGCCCTTCCGGGTTTTCAACCTAGCGAGCCTTTCAGGGATAGTACTTCTTTTTCTTGTCCATGTTGATTGGTTGTGAGATCTCTAAGCTATCTAAATCCGTGAGAATGGTTGCTCCTCCAGACCTGATAGTCTTGATGATGTAGGGACCCATTCAATTGGGTCTGAATTTTTCCCCTAGTGTGGTAGATAGGAACTTGATCGTCTTTTAGCAATAAATCTCCTTTTCCCAAATTCTAGCTTTTGACTTTCTGGGTGGTTTTCATTGGGAAATGATCCAATTTTTAAATCTTTGATCACATCCAACCTCATTGCCCCTAGTTCAAGGGCTGCTTCCAATCTGAATCACATCTGACCTTATGGCCCCTAGTTCAAGAGCTGTTTCCAATCTGAATCACATCTGACCTTATTGCCCCTAGTTCAAGGGCTGCCTCCATTTCGACTATGCAAGCCTCACACTTTGGTTGATCATTGAATGTTTTGAATCGCAATTTGAAAGCTAAGGGCTCGAGCTTCAGGTTGAGAGGGATCCTATGCTATACAATCTCATGATCAATTCCAAGCATGTCTTCATAGGACCACGCCAAAATATTTTTTGAAATCTTTTAACAAAGTGACTAATCTCTCGTGCTCTTACAAAGATAGTATAGAACCAATCTGGACCAAGCCAGGATTCTTCTCAGTACCCACCTTAACAAAAATGATCTCATTCATCAAGGGCTTAGCACACCTCTCTTCCTCTTAGTCGATCAAATTTTGCAAGTCCCGAGGAATTCTTTCCTCTTTGTTTCTATCATAGTTTTGGAAAAACTTTTGAAAAACTTTAGTCAACGCAATGATTGAAAGGCACATAAAAGAAGGTAAAAATTACTGCCGTTTCATTCTAGTTATTTGGCTCAACAACTAAAATTGACTCAAAAGAAAGAAAGACAAGACAAGACAAACACAAATAGGACAGTGATGCCAAGGTTAACACCCCCGAAATCACCACACTCTGACACACCAAGACTGACTCAACAGGACTCAAAACCCAGTTTAGAAACTAAAGCAAAAAGCATTTCCAAATTGCTAAAATTAGTGTGTACCATCAGCAGGTGGTTTACCCCTGATCACAGGACCAGCCATACTATCCCCCAAGTTCATTGATCCAGTGCCGATAGACTTTATAGGACTTGGTGGAGTGATGATCTTGTTGTTAATCAGGTCTTGAACTTTATGGCGAAGAGGAAAACAACCGTCAGTGTCATGGCCAGATTGTTGATAGAAGGCACAGTACTTGGCAGCATTATACCCGGCTGGAAGAGGATTAGGGAGAGGCCGAAAGTCAAGAGGCTTGAGATGGCCTTGTTCTATGAGGATTTGGAGAGCTTTGGACAGGGTCATGTAAAGGGGATTGAAGGTGCGGGGGTTACCAGTCCTGGAGGGATTGACAGAGGGGCCAGCAAGTGTTGACTGGGTTTAATGATTTCTTACGAGTGTAGGATTGGAACTGAAATGGGTTTTTCTGGTATGACATCCATTTTCCCGGCTTGCCCCTTGATTTAAAATGCTCCAGCCTGAGTGACAAAAGTGTCATCCACAGTCTTTGCAACAATTGTAAGCACTTGCTGCTTGTTCAGCTCTCTGACCTTCAAAGCCTCAATGGCCCACTGACGATGTTCATAGGGGTCAATGCTTGCCTCGACCTTGATCTTGCCACTTTTTTCAATTTTGCCAAAAGATCGGGTGGTTATATCGAAGCGAGGCCCATTCATTGTTGACATGTCATTACCCAGACTCAAAATAGCTTCGGGTTGGCCATTTTCAATTGCAGCTCACCTCAAGATTAGGGAGCTTTTTGACGTGAAATTTCTGGCACGTGATGTGGTCGATGACGGAGCTAAGATCCCAAAGGCTAAATCTGCCACAGTGCTTTAAAGATCTTCAATCATGCTCAACAGCTTAAAAGTAGTGGGTTCGGCTATTGGTGCCTACGAGGTATCACTACAAGAATTCGCACTTTTGCCGACTAAAAATTTGGTTGGAAAAAGTCCATTTTTAGTTGGCAAAAGTTATCCGCGACTAATTTTTTTGGTCGCCACTTTGGTTGCCAATTGAGGGTCGCAGACAGTAATTAGCGACTAAAAATTTTTTAGTCATGGAAAAGTTATATTTGTCGACTAAATTTTTGATCGCTAAATATATAATTACTGCGACTAATCCATTTAGTAGCTAAAACACTTTAGTCGCGAAAAGTCATATTTTCCTGACCAAACATGTTAGTCGCCAATTCGCACATTCAATGACAAAATAGTTTGGTCGGCAATTGTGGCCCATTTCCACGACCAACAAATTTGGTCGCCAATTGTCACATTCCGTGACCAACAAGTTTAGTCGGCAAATGGCACATTCCACGACCAAAAAGGTTGGTCGACAATTGTCACATTCAACCACCAAACATGTTAGTCGTGAAAGAGAATGTTTGCGCAACTAAAACTTCAGTCGGCAATTGACCTATTAACGACAAATTCCTTTTTGGTCGCCAAAATTAATGACTTTAACGACTAATTATTTAGTCGACAAAAGTATTAGTTATCTTTCCCAACAAATCAATTGGCCGCCAAAACAGAAAAAACAAGATCAACATTTGGTCGCCAACATCCAACTAAATAAACCTGTAATTCATAATAATTCATCCAATCCATTCAATATAATATGTAATTTACAAGCATCATTCAAATCAATTGAATCATGAACATTCGACAAAATATAAATCATCCAAACTGAACCTATTTAATGAAAGACGTCAACTATTATAAGTTTTCATCGACAAGTAATTTCAAACTACATATTCCTCCAATTAAAAATACACCTGTAATCCATATAATCATCCAAGTCACATCCATCTAGCATAATAATTTAAAACATAACAATTAGTTGTTATTATGTTTTAAATTGTTATCCATGCGCATCTATCAAAAAATATACACACTAGTAGTCTATCCAAATATTTTCCGTACACATTCATCTAAAAAATATAACTACTAGTCTTTCCAAAAATATAACTACTAGTCCACCCAAATCTTTTCCATACACATCTATCCAAAAATATATATTTCTTCCAAAAATGCTTATAGTGCCAATCAGTCATATACAATTTAGCTTTGTGCACGAGATAATCCATCTGTACCAAAGAAAGTGAGAAATAATGTCAGGTAAATTTTTGTTAAAAATATTTACACATCACTTTATTATAAAATTGGACAAAAAATGCAAATTCTACATGGAAAGTAAAGGAAACATTAACAAATTAAATGACTATCAATACCATTTTGTAAATAAAACATGATTCATATGTATATATCAATTCTAACTATTGTTCCACAATATGCCAATATTGACCTATGTTTCAACAATGGAAACTAAGTTAAAATAGTCTTTCTACTTCTGAATAGTCTATATGCTTTGGTTGAACTTTTACTTAGAGGAGGGCAAGTGTGAGAGCGGAGTGGAAGATATGAGGTTGGGATTATCAACACAAGCTCCAGCAAAACAACAAACCCATCTCTCTATCAGAAGCATATTACCAGACTAATGCATGTGTTTTTGTCTGAATAGTCTATATGTTTTTGTTTATATGTTACTAGAGTAATGTATGTGTTTTTGTGAGAGCGTAGTGAAAGATACTTCTGAATAGTCTATATGTTTTTTTCTCTAGCCATCTCTACAACTACTATTTTCACTTTAGGCTACTGCATAAAGGGGTGCAAACATGCCTTTGTCGCTTGGAAAGAGGGCATATAATAAAACTTATGCTTTAATATGCAGATGTAGAATCTGAAAATCAATTCCCTCAGTAAAAGGTTTTTTCATTAGTCACACACTGAAGTGCACATTATTCAAAACTTATGTAGTTAAGAAGTTTACAATTCCATACGAGACTATTGTATGTGTGTGTTCTTCTGTGTACATAGCATTATTCTGTTTCTGTTCATGTCAATTTGGTATAGGAAGAAAAAATTATGATGCTGCTATTTCTTATGTTGTTAAATCACAAACAGAATGACAAGACCATGTATCTTATAATTAGTTTACACATTAAAACAATACAATATTTTGGAGCATCTCCATACTAAAACAAAACCAGATCAACTGGCTGCACCATAACAGGGCCCATCCTTAAATATCAATGTCACAAGTTGAAAAAATCAATGATGGACTGCAACAAGTACACCTATTCAGTCCCATTCGGGTAATAACCTAGAGGTTCAGTATGTAGAGAAAATTTAATTTATTGTACTTCAGCAACGATATGGACATTCTCAAAAAATTCAGCCATTGCACTTTGTGGCTTAACTATCACTACTTAACTATGATCCAGAATAATCAAATTGTTATCCATCATCATATTTTGCCACTAGACTGTTGCAAATGCCAAAAACTAGGAAAGTAGGTCATATCCAACAAACATAATGCAACCTTAAGGACATGTTTGGCTGGTAGGAGTGGCAAGGAAAATGAGAATCTCATTCCATGTCTCTTTCATTCCTTTGTTTGGATGCATCTAAGAATGAGAATGTGATTCTTACAATAGTTCCCAAGGCAAAATGAAATTACCACACTAGTAAGAATCCCATTCCCACATTCCCCATCGAAATCTCACATTCCTGGAGGTACATAACTCATTTCAGAATAAAATAAATTGATGGTCCCATAAAATTTAAAATTAAATCATATTCCTTTAGAGGATTTATAGAGGATTCCTAACCAAACCAAACACTTAAATTACATTGACACGGAAATATATTATTACTAGTAATGGAATCACTGGTAAAAAGATTCTCATTCTCACTCTTTGATTCCTCCTATCATCCAAACAGAACCTAAATGTAAGAAGGTGAATCTCAATTGCCAACATATGATATCCGTAAATTACTAATCTTACTAATCCAAAAAATACATGTAACTACAGCAAGTATTACCTTTGAGTCATCCAACCTGTACCATGAGTGGATGAGAATCCGATATGCACAACAACTACATACAGATTGTACTTCAATTCCACCTATATGGTATAGACAAAACAGAGTTTAGTACCTGTCCATATAACCAAAACCCAAGCAAAGATAATTGAAATAGGCATTTTCTTTTCAAGTTTAAAGTAATACTTAAACCGCACTAGTCCCAACCTAAAAGTAACTTTACCACTGGATTACCAAAAGAAAATTTACTAAAAACTCATGCAAATGTATGATCACTCAATTAGTAAAAATATTTGAAGCAACTAAGTTTTCTAAAGCCATTTACCATCAGCACCCAACAGAAAATGCAAATTACTTAACCATCATAATTTTTCAGATTAGATCATGAGACAGTTGCATTAGGACTTCTATTTATGAAGTTCATTTTCCTAACAGATCTTTTAACCAATGGCTTTGACATCAGTAACAAACTTACTATTTGATTATTTGTTGGTAGAAATTCTCTAGCAAAATCGGAGCCCATATACTCACATCATTATTCTGATCGCCACCAGTGTATGGCAGCAAGTCTAGCTCTAGTGGGAACTCCATGTGCTTGTCAATCTTCTCAACATAGGAGCCATCATTCTTGAATCTTTTCAAGTGGAATGCAGCAACAGAAGGAGCCTGGTTCAATATAAGCTGCTTTTCTACTAACACTTTTTCTTTACATTGTTCACAAGTGAACTTTGTCCTGGATCTTCAATCTTTTCCACCTTCGTGAAAGATTCCAATGCACTAGGAAGAGTACCCATATTCTCAATCTCCAAACTCAGGTCAATCAAGGGCTCATAGGTGTCAGAAGAGTGACCAACCACAATTGCAGCATTGAAGCTAGAATTCAAACACAAAAGCATTCAACAATTAAGAAACAATTCCAAATCCTCAATCCTACCCATATATGTATGTCTGTGTGCGTATGATGTTAGCTTTAATAGCAAACTTTTTTCTAATAAATAATAGCTAACCTCGTTATCAAAATAATCAATATAAAAGGTGAATCAAAAATAAATTTAAAATTCATACTTTGCTAATCAGACGGGCACCAAAAACTTGCTTGACCAAGCTCTCATCAGCTGAACGCAAAGAAGTATTCTTTGTGAATAAATACAACAGCAGTCAAGTCTATCCAACAAGCATTACAGGAACTCATGTGCATCTTCCTGCTGGAACCTCTGAAAGTTGGATGGAATATCTGGAATTTCCTAGGTCAAGAATCACAATGACATAAACTTCTAAGAAGTTAATATTTGAAGAAGCAATAGTTAGTTAAACGAGATAACACGAGACCACAAACACAGAGAAATAAAGCAATCAGAAATGCTGATTAGTTCAATTTGCTTTGATGTAGTGACAAAAACTATATTATTAATACATCCTTTTAGACGCGCCCCGAGGGCTTCATGCTACTATAGTTCGGACTCAAATGTCACGGTTTTGAATCTAATCCCGCAAAGTGCAATGCGAGACTGATAAATTACCAAAGAGTCCAAATCCGGCAAATCGTTTTGGAAAACTGATTTTTAAGAGAAGAAGGGCCAAACATGGACTGCTTTGCCAGATACAGAGTCGCCACCTAAATGTTTTATTTTGGGAGAATTTAGGAAACCCTGACTCATTGCCTAAGGCCACGTGTCCGTCATCACCAAAGTTGCCTCGGCTCAGGAACTTGGGTACGATAGGGGAAGGTCATCTATGAGCACCCCCGCTCGTCCGATCAAAGATCGGCCACTATTAAACATGATATCTTGTTTTTGAAAACACATGCGTTCTTATTCCGGTTATTAGCTAGAATTACTATGTGATGCGCACAGCACACAAGTATAGACTAGATCACCTAAGTTGGAACAAAACATCTCATGTTTGTTTGAAAATGGTTTGAAGGTGCTACTCGCAAGTAGGCTAAGCCGTGGATTTGCCACCCTCGAGTGGGCTTAGAAAAACATGATTTTGCCATAATCAAGTGGGCTTAAAACTCGTATTTCAACGAATTGTTCTAATTCAAGTAATCCAACCTTCACCCACAGGCATTTAGGCAGTTATATCACATAAACAAATAGCCTCATGGCAAGCATGCTATCATGGCAACACTCACACTCATGCAAGGATGCTAAAGCATAAACACTCACCGAGTATTCCAAGCCAAAACAAAAACTAGTTAGTAATCAATGCATGATCCCAATTCATGTTTAGATGGCTAATGCAACACATGAAAAATGCAACTAGAAATAGGCTCGGCTATTCTAAGATGGCATATGAGATGCAACAATTGATACATGTATTCAACTTGGTATTGAAATACAATGCGGTTTGTATGATGCGCCGAGCCCGGTGCATGCAAGACAGATGAATGATGCAAACATGCATAGCATAAGGATGCTAATTGAAAATAACCCTTAACTAACCATCAAAAGCAGGTAAGTAAAAGGGAGAAAGACGTGGGGTTGGAAGACATTCACACACTCATGCACACTTATTACAAAATTCGCCCTCTCGACGGAGGGTCCGAAAGAATAATACAAATTGACTAATTAACCAACTAACTAGCTAATTAATTAATTACACAACCAAATCGAAATAAATAACTATTCTAAGTTATCAAAACACTGAAATGGCCTCGAGACGAGGGAGGAATTCATGCTCGAACGGCTTCGCTCGGAAATCCATCGCCATGCTACATGTTACCTCTGTTTGCACTGCTCTATACCTCTGAAGACTGCACAAGTCTCTGGGATGCTTTTGAATCACCTTCTGGGTGCTGTAAGAGGCCATCGACCAAGTGGAAAGGCCATCGACCAAGGGGAACTGATCATCGACCAGTAATGGGGCTCTCGGCCAACAATGGTTAGCCGATTGGCACTGAAAGTAGCCGACCGGCCATTTCTTTCAGTAAAATGTTGTTTTGCTGCAGCAGAGGACAAACAAAGCATGGCAATGCATTTTCAAAGCAATGTGTGCACAACCACCCTTCCTATCATGTCATGAACTCAAAGGAGTATGGTTCTTGACCCTCGGGCCATCAATCACACATTTCAACGCATGATGGCCAAAGGAGCCAAGTGTGCAAATGAATATGGAATGAATGCACAAAACACATGAACGCCTCACACTCTATCATGTTGGATCAAGAGCGTTGGCGACTAAAGATTGAGGCACGTTTTGTCACTTCAAGTACGAACGTTCCTCGCTCCTCGTGTTTGGTTTGACTCCCCAAACCAAACACAATGTAATGCAAGTGAGTATGCCAAATACAATGCAACATGGAAATGTAATGCTGCGCAACCTAAGCATGCACAAGACTAAGGTAACAAGCATGCCAAATGCAATGCAACCTAATCAAGCATGTGACAAAATGCAAACTAGCAAGCATGCAAAATGAAACCTAAACGTACAAACATGCAATGTAATAGGCATGCGACAACAATACCAATAACAAGGATATGACAACATGCAATGCGATAAGCATGCAACGACACACAAACCGCTTGATCCATGGACTTACATTGAAAATGGATAGGCCTCAGCCACACCAAAAAAAACAGTGGCCAAAATGATGAAGTGCTAAAATGAAATGCACAATGAGCATGCACATATAATGGTCCAAGAGTTAAGGCATAAGGTCACAACACCCAAACATGAGCGAGGGGTGACAATCATGGTAGTATGGTGACACCATAAGCTCTGAAATTATGTTAAGAGCGATGCCAAACCAAACACATAACACAAGCAAGGCATGCTAATAGACTTCAAGTTCAAAGCTAGCCAAGGTACTTGAACCATGGCCATATCAACCAAGCCCCAAAGGACCAAGGTGACCCAAAACAGTCCCAAGGCAGTCCAAAACAAGGCTAGAACATGCATGGGATGAGGCCAAAACATGCTAGAAAGGTGAGCACAAAACAAGACACATACAAGGCCAAAAGGGGCAATTGCACTACACCTATTGCAACCAAACATGGCATGACTTAGGCCAATAAATCAGAGTTACGGGATGTTAGAATGAGCCCAAAAACCCACTTATATGGCATCCCAAAGGCCTAAGTATGATGGCATGCACAATGACCTATTCTTAAGGCATGAAACATAAACTATCCAAAGCATGGAATAGGTCATAAATGCAAGTGTGTGACCAAGAAACATGGACTGAAATTACATTTCACATGATGCCAAATCATGAAAATACTTCAAGTAACACATGCTAATGAACTCAAGGCACAAAGCTTACAAGCTAGAATGAACCAAGGTTATCCAAAACAATGCATGCATGACCAAGACAACACCGAATAGAGTTTAATCATGGTAAAACATGAGGGAAAACTCCTTGGAGTCGAGCCAAAACATGCAAGAATAGTGGTCCAAACACAAGATGCATGTTATGAAAACATGCAAGATTACTCTACAAGTATGTGAAGCATGCAAGATGCCGTCAAACCAACATGGAATAGAGTTAAGGTAGGTCCTAAAAGCCACTAAAAAGTGCTGAAATAGAACCAAGACATGCTAAGTAAACATGCTACTCTTATAAGCCAACAACACAAGCATATGAGACATAAGGAGAGAGGGGTGTCCCCCTCCTATACTAGACTCCAAAACCACTTCTCCACCACTGATGGTGGGAAGGTCAAAATAAGATGATCCCAAAGCTCAAAAGTAAAGGCACAAAACAAGGCCAAACAAGGCCTAAGAGGGGGTAGACAACCCGCAACCAAAAAGTGACCTTAAGCAACCATAACAAGCATACAAAATCAGAACTTTATGTAGTTTAGAGTTATGCTTAAAACAATATAGAAGTATGTGTAAAAGCTTAAGCCAAAATGGGGTACCAAAAGCAAGTTGACTCACCCTTGAAAAACAACTTCAAGAACACAACTCCAGCAATCTTCTTGGATCAAAAACAGCCCAAGAACTCTAATATCAACCTTCTAGTGCCTCAGCAACCAAGGATAGTGTAGTGCTAGGTGTTTGTGTGCAGTAGTAAGAACAAAACACACTTTCGAGCTCAAACACACACACAAATCTAGAGAGAGGGAGATATAGAGAGAGATATATCTAACTTGTATATCAGATTTGTAGAACCCCTGGAAAGGGAGAGGAGGCACTCATTTTATAGAAAACCAATTTTACAAAGCTTCTTGGAGAAGCTAAGCAAGGCTCAAATCCCTCCATACGTGTATGGAGGGGGGGAATTGTGCGTGCCAGCTGTGCCAGCTGGCATAAAATATCTGCCAAAAGCAGATGGAAAGGGGTCGGCCAGAAAATATGGCCGATTGACCAACAAAGGTGGTCGACCGACCAAATATAGTACCGATTGGCCAACACTCTTGGCCGATGGCAAGAAAAGGGGCCGACGGCTTCAGGCCTTGGCCAATGGGTTGAGGGGATGGCTAACAAGCCACTCTCTTCCCTGAAAAGCAAAAACACAAGTGCTTGGTCCACAACCAAGCACAAAACAGTCAAGTTGAGAGATCTTGAGGCAAGGCGCATGGCCGAGACCTCCGGGAACTCAAAATGAACACGAGCATAGATGATCATCGCGTGTTCAAACGATGACGTCCAAGTCTTGAGGACGGTCATAAATGGAGTGTCTACAATTGCCCCTCTTTGACAGAACTCGAAAGTTATTACAATGATGGGAGTGAATGTCAAAGCCCAGAGACGATCCATTTTTGACAAGGCCGAAGACTTAGACAAGCATACAAGAAGCAAAGATATGTGCCCGCAGACAGGGACAAGATGCAAATGACATTCACAAAGCCGAACATAACTTATGATCATGCAAAGAGAGCTGTAACGAAGCAATTATACACAATAAATGCAACAGTTTAAGTAAGCGAATAAGAATCGAACTACAACTCATGCAGAAAGGATGTAAGAGAATTATACAATTCTCGCTACGTCTCACGTGGAGAATACAATACTTGTCTGGTTCGTTTGGTCGTGTCAGCTTCAAATGAACCGTACATACAATATCGTGCCTGAAAAAGAAAGAAACTTAACAGGTACAACATTGTTAGAAACATGCATAGCATAAAAGTGAAAAGTACGTGACAACGCAAGTGAGGAGGTACATGACAATGCAACCTAAGTGTGATGCATAACAATGCGGAGGAACGTGCGTGGCAACGCATGTGAAGAGTGCATGACAATGCGGGTGGAAGGGGTGCATAACAATGCAACCTAAGTGTGTGCATAACAATGCGATTTGAAACAAGCATAACAATGCAAGGAGGGCATGCGCAGCAGCGCAAGCCGATGGTGGTGCATAACAATGCAATTTGAAACAAGCATAACAATGCAAGGAGGGCATGTGCGACAACGCAAGCAAGGGGTGCATAACAATGCAAGGAGGTGGCCTGCGCGACAACGCAAGCCGGGTAGGAAGCATGACAATGCAATTTGAAACAAGCATAACAGTGCAAGGAGGGTATGCGCGACAACGCAAGCCGATGGTGGTGCATAACAATGCAAGGAGGGCATGCGCGACAATGCAAGCAAAGGGTGCATAACAAAGCAAGGAGGTGGCATGCGCGACAACACAAGCCCGGTAGGATGCATGACAATGCAATTGAGGCATAAACACATGTAAGTAAAGCAATACGCGACAACGCATGCAATGTGTGAAGCAAGGAAAGCATGAACACATGTAAGTAAAGCATATGCGACAACGTATAGCAATGTGTGAAGCAAGGAAAGCATGAACACATGCAAGTAAAGTATACGCGACAACGTATAGCAATGTGTGTAGCAAGGAAAGCATGAACACATGTAAGTAAAGCATACGCGACAACGTATAGCAATGTGTGAAGCAAGGAAAGCATGAACACATGTAAGTAAAGCACACACGACAACGTATAGCAATGTGTGATGCAAGGAAAAAGCATGAACACATGTAAGTAAAGCATACGCGACAACGTATAGCAATGTGTATAGCAAGGAAAGCATGAACACATGTAAGTAAAGCATACGCGACAACGTATAGAAATGCGTGAAGCAAGGAAAGCATGAACACATGTATGTAAAGCATACGTGACAACGTATAGCAATGTATCTAGCAAGGAAAGCATGAACACATGTAAGTAAAGCATACGCGACAACGTATAACAATATGTATAGCAAAGAAAGCATGAACACATGTAAGTAAAGCATACGCGACAACGTATAGCAATGTGTGAAGCAAGGAAAACATGAACACATGTAAGTAAAGCATACGGGACAACGTATAACAATGTGTATAGCAAGGAAAGCATGAATATATGTAAGTAAAGCATACGCAACAACGTATAGCAATATGTGAAGCAAGGAAAGCATGAACACATGTAAGTAAAGCATACGCGACAACGTATAGCAATGTGTGAAGCAAGGAAAGTATGAACACATGTAAGTAAAGCATACGCGACAACGTATAGCAATGCGTGAAGCAAGGAAGACCCATGTTCAACATAAGTATGGTGAAGGCAGGTCACTCACGATGTTGAGATGCAACTTCAAAACAAGACGAGGCATTGTTCAATGCAAGACACGTAATGAGCGCGCTTATTATAGTCAAAGCAAAGCAATGTAATACAACATATTTAAAGTGATTTGCGGAACTCGCAAGTTACAAAAGGATACAAGAAAGGATATTCCTTGTGCGCACCGAGCATCGTACACAGAAAACACGGCTCGAGGTCAACACGAAGGCCGGTTAAGGTTCAAAAGTGCACTTTCTTGCACTATCTTGAGTAAGAAAGGTCCCAAACCACATAACTGACCCAAACAAGGGTGTGGGAGGTGCATCGACCACAAGGGGATGCCACCGGCCATCCATTGGCCACAAAAGGAGCTCATCAGCCAACTATTTAGCTGATCGGCTAACAATTTGGCCGACCGGCCAAAAATGGCAATGTCGGGGCAGTTTTGTCCTTTGGCCACGGGTCTTTAAATATAAGGTTCCAAACTTTATATTTCGACTTCACCCTAGCTCGAAAAACACTCCTCTCTCCCTCTAGGCAATTTCCCAACATTCGATCCGAGTTTTTGCCGCGTTTTCAAGCTTTTTTCGTTGTTCGATTCGCGAAACCCTTCCCATTTCGCACACTTTAAACCGAACAAAACTCAGTTTTTGGTGTTTCTTTCTTGGTTTCCACTACTTGGGGCTTGTTTCCCCTCAAGTTTACTTGGTTTTCGTGCCTTTTCCACACTCCAACTCTTTTCTCCCATTTTTCATCCTCTCGAGGTTGACTTTTGGGTTGACCTTTCGCATTCTTTCCCGTTTTTCACATTCTCGGCCATTTCTACGCTCCTTTTGAGATGGCAGACAACATTCCACGTGGTGGGACTCCCCTGGGGATGGACGTGGACCCCGTGGTCGAGCTCCTACCTCTTCACATCCGGCTGTTCGATCCGACGACTTACAGGCCGGCAGTACATGCGTTGCCTCCTGACGGCATCCGCCATTTCAGGAGCTATGTGCGGGGTGCGCCACTGGAGCTTTTGTTGCGCGAGCTAGAGTCACATCTGTCCTATGGCAGTTCTAAGGTACATTCTTCCTCTGTTTCATTTTCTGCAATGCAGAACAATATAACTGCGATAATCGATTCTGTTCTTTAACTGCTTAACTCAGACACACTGATACATCACATGCTGTAGTCTACTGTGAGCACACCCACACCCGATATATGTCTAAATCTGAACACATGCACACACATTGCATTTTCAACCGAACAATTCAAACACACTGATATATCATATGTTGTAGTTCACTGTGAGCACACCCACACCCGATATATGTTTAAATCTGAACACATGCACACACATTGCATTTTCATCAATTCTGAGCGCATTCAACACTGTATTTTTAACACTGCTTCGCAACTGTTTATTTTGAACACAAGGAGATTCCCATGCCTTTCGGGGGTATGGGAACACTGTTGCCCGAGGTTGGTATATGGAGCTACCCGACGCGGTCTGTCATATTGTCGACCAGGCCGGCTTTGTGACTTTCTGCATGGGACTCTCGCGCCTCATTGCGAGCAGGCCCCTTCTTGTTGCTTTGGTGGAGAGGTGGTGGGACACCACCAACTCCCTCCACATTTCCACCACCAGGGAGATGACAATGACTCCCTTTGACTTCTCCATGCTCACAAGCATCGGAGTAGGGGGTGATCCGATCCCCTTTGACACAAATATGGATGAGTGGGACACCGCTCAGCTATACTTGCTTGGCATTCAGCCACCTCTTGCTGGGGCAGGATTTGTGAGGTACTCATGGTTCGAGGATCACTTCCGGATCCAGGATTTGTGAGGCTCAATAAAGAAGCTCAGATCGGGCCCAGCTTGGCATCAGAGGCTTCGACCGGCTCTGGGAGGCGACGCAGGAACACCTGACTATGCCTCGGATTTATTTGCTTTTAATAAGAACTTTCAAGTTTTCTTTATGAATGTAATGAAAAGGAACTTCAATTTTGTATTCAAGAGTAGGAAAACTCTGTATTGAAATCAATGTAATTGAAGGTTGTGGGTACTGAAAATTTTCCGTTGGGTCCAAAATGGTCTAAGTTGTAAAAAGATCAATTTGAACAAAATCAACTTTTATTAAAACTTTTCAAAACCGTTTTTGATATGGATCAGAATTGGACACGCCTGAGATCTGTCATTGAGATGCACAACCCCGGATACCAGCAACTTGCCCCAAGTCTGAATAGCACTGCACCGGAGATCACGACCGAGCTCTTGAATGCGGAATAGACAAAGATAACCAAGGCGAGACATGGACAAAGTTGATTGGGGAAGTGTTTATGGCTGGACTTCAGGATAAAGTTGCCTACATATCCCAAAGATGGGAATCAAGCTTTACGCAGTTGGCTAAGGTTCACTCGTGTATTAACCCTCACCTTTTACGCTCTAACTTTTGCCAAGGCCGCCCTTTGCGGGTTTTCAACCTTGCGAGCTCAGTTTTTATAATTTCAAATTTTTTGTGCTCTAACTTTTGCCTAGGTCTCCCTTTCGGGTTTTTGGCCTAGCGAGCCCCTCAGGGAAAATATTTCTTCAACTTGTCCATATTGATCGGTTGGGAGAACTCGAGGCCATCTAGGTCCATCAGAACAACAGCTCCACCCGACCAGATAGACTTGATGATGTAAGGGCCAGTCCAATTGGGTCTGAACTTGCCCCTAGGGTCGTGGATGGGAGTTCGGTTGTCTTTGAGCACCAAATCTCCTTCCTTCAAATTCCTAGACTTGACTTTCATGTTGAAAGCCCTGACAATTCGTCGTTGATAACCTTGAACATGGTACAATGCTTTCAGTCTTCTCTCATCAAAGAGCATGAGTTCCTCGAATCTGCTCTGCTGCCAATCTGCCTCAGCTATCTGACACTCAGCCAGTACTCGTAATGACGGAACTTCAATTTTGGTAGGTAGAACGGCCTCCATCCCATAAACCAATGAATATGGAGTCGCTCCAATAGAAGTTCTAATTGACGTCCGGTAGCCCCACAGAGCAAATGGCAGCTTATTTGGCCAGTCCGGGTAGGTTTCCACCATCTTCTGCAAAATGTGTTTGATGTTCTTGTTGGCGGCCTCGACTGCTCCGTTGGACTGTGGCTGATACGTAGATGACTTGTGAAAAGCCACATTATATTTTTCCAACAAGTCAATCACTTCCTTCTTGAAGTGGGAACCATTATCTGAAATGATCTCGTTCGAGACCCCATAGCGATAGATAATGTTGTTCCTGATGAACTTCGCAACATGTGAAGCCTTCAATACCACATAAGATTGTGCCTCAACCCACTTTGTGAAATAGTCTATCTCGACCAGAATGAACTCATGCCCATTGGATCCCTTTGGAGTGACAGCCCAGATCCTATCAATCCCCCAGACAGAAAATGGCCATGGCGAAGTCATGTTGTACAGCTTCGATGGCGGAATGTTCATGCGGTTTGTATGGATCTGGCATTTGTGGCATCGCCGAACAAAGCCAATACAATCCTCCTCCATGGTGGACCAGTAGTAACCCTGTCTAAGGATTTTCCAGGCTAGCATCACCCCGTTCATATGCACTCCGCACTCTTCTCCATGGATGCCCTCCATTAGGTGCTTGGACTCTTCGGCATCAACACACAACTTATGCATCCCGAGATGACCTCTCTTGTATAGCTTCCCTCCACAGGCGATGAACTGAGCAGCCATTCTTTGAATTGCCCTTTTATCTTTGGCATTTGCCCCTGGTGGGTATGCTTCTTTCTCTGAGAAGTTCTAGACATTGTAATGCCAGGGGTTCTCATCTTGAACCTCATTTATGGCAACAATCAGCTCGTAGGCTGGCACAAATTTCTGGTCAATGATGATCGGACGCATCCAGACTCCAAAAGGGATGTCTATCATGGAAGATAGAGTTGTTAGTGAATCTGCGAACCTGTTGTTCTCTCTTAGTAGATAAGTGAAGTTCAGCTTCTCAAACTGAGGAATCAGCAAGTTCAAGGTCTGATGGTATATTCTCATCTTTTCTTCTTTGACTTTCCAATCTCCTTTGACTTTCCAATCTCCTTTTGCTTGAGATATAACAAGGTTCGAGTCCCCGATGACGTCCAACCATTTTGCCCCCAATTCTAGAGCTGCTTCTAGTCTAGCAATACACGCCTCATACTCTGTCTCATTGTTCAAGACTTTGAACCAGAGTTTGAATGCTAGAGGTATACGGGAATTGTCGGGCGCTATCAGCAACACCCCTATCCCATACCCATATTGGTTTGATGCTCCGTCAAAGTACATCGTCCAAAACTCTTCTTCGACATGCAGGATGGCCTCATCTGGGAATAGATACTCAACTGCTTCATCCCCTTCAACTGGGTGATCGGCTAGGAATTCTGCTACCGCTTTCCCCTTCATTGACTTGCGCGTCACATACTTCAGATCTAATTCGGAAAGCCGAAGCAACCAACGAGCTAGCCTACCCGTAAGTGCCGGTTTCTTGAAGAGATATTTGATGGGATCTAATCTTGAACCCAACATTATGGAGTGAGCTAACAGGTAGTGCTGCAGCTTCCTGGTAGCCCATACCAAGGCCAGACAAGCCTTCTCCAGCAGAGTGTAATGGGTCTCATAATCTAGCATCTTCTTGCTCAGGTAGTAGATGGCTCTCTCCACCTTGTCCTCAGACTCCTGTGCAAGCATGCACCTCATTGTAGATTCAGTCACTGAAAGGTACAAAATCAACGGTTTCCCCGGCTTAGGCGGTGATAACACGGGTGGGTTCTGTAAATATTGCTTGATCTGTTCAAAAGCAGCTTGGCATCGGCCGTCCCATTGGAACTTCATTCCTTTCTTTAGAAGGCCAAAGAGTGGTTCACAAGTCAAGGTTAATTTAGAAATAAACCGTCTTATGAATTGCATTTTACCTAGAAAGCCTCGCATCTCCTTTTCAGTCCTCGGTGGGGGCATTTCTAAGATGGCCTTGATTTTGGAAGGGTCGACTTTGATACCTCTTTGTGTAATCAAGAACCCCAGCATTTTCCCTGCTGTAACACCAAACGCATATTTTTGAGGATTCAGCCGCAACCGAAATTCCCTGATCCGTTGGAAAAACTTTTGCAAGGCGGTGTAGTGACCCTCTCTTTCTTTGGACTTGACAATCATGTCGTCTACGTACACCTCAACCTCCTTGTGGATCATGTCGTGCAATATTGTGGTCGCAGCTCGCTGATATGTAGCTCCAGCATTCTTCAGCCCAAACGGCATCACTCTATAACAGTAGGTCCCCCATGGGGTGGTAAAAGCAGTCTTCTCTCGGTCTTCGGGTGCCATTACAATCTGGTTGTAGCCTGAAAAGCCATCCATAAATGAGAGCAATGCATGCCCCACTGTGAAGTCCACTAATTTGTCGATATACGACAGAGGAAAGTCGTCATTCGAACTGGCTTTATTCAAATCCCTGAAATCCACACATACCCAAATCCTACCATCCTTCTTCAGCACCTGAACTATGTTGGCCAACCAAGTTGGGTATTCAGATACCAGCAGGAACCTTGCGTCGATTTGCTTAGTGACCTCTTCTTTGATCGTGAGAGCCCAGTCTAGGCGGATCCTTCTGAGCTTTTGTTTAATAGGTCGGGCCTCGAGGTCAAGAGGGATCTGGTGCTATACAATCTCAGGATCAATTCCAGGCATGTCTTCGTAGGGCCACGCTGTAGACACCCCATTTTTTACCGTCCTCAAGACTTGGACGTCACCGTTTGAACATTCGGTGATCATCCTTGTTTGTGTTTGTCTTGAGTTCCTAGAGGCCTCGGCTGCGCGCCTTGCCTCAGAATCTCTTGGCTCGACTACTTTGTGTCTGGTTTTACACCAAGAGCTTGTGGATGTGTTCCTGAGGGAAGGGGGTAGCCTGTCGACCAAGTCTCCTACCCACCGGCCGCCTTGATTTTCAATCGGCCAAATATGATGGCCGACCGGCCAATTTGACTGCCGGTCGACTACTTTTATGGCCAGCCGGCCAAGTGTGGTTTTCAACAGATATCTCTGTAGACAGCTGGCAGCTGTCATTCCAGGCTATACCCCAACCCATGCCTGGACGTGGGAGTTCTGAGGGGGCTGCAGATTGATATATCTATATCAATCAACCTCTCTTACAAGAGGCAAGGAGGGGAGATACAACTTAAAAAAAAAAGCTCTCTCTCTCTCTCTAAAATTCTCAGTTCTCTCTCCCTATCTCTCTCTTCCAAACCCTTCAAACCCTAAGGTTCTTGCCCCCCCTTTACATTACCACTCATAGCCTACAACCTCCATACTCCATTCCAGCAACTTGAGGCTATTTTTTAGAGCTTTGGAACACTATTTCTCAGACCAAAAGCTACTGGAAGTTTGGACTGCAAGGGTGAGCCTCATTTTTCTCTCTTTTTGCTCTATTTTGCATGCAATCTTAGCCCTTACATTTTTGGGCTCTGACCTGAAATGTAAATAGTCATATTTTGAGCTCCTTTTCATGTTTGATCAAGGACCTCTTGCTGTTTGAGGTCTCCTCCTCCCCCTTTGTGTTTAAACCCTCTTTTAGGCCTATTTTTGCATGATATTTTAGGCTTATTTGTGAGCTGTTTTGGACTTGGTCATAAACTGTGAAATGTCTTTTTTTGAGCCCTCTTCAACTTTGTTGAGGGTTCTCCTCTGTTTGAGGTCAGCTGCTACCACTTGCCTCTTTATCCCTCTTTTAGGCCTTTTTCTTGCATGCTGATTTAGCCTCACTTTTGTTCATTTTTGAGACTTGATGTAAACTGTAAAGTGCTTCACTTTGAGCCCCTCTTCAACTTTGTTGACGGGCTCTTCACTGTTTGGGGCCAGCTGTTGTCCCTTGTCTCTATTCTCTCTTTTAGGGCCATTTTTGCATGATAAATTAGCCCTGTTTATGTTCATTTTTGAGACTTGTTATAAACTGGAAAAGGGCTTGTTTTGACATCATCTTCATGATTTATTAAGGGAATTATTTTATTTGAGGCCACATGCTTCCTTGTATGCTTGATTGTCCCTTGTTTTGAGCCTTACACCTAAGCCCCAATTGTATGCTTTGTTTGGCCTTTTAGCCACTGAAATCCAGCAGATTTTCAGTGGCTGGAACACTATTTTGAGAGCCAAGATTAGAGGGGGGTGACCCCCTCTCTCCTTCTCTTGTTTGGTGGCCTTTTGGGCCTTCCAAAGAGACCCTACCTTGCATGCTTCGAAGTCACTTTCCAGGGTCAATTTGGCGAGTTTTAGGACTACCATATTTGATTTTAATAGTTTTTTATGCCATGCTAAATGTCTACCTTGCATGTGCTTAATAAGTCCTTGCATGGCCCTCCAAAGTAACTCATTATTTTTGCATACCATGGTTGCATATCAGTGGTTATTTGGACCTATTTTCACATGATTTATTCACTAATTTTTTCTGGTTTGGTGAGATTACATTTGCTTCATATACTTTCCATGAAAACCATGATTGCCAGTCAAGATTGCATGCTATTTTGTCCACCACGCTAGCATCTTTTGGCCATGCTTTGAACTGGAAATGTTCATGTTTTGGGACTGCCTTAGCTCTGTCTTCATGCTTCATGATCAAATAATGCATGCTTTGTATAGCTATAAGTCATTCCATGTGCCTAATTTCGAATTTCGGGTTTCATCTCATGCATCGGGTGCCATTTTCCATGTTTTGGGGCTGTTTAGCATCATATTTCAGTGCTGGAATTTGTGAGTTTGCATGCCATCTTGCATCCCTTGCCATGTCTTGTTAGAGTTACATGTTATACCTTAGGTTCGGTCTTCGGTTTGCGTGCATGCGTGCACGCATTTTGAGAGTCTCATTTTCACCTAATGGCTACTGATGTGAGTGTGGCTGAGGTACATTCATGTTAGTGTAAGTCCATCCTGCATTGTGTATGCCATGTTTCAATGCGTTGTGCATGTTTGTATGTTTGCTTGCATGCTTAGGTCGCATGTGCATCGTTGTGCATTGCCTCGCCTCTTGATCAACCATGATTGAGGTTGGGTCCCTTGTATGTTTTGTGTGTATTGCATTTGACATTGAAATGCATACTTGACTCTTCGGCCATCATGCATCGAAATGCGCAATTGGTGGCCCGGGGGTCAAGGGCTATGCTCCCTTGAGTCCATTGCATGATAGGGGTTGTGGCCATGCATACATCTGCCTGAAAATTCCATGCCATACACTGCTTGCCCTCTGCTGCTGTCAATTGTAGGTTCTGCAGGAAGCTTTGGCCGATCGGCTAAATATAGTGCCGACCGGCCAGTAATCTGTGGCCGACAGGTTAAAAGGCGGCCGGTGATCATCTTATTAGGCCGGTAATGTTTCTACTTGGTCGGTGGTATTCCCCAACATCTAGAGAGCATGCCCTTGGACTTTGGTAGTCCTCAGAGGGGCAAGGTAGTGTAAACAGAGGCAACAGTGGCATGGTACAGATTTTCGGGCAAGACGAGTCAAGCATGCATCATCCACACATTTCGAGGCAGGGGCTATGGCCACTTTAATTTTACGTTTAATTTGTTAATTAATTAGAAATTCTGTAATAATTAATTTAGTATTATTTATTCGGACTGTAATATTTATTTGGACCCTCCGAGCGAGGGCAATTGTGTAATTAGTGTGCGTGAGTGTGTGTATGTCTTCTAACCCCATGTCTTTCTTCCCTTTTATTTACCCGCTTATGATGGTAGACTAGGGCATATTTAAATTAGCATACCTTATGCTATGCATGCGTGCATTCATACATTTGTCTTGCATGCACCAGGCTCGGCACATCATGCTAACTTCATTGTGTTTCAATTCCAAATTGAATACGTGTTAGTTGTAGCATTTCACATGCCATGTTTAGAATAGCCGAGCCCATTTCTAGTTGCATTTATTAGCCATCTCAAACTAGGATCATGCATATGATTACTAACTAGTTTCTGTTTTGGCTTGGAGTAATTGGTAAGCATTTATGCTTTAGCATACCGCATGCGTGTGAGTGTTGCCATAACATCATGATTACCATGAGGCTAGCTGCTTATGTGATATAACTGCTTGAATGCCTGTGGATGGAGGTTGAATTACCTAAATTGGAATAATGGATTAAAATTGTGAGTTTTAAGCCCACTAGATAATGGCAAAACCATCTTTTCTAAAAGCCCACTCGAGGGTGGCAAAACCTGCATTTTAGCCTACTTGCAAGTAGCAAACCATCTTCAAAACGAACATGCATTTTTTTGTTCAAATTTAGGCGATTTGGTCTATACTTGTTTCCTGCGCGCATAACATAGTAATTCTAGGCTAATAAATGGAATAAGAACACATAACATTTTCAAAACTGGATATCATGGTTAGTAGAGGCCGATCTTCGGATCGGGCGAGAGGGGGTGCTCATAGCTGACCTTCCCCAATCGTACCCAAGCTCCAGAGCCGAGGCAACTTTGGTGATGATGGACACGTGGCCTTTGGCACCGAGTCAGGGTTTTCTAAATTCCCCCATAAAAAAAAAACATTTAGGTGGCGACTCTGTATCTGGCAAAGCAGTCCATGTTTGGCACTTCTTTTCAAAAATCTGTTTCTCAAAACGATTTGCCAGATTTGGACTCTTTGGTTCAGATTAAGAACCGTGACAATTTGAGAGTCTTGAACTTGTAGTAGACTCGCAAAACGAATAGAACCAGGAGGGGGGGGACTCGTCCTCCCGGGGCGTTCGGGGACGTCTACAGTTTCTGGCGACTCCGCTGGGGAATTAGAGAGCTTGACTCAAACTCGTGATATCCTGTTTTGATTTCATTTATGTGTCTCTTTGCATTGCATGTGCATTGGTGCGCCTAGGACACCGTGTTTGCCATTTTTCATTCCTGAACAGTTTGCCGGAGGCTTGACTTTGCCAAAGCATGCCATAAGGCTGACCGGTTGTGGGCTCTGACAGTATGGGAACACAAACCCCGGTTTTATCGGGGCACCCTTTTCGACCATTCGACCTAGTGCATATCGAAATCCATAGTGACTATTCCAAACTAGGACAGGTTGCTTACCCGATGTTAGGTTGTTTGAAAACTGCTGTGTGCATAGTGAAACCCTAGCTCCTGACAAAAATAGGACAGGGAAACCCTACCCCTCCATAGGGGTGTTTTGGCTCTCTTTTACTTGCTGCGTGTTTTTAGAGTGTATCTATGCAGGGAACACACATATCAGTTCGCAAGTCTGAGTGTCAGGCCTACGGGCATCAGTGTTTTTGGGAATCAGTCATCTACGGGTATCAGATTCAGACTTTGGGGCAACGATTTGGAAGCAGTGATCAGTGATTAAGGAACAGTACATTCAGCTTGTTGGCAATTTGTTGTGATACCCAACTGTGTGTTGTGTTTATTTTACGTTGTTACGCTGTCCAATTGTCTGTTTATTTCTATGCTTTATTTATCTTTTTACTAGGTAGTCGAGCACAATTGCTTCTGACCCAGTAGATATTCCCCAAGCACTCTGGATTAGAGGTCGTCGACTCCATCGATCTGAGGATCTGGTAGACGGACAACCAGTGTACCACTCTCTACCCCTGGTTACTAGACGGAGGACAGCTAGGCAGAGGGCATCAGTTCAACAGTCAGTACAGAGGGCTTTGTCTACCCCACCTGTGTACAGTAGGGATCAGGATTCTGCTTCTCCCATAGAAAGGGAACATATACCGATAATTCAGTCAGAGCAGAACAGTATGGCCAATTTAGAGGAGATGGTGCGCCAGTTCCAAGAGAGTATGAAAATGATGCAACAAGATGCTGTTCGACAAGCAGAGTTCGCCAAGCAGCACAGTTATGAATGAACAAGCAGAGTTAATCAAGAGGTTACAACAGCAAACCGGAGCATCTGCTTCGCAGCAAGTTCCTCCCCCGCCAGGAATTCCCACCCCCGGGGAGACAGCTAATGTTCAGAATGATACGGACATTCCCACGGGACCACCTCTACCCCCGATCCTACCCCAAATCCAACCCCAGTTATCCACAACACCCACCAACCTACCGGACTCTCCCTTTGAGTTTGAGACAGATCCCACAGCATTAAAGTTGAGCAAGCTTGAAAAGCTGTTCAAGAGATCCCAGGGAGTCAAGACCATCTCTAACATCGAAGATGGATATACCGACGTAGCTGTGACGCTGCCTGACAGATTCAAAATGCCGCACATTGATCGATTTGATGGGTCCGGGGACCCCATGGTGCACCTGAGATTGTTTTCAGACATCTTAAGGCCAATGGGCCTCAGCAGACTTCAGAAGCTGTCTCTGTTTGGCCGAACCCTGTCGGGTGTGGCGGCCATATGGTATGCCAAGTTAGAAGATGATGTCAAGAGAAACTGGGATGAGATGGCCGAGGCCTTCATTACGCAATACTCATACAATACACAAATCGAGATTACAACCCGTGATCTCGAGACAACAAGGCAAGAGCCTAAAGAGAGTTTCTCAGAATTCGTGACTAGATGGAGGGCCAAGGTTTCGATGATGACCCTAAGGCCTACAGGCAAAGACCAGATTCGGATGATTATGCGCAATCTTCAGCCGAAGTTGATGCAAAAGATGATTGTACTCCCCTTCCCTACCTTTTCTGATCTACATGAAATGGGGGTGCAGATTGAGGACTCCTTAAAGCAAGGCTTAATTGATAATGACTGGGAACAACCCCGAAGAACTTTCAACCACAACACTAATGCAGGCCCGAGCGGAACTACAACTACAAGAGCCTCCAAAGTGAGCATGGTTACCACCAACCCCCCTACAAGAACCATGGCAGCTGCGCCATTCTCCGGCGCGTCCGGAAGCCATACCCAAACAGCCAAATACCCACCCAAAAACACAAGAACCTTCACTCCACTATATATGCCCTTATCCAAAGCTCTGGGAGTTTTAATCAGAAAAGGGCATTTGAAGCACCTAGAACTGCGGCCCTTACCAGAAAGACTTCCCCCTACCCACAACCCAGCCAAATATTGCGCATTTCACCAACAGCACGGTCATGACACCGATCTATGCTTCCGATTACGTCATGAGATTCAAGACCTCATTGATAACAGAGTGATTCTGCCTCCCGGGAAACCCAATGTTACAACAAACCCTCTCCCCACGCATAACCAAGCTCCACTACTTAAAAGGATCAACTTCATCCAAACTGGGGTCGTGCCTTATGATCCTAGCATCTATATCACTCCTTCTCACCTGCCTAAACCGGAGGTACTCCTTCCTGACTGCATCGACTTGTGCATGATGGACATCTCCATGACCTGACCTAAGCCAACGGTGGTGACTATCGAGAACAAGAGAGAGGAGATCCCAAAGGAGAATAAGGTTGTTGAGTCAGAGTCAGCAGAATCTGGGAGTCGTGTTGAGAAGACATATAGTCTGGGTGACTACATTTCATCAATAGGCTAGGATGGGCCAGATGTGGAATTGCCAACAGGGGGAGAACTGTGTGTGATCCAAGGGGATAATCTGGGACAGAGAACAGATGATTTAAGGGCTGTGGAAGAGGACCTTGCCAATCTCCACTTTTACAGTGACCAAGATCCAGGGGGCGCAGCAGTCAACTGGTTTGATTATGAGGAATCAGCAGAGGCTACTGGGTGGTTGGATGATCAACCGGATGTGGTGGAAGACTTCCAACCAGGACAGGGTCCGGCAGGGGCACGAATGTCAGTGACAGTCGAGGTAGTCAGAAATCAGAATACGTCGTCGGGGAGCGCCGGTGTTAAGAATTTCTCTCGGGATTGCAGTATTCTGAATACAGGAATTATTGAGCAGCCAGCTGTGTTAATACGGTCGAAACAGGAAAGATTTGAAGATCCCGCGAGAATCAGAAAGGCAAAGGCCCATGTGGGGACTGAAACTGTTGTGTGCCCAGGAACAGAGAATGCTGCGAGTATAGGGATGGAAGGTACCGCGAGTACGAAAGCGGTCATACCAGAGCCGGATAGGTGTCTGTCGGCTGCTGATGGAATGTGGTGGGAGGACGATGATCTATGTCTTGCCTACACAGACGAAGATTGGGGGGGCAACTAACCCGATGACACCTGGTACCTTGGAGAAGTCGACCACATGACGAGAAGCGGACGGTATTTCAAGCCCCCGCACCTAGACCAGCCGGAGGCATCTGGGAAAGATAAGGAAGCTGAGAGACAGAAAGAGAAGCAAGTCGAAGAAGAGGCTGTACTGAAGCAGTTAAAGAAGATACAAGCAGACATCTCCATCTGGGGACTTCTTATGGCATCGTGAGTACATCGACAAGCTGTCTTATCGGCCATGGACAAGGCCAAGCTTTCTATAGACACCACGCCCGAACAGCTGGTGGGCTTAGTTTTTCCGGGAGGAGCTACCCCGATGTTGACCTTTTCTGACAAAGAACTGCCACCTGAGGGTGCGAACCACAACAAGCCACTCTACATCTCCGTGGAGTGCAGAAACAAATGGATACCCATGGTGCTTGTCAACATAGGGTCCGCCATCAATGTATGTACAGCAAGGACTGCCTATGCAATTGGCTTGAAGACCGCGGACTTTGTGCCAACAGCCCAGGTGATTCGGGCTTACGACAACACAAGCAGAGAAATCATGGGGACAACAAAAATTCAAACCAAGGTTGGGCCGGGGCAGCATGAAATTGACTTTCACATCCTAGAGGTTCCCGCCACTTTCAATCTGCTTTTGGGGCGGCCATGGCTGCATCAAGTGAAGGCAGTTTCTTCTACCTTGCATCAAATGGTGAAATACCCCCATGGAAAGGGAGTAGCCATTGTTTTTGGGAATTCATCGATCCATCCACAGCTGGAAGTATCTACGCCAGTTTTGGAAATTGGGCACGGTATGGAGGATGTGTTCTTATCAGGTTTCACCCTTGCTGAGGCTCGGGTTGTACAAAACATCATGGCTACTAACGAGGGGATATATGTCAGTGCTCAAGCGGTATACTTCATGAACAAACTCCAACACATCCCCGGGATGGGGTTAGGAAAGAGCGGCCGGAAGGGCGCCGCAGCATTGGCCGAATTGGCACATAACCCTCATACCTTTGGCCTGGGTTATCTACCCACCGGCCCATCCAGGGTACCCTAAACGGACACTTCGTCCGGGAGGGGGAAGATTTTCCATTCTGTGGTTTTCCAGAGCCGTGGCTGAACGCGGAGAGGAAGCGCATACTGGGATTCGAGATTTTCTTTGACCTACAATTACCTGGGGACAATGTTGCCAAAGAGCAGACAGACCCGACAGTCAAGGCTGAGCATAGTGGGGAAATGGAGTCTGAGGACACCGAACTTGAAATGGGAGTAGCACTGGCATGTCTACTTTTAGATCCTCCGATCGAACAGAAGTGCTTGGGGGATAACTTCTTGGTGTCCATGATCGGGAATTAAACGGCTGCGGGCCTACCATCAACTATTTTGGATGCATCCATCGCACCCTCTCTCATTTGGCAATACGAAGAGGGATTTTTATCAAGCAGCACCGGGTCAGGTAGTGAGCCGGAATCTGATTCCACCGAGTCTTGTGAGTCGGAATCAGGTTCCAGCTCAACTGAGTCTGAGTCCGGTATTCATGGGGGTGATAACCCGAATGCCACAGTCCTGTCTAGGTCGTCTTTTTCTTTCTCCTTTGAGTCTGTTGTAACAGAAGAATCAAACGGTTTGGAAGTACTTAATGAGAATAATGTGGATGTGGTTTCCGAGTACTTTTCTGTGCCTTTGATATATTGCTTAAATCAGGACTTTCAAAATTTTGACGAAAACGACGAGGAAGAAATTCCTTCGATTTTGCAACGATTAATTGATCAAGAGCAAGAAAGATTTGTTAAACCTTTAGTTGATGAAATCACTACTGTGAATATTGGTACTGAGAAGGACCCGCGGCTGGTCCAGATCGAGTCCACGTTGTTTTCGGAGGAACGCGAGCGCTTCGTCACTTTATTAAAAGATTTCAAAGATGTTTTCACATGGTCCTATGAAGACATGCCTGGAATTGTTCCTGAGATTGTACAGCACCGGATCCCTCTTGACCCTGAGGCTCGACCTGTCAAACAGAAACTCAGAAGGATTCGTCCAGACTGGGCCATCAAGATTAAGGAAGAGGTCACTAAGCAAATCAATGCAGGCTTCCTGCGGGTATCCGAATACCTAACTTGGTTGGCCAACATTGTTCCAGTGCCGAAGAAAGATGGCAGGATCCGAGTATGCGTGGACTTCAAGGATTTGAACAGAGCTAGTCCAAAGGACGACTTCCCCTTGCCACATATTGATGAGTTGGTGGATTTCACAGCGGGGCATGCTTTGCTTTTGTTTATGGATGGCTTCTCAGGCTACAATCAGATAGTGATGGCACCAGAAGACCGGGAAAAGACTGCCTTCACCACCCCATGGGGGACATACTGCTACAGAGTGATGCCGTTTGGGTTGAAGAATGCGGGAGCTACATATCAACGGGCCGCGACCACAATATTGCATGACATGATCCACAAAGAGGTTGAGGTGTATGTGGACGACATGATTATCAAGTCCAAAGAAAGGGAGGGCCACTACACCGCCTTGCAAAAGTTCTTCCAAAGGATCAGAGAATTCTGGCTGCGGCTGAATCCTCAGAAGTGTACGTTCGGTGTTACGGCGGGAAAAATGCTAGGGTTTTTTATTACACAAAGGGGCATCGAAGTCGACCCTTCCAAAATCAAGGCCATCCTAGAAATGCCACCACCAAGGACTGAAAAGGAGGTGCGAGGCTTTTTGGGTAAAGTGCAATTCATAAGACGGTTTATCTCAAAATTAACCTTGACTTGTGAACCACTTTTTGGTCTTCTGAAGAAAGGAAAGAAATTCCAATGGGACGGCCAATGCCAAGCTGCTTTTGAACAGATCAAGGAATACTTATAGAACCCGCCTGTGTTGTCACCACCAGAGCCGGAGAGACTGTTGATATTGTATCTTTCGGTAACCGAGACCACAATGGGCTGCATGCTCGCGTAAGAATCAGAGGACAAAGTGGAAAGAGCCATCTACTATCTGAACAAGAAGATGTTAGAGTATGAGACTCGCCACACACCGTTGGAGAAGGCTTGCTTAGCTTTGGTATGGGCTACCAGGAAGCTGCGGCACTACCTGTTAGCTCACACCGTAATGTTGGTTTCACGACTCGATCCCATCAAATATCTTTTCGAGAAACCGGCACTTACGCATAGGCTAGCTCGTTGGTTGCTGTTGCTTTCCGAATTCGATCTAAAATATGTGACGGACAAGTCAGTCAAGGGAAGAGCAGTGGCAGAGTTCTTAGCCGATCATCCAGTGGAAGGGGGTGAAGCAGTTGAGTACTTATTCCCAGACGAGGCCATTTGGCACATCGAAGATGAAACTTGGACGATATATTTTGATGGAGCGTCAAACCAATACGGGTATGGGATTGGAGTGTTGTTGATAGCGCCCGACAACTCCCGTATTCCTCTAGCCTTTAAACTCCGGTTCAAAGTCTCAAACAACGAAGCAGAATATGAGGCATGCATTGCCGGTTGTAGACGTCCCCGAACGCCCCGGGAGGACGAGTCCCATTCTGTTCATATTGGGTTCACTAGAATTCAGGACTCTCAAATTGTCACGGTTCTTAATCTGAACCAAAGAGTCCAAATCTGGCAAATCGTTTTGAGAAACAGATTTTTGAAAAGAAGTGCCAAACATGGACTGCTTTGCCCGATACAGAGTCGCCACCTAAATATTTTTTAAGGGGGAATTTAGGAAACCCTGACTCGGTGCCAAAGGCTACGTGTCCGTCATCACCAAAGTTGCCTTGGCTCGGGAGCTAGGGTACAATTGGGGAAGGTCAGCTATGAGCACCCCCTCTCGCCCGATCCGAAGATCGGCCTCTACTAACCGTGATATCCGTTTTTGAAAACGTTA
Source organism: Camellia sinensis (assembly GCF_055761805.1). NCBI lineage: Eukaryota > Viridiplantae > Streptophyta > Magnoliopsida > Ericales > Theaceae > Camellia > Camellia sinensis. The sequence continues at coordinate 155,202,615 of NC_138963.1, forward strand.
TGTGTTCTTATTCCGGTTATTAGCCTAGAATTACTATGTTATGCACACAGCAAACAAGTATAGACCAAATCGCCTAGATTGGAACGAAACATTGCATATCCGTTTGTTCGGAAAACAATTTGAAATTTACTACTCGTAAGTAGGCTAAAAACAAGGATTTCAATGAGTTATTCCAACTCAGACAATCCAACCTTCACCCACAGGCATTCAAGCAGTTATATCACATAAGCAGCTAGCCTCATGGTAATCATGCTATCATGGCAACACTCACACGCATGCAAGGATGCTAAAGCATAACTACTTACATCGTACTCCGTGCCAAAACAAAGAACTTGTTAGCAATAAATGCATGATCCAAGTCCATGTTTAAATGTCTAATGCAACGCATACGGAATGTCACTAGAGTAGGCTCGGCTAGTCTATGAATGACATATGAAAATGCACAAGTAGCATGTATTCAAGTTAGATTTGAAATACTAATGCAGTTAGCATGATGCGCCGAGCCCGGTGCATGCAATACTGATGAATGATGCACGCATGCATAGCATAAGGTATGCTAAATTAAACATGACCTATTACTAACCATCAAAGCAGGTAAGTAAAAGGGAGAAAGAAGTGGGGGTTGGAAGACATGCACACACTCACCCACACTTATTACAAATTCGCCCTCGCTCGGAGGGACCAAAAGAATAATACAATTCGAATAATGAATAAACTATCCTAGCTAATTAATTATTACAGACCAACTAAATTAATTAAACAAATTAATTAATTTAAGAAAATGATAAACGGCCTCGGGAAAAGAGCCCAATGTAATGCATGCTCGGTCTTGCCCGGAAGTCCACTGCCATGCGTAGGCTGCCTTTGTTTTCCCTGCTCTGCCCCTCTGAAAACTGCCAAAGTCTCAGAATTGCTTCCCTGGACATTGGGAGACACCACCGGCTGAGGAGAATGGCCACCGACAGTAAGATGTGATCATCAGCTGTTGATGAAGCTATCGGCCACGGATTTATGGTCGGTCGGCACTGAACACTGTCGGTCGGCCAAGAATGTCTACAGAACCTGCAATTGACAGCAGCAGAGGGCAAGGCACAGCATGGCAATGCATTTCAAGCAATGTATGCACCGACCATATCCCTTATCATGTTTATGACTCAAAGGGACATTGTCCTTGGTTCTCGGACCATCAAGCGCGCATTTCAATGCGTGATAGCCCAAGAGACCAAGTTGTGCATTTTTCATTTCAAATGTAATGCAATGCACATAGTCAAACCAAGGGGGCTTCTACCTCTATCATGACTCACTTCAAGAGGTGAGGCAATGCATGCACAATGCAATGCAACCTAGGCATGCGAGCTAAGGATGCAACATGGCAATGTAATGTGTACATGCAAGTATGCAAGCAACCATGCGAGGTGAGCATGCAAACAAGCAAAGAGATGGACTTAAACATGATTAGGCAATTCTCAAACAAGCCTAAATTAGTGGCCAAAGTGCTCAAACATAGAGGCCAACACATGTACACACATGCACATGTTAAAGGGCTAATACTTAAGCACAAAAGGGCAACTCTCAAGCACACTTGAAAGAGGCATAACATGGACAATTAGCATGTAAATTAAGCTTTGAAAATCATGCAAGAACATGGAGCCAAACCAACCCAAACAATGCAATCAAGGTGTGCAAGCAAAGTCCAAGATTCAAAGCAAGCTAAAGGGGTATTGAACCACACTTAACAAGACCAAACATGGCATGAATTCAATGACCCAAAACAGAGTTTTAGCACATAAAACAAAGCCCAAAAGATTACTTAGATGGCATCTAAATGACTTGAATTCAAAAGCATGCACAATGACCAAAACATGGAGCATGCAACACAAGCCTTTGACACATCAAAGGGACCATGAAATGCAAGCATACAAGCATACTAAGTGGACTGAAATGACATGGAAAATGGTCCCAACCCACTAAATCAAAGCAAGTAATGCATGCTATACGCTCACACCCTTAAGGCCAACAAGCCAAAAATGCAAAGGGGCTATACAATGCATGCCTAAGTCGACCCAAACAACTAAGGACAGACCTTAATCATGGCAAAATAAACATGAAAGCTTCACAAAGCCAAGCCTAAAACATGCTAGAACAATGGTTTACAACCTAAGCCATGTTAAGGCAACAAAATGGCATTACAAGGCATGTATGCTAAGCAAGCATGGTGTACTAAAACCAACTTAAACCAATGCTATTTCATGGCAAAATAAGCATAAATAACAGCTAAGGCATGGTCAACAAGAGCCTAAGCTAGGTGCTCCCTCAAGAGGCAAAAATGGTCCTTTTCAAGGACAACAAGGAGAGGGGGTGGCCCTCTCCTTCTTGGGACCTCAAGGCACCATCCTTACCACTGAAATCCCTCAAGATTTCAGTGGTGAGGAGGCCTAAACACCAAAGTCCCAGAGCTCAAGCACAAAAGAAGGGCCAAACAAGGCTTAAGAGGGGTCAAACAACCCCAAAGCATAAAACACTCTTAACAAACTATTTAGAGGCCTTAAAAACCGAGCTTTTATGTATTATATGTAAAGCCAAAAAATAGTTGCAAAAATGGGGTAAAAAGGGGCTAGTTTCTTACCCTTGAAGTCCTCCTTCACAAATGATGATCTTGTTGCCTCATTGAGCTCAAATCCAGTCAAGAACACCAAGAACAGCCCTCTGGTCCCTCAACAACGAAGAGAAGGTGTAACACTATGTGTTTGTGTGCAATAGTATGGACAAACACACACTAGACACACACAAGAGAGAGATATAGAGATAGGAAATATGTATCAACCCTAACCCTAATCCAGAACTCCCTCTGAAATTTTTGTAACCCTAATGCCAAGAGAGGAAGCCTCTTCTTATAGGCAACTCCCTCTTGTAAGGCTTCCAAAACAAGCCATCCAAGAGGGAAATCCCTCCATACACGTGTATGGAGGGGAACAGAGTGAGTGCCAGTAATCACAGCTGGCACAAAATATCTACTAAAAGTAGATGAACAGTGATCGGCCATTCAAAATTGCCATTTTGGCAAAATAAATGGCCGACTGGCAACAAAGAGTGCCGACTGGCAATATACATTGCCGATGGCATAAAATCACTAGCCGGTGGCCTCTAGCCATGGCCGGTGATGTGTGGGGATGCCTCACAAGGCATTCCCTGCCCCTCCAAGGCAAAACACAAGTGTTTGGTGCAAAACCAGACACAACACGGTCGAGTCTAGAGATCCTGAGGCAAGGCGCGCAACCAAGTGTAGACATCCCATTTTTGACCGTCCTCAAGACTTGGACGTCACCATTGGAACACTGGGAGATTATCCATGTTTGTGTTCGTTAGGAGTTCCCGGAGGTCTCGGCTCGCGCGCCTTGCCTCAGGATCTCCGAACTCGACTGTTTAGTGTCTGGTTTTGCACCAAACACTTGTGTTTTGCCTTAGAAGGGCAGGGAATGCCTTGTGAGGCATCCCCACACACCACCGGCAGTGGCTAGAGGTCACCGGCTAGTTTTTGTTTCCATCGGCACATTTTGTTGCCGGTCGGCACTATTTGTTGTCGGTCGGCACTCAATTTTGTCAAAATGACATTTTTGGCCGGCCGACTACTGTGCATCTGCTTTTGCAGATATTTTATCATAGCTGTCTTGCTTTTAGCTCCCCTCCATACAGGTGTATGGAGGGATGTCCCTCTTGAGAAGCTTGTCTTGTAAGCTTTACAAGACAAGAAACTCTATAAGAGAGAGCCTTGTCTCTTGGCTTTAGGGTTAGAGACTTGAGAGCCTTAAGATATTTTTAGACAGCCATTTTTAGGGTTTTGAGTTCTAGGGTTAGAAACCATACACTTTCTATCTCTATTTCTCCCTCTTGTGTGTGTTAAATTGTGTTTGTGTCTTACTATTGCACATAAACACATAGTGTTTCACCTTCACTTAGCTACTGAGGTTCTAAGAGGTTGATTTTGAAGTTTTGGAGCTGTTTTCAAGCCAAGGAGGGCTGTTGGAGCACCATTGTTGAAGGGGTCTTCAAGGGTAAGAAACTAGCCCCTTTATTCCCCAATCTTGCATTGTATTTTTACCTATCTTAAATTCGTTTTTGAGCTTGGTGTATAATACAAAAAGGTTCTGTTTTTAGGCCCTCTTGATTGTTTATTAAGATTGTTTTTTGCTTTGGAGGTGTTTGACCCCTCTTAGGCGTTGAAAGGCCCCATTTCGAGCCATTTTGAGTGAGTTTCGAGACTTTGGTGTTTGGGCCTCTTCACCACTGAAATCCCTCAGGATTTCAGTGGTGAAGATGGTGCCTTGAAGTCTCCAAAAGGGGAGGGCCACCCCCTCTCCTTGTTGTCCTTGAAATGGACCCCTTTTGGCCTCTTGAGAGAGCATCATGTTAGAATGTGTATTGATCATATCTTGGCTATTTTCCATGCTTATTATGCCATGATATAACCTTGTTGTGTGTTGGTTTTGGTACACCATGCATGCTTAGCATACCTACCATGTAATGCCATGTTATTGCCTTAATATGCCTTAGGTTGTTAGCCTTTGTTTTAGCATGTTTTAGGCTTAGCCTTGTGAAGGTTTTGTGCTCACTTTGCCATGTTTAAGGTCTGTCCTAGGTTGTTTGGGTCGGCCATGGCATGCATTATATACCCCCTTTGCATTTTGGCTTGTTGGCCTCAAGTGTGTGAGTTTGTAGCATGCACTATTTGCTTTATTCTAATGATTTGACATCATTTTTAGCATAAATTCAGACCTTATAGCATGCTTGTATGTTTGCTTTGGACACCTCTTTGAAGCTTTGGAAGCTTGACTTGCATGCCCCATGTTTTGGCCTTGTGTATGCCTTTGAATTTGAGCCACTTAGATGCCATCTAGGGGGTCCCCTTTGCATGGTCTAGGACTGTCTTGAACCTATTTTAAGTCCTCTTAGCCTTGTGAGGCTTGGTTGGCTTAGCCATGGTTCAAGTCTCTTTGACTTGCTTCAAGTACTTGGGCCATCCATTGCATGCTTGGTGTATTTTGTTGCTTGGTTTGGCACCATGTTTTAACATGATTTTCAATGCTTATGTTGCATGCTATATGTCCATGATTACCTTCTTTCAAATGTGTTTGAGAGTTGTCCAATTTGTGCCTAAGTGTTGGCCTTTGATCATGTGTATGTGTGCATGTGTATTTGGTCCCTTATTATGACACTTTGGCCATTGTTTTAGGCCTAATTAGAGTTGCCTAAATTATATGTAAGTCCACCTTTTCCATGAGTTTGCATTGCCTCATGTTTGCTTGTATGCTTACGTAAGTGTCTTGCCATGCCATGTTGCATTCTTAGCTTGCATGCCTAGGTTGCATTGCATCTTGCATGCATGCCTTATTCCTTGACTTGGTGATAGGGATTGGGCGTTGGTTTGTTTGCTTGGTTTGCATCTCATTTGACATGAAAGTTGCACACTTGATTCTTTGGGCCATCATGCATGGAAATGCGTGATTGGTGGTCCGAGAATCGAGACACATGCCCCCTTGAGTCACAAACATGATAGGGGACATGATTGGTGCATACATTGTTTGAATTGTATTTCCATGCAAGTTCTGCCCTCTGCTGCTGTGAGTTGCAGGTTCTGCAGGCATTCATTGCCGACCGGCGGTATACATTGCCGACCGGCAATTATTCTCCTGCCGATAGCTTCATTTTGTGCCGGTGACCACATACCACTGCCGGTGGTAACTCTACTCAGCCGGTGGTGACTCCCAGTATCCAGAGGAGCATCTTTGAGACTTTGGCAGTCTTCAGAGGGGCAGAGCAGGGAAAACAGAGGCAGACTAGGCATGGCGGTGCACTTTCGAGCAAGACCCGAGCACATGCTGCATCTGGCTCTCCTCCCAAGGCGGTTTACTGTTTTTCCTAGCTTAGTTAATTTGTTAATTAATTAGGCAATTTGTAATATTAATTAGCTTGCGTAGTTAATTAATTTGTATTATTTATTTGGTCCCTCCGAGCGAGGGCAAATCTGTAATAAGTGTGGGTGAGTAGTGTATATGTCTTCCAATCCCCACTTCTTTCTTCCCTTTTATTTACCTGCTTTGATGGTTAGTATTAGGGCACGTCTAAATTAGCATACCTCATGTAATGCATGCGTGCATTCATACATTTGCTTTGCATGCACCGAGCTCGGCGCATCATTCTAACTACATCTGTATTTCAAATTCCAAATTGAATACATGTTGGTTGTGCATTTTCACATGTCATTCATAGAATAGCCGAGCCTACTCTAGTGACATTTTGTATGCGATGCATTAGGCACTTAACATGGACTTGGATCATGCATTGATTGCTAACATGTTCCTATTTTGGCACGGAGTACGATGTAAGTATTTATGCTTTAGCATCTCGCATGCGTGTGAATGTTGCCATGACAGTATGTTTGCCATGTGGCTAAGTGCTTATATGAGATAAACTGTTTGAATGCCTGTGGGTGAAGGTTGGATCGTTTGGGTTGGAAAAACTCGTTGAAATCCGTGTTTTAGCCTACTTGCGAGTAGCAAATTCCAAAGCGCTTTTCAAAACAAACGGATATGCAATGCTTATTTCCAAATTAGACAATCTAGTCTATACTTGTTTGCTGCGCGCATAACATAGTAATTCTAGGCTAACAATTGGAATAAGAACACATAATGTTTTCAAAAAAAACGGATATCACGGTTAGTAGAGGCCGATCTTCGGATCGGGCGAGAGGGGGTGCTCATAGCTGACCTTCCCCAATCGTACCCTAGCTCCCGAGCCGAGACAACTCCGGTGATGACGGACATGTGGCCTTCGGCACCGAGTCAGGGTTTCCTAAATTCCCCCATAAAAAATATTTAGGTGGCGACTTTGTATCTGGAAAAGCAGTCCATGTTTGGCACTTTTTTTCAAAAATCGGTTTCTCAAAACGATTTGCCAGATTTGGACTCTTTGGTTCAGATTTAGAACTGTGACACAAATTGAGTCCGAACTGTAGCGGGGCCCCTCGGGGGACGTGCTACACCAAGACCTCCGGGAACTCAAGACGAACACAAACAAGGGTAATCACCAAGTGTTTGAATGGTGACGTCCAAGTCTTGAGGACGGTCAAAAATGGGGTGTCTACAGTTGCCCCTCTTTGACAGAACTCGAAAGTCATAACAATGACGGGAGTGAATGTCAAAGCCCAGAGACGACCCATTTTTGACAAGGCCGAAGACTCAGACAATCATGCAAGACAAACAAGATATGCGCCCGAAGGCGGGGGCAAGATGCAAGACAATGCACAGAGCCGGACATAACTTATGATCATGCAAAGTAAGCTGTAACGAAGCATAACATGCGATAGTTTTAAGCTAACATACACCAAACTACACTACAATGCAGAAAGGATGTAAGAGAATTATGCAATTCTCGAAACGTCTCACGCGGAGGATACAATACCTGTCCGGTTCGTCTGGTTGCACCAGCCTCAAATGAACCGTACATTCAATATCGTGCCTGCAAAGAAAGCAAACTTAACAGGTACAATGTTATTAGCAACATGCATGACAATGCAAAAATGAATGCAAAATGATAAGCAATTTATACAAAACTATGTATGAATAATGCAAATAAAAATGCAATGCAATTGAATCATGATCCAATTATGAGCGGTTCGAAACCACACCTATGTCAAATAGATTGATGGAGGTAACAAGTCCGTCTACCATAGAACGGTCAACAGAACTATGAGTAATGTAGACGGACACAAGAACAAGTATTGGGGGGAATGATAAAGGTGGGGAAACGACCCGCTGGGGAAAGGACTACGATCCTACACTACAATGTAATATATAATGAAAATGCTGGGGAAATGGCAATGGATATGGCACGCGGGCCAAACCAAATCTTGCCTAGGCAAAGCATGTACGCATACAAGCCACGTTTAACATAGAACGGTCCACTGAACTATGCTTCGACACGAGAAGTATGGGCACATACCGGACCAAGCTCAACATGGAAAGGCGCAAGCCATAAATGGAAGGTGATGCAATGAATGCATGCAAATTACAATGCAATGTGCACTGGGATGGAAAAGATACGATGGATAAGGCACGCAGGCCAAACCAAATCTTTGCCTAGGAAGGGCATGTACACGTACAAGCCGCGTCTAACATAGAACGGTTCACTGAACTATGCTTCGACACGAGAGGTATGGGCACATACCGGACCAGGCTCAATCATGGAAAGGCGCGAGCCATAGATGGAAGTGATCCAGTGAATGCATGCAAGCTACAATGCAATATACACTGGGATGGAAAAGATACGATGGATAAGGCACATAGGCCAAACCAAATCTTTGCCTAGGAAGGGCATGTACACATATAAGCCATGTCTAACATAGAACGGTCCACTGAACTATGCTTCGACACGAGAGGTATGGGCACATACCGGACCAAGCTCAATCATGGAAAGGCGTGAGCCATAGATGGAAGTGATGCAGTGAATGCATGAAAGCTACAATGCAATATACACTATATTACAATGATGCATGACAATGCAACTATTTACGATGGTGCATGACAATACAACTATTTACGATGATGCATGACAATGCAATTATATTTTTTGTTTGTTTTTTGAAATGCAAATGATGCATGAATGATTTCAAAGTGCGCGACAACGCGCGGCTTTTAAGATGCACGTGAACTTGAATATGTGACGACGCGAGTCGCTTGAAATACATGTATAATGCAACTTATCAAAAGTCGTTCGGGCACGACAAACACCGAAGGACTTGCACCTTCGGAGGATTTAGGGTCTCCTAGACCGTCGTATGTACAGGACGGTATGATGCGCAAAATAGCGCGATTGAATGTAGGCAAAATGCAATGAGATGCGCAAAATAGCGCGATTGAATGCATGCAAAATGCAATGAGATGCGCAAGATAACGCGATTGAATGCATGCAAAATGCAATGAGATGCACAAGATAGCGCGATTGAATGCATGCAAAATGCAATGAGATGCGCAAGATAGCGCGATGCGTTAGACAACGCGAGTGCACAAGACAGCGCGATGCGCAAGATAGCACGATGGAATGCATGCAAAATGTAATAAGATGCGCAAAATAGCGTGATGCGTTAGACAACGCGAGTGCACAAGACAGTGCGATTGACATGTGATGCACATAGGGCAACTTTTGAGTTTTGTAAAAGCCAAAAGGATACGGAAAGGATACACCTTGCACGAATTCGAGTGCCACGCACAGAAGACACAATCCGAGGTCAAAACGGCGGCCGGTTGAGCGTCGGAGATGCACGTTTCTTGCACCGTCTTGAGCAATGAAGGCCCTGAACCACACATATAACCCAAAAAAAGGATGTAGGAGGCTCTAGAACCACTGTAAGAGACCACCGGATACCCAGCGGCCATCAAAATGCATCACCGGCCATCCATCGGCCATCATACAATTTCCATCGGCAAACTATTTTGCCGACCGGCAAAGAGTGTGGCCGACCGGCAAAAAGTCCCTATATCGGGGCAATTTTGGCATTTCGCTACGGGCCTTTTAAAATAGGGCTTCTAGCCCTATTTTCTTTACTTCTCCTTGCTCGAAATCTTCTCCTCTCTTTCTCTAAAATATTTTTCGAGCCTTATTTCCTCGTTTTCCTTGGTTTTTGGCTCCGTTTCGTCGTTCGATTCGCGTTCACCCTTGCATTTCGAACGTTTTGAACCGATTGAAATTTCATTTCGGTGTTGTTTTTTCGATTTCCGCCACTCGAGGCTTGTTTCCCTTGAGTTTTTCTCGATATCTGTGCCTTTTCCACACTTCGGCTTTTCCGGCCTTTTCCAGTCCTCTCGGGGTTGACTTTTTGTTGACTCTTCACATTCTCGCCCGGTTTTTCGTCTTCCGGCCATTTTCACATTCTCTTCGAGATGGCGGACGATCTTCCACAGGGCGGGACCCCTCCAGAGCACGAGATGGATCCCGAGGCCGACCCCTTGCCACTTCATATCCGGCCGTTCGATCCGGAGACCTATAGGCCTGCGGTTCATGTGATGCTCCCCGATGGACTACGCCAGTTTTGGAGCTTCGAAGGGGGCGTGGCACCCGAGCTTCTCCTGCGTGAGCCTACCTCTCATCTATCTTTCGGCGCTTCCGAGGTAACATTCTTTCCTCTGCATTACTTTCCGCAATGTAGAATATAAAACTGCCGTAGCTGGTCATATTCTGTAACTGCATAATTCTGATACACTGATGCACTGTACACTGTAGTTGATCGCAAACAAACTTACAACCGGTATCTGTTTGAAACTTACACGTGCACACACACTGCACTGGCCCAGAATCACCCAAACACATGGCGCACACTATATTTCACTGCATACACACTGGTACCCGGTATCTGCTTGAGTCTGAAAACATGCACACATGCTGTATTTACCCTGAACCACTCAAACACGCTGACACATCACACGTTGTAGTTCACTGTAAGTACACCGGCACCCGATGTCTGTTCGAATTTGAAAACATGCACACATGCTGTATACCTGTATGCTTCTTAAAACTGCATTTTGAATATTGCCTCGTAATTGTTGTTTTTGATTACAGGGGGATTCCCATACCATCCGCGGGCATGGGAATGTCGTTGCTCGGGATTGGTACATAGAGCTACCAGACGCGGTTCATCATATCGTCCACAAGGCCGGTTTCGGCATCTTCTGCAGGGGGCTCTCGCGGCTTACGACCTGCAGGCCCTTGCTTGCCGCTTTAGTGGAGAGGCTCACCGGCATCGGGGTAGGGGGTGATCCGATCCCCTTCGACACCAATATGGATGAGTGGGGCGCCGCCTGGCTGTACCTGCTCGGCACTCAGCCTCCCCACGCTCGAGCAGGGTTTGTCAGGTACTCTTGGTTCGAGAGCCATTTCTGGATTCCGCCAGCCTTGGCGGAAGAGGCGCAGATGACCCCAGAGGAGGTGGATCAGTATGCGCGGGGCTGCATCATGTTCCTCTTCGGGACGACTCTTTTCACCGACCGAGCGAACACCGTGCCTCTATGTCTGTTGAGCGCACTGGTGGATGTCAGGCGGATCCGCCGCTATGACTGGGGTGGCGCCGGCTTGGCCACTTTGTATGGTTACATGAGCTCTTCTTCCCGCCTCAGCGGACAGCTTCTCGGCGACTACTAGCGAGCTTGGGAGGTACATCTTCTTCCCCTTTTACACTTCTGCTTCACGTTTTCTGTATTCTGTACACTGCACACACCACGGTCTGCCTCTCACTGACTATATACTGCACACGCGGCACACATATACTCTGCTTTACCTTGACTGTATGCTGCACACACTGTATACTCTGTACAATACACTGCACAACACACGGCTCTGCCATTTCTGCTTTATTCTATATTTTGCTTTATCTGATAGTCATACTTATATCTATTCTGCAGTTGTGGGTGTATGCCTACTTTCCCAGGCTTGCCCCAGTACCTGATGTGGAGACCCCACTCGGCGTCCCCTTTTCTCATCGCTTTGATGTGCAATGCGTGCGGAGACCACGGGAGTCTTTTATTTTCTTCCGCCGCTACTTCGACACCATCACCGCCGCGGAGGTATGTTCAACTTTAGAATTTGCTTAGGCTTCGCTTAGCACTGTATGTTTGATAACAGATAGATAACAAACTGCATATTTATCCGCAGATCACCTGGCAGCCCTGGGCTCCGTTGCCGGCCGTGGTGAGGGATCACTACGAGGGCGCAGAGGAGACTGCTCGTTGTCGGATTCTGTTGGAGGGCCCGGTCTGTCGGGCTTGGTACTTGGGCAAGCGTTTCTTGCGTCAGACCCTAGGTTTACCGAAGCAGATAGTTCCGGGTCCGCCTCCTACACATATGAGGCATACAGAGGGGTTCTCCTTTGAGCACATGAGGGACTACACCATCGGCTGGGGTGCAGAGCGTTACAGAGGCGAGGGCAACTACGCAGAGTACGTCCGGACCTACATTATGCGACCCTTGAGCGGTGGTCGCCGAGCTGAGAGAAGGGGACCTGCGGCGCCAGTAGCTGGAGCAGGAGCTGGGGCAGGGACGTCGAGGACGACTCGTGTCCGTGGCAGGAGCGGAGCTCGGAGGGGTCAGGGGGTTAGCTGGCCAGCGCTACCCACGATACTGACATGCCGAGGGCAGGGTGGGGCGACGTACCAGATTTCCTTTGCTCCTCCTCCGGCTGACCATGAGTTGGTCGGGTTCTATGACTTACCTCCGGTATGTACTACTTCATCTTGCATCTTGCATTGTCATTTTATTTCAGTTTATTTTGATATTCTGCAGAATACTGATGCCTTTGATACTTTTGCAGGCGTCCTCCAAGTACACCCGGTAGTCTCTGGAGTTGAATGCCTCCATGATGGGGATGCTACAGCGGACCTTCGACCTCCTGGCCCTCTATAGTATTCCGGTATGTTCTTCTGATCACGGCCTCAAACCATACTCATAAGCTGCTTCACATAATCTGGTGCACAACACAACACCTGACACACTGATCTCACAGCATCTGATACACTACATACACTGTATTTATACACTGCATTCTGCACTGGATAAACTGCTCACGGCGTTCACACACTGTACTTATACACTGCATTCTGCACTGATAAACTGCTCACGGCATTCACACACTGCACTCATACACTGCATTCTGCACTGATACACTGCTCATAGTATTCTGATGTATTTGCCTTTTGTGCTTTTCAGCCTCCCTTCCAGATTCCTTCGGTGGGTGGCACTCTGGCTGGACCCTCTATTCCTGCTCGAGGTGGGCGTGGAGATGCTGTACGTCTCTGTACCAGGGCGGGGCGTGTTCATGTCGGGAGTAGCTGTCGGGCGCCGACCCCTGATGATCACGATGATGATGATGATGAGTTCGAGGCAGAGGCAGAGACCGGGTCATCTGAAGAGGCTGGAGACGACTCAGACTCAGGCTCAGATGGCGATGCTGATGACGATGCCCCTGGACCTTCATCCAGGAAGAGGGCGAGGACAGACCCCAGGCCCGAGACTACTGATGATGATCCAGATTGCAGCTTTTCTTCTTTTTTGTACTCTTTTTTTTTCTTTTTCTTCATTCTCTTTGCTGGTAGTTAGATTACCTTGTACTGCCGCAGGCAGATTTTTGTTTTCAAAGCTATGTACTTGAAAAAGATAATGAAATGAACAAACTTTTTGTTTAAAAAGTGTTACATTTACATATCTCATGTGTTGCATCGCATCACATCATGTTACACCTCAATGTGAATGGAATTGACCTGTTGCCTGAAAAAAAATCGAGCATTTGTACTGTAATGATCAGATAACCAAATGGCCTCATAGCAAAACAGCCCAAGCAACACACTGCTCAAACTGAACGCACAGCCCATACTCTGTTGGGGATTAGTCTGCATACAGCCCCTAACACCACATTCAGTTCATTCTGCACACAGCAAATCCTGAACAAACGGCCCAATCTGACAAGACGGAACACAAAGATGGAACCAGTTGAAGTTGAAGCACGCTCAGATGCCCCGAATTTTTTCTTCTTCTTTTGCTTCGCACAGATGTAAAGAATGGCACAGCACTCTGAGCATAAACGATTTTCGAAATAAAAAAGGATTTTCAACCGGGGTATCGAGCCTACAACTGAACACAGTGGGAAGGACTCAAACAAAAGGGTACACGACCTAAACACAACGAGACACGCTCGGAAAAGACCCAAAACATAAGTTGAGGTGAACAAAACGAAAGACACGACACGCGGACATGTTCAACGAAAGACCTCAAATCTTGAGGAGCCAGTTCCTCCGGGTATATTTCCCACCCTTTCTGATTTGTGATTCTCACATCACTTGGCCCTCAGGCTCGGTTTTTGCCTCTCAAAACCCTTTTTCTTACTTTTCTCTCAACTTACACCTCTCTATTCTTTATTCTCTCATTTTTCGTCCCTCCCCAAGGTGATTGATGAATGAATAGGAAGTTGAGGGTTCATGCCCAACGCCGTTAGCTCACAACTATTTCTTCTGGTGGGTAGAGTGCCCTCCTGGCAAGTATGTTGACGACGGGGGAAAGACAGAACGCTTGACTCAACTGTGCCCCTAGTTCATCATTTTGACCATTTTTTGTTTTGGTTTTCTACTAAAACAGTTTTGATCAAGATGAGAGTTAGATCAACGTACTTGTTCGATTTTTGATTTGAAAATCACGCAAGTCAGGCTGTAAGCACTGAAAATTTTTCTTTTTTGGGTCTAAGAAAAGGTCGGGTTTTGGAAAATGGAATAGTTTTCGAGAAAATAGTCAACCTCAGTAAAAAAAAACTATTTTTGCAAACGGCCAATGCTAAACGAGCACGGAACTTACCCTTGAGATACGCAACCTTGGATCGGAGGCAATGGAAAATTGCCCCTTGCTTGAAGGGGCTGCATGGCAACGGAAAGTTGCCCCTGGTTTGAACGGCGACTCGCGACGACTCGTGGCAACGGAAAGTTGCCCCTTGTTTGGATGATGCCGCAGCAGTCCGCAAACAGTCTTCATTGGTGGTGGTCGAACTCTTGGACACGGAGATGATGAAGACGGTCATAATCAATATATGGACACAGTCACTTTGGAAGTGTTGGCGACTGGACTTTGGGATGAAATCGAAACCATTGTATGGACTGAGGTGCTATGAAAGCGTTGGGGGCTGGACTTCAGAATGAAGTTGCCTACGTATCCCAAACATGGGAATCAAGCCTTACGTAGTTCCGGTTAAGGTACACTCGGGTATTTTGACCTTCACTTTTCAGGCTCTAACTTTTGCCAAGGTGCCCGATGCGGGTTTTCGACCTTGCGAGCTTCTTTTCATTTTCTTTTTTTTTCTTTATTTTTTTGTATCTTTTCATTCTCTTTTTTTTTTCTTTCTTTTTTTTTGATTTTATTTCTGCTCTTTTTTTTTGCATTTTTTGTATTTTTCTCTTGCTCTAACTTTTGTCTGGGTCGCCCTTCCGGGTTTTCGGCCCAGCGAGCCTCTCAAAAGGGTAAAAGTGTAACAAGTCCATGCCAAATGGTTTTTGAAGTTGAAGCCTCTCTGTATCTAGGAGAACGACTGTTGCAATGATATGCAGAAGAATCCATCATGGCTGCTCCACGAGCTTCTTCTGGTGAGATCTAATCTTTTTTATTCGACTTTGGTGCCTCTTGTTCGAGGGTTGCTTCAAAACTGGCCACACGGGCCTCCTCTAACAGTTGACCGTTGAATGTTCCGAATGAGTTCGAGGTTCAAAACAAACAGGTCGAATCTTGAGGTCGAGAGCAATCCTAGGCTGCACCATCTCAGGAGCGATTCCACACAAGTCTTCGCAGGATCGCGCAAAATATTTTGTTTTTGAAAGTTTTTTTTAAAGAAAGCGACAAATCGCTCGCGCTGAAGATGGTGTGGAACCGGTCTGGATCGAGCGAGGGTCCTTCCCAGTACTCACGCTGACAAGCATGATTTCATTCATTAAGGGCTTAGCATGCCTCTCTTTCTCTCAATTGATCAAATTTTTACAAAACCGGAGGAATTCCTTCCTCTTCGTTTTTATCACAATGTTTCGAAAAACGTTTTGAAGAACTTAGGTCAATGCAATAATTCTCAAGGCACAGAAGAGCATGTAGAATGCAGGGCCGTTCCATTCAAAACCTCTGGCACAACTAGCCCAAAACAAGCAATAAGCACGGAAACATGATAGCCGCAGCTATTTCATTCAGGTTTCTCGGATGTAACTGGCTCCACAGCAGAGACCGACTCAAAAAGAAAGCAAAAGGTTAAATACAAAAACGGTGTTCGAGGCAACAACCCCGGAATCACTTGACATCCTATACAACGGGACTGACTCGGTACCACAAGACAGACCCAAAAACAAAAAGACTGACTCAAAGCAAAGAGACAGACTCAAAAACAAAACAGAGAACTGACTCAAAACCCAAGCCAGAAGCTACAAAACTGCATTTATAAATGCTCAAAAAGTGCGTGCCAGATGCCACATCTGAAATATACCGAGCGTCGCCCGCAGGTCGTCCAAACCCTGATCACATACTCGCAGTATCCTCAAAGTCCAACAGCTCGGTGGTAACAGACTTCGGTGAGGTAGGTGGAAGAATGACCTCATTATCGATCAGATCCTGCACTTCATGGCGAAGGCGGAAACAGTTATCGGTGGCAAGACCAGTCTGTTGGTGGTACGCGCAGTACAAAGCAACATCATGTGTGAGAGGGAGATTCTTCGAGAGACGCCGAGGTTCAAGGGGTTTGATGTGCCCCCTTTCGGTAAGAATCTGAAGTGCCTTAGACAGAGGCATGTAGAGAGCATGAAAGATCCTGCGCCCTCGGGGCAGGTACTTTGAAGTCTGAGTATTCTTACTGGATGCACTAGCAAAAGGGTCGGCAGGCACTGCCTTGGTTTTCTGATCTTTCCTAGGTGCAGGGTTGGGAATAGGAGGAACTGTTCTGGCATGACGGGGCCTATCCCGATTTTCTGACTGACTTGAACTACCCTCAGGTGGAGTGGGGAAAGCATCCTCCACAGTTTTTGCCATAACTGCGGATATCTGTTGCTTGTTCATCCCCCCGGCTTTCAAAGCCTCGACTGCCCGCAGCAGTTGTTCAATGGGATCGGCATTTGCCTTCATTTTTTTCTTGCCTCTGGCCTCGGCCTGATCAAGGGTTTGGGTTGCTACATCAGAGCGAAGCCCGGTTGTTGCTGACATGTCGTTGCTGTAGCTGGAGGCAACCTTTGCTTGGCTGAGCTCTATCATAATCCGCCCCAGTAGCGGGGGCTCCTGTGGTATGAAATTCTCGGCATACGGTGCCGCTGGCGGCGAAGCCGACATTCCTTAGGCCAGATCGGCCACAAATCTCTGGAGGTCGCCTATCATTCCCATCAATTCAAATGTGGTGGGCTCACGAGCCTGATACAACTGGGGGGTCCAGACTGGGTGCGCGACAGGCGACCTAGGTGGATGCGATACATCAACATTGGTTTCATCCCGCAGGGTGATCCCTTGATCTAGCGTAGCTGTCATAACCACAATCTCTTCTGAATTCTGTGTCATTATAAGTCCTGCCTCAGCAAGGGAGAACACTAGCTATTCTGTATCAATTCTCTAGACACTCTGAACTGAAAGGAAAAACAAACAGCATATCAGCCCAAACAGATCAAACACAGGTGTAGCCGAGCAACTGCACTTTACTACTGATCACTGTTCCCAAAACTGAACTTGATACCTACAGATAACTGATTTCTCAACAACACTAATACTGGTGCCCTCAGGTCTGATACTCAAACTTGCGAACTGATATGTGTGTTCCCCTGCATAGATACACTCTAAAACACATAGCAAGTAAAGAGAGCCAAAACACCCCTATAGAGGGGTAGGGTTTCCCTGTCCTATTTTGTCAGGAGCTAGGGTTTCACTATGCACGCATCAGTTTTAAAACAACCTAACATCGGGTAAGCAACCTGTCATAATTTGGAATGGTCACTATGGATTTCGATATGCACTAGGTCGAATGGTCAAAAAGGGTGCCCCGGTAAAACCGAGGTTTGTGCTCTCATACTGTCAGAGCCCACAACCGGTCAGCCTTACGGTCATGCCTTGACAAGACAAGCCTCCAGCAAACCGTTCAGGAATGGCAGATGGCAAACACTGTGTTCCTAGGTTCACCAATGCACATGCAATGCAAAGAAACACATAAGCGAAATCAAAACAGGATATCACGAGTTCGAGTCAAGCTCTCTAAATCCCTAGCGGAGTCACCAGAAACTGTAGACGTCCCCGAATGCCCCGGGAGGACGAGTCCCGTTCTGTTCATGTTGGGTTCACTACAGTTTAGGACTCTCAAATTGTCACGGTTCTTAATCTGAACCAAAGAGTCCAAATCCGGCAAATCGTTTTGAGAAACAGATTTTTGAAAAGAAGTGCCAAACATGGACTGCTTTGCCAGATACAGAGTCGCCACCTAAATACTTTTTAAGGGGGAATTAAGGAAACCCTGACTCGGTGCCAAAGGCCACGTGTCCTTCATCACCAAAGTTGCCTCGGCTCGGGAGCTAGGGTACGATTGGGGAAGGTCAGCTATGAGCACCCCCTCTCGCTCGATCCGAAGATCGGCCTCTACTAACCGTGATATCCGTTTTTGAAAACGTTATATGTTCTTATTCCGGTTATTAGCCTAAAATTACTATGTTATGCACACAGCAAACAAGTATAGACCAAATTGCCTAGATTGGAACGAAACATTGCATATCCGTTTGTTCGGAAAACAATTTGAAATTTGCTACTCGTAAGTAGGCTAAAACAAGGATTTCAATGAGTTATTCCAACTCAGACAATCCAACCTTCACCCACAGGCATTCAAGTAGTTATATCACATAAGCAGCTAGCCTCATGGTAATCATGCTATCATGGCAACACTCACACGCATGCAAGGATGCTAAAGCATAACTACTTACATCGTACTCCGTGCCAAAACAAAGAACTCGTTAGCAATCAATGCATGATCCAAGTCCATGTTTAAATGTCTAATGCAACGCATACGGAATGTCACTAGAGTAGGCTCGGCTAGTCTATGAATGACATATGAAAATGCACAAGTAGCATGTATTCAAGTTAGATTTGAAATACTAATGCAGTTAGCATGATGCACCGAGCCCGGTGCATGCAATACTGATGAATGATGCACGCATGCATAGCATAAGTTATGCTAAATTAAACATGACCTATTACTAACCATCAAAGCAGGTAAGTAAAAGGGAGAAAGAAGTGGGGGTTGGAAGACATGCACACACTCACCCACACTTATTACAAATTCACCCTCGCTCGGAGGGACCAAAAGAATAATACAATTCGAATAATGAATTAACTATCCTAGCTAATTAATTATTACAGACCAACTAAATTAATTAAACAAATTAATTAATTTAAGAAAGCAATAAACGGCCTTGGGAAAACAGCCCAATGTAATGCATGCTCGGTCTTGCTCGGAAGTCCACTGCCATGCGTAGGCTGCCTCTGTTTTCCTTGCTCTGCCCCTCTGAAAACTGCCAAAGTCTCAGAATTGCTTCCCTGGAGATTGGAAGACACCACCGGCTGAGGAGAATGGCCACCGGCAGTAAGATGTGATCATCAGCTATTGATGAAGCTATCGGCCACGGATTTATGGTCGATCGGCACTGAACACTGTCGGTCGGCCAAGAATGTCTGCAGAACCTGCAATTGACAGCAGTATAGGGCAAGGCACATCATGGCAATGCATTTCAAGCAATGTATGCACCGACCATATCCCTTATCATGTTTATGACTCAAAGGGAGATGGTCCTTGGTTCTCGGACCATCAAGCGCGCATTTCAATGCGTGATAGCCCAAGAGACCAAGTTGTGCATTTTTCATTTCAAATGTAATGCAATGCACATAGTCAAACCAAGGGGGCTTCTACCTCTATCATGACTCACTTCAAGAGGTGAGGCAATGCATGCACAATGCAATGCAACCTAGGCATGCGAGCTAAGGATGCAACATGGCAATGTAATGTGTACATGCAAGTAAGCAAGCAACCATGCGAGGTGAGCATGCAAACAAGCAAAGAGATGGACTTAAACATGATTAGGCAATTCTCAAACAAGCCTAAATTAGTGGCCAAAGTGCTCAAACATGGAGGCCAACACACGCACACACATGCACATGTTAAAGGGCTAATACTTAAGAACAAAAGGGAAACTCTCAAGCATACTTGAAAGAGGCATAACATGGACAATTAGCATGTAAATTAAGCTTTGAAAATCATGCAAGAACATGGTGCCAAACCAACCCAAACAATGCAATCAAGGTGTGCAAGCAAAGTCCAAGATTCAAAGCAAGCTAAAGGGGTATTGAACCACACTTAACAAGACCAAACATGGCATGAATTCAATGACCCAAAACAGAGTTTTAGCACTTAAAACAAAGCCCAAAAGATTACTTAGATGGCATCTAAATGACTTGAATTCAAAAGCATGCACAATGACCAAAACATAGAGCATGCAACACAAGCCTTTGACACATCAAAGGGACCATGAAATGCAAGCATACAAGCATACTAAGTGGACTGAAATGACATGGAAAATGGTCCCAACCCACTAAATCAAAGCAAGTAATGCATGCTATACACTCACACCCTTAAGGCCAACAAGCCAAAAATACAAAGGGGCTATACAATGCATGCCAAAGTCGACCCAAACAACTAAGGACAGACCTTAATCATGGCAAAATAAACATGAAAGCTTCACAAAGCGAAGCCTAAAATATGCTAGAACAATGGTTTACAACCTAAGGCATGTTAAGGCAACAAAATGGCATTACAAGGCATGTATGCTAAGCAAGCATGGTGTACCAAAACCAACTTAAAACAATGCTATTTCATGGCAAAATAAGCATAAATAATAGCTAAGGCATGGTCAACAAGAGCCTAAGCTAGGTGCTCCCTCAAGAGGCAAAAATGGTCCTTTTCAAGGACAACAAGGAGAGGGGGTGGCCCTCTCCTTCTTGGGACCTCAAGGCACCATCCTTACCACTGAAATCCCTCAAGATTTCAGTGGTGAAGAGGCCCAAACACCAAAGTCCCGGAGATCACACAAAATAGCACAAAACAAGGGCTAAACAATGCTTAAGAGGGGTCAAAAAACCGCAAAGCTTAAAACACTCTTAACAAACTATTTAGAGGCCTTAAAAACAAAACTTTTATGTATTATATGCAAAGCCAAAAAATAGTTGCAAGATAGGTAAAAGTAGTGTGCAAAAATGGGGTAAAAAGCGGCTAGTTTCTTATCCTTGAAGTCCTCCTTCACAAATGATGATCTTGTTGCCTCCTTGAGCTCAAATCCAGTCAAGAACACCAAGAACAACCCTCTGGTCCCTCAACAACAAAGAGAAGGTGTAACACTATGTGTTTGTGTGCAATAGTATGGACAAACACACACTAGACACACACAAGAGAGAGATATAGAGATAGGAAATATGTATCAACCCTAACCCTAATCCAGAACTCCCTCTGAAATTTTTGTAACCCTAATGCCAAGAGAGGAAGCTTCTTCTTATAGGCAACTCCCTCTTGTAAGGCTTCCAAAACAAGCCATCCAAGAGGGAAATCCCTCCATACAGTGTATGGAGGGGAACAGAGTGGGTGCCAGCTATCACAGCTGGCACAAAATATCTACTAAAAGTAGATGAACAGTGATCGGCCATTCAAAATTGCCATTCTGGCAAAATAAATGGCCGACTGGCAACAAAGAGTGCCGACCAGCAATATACATTGCCGATGGTATAAAATCACTGGCCGGTGGCCTCAAGCCATGGCCGGTGATGTGTGGGGATGCCTCACAAGGCATTCCCTGCCCCTCCAAGGCAAAACACAAGTCTTTGGTGCAAAACCAGACACAACACGGTCGAGTCGAAAGATCCTGAGGCAAGGCGCGCAACCGAGACCTCCGGGAACTCAAGACGAACACAAACAAGGGTAATCACCAAGTGTTCCAATGGTGACGTCTATGTCTTGAGGACGGTCAAAAATGGGGTGTCTACACCGGTCTAGAAGCAGCCTTGGAACTAGGGGCAAGACGGTTGGACGTCATCGGGGACTCGAACCTTGTTGTGTCTCAGGCAAAAGGAGACTGGAAAGTCAAAGAAGAAAAGATGATGATGTATCACCGGACCTTGGACTTGTTAATTCCTCGGTTTGAGAAGCTAAATTTTGTTCATCTACTAAGAGAGAACAACAGGTTCGCAGATTCTTTAGCAACTCTATCTTCCATGATAGACATCCCGTCCAGAGTCCGGATGCGTCCCGTCATCATTGACCAGAAATTTACGCCAGCATACGAGTCAAGTGCTGCTATAGATGAGGTTCAAGACGAAAACCCCTGGTATTACGACATTTGGAATTTCTTGGAGAAGGAAGCATACCCGCCAAGGGTAAATGACAAGGATAAAAGGGCAATCAGAAGAATGGCCGTTCAGTTCATCATCTGCGGAGGTAAATTGTATAAGAGAGGTCATCTAGGAATGCATAAGCTGTGTGTAGAAGCTGAGGAATCAAAGCGCCTGATGGAGGCCATCCACGGAGGAGAATGTGGGGCACATATGAATGGGATAATGCTAGTGCGGAAGCTCCTCAGAGAGGGTTACTACTGGTCCACCGTGGAGGAGGATTGTATCGGCTTTGTTCGGCGATGCCACGAATGCCAGATCCATGTAAATCACATGAACATTCCGCCGTCAAAGCTGTACAATATGACTTCGCCATGGCCATTTTCAGTTTGGGGAATCGATGTGATCGGGGCTGTTACTCCAAAGGGGTCGAATGGGCATGAGTTCATTCTGGTCGTAATAGATTACTTTACAAAGTGGGTCGAGGCCCAATCTTATGCGGTGTTGAAGGCTTCGCATGTTGCGAAATTCATTAGAAACAACATCATCTACTGCTATGGGGTCCCAAACGAGATTATTTCAGACAATGGTTACCATTTCAAGAAGGAGGTGATTGATTTGTTAAAGAAATACAATGTGGCTTTTCATAAGTCGTCCACATACCGGCCGCAGACCAACAGAGCAGTTGAGGCCACCAACAAGAACATCAAGCACATACTGCAGAAGATGGTGGAAACCTATCGGGACTGGCCAGATAAGTTGCCGTTTGCTCTGTGGGGCAACCGGACTTCAATTAGAACTTCTATTGGGGTGACTCCATATTCATTGGTTTATGGGATGGAGGCCGTTCTACCTATCGAAATTGAGGTTCCGTCTTTGCGAGTATTGGCTGAGTGTCAAATAGCCGAAGCAGATTGGCAGCAGAGCAGGTTCGAGGAACTCATGACCTTTGATGAGAGAAGACTGAAAGCACTGTACCATGTTCAAGGTTATCAGCGTAGAATTGCACGGGATTTTAACAAGAAAGTTAAGTCCAGGAATCTAAAGGAAGGAGATTTGGTGCTCAAGGACAACCGAACTCCCATCTACGACCCAAGGGGCAAGTTCAGACTCAATTGGACTGGTCCCTACATCATTAAGTCTATCTGGTCAGGTGGAGCTATAGTTTTGATGGATCTAGATGGCTTGGAGTTCTCACAACCAATCAACAGGGACAAGTTAAAGAAATATTACCCTTGAGAGGCTCGCTAGGCTGAAAACCCGAAAGGGCGACCTAGGCAAAAGTTAGAGTATAGAAAATTTGAAATTACAAAAATCGAGCTCGCAAGGTTGAAAACCGGCAAAGGGCGGCCTTGGCAAAAATTAGAGCGTAAAAGGAGAGTGTAAATACTTGAGTGAACCTAAGCCTGAACTACGTAAGGCTTGATTCCCATCTTTGGGATACGTAGGCAGCTTCATCCTGAAGTTCAACCATAAAGTTTTCCCCGATCAACTTTGTCCATTTGACCATCTCAGTCATCTTCGTCTATTCAGTATTCTAGAGTTCGGTCATGATCTCCGGTACAGTGTTTTTCAGACTAGGGGCAACTTTTCGTTGCCATACAGTGCTACGGTACTATTCAGACTAGGGGCAACTTTCCAGTTGCTGGGATCCGAGGTTTGTGCGTCTCAGTGACAGATCTCAGGCGTGTCCAGTTCTGATCCATATCGAAAATAGTTTTGAAAAGTTTTGATAAAAGTTGACTTTGTTCAAATTACTCTTTTTACCACTATGACCATCTCTAGACCAAAACGGGAAATTTTCAGTACCACAACCTTCAAAGTTCATTGATTTCAGTACAGAGTCCTCCTGCTCTTGCATACAAATTGAAGTTGCTTTTTTTATTACATTCATAAGGAAAACGTGAAAGTACTAAATAAAGCAATAAATCCGGGGCATAGTCAAGTCAGGTGTTCCTGCGCCCCCTCCTAGAGCTGGTTGAAGCCTCTGATGCTAAAGTGGGCTCTTCCTGTGCCTCTTCATTGAGCCAATCCAAGCACTCATCAAACAAAGTGCAACTGAAAGTAGGAGCGGGGGCCAAGAGTTCTCTTGTCCTCCACGCTGTGGCCTGCCAGACAAGCTGCACACCTCGAAACGGAAAGGCGGCTGGATATTCTATCCCCTCTGCGGGGCAAATTTGGTCATGGCCGAACTGGCGTTGGAACCGGAATGGGAAATAGAACACACAGTGAGTAAAGCGAATCAACTGAATCCCAGTCTGCCAGGACATGCTGTAGCCCATTGCCAGTAGATTGAGCCAAGGGCACGTCCAAGCAATGACGTCGGCAGATAAATTGCACATCCAGTCGAACCACCAACCCTCATCAAGGGCGTCAACCAGACGTTGCCTAAAGAAGTAGCCACGAGCTGAATATGCTGGGCAAGAGTCCACAATCTGCAACTTGTCCATCAACCACACCTGGGAAGGGATGAAAAATGAGAGAATAAAGAATAGAGAGAAGTACGATGAGAGAAAAGTGAGAAAAGGGATCTTGTGAGAAAAACCGAGCTTGAGGGTCGAGTGATGTGAGCAATACATATGAAAGATTGGGTGGGAAACATTACTTGCAGCAGTAGTGGACTCCCCGCAAATCTGGTCGTCTCTCGATGATAAAAGGCGTCTAAGCCCATCAACGTCTCTACTAGAGTCATGGCAATACAGCTCTTGCCCTCCTTCAAGCGTAGGGCAACCTCGATCAATTGGACGCTAGATCCCCCGGAGCCTGAGGAAAACAGAAAATGAGATAGCATGCACAAACAGAGGGCTTGTCACCGGAAGCCTTGCCAATGATGGTCGCTGCGGTCACTGGCATCCAAAAATTGATGAATCAAACTCGGAATATCTAGCATTCCGTCACGAATCAGAGATCGAGCGTCATACATAGTGAGCCCATACATTCACCCTAAGGTCTGAACATGACCAAAGTTAAGCTGGGGTAAGATCTCCTCGTCACGCTCGGATTCCATTAAAGCTTGAAAATCTTCGAAGGTAGGGCATACCTCTTGCCCGCTAAAGCTAAAGACATGAGTCACCGGGTTCCAAAACCTCGCTGCAGCATGAAGAAACGGAAAGCACAGCAGAGTGTGACTCAGAGTGAATAGTGCATTTATGCCGAAACCCCAGAAATTCAGCTTTTCCGAGCCATCCAAGTTGTTAATCCAGGACGAGAGATTCTGGGCAAGAAATCCCTCCATGTCGAGCAAATCAGTGTTGAATTGAGTAGAACTACGAAGCTGGGGCCTTTTGTAGGGGATAAGATTGAGTGGAGGACAGGTGTCAACATTCTGGTGATTCTTTCATTCATGGCCGGCCGGCCAAATATAGTGCCGACCGACCACCACTTTTGGCCGATAGATCAAAGATTCTGGCCAATGGCCGTTTCTTGAGGCCGATGGCTTTCTCCCGTGGCCGGTGGTCTTCCTCTTTGCTCCCTGAGCTGTTTATATGTTGAAACGTGCAGAGAATTTGGAGAATGCCACCACTTCCAAGGCCCTCCAATGATGGATTTTGCGGCGTCACGCCCATTTGCATATCAAGTTGTTGTAAATTTGCTTATCGAGTTGTATTTCACTCTTTTCAAGTCTTTGTTGCTCATCAAGTTGTACTCGCACTTGGCTAGCTTATTGAGTTTTCTTGCTTTGCTTATCGAAATTAGTTAAGTAGTTTAGCTATTTATTCATTTGTTTTGTATAAATTAGTTTAGCTTTAATTAGTTAGCTAGTTAGTTCATTCGGACTCTCCTTCGTGAGAGTGCAATGTTGTAATAATGTATATGTGTTCCAGCCCCACGTCTTTCTCCATTTTATTTAATTGCTTACGATGGTTAGTTTAGGGACATCATGTTTTGTTTAACATACTCCATGTTTGCATCCACTTGTATTGCATGCACTGAGGCTCGGTTTATCATTCTAACTTGCATTGTTAGTTTAAATACTTCTTTCACTACGTGTTTAGACTGGAAGTTATCAAATTGATTTATATGCCACATTAGTAGCCGAGCCTATTAGTTGCATATTGTATGTGTTGCATTAGTCATATTGCATAGTTAGGAATCATGCATTTTTCTAACTCATTTCTTTTTTTGGCTTGGAGTACTCGGTAAGTCTTTACTCGCTTCAGTATAATTGCATGAGTGTCGATGTTGTCATGTCTAGCATGCTTGCCATGAGGCTAATTGCTTAAGTGCTATGATTACTTGAATGCCTGTGGATGAAGGCTAATTTCTTGAATTGGAATAATTTAAGTAATGTTTATATGAGATCACTTTTTTTTTTCTTCAAGTGGTACATAGTTCGAAACAATTTTCAAAACAAACACGAATCAAGTGTTCCAAATCTTGCAAGTTAATCTATACTTGTGTATGTGTGTGCATCACGTAGAAATGCTAGCCTAATAATTGGAACAGAAGCATATAATGTAGACAAGATTCATATCATGATTAGTAGAGGCCGTTCTTTGATCGGGCGAGCGGGGGTGCTCAATTCATGACCTTCCCCTCTCATACCTAAGTTCCCTAACTGAGAAAATGTTGGTGATGACGGACACGTGGCCTTTGGCATGAGTCATGGGTTTCCTGGATTTCCTTCAAAAATATTTAGGTGGCAACTCTGTATTTGACAAAGCAGTCCATTTTTGGCAATTTGATTCAAACTTGATTTTTCAAAAAGATTTTCCGGATTGGGACTCTTTGGTGATTATCTATTTCACATTGCACTTGTGAAATCAAATTCAGAACTGCAAGAGTCCGATGCTGTAGGGCTTATTCGTCTTTTGAAAGGAGGCACAAATAAGTTGAGCTACAGTTTCTGGCAACTCTGCTAGGAAAATTAGAGAACTTGACTTGAAATTCATTATATGAAATTTTATCTACAGTTATATGTTTCTTTGCATTGCATTTGCATTGGTGCGTTTAAGTCACTGTTTTCCATCTGCTTATTCCTGGACAGCTTGCCTAAGGCTTGCCTAGAAAGCTTGCCAAAAGACTAACAGGTCACAGGCTTTACCACGATGGGAACACAACCCTTGGATCTGGACTACCGCTGTACTGTTTGATCCTCTTTTCACTTCTTGGTGTTAGGTGTGAGAGGTATATTAGGTAGTCTTGCTGAGGTACCCTTCTGATCATGTGGCTTAGTTGCATATCGAAAAGCTATAGAGACTATTCCAAACTAGGACGTGATGCTTACCCGAATACAGGATTGCGTGAAACTGCTTTGTTTGAATAGTGAACCCTAGTTCTTAATGAAAGCAGGACAGGGTAACCCTGCCCTCTCATAGGGGTGTTTTGGCTCTCGCTTAACTAGTATGTGCTTTACAATGAAACTGTACAAGAATGTGCATATCAGTTACAAGTTTGGTATCCATTTTGGGGGCAGAATTCAGTGTTGAGTGCAGTCCTATAGCTTTGATTATATCTGTGTTGGTGACATTAGTAGCTGAGGTGCTGTGTTGTTTCTGATTACTGCTTTCTTTTTCCTTTATTCCTTTTGCTAGGTAGTATAACACCATAGCTTTGGAAAGTTCGTATATCCCTCAAGTGCTCTGGACCTGAGTCCGAAGGATTTACAAAGCCAGAGATCTTGTCAGGGGACAACCCATGTTCACTTCGCTCCCACCGGTTACTAGACGGAGGAGAGTCATCAAAGTTCATCGGTCCAATTTCTACAGCAGTTACCCCTCAATTCTCTTGCGTCTAGTCAGGCTCAGGGACAGTCTTCTACATCTAGTCCAGTATGAGATCACTCGCGTATTCCGATGGCACAGTATCTCCCAGTTAGTATGGAGGAATTGATCCATCACCATCAGCAAATAATTGAAACGCTATAGCAAGACGCTGCTCGTTAGGCCGAGGTCACAAAACGTTAGGTTGGCATAATAAACAGGCTATAACAACAACAACTACAGCCAGCAGTAGCTTCTGCATCTCATGCACCTCCTACGAGTAAGCCAGCACTTAGAGCCACTGCCCATACTGCTAAAATCAGGGCAATCTGGCAGAGCCGATCCCACCACAAGCCTCCAAAGCACTTGTGTATCAAACCGAGGCTCCATTTGAGTTTGAGGTTGACCTAATTGTGCTTAAGGTTAACAAGCTAGAGAGGCTATTCAAGAGAGAAGAAGGTGTTAACTCCATTCCCGATATAGAAGATAGGTATACCGACTTTGTAGTGACATTGCCAAATCGGTTCAAAATGTCATACATCGATCGATTTGACTGCGCCAGGGATCCTATGGTTCATCTACGGCTATTTTCAGACATCTTGCGGCCGATGGGCTTGACCAAGTTGCAGAAGCTTTCTCTCTTTGGTCGTACCATGTCTGGTATAGCAGGCATTTGGTATGCGAAGCTGGAGGATTCTGTTAAGCAAAACTGGAAGGAAATGGTTGAGGCCTTTGTTGCTCAGTACTCGTACAACACGTAAATCGAGGTCATAACTCATGATCTTGAGGCAACGCATCAGGAGCCAAAGGATGGCTTTTCAAAATTTATGAAAAGGTAGAGGGCTAAAGCTTCAATGATGACCATAAGGCCTTCTAAAAAAGATCAAATAAGGATGGTAGTTCGCAATTTGCACAGGAAGTTATTGCAGAAAATGATCGTTCTACCTCTGTTCACATTCACCGAGCTCCATAAGATGGGGGTTTAGATCGAAGATGCCATGAAACAAGGGCTGATTACAGATAAGAAAGAGCAGGCAAAGAGACCTTTTGTGCATAGTTTCAATGCTACCACCAGTGGTAGCATAGCTGCAAGGCCGTCGGATGTGAACGTTGTCACCACCACAACCAAGACCACCAATCCCTTTGCCAACACAACTCCACAAACTTCAGCTAACCCTACCTGATCCCAAAGGACAGTCACCCAACTCTATATGACCTTATCTCAAGCCATAAAGGTGTTGGTCAAAAAAGGGCACCTCAAACCATTAGATCCTCGCCCACTACCTGATACTCTCCCACCCGAACACAACCCAGCAAAGTACTGTGCATTTCACCAGCAGCATGGTCACGATACCGACCAATGCTTTTGACTGCGTCATGAGATTCAAGACGTCATTGACAACAAGGTGATTGCACCACCCCAAAAACCAAATGTAATTACGAACCCTCTCCCAGCCCACAATCAAGTTCCTAATCCATACACTGGCCATTCCCTACGACCCTAGCGTATATATTACCCTTTCCCACCTACCCTGACCGGCAGTGTTCATTCCTGAAAGCATAGATTTGTGCATGATGGACACGTCCGCACCTTAACCTGAACCTGTGGTGGTGACAGTTGTAGTAGAAGGGAGGCTGGTCTTAGAGAAAAGTATGAGTCTGTTGCCGAAAAGCTCTGAGGACTTGTCTAAAAGGATGTACGATCCAAGCTGCTACATTGTGCCAACTGGTCAAGTCAAGCTGAAAGTGGTATTGCCAACTTTAGTGGAGGTCAATATGGTTAAGGAGGATGTCCGAGCCAAGGGTTAGATGATTTGGCGGAACTCGAGGAGGATCTAGACAACCTGCAGTTCTTTGACAAACAAGATCAAGGGGATGTGCAGATTGACTGGTTTGATTTGAATGAATCAACCGACAGCTCTCGGTGGTTGAGTAACGAACCAGACATGGAGAAAGGAACTGAAACAAAACTAGAGGAAAAGAAAGCAGGAATTGTTGTAGTGGCCAGAATGGCCGATGAAAAGGGGAAACTGCCGGAGAACATCGGCGTGGAAAATTTAGCTCAGGAACCGGGCACTGTAAGAACTCTAGACACAGAACAAGAAGCTGCACTGAAGCAGTTTGCACAAGAGAGGGTTGAAGACAACCAAGAAGCTGTAATGGCCCAACACCCTGCAAGGGATACTTGTGATGTGAAATTGATCCAAACAAAGCCGGACAATTGTTTGTTGACTGTAGGAGTTGCATGGTAGGAGGATGACGACCTACATCTGGCTTACACCAACAAAGATTGGGGTGAATGCCTTCCAGACAAAACGTGGTACGCAGAAGAGATAGATCATATGACAAGAAGTAGATGGTATTTTAAGCCACTGCACTTAGATCAAGTTGAGGCATCTGGGAAAGACAAAGAGGTTGAGAAACAAAAAGAGAAGCAACTGGAGGAAAAGGCAGTGTTGAAGGAACTGAAGAAAATCCAAGCTGACATCTCGATTTGGGTTCTACTCATGGCCTCCCGAGTGCATCGACAGGCAATACTGTCAGCAATGGATAAAGCTAAATTATCCATCGACACTACCCTTGAATAGCCTGTGGGATTAGTTTTCCCAGGTGGTGCCAGGCCAACCCTAACATTTTCTGAGAAAGAACTACCGCTGGAAGGCTCAAGTCACAAAAAACCCTTGTACATATCCGTTGAGTATAAGGAAAAAGATGTACCGGTGGTGTTGATAGACACCAGTTTGGCTATCAATGTCTGTCCTTCTCACACAACTTATGCAATCGGCCTTAGACCAGTAGACTTGTTCCCCACAGCCCAAGTAATTTGGGCATATAATATTACCAGCAGGGAGGTTATGGACACGGTACAAATTAGAGTCTAGGTAGTCCTAGCTGAACAGGATGTCGAGTTTCATGTCCTAGATGTCCTAGCCACCTTTAACTTACTGCCAGGGAGGCCCTGGCTGCATCATGTGAAAGCAGTCTCCTCTACCCTCCACCAAATGTTGAAGTACCTCCACGGGAAGGGATTGTTTTCGGGAATTCATCCACCCATCCCCCGCCAGAGGTAACTACACTAGTGCTGGAAATCACTCATGGCAAAGAGGACGTATTCCTCTCAGGGTTCCATTTGGCTGAGGCCTGAGTAGTGTAGACCATTTTGGCCGTTATGAGCTCATTCATAGGCCAATCTGGGGAACGCTGAATGGCCGCTTCGTTCGGGAGGGAGAAGATTTCCTCTTTTGCGGCTTTCCCGAGCCCTGGATGAATTCTATAAAGTAGCGTGTCCCCAGATCCTAAATCTTCTTTGACCTGCAACTGCAAGATTGTGATGCCGAAGAAAAGGCTGAACCTAGTGTTGAAGCTAAACAGAGTATGGAAAATGACTCGGACAATAGAAAACTTGGAGTAGGGGCAGCACTGGCATGTCTCCTTACGGATCCTGCGGCTGACTCAGAGAACTTGGGGGATAACCTTACCATCTCCATGATCGGGGAACAACTGGGTATGAACCCATCCAGTAGCATTTTAGATGCATCGAAGGCACCATCTCTTATCTGGCAGCTGGAGGAGAGCTACCTATCTAGTCCTGAGTCGGGTGATGAGCTAGAATCTCATTCCACTGAGTCTGTGGAGTCAGAATCAGATTCTAGTTCTTCTGAGTCTCAGTCTAGTATTCTTGGGGGTGACAACCCGGATGCCAAGGTCTTGTCCAGGACCTTTTTTTCTTTTTCTTTTGAGTCGGTTGTAATCGAAGATCTGGACCTTATGAATGAGAACGCTGTCGATTCTTAGTATTTCTTTGTGCCGCTTGTTTATTGTGCTGACTAAGATTTTCAAAATTTTAATAAAAACGAAAATGAAGGAATTCCTCTGGTTTTGAGAAACTTGATTAATCGAGAGGATGAGAGGTTTGCTAAACCCTGCGCTGATGAAATCATTGCTATTAATGTGGGTACTGAGAAGGATCCGCGTCTAGTCCAGATCGGGTCCACGTTGTCTTCGGAGGAGCGCGAACGATTAGTCGCTTTACTAAAAGATTTCGAAGATGTTTTTGCGTGGTCATACGAAGACATGCTTGGAATCGATCCTGAGATTGTACAGCACCGAATCCCTTTTTACCCCAAGGCCCGACCCGTCATACAGAATTGTGAAGAATCCGTCCGGATTGGGCGCTGAAGATCAAGGAAGAGGTCACCAAGAAGATCGAGGCAGGTTTCTTGTTAGTATCTGAATATCTGACTTGGTTGGCCAACATCAGTGCCGAAAAAGGATGGTAGAATCCGAGTATGTTGTAGACGCCCCCGAACGCCCCAGGAGGAATGAGGTCCCGTTCTGCTCGTATTGGGGTTCACTACAGTTCGGACTCAAATTGTCACGGTTCTTAATCTGAACCAAAGAGTCCAAATCTGACAAATCGTTTTGAGAAAACAGATTTTTTGAAAGAAGTGCCAAACATGGACTGCTTTGCCAGATACAGAGTCGCCACCTAAATATTTTATTTTTGGGAAATTTAGGAAACCCTGACTCGTTGCCTAAGGCCACGTGTCCGTCATCACCAAAGTTGCCTCGGCTCGGGAACTTGGGTACGATTGGGGAAGGTCACTTCGTGAGTACCCCCGCTCGCCCGATCAAAGATCGGCCTCTACTAACCATGATATCTAGTTTTGAAAACTTTATGCGTTCTTATTCCGGTTATTAGCCTAGATTTACTATGTGATGCGCACAGCATACAAGTATAGACTGGATCGTCTGAGTTGGAACAAAACATTTCTTGTTTATTTTTGAAAGTGGTTTGATGGTGCTACCCGCAAGTAGGCTAAGACGTGGATTTGCCACCCTCAGGTGGGCTTAGAAAAAACATGATTTTGCCACTATTTAGTGGGCTTAAAACTCACAGTCAATGCATTTATTCCAATTCAAATAATCCAACCTTCACCCACAGGCATTCAGGCAGTTATATCACATAAGCATATAGCCTCATGGTAAGCATGCTATCATGGCAGTCACTCACACACATGCAAGGATGCTAAAGCATAAACACTTACCGAGTACTCCAAGCCAAAACAAAAGCTATGTTAGAAATCCATGCATGATCCTAACTATACAGAAATGCCTAATGCAACACATGCAAAATGCAACTAAGATAGGCTCGGCTATTCTAAAGATGGCATGTGAAATGCTACAACTAACATGTATTCAACTTTGAATTGAGATAAAAATGCAGTTAGTATGATGCGCCGAGCCCGGTGCGTGCAAGACAGATGAATGAATGCAAACATGCTATCATACTGTATGCTAATTGAAACATGCCCTAATCTAACCATCATAAGCTGATAAATAAAAGGGTGAAAGACGTGGGGTTGGAAGACATGCATCACACACACGCACACTTATTACAGCATTGCCCTCGCGCAGAGGGTCTGAATAAATAATACAGTCCCAAATGAATAAATAATACAGTCCCGAATAAATAAAGAATCCTAATTAATTAACAAATTAATCTAGGAAAGCAGTAAATTGGCACACAAATCCATGGACCGCCTCAGCTCTGTTCCAAATGATGAATGATGCATGCTTGGGTTGCCTTGTGCGGAGGATCCCTTGCGATGCCCCGGTTTGCCTCTGTTTGCAATTATTCTTGGGATGCGTGCTAGGTTTTGGAAGGTTGCTGATTTTTGATTTGCTGCAACAGAGAGCAACAAAGGGGCATGGCAAAGTATTTTCACAAATGTATGCATGACTACTCTTCAGGGAGTGTAGTCCTCGATCCCCGTGCCACCAATCACGCATCTCGATGCATGATGGCCGAGAATTCGAATTGCATGACTCAATATGAAATGAATGCACATATGGACACAACAAGGCCTAGGCTCCATCATGGATAATCCGGAGTGTCGGCGACCAGAAATTGAGACACGTTCCGTCACTCGGAGTACGAAACGTCCCTCGTTTCCCGTGCTTGGTCTAACTCCTATCCCAAGTACAATGCAATATGCATGACATGCATGAATGCAATCCTAACATGCAACCTAGCATACGCAATGCTATGAAATGGCACACACAATGCATGATGTAACGAGGCATACACAGTGCTTTAACATACGACCTTGCATACGCAATGCTATGAAATGAAATGGCATACACAATGCATAATGGACTTACACTAACATGAGTGGACCTCAGCCACACTCACATCAGTAGCCATTAAGTGAAAATGAGACTCTCGAAATGCGTGCACGCATGCACGCAAATCGAGGACCGAACCTAAGGCATAACATGTAACTCTAACAGGGCATGGCAAGGGATGCAAGATGGCATGCAAACTCAAAAATTCCAGCACTGAAATATGATGCTAAACAGCCCCGAAACATGGAAAAATGGCACCCGATGCATGAGATGAAACCCGAAACTCGAAACTAGGCACATGGAATGACTTATAGCTACACAAAGCATGTATTATTTGATCATGAAGCATGAAGATAGAGCCAAGGCAGTCCCAAAACATGAACATTTCCAGTTCAAAGCATGGCCAAAAGATGCTAGCATGGTGGACAAAATAGCATGCAATCTTGACTAGCAATCATGGTTTACATGGCAAGTATATGAAGCAAATGTAATCTCACCAAACCAGCAACAATCAATGAATAAATCATGTAAAAATAGGCCTAAATAACCACTGATATGCAACCATAGTATGCAAAAATAATGAGTTACTTTGGAGGGCCATGCAAGGAGTTATTAAGCACATGCAAGGTAGACATTTAGCATGGCATAAAAAACTAGGAAAATCAAATATGGTAGTCCTAAAACTCACCAAATTGACCCTGGAAAGTGACTTCGAAGCATGCAAGGTAGGGTCTCTTTGGAAGGCCAAAAAGGCCACCAAACAAGAGAAGGAGAGAGGGGGTCACCCCCCTCTAATCTTGGCTCTCAAAATAGTGTTCTAGCCACTAAAAATCCACTAGATTTCAGTGGCTAGAATTCCAAACAAATCATGCAATTGGGGCTTAGGTGTAAGGCTCAAAATAAGGGACAATCAAGCATATAAGGAAGCATATAACCTCAAAAAAGAAAATTCCCTTAATAAAACATGAAGATGATGTGAAAATGAGACTCTTTTCAGTTTATAACAAATCTCAAAAGTGAACACAAATAGGGCTAATCTATTATGCAAAAATGGCCCTAAAAGAGAGATTAGAGACAAGGGACAGCAGCTGGCTCCAAACGGAGGAGAGCCCTTCAACAAAGTTGAAGAGGAGCTCAAAAAAAATCACTTTACTGTTTATATCGAGTCTCAAAAATAAACACAAGTGAGGCTAAAACAACATGCAAGAAAAAGGCCTAAGAGAGGGATAAAGAGACAAGTGGTAGAAGCTGGCCTCAAACAGAGGAGAGACCTTCAACAAAGGTGAAGAGGGGCTTAAAACAAGATATTTTAAAATTTATGACCAAATCCAAAACAGCTCACAAATAAGACTAAAATACCATGCAAAAATAGGCCTAAAAGAGAGATTAAACACAAAGGGTAAGGAGAAGACCTCAAACAGCAAAAAGTCCTTGATCAAACATGAAGAGAAGCTCAAAATATGACTATTTAAAGTTCAGGTCGGAGCTCAAAAATGTAAGAAATAAAAGCTAAGATAGCATGCAAAATAGGGCAAGAAAAAAGGAAATAGGGACTCACCCTTGTAGCACAGGTTTCCAGCAGCTTTTGGTCCAAGAAAGTGAGCTCCTAACCTCTGAAAATGGCCTCCAAGTTGCTGGAACGGAGTGTGAAGGTAGTAGAATTGGAGGTGTAGTGTAAAGGTCAAGAACAAGGGTGTTTGGAGGCTTGAATGAGAGAGATAAATGGAAGGGTGTATATATGAATCCCAGCTAGTTTTTCTAACCCTTAATCATGGAGGAGGGGTGCTGGTTATATAGAGGAGAAGGGGTGGAGAATGGGGGGGAAAAACCAATTCAAATTTCCCCCCAAAAGGGGAGACCCTCGGACAGTGGGTCAAGTGCAGAATAGTTGGCACAACTGGAACACACTCAGGAGGGCAAAAATGGCCGGCCAGGTTCAAAAGGTTCAGGTGGCCGTCCGGCCAGGTCAAAAGAGTCAAAGTGGCCGGCCACGCACTATGATGAAGCCCCAGAAGTTAGCTTTCCAATGCCGCAAACCTTGCATCAAAATTCCTCCTGTGCAAAAAGTTATGCCAGTTTTCGTGAAGCCGCGCAGATTCGGTCTAAACGGGCTTCAACCAACCATATCTCCCCCACCTGAACTTGTCCTTAGGAGATTCTTGAGTGAAAAATGAAGCCTCGGAAGTAAGCTTTCCAACGGTGGTGGCCTCATATCTTAATTCTTCCTGTGCAAAGAGTTATGCCCGTTTCGGTGAAGCTGCGCAGATGTTTTCCTCCTTCCCGGATTCATGTTGAATCGCTTTTGACCAAAAAAAAGCTGGCGTTTCAGAAAAATTGCTGGCCTCCCACTCTCCTACAACCTTTCTAACAATGAAAATAAGGTCTCCACCAAAACTAAACCAAGACGGATACAAAACGGAGGTTCGGGGGCCGAAACACGTAGTTCGGGGCCCCAAAAACAGGCTGTTAGGCACCGGAGGTGGCGTTCGACCACGAAGTTGGTCTTTTAGACCACAGTGTCCCTCAAAAAGGGAGGAAATAAGGTGTATGCCAAAAATCGGAGCAAACGGAGGTGGTTAAGGGGTCCCGAACTGAGGCACACGGCTGACGGCTCCGAAAAACCGGAAACCGGGCTCCAAACGGGAAAAATGGCCTACGACCACGAAACGTTGCCTACGGCCACTGAGAGATGATCTACGAGACCTCTCCCTCCCGTCGGGAAGAGAAAACAAAGAAAATAGGACCTGGTTCGCAAACCAAGGCAAAGCACAAAAGAGCCCCGAAGTCTGGAGGCAAGGCTCGCAGCCGAGACTCCGCAACCTCAGAACGAGCAGAATATGCAACATCACCAAGCGCTCAATCGGTGACGTCTGAGTCTTAAGGTCGGTCAAAAATGGGGTGTCTACAGTTGCCCCTCTTTGACAGAACTCGAAAGTCATGCGTGACGGGAGTGAATGTCAAAGCCTAGAGACGACCCATTTTTGAAAAGGCCGAAGACTTAGACAAACAGGCAAGATAACAAAAATGTGCCCGCAGGCAGGGGGCAAGATGCGAAATGATATGCACAAAGCCGGACGTAACTCATGATTATGCAAAGCAGCAAGCATACACAAATCTAACTACATTTCATGCAGTAAGGATCATGTAAATAAAGCAGTAATGAAGCAAATATTCACAATAAATGCGACAGTTTTAAGCGGGAAAGCAAATCAAACTACATTTCATGCAGTTATGTGTAGACACCCCATTTTTGACCGTCCTCAAGACTTGGACGTCACCGTCTGAACGCCCGGTGATCATCCATGTTTGTGTTCGTTTGGAGTTCCCGGAGGTCTCAGCTACGCGCCTTGCCTCAGGATCTCCGAACTCGACTGTTTAGTGTCTGGTTTTGCAGCAAACACTAGTGTTTTGCCTTGGAGGGGTAGGGAATGCCTTGTGAGGCATCCCCACACATCACCGGCCATAGCCACAGGCCACCGGCTGGTGTTCTGTTGCAGTCGGCAATCTTTTTTGCCGGTCGGCACTCATTTTTGCCAAAATGGCATTTTTGGGCAACCGACTACTGGTCATCTACTTTATGTAGATATTTTGTGCCAACTGTGATAGCTGACACCAACTCTGCTTCTCTCCATCTCCCTCTAAGCAAGCTTGTTGTGTAAGCTTGGCAAGAGGGACTTCTATAAGAGGAGAGGTCTTCTCCTTGTTCTAGGTTAGAAATTTTGAAGGCAAAAACCAGAGCTTATACATATAGATACACCCTCTCTCTATATTTCCCTCTCTCTCCCCCCTTGTGTGTGTTTCTTGGCCTAAAAGTGTGCTTTTACCTTACTTTTGCACTAATACACACACTATTACACCTTGCTCCGAGATTGAGGACTTTTGAGGGTTGATTCCTGAGTTTTGGGGCTATTTTTGATCAAAAGAAGAGGGCTGCATTGGTTGTTCTTGAGGTGTGCTTCAAGGGTGAGCACTTTGCTTTAGTTTCCCCAAACTTGCATTAGTCTTTTGCCTATCTTGCTTGCTGATTTAGTTTTTGTGCATAACATAAAAAAGGCTTATATTTTCAAGCTTAAGAACTTTCATTAAGGGTATTTTGTGATTTGAGTTCAAACTCACCCTCGTACGCCTTATTTGGCCCTTTTGGTGCTTCCTTTGTGAGGCCTTGTTTGCTTGAGTGTTTTGGTCTTCTCACCACTGAAAACTAGTGGGTTTTCAGTGGTGAGGAAGGTGGTTTGAAGTCTTGCATAGGGGAGGAACACCCCTCTCCCTTCATTGTCTTATTTCCTTGCATTTTGGCTTAAAGGGTGACATGCATGCTTGCTTGGTTTTGGCCCTTTTTCAAAGGTTTTTGGGTGTCTTCAGGTCATATGTAATCTCTGTTTTTGGTCGGATTTGTGTCCTTTTGCATGCTTAACATACTTGCTTTACATTCCTTCATTTGGCCTAGAAATGCATCTCATGTTCAGGTCATGGTTCTTGCATGTATTAGCCTAATTTCTTGGAGGTGTTGGCATTATTTCACCATGTTTAAGGTCTATTGGCCATCTATTTCAGTCATGCTTGCCTTGTTTGGTGTCATCTCTTTGTGTTTTTGGCTTGTAAGCTTTGAGCATATTGACCTCTAGCATGCGTAGCTATGACCATCCTCATGATTTGGCATCGTTTAGGATCATATTTCAGCCCATAAATCATGTTTGTATGTGTCATAAGTGACCTCTTTCATGCTTTGAGGGTATGTCTTTTATGCCTAGATACGAGCTTTGGTGCATGCATCCCATTAGAGTCACTTTAGCTGCGATGTTAGTAGGTTTTGGGGTCTATTTTTGCTTGCTAAATTTCTGTTTTAGCTTGTCCAATTCATGCCATGAGTGGTCTTGTTGGTGGAAGTGAAGTACCCCCCCCCCCTTTTTGTGCCTTAACCTTAGGACCATTGGCTTGCTTGTTGGCATGAGTTTTTGTCCACCTTTTTAGGCACTTTTGGCCACTATTTTGGGGTGGATCAAGGTCTGCCCCTTTATGGTTTAAGGCCCCCTTGCATGCTTGTCTCATGTCCATTGCATGATTGCTTCATCAAGTGTTGTATTATGTTGATCCTATTGCTTAGGTTGACCATGTTTGCATCGCATTTGCATTTTGTATGCCTAGCATTGCATACTTGCCATATTAGTTGCATGGCACTTGGCATGCTTTGCATTTTAATCCCATGTTGTATCTTTGAGGCATTGTTTGCATAACATGCATTGCATTACTTGGTTTGGGGTGTCAAACCAAGTGTAAGGGTCAAGGAGCGTTCATACTATAAGTGATGTAATACGCCTTGACTCTCGGTCAGCGGGACCCTTGACTTCGGCATGATAGGGTCTTGGTCCTCGTTTGTGTGATTGCATGCATTTTTACATCAAATGACAAGCTTGATCTCTTGGGCTATCATGCACAATTGATGGCTCGAGGATCGAGGGCCATGCTTCCCTGAGTTCAACACATGATGGGAAACATGACCAAGCTCACATGTGCCTGAAATCCTATGCCATATGCTGTCTGTCCTCTGTTGCTGTCAAAACTGTCTCCTGCAGGAAGTTTCTGCCGACCGGCATAATTCAGTGCCGACCAGCCATTGTTGAATGGTCGATGACCCAATCAGCAGCCGATGGAAGTTATACACTGCCGGTGGGAATTTCCTCCAGCCGGTGGTATTCTGCAGTGTGCAAGGAACCTGTCCCAGAATTTTGGCATTTTTCAGAGAAGCAAGGCAGTAAAAACAGAGGCAGCAATGGTATGGTGCGGGCTTTCCGGGCGAGACGGGTTCGAGCATGCATCATTCGCGCATCCCGAGGCGGGGGCTGTGGACACCTTTCTTTTTTTTTCCTGCATTCATTCTGCTAAGTAAATTAGAAATTCTGTAATAATTTATTTGCTTATTATTCGGACTGTAATATTTATTTGGTCCCTCCGAGTGAGGGCAATTATGTAATAAGTGTGCGTGGGTGTGTGTATGTCTTCCAACCTCACGTCTTTCTTCCCTTTTATTTACCTGCTTATGATGGTAGACTAGGGCATTTTTAAAATTAGCATACCTTATGCTATGCATGCATGCAATCATGCATTCGTATTGCATGCATCAGGCTCGGTACATCACGCTAACTGCATTTCTACTTCAATTCCAAATTGAATACGTGCATCAATTGATCGCCTTTCACATGCCATGCTTAGGTTAGCCGAGCCTACTTTGATTGCATCCTGTATGTGTTACATTAGGCAATCTGACATGAACTAGGATCGCGCATGTTTGCTAACTAGTTTATTGTTTTAGCACGGAGTACGATGTAAGTATTTATGCTTTAGCATCCCGCATGCGTGTGAGTGTTGCCATGACAGTATGCTTGCCATGCGGCTAAATGCTTATGTGATAAATTGTTTGAATGCATGTGGGTGAAGGTTGGACTGCCTGAGTTGGAAAAACTCGTTGAAATCCGTATTTTAGCCTACTTGCGAGTAGCAAAATTCCAAAGTATTTTTCAAAACAAACGGATATACAATGCTTATCTCCAAGTTAAGCAATCCAGTCTATACTTGTTTGCTGTGTGCATCACATACTAATTCTAGGCTAATAATCGGAATAAGAACACATAACGTTTTCAAAACTGGATATCACGGTTAGTAGAGGCCGGTCTTCAGACCGGGCGAGAGGGGGTGCTCATAGCTGACCTTCCCCAATCGTACCCAAGCTCCCGAGCCGAGGCAACTTTGGCAATGACGGACACATGGCCTTTGGCACCGAGTCAGGGTTTCCTAAATTGTCCCATTTTAAAATATTTAGGTGGCGACTCTGTATCTGGCAAAGCAGTCCATGTTTGGCACTTCTTTTCTAAAAATCTGTTTTCTCAAAAATGATTTGCCAGATTTGGACTCTTTGGTTCAGATTAAGAACTGTGACAACAAATCGAGTCCGAACTGTGGCGAGGGCCCCACGCGGGCGCGTCTACAGTTTCTGGCGACTCCGCTGGGGATTTAGAGAGCTTAACTCGAACTCATGATATCCTGTTTTGATTTCATTTATGTGTCTCTTTGCATTGCATGTGCATTGGTGCGCCTAGGACACCGTGTTTGCCATCTGCCATTCCTGAACGGTTTGCCGGAGGCTTGTCTTGTCAAGGCATGACCATAAGGCTGACTGGTTATGGGCTCTGACAGTATGGGAACACAAACCCCGGTTTTTACCGGGGTACCCTTTTCGACCATTCGACCTAGTGCATATTCGGATCCATAGTGACCATTCCAAGCTAGGACAGGTTGCTTACCCGATTATAGGTTTTTTGAAACCGCTGCGTGCGTAGTGAAACCCTAGCTCCTGACAAAATAGGACAGGGAAACCCTACCCCAACATAGGGGTGTTTTGGCTCTCTTTACCTGCTATGTGCTTTCAGTGTATCTCTACAGGGAAACGTACATGGCAGTCTGCAAGATTGAGCATTAGATCTGGGGGGATCAATATCAGTTTATAAGAATTAGTTATCCGCGGATACCAGGTTCAGTTTTGGGAACAGTGGTTCTGGGGAACGGTGATCAGTATTGGGGAACAGTGTATTCGGCTTACCAACTGTGTATTGCGAATGCCCAACTGCGCGTTGTATGTGTTTATTTTATGCCGTTGTGCCGTCCGATTGTTTGTTTATTTACTGCTTTATTTATCTTTTTGCTAGGTAGTTTAGCACCATTGCTTCCAACCCGGTAGATATTCCCCAAGCACTCTGGATTAGAGGTCGTCGGCTCCATCGATCTGAGGATCTGGTAGACGGACGACCAGTGAACCGCTCCCTACCCCCAGTTATTGGACGGAGGACAGCTAGGTAGAGGGAATCAGTTCAACAGTCAGTTCAGAGGGCCTTATCTACCCCACCTGAGTTCAGTAGGGATCAGGGCCCTGTTTCACCTACAGAAAGGGAACATATACCAGTAATTCAACCAGAGCAGAATAGTATGGCTAGCTTAGAGGAGATGGTGCGCCAACTCCAAGAGAGCATGAAAATGATGCAACAGGATGCTGTTCGGCAGGCAGAGTTCGCCAAACAGCAGGCCACGGTTGTGAGCGAACAAGCAGAGTTGGTCGTGAGATTACAACAGCAAAACGGAGCATCTACTTCGCAACAAGTTCCTCCCCCACCAAGGGTTTTGATACCCGAAGAAACACCGAATGCCCGGAATGTCCAAGAGGATACCGACCTTACAACGGGGCCAGCTCTGCCCCCGATCTCGCCTCAACTATCCAAAGCACCCACTCCTATCAATCAATCGGATTCTCCCTTCGAGTCCGAGGTGGACCCCGTGGCATTAAAAATGCGCAAGCTCGAAAAGCTGTTCCAGAAATCTCAAGGTGTGAAGTCCATTCCAGACATTGGAGACGGATAGAACGACGCAGCCGTGACGCTGCCAGATCGGTTTAAGATCCCACAAATTGATTGTTTTAACGGATCCGGGGATCCCATGGTGCACCTGCGACTATTTTCAGACATCCTAAGGCCAATGGGCCTCACTAGACTGCGGAAGCTGTCTTTATTTGGCCGGACCCTGTCGGGTGTAGCGGCCACATGGTATGCCAAATTGGAGGATGACGTCAAGAGAAGTTGGGACGAGATGGCTGAGGCCTTCATCCTGCAGTACTCATACAATACACAAATCGAGATCACGACCCGGGATCTCGAGACAACGAGGCAAGAACCCAAGGAGAGCTTCTCAGAATTCGTAACCAGATGGCGGGCTAAGGCTTCGATGATGACCTTAAGACCCACAGACAAAGACCAGATTCGGATGATTGTGCGCAATCTTTAGTCGAAGCTAATGCAAAAGATGATTGTACTCCCCTTCCCTACCTTTTCTGATCTGCATGAAATGGGGGTGCAGATCGAGGATGCCTTAAAACAAGGCTTAATTGATAGTGACCGGGAGCAACCCCGCAGAACTTTCAATCGTAATGATGTAGGCCCGAGTGGCGCTACAACTACCAGGACCTCCGAAGTGAGTATGGTCACCACCAACCCTTCCCCAAGAACTATGGCAGCCACACCATTCTCCGGTGCGTCCGGAAGCAACCCACAAACAGCCAAATACCTTCCCAAAAATACCGGAACCTTCACTCCGCTTTATATGCCCTTGTCCAAAGCTTTGGGGGTCTTAATCAGAAAAGGGCATCTGAAGCTCCTAGAGCCGCGGCGCTTACCGGAAAGACTCCCCGCTGCCCACAACCCAGCCAAGTATTGTGCATTTCACCAGCAGCACAGTCACGACACCGACCTGTGCTTTCGATTGCGTCATGAGATTCAAGATCTCATTGATAACGGGGTGATTTTACCTCCTAAGAAACCCAATGTTACTACAAATCCTCTCCCCACACATAACCAAGCTCCACCACCCAAAAGAATCAATTTCATCCATACTGGGGTCATGTCCTACGATCCTAGTATCTATATCACACCTTCCAACCTACCTAAGCCGGAAGTTTTCCTTCCTGATTGCACCGATTTGTGCATGATGGACGTCTCCATAACCCAACCCAAGCCAGCGGTGGTGACCATCGAGAGCAACAGAGAGAAGACTCCAAAGGAGAAGGGGGTTGTCGAGCCAGAGTCTGCGGAGTCTGGGAGTGATGTTGGGAATGCTCATAATCCGAGTGACTACATTTCACCGATGGGCCAGAATAGACCAGATGTGAAGTTTCCAGCAGGGGGAGAGCTGTGTACAATCCAAGGGGACAGTCCAGGACAGGGAACGGATGATTTGACAGCTGTGGAAGAGGATCTTGCCAAGTTCCAGTTTTACAGTAACCAAGATCCAGAAGACTCAGCCGTCAACTGGTTC
Source organism: Camellia sinensis (assembly GCF_055761805.1). Lineage (NCBI taxonomy): Eukaryota > Viridiplantae > Streptophyta > Magnoliopsida > Ericales > Theaceae > Camellia > Camellia sinensis. Next base: position 155,246,243 of record NC_138963.1, read on the forward strand.
GATTATGAGGAATCGGCAGAGGCCACGGGATGGTTAGACGATCAGCCAGATGTGGTAGGAGAGTTTCAGTCAGAACAAGGCCCGACAGGGGCAGGAATGTCAGTAACAGCCAGGAACGTCGAAGAACAGAGTACATCGCCGGGGAGCGCCGGTGTCGAGAGTGTCGCTCGGGAATGGAGAATTTTGAGCACAGGGATTATTGAACAATCTACTGCATTGACACAGTCGGAACAGGGAAGATTCGAAGATTCCGAGAGAATCAGGAAAGCAAAAGCCCATGTGGGGATTGAGACTGCTGTGAGTACAGAAAGGGAAAATGCTGCGAGCATAGGGATAGAAGGTACTGCGAGTATGAGAACAGTCATGCCAGAACCGGACAGGTGCCTGTCGGCTGCAGATGGAATGTGGTGGGAAGACGATGATCTATGTCTTGCCACACAGACGAAGATTGGGGGGGTAACTAACCAGATGATACCTGGTATATCGGCGAAGTCGATCACATGACTAGGAGTGGACGGTATTTCAAGCCTCCACACCTAGATCAACCAGAGGCGTCTGGAAAAGATAGGGAGGCAGAGAAGCAAAAGGAGAAGCAACTCGAGGATGAGGCCGTATTGAGGCAATTGAAGAAGATACAAGCAGACATCTCCATCTAGGGGCTGTTTATGGCCTCTTGAGTACATAGACAGGCTGTCCTTTCAGCCATGGACAAAGCCAAGCTTTCCATAGACACCACGCCCGAACAACTGGTGGGCCTAGTTTTTTCGGGAGGGACCGCCCCGATGTTGACTTTTTCTGATAAAGAACTGCCACCCGAGGGTGCGAACCATAACAAGCCACTCTACATCTCCGTAGAGTGCAGAGATAAATGGATACCCGTGGTGCTTGTCGACACGGGATCCGCCATCAACTTCTGTCCGGCAAGGACAGCCTACGCGATCGGTTTGAAAATCGCGGACTTTGTGCCAATGGCCCAGGTGATTCGGGCGTATGACAACACAAGCCGGGAAGTAATGGGGACAGTTAAGATTCAAACAAAGGTTGGGCCGGGACAGCATGAGATAGATTTCCATGTCTTGGAGGTTCCTGCAACGTTCAACCTGCTTTTGGGGCGGTCGTGGCTGCATCAGGTAAAGGCGGTCTCCTCCACCCTACATCAAGTGGTGAAGTACCCCTATGGGAAGTGAGTAGCCATTGTTTTTGGAAACTCGTCAATTCATCCGCCGCCGGAGGTATCTACGCCTGTTCTAGAAATCGAGCACGGTATGGAAGATGTGTTCATATCGGGTTTTACCTTGGCTGAGGCTCGGGTCGTACAGGACATCATGGCAGCTAATGAAGGGGTATACGTCAGTGCCCAAGCAGTCTATCTCATGAACAAACTCCAGCACATCCCCGGGATGGGATTGGGGAAGAGCGGCCGGAAAGGCGTCGCGGCATTGGCCGAAGTGCCACATAACCCTCATACCTTCAGATTGGGTTACCTACCCACCAAAGAGGACTGGATAAGGAAAGGGAAAGAGATGGCTGGAAGGGCCAGAGCGAAACAGATGGGGAAGCCCTTTGACTTAATGCACCGGCCCATTCAGGGTACACTAAACGGACGCTTCGTCCAGGAGGGGGAGGACTTTCCGTTCTGTGGCTTCGCAGAGCCGTGGCTGAACGCGGAGAGGAAGCGCGTACCGGGGTTTGAGATTTTCTTTGACCTGCAGCTACTTGAGAATGACATCGCCGAAGAGCAGACAGACTCATTAGCCGAGGCGGAGCAAAGTAAGGAAGTGCAGTCTGAGGACGCTGAAACTGAAATGGGGGTAGCACTGGCATTTCTACTTTCAGATCCTCCGATCGAACAGAAGTGCTTGGGGGATAACTCCTCAGTATGCATGATCGGGAATGAAATGGCTGCGGGCCTACCATCAACTATTTTGGATGCATCCATCGCACCCTCTCTCGTCTGGCAATATGAAGAAGGATTTTTGTCCAGCAGCACCGGGTCAGGTAGTGAGCCGGAATCTGATTCCACCAAATCTTGTGAGTCAGAATCAGGTTCCAGCTCAACTGAGTCTGAGTCCGGTATTCCTGGGGGTGATAACCCGGATGCCACAGTCCTGTCTAGGTCGTCATTTTCTTTCTCTTTTGAGTCTGTTGTAACAGAAGAATCGGACGGCTTGGAAGTATTTAATGAGAATGATGTGGATGTGGTTTCTGAGTATTTTTCTGTGCCTTTGATTTATTGCTTAAATCAGGATTTTCAAAATTATGAAAACAACGAGGAAGAAATTCCTCCGGTTTTGCAACGATTAATTGATCAGGACCCGCAGCTGGTCCAGATCAGGTCCACGTTGTCTTCGGAGGAACGCGAGCGCTTAGTCACTTTATTAAAAGATTTTAAAGACGTTTTTGCGTGGTCCTACGAAGACATGCCTGGAATCGATCCTGAGATTGTACAGCACCGGATCTCTCTCGACCCCGAGGCCTGACCCATCAAACAGAAACTCAGAAGGATCCGCCCAGATTGGGCCATTAAGATCAAAGAAGAGGTCACCAAGCAAATCGATGCAGGCTTCCTGCTGGTATCCGAATACCCGACTTGGTTGGCCAACATTGTTCCAATGCCGAAGAAGGATGGCAAGATCCGAGTATGCATGGATTTCAGGGATTTGAACAGGGCCAGTCTAGAGGACGACTTTCCCTTGCCACACATTGATGAATTGGTAGATTTCACGGCAGGACACGCCTTGCTTTCGTTTATGGATGGCTTCTCAGGCTATAATCAGATAGTAATGGCACCCGAAGACCGGGAGAAGACTGCATTCACTACCCCGTGGGGTACATATTGCTACAGAGTGATGCCATTTGGGTTGAAGAACGCTGGAGCTACTTATCAGCGGGCAGCAACCACAATATTGCATGATATGATCCATAAAGAGGTCGAGGTGTACGTGGACGACATGATTGTCAAGTCCAAAGAAAGAGAAGGCCACTACACTGCCTTGCAAAAGTTCTTCCAAAGGATCAGAGAATTTCTGCTGCGGCTAAATCCTCAGAAGTGTACATTCGGTGTTACAGCGGGAAAAATGCTGGGATTTCTGATTACACAAAGGGGCATCGAGGTCGACCCTTCCAAAATCAAAGCCATCTTGGAAATGCCACCACCAATGACTGAAAAGGAGGTGCGAGGCTTTCTAGGTAAAGTGCAATTCATAAGACGGTTTATCTCAAAATTAACCTTGACTTGTGAACCACTTTTTGGTCTCCTAAAGAAAGGAAAGAAATTCCAATGGGACAGCCGATGTCAAGCAGCTTTTGAACAGATCAAAGAATATTTACAGAACCCGCCCGTGTTGTCACCACCAGAGCCGGGGAGACCGTTGATATTGTACCTTTCAGTAACTGAGACTACCATGGGCTGCATGCTCGCACAAGAGTCAGAGGACAAGGTGGAAAGGGCCATCTACTATCTGAGCAAGAAGATGCTGGATTACGAGACCCGCTACACCCCGCTGGAGAAGGCTTGCTTGGCCTTGGTATGGGCTACCAGGAAGCTGCGGCACTACCTGTTAGCTCACTCTGTAATATTGGTTTCACGCTTTGATCCCATCAAATATCTTTTTGAGAAACCGGCACTTACGGGTAGGCTTGCTCGCTGTCTGTTATTGCTTTCTGAATTTGGTCTGAAGTATGTAACACGCAAGTCAGTAAAAGAAGAGCAGTAGCGAAGTTCCTTGCCGACCACCCAGTTGAAGGGGATGAAGCAGTTGAGTACCTGTTCCCAGATGAAGCCATTCTGCATATCGAAGATGAAACTTGGACGATGTACTTTGACGGAGCGTCGAACCAATACGGGTATGGGATAGGAGTGTTGCTGATAGCGCCAGACGATTCCCGTATCCCTTTAGCATTCAAGCTCCGGTTCAAAGTCTCGAACAATGAAGCAGAATATGAGGCATGTATTGCTGGCCTAGAAGCAGCCCTAGAACTAGGGGCAAGGCGGCTGGACGTTATTCGGGACTCGAACCTTGTTGTATCTCAAGCAAAAGGAGACTGGAGAGTCAAAGAGGAAAGGATGATAATTTACCACCAAACCTTGGATTTGTTAATTCCTCGATTTGAGAAGCTAAATTTCACCCACCTAGTAAGAGAAAACAACAGGTTCGCAGATTCGGTAGCAACTCTATCTTCCATGATAGACATCCCGTGCGGAGTCCGGATGCGTCCAGTCATTATTGACCAGAAGCTTGCGCCAGCGTACGAGTCAATTTCCGCTATAGATGAGGCTCAGGACGACAACCCCTGGTATTACGACATTTGGAACTTCTTGGAAAAGGAGGCGTATCCACCAGGGGCAAATGCCAAGGATAAAAGGGCAATCAGAAGAATGGCTATTCAGTTCATCATCTGCGAGGGTAAGCTGTACAAGAGAGGTCATCTAGGAATGCATAAGCTCTGTGTAGAAGCTGAAGAATCGAAGCACCTGATGGAGGCCATCCATGGAGGAGAGTGCGGTGCACACATGAATGGAGTAATGCTGGCCAGAAAGATCCTCAGACAGGGCTACTACTGGTCTACAATGGAAGAGGATTGTATCGGTTTTGTTCGGCGATGCCACAAATACCAGATCCATGCAAACCGCATGAACATCCCGTCGTCAAAGCTGTATAACATGACTTCGCCATGGCCATTTTCGGTTTGGGGAATTGATGTGATCGGGGCTGTTACTCCGAAGGGATCGAATGGGCATGAGTTTATTTTGGTCGCGATAGATTACTTTACAAAGTGGGTCGAGGCCCAATCATATGCCGTGTTGAAAGCATCGCACGTTGCAAAGTTCATCAGAAACAACATCATCTGTCGCTACGGGGTCCCAAACGAGATTATTTCGGATAATGGTTCCCACTTTAAGAAGGAAGTAATTGACTTGTTGGAGAAATATAATGTGGCTTTTCATAAGTCATCCACGTACCGGCCGCAAACCAACGGAGCAGTTGAGGCCGCCAACAAGAACATCAAGCATATACTACGGAAGATGGTGGAAACCTACCGGGATTGGCCAGATAAGTTGCCATTTGCTCTGTGGGGCTACAGGACTTCAATTAGAACTTCTACCGGAGTGACTCCGTATTCATTGGTTTATGGGATGGAGGCCGTTCTACCTATCGAAATTGAGGTTCCGTCATTACGAGTGTTGGCTGAGTGTCAAATAGCCGAAGCAGATTGGCAGCAGAGTAGGTTTGAGGAACTCATTCTCTTTGATGAGAGAAGACTGAAAGCACTGTACCATGTTCAAGGTTATCAGCGCAGAATTGCCCAGGCTTTCGACAAGAAAGTTAAGTCCAGGAATCTAAAGGAAGGAGATTTGGTGCTCAAGGATAACCGAGCTCCCGTCCACGACCCAAGGGGCAAGTTCAGACCTAATTGGACTGGTCCCTACATCATCAAAGCTATCTAGTCAGGTGGAGCTGTGGTTTTGATGGAACTAGATGGCCTGGAGTTCTCCCAACCGATCAACATGGACAATTTGAAGAAATATTACCCTTGAGAGGCTCGCTAGGCCGAAAACCCGCAAAGGGCGACCTAGGCAAAAGTTAGAGCACAAAAAATTAGAAAATATAAAAAAAACTGAGCTCGCAAGGCTGAAAACCCGCAAAGGGCGGCTTTGGCAAAAGTTAGAGCGCAAAAGGAGAGTGAAAATACTCGAGTGAACCTGAGCCTGAACTACGTAAAGCTTGATTCCCATCTTTGGGATACGTAGGCAACTTCATCCTGGAGTTCAGCCATAACTCTTTTCCCCGATCAACTTTGTCCATTTGATCATCTCGGTCATCTTTGTCTATTCAGCATTCAAGGGTTCGGTTATGATCTCTGGTGTGGTGCTCTTCAGACTAGGGGCAACTTTCTGTTGCCATGTAGTGTCGCGGTACTATTTAGACTAGGGGCAACTTTCCAGTTGCAAGGATCCGGGGTTGTGCATCCCGGTGACAGATCTCAGGCGTGTCTAGTTCTGATCCACATTCAAAATGTCTTTGAAAAGTTTTCATAAAAGCTGACTTCGTTTAGAATAATCTTTTTACAACTTTGACCATTTTTCGACCAAAGCGAAAAATTTTCAGTACCACAACCTTCAATTTCATTGATTTCAAAACAAAATTCTCCTGCTCTTGCATACAATCGAAGTTGCTTCTTATTACATTCATAAAGAAAACTTGAAACTACTAATAAAGCAATAAATCTAGGGCATAGTCAAGTCAGGTGCTCCTGCGCCCCCGCCCAGAGCTGGTCGAAACTTCTGGCGCTAAGCTGGGCCCAACCTGTGCCTCCTCATTAAGCCAATCCAAGCACTCGTCAGACAAAGTGCAACTAAAAGTAGGAGCGGAGGCCAGGAGTTCTCTCATCCTGCACGCGGTGGCCTGCCAAGCAAGCTGTGCGCCTCGGGCTGGGAATGCAGCAGGATACTCTATCCCCTCTGGCGGGCAGGTCTGATCATGGCCAAATTGACGTCGAATCCGGAATGGGAAGTAGAATACACAGTGAGTAAGACCAATAAATTGAATCCCAGTCTGCCGGGGCATATTGTAACTCATTGCCGGAAGGCTCAGCCAAGGGCACCGCCAAGCAATACGGTCTGCGGACAAGCAGCACATCCAAGCGAACCACCATCCCTCATCCAGGGCATTGACTAGACGGTGCCGGAAGAAGTAGCCGCGAGCTGAATACGTTGGACAAGAGTCCACAACCTGCAGTTTGTCCATTAACCATACCTGGGGAGAGATGAAAAATGAGAGAATAAAGAATAGAGAGGTGTACGAGGAGAGAAAAGTGAGAATAGGGTTTTGTAAGAAAAGACCGAGCTTAAGGGTCGAGTGATGTGAGCAATACAAATGTAAGATTGGGTGGGAAACATTACCTGCAGTAATAGTGGACTCCCTGCTAATCTAGTCGTCTCATGACGATGAAAGGTGTCTAAGCCCATCAGCGTCTTAGCCAGAGTCATGGCAATACAGCTCTTGCCCTTCTTCAAGCCTTGGGTGACCTCGGTCAGTCGGACGCTGGACCCTCCGGAGCCTGAGACAAATAGAAAATGAGATAGCATGCACAAATAGAGGGCGTGTCGCCGGAAGCCTTGCCAGTGATGGTTGTTGCGATCGCCGGCATCAGAAAACCGATCGATCAAACTCGGAATATCCAGCATCCCGTCACAAATCAGAGACCGAGCGTCACGCATACTGAGTCCACACATTCGCCCTAAGGATTGGGCATGGCCGAAATTAAGTTGGGGCAGGAGCTCCTCGTCGCGCTCGGACTCCATTAAGGCTCAGAAATCCTCAAAAGTAGGACATATCTCTTGCCCAGCGAAGCTAAAGACATGCGTCACCGGATTCCAAAACCTTGCCGCGGCATAAAGAAACGGGAGGTGCAATGGGGTACGACCCAAAGTGAATAGTGCATTTATGCCGAAACCCCGGAAATTCAATTTTTCCGAGCCATCCAAGCTAGCAATCCAAGCTGTGAGATTTTGAGCAAGAAACTCTTCCATTAGAGCAAATCAGCGTGGAATTGAGAAAAACTACGAAGCTGGGGTCTTTTGAAAGAGATAAGGTTGGGTGGAGGACAGGTGTCAACATTCTGGTGATTCCCTCATTAACAACCGGCCGGCCAAATATTTTGCCGACTGACCATAATCTTTTGCCGACCGAGCAGTTTTATGGCCGGTGGCAATTCCTTGCGGCCGATAGCCTCTACCCCTGGCCGGTGGGCTTCCTTCTGGTTCCTTGAGCTGTTTATGCTAGGCATTGGAAAACTTCACCACCTCTGATCCCTCCCCCGGCAATCAATTCTTGCGGAGTCACACCTGTCCGCTTGTCAAAGTTATTGTACATTTGCTTATCAAGTTGTATTTCACTCTCTTTGAGCTCTTGATTTGTTTATCGAGTTGTACTCACACTTGTTTGGTTATATCACGTTTTTGTTTTGCTTATCGAGTTGTAAGTCGGTTCAATACCTGATTATTACGATGTAAATTTTCAGTGTTCAAAATAAGTTCAATTTCGTTCACACTGTGGTGTGATACCTTGCGATGCGATGCACAAAAAGCTTACAAATGCAACATCTTTTGAACAAAATGATTGTTTCATTCCCATCACGTGTTTTGCAAAATGTGTAATTTTGAGAAAAAAAATAAAACCTGCCCGAGGCAGTGCAATGTGCTTAAACTACCAGTAAAAAGGAAAGTAAAGCATAGAATGGCAGGGTAGCAAAGTGTCGGAATTGATACCAGTGAAACTCCCCTTGCGGTCAACGCACCTTCCGCACCTTTGTTCGGGTCAACCACATGGTTTGACGCCTTCACAATACGGGAACGCACACTTTTGAAACGTGAACCTTCGAGTTGACCTCAAGCCACAACTTCTGCGGGCGATGCTCGGTTCATACGGAGGACGTCCCGTCCCGTATCCTTTTCATATCTTGTGAATCCCACAAAACCGTTTCGATTATGCTGTGTTACAACACTTTACATTCCAGCATCGTGAATAACATGTTTTACTTACATGTGTACATCCAACTCTTCTCGATTTCATTACTTGCGTAGACCGCATGTTAATATCATTACTTGCGTAGACCGCATGTTTTGCTTGCGTAGACCGCATGATTATTCAATTCCATTACTTGTGTAGACCGCATGTTTTGCTTGCGTAGACCGCATGTTAAATACATTACCTGCGTAGACCGCATGTTTGTAATCAATTCCATTACTTGCGTAGACCGCATGTTTTGCTTGCGTAGACCGCATGTTAATTACATTACCTGCGTAGACCGCATGTTTGTAATCAATTCCATTACTTGCGTAGGCCGCATGTTTTGCTTGCGTAGACCGCATGTTAATTACATTACCTGCGTAGACCGCATGTTCGTAATCAATTTCATTACTTGCGTAGACCGCATGTTAATTACATTACCTGCGTAGACCGCATGTTTGCAATCAATTTCATTAATTGCGTAGACCGCATGTTAATTACATTACTTGCGTAGACCGCATGTTTGTAATCAATTTCATTACTTGCGTAGACCGCATGCTAATTACATTACCTGCGTAGACCGCTTGTTTGTAATCAATTTCATTACTTGCGTAGACCGCATGTTAATATCATTACTTGCGTAGACCGCATGTTTTGCTTGCGTAGATCGCATAATTGTTCAAATATCATTACTTGCGTAGACCGCATGTTTTGCTTGCGTAGACCGCATTATTGTTCAATTTCATTACCTGCGTAGACCGCATGTTTTGCTTGCGTAGACCGCATGATTGTTAAATTCATTACTTGCGTAGACTGCATATTCTACTTGCGTAGACCGCATGATTGTCCGACTTCATTGCTTGCGTAGACCGCATGCTTTTGATCAAATTCATTGCCTGCGTAGACCGCGTGCTCCATTTACACATCTGTACCTTCACAGCATTGTTATGCTCCCCACTTGCTTTACGTTGTCACGTATTTCGAGTACACTACTATGCATGTTGTTAACAATATTGTACCTGTTAAGTTTGTTTTCTTTGCAGGCATGATATTGTATGTACGGTTCATTTGAGGCTGGTGCAACCAGACGAACCGCACAGGTATTGTATCCTCCGAGTGAGACGTATTGAGAACTACATAATTCTCTTACATCCCTTCTGCATTGTAGTGTAGTTCGGTGTATGCTAGCTTAAAATTGTCGCATGTGTGCTTCGTTACAGCTTTCCTTTGCATGATCATAAGTTATGTCCGGCTCTGTGCATCGTCTTGCATTTTGCCCCTGCCTTCGGGCGCATACCTTGTTTGTCCTGCATGTTTGTCTGAGTCTTCGGCCTTGTCGAAAATGGGTCGTCTCTGGGCTTTGACATTCACTCCCGTCATTGTTATGACTTTCGAGTTCTGTCAAAGTGGGGCAACTGTAGACACCCCATTTTTTACCGTCCTCAAGACTTGGACGTCACCGTCTGAACACCCAGTGATCATCCATGTTTGTGTTCGTTTGGAGTTCCCGGAGGTCTCGGCTACGCGCCTTGCCTCAGGATCTCCGAACTTGACTGTTTAGTGTCTGGTTTTGCACCAAACACTTGTGTTTTGCCTTGGAGGTGCAGGGAATGCCTTGTGAGGCATCCCCACACATCACTGGCCATAACCACAGGCCACCGGTTGGTGTTCTGTTGCAGTCGGCAATCTTTTTTGCCGGTCGGCATCTTTTTTTGCCGGTCGGCACCTTTTGTTCCCGGTCGGCACTCATTTTTGCCAAAATGGCATTTTTGGGCAGCCGACTACTGTTCATGTACTTTATGTAGATATTTTGTGCCAGCTGTGATAGCTGGCACCAACTTTGCTTCCCTCCATACACGTGTATGGAGGGATCTCCCTCTAAGCAAGCTTGTTGTGTAAGCTTGGCAAGAGGGACTTCTATAAGAGGAGAGGTCTTCTCCTTGTTCTAGGTTAAAAATTTTGAAGGCAAAAACCAGAGCTTATACATATAGATACACCCTCTCTCTATATTTCCCTCTCTCTCCCCCCTTGTGTGTGTTTCCTGGCCTAAAAGTGTGCTTTTACCTTACTTTTGCACTAATACACACACTATTACACCTTGCTTCGAGATTGAGGACTTTTGAGGGTTGATTCTTGAGTTTTGGGGTTGTTTTTGATCAAAAGAAGAGGGCTGCATTGGCTGTTCTTGAGGTGTGCTTCAAGGGTGAGCATTTTGCTTTAGTTTCCCCAAACTTGCATTAGTCTTTTGCCTATCTTGCTTGCTGATTTAGTTTTTGTGCATAACATAAAAAAGGCTTATATTTTCATGCTTAAGAACTTTCATTAAGGGTATTTTGTGATTTGAGTTCAAACTCACCCTCTTAGGCCTTATTTGGCCCTTTTGGTGCTTCCTTTGTGAGGCCTTGTTTGCTTGAGTGTTTTGGTCTTCTCACCACTGAAAACCAGTGGGTTTTCAGTGGTGAGGAAGGTGGTTTGAAGTCTTGCATAGGGGAGGGACACCCCTCTCCCTTCATTGTCTTATTTCCTTGCATTTTGGCTTAAAGGGTGACATGCATGCTTGCTTGGTTTTGGCCCTTTTTCAGAGGTTTTTGGGTGTCTTTAGGTCCTATGTAATCTCTGTTTTTGGTCGGATTTGTGTCCTTTTTCATGCTTAACATACTTGCTTTACATTCCTTCATTTGGCCTAGAAATGCATCTCATGTTCAGGTCATGGTTCTTGCATGTATTAGCCTAATTTCTTGGAGGTGTTGGCATTATTTCACCATGTTTAAGGTCTGTTGGCCATCTATTTCAGTCATGCTTGCCTTGTTTGGTGTCATCTCTTTATGTTTTTGGCTTGTAAGCTTTGAGCATATTGACCTCTAGCATGCGTAGCTATGAACATCCTCATGATTTGGCATCGTTTAGGATCATATTTCAGCCCATAAATCATGTTTGTATGTGTACATAAGTGACCTCTTTCATGCTTTGAGGGTATGTCTTTTATGCCTGGATACGAGCTTTGGTGCATGCATCCCATTAGAGTCACTTTAGCTGCGATGTTAGTAGGTTTTGGGGTCTATTTTTGCTTGCTAAATTTCTGTTTTAGCTTGTCCAATTCATGCCATGAGTGGTCTTATTGGTGGAAGTGAAGTGCCCCCCCCCCCTTTTTGTGCCTTAACCTTAGGACCATTGGCTTGCTTGTTGGCATGAGTTTTTGTCCACCTTTTTAGGCACTTTTGGCCACTGTTTTGGGGTGGATCAAGGTCTGCCCCTTTATGGTTTAAGGCCCCCTTGCATGCTTGTCTCATGTCCATTGCATGATTGCTTCATCAAGTGTTGTATTATGTTGATCCTATTGCTTAGGTTGACCATGTTTGCATCGCATTTGCATTTTGTATGCCTAGCATTGAATACTTGCCATATTAGTTGCATGGCACTTGGCATGCTCTGCATTTTAATCCCATGTTGTATCTTTGAGGCATTGTTTGCATAACATGCATTGCATTACTTGGTTTGGGGTGTCAAACCAAGTGTAAGGGTCAAGGAGCGTTCATACTATAAGTGATGTAATGCCCCTTGACTCTCGGTCACCGGGACCCTTGACTTCGGCATGATAGGGTCTTGGTCCTCATTTGTGTGATTGCATGCATTTTTACATCAAATGGCAAGCTTGATCTCTTGGGCTATCATGCACAATTGATGGCTCGAGGATCGAGGGCCATGCTTCCCTGAGTTCAACACATGATGGGAAACATGACCAAGCTCACATGTGCCTGAAATCCTATGCCATATGTTGTCTGTCCTCTGTTGCTGTCAAAACTGTCTCCTGCAGGAAGTTTCTGCCGACCGGCATAATTCAGTGCCGACCGGCCATTATTGAATGGCCGATGACCCAATCAGCAGCCAACGGAAGTTATACACTGCCGGTGGGAATTTCCTCCAGCCGGTGGTATTCTGCAGTGTGCAAGGAACCTATCCCAGAATTTTGGCATTTTTAAGAGAAGCAAGGCAGTAAAAACAAAGGCAGCAATGGTATGGTGCGGGCTTTCCGGGCGAGACGGGTTCGAGCATGCATCATTCGCGCATCCCGAGGCGGGGGCTGTGGCCACCTTTCTTTTTTTTCTGCATTCATTCTGCTAAGTAAATTAGAAATTCTGTAATAATTTATTTGCTTATTATTCGGACTGTAATATTTATTTGGTCCCTCCGAGTGAGGGTAATTATGTAATAAGTGTGCGTGGGTGTGTGTATGTCTTCCAACCTCACGTCTTTCTTCCCTTTTATTTACCTACTTATGATGGTAAACTAGGGCATTTTTAAAATTAGCATACCTTATGCTATGCATGCATGCATTCATGCATTCGTATTGCATGCATCAGGCTCGGTACATCACGCTAACTGCATTTCTACTTCAATTCCAAATTGAATACGTGCATCAATTGATCGCCTTTCACATGCCATGCTTAGGTTAGCCGAGCCTACTTTGATTGCATCATGTATGTGTTACATTAGGCAATCTGACATGAACTAGGATCGCGCATGTTTGCTAACTAGTTTATTGTTTTGGCACGGAGTACGATGTAAGTATTTATGCTTTAGCATCCCGCATGCGTGTGAGTGTTGCCATGACAGTATGCTTGCCATGCGGCTAAATGCTTATGTGATAAATTGTTTGAATGCCTGTGGGTGAAGGTTGGACTGCCTGAGTTGGAAAAACTCGTTGAAATCCGTATTTTAGCCTACTTGCGAGTAGCAAAATTCCAAAGTATTTTTCAAAACAAACGGATATACAATGCTTATCTCAAAGTTAAGCAATCCAGTCTATACTTGTTTGCTGTGCGCATCACATACTAATTCTAGGCTAATAATCGGAATAAGAACACATAACGTTTTCAAAACTGGATATCACGGTTAGTAGAGGCCGGTCTTCAGACCGGGCGCGAGGGGGTGCTCATAGCTGACCTTCCCCAATCGTACCCCAGCTCCCAAGCCGAGGCAACTTTGGCAATGACGGACACGTGGCCTTTGGCACCGAGTTAGGGTTTCCTAAATTCTCCCATTTTAAAATATTTAGGTGGCGACTCTGTATCCGGCAAAGCAGTCCATGTTTAGCACTTCTTTTCTAAAAATCTGTTTTCTCAAAAACAATTTTCCAGATTTGGACTCTTTGGTTCAGATTAAGAACCGTGACAACAAATCGAGTCCGAACTGTGGCGAGGGCCCCACGCGGGCACGTCTATAGTTTCTGGCGACTCCGCTGGGGATTTAGAGAGCTTAACTCGAACTCATGATATCCTGTTTTGATTTCATTTATGTGTCTCTTTGCATTGCATGTGCATTAGTGCGCCTAGGACACCGTGTTTTCCATCTGCCATTCCTGAACGGTTTGCCGGAGGCTTGTCTTGTCAAGGCATGACCATAAGGCTGACCGGTTATGGGCTCTGACAGTATGGGAACACAAACCCCGGTTTTTACCGGGGTACCCTTTTCGACCATTCGACCTAGTGCATATTCGGATCCATAGTGACCATTCCAAGCTAGGACAGGTTGCTTACCCGATTATAGGTTGTTTGAAACCGCTGCGTGCGTAGTGAAACCTAGCTCCTGACAAAATAGGGCAGGGAAACCCTACCCCAACATAGGGGTGTTTTGGCTCTCTTTACCTGCTATGTGCTTTCAGTGTATCTCTACATGGGAACGTACATGGCCGTCTGCAAGATTGAGCATTAGATCTGGGGAGATCAATATCAGTTTATAAGAATCAGTTATCCGCGGATACCAGGCTCAGTTTTGGGAACAGTGGTTCTGGGGAACGGTGATCAGTATCGGGGAACAGTGTATTCGGCTTACCAACTGTGTATTGTGAATGCCCAACAGCGCGTTGTATGTGTTTATTTTATGCCGTTGTGCCGTCCGATTGTTTGTTTATTTACTGCTTTATTTATCTTTTTGCTAGGTAGTTTAGCACCATTGCTTCCAACCCGGTAGATATTCCCCAAGCACTCTGGATTAGAGGTTGTCGGCTCCATCGATCTGAGGATCTGGTAGACGGACAACCAGTGTACCGCTCCCTACCCCCAGTTGTTAGACGGAGGACAGCTAGGCAGAGGGCATCAGTTCAACAGTCAGTTCAGAGGGCCTTATCTACTCCACCTGAGTTCCGTAGGGATCAGGGTCTTGTTTCACCTACAGAAAGGGAACATATACCAGTAATTCAACCAGAGCAGAATAGTATGGCTAGCTTAGAGGAGATGGTGCGCCAACTCCAAGAGAGCATGAAAATGATGCAGTAGGATGCTGTTCGGCAGGCAGAGTTCGCCAAATAGCAGGCCACGGTTGTGAGCGAACAAGCAGAGTTGATCGTGAGATTACAACAGCAAAACGGAGCATCTGCTTCGCAACAAGTTCCTCCCCCACCAAGGGTTCTGATACCCGAAGAAACACCGAATGCCCGGAATGTCCAATAGGATACCGACCTTCCGACGGGGCCAGCTCCGCCCTCGATCCCGCCTCAACTATCCAAAGCACCCACTCCTATCAATCAATCAGATTCTCCCTTCGAGTCCGAGGTGGACCCCGTGGCATTAAAAATGCGCAAGCTCGAACAGCTGTTCCAGAAATCTCAAGGTGTGAAGTCCATTCCAGATATTGGAGACGGATACACCGACGCAGCCATGACGCTGCCAGATCGGTTTAAGACCCCACAAATTGATCGTTTTGACGGATTCGGGGATCCCATGGTGCACCTGCGACTATTTTCAGACATCCTAAGGCCAATGGGCCTCACTAGACTGCAGAAGCTGTCTTTATTTGGCCGGACCCTGTCGGGTGTAGCGGCCACATTGTATGCCAAATTGGAGGATGACGTCAAGAGAAGTTGGGACGAGATGGCTGAGGCCTTCATCCTGCAGTACTCATACAATACACAAATCGAGATCACGACCCGGGATCTCGAGACAACGAGGCAAGAACCCAAGGAGAGCTTCTCAGAATTCGTAACCAGATGGCGGGCTAAGGCTTCGATGATGACCTTAAGACCCACGGACAAAGACCAGATTCGGATGATTGGGCGCAATCTTCAGCCGAAGCTAATGCAAAAGATGATTGTACTCCCCTTCCCTACCTTTTCTGATCTGCATGAAATGGGGGTGCAGATCGAGGATGCCTTAAAACAAGGCTTAATTGATAGTGATCGGGAGCAACCCCGCAGAACTTTCAATCGTAATGATGTAGGCCCGAGTGGCGCTACAACTACCGGGACCTCCGAAGTGAGTATGGTCACCACCAACCCTTCCCCAAGAACTATGGCAGCCACACCATTCTCCGGTGCATCCAGAAGCAACCCACAAACAGCCAAATACCTTCCCAAAAATACCAGAACCTTCGCTCCGCTTTATATGCCCTTGTCCAAAGCTTTGGGGGTCTTAATCAGAAAAGGGCATCTGAAGCCCCTAGAGCCGCGGCCCTTACCGGAAAGACTCCCCGCTGCCCACAACCCAGCCAAGTATTGTGCATTTCACCAGCAGCACGGTCACGATACCGACCTGTGCTTTCGATTGCGTCATGAGATTCAAGATCTCATTGATAACGGGGTGATTTTACCTCCTAAGAAACACAATGTTACTACAAATCCTCTCCCCACACATAACCAAGCTCCACCACCCAAAAGAATCAATTTCATCCATACTGGGGTCATGTCCTACGATCCTAGTATCTATATCACACCTTCCTACCTACCAAAGCCGGAAATTTTCCTTCCTGATTGCACCGATTTGTGCATGATGGACGTCTCCATAACCCAACCAAAGCCAGCGGTGGTGACCATCGAGAGCAGGAGAGAGAAGACTCCAAAGGAGAAGGGGGTTGTCGAGCCTGAGTCTGTGGAGTCTGGGAGTGATGTTGGGAATGCTCATAGTCCGAGTGACTACATTTCACCGATTGGCCAGAATAGACCAGATGTGAAGTTTCCAGTAGGGGGAGAGCTGTGTGCAATCCAAGGGGACTGTCCAGGACAGGGAACGGATGATTTGACAGCTGTGGAAGAGGATCTTGCCAAGTTCCAGTTTTATAGTAACCAAGATCCAGAAGACTCAGCCGTCAACTGGTTCGATTATGAGGAATCGGCAGAGGCCACGGGATGGTTGGACGATCAGCCAGATGTGGTAGGAGAGTTTCAGTCAGAACAAGGCCCGACAGGGGCAGGAATGTCAGTAACAGCCAGGAACGTCGAAGATTAGAGTACATCGTCGGGGAGCGCCGGTGTCGAGAGTGTCGCTCGGGAATGGAGCATTTTGAGTACTGGGATTATTGAACAATCTACGGCATTGACACAGTCGGAAAAGGGAAGATTCGAAGATTCCGAGAGAATCAGGAAAGCAAAAGCCCATGTGGGGATTGAGACTGTTGTGAGTACAGAAAGGGAAAATACTGCGAGCATAGGGATAGAAGGTACTGCGAGTATGAGAACAGTCAAGCCAGAACCGGACAGGTGCCTGTCGGCTGCAGATGGAATGTGGTGGGAAGACGATGATCTATGTCTTGCCCACACAGATGAAGATTGGGGGGGTAACCAACCAGATGATACCTGGTATATCGGCGAAGTCGATCACATGACTAGGAGTGGACGGTATTTCAAGCCTCCACACCTAGATCAACCAGAGGCGTCTGGAAAAGATAGGGAGGCAGAGAAGCAAAAGGAGAAGCAACTCGAGGATGAGGCTGTATTGAGGCAATTGAAGAAGATACAAGAAGACATCTCCATCTGGGGGCTGCTTATGGCCTCTCGAGTACATAGACAGGCTGTCCTTTCAGCCATGGACAAAGCCAAGCTTTCCATAGACACCACGCCCGAACAGCTGGTGGGCCTAGTTTTTTCGGGAGGGACCACCCCGATGTTGACTTTTTCTGATAAAGAACTGCCACCCGAGGGTGCGTGCCATAACAAGCCACTCTACATCTCCGTGGAGTGCAGAGATAAATGGATACCCGTGGTGCTTGTCGACACGGGATCCGCCATCAACGTCTGTCCGGCAAGGACAGCCTACGCGATCGGTTTGAAAATCGCGGACTTTGTGCCAACGGCCCAGGTGATTCGGGCGTATGACAACACAAGCTGGGAAGTAATGGGGACAGTTAAGATTCAAACAAAGGTTGGGCCGGGACAGCATGAGATAGATTTCCATGTCTTGGAGGTTCCTGCAACGTTCAACCTGCTTTTGGGGTGGCCGTGGCTGCATCAGGTAAAGGCGGTCTCCTCCACCCTACATCTAGTGGTGAAGTACCCCTATGGGAAGGGAGTAGCCATTGTTTTTGGAAACTCGTCAATTCATCCGCCGCTGGAGGTATCTACGCCTGTTCTAGAAATCGAGCACGGTATGGAAGATGTGTTCATATCGGGTTTTACCTTGGCTGAGGCTCGGGTCGTACAGGACATCATGGCAGCTAATGAAGGGGTATACGTCAGTGCCCAAGCAGTCTATCTCATGAACAAACTCCAGCACATCCCCGGGATGGGATTGGGGAAGAGCGGCCGGAAAGGCGTCGCGGCATTGGCCGAAGTGCCACACAACCCTCATACCTTCGGATTGGGTTACCTACCCACCAAAGAGGACTGGATATGGAAAGGAAAAGAGATGGCCGGAAGGGCCAGAGCGAAACAGATGGGGAAGCCCTTTAACTTAATGCACCGGCCCATTCAGGGTACCCTAAACGGACGCTTCGTCCGGGAGGGAGAGGACTTTCCGTTCTGTGGCTTCCCAGAGCCGTGGCTGAACGCGGAGAGGAAGCGCGTACCGGGGTTTGAGATTTTCTTTGACCTGCAGCTACCTGAGAATGACATCGCCGAAAAGCAGACAGACTCATTAGCCGAGGCTGAGCAAAGTAAGGAAGTGCTGTCTGAGGACGCTGAAAATGAAATGGGGGTAGCACTGGCATGTCTACTTTCAGATCCTCGGATCGAACAGAAGTGCTTGGGGGATAACTCCTCGGTATGCATGATCGGGAATGAAACGGCTGCGGGCCTACCATCAACTATTTTGGATGCATCCATCGCACCCTCTCTCGTCTGGCAATATGAAGAAGGATTTTTGTCCAGCAGCACCGGGTCAGGTAGTGAGCCAGAATCTGATTCCACCGAATCTTGTGAGTCGGAATCAGGTTCCAGCTCAACTGAGTCTGAGTCCGGTATTCTTGGGGGTGATAACCCGGATGCCACAGTCCTGTCTAGGTCGTCATTTTCTTTCTCTTTTGAGTCTGTTGTAACAGAAGAATCGGACGGCTTGGAAGTATTTAATGAGAATGATGTGGATGTGGTTTCTGAGTATTTTTCTGTGCCTTTGATTTATTGCTTAAATTAGGATTTTCAAAATTTTGATGAAAACGATGAGGAAGAAATTCCTCCGGTTTTGCAACGATTAATTGATCAAGAGCAGGAAAGATTTGTTAAACCCTTAATGGATGAAATCACTACTGTGAATGTTGGTACTGAGAACGACCCGCAGCTGGTCCAGATCGGGTCCACGTTGTCTTCGGAGGAACGCGAGCGCTTAGTCGCTTTATTAAAAGATTTTAAAGACGTTTTCACGTGGTCCTACGAAGACATGCCTGGAATCGATCCTGAGATTGTATAGCACCGGATCCCTCTCGACCCCGAGGCCCGACCCATCAAACAGAAACTCAGAAGGATCCGCCCAGATTGGGCCATTAAGATCAAAGAAGAGGTCACCAAGCAAATCGATGCAGGCTTCCTGCTGGTATCCGAATACCCGACTTGGTTGGCCAACATTGTTCCAGTGCTGAAGAAGGATGACAAGATCCGAGTATGCATGGATTTCAGGGATTTGAACAAGGCCAGTCCGAAAGACGACTATCCCTTGCCACACATTGATGAATTGGTAGATTTCACGGCAGGACACGCCTTGCTTTCGTTTATGGATGGCTTCTCAGGCTATAATCAGATAGTAATGGCACCCGAAGACCGGGAGAAGAGTGCATTCACTACCCCGTGGGGTACATATTGCTACAGAGTGATGCCATTTGGGTTGAAGAACGCTGGAGCTACTTATCAGCGGGCAGCAACCACATGTAACAAGCCCGCGGGGGACCTCGCTACAGTTCCGACTCTCGATTTGTAGTCACGGTTCTTAATCTGAAACAAAGAGTCCAAATCTGGCAAATCGTTTTGAGAAACAGATTTTCGAAAAAGTAGTGCCAAACATGGACTGCTTTGCCAGATACAGAGTCGCCACCTAAATATTTTTTAAAATGGGGAAATTTAGGAAACCCGGACTCGGTGCCGAAGGCCACATGTCCATCATCACCGGAGTTGTCTCAGCTCGGGAGCTTGAGTACGATCGGGGAAGGTCAGCTATGAGCACCCCCTTTCGCCCGGTCCGAAGACCGGCCTCTACTAACCGTGATATCCGTTTTTGAAAATGTTATGTATTATTATTCCAATTATTAGCCTAGAATTACTATGTTATGCGCACAGCAAACAAGTATAGACTAGATTGCCTAATTTGAAAATAAGCATTGCATATCCGTTTGTCTCGAAAAATGCTTTGGAATTTGCTACTCGCAAGTAGGCTAAAATACGGATTTTCAATGAGCTTTTCCAACTCAGACAATCCAACCTTCACCCACAGGCATCCAAGCAGTTTATAACACATAAGCATCTAGCCATATGTTAAGCATGCTGACATGGCAACATTCACACTCATGCGATATGCTAAAGCAGAAATACTTACATCGTACTCCGTGCCAAAACAAAGAACTCGTTAGCAAACATGCATGATCCAAGTCCATGTTAAGTGTCTAATGCATCGCATACAAAGTGTTGCTAGAATAGGCTCGGCTATCCTAAACATGGCATGTGAGAATGCACAACTATCACATATTCAGTTTAGAATTTGAAGTACAAATGCAGTTAGCGTGATGTACCGAGCCTAATGCATGTAGTATGAATGCATGAATGCACGAATGCATAGCATAAGGTATGCTAAATTAAACGTGCCCTAATCTACCATCGTAAGCAGGTAAATAAAAGGGAAAAAAAACGTGAGGTTGAAAGACATACACACACTCACGCACACTTATTACAGATTTGCCCTCGCTCGGAGGGACCGAATAAATATTACAGATTAATTAACTACGCAAGCTAATTAATATTACAAATTAATTTAATTAACGAATTAAATAAATTAATTAAAAACAGTAAATCGCATCGGGGCGAGGGCCAGATGCAGCACATGCTCGGGACTGGCTCGGAATCGCACTGCCATGCATGGTTTGCCTCTGTTTTCCCTGCTCTGCTCCTGTGAAAACTGCCGAAGTCTCAGGGATGCCCCTCAGGACACTGGGGGATATCATCGGCTGAGCAGAATTTCCACCGGCAGTAGCATTTAGTCACCGGCACAAAATAGATCCACCGGCCATCTATTGACTGCCGGTCGGCACTAAATACTGCCGGCAAGCAATAAATTCCTGCAGAACCTGCAACTCACAGCAGCAGAGGGCAAAATCTTGCATGGCAATGCAATTCAAGCAATTTATGCACCTATCACATTCCTTATCATGTTATTGACTCAAAGGAGGATGTGCCTCGATTCTCGGACCACCAATCACGCATTTCCATGCATGATGGCCCAAAGAACCAAGTATGCAAATTTGATTTCAAATGCATGCAAACCAAATCAAACCAAACAAGGCCCAATTCCTATCATCAAGTCAAGGAACAAGGCATGCATGCAAGATGCAATGCAACCTAAGCATACAAACTAAGGATGCAACATGGCATGGTGACAAGCTTATGCAAGCATACAAGCATACATATAGCAATGCAAATGGATGCAAAGATGGACTTATACATGAATTAGGCAGCTCTAAATAGGCCCAAAACAGTAGCCATAATGCCCAAAAATGGAGACCAAAACACATGCACACATACACACGTTGGAAGGCCAACACTTAGGCATAAAGCAAGCAACATTCAAGCACACTTGAAAGAGGCATTCATGGACTAAAAGCATGCAACATAAGCTCTGAAAATCATGCTAATACATGGTGCCAAACCAAGCAACAAGATAAGCTAAGCATGCAACACATAGCCCAAGTGTTGAAAGCAAACCAATGGGGCATTGAACTACACTTAGTAAGACCAAACATGGCATGAGCTTATCAACCAAAAACAGAGTTTTGGGGCATCAATACAAGGCCCTAGGACCACTTAGATGGCATCTAAATGACCCAAAAACAAAGGCATGCATAAACACCAAAACATGGAGCATTGCTACACAAGCTTAAGAGGCATTAAAGATGCATGCAAGGCAATCAAACAAGCATGGAAATGGGACTGAAATAACATATAAAGTGACCCCAAATCACCAAATCAATGCAAAGATGTCATGCTACACATGCACATACTCAAGGCCAACAAGCCCAAATACAAAGGAGCTATATGATGCATGCCAAATTTGACCCAAGCAACTTAGGACAGACCTAGAACATGGCAAAATAAGCACATAATCTTCACAAGACTAAGCCTAAAACATGCTCCAACAAAGGCTAACAACCTAAGGCACATTAAGGCATAAACAAGGCATTACATGGCAACTATGCTAAGCATGCATGGAGTACCAAAACCAATTTAAAATCATGTTATATTATGGATATATAAGCATGAAAAACAACCTAAACATGCTCAACACACACTCAAGCATAATGCTCTCTCAAGGGGCCAAAATATGCCCTTTTTAAGGACAACAAGGAGAGGGGGTGGCCCTCTCCTTCTTGGGACTTCAAGGCATCATCTTCACCACTGAAATCCCTCAAGATTTCAGTGGTGAAGAGACCTCAACACCAAAATCCCGGAGCTAGCACAAAATGGCCCAAAATGAGGCCTTTCAAGGCCTAAGGGTGGTCAACTGCCCTCAAACAACAAAACACTCTTAATAAACAATAAAGAGGGCCTAAAAACAGAACTTTTTTATGTTATACAATAAGCACAAAAACAGCTCTAAGATAGGTAGAAAATCAATGCAAAAATGGGGAATAAAGGTGCAAGTTTCTTACCCTTGATGATCCCTTCACAAATGGTGCTCCAATGGCCTCCTTTAGCTTGGATCCAACACCAAAACTTCAAAACCAGTCCTTTAGAACCTCAAGAGCCAAAGGAAGGTGAAACTCTAGGTGTTTGTGTGCAATAGTAAGACACAAAACACCTAGTGCACAAATGAGAGGGAAAGAGAGATAGAAAATGTATCTAACTCAAACCCTAGAACAAGAGCTTAACAATGGCTGTTTTTGCTCTCAAAATATCCCAACTCCCTCACCTTAGTCCTCTCTTCCTTGCTTTTAGAGAGAGCCTCTCTCTATATCTCTTGTAAAGCTTACAAGACAAGCTTTACAAGAGGGAGATCCCTCCATACACGTGTATGGAGGGATGCAAAAGTAAGACAGCTGTCCAAAAATATCTGCAAAAGCAGATGAACAGCAATCGGCTGGCCAAAAATGCCATCTTGGCCAAAAATAGTGCCGGTCGGCACTAAATAGTGCTGACCGGCAACAAATAGTGCCGGCCGGCAATAAAAATTACCGGTGGCAGCAAACACCAGCCAGTGGCCTCTAGCCACTGCCGGTGATGGGTGGGGATGGTCCACAAGCCCTACCCTGCCCTTCCAAGGCAAAACACAAGTGTTTGGTGCAAAACCAGACACTAAACGGTCGAGTTCGGAGATCCTGAGGCAAGGCACGCGAGCCGAGGCCTCCGGGAACTCCAAACGAACACAAACATGGATAATCACCGAGCGTTCAAACGGTGACGTCCAAGTCTTGAGGACGGTCAAAAATAGGGTGTCTACAGTTGCCCCTCTTTGACAGAACTCGAAAGTCATAACAATAACGGGAGTGAATGTCAAAGCCCAGAGACGACCCATTTTTGACAAGGCCGAAGACTTAGACAAACATTCAAGACAAACAAGATATGCGCCCGAAGGCAGGGGCAAAATGCAAGACAATGCACGAAGCCGAGCATAACTTATGATCATGCAAATAAAGCTGTAATGAAGCAAACATGCGACAGTTTTAAGCTAGCATACCAAACTACACTACAATGCAGAAAGGATGTAAAAGAATTATGGAATTCTTAATACGTCTCACTCGGAGGTACAATACCTGTGCGGCCCGTCTGGTTACACCAGCCTCAAATGAACCGTACATACAATATCGTGCCTGAAAAGAAAACAAACTTAACAGGTACAATATCGTTAGCAACATGCATGACAATGCAAATGTGGATGCAAAACGAAATGCAATATATACAAAACAATGTATAAGCAATGCAAATGAAGATGCAATGTAATTGAAACAATGCAAGCTACATGCAAAGCATTTGAATCGTGATCCAATCACGAGCGGTTCGAAACCACACCTATGTCAAATAGATTGATGGAGATAACAAGTCTGTCTACCATAGAACGGTCAACTGAACTATGAGCATTGTAGACAGACGCAAGAACAAGTATTGGGTGGAATCAACATAAGTGGGGAAACGACCCGCTGGAGAAAGGACTCCGATCCTAATGCCGGATGCAAAAATTACACTACAATGTAATATGTATAGATATGCTAGGAAGATGGCAATGGATATGGCACGCAGGCCAAACCAAATCTTGCCTAGGAAAGGTATGTACGCATACAGGCCATGTGTAACACAGAAAAGGTGCCGCAACCCTCAACCAACATATCAGCGTGGAATCGGCGCGATACACATGCAGAACTGTGTTTTAACATGAAAAGTAAGGGCACATATCGGATCAAGCTCAACTTGGAAAGGCGCAAGCCATAGGCGGAAGGTGATGCAATGAATGCATGCAATCTACAATGCAATATGTACAAATATGCAATGAAATGGATATGGATACAATGGATATGGCACGCAAGCCAAACCAAATCTTGCCTAGGAAAGGCATGTACACATACGAGCCATGTGTAACACAGAAAAGGTGCCGCAACCCTCAACCAACATACCAGTGTGGAATCGGCGTGATACACATGCAGAACTGTGTTTTAACATGATCAGTAAGGGCACATACTGGACCAAGCTCAACCTGGAAAGGCGCAAGCCATAGGCGGAAGGTGATGCAATGAATGCATGCAATGCAATATCTACAAATATGCAATGGAACGGATATTTACAAATATGCATGACAATGCAGTGCGATGCGACTACTGGGAAAAATGCAATGGATGCATGCAAGCTACAACGGAAATGCATGACAATGCACTATGATTGTTTTTTGTTTTTTGAGATGCACATGATGCAAGAAATGCATGTTGCATGGAATGCGCGACAACACGCGGCTTAAGACATGTACAAAGCAATAGTGTGCACACCAATGCATTAAAGGTCTTGCACCTTCCAAGGATTTAAGGTCTCCTAGACCGTACGTGTTTAAGGTCTCGCCAGACCGTGCGTGTTTAAGGTCTCGCCAGACCATGCGTGTTTAAGGTCTCGCCAGACCATGCGTGTTTAAGGTCTTGCCAGACCACGCGCAAAATGCACGTGTGACACACATGCCACACGGAATGCAAAATGAAACAAATGAGACACGTGTGCCTCATAAGATGCAAAAAAAGAGATACAAGTGGACTTACACGCTACGCGAAGCCGGTTTTGAAAGTTGGACTTATACGCTACGCGAAGCCGGTTTTGAAAGTTGGACTTATACGTTATGCGAAGCCGGTTTTGAAAGTTGGACTTATACGCTACGCGAAGCCGGTTTTGAATTCAAAACAATGCAATGTACTAACAAGTACAACCGAGGTGCGCAAGATAGCGCGAATGGATACCTGCAAGATGCAAGTGAGGTGCACAAAACAGTGCGATGCGCAAAACAGCGCGATTGAAATACAATGCACAAAACAGTGCGACAATTTGAAATGCACAAAACAGTGCGCCGGTTCGAAATGCACAAAACAGTGCGACGATTTGAAATGCACAAAACAGTGCACCGATTTGAAATGCACAAAATAGTGCGATGATTTGAAATGCACAAAACAGTGCGATGAGCAGAACAGCGCGAACAATTTTGAAATGCACAAAACAGTGCGATTGATATGCGATATACATGGGGCAACTTTTGGATCTTGTAAAAAGTCAAAAGGATACTAAAAAGGATACACCTTGCACGGGTTGAAGTGCTACGCACGGAAGACACGACCCGAGGTCAAAACGGAGGCCGGTTGAGCGTCGGAGGTGCACTTTCTTGCACTTTCTTGAGCTATGAAGACCAAAAACAACTCAAATGGCCTAAACAAGGCTGTGGGAACCCCACCGGCCGAAAGGGGAGGCCACCGGCTGGCCGCCGGCATCAAAATAAGTCCATTGGCACAAAAAAGTGCCGGCCAGCACAAAACATTGCCGACCGACAAACAGTTGCTGATTCGGGGCAGTTTCGACTTTTCGCCATGGGTGTTTTAAAATACGGTTTTAAACCCTATTTTCTCATTCCTTCTCCGCCGAAATCTCTTGCTCTCTTTCTCTAGAGCGTTTCTCTCTCCCTTTTCGCCCGTTTCTCCGCGTTCTACGCTCGTTTCGTCGTCGGATTCGCGATTTCCTTCGCGTTTCGGACATTTTCAACCGATCACATTCTTGTTTCGGTGCCTCATTTGGCGTTCTCGCCTTTTCGGGGTTTGTTTCCCTTGTTTTCCTCTTCATTTCCGTGCCCTTTCACATTCCGGCCTTCCCGGCCATTCCCAACCCTCTCGGGAGTCGACTTTTCGGTTAACTCTTCGTATTCCGGCCCGGTTTTCCTTCCTCCGGCCATTTTCTCATCACTTTCGATATGGCGGACGACATTCCACGTGGCGGGACTCCCCCGGACCACGAGATGGATCCCGGGGTTGAGCTCCTACCACTGAGCGAGCGCCCGTTCGACCCGGCGACCTACCGACCGGCGATCCATGTTTTGCCCCCCGACGGTCTGCATCAGTTCCGGAGCTTCGAGAGGCACGTGGCGCCTGAGCTACTACTGCGTGAGCCTACCTCCCACCTTTCATTCGGCACTTCCGAGGTAATTCTTTGTCTTCTGCTTTACTTTCCGCAATGTAGGATACAAAACTGTCATAGTTAGTTGTATTCTTTAACTGCTAAAAACTGATATGCTGTAGACTGTAGTTGACTGTAAACATACATACAACTGACATCTGCTTGAGACTGACACATGCACACACACTGCACTAGCCCTGAATCACTCAAACACACTGCACTCACTGTATTGCACTGCATACACACTGGCACCCAGTATTTGTCTGAATCTGTCAAATTTGCACACATGCTATATCTGTTCTGAAACACCCAAACACGCTGACACATCACACGTATTATTTCACCATAAGCACACCGGCACCCGGTATTTGCCTGAATCTGACAAGCTTGCATACATGCTATATCTGTTCTTTCAAAACTGCATTTTGAATGTTGTCTTGCAATTGTTATTTTCTGTTTGCAGGAGGGTTCCCATACCATTCGCGGGTATGGGAATACTGGTGCTCGGGAGTGGTATGACGAGCTCCCCGACGCAGTGCGACGCATCGTGGATCGAGCGGGTTTCGGCGCCTTCTGCCGAGGACTCTCTAGGCTCTCCACTTGTAGGCCTCTCCTTGCTGCTCTGGCGGAGAGATGGTGGGACACCGCCGATTCTTTTCATTTCTCTACTGCAGGGGATATGACGATGACCCCTCATGATTTCTCGATGCTCACAGGCATCGGGATGCGGGGTGATCCGATCCCATTTGACATCGCGATGGATGAGTGGACCGCCGCTCAGGTCCATCTACTGGGGGAGGCGCCACCCCTAGCTCGCCCAAGTTTCGTTCGATACTCCTGGTTCGAGGTCCAGTTTCGAGTCCAGCCCGTGTTGAAGGAGGAGGCGGAGATGGCCCCGGAGGACGTGGAGAGGTCTGCTCGCGGCTTCCTCATGTTCCTGTTTGGGACTACCATTTTCGCCGATAGGGCGAACACCGTGCCTCTTTGTCTTCTCAGCGCACTGGTGGACGTCCGAGACATTCTGCACTATGACTGGGGCGGCGCTGCTCTGGCCACCCTCTATGGATACATGAGCTCGGCCTCTCGCGGCAGCGGCCAGCTACTCGGAGGCTACTGGCGGGCTTGGGAGGTACATTTCTTCTCTGCTTTTTCATTTCTGTCTCGTACTTTCTGTACTCTGTACACTGCACACACTGTAGTCTGCTTTACACTTGCTGTATACTGTACACACGGCACACACATACATTCTGCTTCACACTGACTGTACACTGCTCACGCTGTACACTGCACACAATACACTGCACAATACACGGCTCTGCCATTTCTGCTTTATTCTGCATTCTACTTCAACTGATAAATGCACTGGTATTTATCTTGCAGATGTGGGTTTACGCCTACTACCCTAGGCTCGCTCCTGTGCCAGTTGCGGAGACTCCTCTGGCCGTCCCGTTTTCGAGTCGTTTCGACGGGAGATGCACCCGGCGACCACGGCAGACATTCGGCTTCTTCCGCCGATATTTCAACACCATCACCCCCGCGGAGGTATGCTTTACTTACAGTTCATTTAAGCTTCGCTTTCTAACTGTATATTTCAATAACAGTAGATAACAAACTGTCTGTCATTTTCAGATCACTTGGCGGCCGTGGGCTCCTATGCCGGCGGCGATGCGGGGTCGGTTCCCTGGTGCGGAGGAGACCTCGCGTTTCTGGATTTTGCTTGAGGGCCCGGTCTGTCGGGCTTGGTACCTGGGGGAACGTTTTCTACGCCAGACCCTAGGGTTACCTGAGCAGATAGTCCCGGTTCCCCCTCCTGCAGATATGAGGGAGACCGAGGGGCTCACCACTGAGTAGCTGGATGATTACTCCATCGGCTGGGAGGAGGCCCGCTTCCGGGGCACCGGTGACTACCGGGAGTATGTGCAGACATATCTGATGCGCCCCCTGAGCGGCTGTCGAGCAGAGGGGGCCAGGCCTGTGGCATCGGCGGTTGGGGCCGGAGCGGGGGTTGGAGTAGGGGCTGCGAGGAGGGCCCGGGTCCGTGGCAGGGGCGGAGTGCAGGGAGGACGGGGAGCTGGCTGGCCTGTCCTGCCCGTTGTACTGACTTTCCAGGGGCAGGGTGGGTCGACCTATCAGATCCCCTTCGCCCCTCCACCGGCTGGTTACGAGCTCATCGACGTCCCCGACTTACCACCGGTATGTTCTACTGCATTTTTGTACAGTTATTCATTTCAGTTTATTTGATATTCCACAGAATATTGATGCATCTGACACTTTTTGCAGGCTTCTTCTGAGTACACCCGTCAGTCGTTGGCGATGAATGCCTCGATGATGGGGATGCTTCAGCGGACATTTGACCTTCTGGCCCTCTACAGCATCCCGATATGTTCTTCTAACACTGGCCTCAAACCATTCATACACTGATTCACGTAGTCTAATGCACGGCACAACACCTGATACACTGATCTCACAGTAGCGGACACACTGCATACACTGCATTCTGCACTGTACCTTGCACTGGTAAACTGCTCACGTCATTCATACATTGTACTCACACACTGCATTCTGTACTGACAAACTGATCACGGCATACACACTGTACTCATACACTGCATTCTGCACTGATAAACTGTCTACGGTATACTGATGCATTTCCCTTTTGTGTACTTTTTCAGCCTCCTTTCCAGATTCCCATGGCAGGAGGTGCTCCAGCTGGGCCCTCTGTCCCTGCCCGGGGGAGAGATGAGGAGGGCCGGATATTTCCCCGTACCAGGGGAGGGCGTACTCATGTCGGGAGTAGCTCGCGAGCTCCAGTCCCGGACGACGATGATGACGAGGAGTCAGAGGCAGAGGCAGAGGCGGAGTCAGAGTCATCAGAGGAGGAGACCGGAGATGGTTCTAGCTCGGGCTCTGACGACGACGCTGATGATGCTCCTGGACCCTCGTCTAGGAAGAGGACTAGGACGGACTGACGGCCCCCCGGAGTGCTTGACATGGATGCAGATTTTTGCTATCTTCTTCTTCTTTCTTGTACTTTTGCTTTTTTGTTGTTGGTAGATAGATTACCTTGTACTGCCGCAGGCAGATTTTTGTTTCCAAAACTTGTACATTTGAAAAGATAGTTAAATGAACAGATTTTTGCTTAAAAAGGTGTTACATTTACATATCTCATGTATTGCATTGCATCTCATCATGTTACACCTCAATGTAAATGAAATTGATTAGCTGTCTGAAAATTGAACACTTGCACTGCAATATTCAGATAACTTAAACAGCCAACGGCGAAATAACCCAAGCAATCCACTGCCTGATTCTAGACACACAGCCCTTGCTCTGTTGGGGATTAATCTGCATTCAGCCCATAACACAGCATTCGGTTCATTCTGCACATGGTAAATTCTGAACAAACGGCCCAATCTAACAGGACGGACCTCAAAGATGGAACCGGTTGGAGTCGAAACACGTTCAAATGTAGAGAATGGCACAGCATTCCGAGTGTAAGTGATTTTTGAAATCGAATGAGGGTTTTTCAAACCGGGACATCGAGCCTACAACTGAACACAGCGGGGAGGACTCAAATAAAAAGGTACACGACCTAAACACAACGAGACACGCTCGGAAAAGACCTAAAACAAAGGTTGAGGTAAACAAAACCAAAGACACGATATACAGACGCGTTAGCGAAGATGGGGGACCTCGGACCACGAGGAGCCAGTTTCTCTAGGCATTGTTTCCCACCCTTTCTGATTTGTGATTTTCACATCACTCGGCTCTCGAGCTCGGATTTTTTTCTCAAAACCCTTTTCCTCACTTTTCTCTCAACTTACACCTCTCTATTCTTCATTCTCTCATTTTTCATCCCTCCCCGGGGTGATTGATGGATAAATAGAAAGGTGTGGGTTCACGCCCGATGCCGTTAGCTCACAGCTATTTCTTCTGGCGGGCAGAGTGCTCTTCTGGCAAGTACATTGATGACGGGGGAAAGACAGAACGCCTGGCTCAACTGTGCCCCTAGTTCATCATTTTAACCATTCTTTTCGTTTTGGTTTTCTGCTAAAACAAGTTTGATCAAAATGAGAGTCGGATTAACGTACTTGTTCGATTTTTGACTTGAAAACCGTGCAAGTCAAACTGTAAGCACTGAGAATTTTCCTTTTTTGGGTCCAAGACAATGGTCTAGTTTTGGAAAATGAAATAGTTTTCGAGAAAATAGTCAACCTCAGTAAAAATTTTCAAAAACTATTTTTCAAACAGCTGATGCTCAACAAGCATGGAACTTACTCTTCGAGATGCGCAACCTCGGATCGGAGGCAATGGAAAATTGCTCCTGGTTTGAAGGGAGTGGGAGGCAACGGAAAGTTGCCCCTGGTTTGAATGGCGTCTCACGACGGCTCGTGGCAACGGAAAGTTGCCCCTTGTTTGGGATGGTGCCGCAGCAATCTGTAAACAGTCTTCATTGGCGGTGGTCGAGCTCTTGGACACAGCGATGATGAAGACGGTCACAACACATATATGGACACATTCACCTTGAAGGGTGTTGGCCACTGGACTTTGGGGATGAAATTGAAACCATTGCATGGACTGTGACGCTATGAAAGCGTTGGGGGCTGGACTTCACGATGAAGTTGCCTACGTATCCCAAACATGGGAATCAAGCCTTACGTAGTTCCGGTTAAGGTACACTCGGGTATTTTAACCTTCACTTTGTTTGGCTCTTACTTTTGCCAAGGCGCCCAATGCGGGTTTTCGACCTTGCGAGCTTCTTTTCATTTTCTATTTCTTTTCCATTCTTTTTTCTTTTTTTTCTTTTTCTTTCTTTCTTTTTTTTTTTTTTTGTTCTTTTCTTTGCATTTTTTTTCTTTCTTTTTGTATTTTTCTCTTGCTCTAGCTTTTGCCTGGGTCGCCCTTCCGGGTTTTCGGCCCAGCGAGCCTCTCAAAGGGTAAAAGTGCAGCAAGTCCATGCCAAATGGTTTTTTGAATTGAAGCCTCTCTGTGTCTAGGAGAACGGCTGTTGCATTGATTTGCGGAGAATCCATCCCGGTTACTCCACAAGCTTCTTCCGACGAGATCCGCTCCTTCTGATTCGGCTTTGGTGCCTCTTGCTCGAGGGCTACTTCAAAACTGGCCACACGAGCCTCCTCTGACGGTTGACTGTTGAATGTTCCGAATGAGTTCGAGGTTCAAGACAACAGGTCGAATCTTGAGGCTGAGAGCGATCCTAGGCTGCGCAGTCTCAAGAGCGATTCCACACAGGTCTTCGCAGGGCCGCGTAAAACATTTGTTTTTGAAAGTTTTTAAGAAAGCGACAAATCGCTCGCGCCGAAGATAGTGTGGAACCAATCTGGATCAGGCCAGGATCCTTCTCAGTACTCACGCCGACAAGCATGATTTCATTCATAAAAGGCTTAGCACGCCTTTCTTTCTCTCAAAATGATCAAAATTTTGCAAAACCCGAGGAATTCCTTCCTCTTCGTTTTTATCACCGTAGTGTTCAAAAGTTTTTTTTTGAAAAACTTAGGTTAATGCAATGAGTTTGGCGCGCAGGAGAGCAGGCGAGATGTACTGTCAGCCCAATCAAATTTTCTGGCACTTATGCTGAAAGCAAGCATGATGTTGAGATAGCAACAGCTGTTTCATTCGGATCTGTTGGTGCAACTGGCCCCTCGGCAGAAACAGACTCAAAACAAAAACAGATAATTACAAAACAAGACGGTGTTCGAGGCAACAACCCCTGAATCACCTGGTATTATATACAACGGGGACTGACTCGATACAACAAGACAGACCTTTAAGCAAAAAAGACTGACTCAAGACAAAGAGACAGACTCAAAACAAACGACTGACTCGATATCCAAGCCAGGATTTACAAAACTCGGTTTCACCGATGCTCAAAAATGCGTGCCAGACACTTCATCTAAAACATACCAAATGTTGCCCGCAGGCGGTTCACTTTACATACTCGTAGTATCTGAGCCCTCGAAATCCAACAACTGAGTGGTGACGGGCTTGCCTGAGGTGGGTGGTAGGATAACCTTGTTATCAATCAAATCCTGCACTTCATGACGAAGGCGGGAACATCCATCGGTACTGTGACCGGACTGTTGGTGGTACGCGCAGTACAAGGTAGCATCATGCGTGGGAGGGAGATTCTTCGGGAGTGGCCCAGGTTCCAAAGGCTTAAGATGCCCATTCTTCGCCAATATCAGTAATGCCATAGACAAAGGCATGTGGAGGTCGTGGAAGATCCTGCGCCCTCGGGGCAGGTACTTTGAAGTTTGAGGATTCTTGCCAGATGCGCTAGCAAAAGGGTCGGCTGGCACTGCCTTGGCTTTTTGAACCTTTCCCGGTGCAGGGTTGGGAACTACAGGAATTGTCTGGGCATGACGGGGCCCATCCCGATTTTCTACCTGGCTTGAACTGCCTTTGATCGGAGCGGGGAAAGCATCATCCACAGCTTTGATCACGATTGCGGATGTTTGTTGCTTGTTCATCCCTTTGACTTTCAGAGCCTCGACTGCCCACAGCAGTTGTTCAATAGGATCGGCATCTACCTTTGCCTTGTCTTTTCCTCTGGCCTCAGCCTGATCAAGGGTCTGGGTCGGTGCTGGCATGTCGCGGCTGTAGCTGGAAGCCACCTCTGGCTGGCTAAGCTCTATCACAATCCGCCCCAGCAACGGGGGCTCCTGTGGCACGAAATTCCCGGCATACGGCGCCGCTGGCGGTGAAGCCGACATTCCATAGGCGAGGTCTGCCACAGACCTTTGGAGGTCACCTATCATTCCCATCAATTCGAAGGGGGTGGGCTCACGAGCCTGATATAACTGGGGAGCCCAGACCGGGTGCACAACGGGCGACCTGGGTGGGTGTGACATACTGATGCTGGCCTCACTCTGCGGAGCGGTCCCCTGCTCCAATGCAGCCGTCATAACCACAACTTCTTCTGAATTTTGTGCCGCCATAAATCCCGCCTCAGCAAGGGGAGACACTGGCTATTCTGTATCAACTCTGGGACTCTCTGAACTGAAAGGAAAAACAAGCAGCATTTCAGTCCAAACTGATCAAACACGGGCGTAGCCAAACAACTGTACCCTACTGCTAATCACTGTTCCCAGATTTCTGTTCCCAAAAACTGAACCCGATACCCGCAGATAACTGATCCTGATCGCTGATTCTCAACAATACTGATTCTGGTGCCCTCGGGCCCGATACTCAAACTCGCAAACTAGTATATGCGTTCCTGTAGAGATACACTCTAAAAGCACATAGCAAGTAAGTGAGAGCCAAAACACCCCTATGTCGGGTAGGGTTTCCCTGTCCTATTTTGTCAGGAACTAGGGTTTCACTACGCACACAGCGGTTTTCAAACAACCTAACATCGGGTAAGCAACCTGTCCTAACTTGGAATGGTCACTATGGATTCCGAATATGCACTAGGTCGAATGGTCAAAAAGGGTGCCCCGGTAAAAACCGGGGTTTGTGCTCCCATACTGTTAGAGCCCATAGCCGGTCAGCCTTATGGACATGTCTTGACAAGACAAGCCTCCGGCAAACCGTTCAGGAATGGCAGATGGCAAACACTGTGTTCCTAGGCGCACCAATGCACATGCAATGCAAAGAAGCACATAAGCAAAATCAAAACAGGATATCATGAGTTCGAGTCAAGCTCTCTAAAATCCCCAGCGGAGTCGCCAGAAACTGTAACAAGCCCACGGGGGACCTCGCTACAGTTCGGACTCTCGATTTGTAGTCACGGTTCTTAATCTGAACCAAAGAGTCCAAATCTGGCAAATCGTTTTGAGAAACAGATTTTCGAAAAAGTAGTGCCAAACATGGACTGCTTTGCCAAATACAGAGTCGTCACCTAAATATTTTTTAAAATGGGGAAATTTAGGAAACCCTGACTCGGTGCCGAAGGCCACATGTCCATCATCACCGGAGTTGTCTCGGCTCGGGAGCTTGGGTACGATCGGGGAAGGTCAGCTATGAGCACCCCCTTTCGCCCGGTCCGAAGACCGGCCTCTACTAACCGTGATATCCGTTTTTGAAAACGTTATGTATTCTTATTCCAATTATTAACCTAGAATTACTATGTTATGCGCACAGCAAACAAGTATAGACTAGATTGCCTAATTTGGAAATAAGCATTGCATATCCGTTTGTCTCGAAAAATGCTTTGGAATTTGCTACTCGCAAGTAGGCTAAAATACGGATTTTCAATGAGCTTTTCCAATTCAGACAATCCAACCTTCACCCACAGGCATCCAAGCAGTTTATAACACATAAGCATCTAGCCATATGTTAAGCATGCTGACATGGCAACATTCACACTCATGCGATATGCTAAAGCGGAAATACTTACATCGTACTCCGTGCCAAAACAAAGAACTCGTTAGCAAACATGCATGATCCAAGTCCATGTTAAGTGTCTAATGCATCGCATACAAAGTGTTGCTAGAATAGGCTCGGCTATCCTAAACATGGCATGTGAGAATGCACAACTATCACATATTCAGTTTAGAATTTGAAGTACAAATGCAGTTAGCGTGATGTACCGAGCCTAATGCATGTAGTACGAATGCATGAATGCACGCATGCATAGCATAAGGTATGCTAAATTAAACGTGCCCTAATCTACCATCGTAAGCAGGTAAATAAAAGGGAAGAAAAACGTGAGGTTGGAAGACATACACACACTCATGCACACTTATTACAGATTTGCCCTCGCTCGGAGGGACCGAATAAATATTACAGATTAATTAACTACGCAAGCTAATTAATATTACAAATTAATTTAATTAACGAATTAAATAAATTAATTAAAAACAGTAAACCGCATCGGGGCGAGGGCCAGATGCAGCACATGCTCGGGACTGGCTCGGAATCGCACTGCCATGCATGGTTTGCCTCTGTTTTCCCTGCTCTGCTCCTGTGAAAACTGCCGAAGTCTCAGGGATGCCCCTCAGGACACTGGGGGATATCATCGGCTGAGCAGAATTTCCACCGGCAGTAGTATTTAGTCACCGGCACAAAATAGATCCACCGGCCATCTATTGACTGCCGGTCGGCACTAAATACTGCCGGCCGGCAATAAATTCCTGCAGAACCTGCAACTCACAGCAGCAGAGGGCAAAATCTTGCATGGCAATGCAATTCAAGCAATTTATGCACCTATCACATTCCTTATCATGTTATTGACTCAAAGGAGGATGTGCCTCGATTCTCGGACCACCAATCACGCATTTTCATGCATGATGGCCCAAAGAACCAAGTATGCAAATTTGATTTCAAATGCATGCAAACCAAATCAAACCAAACAAGGCCCAATTCCTATCATCAAGTCAAGGAACAAGGCATGCATGCAAGATGCAATGCAACCTAAGGATACAAACTAAGGATGCAACATGGCATGGTAACAAGCTTATGCAAGCATACAAGCATACATATAGCAATGCAAATGGATGCAAAGATGGACTTATACATGAATTAGGCAGCTCTAAATAGGCCCAAAACAGTAGCCATAATGCCCAAAAATGGAGACCAAAACACATACACACATACACGCGTTGGAAGGCCAACACTTAGGCATAAAGCAAGCAACATTCAAGCACACTTGAAAGAGGCATTCATGGACTAAAAGCATACAACATAAGCTCTGAAAATCATGCTAATACATGGTGCCAAACCAAGCAACAAGATAAGCTAAGCATGCAACACATAGCCCAAGTGTTGAAAGCAAACCAATGGGGCATTGAACTACACTTAGTAAGACCAAACATGGCATGAGCTTATCAACCAAAAATAGAGTTTTGGGGCATCAATACAAGGCCCTAGGACCACTTAGATGGCATCTAAATGACCCAAAAACAAAGGCATGCATAAACACCAAAACATGGAGCATTGCTACACAAGCTTAAGAGGCATTAAAGATGCATGCAAGGTAATCAAACAAGCATGGAAATGGGACTGAAATAACATATAAAGTGACCCCAAATCACCAAATCAATGCAAAGATGTCATGCTACACATGCACATACTCAAGGCCAACAAGCCCAAATACAAAGGAGCTATATGATGCATGCCAAATTTGACCCAAGCAACTTAGGACAGACCTAGAACATGGCAAAATAAGCACATAATCTTCATAAGACTAAGCCTAAAACATGCTCCAACAAAGGCTAACAACCTAAGGCACATTAAGGCATAAACAAGGCATTACATGGCAACTATGCTAAGCATGCATGGAGTACCAAAACCAATTTAAAATCATGTTATATTATGGATATATAAGCATGAAAAACAACCTAAACATGCTCAACACACACTCAAGCATAATGCTCTCTCAAGAGGCCAAAATATGCCCTTTTCAAGGACAACAAGGAGAGGGGGTGGCCCTCTCCTTCTTGGGACTTCAAGGCATCATCTTCACCACTGAAATCCCTCAAGATTTCAGTGGTGAAGAGACCTCAACACCAAAATCCCGGAGCTAGCACAAAATGGCCCAAAATGAGGCCTTTCAAGGCCTAAGGGTGGTCAACTACCCTCAAACAACAAAACACTCTTAATAAAAAATAAAGAGGGCCTAAAAATAGAACTTTTTTATGTTATACAATAAGCACAAAAACAGCTCTAAGATAGGTAGAAAATCAATTCAAAATGGGGAATAAAGGTGCAAGTTTCTTACCCTTGATGATCCCTTCACAAATGGTGCTCCAATGGCCTCCTTTAGCTTGGATCCAACACCAAAACTTCAAAACCAGTCCTTTAGAACCTCATGAGCCAAAGGAAGGTGAAACACTAGGTGTTTGTGTGCAATAGTAAGACACAAAACACCTAGTGCACAAATGAGAGGGAAAGAGAGATAGAAAATGTATCTAACTCAAACCCTAGAACAAGAGCTCAACAATGGCTATTTTTGCTCTCAAAATATCCCAACTCCCTCACCTTAGTCCTCTCTTCCTTGCTTTTAGAGAGAGCCTCTCTCTATATCTCTTGTAAAGCTTACAAGACAAGCTTTACAAGAGGGAGATCCCTCCATACACGTGTATGGAGGGATGCAAAAGTAAGACAGCTGTCCAAAAATATCTGCAAAAGCAGATGAACAGCAATCGGCCGGCCAAAAATGCCATCTTGGCCAAAAATAGTGCCGGCCGGCACTAAATAGTGCTGACCGGCAACAAATAGTGCCGGCCGACAATAAAAATTGCCAGTGGCAGCAAACACCAGCCGGTGGCCTCTAGCCACTGCCGGTGATGGGTGGGGATGGTCCACAAGCCCTACCCTGCCCTTCCAAGGCAAAACACAAGTGTTTGGTGCAAAACCAGACACTAAACGGTCGAGTTCGGAGATCCTGAGGCAAGGCACGCGAGCCGAGGCCTCCGGGAACTCCAAACGAACACAAACATGGATAATCACCGAGTGTTCAAACGGTGACGTCCAAGTCTTGAGGACGGTCAAAAATGGGGTGTCTACACCACAATATTGCATGATATGATCCATAAAGAGGTCGAGGTGTACGTGGACGACATGATTGTCAAGTCCAAAGAAAGAGAAGGCCACTACACTGCCTTACAAAATTTCTTCCAAAGGATCAGAGAATTTCGGCTGCGGCTAAATCCTCAGAAGTGTACATTCGGTGTTACAGCGGGAAAAATGCTGGGATTTCTGATTACACAAAGGGGCATCGAGGTCGACCCTTCCAAAATCAAGGCCATCTTTTGAAATGCCACCACCAATGACTGAAAAGGAGGTGCGAGGCTTTCTAGGTAAAGTGCAATTCATAAGACGGTTTATCTCAAAAATTAACCTTGACTTGTGAACCACTTTTTGGTCTCCTAAAGAAAGGAAAGAAATTCCAATGGGACGGCCGATGTCAAGCAGCTTTTGAACAGATCAAAGAATATTTACAGAACCCGCCCGTGTTGTCACCACCAAAGCCGGGGAGACCGTTGATATTGTACCTTTCAGTAACTGAGACTACCATGGGCTGCATGCTCGCACAAGAGTCAGAGGACAAGGTGGAAAGGGCCATCTACTATCTGAGCAAGAAGATGCTGGATTACGAGACCCGCTACACCCCACTGGAGAAGGCTTGCTTGGCCTTGGTATGGGCTACCAGGAAGCTGCGGCACTACCTGTTAGCTCATTCTGTAATGTTGGTTTCACGCTTGGATCCCATCAAATATCTTTTCGAGAAACCGGCACTTACGGGTAGGCTAGCTCGCTGGCTGCTGTTGCTTTCTGAATTTGATCTGAAGTATGTAACACGCAAGGCAGTAGCGGAGTTCCTTGCCGACCACCCAGTTGAAGGGGATGAAGCGGTTGAGTACCTGTTCCCAGGTGAAGCCATTCTGCATATCGAAGATGAAACTTGGACGATGTACTTTGACGGAGCGTCGAACCAATACGGGTATGGGATAGGAGTGTTGCTGATAGCGCCAGACGATTCCCGTATCCCTTTAGCATTCAAGCTCCGGTTCAAAGTCTCGAACAATGAAGCAGAATATGAGGCATGTATTGCTGGCCTAGAAGCAGCCCTAGAACTAGGGGCAAGGCGGCTGGACGTTATTCGGGACTCGAACCTTGTTGTATCTCAAGCAAAAGGAGACTGGAAAGTCAAAGAGGAAAGGATGATAATTTACCACCAAACCTTGGATTTGTTAATTCCTCGATTTGAGAAGCTAAATTTCACCCACCTAGTAAGAGAAAACAACAGGTTCGCAGATTCGCTAGCAACTCTATCTTCCATGATAGACATCCCGTCCGGAGTCTGGATGCGTCCAGTCATTATTGACCAGAAGCTTGCGCCAGCGTACGAGTCAATTTCCGCCATAGATGAGGGTCAGGACAACAACCCCTGGTATTACGACATTTGGAACTTCTTGGAAAAGGAGGCGTATCCACCAGGGGCAAATGCCAAGGATAAAAGGGCAATCAGAAGAATGGCTGTTCAGTTCATCATCTGCGAGGGTAAGCTGTACAAGAGAGGTCATCTGGGAATGCATAAGCTCTGTGTAGAAGCTGAAGAATCGAAGCAACTGATGGAGGCCATCCATGGAGGAGAGTGTGGTGCACACATGAATGGAGTAATGCTAGCCAGAAAGATCCTCAGACAGGGCTACTACTGGTCTACAATGGAAGAGGATTGTATCGGTTTTGTTCGGCGATGCCACAAATACCAGATCCATGCAAACCGCATGAACATCCCGTCGTCAAAGCTGTATAACGTGACTTCGCCATGGCCATTTTCTGTTTGGGGAATTGATGTGATCGGGGCTGTTACTCCGAAGGGATCGAATGGGCATGAGTTTATTTTGGTCGCGATAGATTACTTTACAAAGTGGGTCGAGGCCCAATCATATGCCGTGTTGAAAGCATCGCACGTTGCAAAGTTCATCAGAAACAACATCATATGTCGCTACGGGGTCCCAAACGAGATTATTTCGGATAATGGTTCCCACTTTAAGAAGGAAGTAATTGACTTGTTGGAGAAATATAATGTGGCTTTTCATAACTCATCCACGTACCGGTCGCAAACCAACGGAGCAGTTGAGGCCGCCAACAAGAACATCAAGCATATACTACGGAAGATGGTGGAAACCTACCGGGATTGGCCAGATAAGTTGCCATTTGCTCTGTGGGGCTACAGGAC
Organism: Camellia sinensis; assembly: GCF_055761805.1. Taxonomy (NCBI): domain Eukaryota; kingdom Viridiplantae; phylum Streptophyta; class Magnoliopsida; order Ericales; family Theaceae; genus Camellia; species Camellia sinensis. The sequence goes on from NC_138963.1 coordinate 155,286,426, forward strand.
TTCAATTAGAACTTCTACCGGAGCGACTCCGTATTCATTGGTTTATGGGATGGAGGCCGTTCTACCTATCGAAATTGAGGTTCCGTCATTACGAGTGTTGGCTGAGTGTCAAATAGCCGAAGCAGATTGGCAGCAGAGTAGGTTTGAGGAACTCATGCTCTTTGATGAGAGAAGACTGAAAGCACTGTACCATGTTCAAGGTTATCAGCGCAGAATTGCCCGGGCTTTCGACAAGAAAGTTAAGTCCAGGAATCTAAAGGAAGGAGATTTGGTGCTCAAGGATAACCGAGCTCCCGTCCACGACCCAAGGGGCAAGTTCAGACCTAATTGGACTGGTCCCTACATCATCAAAGCTATCTGGTCAGGTGGAGCTGTGGTTCTGATGGACCTAGATGGCCTGGAGTTCTCCCAACCGATCAACATGGACAATTTGAAGAAATATTACCCTTGAGAGGCTCGCTAGGCCGAAAACCCGAAAGGGCGACGTAGGCAAAAGTTAGAGCACAAAAAATTAGAAAATATAAAAAAACTGAGCTCGCAAGGCTGAAAACTCGCAAAGGGCGGCTTTGGCAAAAGTTAGAGCGCAAAAGGAGAGTGAAAATACTCGAGTGAACCTGAGCCTGAACTACATAAGGCTTGATTCCCATCTTTGGGACACGTAGGCAACTTCATCCTGGAGTTCAGCCATAACTCTTTTCCCCGATCAACTTTGTCCATTTGATCATCTCGGTCATCTTTGTCTATTCAGCATTTAAGGGTTCGGTTATGATCTCCGGTGCGGTGCTCTTCAGACTAGGGGCAACTTTCTATTGCCATGCAGTGTCGCGGTACTATTTAGACTAGGGGCAACTTTCCAGTTGCAGGGATCCGGGGTTGTGCATCCCGGTGACAGATCTCAGGCGTGTCCAATTCTGATCCACATTCAAAATGTCTTTGAAAAGTTTTAATAAAAGCTGACTTCGTTCAGAATAATCTTTTTACAACTTTTACCATTTTTGGACCAAAGCGGAAAATTTTCAGTACCACAACCTTCAATTTCATTGATTTCAAAACAGAGTTCTCCTGCTCTTGAATACAATCGAAGTTGCTTCTTATTACATTCATAAAAAAAACTTGAAAGTACTAATAAAGCAATAAATCTGGGGCATAGTCAAGTCAGGTGCTCCTGCGCCCCCTCCCAGAGCTGGTCGAAACTTCTGGCGCTAAGCAGGGCCCGACCTGTGCCTCCTCATTAAGCCAATCCAAGCACTCGTCAGACAAAGTGCAACTGAAAGTAGGAGCGGGGGCCAGGAGTTCTCTCATCCTCCACGCGGTGGCCTGCCAAGCAAGCTGTGCGCCTCGGGCTGGGAATGCAGCAGGATACTCTATCCCCTCTGGCGGGCAGGTCTGATCATGGCCAAATTGACGTCGAATCCGGAATGGGAAGTAGAATACACAGTGAGTAAGACCAATAAATTGAATCCCAGTCTGCCGGGGCATATTGTAACTCATTGCCGGAAGGCTCAGCCAAGGGCACCGCCAAGCAATACGGTCTGCGGACAAGCAGCACATCCAAGCGAACCACCATCCCTCATCCAGGGCATTGACTAAACGGTGCCGGAAGAAGTAGCCGCGAGCTAAATACGTTGGACAAGAGTCCACAACCTGCAGTTTTTCCATCAACCATACTTGGGGAGAGATGAAAAATGAGAGAATAAAGAATAGAGAGGTGTACGAGGAGAGAAAAGGGAGAATAGGGTTTTGTAAGAAAAGACTGAGCTTGAGGGTCGAGTGATGTAAGCAATACAAATGTAAGATTGGGTGGGAAACATTACCTGCAGTAATAGTGGACTCCCTGCTAATCTGGTCGTCTCATGACGATGAAAGGCGTCTAAGCCCATCAGCGTCTCAGCCAGAGTCATGGCAATACAGCTCTTGCCCTCCTTCAAGCCTTGGGCGACCTCGGTCAGTCGGACGCTGGACCCTCCGGAGCCTGAGACAAATAGAAAATGAGATAGCATGCACAAATAGAGGGCGTGTCGCCGGAAGCCTTGCCAGTGATGTTTGTTACGATCGCCAGCATCAAAAAACCGAACGATCAAACTCGAAATATCCAGCATCCCGTCACCAATCAGAGACCGAGCGTCACGCATACTTAGTCCACACATTCGCCCTAAGGATTGGGCATGGCCGAAATTAAGTTGGGGCAGGAGCTCCTCGTCGCGCTCGGACTCCATTAAGGCTTGGAAATCCTCAAAAGTAGGACATATCTCTTGCCCAGTGAAGCTAAAGACATGCGTCACCGGATTCCAAAACCTTGCCGCGACATGAAGAAACGGGAGGTGCAATGGGGTACGGCCCAAAGTGAATAGTGCATTTATGCCGAAACCCCGGAAATTCAATTTTTTCGAGCCATCCAAGCTAGCAATCCAAGCTGTGAGATTTTGAGCAAGAAACTCTTCCATTAGAGCAAATCAGTGTGGAATTGAGAAAAACTACGAAGCTGGGGTCTTTTGTAGGAGATAAGGTTGGGTGGAGGACAGGTGTCAACATTCTGGTGATTCCCTCATTAACCGTCGGCCGGCCAAATATTCTGCAGACCGACCATAATCTTTTGTCGACCGAGCAGTTTTATGGCCGGTGGCAATTCCTTGCGGCCGATGGCCTCTACCCCTGGCCGGTGGGCTTCCTCCTGGTTCCTTGAGCTGTTTATGCTAGGCATTGGGGAACTTCACCACCTCCGATCCCTCCCCCGGCGATCGATTCTTGCGGAGTCACACCTGTCCGCTTGTCAAAGTTATTGTACATTTGCTTATCGAGTTGTATTTCACTCTCTTTGAGCTCTTGATTTGTTTATCGAGTTGTACTCACACTTGTTTGGTTATATCATGTTTTTGTTTTGCTTATCGAGTTGTAAGTCGGTTCACTACCTGATTATTACGATGTAAATTTTCAGTGTTCAAAATAAGTTCAATTTCGTTCACACTGTGGTGTGATACCTTGCGATGCGATGCACAAAAAGCTTACAAATGCAACATCTTTTGAACAAAATGGTTGTTTCATTCCCATCACGTGTTTTGCAAAATGTGTAATTTTGAGAAAAAAAATAAAACCTGCCCGAGGCAGTGCAATGTGCTTAAACTACCAGTAAAAAGGAAAGTAAAGCATAGAATGGCAGGGTAGCAAAGTGTCGGAATTGATACCAGTGAAACTCCCCTTGCGGTCAACGCACCTTCCGCACCTTTGTTCAGGTTAACCACATGGTTTGACGCCTTCACAATACGGGAACGCACACTTTTGAAACGTGAACCTTCAAGTTGACCTCAGGCCACAACTTCTGCGGGCGATGCTCGGTTCATACGGAGGACGTCCCGTCCCATATCCTTTTCATATCATGTGAATCCCACAAAACCGTTTCGATTATGCTGTGTTACAACACTTTACATTCCAGCATCTTGAATAACATCTTTTACTTACATGTGTACATCCAACTCTTCTCGATTTCATTACTTGCGTAGACCGCATGTTAATATCATTACTTGCGTAGACCACATGTTTTGCTTGCGTAGACCGCATGATTATTCAATTCCATTACTTGCGTAGACCTCATGTTTTGCTTGCGTAGACCGCATGTTAATTACATTACCTGCATAGACCGCATGTTTGTAATCAATTCCATTACTTGTGTAGACCGCATGTTTTGCTTGCGTAGACCGCATGTTTGTAATCAATTCCATTACTTGCGTAGACCGCATGTTAATTACATTACCTGCGTAGACCGCATGTTAATTACATTACCTGCGTAGACCGCATGTTTGTAATCAATTTCATCACTTGTGTAGACCGCATGTTAATTACATTACCTGCGTAGACCGCATGTTTGTAATCAATTTCATTACTTGCGTAGACCGCATGCTAATTACATTACCAACGTAGACCGCATGTTTGTAATCAATTTCATTACTTGCGTAGACCGCATGTTAATATCATTACTTGCGTTGACCGCATGTTTTGTTTGCGTAGACCGCATAATTGTTCAAATATCATTACTTGCGTAGACCGCATGTTTTGCTTGCGTAGACCGCATTATTGTTCAATTTCATTACCTGCGTAGACCGCATGTTTTGCTTGCGTAGACCGCATGATTGTTAAATTCATTACTTGCGTAGACTGCATATTCTACTTGCGTAGACCGCATGATTGTCCAACTTCATTGCTTGCGTAGACCGCATGCTTTTGATCAAATTCATTGCCTGCGTAGACCGCGTGCTCCATTTACACATCTGTACCTTCACAGCATTGTTATGCTCCCCACTTGCTTTACGTTGTCACGCATTTCGAGTACACTACTATGCATGTTGTTAACAATATTGTACCTGTTAAGTTTGTTTTCTTTGCAGGCACGATATTGTATGTACGGTTCATTTGAGGCTGGTGCAACCAGACGAACCGCACAGGTACTGTATCCTCCGAGTGAGACGTATTGAGAACTACATAATTCTCTTACATCCCTTCTGCATTGTAGTGTAGTTCGGTGTATGCTAGCTTAAAATTGTCGCATGTGTGCTTCGTTACAACTTTCCTTTGCGTGATCATAAGTTATGTCCGGCTCTGTGCATCGTCTTGCATTTTGCCCCTGCCTTCGGGCGCATACCTTGTTTGTCCTGCATGTTTGTCTGAGTCTTCGGCCTTGTCGAAAATGGGTCGTCTCTGGGCTTTGACATTCACTCCTGTCATTGTTATGACTTTCGAGTTCTGTCAAAGAGGGGCAACTGTAGACACCCCATTTTTGACCGTCCTCAAGACTTGGACGTCATCGTCTGAACACCCGGTGATCATCCATGTTTGTGTTCGTTTGGAGTTCCCGGAGGTCTCGGCTACGCGCCTTGCCTCAGGATCTCCGAACTCGACTGTTTAGTGTCTGGTTTTACACCAAACACTTGTGTTTTGCCTTGGAGGGGCAGCGAATGCCTTGTGAGGCATCCCCACACATCACCGGCCATAGCCACAGGCCACCGGCTGGTGTTCTGTTGCAGTCGGCAATCTTTTTTGCCGGTCGGCATCTTTTTTTGCCGGTCGGCACCTTTTCTTGCCGGTCGGCACTCATTTTTGCCAAAATGGCATTTTTGGGCAGCCGACTACTGTTCATCTACTTTATGTAGATATTTTGTGCCAGCTGTGATAGCTGGCGCCAACTCTGCTTCCCTCCATACACGTGTATGGAGGGATCTCCCTCTAAGCAAGCTTGTTGTGTAAGCTTGGCAAGAGGGACTTCTATAAGAGGAGAGGTCTTCTCCTTGTTCTAGGTTAGAAATTTTGAAGGCAAAAACCAGAGCTTATACATATAGATACACCCTTTCTCTATATTTCCCTCTCTCTCCCCCCTTGTGTGTGTTTCTTGGCCTAAAAGTGTGCTTTTACCTTACTTTTGCACTAATACACACACTATTACACCTTGCTCCAAGATTGAGGACTTTTGAGGGTTGATTCTTGAGTTTTGGGGCTGTTTTTGATCAAAAGAAGAGGGTTGCATTGGCTGTTCTTGAGGTGTGCTTCAAGGGTGAGCACTTTGCTTTAGTTTCCCCAAACTTGCATTAGTCTTTTTGCTATCTTGCTTGCTGATTTAGTTTTTGTGCATAACATAAAAAAGTCTTATATTTTCAAGCTTAAGAACTTTCATTAAGGGTATTTTGTGATTTGAGTTCAAACTCACCCTCTTAGGCCTTATTTGGCCCTTTTGGTGCTTCCTTTGTGAGGCCTTGTTTGCTTGAGTGTTTTGGTCTTCTCACCACTGAAAACCAGTGGGTTTTCAGTGGTGAGGAAGGTGGTTTGAAGTCTTGCATAGGGGAGGGGCACCCCTCTCCCTTCATTGTCTTATTTCCTTGCATTTTGGCTTAAAGGGTGACATGCATGCTTGCTTGGTTTTGGCCCTTTTTCAGAGGTTTTTGGGTGTCTTTAGGTCATATGTAATCTCTGTTTTTGGTCGGATTTGTGTCCTTTTGCATGCTTAACATACTTGCTTTACATTCCTCCATTTGGCCTAGAAATGCATCTCATGTTCAGGTCATGGTTCTTGCATGTATTAGCCTAATTTCTTGGAGGTGTTGGCATTATTTCACCATGTTTAAGGTCTGTTGGCCATCTATTTCAATCATGCTTGCCTTGTTTGGTGTCATCTCTTTGTGTTTTTGGCTTGTAAGCTTTGAGCATATTGACCTCTAGCATGCGTAGCTATGACCATCCTCATGATTTGGCATCGTTTAGGATCATATTTCAGCCCATAAATCATGTTTGTATGTGTACATAAGTGACCTCTTTCATGCTTTGAGGGTATGTCTTTTATGCCTAGATACGAGCTTTGGTGCATGCATCCCATTAGAGCCACTTTAGCTGCCATGTTAGTAGGTTTTGGGGTCTATTTTTGCTTGCTAAATTTCTGTTTTAGCTTGTCCAATTCATGCCATGAGTGGTCTTGTTGGTGGAAGTGAAGTGCCCCCCCCCCTTTTTGTGCCTTAACCTTAGGACCATTGGCTTGCTTGTTGGCATGAGTTTTTGTCCACCTTTTTAGGCACTTTTGGCCACTATTTTGGGGTGGATCAAGGTCTGACCCTTTATGGTTTAAGGCCCCCTTGTATGCTTGTCTCATGTCCATTGCATGATTGTTTTATCAAGTGTTGTATTATGTTGATCCTATTGCTTAGGTTGACCATGTTTGCATCGCATTTGCATTTTGTATGCCTAGCATTGCATACTTGCCATATTAGTTGCATGGCACTTGGCATGCTTTGCATTTTAATCCCATGTTGTATCTTTGAGGCATTGTTTGCATAACATGCATTGCATTACTTGGTTTGGGGTGTCAAACCAAGTGTAAGGGTCAAGGAGTGTTCATACTATAAGTGATGTAATGCGCCTTGACTCTCGGTCACCGGGACCCTTGACTTCGGCATGATAGGGTCTTGGTCCTCATTTGTGTGATTGCATGCATTTTTACATCAAATGGCAAGCTTGATCTCTTGGGCTATCATGCACAATTGATGGCTCGAGGATCGAGGGCCATGCTTCCCTGAGTTCAACACATGATGGGAAACATGACCAAGCTCACATGTGCCTGAAATCCTATGCCATATGTTGTCTGTCCTCTGTTGCTGTCAAAACTGTCTCCTGCAGGAAGTTTCTGCTGACCGGCATAATTCAGTGCCGACCGGCCTTTGTTGAATGGCTGATGACGCAATCAGCAGCCGATGGAAGTTATACACTGCCGGTGGGAATTTCCTCCAGCCGGTGGTATTCTGCAGTGTGCAAGGAACCTGTCCCAGAATTTTGGCATTTTTCAGAGAAGCAAGGCAGTAAAAACAGAGGCAGCAATGGTATGGTGCGGGCTTTCCGGGCGAGACGGGTTCGAGCATGCATCATTCGCGCATCCCGAGGCGGGGGCTGTGGCAACCTTTCTTTTTTTTTCTGCATTCATTCTGCTAAGTAAATTAGAAATTCTGTAATAATTTATTTGCTTATTATTCGGACTGTAATATTTATTTGGTCCCTCCGAGTGAGGGCAATTATGTAATAAGTGTGCGTGTGTGTGTGTATGTCTTCCAACCTCACGTCTTTCTTCCCTTTTATTTACCTGCTTATGATGGTAGACTAGGGCATTTTTAAAATTAGCATACCTTATGCTATGCATGCGTGCATTCATGCATTCGTATTGCATGCATCAGGCTCGGTACATCACGTTAACTGCATTTGTACTTCAATTCCAAATTGAATACGTGCATCAATTGATCGCCTTTCACATGCCATGCTTAGGTTAGCCGAGCCTACTTTGATTGCATCCTGTATGTGTTACATTAGGCAATCTGACATGAACTAGGATCGCGCATGTTTGCTAACTAGTTTATTGTTTTGGCACGGAGTACGATGTAAGTATTTATGCTTTAGCATCCCGTATGCGTGTTAGTGTTGCCATGACAGTATGCTTGCCATGCGGCTAAATGCTTATGTGATAAATTGTTTGAATGCTTGTGGGTGAAGGTTGGACTGCCTGAGCTGGAAAAACTCGTCGAAATCCGTATTTTAGCCTACTTGCGAGTAGCAAAATTCCAAAGTATTTTTCAAAACAAACGGATATACAATGCTTATCTCCAAGTTAAACAATCCAGTCTATACTTGTTTGTTGTGCGCATCACATACTAATTCTAGGCTAATAATCGGAATAAGAACACATAACGTTTTCAAAACTGGATATCACGGTTAGTAGAGACCGGTCTTCAGACCGGGCGAGAGGGGGTGCTCATAGCTGACCTTCCCCAATCGTACCCAAGCTCCCGAGCCGAGGCAACTTTGGCAATGACGGACACGTGGCCTTTGGCACCGAGTCAGGGTTTCCTAAATTCCCCCATTTTAAAATATTTAGGTGGCGACTCTGTATCTGGCAAAGCAGTCCATGTTTGACACTTCTTTCTAAAAATCTGTTTTCTCAAAAACGATTTGCCAGATTTGGACTCTTTGGTTCAGATTAAGAACCATGACAACAAATCGAGTCCGAACTGTGGCGAGGGCCCCACGCGGGCGCGTCTACATTATGATGCAATCTTGGCAAGCATGTGTGATAGATACACAAAAATGAAGAGAGTGTGATGGATACACTATATGAATAAAGTGTGATTGATACACTAAGTGAAGCAAAGTGTGATAGATACACAAAGCGAAACGAGTGTGATGGATACACTAAGCAAACACGTTATAGATACACTAAGCGAACGTGTGTGATTGATACACAAAGTGAACGCGTGATAGATACACAAAATGAGCATAATGTGAAGCAAGTGTGATGGATACACTATATGAAGCAAAGTGTGATAGACACTAAAAGTGAATACAAAGTGTGATAGATGCACTATGTGAAGCAAAGTATGATGGATATACAAAAAGTGAATGCAAAGTGTGATAGATGCACTAAGTGAACAGAGTGTGATTGATACACTGAAGGTGAACACAAAGTGTGATAGATGCACTACGTGAACAAAGTGTGATTGATACACTAAAAGTGAACACAAAGTGTGATAGATGCACTATGTGAACAGAGTGTGATTGATACACTGAAGGTGAACACAAAGTGTGATAGATGCACTATGTGAACAAAGTGTGATTGATACACTAAAAGTGAACACAAAGTGTGATAGATGCACTATGTGAACAGAGTGTGATTGATACACTAAAAGCGAACACAAAGTGTGATAGATGCACTATGTGAACAGGTGTGATGGATACACTAAAAGCGAACACAAAGTGTGATAGATGCACTAAGTGAACAGAGTGTGATTGATACACTAAAAGCGAACACAAAGTGTGATAGATGCACTATGTGAACAGAGTGTGATTGATACACTAAAAGTGAACACAAAGTGTGATAGATGCACTAAGTGAACACAGTATGATAGATACACTAAAAGGGAACACAAAGTGTGATAGATGCACTATGTGAACAGAGTATGATAGATACACTAAAAGCGAACACAAAGTGTGATAGATGCACTACGTGAACAGAGTATGATAGATACACTAAAAGCAAACACAAAGTGTGATAGATGCACTATGTAAACAGGTGTGATGGATACACTAAAAGCGAACACAAAGTGTGATAGATGCACTAAGTGAACAGAGTGTGATTGATACACTAAAAGTGAACACAAAGTGTGATAGATGCACTAAGTGAACAGAGTATGATAGATACACTAAAAGCGAACACAAAGTGTGATAGATGCACTAAGTGAACAGAGTGTGATTGATACACTAAAAGTGAACACAAAGTGTGATAGATGCACTAAGTGAACAAAGTATGATAGATGAAGTGTGATGGATACACTAAAGGTAATGAAGTGTGATGGATACACTAAAGTAAATGAAGTGAATATGTGCATGATAGATACACAAAATGAGGATGTGTGTGATAGATACACTAAGTGAATGAAATGTGATTGATACACTAATAAATGATCTCAAACGGAACTTCTTTGAATGAACCGTACATACAATATCGTGCATGAATGAGAAAAAAACTTGATAGGTACAATGCATTACAATGCATGATGCTTAAGGAAAGCAATAAATGGACAAAACAACGCTTTAGAAAGCACCTCATGAGGTGAGTGGCGGTGAACCGCTCTGCTCCAATGGGGATCTTCCCCTGTGCTCTTCGAACACTTACCTTCAACTTACAGTACAAAGGCTCTGAAACACTGACAAGGGTTCTTCATGTAGAACACTTTGGACGCTGCCTTTCTTCCTGATCATATTCACAACTTTCCCTATTCTCCAACGGGGTGACAGACTAGGTTGGTTCAGTATCCAGAATTGAGGTGCATACAGGCTATCTCAACCTATGGGGCTTCCATAGAGATTTTAAGCCGAGGACACGCCCCTGGGTATTTAAACCAGACTTTAGTCCCGGAAATCCCGAACCTTTACGTTCTAGGCATCAGCCATTCGAACTCTAGTTTCCACCGTCGCAGTTGGTCTCCTAGGAACTCATTGCAAACACAGCTGAAATGTCCCTGGCATGAAACGGTACTCGAGGAGAGCACTTCTGATTGCCATTTTGGCTTGAATCAGACTTGATTTCGAGCTTGAGGTAGAGGCACACTCATACTTCGGAGCATGGCCAAGACTTGAAGAGGTACACACGGAATGTAGCCTCGGAACTTACTGAAGTTGAAACAAACTCAAATACCCGACATTTTCCTTCTTTTCTTTTGCTTTGTAGTCTGGAACCCATATAGCTTCAAATAGGTCCTCGTTTTACTGTTCTGACATGACCTGGGTTGAACCCTGCGGTTTTATGAAAGAACAAATACTATTTTGCACAAATGTGGAAAATGGCACAGCATTCTGAGCACAAAACGATTTTATTTTGAAATCGAAATTGAAAATGAATTCTTAACTGGGTATTGAGTCTACGAATGGACACAACGCATCACGACTCAACAAAGGAAAACAAAAGTAAACACCCTAAACACATCGAGACACGCTCGGAACGACTCAAAGCAAGAATCGAGACGAACAAAATAAAAGGCATAACACACAGACGTATTACAAAGACGAGAGACCTCTCACTGCACGAGGAGCCAGTTTCTCCGGGTATTATTTCCTACCCTTTCTAATTTGTGATTCTCACATCACTCGGCCCTCAAGCTCTGTTTTTCTGAAAAAGCCATTTTCTCACTTTTTCTCTCAGCTCACATCTCTCCATTCTTCAATCTCTCATTTTTTTCATCCCTCCCCTGGGTGATTGATGGATAAGCTGGAAATTGTGCACTCTTGCCCCTGGTATTCTACCAGATTCTCAATCTTGTTCACAACAGTGAGTTTCTCCCACAGAGGGGCTGCGCTACAACTGGGTGTGTAGCAAATCTGCAGCTAGCATCGGTTGATGATGCTTTGCTGGGGAGTTTGGACGTGATCAGATCTGTCCAGATGAGGGAGTGGAATATCTTGGTCCATTCCAGTTCGTGCTTCGCACTTGACTTGATACCTCGTTGCTTGGAGGATGTGAGAGCTTTCTCCCCTGTTGCGGTCAGTTTCAGTGGTGCCTTTTTCCGGCAGGTAGAGTGTCCTTCTTGGCAAGTATGGTGCCCTTTCAGGCAAATGCAATGACAACAGGGAAAAGACAGGAAGCTTGACTCAATTGTGCCCCTAGTTCATTATTTTGACCATTTTTTTTTTCTTTTGGCTTTTTACTTAAACAATTTTGACCAACATGAGAGTTAGATTAACATGTTTGTTCAATTTTCTGATTTAAAATCATGCAAGTCAGGCTGTGAGCATTGAAAATTTTCCTGTTTTAGGTCCAAGAAATGGTTTAGTTTTGGAAAAATGGAATAATTTTCGAGAGAATTAGTCAACCTCAGTAAAAATTCTCAAAAACTATTTTCGTAAACGACCACTGCTCAACGAGCACGGAACCTACTCTTGAGATGCACAACCTTAGATCTGAAGGAAAATTGCCCCTTGCTTGGAGGACACTGCATGGCAACGGAAAGTTGCCCCTTTTTTGGATGGCACCGCAGCGCATTGAATGGCAACGAAAAGTTGCCCCTTGTTTGAATGGCACCACAGCGCATTGTAGTCAGTCCTCAGAGTGACGAACACAACCAAATTCTCGGATACAGAGAAGATAATGATGGTCAAAACCATTACATGGACACTGTTGATTTTGAAGTGTTTTGCGGCTGGACTTCAGAATGAAGTTGCCTACGTATCCCAGAGATGGGAATCAAGCCTTACGTAGTTCGGGGTAAGGTACACTAGGGTATTAACCTCTCCTTTTGCGCTCTAACTTTTGCCAAGGCGCCCGTTGCGGGTTTTCGACCTTGCGAGCTTTGTTCTTCTCTCCTTTTTCAATTCTTTTCTTTTCTTTTTTCTCTTTTTTTTATTATTTTTCTCTTTTCATTTCTTTTGCATTTTTTTTTTTTTGTATTTTCTCTTGCTTTAACTTTTGCCTGGGCCGCCCTTCCGGGTTTTCGACCCAGCGAGCCTCTCAAAGGGTAAAAATGTAACAAGTCCATGCCAAATGGTTTTGAGATCCTGAAGTCATCTGAGTCTAGGAAAATGACAGCTGTATTGATTCGCTGAATGACCCATCTTCGGCTCTTCGAGCACATCTGACATTTTTGCCCCTAGTTAGAGGGGTGCTTCTATTCTAGCTTTACAAGCTTCTTCTGATGAGATCTGATCTTCTTGATCTGACTTTGGTGCCTCTTGCTCGAGGGCTGCTTCCAATCTGGCCACACAGGCCTCCTTGATGGTCGATCGTTGAACACTTCGAATTGTGGTTCAAGGTTTTAAAGCAAGGGCTTAAGTCTTGAGGCTGAGAGCGATCCTAAGCTGCACAATCTCAAGAGCGATTCCACACAGGTCTTTGCAAGATCGCGCAAAACATTTTGTTTTTGAAAGTTTTTAAAGAAGCGACAAATCGCTCGCGCTGAAGATAGTGTGGAACCAGTCTGGATCAAGCCAGGGTCCTTCTCAGTACTCACGCCGACAAGCATGATTTCAATCATTAAGGGCTTAGCACGCCTCTCTTTCTCTCAATTTGATCAAAGTTTTGCAAATCCCGAGGAATTCCTTCCTCTTTGTTTTCACCGCAGTGTTCAAAAGGTTTTTTAAAAAACTTAGGTCATTGCAATGAGTTCAAGGCACAAAAGAGCAGGTGAAAAGCACTGTCGTTTCATTCAAAATTTCTGGCACAACTGGCACAAGGCAAAAGCAAACACAAGAGTGTGAGAATCACTGCTGTTTCATTCAGATCTGTTGGCATAACTGGCTCCAAGGCAGAAACAGACTCAAAAAAAAGCAAAAAGACAAACACAAAACAAGCAAATGATGTCCGAGGTAACACCGCCGAAATCACCCAACTCTAACAAAACAGGACTGACTCGATACAACAAGACAGACCCGACTGACTCAGTATGAAAAGACTGACTCAATACAAAATGACAAGACTGACCCAATACCCAAGTCAGAAAGTACAAAACTAGCATTCGCAAATGCTCAAAACAGTGCGTGCCAAACGCCACATCTGGAGTAAACTGAGTGCCGCCCGCAGGTGGTTCATCCCCTGATCACATATTCGTACTATCCCCCAAGTTCACTGATCTAGTGGTGATAGACTTTGCTGAGCTGGTGCGGCAATGACCTTGTTGTCAAACAAATCTTGTACATCATGGCGCAGACGAAAGCAGCTATCGATCTCATGACCGGTTTGTTGATGGTAGGCATAATACTTAGTCCGGTCATGCTTTAGAGGGAGAGGATCGGGTAGAGGTCGTTGTTCCAACAGTTTCAGATGTCCTTTCCGGATTAAGACCTCTAGCGCCTTTGAAAAAGGCATATAAAGTGGGGTGAAAACCCTCTTGACTCGGGGTGGATATTTGGCCGTCTGTGAGCTACTTCCGGATGCACCGGTGAATGGGGTAGCTATTTTTGATGTGGTGGTGGTGACCATGCCCACTTCAGAAGATCTTGCGACTGCATCACCACTGGTAGTCGCATTCGAACTGCGAGAAAATGCCCGCCTAGGCTGCTCCTTCTCCTGCTCAATAAGGCCCTGCTTCATGGCATCCTCGATCTGTACTCCCATCTCATGCAAATCTGAAAAGGTAGGGAAGGGGAGCACGATCATTTTCTGCATTAGTTTGGGCTGGAGGTTACGCACAACCATCCGTATTTGATCCTTGCCCGTTGGCCTAATGGTCATCATCGAGGCTTTGGCCCTCCAGCGGGCCACGAATTCTGAGAAGCTCTCCTTAGGCTCCTGCCTCGTTGTCTCATGATCACGGGTCGTAATCTTGATTTGTGTGTTATACGAGTATTGTGCAACGAAGGCCTCGGCCATCTCATCCCAATTCCTCCTGACATCATCTTCCAATTTTGCGTACCAGATGGCCGCCACACCCGACAGGGTCCGGCCAAATAATGAAAGTTTCTGTAGTCGGGTGAGGCCCATCAGCCTTAGTATATCTGAAACAACCGGAGATGCACCATGGGATCCCCAGATCCATCAAATCGGTCGATGTGTGGCATCTTAAATCTGTCCGGCAGCGTCACAACTGCGTCGGTATACCCGTCCTCAATGTCCGGAATAGACTTTACTCTCTGAGATTTCTTGAACATCTTTTCCAGCTTGCTCACCTTCAGTGCTGTAGGGTCTAACTTGAACTCAAAGGGTGAATCCGGCAGGTTGATCGGTGCTTTAGATAGCTGGGGTAGGATCGGGGGCGAAGGTGGCCCTGTCGGAATGTCCGTATCTTCCTGGACATTAGCTGTCTCCCAGAGTGTTCAAACTCTGGGTGGGGGAGGAGCCTGATGTGAAGCAAATGCTCCTGTTTGCTGCTGTAGCTGGGGAATTAAGTCTGCCTGTTGAACCATGATCTCAGCCTGCTGTTTGGCAAATTCTGCTTGACGAGCAGCATCCTGTTGCATGGTTTTCATGCTCTCTTGGAGTTGACACATCATTTCCTCCATTCCTGCCATGTTCTGTTATTCCGACTGACTGACTGGTATATCTATCCCTGTGATAAAAACTGAGGCCTCAGCCTGACTGTTCACTTGTGAGGTGGATAAGGGCCACTGGTCTGGGAACTGCTGAATTGGTGATCTGTGCCTAACTGACCCTTTTACGCTGCCTCTGGCAAAGGAACACTGATTGCCCTTGAATTGAATCTCTGACCCGACAAAGTCTATTAGCACAAGTCTGATGAACCTTGGGAGATATCAGAGCCTTCTGAAGCTATGGTTCCAGGACTACGCCCCTAGCAAAAGAGAAAACAGACAGCACCTCAGCCTGATTTCACCAAAACAAATATGAGAATACTAGGATGACTGTGCCCTCTACTGAATTCTGGCCCAAAATTTTGCCTGTAAACTGATACCCTCAGGTAAAACTGATTCCCCAAATACTGATCCTGGTGTCCACAGGCCTGATACTCAAACTTGCAAACTGATACATGCAATCCTGTAAAGGCCAACTCTAAAGCACATAGCAGATAAGTGAGAGCCAAAACACCCCTATGTTGGGAGAGGGTTTCCCTATCCTATTTTGTCAGGAGCTAGGGTTTCACTACGCACACAGCAGTTTCAAACAATGTATAATCGGGTAAGCAACATGTCCTAGCTTGGAATGGTCACTATGGTTTCCGAATACGCACTAGGTCGAATGGTCAAAAAGGGTGCCCCGGTAAAACCGGGGTTTGTGTTCCCATACTGTCAGAGCCCACAACCGTTCAGCCTTATGGCATGCTTTGACAAAGTCAAGCCTCCGGCAAACCGTTCAGGAATGGCAGATGGCAAACACGGTGTCCTAGGCGCACCAATGCACATGCAATGCAAAGAGACATATAAATGAAATCAAAATAGGATATCACGAGTTCGAGTCAACCTCTCCAAATCCCCAGCAGAGTCGCCAGAAACTGTAGACGCCCCCCGAACGCCCCAGCAGCAATGAGGTCCCGTTCTGCTCGTATTGGGGTTCACTACAGTTCGGACTCAAATTGTCACGGTTCTTAATTTGAACCAAAGAGTCCAAATCTGACAAATCGTTTTGAGAAAACAGATTTTTTGAAGGAAGTGCCAAACATGGACTACTTTTCCAGATACAGAGTCGCCACCTAAATATTTTATTTTTGGGAAATTTAGGAAACCCTGACTCGTTGCCTAAGGCCACGTGTCCGTCATCACCAAAGTTGCCTCGGCTCGGGAACTTGGGTACGATTGGGGAAGGTCACTTCATGAGCACTCCCGCTCGCCCGATCAAAGATCGGCCTCTACTAACCATGATATCTAGTTTTGAAAACTTTATGCGTTCTTATTCCGGTTATTAGCCTAGATTTACTATGTGATGCGCACAGCATACAAGTATAGACTGGATCGTCTGAATTGGAACAAAACATTTCATGTTTATTTTTGAAAGTGGTTTGATGGTGCTACCCGCAAGTAGGCTAAGACGTGGATTTGCCACCCTCAGGTGGGCTTAGAAAAAACATGATTTTGCCACTATCTAGTGGGCTTAAAACTCACAGTCAATGCATTTATTCCAATTCAAATAATCCAACCTTCACCCACAGGCATTCTGGCAGTTATATCACATAAGCATATAGCCTCATGGTAAGCATGCTATCATGGCAGTCACTCACACACATGCAAGGATGCTAAAGCATAAACACTTACCGAGTACTCCAAGCCAAAACAAAAGCTATGTTAGAAATCCATGCATGATCCTAACTATACAGAAATGCCTAATGCAACACATGCAAAATGCAACTAAGATAGGCTCGGCTATTCTAAAGATGGCATGTGAAATGCTACAACTAACATGTATTCAACTTGGAATTGAGATACAAATGCAGTTAGTATGATGCGCCGAGCCCGATGCATGCAAGACATATGAATGAATGCAAACATGCTATCATACTATATGCTAATTGAAACATGCCCTAATCTAACCATCATAAGTTGATAAATAAAAGGGAGAAAGACGTGGGGTTGGAAGACATGCATCACACACACGCACACTTATTACAACATTCCCCTCACGCAGAGGGTCCGAATAAATAATACAGTCCTAAATGAATAAATAATATAGTCTCGAATAAATACAGAATCCTAATTAATTAAAAAATTAATCTAGGAAAGCAGTAAATTGGCACGCAAATCCATGGACCGCCTCAGCTCTGTTCCAAATGATGAATGATGCATGCTCGGGTTGCCTTGTGCGGAGAATCCCTTGCGATGCCCCAGTTTGCCTCTGTTTGCAATTATTCTTGGGATGCGTGCCAGGCTCTGGAAGGTTGCTGATTTCTTATTTGCTGCAACAGAGAGCAACAAAGGGGCATGGCAAAGTATTTTCACATATGTATGCATGACTACTCTTCAGGGAGTGTAGTCCTCGATCCCCGTGTCACCAATCACGCATCTCGATGCATGATGGCTGAGAAGTCGAATTGCATGACTCAATATGAAATAAATGCACATATGGACACAACAAGGCCTAGACTCCATCATGGATAATCCAGAGTGTCGGCGACCGGGAATTGAGACACGTTCCGTCACTCGGAGTACGAAACGTCCCTTGTTTCCCGTGCTTGGGCTAACTCCTATCCCAAGCACAATGCAATATGCATGACATGCATGAATGCAATCCTAACATGCAACCTAGCATACGCAATGCTATGAAATGGCACACACAATGCACGATGTAACGAGGCATACACAATGCTCTAACATACGACCTTCCATACGTAATGCTATGAAATGAAATGGCATACACAATGCATAATGGACTTACACTAACATGAGTGGACCTCAGCTACACTCACATCAGTAGCCATTAAGTGAAAATGAGACTCTCGAAATGCGTGCACGCATGCACGCAAACCGAGGACCGAACCTAAGGCATAACATGTAACTCTAACAAGGCATGGCAAGGGATGCAAGATGGCATGCAAACTCACAAATTCCAGCACTGAAATATGATGCTAAACAGCCCCGAAACATGGAAAAATGGCACCCGATGCATGAGATGAAACCCGAAACTCGAAACTAGGCACATGGAATGACTTATAGCTATACAAAGCATGCATTATTTGATCATGAAGCATGAAGACAGAGCCAAGGAAGTCCCAAAACATGAACATTTCCAGTTCAAAGCATGGCCAAAAGATGCTAGCATGGTGGACAAAATAGCATGCAATCTTGACTAGCAATCATGGTTTACATGGCAAGTATATGAAGAAAATGTAATCTCACTAAACCAGAGAAAATCAGTGAATAAATCATGTGAAAATAGGCCCAAATAACCACTGATGTGTAACCATGGTATGCAAAAATAATGAGTTACTTTGGAGGGCCATGCAAGGAGTTATTAAGCACATGCAAGGTAGACATTTAGCATGGCACAAAAAATGATGAAAATCAAATATGGTAGTCCTAAACCTCACCAAATTGACCCTGGAAAGTGACTTCGAAGCATGCAAGGTAGGGTCTCTTTGGAAGGCCAAAAAGGCCACCAAACAAAAGAAGGAGAGAGGGGGTCACCCCCCTCTAATCTTGGATCTCAAAATAGTGTTCTAGCTACTAAAAATCCATTGGATTTCAGTGGTTAGAAGGCCAAACAAAACATGCAATTGGGGCTTAGGTGTAAGGCTCAAAATAAGGGATAATCAAGCATACAAGGAAGCATATGACCTCAAACAAGAAAATTCCCTTAATAAAACATGAAGATGATGTGAAAAGGAGACTCTTTTTAGTTTATAACAAATCTCAAAAGTGAACACAAATAGGGCTAATCTATTATGCAAAAATGGTCCTAAAAGAGAGATTAGAGACAAGGGACAGAAGCTGGCCCCAAACAGAGGAGAGCCCTTCAACAAAGTTGAAGAGGGGCTCAAAAAAAGGCACTTTACTGTTTATATCAAGTCTGGAAAATAAACACAAGTGAGGCTAAAACAACATGCAAGAAAAAGGCCTAAGAGAGGGATAAAGAGACAAGTGGTAGCATCTGGCCTCAAACAGAGGAGAGACCTTCAACAAAGTTGAAGAGGAGCTCAAAAAAAGACATTTTACAATTTATGACCAAATCCAAAACAGCTCACAAATAAGAGTAAAATACTATGCAAAAATAGGCCTATAAGAGAGATTAAACACAAAGGGTAAGGATAAGACCTCAAACAGCAAACAGTCCTTGATCAAACATGAAGAGGAGCTCAAAATATGACTATTTACAGTTCCATTCGGAGCTCAAAAATGTAAGCAATAAAAGCTAAGATAGCATGCAAAATAGGGCAAGAAAAGAGGAAATAGGGACTCACCCTTGTAGCACAGGTTTCCAGCAGCTTTTGGTCCAAGAAAGTGAGCTCCTAACCTCTGAAAATGGCCTCCAAGTTGCTGGAACAGAGTGTGGAGGTAGTAGGATTGGAGGTGTAGTGTAAAGGTCAAGAACAAGGGTGTTTGGAGGCTTGAATGAGAGAGATATATGGAAGGGTGTATATATGAATCTCAGCTGGTTTTTCTAACCCCTAATCATGGAGGAGAGGTGCTAGTTATATAGAGGAGAAGGGGTGGAGAATGGGGGCGAAAAACCAATTCAAATTTCCCTCCAAAAGGGGAGACCCTCGGACAGTGGGTCAAGTGCAGAATAGTTGGCACAGCTAGAACACACTCAGGAGGGCAAAAATGGCCGGCCAGGTTCAAAAGGTTCAGGTGGCCGGCCGGCCAGGCAAGGTGGCCGGTCGACCAGGTCAAAAAGGGTCAAAGTGGCCGGCCACCCCCTATGATGAAACCCCAGAAGTTACCTTTCCAATGCCGCAAACCTTGCATCGAAATTCCTCCTGTGCAAAAAGTTATGCCAGTTTTCGTGAAGCCGCGCAGATTCGGTCTAAACGAACTTCAACCAACCATATCTCTCCCACCCGAACTTGTCCTTAGGAGATTCTTCAGTGAAAAATGAAGCCCCGGACGTAAGCTTTCCAACGGTGGTGGCCTCATATCTTAATTCTTCCTGTGCAAAGAGTTATGCCCGTTTCGGTGAAGCCGCGTAGATGTTTTCCGCCTTCCCGGATTCATGTTGAATCACTTTTGACCAAAAAAAAGTTGGCTTTTCAGAAAAATTGCTGGCCTCCCACTCTCCTACAACCTTTCTAACAATGAAAATAAGGTCTCCACCAAAAATGAACCAAGACGGATGCCAAACGGAGGTTCGGGGGCCGAAACACGCAGTTCGGGGCCCTGAAAACACGCTGTTAGGCACCGGAAGTGGCGTTTGACCATGAAGTTGGTCTTTCATACCACAGTGTCCCTAAAAAAGGGAGGAAATAAGGTGTATGCCAAAAATCGGAGCAAACGGAGGTGGTTAAGCGGTCCCGAACTGAGGCACACGGCTGACGGCTCCGAAAAATCAGAAACTGGGCTCCAAACGAGAAAAATGGCCTACGACCACGAAACGTAGCCTACGGCCACTGAGAGATGATCTACGAGACCTCTCCCTCCCTTCGGGAAGAGAAAATAAAGAAAACAGGACCTGGTTCGCAAACAGAGGCAAAGCACAAAAGAGCCCCGAAGTTAAGAGGCAAGGCTCGCAGCCGAGACTCCGCAACCTCAAAACGAGCACAATATGCAACATCACCAAGCGCTCAATCGGTGATGTTTGAGTCTTAAAGTCGGTCAAAAATGGGGTGTCTACATATGTGTAGACTTCCGAGATTTGAATAGAGCCAGTCCGAAGGATGACTTTCCTCTTCCGCACATTGATGAGTTAATGGACTTCACTGCGGGCCATGCATTGCTATCCTTTAGGAATGAGTTTTCCGGGTATAACCAAATTCTGATAGCGCTTGAGGACAAAGAGAAAATCACATTCACTACGCCGTGGGGTACCTACTGCTAACAGGTTATGCCGTTTGGGCTGAAGAATACTGGGGCTACTTATCAATGGGCTGCAACCACCATTCTTCGCGATATGATCCACAAAGAGGTCGAGGTGTATGTGGACGACATGATTATCAAGTCCAAAGAAAGAGAGGGCCACTACACTGCCTTGGAGAAATTCTTTCAATGAATCAGAGAATACAGATTGAGATTGAATCCATAGAAATGCACTTTCGGCATGACCTCAGGGAAAATGCTAGGCTTTTTGATCACACAGAGGGGCCTCGAAATAGATCCTTCCAAAATCAAGATCATCCTAGAAATACCACCACCAAGGATTGAAAAGGAGGTGAGAGGCTTTGTAGGTGAAATGCAATTCATAAGACGGTTTATTTCTAAATTAACTTTGATTTGTGAACCACTTTTTGGTCTCTTGAAAAAAAGGAGAAAATTAAGATGGGATGATCGATGTCAATTTGCTTTTGAGGAGGTCAAGCAGTACCTCCAGAATCCACCTGTGTTATCACCGCCAAAGCCGGAGAAGCCTTTGATTCTATTCCTGTCAGTGACAGACACGACTATGGGATGCATGCTTGCTCAGGAATCTGAAGATAGGGCAGAGAAAGCCGTCTACTACTTGAGCAAGAAAATGCTGGATTATGAGACCCACTATACTCCGTTGGAAAAAGCTTTCCTAGCCTTTGTATGGGCTACCAGGAAGTTGAGGCGCTGCTTGTTAGCTCACTCTGAAATCCTGGTTTTGAGATTAGATCCCATCAAATATCTCTTTGAGAAACCAGTGCTTATGGGTAAACGAGCCCATTGGTTACTTCTCCTCTCCGAATTTGATCTCAAGTATATCACCCGCAAGTCGGTCAAGGGAAGAGCTGTAGCAGTGTTCCTGGCAGATCACCCAGTAGAAAAGGATGAGGCGGTGGAATACTTGTTCCCAGATGAGGCCATTTTGCAAGTTGAGGAGGAGACCTGGACAATGTGCTTTGACGGAGCGTCCAGTCAGTACGGTTATGAGATAGGTATATTGTTGATAGCACCCGACAACTCCCATATACCTTTAGCCTTCAAACTTCGGTTCAAGGTGTCTAACAATGAAGCAGAATATGAAGCGTGTATCGTTGGTTTAGAAGTTGCCCTAGAACTAGGGGCAAAAAGATTGGATGTTATCGGGGTCTTGAACTTAGTTGTTTCTCAAGCAAATGCAGACTGGAAAGTTAAAGAAGAAAAGATAAAGGTTTACCACCAAACCCTGGACGTTCTAATTCCTAGGTTTGAAAAGATGACTTTCACACATCTACTGAGAGAGAACAACAGGTTCGCTGATGCTTTAGCAACTCTATCTTCTATGGTAGACATCTCATTTGGAGTCTGGATGCGTCCGATTATTATTGAACAGAAATGCACGCCGGCTTATAAAACTATCGCTGCAATAGATTAAGTGCAAGATAAAAACCCTTGGTACTATGATATTTGGAAGTTCTTAGAAAAGGAGATTTATCAACCAGGGGCAAATGCCAAGGACAAAAGGGAAATACAGCGAATAGCCGTCCAATTTATCATCTGCAGAGGTAAATTGTATAAAAGGGGTCATTTGGGAATGCACAAGTTGTGTATCGAAGAAGAGGAATCAAAGTGCCTGATGGAGGCCATCCATGGAGGAGAGTGCGGAGCGCACATGAACGGAGTGATGCTAGCGCAGAACATTCTATGGCAAGGTTACTACTGGTCCACCATGGAGGAGGATTGTATTGGTTTTGTTCGGCGATGCCACAAATGCCAAATTCATGCTAATCGCATGAATATCCCGTCGTCAAAACTGTATAACATGACTTCGCCATGGCCTTTCTCAGTCTGGGGAATCGACGTCATCGGCACAGTCACGCCAAAAGGGTCGAATGAGCATGAATACATTTTGGTGGCAATTGATTACTTTACAAAGTGGATGGAAGCTCAGTCTTATACAGTGTTGAAAGCATTGCATGTGGCCAAGTTCATTAGAAACAATATCATTTGCCGATATGGAGTCCCAAACGAGATCATATCAGATAATGGCTCCCACTTCAAGAAAGAGGTAATAGACTTGTTGGGGAAATACAATATGGCTTTTCATAAGTCAACTATATACCGGCCACAAACCAACGAAGCCATTGAAGCCGCCAACAAGAACATCAAGAATATCATGCATAAGATGGTTGAGACCTACAGGACTAGCTAGATAAACTGCCATTCGCACTCTGGGGCTATAGAACTTCAATCAAGACGTCCACAGGGGAAACTCTTTATTCTCTCGTCTACGGAATGGAAGCTGTTTTGCCAATTGAAATAGAAGTCCTATCGCCATGAGTTATGGCTGAGTGTCAGATAGCACTGGCGAACTGGCAACGAAGCAGATTTTAAGAGTTGATGTTGTTTGATAAGAGAAGGCTAAAAGCATTGTATCATGTTCAGGACTACTAGCGCAGGATTGCCAGGGCTTTTAACAAGAAAGTTAAGTCCCAGAATCTCAAGGTGGGAGATATGGTGCCGAAAGACAACTGAGCTCCCATTCATGACCCGAGGGGCAAGTTCAGACCCAATTGGACTAGTCCTTACATTATCAAAACTTTCTGGTCAGGTGGAACTGTTATTCTCATGGACTTAGATGGCCTTGAATTTTCATAACTGATCAATATGGACAAGTTGAAGAAATACTATCCCTGAGAGGCTCGCTAGGCCAAAAAATCGAAAGGGCGACCTAGGCAAAAGTTAGAGCATGAGAAATTATAAATAAAGAAAAACTGAGCTTGCAAGGTTGAAAATCCTAAAGGGCGACTTTGGCAAAAGTTAGAGTGAACCTGAATCAAATTACGTAAGGCCCGATTCCCATCTTCGAGATATGTAGGCAACTTCATCCTGAAGTTCGGCTGTAATCGTCCCTAACTCAACTGTCCTGTCCATGCGTCTGATCAGGTCATCTTTGTCTATCCATTATTTGAGAGTTCGGTTGTGATCTTTACTCTGAGAGAAGAGCTGGTTACAATGCAGAACAGTGGTGTTCAATTAAGGGACAATTTGTGATCTTTTGATTTGGGGTTGTATATCTTGAGGATTGATTCCGTGCGTGTCAAGTGGTGATCCTTTTCGAAAATGGTTTTGAAAAGTTTTGATAAAAGTTGATTTTGTTCAAATTTTACCTTTTGTAACTTAAACCATTTTTGGACCAAAAGGAAAATTTTCAGTGCTCACAACTTTAATTTCATTAATTTCAACATAAAGTTCTCCAACTCTCTGATACAAATCAAAGTTTCTTTTATTACATCGAAAAAACTTGAAAAGAAAGGTCAAAGCAATAAATTAGAGGCATACATGAGTCAGGTGCTCTTGCGTCCTCCACTCGTGCTTGTGGAAGCTTCTAAAGCCAAAGTGGGCCCGGTTTGTGCGTTATCCTTGAGCCAAGCCAAGCATTTTCCAAAAGGGCATAATTGAAACTAGGGACAGGGGCCAAGAGCTCCCTCTTTTTCCAAGTAGTCAGGTACCTAACCAATTGTGAACCACGAATAGCGAATGAAATCAAGTACTCTACCCCCTCCTTTGGACGGGTTTGATCATGCCTGAACTGATGTCTAAACTGGAAAGGGAAATAGAACACGCAATGTGTGAGGCCAATCGACTATATGCCAAGTTGCTGAGCCATAGTGTAACTCATCTTAGTCAGATTAAGCCAGGGGCAATGCCAAGCTATGTCAACAGCAAACCTGTTGCACATCTAGTTGCACCACCATCCCTCATTCGGGAAATCCACTAGTTGGTGCTGGAAGAAATAACCTTGAGCTGAGTACTCAGAGCAAGAGTCCACTACCTTTAACTTATCCATAAGCCACACCTGGGAAAGGATGAAAGAAAAGAGAGATTAAAGAATAGAGAGATGTATGTTGAGATAAAAGTGAGAAAAGGGCTTTGAGAGAAAAATAGAGCATGAGTGTCAAGCGATGTGAGAAACACATATAAGAAATAGTGGGTAACAATACCTGAAGAAATAGTGGACTCCCTGCGAATCTGGTAGTCTCTCGCCGATAAAAAGCATCTAAGCCCATCAAGGTCTCAGCCAGCACCAAGCCAATACAACTCTAGCCTGCTTTCAAACCTTGGGCCACTTCGATAAACGGAATGTTGAATCCACAAAAGCTAGGAGCAAGAAGGAAATGAGCAAGCATACATAAGCAGAGGGTATGCTGCCAAAAACCTTACCAGAAAAGGTCGCCTCTACCACCGACGTCGAAAAATCGATTAATCAAGCTGGGAATGTCTAGCTCTCTGTTGTGGGCTAAAGATCAAGCCTCGTGCAGAATGAGCCCACACATCTGTCCTAAAGCTTGGGCGTGGCTAAAACAGGGCTGAGGCATGATTTCTTCATTGCGCCGGGATTTCATTAGTGCCTTAAATTCTTTAATTGTCGGGCATATTTCTTGTCCCTTGAAGTGAAATACGTGTGTAATTGGGTCCCATCATCGGGCCGCGGCGTGGAGGAATGGAAAACAAAGTTGAGTACGGCTTAACGGAAAAAGTGCATTTATGCCAAAACCCCAAAAATTTACCTTTTTCGTGCCGTCTAAAGTCGTTATCCAATCCAAGAGCTTTTCGGCAAAAAATGGCTCCATTTGTGGAAGAAATTGCAATTGAAATGAGGTTCTAAAGAGAAATCACAAAGCTGAACCTTTTGTAGAAGATAAGGCTGTGAGTGGAAGCCAGCTGTCAACAATCTTGAGGTTCCTCACATTGGTGGCCAGCAGGCCACTAATGGTGGCCAACAAGCTACTTTTCGGCCACCTCTTGTGGCCGGCAGGCCACCCCCTTTGGCCAACAACCTCCTCCTCTAGCTGGCAGCCTTCTCTTCAGGCTTGCCGTCTACCTGTGTGCTAAGCAGTGCTGGAAGCATGTGTTTTGTTTTGATCTTTGTGTGTTTTAAAGTCTTGTTTTGAGTCTTTTTGGTTTTAACAAGTTTGTTTATTTATATTTAAGTTGTTTTTGCTTCGTTTATCAAGTCGTATTTTGTATTTTGTATTTTGGTTGTTGGTCGGCTCATTACCCGATTAAGAACATTATTTCAATCAAGTGCTCTATTGGCCAATTAAATTCCATGCCCATTTCATGCAAATATGGTGCTCATGATGCAAAAATGACAACACTGTTTATAAAAAGTGCGAGGTTTTATTCCGGTCATGTTTTTTACAAAAGAGAAGTACAAATTTCAAAGCACAATAAAACCTATCTAAAGCTATACATGTGCTAGTGCTACTAAACAAAAAGAAACTAAGCAAAAAAGTACAAAAAATCAGCGCCAGTCGCCTCAGGCCTGAGAGGCCCTCTTCGTCCTTTTCCTCGAAGAAGAGGACTCGGGGGCACTATCTCTATCGGCACCACTGTTTGAATCTGTCTCTGAACCAGAACCTGAGTCGATATCATCTCCACTCTCTGCCTCAGAGCCCACCTCGGCAGCACCTCCGCTCTCCGAACCCGAGCCAGCATCATCGTCTCCACTCTCGGATGACTCAAAATGCAGACTCACTACCTCCTCCGAGTCACTGATCTGAGCATTATCATCGCTCAAGATGGGCTCTGAAGGACTGCTCTAGCCTTGGGTGCCCTTGTCTCTGCCTCGACCGCGGCTCACATCTCAACCTCGAGCTGGGGCCTATCTCTTTCTCCTCCCTACTACTAGAGGATATACTGCCGTGCCGGTGCTGGTGCTGTTGCCGGAGTGGTACAGGTGGAATCTGGAAGAAACAGTTGTCAATATATCAGTTGCAGTGTGTGTATCAGATACAAGAATAGTATGTAGAATAAGTGGTATGCAGCAATTAGATACAGTGTGCAAGTACAGTGAGTGAGTACAACATGCCAATGCAGTGTATCAGTGCAATTTGGGAAAGTTTACAGTTACAATGTCAGTGTATCAGTGGAAATTTGATAGCACGACACGCAAACTGAAGGAAATTACCTAGATACCGTGGAGACCAAGTATTGTCTCCCTCCTCTGCACCATGCCCATCAAGGAGGCCCCAGCTCGAGACAGCTCCCCGTGTACTCTATTGATGCCTGCAAATGCATTTGAATGATCAGTGCTCGCAATAAACATATTTGAAATGAAATTTGAGGTGCAAATCGTAAAGTATGGTCCATACCTGAGACGAACCCCGAACTTCGACAAGCTCGTGTCCAGCCTTGGCTGGTTCGATCTAGATCTGATAAGCAGGCCTAGTCGGCCTCCAGCATGTGAGCGCGGTGGGAAGCTCTGACCAACGGGTGCTCTGCTCCGTAGGGAGAGCCCCTCTAGTATGTGCCCTAGTCGTGCTAGTCGCCTTTCTCACCACAGGAGCCCTCGGCCCCTTGCCTTTGTGAGCGCCTGTCAAAGGTGGCATGAGGTGGGTCTGAATAAAGGTCACGTAGTCGCCCTCACCCATAAAGAAATTAGCGTCCAAGCCCACCATGAACTAAATGACTGCATCAACGGATAGGTTGTTCGCTGACCTCATAGACTTCGGGGGTGGCATCGGAATGACCGAATCTGACAAGCCCACGGTCTGGCGAACGAATCTCTCGCTCAAGAACCAAGCCCAACAGGATCTGGAAGTGCGATGTGGCCCACGCTCCCGCATACCGGTTCCGTACCCCAGCCAGCATCATGGCCCAAGGCTGCCACATGATCTACAAATGGAGAGTGTACAGATTGTTAGTTGTTGTCAGTTGCTAAAATGTGAATTAGAACAATTGTAAAGCAAACATAACTATATTTTGGGTTACCTCTTCGGTGGCCACAGTATCAAAGTAATGGTGGAAAAAGGCGAAGGACTCGCGACTCCGGCACTTGCATTGACCATCATATCGCCTCGAGTAAGAAACCATTGAGGGAATCTCCTTCATGGGCTCTGGTGCGAGCGCTGAAAAATATGCATAAACCCACAACTACAAGAAAAATACAGTGATATGTGATCAACACAGCATGAATAGATACAGAAAATGCAAAGCAGAAAGCATGCAGCCTGAATAGGTATAGAAAGTGCAAAGCAGAAATCACAAAGCATGAACAGATGCAGAAAGTGCAAAGAAGAAAGCATGCAGCCTGAACAGATATAGAAAATGCAAAGCAGAAAGCATGTAGCCTAAACAGATAAAGAAAGTGCAAATCAGAAAACACAAGACATAAACAGATGTAGAAAGTGCAAAGCAGAAGCACAGGTGTTGAACAGATATAAAGTAGAAAATGTAAAGTGCAAAGAGGGAATTGAAATGCATACCTCTCAGGCTCACCAGTAGCCTCCGATCTACTCTCTCCTCAGGCGGGAGATAGAGCTCATATAGCCGTACTGGGTGGCGAGGCCAGTTCCGTCCCAGTCATAGAAGCGTACCCGAGGAAGGGTCACCAGAGTGCTCAATAGATATCAGCCCACGATGTTCCACCTGTTCGAAACAAAGTGGTACCAAGGACAAACATCAGGAAGCCCCGAGCGTATTGCTCCATCTCCTCCAGCGTCTCAGGTTTGCTCCCTCGGAACTTCTCAGCGAACCAACTATATCAGACCATAGCTGGCCAGTACAATAGTGGGCACGCTCCCAGTAACTTGATCCAAGCTGCCTCCCTCTCCCCCATATCAGTGTCAAAATGGATCGGATTGACCCCTACTCCTAAGCCTATGATCATGGTAAAGTCGTAGGAAGTCATCGTCATCTCCCCAGCAGTAAAGAAGTAGAAGGAGTTGGTGGTGTCCTACCATCTCTCTACAAGCGCTCCTAAAAGAGGACGACTCACAATGACCCATGCCAAGCCGGAGCAGAAAAGGGCGAAGCCAGTCTCATCGACAATATCACGGACTCCAGCAGGGAGCTCGTCATACCATTCCCTCGCTGTCGTAGCTCCGTACCCCCTGTAGGCATGGGACTCTCCCTATGGCAAAGAATAGATGAATCAGATCAGGCAGTGATGAAAAAGTATAGTCAGATGAAAGGTAGTGTAAGAAATGCAATTAAAGGAAGACAAGAATGCATGAAAACAAAGTTCATACCTCAATAGCGCTCGATGAAAGGTGGGAGGTCGGCTCCTTCAGTCGGAGGTCCTCTGGTACACCGCGAGCAAAGTCGCTGAAGCGCCTAATGCCTCCGGGTGGCAATATGTGCATGCGAGGATGATATCTCACCGGGTCAAAAGGCCGCACTCTCAAAGGTAACGGCTCTGGCTCAAACACAGGCTCAAACTCTGCCTCGAGGTTGGCCCCAATACCCTGAGTCGCCTCGCCAGCCTCGGCAACTACCGGCAACGGATGGGAACTCAAGGGGAACCTCTGGAGGAGCCCCGTCGTGTGGAATGTCATTTGCCATCTAGAAAATGCGTGAAAAGTAGATGAGAAGTGAAGAAAATAGAGAAAATAGGGTAAACTTGGAAAAAGTCAACCCTAGGAAAGAGAAAATGAGAGAAAGTCAAAGCCTGGAAAAGTTCATGAAACCCGAGAGAAACTCGAGGGAAACAAGCCTAAAGTGGTGAAAATCCAAGAAAAAGCGTCAAAATCAAAATCTAATTGGTTCAAAAGGAAGAAAACTAAGAGGGCTTTACGAAAAAAGTTTACGTGGGGCATTGGAAAACGCGTATAAAGCGCAAATCTAGAGAGAGGAGGCACATAGAGAAAGAGGGAAACAAATTTTGACCTAGGGTTGTGTGGAAATAAAGTGTTGTGATGTATATTTAAAGACCCATGGGTGAAAGGTCAAAAAAGTCCCGATCTGCCATCGGTGGCCGGTAGGTAGCTGGCAGGCCACATTGGTGGCCGGCAAGTTGTTTTGATGGTCGGCAGGTGGCCGACAATCTCCCCTTGTGGCCGACAAGTGGCCGTTGGCCTTCCTCTGTGTCCTGATGCTGTTTTGTGTCTTTGTTTCCCAAGAGGTGTAGGGAAAGTTTACTATTGGGTCCAGATTGTTTCTAAGGGAGCTCAAAACTGTGTTTTGGCACATGTTGTTCCTCACTTGCCAACATGAACGAGGTGTATCCATTGTGAACATGTTGCAACATCTCCGAGAGGTAAATCGGAGGTCGTCACTAAATATTGGTTTTCGTCGTCTTGTTGAATTACATATTTATGCTTTTCTGTTGCATAGAATGCGCATGTCATATATACGTATGTTGCATGCATGTCTTGCATCATTTATGATCCATGCATAGAATATGCTCTCGTTTCTTCTATAGAACATGCTTTCAATTAACATCATATGTCGGTTGTCTATCTTGCATGGAATATGCTTTCTGCATCTATCGGACTTAACTTGGGAGGAATCGGAGCTTAAGGCTTCCTTTTTGGGGTTTCTTTATGTAAATATTTTGTTCAAGCCTCGAGCTTTACTTGCATTGAGTTTAAATTCATTTGGTAGTAACCAAGTATCGTCTTGAAAAGTTGTAAGCTATTAGGGCATTTCTTATTTGATTTTAGTTTCCTTTTTACTCTTGTATCAGTGTCATATGCTATAGATTCAGAATATAGGATTTATGAATATATATTGCATATGTCATCTTTTGTAATAATCAAAGATAATATGAATAGAAGATATAAGATTATTGATCAATTGTGTCACTATTATGAGTTGGGTTAATGTGAGTTATTTCAAGGCATTACAACTCATTCCCACACTAGAGGGGTTTTTTGGCCAGCCTCGGTTGAGCAGTTCTAACTATGTCTCTATTTTGCAGGCCCTTGGTTCCTAGATAGTCCAATTTAGTCGCAAAGCTCCGATCCACTTCATCTAGTGTGAGATTCGGTATGCACACCATAGAACAAAAAGCTTTTCAAAACCAGATAATGATAGTACTAGAGAGAGATCATGCAACATAACCTAAACCAAATCAAACCCACGAAGATGTCACGCAAATGGGATGCAAAAACACCAAAATTTGATCAATTGTATAGTAACAAAGGCCTACCTTAAGAAAAAAAAGAAGGAAAAAAAAAAAAACAAAAACAAAAACAAAACTTTAATGCTATTTTCTTGGCTTGGAGTGGTCCCATCCCCACTCTTGCTTTTGTTGGTTGTAGAGAGCTTTGCTTTATATATATTTGGATTTTGCTGCTTCGTTTTGCATGACTACTCTGTTTGTTCTATACCCTCTCTAGTAGTGTTTGGTATCATGAACAAACTCTGTTGGGTTAAGTTTTGAGAATTTGTTTTTAATTTTTTTTTTTTAAAGCTAGTTTGGTAAAAAAAACAATGGGATGAAAATAATTTTTAAAAATAAAAAATGATTGCTTAGTGTTTATTTTTGTCAAAACTAGTACTCCCTCCGTCCCAAAATATTGGTCCCTTTTGGGGAATCCAACTTTTTTTGGTAGTACACTTATTGCATTTGAAAAAAGTTAGTTTTCCAAAATTACCCTTTGATAGTACATTTTTTGAGAATATCAATGTCATAATTGTACTTTTTAAATTGTTTATTAATTTAAAAGAAGGGCAAAATAGGAAATTGACATTATTTTTGTACTTGATTTATAAAGAGGGACTAATATTTTGGGACAATGAAAAATGGAATAAGGGACTAATATTTTGGGACGGAGGGAGTATGTAATTTTTTGAAAAACTTTCACAAATAGATTCTGAAAACTCAACCAAGCAAAGTCAGTCTATGAGTATCAATTTTACCCTTAAATATTTTATATATTGTGTCAATTTAGTCAAATTGATGATACCTTTTTAAAAATTTAATTGAAATTAATCGACATATATGGACTCTTTTTAAGTGATTGAAAAATTGATATCTAAATTAAATCAACCATTTTTTCCCCCTAATTTGTCAACTAATGTTTATCAACTGCACTAAATCAACATAATATAAAATATTATAGGGCAAAATTAATACTATTGGAACTACAATATAATATAAAATATTATACGGAAAAATTAATTCTATAGGAGCTACTAGACTACATTGATACAACCGAAAATTTTAATTTGAATTTTTTAGTTTTAAATTTTTAATTTATTATTATGTGAATACCATTCATACAGTTGTTAAACTAGTTGCAGATCAATTCAATAAGTTAGGTCGTCCATTTTGCATTGATTTACTTTGATTGATTTGGAATACTTTTACTTCATGATTGCCTAGAAATGTTTCAAATTGACAATTATATATGAATTTTGAATACAGAAAAACGTTTTTCCAAGAAACATAGCCATGGCTTCCTCGCAAGGAATGCAATTGCAACTACAACCCATCATCATGATGCTAGTACTAGTACAACTAGTAGTGGTGGTGATATTCTCATTATCAGCAGCAACAATTGCAGCGCCAACCGAGCAGGAGCCGAAAAATCTTGGCTGCACAAACCGTTGTGGGAATTTAGACATCTCATACCCATTCGGCACGGAAGCGAATTGTTCTCTGAATGATAATTTTTTCATTAATTGTAGTGATTCCCAGCCATATTTATGGGACACTAATATCTATGTTACAAATACATCGCTTGAGGAGGGTGAGTTACGCATCATGAATGACGTATCCCGCCATTGTTATGACCAGTCTGGTAACCTATTACCACGCAGCTTCGATGGATCGTTCACCATTTCCACATTCTCCATATCGGTTGTGACACATCGGGATCTGTCCAAATCACTGATAAAAAAATCCGGCAAATCGTTTTGAGAAAACTGATTTTTGAAAGAAGTGCTAAACATGGACTGCTTTGCCAGATACAGAGTCGCCACCTAAATATTTTATTTTGGGAAATTTAGGAAACCCTGACTCGTTGCTAAAGGCCACGTGTCCGTCATCACCAAAGTTGCCTCGGCTCGGGAACTTGGGTACGATTGTGGAAGGTCACTTCGTGAGCACCCCCGCTCGCCCGGTCAAAGACCGGCCTCTACTAACCATGATATCTATTTTTGAAAACATTGTATGTTCTTATTCCGGTTATTAGCCTAGGTTACTATGTGATACACAGCATATAAGTATAGACCGGGTCGCCCGAATTGGAACAAAACATTTCATGCTTGTTTATTCGAAAGATGGTTTGCTACTCGCGAGTAGGCTTAAAATGCAGATTTTGCCACCCTCGGGTGGGCTTAGAAAAGATGGTTTTGCCACTATCTAGTGGGCTTAAAACTCACAGTCAATGATTTGTTCCAATCCAAATAACCCAACCTTCACCCACAGGCATTCAGGCAGTTATATCACAAAAGCAAATAGCCTCATGGTAAGCATGCTATTCATGGCATTCACTCACACGCATGCAAGGATGCTAAAGCATAAAGCTTACCGAGTACTCCAAGCCAAAACAGATATTATATTAGAAATCATGCATGATCCTAAGTATACAGAAATGCCTAATGCAACACATGCGAAATGCAACTATAGCAGGCTCGGCTATTCTAAACATGTCATATGAAATGCTACAGCTAACATGTATTCAACTTTGAAATTGAAATACAAATGCAGTTAGTATGATGCGCCGAGCCCAGTGCATGCAAAACAGATGAATGATGCAAACATGCTGTCATACTGTATGCTAATTGAAATATGCCCTAATCTAAACACCATAAGCGGATAAATAAAAGGGAGAAAGACGTGGGGTTGAAAGACATACATCACACTCACGCACACTTATTACAGTTGTGCCCTCGCGCAGAGGGTCCGAATAAATATACAGTCCCAAATAAAAGAATATTACAGTCCAAATATTACAGTCCAAATAATATACAAATTCTTAATTAATTTAACAAATAAACTAAGAAAACTGTAAAAACTGGCATGCAAGCCAGGGACTGCCTTGCTTCTGATGAATGATGTATGCCCGGGCTGCCTTGCGCGGAAATTCACCGGGATGCCCCAAATAGCCTCTGTTTAGCAGTTATTCTTGAAATGCGTGCCAAGTCCCGAAAAATTGCTGATTCCTGATTTTGCTGCAACAGAGAGCAGGAAAGGGGCATAGCAATGTATTTCACAAATATATGCATGTCTCGATCCTCGTGCCACCAATCACGCATATCGATGCATGATGGCCGAGGAGTCGAAATGCACAACTCAATATAGAATGAATGCACATGAAACTACAGCTAAAACCTAACTCCATCATGGATAATTCGGAGTGTCGGTGACTGGGGAATTGAGACACATTCCGTCACTCGGAGTACGAAATGCACCTCGTTTCCCGTGCCCGTGCTAAATCCTATTCCGAACACGATGCAATATGCATGATATGCATGAGATGCAACTAAGATACAATCCTAACATACACAATGCTACGGAATGACATGCCTCGAAATGCGTGCACACAGGCACGCAAACCGAGGCGACGGTATATGCTATGCAAGTGACATGAAAGCATGATATGGGCTTATACCAACATGAGTGAGCCTCAGCCACACTCATATAGGATGCCAGCGGATAAAAAAAGAGGTGCCTCGAAATACGTGCACACGGGCACGCAAACCGAGGCGATGGCAAAATGCGATGCAATGACATGAAAACATGATATGGGCTTATACCAACATGAGTGAGCCTCAACCACACTCACATAGGATGCCGGCGGATAAAAATGGGGTGCCTCGAAATGCGTGCACACGGGCACGCAAACCGAAGCGGTGGCAAAATGCGATGCAATGACATGAAAACATGATATGGGCTTATACCAACATGAGTGAGCCTCAGCCACACTCACATAGGATGCCGGCGGATAAAAATGGGGTGCCTCGAAATGCGTGCACACGGGCACGCAAACCGAGGCGGTGGTAAAATGCGATGCAATGACATGAAAACATGATATGGGCTTATACCAACATGAGTGAGCCTCAGCCACACTCACATAGGATGCCGGCGGATAAAAATGGGGTGCCTCGAAATGCGTACACACGGGCACGCAAACCGAGGCGGTGGCAAAATGCGATGTAATGACATGAAAACATGATATGGGCTTATACCAACATGAGTGAGCCTCAGCCACACTCACATAGGATGCCGGCGGATAAAAATGGGGTGCCTCGAAATGCGTGCACACGGGCACGCAAACCGAGGCGGTGGCAAAAATGCGAACTAAGGCATGGGAAATGATGTGCAAACATGGTAATGGGATTTCAGCACTGAAAAGTGGGGGAAAGCAGCCCCGAAATGAGGCGAAATGACACCAAATGCAAGGAATTGTCCCGAAATGCGAATTTAGGCACCCGAAATGGCCTATGGCTATGCCAAACATGCACAATATGGACATGCAATGCAAAGACAGAAGCTAGAAAGTCCCGAAAAAGGCACTTTCACAGTTATAAACATGGCCAAACAGCAAGCATAGGCATGGCAAAAATAGCATGCAAGAATAGGGGCCAAGAGAGGGGTAATGAAGCAAGTGATATAAGAAAAATCCAAACTGAAAAATTCCCTTCTACAACACTGAAGAGGGACCAAAAATATGAATATTTACAGTATATGGCAAATCTCAAATCAATATACAAACATGATAGAAATGTGATGCAAAATGAGGCTCAAAAGTGGCTATAACATGAAGTATACAAAATAATCACCAAACAGAAAAATAATGTTAATGAAACATGAAGTATAGGCCAAAATAAGGCCACTTTCAGGTCTGTGAAAAAGCCAAAAACAAAAGCATGGTAGGCTGCCATTGCATTCAAAAATGGGACCAAAAGGGGAGTATAAAGGTAAGTACAACATGGAAGTCCCAAATGGTGTTGAGCCCTTCTTCAATGTTGAAGAGGGGCTCAAAATAAGCCTAATATCAGTTTACAACATGCTCAAAAACAGATTACTCATGGGCAAAAAATAGCATGCAAGATTATGACATATAAGAGGATCAATGAAGCAAGTGCATCATGGAATGCTCAAACAGGGTTGAGCCCTTAATGAAAAGTGAATATGAGCTCAAAAGAGGGCCCTTTTCAGTTAGGGCCGGAGCTTGAAACAAAAAGCATAAAAGGCTTACAAATGGATCAAGAAAAAGGGTCAAAGAGGAGAAAAGTTACTTACCCTTGAAGACTAAGACTTTTGTTGCTTCTTGGACCAATTTGCAGCTTCTTTGGCCTTTGAGAAGCCTTCCTTGTTGCTGGAAATGAGGTGGTGATGGTAGAGCTTGGTGGTGTAGAAGGAATGGAGCTTAGGGATTTAGAGATTTTCAAGGAAATGAGAGGTATAGAGATGGAGTTGTGTATGGAAGCTTGAAGAAGAATTTTTCTAACCCCTACAAGTGAAGCCACCAGCTGGTTATATGGATCAAAAGGGGGTGTAAAAGGTGGGGGAAAAGGAGGCCAACTTTCCCCCACAAAATATCTCCCGGATAAAGATCTTTTCTGGGGGATAAAGCTCCACAGCTGTAAAGGGAACAGTGCAAGGAACACGGCCGGCCTATTACTTTTGCTCCAGGTGGCCGGCCGGCCACACCCCCTAGTCGGCCGGCTAGGGGTCAAAAGGGTCAATCAGATTTTCTGGCCGGCCACCAATTGATGGTGTCCTCCTATCTGTGTACAATACAACCCCGTGGTTAAAAGTCCAAGAAAGTGGGTCCAAGGGGTTCAACATTAGCCCGGAAAGAGGGGTTCAAAAGGGTCAAATGGAATTACTGGCCGGCCACCCTTTTTTAGGGTCCTCCCAAGTGTGTACATCACAAATATGTGGTTCAAAGTTCAAGAAAATGGGCCCAAGGTGTTCAACATTCCATTTGAAGAGGAGGGGCAAAAATGGAAAGAAAAATTACTGGCCGGCCATGGACTTTTAGGATCCTCCCAGATGTGTAGATCACAGATATGTGGTTGAAAGTTGGCAACACTAACTCTAGGGTGTTCAACATTGGCCCGGAAGTCAGAAAAACGGGCGTCGGAGGGCTTCAGAGAAGATATAACTGGTTGCTGCAACAATTACTGGCCTCCCACCCTCGAGTGACCTTCCTTGTGATAAAACAGAGGTACCTACCAAAAATGAACAAAAACCGATGCAAAACGAAAGTTTGGGGGCCAAAACACGCAGTTCGGGATCCCGAAAATGGGCTGTTGAGCACCGAAAATGGCGTTCGGCCACGAAGTGGGTTTCTGAGACCCCAGTGTCCCTCAAAAGGGAGTAAATAAGAAGTATACCAAAAACCGGGGCAAACGGAGATGGTTAGGCGGTCCCGAACCGAGGCACACGGCCAACGATCCCGAAAAACCGGAAACCGGGCTCCGAAATGGGCAAAATGGCCTACGACCACGAAACGTAGCCTACGGCCACTGAGAGACGGTCTACGGGACCTCTCTCTCTTCCCTCAAGAAAAGAAACAGAGAAAACCGAGTCTGGTTCGCAAACCGAGACAAGGCACAGAAGAGGGTTCGGAAGTCCAGAGGCAGGGCTCACGGCCGCAACTCTGAAACTTCTGAACAAGCACATTATGCAACATCACCAAGCGCTCAAACAGTGACGTCTGAGTCTTAAGGTCGGTCAAAAATGGGGTGTCTACAGTGGCCTCCAACCCAGAAACTACTATATATCAAAAAAAATGTTTAACAAAGACACATCTATATAGAGGGAAAAAGATAGATTTATTGACCAAGAAAAAGGCTCTTTCTTTGATAACCTCCATGAATATCTTTGGCATCGCAATGCAAATGCAAGGAGCGTCCGTTTCAAAAATCTTCAAACCACAATCTCAAAAGAAAGATTTCATAAACTTATAACTAAGATCCAATTGAGAGCATTCAAACTATTTAGAAGTAATGCAAAAAAAAAAAAAAAAAAAAAAAAAAAAAAAAAAACAAAACAAAACAAAACAAAAAAAAAACAAAAAACAAAAAACAAAAAACAAACTACTATTTTTTTTGTCTTTCCCATAAATAATAAATAATAATAAAAATAACTAGCAAAGAGAACATCGTCCAAAAAATAGATAAATTCATAAACTCAACCCAGTCAAATAAAAGGAAACTTTTTTTTCAACCAAAAGTTTGATCATTTGATTAATCTCCCTCCACCTTCCATTCTTTGTGAATTAATAAACACATCAAACAAATCAAATAGAAAAACAATTTATCAATCATTTGGTGAATAGTAGCAGAAATTATATAGTGGTAAAACCAATTATTTTGAACTTCAATTATTGCAAAATTATACCCAAATCCTTAGAATGGAATGAATAACACTAAAGTTAATTAAAATAATAGGAAAAAGGTTGTAATTTATTTCAAGTGACATGAGGAAGTTGGTCTTTGCACTATGGAAATCGAGTACAAGATTAAATTATCAACTTACAACATGAATGTACAAAAAATAAAAATAGAAGCAAAAGAAAAGGATGGAATCTTGATTACTTCTATTGATGGAGCTTTTAGAACTATTCTCCTCACCAAATTTCGATGCCTCCGTCACATGTACAAAGCAGTAACAATAAAACATTAGCAATACATGAATTGATAATTGATACCGATGGGCACCTTGGAGGGCCCAACCAACAAAGGCCCAACCCACGGAACAGGGGCCAGTCCACCCCTGGTTATCAAAGCCTAATAGCTCTGAGAAATTAACATTAGACCAGGACCAATAACGTTCAAACACTTGTCAGACAGGGGCTTAGACACATAAGCAGACAAAGATCCTGCAAACTTATTGCACCACACATCAGCCATTAATGAGACTCTCACAGCATTAAATGCGACGATCCCTTCATGTCGGAACATGCAGCCTCACCGTGAACAATGCAAGCTAGAGTATAGACTTCTGGCCAACACAACAGGTCAGAATGGACAAGGAAATGATGAACAAAGGATATAAGGAAGTTTCCAAGACACATCGAAGGTTAAGTTCTTTATTATCTTCTCTCTCTCTCTCTCTCTCTCTCTCTCTCTCTCTCTCTCACTGGACATAATCACTCTCTTCTATTCTAACTTGATCGTCAGAGGATCTGCTGGGGGAGTCCCATCCCCCGCCCAATTTTTTTTTTTTTTTGCAGTCACCTCCAGTGAGCTCCGAGACCAGTAAAGTTGTTAGAAGCGTGGATCTACCTGACTTGTCCTCCATTGGATCCCTTACATCATCAATTGGCGCTGCCTATGGAAACTCGTAACTCCAGTTAACAGTTGTGCTCATTGTTGCCAAAGACTCGTTCTCGATAATTTCTCCTTACCTTCTATCGAGGTGGATGGTTACAAGGAGATCTGTGGCTTCTCAACACAATGTTGTCGACCCCCAAGTCGAGCATTCCAACCCAAACAACCCACCTCAGCACTTCACAGAGCTCACCAATAGTATCAACCGCTTGACCGAACAAAACTAGGCCTTGATCAATGCTTTACTCCAGCGAAATCTCCCTATCCCTCTTCTACCACCACAAGATATCCCTCACAATCGAGAATAGACCCCGAGCCATCCTTTCTAACAAGTCCACCTTTCTAACCTAGAGGGTCTACAAGCCCCACCTCAATACCTGAACCCATCACCTCGGGGCTTACATCTATCAAACCACGCACCTGTCCCTGAAGGAGATGCTAGTAGTGTTCAGCGCCTACTACACTCTGGAGGGGACAATGTTCCTATTTGGGATGCGAAACTACGAGCCATGAAACTCTAGCTTCAGGGAGTCATGCAGAATATACAGAATAAACCCTCCACAACAGCCAACTCCCCATTTGTCGCCTTCATCAAGGACAAACCCCTACCTCCCAAGTTCAAAATGCCCTCGATCAACACCTTCGATGGCACAACCGACCCAGTCGACCATTTGGAGGCCTACAGGACCCTCATGATCCTCCATGCTTTTCTTGACGAAATCATGTATCGAGCTTTCCCTGTGATGCTTAAGGGTCGGCATGACTATAGTTTAGTTAGCTACCGCCAGACTCTATCGCTACTTTCTAACATCTAAGTGACTCCTTCCTGAGCCATTTCATTGGTGCTCAGCGCCAGCAGTGCCCGGCAACTCAACTGCTCAATATCTTGTAGACGGAAGGGGAGTCACCGCACAACTTTGTCACCCGTTTCAACACCGAGGCCCTACAGACGGCGAAAAACGATGACAAGGTCATCGTCACAGCCTTCATGGCCGGTTTACGACCATTCGATTTCCTTTTCTCCATTTCCAAAAACCCTTCCACCGCTATGGCCACCCTCCTTTCCAAAGCCCAAAAATATATGAATGCCGAAGACTCTTTGGCATCCTGTCACGACTCCACATCCAAAAATCCACCCCCTAAGGACAAAAGAACGGAACCCGAACCTAGATCCTCCTAATATACACATTAACCACCTCAGTATACTGACCGACTTGCTCGAGCAGACCGACCAGTGCCTGCTCGCCCACCCAGTCGGTTTGAATGATACACCCCTCTCAATTCACCCATAGAGCAAGTCTTGAACCAAATTCAACGAGTTACAACCTGAAATGGCCTCAACTATCACGATCTCCCTCCAACTGGCGAGATCAATCGAAGTACTGCCATTTCCATCAAGACCACGGCCACAACACTGAGGAATGTGTCAACCTTAAAGACCAAGTAAAAAAATTGATATGCCAGGGGCACCTCAGTCTATTCACGACAGCCCATTCCTAGAAAAGGCCGAGGACCGACCCACTAGGGGACCACCGCCGACATACTCCCCCCCGACAACCTGTACAACCTAAGCGAGACAATAATCGGCTCCCACCACAACCCCGAGCACAAGGAAATCCCGTCCCTCTGGTCGGCAAGATCAGAGTTATTGTTGGCGGGCTCGCATGCGGTGGGCCATCTCGATCGGCACAGCTAGCTGAACTCAGAAAAATCAGTGAAGGCTCCGATAAGGAAGTAACAACATTGGATCGCCCCTTCAAACACCCCAAGCAATGGTCTAAACCCATCACCTTTACAGAGGCCGGCTGCACAGGTATCCGTTACCCCCACGACGACCCCCTCGTCATCAACGCTCTCCTATCCAACTACAAATTTAGACGGGTCCTTGTCGACAACGACACCTCTTCAGACATCATCTTCCTGAACGCCTATCACCAACTCAAGATAGGAGAACAAAAGTTGTCCCCCCTCCAAACCCCACTGGTTGGCTTCACCGGGGATTGGGTGACCTCCATAGGCTCCATCGATCTTTCCATCACCATTGGAGAATATCCATGACAGACCACCAAACTACTCACTTTCCTCGTCATCGACTGCCCTTCTGCTTATAACATCATCCTCGGACGCATGGCTCTCAACGCCTTCCAAGCTGTCACATCCACCTACCATTTAGCTATGAAATTCCTGACCGACCTCGGGGTCAGCACAGTATGGGGCGAACAAATGATGGTCAGAGAGTGCTACGTCGCCTCGTTAAAGGAGGTCAGAATCAAGAAGGCTATGATCATCCAGGGTCTTGACTTCAGAGACGAGGAAGAGTTAGTCAGGGGGAAACAAGTGGAAGAACTTGTGAAGGTGCCTAACGATCTTACCGATTTAGCCAAAATAGCCAGGATTGGTAGTCAACTGTCCTCTCAGGCCAAGGCTGATCTCACAGCTCTCTTAACCGAGCACAACGATGTCTTCACTTGGACCCATTCAGACATGCCAGGTATCGATTCCTCTTTCATTACTGATCGTCTCAGTATTAAGCCCCACTTCTATCCTTTCCACCAGAGGGAGCGTATTTTTCATCCAGAACACAATACCCTCATCGCCATCGAGGTGGACAAACTACTAAAGGCACAGTTCATAAAAAACGTAGACTATCGCAGGTGGCTATCCAACGTGGTCTTGGTCCACAAAAATAATGGCAAATGACGACTCTGCGTCGACTATTCCGACCTCAATCGGGCTTGCCCCAAAGATAGCTACCCCCTTCGTTAGATAGATCTGTTGGTTGACGCAACTTCAGGACATCAGATGCTTAGCTTCATGGATGCCTTCTCCAGCTATAATCAAATCTTGATGCACCCAGCCGACCAAGAGTACACCTCCTTCATCACCGACATAGGGACTTATCATTATCGTGTTATGACATTCGGCTTGAAGAATGCCGAAGCAACTTACAAACGCCTGGTTAATGCCGTCTTCCAACACCAGATAGGTTAGAACATAGAAGTCTACGTCGATGACATGCTAGTCAAGAGCAAACTCTCCTCCGATCACTTGGCAAACTTGCGAGAGACCTTCCAAACCTTACGCAAATATCAGATAAAGCTCAATCTGGAGAAATGCGCCTTCGGTGTGGGGTTCGGGAAATTCTTAGGATTCATGGTTAGCCAACGAGGCATTGAGGCTAACCCTGAAAAGATCAAGGCCCTGACAGAAATGCGGTCTCCCAGAACGGTCAAGGAGGTTCATCGGCTCACAAGTAGAGTTGCCGCCCTCAACCGCTTTATTTCCCGAGCAACCGACAAGTGTCTTCCATTCTTCAAAGTCCTTCGGCAAGCGTTCGA
Organism: Camellia sinensis; assembly: GCF_055761805.1. Lineage (NCBI taxonomy): Eukaryota > Viridiplantae > Streptophyta > Magnoliopsida > Ericales > Theaceae > Camellia > Camellia sinensis. The sequence continues at coordinate 155,328,701 of NC_138963.1, forward strand.
ATGGAACACCGAGTACGAGAAGGCTTTCCAACAACTGAAGCAATGCATGGCTAACCCTCTCCTCCTCTCTTAAGCACTGCCAGGCGAAACCCTCTTCCTTTACTTGGCTGTATCAAACACTGCGGTCAGTGCTGGCCTCATCAGGGAAAATGACATAGTACAACTTCCAGTCTACTACATTAGCCGCGCCCTCAGGAGGGCCGAACAGAACTACCCTCTGTTAGAAAAAATGGCCCTTGCCTTGGTCATAGCCTCCAGACGCCTCCGACCCTATTTCCAAGCTCACTCGATAGTGGTTTTCACTGACCAGCCTTTGATAAAGGTTATGCAACAACCAAAATCATTAGGAAGACTTATGCAATGGTTCGTCAAGCTAAGTCAATTTGAAATCTCTTACCGACCCTGAACAACAATCAAAGGGTAGGCTGTTGCCGATTTTATCTTGAAGTTTACCAATCTCACTCTGAACGTACCTCCTCTACCAGTACACGTCACCACTGATGTAGAAGACCCCTACTCCTGGACCCTCAATGTCGATGGTTCATCCCGCAAAGAGGGTAGTGGAGCCGGCCTAATCCTCACCACCCTAGAGGGTGAGTACTTCAAGTGTGCCCTTCGTTTTCTATTCGATGCAAGCAAGAACGAAACCGAATATAAGGCCTTGACAGCAGGTCTTCGGTTGGCCAGAGACATTGGTGTAGGCCATATCCAAGTGTTCAGTGATTCCCAATTGGTTGTAAGACAGATTACTACGGAGTTCGACGCAAAGAAGGAGACAATGCGAGTATACAGGGACATCACCCTTCCCCTTGTCCGCCTCTTCAGTACTTTCCAGATCAGGCACATCCCTAGGTCAGAAAACTCTCAGGCAGATGAAATGGCTCAATTAGCCTCGGTTGACCGGTCAAACTTCAGTCACGGCATCCACATTGAATACCTGACCCATCCAGCGACTTCGCCAAAACCACAAGAGATCCACTTCCTCTAGAATGAGCCTATCCTATAGGCCCAAGACATCATTCCATTTTTGGAGTAGGAGGAGTTACCAGATAAGCAGCAGGCCGCTAAAGTCAGAGCCCGGTCGTCTAATTATGTCATCATCGGTGGTCTACTGTACAAACGGGGATTCTCACGCCCATACCTCAGGTGTCTCAGTCCTGCTCAAACGACCTATGCAATAAGAGAAGCACACGAGGGTGTTTGTCGTAACCATTCAGGTGGAAGATCCTTGGCCCATAAAATTCTCCGTATAGGTTACTTCTGGCCTACGCTCAATCAAGATGCTAGTGAATTTGTGCTTAAGTGTGATAAATGCCAACGCTTTGCTAACATTCCCCATGCCCCACCAACAGAACTGATTACACTCAGCAGTCCCTACCCCTTCGCTAAGTGGGGCATCAACTTAGTCCGTCCTTTACCCACTGGCAGGGGCCAAACCAAGTTCGCTGTGGTTACCATTGACTACTTCACCAAATCGGTGGAAGCAGAACCCTTTGCGAAAATCACTAAACGGAACTCCACGAGGTTTATCTGGCAGTCAATCGTGTGCCGATTTGAAATCCCCTAGGCTATTGTCTCTGACAATGGAAAACAATTCGACAATTCCAAGTTCAAGAAATTTTGTGAAGAGCTCAATATCAGACCATGTTTCTCTTCCCCAGGCCATCCCCAAGCTAATGGGCAAGTCGAAGTCACCAATCGCTCCCTTTTGAAGATCATCAAGACGAAGTTGGAAGCTGCCAAAGGACTTTGGGCTGAAAAATTACTGAAGGTACTCTGGGCTTATTGGACGACAGCTCGAACCCCCACCAGGGAGACCCTTTCCGCCTAACATATGGTGCCAAGGCAGTCATCCCAGCAGAGGTTGGCCTGCCGACCCCCCGGGTGCTACATCCGAATCCCAAACTAAACGAGGAGTTGCGTCGGGCCGATCTGGATCTAGTTGAAGAGCTCCGAGAGTCAGCTGCTGTTAAGCGGACATCATATCAACAGAGAATGAGAAAACATTATAACCGCAGAGTTCGACCTCAGGAGTTCATAGTGGGAGACCTAGTCTTGCACGAAGCAACCCTTGCCACTAAAAACCCGATCGAAGGCAAACTCGCAGCTAAGTGGGAAGGCCCTTACATCATCAAAGAAAAACCCCGCCCAGGTACATACCGTCTCCAAGCCATGGAGGGCAGAGACCTTCCCCATCCATGGAATGCTGAACACTTGAAACGTTACTTCCAGTAATGCCTCAGTTCCTACTTCTTATTTTATTTAAATTGTTGTATGTTTCATTTTGGCGATCGGAACATTTGTCCATTTTGGCTCTTGTCATGCCATGCATGTATTAGTGATCACAAGACTATGATGACAATTCATGATCCCCATCATTTGTGTTAAGTCTTAACCTAAACAATGCGTAAAATCTTGTCTACGAGAAACTCTCCAAGCCTCAACCAGACTGAGCACGAAGAGCTCAGCCCGACTAAGCCTAAAAAGCCTTAGCCAGACTGAGCACGAAGAGCTCAGCTAGATTAGGCCTTCCAAAGCCTCAATTTAGCCGAACAAAAAAAGCTCACTCAGACAAAGCTAAACCATCAAATGCTATTGGCCCTACTTATATGTCCATTCAAGCATTGCCAATACTTAGTTAAATCTAAGCCCATTCTTATCCCAGGTCATTTCCAACTAAGTTAAATTACCTATCCAATTTTACCATTCCCTACTCTCACACAACACAAACACCAAAAAAAAAAAAAAAAAAAACTTGCACCACCATACACTTCATTACAAAAACAACATTTAAAAAAAAAAAAAAAAAAAAAAACAAGGGAAAAACACCCAGCCCTCACTCCCCTTCGCTGGACGGCAGGTTTTCCGTTTCCACCTCCTCATCTAGGGGAGTCTGGGTGACATCATCCTCCCCTACTTTCACTTGACTGAAGTCCATATCAGGGAACAACTCCTGCGCCTTATATTTGAAGCTCATCCAGTCGCTGTCCCAGTACTAGCTCATCTCATGCTTATAGAAGTTTGACTGCTGAAAACCTAGGATTATATCATCTTTGGTCCTCCCAACAACAACCACTCTTGATGGCCTAGCACCCCCTTCCCCCTCCCTGGCCAAACTCTTCGCGACCGTTGCGTCGATGGCCATTTGGAATTTAGGAGACCCCTTAAATTGCTCTACTGCCGCCATGCAGAGGTCCGGATACGCCACCTTCTCAGAGGCCATTTTGGCCCTCTTTTCCCCCAGGGCTTTCTCCAACTCCACGATGGGCCCATCTACTTCTTCGTTGTCTTTTAGGGCCTGGTCGCGCAACTCTTCATTATTGGTGAGGGCCTCTTCCAACCTTTCCTTGGTAGTGTTGCAGGCTTCTTGGACTTTGCCTATTTTCCTCTGCTCACCTGCCAGCTCTAACTCCAGTGATACCGTCTTGTGGCGTACCACTTCCTGCTTCGATTTGGCGACTGCGAGCTCGGAGGAAACCCCAGCTTGACTTACGTTGGCGTGCTCGGCCAAGTGCCCCTGCACCAGCACCAACACCTCCATCTTCTTCGCCCTCTGCGCGTATGCTAGCCCGTTTGCACAGGCACTGCGTGCCGCTTTTATCCACCCACCTATCTCCCCCTTTAAGTTCTGCACTTGCGCCCTTGCCTCTTCCAGTTCAGCCTTCTACGGCTCTGCCTCCACTTTTACTCTCAATGCCTTGCCTGGAAGGGCAGTAGCCAAGGTCGCCACTTCCATCTGAGCCGAACTGAATCCTCTGAGGAGGTCAGCCTCTGAGACTTGCGCCACACTTCGCACCGCCACATACTTCACAGCTCCAAACAGGTGGTCTGTGGCCACCTTGGCTTCACACCCATCCCCTCCTAGGCCTCCAACCACTGTGCGCACATGGTGCATGGCGGTGTTCAACGCGGCATCCTTCTCTGCTTCGCCCGACCGCCCTACACCCATCTCCTGCCTTGGCGGCACTTCTTCATAGGGCACATCCTTAGGGGGCTGATCTGTCACCAGATCACCCCCTATTCCCTCTTTCTTCTCCTCCTCCCCTTTCTTTTTCACCTTCTTCCCTACGACCTCTTTTTCTCCATCATTCGGGATCACCCACTTTTTCTTCTTCAGTACCAGCTCCATTTCTTTATCACTTCTCTCTTTCAGTGGGTCCACTGGTGCTCACAAAGGCACGAAATTAGTTAAATCCTTCTCGTCCAAGGGCTTTGGTCACGGTCGGACTGGCCTCTTAATGACTAACATTGGCGCTGGGCCTAGTTGCTACTCCTTGTACTTGTTGGCCTTCGCGAACGCACGCTTATCCTCCATCTCCTGCGCTTTCCTCCTCCTCTCTATCTCTTTCGACGCAGGGTCTCCATCCTTCGATTTGGGCCCTAGGCTCATGGCAAAGAGGGCTGACGGTTGGACGAGATCATCCCATTTTTTTTGTACAACGGAAATAAAGTAAAAATAAGAGGGCTAAGCTCTCTCCCTTCCTATCTCAAGCAAATCTGCAACCAGCAGCTTCTTAATCTCAGCAGGGGGTTCATTGACCACAAGGATATCTTCCGGTTGTTCCGCTCCCAACTTGGCAAGAGCATCCGCACAGAGGTTGCCTTCATGATAGACATGTTGAGCAATGCATTGGTAGCCATTAAAGATGATCCTCGAATCTTCCACCAGACCGCGGTAAGGGTGTTTCTCACCAGGTCCTTCGACTAGCAGCTTCACAACTTCTTAGGCATTGGTCTCCACTATCACGTTGGTGAAGCCTTTTTTGAGAACGATTGTGAGGCTTTTATACACTGCTCATAACTCAGCTTCAAGACTAGTACAACTTTCCATCCTGCCATAGTAGCCGTATATTCAAGCTCCCCTCTCATCCCAAATAAGACCTCCAAATCCATTTGGACCCCTACTCCATTTGCTTCCATCGGTATTCAACTTTAGAGTACCTGTAGGAGGAAAATACCATTTTATGAGTCTAAATGGGGTCTAGGATTAGTAATAGAAAAGCTAAACGCAAGATCAATTTCAGTGGAGTAGTCCAGGATAAACTTCAAGCTCTCAAATTGGGTAACTAGTTTGTTTTCAAAGCTTTTATGGTTCCTATTTTTCCAGATTTTCCACAGAGTGACCAAGAAGACAGTGCTCCATGCAAATTTAGCACCAAATTTGGCCTTTGTTTTAGAGTTAGAGAGCAACCAATTCCTCCAAGTTTCATCAAGCATCTGTAGGTACCAATGGTGATTCCGGACAGCAGTCCAAACTTCCTTGGCTTTGTGGCATGCACGAAAGACATGGTTGAGATCTTCATTTTCATTGCAAAATGGGCAACACGAATTATCTGATAGCCCTCTTTTCAGTCTCATGTTATTAGTAAGAAGTCTTCCATATAGGATGATCCACAGAAACCCTTTCAGTTCTTATGGAATTTTCTTTTTCTACAGCTACTGCCAATCTTCCTCTTTTTCATCATAAACAGATGCAATATCAAAAGCACTGGAAGTGGAAAATGTGGCATCAGGGGACCCTTTCCAAACTGGATGATCAAAGTTGGAACTATATTTAGGGAGTTGCTCTTTGAAAATAGAAGTAGACACCAATGGGGAAAAGATTTGATTAATGACAGCAACATCCCAATCACCTTCCATATCAGTGATATCCTTGACCTTATGAATAGAAATATTGTGTTTGAGGAGAGGGGAAGAAGAAATTGAGGACATGACTTCATCAATAGGTTTCTCCCCACACCACCAATCTTTCCAAATATCAACAGTAGTGCCATCACCAATGGACTTTGGCATCTTTTTTTAGAATGCTTCTAGATTTCAGGATTCCTCTCCACACATGAGAGGATCTACTTTTCTTCTTACAGTTCATAAAAGATGTGCCTTTCAAATATTTGGCTTTTAAAACCTCAGTTCACATACTTCCCTCATTGGAAATGAGTTTTGTGGGAGCCGAATAAGTAGAACAGTCGGAAGATGCGTACCCCAGAAATTAGATACTGTTCGGCTTCATGTTGCGTGACTAGGACGCCGAATACGTTAGGAAAGCCGAATAGACGGAGGTCAGTGGCTCCGAATGAATAAAAGAGGAATGGGATAAAAGTAGGCTCAGGCCCCGAGGCCCAAAAAGCAAGTATAAAAACAAGAACCACAGATTTAGAAAGGTATGTAAGAATCACTTCACAAAACTTAGTAGACAAGCTATTCTGAGTGTCTGAACTAACTTGTCCGTCGGAGTGCTAATTCTGGCACCCCCGACCGGAGTGTTTGTGTCTTTTCAGGTGACTAGCTGAGGATCACGAGCGTCTCCCAAGATCAGAAGAGTATTTCCAAAACCACTTCTCCACAACTGGCGCCGTCTGTGGGAATACTCAAATACATCTGTAGACGTCCCCGAACGTCCCAGGAGGATGAATCCCGTTTCGTTCGTTTGTAGGCTCGCTACAGTTCGGAGTTAAATCGTCACGGTTCTTAATCTAAACCAAAGAGTCCAAATCCGGCAAATCGTTTTGGAAAACATATTTTTAGAAAGAAGTGCCAAACATGAACTGCTTTGCCAGATACAGAGTCGCCACCTAAATATTTTTTATGGGAGAATTTAGGAAACCCTGACTCGTTTGCCTAAGGCCACGTGTAGGTCATCACCAAAGTTGCCTCGGCTCGGGAACTTGGGTACGATTAGGGAAGGTCAGCTATGAGCACCCCCTCTCGCCCGATCGGAAGATCGGCCTCTACTAACCATGATATCTAGTTTTGAAAGTGTTATGCGTTCTTATTCCGGTTATTAGCTTAGATTTACCATGTGATGCACACATCATACAAGTATAGACTGGGTCGCCTGAATTGGAACAAAACATTTCATGTTTGTTTTGAAAATGGTTTGTTACTTGTAAGTAGGCTAAAATGCAGATTTTGCCACCCTCGGGTGGGCTTAGGAAAACATGGTTTTGCCACTATTTAATGGGCTTAAAACTCACAGTCAATGCATTTTTCCAATTCAGATAATCCAACCTTCACCCACAGGCATTCAGGCAGATATATCACATAAGCACATAGCCTCATGGTAAGCATACTATCACGGCAACACTCACACACATGCAAGGATGCTAAAGCGTAAATGCTTACCGAGTACTCTAAGCCAAAACAGAAACTAGTTAGTAATCAAATGCATGATCCTAGTTTATGTTAAGATGGCTAATGCAACACATGCAAGATGCAACTACAATAGGCTCGGCTATTCTAAGATGGCATATGATGATGCTACAGCTAACACGTATTCAACTTAGAATTGAAATACAAACACAGTTAGTATGATGCGCCGAGCCAGGTGCATGCAAGACAAATGAATGATGCAAGCATGAGAGCATAAGTATGCTAATTGAAACATGCCCTAATACTAACCATTGAAAGCAGGTAAGTAAAAGGGAGAAAGAAGTGGGGGTTGGAAGACATGCACACACGTACCCACACTTATTACAAATTCACCCTCGCTCGGAGGAACCAAAAGAATATACAAATTAATTAACTATCAAGCCAATTAAATATTACCGACAATTAACTACTTAAGCAAATTAACTAAGCTAATTAAGCAGTAAAAGCAGCCTCGGGAAGAGGGCCCGATGTATGCACGCTCGGTTCCTCTTGGAAACCCACCACCATGCACAAGTTTGCCTCTGTTTCCCCTGCTCTGCTCCTCAGAAAATTGCACAACTCCCAAGGTATGCTCCATGGATACTGTGGATCACCACTGACCAAGTGGAAACCCCACCGACCATGTTCGGATGGTCATCGACCATTTGTTGAGATCTCGGCCATCAATAATTGGTCGGTCGGCACTCCATGTAGTCAACCGGCCAAGTCTTCCTGTAGAACCTGTTTTGACAGCAGCAGAGGGCGAAACAAGGCATGACAATGTATTTCAAGCAAATGTGTGCACCAACACATCCCTTATCATGTTTGTGACTCAAAGGGATATGTTCGTTGATTCTTGGACCACCAATCGCGCATTTTAATGCGTGATGGCCCAAGAAACCAAGTATTGCATTTTCAATGTAGAATGAAATGCACATAAACAAACAATGAGCTCAACCTCTATCATACTCAATTCAAGAGGCAAAGCATGCATGCCAATGCAATGCAACCTAGGCATGTGAGCTAGTATGCAACATGAGCATGAGGGCAAGTATGCAACAACATGCAAGGCTAATGGACGTGCAAGGCATGATGCAATCAAAGCATGCAAAGTGTAAGACATGTAACAACATGTGAAGAGCGGACTTAGACTAATTTGGGCAGCTCTATACTAGGCCCAAAACAGTGGCCAATGCTAAGGAAATGGGGGCCAAATGCACATACAAGCATGCATGCAAACATGGTCCATCACTTAGGCATCAAAGAGAAACTTCTAAGCACACTTAAAAGAGGCTAAACATGGGCATATGGCAAGCAATATAAGCTCTGAAAATCACATGAGGATGGTGCCAAACCAACCTAAACCAAGCAATCAAAGCATGCTAACAAGCCCAAAGCTTGAGGCCAACTAAAGGGCTCAAACCATGGCCATGCTAACCAAGCCTCAAAGGGCCAAGGGGACTCCAAACAGCACCAATGCAGGTCTAAACAAGACCAAAGACACACTTAGATGGCGTCTAAATGGTTTAAACATGCAAGCATACAAAAGAGGCCAAACATGGAGCATAAGATGACAACCTTATAAAGCATTAAAGGGACATCAAATTCAAGAATACAAGCATGCCATGAGGACTGAAATGATGCTATAAGTGGTTCTAACCCACTGAAATAATGCAAGAATAGCATGTTAGAGGGTCCGATACTTAAGGCCTACAAGAGGGATTACATGGTAGCTATACAAAGCGAAGCATGGATGACCCAAATGACCAAAAATAGTCCCTTAGCATGCTAAAACAAGCATAAAAGCTTCACAAAGCTAGGCCGAAATCATGCTAGAATAAGGGTTCAAACCTAAAGCATGTTAAGGCAAAAATATAGCATTACAAGACATGCATGCAAGGCAAGCATGGTGTGTCTAAACCAAGTGAAAACAGAGGTAAAGCATGGAAAAATACTACCAAATACCTACTGAAACATGGCCAACATGAGTTCAAAAATGGTGCTCACACATGAGGCTAAACTGGCCCTTTTCAAGGACAACAAGAAGAGGGGGTGGCCCTCTCCTTCTTAGGACCTTAAACTACCATCCTCACCACTAAAATCCATCAAGATTTCAATGGTGAGGAAGCCCAAACAAGGTGGCCCCGGAGCTCACCAAAATAGCACAAAATGGGGGCCAAACAAGGCCTAAGAGGGGGTAAACAACCCCAAACACAAAAGTGGTCTTAAACAAACTTCAAAAGAATACAAAAATAGAGCTTTTATCAGTTATACACTAAGCTCAAAACAGTATGCAAGATAGGCTAAAAACTTGTGCAAAAACGGGGAATAAAGGAGGAAGAAACTCACCCTTGAAGACCTTCTTCAAAATCAGCACTCCAACAGGTTTTTCTGAGTCAAAACCAAGTCTTGTGTCCCCACAAGACCCTCCAAGAACCTTAGATGAGTGGTGGAGGTGTGTTCTTAGGAGTTGTGGTGCAAAGGGGCCAAGAACTATGGACTTTGGAGCTTGGAATGTAGAGATATGGAGGGAAGTGTATGGTTTTTGCCTTAGACAAATTTCTTGGAACCCTTGCAATGGAAGATGAGCTCTTCTTTTATAGAGGAAGAAGGGTCCAAGCTTCTCTTAGAAGCATGGAGCAATGGGGCGAAGCTTCTCTTAGAAGTTTGAAGCAAAAGGGCCAAAAGGGTTGAAGCTTCTTGGAGAAGCTAGGCAAAAGGGCCAAGCTTCTTGGAGAAGCTAGACAAAGGGTTCAAGAGGTTCAAGCTTCCTCAAGAAGCTAAAACCAAGGGTTCAAAAGATTCAAGCTTCCTCAAGAAGCTAAAACCAAGGGTTCAAAAGGTTCAAACCCCTCAAGAAAAGGTCTCGGCCAGAACAAGTGGCCGATTGACCAAAATCAGTGGCCGGCCGACCAAACACAATGCCGACCGACCATCAATAGTGCCGACCGGCCATCACCAATGGCCGGTGGCAAGGAAACAAGGCCGGTGGCCTCAAGCCATGACCGGTGAGGTGTGGGGATGGCCTACAAGCTATTTCCCAACCTCAGAAGGAAAACAACAAGTGTTTGATGCAAAACCAAACACAAAACAAATAAGTCAAGAGGTCTTGAGGTAAGTCGTGTAGCTGAAACCTCTGAGAACTCAAGACGAACACAAACAAGGGTAATCATCTAGTGTTCAAACGATGACGTCCAAGTCTTAAGGACGGTCAAAAATGGGGTGTCTACAGTTGCCCCTCTTTGATAGAACTCAAAAGTCATAAAAATGACGGGAGTGAATGTCAAAGCCCAGAGACGACCCATTTTTGACAAGGCCGAAGACTTAGACAAAGCATACAAGCAGCAGACAAAGATATTTGCCCGAGGGCCGGGGCAAAATGTAAGACAGTGCACAAAGCCGAGCATAACTTATGATCATGCAAGAAACATAGGGACGTATCCCGGTGTTTCAGAAAGGTATAAGCATTGGAACGTATTCCAAATGCTGTTAACCAAAGAGGGAGAAACATAGGGACATATCCCGGTGTTTTGAAACGAAAGAGAAACATAGAGACGTATCCCAGTGTTTCGAAATGAAGGAGAAACATAGGGACGTATCCCAGTGTTTCAGAGTGGTTCAAGCATTGGAACGTATTCCAAATGCTCTTAACCAAAGAGGGAGAAACATAGGGACGTATCCTGGTGTTTCAGAAAGAGAGAGAAACATAGGGACGTATCCCAGTGTTTCAGAGTGGTTCAAGCACCGGAACGTATTCCAAATGCCCTTAACCAAAGAGGGAGAAACATAGGGACGTATCCTGGTGTTTCAGAAAGAGGGAGAAACATAGGGACGTATCCCGGTGTTTTGGAAAGAAGGGAGAAGAATCATAGGGATGTATCCCGGTATTTCAGAAAGAAGGAGAAACATAGGGACGTGTCCCAGTGTTTCGGAAAGGAATGAGAAACATAGGGACGTATCCCGGTGTTTCGGAAGGAATGAGAAACATAGGGACGTATCCCGGTGTTTCGGAAAGAAGGAGAAACATAGGGACGTATCCTGGTGTTTAGGAAAGATAGAAAGATAGGGACGTATCCCGGTGTTTCGGAGAGAGAGAAGCGTAGGGACGTATCCCGGTGTTTCAAAAAGGTATAAGCATTGGAACGTATTCCAAATGCTCTTAACCAAAGAGGGAGAAAACATAGGGACGTGTCTCGGTGTTTAGGGACATATCTAGGTGGTTAGGGACGTATCTCGGTGGTTAGGGACGTATCCCGGTGTTTAGAAAGGAAGGAGAAACATAGGGACGTATCCTGGTGTTTCGGAAGGCAGGAGAAACGTAGGGACGTATCCCCGTGTTTCGGAAGGAAGAGAGAAACGTAGGGACGTATCCTGATGTTTCGAAAGGAAGGAGAAACGTAGGGACGTATCCCGGTGTTTTGGAAAGAAGAGAGAAACGTAGGGACATATCTCGGTGTTCTGAAAAGAAGAGAGACATGTAGGGACGTATCTCGGTGTTTCGAAAAGAAGAGAAAAACGTAGGGACGTATCCCGATGTTTCGAAAGGAAGAAGAAACATAGGGATGTATCTCGGTGGTTAGGAAGGAAGAGAGAAACGTAGGGACGTATCCGATGTTTCGAAAGGAAGGAGAAACGTAGGGACGTATCCCGGTGTTTCGGAAAGAAGAGAGAAACGTAGGGACGTATCCCGGTGTTTCGAAAAGAAGAGAGACATGTAGGGACGTATCCCGGTGTTTTGAAAAGAAGAGAGAAACGTAGGGACGTATCCCGTTATTTCGGAAGGAAGAAGAAACATAGGGACGTATCCCGGTGTTTCGAAACTAAAGAGTGTGCATAACAATGCGATTGAACTGTGCATAACAATGTAAGTAGAACATGCATGATAACGCAAGTTAAAGAGGTGCGTGATAATGCAAGTAACGGTGCATAACAATGCAAGTGGGACGGTGCATAACAATGCAAGTGAAAAGGTGCATAACAATGCAGGCAGAGTGTGCATAACAATGCAAAGAGAACGGTGCATAACAATGCAGGCAGAGTGTTCATAACAATGCAAAGAGAACGGTGCATAGCAATGCATTTTCAGTGTAACATCAACAGCATGTTTGAAGTAAACTACTAAATAAGGAAAGACACGCCTTAATGAGACCAATTCAAACGCAACCTCCGATTTACCTCTCGGAGGACTTGGCAACACGCTCAGCTCAAAAAGGGCACACCCCGTTTGTATTGGAGAGAGATAACATCTGCAGTTGTTTTAATTGCCATTCTGGCTTTGAAACAGTCTTACACTTGGGGTCGAGATACACTCATACTCCAGAGAAACGGCGAGGCCTAAGAAGGTGCACCTGGAATGCAGTCTCGAAATTTGCAGAAGTTGAAACAATCTCAGATGCTCCAAAATTTCCCTCTTTTCTTTTGCTTTGCAGTTCGAAACCAATATAGCCTCAGATAGGTCCTGGTTTTATTGTTCTCACATGACCTGGGTTGAACCCTGAGGTTTTATGAAAGAACAAATTCTGTTTTGCACAAATGTGGAGAATGGCACAGCACCCTGAGCACAAAATGATTTTTTGAAATTAAGAGTGAGAACAAGTTCTTAACTCGGTATTGAGCCTACGACTGAACACAGCGCACTACGACTCAACATCGAAAAATAAAAGGTAAACAACCTAAACACATCGAGTAACACTCGAGACGACTCAAAACAAGAATCGAGATAAAACAAAAAGACACGACACTCAGACGTGCACAGGGAGCCTGTTTCACCGGGTATTGTTTCCCACCCTTTATCACTTGTGATTCTCACATCACTTGGCACTCAATCTCTAGTTTTCTGAAAAAGCCATTTTCTCACTTTTTCTCTCAACGTACATCTCTCTATTCTTCAATCTCTCATATTTTTCATCCCTCCCCTGGGTGGTTGATGGATAAGCAGGAAGTTGTGGGCTCTTGCCCTTGGTATTTTACCAGATTCTTATTCTTGTCCACAACAGTGAGTTTCCCCACAGAGGGGTTGTGCTACAACTGGGTGTGTAGCAAATCTGCAGTTGACATCAGTTGACGATGCTCTGCTGGGAAGTTTGGACGTGATCAGATCGGTCCAGATGAGGGAGTGGAATATCTTGATCCATTCCAATTTGTGCTTTGCACCTGGTTTGATACCTCGTGGTTTGGAGGATAAGAGAGCTTTCAGCCCTTTATTGTTAGCTTCAGTTGTCCCCTTTTCCGGTGGGTAGAGTGCCCTTTTCTGGCAAGTATGTTGACAACAGGGAAAAGACAGAACACCTGACTTAACTTTGCCCTTGGTTCATTATTTTGACCATTTTTTGTTTTTGACGTTCTGCTAAAACAATTTTGACCAACATGAGAGTTAGATTAACATGCTTGTTCGATTTTCTGATTTAAAATCATGCAAGTTAGGTTATGAGTACTGAAAATTTTCCTTTTTGGGTCTAAGAAATGGTCCAGTTTTGGAAAAGTGGAATAATTTTCGAGAGAATTAGTCAACCTCAGTAAAAATTCTCAAAACTGTTTTTGCAAACGGCCACTGCTCAACGAGTACGAAACCTACTCTCGAGATGCATAACCTTGGATCCATAACAATGGAAAATTGCCCCTTGCTTGAACGACACTGCATGGCAACAGAAAGTTGCCCCTCGCTTGGATGGCACCGCAGTGCATTGTAATCAATCCTCATAACGATGGTCACAACTGAACTCTCAGATATAGAGAAGGCGGGGATGATCAGAACCATTACATGGACATAGTCGTTTTTAGAAGTGTTTATGGCTGGACTTCAGGATGAAGTTGCCTACGTATCCCAAAGATGGGAATCAAGCCTTACGTAGTTCCGGTTAAGGTACACTCGGGTATTAACTTCTCCTTTTGCGCTCTAACTTTTGCCAAGGCCGCCCTTTCGGGTTTTCAACCTTGTGAGCTTTGTTTTTCTTCTTTTCTTTTCAATTTTCTTTTTTTCATCTTTTTTTTTTCAATTTTTATTGCTCTTCATTTCTTTTTTGTTCTTTGCATTTTTTCTTTTTTCTTCTTTTTCTTGCTCTAGCTTTTGCCTGGGTCGCCCTTCCGGGTTTTCGGCCCAGCGAGCCTCTCAAGGGTAAAAGTGTAGCTTTGTCCATGTCAAATGGTTTTAGGATCCTGAAGTCATCTGAATCTAGGAGAATGGCTGCTGTTCGCTGACGATGCGGGAGTCCATCCAACGGGGGGCTGATTTTGCCCCTAGTGTTGTGGATAGGAACTCAGTTGTTCTTCAGCAGAAACTGTCTTCTTTCCACCCTTCTGGGATTGGCATTCTTGCCGACCTTCTTTGATTTGTGGAATGATCCATCTTCGGCTCTTCGAGCACATTTGAAATTCTTTGCCCCTAGTTCCAGGGGTGCTTCTGATCTAGCTTTACAAGCTTCTTTTGATGACATCTGATCTTCTTGATCCGACTTTCTTGCCTCTTGTTCGAGGGCTGCTTTGAATCTGGCCACACAGGCCTCACGTTGTAGTTGACCATTGAACATTTTGAATTTAAGTCCAAGGTTTGACAATGAGGGGTCGAGTCTTGAGGCTGAGAGCGATCCTAGGCTGCACAATCTCAAGAGTGATTCCACACAGGTCTTCGCAAGATCGCGCAAAACAGTTTTTGAAATCTTTCAAGAAAGCGACAAATCGCTCGCGCTGAAGACAATGTAGAACCAATCAGGATCAAGTCTAGATCCTTCTCAGTACTCACATTAACAAGCATGATCTTGATCATTAAGGGCTTAGCATGCCTCTCTTTCTCTCAATTGATCAAATTTTACAAAACCCGAGGAATTCCTTTCGCTTCGTTTTTTATCACAATGTTTCGAAAAACGTTTTGGAAACCTTAGGTCAATGCAATGAATTCAAGGCACAGAAAAGACATAGCTTCTAGTCAAATACTGCCATCTCATTTAGAATTTCTGGCATAACTGGCACACGGTAGAAGCAAACACAAAAGCATGAAAAACCACTGCTGTCATTCAAATCTGTTGGCATTACTGGCTCCAAGGCAGAAACAGACTCAAAAGAAAACAAGAAGACAAACACAAAACAAGGAAGTGATGTTTGAGGTAACATCCCCGAAATCACCCAACTCTTAACAAAACAGGACTGACTCGATACAACAAGAGAGACCCGACTGACTCAATATGAAAAGACTGACTCAAAACAAAGAGACAGACTCAAAACAAAACAACAGAACTGACTCAATACCCAAGCCAGAACTTACAAAACCCAGCATTCACAAATGCTCAAAACAGTGCGTGCCATACACCACATCTGAAATAAACTGAACGCCGCCCGCAGGTGGTTCATCCCCCGATCACATAGTCACATTATCCCCCACAAGTTCACTGATTAAGTGCCGATAGACTTTGCAGAGCTTGGTGCGACGATAACCTCATTGTCAATCAGATTTTGTATATCGTGACGAAGACGGACGCAACTGTCAGTGTTATGACCGGTTTGTTGATGGAAAGCACAGTACTTAGCCGGGTCATTCTTTGCAGGGAGAGGGTTAGGTAGAGGCCGTTGTTCTAACGGTTTTAGATGTCCTTTCCTGAGTAAGATCTCTAGGGCTTTAGACAAAGGCATATAGAGTGGGGTGAAAACCCTCGTGCCTCGGAGTAGATAGTCTAAAGTTTGGGGGTTTGGATTGGATGCACCAACAAAGTGGGTGGCTGTTCTTGGTGTGGTGGTGGCAACCATGCCCACTTCGGAAGATCTTGTAACTGCATCACCGCTAGCGGTCGCATTCGAACTGCGGGTAAACGCCCTCCTGGGCTGCTCCTTCTCCTGATCAATGAGGCCCTGCTTCATAGCGTCCTCGATCTGTACTCCCATCTCATGTAAGTCTGGAAAGGTGGGGAATGGGAGAACGATCATTTTCTGCATGAGTTTAGGCTGGAGGTTGCGCACAACCATCCGTATTTTATCCTTGTCTGTCGGCCTAATGGTCGTCATTGAGGCCTTGGCCCTCCAGCAGGTTACAAAGTTAGAAAAACTCTCCTTAGGCTCCTGCCTTGTCGTCTCAAGATCACGGGTTGTAATCTCGATTTGCGTATTATAGGAGTATTGTGCAACGAAGGCCTTGGCCATCTCCTCCCAGTTCCTTTCGACGGAGTCTTCCAGTTTTGCGTACCAGATGACTGCTATACCCGACAGGGTTCGGCTAAACAAAGAAAGCTTCTGTAACCTGGTGAGGCCCATCGGCCTTAACATGTCTGAAAACAGCCGCAAGTGCATTACAAGATCCCCGAACCCATCGAAACGGTCAATATGTGGCATCTTGAATTTGTCTGGCAACGTCACAGCTGCGTCGATATACCCATCCTCGATGTCCGGGATGGACTTCACTCATTGAGATTTCTTGAACAGTTTTTCAAGCTTGTTCAGTTTTAATGCCGTAGGGTCCACCTCGAATTCGAAGGGAGAGTCCGGTAGATAGGTAGGTGTTGTGGATAGCTGGGGTAGGATTGGGGGTGGAGCCGGCTCTGTCGGAATGTCCGTACCTTCCTGGACATTTGGTGTTTTTTCGGGTGTTGGAGCTCCTGGTGGGGGAGGAGCTTGATGCGAAGCAGATGCTCCATTTTGTTGTTGCAGCCTAGTGATTAGCTCTGCCTGTTGGGCCATGATCGCAGCCTGCTGTTTGGCAAATTCCGCTTGGCGGACAGCATCTTGCTGCATGAGTTTCATACTTTCTTGGAGTTGACGCATCATTTCCTCCATCCCTGCCATGTTTTGCTATTCCGGCTGACTGACTGGTATATCTATCCCTGTGGTGAAAACTGAGACCTCGGCCCAACTATTTACTGGTGGGGCGGATGAGGGCCACAGATCTGGTAACTGCTGAACCGATGATCTGTGCCTGATTGGCCTTTTTACCCTGCCTCTGGCAAAGGAACACTGATTGCCCTTGAACTGAATCTCTGACCTGACAAAGTCTATCAGCTCAAGTCCGATGAACCTCGGGGGATATTGGTGCCCTCTTGAGCTATGGTTCCCAGACTACCTAGCAAAAGAGAAAACATGTAGCATCTCAGCCCAATTTCGCCAAAACAGATATGAGCATAACAGGATGACTGTGCCCTCTACTGAATTCTGCCCCAAAATTCTGCCTGTAAACCGATACCCTCAGGTAAACTGAATCCCAAAATACTAAACTGGTGCCCACAGGCCTGATGCCCAAACTTGCAAACTGATACATGCATTCCTGTAGAGACGCACTCTAAAGCACATAGCAGATAAGTGAGAGCCAAAACATCCCTATATTGGGGTAGGGTTTTCCTGTCCTATTTTTGTCAGGAGTTAGGGTTTCACTACGCACGCAGCGGTTTCAAATAACCTATAATCGGGTAAGCAACCTGTTCTAGTTTGGAATGGTCACTATAGATTCCGAATATGCACTAGGTCGAATGGTCAAAAAGGGTGCCCCGGTAAAACCGGGGTTTGTGTTCCCATACTGACAGAGCCTGCAACTGGTCAGCCTTATGGCACGCTTCTCAAAGCGAGCCTCTGGCAAACCGTTCAGGAATAGCAGATGGCCAACATGGTGTACTAGGCGCACCAATGCACATGCAATGCAAAGAAACACAGAAGTGTAGTCAAAACAAGATATCATGAGTTCGAGTCAAGTTCTCGAAATCCCCAGCAGAGTCGCCAGAAACTGTAGACGTCCCCGAACGTCCCGGGAGGATGAATCCCGTTTCGTTCGTTTGTATGCTCGCTACAGTTCGGACTCAAATCGTCACAGTTCTTAATCTGAACCAAAGAGTCCAAATCCGACAAATCGTTTTGGAAAACAGATTTTTAGAAAGAAGTGCCAAACATGGACTGCTTTGCTAGATACAGAGTCGCCACCTAAATATTTTTTATGGGGGAATTTAGGAAACCCTGACTCGTTTGCCTAAGGCCACGCGTCGGTCATCACCAAAGTTGCCTCGGCTCGGGAACTTGGGTACGATTAGGGAAGGTAGGCTATGAGCACCCCCTCTCGCTCGATCCGAAGATCGGCCTCTACTAACCATGATATCTAGTTTTGAAAGCGTTATGCGTTCTTATTTCGATTATTAGCCTAGATTTACTATGTGATGCACACATCATACAAGTATAGACTGGGTCGCCTGAATTGGAACAATACATTTCATGTTTGTTTTGAAAATGGTTTGCTACTCGTAAGTAGGCTAAAATGCAGATTTTGCCACCCTCGAGTGGGCTTAGGAAAACATGGTTTTGCCACTATTTAATGGGCTTAAAACTCACAGTCAATGCATTTTTCCAATTCAGATAATCCAACCTTCACCCACAGGCATTCAGGCAGATATATCACATAAGCACATAGCCTCATGGTAAGCATACTATCATGGCAACACTCACACACATGCAAGGATGCTAAAGCGTAAATGCTTATCGAGTACTCCAAGCCAAAACAGAAACTAGTTAGTAATAATATGCATGATCCTAGTTCATGTTAAGATGGCTAATGCAACACATGCAAGATGCAACTACAATAGGCTCGACTATTCTAAGATGGCATATGATGATGCTACAGCTAACACGTATTCAACTTAGAATTGAATTACAAACGCAGTTAGTATGATGCGCCGAGCCCGGTGCATAAAAGAAAAATGAATGATGCAAGCATGCGAGCATAAGTATGCTAATTGAAACATGCCCTAATACTAACCATTGAAAGCAGGTAAGTAAAAGGGAGAAAGAAGTGGGGGTTGGAAGACATGCACACATGCACCCACACTTATTACAAATTCGCCCTCACTCGGAGGAACCAAAAGAATATACAAATTAATTAACTATCAAGCTAATTAAATATTACCGACAATTAACTAGTTAAGCAAATTAACTAAGCTAATTAAGCAGTAAAAACAGCCTCGGGAAGAGGGCCCAATGTATGCGCGCTCGGTTCTGCTCGGAAACCCACCACCATGCACAAGTTTGCCTCTGTTTCCCCTACTCTGCTCCTTTGAAAATTGCACAACTCCCAAGGTATGCTTCATGGATACTGTGGATCACCACCGACCAAGTGGAAACCCCACCGATCATGTCCGGATGGTCATCGACCTTTTGTTGAGATCTCGGCCATCAATAATTGGTCGGTCGGCACTCCATGTAGTCGACCGGCGAAGTCTTCCTGCAGAACCTATTTTGACAGCAACAGAGGGCAAAACAAGGCATGGCAATGTATTTCAAGCAAATGTGTGCACCAACACATCCTTTATCATGTTTGTGACTCAAAGGGGTATGTTCCTTGATTCTTGGACCACCAATCGCGCATTTCAATGCGTGATGGCCCAAGAAACCAAGTATTGCATTTTCAATGTAGAATGAAATGCACATAAACAAACAATGAGCTCAACCTCTATCGTACTCAATTCAGGAGGCAAAGCATGTATGCCAATGCAATGCAACCTAGGCATGTGAGCTAGTATGCAACATGAGCATGAGGGCAAGTATGCAACAACATGCAAGGCTAATGGACGTGCAAGGCATGATGCAATCAAAGCATGCAAAGTGTAAGACATGTAACAACATGTGAAGAGTGGACTTAGACTAATTTGGGCAGCTCTATACTAGGCCCAAAACAGTGGCCAACGCTAACGAAATAGGGGCCAAATGCACAAACAAGCATGCATGCAAACATGGTCCATCACTTAGGCATCAAAGAGCAACTTCTAAGCATACTTAAAAGAGGCTAAACATAGGCATATGGCAAGCAATATAAGCTCTGAAAATCACATGAGGATGGTGCCAAACCAACCTAAACCAAGCAATCAAAGCATGCTAACAAGCCCAAAGCTTGAGGCCAACTAAAGGGCTCAAACCATGGCCATGCTAACCAAGCCTCAAAGGGCCAAGGGGACTCCAAACAGCCCCAATGTAGGTCTAAACAAGACCAAAGACACACCTTGATGGCGTCTAAGTGGTTTAAACATGCAAGCATACAAAAGAGGCCAAACATGGAGCATAAGATGACAACCTTATAAAGCATTAAAGGGACATCAAAAGCAAGAATACAAGCATGCCATGAGGACTGAAATGATGCTATAAGTGGTTCTAACCCATTGAAATAATGCAAGAATAGCATGTTAGAGGGTCCGATACTTAAGGCCTACAAGAGGGATTACATGGTAGCTATACAAAGCGAAGCATGGATGACCCAAATGACCAAAAATAGTCCCTTAGCATGCTAAAACAAGCATAAAAGCTTCCCAAAGCTAGGCCGAAATCATGCTAGAATAAGGGTTCAAACCTAAAGCATGTTAAGGCAAAAATATAGCATTACAAGACATGCATGCAAGGCAAGCATGGTGTGTCTAAACCAAGTGAAAACAGAGGTAAAGCATGGAAAAATACTACCAAATACCTACTGAAACATGGCCAACATAAGTTCAAAAATGGTGCTCACACATGAGGCTAAACTGGCCCTTTTCAAGGACAACAAGGAGAGGGGGTGGCCCTCTCCTTCTTAGGACCTTAAACCACCATCCTCACCACTAAAATCCATCAAGATTTTAATGGTGAGGAAGCCCAAACAAGGTGGCCCCGGAGCTCACCAAAATAGCACCAAATGGGGGCCAAACAAGGCCTAAGAGGGGGTAAACAATCCCAAACACAAAAGTGGTATTAAACAAACTTCAAAAGAATGCAAAAATAGAGCTCTTATCAGTTATACACTAAGCTCAAAACAGTGTG
Source organism: Camellia sinensis (assembly GCF_055761805.1). Classification (NCBI taxonomy): domain Eukaryota; kingdom Viridiplantae; phylum Streptophyta; class Magnoliopsida; order Ericales; family Theaceae; genus Camellia; species Camellia sinensis. The sequence goes on from NC_138963.1 coordinate 155,349,566, forward strand.
CAAGATAGGCTAAAAACTTGTGCAAAAACGGGGAATAAAAGAGGGAGAAACTCACCTTTGAAGACCTTCTTCAAAATCAGCACTCCAGCAGGTTTTTCTGAGTCAAAACCAAGTCTTGAGTCCCCACAAGACCCTCCAAGAACCTTAGATGAGTGGTGGAGGTGTGTGCTTAGGAATTGTGGTGCAAAGGGGCCAAGAACTATGGACTTTGGAGCTTGGAATGTAAAGATATGGAGGGAAGTGTATGGTTTTTGCCTTAGACAAATTTCTTGGAACCCTTGCAATGGAAGAGGAGCTCTTCTTTATAGAGGAAGAAGGGTCCAAGCTTCTCTTAGAAGCTTGGAGCAAAAGGGCCAAGAAGGCCAAGCTTCTTGGAGAAGCTAAGCAAAAGGGCCAAGCTTCTTGGAGAAGCTAGACAAAAGGGTTCAAGCTTCTTGGAGAAGCTAGAAAAGGGTTCAAGAGGTTCAAGCTTCCTCAAGAAGCTAAAACCAAGGGTTCAAAAGGTTCAAGCTTCCTCAAGAAGCTAAAACCAAGGGTTTAAGAGGTTCAAGCTTCCTCAAAAAGCTAGAACCAAGGGTTCAAAAGGTTCAAGCTTCCTCAAGAAGCTAAAACCAAGGATTCAAAAGGTTCAAACCCCCTCAAGAAAAGGTCTCAGCCATAAAAAGTGGCCGATTGACCAAAATCAGTGGCCGGTCGACCAAACACAATGCCGACCGACCATCAATAGTGCCGACCGGCCATCACCAATGGCCGGTGGCAAGGAAACAAGGCCGGTGACCTCAAGCCATGGCCGGTGAGGTGTGGGGATGGCCTACAAGCTATTTCCCACCCTCAGAAGCAAAACAACAAGTGTTTGATGCAAAACCAAACACAAAACAAACAAGTTGAGAGGTCTTGAGGTAAGGCACGTAGCCGAAACCTTCGAGAACTCAAGACGAACACAAACAAGGGTAATCATCGAATGTTCAAACGATGACGTCCAAGTCTTAAGGATGGTAAAAAATGGGATGTCTACAACATCCATGGCAGGCGTGACTGAAGATCCTCCGATAGCCACTGACGAGATCGCACAGAGAGGTGACCTCATTCCAGCGAACTCGCTTGGACCAAAAACCATCGCAGCAAGACTTGCCTCGGACCTTTGCTCATCTCCAGACCCATCGCAAAAGACAATACAAGCGACCATGGCACAAGATAGGGAAACCAAACAAAGGTTGGACAACATCATCGCTGAGAACGAACGCCTTCGTCGCGATCTAGCCTCGGAAATAGCAAAATCCAAAAAAATGGTGCGCCAGGCTTCTGAGCGACCCCCGAGGGCAGATGATCGACGATCTCGGACCCAACAGCAAGAAACTGACAGCCGCCATGCTTCAACAGATCATCTTGAGGAGTTGGCAAAGGACAAATGTCTCCACCAATGCGTCTGGAGGAGTGTGGCCGAAACACCTGCCCGTCCGAAGGATGTATTTCCGCTTGACACCGTCCACATGATATACAGCCTGCCAACAACCTCAGCCGTGCATGCGATCCAATCACATCCAGGCCCCCAACAGCAACTCACGCCAGCAAAGCGGCCCCGAGAAATGCCAAGTATCACCTTTGACGATTCTGATTTGATCAGTGTAACACTCCCCCACATCGATTCGTTTGTTGTTGAGCTGCGTGTAAACTGGTTCACCGTCGATCGCGTTCTTATCGACTAGGGCAGTACCTCAGAGGTTATGTATTATAAAACCTTCACCAAACTCGGATTCAGCGAGTCAGACCTGACTCTGTCTCCTTATCCACTATTCGGCTTCAATGCCACTCCAGAGTACCCATTGGGAAAGATCCGCTTACCTGTTCGAGCAGACTCCAGAACGGTGGACGTGGAATTCTTGGTCGTCAGGCTGCCATCACCGTACAATCTCATCATGGGGCGATCATGGTTGCATACCTTGCAGGCCGTCCCAAGAACCTATCATCAACTGCTACGTTTCCCAATAGAACACGGCATTGAGCAAATCTGCGGATCCCAGAAATCGGCACAAGCATGTTATCTCATTGCCGCCAGAACGCCAAAGGAACTGCAAGTAAACTCCATTGAGGTGCCGAATCGGGAGATCCTGGACGATGTTGGGCGGTTTCCAAATGAGAAGGCCACGGAAGATTTAGACCGAGTTGACATTGATGGCAGCCCAGAAAGTTCTTCATGATCGACGCCTCTTTGAATCAGGCCGACAGGCAGCATCTGATCTCTTTCTTGCTCAACAACCTTGACGTCTTTGCGTGGACTCCGTATGAAATGCTGAGAATAGACCCGTCAGTTTCACAGCACCATCTGAATGTCGATTCGAAATGTAAGCCGATCATTCAGAAAGGCCAACAGTCAGCCGCGGAGCACACTGTCGCCGTTGTTGAGGAGGTAGACAGGCTGCTTGATGCTGGGGCAATTAGAGAAGTCACTTACCCTACGTGGCTCTCCAATACAGTGGTGGTGAAGAAGAAAAATGGGACTTGGCGAGTGTACGTCGACTTCACGGATCTGAACAAAGCTTGCCCCAAAGACTGTTTTCCTCTACCTAGAATTGACCAGCTCGTCGATGCGACGGCACGTCATCAACGCATGAGCTTCCTCGATGCTTACAGAGGCTACCATCAAATCGCCATGCAACCAGATGACCAGGACAAAACTGCCTTCCTCACCCCAAGAGGAACCTATTGGTACAAAGTTATGCCCTTTGGGCTGAAGAATGCAGGGGCAACCTACCAAAGATTGGTCACCGCCATGTTCAATGAGTAACTCGGCCACACTATGGAAGTATACATAAACGATATGGTGGTCAAGTCCAAAGAAGAACAGAGTCATATAGCCGATCTAGAAAAGACATTCAGAATCTTACGCAAATGCAGAATAAAACTGAACGCTTCCAAGTGTGCGTTTGGAATCGGCTCTGGCAAATTCCTGGGTTACATCGTCAATCACCGAGGAATCGAAGCCAACTCGAGGTAAGTCACAGCAATCTTGGAACTCGGCCCCCCCCTCCGGTTCAGTAAAAGAAGTCCAAAAGTTGATGGGGATGGCCACTGCACTCAACAGGTTCATCAGTCGGTCTACAGATCGCTGCCGACAATTCTTTTAGACACTACGGCAGGGTAAGGCTTTTGAATGGTCCGCCGAATGCAAATCAGCCTTCAACGGACTCAAGACCCACCTCCGCTCAGTACCTCTCTTGACAACACCCGCCGCTGGTGACCCGCTCATCCTATATCTGGCAGTTTTTGATAGGGCCGTCAGTGACGTACTGTTAAAAGAGGAGGAGGGGGAGCAACGACCAATGTATTATGTGAGCAAGGCAATGGTTGACGCCGAAACACGCTACCTTCCACCGGAAAAACTCATCTTAGCCTTAGTCATGGCGGCAAGAAAACTGATGCATTACTTCCAGGGACATAGCATTGGGGTGCTAACAGATTATCCCCTTCCATCAGTTCTACGGAGTGCAAAAGCATCAGGACGTGTTTTAAAATGGGTTCTTGAACTCGGCCAATAGGACATTCAATTTTTACCTAAAACTACAATCAAGGGGCATGTGTTGGCCGACTTTGTTGCCGAATTCACCGGCGAGCTTGCCAGCCTCAAACCTGATGAAGTTCGACCAAAGGCTGAAGTTCTACCAAAGCCGAACTGGAGAATTTATGTCGGGGATATTTGGCAATTATACTGTGATGGATCATCTAACCAAAGGGGCAGTGGCACCGGAGTTGTAATCATGTCTCCAGACGGCGCAGTAATTGAGCAGGCCATCAAGCTTGGCTTCGAAGCATCAAATAATGAAGCCAAATACGAAGCCCTTCTAGCCGGTCTGCGAAATGCGCACCTTCTTGGCGGTCGGCGTCTGCTTGTGTTTTGTGATTCAAAATTGGTAATCAATCAGCTAAAGGGGGAGTACGCAGCAAGAAACGACTGTATGGCGGCCTACATGAAAACGGCCAATTCCTTGCTGGCAAAATTTGACCATCACGAACTGAACCAAATAACACGGGGCCAGAACACACACGCGGATGCCTTAGCGTGCCTAGCCTCCGCCATCAATTCTGAGATCAAACGGACCATCGAAGTAGGTTTCATCCCGAAGCTGAGTATTGGCCCTTCGGAGGAAATCCACGTCAACGTTATAGAATCCGCACCAAGCTGGATGGACTCCATTGCTGCATTCCTCTCTTCTGAACAACTCCCAGAGGACAAAAAAGAAGCACACAAGCAGCGAAATAAAGCCCTGCGATACTATATGGATCCGCAAGGAGGGCTTTACAAAAAGTCCCTCTCTAGTCCATATTTGGAATGCGTGAACCCCGACAAAGTGGAGGAGCTTCTGACAGAGATACATGAGGGCAGTTGTGGTGCCCATTCTGGCGGACGCTCTCTGGTCCATCGAGCTATAACGCAGGGATACTATTGGCCGACAATGAGAGCTGACGCGGAGAGTTATGTAAAAAAAATGTGAACAGTGCCCAAAGTTCTCCCCATGAACCCATCTTCCTGCTGAAGAGTTGAACTCTATCACCAGCCCCTGGCCATTTGCTCAGTGGGGACTTGATATCGTAGGACCGTTGCCCAGGGCCCCAGGGAACAAGCGATTCTTAATCGTCGCGACCGACTACTTCACAAAATGGGTCGAAGCGGATGCTTTAACACATATATGAGATGCCGACATTAAACGCTTTGTATGGAGAAATATCATAACACGATTCGGCATTCCGAGAGCTCTCATCTCAGACAATGGCACCCAGTTCGATTATGGCGTATATCGATAGTTATGTAGCAAATATGGCATTCGGCCTTACTTCTCGACACCGGCCTAACCCCAAAGCAATGGTCAAGCCGAAGCCTCTAACAAATCCATCTTGGACGGCATCAAAAAGAGACTGGAAAAGGCTAAAGGCAAATGGGTCGAAGAATTGCCGAGTGTATTGTGGGCTCATCGTACTACGCCGAGGAGATCTACTAGAGAAACGCCATTTGCTCTATGCTTTGGAACCTAGGCAATCTTACCCATGGAAATCGGCCTCCCAACTCTGAAATCGCAAGTTTTTGATATGGGCCGAAACGACATGATGCTTGCCCTGAATCTGATTCTGATCGAAGAGCGAAGAGATCGCGCCCTGGCATCCATGGCACGGTATCAGCAGTAGCTCGCCAAATCGTATAATCAGGGAGTTCAGTTGCGCTAATACACGCCAAGGGAGCTTGTCCTGAAGAAGGTACTTCCAGCCGACCGGAGACCAGCCGATGGAAAATTGGGTCCAAATTGGGACGGCCCCTATCAGATAGAATCCATCGCAGGGACAGGGGCATATCGGCTCTCAGACATGTCAGGAAGAAGCCTGCCACGGCCCTGGAATTCAACACATTTACGTAAATTCTATCATTGACCCGACTTGTGGGCTTGATACTTGTACATATTCCACTGTTGCAATACAAAGCTTCTCATTTTCTCAAGCTCGCCCCCAAGCCTTTAAGGGCCGATTAAGCCTTCTAAACCACAAAAAAGCCTCCGGATTCGGAGCCCCCTTTGGTGCAGGTCACCTCAGGGCCGATTAAGTCTCCGGATTTGGAGCCCCCTTTGGTGCAGGTCACCTCAGGGCCGATTAAGTCTCCGGATTCGGAGCCCCCTTTGGTGCATGTCACCTCAGGGCCGATTTAGCCTCCGGATTCGGAGCGCCCTTCGTAGATATCACGATTGCCCAAAATAAAGTCTCCGGATTCGGAGCCCCCTTTGGTGCACGTCACCTCAGGGCCGATAAAGCCTCCGAATTCGGAGCTCCCTTTGGTGCATGTCATCTTAGGGCCAATTAAGTGCCCGGATTCGGAGCCCCCTTTGGTGCATGTCACCTCAGGGCTGATTAAGCCTCCAGATTCGGAGCGCCCTTCGTAGATATCACGGTTGGCCAAAATAAAGTCTCCGAATTCGGAGCCCCCTTTGGAGCATGTCACCTCAGGGTCGATTAAGCCTCCAGATTCGGAGCGCCCTTCGTAGATATCACGGTTGGCCAAAATAAAGTCTCCGTATTCGGAGCCCCCTTTGGGGCATGTCACCTCAGGGCCGATAAAGGCTCCGAATTCGAAGCCCCCTTTGGTGCATGTCACATTAGGGCCGATTAAGTCTCCGGATTCGGAGCCCCCTTTGGTGCATGTCACCTCAGGGCCGATTAAGCCTTCGGATTCGGAGTGCCCTTCGTAGATATCACGATTGGCCAAAATAAAGTCTCCGGATTCGGAGCCCCCTTTGGTGCATGTCACCTCAGGGCTGATTAAGTCTCTAGATTCGAAGCGCCCGTCGTAGATATCACGATTGGCCACACTAAGTCTCCGGATTCGGAGCCCCTTTTGGTGCATGACACCTTAGTGCCGATTAAGTCTCCGAATTCAGAGCGCACTTCGTGGATATCACGATTGGCCAAAATAAAGCCTCCGAATTCGGAGCCCCTTTTGGTGCATGTCACCTTAGGGCCGATTAAGTCTCCGGATTCGGAGCCCCCTTTGGTGCATGTCACCTCAGGGCCGATTAAGCCTCCAGATTCGGAGCACCCTTCGTAGATATCACGATTGGCCACACTATGTTCCCGGATTCAGAGCCCTTTTTGGTGCACAACACCTTAGTGCCGATTATGACTCCGAATTCGGAGCGCCCTTTGTGGATATCACGATTGGCCAAAATAAAGCCTCCGGATTCGGAGCCCCTTTTGGTGCACGACACCTTTGGGCCGATTAAGGCTCCGAATCCGGATTGGCCTTTTTGAGAGATGCATTCGGACCACTTCATTGGCCGAATAGATATTCACTGAATTGTTCTTAATTCAAGCCGGTCAATGCATGTTTAAACATTTACGCCACACAACACAAAAGTTTCCAGTAAGTTGAAATAATATGATTAATTAAACACAAGGCCTCAGGCGTGCACTCGCCCCATTTATCCTTTAAATGTTTGCAGCTCTCCTGAGGCAACGTCAGTAATCCCAAACGTCAACAGTCAGATGACAATTGTCCAGCCCACGAGCTGGGCCAGCTCGCGCCCTGGCTAAGGCAAGGACAGATTTGCCTTACTAATCTGGTCGGCCATGTTTTCAAGCGCAAGCGCCGATCCATGTGTGCCTCAACCAGCCCATGAGTTACGCCCATTCGGCTTTCCATCTGTGCTGCCCATTCGGCTTCCCAAGCTCGCGCCCTGGCTTAGGCAAGGGCAGATTTACTAATCTGGTCGGCCATGTTTTCAAGCACAAGCGCCGATCCATGTGTGCCTCAGCCAGCCCACGAGTTACGCCCATTCAGCTTCCCAAGCTCACCCCCTGGCTAAGGCAATGGCAGATTTACTAATCTGGTCAGCCATGTTTACAAGCGCTAGCTTAATCTGGTCGACCATGTTTTCAAGCGCAAGTGCCGATCCATGTGTGCCTCAGCCAGCCCATGAGTTACGCCCATTCGGCTTCCCAAGCTCGTGCCCTGGCTAAGGCAAGGGCAGATTTACTAATTTGGTCGGCCATGTTTTCAAGCGCAAGCGCTGATCCATCTGTGCCTCAGCCAGCCCACGAGTTATGCCCATTCGGCTTCCTAAGCTCGCGCCCTGGCTAAGGCAAGGGCAGATTTACTAATCTGATCGGCCAAATACCTAAGCTAAGCAGCCGATCTAACCATAACCGAAAGCAATATCATTCATCAACATTTTCCTTAGTCGGTTGAGCACAACTCATAAAATTTTATATACTCAAGTTACCAAACAAAAAGCTACAAGCCCGGATAAAAATGCCTAGCAAAAAACTATGACTGTAGCAACAGAAGAAAAATACTAAATTAAAAATTATAAAAATACATTCGACATCCTAAAAACTATGTCAGTCGGCCGGATCAGCCATCGGAATCAGACTCCAATGGCTCAACATCCACTTGCTCATATGGTATTGGCATAATCAATGAAGCGTTAGCAGCAGCAAGGGCTTTGTGCCAGCCATGTTTGAATCCCCGATTTTCAAACTTGGGGACTTGGTCCACGTACTCGGCGAATCAAGCATTTTTCCCGGCCTCGAATACTTTGGAAGACTTTGAGTCGGCTGCTTCCTTCGCCGCCTTCATTTCAGCCAACTCAGCCTCCAGTTTGAAGATCGCCTTCTGGGCCAATTTGAGCGCATCTTCGCTCGCGTCTGCCTTCTTCTCGGCATCCGATCTCAATTGATTTGCGCAACGAGCCCTCTCCATCTCGGCATCGGCCCTTGAGGCTTCCTTGTTCACCCTCAAAGCTTCGACCTCGGCCCTTCTCCTCTGGCCTTCAACTTCCTCGTGTAAATGACCATTCTGTTTAACGGCGTCGCCATGGCAACGGCCCATATCAGCTATCCATCCGATGGTCTGCAAAATAAGAATTCAAAACCATAACTTCAACAATATTTGGATTAAATGAAGCTAAGTTCGAATATGTACCAGAAGTGCCGACTGGGCGGCTAGTGCTGTCGCATTCAGATCCGTTTCCACCCGGAAAGCCTCCTTGGCAGACGGCAACGACACGGACGTAGCCAAGCTGAATGCGACTTCTGGATCTTTAAGCGCCGAAGCGTCAGAAGAAACCGACATGTTTTTTATCATCGGTTGAATGATAAAAGGAACAATCACGTCCGATCCCTCTAATCGAGGAAGTTTACCGCTGTGTTCTTCTGAGCCGACCTCAAACCCGACAGGGCGTTTCTCTGCCTCAACTTCTTGGCCGACCTGCACGATCAACGTAGATTCAGCATCCCGATTTTCTGCCGTCTCCACCTCAACGCGCAAGAACTCTGATTCGCTAACAGGCAGAGAGAATTGAGATTCGGTGACAGGTGGTACTTCAGACGGAAGGGCATCCTCTCTTCGCCGCGCGGCCAACCTTTCCGTATTTGCCTTCCTGGCAAGTTTTGTCAGGCTTAACCCGGCCATGTCTTCGGGGTCTGTGGCGGGAATATCCTCTAAACTGTGAAAAACGCCGTCAAGTGAAAGATTCCCTTGGCCCGAAGTGGATGGGGGATCGGCCGAATTCAATACCGCATCAGACTCAGTTTCAGACTGATCTGATTCGGTAACATTAGCTACATCCCACTCCGAATCGGACCCTACAAAACCAACCTGCCTCAAGTTTTTGAAGTCGGACAAAATAAGAGCGATGAGAGAATCTTCACCCTCCGGAACCGGGATATTTTCCGCCACCGAGAAGGTCGTATATGTCGGCTCGTAATGAAGCAGAATGTGGGCCGCCCTGCCTTGTTTCTGAAGACTTCGACGGTCGAAATATTTGAGCGCGACTTCGATATCTGAAAGAACGGCGCCGTCAGTTGAAGACAGAACTTTCTTGAAATTGCTCCCTGCACAAGCCAAGCCGTAACATTTCAAAGAATAGGCTTTACAACAAAAACGAACAAATAATAAAAGCGAGAAGGCAATCAGCCACCTGGCTCGCCCCTCCGCCTAGGAATAGGGTCGACGTGATCCTCCCCTTTGCCAAATTCCCAGTTACCCTGGACAACGACCATAACATCATCAACTCGTTTTCCAGAACTGGAAAGCATAGTAATCAGCTGATGGTCGATATCCTTGGCCCTAAGGAAGAAACACCCGTGCCGACCAGAAGACTTAGCCAAGGCATAACAATGCCAGATGGCTGGAATGCCAAGGTTAATTCTTAGGCGACGGTTGAGTGCTATAACCCCCATTATGATTCGAAAGAAATTCACATTAGGTTGGGAAGGGATTAAACCCCAATGGCGAAGCACAACCCTAAGAAACGGGTGAAGGGGGAAACGGACTCCACCCTCTGCAATTGACAAAAGAGGAAAGACAATTGTGGTTTTGTCCTCCCTCTCCATATCAAGAGTGTCGTCTGCCACAAGCGACAGATGGACATCATCAGGAATGGAGAAATGGCGTTTAAAGCCAGCAATTCGATCTGACGAGAGGAGGTCTTTTAAATGTTTCGCCATACCCTACAGTTTATGAGAATATACCAAGGAAGGAATAAACCAGAAAGAGTCTTCGAAGCAAGGGATGAGAGAACTTACAAAGGACGAAGAAGATATCGGAGAAGAGAGTTTCAGGGACGATTCAAAAGGCAATCCAGCGATGAGCGTCATAAAATACATACTTAAAAGGACGTCAAAATTTTAAATTGCAATAGATAGACACGTACGAGGGGACGGGAGATCGACACGACAACCGAAAAGGGTGCGCTTAGATATCCGCATGAGGATGAGGCCAACCGCCGAATTTTGGCTCTGACTTTTCGAAATTCAAAACTAAGCACTCCAGCCAACTATCGTTGGTGAAGTGCTTGGGGGGCAATTGTGGGAGCTGAATAAGTAGAACAGTCGGAAGATGCGTGCCCTAAAATTAGATACTGTTCGGCTTCATGTTGTGCGGCTAGGACGTCGAATACGTTAGGAAAGCCGAATAGATGGAAGTCAGTGGCTCCGAATGAATAAAAGAGGAATGGGATAAAAGTAGGCTCAGGCCCCGAGGCCCAAAAAACAAGTATAAATACAAGAACCACAGATTTAGAAAGGTATGTAAGAATCACTTGACAAAACTTAGTAGACAAGCTATTCTGAGTGTTTGAACTAACTTGTCCGTCCGAGTGCTAATTCCGGCACCCCCGACCGGAGTGTTTGTGTCTTTTCAGGTGACTAGTTGAGGATCACTAGCGTCTCCCAAGATCTGAAGAGTATTTCCAAAACCACTTCTCCACAAGTTTCCATCCCAGCTTAGAGAGAAGAGCTGGATTATGCTCTATAGCCTTCCTAATGCCAAGACCACCATGGTTCTTTTTTTTTTTTTTGCAAACCTCATTCCAATTAACAAGATGGATTTTCCTTTTCTCTAGGGTATCACCCCAAAGAAAATTTCTATTCATCTTGTCAATATCATTGCACACTCGTTTGGGTAACTCCATATTTTGCGTAGAGTAAAAAGGTATAACAGAGGTGACAGATTGAACATCAGTAGCTCTTCCTGCCATAGAGAGGGTATTCATTTTCCAACCAGCCAATTTAGTCTGATGTTTTTTAAGGATATAGTTAAAATGGTGCCTGGTCACCCTTTTATTCATAAGGGGGACACCCAAGTACTTACCCAAATCATTAGTTAATGGAATGCTGCATCTAGCACTGAGGTAACGAGCCTTACTAAGATTAATATTAGGGGACAGAAAAAGTTTAGATTTTTGGAGATTAATTTTAAACCTAGAGATGAAACTAAACTCAGTCAAAACATCAGTAATAACAACACAGGTTTTAGTATCAGCTTTTGCAAAAAGAAGTAGATCATCAGCAAAAAATAGGAGGGTGATACAAGGTCCTCCTTTAGTAGTAGAGATCCCTTTCCATCTCTTTTGCTCAGCCTTTAAGCTTATTATATTAGACAGGTGTTCCATGCACAAAACAAAAAGATAAGGAGATAAAGGGTCACCTTGTCTTAGACCCTTCAAAGGCCTAAACTCCTGTAGGGCTTTACCATTCCATAAGATAGAGGTTTGTACTGAAGTTACACAGCACATGATTAAATTCACCCAATTCACATTGAAGTTAAATTCAAGAAGAGTTTCTTTAAGGAAATGCCACGAAATGTTGTCATAAGCTTTTTCAAGATCAATTTCAAAATCATATTGCCCAGTTTACCTTTTTGGAGCCTCATGGAATGTAAGACTTCTGGGGTAATGATGATGTTATCATTGGTATTTCTACAAGGGACAAAACTACTTTGATTAGGCCCCACAAGTTTATCAAGAAGAGGGCTAATTCTATCCACCAAAATTTTTGTAATGATTTTATATGTAACATTGCAAAGATTAATAGGGAGAAAATGTTTAACCCTCTCATGGTTGTCAATTTTTGGGATAAGAGCAATAAGGGTCTTGTTCATCTCCTCAGGGATGTGATTGGTGAGGAAACAATGCTGGATGAAGAAACGAACACCAGGGCTAACAATATCCCAAAACTTATGAAAGAATTTCAGTCATTCCTTTTCCCTCCACTCCTTCACCTGTTTTAGTCTCGTCTATTCCACCACCCCCAACTTCGGCTCCAACGACTTCGTGGGCACCTTCTAGGTCAGGCGCATCCCTCTACAGGCGTTCGCTGACACATAAAACCATGTCGGCCCCCACCTCTTCACCGATAAGCGCAACCTCGCCACCAACCCTCTCTCCGCCACGGACTGCAGCGCCACTCAGGTTTCCTGTTGCCCTGGGGCTTTGTAGCATGAAAAAAATTCATCCACAGTAATTGCCTACCCCCTCAGTTGCCCACCACCACGCGATCCCATAGGCGAATATTTTCTTCCACACATTCGGCATCAATTGGCCCAGGGCCACCTCCTAACGATTGAGTACATCCACAACTAACTGAGGGAGGGGCAACCTCACACCTCCGTGCAACGCCTCTTCATACATGGTGAATTCTATCGGCCAAGCATCCGACACTCTCTCCTTCACTATCGGCACCCTCAACTCCACTTCTTCCAGAATCTTGTACCTACTTCGAATCTCCTCCAGATATTCTGTCGTTAATACTGATTTGTTTGCCTTCATATGCCAATGGTCGGGCGCCACTTTGCTAATTGGCTGGACTACCGGCATCATCGTTGTGGAAGCGACACCCGCCGTTCGCTGACCAATCCTTCTCTCCCTATACTGCTCTTCCAACTCTACTGCATCATCCTTCTCTAACGATTCTAACCCTATAGCTGCTGCTTTGTCTTGGGCCATTCGTGCCATGTTTTTGCAAATCGCTTTGGTTGCAGGCTCTAGGAATTTTGCCCTTTGCAAAAAGGGAGAGTCCACTATGATGAAGGCTCGCAAGTTTGGTATATGATGATTTTTTGTGATCAAGTAAGTAAAGCGTAATACTCCAAAGGCCCAGGGTTTACTTATCTCCCAAGGATTGTAGTTAAATTTCGCCAGCTTGAAAATTTCCCCACAAAACCCCCACTTTTTCTACATCCCATCCTACCATTTCACTTCCTTCCAACGTATCACATCCCCTACCGTCTCCCCCACTTCCTCCACGTGTACGGCCACAATTCACCTATTAACCTGTACCTCCCATTTTCTTCCCCCTGTCTTTTTCACTTTGCATCATCACGTGCTTCATCACTCCTCGAGCCTTGTGCATCGTCACTCCCCCTTCGCGGTCGGCCCTCCTCACGATTTGATTTCCCGCTCAATCCTTCTTCTCGATCGACATTCCTCACGATCAGCCTTTTCGCTCGGCCTTTCTTCGCTGTCGGCACTCCTCACGATCGGCCTTCCCGCTCGGCCCTTCTTTGCGGTTAGCATTCTTCATGATCAGCCTTTTCGCTCTGCCCTTCTTCGTGGTTGGCATTCCTCACGATCGGCCTTTCCGCTTGGTCCTCCTTTGCGGTCGGCACTCCTCACGATCTGCCTTCCCATTCAGCCCTCCTTCGCGGTCAGCCCTCCTCATGATTGGCCTTCCCATTTGGCCGTCCTTCTCGGTCGGCCTTCCTCATGATTGGTCACCCCGCTCGGTACCCCCCTCGCAATCGGCCCCTCCTCACGATTGGCTTCTTACTTATTCCCTTTATTGGACTAAAGCTGCACTCGAGAATGGGGGACTACTAATACCGATGGGCACCATGGAGGGCCCAACCCACGGAACAGGGGCTAGTCCAACCCCCAGTTATCAAAGCCCAATAGCTTTGAGAAATTAACTTTAGACTAGGACCAATAACGTTCAAACACTTGCTAGACAGGGGCTTAGACACATAAGTAGGAAAAGATCCTGTATAGTTATTGCACCACACATCAGCCATTAATGAGGCTCTCACAGTATTAAATGTGACAACCCCTTCGCGTTAGAATAGCCAGCCTCACTGTGAACAATGCAAGCTAGAGTATAGACTTTCGGCCAACACGACAGGTCAGAATGGACAAGGAAATGATGAACAAAGGATATAAGGAAGTTTCCAAGACACATCGAAGGTTAAGTTCTTCATTATATTCTCTCTGTCTCTCTCTCTCATTGGACACAATCAATCTCTTCTATTCTAACTTGATCGTCGAAGGATTTCCTGAGGGACTCCCATCCCCTGCCGTTTTTTTTTTTTTTTTTTTTTGCAGGCACCTCCAGTGAGCTCCGAGACCAGTAAAGTTGTTAGAAGCGTGGATCTACCTGACTCGTCCTCTGTTGGATCCCTTACATCATCAATAATTTCTCTACAGCACTCCAACTTAACAAAAAAATGGGCATTGATTTTAGGAAAGAAGATCTTTCATACTTAAAGCTAATTCCTTGGATAATAGCAGAGAGAGAGAGAGAGAGAGAGAGAGAGAGAGAGAGAGAGAGAGAGAGAGAATAACGATAAAAGGCGGGTGTGTCCAATACATATGAAGGAGCTAAAGCGTTTGAAGGATTTGCAGAGAGATATGAACAACTAACAAAACTCTACAAACAATGATATCACAAGGAGAAAACTAGGAATTGAAGTCATACAAATAAAGAAAAATAACAGAAGGATTAGTTGAAAGCTACAAATAAAAATCTTAGAAACACAAACCCAGAAACAAAACAAAACAGAACACAAACCCAGAAACAAAAAAAATAAAATAAAATAAAATAAATATGAAAAACCCAGAAACACAAATCAATTTAAGGTTATAAATATAACACAAACCAAAAATCTTAGAAACACATCAATTTAACGTTTAGAAAAATAAATCTTAGAAACACAAACACAAATCCAAACCCATCAGTTTCTTGAACACAGACCCAAACACATACCTAAATAAAAAATAAAAATTAGGTAAAATGATTAAACCTTTCGATACTTGATGATCAGAGTGAACCGAGCTGCCAGAGTGAACAATGGCAACCAAACTACCCAAGATATATTTGACTAATTTCATCGAGATAGATTTTAACCATTTTGGGTACCCAAAATAATTTGAAAGATCTCATGCTTAACATTAATTTACCAAAAAGATTTACTTATCTTCTTTCTAGTAAGTAAAAAGGGTAGCACATTCGAATTTCTCTCCAAATGCTCTTTACAGTCATGCCTCACTCTACATTTGCCTATGTTGCACATTTGCCTCTGTTTTCATACTTTTGTCTCCTTTCTTTCTTCCATTTCTGAATAAAAAAAAGGAAGAAAAAAGGGTCTATGTCATCATTGTTGTGTAATTGAATCAAAAATATTAATTTCAAATGCAATGGTATAGCAAAACTCAACCTTCCAACTTTTACCAAAGAGTACCTCATTACACCCCAATCTCACATATGATGTGCGGTAATTCATCCTGTTAGTCTATGTCATCATTGTTGTGTAATTGAATCACAAATATCAATATCAATTTCAAATGCAATGGTTTAGCAAAACTCAACCTTCCAACTTACACCATTGAGTACCTCATTACACCCCAATCTCACATATGATGTGTCACAATTCATCCTGTTAGTCTATGTCATCATGTTGTGTAATTGAATCACAAATATCAATTCCATATGCAATGGTTTAGTAAAACTCAACCTTCCAACTTAAAACAATGAGTACGTCATTACACCCCAATCTCACATTTGATGTGCCGTAATTCATCTTGGAGAGATCAAACCACCAAACAATAATTAGAGCTATAAAGAAGCATTATTGACCCCCCAAAAGCTTAAATTCAATCAACTCTAAAACAGAGACCTGTAAGAGGAGCTAATTTGAGCCCATTAAATTAATTAGGCCCAGTAGTCCAAGGTTGGTGGGCCTGAATTTATCCCAAGTTCAAGATTGGTGGGCCCAGATTTATCTCCATCAAATGGGTTGAATCGCTCTAAGCGTCGAAAGGGTTCGGATCCACGAACTTAGAGACTTACTCGGGCCCGGACTCGAAAGGGTATTGAGCAAGCCTAGAGATCAGAGACACTCGGACTCGAAAGGGTTTGGATCCACGAACCTAGAGATCCGAAGCACTTGGCTTCGAACGGATTCAGATGTAATCTAGAAGTCGCTCCGTTAATGAGTCCCAGAACACTTGCGGGCTCGGAGCTTTCCAGGATCTATGCACCAGAACCATGGACGTAATGGAGTTCAAACAAAGGACCCGATCCCGAGGACGGTGAGTGGAGATAAATTCACTCTTCGGTTAAACTAGCCTATACCCGGGTCATGGTGGCATGATCTAGGGGGTCCCTGAGACTCGGCAATATTTGCTGCAGGACGTCCTCTAGGACTACCCCTGACCCTTTGGGATGATTGGGGATCATTGGTTAGGTGTGGCTAAGAAAAAGGGCTCGCCGAGAGGTTGATCTCCTCTTCGGGGTTTTCCTCATCCTCGGAGAGATCACCCCCTCGGACAAGGTGGTTAGAGAGAATATTCCCCATGTGCCTTGCACATGGGCTCCATCCTACATCATAAGGTGTCTATAAATAACACCTACCCATAGCTTTACAAGGGATGGATTTTGGAGATTTAACTCTTGGGAAAGAACTAATTTCCCTTCTCCATTATCAACCTTGAGAGTGAAAATGGGAGATCCATGGGAGAGCCTTGCCATTATTCTCTCTCTAGCCACTTTGCCTTCTTCTTCACCCAATCTCTTATCTCCATCATCTCGTTTACTCTTGTGTTCTTAAGTTGAGACCATTGAAGAACCTAAGCCTCTCATCATCTTCTAGAGAATTCGAAGTTGTTCTTCAAGGATCCTCGAAGATCTTCAAATTTTCCAACGACGTTCTTGAACCGTCTCCGACTCCACTGGGGAAGGCGGATTGGTTAATGGTCTTAACGAGATTTGGAACCCACACAACTCCAACAAAGATGGTGGGAGAAGATGAAGTTCACCAACAAGGATCCACTAATGGTGGTGATGACAGGACCATGGCTCCAGATCAACCACTTTTGCTCGAAGCCATTCAAGGACTTCAAAATACTCAGCAAGAGATTCTTACCACTCTTTAGAATCTCACTCACACCATGTTGGTGATGAGTTCTAATTTTGCACTGGTGCCAAACAGAGATCAAACTAGTGGTAGAGTTATTCCCGTCGGGTGCAAAATCAAATTCAAGGAGAAGTAGGCCCCAATCAGCCTATGGCTCATGGCAACACGGCCACAGTAACACAAGCTCAAACCGCAGTAGGCGGCAGCAATTTGCCCACACCGGGCACCATGGCGTGCCAAGACAAGATCCAATGGTGGCTAGGGGAGGTTTTGATGTAATGAATGGCACTCTGGCGACTGTTGGTGCCCAGACAAATATAAGGGGCATGATGGCGCAAAAGGGAGCTCTGCCCGTACCTCATCTTGTTACGCCACCAGTAAATGTTACTCAAACACCAAACGAGCCTCCTTTGGTGCCGACAACAAATTTGCAAGCACAACTCGATATAGCGGCGCTGTGCGGTGGACTTTACGGGCCTCAATTCAATGTCCCATCACCAACTGGCTTGTCTATAGGTGCTGATGGCCAGTATCGTCAAATGTCCTCACCAATGATGAATTCGCAGCACCAGAATGGCCAAGTCGCCCCTAGCTCCGTCTTCCGGTCCATAAGCCAAGTTCCGGGAATACCACCATTAAACTCTCTCTCTCTCAACAGTTTCTCACTCTCGCCAATGTGCAAGCCATGTTCGATCTCGAATGGGGCAAGAGGACTTTACCCTCTTTGCCTGATCTGAATGTCAAGCCGCCTTACCCCATTGAGATGCTGAGCTATCCATACCCTGAGGGGTATACAGTGCCGAAGTTCATCAAGTTCGATGGAAAGCTAGGAAATGCTCGAGAACATGTTGTGCGATTCATTGAGACTCTGGGTATTCATGGTTCAAACCACGTCCTCTGGC
The DNA here is from genome assembly GCF_055761805.1 of Camellia sinensis. Classification (NCBI taxonomy): domain Eukaryota; kingdom Viridiplantae; phylum Streptophyta; class Magnoliopsida; order Ericales; family Theaceae; genus Camellia; species Camellia sinensis. The sequence continues at coordinate 155,367,410 of NC_138963.1, forward strand.
TGAGAGAATTCTCTAAGTCCTTCATTGACTGAGCATATAGTTGGCATGTTAATTTGGCCCCAAACTCTGTCCGAAGTTGGGAGGAAAAGGCTAACAAATTCCACTCTAAGTTCTTTCAAGTGGCGGAGAAGGTGACCACACTTGCATTGTGTAAAGAAAAGCAGCAAGAAAGTGAAGACATCCTTCACTACGTCAAAAGGTTTCAGGACAAGGTCGTGGATTGCCATGAAGCAGTGGACGAGAGTTATCTGGTTCAAATCTGTCTAGAAGGGGCATTGAGCAGGTACAAAATGTTTCTAGTTAATCATAAGCGACCCACCTTCTCGGCATTAATAGAAGCAGCTCAGAACATTAGCATTCCTCAGGCTCAGGAGTCCAGATTTAAGGCCAATTACAAGACTAGCTTCAAATCGTCTTGTGGACCTATTGTTGCTGCTGCCTCTGTTCCAGACACTCGAAAGTCACAAGGAGGAGGTCATAGAGGCTAGAAGAGAAAATAATATAATGGTGAAAAGGGGAATGTTTCTTATCCATGTGGAATCGAGGAGGTGAAAGCTCTTGTTAAAGAATGGGTGGCCGACGGAGAGCTAAAATTGCCTTATGTTGAAGAAATGCCATCAAAAAAGGACCGCGAGAGCCCTGAATTTTGTGTCAACCATCGCACATTGAAACATCCGATAGAAAAGTGTTGGACTCTTAGGAAAATCTTCAGAGATAAAGTCGAGGCAGACAAATTGAGGTTCAAGAAGCATGGGACTCAAGACATCCGAGAACAACCATATCCTCAGCACCGAGACAAGGGCAAGAATGTTGCTATGATATCTTATGACGGCCCGATGTTCGAGGCTATCACCAATCTCGATGACAATGATTTTTATCTGGACGACATCTTCGAGCCCAAAGGTGAGCAAGTTTACTATGGAAGTGCTCTCGATCCAGAGGGTAGAACCTTTATGACTCATGTCAAAGATCCCTTTGATCCAAAAGGAGGAGAAGAGTACTACAGAAGAGGAAGACACCATGTTTATGTGGCACCTTATTTTGAAGAGACCGAGGAGATGGTTAACTACGAGCCTCCAAGAGTGGAAAAAGATCCGGACCACTATGCCAAAACCCTGTAAGACTGTGTAAAGTTCAAGCAATTCTTCGACCAACTTGGACTTTCCAGGGAGGCAAGAACAGAAATCACCAAGTCCATCATTAATATAGTCGAGGCACGCCATGAGGAATGCATGTCGACTGAAGGATCTATCTCGAGGAAGGCAAAAGAGAAATCTAGTGCCATTACTTTCTCTGAGGCTGATCGAAAGTATCCCATTTCTCATAATCGCCCGCTTTATGTAACTGCTTTGATTAACAGGGTTGAGTTCAAAAGGGCCTTTCTGGACAGCGGAGCCTCTATCAACATTATGACTCCCGTTACTCTAGAAAAGTCCAGAATGTCTGAAGAACGCATTGTGAAGCAGCCGATAGTCATCACTGGCTTTGGTGGAGAAAGGAGAGTTACTATAGGATGTGTAACAGTTGATTTAGCCGTCAGAGAGATTCGCTCGGCCACCAAGTTCCATATTATCAATTCCGAGGCAAATTATCATATCATTCTAGGGAGGACCTGGATGCATAGATATGGGGCTGTACCATCGAGTTATCATCAGTGTGTTAAGGCTAAATGGGGAAAGAAGACGGTGACAATTCAGGTTACAGAAAGGCCTTTCGAGATCCATGAAGCTCATTATTCTAATGCCATCTACTTCACCAAACTGGCTGTCAAAGAAATTCCCACCACCTTTAAGCCTCGGGGGGTCAAAATTCCTCGTTGGGAGGATATCAAAGATAACAAGGAGCCAAGGGAAGAATCAAGTAAATGGGCAATGTCTTGACTAGAAAGTCCACCTATTCCTCGGAAGGTAATGAAAGTCCGAGAAGGGGGCAAGATGCTGTACTATTTGTGAAGGTGCGGGGAGTCGGTTTCTTCGGCCGTCGACTCTGAGTCAAAAGAAGAGTCTCTCGACAATGACATAGTAATAAAGCCTGAAGTGGCTCCAGAACGCATGCAAGATGCGCCGAAGCCTCAGCCCGGAACACTTATTGAAATAGATCTGTGTGATGGACAGGATGCACCAAGGCCGATATTCATAAGTTCGAGCCTTAGCCCAGAGAAGCGGGAACAGTTGTTAAAATTGATAAGCCAGTACTCAGATGTGTTTGCTTGGTCATATAAAGAAATGCCCATACTAGATCCTGACCTAGTCTCCCATTATCTTGATGTGTTCCCAAACTCCAAGCCAATTAAGCAAGCTGCTCGAAAATATCATCCAGATCTCGAAGAGAAGATTAAGGAGGAGATTGAAAAACTGCAATAGGCTGGTTTCATTTGGCGAATACAGTACCCCACGTGGTTGGCAAACATAGTGCCAGTAAAGAAGAAGAAAGGTCAAATCAGAGTATGTGTAGACTTTCGAGATTTGAACAAATCTTGCCCGAAGGATGAATTCCCTTTACCTCACATTGACACCCTCATGGATGCCGCCTCGGGACACCAGATATTCTCATTCATGGATGGATTCAGCGGATACAATCAGATTAAGATGGCTGAAGAGTACGCAGAAAAGACTGCTTTTAGAACACCTCTCAGAAACGTCTTCTATACAATCATGCCTTTCGGACTCAAGAATGCCGGAGCAACTTATCAAAGGGCTATGACTGCAATCTTTCATGACATTATCCATTATGAGGTGGAAGATTATGTTGATGATCTAGTGGTGAAATCCAAGAAAGAAGAGGACCATCTCCGAGACCTTGAGAAAGTATTCAAGAGATGCTAGAAATTCAAAATGAGGATGAATCCTCTCAAATGTGCATTCGGGGTGACGGCTAGGAAGTTCCTCGGGTTTCTTGTACACATGCATGGTATCGAGGCAAATAAAGACAAGGTCAAATCTATCAGAGCAATGTCTCCCCCGCATTCTCAGAAGGAGTTAAAGAAGTTCCTCAGAAAGGTGTCTTATATTCGAAGGTTTATCCCAGCACTTGCAGAGATCTCTGCCCCTTTCGGCTCATTGTTAAAAGGAGATGCCAAGTTGGAGTGGAACCAGGAGCACCAAAAGGCCTTCGAGAGAATCAAGGCAACCTTAACCTCGCCTCAGACCATGATAGCCCCGTAGCTCGGGGTACCTTTAATGATGTACCTAACCTCAACCCCCAAGTCCATAAGGGCATTATTGGTCCAAGATGTAGATGGAGCAGAACGCCCAGTGTATTACATCAGCCGGAAGATTCGAGTAGCAGAAGTCCGATGTACTCCGGTAGAGAGACATTGTTTAGCTTTGGTATTCACCGCCCAAAAGCTCAGACATTACTTCTTAGCACATCGGATTCAGATTGTTACTAGAAGTGATACAATTTGATACCTCCTCAGCAAGCCTGCTCTAACCGGGAAGGTGGCAAGATGGTTGTTAGTACTGGGTGAATTCGAAATCACATGTGTAGCTCTCAAGGCAATCAAAGGCCAAGCCTTAGATAGACTTTTTCTGCGGAATGTTGACATTTGCCCCTAGAGTCGCAAGGTCCTTCGGAAAACTTTCACCAACTGCTCGGGTTGTGGCTGTCATACGCCATCATAGCCACGTCTTCTAAGATATCTTGAGGCTCTTGTTCTTTGAACTCTAGCTCATCTGCTTCGACTTTCTTTCTAAAAGTCTTTTTAAGCGTCCGACACTTTTTTGTGGGATGTCCTAGTGATCGGTGGAAAACACAATAATTAGGACCCTCACCGTCTCTCTTCGGCAAAAACTCTTCGATATGAGGCAACTTCAGTTCCCCGTCTGCCATCCATTCTTTAACTAAGGCCTTCACCTCCTCAACACTACACGGAAAATGAGTGTCATCTTCGCAGTTTTTCCTCTTCTGACCTCTGAATTCCTCCCCCTGCGACTTTCAGGTAGAAGACGCGGAAGTCGCAGTGACAGAAGGTCCTCGGGATGACTTGAAGCTGGTTTTATAACTAGTCTCGAACCCAATCTCCTGAGATTGAGGTATGTTGATGTTCTGAGATGCTTCAATTACTGCCAAGAATGTGGGTAGCTTGTGATTAACAAGAAGCATCTTGTATCCGTTCAATGTCCCTTCAACACAGATTTGGACTAGGTAGCTTTCCTCTACAGCCTTGTGACAGTCTACGGCTTTGTCTTGGAACCTCTTCACATATTCAAGAATGTCTTCACCGTCTTGCTGCTTTTCCTTACACAAGGTAAGTGTGGTCACTTTCTCGGCCACCTGAAAGAATTTGGCGTGGAATTTGTTGACCATCTCTCCCAACTTCGAACAGAGTTTGGGGCCAAGTTAACGTACCAACTATATGCTCAGTCGGTAAAGGACTTGGAGAATTCTCTCAGTCGGAGGACATGATTTGAACCATGAATCCCTAAAGTCTCGATGAACCGAACAACATGTTCTCGAGCATTTCCTCGCTTACCATTGAATTTGATAAGCTTCGGCAGTGTGTACCCTTCCGAGTATGGATAATTTAACATCTTAATAGGGTATGGTGGCTTGACATCCGGATTAGCAAAGAGGGTAAAGTCCTCTTGCCCCGTTCGAAATCGAACATGGCTTGCACATCGGCGAGAGTGAGAAATTGTTGTGGGAGAGAACTTGATGGTGGTATTCCCGAAATCTGACTTGTAGACCCGAACACTGATCTTGGAGCAACTTGGCCATTTAGGTGTTGAGAATTCACCATCGGTGAGGACAGATGATGATATTGGCCATCGGCACCTATGAACACGCCATTTGGTGATGAGACGTTGCATTGGGTCCCATAAAGTCCATTGTATGCCACGACTATACTGCGTTGGACTTGCAAACTTGGCGTCGGAGCCAAAGGAGACCCACTCGGTACATGAGTAGAATTTACAATCAGTGGAACAAAATTAGGCATAGATGGAGTACCATTTTGTAGAGAAATTTCTGTAGGCCTTCCTTGAACTTCCACATTCGCTGGAACACCATTCATCGCGCCAAAAACTCCTCCAACCACCGATGGACCATGGCTCATTCCTCCAGGTGCGTGATTTTGCACACCATTTTGTATAACTTTAAGGAGAATTTGGGGTAGATCTTGATGGTTTTGACCATTTCCAACGTTAACACGAACTTGTTGATGCTTTTCAGTGCCGACTTGACCTCTATTGGTTGTTGGTGGTGTGAAATTCGAACCCATCACCAACATGGTGTGGTTGAGATTTTGAAGGGTCGTGAGAATCCCTTGTTGAGTGTGTTGGAGTTCTTGAATGGCTTCAAGGATGAGAGGTGAGTCTTGAACTTGAGTCCTTACATCACCACCATTGGAAGAGCCTTGTTGATGAGTCTCATTATCTACCATTTTTGTCGGTGTTGTATGAGTTCTAGATCTCGTTGAGACGATTAACCAATCCGCCTCCCCAGCAGAGTCGCCAAATGTATGAAAGGGTTCAAGAAAGTTGTTGGAAAATTTGAAGGTCTTCGAAGATCCTTGAAGAAAAATTCGAATTCTCTAGAAGATGATGAGAGGCTTAGATTCTTCAATAGTCTTAACTAAGAACACAAAAGTAAAGAAATGATGGAGATAAGAGATTAGGTGAAGATGACGACAAAGTAGCTAGAGAGAGAATAATGGCAAGGCTCTCCCAATGATCTCCCACTTTCACTCTCAAGGTTGATAATGGAGAAGGGAAATTAGTTCTTTCCCAAGAGTTTTCTCTCCAAAATCCATCCCTTGTAAAGCTATGGGTGGGTGCTATTTATAGGCACCTCATGATGTAGGATGGAGCCCATGTGCAAGGCACATGGGGAATATTCTCTCTAACCACCTTGTCCGAGGAGGTGACCTCTCTGAGGATGAGAAAAAATCCCGAAGAGGAGATCAACCTCTCGGCGAACCCTTCTTCTTAGCCACACCTAACCAATGATCCCCAATCATCCCAAAGGGTCAGGGGTAGTCCCAGAGGACGTCCTGCCGCAGAAGGGTCAGGGGTAGTTCAAGAGAATGCCCTGCCGCAAATATTGCCGAGTCTCAGGGACCCCCTAGATCGTGCCACCTCGACCCGGGTATAGGCTAGTTTAACTGAAGAGTAAATTTATCTCCACTCACCATCCTCGGGATTGGGTCCTTTGTTCGGACTCCATTACGCCCATGGTTCTGGTACGTAGATCCAGAAAGATCCGAGTCCGCAAGTGTTCTGGGACTCATTAACGGAGCGACTTCTAGATTGCATCTGAATACGTTCGAAGCCAAGTGCTTCAGATCTCTAGGTTGTTGGATCCGAACCCTTTCTAGTCCGAGTCTGAACCCGAGTAAGTCTATAAGTTCGTGGATCCGAACCCTTTCGAGGCTTAGAGCAATTCAACCCGTTTGATGGTGATAAATCTAGGCCCACCAATCTTGGACTTGCGATAAATTCAGGCCCACCAACCCTGGACTATTAGGCCTAATTAATTTAGTGGGCTCAAATTAGCTCCTCTTACATTTTGGAATTCAGAGGTCAGAAGAGGAAAAACTGCGAAGATGACACTCCTTTTCTGTGTAGTGTTGAGGATGTGAAGGCCTTAGTTAAAGAATGGGTGGCAGACGGGGAACTGAAGTTGCCTCATATTGAAGAGTTTTTGCCGAAGAGAGAGCGTGAGGGTCCTAATTATTGTGTTTTTCATCGATCACTAGGACATCCCACAGAAAAGTATCGGACGCTTAAAAAGATTTTTAGAAAGAAAGTCGAAGCAGATGAGCTAGAGTTCAAAGAACAAGAGCCCCAAGATATCTTAGAAGACGTGGCTATGATGGCGTATGACAGCCACAACCCGAGCAGCTGGTGAAAGTTTTCCGAAGGACCTTGCGACTCTAGGGGCAAATGTCAACATTCCGTAGAAGAAGTCTATCTATGGCATTTACAATTTGTATTTACTACATTGTCTAAGAATTTTCTATCTTTCTTTCTTATGTTATGAAGAAAGTTATTTCCTCCATATTATGTATCTCCATTAGAAGTTATTTTCTCTACATTGTATATCTTCATTGTGTTATGTTGCTTGAAACAGTTTTCAATTTTTGTTGCCCCTTGAAGAAGAAAGATGAATAGTAGACTCGGTTACCAACCTGATGGGACTTTTTTCTTGACGCAGTAGAAGTGTACTCCCACTCAGAGAGAGACAACCTTTGCTTTCATTAGTTGCCAAAATAGTGTGTGCTCCCACTCGGACCTCCAAAGAACAACCATTGCTTCCTTCAATGCAAACTTCGAGGGTCTTTCTTGCTAAAGTAGAGTGTTGCACCCACTCAGACCTCCGAAGAACAGCCATTGCTTCCATCAATGCAAGCTTTGAGCGTCTTTCTTGCTGAAGTAGAGTGTGTGCTCCCACTCGGACTTCCGAAGAATAGCCCTTACTTCCGTTAATGTAAGCTTCGAGGGTCTTTCTTGTTGAAGCAGAGTGTGTGTTCCCACTCGGACTTCTGAAGAATAGGCCTTGCTTCCATCAATGCGAGCTTCGAAGATCTTTCTTACTGAAGTAGAGTGTGTGCTCCCACTTAGACTTTCGAAGAATAGATCTTGCTTCCGTTAGTGCGAGCTTCGAGGGATCGCATTTGCTTCCATTGATTGCCGAAGAAATGAGTGTACATCCACTTGGATTTTCGAGGAACAACTTTGTCTCCGCTCAGATTTCTAGGGAACAATCTTTACTTCCGTTAGTACAAGCTTGATAGATTCAGTTGCCAGCCAGGAGGGATCTTTCTTGCGGTTACCAGCCAGAAGGGATCTTTTTTGCTAAAGAAAAGAGTGTGCTTCCACCCGGACTTCCGAGGGACAGCCCTTGCTTCCATTTGGACTTCCAAGGAACAAACCTCGTTTCCATTAGTGCGAGCTTCGAGGATTTCTCTTGTGAAGTAGAGTGTGTGCTCCCACTCAGACTTTCGAAGAGCAAATCTCGTTTCCATCAGTGCGAGCTTCAAGGATCTTTCTTGTTGAAGTAGAGTGTGTGCTTCCACTCAGACTTTCAATGAACAGACCTCGCTTCCATCAGTGCGAGCCTCAAGGATCTTTCTTGCTGGAGTAGAGTGTGTTCTCTTACTCAAATTTTCGAAGAACAACCCTCGAGATTCGATGGCCTATCAGAAGGGATCTTCTTGCCAAAGTAGGGTCTGTGCTACTATTCAAACTCTTGAGGGACAGCCTTGCTTCCGTTTCGACTTCTGAGGGACAACTCTTGCTCTCATTAGTGCAGGTCCGAAGAACAGCGATTGATTTCATCAATACGAGCTCTGAGGATCTTTCTTTTCAAAGTAGAGTGGACTCTTAATCAAACTCCCGAGGGATAGCCTTTGCTTCCATTAGCTGCTGAAGTAGAAGTACCCATCTACTCGGACTTCCGAGGGACAACCTTGTTTCCGCTCGGACTTCTGAGGGAGAGCCTTGTTTCCGCTCAAACTTCTGAGGGACAGCCTTGCGTCTACTCGGACTTCCGAGAGAAAATCTTTACTTCTGTTGGTGCAAACTTGGTGGACTCGGTTGCCTTCCAGAGGGATCTTTCTTGCCGAAGTAGGGTGTATGCTACTTTCGGACTCCTGAGAGACAGTCTTGCTCTCGTTTAGACTTCTGAAGGAATAGCCCTTGCTCTCATTAGTGCGGGTTCTTAGGGCACCGAGGTCGTGGAGTTTGTACAAGAATTTATTCGCCTGAAATAGCAAAGCCGACGAACGAGATAAGCAATATTGAGTTCAGATTATGATTCAAGCATTACCGAAATAGAGGCGACATCAACTATTTATTTCCCAAGCATCCACCAGATCAACAAGACAATAATTAATTATTCAACAACAAGATCTATATACAATATGAGGGGCTCATTCCCTCGGGTTTCGCTTGCAACAACATTTATTGTATTTTGCTCTACAAATTTCAAGACAAGCCTAACAAAATTTTCAGTAGCAGCACCAACAAAACTCAAAGGATTCAAATTATCTCTCTCTAGACCAATGAATCTTTGCAACATTAGTACCCCGTCTATATCAGATTTATCAACACAAGGTCAAGCTCCAAAACATGAATTTCAGGACTACATTTCATCATGAGTTCAAGATCCAATCGGAGGGGTTCAACAAGTATCTCATTTTCTCTCAAAACAAATCAAGTGCAAGTGTCCTGAAGGCTATAATGTTCAAACCACATTCAAGCACCAATGACTCAAGCTTATATGAGACTAGCAATTCAAATTGACTTCACAAATTTTGGGATTTTGTACAAATTAAACATTCTACGTTCCAGCTCCAAAGTCACGAAGATTAGGCCCAACAAATCAAAGCTCAAAGCATAAATATATATGCGTATATATATATAATATGGTATAAGAAGAAGGAGAAGAGGGCTTTGGTAGAAGTAGCAAGATCAGATTCAAAGCAACAATGAGCAAAGAAGAAATTAAGAACGGAGCAAGCAGGTGGCAGAGCAGCTGGGCAGACCGATACCGTGCTGAGACCGCGATGTGGTTGGCATTGATTAATCACTGCTGGAACCAGGGAGTGTAAAGCAAGGCCGAGATCTATGTGTTTGGAGCTTTGAAAAATGTTGCTAAGCCAAGAGGGCACACCAACGACGAGCTGAACAGTGTTAGGCAAGACCACACACGACACGTTGAACGGGCGACGTGTGTGGTTGGCATTGGACCGTCGAGGCCGGAGGAAGAGTTTCAGCAAAGAGAGGCCGATGGTAGGCTGGTTTGGTCTCGGTGCAAGGCATCAACCGTGAAGGACATGCCAACCAACAGCGAGCTGGGCTGGTGTTGGCGTGAACTGGTGATCGAGCTGCGATGCTAATAGTATCCGAAGCTGTTGCAACAGACGACGTACAAAGTGGTGTGGGTCTTTGGCGATGATGACGGCGCTCGGAGTTGCACCAACGAGCAGTGAGCAAACGAAATGGCCCTGTGGTATTATAGATATAGAGCTTGTTCAAAGAATATGAAGTTTGGGTTGGTCTTGGTTGAGAGAGAGAATCAGCTGAAATGAGTTCCAAAAATAAAATAAGAAAGGAGAAGAAGCTTGGTCCCTCTGTTTAGTGAGAGAAAGTGTACTGCCGAAATGGGTCTCGCCAAAAAGGCACGAATTAGGGTTTTTTTTTATCCTTATCCTAAAAAAAAAATAATAATATAAAAGAAAATGATGACTCTGATGGTACTTCAAGTGTGTTAGGGATGTGTATATATATATATATAATATGCTCTCCGAATATTCTGGGGAATATGTGGATTTGAAATTGTATAAGTTTATTGAAGAAAAGGTAAAGTCAAGTTTGACTATAAAAAAAGTAGGCCTTATACATTCAAAAATAAAAATGATGATGATGGGTTGTTTATTTTTCTTGGAGTAAAAAAATATATATATTCTTCAGATGTTCAAAAAAAAAAAAAAAAAAAAGCACAAAAATATATTGGCCAAACATTGCATAAGAAAAAAAAAGATGGAATTTTTTTTTATTTTTATTAGTTATCAACTTTACTCATAATTTATGGTGAGTCATCAATTTTATCCAAAAGCCACATGAAGACAATATTTCCGAAGACGTAATGTGAATCACGACTGACAAGGTGAAACTATGCATGTCCGAGAAAAATACAATTTCTCATACACGCAAGGGGCAAATGTAAGAGTAGCTAATTTGAGCCCACTAAATTAATTAGGCCTAGTAGTCCAAGGTTGGTGGGCCTGAATTTATCGCAAGACCAACATTGGTGGGCCCAGATTTATCACCATCAAACGGGTTGAATTGCTCTAAGCCTCGAAAGGGTTCACATCCAAGAACTTAGAGACTTACTCGGGCTCGGACTCGGACTCGAAAGGGTTCGGATCCACGAACCTAGAGATCTGAAGCACTTGGCTTCGAACAGATTCAGACGCAATCTAGAAGCCGCTCTGTTAATGAGTCCCAGAACACTTACGGACTTGGAGCTTTTCGGGATCTACGTACCAGAACCATGGGCATAATGGAGTCTGAACAAAGGACCCGATCCCGAGGACGGTGAGTGGAGATAAATTCCCTCTTCGGTTAAACTAGCCTATACCCGGGTCGAGGTGGCACGATCTAGGGGGTCCCCGAGACTCAACAATATTTGCGGCAGGGCATTCTCTTGAGCTACCCCTAACCCTTCTATGGCAGGACGTCCTCTGGGACTACCCCTGATCCTTTGGGATGATTGGGGATCATTGGTTAGGTGTGGCTAAGAAGAAGGGTTCACTGAGAGGTTGATCTCCTCTTCGAGATTTTTTCTCATCCTCGGAGAGGTCACCTCCTCGGACGAGGTGGTTAGAGAGAATGCTTCCCATGTTCCTTGCACATGGGCTCCATCCTACATCATGAGGTGCCTATAAATAGCACCCACCCATAGCTTTACAAGGGATGGATTTTGGAGAGAAGACTCTTGGGAAAGAACTAATTTCCCTTCTCCATTATCAACCTTTAGAGTGAAAGTGGGAGATCAATGGGAGAGCCTTGCCATTATTCTCTCTCTAGCTACTTTGCTTTCATCTTCACCCAATCTCTTATCTCCATCATTTCTTTACTTTTGTGTTCTTAGTTAAGACTATTGAAGAATCTAAGCCTCTCATCATCTTCTACAGAATTCGAATTTTCCATCAAGGGTCTTCGATAAACTTATACAATTTCAAATCCACATATTCCCCAGAATATTCGGAGAGCATATTATATATATATATATATATACATCCCTAACACACTTGAAGGACCATCAAAGTCATCATTTTCTTTTATATTATTTGTTTCTTTTGAGGATAAGGATAAAAAAAAAAACCCCTGATCCGTGCCTTTTTGGCAAGATCCATTTCGGCAGTACACTTTCTCTCACTAAACAGAGGGACCAAGCTTCTTCTCCTTTCTTATTTTATTTTTGAAACTCATTTCGACTGACTGTCTCTCTCAACCAAGACCAACCCAAACTTCATATTCTTTGAAGAAGCTTTATATCTATAATACCACAGGGCCATTTCGTTTGCTCACTGCTCGTTGGTGACGAATTGAGGTTCAAGAAGCAAGGGACTCAAGACATCCGAGAACAGCCATATCCTTAGCACCAAGACAAGTGCAAGAATGTTGCTATGATAGCTTATGAAGGCCCGATGATCGAGGCTATCGCCAATCTCGATGACGATGATTGTTATTTGGACGACATCCTCGAGCCCGAGGGTGAACAAGTTTACTATGGAAGTGCTCTCAATCCAGAGGGCAGAACCTTTATGACTCATGTCAAAGATCCCTTTGATCCAGAAGGTGGAGAAAAGTACTACGGAAGAGGAAGACACCATGTTTATGTGAGCCGAAGCCTTAGCCCGAACAACTTTTTGAAATAAATCTGAGTGATGGACAAGATGCATCAAGGCCGATATTCATAAGTTCGAGCCTTAGCCCACAGAAGCAGGAACAGTTGTTAAAATTGATAAGCCGGTACTCAGATGTGTTTGCTTGGTCATATAAAGAAATGCCCAGACTAGATCCCGACCTAGTCTCCCATTATCTTGATGTGTTCCCAAACTCCAAGCCAATTAAGCAAGCTGCTCGAAAATATCATCCAGATCTCTATTGGTTGGCCTGTCCTTCACGCTTGATGCCTTGCGCCGAGACCAAACCAGCCTACCATCGGCCTCTCTTTGCTGAAACTCTTCCTCCGGCCTCGACGGTCCTGTGCCAACCACACATGTCGCTCGTTCAACGCATCGTATGTGGTCTTGCCTAACGCTGATCAGCTCGTCCAACTTATGTTTATGTCACAAAGGTGCCTAGCCACACAACAATGTATTAGCGAAGGCCCTCGACTTAGCCGACAAGCCAACGTTGCACGTTGGGTCTTCAATAGTATCTCGAAATGTCGTAGGGTCTAGCATGCCTCAATAGATGCATATTGGATGGCCACTTGGTCATGCGATGCCCATAAGCCACCGAGGGTCAATCTCTTGCCCACGGCATAGTCCTCGTACCAACACGTGTGCTAGATTCTGCCTAAGGCCATTGCGCACCTTAGCGTTGCACCAACGTGTAGCATGAGTAAGGCAACATCTCCATCCCTAGCTTGCTTGTAGCATAATGTAGTCCCTCAATGGACTTAGTCAATACGTAGCTTGATGCCTTCATTCGATACCTCACATATGCGGTGTTGTCGTCCAACCACTTAGCTTAAGCCACGGGATCCCCCCGTGCATGGTTGAACCCAAACCAAGCACTTGAGTTGGCACACGAGGCCTTTAGTGGTGCCTCGATAGCCCATTTGGTCTAAAATGAGTCCCAAAGATGCCATATTGCGTGGCATAATGGAAACAACGTAGTGGACCTCCCCCTCGGCAGGATACGCTCAGTGCTTACATTATTGCACCATCCATGGGGCTCCCAAATCCGCGTGGAGACTCTAGACACCCCTCTAGATGCCTAAAGCCCGCCCTTGAGTTGCCCCAAGGTTGCTCACTTGAAGCCCAGTTTGGGCGGGGAGGTAGGTAGGTAGCACACCTTGCCCTCTTATATATGCTTGCTAAGCAATTTGCCCTCTGGCAGGAGGAAACATCATATATGTCCGAGGAGTCATAATGATTTTTCATAAATTCCAAAAATTGAGAAAAATCATGAAACTTGGTCGGGAAAACACTTCCCCTAAGACCTATCTCCAGTAAAATTTTTAACCCAAAACTCCTTCGTTTGAATGTCGAAACAATGCGCCAAAATTCTGCACTATTAGCTACCACTGCTGGCTGCTGTTGCTGCTGCTGTATTTTGCTGTTGCTGGCAGCGCTGGTTGGCTATTGGCATGGGCTACGGCTTTGCTGTTTGCTGGCTATTGGTGGCCTACATGCCTTGGGCTACTTGGGGCCAAAGTTAGGCCACTTTGGGGCACTTCCAACAACCACTCTTGAGCACTCAAATGGCCACACCACCGCGAGCGCAACGTGATGGAGTTAGCCTTGCAAGTCAACCCGTGACACTCTCCACCACTTCAACCATCAACGTCCTCGTTGATGTAGCACAAAGCTGATGCTGTAGTGCGTGTACCAGTTCCTCTGATGAGTCCAACACCTTTGTGTTGATGGCCTACCTTCAACGTCTAACTCGTTTAGCCAGGCTCTCCTCATTGTTCTCTATGCAAATCTAGCTAAATGCACTCCACTTGTTACGCCCTCTGTTGGCAACTTTTTTGAAATGCCCTCTCTGAAAATGGCCTCTGCCAAAGCTCCTCTGAGCGTCTCTAAACTCTGCCCTTTGCCAATACTCTTGAAATGCCAAGCCCACTTGTCAAATGGCCTCTCTGCCAATGCTCCTCCGGGCAAACTCAAGCTTCTCTGAGCAAACTCAAGCTCCTCTGAGCTGACTCCTCCGGACGATGTTCCTCTAATGATCACTCATGCTCCCAATGCTCCTCTGAGCTAACTTACAGTGGGTCGTCGCATCGTGACTTCCTCCTCCACTCTAGTTATTGATGTCCTCGTCGACTCCATACAAATTAACAGTTGCTCCTCAGAATGATTAAACAATGCCCTCTATGGCAAGCACGAAGCCCTCTGGCTGATATCTTCAATACACTGAAGTATCTCTGTACTATGCCCTCTAGCAAAATGAAAGCCCCCTGGCTGCTGTTCATTAACAAGATCATGCCCCTGAAGCCTTCTGGTTGATGCCCTCAGGCGAACTCAATCTCAGAAGCCTTCTTGGCTGTTGCTTTTTAGCAAACTCAGACTTTAAAACACTTTAGCTGAAGCCCTCTAGCAAATTGTAGGCCTCTGGCTAATGCATTCTTTGCAAACTCAAATTTTCTCATGCTCTCTAGCAAAATGAAGCCCTCTGGCTTAACTCAAACTCATGCCCTCTGGCAATGGGTAGCCCTCTTGCTCCCAACTTATCTCTTTGGGCTAGAATTTAACTCATGCTGCCCAGTACCACAGCCACTGCCTTCACTCGAGTTAGCTATCTCGATCAAGCTCAAAGATTTCACCTTTCAAAGGCTCACCGCTCCTGCCACCCACTAAGCTAGCCATTTCAACAATGATGCTCAAAACGGTGCGCTGATCTTGGCACCAAATTATGTCTTGACTTTACAATCTCGCTACACGGTTGTCCCGTTTTCATAATCTGAACCATCACTTCGAAGCTCCTTGAAGAACAACTTCGAATTCTCTAGAAGATGATGTGAGGCTTTGATTCTTCAATAGTCTCAACTTAGGAACACAAGAGTAAAGGTGATGATGGAGATAAGAGATTGGGTGAAGAAGAAGGCAAAATAGCTAGAAAGAGAATAATGGCAAGGCTCTCCTATGGATCTCCCACTTTCACTCTCAAGGTTGATAATGGAGAAGGGAAATTAGTTCTTTCCCAAGAGTTTTCTCTCCAAAATCCATCCCTTATAAAGCTATGGGTGGGTGCTATTCATAGGCGCCTCATGATGTAGGATGGAGCCCATGTGCAAGGCACATAAGGAATATTCTCTCTAACCACCTTGTCCGAGGAGGTGACCTCTCCGAGGATGAGAAAAACCCCGAAGAGGAGATCAATCTCTCGGCGAACCCTTCTTCTTAGCCACACCTAACCAATGATCCCTAATCATCCCAACGGGCCGAGGTAGTCCTAGAGGACCCCCTGCCACTAAATAATGCCGAGTCTCATGGACCCCCCAGGGTCGTGCCTCCTCGACCCGGGTATAGGCTAGTTTAACCGAAGAGTGAATTTATCTCCACTCACCATCCTCGGGATCGGGTCCTTTGCTTGAATTCCATTACACCCATGGTTCTGGTGCGTAGATCTCGGAAAGCTCCGAGCCCGCAAGTGTTCTAGGACTCATTAATGGAGCGGCTTCTAGATTGCGTTTGAATCCGTTCGAAGCCAAGTGTCACGGATCTCTAGGTTCGTGGATCCGAACCCTTTCGAGTCCGAGCCCGAGAAAGTCTCTAAGTTCATGGATCCGAACCCTTTCGAGGTTTAGAGTGATTCGGCCCGTTTGATGGTGATTAATTCGGGCCCACCAATCTTGGGCTTGCGATAAATTCGGGCTCACCAATCTCGGGCTATTGGGCTTAATTAATTTAGCGGACTCAAATTAGCTCCTCTTACATTTGCCCCTTGACGTTACTGCAACGACACTGTGACGCTGATTCCCCCACCTCACCATCGGTGTTTTACCATTATTGGCTTTCCTCTGCTGCAATCTTTGTCGCCTGCCTCGGCTATCCATCGTTGAACATGATTGGCTTTGCTCTGCTGTAAGTTCGTCACCATCTTTGACTATTCCAGCATCGACCTCACCCGTTGCCCACTCAACGCGACGTGGGTGGTTGCCAACTTCTTTCCGACACCATTGTTGCCTCCGGCCTCAACTTGTCCAATGCTGGCCACGCACGTTCGCCTGCTCAACGCAACGCGTGTGGTCTTGCCCAGCCTAGCTCAGTCTTGTTGATTACAGTCTGTAAAGCCTCTCTGATTTCAGCTTAAATTTCTAACATCAGCTTTGGACTTCACCCCTCTAACTGCCCAAATTTGTGAGTATGAAATTCGGCTCCCTTTTCCTCTTGTATATATATATATATATTTGTGGCAATTTTTGTGAAAAGTCTTATTTCAAAAAAAAAAAAAAATTTGAAATCCCAATGACATTTTTGTTTTTTTGCTCAAGCACTGTGATTTTGGCCATATTGAAGTATGCAGTGGCACTTGAAACCTTATTGAGGGGCTTGGCTTGAATATAATTTGTTGAACTTTATCACTAAGAAAAGGACGAATAACTTGTTGACTAATATTGAGCTCCATTTTTGACATAGAGAGAGAAAACCCTGGGCTTATGATTATGGACTTTAGAAAGGACATTCTTGTAATTTTCATAACGATCCATTGAATCTTGAATCCATAACTCAAACTTTGTAGCTTTGCTGGTGATATATATATATATTTTTTTATCACTCCATGTTTGATAGCATTGAAAGGAGTGAAATAAACAAAAAATTTTGTTGTTGTTGTTGATGCTTGATGGAATGATTTCAGTAATGAAACTCATAATGTTGAACATAAATTTTGTTGTCGAGTATTTGATCATTGTAGTGTTGAGGAAGATGAAATACTCTAACCATATATATTTGACCAAAAAATACTCCAGCACTTTGAATCTTGTAAACACTTTACTTGAAATAATTACGTCATGATAACTTTCAAAACCATATATGGTCATTCATTAGGCTCCTGGATACCCTGAGAAAATGAATTGTTGATGACATCCGAGGTTGAATTTGTTGATAATCCCATCATGTTGCATGTAAATCTTATTATCAAATGACTGATTGTTGCGATCTTTAGAATAGTTGATACCAGAATTTCATTTGAATGTGTTGCTTCAATTCCAATATTCTCAATTTTAATATGGTCAACTCCTGGCTATTTATACCTGTTATTTCAGCCATATGTCTTCTCGAAAGAAACCCATTGTCTTGGGGTCATAAGAACCGGCTCTCATAAAGGAGAGGGATGTACCTCTGGCATCCGAGTGGAGGAAATTTCCTTATTTTGGTCGGAACGATCCGTTCTGACGAGTGGCTACCTCTACCACTTCTCTTTTGTCTCCGAAGGGAGCTCCATTATGTCTCTCTGAGGACACTGACCCCAGACAAGAGGCCCTAATTTCCCTTTTTTCGGTGTTACGTTTTAGGATTGAGCGAGGGGACTTTCCATACTGCTATCCCCAGCTCAAGGCCTTCTCGAACCCTCTTTCTAGTTGGCAGGAGTGGGTGGATGATGTCTTCTCGGACAGGAGCCGCTGTCAGCGGCTTCAGGAGGCCCAGCTATTGATCTCGGTGAAAATATCTTGATCCTTATCCATCCGTCGCAACAATGCTAGCCTTGAAGCCATGGCTCTTTGGTGGAGCACCGAGACACACACCTTTATACTTGGCCAACACGAGATGGGGCCCACCCTCGAGGATGTGTTCATGTTGCTGCGTCTGGAAGTGACTGGCCCTGATGCCTTCTACCTTGAGCGGACACCCCCCGAGGATGACTCTTTGATCCAATCTCTAAAGCTAAATCTGTAAGCTTGTGGTCGGTGGAGTTCCGCATTTGATGGTTCAGCGAGGAGGACCGGTCAAGTGAGGACGGATCGTGCCTCCTACACTGCATGGATCCACCACTTCTTCAGAGATCTTCAGCCCCTGGCTAGAGATGCTGACCCTGATTCTCAACAGTATGAGGTCGGCCCGATGTATGGCTCTAGGCTCTATTTTTTGGGATTTCTGGCTTGCTTCCTTTCATTTTTCATTTTTCCGAGCACACCTCTGGATTCTCTCAATCCTTTCATCTTCCCCTAGGCAGTTAGGCTCTTTAGAGGGGATCGGATTCGTTTGGCTCCACTATTTCTTGGGAATCTTTGTTACTGGCTGAATCTACTGCATCGAGACATGGTTCGTTCCGTGGGTCGATATGAGCCTATCTCCTTTATTCACAGCCAGTTCCTGCTTTGTTTCTTCTTCGAGAGGTTCCCAAAGTTTGCCCCTACTCCGACTGTATTCGAGGCATAGGTTCTTCAGGAGATACTAAATAAAGATGGTATCCCCGTGCTCGGTACTGACGGGTCTCGTACATTTGAGAAAGTGAAGTCTTGCCAGCCGTTGATTACGCGTTGGTCACATACCATTTCCACCTTATCCTTGAATACTCTAGTGGATGATCCCCGGCACTTTGTGGCACGGCCGTATGTATGCCCACCGGTGGGTGTTGCAACACCACTTATCTATCATGGTTCCTCCTGCTCGGTGTCCTTTCCTTTGCCAAAGAACATCCCTGAACACTTTGTTGATATGCTAATAATGACCTATTCGAGTTCATTACCGGTATGGCATGAAAAAGGCGTTGATAGTGCCGTTTATAGACCTGACCGTTTAGCATGTCAATTCGGGTTTAACCAATGTGCCCCGGGGCCAGCACCTCATTTATTATCATTTTCAGAGAGCTACGGGGGCTTCAGTCGCGGACTTGTACACGCCATGCTTCCTATATTTGGCTCCTTGACGATGTTAGGCTTGAACCGAGTAGGGGGTTTCACCCCTTCTTTCAGGCGATGTTGGCGGAAGACTATCGATGCATTTATTGAATTTGTCCAGAGCAGACCGACCATATGTTTGCCTCCACCGATTTATAAGATGGACTCTTCTCTTCGGCTGCCCGGGAGCCGGAAATCGGATCACATGTACGAGAGTTTCTTCACTTCATCTGCTCCAACTGACCCTTCGGCTCGGGCGTCCACTTCTAGCTTGGCAATTACTTCTCCAGTGCCAGTCCCTTTGAATAAGGCCTCTGGTCCTCGGATGATCTGCCTTAAGAAGATGGCTCACAAGAGGGCTTCTGATGCCAGTCCTTCGGCTCCTTGCCTTTCAAAAAGGCTCCATGAGGTACCCGAATTTTTTTTTGATTTAAAGTTACTTTTCTTCTTGCGACTAGACCTTCTTAAATGAACACTTTTTATTTTCCCTTGTCGTGTAGGACCCTACGGTTGCTGACGTTCTCAGTACCGTGGCTACTGGCCATGCTTCCTCCACCAAGCCGGATTCAGACTTGGACGACACCCTCCCTTTGTATGCAAGACTTGTGAAGATGCACACCCCTGGTATAACGGTTATAGATGATGATGATGATGATGAGGCTGAGTCCTCCGATCATTTTTGTGACCTTATCCCGTGCATGCATCGTCACTGTCCTATCGTAACTGAGGAGGAGCGTTATCTTGGTGACGAGGTTGTCGGGGCTCACCATTCTAATGTTTAGATTGCTAAAGGGACTGATGCCACATAAATTGATGCTGTAGGCCATGCTTCTAGAAGCAATGTAGAGATGAGGTGCGCCTCTGGGAATGGTGTGGAGGTGGATGTGCTAGAAATTCTGAGACTCACTCTAGCACTTATGGTGATTCTCATCCTCCGGCCTTCCTTCCTTCTTCAGGGACGACTGCTACTATTCAGGTTTCATTAGACATTGAGCTCGATCAGGTGCTCCTTATAAGGCCAAGTGACATTGTTGATGCTACGAGTCCTTCAGTTGCTCCGGCTTTGCATAATGATTCTCTCTCTGGTAATCTTTATTTCTGAAGTTTGTCATGTACTTCTATCTGTGAGAAATCTTTACTCAAATGGCTTTACTATTCCGTACCCCTAATAAAACTTCCTAATCTTTTCTTCAGTGTTAGCTGCTACCGGGGTCCTGCCTTTGCCTGCCTCGGACTCTGCTCCGACTCTCTTTGTGACTCCTCATGGTTCTCCTTCTCAAGGGGAGACACCTGCCTTTGAGACGACTGCTAGAGGTTCTTCATCGCAAGTGCCTTCGAATGTTTTGGATGTGAATCTCAGTGATTTCCACTTTGATAGTGATGCTTTTGGTCTTTCCCCTTATCGCTCTGTATTCTCAGGCTCGGGACCTCTGCCAGAAGTTACCCCTCCGGGTGGTTCATCTAACCCGGTAGACATTGGGGAGATTCCTGAGACTAGTAGCTTTCCGGCCCCAATTCCTTCTTTGGCTTCTAGCAAAGTATCATTTCTTCATTATTGGGTAGCTCTTGAGTTTGTTTCAGTTCTACAGCTTGTGCATTCGAGTTACCCTGAGACCTTTGCTTCATTTGCTTGCCAATGTCTACTTATTTAGACAGCTCTTCTCGAGTCTTTTGCCACTATCTTATATAGCTTGGACAGGCAACGACTGTGTGACCTTAATGGGAAAGTAGTCGAGGCAGCGTATCAGGGGATCTCTGACATGGAGCGTCACCAAGTGGATTTATCATGGCTTCGGAAGCGCCTGGATGTAGCTTCAAACGCCAGTCATCGGGAGGAAATTTTGTCTGTGCTTGCCTCTTATCGGACCTCTATAGATGAGACAAAGGCAACTCTTCGTGAACTTGAGTCAGGCTATGCTCGGGCCTTGGAGACTTTAGAGGCACACTCTGCTGTTTGTCCTCCGAATGTAGATGTGACGGGCAGCTTCTTCGAGGGTGTTTTTAGGAGAGATTGAGTTTGTTTTTTTTTATTACTTTTTTGCCCCTCTCAGTAAAAATGTTTTATCTAGGACAATGCAATGAAATGACAAAATCTTTGCTATTTGGATATTCTCGCATTGTTTTCTCATTCTACTTGATAAAATATTTATTTCTAATGATACAATGGAAAGAACAATCATATGCACAAGTTTATAAAAGCTAAAATATTCTCATTAATTTTTCAACTTTCTTGATAGAAGTATATTATATTCACTGCTAGTGATGGGATAAACATACTCCATAAAGAAAACCAGCTTCTTCGTAACATAAGGGAAATACAACTTTTTAGAAAAAGTAAGAAAATGAAAATGAATTTCAACATAGATGAGTCTAACTACGGGTAGTAACGCTTGATGAACTTTGCATTGAATGGGCCAATTCGGAAGCCATCTTCAACCCTGACAAGCTTGTAGCACCCGCTTGAGCTCGCCTAAACCACCCTGTAGGGCCCTTCCCATTTTGGAGAAAACTTGGGCAAAAGTTGTCCTCGCACGATTGGGTCTACAATCTTCCATACTAGATCACCTTCTTCAAACTTTCTTGGTACCACAGTCTGGTTATAGGCTCGGGCGATGGACGCATGATATCTTTCCATGACTTTTGCAGCTCTGTCATACTTTTCCTCTAAGGCTTCCAATCTAGTGGTTCGAGGCTCCAATAGCATCCCCGAGGCGAGAGCCATCGGAGCAGATGGTGTTTCCAACTCTATAGGTAACACTGCCTCAGACCCATACACAAGGGAGTAAGGAGTTGCTTGAGTTGGTTTTCTCTTTGAAGTGCGGCACGCCCATACGGCTACTATAAACTGTTCGGACCAAGTCTCCCCAAATTCATCCATCATCTTGCTTAGAATCCTTATCAGTGTCTTGTTTGTGGCCTCCGCTTTCCCGTTTCCTTTTGGATAGTAGGGTGTGGATTTGTGATGCTTCATTTGGTAAGTCTCTAGGAGCCTTTTCACATATTTGTTTACGAAGGGAGCACCATTGTCCGAGAGGATGGTGTTTGGTACTCCAAACCGGAAAATGATAGAAATTTTAAATGTGAGAATAGCAAAGAAGTTTAAGTATAGTGGTGAGTGTACCTGCCTGCCACACAGGTGACCCCTGTTTGATCCCTAGCAGAGTCGCCAAATATATGAGAGGGTTCAAGAACGTCGTTGGAAAATTCGAAGATCTTCGAGGATCCTTGAAGAACAACTTCGAATTCTCTAGAAGATGATGAGAGGCTTAGATTCTTCAATGGTCTCAACTTAAGAACAGAAGAGTAAAGGAGATGATGGAGATAAGAGATTGGGTGAAGAAAAAGGGAAAGTGGCTAGAGAGAGAATAATGGCAAGGCTCTCCCATGGATCTCCCACTTTCACTCTCAAGGTTGATAATGGAGAAGGGAAATTAGTTCTTTTCCAAGAGTTAAATCTCCAAAATCCATCCTTTATAAAGCTATGGGTGGGTGCTACTTATAGACACCTCATGATGTAGGATGGAGCCCATGTGCAAGGCACATGGGGAATATTCTCTATAACCATCTTGTCCGAGGAGGTGACCTATCCGAGGATGAGGAAAACCCCGAAGAGGAGATCAACCTCTCGGCGAACCCTTCTTCTTAGCCACACCTAACCAATGATCCCCAATCATCCCAAAGGGTCAAGGGTAGTCCCAGAAGATGTCCTGCCGCAAATATTGCTGAGTCTCAGGGACCCCTTAGATTGTGCCACCTCGACCTGGGTATAGGCTAGTTTAACTGACGAGTGAATTTATCTCCACTCACCGTCCTCGGGATCAGGTCCTTTGTTCAAACTCCATTACATCTATGGTTATGGTGCGTAGATCCCAGAAAGCTCCGAGTCCCCAAGTGTTTTGGGACTCATTAACGGAGCGACTTTTAGATTGCATCTGAATCCGTTCGAAGCCAAGTGCTTCGGATCTCTAGGTTCATAGATCCGAGCCCTTTCGAGTCCAAGTGTCTCGGATCTCTAGGCTTGCTCAATACCCTTTTGAGTCCGGGCCCGAGTAAGTCTCTAAGTTCGTGGATCTAAACCCTTTCAACTTAGTACGAGATGAACCATTAATTCGCACAATTGGTTATCGCGATTGGTTGAAAAACCAGTGGCACGAAGCTACCATGCGCTGGATTATGACTGAACGCCTCTAAGTCAGAATCTGGGCTAGAAGCGACGCATGCGCTCGCCGCCCACTTGCCGATCCGTAGTAGGGGCCGTCCGGCCCCCAAAGGCATGTGTCGTTGGTGAAGCCCGCACGGCGGATGATCCACGCGTGCCGCCTTGAAGTAAATTTCCTATCTCGAGTGGCGGGTAGAATCCTCTGTAGATTACTTAAATATGCGACGGGGTATCGTTAGTGGCAGAGTGGCCTTGCTGCCACAATCCGCTGAGATTCAGCCCTGCGTCACTCCGATTAGTCCCAAAAAAAAAATGTTGTCTCGACAGAGCCTATGGATAAAGTTGATGACGCACTGTAATTACCCGATCCCGAGGACGGTTAGTGGAGATAAATTCACTCTTCGGTTAAACTAGCCTATACCCGGGTCGAGGTGGCACGATCTAGGGGGTCCTTGAGACTCAGCAATATTTGCGGCAGGATGTCCTCTGGGACTACCCTTGACCCTTTGGGATGATTGGGGATCATTGGTTAGGTGTGGCCAAGAAGAAGGGTTCGCCGAGAGGTTGATCTCCTCTTCAGGATTTTCCTCATCCTCGGAGAGGTCACCTCATCGGAGAAGGTGGTTAGAGAGAATATTCCCCATGTGCCTTGCACATGGGCTCCATCCTACATCATGAGGTGTCTATAAATAGCACCCACCCATAGCTTTACAAGGGATGGATTTTGGAGATTTAACTCTTGGGAAAGAACTAATTTCCCTTCTCCATTATCAACCTTGAGAGTGAAAGTAGGAGATCCATGGGAGAGCCTTGCCATTATTCTCTCTCTAGCCACTTTTCCTTCTTCTTCACCCAATCTCTCGTCTCCATCATCTCCTTTACTCTTGTGTTCTTAAGTTAAGACCATTGAAGAACCTAAGCCTCTCATCATCTTCTAGAGAATTCAAAGTTGTTCTTCAAGGATCCTCGAAGATCTTCAAATTTTCCAACGACGTTCTTGAACCCTCTTATACATATGGCGACTTTGCTGGGGATCGAACAGGGTTCACCTGTGTGACAGGAGGTACACTCACCACTATACTTAAACTTCTTTGCTATTCTCACATTTAAAATTCTATCATTTGCTGGTTTGGAGTACCAAACACCATCCTCTCGAACAATAGCACTCCCTTCATAAACAAATATGTGAAGAGGCTCTTAGAGACTTACCAAGTGAAGCATCACAAATCCACACCCTACTATCCAAAAGGGAACGGGCAAGCGGAGGCCACAAACAAGACACCTATAAGGATTCTGAGCAAGATGATGGATGAATTTAGGGGGACTTGGTCCGAACAGTTGATAGTAGCCCTATGGGCGTACCGCACTTCAAAGAGAAAGCCAACTCAAGCAACTCCTTACTCTCTTGTGTATGGGTTCGAGGTAGTGTTACTTATAGAGTTGGAAACACCATCTGCTCGGATGGCTCTCGCCTCGGGGATGGTATTGGAGTCTCGAACCACCAGACTGGAAGCATTAGAGGAAAAACATGACAGAGCTGCAAAAGTCATAGAAAGGTATCATGAGTCCATCGCCCGAGCCAATAACCAGACTGTGGTACCAAGAAAGTTTGAAGAAGGTGATCTAGTATGGAAGATTGTAGACCAGATCATGCGAGGACAACCCTTGCCCAAGTTTTCTCCAAAATGGGAAGGGCCCTACAGTGTGGTTCAGGCGAGCTCAAGCGGGTACTACAAGCTTGTAAGGGTTGAAGATGGCTTCCGAACTGGCTCGCTCAATGCAAAGTTTATCAAGTGTTACAACCCGTAGTTAGACTCATCTATGTTGAAATTCATTTTCATTTTCTTACTTTGTCTAAAAAGTTGTATTTCCCGTACGTTATGAAGAAGCTGGTTTTCTTTATGGAGTATGTTTATTCCATCACTTGCAGTGAATATATTATACTTTTGTCAAGAAAGTTGAAAAATTAATGAGAATATTTCAGCTTTAATAAACTTGTGCATATGATTGTTCTTTCCATTGTATCATTCGAAATAAATATTTTATCAAGTAGATTGAGAAAACAATGTGAAAATATCCAAACATCAAAGATTTTGTCATTTCATTGCATTGTCCTAGATAAAACATTTTTATCGAAAGGGGCAAGAAAGTAATAAAAAAAAAACTCAATCTCTCCTAAAACACCCTCGAAGAAGCTGCCCGTCACATCAACATCCGGAGGACAAACAGCAGAGTGTGCCTCTAAAGTCTCCAAGACTCGAGCATAGCCTAACTCAAGTTCACGAAGAGTTGCCTTTGTCTCATCTATAGAGGTCCAATATGAGGCAAGCACAGACAAAATTTCCTCTCGATGACTGGCGTTCGAAGCTACATCCAGGTGCTTTCGAAGCCATGATAAATCTAGTTGGTGACGTTCCATGTTAGAGATCCCCTGATATGCTGTCTCGACTACTTTCCTATTAAGGTCACACAGCCATTGCCTGTCCAAGCTGTATAAGATAGTGGTAAAAGACTCGAGAAGAGTAGTCTGAATGAGTGGACATTGGCAAGCAAATGAAACAAAGGTCTCAGGGTAGCTCGAATGCACAAGCTGTAGAACTGAAACAAACTCAGGAGCCACCAGATAATGGAGAAATGATACTTTGCCAGAAGCCGAAGGAGGAATTAGGGCCAGAAAGCTACTAGTCTCAGGAATCTCCCCAATGTCTACCGGGTTAGATGAACCACCCGGAGGGGTAACTTCTGGCAGAGGTCCCGAGCCTGAGAATACAGAGCGATAAGGGGAAAGACCAAAAGCATCACTATCAAAGTGGAAATCACTCAGATTCAGATCCAAAACATTTGAAGGCACTTGCGATGAAGAACCTCTAGTAGTCGTCTCAAAGGCAGGTGTCTCCCCTTGAGAAAGAGAACCATGAGGAGTCACAAAGAGAGTCGGAGCAGAGTCTGAGGCAGGCGAAGGCAAGACCCCGGTAGCAACTAACACTGAAGAAAAGATAAGGAAGTTTTGTTAGGGGTAGGGCACAGTAAAGCCATTTGAGTAAAGATTTCTCACAAATAGAAGTACATGACAAACTTTAGAAAGAAAGATTACCAGAGGGAGAATCATTATGCAAAGCCGGAGCAACTGAAGGACTCCTAGCATCAACAATGTCACTTGGCCTTACAGGGAGCACCTGATCGAGCTCAATGTCTAATGAAGCCTGAACAGTAGCAGTCATCCCTGAAGAAGGAAGGAAGGCCGGAGGATGAGAATCACCATAAGTGCCAGAGCGAGTCTCAGAAATTTCAAGCACATCTACCTCCACACCATTGCCAGAGGCGCACCTCATCACTACATTGCTTCTAGAAGCATGGCCTGCGATATCAATTTATGTGGCATCAGTCTCTTCCGAAATCTCAACATCAGAATGGTGAGCCTCGACAACCTTATCACCAAGATAGCGGTCCTCCTCAATCACGATAGGACGGTGATGACGCATGCACGGGAAAAGGTCACAAAAATGATCGGAGGACTCAGCCTCATCATCATCATCATTTATAACCGCTATACGAGGGGTTCGCATCTTCACAAGTCTTGCAGACAAAGGGAGGGTGTCGTCCAAGTCTGAATCCGTCCTGGTGGAGGAAGCATGGCCAGTAGCCACAGTACTGAGAACGTCAGCAACTGTAGGGTCCTACACAACAGGGGAAAATAAAAAGCGTTCATTTAAGAAGGTCTACTAGCAAGAGGGAAATTAACTTAAAATAAAATAAAAAAATTTCGGGTACCTCATGGAGCCTTTTGGAAAGGCGAGGAGCAGAAGGACTGGCATCAGAAGCCCTCTTGTGAGCCATCTTCTTAAGGCGGGTCGTCCGAGGACCAGAGGCCTTATTCAAAGAGACAGGCTCTGGAGAAGTAATTGCCAAGCTAGAAGCGGGCACCCGAGCCGAAGGGTCAGTTAGAGCAGATGAAGTGAAGAAACTGTCGTACATGTGATCAGATTTCTGGCTTTCAGGCAGCCGAAGAGAAGAGTCCTTCTTATAAATGCACGGAGGCAAACATATGGTCGGTCTGCTCTGGACAAATTCAATAAATGCATCGATAGTCTTCCGCCAATATCGCCTGAAAGAGGAGGTGAAACCCCCTACTCGGCTCAAGCCTGACATCGTCAAAGAGCCGGATATAGGAAGCATGGTGTGTACAAGTCCACGATTGAAGTGCCCGTAGCTCTCTGAAAATGATAACAAAGGAGGTGCAGGCCCCGGGGCACATTGGTCAAACTCGAATTGACATGCTACACGGTCAGGTCTATAAACGGCACTATCAACGCCTTCCTCATGCCATACCGGTAATGAACTCGGACGGGTCATTATCAGCATATCAACAAAGTGTGTAGGGATGTTCTTCGGCAATGGAAAGGACACCGAGCGGAAGGAACCATGATAGATAAGTGGTGTTGCCATAGCCACCGTTGGGCATACATACGGCCGTGCCACAAAGCGCCGGGGATCATCCACTAGAGTATTCAAGGATAAGGTGGAAATGGTACGTGACCAACACGTAATCAACGGCTGGCAAGACTTCGCTTTCTCAAATGTCCGAGACCCGTCAGTACCGAGCACGAGGATACCATCTTTATCTACTGTCTCCTGAAGAACCTCTGCGTCGAATACAATCGGAGTAGGGGCAAACTTTGGGAACCTCTCAAAGAAGAAACAAAGCAGAAACTGGCTGTGAATAAAGGAGACAGGCTCATATCGACCCACGAAACGAACCATGTCTCGATGTAGTAGATCCAGCCGGTAATAAAGATTCCCAAGAAATAGCGGAGCCAAAGGAATCCGATCCCCTCTGAAGAGCCTAACTGCCAAGGGGAAGACGAAAGGATTGAGAGAATCTGAAGGTGTGCTCGGAAGAATGAAGAATGAAAGGAAGCAAGCCAAAAATCCCAAAAAATAGAGCCTCTAGCAATCCATCGGGCCGACCTCATACTGCCGAGAATCAAGGTCAGCATCTCTAGCCAGGGGCTGAAGATCTCTAAAGAGGCTGATCCATGCGGTGTAGGAGGCACGATCCGTCCTCACTCGACTGGTCCTCCTCGCTGAACCACCAAATACGGAACTCCACCGACCATAAGCTTGCAAATTTAGCTTTAGAGATTGGATAAAAGAGTCATCCACGGGGGGTGTCTGCTCAGGGTAGAAGGCATTAGGGCCGGTCACTTCCAGACACAGCAACATGAACACATCCTCGAGGGTGGGCCCTCTCTCATGCTGGCCAAGTATAAAGGTGTGTGCCTCGCTGCTCCACTGAAGAGCCATGGCTTCGAGGCTAGCATTGTTACGACGGATGGATAAGAATCGAGATATTTTCACCGGGATCAATAGCCGGGCCTCCTAAAGCCGCTGACAGAGGCTCCTGTTCGAGAGGACATCATCCACCCACTCCTGCCAACCAAAACGAGGGTTCGAGAAGGCTTTGAACTGGGGATAGCAGGATGGAAAGTCCCCTCGCTCAACCCTAAAACGTAACACCGAAGAAGAGGAAATGAGGGCCTCATGTCCGGAGTTAGTGTCCTCAGTGAGACATAATGGAGCCCCCTTCGGAGATAGAAGAGAAGTGGTGGAGGTAGCTGCTCGCCAGAACGAGTCTTTCCGACCAAAATAAGGAGATTTCCTCCACTCAGACACTGGAGGTACATCCCTCTCTTTCATGAGAGCCGGTTTTGATGACCCCGGGACAACATGTTTCTTTCGAGAAGACATATGGCTGAAATAACAGGTAAAAATAGCAAGGAGTTTATCGTATTAAAATTCAGATTATGGGAATTGAAGCAACACATTCGAATAAAATTTCGGCATCAACTATGCGTTTCTTAGAGAATTCATGAATTCAACAAATTCTACGAGGAATTTTTGCACCAAGAATTCAGGCACGATGTCTACTATTCTAAGGGTCGCAACAATCAGTCATTTGATAATAAGATTTACATGCAACATGATTGGTTCATTAACAAATTCAACTTCGGACATCATCAACAATTCATTTTCTCGGGTATTCTTCAAACTCAACAAATTGCAATACCAATATGTGTCTCATCAACATATAGATTTCAAGTTTCTATCATCAATAAGAAGTGCAATATCATAGGCCGTTTTGTGATGAAATTCAAGCGGGTCATTTTATCAAAATTACTACGTTTCATACTAAAGATCCAATTTATACATGACTCAAAAATTTGGATAGAGTGAAGTTCAATAGCAAATTTCAGGCCCAAAATCCGAAGTATTTTACATTTCTCATATGTAGCAAGATTCAATGATTTGTCAGGAAAATTACAAGAATGTTCCTCCCAAGTCAATGTTCATTGTCCAGAATTTCTTTAGCAAATATCAATCTGAAAAAAAAAAAAAACATTTAAACAAATCCAGAATCAGGGAACTATTTTTTTTTTCGGGATAGCAAAATAAAAAAAAAAATTCACTCTCAAGCACCACAAATGTCAACATCAGTGGGAGTGACAACAACAAACAAATTCAAGCTCCACAGCGCAATTTCAAGTCAAAAATGCCAAAGCTCAATGTATCAAAGTCTTTGAGACTTACAGAAGTAATGAAGAAATTGGAGACCAAGCACAAAATAGTGGGTGAGAAAGAGAACCAGCGTCTACGGCAGTCAATAGCAAGTTGTGTTGGCTTTGATGCGCAGTAATGATAGCTCAGGTAGGAACTAATGGTGGTGGATTTCAGTGGGTGTGCAAGCAAAACCAAGATCTAAGTAGTTCGAGCACTAAAAAAAAAATATCACCGAAATCGTGCTAGGCCGAACCACACACGACGCGTTGAGTGGGCGGTGTGTGTGAGTGGCGTTGGATAATTCGAAGCTAGCAGAGTTAGCAACCACGCACGTCACGTTGAACGGGCAACGGCGTGGTCAGCACTGGATGGTTGAGGACGAAGACAACGGGGATGTCGTAGCGGAGTCGGCAGCCACACACGTCACGTTGAGTAGGCAATGTGTGTGGTCTGCATTGGAACCGTTGAAGCCAACAGTAACTGGAGGTGGAGCAGAGAGAGGCCGATGGCGGCTTGGTCGGAGCTGGAGCAGTGAGAGGCCGACGGAAGCTGGGGCCACGGCAATGTAGTCGTGTGCAAGCAGAACTAAGATTTGGGTAATCTGAGCTCTAAAAAAATATATATATCATAATCAATAGATACATATATATATATATATATCTTTTCAAAATGCTTACCAAAAGCAAAGATGAGGAAGAACGCTGGACAGCCGTGGCTGGCGGTGAAGTGGCAGCAGAGTGAAGCCAACGCCGAGCTCTGAAGTAGCTGGGCAGTCAAGGTCGGCGTCGGATGTAACGACCCAGAGGAGCAGTGACGTTGCAGAGAGGTCGGCATCGTGTTGGTCGGCACAACCGAGCTCCGGAGTGTCTGGATCTCTAAGCTAAAATAAAGCACCTACGGTGAAATGGAGTTGGCGATGGCATAGAATAGCAGCATCCAGGGTTGCGATGTCCACAGTAGTCGAAACTGGAGCGAATCAGCGGCTGGGCCATGGCGTCTGTAGCAGTCAGAGCTGAGTCTTCAGTGACGACGGCGGTGACGAGGCCTGGAGTCGCGATGGAGGTCTGCGCAAACGGCAGCAGCTTTGGCCTTGTGAATAGCCGGCGCTAGCTTAATGGCTATGGAGCTTCGTTGAAGAAGAAGAAAGGCAACCTGGGGTGGGCTCTCAGTTTAGTGAGAAAGTCTGTGCACCGCAGGACTTCAAGAAAAGGAAGACGTATTGAATAGGGTTTTGGCCCTTTTCTTTAAATAGAAAAAGAGAGGCATCATGCTTTGGATATTCCTTCATATATTCCTTCATATATATCCATACATATAACGGCCTGCTGACTCATTAACTTGCCAAACAAGGAGAAAGTTTATATGAGCCTTATCATTTCATATTTGTTCAGAAAATAAAAAAATATAGGTGCTTTATTTTCTTTGGTTGGAATAAAAGAAAATTTACATATATATTTTCTCAGATATAAAAAAAAATAAATTTTCTTTGTTAAATTTTATCCATAAATTACAGTGGGTCATCAACTTTATCCATAGGCTTTGTCGAGACAACATTTTTTTTTGAGACGTAATGCAAAGCATGGCTGATAAGGTGAAATTATGCATGTCCGAGAAAACTACAATTTCTCATACACGTAAGGGGCAAATGTAAGAGGAGCTAATTTGAGCCCATTAAATTAATTAGGCCCAGTAGTCCAAGGTTGGTGGGCCTGAATTTATCCCAAGTTCAAGATTAGTGGGCCCAGATTTATCTCCATCAAACGGGTTGAATCGCTCTAAGTCTTGAAAGGGTTCAGATCCATGAACTTAGAGACTTACTCGGGCCTGGACTCGAAAGGATATTGAGCAAGCCTAGAGATCCGAGACACTTGGACTTGAAAGGGTTCAGATCCACGAACCTAGAGATCCGAAGCACTTGGCTTCGAACGGATTCAGATGCAATCTAGAAGTCACTCCGTTAATGATTCCCAGAACACTTGCAGGCTCGGAGTTTTCCGGGATCTACGCACCAGAACCATGGACGTAATGGAGTTCGAACAAAGGACCCGATCCCGAGGACGGTGAGTGGAGATAAATTCACTCCTCAGTTAAACTAGCCTATACCCGGGTCGAGGTGGCACGATCTAGGGGGTCCCTAAGACTCGGAATATTTGCGGCAGGACATCCTCTGGGACTACCCCTGACCCTTTGGGATGATTGGGGATCATTGGTTAGGTGTGGCTAAGAAGAAGGGTTCACCGAGAGGTTGATCTCCTCTTCGGGGTTTTCCTCATCCTCGAAGAGGTCACCTCCTAGAACAAGGTGGTTGAGAGAATATTCCCCATGTGCCTTGCACATGGGCTCCATCCTACATCATGAGGTGTCTATAAATAGCACCTACCCATAACTTTACAAAGGGATAGATTTTGGAGATTTAACTCTTGGGAAAGAACTAATTTCCCTTCTCCATTATCAACCTTGAGAGTGAAAGTGGGAGATCCATGGGAGAGCCTTGCCATTATTCTGTCTCTAGCCACTTTGCCTTCTTCACCCAATCTCTTATCTCCATCATCTCCTTTACTCTTGTGTTCTTAAGTTGAGACCATTGAAGAATCTAAGCCTTTCATCATCTTCTAGAGAATTCGAAGTTGTTCTTCAAGGATCCTCGAAGATCTTTGAATTTTCCAACGACGTTCTTGAACCTTCTCATACAAGACCCAAAGGTAGTTTTTTTACCGATCTACCCATCTCTAGCATGTACTACTATTGCCACCACCAAAACAAAGCCACCGTTTGTCGTCGACTGCCACTTTGGTTCATCAATGATCTCATGGGCTTTGTTGCTGATCTTAGCTATCTCTCTGATAATACACTATATAGGTGTTAAAAAATCTGCTCGAGATCAACCTGATTGACTCGACTCGGATCGACAGCTTGTGGACGGTTTTTTAATCATTTCGGTCAGCCATGGGTGAGAATGCAAATTTTTATTTTTTTCCGGTCAGCTATCGCTTGAATATATCAAAAAAATGAGTGACCTTGACCCGACCGAAATGTTATCCTGACTGAAAATATTAAATAATCTTTTATTTTTTTATGAAAATCCCAAATGTCATCATTAGTTATCCAACTTTTCACCAGAACAGATAATTATTTTAAGCAACTTTTCACCTTATTTTATTTAAACTTCCATCTTCCTAGGCTATCATAATGACACTTTATTCACCTATTCCATCTCCTTATCATCATTACATTTTCAAGACATGTTCTCATATTTTCATTTTAGTTGATGAAGACTAGTTAGAATAGAACCCCACTTGGCCACTGTTGTTGCTTTTCATGACTACCTCGCAACCGACGTTAATGCTGCTTTCCACTGCCTCACCACTAATGCCGACGCTACTTCTCCCTACCTTTACCATTAGAGATCACTTTATTGTTGCTTCTGTATCTCAGATCCCATTTTCTCTTATCTGTCATTATAATCTCCTCTCTCATTCTTTTTTTTTCATTCCTAGAGCTTATCTTCTTTCTATTTTGCCTTCACATCACTCTATCTCTCTCTCTCTCTCTCTCTCACCTAAAGCTCTTCTTCTCAAAAATTAGGTCTTTTTTTTCCATCTAAAAAATATATGTAGTAGTTAAAATTTCTTTTTTTACTTTTTGGGCTAGATCTACAATGTGATGGAGATTGGTCTGTTTCAACATTTCAACCAAAACTATTTAACCCGAACATGTTTGGTTATGAGCATCTAGCCAGTCGGAATTGGGTTCTTGCATAGCCAACCCGAGATGGTTGGTTCAGGTGACAGATGCATGTCAAACCCTGTTCGACTCGACCGTGAACACCCTGTCACACTGTTTGCAAAACCTTCCATTATAACAACAAAATCGTTGTTTCAATATAATTGACAACTAAAAAAAGAACAAATTTTCACTTTTGGAATTTTTAGATTGTATAACACACAGTCAGAGTATTGATAATATATCCAAATCAAAAATTGAAATTTTGTACATGAAAAATATTCTAAAACTTTTAAACTCAAATTAAAATTCCAAAAGTAGAGAAGAGAAGAGAGAGATAGAGATAAAGTAGAACTAAACTAACCTTCTTCAAAATCAAACTTCAAGAGTAAGAACGAAGCCCTTAGGGAGATGGGTGGTGTGCCTAGAATCAACCGGAGGAGAAAATTATGGCAATCGGGGATGGGTGGTGCGGTGGTGAAGTGGGAGAGAGGGTTTATAGTAGCCGAAGTTGGGAAGGACGTAGGTGACCTGTGGTGGGAGAGAGGTTAAGAGAGAGGAAAAGTAGTTCTGAGAAAAAGGAAGAAACTGAAGAGAGGAGGTCTGGTGCCAGGGGTGAGAGAGATTAGGAGTGGGATAGTGAGAGGAGTAGTGGGCAAAAATTTGTCTAGGTGAAGCAAATCTGAACCATTGAATCTTCCACCATATTTCTCAACCATTGATAGCAAATGTCACGTAGGACAAATTTTCTACATTAGAGAAAATTCAAAAACCTTCCTACCTTATTATATAGATATTTTATTATTATTATATATATATATATATATATTCCTGGTGAATGTTTCATTGTAAATTTCTTATTTTTGCCTCTCACTCACATGTACTACTGCTCTTACCTACAGGCACAGTGCCCAGTGTAAGTGAGAGATACAATTTTCACCTGCATTATATGAATTTATAATTACTTTTCCCATTTGCCATTTATATATGAAATTCTCCTCGTATATTATGAAGTATCTCAATAATTATTTTTTAGAAACACATAAAATGATATCACAACATGACATTGAATTCATATGGATGGACAATAATTTCATAAGTGAATCCCACTAACAAATTCTATAAAATTTTATTTATTTCATTTATTCTGATAAGTCTAGAAATATAAAACTCAAAATATGACACAAAATGATATGAACGGACAAGATTAATGAAAAGTGAGCGAGTCACTAACAAACTGTTACATAAGAAAGTACAAGAAATTTAAAAGAATTCATCACTTATATGCAAGTGTAACAATCATCAATGAAGTTGTTGTCATCACGGACAAACACAAAACAATCAAATCACCTCCCACTATGCAATAGCATATCTTCCACCATGCTATCAACCCCAGTTGTTGTTGTGTTGCTTATATAAACTCCAACTGCATATCCAATTGATGCCTCACCAAGCATGTTCTCAGTCTCTGCATAATTCAAACTATTTTTAGATATCTTTTTCCAGATCAACCCCTTCAGTTCCATCACTACTTCCTTCATATAAGGCCTTTCCTCACCTTTTACTGTCAAGCATCTCTTTGCAAGATTAGCAACTTCTTTGAGCTCCTCAGTGTTTCCTTCAATTACCATGTGTTCATCAATAATTTGGTTCAAGCAATCATCGTTCATACAAGCAATAAAATACATAGCCAGATTTATCTCATCTTCTGGCCTGTTGAATGACAATGCCTTCTTTCCAGTGATTAACTCTACAAGGACTACTCCAAAGCTATAAACATCACTTTTCTTAGTTAGCTAGCTTGTGAGCGTGTATTCAGGGTCTAAGTATCCAAGAGTTCCTTTCACCACTGTGGCTAATTGATTTTGGTCGAGGGGAACCAACCTTGATGCTCCAATGTCCGACACTTTTGCAGTGTAATTATCATCTAAGAGTATATTTGTAGACTTAACATCTCTATGGGTGATAGGAATCAACGCTGCAGAGTGCAAATATGACAGTACTCCAGTAGTTTCTACGGCTATTTGCAAACGATTTTATCATGATATATTAGATGCCTTGCCTTGATTATGTATATGCTCAAAGAGAGTGCCATTGGTGATGAATTCATAGACAAGTAAAGGGACTTGAGTTTCCAAACAACAACCTAAGAGTTTGACCACATTCCTGTGATTGATATGTGAAAGCATGACCAACTCATTGATGAATTGCTCTATTTGACTTTCATCCACCATTTGGGATTTCTTAATAGCCACTATCTTGTTTTCTGGTAGAATTCCCTTGTAAACTATTCAAAACCTCCTTGGCCAGCAATTCTACTCTCATCATAGTTGTTGGTAGCCTACTTGAGCTCTTTTGAAGTGAAGATTTTAATCAATTCCTGTGTCATTTTGTCTGGTCTAGAGAGTTGTTGTTTTAACATCAATCCACCATTCTGCCTAAAGAATTGTTCTCTAAGCTTGATGAGCTTTCTTTTCCTAAAATCCCAGTACAACCAAGAGCTACTCGCCAAAACAACCGTTCCACCAATGGCGAAACCTGCATTTCAAATTATGCATTTTTTTTTAACAAAGACTGTATCTGGAAAATATTTTGGTTTAAAAGAATCAAAATGACGGATTGCAAGAATTTTGGCGGAGAGGTATGAACAAGGATGTAGCCGTGTTTGTGTCAAAATGCCTTACTTGTCAGCAAGTGAAGGTCGAGCATCAGAGGTCAGTGGGTTTGTTACAACCTTTGCCTATAGCCAAGTGGAAGTGGGAGCATGCCACGATGGATTTTGTTGTGGGCCTTTCGAGAACTCAACGGAGTAGTGATGCCATTTGGGTAGTAGTTGACTAGTTAACCAAGTCTGCGCACTTTATATCTATGCGCGTGGGTGATTCGGTAGATTATCTTGCCGACTTGTACATTAGGGACATAGTGAGGTCACATGGGGTCCCCGTGATGCTTGTTTCGGATAGAGATCTGCGTTTCACAGCTCAGTTGTGGCAGAGCTTGTAGAGTGCCTTGGGCACTAAATTGACCTTTGGCACTGAGTACCACCCTCAGACTGACGGGCAATCCGAGTGTACTATTCAAATCCTTGAGGATCGAGGTTGCGTCATTGACTTCAAGGGATCGTGGGAGAGGCATTTTCGCTTAGTGGAATTTTATTATAATAATAGCATCCAATCGAGTATTGGCATGATACCGTATGAGGCCTTGTATGGCCAACCGTGTAGATCTCCGGTGTGTTGGGCCGAGGTGGCTGATGCACCTTTGTTGGGACCGGAGTTGGTTCGGGAAATGACGGAGAAAGTGGCACTTATCCATAAAAGTTTAGTTACGGCTCAAAGTCGCTAAAAAGTTACGCCAACCGTAGGAGGAGACCCTTGTCTTTTAAGGTGGGAGATCATGTCTTTTTGAAGATATCACCTAGGCAGGGTTTAATGAGATTTGGGAAGAGTGGGAAGTTGTCCCCTCAATTTATTTGGCCTTTTGAGGTCCTTGAGCGGATCGGAGAGGTAGCTTACCGTTTGGCGTTACTGCCATAGCTTTACGGGGTTCGTGATGTGTTTCATATTAGCATGCTTTGGAAGTATGAGCCGGATCCATCGCACGTGTTGGATTGGATCGACTTAGAGGAAGATGAGGATGCCTTGTTTGAGGAGAGACTGGTGAGAGTCTTGGATACATGGGACCAAGTTTTGTGAGGCAAGACAATCTCTTTGGTTAAGGTATTGTGGAAACATCACGGAGTTGAGGAAGCAACTTGGGAATGTGAATTGGAAGTCCGAGAGAAATATCCAGACTTATTTGTTGGTGTTTGAATATATGTTGAGATTTTGATTATGCTAATGAAATGTAAAAACATTGTATATTTTAAAACACAAGAACATCGTATATGTCATGGGGTGTTTGGAAACATCGATTCAATATAAGCATTGCATATGTTTTGAGAATATGGAATATTGTGTGTTTTGTATCATTTTTGGAAGCATTATATATGCTGTGTAAATTTTGAAAACTTGGATTTTGATTTAAACATTGTAAATGTTTTGGGAAATTTGTAAATTGTACTCTCAATATTGGAACTCGTGTATCGAGTTGATGAGAATGGATGGCCGGAGAGTGGGTCATGGTGCTAAACTTTTTAGATTAACATTGTGTGGATGGTTTAATACTGATTTTGAACTTGATTCAAAATTTCAGGAACAAAATTCCTTAAGGGGGGAGCTTATAGCGTTTCTGGTTTAGGCTCGACCCATTTTATATTTTGGACTCGGATTTCGTAGCCTCGTATGGTTGTTCATGTCTTTTCCCCCTTATTCTTCCATAAATTTGGTTGTTGGATTGTATTGGCCTTGTTTAGATCAGGTTGGTTGTTTGATTTTTGAACCTTTGTTGTCCAGATTTTTGCCCCTCCACTCAAGCAGCACTTCTTGCGCTCAGGTGGGCTTTGTAAACTCTCAGTATTTTTGTAGACCTACAAAATACTAGAGGAGTGTATTCTATGCTCGAGCGGCATTTCTTACGCTCCAGCAGGTGGATGCTCGAGCGGCCAATCTTGAGCTCGAGCGATGTCCTTCGTCTGCAAAACTTCTGAAAATGTGTATTTTGCGCTCGAGCTTCACTTTTTGCGCTCGAGCGGACTGCGTGTATATCAGTCCGTGAAGACGACTTTTTAGT
The DNA here is from genome assembly GCF_055761805.1 of Camellia sinensis. Lineage (NCBI taxonomy): Eukaryota > Viridiplantae > Streptophyta > Magnoliopsida > Ericales > Theaceae > Camellia > Camellia sinensis. Next base: position 155,405,550 of record NC_138963.1, read on the forward strand.
TCACTTTTTCATTCCTCTCTCTCTCTCTCTCTGAAAGTTTCCAAAAACCTTGATCTTGAGACTCTCTCTCTAAAACTCACCTTCTCTATACATTTTTACCTAGATCCATTGGGATCTTCACCCTAGTGCCTTTGAGAAAAAGGTAAAGCATCTCAAGAGCTCCATTTTGATTCGAGTAAAAGTTGGTTTCGACATCTTTGAAGTTTCTCCCTTGTCGTTTTGGTCTTCTAAGCTTGAGATAGGGATTTTCTACACCTTCTTATGATTTTTAACTTAGTTATTGGTTGTTGTGTAATAATGGTGGGTTTTGGGAGTATTTTGGACAAACCTTGGGTTTGAGATGAAAAATCAAAAGAGGGGTTTCTAGTGAAGGTAATATAAATAGTCACGGGGTTTGAAAATGAGGTTATATTGGGTTACAATAGTTGATTTTGGCCTTTGGGTTGATATTAGGAAAAAAGGGAGTTCGCCCTAAAATGGTTTAAATATTTATTTTGTATAAATAAATGGAATTGGTGCTGTAAAGATGAAATTGGATGAATATTGAAATAAATGGTGGAGTTGGAAATATATATCACCTCATACCCATGGAAATTTGAATAAATTATCTGTCATGAGATTGAATGTTTGTTTAGAAATATCTGTATTGGGTTATCGGTGGAGGATATATATGCTTGTTGTAGAAATTGACGAGGGTTAGGTAAATTAAAACTAATCTTTTGTTGATTGCCATTGAATATGACTAAGTTTTAAATACATTGTATATGTATGATTGTTTGGGAGGAGAAAGAGAATGTAATCAATTGTTTGGGAGGAGATAGGGGATGGATTCCATTGAACTAAGGTGGCCTGTGTGTCCTGGGTGAAAAGTCCCAAAACTTCACGTATACATGGGTGCCGATCCCATGGACGAAATTTTTGTAAAATGGCAAATTGAAGTGCTTGTGTGATGATTGTGTTAATTTGGGAACCACTGAGTTATAGTCTCAAATGGGTTGTTTGAAAGATAATGAAATTGGCTCATAAATTGAGATGAAGTGATTTACCTTGAACTGATGAGAAAGAAAAAGGATTGAGATATGAACTTTGGTACTTTATGACTATACAGAATATGAATGTTTTACTACTGGCATTGTAAATGCACCTCATGCTTATATCTTCGTTAAATCTCATAGATTGTGTTAGATTGTTCTTACTAGGTTTTGGTTCACCCTATTTGTGGAAAACCATTTTCAGGTGTTGGTGATATACCTCTACCAAGGCAATAGCTTGGAGGGACGTTTGGGAGCAAGAGCTTCTTTCTTTTGTTGTATTCTTTTTGTGTAGCCAAGGGCTTTAATTGTATTGAGCTAGGCTCACTTTTGTTGTAACCAATCAATGACTTGGAAAGATGTAAGCCTATAGGACATATGATTATCTATTTAGTTTTCAGTTCTTTTGTCATTGCAACACATGTTGTAGATTCAGGATGAATAGTTTGTGAATATATATCGCATGTGTTATCTTTTGTATATGGACTCTGATGAATGAAAGTATATTATTTCAATTATCTTTCCACTTATGGGTTGAAATCATTGTATTATTTTGGGGGCATTGCATACGTATTGTGTTATATGTGTTTATATCTGTTTGGCGTAGGCAGATCTGTCTGTGTTTCTGTGTCATTATGCGAATTGAAGGCCTTATCAGCATCTGATCACCAAATTGACTTGGTTTATGTGTTATTTGGAGTTTTTGGAATTTTATGATAGGTTTGATTGAAATTCGATTCAAAACCAATTAATTAGAATAAAATAATGCTAACTAATTATTCTTAACTCAAACTAATTAATGTAACCTAATTAAGCCTATATAAGGCACATTTGACTCTAGATTATGTTAGGCACTAGCATTTCATCATCTTCTTGAACTCAAAACATGAGAGAGAGAGAGAGAGAGAGAGAGAGAGAGAGAGAAGCCTAGAAAGAGTTGAATTCAAGGAAGGAAAGAAGAATTGTAGGGAATTCAAGGGTTTGGACTTAGAAACTCAAGGATTAAGCCTTTAGAGCTCACTTTGGAAAGCCTAGGTAAGAATTCAACCCTTAGATTATATAATTACGTTATCAAGGACATGAACTCTAGAGAATTAAGTTGAGTAATACAAGAATTGAGCTTATGAAATAGGAAGGAAGATCATGTCATGCATGCATGCTTTTTCCTCACACTTTTAGTTTGAATTTCAAACAAATCTCACATGCATGTGTCTATCTTGGCTTTGTTTTAAGAATTTATCAAGTTTCTCATCATCTTACCTCATTTGATCATGTTTTGGAAGGTTTGAGTTCATGACAAGTCATGCATGTTATGCTTTGAAAGTTTCAAGTTGAATTTTGAACAATTGATTTACTTTTGGGCCTTGATTTTGCGAAATGATCCTTAATTCTTGATGTTTTACAAGTTTAGACATGTTTTCTCAAGTTTTGAGCCCAAATGATGTGTTTTAAAGCTTTGACATTGAGTTTTACATCTTGAACATCAATCTAGAAATTTCAAAATTTTGTATTATCGCTCGAGCGATAGAACCTGCGCTCGAGCGACCACTCTTTGTTTCACATTTTCGCTTGAGCGACCAAAATTCAGCTCGAGTATAAAATTCATGCTCCCAGTACTTTTGCAGACATGAGCATCCGCTCAAGCGAGAGAACCTGCGCTCGAGGGACCGTGCCTGTTTTTGAACCTTGGCTTAAGCAACCAGAATTGCGCTTGAGCATAAAATGAGAGCTCCCAGAAGTTTCATAGAATTTTGTAGTCTGCTCGAGTGACCAAACTTGCGCTCGAGCGAAGATTCTGTTTTCAGAAATTTGACTAAGTGTTACAACACATATTTTGATATCCTCATTATATCCTAGGCATTCATAAGCCTTAATTGAGACATAATAATGAGGATAAGGAGTATAAACACACCGAGATAGAAAAGAAATGAGTTTAAGTGTTTTCCAGATATGTGTTTCAATGTGTATCTGCTATGTGTTTGTGTAGGTCACGCGCATTAGCCGTTTGGTTTGTTTGATTCATCTGATATGCTATTAGAGCCATCTGTGAGTAATAACTCTGTAAAGTTATGTTTGACTTTAATTATTTTTTGATGATATGAAATGATCAGTTTTTCTAAAATGCTATGCTTTGTATGAATGAATGATTGTCTAAATTTTTGAAATGTATTTGTGGCATCCTTAGCATCATATGATATGCGTCCCTTTATGGGTCATCGGAATGCCTTTATGACCGTCCCTTTTTGGGTCATCGAAATGCCTTTATGGCCGTCCCTTTACAAGTCATCGGAAACGTCTCTATGCACATGAGTCATTAAAATGCCTATATGGCCGTCCCTTTATGGGTCATCGGATTTGTTAGCGCTAATAGATGTACCACGTATGATCATATGGAATATGTGAACTCTGAATACGAATATGAATGTGAATTTGTTTCTGATTTGAATTTTGATTTCTGAATCTGCTATAGACATCATTCATTAAAGCCTTTACCCTGTTATTATTTATTGGGCTCCAGCTCACCGTATTATTTATGTATTTAGGTGATCAGAAGAGGGACCAGGCCCAATGAGGTTCGCCTGGAGATCTGTTTAAGTCAGCCAATTGGTGTGTCTCCCGAAGAGATTCCGAAATGTTTTGTGACCAAGTTTTGTGAACATGATGCAAGTTTAAGTTATTTTCTTTTGTTTGTTTGGACAGTTTCTTTGGATTTATCTGCATCTATGGTGATGTAAGGCTGACACTCTGATGACATCACATATGCTTATAAATATAAGTTTTAAATTTCCTGATCTATGTATGTCTACACAGCTCTATGGACATTGTATATTTATATTTGCTTCCGCTAGCCCCTGTATTTTGTCTAATTTGTTTAGAGGCCTTTGGTAATCCCAGGATTACTGGCCGGTTATGGCACTAAACCTATAGGAGCGGGTTTGAGTCATAACAATCATCCAATCCAATTACAGACTAGATACAAGCCACACCCTTGAAATAATATGATATGTATCAGTTGAGTCAGTTAAGATAAATTTGTAAAAATTATTAATTTATATAACATTACTCTATTAAAAACTATAAATATTCTTTTAAGTTACTTGAGTATGAAAGGATGTGAGTCCAATTGGGGAGGTAAGTCATACGTAAATTCTTCCAAATCTATATATTATATAAGTAAGACAGGGTTTTTAGTGAGAAATCTCCTAAGAGTTCCAAACTCTTATTTTAAAATTATTGATTTTTTAATTTACAACATAGATAATAAAAAGTTATTGGCAGATTTATTTATTTAATTATTTTAGAAATAATAATTATCCCTTAATTTATGGATTTCAAATGAAAAAAAAAAACAAAAATATTTCATAATATCTCCATCATATCTCTTTTACCAATTTCCAAAAGAAAGTATTAAAACATGCTTTCATTCTCTATCTCCAAAAAATTAGATAATATTTTTCAAAAGAATTGTGAGTATTTATCTATATCTTATTGGGAAAATTAATAAAATATCCCTCTGCAACTTTGTGTAGTAGGAGAGGTCCAAGATATTTTTTTTTATTAGCTAAAGTCCCTCGATGAAATTTCTCTGTGATCATATCAGAGAAATTTCAAAATTTCTCTGTGAAATCATTGAAATTTCTCTATGTCGGAGCCGAAATTTCTTTCAGTTGGGCGAAATTTCTCTGAGTCAGGCGAAATTTCCTTAAGTCAAATTTTTTTTTTTTTTTTTTTTTTGTGAAAATGTTGAGGGACCTTAACTACTATGACAATATTGTATGTCATTTATTTTATAAAATCTTAAAATCAGGGACCTTAAAAAAATTTCTCCCATCTTGTATAATATATTATAACATGACAAACAAGAAGAAGAAAAAAAATCAGATATACAACAAACAGATAAAATTAATAAATTTGATTTCTATTTATTTAGTTAAAATCTTTCATTTGCCTCTCAATATCCAACTTTAAATTTTAAAAATCTCAGAAGTCTATAACAAATCTAATTTCAAAATTTCTCTGTGAAATAAGAGAAATTTCTCTATGTCGGAGCCGAAATTTCTCTAAGTCAGGTGAAATTTCTCTGAGTCAAATTTTCTCTATGAAAATGTTGAGGGACCTTAACGACTTTGAAAATTTTGTATGTTATTTATCTTAGAAAATATTAATATTAGGGGCCTTGAAAAAAAATTCCCCTATCTTATTATATCTTGTATATTATATTATAACATAACCAAAAAAAAAATTAAAAATCAAATATACAAACAGATAAAGTTAATAAATTTGATTTCTATTTATTTAGTTAAAATCTTTCTTTTGCCTCTCAATATCTTATTTTAAATTTTAAAAATCTTTAAAGTCTATCTAAACAAATCTAATTTGAAAATATCTCTCACTATCATACTTTAAATCAATAAAACTCACATGTCTATCACTTATATAACTCATATCATAATTTACCTAAATAATAATAATTAAAAAAAAATAAAAATCACAAATAAATTAAATAAAAAAAATAGAAACTCACAACTCCATCTTAAATAAATTTAAAAAAGAAAAACAAATAGAAACAACACAAAAATAAAGAAGATAAGAATTTAGATATGAATATCAAAAGATATGATAATATCTAAATTTGAATTATGATTTAGTAATGTAACTATCAAATTTTTTGATGTATATCTATCAAGAGTTTAAATCACTTGATGGGATAAATTAATCAATTTTAAAGTCTTATTGAAAGAATAATTTGATTAGTCATTCCAACTCCTAGACTTCGCGGGTACTGCCAGAGGAGCTGACGGATTGGGCTAAGCAAGGTCTAAGGTGTTGGAGGTAACATCCTGCCACTCCATAAATTTATTTATTTTTTTGTTTTAATTTTTTCCTTGTGTGATTCTTTTTCTTTATTGTAAGTTTTAGTTTTAGTGAGGTTTTTGTGTTTATTTACAAATTTGTCTGGTGGAGAAGAATTATTGATGATGATGGTTGCAACCGAAATATCTATGCCTGTTCTATGCTAACAATTTTGATTGGATTTTGTTTTCTTCAATGAAAACCACAAAATTACATTAAAAAAATAGGTATCGAATTTTTTATTTTTTTATTTTATAAAAAATGTGAAAATTTATTGGGAATTCAAGATTTTCACTATAACATTAGATTTTTGTATAACTATGAAAATTTGGAACTTTTAAATATCATTGTGTTCTTTATTTTTATCCTCTTTCTATCATATTGTACCGTTACTGCTATTTGTTTGTTTGTTAATTGTAATTCAATTAATTGAAAATGAAAGCTTAGTACAACTTATCATATATATTATAGTTAATTTGTTACCACTATAGTTGTATTTAATAGCATAATATATAGGAATAATCTCTAAATATAATTTATATTTTTTTAATGTTATTAAAATAGTCCATCTTAAATAGTATATAGCGGAGTTACATGGCTTCTTTTATCCCCAAAAAATCCAATCAATTATTTTGTACTTTTTAATTTTTTAAATTGAAATATCAGTTGTCTGTGTCCACAAAAAAATAAAAAAATAAAAATAAAAATTGATAAACATATATCCAAAAACTACGCATTTCTTTTTTCTTTCTTTTTCTTTTCTTTTTACTTTTTTTTTCAATAGATAGGATATTTACAAATAAAAAATGTTTGACACCTCCAAAGTTTTTCCATAATCCAACCTATAATGATGTGGTCATAAGTGTCAGTTTTTATACAAATATAAGAAGAGAATTAATTAAATTATACATTTCAACCAATTACATATTCAAACTTTTACTATTTCAAGATGCTATTGTTGGAAAAAATGATTTTTGGGGACTTTAATTTAATATTAAAGTGTCGTGACTTTAATTAAATATTAAAGTGGATCCTAATCATTTTTTGTGTTGGGTCCAAGTGAGCCAAAAATCATTGGGTTTTGAATAAGAAATTGCCAAGAAATTGCTTCATGATGTTAGATTCATGAATAGGATTTTAAAGAGTATTTAAATCTTTTTTCTTGGCTAAAGGGTGTGAATCCTTTGGGCATCCATACTTTTCATTTTGTGGAAAGGGGCTATGGATGCTTGGTGTTTTAATGACTAGCCTTAAAGACTGGAGGCTTTTTCTCTCTCCCCTATACATGTATAAATTGAGACCCTCCTGTCAAGTTTCAATATAGAAATTTTTGCTTCCATTTTACAAGTCAGTTTGCTTGATAGTTCCTATTGTGAGAGAGTGCTGCCATTGTTTTGTTCGCTAAGCTAGACAGATAGTGCTTCTGCCGTAGCTGGTTTTGACCGTCGTATCCTGGGAGACAGACGCTGGGTTTCCTCAAGCTCTCGACCCGTGAGGCGGCGAAATCTGTTTTAAGGAAACTGCTTCCGTGTAGGCTTCGATTTTGTTTCTTTACCCTTTATTTTTTTTTTGTGTATTTCTGTTGAAATTTAGTTGTAATTATCAGCATATGTTCTTGGTATATAATTTGTTTTCTTCATAAATCTATTTATTTAATTTCACAATTTTGAACAACAAGCTTAAAACAGATTTTATATATCTTTTCTATGAAATTGATCGAATAGATTTATATAGACTATTAGGTTACCTTTGTATAATGTTACTAGGAATTGTTGCGGAATTGCTCACTATTTCAATAATTTTAAATTATGCAATGGTACTATCTAATTGCTTAGTTTAATTAGAATGCTCTATTATAATTTGCATACTTAATTGTATTAGTATGATCTTGTTTTATGCGTATGGTTCATCATTTCCCTACCATGATTTGCACGAATTTTAAGGTTATAAAATATAATTTATGGATGTTGCAATTTTGACATGCTAATTCTATTCTAGTCTCAATTTGTTACATGCTTATTATTTTCTAGGCTAGATTACATAATTTAATGTATTTGGAGTTATAGAGTTTTATGAATTGTGTACATGATTAATCTAAATTATCTAATTGTGTGCATTAATATGAATTATTTAATTGGGTGCATTAATCTAAATTATCTAATTGGGTGCATTAATCTGAGTTATTTAATTAGGTGTATTAATCTAAATTATTTATTTGGGCGCATTAATCTGAATTATTTAATTAGGTGCATTAATCTGAATTATTTAATTAGGTGCATTAATCTGAATTATTTAATTGGGTGCATTAACTTTGAATTTGACTTATCTATTTGGAGTTATTAGTTTAAATGTTTATTATGAATTAATTTCATTCATGACTCATGAGTATTGAACTTTATTTTAAAGTTGTAATTTAATTTTGAAGTTACAAATTGTATTTTGTTGTGGTACCTTATATTAGTTGGTTACTTATATAATTAATAGTTGGCTAGATGGTTTCAATTATTTATTATAATTAAATTTTTTAGATTATTTGTTTGTATTTTGTTGTGGTTTGCTACTAACTTTCTTTGTAGGGATACCAATGCGAAAAACAAATATAAAACCAAATGAATAGAATTTGGGATGTAAAAACAAAAATGTTTGGACTACTAACGTTTGTGTTGAATAGGAATACCTAAGCGTGGAAAAGCTTTTGGACTACATAGAATCCTTATGGATTGGCTATTTTATCAAAATGTTTGAAGCATGTTTGCTTGAGATGTAATTGATTTGTTTACCAATTTGTACTAGCAAGTTTTATTTGCTTATATTGTTGTAGCAATGGTTTTACATTGCTTGTAAAAGTTTTGGACCTTGGTTTGCTTTAACCTAGTTCATCCCTAAGAAAATTTAATTCTTAATTTGTTTATCACGGACTAGGAGTCAACATGCTCTTAAAAGTTTTGTCAAAAGGTTAATTGGGACCGATGTGACCCCTCCAGTCTTTCTGGGAACTTTCTTGACCATGTTCGATTCTAGGTTTTGTGGTGAGACTAATTTTTGAATTAATTTTTCTTCTAAGGGATTTTCTAAGGGTTAAGTTTAATTTCTGGAAATACAGAAGTGATATTCTGGTGTAATTTTGAGAAATGGAAACTACCACTGATGCTGCTGCTACTGCTAATGTTAGTGGGAATTTGAACCCCGGGGCAACTGGATTGCCAACCCCTACTGCTGTGACCTTTGTGGTCAACCCTGGTGTTACTCCGGCTGTTCCGGGAGGACCGCTTAGTCACCATGAGCGCCCAGAAAAATTTGCTGGGGAAAACTTTAAGAGATGGCAGCAAAAGATGTTGTTTTACTTGACCACGCTAAACCTTGCCAAGGTTTTGAGTGAGGATCCTCCAGCCGTGGCATAGAATGAGCCTGACAGGCAGAAAGTCATGGCGCTTGACACATGGAAGCAGACAGACTATCTTTGCCGGAACTATGTGTTCAACAGCTTGGCAGACTCACTCTATAGTGGGTTTTGTTCCACAAGCTCAGCAAAAGAATTATGGGAATCTCTGGACAAAAAGTACAGGACTGAGGATGCCGGGGCAAAGAAATTTTTGGTTGGCCGTTTCCTTGATTTTAAAATGGTAGATTCTAAAACTGTGATAAGCTAAGTCCAGGAGTTCCAAGTGATCTTGCATCAAATTCATGCTGAGGGGATGCCTTTGAACGAGTCATTCCAAGTTGCTGTGATCATTGAGAAACTTCCCAATGGTTGAAGCACAAGCGCAAGGAAATGTCTGTTGAAGAGCTGGTTGTCCGACTCCGGATTGAAGAGGATAATAGAAAGAAAGGAGGGAGTACCTCCTCAGTAAAGGCCAATGTCGTTGAGCATGGCAAGTCTTCTGGGATAAGGAAGAAGTCCCCTGTGAACAAGAGCTCTAAGCTGGGGTCAAGGGGTGGTGTTGCAAAGAAATCAGCTTACAAGTCGCAGGAACCTGGTTATCGGTTCTTTGGGAAGTGTTATAACTGTGGTAACGAGGGGCATCGGGCTAGTGACTGCCGCAAGCAGAAGAAGCCATACAAGACCAAACCTCGTGCTCATATGGCAGACTTACAAGAGCACTCCCATAAGGAGGATGATATGCACTTGTCTGCCGTTGTCTCTGAGGTGAATCTGGTGGGTTCAAACCCAAGAGAATGGTGGATTGATACTGGGGCTACACGCCACATCTGCTCCGAGCAGAAACTGTTTACAACTTTCGAATCGGTTACAAACGGTGAGAAGTTGTTTATGGGAAACTCTGCTACCTCGATTGTTGAGGGGAAAGAAAAAGTGGTCCTGAAGTTGACATCAGGAAAGGAGCTGACCTTGAACGAAGTCCTGTATGTTCCGGACATTCGTAAAAATCTTGTCTCAGGGTCTCTTCTTAGTAAACATGGTTTTCGCATGGTTTTTGAGTCCGACAAGGTCGTTCTTACCAAAAGCGGAATGTATGTGGGTAAGGGTTATATGTTGGGGGGTATGTTTAAACTCAATGTTATGACTGTTATCCCAAAGATGAATAAAGGTGCATCTTCTTCTGTTTACATGCTTGAGTCTTCCAATTTGTGGCATGGTTGACTAGGACATGTGAACTTTGAATCTTTATGTAGATTAATCAAGTTAGATCACATACCATCTTTTAAGATTAATCCGAAACACAAGTGTGAAACTTGTGTTGAAGCGAAGTTGTCAAGATCTTCGATTGAAAGAAGTTCAGAACCATTGGATTTAGTGCATAGTGATGTGTGTGACTTAAAATTTATATAATCACGTGGTGGCAATAAGTACTTCATCACTTTTGTTGATGATTGCACTAAGTATTGTTATGTTTATTTGCTCAAAGGCAAAGATGAGGCGATTGACAAGTTTGTTCTTTATAAGAATGAAGTTGAGAATCAAGTAGGCTGCAAGATTAAGGCTCTAAAAAGTGATCGTGGTGGTGAGTATAAATCTCCGTTTATTGAGACTTGTGCTGAATCTGGGATTATCCACCAAACCACGACGCCTTATTCTCCTCAGTCTAATGGGATTGCTGAGCGGAAGAATAGGACGCTAAAGGAAATGATGAATGCAATGTTGATAAGTTCTAGATTGCCACAGAACTTGTGGGGGGAAGCAATTCTCTCTGCAAATTACATTCTGAATAAAGTACCCCAGAAGAAGGTGGACAAGACGCCGTATGAGTTATGGAAAGGCGTTAAGCCTTCGTATAAATTCTTACGAATGTGGGGGTGTCTTGCAAAAGTGGCGATTCCTACACCCAAACGGGTTAGGATAGGCCCGAAATCTGTGGATTGTATATTCATTGGTTATGAACATAATAGTAGTGCATATCGGTTTCTTATTCATAAGTCTGAAATTCCAGACATACACAGGAATACCATCATGGAGTCAAGGAATGCATGTTTCTTTGAAGACATTTTTCCTTGCCGAACCCATGCAGGGGTTCCAAGGTCTTTGGAGCAATTTGATGAGCTTGCTAGTGAGGATGATCGTGTTGATGATCCAGGTGATGATCAAATTGAGGTTTTAGATGAGCCCAGACGGAGTAAAAGGGCTAGGACATCCAGATCTTTTGGTCCAGACTTCTTGACTTATATGGTTGAGAACGAACCTCAAACTTTCCACGAAGCTGTGACTTCTCCTGAGAGTCCTTTATGGAATGTAACGCTCTCAAAATACACCCATAATATATAACATTGACATGCATTAATAAAAGAAAACCAACCATTATACTATTCATCAGAGTATTCTTATTGAAAAGCATTACATGTAACATCAAAAGTAAATGCTCTATGGGCTTACATCTTTCCAAGCCAACACTTGGACACAAAATGTGAGTACTAACTCAACTACAAATTAAGCCCTTGGCTTGATTGTTTACATGTAATATCAAATAAAATAAATAACAACTAAACTAAACAGAGTTTTCAACTCCAACTCCTTCCAAGCTAAGTCCTTGGAGGTAGCATATCACCTGAACCTGAAAATGATATTCCCGTATAGGGTGAGCCACAGCCCAGTAGAAACATACTAAACCAAATATAAGCATTGAATAAAGCAATAGTATTCAATAGATGGTTAACACAACTATTCACTTTCCCAACATACAGTTTCATGACATTAATGTCGATGACATGTTTCATTTTCCATTATTTGTTCAACTTTCCATTTATATCAATATGGCTATGAACTTGGCCAAACTATAACAGTGAACTAAATATCACATTAACATTTCTTCCAATATCAACAAAACAAATGAGACTAAGGCTCATACCAAAACACTTCCATACTTCCCGATTGATACACATTTTAGTGCTGTATCAACAACATGCAAAAACACTTCCATAAATCAATAAGCACACATATAGTGGTGCTAATGGAGTCCATCCCCTATCTCCTCCCAAACAAAATCCGGTTTAGAGGTCCATCCCCTATCTTCCCCTAAACCGTGGAGTACATCCCCTATCTCCTCCCAAACAAAATGCATATACAATGTATTAAACACTTGGCATATACAACACACAATCAATACACGTATTTTCTATATTAATTCAACAGTCAAAATCAACGACTTAACCAATGTGATTAGTTTCAGTTTTTCCTAATCCACATGCAATGTCTACAACAATCACGACTATCCTCCACCGATAACCCAAAACAGTTATTTCTAAACAGGAAATAAATGAATCAACTAATATAATTCCAACATTTTCATAGGAGAGTGATTAAACAAATCAACTACACCATTTAATTAATAAATTCCTCAATTTCATGAACTCAACTAAATTCCCCAATTTTTCCTAAATTAATTATACAAATTAATTTATTACAACAATTAGAGTTTTTCCCAAAATTACCAAACAACCCCCAACATATCAAAATACCAAAACTTAGGACAAAACCTATAATATGGAGTAGGAAATCCCTACCTCGAAGTGAAGAACTCAAACAGAGATGATGACCAAAGACCAACGTGCTTCAAATCCCAAGTTTCTCGGATTAAAACGAAGTCCTCAACCCACTCTATCTTTTTAAAAAAGGACTAAGGTAAGATACTCACCCTAGGTAGATCAATTCTTAGAGAGAAGACAAGTTTAGAGAGAGAGAGAGAGTTGGCTCTAGGGTTTCAAAAGAAAAGATGATGAAAAAAAATCATGTTTAACCCGTTGCTGCCTACTGATATATAACAGGCCATTAGGACCTTACAGTTACACCAAAAATAATGACCATTAAACAAGAAAATGGTTACACCAAAATAATGACCATTAACCAAGTTCATGAATTCTATTTATCCTCCATTTATGACCAAGATGTTACCAAAGTAATGAAACCCCATAAATAAATATAAGATAGTAAGGATTGGTCGCTATAATGGACCACTAATAAGGATAGTAACTGAACCACTAATAAGGATATTAAATGAACCACTAATAAGGATATTAAATGAACCATTATGAAAATTTAATGGACACTAACCCTTGGTTTCCAAACACAACCAACCTGTTTTAAACCTACCCAACACGACCCAAGACTCATATACAATGAGTAAAGGATGGAAACGGGAAAAAGACAGCAACACATCCACGGAACCGAGTCTGAAATACAATTAAACAATGAAGGGAAAACCGGGATCGCTATATGGAAAGAAGCGATCAAAAGTGAGATTGGCTCCATCTTACAGAACCACACCTGGGAGTTGGTAGATTTACCTCCAGGTTGTAAGCCTTTAGGCTGCAAATGGATTTTTAAACAAAAGATGAAGGCCGATGGGTCTATTGACAAGTATAAGGTGAGGCTCATTATCAGAGGGTACAGGCAACGAGAAGGCCTGGATTACTTTGATACGTACTCACTTGTAACTAGGATAACATCCATTCGCATAGTGATTGCGATAGCAGCTTTGTGCAATCTTGATATACACCAGATGGATGTAAAGACAGCTTTCTTAAATGGGAATTTGAATGAAGAAATCTACATGGAGCAACCTGAAGGGTTTTCAGCTCCAGGACAAAGCAAGAAAGTCTGTAAACTTGTCAAATCTTTGTATGGTTTAAAGTAAGCGCCTAAACAATGGCATGAGAAGTTTGACAATGTAATGTTGTCAAATGGGTTTCGAATCAACGAATGTGACAAGTGTATTTATGTCAAAGACACTGACAGAGGTTATGTCATTTTGCGTCTATATGTTGATGATATGCTCATTATAGGTAGTAACGATGAAATGATCAAAACTACAAAAAAGTTGTTAAACTCTAAATTTGACATGAAGGATATGGGCATTGCAGATGTTATTCTGGGAATTAAGATTACCAGAATCTCTGGAGGAATTGTATTTTCTCAGTCTCATTATGTTGGTAAGATACTTGAGAAGTTTAGTGGATCAGATACGAGTGTGTCATCGACACCTGTAGACTTAAGTCTACACTTTACCAAGAATAATAAAGAGAGTGTCTCTTAGTTAGAATATTCTCGGGTAATTAGAAGTTTAATGTATCTGATGAGTTGTACTAGGCCAGATATAGCTTACTCGGTTAGCAGGCTTAGTAGATACACAAATAATCCTGATGCTTCTCATTGGAAGCGCATTGTGCGGGTGTTAAGGTATTTACGCTACACTCGGGATTATGGGCTGCATTATACTCGATATCCAGCGGTGCTTGAGGATATAGTGACGCGAATTGGATATCAGATATAAAGGACTCAAAGTCCACTAGTGGATATGTGTTCACTCTTGGTGGGACAGCCGTGTCTTAGAAATCTTCCAAGAAAACATGTATATCTAGATCAACGATGGAATCAGAGTTTATTGCTTTGGATAAAGCAACAGAAGAAGCAGAATGGCTTCGCCATTTCATTGAAGATATTCCACGTTGGTCTAAACCTGTGCCAGCTATTTGTATTCATTGTGATTGTCAATCTGCAATTGGTAGGGCACAGAGTAATATGTATAATGGAATGTCTAGACATATCCGTCGTAAACATAATTCCATACGACAACTACTCTCGAATGGAGTTGTCTCTTTAGACTATGTAAAGTCTAGGGACAACATTGCGGATCTGCTAACCAAAGGGTTAAGTCGAGTGTTAGTCGAAACGTCGTCAAAAGGAATGGGGTTAAGGCCTTTGGAAGTTACCGGAATGGAAACCCAACCTAGTTGATTGGAGATCCCAAGATCTAGGTTCAATGGGACAACCTAATTGCGTGTAACGGTGGTATGTCACTGAGGAGGTTAAACCTCCAGCCATTCCTTCTATTAGTGATACCTGCAAGTGTAGAGGATAAGCTGAGCTTTTAATGACTCTTATGTGTTAAGCTGTTGAGCTAAGTATTGCAGGATACTTTAGTAGAGTCACCTATGTGAGTTTGAAGTGGGGCCGCTTCTAGAAGAATTGGGCAGGTCAAGATTCTTTGAAACCACTTGCTGAACCAGGCTAGTGTCCAGGGCCACACAGGGCACACCAGTGAGAACATAATGGTGGTAGGAGTAATTCCTGTGTGAGATCTATTGTCTCAGTTTACACAAACGGTAGAGCAGTTCAAGATGTCTTATTCACTGATCTGCCAGTAAACTCGATAGGTTTTCACTGGGAGAGGTTCAAAGCCAAAAGCTACATTCTCTGATGTCGGGGTTAGTCCGTTGTACTCTCTCTCAGAGTCTTTATTGTTGAACGATGTCTGTTTGTTGAGTCATTCGGTCAATTTTTATTCATGTGGGGGATTGTTTGAAAAAATGATTTTTGGGGACATTAATTTAATATTAAAGTGTGGTGACTTTAATTAAATATTAAAGTGGGTCCTAACCATTTTTTGTGTTGGGTCCAAGTGAGCCAAAACCCATTGGGTTTTGAATAAGAAATTGCCAAGAAATTGCTTCATGATGTTAGATTCATGAATAGGATTTTAAAGAGTATTTAAATTTTCTTTCTTGGCTAAAGGGTGTGAATCCTTTGGGCATCCATACTTTTCATTTTGTGGAAAGGGGCTATGGATGCTTGGTGTTTTAATGACTAGCCTTAAAGACTGGAGGCTTTTCCTCTTTCCTCTATACATGTATAAATTGAGACCCTCATGTCAAGTTTTAATATAGAAATTTTTGCTTCTATTTTACAAGTCAGTTTGCTTGATAGTTCCTATTGTGAGAGAGTGCTGCAATTGTTTTGTTCGCTAAGCTAGACAGATAGTGCTTCTGCCGTAGCTGGTTTTGACCGTCGTATCTTGGGAGACAGACGTCGGGTTTCCTCAAGGACTCGACCCGTGAGGCGGCGAAATCTGTTTTAAGGAAACTGCTTCCGTGTAGGCTTCGGTTTTGTCTCTTTACCCTTTATTTTTTTTTGTGTATTTCTGTTGAAATTTAGTTGTAATTATCAGCATATGTTCTTGGTATATAATTTTTTTTCTTCATAAATCTATTTATTTAATTTCACAATTTTGAATGACAACTATTTCAATATAATTCTAATTAAGAGAATCTCCAACCCTTAACCTTTTTTTTTTTATCAAATTATAATTTGATACAAATTTTAAAAAGATGAAGCATTGAAAATTATTATTTTTTTCATCAAAACGGGAGAAAAGAAAAAAAAAAAATTGGATAAGAATGAAAGTTATTTTAAAAATTGATAAAAATTTAATAAAAACGTTAAAGTAATTTATATCAAATCAAATTTTTTATTCAAATTTAAAATCGAATTACATAATTTTTTTTTTAAAATGATGAAATGTTAGAAATACTCTGCAACCTTCATATTCTTAAAAATTAGAAATTTGTGTGCGTATTACATTCATATTGTATTTTTAGTTATGAAATTGAAATAAAAAGAAATTTAACTTAAATTATTGGCTTAATAATAGGGAAATTTTTTTTAAGGTCCTGATATTAAGATTTTATAGTATAAAGGACACTCAATATTTCCATAATATCTAAGGTCTCTCAAATCGTTCCAGAGAAAATTCAATTCAGAGAATTTCTCTAGTCCAAACCAGAAAAAATTCAATCCAAATTAGAGAATATCTTTGGTCCAAACCACAGAAATTCGATCAAAATCATAGAAAATTCAATCTAAATCAGAGAATTTCTCAAGTCTAAACGAGAGAACTTTCAATTCAAGCTAGAGAAAATTCAATCCAACTCAGAGAATTTCTCTGGTCCAAACTAGAGAAATTCAATCAAAATCATAGAAAATTCAATCTAAATTAGAGAAATCAAAACACAAGCCAGAGTACGTAAAACTCAAAATTTCAGTTTCCTATGTTTTTTTCAGCTTTCTAGGCAACCAAAGAGATGATATACACAAGGAAAAAGGTATTTGATTGAGTTTGATACACATACAAAGATTCAATTTTGCAATTAAATTCAGGTACTCATAGTTTCTTCTTGCTTTTTCACCTTCTTGCTCTTCTTTTCCTTCTTACTTCTACTCTTGCTCTTCAAATTTGTCACAACTTCATCTTCTTGCAACGGCAATGAAGAATGATCAACCTTTGATTCTGAGTCGTTCCGTTGGCTGGAGCTACAAGCTCGTAGCATTGCTTTCTTGACGATTTTGAAGCTCAGATCTTCGTTGGCTTCTTCATCGTTGCTACTACTGTTCAGTACGATACTGAGAGGAGAGAAATGAGCAGAGAGATAGATGAATGTGTATAAAGAGAGAGGGTTTGGTTTGGATAGAATGAAGATCGGAGAGAGGGACTCAAATTTCTCTGATCTAATATATGGGTGTGGGTTTAGAGATTTTAAACATCAAAAAATAATATTATGGATATCTTTCATTACTAAAATTGGGAGAGGGACCTTAGACTAATTTTTCCTTAAAAATATAAACACCATATCAATTATTGTCAAATATCATTTCACTTCACATTTAATAATAAAATAGTATATTTGTCTTAATTTTAACTATTAAATTTGTATATTTTCATAACAAAAAGAGGTATGTCATACCTCATTTAATCATGTTTAATTTTTTTTATACAAATTATCAAAATTGCACTAAATAGATTTATATTTATATTTTAATTTTTTTAAACTAATAATTTAAAAAGTTATAAATATAAAAATTAACTTATAAATTTCACGTGTAGCACAAGAAGAAAATATTGAATTGTTTCAAGATAATTATAATATATATATTTTTAATTTATAAAGTCCGGTGCATGACACGATTTACCACTAGTTCATTAATTATGTGAATTAGGTGTTGTAATTTATTTATTTTACTTTTTACATGTATGGCATTATAATTACCAGTGACATATATATATACATACCAATCACAATTTGAAGCACAAAAACTGGATCAGCAGTGCAACGTGTTCCGTCTGTTTTGCCATCACCGTGGTATCTATTGGGGGCAAGAACACGTATAATTCCCAGGTGGCCCCAATCAAGTACAATCGGCACCATTTCTGGTTTAAAATCGTAAAGGTAAGTTGTGGAGAAATTAAACGCACCATCTTCAATAACAAAGGCATAGCTGCAGGGATTGAAGTCCGTTATATTCGCATGTTTGGAGAAGCTTTTTGCAGAAATATAGAGCTGGCAGCAACTCATTCCAGAGCAAGGTCCATCATTAGGAACGCTGTTGATGCTGCTACATTGTGATCGACATCCAGTTGCTACCAAAGAACAGTTTTTATCGAAGCCGTTTGGTAATAGGTTACCAGACTGGTCATAACAATGACGGGATATGTAATTCATGATGCGTAACTCACCCTCCTCAAGCGATGTATTTGTAACATGGACATTAGTGTCCCATAAATATGGCTGGGAATCACTACAATTAATGAAACAATTATCATTCAGATAACAATTCGCTTCCACGTCGAATGGGTATGAGATGTCTAAATTCCCACCACGGTTCGTGCAGCCAAGATTTTTCAGCTCTTGTTCTGTTGGTGCTGCAATTGTTGCTGCTGCTAATGACAATACCACCACCACTACTTGTACTAGTACTAGCATCATGATGATGGGTTGTAGTTGCAATTGCATTCCTTGCGAGGAAGCCATGGCTATGTTTCTTGGAAAAACGTTTTTCTGTATTCAAAATTCATATATAATTGTCAATTTGAAACATTTCTAGGCAATCACGAAGTAAAAGTATTCCAAATCAATGAAAGTAAATCAATGCAAAATGGACAACCTAACTTATTGAACTGATCTGCAACTAGTCTGACAACTGTATGGATGGTATTCACATAATAATAAATTAAAAATTAAAAACTAAAAAATCCAAATTAACTTTTTCGGTTGTATCAATGTAGTCTTGTAGTTCCTAAAGAATTAATTTTTCCGTATAATATTTTCTATTATATTGTAGTTCCTATCGTATTACTTTTGCCCTATAATATTTTATATTATGTTGATTAATTTCATATATGTTGATTAAAAGAGTCTATATATGTCGATTAATTTCAATTAAATTTTTAAAAATGTATTATCAATTTGACTAAATTGACACAATATATAAAATATTTAAGGGTAAAATTGATGCTCAGACTGACTTTGCTTAGAATCTATATGTGAAATTTTTTCAAAAAATTACATTCTAGTTTTGACAAAAATAAACACTAAACAATCATCTTTTATTTTTTTAAAATTATTTTCATCCCATTGTTTTTTTTTTTACCAAACTAGCTTTAAAAAATAAAAAATAAAAACAAATTCTCAAAACATAACCGAACAGAGCTTCTTCATGATACCAAACACTACTAGAGAGGGTACAAAACAAATAGGGTTTGTTTGTTTGGACGGACTGGATAAGGGGGATTGTAATCCATCGGACTGTTAGTCCCGGGATACATTGTCCCGGGACTATTTGGTTAGATTGGATTTGTATCCTATGTTTATTTAGTCATGGGATTAGATGTCTGGATTTGACTATTTTTAATAAATCTAATGTTTGGTTAGACGGACTGGATAAGGATAAATGTTCAAAAGACTATTTTACCCTTATAATCTATAATTTATAATTTAACAACACTAAAAAAATTTAATTTATAAGGCCACAATTTTTAATTTATTATTTTCAATTAAATTAAATTTATATTTTATATTTTATATTTTTTATTTAATATATAATTTTAAATAACGACAATAAAAAAATAATTTTATTTAATATATAAATTAAATTTTCAACAACACTAAAAAAATTTAATTTTTAAGGCCATAATTTATAATTTATTATTTATTATTTTTAAATAAATTTAATTTATAATTTATATTTTTTATTTAATATATAATTTTAAATTAACAATACTGTACGGGGGCGAAATATCCCCTGCTTTCCGTATTCCCTGTACTCCAAGCTTCTCTTGACGGCGTCTACCTGGCAACACAGAAACGGTGAGCTGTCCGGCGGTGGTGTGCCGGATAGACCCTCCGACGATCAAGTCAGTCCACTTGAGCAAGAAGAAGACTGATAGAGAGAGAGAGTATTCTCTTTGGGGAAGAAATTGCATACCTCTAACGTTCGTCCTCCTCCATATTTCAAGGCTGGCCATGCAGCCTCAAGATTATGCGCGCACTACCTCTGCTGTCCTTCCCAGGACAGGTGGCAGTGCTCGCCTCTCACCACCTTACGCGTGTAAAGGCTTAGTCCTCCCACCAGTACACGCAGAGCTGTCCAACGGTATTGGCGCATGCTTGGAGCAGATTTCCTCTATCCCTCACGCCATTGGCCCAGGTGGCACCTTCGACCAGAATACCACGACCGACCTATCACTTGTGGAGAGTTGCCATCACATGCACACAACCGAGCTATGCATCGCCGGACTATCCCTTGTGAAGGGGCCAAAGGGCGATACTCATGTCCGAGCTGACATTGACCGGCTCATTAGGCTAACCGGTTGCGAGGTATGCCGGCCTCCACCCGTCCTACCTTTATTCTCGGTCACACGAAGCCCACTTATCTCGGCTGGTCGGTCAGTAGCGTGTCGGCCCTAACCGCGTCCATAGTCTAGCCCGAGTTGCTCTTAGCTTGATCATCAGACACTGCTACGCGCTCGGCCGCGTTATAGCTCGGCCAGGCATCGGTTCGTGTCTGGCCGGTCTTCTGCTCGGCGGCGTGCGGTTCGTCATGATCGGCGTTATCGTAGCTCGGCCATACTAACGTGCAAATCTCCCCTCTCAATTGCCCCTTAACCCCATCCGACCTAGTCGTGATTGGGGTTACCATCGTGACCGAGCTAACGGATGAGCTGCACCATCACCAAGCCGAGCATGATTGGGGGCACATCTATCGCCGAGCTGTCCGTTTAGGCGGCCATTTCCTCCGCCTTCTCATCAAAGGTCGTACAGCCGTACTGACAGTCGCGTTTCCAGTGCCACGTGGCTTCACGCCATTGGGTCATGCAGCCAGCTGTTCTGCACGCGCAGAATTCAAATGGCGCAGCCGTTTGGGGTTCCTTCCCCCCTCTTTTGTATTCTAACGAAAGGCCTAAAACCCTTCACTTTTCAGCTTCTCTTCCGCACACACCCTAAACCCTAGCTTCCATATTCTCTGAGAACTTGCCCTCACTGCCGCTGCGTCTCACCTGCTTCCGTTCCCATTTTTTGTTTCTCGTGAGGTCACAATCAAGTTCGAGAGGCCCTGCTCTTGCATCTGGTATTTGGTAAGTCCTCCTACCCTTTCTCCAAACTCTCATACTCGAGTTCCTCAAGTTTTTCACTCTTTTGTGCTTGTATTCTCCATGTTTATACTCGAGGCCATTAGAGTTGCTTTCCCTTGCTTAGATCTTGCACACCCTAGGGCAAACAAAAACAGTAGGAATGGATGGGGTTTTCATGCCCCTTGTTTCTCCTGGGTTTGAATGAGTTCGTCCTATTTCTGGGATGAACAATTTGAATCTGGGTAGAATCGAGCTTAACGCTCGTTTAGATTCATAAATGACACTTCGGCCGAGCAAAAACTGTTTGTGGCTTCTCGTAGAGGCTGTAGCCGAGCTGAACTACCAATTAAACCGGTAATAGAACTGGACCGGGCGAAAACTTTGTTAGGATCTCCTTCTTGGACCTTGACCGAGCCAGATGCGGAGAGTTAGAACCGAACTAGGAAATCAACCGAGTAGCCTAGCCGAGGTAGGGGTCGAACCGGTTAAACACTAGTGACCCCTTCATTGAGCTAGTTGCAATAAGAGCCGCGCAATTTTTGCCGTGCTAACCCTTGGAAATCATTTTTAATAATGCAGAACACACTAGGACCGCCCAAGCCAGTCCAGAACCATCGTTGGTGGAGCTCAAAGTCCGAGCAAATACACCATCCTTTTTGACCGAGATAGTCAATAAACCAAATAAAATCGAGATAAATGGGGAAGTACCGATTTATGGTTAGCTCGCCCGGCGCGATGGCGGAGTTTCGAAGGGAGTACAACATCCCAGATGACGTCGTCTTAGAGCTCACCAAAAAGGGAGACACCCCTTCGGGGGATCTAGACCGGTGTCCCTTCACAGTCGTATCAATAGTAGAGGGAGGGCTCCGCTTCCCGGTTCAACCCTTGATCTGTAAATTTTTGAGGCAGACAAGGCTTTGCTCGACCCAAGTTTCAAATAACACTCACAAAATAATAAACGGGGTCGCCGAGCTGAACCGGAGGCTCGGTCTCAATCTCGATCTGGCCGAAATTTTCCATCAGTATAGTCTAAGTAGAAATAAGAGTGGGCTTTGCTGGTACCTCAAAGTGAAGAAGGGCCGAGCAAAGCTAATAGAGGGCAACTCGGACAAGGAGACCAATGATGACGACTTCTTATGGGTGTCCGGTCGCTATGAGGACACCGAGGCACCCATACCGGGATGGTATATTAGAAAGGATTTTGGCAGTGCCGGTGAGTCGCTCGGCTGACCGCGCTATTTTCTTTATGCATCAATTACTTTCCATGCCGATCTAACACTTGTCTTCTTTTTGCAGATAAGCACCTAGCAGCAGACTATTACCAGGCCAACCAAGGGGCCATCAGAGCCCTGCTGTGCCATCCTGCTGAGGAGAGGGAGGCTACGAAACTACTCGGCTTCGAACAGACCTACCACTACACCGCGCCGCGCAAGAGCCAGGTTACCGATTTTCTACGTGCGCCAACCCCAGAACTGGATCCAGACCTACCACCGACCAGGCTTATTCCACTCACCGCCGAGCAAGAAATGGCGAAAATCAGGGCCATCAAGTCCATGATCACCGGGGAAGAAGACGAGTCCCAAAAACTAGAGGCAACCGAGGGGACATCCTCCACACCCGCCGGGCAACAAGAAGGGGCAGTACTGGCGCTTGCTAGCGAGCAACCGGCTGGTCGGTCCAAGAAGCGGCCGAGGAATGAGCAAACCGGGCCGCTTCTGGCGGATGAAGACTCTACCGATCGCGTCTCTACCGAGCTCGGGGACCAGACCGAGCAACCACAGACCGGCAAATCCAAGGGCCCAGCCACCCCCCCGGTCTGGGCGCCCGAGTTCAAATACCAGGGCCGAGCATTTTCTGCTAAAGACTCTGTCTACGCGGACAAGGACTACTCGCTTGGTTTCAATTTGACCAAGGAGTTGATCTTGCCCGCTGATATGAAAAAACACGACGAGCTTTCCGACCTCAAGGTCCTCCGCTCGGCGGCGAAATCCATAGTGCTGGTAAGTTCTCCATCCTTTGCGTCAAACTGTTTGCTCAGTTTTTGCTCGGTTTTTCGGATACTCATGATCTCTCGCTTGTTTCTGGCCGCGCGAAAGAACTATTTGGCCCACGATCGAATGATCAAAGTGCGGCAGATCCTGCGGGATGCGATAGCTGAGAATAAGTCCCAAAAGGCCGAGATAGCGAAGCGTAAAGCCGCGCAGGAAGTGGTTGAGGCCGAACGAGATAACCTGAGCCAAAAGGTCGACCGAGCTGAAGCGGACAAACAGCGTGCCGTGAAGTCGACCAAAGCCCGGTATCTCGCCGAGTTGAGGAAGCTGCGGGATGCCCATAAAGAGGATAGAGATAAGTCGGTCAGCGACGCCGAGGACAAGGGCTATGCTCAGGGTGAAAGAACGTATGAACGGAAGGTGCAGGCGACCAAGGACATCTTTTTCCAGTGCAGTTGGAAAGCCGCCGTGGAGAAAGTTGGCCTTGGTCAGGATGCTGAGATGTTCCTACATCCGCCTGCGGCCTTCATACCGCACTACATGCAGGCCTATGCGAGCGCCGCGCAGAAGAGGTTCATAGAAGAGGCCAAAAAGGAGGCCGCGGAAGAAGCCGCCGCCGCGCAACAAACCGAGCAAACTTCCCCTGAAGCTTCTTAGGATGCTGAAGATCCAGTAGCAGATCGGGAAGTTGTCGCGGTGGAGGACGCGGATGATGGGTTAGAAGGCGGCCTGCCTGTGCATAGCCCGAAGGTGGCCGAGAAAACTCTGGAGGTCGCCGAGCAGACGGTTGATCTGGAGTTAGACTGAAATGCCTCCTATTTCCTACTTTATTTTCGTCTCTTGTCTTTCTTTGTTTATTGTAACCGGGCTAGGGCCCCACCATTGTAACGCAATTTCGTTAATCAATGAAATTTTAACTTTTTGCCCGTTTAACTTCTATTGCGTTTTGGCTTCGACGTGCAGAATTTCCATAAACGCGTTCAAACTTCAACTAGCAGTTCGGCTCCTTGGGAATTTCCAATGCACCTTTTAAAATGCCGAGCAAAATATGCTCGGCTCGAAATTAAGGGCTCATGAATACGGCCGAGCAAAATCAGCTTGGCCTTGACGGGTTTTCAAACTATAAAATTCCAGTACTTTAATGTGACCGAGCAAAAACCAACCCACCCTTTCAATTGGGTAGATCGCCAACATTTCTTTTCCGCCGAGCAAAGTCAGCTCGATTTTTTATCAGTTGGACAAAACTCCATCAGTGCGAATCCTGCCGAGCAAACTTCGCTCGTTTTCCATATTGGACAAGACACCAATATGCCAACCGGGCCGAGCAACATCAGCTCGGCCCTTACATTGGGCAAAACACCAATGTTTCAGTTAAGTTGGTCACGACGCCAACATTTCAACCGGGCAAGCAAAACCAGCTTGGCCCTAATGCGAATTGGTCCATACGCCAGTTATATCGTTGGACAATGCACAACTGTTTGTGCGGTCTGCTTCCATTCCGGTGAGTGGAAATCAATCCGGTCCCATTCAGGTCGGTCTCCTTGCCCCTGGCATCCGTAATTGCCTTGCGTCCTTGCGAATTCATTGTACAAAGATGTAATACCAAACAACAAGAGGGCTATCTTTTACATTAAGTGCCAAAAGGCTAAAGGTCTAAAAAAGCTAAACAACACAAGCAAATTACATCTTAAAAGTAAAAAACCTTAAGGTTGGCCGTATTCCATAGTCTGGGGACAGCCTTGCCGTCTATATCTTCCAGATGGTATGCCCCTTTACCAGCAAGATCAATCACCTTGTATGGTCCCTCCCAATTTGCACCGAGATTTCCTTCGCCAGGGACCACTGTGTTGCCAAGCACCTTTCTTAATGCCCAGTCCCCAATCTTGAACAGCCTGGGGTGCACAGCCTTGTTGTACTTTTTGGAGAGTTCTTGTTGATAAGCCGCTATGTGGATCAATGCTCACTCCCTCCTTTCTTCATCAAGGTCCAACTCCAATGCCACCGCTTCATTATTCAGATCTGTCTGGAAACTTTCAGAGCGGAAGGTTGGCATGCCAATTTCCAACGGGATGACGGCCTCCATGCCATAGGCCAAAGCAAATGGTGTTTGCCTAGTTGACCGCCTTGGCGTAGTGCGGTATGCCCAGAGCACATTAGGGAGTTCTTCAGCCCACTTGCCCTTAGCCTTCTCAAGCCACTTCTTCAGCCCGTCCATGATGGTCTTGTTTGAGGCCTCTGCTTGACCATTTGACTGAGGATAGGCCGGCGTCGAATTATAGAACTCGATCTTCAACTCCTCGTAAAATCCGCGAACGAGTTTACCATCAAATTGAGTGCCATTATCCGAGATAAGGGCCTTGGGTATACCGAAACGGGTGATGACGTTTTGCCATACAAATTTCTTCACGTCCTTTTCCCTTATGGTCGCTAGTGGCTCGGCCTCAACCCACTTGGTGAAATAGTCGGTGGCGGCGATGAAGAACTTACGGTTACCCGGTGTAGCTGGGAGTGGCCCAACAATATCCAAACCCCAAAGTGCGAACGGCCAAGGACTTGTGAGAGGGAGCAAATCTCTAGCCGGCTGGTGGATCTGGTGGGCGAACTTCTGACACTTCTCGCACCTGCGAACATATTGTTGCGCATCTGCCTACATGCGCGGCCACCAATAACCTTGAGAAATTGCTCGGTAAGCCAAGGATCTGCCCCCAGTATGGCTACCACAGATGCCCTCATGTATCTCATAGAGGAAAGCCTCCACCTCGGTGGGGTGGACACATTTCAAATACGGCCCGGTGAATGATTTCTTGTACAAGGCCCCAGACGGGGAGAGCCAAAACCGCTCTGACTTTGCCCAGATCTTGTGTGCCGCCTTCTTTGCTTATGGTAGAATTCTATCTTTCAGGAAGGCGATGATAGGATCCATCCAAGAAGGGCCCAAGTCGGTGCAGAGTACCTCGGCTGATTCTGGTTCCTCAATGCTTGGCCGGGGTAAAAATTCTATCATCAAGGGGTTAGGAAAAGCTGTCTGAGCAGAAGCAAGTCCGGCCAATTCATCAGCCGCGCTGTTTTCCTCGCGGTCGATTTGTTCCATCCTTATTGCAGTGAACTTCTTGATCTCTGCGCGTACCAACGCCTGATACTTGGCCATTCTTTTGTCCTTTGCCTCATACTCCCCTGAGACCTGATTGACCACCAACTTGGAATCACTGAATACCATAAGAGCTGTGGCTTTCATTCCCAGTGCGCTTCTTAGTCCGGCAAGGAGAGCTTCAGCCTCGTTGTTGGATGCTGGGAAGCCGAGTGTAATTGCCTGCTCGATGATCAGCCCGTCCGGTGAGTTCAGCACGATGCCTAGCCCGGCCCCATGTCTGTTGGACGTCCTATCAACGAAGAGCTTCCACATCTCGCCAATAAACAGCTTCCAGCAATCAGAGGGGTTCTGGGAGCTTCTCATTTCCAAGTCTCTGGTTGGCTCATTCTGGTCTCTTTCCTCGTCATGGTTGACTTCCTCCTTCATCGAGTCGTTCGCCTTCGCTGGTTCGGTCGCTCTTTGCCCTTCCTCCTCTCGCGCACCAACACTTGTTTTTGTTGCCTGAACCATGGGTTGTGCTAAATCCGCGCCAACCAAATCAATTAGGCAGACTGGATGCATCCCAGGGGCAAATTCCGCCACAAAGTCAGCAAGTGCTTGAGCCTTGATTGCGGTGCGCGGTCGGAACTTGATGTCATATTACCCCAATTCCACAGCCCATTTCAAAATTCTCCCAGTGAAGTCTGCCTTTTCGAAAAGCATTTTGAGCGGGAACTCAGTTAACACAACTATTGTATGGGCATGAAAATAGTGTGCCGGCTTTCTTGACGCCATCATTAGGGCCAGCGCCAATTTTTCCAACGGAAGATATCTCGTTTCGGCTGGGAGCAGAGTCTTGCTTACATAGAAAATCGGTAGGTGCTGGGTGCCTTCAGCACGAACCAATACCGCGCTGACTGCGTGTTGAGAGGCAGCCAAGTAGAGGTACAACTCTTCGCCCGGCTGAGGTGTTACCAAAATAGGGGCTGAGAAGAGATATGCTTTCAGGTCTGCTAGTGCGCGGTCGCACTCTTCATCCCAGAAGAACTTGGACTTCAGAGTTTTAAAGAAGGGCCTGCAATGATCAGAAGACTGGCTGATAAATCTGTTCAACGCGGTTGCTACCCCGGCAAGATATTGCACGTCCTTCGTGGAGTTAAGATGCTCCAGGTCTTGTATAGCCTTGATCTGTGATGGGTCAGCTTCAATCCCTCGATTTGTGACCAGAAAACCCTAAAACTTCCCGGTGATGACTCCGAAGGCGCATTTGGAAGCATTCAAACGAAGCTTGTGGCGTTTAAGTATAGCAAACATCTTTGCTAGGTCGGAGAGGTGCCGAGCTTTCTCCTTACTTTTCACCACCATATCGTCGATGTAGGCCTCCATGGTGCGGCCCAGTATTGGGGCGAACATCTTTGTCACCATCCGTTGAAAAGTCGCCCCGGCGTTCTTTAGTCCGAACGGCATGACTTTGTAGCAATATAAGCCTCTGGGGGTTGTGAACGATGTGATCTCTCTGTCCGGTTTATACATGGCTATCTGGTGGTAGCCGCGATATGCGTCCAGGAAGCTAAACCTCTGACGGCCAGCGGTTAAGTCCACCAGCTGGTCGATTCGTGGGAGGGGAAAGCTATCCTTGGGACAAGCTCGGTTGACGGTCTTGTAGTCAACGCAGACTCGCCACTTGCCGTTCTTTCTCGGAACAACCACCGTGTTGGATATCCACCGAGGGTATTGCACCTCCTCTATGGCTCCAGCTTCCAACAGATTCTTCACTTCTTCTGCCACTACTTCAGCATGATGCAAGGCTGAGCGACGCGTCCTTTGAATGATTGGCCGTGCATTGGGGAAGACATTCAACTGTTGACAAATGAAGCTCGGGTCGATGCCAGGCATGTCGTAAGGCGTCCAGGCAAAGGCCTCCAAATTGGAAACCAAGAAGTTGACATAATCCATCCGCTCGGCGCTAGACAAGGATGATCCCAAGAGGAAGAATTTAGTTGGATCGTTCTCGTCAATGAGCACTTCCACCAAATCTTCGACCGACTTTTCCTCGGCCTTTCTTCCTACGTCTTCAAGGACCTCTTTACCCTCGAGCCCTTCAATCATTTGGATGAACCCTTTGGCCGCTCGGCTGCCATTTACCGCAACAAAGCATTGTTTCGCCATCACCTGGTCCCCCCAAACTTCCTCTATTTGTCCGCTTGGTGCCGGAAAGCGCATGACTTGGTGGAAGGTCGAAGCAACTGCTTGCATGGCGTGCAGCCAACCCCTGCCTAAGATCAAGTTGTAAGTCGATGGAACTTTGAGCACGCAGAACTCTACTTGCTTTACGACCGATCCCGCTTTGATCGGCAAAATAATCTTTCCGATCGGCCATTCTAGCTGTGAGTTGAAGTCGACCAAAGGGGACGTTGCGGGGGCCAAGTCCTTGTCTTCTAACTTCATTTGTTTAAACGTGCCATAATACATAATTTCTACCGAACTCCCCTGGTCGATCAAGATCCTCTTGATGTCAAAGTCTTTGACGCGAAGAGTGACTACTAAAGCATCATTGTGCAGCATCTGAACTCTTTCCAAGTCCTTGGTTGAGAATGAAAGGATGTCCCTCTCTTCGGTCTTTTCCTTCTTCACAGCGGGCTGAACAGAGAGCACCTCCCTCATGTGCTCGGCCTTCTTGATCATCCCTCTCAGCTCGCAGACCCTGGCCGGTTCAATGATGCCGTGGATGACGTTGATTACACCTTGCGGGGGCGCTTCTAGGGCGGTCAGGCCATTTGGCTCGGCTTGGTCCGCTGGCGTGGCCTTGATGCCCCCATCTATGTATTGGTCAAGATGCCCCGCCGCCACTAACTCCTCTAAGTGTTGTTTGAGCGGCAAGCAGTCCTCTGTTTGGTGCCCCCGCTCTTCATGAAAGGTGCAGCGATATTTTGAATTGAAGCCCCTCTGCGCACTCCCGAACTTGGCCAGCCAACGGACGAAGGGTTCACCTCGAATCTCGCTCAAAATGCGGTAGATGGGGATTTTAAATACCGTGGTGATCCCCGTCCATGCCTTTAGTTTTCTTTTGGCATCCTCTGCTGCATCACGGGGAGTGTCAGCCCAGTCGATTCGGTGGCCCTTTTTTCTGTCATCACGGTTTGAACCATGGTGCTGATCTTTTGACCGGTTGTTTGGGCGGTTGTCCTCCTGCCCAACCGAGTGAACTTTCCCCGCCACCTTTCTATCCGTCGCGACCGGATTAGCCTTCTCGGTCGCGGAGGCGGCATCATCCTCCATACGAATGTGCTCATTGATCCGCTGCATCAATGACTCCATGGTTGTGGGTTGATGCATCGTGAGTAAATCTCGCAGCCTATGTCTGACTGGGAGACCCCGTTTGTATTGAGTGATCGCCACATTGGTGGGGCAGTCGAGGATCTCATTGTAAGTTTCCCAGTATTTCGCATTGTATGCCTTCAACGAACATCCAGACTCCATCTTGACGCCCAGGAGATAGTCAACCTCCTTCGGCGTTCGTGTGTTGGTTTTGAATCTGGTGACGAAAGCTTCTGCTAGTTGCTGCCACCCCTCAATACTCCCCTCCGGGAGCCTTTCGAACCACTTCAAACCCAGCTTTCCCAAGCTTGCTGGGAATATGAGGCACATCAAGGCGTCGTTGCACCAGTGGCCAGCCATCACTTGTCGGTAATGGCTCACATGCATGTACGGATCTGTCTTGTCGTCATACAAAGTGAACTTTGGCTGGTGGAATCCGGCGGGGAGTGGTGTACTCTCAATCTCTAGAGACAGCGGCGTGGCTGTAAGTCGCGCCAGCTCTTTGTCCACCAGCGCAGGGGCCACCACTTTGGGGGCTGGCATCGCCACTTCCTCACTACAACGAATTGGAGCGCTCAACCTCTGTAATGTCGGCACTCTCCGAGCCTTCTGACGGCGCGCCCTCTCCTCCAATACATCCCTCAAGTCCCTGGAACGTGTGGAGAAAGAGGATCCCGACGTCGGGGTCGGGCGTGAGGGGTGGTAGGTGCCATCGCGAGAGAGGGACCTGCCCTCTCTTTGGTCGGAATCTCCAACCCCATAGTTCCTGGTGATGGAGAGAGAGTGAGTCCTCTCCTGGCGGCGACTGCTACTACGAGGGAACGGGGTGCGCTCACTAAGGTTGCCCTCTCCAGTAACACCCTTCCCTTTAATCTGGCGTTTCAGCAGCTCCATTTCCGCCGCCATCTTGCTAATGAGGGCGTCTTGGTCCCTGAGTTTGTGCTCCAGGCGCTGCGCGCGAGACTCCCCTCGGCGTCGGCGACTCTCCAGACTCTGCGAGCGATCAGTACTCCTCCCATGTTTGTCTCGTGCACCTCGCGAAGGAGTCTCTAGGCCCGCCATGGCTGGAATATTCGTAGGACCTTCTCTCAAGCGGACGTACTCAGGTGTGACGCCATCGACGACGAACAGTGGGGCTTCACCGTTGTTGGCCATGGAAATGGTTGAAGAAGCTCAAAGAACAAGGGTTGAGTATCAAAGAATTCCCACAGACGGCGCCAATAATTGTACGGGGGCGAAATATCCTCTGCTTTTCGTATTCCTTGTACTCCAAGCTTCTATTGACGGCGTCTACCTGGCAACACAGAAACGGTGAGCTGCCCGGCGGTGGTGTGCCGGATAGACCCTCCGACGATCAAGTCAGTCCACTTGAGGAAGAAGAAGACTGATAGAGAGAGAGTATTCTCTTTGGGGAAGAAGTTGCATACCTCTAACGTTCGTCCTCCTCCATATTTCAAGGCTGGCCATGCAGCCTCAAGATTATGCGCGCACTACCTCTGCTGTCCTTCCCAGGATAGGTGGCAGTGCTCGCCTCTCACCACCTTACGCGTGTAAAGGCTTAGTCCTCCCACCAGTACACGCAGAGCTGTCCAACGGTATTGGCGCATGCTTGGAGCAGATTTCCTCTATCCCTCACGCCATTGGCCCAGGTGGCACCCTCGACCAGAATACCACGACCGACCTATCACTTGTGGAGAGTTGCCATCACATGCACACAATCGAGCTATGCATCGCCGGACTATCCCTTGTGAAGGGGCCAAAGGGCGATACTCATGGCCGAGCTGACATTGACCGGTTCATTAGGCTAACCGGTTGCGAGGTATGCCGGCCTCCACCCGTCCTACCTTTATTCTCGATCACACGAAGCCCACTTATCTCGGCTGGTCGGTCAGTAGCGTATCGGCCCTAACCGCGTCCATAGTCTAGCCCGAGTTGCTCTTAGCTTGGTCATCAGACACTGCTACACACTCGGTCGCGTTATAGCTCGGCCAGGCATCGGTTCGTGTCTGGCCGGTCTTCTGCTCGGCGGCGTGCGGTTCGTCATGATCGGCGTTATCGTAGTTCGGCCGTACTAACGTGCAAATCTCCCCTCTCAAATACTAAAAAATATTTTTAGTTAATATGTAAATTTAATTTTTTAACAACACTAAAAAAATTTAATTTATAAGGCCATAATTTATAATTTATTATTTTTAATTAAATTTAATTTATAATTTATAATTTAAATTTTTTATTTAATATATAGTTTTAAATTAACAACACTAAAAAAATAATTTATAAATGTTCAAAAGACTATTTTACCATTTTCTAATTGTTCACTAAGTAATAGCTTGGAGGGTAAAATGGACATTTCACAAAATAATCCCATGGGATACCAATCCCATGGTTTCTATCCCACACCCCCCATGGGATAGGATAGGCCCATGTTTGTGGGACTAATAGTCTGGGGGGACTATTAGTCCGGAGCAAAATTTTTCAAACAAACAATGGACTATTAGTCCGGTGGGACTAATAGTCCAATCCCACCCTCTTATCCCTCAAAACAAACATGCTCATAGAGTAGTCATGCAAAACGAAGCAGCAAAATCCAAATATATATAAAGCAAAGCTCTCTACAACCAACAAAAGCAAGAGTGGGGGTGGGACTACTCCAAGCGAAGAAAACAGCATTAAAGTTTTGTTTTTGTTTTTGTTTTTGTTTTTTTCCTTCTTTTTTCTTAAGGTAGGCCTCTGTTACTATTCAATTGATCAAATTCTGGTGTTTTTGCATCCCATTTGCGTGACATCTTCGTGGGTTTGATTTGCTTTAGGTTGTATTGCATGATCTCTCTCTAGTACTATCATTATCTGGTTTCTAAAAGCTTTTTGTTCTATGGTGTGCATATCGAATCTCGCACTAGATGAAGTGGATCGGAGCTTTTGCGACTAAATTGGATTATCCAGGAACCAAGGGCCTGCAAAATAGAGACATAGTCAGGACTGCTCAACCGGGGTTGGCCAAAAAAACCCCTCCGGTGTGGGAATGAGTTGTAATGCCTCGAAATAATTCACATTAACCCAACTCATAATAGTGACACAATTGATGAATAATCTCATATCTTCTATTCATATTATCTTTGATCATTACAAAAAATGACATATGCAACACATATTCATAAATCCTATATTCTAAATCTACAGCATATGACACTGATACAAGAGTAAAAAGGAAACTAAAATCAAATAAGAAATGCCCTAACAGCTTACAACTTTCCAAGACGATACTTGGTTACAACAAAATGAGTTTAAACTCAATGCAAGTAAAGCCCGAGGCTTGAACAAAATATTTACATAAAGAAACCCCAAAAAGGAAGCCTTAAGCTCCGAGTCCTCCCAAGTTGAGTCCTTGGTGGAAGCATATCATTAGCACCTGAAAATTGTTTTTCACACAGGATGAGCCAAAACCTAGTAGAGATACTCTAACACAGTATATGAATCTTAGAAAAATTATAAGGTAAATGAACATGTATGCCATTTGTCAAACATTCCTCGTTTTCTATCTCAAAACGATGTAATGCAAGATTATATATCAATTCATGAAAGTAATCCTTTTTAAACAGAAAATAAGGCAGTGGATACAAAACACTGGGAATATCTATGTACGTGTCTTCCAGTAGGTTATACAAGCTCTACCAAACCTTTTTACCGGTACTAACCGGAAGGATCGAGACCTAACTGTGCGGGTTTCTAAACTTTCACAAAGGACACACAGGCCAACATCATAACCACAACCACACCTCCTAACCAGATTCACCAAGGTATGTACCCATTTTTCTTTAAAATGGATACATTTACAATGTTCAATGTGTAATGATGCTTAATGCGCAATAGATGAGAAATTAGTTTCAATTTAACCTAATCCTTATGCAATGTCTACAACAATCAAGACTATCATCCACCGATAGCCCAAAATAGGTAATTTTATTTAATAGATAATTTCCAAATCAATAGATACATTTTAATCAATTATAATGGAAGTGATACTACATATCCAACTCCACCATCATTATCAACATAACCATTAATCCAATTTCACAATTCCAAATATCTAAAATTAGGGCCAAAATCTCTTTTTCTTTCAAAATAAATTTTAAGAAAAGATTTCCATCATTTCAACAGAACTCATCCATAACTATATTTCTACAACCCTTTTCAAGAATCAATTTGGAAAACCCCTCTTTTGATTTGACACCAAACCCTAAGTTTTACCAAAAGTTTCCAAATAACTAACCCCTTTCAAAAAGCAAATAACTTAGCTAAAAGTCATATAAAATAGTCAAAGAAATCCCTACCTCAAAGTAGAAGACAAGAAGAAAAGATGGGTAGAATTTGACGGTATCAAAAACACTAGATGCTTCAATTAAAACGAAACCCTCGACGTGCTCAACATTTTTCTTCTAAGGGCTAGTATGAGGAAACTCATGGATTAAGAGTATTTGGTGCAAGATATAACGATTCTGGTTTAAACCCAACCCTTTTATTGCTTTGGGATCCGATTACCGTGTATTTAACCGTTGTCCAACTCATTTCCATCTTGCTGTTTGTTGGGTTTGGCTATTGGAAGCTTTGGTTGTGTTTGAAAAAGGTTGGGAGGTTAGTTTTTCAAAGTGTTGTTGCCCAAGATTTTACTTGTTCACTCAAGCGGTCTTTTACAATTTGTAAAACTACTGAGAGTTTTATAACTGCACTCAAGCGACACTTCTTGCACTCGAGCGAACTTTTACAGGTCTGAACTACTGGGAGGGGGTCATTGTGCACTTGAGCGGTGGTTTTGGTCACTCGAGTGGTGACACTTACCGTATCTATTCGCTCGAGTGATGTTTTTGTCACTCAAGCGGTCTGCGCGTATATCAGTCTAAAAGGCAGCCTATTTGGATCACTTTTTCATCCATTTCTCTCTCTAAACATTTCAAAACCCTATATCTACTCCCCATCTCTTTAGTTCTTGAGCTTTTGCACCAAATACTCTCAATCAGTCCATTTCCTCACCCTAGTCCTTTGGAGTAAAAGATAGAGCACGTCGAAGGCTTCGTTCCAGCTAGAGAAGTTTGTATCTTTGGCTCCGTCGAGTTCTACTTCTTGTTTTCTTTGACCTTCTCCTTTGAGGTAGGGATTTCTTGAACTCTGTATATGATTTTTAGCGTAGTTATTTATCTTTTTGAAGGGGTTACTTATTTGGGTGATTTTGGTAAAACCTAGGGTTTGGTTTGAAATCAAAAGAGGGGTTATCCAAAAATTAATTCTTGAAAATTGTTGGGGAAGAATGGTTATGAATGATTTGGGTTGAGATGATGGAAATATTTTCTTAAAATTTATTTTGTGAGAAAATGTAGTTCTGCCCTAATCTTGAATATTTGGAAATTGTGAATGGAAATGGGGAAATGATGTTGGATATTGTGAAATTAGTTTATGTTAATGATGATGGTGGAGTTGGATATGTATTATCACTCCCATTGTAATTGATGAAGTTGTATATTTTGAATTAAATTTATCTATGGAATAGAAATTTCTGTTTTGGGCTATCAGTGGAGGATAGTATTGATTGTTGTAGATGTTGCATGAGGATTAGGTTGAATTGAAACTGATTTCTCATCCATTGTGCATTGAGCATCATTATACATTGAAATTTGTAAATGTGTTTTTTTTTTTAGAAAAATGGGTGAATACTGTGGTGAATCTTGTTAGGGGGTGTGGTTGTGATTTTATTATGTTGGCCTGTGTGTCCTTGGTGAAAGTCTAGAAACTCACGGGGTTAGGTGCTGAACCTTTCAGTTAGTACCGGTAAAATGACTTTGGTAGTGCTTGTATAGCCCACTGGCAGATACGTACCTAGAGATTCCTAATGTGTTGTATCCATTGCCCTGTTTTCTTTATAAAAAGATTATTTTCATGAATTAATATATATAATCTTGCATTGCATTGTTTTGAGATGAAAAAATGAGAAATGTTTGGAAAATGGCATGCATTGTGCATTCACCTTATAATTTTGCTAAGATTCATATACCCTGTTAGAGTATCTCTACTAGGTCGGCTCACACTATATGGAAACAACTTTCAGGTGCTGACGATATGCCTCTGCCAAGGACATAGTTTGGGAGGACTCGGAGCTTAAGGCTTCACTTTTTGTTTCTTGATGTAAATATTTTTGTTCAAGCCTAGGCCTTTACTTGAATTGAGTTTAAACTCATTTTGTTGTAATCAAGCATCGTCTTAGAAAGTTGTAAGCCATTATGGCTTCACTTTATTTGATTTTAATTACTTCTACTTTTGTATCAATGACATATGCTATAGATTCAGATTCTAGGATTGTGAATATATATTACATATGCCACTTTTGTAATAATCCAAGTTTTAATGAATAGAAGATATGAGACTGTTGATCTAGGGTAACACTGTTATGTAATGGGTTAATGTTATTTATTTTGGGGCATTACAACTCGGTATCAGAGTTACCAGATTTGAATATTTTTGGATCGTGGTAAGTGGTTCTTACCACAAATGGGGTCTCTTGTTGGATAGGATTAGAAGTAGAGTATAGAATTTAATTTCGTAGATATTGAATGGGTCAACGAGTTTATAGAAGTCTTCTTAGAAAAGTACTTGATCACTACTATTTCTAATTGAAACTTTGGCAATGTCGCGGAACGATCATTATCTAGAAAGGAAATTCGTTTTTGTTTATGTAGTTATGTACTTAAGTGGAATGAATTAATTGTTGTCCGCTGCATTAGGACGTGAATTAGCTTCGGTAAATTTGTGAATGTGCTAATCCGTGGTGTTACCTTTATTAGGATGTCAAGACGTGGACATGGTGGTAGTAGGCGTGGTAGGCCTAGACAACAATAGGTGGCGTTATCGGATGAAATTTTGGTGCAAGAGGAAGGAGTTGGTCAAGCCAACGTGGACAAGCTAGTAGGTTAGCAAGCCATGGGCGCTTTGGCTTGGGAAATGGCTATTGCTTTGCTGGAGTCGATGGACAATCTTAGGGCTCAGAATCAAGTCCAAGCCCATGCTATTGAGACAAACAAGGCTGTACTTTTTGAAGAAGGAGTTCTTCTGGTCGAATCTGGATGAGTTTTTGGGGGACTCGAAGGAACCATTGAAGGCCGATGAGTGGCTAGAGCAGATGGTGAAAACGTTCGAGATGCTTGACATTGAAGACAATGGCTTGAGAGTGGCCTTGACATTCGTCTAACTGAAGGGAGTGGTAAAAGTATGCACGTGAGCACATTGGAATGACTTGGGAGGCCTTTGTAAACGCCTTCCAACACAAGTTCTTGCCTCCCACTGCTAGGGAGAAGTTGAGAGATCAGTTCTTGAAGCTCAAGTAACTGAACACACATGTGGCTAAGTTTAAGGCAACTTTCACTAAGCTCTCCAGATTTGCACAGGAGTTGGTGTCGATGGAGGAATACTGTTTTGTGGATTTTGAGAAGAGACTAAGGACCGGGCTCCTTTTCAAGGTGGCTGGGTCTATGATTAGGGATTACGGTCGTCTTGTGGAGGTGGTGACTCACTTAGAGACCGTGAATCATGCAGAGGAGAAGAGGAAGAGGGGCTCCAAGCAGAGGAGTCAAGAGGTTTGAGGGGAGACTTAGGACAACAAGAGGCAGAGAGATTCCACCCCACAGCAATCCCAGGCAGCACAGTTTAGATCCACCTTTCTTGTACCAAGTTCTAGTTCATGGAGAGGTAGTCAGGGTGGGATCACTTGCTTTAAGTGTGGCCAGCTGGACCACAAGTCTGTAGTTTTCCCGCATAGAAGGAGGGCTACAGTCATCACCGCCAGCGACTCGTTCTCAGAGCTAGAGTCAGGAGAGAGGGCAGCCGCCTACCTGTTATCAGTGTCGGTAGTCAGGACACTTGAGTAGGTTTTGCCCTCAAGCAGGTGGCACACCTAGTGCGTCTAGTTCGAGACAGGTATAGAGCCATCAGCCTACTCAATCAGTGCAGGCCTCAAGGGCCATGTAGGGAGCCTCTGCTCAGTCAATTTACTAGTCTTATGCTTCGAGGGGTGTGCAAGTGGAGCAGAGACCTACCGGACGTGTGTATGTTGTTACTACGCCAAATCAGTTTCCAGCACCCTCTATTTTGATACATACCTTCTTGTTGTATAATTCTATTGCTAATGTGTTTATTGATACTGGTGCATCTCATTCTTTCATTTCGTTCAGTTTTGGGGTTAGAGGTGGCTCAGTCAGCATCTGCGCTTAGGATAGAGTGTCCAGTCAGGGGTACGGTTGACTTAGACAGGGGATGTTGTGGTTGTGAGATAGATGTTGCCGGACGCCGACTTTCTTTTTCATTTGTGTTGCTAGACATGTCGGGCTCTAATGTCATTTTAGGCACGGATTGGTTATCCTCGTATCATGCTGTTATAAATTGTTACTGTTAGAGAGTTACGGTATGCACCTCGAGTGGTGACTGTTTGTATTTTCTAGAGGACTGAGCTGATAGAATCTTATCGCCAGTTTGTGACCTTCATGGTAGAGGCGAGCTTAGTTGTCTTCTTGCAACTCTCTTGGGTAGTGAGAGTGATGTGGTCTGAGTAGAATTTCCGAGGGTAGTTTGCGAATACCTGAATATCTTTCCCAAGGATCTTGCTAGTTTGCCACCCTACTGGGAGAATGAGTTCTCTATTGACTTAGTGTCTGGCACGACACCGATTTCTATGACACCGTATAGATTTGCACCTGCCGAGTTGTGTGAGTTGAAGATTTAATTCCAAGAGTTGTTAGATAAAGGCTTCATTCACCCTAGTACATCACCTTAGGGAGCACCTGCTCTCTTTGCTAAGAAGAAGGATGGCACCTTGCGACTGTGTATTGATTACAAGAAGCTAAACTGGGTAATTGTTAAGAACAAGTATGCATTACCTCTCATAGATGATCTGTTTGACCAGTTTAAGGGGTTTTGTTGCTTTTCTAAGATTGACTTGAGATCGGGTTATCACCAATTGAGGGTGAAGGAGGAGGATATTCAGAAAACAACATTTCGTACACGGTATGGCCATTACAAGTTCTTCGTGATGCCTTTTGGGTTAACCAATGCACCTGCTTCGTTTATGGATTTGATAAATCGAATCTTCTATGAGTTCTTGGAGCATTTTGTGGTTGTCTTTGTTGACGACGTCTTGATCTACTCATCCTCTGAGGAGGAATATGAGGAACACTTGCGAGTTGTACTTAAGTTGCTTAGAGCTCATTGTTTGTATGGTAAGTTTGGGAAGTGCGAGTTCTGGCAAAAAGAAGTTAAGTTCTTAGGCCATGTGGTATTCGGGGAAGGAATGACCGTAGACTCTTCTAAGGTAATGTAGACACCTCGTTTTTGACCGTCATGATAACTTGGACGTCATCGTTTGTACACTCGATGATTGTACTTGCCTGTGTTCGTTTTGAGCACCCCAAGTCCTCGGCAGAACGCCCTGACTTTAAGCTTTGAACTTTGCCTATTTTGTGCTTGTTTTTTTGGGCCAAGATCTTGTTACCTCTTTCCTGGAAAAAAGGGGCGCCTGTTGGCCAACCTTAGGCCTTGTCGGGCATTAGTTGTGCCTGTCGACCACCAGTGGTGGCCGACGACCATTTGTTTCTTTTTTTTAGATATTTGTTCGCCAACTGTGCCAGTTGTTGCTCACTGAAGTCCATCATCATACACGTGTATGGTAGGATGAATTCAAGCCTAAACCTTGATTTTCTATATATAGGGGGTGCTCTCCCCTATTTGGAGGGGTTAGACATTTTAGAACAAAATTCTCTCTCTCTATAGAATTCTCTCTCTTCTTGTTTTGTGCTTTGTAGTTACTTTTCGCTACACTTTCGCACACTAACCCTTAACCAAACTTGACCACCTTGGAGCTGAGGTCCCTTGGAGCCTAGTTTGAGCTTTGGAAGGAGGTTTGGGCCTGAAATTGTGGCTATTTTGTGCTATGCTTCAAAGGTAGAGAACTTACCTCATTTAAGCTTATTGTGCACACTTGTGTTTGCCATCCTTTTGTATTGTTTTTGAGCTGGTTTTCAGCTACAGAAAACTTTGGTTTTTGAGGTTTAACATGGTGGTTTGAGGCTATTTTGTGTCAAGGGATAGTCCACCATTCTTATTGCTTAATTGTGTTGACTTTTGCACCATCTTTAAGCATATTTAAATCAAACTTTTTGGGCCTTCAAACCACTAAAAATTAGAGTTATTTCAGTGACAAAAACCTTCTTTTGAAGTCCAAAATTGGAAGGGTTAGCCTCCCCTCCTTGTTGTCTTACTTGCATGCCTAGTTGCCTCATATGTTAGCATGTTTTTGTATCTTATCTTAGCCTATTTCAAGCATGTTTTTACCTCTAATTTGGGCTGCTTTGGTTCTGTTTTGGGCTGCTTGTGTTGTATGAGTAGTCTTTTGATAATTGTAGTGTAAAGGGCTTCACTAGTTTAGTGTCTTAGGACTTTAAACATGAATTGCTTGAGTTGCTTGCATGTTGTGGTGCTATTTTGCATGTGACTTCAGCATCATAGGCTCTGTCACATACTCCTTTGACTCTTTCATTTATTTTGAAAGTGGCTTTAAACCCCTTGTTGGCTTGAGTGCGAAATTGAGACATTTATGCTTAATAGTTTAATCTCCTTGGGGGTTCATTATCAACAGCATGAAGTCTTTTTCACGCTCAAGGCACTTGTGGTTTAAGCCCTCTCTCCATTAGAGGACACTCATTTTTGGACTAATCAATTGAAGAATGGATTGGTAAGCTAAAATGAGTAAACAAAAATCAACAAGTAAAAGAGGCAAGATTAAGCATCTTCATGTTGCATTGCATGTGTTCGGATCTGACGTTAATTTGAACACAAGGGAAATGGGACATTTCATACTCGAAGAGATGAAATGTGCCACTTTTCTTGGTCACCATCACCCTTGATCATACATGACAGGGTCGTGGTTTTGTTGAGTCTTAATTTGCACTCATTAAGCTTGTACAAACTTGGTTCCTTAGCCATCATGCATGGAAATGCTTGGTTGATGGTTTAAGGACCAAGAGTTGCACTCCTTTGAACTTGTGTAATGATAAGGAGAGCAACAGTGCACACAAACCTTGAGAATACATTGCTTTGCTTTTGTTTGCTTTCTGTCACAGCAAAAAGATAAGCCCAGGGAAGGAGTGGCCGACCAGCCACCAATGGTAGCCGACGACCACTATTGGTAGTTGACCGGCCATTAATGAAAAATTGCACAAATGTGCTCTTGAGTCGGAGCAGAGGCATTCTAGAAGTTGGCAGCACTATTGGTGTTCAAGCATGTGCAAACAGAGGCTGCAATGGTAAGGCAGTGGATTCTGGGGAGGAAACTAACCAAGTATGCATGCGTCCCTCGCTGTAGACGTCCCCGAACGCCCCGGGAGGGTGAGCTCCGTTCGGTTCATTTTGGGGTCACTACAGCTCGGACTCTCAAATCGTCACGGTTCTTAATCTTGAACCAAAGAGTCCAAATCCGGCAAATCATTTTGAGAAAAACAGATTTTTTGAAAGAAGTGCCAAACATGGACTGCTTTGCCAGATACAGAGTCGCCACCTAAATATTTTTTTAATGGGGAAATTTAGGAAACCCTGACTCGGTGCCGAAGGCCACATGTTCGTCATCACCGGAGTTGTCTCGGCTCGGGAGCTTGGGTACGATCGGGGAAGGTCAGCTATGAGCACCCCCTTTCGCCCGGTCCGAAGACCGGCCTCTACTAACCATGATATCCGTTTTTGAAAACGTTATGTGTTCTTATTCCAATTATTAGCCTAGATTTACTATGTTATGCGCACAGCAAACAAGTATAGACTAGATTGTCTAATTTGGAAACAAGCATTGCATATCCGTTTGTCTTAAAAAAATGCTTTGGAATTTGCTACTCGCAAGTAGGCTAAAACACGGATTTCAACGAGTTTTTCCAACTCAAACAATCCAACCTTCACCCACAGGCATTCAAACAGTTCATCTCACATAAGCATCTAGCCACATGGTATGCATGCTATTATGGCAACATTCGCACGCATACAATATGCTAAAGCGAAAATACTTACATCGTACTCCGTGCCGAAACAATAAACTAGTTAGCAAACATGCATGTCCTAGCTCATGTTAAATTGCCTAATGCAATGCACATAGGATGCAATCGAAGTGGGCTCGACTAACCTAAGCATGGCATATGAAATGCGATCAATTGATGCACGTATTCAATTTAGAATCGAAATACAAATGCAGTTAGCGTGATGTACCGAGCCTAATGCATGCAATACGAATGCATGAATGCACGCATGCATAGCATAAGGTATGCTAATTTAAACGTGCCCTAATACTAACCATCAAAGCAGGTAAGTAAAAGGGAAGAAAGAAGTGGGGATTGGAAGACATACACACCACTCACACACACTTATTACAGATTTGCCCTCACTCGGAGGGACCAAATAAATATTACAAATTAATTAACTACGCAAGCTAATTAAATATTATAAATTGCCTAATCAGTTAACAAACTAATTTAAACTAGGAAAAGCAGTAAACCGCCTCAGGAGGAGAGCTAGATGCAGCGCATATTCGGATCCTGCTCAGAAGTGCACCGCCATGCATAGTCTGCCTCTGTTTTCCTTGATACACTCCTCTGGAGACTTCCAAAGTCTCAGGACTGCTTCTCTGGACATTGAGGAGTGCCACCGACTGAGTAGGATTCCCACCGGCAGTGTTGTGACGCCCCAAATTTTGATAATATAATACAACGATGCACCGGGGTTTAGCTAGAGGATACACATCATTTTTAAGCACAAAATACAAATAATTACACTAAAATAAAATATTAATAATAGTTACAGATAAAATTATTCAAGTCTTTAGATACATATCGGTTCCTTGATACAAAAAGATTATCCAAAATACAGGAAATATGCAATCTAATTTCTAAGACAGCCACGGTTCCACAAAGCTTTTAGGGATTCTGTTCTTGGTGTAAAACTCGCCTTTACCTGGCATAAAACGCCATGAGCTTGGAATGCCCAGTAAACACACACACCCCGACCCCTTTCCCATTCCAAATACACAAGAACATAACGGCATGATTATGACATACAATGAAAGCTATAATTAAGCAGAGCTTATAATTAAATTTCACTTCTCATGAATAATAGTCAATTTTAGTTAGTTCTAGGCAACTCCCCGCGGAATGCCGTTCCTACCCAACCACTAACTCTGGCCATGGGCAATTCTGACTCCCCCTTGGTTAATACAATACCAGTGCGTCACTTACCGCACAATTACCAATGATGCCCACGCACCTAGGTTACATACCCAAGTGGTGACATCATGGTCTGCCCCAAGCAAACGGGCTTCCGGGGATACTCTCCCTGTGTGAGACCCTCACTGCCACCCTTATGCCTCCCATTTCCGTTAAGCAACCAGAATACCTCCCGTGCCATGTTAGGGTTCGGAAACACACTTGCGCAAGACTTCACAAAAATGGAATACATTTCACTATATCATACTCTTGAATCCATCTTTCATTATCTCATAAAATTTAATACAATGATCGCAACCCATTACCATCCCATTTGATTTCCCCTCTATTAAGTGCATTATGTTCTCAGTTATAGCAAAGCATGGTCAGTATAATTATGAATCCAAACTAAACAAGAAGTAATTTATTCATGGTAAAGAAAATTTACAATTTATCACAGATTACATATCAAGACTAAGACATTCAAGAAGCATAGAATATAAGAGTTGCAAACCAAATAAGAGCATATTAACACAAATTTCCAGATTTCCAGATTTTGAACCAGTTCGAAAATAATTTTGAAAAAATACTTTTATTGTCCCTAAGTACCTGGCCTCATGTGAGTTGGTAGATAAATAAGTCTAGTTTCAAACTCAATTTACGAAAGTAGGATAGGTATTTTAGATTTTAAGATAATTCAGAATTACCAAGATCTGTCCAGATTCGTTGACCATTATGCAAATCGGTTTTTCTCTCAAACCCCTCACTCTCTTGAGTTAAAACAAATTTTAGTTAAAATATAACACCAAGATTAAGATTTTGACATAAAATAGGGCTCAAGATTATTTTTCTGGAATTTTCTAAAAATAGATAAAGTTGACTGTTTTTCTGGTTCTGTGAGTAACAAACTTAGAAAATTTGTTTAGGTTATAAAAACGCATCCTTAGGACCTACAAAAATTACCACATACTCTAGACATACCAAATATTGTACCATAAAAACAGATTTTGAGTTTATGGAGTTTTGATAGGAAAATAAATTCAAGAGAGGGAAAAGATTTGCTGCTGGAAAATTTAGAAAGAAAGAGAAGCACATCATTTCTTGATTAATACA
Organism: Camellia sinensis; assembly: GCF_055761805.1. Classification (NCBI taxonomy): domain Eukaryota; kingdom Viridiplantae; phylum Streptophyta; class Magnoliopsida; order Ericales; family Theaceae; genus Camellia; species Camellia sinensis. The sequence goes on from NC_138963.1 coordinate 155,449,827, forward strand.
CCTTTATACAAGAGTGTAGGCCTAGACTACAACAAATATATACAAATAGCATGTATTAGGAGGGGAAAAACAAGTGGTAAGAGAACTTGAGAGAAGAGATGTTGTATGCTTACCTTTTTTGTACAAGATTAACACAATTCTTCCTTTTCTTCTCCTCTTCTTCTCACTCTCTCCCTCTCTCTTTTTTTTTTCCAAGATCACTCTCTCTCACTCCTCTAGGGGATGGCTGAAAATGTATATAATGAGGGGGGAGAAGTGTGCATATATATATAGAGAGAGAAAAGATTGGGAAGGTTTCTTGGGGACTAAGTTCCCTAAGTGCAAATTGTCAAAGTTGCAATTATGGCCCTTTTTATCCATCACATGGTTAACAACTTGGGCTCCAAGACACACACACACACACACACACACATATATATATATATAAGATATTTTTATGAGATATTTGCATTTATAAACATAATATAATACAAGTACATTAATTAATAAAATATTACAATTAAGGGTTGGAATGAAATAAAATAAAAGTATATAGGGACCAAGTCTAAATTTATGAAACCTTGATATATGTTATTAATATACTAACATTAGAAAATAGTTAAAATAATAAATTTGGGTCCCGTTAAATTAAAGCGCAAACAAAGGCGAGAAACCGAGCAAAAACGGCATTACCGGGAATTAAAATTTTATAGTGATTAATATCTAATGATAGGGTCTAATAACTAATAATATGGTTTTAAAGGTGATTATTAATTTACGGAATCGATTAGGGTTTACTCGAATTAATCCGCGATGCTTCCCGATTCTAGGGTTTAAAATGCAATTAAGCAAAAATTCAAGGGCTTTATTGAAATAAACTCTAGGTTAGGGATTTTATGGTAATTACAAAAATTAGGGTCTCTACAACCTATCCCCCTTAAACAAATTTCGTCCTCGAAATTTAAGCCGTCGAAAAGTTGTGGATAATTTACCCGCATTGCCTCATTGTGCTTCCAAGACGATTTTAGAGTTGGAGCTATTCATGCCTTGGAGAATGAAAATCAAAAGCATAAACAATTCTTAAAGGTTTGCATCCACATAGCAGATACGAAAGAATACGATGAATAAAGCATGTACTCAAGAGTTCTAAAACTATATTAACAAAAGGAAATTTACATTGTCTATATATATATTTTACAAAAGGTTATCCAAAAGAGTTATAACTAATATCCTAATTATATTTTTCCTAAGTTAGCCATGGCTCGTACTGCGGTCCCTTGGGTTCATATGTGGTGCACTGCTCTTCCTCAAGATACTACTTAGTGAGATGTTCATTTTCTTCTCCTTGCAGTGCAAATATTCTGCCTGTTGGCCTTTGATTGTTAACCGGCCCAGATTTCTGATTGTTCTCCGCCTTGTAATTTTGTTGCCTAGCAACTCCCGATTTAGTTACCCATGGTTGCTGCCTGCCAATAACCTGCGTATTTGCTCTCGAGCGCTCTCCTCGATTTTCGGCCAGTTGGGGGCATTCAAACCTCCTGTGTCCCATCTGTTGACAATGATAGCACTGGATCAACCCAGCTGGCCTTGTCTGAAAACTCTCCTTTAAATTTTGCTGCTGCGATTGTTGGGGTTGTTGGGGTTCCCTAGAATATGGCTTCCGTGCTGCATGCCTTCGACTATTTCTTTCGGGTCCCACATTGGAATGATTATTTTCTTTCCTCAAACTCCGAATCCTCTTGGAATCTGCCACCTCCCGTTCTGAATCAAGTGCTGTGTCAACCACATCTGCAAAAGTGGGAAGTCGCATGGGCAAAACTCTTCCTCGAATTGTAGGGTCTAGACCCCATTCAAATTTTCGTGCTTTGTCTTCATCGTTTTCTACGTATCGAGTCGCATAACGCGCCAACTCCTCAAACTTTGCCACGTATTGGGTCATCGTCATTGCGCCTTGTTCTAGGTTCAGAAATTCACGAATTCTTTCTTGTTTGACTGTGTTTGGAAAGTACTTCCTTAAAAATAACTCCTTAAACTGCGCCCACGTCATTGCGGTGATGTCCCTGGATTCCCGAATCAAGGCCCACCAATGGTCTGCTTCCCCTTCTAGTTGGTAAACTGCTAGATCAATCCTATCAATGTGTTCAGTTATTCCCATCGTGTTGAACATCTTTTCAATTTGTCGAACCCAATTTTCAGCAATTTTAGGATCAGGTTCGCCAATGAAGATCGGCGGTCTCTGTTTGCGAAACTCGGAGAATAGATGTGTCCTCTCATTCTGATGCGTTTTCCTCAGCCTTCCTAATTCTTCCAAAATTTGATTTCCAACATTCTCGGGTAAGTTGGCAGCGGATGTAGGCGCATGATCGTGATTGTTGACCCTAGGTGCCGCATTCCTGTTTATATTGGCATCATCATTGTGGTTGGTAGCGTTGTTGTTTCCTACGTATTTGTTTCCTCTTGTATGGTTCACCATCTGCCAAATGCGCAGTTAAGTGCAGGTTAGGGTTTTGTTAATGCGGTTAGTCAAGGAAATTACTAAAGTGAAATGCTCTACTCGAAACATAATCCAAGTAACACTTAATAAGCACCTAAGGTAGTCTTACTCAACCATCGACTCCATCACCACTCTCGATCGCTCTAGGTAACTTCATGTTTCGGTTCGCTGATTGAATCTAACCTTTCCTTTCTTTATTATGAAATTCTAGTTCCACTACCCTTGTCTAAAAGGCTTTCTTCAGCACCTGGTACCAATAGTAGAATCGTCGACGCCCGGCTACATGCTTTCACGAATCGACATTGCCATGCCCGAAATTCGAAGAAACGTCCTAGGGTTGGTTGAGAAAATTTTAATTTTTTTTGACATCTTCTAGTTTCTAGACTAAGTAGTGTTATCATAATGTAATATAGTCGGTAGCAAGGTTGTTTCTAATTGCTAGTCGGAACGCGTGGGTAAGGGTTGAACCTAAGCTCTGATACCAAGTTGTGACGCCCCAAATTTTGATAATATAATACAACGATGCACCGGGGTTTAGCTAGAGGATACACATCATTTTTAAGCACAAAATACAAATAATTACACTAAAATCAAATATTAATAATAGTTACAGATAAAATTATTCAAGTCTTTAGATACATATCGGTTCCTTGATACAAAAAGATTATCCAAAATACAGGAAATATGCAATCTAATTTCTAAGACAGCCACGGTTCCACAAAGCTTTTAGGGATTCTGTTCTTGGTGTAAAACTCGCCTTTACCTGGCATAAAACGCCATGAGCTTGGAATGCCCAGTAAACACACACACCCCGACCCCTTTCCCATTCCAAATACACAAGAACATAACGGCATGATTATGACATACAATGAAAGCTATAATTAAGCAGAGCTTATAATTAAATTTCACTTCTCATGAATAATAGTCAACTTTAGTTAGTTCTAGGCAACTCCCCGCGGAATGCCGTTCCTACCCAACCACTAACTCTGGCCACGGGCAATTCTGACTCCCCCTTGGTTAATACAATACTAGTGCGTCACTTACCGCACAATTACCAATGATGCCCACGCACCTAGGTTACATACCCAAGTGGTGACATCACGGTCTGCCCCAAGGAAACGGGCTTCCAAGGATACTCTCCCTGTGTGAGACCCTCACTGCCACCCTTATGCCTCCCATTTCCGTTAAGCAACCAGAATACCTCCCGTGCCATGTTAGGGTTCGGAAACACACTTGCGCAAGACTTCACAAAAATGGAATACATTTCACTATATCATACTCTTGAATCCATCGTTCATTATCTCATAAAATTTAATACAATGATCGCAACCCATTACCATCCCATTTGATTTCCCCTCTATTAAGTGCAATATGTTCTCAGTTATAGCAAAGCATGGTCAATATAATTATGAATCCAAACTAAACAAGAAGTAATTTATTCATGGTAAAGAAAATTTACAATTTATCACAGATTACATATCAAGACTAAGACATTCAAGAAGCATAGAATATAAGAGTTGCAAACCAAATAAGAGCATATTAACACAAATTTCCAGATTTCCAGATTTTGAACCAGTTCGAAAATAATTTTGAAAAAATACTTTTATTGGCCCTAAGTACCTGGCCTCATGTGAGTTGGTAGATAAATAAGTCTAGTTTCAAACTCAATTTACGAAAGTAGGATAGGTATTTTAGATTTTAAGATAATTCAGAATTACCAAGATCTGTCCAGATTCGTTGACCGTTATGCAAATCGGTTTTTCTCTCAAACCCCTCGCTCTCTTGAGTTCAAACAAATTTTAGTTAAAATATAACACCAAGATTAAGATTTTGACATAAAATTGGGCTCAAGATTATTTTTCTGGAATTTTCTAAAAATAGATAAAGTTGACTATTTTTCTGGTTCTGTGAGTAACAAACTTAGAAAATATGTTTAGGTTATAAAAACGCATCCTTAGGACCTACAAAAATTACCACATACTCTAGACATACCAAATATTGTACCATAAAAACAGATTTTGAGTTTATGGAGTTTTGATAGGAAAATAAATTCAAGAGAGGGAAAAGATTTGTTGCTGGAAAATTTAGAAAGAAAGAGAAGCACATCATTTCTTGATTAATACACCTTTATACAAGAGTGTAGGCCTAGACTACAACAAATATATACAAATAGCATGTATTAGGAGGGGAAAAACAAGTGGTAAGAGAACTTGAGAGAAGAGATGTTGTATGCTTACCTTTGTTGTACAAGATTAACACAATTCTTCCTTTTCTTCTCCTCTTCTTCTCACTCTCTCCCTCTCTCTTTTTTTTTTCCAAGATCACTCTCTCTCACTCCTCTAGTGGATGGCGGAAAATGTATATAATGAGGGGGGAGAAGTGTGCATATATATATATAGAGAAAAGATTGGGAAGGTTTCTTGGGGACTAAGTTCCCTAAGTGCAAATTGTCAAAGTTGCAATTATGGCCCTTTTTATCCATCACATGGTCAACAACTTGGGCTCCAAGACACACACACACACACACACACATATATATGTATATATAAGATATTTTTATGAGATATTTGCATTTATAAACATAATATAATACAAGTACATTAATTAATAAAATATTACAATTAAGGGTTGGAATGAAATAAAATAAAAGTATATAAGGACCAAGTCTAAATTTATGAAACCTTGATATATGTTATTAATATACTAACATTAGAAAATAGTTAAAATAATAAATTCGGGTCCCGTTAAATTAAAGCGCAAACAAAGGCGAGAAACCGAGCAAAAACGGCATTACCGGGAATTAAAATTTTAGAGTGATAATATCTAATGATAGGGTCTAATAACTAATAATATGGTTTTAAAGGTGATTATTAATTTACGGAATCGATTAGGGTTTACTCGAATTAATCCGCGATGTTTCCCGATTCTAGGGTTTAAAATGCAATTAAGCAAAAATTCAAGGGCTTTATTGAAATAAACTCAAGGTTAGAGATTTTATGGTAATTACAAAAATTAGGGTCTCTACAAGTGTGGTGTAGTCACCGGCACAAAATGAATCCATCGGCTGTTGATTTACTGCCGGTCGGCAAATATATTCTGCCGGTCGGCAAAGAATGCCTGCAGAACCTGCAACTCACAACCGCAGAGGACAGAACTTGCATGGCAATACAATTCAAGCAATGTATGCACCAATCATGTCCCTTATCATGGTAATGACTCAAAGGAACATGCTCCTTGGTTCTCGGACCACCAATCACGCATTTCCATGCATGATGGCCCAAAGAATCAAGTGTGCAACTTTCATGTCAAATGAAATGCAAACCAAACAAATGAACCAAGGCCCAATTCCTTTCACAAAGTCAAGGGACAAGGCATGCATGCAAGATGCAATGCAACCTAGGCACGCAAACTAAGGATGCAACATGACATGGCAAGACACTTATGCAAGCATACAAGCAAACATGAGGCAATGCGAATTGATGAAAATGTGGACTTATACATGATTTAGGCAACTCTAAATAGGCCTAAAACAGTGGCCAAAGGGACCAAAATAAAGGACCAAATACACGTACACGCATGCACATGTTAAAGGGCCAACACTTAGGCACAAATGAGGCAACTCTCAAGCACATTTAAATAAGGCAATCATGGACATATGGCATGCAAGGTAAGCATTGAAAATCATGTTAGGATGGTGTCAAACGAAGCAAACAAAATAGACCAAGCATGCAATGAATGGCCCAAGTACTTGAAGCAAGTCAAAGGGACTTGAACCATGGCTAAGCTAACCAAGCCTCACAAGGCTAAGAAGACTTAAAATAGGTTCAAGACAGACCTAGACCATGCAAAGGGGGCCCCCTAGATGGCATCTAAGTGGCTCAAATTCAAAGGCATGTACAATGGCCAAAACATGGAACATGCTACACAAGCTTTCAAAGCATTAAAGATGCGTCCGAGGCGAACATATAGGCATGCAAAGGGGACTGAAATGACATGATGGATGGTTCCAAATCACCAAATCAATGCAAAAATGTCATGCTATACATTCACATACTTAAGGCCAACAAGCCGGAATGCAAAGGGGCTATACTAAGCATGCCAAATCCGACTCAAACAACCTAGGACAGACCTTAAACATGGCAAAATATGCACAAAAGCTTCACAAGACTAAGCCTAAAACATGCTAGAATAAGGGCTAACAACTTAAGGCATGTTAAGGCAATAATAAGGCATTACATGGTAGGTATGCTAAACATGCATGGTGTACCAAAACCAACACACAACAAGGTTATATCATGGCATAATAAGCATGGAAAGCAGCCAAGACATGATCAATACACACTCTAACATGATGCTCTCTCAAGAGGCCAAAAACGGTCCATTTCAAGGACAACAAGGAGAGGGGGTGGCCCTCCCCTTTTGGAGACTTCAAGGCACCATCTCCGCCACTGAAATCCCTCAAGATTTCAGTGGTGAAGAGGCCCAAACACCAAAGTCTCGAAACTTACACAAAATGGCTCAAAATGGGGCCTTTCAAGGCCTAAGAGGGGTCAAACACCCTCAAACCACAAAACACTCTTAATAAACAATCAAGAGGGCTAAAAAACAGAAATTTTTTGTATTATACACTAAGCACAAAAACAGTTCAAAGATGAGCAAAAATACAATGCAAAAATGGGGAATAAAAGGATCAGTTTCTTACCCTTGAAGCCCCCTTCAACAATGGTGCTCCAACAGCCCTCCTTGGCTTGAATCCAACTCCAAAACACCAAAATCAACCCCTTAGAACCTCAGTAGCGAAAGGAAGGTGAAACACTAGGTGTTTATGTGCAATAGTATGGACTAAAACACCTAGAACACAAAGAGAGAAAAAGAGAGATAGGAGATATGTATGAACCCTAACCCTAAAACTAGAGCTTCTCTCTGTGTTTCTCTCCCAAAAATGTAAAAAGTCTCTAACCCTAAGCAAGGGAGAGAAGGGCTCCTCTTATAGAGCTTCTTGTCTTGTAAAGCTTACAAGACAAGCTTCTAAAGAGGGAGATCCCTCCATACACGTGTATGGAGGGGAGCCAAATGCAAGACAGCTGTGATAAAATATCTGCAAAAGTAGATGCACAGTAGTCGGCCGGCCAAAGATGCCATTTTGGCAAAAATGAGTGCCGACCGGCAATATACATTGCCGGTGGCAGCAAAAAACCAGCCGGTGGCCTTTGGCCATGGCCGGTGGTGTGTGGGGATGCCTCACAAGGCATTCCCTGCCCCTCCAAGGCAAAATGCAAGTGTTTGGTGCAAAACCAGACACTAAACGGTGGAATTCGGAGATCCCGAGGCAAAGCACGAAGCCGAGACCTCCGGGAACTCCAAACGAACACAAACATGGATGATCACCGAGTGTTCAAACGGTGACGTCCAAGTCTTGAGGACGGTCAAAAATGGGGTGTCTACAGTTGCCCCTCTTTGACAGAACTCGAAAGTCATAACAATGACGGGAGTGAATGTCAAAGCCCAGAGACGACCCATTTTTGACAAGGCTGAAGACTTAGACAAACATGCAAGACAAACAAGGTATGCGCCCGAAGGCTGGGGCAAAATGCAAGACAATGCACAGAGCCGGACATAACTTATGATCATGCAAAGAAAGCTGTAACGAAGCATAACATGCGATAGTTTTAAGCTAGCATACACCGAACTACACTACAATGCAGAAAGGATGTAAGAGAATTATGCAATTCTCAATACGTCTCACTCGGAGGATATAATACCTGTGCGGCTCGTCTGGTTGCACCAGCTTCAAATGAACCATACATACAATATCGTGCCTGCAAAGAAAGCAAACTTAACAGGTACAATATTGTTAGCAACATGCATGACAATGCAAAATGGGTGCAAAATGATATGCAATATATACAAAACAATGTATAAACAATGCAAATGAAGATGTAATGCGATTGAAACAATGCAAACTATATGCAAAGCAATTGAATCATGATCCAGTCGTGAGCGGTTCAAAACCCCACCTATGTCAAATAGATTGATGGAGGTAACAAGTCTGCCTACCATAGAACGGTCTACTGAACTATGAGCAACGTAGACAAACACAAGAACAAGTATTGGGTGGGATGACATAAGTGGGGAAACGACCCGCTGGGGAAAGGACTACGATCCTAATGCTGGATGCAAAAATTACACTACAATGTAATATATGATGAAAATGCTGGGGAAATGGCAAATGGATATGGCATGCGGGCCAAACCAAATCTTGCCTAGGAAAGGCATGTATGCATACAAGCCATGTTTAACATAGAACGGTCCACTGAACTATGCTTCGACACGAGAAGTATGGGCACATACCAGACCAAGCTCAATCATGGAAAGGCGCAAGCCATAGATGGAAGGTGATGCAATGAATGCATGCAATCTAAAATGCAATGGAATAGAAATGGATACAATGGATATGGCACGCAAGCCAAACCAAATCTTGCCTAGGAAAAGCATGTAGGCATACGAGCCATGTCTGACACAGAAAAGGTGCCGCAACCCTCAAACCAACATACCAGCGTGGAATAGGCGCGTACACATGCAGAACTGTGCTTTAACGTGAAAAGTAAGGGCACATACCAGACCAAGCTCAATCATGGAAAGGCGCCAGCCATAGGCAGAAGTGATACAGTGAATGCATGCAAACTACAATGCAATATCTACAAATATGCAACGGGATGGAGATGGATACAATGGATATGGCACGCAAGCCAAACCAAATCTTGCCTAGGAAAGGCATGTACGCATACGAGCCATGTCTAACACAGAAAAGGTGCCGCAACCCTCAAACCAACATACCAGCGTGGAATAGGCGCGTACACATGCAGAACTGTGCTTTAACGTGAAACGTAAGGGCACATACCAGACCAAGCTCAACCTGGAAAGGCGCAAGCCATAGGCGGAAGTGATGCAATGAATGCACGCAAACTACAATGCAATATCTGCAAATATGCAATGGAATGGATATTTACAAATATGCATGACAATGCAGTATGATGTGATCTACTGGGGAAAATGCAATGGATGCATGCAAGCTACAATGGAAATGCATGACAATGCACTATGATGCAACGATTATGATTGCAGCTTTCCCTATCTTACCAACAAGGCGATATACTAGGTTGGTTCAGTATCCAGAACTGAGACGCAGACATACCGCCTCAATCTATGGGGCTTCCACACAGATTTCAAGCCGAGGATACACCCCTGGGTATTTAAACCAGACTTTAGTCTCGGAACTCCCGAACCTTTGCGTTCTAGGCATAAGCCATTCGAACTCTAGTTTCCACCGTCCCAGTTGGTCTTCTAGGAACTCACCGCAATCATAGGCAGGTGGCTTTACCAGACCACCGAAAGTCGTTCGGGCACGACAAACACCGAAGGACTTGCACCTTCAGAGGATTTAGGGTCTCCTAGACCGTGATGCAAAATGTATGCATGACAATGCATGTTTTTTTTTGTTTGTTTGTTTTTGTTTTTGAAATGCAAATGATGTATAAAATGCATGTTGCATGGAATACGCGACAACACGCAGCTTAAGATACATGACAATGTAAATGGACTGTGCACATCAATGCACTAAAGGTCTTGCACCTTCCAAGGATTTAAGGTCTCCTAGACCGTGCGTGTTTAAGGTCTCGCCAGACCGTCTAGTGCACAAGACAGTGCGATGGAAATGCGATGCACAAGACAGTGCGATGGAAATGCGATGCACAAGACAGTGCGATGCGCAAGACAGTGCGAGTGATTTGAAATGCACAAGACAGTGCGATGCGCAAAATAACGCGAATGTAGACTGCACAAAACAGTGCGATGCACAAAATAGCGCGAATGATAACTGCACAAAACAGTGCGATGCACAAAATAGCGCGAATGATAACTGCACAAAACAGTGCGATGCACAAAATAGCGCGAATGTAGACTGCACAAAACAGTGCAATGCGCAAAATAGCGCGAATGTAGCTGCACAAAACAGTGCGAGTGAATGCATGTTCTATGCAAATGAGGCACACGTGCAAATACAAATGAGGCACGCGTGCCGATGCAAATGAGGCACACGTGCCGATGCAAATGATACCAATGAGACACGCATGCCCCATAAGGTGCAAAATGAAACAAATGAGACACGCGTGCCTCATAAGATGGAAAAATGAAACAAATGAGACATGCGTGCCTCATAAGATGCAAAATGAAACAAATGAGACACGCGTGCCTCATAAGATGCAAAATGAAACAAATGAGACACGCGTGCCTCATAGAATGTAGAATGATACCAACGGACTTAAATGTGTAACAACGCACGTGTTTCGGAATGCATGACAATGCATGGTAAGGGAATGCACGACAACGCGAACGATGCGCGAGGCGACGTACGTATTGAAACACATGACAATGCTTGTAATAAAAATGCAATGACAATGCATGAGAGATGTGCATGACAATGCAAAGGGGTGCGTGTTACAACGCATGTAGTATGTGCATAACAATGCAACTGTGAGGCGCATGATAGCGCAATGAAATGCACCGAAATAATGCTATGAACGCGTGCGACGCACACGGGGTAACTTTTGGATCTTGTAAGAGGCAAAAAGGATACCAAAGGATACAACATTATGAGTTGGAGTGCTACGCACAGAAGACGCGGTCCGAGGTCAAAACGGAGGCCGGTTGAGCATCGGAGGTACACTTTCTTGCACTTTCTTGAGCTATGAAGACCAAAAACTACTCATATGGCCTAAGCAAGGTTGTGGGAACACCACCGGCCGAGAGGGGAAGCCACCGGCTAAAAAATAATACCATCAGCACAATATTCTGCCGGCCGGCACAAAATGTTGCCGACCGGCAAAAAGTTCCTGAGTCGGGGCAGATTCGACATTTCACCATGGGTGTTTTAAAACAGGGTTTCCAAACCCTATTTCTCACTTTCCCTTCCGCCAAAATCTCACACTCTCTCTCTCTAGAGCGTTTTCCTCTCCTCTTTTGCCCGTTTCTTCCCGTTCTACGCCCGTTTCGTCGTCGGATTCGCGATTTTCTTCGTGTTTCGGACATTTTCAACCGAACAAATCTTTGTTTCGGTGCCCCGTTTGCCGTTCCCACCTTTTTGGGGTTTGTTCCCCTCACTTCCCTCTCGATTTCTGTGCCATTTTCACATCCTGCCCTTTCCGGCCATTTTCGACCTTCTCGGGAGTTGACTTTTCGGTTGACTTTTTGTATTCTAGCCCGGTTTTCCTTCCTCCGGCTATTTTCTCATCATTCCTGACATGGCGGACGACATTCCACGCGGCGGGACTCCCCCAGATCACGAGATGGATCCCGGGGTCGAGCTTCTACCTTTGAGCGAGCGCCCGTTCGACCCGGCGACCTACCGGCCGGCGATTCATGCTCTGCCCCCTGACGGACTCTGCCAGTTTCGGAGCTTCGAGAGGCACGTGCCACCCGAGCTATTACTGCGTGAGCCTACCTCCCACCTGTCCTTCGGTGCTTCCGAGGTAACTCTCTTTTCTCTGCTTTACTTTCTGCAATGTAGGACACAAAACTGTCGTAGCTATTTGTGCTCTGTAACTGCTTTAGCTCAGATACCCTGTATACTGTAGTTGATCGTAAACATACATACAACTGATATCTGCTTAAAACTGACACATGCACGCACACTGCACTAGCCCTGAATCACCCAAATACACTGTATTTCACTGCATACACACTGGTACCCAGCATTTGCTTGAATCTGTCAAACTATGCACACATGCTATACTGTACTGAACCACCCGAACATGCTGACGCATCACACGTATTTCACTGTAAGCACACCAGCACCCGGTACTTGTTTGAATCTGTCAAACTTGCACACATGCTATACTGTACTGAACCACCCGAACACGCTGACACATCACACGCTGTAGTTCACTGTAAGCACACCGGCACCCTATATTTGTCTGAATCTTTTAAACTTGCACGCACGCGACATCTGTATGCTTCTTAAAACTGCATTTTGAATATTGCCTTGCAATTGTTATTTTTTGTTTACAGGGGGATTCCCATACCATCCGTGGGTATGGGAACACCGACGCTCGGGAGTGGTACGGCGAGCTTCCTGATGCGGTCCGTCGCATAGGGGACCAGGCGGGCTTCGGCGCCTTCTGCAGAGGACTCTCCAGGCTCACTACATGTAGACCTCTCCTTGCCGCTTTGGTGAAGAGGTGGTGGGACACCACCGATTCATTTCATTTCTCCACGACAGGGGACATGACGATGACCCCTTACGATTTCTCGATGCTCACAGGCATCGGGGTAGGGGTGATCCGATCCCCTTTAATGTTGATATGGACGAGTGGACTGCCGCTCAGGTCCATCTGTTAGGTGAGGTGCCACCTCTCGCTCGTCCAGGATTTGTCCGATATTCCTGGTTAGAGGTGCAGTTCAGGGTCCAGCCCACCCTTGTTGATGCAGCCCCGATGACTCCGGAGGCCGTGGAGAGGTACGCACGCGGCTTCCTCATGTTCTTATTCGGGACGACCATTTTCGCCGACCGGGCGAACATCGTGCCTCTCTGCCTACTCAGCGCACTGGTGGACGTCAGGGACATCTTGCATTACGACTGGGGTGGCGCCGCTCTGGCCACTCTCTACGGATATATGAGCTCAGCTTCCCACGGCAGCGGACAGCTGCTCAGGGGCTATTGGCGTGTCTGGGAGGTACATTTCTTCTCCGCTTTATATTTTCTGTACTCTGTTCACTGTACACTGTAGTCTGCTTTTTACTTGCTGTATACTGTACACACGGCACACACATACATTCTGCTTTACACTGACTGTACGCTGCTCACACTGTACACTGTACATAATACACCGCACAACACACGGCTCTGCCATTTCTGCTTTATTCTGTATTCTGCTTTATCTGATAAATGTACTGGTACTTATCTTGTAGTTGTGGGTTTATGCCTACTTTCCTAGGCTCGCTCCCGTGTCGGCGACGGAGACTCCTCTGGTCGTCCCCTTTTCGTGTCGCTTTGACGGGAGATGCACCCGGAGGCCGCGAGTGACTTTCAGCTTCTTTCGCCGCTACTTTGACACCATCTCCCCCGCAGAGGCAGTTCATTTAAGCTTCGCCTTTCCACTGCATATTCCGATGACAATAGATAACAAACTGTATGTCACTTTCAGATCACGTGGCAGCCTTGGGCTCCGCTGCCGGCGACGATGCGGAACCGATTTGCCGGTGCTGAGGAGACCTCGCGTTTTCGGATCTTACTGGAGGGCCCGGTCTGTCGGGCTTGGTACCTGGGTGAGCGTTTCCTACGCTAGACCCTAGGGTTACCGGAGCAGATAGTCCCGGCTCATCCTCCTGCGGACATGAGGGAGACCGAGAGGCTCACCACCGAGCAGATGGCCGATTACACTATCGGCTGGGAGCCGACCCGCTTCAGAGGCATCGGCGACTACAGAGAGTATGTGCAGACGTACCTTATGCGACCTCTGAGCGGCGGCCGTCGAGCGGAGGGAGCCAGGCCCGTGGCGCCAGCGGCTGGGGCAGGAGCGGGAGCTGGAGCAGGGGCTTTGAGGAGGTCTCGAGTCCGTGGCAGGGGCGGAGCTCAGGGAGGACGGGGGGCTGGCTGGCCCGCCTTGCCCGCTGCACTGACTTTCCGACGGCAGGGTGGGGCGACCTATCAGATCCCCTTCGCCTCTCCGCCAGCTGATTACGAGTTTGTCGGTGTCCCCGACTTGCTTCCGGTATGTATTACTGCATTTTTGTACAGTCATTTCATTTCAGTTTATTTAATATTTCACAGAATATTGATGCATCTGATACTTTTGCAGGCTTCTTTTGAGTACACCCGGCAGTCATTGGAGATGAATGCCTCCATGATGGGGATGCTACAGCGGACCTTTGATCTCCTGGCCCTTTACAGCATTCCGGTACGTTCTTCTGATCACGGTCTCAAATCACTCACATACTGCTTCACATAATTTGATGCACGGCACGACACCTGATACACTGATCTCACAGCATCTGATACACTGCATACACTGCATTCTGCACTGTACTCTACACTGATAAACTGCTCACGGCATTCATACATTGTACTCATACACCGCATTCTGCACTGATAAACTGCTCACGGCATTCTCACACTATACTCATACACTGTATTCTGCACTGATAAACTGTCCACAGCATTCTGACACTGTACTCATTCACTGCATTCTGCACTGATAAATTGCTCACGGCATTCTGACGCATTTGTCTTTTATGTACTTTTTCAGCCTCCCTTCCAGATTCCCGCTGTAGGAGGCATTCCAGCTGGACCTTCCGTCCCCGCTCAAGGCAGAGATAAGGAGGGTAGAGCATTCCCCCTCACTAAGGCGGGGCGCACTCATATCGGGAGTAGCTCGCGAGCTCCAATCCCCAATGATGACGACGATGAGGATGACGAGTCGGAGGCAGAGGCAGAGTTGGAGGCGGAGATTGGAGATGGCACTAGCTCGGGCTCTGACGACGATGCTGATGATGATCCTGGACCTTCGTCCAGGAAGAGGACTAGGACGGACCGATAGCCCCTGGAGTCGCTTGACATGGATACAGATTTTTTGTTATTTTTCTTCTTTCTTGTACTTTTCCCTTTTGTTGGTAGTTAGGATACTTTGTACTGCCGCAGGCAGATTTTGGTTTCCAAAACTTGTGTATTTGAAAAGATGATGAAATGAAACAGGCTTTTTATCTGAAAAAGTGTTTACATTCGTATATCTTTACATTTCATACTTTGCATCGCATCACACCATATTACACCTCAATGTAAATGAAATTGATTGGTTGTCTGAAAATTGAACACTTGCACTGTAATAATCAGATAACTAAACAGCCAACAGCAAAATAACCCAAGCAACCCACTGCCAGATTCTGGACACACAGCCCTTACTCTGTTGGGGATTAATCTGAATACAGCCCGAAACACAGCATTTGGTTCATTCTGCACACACAGCAAATCCAGAACAAACAGCCCAATCTAACAAGACGGACCACGGAGGTGAAACCAGTTGGAGTTGAAACACAATCGAATATAGAGAATGGTACAACATTTTGAGCGTAAACGATTTTTGGAATCAAATAAGGGTTTTTCAAACCGGGGTATCGAGCCTCCAACTGAACACAGCGGGAAGGATTCAAACAAAGAGGGTACACGACCTAAACACAACGAGACATGCTCAGAAGAGACCTAAAACAAAGGTTGAGGTAAACAAAACAAAAGACACGACATACAGACGCGTTAACGACGACGGGGGACCTCAGATCACGAGGAGCCTGTTTCTCTGGGTATTGTTTCCCACCCTTTCTGATTTTGTGATTCTCACATCACTCGGCCCTCAGGCTCGGTTTTTCTCTCGAAACCCTTTTTCTTACTTTTCTCTCAACTTACACCTCTCTATTCTTTATTCTCTCATTTTTTCGTCCCTCCCCAGGGTGATTAATGAATGAATAGGAAGGTGTGGGTTCGTGTCCGATGCCGTTAGCTCACAGCTATTTCTTCTGGTGGATAGAGTGCCCTCCTGGCAAATACGTCGACGACGGGGGAAAGACAGAACGCCTGACTCAACTGTGCCCCTAGTTCATCACTCTGACCATTTTTCGTTTTGGTTTTCTACTAAAACAGTTTTGATCAAAATGAGAGTCGGATTAACGTACTTGTTCGATTTTTGATTTGAAAACCATGCAAGTCAGGCTGTGAGCGCTGAAAATTTTCCTTTTTGGGTCCAAGAAAATGGTCCAGTTTTGGAAAACGAAATAGTTTTCGAGAAAATAGTCAACCTCAGTAAAAATTTTCAAAAACTATTTTTGCAAGCAGTCAATGCTCAACGAGCATGGAACTTACTCTTTGAGATGCGTGACCTCGGATTGCGGGCAATGGAAAATTGCCCCTGGCTTAAAGGGGGTGGGTGGCAACGGAAAGTTGCCCCTGGTTTGAATGGCGGTTCACAACGACTCGCAGCAACGGAAAGTTGCCCCTTGTTTGGATGGTGCCGCAGCAGTCCGCAGACAGTCTTCATTGGTGGTGGTCAAACTCTTGGACACAGAGATGACGAAGACGGTCATAACAGATATATGGACACAATCACCTTGGAAGGTGTCGGCGACTAGACTTTGGGATGAAATCGGAACCATTGCATGGACTGAGACGCTATGAAAGCGTTGGGGGCTGGACTTCAGAATGAAGTTGCCTACGTATCCCAAACATGGGAATCAAGCCTTACGTAGTTCCGGTTAAGGTACACTCGGGTATTTTAACCTTCACTTTTCAGGCTCTAACTTTTGCCAAGGTGCCCGACGCGGGTTTTCGACCTTGCGAGCTTCTTTTCATTTTCTTTTGTTTATTTCTTTTTCTTTTCTTTTTCGCATTTTTTTCTTCGTTTCTTTTCTTTTCTTTTTTTTGTATTTTTTTCTTTTTTGTATTTTTTTTCTTGCTCTAACTTTTGCCTGGGTCGCCCTTCTGGGTTTTCGGCCCAGCAAGCCTCTCAAAGGGTAAAAAGTGTAACAAGTCCATGCCAAATGGTTTTTGAAGTTGGAGCCTCTCTGTATCTAGGAGAACGGCTGTTGCAATGATTTGTAGGAGATTCCGTCATGGCTGCTCCACAAGCTCCTTCAGGTGAGATCTACTCTTTTGATTCGACTTCGGTGCCTCTTGCTCGAGGGCTGCTTCAGAACTGGCCACACAGGCCTTGCATGGCGTTTGACCGTTGAACTTTCTGAACGGGTTCGAGGTTCGAAACGGACGGGTTGAATCTTGAGGCTGAGAGCGATCCTAGGCTGCACAATCTCAAGAGTGGTTCCAATCTGGATCAAGCCAGGGTCCTTCCTAGTACTCACGCTGACAAGCATGGTTTCATTCATTAAAAGGCTTGGCACGCCTCTCTTTCTCTCAAAATGATCAAAGTTTTGCAAATCCCAAGGAATTCCTTCCTCTTTGTTTTTATCACCGCAGTGTTCAAAAGGGGTTTTTTGAAAAACTTAGGCTAATGCAATGAGCTTGGCGCGCAAGAGAGCAGGCGAGATGTACTGTCAGTCCATTCAAATCCCCTGGCACTTATACTGAAAGCAAGCGCGAAAGTGAGATAGCAACAGCTGTTTCATTTAGATTTGTTGGTGTAACTGGCCCCTTGGCAGAAACAGATTAAAAACAAAAACAGGTAATTACAAGACAAAACGGTGTTCGGGACAACAACCCCAGAATCACCTGGTATTCTATAAAAAGGGGACCGACTCGCTACAACAAGACAGACCCTTACGCAAAAGACTGACTCAAGACAGAGAGACAAACTCAAAACAAAAGGCTGACTCGATACCCAAGCCAGAATTTACAAAACTCGATTTCACCGATGCTCAAAAATGCGTGCCAGACGCTACATCCAAAATATGCCGAATGCCGCCCGCAGGTGGTTCACTTTCTGATTACATACTTGTCGTATCTATGTCCTCAAAATCCAATAACTGGGTGGTAACGGACTTGGCTGAGGTGGGCGGGAGGATAACCTCGTTGTCAATCAAATCTTGCACCTCATGACGGAGGCGAAAACAATTGTCGGTAGCATGGCCTGTCTGCTGGTGGTACGCGCAGTACTGGGCAGCATCGTGCGTAGCGGGGAGATTCTTCGGGAGAGGACGAGGCTCCAAGGGTTTAAGGTGCCCCTTCTCGGCAAGGATCTGAAGTGCCTTGGACAGAGGCATGTAGAGAGCATGAAAGGTCCTGCGCCCCCGGGGCAGGTATTTTGATGTCTGAGAGCTCTTACTAGACGCACAAGCAAAAGGGTCGGCAGGCGCCACTATAGCTTTCTGATCTTTCCCAGGTGCAGGGGCAGGAATAGGAGAAACTGTTCTGGCATGACGGGGCCTATCCCGATTCTCCGACTTACTTGAACTCCTCTCAGGTGGAGTGGGGAAAGCATCTTCCACAGTTTTTGCCACAACTGCGGTTATCTGTTGCTTGTTCGTCCCCCCGGCTTTCAAAGCCCTGACTGCTCAAAGCAGCTGTTCGATGGGATCGGCGTCTGCCTTTGCTTTGTCTTTTCGTCTGGCCTCAGCCTGATCGAGGGTTTGGGTTGATGTTGGTATGTCATTGCCGTAGCTGGAGGCCATCTCCGGTTGGCTAAGTTCGATCACAATTCGCCCCAACAACGGGGGCTCCTGGGGTATAAAACTCTCGGCATATGGTGCGGCTGGAGGTGAAGCTGACATTCCGTAGGCGAGATCCGCCACGGACCTCTGGAGATCACCTATCATCCCCATTAGTTCAAAGGCGGTGGGCTCACGAGCCTGATACAACTGGGGGGCCCAGACCGGGTGCAGAACAGGCGACCTGGGTGGATGTGGCATATCAATGTTGGTCTCACTTTGCAGAGTGATCCCTTGGTCTAATGCGGTCGTCATAACCACGAACTCTTCTGAATTTTGCGTCGTCATAAGTCCTGCCTCAGCAAGGGGGAACACTGGCTATTCTGTATCAACTCTCTGAACTCTCTGAACTGAAAGGGAAAACAAGCAGCATTTCAGCCCAAACGGATCAAATACAGGTGCAGCCGAACGACTGTACTCCACTACTGATCACTGTTCCCCAGAATCACTGTTCTCGAAACTGAACTGATACCCACAGATATAACTGATTCCCAACAATACTGATATTGATGCCCTCGGGACCGATACTCAAACTTCCAAACTGACATGTACGTTCCTGTAGAGATACATTCTAAAAGCACATAACAGATAAGTGAGAACCAAAATACCCCTATGTTGGGGTAGGGTTTCCCTGTCCTATTTTGTCAGGAGCTAGGGTTTCACTACGCACGCAGCGGTTTCAAACATCCTAATATCGGGTAAGCAACCTGTCCTAGCTTGGAATGGTCACTATGGATCCAAATATGTACTAGGTTGAATGGTCGAAAAGGGTGCCCCGGTAAAACCGGGGTTTGTGTTCCTATGCTGTCAGAGCCCATAACCGGTCAGCCTTATGGCCATGCCTTGACAAGACAAGCCTCCAGCAAATCGTTCAGGAATGGCAGATGGCAAACACGGTGTCCTAGGCGCACCAATGCACATGCAATGCAAAGAGACACATAACTGAAATCAAAACAGGATATCACGAGTTCGAGTCAAGCTCTCTAACTTTCCCCAGCAGAGTCGCCAGAAACTGTAGACATCCCCGAACGTCCCGGGAGGGTGAGCTCCGTTCGGTTCATTTTGGGGTCACTACAGCTCGGACTCTCAAATCGTCACGGTTCTTAATCTTGAACCAAAGAGTCCAAATCTGGCAAATCGTTTTGAGAAAAACAGATTTTTTGAAAGAAGTGCCAAACATGGACTGCTTTGCCAGATACAGAGTCGCCAACTAAATATTTTTTTAATGGGGAAATTTAGGAAACCCTGACTCGGTGCCGAAGGCCACATGTCCGTCATCACCAGAGTTGTCTCGGCTCGGGAGCTTGGGTACGATCGGGGAAGGTCAGCTATGAGCACCCCCTTTCGCCCGGTCCGAAGACCGGCCTCTACTAACCATGATATCCGTTTTTGAAAACGTTATGTGTTCTTATTCCAATTATTAGCCTAGATTTACTATGTTATGCGCACAGCAAACAAGTATAGACTAGATTGTCTAATTTGGAAACAAGCATTGCATATCCATTTGTCTTAAAAAAATGCTTTGGAATTTGCTACTCGCAAGTAGGCTAAAACACGGATTTCAACGAGTTTTTCCAACTCAAACAATCCAACCTTCACCCACAGGCATTCAAACAGTTCATCTCACATAAGCATCTAGCCACATGGTATGCATGCTATCATGGCAACATTCGCACGCATGCAATATGCTAAAGCGAAAATACTTACATCGTACTCCGCGCCGAAACAATAAACTAGTTAGCAAACATGCATGTCCTAGCTCATGTTAAATTGCCTAATGCAACGCATACAGGATGCAATCGAAGTGGGCTCGACTAACCTAAGCATGGCATATGAAATGCGATCAATTGATGCACGTATTCAATTTAGAATCGAAATACAAATGCAGTTAGCGTGATGTACCGAGCCTAATGCATGCAATACGAATGCATGAATGCACGCATGCATAGCATAAGGTATGCTAATTTAAACGTGCCCTAATACTAACCATCAAAGCAGGTAAGTAAAAGGGAAGAAAGAAGTGGGGATTGGAAGACATACACACCACTCACACACACTTATTACAGATTTGCCCTCACTCGGAGGGACCAAATAAATATTACAAATTAATTAACTATGCAAGCTAATTAAATATTACAAATTGCCTAATCAGTTAACAAACTAATTTAAACTAGGAAAAGCAGTAAACCGCCTCGGGAGGAGAGCTAGATGCAGCGCATGTTCGGATCCTGCTCAGAAGTGCACCGCCATGCATAGTCTGCCTCTGTTTTCCTTGATACACTCCTCTGGAGACTTCCAAAGTCTCAGAACTGCTTTTCTGGACATTGAGGAGTGCCACCGGCTGAGTAGGATTGCCACCGTCAGTGTGGTGTAGTCACCGGCACAAAATGAATCCATCGGCTGGTGATTTACTGCCGGTCGGCAATATATTCTGCCGGTCGGCAAAGAATGCCTGCAGAACCTGCAACTCACAACAGCAGAGGACAGAACTTGCATGGCAATACAATTCAAGCAATGTATGCACCAATCATGTCCCTTATCATGGTAATGACTCAAAGGAACATGCTCCTTGGTTCTCGGACCACCAATCACGCATTTCCATATATGATGGCCCAAAGAATCAAGTGTGCAACTTTCATGTCAAATGAAATGCAAACCAAACAAATGAACCAAGGCCCAATTCCTATCACCAAGTCAAGGGACAAGGCATGCATGCAAGATGCAATGCAACCTAGGCACGCAAACTAAGGATGCAACATGACATGGCAAGACACTTATGCAAGCATACAAGCAAACATGAGGCAATGCGAATTGATGAAAAGGTGGACTTATACATGATTTAGGCAACTCTAAATAGGCCTAAAACAGTGGCCAAAGGGACCAAAATAAAGGACCAAATACACATACACGCATGCACATGTTAAAGGGCCAACACTTAGGCACAAATGAGGCAACTCTCAAGCACATTTAAATGAGGCAATCATGGACATATGGCATGCAAGGTAAGCATTGAAAATCATGTTAGGATGGTGTCAAACGAAGCAAACAAAATAGACCAAGCATGCAATGAATGGCCCAAGTACTTGAAGCAAGTCAAAGGGACTTGAACCATGGCTAAGCTAACCAAGCCTCACAAGGCTAAGAAGACTTAAAATAGGTTCAAGACAGACCTAGACCATGCAAAGGGGGCCCCCTAGATGGCATCTAAGTGGCTCAAATTCAAAGGCATGTACAATGGCCAAAACATGGAACATGCTACACAAGCTTTCAAAGCATTAAAGATGCGTCCGAGGTGAACATATAGGCATGCAAAGGGGATTGAAATGACATGATGGATGGTTCCAAATCACCAAATCAATGCAAAAATGTCATGCTATACATTCACATACTTAAGGCCAACAAGCCGGAATGCAAAGGGGCTATACTAAGCATGCCAAATTCGACCCAAACAACCTAGGACAGACCTTAAACATGGAAAAATATGTACAAAAGCTTCACAAGACTAAGCCTAAAACATGCTAGAATAAGGGCTAACAACCTAAGGCATGTTAAGGCAATAACATGGCATTACATGGTAGGTATGCTAAACATGCATGGTGTACCAAAACCAACACACAACAAGGTTATATCATGGCATAATAAGCATGGAAAGTATCCAAGACATGATCAATACACACTCTAACATGATGCTCCCTCAAGAGGCCAAAAACGGTCCATTTCAAGGACAACAAGGGGAGGGGGTGCCCCTCCCCTTTTGGAGACTTCAAGGCACCATCTCCGCCACTAAAATCCCTCAACATTTCAGTGGTGAAGAGGCCCAAACACCAAAGTCTCGAAACTTACACAAAATGGCTCAAAATGGGGCCTTTCAAGGCCTAAGAGGGGTCAAACACCTTCAAACCACAAAACACTCTTAATAAACAATCAAGAGGGCTAAAAAACAGAACTTTTTTGTATTATACACTAAGCAAAAAAACAGTTCAAAGATGGGTAAAAATACAATGAAAAAATAGCGAATAAAAGGATTAGTTTCTTACCCTTGAAGCCCCCTTCAACAATGGTGCTCCAACAGCCCTCCTTGGCTTGAATCCAACTCCAAAACACCAAAATCAACCCCTTAGAACCTCAGTAGCGAAAGGAAGGTGAAACACTAGGTGTTTATGTGCAATAGTATGGACTAAAACACATAGAACACAAAGAGAGAAAAAGAGAGATAGGAGATATGTATAAACCCTAACCCTAAAACCATAGCTTCTCTCTGTGTTTCTCTCCCAAAAATGTAAGAAGTCTCTAACCCTAAGCAAGGGAGAGAAGGACTCCTCTTATAGAGCTTCTTGTCTTGTAAAGCTTACAAGACAAGCTTCTAAAGAGGGAGATCCCTCCATATACGTGTATGGAGGGGAGCCAAATGCAAGACAGGTGTGATAAAATATCTGCAAAAGTAGATGCACAGTAGTCGGCCGGCCAAAGATGCCATTTTGGCAAAAATGAGTGCCGACCGGCAATATACATTGCCGGTGGCAGCAAAAAACCAGCCGGTGGCCTTTGGCCATGGCCGGTGGTGTGTGGGGATGCCTCACAAGGCATTCCCTGCCCCTCCAAGGCAAAATGCAAGTGTTTGGTGCAAAACCAGACACTAAACGGTCGAATTCAGAGATCTCGAGGCAAAGCACGAAGCCGAGACCGCCGGGAACTCCAAACGAACACAAACATAGATGATCACCGAGTGTTCAAACGGTGACGTCCAAGTCTTGAGGATGGTCAAAAATGGGGTGTCTACACTCGCCCTCGAGGCCATTTTAATTGCTCTAGTTAGCTTAGAATAACTAGTTAATACAAGTGTTGTAATTATTTAATTAGCTTAGATAGTTAATTAGTTTAATTGCTTTATAGCTTAGCATAGCTAGTTATTCAATTTTGGTTTGTAATAATTAGTTAACTAGAATAGTTAATTAGTTTTCGATTTGTAATAGTTAGCTTAATTAGCGTAGCTAGTTGGTTAGTGTTTATTCATTTGGGCCCTCCTTCGCGAGGGCATAATGTTATAATAAGTGTGCGTAAGTGTGTGTATGTCTTCCAACCCCACGTCTTTCTCCCTTTTATTTAACCACTTTTGATAGGTAGTTTAGGGTGATGTTTCAATTAGCATATCGCATGCTTGCATCTATTCATCATGTCTTGCATGCACCGAGGCTCGGCGCATCATTCAAACTGCATCGCAATTTTAATATTTCTCTAAATACATGTTTAAACCATATGTTATCAAATCAAATCATATGCCATATTAGTAGTAGAGCCTATTAATTGCGTTCTCCGCATGCGTTGCATTAGGCATCTTAACATAGTTAGGATCATGCATTTTTCTAACTAGTTTTTGTTTTGGCTTGGAGTACTAGGTAAGTTTTTACGCTTTAGCATATTTGCATGAGTGTGATTGCCATGATTAGAATGCTTGCCATGAGGCTATGTGCTTAAATGTTAAATTGCATGAATTCCAGTGGATGAAGGCTTGGTGTTTAAATTGGAACGATTCAATGAATGTATGTTTTAAGCCCACTTTGTTGTGGCAAATCCTATTTTAAGCCCACCTTGTTGGTGGCAAATCCGTATTTTAAGCCCACCAGAGGGTGGCAAATTCAAACCATTTTCGCAAAACAAACATGACTTGAAATGTTTCAATTTTGTGATCTAGTCTATACTTGCTTGTGTGCGTCACATAGTAAAGTTAGCTAATAACCGGAATAAGAATGCATAATGTTTACAAAACATCATATCATGGTTAGTAGAGGTCGATCTTTGATCGAGCGAGCAAGGGTGCTCATTTCAGGACATTCCCCTCTCATACCTAAGTTCCCGAACTGAGACAATTTTGGTGATGACGAACACGTGGCCTTTGGCACGAGTCAGGGTTTCCTAGATTTTCCCAAAAAATAAAATATTTAGATGGCGAATCTGTAATCTGGCAAAGCAGTCCAATTTTGACATTATTTGATTTAAAATCGATTTTCCAAAAAGGTTTGCCAGATTTGGACTCTTTGGTGATTATTAGTTTCACATTGCACTTTGTGAGACTAGATTCAGAACCACGACAGGTAAAGTCCGAACTGTGAGGCCTTCTTTTCAAACCTTTCCGAAAGACAGGGCGCGAGAAAAATGCGAGTCCACAGTTTTTGGTGACTCTGCTGGGGACTTAGAGAACTTGACTCAAACTCATGATATGTTGTTTTATTTACACTTATGTGTTTCTTTGCATTTGCATTTGCATTGGTGCGCCTAAATCACAGTGTTTGCCATCTGCTATTCCTAAACGGTTTTCCGGAGGCTCGCTTAGAAAAGCTTGCCAAAAGGCTGACCGGTTGCGGGCTCTGCCACGATGGGAACACAACCCTTGGATCTGGACTACTACTGTACTGTTTGATCCTCCTTTCACTTCTTGGTGTTAGGTGTGAGAGGTATATTAGATAGTTTTGCCGAGGTACCCTTTTTGACCAATCGGTCTAGTTATATATCAGAAGCCACAGAGACTGTTCCAAACTAGGACAGGTTGCTTACCCGGATACAGGAATTGTATGAAACGCTTGTTTGCATAGTGAACCCCTAGCTCCTAACGAAATTAGGACAAGGAAACCTTACCCCATCATAGGGGTGTTTTGGCTCTCACTTGTTTGATACGTGCTTTAGAGTGAAACTCTGTAGGAATGTATGCATCAGTTGCAAGTCTGGGTATTAGTTTGTGGGTATCAGTTTTGGAACAGAAATCAGTGTTTGAGTACAGTTCTCCAGCTTATGATTGCAACTGTGCATTGTTTCTATCTCAGCCGAGGTGCTGTGCGATTTTTTATTTTTGTTTCTTTTTGCTTTGTTTCTTTTTGCAAGGTAGTGTGTCAGCATTGCTTTAGATGAGCCCGTCACCCCCCAAGCACTCTGGACCCGGGTATGACGTCTATACCGGTCTGGGGATCTTATCGGAGGACAACTAGTGTTTGCTTCGCTACCACCGGTTACAAGACGGAGGAGAGTCAAGCATAACCCATTGGATCAACAAGCACCCAATCAGGGATAATTTTTTTTCTTCCTCTTTAGTAAGACAGGATTCACCAATTCAAATGGCTCAGTATCCAGCTGGAATGAAAGACTTGCTTCGAAACCTCCAACAGACTATTGAGAATATGCAGCTAGATACTGCGCAGCAAGCTGAGACCGCAGCCTGTCAAGTCGAGATTGTAGCCCGCCAGGCGGAGGTAATGGAAAGGCTTCAACAACAACGACCACAACCTACAGTGGCCTCAGCATCACAAGCACTCCCAGCGGGAATCCCGGTACTCGGGGTCACCATCAATGTCCAGGAAAATATGGACATTTCAGCAGAGCTAGTTCCATCCCAAATTTCGAAAGCACCGATTTACCCAACAGAGGCGCCGTTTGAGTTTGAGGTAGACCCTACCGCACTAAAAGTGAGTAAGCTAGAAAATCTTTTTAAACGAGCTCAGGGCATTAATTCGATCCCTGATATAGAGGATGACTATACTGATGTGGCAGTGACTTTGCCAGATAGATTTAAAACGTCGCATATAGACCGCTTCGATGGTTCGGGTGATCCCATGGTCCACTTGTGACTATTTTCAGATATTCTACGGCTAATGGGCCTATCTAGACTGCAGAAGTTATCCCTCTTTGGCCGGACCCTATCAGGTATCGCGGCCATTTGGTATGCCAAGTTGGAAGACTCTGTAAAGAGGAACTGGGAAGAGATGGCTGAGGACTTTATTGCTCAATACTCCTACAACACACAGATTGAGGTCACAACTCGTGATCTCGAAGCAACCCGCCAAGAGTTGAAGGAGGGCTTCTCCAATTTTGTAACCCAGTGGAGGGCCAAGGCCTCTATGATGACCACCCGACCGGCTAAAAAGGACCAGATCCGAATGGTAGTCCGTAACCTGCAACTGAGGATATTGCAGAAGATGATAGTTTTACCTCTGTCTACATTTGCCGACCTCCATGAAATAGGGGTACAGATAGAGGATGCAATGAAACAGGGTCTGATAGACTACGAGAAAGAGTAGCCCAAGTGGGCTTTCACATGTAGTTCCAATGCCACTGCGAGTAGTAGCACAACTGCAAGGCCTTCTAATGTGGGTATGGTCACCACCACACCGAAAACTACCAACCCCTTTGCTGGTACAGCCAATACACCCCCTCAAACTTCTACCCATCAGGCCCGAGGCCAGAGGGTTTTCACCCTACTCTATATGTCTCTATATGCGGCCTTGAGGATCCTGATCAGAAAAGGGCATCTGAAACCGTTAGAACAACGCCCGTTGTCCGATCCACCCCCTCCTAAACATAACCCAGGTAAGTATTGCGCCTTTCATGAACAGCATGGTCATGATACCGACCAGTGCTTCAGATTGTGTCATGAGACTCAGGATCTCATCGATAGCAAAGTGATAGCGCCCCTTGAGAAACCTAATGTCAATGCAAATCCTCTCTCACCACATAACCAAGCCCCTCCACCCAGGCAAATAAACCTTATCCAAACACTGGCCGTCCCTTACGACCTTAGTATATACATCACCCCCTCCCACCTACCTAAGCCGGCACTGTTTATCTTGGAAAGCACAGATTTGTGCATGTTGAACACGTCCACATCCCAACCTAAACCTATGGTGGTGACCGTGGTAGATAAAGGCAGGGTGGCCTTGTTAGAGGATGTGAATGTCAGTTCAGCGCTTGAGAGCTCCGTGGACTTATCCCAGGAAGAATACAACCCATGACGTTACATTGTGCCAACCAATTAGGCCAAGCCAGAGGTGGAGTTGCCACCAAGGATGGGGGTCAATGTATTGGATGACCTAGCTGACCTCGAGGAGGACATTAACAATCTGTAATTCGTTGATGAGCAAGATTCGGGGGATGTGCACAATAACTGGTTTGATCTGAACAGGTCAGCAAATAATTCAGGATGGCTTAGTGATGAACCGGATGTAGATGAGGGACTTCAATCAAAACTAGAACAGCTGGAAGCAGGAACTGCTACAAGGGCCGGAACGGCCGTGGACAAAGAGAAGTTGTCGGAGAGCGCCGGTACTAAGAATTTCGCTCAAGAAGTGAGCATCATTGATACTGTTGACACAGAGCAAGAAGCCGCACTGAAGCGGTTTGAATAGGAAAGGGATAAGAATGGTCAGGAAACTAGAAATGCCAAACACCCTATAGGGGATGACTGTGATGTGAGAGTAATTACAACGGAACTGGACAATTGCCGATCAGTTGCCAGAGGAGTCTGGTGAAAAGATAATGATCTGCATCTTGCCCACATAGAGGAAGATTGGGGCTAGGACCAGCCAGATGACACTTGGTATTCTGAGGAAGTGAATCACATGACTAGAAGCGGGCGGTACTTCAAGCCCCCGCACTTAGATCAACCAGAAGCATCTAGAAAGGACAAGGAGGCCGAAAAATAGAAGGATAAACAGTTAGAGGAAGAAACAGTACTAAAACTGCTAAAGAAGATCCAAGCGGACATATCCATCTAGGGGTTGCTCATGGATTCGCGGGTACACAGGCAAGCCTACCCGTCTGCAATGGATAAGGCCAACTTGTCTATCGACACAACTCCCGAACAACTAGTGGGACTTGTCTTCCCGGGGACGCTTCGCCAACCTTGACCTTCTTAGATAAGGAATTTCTGCCTTAGGGCTTTGCACATAACAAACCACTGCACATCTCAGTTGAATGCAGAGAGAAGTGGGTGCCGGTTGTATTGGTGGACACAGGGTCTACAATTAATGTGTGTTCTTCTCACACGGCCTATGCTATTGGCTTGAAGCCAGTGGACTTTGTACCAACGGTCCAGGTGATCCAGGCTTACGACAACACGAGTCGAGAGGTGATGGGGACAGTTCAGATCAGAACACAAGTGGGTTCGATGTTCCGGCCACTTTTAACTTACTCCTTAGATGGCTATGGCTGCACCAAGTAAAAGCTGTCTCTTCCACTCTTCATCAGATGCTAAAGTACCCTCTTGGAAAGGGTGTAGCCATTGTGTTTGGAAATTCGTCTATCTATCCTCCACCTGAGGTCACCACACTAGTATTGGAAATTGTACACGGTGATAAGGATGTTTTCTTGTCGGGCTAAGGCCCTGGTGGTGCAAAATATCCTAGCTATTGATGAGGGGTTGAATGTCAGTGCTCAATCAGTCTACTTCATGAATAAGCTACAGCATATGCCCAGGATAGGATTAGGCAGAAGTGGCCAGAAAGGTGCTCCTGTATTGGCCGAAGTGCCACATAACCCTTGTACATTTGGTCTCGGTTACACGCCTACCAAAGAGGACTAGGTGAGAAAAGGGAAAAAAATGACAGGAAAAGTCAAAACTAAGCAAAGTGGGAAGCACTACCAGCTTGTGCATAAACTAATTCAGGGAACTCTAAATGGCCGCTTTGTCCGGGAGGGGGAAGACTTCCCATTTTGCGGCTTTCCTGAGCCATGGTTGAACTCTGAGAAGCGGCATTTGCCCGACTTTGAGATTTTCTTCGACCTACAGCTACAAGAGGATGAAGCCTTAGAGGAGCAGACTGAATTAACTGCTGAGGCTTAACAGAGTACAGACGGTGAGTCCAGTAGCAATGAACTCAAGATAGGAGTAGCGCTAGTATGTCTCCTTTCAGATCCTCAGATCAAACAGAAGAGCTTAGGGGAGGACTTCACCGTTTCCATGATCGGAGATCAATCAGGTGTGGACCCTTCCGGTGGTATTTTGGATGCATCTAACGCACCCTCTCTCATTTGGAAATTGGAGGAGGGCTTTTTGTTTAGCAGTTCTGAATCAGGTAGTGAGTCAAAATCTGATTCCACAAAGTCTGTGGAGTCAGAATCAGATTCCAGTTCTTCTCAGTCGGAATCCAGTATTCCTGGGGTTGATAACTCGGATGCCGTTGTTTTGTCCAGGTTGTCTTTTTCTTTTTCTTTTGAGTCAGTTGTAGCCGAGGAATTGGACGAGCTGGAGGCTTTGAATGAGAATGATACCACTACTGTTTTCAAGTACTTCTTTGTGCCACTTGTGTATTGTATTGATCACGACTTTCAAAATTTTGATAAAAACGATGAGGAAGGAATTCCTCTGATTTTCAAACATTTCATTGATTGAGGGGAGAAGAGGTTTGTAAAACCCCTTGTTGATGAAATCATTTCAATTAATATGGGTACTGAGAAGGATTCGTGTCTGGTCCAGATCGGACCCATGTTGTCTTCGAAGGAACGCAAGTGCTTAGTCACTTTTTTAAAAGATTTCAAGGATATTTTCGCGTGGTCCTACGAAGGCATGCTGTAGACACCCCATTTTTAACCGCCCTTAAGACTTGGGCGTTACTGATGGTTTACTTTGTGGTAAAAAGTGTGCAAGGCAAAGGTTCAAATTCATCAACAACGAGAGAGTCAAATCCCAACTTCATACATCCCAACTTCATACCCCTTTTGGACCAAAACAATATTGATCAAAATATTTAAGATCTTAAAATTCTCTCTTTCAAAATGTTTTGAAAATAAAGTTCCTACGATGTTCCGACGCTCGCATTTCGATAAATGTTGCGCTTTTCGGTAAACCGAGAAGGACAAAGTGGAGATGAATGAAAGAGAGATGAAATCTTTGAAAAATCTTTCAAAACACTTTTTTTAGGGGTTTGGAGTTGAAGAAAAGAGGAAAGGAGAGGAGAAAACTAGTTTGGCAGAAGTTCGGCATGAATCCGGGTAGGAGATGGTCGAGCAGCCCTCGCTGAATCGGGCTTATTCATTTGCGTACTTGGATTTTAGCTATGAGGCCACCACTGTTGGAAATCTTACTTCTAGGGCTTCATTTTTCACTCAAGAATCTCCTAAAGCCAGGTCCGGGTGGGGGAGATATGGTTGATTGAAGTAGGGCATCACTCCGGTTGGACCGAATCTGCGCGGCTTCACCAAAAAGGGAATAACTTTTTACACAGGAGGAATGTTAAAGCAAGGTTTGTGCCACTGGAAAGCAAACTTCTGGGGCTTCAATCTAGACATCCACCAGCCACTTTTTGGCCTCGGAATCCACCCACCGGCCATCAATTTAGCCGACTGGCCAGTCAAAATAGCCGACCGATCAAATAAGTAGCCGACTGACCATCTGTTTGGCCGATGGCCTCCTTTTCTGGCTGGTACCACTTTTTTGCCTTTTTCGGGCATGATGCAAGCTAGCTGTGCCAGCTGGAATGCACGGACCCTTCTCCCCATGCACGAGTGTGACTGATTTGCACCTTTGCACCCTTTTAGTCCAATCTTCCAAGAGTTAGATTAACCCCTTTGCTCAAGCTTCTTGAGGAAGCTTGGACTCTTTAGCTTGGCTTCCTCAAGAAGCTTGCACCCTTTACTTAGCTTCCCTTAGAAGCCTTGACCCTTGAGGATAGCTTCTCTTGGAAGCTTAGCCTTTTGCTTGGTCTATATAAGAGCCCCTCCTCTCTCCTTTGTTTTGGTTCAGAAAATCCAGACCTAATACATACATATATCTGATATATCTTCCTCTCTCTATATATCTCCCTCTCTCTCTTCATTTTGTAGGGATTTGAGGCCCTAAAGGTGTGTTTAGTTCATAGTATTGCACTAAGACACACACTCTTACACCTTACTTTGACTTTAAGAGGCATTGAGGGTTTGTTCTTGAGGTTTTGGACTGGTTTCGATTAGAAGAAGAGGGCTGCATTTGCTGTTCTTCAAGGATTCTCCAAGGGTAACACTTTTATTTTATATTCCCCAATCTTGCACTAGTCTTTTACCTATCTTGCTTACTGTTTTAGACTTTGTGTATAACTGAAAAAAGTCTTATATTTGCATTCTTAAGATACTTTGTTAAGGTTGTTTTGGTGTTGGGGGTCGAACTCCTACTCTTAGGTGCTTTCTTTGCTAAGCTTTGGTTACTATTGTGTGTTGACCTTCTCACCACTGAAATCCAGTGGATTTTCAGTGGTGAAGAAGGGGGTTTGATGTCTTTCATAGGGGACGGACACCCCTCTCCCTTTGTGTCCCATTTGTTCATGTTTTTGGCTCATGAGGGTAGCATGCATGATTAGTTGTTCTTGGCTTCATTTCAGGGGGTTTTTGGGTGTTGTTGGGTCATATTATACCTCTATTTTTGGTCAAATTAGTGGCCGCTTCCATGCATATTATACTTGCTTTGCATTCCTCCATGTCGCCTAGAAATGCACCTTGCCAATAGGCCATGATGCTTGCATATATTAGCTTAACTTCATGAAGTTTTTAACACTGTTTTGCCATGCTTAAGGCCTATTTGCTACTGTTTTAGTCATGTTTGCCATGTTTAGGGTAGCCTCTTTGCGTTTTGGATTGTGAGCCTTGTGTATGTGGGTCTCTAGCATGCTTAGCTTAGCTTATTCTCGTGATTTGGCATCATTGGAGATCATGTTTAAAGTCCATAATCCATGCTAGTATCCCTGCATTCATCATCTCTTTCATACTTTGAAGAGTTGTTCTCTTGTGCCTCGAAATGAGCATTGTGCATGGCCCTTGGTTTGTGTCCCTTAGCTGCTATATCAGTGGGTGTTGGAGGTCCATTTTGCATGCTAAAACTCTGTTTTGTATTGAAAGATCCATGCCATGTTTGCTCGGGGTAGGTTTTGAGCAATGCTCTCGTTTGTAGTCTTGAATGCCATCTATGTTGCATCCATTCCGTAGCATGTATTGGTCTCACCTTTTGCATGCTTTTTGGAGTTTAATGTGAGTGTTTAAAGTCCAAGTATATTACCCTTAAGTATGCCTAGAGTTGTTGCCTTTCATGTTCAAATGATAGGCCTTGGCGTGTGCATGCTTGCATGCATAATTGGTACCATTTTGGGCCCTTTTGGCCACTGTTTTGGGGCATGGCTGAGGCCTCCCATTTCAGTTTAAGACCACTTTTGTACCTAGTTGCATACTTGGCATAATGTAGGTTGCATTACATTAGGAGCATGCTTGCATTATATCTTGTTTGCATGTTCGCACCTTGTTTAGTTAAGTTGCATCACATAGTCTTGTTGTATACTTGGTATGCCCACATTGCATTAGTCTAGCTTGCATGGTTAGCTAATGTCTTGTTGCATTTGATTGGCTCGCTCGCATGGCATTGCATGAGTTGCATTACTTTGCATTGTACATTGCATACATGCATTGCATTGCTTGGTTTGGGGTGTCAAACCAAGCATGAGGGGAGAGGTATGTTCGTACCCAAAGTGATGAAACACGTCTCAACCGTCGGTCGCCGATGCCCTTGACCTCAATATGAAAGGGTGTTAGCATTCATTCGTGTGTTGCATGCATTTACATTAAGTTGCAAACTTGGCCTGTTAGGCCATCATGCATCAAAATGCACAATTGATGGCCCAAGGGTCGAGGACCACGCTCCCTTGAGTTCATTGCATGATAGGGAGTGTGGCCATGCTCACATTTGCTTGAAAATTCCATGCCATACACTGCCCTCTGCTGCTGTCAACTGCAGGATTCTGCAGGAAGAAATGGTCGGCCGGCCGCCTACAGTGCCGACCGACCATCGGTGGCTAGCCGGTGGTACAATAGTTAGCTGATGAGCCCATCCCCATGGCCAGTGGTGCTTTGAATTGGCCGGTGATATTCCGGAGTGATCAGGAATCAGTTCAGAGGTGCCCCAAGAATTTTCACAATCCTCAAAGGAGTAGGGCAGTGTTAACAGAGGCAACAGTGCTATGACAGCGAGTTTCCAGGTAAGACGAGTCGAGCGTACATCATTCACGCATCCCGAGGTGGGGCTGTGGCCGCCTTCTTTCTGCATTTAATTTGTTAATTCATTAGAAATTCTGTAATAATTAATTTAGTATTATTTATTCGGACTGTAATATTTATTCGGACCCTCCGAGTGAGGGCAATTGTGTAATAAGTGTGCGTGAGTGTGTGTATGTCTCCCAACCCCACGTCTTTCTTCCCTTTTATTTACTAGCTTTCGATGGTTAGTCTAGGGCATGTTTCAATTAGCATACAGTATGATAGCATGTTTGCATCCATTCATTCGTTTTGCATGCACCGGGCTCGGCGCATCATTCTAACTGCATTTGTACTTCAATTCCAAATTGAATACGTGTTAGTTGTAGCATCTCATATGTCATTGTAGATTAACCGAGCTAGTTGCATTTTGCATGTGTTTCATTAGCCATCTTAACATGAACTTGGATCATGCACATGATTAATAACTGGTTTCTATTTTTGCTTGGAGTACTAAGAGCTTTTATGCTTTAGCATCTCGCGTGAGTGTGAATTTTAACATGACAACATAATTACCATGAGGCTAGCTGCTTATGTGATATAACTGCTTGAGTGCCTATGGATGGAGGTTGAATTACCTAAATTGGAATAATGCACTAAAACTGAGTTTTAAGCCCACTAGATAGTGGCAAAACCTGCATTTTAGCCTACTTGCGAGTAGCAAACCATTTTCAAAACAAACATGAAATGTTTTGTTCCAATTTAGGCAATTTGGTCTGTACTTGTTTGCTGTGCGCATAACATAGTAATTCTAGGCTAATAACCGGAATAACAGCATATAATGTTTTCAAAACAAGATATCATGGTTAATAGAGGCCGATCTTTGATCGGGCGAGTGGGGGTGCTCATAGCTGACCTTCCCCAATCATACCCAAGTTCCCGAGCTGAGGCAACTTTGGTGATGACGGACACGTGGCCTTTGGCACCGAGTCAGGATTTCCTAAATTCCCTCCAAAATAAATTATTTAGGTGGCGACTCTTTATCTGGCAAAGTAGTCTATGTTTGGCACTTCTTTTCTAAAAATATCTGCTTTTTTCTCAAAACGATTTGCCGGATTCGGACTCTTTGGTTCAAATTAAGAACCGTGACAATTCGAGAGTCCGAACTATAGTGAGCCCGATATGAACAGAACGGGACTCACCCTCCCAGGGCGTTCGGGGACGTCTACAGTTTCTGGCGACTCTGCTGGGGAGTTAGAGAACTTGACTCGAACTTATGATATCTTGTTTTGACTACACTTATGTGTTTCTTTGCATTTCATGTGCATTGGTGCGCATAGGAGACCGTGTTTGCCATCTGCTATTTCTGAACAGTTTGCCGGAGGCTTGCTTTGTCAAAGCATGCCATATGGCTGACCGGTTGCGGGCTCTGCCAGTATGGGAACACAAACCCCGGTTTTTACCGGGGCACCCTTTTGACCATTCGACCTAGTGCGTATTCAGAATCCATAGTGACCATTCCAAACTAGGACAGGTTGCTTACCCGATGATAGGTTGTTTGAAACCGCTGCGTACGTTGTGAAACCCTAGCTCCTGACAAAATAGGACAGGGAAACCCTACCCCCAACATAGGGGTGTTTTGGCTCTCTTTGCTTGCTATGTGCTTTTAGAGTGTGCCTCTACAGGGAATGCATGTATCAGTTTACAAGTTTGGGTATCAGGCCTACGGGCATCAGCATCAGTATTTTGGGGCAATCAGTTCTACCTGAGGGTATCAGTTTACAGGCAGAACTTTGGGGCAGAATTCAGTAAAGAGTCAAATCTATTTTGGTGAAATCAGGCTGAGATGCTCTCTGTTTTCTCTTTTGCTAGGGGATAGTCTTGGAACCATAGCTTCAGAAGGCTCCGATATCCCCGGGTACATTGGACTAGTGCTGATAGACTTTGTTAGGTCAGAAATTCAATTCAAGGGCAACCAGTGTTTTTTTCGCTGAGGCAAGGCAAAGAAAGGCCAGTCAGGGCTCAATGGTTCATCTGATCCGTCAGTCGCCAGTCACAACACCTTTGTTCGAACTCAGCAGACTGTGATGGCACAGGATTCGGAAGAATTTGTGGCTATGATAGCAGCGTTAAATCAGGGAACCAACATGCAGGCCGAGACTAGTATTGAAACGCAGCGCCCATCTGGGGCATCTGCCTCACATCCAACTTTGGGACCCCAGCCGAACTTTGACCCACTTTTGCCAACTGAAGATCTGCTGTGTCCGAATCCTCGAGAAAGGTTTACTCAAGCTCAGGTGCTCAGACCCCTGGTGCGGCCTAATGAGAGGCCTTATTCCCTTGATGTTAACAGGCTCAATCTGACTGCTGTGAAAATTGCGAACCTTGAGAAGCAATTCGAAAAGGCACAAGGCCCTAACTCCATTCCCGACATTGAGGATGGGCACACTGAGTTTGCTGTACGGCTCCCAGACAGATTCAAAATGCCACACCTTGACCGTTTCGACGGGTCTGGAGATCCAATGGTACATATCCGACTTTTCTTGGATGTCCTGAAGCCGATGGGTCTGACTAAGCCAAAGAAACTCTCTCTGTATGGAAGAACCTTGTCGGGTGTAGCAGCCACTTGGTACGCTAAGTTGGAAGATAAAGTGAAACAAAACTGGGAAGAACTGGCTGAGGCCTTTGTCGATCAGTATTACTACAATACCCAAGTTGAAATGACCATGCAAGAGCATGAAACAACCCGCCAGAACCCAGCAGAGCCTTTTGTGGAATTTGTTGCAAGATGGAGAGCAAAGGCAGCACAGATGATAGATCGGCCTTCCGAGAGGGATCAAGTGCAGATGATGGTGCGAAACCTCGAGCATGATATGTTGCAAAAGTCGATAGTCGCTCCGCTATTCACTTTCAAAAGTTTGCATGAATTGGGGGTTCAGATCAAGAATGCGTTCAACAGTGGGATCATTCCCAGAACAAGTGAACCGACAAGGAAGGCGATTGCAGGAAGCGCCAATGTTGGTAGTAGCACTATTCCGAAACCTACCGAAATCAATACAGTCGCCACAACCGACCCTTTTGCTAATCCAAGCCTTCAAACTGCCGGCCCAGCCCGAGCTCAAGGCAAAACTTTCACCCCTCTCTATATGAGCCTGACTAGCGCACTAAAAGTCTTGATGGAAAGAGGGTATCTCAAACCCTTGGATCCTCAACCTCTGCCTGACCCACTCCCAGCCAGACATAACCCCTCCAAGTACTGTATGTACCATCAGCAGCGCGGTCATGGCACCGACCGTTGCTACCGCCTTCGTCACGAGGTCCAAAATCTCATCGACAACCGGACGATAGTTCCACCTTCAGACCCCAACGGCCAAGTACCTCATCCACATCTCAATCTAATCCACACACTAGTCGTCCCTTACGACCCCAGCGTATACATCACCCCAGCCCATTTACCCAAACCGGAGGTGTTCATTCCAGTCAGCATGGACTTATGCATGATGGATGCACCTGGACGCCAATCATCTCAAACCCATGAGCCCACTACTTCTGAGCTGATGAAAATGATCGAAGACCTTCAGAGAACTGTGGCAGATCTGGCCTTTGGGGTTTTAGCCCCATCATCGACCACATCACGTACCAGTAAGTTCATATCTAAAGGCTCCCCAACCTTGGGACGGGCTGCATTTGAAGAAGGCCAATCCCTTGGCAAAGTGGAAGCCAGTGGAAAGAACAAGGTAGGGGTAGACATGGATCCTCATGAACACCTTTTGTGGGCTACTGAGGCTTTAAAAGCCGAAGGGTTGGACAAATAACATGCGATTGCGGTCATTACAAAGGCTGTGGATGACACATTCACCACACAAGTTGAGAGCAGTTTGAATCAAGAGACAAGCCGGGAGAAGGGCTGTTGTACCAGGAATGTTCCTTTCAGCTCTAAACCCTTGCTCGGAAGAGATCATCAAACCAAGTCAGTGCTTACCAATCCCTTTGCTGGTGCATCCAGTAAAACTCAACAAACCTCAAAACGCCCACCTCGAGGCCAGAGGGTGTTCGCACCACTGTACATGTCTCTATCAGCGGCCTTGAGGGTCCTAATTAGAGAGGGGGATCTGAAACCCTTGGAGCCACGACCACTGCCAGATAAACTTCCTCCCTCCCATGATTCGGCCAAGTACTGTGCCTTTCATCACCAAGTCGGCCATGTCACTGATAGTTGTTTCCGTCTTCGCCACGAAATACAAGATCTGATTGACATTAAGGTCATCGTCGCACCAACTCAGCAAAGTCTATCGTCATTGGATCAGTGAACCTGGGGGATAATGTGATGTGGTCGGGGGATGAACCAACTGTGGGTGGCGCTCGACTTACTCCAGATGTGGCGTATGGCACGCACTGTTTTGAGCATTTGTGAATGCTAGTTTCTGACTTGGGTATTTAGGTCAGTTTTTGTTGTGTTGTTTTGAGTCAGTCTCTTCGTTTTGAGTCAGTCTTTTTGTTTCGGGTCTGTCTTGTTGTATCAAGTCAATCTTGTTTTGTTAGAGTCAGGTGATTCCGGGGGTGTTACCTCGGGCATCACTATTTTGTTTTGTTTCTGTCTTTTCGCTTTCTTTTGAGTCTGTTTCTGCCATGGAGCCAGTTACACCAACAGTTATGAATGAAACAGCAGTGGTTTTTTATGCTTTTGTGCTTGCTTCTGCCTTGTGCCACTTGTGCTAGAAAGTTTGAATGAAACAGCAGTACTTTTTGCCTACTCTTCTGCACCCCAAAATCATTGCATTGACCTAAGTTTTTCAAAACTTTTTGAACATTGCGGTGAAAACGAAGAGGAAGGAATTCCTTGGGTTTTGCAAAAATTTGATCATTTGAGAGAAAGAGAGACATGCTAAGCCTTTAATGATCGAGATCATGCTTGTTAATGTGAGTACTGAGAAGGATCCTAGCTTGATCCAGATTGGTCCCACACTGTCTTCAGCGCGAGCGACTTGTCGCTTTCTTAAAAGATTTCAAAAAAATGTTTTGCGCGATCCTGCGAAGACCTGTGTGGAATCGCTCTTGAGGTTGTGCAGCCTAGGATCGCTCTTAGCCTCGAGACTCGACTCCTCATTTTCAAACCTTGGACTTAAATTCAGAATGGTCAATGGTCAACCATCAAAGGAGGCCTGTGTGGCTATATTTGAAGCAGCCCTCGAACTAGGGGCAAGAAAAGTCAAATCAAGGAGATCAGATGTCGCCAAAAGAAGCTTGCAAAGCTAGATCAGAAGTATCCCTGGAACTAGGGGCAAAAATGCTAGATGTGCTCGAAGAGCCGAAGATGGATCATCCTGCAAATCAATGAAGATTGGCAAGAATGCCAAACCCCAGAAGAGAAGAAAGAAGAAAGTATTCTGAAGAACAACTGAGTTCCTATCCACAACACTAGGGGCAAATCCAGCCCCCATGGGATGGACTCCTGCATTGTCAGCAAACAGCAGTCACTCTCCTGGATTCAGACGGATTCGAGATCTCAGAACCATTTGACATGGACCAAGCTACACTTTTACCCTTGAGAGGCTCGTTGGGCCGAAAAACTGAAAGGGCGACCCAGGCAAAAGTTAGAGCGAAGAAAAAAAGAAAAGAAAAGAACAAATGAGAAGAATGAAAAAAAAAAATGAAGAAAATACAAAAAAAAAAAAAAAAAGAGAAAAAAAAGAGAAGAAAACATGAAAAAAAAAAGAAGAAGAAGAAAAGAAATGAAAAAGAATTGAAGAACATAGCTCGTAAGGTTGAAAACCCGCAAAGGGCGGCCTTGGAAAAAGTTAGAGCACAAAAGGAGAGGTTAATACCCGAGTGTACCTTAACCCCGAACTACGTAAGGCTTGATTCCCATATTTGGGATACGTAGGCAACTTCATTCCGAAGTCCAGCCGTAAAACACTTCAAAATCAACTGTGTCCATGTAATGGTTTTGATCATCTTTTCCTTCTCTGTATCCGAGAGTTCGATTGTCATCGTCACTCTGAGGACTGATTACAATGCGCTGCGATGCTATCCAAACAAGGGGCAACTTTCCGTTGCCATACAGTGTGTCGTGGTGTCATTCAAACAAGGGGCAACTTTCCATTGTCGTGCAGCTCTCTTCAAGCAAGGGGCAATTTTCCTTTGGATCTGAGGTTGGGCATCTCAAGAGTAGGTTCCGTGCTTGTTGGGCATTGGCCGTTTGCAAAAATAGTTTTTGAGAATTTTTACAGAGGTTGACTAATTTTCTCGAAAAATTATTCCATTTTTCCAAAACCGGACCATTCCTTGGACCCAAAAAAGGAAAATTTTCAGTGCTCATAGCCTGACTTGCATGATTTTCAATCAGAAAATTGAACAAGTATGTTAATCTAACTCTCATATTGGTCAAAATTGTTTTAGTAGAAAGCCAAAATAAAAACAAATGGTCAAAATGATGAACTAGGGGCACAGTTGAGTCAGGTGTTCTGTCTTTTCCCCATTGTTAACATGCTTGCCAAGAAAGGCACCATACCTGCCAGAAAAAGGCACCACTGAAGCTAACCGCAAAAGGACAGAAAGCTCTCACATCCTCCAAGCAACGAGGTATCGAGCCAAGTGCGAAGCACGAATCGGAATGGGACGAGATATCCCATTCCCGCATCTGGGCAGATCTGATCACGTCCAAACTCCCTAGCGGAGCATCGTCAACCGATGTCAGCTGCAAATTTTCTACACACCCAATTGTAGCACAGCCCCTCTGTCGAAGAAACTCACTATTGTGAACAAGAAGAAGAATCTAGCGGAATGCTAGGGGCAAGGCCCCGCAACTTTCTATTTATCCACCAACCACCCAGGGGAGGGATAAAAAATGAGAGATTGAAGAATAGAGAGATGTGCGCTGAGAGAAAAAGTGAGAAAATGACATTTTTTAAACAGAGATTGAGTGCTAGAGTGATGTGAGAATCACAAATGAGAAAAGGGTGAGAAACACTACCCGGAGAAACTGGCTCCTCGCGAACTGAGAGGTCTCTTGTCTTTGTAACACGTCTGTGTGTCGTGTCTTTTGTTTTGTTTACCTCAACTTTTGTTTTGAGTCTTTTTCGAGTGTTACTTGATGTGTTTAGGTTGTGTACCTTTTGTTGAGTCATAGTATACTGTGTTCAGTTGTAGGCTCAATACCCGGTTGAGAACCCTTTTCTCATTTTCAAAAAATCGTTGTGTGCTCAAAGTGCTGTGCCATTCTGCACATTTATGCAAAACAAGATTCTTTCTTTCATAAACCGCAAGGTTCAACCCAGGTCATGTGAGAACAGTAGAACAAGGACCTATCTGAAGCTATATAGGTTCTAGACTGCAAAGCAAAAGAAAAAAGGGAAAATTTGGAGCATCTTAGTCTGTTTCAACTTCGGCAAATTCCGAGACTGCACTCCAGGTGCACCTTCTCAGGCCTCGCCACTTCTCTGGAGTATGAGTGTATCTCGACCCCAAGTGTAAGCCTGCTTCAAGTCAGAATGGCAGTCCAAGCAGCACCCGAGGGTTTCACATGCAGATGTTATCTCTCGCCAATATAAACAGGGTGTCCCCTTTTGAGCTGAGCGTATTGCCAAGTCCTTCAAAAGGTAAATTAGAGGCACCAGAGTACATGTTTTATGTCTCTCTATTGCATAGAATGTGCACTTTCATATACACTTCTGTTACATGCGTGCCGCGCATCGTTATGATTCATGCATAGAATAGGCTTGTTTTCAATTTTTGCATAGAATATGCTTTGTTTGTCTCATACATAGAATGTGCTCCCATACTTGCATAGAAGATGCATTTTATCGCACTGTCTCGTGCATTTCAAATCACTCGTGCTGTTTAGCGTATCGCACTGTCTCGTGCATTTCAAATCACTCGCGCTGTTTAGCGTATCGCACTGTCTTGTGCATTTCAAATCAATCGCGCTGTTTAGCGTATCGCACTTTCTTGTGCATTTCAAATCACTCGCGCTGTTTAGCGTATCGCACTGTCTTGTGCATTTCAAAATCAATCGCGATGTTTAGCGTATCGCACTTTCTTGTGCATTTCAAATCACTCGCGCTGTTTAGCGTATCGCACTGTCTTGTGCATTTCAAATCACTCGTGCTTTCTTGCGCATCGCACTATTTTGTGCAGTTTATCACTCGCGCTCTCTTGCGCATCGCACTATTTTGTGCAGTTTACACTCGCGCTCTCTTGCGCATCGCACTATCTTGTGCATTTCATTACATGCTCTCTCTCATCTTGTATAGAAAATGCTTGTAGCATTTGTCAGTGCATTGCGTCGCACTGTTTTGTGCACCTTACTTG
Organism: Camellia sinensis; assembly: GCF_055761805.1. Classification (NCBI taxonomy): domain Eukaryota; kingdom Viridiplantae; phylum Streptophyta; class Magnoliopsida; order Ericales; family Theaceae; genus Camellia; species Camellia sinensis. The sequence goes on from NC_138963.1 coordinate 155,491,561, forward strand.
CATTTTGCATGCCTTCTATCATTCTTTCTTGCGCATCTAACCTGTACTTGTTAGTACGTCGCATCGCACTGTTTTGTGCATCTTCTTAGCACTGTTTTGTGCATTCGCTCTTCACTCGCACGTTCTTGTGCACTCTTCGGTCTAGGAGACCTTAAATCCTCTAAAGGTGCAATTCCTTTGGTGTTTGTCGTGCCCGAACGACTTCCGATAGTCTGGTATAGCCACCTGCCTGTGTTTGCGGTGAGTTCCTAGGAGACCAACTGAGACGGTGGAAACTAGAGTTCGAATAGCTCATGCCTAGAACGCAAAGGTTCGGGATTTCCGAGACTAAAGTCTGGTTTAAATACCCATGGGTGTATCCTCGGCTTGAAATCTGTATGGCAGCCCCATAGATTGAGATAGCATCTGTATGCACCTCAATTCTGAATACTCATCCAACCTAGTCTGTCACCGTGTTGGAGAATAGGGAAAGCTGCGGCCACAGCCAGGGAGAAAAGTAGTACCTGCAGTTTAACTAAGAAGAAGGAGAAGGTCCCCAGCAGCATGAGGTAGGTCATTGCCAATTGCCCCTGTAAGGTACCTTCGCTTTCTAGCTATTACATTGCATTATTTTTTTTACATTGCATTGCATGGCATAAATCCCCAATTATCAAACCGGCTTCGCGTAGCATATAAGTCCAGTTTTCAAACCGGCTTCGCGTAGCGTATAAGTCCAATTTTCGAACCGACTTCGCGTAGTGTATAAGTCCAATTTTCAGGCCGACTTCGCGTAGCGTATAAGTCCAATTATCAAAGTCTTCCTGCATACCATTTGCATCCTGTCCCTGAACTACGTTGGTTTGATTCCTTGCAAAGGGATACGTAGGCAGCCTGCGGGCACAACCATTTATTTATCGGTATTTTGTTTGTTTGTCCAAGTCTTCGGCCTTGTCAAAAATGGGTCGTCACTGGGATTTGACATTCACTCACGTCACTTCTTGACTTCCGAGTTCTGTCAAAGAGGGGCAACTGTAGACACCCCATTTTTGACCGCCCTTAAGACTTGGGCGTTACTCATGGTTTACTTAGTGGTAAAAAGTGTGCAGGGCAAAGGTTCAAATTCTTCAACAATGAGAGAGTCAAATCCCAACTTCATACCCCTTTTGGACCAAAACAATCTTGATGAAAAGATTTTAGATCTTAAAATCCTCTCTTTCAAAATGTTTTGAAAATAAAGTTCCTACGATGTTCCGACGCTCGCATTTCGATAAATGTTGCGCTTTTCGGTAAACCAAGCAAGGACAAAGTGGAGACGAATGAAAGAGAGATGAAATCGTTGAAAAATCTTTCAAAACACTTTGTTTAGGGGTTTGGAGTTGAAGAAAAGAGGAAAGGAGAGGAGAAAACTACTTTGGGAGAAGTTCGGCATGAATCTGGGTAGGAGCAGTCAAGCAGCCCTCGCTGAATCGGGCTTATTCATTTGCATACTTGGATTTTAGCTATGAGGCCACCACCATTGGAAATCTTACTTCCGAGGCTTCATTTTGCACTCAAGAATCTCCTAAAGCCAAGTCCCGGTGGGGGAGATATGGTTGATTGAAGTAGGGCATCACTTCGGTTGGACCGAATATGCACGGCTTCACCAAAAAGGGCATAACTTTTTGCATAGGAGGGATGTTTTTGCAAGGTTCACGCCATTGGAAAGCTAACTTCTGGGGCTTCAATCTGGACAACCACCGGCCACTTTTTGGCCTCGGCAGCCACCTACCAGCCATCAATTTAGCCGCCTGGCTAGTCATAATAGCCGACCAACCAAATAAGTAGCCGACCGACCATCTGTTTGTCCGATGGCCTCCTTTTCTGGCCGGTGCCACTTTTTTGCCTTTTTCAGGCATGGGGCAAGCCAGTTGTGCCAGCTGGAATGCACGGACCCTTCTCCCCATGCATGGGTGTGACTGATTTGCACCTTTGCACCCTTTTAGTCCAATCTTCCAAGAGTTAGATTGACCCTTTTGCTCAAGCTTCTTGAGGAAGCTTCGACTCTTTAGCTTGGCTTCCTCAAGAAGCTTGCACCCTTTGCTTAGCTTCCCTTAGAAGCCTTGACCCTTTAGGATAGCTTCTCTTGGAAGCTTTGCCTTTTGCTTGGTCTATATAAGAGCCCTTCCACTCTCCTTTGTTTTGGTTCAGAAAATCCAGACCTAATACATACATATATCTGATATATCTTCCTCTCTCTATATATCTCCCTCTTTCTCTTCATTTTGTGGGGATTTGAGGCCCTAAAGGTGTGTTTAGTTCATAGTATTGCACTAAGACACACACTCTTACACCTTACTTTGACTTTGGGAGGCATTGAGGGTTTGTTCTTGAGGTTTTGGACTGGTTTCGATCAGAAGAAGAGGGCAGCATTTGCTGTTCTTCAAGGATTCTCCAAGGGTAACACTTTTACTTTATATTCCCCAATCTTGCACTAGTCTTTTACCTATCTTGCTTACTGTTTTAGACTTTGTGTATAACTGAAAAAAGTCTTATATTTGCATGCTTAAGATACTTCATTAAGGTTGTTTTGGTGTTGGGGGTCGACCTCCCCCTCTTAGGTCTTGTTTGGCTCTTTTGGTGCTCTCTTTGCTAAGCTTTGGTTACTATTGTGTGTTGACCTTCTCACCACTGAAATCCAGTGGATTTTTAGTGGTGAAGAAGGGGGTTTGAGGTCTTGCATAGGGGAGGGACACCCCTCTCCCTTTGTGTCCCATTTGTTCATGTTTTTGGCTCATAAGGGTAGCATGCATGATTAATTGTTCTTGGCTTCATTTCAGGGGGTTTTTGGGTGTTGTTGGGTCATATTATGCCTCTGTTTTTGTCAGATTAATGGCCCCGTCCATGCATATTATACTTGCTTTGCATTCCTCCATGTCGCCTAGAAATGCACATTGCCAATAGGCCATGATGCTTGCATATATTAGCTTAACTTCATGAAGTTCTTAACACTATTTTGCCATGATTAAGGCCTATTTGCTACTGTTTTAGTCATATTTGCCATGTTTAGGGTAGCCTCTTTGCGTTTTGGATTGTGAGCCTTGTGTATGTGGGTCTCTAGCATGCTTAGCTTAGCTTATTCTCGTGATTTGGCATCATTGGAGATCATGTTTAAAGTCCATAATCCATGCTAGTATGCCTGCATTCATCATCTCTTTCATACTTTGAAGAGTTGTTCTCTTGTGCCTCGAAATGAGCATTGTGCATGGCCCTTGGTTTGTGTCCCTTAGCTGCTATATCAGTGGGTGTTGGAGGTCCATTTTGCATGCTAAAACTTTGTTTTGTATTGAAAGATCCATGCCATGTTTGCTCGGGGTAGGTTTTGAGCAATGCTCTCGTTTGTAGTCTTGAATGCCATCTATGTTGCATCCATTCCATAGCATGTATTGGTGTCACCTTTTGCATGCTTTTCGGAGTTTAACGTGAGTGTTTAAAGTCCAAGTATATTACCCTTAAGTATGCCTAGAGTTGTTCCCTTTCATGTTCAAATGATAGGCCTTGGCGTGTGCATGCTTGCATGCATAATTGGTACCATTTTGGGCCCTTTTGGCCACTGTTTTGGGGCATGGCTGAGGCCTCCCATTTCAGTTTAAGACCACTTTTGTACCTAGTTGCATACTTGGCATAATATAGGTTGCATTACATTAGGAGCATGCTTGCATTATATCTTGTTTGCATGTTCGCACCTTGTTTAGTTAAGTTGCATCACATAGTCTTGTTGTATACTTGGTATGCCCACATTGCATTAGTCTAGCTTGCATGGTTAGCTAATGTCTTGTTGCATTTGATTGGCTCGCTCGCATGGCATTGCATGAGTTGCATTACTTTGCATTATACATTGCATACATGCATTGCATTGCTTGGTTTGGGGTGTCAAACCAAGCATGAGGGGAGATGTATGTTCGTACCCAAAGTGACGAAACACGTCTCAACCCTCGGTCGCCAATGCCCTTGACCTCAATATGAAAGGGTGTTAGCATTCGTTTGTGTGTTGCATGCATTTACATTAAGTTGCAAACTTGGCCTTTTAGGCCATCATGCATGAAAATGCACAATTGATGGCCCGAGGGTCGAGGACCACGCTCCCTTGACTTCATTGCATGATAGGGAGTGTGGCCATGCTCACATTTGCTTGAAAATTCCATGCCATACAGTGCTTGCCCTCTGCTGCTGTCAACTGCAGGATTCTGTAGGAAAAAATGGCCGGCCGGCCACCTACAGTGCCGACCGACCATCGGTGGCTGGCCGGTGGTACAACAGTTAACCGATGAGTCCATCCCCATGGCCGGTGGTGCTTTGAATTGGCCGGTGATATTTCGGAGTGATCAGGAATCAGTTCAGAGGTGCCCCAAGAATTTTCACAGTCCTTAGAGGAGCAGGGCAGTGTTAACAGAGGCAACAGTGCTATGGCAGTGAGTTTCTGGGCAAAGACGAGTCCAGCATGCATCATTCATGCATCCCGAGGTGGGGCTGTGGCCGCCTTCTTTCTGCATTTAATTTGTTAATTAATTAGAAATTTTGTAATAATTAATTTAGTATTATTTATTCGGACTGTAATATTTATTCGGACCCTCCGAGTGAGGACAATTGTGTAATAAGTGTGCGTGAGTGTGTGTATGTCTCCCAACCCCACGTCTTTCTTCCCTTTTATTTACTAGCTTTCGATGGTTAGTCTAGGGCATGTTTCAATTAGCATACAGTATGATAGCATGTTTGCATCCATTCATTCGTTTTGCATGCACCGGGCTCGGCGCATCATTCTAACTGCATTTGTACTTCAATTTCAAATTGAATACATGTTAGTTGTAGCATCTCATATGTCATTGTAGATTAACCAAGCCTATCTTAGTTGCATTTTGCATGTGTTGCATTAGCCATCTTAACATGAACTAGGATCATGCACATGATTACTAACTGGTTTCTGTTTTGGCTTGGAGTACTAAGTAAGCTTTTATGCTTTAGCATCTCGCCTGAGTGTGAATGTTAACATGACAACATAATTACCATGAGGCTAGCTGCTTATGTGATATAACTGCTTGAGTGCCTGTGGATGGAGGTTGAATTACCTAAATTGGAATAATGCACTAAAACTGTGAGTTTTAAGCCCACTAGATAGTGGCAAAATCACCTTTTCTAAAGCCCACTTGAGGGTGGCAAAACCTGCATTTTAGCCTACTTGCGAGTAGCAAACCATTTTCAAAATAAACATGAAATGTTTTGTTCCAATTTAGGCGATTTGGTCTATACTTGTTTGCTGTGCGCATAACATAGTAATTCTAGGCTAATAACCGGAATAAGAGCATATAATGTTTTCAAAACAAGATATCATGGTTAGTAGAGGCTGATCTTCTATCGGGCGAGCAGGGGTGCTCATAGCTGACCTTCCCCAATCGTACCGAAGTTCCCAAGCCAAGGCAACTTTGGTGATGACGGACACATGTCCTTTGGCACCGAGTCAAGGTTTTCTAAATTCCCTCCAAAATAAAATATTTAGGTGGCGACTCTGTATCTGGCAAAGCAGTCCATGTTTGTCACTTCTTTTCTAAAAAAATCTATTTTTTTCTCAAAACGATTTGCCGAATTCGGACTCTTTGGTTCAGATTAAGAACCGTGACAATTCGAGAGTCCGAACTGTAGTGAGCCCAATATGAACAGAACGGGACTCACCCTCCCGAGGCGTTCGAGGACGTCTACACATTCCTGGAATCGATCCTTAGATTGTACAGCACCAGATCCCCCATGACCCTGAGGCTCGACCTGTCAAAAAGAAGCTTCGAAGAATACGCTCGGATTGGGCTTTGAAGATTAAGGAGGAGGTCACCGAGTAGATAGATACAGGGTTTTTTCTAGTATCTGAGTATCCAACTTGGTTGGCCAACATTGTTCCAATGCCAAAGAAAGATGGCAAAATTCGGGTGTGTGTAGATTTCAGAGATCTGAACAAAGCCAGTCCGAAGGACGACTTTCCTCTATCGCACATCGACAAGTTGGTGGACTTTATCGCAGGACATGCGTTGTTCTCCTTTATGGATGGGTTTTCCGGGTATAACCAGATTTTGATGGCACCCGAGGATAGAGAGAAGACTGCCTTCACTATGCCGTGGGGAACCTACTGCTACAGAGTGATGTCGTTTGGTCTGAAAAATGCTGGAGCTACTTATTAACGGGCTGCAACCACGATCTTACACGACATGATCCACAAAGAGGTTGAGGTGTATGTGGATGACATGATTGTCAAGTCCAAGGAAAGAGAGGGCCATTACACCACCTTGAAGATATTCTTCCAACGAATCAAGGAATATTGGTTGAGGCTGAATCCATAGAAATGCACTTTTGGTGTCACAGTAGGAAAAATGCTGGGTTTCTTGATCACACAGAGGGGCATCGAGGTCGATCCTTCCAAAATCAAGGCCATTCTAGAAATGCCACCACCAAGGACTGAAAAGGAGGTGCGAGGCTTTCTGGGTAAAGTGCAATTCATTAGACCGCTTATTGCAAAATTAACCTTCACTTATGAACCACTGTTTGGTCTTGTGAAGAAGGGAAAGAAATTCCATTGGGATGACCTATGCCAGTTTGCTTTTGAGCAGATTAAGCAGTACCTCCAGAACTCGCATGTGTTGTCACCGCCAAAGCCGGGGAAGCCGTTGATTTTGTATTTGTTAGTAACAGACATGACAATGGGCTGCATGCTTGCGTAGGAATCTGAAGATAGAGTGGAGAAAGCCATCTATTACCTAAGCAAGAAGATGCTGGAATACGAGACCTGTTACACCCCGCTGGAAATGGCTTGCTTAGCCTTGGTATGGACTACCAGGAAGTTGAGGCACTACCTGTTAGTTCACTCCGTAATTCTGGTTTCGAGATTAGATCCCATCAAATATCTCTTCGAGAAACTTGCACTTACGGGTAGGCTAGCTCGTTGGTTCCTTCTTTTCTTCAAATTTGATTTGAAATATGTGACTCGCAAGTCTGTCAAGGGGAGAGTAGTAGCAGAGTTCCTAGCAGATCACCCAGTGGAAGGAGACGAAGCAGTAGAATACTTATTCTCAGATGAGGCTATTCTGCAGGTTGAGGAAGAGATTTGGACAATGTACTTTGACAGAGCGTCTAACCAGTATGGTTATGGGATAAGGGTGTTGCTGATAGCACCCGACAATTCCCATATACCTTTAGCCTTCAAACTTTGGTTCAAAGTATCCAACAATGAGGCAGAATACGAAGCGTGTATTGCTGGAATGGAAGCCGCCCTAGAACTAGGGGCAAAAAGGTTGAACGCCATTGGGAACTCGAACCTGGTCGTGTCTCAAGCAAAAAGAGACTGGAAGGTTAAGGAAGAAATGATGAAAATCTATCACCAAACCCTGGATGTTCTGATTCCTAGGTTTGAGAAGCTAACCTTCACGCATCTGTTGAGAGAGAATAACAGGTTCGCTAACACTTTATCAACTCTATCTTCTATGATAGACATCCTTTTTGGAGTCCTGATGCGTCTGATCATTATTGAATAGAGATATATGCCAGCTTATGAGTTGATCGCTGCAATAAATGAAGTACAAGATCAGAACCCCCCGTATTATGATATCTGGAACTTCCTAGAAAAGGAAGCTTATCCACCAGGGGCAAATGCCAAAGATAAAAGGGTAATACGACGAATGGCTGCTCAGTTTATCATCTGCGGGGGTAAGTTTTACAAATGAGGCCATCTGGGAATAAACAAGCTGTGTGTTGATGCAAAAGAATCGAAGTGGCTAATGGAGGCCATCCACGGGGAAGAGTGTGGAGCACACATGAGTGGAGTAATGCTAGCCCAAAAGATTCTCAGACAGGGTTACTACTGGTCAATCATGGAGGAGGATTGTATCGGTTTTGTTCGGCGATGCCACAAATGTCAAATTCATGCAAATCGCATGAATATCCCGCTATCGATACTGTACAACATGACTTCACCATGGCCTTTTTCAGTCTGGGGAATTGATTTTATTGGGGCAGTTATGCCGAAAGGCTCGAATGGGCATGAGTATATCCTAGTGGCAATAAACTATTTTACAAAGTGGGTGGAAACCCAATCCTATGCAGTGCTGAAAGCGTCGCATGTAGCCAAGTTCATCAGGAATAACATCATTTGTCGTTATGGGGTACCGAATGAGATCATTTCAGACAATGGCTCCCATTTTAAAAAAGAAGTAATCGACTTGTTGGAGAAATGCAACGTGGCTTTTCATAAGCCATCCATATATCAACCGTAAACCAATGAAGCTGTTGAGGCCGCCAACAAGAACATCAAGCACATTTTACAGAAAATGGTTAAGACTTATAGGGACTGGCCAAACAAATTGTGGTTCGCTCTCTGGGGTTATAGGACTTCAATTCGGACGTCTACTGGGGCAACTCCGTATTCTTTGGTTTATGGGATAGAGGTTGTTCTGCTAACTGAAATAGAGGTTCCGTCGCTACGGGTTATGGCCAAGTGCCAAATAGCAGAAGCTGATTGGCAGTAGAACAGGTTCGAGGAACTAATGCTATTCAACGAGAGAAGGCTGAAAGCACTGTACCATGTTCAAGGATATCAATGTAGGATTGCCATGGCTTTTAATCAGAAAGTCAAGTCTCAAAATTTTAAGGAAGGGGATTTGGTGCTCAAGGACAACCGAGCTCCCATCCATGACCCTACGGGCAAGTTCAAACCCAATTGGACTGGCCCTTGCATCATCAAATCAATCTGGTCAGGTAGAGCTGTCATTCTTGTGGACTTAGATGGCCTTGAATTCTCCCAACCGATCAACATGCACAAATTGAAGAAATATTACCCCTGAGAGGCTCGCTAGGCCGAAAACCCAGAAGGGCAACCTAGGCAAAAGTTAGAGCACAAAAAAATTGAAATAAGAAAAAATGAGCTCGCAAGGTTCAAAACCCAGAAAGGGCAGCCTTGGTAAAAGTTAGAGCCCAAAAGGAGAGTGTTAATACCCGAGTGAACCCGAACCGAACTACGTAAGTCTTGATTCCCATCTTTGGGATATGTAAGCAACTTCATTATGAAGTCCAGCCATAAACACTTCAAACTCAATTGTCCTGTCCATGAGATTGTTCAGGTCATCTTTGTCTTTTCTGTATCTAAGAGTTCGATTGTTATCTTCACTATGGGAGCTGGTTACAGTACAATGTAGTGCTATTCAGACAAGGGGCAACTTTCCATTTGCTAGATTTGGGGTTGTACATCTCAAGGATAGATTCCATGTGTGTCAGGTTGTGATCCTTATTGAAAATGGTTTTGAAAAGTTTTAATAAAAGTTAATTTTGTTCAAATTAATCTTTTTACAACTTGGACCATTTTTGGACCAAAAGGAAAATTTTCAGTGCCCACAGCTTTAAATTCATTGATTTCAATACAAAGTTCTCTACTTCTTGATGCAAATCAAAATTGCTTTTTACTACATTCAAAAGGAAAACTTGAAAGTACAGATAAAAGCAATAAATTTAGGGCATAGATGAGTCAGGTGTTCTTGTGTCCCCTCTTGGAGCTTGTGGAAGCTTCAGATGCTAAGGTAGGCCCGGTTTGCACCTCATCTTCAAGCCAAGCCAAACATTCTCCAGAAAGGGCACAAATGAAATTGGGAGCAAGAGCTAGAAGTTCTCTTATCCTCCATGGAGTGGGATATCGAGCTAATTGTGAACCTCAGATTGGAAATGAAACCGGTTACTCTACCCCCTCCTTTGGGCAAGTCTAGTGGTGTCCGAACTGACGCCTGAACCGGAATGGAAAGTAGAAAACACAGTGTGTCAGGCCAATCAGCTGAATGCCAATTTGCCGAGACATGATGTAACTCATCTCAGGCAGGTGAAACCAGGGGCAACGCCAAGTAATGTCAACAGCAGACCTGTTGCAGATCCAATGGCACCACCACCCCTCGTTTGGGAAATCAACTAGCCATTGGCGAAAGAAATAGCCTCATGCTAAATATGCGAGGCAAGAGTCCACTACTTTCAACCTGTCCATGAGCCATATCTGGGGAGGGATGAAAAATAAGAGAGATTAAAGAATAGAGATGTGTATGTGGAGAGAAAAAGTAAGAAAGGGATTTTTAGAGAAAAACAAAGCATGCGTGTCGAGTGATGTGTGAAACACATATGAGATAGGGTGGGAAACATTACCTGCAAAAGTAGTGGACTTCCTACGAATCTGGTCGTCTCCCGTCGATAAAAGGCGTCCAAACCCATTAAAGTCTCTGCCAATGCTAAGCTAATGAAGCTTCTGCCCTCTTTCAAGCCTTGAGCTACCTTAATCAAGCGAATGCTAAACCCTCCGAAACTTGGGGCAAGTAGAAAATGAGTCAACATACATAAACAAAGGGCATGCTCTCGAAAACTCTGCCAAAGACGGTTGCCGTGGTCACCGGCGTCAGAAAATCAATGAATGAGGCTGGGGATATCCAACTCTCCATTGTGAACCCAGGATCAACCCTCATGTAAAGTGAGTCCCCACATCCTTCCTAAAGCATGGATGTGACCGAAACGGGACTGGGGCAAGATTTCCTCGTCACGCCAGGATTCCATCAAAACTTGGAATTCTTCAATTGTAGGGCATATCTCTTAACCCCTAAAGCTAAACACGTGCGTAACTAGGTTCCAACACCTAGCCGCGACATGTAGGAATGGAAAACACAGTGGGGTACGACTTAGCGGGAATATTGCATTTACCCCGAAACTCTAGAAATTTACTTTCTCCAAGCCATCTAAAGTTGCAATCCAACTTGAGAGTTTTCGGTGAAGAATGGCTCAATTTGTGACAAAAATAGAGCTGGAATGAAGAAACAATGAGGTCTAAACTTTTGTAAAAGATAAGGCATTGAGTGGAAGACAGGTGGTAGCGATCTGGAGGCCTCTTACACTTATAGCCGACCGGTCAGTGCTAGTAGACGATCGGCCACTTTTTGTAGCCGATCGGCCACCATTGGTGGCCGACGGTCCTCTTGTTTCTCCTATGGTCCATCTGTGTGTTGAAAGTGCTGAGAACCTATGTTTTGTTCTGCTCTTGGTGCATTATGTTGTCTTGTTTTAGTAAGTTTTGTTTGAGTCATTTTTAAGTTGTTTCTATTTGTTTATCGAGTTATTTTGTTTATTGAGTTGTATTTGGGTTGTTTGTTTATCAAGTAGTTGTGTATTGTTTGGTGTTTATCGAGTTGTATATTATTTCCTTGTTTTGTTGCTGGTCGGTTCATTACCCGATTAAGAAGGTTATGCCAATCCAATGTGCAATATTCAATTTCCATCAATCTTCTTCTTATGCAATGTGGTGTTATGCGGTGCTCAGGATGCAAAATGCAACACTTTTTCATAAAAAGACTGATTTTCATTCCAATCATGGTTTCTTTTTACAAAAGAATACAAGTTTTTAAGAAAATAAAGCTGTCTAAAGCTGTACAACGTGCTACACTACTAGCAAAAAGAAACTAAGCAAAAACATATGAATCAGCGCCAGTTGTCTCAAGCTCTAGAGGTCCTCTTCGTCCTCTTCCTCGGCGGAGTGGACTCTGCTGAGCTATCTCCATCCGCACCGCTATCTGAACCTGATGCTAAGTCAGTATTGGAATCAGAGTCGTTGTCGCCCTCTACCTCGGAGCCCTCATCGGCACTAGTATCACTACTAGCAAAATCTGAGCAAGCGTCATCATTTTTGCTCTCCAATGACTCAGCCTGCTGACCCACAGCCTCCTCGGTCTCGCTAGTCTCAGAATCCTCCTCACTCAAAATGGGCTCTGAAGGGCCACTCTCAGCTCGGGCACTCCTAGCTCGGCCTCGGCCATGTGCCGGAGCCTGTCTCGCTCTTTATACGGCTGGAGGGGGTGCCGATGGTCCTGCTACTGCTGCTGCCAGTGCTATCGGTAAAGGTGGACCTGAAAAGGCAGTTGGTATATGTCAGCCACAGTATGTGTATCAGATGTAAGCATGGTGTGCAGAATGACTATATACAAAAGTCAGATACGGTGTGTGAATACAATATGTCAGTTGTGATCTATACATGCAGTAATGCAATGTGGGGAAGTGTTCAATTGAAGTGTCGGTTTCAGTAAGTTAGTAGAAATATGATCACCGAAATGCAAGAAAACTGAAGAAATTACCTACATGCCGTGGAAGCTGAGCAGTGCCTCCCTCCTCAAGATCATGTCCTCGAATGAGGTCAGCATCTCAGGCAATCCCTCGACATACCCTGCAGGGCCCTGCAACTACAATTTGGAATGATTAGTGTCCGAAAGGAATGAATATTTGAGTATCTGAGCAAGAATGGAAAAAAAATGAAAATTGTAGTACATACCAGAGGTGAATCAGGCATCCTCAAATATCTGTGACCAGCCACCGGAGGCTCAATCGGAATCCTGTAAGACTCTCTGGTGTACCGCCATCCTATCAGCTCGATCGGAAGCTCAGGCCAACCAAAGCTCTGCCTAGCGGGGGGCACCCCCCTGGCCTTGCCCCTCGGTGCTCGATCCCTACTCGTCGAAGGGGCATCTGCTACTCTCCCTTTGCGAGCATGAATACCCGTCAGAGGAGGCATGAGATGCGTCTGGATGTATGTCGCATAGTTCCCCTCTCCCAGAAAATAGTCTGCCTCCATGCCTCGTGTAAAGTCAATAACCTGTTGGGAGGAGAGACTCTCTGTGGCCCGCATGGATGGCGTAGGTGGCATGGGAACCATCTTTAGTGGCAAACCCAAGGTCTGGTGCATGAAGCGCTTGCCCAGGAACCAGGATCGGCCTACCAGTCCCTCAAGCACGAGCCGATAAGAAAAAGCGCCCCAGGCACGAGCAAACTGATATCTGACACCCTCTGGCATCGTTGCCCAAGGCTGCCATGAAATCTGCAGACAGCAAGTGCACGGATTGTTGGTTACCATTAGATATGCAATATGAATCAGAATCAAAGTAAAACAGAAATAACGGTGAGTTCTGAGTTACCTCTACGGCGGTCACAGTATCGAAATACTGGCAGAAAAATGAAAGAGTCTCCCAGGTCCTCCGCTGACACCTCCTATCATACCGGTGAGAGTATGGCACGCCAAGAGGCATCTCGACCTCCGACTCTGGGAAAAGTGTCGTAAAATAGGCATATACCCATAGCTACGAAAAGCAAAAGGGCGATAGTGAGTATATTACAGATAAACACAGGTAATGCGGAAAGCAGAATATGTGTGCAATGTCTGGAGAATGCAGAATGTAGAGAGTACAGAATATAGAGAAAATAAAGAAAGCATGGTGTGTAGTACAGAGTATAGAAAGTACAAATGAAAAGTAGAAATCAGACTATGTGTGTGTTTTACCACTGTTTTGTGCCCTTGGTTCTCGAGAAAGTGCAAGAAAGGTTCACTTTCAAGCTCAAATTTGTCTCTGCAGAAGCTCCAAACCGTATCTTCAGGGCATGGTTCATCACTAGTCAACATGAATGAGGTGTATCCTTTTGAAACATATTGCAACTCTTTCGAGAGGTAAATCGGAAGTTGCGATTGAGTCAATTTTATCGAGCATCTCATTTGTCGTTGCATAGAACGTTCATCTCTTTTGTCGTTGCATAGAATGTGCATCTCTTTGTCGTTGCATGAAATGTGCTTTTCACATGAGATCCTGTGTAAAACGTGCTTCAGTTTCCCATTCTCATAGAGCATGCATTTGGTGTTTTGCAACGAGCATGCTACTAATCTCGTATTGAACATGCGTTTTCTACTATTGATCATTGCATGGAACATGCATCCTATACTATTGCACGGAATATGCATTTCACTGTCAATTATGTAGAACATGCCTCCAATTCATCATGCATAGAACATGTTTTGCTTATCTTTCGTAGAACATGCACTCTTCCTATATTATGCTTGTTAAGTTTATTTCTTATGTAGGCATGATATTGTATGTACAGTTCATTGAAAGCTGGTGCAGCCAGACGATATTATATGTGCAGTTCATTCAGAGGAGTTTCAGGTGAGACCATCCTTGTCCTTTGATACACCCTGCTTTGGTTAGAAGTATTGGGAAGTGTTCTAATCTCGTTATCACTTTCTCCCCCCGCGTGCGACGCGTTAGGACGCTTTCGGTTAGAAACATTCGTGTATGCCCGGTGTTTACACCACCCCCTTTCTCCTCTCACGTGCAACACGTTAGGACGCTTCCAATAAGAAATATTTGGGTAACCTGGTGTTTATACCACTCCCTTTCTCCTCTCTTGTGCGACGCGTTATGGCGCTTTCATTTAGACACATGCAGGCGCACCCCAGTGTTCACCTTCTTGCTCCTCTTGCATGTGACGCGTTAGGACACTTTTGTTTAGAGGCATTTGGGTGCGTCTCGGTGTTCTCGTTGTCTTTTTCCCCTTGTGTGCGACGCGTTGGGACGTTTCGGTTTAGAAACACTTAAGCGTGCCCTGGTGTTCACATTATCCCTTTTTTCCTTCCGCGTGCAACGCATTGGAATCTTGGGTGCGCCCGATGTTTGTGTTGTTCTTTGCGTTTTGTGCATGATGCGTAGTTAGGTTTGTATAATTTTCTTACATCCTTTCTGCATGAAATGTGGATTGTTGTAGCATATCTTTGCATAACACTTGCATTTAGATGTTTCATTATATCCTCATTACATGATCATATGTTATGTTTTTGCATCATGCATATCACTTGCATGTTGCCCCAGAAGTACGCTGGTTTGATTCCTTGCAAAGGGATACGTTGGTAGCCTACGGGCGCAACCGTTCTTTGTTTTGCTGGTCTGTTTGTCCAAGTCTTCGGCCTTGTCAAAAATAGGTCGTCTCTGGGCTTTGACATTTACTCCCGTCATTTCATGACTTCCGAGTTCTGTCAAAGAGGGGCAACTCTAGACACCCCATTTTTTACAATCCTCAAGACATGGACGTCATCGTTTGTACACTCGATGATTGTACTTTTTGGTGTTCATTTTGAGCGCCCCAAGTCGTTAGTGGAACGCCTTGACTTTAAGCTTTGAACCTTGCCTATTTTTTGCTTGTTTTTTTGGGCCAAGAGCTTGTTACCTCTTTCCTGGAAAAGAGGGGAACCTGTCGGCCAGCGTTAGGCCTCGTCGGCCACTAGTTATGCCTGTCGGCCACTAGTTGTGGCTGGCTGATAGCCATTTGTCTCTTTTTTTAGATATTTGTTTGCCAGTTGTGCCAGTTGTTGCTCACTGAAGTGCATCTTCATACACATGTATGGTAGGATGAATTCAAGCCTAAACCTTGATTTTTTATATATAGGGGGTGCTCTCCCCCATTTGGAGGGGTTAGACATTTTAGAACAAAATTCTCTCTCTCTCTCTCTAGAATTCTCTCTCTCTTCTTCTTTTGTGCTTTGTAGTTAGTTTTCTCTACCCTTTTGCACACTAACCCTTAACCAAACTTGACCACCTTGGTGCTGAGGTCCCTTGGAGCCTAGTTTGAGCTTTGGAAGGAGGTTTGGGCCTGAAATTGTGGCTGTTTTGTGCTGTGCTTCAAAGGTAGAGAAGTTACCTCATTTAAGCTTATTGTGCACACTCGTTTTGCCATCCTTTTGTAATGTTTTTGAGCTGGTTTTCAAATACAAAAAACTCTGGTTTTTGAGGCTTAACATGATGGTTTGAGGCTATTTTGTGTCAAGGGATAGTCCACCCTTCTTATTGCTTAATTGTGTAGACTTTTGCACCATCTTTTAGCATATTTAAATCAAACTTTTTGGGCCTTCAAACCATTGAAAATCAGAGTTATTTCAGTGACAAAAACCTTCTTTTGAAGTCCAAAATTGGAAGGGTTAGCCTCCTCTCCATGTAGCTTATCTTAGCCTATTTCCAGCATGTTTTTTTCCTCTGATTTGTGCTGCTTTGGCTCTATTTTGGGCTGTTTGTGTTGTATGAGTAGTCTTTTGATAGTTGTAGTGTAAAGGGCTTCACTAGTTTAGTGTTTTAGGCCTTTAAACATGAATTGCTTGAGTTGCTTGCATGTTGTAGTGCTATTTTGCATGTGATTTCAGCATCATAAGCTCTATCACACACTCCTTTGTTTAACTCTTTCATTTATTTTGAAAGTGGCTTTAAACCCCTTGTTGGCTTGAGTGCGAAATTGAGACATTCATGCTTAATGGTTTAATCCCCTTGGGGGTTCATTATCAACGGCATGAAGTCTCTTTCATGCTCAAAGCACTTGTGGTTTAAGTCCTCTCTCCATTAGAGGACACTCACTTTTGGACTAATCAATTAAAGAATGGATTGGTAAGCTAAAATGAGTAAACAAAAATCAATAAGTAAAAGGGGCAAGATTAAGCATCTTCATGTTGCATTGCATGTGTTTGGGTCCGACGTTAATTTGAACACGAGGGAAATGGGACGTTTCATACTCAAAACGATGAAATGTGCCACTTTTCTTGGTCACCATCACCCTTGATCATACATGATAGGGTTGTGGTTTTGTTGAGTCTTGTTTTGCACTCATTAAGCTTGTACAAACTTGGTTCCTTAGCCATCATGCATGGAAATGCTTGGTTGATGATTTAAGGACCAAGAGTCGCACTCCTTTGAACTTGTGTAATAATAAGAAGAGCAACAGTGCACACAAACCTTGAGAATACATTGCTTTGCCATTGTTTGCTCTCTGTCGCAGCAAAAAGAGAAGTCCAGAGAAGGGGTGGCCTATGGGCCACTAGTAGTGGCCGACGGCCACCAGCAGTCGCCAACCGGCCACCAATGGTAGCCAACGACCACTATTGGTAGCCGACTGACCATCAATGAAAAATTGCATAAATGTTCTCTTGAGTTGGAGTAGAGGCATTCTGGAAGTTAGCAGCACTGTTGGTGTTCAAGCATGTGCAAACAGAGGTTGAAATGGCAAGGCAGTCGATTCTCGGGAGGAAACCAACCAAGCATGCATGCGTCCCTCGCCCTCGAGGCCATTTTAATTTCTCTAGTCAGCTTAGAATAGCTAGTTAATACAAGTGTTGCAATTATTTAATTAGCTTAGATAGTTAATTAGTTTAATTGCTTTATAGCTTAGCATAGCTAGTTATTCAATTTTGGTTTGTAATAATTAGTTAACTAGAATAGTTAATTAGTTTTCGGTTTGTAATAGTTAGCTTAATTAGCGTAGCTAGTTGGTTAGCGTTTATTCATTCAGACCCTTCTTCGCGAGGGCATAATGTTGTAATAAGTGTCCGTGAATGTGTGTATGTCTTCCAACCCCACGTCTTTCTCCCTTTTATTTAACCGTTATTGATGGTTAGTTTAGGGTCATGTTTCAACTAGCATATCGCATGCTTGCATCCATTCATTTGTCTTGCATGCATCGAGGCTCGATGCATCATTCAAACTGTATCGCAATTTCAATATTTCTCTAAATACGTGTTTAAACCGCATGTTATCAAATCAAATCATATGCTATATTAGTAGCCGAGCCTATTAATTACATTCTCCGCATGCGTTACATTAGGCATCTTAACATAGTTAGGATTATGTACTTTTCTAACTAGTTTTTGTTTTGGCTTAGAGTACTAGGTAAGTTTTTACGCTTTAGCATACTTGCATGAGTGTGATTGCCATGATTAGCATGCTTGCCATGTGGCTATGTGCTTAAATGTTAAATTGCATGAATGCCTGTGGATGGAGGCTTGGTGTTTGAATTGGAACGATCAATGAATGTATGTTTTAAGTCCACTTTGTTGTGGCAAATCCTGTTTTAAGCCCACTTTGTTTGGTGGCAAATCCACATTTTAAGCCCACCCGAGGGTGGCAAATTCAAACCATTTTTGCAAAACAAACATTACTTGAAATGTTCCAATTCTTGCGATCTAGTCTAAACTTGTTTGTGTGCATCACATAGTAAAGTTAGCTAATAACCGAAATAAGAACGCATAATGTTTATAAAACATCATATCATGGTTAGTGGAGGCCGATCTTTGATCGGGTGAGCGAGGGTGCTCATTTTAGGACCTTCCCCTCTCGTACCTAAGTTCCCAAGCCGAGACAACTTTGGTGATGGCGGACACATGGCCTTTGGCACGAGTCAGGGTTTCCTAAAATTTTTCAAAAAATAAAATATTTAGGTGGCGACTGTATAATCTGGCAAAGCAGTCCAATTTTGGCATTACTTCATTTAAAATTGATTTTCTAAAAGGGTTTGTCGGATTTGAACTCTTTGGTGATTATTAGTTTCACATTGCACTTTGTGAGACCAGATTTACAACCACGATAGGTAGAGTCCGAACAGTGAGGCCTTCTTTTCAAACCTTTTTGAAAGGAGGGGCGTGAGAAAAAAGCAAGTCCACAAGTAGAGACAATGCAAGATTAGGAAGAACCTAAAAATACCTTTGAGATCAGGAGTTTCTTGGGTTTAGCTTGGTCTTACCGACATTTTATGAAGGATTTCTCTAAATTGGCCTCACCATTGACTAGATTGACAAGGAAGGGGGTGAAATTTGTGTGGAGTTAGACTTGTGAAAAGCCGTTTCAAGAGCTTAAGGTTAGACTCACCACTGCTCCAGTATTGATTATTCTGGAGAGGGGATTGGGCTATTCAGTTTATTGTGATGCATCATAGAAAGGTTTGTGCTGCATGTTGATGCAAGAGGGGAAGGTGGTAGCATATATTTGCAGCTGCAAAAGCATGAGAGGAACTATCCTACCCATGACTTAGAACTAGCGGCAGTGATCTTTGCTTTAAAATTTTGGAGGCTTTACTTATATGGTGAGAGATTCGAGGTGTTCTCCGATCACAAGAGTTTGAAGTATCTATTTTCACAGAAAGACTTGAATTTGAGACAGATGAGACGGATGGAGTTTATGGAGGATTATGACTTTGAGTTGCACTATCATTCGGGGAAGGCCAACATAGTGGTCGACATTTTGAGTTAGAGGTCTGTAAGTAGTGTAGCTAGTATTGTCATATGGGATTGGGAGATGTTGGGTGCTATTGGTGAGTTGTAGACACCCCATTTTTGACCGACCTTAAGACTCATACGTCACCGATTGAGCGCTTGGTGATGTTGCATATCGTGCTCGTTCAGAGGTTTCAGAGTCTCGGCTGCGAGCCTTGCCTCCGGACTTCCGAACTCTTTCATGCTTTGCCTCGGTTTGTGAACCAAGCTCTGTTTTCTCTAGTTTCTCTTCCCGAAGGGAGGGAGAGGTCTCGTAGATCATCTCTCAGTGGCCGTAGGCTACGTGTCGTGGTCGTAGGCCATTTGGCCCGTTTGGAGTCCGGTTTCCGATTTTTCGGAGCCGTTGGCCGTGTGTCTCGGTTCGGTACCGCTTAACCACCTCCATTTGCTCCGATTTTTGGCATGCATCTTATTTGCTCCCTTTTGAGGGACACTGTGGCTCGAGAAACCAACTTCGTGGTCGAACACCACTTCCGGTGCCTAACAGTCAGTTTTCGGGGCCTCGGGCTGCGTGTTTCGGCCCCCGAACCTTCATTTTGCATCGGTTTGGGCTCATTTTTGGCAGGGACCTCTGTTTCACAGCTAAGAAGGTCGTAGAAGGGTGGGAGGCCAGTAATTGTTCTGACAACCAGTTTTATTCCTCCATCGCCCTCCGTCGCCCGTTTTTCTCACTTGAAAGCCAATGTTGACCACCCTAAGGCCACTTTTTCTTGCCCCAAACCACATATTTGTGTTGTACACACCTGGGAGGCCACCAATATCACATGGCCGGCTAATAATTGTGTGTGACCCTTTTGAACCCCTCCTAAAAGTGGCCTTTTCTCTCTCCTGGTTCACTTTCTCCAGTTTTTGACCACATGGTTGTGTTGTGCACACATGGGAGGCCACCAATCTTGGGTGGCCGGCCACTAATGCTTCTTGAGCCTTTTGACCCTTGGCCGGCCGGCCATGAGAAGGGCTAGCCGGTCACCTGCAACTTCAATAACCAGCCAACCTTGATCCTCTCTCCAGGTACATTACAAATCTGCATTTTATTTCCCCCCGGATTGTGTATCCGGGGGGCCAACTTTTGGGGGGAAACTTGAATTCATTTCCCCCCCTTTTTCCCCCTTTTTTTCCCACACTTATCCCTATATAGTAGGCCCCCCAGCTGTGTTTTGAGGGTTACAAAAATTTGCTTAAGGCTCTTGCATTATATATATATATATCTCTCTCTCTATTCCAAGCTCAAAACCTCCCAAACCCTACACCACTTCTACACCACCACCTAGCACCACACCACCACCATCCATTCCAGCCACTTGGAGCTGTTTTCCAGAGCTTAAGAGCACCTTTCCTCAATCCAAGAGCTGCTGGAGCTTGGTCTACAAGGGTGAGTCTTCATTCTCCCTCTTTTGT
The DNA here is from genome assembly GCF_055761805.1 of Camellia sinensis. Taxonomy (NCBI): domain Eukaryota; kingdom Viridiplantae; phylum Streptophyta; class Magnoliopsida; order Ericales; family Theaceae; genus Camellia; species Camellia sinensis. Next base: position 155,511,860 of record NC_138963.1, read on the forward strand.
GCTTTATTTTGCTCAATATATTAGCTCCTCTTTCTTGCATATTTGGGCTCCGACCCTAACTGAAAATAGTATTTTTTTGAGCTCATTTTCATGTTTGTTTAAGGGCCTCTCCCTGTTTGAGGCTTCCTTTTTACACTTGCTTCTTTACCTCTCTTGTATGCCTCTTTCTTGCATAGTATTTTAGGCTCATTTTTAAACTGTTTTGAGCTTGGTTATAAACTTTAAAGTGGCTTATTCTGAGCCCTTATTAAACATTGTTGAAGGACTCTTCACTGTTTGAGGCTTCCTTTTGTCACTTGCCTCTTTATCCCTCTTTTGGCCTTATTTTTGCATGTTTTGTTATCCCCTTGTGCTTGTATTCTTAGGCTCTGGTCCAAACTGTAAATAGCCTTATTTTGAAAATCTCTTCATCTTTGATCAAGGGAATTTTGCTTTTTGGGGCTCCCTTTTTACTCTTTGTGTTTAAACCTCTTCTTAGGCCTTATTTTGCATAGTGTTTTAAGATTGCATGTGCACTGTTTTGGGTTTGGTCACTAACTGTAAAATACAATGTTTTGGACCCCTCTTCAACTTTGTTGAAGGGCCCTCCTATGTTTGAGGCCAGAAACCATCACTTTCTTCTCTGTCCCCCTTTTGGCTCATTTCTTGCACAATGTTTTAGGCCTGTTTTTGTTTGGATCCGTGGCTTGTTGTAAACTGTAAAGTGATTTAGGGTGAGCCTCTCTTCAACTTTGTTGAAGGGCTCTTGGCCATTTAGGGCCAGCAGATGCTACTTGCTTCATTATCTCTCTTTTGAGGCCATTCTTGCATGCTAGCTTAGTCCTATTTGTGTCCATTGTTTAGCCTTGCTTAAAACTGTAAATATGCTTTTTTTGGGACTGTCTTGATTCTGTCTTCATACTTAATGTTCAAATAATGCATGCTTTGCATAGCCATAGGTCATTCCATATACCTAATTTCATGTTTCGGGTCTCATTCCATGCATCGGGTGCCATATTGCCATGTTTCGGGGCTATTTAGCATCATATTTTGCTACTAAAATTTGGATGTTTGCATATCATGTTTCATACCTTGCCATGTCTTGTTAGAGTGACATTTGGTGCCTTAGGATCGGTCCTCGATTTGCGTGCATGCTTGCACGCATCTCGAGTGTCTCATTTTTATCTAATGGCTACTAATGTGAGTGTGGTTGAGGTTCACTCATGTTGGTGTAAGTCCATTGTGCATCGAGTATGCCATTTCATTTTATAGCATTGCGTATGCTAGGTTGTATGTTAGAGCATTGCGTATGCCTTGTTACATCGTGCATTGTGTATGCCATCTCATAGCATTGTGCATGCTAGGTTGTATATTAGTTGCATTCATGCATGTCATGCATATTGCATTGTGCTTGGGATAGGAGTTAGCCTGAGCATGAGAAACGAGGGACGTTTCGTACTTCGAGTGACGGAACGTGTCTCAATTCCCAGTCACCGACACTCCGGATTATCCATGATGGAGTTTAGGTTTTGTTGTGTTTATATGTGCATTCATTTCATATTGAGTCGTGCAATTTGACTCCTCGGCCATCATGCATCGATATGCGTGATTGGTGGCACGAGGATCGAGGCATGCATACATTTGTGAAAATACATTGCCATGCCCTTTTCCTGCTCTCTGTTGCAGCAGATCAAGAATCAGTAGCCTTTCAAAAGCCTTGCACAGCATTCCGGCATCAATCGCAAACAGAGGCTAAATGGGGCATCGCAGTGGATTTCCGTGCCAAGCAACCCGAGCATGCATCATTCATCATCCGAAGCGGAGTTGAGGCAGTCCCTAGCTTGCATGCTAGTTTACAGCTTTCCTAGTTTAATTTGTTAATTAATTAGGATTTTGTAATTATTTGGACTGTAATATTTATTTGGGACTGTATATTATTTATTCGGACCCTCTGCGCGAGGGCAATGTTGTAATAAGTGTGCGTGTGTGTGATGTATGTCTTCCAACCCCACGTCTTTCTCCCTTTTATTTACCCGCTTATGATGGTTAGATTAGGGCATGTTTCAATTAGCATACAGTATGATAGCATGTTTTCATTCATTCATCTGTTTTGCATGCACCGAGCTCGGCGCATCATACTAACTACAATGTATTTTCAATTCCGAGTTGAATACATGTTAGCTGTAGCATTTCATATGCCATGTTTAGAATAGCCGAGCCTGCTATAGTTGTATTTTTGCATGTGTTGCATTAGGCATTTCTTTACAATTAGGATCATGCATGGATTTCTAATTAGTTTCTGTTTGGCTTGGAGTACTCGGTAAGTTTTATGCTTTAGCATCCCTGCATGCGTGTGAGTGACTGCCATGAATAGCATGCTTACCATGAGGCTATATGCTTATGTGATATAACTGCCTGAATGCCTGTGGGTGAAGGTTGGGTTATTTGAATTGGAACAATTCATCAAATGTGTGTTTTAAGCCCACTAGATAGTGGCAAAATCAAGTTTTCTAAGCCCACCTGAGGGTGGCAAATCCACGTCTTAGCCTACTTGCGAGTAGCACCATCAAACCATTTTCAAACAAACAAACATGAAATGTTTTGTTCCAATTCAGGCGATCCAGTCTATACATGTATGCTGTGCGCATCACATAGTAAATCTAGGCTAATAACCGGAATAAGAACGCATGATGTTTTCAAAAATAGATATCATGGTTAGTAGAGGCCGATCTTTGATCGGGCGAGCGGGGGTGCTCACGAAGTGATTGTAGACACCCCATTTTTGACCGTCCTCAAGACTTGGACGTCACCGTTTGAACACTCGGTGATCATCCATGATTGTGTTCGTTTGGAGTTCCCGGAGGTCTCGGCTCGCGCGCCTTGCCTCAGGATCCCCGAACTCGACTGTTTAGTGTCTGGTTTTGCACCAAACACTTTTGTTTTGCCTTAGAGGGGCAGGGAATGCCTTGTGAGATATCCCCATACACCACCGGCAGTGGCTGGAGGCCACCGGCTGGTCTTTTTCTTCCATCGGCAATTTTGTTTGCCGGTCGGCATAATATGTTGCCGGTCGGCACTGTTTTTTGCCGGAATAGCCTTTTTGGGCAGCCGACCACTGTTCCTCCACTTTATGGAGATATTTTGTGCCAGCTGTGATAGCTGGCACCAACTCCTTTCCCCTCCATACACGTGTATGGAGGGATTTCCCTCTAGCCAAGCTTGTTGAAGAAGCTTTGCAAGAGGGATCCTTATAAGAGGGAGGCTTTCCTCTTGGTTCTAGGTTAGAAAAAACAGAAGCAAAATCAGCCTTTAGAGATATAGATACATATTATCTCTATACCTCTCTCCCTCCCTTCTTGTGTGTGTTTCTTGGCCCAAAAGGTGTGTTTTACCTTACTTTTGCACCATTACACACACTATTACACCTTAGTCCGAGATTGAGGGACTTGGGGGAGTTGTTTCTTGAGTTTTGGACTGGTTTTGATCCAAAGAAGGAGGTTAGGCCATTTGTTCTTCAAGGGTTCTTCAAGGGTGAGCATCTTCCCTTTTATTCCCCAAACTTGCTTTGGTTTTCTACCTATTTTGTTTATTGTTTTGGCTCTTGTGTATAACATAAAAAAGGCTCATATTTTCCTGCTCTAACACTTTCGTTAAGGTCACTTTGTGGTTAGATTGCAAACTCACCCTCATAGGCCTTGTTTGGCCTATTTTGGTGCCTTTTTGATAAGGTTTCGTTCACTTCAGCATTTTGATCTTTTGATCACCAAAAATCAGTGTATTTTAGTGTCAAAAAAGTTGGTTTGAAGTCTTGCATAGGGGAGGGACACCCCTCTCCCTTTATGGTTTTGTTTCCTTGCTTTTTGGGCTCAAAAGGATAGCATGTATGCTTGTTGTTTCTTGGCTTCATTTCAGTACTTTTTTAGGCATCTTAGGTCTTACATAACCTCTGTTTTTGGTCGGATTTGGGCCCTCTTGTATGCTTGTGATATTTGCTTTGTATTGCTCCATCTTGCTTAAAAATACATCCCATGATTAGGCCATGATTTTTGTGTGCGTTGGCTTGGTTCCATGAAGCATTTAGCATTGTTTTTCCATGCTTAACCTCTGTTGGTTATCAACTTGGTCATGTTTGGCATGTTTGTTAGAGTTGCTTTGTATTTTGGCTTGGAAGCTTTGAGCATTTTGACCTCTAGCATGCATGGTTGTGTTTACCCTCTTGATTTGGCATCATCTAGGGTCATATTTTAGTCCAAGAATCATGCTTGTATGTGTGCATGCATAGCCTCTTTCATGCCTTGAAGATGTGTCTTCCTATGCCTAAGAATGAGCCTTGGTGTATTTGTTTCATAGGGCTTATTTTAGTTGCCATATTAGGAGTTTTTGGGGTCATATCTTACATGCATAAATCCTGTTTTTATTTGTTTTAATCATGCCATGAACGGCCATGTTGGTGGGGGTAAGTTGTCTCCTTTAGTGCCTTAGTTTTGGGACCATAAGTTTGCCTGTTAACATGAGTTGATTGTCTACCATTTTAAGCACTTTTGGCCACTGTTTTGAGAAGGGTAAGGACCTGCCCCTTTGCCACTTCAAGCCCTCTTGCATGCTTGCCCCATGTTCGTTGCATATTTGTTCCATTAAAGCTTTGTAGCACATCAATTCCATGGTCGATCTGCGGGTATCATACATTCTGTCATGATAATTGCATATTGCTTGTTGTGTTTTATATCTTGGTGGCGTGTTACATTTGAGGCTTGTGAGCATTACATGCATTGCATTTACTTGGTTTGGGGTGTCAAACCAAGTGTGGGAGTCAAGGACCATTCGTACTTCAAGTGATGTAATGTGCCTTGATCCCCGGTCATCGGGACCTTTGACTCTAACTTGATAAGGCCTCGGTTTTTCATGTTGTTTGTTGCATGCATTTTCATATCAAATGGCAAATTCGATCCTTTGACTCATCATGTACCATTGATGATTCAAGGATCGAAAGTCATGCTTCTTTGAGTCTAAAATATGATAAGAAGTAGGACCATGCTTACATGTGTCCAAAAACTCCATACTATGCACTGCCTGTCCTCTGTTTGCTGTCAAATTGTCTATTGCAGGAAGTTTCTGCCGACCGGCAGAATTTAGTGCCGACCAGCACTATCTGGAGTGCCGATGAACCTGATAAAGTGCCGACGGGAATTTTGGAGTGCCGGTGGCAATTCTGTCTGGCCGGTGGTGCTCTGCAGGATGCAGAGAGCTTGTTCCAGTACTTTGGCAATTTTCAGAAAGACAAAGCAGTACAAACAGAGGCGACAAGAGTATAGTACGGGTTTTCCGGGCAGGACGGATTCGAGCATGCATCATCTGCGCGCCCCGAGGCAGAGGCTGTGGCCACCCTCTTCATTCTTTTGCTTCCTCTTTTTTTAATTAATTAGGAAATTTTGTAATAATTTTATTTATTCATTATTTTGGGACTGTAATATTAATTCGAACCCTCTGAGTGAGGGGAAACATGTAATAAGTGTGCGTGCGTGTGATGTATGTCTTCCAACCCCCACTTCTTTCTCCCTTTTATTTACCTGCTTATGATGGTAGATTAGGGCACATTTATTTTAGCATACCTTATGCTATGCATGCGTGCATCCATACATTTGTACTGCATGCATTAGGCTCGGTACATCACGCTAACTGCATTCGTACTTCAATTCAAAAATTGACTATGTGATAGTTGATCGCATTTCATATGCCATGCTTAGGTTAGCCGAGCCTGCCTAGATTGCATTTTTGCATGTGATGCATTAGCCATTTTTTTAACATGAACTAGGATCATGCATATGATTACTGACTAGTTTCTGTTTTGGCTCGGAGTACTAGGTAAGGTTTTATGCTTTAGCATATCGCATGCGTGTGAGTGTTGCCATGACAGTATGATTACCATGAGGCTAGCTGCTTATGTGATATAACTGCTTGAATGCCTGTGGATGGAGGTTGAATTACCTAAATTGGAATAATGCATTAAAACTGTGAGTTTTAAGCCCACTAGATAGTGGCAAAACCATCTTTTCTAAAAGCCCACTTAAGGGTGGCAAAACCTGCATTTTAGCCTACTTGCGAGTAGCAAATCATTTTCAAAACAAACATGAAATGTTTTGTTCCAATTTAGGCGATTTTGTCTATACTTGTTTGCGGTGCGCATAACATAGTAATTCTAGGCTAATAACCGGAATAAGAACACATAAAGTTTTCAAAATCAGATATCATGGTTAGTAGAGGCCGGTCTTCGGACCGGGCGAAAGGGGGTGCTCACAGCTGACCTTCCCCGATCGTACCCAAACTCCCGAGCCGAGACAACTCCGGTGATGACGGACATGTGGCCTTCGGCACCGAGTCAGGGTTTCCTAAATTCTCCCATTTTAAAATATTTAGGTGGCGACTCTGTATCTGGCAAAGCAGTCCATGTTTGGCACTACTTTTTCAACAAAATCTGTTTTCTCAAACGATTTGCCAGATTTGGACTCTTTGGTTCAGATTAAGAACCGTGACACAAATCGAGTCCGAACTGTAGCACGAGGCCCCCGCGGGCGCTGTCTACAGTTTCTGGCGACTCTGCTGGGGAGTTTTAGAGAGTTTGACTCAAATTCATGATATCCTGTTTTGATTTCATTTATGTGTTTCTTTGCATTGCATGTGCATTGGTGCGCCAAGGAACACAGTGTTTGCCATCTGCCATTCCTGAACGGTTTGCCGGAGGCTTGTCTTGTCAAGGCATGTCCATAAGGCTGACCGGCTATGGGCTCTGACAGTATGGGAACACAAACCCCGGTTTTACCAGGGCACCCTTTCTGACCATTCGACCTAGTGCATATTCGGAATCCATAGTGACCATTCCATACTAGGACAGGTTGCTTACCCGTTTATAGGTTGTTTGAAACCGCTGCATGCGTAGTGAAACCCTAGCTCTTGACAAAATAGGACAGGGAAACCTTACCCCTTCATAGGGGTGTTTTGGCTCTCACTTATCTGTTATGTGCTTTAGAGTGCGTCTCTACAAGAATGCATGTATCAGTGTATGAGTTTGGGCATCAGGCCTGCGGGCACCAGTTTGCGAGTTTGGGCATCAGGCCTGTGGGCATTACTATCAGTATTTGGGAGTCAGTTTTACCCGTGGGTATCAGACTCAGTTTAGGGCAGGATTTTGGGGCAGAATTCAGTAGAGGGCACACTCATTCAACTATGCTTGTATCCGTTCAGATGGAATCAGGCTGAGATGCTGTCTGTTTTCTCTTTTGCTAGGTAGTCTGGGAACCATAGCTTCTGAAGGCTCCGATATCCCCCGAGGTTCATCGAACTTGTGCTGATAGACTTTGCTAGGTCAGAGATTCAGTTCAAGGGCAATCAGTGTTCCTCCACCAGAGGCAAGGGATAGATACCAATCAGTCAGATGGAACGGCAGAACACATCAGGGATAGAGGCCATGATGCGCCAGATGCAAGAAAGTATGAAACTCATGCAGCAGGACGCTGCCCGTCAGGAGGAGTTTTCCAAACAGCAGGCCGCAATCATGACCCAACAGGCCGAACTGATTACTAGACTGCAACAGCAGAATGAGGCATCTGCTTCACAACAAATTCCTTCACCGGCAGGGGCTCCATTACCTGAGCAGATACCTGCTGTTCGGAACGCTCCTCCAAACATACAGAATACTGTGCCGACTATCCAGAACCAGCAAGAGGACACAAGTCTTCCAACGGGGCCAGCTCCGCCCCCGCTTCCACCACAACTGTCCAAGGTCCATACACCCAATCACCCGGACTCTCCATTCGAGGTCGAGGTTGATAATACAGCTCTGAAATTGAGCAAACTGGAGAAGCTCTTCAAAAAATCCCAAGGGGCCAAGGCTATGCCGGATATCGGAGACGGATATACCGAGGAGGCCGTAACACTCCCTGATAGGTTCAAAATGCCACAAATCGACCGCTTTGACGGGACCGGCGACCCCATGGTCCATATTCGACTGTTTGCAGACGTCTTGCGGCCGATGGGCCTAACACAACCACAGAAGCTCTCACTATTCGGCCGAACCCTGTCGGGTGTGGCCTCCCATTGGTACGCAAGATTACAAGATGAAGTGAAGAAGAATTGGGATGAGATGGCTGAGGCCTTTGTCACACAATATTCATACAACACTCAAATCGAGATCACAACTCGTGATCTCGAAACGACAAGGCAAGAGCCCAAGGAATCTTTCTCGGACTTTGTGATCCGGTGGAGGGCGAAGGCCTCGATGATGACTCTAAGGCCTACTGATAAGGATCAAATTCGGATGATTGTGCGCAATCTCCAGCCTAAGTTAATGCAGAGAATGATTGTAATCCCCTTTCCCACTTTCTCAGATTTACACGATATGGGGGTACAAATCGAAGATGCAATGAGGCAGGGTCTGTTTGACCAGGATAAGGAGCAGCCCAGGAGGGCGTTTTCCCGCAGTTCGAATGCGACCACCAGTGGTGATGCAGCTACAAGATCTTCTGATGTGGGCATGGTTGCTACCACCATATCAAAAACAGCTACCCCATTCACCGGTGCATCCGGAAGTAGCTCACAAGGAACCAAATATCCACCCCAAGCCAAGAAGGTTTTCACCCCACTTTATATGCCTTTGTCAAAGGCTCTTGGGGTTTTGATCAAGAAAGGGCATCTGAAGCCCCTGGAGCCGCAACCATTACCAAAGAACCTCCCTCTCTCGCACAATCCAGCCGACTACTGTGCCTTCCATCAGCGAGCCGGCCATGACACTGACATGTGCTTTCGTCTCCGCCACGAAATACAAGATCTGATCGACAACGGGGTCATCCCTGCACCAGGTCCTACAAAGTCTATCGGCACTTGATCAGTGAACTTATGGTGGGATAATGAGATGTGATCGAGGGATGAACCACCTGCAGGCGGCACTCAGATTACTCCGGATGTGGCGTATGGCACGCACTGTTTTGAACATTTTGCAAATACTAGTTTTTGTGCTTTCTGACTTGGGTATTGAGTCAGTCTTGTCGTTTTGTTTTGGGTCTGTCTTCTTGTATCGAGTCAGTCCTGTTGTATAGAAGTCGGGTGATTCCGGGGGATGTTACCTCGGGCGTCACCATTTTGTTTTATGCTTGTCTTTTCGTTTTGTTTTGAGTCTGTTTCTGCCAGGGAGCCAGTAACACCAGCAGATTTGATTGAAACAGCAGTGTTTTTTCATGCTTTGTGCTTGCTCCTGCTTTGTGCCAATTGTGCCAGAAAGATTTAAATGAAACAGCAGTAATTTTTGCACTTCTGTGTTCGCTGCTGCCGTGTGCTAGGTGTGATGGAATCTGAATGAAATGGCAGTGCATTCCACCTGCTCTCTTGTGCCCCAGAATCATTGCATCGACCTAAGTTTTTCAAAACTCTTTTTGAACATTGCAGTAAAAACGAAGAGGAAGGAATTCCTTGGGATTTGCAAAAATTTGATCATTTGAGAGAAAGAGAGGCATGCTAAGCCCTTAATGAATGAAATCATGCTTGTTAGCGTGAGTACTGAGAAGGACCCTGGCTTGATCCAGACTGGTTTCACACTACCTTCAGCGCGACCGATTTGTCGCTTTCTTAAAAACTTTCAAAAACAAAATGTTTTGCGCGGTCATGCGAAGACCTGTGTGGAATCGCTCTTGAGATTGTGCAGCCTAGGATCGCTCTCAGCCTCGAGACTCAACCCCTTCGCTTCCAAACCTTGAACTTGAAATCAGAAGGTTCGACGGTCAACTACGATGTGAGGCCTGTGTGGCTAGATTTGAAGCAGCCCTCGAACAAGAGGCCAGGAAAGTCAGATCAAAAGATCAGAAGATCAGAAGAAGCTTGCAAAGCTAGAACAGAAGTACCCCTCGAACTAGGGGCAAAGATATCAGACATGCTCGAAGAGCTGAAGATGAGTCCTCTTGCAAAGCAGCAGCCATTCTCCTGGATTCAGATGACTCTAGGATCTCAAAACCATTTGGCATGGACTTGTTATACTTTTACCCTTGAGAGGCTCGCTGGGCCGAAAACCCGGAAGGGCGACCCAGGCAAAAGTTAGAGCAAGAGGAAAAAAATACAAAAAAAGAAGAAGCAAAAAATGCAAAAAGAAAAAAAGAGAACAAAAAAGAAAGATGCAAAGAAAAGAGCGAAAAAATCAAAAAAGGAAAAAGAAATGAAAAGAATTGAAAAGAAAAGAAGAACAAAGCTCGCAAGGTCGAAAACCCGCAACGGGCGCCTTGGCAAAAGTTAGAGCCTAAAAAGGAGAGGTTAATACCCGAGTGTACCTTAACCCCGAACTACGTAAGGCTTGATTCCCATCTTTGGGATACGTAGGCAACTTCATTCTGAAGTCCAGCCGTAAAACACTTCAAACTCAATCATGTCTATGTAATGGTTCTGATAATCTTTGCCTTCTCTATATCTGAGAGTCTGGTTGCGTTCGTCGCTCTAAGGACTGACTACAATACACTACGGTGCCATTCAGACAAGGGGCAACTTTCCGTTGCCATTCAATGCACCGCGGTGTAATTCAAACAAGGGGCAACTTTTCGTTGCCATTCAATGCGCTGCGGTGCTATCCAAACAAGGGGCGACTTTCCGTTGCCATTCAGAACGCCGCAGTGTCATTTCAAACAAGGGGCAACATTCCGTTGCCATGCAGTGTCCTTCAGACAAGAGGCAATTTTCCATTGCCATGGATCCGAGGTTGCGCATCTCAAGAGTAGGTTCCGTACTCGTTGAGCAGTGGTCATTTGCAAAAATAGTTTTTGAGAATTTTTACTAAGGTTGACTAATCTTCTCGAAAAGTATTCCATTTTCAAAATTGGACCATTTCTTGGACCCAAAAAAGGAAAACTCTCAGTGCTCACTGCCTAACTTGCATGATTTTAAATCAGAAAATTGAACAAATATGTTAATCTAACTCTCATTTTGGTCAAAAATTTTTTTTTAGGAGAAAACTAAAACTAAAATGGTCAAAATGATGAACTACTGGCACAGTTGAGTTAGGCTTCCTGCCTTTTCCCCACTGCCAACATACTTGCCAGAAGGGCACTCTACCCGCCAAAAAAGGGGATAACCGAAGTTAACAACAAATGGCTGAAAATTCTCTCATCCTCCAAGCAGCGAGGTATCAAGCCGAGTGCGAAGCACGAATTGGAATGGATCGAGATGCTCCATTCCCTCATCCGGCGCATCGACAGATGTCACCGAAGGAAATAGCCGCGAGCTGATTATGTTGGGCATGAGCCCGCAATTTCCTGTTCATCCATCAACCACCCAGGGGAGGGATGAAAAATGAGAGATTGAAGAATAGAGAGATGTGTGATGAGAGAAAAAGTGAGAAAAGGGCTTTTTCAGAAAAACAGAGCTTGAGGGCCGAGTGATGTGAGGATTACAAATGAGAGAGGGTGGGGAACACTACCCGGTGAAACAGGCTCCCTGTGCACGTCTGAGTGTCGTGTCTTTTTGTTTTATCTCGATTCTTGTTTTGAGTCGTTTTGAGTGTTACTCGATGTGTCTAGGTTATGTGCCTTTTATTTCCTTGTTGCGTCGTTTTGCTGCGTTCAGTCATAGGCTCAACACTTGGTCGAAAGCTCATCTCTGAATTTCAAAAACAAAATCGTTTTGTGCTCCGAGTGCCATGCCATTCTCCACATTTGTGCAAAACAAGATTCGTTTTTTCATAAAACCGCAGGGTTCAACCCAGGTCATGCGAGAACAGTAGAACTAGGACCTATTTGAAGCTATATGGGTTCCAGACTACAAAGCAAAAGCAAAAGAGGAAATGTCGGGTATCTGAGTTTGTTTCAACTTCAGTAAGTTCCGAGACTACATCCCGTGTGTGCCTCTTCAAGTCTTGCCAAGGCTCCGAAGTATGAGTGTGCCTCTACCTCAAGCTCAAGATCAAGTCTGCTTCAAGCCAAAATGGTAATCAGAAGTGCTCTCCCTGAGTACCATTCCCCGCCAGAGGCATCTTGGCCGTGTTCGCAATGAGTTCCTAGGAGACCAACTGCGACGGTGGAAACTAGAGTTCGAATGGCCGATGCCTAGAACGTAAAGGTTCGGGATTTCCGAGACCAAAGTCTGGTTTAAATACCCAGAGGCATGCCCTCGGCTTGAAATCTGTATGGCAGCCCCATAGATTGAGATAGCATGTGAATGCGCCTCGATTCTGGATACTGAATCAACCTAGCCTGTCACCCCGTTGGAGAATAGGGAAAGTTGTGAACATGGCCAAGAAGGAAAGGTAGTAACTGCGGTTTGGAAGTACAATCAAGAAAGTGCAAGGAGAACCCACTCTTTTCAGTTCAAAATGTTTCTGCGGAATTTTCAACTCATATCTTCGATGTGTGGCTCATCGTCAGTCGGCATGCACGAGGTGTATCCTTTTTGGAATATATCGTGACCCCTCCGAGAGGTAAATCGGAGGTTGCGTTTGGAATTTGGTCTACTTAAGGCTTGTATTCCCTTATTCGGTATTTTTGTTTCAAACGGGTGTTGTTACGCGCGTTCCACTGGCATTGTTGTGCTCATTCGTTGCATTGTTATGCACATCTATCTAGCATTGTTATGCTCATTCATTGCATTGTTATGCACATCTATCTAGCATTGTTATGCTCATTCCTTGTATTGTTATGCGCATCTATCTAGCATTGTTATGATCATTCGTTGCATTGTTATGCACATCTATCTAGCATTGTTATGGTCATTGCGTGCATTGTTATGCACATCTTCTAGCATTGTTATGCTCATTACTTGCATTGTTATGTACACTTCACCTGCATCATTATGCACCTTTTCACTTACAATTCTTTTCTTTCCTCTCTTGCATGTGATATGCTGAGTAGTTTTCTCTTGCGTGTGATACGTTGAGAAATTTATCTTTTCTCTCTTGCATGTGATATGCTGAGCAGTTTTCTCTTGCGTGTGATACGCTGAGAAATTTATCTTTTCTCTCTTGAATGTGATATGCAGAGCAGTTTTCTCTTGCGTGTGATACGCTGAGAAATTTATCTTTCCTCTCTTGCATGTGATATGCTGAGTAGTTTTCTCTTGCGTGTGATACGCTGAGAAATTTATCTTTTCTCTCTTGCATGTGATATGCTGAGCAGTTTTCTCTTGCGTGTGATACGCTGAGAAATTTATCTTTTCTCTCTTGCATGTGATATGCTGAGCAGTTTTCTCTTGCGTGTGATACGCTGAGAAACTTATCTTTTCTCTCTTGCATGTGATGTGCTGAGCAGTTTTCTCTTGCGTGTGATACGCTGAGAAATTTATCTTTTCTCTCTTGCATGTGATATGCTGAGCAGTTTTCTCTTGCGTGTGATACGCTGAGAAATTTATCTTTTCTCTCTTGCATGTGATATGCTGAGAAGTTTTCTCTTGCGTGTGATACGCTGAGAAACTTATCTTTTCTCTCTTGCATGTGATATGCTGAGAGGTTTTCTCTTGCGTGTGATACGCTGAGAAACTTATCTTTTCTCTCTTGCATGTGATGTGCTGAGCAGTTTTCTCTTGCGTGTGATACGCTGAGAAATCTCCCTTTTCTCTCTTGCATGTGATATGCTGAGCAGTTTTCTCTTGCGTGTGATACGCTGAGGAATTTGCCGTTCTTCTCTTACGTGTGATACGCTGAGAAGTTTACCTTCCCTCTTTTGCGTATAATACGCTGAAAGGTTTACCTTCTTCCTCTCCTATGTGTGATACGCAGAGAGATGTTGTGTGTTAGACTCTGGGTATTCTCGGTAGTCGATTTTAGCCTTCTCCACGTGAGACGCAGTGAGAATTGCATAATTTTCTTACATCCTTCTGCATGAAATGTAGTTAGATTTGTATTTGCTTGCTTAAAACTGCTGCATGGTATGCTTCGTTAGAGCTCTCTTTGCATGATCATAAGTTATGCTCGGCTCCGTGCATTGTCTTGCATTTTGCCCCTGCCTTCGGGCGCAGATCTTATTTGTATTGCATGTTTGTCTAAGTCTTCGGCCTTGTCAAAAATGGGTCGTCTCTGGGCTTTGACATTCACTCCCGTCATTGTTATGACTTTCGAGTTCTGTCAAAGAGGGGCAACTGTAGACACCCCATTTTTGACCGTCCTCAAGACTTGGACGTCACCGTTTGAACACTCGGTGATCATCCATGATTGTGTTCGTTTGGAGTTCCCGGAGGTCTCGGCTCGCGCGCCTTGCCTCAGGATCCCCGAACTCGACTGTTTAGTGTCTGGTTTTACACCAAACACTTTTGTTTTGCCTTAGAGGGGCAGGGAATGCCTTGTGAGATATCCCCATACACCACCGGCAGTGGCTGGAGGCCACCGGCTGGTCTTTTTCTTCCATCGGCAATTTTGTTTGCCGGTCGGCACACTTTATTGCCGGTCGGCATAATATGTTGCCGGTCGGCACTGTTTTTTGCCGGAATAGCCTTTTTGGGCAGCCGACCACTGTTCCTCCACTTTATGGAGATATTTTGTGCCAGCTGTGATAGCTGGCACCAACTCCTTTCCCCTCCATACACGTGTATGGAGGGATTTCCCTCTAGCCAAGCTTGTTGAAGAAGCTTTGCAAGAGGGATCCTTATAAGAGGGAGGCTTTCCTCTTGGTTCTAGGTTAGAAAAAACAGAAGCAAAATCAGCCTTTAGAGATATAGATACATATTATCTCTATACCTCTCTCCCTCCCTTCTTGTGTGTGTTTCTTGGCCCAAAAGGTGTGTTTTACCTTACTTTTGCACCATTACACACACTATTACACCTTAGTCCGAGATTGAGGGACTTGGGGGAGTTGTTTCTTGAGTTTTGGACTGGTTTTGATCCAAAGAAGGAGGTTAGGCCATTTGTTCTTCAAGGGTTCTTCAAGGGTGACAATCTTCCCTTTTATTCCCCAAACTTGCTTTGGTTTTCTACCTATTTTGTTTATTGTTTTGGCTCTTGTGTATAACATAAAAAAGGCTCATATTTTCCTGCTCTAACACTTTCGTTAAGGTCACTTTGTGGTTAGATTGAAAACTCACCCTCATAGGCCTTGTTTGGTCTATTTTGGTGCCTTTTTGATAAGGTTTCGTTCACTTCAGCATTTTGATCTTTTGATCACCAAAAATCAGTGTATTTTAGTGTCAAAAAAGTTGGTTTGAAGTCTTGCATAGGGGAGGGACACCCCTCTCCCTTTATGGTTTTGTTTCCTTGCTTTTTGGGCTCAAAAGGATAGCATGTATGCTTGTTGTTTCTTGGCTTCATTTCAGTACTTTTTTAGGCATCTTAGGTCTTACATAACCTCTGTTTTTGGTCGGATTTGGGCCCTCTTGTATGCTTGTGATATTTGCTTTGTATTGCTCCATCTTGCTTAAAAATACATCCCATGATTAGGCCATGATTTTTGTGTGCGTTGGCTTGGTTCCATGAAGCATTTAGCATTGTTTTTCCATGCTTAACCTCTGTTGGTTATCAACTTGGTCATGTTTGGCATGTTTGTTAGAGTTGCTTTGTATTTTGGCTTGGAAGCTTTGAGCATTTTGACCTCTAGCATGCATGGTTGTGTTTACCCTCTTGATTTGGCATCATCTAGGGTCATATTTTAGTCCAAGAATCATGCTTGTATGTGTGCATGCATAGCCTCTTTCATGCCTTGAAGATGTGTCTTCCTATGCCTAAGAATGAGCCTTGGTGTATTTGTTTCATAGGGCTTATTTTAGTTGCCATATTAGGAGTTTTTGGGGTCATATCTTACATGCATAAATCCTGTTTTTATTTGTTTTAATCATGCCATGAATGGCCATGTTGGTGGGGGTAAGTTGTCTCCTTTAGTGCCTTAGTTTTGGGACCATAAGTTTGCTTGTTAACATGAGTTGATTGTCTACCATTTTAAGCACTTTTGGCCACTGTTTTGAGAAGGGTAAGGACCTGCCCCTTTGCCACTTCAAGCCCTCTTGCATGCTTGCCCCATGTTCGTTGCATATTTGTTCCATTAAAGCTTTGTAGCACATCAATTCCATGGTCAATTTGCTCCATGTTTGCATCATGCTTGTATCTTGTGCGCTTGGTATCATACATTCTGTCATGATAATTGCATATTGCTTGTTGTGTTTTATATCTTGGTGGCGTGTTACATTTGAGGCTTGTGAGCATTACATGCATTGCATTTACTTGGTTTGGGGTGTCAAACCAAGTGTGGGAGTCAAGGACCATTCGTACTTCAAGTGATGTAATGTGCCTTGATCCCCGGTCATCGGGACCTTTGACTCTAACTTGATAAGGCCTCGGTTTTTCATGTTGTTTGTTGCATGCATTTTCATATCAAATGGCAAATTCGATCCTTTGACTCATCATGTACCATTGATGATTCAAGGATCGAAAGTCATGCTTCTTTGAGTCTAAAATATGATAAGAAGTAGGACCATGCTTACATGTGTCCAAAAACTCCATACTATGCACTGCCTGTCCTCTGTTTGCTGTCAAATTGTCTATTGCAGGAAGTTTCTGCCGACCGGCAGAATTTAGTGCCGACCGGCACTATCTGGAGTGCCGATGAACCTGATAAAGTGCCGACGGGAATTTTGGAGTGCCGGTGGCAATTCTGTCTGGCCGGTGGTGCTCTGCAGGATGCAGAGAGCTTGTTCCAGTACTTTGGCAATTTTCAGAAAGACAAAGCAGTACAAACAGAGGCGACAAGAGTATAGTACGGGTTTTCCGGGCAGGACGGATTCGAGCATGCATCATCTGCGCGCCCCGAGGCAGAGGCTGTGGCCACCCTCTTCATTCTTTTGCTTCCTCTTTTTTTAATTAATTAGGAAATTTTGTAATAATTTTATTTATTCATTATTTTGGGACTGTAATATTAATTTGAACCCTCTGAGTGAGGGGAAACATGTAATAAGTGTGCGTGCGTGTGATGTATGTCTTCCAACCCCCACTTCTTTCTCCCTTTTATTTACCTGCTTATGATGGTAGATTAGGGCACATTTATTTTAGCATACCTTATGCTATGCATGCGTGCATCCATACATTTGTACTGCATGCATTAGGCTCGGTACATCACGCTAACTGCATTCGTACTTCAATTCAAAAATTGACTATGTGATAGTTGATCGCATTTCATATGCCATGCTTAGGTTAGCCGAGCCTGCCTAGATTGCATTTTTGCATGTGATGCATTAGCCATTTTTTTAACATGAACTAGGATCATGCATATGATTACTGACTAGTTTCTGTTTTGGCTCGGAGTACTAGGTAAGCTTTTATGCTTTAGCATATCGCATGCGTGTGAGTGTTGCCATGACAGTATGATTACCATGAGGCTAGCTGCTTATGTGATATAACTGCTTGAATGCCTGTGGATGGAGGTTGAATTACCTAAATTGGAATAATGCATTAAAACTGTGAGTTTTAAGCCCACTAGATAGTGGCAAAACCATCTTTTCTAAAAGCCCACTTAAGGGTGGCAAAACCTGCATTTTAGCCTACTTGCGAGTAGCAAACCATTTTCAAAACAAACATGAAATGTTTTGTTCCAATTTAGGCGATTTTGTCTATACTTGTTTGCGGTGCGCATAACATAGTAATTCTAGGCTAATAACCGGAATAAGAACACATAAAGTTTTCAAAATCAGATATCATGGTTAGTAGAGGCCGGTCTTCGGACCGGGCGAAAGGGGGTGCTCATAGCTGACCTTCCCCGATCGTACCCAAACTCCCGAGCCGAGACAACTCCGGTGATGACGGACATGTGGCCTTCGGCACCGAGTCAGGGTTTCCTAAATTCTCCCATTTTAAAATATTTAGATGGCGACTCTGTATCTGGCAAAGCAGTCCATGTTTGGCACTACTTTTTCAACAAAATCTGTTTTCTCAAACGATTTGCCAGATTTGGACTCTTTGGTTCAGATTAAGAACCGTGACACAAATCGAGTCCGAACTGTAGCACGAGGCCCCCGCGGGCGCTGTCTACAGTGATCTTCCCCAATCGTACCCAAGTTCCCGAGCCGAGGCAACTTTGTTGATGACGGACACGTGGTCTTAGGCAAACGAGTCAGGGTTTCCTAAATTTCTCCAAAATAAAATATTTAGGTGGCGACTCTGTATCTGGCAAAGCAGTCCATGTTTGGCACTTCTTTCAAAATCTGTTTTCTCAAAACGATTTGCCGGATTTGGATTCTTTGGTTCAGATTTAGAACCGTGACAAATTGAGAGTCCGAACTGTAGTGAGCCCAATATCGAGCGGAACGGGGGATTCGTTCCTCCCAGGGCGTTCGGGGACGTCTACAGTTTCTGGCGACTCTGCTGGAGATCTTAGAGAACTTGACTCGAACTCATGATATCTGGTTTTGACTACACTTATGTGTTTCTTTACATTGCATTTGCATTGGTGCGCCTAGGACACCGTGTTTGCCATCTGCTATTCCTGAACGGTTTGCCGGAGGCTTGTCTTATCAAGGCATGACCATAAGGCTGACCGGTTGTGGGCTCTGCTAGTATGGGAACACAAACCCTAGTTTTACCGGTGCACCCTTTTTGACCATTCGACCTAGTGCTTATTCGGAATCCATAGTGACCATTCCAAACTAGGACAGGTTGCTTACTCGATATAGGTTGTTTGAAACCGCTGCGTGCGTAGTGAAACCCTAGCTCCTGACAAAATAGGACAGGGAAACCCTACCCCAATATAGGGGTGTTTTGGCTCTCACTTATCTGTTATGTGCTGTAAGAGTGCGTCTCTACAGGGGAAATGCATGTATCAGTTTATGAGTTTGGGCATCAGGCCTGCGGGCATCAGTCAGTGTTTGAGAATCAGTTATCTGCGGGTATTAGATTCAGTCTTTGGGGACAGTGATTCAGGGATAATGATCAGTGATTGAGGACAGCATGTGTTCAGCTTATCGACTGTGTGTTGTTATGCCCGGCTGTGTGTTGTGCATTTACTTTAAGCTGTTATGCTGTCCATTTATCTGTTTATTTCTTTCCTTATTGCTTTATTTATCTTTTTACTAGGGGCAGTTTTAGCACAATTGCTTCCGACCCAGTAGATATTCCCCAAGCACTTTGGACAAGAGGTCGTCGGCTCAATCGATCCGAGGATCTGGTTGACGAACAGCCAGTGTTTCATTCTCTACCCCCAGTTGTCAGAAGAAGGCCAAGAAGACGAAGTGTGTCTGAGCAGAGGTTACCAGAACAGTGGTCTACCCTAGCAGTGAACAGTCGGGCTGAGGTTTTAGTTTCTACCATAGAAATACACATACCAGTCAGTCAGCAGGATCAGCAGAGTGTAGCCGGAATGGAGGAAATGATGCGTCAGCTCCAAGAGAGCATGAAACAAATGTAGGAGGACGCTGCCCGCCAAGCAGAGTTCTCTAAACAGCAGGCCACAGTCATGGCCCAGCAGGCCGAGCTAATCACTAGACTACAACAGCAAAATGCAGCATCTGCCTCACATCAAGTTCCTCTCCCACCAGGGATTTCGTTACCCGAGCAGGTACCTACTGTCCAGAATGCCCTGCCAAACACCTGGAACACCTTGCCAAATGTCCAGAACGTCCAGGAGGACACAAACCTTCGAACAGGGCCGGCTCCGCCCCCACTTCTGCCTCAACTGTCCAAGGCACCTACGCCTATCAATCAACCGAACTCTCCATTCGAGTTCGAAATAGACCATACAGCTCTGAAAACTGAGCAAGCTCGAGAAGCTTTTCAAGAAATCACAAGGCGTAAAGGCTATTCCGGATATCGAGGACGGATATACCGATGTGGCCGTAACATTGCCAGATAGATTCAAGATGCCGCAGATTGATCATTTCGACGGATTCGGGGATCCCATGGTCCACCTTCGGTTATTCTCAGATATACTGCGGCCAATGGGCCTAACCCGACCACAAAAGCTTTCGCTGTTCGGCCGAACCCTGTCAGGTGTGGCCGCTATCTGTTATGCAAAGTTGGAAGATGAGGTAAAATGAAGTTGGGATGAAATGGCCGAGGCCTTTGTCGCACAGTACTCGTATAGTACCCAGATCGAGATTACAACTCGTGATCTCGAAACAACAAGACAGAAGCCCAAAGAGACTTTCTCAGATTTCGTAACTCGGTGGAGGGCAAAGGCATCGATGATGACTTTGAGGCCCACTGATAAGGACCAAATCAGGATGATTGTGCGCAATCTCCAACCAAAATTGATGTAGAAGAGATGATTGTACTCCCCATCCCCACCTTTTCGGATCTACATGAGATGGGGGTACAAATCGAGGATGCGATGAAGCAAGGTCTGATTGACCAGGACAGGGAGCAACCCTGGAGAACATTTAACCGCAACAATAACGCAGGCCCGAGTGGCGCTGCAACCGCAAGAGCATCGGAGGTCAGCATGGTCGCCACCATTCCCTCTCCCCTTCCAAGGCCCATGGCAGCAACACCCTTCTCCGGTGCATCCAGAAGTAATACCCAAACCACTAAATACCAGCCCAGAGGACAAAGAACCTTCACCCCACTGTACATGCCTTTGTCTAAGGCTCTGGGGGTCTTAATCAGAAAGTGGCATCTAAAACCCCTGGAGCTGAGGCCATTGCCAAATCCACTTCCACCCTCTCACAACCCAGCCAAGTACTGTGCATATCACTAGCAGCACGGTCATGATACTGACCAATGTTTCAGGCTGCGTCACGAGATTCAAGACCTCATTGACAAAAATGTGATTCTACCTCCAGAGAAACCTAACGTCACAACCAATCCACTCCCTACACACAACCAAGCTCCACCTCCCAAAAGAGTCAATCTTATCCAGACTGTGGTCGTGTCTTACGATCCTAGCATCTATATTACTCCTACCCATCTACCAAAGCCAGAGGTGTTCCTTCCCGACTGCACTGACTCTTTGTGCATGTTGAACATCTCCACAACCCAACCAGAGTCGACGGTGGTGACCATCGAAGATGGGGCAAGGCAGACTTCAGAAAAGAATGGAATTGTTGAGTCTAGGATTGAACAGAGTTTTGCTGGGGAAGTCTATGATCCGAGTGAGTACATCTTGTCAACAGGCCTGATTGGGCTGGGTTTAGAATTGCCAGAGAAGGAAGAGCTGTGTGTGATCCAGGGGGATGGATTTGAGCAAGGGGCAAATGATTTGACGGCTGTGGAGGAGGACTTTGCCAACCTACAGTTTTTCGATGACCAAGAATCAGGGGGCGCGGCGGTCAACTGGTTTGATTATGATGAATCAGCAGAGGCCACTGGGTGGCTAGATGATCAGCCAGATGTGGTGGAAGAGGCCCAACCAGAACAAGGCCAAGCAGGGGCGAGAGTACCAGTGATGGCCGGAAGGGCCGAAAGTCAGAGTGCATTGCCGGAGAGCGCTGGTACAAAGAATTTTGCTCTGGACAGAAGCATTGTGAATACAAGGAAAGTTGAAAAACAAACTGCACTGACGCAAGTAGAACAACAGGGTTCTGAGAGAATCGGGAAAGCCAAAATCCATGAGGGGATCGGAAGTGCTGTGGGCATAAGAACAGAGGATGCTGTGAGCATGCAAGCTGAAAGTGCTGTGAGTACAAACATGCCCGAGCCAGACAGGTGCCTTTTGAATGCCAACGGAATGTGGTGGGAAGACGATGACTTATGTCTTGCCCACACAGACGAAGACTGGGGAAGCAATCAACCAGATGACCCCTGGTACTTCGATGAGGTTGATCACATGACAATAAGCGGGCGGTACTTCAAGCCCCCACACCTAGACCAACCCGAGGCATCTGGGAAGGACAAAGAAGCCGAAAGACAGAAAGAGAAGCAGATCGAAGAGGAAGCTATACTGAAACAGCTGAAGAAGATTCAAGCAGACATCTCCATCTGGGGACTGCTTATGGCGTCGCGAGTACATAGACAGGCTGTCTTATTTGCCATGGACAAGTCCAAACTCTCTATAGATACTACACCAGAATAGCTGGTTGGGCTGGTCTTTCCGGGAGGAGGTTCCCCGGCATTAACCTTTTCAGATAAAGAACTGCCGCCTGAGGGCGCAAATCATAACAAACCCCTTTACATCTCCATGGAATGTAGAGGCAAGTGGGTGCCAGTGGTTCTTATCGACACGGGATCCGCCATTAATGTATGCCCGTCAAGGACGGCAAATGCGATAGGGTTGAAGCCCGCGGACTTCGTGCCGACTACTCAAGTGATCAGAGCCTATGATAACACCAGCAGGGAGGTGATGGGGACTGTCGAAATTCAGACCCAAGTTGGTCCAGGATAACACAACATTAAATTCCATGTCTTGGACGTTCCCGCAACCTTTAACCTACTTTCGGGGCAACCGTGGTTGCACCAGGTCAAGGCAGTCTCTTCCACCTTACATCAGATGTTGAAGTACCCTCACAGGAAGTGGGTGGCTATTGTCTTCGGGACTTCATCAATCCATCCACCACCGGAAGTGTCCACACCAGTCTTGGAAATCGAGCATGGCACTGAGGATGTGTTCTTATCAGGGTTCACTTTGGCTGAGGCTCGAGTGGTGCAGAATATTATGGCTGTGAATGAGGGGGTGCACGTCAGTGCTCAATCCGTCTACCTCATGAACAAGTTACAACACATCCCCGGGATGGGATTGGGAAAGAGCGGCCGGAAGGGCGTCGCAGCATTGGCCGAAGTGCCGCACAATCCGCATACCTTTGGCTTGGGTTATCTGCCCACCAAAGAGGACTGGGTGAGGAAGGGTAAAGAGATGGCTGGGAGAGCCAGAGCAAAGAAGGCGGGGAAGCCTTTCGAATTAATGCATAGGCCCATTCAGGGTACCCTAAACGGACGCTTCGTCCGGGAGGGGGAGGACTTTCCGTTTTGCGGCTTCCCAGAGCCGTGGCTAAACGCGGAAAAGAAGCGCGTGCCAGGTTTCGAGATCTTCTTCGACCTGCAACTATCCAGGGATGACGTTGCCGAAGAGCAGACGGACCCATCAACTGAGGTTGAACAGTATAAGAAAGTGCGGTCTGAGGACACCGAACTTGAAATGGGGGTAGCACTGGCGTGTCTACTTTCAGATCCTCCGATCGACTAGGAGTGCTTGGGGGATAACTTCTCGGTATGCGTGATCAGGAATGGAACGGCTGCGGGCCCGCCAGCAACTATTTTGGATACATCTATCGCACCCTCTCTCACTTGGCAGTACGAGGAGGGGTTTTTGTCCAGCAGCGCCGGGTCAGGTAGTGAGCCGGAATCTGATTCCACCGAATCTTGTGAGTCGGAATCAGGTTCGAGCTCGACTGAGTCTGAGTCTGGAAATCCTGGGGATGATAACCCGGATGCCACAGTTATGTCTAGGTCGTCTTTTTCTTTCTCCTTTGAGTCTGTTGTAACCGAGAATTCGGATGATTTGGATGTGCTTAATGAGAATCAAGTAACTGTGGTTTCTGAGTACTTTTCTGTGCCCTTAATTTATTGCATAAACTCAGACTTTCAAAATTTTGATGAAAACGACGAGGAAGAAATTCCTCCGGTTTTGCAACGTTTAATTGAGCAGGAGCAGGAGAGATTTGTCAAACCCTTAACAGATGAAATCATTACCGTGAATATTGGTACTGAGGAGGACCCGCGGCTGGTCCAGATCGGGTCCACGTTGTCTTCGGAGGAACGCGAGCGCTTAGTCGCTTTATTAAAAGATTTGAAAGATGTTTTTGCGTGGTCCTATGAAGACATGCCTGGGATCGATCCTGAGATTGTAGAGCGCTGGATCCCCCTTGACCCCAAGGCCCGACCTGTCAAACAAAAACTCAGAAGGATCCGCCCGGACTAGGCTCTCAAGATTAAAGAAGAGGCCACCAAGCAAATCGATGCAGGTTTCCTGCTGGTGTCCGAATACCCGACTTGGTTGGCCAACATCGTTCCAGTGCCGAAGAAGGATGGCAGGATCCGGGTGTGCGTGGATTTCAGGGATTTAAACAGAGTTAGTCCGAAGGACGACTTTCCCTTGCCGCATATTGATGAGTTGGTGGATTTCACAGCAGGGCATGCTTTCCTCTCATTCATGGATGGCTTCTCAGGGTACAATCAGATAGTAATGGCACCTAAAGATCGGGAAAAGACTGCATTCACCACCCCGTGGGGGACATACTGCTACAGAGTAATGTCGTTTGGGTTGAAGAATGCCGGGGCTACTTATCAACGGGCCGCGACCACAATATTGCACGACATGATCCACAAAGAGGTTGAGGTGTACGTGGACGACATGATTGTCAAGTCCAAAGAAAGAGAGGGCCACTACACCGCCTTACAGAAGTTCTTCCAAAGGATCAGGGAATTCCGATTGCGGCTAAATCCTCAGAAGTGTACATTCGGTGTTACAGCGGGAAAAATGCTGGGATTTCTGATTACACAAAGGGGCATCGAGGTCGACCCTTCAAAAATCAAGGCCATCTTAGAAATGCCACCACCAAGGACTGAAAAGGAGGTGTGAGGCTTTCTGGGTAAAGTGCAATTCATAAGACGGTTTATCTCGAAATTAGCCTTAACTTGTGAACCACTTTTTGGTCTGCTGAAGAAAGGAAAGAAATTCCAATGGGACGGCCGATGCCAAGCTGCTTTTGAACAGATCAAGAAATACTTACAGAACCCGCCCGTGTTGTCCCCACCAAAGTCGGGGAAACCGTTGATATTGTACCTTTCAGTGACTGAGACTACAATGGGCTGCATGCTTGCACAAGAATCAGAGGATAAGGTGGAAAGGGCCATCTACTATCTGAGCAAGAAGATGTTGGATTACGAGACCCGCTACACTTCGCTGGAGAAGGTTTGCTTAGCTTTGGTATGGGCTACCAGGAAGCCGCGACACTACTTGTTAGCTCACTCCGTAATGTTGGTTTCACGACTGGATCCCATCAAATACCTTTTCGAGAAATCGGCACTTACGGGTAGGCTAGCTTGTTGGCTGCTGTTGCTCTTCAAATTCGATCTGAAATATGTAACACGCAAGTCAGTCAAGGGAAGAGCAGTGGCAGAGTTCTTAGCCGATCATCATGTCGAAGGAGGTGAAGCAGTTGAGTACTTATTCCCAGATGAAGCCATTTTGCACATCGACGACGAGTATTGGACGATGTACTTTGACGAGGCGTCAAATCAATATGGGTATGGGATAGGAGTGTTGCTAATAGCACCCAACAATTCCCGTATCCCTCTAGCCTTCAAACTCTGGTTCAAAGTCTCGAACAACGAAGCAGAATATGAGGCATGCATTGCCGGTCTAGAAGCAGCCCTGGAACTAGGAGCAAGACGGTTGGACGTCATCGGGGACTTGAACCTTGTTGTGTCTCAAGCAAAAGGAGACTGGAAAGTCAAAGAAGAAAAGATGATGATGTATCACCAGACCTTGGACTTGTTAATTCCTAGGTTCGAGAAGCTAAACTTTGCTCATCTTCCAAGAGAGAACAACAGGTTCACAGATTCTTTAGCAACTCTATCTTCCATGATAGACATCCCGTTCGGAGTCTGGATGCGTCCAGTCATCATTGACCATAAATTTGCGCCAGCCTATGAGTCGATTACTGCTATAGATGAGGTTCAGGATGAAAACCCCTGGTATTACGACATTTGGAACTTCTTGGAGAAGGAAGCATATCCGCCAGGGGTAAATGCCAAGGATAAAAGGGCGATCAGAAGAATGGCCATCATCATCTGTGGGGGTAAGCTGTATAAGAGAGGTCATCTGGGAATGCATAAGCTGTGTGTTGATGCCGAAGAGTTGAGACATCTAATGGAAGCCATCCATGGAGGGGAATGCGGTGCACACATGAATGGAGTAATGCTAGCATGAAAGATCCTCAGACAGGGTTACTACTGGTCCACCATGGAGGAGGATTGTATCGGCTTTGTTCGGCGATGCCACAAATGTCAGATCCATGCAAATCGCATGAATATCCCGCCGTCGAAACTGTACAACATGACTTCGCCATGGCCGTTTTCAGTTTGGGGAATTGACGTGATCGGGACTGTCACTCCGAAGGGGTCGAATGGGCATGAGTTCATCCTGGTCGCGATAGATTATTTCACAAAGTGGGTTGAGGCCCAGTCTTATGTGGTGTTGAAGGCGTAGCGCGTTGCGAAGTTTATCAGAAATAACATCATCTGTCGCTATGGGGTCCCGAACGAGGTCATTTCAGATAATGGTTCCCACTTCAAGAAGGAAGTGATTGACTTGTTGGAGAAATACAACGTGGCTTTCCATAAGTCATCCACATACCGACCGCAAACCGACGGAGCAGTCGAGGCCGCCAATAAGAATATCAAACACATAATGCAGAAGATGGTGGAAACCTACCGGGATTGGCCAGATAAGCTGCCATTTGCTTTGTGGGGCTACAGGACTTCAATTAGAACTTCTACCGGAGCGACTCCGTATTCATTAGTTTATGGGATGGAGGTCGTTCTACCTATCGAGATTGAGGTTCCGTCATTGCGAGTATCAGCTGAGTGTCAAATAGCCGAAGCAGATTGGCAGCAGAGCAGGTTTGAGGAACTCATGCTTTTTGATGAGAGGAGACTGAAAGCACTGTACCATGTTCAAGGTTATCAGCGCAGAATTGCCCGGGCTTTCAACAAGAAGGTTAAGTCTAGGAATCTAAAGGAAGGAGATTTGGTGCTCAAGGACAACTGAGCTCCCATCCACGACCCAAGGGGCAAGTTCAGACCTAATTGGACTGGTCCATATATCATCAAAGCTATCTGGTCAGGTGGAGCTGTGGTTCTGATGGACCTAGATGGCCTGGAATTTTCCCAACCGATCAACATGGACAAGTTGAAGAAATATTACCCCTGAGAGGCTCGCTAGGCCGAAAACCCGACAGGGCGACCTAGGCAAAAGTTAGAGCACAAAAATTTAGAAAATATAAAAACTGAGCTCGCAAGGTTGAAAACCCGCAAAGGGCGACCTTGGCAAAAGTTAGAGCGTAAAAGGAGAGTGAAAATACTCGAGTGAACCTAAGCCTGAACTACGTAAGGCTTGATTCCCATCTTTGGGATACGTAGGCAACTTCATCCTGAAGTTCAGCCATAAACTTTTCCCCGATCAACTTTATCCATTTTGACCATCTCAGTCATCTTTATCCATCAGCATTTATCACAATCTCCAGTGCAGTGCTATTCAGACTAGGGGCAATTTTCCGTTGCCACACGCTGTCGCAGTACTATTCAGACTAGGGGCAACTTTCCAGTTGCTAGGATCCGGGGTTGTGTATCTCAGTGACAGATCTTAGCCGTGTCCAATTCTGATCCATATCGAAAATAGTTTTGAAAAGTTTTAACAAAAGTTGGCTTTGTCCAAATTAATCTCTTTACAACTAAGACCATTTTTGGACCAAAGCGAAAAATTTTCAGTACCACAACCTTCAATTTCATTGATTTCAAAACAGAGTTCTCCTACTCTTGCATACAATCGAAGTTGCTTTTTATTACAGTCATAAAGAAATCCGGGGCATAGCCAAGTCAAGTATCCCTGCGCCCCCTCCCAGAGCTGGTCGAAGCCTCTGATGCCAAGCTGGGCCCGACCTGTGCCTCCTCATTAAGCCAGTCCCAACACTCATCAGACAAAGTGCAACTGAAAGTGGGAGCAGGGGGCCAGGAGCTCTCTAGTCCTCCATGTTGTGGCATATCGGGCAAGCTGTGCACCTCGGACCGGGAAAGCAGCTGGGTACTCAATCCCCTCTGGCGGGCAAATCTGATCATGACCAAACTGGCGCAGGAACCGGAACGGAAAGTAGAACACACAGTGGGTCAGACCAATCAACTGGATCCCGATCAGCCGGGACATGCTATAGCTCATTGCCGGGAGATTGAGCCAAGGAAAACGCCAAGCAATGCGACTTGCAGACAAATTGCACATCCAGTCAAACCACCACCTTTCATCAGGGGCATCGACTAGGCGCTATCGAAAGAAATAACCTCGAGCTGAGTAGGCTGGGCAAGAGTCCACAACCTGCAATTTGTCCATCAACCATACCTGGGGAGGGATGAAAAATGAGAGAATAAAGAATAGAGAGATGTACGGTGAGGGAAAAGTGAGAAAAGGGTTTTTGTGAGAAAAACCAAGCTTGAGGGCTGAGTGATGTGAGCAAATACATATGTAAGATTGGGTGGGAAACATTACCTGCAGCAGCAGTGGACTCCCAGCAAATCTAATCGTCTCCCGGCGATAGATAGCATCCAAGCCCATCAGTGTCTTGGCCAAGGTCATGGCGATGTAACTCTTTCCTTCTTTCAAGCCTTGAGCAACTTCAATCAGACGAATGCTAAATCCGCCAAAGCCCGGGGAAAGCAAAAAGTGAGACAGCAGGCACAAGCAAAGGGCGTGTTGCCGGAAACGTTGCCAATAATGGTTGCTACGGTCACCAGCGTCAGAAAAGCGATGAATCAAACCGAGGATATCCAGTTCCCCATTACAGATCAGAGACCAAGCGTCATGCGCGGTGAGTCCACACATCCGCCCTAAAGCTTGGGCGTGGCCAAAGCGGAACTGGGGCAAGATCTCTTCATGACATTCAGATTCCATCAAAACTTGAAAATCTTCAAAAGTTGGACATACCTCTTGCCCGCCAAAGCTAAAGACATGCGTCACCGGGTTCCAAAACCTCGCCGCGGCATGGAGGAAAGGAAGGTGCAGCGGAGTGCAACTTAGCGTGAACAGTGCATTCAAGCCGAAACCTCAGAAGTTTAACTTTTCCGAACCATCTAGAGAAGCGATCCAAGCTGTGAGATTTTCAGCGAGAAACGCCTCCATTTTTGTACAAAACTAAGATGAATTGAATGAACCACGGAGCTAAGACTTTTAAAGAGGAAAAGACACTATTCGGGGGACAAGTGTCAAAAATTTGACGGTTGCTGAACTGAGTGGCCGGCCGGCCACCTTTTCTGGCAGGTCGGCCATTTCCTTTCTTAAAAACTGGCCGGTGGCCTCCCCTTTGCAATAAATCTGGCCGGCCGGCTCCAAAAAGTAGCCGGCCATGCTCCAATGTGTGTCTTTAGCCCTGTTTTACCCTCCAAGAGAAAGTTTCATGCGTTTCCATGCAACGGGTGTGTCGAAGGCCTCCATTTCCCTCTGTTTCGGATGCGTTCCGTTGCCCAGATCATCCGAAGTACACTTTGTTTTGTTAAGTTTTGTTTATCGAGTTGTTGTTTTGTTTATCGAGTTGTCGTTTTGCTTATCGAGTTGTTTGTCGAGCTGTCGTGTTTCTTGTTTTTGAGTTGTTACTCTTTGTTTAAGCAATTTTTGTTTGAGTCTTGTTTATTGAGTTGTCAACACTATTGTGTTTTGCTTATCGAGTTGTAAACTTGCTAATGTTTTGTTATATCTTAGAAAGTTAAGTTGTTGCGTCGGTTCACTACCTGACTGGGCAAAATGCACAATGCACATTTCCATTCAATCTCATTATGGTGCAAAATGATGCGATATGATGCTAAGAGTTTAAAATACAACACTTTTTTCAAAGGCTGTTTCATTCCATCATGCCTCGCTTGTTACAACATTTTACAGACTAAGGCACAAGTTTTACAAAGAATAAAACTGCCCGCTAATGTACAATGTGCTACAACTACTAGCAAAAAGATAAATAAAACAGGAAATAGCCGCATCTGTGCTCTCAAGAGCAGGAATAAGAGGCCCTCTTCGTCCTCTTCTGTGGAATAGACTCTCTACCACCATCGCCATCATCATCATCAGAATCAGAGTCGTCATCCTCGGGATCCCCCTCAGCCTCGCTTCCACTCCCGGAACCAAGACCGGAGCCATCCTCTCTGTCAGTAGATGTCTCCGACTGACGATCTGCAGCCTCCTCCTCCTCCTCATCCTCATCGGGCTCCTCCTCTACAATGTGTGCTCTGCGTCTACGAGACGACCCCCCTCTAGCTCCTCGGAAAGGCCCAGATGGCCCAGCTCCTCGAAAAGGCCTGGATGGCCCAGCTCCTCGAAAAGGCCCAGATGGCCCAGCTCCCCGAGAAGGCCCAGGTGGCCCGGCCTGTGGCTGAGCATATACCGGGGGCATCTGAGAATAAAGAGTTCAATTTAAATACATCAGTCCAAATATGTACATCAGATGCAGATACAAGAAAACTACATGAAGTGGGTACATGTAAACACAGTGTATAAATGAGGTGTGTGTCAGATGTGCTCTACACAAGTAGCCTATCAATGCAGTAAAAGTCAGTATATCATCAGAAGTATGATAAATGCCAGAAAACTAAAGGGTACCTGGAAGCCCATGATGGACAACTGCGCCTCCCTCCGCAGGACCATCCCCTCAAGTGAGGCTACCATCTCGAGCACCTGATCCATGTACTCAATAGGGGGCTGCAGATGCAAAGACAAGGGTATCAGTAAAGGAATGAACGTCCAAGTATCTGAGTAATGAATCAAAGCCGTAAAACATACCGGTGGTGAGTCGGGGTTTCTAACATATCGATGGCCGGGTATCGGAGGCTCTATCGGGATCGGAATCGGAGAAGTAGTCCCATATTGCCACCCCATCAACTCGGTCGGCATGTTCGGCCATCCAGGATGAGGATAAGTCGGAGGAATCGGGGGAACCAATCCACCCCCACCTCTAGATGTACCAGCCCTGCTGGTGGAAGGGACATTTGCAGCCCGAGCCCGGGCCTGGCTCGAAGATGGCATGCCAGCAGGCCTCATCGTCGGAGTACGAACTCCCGTCAATGGAGGCATCAGGTATATGTGACGGTAAGTAGCATAATCCCCCTCCTCAAGATGTAGCAAAGCATCAGTACCCAGCATATCACTAACAACATCCCGGGAAGAGAGCCTATCAGCAATCCGCATATCGACTGGGGGTGCTGAGAGAGGGTCCTGGGAAGTGTACCCCCAGACCTGACGCAAGAAGCGGTCCCCCAAAAACCAGGCCCTACCAACTGGCCCTTCGAACAGGATCCTGTACCGGGAGGCACCCCACCCTCCGGCAAACTAGAATCGGAGACCTTCACCTAAAGGCGCCCATGGCTCCCATGTAATCTACGGATAACAGACGCATAAACCAAGCAGAAATCGAAAATGTACAGGGAAAATCAAAGATGAAGACTGAAAGAACTGAGAGCTCTGAAATACCTCCGTCGACCGCACCGTGTCGAAGTACTGCCGCAGATAAAGGAGAGACTCCCGAGGTCTTGGCCAGTGCTGGCCTTCAAATACAAGTGAGTACGAAGTCACGAGAGGTCCCTCTACCACCAACTCCGGGGCCAATGTCGGGAAATACACATAGACCCACAACTGTGGAAAACAAAGCAGAATACGAAGTGCTGAGGGCAAAGTGCACGATACAGAGTATAAAGTGCGCCGTGTGTGCAATGTGCAGGTAATGAGGAGCAGAAATGTAAATCAAGAGGGCAGAAAGTACCTCCCAGGCTCTCCAATAGCCGCCAAGTAAGTCCCCCCGTCCGCGGGAGGTCGCGCTCATGTAGCAATAAAGGGTAGCCAAGCCGGCGCCACCCCAGTCATACCGTCTGACCTGTGACAGGTCCACCAAAGCACTCAATAGATAAAGCCCAACAGTGTTCTCCCTGTCGGCAAACAAAGTGGTCCCGAAGAGGAACATTAGAAAGCCGCGGGCATACTGTGCTGCCTCCTCAGGAGTCCCGGGCTCCATCTCCACCCGCCAGAAATGGGAAGAGAACCAGGTGTATCGGACTCTCCCCGAAGATCTATCAACAGGCGGGCGAACCCCCAACAAATATATCCAAGCAGCCTCCCGCTGGCCCATGTCCTCGTCGTAAGGGATGGGCCAACCTCCACGTCAAGGCCAGTCAGTACGGCAAAGTCAAATGGGTCATAGTCAAGTCCCTCGTGGCAGAAAAATGGAAGGAGTTGGTGGTGTCCCGCCATCTCTCCACCAAGGCGGCCATCAACGTCCTCCTGGCAGGACAACGAGATAGCCCAGTACAGAAGGGCCCGAACCCCGCCAAGTCGACCAAATCCCGAACAGCCTCCGGGAGCTCGGCGTACCAATCTCTCGCCGCGGTAGAGCCGTATCCCCGCACAGTGCGAGAAGTCAACTGCATTCAGAATGAATACATGTTTCAGCATAAAATAAATAAGTTGTGTGCAAATAAAATGAATAGGCTGCGTGCAAAGTAAAGTAAGTGACCCGCGTGTTCAGAATCGGTGTGTGCTGTGTGTTCACCTTCAATTTGGGCTGTGTGTTCAGAAAATCCATGTTTGGGCTGCGTGTTCAACTCTCAATCAGTGTGTGCTGTGTGTTCACCTTCAATTTGGGCTGTGTGTTCAGAAAATCAGTGTTTGGGTTGCGTGTTCAACTCTCAATCGGTGTGTACTGCGTGTTCACTTTCAATTTGGGCTGTGTGTTCAGAAAATCCGTGTTTGGGCTGCGTGTTCAACTCTCAATTGGTGTGTGCTGCGTGTTCACCTTTAATTTGGGTTGTGTGTTCAGAAAATCAGTGTTTGGGTTGCGTGTTCAACTCTCAATCAGTGTGTGCTGCGTGTTCACCTTCAATTTGGGCTGTGTGTTCAGAAAATCAGTGTTTAGGCGGCGTGTTCAACTCTCGTTCAGTGTGTGCTGCGTGTTCGCCGTCAATTTGGGCTATGCATTCAGAAAATCAGTGTTTGGGCTGCGTGTTCAACTCTCAATCAGTGTGTGTTGCGTGTTCACCTTCAATTTGGGCTATGCGTTCAGAAAATCAGTGTTTGGGCTGCGTGTTCACCTTCAATTTGGGTTGTGTCTTCAGAAAATTAGTGTTTAGGCTGCGTGTTCAACCCTCAACCGGTGTGTGCCGTGTGTTCACATTCAATTTATGGGCTGAGTGTTCAGGAATTCAAGTGATTAAACCGTGTGTTCAGAATGCAAACAGAATGCATGAAAAATTCATAATATATTGCAGAAAAGGTAAGAACGAAGTAAATACCTCTCGTGCCTCATGGGAGAGGTGATACTCTGGCTCCCGCAGAAGGAGATCCCCGGGTGCTCGCTCGTCGAAATCGGTGAAGTGATAGAAAATAGCCCGCGGAAGAATATGTACCGGTGGGTCGTACCTCTCGGGTATGAAAGGTCGAACCCTCGGAGGCAGAGCCATGATATCGGGATCACCTCCGGCGTCTGCAAGACCTCCACCGTGGGGGAAATGACCAGCCATTCCAGAAAATCTGTAAAAAGGGCAAAAAATGAGCAAAAATTAGCCAAAATTGAAAAAAGTCAACAAAAGCCAACTCCCGAGAAAATCTTCCAAATATTGAGACAAACTCACCTCAAGTGGCGAAAATGAGAAAAGAAGCCCCGAAATCAAGATTTAATCGGTTCAAAGTGCTTAAAACTGAAAGATTTCGCGAAAACAACTTGCGTGGGACGTTGGAAAACGCGTATAGAGCACAGATCTGAGGGAGAAAATGGTTTGGGAAACTAGAGGAGATGTTTTCGGAGCTGCACTTGTGAGCACGAAGTGTTTGGATGAGTGTATTTAAAGAAAAGAGGCGGAAAAGACAAAATTGCCTCGAATCTGGGCTAGGTGGCCGGCCGGCCACTTTTTCTGGCAGGCCAGCCATTCCCTTTTCAAAAACTGGCCGGTGGCCTCCCTCTCCCAATAAAGATGGCCGATGGTGTTCCCCACATGCCCCCCAAGGTCCCTGTAAATTTTGGGGAGGATTGGAGTCCCCGGGACCTGAAAAAATACAAGAGAAGTGCAGTTTCTGTCGCGAAATCGCTCCGTCGGAACATCAGCTTCAACTTCAGATGCGTGTCTCGTCATTACTCATCGAAAGTGAGATATATCCTTTTGAACATGTTGTAACCTCTCCGGGAAGTGAACCGGAGGCCGCGATCGAGTCGCCCTTGCCAAAACGTGCATTTCCTTGTTCGTTGTTTTGTGACAAACATACATCCTAGTTTATGCATGTTCTGCGTTATCATGCACGTGACTTGCATTCTCATACACATACTTGCATTGTTATGCACGTCTCTTTGACATCACCGAGCCTCCGTGCTTCAACTCGCGTTGTCACGCGCGTTCCTTCCCGCATTGCGATGAACTTTTCCATCGACACCGTGATCGTCTGCATTCGATATCACATTGAACATATGTTGTTAGATATGTTGTGCTTGTTGAGTTTCTTTCTTTTGCAGGCATGATATTGTATGTACGGTTCATTTGAAGCTGGTGCGACCAGACGAATCACGCAGGTATCGTATCTTCTCCGTGTGAGACGTGGCGAGAATTGAATAATTCTCCGCATTCTTAACTGCATAAAATGTAGTTGTTGCTTGGCATTCTTGCTTAAAACTGTTGCATCTATTGTGAATATGTGCTTCATTACAGCTTGCTGCATTTGCATGATCATTAAGTTACCTTCGGCTTCTTGCATTGTCGGTTGCATTTTGCCCCTGCCTGCGGGCACGCCTGCGGGCACATCTCTATTTATCTCACCTGTTTGTCTAAGTCTTCGGTCTTGTCAAAAATAGGTCGTCTCTGGGCTTTGACATTCACTCCCGTCACTTATGACTTCCGAGTTCTGTCAAAGAGGGGCAACTATAGACACCCCATTTTTGACCGACCTTAAGACTCAAACGTCACCGATTGAGCGCTTGGTGATGTTGCATATCGTGCTCGTTCAGAGGTTTCAGATTCTTGGCTGCGAGCCTTGCCTCTGGACTTCCGAACTCTTTCATGCTTTGCCTCGGTTTGTGAACTAGGCTCTGTTTTCTCTTCCCGAAGTGAGGGAGAGGCCTTGTAGATCATCTCTCAGTGGCCGTAGGCTACGTTTCGTGGTCGTAGGCCATTTTTCTCGTTTGGAGTCCGGTTTCCGGTTTTTCGGAGCCGTTGGCCGTGTGCCTCGGTTCGGGACCGCTTAACCACCTCTGTTTGCTCTGATTTTTGGCATGCATCTTATTTGCTCCCTTTTGAGGGACACTGTGGCTCGAGAAACCAACTTCGTGGTCGAACACCACTTTCGGTGCCTAACAGTCAGTTTTCGGGGCCTCGGGCTGCGCGTTTCGGCCCCCGAACCTTCATTTTGCATCGGTTTGGGCTCATTTTTGGTAGGGACCTCTGTTTCACTGCTACGAAGGTCGTAGAAGGGTGGGAGGCTAGTAATTGTTCTGACA
This sequence comes from Camellia sinensis, assembly GCF_055761805.1. Classification (NCBI taxonomy): domain Eukaryota; kingdom Viridiplantae; phylum Streptophyta; class Magnoliopsida; order Ericales; family Theaceae; genus Camellia; species Camellia sinensis. The sequence goes on from NC_138963.1 coordinate 155,546,921, forward strand.
ACCAGTTTTATTCCTCCATCGCCCTCCGTCGCCCGTTTTTCTCACTTGAAAGCCAATGTTGACCACCCTAAGGCCACTTTTTCTTGCCCCAAACCACATATTTGTGTTGTACACACCTGGGAGGCCACCAATATCACATGGCCGGCCAGTAATTGTGTGTGATGCTTTTGAACCCCTCCTAAAAGTGGCCTTTTCTCTCTCCTGGTTCACTTTCTCCAGTTTTTGACCACATGGTTGTGTTGTGCACACATGGGAGGCCACCAATCTGGGGTGGCCAGCCACTAATGCTTCTTGAGCCTTTTGACCCTTGGCCGGCCGACCACGGGAAGGGCCGGCCGGCCACATGCAACTTCAATAACCAGCCGGCCTTGATCCTCTCTCCAGGTACATTACAAATCTGCATTTTATTTCCCCCCAGATTGTGTATCCGGGGGGGCCAACTTTTGGAGGGAAACTTGAATTCATTTCCCCCCCTTTTTCCCCACCTTTTTTTTCCCACACTTTTGCCTATATAGCAGGCCCCCCAGCTGTGTTTTGAGGGTTACAAAAATTTTCTTAAGGCTCTTCCATTATATATATATATCTCTCTCTCTATTCCAAGCTCAAAACCTCCCAAACCCTACACCATTTCTACACCATCACCTAGCACCACACCACCACCATCCATTCCAGCCACTTGGAGCTGTTTTCCAGAGCTTAAGAGCACCTTTCCTCAAGCCAAGAGCTGCTGGAGCTTGGTCTACAAGGGTGAGTCTTCATTCTCCCTCTTTTGTGCTTTATTTTGCTCAATATATTAGCTCCTCTTTCTTGCATATTTAGGCTCCGACCCTAACTGAAAATAGCATTTTTTTGAGCTCCTTTTCATGTTTGTTTAAGGGCCTCTCCCTGTTTGAGGCTTCCTTTTTACACTTGCTTCTTTACCTCTCTTGTATGCCTCTTTCTTGCATAGTATTTTAGGCTCATTTTTAAACTGTTTTGAGCTTGGTTATAAACTGTAAAGTGGCTTATTTTGAGCCCTTATTCAACATTGTTGAAGGGATATTCACTTTTTGAGGTTTCCTTTTGTCACTTGCCTCTTTATCCCTCTTTTGGCCTTATTTTTGCATGTTTTGTTAGCCCCTTGTGCTTGTATTTTTAGGCTCTAGTCCGAATTGTAAATAGCCTTATTTTGACCCCATATTCATGTTTTATTAAGGTACTTTTTCTTTTTGATGCTCCATTTTTACTCTTTGTGTTTAAACCTCTTTTTAGGCCTTATTTTGCATAGTGTTTTAAGATTGCATGTGCACTGTTTTGGATTTGGTCACTAACTGTAATATACCATGTTTTTGGCCCCTCTTCAACTTTGTTGAAAGGCCCTCCTATGTTTGAGGCCAGAAACCATCACCTTCTTCTTTGTCCCCCTTTTGGCTCATTTCTTGCACAATGTTTTAGGCCTGTTTGTGTTTGGATCCGTGGCTTGTTGTAAACTGTAAAGTGCTTTATGTTGAGCTCCTCTTCAACTTTGTTGAAGGGCTCTTGGCCATTTAGGGCCAGAAGCTGCTACTTGCATCATTATCTCTCTTTTGGGGCCATTCTTGCATGCTAGCTTAGTCCTATTTGTGTCCATTGTTTGGCCTTACTTAAAACTGTAAATATGCTTGTTTTGGGACTGTGTTGATTCTGTCTTCACACTTCATGTTCAAATAATGCATGCTTTGCATAGCCATAGGTCATTCCATATACCTAATTTCATGTTTCGGGTCTCATTCCATGCATCGGGTGCCATATTGCCTTGTTTCGGGGCTGTTTAGCATCATATTTTGCTACTAAAATTTGCATGTTTGCATATCATGTTTCATACCTTGCCATGTCTTGTTAAAGTGGCATTTGGTGCCTTAGGATCGGTCCTCGGTTTGTGTGCATGCGTGCACGCATCTCGAGTGTCTCATTTTCATCTAATGGCTACTAATGTGAGTGTGGCTGAGGTCCACTCATGTTGGTGTAAGTCCATTGTGCATCGAGTATGCCATTTCATTTTATAGCATTGCGTATGCTAGGTTGTATGTTAGAGCATTGCGTATGCTAGGTTGTATGTTAGAGCATTGCGTATGCCTTGTTACATCGTGCATTGTGTATGCCATCTCATAGCATTGTGCATGCCAGGTTGTATATTAGTTACATTCATGCATGTCATGCATATTACATTGTGCTTGGGATAGTATTTAGCCTGAGCACGGGAAACGAGGGACGTTTCGTACTTCGAGTGACGGAACGTGTCTCAATTCCCAGTCACCGACACTCCGGATTATCCATGATGGAGTTTAGGTTTTGTTGTGTTTATATGTGCATTCATTTCATATTGAGTCGTGCAATTCGACTCCTCGGCCATCATGCATCGATATGCGTGATTGGTGGCACGAGGATCGAGCCATGCATACATTTGTGAAAATACATTGCCATGCCCTTTTCCTACTCTCTGTTGCAGCAGATCAAGAATCAGTAGCCTTTCAAAAGCCTTGCACAGCGTTCCGGCATCAATCGCAAACAGAGGCTAATTGGGGCATCGCAGTGGATTTCCGTGCCAAGCAACCCGAGCATGCATCATTCATCATCCGGAGCGGAGTCGAGGCAGTCCCTAGCTTGCATGCTAGTTTACAGCTTTCCCAGTTTAATTTGTTAATTAATTAGGATTTTATAATTATTTGGACTGTAATATTTATTTGGGACTGTATATTATTTATTCAGACCCTCTGCGCGAGGGCAATGTTGTAATAAGTGTGCGTGTGTGTGATGTATGTCTTCCAACCCCACGTCTTTCTCCCTTTTATTTACCCGCTTATGATGGTTAGATTAGGGCATGTTTCAATTAGCATACAGTATGATAGCATGTTTGCATTCATTCATCTGTTTTGCATGCACCGGGCTCGGCGCATCATACTAACTGCATTGTATTTTCAATTCCAAGTTGAATACATGTTAGCTGTAGCATTTCATATGCCATGTTTAGAATGGCCGAGCCTGCTATAGTTGCATTTTTGCATGTGTTGCATTAGGCATTTCTGTATAATTAGGATCATGCATGGATTTCTAATTAGTTTCTGTTTTGGCTTGGAGTACTCGGTAAGTTTTATGCTTTAGCATCCCTGCATGCGTGTGAGTGGCTGCCATGAATAGCATGCTTACCATGAGGCTATACGCTTATGTGATATAACTGTCTGAATGCCTGTGGGTGAAGGTTGGGTTATTTGAATTGGAATAATTCGTCAAATGTGTGTTTTAAGCCCACTAGATAGTGGCAAAATCATGTTTTCTAAGCCCACCTGAGGGTGGCAAATCCACGTCATAGCCTACTTGCGAGTAGCACCATCAAACCATTTTCAAACAAACAAACATGAAATGTTTTGTTCCAATTTAGGCGATCCAGTCTATACTTGTATGTTGTGCGCATCACATAGTAAATCTAGGCTAATAACCGGAATAAGAACGCATAATGTTTTCAAAAATAGATATCATGGTTAGTAGAGGCCGATCTTTGATCGGGCGAGCGGGGCTGCTCACGAAGTGATCTTCCCCAATCGTACCCAAGTTCCCGAGCCGTGGCAACGTTGGTGATGACGGACACGTGGTCTTAGGCAAACAAGTCAGGGTTTCCTAAATTTCCCCAAAATAAAATATTTAGGTGGCGACTCTGTATCTGGCAAAGCAGTCCATGTTTGGCACTTCTTTCAAAATCTGGACTCTTTGGTTCAGATTTAGAACCGTGACAAATTGAGAGTCTGAACTGTAGTGCGCCAAATATCGAGCGGAACGGGGGACTCGTTCCTCGGGGGGCGTTCGGGGACGTCTACATGAGTGTAGCTGGTTTTTTTATCTCCTCGAAGGGGTTTAGTTTCCTTGGATGCGATTCCCTACAGTTTGGACTCCCGTTGTTTTGAATCTAGTTTCGTGGGTGCAATGTGAAACAAAAGAAAATGAGAGTCCAAATTTGGCAAATCCCAGAAAAATCCACTAATCACAAGAGAGGCCAAAAATAGACAGCATTACCAGATTTCAGAGTCACCACCTAATATTTTTTGGAGAATTAGGAAACCTGTGACTCGTGCCAAAGGCCACTTGTCCGTCATAACCAAAGTTGTCTCGATTCGGGAACTTAGGTATGAGAGATGAAGGTTGTGAATTGAGCACCCCATTCACCCGATCAAAGATTGGCCTTTACTAAGTTATGATGTGAATCTTATAGACATTACATGCTCATAATTTGATTTATTAATAACGCTAACATTAATATGTGAAACACACAAGTATAGACTACGTCACTTACTTTGGAATGCTTTGATCTTATTCGATTTTAAAACAGTTTTGAATATGTACAACTCAAAGGAAAAATGAGCTCATATATACAACAGCATAGTTGTTCTAATTTAAGCGAAAATAGACTTCATCCATAGGCATTCACAGAGTTATTTCAAGTAAGCAAGTAGCCTCATGGTAGTATGCTCGACATGGTAACACAAATACATACATACGATTTACTAAGGCTAGAAAATGCTCACCTAGTACTCATCCGTAACAAGCCAAAGAAAAGAAGATAAGTAGAAAAATGCATGATCCTAAAAGTGCCCATGACTAATGTAACACATATCAAATGCGACTACTAGATTCAACTATTAACATGACATGTGAATCAACTGAAGGCATGATGTAGTGCACATAATCAAGTGGGAAATGATAACAACATCAAGTATGTCGAGTCAAACCTTAATGCATGCAAAAATGGATACAAAGCATGGAAATGATAAAGGAAAACATGAAGCTTTATACAACTATGGTAAGTGTAAATAAAAGGGAGAAAGAAATGGAGGTTGGAAAACATGCATCAAGTGTTACAAATTTGCCCTCTTACAAGAGGGTCTGAATGGCCTAATCAACTAATTATTATATTACCGAATGAATAATTACCTAATTATTACATTTGCAAATATTACAGCAATAAACATTTTTTTTTTAAAAAAAAAGGGACAAGAACAACACGTGCGCAAATGAGAACATCAAGTGGAGGTTGGAAGACATACATCAAGTGTTATAAATTTTCCATCTTACAAGAGGGTCCGAATGGTCTAATAAACTAATTTTTACATCACCAAATGAATAATTACCTAATTATTATATTTTCAAATATTACAACAATAAATATTTAAGAAAAGGGACAAGAACAACACGTGCGCAAATGAGAACATCCCCCCAGAAACTGCTCTGTCTGCCTTCGGGGGAATTGCTCGGTTTTACCTTTAGCCACGGCTTGTTTTGCCAACGACAGTACACTATTTGTTTAATTTGAGGTCGGACCATTCCACAATGAGGCCCGGCTGGGTCCAATAAAGGACAGCCATGTTTTAATTTCAACAAAAAAACCTCTTTTGTGTAGTGAGGTAATAATAGTGCAGAAAGAGTATTTCCAAAAGATGTTTGTCCTTTCTACCCCTTTCTATCATGAAGATAATCAAGGAAGAGGTAGAGTTGCTTCACAGACCATCAAACATCACAAGATAGTATGCGATGATCCTAGAAGCGACTAAAATGAAAAAAACTAACAAATAATTAGAATTAAAGCTAGACACTTCAAATGAAGAAATGGTTCAAACCTACTACATCCCACAGTGAATAAGAGTAAATGAGTACTCAAATTAGAGAGAATAGGTTAATGAGAACCATTTTAGGTGAAAGCCTTGGAAACAAGGGGTTGCATCTGTGATAACCCTATTCCGTACTATGCTAATTGGTCCTTATTGTGAATATGATTATGTGTTTGATATGATTTTGGATGCCATTTATGTGAAATATGTGGTTTTAAATTTCTATCTGTTCACCGTAGAAATATCTGTTTGATTATCTGCTTTGGAATTTAAATTGAAGGCCTTATCGGCCACAAAACCCGAAATTGACTGCGCCATTATGATTGGCGTAATTTTTAGAGCCTACGGTGAAAATTGATTGAAAAATTATTCAGATCAAATTAAATAGATTAATTAATGGGTTAGTGCTCAATTATTTAATTATTAAAGAAATATGATTAGAGGGGTTTATAAAAAGGAGCTTTATATTGCTTATTCACCTATTTTTTAGCTCAAGCCGAAAATTTCTCTAAGGAAGAGAGTGAGGGTCGTCTCTAGAGAGGGAGAAAGAAGGAGGATTGTGTGTTTGCCTCAAATTTGTGAAATTGGAAGGTTGGACTCAAGATTCAACTAGAATTTGGAAAGATCAAGGCTCCTAGGTGAGTAATCCACCCTAAACTCATGGATTTTAGTTTTTAATATGTAAATTCAAGGTTGAATAATGATAAAGAACATGAATTAAGTTGGTTTTGTTGAATTGGAAGTCAATATGCACATGCATGGGAGAAATTGCTTTGGATTTGCATGTTTGAGCTTGAAATACATGATCCATGTTAAATCTTTGATTGAAGTTCATGTTTTTAACTACCTCTTCATCATTTAAGTTGAGAATGACGGTTATATCTCACATGCATGTACAATTCATATGGGTGTAAGCTTTGAATGCATGAGTTTGTTATGTTGGGTATAAGTTTGGTGTAAATTGGGACACGCATGTGATTAATTTGTGAAATTGAGCTTCATAATGTAATGAATTGGGTGTTGGATCATGTTAGTACAAGTATATGTGAAGTTTGAGTCATAAAATGCAAGATATGTTGATTTGAATGTTGAATTTGAGCTCAAGAACATTGCTGGAAAACCCAGAAATTTTGATGTCCGCTCGAGCGGGGGAACTGCCGCTCGAGCGGGAAATACGAGCTCCCAGTATATTTTGCAGACATGGTTTCCGCTCGAGCGGGAAAGTTCACGCTCGAGCGTGGAGCCATGTAGTGAGGCTTTCAGTTCGAGCGCCTGATTTCACGCTCGAGCGTAAATTTGACATAACCAGTACTTCTGCAGACCTCGTGGGTCCGCTCGAGCGGGGACCCTGTTTTCTGAAATTTTGAAAAGGCATTCTGTGTTTCGTTTTCTGTTCTCTTTCACTTCTAAGTACTCTTAGGCATACATTGAGCATTGTAAATGAGTTAGAAGGTTAAGAAAGAAGCCTAAAGAGGAATATGTGAATTAAGAACAGATTGAATCGTTTGTGACCCATATGTGATATATGATGTGTAGGGTCAAGCTCTAGGGCAAATCAACCAACCGATCACTGTGAGTAGTATCTTAATAAAGATATCTGGAATATGCTATTTGTTCAATTGCTTAGCTTCCTATAAGTCTGTTAATTTGAATTGTGGGCAAACGTTTGCTATGCCTACAGAGCGAATGGGCTAAAGGGCAGTCTGACATAAATAAGAGAATGAATGGGCCAAAGGCCAGTCTGACATGAATGATAGTCTGACATGAATAATGGTCTGACATGAATGAATGGGCCAGAGGCCAGTTTGACATGAAAGATAGAATGAAAGGGCCAAATGCCAGTTTGACACTAATGAAAGTATGAATGGGCCAAAGGCCAGTTTGACATGAATGGATTGGGCCCGAGGCCGTCTGATACGTTTGGAACTACAGTCACCTGCCCTATGTATACCTATAGGCTAAAGGCCAGTCTGACATGAAAGTATGAATGGGCCAAAGGCCAGTTTGGCACGAATGGATTGGGCCTAAGGCCACATGATGTGTTTGGAACCGTAGTCACTTGACCTGTATTTATATATATATATGCTAGATAGAATGTGAATTGGGCCCAAGGCCGTTTGAAGCACGTTGTTCTAAATACTGTTTATGTAACTTCTTTACTTGGTATTATTCACTGGGCTTTCGCTCACACTTATTCATGTGTTTGTAGGTGAGCCAAGAGAGGTCCAAACCCAGCCTCAGTGAAGTTTGTGCGGAACAACCAAAGTTTGAAGGGTCAGCCCTAGCGTCTAACGCATGAGACACGTCTTCGCCTTTTTCTATCTCGTTTATTTTGTCATATCGGCGAGGACCTCGGTCTATGTTTGTATATAGTTTTGATTGGCTGACCTAGACTTAAATGATCCTGTATGTACAGAACTTTATGTTACTGTATTTTGATGTAAGTTATTAATATGTGCATGTATGGTTTGTTATGATGTGCCATGTAAGCATAGCTCTATGGATAAAGTTTTAAATTTTGCTTCCATTTGGCCCCCTTTACTCTGATGAGTTATGTTTGATTTGGTTTGGGGCCATAGGTAATCTCAGGATTACTAGCTGGTTATGTCCATAACCCATGGGGGTGGGTTCGGGTCATGACAACATCATTGAAGAAAGAATTAGAGACTCGTTTTCCTACTCATGGAATATGGATTGGCATCCATTTCCATGCTTTGTAAGGAACTAGAAGAGAGTTTCTAATACTTTTTTGATAAAGAGCTCTATATGAGCAACAATGGGAATAAGGGAGAAAAATTGAAAATCAAGCTAACTATCAAAGCTTAAATACACAACTCGTCAAAGTTATTGACAACTCCTATTTTATTCATAGAATAAGGATGAGACATCCATTTCCTTGTTTCGAAAATGATCGAGAAGAGAGGTTTTCAACCCTTTTGACATAGAAGCTATCACCTAGCTTCGAGGTAAACAACCCTTAATCACATATTTCAACTCCAAAACAACTCAAAAAATAGTATACAAAACAAGAAAAATGAGAGGAAAAGAGTAAAAGAGAAATATATGAAAATGATGCAAAGCTCTACCTCTTGAAGAGAGGAGTAACTTTTTAGTTGTCAAACTTCAATCCCAACACTCTCAAGTGTCTGAAATATTGTCTGAAACTTTAACAAAAAGCTTCAAGAACAAGCTCTAATGGTGTATGTATTGTGTATGTATAGTTAAAGGTGATATGGAGGTCAAGAACAGCTTTGCAAGGAAGTGGTATGCTCTAAGCTCCTAACAACCTCAAAACCTTTTGAGATTTTTTTAACCCTAAATTTTGAAGGGAGAGGGTCTATTTATAGAATTTGAGGTGTTTCGGTCCGAAATATCTTCAAAAAAGGACAGCTGGCGAAAACCCTCCTGATACATTACCTATCGCTAATAAAATCCAGCCGAGCCCCAAAATTCATAGCTGGCTCTAAAAGCTACCTTCTGGGCTACTGCTGCATGTCCAGTGCAGGTTTGAAAGAGGGACAAGGTTTTAAGAGAAGTGTCCTTTCCAATCAAATCCACTCTATCCTTGCTCGGTTTACTAAAAGGGTAAAACATTTTAATTAGAATGCGGACCTCGAAACATCATAGAAACGCTTGGAGAAATGCTATGAAAAGCGAGTTTTAAGGTTTAAAACAGTTTGGTCAAAATGGGGTGTAAGGTTGGGATTAGAGCTTGAATTAAAATTCCTTTGCTGAGTGTTTAAAAGATCGCACAGTGTAACTTTCATTATCGAGCATTCATAATGAAGCACACAAATCTTGGGGGCGGTCAAAATGAGGTGTCTACAATTGCCTTTCTTTGACAGAACTCAGTACGTCATGAAATGACATGAGTGAATGTCAAAGCCCGAAGACAACCCATTTGATAAGGTCATAAGACTTAGGTAGACAAACAAAATGCAAATGCAGTTGATGGAACTCAAAAGTTGCCTATGCATCCCTTTGTAAGAAATCAAACTAGCGTAGTTCAGGGACAGAATACAAATGATATACAATGCAACGCAACAATCAAAACCACCAACGAGCATATCACCTGAAAATCATAAAGAGGAGAGTGGTACAAGTCAAACTACGTAGCACGTAGAAAAAGGTGAAAGGTACAAGCCAAACTACCCACCACATAGAGAGGGTGAAAGATACAAGCCAAACTACGCATTATGTAGAGAGGGTGAAAGATGCAAGCCAAACTACGAATCACGTAGAGAGGGTGAAAGATGCAAGCTAAACTACGCATCACGTAGAGAGGGTGAAAGATGCAAGCCAAACTACACATCACGTAGAGAGGATGAAAGATGCAAGCCAAACTATGCATCATGTAGAGAGGGTGAAAGATGCAAGCTAAAACACAAGAAATGCGAAAAGGGTGAGGATGCAAGCCAAATCACACTCGTGTGATAAGGGTGAAATGTACAAGCTAGACTGCGCATCATGTAGAAAGAGTGAAAGGGTATAAGCCAAACCACACTCGTGTGATAAGGGTGAACAAGCCTAAATGCATGTAATGCGAAAAGGGTAAATACATGCCAAATCACACGGGTGATAAGGGTGGATACAATAAGAAGATATATGTATGATGTATATCAATGCGATGCAATTACTGCAGTTGATGCGAAATACAATGCAATGCATGTTCCATGCAACGCAATGGAAAAGTTGAACAAAAAGCGGTGCTTCAAGAGCATCTCCTGGGGGGCAAGTGATAAGGAACACCTTACCATGCTTTGGGAGAATGATCCTAAATGCGTTTTAGCGTGAAAAGAATAGATGCAACAAGATAACACATGATACAAATAGATGCAATGGGTGCGCTAGACAATGTAGTACATTTGATAAGCAATGTAGACCGTTGGGGAATGGTGTTCAGAGAGAGCACTTTTAATTTTCCTTCTGACTTAAAGCAAGCTTGAACTTAAGGTCGAGGTACATTCACACTCTGGAGAAATGGCGAGACCTGAGAAGGTGAATCTGGAACGTAACTTAGGAACTTTCTAAAGTTGAAGCAAACTGAGATACTCCAATTTTCCCTTTTCTCTTTTTGCTTTTGCTTTGTAGTCCAGAACATATGTAGCTTCAGATAGGTCCTTGTTTTGTTATTTTTTGAAAACTTGTATTTTTGTAAAACTGTGATCGAGGTTGGACCCTGCAGTTTATGAAAGAAGGAATTCTGTTTTGCACATAATGTCAGAAATGGCACAGCACTTTGAGCACAAAAAAAATTTATTTCGGAAATTGAAACTGACAATGATTGTTTTTGAATGAGTTCTTAATCGGATATTAAGCATATAATTGACCAAAGTACAAAATACCACTCTGTAGACACCCAATTTTTGACCGCCCTTACGACTTGGGCACCTCAAGTTGAACACTCGATGATGAAATAATACGCTATACAAACGTTCGATTTCTTCAGCAAGAAGCCTTCGTTTTGAGTTTTAAAGCGTAAAACCTTGCACCTCCTTTGGACCAAAACCTAATTTTTTTCTAGCCTGACCACTCAGAGGCATGCTGGCCAATAGGTGGCCGACAAGCGAATTTTAATTGGCCAGTTGTCCCCTTCCATGGCCAACTAGCCATGTTTCTTGGTAGACAGATATTCTTCTGCCAGCTATCCCCCCATGTGCATGCAATGCACCAGTTGGCTCAATACAGATATTTTCGATAGAGGAACCTGTTTTTCTATATTTACTTGACCATCCCTCATGGTTTTAGGTTAGAAAAATTTGCCAAGAGCCCAAAACTTGCCAAACATTCTCCCTCACTACCTTGCAATATACGTACACTATACATACACTACCTAAACCAATATTTTGAGGCTTCTTGCTGAGATTATTGAGCCAAAATCTTAGCTCTTGAGGGTGATCACGTGGTGATTTATAAACCAAAGAACATCCTCTCTTCAAGAGGTATTCCCATCGCTTACTTTGTTTACACTGCTCTTTTCTTGTTTTTTTTCATACTGTTTTGGGCTGGTTTTATGGGTTAAAACTTGTGATTTAAAAGCTACTAAAGGTGGAGGGGCTGACCACCCTTTCTTGAACCTTATTCTATAGCTTATATCCTTGTTTTTCCCCATTTGCTTCTCAACTTTTAGCTACTATTTTTCAGAATTTTCAGAGCCTAAAATATATGATTTTAATATCCAAAAAGTCGAGGGGTTGGCCACTATAGACATCTCGTTTTTGTCCGTCCTCAAGACTTGGACGTCATCGTTGGTGCACTCGATGATTGTGCTTGTTTGTGTTCGTTTTGAGTGCTTGAAGTTCTCGGTGGAGTACCTTTCCTTTGAGCCTTGAACCATATCTTTTTGTACGCTGTTTGAGACCAAAAGCGTGTTGTTTCAAGTCTGGAAGAGTGGGTGACCTGTCGGCCAGCCCCTTAGCCTGTCGGCCTTGGCTTGTTCTTGTCAGCTACCAGTGGTGGCCGACGGCTATCAATCTCTTTTTCCAGATATTTATTGACAGTTGTGCCAGCTGTTGCACACTGAGCTACATCTCCATACACGTGTATGATAGGATGTTCCTAAGCTCAGGACTTGTTTTTCTATATATAGGGGGGTTCCTCCCCTATTTTTGAGGGTTAGCAATTTTAGACCAAAAAAATATCTCTCTCTCTCTCTAGCTTTCTCTCTCTCTCTTGATATGTTGTACTTGGTTGCCTAGTTACTCTATATGTTTGCGTACCAACCCTTAATCAAACTTGACCATCTTTGAGCTAAGGTCCCTTGGAGTCTTGTTTGAAGTCTAGAAGGAGGTTTGAGCTTGAATTTGTGTCTAGTCTGTGCTTTGCTTCAAAGGTATAGAACTTACCTTGTTTATACTTATTTTGTATCTTTATTTTGCCATCTATTTCAACTATTTTTGGGCTGATTTTGAATTGTCAAAAACTCTATTTTTATGGTTTAAGAGTGTTGGTTTGAAGTCATTTTGAGTTGGGGGGTGGTCCACCCTTCTTGCTCCTTTGTTTGTTAAGCTTTTGTACCATTTTTCATCACTTTCAAACCAACTTTTTTGGGCCTTATAACCACTAAATTTCAGAGGTTTTTCAGTGACAAAAACCTTATTTTGAAGTCCAAAATTGGAGGGGTTAGCCTCCCCTCCTTGTGTCTTGTTTGCATGCCTAGTTAGTCTCATGTATTAGCTTCTTGTTTTATCTTTTTGTGGCTTAAGTCCAGCATGTTTTAGACTATATTTAGGGCTTTTTTGCCTCTATTTTTGACTGGTTAATTCATTTGAGCCTTGTATGGCATGGTTGTAGTATAATTTCCTTCAGTAGCTTGGTGTGTTAGGGCTTTAATCACCATTGTTGTGAGTTGATAGCATGTTTCAGTGTTGTTTTGCACTTAATTTCAGCACTTTAATCTCTACAATCTCCCTTAATTCTTCACTCTTTTGTTTTCCTTGAAAGTTGTTTTAAACCCTTGTTTGCTCAAGTGTAATATGGAGGTGCTACACCTAATGGTTTAATCCCTTGGGGGCTTCATTACCAACAGTGTAATACCTCTTTCATTCCCAAAGCTACTTGTGATTTGAGCCATTTTTCCACTAGAGGACAATCACCAATGGACAATTGGATTAATGAATGGTTTGGTAATTATAATGACTAAATAAAATTGGCAAGTAAAAGTGTGCAAGATAAGCATTCTTTGTGTTGCATTGCATGTGTTCGAATCGGATGTTAATTTGAACATAAGCAATATGAGACATTTCATACTCAAAGTGATAAAATGGGTCATTTTCCAAGGTCACCATTGCCCTTGATCATGCATGATAGGCTGGTGGTCATTTTGGTCTTGTTTGTGCATTTATTGAACTTGTACAAACATGGTTCCTTAGCTATCATCTATGGAAATTGCTTGATTGATAGCTCTAGGGCCAAGAGTTTCTCTCCTTTGAGCTTGTGTGATGATAAGAAGGGTAAACAGTACGAACATCCTGTGAGAACACACTATTTTGCTCTCTGTTGTAGCACGAAACTGTGAAACAGCAGTGGCCGATAGCAGCCATTAGTGACCGACTGGCCACCAATGGTAACCAACCGACCACCATTGGTGGCCGACCGGCCCGTTGTCCCTCTTGTCGACCGTCAATGATTTTTGCACAGTGTTTTGGTAAGGTGGAGTAAAGGTGTTCTGGAAGTGGAGAGCTTTGTTGGTGTTCATATGTGCAAGCAGAGGCTTTCAGCAGCAAGGCAGTGGTTTTTCGGGTGAAAAATCGAGCATGCATGCATCCCTCGCTTCCCGAGATTAGCTAATTAGTTTAATTAGAAATAGCTTGAATACGTGTTGTAATTAATTAGTTGTAGCTAATTAAGTGTTGTAAATAATTAGTTAGTTTAACTAGTTATTCGATTTCGGTTTGTAATAATTAGTTAACTAGAATAGTTAATTAGTTTCAAGTTTTGTAATAATTAGTTAGCTTAGTTTAGCTTAGCTTAGTTTAGTGTAGCTAGTTAGCCCTTATTCATTTGGACCCTCTTTCGTGAGGGCATAATGTTGTAGTAAGTGTGCGTGCGTTTGTGTATGTTTTCCAACCCCACGTCTTTCTCCCTTTTATTTAATCGCTTTTGATGGTTAGATTAGGGACATATTTTAATTAGCATATCGCATGCTTGCATCCATTCATTTGTCTTGCATGCACCGAGGCTCGACGCATCATTCAAACTGCATTATCATTTCAATACTTCTTTGAATACATGTTTAATTGCATGTTGTTCAAATCGATCCATATGCCATATTATTAGCCGAGCCTATTAATTGTATATTACATGTGTTGCATCAGGCATCTTGTATAGTTAAGATCATGCATCTTTCTAACTAGTTTCTGTTTTGGCTTAGAGTACTGGGTAAGTTTTTATGCTTTAGCATACTTGCACAAGTGTGAATGTTGCCATGATTAGCATGCTTTCCATGAGGCTATGTGCTTAAATTCTTAACTGCATGAATGCTTGTGGATGAAGACTTGTTGTTTGATTGGGAACAATTCAACGAATGCGCATTTTAAGCCCACTTTGTTGAGTGGCAAATCATGTTTTAAGCCCACTATGTTTGGTGGCAAAATCCACATCTTTAAGCCCACTTGAGGTGGTAAATTCAAACCATTTTCGCAAACAAACATGAGTTGAATTGTTCTAAATTAAGCAAACTAGTCTATACTTGCTTTGTGTGCATCACATTGTAAAGCTAGTATAATAACCGGAATAAGAATGCATAATGTTTATAAAATATCATATCATGATTAGTAGAGGCCGATCTTTGATCGGGCGAGCGAGGGTGCTCAATTCATGACCTTTCCCCCTTGTACCCAAGTTCCCGAGCCGTGGCAACTTTGGTGATGACAGACACGTCGCCTTCGGCACGAGTCAGGGTTTCCTAAATTTTCCCAAAAATAAAATATTTAGGTGGCGACTCTGTATCTGGCAAAGCAGTCCAATTTTGGCATTATTTGATTTAAAATTGATTTTCTAAAGTGATTTTCTGGATTTGTACTCTTTGGTGTTTATCAATTTCACATTGTACTTGTGAGATTAGATTCAGAACCACAGGAGTCCGAACTGTGAGGCCTTCTTCTCAAACCTTTCTGAAAGGGGGGACGCGGAAAAAGGCGAGTCCACAGCCACCTTTCCTTAGGCCTGCTTACTAGCTTCATTCTCTCTCCTTTTGTTTAGTATTTTCCACTATTTTCAAACCAATTTCAGCATTGTTTTGCAATTCTAGGGGCCGTTTAGCATGTTTACTTAGTTATCCTTTGAATACCATGCTTGTACAAATTTGGTGGTTTAGGCCATAGACACCAATTTATTTGAGTTGATAGCTTTCATTACATAATTTGCATGTAAATATTCATAAATATCATGATCACCTTTTCATAATCATCTCTGCACCCTCCCTCTGTTCTTTGCTTTCTTTGGTTAAGCGTCGTCTTAAACACTAGTTTGTTGCTCAAAGCATGAGAAAGAGACTTTCTATGCTTAATGGTTTAATCTCTCTGGAGGTTCATGACCAGGGCAATACATCTCTCTCATGTTAAGCACAAGTTCTTGTTTAGCACTTCTCTTTATTGCTTTTTGCACTTAGTGGACGTAGTCATCACTTTTGGACAAAAATGAATAAAGAATGGCAAGGCAATATAAAAGACGTCAAAATTGGAGTAAAAGAGGTAAAAAGAGTATTAAAATCAAATCGGGTTCAATCGGACGTTATATGAACCTATTGCGTCTTGACTCATTGCGTACTCCTTAGTGACATTCAATGATTCAAGAAGCAATGTTCGTCCCTTCCCTTGAGGTAACTTCATGATAGAGGAGAGGTTTTGTTGGTCTTTTATTCTTACTTATTGACCTTTTGTCTTATCAATTCATAGATCATCAAGCAACAACTTTGTAACAATTGATGGTTTGTGAATCGAGTCTACTTCGCCCTTGATCAATTTCATGATAGGAAGAGGCAGCGAGGTTAAACATCTCTTGGAAATACTCTGTTTTTGCTCTGTTTCCATTTTGTTGCAGCAGGGTAGTATCCAAAAACAGTGGCCGGCTAGTCACCTCCTTGTCCCACCGACCACTTGCCAAGGCTGTCTGGCCACTAATGCTTATGCAAGCAGTGTCATTTTTGTGATAGAATAGAGTAGAAGCTGAGGCAAAAATAGAAGAATTTTCTGACCTTTTGTCCTATCGATTCATAGATCATCACACAGCAACTTTGTAACAATTGATGGTTTGTGAATCAAGTATACTCCTCCCTTGATCAATTTCATGATTGGGAGAGGCAGAGAGGTTAAACATCTCCTGGAAATACTATGTTTTTGCTTTGTTTCCATTCTATTGCACCAAGGTAGTATCCCAAAAGAGTGGTCAGCCGACCACCTCCTTTTCCCGCCGACCACTTCCATGGCCGGGTGGCCACCAGGGTTTATGCAAGTAGTGTCATTTTTGTGACAAAATAGAGCAGAAGTTGAGGCAAAAATAGAAGAATTTTCTGATTGCAAACAGGATAGAATCTGGCAGCAAAGCAGAGGAGTTTCTGGGAGGGTGTTCTTCGGTTTCACGTGTGGTTCTTTGTCTCTCGTTCGAGTTCATTAGCTTGTAGCCTTTAGATTAATTAGTGTGTTGTAATTAATTAGTTAAATTTCTTTGAACTTGTAATAGCATAGTTAATTCATTTGTTTGTAATAATTAGTTTAATTAGGACAGTCATTCGGACCCTCTTGTGCGAGGGCCAATTTGTAACGCATGAAAAATTGTGTATGTCTTCCAACCCCCATTCTTTCTCCCTTTTATTTACTCGTTTACGATGGCAGCATGTAATATCATATTTTGGTTTCATAACATCACCATGTGTAAATACCCATTTTTGCATACATAGGATTTGGTTCATCATTCTAACAATATTGTCATCTTTTACTTCCTTGAATACATGCACTATCTCATGCTTTGAGTTGAGCCATATGTCACGTTAGGAAGCCGAATCCAATAGTTGCATTTGTATGTGTTGCATTAGTTAGTTTGCATATTAGAGCATGCATGTTTCTAATTATTTTCTTCTTCTTAGCTTGCCTCAGTTGAGTACTAGGTGAGCATTTCTTACTTTAGCATATTGCATGTATGTTTGTGTTTCCATATCAATCATATTTGATGAGGCTAAGTGCTTATTTGATATATACCTTTTTTAATGCCGGTGGATGAAAGTTATTTTACTTAAATTAGGATGATTTGATTAATGCACATATGAGTTTACTTTTTCAAGTAGCGCATATTCAAAAACACTTTTCAAATAAAACATGAAATCAAAGCATTCCAAAGCGAGCGAAAAATTCTATACTTGTGTTTCTCACATAGTAAAGATAGCATAAACAATCGGAACATAAGCCTATACTGTCTATAAAAATCACATCATGATTAGTAGAGGCTGATCTTTGATCGGGTGAGTGGGGTGCTCAATTCATGACCTTCCCCTCTCATACCTAAGTTCCCGAGCCCAAATACTTTGGTTATGACGGATAAGTGGCTTTTGGTATGAGCCACGAGTTTCTTAAATTTCCCAAAAATATTAGGATGGTGACTCTGAAATCTGGCAATGAGGTCCATTTTTTAAATTTTTTTATTGTAAATTGATTTTTCAAAGATTTTTCAGATTTGGACTCATTTGTGTTTATCTGTTTCACATTGCACTCATGAAACCAGATTCAGAACCACAAGAGTCTAAACTGTCGGGCTATCGTATCTAAGGCGACTAAGCCCCGCCGAAGAGCAATGAAAAACCAGCTACAGTTTCTGGTGATTCTGCAGGGAAAAGTAGAGAACTTGACTCAAACTTCATGATGTAAAATTTTATTTACAGATATATGATTCATTGCATTGCATTTGCATTGCTATTCTAAGTCACTGTGTTTTCTATTTGTTATTCCTAGACGAATTGTCGGAGGCTTGCCTAAAAAGCTTCCCAAAAGGCTGGATAATCGTGGGATTTGCCATGTTGGAAACACAACCCTTGGATCTGAATTACCACTGTACTGCTTGATCCTCTTTTCACTTCTCGGTGTTAGATGTGAGAGGTATATTTGGTAATCTTGTCGAGGTACCCCCTTTTTGACCATTCAGCCTAGCTGCATACAGTAAAGCCATAGTGATTGTTCCAAACTAGGACATGATGCTCACCCGTATGCAAGATTGTGTGAAACTACTTGCTTGTAGTAGTGAAACCTAGATCATGTCAAATATAGGACAGGGTAACCCTGCCCCCTCATAGGGGTGTTTTGGCTCTCTTTACCTTGTATGTACTTTACAGTGAAACTATACATAAATGTTCATATTAGTGGCATAGTTGGTATCAGTTTGTGTGGGAGAATTCAATATTCAATGGGGAGTATAGTCCTACAACTATGATCACGTCTATTTTGATAGATTTATGCTGGCGTGTTGTCTGATTTCTCATTTTGTTTTGCTTTTTATTTATTTCTTTTGCTAGGTAGTATAAAACCATAGCTTCAGAAGTGTAGGAGCCAGAAAATAAATATATATCAACTTATTAGGGCTAACCCAAACAAAGCCTACATTGGGTCTAACCCAAACAAATATCACCCCTCCATCTATATAAATGGGGGGCATCCCAGAAGAAAGGATATGTACTCTCTCCCCTACACTACACACCAAGCACTCTATTCTGTCTAGCTTTTGCTTCTGTTTATCAAGTGACTAACTTCACCATCGGAGGACCTCCGGCTGGCAACCCCGGTTGGGTGGCGCCGATCATGCTCATCTTTGTAGACACAGGAACAAAGTTCATCTCTTTGTTGGATCTCTACTACATCCTTGTGAGAGGATATTTCATGGTCTCACAATTGGTGCCGTCTATGGGAAACGTCTACAAGAATTCAAGAAAGGAGATGACAAACACCACACTCAAGATGCTCAGATCATCATTTCACGTTACTAAAAACAAGACCCACGGTTGATCATATCCTTCTCCTTTTTGTTTAAAGTTATTTTTTAAATTTCAATCTTGCTGTGCATATACATATACACAGATATATATATATACACATTTATGCTCATAGATTTGGTCCAATATATATTGATGCTCCTAGGTTTGGTCCAAACATTTATTTCATATCGATCTTGACATTCTCTCTAGCAGAGTAGTCAGCTCATAATCGTTGTACTTAGTTTTGCATTTTTGCACTTTCATTCTCGCTGTAAAAATGGGTTTCACATTTTTGTTGGTGATAGCATCTTTTCGACATTACTGACGGGGTTTATCGGCCAAATTCATGCATGATCTATATATTTATTTATTTATTCTTTGTTTCTCAAACTTATCTTGAAGTTGAATCTTAACACGTATACATGTGTACTTATGCTATAATAGTTAGTCTTCACTTTTTCTCTCTCTAGACTAAATGACATAAATAAAGGCCATGAGTTGTTATCATAAGTAATTTAACATTTTTTACTCCATAAATTGCAAGAGTATGAGCTAATCTATATGGCTCATGTTAATGCCAAAAAAAAAAAAAACAATATATATATATAAATATAATAATAATAATATAAGAATAAAAAATGAAGTCACACTGAGGCCAATTATACGGCTCATATTGTTCGGCTAATGTGTTGGCCTATTACTTGTATAATAATAATATAAGAATAAAAAATGAAGTCACATTGAGGCCATCTATACGGCTCATATTGTTCGGCTAATGTGTTGGCCTATTACTTGCTTGTTTTTCTCGGTTCAGCACTCACCATCTCTCATGGCTGACCAAAGCTCCATAGCTACTCTGCATGTTATCAACTCGACTTCAACAACTTCTTTGGCTTCTTCAGCACCTTATTCAGCATATTCGCAACTGCAGATCCATTCAATTCACAACTTATTCGGCATATCATGTTATCGACTCGGCTTCGGAACCATTATTCGACTTCGGTATTGCTTATCAACTCTAAATTATACAATATTCGGCAAAACATCATACCACATTACTTATCAACTCTACAATTCGCCGAATCATTCGGCCTCTTATCAACTACATATTAACAAACTGCATATTATCTTAGCTTTGGCAACATTATTCGGCTAACATTGCTTACTCGGCAAGCCTACTCGGCCACACATACATTAACACAACATTGGACATTCTCGAACAACTACAATTGTTAATTTATCTTCCTCTTCGGCAAAAATCTCATGATTTCTCGGAAGTACAAGATTGCCTAACGATACTATCTCGGCATAAAACTAGCATCTCGGCTCGCCGAAATCAACATCCGAATATACCAGTGGATTCGTGTCAATTCATGGAGTCTAAACCCACCAATCCGAGGAGCCAAGAGGTAACTGAAGTTTCTTAGTCTTTGCGAAACGGACCAAATTTTCAGAAAAACTAAAATTTTCAAAGTTGTCGAAATCAAGTTTTGATCATCCCAACGTGAAGTACTCATCGAGACGAATCCAACACAACAAATCGTGTCAAAATCGGTACTAAAACGAAGCCGTACGGACCTATCCAAATTTGCCCAAAAAATCCAATGTTTTGTCGAAGAAGAAGAACCAGCTAGCATATGGGAAATCATCATGTACTTCGCAGTTATGTTGCAATTGGTTGTTCTGAACCATTCATTCTATTTTATTGAAATCTAAGCCATCTGAATTCCAATCACAACAATCTAATAGCCCTTTCCAACTATCTGACGCATTTTGAGCACATCTGTACGGTCAGAATTTGCAAATTAAACTCCAAAAAAAGAAATACAGATTTTATTCAAAGAATTGAGCGCAATGGCTCTCACTTTGCCTATCCCCAATCACCTTACTTTGTCTCGGCTCCATTTCGATATTGCCACGGCAACGCACAGGGGCACGGAATCCGTTTCAAATTATTATCGGCTTACTCGGCAATTTTGGCCCAAGTCAATTTTATTCCTTCCGAATAACAAATCTTATTCAAAAGCAATGGGGCAAATATACGTTGTACGTTGGACAAGAAACTCAACTTCAATAAATCGGCAACAATTGCCAACCAAGTTCTAAGAAAATCGAACTCCGAAGGGATGCCAACACACCGCGAAGCTGGACATCGATGTTTTGACACTAGTTACTCGACACGCCACTCAAGTCCCTCGATTTTCCAGACAGTTGGGTTCACTCACAGGTTTTTCTACAAAGGTTGTTCGGCAACCCACCAAGGCTATATGGCAACCCAACATGGCTAATTTAGAAGCTTTATATTTATATCCGACGTTTAAGCCAACTCATAGCAAATTGCTTGACACTGATAGCTCGGCACCTCTGATATACTCGGCCAACTTGGTACAAACATTACAACAAAATTTTCTTGAGTTACACACTTCTGCTTCTTTTCACACCGCTCCAAGCAAGCACTAGTTTTGAGGCAATACATTACACACTTGGCAGTCGGCCGTTAGCACTTGGCAGTCGGCAGTTTGCATATTCTAGCACGCCACCATTTTAACAAAGTCGAATCTTCCTTGTAACATAGGGCAATGGGGCAAGTCCAATCTGCATTCTACATTGGACTAAACGCAAACCGAGCAATGCTAATTGGCCCAAATTTTACTCGGCAATTAAATAGTTGGCCCAATATCTACTTGGTAATTCCTTACAAGCAGAGCAATATTATTTGTGATTAATACGTCTGCCTCATTCGGTACAGGCCATCACTGACAGGATGCATTATTCAAAATCCTTGCAATGTTAGCACTTGATCTCCACTTAAAATTAGCATAAGTCTCTGAGTACAACGTAATCTTCGCACTCGGCATGGAGCGCCATCAGCAAAGGCCTACAACCTCACCCGGGGGTAATAATACCGCAGGCCTACACCCTCGCCTGGGGGTAATAATACCGTGGCCCGTCATTATGATTTGTTTGGAACTCATGTGATATAATTTCATTCTATGATGGACATATGTATATTTATACATACATTCAAGACATACGTACATTTATACATACATTCAAGACATACGTACATTTATGCATACATTCAAGCATACATGCAGTCATTCATTCATACATTTTATTCATTTATCCAGAGTGTTCTTTATCAAAAAACCTAACGCATACATGCAGTCATTCATTCATACATTTTATTCATTTATCTAGAGTGTTCTTTATCAAAAAACCTAACAGCTATTTGAACAGTGTAACTCGGCAAGAAAAACTTTCATTCCTTCAACTGCAGACACTAAAAGTTTTGGGGCAATTGTGGGAGCCAGAAAATAAATATATATAAACTTATTGGGGCTAACCCAAATAAGGCCTACACTGGGTCCAGCCCAAACAAATATCACCCCCCATCTATATAAAGGGGGGCCATCCCAGAAGAAAGGGTATGCACTCTCTCTCTTACACTACACACCAAGCACTCTATTCTTTCTAGCTTTTGATTCTGTTTATCAAGTGATTGAGTTCACCATCGGAGGGCCTCCGGCCGGCAACCCCAGTTGGGTGGCGTTGATCATGCTCATCTTTGCAGACACAAGGACAAAGTTCACCTCTTCATTGGATCTCTACTACATCCTTGTGAGAGGATATTTCATGGTCTTGCAAGAAGGTTTTGATTTCTCTTAAGTACTCTGGACCCGTGTTGGAAGACTTTGTAAGGTCGGAGAGCATGTTCAGGGACGACCAGTGTTTGCCTCACTATCACCAATTGCAAGGTGACGATGGGTCAAGTAAAGTTCACCAGTTCCAACAGCTAATCTAGGTTAAGCCGACCAACTGTTTTTCGGCAGCTGAAGGCGAGTGGTGGGAAGATAGCAATCTGCATCTTGCCCACATCGATGAAAATTAGGGGGATCACGTCCTGAATAATATGTGGTATTCAGAAAAAATAGACCATCTCACCAGGAGTGGATGGTATTTCAAGCCTCCACACTTGGATCAGGCTAAACCATTTGCAAAGGATCGAGAGGCTGAGAAGAAGAATGAGAAGAGGCTGGAAGAGGAGCTAGTTTTGAAACAACTCAAAAAAGATCCATGCTGACATCTCCATCTGGGGCCTCCTTATGGCTTCGCGGGTACACCAACAGGCGGTGTTGTCGGCAATGGATAAAGCTAAATTGTCTATTGATACTACGCTAGAGTAGCTTGTTGGCCTGGTCTTCCTGAGCAGCACCAAGCCTATGCCCACCTTTTTCGATAAAGAGCTATTGCCAGAAGGTTTGGCTCACAACAAGCCACTATACATATCTGTCGAGTATAGAGAAAAGTGGGTTCCAGTGGTCTTAGTGGACACCGACTCTGCTATCAACGTCTATCCTTCCTGCTATGCCTATGCAATAGGCCTGAAGGCGATAGATTTTGTCTCCATAACCCAAGTGATCCGAGCATATGACAACACGAGCGGAGAAGTTATGGGGATAGTGAGAGTGCAAGTCCAAGTCGGTCCTTTCGAGCACAAAATTGAGTTCGATGTACTTGATGTGCCAGCTACCTTTAACCTACTTCTGGGGAGGCCCTGGTTGCATTACATGAACGCTGTGTCCTCCACCCTGCACCGAATGTTGAAATACCCTTATGAGGAAGGAATGGCAATCGTTTTTGGGAATTCATCTATTCACCCACTGCCAGAGATAAGTACACCTTTGTTGGAGATCAATCATGGGGATGAGGATATGTTTCTGTCAGGATTCACTCTAGTAGAAGCCCAGGTGGTACAGAATCCTAGCCGAGGACGTAGGCATGTATGTTAGTGCCCAGTCCATTTACTTCATGAACAAACTGCGGCATATTCCAGGAATGGGGCTCGAAAGGAGCAGGAGAAAAGGTGTTGCGGCATTAGCTGAGGTGCCACATAATCCACATGCCTTAGGGTTGGGCTATGTGCCCACCAAAGAAGACTGGAGAAGGAAAGGAGAAAAGATGAGAGAAAAGGCCAAAGCCAAGAGAGCTGTAAAGCATTATGAGCTAGTTCATAAGCTGATCTAGGGAACGTTGAATGGGCGTTTTGTTAGGGAAGGAGGGGATTTCCCCTATTGTGGATTTCTTGAGCCTTGAGTTGATTCTTCAACAAAAACTGTGTCCCTGGATTTGAGATCTTCTTTGACCACCAGCTGCAAGGCAATGATGAAGGCGGAGCTCCAAGCAGTAACACCAGCTAGAGCAGGGAAGATGATTCAAATAGCAGTGAAGTGGGAGTAAGGGTAGCATTGGCTAATCTCTTGATAGATCCTGCGACCAGTACGGAGAACTTGGGGGATACCTTTACTATTTCTTTGATCGAAGAGGAAACGGTTATGGACTCCACTAGTTGCATTCTGGACACATCGAGGGCGCCATTCCTCACTAGGCAGTTGGAGAAGGGGCTTTTTTCTCGTTCTGAATCGGATAATGAGCCAGAGTCTGATTCCACCAAGTTTGCTGAGTTGGAATTAGATTCAAGTTGATCTGATAAGTCAAAGTCTGGCACTTCCATTGGTGGTAACCCGGGTGCCAAAGTCTTGTCTAAGTCCTCTTTTACATTTTCTTTTGAGTCTGCTGTAACCGAGGAGCTAGAACTTTTGACTGAGAATGTTACAGATTCTATTTACTTCTCTGTGCTGTTGATTTATTGCATTGACCAAGTTTTTCAAAATTTTAAGGAAAACGAAGAGGAAGAAATTCCTCAGGCTTTGAAAAACTTGATTGACCAAGAGAAGGAGAAATGTGCTAAGCCCTGCATAGATAAAATCATTGCAATTAACGTGGGTACAGAGGAGGATCCCTGCTTGGTCCAGATTAGGTCCACGTTGTCTTCGGAGGAACGCGAGCGTTTAATCGCTTTATTAAAAGATTTCAAAAGATGTTTTCGTGTGTTCCTATGAAGACATGCCTGGAATCGATCCTGCGATTAAATAGCATCGGATCACTCTTGACCCTGAGGCCCGACCAGTCAAATAGAATCTTCACAAAGTCCGTCCGGATTGGGCGCTGAAAATCAAAGAAGATATCACTAAGCAAATTGATGTGGGATTCTTGATGGTGTCCGAATACCCAACCTGGTTGGCCAATATCATTCTGATTCCCAAGAAGGATGGCAGAATCAGGGTTTGTGTTGACTTCCAAGATTTGAACAGAGCTAGTCCGAAAGACAATTTTCTATTGCCGTACATCGACGAACTGGTCAACTTCACTGTAGGTCATGCCTTCTTACCGTTCATGGATGGATTTTCAGGGGATAACTAGTTCTTGATGGCACCAGAAGACAGAGAGAAGACTACGTTCACCATGCCATGGGGTACCTACTGCTACAAAGTCATGCCTTTTAGATTGAAAAATGCTGGCACTACATATCAGAGGGATGTGATCACAATCTTGCATGACATGATCCATTAGGAAGTTGAGGTGTACGTGGATGGCATGATTATAAAGTCCAAACAACGAGAAGTCCACTACATCGCACTGGAAAAATTCTTTGAGCGGATTAGGGAGTACAGACTAAGGTTAAACCCATAGAAATGCACCTTTGGGGTGACTGCGGGGAAAATGCTAGGATTTCTGATTATGCAGAGGGGAATTGAAGTAGATCCATCTAAGATCAAGGCCATCTTAGAAATGCCACCACCGAGGACTGAAAAAGAGGTGTGCGACTTTCTGGGTAAAGTGCAATTCATAAGACGATTTATTTTGAAATTAACCTTAATGGTTTGGTCTCTTGAAGAAAAGGAAAAAGTTACGATGGGATGATCGATGTCAGTTTGCCTTTGAACAAGTCAAGCAGTACCTTCAAAATCCACTTGTATTGTTGCTGTCAAAGCCGGGAAAGCTACTGATTATGTATCTGTCAGTGATAGAATCAGCCATGTGGTGCATGTTAGCACAAGAATCAGAAATTATGGTGGAGAAGGCTATCTACTATCTAAGCAAGAAGATATTTGATTACGAGACCCACTACACTTCCTTGGAGAAAACTTGCTTAGCTTTGGTATGGGTTACCAGGAAGTTGAGGCACTACCTGTTAGCTCACTCCGTAATTCTAGTTTCGAGATTAGATCTCATCAAATATCTCTTTGAGAAACCGGCACTTACGGGTAGGCTAGCTCGTTGGTTGCTTCTTCTCTCTGAGTTTGACCTCAAGCACGTCACGCGCAAAACAGTCAAAGGGAGAGCCGTAGCAGAATTTTTAGCAGACCACCCAGTAGAAAGAGATGAAGCAGTAGAGTATCCATTCCCAGATGAAGACATTCTGCCAATAGAAGAGGAAACATGGACAATGTACTTTGATGGAGCCGCTAATCAATACGGTTATGGGATAGGCGTGTGTAACAAGTTTCTAATGCTCCTCGGAGGGGGTTTAGCCTTCCTCAGATGCGATCTCCCTACAGTTCGGACTCCCGTGATTCTAAATTCTAGTTTCACCAATGCAATGTGAATCAGAAAAGGAGTAAGAGTCCAAGTTCGGCAAATCTTAGAAAAATCCATTTATGCGCAAGAAATGCCAAAAATAGACTGCATTGCCAAATTTTAGAATCGTCACCTAATATTTTTGGAAAAGTTAGGAAACCCATGACTCGTGCCAAAGGCCACTTGTTCATCGTAACCAAAGTACGAGAGGAAGGTCATAAATTGAGCACCCCACTCAGCCGATCAATGATTGGCCTCTACTAATCATAATGCAATTTTTATTAACATTATATGCTCATGTTCCGATTTATTAATACTAACTTTACTATGTGAAGTCAAACAAATATAGACTATGTTGCTCAATTTGAAATGCTTTGAATTCATACGAATTTCGAAAGAGTTTGAAATATGCAACTCAAAGAAAATGAGTGAGTCCGTATATACAATTATCAGAATCATTCCAATTTAAGCAAATTAGCCTCCATCCACAGGCATTCAAAGAGTTTATTTCAAATAAGTACGTAGCCCCATGGTAGTTATGCTTGACATGGCAATAATCGCACGCATGTAATATGCTAAAGTAGAAAACACTCACCCAAATATCTGAGGCAAGCCAAAGAAAAGAAGATAAAATTGTTAGCAAAAATGCATGATTCTAACAATGCAATATAACTAATGCAACACATACAAGAATGCATCTATTCGGTTCGGCTACTAATTGTGACATGTGAATCAATTCAAGGCATGCGATGAAGCACGTATTCGAATAAGGAACTTGAAAATGACAATGACCAGTATGATGAGCCGAATCCTTATGCATGCAAAATGAATGAATGCAAGTCATGGAAAATGCTAAGGAAAATATGAAGCTATACAACCACGGTAAGCATGTAAATAAAAGGGAGAAAGAAATGGGGGTTGGAAGATATATACAAATTATTACAAATTTGTCCTCGCACGGAAGGGTCTGAATGTCCAAATGTCCAAATTAAACTAATTATTACAAATTCGAATAAACTAGCTAATCAGAATATTAAAAGTCTGAATGAATGAATTGTGACTAAATAAACTAACTAATTAATTCAAGGCAATTAAATTAAAGGACTTCAAAAGAAAAGCGAGGAATCGCCCGCGCACGGACGAGAACACCCTCCGGAAACCCACTCTGCTTGCTACCAAAGACTGTTTTGTTTATAGTCGGAAAAGGGCCCTATTTTGGACCTCTGGACCTGCTCTGTTTTATTGAAAAAGTGCCCTGGCCGTATAAATGAAATGGTCGGCCATACAGAATAGTTGATCGATCATACAAAGTGGTTGGCCAACCGGCCATTGTTTGCTGAACAAAGCTTGTTGCAGTAGACCTAAGACATAACAAAAACATAGCAAAACAGAGGGTTTCCAGGGGATGTTCATCTACCCTGCTCCCTCCTATCATGTAAATGGTCAAGGAGAGAACCAATTCATTTCTTAAATCATCAATGGTGCAAAGCTATTGCATGATGATCTAAAAGGCGATGAGACGACAAATTAATGAAAGCAATAAAACAAACAAACATGACCTTCTCTCTATCATAGAGTTTACTCAAGAAAGTGGGTGAACTCGCTTCATAAAACCACCAAACATCACAAGATAGTATGTGATGATTCGAGAAGCGATGGATTCGGTATAACGTCAGACCGAACCCAACCAATTTTATTATTTCTTTATGTCGATTTTCAACCAATTTTATTGCTCCTTTTATTACCTTTTCCATGTTACCTTTCCATTTCTTATCTTTTATTTTATTTTGTCCAAAAGTGATGGCTACGTCCACTATGCCCAAAAGCAATAAAGATAAGCAAGCATAACTTAACCCAAGAAATGAATTCTTTGAGTCCTGTTCTTCGAGGGAAACCACGAAGAAGGAATTAAACCCATTTACGAGCAATAATGAACTTGAGGCCAAACCCGAAAAGGGTGATAATGACCCCAAATCCAAACTCAATAACAAGTTATAATGATGCCTTTCTTTGTGATTTTCAAGGGTCTAAGTTAGAAAACTAGTCCCTTAGAAGTAATGCAACGACGATTAAGAGAGGTATTAAACAAGAGATCGTTCTCAACATAAGAGAGATGTAATGCCCTGGTAATGAATCTCCGAAGGAATTAAACCATTTAGCACATGAGGGGTCTCTTTCTTATGCTTTAAATGGTAATCTAGTGTCGAATACCACTCTTAATCAAAAGAAACAAAGAAAGGAGGGAGGTTGCAGAGATGATTATGCGAAGTTGATTATTACAAAAGCGAGATTATTTACATGAAAACTAGGTAAATAAAACTATCAACTCAAATAGATTGGTGTCTATGGCCTAAACACACAAATCCATGAGGACTTACAACATTACAAGTATAATATTTAAAGCATAAACTAAATAAACAATTAAAACAGCCCCAAAAACTTAAGAAAACAATGCTGATATCATTTTGAAAGGCTAGAAAAAGTAAGCAAAAATGGAAGAGAACAAAGCTAGTAAGCAAGCCTAAGGAAGGGTGGCTAACCCCTCCACTTTTTACAACTTCAAATCACATATTTTAGTCTTTGAAAATAGTCCAAGAATAGTCCAAAAACAGCCCAAAAATAGTGGCTAAAATCAGAGAAATAAGTAAGAATAACAAGGATATGAGCTATGGGATAAGGTTCAAGCAAGGGTGGTTAACCCCTCCACCTTTCGTAGCTCTTAAATCACAAGTTCCAACACTTAGAACCAGTCCAAAACAGTGTACAAATAGCAAGAAAAAGTGAAGAAAAGAGTGGTGTAAACAAAGAGAAAGATGGCAAAGGTTATACCTCTTGAAGAGAGGATGTTCTTAGTTAAGCAAACG
The DNA here is from genome assembly GCF_055761805.1 of Camellia sinensis. Taxonomy (NCBI): domain Eukaryota; kingdom Viridiplantae; phylum Streptophyta; class Magnoliopsida; order Ericales; family Theaceae; genus Camellia; species Camellia sinensis. The sequence goes on from NC_138963.1 coordinate 155,576,278, forward strand.
TGATTCAAAGCACCTTCAAGTCTCTGAAATAAAGTTGAAATCTCAGCAAAAAAGTCAAGTTCTAAGCTCCAATGGTGTGTCTAACTTGTATCTATATTTGGGAGGGTAGAGAAGATTTTTGGTTTTTTTCAAAAGCTCTTGGAAATTGATTTTGCAATCTTAAAACCAAAAGGAAGGCCCTTTATTTATAGAAAATGAGCTTCTCCAGTTGAAAATATCAAGAAAAAGATAGCTGGCCAACATCCCATGCATGAAGATAGCTGGTAGTTGAAAAATATCTTCCTGTGCTAAACATGGCCGGCCGTCCACTTTAATTGGCCGGATTTCTCAACAGCCGGCCAGCCACCTTAATTGGCCGACCAGTTACTCGCAAAAAAAAATTCTGTTTTCAAGCCCGACTTCAAACGGGTATATCTCCCTCATCAAGACTTGATTTTAGGTGATTCTTGAGTCTAAATTGAAGCCCCGAAAGTCTACTTTCCAATGGTGGTGGCCGCATAGCTAAATTTTGAGTGTGCAAAGAGATATGCGTAATTTAGTGAAGGATGTTCATTTCTTTCTTAATGGTTTGATGCTAAACCTTTTCTCCAACTAGTTTTCTTCCATCCCCTCCTATTTCCTTCAACTTCAAACGTATAAATAAGATGTTTTAAAATTTTTTTCAAAGAGTTTACCTCCCTTTCATTTATTTCTACTTTGTCCTTACTCAGTTTACTAAAAAATGCAATATTTTAATTGAAATGCAAGCCTCAGAATATCGTAGGAAAAATATTGTGAAAAGAGGGTTTTAAGGTCTAAAATAGTTTGTTCAAAATGGGGCGTAAGGTTTGGGATTAGAGCTCAAAGCAAAATTCTTTTGCTGAAGATCCGAACGATTTGCATAATGTAACTTTCATCATCGAGTGCTTGGAATGAAGTGCCCAAGTCTTAAGGGCAGTCGAAAATGGGGCATCTACAGTTGCCCCTCTTTGGCAAAACTCGAATAGTCATGAAATGACGCGAGTGAATATCAAAGCCCGAAGACGGCCCATTTTGACGAGGCTGTAAGACTTGGGCAAACAAACAAAATACAGATGTAGTTGGTTGAATCCGAGGGTTGCATACATATCCCTTTACAAGGAATCAAACCAGCTTAGTTCAGGGCTTCAAATATGCGGTTTAATAAATCTTTTTTGTTAGGGATAGGATATCTAGTCCATTGTAAGACAGTGTTGAGAGGTTTATAATTGATAACCAATTGAGGTGTTTCTCTTTCTAATTTAGTATTTTTGTTAACATAGAAAGCATGACAAGACCAGGGAGATTTACTTGGTTGGATTAGTTTCTTATTTAAAAGATCATTAATTTCTTGTTTGCAATGTTCCATCAATTTTTTGTCCATTTGGATAGGTCGGGCTTTGGTTGGAATATGTCGTCCATTGAAATCTTTCTCATATGGTAAATCAACCATATGCTGTTTGCAATGCCAAAAGTCATGGGGTAATTCTGAACATAAATCTTTTTTGAATAAAATTTGGATTTTTTCAATAATAGATTTAACTCAAGGTTGTTGTGATTCTTGACCTATTACTTTGTAGGAAATTTCTTTTTGAAGTAGACAAATTTGTTTTTGTTTGTAAACAAGATTTGTTTTTAATGTATTGATTTCATGTTCTTGTGGAGGAAATAAAAATTTGAAAACTATGTCTTGATTTGTAAGAACAGTAAAAATGCCTTCATTAGTAACAGAAAAAGAGCAATCATAGTAAGGAAAGGGGTTCCTAGTATGATTAATTAAGACATATTTTTGACTCATAGAAATTCAATATTTAGACAAATATCTTGATTACAAATTTGGGCTTGAGATATTTTATAATTGATTTCCATAGATCCACCATTAGTGGTACTCAAAGATTGATCAATCTTTTCAAAATATTTGAAATGTACAAAACCTTCTCTAATGCAATTAAGATCAGCACCACAATCAACAAATGTCATTATTGTTAAAATGAAATCATGTATTACCACTTTAATTTCAATATACCACTTTTGAAATGTAATACTATTAAGGAGTAGATTGACAAAGTCATTAATAACAAGTGGTTGTTTTTCAGGATTTTTGTTGGATGATTTTTGGAGATGTGGTTTATATGGAAAGGATGTATCTGTAAGGAAATCAACAGCATTAGCTTAATTGTCTTCAAGAGCAAGGACTGTGGATGGTAAATCTTGAACATCATCTTTTAGGTTACAGATTTCATTTTGGAAAGCATGGATAATAGGTGTATTGAGTGGGGTTGGTACCTTGTTGACACAATCATGGACATCTTTAAAATCATAAATGTCATATTTTAATTCTTGAGTAGAATTTGTAGTGGGAGTATTTCTTTATTTGGAATTTGAACATTTGAACATAGCTTGTTTCTTTTTCTGGATCATCAATATTGTCAATAAATTCAAGAATCATTTTTTCTTGGACTGTTAGAACATTAATACTGAGACCATTCATTTCTAAAATGGCCTTATAATAGTGATTAGATGTTTGGTAAGAACATTCATGGGAGGCTTCGGGATGATCGTCAGGTTCGTCATCGGAAGAAGTAATAATATCATTATCAATTTCATTGAGTTGAAAGTCATTGTCGAAAAGATTTTCAGAAGAATATTCAGGATCAGATTCGAGTTCTTTATCAAGAAGGAGGATTGATTCTAATTGATTTTTGAATTCATCAAAAACATCAAGTTCATGGATTTTGTTTTTGGTTAGACATTTATTTGCATAATGACCGGGTTTACCACATTTCCAATAGTTGGTAGTTTTCTTAAAAGAACTGGGTTTGAATTTAATTGTGTTGTAGGATTTGGAATTATTTGAATTATTGAATTTTCTCTTTTTATAGAAGGTTTCTTTTTGTAATTTGAAAATTTGTTATAATATTTTGTAGAAGAATACTTGCGAGTTTTGCAGATAGGGGTTCATCGGAAGGAAGATCCTGATATAGGGGGTAAGATAGAATTGTATCCAAATTGATAACAGAATTGGTCGAGCTTAGTACAACCGATTGTTTGTTCCTTCTTTAATTGATTTTTGAGCTTGATATCGTAACATAAGGATAATCCTTCAGCGCAGATTTTAGATATTAATTCACCAAAAGTGTATTGATTGTAGGGGATTTGACCATTATGTTTGGTGTGGATTCTAGTTTTCACTTTTTTAGCAAAAAGTGTTGGAAGTCCAGCAATAAAATGTTCTTTCCAAAATCTTAGTTGGCATCATGCCTTTGATAGAGTTTGGAGAGAAATATATCTTTGTACCATCGGAAATGAGTTAAAGTTGGACATCGTAAATTGATAAGGAGTTCTTTGAATCTTTCAAGAACAATTTGAGTATTGCTGATAAAATGTTGAGTTATTGCAGTGACAAGGGTGGTGACTACATTGTTGAGTGGTGGGATCTAGGATGGGAGTATCATTTGGATCATGTTTAACAACAGTTAAAATTACTTGATGTTGATCTTGGGTGAGGTAATTGTCCCACCATCCTTTTAGTTGGCCAGAAAATCTAGAAATAAGAATTCTAGCGACAGTGCCATCATTATTATTGGAGGGATGTTTTGCAAGAGTAGCATTGGCAGCCATTACCATATGTTGACCGAGATTAAGGATCTGATAATTAGATTTGTCATCAATATTCCATTCTCAAAGATCACTTCCAGAATAAGAAAAAGGAGTATCAAAATGTCGTTCTTCTAATAGAAGGTCAATTAGAGTAGGCCGAGGATAATCATTTCGGATTACTGGTTAGGCAGAAACCATTGAAGTTTCTTGTACTTAGGTTAGAGTATTGGGCATGAATTGTTCATATAGATTTTGTAATATTGTGTTGTCTTGGAGGACATTGATTGTTCCACTATAGGCAGTTGGCTCTTTGCCTTCTCGTTTGGAAGTGAAAGGATTAGAGGTATCAATAGTAGGATAATGGATTGGTTCATTGTCATTGAGGACTTTGATAAGTGTGTCTTTTCGTTTATTAAGTTATACTAATAACTCATCTAAAGGGCTGGTAAAAGTGTAAGCTGGATATGGTAGGTTTTGGATTAGAGGAGGTTATTTGGCTTGGTTTGGAGGAACAGAGAGATAAAGTTGTCAACTCATTCTTCAATTCGAGTAGTTTGTTCACCAATCATTTGGAGATGTATATTTGTGTAATTTAACTGTTCATATACTTGGCCAATGTCATAACTGTTGAAGCGGTTGTTTTAGAGGAAAATAGCTAAAATCAGTATAGTTTGTTATGGAATTTGGTTAGGTTGTCGATAGGTAGAATGTAAAGGTATGTCAATGGAGTGGCGAGGAGGGTGTTGAGGAGTTTGTGTGAGAATATGATATCTTGTGGAAGGTGGTTGTGAAGAGGTTTGTGATTGGGTACGAATTAATCTAGATCGTTGGAAATGGAGTATGACTAATGCATTTAGACTTTGGAGAATAGTATTTGGATTAGTTTAGGGTTGAGAGGCAAGAGCTGGGACGACGTTAGGAATTATCTATGTATCTTCGTCGTCATCCGCATCAGCTTGTGAAACTTCTTCCCAAGTTATAACTTGAGGAACCATAACCACAACATTCTCTTGGAAAGCATGAATTAAGATAGTGAAGCCAGGGCAAGAAGTGGTCATAGCTTTGAGATAAACAAAATAACAAACCGTAGTTATTGAAAGATGGAGAGTCCATTTTGTATCGTTTGGTTTGGATGTTAAGAGTAAGAGTCTTGAGAATAGTGGGAACTATTAAGGATATTTTGAAATTGGAAAAACATTCCAAGTAAATAGGTCCATGAGCGAGACTGGATTTGATAACACCTAACAATGAATCATCATAATCATGATGTCCCATATCTCGAAGAGTACATAAGATAGATTTATTAAGATGCATTTGTGTCATTGGTTTGATGTCTACTTGGACAAGACCTAGATGTAAGAAATTGAATTTTTTCCTGGAATTTAAGAATGGTGTCACGGTCAAGTAACTGAAAATTTTGATTATCTTGTGTAACATGTAGAATTTGTTCAACTATTTTGATCTTGTAAGTTTGTTTGATTTCAAATTTCTTATCATATAAGCAGTTGATATCTTTAGTAGGTAGTTTCCAATTCTTAAGATGCTTTTTTTTTGTCTCTAAATCACTTTGATTAATAATAACTGGTTTCATTGAGGAACTTTCGCCAGAGACTAGATTAGAGACTGATTTAAATAATCTTGCCATTATTACTGTAGCTGCCAACAGGTGGTTCTGCCTAAGCTCAAATGGTTAATAGCGGCCTCTTGCTTAACAACCTAACGGCTTACAAACTCCTATGACTTGGGTGCCACAAAAGTTAAATGGGAAGAAATAAAATCAATTCTAATCAAGTGAAGAATTTTTTCCATTATATTAATCAGCTTTAAATGGTTTAAATTAATGTTGTGAGACTAAGTGGGTGTTTGCAAAGTTGGTATTTTAGTAGGATATTTTAGATTTTGGCTAGTTTAGTGTAGACGCGCCCGAACGTCCCGGGAAAATCCCATTTTGTTCATTAGGCTCACTACAGTTCAGACTCAAATGTCACGGTTCTTAATCTGATCTTGCAAAGTGCAATGTGAGATTGATAAATCACCAAAGAGTCCAAATCTGGCAAATCATTTTGAAAAATTGATTTTTAGAAAGAAGTGTCAAACATGGACTGCTTTGCCAGATACAGAGACGCCACCTAAATATTTTATTTTTGGAAAATTTAGGAAACCCTGACTAGTGCCTAAGGCCACGTGTCCGTCATCACCAAAGTTGCCTCGGCTCGGGAACTTGGGTACGAGAGGGGAAGGTCATGCAATGAGCACCCCCGCTCGCCCAATCAAAGATCGGCCTTTACTAACATGATATCTTGTTTTTGAAAACACATGTGCTCTTATTCCGGTTATTAACCTAGAATTACTATGTGATGCGCACAGCATACAAGTATAGACTGGATCTCCTAAGTTGGAACAAAACATCTCATGTTTGTTTTTGAAATCGGTTTGCTGCTCGCAAGTAGGCTAAAATGCGGATTTTGCCACCCTCAAGTGGGCTTAGAAAACATGGTGATTTGTCACTCTCAAATGGGCTTAAAACTCGCAATCAATGAATTGTTCCAATTCAAGTAATCCAACCTTCACCCACAGGCATTCAGGCAGTTATATCACATGAGCAGTTAGTCTCATGGCAGTCACTCACACACATGCAAGGATGCTAAAGCATAAATACTCACCAAGTACTCCGAGTCAAAACAAAAGCTATGTTAGAAATCAATTCATGATCCTAGCTATGTCAACAATGCCTAATGCAACACATACAAAATGCAACTAAGATAGGCTCGGCTATTCTAAAATGTCATGTGAAATGCAATTTGATACATGTATTCAAACAGGAATTGAAATACAATGCAGTTAGTATGATGCGCCGAGCCCGGTGCATGCAAGACAGATGAATGGATGCAAACATGCGAGCATAAGGATGCTAATTGAAACATGCCCTAAGACTAACAATCGTAAGCTGGTAAGTAAAAGGGAGAAAGAAATAGGGGTTGGAAGACATGATCACACACACGCACACTTATTTACAACAGTTGTGCCCTCTCGACGGAAGGTCCGAATAAATAATACAGAACCGACTAATTAACTAACTATTCTAACTAATTAATTATTACACAACCAAATTGAAACAAATACACATTCTAAGCTAATAAAAGTACTAAAATGGCCTCGTGACAAGGGATGCATGCATGCTCGAATTGCCTCGCTCGGAAATCCATCGTGATGCCCTGATTTGCCTCTGTTTGCAACTGGTCCCAGAACACTGCACAAAGCTTCAGAAGGTTGAAACTCCACCATGGGAACCTGTAGGGATGCTGCCGACCAGTTGTTGGCATTGGAGTCCACCTGTCGACCACTTTTTATGCTGAAAACCAGAAAAAGTGGTCGGCCAGCCACTTTATCTGGTCGGCCGACTAATTTTTGCTGCTGGTTTCTGGTTTTCTGCAACAGAGAGCAAGAAAGGGGCATGGCAAAGTATTTGCAACACATGTATGCACAACCACCCTCCCTATCATTACGTAAGCTCAATGGAGTATGGTTCTCAACCTTCGGGCCACCAATCACGCATCTCGATGCATGATGGCCGAGGAGCCAAATTGCACAACTCAATATGAAATGAATGCACATACGAACACATAAAACCTAAAACTCCATCATGTATAGTCAAGAGTGTCGGCGACCAAGAATTGAGGCACGTTTCATCACTTCGAGTATGAAACGTCCCTCGTTTCCCGTGTTTGGACTAACTCCTATTCCAAACACAATGCAACAAATAACATGGCATGGCATACACAATGCGGCTCAAGCATGCAAAGATTCAATGCAATGAAACAAACACATGAACACGATGCAAGGGACAAGCATGAAAACATGCAACTAACATCCTAGCATACACAATGTTTTGAACTACATGGCATACACAATGCACATGACAACTAGTGTACACAATGCACATGGTAACTAGCATACGCTAGGCAATGGACATGGCATGCGCAAATGCAATAATCAATCATGCAACAACATGGCATTCTCAATGTTATGAACCACATGGCATACTCAATGCACAATAGACTTAAACCAAAATGGATAGGCCTCAGCCATGTCCAAATCAGTGGCCATACATGCTAAGATAGAAACTCAAAATGCTATACAAACATACATGCATATCGGCCCAAGCTTATGGCTCAAAACACAACTCTCCAAAAGCATTGAAAGGATTAAACATGGGGTACAATGGCATATGTTCCAGCACTAAAATGGCATGCAAAATGACTTAGAATCATGCCAACAACCCATGTAATGCATGTTGAAAGGCTCAAGCGTCAAAGCTAGTTTGGCTCAAACGGCCAAACTAACCCCAAACAAACCCTATGCAGGCCAAAACAGTAGCGAAAATGAGTTGGGATGATGGCTTGAAAGGCACAAAAATGAGGCTCATGCAATGGCTCACAAATAGGGCACAAAAGCACAACCCTCAAGAGCACTTAAAGAGTGGAAAATATGGAAGTGTAACAGCCCTACATGCTCTGAAATATCATTTTCAATGATGCCAAAACATGCAAATACCTCAAGTTAAGCATGCAAGAGACCTCAAAACTCAAAGCTAGTCAAGGCTATTACACTACAAGCATGCATGACAAGCCTCAATCGACCAAGAAGCCTCAACATAGAGCTAAGACAGCCCAAAATAAGAACAAAATCATGTTAGAGCATAGCCAAAATATGTTAGGATAATGAGCCAAAACATCATGCATAAAAAGCTAGTAAACAAGATTTACACTACAAGCATATGGAGCATGCAAGAGGCTACCAAACTAGCCAAAAATAGAGTCTTGACATGTCAAATGATGGCCAAAAATCTACTGAAATGGAGCCAATACACGCTAGAAAGACTTGCTACTTTGATAAGCCACAAATGGGAATACACTACACATACAACAAGCAAACACAAGGTAGCCAAACCAGCCATAGACAGAACTAAGGCAGGCCTTAAAAGTCATGAAAAAGTGCCTGAACCAATCCTTGAAAGTATGAAGATGCATGCTCCTTTGATAGGCCAAAAATGCAAGCAAACAAAATAAGAAGAGAGGGGATCACCCCCCTCTGATTTGAGGCCTCAAAACGATATGTCTAGCACTGAAAATCCACTGAATTTTACTGGCTAAAAGGCCAAGCAAAGACCAACCCAAAGGCCTTAAGGCATGGCACAAAACAAGACTAAACAAGGCATGCAAGAGGGTAGAAGACCCTCAACACCAAAAGGGTCTTAAACAAACATGCTAAGGACTGAAAAATAGAGCTTTTTGTAGTTCAATATTAAGCCAAGAGAAGCATGCAAATATGGCTAAGAGAGTGATCAAAACAAAGCTTAAAAGGGAGAAAAGAGGTTACCCTTGAAGCACTGCAATACCAGCAAATTTCTCAGCCAAGAACCAGCTTTTTAACCTCCAAAATGTCCTCCAAGAACCTCAGTTCAATGATGGGGGTGTATGGTTAAGAGTTGTGGTGCAAAAATCAAGAACAACACCCTCTTTAGGCACCAAATATAGAGATATAGAGGGAGTTATATACTTATGCCTTAAGGAAATTTCAGAACCTCTCCCATGGAGAGGGAGAGCCTCTCTTATAGAAAAACAAAGGTTCAAGCTTCTTGGAGAAACTAAAACTTGGTTGCAATCCCTCCATACATAATGGAGGATACAGTCTGTGCCCTCCAGCCGGCACAGCTGGCATCCACACAGTCTGCCAAAACAGGGGGAGAGCTGCCGACTACTTAGAGTGGTCAGCCTGCTACTTGCAGTGGTCGGCCGACCACTTGAAGTGGTCTCCCAAAAAAAAAGTGGTCGGCAGGAGGAATTGGTGGCCTCTACACTAAAAGCAAGCCAATGGTGGGGTGGGAGACCAGAAAAGGTGGCCCAAAGACCAAGAAAACCAATTTCCCGACTAGAAAATCGGTTGGCGGGAAGAAAAGTGGTCTCCAAGGGGAAAAATTGGTCTCCCACCCTCGTACCACCTTCCAACCAAGGAAAACAAGGTTTGTACCAAAAACAAACCAACACGGATGCAAAATGAGAGTTCGGGAGGCAAAGCGCGCAGCCGAGTGCCTGGAAACCTAGCTGTTGAGCACCAAAAGTGGTATACGACCACAAAAGTGGTCTCTCGGACCACAGTGTCCTTCTAGATAGTGGAAACAAGGTGTGGTTCAAAAGTCACGCCAAACGGAGAACGTTAAGCAATCCTGAGACAAGGCGCACGGCCGAGGGCTCCTAAAACCGAAAACTAGTCTCCAAACAGGAAAAACGATCTACGACCACAAAAAGTGGTCTACGACCACAAAGAGATGGTCTACAAGACCTCTCCCTCCCTTCGGGAAGAAAAATAGAGTTCAGTCCTCAGACCGAGCCGAAGCACAAAAGAGTTCAGAGGCCCGGAGGCAAGGCTCTTAGCTAAAACTCTGAAACCTCTAAACGAGCACAACATGCACCATCACCGAGCGCTCAATCGATGACGTCTGAGTCTTAAGGTTGATCAAAAATGGGGTGTCTTCAGTTGCCCCTCTTTGATAGAACTCGAAAGTCATAAGTGACGGGAGTGAATGTCAAAGCCCAGAGACAACCCAATTTTTACAATGCCGAAGACTTAGATGAACATGCAAGATAACAAAAAAATGTGCCCACAGGCAGGGGCAAAATGCAAATGACATGCACAGAGCCGAACATAACTTATGATCATGCAAAGAAAGCTATAACAAAGAAAATATACACAATAAATGCAACGGTTTAAGCAGGTGAATATAAAACAAACTTCATTACATGCCGAAAGGATATAAGAGAATTATACAATTCTCACTACGTCTCACACGAAGTACGTACAATACCGTCTGGTTCGACAGGTCGCGCCAGCTTCAAATGAACCGTACATACAATATCGTGTTTGCATAAGAAAGAAACTCAATAGGTACAATATCATTGGAAACATGCATAGCAATGCAAGTGAAAAGTGCATAACAACCTAAGTGCAGGGATGCATGACAATGCAACCTAAGTGTAACGCATAACAATGCCGAAGGGATACAAAGCAATGTAATACACTAACAAGTGCAGATGAGGTGCGCGAGATAGTGCGAATGATGCAATGCACAAAACAGTGCGATGAGGTGCGCAAGATAGCGCGAATGATGCAATGCACAGGACAGTGCGATGGGGTGCGCAAGATAGCGCGATACGCAAAATAGCGCGATAAAATGCATGCACAATGCAAGTAATGTGCACAAAATAGTGCGATGTAACAGACAGGATAGTAGACGCAAAAAAGAGGGGGGCACATTCCAACCATGCTGGAATCATGTCTGCTCGTCATGAACATATTCACATATACAGCACTTCAATCATTTTGAACCCACAGTTCGTACATAGCATTCTGCTGACTCGGCACACAGCTCGCTACACAATGCTCTGTTAATTCGGCACACAGCTCATTTGGGCACACATCATATTTTGGCACACAACACATTTAGGCACACAGCTCATAACACTGCTCAATCTGAACACTCAGTCCATAACACAACATGCTGTTAGGTTGGCACACAACTCATAATACTGCTCAATCTGAACACACAGCCCATAACACAACATTTGATTAGGTCGGCACACAGCTCATAACACTACTCAATCTAAACACACAGCCCATAACACAACATTCTGATTTAGTCGGCACACAGCTCATAATACTGGTCAATCTAAACACACAGCCCATAACATAGCATTCTGATTTGATTTGGCACACAGCTCAAACTTTTCAATATGAACAAACAGCTCAAATTTTGATTATGAACACGCAGCTCACGATTTGAAATCTGAACATGCAACTCAAATTTTGATTGTGAACACGAAGCTCAAGGTTTGAAATCTGAACACGTAGCTCAAACTTTTGAAGTGAACACGCAGCTCACGAATTTTTGAAATCTGAACACACAGCTCAAATTTTGGTGGTGAACACGCAGCCCACAATTTTCAAATATGAACACGCAACCCATATTTTTTATAAAATCTAAACACTCAGCTCAAACTTTGGTGATGAACACGTAGCCCACATTTTTGAAATTCTGAACATGCAGCTCAAATATTTTTGTTGTGAACACGCAGCTCACGATTTTGAAATCTGAACACGCAGCTCAAATTTTTGAATTTTTGAACATGCAACTTAACTTTTTTGAAATTCTGAACACGCAGCTCAACTTTTTTTGAAATTCTAAACACGCAGCTCAACTTTTGAAGTGAACACGCAGCTTACGATTTTGAAATTATGAACACGCAGCTCATATTTTTTGAAATTTCTGAACACGCAGCTCAACTTTTTTAAAATTCTAAACACGCAGCTCAACTTTTTTTTGAAATTCTGAACACCCAGCTCAACTTTTGAAATGAACACGCCGCTCACGATTTTGAAATTATGAACACGCAGTTCATATTTTTTGAAATTTCTGAACACATAGCTCAACTTTTGAAGTGAACACGCAGCTCACGATTCTGAAATTATGATCACGCAGCTCACGATTTTGAAGTCATGAACACTCAGCTCATTTTTTTTTTAAATTTTGAACACGCAGCTCAAACTTTTGATTCTGAACACACAGCTCATTCATTTCACTTTGAACATATGGCCCATACATTTTATCTGCACGCAGCTCATTCGTTTCACTTTGAACACACAGCTCAAACATTTTATCTGCACACAGCTCATTCATTTCACTTTGAACACACAGCTCAAACATTTTATCTGCACGCAGCTCATTCATTTCACTTTGAACACACAGCTCAAACATTTTATCTGCACGCATCTCATTCATTTCACTTTGCACGCACGGCTCATATATTTTATCTGTACGCATCTCATTCATTTTATCTGCACGCAGCTCATACATTTTATCTGCACGCAGCTCATTCATTTTATATGCACGCAGCTCATAAACTACAATTTGCACACAGCTCATTCATTTCACTTTGCACACATAGCTCAAACATTTTATCTGCACGCAGCTTATTCATTTTATCTGCACGCAGCTCATAAACTACAATTTGCACGCAGCTCATTCATTTCACTTTGCACACACGGCTCAAACATTTTATCTGCACGCAGCTCATTCATTTTATCTGCATGTAGCTCATACATTTTATCTGCATGCAGCTCATTTATTTTATCTGCACGCAGCTCATTCATTTCAATTCTGAATGCAAGTATCCTCCCGTTTCACACGAGGTTATGGATCGATCCTGGCGAGGGAGTGGAACATGGAGCTCCCGGATACTGTCTGACACATTGTGGACGAGGCAGGGTTTGGCCTATTCTGTGTAGGATTTTCACATCATCCAGCGAGCAGGACCCTCCTAGGCGCACTTGTAGAGAGATTGTGGGACACCACCAACTTCTTTCATTTCTCGGCTACTGGGGACATGACGATGACCCCATTTGACTTCTCCATGCTGACAGGCCATGACGTGGCAGGCCGACCGATCCCATACGATGCAAATATGGGTGAGCGGGGGGCAGCTTGGATTTCCCTGCTCGGAGCCCGTCCGCTGATCGACAGATCATCCGGCAGGGTCAGGTACACCTGGTTCTCCGAGCGGTAGAAGGGGACTTCGGCCCAGACCATTGACACCGTATAGCAGTATGCCCAGGGATTTTTTATGTTCCTCCTTGGGACCACTCTGTTCTCCGACAGGGGCAACACAGTTGGGCTTTATCTGCTCAGTGCTCTAGTGGACCTATCACGGGTCAGTCAGTATGATTGGGGTGGCGCTGGCCTCACTACCCTTTACTGCTACATGAGCGCGACTTCCCTAGAGTGAGGAACCATATTAGGCGGCTACTGGCGAGCCTAGGAGGTACATTCTGCCCTCTTGATTTACAGTTCTGCTTTTCATTATCTGTACACTGCACACTGCACACATTACATTCTATATTCTATCTTCTGCACTCAGCATTCTACATTTCCTATATATTTTGTATATTGTACACTGCGCACAGCATTCGGCACTCAGCATTTTGTATATTGACAACCATTGTATTGCCTTTCACAGTTGTGGGTTTATGCGTATTTCCCGATAGTGGCCCTTGAGCTGGAGGTCCAGACACCTCTTGAGATCCCCTTTTCGCGCAAATTTGAGGGTCGGTGCCGGCCCAGGCCTCGGGAGACTTTGCCTTACCTCCGGTAGTTCTTTGATACTATACGGGTGACGGAGGTAACCCAGAACTCTCAGTTCTTCATGTTTTCCGCTTTGATTTGTCTTGCAAACTTATGGCATCTAATCAATTTATGCACTTGTTACCCGCAGGTGACCTGTCAGCCTTGGATAGCCATGCCAGGGAATCTCCGATTTCTGTTTGTTAGGGGATGGGGCACTTCGCGATACAGGGTTCTTCTTGAGGGACCGGTCGGTGGAGCCTAGTTCCTCGAAGAGCGTTTCATGCGCCAGACGATGGACAACTTCGATCAGGACGTTCCCTCATTGCCTCCACTAGAGATGCGGTCCGTAGGGGATCTCCCTTTGTGTTCTGTTGTTCGAACACTTACCTTCAACTCACAGTACAAAGGTGCTGAAATACTGACAGGGAGCAACATCTGTTGGGAAGCCACGGATGCCGCTCTTCTTCCTGATCATATTCACAACTTTCCCTATTCTTCAACGGGGTGACAGACTAGGTTGGTTCAGTATCCAGAATTGAGAAGCACACCCGCTACCTCGACCTATGGGGCTTCCATACAGATTTCAAGTGGGAGATACACCCCTGGGTATTTAAACCAGACTTTAGTCTCGAAAATTCCAAACCTTTGGGTTCTAGGCATCAGTCATTCGAACTCTAGTTTCCAACATCGCAGTTGATCTCCTAGGAACTCATTGCAAACACAGCCAAGATGCCTTTGGCAGGGATTGGTACTCCGAGAGAGCACATCTGATTGTCATTCTGGCTTTGAGGAAGTCGACACGATATTCTATTCACTTGGAACACGCAACTCATACGGCACACTGCTCATTCTGAACACACAGCTCATAACACAGTACTCGGTTTATTCTGCACACGGCTCATACAACGCACTGCTCATTCTGAACACATAGCTCAAAACACAGTACTTGGTTTACTTGGCACACAGCTTATATAGGGCATTTCTCATTCTGAACACACAGCTCATAACACAGTACTCGATTTATTCTGCACACGGCTCATACAACGCACTGCTTACTTTGAACACACAGCTCATAACACAATACTCGATTTATTCTACACATGGCTCATACAATGCATTGCTCACTTTGAACACAACTCAAAACACAATACTCGATTTATTCCGCACACGGCTTATACAACGCACGATTCAATATGAACACACAGCTCAAAACACAGTGCTAGGTTCATTTTGAACACATGGGACGGAAAGACGGAACTTGTAGGAGTCGAAACAAACTCAAATGCTCTGAATTTTCTTTCTTTTCTTTTGCTTTGCAACCTGGAACCTATAACTTCAAATAGGTCCTGATTCTACTTCTCTGAGATGACCTAGGTTGAACCCTGCGGTTTTATGAAAGAACGAATTCTGTTTTGCACAAATGTGAAGAATGGCACAACACTCTTGAGCACAAAACGATTCATTTTTGAAATGTAATGAGAAAAGGGTTCTCAACTGGGTATTGACCCTACGGCTGACCATAGTCAAAACGACTCAACAAAGACAAACAAAAGGTAAACAACCTAAACACATCGAGAAACACTCGAAATGACTCAAAAGAAGAATCGAGACAAAAACAAAAGACACGACACTCAGACGTGCACAGGGAGCCTATTTCTCTGGGTATTGTTTCCCACCCTTTCTTATTTGTGATTCTCACATCACTCGGCCCTCAGGCTCTGTTTTTCTGAGAAACCCCTTTTCTCACTTTTTCTCTCAGCGCACATCTCTCTATTCTTCAATCTCTCATTTTTTTTATCCCTCCCCCGGGTGGTTGATGGTTAAACAGAAAGTTGTGGGCTCGTGCCCCTAGCATTCTGCTAGATTCTCATTCTTCTGCGCACAGCTAGTGATTTTCTCCCACAAAGGGGTTGCGCCACAACTGGGTGTGTAGCAAATCTGCAGCTGACATTGGTTGATGATGCCCTGTTGGGGGAGTTTGGACGTGATCAGACCTGTCTAGATGAGGGAGTCGAATATCCTGATCCATTCCATTTCGCGCTTCGCACTTAGCTTGATACCTCGCTGCTCAAAGGATGAGAGAGCTTTCAGTCCTTTGTTGTTAGCTTCAGTTGTGCGCTTTGTGGCCAGTAAGGTGCCCTTCTTGGCAAGCATGTGGTAACAATGCGGAAAAGACAGAGCACCTGACTCAACTGTGCCCCTAATTCATCATTTTGACTATTTTTTTGTTTTGGCTTTCTACTAAAACAATTTTGACAAAAATGAGAATAAGATCAACATACTGGTTCACTTTTCTGATTCAAAATCATGCAAGTCAGATTGTGAGCACTGAAAATTTTCCTTTTTTTTTGGGACCGAGAAATGGTCCAGTTTTGGAAAAATGGAATAAATTTTCGAGAAAATTAGTCAACCTCATTAAAAATTCTCAAAAACTGTTTTTGCAAATGGTCACTGCTCAACGGGCACGGAATTTACTCTTGAGATGCAGAACCTCAAATCCGAAGTAATGAAAAATTGCCCCTTGCCTAAATGGCGCTGCACGGTAACGAAAAGTTGTCCCTTATCTGAATGGCACCGTAGCGCACTATATGGCAACGGAAAGTTGCCCCTTGTTTGGATAGCGCCGCAGCATACTGTAAATAGTTCTCATAGTGAAGATCACAACCGAACCCTCGGATACAGAGAAGACAAAGATGGTCAGAACCATTACATGGACATGGTCAATCTGGAAGTGTTTACGACTGGACATCAGAATGAAGTTGCCTACGTATCCCAAACATGGGAATCAAGCCCTACGTAGTTCGGGTTAAGGTACACACGTGTATTAACCTCTCATTTTACGTTCTAACTTTTGCCAAGGCCGCCCTTCCGGGTTTTCGACCTAGCGAGCTATGTTCTTCTTTTCTTTTCAATTCTTTTCATTTCTTTCTTTTCATTTCTCTTTTTTTTTGTATTTTTTTCTTTTTTGTTCTTTTTCTTTTCTTTCTTCATTTGCTCTAACTTTTGTCTGGATCGCCCTTCCGGGTTTTCGGCCCAGCGAACCTCTCAAGGGTAAAAGTGTAGATTTGTCCATGTCAAATGGTTTTAGGATCTCGAAGCCATCTGAATCCAGGAGAATGGCTATTGTTCACTGATGATGTTGAAGTCCATCCAATGGGGGCTAGATTGCCCCCAGTGTTATGGATAGGAACTTGGTTGTCCTTCAGTAATACTTTCTTCTTTCTTCCCTTCTGGGATTTGGCATTCTTGCTGATCTTCATTAGCTTGAGAAACATCCCAATTTTTGGCTCTTCGACCGTATTCGACATTTTTGCCCCTAGCTCGAGGGGTGCTTTTAACCGAGCTTTGCAAGCTTCTCTTGATCATGCCTGACTTTCTTGTCCCTAGTTCATGGGCTGCTTCTGATCTGGCCATACAAGCCTCACATTGTGGTTGACCGTTGAACATTCTGAATCCAAGTCCAAAGTTTGAAAGTAAGGGGTCAATTCTCGAGGCTGAGAGCGATCCTAGACTGCACAATCTCAAGAGCGATTCCACATAGGTCTTCGCAGGACCGCGCAAAACATTTTTTGAAATTTTTTAAGAAAGCGACAAGTCGCTCGCGCTGAAGACAATGCGAAACCAATCTGGATCAAGCTAGGATCCTTCTTAGTACTCACATTAACAAACATGATTTCGTTCATTAAGGGCTTAGCATGCCTCTCTTTCTCTCAGTTGATCAAATTTTACAAATCCCGAGAAATTCCTTCCTCTTCATTTTTATCACAATGTTTAAAAAGTTTTGAAAAACTTAGGTCAATGCAATGACTTAAAGGCACAAAAGAAGTAGGTGAAAAGCACTGTCGTTTCATTCAAACTTCTGGCACAACTGGCTCAAAGCAGAAATAAGCACAAAAACATGAAAGCCACAGCTGTTTCATTCAGATCTTTTGGTGTAATTGGCTCTGCGGCAGAAACAGACTCAAAAGAAAGCAAAAAGACAACCACAACACAAAAAAGTGATATCTGTGGTAACGCCCTTGGAATCACTCGACTCCTATACAACAGAACTGACTCGATACAACAAGACAGACCCGACTGACATAGTGAAAAAAGACTGACTATATATAAGACAACAAAACTGACTGAATACCCAAGTCAGAAAGTACAAAAACTAGCATTCGCAAATGCTAAAAACTATGCGTGCCATACGCCACGTTTGAAATAAACTGAGTGTCACCCGCAGGTGGTTCATCCCCTGGTCACATCACATTATCTTCCAGGTTCACTGATCTAGTGACGATAGACTTTGCTAAGCTTGGTGGGAGGATGACCTCGTTGTCAATCAAATCCTGTACTTCATGGCGAAGACGGAAGCAATTGTCGGTGCTATGACCAGTTTATTGATGGTATGCATAGTACTGGGTAGCGTCATGACCAGATAGAAGACGATCAGGGAGAGGCCGAGGCTCGAGGGGTTTGAGATGCCTCTTTTCTACAAGTATTTGAAGAGCCTTAGACAAAGGCACATAAAGGGCATGGAAGACCCTGCGACCTCGGGGTAGATACTTCGAGGTTTGTGGATTTTTGCTGGGGGTACTAGCAAAGGGGTCAGCAGGTGCTGGCTTGGTCTGCTGACCTTTTCTAGGTGTAGGATTAGGATTGGAAGGAACACTTCTGGTATGATGGCCCTTCTCCCGATTTTTCCCTTGGCTCGAACTGCCCTCGTTCTGAGTAGGGAAAGTGTCATCCATAATTTTTACAGCAACTGCGAGTACCTGTTGCTTATTCAGTCCCTCGGCTTTCAAAGCCTCAACAGCCTGCAGAAGTTGTTCATGGGGATCAGTGTCTGTCCCCATCTTGTTATTACCACTCACCTCAGCTTGGTCGAAGGTTTGGGTTGCCACATCAGAGCGGAACCCGGTTGTTGTTGGCATGCCATTGCCTATACTTAGAATGGGTTCAGGTTGGCTGAGTTCAATTACAATCCGCCCTAAGAGCGGGGGTTCTTCCGGCATGAAGTTTCCAACATGTGACCTGGTCGACGGTGGAGCCGACATCCCGAAGGCTAGATTAGCTACAGATCTCTAAAGATCGCCAATCATCCCCATAAGCTCGAAAGTGGTGGGCTCATGGGTTTTAAATACTTGGGGTTCCCAGATTGGATGTACGGCAGGTGACCTGGGCGAATGTTCTATTTCAACATCGGTCTCACCCTGCATGGTGATCTCCTGGTTCAATGCCGCTGCCATGACCACAATTTCTTTTGACTTATGTGTCATCGTGAGTCTGTTGAACTGAACAGAGGGGATGTGACTGGTGACTGACGGATCTGATGAACCGGTGAGCCTTGATTGACCTTTTCCTGCCTTGCCTCAGCGAAGGAAAACACTAGTTGCTCTAAACCGAATCTCTGAACTGAAAGAGAAAACAGGCAGCATCTCAGCCCAATTTCACCAGAACAGACATAAACATAACTGAATGGCTGTATTCGACCACTGATCACTGTTCCCCAAATTATTCCCCGAAAACTGAATCTGATACCCGCAGATATAACTGATTCTCAAAATACTGATGCCCGCAGGCCTGATACCCAGACTTGCAAACTGATACGCGCATTCTCTGTACAGACACACTCTAAAAGCACATAGCAAGGAAATGTGAGCCAAAACACCCCTATGTTGGGGTAGGGTTTCCCTGTCCTATTTTGTCAGGAGCTAGGGTTTCACTACGCACGTAGCGGTTTTAAACAACCTATAATCAGGTAAGCAACCTGTCCTAGTTTGGAATAGTCACTATGGATTCTGAATATGCACTTGGTCGAATGGTCAAAAAGGGTGCCCCGATAAAAACTGGGGTTTACGTTCCCGTCGTGGCGGAGCCCGCAACCGATCAGCCTTATGGCACGCTTCTCAAAGCGAGCCTCCGGCAAACCATTCAAGAATAGCAGACGGAAAACACTGTGTCCTAGGCGCACCAATGCACATGCAATGCAAAGAAACACATAAATGTAGACAAAACAAGATATCATAAGTTCGAGTCAAGTTCTCTAAGTCCCCAACAGAGTTGCCAGAAACTATAGACGCGCCCAAACGTCCCGGGAAAATATCGTTTTGTTCATTGGGCTCACTACAGTTCAGACTCAAATGTCACGGTTCTTAATCTGATCCTGCAAAGTGCAATGCGAGATTGATAAATCACCAAAGAGTCCAAATCCGAAAAATCATTTTGAAAAACTGATTTTTAGAAAGAAGTGCCAAACATGGACTGCTTGGCCAGATACAGAGATGCCACCTAAATAATTTATTTTTGGAAAATTTAGGAAACCCTGACTAGTGCCTAAGACCACGTGTCCGTCATCACCAAAGTTGCCTCGGCTCAGGAACTTGGGTACGAGAGGGGAAGGTCATGCAATGAGCACCCTCGCTCACCCGATCAAAGATCGGCCTTTATTAACATGATATCTTGTTTTTGAAAACACAGGTTCTCTTATTCCGGTTATTAACCTAGAATTACTATGTGATGTGCACAGCATATAAGTATTGTAATACCCCTGTTCCGTAATATGTTAATTGGTCCTTAATATGATGTGATTATGTGTTTTGATATGATTTTGTGTTCCATTATGTGAAAATATGTGGTTTTGAAGTTCTATCTGTTCACCGTAGGAATATCTGTTGAATAATCTGCTTTGGAGATTAAATTGAGGGCCCTATCGGTCACAGAACCCCCCAAAATTGACTACGCCTTTGTGATTGGCATAATTTTTAGAGCCTTCGGTGGAATTTAATTGAAAATTGATTCCAGTCAGATTAAATTGATTTAATTAATGGTTTAGTTCCTAATTATTTGATATTTATATTTTTGGCTAGTGGGACTTATTTTAAATGGGCATCCTACACTCAATTCCCTTTTCATATTCATTTGGGCTGATTTCAACTCTAAGATAAGAGAGGGGAGGGTCGGCTATAGAAGGAAAAAGGGGAGAGTTGTACAATTTTGGTTCAAGACTTGAATCTCTTGAAGATCTAGCTCAAGATTTGGCTAGAGCTTGAGTGTTGAAGCTCTTAGGTAAGTGAATTCATGGACTCCTGTTTGTAATTTGTAAGTTCAAAGTTGAAAAATGTTAAAGAACATGAATTGAGTTCGTTTTGTTAAATTTGAAGTCTTAGAACACATGCATGTAGGAAATTGTTATGAATTTCTATATCTGAGCACAATGTGTGTGTAATTGTTTTGAATGTTGCATGTTTGAGCTCAAACGGGTATGGTCCATGTAAATTTGTAGTTGAAGCTCATGTATAATCACCATTGGTATCATCTAAGTTGAGAATGGGAGCTACACATCACATGCATGTACAACCTATGAAGATAAGAGCTTTGAATGCATGAAGGTGTATGCTAGAATTGAGTTTGGTGTCAATTTGAGCCATGCATGTGTTAAATCCTTGAAATTGAGCTCCATGAAGATGTGTTTTGGTGTTTACGCCATGTTAGTACAAGTATATGTGAAATTGGAGCCATTAAAAGCATGAAATGGTGGTTTGAATGTTGAAGGGAGCTCAAGAACTCAATCTGAAAAACGCAGATTTTTGATGTCCGCTCGAGCGGGGTGATTGCCGCTCAAGCGGGAAAATCGTGCTCCCAGCACTTTTTGCAGAATTGGATTTCCGCTCGAGCGAGATATATCACGCTCGAGCGGGCAGTTTTGTAGACAGGCCTTCCGCTCGAGCTCTCTATTCCACGCTCGAGCGTATTTTTCATGCAACCAGTACTTTTATAGGCCTTAAGGGTCCGCTCGAGCGGGTAAGTTGACGCTCGAGCGGGGTCCGTGTTCTCTGAAATTTCGTATGCTCGTTCTGTGTTTTGTTTTCCGTTCTGTTTCACTTGTAAGAACTCTTAGGCATATGTTAAGCGTTGTAAATTAGTTAATGAGATAAGAATAAAGCCTAAAGCGGAATATGTGAATCAAAGAACGGATTGAACTGTTAGTGACCCTTTTGTGTTCAAGAAATGTGTAGCGTCAAGCTCCAGGGCAAATCCACAAGCCGATCACTGTGAGTAATATCGATATTTGAATGATTGTGAATGTCCAATTATTATTCCCTTATAAGCTTTATGAGTTGCTAATTGGGATTGTGGACAAAAGTTTGACAGGAATAAACATAAATGGACCAAAGGTCGTTTTGATAAACATAAATGGACCAAAGGTCGTTTTGATAAACATAAATGGACCAAAGGTCGTTTCGATAAACATAAATGGACTAAAGGTCGTTTTGATAAACATAAATGGACCGAAGGTCGTTTTAATAAAAATGAATGGACCGAAGGTCGTTTTGACCTATATGAATGGACCGAAGGTCGTTTTGACATATATGAACGAACCAAAGGTCGTTTTGACAGAAATGAGTGGACCGAAGGTCGTTTTGACATATATAAATGGACCTAAGGTCATTTTGACATGAATGAGTGGGCCGAAGGCCATTTTGACACGAATGTATGGGCCGAAGGCCGTTTTGACAGAGATGAATGGGCCAAATGCCGTTTTGACAGAAATGAATGGGCCGAAGGCCGTTTTGACATGAATGGAAATCTGAATAGGCCAAAGGCCAGAATGTTTGGAACTACAGTCACTTGATTTGAATTTCGTATAGTTATATATCTGTTCAATAGAAATATGAATTGGGCCCAAGGCCATTTGGAACATGTTGTTCTACATTGTTATGTAACTTCTATATTTGATTTGATATTATCCATTGGGCTTTCGCTCACGCTCATTCATGTGTTTGTAGGTGAGCCAAGAGAAGTCCAAACCCAGCCTAATGAAGTCTGTGAGGAGCAACAAAGGTTTTGGAGAGTCAGCCCTCGTGTCTCACGTACGAGACCCGTCTTCGCCCTTTTGTTATGTATTTATATTTTGTCATGTTGGCGAGAACTTTGTGTATATCTATACATAGCTGTGATGGGTTGACTTAGATTTGAATGATCCTGTTTGTATAGAACTTATGTCACTATGTTTCTGTCGTGAGTTGTTAACGTACATATGTCTGGAATGTTATGACGTGCATATAAGCACAGCTCTATGGACAAAGTTTTAAATTGCTTCTGTTTGGCCCCCATTAACTCTGTTAAAATACGTTTGGTTTGGTTTGAGGCCGTAGGCAATATCATGATTACTGGCCGGTTACGTCCTTAACCCACGGGGCGGGTTTGGGTAGTGACAGAGTGGTATCAGAGCACGAGTTAATAACTCACGCACTTGTCCAAAAGCGCAATAAGCGTCTACAAAAGATCTAGGATGCATTCATGTGATAAGTATGAATTTGATAGCATCAAAAATACAGTTAAATGTTTAATGTGAACGATTATGTGCTATAAATTTGTGGATTGCTTGCATTGTAAACCATTGGAATATGTATGCTTTCTGGTATATGCATACTCGTGAATTTTTGTATAAAGTATAATGCAAGTTCAATCAGATGGTGAGTAAGAACTCTATAAAGTTACGTTTAGCCTTAATTATGTTATGATGATATGAAATGAATTAATGATTGTTCAAAATTTTTCCTTGAACGTAATTGTGGTATCCTTAGCAGAGGCCCTCGCCCAGGGGACATAATACTGTGGCTTATGGTCATGAGGCCCTAGCCCGGGGGAAATAATACCGTGGCCTATGTATGAGACATGTTGCCGGTACCGAAGGTTCCATTATGGAACTTGATATGCTTGACCAGTATGATATGTTATGCTAAAGGGAGTACCACACATGAATTGAATATGAGATATGAATTGTTACACTAATGTGTACAACAAGTTTGTTTTGTTATAATGCACATACATGAATATATGAATCATGAAAGGTTGTTTATGTGCATTCAATTCTGCCTACGGGTGACTGTGAAAAATGAACATGATTTGAGTATATAATTACTTAGTAAATGTTCAGCATGCGATACCTGATAAGTATGCCATTATCTGTTACGTATGTGATTAATTACGTACTATATGTGAAATGAGAATATAAAGACGCGCCTATGTACGAATATGACTATGTGTATCAGTGTTTATTTTTGTATTGGGCATCCCAGTATTTGGCGAGGTTTAGCGAGAATTGTGTAGAGGATGGTTAAATTAAGGGCATACGAGCTGGAAGGCTCTTCCGCAGCCCGACTTGATAGACTAGAAAGAATGGTACAAGAAATGGAATGAATCTTAAGATGACAACAGCAGTTGCCGCCACGACGAGAACCTTTGCCACCACCAGTGTATGAAACACCGAGGAGTTTGTTATCGGATTTCTGGGGTTTGTTATAGGTGTGGTGAAATGGGCCGTATGGTAAAGAACTGTCCTCGAACTGAACAAAATATGAATAAATCTTCTGCCTCAGCTAGATTCGTACCAGTGGTAGGAATTGATACTCAGGATGGAGTAATTGCACTCATCCCAGAAAGTGCTCAAAATACTGCGAACGCTATCCCAGGTATTTATACTGTTTATGAACAAATGCTCATATGTTGATTGATTCTGAATTAGTACACGCGTACATCTTTGCTTGGGATATTATTTGATTTGGATCGGTATATTTTTCCATATCTGCTGCATGTGTATCTGGATTGGTTAGACCTACATGATCGAGACTGTGTTCATTGGAGATATATGCCCCGTTTGGGAAATTTGTGAAATACGTTTTGGGATATTGATTGACTCTGCACATGCACATGTATATCTAAACCTATGCTCAGGTTGATTTGCTATTTTACGGTCTTCAATGACTAATTTGGAACTTTTACGTAACAGACCCTATCTTATGTACAACCGAGGAACTCTGTTTAATGTGTTACTGTGCACAATGTGCTTGTATATAAGACTTGTTTGGGAATTGCTGTATTGATTATGGTACATACCTCCTGATCTGAATAACTGCACGTTTATGCAACTACCCCCGTATTTATGTAGTCGATGCCATATTATGCATGACTTGAAATGCTTTGATATGAACCATTGTGATGAATAATTCTGCTATGACTTTGAGAACTGATAAACTTTGGACAGTTATGAAACTATCAGCCGTGTGCCTAAACAAACGAAGTGAGTCTCACAGAACCGAATGTACCCCTTTTGAGAAAACTTTTATCTGATTCAGTCCGATAGAACCTTTGTCTGATTTGACCTGATAGAACCCTCATTGGATATAATTTGATGGAACCTTTGTTTGATTTAATCCGATAAGACCTTTTCTTGGGTTGATTTGATTTTGTTAAGGGAAGACCACGAATTGTTCATGAATTGGCAAAAAGATTGATAGACCCAAAACTTGAATTCGTTTGGAATGCTTGACTTGTTTGAAAGACCTTTTGTAGGCTATCAACAGATTGATCTAACCATGGACACCATTGAGAACCGACCTTCAACAATTGGGGCATAAGTGTGTAGACACCCCATTTTTGACCGCCCTCAAGACTTGGACGTCACCGTTTGAACACTCGGTGATCATCCATGATTATGTTCGTTTGGAGTTCCCGGAGGTCTCGGCTCGCGCGCCTTGCCTCAGGATCCCCGAACTCGACTGTTTAGTGTCCGGTTTTGCACCAAACACTTTTGTTTTGCCTTAGAGGGGCAGGGAATGCCTTGTGAGACATCCCCATACACCACCAGCAGTGGCTGGAAGCCACCGGCTGGTCATTTTCTGCCATCGGCACTTTTGTTTGCCGGTCGGCACACTTTATTGCCGGTCGGCACTGTTTTTTGCCGAAATAGCATTTTTGGGCAGCCGACCACTGTTCATCCACTTTTTTGAGATATTTTGTGCCAGCTGTGATAGCTGGCACCAACTCCTCTCCCCTCAATACACGTGTATGGAGGGATTTCCCTCTAGCCAAACTTGTTGAACAAGCTTTGCAAGAGGGAGTCCTATAAGAGAGGGGCATTCCTCTTGGTTCTAGGTTAGAAAAACAGAAGCAAAAACCAGCCCTTAGCAATATAGATACATATTATCTCTATACCTTCCCCCCTCTCTTCCTTTGTGTGTGTTTTTTAGCTCAAAAGGTGTGTTTTACCTTACTTTTGCACCATTACACACACCATTACACCTTACTTCGAGATTGAGGGACTTGGAGGAGTTGTTTCTTGAGTTTTGGACTAGTTTTGATCCAAAGAAGGAGGTTAGACCATTTGTTCTTCAAGGGTTCTTCAAGGGTGAGCATCTTCCTTTTTATTCCCCAAACTTGCATTGGTTTTCTACCTATTTTGTTTATTGTTTTAGCTCTTGTGTATAACATGAAAAAGGCTTAAATGTTCCTGCTCTAACACTTTCATTAAGGTCATTTTGTGGTTTGAGTGCAAACTCACCCTCATAGGCCTTGTTTGGTCTATTTTGGTGCCTTTTTGATAAGGTTTTGTTCACTTCAGCACTTTGATCTTTTCATCACTAAAAACCAGTTCATTTTTGGTGTTTAAAAAGTTAGTTTGAAGTCTTATATAGGGGAGGGACACCCCTCTCCCTTCATGGTTTGTTTACTTGCTTTTTGGGGCTCAAAAGGGTAGCATGTGTGCTTGATGTCTCTTGGCTTCATTTCAGCATTTTTTTAGGCATCTTAGGTCATATATAACCTCTGTTTTTGGTCGGATTTGGGCCTCTTTGTATGCTTGTAATACTTGCTTTGCATTGCTCCATCTTGCTTAGAAATACATCTCATGGTTAGGCCATGATCCTTGTGTAAGTTGGCTTAGTTCCATGAAGTTTCTAGTGTTGTTTTTCCATGCTTAAGGTTTGTTGGTTATCCATTTAGTTATGCTTGACATGTGTGTTAAAGTTGCTTTGTATTTTGGCTTAAAAGCTTTGAGCATGATGGCCTCTAGCATGTATATTTGTGATTACCCTCATGATTTAATATCATCTAAGGACTATTTTTTTGTCCAAGAATCATGCTTGTATGTGTGCATGCATAGCCTCTTTCATGCCTTGAGGGTGTGTCCTCTTATGCCTAAGAATGAGCCTTAGTGCATATGCTTCATAGGAGATATTTTAGCTGCCATATTAGGAGTTTTTGGGGTCTTATTTTGCATGCACAAATTCTGTTTTTGCTTTGCTTTAATCATGCCATGAGTGGCCATGTTAATGAGGGTGAAATGTCTCCTTTTGTGCCTTAACTTTGGGACCATAAGTTTGCTTGTTAACGTGAGTTGATTGTCTATCATTTTGAGCACTTTTGGCCACTGTTTTGAGAAGGGTGAGGGCCTGCCCCCTTTGCCACTTTAAGCCCTCTTGCATGCTTGCTCCATGTTTGTTGCATATTTGTTCCATTAAGCTTTGTAGCACATCAATCCCATGGTCAATTTGGTCCATGTTTGCATCATGTTTGTACCTTGTATGCTTGGTATTATACATTTGTCATGTTGGTTGTATAATGCTTGTTGTGCTTTACATCTTGGTGGCATGATACATTTGAGCCTTGTTGAGTATTACATGCATTGCATTTACTTGGTTTGGGGTGTCAAACTAAGTATGGGAATCAAGGACCATTCATACTTCAAGTGATGCAATGTGCCTCGATTCCCGGTCATCGGGACCTTTGACTCCAACTTGATAAGGCCCCGGTTTTCATTTTGTTTGTTGCATACATCTTCATATCAAATGGCAAATTCGATCCTTTGACCCGCCATGTACCATTGATGGTTCAAGGATCGAAAATCACGCTTCTTTGAGTTCAAAATATGATAAGAAGTATGACCATGCTCACATGTGTCTAAAAACTCCATGCCATGCACTGTCTGTTCTCTGTTTGCTGTCAAAATTGTCTTCTGCAGGAAGTTTCTGCCGACCGGCAGAATTTAGTGCCGACCGGCACTATATGGAGTGTCGATGAATCCATTAAAGTGTCGATGGTAATTGTGAAGTGCCGGTGGCAATTCTGTCTGGCCGGTGGTGCTCTGCAGGATGCAAGGAGCTTGGTCCAGTACTTTGGCAATTTTCAGAAAGACAAGGCAGTACAAACAGAGGCGACAGGAGTATAGTACAGGTTTTTCGGGCGAGCCAAGTTCCGAGCATGCATCATCTGCGCACCCCGAGGCAGAGGCTGTGGCCACCCTCTTCTTTCTTTTGCTTCCTTTCTTTTAATTAATTAGGAAATTTTGTAATAATTTTATTTGTTCATTATTTTGGGACTGTAATATTAATTCGAACCCTCTGTGTGAGGGTAAACATGTAATAAGCGTGGGTGAGTGTGTGTATGTCTTCCAATCCCCATTTCTTTCTTCCCTTTTATTTACCTGCTTATGATGGTAGATTAGGGCATTTTTGAAATTAGCATACCTTATGATATGCATGCGTGCATTCATGCATCTGTTAACATGCACCGGGCTCGGTACATCATACTAACCGCATTCGTATTTTCAAATTCCAAAATTGAATACATGAATCAGTTGGTTGCATATCGTATGCCATATCTAGGTTAACCGAGCCTAACTAAAATTGCATCTTGTATGTGTTGCACTAGGCAAAATGATATGAGCTAGGACATGCACATTTGCTAACTAGTTTATTGTTTTGGCACGGAGTACAATGTAAGTGGTTATGCTTTAGCATCCAACATGCGTGCGAATGTTGCCATAATAGTATGCTTGCCATGCGGCTAAGTGTTTACATGAGATGAATTGCTTGAATGCCTGTGGGTGGAGGTCAAATGGCTCAAATTGGGATAATGCGTTAAAACTATATTTGTTTTAAGCCCACTAGATAGTGGCAAAATCATCTTTTCTAAAAAGCCTACTTGAGGGCGGCAAAATCCACATTTTAGCCTACTTGCGGGTAGCAAACCATTTTCAAAACAAACATGAAATGTTTTGTTCCAATTTGGGCGATTTGGTCTATACTTGTTTGCTGCGCACATAACATAGTAATTCTAGGCTAATAACCGGAATAAGAATACATAAAGTTTTCAAAAACGGATATCACGGTTAGTAGAGGCCGGTCTTCGGACCGGGCGAAAGGGGGTGCTCATAGCTGACCTTCCCCGATCGTACCCAAGCTCCCGAGCCGAGGCAACTTTGGTGATGACGGACACGTGGCCTTCGGCACCGAGTCAGGGTTTCCTAAATTCCCCCATTTTAAAATATTTAGGTGGCGACTCTGTATCTGGCAAAGCAGTCCATGTTTGGCACTACTTTTTCAAAAATCTGTTTCTCAAAACAATTTGCCAGATTTGGACTCTTTGGTTCAGATTGAGAACCGTGACACAAATCGAGTCCGAACTGTAGCACGAGGCCCTACGCGGGCGCGGTTACAAAGTGTTATAAAGGAACCGAATTGTACAAACCCCGTGATTGGGTGTCGTAAGGAGTGTTGTTCCATTTTGTTTGTTTGACGCTATGGGAATCAATGACGATAGATTGATTTGATTTTGAGCAGTACTGAACATTTGTCTTTGACTGATCAGAACATGTTTTGTAAGGGAGAGTGGTTACTTCAATGTTATCAGATTTTGGGGAAATCAGGTTATAGTGAATGGTGTTGTGTTGCTTTGATGACATTCTTAGAGTGCCCTTTCGTGCTAGGGGACATTAAGCCTATGTAGCACCTTTGATTGAGATACCTTTTGCCACCGACGGTTTCGTACGGGTGGGTTTCACTAAGCGATCCGGAATCGGCCACCGACGGTCGCGAACGGGTGTGCTTCCATTCCGAGATGGTTATTCCTTTGTTTTGTTCGGAATGTCATCCTTTGGTATTATGTAAATGTTTTAACATCCAAGAAACTTTGAAGAAAAAAAAAACCTGATTGTCCGAAAAGTGCGTGAATTCAGTACGCTTTGTCTATAACTACCCAGTGTCATTATATTCTGTGATTGGAACCCTGAGAATATGTGAATTGCGTTTGTCATGCGATTGACTCCTTTGATAATGCCGTTGACATCATGGGGATTTACGTATATGAATTGCCTTATGCGTTTGACGACTATCAAATAAAGTAGAAAGAATCGATGGAACAGAGAATTGAATACTGAACTGAATTGTGAATTGCAAACTGTAAACTGTTGAATGAACTGAGAATACGTGTATTTTATTAGAAGTCGACTGCCTCAGTGTTGTTGTATTTTACAATTGGTACTATGAGGATATACGGACTATGTGCGTTGCGTGGGTAATTGCCTCGATACTACCTTTGTTGGTTAGGGAATCGGTGTCTGGATCCGCTTTGAATTTCTAAAGACTTTTGATTGACCTTGGATAACTGTGATGAGTCACTGGACTAAATACCGAATCGGATTGTGAATTGTGGAACTATTGAAGAATGAATTGAACTTTTTTAACAAGGAAATAGACCGAACTTCTGTGACAAGTTAGCTGACATTTGAAATAAATATGTTAGTAACCTGCTTTGAAGAGGGTAATTGGTGAATGTGTGTCTAAGTATTTTTCGGGGCCAACAGGTCGAAGCCGAATATCAGATAGTGGCAGAACTACTTCGATCTCTCTATTTTGGAATGGAAATGGGAATATGTGACCATGAATTTTGTTGTGGGGCTACCTTGAGCACCCAAGGTGTAAGTCCCGTTTGAGTTTTTTGAATATGGGATTACTAAGTTACCTGTCTCCTCCCTGCGAAATTTTCGTAAGATGATTGTAGACTAGTCACTGTTATACCAATAAGATTGCTTGTTTGCATGAGGTCCCAGTATCTATTGTTTTAGATATAAATTTTAAAATGTGTTTGAATTTTGACAAGCCTTCAAGAGGCAATGTGAATTGAATTGGGATTCAGCACTACTTTCCATCCATAAATTGATGTATAGTCAGAAGGACCTAGTTAGACTCTGGGAGAAATGCTCCGAATGTGTACTTTAGATCTTCGAGAAGTCAGAAAAATCTGTCCATTGTTGGCAGACTATGCTTACAACAAAAGCTTACGCTCTAGTTTCAATATGGCACCGTACAAGCTTTGTATGGAAGAAAAGATATGTCTCTGACTGGTTGAGAACTGAGTTTTGTTTGACTTTGGGGCTAAGTAAGTGGCTACCAAAAAGGATTGGAACCATTGAATGAAAAGTGTTCCGAATTGTGCCGGACTAAAGGTAAATTAAGTTTGGATGACCAAACTTCCAAAAGGGGGGAAGATTGTAATACCCCTGTACCGTAATATGATAATTAGTCCTTAATATGATGTGATTATGTGTTTTGATATGATTTTGTGTTCCATTATGTGAAAATATGTGGTTTTGAAGTTTTATCTATTCACCGTAGGAATATCTGTCGAATAATCTGCTTTGGGAATTAAATTGAGGGCCCTATCGGTCACAGAACCCCCCAAAATTGACTACGCCTTTGTGATTGGCATAATTTTTAGAACCTACGGTGGAATTTAATTGAAAATTGATTCGAGTCAGATTAAATTGATTTAATTAATGATTTAGTACCCAATTATTTGATATTTATATTTTTGGCTAGTGGGACTTATTTTAAATGGGCATCCTACACTCAATTCCCTTTTCATATTCATTTGGGCTGATTTCAACTCTAAGATAAGAGAGGGGAGGGTCGGCTATAGAAGGAAAAAGGGGAGAGTTGTACAATTTTGGTTCAAGACATGAATCTCTTGAAGATCTAGCTCAAGATTTGGCTAGAGCTTGAGTGTTGAAGCTCTTAGGTAAGTGAATTCATGGACTCTTCTTTGTAATTTGTAAGTTCAAAGTTGAAAAATGTTAAAGAACATGAATTGAGTTGGTTTTGTTAAATTTGAAGTCTTAGAACACATGCATGTAGGAAATTGTTATGAATTTCTATATTTGAGCACAATGTGTGTGTAATTGCTTTGAATGTTGCATGTTTGAGCTCAAAGGGGTATGGTCCATGTAAATTTGTAGTTGAAGCTCATGTATAATCACCATTGGTATCATCTAAGTTGAGAATGGGAGCTAGACATCACATGCATCTACAACCTATGAAGATAAGAGCTTTGAATGCATGAAGGTGTATGCTAGAATTGAGTTTGGTGTCAATTTGAGCCATGCATGTGATAAATCCTTGAAATTGAGCTCCATGAAGATGTGTTTTGGTGTTTACGCCATTTTAGTACAAGTATATGTGAAATTAGAGCCATTAAAAGCATGAAATGATGGTTTGAATGTTGAAGGGAGCTCAAGAACTCAATCTGGAAAACCCAGATTTTTTATGTCCGCTCGAGCAGGGTGATTGCCGCTAGAGCGGGAAAATCGTGCTCCCAGCACTTTTTGCAAAATTGGATTTCCGCTCGAGCGAGATATTTCACGCTCGAGCGGGGAGTTTTGTAGACAGGCCTTCCGCTCGAACTCTCTATTCTACGCTCGAGCGTATTTTTCATGCAACCAGTACTTTTGCAGGCCTTAAGGGTCCGCTCGAGCGGGTAAGTTGACGCTCGAGCGGGGACCCTGTTCTTTAAAATTTTGTATGCTCGTTCTGTGTTTTGTTTTCCGTTCTCTTTCACTTGTAAGCACTCTTAGGCATATGTTAAGCATTGTAAATGAGTTAATGAGATAAGAATAAAGCCTAAAGAGGAATATGTGAATCAAAGAACGGATGGAACTGTTAGTGACCCTTTTGT
This sequence comes from Camellia sinensis, assembly GCF_055761805.1. Classification (NCBI taxonomy): domain Eukaryota; kingdom Viridiplantae; phylum Streptophyta; class Magnoliopsida; order Ericales; family Theaceae; genus Camellia; species Camellia sinensis. The sequence goes on from NC_138963.1 coordinate 155,608,607, forward strand.
GTTCATGAAATGTGTAGGGTCAAGCTCCAAGGCAAATCCAAAAGCCGATCACTGTGAGTAATATCGATATTTGAATGATTGTGAATGTCCCATTATTATTCCCTTATAAGCTTTATGAGTTGCTAATTGGGATTGTGGACAAAAGTTTGACAGGAATAAACATAAATGGACCAAAGGTCGTTTTGATAAACATAAATGGACCAAAGGTCGTTTTGATAAACATAAATGGACCGAAGGTCGTTTTGATAAAAATGAACGGACCGAAGGTCGTTTTGACCTATATGAATGGACCGAAGGTCATTTTGACATATATGAACGAACCGAAGGTCGTTTCGATAAACATAAATGGACCAAAGGTCGTTTTGACAAACATAAATGGACCAAAGGTCGTTTTGATAAACATTAATGGACCAAAGGTCGTTTCGATAAACATAAATGGACTAAAGGTCGTTTTGATAAACATAAATGGAATGAAGGTCGTTTTGATAAAAATGAACGGACCGAAGGTCGTTTTGACCTATATGAATTGACCGAAGGTCGTTTTGACATATATGAACGAACCGAAGGTCGTTTTGATAGAAATGAGTGGACCGAAGGTCGTTTTGACATATATAAATGGACCTAAGGTCGTTTTCACATGAATGAGTGGCCGAAGGCCATTTTGACACGAATGTATGGGCCGAAGGCCGTTTTGACAGAGATGAATGGGCCGAAGGACATTTTGACAGAAATGAATGGGCCGAAGGCCGTTTTGACATGAATGGAAATCTGAATGGGCCAAAGGCCAGAATGTTTGGAACTACAGTCACTTGATTTGAATTTCGTATAGTTATATATCTGTTAAATAGAAATATGAATTGGGCCCAAGGCCGTTTGGAACATGTTGTTCTACATTGTTATGTAACTTCTGTATTTGATTTGATATTATCCACTGGGCTTTCGCTCACTCTCATTCATGTGTTTGTAGGTGAGCCAAGAGAAGTCCAAACCCAGCCTAGTGAAGTTTGTGAGGAGCAACAAAGGTTTTGGAGAGTCAGCCCTCGTGTCTCACGTACGAGACCCGTCTTCGCCCTTTTGTTATGTATTTATATTTTCTCATGTTGGCGAAGACTTTGTGTATATCTATACATAGCTGTGATGGGTTGACTTAGATTTGAATGATCCTGTTTGCATAGAACTTATGTCACTATGTTTCTGTCGTGAGTTATTAACGTACATATGTCTGGAATGTTATGACGTGCATATAAGCACAGCTCTATGGACAAAGTTTTAAATTGTTTCTGTTTGGCCCCCATTAACTCTGTTAAAATACGTTTGGTTTGGTTTGAGGCCGTAGGTAATATCATGATTACTGGCTGGTTACGTCCTTAACCCACGGGGGCGGGTTTGGGTCGTGACAAGTATAGAATGGATCTCCTAAGTTGGAACAAAACATCTCATGTTTGTTTTTGAAATCGGTTTGCTACTTGCAAGTAGGCTAAAATGCGAATTTTTCTACCTTCAAGTGGGCTTAGAAAACATAGTAATTTGCCACTCTCAAATGGGCTTAAAACTCGCAATCAATGAATTGTTCCAATTCAAGTAATCCAACCTTCACCCATAGGCATTCAGGCAGTTATATCACATGAGCAGTTAGCCTCATGGCAGTCACTCACACACATGCAAGGATGCTAAAGCATAAACACTCACCAAGTACTCCGAGCCAAAACAAAAGCTATGTTAGAAATCAATTCATGATCCTAGCTATGTCAAGAATGCCTAAAGCAAAACAAACAAAATGCAACTAAGATAGGCTCGGCTATTCTAAAATGTCATGTGAAATGCAATTTGATACATGTATTCAAACAGGAATTGAAATACAATGCAGTTAGTATGATGCGCCGAGCCCGGTGCATGCAAGACAGATGAATGGATACAAACATGCGAGCATAAGGATGCTAATTGAAACATGCCCTAAGACTAACCATCATAAGCTGGTAAATAAAAGGGAGAAAGAAATGGGGGTTGGAAGACTTGGATCACACACACGCACACTTATTTACAACAGTTGTGCCCTCTCGACGGAGGGTCCGAATAAATAATACAGAATTGACTAATTAGCTAACTATTCTAGCTAATTAATTATTACACAACCAAATTGAGACAAATACACATTCTAAGCTAACAAAAGTACTGTAATGGCCTCGTGACGAGGGATGCATGCAAGCTCGAATTGCCTCAATCGAAAATCCATCGTGATGCCCCGATTTGCCTCTGTTTGCAACTGGTCCCAAAACACTGCACAAAGCTTTAGAAGGCTGAAACTCCACCATGGGAACCTGTAGGGATGCTGCCGACCAGTTGTTGGCATTGGAGACCACCCGCTGACCATTTTTTATGCTAAAAACCAGAAAAAGTGGTTGGCCAGCCACTTTATCTGGTCGGCCGACCAGTTTTTGCTGCTGGTTTCTGGTTTGCTACAACAAAGAGCAAGAAAGGGGCATGGCAAAGTATTTGCAACACATGTATGCACAACCACCCTCCCTATCATCACGTAAGCTCAAGGGAGTGTGGTTCTCGACCCTCGGGCCACCAATCACGCATCTCGATGCATGATGGCCGAGGAGCCAAATTGCACAACTCAATATGAAATGAATGCACACACGAACACATAAAACCTAAAACTCCATCATGTATAGTCAAAAGTGTCGGCGATCGAGAATTGAGACACGTTTCATCACTTCGAGTATGAAACGTCCCTCGTTTCGAGTGTTTGGACTAACTCCTATTCCAAACACAATGCAACAAATAACATGGCATGGCATACACAATGCGGCTCAAGCATGCAAAGATTCAATGCAATGAAACAAGCATATGAACACGATGCAAGGGACAAGCATAAAAACATGCAACTAACATACTAGCATGCACAATGCTATGAACTACATGGCATATGCAATGCACATGACAACTAGTGTACACAATGCACATGGTAACTAGCATACGCTGGGCAATGGACATGGCATGCACAAATGCAATAATCAATCATGCAACAACATGGCATTCTCAATGTTATGAACCACATGGCATACTCAATACACATTGGACTTAAACCAAAATGGATAGGCCTCAGCCATGTCCAAATCAGTGGCCATACATGCTACGATAGAAACTTAAAATGCTATACAAACATGCATGCATATCGGTCCAAGCTTATGGCTCAAAACACAACTCTCCAAAAGCATTGAAAGGATGAAACATGGGTACAATGGCATACGTTCCAGCACTGAAATGGCATGCAAAATGACTTAGAATCATGCCAACAACCCATGTAATGCATGTTGAAAGGCTTAAGCGTCAAAGTTAGTGAAATGGATTACACTAGAGCCATGCAAGATAATGCTCAAACGGCCAAACTAACCCCAAACAGACCCTATGCAGGCCAAAACAGTAGCGAAAATGAGTTGGGATGATGGCTTGAAAGGCACGAAAATGAGGCTCATGCAATGGCTCACAAATAAGGCACAAAAGCACAACCCTCAAGAGCACTTAAAGAGCGAAAAATATGGAAGTGTAACAGCCCTACATGCTCTGAAATATCATTGTCAATGATGCCAAAACATGCAAATACCTCAAGTTAAGCATGCAAGAGACCTCAAAACTCAAAGCTAGTCAAGGCTATTACACTACAAGCATGCATGACAAGCCTCAATCGACCAAGAAGCCTCAAAACAGAGCTAAGACAGCCCAAAATAAAAACAAAATCATGCTAGAGCATAGCCAAAATATGCTAGGATAATGAGCCAAAACATCATGCATACAAAGCTAGTAAACAAGATTTACACTACAAGCATATGGAGCATGCAAGAGGCTACCAAACCAGACAAAAATAGAGTCATGACATGTCAAATGATGGCCAAAAATCTACTAAAATGGATCCATTACACACTACAAGGACATGCTACTTTGATAAGCCACAAATGGGAATACACTACACATACAAGAAGCAAACACAAGGTAGCCAAACCAGCCATAGATAGAACTAAGGAAGGCCTTAAAAGCCATGAAAAAGTGCCTAAACCAAGCCTTCAAAGTATGAAGATGCATGCTCCTTTGATAGGCCAAAAATGCAAGCAAACAAAATAAGAAGAGAGGGGATCACCCACCTCTGATTTGAGGCCTCAAAATGACATGCCTACCACTAAAAATCCACAGAATTTCAGTGGCTAAAAGGCCAAGCAAAGACCAACCCAAAGGCCCTAAGGCATGGCACAAAACAAGACTAAACAAGGCATGCAAGAGGGTAGAAGGCCCTCAACACCAAAAGGGCCTTAAACAAACATGGTAAGGACTGAAAAATAGAGCTTTTTTTAGTTCAATGTTAAGCCACGAGAAGCATGCAAATATGGCTAAGAGAGTGATCAAAACAAAGCTTAAAAGGGAGAAAAGAGGTTACCCTTGAAGCACTGTAATACCAACAAATTTCTCAGCCAAGAACCAGCTTTTTAACCTCCAAAATGTCCTCCAAGAACCTCAGTTCAATGATGGGGGTGTATGGTTAAGAGTTGTGGTGCAAAAGTGAAGAACAACACCCTCTTTAGGCACCAAATATAGAGATATAGAGGGAGTTATATACTTATGCCTTAGGGAAATTTTAGAACCTCTCCCATAAAGAGGGAGAGCCTCTCTTATAGAAAAACAAAGGTTCAAGCATCATGGAGAAGCTAAAACTCAGTTGCAATCCCTCCATACACGTGTATGGAGGATACAGTCTGTCCCTTCCAGCTGGCACAGCTGGCATCCACACAGTCTGTCAAAACAGGGGGAGAGCTGCCGACCACTTAAAATGGTCAGCCTGCTACTTGTAGTGGTCGGCCTGCTACTTGCAGTGGTCGGCCGGCCATTTAAAGTGGTCTCCCAGAAAAAAGTGGTCGGCAGGAGGAATTGGTGGCCTTCATACTGAAAGCAAGCCAATGGTGGGATGGGAGACCAGAAAAGGTGGCCCAAAGACCAAGAAAACCAGTTTCCCCACCAAAAAACCAACTGGCGGGAAGGAATGTGGTCTCCAAGGAGAAAAACTGGTCTCCCACCCTCGTACCACCTTCCAAGCAAGGAAAACAAGGTTTGTACCAAAAACAAACCAACACGGATGCAAAATGAGAGTTTGGAAGGCAAAGTACGCTGCCGGGAGCCTCGAAACCCAGCTGTTGAGCACCAAAAGTGGTCTCCTAGACCACAGTGTCCTTCTAGATAAAGGAAACAAGGTGTGGTTCGAAAGCCACGCCAAACGGAGAACGTTAAGCGGTCTCGAGACAAGGCGCACGGCCGAGGGCTCCTAAAACTGAAAACTAGTCTCCAAACGGGAAAAGCGGTCTACGACCATGAAAAGTGGTCTACGACCACAAAGAGATGGTCTACAAGACCTCTCCCTCCCTCCGGAAGAGAAACAGAGTTCGGTCCTCAGACCGAGCCGAAGCACAAAAGAGTTTAGAGGCCCGGAGGCAAGGTTCTCAACCAAAACTCCGAAACCTCTAAACGAGCACAACACGCACCATCACCGAGCGCTCAATCGATGACGTCTGAGTCTTAAGGTCGGTCAAAAATGGGGTGTCTACATTTAGTATGCTAAAAATTTTTTGTTTAGGAAGATGATTGGATTTTTTTGTAGTTGGACGTGATGTTTGTGAGAGAAAAAGTGAAATTATTATGAATTTTATGTGATGCATGCAATGTTTTAAAAATCAAATTGGTAATTTGAATTAGAAAAGGAATTGAGTGGACGAATTAAAAAAGGAATTGAGTGAACCAAAATCGAATCGTAACGTATTAAATATATTAAAATTACATTTAAATAAAAATATAAGTAATAAAATTATAAATTAAAAATATTAAATTATCTTAAATATTTCTCCTTATCTTTTTTTTACTAAAAAATATAATAATATATTTTAAAATATTATTAATTTTAATTTTGGAAGAGAAAATCAAATATTCAATATTCTCTCCATATGATTTTAATTCAATAATTTGATTGAAAGAAGAATAAAAATTTTGAAGGGATATCAAAATTTTAAGTCTCCCTCCAATAAATTTGATTGAATTTGACTAGAATTTCTTGAGTGTTTTTTAGAATTTTTTTTTCTTATAAATAGGTAAAGACTTTCACAATAAATTCAAGCGCTTAACGGGATTCCTCACAAGTGGAGACCCTTGAAAGAGTGTTTTCAATTAAAATTTTCTTATATATAATATATAATAAGAAAGAAAGAACAAAAAAGTTAGAAAAATATCAAAAAAAAAACAAAATTTTCACTTTCATCGACCTGGCAAACCGTCCTCGGGTCGACCCGTTTAACCGATGGTTTTCCCAATTCTCTCTAAATAGAGAGATTTTTTACTTCGAACGGTTTAGAGGATATATCCAAACTGAAATTCCGACCGATCGACGGTTCAACCGGCCAGTCCAGTCCGGTCTTCAAAATTATGCATGCATAATGTTTATTAGTCCAAATTGATGAGTCTTCGACCTATTTTGGAAATTTTATTAAAAATTAGTTTTTTAGTATTTTAATTTTTTTAAGTCATATTATCTCTCTATTTTTCTTTTTATGTATTCTTTTAAAAAAAATTAAAAAAATTAAAAAATTAATTTTTAACCTACTTATCAAAATAGACCTTGATAGCAATAATCGATTGCCAATTCTCAATAGGAGTATCTTTATTATTATTATAGAAAATTATAAGACTTAGGCCTCATTTGGAAAGTTGGCTATTTTAGTAGGCTAAAATATTTGTGTTTGGGAAGAGAGTTAGATTGTTTTGTAGTTGGATGTGATGTTTGTGAGACAAAAAATGAAATGATTATGAGTTTGATGTGACATTTTGTCTTATTGGCTATTTTAGCCTATTTTATCTTTTTGTGGTTTTTAGCCCAAAAAAAGCCAAACCTTGGCTTCCCAAACAGGGCCTTAATAAATTACACATTTAATAATAAGTCATCTAATAAAATATATCCAAATATAAAATAGATCACAAAAGGAATAAAAAAAATATGAGTCTCCACATATGAAGAAAAATAAACCTCCAGGCAGTGAGAAGAAAAGCTCCATGCAAGAGTAATTCTAAATACCCCCGTGAATTGTTTGAATTTTTTATGTTAATGTTCCCAATTTCATTTATCCTATTTGTATAATTATTTAGTAAATCTTACTTACCTATTGCTCCAAACCAATGAGTTAGCAACAACATGATTAACAACTTTGGTTTATGTGTGAAATTGCATAATTTAGACAAAAATATGGTGAGAATAAATTTGCAGAAGGAAACAAATTGGACTTATATTGAGAAATTCTACTAAATTACTATTCTTTAAATATTCATTTATTTTTGGTTGATTTGGATAAAAAAGTGGAATTTCAGAGGTCGGTGTTAGCAAAGAGGAAGTTGATCGTAGAGGATCAGTTGTTATGGATGCAGCAGAATTTTCTAATGTTGTACGAAATGTAATCATCAGTGTAAAAAATAGTGATGTGACTCAAGATGTAATAGTTGATGCTAAGGGAAATGTAGTAAGTAAATAAAATTTTGAGTGGTTTCATAAATAAAATTAATAAAAAATTTCATTAATCATGACAATGGTTACATTAACATCAAACCATTCTCTCATTTTTGGGGACATTGCATCTAACCAACTACTGTCCCCATTTGTTAATAAAATACAAGGAATTCCTCCTCTAATAGTGAGATCTGGTTGGAACTTAACAAATACATGAAAATCTCTCTGGCAGCCTACTAAATTCTTCATTAATTCGGTAGGGACTGTCGAGTATTTGATGTCGTCTATCACGTTGTAGACGGCGTCTTGGTCATAGTCCTTGAAGCTTATTCTGCCGGAGAAGTAATTGTGTCGTCCGAGGCTTCTGGCCCAGGCGGTTTTGCCTGTTCTTGAGGGTCCTTCGAGGTAGAGGGAGATTGGGCGGATGTGCCTCTACTCTGGTTCCTGTTATCAGAGGAGGAGGAGAGTTCTTCGTTAGTATATAAATTGTTTATATTATTTTTGTGTATCCCTAATCTAAGGAAATCGTCTTTCCTCCAAGCGGAGAGACAGCAATTTTCACATAACTCGTACTGAACGCAATTTCAACTTACAAACAAAATATTATTTTCTGCCCATTTTTTTACTTCTTCATTTAAGAAAGGAAATGAATTAAAAGGGCTAGTATATGGGGGCCTCTCTCTTTTGTAATGATCCCTGAAAAATGTTTTTAATTGGGGGTATTTTGTTATGTAATCGATGGGACATCTTTGTATTGCTCATACTAGTGCCACCACCATAAGCATTTGAAAGTTGATCTCCTAGCAAATACTGAGTCTCTTCTAAATTTTTCTGGTCATTTAACACGAGTTTTTCTCCATCATTCTCAATCCCACTAGCTCCATTACCACTTCCTTCATGGTTGGCCTTTCATCACCTTTCACTCTTAAGCATCTGTCTGTTAAAATAGCAACTTCTTTTAGTTGGTCAGCCTTTGCATCATTTATCACATGTTCATCAACTATTTCGAACAAGCGATCTTATTTCATTGCTGAAATAAAATACATTGCTAAATTTCTATCTGCTTCAGGCCTGTCAAAAGAAATTGCTTTCTTGGTTAGCAATTCTACAAGGACAACCCCAAAGCTGTAAACATCACTCCTTTCAGTCAAATGGTTTGTTTGGAAGTACTCTGGGTCCAAGTAACCAAGTGTCCCTTGAACCAATGTGGTTAACTGAGTTTGGTCCATGGGGATCAACCTTGAAGAGCCAAAATCAGATACTTTTGCAACATAATTGTTGTCTAATAGTATGTTAGAGGACTTAACATCTCTATGAATGATAGGAGTGCTAGCAGCAGAGTGCAAATATGAAAGGGCTGTTGCAATTTCTGTTGCTATCCTTAAACGATTCTCTCATGTCATTGAGGATGTGCCACCTACAGTGTGTATAAGGTCATAGACAGTCCCATTGGTAATAAATTCATAGACTAGTAAAGGAACTTGGGTCTCCAAACAACACCCTAGGAGTTTCACAACATTCCTATGGTTGACTTGGGAGAGAATTATGACTTCGTTAATGAATTGCTCAATCTGAGACTGGCTCTGTTCTGCTACTTTGGCCTTCTTGATGGCAACTACGGTGGTATCTGGTAATACTCCCATGTAGACTGTTCCTTGGCCACCTTCACCCAAGATTCTACTTTCATGGTAGTTGTTTGTTGCCTTCTTAAGGTCCTCTGCAGTAAAGATTTAAGCGAATTGTATTGATCCTTTACGCATGGAAAGTTGTTGTTGTAACATGATGCCACCATTTTGCTGAAAGAACTTCTCTCTGAGATTGATGATATTCCTTTGCCTAAATCCCCAATATAGCCAGGAGCCACCAAGAAGTAGCACTGATACGCTTATGCTTATGCCTGTCAGATTGGAATGGAGATGTCAATATCAAGAATTCAAGTTTCAAATTAGTTTATGATCAAACGAAAAAGCTACTAACCACCAAAAATGAAGTGTATCATAGATTTAAATTTGGTGTGGAAGGTATAACACCTAAAATGAATCTAGTCTACGCATTTCATTTTCTAGATGAAATTTCAGCCATATTTGGACAACAATTTTTTTTTTTTTAATTCCATTCTTCTTTGACTTTCCAAACACAGCCAAGACATGAAAATGGAAAAATAAGATGAGAGAATTGGTTGTTCAGCTTTCTACTTAAATGTTACTTTGCTGAAACGAAGATACAATGAAACTGGAGATATGTTCAAAGTGTTTGTAATCTATGCATCAATAATTAGGGATTGTAAACTTCAAACTAAAGACGAGAGTCCAAATCACAAGCATCAATGGGTTGAACATGTTAGGACTATGAGGCACCAGAAATCAATCACACACAATAACATAAAAGATTTATGTGGTTCGGCAATTGCCTACGTCCACGAGAGAAATATCCACTATAGAATTATGCCGGAGGGAGATTACAGTACTCACACCTCACAACTCTCTCTATGGCACTGTAGACACCCCATTTTTGACCGTCCTCAAGACTTGGACGTCACCGCTTGAACACTCGGTGATCATCCATGTTTGTGTTCGTCTTGAGTTCCCGGAGGTCTCGGTTGCGCGCCTTGCCTCAGGATCTCTCGACTCGACCGTGTTGTGTCTGGTTTTGCACCAAACACTTGTGTTTTTCCTTGGAGGGGCAGGGAATGCCTTGTGAGGCATCCCCACACATCACCGGCCATGGCTTGAGGCCACCGGCCAGTGATTTTATGCCATCAGCAATATATATTGCCGGTCGGCACTCTTTGTTGCCGGTCGGCCATTTATTTTGCCAAAATGGCAATTTTGAATGGCCGATCACTGTTCATCTACTTTTAGTAGATATTTTGTGCCAGCTGTGATAGCTGGCACCCACTCTGTTCCCCTCCATATACGTGTATGGAGGGATTTCCCTCCTGGATGGCTTGTTTTGGAAGCCTTACAGAAGGGAGTTGCCTATAAGAAGAGGGCTTCTCTCTTGGCATTAGGGTTACAAAAAAATTTCAGAGGGAGCTCTGGATTAGGGTTAGGGTTGATACATATTTCCTATCTCTATATCTCTCTCTTGTGTGTGTCTAGTGTGTGTTTGTCCATACTATTGCACACAAACACATAGTGTTACACCTTCTCTTGGTTGTTGAGGGACCAGAGGGTTGTTCTTGGTGTTCTTGACTTGATTTGAGCTCAAGGAGGCAACAAGATCATCATTTGTGAAGGAGGACTTCAAGGGTAAGAAACTAGCCCCTTTTTACCCCATTTTTGCTCACTACTTTTACCTACCTTGCAACTATTTTTTGGCTTTGCATATTATACATAAAAGTTCTGTTTTTAAGGCCTCTAAATAGTTTGTTAAGAGTGTTTTAAGCTTTGGGGTTGTTTGACCCCTCTTAAGCCTTGTTTGGCCCTTATTTTGTGCTATTTTGTGTGAGCTCCGGGACTTTGGTGTTTGGGCCTCCTCACCACTGAAATCTTGAGGGATTTCAGTGGTAAGGATGGTGCCTTGAGGTCCCAAGAAGGAGAGGGCCACCCCCTCTCCTTGTTGTCCTTGAAAAGGACCATTTTTGCCTCTTGATAGAGCACCTAGCTTAGGCTCTTGTTGACCATGCCTTAGCTGTTATTTATGCTTATTTTTCCATGAAATAGCATTGTTTTAAGTTGGTTTTGGTACACCATGCTTGCTTAGCATACATGCCTTGTAATGTCATTTTGTTGCCTTAACAAGCATCTAGGTTTTAACCCTTGTTCAAGCATGCTTTAGGCCTAGCTTTGTGAAGCTTTCATGTTTATTTTGCCATGATTAAGGTCGGTCCTTAGTTGTTTGGGCCGACTTTGGAATGCATTGTATAGCCCCTTTGCATTTTGGCTTGTTGGCCTTAAGGGTGTGAGTGTATAGCATGCATTACTTGCTTTGATTTAGTGGGTTGGGACCATTTTTCATGTTATTTCAGTCCACTTAGTATGCTTATATGCTTGCATTTAATCCTCCTTCAATGTGTTTAAAGGTTGTTACCTTATGCCCCTTGTTTAGGCCTCGGAGTATGCTTGCACTTTTAGACCTCTTAGATTCCATCTAAGTGCACCATTGGCTTTGTTTAAGTCTGCATTTGACTTGTTTTAAGTCCCCTTAGCCTTGTGAGGTTTGGTGGACTTGACCTTGGTTTAAGCCTCCTTGGCTTGTCTTAAGCACTTGAGCCATTATGGCATGTTTTTCTTGTCTTGTTTAAATTGATTTGGCATCATCTTGTAACATGATTTTAGAGCTTAATGCATGCTATATGTCCATGTTTGCATCCTCTTGAGTGTGCTTGAGAATTGCTCTTTGATGCTTGAAGTGTTGGAGATCATTTGCATGAATGTTTGTGTGCCTATTAGTCCTTCATTTTTGAGCACCTTGGCCACTGTTTTAGGCCTAGTAAAGGCTGCCTAAACCGTGCTTAAGTCCATCCTTTGCTTGTTTGCATGCTTACTTTGCATATTTGCTTGCATACTTGTATAAATGCATTGTATGCCTATGTTGCATGCTAGTTCACATGCCTAGGTTGCACTCCATCTAGCATACATGCCTTGTTCCTTGATTTAGTGATGGGAGTTGGGCCTTTGTTTGTTGGTTTGCATTGCATTTGAAATCAACATGCATAACTTGGTCTCTTGGGCCATCATGCATCGAAATGCGCGATTGATGGTCCGAGAACCAAGGACCATGTCCCTTTGAGTCATAAACATGATAAGGGATATGATTGGTGCATACATTGCTTGAAATGCATTGCCATGCTGTGCCTTGCCCTCTGCTGCTGTCAATTGCAAGTTCTGCAGACATTATTGGCCGACCGGCAGTGTTCAGTGCCGACCGACCGTAAATCCATGGCCGATAGCTTCATCAACAGCCGATGATTACATCTTACTGCCGGTGGCCATTCTCCTCAGCCGGTGGTGTCTCCCAATGTCCAGGGAAGCAATTCTGAGACTTTGGCAGTTTTCAGAGGGGCAGAGCAGGGAAAACAGAGGCAGCCTACACATGGCAGTGGACTTCCGAGCAAGACCCGAGCACGCGTGCATTGAGCCCTCTTCCCGAGGCCCTTTTTCTTGCTTTCTTAAATTAATTAATTTTTTTAATTAATTTAGTTGGTCTGTAATAATTAATTAGCTAGGATAGTTAATTCATCATTCGAATTGTATTATTCTTTTGGTCCCTCCGAGCGAGGGCGAATTTGTAATAAGTGTGGGTGAGTGTGTGCATGTCTTCCAACCCCCACTTCTTTCTCCCTTTTACTTACCAGCTTTGATGGTTAGTAATAGGTCATGTTTAATTTAGCATACCTTATGCTATGCATGCGTGCATCATTCATCAGTATTGCATGCACCGGGCTCGGCGCATCATGCTAACTGCATTAGTATTTCAAATCTAACTTGAATACATGCTACTTGTGCATTTTCACATGTCATTCATAGACTAGCCGAGCCTACTCTAGTGACATTCCGTATGCGTTGCATTAGACATTTGAACATGGGCTTGGATCATGCATTGATTGCTAACGAGTTCTTTGTTTTGGCACGGAGTACGATGTAAGTATTTATGCTTTAGCATCCTTGCATGCGTGTAAGTGTTGCCATGATAGCATGATTACCATGAGGCTAGCTGCTTATGTGATATAACTTCTTGAATGCCTGTGGGTGAAGGTTGGATTGTCTGAGTTGGAATAGCTCATTGAAATCCGTGTTTTAGCCTACTTGCGAGTAGCAAATTCTAAAAATATTTTTCCAAAACAAACGGATATGCAATGCTTATTCCCAAATTAGGCAATCTAGTCTATACTTTTGTGCTGTGTGCATAACATAGTAATTCTAGGCTAATAATCGGGATAAGAACACATAACGTTTTCAAAAACGGATATCACGGTTAGTAGAGGCCGATCTTCGGATCGGGCGAGAGGGGTGCTCATAGCTGACCTTCCCCAATCGTACCCTAGCTCCCGAGCCGAGGCAACTTTGGTGATGACGGACACGTGGCCTTTGGCATCGAGTCAGGGTTTCCTAAATTCCCCCTTAAAAAATATTTAGGTGGCAACTCTGTATCTGGCAAAGCAGTCCATGTTTGGCACTTCTTTTCAAAAATCTGTTTCTCAAAATGATTTGCCAGATTTGGACTCTTTGGTTCAGATTAAGAACCGTGACAATTTGAGAGTCCGAACTGTAGTGAACCCAATACGAACAGAACGGGACTCGTCCTCTCGAGGCGTTCGGGGACGTCTACAGTTTCTGGTGACTCTGCTGGGGATTTTAGAGAGCTTAACTCGAACTCATGATATCCTGTTTTGATTTCATTTATGTGTCTCTTTGCATTGCTGTAGACGTCCCCGAACGCCCCGGGAGGATGAGTCCCGTTCTGTTCATTTGGGGTCACTACAGCTCGGACTCTCAAATTGTCACGGTTCTTAATCTGAACCAAAGAGTCCAAATTCGGCAAATCGTTTTGAGAAAATAGATTTTTAGAAAAGAAGTGCCAAACATGGACTGCTTTGCCAGATACAGAGTCGCCACCTAAATATTTTATTTTGGGAAATTTAGAAAACCCTGACTCGTTGCCTAAGGCCACCTGTCCGTCATCACCAAAGTTGCCTCGGCTCGGGAACTTGGGTACGATTGGGGAAGGTCACTTTGTGAGCACCCCCGCTCGCCCGATCAAAGATCGGCCTCTACTAACCATGATATCTATTTTTGAAAAACATTGTGTGTTCTTATTCCGATTATTAGCCTAGATTTACTTTGTGATGCGCACAGCATACAAGTATAGACTGGGTCGCCCGAATTGGAACAAAACATTTCATGTTTGTTTATTTGAAAATGGTTTGATGGTGCTACTCGCAAGTAGGCTAAGACGTGGATTTTCCACCCTCGGGTGGGCTTAGAAAACATGATTTTGCCACTATCTAGTGGGCTTAAAACACACATTTGATGAATTGTTCCAATTCAAATAACCCAACCTTCACCCACAGGCATTCAGGCAGTTATATCACATAAACAATTAGCCTCATGGTAAGCATGCTATTCATGGCAGTCACTCACACGCATGCAAGGATGCTAAAGCATAAAACTTACCGAGTACTCCAAGCCAAAACAGAAGCTAATTAGAAATCCATGCATGATCCTAATTATACAGAAATGTCTAATGCAACACATGCAAAAATGCACTTATAGCAGGCTCGGCTATTCTAGACATGGCATATGAAATGCTAAAGGTAACATGTATTCAACTTGGAATTGAAAATACAATGCAGTTAGTATGATGCGCCGAGCCCGGTGCATGCAAAACAGATGAATGAATGCAAACATACTATCATACTGTATGCTAATTGAAATATGTCCTAATCTAACCATTATAAGCTGGTAAATAAAAGGGAGAAAGACGTGGGGTTGGAAGACATACATCACACACACGCACACTTATTACAATTATGCCCTCGCACAGAGGGTCCAAAAGAATAATACAGTCCCGAATAAATATTACAGTCCAAATAATTATAAAAATCCTAATTAATTTACAAATTAATCTAGGAAAGCTTTGAACTGGCATGCAAGCCAGGGACTGCCTTGACTCTGATGAATGATGTATGTTTCGGGACCAATTAGCCTCTGTTTTGTAATTATTCTTGGAAAGCGCGCCAAGCTCCGGAAGACTGCTGATTCTTGATTTACTGTAACAAAGAGCAAGAGAGGGGCATAGCAATGTATTTTCACAGATGTATGCATGCCTCGATCCTCGTGCCACCAATCACGCATCTCGATGCATGATGGCCGAGGAGTCGAATTGTGCAACTCAATATAGAATGAATGCACATAAAAACTTAACTAAAACCTAACTCCATCATGGATAATCCGGAGTGTCGGTGACTGGGGAATTGAGACACGTTCCGTCACTCGGAGTACGAAACGTACCTCGTTTCCCATGCTCGGGCTAACTCCTATCCCAAGCACAATGCAATATGCATGATATGCATGAAATGCAACTAAGATACAACCTAACATACACAATGCTATGAAATGGCATACACGATGCACGAGGTAACATGGCATACACAATGCGCTAACATACAACCTAGCATACGCAATGCTATGAAATAAAATGGCATACACAATGCATAAATAGACTTACACTAACACAAGTGGACCTCAGCCACACTCACATAAGATTCCATTAGATGAAAATGAGACAACTCGAGATGCGTGCACACGTGCACGCAAACCGAGGACCGAACCTAAGGCACGAATGCCACTCTATCAAGGCATGGCAAGGCATGGAATATGGCATACGAGCATGCAAATTTCAGCACTAAAATATGACCCGAAATAGCCCCGAATCATGACAATATAGCACCCGATGCATGAAATGGTCCCGAAATGCAAGATTAAGCACATGAAATGACTTGTAGCTACATCAAGCATGCATTATTTGAACATGACATGTAAAGAAAGGTTCAAGGTATCCCCAAAAAAATCATGTTTCCAGTTTATATAAAAGCCAAACAATGAACATAGATGAGGCTAAACTAGCATGCAAAAATGGCACTAAATGTGAGATAAAGAAGCAAGTCACAGCTTCAGGCCTCAAACACAAGAGGGACCTTCAACAATGTTGAAAAGGGGCCCAAAATATGACCTTTTACAGTTTATGGCCGAGCCAAAAACAGTGCACAAGTATGCTCAAAATACTATGCAAGACAAGGTCAAAAAGAGTGCTATAACACAAAGTACAAAAAGGATGCCTCAAACAGTAAAATATCCTTAATGAAACATGAATAGAGGGTAAAAATAAGACCATTTCCAGTTCGGACCAGAGTCCAAAAACAGAATCACGAGAGGCTAATAAATCATGCAAAAATGGAGCCAAAAAGGGGATACAAAGGCAAGTGGAAGATAGAAGCCTCAAACAGTGATGAGCCCTTCAACAACATTGAAGAAGGGCTCAAAATAATCCACTTTACAGTTTATGACATGCCTCAAAAAAATTTATACATAGGCCAAAAATACAACACAAGAAATAGGCATACAAAAGAGGTAATGAAGCAAGTGAAACAAGGAGGACTCAAACAGTGAGAGGCCCTTAAAAAAAATTGAAAAGGAGCTCAAAATAAGCCTAGTTCCAGTTAGTGTCGGAGCCCAAAACAGCAAGAAAGTGTGGCTTAGAATGCATGTAAAATATAGACCAAAAGGAGGGAAATGGAGCTTACCTTTGAAGACCAATCTTTTGTCAACTCTTGGCTTGAGTTTGGTGGCTCCTAGGCCTTGAAGAACAACCTCCATCTGCTGGAATGGAGGATGGAAGGGTGGGGCTATGGGTTGATGAAGAAATGAGTGTAGAACTCAAGGGTTTTGAGCTTGGAAGAGAGGGAGAAGAAGGCGTATGTATGCAAAGCTCTTAGGGCAATTTTGTAACCCTAATAACAGAGCTGGAGCTCCTGTTATATAGGCGAAAAAAGGAGGGGAAAAGGGGGGGAAAAATGGAGGGAAAACAATCAAAGTTTCCCTCAAAAAATGCACCCCCCGGATACACAATCTGGGGGGAAAAGAGATGTATATTTGGAATGTGCCTGCAGCAAGGAGCATGGCCGGCCGGTTATTGCGGTTGCAGGTGGCCGGCCGGCTACCTCCCATGGCCGGCCGGCCAAGGGTCAAAAGGGTCAATGAGAATTAATGGCCGGCCACCACAGAAAGAGGGCCTCCCATGTGTGCACAACACAGCCCTGTGGTCAAAAACTGGAGAAAGTGAATCAGGAGAGAGAACAACCCACTTTTCAAAGGGGTTCAAAAGGTTCAATAGCAATTACTGGCCAGCCACCAATATTGGTGGCCTCCCAGATGTGTACATCACAAACATGGGGTTTAGGGTGCAAGAAAATGGCCCAAGGGTGGTCAACATTGGCTTTGAAATGAACAAAATCAGGCGACGGAGGGCGATGAAGCGATAAAGTTGGCTGACAGAACAATTACTGGCCTCCCATCCTTCTATGACCTTCCTAGCAATGAAACAGAGGTCCCTGCCAAAAATGAACCAAAACCGATGCAAACAGAAGGTTCGGGGGCCGAAACGCGCAACCCGAGGCCCCGAAAACTGACTGTTAGGCACCGGAAGTGGTGCTCGACCACGAAGTCAGTTTCTCGATCCACAGTATCCCTCAAAAGGGAGAAAATAAGATGTATGCCAGAAACTGGAGCAAACGGAGATGGTTAGGCGGTCCCGAACCGAGGCACACGGCCAACGGCTCCGAAAAATCGGAAACCGGGCTCCAAACGGGCAAAATGGCCTACGACCACGAGACATAGCCTACAGCCACTGAGAGATGATCTACGAGACCTCTACCTCCCTTCGGGAAGAGAAAATAGAGAAAACAGAGCCTGGTTCGCAAACTGATGAAAAGCACAAAAGAGCCCGGAAGTCCGGAGGCAAGGCTCGCAGCCGAGACTCTGAAACTTCTGAGCAAGCACAATATGCAATATCACCGAGTGCTCAACTGGTGACGTCTGAGTCTCAAGGTCGGTCAAAAATGGGGTGTGTACAGTTGCCCCTCTTTGACAGAACTCGGAAGTCATAAGTGACGGGAGTGAATGTTAAAGCCCAGAGACGACCCATTTTTGACAAGGCCGAAGACTTAGACAAACATACGAAATAACACAGATGTGCCCGCAGGCAGGGGCAAGATGCAATCGAAAATGCAAGAAGCTGAAGGTAACTTAATGATCATGCAAATGCAGCGAGCTGTAATGAAGCAAGTATTCGCAAATAGATGCAACAGTTTTAAGAAAGAATGCAAAGCAACAACTACATTTCATGCAGTTAAGAATGTGGAGAATTATTCAATCCTCGCCACGTCTCACACGGAGAAGATACGATACCTGCGCGATTCGTCTGGTCGCACCAGCTTCAAATGAACCGTACATACAATATTGTGCCTGCAAAATAAAGAAACTCAACAAGCACAACATATCTAACAACATATGTTCAATGCGATATCGAATGCAGACAATCATGATGTTGATAGAAAAGTGCATCGCAATGCGGGAAGAAACGCGCGTTTCGGCGAGGGCGACTCGATCGCGGCCTCCGGTTCACTTCCCGGAGAGGTTACAACATATTAAGGACATAGTTCACTTTCGATGAGAAAACAATGAGACATGCATTCAAAGTTGAAGCTGAAGTTCCGGCGGAGCGATTTCGCGATAGAAAGTGCACTTCTCTTGTAGTTTTTCAGGTCTCGGGGACTCCAATCCTCCTCAAAATTTGCAGGGACCTTGGAGGGCATGTGGGGAACACCACCAGCCAGTTTTATTGGGAGAGGGATGTCTCCAGCTAGTTCTTGAAAAGTAAATGGCCGGCCTGCCAGAAAAAGTGGCCGGCCGGCCACTTTGCCTAATTCGGGGGCAGTTTTGTCTTTTCGGCCTCTTTTCTTTAAATACATCCACCCAAACACTTCGGGCTCATAAGTGTAGCTCCAAAATCTTCTTCTCTAGCTTCCCAAACCATTTTCTCCCTCAGATCTGTGCCCTATACGCGTTTTCCAATGTCCCACGCAAGTTGTTTTCGCGAAATCTTTCAGTTTCAAGCACTTTGAACCGATAAAATTTTGGTTTCGGGGCTTCTTTTCTCATTTTCGCCACTTGAGGTGAGTTTGCCTCAATGTTTGGAAGATTTTCTTGGGAGTTGACTTTTTCATTTCTCGAGAGTTGACTTTTGTTGACTTTTTCCAATTTTGGCTCATTTTTGCTCATTTTTGCCCCTTTTGCAGATTTTTTGGAAATGGCGGGTCAATTTCCCCACGGCGGAGGTTCTCCAGGTACCGGAGGCGAGCCTGACATCATGTCTCTGCCTCCGAGGGTTCGCCCCTTCATACCCGAGAGGTATGACCCACCAGTACACGTCCTTCCGCGGGCTGTTTTTCATCATTTCACGAAGTTCGGCGAGCGAGCACCCGGGGATCTCCTCCTGTGGGAGCCTGAGTATCATCTCTCCCATGAGGCACGACAGGTATTTACTTCGATTTTACCTTTTCTGTAACGTATTACGAATTTTTCTTGTATTTTGTTTGCACTCTGAACACACAGTTCAATCACTTGAATTTCTGAACACTCAGCCCATAAATTGATTGTGAACACACCGCACACACCGGTTGAGGGTTGAACACGTAGCTCACACACTGATTTTCTGAACACACAGTCCAATTTGAAGGTGAACACGCAGCACACACTGATTGGGAGTTGAACACGCAGTCCAAACACTGATTTTCTGAACACACAGTCCAAATTGAAGGTGAACACGCAGCCCACACTGATTGAGAGTTGAACACGCAGTCCAAACACTGATTTTCTGAACACACAGTCCAAATTGAAGGTGAACACGCATGCCCACACTGATTGAGAGTTGAAGACGCAGTCCAAATACTGATTTTCTGAACACACAGTCCAAATTGAAGGTGAACACGCAGCCCACACTGATTGAGAGTTGAACACGCAGTCCAAACACTGATTTTCTGAACACACAGTCCAAATTGAAGGTGAACACGCAGCCCACACTGATTGAGAGTTGAACACGCAGTCCAAACACTGATTTTCTGAACACACAGTCCAAATTGAAGGTGAACACGCAGCCCACACTGATTGAGAGTAGAACACGCAGTCGAAACACTGATTTTCTGAACACACAGTCCAAATTGAAGGTGAACACGCTGCCCACACTGATTGAGAGTTGAACACGCAGTCCAAACACCGATTGAGAGTTGAACACGCAGTCCAAACACTGATTTTCTGAACACACAGTCCAAATTGAAGGTGAACACGCAGCCCACACTGATTGAGAGTTGAACACGCAGTCCAAACACTGATTTTCTGAACACACAGTCCAAATTGAAGGTGAACACGCAGCCCACACTTTACTTCGCACGTAGCTTATTCATTTCATTTGCACGCAGCTTATTCATTTCATTTGCACGCAGCTTAATCATTTCTGAAACACCTGTTCATTCTGAATGCATGTGACTTCCCGCAATGTGCGGGGGTATGGCTCTACTGCAGCAAGAGACTGGTATGCTGAGCTCTCGGAGGCCGTTCGGGACTTGGTCGACTTGGCGGGGTTTGGGCCCTTCTGTGCTGGGCTATCTCGTTGTCCTGCCAGGAGGACGCTGATGGCCGCCCTGGTGGGGAGATGGTGGGACACCACCAACTCTTTCCATTTCTCTGCCACTGGGGACATGACTATGACCCCTTTTGACTTCGTTGTATTAATCAGCCTTGATGTGAGAGGCTGGGCGATCCCATATGATGAGGACATGGGCGAGTGGGAGGCCGCATGGATATATCTGCTGGGGGCTCGCCCGCCTGCTGACAGAGCTTCAGGGAGAGTCTGATATACCTGGTTCTCTTCCCATTTCCGGCGGGTGGAGATGGAGCCCGGGACTCCTGAGGAGGCAGCATAGTATGCCCGCGGCTTTTTGATGTTCCTCTTCGGGACCCCTCTGTTTGCTGATAGAGGGAACACTATTGGGCTTTATCTGCTGAGTGCCTTGGTGGACCTGTCACAGGTCAGACGATACGACTGGGGTGGTGCCGTCCTGGCTACCCTTTATTGCTATATGAGCGCGACTTCCCGCGGGCGGGAGGACTTACTTGGCGGCTATTGGAGAGCCTGGGAGGTACTTTCTGCCCTCTTGATTTACATTTCTACTCCTCATTACTTGCGTATTGCACACACGGCGCACTTTATACTCTGTATCGTGCATTTTGCCCTCAGCACTTCGTATTCTGCTCTGTTTTCCACAGCTGTGGGTCTATGTATATTTCCCGACATTGGCCCCGGAGTTGATGATAGCGGGACCTCTCATGACCCCGTACTCACTTGTGTTTGAAGGCCGGCACCGGCCAAGACCTCGGGAGTCTCTCCTTTACCTACGACAGTATTTCGACACGGTGCGCTCATCGGAGGTACTTCAAAACTCTCAGTTCTTTCTGTTTTCATCTTTGATTTGTCCTGTACATCTTCGATTTCTGTTTGGTTTATGCACCTGTTATTTGCAGATTACATGGTAGCCCTGGGCGCCCTTAGGTGAGGGTCTCCGATTCCAGTTTGCCGGAGGGTGGGGTGCCTCCCAGTACAGGCTCCTGTTCGAAGGACCAGTTGGTAGGGCCTTTTTTCTGGGGGAGCGTTTCTTGCATCAGGTCTGGGGGTACACCTCTCAGGACCCTCCTTCAGCACCCCCAGTTGACATGCGGATCGCTGATATGCTCATTTCCCAGGATGTTGTTAATGCTATGTTGGGTACTGACGCCTTGATACATCTGGAGGAGGGAGATTACACCAATTACCACCACATATACCTGATGCCTCCATTGATGGGAGCTCGTACTCCGATGATGAGGCCTGCTGGCATGCCATCTTCGAGCCAGGCCCGGGCTCGGGCTGCAGACGCCCCTTCTACCAGCAGGGCTGGTACATTTAGAGGTGGGAGTGGATTGGTTCCCTCGATTCCTCCGACTTATCATCATGCCGGATGGCCAGACATGCTGACCGAGTTGACAGGGTGGCGGTACGGGGCCTCCTACACGATTCCGATAGAGCCTCCCATGCCTGACCATCGATACATTATTGATCCCGACTCACTGCCGGTATGCCCCACTGTTTTTCATCTATCATTCAAACACTTAGACATTCCTTTATTCACTGATGATTATGAGCTCGTATTTGCAGCCACCCAGAGAGTACATGGAGGGGGTGATCGGATTGGTGGCCTCACTTGAGGGCATGGTCTTGCGGAGAGAGGCGCAGCTGTCCGTCATGGGCTTCCAGGTACCCTTTAGTTTTCTGGTTTTTTATCGTACTTCTGACGACGTGTTAACCTTGAACATTTTACTGCTTTCATTGATTGTAGGTGTAGAGCACATCTGACACATCACATTCCTATATTGTATCTGCATGCATCCTCATTTCATGTAGTTTGCTTGCATCTGTATCTGATACACACATTTTGAGTTGATGTATTCAAATTGCACTCTTTATTTTCAGATGCCTCCAGTATATCCGCCACAGACCAGGCCACCTGGGCCTTCTCGGAGAGCTGGGTCATCCAGGCCTTTTCGAGGAGCTGGAGGGGGACCGTCTCGTAGGCGCAGGGCACACATTATAGAGGAGGAGCCCGATGAGGATGAGGAGGAGGAGGCTGCAGATCGTCAGTCAGAGACATCAGCCGACAGAGAGGACGGCTCCGGTCTCGGTTCCGGGAGTGGAGGCGAGGCTGAGGGGGATCCCGAGGGTGACGACTCTGATTCAGATGATGACGATGGCGATGGTGGCGGAGAGTCTATTTCGCAGAAGAGGACGAGGAGGGCCTCTTATCCCTGCTCCTGAGAGCACAAATGCAGCTGTTTCCTATTTTATTTATCTTTTTGCTAGTAGTTGTAGCACATTTGTACATTATCGGACAGTTTTATTTTTGTAAAACTAGTGCCTTAGTCTGTAAAATGTTGTAACAAACGAGGCATGATGGAACAAAACAGCTTTTAAAAAAAAAGTGTTGTATTTTAAACTTTTAGCATCATCGCATCATTTTGCACCAAAATGAGATTGAATGGAAATGTGCATTGTGCATCTTGCCCAGTCAGGTAGTGAACCGACGCAACAACCTAACTTCCTAAGATATAACAAAACCTTAGTAAGTTTACAACTCGATAAGCAAAATACAATAATGTTGACAACTGAAATAAACAAGACTCAAACAAAAAATGCTTAAACAGGGAGTAACAACTCAAAACATGAAACACGACAGCTCAACAAACAACTCGATAAGCAAGAACGACAACTCGATAAAAAAAACAACAACTCGATAAACAAAACTCAACAACACAGAGTGTACTTCGGACGATCTGGGCAATCGGAACGCATCCAAAACAGAGGGAAATAGAGGCTTTTGACACACCCGTTGCAGGGAAGTGCTAGAAACTTTCTCTTGGAGGGTACAACAAGGCTGAAGACACACATTGGAGCATGGCCGGCTACTTTTTGGAGCCGGCCGGCCATATTTATTGCAGGGGGGCCACCGGCCAGTTTTTGAAAAAGGAAATGGCCGGCCTGCCAGAAAAGGTGGCCGGCCGGCCACTTAGTCCAGCAACCATCAAATTTTTGACACTTGTCCCCTGAATAGTGTCTTTCCTTCTTTAAAAGCCTTAGCTCCGTGGTTCATTCAATTCACCTTAGCTTTGCACCAAAAATAGAGGCCTTTCTTGTTGAAAATCTCACAGCTTGGATCGCTTCTCTAGATGGTTCGGAAAAGCTGAACTTCCGGGGTTTTGGCTTGAATGCACTGTTCACGTTGAGTCGCACTCCGCTGCACCTTCCTTTCCTCCATGCCGCAGCGAGGTTTTGGAACCCGGTGACGCATGTCTTTAGCTTTGGCGGGCAAGAGGTCTGTCCGACTTTTGAAGATTTTCAAGTTTTGATGGAATCTGAAAGTCGTGAAGAGATTTTGTCCCAGTTTCGCTTTGGCCACGCCCAAACTTTAGGGCGAATGTGTGGACTCACCGCACACGACGCTCGGTCTCTGATCTGTAATGGGGAACTGGATATCCTCGGTCTGATTTATCGCTTTTCTGACGCTGGTGACCGCAACAACCATTGTTGGCAAGGTCTCCGACAACACGCTCTTTGCTTGTGCCTGTTTTCTCACTTTCTGCTTTCCCAGGGCTTTGGCAGATCTAGCATCCGTCTGATTGAAGTTGCTCAAGGTTTGAAAGAAGGAAAGAGTTGCATCGCCATGACCTTGGCCGAGACGCTGATGGGCTTGGATGCTTTCCATCGCCGGGAGACGACTAGATTTGCTGGGAGTTCACTGCTGCTGCAGGTAATGTTTCCCACCCAATCTTACATATTTATTTGCTCATATCACTCGGCCCTCAGGCTCGGCTTTTCTCACAAGACCCTTGTCTTACTTTTCTCTCATCGTACACCTCTCTATTCTTTATTCTCTCATTTTTCAATCCCTCCCCAGGTATGGTTGATGGACAAATTGCAGGTTGTGGATTCTTGCCCAGCCTACTCAGCTCGAGGCTATTTCTTTCGACAGCGCCTAGTCGATGCCTCTGATGAAGGGTGGTGGTTTGACTGGATGTGCAATTTGTCTGTAGATCACATTGCTTGGCGTTGTCCTTGGCTCAATCTCCCGGCAATGAGCTATAGCATGTCCCGGCTGATCGGGATCCAGTTGATTAGTCTGACCCACTGTGTGTTTTATTTTCCGTTCCGGTTCCTGCGCCAGTTCGGTCATGATCAGATTTTCCCGCCAGAGGGGATTGAGTACCCGGCTGCTTTCCCGGTTCGAGGTGCACAGCTTGCCCGATATGCCACAGCATGGAGGACTAGAGAGCTCCTGGCCCCTGCTCCCACTTTCAGTTGCACTTTGTCTGACGAGTGCTTGGATTGGCTCAATGATGAGGCACAGGTCAGGCCCAGCTTGGCATCAGAGGCTTCGACCAGCTCTGGGAGGGGGCGCAGGGATACTTGACTTGACTATGCCCCGGATTTATTGCTTTACTAGTACTTTCAAGTTTTCTTTATGAATGTAATAAAAAGCAACTTCGATTGTATGCAAGAGCAGGAGAACTTTGTTTTGAAATCAATGAAATTGAAGGTTGTGGTACTGAAAATTTTCGCTTTGGTCCAAAAATGGTCTTGGTTGTAAAGAGATTAATTTGAACAAAGTCAACTTTTATTAAAACTTTTCAAAACCATTTTCGATATGGATCAGAACTGGACACGCCTAAGATCTGTCACTGAGATGTACAATCCCGGATCCTAGCAACTGGAAAGTTGCCCCTAGTCTGAATAGTACCACGACAATGTGTGGCAACGGAAAGTTGCCCCTAGTCTGAATAGCACTGCACCGGAGATTGCGATAAATGCTGATGGATAAAGATGACTGAGATGGTCAAAATGGACAAAGTTGATCGGGGAAACGTTTATGGCTGAACTTCAGGGTGAAGCTGCCTACGTATCCCAAAGATGGGAATCAAGCCTTACGTAGTTCAGGCTTAGGTTCACTTGGGTATTTTCACTCTCCTTTTACGCTCTAACTTTTGCCAAGGTCGCCCTTTGCGGGTTTTCAACCTTGCGAGCTCAGTTTTTATATTTTCCAATTTTTTTGTGCTCTGACTTTTGCCTAGGTCGCCCTTTCGGGTTTTCAGCCTAGCGAGCCTCTCAAGGGTAATATTTCTTCAACTTGTCCATGTTGATCGGTTGTGAGAACTCCAAGCCATCTAGGTCCATCAGAACCACAGCTCCACCTAACCAGATAGCTTTGATGATGTAGGGACCAGTCTAATTGGGTTTGAACTTGCCCCTTGGGTCGTGGATGGGAGCTCGGTTGTCCTTGAGCACCAAATCTCCTTCCTTTAGATTCCTGGACTTAACTTTCTTGTTGAAAGCCCGGGCAATTCTGCGCTGATAGCCTTGAACATGGTACAGTGCTTTCAGTCTTCTTTCGTCAAAAAGCATGAGTTCCTCAAATTTGCTCTGCTGCCAATCTGCTTCGGCTATTTGACACTCAGCCAATACTCGCAATGACGGAACCTCAATCTCGATAGGTAGAACGGCCTCCATCCCATAAACCAATGAATACGGAGTCGCTCCGGTAGAAGTTCTGATTGAAGTCCTGTAGCCCCACAGAGCAAATGGCAGCTTATCTGGCCAATCCCGGTAGGTTTCCATCATCTTCTGCAGTATGTGTTTGATATTCTTGTTGGCGGCCTCGACCGCTCCGTTGGTTTGTGGTCGGTATGTGGATGACTTATGAAAAGCCACGTTGTATTTATCCAACAAGTCAATCACTTCTTTCTTGAAGTGGGAACCATTATCTGAAATGACCTCGTTTGGGACCCCATAGCAACAGATGATGTTATTTCTGATAAACTTTGCAACGTGCGATGCCTTCAATACCGCATATGATTGGGCCTTGACCCACTTTGTGAAATAATCTATCGCGACCAGGATGAACTCATGCCCATTCGACCCTTTCGGAGTGACAGCCCCGATCACATCGATTCCCCATACTGAAAAAGGCCATGGCGAAGTCATGTTGTACAGCTTCGACGGCGGGATGTTCATGCGGTTTGCATGAATCTGACACTTGTGGCATCTCCGAACAAAACTAATACAATCCTCCTCCATGGTGGACAAGTAGTAACCCTGTCTGAGGATCTTCCGTGCCAGCATTACTCCGTTCATGTGTGCACCGCATTCTGCTCCATGGATGGCCTCCATCAGGCGCTTTGATTCCTCGGCTTCGATACACAACTTATGCATTCCCAGATGACCTCTCTTATACAGCTTACCCCCACAGATGATGAACTGAACGGCCATTCTTCTGATTGCCCTTTTATCCTTGGCATTTACCCCTGGTGGGTATGCTTCTTTCTCTAAGAAATTCCAAATGTCATAATACGAGGGGTTTTCGTCCTGAACCTCATCTATAGCAGCAATCGACTCGTAGGCTGGTGCAAATTTCTGGTCAATGACGACTGGACGCATCCGGATTCCAAACGGGATGTCTATCATGGAAGATAGAGTTGCTAAAGAATCTGCGAACCTGTTGTTCTCTCTTGGAAGATGAGCGAAGTTTAGCTTCTCGAACCTAGGAATTAACAAGTCCAAGGTCTGGTGATACATCATCATCTTTTCTTCCTTGACTTTCCAGTCTCCTTTTGCTTGAGACACAACAAGGTTCGAATCCCCGATGACATCTAACCGTCTTGCCCCTGGTTCCAGGGCTGCTTCTAGACCGGCAATACACGCCTCATATTTTGCTTCGTTGTTCGAGACTTTAAACCGGAGTTTGAAGGCTAGGGGAATACGGGAATTGTCGGGTGCTATCAGTAACACTCCTATCCCATACCCGTATTGATTTGACGCTCCGTCAAAGTACATCGTCCAATATTCGTCGTCGATGTGCAAAATGGCTTCATCTGGGAATAAGTACACAACTGCTTCACCTTCTTCCACTGATGATTGGCTAAGAACTCTGCCACTGCTCTTCCCTTGACTGACTTGCGTGTTACATATTTCAGATCGAATTCGGAGGGCAACAGCAAGCAACGAGCTAGCCTACCCGTAAGTGCCGGTTTCTCGAAAAGATATTTGATGGGATCCAGTCGTGAAACCAACATTACGGAGTGAGCTAACAGGTAGTGCCACAGCTTCCTGGTAGCCCATACCAAAGCTAAGCAAGCCTTCTCTAATGGTGTGTAGCGAGTCTCGTACTTTAGCATCTTCTTGCTCAGATAGTAGATGGCCCTCTCCACCTTATCCTCGGATTCCTGTGCGAGCATGCAGCCCATTGTGGTCTCAGTCACTGAGAGGTACAATATCAACAGTTTCCCCGGCTATGGCGGTGACAACACAGGCGGGTTCTGCAAGTATTCTTTGATCTGTTCAAAAGCAGCTTGGCATCGGCCGTCCCATTGGAATTTTTTGCCTTTCTTCAGGAGACCAAAAAGTGGTTCACAAGTCAAAGTTAATTTTGAGATAAACCGTCTTATGA
Organism: Camellia sinensis; assembly: GCF_055761805.1. NCBI lineage: Eukaryota > Viridiplantae > Streptophyta > Magnoliopsida > Ericales > Theaceae > Camellia > Camellia sinensis. The sequence continues at coordinate 155,636,728 of NC_138963.1, forward strand.
ATTGCACTTTACCCAGAAAGCCTCGCACCTCCTTTTCAGTCCTTGGTGGTGGCATTTCTAAGATGGCCTTGATTTTGAAGGGTCGACCTCGATGCCCCTCTGTGTAATCAGAAATCCCAGCATTTTTCCCGCTGTAACACCGAACGTACACTTTTGAGGATTCAGCCGCAACCGGAATTCCCTGATCCTTTGAAAGAACTTTCGCAAGGCGGTGTAGTGGCCCTCCCTTTCTTTGGACTTGACAATCATGTCGTCCACATACACCTCAACCTCTTTGTGGATCATGTCGTACAATATTGTGGTCGCGGCCCGTTGATAAGTAGCTCCGGCATTCTTCAACCCAAACGGCATTACTCTGTAGCAGTAAGTCCCCCACAGGGTGGTGAAGGCAGTCTTTTCTCTGTCTTTTGGTGCCATTACTATCTGATTGTACCCTGAGAAGCCATCCATGAATGAGAGCAAAGCATGCCCTGCTGTGAAATCCACCAACTCATCGATATGCGGTAAGGGAAAATCGTCCTTCGGACTAGCTCTGTTTAAATCCCTGAAATCCACGCACACCTGGATCCTGCCATCCTTCTTCGGCACTGGAACGATGTTGGCCAACCAAGTCGGGTATTCGAAAACCAGCAGGAAGCCTGCATCGATTTGCTTGGTGACCTCTTCTTTAATCTTGAGAACCCAGTCGGGGCGGATCCTTCTGAGTTTCTGTTTGACAGGTCGGGCCTCGTGGTCAAGGGGAATCCGGTGTTGTACAATCTCAGGATCGATCCCAGGCATGTCTTCGTAGGACCACGCGAAAACATCTTTAAAATCTTTTAATAAAGCGACTAAGCGCTCGCGTTCCTCCAAAGACAACGTGGACCCGATCTGGACCAACTGCGGGTCCTCCTCAGTACCAATATTCACGGTAATGATTTCATCAGTTAAGGGTTTGAAAAATCTCTCCTGCTCCTGCTCAATTAAACGTTGCAAAACCGGAGGAATTTCTTCCTCGTCGTTTTCATCAAAATTTTGAAAGTCTGAGTTATGCAATAAATTAAGGGCACAGAAAAGTACTCAGAAACCACAGTCACTTGATTCTCATTAAGCACTTCCAAATCGTCCGACTTCTCGGTTACAATAGACTCAAACGAGAAAGAAAAAAACGACCTGGACATAACTGTGGCATCCGGGTTATCATTTCCAGGATTACCAGACTCAGACTCAGACTCAGTCGAGCTGGAACCTGATTCCGACTCACAGGACTCGGTGGAATCAGATTCCGGCTCACTACCTGACCTGGTGCTGCTGGACAAGAATCCCTCTTCGTATTGCCAAGTGAGAGAGGGTGCGATAGATGCATCCAAAATAGTTGCTGGTAGGCCCGCAGCCGTTTCATCCCCGATCACGCATACCGAGAAGTTATCCCCCAAGCACTTATGGTCAATCGAAGGATCTGAGAGTAGACTTTCCAGCGCTACCCCCATTTCAAGTTCGGTGCTCTCAGAATCCACTGCCTTGCACTGCCCAACCTCAGCTGATGGGTCTGTCTGCTCTTCGGCAACGTCATCCCCGAGTAGTTGCAGGTCGAAGAAGATCTCGAAACCTGGCACGCGCTTCTTCTTCGCGTTTAGCCACGGTTCTGGGAAGCCGCAAAACGGAAAGTCCTCCCCCTCCCGGACGAAGCGTCCGTTCAGGGTACCCTAAATGGGCCTATGCATTAATTCGAAACGCTTCCCAGCCTGCTTTGCTCTGGCTCTTCCAGCCATTTCCTTTCCCTTCCTCACCCAGTCCTCTTTGGTGGGCAGATAACCCAAGCCAAAGGTATGAGGGTTATGTGGCACTTCGGCCAATACTGAGACGCCCTTCCGGCCGTTTCTTCCCAATCCCATCCCAGGGATGTGTTGTAACTTGTTCATGAGGTAGATGGATTGAGCACTGACGTACACTCCCTCATTCGCAGCCATAATATTCTGCACCACTCGAGCCTCAGCCAAAGTGAACCCTGATAAGAACACATGCTCAGTGTCATGCTCGATTTCTAATACTGGTGTGGACACTTCCGGCGGCGGATGGATTGATGAATTCCCAAAAACAATTGCTACCCCCTTCCCGTGAGGGTACTTCAGTATCTGATGCAAAGTGGAAGAGACTGCCTTGACTTGGTGCAACCACGGTCGCCCCAAAAGTAGGTTAAAGGTTGCGGGAATGTCCAAGACATGGAATTCAATGTTGTGTTGTCTTGGACCAACCTGGGTCTAGATTTTGACAGTCCCCATCACCTCCCTCCTGGTGTTATCGTATGCTCTGATCACCTGAGTAGTCGGCACGAAGTCCGCGGGTTTTAAACCGATTGCATACGCTGTTCTGGCTGGGCAAACATTGATGGCGGACCCGGTATCAACAAGTACCACCGGTATCCACTTGTCTCTACATTCCACGGAAACGTAGAGGGGTTTGTTGTGATTTGTGCCCTCAGGCGGTAGTGCTTTGTCTGAAAAGGTCAACGTCGGGGAACCTCCTCCCGGAAAAACTAGCCTAACCAGCTGTTCTGGTGTAGTATCTATAGCAAGTTTGGCCCTATCCATGGTAGATAAGATAGCCTGTCTGTGCACCCGCGACGCCATAAGCAGTCCCCAGATGGAGATGTCTCCTTGTATCTTCTTTAGCTGTTTCAGTACAGCTTCCTCTTCGATCTGCTTCTCTTTTTGCCTCTCGGTTTCTTTGTCTTTCCCAGATGTCTCGGGTTGGTCTAGGTATGGGGGCTTGAAGTACCGCCCACTTCTTGTCATGTGATCAACCTCATCGAGGTACCAGGTGTCATCCGGTTGATTGCTTCCCCAGTCTTCGTCTGTGTGGGTAAGACATAAGTCATCGTCTTCCCACCACATTCCGTTGGCATTCAAAAGGCACCTGTCCGGCTCGGGCATGTTTGTACTCACAGCACTCTCAGCCTGTATACTCACAGCATCCTCCGTTCTTGTGCCCACAGCACTTTCGATCCCTTCATGAATTTTGGCTTTCCCGGGTCTCTCAGAACCCTGTTGTTCTACCTGCGTCAGTGCAGTTTGTTGCTCAACTTCTCCCGCATTCACAATGCTTCTGTCCTGAGCGAAATTCTTTGTACCGGCGCTCTCCGGTAATATAACCTGACTTTCGGCCTTTCCGACCACAGTTGATACTCTCGCCCCTGCCGGGCCCTATTCTGGTTGGGATTCTTCCACTACATCTGGCTGATCATCCAGCCATCCAGAGGCCTCTACCGATTCCTCATAATCAAACCAGTTGATTGCTGTGCCCCCTGATTCTTTGTCATCGAAAAACTATAGGTTGGCAAAGTCCTCCTCCACAGCCGTCAAATCATTTGCCCCTTGCTCAAATCCATCTCCCTGGATCATACACAACTCCTCCTTCTCTGGCAATTCTAAGCCTAGCCCAATCCGGCCTGTTGACAAGATGTACTCACTCGGATCATAGGCTTCCGCAGCAAAACTCTGTTCAATCCCAGACTCAACAATTCCATCCTTTTCTGAAGTCTGCCTTGCCCCATCTTCGATGGTCACCACCGTCGGCTCTGGTTGGGTTGTGGAGATGTCCAACATGCACAAGAAGTCAGTGCAGTCGGGAAGGAGCACCTCCGGCTTAGGGAGATGGGTAGGAGTAATATAGATGCTAGGATCGTAAGACACGACCCCAGTCTGGATAAGATTGACTCTTTTGGGAGGTGGAGTTTGGTTGTGTGTGGGGAGGGGGTTGGTTGTGACGTTGGGTTTTTCTGGCGGCAAAATCACATTTTTGTCAACGAGGTCTTGAATCTCGTGACGCAGCCTGAAACATTGGTCAGTATCATGACCGTGCTGCTGGTGGTATGCACAGTACTTGGCTGGGTTGTGAGAGGGAGGGAGTGGATTCGGCAATGGCCTCGGCTCTAGGGGTTTTAGATGCCCCTTTCTGATCAAGACCCCCAGAGCCTTAGACAAAGGCATGTATAGTGGGGTGAAGGTTCTTTGGCCTCTGGGCTGGTGTTTAGTAGTTTGGGTATTACTTCCGGATGCACCGGAGAAGGGTGTGGCTGCCATGGGTCTCGGAAAAGGAGGGGGAATAGTGGTGACCATGCTCACCTCTGAAGCTCTTGCAGTTGCAGCGCCACTCGGGCCTGCATTGTTGTTACGGTTGAAAGTCCTCCTCGGTTGTTCCCTATCCTGGTCAATTAGACCTTGCTTCATTGCATCCTCAATTTGTACCCCCATCTCGTGTAAATCTGAGAAGGTGGGAAAGGGGAGTACAATCATCTTCTGCATCAATTTCGGTTGGAGATTGCGCACAATTATCCTGATTTGGTCTTTACCAGTGGGCCTCAAAGTCATCATCGATGCCTTCGCCCTCCATCGGGTTACAAAATCTGAGAAAGTCTCTTTGGGCTCCTGCCTCGTCGTTTCGAGATCACGAGTTGTAATCTCAATCAGAGTATTGTACGAGTATTGTGCGACAAAGGCCTCAGCCATTTCATCCCAGCTTCTTTTTACCTCATCCTCTAACTTCGTGTACCAGATGACGGCCACACCCGACAGGGTTCGGCCGAACAGCGAAAGCTTTTGTGGTCGGGTTAGGCCCATTGGCCGCAGGATGTCGGAGAATAACCGGAGGCGGACCATGGGATCCCCGGATCCGTCGAATCGATCAATCTGCGGCATCTTGAACCTATCGGGCAATGTCACGGCCACGTCGGTATATCCATCCTCGATATCCGGAATAGCCTTCACTCCTTGTGATTTCTTGAAGAGCTTCTCAAGCTTGCTCAGTTTCAGAGCTGTATGGTCTATTTCGAACTCGAAGGGAGAGTTCGGGTGGTTGGGTGTATGGGTCTTGGACAGTTGAGACAGAAGCGGGGGCGGAGCTAGCCCCGTTGGAAGGTTCGTGTCCTCTTGCATGTTCTGGACATTTGGCACGGTGTTCTGGGTGTTTGGCAGAGCATTCTGGACAGTAGGTGCCTGCTCGGGTAATGGAGCCCCTGGCGGAGGAAGAACTTGATGTGAAGCAGATGCCGCATTCTGCTATTGCAGTCTAGTGATTAGTTCGGCTTGCTGGGCCATGATCGCGGCCTGCTGTTTGGAGAACTCCGCTTGACGGACGGCATCCTCCTGCATTTGTCTCATGCTCTCCTGCATTTGGCGCATCAGGGCTTCCATCCCTTAGGTATTTTGCTGATCCATCCGACTAACTGGTATGTCTATTTCTATAGCAACAATCGAGACCTCAGCCCTATTGCCCTCTGATGGAGTAACCCACTATTCTGGCAACCTCTGTTCTATCACACTGTGCTTTCTTGGCCTTCTTCTGACAACGGGGGGTAGAGAATGGAACACTGGCTGTCCTTCAATTAGATCCTCAGGTCGATTGAGTCGACGACCTCGTGTCCAAAGTGCTTGGGGAATATCTACTGGGTTGGAAGCAATTGTGCTAAAACTGCCCTAATAAAAAGATAAATAAAGCAATAAGGAAATAAATAAACAGATAAATGGACAGCATAACAGCGTAAAGTAAATGCATGACACACAGCCGGGCATAACAACACACAGTCGATAAGCTGAATACACACTGTCCTCAATCACTGATTATTATCCCTGAATCACTGCCCCCAAAACTGAATCTCTGCTATCCGTAGATAACTGATTCTCAAATACTGATTGATGCCCGCAGGCCTGATGCCCAAACTCATACACTGATACATGCATTTCCTATAGAGACGCACTCTAAAAGCACATAACAGATAAGTGAGAGCCAAAACACCCCTATGTTGGGGTAGGGTTTCCCTGTCCTATTTTGTCAGGAGCTAGGGTTTCACTACGCACGCAGCGGTTTCAAACAACCTATATCGGGTAAGTAACCTGTCCTAGTTTGGAATGGTCACTATGGATTCCGAATATGCACAAGGTCGAATGGTCAAAAGGGGTGCCCCGGTAAAATCGGGGTTTGTGTTCCCATACTGGCAGAGCCCACAACCGGTCAGCCTTATGGTCATGTCTTGACAAGACAAGCCTCCGGCGAACCGTTCAGGAATAGCATATGGCAAACACGGTGTCCTAGGCGCACCAATGCAAATGCAATGCAAAGAAACACATAAGTGTAGTCAAAACCAGATATCATGAGTTTGAGTCAAGTTCTCTAAGTCCCCAGCAGAGTCGCCAGAAACTGTAGACGTCCCCGAACGCCCCGGGAGGATGAGTCCCGTTCTGTTCATTTGGGGTCACTACAGCTCGGACTCTCAAATTGTCACGGTTCTTAATCTGAACGAAAGAGTCCAAATCCGACAAATCGTTTTGACAAAACAGATTTTTAGAAAAGAAGTGCCAAACATGGACGGCTTTGCCAGATACAGAGTCGCCACCTAAATATTTTATTTTGGAAAATTTAGGAAACCTTGACTCGTTGCCTAAGGCCACGTGTCCATCATCACCAAAGTTGCCTCGGCTCGGGAACTTGGGTACGATTGGGGAAGGTCACTTTGTGAGCACCCCCGCTCGCCCGATCAAAGATCGGCCTCTGCTAACCATGATATCTATTTTTGAAAAACATTGTGTGTTCTTATTCCGGTTATTAGCCTAGATTTACTATGTGATGCGCACAGCATACAAGTATAGACTGGGTCGCCCGAATTGGAACAAAACATTTCATGTTTGTTTATTTGAAAATGGTTTGATGGTGCTACTCGCAAGTAGGCTAAGACGTGGATTTTCCACCCTCGGGTGGGCTTAGAAAACATGATTTTGCCACTATCTAGTGGGCTTAAAACACACATTTGATGAATTGTTCCAATTCAAATAACCCAACCTTCACCCACAGGCATTCAGGCAGTTATATCACATAAGCAATTAGCCTCATGGTAAGCATGCTATTCATGGCAGTCACTCACACGCATGCAAGGATGCTAAAGCATAAAACTTACCGAGTACTCCAAGCCAAAACAGAAGCTAATTAGAAATCCATGCATGATCCTAATTATACAGAAACGCCTAATGCAACTCACGCAAAAATGCACTAATAGCAGGCTCGGCTATTCTAGACATGGTATATGAAATGCTACAGCTAACATGTATTCAACTTGGAATTGAAAATACAATGCAGTTAGTATGATGCGCCGAGCCCGGTGCATGCAAAACAGATGAATGAATGCAAACATGCTATCATACTGTATGCTAATTGAAATATGTCCTAATCTTACCATCATAAGCTGGTAAATAAAAGGGAGAAAGACGTGGGGTTGGAAGACATACATCACACGCACGCACACTTATTACAATTATGCCCTCGCACAGAGGGTCCAAAAGAATAATACAGTCCCGAATAAATATTACAGTCCAAATAATTATAAAAATCCTAATTAATTTACAAATTAATCTAGGAAAGCTATGAACTGGCATGCAAGCCAGGGACTGCCTTGACTCTGATGAATGATGTATGTTTGGGCTGCCTTGCGCGGAAATCCACTGGGATGCCCCAACTAGCCTCTGTTTTGCAATTATTCTTGGAAAGCGTGCCAAGCTTCGGACGACTGTTGATTCTTGATTTGCTACAACAGAGAGCAAGAGAGGGGCATAGCAATGTATTTTCACAGATGTATGCATGCCTCGATCCTCGTGCCACCAATCACGCATCTCGATGCATGATGGCCGAGGAGTCGAATTGTGCAACTCAATATAGAATGAATGCACATAAAAACTCAACTAAAACCTAACTCCATCATGGATAATCCAGAGTGTCGGTGACTGGGGAATTGAGACACGTTCCGTCACTCGGAGTACGAAACATACCTCGTTTCCCGTGCTCGGGCTAACTCCTATCCCAAGCACAATGCAATATGCATGATATGCATGAAATGCAGCTAAGATACAACCTAACATACACAATGCTATGAAATGGCATACACGATGCACGAGGTAACATGGCATACACAATGCGCTAACATACAACCTAGCATACGCAATGCTATGAAATAAAATGGCATACACAATGCATAAATGGACTTACACTAACACAAGTGGACCTCATCCACACTCACATAAGAGGCCATTAGATGAAAATGAGACAACTCGAGATGCGTGCATGCAAACCGAGGACCGAACCTGAGGCACGAATGCCACTCTATCAAGGCATGGCAAGGCATGGAATATGGCATACGAGCATGCAAATTTCAGCACTAAAATATGACCCAAAACAGCCCCGAATCCTGACAATATAGCACCCGATGCATGAAATGGTTCCGAAATGCAAGATTAAGCACATGAAATGACTTGTAGCTACATCAAGCATGCATTATTTGAACATGAAATGTAAAGACAGGTTCAAGGTAGTCCAAAAATAACCATGTTTCCAGTTTATAGAAAAGCCAAACAATGAACATAGATGAGGCTAAACTAGCATGCAAAAATGGCTGTAAATGTGAGATAAAGAAGCAAGTCACAGATGCAGGCCTCAAACACAAGAGGGCCCTTCAACAATGTTGAATAGGGGCCCAAAATATGAACTTTTACAGTTTATGGCCAAGCCAAAAACAGTGCACAAGCATGCTCAAAATACTATGCAAGACAAGGCCAAAAAGAGAGCTATAACACAAAGTACAAAAAGGATGCCTCAAACAGTAAAATATCCTTAATAAAACATGAAGAGGGGGTCAAAATAAGACCATTTCCAGTTCGGGCCAGAGTCCAAAAACAGAAGGACAAGAGGCTAATAAATCATGCAAAAATGGAGCCAAAAAGGGGATACAAAGGCAAGTGGAAGATAGAAGCCTCAAACAGTGATGAGCCCTTCAACAACATTTAAGAAAGGCTCAAACTAATCCACTTTACAGTTTATGACATGCCTCAAAACAATTTATACATAGGCCAAAAATACTACACAAGAAATAGGCATGCAAAAGAGGTAATGAAGCAAGTGAAACAAGGAGGTCTCAAACAATGAGAGGCCCTGAAACAAAAGTGAAAACGAGCTCAAAATAAGCCTAGTTCCAGTTAGGGTCGGAGCCCAAAACAGCAAGAAAGTGTGGCTTAGAATGCATGTAAAATATGGACCAAAAGGAGGGAAATGGAGCTTACCCTTGAAGACCAATCTTTTGGCAACTCTTGGCTTGAGTTTGGTGGCTCCTAGGCCTTGAAGAACAACCTCCATCTGCTGGAATGGAGGATGGAAGGGTGGGGCTATGGGTTGATGAAGAAATGAGTGTAGAACTCAAGGGTTTTGAGCTTGGAAGAGAGGGAGAAGAAGGCGTATGTATGCAAAGCTCTTAGGGCAATTTTGTAACCCTAATAACAGAGATGGAGCTCCTGTTATATAGGCAAAAAAAGGAGGGGAAAAGGGGGGAAAAATGGAGGGAAAACAATCAAAGTTTCCCTCCAAAAATGCACCCCCCGGATACACAATCTGGGGGGAAAAGAGATGTATATTTGGAATGTGCCTGCAGCAAGGAGCATGGCCGGCCGGTTATTGCGGTTGCAGGTGGCCGGCCGGCTACCTCCCATGGCCGGCCGGCCAAGGGTCAAAAGGGTCAATGAGAATTAATGGCCGGCCACCACAGAAAGAGGGCCTCCCATGTGTGCACAACACAGCCCTGTGGTCAAAAACTGGAGAAAGTGAATCAGGAGAGAGAACAACCCACTTTTCAAAGGGGTTCAAAAGGTTCGATAGTAATTACTGGCCAGCCACCAAATATTGGTGGCCTCCCAGATGTGTACATCACAAATATGGGGTTTAGGGTGCAAGAAAATGGCCCAAGGGTGGTCAACATTGGCTTTGAAATGAACAAAATCAGGCGACGGAGGGTGATGAAGGGATAAAGTTGGCTGACAGAACAATTACTGGCCTCCCATCCTTTTATGACCTTCCTAGCAATGAAACAGAGGTCCCTTCCAAAAATGAACCAAAACCGATGCAAAAAGAAGGTTCGGGGGCCGAAACGCGTAGCCCGAGGCCCCGAAAACTGACTGTTAGGCACCGGAAGTGGTGCTCGACCACGAAGTCAGTTTCTCGATCCATAGTATCCCTAAAAAGGGAGAAAATAATATGTATTCCAGAAACCGGAGCAAACGGAGATGGTTAGGCGGTCCTGAACCGAGGCACACGGCCAACGGCTCCGAAAAATCGGAAACCGGGCTCCAAACGGGCAAAATGGCCTACGACCACGAGACATAGCCTACAGCCACTGAGAGATGATCTACGAGACCTCTCCCCCCTTCGGAAAGAGAAAACAGAGAAAACAGAGCCTGGTTCGCAAACTGAGGCAAAGCACAAAAGAGCCCGGAAGTCCGGAGGCAAGGCTCACAGCCGAGACTCTGAAACTTCTGAGCAAGCACAATATGCAATATCACCGAGTGCTCAACTGGTGACGTCTGAGTCTCAAGGTCGGTCAAAAATGGGGTGTCTACAATTGCATGTGAATTTGTGCGCCTAGGACACCGTGTTTGGCATCTGCCATTCCTAAACGGTTTGCCCGAGGCTTGACTTTGTCAAAGCATGCCACAAGGCTGACCGGTTGTGGGCTCTGACAGTATGGGAACACAAACCCTGGTTTTACCGGGGCACCCTTTTCGACCATTCGACCTAGTGCATATCGAAATCCCTAGTGACCATTCCAAATTAGGACAGGTTGCTTACCCGATGTTAGGTTGTTTGAAAACTGTTGCGTGCATAGTGAAACCCTAACTCCTGATAAAATAGGACAGGGAAACCCTACCCCTCTATAGGGGTGTTTTGGCTCTCTTTACTTGCTATGTGTTTTAGAGTGTATCTATGCAGGGGAACACACATATCAGTTCGCATGTTTGAGTATCAGACCTGAGGGCATCAGTGTCAGTTTATGAGAATCAGTTATCTGCGGGTATCAAGTTCAGTTTTGGGGACAGTGATTCTGGGGAACAGTGATCAGTAGTAGAGTGCAGTTGTTCGGCTACACCTGTGATTGATCTGTTTGGGCTGAAATGCTGTTTGTTTTTCCTTTCTGTTCAGAGTGTCCAGAGAATTGATACAGAATAGCTAGTGTTCCCCCTTGCTGAGGCAGGACTTATGATGACGCAGAATTCAGAAGAGATTGTGGTTATGACAGCTACACTAGATCAAGGGATCACCCTGCGGGATGAAACTAATGTTGATGTATCGCATCCGCCTAGGTCGCCTGTCGCGCACCCAGTCTGGACCCCCCAGTTGTATCAGGCTCGTGAGCCCACCACATTTGAATTGATGGGAATGATAGGCGACCTCCAGAGATCCATGGCCGATCTGGCCTATGAAATGTCGGCTTCGCTGCCAACGGCACCGTATGCCAGGAATTTCATACCACAGGAGCCCCCGCTACTGGGGCGGATTGTGATAGAGCTCAGCCAACCAAAGGTTGCCTCCAGCTACAGCAACGATGTGTCAGCAACAACCGGGCTTCGCTCTGATCCAGTAACCCAAACCCCCGATCAGGCTGATGCCAGAGGCAAGGACAAAATGAAGGCAGATGCTAATCCCATTGAACAACTGCTGCGGGCAGTCGAGGCTTTGAAAGCCGGGGGGATGAACAAGCAAGAGATATCCGCAATTGTGGCAAAAACTGTGGAGGATGCTTTCCCCACTCCACCTGAGGGTAGTTCAAGTCAGTCAGAAAATCGGGATAGGCCCCGTCATGCCAGAACAGTTCCTCCTATTCCCAACCCTGCACCTGGGAAAGATCAGAAAACCAAGGCAGTGCCTGCCGACCCTTTTGCTAGTGCGTCTAGTAAGAATACTCAGACTTCAAAGTACCTGCCCCGAGGGCGCAGGATCTTTCATGCTCTCTACATGCCTCTGTCTAAGGTACTTCAGATTCTTACCGAAAGGGGGCACCTCAAACCCCTTGAACCTCGGCCTCTCCCGAAGAATCTCCCTCCCACACATGATGCTGCTTTGTACTGCGCGTACCACCAATAGACCGGTCACGCCACCGACAACTGTTTCCGCCTTCGCCATGAAGTGCAGGATCTGATCGATAATGAGGTCATTCTTCCACCTACCTCAGCAAAGTCTGTTACCACCGAGCTGTTGGACTTTGAGGATACTGCGAGTATGTGATCAGGGGTTGGACCACCTGCGGGCGGCGCTCGGTGCATTTCAGATGTGGCGTCTGGCACGCACTTTTTGAGCATTTCTAAATGCAGTTTTGTAGCTTCTGGCTTGGGTTTTGAGTCAGATCTCTGTTTTGTTTTTGAGTCTGCCTCTTTGCTTTGAGTCAGTCTTTTTGTTTTTGGGTCTGTCTTGTGGTACCGAGTCAGTCCCGTTGTATAGGATGTTGAGTGATTCCGGAGTTGTTGCCTCGAACACCGTTTTTGTATTTAACATTTTTTTCTTTCCTTTTGAGTCTGTCTCTGCTGTGGAGCCAGTTACATATGAGAAACCTGAATGAAACAGCTGCGGCTATCATGTTTCCGTGCCTATTGTTTGTTTTAGGCTAGTTGTGCCAGAGGTTTTGAATGGAACGGCCCTGCATTCTACCTGCTCTTCTGTGCCTTGAGAATTATTGCATTGACCTAAGTTCTTCAAAACATTTTTTGAAACATTGTGATAAAAACGAAGAGGAAGGAATTCCTCCGGTTTTGCAAAAATTTGATCAATTGAGAGAAAGAGAGGCATGCTAAGCCCTTAATGAATGAAATCATGCTTGTCAGCGTGAGTACTGGGAAGGACCCTGGCTTGATCCAGACCGGTTCCACACCATCTTCAGCATGAGCGATTTGTCGCTTTCTTTAAAAAAAAAAAACTTTCAAAAACAAAATGTTTTGTGCGGCCCTGTGAAGACCTGTGTGGAATCGCTCTTGAGATTGTGCAGCCTAGGATCGCTCTCAGCCTCAAGATTCGACCTGTTTGTTTTGAACCTCGAACTCATTCGGAATATTCAACGGTCAACTGTCAGAGGAGGCCCGTGTGGCCAGTTTTGAAGCAGCCCTCGAACAAGAGGCACCAAAGTCGAATCAAAAGATTAGATCTCACCAGAAGAAGCTCGTGGAGCAGCCATGATGGATTCTTCTGCAAATCATTGCAACAGCCGTTCTCCTAGATACAAAGAGGCTTCAACTTCAAAAACCATTTGGCATGGACTTGTTACACTTTTACCCTTTTGAGAGGCTCGCTGGGCCGAAAACCCAGAAGGGCGACCTAGGCAAAAGTTAGAGCAAGAGAAAAATACCAAAAATGCAAAAAAAAAAGAGAAGAAATAAAATCAAAAAAGAAAGAAAAAAAAGAGAATGAAAAGATACAAAAAAAATCAAAAAAAAAAGAAAATGAAAAGAAGCTCGCAAGGTCGAAAACCCACATCGGGCGCCTTGGCAAAAGTTAGAACCTAAAAAGTGAAGGTTAATACCCGAGTGTACCTTAACCGGAACTACGTAAGGCTTGATTCCCATGTTTGGGATACGTAGGCAACTTCATTCTGAAGTCCAGCCCCCAACGCTTTCATAGCATCTCAGTCCATACAATGGTTTCGATTTCATCCCAAAGTCCAGTCGCCAACACTTCTAAAGTGACTGTGTCGATATATTGATTATGACCGTCTTCGTCATTTCCGTGTCCAAGAGTTCAACCACCACCAATGAAGACTGTTTGCAGACTGCTGCGGCATCATCCAAACAAGGGGCAACTTTTCGTTGCCACGAGTCGTCGCGAGTCGCCGTTCAAACCAGGGGCAACTTTCCGTTGCCATGCAGCCCCTTCAAGCAAGGGGCAATTTTCCATTGCCTCCGATCCGAGGTTGCGTATCTCAAGTGTAAGTTCCGTGCTCGTTTAGCATTGGCCGTTTGCAAAAATAATTTTTTACTGACGTTGACTATTTTCTCGAAAACTATTCCATTTTCCAAAACCCGACCTTTTCTTGGACCCAAAAAAGGAAAATTTTCAGTGCTTACAGCCTGACTTGCGTGATTTTCAAATCAAAAATTGAACAAGTACATTAATCCGACTCTCATCTTGATCAAAACTGTTTTAGTAGAAAACCAAAACAAAAAATGGTCAAAATGATGAACTAGGGGCACAGTTGAGTCAGGCGTTCTATCTTTCCCCCGTCGTCAACATACTTGCCAGGAGGGCACTCTACCCACCAGAAGAAATTAGCTGTGAGCTAAAGGCATTGGACATGAACCCGCAACTTCCTATTCATTCATCAATCATCTTGGGGAGGGACGAAAAATGAGAGAATAAAGAATAGAGAGGTGTAAGTTGAGAGAAAAGTAAGAAAAAGGGTTTTAAGAGGAAAAGACCGAGCCTGAGGGCCGAGTGATGTGAGAATCACAAATCAGAAGGGGTGGGAAACATACCCAGAGGAACTGGCTCCTCGAGATTTGATGTCTTTCGTTGAACATGTCCGCGTGTCGTGTCTTTCGTTTTGTTCACCTCCACTTTTGTTTTGGGTCTTTTCCGAGCGTGTCTCGTTGTGTTTAGGTCGTGTACCCTTTTGTTTGAGTCCTTCCCACTGTGTTCAGTTGTAGGCTCGATACCCCGGTTGAAAATCCTTTTTTATTTCGAAAATCGTTTATGCTCAGAGTGCTGTGCCATTCTCTACATCTGTGCGAAGAAAAAGAAGAAGAAAAAAATTCGGGGCATCTGAGCGTGCTTCAACTTCAACTGCTTCCATCTTTGTGTTCCGTCTTGTCAGATTGGGCCGTTTGTTCAGGATTTACTGTGCGCAGAATGAACCGAGTGTGGTGTTAGGGGCTGTATGCAGACTGATCCCCAACAGAGTATGGGTTGTGCATTCAGTTTGAGCAGTGCGTTGCTTGGGCTGTTTTGCTATGAGGCCGTTTGGTTATCTGATCACTACAGTACAAATGCTCGATTTTTTTTTCAAACAACAGGTCAATTCCATTCACATTGAGGTGTAACATGATGTGATGCGATGCAATACATGAGATATGTTAATGTAACACTTTTTAAGCAAAAAGTTTGTTCATTTCATTATCTTTTTCAAGTACATAGCTTTGAAAACAAAAATCTGCCTGTGGCAGTACAAGGTAATCCAACTACCAGCAAAGAGAAGGAAGAAAAAGAAAAAAAAAAGTACAAAAAAGAAGAAAAGCAGCAATCTGGATCATCATCAGTAGTCTCGGGCCCGGGGATCTGTCCTCGCCCTCTTCCTAGACGAAGGTCCAGGGGCATCGTCATCAGCATCACCATCTGAGCCTGAGTCTGAGTGGTCTCCAGCCTCCTCAGATGACCTGGCCTCTACCTCTGCCTCGGACTCATCATCATCATCATCCTCATCATCAGGGGTCGGCGTCCGAGAGATACTCCCGACATGAACACGCCCCGCCCTGGTACGGGGACGTACAGCGTCTCCACACCGTCCTCTCGCAGGAATAGAGGGCCCAGCCGGAGCGCCACCTCCTCCGATAGGGATCTGGAAGGGAGGCTAAAAAGCACAAAAGGCAAATACATCAGAATACTGTGAGCAGTGTATCAGTGCAAAATGCAGTGTATGAGTACAGTGTGTGAATGCTGTGAGTAGTTTATCAGTGCAGAATACAGTGTATGAGTACAGTGTATGAATGCCGTGAGCAATTTATCAGTGCAGAATGCAGTATATGAGTACAGTGTATGAATGACGTGAGCAGCTTATCAAGTATTGTGTTGTGCACCAGATTATGTTAAGCAGCTTAGGAGTATGGTTTGAGGCCGTGATCAGAAGAACATACCAGAATACTATAGAGGGCCAGGAGGTCGAAGGTCCGCTGTAGCATCCCCATCATGGAGGCATTCAACTCCAGGGACTGCCGGGTGTACTCGGAGGACGCTTGCAAAAGTATCAAAGGCATCAGTATTCTGCGGAATATCAAAGTAAACTGAAATAAAATGACAATGCAAGATGCAAGATGAAGTAGTACATACCGGAGGTAAATCATAGAACCCAACCAACTCATGGTCAGCCGGAGGAGGAGCAAAGGGAATCTGGTATGTCACCCCACCCTGCCCTCGGCATGTCAATATAGTGGGTAGCGCTGGCCAGCTAACCCCCTGACCCCTCCGAGCTCCGCTCCTGTCGCGGACACGACCCATCCTCGACGTCCCTGCCCAAGCTCCTGCTCCAGCTACTGGCGCCGCTGGCCTCTCCCTCTCAGTTCGGTGACCACCGCTCAAGGGTCGCATAATGTAGGCCCGGACGTACTCTGCGTAGTCGCCCTCGCCTCTGTGATGCTCTACACCCCAGCCGACGGTGTAGTCCCTCATTTGCTCAAAGGAGAACCCCTCTGTATCTCTCATATGTGTAGGAGGCCGACCCGGAACTATCTGCTCCGGTAAACCAAGGGTCTGACGCAAGAAACGCTCGCCCAGGTACCAAGCCCGAAGAACCGGGCCCTCCAACAGAATCCGGCAACGGGCAGTCTCCTCTGCGCCCTCGTAGTGATCCCTCACCACGGCCGGCAACGGAGCCCAAGGCAGCCAGGTGATCTGCGGGTGAATATGCAGTTTGTTATCTATCTGTTATCAAACATACAGTGCTAAGCGAAGCCTAAGCAAATTCTAAAGTTGAACATACCTCTGCGGCGGTGATGGTGTCGAAGTAGCAGCGGAAGAAAATAAAAGACTCCCGTGGTCTCCGTACGCATCGCATATCAAAGCGATGAGAAAAGGGGACGCCGAGTGGGGTCTCCACATCAGGTACTGGGGCAAGCCTGGGAAAGTAGGCATACACCCACAACTGCAGAACAGATATAAGTATGACTATCAGATAAAGCAAAATGCAGAATAAAGCAGAAATGGCAGAGCCGTGTGTTGTGCAGTATATTGTACAGAGTATACAGTGTGTGCAGTATACACTCAAAGTAAAGCAGAGTATATGTGTGCCGCGTGTACAGTATATAGTCAGTGAGAGGCAGACCGTGGTGTGTGCAGTGTACAGAATACAGAAAATGTGAAGCAGAAATGTAAAAGGGGAAGAAAATGTACCTCCCAAGCTCGCCAGTAGCTGCCGAGAAGCTATGTGCTGAGGCGGGAAGAAGAGCTCATGTAACCATACAATGTGGCCAAGCCTGCGCCACCCCAGTCATAACGGCGGATCCGCCTAACATCCACCAATGCGCTCAACAGACACAGAGGCACGGTGTTCACCCGGTCGGCGAAAAGGGCCGTCCCGAGCAAAAATATGATGAAGCCCCGCGCATACTGATCCACCTCCTCTGGGTCATCTGTGCCTCCTCCGCCAAGGCTGGCTGAATCCGGAAATGGCTCTCGAACCAAGAGTACCTGACAAACCCTGCCCGGGCAAGGGGTGGCTGAGTGCCGAGCAGGTACAGCTGGGCGGCATCCCACTCATCCATATCAGTATCGAAGGGGATCGGATCACCGCCTACCCCGATGCCGGTGAGCATCGAGAAATCATAAGGGGTCATCGTCATGTCCCCCGCAACAGAGAAGTGGAAGGAGTTGGTAGTATCCCACCACCTCTCCACTAAAGTGGCAAGCAAGGGCCTGCAGGTTGTAAGCCAGGAGAGCCCCCTACAGAAGATGCCGAAACCGGCCTCGTCGACGATATGACGAACCGCGTCTGGCAGCTCTATGTACCAATCCCGAGCAACGACATTCCCATACCCGCGGATGGTATGGGAATCTCCCTGTAATCAAAAACAACAATTGCGAGGCAATATTCAAAACGCAGTTTTAAGAAGCATACAGGTATACAGCATGTGTGCATGCTTTCAAATTCGAACAGACATCGGGTGCTGGTGTACTTACAGTGAACTACAACGTGTGATGTGTCAGCGTGTTTGAGTGGTTCAGGGCAAATACAGCATGTGTGCATGTTTTCAAATTCGAACAGACATCGGGTGCCAGTGTACTTACAGTGAACTACAACGTGTGATGTGTCAGCGTGTTTGAGTGGTTCTGGGCAAATACAGCATGTGTGCATGTTTTCAAATTCGAACAGACATCGGGTGCCGGTGTACTTACAGTGAACTACAACGTGTGATGTGTCAGCGTGTTTGAGTGGTTCAGGGCAAATACAGCATGTGTGCATGTTTTCAGACTCAAGCAGATACCGAGTACCAGTGTGTATGTAGTGAAATACAGTGTGCGTCGTGTGTTTGGGTGATTCAGGGTCAGTGCAGTGTGTGTGCACGTGTAAGTTTCAAACAGATATCGGTTGTAAGTTTGTTTGCAATCAACTACAGTGTACAGTGTATCGGTGCATCCGGGCTAAGCAATTAGAGAACAGAATCAACTAATGGCAGTTATGTTCTACATTGCGAAAAATAATAAAACAGAAGAAAGAATGTTATCTCGGAAGCGCCGAAGGACAGATGGGAGATAGGCTCACGCAGGAGAAGCTCAGGTGCCACTCCCCTCTCGAAGCTCCGGAACTGGCGTAGTCCATCGGGGAGCATCACATGAACCGCAGGCCTGTAGGTCTCCGGATCGAACGGCCGGATATGAAGTGGCAAGGGATCGGCCTCGGGATCCATCTCGAGCTCTGGAGGGGTCCCGCCCTGTGGAAGATCGTCCGCCATCTCGAAGAGAATGTAAAAATGGCCGGAAGATGAAAAACTGGGCGAGAATGTGAAGAGTCAACAAAAAGTCAACCCCGAGAGGGCCAGAAAAGGCCAAAAAAGCCAAAGTGCGGAAAAGGCACAGATATCGAGAAAAACTCAAGGGAAACAAGCCCCGAGTGGCGGAAATCGAAAAAACGACACCGAAATGAAATTTCAATGGGTTCAAAACGTTCGAAACGCAAGGGTGAACACGAATCGAACGACAAAACGGAGCCAAAAACCAAGGAAAACGAGGAAATAAGGCTCGGAAAATATTTTAGAGACAGAGAGGAGAAGATTTCGAGCAAGGAGAAGTGAAGAAAATAGGGCTAGAAGCCCTATTTTAAAAGGCCCGTAGCGAAATGCCAAAATTGCCCCGATACAGGGACTTTTTGCCGGTCGGCAAAATAGTTTGCCGATGGAAATTGTATGATGGCTGATGGATGGCCGGTGATACATTCTGATGGCTGGTGGACATCCGGTGGTCTCCTACATTGGTTTTGGAGCCTCCTACACCCTTGTTTGAGTTATGTGTGGGGTCCAGGGCCTTTAGTGCTCAAAACAGTGCAAGAAACGCGCATCTCCGATGCTCAACCGACCTCCGTTTTGACCTCGGATCGTGTCTTCTGTGCGTGGCACTCGATTTCGTGCAAGGTGTATCCTTTTCGTATCCTTTTGGCTTTTACAAAACTCAAAAGTTTCCCCATGTGCATCACATGTCAATCGTACTGTCTTGTACACTCGCGTTGTCTAACGCATCGCGCTATTTTGCGCATCTCATTGCATTTTGCATGCATTCAATCGCGCTACTTTGCGCATCACGTCGTCCTGTGCATACGACGGTCTAGGAGACCTTAAATCCTTGGAAGGTGCAAGACCTTTGGCGCATTGATGTGCACAGTTCGTTTGCATTGTCATGCATATCTTAAGCTGCATGTTGTTGCGCATTTCAAGTTCACTTGCATTGTTATGCTCTTCCTGAGCAACACGGTCTGGCGAGACCTTAAACACGCACGGTCTGGCAAGACTTTAAACACGCTCGGTTGATGTTTGCATCGTAGCACACGTCATCCTTTGCATTGTCATGCGTTGCACACACATGTCATCGCGCATTTCCATCACCACATGTATCTCAAGTCGCGCATTGCCGCGCATTAGAAAATCCATGCATTGTTTTGCATTTCAAAGCGACTTGCATTGTCGCGTATTCCATGCAACATGCATTCCATGCATCATTTGCATTATAAAAAAAAAAATCATGCATCATTTGCATTTTCGAAAAAAAAACAACATGCATCATCATGCATTTGCATTTCAAAAACAAAAACAAAACAAAAAATATAATTGCATTGTCATGCATCATCGTAAATAGTTGCATTGTCATGCACCATCGTAAATAGTTGCATTGTCATGCATCATTGTAATATAGTGTATATTGCATTGTAGCTTGCATGCATTCACTGCATGACCTCCGCATATGGCTTGCGCCTTTCCATGTTGAGCTTGGTCTGGTATGTGCCCATACTTTTCACGACGAAACATAGTTCAGTAGACCGTTCTATGTTAGACACGGCTTGTATGTGTACATGCCTTTCCTAGGCAAGATTTGGTTTGGCCCGCAGGCCATATCCATTGTATCCATTTCCACTCCATTTCATATTTGTAGATATTGCATTGTAGCTTGCATGCATTCACTGCATCACCTCCGCCTATGGCTTGCGCCTTTCCATGTTGAGCTTGGTCTGGTATGTGCCCATACTTTTCACGTCTAAACATAGTTCAGTAGACCGTTCTATGTTAGACACAGCTTGTATGTGTACATGCCTTTCCTAGGCAAGATTTGGTTTGGCCCGCAGGCCATATCCATTGTATCCATTTCCATTCCATTGCATATTTGTAGATATTGCATTGTAGCTTGCATGCATTCACTGCATCACCTCCGCCTATGGTTTGCGCCTTTCCATGTTGAACTTGGTCTGGTATGTGCCCATACTTTTCACGTCGAAACATAGTTCAGTAGACCGTTCTATGTTAGACACGGCTTGTATGTGTACATGCCTTTCCTAGGCAAGATTTGGTTTGGCCCGCGTGCCTTATCCATTGCCATTTCCCCAGCATTTTCATTATATATTACATTGTAGTGTAATTTTTGCATCCAGCATTAGGATCATTGTCCTTTCCCCAGCGGGTCGTTTCCCCACTTACGTCATCTCCCCAATACTTGTTCTTATGTCTGTCTACATTACTCATAGTTCAGTTGATCGTTCTATGGTAGACGGACTTGTTACCTCCATCAATCTATTTGAAATTTGTGTGGTTTTTGAACCGCTCATGATTGGATCATGATTCAATTGCTTCGCATATAGTTTGCATTGTTTCAATTACATTGCATTTTCATTTGCATTGTTTATACATTGTTTTGTATATATTGCATATCACTTTGCATTCATTTTTTGCATTGTCATGCATGTTGCTAATAACATCGTACCTGTTAAGTTGTTTTCTTTGTAGGCACGATATTGTATGTACGGTTCATTTGCGGCTGGTGCAACCAGACGAATCGGACAGGTATTGTATCCTCCGAGTGAGACGCATCGAGAATTGCATAATTCTCTTATATCCTTTATGCATTTGTAATGTAGTTGCATTGGTGTATGCTAGCTTAAAACTGTCGCATGTGTGCTTCGTTACAGCTTTCTTTGCATGATCATAAGTTATGTTCGGCTTTGTGCATTGTCTTGCATTTTGCCCCTGCCTTCGGGCGCATATCTTGTTTGTCTTGCATGATTGTCTAAGTCTTCGGCCTTGTCAAAAATGGGTCGTCTCTGGGCTTTGACAATCACTCCCGTCATTGTTATGACTTTCGAGTTCTGTCAAAGAGGGGCAACTGTAGACACCCCATTTTTTACCGTCCTCAAGACTTGGACGTCACCGCTTGAACACTCGGTGATCATCCTTGTTTGTGTTCGTCTTGAGTTCCCGGAGGTCTCGGTTGCGCGCCTTGCCTCAGGATCTCTCGACTCGACCGTGTTGTGTCTGGTTTTGCACCAAACACTTGTGTTTTGCCTTGGAGGGGCAAGGAATGCCTTGTGAGGCATCCCCACACATCACCGGCCATGGCTTAAGGCCACCGGCCAAGGCTTGAGACCACCAGCCAGTGATTTTATGCCATCGGCAATGTATATTGCCGGTCGGCACTCTTTGTTGCCGGTCGGCCATTTATTTTTCCAAAATGGCAATTTTGAATGGCCGATCACTGTTCATCTACTTTTAGTAGATATTTTGTGCCAGCTGTGATGGCTGGCACCCACTCTGTTCCCCTCCATACACGTGTATGGAGGGATTTCCCTCTTGGATGGCTTGTTTTGGAAGCCTTACAAGCGGGAGTTGCCTATAAGAAGAGGGCTTCTCTCTTGGCATTAGGGTTACAAAAAAATTTCAGAGGGAGCTCTGGATTAGGGTTAGGGTTGATACATATTTCCTATCTCTATATCTCTCTCTTGTGTGTGTCTAGTGTGTGTTTGTCCATACTATTGCACACAAACACATAGTGTTACACCTTCTCTTGGTTGTTGAGGGACCAGAGGGTTGTTCTTGGTGTTCTTGACTTGATTTGAGCTCAAGGAGGCAACAAGATCATCATTTGTGAAGGAGGACTTCAAGGGTAAGAAACTAGCCCCTTTTTACCCCATTTTTGTACACTTCTTTTACCTACTTTGCAACTATTTTTTGGCTTTGCATATAATACATAAAAGTTCTGTTTTTAAGGCCTCTAAATAGTTTGTTAAGAGTGTTTAAAGCTTTGGGGTTGTTTGACCCCTCTTAAGCCTTGTTTGGCCCTTGTTTTGTGCTATTTTGTGTGAGCTCTGGGACTTTGGTATTTGGGCCTCCGCACCACTGAAATCTTGAGGGATTTCAGTGGTAAGGATGGTGCCTTGAGGTCCCAAGAAGGAGAGGGCCACCCCCTCTCCTTGTTGTCCTTGAAAAGGACCATTTTTGCCTCTTGATAGAGCACCTAGCTTAGGCTCTTGTTGACCATGCCTTAGCTGTTATTTATGCTTATTTTGCCATGAAATAGCATTGTTTTAAGTTGGTTTTGGTACACCATGCTTGCTTAGCATACATGCCTTGTAATGCCATTTTGTTTCCTTAACATGCATCTAGGTTTTAACCCTTGTTCAAGCATGCTTTAGGCCTAGCTTTGTGAAGCTTTCATGTTTATTTTGCCATGATTAAGGTCTGTCCTTAGTTGTTTGGGTTGACTTTGGCATGCATTGTATAGCCCCTTTACATTTTGGCTTGTTGGCCTTAAGGGTGTGAGTGTATAGCATGCATTACTTTCTTTGATTTAGTGGGTTGGGACCATTTTTCATGTTATTTCAGTCCACTTAGTATGCTTATATGCTTGCATTTAATCCTCCTTCAATGTGTTTAAAGGTTGTTACCTTATGCCCCTTGTTTAGGCCTCGGAGTATGCTTGCACTTTTAGACCACTTAGATGCCATCTAAGTGCACCCTTGGCTTTGTTTAAGTCTGCATTTGACTTGTTTTAAGTCCCCTTAGCCTTGTGAGGTTTGGTGGACTTGACCTTGGTTTAAGCCTCCTTGGCTTGTCTTAAGCACTTGGGCCATTACAGCATGTTTTGCTTGTCTTGTTTAAATTGATTTGGCATCATCTTGTAAGATGATTTTAGAGCTTAATGCATGCTATATGTCCATGTTTGCATCCTCTTGAGTGTGCTTGAGAATTGCTCTTTAATGCTTGAAGTGTTGGAGATCATTTACATGAATGTTTGTGTGCCTATTAGTCCTTCATTTTTGAGCACCTTGGCCACTGTTTTAGGCCTAGTAAGGGCTACCTAAACCGTGCTTAAGTCCATCCTTTGCTTGTTTGCATGCTTACTTTGCATACTTGCTTGCATACTTGTATAAATGCATTGTATGCCCATGTTGCATGCTAGTTCACATGCCTAGGTTGCACTCCATCTAGCATACATGCCTTGTTCCTTGATTTAGTGATGGGAGTTGGGCCTTTGTTTGTTGGTTTGCATTGCATTTGAAATCAACATGCATAACTTGGTCTCTTGGGCCATCATGCATCGAAATGCGCGATTGATGGTCCGAAAACCAAGGACCATGTCCCTTTGAGTCATAAACATGATAAGGGATATGGTTGGTGCATACATTGCTTGAAATGCATTGCCATGCTGTGCCTTGCCCTCTGCTGCTGTCAATTGCAGGTTCTGCAGACATTATTGGCCGACCGGCAGTGTTCAGTGCCGACCGACCGTAAATCCATGGCCGATAGCTTCATCAACAGCCGATGATCACATCTTACTGCCGGTGGCCATTCTCCTCAGCCAGTGGTGTCTCCCAATGTCTAGGGAAGCAATTCTGAGACTTTGGCAGTTTTCAGAGGGGCAGAGCAGGGAAAACAGAGGCAGCCTACGCATGGCAGTGGACTTCCGAGCAAGACCCGAGCACGCGTGCATTGAGCCCTCTTCCCGAGGCCCTTTTTCTTGCTTTCTTAAATTAATTAATTTTTTTAATTAATTTAGTTGGTCTGTAATAATTAATTAGCTAGGATAGTTAATTCATCATTCGAATTGTATTATTCTTTTGGTCCCTCCGAGCGAGGGCGAATTTGTAATAAGTGTGGGTGAGTGTGTGCATGTCTTCCAACCTCCACTTCTTTCTCCCTTTTACTTACCTGCTTCGATGGTTAGTAATAGGTCATGTTTAATTTAGCATACCTTATGCTATGCATGCGTGCATCATTCATCAGTATTGCATGCACCGGGCTCGGCGCATCATGCTAACTGCATTAGTATTTCAAATCTAACTTGAATACATGCTACTTGTGCATTTTCACATGTCATTCATAGACTAGCCGAGCCTACTCTAGTGACATTCCGTATGCGTTGCATTAGACATTTAAACATGGACTTGGATCATGCATTGATTGCTAACGAGTTCTTTGTTTTGGCACGTAGTACGATGTTAGTATTTATGCTTTAGCATCCTTGCATGCGTGTAAGTGTTGCCATGATAGCATGATTACCATGAGGCTAGCTGCTTATGTGATATAACTGCTTGAATGCCTGTGGGTGAAGGTTGGATTGTCTGAGTTGGAATAGCTCATTGAAATCCGTGTTTTAGCCTACTTGGAGTAGCAAATTCCAAAAACATTTTTCCAAAACAAACGGATATGCAATGCTTATTCCCAAATTAGGCAATCTAGTCTATACTTTTGTGCTGTGCGCATAACATAGTAATTCTAGGCTAACAATCGGGATAAGAACACATAACGTTTTCAAAAACGGATATCACGGTTAGTAGAGGCCGATCTTCGGATCGGGCGAAAGGGGGTGCTCATAGCTGACCTTCCCCAATCGTACCCTAGCTCCCGAGCCGAGGCAACTTTGGTGATGACGGACACGTGACCGTTGGCACCGAGTCAGGATTTCCTAAATTCCCCCTTAAAAAATATTTAGGTGGCGACTCTATATCTGGCAAAGCAGTCCATGTTTGGCACTTCTTTTCAAAAATCTATTTCTCAAAACGATTTGCCAGATTTGGACTCTTTGGTTCAGATTAAGAACTGTGACAATTTGAGAGTCCGAACTGTAGTGAACCCAATACGAACAGAACGGGACTCGTCCTCCCGGGGCATTCGGGGACGTCTACACACTCTTACTCACAAATTACACTCTCTGTGTTTGCTCTACCTATGTGTCTCACTACTGCACTCATCAACCCCTCCTCACTCATCTCAATTTATACACAAGAGAGGATAAGTGGGTTAAGGGACAACAATGAGTGGGCTTGGTGATGCCACCCTCACCCTCTTCCTTTAGTGAGTTGGTGCTGCCCCCACTATCTTCCTTTAGCACATGGTGCCACCCCCACCATGTGGATAGTGGGCTAGAGCTAGCTGGAGCTAACAATTCTCCCCCTCCGCGCCCATATTCTTGCAAACTTCCAGTTTTTCTCTGGTGACACCATTGGTCATCATGTCAGAAGGATTCTTGTCCGTGTGAATCTTCACTAGTTTCATTAGTTGTTTTTCCATCACTTCTTGTATCCAATGATACCGGACATCAATGTGCTTTGTACGTGAATGGTACATGGAATTCTTACTCTGATTAATTGCACTCTAACTATCACAATGTACCTTGTATTCCTCTTGTTGTATACGCAATTCTTGGAGAAGCCGCTTTAACCACAACATTTCCTTTCCAGCATCTGCAGCAGCAATGTACTCTGCCTCTGTTGTAGATAAAGAAACACACTTTTGTAGTTTGGACTGCCATGAAACTGCTCCCCCTGCAAAAGTGAATAGAAATCCTGATGTAGACTTTATACCATCAAGATCACCTGCCATATTAGCATCTGTAAAACCCTCTAAAATTGGTTCAACTCCTCCAAAACATAAACACATCTTTGAAGTTCCCTTCAAGTACTGAAGAATCCATTTGACCACCTCCCAATGCTCCTTTCCTGGATTGGTGAGGAATTTGCTCACAACGCCAACTGCGTGAGCTATATCTGGCCGGGTACACAGTATTGCATACATCAAACTTCCTACAGCAGAAGAATAAGGGATTGACTCCATTTCTTTCCTTTCAGAGCTGGTCGTGGGACACGAACGCTTTGTCACATTGAAATGGTTGACCAGTGGTGTGCTGACTGGCTTGACATCTTTCATGTTGAACCTTTCAATCACCTATTTAACATATGTCTCATGTGACAACCATATCTTCTTGTCTGTCCTGTCAAGAACAATCTTCGTGCCTAAAATTTGTTGTGCTGGGCCTAAATTCTTCATGTCAAAATACTACAAGAAGTCCTTTTTCAACTTGTTGATCATAGCAGTATCATGTTGATCATAGCAGTATCCTGTCCGATGATCAACATTTCATCGATAAACAACAGTAGGATGATGAAGTTTCCATCTGAAAACCTTCAGAAATATACACACTGGTCTGCTACCGTTCTTGTGTACTCGTGATCCACCATAAATGAATCAAACTTCTTGTACCATTGTCTCGGCGCCTACTTCAGGCCGTAGAGACTCTTCTTCTGTTTGCAGACTAGATTCTGTTTTTCCTTTAACTTCAAATCCCTTTGGTCACTCCATATAGATCTCTTCCTCCAAATCACCATGGAGAAAGGCAGTCTTGACATCCATCTGTTCTACCTCCAGATTCAAGCGAGTTGCTAATCCCAGAGCTACTCAAATGGAAATCATTTTCACAACTGGGGAGAAAATCTCATCAAAGTCAATTCTTTTCTTCTGCCCAAAGCCTTTGACCACCAAACGAGCTTTATGCTGTAATAGTTTACCGTTGCCATCTTTTTTCAACTTATACACCTATTTTTTCTTCAAGGCTCTCCTACCTCTTGGAAATAGAACAAGCTCATAAGTGTGGTTCTTCTGCAAAGAACTCATCTCCTCTTTCATGGCTTGCATCCAACAATCTTTCTCTGTATGACTCTTTGCTTCCGAAAAACTCTCGGGCTCCCCCTCATCAATAATCAAAATATACTGCGAAGTGGGATATTTAGTTGATGGCACGTCAGCTCTTCCAGATCTCCACAACTGAGGCCCAGTTGCCTTTGGTTGAGGAGGTTGCTCCCCCTGCTCAACACCCTCTTCATTCGGGTCTTTATCTCTTTCCACTTGATCCTCAATTTCTGGCATGTTGCACATCATCACATCTGGCATTTTGTGATGGCTCGGGAGATGAGAACAAGTCTGGAGTGATGACATCTCTAGACTTTGCAGATTTCTCAAAATCTGCTATGGTTTGGTCTTCATATAGCACAACATCTCTGCTCCTGAACATCTTCTTGTTCACTGGGTCCCACAACTTGTACCCAAATGCTGCATCTTAATAGCCCACAAATATGCATGGCGTGGACTTGTCATCAAGCTTCTATTTGTTTTCCTTGGAGATGTGTGCAAACACCTTACACCCAAAGACTCTCAAGTGAGAATATGATACCTTTCTTCTGGACCAAACTTCCTCAGGTATCACAAAATTCAATAGGACTGAAGGCGACCTATTGATAAGATAACAAGTTGTATAGGCGGCTTCAGCCCAAAATGACTTTGTCAACTTTGTCATTCTAAGCATGCATTTGACTCTTTCCATAATAGTGTGGTTCATCCTCTCTACCACACCGTTGTGCTGTGGGGTATGGGGAACTGTTGTCTCGTGCCAGATACCTCTACTGGCACAATATGCTGCAAACGTATTGGAAGTGTACTCGCCTCCATTGTCTGTGCAAAGACATTTTAATTTATTCCCGGCCTCTCTTTTCACCATTGCATGGAACTCCTGAAAGTACTGAAATACCTCATCCTTTGTCTTCAGAAAATACACCCACAACTTCCTTGATGCATCATCAATGAAAGTCAAAAAATACTTGCAGCCACCAAGTGACTCCACTTCGATTAGGTCACAAACATCCGAGTATACCATACTGAGCACTTATGTTTTCCTCTTGCTCGTTGAACTGAATGATACTCGATGTTGCTTGCCATAAAGGCAATGATCACACGGCTTCAAGGCACTCCCTTTGGATAGGGGTATCCTGGATTGCTTTGCCAACAGATACAATCCCTTCTCACTCATGTGAACTAGTCTTTTGTGCCATAAGTCCGGTGACTCCTTGCCTTCTGCTACATTAAGACTTTCCAGACAGATCTTCGTTTGAGTCTTGTACAGTGTTGAAGACATCTCTCCTCTAGCGATTATCAAAGCTCCTCCTGTCAGCTTCCAACGGCCATTTTTGAATGTACTTGTATAGCCCTGTCGGTCCAGGGCACTTCCGGAGATAAGATTGAGGCGCAAATCTGGAACATGCCTTACATCTTTGAGAACCAGCTTGTGCCTGACATTAGTCTGAATGCTAATGTCTCCAATACCCACAATCTTCAAATAGCTAGAATTCCCCATTCAAACAGTGCCAAAATCTCCAGCATTGTACAGGTTGAAGAGTTCTCTATGGGATGTGGCGTGATAGGATGCAGTTGTGTCTATCACCCATTATATGTAGTCGTGGTCAGCCACGTGAAGACAGTCCTCCTCTTCACCAACTGCAAGAAGTATTTCATCAGTTGTTGTGGTTGTCGTGTTCTCACCTCCCTTTGACTTACTGCTTTGGCCTTTATCTTTCCGGTTTGGGTAGTTTCTCTTTATGTGACCCTCTTGGGCACAATGAAAGCAAGTGAAACTAGAGTTACCTCGACCTTTGTTCTCTCTGGATTTACTCCTGTTGTTCTAGCTTCCTATACTCTTGCTTCTTCCTCTACCTCTTTCTCTACCTTTGTCTCTACCTCTATCTTCTGTGACAAGAGCATGACACTGATTACCTCCCATGTCTTTCCTTCTTGTCTTTTCATTGTACATGGCATCTGTGACCATGCTCATGGTCAACTTCCCTTCTGGTGCAAAGTTGCTGAAAGAAACCACTAATGTCTCCCAGCTGTCCGGTAAAGAACTGAGCAGTAGTACGGCTTGCATTTCATTGTCTAAGCGCATCTTGACAGTTGCAAGCTGATTCACCAGATTTTTGAATTCACTGGTGTGACCGGTGACAGACACATCATTCTTCAACTTCAGATTTACAAGCATTCTCATCACCAAGGCTTTGTTCCGAGCGGTCTTTGACTGGGACATGGCGTCTAACATTGTCCGCAGAGCATAGGCATCTATCTCCTGAGCAACATGATGGTACACACCGTGGTCTATCCGTTGTCTGATACAACCGATAGTCTTGCTGTTCATCTTTATCTAGTCATTATCCTTCACTTCTTCCAGCTTAACCCCTTTTAGAAAAATAGGGTCAAACAGGTCCTTATAATATAGGATGTCTTCCATCCGCGACTTCCAAATTGCATAATTGGAAGGAGTCAACTTGATCATGGATCTTGAAGTTGATGTGGATTCCTCCATCGCAGTCTTTCTTTTTACAGAAACACTGATTTAAAAATATGACCGTACGGATCTGTCCGGAATACTCCAAATAGTTAAAAGCACTATTGGATCGTCAAAAACAAACTCAGAATGGCTTAGATCAAGCCAAAACAGTTTGGATGGTTCAGATCTGTGGGTGTACCGTAGCCGCGCTATGGACTCACCTTTTTTTCGCGCCCTGCCTTTCAGAAAGGGTTTGAAATGAAAGGCCTCACAATTCGGACTCCCACGGTTCTGAATCTAGTCTCACAAGTGCAATGTGAAACTAATAATCACCAAAGAGTCCAATCCGGCAAATCTTTTTAGAAAATTGATTTTAAATCAAATAATGTCAAAATTGGATTGCTTTGCCAGATACGGAGTCGCCACCTAAATATTTTGTTTTTGGGAAATTTAGGAAACCCTGACTCGTGCCAAAGGCAACATGTCCGTCATCACCAAAGTTGCCTCGGCTCAAGAACTTGGGTACGAGAGAGAAAGGTCCTGAAATGAGCACCCCCACTCGCCCGATCAAAAGATCGGCCTCTACTAATCATGATATGTTCTTTTATAAACATTATGTGTTCTTATTCTGGTTATTAAACTAGCTTTACTATGTGACCCACACAAACAAGTATAGACTAGTTTTCTCAATTTGGAACATTTCAAGTCATGTTTGTTTGCGAAAATAGTTTGGATTTGCCACCCTCAAGTGGGCTTAAAAGATGCGGATTTGCCACCAAACATAGTGGGCTTAAAACATGATTTTTCCACTCAACAAAGTGGGCATAAAACTCACATTTGTTGAATTGTTCCAATTCAAACAACAAGCCTTCATTCACAAGCATTCAAGCAGTTTAGCATTTAAGCACATAGCCTCATGGCAAGAATGCAAAACATGGCAATATGGCAATCACACTTATGCAAGTATGCTAAAGCATAAAACTCACCGAGTACTCAAAGCCAAAACAAAAACTAGTTAGAAAATGCATGATTCATAACTATGTTAAATGATTAATACAACACATGCAATGATGCAACTAAATAGACTCGGCTACTTAATCATGGTATTTGCAACACTTTGATAGCATGCTTTGAAACACGTATTCAAAGAAGTGTTGAAATTGCAATGCAATTTGAATGATGTGCTGAGCCTTGGTGCATGCAATACAAATGAATGGATGCAAACATGCAAACATAAGGAATGCTAATTGAAAATGTCCCTAATCTAACCATCAAAAGCAATTAAATAAAAGGAAGAAAGGCAGGAGGTTGGAAGACATACACACACGCACGTACACTTATTACAACATTGCGCCCACGCGAAGGAGGGTTCGACTGAATAAAAGCTAACTAGCTACGCTAATTAAGCTAACTATTACAAAACTTGAAATGAATTAACTAACTATTCTAAGCTAATTAATTATTACAAACCGAAATTGAATAACTAGTTATGCTAACTAATTAATTACAAAACTTGAATTAACTAGCTATTCTAAGCTAACTAAAGCAATTAAAGGTCCTCGGGGGCAAGGGACATATGCATGCTCGGTTGGTTTCCACCCGAAAATGCCACAGTCTTGCCATTGAACGCCTCTGTTTGCACATTTTTGAACACCAACAGTGCTGCTAACTCCTAGAACACCTCTGCTCCCATTTTCTATCACACTAAACAACTTTCTTCATTGATGGCCAGTCGGCTACCAGTGGTGGCCATCGGTTACCATTAGTGGCCGTTCGGCTACTATTGGTGGCCGATCGGCCACCCCTATCCAGAGCCTCCTTTTGCTGTAACAGAGAGCAAATAGAGGCACAGCAGTGTATTCTCAAGGAGTGTTTGTACTGTTACGCTCCTTATCATCACACAAGTTCAAAGGAGCATAACTCTCGGCTCTCAAACCATCAACCAAGCATTTTCCATGGATGATGCCTAAGGAACCAAGCTTGTACACGCTTAATGAGTGCAAAACAAGACTCAGAAAGGTCACTACCCTATCATGCATGATCAAGGGTGATGGTGACCAAGGAAAGTGGCACATTTCATCACTTTTGAGTATGAAATGTCCCCTTTTCCTTGTGTTAGAATTAACGTCCAATTCGAACACATGCAATGCAACACGAAAGATGCTTATCTTGCACACTTTTACTTGTTCATTTTGTTTACTCATTTTACATTACCGATTCATTCTTTAATCGATTAGTCCATTGGTGAGTGTCTTCTAAAGCGAAAGAAGTGTCAACCAAGGGGTAGTTCAAGGCATGATGGAAGCTTCACACCATTGGTAATGAACCCTCAAAAAAAGGATTAAACCATTAAGAATGAGCCTCAACCTCAAGCTTAAACAACCCTAAAGTTGAAACAACTCTCAAACAAATGAAAAAGTGAAGCAAAGAGGGAGGTTGCAAAGATGTTAAGTGCTGCAATTAGGCATGAAAAAGCATTAAAACATGCAACCAAGACACATAAATGATGCTCAAAGCCTAGAAACACTAAGCTAGTGAAGAAAATTACACCACAACTATACAATACAAAGCTCAAATGAGCCAAACAGCCCAAAACAGAGCAAAAGCTGGTCAAAATAGAGGCAAAAACATGCTGGACTAATGCTAAGTTAGGCTAGAAAAACATGCTAACATGTGAGGCTAACTAGGCATGCAAGCAAGATACAAGGAGGGGAGGCTAACCCATCCAATTTTGGACTTCAAAAGAAAGTTTTTGTCAATGAAAAACTTCTGAATTTCAGTGGTCAAAAGGCCCAAAAAGTTTGAATTGAATATGATGAAAAATGGTGCAAAAGTCTAAACAATTAAGCAACAAGAGAGGTGGATTACCCCTTAACACAAAATAGCCTCAAACTATCATTTTAAGCCTAAAAAAACAGAGTTTTTTATAGTTGAAAACCAGCCCAAAAACAATACAAAAGGATGGCAAAACAAGTATTCAAAGAAAGTATACTAATCAAGTAAACTACCTCTTGAAGCTCAAGCACAAATTAAGCAACAACCTAAGCTTAAACCTTCTTCTAGAGCACAAACAAGATTCCAAGAGGCCTCAACTCCAAGGTGGCCAAGTTTGATTAAGGGTTGATGTGCAAAAGTGTAGAGAAACTAGACTTTAAGGCACAAAATAAAAAGAGGGAGAGAGAATTCTAGTGAGAGAGAGATTTTTGGTCTAAAATGTCTAACCCTCCAAAATGGGGGAGGCACCCCCCTATATATAGAAAATCAAGTCTTGAGCTTGAATACATCCTACCATACACGTGTATGAAGATGCAGCTCAATGAGCAATAGCTGGC
This sequence comes from Camellia sinensis, assembly GCF_055761805.1. Lineage (NCBI taxonomy): Eukaryota > Viridiplantae > Streptophyta > Magnoliopsida > Ericales > Theaceae > Camellia > Camellia sinensis. The sequence continues at coordinate 155,669,493 of NC_138963.1, forward strand.
ACAACTGGCAAACAAATATCTGGAAAAAAGGACCAATGACCGTCGGCCACCACTGGTAGCAGACAGGCACAAGCCATAGTTGACAGATCCTAGGGCTGGCTGACAGGTCACCCTCTCTTCCAAACCAGAGGCAACAAGCTCCAGGTCCAAAAACAAGCACAAAAAAAACAAGGTTTAGAGGCTCAAAGACAAGGCGTTCCGTCGAGGACTTCGGGCACTCAAAATGAAAACAAACAAGCACAATCATCGAGTATGCAAACGATGACGTCCAAGTCTTGAGGACGGTCAAAAATGGGGTGTCTAGAGTTACCCCTCTTTGACGGAACTCGAAAGTCATGAAATGACAGGAGTAAATGTGAAAGCCCAGAGACGACCCATTTTTGACAGGGCCGAAGACTTGGACAAACAAACAAGCAAGACAAAATGGTTGCACCCACAGGTTGCCTACGTATCCCTTTGCAAAGAATCAAACCAGCGTAGTTCTGGGGCAAGATGCAAATAATATGCACAATGCAAGAACACAACTTATGATCATGCAATGAGGCTATAATGAAACATTTAGATGCAAGTGTCATACAAAGAAATGCTACATTTAAACTGAAACAAGGTACAGCAAACTCAAACGTGAAAAGAAGTAAATAAACATGAACCAAACCACATTTCATGCAGAAAGGATGTAAGAAATTTATGCAAACTTAACTATGCATCACGCAAGAAAGGCAAAGAATAACACAACCGTCGGGTGCACCCGAGGTGTCAAACAAGATTCTAACGCGTCACACATGGAAGGCGAGAAGGATTGGTGTGAACACCGGGGCATGCCCAACTGTTTTGAACCAAAGGGAACGGTGATAAACATCGGAACGCATCCAAATGCTTGTAACGAAAACAAGGAATGATGATAAACATCGAAATACGTCCAAATGCTTCTAACCAAAACAGGGTGTGGTGCTAAACATCGGAACATGTCCAAATGCTTTTAACCAAAACAGGGTGTGGTGCTAAACATCGGAACATGTCCAAATGCTTTTGACCAAAACAGGGTGTGGTGCTAAACATCGGAACACGTCCAAATACTTTTAACCAAAACAAAGGGTCATGCTAAACTTCGGAACACGCCCAAATGCTTTTAACCAAAACAAGGTGTGGTGCTAAACATCGGAACACATCCAAATACTTTTAACCAAAATAGGGTGTGGTGAAGGACATGAATGATCTCACCTGGAACTCCTCTAAATGAACCGTACATACAATATCGTGCCTGTATAATAAAGAAACTTAACAAGCATAGCATAGTGAGAGTGCATATTCTATGCAAGACGAATAACCATGACACAATGTTAGACACATGTTTTGTGCACAACATGCAAGAAACAAAACAGAAGCATATTCTATGCTACGTGAGCCAGAGCATGTTCTATGCCACATTAGAATGCATATTCTATGCAATAGTATAGTATGCATGTTCTATGCAGTGATCAATAGTAGAAAATGTATGCCCAATGCGAGATTAACAGCATGTCCTATGCAAAACACCAAATGCATGCTCTTTTTTAATGAGAAACAGAAGCATGCCCTATACAAAGGTGAGAAGTGCACATTCTATGCAAGATCTCATGTGAAAGTCACGTTCCATGCAACGACAAAGAGATACATGTTCTATGCAATGACAAAAGCGTGTTTGATAAAACCAACTCAGTCGCAACTTCCGATTTACCTCTCGGAAGAGTTGCGATATGTTTTAAAAAGAATACACCTCATTGATGTTGATTAGTGATGAGTCGTGCACTGAAGACACGGTTCGGGACTTCTGCAGAGACAATTCGAGCTTAAAAGTGAACCTTTCTTGCACTTTCTCGAGAACTGAAGACACAAAACAGCAGAAAGACCCAACGTAGGAGCACTGGGAACCTGTCGGCCACCAGGGGAAGTCATCGGCCACTCGTTGCCCACACATGAAAGTTGTTGGGCACCAGTGGTGGCCGGTCGGCCACCGATGGCAATTTCGGGCCATTTTGGTCATTTTGCATCGGGTCTTTAAATAAACACAACCAAACTTCATTTCCACACACCCCCATTGCCGCCCGATACTATTCATCATTTCAGAGGCTTTGTACGGGCATGCCAAAAGATCTCTTGCTACGAGAGCCGGAGTTTCATTTATCCTACGGCGCCACTGAGGTATACATTGTTCTCTTACATTTTCTTCAATGTACCTTGCATTTCATGCATAGATCACGTTTTTGCACCGTCTTTCTGACACTGCCTTTCATCTATTTAACTTAAATACATTCTTGCACTGTATTTCTTACAATGCCTTTGCAAACACATTCTGATTATAGGAGGACTCTCATTCTATCCAAGGATACGGAGCCACATCTGCGAGGGAGTGGTATATGGACCTCCCCGTTGGCGTCTGCCAGATTGTTAATGAGGCCAGATTCGGTTTATTCTGCTTTCGGTTTATTCTGCCTTCGATTTATCGCGTCTCATAGCGAGCAGGCCCTTACTTGGCGCACTGGTAGAGAGATGGTGGGACACCACCAACTCTTTCCACTTCTCTACCATGGGAGACATGACGATAACTCCCTATGACTTCGCACCGACATCGAGGTAGGGGGTCAGAAGATCCCTTATGATATGGACATAGGCGAGTGGGAGGCCACCTAGGTCTACCTGTTGGGAGCTCGTCCACGTATCTTCCGGTCAGAGATGGTGCAATACACTTAGTTCTCAAAGCATTTCAGAGGGACAGACCGAGAGACCCCGGAGGAGATCGAGCAGTACGCTGTAGACACCCCATTTTTGACCGTCCTCAAGACTTGGGTGTCACCATTTGAACACTCGGTGATCATCCATGTTCGTGTTTGTCTTGAGTTCTCGGAGGTCTTGGCCACGCGCCTTGCCTCAAGACCTCTCGACTTGCCTGTTTTTTGTTTGGTTTTGCACCAAACACTTGTGTTTTGCTTTTGAGGAGCAGGGAATGGCTTGTTGTCCATTCCCATATCTCACCGGCCATGGCATGGGCCACCAGCCATTGTTTTGTTGCCATCGGCCAAATGTTTGGTCGGTCGGCACTCTTTGTGGTCAGTCGACCATTTGCTTGGTCAATTTGTCATTTTTGGCTAGCCAACCACTGTGCATCTGCTTTTGACAGATATTTTGTGCTAGCTGTGATAGCTGGCACCGACTTTGCCCCCCCTCCATACACGTTTATGGAGGGATTTCACTCTTGCTTAGCTTGTTTTGTAAGCTTTGCAAGAGTGAATCTCGATAAGAGGAGGCCTTCTCCTCCCTCCTCAAGGGTTCCAGAGATTCAAGGGAGGGTCTGAGATTAGGGTTAGGCTTGTGAATCTATTCTATCTCTATATCTTCCTCTCTTTGTGTATTTATGTGTGTTTGTCCTTACTTTTGTGCACAAACACCTAGTGTTACACTTTCCTTTAGCTACTGAGGTACTAAGTAGTGATTTTTAGAGTTTTTGAGTGGATTCAAGCTTGAGGAAGCAGCTGGAGCTCAGTTCTTGAAAGGGGTCTTCAAGGGTAAGAACTTTGCCCTTTATTTCCCATTTTTGCATAGGCTTTAAGCCATCCTTGCATCTATTTTCAAGTTTAACTTATAACATATAAAAGTTCTAATTTTAAGTGCTTAAAATAGTTGTTTAAGGTTGTTTTGGTGTTTGGGGTTCTTTGACCCCTCTTAGGCCTTGTTTGGCCCCTTTTTTGTGCTATTTTGGTGAGCTCCGGTACCACCTTGCTTGGGCCTCCTCGCCATTGAAATCCAGAGGGATTTCAGTGGTGGGGATAGTGCTTTGAGGTCCTAAGAAGGAGAGGGCCATCCCCTCTCCTTGTTGTCTTCAAAAGTTGTCATTTTAGCCTCATGTGTGAGCACCATTGTTGAGTTCATGTTGGCCATGTCTTAGCTAGTATTTGTGCTTATTTTGCCATGATATAGCACTGTTTCTAATTGGTTTAGACACACCATGCTTGCTTTGCATACTTGTCTTGTAATGCCATGAATTGCCTTAACATGCTTTGTGCTTTGAGCCTTGTTTCTAGCATATGTTTGGCCTAGCTTTGTGAAGCTTTTATGAATGTCTTAGTATGCCTAAGGTCTGTTTGAAGTTGTTTTGGCCATCCATGACATCCTTTGTATAGCCACCTTGCATTTTGGCTTGTTAGCCTTGGGTGTGTGAGTGTTGAGCGTGCATTACTTGGCTTGTTTAAGTGGTTTGGCACCACTTATAGCATCATTTCAGTCCTCGTGGCATGCTTGTATGCTTGCATTTGATGCTCCTTTAATGCTTTAAAAGGTTAGTGTCTCATGATTCATGTTTGTGTCATTATGTATGCTTCTAGGATTAGATCATTTAGATGTCATCTAAGTGGTTTTTGGGGCTTACTTTGGCATGATTTAGGACTGTTTTGATTCACTTTAGTCATTTGCTTCATGTGTCACATGACCATAGTTTAAGTCCTTGGGCTTGGTTGCATGCCTTGCTTGCATTGATACGTTGATTTGGCATCATCTCCTATATGTTTTCAAAGCTTATCATGTATGCTATTTGTCCATGTTAAGTGTGCTTAAAAGTCCCCTCTTTGTGCCTAAGTGTTGGACCATGTTTGCATGCATGTTTGTATGTGCATTTGCCCTTCATTTCCTTGGCATTTGGCCACTGTTTTGGGCTTATTTGAGAGCTGCCCAAACTAGTTTAAGACCGTCCTTTGCATGTTGTTACATGCTCGCCTTGTGTGTTGTTGCATGCTTGGCCTATCGCATGTTGTTGCATGCTTGAAACACTTTGCATTTGGCATGCATTCTCTTGGTTAAGTTGCTTAACATGTTGTCACATGTCTTGCATACTTACATGTCCACATTGCATCTTATATGCTTGTCATTAGCATAGTTGTTCCATGCCTTGCATGCTAGTTTGCTTAGGTTGTGTTCCTATTGCATGTTTGCCCACATGTTCATGTTGCATACTTAGGTCACATGCCTAGGTTGCATTTTGCATGCATGCCTTGCCTCTTGAATCACCATGATGGAGGTTGGGTCCCTTGTTTGTTTTGTGTGCATTACATTTGACATTAAAATGCACACCTTGGCCTCTTTGGCCATCACGCATTGAAATGCTCGATTGGTGGCCCGAGGGTCGAGTCCCAAACTCCTTTGAGTCATAAACATGATAAGGAGTGTGGTGGTGCACACATTTGCTTGAAATGCATTGTCATGCCATGTTTGCCCTTTGCTGTTGTCAAAACAGGATTCTGCAGGCATACATGGTCGGCCGACCATCTCTATTGCCGACCGACCAAACATTTGAGGCCGAGAGCCATATCAATGGGCAATGACCCTTCTACCACAGTCGGTGATGTTTTCCCTTGGTCGGTGATGCTCCACAGTGTTTAGAGAGTGTTCCTTGGGACTTGTGTAATTTTCAGAAGAGCAGAGCAAGGTAAACAGAGGCAGCTTGTGCATGGTGACGGATTTCCGAGCAAACCCGAGCACGCATGCATTGGACCCTCTTCCCGAGGCTGTTTTATTGCTTTCTTAGCTTAATTAATTTGCTTAACTAGTTAAGTGGTCTGTAATAATTAATTAGCTTGTAGGTTAATTAATTTGTATCATTCATTTGGTCCCTCCGAGCGAGGGCAAATGTGTAATAAGTGTGGGTGTGTGTGTGCACGTCTTCCAACCCCCATTTCTTTCTCCCTTTTACTTACCTGCTTTTGATGGTTAGTACTAGGGCATATTTAATTTAGCATACCTTATGCTATGCATGCGTGCATCCATACATTTGTCTTGCATGCACCAGGCTCGGCGCATCATACTAACTGCATTCCATTTCAATTCCAAGTTGAATATGTGTTAGTTGTAACATCATCATATGCCATCTTAGAATAGCCGAGCCTATTGCAGTTGCATCTTGCCTGTGTTGCATTAGCCATCTTAACATGAACTAGGATCATGCACATGATTATTAACTAGTTTCTGTTTTGGCTTGGAGTACTTGGTAAGCATTTATGTTTTAGCATCCTTGCATGAGTGTAAGTGTTTCCATGATAGCATGCTTACCATGAGGCTATGTGCTTATGTGATATTACTGCCTGAATGCCTGTGGGTGAAGGTTGGATTGTTTGAGTTGGAACAACTCGTTGAAATCCGTGTTTTTAGCCTACTTGCGAGTAGCAAATTTCAAAACATTTTCCGAACAAACGGATATGCAATGCTTTGTTCCAAATTAGGCGACCTAGTCTATACTTTTGTGTTGTGCGCATCACATAGTAAGATTAGCTAATTAATCGGAATAAGAACACAAAACATTTTCAAAACTAGATATCATGGTTAGTAGAGGCCGATCTTCGGATCGGACAAGCGGGGCTGCTCATAGCTGACCTTCCCCAATCGTACCCAAGTTCCCAAGCTGAGGCAACTTTGGTGATGATGGACACGTGGCCTTAGGCAAACGAGTCAGGGTTTTCTAAATTCCCCCATAAAAAATATTTAGGTGGCGACTCTATATCTGACAAAGCTGTCTATGTTTGGCGCTTCTTTACAAAAAATCTGTTTTCAAAAATAATTTGCCGGATTTGGACTCTTTGGTTCAGATTTAGAACCGTGACAATTTGGGTCCTGAACTGTAGTGAGCCCAAAACCAACGAAATGGGATTCATCCTCCCGGGGCATTCGCGAGGACGTCTACAATTTCTGGAGACTCTGCTGGGGAGCTTAGAGAGCTTGACTCGAACTCATGATATCTTGTTTTGATTACACTTATGTGCTTCTTTGCATTGCATGTGCATTGGTGCACCTAGGACATCGTGTTTGCCATCTGCTATTCCTGAGCGGTTAGCCTGAGGCTGCGTGCCAAAAGGTTGACTGGCTACGGGCTCTGCCAGCATGAAAATACAAACCGCGGTTTTACCGGGGCACCCTTTTTGACCATTCGACCTAGTGTATATTCGGAATCCATAGTGACCATTCCAAACTAGGACAGGTGGCTACCCGATTATAGGTTGTTTGAAACCGCTGCGTGCGTAGTGAGACCCTAGTTCTTGACAAAATAGGACAGGGAAACCCCACCCCAACATAGGGGTGTTTTGGCTCTCATTTACTTGCTATGTGCTTTTAGAGTGTATCTCTACAGGAACACACATATCAATTTGCAAGTTTAGTACCAGGCCTGACGGCATCAGTATCAGTGTTTTGGGGAATCGGTTATATCTGTGGGTATCAGATTCAATTTTTTTGGGCAGTAATTTTTGGGGAACAGTGATCAGTAGTAGAGTACAGTTATTCTGCTACGCCTGTGTCTGTTCCGTTTGGGCTGAAATGCTGCCTATTTTTTCTTTCAAGGTTCAGAGATTTGGGGTCAGAGATTTGGTGTTCTTCTTTGCTGAGGCGAGACAGACGTCTGATCCGTCAGTCACCGTTCAGTTCAGCGGACTTATGATGACGCAAAGTTCAGAGGAAATTGTGGTTATGGCAGCCGCGTTAGACCAAGGAATCATCTTGCAGGATGAGACCAATGTTGATGTACCGCATCCGCCCAGGTCGTCTGTCGCACACCCGATCTGGACACCCCAGTTGTTTCAAGCTCGTGAGCCCACAACGTTTGAATTGATGGGAATGATTGGTGACCTTCAGAGGTCTGTGGCTGATCTCGCTTACGGAATGTCGGCTTCGCCACCAACCACATCGTATGCTGGGAATTTTGTACTGCAGGAGCCCCCGCTACTCGGGCGAATTATGATCGAGCTCAGCCAACCTGAGGTTGTCTCCAGCTATGGCAATGACATGTCAACAACAACCGGGTTCCGCTCTGATATAGCAACCCAAACCCTCGATCAGGCTGAGGCAAGAGGTAAGTATAAATTGGAAACAGATGCTGATCTCGTTGAATAACTGCTGTGGGCAGTCGAGGCTTTGAAAGCCGGGGGGATGAATAAGCAACAAGTACTTGCAATCATGGCTAAGACTGTGGATGATGCTTTTTCCACTCCAACCGAAGGCAGTTCAAGCCAGGCGAAAAATCGGGATAGGCCCCGTCATGCCAGAACAGTTCCTTCCACTACTAACCCTACCCCTGGGAAAGATCAGAAAGCTAAGGCAGTGCCTGCCGACCCTTTCGCTAGTGCGTCTAGCAAGAATCCTCAGACTTCGAAGTACCTGCCTCGAGGGCGCAGAGTCTTTCATGCCCTCTACATGCCTTTGTCTAGGGCATTTCAAGTTTTGGCTAAAAAGGGCACCTTAAACCCCTTGAGCCTCGACCTCTCCCGAAGAATCTCCCTTTCACACATGATGCTGCCTTTTACTGCACATACCACCGGCAAACCGGTCACAACACTGACGGTTGTTTCCACCTTTGCCACGAAGTGCAAGATTTGATCGACAATGAGGTCATCCTCCCACCTACCTCAGCAAAGTCTGTCACCGCTGAATTGTTGGATTTCGAGGATATTGCAAGTATGTGATCAGGGGTTGGACCACCTGCGGGCGACGCTCGATGTATTTCAGATGTGGCGTTTAGCACGCACTGTTGGGAGCATTTGCGAATGCAGTTTTGTAATTTCTGGCTTGGGTGTCGAGTCAGTTCTTTGTCTTGTTTTGGGTCTGTCTCATTGTCTTGAGTCAGTCTTTTTTTTGCTTAAGGGTTTGTCTTGTTGTGTCGAGTCAGTCCCATTGTATAAAAATCAGGTGATTCCAGGGTTGTTGCCTCGGATATCATTATTTTATTTTGTAATTATCCTTTTGCTTTCTTTTGAGTCTGTCTCTGCTGTGGAGCCAGTTGCAACCAGGAAATCTGAATGAAACAGCTGCGGTTATCATGTTTCTGTGCTTATTGCTACTTTACGCTAGTTGCGACAGAGCATTTGAATAAAACGGTGGAGCATCTCACTTACTCTTCTGCACCTCGAATTCATTACATTGACCTAAGTTTTTCAAAACTTTTTTTAACATTGTGGTGTTGAAAACGAAGAGGAAGGAATTCCTCGGGGTTTGCAAAACTTTGATCAAATTGAGAGAAAGAGAGGCATGCCAAGCCCTTAATGATTGAAATCTTGTTTGTCAACGTGAGTACTGAGAAGGACACTAGCTTGATCCAGATTGGTTCCACACTATCTTCAGCGCGAGTGATTTGTCACTTTCTTAAAAAAAAATTCAAAAACAAAATGTTTTGCGCAGTCCTGCGAAGACCTGTGTAGAATCGCTCTTGAGATTGTGCAGCTTAGGATCGCTCTCAGCCTCAAGACTTGAGCCCTTGCTTTCAAATCTTGGACCTTAGTTCAGAATGTTCAACGGTCGACTACAACATGAGGCATGTGTGACCAAATTTGAAGCAGCCCTCGAACAAAAGGCCACAAAAGTCAGATCAAGATGATCGGACCTCATCAGAAGAAGCTTGCGAAGCTAGAACAGAAACACCCCTCGAACTAGGGGCAAAAATGTCCGATGTGCTCGAAGAGCCGAAGATAGATCCTCCTGCAAGTCAATACAACAGCCACTCTCCTGGATACGGATGGCTTCAAAATCTTAAAACCATTTGGCATGGACTTGTTACACTTTTACCCTTTGAGAGGCTCGCTAGGCCAAAAACCCGGAAGGGCGACCCAGGAAAAAGTTAAAGCAAGAAAAAGAAAAGAAAAGAATACAAAAAATGCAAAAAAAAAAAAAAGAATGAAAGATTTGAAAAAGAAAAGACAAAAAAAATGAAAAAAAAAAAAGAAGAGGAATTGAAAAGAAAAGAAGAATAAAGCTCGCAAGGTTGAAAACCTGCAAAGGGCGGCCTTAGTAAAAGTTAGAGCCTAAAAAGTAAGGGTTAATACATGAGTGAACCTTAACCGGAACTACGTAAGGCTTGATTCCCATGTTTGGGATACGTAGGCAACTTCATCCTGAAGTCCAGCCACCAACACTTCCAAATCAAGTGTGTCCATGTAATGGTTTTGATCATCCTTGCCTTTTCTGAATCCGATAGTTCGGTTGTGACACAACCGAAACTACGTAAGGCTTGATTCCCATGTTTGGGATACGTAGGCAACTTCATCCTGAAGTCCAACCCCACGCACTTTCAAAGTGACTGTGTCCATATATTGGTTTTGACCATCTTCATCTTCTCTATATCCAAGAGTTCGGGGGACCTCGCTACAGCTCGGACTCGACTTTGTAGTCACGGTTCTAAGTCTGAACCAAAGAGTCCAAATCCGGCAAATCGTTTTTGAGAAAAACAGATTTTTGAAAGAAGTGCCAAACATGGACTGCTTTGCCAGATACAGAGTCGCCACCTAAATATTTTATTTTGGGAAATTTAGGAAACCCTGACTCGGTGCCAAAAGGCCACGTGTCCGTCATCACCAAAGTTGCCTCGGCTCGGGAACTTGGGTACGATTGGGGAAGGTCACTTCGTGAGCACCCCCGCTCGCCCGGTCATAGACCGGCCTCTACTAACCATGATATCAATTTTTGAAAACATTGTGAGTTCTTATACCGGTTATTAGCCTAGGTTACTATGTGATGCGCACAGCGTATAAGTATAGACCGGGTCGCCCGAATTGGAACAAAACATTTCATGCTTGTTTTTGAAAATGGTTTGCTACCCGCAGGTAGGCTTGAAACATTTTGATGATTCATTCCAATTCAGATAACCCAACCTTCACCCACAGGCATTCAGGCAGATATATCAGATAAGCACATAGCCTCATGGTAAGCATACTATTCATGGCAACATTCATACGCATGCAAGGATGCTAAAGCATAAAAACTTACCGAGTACTCCAAGCCAAAATAGACATTTATTAGAAATCATGCATGATCCTAAGTATACAAAAAATGTCTAATGCAACACATGCAAAATGCAACTATAGTGGGCTTGGCTATTCTAAGATGGTATATGAAATGCTACAACTACCATGTATTCAATTTGGAATTGAAAGTACAATGCAGTTAGTATGATGCGCCGAGCCCGGTGCATGCAATACAGATGAATGAATGCAAACATGCTGTCATACTGTATGCTAATTTAAACATGCCCTAATCTAACCATCAAAAGCGGATAAATAAAAGGGAGAAAGACGTGAGGTTGGAAGACATACATCACACTCACGCACACTTATTACAGTTATGCCCTCGCACAGAGGGTCCGAATAAATATACAGTCCAAATATTACAGTCCCGAATAAAAGAATATTACAGATTTATAATTAATTAATGAATTAACTAAGAAAGCAAATAAAACTGGCGTGCAAGCCAGGGACTGCCTTGCTTCTGATGGATGATGCATATCTGGGTTGTCTTGCGCGGAAATCCACCGGAATGCCCCAATTAGCCTCTGTTTACACCTGTTCTTGAAACGCGTGCCAAGTCCCAAAAAGTTGTTGATTCTGCATTTTGCTGCAATAGAGAGCAGGAAAGGGGCATAGCAATGTATTTGCACAGATATATGCATGTCTCGATCCTCGTGCCACCAATCGCGCATACCGAGGCATGATGGCCGAGGAATCGAAATGCACAACTCAATATAGGATGAATGCACATGAAACTACAGCTAAAACCTAACTCCGTCATGGATAATCCGGAGTGTCGGTGACTGGGGAATTGAGACACATTCCGTCACTCGGAGTACGAAATGTACCTCGTTTCCCGTGCCCGGGCTATCTCCTATTCCGAACACGATGCAATATGCATGATATGGATGAAATGCAACTAAGATATAATCCTAACATACAGAATGCTATGGAAATGAGATGCCTCGAGATGCGTGCACACGGGCACGCAAACCGAGAAAATGGCAGAATGATATGAAGATGAGGTGCCTCGAAGTGTGTGCGTACGGACACGCAAACTGAGGCGATGGCAAATATAATGAAAATGAGATGCCTCGAAGTACGTGCACACGGGCACGCAAACCGGGGCGATGATAGATGCAATGAAAATGAGATGCCTCGAAATGCGTGCACACGGGCACGCAAACCGAGGCGATGACGGAATGCTGAAAATGAGATGCCTCGAAATGCGTGCACACGGGCGCGCAAACCGAGGCGATGATAAATGCAATGAAAATGAGGTGCCTCGAAATGCGTGCATGCGGGCACGCAAACCGAGGCGATGACAGATACAATGAAAATGAGATGCCTCGAAGTACGTACACACGGGCACGCAAACCGAGGCGATGATAAATGCAATGAAAATGAGGTGCCTCGAAATGCGTGCATGCGGGCACACAAACCGAGGCGATGACAGATACAATGAAAATGAGATGCCTCGAAGTACGTGCACACGGGCACGCAAACCGAGGCGATGACAGATACAATGAAAATGAGATGCCTCGAAGTACGTGCACACGGGCACGCAAACCGAGGCGATGACATGATGCAATGTAATGACATGGAAATGACAAGTGGACTTATACCAACATGAGTGAGCCTCAGCCACACTCACATGGGATGCTGTCGGATAAAAAATGAGGTGCCTCGAAATGCGTGCACACGGGCACGCAAACCGAGGCAATGGTAAAACGCAATGAAATGACATGGAAATGACAAGTGGACTTATACCAACATGAGTGAGCCTCAGCCACACTCGCATAGGATGCCGTCGGATAAAAATGAGGTGCCTCGAAATGCGTGCACACGGGCACGCAAACCGAGGCAATGGTAAAACGCAATGAAATATGACAAAATGATATGCAAGCATGCTAATGGAATTTCAGCAACAAAATATGGGGGAAAACAGTCCCGAAATGAAGCGAAATGACATGAAATGCAAGGAAATGTCCCGAAATGCGACATTAGGCACCCGAAATGGCCTATAGCTATGCTAAATATGCACAATATGGGCATGCAATGCAAAGACAGAAGCTAGACAGTCCCAAAAGATGCACTTTCACAGTTATAAACATGGCCAAACAGCAAGTATAGGTAGGGGAAAAATAGCATGCAAGAATAGGGGCCAAAAGAAGGGTAATGAAGCAAGTGGTATAAGAAAAACCCAAACTGAAAAATTTCCTTCTACAACATTGAAGAGGGACCAAAAATATGAATATTTAAAGTATATGGCAGACCTCAAATCAGTATACAAATATGCTAAAAATGTGATGCAAAATAAGGCTCAAAAGGTACTAAAACATGAAGTGTACCAAATAATCACCAAACAGAAAAAAAGTGTGAATGAAACACGAAGTATAGGCAAAAATAAGACCACTTTCAGTTCGGACCAAGGTCCAAAAACAGAAGCAAAGGGGGCTACCAATTTATGCAAAAACGGGGCCAAATAAGGGATATAACTACAAGTGACACATGGAGACACCAAACAATGTTGAGCCCTTCTCCAATGTTAAAGAGGGGCTCAAAATAAGCCTTGTATCAGTTTACAACATGCTCGAAAATAAATTGCTCATGGGCCAAAAATAGCATGCAAAATCATGACATACAAGAAGGTCAATGAAGCAAGTGTGTCATGGAGGGCTCAAACAGGGTTGAGCCCTTAATGAGAAGTGAAGATGAGCTCAAAAGATGGCCCTTTTCAGTTAGGGCCGGAGCTTTAATCAAAAAGGAAGTGGGGCTTAGAAATATATCAAGAAAAAGGTTCAAAAGGGTAAAAGTGTAACTTACCCTTGAAGATTCGAACTTTTGTTGCTTCTTGGATGGATTTGCAGCTTCTTTAGCCTTCAAGAATGCTTCCTTGTTGCTGGAAATGAGATGATGGTGGTAGAGCTTGGTGGTGTAGAAGGAATGATGGTTAGTGACTTAGGGTTTTTTGAAGAATTGAGAAGGAAGAAGATGGAGTTGGCTATGGAAGCTTGAAGAGTAAATTTTCTAACCCTTAGAAGTGAGGCCACCAGCTGGTTATATGGACAAAAAGAGGGTGTAAAGGTGGGGCAAAAAGGAGGGTAAAACTCCCCCACAAAATATCCCCCGGACACAGAAAATATCTGGGGGATATCCGGGGGATATTGCCCCACAGCTGTAAAGTGCACAGTGCAAGGAACACGGCCGGCCTATCACTTTTTCTGCAGGTGGCCGGCCAGCCACACCCCCTAGCCGGCCAGCCACCCTCCCTAGCCGGCCAGCCACCCCCCCTAGCCGGCCAGCTAGGGGTCAAAAGGGTCAAGAGGAATTAATGGCCGGCCACCACTTTTTAGTGGCCTCCCATGTGTGTACATCACAAATATGTGGTTGGGGTTTGAAGAAAATGGCTCCAAGGTGTTCAACATTAGCCCGGAAGGAGGGGTTCAAAAGGGTCAAAAGGAATTAATGGCCGGCCACCACTTTTTAGTGGCCTCCCATGTGTGTACATCACAGTTATGTGGTTGAAAGTTGGCAACACTAACCCTAGGGTGTTCAACATTAGCCCGGAAGTGCGAAAAACGGGCGCCGGGAGGCTCCGGAGGAGAGATAACTGGTTGCTGCAACAATTACTAGCCTCCCACCCTTCAGTGACCTTCCTGGTGATAAAACAGAGGTACCTGCCAAAAATGAACGAAAACCGATGCAAAACGAATGTTCGGGGGCCAAAACACGCAGTTCGGGGCCCCGAAAACTGCCCGTTAGACACCGAAAGTGGCGTTCAGCCACGAAGTGGGTTTCTCAGACCCTAGTGTCCCTCAAAAGGGAGAAAATAAGAAGTATGCCAAAAACCGGGGCAAACGGAGATGGTTAGGCGGTCCCGAACCGAGGCACACGGCCTGACGGCTCTGAAAACCGGAAACCGGACTCCGAAATGGGAAAAATGGCCTACGGCCACCAAATGTAGCCTACGGACATTGAGAGATGGTCTGCTGGACCTCTCCCTCCCCTCAGGAAAAGAAACAGAGAAAACCGAGTCTGATTCGCAATCCGAGACAAGGCACAGAAAAGGGTTCGGGAGTCCGGAGGCAGGGCTCACGGCCGCAACTCCGAAACTTCTGAACGAGCACACCATGCAACATCACCAAGCGCTCAATTGGTGACGTCTGAGTCTTAAGGTCGGTCAAAAATGGGGTGTCTACAGTTGCCCCTCTTTGACAGAACTCGGAAGTCACAAGTGACGGGAGTGAATGTCAAAGCCCAGAGACGACCCATTTTTGACAAGGCCGAAGACTTAGACAAACATACAGGATAAACAGAGATGCGCCCGCAGGCATGCCCGCAGGCAGGGAGCAAAATGCAAAATGATACGCAGAAAGATTTTGAAGATTGGACTTATACGCTACGCGAAGCCGGTTTTTGAAAGTTGGACTTATACGCTACGCGAAGCCGATTTGAAAGTTAGAGATTCATGCAATGCACTGTAATGTAATAACTGAAATGCAATGTAATAGCTAGGAAATGAAGGTACCTCACAGGGGCAATTGGTAATGACTTACCTCATGCTGCTGGGGATCTCTCGCTTCTTCTTGGTTGAACCGCAGGTACTACTTTTCTCCCTGACTATGGTCGCAGCTTTCCCTATTCTCCAACAGGGTGACAGACTAGGTTGGATCAGTATCCAGAATTGAGGTGCATACAGATGCTATCTCAATCTATGGGGCTGCCATACATATTTCAAGCCGAGGATATACCCCTGGGTATTGAAACCAGACTTTAGTCTCGGAAATCCCGAACCTTTGCGTTCTAGGCATAAGCCATTCGAACTCTAGTTTCCACCGTCACTGTTAGTCTCCTAGGAACTCACTGCAAACACAGGCAGGTGGCTATACCGGACCACCGGAAGTCGTTTGGGCACGACAAACACCAAAGGAATTACACCTTTAGAGGATTTAAGGTCTCCTAGACCGGGGAGTGCTCAAGACAGTGCGAATAAAGATGCAGGATTTAAGGTCTCCGCAGACCGGAGGATTTAAGGTCTCCTAGACCGGGGAGTGCACAAGACAGTGCGATGCAGAAGAATGCACAAAACAGTGCTAAACAGATGCACAAAATAGTGCGATGCTAAAGGTGTACAAAACAGTACGAGCAAGGTGAATACACAAAACAGTGCGATACCAATAAGGTGCGCAAGATAGCGCGATACAATGCACTAACAAGTACAGGTGAGATGCGCAAGATAGCGCGATGGAATGCATGCAAAATGCAAGTAAGGTGCACAAAATAGTGCAATGCGCAAGAAAGCGCGAGTGATTTGAAATGCACAGGACAGTGCGATACGCTAAACAGCGCGATTGAAAATGCACTAAACAGTGCGATGCGCTAAACAGCGCGATTGAAATGCACTTAACAGCGCGATACGCTAAACAGCGCGATTGATTTTGAAATGCACTAGACAGTGCGATACGCTAAACAGCGCGATTGAAATGCACTAAACAGTGCGATACGCTAAACAGCGCGATTGATTTGAAATGCACTAAACCGTGCGATACGCTAAACAGCGCGATTGAAATGCACTAAACAGTGCGATACGCTAAACAGCGCGATTGATTTGAAATGCACTAGACAGTGCGATACGCTAAACAGCGCGATTGAAATGCACTAAACAGTGCGATACGCTAAACAGCGCGATTGATTTGAAATGCACTAAACCGTGCGATACGCTAAACAGCGCGATTGAAATGCACTAAACAGTGCGATACGCTAAACAGCGCGATTGATTTGAAATGCACTAAACCGTGCGATACGCTAAACAGCGCGATTGAAATGCACTAAACAGTGCGATACGCTAAACAGCGCGATTGATTTGAAATGCACTAGACAGTGCGAGTGAGATACAACCACAAGATGCACAAGACAGTGCTAGTGAGATACAAAGTGTAAGTGCACAAGATAGTGCGAGTGAATGCATGTTCTATGCAAATGAGGTGCATTTTCTATGCAAATATGGAAGAGTGCATTTTCTATGCAAGTATGGAAGAGTGCATTTTCTATGCAAAAGATACGAGCATTTTCTATGCAAGAAACAGGAGCATATTCTGTGCAATATTGAAAGCAAATTCTATGCAGAATCGAAAGTAGGCATATTTTATGCATGAATCATAACGGTGTGTGGCACGCATGCAACAGAAGTGTATATGAAAGTGCACATTCTATGTAGTAGAGGAGCATCAAATATGTACTCTGGTGCCTCTGATTTATCTCTTAGAGGACTTTGCAACACACTCAGCTCAAAAGGGGCACACCCTGTTCATATTGGCGGGAGATAACATCTGCTGCTGCTGCTTTAATTGCCGTTCCGACTTGAAGCATGCTTAAGCTTGGAGTAGAGGCACGCTCATTCTTCAGGGCACTGGCAAGGCCTGAAGAGGTACATATGGAATGTAATCTCAGAATTTTCTGAAGGTGAAACACACTCAGATGCTCAAAATTTTCCCTATTTTCTTTTGCCTCGTAGTCCGGAACTTATATAGCTTCAGATAGGTCCTTGTTTTACCATTCACACTTATTGGGGGTGGACCCTGCAGTTTTATGAAAGAACAAATACTGTTTTGCACAAATGTGGAGAATGGCACAGCACTCTAAGCACAAGATGATTTTTTTTTTTTTTTGGAAATTGAGAAATGAGTTCTTAACCGGGTATTGAGCCGACGACTGGCCACAGCCAAAACGACTCGACAAGAAAAAAAGAAAAAAAAAAAAAAAAAAAAACAAAGGTAAACAACCTAAACACATCGGGTAACACTCGAAACGACTCAAAACAAGAATCGAGATAAAACAAAAAGACACGACACTCAAATGTGCACAGGGAGCCTGTTTCACCGGGTAGTGTTTCCCACCCTTTCTTATTTGTGGTTCTCACATCACTCGGCCCTCAAGCTCTGTTTTTTTTTTTCTGAAAAAGCCCCTTTCTCACTTTTTCTCTCATCGTACATCTCTCTATTCTTCAATCTCTCGTTTTTCATCCCTCCCCTGGGTGGTTGATGGATGAACAGGAAGTTGCGGGCTCACGCCCAACATAATCAGCTTGCGGCTTTTTCCTTCGGTGACATCTGTCGATGCGCCGGATGAGGGAATGGAGCATCTTGATCCATTCCGAATTGTGCTTCGCACTCGGCTTGATACCTTGCTGCTTGGAAGATGAGGGAACCTTCAGCCGTTTTGTGATCAGCCTCAGTGGTGCCCTTTTCTGGCGAATATGGTGCCCTTTCGGCAAGTAGAGTTCCCTTTCTGACAAGTAAGTTGACAACAGGAGGAAGACAGGACATCTGACTCAACTGTGCCCCTATTTCATCATTTTGACCATTTTTTAGTTTTAGTTTTCTCCTAAAAAAAAAATTTGACCAAAATGAGAGTTAGATTAACATACTTGTTCAATTTTCTGATTTAAAATCATGCAAGTTAGGCAGTGAGCACTGAAAGTTTTCCTTTTTTGGGTCCAAGAAATGGTCCAGTTTTGAAAATGGAATACTTTTCGAGAAGATTAGTCAACCTCAGTAAAAATTCTCAAAAACTATTTTCGTAAACGACCACTGCTCTACGAGCATGGGACCTACTCTTGAGATGCGCAACCTCGGATCCATGGCAATGAAAAATTGCCCCTTGTCTGAAGGACACTGCATGGCAACAGAATGTTGCCCCTTGTTTGAAATGGCATCGCGGCGTTCTGAATGGCAACGGAAAGTTGCCCCTTGTTTGGATAGCACCGCAGCGCATTGAATGGCAACGGAAAGTTGCCCCTTGTTTGAATGGCACCGTAGTGTATTATAGTCAGTCCTCAGAGCGACGAACGCAACCAGACTCTCAGATATAGAGAAGGCAAAGATTATCAGAACCATTACATGGACATGATTGAGTTTGAAGTGTTTTACGGCTGGACTTCAGAATGAAGTTGCCTACGTATCCCAAAGATGGGAATCAAGCCTTACGTAGTTCGGGGTTAAGGTACACTCGGGTATTAACCTCTCATTTTTAGGCTCTAACTTTTGCCAAGGCGCCCGTTGCGGGTTTTCGACCTTGCGAGCTTTGTTCTTCTTTTCTTTTCAATTCTTTTCATTTCTTTTTCCTTTTTTTGATTTTTTTCGTTCTTTTCTTTGCATCTTTCTTTTTTGTTCTCTTTTTTTCTTTTTGCATTTTTTGCTTCTTCTTTTTTTGTATTGTTCTCTTGCTCTAACTTTTGCCTGGGTCGCCCTTCCGGGTTTTCGGCCCAGCGAGCCTCTCAAGGGTAAAAGTATAACAAGTCCATGCCAAATGGTTTTGAGATCCTGGAGTCATCTGAATCCGGGAGAATGGCTGCTGCTTTGCTTTGTAAGCTTCTTCTGATGAGATCTGATCTTCTTGACCTGACTTTGGTGCCTCTTGTTCGAGGGCTGTTTCAAATCTAGCCACACAGGCCTCACATCGTAGTTGACCGTCGAACCTTCTGATTTCAAGTTCAAGGTTTGGAAGCGAAGGGGTTGAGTCTCAAGGCTGAGAGCGATCCTAGGCTGCACAATCTCAAGAGCGATTCCACACAGGTCTTCGCAAGACCGCGCAAAACATTTTGTTTTTGAAAGTTTTTAAGAAAGCGACAAATCGCTCGCGCTGAAGGTAGTGTGAAACCAGTCTGGATCAAGCCAGGGTCCTTCTCAGTACTCACGCTAACAAGCATGATTTCATTCATTAAGGGCTTAGCATGCCTCTCTTTCTCTCAAATGATCAAAGTTTTGCGAATCCCGAGGAATTCCTTCCTCTTGGTTTTCACCGCAGTGTTCAAAAAGTTTTGAAAAAACTTAGGTCAATGCAATGATTTTGGGGTGCAGAAAAGTAAGCGAAAAAAAGTACTGTCGTTTCATTCAAACTTTCTGGCACAATTGGCACATGGCAGAAGTGAACACAAAGCATGAAAAAAAAACACTGCTGTTTCATTCAATATTTGTTGGTACAACTGGCTCCCTGGCAGAAACAGACTCAAAACAAAACGAAAAGACAAACATAAAACAAAATGGTGACGCCCGAGGTAACACCCCCCCCGGAATCACCCGACTCCTATACAACAGGACTGACTTAATACAACAAGACAGACCCAAAACAACAAAAAAAAAAAGACTGACTCAAAACAAAAGACAGACTCAAAAACAAAACAACAAGACTGACCCAATACCCGAGTCGGAAACCGGCATTCGCAAATGCTCAAAATAGTGCATGCCATCCACCATGTCTGGAGTAAATTGAGCGCCACCCGCAGCTGGTTCAACCTCTGATCAGATCACATTATCCCCCAAGTTCACTGATCAAGTGCCAATAGACTTTGCAGGACTTAGCAGGGGGATGACCCCATTGTCGATCAGATCTTGTATTTCGTGACGGAGACGAAAGCACATGTCAGTGTCATGACCGGTTTGCTGATGGAAGGCACAGTAGTCGGCTGGGTTGTGCGAGAGAGGGAGGTTCTTTGGTAATGGCTGCGGCTCCAGGGGCTTCAAATCCCCCTCTCTAACCAAGATCCTAAAGGCCGCTGATAGAGACATGTATAGTGGTGCGAACACCCTCTGGCCTCGAGGTGGGTATTTTGAGGTTTGTGGATTTTTACTGGGTGCACCAGCAAAGGGATTGGCAGGTGCTGGCCTGGTTTGCCGATCTCTTCCGAGTAAGGGTTTAGAGCTGAAAGGAACATTCCTGGTACAGCGGCCCTTCTCCCGGATTGCCCCTTGATTCAGACTAATCTCATGCTGAGTGGCGAAAGTGTTATCTACAATTTCTGCAACAACTGTGAGTACTTGCTGCTTGTTCAGCCCTTCGGCTTTCAAAGCCTCAATATCCCACCGAAGGTGTTCATGGGGACCAATGCCTACCCCTACCTTGCTCTTACCAGTCGCTTCCACTTTGCCAAGGGATTGGCCTTCCTCAAACGCAGCTCCTCCCAACATCGGGGAGTCTTTTGACATGAAGTTCCCGGTATGTGGTGTGGTCGATGATGGAGCCAATGTCCCGGAGGTCAGATCTGTCACGGTTTTTTGAAGATCTTTAATCATTCCCATCAACTCAGAAATAGTGGGTTCACGGGTTTGAGATGGTTGAGGTTCAGGTGCATCCATCATGCATAGGTCTATGCTTTCTGGGATAAACACCTCAGGCTTGGGTAGATGGGCCGGGGTGATGTATATGCTGGGGTCAAAGGTGGATGGCAGTATGTGGATGTGATTGAGGTAGGCAGGAGATGTTTGGTCATTAGGGTCTGAAGGTGGAGCTATCGTCCGGTTGTCGATGAGATTTTGGACCTCATGACGAAGGCGGTAGCAACGGTCGGTGCCATGACCGCGCTGCTGATGGTACATACAATACTTGGCGGGGTTATGTCTGGCTGGGAGTGGGTTGGGAAGAGGTTGAGGATCGAGGGGTTTGAGATGCCCTTTTTCCATCAAGGCTTTCAGTGTGCTAGTCAGGCTCATATAGAGGGGGGTGAAAGTTCTACCCTGAGCTCGGACTGGGCCAGCTGTTTGTAGGCTTGGTTTGGCAAAAGGGTCGGCTGTGGTGACCGTATTGATTTCGGTGGGTTTGGGAATGCTACTACCAGCGTTGGTACTCCTTGAAATTACCTTCCTTGTCAGTTCCCTTGTCCTGGGAATGATCCCGCTGTTGAACGCATTCTCGACTTGAACCCCCAGTTCATGCAAATTTTTGAAAGTGAATAGTGGAACGACTATCAACTTTTGCAACATATCATGCTCGAGGTTTCGGACCATCATCTGCACTTGATCCTTCTCAGAAGGGCGACGATCTGTCATTTGTGCTGCCTTGGCTCTCCACCTTGCAATGAATTCCACAAAAGGCTCTGTTGGGTTCTGGCGGGTTGCTTCAAGCTCTTGGATGGTCATTTCAACTTGGGTATTGTAGGAATACTGATCGACAAAGGCCTCAGCCAGTTCTTCCCAGTTTTGCTTCACTGTATCTTCCAATTTGGTATACCAGGTGGCTGCTACACCCGACAGGGTTCTTCCATACAGAGAGAGTTTTTGTGGCTTAGTCAGACCCATCGGTTTTAGGACATCCAAGAAAAGTCGGATATGTACCATTGGATCTCCAGACCCGTCGAAACGGTCGATATATGGCATTTTGAATCTGTCTGGGAGCCGGATGGAAGCCTCGGTGTGCCCATCCTCAATGCCAGGAATGGAATTAAGGCCCTGTGCCCTTTTGAATTGCTTCTCAAGGTTTGCAATTTTCACTGCAGTTGGATTGAACTCATCAACATGAAAGGGTTGAGTTTTCTCATTAGGCTGCACCAGGGGTCTGAGCACCTGAGCTTGAGCCAAGCCTTCTCGAGGATTCAGACACTGCAAGTCTTCAACTGGCGGAATTGGATCAAAGTTCGGCTGGGGTCCCAAAGCTGGATGTGAGGTAGATGCCCCAGATGGGCGCTGCGTTTCAATACTGGTCTCAGCCTGCATGGTAGTTCCCTGATTTAGCGCTGCTGTTACGGTCGCAAATTCTTCCGAACCTTGTGCCATCACGGCCTGCTGGGTCTGAACAAAGGTGATGTGACTGGTGACTGACGGATTAGATGAACAAATGAGCCCTGACCGGCTTTTCTTTACCTTGCCTCAGCGAAAAAAACACTGGTTGCCCTTGAACTGAATCTCTGACCTAGCAAAGTCTATCGGCACAAGTTCGATGAACCTTGGGGGATATCAGAGCCTTCTGAAGCTATGGTTCCCAGACTACCTTGCAAAAGAGAAAACAGACAGCATCTTAGCCTGATTCCATCTGAACAGATACGAGCATAGTTGAATGAGTGTGCCCTCTACTGAATTCTGCCCCAAAATTCGGCCTCAAAAACTGAGTCTGATACCCACAGGTAAAGCTGACTCCCAAATACTGATAGTAATGCCCGCAGGCCTGATGCCCAAATTCGCAAACTGGTGCCCGCAGGCCTGGCGCCCAAACTCATATACTGATACATGCATTCCTATAGAGACGCACTCTAAAGCACATAACAGATAAGTGAGAGCCAAAACACCCCTATGTTGGGGTATGGTTTCCCTGTCCTATTTTGTCAGGAGCTAGGGTTTCATTACGCACACAGCGGCTTCAAACAACCTATAAACGGGTAAGCAACCTGTCCTAGTTTGGAATGGTCACTATGGATCCGAATATGCACTAGATCGAATGGTCAAAGAGGGTGCCCCGGTAAAACCGGGGTTTGTGTTCCCATACTGGCAGAGCCCACAACCGGTCAGCCTTATGGTCATGCCTTGACAAGACAAGCCTCCGGCAAACCGTTCAGGAATAGCAGATGGCAAACACGGTGTCCTAGGCGCACCAATGCAAATGCAAATGCAAAGAAACACACAAGTGTAGTCAAAAACAGATATCACGAGTTCGAGTCAAGTTCTCTAAATCCCCAGCAGAGTCGCCAGAAACTGTAACAAGCCCGCGGGGGACCTCGCTACAGCTCGGACTCGACTTTGTAGTCACGGTTCTAAGTCTGAACCAAAGAGTCCAAATCCGGCAAATCGTTTTTGAGAAAAACAGATTTTTGAAAGAAGTGCCAAACATGGACTGCTTTGCCAGATACAGAGTCGCCACCTAAATATTTTATTTTGGGAAATTTAGGAAACCCTGACTCGGTGCCAAAAGGCCACGTGTCCGTCATCACCAAAGTTGCCTCGGCTCGGGAACTTGGGTACGATTGGGGAAGGTCACTTCGTGAGCACCCCCGCTCGCCCGGTCATAGACCGGCCTCTACTAACCATGATATCAATTTTTGAAAACATTGTGAGTTCTTATACCGGTTATTAGCCTAGGTTACTATGTGATGCGCACAGCATATAAGTATAGACCGGGTCGCCCGAATTGGAACAAAACATTTCATGCTTGTTTTTGAAAATGGTTTGCTACCCGCAGGTAGGCTTGAAACATTTTGATGATTCATTCCAATTCAGATAACCCAACCTTCACCCACAGGCATTCAGGCAGATATATCAGATAAGCACATAGCCTCATGGTAAGCATACTATTCATGGCAACATTCATACGCATGCAAGGATGCTAAAGCATAAAAACTTACCGAGTACTCCAAGCCAAAATAGACATTTATTAGAAATCATGCATGATCCTAAGTATACAAAAAATGTCTAATGCAACACATGCAAAATGCAACTATAGTGGGCTTGGCTATTCTAAGATGGTATATGAAATGCTACAACTACCATGTATTCAATTTGGAATTGAAAGTACAATGCAGTTAGTATGATGCGCCGAGCCCGGTGCATGCAATACAGATGAATGAATGCAAACATGCTGTCATACTGTATGCTAATTTAAACATGCCCTAATCTAACCATCAAAAGCGGATAAATAAAAGGGAGAAAGACGTGAGGTTGGAAGACATACATCACACTCACGCACACTTATTACAGTTATGCCCTTGCACAGAGGGTCCGAATAAATATACAGTCCAAATATTACAGTCCCGAATAAAAGAATATTACAGATTTCTAATTAATTAATGAATTAACTAAGAAAGCAAATAAAACTGGCGTGCAAGCCAGGGACTGCCTTGCTTCTGATGGATGATGCATATCTGGGTTGTCTTGCGCGGAAATCCACCGGAATGCCCCAATTAGCCTCTGTTTACACCTGTTCTTGAAACGCGTGCCAAGTCCCAAAAAGTTGTTGATTCTGCGTTTTGCTGCAATAGAGAGCAGGAAAGGGGCATAGCAATGTATTTGCACAGATATATGCATGTCTCGATCCTCGTGCCACCAATCGCGCATACCGAGGCATGATGGCCGAGGAATCGAAATGCACAACTCAATATAGGATGAATGCACATGAAACTACAGCTAAAACCTAACTCCGTCATGGATAATCCGGAGTGTCGGTGACTGGGGAATTGAGACACATTCCGTCACTCGGAGTACGAAATGTACCTCGTTTCCCGTGCCCGGGCTATCTCCTATTCCGAACACGATGCAATATGCATGATATGCATGAAATGCAACTAAGATATAATCCTAACATACAGAATGCTATGGAAATGAGATGCCTCGAGATGCGTGCACACGGGCACGCAAACCGAGAAAATGGCAGAATGATATGAAGATGAGGTGCCTCGAAGTGTGTGCGTACGGACACGCAAACTGAGGCGATGGCAAATATAATGAAAATGAGATGCCTCGAAGTACGTGCACACGGGCACGCAAACCGGGGCGATGATAGATGCAATGAAAATGAGATGCCTCGAAATGCGTGCACACGGGCACGCAAACCGAGGCGATGACGGAATGCTGAAAATGAGATGCCTCGAAATGCGTGCACACGGGCGCGCAAACCGAGGCGATGATAAATGCAATGAAAATGAGGTGCCTCGAAATGCGTGCATGCGGGCACGCAAACCGAGGCGATGACAGATACAATGAAAATGAGATGCCTCGAAGTACGTACACACGGGCACGCAAACCGAGGCGATGATAAATGCAATGAAAATGAGGTGCCTCGAAATGCGTGCATGCGGGCACACAAACCGAGGCGATGACAGATACAATGAAAATGAGATGCCTCGAAGTACGTGCACACGGGCACGCAAACCGAGGCGATAACAGATACAATGAAAATGAGATGCCTCGAAGTACGTGCACACGGGCACGCAAACCGAGGCGATGACATGATGCAATGTAATGACATGGAAATGACAAGTGGACTTATACCAACATGAGTGAGCCTCAGCCACACTCACATGGGATGCTGTCGGATAAAAAATGAGGTGCCTCGAAATGCGTGCACACGGGCACGCAAACCGAGGCAATGGTAAAACGCAATGAAATGACATGGAAATGACAAGTGGACTTATACCAACATGAGTGAGCCTCAGCCACACTCGCATAGGATGCCGTCGGATAAAAATGAGGTGCCTCGAAATGCGTGCACACGGGCACGCAAACCGAGGCAATGGTAAAACGCAATGAAATATGACAAAATGATATGCAAGAATGCTAATGGAATTTCAGCAACAAAATATGGGGGAAAACAGTCCCGAAATGAAGCGAAATGACATGAAATGCAAGGAAATGTCCCGAAATGCGACATTAGGCACCCGAAATGGCCTATAGCTATGCTAAATATGCACAATATGGACATGCAATGCAAAGACAGAAGCTAGACAGTCCCAAACGATGCACTTTCACAGTTATAAACATGGCCAAACAGCAAGTATAGGTAGGGGAAAAATAGCATGCAAGAATAGGGGCCAAAAGAAGGGTAATGAAGCAAGTGGTATAAGAAAAACCCAAACTGAAACATTTCCTTCTACAACATTGAAGAGGGACCAAAAATATGAATATTTAAAGTATATGGCAGACCTCAAATCAGTATACAAATATGCTAAAAATGTGATGCAAAATAAGGCTCAAAAGGTACTAAAACATGAAGTGTACCAAATAATCACCAAACAGAAAAAAAGTGTGAATGAAACATGAAGTATAGGCCAAAATAAGACCACTTTCAGTTCGGACCAAGGTCCAAAAACAGAAGCAAAGAGGGCTACCAATTTATGAAAAAACGGGGCCAAATAAGGGATATAACTACAAGTGACACATGGAGACACCAAACAATGTTGAGCCCTTCTCAAATGTTAAAGAGGGGCTCAAAATAAGCCTTGTATCAGTTTACAACATGCTCGAAAATAAATTGCTCATGGGCCAAAAATAGCATGCAAAATCATGACATACAAGAAGGTCAATGAAGCAAGTGTGTCATGGAGGGCTCAAACAGGGTTGAGCCCTTAATGAGAAGTGAAGATGAGCTCAAAATATGGCCCTTTTCAGTTAGGGCCGGAGCTTGAATCAAAAAGGAAGTGGGGCTTAGAAATATATCAAGAAAAAGGTTCAAAAGGGTAAAAGTGTAACTTACCCTTGAAGATTCGAACTTTTGTTGCTTCTTGGATGGATTTGCAGCTTCTTTAGCCTTCAAGAATGCTTCCTTGTTGCTGGAAATGAGATGATGGTGGTTGGGGTTTGAAGAAAATGGCTCCAAGGTGTTCAACATTAGCCCGGAAGGAGGGGTTCAAAAGGGTCAAAAGGAATTAATGGCCGGCCACCACTTTTTAGTGGCCTCCCATGTGTGCACATCACAGTTATGTGGTTGAAAGTTGGCAACACTAACCCTAGGGTGTTCAACATTAGCCCGGAAGTGCGAAAAACGGGCGCCGGGAGGCTCCGGAGGAGAGATAACTGGTTGCTGCAACAATTACTAGCCTCCCACCCTTCAGTGACCTTCCTGGTGATAAAACAGAGGTACCTGCCAAAAATGAACGAAAACCGATGCAAAACGAATGTTCGGGGGCCAAAACACGCAGTTCGGGGCCCCGGAAACTGCCCGTTAAACACCGAAAGTGGCGTTCAGCCACGAAGTGGGTTTCTCAGACCCCAGTGTCCCTCAAAAGGGAGAAAATAAGAAGTATGCCAAAAACCGGGGCAAACGGAGATGGTTAGGCGGTCCCGAACCGAGGCACACGGCCTGACGGCTCTGAAAACCGGAAACCGGACTCCGAAATGGGAAAAATGGCCTACGGCCACCAAATGTAGCCTACGGCATTGAGAGATGGTCTGTTGGACCTCTCCCTCCCCTCAGGAAAAGAAACAGAGAAAACCGAGTCTGGTTCGTAAACCGAGACAAGGCACAGAAAAGGGTTCGGGAGTCCGGAGGCAGGGCTCACGGCCGCAACTCCGAAACTTCTGAACGAGCACATCATGCAACATCACCAAGCGCTCAATTGGTGACGTCTGAGTCTTAAGGTCGGTCAAAAATGGGGTGTCTACAAGGGGTGTAACTCAAGAGAAAAGTGAGCAAAAAGGGGTTTTCAGAGAAAAATCGAGCCTGAGGGCCGAGTGATGTGAGAATCACAAATGAGAAGAGGGTGGGGAACAATACCCGGAGAAACTGGCTCCTCGTGATCTGAGAAGTCTCTCATTTTTATAACGCATCTGTGTGTTGTGTCTTTTGTATTATTTACCTTAACTCTTGTTTTGGGTCTGTTCCAAGAGTGTCTCGTTGTGTTTAGGTTGTGTACCTTTGGTTGAGTCGTAGTATGCTGTGTTCAGTCGTAGGCTCAATACCCCATTGAAAACCCTCTCCTCAAATCGTTTTGTGCTCAGAGTGCTGTGTCATTCCCCACATTTGTGCGAAACATGATTTGGTTCTTTCATAAAACTGCAGGGTCCACCCCCGATACGTGTGAATAGAAAAACCTAGACCTATCTGAAGCTTTTGGGTTCCGGATTGCGAAGCAAGAAATTTTGGAGCATCTAAGTGTGTTTCAACTTCTGCAGTGTCCAGAATGAACCGTGTATCCAGAATGGGTAATATGCTACTGTGGGCTATGAGTTCAGAATGAGCAGTGTTCAGAATGGGCTGTGTGTTCAGAATAAGCATTGCGCTGTACAAACTGTGTGTATAGGCTGTATGCAAAGTAAACCAAGCACTGTGGTATGGGATGTGTGTTCAGAATGAGCAGTAGGTTGTATGAGTTGTTTTGTCATTAGCTGGTTCACTACCTGGTTATTACAATACAAGTGTTTGATTTTCAGACAAAAGATCAATCCCATTTACATTGTTGTGTAATATGATGCGATGCGATGTGATGCGATGTATGAAATACACAAATGTAACACTTTTTCAGGAAAAAGTTTGTTTCATTTCATCATCTTTTCAAGTACAAAGTTTCGAGGAAAATAAAACCTATCTGCGGCAGTACAAGGTACTCAAGCTACCAGCAAAAAAAAAAAAGTGGGGGAAAAGTAAAACAAAAAGAAGAAAAGCAACAAAAATCTGGATCAGCATCGATCGTCTCAGGCCTGAGGATCTGTCCTCGTCCTCTTCCTGGACGAAGGTCCAGGAGCATCATCCTCGGCACCATCATCTGAGCCTGAGTCCGAGTCGTCTCCAGTCTCCTCCTCAGATGACTCTGCCTCTGCCTTTGCCTCTGCCTCTGCCTTGGACTCATCATCATCGGGAACTAGTGCCCGAGAGCTACTCCCAATATGAGTGCGCCCCACTTTGGTGCGGGGGAATACTGTGCCACCTCGCCCTCCTCCTCGGGCAAGAACAGAAGGCCCAGCTGCAGCACCTCCTGCAGTAGGGATCTGGAATGGAGGCTGAAAAGCAAAAATGGAAAACGCATCAGTATGCTACGCAAAACAGAGTATAAATACAGAATACAGTGTGTGAGTACAGTGTATGAATGATGTGAGCAGTGTATGAATACGAAATGCAGTGATTGAGTGCAGTGTATGAATGCCGTGAGTAACGCTGTGAACAGTATATGGGATACAGTGTATCAAATGCCGTGAGGGCCATGTATCAAGTGCCATGTTGGTAGTGCGATGCATCAGATTATGCGTGAAACAGATTATGCATAGTTTGAGATTGTGGTTGAAAGAGACTTACCGGGATACCGTAGATAGCCAGCAGGTCGAGGCTCCGCTGGAACATCCCCATCACAGAGGCGGTCAACTCCAAAGACTGGCGAGTGTACTCGGAGGAAGCCTACAAAAGTGTTAGAAGCATCGGTATTCTACGGAATATCAAACGAAATGAAATGAAATGACGATGCAAAATACAAAATGCAATAATACTTACCGGAGGCAAGTCGTAGAAACCGACTAGCTTGTGATCAGCCGGAGGGGGAGCGATAGGGATCTGGTAAGTCTCCCCGCCCTGCCCTCTGCATGTCATCGTCGTGGGCAGTGCTGGCCAACTAGCCCTCCGTCCTCTCCGAGACCCACTCCTGTCACGGGCCTGAGCCATCCTAGGTGCTCCTGCCCCTGCTCCCGCTCCAGCCGCTGGCGCCGCAGGCCTCTCTCTCTCAGCTCAATGGCCACTACTCAGGGGCCGCATGATGAAGGTCTGGACGTACTCTGCATAGTCGCCCTCGCCTCTAAAGCCCTCCGCCTCTCAACCGATCGTGTAATCGGCCATCTCATGCGGGGGGTATCTCTCTGTCTGCCTCATGTCGATAGGAGGCGGACCTGGAACTATCTGCTCTAGTAAACCTAAGGTCTGGCGCAGGAAGTGCTTGCCTAGGTACCAAGCCCGACAGACCGGGCCCTTCAAAAGAAGCTTGAATCGAGCGGACTCCTCAGCGCCTTCATACCGCTCCCGAACTGCGGCTGGCAATGGAGCCCAAGGCTGCCAGGTGATCTGCAAATGATATGCAGTTTGTTATCTACTGTTATCGAAAGAATAATGTAAAGCAAAGCTTAAATGAACTGCAAATTCTAAAATACCTCTACGGCGGTGATGGTGTCGAAGTAGCGGTGGAAGAATATAAACGACTCCCGGGGTCTCCGCACGCATCTCACGACAAAACGGCAGGAGAATGGGATGTCGATGGGGGTCTCCTCGTTCGGCACTGGGGCAAGCCTCAGAAAGTAGGCACTGACCCACAACTACAGAGAAAATATCAGTATGCTTATCAGATAAAGCAGAATGTAGACGAAGCAGAATGCAGGATAAAGCAGAAATTGCAGAACCGTATATTGTGCAGTGTATTGTGCAAAGTATACAGTGTGTGCAGTATACAGTCAGTGTAAAGCAGATTGCATGTTTGCAGTGTGTGCAGTGTGCAGTCAGTTGGTAGCAAATTGTGCAGTATGTACAGTATTGTGCAGTATACAGTCAGTGTAAAGCAGATTATATGTGTGTCGTGTGCGCAGTATACAGTCAGCGTGAGGCAGAGCGCAGTGTGTGCAGTGTACAGAGTACAGAAAATGTAAAGCAAAAATATAGAACAGAGAAAGAAAATGTACCTTCCAAGCTCGCCAGTAGCCTCCGAGCAACTGTCCGCTGAGGCGAGAGGATGAACTCATGTAGCCGTACAGGGTGGCCAAGCCGACACCACTCCAATCGTAAAGGCGGATCCGTGTGACGTCCACTAAAGCGTTCAGCAGACAGAGGGGCACAGTGTTCGCCAGATCGACGAAGAGGGTCATCCCCAACAAGAACATAAGGAAGCCGCGTGCATACTGTTCCGCCTCCTCCTGAGCCATCGGCGCCTCCTCAGCTAAGGCTGGTTGAATCCTGAAGTGATCCTCGAACCACGAATATCTGACAAATCCTGGATGGGCGAGAGGCGGTAGGTCGCCAAGCAAGTACATCTGAGCGGCCTCCCACTCGTCCATGTCTGTGTCGAAGGGGATCGGATTACCCCCTACCCCGATGCCCGTGAGCATCGAGAAGTCGAAGGGAGTCATCGTCATGTCTCCCGTGGCGAAAAAGTAGAAGGAATCGGTAGTGTCCCACCACCTCTCCACCAGAGCGGCAAGCAAAGGCCTACTCGCAGTAAGGCGCGACAGTCCCCTACAGAAAGTGTCGAAGCCGGCCTGGTTAACGATATGGCGGACCGTGTCTGGTAGCTCCATATACCATCCTTTGGCGGCAACATTCCCATACCCCCAGAAGGCATGGGAATCCCCCTGTATTCAAAAGCAAACAGTTGCAAAGCAATATTAAATGTACAGTTTTGAAGAACAGTCGAAATTGATACAGATACAGCGTGTGTGCACGTTTTCAGATTCAAACAGATATCGAGTGCCGGTGTGCTCGAAGTGAACTACAACATATGATGTATCAGTGTGTTCGAGTGGTTCAGCGTAAATACAGCGTGCGTGCACGTTTTCAAATTCAAACAGATATCAAGTGTCGGTGTGCTCGAAGTGAACTACAGCGTATGATGTGTCAGTGTGTCTGATTGGTTCAGTGAAAACATAGTGTGTGTGCACATTTTCAGGTTCAAACAGATATCGGGTATCAGTGTGCTCACAAATGAATTACAGTGTGTAATATATCGGTGTATCCGGGCTAAGCAGTTAAAGAACAGAATCAACTATTGCAGTTATGTTCTACATTGTGAAAAATAAAACAGGGGGAAGACTGTACCTTAGAAGCGTCGTAAGACAGATGTGACTCTGGCTCGCCCAGAAGAAGCTCTCGTGGCATGCCCCTATCAAAAGTCTTGAACTGGCGAAGACCATCAGTAGGTAACACATGAATCATCGGCCTGTAGGCCGCCGGATTGAACGGTCGGGTGTGAAAAGGCAAGAGCTCGGCCTCTGGGTCTACATCCATCACCGGGGGAACCCCACCGCTGGAATATCGTCTGCCATCTCAAGGGTAGCGTGAAAACAGCCGGAAATGTGAAAACCGGGCGAGAATATGAAAAGTCAACTAAAAAAGTCAACCCAGGAGGGTGAAAAATGGCCGGAAAGGTCAGGGTGCGGAAAAGGCACAGAGATCAAGGAAAACTCGAGAGAAACAAACCTTGAGTGGTGGAAATCGAGAAAAGACACCGAAACAAAGATTTGTTCGATTCAAAACGTTCGAAACGACGAGGGTTTCGCGAATCAAACGTTGAACGGGCCCGAAAATCGAGGAAAATGGGGAAATGAAGGTTGGGAAATAACCTAGAGAGAGAGGGAAGGTTTTTTCGAGCAAGAGGAAAGTGAAAATATAGGGCTAGAAGCCCTATATTTAAAGACCCGTGCCGAATTGACCAAACTACCCTAATTCAGGCATATTTGGCCGGTCGGCCACATTGTTGGCCGATCAGCCACATTGTTGGCCGATCAGCCAAATATTTGGCCGATGGCCTTGTTTTGTGGCCGATGTATGGCCGGTGACCTCCCCCGATGGCCGGTGAACCTCCTATACCTTTGTTTGGGTCTTTGATGTGGTTTGAGGCCTCCATTGCTCAACACAGTGCAAGAAAATGCATTTTCGAAGCTTAACCGGTCTCTGCGCCGTGTCTTCTGTGCGTAGCACTCGAATACGTGCGAGGTGTATCCTTTTCATATCCTTTGATATCTTACAAGATTCAGTAACTGCTTTGAATGCATCGCATTATAATGTTTTACCTTGTTAACGGTTAGCATACATAGGTTGCATTGTTATACATGCATACACGCGTTATAATGCGTACGACTTGCATTGTTATGCACCTCCCTTCAGTCTAGGAGACCTTAAATCCTGTCGGTCTAGGAGACCTTAAATCCTCTGAAGGTGCAAGTCCTTTGGTGTTTGTCGTGCCCGAACGACTTTTTGGTGGGTTTCATCTTGGGCCGCATCGCCATGCGCACCTTACATACATTGTCATGCATGGTCCTTGTCACGCATCATCATGCGTACCTCACATGCATTTGTCATGTATTTTAACGAGAACATGCGTTGTCGCGCATTTGAGTCCCCTTGCATCGTCATGCATATTCCAGTTGTATTGTCATGCATTTTCTCTATCATGCATTGTCATGCTTATCATACTTGCATTGCTATGCATTTTAATTTCGGTCTAGGAGACCTTAAATTCTCTGAAGGTGCAAGTCCTTTGGTGTTTGTCGTGCCTGAACGACTCTTGGTGGGTTTTATCCTAGGTTGCATTGTCATGCATCCCTCACTCGCATTGTTGTGCACTACTCATGTGCATTGTCATGCATTTCAAAAGACACGCGTTGTCGCGCGTTCAATTTCATTTGCATTGTCATGCTTTTCAAAAAAAAAAAAAACAAACATGCATTGTCATGCATTACACTGTAAATAGTGCATATGTCATGCATTACACTGTATATAGTGCATATGTCATGCATCTCACTGAAAATATTGCATTTACATACATCCCATTGCATATTGTATATATTGCATTGTAGCTTGCATGCATTTATTGCATCACCTCCATTTACGGCTTGCGCCTTTCCATGTTGAGCCTGGTCTGGTATGTGCCCGTACTTTTTGCGTTGACACACGGTTATGATATTATGTGTATGCACCTAGTGTTGTGGGTGATGGCACCGTTTCCGTGCTAAACGTGGTTTGTATGTGTCCATGCCTTTCCTAGGCAAGATACGGTTCGGTCGAAGGCCTTATCCACCGTAAATATTCCATTGCATATTGTATATATTGCATTGTAGCTTGCATACATTTATTGCATCACCTCCATTTACGGCTTGCGCCTTTCCATGTTGAGCCTGGTCTGGTATGTGCTTGTACTTTTCGCGTTGACACACGGTTATGATATTATGTGTACGCACCTAGTGTTGTGGGTGACGGCACCATTTCCGTGTTAAACGTGGTCTGTATGTGTCCATGCCTTTCCTAGGCAAGATACGGTTTGGCCGCGGGCCTTATCCATTCAATCCATTGCATATTGTATATATTGCATTGTAGCTTGCATGTATTCATTGCATCACCTCCATCTATGGTTCGCGCCTTTCCATGTTGAGCTTGGTTTGGTATGTGCCCATACTTTTCGCGTTGAAGCACAGTTATGATATTATGTGTGCGCACCTAGTGTTGTGGGTGACGGCACCGTTTTTGTGTTAAACGTGGCTTGTTTGTGTCCATGCCTTTCCTAGGCAAGATGTGTTTTGGTCGCGCACCATATCCATTTCATTCATTGCATTGTAGTGTAGTGTTTTGCATCCAACAATTAGGATCACGATCTCTCCTGAGCAGAGCATGCCTCACCTATATCATCCCACCCAATTACTTGTATCTTGTGTTCCGTCTACACACTCATAATTCTGCATGTGTACGCGCCTATTCCACTGCTGGTATTGTGGTTTAAGGGTGTCGGCACCTTTTCTATGGTAGAGGGACTTTGCATCTCCATCATCTTTATGATATTTGTGTGGTTTTGAACTACTTATGGTTTGATCATGTTTCAATTGCATTGCATATCATTTGCATTGTTTATACATAGTTTTGTATATATAGCATTATCATTTTCCATCCATTCCACATTGTTATGCATTGTCACACGAGTTGCATTGTCATGCACTCCTTCGCTTGTGTTGTCACGCAGTTTTAGATTGCATTGTTATGCATATTGCTAACGATATCGTACCTGTTAAGTTTTCTTTCTCTTTCAGGCACGATATTGTATGTACGGTTCATTTGAAGCTAGTGCAACCAGACGAGCCGCACCGGTATTGTATTCTCCGTGTGAGACGTATCGAGAATTGAATAATTCTTTTACATCCTTTCTACATTGTAATGTAGCTTGGTGCTAGCTTAAAACTGTTGCATGTTATGCTTCGTTACAGCTTCCTTTGCATGATCACAAGTTATGCTCGGACTCTTGCATTGTCGGTTGCATTTTGCCCCCGCCTTGGCGCATATCTTTATTGTCTTGCATGTTTGTCTAAGTCTTCGGCCTTGTCAAAAATGGGTCGTCTCTGGGCTTTGACACTCACTCCCGTCATTGTTATGACTTTCGAGTTCTGTCAGAGAGGGCCAACTGTAGACACCCCATTTTTGACCGTCCTCAAGACTTGGACGTCACCGTTTGAACACCCGGTGATCATCCATGTTCGTGTTCGTCTTGAGTTCTCGGAGGTCTCGGCCACGCGCTTTGCCTCAAGACTTCTCGACTTGCCTGTTTTGTGTTTGGTTTTGCACCAAACACTTGTGTTTGGTTTTGAGGAGCAGGGAATGGCTTGTTGGCCATCCCCACATCTCACCGGCCATGGCTTGAGGCCACCGGCCATTGTTTTGTTGCCATCGGCCAAATGTTTGGTCGGTCGGTACTCTTTGCGGTCGGTCGACCATTTATTTGGTCAATTTGTCATTTTTGGCTGGCCGACCGCTGTGCATCTGCTTTTGACAGATATTTTGTGCCAACTGTGATAGCTGGCACCCACTTTGCCCCCCTATATACACGTGTATGGAGGGATTTCACTCTTGCTTAGCTTGTTTTGTAAGCTTTGCAAGTGTGAATCTCTATAAGAGGAGGCCTTCTCCTCCCTCCTCAAGGGTTCCAGAGGTTCAAGGGAGGGTCTGAGATTAGGTTTAGGGTTGTGAATCTATTCTATCGCTATATCTTCCTCTCTTTGTGTATTTGTGTGTGTTTGTCCTTACTTTTGTGCACAAACACCTAGTGTTACACTTTTCTTTAGCTACTGAGGTACTAAGGAGTGATTTTTAGAGTTTTTGAGTGGATTCAAGCTTGAGGAAGCAGCTGGAGCTCAGTTCTTGAAAGGGGTCTTCAAGGGTAAGAACTTTGTCCTTTATTCTCCATTTTTTCATAGGCTTTTAGCCATCCTTGCATCTATTTTCAAGCTTAACTTATAACATATAAAAGTTCTGATTTTAAGTTCTTAAAATAGTTGTTTAAGGTTGTTTTGGTGTTTGGGGTTGTTTGACCCCTCTTAGGCCTTGTTTGGCCCCTTTTTTGTGCTATTTTGGTGAGCTCCGGGACCACCTTGCTTGGGCCTCCTCACCACTGAAATCCAAAGGGATTCCAGTGGTGGGGATGGTGCTTTGAGGTACTAAGAAGGAGAGGGCCTTCCCCTCTCCTTGTTGTCTTCAAAAGTTGTCATTTTAGCCTCATGTGTGAGCACCATTGTTGAGTTCATGTTGGCCATGTCTTAGCTAGTATTTGTGCTTATTTTGCCATGATATAGCACTGTTTCTAATTGGTTTAGACACACCATGCTTGCTTTGCATACATGTCTTGTAATGCCATGAATTGCCTTAACATGCTTTGTGCTTTGAGCCTTGTTTCTAGCATGTTTTTGGCCTAGCTTTGTGAAGCTTTTATGCATGTCTTAGTATGCTTAAGGTCTGTTTAAAGTTGTTTTGGCCATCCATGGCATCCTTTGTATAGCCACCTTGCATTTTGGCTTCTTAGCCTTGGGTGTGTGAGTGTTAAGCATGCATTACTTGGCTTGTTTCAGTGGTTTGGCACCACTTATAGCATCAATTCAGTCCTCGTGGCATGCTTGTATGCCTACATTTGATACTCCTTTAATGCTTTAAAAGGTTGGTGTTTCATGCTTCATGTTTGTGCCATTGCGTATGCTTCTAGGATTCGATCATTTAGATGCCATCTAAGTGGTTTTTGGGGCTTACTTTGGCATGATTTAGGACTGTTTTGATTCACTTTAGTCATTTGCTTCATGTGTCACATGACCATAGTTTAAGTCCTTGGGCTTGGTTGCATGCCTTGCTTGCATTGGTAGGTTGATTTGGCATCATCTCCTCCATGTTTTCAAAGCTTATCATGTATGCTATTTGTCCATGTTAAGTGTGCTTAAAAGTCCCCTCTTTGTGCCTAAGTGTTGGACCATGTTTGCATGCATGTTTGTATGTGCATTTGCCCTTCATTTCCTTGGCATTTGGCCACTGTTTTGGGCTTATTTGAGAGCTGCCCAAGCCAGTTTAAGACCGTCCTTTGCATGTTGTTACATGCTCGCCTTGTGTGTTGTTGTATGCTTGGCCTATCGCATGTTGTTGCATGCTTGAAACACTTTGCATTTGGCATGCATTCTCTTGGTTAAGTTGCTTAACATGTTGTCACATGTCTTGCATACTTACATGTCCACATTGCATCTTGTATGCTTGTCATTAGCATAGTTGTTCCATGCCTTGCATGCTTGTTTGCTTAGGTTGTGTTCCTATTGCATGTTTGCCCACATGTTCATGTTGCATACTTAGGTCACATGCCTAGGTTGCATTTTGCATGCATGCCTTGCCTCTTGAATCACCATGATGGAGGTTGGGTCCCTTGTTTGTTTTGTGTGCATTACATTTGACATTAAAATGCACACCTTGCCCTCTTTGGCCATCACGTATTAAAATGCCCAATTGGTGGCCCGAGGGTCGAGTCCCAAACTCCTTTGAGTCATAAACATGATAAGGAGTGTGGTGGTGCACAAATTTGCTTTAAATGCATTGCCATGCCATGTTTGCCCTCTGCTGCTGTCAAAACAGGATTCTGCAGGCATACATGGTCGGCCGACCATCTATATTGACGGCCGACCAAACATTTGAGGCTGAGAGCCATATCAATGGTCGATGACCCTTCTACCACAGTCGGTGATGTTTCCCCTTGGTCGGTGATGCTCCACAGTGTTCAGAGAGTGTTCCTTGGGACTTGTACAATTTTCAGAAGAGCAGAGCAGGGTAAACAGAGGCAGCTTGTGCATGGTGACGGATTTCCGAGCAAACCCGAGCACGCATGCATTGGACCCTCTTCCCGAGGCTGTTTTATTGCTTTCTTAGCTTAGTTAATTTGCTTAACTAGTTAAGTGGTCTGTAATAATTAATTAGCTTGTAGGTTAATTAATTTGTATCATTCTTTTGGTCCCTCCGAGCGAGGGTGAATGTGTAATAAGTGTGGGTGTGTGTGTGCACGTCTTCCAACCCCCATTTCTTTCTCCCTTTTACTTACCTGCTTTTGATGGTTAGTACTAGGGCATATTTAATTTAGCATACCTTATGCTATGCATGCGTGCATCCATACATTTGTCTTGCATGCACTGGGCTCGGCGCATCATACTAACTGCATTCTATTTCAATTCCAAGTTGAATATGTGTTAGTTGTAACATCATCATATGTCATCTTAGAATAGTCGAGCCTATTGCAGTTGCATCTTGCGTGTGTTGCATTAGCCATGTTAACATGAACTAGGATCATGCACATGATTATTAACTAGTTTCTGTTTTGGCTTGGAGTACTTGGTAAGCATTTATGTTTTACCATCCTTGCATGAGTGTAAGTGTTGCCATGATAGCATGCTTACCATGAGACTATGTGCTTATGTGATATTACTGCCTAAATGCCTGTGGGTGAAGGTTGGATTGTTTAAGTTGGAACAACTCGTTGAAATCCGTGTTTTTAGCCTACTTGCGAGTAGCAAATTTCAAAACATTTTTCGAACAAACGGATATGCAATGTTTTGTTCCAAATTAGGCGACCTAGTCTATACTTTTGTGTTGTGCGCATCACATAGTAAGATTAGCTAATTAATCGGAATAAGAACACATAACATTTTCAAAACTAGATATCATGGTTAGTAGAGGCCGATCTTCGGATCGGGCGAGCGGGGGTGCTCTTAGCTGACCTTCCCCAATCATACCCAAGTTCCCGAGCCGAGGCAACTTTGGTGATGACGGACACGTGGCCTTAGGCAAACGAGTCAGGGTTTCCTAAATTCCCCCATAAAAAAATATTTAGGTGGCGACTCTGTATCTGGCAAAGCAGTCCATGATTGGCACTTCTTTTCAAAAAATCTGTTTTCAAAAACAATTTACCGGATTTGGACTCTTTGGTTCAGATTTAGAACCGTGACAATTTGGGTCCTGAACTGTAGTGAGCACAAAACCAACGAAACGGGATTCATCCTCCCAGGGCGTTCGCGGGGACGTCTACATACACTTGAGGCTTTTTGGTGTTTCTCTTTGCCACCACTTTGTTTGCCGACAGGGCAAACACTATTGGGCTATATCTCTTGAGTGCCTTGGTGGACTTGTCTTGGGTCCGGGGTTGCTGGCCTCGCTACCTTCTACAACTACATGAACTCGACATCCCGTACGAGCAGGAACGGAGTCGGCGGCTATTGGAGAGCCTGGGAAGTATGCTTTACTTTTTTGCTTCACAATTCCTGTCGTGCTTTCTACTTTGCACTTTCTGTACACTGCACACACATAGTCTGATCTCTGCTTTGCACTTGTACTTTCTGTATGCTATACTATACATTGTCCTTTCTGCATTCTCTCTATATTCTGCATGCTCTGAACATTACACATATATTCTGCTTTCTGCATTGCCTGTGTATACCTATTGTATACTCATTGTCGCTCTTTTGCTTTTTGCAGCTATGGGTATATGCATATTTTTCGACCCTCGCCCTAGAGCCGGAGGTGGAGATGCCTTCTGTTGTACCTTACTCTCACCGGTACGATGGCAAGTGCATGAGGAGGACCAAGGAGACCTTCTCATTCTTCCGCCAATATTCTGACACGGTGACCGCAGCAAAGGTGACTCAAAACTTACAGTTATTTCTACTTTACTTCAGCTCTGATTCATATTGCATATCTAATGGCAACTAACAATCTGTGTATTTGCTATCTGCAAATCTCATGGCAGCCATGGGCGACGGTGCCTGAGGGTGTCAGGTACCAGTTTGCTGGCGCTTGGGGTGTTTCCCATTACCGTCTTGTACTTGAGGGACCAGTAGGTCGAGCCTGGTTTTGAGGCGAGCGCTTCCTATGCCAGACCTTGGGTTTGCTGTTGCAGGCAGTTCCCATGCTACATCTACCATCCATGCGGGCTATAGAAAGCCTCTCCTCCTAGGAGGTGATCGACTTTACACGAGGCATGGATGCCGACTACTTTCTTAGAGAGAGGGACTATGCGACATATATCCAAACGCATCTCATGCCTCCCTTGACAGGTACTCATGCTCGTGTAGGGAGAGCAGTAGACGCCCCTTCAACGAGCAGGGCTCAAGCGCCGAGGGGCAGAACTAGAGGGGTGTCTTCCGTCAGACAGGGCTTCGATTGGCCTACGCTTCCAACCGAGTTGACATGTTAGTGTCACACTAGAGAGACCTATCAGATTCCTATTGATCCTGCACCGGCCAGGCACAGATATGTCAGAATGCCTAATTCACCTCCAGTATGCACTACAGTTCTCACTTTTTCCATTCTCGCTCAGATACTCAGATATTCATTCCTTTCGAATATTAATCATTCCCAACACATTTGCAGGCACCCGTAGGGTACGTCGAGGGATTTCTCGAGATGTTAGCCTCATTCAAGAGCATGATATTGAGGAGAGAGGCACTACCCGGCTTCTACAACATTCAGGTACTTTCTTCAATTTTCTTACATTCCAGTCATCAAATTTCGGCTGACACACTGAAACTGACATTTCAACTAAACACTTCCCCACACCACACTAATACACTGCATCTATAGATCACATCTGACACACTATATTCACACACTGTATCTAACTTCTGCATTACATCTGATCTACCTGTTGTTACTAATATGAACTGTCATTTCAGGTTCCACTCGTACTGATGGGACCAGCAGCACCTACAGCACTAGCACCAGTGGTGCCCCCTCCGATGGCAGGGAGGAGAGAAAGACAAGCTCTGGCATGTAGCCAAGGGAGACGTCGTGATTAAGATCAGAGGAGCCCTTCGGAGCCTATCATAAGTGATGACAACAATAAGACCACCGAGACCGAGGAGGCTGTGGGTCAGCACACTGAGTCATCTAAGAGCGAAGACGATGAAGCTGGCTCGGGTTTTGCTAGTGGAGATGATGCTGAGGTAGGCTCTGAAGCAGAGAGTGGTGATAACTCTGGTTTAGATTCGGGTTCAGAGGGAGGTACAGACAACGGTGCTGACAGAGACAGCTCTAAGTCCGTGCCTAGGAAAAGGACGAAAAGGGCCTCTCGAGACTGAGATAGCTGGCGCTGATTCATATGTTTTTGCTTAGTTTCTTTTTGCTAGTAGTGTTAGCACATTGTACATCTTAGACAGTTTTATTTTCTTGAGAAAAAAAATGTACTCTTTTGTAAAAAGTAACCATGATCGGAATGAAAACCAACTTTTTGTATGAAAAAGTGTTGTATTTTGCATTCTGAGCATCGTACAAGCACCACATTGCACAAAAACAAGATTCATGGAAATTGAACATCGTATTGGCACAACCTTCTTAATCAGGTAATGAACCAACCAACACTTAACAAACAGAGTAAAACAACTCGATGAACAACTAACAATAACAACTCAATAAACAAAACAAATACAAGTACAACTCCCTAAGCAAAACAAATACAACTCGATAAGCAAATCAAGACAAATTCAACTCGACAAATAAATTGAAACAAAACAACTCAACAAAACTAACCGAAACAAGACAACACAACATACAAAGAGCAGAACAAAACACAGGTTCTCAACACTCTCGACATACAGGTTGACCATATGACAAACCATGAGACCATCGGCCATGAACACAGTCTGTCGGCCACCACTGGTGGCCGGTCGGCTACAATAGGTGGACGGTCGGCCATCAATGTGAGGAACCGCCAAATTGTTGCCACCTATCTTCCACTCAGTGCCTTATCTTCTGCAAAAGCTAAGACTCCGTAGTTTCTTCATTCCAGCTCTATTTTTGCCACAAATGGAGCCATTATTTGCCGCAAAACTCTCAAATTGGATTGCAACTTTAGATGGCTCAGAAAAAGTGAATTTTCGAGGTTTCGGGATAAATGCACTATTCTCGCTAAGTCGTATCCCGCTGTGTTTTCCGTTCCTTCATGCCGCGGCTAGATGTTGGAACTCAGTTACACATGTGTTTAGCTTCGGGGACAACAGATGTGCCCCACAATTGAAGAATTCCAAGTTTTGATGGAATCCCAGCATGACGAAGAAATCTTACCCCAGTCGTGTTTTGGTCATATCCAAGCTTTAGGAAGGATGTGTGGGCTCACTTTACACGATGCCGAATCCTTAGTTCACAATGGAGAGCTGGACATTCCCAGCCTCATTCATCAATTTTCTGACGCCGGCAACTGTGGCGACCGTCTTTGGCAGAGTTTTCGACAGCATGCCCTTTGTTTATATATGTTGGCTCATTTTCTGCTTCTCCCTGGTTTCGGAGGGTCTTGCATTCATTTGATCAAGGCTTGAAACAGGGCAAGAGCTACATTGGCTTAGCATTGGTCGAGACTCTGATGGACTTGGATGCCTTTCATCGGTGGGAGGCGAACAAATTCGCAGGAAGTCCACTACTTCTTTAGGTAATATTTCCCACCCTATCTCATATGTGTTTCTCACATCTCTCGACACTCAGACTCTGTTTTTCTCTCAAAACCTTTTCTCACTTTTTCTCTCAATGCACATCTCTTTATTCTTTAATCTCTCTTGTTTTTCATCTCTACCCAGATATGGCTCATGGACAGATTGAAGGTAGTGGGCTCTTGCCCTGCATATTCAGCACGAGGCTATTTCTTTTGCCAACGGCTAGTTGATTTCTCAAACGAATGGTGGTGGTGCCATTGGATGTGCAACAGGTCTGCTGTTGACATTGCTTGGCGTTGCCATCGGTTAGATCTGCTCGAGATGAGTTACAGCATGTCTAGGTAACCTGGCATTCATCTGGTTGGCCTGACACATTGTGTGTTCTACTTTCCATTCCGATTCAGGCGTCAGTTCGGACACGACCAAACTTGCCCAAAATAGAGGGTAGAGCACCTGGCTTCATTCTTTGTCTGAGGCTTACAATTGGCTCGGTAACCCAATGTTTGGAGGATGAGAGAACTTCTGGCTCCTGCTCCCACTTTCAATTGCGCCCTATCTGGCAAATGCATAGCTTGGCCTAAAGAAGAGGTGCAAACCGGGCCTACTTTAGTATCTGAAGCTTCCACAAGCTCTAGGAGGAGACGTAGGAACACCTGACTCATCTATGCCCCAAGTTTACTGCTTTGATCTAACTTTCAAGTTTTCCTTTTGAATGTAATAAAAGCAACTTTGATTCGTATCGAGAGTTCCAGAACTCTGTATTGAAATCAATGAAATTGAAGTTGTGGGCACTGAAAATTTTCCTTTTGATCCAAAAATGGTCTAAGTTGTAAAAAGATTAATTTAAACAAAATCAACCATTTTCGATAAGGATCACTACTGGACACACCTAGAATCTATCCTCGAGATGTACAACCCCGAATCTAGAAATAGAAAATTGCCCCTAAACTGAATAGCACTGCTCAACACTGTACTGTAACCAGCTCTCATAGTGAAGATCACAACCGAACTCCCCGGATACAGAAAAGGCAAAGATGACCTGAACAATCTCATGGACAGGACAGTTGAGTTTGAAGTGTTTACGGCTTAACCTCACAATGAAGTTGCCTACGTATCCCTAAGATGGGAATCAAGCCTTACATAGTTCGGTTTAGGTTCACTCATGTATTAACACTCTCCTTTTCCGCTCTAACATTTGCTAAGACCGCCCTTTCTGGGTTTTCAACCTTGCGAGCTCAGTTTTTCTTATTTCAATTTTTTGTGCTCTAACTTTTCCCTAGGTCGTCCTTCTGGGTTTTCGACCTAGCAAGCCTCTCAGGGGTAATATTTCTTCAACTTGTCCATGTTGATTGGTTGGGAAAATTCTAGGCCATTCAGGTCCATAAGAATCACAGCTCCACCCGACCAGATTGATTTGATGATATAAGGACCAATCCAATTGGGTTTGAACTTGCCCCTAGGGTCATGGATGGGAGCTCAATTGTCTTTGAGCACTAAATCCCCTTCTTTAAGATTCTGAGACTTAACTTTCTTGTTAAAAGCCCTAGCAATCCTACGTTGATATCCTTGGACATGGTATAGTGCTTTCAGCCTCCTTTCGTTGAACAACATCAGTTCCTCGAACCTACTCTGCTGCCAATCCGCTTCTGCTATCTGGCACTCAGCCATAACCCGCAGCGATGGAACCTCTATTTCAATCAGCAAAACAGCTTCCATCC
The DNA here is from genome assembly GCF_055761805.1 of Camellia sinensis. Lineage (NCBI taxonomy): Eukaryota > Viridiplantae > Streptophyta > Magnoliopsida > Ericales > Theaceae > Camellia > Camellia sinensis. The sequence goes on from NC_138963.1 coordinate 155,713,626, forward strand.
CATAAACTAGAGAATACGGATTTGCCCCAGTACATGTCGAATTAAAGTCCTATAGCCCCAGAGAGCAAATGGCAATATGTCTGGCTAGTCCCTGTAAGGCTCAACCATTTTCTGGAAGATGTGCTTGATGTTCTTGTTGGTGGCCTCAATAGCTCCGTTGGTTTGCGGCCGATACGTGGACGACTTATGAAAAGCCACATTGTATTTCTCCAACAAGTCGATCACTTCTTTCTTAAAATGGGAGCCATTGTCTGAAATGATCTCATTCGGAACTCCATAATGGCAAATAATGTCGTTGCAAATGAATTTAGCCACATGCGCTGCTTTCAACACTGCATAAGACTGAGCTTCCACCCACTTCATGAAATAGTCAATTGCCACCAGGATATACTCATGCCCATTCGAGCCTTTCGGCGTAACTGCCCCAATAACATCAATTCCCCAGATTGAAAACGGCCACGGTAAAGTCATGTTACATAGCTTCGACAGCGGGATATTCATGCAATTTGCATGGATTTGGCATTTGTAGTATCGCCGAACAAAACCAATACAATCCTCCTCCATGGTTGACCAATAGTAGCCCTGCCTGAGAATCTTCCGGGCTAGCATTACTCTGCTCATGTGCGATCCACACTCCCCTCTGTGGATGGCCACCATTAGGCACTTCGACTCTTCTGTATCAACACATAGCTTGTGCATTCCCAGATGGCCTTGCTTATATAACTTACCCCCGCATATGATAAACTGAACGGCTATTCGCCATATTGCCCTCTTATCTTTGGCATTTGCCCCAAGTAGATAAACCTCATTTTCCAAGAAGTTCCAGGTATCATAAGACCAAGGGTTTTGATCCTATACTTCATCTATTGCGGCAATCAACTCGTAGGCCGGCGTATACCTCTGTTCAATAATGATCGGAGGCATCCGGACTCCAAAAGGGATGTCTATCATAGAAGATAGAGTTGATAAAGCATCAGTAAACCTATTGTTCTCTCTTAACAGATGCGTGAAGGTTAGCTTCTCAAACCTAGGAATCAGAACATCCAGGGTTTGGTGATAAATTTTCATCCTCTCTTCTTTAACCTTCCAGTCTCCTTTTGCTTGAGACACAACTAGGTTTGAGTCCCCAATGACGTCTAACCTTTTTGCCCCTAGTTCCAGGATGGCTTCCAAGCCAGCGATACACGCCTCGTATTCTGCTTCGTTGTTAGATACCTTGAACCGAAGTTTGAAGGATAAAGGTATGTGGGAATTGTTAGGTGCTATCAGTAACATCCCTATCCCATAATCGTACTAGTTAGACGCTCCGTCAAAATACATTGTCCAGGTCTCTTCCTCAACCTGCAGAATAGCTTCATCTAGGAATAGATATTCTACCGCTTCGCCCTCTTCCACTGGTTGATCTGCCAGGAACTCTCCCCTTGATAGACTTGTGAGTCACATACTTCAAATCAAATTCGAAGAGAAGAAGCAACCAACGAGCTAGCCTACCCGTAAGTGCTGGTCTCTCAAAAAGATATTTGATGGGATCCAATCTCGAAATCAGAATTACGGAGTGAGCTAACAGGTAGTGCCTCAATTTCCTGGTAGCCCATACCAAGGCTAAGCAAGCCTTCTCCAGCGGAGTGTAACAGGCCTTATAATTTAGCATCTTCTTACTTAGGTAATAAATTGCTTTCTCCACTCTATCCTCAGATTTCGAAGCAAGCATGCAGCCCATAGTCGTGTCCGTTACTAACAGATACAGAATCAACGGCTTCCCCGGCTCCAGCAGTGACAACACGGTTGGGTTCTGAAGATACTACTTGATTTGCTCAAAAGCAAACTGGCATCAGTCATCCCATTAGAATTTCTTTCCTTTCTTCAGGAGACCAAATAGTGGTTCACAAGTCAAAGTTAATTTTGCAATAAACCACCTTATGAATTGCACTTTACCCAAACAGCCTCGCACCTCCTTTTCAGTCCTTGGTGGTAGTATTTCTAGGATGGCCTTGATTTTGGAAGGATCAACCTCGATGCCCCTCTGTGCGATCAAGAAACCCAGCATTTTTCCTGCTGTGACACCAAAAGTGCATTTTTATGGATTCAACCTCAACCGATATTCTCTGATCCGTTGGAAGAATTTCTTCAAAGCAGTGTAGTGGCCCTCTCTTTCCTTGGACTTGACAATCATGTCATCCACGTACACCTCAACCTCTTTGTGGGCCATATCATGCAAGATAGTGGTTGCAGCCCGTTGATACATAGCCTCAGCATTTTTCAGAACAAACGGCATCACCCTATAGCAGTAAGTTTCCCATGACATGGTGAAGGTAGTCTTCTCCCTGTCCTCGGGTGCCATCAAAATCTGGTTATACCCAGAAAATCCATCCATAAAGGAGAGCAACGCATGACCTACGGTGAAGTCCACCAATTCATCGATGTGTAGTAGAGGAAAATCGTCCTTCGAACTAGCTTTGTTCAGATCTCTGAAATCCACACATACCCAAATTTTGCCACCTTTCTTCGGTACTGGAACAATGTTGGCCAACCAAGTCGGATACTCAAATACTAGTAAAAACCTTGCATCTATCTTCCTGATGACCTCTTCCTTAATCTTCAAAGCCCAATCCGGGCGTATTCTCTGCAACTTCTGGTTGATGGGTCGGGCCTCGGGGTCAAGAGGGATCCGATGCTATATAATCTCAGGATCGATTCCAGGCATGTCTTCGTAGGACCACACGAAAATATTTTTGAAATCTTTTAATAAAGCGACTAAGCGCTCGCGTTCCTCCGAAGACAACGTTGACACGATCTGGACCAAACGTGGATCCTTCTCAGTACCCACATTAATTGCAATGATTTCATCAACAAGGGGTTTTACAAACCTCTCCTCCTCTCGATCAACCAAATATTTCAAAACCAGAGAAATTACTTCCTCGTCATTTTTATCAAAATTTTGAAAGTCGTGATCAATGCAATACACAAGTGGCACAGAGAAGTACTCAAAAACTGCTACAGCATTCTCATGCAAAAGATCCAGCTCATCTAATTCCTCGGTCACAACTGACTCAAAACAAAAGGAAAAAGACGACCTGGACAAAACAACGGCATCCGGGTTATCAACCCCAGGAATACCGGACTCTGACTCAAAAGAGTTGGAATCTGATTCCGACTTCACAGACTCTGTGGAATCAAATTCTGGCTCACTACCTAACTCAGAACTACCGAAAAGAAAACCCTCCTTCAGTTGCCAAGTAAGGGACGATGCGTTAGATGCATCCAGAATACCACTGGAAGGGTCTACACCTGTTTTATCTCCAATCATGGAAACGATTAGGTTATCCCTCAAGCTCTCCAGTTTTATCTGAGGATCCGAAAGGAGACACGCCAGTGTTGCTCCTATCTCAAGTTCATTACTATTGAACTCACTTTCTGTGCTCTGCTCAGCCTCAACAGTTAATTTAGTTTGTTCCATTGAGGCTTCATCCTCTTGCAGGTGTAGGTCGAAGAAAATCTCAAAGCCAGGCAGACGCTGCTTCTCAGAGTTCAACCATGGCTCAAGAAAGCTGCAAAATGGGAAGTCTTCCCCCTCCTAGACAAAGCGGTTGTTCAGAGTTCCCTGAATTGGCCTATGCACAAGCTCATAGTGCTTCCCACTTTGTTTAGCTTTGGCTCTTCCTGCCGTTTCCTTCCCTTTTCTCACCCAGTCCTTTTTGGTGGGCGTGTAACTGAGACCAAAGGTATGTGGGTTATGTGGCACTTTGGCTAGTGCAATAATGTCGTTCCAGCCGCTCTTTCCTAATCCCATCCCGGGTATATGTTGTAACTTGTTCATGAGGTAGATGATTGAGCATTGACGTACAACCCCTTATCAATAGCTAAAATATCTTGCACCACCCGGGCCTCAGCCAAGGTAAATCCAAACAAGAAAACATCCTCGTCGCCGTGTATAATCTCTAGTACGGGTGTAGTGACCTCTGGCAAAGGATGTTTAGAAGAATTCCCGAAAACAATGGCTACCCCTTTTCCAAGAGGGTACTTCAGCATTTGATGCAAGGTGGAAGAAACAGCTTTTACTTGGTGCAGCCAGGGTCGCCCAAGTAACAAGTTGAAGGTAGTCAGAACATCCAGGACGTGAAACTCAACATCCTGTTGTGCCGGGCCAACCTGTGTTCTGATATGAACTATCCACATCACCTCTCTGCTTGTGTTGTCGTAGGCCCAGATCACCTAGGCAGTAGGTACAAAGTCCGCTGGCTTTAAGCCAATAGCATAAGTTGTGCGTGACGGACAAACATTGATTGCAAACCCAGTGTTAACCAATACAACCGGTACCCACTTCTCTCTACACTCAACTGAGATGTACAACGGTTTATTATGTACAGAGCCCTCGGGCGGTAATTCCTTTTCCGAGAAGGTCAAAGTAGGTGAAGCACCTCCCGGGAAGATGAGTCCCACAAATTGTTATGGAGTTGTGTCAATAGGCAGCTTGGCCTTATCCATTGCCAACAGGACGGCTTGCCGGTGCATGTACGAAGCCATGAGCAAACCCCCGATGGATATGTCTGCTTGGATCTTCTTTAGCTGCTTCAGTACAGTTTCTTCTTCCAACTGCTTGTCCTTCAGTTTTTCGGCCTCCTTATCCTTTCTGGATGCTTCTAGTTGGTCTAAGTGTGGGGGCTTGAAGTATCACCCGCTTCTAGTCATGTGATCCACTTTCTCAGAATACCAAGTGTCGTCTGGCAGGTCTTGGCCCCAATCCTCGTCTGTGTGGGCAAGATGCAGATCATCATCTTCCCAGCATACTCCTCTGACAACCAACAGGCAATTGTCCAGTTCTGTTGTAATTACTCTCGCATCACCGTCATCCCCCGCAAGGTGTTTGGCTTTTCTAGCTTTCTGATCATTCCCGTCTCTTTCCTGCTCAAACCGCTTCAATGCGGCTTCCTGCTCCGTATCAGCAGTACTAACAATGCTCAATTCATGAGCCACTTATTTCAGACCGGCATCTTCCGGCAGCTTACCCTTGTCCTCGGCCGTTCCGGCCCTTATAGCAGTTGCCGCTTCCGGCTGTTCCAGCTTTAATTGAAGTCCCTCATCTACATCAGGTTCATCACTGAGCCACCCCGAATTATATGCTAACCCATTCAGATCAAACCAGTTAATCGGTACATTCCCCGGATCTTGTTGATCAAAGAACTATAGATTGTTGATATCCTCCTCGAGGTCGGCTAAGTCATCCAATCCCTGGCTTGGTCCATCCTCCCCGACTACACTAACCTTCATTCATGTTGGCAACTCCAGCTCTGGTTTGGCTTGTTTGGTCGGCACAATATAATAGCATGGTTGTATTCCTTTTCAGATAAGTCCATGGAGCCCTCAGGCACTGAACTAGCACTCATATTCTCCACCAAGGTTATCCTGCCTTCATCTACCACGGTCACCATCACAGGTTCGGGTTGGAATGTAGACGCGTTCATCATGCATAAATCTGTGCTTTCCGGGATGAACAGCACCGGCTTAGGCAGGTGGGAGGGGTGTTGTATATACTGGGGTCATAAGGGATGGCCAGCGTATGGATGAGGTTTGTTTATCAAGGTGGAGGGGGTTGGTTATGTGGTGGGAGAGGATTTGTAGTGACATTGGGTTTTTCAAGAGATGCTATCACCTTATTGTCGATGAGATCTTGAATCTCATGACGCAATCTGAAGCATTGATCAGTATCATGACCATGCTGCTGGTGGAAGGCGCAGTATTTGGCTGGGTTGTATGTAGGAAGGAGAGGATTGGGCAATGGGTGTTATTCTAACGGCTTCAGAAGCCCTTTTCTGATCAGAACCCTTAAGGCTGCAGATAGAGACATATAGAGTGGGGTGAAAACCCTCTGGCCATGGGGTTGGTGCTTCGAGGTTTGTGAGGTTATATCGGATATACCGGCAAAGGGGTTGGCAGCTTTTGGTGTGGTGGTGACCATACCTACAACAGAAGGCCTTGCAGTTGCACTACCACTCGTAGCCGCATTAGAACTGGGCATGAAAGCCCTCTTGGGCTGGTCTTTCTCATGGTCTATCAGACCCTGCTTCATTGCATCCTCTATCTACACCCCTATTTCATGGAGGTCCGCAAAAGTAGACAGAGGTAAGACTATCATCTTCTGTAGCAGTCTTGGTTACAGGTTACGGACCACCATTCTGATCTGGTCCTTTTCAGCCGGTCAGATGGTCATCATGAAGGCCTTGGCCTTCCATCGAGTTACAAAATCAGAGAAGCCCTCCTTCGGCTCCTGGCGAGTTGCCTCGAGATCACGAGTAGTGACCTCGATTTGAATATTATAGGAGTACTGTGCTATGAAGGCCTCGGCCATTTCCTCTCAGTTTCTCTTCACAGAGTCTTCGAGTTTGGTGTACTAGATGGCCTCTATACCTGACAGGGTCTGGCTGAAGAGCGACAACTTCTGTAATCTGGTGAGATCCATGGGTCGTAGGATGTCAGAGAATAGACGTAGATGGACCATAGGATCCCCGAAACCGTCAAACCGGTCTATATGCAGCATCTTAAATCTATCTGGCAATGTCACTGCTGAATCAGTATAGCCATCCTCTATGTCAGGGATCAAATTCACGCCCTATGCCCGTTTGAAGAACTTTTCAAGCTTGCTTACTTTCAATGCAGTAGGGTCAACCTCAAATTCAAACGACGCCTCTATTGGGTAAGCTGGTGCCTTAGAGGTCTGGGACGGGGATAGGATCTACCTGAAAGCCCGCATTTTCCTGGACATTAGTTGTGACCCCGGGTGCTGAAATTCCCTCTGGGGGTGCATGGGATGCTGATGCTACTGCAGGTTATGGCTGCTGTTGTTGAAGCCTTTCTATTACCTCTGTTTGGCGAGCTACAACCTCGACTTAGCGGGCTGCGGTCTCAGCTTACCGGGCAGTATCTAGCTGCATATTCTCAATTGTCTGTTAAAGTTGACAAAGCATTTTTTCCATGCTGACTAAGGGATGCTGATGTTGAGCTATCAAAACTGATGTATACTCTCTTTCCGGAGTAGAAGCAAATGACTGGACTTTGCTGAATGAAGCTAACTGTTGAACCGATGAATTATGCCTGACTCTCCTCCATCTTGTAACCGGGGATAGTGAAGCAAACACTAGCTGTCCTCTTCCAAGATCCCCGGATCGGTAAAGTCGCCTTACTCGGGTCCAGAGTGCTTGGGGGGTAACAGACTCGCCTGAAGCAATCGTGAAAGACTACCTTGCAAAAAGAAACAAAAATCAAAAACCACACAGCAACTCGGCTCAGACAGAAACAACACACAGTTACAATCATAAGCTGGAGAACTATACTCAAACACTGATTTCTGCCCCAAAACTGATACCCTCAAACTGATACCCAAACTTGCAACTGATACCCAAACTTGAAACTGATGCATACATTCCTACAGAGTTTCACTCTAAAAGCATGTATCAAGCAAGTGAGAGTCAAAACACCCCTATGATGGGATAGGGTTACCCTATCCTAATTTTGTCAGGATAGGGATTCACTATGCAAACAAGCAGTTTCATACAATCCTGCACTCAGGTGAATAACCTGTCCTAGTTTGGAACAGTCTCTATGGTTTTCGATATGCAACTAGGTCGATTGGTCAAAAAGGGTACCTCAGCAAGACCACCTAATATACCTCTCACACCTAACACCGAGAAGTGAAAGGAGGATCAAACGGTTCAACAGTAGTCCAGATCCAAGGGTTGTGTTCCCATCGTGGCAGAGCCCGCAACCGGTCAGCCTTTTGGCAAGCTTTTCCAAGCAAGCCTCTGACAAACTACTCAGGACAAGCAGATGGCAAACACTATGACTTAGGTGCACCAATGCCAATGCAAATGCAAAGAAACACATAAGTGTAGATAAAATAACATATCGCGAGTTCAAGTTAAGGTCTCTAAATCCCCCGCGGAGTCGCCAGAAACTGTGGACTCATCTTTTTCTCATGCCCCGCCTTTCAGAAAGGGTTTGAAATGAAAGGCCTCACAGTTCGGACTCCCACGGTTCTGAATCTAGTCTCGCAAGTGCAATGTGAAACTGATAATCACCAAAGAGTCCAATCCGGCAAATCTTTTTGGAAATTTGATTTTAAATCAAATAATGCCAAAATTAGACTGCTTTGCCAGATACAGAGTCGCCACCTAAATATTTTGTTTTTTGGGAAATTTAGGAAATCCTGACTCATGCCAAAGGCCACGTGTCCATCATCACCAAAGTTGTCTCGGCTTAGAAACTTGGGTACGAGAGGGAAGGTCCTGAAATGAGCACCCCCACTCGCCCGAGCAAAAGATCGACCTCTACTAATCGTGATATGTTCTTTTATAAACATTAAGTGTTCTTATTCTGGTTATTAAACTAGCTTTACTATGTGACGCACACAAACAAGTATAGACTAGTTTGCTCAATTTGGAACATTTCAAGTCATGTTTGTTTACGAAAATGGTTAGAATTTGCCACCCTCAAGTGGGCTTAAAAGATGCGGATTTTCCACTAAACATAGTGGGCTTAAAACATGATTTTGCCACTCAACAAAGTGGGCTTAAAACTCACATTTGTTGAATTGTTCCAATTCAAACAACAAGCCTTCATTCATAGGCATTCAAGCAGTTTAGCATTTAAACACATAGCCTCATGGCAAGCATGCGAAACATGGCAATATGGCAATCACACTCATGCAAGTATGCTAAAGCATATTACTCATCGAGTACTCCAAGCCAAAATAAAAACTAGTTAGAAAATGCATGATTCATAACTATGTTAAATGACTAATACAACACATGCAATGATGCAACTAAATAGGCTCGGCTACTTAATCATGGTATTTGCAATACTTTGATAGCATGCTTTGAAACACGTATTCAAAGAAGTATTGAAATTGCAATGCAGTTTGAATGATGCGCCGAGCCTCGGTGCATGCAATACAAATGAATGGATGCAAACATGCAAGCATAAGGTATGCTAATTGAAAATGTCCCTAATCTAACCATCAAAAGCGATTAAATAAAAGGGAAAAAGGCAGGGGGTTGGAAGACATACACACACGCACGTACACTTATTACAACATGGCGCCCACGCGAAGGAGGGTCTAACTGAATAAAAGCTAACTAGCTACGCTAATTAAGCTAACTATTACAAAATTTGAAATAAATTAACTAACTATTCTAAGCTAATTAATTATTACAAACCGAAATTGAATAACTAGTTACACTAACTAATTAATTACAAAACTTGAATTAATTAGTTATTCTAAGCTAACTAAAGCAATTAAATGCCCTCAGGGGCGAGGGACATATGCATGCTCGGTTGGTTTCCACCAAAAAATGCCACTGCCTTTGCCATTGAACGCCTCTGTTTGCACATTTTTGAACACCAACAGTGCTGCTAACTCCCAGAACACCTCTGCTCCCCTTTTCCATCACACTGAGCAACTTTCTTCATTGATGGCCGGTCGGCCACTGCTAGTGGCCGGTCGACCACCCCTAGTGGCCGGTCGACCACCCTTGTCCAGAGCTTCCTTTTGCTGCAATAGAGAGCAAATAGAGGCAAAATAGTGTATTCTCAAGGAGTGTTTGTACTGTTACACTCCTTATCATCACACAAGTTCAAAGGAGCATAACTCTTGGCTCTCAAACCATCAACCAAGCATTTTCCATGCATGATGGCTAAGGAACCAAGCTTGTACAAGCTTAATGGGTGCAAAACAACACTCAAAAAGGTCACCACCCTATCATGCATGATCAAGGGTGATGGTGACCAAGGAAAGTAACACATTTCATCACTTTTGAGTATGAAATGTCTCATTTTCCTTGTGTTCGAATTAACGTCCAATTCGAACACATGCAATGCAACACGAAAGATGCTTTATCTTGCACACTTTTACTTATTCATTTTGATTACTCTTTTTACATTACCGATTCATTCTTTAATCGATTAGTCCATTGGTGAGTGTCTTCTAAAGCGAAAGAAGTGTCAACCAAGGGGTAGTTCAAGGCATGAGGGAAGCTTCATGTCGTTGGTAATGAACCCTCAAAAGAGGATTAAACCATTAAGCATGAGCCTCAACCTCAAGCTTAAACAACCCTAAGGTTGAAACAATCCTCAAACAAATGAAAAACTGAAGCAAAGAGGGAGGTTGCAAAGACGTTAAGTGCTGGAATTAGGCATGAAAAAACATTAAAACATGCAACCAAGACACACAAATGATGCTCAAAGCCTAGAAACACTAAGCTAGTGAAGAAAATTACACCACAACTATACAAAACAAAGCTCAAATGACCCAAACAGCCTGAAACAGAGCTAAAGCAGGTCAACATAGAGGCAAAAACATGCTGGACTAAAGCTAAGTTAGGCTAGAAAAACATGCTAACATGTGAGGCTAACTAGGCATGCAAGCAAGACACAAGGAGGGGAGGCTAACCCGTCCAATTTTGGACTTCAAAAGAAGGTTTTTGTCACTGAAAAACCTTTGAATTTTAGTGGTCAAAATGCCCAAAAATTTTGATTTGAATGTGATGAAAAATGGTGCGAAAGTCTAAACGATTAAGCAACAAGAAGGGTGGATTACCCCTTCACACAAAATAGCCTCAAACCATCATTTTAAGCCTCAAAAAATAGAGTTTTTTATAGTTGAAAACCAGCCCAAAAACAATACAAGAGGATGGCAAAACAAGTATTCAAAGCAAGTATACTAATCAAGTAAATTACCTCTTGAAGCTCAAGCACAAATTAAGCAACAACCCAAGCTTAAACCTTCTTCTAGAGCACAAACAAGACTCCAAGAGACCTCAGCTCCAAGGTGGCCAAATTTGATTAAGGGTTGATGTGCAAAAGTGTAGAGAAACTAGACTTTAAGGCACAAAATAACAAGAGGGACATAGAATTTTAGAGAGAGAGAGAGAGAGAGATTTTTGGTCTAGAATGTCTAACCCTCCAAAATGGGGGAGGCACCCCCCTATATATAGAAAATCAAGCCTTGAGCTTGAATACATCCTACCATACATGTGTATGAAGATGCAGCTCAGTGAGCAACAACTGGCACAGCTGGCAAACAAACATCTGGAAAAAGGGACCAATGCCCGTCGGCTACCACTAGCAGCCGACAGGCACGAGCCATAGCCGACAAATCCCAGGGCCAGCCGATAGGTCACCCTCTCTTCCAGGCCAGAGGCAACAAGCTCCAGGTCTAAAAACAAGCACAAAACAAACAAGGTTTAAAGGCTCAAAGACAAAGCGTTCCACCAAGGACTTGGGCACTCAAAACGAAAACAAACAAACACAATCATCAAGTACACAAATGATGACGTCCAAGTGTTAAGGACGGTCAAACATGGGGTGTTTACATGCGCAGCACTGGATAACTCCTCTGATGGGTTGACTAGTCAACTGGAGGGTTGTTGACGTGGCAGACACATGGCACTGGTTTAGTTGACGTGTCGCTGACGTGGATGCCCCGTGGCGCTGATGTGGATGCCACGTGGAAATGACATGTCAGCCACGTGTGTGCTGACATGTCACTGAGCTAGCGTGTGACGTAGCAGTGACGTCACGCACACACACACACACACACTCTCCTTCTTCCTTTAGCCGCACGTCAGGCGCATCCTGCGATTGGGATGATGCGCCGGCTGCCCTTCACAGCGCGTGGAACACGTGCTTGAGAGTGATCCTCACATGCTTTATTCAAGAGGCGCATAAGGGCACGTGTGGGCTTTTCTAGGACTGTGCTTTGCAATTTTGGACTTCTCTTGACGAAACCACGCTGTTGTTGTGCTCAAAAGTGAATTTCGAGCAACTTGATTTCTGGGCAGATTTGGAAATCGCACTCTGTTTTTTCGAAAAATGACTGACGAGGCTCTGAAACCACTTATTAGGGCTAAGAAATCAATCACACACAATAACACAAAAGATTTATGTGGTTCGGCAATTGCCTACGTCCACGGGAGAGATATCCACTATAAAATTATCCTAGAGGAAGATTACAGTACTTACACCACACAACTCTCTCTATAGCACTCTCACTCACAGATTACACTCTCTATGTTTGCTCTATCTATGGGTCTCACTAATGCACTCATCAACCCCTTCTCACTCATCTCAATTTATACACAAGAGATAAAGAGTGGATTAAGGGACAACAATGAGTGGGCTTGGTGGTGCCACCCTCACTCTTTTCCTTTAGTGAGTTGGTGTTGCTTCACCATCTTCCTATAGCACATAGTGCCACCCCCACCATGTGGATAGTGGGCTGGAACTAGCTGGAGCTAACAGAACATAGATGAAAATTTAATTTGTTGACAATAATATAATTAGAAGCATGTGGTGTATGTGTACCTATCCAGTGCAATCTTAATTAAGGAAGGGATGTTGTTGGAATGTGGAATTGGACTGCAACCTGATCCATCTATTCTTCCATCACCTTCATAGCCCTCTGGACAAGAACAACTGTATGTGCCAAGTAAATTGTGGCATGTGATGTTGCAGGGGCTTGGGCTTGAAATAAGGCACTCATCAATATCTAAAATAGAGAACCGCCAAGTTTGATCATTGATGTCAAATTCGATAACTATAGTATATAAATCATAGCATCAATGTTAAGAAGAAATTGAAAGCTTTCAACATAGTTGTGGTTACCTGTACAACCATTAGGAGAATAAGGATTCCCTTTATATCCCTGGGAGCAATTGCAGCGATACCCAGGACCATTGTTAATGTCATAACAATAGCTATTAGCCTTGCAAGCAAAACTAGTCAGATTTTTTTTTGGCTTCATCACATCTTTGGTTCCCTACTGCCCAATCAAGCACCACTAGAACCATTGATCTATTTTGTAAGTTTGCAAGATCTATAGAAGAGAAGGTATAATTAGTTTCCTCGGCTACAAAAGCATAACTTCACGGATTGAACTCCCAAACACGGGTATGTTTGTCATGGCTACTGGCATTGAATTTGAAACTCGTCACTCTTTTTGGGATACTTTTCTCACAGCAGCCAATGCCAGAACAAGAGCCGTTGGTCACGTTGTCGCTATTGTCACATTGTGACAAGCAACCCGTGCTATAGTTTCGTCCCTCAAAACCCTCAATAACATCGTAGGTGTCACAGCCTATGGCTATGAACTTATTTCGGGTGATTGAGATGGGGAATTTGCTGGATCTGACTGAGATTTGATTGTTGGAAACATGAACCCCTGTTTATTATAGCAATCACGCGCTATTTGGGATGATATGTGCAATTCACCAGAAAGAAGTATCTTTGTGATCTCTATGCTAGCATCACTCGCATTTAAATACAGCTTCTGAGGGTCGGTGGAGTGGTCACAAGTAACATGAAAATGTTCTTCCATGTAGCATCCTTCCTTTGTGCCAAATGGGTACGGGACTATAATTTCATCGCAAGTACTTGGGCAACCATATGAGGTTTCGTCAGCAGCGGAAGCAACAGTAGCAGCAAGAACAACTGATCCCAAAACCCATGCTAACATAGGCTGTAGAAGTATCCTAGGTAAATACATAGGTAGAGTTAGCTTTCTAGGCATGAGATAGTTTTGTGGTTGTATATATCATTCCAAGCTACAGGAGTAATTTAGGAAGAACAAGAAAACTTTGTAGGCTGTGTTTGAAAAATAAACAAAGACATCATCGAAATAGGTATAGTGTTTCTTAACAACCTGTTGATAATGCCACATTAAGATTATCTTAATTTTCTCGAGTTAGGAAATGATTTTCATAATTTGGTCAGGTCACTGTCACCAGGAAAGTTAAACATCATATATGTACTTTTCGCGAGTACTAAAAGTCTTCTGCTTATTTATTCTTTGATAGTTATGTCCTTGGACAGAGATGACCATTAGTTCAATGGTAAAACTTTAGCCTAGCAACTTTGAGGTTATGGGTTCAAGTCACAAGACAATCACTTTGTGCACTATGCCAAAAGTTAGGTGTATACCCAATCTTTCTCCTCACAAACACACTAATTGGGTTTTTTTTTTTTAGTTTGTCCTTGGACCTTCATGAGATGGCCACTTTGTTTGAATTACTCATCATATTTTCCTTCTCATCTACTAGACATTACACCATGAACGAACTTAATTTGTTTTTATTCTCTTCTCTTTCATTTTTTAAGTTTTATTTAGAAATTCTTATCACCTGACACAAAAATATGAGTTCCTCACTTGTATTTATTAAGAGTGGTGCTATTAGCACCCCAAGATTTATGTTGGACCCCCTGATTTTTAGTTTTTTTTTATTATTACAATAATAACCTTAAATGAAATTACTAAAAAGGGCATCATTAATTTTGGGACACCCCATCTTACAATTAAACCTACACACCCACTATATCATGAATTAGGATTTATGTGAACACCCACCTCCATCACCACTCATTCATCTTCCCCAAATCCTACCTTCAAAACTTACCCACTCTCAAAACCTTGAAAACCCTTTGGCAACCATATTCCGGCATTAACGGTAGCAACCATTTGATTACCTACACTCCTCCGACAATAACAATGAGTGGAAATTTTTCGGGCAACTACAACTCCATAAAATGAGAGGAGTACGACAATAAAAGCTCAGAGGAGATTCATAACTTTGATGTTGTTCGTAGAAGTTTGCATTTTTCATGTTCGAGAATACAGGCCCAAATATTACTTATTTGTTCGGTAACGCATTCCTGAACAAATAAGTAATGTTCGAGAGTACAGGCCCGAACATAGAGACTTCTTAACACTTTCAACAGTAAAAATTGTTAAGGCTCCCAGAAGTTTGCATTTGTTCATGTTCGGGAATACAAGCCCAGACATTACTTATTTGTTCGGTAACGCCTTCCCGAACAAATAAGTAATGTTCGGGAGTACAGGCCAGAAAATGGAGACTTCTTAACACTTTCAACAATCAAACTTCTTAAAGCTCCTAGAAGAATAAACACGCTGGTGCTTGACATGGGCTCCAGCGTCGTAGGTGCAACTGAGGTCTATCTTTCTGGCCAAAAGAATAAACACGCCGGAGATCTATCTTTCTGGCCACAATCGGATGAGAGATAGAGAGAGAGAGAAAGAGACAACGAGAGAGAGAGAGAGAGAGAGAGAGAGACAAAGCATACCAGAGTTAGAGTTACACTTCTCCTTTTTGTTCTTCTTGTTCGTGGGTTTGAAAAGAATGAGGTTTAATTAGGGGTTTTTTTTGTAATAGAGGTTTTTTTTTTGTAATAGAGGTCTATCTTTCGTGGGTTTGAAAACAAACCTCAACATTTATTAATTTCTTCCAACCCACAAGTCTTTTGAGAGATTTGGTCAAAACTCCTTCATAATAAAACTTTAATGCATTAAAGACAAACATTTAAAAAAACATATCATTATTACCAAATAAGAACATTTAAAAACTCCTTCATAATAAAACTTTAATGCATTAAAAACAAACATTTAAAAAAAAGACTTATGCTAGGAACGCCAAGTAAATTACCAAATAAGAACATTCTTGAAAAGTTCAATACATATCATTATTATCAAAATATTAAATTTTAAAATAATATAACTTTTGATTTAAATGTCGATTTTAAATAAAATTGATATTTTTAGAATTCTCTCATCAAGATCTGTCAAATGAGATCCATATTGGCTATGAAATTCTTTTTAAAAAAGTTATTACCTTTGACAGTAACATGTTACTCTGTTTGACAGTTATTCTGTTTGACAGTAACATGTTATTGTGTCTCACAGTAACATGTTATTCTGTCTCACAGTAACATATTACTCTAACAATATTGTCCAAGAAAATATATATATATATATATATTTTTTTTTACTCGGTCCTTACTCAATTATGTGTTTTCTCCTTAGAGAGTTTATGAAGCAAAATAAATTGGGTTGTCCTTTTCACCAAACAAGGATCCAATAGAGGGGTTTTGGCTAAATTGTCCAAGCCTAATCTAAAAAATAATAATTTGTATATTAAAAAAAAATCTAAAACAAATATAAATTCTTATTAAAAAATAACAAGTAACAAGTTGCAGTTGCGAAAAAAATAGAAAAAAAGAATACATTGTGCATTTCATTAATAGTGCTTGAAAATCCTACGTGATTTGTGATTAGATCAAGATTAAATTATTCCAAATCCCAATTAATTCAAAACACTCAACCTAAAATCATCAAACACTTACGAGAGTGATTTTAGTTTGTTTGTTTTTGAGAATAAACAATAAATCGACACAAACGATTTTTTACGTGGAAAAAACCACAATTGAAGAACCTTCAATTGTAATCAAAAACCACGGGCGAACCGCCACTATCAATCCACTACTAAAGAACGAAAAGATTACAAAGATACCATACAAATTACCCAACCCAGTCAATTTGTCTCTGAATCTTCTGTAACTCTTTCACCACACCTTCGTCACGGAATTGATCCTGAAGTTGATTCCACACCACAACTTCACTTGTCGAATTAACGACTGCGTAGAATCAAACGCCTTTTGGATTCTACGCTTTAATCTTCGGAATCCACCGAAGAGAACTTACTTGAAACTTAAGAAGCAACCTCCTTGATGTATGAATCTCAATGCATAAGTTCAGAACTCTCTCAAGAACATCAAGGAAAACTATGAAAAATCTCCAAAGAAAACTTTAAACACAACCCTAGTGCTTGTAGATCAGATCTAGGAAAAACTGCTTCAAAAAAACACCCTTAACAGCTTTAAATACGAATCTGGATCCGCGATCTTCGCTCGAGCTCAACACAGCCCGCTCGAGCGGACTGACCAAAAATTGTGTGCAAACAAACTGAGATGCGCTCGAGCGTAGGAGAATCCGCTCGAGCGTAAAATCACACCCACCAGTATTTTTTGCTTGCCCTGACAAAATACTGAGACCTGCTAATCTACGCTCGAGCTCACAAGGATCCGCTTGAGCGGATAGAACAAAAACACAAAAAATTACATTTGAATCAACACAATGTTTTGTCTCTGGATTTGACAACATAGGGACCTAACAATCTCCCCCTTTGTCAATTCCCGGACAAAACCTTTCTAACCATTGTTCCTTACACACACGCACTATAAAAGTTTCAAAACAAATAAACAAAACAGCTTTTAAAACCCGAAAACACACAACTTGGGAAAGAATTCATTCATTCAACTTCATCCACTTATGCGCGTGTTCCATGAGCCTGAAAAAGAACACCCAAACACAAGCCAACCAAAAACAGGTGGAACTGGATTAAATAATAAACCATTAAGCCAATCATAAGCAAACCAGTTTAAATAATAAACCATTAAGCCAATCATAAGCAACCAGTATCCATCCATCCATAAACATATATCCATAATATAACCAAAAAGAAAACAGCTATATAAAATCCAACTGTACCAAGGAAGGATAACCAGAGAACAACTGTACCAAAAAAGTGTAATCAAAAGCTGTGTAATCAACTAATGTGTAATCAACTGATCAACTGATCAACTGTACCCAACTGTACCCACACAAGCAACATCACTCCCCCTTTTTGGCCGGGGATCAGAAATCAAGCATCGGGTGGCCGTGGAGACTGAATGAGACAGGCGAGATGGGTGAAAGTCTCCTCAATCTGACCAAGACGACCATCAAAGGCATCGAAGCGAGCATCCAAAAAATCCAAGCGTCTGATCATGGCCTCCGCGAACTACTGAAACAGAGCAGGAAGATCCGGAGGGGGAACAGGAGCCTCATCATCATCACCGGCTGCGGGGGCATCAAACGCGGCTTCTTCAGCAAGACCAGCAGCAACTCCTGCAGAAGGACCAACCCGGGATGACTCCCCCTTAATATGAGCTTGACTTTGAGACATAGTTTTCTTGGTAAAAAGGCGAGAAGGAGAGGCAAACTCATCATCTTCTAGGATAGGGGTCCCAAGGTCAGACAAAATTCGGTTGATCAAGCAACCGTAGGGAAGGCCAAGCTTTTTATGCCCATGAGCACCGATCATCTTTGTAATAATAAGAGAGGCGAGATCAATAGACCGGTGACGGGCAATACAGGACAAAATGAATCCTTGGTCTTGTTTGACCTCGAATGAGTGTGTGGTGACAATGATGTTGGCGCAGACAATCAGATTAAGCAGTCTGAACTCCGGAAGAAGTTCAAACTGTTTAATCAAACCTCCTTTAGGCCAATGACGGGCAACACCACACAGCTCCAAAGCCACATCATCAAAGTTACAAGTAGGACGGTCAGGAACAGGGAAATGATAGTATTTGGGAAAGACTTGCTCAATCTTAAGAAGTTGGCGAATCAATACAGGGGTGACGAAAATGGATTTTGACCGAACCCATGTAGTGAAAGATGGCTCATAATCACGAATACCCTCCCTATTACAATAGAATTCTCGAACCCAATCGAGATTCTGACGCCCAGAAAACAATAAAACAAGGTCACCACCTAGAGGGTCGAACAAAGAACGAATGTGGATGGACTCAAATGTATCAGGTTGAACATTCCGTTCTAAATGAACTGTGCGATTCACAAAAGATTTGTGGAAGGACTTGGATTGTGTGGCCGACTGAAACCTAACAGGGTTATAGGGAGGGCGAGAGACGGTGGCCTTTCGGCGTTTAGGAGCAGGAGCAGACATGACGAAAAAGACACTATAACACCCAACAAACCAACAAACACAAAACCCAAACCACACCAAAACAAAACCAAAGCAAATCATTAGTTCAATAACCAAATTAAAAAAAACAGGGCATGAAATCCTCAATGTGCAATGCAAAAGATCAAGCGTGAACAAAGAGGAGCATGGTATTGAAGAACTCATAACTAATACACCCAATATGAGAGAAATTGCAAAGTATAAGTATGAATCATGAGAAAATCAAAGCAATGTATTCAAGACCAGACCCATACTCACGCACAGTGACCTCAACAGCCCATAAAGACATGAAAGCAGGAACACAGATAAACCCGAATACCACAGACACAATAAAAAAAACACACATAAAAATCAGACAATAGGACGAGGAAAAGGTGTGAGAGAGAGAGAATCACAAAAACGACACACAAAACCCACAAAATCACAAACCCAACACCCACTATAACCAAATAGAACAAAAATCAACGAAAATAAAAGAGGGTAAAACTTACCAAAGAGCAAATCGGCAGGCAGGATGGAGGATGAGAGGAAAAATCGACCACAATGCAGCCACAAAACAAACCCCTAGATCGAGAGAATGAAAAAGGAAAAAAAAAATGACTCGAAGAGTCGAGAGAGGGAGTTAAGTATGAAAATGGTCCGCTCGAGCGTACGTATTACCGCTCGAGCGTAAAACAATGCAAGCAGACTCCCGCTCGAGCGTGCATAGGGCCGCTCGAGCTCAAAAACCCATCTCTCAGAACTGCCAAAACACGAACAAACTGCTGCAAGAGTGAAAAACGCGACCGAGCGTAAAACATTCCGCTCGAGCGGAAAAAAACCCTTTTTTTTTTTTTAAATAACAAAACACACCTAGAAAGTCCTGTAACAAGCAAGAAGAGCAAGTGTAGACTAAACCACAAAGATAAGAAAATCCATCAAATTATGAGTCCTGCAAATTTTGAGAAAAGAGATGAAACACCAGCTCATGAACAACACAGATAGTATTAAATCAAAGCCACACGCATCATGAGAATGCATAACTCAAAAACACACATGAGAGCTCATGTAAAAAATGTGTGTGTGTGCAATCCTTGAGAGCCACAAAGCTAGAGTTAATCCTAGTAGTGATCGGATGGCTAGACCTCCGACACGAGTAACTGACTATCACAGAGAAAAGTCAAACCACTAGGAATCACGGAGTATTTGTTAAGTAAATACGGAAGCTCCCCCTCAGACACTGTTTTTTTTTTTTTTTTTTTTCTTGTGGGCACTCACTGGTGGCATGCACGCTCAAGAGTATGGATTCCAACCAGAGAAGAATGAATTCAAAATGATGGCCTGGTTGGTGCCTCTGAGGTAGCCTTTTCCTAATGCCCGGAGATCATGTACTGAGGGAGAAACCATGGAAGTGAACTAAGGCGGTAGATGGTTAAGAGACTTAACATCACCCATGATATACTAGTATAGGTCAATTTCTCCGCAAAAGTACAAGAAACATTGTCAGTGGTCCATAGAGAACTTTGATCACTTATGCGGAAACCCCTGCAACAGTTTAGCTCAAGAATGTGTACAGAATGAGATCACGAAGTAAATGAGTATGGGCATTCAGAATGAGCTATGAACAAAGATGTAAAACAAATCCTGTAAGAAACATGAGCAGTGTTCATTTAATATTTTGATGCAAAAGATACCAGGACTCAATCACAATGAGATTAACACATCTAAGAACAGTAAGTCAGCCACTCACACTCACCTCATGAACACAGGAAACAACCTAGTTACTGAGCATTACACCCAAGGTCTTTCTAAGAAACTCAAATCGAAGAAGATCAAGGGGTTTTGTAAAAATATCAGCTTTTTGATGCTCAGTAGGGATATGTTCCAAAACAACAAGGCCTTCATCCACTAATTCTCGAATAAAATGATGACGGATGTCAATATGTTTGGTGCGAGAGTGTTGGACTGGATTTTTTGAAATGTTTATGGCACTTGTGTTATCACAAAAAAGAGTGAGGGTATTCTGTACTATTCCATAATCATGAAGCATTTGCTTCATCCACAACATTTGTGCACAACAACTCCCTGCAGCAATGTACTCAGCCTCAGCAGTGGAAAGAGAGATGGCATTCTGCTTTTTACTATGCCAAGAAACCAAATTATTCCCAAGGTAAAAACACCCACCGGAGGTACTTTTCCTATCATCAGCACACCCTGCCCAGTCGGCATCAGAAAAACCAGTAATTTCGGCTGTAGTATCAGTGGAAAACCAAACCCCATACCCCAAGGTCCCATTAACATACTTGATGATGCGTTTTACCGCAAGAAGGTGAGACTCTTTAGGACTGGCTTGGTAACGAGCACAAACACCGACACTGAAAGAAATATCAGGACGACTGGCTGTGAGATACAAAAGACTCCCTATCATACTCCTATAAAGGGTAGGATCAATATCAATACCAGAGGAATCTTTGGAGAGGTGAAGACTGGTGCTCATGGGAGTGCGTGCATGCTTGGAAAACTCAAGACCAAACTTAGACACAAGATTTTTCGCATACTTAGACTGAGACACAAATATACCTGAAGGAGACTGTTTAATTTGAAGACCCAAAAAATAAGACAACTCTCCCATCATGCTCATCTCAAACTCATGTGTCATGCAATCCAAAAAATATTTCACAAGATGTTCAGCAGTGGATCCAAACACAATATCATCAACATAAATCTGAGCAACAAGAATATGAGACTTAGTATGTTTTACAAATAAAGTCTTATCCACACTACCCCTTTGAAAATCATTGTCAAGAAGAAAGGTAGTAAGCCTATCATACCAAGCTCGAGGAGCTTGTTTCAATCCATACAAAGCCTTGTCTAACTTGTAGACATGATTAGGACATTTAGGGTCCTCAAACCCTTTTGGTTGCTCAACATATGCCTCTTCTCTCAAGTACCCATTCAAAAAGGCACTTTTCACATCCATTTGAAACAATTTAAAGCCAAGAAAGCATGCAACACCAAGCAAAATACGAATAGACTCGAGACGTGCAACTAGGGCAAACGTCTCATCATAGTCAACACCCTCTACTTGTGTGTAGCCTTGAGCAACCAACCTAGCTTTGTTCCTAACAACTGTACCATTCTCATCAGATTTATTTTTAAAGATCCACTTGGTACCTATCACATTCATGTCTCTAGGTCTGGGAACTAGAGTCCAAACTTTGTTACGCTCAAATTGACCTAATTCTTCATGCATAGCATTGACCCAACTATCATCTAGCAAGGCCTCTTTAATATTCTTAGGTTCAATTAAAGAAACATAACACATGTGTGATACCTCATCCCGAATCTGTCTTCGGGTTTTCATTCAATCCGAAACACTTCCAATCACCTGTTGAACTGGATGATTCAGTTTCACCCTTGCTGATGGTTTTAGTTCAGGACTTGCGGTGATAGAAGCATCAGGAGTGATGTTCCTTTGAGCACTCTTGGGACTTGAACTTACCTGTGAGGATGGTGCTGTAACTTTTTCTTGTGATTGAACCTCAGCTTCTCCTAGATTTTGTGGTTGAGTGTCCAAGATTGGAAACTCACCATTGTTATCCTCATTTGTTGCTGGAGTAGGAGAACCTGTATCATCTATAACCACATTGATAGATTCCATTATTGATGAAGTTCGCAGGTTATAGACACGAAAAGCCCTACTGTTGGTTGAATACCCTAGAAAAATACCTTCATCACTTCGGGAGTCAAATTTGCCCAAGGGCTCTCTATCTTTGAAGATGTAACACTTACTCCCAAAAGTTTTGAAGTATTTTACATTAGGTTTCAAACCCTTCCACAATTCATAAGGAGTTTGTAAAGTGCCGGGCCTTAAATACACACGATTTACGACATAAACAGCAGTATTTAGGGCTTCGGCCCAAAACTTTGGAGGAAGACTCTTACTAAGGAGCATGACCCTAGCCATTTCTTGAACAACTCTGTTCTTCCTCTCAACCACTCCATTTTGTTGTGGAGTAATAGGTGCAGAAAACTCATGCTTAATTCCATGCATATCACAAAAATCCGAAAACGAACTATTTTCAAATTCACGACCATGATCAGTTCGGATTCTTATGATACGCCCAATGGAAACACCCTGTTCATTTTGGATTTTAAGGACTAAAGCCTGGAAAGCATTAAACGTATCAGATTTTTCCCTTAAAAATTTTACCCATGAGAATCGAGTAAAATCATCAACAGTTAAAAAAATCTATCTTTTACCTCCAATGCTTTCAGTGCGAGTAGGACCCATTAAATCCATGTGAACCAATTCAAGAGGACGTTTGGTTGTAAAGCTGTTCACCTTTTTATGAGGAGCACGGGTTTGCTTGCCAAGCTGACATGGTCCACACACATGGCTCAAATTCTTACCTAGTTTAGGAACTCCTCTCACAAGCTCTTTGTTGGCTATCTTAGTTAGGTCTTTGAAATTCATGTGACCTAATCTTTGATGCCACAGATCAATGTTACTTATGGTGGCAGAATGACAAGTAAGATCATTAGTCGTAAGAATCCCATAGCAGTTATCAGATGTGCGAACCCCATGTAAAACAGTATTTCCCTTTTTATCCAAAATTTCACATTTATCTTTTGAAAACAATACTTCATGATGGGAATCACACATTTGACTAATGCTCAAAAGATTAGCTTTAAGGCCATCAACAAGTAAGGCATTATCTAGCTTGGGCAGACCAGCAACACTTATAGAACCCTTACCAATGACTCTAGAAGTGTCGCCATCTCCAAAGGTGACAATTCCTCCTTCATAATTTTCAAGAGAGGTGAAGTAGGATTTGTTACCGGACATATGACGAGAGCACCCACTATCAAGATAGCACATGTGTGAGTCACGTGCTTTTAGAGCAGTGTGAGCAACAAAACAAGTCAAATCCCCTTTTCTAATCCAAATCTTTTTAGTCTTGGTGTTCTGCCTAGACATGTAAGGTTGTCTCCTAACCCAAAAAGTATTAGAATTTCTACCCTTTTGAGACACCTTACCAAACAGTTCAAAACAGTAAGGACGAATGTGGCCATACCTACCACAGTGATGACAAATAAAAACAGGTTTTACCTCCTTTTTGTTGATCTTACCTACTTTTGCTTGATGAAGTGAAGGATCAACCTGGTCTATCTTCAGTTTTCCTTTTGCTTGAGTCTTCAAGTTCTGAGAGGTAGAGGCCTGTCCTTTGTGAGCCGTCGCACCATAGCCTAGCCCTCTTTTGTCAGAACCCATTTGTTGAGACCCGAGTATGTCTTCTAGAGATCTGGAACCTTTGTTCCACATGGCAATTGTTGCTCTAGTAATACGGAGTTCTTCATCTTTCTGACTGACTTTCTCTTCCAATGCAGCTTGTGACAACTCAAGACTTTCAAGCTTTTCTTCATATGTGGAATACACCTTCAGAAGTTCATTCCTTTCAGTTTCACAGGATAGAAGTTTTTCACATAAGTCTTGCCTGTCACTCGAGATCTTGATGACATTCTGTTTTGCTGTCAAGAGTTCTCCTTTGAGCCGGACATTCTCACTTTCACATATTTTGAGCTTGAGAGAGAGTTTGTCATTGGTTTTAGACAAATTCAGAGATTCCTCGTACAGCTTCTCGTAAGCTTGTTGTAGTTCTTCGCCATTGATCTCATCCATGTCTTCAGATGTTTCATCATCCTCTCTTTGCTCCTCATTCTCCTTGACCTCATTCAATTTAGCAACCAAGGCAGACAAGTTGCTGGATGGAGGTGGAGGTGAATCTCTTCTTTCATGGAATTGGCTCAGAATTTTCCATGCATCTTTAGCCTTTGTGCAGTGAACAACCCGTTGTTGTTCTTCATTAGAGATTGCTCCACGAATAATGATCAGGGCTCTCAGATTGCCCGGATTATCTGAACTTTCTGTATCTTCTTCAATGGCTTGCCAACCTTCTGGTTCAAAAGCTCTGAGAAACGCCCTCATTCTGATTTTCCAATACAAATAGTTAGCCCCATCAAAGGTGGGAGCATGATGCAGGTTCTAGCCACGAGCTGATTCCAAAGGCTTTGGAAGAGGTTGAGAAACCGTGGCCCAAAATGCCATGAATGCACTATCCCCATCTTCACCGGATTCAGGTTCTTCGGGTTCTTGCTCCGACCCGCTTTCATCATCCCAAGTTACGGTGTAGACTTTCTTCCGATTCTTTTTCGAAGGGCATTCAAGAGACATATGGCCAAACCCTTGACATTCATAACACTTGACCCCTGGTCCCCTTACAATCTTTTTTTCAGTAGTTTGAGCAAATTTTGGTGGAACAGTTTTGGGTTTGTCATTACTCTTATCTTTTGAAATAGGGGCTCTGAAATTCGGCTTCTTTTTCAAAAAAATTTTAAACTGTTTTGTAAGCATAGCCGTCATCTCAGACTCTAAATCAAATTCAGTCTCCGGAGGTTATGCAGTCTCATGGGCACTCGTGAAAGCCATATTTTCTTTTTGCTTTTTCTTAGAAATTTGGTGGGCTTCATAAGTCTGCAAATTTCCAACCAATTGATCGAGCTTGAGGGTATCAACATTTTGAGCCTCCTCAATGGCTGTCACCTTTGGTTGAAACCTCTCGGGAAGGGACCTCAAAATTTTTCCAACAACTTTTGCTTCCGGGATTTTTTCACCGAGAGTGAAACAGGAATTCACGATATCACTAAGTTTTGCATAAAATTCATCGAACGTCTCATCGTCGCGCATAAAAAGGGTTTCAAAGGCGGATGTGAGACGTTGAAGTTTTGACCTTTTAACAGAGGTAGTACCTTCGTGAATCGTTTCAAGAATATCCCACACCTCTTTTGCTATTTCACACGTGCAAATTCGACGGAATTCTTCAGGTGTGACAGAGCAGAAGAGGGAGTTGAGAGCTTTGCTGTTCCAACTCGAATTCTGGTAATCGGTTGTGTCCCATTTATCAAGGGGTTTAGGAATATCAATCCCATCAATGGTGATTGTAGGTTCACTCCACCCAAAGATTACGGAGTGCCAAACTTTCTCATCGATGGATTTTAAAAATGCTCTCATACGAGCTTTCCAATAAGAATAGTTTGTACCGTCAAGTAATGGGGGTCTATGAGTCGAGTTACCTTCACGAATAGAATCCATGATACTAATCACACAAAATCACACTCCTATAGTTTGGAAAAACAAAGAGTGACCTGCTCTGATACCAATTGAAAATCCTACGTGATTTGTGATTAGATCAAGATTAACTTATTCCAAATCCCAATTAATTCAAAACACTCAACCTAAAATCATCAAACACTTACGAGAGTGATTTTAGTTTGTTTGTTTTTGAGAATAAATAATAAATCGACACAAACGATTTTTTACGTGGAAAAAACCACAATTGAAGAACCTTCAATTGTAATCAAAAACCACGGGCGAACCGCCACTATCAATCCACTACTGAAGAACGAAAAGATTACAAAGATACCATACAAATTACCCAACCCAGTCAATTTGTCTCTGAATCTTCTGTAACTCTTTCACCACACCTTCATCACGGAATTGATCCTAAAGTTGATTCCACACCACAACTTCACTTGTCGAATTAACGACTGCGTAGAATCAAACGCCTTTTGGATTCTACCCTTTAATCTTCGGAATCCACCGAAGAGAACTTACTTGAAACTTAAGAAGCAACCTCCTTGATGTAAGAATCTCAATGCATAAGTTCAGAACTCTCTCAAGAACATCAAGGAAAACTATGAAAAATCTCCAAAGAAAACTTTAAACACAACCCTAGTGCTTGTAGATCAGATCTAGGAAAAACTGCTTCAAAAAAACACCCTTAACAGCTTTAAATAGGAATCTGGATCCGCGATCTCCGCTCGAGCTCAACACAGGCCGCTCGAGCGGACTGACCAAAAACTGTGTGCGAACAAACTGAGATGCGCTCGAGCGTAGGAGAATCCGCTCGAGCGTAAAATCACACCCACCAGTATTTTTTGCTTGCCCTGACAAAATACTGAGACCTGCTAATCTACGCTCGAGCTCACAAGGATCCGCTCGAGCGGATAGAACAAAAACACAAAAAATTACATTTGAATGAACACAATGTTTTGTCTCCGGATTTGACAACATAGAGACCTAACAGTGCTTAAAAAATGTGTCAAGTATTTGTGTAAAGGCTTGACACGTGACCACTCTCAAATTATGAAGTAAATATAGATGAAATCAAAGAACTCAACTTTAATGACTAACAAATATTAGAAACCCGACCATTGAAGCCTATTATTAATTAATAGAATTTAGCAATTGAAAGGTCTCAAACCACATCTCTTTGTCTTCTCAAATATTTTCTTTTTTTTTTTTTTTTTTGTTCATGCATTCATTTTAGTATTGATAGAGAATTGGACGTATAGCAAAATGAGAGAAATTAAAATTATATATTAAGTTATGTAATTGTTGTGATAAAAAATAAAGGTTGTCTTCCCCTTCCATAGAGATTTATCTGGTCATACCTCCAATTATAACGTCATGTATGTTTTTACATCATCATTGAACGTTGCTTTTAGTTTTTTTTAAATACGTTGTCCCACAATTGTTTGTTTATGAAATTTATTACATCTGTATTTACTAAAACTATTAGATGGACCTAATGTAAGAATTGTAGACTATTTTAATATCATTCTCGAGATTAGAATTAGAAAAAACATACACAAAAAATATATGAATAGACAAGATATTACAAAATTTATTTATGAGTCTCACTTCTTGAAAATCTTATAATTCATTTATTTTTTATATTATATTTTATGTTTTTCTGTACTTTTTATATAGTTTTCTTTGTTTTATTTAAAAGTTTATTTTTAAAAATTCATAAATAAATAAGTAAATAATTTTATATTTCAAACAATTTCATTTTTGTTTTTATTTTTTATTTTTTCTTAAAGTGGTTTTAGTTTTGGGGCAATTACTTACTTTTTTATTTCTTCTATGTATTGTAATTTTGTGCATTTTAAGTGTATGATGTTTTCACAAATACACTCGGAGATGCACTATAAAAGAAGTATTATGTGACAATCAAGCCAGAAGAAGAAAAATAAATAAAATAATATGATGAATGTAGAGTAAAAATCAAAGATCAAAACTGCCAAAATAAACAAGCAAACAAACAAGTAAATATAATAGAATGTTTAATAATAAACATTTGAAAATTTGTAACAAAATTTTAAAACTTTTCTTTTTGCTAAGAAAATTCTATTTGCTACTATAAATAAAATGCTTTTAAAATGGTTTTTTTTTTTAAAAATAAATAAATTTGAAATTAAAACTATAGTAAATTTATGTAAGCATAATTGCTAATCACATTCTTTACTTAATGTATAATATTATATATTGACTACCTTTTTCAAATTTATTCTTTTAAGTATTTATATAGAAGTAAAAAAATGTCATTAGAATAATTTGTTTCCTTAATTTAGTTATAAATTTTACCCGTACATTATTTTAAAATTTTGAATAAAAGAAAATATAAAATATTGATTGAAGATATGTTGCATTTGTTATATTTCTTTTTTATGTGTGCAAAAAAAAGAAGACATTTAAAAATAACAATTCATATATATACAAATAATTATAAACACAACCCGTGCATAGCACGGGTGAAACACTAGTAACTAGAAAGTCGATGGGAAAATTACCCATAGGTCATGTTTGAAATATGTGTACATTACTTAATCCAACAACTTTTTTAGTAGACCCAAAAGTCCTACTTTCTCCATCTCTCTCTCTCTCTCTCTTTACTTTTTGCCTCATTCTCCATGCTCTAGTCCAAGAAACAATCTATGGAGCTTACTAACCCAAAAATCATTTTCTGGACATTAATACAAACAGCTCCATTTTCCATCTCAATACATTGCATTGAAGTTGGTTTAAATGTGAAGTTGATGGATTTGAACAAAAGCATTGTAAGACTAAATTTGCAAAAGTATTTTTAAAAAAAAAAAAAAAATTATTTTCAGAAATTCTAGTAGTTTTATGTTTTTTTTAAATTTTAAAATATTTCTAAAAAAAATGTTAACTTGATTTGAATAAAGATTTAGAATATGCAAACACGATGAGATTATGACACAAATGGCTTAATTATGACATGAAAGTTCAGAGCCCACCACGACATTTTTCTTTTAAGTTTTTAGGCAATTTTGGAACATCTCTTGAGCAATTTATTCAACATGTCATTTTTTTTCTCTTACAAAATAAAAATGGATTCAAATTATAGACTTCGGGGAAGGAAATTAAAGACTGGAATTTGAATCCATTTTTCAGAAAGACTTGTCCACATACTCCTGACTGTAGGAATTTTTTGGGTTCATCTTTCTTTGATTGGAGCCATTAGTTTGCTCTAGCAATCAGGTTGACCTACGTTTGAAAGCATTTAAGACTGGCGCCGGCCCAAGACGAGCAAGGTTCTTTCTTGGGCCCCAAATTCTTAAAAAACTAGACCCCAAAATATTTAAGTCGTCATAATATTCATGGGATTTTATTTGAATCCAAAATATGTCTCCGTGCATCTAATTTAAATTTATAAATTTTAATTTATATTATATTAATATAGACAATTAATATTAAAACATTAAATAATTTTTTTATTCATGGTACACCCTAATTAGTTATTCCTATTCAAATCTCTATATCTTCTGCTCCAAGAGATTAAAGTTATTTCTTCTTCTTCTTCATCCTCACTCCAAAACTCCAATCCACCCTACAAAAACTCACCACCATCATCAAGACCATTGTTTTTTTATTATTTTGAAACCCTAAACCCCATAAGAAAGTTTGAACAAAATTAAATAATAGATGAGAGTAATAATTAAAATAGTTTTTTGAAGCAACCCATCAAAAAGGAGATAAGTATTCCTATAAAGGAGTTTCACAATTTTTGTAGAGTACCATCAATTATTTTCTATATCATTTTTTTGACAAAAATTAAAGGGTCCAATAGTTAGATTAACAATAACATATTATTGGAGTTGCCCTTTTTATCATTTAAATAGTACATTATTTGAGAACTACTCTTTCTTGTTAGTACCTGATACTTATGTGCTCACAAGTTTGGTTTTTACTTTTTCACGAGCATTCTTGTAGATAATTTATAATGTAATTTTTTTTTTTTTTGTATTAAAAAGTTTTATAATGCTTATGTACAAGTTTGTTTTTTTTTTTTTTTTGTATTTATTATGCTTATGTGCTTATAAGTTTGATTTTTTTTTCTGTATTTGAGAATTATTTTCTATATTGAAAAGTTTTTGAAATAATTTAATTTTTTTAGTTTGTTTATTATGTATTATTTGGGTTTACCTTGAGGGTAATTTGAAAAAAATAATAAGGTATAATGAGAGTAAAATAAAATTTTAAATAATTAAATAGAGTGTACTTAGAAATTGAGAATTCTTAATGATTGTTTAGGTGTAAATAGAATCCCCTCTAATATTAGTAGTTTAAAATTGAAACTCAGCCCAATATTCTTTAATTTCAACACACAACATAAAATGCCCAAAAAAAATTCCGGGGGTACAAATATAATTATATAATGTAATGGGTGAAGTTTGTAAATAACAAAATCTTATCAATTTGATTTTTAGTGCATATAGGGATGACCACACGTTTGGAGCGGATTTGTCCTCCCCCACCCTGCCAATAAAACCGCACCCCCGCTATGGGTGGAATATTTCAATCCCGCCCTTGTCCCTGTGAATACCCGATCACATTTGCAATTGCCAAAAAAAATGGGACCAAGGAAAAAAACTCAAACATACAACATTTCAAATTACAATTCCTCATACACATTCCATATTCCAAACAAGAATATGTACAAAATCATACACCATTTTTAGGTTTCTCTACTTTTAGGATTTTCTTATATCTAATTAATAATATATATATTATTAATTATATTGGGCCAGGTTTAGATCGGGGATGGCAATCCTTACGCCCACCCCACACACATTTGGGGGATCAAAATGTAATCCACTCCTACCCCACACAAGTGTTGGATCAGGTAATATCTGCCCCGTTCAAATTAGGTGTGGACCCATGGATTGGGCTAAAATGGCCATCCCTAAGGACATTATCTATTCCCGATTACAAACACAACTCTCATTGAAGCAAAAGGAATGGGCAGCAAGTTGAAATCTACATGGTTTGCTATGATTGCATATTCTTTTCAATTGATGGTGAATTTCGGTGGGTGTTCTTTGGATTCTCTGCATACTTCCTAGTTCCTTCATGAAGAAATTGAGTGAAATTTTGTTCATACACCTTACAAAATTCAAATTGTTTATTGTCCAAAGTATTGGGTCAATAATTTTGAATAGAGACAATGCTCAGTTTTTGGGACCAATCACACACTCTAAGTATGTGGACAAAATCATTTTCCATGACAGCTATCATTTAAAATATCTTGCTGATTTTAGAATCCAAAGTTAGAACAAAAAATATCTTGCTGATTTTAGAATGCAAGGTTGAACAACTCTTCAGAGTGATTGTCGACTTCGAAATTCTCTGTAGAGCAATTCTATTGATCGAATGAATTTTGTCTGAATTTATTATGCCAAGAAACACCGGTGGTGGTGGCAATGGTGGTAAGGATATACAGAGCGACTTTAGGGATTGAGATCGATGACCCATTGATGTAGAACAAGTAGCAGAGGAATTCTTGAAACAATTGGACCAGCAAAAGGCAGGGAAGAAGCCCAATTGAGGGTAATAGCGACACTTTTGTGACGAATTCGGAATTATCTCACATTTGGTAGTCTGATCAGAAACGACGCTTTAAATCAAAGTCATTGTCATCCCGGTAATGATGAATAGTAAATTTTAGCCAAATTCCTTTGTTTAGACCTTCAAATTATGATTTTATCGTTTTAGAAAAGTTTAGTTTTGAAAATAACTTTATTCTGAGAAGGCAATTTTTAGAGCCATCTGTTTTGGCATGTTTCTATTGTTTCCTAGTGTGCAGATTTGGGCTCAACTCAAATTCTTTATTTTTGGAAGTTTCTGTTTATTTTAATTATAAATAAGCATGTATGCCTTAGAGCAAAATAACTTTTAATGCCATAATATTCATTCTCTTGAGAATTTTTTCTCTTTTTTGTGAATTCAAGGTTTTTTTCATTTGCTAGAACGATATCTAATCTCGTGTGATATATTCCGTTGCGTCACCCACAGATGGGGAAGAGAGAGCTTGTTTAGGAAGAAATTCAATTTAGGGAAAAAAAAGAAAAAGAAAAAGGAAAGACAAATATATAGGGTCTCCAAAATGACGTAGCTTTGATCATTTAAATGGTTTGTTTTTCGCAATGGCACCAAATCCAGATGCAAAAAATAGATGAAAATAGGCAAGAGAGAGAGGAATGTGGGGGAAATTTAGGGAAAATTTGGAGAATTTTTTTTTTTAATTTTTAGGTACATAAAATTATGTCATTTTGATATATATATATATATATATTTGCATTTTTTGATACTACAAAATTTCGCCGACACAAAAAATAAAGTTTTGGGGACGACATTGTCTTCCAACTCAAATAATAATACTATAACGTATTTGTTGCAACCATCTTATTTTGTCAACACTAATAGTACTTCTTCTGTTCCAAAATATTAGTCTCTTATTTCATTTGTCATTGTCCCAAAATATTAGTCCCTCTTCAAAAATCAAGTACAAAAATAATATAAATTTCATATTTTGTCCTTCTTTTAAATTAATAAACAATATAAAAAGTACAATTATGACATTGATATTTCCAAAAAATAAACTATCAAAAGGGTAATTTTAGAAAATTAACTTTTTTAAAATACAATATTTGTACTACAAAAAAAAGTTGGATTCCCCAAAAAGGACTATTATTTTGGGACAGAAGGAGTACATTTTTGTGATGGCAATAGCTGTCGACACAAAAAAGTCAACTTAAATAACCTTTTTTTCTTATAGTGATTATAAAGTTTACCACAAAAGCCCACCAAACTTTTTTTGACAATCTTGATTAAAATCATACCAAAGGGATGGTTAATGGGAGTAACTCAATCTTATAAAATTGCATAGAATTTATTAAATCAGGTGGTAATGTTGCCACAAAATAGTCATCTCCCAACCCCAAGGTTACCTCAAGGGCGACTCAAATACCATAGGTTTAACATTCATTTATATCATACGCCATATAGGTTTTCTTATATTTAAATATTAATTTTTTGCATTTTAAATTTTTTTTATTTAACCTTCATTTTCTCACATATCTACTAAAGTAGTTAAGATGAAGTTTACTATCTTTACTCTTAAAGAGATTATTGAAGAATAGTTGACTGAGTCATTTGAATTGACGGAAAATTATTATTGATGTGCAGAATTAAAAGAATATCTTACTGATTTTGGAATCTAGGGTAGTGTTGTTTGGATAGATGTGTGTTTCTAGCCCAAATTGAACGGAGACTTAAGAGCGATTCTGAATTGCCAATTTTCTGTAAGAGCAATTGTAATAACTGCCTTAAATATTATCTGAATGGGTCCAGCTTGTCTCAACTTGAGATCAAGACTGGACTTGTCCAGTTCAGCCCATGGGGCCTATTTTTTGGGTCCGTTTTGATAATCCGAACCGCTTAATATGTAGAACTCATCGAGTACTATATGCCAGAAAAAAATCACGTTGATCGGATATCAATAGCTATATGATCAAATCAATTTTGTATAAAAAAAATAGACGGTGAAACAATTAACGGTTGATAAAAAACTGTTTTGTTCACATAGTTATCGCTATACGATCAACGTAATTTTTTATAGACATATAGTACTCGACGAGTTCTACACATTGTATGGTTCAGATTATCAAAATGGGACCCGTAGTGGGCTCCCACGAGCCCAACAGCACGGTCCAGTCCGATCTTAGACTGGACCAAAACCACTGCCTATCTGAATTTCTTTTGCCAAATGTCTCGAAATTTTAGGTGGTGTTACAAATCAACCACTTGGCAGAAATTTTGAGAGTGGTTACTAAATGAGTTAGAAGTGAGATTTCACTTGTAAGATTAATATTCTTATGATAAAAGTTGTAGATGTTGTGTAAATACCAAGGTATTATGAGATTATCTAATAATTTTTGTAAAATCTAAGTAGGCATCACTTGCACAAAACAATCATGGCCCAAAGGGTTAGCAGATGTGACCAGCCCCTTTAAGAATCGTAGGTCATGAGTTCGAATCTGGTTCTTGAATGGCCTCCCCTTAACATCCCAACCGGCAAGGACAAAGATTACTTTTTGCTGTGGACGTAATTTTCTAGAAATAAGGTTGAGCTATGGTAGAAGTATTTTCTGTGGTTGTAATTAGGTTTTGTTTCCAATAATTACTAGCAATTTTAAAATTTGCTGAAGCATTTGAGAAAAAAATATACCCAAACAAGACAAAAAATTTGAAATCCGTAAAATTTTCATCTGAAAATAAAAATATTCATCAAAGTCCTAAAAGTTTCATATCCGAAAATTTGAATAAAATTGACAATTTAAGATATTTTTATCAATTAGACCTCTAATTTGGCTAGATTATTTCAAATTCAAATGACATATTTCATTTTTGTGTTTTCTTTTTAAATATAAAAAATAATCCGTGAAAGGCACTTTAGTTTCGAAGTTTTGGGAAATTAAATGATCACATATATATATATAGGTTTCTATATCCACAATTTCTTTCACTTTCCTTACTCTTCTTAGTTTGGAAATGGTTTTTATGCTTTGATTACGCAACTTTCTATTTTATTTTTTATTATTTTATTTTTATTTTTTGTGGTTACCACACGGTAAAGTTTGTAGAATAGTACAATTTAAAGTAGTACATGTCAATATTAGTTCATTAACTTAAATCTAAAATTTTATTGGCACCTAAATATCTCTGCTGATCAGTTTGGTTCTCACAACAATCACTAATAACAAGCTTTTAGGGTCCGTTTGGAAAGAATTAAAGTGGGCTTTTTTGATTATTTTAACCACAAAAGATAAAATAGACTATTTTAGCTACAATAAATAAAATATCACATCCAACCCATAATCATTACACTCTTCTTTCACAAAAAAAGTAAAAAAAGTCAAAAAGCCAAAAAATCCTTCCCAAACCAAGCTTTTTAGCCCAGGCTAAAATAGCCAAAAATACTAAAAAGCCAAAAAACTAACCCACTTCTCAAACGGAGGCTAATTCAAAACGCGACATGACTGGGGGATCCAGTTAGGGAGTGGGGATGCAATAGCCCCCCAACTTCTTTGAAAATTACATTAATATTCCTATATTTGATTAATATTTATTGAATGTATAATGGGATTGTCCCATAATTTCATGCAAATTACCTTATGAAGTTTCTATTATTTTATTATTTTCCACAATGTATAGTAATTAAGATAATCTCCCACTATTTCACATAATATAGTCAATTTTATTATACAGGAGACACATGTCACTTCTTTTTTATTTTTTTATTTTGAAAAGCAAAGATGTATGTATACTTTTTGTTTATTAAATTATGTCAACTCACAAAATGGATCTAATTAATAGTTAAAAACTTTAAAAAAGAATGAAAAAATAATCAGTGTGTTTGGTTTGAGTTTTTTTAATTAAGTTTTTTAAAAATTGAGTTTTTTAGTTTTTGTGTTTTTTTATTTTTAGTGAATATTTTTAAAATTTTAAATATTTTTTTTACTTTTTTAGATGCACCTTACTTAGATGTATCTAAAAAGTAAAAAATTGTGAAAAAATATTTTTAAAAATTAATAAATATATAAAAATACAAAAAATGTACTGAATTCTCGTTTTTTTTTTTTTTTTTTGTATTTTTGATATTTAGTGAATTTTTAAAAAGGTTTTTTCCAATTTTTTTTTACCTTTTAGGTATATGTATGTTAGGTATGTTTAAAAATTAAAAAAATTGCTAAAAATATTTTAAAAATTCAATAAAAATAAAAAAACACGGAAAATAGAAAAGTAGAATTTTCTAAAAAGTGTTTTTAAAAAATGATAACCAAGCATAGATTTGTTAAATACCCATGTCTAAGAAATATCTTTTGTTAGTAATGTATCAAAACTAACTCATTTTTTTTTATGCATACATCTTGACCCCCTAGACATAATTTTTGGTTCTGTCCCTCACGATAGTTTTGTCAGAGTACTAC
Source organism: Camellia sinensis (assembly GCF_055761805.1). NCBI lineage: Eukaryota > Viridiplantae > Streptophyta > Magnoliopsida > Ericales > Theaceae > Camellia > Camellia sinensis. The sequence goes on from NC_138963.1 coordinate 155,749,448, forward strand.
TCACGTCTTCCCATTTTAAGAACTAGGGTTGCTATCACCACAAAAATTAAGCGTCAACTAAGGGTTGGTTTGGAGTGTACTAAAAAAGTGCATTTTTTGTCTTTTTACGAAAAGATGTGCAGAAAAGTAGAGAGGTGATGTGATGGAAAAAAGATAAAAAGATAAAAAGATGAATTATATAGTAGATGACAAACAAGGCTTAATTTTCGCAAGTTACTTCCTAGTTCCTTCACAAGAAAGCCACTTTTCTTTGAGCTTCACAATATTTTCCTTCTGATCTGCATGACATTCACCTAGAACTTTCTTAATTTGTGAGCAGGAATTTGCTAAAATGTACATGTGAGTTGCACATATTGGTTTTTTCTATTAAAAATAGCAACAACAAATGGAGGGATTATATTGGAACAAAAATGAAAATATGAAACTTAAATTGTTAAAATTGAAATTAAGAAAACTAAAGTGAAATTTTACAAAAATTATAAAGATGAATAGTGCGATTTTACCCTCTTTTATTTTATGAAAATAAAATAAAATAAAACTACAATTAGGATTGGTCCTTTCATTGCAGCTACAATAGCCTGACTGATTCATTTGATGGAAAACTATTGATATGTATAGTCAAAGTCTTGAGTTTGGAATCCAGTTGGGTTTGGTTTGGATGGATATGTGTGTCTGTCTTGTAAATTAAACGAGTCTTGAGAGCAATTCTAATGACAACACGAATTCCATGATGTTTTATTATTAGCTCTCCCACCTTTCGAGGATAGTTATTTCGCAGAATTACCAAGTTTACCATATATTGTACACCCTCTAAAGAAATTTTGACATAATAAAAATCATTCATATGCAGAGGAATGACTGATGATTACTCAGTATACATAGAACAAGAGACTACATGTATGTATTTCGGATGAATTATTATTTAAACCTCAACATATATAATCAGAGGATTCAAAACAGTTCACAATAATTATTTAACAAAGCTAAAATGAAAACATTACGACAGAACATCTAATGTAGACCAGCCTAACTAACACCTTAGCGTCCATCATCAAATGGTGAAACGGTATGGTTTGTCAACTGTCAAGTTCTTGAATTGCTCATACCAGTGCCACCACCGTAAGTATCTGAGAGTTGGTCTCCAAGCAAATATTCAGTCTCTTCTAAGTTTTTGTTATCATCAACCCATGGATGTTTCTCCATCATTCTTAATCCCTCTAGCTCCATTGCCACTTCCTTCATAGTTTGCCTTTCGTTGCCTTTCACTCTTAAGCATCTCTTTGCTAAAATAGAAACTTCCTTTAGCTGGTCAGCCTTCGCTTCATTCATTACTTGTTCGTCAACAATTTCAAACGAGTGATCTTCTTTCATTGAGGAAACAAAATACTTAGTTAAATTTCTTTCTACTTCAGGCCTGTCAAAGGAAAGTGCCTTCTTGCCAGTTAGTAGCTCCACAAGGACAGCCCCAAAGCCATAAACATCACTCTTTTCAGACAATTGACTTGTGTGGAAGTACTCTGGATCCAAGTAACCAAGTGTCCCATGAGCAAATGTGGTTAACTGAGATTGGTCTATGGGAATCAATCTTGAAGCTCCAAAATCAGATACTTTAGCAGTGTAATTGTCATCTAAGAGTGTGTTAGTGGACTTAACATCTCTATGAATGATAGGAGTACTAACGGCAGGGTGCAAATATGAAAGGACTGTTGCAGTTTCCGTTGCTATACTTAAACGATTCTCCCATGTTATTGAAGACGTGTTGTGGCCTACAGCGTGTATGTGGTCATAAACAGTTCCATCAGTCATAAATTTGTAGACGAGTAAAGGAACTTGTGTCTCCAAACAACACCCTAGAAGCTTCACAACATTCGTATGGTTGACTTGAGAGAGAATTATGACTTCATTGATGAATTGCTCAATTCGGGTCTGGCTCTGATCAGCTACTTTGGACTTCTTAATGGCAACTATAGTGTTATCTGATAATATTCCTTTGTATACTGTTCCTTGGCCTCCTTGACCTAAGACTCTACTTTCGTGGTGGTTGTTTGTTGCCTTCTTGAGATCATCTGCAGTAACGATTTTAGCCGACTGAACTGATCCTTCACATTTGGAACGTTGTTGCAACATTGTTAAAAAAATTTCTCTCTAAGATTGATGATCTTCCTTCGCCTAAATACCAAATATAGCCATGAGCAACAGACAAGTAGCATTGATCTGCTTATGCGTATGCCTGCAAGGATTCACACGGAAAAGAAAATGTCAATATCCAAAATTCAAGTTTCGAAGTAAAAGTTACAAACCCAGAAAATAAAGCGTATTAGGATAAATTTAAATTGAGGGGGTAAAGTGTAATCAAGAAAGAATACAAGGAAACTAGAGATATATCATGTTCAAATTGTTTCTAATCTGTGCATCAATAAGTGGCAGACTATTTACTCTAAACTAGAGATAGAATCAAAATCACAAGCATTGATCAGTTGAATACTGATGAAAATTTAAGTAGTTGGCTATTTTATGGTTAATACCATGCGTAGGGGTGTACAGTGTACCTACCTAGTGCAATGTTAATCAATGGAAGCCTGTGGTCAGGAACAGGAATTGGATTGCAACCTGCTCCATTTTTCATGCCGTCACCTTCATAGCCGTCTGGACAAGAACAATTGTATTTTCCTGTTAAATTGATGCATGTCATGCGGCAAGGGCTTAAAATATTGCACTCGTCAATATCTGTGAAAAATCTAGAAATCCCCTATATGTTGATTTGTGATTATGTATTAATTTTAAACAGTAAACAACAATCTCAATCAAACAATCAAGACAAATTGACACAACGATTTTACGTGGAAAAATCACAATTGGACATCTCCAATTGTGATAAAAAAACCACAGACAACAGCCACAAAACAATCCACTAAGAAGATATAAAGAAATTACACAGGTATACTTCAATTACCTAGCAAATCCACGCTCGAATTGAACCAACCTCTATGTGTCTCTTCCAACCCCGTCTTCACCTCGGAATTGTCTTGACGATGAGCCACTCCAGAATCCACCAAAGCTTCAGGCTCGTATTCTTCAGAATCCACCGAAGAACAGCTCTCTCTTTCGTATAGAATTAAACAAACAATCCTTTGATGTAAACTTCTTAAATCATGAGTAGAATACTCAATCAAAACATCAAATAAAGCTAGCAAAATATCTCCAGAGATAAACCTTAATATCCAAGAAGAAGATCTGGAGCAGTAATACTAAAATCTGACTGAATCACGTACTTATAGAAATCTGAATCGCGATGCTCGCTCGAGCGAAGACTCTCTCGCTCGAGCGAGGAACCAAAAACGCGTGTTTTCCATAAGTGGCTTCGCTCGAGCCAAACAACCTGCGCTCGAGCGTAAAATCATCTTTCTCAGGTTTTCTGCCAAACGCAGCCTTCGCTCGAGCGAGAACTCCTTCGCTCGAGCGAGCAAAGGCGGACAGGCAACTTCGAATGCAATTTTGCATTTTGCTTCGGGGGCGCTGCCCCTCAACCCCGCCGTGGCGCTGCCCCAGACCCGCCAAGGGGTGCTACCCCCTAGACCCCCGTAAGCTGACCGGGCAACTCAATCCCCGTCATAATCAGCGAAGTGGCAATCTTGAAAGTATTAACATCATAAACTTCTCTGCAAGGTACAATTCGGGTTGGATTCGCATCTAAACACTCATAGTCTCACTGAAATAAAAAGTGCGAAAACAAATACAACTTAAAGGAGTTTTGTCAAACGAGGTTGCCAAGAATAAAAACCTAACAATCTGAAACATAGAACAAGCAAGTTTGAGTTTTTAATTTCATATTTAATAGTTACTAAATATCAATTAATTGGATTCAAAGTCTTAAATAGTGCTATCCGTATATGAATTGTTATTGATCACAATATAGCAATATTGAGAATTCCAAGTGATGCAGTCATAAATTTTTTAAAATTGTCAACTACTAACATCAATTGTGAACTGTTTGTATCGGCTATGAATTGAATTGACACATGCTTTTTTTTTTTTTTTTTTTTTTTTTTTGATGACCTGATGTCCAGGCCAGCTTATGTTGGGTATACCTCCTTATTGAAATGTGGGATCCAATGATTTATTAAAAGAGTTTTAATTTGGTTTGGTTTAGGGATAATATATTTTTATATATTATATCTAATTTTGTGGAAAACCAATTTAGTTTGGAAACAAAAAAGCCCTAGATTCACAATACATATTTTTGGTATTGTTTTTCCCAAGAGAAAAGTGTTGTGGCTGCTAATATAGATCATTGGTCAATCTCTTCGGTGACCGTGCGGGATGCTATAGTTGATTTCATGCTTTGTGCTTTGATTCTGATTAAAGCTTGGAAGTTTATTTTGGATTTAGCGGCAGCGTGTGGATTGATTTGGGTTTATTATTTTGGGTGTTCTACAACTCTGGTTCTGAAGATTTTGGTTCATCTATTTGGTGAGGTCTTTCCTCTTTGTTTATTTGTGATTATTTGGAATTCACCTAAGGGTGGTTTGTGAGACCATTTGTGTCTCATTTGTAATCGTTTGAAAACTTATTTGGTTGATAGTAGAATCGGATTTTGATCCCGTGGACGTACCTCACATTGAGGGAACCACGTAAAACTTCTTGTGTTGCTTTTGATTTAATTTTTCCGCATTAATTTTTATTCCCATTGATTGATTTACTTGTGGGAATCATCGATTTTCCCTAACAGCTTACACACACCTCGACCTAAGAAGTATGGATACAGACACGCGACACAACACGGATATGCCAACATGTCAATTTTCAAAAAATGTAAGACACAATACATTGGAGACACGCATGAAATATATACTTTTATATATTTGTTATATATTATATATATGAATATATCATTCAAAGATAATAAAAAATACAATATGACACTAATTTATATGGCTTTTGTTTTATTCAAATTTATAATTAATTTCACCTGTGTCTAATCGATAGACACGTGTCCTCCAAGTGTCCAAAAAGTGTCCGAGTCTTTAAAAACAATTAAAAAATAGGACACATTATGAAGAGTATCGGATACATGTCACGGAAGTGTCCAAAGAGTGTCGGTGTCCAACACAGACACAACACGGATACATCATCTTCTTAGAAGTGTCTGTGCTTCTTAAACCTCAACTAATCCTGGACCCACACAAAGCGCCCCCTCCACATGGATCGGGAAAATCTCGGAGGGAGCATGTGGGTGTAGCCTCAAGGAGTTGATAGCACCTAGTGAGAGTTGAAACTGAGACCTAGAGAGGGCATACTCCCAGGCCCCAAGATGTACCCACTAGGTCAACCCCTGTATTAGCTATATCGGGTATGAATTAACTTTTGTATCGATGTAAATTGATATATAGAAAAAAATAGGCAATATAAATGTGGTTTTCATTCCCAGTAACATACCAGAATACATATCGACTGATATTTAACATAATTCATTTCGTAATTGCATTGACTATACAGATCATAGCATTAATGTTAAGGAAGAAATTGAAAACTTTGGGTATATATTAAGTAGTTGTGGTTGGTTACCTCAACAACCATGAGGAATATAAGGGTTCCTTTTTTATCCCTTGGAGCAATTGCAACGATAGCTGTGACTATTATTGATCCTCACAATCGTTGTTGTTATCCTTGCAAGCATAAGTTGTTGGATTCTTTTGGTTTTATCTGCCCAATCAAAAACCACGTGAAGCTTTTCTCTTCCTTGAAAGTCCTTTAGATCCAAAGAAAAGAAGTTGTAAGCAATTTCCTTGGCTACAAAAGCATAATTGCATGGATTGAAGCCCAACACATTAGTATGGTTGCTACAGCTGCTGAGAGTGAATTGGAAATTTGTCATTCCCATGGGGATGCTTGTCTGGCAGTAGCCAATGCCAGAGCAAGAGCCGTTCATCACATTGTCAATGCCGTCACATAGTGACAAGCAACCCGTGGTATACTTTTTCCCCTAGGAACCTTGGATAACAGCATATGTGTCACAGTCAACAGCTGTGAACTTGTTTCGGGTATTTGAGATGGGGAATTTAGGCACTGTGATCCAGGGATCAAATTTGTCTTTCCAAACACCCCCTTCACTGTAGCAATCAAACCCTATCCAGGTTGATATGCTCAATTCACCAGAAAGAAGTATCTTTGTTATCTCTAAGTTACTCTCAGTCCTATCTAAAAACAGCTTGTGAGGGTCGTAGTTGGTGTCATTACAAGCAACCCGAAAACCTTTGTCTATGTAGCATTCTTTGCTAGGGCCAAATGGGTATGGGATGGTTGATATGCTATCTCAGCCTATGTTTATGTCTAAGCCAGATGAATTGTTGCAGAGTAATCAAGGGCCTCAGCTGTCAAGCATACACAAGCAAAGCAGTTCACGTGTAGCATTATCCAACAATTGTGTCAAGCTTAGAGAGTTATCATCTAGTTATATTAATTAGACTATTATGTTGTTAGTAACTGCCTAACTATAGTTAAGTATAGTTTGTTAGAGTTGAGTTAGATAGTTACATGTATGTCCTATATAAACTCAATTGTAATCCTGATTTGTTAATTGATAGAAATAATTCTCAATTTCTCTTTATGGTATTAGAGCTTCTAGAGCTCTCACGAGCAGAAATTCCTCATGATGAAGGTCCTTCAATGGCTATTCTTGGTTCATCTTCAACAACAGTTCCTACTTCTTCATCATCATCTGGTTTGCCTTCAAATCTGACATTGCTCATCCCAAATCTGACTTCTTTTGTTCCTTATAAACTCGATTCTACAAATTACATCATTTGGAAGAAGCAATTCCAGAACATTCTAAATGCAACCAAGCTAATGTCGATTGATCTGAGATATGTCCATCTCCTATTGTTCTTAGTTCAAGTGGAATAGCAAAATTGAATCCTTCTTACACTCAATCGATCACCATTGATGCTCATCTGTTGAGCTGTAGCCTGTATTACTGCAACATTGTCTCCATCTGTCTTCACCTCTGTTCTTTGTTGTTCAACAAGTTGTGAAGTCTGGTCTATCCTAGCAAAGCGATTCACTTCACTGTCTAGGTCTCATATACATCAGCTGAAGAACAAACTCAATCAGATCTCCAAGAAAGGCAATACGATGGAGGACTACCAAAATCAAATTAAAACTATTTCAGATCATCTGGCTTTAGCTGCATCCCCTATAGACGATGAAGACCTAGTTTTGTTAATTTTGAATGGTCTTCCTGAAGAGTATAATGCCTTTAAAATGACCATAAGTGCTAGATCAGCCCCAATCACCATGGAAGATATGTGTTCCTTGTTATGCTCAGAGTCCAATCACATTGAATCTTCAATAAAACAAGCTAATTCGTCTACACGTCCCTCTTTTGCCTATGCTTCTACAAGAGGGAATTATAGAGGAAATCAAAGGACTTTTAGAGGCAACACGTTTGGTAGAGGCAAAGATGATAGGTTTTCTCAAGGAAATCACAGGGGAGGTCGTTCAAACAACACCACCACTAACATGCCATATCATAATTCTCACCACAATTCTCAATCTCCATATTCTGCAGCTGTTGATAGTCAAATTTGTGGGAAACCAAATCATTTAGCTCTTGAGTGTTGGTACTGAATGGATTCTATGTTTCAAGCACAAGCTTCATCTTCAACCACATCTCCATCCAGATCCAATCCCAAGGCTTATGTTGCATCCTCCTCTGTTAGTTTAGCTCCATCCTCTCAGTCTGGCTCCAACTGGTTTTTAGACTCTGCTGCTACCAGTCATATTACTAATAACCTACATAACATGGCCCTTTCTCAACCTTATCATGGAGGAGATCAAGTAACTGTGGGTGTTGGAATTGCGTTGCCTATTCATCATACTAGTAATGGGATTTTACCTACACCTATGTTTCCTTTTAAACTCACTAATATGCTCTATGTGCCTTCTATCTCATCAAACTTACTCTCAGTTCATCAACTTGTTTCTGACAACCACTGCACAATTACTTTTGATGCAAATTCCTTTGTTGTACAGGACAAGACTACCAAGAAGGTTCTCTATAAAGGCCTTCATTCTCATGGTTTCTATCATCTTCCTGCATCTACACCTGTTGCCTCTTCTTCATCATTGCCTTCTCAAGCATGCTTTTCTTGCTCTACTGCTACCACTTGGCACCATCGACTGGGCCATCCTTCTTCTAAGAAGCTTCATTATCTCGCTAAACATCATCAGTTGTTTCCACACACTACTTTTAAGAATGTGTCTAATAAACTGTGTAGCCGTTGTTGCATTTCTAAGAGTCATTGACTCCTATTTAGTCTTTCTAATTCTATTGTAAATAAACTATTTGCTCTCATTCATTGAGATGTATGGGGCCCATTTGCTTCTTCTATATCAACCTATAAATACTATGTGTTATTCATAGATGATTTCACTAAGTTTACTTGGCTTTTTCCATTACATTACAAAAGTGAGGTGTTTCATAAGTTTCTTGAATTTAAGGCTTTCATTGAAAATTAGTTTCACACGTCATTACGAGTTTTGAGAAGTGATAATGGAGTGAAATATTTAAGTACTCCTTTTCAGAATTTTCTCAGGGAAAAAGGCATAGTGCATTAGCTAAGTTGTCCTCATACTCCTGCTAAAAATGGAGTAGCAGAGAGGAAACACAGACATTTGATTGAGACAACCATTGCTCTCATGTCACACTCCTCTCTACCTTTATCTCATTGGTTTGATGCCCTTGCCAAGTTGAATAATTGCACTCTTTTAGAGGTACTTTTTCACAAACCACTTGATTACACCATTTTAAGAGTTTTTGGTTGTAGGTGCTATCCTTGGCTCAAGCTCTACACCTCTCATAAACTCCAACCGAGATCAATTCCTTCTGTTTATCTTGGTTATCAACCCTTTACAAAAGAGCTCAGATGCCTTGATCCTACCACTGGTGGGATCTACGTGTCTAGGCATGTCCAATTTGATGAAACCGAGTTTCCCTTTCAAAATTCTCTTTCTCACTCCTTAATACTTGTGCCTCCTACTTGAACCCAGCTTCATTATTTCTTTTAGGCCTCACCCTCACAGTCTGTTACTTCCCCTATTACACTTGTTACTGCTTCTGTCAGTCCTCTTATCAATGCTTCTATCTCTCTTATAAATGCTTCTGTTAGTACACAAGTTCATATTCCTATTACCCATCAAGTTTCTCCTTCTGTTAGCTCTCCAACCTATGCTCCAATTACTTCTCAGCCTCAGATGTCTTCCAATCATGTTGCTTCATCAATGCCTGTCTTCTTCAATCTCACACTCTATTCCCATCTCTACCATTTCTATTGATCTCCCTCTTGCATTGCCTTCTACTAACACCCATTCAATGACTACTAGATCTAAAGCAGCTCACTCCATTTGTCTTCTTACTTTTACTACTTCCATTGAACCATCCTCTACTACTTATCTTGAATCATCTTCTTATCAAGAGGCAGCTAAGTCTCCAGCTTGGCATGCAGCCATGGTAGTTGAATTAAAAGCTCTTCAAAGGCAAGGCACCTGGCCTTTAGTTTCCCTTCCTCCAAATAAACTAGCAATAGGCTGCAAGTGGGTGTTACACCTTAAAACGATCTCAGAGGGGGTGGATTATTTTGAGACATTTAGTGCAGTTGCCAAGAAACCCACTATTAGGGTTCTCTTAAGTCTTGCTCTACACTTTAATTGGACAATTAAGCAGCTTGACATATCGAATGCCTTTCTTCATGGTTTGTTGGAAGAAGTTTATATGCATCACCTCAAGGTTTTATTGATACAGCTCAACCCAAGCTTGTTTGTAAGTTTCACAAACCTCTTTATGGCCTCAAGCAAGCCTCCACGGGCTTGGTTTTCTACCTTTTCTAGTTTCCTTCTCTCTCATGCATTTGTCTCTAGTCATTGTGCCTCTTCTTTGTTTGTTAAGAAGATAGATTCAGCACTCACCATTCTCATCATCTATGTAGATGATATCTTGCTAACAATGTCTGATTCCACCTATATTGGCCCCGTTTGGTAGAGCTATGGGAAAGTAATTATAATTTATAGCCTAACAGCTTATAGTTTATAACTGTGAACATAAGCTGATTTTTGTCTTATAAATTAAGCTTCCCCTCCCCCACTCAAAGAATAGATTGATTTTTGACTTACAAAAAGTTATAAGCTGTATTATTAAGCTGAACCAAACACATCAAAATAGCTTAAATTAAGCTAAAAGCTGAAATAAGCAAAAAATAAGCTCTACTAAACAGGGCCATCGTCACTGTCATTCAACAATTGCATGGGTTTTTTGCTATGAAAGAACTTGGACTTCTCAATTATTTTCTTGAGATTTCTGTTACCACTACTTTAGGTTATTTTCTTAGTCAACATCAAGGTTCTGAAAAGCGGTTGTGGTCGCCGTAACGGTGGCGGTGGCACGGTTGCAGTTGCAGGGTGTAAAAGTCGTAACGTAACGGTTGCGGTAACTAGAACCGTGAATTTTTTTATTTTTCGCACAATTTAAAAAAAACTTACCAATGCGCATATTTTTTTTGCATAATCATATTTATTGAGTTTTAAAATAAATATTGATCAATTTTTGTAAATTTTTAAATATGATTTTTAAATCACTAAAAACTGAGTTTTTACATTTTATTTTAATAATTAATGACTTTATATGTCATAAATCCATATTATGCTTGTGGCAATAAAAAAAAATATTATTGGACTTAGATGTATAAAATTATTTTTTTAATTATTATACTTGTGGAAGCATATGCAACTTTTAATTTGAATAGTTTTAAAAAATAAATTATACATGCTAATGTAATCATATAAAAATTAAAAAATAAATTATAAAGAAATTTTTTTTGTTCGTGTTTGGATCACTTGAATATTCATTCTCTTTTTGGATAATTAGTAAATAAAAATAAAATAAACTAATCAAAAAAAAAATTGACATGTATGAAAAATATATTAATATATAATTATAAGTGTTATGTTTTCTAGATATTTTACAACAAAATCAATCACTAAACAATGACAAAAGTAAAAGAATAAATAATAGCCTAAATATATATATATATATATAAATAGATAATGACCACACTTATTATTATTATTATTATTATTATTATTATTATTATTATTATTATTATTATCAAATAATATATAGATAGATGCACACAAACAAAATGGTTGAGTGATAGCAGGTGAACAAAATAGCATATGTCTTATTCCTATGCTACTCCTTCTTACTCTATTTCTTACTCCTCCTCCTTCCCTTTTCATCTTCCCTCTTCTCTGTCTATCCCTCTTCCCCTATTTTCAGTTTTTTTTTTTTTCAAAAGAAGCAATTCAGAACCGTTACGTAACGGTGCGTAACAGGTCGTTACGGCCATTACGGCACCGTTATGACTACTACGGCAGTCGCTACGGCCGATACACCTGTGAATCTCAATCACACTGCAAAAGTGGCCTTACCAGGTGGCGGTAACCACTAAAACCATTACGTAACGGCATTATATTACGTAACGGTTGCGGCCGCTTTTTAAAACCTTGGTCAACATACAACAAAACTCACTTTTAATGACATAAATTGCAAGCCGTGGATATGATTCTATGACGCGCGATGTAAAGTCATGTCATGACATGTCATGGAAAGTCATTCACTTCAACAACATGCCATAGTACACTGTTAAAAACCTTTTAACAACAAATCTAGTACATCATATTTAATTTTTCTAAAACTACTTTTGCATGCTGTTAATTCAAGGAACAAACCACGACGCTCATTACTAATCATTAAATATTTAATACAACAACCTATTTTGTCAGCCATAAATAAGTGCAACAAATCATGGCATTCATAGAAAGTTGTTGAATATTTAATACAATGGCATTTGTTGCATGCCGTAGAAAGTGAATAATTTTTTTTTTTTAATTCAGCAAGTAATATTTCACACGTTTTGTACAATCTAATAAAACATTACAAACAAGCTTCACAAACATATATATAAATATCAATCAACCACTAAAATACTGTTTCCAAACATTGAAAAAAAAAAAAAAAAAAAAAAAAACGTTCTGAACATTCAAAAACTGTCTTTACATTCCAAACCATCCAAAAACTATGTTTATAGACATTAAAAACTAGGGATTTTTATTGATAAGCCCAATTTAGAAGTGTTTTACCCCAAAAAGTCCATGAAGGAATTTTTTAACCCATTTAGTCCCATGTATGTATAGTTTTATTCCATAAAGTCCATTTTCTTGATTTACATTATTTTCTTGGACACTTATGCCCTTATATTTAATTTTGATACCTTTATAAATATTTTTTCAACGATTAGCAATTTAATGATGTGAACATTCATAGTTTAAAATTCACATTTGTAGGAATGTAAATTGGCCCGTGGGTGGCCCGAAACCCGCCCGCGAGCCAGGGCGGGCCCGGCCCGTTGACAATGTGAATATTCACATTGACATGTTAAAATTCACATTAATAGGAGTGTAAAATTGGCCCCCGTCCCGTGGCGGCGCGAAACCCGCCCGCGGCCCATGGGTGGCCCGGGGCGGGCCCGGTCCGGCCCGTTGACAATGTGAATATTCACATTGACATGTTAACATTCACATTGATACGAGTATAAAATTGGGCCGCGGCCCATGGGCGGCCAAAAGCCCGCCCGCAGCCCAGGGCGGGCTCGGCCCGGCCCGTTGACAATGTGAATATTCACATTGACATGTTAACATTCACATTGATAGGAGTGTAAAATTAGCCCGCGCCTCGTAGCTGCCCGAAACCCGCCCACGGCCCGTGGGTGGGCCCGACCCGGCCCGGCCTGTTGACAATGTGAATGTTCACATTGACATATTAACATTCACATTGATAAGAGTATAAAACTAGACAGCAGCCCAGGGCAGGCCCGACTCGGCCCGGCCCGGCCCGTTGACAATGTGAATATTCACATTGACATGTTAACATTCACATTAATAGGAGTGTAAAATTGGCTCCCGTCCCGTGGCGGCGTGAAACCCGCCCGCGGCCCATGGGCGGCCCTAGTCCGGCCCGTTGACAATGTGAATATTCACATTGACATGTTAACATTCACATTGATAAGAGTATAAAATTGGCCCGCGGCCCATGGACAGCCAAAAGCCCGCCCGCGGCACGAGGCGGGCCCGACCCGGCCCGTTGACAATGTGAATATTCACATTGACATGTTAACATTCACATTGATAAGAGTGTAAAATTAGCCCGCAGCCCGTGGGCGGCCCGAAGCCCGACCGCAGCCCGAGGCGGGCTTGGCCCGACCCGTGACGATGTGAATATTCACATTGACATGTTAACATGCACATTGATAGGAGTGTAAAATTAGTCCGCGCCCCGTGGGCAGCCCGAAACCCGTCCACGGCCCGTGGGAGGCCCGGGGCGGGCCCGGCCCGACCTATTGACAATGTGAATATTCACATTGACATGTTAATATTCACATTGATAAGAGTGTACAATTGGCCCGTGACCCGTGGGCAGCCCGAAGCCCGACCTCAGGCCAGGGCGGGCCCGGCCCGTTGGCAATGTGAATATTCACATTGACATGTTAACATTCACATTAATAGGAGTGTAAAATTGGCCCGTAGCCCGTGGGCGGCCCGAAGCCCGTTCGTAGCCCGAGGCGGGCTTCGCTCGACCCGTGACAATGTGAATATTCACATTGACATGTTAACATTAACATTGATAGGAGTGTAAAACTTGTCCGCTACCCGAAGCTCGCCCGCGGCCCGGGGTAGGCCTAGACCCAAACCCGGGCCACCCCAGGCCGCCCACGGGCTTCGGGCCGCCCATGGGACGCGAGTTAATTTTACACTCTTATCAATGTGAATGTTAACATGTCAATGTGAATATTCGCATTGTCAACAGGCCGGGCTGGCCCGCCTCGGGCCGTCCACGGGCCGTGGGCGTGTTTCGGGCAGCCACGGGGCACGGGCTAATGTTACACTCTTATCAATGTGAATGTTAACATGTCAATGTGAATATTCATGTTGTCAACAGACCGGGCCCGCGTCGGCCCGGGGCCGTGCTTCGGGCTGTCCACGGGTCACGGGCTAATTTTACACTCTTATCAATATTAATGTTAATATGTCAATGTGAATATTTACATTGTCAACGAGCCGGGCCGGGCCCGCCCTGGGCAGCGGGCGGGCTTCGGGCCGCCCACGGGCCACGGGCCAATTTTACACTCCTATCAATGTGAATGTTAATATGTCAATGTGAATATTCATATTGTCAACAGTCCAGACCGGGCTCGCCCCGGGCCGCCCATGGAATGCAAGTCAATTTTACACTCTCATCAATGTGAATGTTAATATGTCAATGTGAATATTCACATTGTCAACAGGCCGGGTCGGGCCCGCCCCGGGCCGCCCACGGGCCATGGGCTAGTTTCGGGCAGCCAGGGGTGCAGGCTAATTTTATACTCTTATCAATGTGAATGTTAATATGTCAATGTGAATATTTGCATTATCAACGGGTCGGGCCGGGCCCGCCCAGGGCAGCCCACGAGCCGCAGACGGGTTTTGGGCCTGCCACAGGCCGCGGGATAATTTTACACTCTTATCAATGTGAATGTTAACATGTCAATGTGAATATTCACATTGTCAACGGGCCGGGTCGGGCCCGGCCCGACCCGGGCCCGGGCCCAGGCCCGGTCTTCGGGCTGCCCACGGGTCATGGGCCAATTTTACACTATTGTCAATGTTAATGTTAATGTTAATATGGCAATGTGAATATTCATATTGTGAACGGGCCAGCCCGGGCCCGCCCCGGGCGACGGGCTGGTTTCGGGCTGCCCACGGGTCGCAGGCCAATTTTACACTCCTATCAATGTGAATGTTAACTTGTCAATGTGAATATTCATATTGTCAACGGGCCGGGTCGGGCCTATTTTTTTGGCTTGTGGGCCGGCCCGGCCTGACTCGAATTTTTCCGGGCACCCACGAGGATCGACATGAGCCGGGCCCCTACACATTGACGATATAAACATTTATATTGACGGTGTGAACATTCACATTAAGGGTATTTTGGTAATTATGTCACCCATAGGACTTATTGAAACATAAGAAAATAATGTGAACTAAATAGAACATAAGTAGATGAAAAGGGTATTTTGGTCTTCTTATCTCAAATTGGACCTAATGGAATAGTCAAAAATAATATGGGTTGGATGGAATAAAGCTCTTAGAAAATGGATTTATCAAAAAAATTCTCTTAAAACTATCTTCAAGTTCAAAACCATCCAAACGGTTCTAAATCATCCAAAAAACCCTATCCTTAAGTTCTAAAAACTGTCCAAAAGTTTCTAAACAATCTTTAATATGAGTTTAAATTATAATGCAATATATACATAATGGAGCTAATATCACTATACCACTGCTGCCTCAAGCACTTCATTCACAGATTTTCCTTTCTTCCTTGTATGTCCTTTAATCCAAACATCAACTCTGGATCTGGGTTTGGGCTGTGAGTTTTCTGCGGAAAAATAAAACTAGTACAAAATAGAAAGCAACAAAATTGGAATGCTTCTGAAGTAGCTAGAATTTATAAAAGGTAATTGTGACCCAGTTTCAAAGGAAAAACTGAATCATTTATGTTAGAATTAAGTTGGATTATCTGAATGCTCTATCATCTAGTTTCCAAAAAAAAAAAGTTTCAAGTCTTTTAGAGGAAAATATGGATTATGATATCGGTGCCAAAAATTTCCTATTTCTCAAGCACGAACACTCTGAAACTAGAAGGCATAGATACCTTTGTATTGTTCTTCATGTAACCAATGGCAACTTCTCATTGCAAATATGCTCTTTCAGACAACTCAGAAAAAAAGGGATTCTCCCCTTCTGCATGTAGAAGTTGATATCCTATAATAATAATAATAATAAACACAAGCAAATCAACAAATTAGCAACAATGGATGGATGGTTTTGTCATAAAAAGAAATTACTTTAGCAATAGAAAACATGTCTTCATTCACACGACCCTACAAAAGATTTCAAGTGATATTGTTCTTTAAAAATTGCGGGCTTGGTTTGGGAAGGGTTCCTTTTCTTTTCTTTTTCTTTTTTTCTTTGACGTTGTGAAATTTTCTTCAATTTTTTGTCAGTTGTTTTTACTTTTCAGGTAAAAAAATAAAAATAATGACCAACAAAACAAGAAAATATTATGTGTGAATTTTGATGTGACCAACAGAACAAGATGAACCACATTTGGTTTATGATGATTCTATTCTCCAACCTCTGAACCGCACTCATCCTAAACTTTACGTGTTAACGTGAGTATTTAAGAATCAAAAAAATTGCAATTTACACTACAAAAGGAAATTTACCTTCACAAATATTTTATCACTCTCTGCATTCAGAATGTCTTTCCACACCTCATTCTATTCACTCTGCCTCGCCACTGTCATGAACAAACAGAGATTTACCTCCAAAAATAAATGAGTAAAAAAAATTACCTCATGCAATGAAACCTCTAATGGTAAACACATGCTAGAAAGAAGAGTAGAATAATTTAAGACCTTGAGCAGTCACAAGGCTCATCACTTCCACTGCGGGAATGCAAGTGAGGGAAGGCTTGAATCTTGTAATCTGTAGGGATTTCCAGGATTGTGGCAAAAGAAATTTAACTTGTGTGAGCACTATACCAAGCCATGAGTTTTACATAGAAAATTAATTACAAGAAGAAGGAAGAATTACTTGTTTGCTCAACTTGGAATCAACAATTTCTGCAACTATATTTTGCACCTGCAATCCATTTATCATTATATTTTCCCTCAGATAGTAAATTTAAACATTAATTAAAAAAGTACGCCCAATTTAGTGCCCATTGGGACCTAACCTTCGACATAATTTGCACAAAGTGACTTCCCGCATAGAAATTTTAAAGCAATAGGGAATTTGTAAAACACAATAATAGAATTCTAATAAAATTAAGTAGAAAGGAATATAGTATCATATACCCATCTTGAAACCATTCGATGCAGATGATCTATTTTCCTCTGTTGACAAATTATATAAATGATGAAGTCCCCCAAAACAAAATCTTGCTATAGCACTTCATGCTATTCATGACCTTTTTTGAGCTTAGAAGCAAGCATAAGGAAGGTATTCCTCCAAGATGAAAATAATAGATCCGGGGGCAATATCAAGAAAGATCAGTAGAAAACCCTGTCGTGGCAGCTACTTGATGAATATTTGGCTCTAATAGATTACTTCAATATACCTTTAACATTGGGAATTGCGTGTATTCAAGACAAATAAGTGCTGGTGCAAGACATGACTACATTAGGTAGATAAGTTCTGGTTCTAACTTGGTAACACGTAATAGTAAAGGCTAATTGAATGGATGGTGCAATTGGATAAATGTCACGCTCGATATTTGTAACCTATTTTATAATTACCAACCAATTATTGTTACCCAATTTCTTAATATAAGTGTGAATAGATAAGGCTAAATATAACAATCTTATAAAACAAATACATCTTTCTTAATAAGTACTCATAAAATTACATACATTAGATTTCAACAAAAAGGAAAGAGAATACATCAAAAGTGCCCTAAGGGCTTACATCTTTTGTCACACCCCAAATCCGGGCATGACCGGCCGTGGCCCACAGAGACTTAGCCCAAGGCACACGTAAGCCTAAACACGCATTCAAATTCACCTTGAACAATTAAACAATAGTCCAATAATAAATAACCAAAACTCAATCCAGACATGTCACAATTATAAACGGCAAAATCAACCGTAATCAAAAACCATTCAAACTTATGGGATATAAACAACCCACATATCAAAAATAATCCTAAATGAACTTCGATAAGAATAAATATAAATATGCACAAACTTGACATAACACTCTAAACTAAAGGAATGCCCTAGAGGTCCATGCAATTGAGTCCCCGCTACGCCATGAGTCCACTCTAAGTCCTTCTAACACCTGGAAATGGTAAACAACTAAGTCAGCTGATAGCTCAGTGAGTAGCAACATGGATAGTAAATACAGTTTTGAAAACAGGGTTCAATTCCAAAATAAGATATATATCACAGAAACTAGATTGACATACAGTTTGGTAAATACAATCTGTTTCGAAAAGAAGGTTCCACAATTCAACACTTAAAATACTCATGTCTCGCAAGAACATGATAAACGACATTTTTCACTTAAAACAGATTATAACATGAACACCAATAATTTTCTGGGTACCAATAAAAACAAATAATCTGCCACACATTTCTCAGGCTATAAGCCCCGTTGGATCCAATACCGAACTAAGAGTCATCCTCAGGGTGGCACCTGGGCCTTTTCTCAAAGACGATCCGATTGAAGGTCACCTAGTTGTTTTTAAAGGTCTGTTCCTTACAATCGTTGAGCACTAGAGTCATCACGGCCCAACCCGGATCTGTTCCCTAGTGGCCAGAGTCACCACACACAGTGGAATAATTTCCCTGGACTAAATACACACATGGTCCCAACAATCAATACACATCAGTTTTGCAAAACATGGTGGTTCATCATTATAAACATGAGACCAAAACAAATAGTTTACAGTATGCCAAGTTCACACATGTTTCAGAAATAATTTGATTCAATTGATAATATAATAATTTATCAAAACAGTTTAGTCTTGAAACAACAATTTGATTTTCCAACAATTTAGGGTAGGGGAACATTTATAAAAATATGTAGCATGAAACTACTCACCTAGAACCGAAATAATATAATCCTCGAATAAAGTATGAAATTCCAACTAGTGCCCTGAACCAATATGAAAACTACACGTCACTACTAATTTAAAAATACTAAAGAATACGAACTAAGTAACCCCAATCTAAAGCGCACTAACACAGCTCAACCCAACTCACCGTTACTCTTAAATATTATCTAAGTTCATGTTCTTCAAGGTTTAAAATCACCCAAGACATAGGTTCCGATCGAAACTTAACTAAAAATAACTTTAAGATAAAACAGTGTTTTAAACAAGTTTTCCCAATCTATTCGCTAACTTTGAAAATTACAAAACCCACTCCACGCTATTCAAAAAATTCCAAAAACCTCCAGATATGATCTATTATATCCTAAGTTTCAAACCCAATTGGTTTCACTTGATTTTCTTATCAAAATAATTATCTACAATTTATTATATCCAAACAGGTTGTTTTCTGCAGCACTTTAAAGAAATTGACGGTTCTCTTAATATACACGAGCAATCAATGCAAGGCCAAAAACGTACGAAACTAGACTCATAACCGGTTCTAATGACACTAATTTGATAATTTTTGGATTTATACCCAAAGAGAACAACACTCCCGAATTTACTGTTTCGGACTGGTTTCCTGGACAGATTTGAATACCTCAATTTATATTGATTTTGACTCCCAAAAATTATGAAAAAAATCAGATATTCAATTCAATATGTAATTGATCTACTGTAAAAATTTCAGATTAAAATTCATCCGTTTGATATGGTTTCTTGATTTTTAAAGTTTGCGATTCTGTGCAGAATTTTTGGACTGAAAATTACACCCAATCTTTGCACATAAATTTAGCTCCTCAAGTTTCTTAATAGGATATCTATATACACAATACATAAACCTACAACCTCTCCATGAATGAATAAACTAATTATAGAATAAGGATAGAACAAAGAAAGAAGAGAAGAAAACCTAGGAAGGCTAACCTTTGATGATCACACACAACACAACACATCCAAAAGTTCTTTGATTGCAACATCTTCTTCTTTTTTTCCTTCCCTCAAACCTTCTCCCGTGGCTGCTGTGTTGTTGCCCTATGTGGTGAACAAATAATAGAGTAGGGTTTGTGTTTATTTTATTTTATACTAGTTGTGGGCACACTTAGGTCAAATAGATAGATAAATATACAAAATACATATATAAGTTACATGCAACTCAAATGGTAGGAGTCTAACTTATTAATTTTATGGTCTAGAGTTCAAGTCACACCCTCTTCTCTATTTTTTTTTTAAATAATAAATCTTGCTTCTAAATCAATGACTTTCACCATAAATTTATTTTAGGTTTAAAAATTAATTAAAGGATCCTCCAATAATATTTAATTTGCACCTTAGAATTCACCACCAAAATATTTGAGATTGTAATATTATTATTTAATTATTTACTTAACTTTTATATCCGGGTTCTCACATTCTCCCCTCCTAAAAAAAAAGTTTCGTCCTCGAAACTAACCTGAGTAAATTATGAGAATAGATATGGGTACTTCTCGCGCATCTTGTCCTCGCGTTCCCAAGCCGTCTCTTCAACTAAATGATTACGCCACAATACCTTAACCAATTTAATGACCTTTGTGCGCAACATTTTCTCTTTCGAATCCAAAATCTGAACATGTATCTCCTCAAACTAAAAATCCTCTCTAATCTGAAGTGGCTCATAATCTATCACATGCGACGAACTATGCACATATTTCCTCAGCATAGACACGTGAAACACATTATGCACTCCTGCCAACCTAGGGGGTAAAACAACACGGTACACAACCTCACTAACCTTCTCTAATACCTCAAATGGTCCAATGTATCTAGAACTCAACTTTCATTTCTTTCCAAACTTGATGACTCCTTTCCATGGTGATACTTTCAAGAATACCATATCCCCCACATGAAACTCTAAATCTCTCCTACGATGATCAACATAACTTTTTTGTTTACTCTGAGCAGTCAATAATCTCTCTCTAATGGTGATAATTTTCTGTGTAGCATCCTCCACCAAATCAAGTTCCAACATTTGCCTCTTACCAACCTCATACCAGCACAAATGAGACCTACACTTCCTCACATACAAAGCCTCATAAGGCGTTACTCCCAAACTAGAATAATAACTATTATTATATGCAAACTCCATAAGCGGCAAATAATCATCCCAATTACCTCTCCACTCCAAAGCACAAGCCCTCAACATATCCTCAAGGGTTTGAATAGTCCTCTCCGATTGCCCATATGACTGAGGGTGATAAGTTGAACTAAAATTTAAACGAGTACCCATAGCTGATTGTAACGCACCCGAAAACTTAGACACAAAACGAGGGTCCCGATCTGACACTATTGACACTGGTGCACCATGCAATCTAACAATCTCCTTCACATACAACTGTGCAAATCGAGCTAGAGAATAGTTCATCCAAACTGCAATAAAATGTGTTGACTTGGTTAATCTATCAACAACTACTCAAACTGCATCGTGATTACTACTAGTATGAGGTAAACCACACACAAAGTCCATGGTATCATGATCCCACTTCCACTCTGGTATAGGTAAGGGTTGTAGTTTCCCCGCAGGTTTCTAATATTCTACTTTAACTTGTTGACACACCAAACACTGAGCCACAAATTCTGCAATATCTCCCTTTATACCATTCCACCAAAAAAGTTCATAAAGATCCCGATACATCTTAGTACTTCCAAGATGAATGCTATAACTATAACTAGAACTATGTGCCACTACCATAATCTCCTTCCTCAAATCACCACCAGCAGGAACACAAATTCAGCCACGGAATCTAAGCAACCCATCATCACTAACCACAAAGTCTATATGCTTACCCTCTGCCATCTCTCCTTTAATACGCTCACACTGGGGGGGGTCAATCTCCTGTGCTATACGAATCCGTTCTCTCAAGGTCAGCTGAACTTTCAATTGACTACAATAAGCCCTATTACCAGGTGTAACAACCTCAAGCCTCAAACGTCTCATGTCTTCCACCAAACAACTCTCAATAGACAAAGCAGCTATATCTCCAACTGTTACCTTCCTACTCAAGGCATCTGCAACCACATTTGCCTTCCTCGGATGATATAAAATATTCACATCATAATCTTTTAGTAACTCAAGCCATCTTCTTTGCCTCAAATTTAGTTCCTTCTGCGTGAAAATATACTTCAAACTCTTATGATCAGTGTAAATCTCACATGACTCTCCGTAAATAATGTCGCCAAATCTTAAGAGCGAAAATCACTGCTACTAACTCCAAGTCGTGCGTAGGATAATTTCTCTCATGTACTTTCCACTATCATGACGCATAAGTAATCACATTCCCATGTTGCATGAGCACACATCCTAAACCCTATCGTGAATCACTATAAATCACAAAACTACCACCACCTGTAAGTAAGACAGGGATTGGAGCTGATATCAACCTTTGTTTAAACTCTTGGAAGCTACACTCACAATCATCATTCCACTCAAACTTACCTCTTTCCTAGTGAGATTTATAAATGGCAAAGCAATACAGGAAAATCCTTCCACAAACTGTCTATAATATCCAGCAAACCCTAGAAAGCTACGTACCTCTGTCACAGAAGTAGGTCATGGCCAATCAACGATTTTCTACCACCTTTGTGCTATCCACAGATACCCAATCTTTACACATAAATTTAGCTCCTCAAGTTTCTTAATAGGATATCTATATACACAATACATAAACCTACAACCTCTCCATGAATGAATAAAATAATTATAGAATAAGGATAGAACAAAGAAAGAAGAGAAGAAAACCTAGGAAGGCTAACCCTTGATGATCACACACAACACAACACACCCAAAAGTTCTTTGATTGCAACATCTTCTTCTTTTTTTCCTTCCCTCAAACCTTCTCCCGTGGCTACTGTGTTGTTGCCCTATGTGGTGAACAAATAATAGAGTAGGGTTTGTGTTTATTTTATTTTATACTAGTTGTGGGCACACTTAGATCAAATAGATAGATAAATATACAAAATACATATATAAGTTACATGCAACTCAAATGGTAGGAGTCTAACTTATTAATTTTATGGTCTAGAGTTCAAGTCACACCCTCTTCTCTATTTTTTTTTAATAATAAATCTTGCTTCTAAATCAATGACTTTCACCATAAATTTATTTTAGGTTTAAAAATTAATTAAAGGATCCTCCAATAATATTTAATTTGCACCTTAGAATTCACCACCAAAATATTTGAGATTGTAATATTATTATTTAATTATTTACTTAACTTTTATATCCGGGTTCTCACATTCTCCCCTCCTAAAAAAAAAGTTTCGTCCTCGAAACTAACCTGAGTAAATTATGAGAATAGATATGGGTACTTCTCGCGCATCTCGTCCTCGCGTTTCCAAGCCGTCTCTTCAACTAAATGATTACGCCACAATACCATAACCAATTTAATGACCTTTGTGCGCAACATTTTCTCTTTCGAATCCAAAATCTGAACATGTATCTCCTCATACTAAAAATCCTCTCTAATCTGAAGTGGCTCATAATCTATCACATGCGACGAACTATGCACATATTTCCTCAGCATAGACACGTGAAACACATTATGCACTCCTGCCAACCTAGGGGGTAAAACAAAACGGTACACAACCTCACTAACCTTCTCTAATACCTCAAATGGTCCAATGTATCTAGAACTCAACTTTCCTTTCTTTCCAAACTTGATGACTCCTTTCCATGGTGATACTTTGAAGAATACCATATCCCCCACATGAAACTCTAAATCTCTCCTACGATGATCAACATAACTTTTTTGTTTACTCTGAGCAGTCAATAATCTCTCTCTAATGGTGATAATTTTCTGTGTAGCATCCTCCACCAAATCAAGTTCCAACATTTGCCTCTTACCAACCTCATACCAGCACAAATGAGACCTACACTTCCTCACATACAAAGCCTCATAAGGCGTTACTCCCAAACTAGAATAATAACTATTATTATATGCAAACTCCATAAGCGGCAAATAATCATCCCAATTACCTCTCCACTCCAAAGCACAAGCCCTCAACATATCCTCAAGGGTTTGAATAGTCCTCTCCGATTGCCCATATGACTGAGGGTGATAAGTTGAACTAAAATTTAAACGAGTACCCATAGCTGATTGTAACGCACCCGAAAACTTAGACACAAAACGAGGGTCCCGATCTGACACTATTGACACTGGTGCACCATGCAATCTAACAATCTCCTTCACATACAACTGTGCAAATCGAGCTAGAGAATAGTTCATCCAAACTGCAATAAAATGTGTTGACTTGGTTAATCTATCAACAACTACTCAAACTGCATCGTGATTACTACTAGTATGAGGTAAACCACACACAAAGTCCATGGTATCATGATCCCACTTCCACTCTGGTATAGGTAAGGGTTGTAGTTTCCCCGCAGGTTTCTAATATTCTACTTTAACTTGTTGACACACCAAACACTGAGCCACAAATTCTGCAATATCTCCCTTTATACCATTCCACCAAAAAAGTTCATAAAGATCCCGATACATCTTAGTACTTCCAAGATGAATGCTATAACTATAACTAGAACTATGTGCCACTACCATAATCTCCTTCCTCAAATCACCACCAGCAGGAACACAAATTCAGCCACGGAATCTAAGCAACCCATCATCACTAACCACAAAGTCTATATGCTTACCCTCTGCCATCTCTCCTTTAATACGCTCACACTGGGGGGGGTCAATCTCCTGTGCTATACGAATCCGTTCTCTCAAGGTCAGCTGAACTTTCAATTGACTACAATAAGCCCTATTACCAGGTGTAACAACCTCAAGCCTCAAACGTCTCATGTCTTCCACCAAACAACTCTCAATAGACAAAGCAGCTATATCTCCAACTGTTACCTTCCTACTCAAGGCATCTGCAACCACATTTGCCTTCCTCGGATGATATAAAATATTCACATCATAATCTTTTAGTAACTCAAGCCATCTTCTTTGCCTCAAATTTAGTTCCTTCTGCGTGAAAATATACTTCAAACTCTTATGATCAGTGTAAATCTCACATGACTCTCCGTAAATAATGTCGCCAAATCTTAAGAGCGAAAATCACTGCTACTAACTCCAAGTCGTGCGTAGGATAATTTCTCTCATGTACTTTCCACTATCATGACGCATAAGTAATCACATTCCCATGTTGCATGAGCACACATCCTAAACCCTATCGTGAATCACTATAAATCACAAAACTACCACCACCTGTAAGTAAGACAGGGATTGGAGCTGATATCAACCTTTGTTCAAACTCTTGGAAGCTACACTCACAATCATCTTTCCACTCAAACTTACCTCTTTCCTAGTGAGATTTATAAATGGCAAAGCAATACAGGAAAATCCTTCCACAAACTGTCTATAATATCCAGCAAACCCTAGAAAGCTACGTACCTCTGTCACAGAAGTAGGTCATGGCCAATCAACGATTTTCTACCACCTTTGTGCTATCCACAGATACCCTATCTTTACTCACAACATAACCCAAAAAGGATACACTGCTCAACCAGAATTCACACTTCTTAAATTTTGCACACAATCTCTTCTCCCTAAAGATCTGCAATACTACCCTCAAATGCTGCTCATGCTCCTCCTTACTCCTCAAATAAATTAGGATGTCATCAATAAACACTACCACAAATTTATCCAGTTGGGGTTTAAATACTCTGTTCACTAAATCCATGAATGCGGCCGGTGCATTTGTGAGACCAAAACGCATTACCAAGAACTCATAATGTCCATAACGGATTCTAAAAGTTGTCTTAGGAACATCCTCATCCTTTACTTTCAACTGGTGATAGCCTAACCTCAAGTCAATCTTAGAGAATACTTGAACTCCCTACAATTGGTCAAATAGGTCAACAATACGTGGCAAAGGATACATTTCTTCACTTTGACTTTGTTTGGTTCTCTATAATCAATACACAACCTCATAGACCCATCATTCTTCTTCACAAACAACACAGGTGATCCTCAAGGTGAAACACTAGGCTTAATAAAACATTTCTCTAACAACTTCTATAACTAAGTTTGAAACTCCCTCAACTCCAATGGTGCCATTATATAGCGCACTTTAGAGATAGGTGTTGTGTCAGAGACCAAGTTAATGGAAAATTCTACCTCACGATCTAGAGGAAGTCTAGGTAGATCCTTTAGAAAAAACATCAACACAATCACTCACTACAGGAAACTCCTCTAACTTCACCACACAAGCTAAGTAACCATGATACCCTTTTCTCAACATTCGGTTAGCCTGAAGGGAAGAAATAAAACAAATAAAAGACACTTTCCTATCTCCCTGAAAGAAAAACTCAAGTTGTCCCAGCATAGCAAAAACTACCCCCATTCTAAAACAATCAATAGAAACATGATGCTTCGTCAACAAATCTATCTCCAAAATCACATCAAAATCCTTCATCTCTAAAGAAATCAAATCCACTAGAAAAATCCTACCATCCATCTTTATCTCACAAGATCTACAAACATCTCCCAATACTACTGATTCTCGTAATGAAGTAGACAAGGTAATACATGCATCCAAAGGCACACAAGGAATAGACAATCCATGTAGAAATCTAGATGCTAACTCTTAACCTTCAAACTGAAATCAAGAACGATTCAACACAAGCTTAAACAAAACTAACTTAACCAAACACTACTAAGTACTATAGGGACTCGGACCTCGTCTAAATGATGAAATGCAAGGTATGTAACTCGATAACTACAGCTCTGATACCACAATTGTCACACCCCAAATCCGGGCATGACCGGCCGTGGCAAAAATTAGATTAGATAGATGAGAGGAGGGGATGAGATTTGAACCTTGGACTTATGTCAAGTGAATAAGACTCTTACCACTTAACTAACACACAATATATATATAAGTTACATGCAACTCAAATGGTAGGAGTCTAACTTATTAATTTTATGGTCTAGAGTTCAAGTCACACCCTCTTCTCTATTTTTTTTTTAATAATAAATCTTGCTTCTAAATCAATGACTTTCACCATAAATTTATTTTAGGTTTAAAAATTAATTAAAGGATCCTCCAACAATATTTAATTTGCACCTTAGAATTCACCACCAAAATATTTGAGATTGTAATATTATTATTTAATTATTTACTTAATTTTTATATCCGGGTTCTCACATTCTCCCCTCCTAAAAAAAAAGTTTCGTCCTCGAAACTAACCTGAGTAAATTATGAGAATAGATATGGGTATTTCTCGCGCATCTCGTCCTCGCGTTCCCAAGCCGTCTCTTCAACTAAATGATTACGCCACAATACCTTAACCAATTTAATGACCTTTGTGCGCAACATTTTCTCTTTCGAATCCAAAATCTGCACATGTATCTCCTCATACTAAAAATCCTCTCTAATCTGAAGTGGCTCATAATCTATCACATGCGACGAACTATGCACATATTTCCTCAGCATAGACACGTGAAACACATTATGCACTCCTGCCAACCTAGGGGGTAAAACAACACGGTACACAACCTCACTAACCTTCTCTAATACCTCAAATGGTCCAATGTATCTAGAACTCAACTTTCCTTTCTTTCCAAACTTGATGACTCCTTTCCATGGTGATACTTTCAAGAATACCATATCCCCCACATGAAACTCTAAATCTCTCCTACGATGATCAACATAACTTTTTTGTTTACTCTGAGTAGTCAATAATCTCTCTCTAATGGTGATAATTTTCTGTGTAGCATCCTCCACCAAATCAAGTTCCAACATTTGCCTCTTACCAACCTCATACCAGCACAAATGAGACCTACACTTCCTCACATACAAAGCCTCATAAGGCGTTACTCCCAAACTAGAATAATAACTATTATTATATGCAAACTCCATAAGCGGCAAATAATCATCCCAATTACCTCTCCACTCCAAAGCACAAGCCCTCAACATATCCTCAAGGGTTTGAATAGTCCTCTCCGATTGCCCATATGACTGAGGGTGATAAGTTGAACTAAAATTTAAACGAGTACCCATAGCTGATTGTAACGCACCCGAAAACTTAGACACAAAACGAGGGTCCCGATCTGACACTATTGACACTGGTGCACCATGCAATCTAACAATCTCCTTCAGATACAACTGTGCAAATCGAGCTAGAGAATAGTTCATCCAAACTGCAATAAAATGTGTTGACTTGGTTAATCTATCAACAACTACTCAAACTGCATCGTGATTACTACTAGTATGAGGTAAACCACACACAAAGTCCATGGTATCATGATCCCACTTCCACTCTGGTATAGGTAAGGGTTGTAGTTTCCCCGCAGGTTTCTAATATTCTACTTTAACTTGTTGACACACCAAACACTGAGCCACAAATTCTGCAATATCTCCCTTTATACCATTCCACCAAAAAAGTTCATAAAGATCCCGATACATCTTAGTACTTCCAAGATGAATGCTATAACTATAACTAGAACTATGTGCCTTTACCATAATCTCCTTCCTCAAATCACCACCAGCAGGAACACAAATTCAGCCACGGAATCTAAGCAACCCATCATCACTAACCACAAAGTCTATATGCTTACCCTCTGCCATCTCTCCTTTAATACGCTCACACTGGGGGGGGGGGGGGGTCAATCTCCTGTGCTATACGAATCCGTTCTCTCAAGGTCAGCTGAACTTTCAATTGACTACAATAAGCCCTATTACCAGGTGTAACAACCTCAAGCCTCAAACGTCTCATGTCTTCCACCAAACAACTCTCAATAGACAAAGCAGCTATATCTCCAACTGCTACCTTCCTACTCAAGGCATCTGCAACCACATTTGCCTTCCCCGGATGATATAAAATATTCACATCATAATCTTTTAGTAACTCAAGCCATCTTCTTTGCCTCAAATTTAGTTCCTTCTGCGTGAAAATATACTTCAAACTCTTATGATCAGTGTAAATCTCACATGACTCTCCGTAAATAATGTCGCCAAATCTTAAGAGCGAAAATCACTGCTACTAACTCCAAGTCGTGCGTAGGATAATTTCTCTCATGTACTTTCCACTATCATGACGCATAAGTAATCACATTCCCATGTTGCATGAGCACACATCCTAAACCCTAACGTGAATCACTATAAATCACAAAACTACCACCACCTGTAAGTAAGACAGGGATTGGAGCTGATATCAACCTTTGTTTAAACTCCTGGAAGCTACACTCACAATCATCATTCCACTCAAACTTACCTCTTTCCTAGTGAGATTTATAAATGGCAAAGCAATACAGGAAAATCCTTCCACAAACTGTCTATAATATCCAGCAAACCCTAGAAAGCTACGTACCTCTGTCACAGAAGTAGGTCATGGCCAATCAACGATTTTCTACCACCTTTGTGCTATCCACAGATACCCAATCTTTACACATAAATTTAGCTCCTCAAGTTTCTTAATAGGATATCTATATACACAATACATAAACCTACAACCTCTCCATGAATGAATAAAATAATTATAGAATAAGGATAGAACAAAGAAAGAAGAGAAGAAAACCTAGGAAGGCTAACCTTTGATGATCACACACAACACAACACACCCAAAAGTTCTTTGATTGCAACATCTTCTTCTTTTTTTCCTTCCCTCAAACCTTCTCCCGTGGCTGCTGTGTTGTTGCCCTATGTGGTGAACAAATAATAGAGTAGGGTTTGTGTTTATTTTATTTTATACTAGTTGTGGGCACACTTAGGTCAAATAGATAGATAAATATACAAAATACATATATAAGTTACATGCAACTCAAATGGTAGGAGTCTAACTTATTAATTTTATGGTCTAGAGTTCAAGTCACACCCTCTTCTCTATTTTTTTTTTAATAATAAATCTTGCTTCTAAATCAATGACTTTCACCATAAATTTATTTTAGGTTTAAAAATTAATTAAAGGATCCTCCAATAATATTTAATTTGCACCTTAGAATTCACCACCAAAATATTTGAGATTGTAATATTATTATTTAATTATTTACTTAATTTTTATATCCGGGTTCTCACATCTTTCAAGGCTAAGGCCTTGATTATAAAAAAAATATAATCCTATCCCAGAGAAGTAAGCTCGATAGCTATAAACAAATAAACATCAAAATGAGCTTCAGTGCTCCATCTAGATCTCCACTTGCTTCTTAACGGGGTGGAGGTACATCATCATCACCTGAAATTTTTGAATATACAACCCATAAAAAGGGAGTGAGCTTTTAGGAATAATTTTAACACAATATATAAATGTTCATTATGATTATGATAATGCAATGCAATGCCATGCCATATGCTCAAGACTCTTTACTTCCTTTGAAAACCAATGCTCTATGTACAATTTTAACCCATGCTTGACTCTAACAGTTGGACCTTTATTACACGTGCAAAATCTTTTTTCATGACAAAACCCACAGTACATATTTAAAATACTCCCACATTTACCGGTCACCAAGTACGGAAGTGCACTTGGGGCACTTATCGTATTTTAAAACAACAATTCCACATTTATCGGCCACCAAGCACGGAGGGGCGATTGGATGCCCATTACTTTTCAAAACCTTTCCACATTTTCTAGCCACCAAGCATGGAGGGGCAATTAAACACCCAAAATGTTTCCAACAACTTTCCCACATTTACCGGCCACCAAGCACAGAAGGGCAATTGGGCACCTCAAAACATATTCAACAATATCCCCCCATATTTACCGACATCAAGCACGGAAAGGCAATTGGGCACCTCAGTGAATATACACTACATTTTCAAATCTACGCAAATACCTCTTTAAAATATCCGACACATGTTCCAAGACCATGAGGATGCAATGCAACGCAATGCATGAGTGTACAAATATTATAATTCGCCTAAGGTTCAATTCAATTATATAAGTAATCAACAATTTAATACGTAATGAAACATTCATATTTCCATTACTCAAAATCTTCCTCATCATCAACAATAATTTTATATGAAATCCAGACTTTATGTAATTCCAACATTTCCAAGTTTCCACCCAACTCCACTTCCTTAAATAATCAATAACACCATCATAGATCAAAAATAGGCTTCGACAGAATCCATCAGAAACCTATATTCCAACCAAAGGAAATATGTCAATGTGAATTGTAATTAAAAAAAAAAAAAACAACTGAAACTCACTACCACTAAAACAAAATCAAATGCTCCCATTAAAGTTAAAAAGTTATGCATTCAAATGATATTCATAGATAAACTTTATTAAAATGTGAATGCCATATCTCTAGTAAGTAAAAACAACTGGTATATCATCAAGATTCACATCTCCCTATTCCAAATATGGTTTCTCGAACCAATCATTATCTAAGATTTTTGAATTGTTATCTCTCCCTCCGATACCCAGCACTCCCTGGCCTGCTCTCCCCCCAGTGGTAATCCCTACACCTCCCAACGGTATTTCAATACCCAACAAATAAATTGAGCAAATTTTTGAAGTAAAATTCAGTTACTTACCACTCTTAAAAATTCAAACTAGATATCAAAAGGATTAACCTTCAAGTCACTTTACAAGTTACTCATACTCATTCTATTAACATCAATAAATAATCAATTATACAAAATGGGCATTATACACAATTACACAATTGATTGGCCGCATCCTATACAAAATAACAATGAGCAATGGAATCAAATGACCATTTGATTGGCCATCACCAATCGATTGGTCGACTGATTGGATGGGCCATCCAAGAAATACATATTCTAATTCAAGAGTGAGACGTAAGGAAGCAAGCCACTCCTATTCTAATTCATCAACTGAAACCCAAAACTCCATGATACAACAATAGTAATGACTTATAATGCATCAAAAACATAATGCCAGAAACAATCTTCTAGTATAGCAACACTTGAAATGTAGTACCAACATAATGCAACAACTAAAATTAGCAAGGTCTGTGAACCTTGTTCACCATCACTATAATTTGTCACCCATCAATTCAACGCCGACACATGGCATTAATAATTATCCAGTTGAATAAAGTTCATGCTAAATTCTAATACACGCTTGATTACGCCAATTGAAATATAAAGGTGAGCCAAAAAATTAGAAAGTCAAATCAAATACCTCTGAAATTTCTGAAGTGGATTGGGTACTGATGGGATATAATCAGGGAGGTCCTGTCATCAAAATAAGACCTGAATATCTTAGGAACTTGATATGCAAGTAGAAATGAAAAATTATCTAAAAACAAATATTTGATTTTGAATCTAGAAAAACGTCATGAAGCTTTGGTTGACTTTCTAAGGTCTGATGATGTAGTTTATAACAGAACAAACCAACCAATTTGATGAATAATAAAAGTTGATGCCATGTCAATTGATCATACGGCAAATGACCTATTACTTAAAGAAAAATCCTGCACTATGTGGTTGTCTTTTTTATCTGGGGTGAGCTTTCAAAGTCCAAATGAGAGCCATTGTCATGAAAAATGAGCAAAGAAAGCAGCAATATATCCATGCAAGCTCTGAAACAACACAATTTAATCAAGGAGCTTTTGTGACCTTGAATTGGTATTCATGCTGCTTTTACCTTAGTTGCCCCCCTGCATACGAAGTAAGGAGAGTTGCCTTCCATATTATTATTGGAACTTGTTAGGTTTTATTTTTGGCAATCCCGTTTGACAATACTCCTTTAAGTTGTATTTATTTTCGCACTTTTATTTCAGTGAGACTATGAATGTTTAGATGCGAATCCAACCTGAATCAAGCCTTTCAAAGAAGTTTGTGATGCTAATGCTTTCAAGATTGCCACTTCGCTGATTATGACGGGGATCGAGTTGCCCGGTCAGCTCGCGGGGGTCCAGGGGGCAGCGCCCCTTGGCGGGTCCGCGGCAGCGCCCCCGAAGCAAAATGCAAAAATGCATTCCAAGTTGCCTGTCCGCTCGAGCGGACATTCCCCCGCTCGAGCGGAGAATCCCTGGTTCCAGCAGTTTTGGTCGCCTGCAAAAGTACTGAGATGTGTGATTTCGCGCTCGAGCGGGCTTTCTGGCGCTCGAGCGGACCTCTGTTATATTTCGCGCAGATTTTGCAGAAGCCGCTCGAGCGGACTGTTGGGCGCTCGAGCGGAGATCGCGGGACAGATTCTATAAATTCGCGTGTTGGGTCAGATTTTAGGATTACTTCTCCAGATCTTCTTTTTGGGTTTTTGGGTTTATATCTGGGGATACTTTGTGAGTTTTCTTTGATGTTTTTATTGAGTATGCAACCCATGGTTTAAAAGAGAGTACATCAAAGGTTGTGTTTTGTTCTACAAAAGAGAGAGTTGTTCTTCAGTGGATTCTGAATAATTCGAGCCTGAAGCTTTGGTGGATTCCGGAGTGGCTCATCGTAAAGACAATTCCGAGGTGAAGACGGGTTGGAAGAGGCACATAGAGGTTGGTTCAATTAGGCGTGGATTTGCTAGGTAATTGAGAGTATACCTGTGTAATTCCTTTTAATCTTCTTAGTGGATTGTTTTGTGGCTGTTGCCCGTGGTTTTTTTATCACGATTTTACCTCCAACTGTGATCAAAAAACCACGGGCAACAGCCAAAAAACCACAATCCACTAAGAAGATTAAAAGGAATTACACAGGTATACTCTCAATTACCTAGCGAATCCACGCCTAATTGGAATGCATTTTGCATTTTGCTTCGGGGGCGCTGCCCCTCGACCCCGCCGTGGCGCTGCCCCGGACCCGCCAAGGGGCGCTGCCCCCTCGACCCCCGCGAGCTGACCGGGCAGCTCGATCCCCATCATAATCAGCGAAGTGGCAATCTTGAAAGCATTAGCATCACAAACTTCTCTGAAAGGCTTGATTCAGGTTGGATTCGCATCTAAACACTCATAGTCTCACTGAAATAAAAGTGCGAAAATAAATACAACTTAAAGGAGTTTTGTCAAATGGGATTGCCAAAAATAAAACCTAACACCAATAGCTAAATATACTGGTTCCATGTACAAGTACAAAAGAGCTAAATGCATAATACCATGATAATCCACCATTTGCCAATTGACATCTCAACATGTTCAGTCTCCAAACCCAGTTCATTCAAGCCCAGAGTGGCTAAACAAAACATATCAAATGCATCTAATTAAATTCAATGCTACTGAAAAAGTATTTATGTTAGATACCAACATAAATTCTAGCATATTCTACAAGTAAATTAACCAATGATAATATAAATCAAGACATTTTTGTAGAACTATAATTGAATTCTTTACATCCCAAAGATGCAATTTAATTTATTATTCATGAGAAATGTACAAGAAGAGAAACCAGGACCTTCATTGATTCACATTATCTCCCGTACAATGAAACTATAAGAGCTTGCTCACTCTCTACTGTAATTGGAAGCTAAAATAATAGCATATAATGAACAACCAAAATTCTCAAACTAACACAAATTATATTAATATTTGATAACACACTAATTTAACCAATGATTTTTTTTTAATTCAATAATTATCTTTTTAAATAACAATTACTATATTCTTAATAGTTTATATTTAATAATTAATACTTATTACATTTAAGACAAATTTTAATTAAAATCAACATTAACACTTAGATAATTAATAAATTGTGATTAACAATTTTCATAAAAATCTGCTTAAAAGGCATAATATATACCTTAGTTAAGTAATGATACATGAATTGGAGATGATGCATGGATTCTAATGTCATGTATCTTATCATAATATTGGCAGCCACAGGCACTATAAAGATCCAAGATCACTTTTCTACAAGTTAGCAAAATTAGTTTACTAATCAATTGCACATCTAAATTTTTCAAAAGCATCGATTAACTAGTCGATTGGAAGAATTGGCCACTGCAATCGATTGTCCAATTGATTGGATGGTTTCGCCACCACTAATCCATTCACCAATCGATTGGAAGGATTGTCCACCACCAATCAATTGTGCTATTGATTGGATGGATTGGCTAACACTAATCAATTGTTCAATAAAAATTGTAAACAAGCATGCTATCATGCCTCCCAATGTTCTAAAACCAGGAAAAAAATATTATTACTATTTTCCTTTCTCCATTATCTTAGATAACAAATTATTCATTGAACAAACAATAGCTACTAACGAAAAAATAAATAAAAAGACTTAATTTTCTAAAGTATAATCAATTATATTCTGTTACCAACATTCCACGACTACTGTTCGCTTTTTGCGTATGTATTGCACTCCAAGGCACTCCTCCTCCATAGGTCTTAGAATATCCATGCCCAGCAACTTTCGTCAATTCTACTACCATTTCGTAAATAACTTTCAGATATTAGTCACTTTGTTTCAACATTTAAATAAAACTCAAATTTGTAATATTTGTTTTGAGGACCTTAAACCACTATTTTAGCCACTATACATCAGTTGGGACTCATTTTCCAACTTTTACTCAACAACCAAACATTGAAAAGATAAAATCCAAATGTATAATCAGTTCATAATGGGACCCAGATTACAAAAAACTTATGCATACACAATTTTTAATTTTTTTTAACTGCAATTACAAAAATAATAATAATAAATCTTTGAATTGGGATTACTCTTCCTCTTTGATTAAAGAGGAAAAACCAAAATAAAAAAAATAAATAACAAATTGAACTCAAGAAACACAAGTCATCGAGCTGTCTAAGACAATGAATTTTTATAGTTAAACAAATTGTACTTATTGAAAGAGTAGAAACACGAAAACAACTGCTTCGAAGCCAAAAATCCCAAGTGACAATCAAATCAGATACAATTAAAAAAGAAATGTCAATGATAATGTTTCAATGCCTCAATTTTTAATCATTACCAGCTTTATTGCAAGAGATAGCCAGCAAGCAAAAATACTTCTTTGAAGCCAAAGATCCCAAGTGACAATCAAATCCGATAAAATTAAAAAAGAAATGTCAATGATACTTCAGCAGCTTCATAGCCAGAGATAGACAGCAAACAAAAATGACAACTCCTATCAAAACTTTATCTCTTTCTACCATGGAATTTAACCTCTATTTCTAATTCAATCATGGCTGAGAGGGGAGATTTGCGCGTTAGTACGGCTGAGCTACGATAACGCTGATCATGACGAACCGCACGCCGCCGAGCAGAAGACCGGCCAGACATGAACCAATGCCTGGCCGAGCTATAACGTGGCCGAGGGCGTAGCAGTGTCTGATGACCAAGCTAAGAGCAACTCGGGCTAGACTGTGGACGCGGTTAGGGTCGGCACGCTTCTGACCGACTAGCCGAGATAAGTGGGCTTCATGTGACCGAGAATAAAGGTGGGACGGGTGGAGGCCGGCATACCTCACAATAGGTTAGCCTAATGAACTGGTCAATATCAGCTCGCCCATGAGTGTCGCCCTTTGGCCCCTTCGCAAGGGACAGTCCGGTAGTGCATAGCTCGGTGGTGTGCATGTGATGGCAACTCTCCACGAGTGTTAGGCCGGTCGTGGTATTCTGGCCGAGTGTGCCACCTGGACCAATGGCGTGAGGGATAGTGGAAATCAGCTCCAAGCATGCGCCAATACCGTTGGACAGTTCTGCATGTACTGGTGGGAGGACTAAGCCTTTACACGCGTAAGGTGGTGAGAGGCGAGCACTGCCACCTGTCCAGGGAAGGACAGCAGAGGTAGTGCGTGCATAATCTTGAGGCTGCATGGCCAGCCTTGAAATAGAGAGGAGGATGAACGTTAGAGGTATGCAACTTCTTCCCCAAAGAGAATACTCTCTCTCTATCAGTCTTCTTTTTCCTCAAGTGGACTGACTTGATCGTCGGAGGGTCTATCCGGCACACCACCGCCGGGCAGCTCACCGTTTCTGTGTTGCCAAGTAAATGCCGTCAAGAGAAGCTTGGAGTACAAGGAGTACGGAAAGCAGAGGATATTTCGCCCCTGTACAATTGGCGCCGTCTATGGGAATTCTTTGATACTCAACCCTTGTTCTTTGAGCTTCTTCAACCATTTCCATGGCCAACAACGGCGAAGCCCCACTGTCCGTCGTCGATGGCGTCACACCTGAGTACATCCGCTTGAGAGAAGGTCCTACGAATATTCCAGCGATGGCGGGCCTAGAGACTCCTTCGCGAGGTGCGCGAGACAAACGCGGGAGGAGTACTGATCGCTCGCAGAGTCCGGAGAGCCGCCGACACCGAGGGGAGTCCCGCGCACAGCGCCTGGAGCACAAACTCAAGGACCAAGATGCCCTCATTCGCAAGATGGCGGCGGAGATGGAGCTGCTGAAACACCAGATTAAAGGGAAGGGTGTTGCTGGAGAGGGAAACCTCAGTAAGCGCACCCCGTCCCCTCGTAGTAGCAGTCGCCGCCAGGGGAGGACTCACTCTCTCTCCATCACCAGGAACTATGGGGTTGGAGATCCCGACCAAAGAGAGGGCAGGTCCCTCTCTCGTGACAGCACCTACCGCCCCTCACGCCCGACGCCGACGTCGGGATCCTCTTTCTCCACACGTTCCAGGGACTTGAGGGATATATTGGAGGAGAGGGCGCACCGTCGGGAGGCTCGGAGAGTGCCGGCATTACAGAGGTTGAGCGCTCTAGTTCGTTGTAGTGAAGAAGTGGCAATGCCAGCCCCCAAAGTGGTGGCCCCTGCGCTGGTGGACAAAGAGCTGGCGCGACTTACAGCCACGCCGCTGTCTCCAGAGATTGAGAGTACACCACTCCCCGTCGGATTCCACCAGCCAAAGTTCACTTTGTACGACAGCAAGAC
This sequence comes from Camellia sinensis, assembly GCF_055761805.1. Classification (NCBI taxonomy): domain Eukaryota; kingdom Viridiplantae; phylum Streptophyta; class Magnoliopsida; order Ericales; family Theaceae; genus Camellia; species Camellia sinensis. The sequence goes on from NC_138963.1 coordinate 155,787,018, forward strand.
AAATCCGTACATGCATGTGAGCCATTACTGGCAAGTGATGGTTGGCCACCGGCGCAACGACGCCTTGATGTGCCTCATATGCCCAGCAAGCTTGGGAGAGCTGGGTTTGAAGTGGTTCGAAAGGCTCTCGGAGGGGAGTATTGAGGGGTGGCAGCAACTAGCGGAAGCCTTCGTCACCAGATTCAAAACCAACACACGAACGCCGAAGGAGGTCGACCATCTCCTGGGCGTCAAGATGGAGTCTGGATATTCGTTGAAGGCATACAATGCGAAATACTGGAAAACTTACAATGAGATCCTCGACTGCCCCACCAATCTGGCGATCACTCAATACAAACGGGGTCTCCCAGTCGGACATAGGCTGCGAGATTCACTCACGATGCATCAACCCACAACCATAGAGTCATTGATGCAGCGAATCAATGAGCACATTCGTGTGGAGGATGATGCCGCCTCCGCGACCGAGAAGGCTAATCCGGTCGTGGCGGACAGAAGGGTGACGGGGAAAGTTCACTCGATTGGGCAGGAGGACAACCGCCCAAACAACCGGTCAAAAGATCAGCGCCATGGTTCAAACCGTGCTGACAGAAACAAGGGCCGCCGAACTGATCGGGCTGACACTCCCCGTGATGCAGCAGAGGATGCCAAAAGAAAACTAACGGCACGGACGGGAATCACCACGGTATTTAAAATCCCCATCTACCGCATTTTGAGCGAGATTCGAGGTGAACCCTTCGTCCGTTGGCCGGCCAAGTTGGGGAGTGCGCAGAGGGGCTTCAATTCAAAATATCGCTGCACCTTTCATGAAGAGTGGGGGCACCGAACAGAGGACTGCTTGCCGCTCAAACAACACTTAGAGGAGTTGGTGGCGGCGGGGCATCTTGACCAATACATAGATGGGGGCATCAAGGCCACGCCAGCGGACCAAGCCGAGCCAAATGGCCTGGCCGCCCTAAAAGCGCCCCCGCAAGGTGTAATCAACGTCATCCACGGCATCATTGAACCGGCCAGGGTCTGCGAGCTGAGAGGGATGATCAAGAAGGCCGAGCACATGAAGGAGGTGCTCTCTGTTCAGCCCGCTGTGAAGAAGGAAAAGACCGAAGAGAGGGACATCCTTTCATTCTCAACCAAGGACTTGGAAAGAGTTCAGATGCCGCACAATGATGCTTTAGTAGTCACTCTTCGCGTCAAAGACTTTGACATCAAGAGGATCTTGATCGACCAGGGGAGTTCGGTAGAAATTATGTATTATGACGCGTTTAAACAAATGAAGTTGGAAGACAAGGACTTGGCCCCCGCAACGTCCCCTTTGGTCGGCTTCAACTCACAGCCAGAATGGCCAATCGAAAAGATTATTTTGCCGGTCAAAGCGGGATCGGTCGTAAAGCAAGTAGAGTTCTGGGTGCTCAAAGTTCCATCGACTTGCAGCTTGATCATAGGCAGGGGTTGGCTGCACGCCATGCAAGCAGTCGCTTCGACCTTCCACCAAGTCATGCGCTTTCCGGCACCAAGCGGACAAATAGAGAAAGTTTGGGGGGACCAAGTGATGGCGAAACAATGCTTCGTTGCGGTAAATGGAAGCCGAACGGCCAAAGGGTTTGTCCAAATGATTGAAGGGCCCGAGGGTAAAGAGGTCCTTGAAGACGTAGGAAGAAAGGCCGAGGAAAAGTCGGTCGAAGATTTGGTGGAAGTGCGCATTGATGAGAACGATCCAACTAAATTCTTTCTCTTGGGATCATCCTTGTCTAGCGCCGAGCGGATGGATTATGTCAACTTCTTGGTTTCCAATTTGGAGGCTTTTGCCTCGACGCCTTACGACATGCCTGGCATCGACCCGAGCTTCATTTGTCATCAGTTGAATGTCTTCCCCAATGCACGGCCAGTCATTCAAAGGACGCGCCGCTCAGCCTTGCATCATGCTGAAGTAGTGGCAGAAGAAGTGAAGAATCTGTTGGAAGCTAGAGCCATAGAGGAGGTGCAATACCCTCGGTGGATATCCAACACGGTGGTTGTTCCGAAGAAGAACGGCAAGTGGCGAGTCTGCGTTGACTACAAGACCGTCAACCGAGCTTGCCCCAAGGATAGCTTTCCCCTCCCACGAATCGACCAGCTGGTGGACTTAACTGCTGGCCATCAGAGGTTTAGCTTCCTGGACGCATATCGTGGCTACCACCAGATAGCCATGTATAAACCGGACAGAGAGATCACGTCGTTCACAACCCCCAGAGGCTTATATTGCTAAAAAGTCATGCCGTTCGGACTAAAGAATGCCGGGGCGACTTTTCAACGAATGGTGACAAATATGTTCGCCCCAATGCTGGGCCGCACCATGGAGGCCTACATCGACGATATGGTGGTGAAAAGTAAGGAGAAAGCTCGGTACCTCTCCGACCTAGCAGAGATGTTTGCTATACTTAAACGCCACAAGCTTCGTTTGAATGCTTCCAAATGCGCCTTCGGAGTCGACACCGAGAAGTTTTTGGGTTTTCTGGTCACAAATTGAGGGATTGAAGCTGACCCATCACAGATCAAGGCTATACAAGACCTGGAGCGTCCTAACTCCATGAAGGACGTGCAACATCTTGCCGGGATGGCAGCTGCGTTGAACAGATTTATCAGCCGGTCTTCTGATCGTTGCAGGCCTTTCTTTAAAACTCTAAAGTCCAAGTTCTTCTGGGATGACGAGTGCGACCGCGCACTAGCAGACCTGAAAGCATATCTCTCCTCAGCCCCTATTTTGGTAACACCTCAACCGGGCGAAGAGTTGTACCTCTACTTGGCTGTCTCTCAACACGCAGTCAGCACGGTATTAGTTCGTGCTGAAGGTATCCAGCACCTACCAATTTTCTATGTAAGCAAGACTCTGCTCCCAGCCGAAACGAGATATCTTCCGTTAGAAAAATTGGCGCTGGCCCTAATGATGGCGTCAAGAAAGCTGGCACACTATTTTCATGCCATACAATAGTTGTGTTAACCGAGTTCCCGCTCAAAATGCTTTTCGAAAAGGCAGACTTCACTGGGAGAATTTTGAAATGGGCCGTGGAATTAGGGCAATATGACATCAAGTTCCGACCGCGCACCGCAATCAAGGCTCAAGCACTTGCTGACTTTGTGGCGGAATTTGCCCCTGGGATGTATCCAGTCTGCCCAATTGATTTGGTTGGCGCGGATTTAGCACAGCCCATGGTTCTGGCAACAAAAACAAGTGTTGGTGCGCGAGAGGAGGAAGGGCAAAGAGCGATCGAACCAGCGAAGGCGAACGACTCAATGATGGAGGAAGTCAACCATGACGAGGAAAGAGACCAGAATGAGCCAACCAGAGACTTGGAAATGAGAAGCTCCCAGAACCCCTCTGATTGCTGGAAGTTGTTTATTGGCGAGATGTGAAAGCTCTTCGTTGATGGGGCGTCCAACAGACATGGGGCCGGGCTGGGCATCGTGCTGAACTCGCCGGACGGGCTGATCGTCGAGCAGGAAATTACACTCGGCTTCCCAGCATCCAACAACAAGGCTGAGTATGAAGCTTATAGCGATCCCGGGTTTACCCTTGTTGTACAGTGATCCGGACATATGTCCGTGGATGTTGGTAGTTGGTTATTATCGTGTTTACATTCCTTTTTCTTCATATTTGAGTTATGGGATGTGTTGGGCGGATTTGTTTCAGGTTGGTTGAGTTTGGAAACCAAAACTAGTTGCCCAGATTTTTGGCCTGTCCGCTCGAGCGGAGGTGTTGGCGCTCGAGCGGGGAATACACCCATCCAGTATTTCTTGTGCAGTGTTGTACGCTCGAGCGTAGGGTTGGGAGCTCGAGCGGAGGCCTGGTTCTGCAAAAGTGCTGGGCGAGTGCATTCTGCGCTCGAGCGGGAGGTTGGCCGCTCGAGCGGAAGCCTGTGAGTGGCCGCTCGAGCGGGGTGTTTTACGCTCGAGCGGAGACCTGGGTTAAAGTCCCGAATTTGTGACTCTTCAAATCACTTTTTCACTTTCTCTTCTCTCTCTTACTTTTCCAAAAACACCATTGTTGAGTCTCTCTCTCTAGATACTACCTTCTCTCTAGGTTTTGATCTAGTAGGAGTGATTTGCTCACCTTTGGCCTTTACAAAAAAGTTGTTGATCGTCGAGGGCTACATGTTAATCTGAAAATCACGGGTTTTGGAGCACGTTGGGTTTTGTCGTCTTCTCCCTTGGAACTCCGAATTTGAGGTAGGGATATCCTACTCCTCTCTATGGGTTTTGTCTTTAAATTTTGGTATTTTGAGATGTTGGGCTTGGTTTGGTAATTTTATAAAAGTTTGGGACTTTTGTGTAATTTTACAAAAGTTGGGGTTTTGTTCATAATTAACCTGGATGCATGTTTGGCATAGAGAAATGGAATGATTGTTGAATTATTGATGAAAATGGGACCTAAGGGTTGAAATGTTAATTATGGGAATTGACCTAATTACATTGTTTAATTAATTGGGATAATTAATTGAGAAGAGTGAGGAAATGAAATGTTGATTGAATATCCATTGTGCATTTATTTTCTGTTTAGAAATAACTGCTTTGGGCTATCGGTGGAGGATAGTCGTGATTGTTGTAGACAATGCATGATGATTAGGCAAACTGAAACTAATCAATGGAATGTGTCATGGAATTTGACGGATGATTGGATACATTAACTGTATGTATTGAATGATGGTATATAGAACCAATGTGTTTATATACGTTATGTGTAGAGGAGGAGATAGGGGATGTACTCCGCGGTTTAGGGGAAGATAGGGGATGTACCTCTAAACCGGTTAGTGTTGGGAGAAGATAGGGGATGAACTCCGTAGATACAGCTCATATGCTTGTCTAGAGAAGTGGAGATAGAGCTCATATGCTTATCTTTGTGAAGTGTGGATATAGCTTATATGCTTATCTGTGGATATTGTTGTTATACATATCTGTTGTAGAATGTGGATATAGCTTATTTGCTTATCTGAGAATGTGGATATTGTTGTTGTACATATCTGTTGAGAATGTGGTTAGTGCTTATATGCCTATCCGTTGAAAAAGGGAAAATGAAAGGAAACTTGGACTCATAAGTCGTATGACATAAATATGTGATTTATGTGATTGTATCAGTGTTGGCCATCTATCAATTGCTAATATTTTAGTTATTGTTCATGGTTGGTTTAGTGTATTTCTACTGGGCTGTGGCTCACCCTATATGGGAATATCATTTTCAGGTGCAGGTAGCATGCCACCTCCAAGGACATAGCTGGGAGGCTAGAGGCGGACATACTTTTGTCGCTTAACTTTTGATGTATTACATGTAACTTCAAGCCAAGGGCTTAATGTGTAAACGAGTTAGTACTCTTTTGTTGTAACCAAGTGTTAACTTGGAAAGCTGTAAGCCCGTAGGGCATTTTGTTATGATGTTAACATGTAATACCTATGTAATGGAACTCTAATGAATAAAAGAATGTTGTTAGTTTATATGTAAATGCATGTCTTATCTGATGGGTTTAATGTTATTATTTTGAGGGCGTTACAACTTGGTATCAGAGCGTACCGGGTTCGAATACTTTGGGTACGTGGGAAGTGATCAGTATCACAATGGGTTTGTCTCGCTTGATAGAGACTTAGATGTAGTATCATATGTTATGTGCTTAATTGATAACATGTTTATGTGACTATGTGGGTATGGGATTTAATTTCTGGGATGTTGATTGGATCCTTGAGTTTCTGGGAGTCTTGTTGGAAAAGCACTTGATCAATGCTATTTCTAACCGGAACTCTAGTAACGCCTTGGGACTATCATTATCCGGAAATGAAATTCGTAAGTGCTTATGTGTTTATGTGCTTACGTGGAGTGAATTACAGTTGTCCATGCATTAGGACGTGAGTGTTTAGTTTCGGCACATTTGTGAATGTGCTAACGTTCTATGTTACCTTTATTAGGATGTCAGGACGAGGAAGAGGTGCTAGGCGTGGTAGACCTGCGAGGCAGGAAGCATCGTTACCGGGGGAGATTCCGGCAGTACAGGAGGGAGTTGGTCAGGCCAATGTGGCCGAGCCAGTGGGTCAGCAGGCCATGGGTGCCTTGGCCAGAGAGATAGCAGGAGCTTTGGGTATTCTTAGAGCTGGGAATCAGGCAGCTGAGACAGGGCCTTCTTTCTTGAAGAGGGAGTTCTTCCGGTCTAATCTGGATGAGTTTATCGGGGATCCGAAGGAGCCACTGAAGGCTGATGAGTGGTTAGAATAGATGAGTAAGACGTTCGAGATGCTTGGCATTGAGGACGGAGCACTGAAAGTGACCTTGGCATCCTTCCAACTGAAGGGAGATGCGGGTCAATGGTGGAAGTACGAGAAGGCTCGTGTTGGTGGTACTTGGGAGGCGTTTGTGAATACTTTTCAGGAGAGGTTTTTGTCTGCTGCAGCTAGGGAGAAGCTGAGGGATCAGTTTAGCCGGCTTAATCAGCAGGGCTTGTCAGTGGCCGAGTTTGAGGCTACTTTTACCAGTCTGTCTAGGTTTGCACCTGAACTGGTGGCGTCTGAGGAACGCTGTTGCTATGAGTTTGAGCGGAAGTTGAGGCGGGGCCTCAAGTTGAGAGTTGGTGGGTCTTATATTCGAGAGTATAGACACCTAGTGGACGCTGCAGCTCATATGGAGCTCATGATGCAGGAGGAGGATGAGGGGCAGAGAGGCTCCAAGAGGAGCCAGGATAATCAGGGTGATGGCAGGAGGCAGAGGGGTTCTAACCCTCAGCAGTCGCAGGGTGGTGTTGCTAGATCGACCTTCCCAGTGCCGAGTGCAGGCTCCGGGAGAGGTGGTCAGGGGGATTTCACCTGTTACAAGTGTGGCCAGTTGGGTCACAAGGTTTCTGTTTGCCCGCAGAAGGGTGGGGGTCAGAGAGCTGCTTCTTCTTCAGCTAGACCGCAGAGTCAGAGTTTGCGCAGGGGGCAGCCCTTGTCTTGTTATTAGTGTGGACAGCCTGGGCACCTGAAGAGGTTTTGCCCACAGTTGAGTGCCACTTCGGGAGCGTCTGGTTCTAGGCAGACGCAGGGTTTTCAGCCAGCTCAGTCTGTGCAGGCCTCGAGGGCCAATCCGGGAGTTTCGTCATCCCAGTCTGTGCAGCAGTCTTTTGCTCCGAGAGGTGAGCAGGTAGACCAGGGGCCTACGGGGCGCGTGTATGCTGTTACCGCGCAGGATTTAGTACCGGCTCCATCAGTAGTGAGAGGTACTTTTCTGTTTTGCAACTCGGTTGCTAATGTGTTGATAGACACGGGTGCATCTCATTCTTTTGTATCTGTTGCATTTGCATCTGTTTTGGAATTGGAGTTAGCACAGTTAGCATCTCCTATTTGTGTGGTATCGCCTTTGGGTGGTGAGTTGATTCTGAAACAGGGTGTTAGAGGATGTGATATTGAGGTCGCCGATTATAGGCTTCCTTTTCCGTTTGTCGTCATGCCCATGAAGGGTTTTGATGTTATTTTGGGTATGGACTGGCTATCGTCATACCGGGCTGTTATTGATTGTTACCGCCAGAGGGTTACGTTATGTACCTTGAGCGGGGAGTGGTTCCATTTCTTGGGAGACCGGGTTGGTAGTGTTTTGCCACCGGGGTATGATTCGCGAGGGCAAAGTGAGCTTGGTAGTCTACTTGCTAGCTTTGAGAGTAGTGAGAGTGGTGAGACCCAGCTTGTGTTGCCGAGGGTGGTTTGTGAGTATTCGGATGTTTTTCCCGAAGATCTTGTTAGTTTGCCACCTCACCGAGAGATAGAGTTCTCTATTGATCTAGTGCTCGGCACGGCGCCGATTTCTATGGCACCTTACCGTTTTGCTCCAGCAGAGTTGGTTGAGTTGAAAGTTCAGCTCCAGGAATTGCTCGATAAGGGCTTTGTTCGCCCTAGTGTTTCAGCGTGGGGAGCGCCGGCCCTCTTTGTTAAAAAGAAAGATGGTGCCTTGAGATTGTGTATAGACTACCGGAAGTTGAATCGGGCTACGGTTAAGAATAAATACCCTATGCCCCGTATAGATGATTTGTTTGACCAGTTGAAGGGTTCCCGTTGTTTCTCTAAGATAGACTTGAGATCGGGTTACCACCAGTTGAGGGTCAGGGAAGAGGATATTCCGAAAACGGCATTCCGTACGCGGTATGGCCATTATGAGTTTCTGGTGATGCCATTTGGGCTTACCAATGCACCGGCAGTCTTTATGGACTTGATGAACCGGATTTTCTGGGAGTTCTTAGACCGATTTGTGGTCGTTTTTGTGGACGACATTCTTATTTATTCGCCTACTGAGGAGGAGCATGAGGCACACTTGAGAGTGGTGCTTGAGTTACTTAGAGGCCATAGGCTGTATGCCAAGTTTGGGAAGTGTGATTCTGGCTGAGGGAAGTCAAATTCTTAGGCCACGTGGTATCCGGGGAAGGGGTGTCTGTTGATACATCCAAGGTTGAGGCAGTGCAGGATTGGGCACAGCCTAAGAGTGTGTTTGAGATCCGCAATTTTCTGGGATTGGCTGGGTATTACCGTCGGTTTGTGAAAGATTTCTCCAGGTTAGCGTCACCGTTGACTAGACTGACTCGGAAGGGAGTCAAGTTTGTGTGGAGTGAGACTTGTGAAAAGTCGTTCCAAGAGCTGAAAATTAGATTGACCACCGCTCCGGTGTTGATTATTCCGGAGAGAGGGTTGGGTTATGCGGTTTATTGTGATGCCTCACGAGAGGGTTTGGGTTGTGTGTTGATGCAAGAGGGGAAGGTGGTAGCTTATGGCTCACGTCAGTTGAAAATACATGAGAAGAATTACCCCACACACGACCTAGAGTTAGCAGCAGTGATCTTTGCCTTGAAAGTCTGGAGGCACTACCTTTATGGTGAGAGGTTCGAGGTATTCCCGGACCACAAGAGTTTGAAGTATCTGTTTACCTAGAGAGACTTGAATTTGAGGCAGAGGAGATGGATGGAGTTCATCGAGGATTATGATTTTGAGTTGCACTATCATCCGGGAAAGGCCAATGTTGTGGCCGATGCCCTTAGTAGGAAAACCATTAGTGATGTAGCTTGTATAGCCATCCGGGAATGGGAGATGTTGGGAGCACTTGGCGAGTTTGATTTGCTACTGGGCGAATCTGTTGAGGCTGCGGCCTTGTTTTCTGTTGTTGCGCAGCCTACACTTGTGATTAGAGTGTTAGAGGCACAGAGAGGTGACCTTGAGGTAGAATCCCTCCGAGAGAAGATCTCTAGTGGGAAGGTTCAGAAGGGTTTGACGGTGTATCCCGACCTGAGTGTGAGATACCGAAACCGTTTGTTTGTACCAGAGTCTTATCGAGAGGAAGTACTCCGAGAGTTTCACCATTCGCGCCTTGCGGTACATCCGGGAGGTACTAAAATGTATCAGGATTTGGGTCGCCAATTTTGGTGGCGGGGTATGAAGAGAGATGTGGCTGTTTTCGTATCGAAGTGCCTTACTTGCCAGCAAGTGAAGGCCGAGCATCAGAGGCCAGCGGGTTTGTTGCAACCCTTGCCTATTGCCGAGTGGAAGTGGGAGCATGTCACTATGGACTTCGTTGTAGGTCTTCCGAGGACTCAACGGGGTAGTGATGCTATTTGGGTGGTTGTAGACCGGTTGACTAAGTCGGCGCACTTTATTCCTATGCGCGTGAGAGATTCGGTAGATCATCTTGCCGATTTGTATATTCAGGATGTAGTGAGATTGCACGGGGTCCCAGTGACGATCGTCTCAGATAGAGATCCTCGTTTTACTGCTAGGTTGTGGCAGAGTTTGCAGAGTGCCTTGGGCACTAAGTTGACCTTTAGTACGGCTTATCATCCTCAGACTGACGGGCAGTCCGAGCGTACTATTCAGATCCTCGAGGATATGCTTCGGGGTTGTGCCCTGGATTTCAGTGGGACGTGGGAGAGGCACTTGCCCTTGGTAGAGTTTGCCTACAACAACAGTTTTCAGTCTAGCATCGGTATGGCACCGTTTAAGGCCTTGTATGGCCGACCGTGTAGGTCTCCAGTTTGTTGGGCCGAGGTGGGTGATGCACCTTTGTTGGGTCCAGAGTTGGTTAGGGAGACGACGGAGAAAGTTGAGCTTATCCGTAGGAGGCTTGTTACAGCCCAGAGTCGACAAAAGAGTTATGCCGACCGTAGGAGGAGGCCTTTGGCGTTTGAGGTAGGTGATCATGTCTTTCTGAAGATATCACCTAGGCGAGGCCTGATGAGGTTTGGGAAGAGTGGGAAGTTATCCCCTCGGTTTATTGGTCCTTTTGAGATCCTTGAGAGGATAGGTGAGGTTGCTTATCGGTTAGCCTTACCGCCGCAGTTGTCTGGAGTGCATGACGTGTTTCATGTGAGTATGCTTCGGAAGTATGAGCCAGATCCATCACATGTGTTGGATTGGACTGATTTAGAGGTAGATGAGGATGCCTCGTATGAGGAGAGACCGGTTCGGGTCTTGGATAGGCGGGATCAGGTCCTGCATGGCAAGACCATTCCTTTGGTGAAAGTCTTGTGGAAACATCACGGAGTGGAGGAAGCCACTTGGGAACGTGAGTTGGAAGTCCGAGAGAAATATCCGGACTTGTTGGTTGATATGTGATCTTGTATTTAAATTTTGCGTTTTGTTGAACTTAAGAGCTTTTATATATGCCTTAAGTTGTGAAACATTGAAAATGTTTGGTTTATTGGAAATATGTTTTGGGAACTTGCCTCATATGGAAGTTGAATGTAACATTGTATATGTTAAAAATATTGTTGAAATTGGAAAGATAGTGCATAATGTTGATGCATGTTGAAAGTACATATATGATTTACATATTGTGAGATGTCTCTTGTTAGAGAGATGGGATGACCGGTAATGGGTCGAAATGTTGAATGTTAAAGTGTAACATTGTTTAAAATGAAGAAAAACTTGTTTTTGAAAACTTGTGCTTAATTTCGGGGGCGAAATTCTTTAAGGGGGGGAGGTTATAGCGATCCCGGGTTTACCCTTGTTGTACAGTGATCCGGACATATGTCCGTGGATGTTGGTAGTTGGTTATTATCGTGTTTACATTCCTTTTTCTTCATATTTGAGTTATGGGATGTGTTGGGCGGATTTGTTTCAGGTTGGTTGAGTTTGGAAACCAAAACTAGTTGCCCAGATTTTTGGCCTGTCCGCTCGAGCGGAGGTGTTGGCGCTCGAGCGGGGAATACACCCATCCAGTATTTCTTGTGCAGTGTTGTACGCTCGAGCGTAGGGTTGGGAGCTCAAGCGGAGGCCTGGTTCTGCAAAAGTGCTGGGCGAGTGCATTCTGCGCTCGAGCGGGAGGTTGGCCGCTCGAGCGGAAGTCTGTGAGTGGCCGCTCGAGCGGGGTGTTTTACGCTCGAGCGGAGACCTGGGTTAAAGTCCTGAATTTGTGACTCTTCAAATCACTTTTTCACTTTCTCTTCTCTCTCTTACTTTTCCAAAAACACCATTGTTGAGTCTCTCTCTCTAGATACTACCTTCTCTCTAGGTTTTGATCTAGTAGGAGTGATTTGCTCACCTTTGGCCTTTACAAAAAAGTTGTTGATCGTCGAGGGCTACATGTTAATCTGAAAATCACGGGTTTTGGAGCACGTTGGGTTTTGTCGTCTTCTCCCTTGGAACTCCGAATTTGAGGTAGGGATATCCTACTCCTCTCTATGGGTTTTGTCTTTAAATTTTGGTATTTTGAGATGTTGGGCTTGGTTTGGTAATTTTATAAAAGTTTGGGACTTTTGTGTAATTTTACAAAAGTTGGGGTTTTGTTCATAATTAACCTGGATGCATGTTTGGCATAGAGAAATGGAATGATTGTTGAATTATTGATGAAAATGGGACCTAAGGGTTGAAATGTTAATTATGGGAATTGACCTAATTACATTGTTTAATTAATTGGGATAATTAATTGAGAAGAGTGAGGAAATGAAATGTTGATTGAATATCCATTGTGCATTTATTTTCTGTTTAGAAATAACTGCTTTGGGCTATCGGTGGAGGATAGTCGTGATTGTTGTAGACAATGCATGATGATTAGGCAAACTGAAACTAATCAATGGAATGTGTCATGGAATTTGACGGATGATTGGATACATTAACTGTATGTATTGAATGATGGTATATAGAACCAATGTGTTTATATACGTTATGTGTAGAGGAGGAGATAGGGGATGTACTCCGCGGTTTAGGGGAAGATAGGGGATGTACCTCTAAACCGGTTAGTGTTGGGAGAAGATAGGGGATGAACTCCGTAGATACAGCTCATATGCTTGTCTAGAGAAGTGGAGATAGAGCTCATATGCTTATCTTTGTGAAGTGTGGATATAGCTTATATGCTTATCTGTGGATATTGTTGTTATACATATCTGTTGTAGAATGTGGATATAGCTTATTTGCTTATCTGAGAATGTGGATATTGTTGTTGTACATATCTGTTGAGAATGTGGTTAGTGCTTATATGCCTATCCGTTGAAAAAGGGAAAATGAAAGGAAACTTGGACTCATAAGTCGTATGACATAAATATGTGATTTATGTGATTGTATCAGTGTTGGCCATCTATCAATTGCTAATATTTTAGTTATTGTTCATGGTTGGTTTAGTGTATTTCTACTGGGCTGTGGCTCACCCTATATGGGAATATCATTTTCAGGTGCAGGTAGCATGCCACCTCCAAGGACATAGCTGGGAGGCTAGAGGCGGACATACTTTTGTCGCTTAACTTTTGATGTATTACATGTAACTTCAAGCCAAGGGCTTAATGTGTAAACGAGTTAGTACTCTTTTGTTGTAACCAAGTGTTAACTTGGAAAGCTGTAAGCCCGTAGGGCATTTTGTTATGATGTTAACATGTAATACCTATGTAATGGAACTCTAATGAATAAAAGAATGTTGTTAGTTTATATGTAAATGCATGTCTTATCTGATGGGTTTAATGTTATTATTTTGAGGGCGTTACAAAGCTCTCCTTGCCGGACTAAGAAGCGCGCTGAGAATGAAAGCCACAGCCCTTATGGTATTTAGTGATTCCAAGTTGGTGGTCAATCAGGTCTCAGGGGAGTATGAGGCAAAGGACGAAAGAATGGCCAAGTATCAGGCGCTGGTACGCGCAGAGATCAAGAAGTTCGCTGCAATAAGGATGGAACAAATCGACCGCAAGGAAAACAGCACGGCTGATGAATTGGCCGGACTTGCTTCTGCTCAGACAGCTTTTCCTAACCCCTTGATGATAGAATTTTTACCCCTGCCAAGCATTGAGGAACCAAAATCAGCCGAGGTACTCTGCACCAACTTGGGCCCTTCTTGGATGGATCCTATCATCGCCTTCCTGAAAGATAGAATTTTACCAGAAGAAAAGAAGGCGGCACACAAGATCCGGGCAAAGTCAGAGCAGTTTTGGCTCTCCCCGCCCGGGGCCTTGTACAAGAAATCTTTCACCGGGCCGTATTTGAAATGTGTTCACCCCACCAAGGTGGAGGCTTTCCTCTATGAGATACATGAGGGCATCTGTGGCAGCCATACTGGGGGCAGATCCTTGGCTTACCGAGCGATTTCTCAGGGTTATTGGTGGCCGCGCATGCAGGAAGATGCGCAAAAATATGTTCGCAGGTGCGAGAAGTGTCAGAAGTTCGGCCACCAGATCCACCAGCCGGCTAGAGATTTTCTCCCTCTCACAAGTCCTTGGCCGTTCGCGCTTTGGGGGTTGGATATTGTTGGGCCACTCCCAGCTGCACCGGGCAACCGCAAGTTCTTCATCACCGCCACCGACTATTTCACTAAGTGGGTTGAGGCCGAGCCACTAGCGACCATAAGGGAAAAGGACGTGAAGAAGTTTGTATGGCAAAACATCATCACCCGTTTCGGTATACCCAAGGCCCTCATCTCGGATAATGGCACTCAATTTGATGGTAAACGCTTTCGCGGATTTTGCGAGGAGTTGAAGATCGAGTTCTATAATTCGACGCCGGCCTATCCTCAGTCAAATGGTCAAGCAGAGGCCTCAAACAAGACCATCCTGGACGGGCTGAAGAAGCGGCTTGAGAAGGCTAAGGGCAAGTGGGCTGAAGAACTCCCTAATGTGCTCTGGGTATACCGCACTACGCCAAGGCGGTCAACCGGGGAAACACCATTTGCTTTGGCCTATGGCATGGAGGCCGTCATCCCGTTGGAAATTGGCATGCCAACCATCTGCTCTGAAAGTTTCCAGCCAGATCTGAATAATGAAGCAGTGGCATTGGAGTTGGACCTTGCTGAAGAAAGGAGGGAGCGAGCATTGATCCACATAGCGGCTTATCAATAAGAACTCTCCAAAAAGTACAACAAGGCTGTGCACCCCAGGCTGTTCAAGATTGGGGACTAGGTATTAAGAAAGGTGCTTGGCAACACAGTGGTCCCTGGCGAAGGAAAGCTCGGTGCAAATTGGGAGGGACCATACAAGGTGATTGGTCTTGCTGGTAAAGGGGCATACCATCTGGAAGATATAGACGGCAAGGCTGTCCCCAGACCATGGAATACGGCCGACCTTAAGGTCTTTTACTTTTAAAATGTAATTTGCTTGTGTTGTTTAGCTTTTCTAGACCTTTAGCCTTTTGGCACTTAATGTAAAAGATAGCAATGCTTTTGTAATGAAAAATAGCCCTCTTGTTGTTTGGTATTACATCTTTGTACAATGAATTCGCAAGGACGCAAGGCAATTATGAATGCTAGGGGCAAGAGGACCGACCTGAATGGGACCGGACTGATTCCCACTCGCCGGAATGGAAGCAGACCACACAAATAGTTGCATTGTCCAATGACATAATTGGCGTATGGACCAATTCGCATTGGGACCGAGCTGGTTATGCTCGCCCGGTCGAAATGTTGGCGTCATGGCCAAACTGAAACATTGGTGTTTTGCCCAATGTAAGGGCCGAGCTGATTTCGCTCGGCCCAGACGGCGTATTGGTGTCTTGTCCAATATGGAAAACGAGCCGATAAAAAGCCGAGCTGACTTTGCTTGGCGGAAAAGAAATGTTGGCGACATGACCAACCTAAATGAAACATTGGTGTTTTGCCCAATGTAGCGGTCGAGTTGACTTTGCGCGGCCAGATTTAGCATGTTGGTGTTTTGTCCAACTAATGAGAAGCCGAGCTGAAATTGCTCGGCAGAAGTGAAATGTTGGCGATCTACCCAACTGAAAGGGCGAACTGGTTTTTGCTCGGCCACGTTAAAGTACTGGAATTTTGTAAATTTTGAAAACCCATCAAGGCCGAGCTAATTTTGCTCGGCCGCGTTCATGAGCCCTTAATTTCCAGTCGAGCATATTTTGCTCGGCATTTTAAAAGGTGCATCTAAAATTCCAAAGGAGCCGAGCTGCTAGTTGAAGTTTGAACGGGTTTATGGAAATTTTGCACGTCGACGCCAAAAAGCAATAGAAGTTAAACGGGCAAAAAGTTAAAATTTCATTGATTAACGACATTGCATTACAATTGTGGGGCCCTAGCCCGGTTACATTGAACAAAAAACAAGAAACGAAAATAAAGCAAGAAATGGGAGGAGGCATTTCAGTCCAGTTCCAGATCAACCGTCTGCTCGGCGACCTCTAGAGCCTGCTCCGCCACCTCAGGACTGTGCTCGGGCAAGCTTACTTCCAACTCATCATCCGTGACCTCCACCGCGGCAACCTCCCGATCGGCTACTTGATCTTCAGCATCCTGAGACGCTTCAGGAGAAGTTTGCTCAGCTTGTTGCGCGGCGGCGGCTTCTTTAGCGGCTTCCTTTTTCGCCTCCTCTGTGAGCCTCTTCTGCGCGGCGCTCGCATAGGCCTGCATATAGTGCGGTATGAAGGCCGCAGGCGGATGCAGGAACATGTCAGCATCCTGACCAAGGCCAACTTTCTCCACGGCAGCTTTCCAGCCGCACTGGAAAAAGATGTCCTTGGTCGCCTGCACCTGCCGTTCATACGTTCTTTCGCCTTGCGCATAGCCCTTGTCTTCGGCGTCGCTAACCGCCTTATCTTTCTTCTCTTTGTGGGCATCGCACAGCTTCCTCAGCTCGGCGAGATACCGGGCTTTGGTCGACTTCACGGCCCGCTGTTTGTCCGCTTCAGCTCGGTCGACCTTTTGGCTCAGGTTATCTCGTTCGGCCTCAACCGCTTCCTGCGCGGCCTTAAGCTTCGCTATCTCGGCCTTTTGGGCCTTGTTCTCCGCTATTGCATCCCGTAGGCTCTGCCGCACCTTGATCATGCGGTCGTGGGCCAAATAATTCTTCTGCACGGCCTGAAAACAAGCGTGAGATGGTTAGTATCCGGTGAATCGATCAAAAACCGAGCAAACAGTTCGACGTAAAAAATAGAGAACTTACCAGCACTATGGATTTCGCCGCCGAGCGGAGGACCTTGAGGTCGGAAAGCTCGTCGTGTTTTTTCATGTCAGCGGGCAAGATCAACCCCTTGGTCAAATTGAAACCAAGCGAGTAGTCCTTGTCCGCGTAGACGGAGTCTTCAGCAGAAACTGCTCGGCCCTGGTATTTGAACTCGGGCGCCCAGACCGAGGGGGTGGCTAGGCCCTTGGACTTGCCGGTCTGTGGTTGCTCGGTCTGGTCCCCGAGCTCGGTGGAGACGCCATCGGTAGAGTCTTCATCGGCCAGACGCGGCCCGGTTTGCTCTTTCCTTGGCCGCTTTTTGGACCGACCAGCCGGTTGCTCGTTGGCGAGCACCAGTACTGCCCCTTCTTGTTGCCCGGTGGGTGTGGAGGATGTCCCCCCAGTCGCCTCTGGTTTTTGGGACTCGTCTTCTTCCCCGGTGATCATGGACTTGATGGCCCTGATTTTCGCCATTTTTTGCTCGGCGGTGAGTGGAACAAGCCTGATCGGTGGTAGGTTTGGATCCAGTTCTGGGGTTGGCGCACGCAGAAAATCGGTAACCCGGCTCTTGCGCGGTGCGGTGTAGTGGTAGGTCTGTTCGAAGCCGAGCAGTTTCGAAGCCTCCCTCTCCTCGGCAGGATGGCACAGCAGGACTCTGATGGCCTCTTGGTTGGCTCGGTAGTAGTCTGCTGCTAGGTGCTTATCTGCAAAAAGAAGACAAGTGTTAGATCGGCATTGAAAGTAATTGATGCATAAAGAAAATAGCGCGGTCAGCCAAGCGACTCACCGGAACTGCCAAAATCCTTTCTAATATACCATCCCGGTATGGGTGCCTCAGTGTCCTCGTAGCGACTAGACACCCACAAGAAGTCGTCGTCGTTGGTCTCCTTGTCTGGGTTGCCCTTTATTAGCTTTGCTCGGCCCTTCTTGACTCTGAGGTACCAGCAAAGCCCACTCTTGTTTCTACACTACTACAAAAATAGTTAAAGATCACACTTTGACAAAAACAAAGATCTCACTTTTATTGGAAGTGTGATAAAAAAAATTAGATTGATATTTTAATCACACTTAATTTGATTGAGTGTGATAATATTTATTTTTTATGTCACTTTTCAATTAAGTGTGATTATATATATATTTTTCAATCACACCTTCTAATTAAAGTGTGATTATATATACACTACTACTTTTTAATCACACTTTTTAAACAAGTGTGATTATATATATATTGTTTAATCACACATTCTAATTAAAGTATGATTATTTATATATTTTTTAATCACACCTTTTAATTAAAGTGTGACTATATATACACTACTACTTTTTAATCACACTTTTTAAACAAGTGATCATATATATATATTTTTTTAATCACACATTCTAATTAAAGTGTGATTTTTTATATATTTTTTAATCACACCTTCTAATTAAAGTGTGATTATATATACACTACTACTTTTTAATCACACTTTTTAAATAAGTGTGATTATATATATATTTTTTAATCACACATTCTAATTAAAGTGTGATTATATATATATATTTTTTAATCACACATTCTAATTAAAGTGTGATTATTTATATATTTTTTAATCACACTTTCTAATTAAAGTGTGATTATATATACACTATTACTTTCTAAATAAGTGTGATTATATATACGTTACTACTTTTTAATCATACTTTTTAAATAAGTGTAATTATATATATATATATATATATATATATATTTAATCACACTCCCTAAATAGGTGTGATTGTATAAAATATTTCAATTTGATTTTTATATAAAATATACAATTCCCAAATTCGCGCTTCTATTCTACCCATGAATGATAGAGACAACTCACTACTAGAAAAGAAGGCTTTAGACACGGAACTTTTTGCAACGGTTTGAAAATCGTTGCAAAAAGCATGATTTTGTGATGGCAAAAAAAATCGTCGCGAAATTAATTTTTTTGCGACGGCATTTGGCTGTCGCAAAAAAGGCATCAACTAAATACCATTATTAGAGACCGAAAATCTAAGGTCGTGACAAACAGTAATATTATACGCAACGGTACATTACCTATCCTCTTTTTTTTTTTTTTTTTTACAGTGCCTTTTGTTAATCCGTCGCTAAATATTTTATTTTGCTCATTAATGATGGCCTTTAAACTCGTCGCAAAAACTTAATCCATAATTACCTTCGCTCTCTCTCCCATCCCCTTCCTTTGTCTCGTTTATCCCTAAACTTTCAGACTTCTCTTCGAATTAAAAAAAAAAAAAAAAAAAACTCACTATTACAAAAACATATAAATATCACACTTTGATAAATGAAAATATCTCACTTTTATTAGAAATGTGATAAAAAAAATTAAATTAATATTTTAATCATTAAGTGTAATAATATTTATTTTTTATGTCACTTTTTAATTAAATGTTATTATATATTAATCACACTTTTTAAGTGTGATTATATATATATTTTTAATTAAGTGTGATTATATTTATTTTTTTAATTAAATGTGATTATATTTATATATATATATATATAGTATCACAGTGGAAACACAAACAAATCAAACGCTCTCTGCCCCCGTCTTCCCCTCTTCCCCTCTCACCACTCACTTAGCAATAGTTAGGGTTTTATTATCTTTCTCTCCCCCTGTATTAGAATCCCTAGCTTTGAAACTCCCATCCCCAACAACAACAATCACCATCAGTGTTGGATTTGCCATCACCGATCTGCCGTTGCCCGTCGCGCAGCACCTCCTTCTGGCCCAGAACCACCACCTTAGTGCCGACACTACAATAAAACTGACTTTTTACGGCATCACATCAACGGCATACAATAAATGCATGCCGTAGTTTTTCATTTTTACGACTTGCTATTTTTGCACGTCGTAAATACTTTTCCAACCATGACATGTCTATTGCGTAAGCCGTGAATGGTAATAACGATGATTTTTTTACGGCTTGCAATGCACGTCGTAAGTAATAAAACTTTTTACGATGTGCATATGACGTGCTGTTAATATATCAATTATACACGAAGCACATACGCCAACCGTGATAAGTGAATACTTCTCACGGCGCACATAACGCCTGACATTAAAAAAATTTTTACGACGCACAATACATGTCGTGAATTGTATGATAAAAAAAGGGCGCCAGAATGAAATTTAGGGTGCCCAAAAAAAAAAAAAAATTGGGTATTGAGAAGAAAGTGGGTCTGAAAGGAGAGATGGGTTAGAGAGAGAGAGAGCCTGACTTCTCTCTAGAAGCTGCCTCAATTTCTAGGGTTTTCTCGTTCAACGTTTCGTTGATAATGGCTAATCTCACATCTAATTTACGCGATTTAGCTACTATGGTTGATGGGTTAGTGACTGAAGGTTCTCCTTCGCCCAAGGGGAGTTCATACATCGTCAAAGATTTACTGTTGGAGAGGGATTTTTTAACATTGCTGGACATCACGAAGCGAAATGGGGGTAAGAATCAGTCTTCTGCCTCTGAGATCGTTTTGGGTATGAGCCCTAGGGCTTCGATTGGGGTTCATCCTAGCTATGGGTTGTCTCTGTTCCGAGATCCGAGAGATGAACCTTGCTCAACAACGAAAGTTTAGTTTTGGGGGAGAAGTGGTGTCGAGCCCTGCCGTTGTTCATTCGTAGTCGAGGGCCGTTGAAGAACTTCGTGAAAGGTTCAGTGACATGAAATCCCATCTGGGTGGAGTGTCGGGTGAAGATATGGTTCCGTTGGAGTTGATTCAGTCGGAATCCACGCCGGTTGTAGATGCCGTTAAAGTTTTACAATCTAGATGGTCAGATATTGTGGGCATTTAGAAGATAAATGTCTAAAAACTCAAGTTGAGAATTTGAAGGGAAGTTTTTGTTACTATCAAACATCATCACATTCCTTGCGTGTTTTCTTTCATTACTTGCTGAAGTTGAAGTTGTATTATCATTCTCTTCTAGTTTGCCATCCAACAATCCTAGTTTTATACATATAATGCAACTTTTCGTTTCATCACAACTTTCTCTTTCATCACAGCTCTCTCTCTGTTTTGAACTTCTTTGACTCACATGTCATGATGTCACCATGAAGTTCTTTGATTTTTTATTTTTTCCGTTTTTTTCTTTGAAGATATTAGGAAGAGGCATGCTCACCAAAAAAGGAAAGAATCTGTACATCATTGCATGATGATCATTAATTGCCCAATCCTTCTGTGAAAAAAATAATGAAAGAAGATGCAGTACTTCAAAAGAAATTTACTTAGAGCATGCCTACAGTATTTGTGATGGACTTTTTAGCTTCTCAAGGCCTTGCATTTGCGTAACAGTTCTACAAGATATTTTCTTCAGTAATAGGTCTTGCAAATTAATTGTTCACTTTCATTTGTTAGTTGCTACTAATCCAATACATGAAGCAACAATATATCACCATAGAGATCTGGGCTAAATTGAAGTGACCTTTACTTGTATGCACTTGATTTCAGGGTTTTGAAGCATATGTTGGAATTTTGCTACTTAAAACTGCATTGGCTGGTGTTGTTTCTGAGTGACAGGTAAGAACTATGTTTTGAGTATTGTTATGTGGATGTGTGGAGAAGTATTGCCATGGGTTTTATATTTATAATTTACTTTGCTTTTAAGATTAAATTCTTAATCCTATTTCAGTATTTGCTGGAGTAATATAACATCTTAGTTTTGACTCATACTCAAGGTTGTTAAAATCGGGATCCTAGGTAGGATCGTAAGGTGAAAAATCACAAAATTAACGATCCTACTTACGATCTTAAAAGTTGTCTTTCTCATGAACACAGGCACACAGTTGATTTGATTCATTTGGCGTTGCATTTTCAAAGAGTGGAGCAGCAGAGGTATTCTATGCAAGTGAAACAAGAAAATGGGTATGTATATGTTTCTTTATTTGAGTACTCTGTTGCATATTTTATTTTTCAATCGAACACTTCAGTAGTTGAAGTACCTTTCCAACATGGATGATGATAGTCTAGAGAGCAAAATGAATGAGAAGTTGCAGAATATATTAAAAGCAACTTGGAATTTCTACTCTCTCTTTGTATTCTAGAAGGCAACAACAAACCAATTTTGCTATGGATAGCCAAGTGGAGCACCCAAGACTTCTTCTACCCAACAACCACACTCCTCTAAATTTGGTAATTTCTTGGACTATCTCTCATGTCTTTTTCTGAATTCCCACAATCAATTACAATGATTCCCTTCTCTTTCATCTCCTTATCAGTCCAGTTCTCTGGGTTTCTCTCTTCTCATCAACCCGTCAAAATGTTCTCCCCCCTTTTCCATTTAATTGCTTTTTCACAAACCCATCAAGTTCTCTCAACATCATTTTCTTATTGTATTGATCTTAGTTTTTCATATATAATTATGTAACTATCTGATACAGGAAAATCCATTTGTAGATTCCGTTGAATTGTTTTTGGACTTGTAATTCTTGTTTACTTCCACTGTTTAATTGAAGTTTGTAATTATATATATATATATATATATATATATATATATCTTGTTTTCTGAGGAAACTGAGAAGAGAAATTTGAAGATTACAGGTTCGAGATATTGTCTAGTTGATTAGTAGGTTCTTCAAAGATTAAAAAAGAACAAAGAAAAGAACATTAGTATATATATTTAGCCGGGACCACAGCTTTTGACGGAAAATACAGCACCGCCAAGTTTAGCATGACAATAGAGGTTGATGCTGGAGTTGGAGATGTCAGAATACAAAATGATTCTATTGTGAATTATGGGTATTTAAGGAATGAGGTTAAGGGCAAGCATGTAGTGAGAAGTCTTGTTGTTGCTGCTTTTGCACCTTATCCAAGAGCATGAAAGGTGTTAGAACTTAGAATTTGCCAAAATGGTATGTCAAAGTCAAATTTTGACACCTTACAGTTCTAAAAGTAGCAAAATTTGGCAACCATGCTGAAATGGATGAAATGATGATAGTTTTTTTTCCCTTCTTTTTATTTATAAAAAATTATATTTGTATGTGTCATGTTAAATTTGGCAGCTCAAATAGTAGATGAACTAATGCTCTCTTTGCCCAATTATAATAATGGTAGCAGCTATAACAATTGTGTTAGAGATGCTACAAGAGCAAGGGTGCCAAGAGAGTACCTTAATTGTATATTATTGTGTTTTTCTATTTATTATTATTATTATTATTATTATTATTATTATTATTATTATTATTATTATTTGTTGGCTTTTGGCTGTTTTAGGTATAAACTTGATGATGAGTACAGTTAACAGGATTGCACTACATCATCGTTTTATTCATTCAATGGCTCAGATTATGTCATGTGCTCAATTGAGCTCTTAAAAAAAAAAAAAATGTTGTTCCACTGATATAAAAAAATTGATCGGTGACTTCTGCCCTCCCTTTGCCCGTCTGGGCAACCCCCTTCGCCTTCCCTCACCAACTGCAATCCCACTGCACCACATGATTTTTTCTTTTTTGGTGGGTGAGATTTATATAAAACAGGAAGAGTAGGGAATCAACCAAAAAAATTAAAAAAATATGTTATAAGGCTAATGATGTGTAAAGGTTATAAGAGATCAAACTTAAACAAAATAAATGTTATAAGACCAATGATATGTAAAGGTTATGAGAGATCAACCAATTTTAATTTTTGGTCATATAGCGACCCCGGTCTTTTCCCATTTGATTATTGTATCCGGACTTAGGTTCCGTAGATTCTGTCATTGTATAATTGTTTTTGTTGTCCTTTATTTTCTCTTTTGGAATTATAGGATGTGTTGGGAAGGTTTGTTCCAGGTTGGTTGGGTTTAGAAACCAAGTGTTGCTGTCCAGGTTTTTGGTGTTTCGCTCGAGCGAGGAGTTGGTCGCTCGAGCGAGATGTCGTTTTTGTTCTTCGCTCGAGCCAGGGTTTGGTAGCTCGAGCGAGAGTTTGCGTCTGGGTTGGACCTGTAGCTTTGCATTCTTGGCTCGAGCGAGCTTTTCTTCGCTCGAGCGAGTTAGTTTGTTCATCGCTCGAGCAATAGTTCCTTTGCTCGAGCGTGAGTCTGGTTTCAGACCTGAGGGTTTGAGTTCTTCGCTCGATCGAGAGTTCTTCGCTCGATCGAGCTTTCTTTCGCTCGAGCGAGCTTTTGGGTTGTTGGCTCGAGCAAGGCTTCCTTGGCTCGAGCGTAGATTTTCTGTGTCTGGTCGCTCGAGCGACCAAGGCTTCGCTCGAGCGAGCCTGTCCAGTATATATTTACAGCAGCGGGATTTGATCAGTTTTTTTTCATATTCTTTGGATTCCAAACCCTAGGTCCGACTTCTCTCTCTCCCTACTCACCTTCTCTCTTGGGTTTGATCTATTTAGAGAGTGTTTCTACCCTAGATCCTTTATTAAAAAGATAGAGGGAGTCGAGGGCTTTCATTTAATCTGAACATTTGGCGAATTGGAGCACTTTGGTAATTGGGCACTCATCTTTGTCTTCACCATTTGTGTTGTTTTCTTCGAGGTAGGGATTTCCTACTCCATTTTATAGGTTTTGTTCTAAGTTTTGGTATTTTAACATGTTGGGGATACTTTGGTAAATTTTGGGAAAAACCCTAGTTGTATTATTGAATTAATTTGTATAAGTAATTCATGGAATTGGGAAAAGAGGGTTAAATTCATGGAATTGGGGAATTCATTGATTAAATGGCGTAATTGGGTAATTGGTATCATTTGTCTATTGAATTGTTGACATAGTTATTTTCAGTTTAGAAATAACTGTTTTGGGCTATCGGTGGAGGATAGTCGTGATTGTTGTAGACATTGCATGTGGATTAGGAATAACTGAAACTAATCACATTGGTTAAGTTATTAATTTTGACTATGGCATTGATACAGAAAATACGTGTATTGATTGAGCATTGCATTTGCATACTTTGTTTTGTGTGTGGGAGGAGATAGGGGATGTACTCCACGGTTTAGGGGAAGATAGGGGATGGACCTCTAAACCGGATTTTGTTTGGGAGGAGATAGGGGATGGACTCCATTAGCATCACTTTTATGTGTGCTTATTTATATAGAAGTGTTTTATTGATACAACACTAAAATGTGTATCAATCTGGAAGTATGAAGTGTTTGATTTGAGCTTGAGTCTCATTTGTTTGTTGATATTGGAAGGATGTGGATATGATATATGTGATTCACTGTTATATGTTTGGCCAGGTTCTGAGCCATGTTGATAAAATTGGAAAGTAAAACGTATCTTAGACAATAGTGTCATGAGACTGTGAAATGAAGTAATTGATTATCTTGGTTAACCATCTGTTGAATGCTATTGCTTTATTCATTGCTTATATGTGGTTTAGTATATTTCTACTGGGCTGTGGCTCACTCTTTATGGGAACATCATTTTCAGGTTCAGGTGATAAATTACCTCCAAGGACTTAGCTTGGGAGGGTTTGGCTTCTGGATTGAAGAAGACTACTTTTAGTTAATTGTCTATAATTATTAGTACATGTAAACATTCAAGCCTAGGGCTTTTCTTATATTGAGTTAGAACTCATATTTTTGTATCCAAGTGTCGGCTTGGAAAGATGTAAGCCTGTAGGGCATTTTATTCGAGGATACATGTAATGCTTTATCTTGTAATACTCTGATGAATGAATTAGTAAATTGTCTTCTTTAAATAATGAATGTCAATGATATATAATGGGTTAATTTTGAGGGCGTTACAACTTGGTATCAGAGCGTACCGGGTTTGAATACTTTGGGTACGTGGGAAGTGATTAGTATCACATTGGGTTCGTCTCGTTTGATAGAGACTTAGTGTAATATTATATGTTTATGTGATTATGTGAGTATGGAATGTAGTTTCTGGGATGTTGATTGGACCCTTGAGTTTCTAGTAGTCTTGTTGGAAAGGCACTTGATCACTGCTGCTTCCAACTGGAACTATAGTAACGCATTGGGACTATCACTATCCGGGAATGAAATTCGTAGGTGCTTATGTGATTATGTGCTTACGTGGAATGAATTATTGTTGTCCATTGCATTAGGACGCGAGTGTTTAGCTTCGGCACATTTATTAATGTGCTATTGTCTTTGTTTCCTTTATTAGGATGTCAGGACGAGGACGAGGACGCGGTAGGCGTGGTAGGCCGGGTAGGCAGGAGGTGCCTGTGCTAGAGGAGATTCCGGCAGTTCAGGAGGGAATTGGCCAGGCCAGTGTGGCCGAGCCAGTAGGCCAGCAAGCTATGGGCGCTCTAGCCCGAGAGATAGCAGGGGCATTCAGGGAGTCAGTAGGCATTCTCAGAGCTGAGAATCAAGCTCAGGCTGTTATTGCGGATGCAGGGCCTTCCTTTATGAAGAGGGAGTTCTTCCGGTCTAATCCGGATGAATTTGTGGGTGATCCTAAAGAGCCGCTTAAGGCAGATGAATGGCTCGAACAGACAACGAAGACGTTTGAGATGCTTGGCATCGAAGACGAGGGGTTGAAAGTGACCTTGGCATCTTTCCAGTTGAAGGGGGATGCGGGTCAGTGGTGGAAGTTTACTAAGGGGCGTATAGGAGGTACGTGGGAGGCTTTTGTGAATGCTTTCCAGGAGAAGTTTTTATCTCCGGCAGTCAGGGAGAAGCTGCGAGACCAGTTTTGTCAGCTTAAGCAGGCGAGTTCTTCAGTGGCCGAGTTTGAGGCTGCATTTACTAGTTTGTCCAGGTTTGCACCTGAGTTGGTGGCGTCTGAGGAACGCCGTTGTATTGAGTTTGAGAAGAAGTTGAGGCGTAGCCTCAAGCTGAGAGTTGGGGGAACTATGATTCGGGATTATGGGCGTATGGTTGATGCTGCAGCCCACATGGAAATCATGATGCAGGAGGAGGAGGAAGGACAGAAGGGCTCCAAGAGGAGTCAGGATAGTCAGAATGATGGTAGGAGACAGAAGGGTTTTAATCCCCAGCAGTCTCAGGGTAGCTTTTCTAGATCGACTTTTCCTGTACCGAGTGCTAGTTTGGGGAAAGGCAGTCAGGGAGACATTACCTGTTTCAAGTGTGGCCAGCTGGGCCACAAGTCTCCAGTTTGTCCTTAGAGGGGAGGAGTTCAGAGAGCAGCATCTTCTTCGGCTCGATCTCAGAGCCAGAGTCAGGGTAGAGGTCAGCCACTCTCGTGTTATCAGTGTGGTCAGCCTGGGCATATGAAGAGGTATTGCCCGCAGTTGGGTGGCACATCTGGTGCATCTGGTTTGAGGCCGATACAGGGCCAGCAGCCAGCTCAGTCAGGTCAGGCCTCGAGGGCTAATCAGGGGGCTTCATCGTCCCAGACAGTGCAGCAATCTTATGCTCCTAGGGGTGAGCAGGTTGATCAGAGGTCGTCTGGGCGCGTGTACGCTGTTACCGCGCAGGATCTTGTACCGACTCCATCAGTTGTGAGAGGTACCTTCTTGTTTTGCAACTCGGTTGCTAATGTTTTGATTGATACGGGTGCATCTCATTCCTTTGTGTCTGCTGCATTTGCATCTGTTTTGGAATTGGAGTTAGCACAGTTAGCATCTCCTATATGTGTAGTGTCACCTCTTGGGGGTGAATTGATTTTGAAACAAGGTGTTAGGGGTTGTGATATAGAGGTTGATTATCATAGAATCCCATTTTCCTTTGTAGTTATGCCTATGAGGGGTTTCGATGTTATTTTGGGTATGGACTGGTTATCGTCATACCGGGCAGTTATTGATTGCTACCGCCAGAGGGTCACTTGTTGTACCGTGAGCGGAGAGTATTTTCATTTTCTGGGGGACCGGGTTGGTGATGTGTTGCCACCGGGGTATGTTCCGCGAGGACGGAGTGAGCTTAGTGGGCTACTTGCTAACCTTTCGATTAGTGAGGATAATGAGACTCAGATTGTGTTGCCAAGGGTGGTTTGTGAGTACTCGGATGTCTTTCCCGAGGATCTTGTTGGTTTACCACCGCATCGGGAGATTGAGTTCTCTATTGACCTAGTGCCCGGCACGGCGCCGATTTCCATGGCACCTTATCGTTTTGCCCCAGCCGAGTTAGTTGAATTGAAGATCCAACTCCAGGAGTTGCTAGATAAGGGCTTTATACGTCCTAGTGTTTCGCCGTGGGGAGCACCGACTCTCTTTGTTAAAAGAAAGGTGGTGCTTTGAGACTTTGTATAGATTACCGGAAGTTGAATCGGGCTACGGTCAAGAATAAGTACCCTATGCCCCGTATAGATGACCTGTTTGACCAGTTGAAGGGTTCCCGTTGTTTCTCTAAGATAGACTTGAGATCGGGTTACCACCAGTTGAGGGTCAGGGAAGAGGATATTCCGAAGACGGCATTCCGTACGCGGTATGGCCATTATGAGTTTTTGGTGATGCCATTCGGGCTCACCAATGCACCGGCAGTCTTTATGGACTTGATGAACCGGATCTTCCGGGAATTCTTGGATCGGTTTGTAGTCGTTTTTGTGGACGACATCCTTATCTATTCGCCTTCTGAGGAGGAGCACGAGGCACATTTGAGGGTGGTGCTTGAGTTACTTAGAGCCCATAGGCTGTATGCCAAGTTTGGGAAGTGTGAGTTCTGGCTGAGAGAAGTCAAATTCTTAGGCCATGTGGTATCCGGTGAAGGAGTGTCTGTTGATACATCCAAGGTAGAGGCAGTGCAGGATTGGGCACAGCCTAAGAGTGTATTTGAGATCCGCAGTTTTCTGGGATTAGCTGGGTATTACCGTCGGTTTGTGAAAGATTTCTCCAGGTTAGCATCACCGTTGACTAGACTGACTCGGAAGGGAGTCAAATTTGTATGGAGTGAGACTTGTGAAAAGTCGTTTCAGGAGTTGAAAGTTAGACTGACTACCGCTCCAGTACTGATTATTCCAGAGAGAGGGTTGGGTTATGCAGTCTATTGTGACGCCTCACGAGAGCGTCTGGGTTGTGTATTAATGCAAGAAGGGAAAGTAGTTGCCTATGGTTCACGTCAGTTGAAGATTCACGAGCAGAATTACCCTACGCATGATCTAGAGTTAGCAGCTGTGATATTTGCCTTGAAGATTTGGAGGCATTATCTTTATGGTGAGAAATTTGAGGTATTCTCGGATCACAAGAGTCTGAAATATTTGTTTACACAGAAAGATTTGAACTTGAGGCAGAGGAGGTGGATGGAGTTCATAGAGGATTATGACTTTGAATTGCATTATCATCCGGGAAAGGCCAATGTGGTGGCCGATGCCCTTAGCAGGAAACCTGTTGGTGACATAGCTGGTATAGCCATCTGAGAATGGGAGATGTTGGGTGCACTTGGGGAGTTTGATTTATTTCTGGGCGAATCCGTTGAGGCTGCGGCCTTGTTTTCTGTTGTTGCACGGCCTACACTTGTGACTCGAGTGTTAGAGGCTCAGAGAGGTGACCTTGAGGTAGAATCTCTCCGTGAGAAGATTTCCGGTGGGAAAGTTGAGAAGGGTTTGACGGTGTATTCCGACCTGAGTGTGAGATACCGAGACCGTCCGTTTGTGCCGGAGTCTTGCCGAGAGGAGGTACTCCGAGAGTTTCATCATTCACGCCTTGCGGTGCATCCGGGGGGCACTAAGATGTATCGGGATTTGGGTCGCCAGTTCTGGTGGCGGGGCATGAAGAGAGATGTGGCAGCTTTCGTATCTAAGTGCCTTACTTGCCAGCAAGTGAAGGCCGAGCATCAGAGGCCAGTGGGTTTGTTGCAACCCTTGCCTATTTCCGAGTGGAAGTGGGAGCATGTCACTATGGACTTCGTTGTAGGTCTTCCGAGGACTCAGCGGGGTAGTGATGCTATTTGGGTGGTTGTAGACCGGTTGACTAAGTCGGCGCATTTTATTTCTATGCGCGTGAGAGATTCGATAGATCATCTTGCCGACTTGTATATTCGGGACATAGTGAGATTGCATGGGGTCCCAGTGACGATCGTCTCAGATAGAGATCCTCGTTTTACTACCAGGTTGTGGCAGAGTTTGCAGAGTGCCTTAGGCACTAAGTTGACCTTTAGCACGGCTTATCATCCTCAGACTGACGGACAGTCCGAGCGTACTATTCAGATACTTGAGGATATGCTTCGGGGTTGTGTTCTAGACTTTCGTGGGTCGTGGGAGAGGCACTTGCCGTTGGTGGAGTTTGCCTACAACAACAGTTTCCAGTCTAGTATCGGTATGGCACCATTTGAGGCCTTATATGGCCGACCGTGTAGATCTCCTGTGTGTTGGGCCGAGGTGGGTGATGCACCTCTGTTGGGTCCAGAGTTGGTGAGGGAAACGACGGAGAAAGTTGAGCTTATCCGTAAGAGGCTTGTTACGGCACAGAGTCGTCAGAAATCGTATGCCGACCATAGGAGGAGACCTTTGGCGTTTGAGGTGGGTGATCATGTCTTTCTGAAGATATCACCTAGACGGGGTTTGATGAGGTTTGGGAAGAGTGGGAAGTTGTCCCCTCGGTTCATTGGTCCGTTTGAGATCCTTGAGAGGATTGGCGAGGCTGCTTATCGTTTAGCTTTGCCGCCGCAGTTGTCCGGAGTACATGACGTGTTTCATGTGAGTATGCTTCGGAAGTATGAGCCAGATCCATCACATGTGTTGGATTGGACCGATTTAGTGGTTGATGAGGATGTCTCGTATGAGGAGAGACCGGTTCGGGTCTTGGATAGGCGGGATCAAGTTTTGCGAGGCAAGACCATCCCTTTGGTAAAAGTTTTGTGGAAACATCATGGAGTGGAGGAAGCCACTTGGGAACGTGAATTGGAAGTCCGCGAAAAATACCCGGGCATGTTTATTACTTTGTAATCTTGGATTTAGATTTTGTAATATGGTTGAACTTAAGAGCTTTATATATGTCTTCAGTTGTGAAACATTGATTATGTTTTGGTAAATGGGTGCATGTTGAAACTTGCTTCATTATAGCAGTTTAGTGTAACATTGCATATGTTGATTGCATTGTTAAATGTGTTGTATATATCGTGCAATTGAATATGATAAGGAATAATGCATAATATTGATACAGGTTGAAATATATGTTATTTTATATATGTTGTGAGATGCCTCTTGATAAAGAGATGAAGTGACCAGCATTGGGTCAAGCTGTCTATTATTGTTTTATAATATCATTGGGAATTGAGAAAAATCTATTTTCAAAAACTTAAGCTTAATTTCGGGGACGAAATTCTTTGAAGGGGGGGAGGTTATAGCGACCCCGGTCTTTTCCCATTTGATTATTGTATCCGGACTTAGGTTCCGTAGATTCTGTCATTGTATAATTGTTGTTGTTGTCCTTTATTTTCTCTTTTGGAATTATAGGATGTGTTGGGCAGGTTTGTTCCAGGTTGGTTGGGTTTAGAAACCAAGTGTTGCTGTCCTGGTTTTTGGTGTTTCGCTCGAGCGAGGAGTTGGTCGCTCGAGCGAGATGTCGTTTTTGTTCTTCGCTCGAGCCGGGGTTTGGTAGCTCGAGCGAGAGTTTGCGTCTGGGTTGGACCTGTAGCTTTGCATTCTTGGCTCGAGCGAGCTTTTCTTCGCTCGAGCGAGTTAGTTTGTTCTTCGCTCGAGCAATAGTTCCTTCGCTCGAGCGTGAGTCTGGTTTCAGACCTGAGGGTTTGAGTTCTTCGCTCGATCGAGCTTTCTTTCGCTCGAGCGAGCTTTCTTTCGCTCGAGCGAGCTTTTGGGTTGTTGGCTCGAGCAAGGCTTCCTTGGCTCGAGCGTAGATTCTCTGTGTCTGGTCGCTCGAGCGACCAAGGCTTCGCTCGAGCGAGCCTGTCCAGTATATATTTACAGCAGCGGGATTTGATCAGTTTTTTTTCATATTCTTTGGATTCCAAGCCCTAGGTCCGACTTCTCTCTCTCCCTACTCACCTTCTCTCTTGGGTTTGATCTGTTTAGAGAGTGTTTCTACCCTAGATCCTTTATTAAAAAGATAGAGGGAGTCGAGGGCTTTCATTTAATCTGAACATTTGGCGAATTGGAGCACTTTGGTAATTGGGCACTCATCTTTGTCTTCACCATTTGTGTTGTTTTCTTCGAGGTAGGGATTTCCTACTCCATTTTATAGGTTTTGTTCTAAGTTTTGGTATTTTAACATGTTGGGGATACTTTGGTAAATTTTGGGAAAAACCCTAGTTGTATTATTGAATTAATTTGTATAAGTAATTCATGGAATTGGGAAAAGAGGGTTAAATTCATGGAATTGGGGAATTCATTGATTAAATGGCGTAATTGGGTAATTGGTATCATTTGTCTATTGAATTGTTGACATAGTTATTTTCAGTTTAGAAATAACTGTTTTGGGCTATCGGTGGAGGATAGTCGTGATTGTTGTAGACATTGCATGTGGATTAGGAATAACTGAAACTAATCACATTGGTTAAGTCATTAATTTTGACTATGGCATTGATACAGAAAATACGTGTATTGATTGAGCATTGCATTTGCATACTTTGTTTTGTGTGTGGGAGGAGATAGGGGATGTACTCCACGGTTTAGGGGAAGATAGGGGATAGACCTCTAAACCGGATTTTGTTTGGGAGGAGATAGGGGATGGACTCCATTAGCATCACTTTTATGTGTGCTTATTTATATAGAAGTGTTTTATTGATACAGCACTAAAATGTGTATCAATCTGGAAGTATGAAGTGTTTGATTTGAGCTTGAGTCTCATTTGTTTGTTGATATTGGAAGGATGTGGATATGATATATGTGATTCACTGTTATATGTTTGGCCAGGTTCTGAGCCATGTTGATAAAATTGGAAAGTAAAACGTATCTTAGACAATAGTGTCATGAGACTGTGAAATGAAGTAATTGATTATCTTGGTTAACCATCTGTTGAATGCTATTGCTTTATTCATTGCTTATATGTGGTTTAGTATATTTCTACTGGGCTGTGGCTCACCCTTTATGGGAACATCATTTTCAGGTTCAGGTGATAAATTACCTCCAAGGACTTAGCTTGGGAGGGTTTGGCTTCTGGATTGAAGAAGACTACTTTTAGTTAATTGTCTATAATTATTAGTACATGTAAACATTCAAGCCTAGGGCTTTTCTTATATTGAGTTAGAACTCATATTTTTGTATCCAAGTGTCGGCTTGGAAAGATGTAAGCCTGTAGGGCATTTTATTCGAGGATACATGTAATGCTTTATCTTGTAATACTCTGATGAATGAATTAGTAAATTGTCTTCTTTAAATAATGAATGTCAATGATATATAATGGGTTAATTTTGAGGGCGTTACAGGTCATTATCTTTAATTGTTTTATTTTTGGTTCATTTGTTGATGAATTTTCAGTGTGTTGAAGTTTTAGGCAAAATAGAAGAATTGGAGCTGAAAGTTGTCTTTTGTGTGTAGGAAATCTACTATTTCTATCTGTCTTCTTTGAAAGTCTATATTTGAATTTGGGTCCCTTATTTCTAGTGCGTATGAGTGAATCTAGAATCTTTTTTCAATTTACTGCTTCAGTTTAATGCTGTCTTTATAACTCTACAATCATTTAGAAATCGATCTTTGTTTGCAAGACTCATTCTTTTCTTTTTGAACAATCTTATGTTCTTACATCTGTTTTTATTTTCTTTCCCCTGATTGCGTGACCTTTATCATTTGCAACTAACAGTTGCACGCAAATTGATATAACTAGAGGGCACCATGTGTCTTGTAGCCTAATTGGTACATAAATGCTACACCCAAAGTAAAATGGGTGTTTCGAGCCTCACTAATTGGTACGTAGTTTAATGTGATGTATGATGCTCGTAATAACGATGCGAAGAAAGGACATGAAAAGCTTGAAGGAAAATGTGCTTTTTATTGTTGAATTACATTAGATCCAACACAATTTTGCTGTTTAGTGTAAATCATTGTTTGGTCAGTGGTGGGGTTTGAGTTTTTGTTCATAAATTTGTTTACTACGAAATGTGAACTGATTGAGGTTAACCATTGTCTTCAAGTCCATGTCTAACTCGACCATCACCACCATAATTATTGTTGTCATCTATAATCCTCCTCAAAATAATATTTGTAAGTCATAACTCAGTCTCATTCT
Organism: Camellia sinensis; assembly: GCF_055761805.1. Classification (NCBI taxonomy): domain Eukaryota; kingdom Viridiplantae; phylum Streptophyta; class Magnoliopsida; order Ericales; family Theaceae; genus Camellia; species Camellia sinensis. The sequence continues at coordinate 155,820,329 of NC_138963.1, forward strand.
CTCTTATAGGCTGAGTTGATATAGTTGTGGTAGACTGGTAGTAATTTAAACAAGAATTTTGTCAGCTGGAAATTATATTCTTTTTGTTGCTGTTAAAAAAAGGAAAATACAGGGTGTTTCATTGGGAGTATGTGCAATAAAAAATTTCCAGTATGAATGAATATGGGATAAATGTATGGAAACTTCGAAATGATACCCCAAATTTTCTCCTTTTATTTAGTATAGTATAGATGTACATATTAATGTTCTTTTTCTTTTTATGTTTAGTTGTTTAATTGGTTTGGTACTTTGATTTCTCTTTGTACAGCTGTTGAGTATCTTTAGAATTAGATTCAGAACAAGACTGCACTGCTATGTTGATGGAATAAGTTAAAAAAAATTTACCTTGTTCTGTGAAGTTTAAAATTTGTTGAGACCCATTACATATCATTTTGGCTACATCAGTTTGATTTATTATATTTATTTATTTATTAAATTTAAGAATATGACTATAAAACAACCACAACATAACTATACTAATAAATAAAAATTCAGACTATAAAACAACCACCACATCCTCTTAGACAGCAGGCAACATTAGATCATTAAACACCAGCAAAATGGCAAGCAACAGCAGACAACAAGCTTCAGCAAGAAGGTAACAACAACAGCAGCAGCAGTAGCCAGTAGCACAGAACCTAATTTTGGAGAAGCTATGAGTATGGAAGGTGTCACTGCCATATTTTGGTGTTTCTATTGAAGAATATGTGACTAATTTAATGGGCCGACCATTTTGTTTCTTAATAATACTGATATCTGCCACACCGACTCTGGTTAAATGATAAATTTGATTTTGTTTGGAAGCAGGTTAGTTGAAAAGACCACACAACTGAACAATGAGAAAATGCAGAAAGAAACTGAAGTCCAGAAACTTATGGAAGAAAATGTGTGGTTGACCGCTCTACTTGACAAAAAAGAGGCCCAGCTCTTGGCCATGAACGAACAATGCAAGGTGATGGCCTTGAGCGCTTTGAATATTTAGTTTGGTAGTAGGGTCTTGATTGCATGTTGCCTTAATGTGTTTTCTGCTCGGCCCACTTGCTGACCTTCATTGGGAGTCGGCAAATAATATTGGGCAAAAAAATCTGCTTTCTTGAATGTACCATTGATTTCCAACTTAACCTTCACATGTATCAATCAACTGAGTTGTTCTTAATTTGTTAGAATCTCACACTAATAAATTAATATAACCAATATTTGTTTACACACATAAATGTTATGTCCAGGTTCCAGTGGATCTTGTCATTGACCATTCTGTTTAGGTTGATGTGGCAGGAAGTGAATGCAATGCAGGCAAATATGGGGCTTGAATTTCAGAGAAACAAGGAGAGGTTTGTTTTTCTGAAGTGGGGTTCTAATGTTTTTCACAATATGCTCATTGTTCCTCCTGGTTCTGGTATTGTCCACCAGGTAAGACTTTGGCATCATTAGTGCATCAAGGGTATTTCTATATCTAGATGTTATACTGTTGTTAAAGGAAAATTCTCATGGCAAGGTGCAAGAATTTGACCTTAAGGTGGTACGAATGGTTTACTCTTAAAAGGGCCAAAACATTAGATAGGTATAGGCTCAATACATGAGGTTTGCAATGTTTAACTATTTATGGGGCTTCTAGAGTAAAGCCACATTTACCTCTAGCCTCTTGTAAATCATAGTCCAAATTTTCTCATTTTTTTAGCACTATAATATTATTTGGTACTTTTGGCATTTAGCAAGTGACTCTGGTAATTTTCAGGTTAATCTTGAATACCTTGGATGGGTTATTTTCTACACAAATGGCATTCTGTACCCTGATAGCGTGGTTGGAACTGATTCCCATACAAATATGATTGCTGGCTTAGGAGTTGTTGGCTGGGGAGTTGGAGGAATTGAATCTGAGGCTACAATGCTTCGCTAGGTATTTTGAGATAATAATGTATTTTCTTTATGATTTTCTATACGCTTGTGCCAATTGTTAGTGTTTGCAGTTATTCTTTGGTAGATAGACATGCATGAAATGGGTAGCTGTTTTTTCCTCTTTTTCCTCCAAAGGTGCAAAAGAAAATGCAACTTCTGCTTCTTCAAAACCTGCTGCTGGTGCTGGTGATAGTAACTGCAATGTATCTCCCCCCCCAAAAAAAAAACAGTAAATTCTTGAGTTTTTATTTATTTATTTATGGGTACCTAGAATTATGGTTCAACAGTAATAATAATATATATTCACAAAAAGATCGTACACAAGCTGTATTGAGATTTATCATTTTTAAATATTGTGCTCATTAGTGACCTTCTAATTACAACGTCATTGACACTGAGCTGCTGTGGCATCTAATAATTGTTAACAGGGAAGTTACTTCCAAAAGAATTAAGATCAAGCAGAAATAATTAATGTGTCTATTTTGGTTTGCTGAATTAACTTTTTAGTTTATTCATATGCATCAGCGGTTTCTGGATTAATTTGTGTTTTTATTTTTCAGGTCAGAATTTTTTTGGAGAGATGCAAAATATGGTCCAAGAATTAAAGAACTTAGTTTTTTTTAAGTTTTTTCATTTTTTAATATATGTAAGCACAGTTAATTTTTTATTATTTAATTCCTTTGTATATACTTTTGAATATTTAATTTTCATTTATGAAATATATGACGTTATTCTATTCAATATGTGGTTATGATTCAAAATATAGTATATAGTGTGTATTACATTCTTCAAATGTGCATAAAAAATAATATTGATTATTTTTCAAATATGTCGAATTTTTTTTTATCACAGATTTTATTAGTTATTAATCACACTTAAAAGATGTGATCTAAATATTATTAATCACACTTAAAAGATGTGATGTAAATATTTTTAATCACACTTAAAAGGTGTGATCTAAATGTTATTAATCACACTTAAAAAGTGTGATTAAAAATGATCTTTTTTAATCACACTACCAAAGATCACACTTAAAAGGTTTGATCTAAATATTTTTAATCACACTTAAAAGGCGTGATCTAAATATTTTTAATCACACTTAAAAGGCGTGATCTAAATATTTTTAATCACACTTAAAAGATGTGATCTAAATATTTTTAATTACACTTAAAATGTGTGATCTAAATGTTATTAATCACACTTAAAAAGTGTGATTAAAAATGATCCCTTTTAATCACACTTCCAAAGATCACACTTTAATAAAACTTAAAAAGTGTGATTAAATAATATACATCACACAAAAAAAGTGTGATCTTTATCTATTTTTGTAGTAGTGCTACTTAGACTATACTGATGGAAAATTTCGGCCAGACAGAGATTGAGACCGAGCATCCGGTTCAGCTCGGCGACCCCGTTTATTATTTTGTAAGTGTTATTTGAAACTTGGGTCGGGCAAAGCCTTGTCTGCCTCAAAAATTCACAGATCAAGGGTTGAACCGGGAAGCGGAGCCCTCCCTTTACTATTGATACGACGATAAAGGGGCACCGGTCTAGATCTCCCCAAGGGGTGTCTCCCTTTTTGACGAGCTCTAAGACGACGTCATCTGGGATGTTGTACTCCGTCGAAACTCCGCCATCGCGCCGGGCGAGCTAACCATAAATCGGTACTTCCCCATTTATCTCAGTTTTATTTCGTTTATTGACTATCTCGGTCAAAAAGTATGGTGTATTTGCTCGGACCTTGAGCTCCACCAATGATGGTTTTGGACTGGCCTGAACGGTCCTAGTGTGTTCTGCATTATTAAAAATAATTTCCAAGGGTTAGCACGGCAAAAATTGTGCGGCTCTTATTGCAACTAGCTCAATGAAAGGGTCACTAGTGTTTGGCCGGTTCGACCCCTACCTCGGCTAGACCACTTGGTCGATTTCCTAGCTCGGTTCATTCCTATTTGCAGATCTAATGGAGTATTCAGCTCGGCTAGGGTATTCAGCTCGGTGCGTTCCTATTTACCAATCTAATTAGAGTATTCAGCTCGGTTGCGACCTCGGTAAGAAGCCACAAACCAGTTTTTGCTCGGCTATAGCTCTACCTATGGATCTAAATGAGCGTTTAGCTCGGTTCTACCCGGATTTAAACTGTTCATCCCAGAAGTGGGGCGAACTCGTTTGAACCAAGGAGGAACAGGGGGCTCAGAGGCCCCTTCCATTCTCAAAGTTCCCATTTGCCCTAGGGTGTGCAGGTTCTAAGCAAAGAAAGGGGGCTCTGGTGGTCACAAACAAAAAAAAACACGAAGCACAGTGGCACGGAATCGAAGAACATGTATAAAAAATTTTGAGAAATAGAAACAGAAAATGCAAGGGAGGGTAGTGTAGCTTACCAGGGGGACAGATGCGAGGGTGAACGCAACCTCAAGAGCTTGATTGTGGCCTTTGAAAGGATCTGAAATGGAGCATGTAGCATTGAGACAGTAATGGCAGTGGTCTGGGGGTTTCGAAGGTTTGAGAGGTTTAGGGTTTGTGTGGAAGAGAAGGTGAAAAGTGAAGGGTTGTAGGCCCTTTGTTGGAATACAAAAGAGGGGGGAACGAACCCCAAACGGCTGCGCCATTTGAATTCTGCGCGTGTAGGACAGCTGGCTGCACAACCCAACGGCGTGAAGCCATGTGGCACTGGAAACGCGGCTGTCAGTACGACTGTACGACCTTTGACGAGACTGCGGAGAAAACGACCAACCAAACGGGACAGATCGGCGATAGATATGCCCCCAATCATGCTCGGCTTGGTGATGGCGTAACTCATCCGTTAGCTCGGTCACGATGGTAACCCCAGTCACGACTAGGTCGGATGGGGTTAAGGGTCAATTAAGAGAAGAGATTTGCGCGTTAGTACGGCCGAGCTACGATAACGCCGATCATGACAAACCGCACGCTGCTGAGCAGAAGACCGGCCGAACACGAACCAATGCCTGGCCAAGCTATAACGTGGCCGAGGGCGTAGCAGTGTCTGATGACCAAGCTAAGAGCAACTCGGGCTAGACTGTGGACGCGGTTAGGGCCGGCACGCTTCTGACCGACCAGCCGAGATAAGTGGGCTTCGTGTGATCGAGAATAAAGGTAGGACGAGTGGAGGCCGGCATACCTCACAACCGGTTAGCCTAATGAACCGGTCAATATCAGCACGGCCATGAGTGTCGCCCTTTGGCCCCTTCGCAAGGGACAGTCCGGCGGTGCATAGCTCGGTAGTGTGCACGTGATGGAAACTCTCCACGAGTGATAGGTTGGTCGTGGTATTCTGGTCGAGTGTGCCACCTGGACCAATGGCGTGAGGGATAGAGGAAATCAGCTCCAAGCATGCGCCAATACCGTTGGACAGTTCTGCGTGTACTGGTGGGAGGACTAAGCCTTTACACGCGTAAGGTGGTGAGAGGCAAGTACTGCCACCTGTCCAGGGAAGGACAGTAGAGGTAGTGCGCGCATAATCTTGAGGCTGCATGGCCAGCCTTGAAATAGGGAGGAGGACGAACGTTAGAGGTATGCAACTTCTTCCCCAAAGAGAATACTCTCTCTCTATCAGTCTTCTTCTTCCCAGACATTAAATTCATATATCCTAAAAATGCTATTATTCAATACCTTTCACACTACAATTTCACAATCAATTGTGCAATCGATTAGGAGCAGATTTGTATAGTTTAGACTTGGCTGATAATGGTACACAATCAATTGCCCTGTACTCTTGCAATATGGATACATTTTGTGCCCAACTACTTATAGTACCAAGCTCGTCTAGAAAACAAATATTCCTGAAATTTTCAAAACATTAGCCCGTTCATTGTTAATATTCATTAACCCATTGCATTTCAAGAAAGAAAGTGATGAGCTAATAAACAATTGTAAGGGAGAGAGTTCCTAACCTAGGTGTTTGCTTGAGAAGGAAAATTAAAGAAAACTTGAGTTGCTAAGAATCACCTAAAGGCAGAAGGACAAAAAGCTAGGCATAATGAGGACATTCTTCAAATGTCGATGCTAGCTACAAATTTGCCAATTAATTACTACATGACTTAAAAACTAATTTCTACATAACCAAAGATTCCCATTTAATGTTAATTCCTATGTCCAAAAGAAGTCAAAAACAAAAGAATCACTAGCACAAAATATGTCCTTTAGAAATGAAGGAGCACCAAATCCACAATAGTCAGAGCACTTCTCAAGGATAGCAAGATAAAGTGGCAATTCTCATTACTGAGATCACTTAAAAAATGTAAAAATAAACTAACTTTGCATGGCTAATCTATAAAAAATAATACTCAACTTTTGACAAAGAAGAGCATTACCCCATAACAAAACTCATTTGAAGTAAAAAAAAATAAAAATAAAAAATAAAAAAGATAAATAAATAAATAAAAAGAAAGAAAAAGAAAAAAAAAAAACTACTGTGCAAACCACTACTCACACTAGCTATGCACCACAACTCACCACCATTCTGCAAATCACCACTGCTTGCATATGTGATAATATGAGTTACAGAGCTATAATGTGCTTACATGAGTTTAGCATCACCATTCATCCCACAATATACCAAGTACTTAACAAAACTTCATATCTGGAATTCATACACATTTCAAATATTAGATATCAGATTTCAAAAGTATCGATTAACAAATTGATTGGAAGAATTGGCCACTCCAATCGATTGTCCAATTGAATCAGTTGGAAGGATTGTCCACACCAATCAATTGTGCAATTTATCGGATGGATTGACCAATATTAATCAATTGTTCAATAAAAATTATAAACAGTCATACTATCATGCATCCCAATGTTCTAAACTAGGAAAAAATCTTATTACCATTTTCTTTTCTTGATTATCTTATAGAGAATTATTCATTAAACAAACAATAGCTACTAATGAAAAAAAATAAAGAGACTCTAGTTTCTAAAGCATAATCAATTATATTATGCTACCAACATTCCACGACTACTCTTCATATGGTTTCAAATCAGAAAACAATTTCCTTAAATAAAATAAATAAATATAAATCCCATATTGATGAAAAAATTATCTACAACACCTTATCTCCAAGCCAGAGAATGCCCAAGATCCTTTGCAAGAAGAATCAAAAATAAAATAAAAACAAAACGCAGGGAAACCGTTGAGATCCAAATCTAATAGAGCATAAGTATCACAAATCCAATGTTCTAATTATCCTAATCTTTTCTCATTTCATTACTTTAATTAACCATTTTCTTTATATTTCATTTCAATTTACATTTGATTAATCCATCATAAATCATCGCATCTTGTGCCTCAAATCATAGATAAATATCCATATGTGAAGGTATGTTGTGCTCAAATATCATTGTTCTATTTAATTCTAGAATGATAGTTAACACGATTTCATTTAGAGCTATGCATTGTAACATGGATACTTCTAATAAGGTAAAGTGTCATGTCCAACACCATGTCCGACACTAACATTGCATGATGCTCATCAAACACTTCCCAACACTACACACAATAAATACATTACGAGTTTGAATAAAATAACTTAGAATGACAAAATAAAAACAATGTAAATTTATACATATTCCTCTATAGTCAAAATTACAGTATCTTGGTTTTTAAAATGAAATGTCCAATTCTAAGGCCATCATAAGTGCACCAAACATCTATTATCAATAAAACGTAAACAAAGCTTGGCACCACATGTTCTTGGCACATAAATTTCAACCAAATTTATGTTCAAATTTCAAATATGGTCAATCAGTTAATGACACGCATAGAGCCTATGATAGGATTGTTGTAGGTAATCACTTTCCAAAATGATCAACTTGATCCATTGAAGTGCACAAATAAAACAACGTCTCAACAACGTTATTCAAGATACCAAAATGACACGTGGACCCTATGAAAGATGACACTTGTAGAGCCTACAGTAAGGACACTACACGAGATGAAGTCCAAAGGAACAATACGATGAATCAGATATACGATTAATCAAATATGCATATCTGATTAATTAGATATGGTTAATCAGCATAAGTACAAATTTCGTAGGCTCCATGTGTCATTTGAGTATCTTGAATAATGTCACTGAGATTAGACGTCGTTTTATTTGTGCACTTCAATGAATCAAGTTGATCATTTTAGGAAGTGATTACCTACAACAATCCTATCACAAGCTTATGTGTGTCATTAACTAATTGACTATAATTGAAATTTAAACATAAATTTGGTTGAAATTTATGTGCAAATAAATGTCTCCTCGTAACTTGCACAAGTGAATTTTCTTAATTGTGTGATTCACGACAATTTGACACTTTTCTCTACCTCTTTAGATTTTGGATGAGATTATTTCTTGGCCTTGGTCCCTTTCGGCCAGTTTTCAAGTTTTGTATTTTTTATTTTTTTTTTAAAACTATGCTATGTCATACATGGACACCCAAAGAATTTAATTAATCCTCTCTGTTTTTATGGGTTGATTGCTTTTTCTAATCCGCGGGCCTTTTATTTATTTATTTATTTATTTTGTGGCATGGGTCCCCTTTTGTGGACTAGATCCTTTTTCTTTTTTTTTAATGTAAGGTCATGGGTCCGTCCTCCTCGGCGACTCCGCCTCCATGGTCATCGGCCTTCCTCCTCTGTTGATCTGCACATCCTCAGTCGCCACCACCGCTCCAACATGATGATGCATGGCTCTGACGATACACATCCAGATCCAAATCTAGATCTATCGAATCTGTCATCTCCGAACATCGAGGAGAGAGAGAGAGAGAGAAAGAGAATCGTTCACTCGTGTTGTTGCCATCATGAAAGAGCTTTATCGACAAGACAATCATGAATCTATCTATTCCACTCTCAAATGGATATCCGTCATTGATCTGTAAGAGCTTCAATTTGAACTTTCAATTTATGATTATTTCATAGATTGAACTTGTATATATGTGTGTATATCTAATGCCTGATGGAATTGAAGAACTGTTCACTTGCTTAGTTCGATCAGTATTGTCAATTTGTAGTTTCAGATCTGGTGGTTATGGCGAGAGAACAATGGCTCCGGCGGCCTTTTCATTCACTTGCTGATCTATAGCAGATCTGTGATCCCAGCACATCAGATATAGCAAATAAATAAGATTTGTGTGTGAATGAACAGATCTGTGTTGATTATTGTTGTAGATTTTTTTATTTTTTTTTAGTTGTTGATTGTTGTTATTGTTGAACAAATAGTGGATGATTTTATTTGTTTTTTGAAAACTTTGATATGATCTATTACAGATTTGTTATAGAACAGATCTGTTGAGAGTGACTTTTTGAACAGAGAGCCATTGTTGAGAATTTGAACTGATAAAATTGGTGAGGAGAGAAGTGCGATTTGATGATGTGTATTTGCCGGATCTGAAGTCTGGTTGGGGTATTCAAGTTCCATTCTTCTGCGTCATCACCTTCTTCTTCGAGATCGCTCAATCCTCTAGCGATTCTCAGGTTCCATTCACTTTTCCTCACTTTGTATATCATCCAATTCACAAATTCAGATCTCAGATTCAGATGTCTCTGTCTCTTTGTCTCTCTCAAACCCTAATTTCATCAAAACATCATTGATTCTTTCCCGTAATATTAGAGTTACTTCATTCCTAAGGACACCCAACTGCTTCTTAAAATCACAGTTCATCAATGTCGAAGGAAGCCTCTCTATTCGATTCCTACCTTGAAACGCTTCAAAGAACAAACCAATAGAAGGAAATGAGAATGACAGTTTGGATCTGATGAAGTATGTGTGGGTGTATAGGTGTTCCATTACGATGACTGTTTGGATCTGTGGATGAAAATTTTGAATTTTTTTTCTCTTTATTATATGTTGTTGATAGTGATTGTGATTGTGATTGTTGTATAGATAAAGAAAAAATTGAACAGAAAAAAGAACAATTTTGGACAGATAATAAAAAATGAAACACATTTAAACAGATATTGTTTCAAATAGATAAACAAAAATTGAACAGATAGATAGAATTTAGGGAAAAAATTGAACAAATAGAGAGAATTTAGGGGAAAAATTGAACAGATAAATAGAATTAAGGGAAAAATTTGAACAAATAGATGGAATTTAGGTAAAATTGAACAGATAGATGGAATTTAGGCAAAATTGAACAGATTGGGAAAAAATTGAACAGATAGTCAAAAACATTTGAACAGATAGATATAAAATTTAAACAGATAGTCAACGAAAAGTCAAATAGATAAATAAAAAAAAAACAAACAAAAGTCTAAGAGATAAAATTGAAAAACAAAATGTGTCTTAGGACTTCTCACCAAACTATTTCACAAAGCATGGACTTTTCACCAATAAAAAATTTTCACTGGACCTAATGTCTTACACCATTCTTAGATTGGATTTATCACCAATTTTCTCTTATTTTTAATATCAAAATGAGTGTTTATTTTACTTATAATTTAATATATATCATATAAAATTATTATATGATAATTACACTTTTATAACACAATAAAACTAAAATTATCAAAATAAACAAATAATTTAACTAAATTTATTATATATAAGTATTGAAGCAACATTTTTATAAAACCATAAAGTTAAGATTATCAAAATAAATAATTAAAATTAATTTCATTGTGATTTTATGTCAGACATCATATCTATAGAAGTGATTTATGTACATGTGTAGTGTCCAATTTGATATTGATTGGTTAAAATAATATAACTCAATACTTTTTTTGTCAAGTTTTTAGAAGATAAATTGACAGATGTCAAATGATAAATAGTATGGCGTATTATTTTAAAGAATAATGATTCATCGAAAACGATTGTGTATATTTAAAACACCTATTGATGTTTCTTGAATAATTTTTAAATAAAAATATTGAATTTACAGTATTACTGATAATGCACATTCATGAGCTCTACCATAAAAGATATGCAAAAATAATTTGGTTAGAATAAAAAAATTGTGATTATTATGATGTGTCACATAATTAATCAAAACCCTTTTGAGAACTGAAATTAAGGTTATAAAGATTTTGTGTCTGATTCATTTTGAGGGCACTGTTTATGATTTGAATTTGTAATTTTTTATACATCAATATGAATAACTCTTACGATCTTACTGTTATAAACATAAATCATATCTTTGAGACAATCCACCTTAAGCACTTTTTCTTGTAACAAAATACTTAAATATTGTTATATAAAAATATTATGATAGATCATAATCAAACACCACTTGAAGTATAATTAAAGACCCGATACACTACTTTAGACATAACAAAAACTATAAAGAATTAGTAAAGACCTTTTCGATTAATAACCAAAACAATCATAAGTTATAACCAATTCATAATTTGTATATAATAGAATTTTCTGTTGTTTTTATTTATTTATTTATTTTCAAAATATATATATTGATACAAGTGGAATTTATGATTTTTAGTAAATTTGATTAACACAAATGAGAATTTGATTTCAGGTTGAGAATTTATTTTTATTTTTAACTTTGAAATAAATTATTTTTATGAGCCTTTTACATAGAATCACACACAAAGTGATAGCAAATTTGTTTGTATTTGACTTTCAATTATTAAAAAATGTTACACATGAAGTATTAAAACTCAAAATCAATTTTTCATTTTAAAAATAAATTCTTGTGTATCACATGGGTTACCTACTAGTTATAGATGTATATATGACGAGAAGGGGAGGGGGTGAAACAAGGAGGGTAAGAGGAATGTACCAGGAATTGGAGTGGGCTTGCGATTGAGGAGTGTCTTACGCGGTGAAGTCTTCAACTTTTTCACCAAGGTTTTAAAAAGCAGCCGCAACCGTTACGTAACGCCGTTACGTAACGGTTGTGGTAGTTACCGCCACCCATTATGACCGCTTTTGCAGTGTGATTGAGATTCACAGGTTTATCGGCCGTAGTGGCTGCTATAGCGGTCGTAATGGCGCCGTAACGACCTGTTACGCACCGTTACATAATGGTTCCAAATTGCTTCTTTCAAAAAAAAAAAAAATTTGAAAATGGGGGAATAGAGATAGAGAGAGAAAAGGGAAGATAAAGAACATGTTATTGATTTGTTGGAGCTGTAAGACCTATGCTATTCTATTCAGCTACTATCACTCAACTATTTTGTTTGTGTGTGTCTATCTATATATTGTTTAAAAATAATAATAATAATAATAATAATAATAATAATAATAATAATAATAATAATAATAATAATAATAATAATAATAATAATAAGTGTGGTCATTATCTATTTGGCTTGATTAATATATATATATATATATATTTATGGGTGGTTTGAGATGATCTAAATAAGTGCACTTTTTGACTTTTTACGAAAAAATGTGATGGAAAAATTTATTCTCTTTTGTCATTAGTTAGTGATTGATTTTTTGTATAATATAAAGTCATTAATTATTAAAATAAAATGTAAAAAACCCAATTTATAGTGATTTAAAAATATGAAATATATTGGATCAAATTTAAAAATTTATAAAAGTTGATCAACATTTATTTTAAAACCCAATAAATATGATCATGGAAAAAAAATGTGCATATCGGTAAATTTTTTTCAAATTGTGCGGAAAAAAAAAATTCATGGTTTCGATTACCGCAGCCATTACGCTACGGCCTTTACACCCCGCAACCTCAACCACAACCGTGCCACCACCACCGTTACGGCGACCGCAACCACTTTTCAGAACCTTGTTTTCCACAATCTGAACTCTAGCCTTAGGCATTAGGTGAAGAGAGAGGGAAATGAATGGCATCTGGTGAGAGAATGGGGATGAGAGGTAGGTTGCATTCGATCAAGGGAAGGGGAAAGGGAGGCCGATGAGTAACAGAGGAGGGTGAGGGAGAGAATCGTGAGAGAGCAGAGATAGGATTTTGGGCGGGTTCTCAATTTTAGGACAAAAATTTTGGTTAAAAAATGATTTTATTAAGTTTTCAAAATTTGCTGATTTTTTTTTAAAAAAAAAAAAATTATAAATTAATTTAATAACAATAAATATAAAAAAATCTTAAACAATATTTATTGCTAAACAATATTTTTAATCTATGTATATATATATATATATATATTTAAGAAATAGCTATTAGTAAGTTTAAACAATATTTATAGCTAAAAACATAACAAATAAAATTTATATTTTTTAAAAATATATAGAAAAATTACTATTCATGAGGGGTTTTGATAATTATTAATATTAATGCAAAAAATTATAATTATAATTATTAATATTTATAATATTTATCACCTTTTATGAATATTTTTTTTCTAACAACACTGATATGTATATTCCCCTATTTACATGATATATAAAAAAAAAAAATTGTATTTGTTTTTTAATAATAATTAAAATAAGGTGATATATATATGATATGGTGATGATGGTAGTCATGTGCCCTCACTCTTTCGAATGCCACCATGCACTGTCGGCAATATGTCCTTGCTCTTTTTAGTCACACCAGTTATCTTATAAATAAATAATTATTTATCAATTAATTATTGTACCTATTTAATAATTAAATTTTAAATTTATTATTTTTAATTTGTATTTTCTAAATTTTATGTTGTGGTGGTAGTGGTGGAAGGAGTGATCTAATGATGGTGTAGAGGTTAAAAAAAAAAGGTGCCAACAATAGTGTACTGATAGTGGCGGTGAGATGATGGTACCCATTAACACTTGGGGCCATGTCCTAGTGGACAAAGCTTCAGGCCTAGAGGTGTATTCTTTTTAGGTCTTAAGTTCAATACCCATTAGCAATAATAAGCTCTTTTGAGTCATGTCCATGCAAGGCATTTTCCTTGTCTTTAAATGGGGCCCCTGCAAGTGGGCGATGAGATTTGTTTCTCAAGATTAGTCGAGGTGTACGTAAACTGATCCGGACACTCGATTGTCAAAAAGGTTATAGTAATGGTGGACCATTGGTGGTAATGGTTATGGAGGTGAATTGTTTTAGTAGTTGTAGTGGTGGTGGAGAAGCGGTGGTAATGACAACTATGATTATAGTTGTGAAATGGTGGTGGTGTTTATGGTAACAGTGACAATGGTAATAAAGGTGGTGGTAACAGTAGTGGTGGACAACATGTATTGCCTCTTACACTAAGACCACCAACGATAATGAAGTTTGGCCATAATTTACATGAGTTTTATTGTACACAGTCAATTACAACTGGATTGGAATTGATTGGACAAGTACCGCCTCTTATACAAAGACCACCAATTATCGTTATCATTGGCGCTACTCCTACTACTACTCAACTCCACTACTATCACTACTATACCATCACCAATTTCACTCCCTACACTACCACCGCTACTACTACCACCTAACCACCACATCCACCTTCGCCTCCAAAATTATAAAATTTTTAAATTTTTAAATGAATCAAATATATATTTGATAACAAAATACTAAAGTGCAATGGTTAGTCTTATGGGAGAGTAGTTTAGTCATCATTTGGTTTTCGAATAATTAGAAGACTTGAGTTAATAATTTTTTTAATTATTTTTGTTATACTAGTAAAAACATATAATTAAGGGAGTCCCAACAAAATTTTCATTAAATTAATCAATATAACTATAAAAGTAAAATAAGTAAATAAAATCATAACTTAATTTATTGATAATTCGACTTTGTCCAGACTTCTATATATTAAATTCTAGCCAAATTCAAGTATTTTTACATATTAAATTATTAAAAAAAATCAAAATTTAGTAAATAATAATTTATTTATTTTTTAAATATTTACAAACAAATATTATAATTGGCCGCATTGTATATAAAATAAGAATGGGGATTGAAATCGAATGACCACTTGATTGGCTACCATCAATTGATTTGCCAATTAATTGGATGGTTTGGCCAAAACCAACCGATTTCACAATTGATTGCACATTTACAATTTTACAAAAGTATTGATTGGTAAATCGATTAAAAGAATTGGTCACTCTAATCAATTTGTCAATTGATTGGATCGTTTGGCCACAACCAATCAATTAACCAATTGATTGGATAAATTGACCAATAACTTACTCGAATTTGTGTTAACTTACATGTTTTTTTTTTAGATCACTTACGTGAGTTCTTCAAAACTTACGGGATTTTGTGTTATTCAAAAATTTTATGAGACAACTTATAAAAAATTTGTATTTAACTTGCGTATTTTTGTGAGAGCATTTACATGAATTCGTGAAAACTTAAATATTTTTTATTGTTTAAACTTTAATTATATAACTTACTTGAATTTGTGTTAACTTACGTGAGTTCTTGAAAACTTACCGGATTTTATATTCTTCAAAAAAAATTTGAGACAACTTACAAAAAATTTGTGTTTAATTTAAGTATTTTTATGAGGGCACTTACGTGAGTTTGTAAAAACTTACGCATTTTTGTGTTTTTCAAATCTTTAATGAGATAACTTACTTGAATTTGTATTAAGTTACGCGCTTTTGTGAAATCATTTCCATAAATTTGTGAAAACTTACGGGATTTTACGTTCTTCAAAAATTTTATGGGACAACTTAAGAGAAATTTGTGTATGGATTTTTATAAGAGCACTTACGTGAGTTTGTGAAAACTTATGCGTTTTTTGTGTTGTTCAAACTTTGATGAGATAACTTACTCGAATTTGTGTTAAACTACGCGGTTTTTTGAGATAACTTACGCGCGTTCTTGAAAACTTACGGGATTTTGTGTTCTTCAAAAAAAAAATTTAGACAACATATGGAAAATTTGTGTTTAACTTACGGATTTTTGTGAGAGTACTTACGTGAGTCAATAAAAACTTACATGTGTTTTTCAAACTTTGATGAGATCACTTATTCGAATTTGTGTTAACTTAAAAGGTGTTTTTAGATCACTTACGTAAGTTCTTGAAAACTTACCGGATTTTGTGTTCTTCAAAAAGATTTTGAGACAACTTATGGGAAAATTGTGTTTAACTTACGTTTTTTTTTGTGAGAGCACTTACGTGAATTCGTGAAAACTTGCATGTTTTTGTGTTGTTCAAACTTTGATAAGATAACTTATTTTGAATTTGTGTTAACTTACGCGATTTTTTGAAATCACTTACTTGAGTTCTTGAAAACTTACAGGATTTTGTGTTCTTCAAAATCTTTTTGAGACAACTTACAAAAATTTTGTGTTTAACTTATGGATTTTTTTTAGTACACTTATGTGAGTTCGTAAAAACTTACGCAAGTTCGTAAAACTTACGCTTTTTTGTGTTATTCAAACTTTGATGAGATCACTTACTTAAATTTGTGTTAATTTACCCGATTTTTTAAGATAACTTACGTGAGTTTTTGAAAATTTATGAGATTTTGTATTCTTTAAAGTTTTTTTGAGACAACTTACGAAAAATTTGTGTTTAACTTACGAGTATTTGTGAGAGCACTTACGTGAGTTTGTGAAAGTTACGCGTTCTTGTGTTGTTCAAATTTTAATAAGATAACTTATTTAAATTTGTATTAACTTACGCGATTTTTTGAAATCACTTACGTGAGTTCTTGAAAACTTATGGGATTTTGTGTTTTTCAAATTTTTTTTTAGCCAACTTAAGGGAAATTTGTGTTTAACTTACAGATTTTTATGAGAGCACTTACGTGAGTTTGTGAAAGTTACGCGTTTTTGTGTTGTTCAAATTTTGATAAGATAACTTATTTGAATTTGTATTAACTTACGCGATTTTTTGAAATCACTTACGTGAGTTCTTGAAAACTTATGGGATTTTTGTGTTTTTCAAAAAAAATTTTGAGCCAACTTAAGGGAAATTTGTGTTTAACTTATGGATTTTTGTGAGAACACTTACGTAAGTTCGTGAAAACTTATGTGTTTTTGTATTGTTCAAACTTTGATGAGATTACTTATTCGAATTTGTGTTGATTTAAGCAATTTTTTTAGATAACTTACGTGAGTTCTTGAAAACTTACTTGATTTTGTGTTTTCAAAATTTTTATGAGATGACTTACAGAAAATTTGTGTTAACTTACCCATTTTTGTGAGATAGTTTGTGAGTTTGTGAAAATTTATTTGATTTTGTGTTGTTCAAAATTTTATGAGATGATTTACTCAAATTTGTGTTACTTACGCATTTTTATGAAGTCACTTACATGATTTCATGAAAAATTAATTGATTTTGTGTTCCTTAAAATTTTTATGAGATGACTTGCGGAAAATTTGTTTTAATTTACTCAATTTTGTAAGATCACTTACGTGAGTTTGTGATAACTTACTTGATTTTGTATTGTTTAAAATTTTATAAGATGACTTACACGAATTTGTATTATTGATGCATTTTTATGAGATCAGTGACGTGATTTCATGAAAACTTACTTTATTTTCTGTTCCTCAAAACTTTTATGAGATGACTTACGAAAAATTTGTGTTAATTTATGCATTTTTGTAAGATCTTTTACGTGAGTTGGTGAAAACTTACTTGATTTGGTGTTGTTCAAAATTTTATGAGATGGCTTACTCGAATTTATATTACTTACATATTTTTATGAGATCACTTACATGAGTTTGTGAAAACTAACGTGATTTTGTGTTCCTCAAAACTTTTACAGGAAATTTGTGTTAACTTACGTATTTTTGTGAAAGCACTTACTTAAGTTTGTAAAAACTTACATGATTTTGTATCGTTGAAAATTTTATGAGATGACTTACTCGAATTTGTATTAGTTACGTATTTTTGTATTGTTCAAAACTTTTATAAGATAACTTACTCAAATTTGTGTTAGTTACACATTTTTGTGAGAATACTTATGCGTTTACAAGAAAAAGCACTTTCCGTGACCAACATTTTGGTCGCGAAAAGTACCATATTTGGTCGCTAAAACCTTTTCGCGACCAAAATATGTTGGTCGCGAGTTGGTCGCTAAAGCCTCGTCACAGATAGTTTTCTGTGACCAAAAAAGCCTTTGGTCGCTAAAAGTGACCATTCGCGACCAACTTTTTTGGTCACAGAAAGTCCAATTCATATTAGCCAAAAGTAAACTTTTAGAGACCAAAGATAAGTTGGTCGCCAAAAGTCAGCGCCTTGACCCAATAAAATAATTCTTTTGTGCTCCCTGGGACTTGAACTCCTGACCAAGGAGTCACCATGCACCCAATCCACTCTGCCACTCTGCCAATAACATACTTCTTGTTCATATTTGGCAAAAAAAATATATAACCCATAAAAATTGGGTTATATATTATTTTATAAAACTTTTAATGCCTAAATAGAAAAATAGCATGTAATTACTGTAGTATCATTTTTTTTTAAATTTATCCCGCCATAACTTTCCGCGACCAACTTTTTTTTTTGGTCGCCAAAGGGTAATCTTCCGCGACAAAAAAAGCCTCTGGTCGCCAATAGTATACTTTCTGCGACCAACTTTTTTTTTGGTCGCCAAAAGGTGATCTTCCGCGACCAAAAAAGCCTTTGGTCGCCAATAGCATACTTTCCGCGACCAACTTTTTTTTTGGGTCGCCAAAGGGTAATCTTCCGCGACCAAAAAAGCCTTTGGTCGCCAATAGTATACTTTCCGCGACCAACTTTTTTTTTTGGTCGCCAAAGGGTATACTTTCCGTGACCAACTTTTTTTTTGGTCGCCAAAAGGTGATCTTCCGCGACCAATAAAGCCTTTGGTCGCCAATAGTATACTTTCCGCGACCAACTTTTTTTTTTGGTCGCCAAAAGGTGATTTTCCGCGACCAAAAAATTGTGGTCGCCAAAAGTTAAATTTTAGTCGCAGAAAGTGAACTATTTGCGACCAAAAAAAATAGATGGTCACCAAAAGTGTTTTTTCTTGTAGTGATAATATAATTTTTTTATTTTAATTTGATTTACCTGTAAATTAATCTACTTAACAGATTAACAATGTATAACCAAAAAACACAAAATTGTATAACCAAAAAAAAAAATACATAACAAAATAGTTATGCCTTGCATACAATGGCGGTGTTTGGGAACCGTGGCTACGGGCTATTTTAGCCTCAAATTTATTATAAAAAAAAAAAAAAAAAACCTTTTTGCTACACTAACTCATTGATTTAAAAAATAAAAATAAAGAAAAAAATGACAGTGGTTGTCATGCACGGATTGTAACGCCCTCGAAATTAACCCATTATATATATATCATTGACATGCATTATTTAAAGAAGACAATTTATTAATTCATTCATCAGAGTATTACTAAATAAAGCATTACATGTAACATTGAATAAAATGCCTTACAGGCTTACATCTTTCCAAGCCAACACTTGGATACAAAAATATGAGTTCTAACTCAATACAAGAAAAGCCCGAGGCTTGAATGTTTACATGTACTAATAAATAAGATAATTAACTAAAGGTAGTCTTCTTCAAACCAGAAGCCAAACCCTCCCAAGCTAAGTCCTTGGAGGTAGTTTATCACCTGAACCTGAAAATGATGTTCCCATAAAGGGTGAGCCACAACCCAGTAGAAATATTCTAAACCACATATAAGCAATGAATAAAGCAATAGCATTCAACAGATGGTTAACCAAGATAATCAATTACTTCATTTTGTAGCCTCATGACACTATTGTCTAAGATACATTTACTTTCCAACTTAATCAACATGGCTCAGAACCTGGCCGAACTTACAACAGTGAATTATATATATCATATTCACATTCTTCCAATATCAACAAACAAATGAGACTCAAGCTCAATTCAAAACACTTCATACTTCCAGATTGATACACATTTTAGTGTTGTATCAATAAAACGCTTCTATATAAATAAGCACACATAAAAGTGATGCTAATGGAGTCCATCCCCTATCTCCTCCCAAACAAAAATCCGGTTTAGAGGTCCATCCCCTATCTTCCCCTAAACCGTGGAGTACATCCCCTATCTCCTCCCACACAAAACAATGTATGCAAATGCAATGCTCAATCAATACACGTATTTTCTGTATCAATGCAATAGTCAAAATTAATGACTTAACCAATGTGATTAGTTTCAGTTATTCCTAATCCACATGCAATGTCTACAACAATCACGACTATCCTCCACCGATAGCCCAAAACAGTTATTTCTAAACTGAAAATAACTATGTCAACAATTCAATAGACAAATAATTCAAATTATCCAACTACGCCATTTAATCAATGAATTCCCCAATTCCATGAATTAAACCATCTTTTTCCAACTCCATGAATTAATTATACAAATTAATTTAATAATACAACTAGGGTTTTTCCCAGAACTTACCAAAGTATCCCCAACATATCAAAATACCAAAACTTAGAACAAAACCTATAAAATGGAGTAGGAAATCCCTACCTCAAAGAAAACAACCCAAATGGTGAAGACAGAGATGAGTGCCCAAATACCAAAGTGCTCCAAATCGCCAAATGTTCAGATTAAATGGAAGCCCTCGACTCACTCTATCTTTTTAATGAAGGATCTAGGGTAGAAACACTCCCTAAGTGGATCAAATCTAAGAGAGAAGGTGAGTAGGGAGAGAGAGAAGTCGGACCTAGGGTTTCGAATCAAAAAGAAGATGAAAAAGACTGATCAAATCCCACTGCTGTGTATATAAACTGGACAGGCTCGCTCGAGCGAATCCTTTGTCGCTCGAGCGACCAGACACAAAAAAACCTACGCTCGAGCCAAGGAAACCTTGCTCGAGCCAACAACCCAAAAGCTTGCTCGAGCGAAAGAAAACTCGATCGAGCGAAGAACTCAAATCCTCAGGTCTGTAATCAGACTCACGCTCGAGCGAAGGAACCATCGCTCGAGCGAAGAACAAACTAACTCGCTCGAGCGAAGAAAATCTCGCTCGAGCCAAGAATGCAGAGCTACAGGTCAATACTGGACGCCATCTCTCGCTCGAGCGACCGACTCCTCGCTCGAGCGAAGAACCAAAATCCTGGACAGCAACACTTGGTTTCTAAACCCAACCAACATGAAACAAACCTGCCCAACACATCCTATAATTCCAAATGAGAAAATAAAGGACAACAACAACAATTATACAATGACAGAATCTACGGAACCTGAGTCCGGATACAATAATCAAATGGGAAAAGACCGGGGTCGCTATACGGATAGCCTACACTGTGACCAACACAGTGTAGGCTTAGGCTACTACTGCCATCCCACAAGCAGTTAAATTACCATTTTGCCCCCGCAGATCAATTTTGGGAAAAATAAGATTATGGGTAAATTTGTCATCTCAATCTCAAATATTATTTCAAACACATTTTTCAATACAACAACCAACGCAAAAATTTAACCCAATTTCCTAAACATAAAAACTAAAATAACCTACTAAAATAACTAAAAAGTTAAAAAACTAAAAAAAATTCTAAAATAGCCACTTTCCAAACATTCACAGTATGGAAGGCATACTTAAGAAAGGCCTAGGTTTTTATATTCAAAAAAGACAAAGGGGAGAGGACCCACGTGATTGTCACATCCAGGTGCATTTGATTTAATTTTATTTTTTATATGCTTATATTAATTTTTTTCCCCTTTTCTTTTTGTAAGAGAAATAACAAATAAGTCATGGGTATAAAAATAAACATCAATTTTACAGAAATCCTTATGAATTTGACTTTCAATGTAGCAAAGTTTACCATTAATATCTAAATATTTTCTCAAATATCCACTGGAATGGTATTTTCTTTATTTTATCAAATATTTATAGATTACTCAAAAAAAATGACAAAAAAGTTAACTTATATTTCATGTATATATACAAATATATATTTTTAAAATTTAAATTCCTACTGATTTATAATTCAAATGCAACCTTAAAAACACCAACAAATGTTGAAAAAATAATATGTTGTCAAAATCACAAAGCGTGTAAATTGATTAAGGGTAGAGCATCTTTGTCATGTCCCGAAAATTAACACAATATAGATTTATCAACTTCCAATTTCATTATCTTGAATTCCAACTCAAAAACTTCCATTTGTTTAATGTAAACAGAAATAAAGTCTCAATATTGACGTCATCATCAAATCTCCAACATTTATATTCATTAATCATCAAGAGATTTACACAAAATATTCCACATGCGAATATAAATTCAACATCCCTAAAATGTAAATCTATAACATGTAGCACAAAAGTCAAATACAAATTAATGTCCCCAAGGGTTGCAAATTCCAAGGCTTAAGCCCCGGTTACACAAAAATAGTTTTTTGAACCCATACATGTAAAGCCCTTGACTTGTCAAAATAATTACAACAAAAAGAAAAGAGTCTCGTGCTCTCAAAATATATTCCACGCCTTTAACTCGGTGGGATCACCACATTCTTTCCTACACAAAATCTCATAGGGTGAGCACAAAACCTAGTAGGAAAATCTTAACAAAGTATATACATTTTATACAATCTCTTGCGATGAAATGCACATGTCATGCCATGTTAAAAAACATATATCTTTATTTTTTGAAACCTTTGTGCACAATGCAATCTTGAGAATTTAACAATTTAATAATTTCAACGTAGCTCAAAGGAGTGGTAAATATGACTCAGGTAATCCCTAGGTTAGTGTCTGCAAGTAGGCATAACAAACACTACCAATCCCCACTTTACCGGTTGCTATCCGAAAGGCACGTGGTACCTCATCTACGCGTATTTTCGGTCTTTTACCATGGACACTCAGGCTAACTTAACCAATACCAACTGCGCCCCTTATCCGGACTTACCAACGTATTTACCCCAAAAACAAATCAATATGATCTTGTTTCACAAAACAATACTTTTCCAATGCAATGTTCAAAATCAATTGCATCCATGGTAAAATGGGATGACAATGCAAATGTCCAAGGCAATAATAGAGTTCCATTTAATAATCTCAACAATGCCAATTCGAAAGGTGATGATAATGAAATCAAGTGCCAATGCAACATATTTCTATATCAATTCCTTGAAATTTCTCAATTCATTCACACAATCCTCAATTGTGATCAAATTCCACATCTCTTATCAATATAACATCATAATATACATTTTCAGGAGACAATATTACAATATCAACATTTATGTATTCTCTAAATGTTAAACATCCTTTTCTAAACTCGATTTTTCTAAGACAAACCAATGATAAGTTTTAAAATCAACTATTCTCATTTCCTTTCATGAAATTCCCTCATTTGATACAACCATAGGAATTTCTTCATCATTTCTTTACATAACAATTTACCAAGCATAAATTTCACAATACTCAACTTTTTTCCAAAATCTTTAATTTCTAGGGTTTCCATCAAAACAAGGTTTTTGTTCTATTTCTGAAAAGATTTTTCCAAAACAACACCCACACCTTAGAACACAACTTACACTCTCAAAATTTTTGAAAAAAGTAGATAAAATCATCTTCTAACATCATCTAGGGTTCAACAACCCAAAATCATAACTCAAACATGTAATAAATGCTACAAACAAGCATAATCTTGTATATATAAGTATATATATATATATATATATATATATTTCAAAGATTATCCCTACATCAAACTTGGGAGATGAAGCAGAAAAAAATCCTAGAAATCAAAGTTGACGAAAACACGATCTAATCGGTTATGAATGTAACCCTCGTCACCCTCTTCGATTTGGTGTAAGAAGCCCCCTCAAACTCTTGAAGATTTGAGCTAAATCTTAGAGTGAAATTGGATTTGGGTGTGTTTTTAGAGAGAATGGAGAGAAAAGATGAATAGAGAGAGAGAGAGAGAGAAGAGAAAAATCTGTGCAAAACACTTTTTGGCAGTAGTTTTGAGAAAAAGAGCATGAATTTCGAGACAGATGTGTCTAAATCCGCCCGAGCAGTTTCAATTCCGCACGAGCGAAAATTTTTGCCCCACAGGTTGATTGCTCCAGAGAGCTGCCTAGAAAAATCCACCAAAATCCGCTCGAGCAGGACCCAAAATCTGCTCGAGCAGTTTTTTGCCCAGAAAACTCTATGAAGATCCACTTAGGCGGCTCTCAATTCCACATGAGCAGCTTTGCCCAGAAAACTAGAGTTTGGTTTTGTATTTCGAAACAAGTTCCAAAGCCCAAAACTCAAAATTTTCATCCTAGAAAAGTTATGAGAGGTAAAGTAGGAGTAGAAAAGGAATCTCAACGACCTGATACGATAAAAAAACACCGAAAGAAATACATACTACCCCCATTACACAATACTATTCAAGCCCAAAACCCGGGACATCACAATCTCCAAGAGGCTCTTTAAAAAAAGTTTATTAGCTGTTATAACCAGTTTTATGTTATTTTACTCACTCCAATAGACTAGCTAGTACAATATCTATTTTAACAACATTCTCGTAGGCTAACTACATTTGGAAAGCATTGGAAGGCTCTTTAAATAAGTTTGTACGGATAAATATATAAAACAGAGAGTACCGTTGAAGCACATAAATAAAAATTTAATTAGGTAAAATAAAGAGTATATCTTTTTCATACTTAAGCTAGTGAAAAATGAAGAGCAGCAATGGAGCAACTCCAATACTCTTCATTTTTTTACTTAATGTTGTAATATAAATCATAGAAGCATAAATCATTTAGTAGAATAGTAAATTTAGATTAGTATAACATGCAACAACTATTTTATTGGGTCGAATTTGAAACTTATTTTACTAGCATGTAAATACCCTTTATGAGCGGTTAAACTCTCACAACAATTACTACTAACAAACTTTATGATTCAACACAACACGGCACAACATGACGGGCTTGCTGGAGTAACTCAAGTCTTCTCATTTCAGGATTAGGATGGCTTTAACCACAAAAATTAAAAATCAAGTAATATTCACAACGTTGGTTTTCTATTCAAAATAGCAACAATAAGTGATGGAGGGATCATATTAGAATAAAAATAAAAATATTAGGTTTAATGTAATGCCCTGAAATAATTACAATAAACTATCCACAATATTAATAAATAATAACAATGTGTAAATATAGTTTTCTGAAATATGTAACCTTTCATTTTATATAATCCTGTGGTACAAAAGGTAGCATATGCGATTATACATTCACAAGTCCTAACCCTAAATCTATAGCACGTGTTACAAGTTAAAAATATGAAATAAGATTTAAAATAAATAAGAAATGTCCTAAAGGCTTACAACTTTTCAAGACAATACTTGGTTAAAAGTGAGATTAAACTTAATACAAATAAAGCCCTAGGCTTGTACAAAATAAATACAACAAATAAACAAAATGAAACTCTCGCTCCAAATCCTCCCAAGCTATTGCCTTAGCGGAGGTATATCATCAGCACCTGAAAATGATTTTCATACATAAGGTGAGCCAAAACCCAGTAAAAATACTCTAACACAGTGTATTAACCTTAACAGAGCTATAAGGTAGTTGCATATGTAATGCTCGTGCCAAAATATTTTATATCTCTTTTCAAAACCATGCAATGCCAAGTTTATATCACAATTTATGCAATCAATTCCTTTTCAAGAGAAAACAGGGTAGTGAATACAACATTAGGAATCTCTAGGATGTGTCTGCATATAGGCTACAAGCACTACTAATTTGTCATTTTTACCGGTATTAATCGGAAGACTCGACACCTAACCGCGTGGGTTTTTGGACTTTCACCAAGGACACTCAGGCCAACATAATACCATAACAACACACCTACCCTGATTCACCAAGGTATTTACCAATTTTTCTCAAAATGATAACCGTTTTCAATGAGTAAACATGTTACAATGCTCAATGCAATGGATGAGAAAATTAGTTTCAATTTACCTAGTTCTCATGCAATTTTTACAACAATCATAGCTATCCTTCACCGATAGCCCAAAATAGATATCTCTAAACAGATAATTAAATTTCAACATAGATATACTTTTCCATCATTTCCAATTAGGAGTGATAATTCATATCCAACTCCATTTCCATCATCATCATTGTTCCAATTCCATAGAACCAACACCCGTTCCATTTCTCTTTACAAAAATCAAATTTTCACAATTTAGGGCAAAACCCCCATTTTCTTTAAAAGTTAATTTTATGGATAAAATTCACAATTTATCGCAACCAACCATTTTTACAAGGCCACAACCATATACAATAACCTATTTTTGAAAACCCCTATTTTGATTTCAAAACCAAAACCCTCGACTTTTATCCAAAAATCCCTAAATCACAATCTTGTTTTAGAAAAATAAATAATTAACTTAAAAATGATAAAAAGAGTCAAAGTAATCCTTACATCAAGAAGTGAAGAGGAAAACTCGAAAAAACTCAAAGTCAGCAAAATCATGAAGCTCTTGGATCAAAAGAATGCCCTTGAAAAGATCTACAACCTTTCTCAAAGGACCAAGGTGAAAAGATGACTCTAGGTGAGTAGATCTAAAGATCTAAGTGAAAAAGTTTGAGTTTAGAGAGAGAAAAGAGAAACTCACGATGTAGAGAGAGAGAAGAGAAGGAAAGTGAAAAGAACAAGTGTTTGAAGCCTATTTATAGTAACAAAGTGCTAATAGAATAATAGCCCCAGAGTCAATGAAAAGAATAAGTCAAAAACCCCCAAAAGTATGGCCCAAAACCGAACCAAAAATCTGAAAATAACTCGCAGGGGTCGACCCCCAAGGCAGTGGTGTCGACCGTAAAAAAGAAATGCTAAGACACTAATGTTTGCAGCAGACAAGGGTCGACCCTAGAAACCCGTGGTGTCTACTCTAAAAATCAGTAGCAACACCCAGAACACAACAGCAAACAAGGGTTAACCCAGAACCCGTGGTGTCGACCCCAAAAATAGTAGAGACATGAAGAGTAAGGCAGCAAGATGGTGTCGACACCAGAACAAAATTTCTAAGCTCCTAAAGAACTTTTCGACGAAATCATGCGCGAACGAACAACCCTAACAAGTCCAAATCACATTGTAGTCCCCCAAAATCAAGATATAACAACTCCAAAGACTCCCAAAATAAAAATAAGGAATTAAATACACTCTCCAATAGTTTAAAGGACACAAGTGTTACAACCTCCCCACCTTAGGAAATTTCATCCCTGAAATTTTAAATCCACAACAACACCAATGACAATAAATTGAACTCACAAGCCTGACCCCTCTACCGGTCACTTATTCTAATCATAATTGTAAACAAGTTCTCAGTACTGAATATACAATTCACATTTTTAAAACATATTCAATGTTTTTATTAATTCAACATAACAAGGTTTTTAATACAAGTTCAAACATTACCAAATAAGCCTGGATACTTCTCACGAACTTCCGCCTCACATTCCCAAGTTGCCTCCTCAATCTCGTGATGTCTCTACAATATCTTTACCAAGGGAATTGTCTTGCCACGTAAGACTTGGTCTCGAGTATCTAAAACTCTAAATGGTCTCTCCCCATACGAGGCATCCTCATCTATCTCTAACTCGGTCCAATCCAATACGTGTGATGGATCTGGCTCATACTTTCGGAGCATACAAATGTGAAACATGTCATGAACCCCGGAAAGCTGTGGCGACAAGGCGAAACGATAAACTACCTCCCCAATACATTCTAAGATCTCAAAAGGCCCAATAAATCAATGAGACAACTTTCCTCTCTTTCTAAACCACATCAAACTCCGTCTAGGTGATATCTTCAAGAAGACGTGATCTTTTACCTCAAAGGATAACGGTCTCCTCCTACGGTTGGCATAGCTCTTCTGACAACTCTGAATAACCAACCTTTTACGGATAACTGTAAAATTCTTTGTCATTTCCCAGACTAACTCTGGACCACCTCGGCCTAACACATAAGAGATCTACACGATCGGTCATACAAGGCCTCAAATGATGCCATGCCAATACTCAATTGGAAGCTATTGTTACAGGCAAACTCCACTAAAGGTAAGTGCCTCTCCCACGACCCCTTAAAGTCAAGGACACAACCTCGAAGCATATCCTTTAGAATCTGAACAGTACGCTCTGATTGCCCATCAATCTGAGGATGATTAGTAGTGCTAAATGTCAATCTAGTACCCATGGCATTCTGTAGGCTCTGCCACAACCGAGCTGTGAAATGCGGATCTCTATCTGAAACAACAATCATAGGGACCCTGTGAAGTTGAACTATGTTCCTAACATAAAGGTCGGCAAGATAATCTACTGAGTCACTCGTGCGCATAGGTACAAAGTACGCTGACTTAGTTAACCGATCAACTATCACCCAAATGACATCATTAACCCGTTGAGTCCTCGAAAGACCTACAACAAAATCCATCGTGACATGCTCTCATTTCCACTCAGCTATAGGCAAGGGTTGCAACAAACCCGCTGGCCTCTGATGCTCGGCCTTCACTTGTTGACAAGTAAGGCACCTCGATACAAACGCGGCTACATTCTTCTTCATTTCCCTCCACCAAAACTGGCGACTAAGGTCGTGATACATCTTTGTGCCTTCCGAATGTACAGCAAGGCATGAATGGTAAAACTCTCGGAGTACCTCCTCTCAACAAGACTCCGGCACGAAAAACGATCAAAGTATCTAACACTCGAGTCAGAATACACGTTCAAGCCCTTCTCTACCTTGCCACTAGAGATCTTCTCTGAAATAAACTCTATCTCGTGATCACTCCATTGTGCTTCTATAACTTAGCTCACAAGTATAAGTTGTGCAACTATGGTAAACAATCAACGAATTTGCCAAGATGCAAGTCAAACTCATCCATAGCACCCAACATCTCCCATTCCCGGATGGCAATACTTGTTACACTACTAATGGACTTCCTACTCAAGGTATCAGTCACAATATTAGCCTTTCCCAAATGATAGTGCAACTCAAAGTCGTAATCCTCCATAAACTCCATCCATCTTCTCTGCCTCAAATTCAAATCCTTTTGTGAAAACAAATACATCAAACTCTTATGATCGGATAAGACTTCAAACCTCTCACCATCCAAGTAGTACCTCCAAATCTTCAAAGCAAAGATCACAGCTGCTAGTTCTAAATCGTGAGTAGGATAGTGTCTCTTGTGTGTTTTCAACTGATGCGAGCCATCCATAAGCTACTACCTTCCCCTCTTGCATTAAGACACAACCCAAACCTTCCCGAGACGCGTCACAATACACGGAATAGCCCAAACCCCTCTCCGAAATAATCAATACTGGAGCAGTGGTAAGTCTAACCTTAAGCTCTTGAAATAACTTCTCACAAGTCTTATTCCACGTAAATTTAATTCCCTTCCTCGTCAGTCTAGTCAAAGGTAAGGTCAATCTAGAGAAATCCTTCACAAAACAATGGTAATAACTGGCTAACCCTAAGAAACTTTGAATCTCAAGGCATTCATAGGTTGTTCCCAATCTTGCACTGCTTCTATCTTCGAAGTATCTACTGTCACTCCTTTCCTAGATACCACATGGCCTAAGAATTGCACCTCCTTCAACCAAAACTTACACTTCCTGAACTTAGCATACAATTTGTGGGATCTAAGAAACTCAAGCACAATCTGCAAATGTTCCTCATATTCCTCCTCATAGGGTAAGTAGATCAAAATGTCGTCAACGAAGACGATCACAAAACGGTCTAGGAATTCACGAAAGATCCGATTCATCAAATCCATAAATAAGTCCAGTGCATTAGTTAACCTAAAAGGCATCATTAAGAACTCATAATGGCCATACAGCGTACGGAATGTCGTTTTCTAGATATCCTCATCATTCACTCTCAACTGGTGATAACCCGATCTTAGGTCTATATTAGAGAAGTAACAAGACCCCTTCAACTGGTCAAACGAATCATCTATACGAAGCAGTGGGTACTTGTTCTTAATAATTACCTGGTTCAACATCCGGTAATCAATACAAAGTCGTAATGTGTCACCCTTCTTCGTGGAAAAGAGAGCTGGTGCTCCCCAAGGCAATGTACTAGGGAAGATAAAACCTATAGCGATCCCAGGTTTACCCTTGTTGTACAGTGATCCGGACATATGTCCGTGGATGTTGGTAGTTGGTTATTATCTTGTTTACATTCCTTTTTCTTCATATTTGAGTTATGGGATGTGTTGGGCGGATTTGTTTCAGGTTGGTTGAGTTTGGAAACCAAAACTAGTTGCCCAGATTTTTGGCCTGTCCGCTCGAGCGGAGGTGTTGGCGCTCGAGCGGGGAATACACCCATCCAGTATTTGTTGTGCAGTGTTGTACGCTCGAGCGTAGGGTTGGGAGCTCGAGCGGAGGCCTGGTTCTGCAAAAGTGCTGGGCGAGTGCATTCTGCGCTCGAGCGGGAGGTTAGCCGCTCGAGCGGAAGTCTGTGAGTGGCCGCTCGAGCGGGGTGTTTTACGCTCGAGCGGAGACCTGGGTTAAAGTCCCGAATTTGTGACTCTTCAAATCACTTTTTCACTTTCTCTTCTCTCTCTTACTTTTCCAAAAACACCATTGTTGAGTCTCTCTCTCTAGATACTACCTTCTCTCTAGGTACTACCTTCTCTCTAGGTTAAGATCTAGTAGGAGTGATTTGCTCACCTTTGGCCTTTACAAAAAAGTTGTTGATCGTCGAGGGCTACATGTTAATCTGAAAATCACGGGTTTTGGAGCACGTTGGGTTTTGTCGTCTTCTCCCTTGGAACTCCGAATTTGAGGTAGGGATATCCTACTCCTCTCTATGGGTTTTGTCTTTAAATTTTGGTATTTTGAGATGTTGGGCTTGGTTTGGTAATTTTATAAAAGTTTGGGACTTTTGTGTAATTTTACAAAAGTTAGGGTTTTGTTCATAATTAACCTGGATGCATGTTTGGCATAGAGAAATGGAATGATTGTTGAATTATTGATGAAAATGGGACCTAAGGGTTGAAATGTTAATTATGGGAATTGACCTAATTACATTGTTTAATTAATTGGGATAATTAATTGAGAAGAGTGAGGAAATGAAATGTTGATTGAATATCCATTGTGCATTTATTTTCTGTTTAGAAATAACTGCTTTGGGCTATCGGTGGAGGATAGTCGTGATTGTTGTAGACAATGCATGATGATTAGGCAAACTGAAACTAATCAATGGAATGTGTCATGGAATTTGACGGATGATTGGATATATTAACTGTATGTATTGAATGATGGTATATAGAACCAATGTGTTTATATACGTTATGTGTAGAGGAGGAGATAGGGGATGTACTCCGCGGTTTAGGGGAAGATAGGGGATGTACCTCTAAACCGGTTAGTGTTGGGAGAAGATAGGGGATGAACTCCGTAGATACAGCTCATATGCTTGTCTAGAGAAGTGGAGATAGAGCTCATATGCTTATCTTTGTGAAGTGTGGATATAGCTTATATGCTTATCTGTGGATATTGTTGTTATACATATCTGTTGTAGAATGTGGATATAGCTTATTTGCTTATCTGAGAATGTGGATATTGTTGTTATACATATCTGTTGAGAATGTGGTTAGTGCTTATATGCCTATCCGTTGAAAAAGGGAAAATGAAAGGAAACTTGGACTCATAAGTCGTATGACATAAATATGTGATTTATGTGATTGTATCAGTGTTGGCCATCTATCAATTGCTAATATTTTAGTCATTGTTCATGGTTGGTTTAGTGTATTTCTACTGGGCTGTGGCTCACCCTATATGGGAATATCATTTTCAGGTGCAGGTAGCATGCCACCTCCAAGGACATAGCTGGGAGGCTAGAGGCGGACATACTTTTGTCGCTTAACTTTTGATGTATTACATGTAACTTCAAGCCAAGGGCTTAATGTGTAAACGAGTTAGTACTCTTTTTTTGTAACCAAGTGTTAACTTGGAAAGCTGTAAGCCCGTAGGGCATTTTGTTATGATGTTAACATGTAATACCTATGTAATGGAACTCTAATGAATAAAAGAATGTTGTTAGTTTATATGTAAATGCATGTCTTATCTGATGGGTTTAATGTTATTATTTTGAGGGCGTTACAACTTGGTATCAGAGCGTACCGGGTTCGAATACTTTGGGTACGTGGGAAGTGATCAGTATCACAATGGGTTTGTCTCGCTTGATAGAGACTTAGATGTAGTATCATATGTTATGTGCTTAATTGATAACATGTTTATGTGACTATGTGGGTATGGGATTTAATTTCTGGGATGTTGATTGGATCCTTGAGTTTCTGGGAGTCTTGTTGGAAAAGCACTTGATCAATGCTATTTCTAACCGGAACTCTAGTAACGCCTTGCAGTATCATTATCCGGAAATGAAATTCGTAAGTGCTTATGTGTTTATGTGCTTACGTGGAGTGAATTACAGTTGTCCATGCATTAGGACGTGAGTGTTTAGTTTCGGCACATTTGTGAATGTGCTAACGTTCTGTGTTACCTTTATTAGGATGTCAGGACGAGGAAGAGGTGCTAGGCGTGGTAGACCTGCGAGGCAGGAAGCACCGTTACCGGGGGAGATTCCGGCAGTACAGGAGGGAGTTGGTCAGGCCAATGTGGCCGAGCCAGTGGGTCAACAGGCCGTGGGTGCCTTGGCCAGAGAGATAGCAGGAGCTTTGGGTATTCTTAGAGCTGGGAATCAGGCAGCTGAGACAGGGCCTTCTTTCTTGAAGAGGGAGTTCTTCCGGTCTAATCCGGATGAGTTTATCGGGGATCCGAAGGAGCCACTGAAGGCTGATGAGTGGTTAGAACAGATGAGTAAGACGTTCGAGATGCTTGGCATTGAGGACGGAGCACTGAAAGTGACCTTGGCATCCTTCCAACTGAAGGGAGATGCGGGTCAATGGTGGAAGTACGAGAAGGCTCGTGTTGGTGGTACTTGGGAGGCGTTTGTGAATGCTTTTCAGGAGAGGTTTTTGTCTGCTGCAGCTAGGGAGAAGCTGAGGGATCAGTTTAGCCAGCTTAATCAGCAGGGCTTGTCAGTGGCCGAGTTTGAGGCTACTTTTACCAGTCTGTCTAGGTTTGCACCTGAACTGGTGGCGTCTGAGGAACGCCGTTGCTATGAGTTTGAGCGGAAGTTGAGGCGGGGCCTCAAGTTGAGAGTTGGTGGGTCTTATATTCGAGAGTATAGACACCTAGTGGACGCTGCAGCTCATATGGAGCTCATGATGCAGGAGGAGGATGAGGGGCAGAGAGGCTCCAAGAGGAGCCAGGATAATCAGGGTGATGGCAGGAGGCAGAGGGGTTCTAACCCTCAGCAGTCGCAGGGTGGTGTTGCTAGATCGACCTTCCCAGTGCCGAGTGCAGGCTCCGGGAGAGGTGGTCAGGGGGATTTCACCTGTTACAAGTGTGGCCAGTTGGGTCACAAGGTTTCTGTTTGCCCGCAGAAGGGTGGGGGTCAGAGAGCTGCTTCTTCTTCAGCTAGACCGCAGAGTCAGAGTTTGGGCAGGGGGCAGCCCTTGTCTTGTTATCAGTGTGGACAGCCTGGGCACCTGAAGAGGTTTTGCCCACAGTTGAGTGCCACTTCGGGAGCGTCTGGTTCTAGGCAGACGCAGGGTTTTCAGCCAGCTCAGTCTGTGCAGGCCTCGAGGGCCAATCCGGGAGTTTCGTCATCCCAGTCTGTGCATCAGTCTTTTGCTCCGAGAGGTGAGCAGGTAGACCAGGGGCCTACGGGGCGCGTGTATGCTGTTACCGCGCAGGATTTAGTACCGGCTCCATCAGTAGTGAGAGGTACTTTTATGTTTTGCAACTCGGTTGCTAATGTGTTGATAGGCACGATTGCATCTCATTCTTTTGTATCTGTTGCATTTGCATCTGTTTTGGAATTGGAGTTAGCATAGTTAGCATCTCCTATTTGTGTGGTATCGCCTTTGGGTGGTGAGTTGATTCTGAAACAGGGTGTTAGAGGATGTGATATTGAGGTCGCCGATTATAGGCTTCCTTTTCCGTTTGTCGTCATGCCCATGAAGGGTTTTGATGTTATTTTGGGTATAGACTGGCTATCGTCATACCGGGCTGTTATTGATTGCTACCGCCAGAGGGTTACGTTATGTACCTTGAGCGGGGAGTGGTTCCATTTCTTGGGAGACCGGGTTGGTAGTGTTTTGCCACCGGGGTATGATTCGCGAGGGCGAAGTGAGCTCGGTAGTCTACTTGCTAGCTTTGAGAGTAGTGAGAGTGGTGAGACCCAGCTTGTGTTGCCGAGGGTGGTTTGTGAGTATTTGGATGTTTTTCCCGAAGATCTTGTTAGTTTGCCACCTCACCGAGAGATAGAGTTCTCTATTGATCTAGTGCCCGGCACGGCGCCGATTTCTATGGCACCTTACCGTTTTGCTCCAGCAGAGTTGGTTGAGTTGAAAGTTCAGCTCCAGGAATTGCTCGATAAGGGCTTTGTTCGCCCTAGTGTTTCACCGTGGGGAGCGCCGGCCCTCTTTGTTAAAAAGAAAGATGGTGCCTTGAGATTGTGTATAGACTACCGGAAGTTGAATCGGGCTACGGTTAAGAATAAATACCCTATGCCCCGTATAGATGATTTGTTTGACCAGTTGAAGGGTTCCCGTTGTTTCCCTAAGATAGACTTGAGATTGGGTTACCACCAGTTGAGGGTCAGGGAAGAGGATATTCCGAAAACGGCATTCCGTACGCGGTATGGCCATTATGAGTTTCTGGTGATGCCATTTGGGCTTACCAATGCACCGGCAGTCTTTATGGACTTGATGAACCGGATTTTCCGGGAGTTCTTAGACCGATTTGTGGTCGTTTTTGTGGACGACATTCTTATTTATTCGCCTACTGAGGAGGAGCATGAGGCACACTTGAGAGTGGTGCTTGAGTTACTTAGAGCCCATAGGCTGTATGCCAAGTTTGGGAAGTGTGAGTTCTGGCTGAGGGAAGTCAAATTCTTAGGCCACGTGGTATCCGGGGAAGGGGTGTCTGTTGATACATCCAAGGTTGAGGCAGTGCAGGATTGGGCACAGCCTAAGAGTGTGTTTGAGATCCGCAGTTTTCTAGGATTGGCTGGGTATTACCGTCAGTTTGTGAAAGATTTCTCCAGGTTAGCGTCACCGTTGACTAGACTGACTCGGAAGGGAGTCAAGTTTGTGTGGAGTGAGACTTGTGAAAAGTCGTTCCAAGAGCTGAAAATTAGATTGACCACCGCTCCGGTGTTGATTATTCCGGAGAGAGGGTTGGGTTATGCGGTTTATTGTGATGCCTCACGAGAGGGTTTGGGT
The DNA here is from genome assembly GCF_055761805.1 of Camellia sinensis. Taxonomy (NCBI): domain Eukaryota; kingdom Viridiplantae; phylum Streptophyta; class Magnoliopsida; order Ericales; family Theaceae; genus Camellia; species Camellia sinensis. The sequence goes on from NC_138963.1 coordinate 155,855,347, forward strand.
TGTGTGTTGATGCAAGAGGGGAAGGTGGTAGCTTATGGCTCACGTCAGTTGAAAATACACGAGAAGAATTACCCCACACACGACCTAGAGTTAGCAGCAGTGATCTTTGCCTTGAAAGTCTGGAGGCACTACCTTTATGGTGAGAGGTTCGAGGTATTCTCGAACCACAAGAGTTTGAAGTATCTGTTTACCCAGAGAGACTTGAATTTTTAGGCAGAGGAGATGGATGGAGTTCATCGAGGATTATGATTTTGAGTTGCACTATCATCCGGGAAAGGCCAATGTTGTGGCCGATGCCCTTAGTAGGAAAACCATTAGTGATGTAGCTTGTATAGCCATCCGGGAATGGGAGATGTTGGGAGCACTTGGCGAGTTTGATTTGCTACTGGGCGAATCTGTTGAGGCTGCAGCCTTGTTTTCTGTTGTTGCGCAGCCTACACTTGTGATTAGAGTGTTAGAGGCACAGAGAGGTGACCTTGAGGTAGAATCCCTCCGAGAGAAGATCTCCAGTGGGAAGGTTGAGAAGGGTTTGACGGTGTATCCCGACCTGAGTGTGAGATACCGAAACCGTTTGTTTGTACCGGAGTCTTATCGAGAGGAAGTACTCCGAGAGTTTCACCATTCGCGCCTTGCGGTACATCCGGGAGGTACTAAAATGTATCAGGATTTGGGTCGCCAATTTTGGTGGCGGGGTATGAAGAGAAATATGGCTGTTTTCGTATCGAAGTGCCTTACTTGCCAGCAAGTGAAGGCCGAGCATCAGAGGCCAGCGGGTTTGTTGCAACCCTTGCCTATTGCCGAGTGGAAGTGGGAGCATGTCACTATGGACTTCGTTGTAGGTCTTCCGAGGACTCAACGGGGTAGTGATACTATTTGGGTGGTTGTAGACCGGTTGACTAAGTCGGCGCACTTTATTCCTATGCGCGTGAGAGATTCGGTAGATCATCTTGCCGATTTGTATATTCAGGATGTAGTGAGATTGCACGGGGTCCCAGTGACGATCGTCTCAGATAGAGATCCTCGTTTTACTGCTAGGTTGTGGCAGAGTTTGCAGAGTGCCTTGGGCACTAAGTTGACCTTTAGTACGGCTTATCATCCTCAGACTGACGGGCAGTCCGAGCGTACTATTCAGATCCTCGAGGATATGCTTTAGGGTTGTGCCCTAGATTTCAGTGGGACGTGGGAGAGGCACTTGCCCTTGGTAGAGTTTGCCTACAACAACAGTTTTCAGTCTACCATCGGTATGGCACCGTTTGAGGCCTTGTATGGCCGACCGTGTAGGTCTCCAGTTTGTTGGGCCGAGGTGGGTGATGCACCTTTGTTGGGTCCAGAGTTGGTTAGGGAGACGACGGAGAAAGTTGAGCTTATCCATAGGGGGCTTGTTACAGCCCAAAGTCGACAAAAGAGTTATGCCGACCGTAGGAGGAGGCCTTTGGCGTTTGAGGTAGGTGATCATGTCTTTCGGAAGATATCACCTAGGCGAGGCCTGATGACGTTTGGGAAGAGTGGGAAGTTATCCCCTCGGTTTATTGGTCCTTTTGAGATCCTTGAGAGGATAGGTGAGGTTGCTTATCGGTTAGCCTTACCGCCGCACTTGTCTGGAGTGCATGACGTGTTTCATGTGAGTATGCTTCGGAAGTATGAGCCAGATCCATCACATGTGTTGGATTGGACTGATTTAGAGGTAGATGAGGATGCCTCGTATGAGGAGAGACCGGTTCGGGTCTTGGATAGGCGGGATCAGGTCCTGCGTGGCAAGACCATTCCTTTGGTGAAAGTCTTGTGGAAACATCACGGAGTGGAGGAAGCCACTTGGGAACGTGAGTTGGAAGTCCGAGAGAAATATCCGGACTTGTTGGTTGATATGTGATCTTGTATTTAAATTTTGCGTTTTGTTGAACTTAAGAGCTTTTATATATGCCTTAAGTTGTGAAACATTGAAAATGTTTGGTTTATTGGAAATATGTTTTGGGAACTTGCCTCATATGGAAGTTGAATGTAACAATATATATGTTAAAAATATTGTTGAAATTGGAAAGATAGTGCATAATGTTGATGCATGTTGAAAGTACATATATGATTTACATATTGTGAGATGTCTCTTGTTAGAGAGATGGGATGACCGGTAATGGGTCGAAATGTTGAATGTTAAAGTGTAACATTGTTTAAAATGAAGAAAAACTTGTTTTTGAAAACTTGTGCTTAATTTCGGGGGCGAAATTCTTTAAGGGGGGGAGGTTATAGCGATCCCGGGTTTACCCTTGTTGTACAGTGATCCGGACATATGTCCGTGGATGTTGGTAGTTGGTTATTATCGTGTTTACATTCCTTTTTCTTCATATTTGAGTTATGGGATGTGTTGGGCGGATTTGTTTCAGGTTGGTTGAGTTTGGAAACCAAAACTAGTTGCCCAGATTTTTGGACTGTCCGCTCGAGCGGAGGTGTTGGCGCTCGAGTGGGGAATACACCCATCCAGTATTTGTTGTGCAGTGTTGTACGCTCGAGCGTAGGGTTGGGAGCTCGAGCGGAGGCCTGGTTCTGCAAAAGTGCTGGGCGAGTGCATTCTGCGCTCGAGCGGGAGGTTGGCCGCTCGAGCGGAAGTCTGTGAGTGGCCGCTCGAGCGGGGTGTTTTACGCTCGAGCGGAGACCTGGGTTAAAGTCCCGAATTTGTGACTCTTCAAATCACTTTTTCACTTTCTCTTCTCTCTCTTACTTTTCCAAAAACACCATTGTTGAGTCTCTCTCTCTAGATACTACCTTCTCTCTAGGTTTTGATCTAGTAGGAGTGATTTGCTCACCTTTGGCCTTTACAAAAAAGTTGTTGATCGTCGAGGGCTACATGTTAATCTGAAAATCACGGGTTTTGGAGCACGTTGGGTTTTGTCGTCTTCTCCCTTGGAACTCCGAATTTGAGGTAGGGATATCCTACTCCTCTCTATGGGTTTTGTCTTTAAATTTTGGTATTTTGAGATGTTGGGCTTGGTTTGGTAATTTTATAAAAGTTTGGGACTTTTGTGTAATTTTACAAAAGTTGGGGTTTTGTTCATAATTAACCTGGATGCATGTTTGGCATAGAGAAATGGAATGATTGTTGAATTATTGATGAAAATGGGACCTAAGGGTTGAAATGTTAATTATGGGAATTGACCTAATTACATTGTTTAATTAATTGGGATAATTAATTGAGAAGAGTGAGGAAATGAAATGTTGATTGAATATCCATTGTGCATTTATTTTCTGTTTAGAAATAACTGCTTTGGGCTATCGGTGGAGGATAGTCGTGATTGTTGTAGACAATGCATGATGATTAGGCAAACTGAAACTAATCAATGGAATGTGTCATGGAATTTGACGGATGATTGGATACATTAACTGTATGTATTGAATGATGGTATATAGAACCAATGTGTTTATATACGTTATGTGTAGAGGAGGAGATAGGGGATGTACTCCGCGGTTTAGGGGAAGATAGGGGATGTACCTCTAAACCGGTTAGTGTTGGGAGAAGATAGGGGATGAACTCCGTAGATACAGCTCATATGCTTGTCTAGAGAAGTGGAGATAGAGCTCATATGCTTATCTTTGTGAAGTGTGGATATAGCTTATATGCTTATCTGTGGATATTGTTGTTATACATATCTGTTGTAGAATGTGGATATAGCTTATTTGCTTATCTGAGAATGTGGATATTGTTGTTATACATATCTGTTGAGAATGTGGTTAGTGCTTATATGCCTATCCGTTGAAAAAGGGAAAATGAAAGGAAACTTGGACTCATAAGTCGTATGACATAAATATGTGATTTATGTGATTGTATCAGTGTTGGCCATCTATCAATTGCTAATATTTTAGTCATTGTTCATGGTTGGTTTAGTGTATTTCTACTGGGCTGTGGCTCACCCTATATGGGAATATCATTTTCAGGTGCAGGTAGCATGCCACCTCCAAGGACATAGCTGGGAGGCTAGAGGCGGACATACTTTTGTCGCTTAACTTTTGATGTATTACATGTAACTTCAAGCCAAGGGCTTAATGTGTAAACGAGTTAGTACTCTTTTTTTGTAACCAAGTGTTAACTTGGAAAGCTGTAAGCCCGTAGGGCATTTTGTTATGATGTTAACATGTAATACCTATGTAATGGAACTCTAATGAATAAAAGAATGTTGTTAGTTTATATGTAAATGCATGTCTTATCTGATGGGTTTAATGTTATTATTTTGAGGGCGTTACAACTTGGTATCAGAGCGTACCGGGTTCGAATACTTTGGGTACGTGGGAAGTGATCAGTATCACAATGGGTTTGTCTCGCTTGATAGAGACTTAGATGTAGTATCATATGTTATGTGCTTAATTGATAACATGTTTATGTGACTATGTGGGTATGGGATTTAATTTCTGGGATGTTGATTGGATCCTTGAGTTTCTGGGAGTCTTGTTGGAAAAGCACTTGATCAATGCTATTTCTAACCGGAACTCTAGTAACGCCTTGCAGTATCATTATCCGGAAATGAAATTCGTAAGTGCTTATGTGTTTATGTGCTTACGTGGAGTGAATTACAGTTGTCCATGCATTAGGACGTGAGTGTTTAGTTTCGGCACATTTGTGAATGTGCTAACGTTCTGTGTTACCTTTATTAGGATGTCAGGACGAGGAAGAGGTGCTAGGCGTGGTAGACCTGCGAGGCAGGAAGCACCGTTACCGGGGGAGATTCCGGCAGTACAGGAGGGAGTTGGTCAGGCCAATGTGGCCGAGCCAGTGGGTCAGCAGGCCATGGGTGCCTTGGCCAGAGAGATAGTAGGAGCTTTGGGTATTCTTAGAGCTGGGAATCAGGCAGCTGAGACAGGGCCTTCTTTCTTGAAGAGGGAGTTCTTCCGGTCTAATCCGAATGAGTTTATCGGGGATCCGAAGGAGCCACTGAAGGCTGATGAGTGGTTAGAACAGATGAGTAAGACGTTCGAGATGCTTGGCATTGAGGACGGAGCACTGAAAGTGACCTTGGCATCCTTCCAACTGAAGGGAGATGCGGGTCAATGGTGGAAGTACGAGAAGGCTCGTGTTGGTGGTACTTGGGAGGCGTTTGTGAATGCTTTTCAGGAGAGGTTTTTGTCTGCTGCAGCTAGGGAGAAGCTGAGGGATCAGTTTAGCCGGCTTAATCAGCAGGGCTTGTCAGTGGCCGAGTTTGAGGCTACTTTTACCAGTCTGTCTAGGTTTGCACCTGAACTGGTGGCGTCTGAGGAACGCCGTTGCTATGAGTTTGAGCAGAAGTTGAGGCGGGGCCTCAAGTTGAGAGTTGGTGGGTCTTATATTCGAGAGTATAGACACCTAGTGGACGCTGCAGCTCATATGGAGCTCATGATACAGGAGGAGGATGAGGGGCAGAGAGGCTCCAAGAGGAGCCAGGATAATCAGGGTGATGGCAGGAGGCAGAGGGGTTCTAACCCTCAGCAGTCGCAGGGTGGTGTTGCTAGATCGACCTTCCCAGTGCCGAGTGCAGGCTCCGGGAGAGGTGGTCAGGGGGATTTCACCTGTTACAAGTGTGGCCAGTTGGGTCACAAGGTTTCTGTTTGCCCGCAGAAGGGTGGGGGTCAGAGAGCTGCTTCTTCTTCAGCTAGACCGCAGAGTCAGAGTTTGGGCAGGGGGCAGCCCTTGTCTTGTTATCAGTGTGGACAGCCTGGGCACCTGAAGAGGTTTTGCCCACAGTTGAGTGCCACTTCGGGAGCGTCTGGTTCTAGGCAGACGCAGGGTTTTCAGCCAGCTCAGTCTGTGCAGGCCTCGAGGGCCAATCCGGGAGTTTCGTCATCCAAGTCTGTGCAGCAGTCTTTTGCTCCGAGAGGTGAGCAGGTAGACCAGGGGCCTACGGGGCGCGTGTATGCTGTTACCGCGCAGGATTTAGTACCGGCTCCATCAGTAGTGAGAGGTACTTTTCTGTTTTGCAACTCGGTTGCTAATGTGTTGATAGACACGGGTGCATCTCATTCTTTTGTATCTGTTGCATTTGCATCTGTTTTGGAATTGGAGTTAGCACAGTTAGCATCTCCTATTTGTGTGGTATCGCCTTTGGGTGGTGAGTTGATTCTGAAACAGGGTGTTAGAGGATGTGATATTGAGGTCGCCGATTATAGGCTTCCTTTTCCATTTGTCGTCATGCCCATGAAGGGTTTTGATGTTATTTTGGGTATGGACTGGCTATCGTCATACCGGGCTGTTATTGATTGCTACCGCCAGAGGGTTACGTTATGTACCTTGAGCGGGGAGTGGTTCCATTTCTTGGGAGACCGGGTTGGTAGTGTTTTGCCACCGGGGTATGATTCGCGAGGGCGAAGTGAGCTCGGTAGTCTACTTGCTAGCTTTGAGAGTAGTGAGAGTGGTGAGACCCAGCTTGTGTTGCCGAGGGTGGTTTGTGAGTATTTGGATGTTTTTCCCGAAGATCTTGTTAGTTTGCCACCTCACCGAGAGATAGAGTTCTCTATTGATCTAGTGCCCGGCACGGCGCCGATTTCTATGGCACCTTACCGTTTTGCTCCAGCAGAGTTGGTTGAGTTGAAAGTTCAGCTCCAGGAATTGCTCGATAAGGGCTTTGTTCGCCCTAGTGTTTCACCGTGGGGAGCGCCGGCCCTCTTTGTTAAAAAGAAAGATGGTGCCTTGAGATTGTGTATAGACTACCGGAAGTTGAATCGGGCTACGGTTAAGAATAAATACCCTATGCCCCGTATAGATGATTTGTTTGACCAGTTGAAGGGTTCCCGTTGTTTCTTTAAGATAGACTTGAGATCGGGTTACCACCAGTTGAGGGTCAAGGAAGAGGATATTCCGAAAACGGCATTCCGTACGCGGTATGGCCATTATGAGTTTCTGGTGATGCCATTTGGGCTTACCAATGCACCGGCAGTCTTTATGGACTTGATGAACCGGATTTTCCGGGAGTTCTTAGACCGATTTGTGGTCGTTTTTGTGGACGACATTCTTATTTATTCGCCTACTGAGGAGGAGCATGAGGCACACTTGAGAGTGGTGCTTGAGTTACTTAGAGCCCATAGGCTGTATGCCAAGTTTGGGAAGTGTGAGTTCTGGCTGAGGGAAGTCAAATTCTTAGGCCACGTGGTATCCGGGGAAGGGGTGTCTGTTGATACATCCAAGGTTGAGGCAGTGCAGGATTGGACACAGCCTAAGAGTGTGTTTGAGATCCGCAGTTTTCTGGGATTGGCTGGGTATTACCGTCGGTTTGTGAAAGATTTCTCCAGGTTAGCGTCACCGTTGACTAGACTGACTCGGAAGGGAGTCAAGTTTGTGTGGAGTGAGACTTGTGAGAAGTCGTTCCAAGAGCTGAAAATTAGATTGACCACCGTTCCGGTGTTGATTATTCCGGAGAGAGGGTTGGGTTATGCGGTTTATTGTGATGCCTCACGAGAGGGTTTGGGTTGTGTGTTGATGCAAGAGGGGAAGGTGGTAGCTTATGGCTCACGTCAGTTGAAAATACACGAGAAGAATTACCCCACACACGACCTAGAGTTAGCAGCAGTGATCTTTGCCTTGAAAGTCTGGAGGCACTACCTTTATGGTGAGAGGTTCGAGGTATTCTCGAACCACAAGAGTTTGAAGTATCTGTTTACCCAGAGAGACTTGAATTTTTAGGCAGAGGAGATGGATGGAGTTCATCGAGGATTATGATTTTGAGTTGCACTATCATCCGGGAAAGGCCAATGTTGTGGCCGATGCCCTTAGTAGGAAAACCATTAGTGATGTAGCTTGTATAGCCATCCGGGAATGGGAGATGTTGGGAGCACTTGGCGAGTTTGATTTGCTACTGGGCGAATCTGTTGAGGCTGCGGCCTTGTTTTCTGTTGTTGCGCAGCCTACACTTGTGATTAGAGTGTTAGAGGCACAGAGAGGTGACCTTGAGGTAGAATCCCTCCGAGAGAAGATCTCCAGTGGGAAGGTTGAGAAGGGTTTGACGGTGTATCCCGACCTGAGTGTGAGATACCGAAACCGTTTGTTTGTACCGGAGTCTTATCGAGAGGAAGTACTCCGAGAGTTTCACCATTCGCGCCTTGCGGTACATCCGGGAGGTACTAAAATGTATCAGGATTTGGGTCGCCAATTTTGGTGGCGGGGTATGAAGAGAGATGTGGCTGTTTTCGTATCGAAGTGCCTTACTTGCCAGCAAGTGAAGGCCGAGCATCAGAGGCCAGCGGGTTTGTTGCAACCCTTGCCTATTGCCGAGTGGAAGTGGGAGCATGTCACTATGGACTTCGTTGTAGGTCTTCCGAGGACTCAACGGGGTAGTCATGCTATTTGGGTGGTTGTAGACCGGTTGACTAAGTCGGCGCACTTTATTCCTATGCGCGTAAGAGATTCGGTAGATCATCTTGCCGATTTGTATATTCAGGATGTAGTGAGATTGCACGGGGTCCCAGTGACGATCGTCTCAGATAGAGATCCTCGTTTTACTGCTAGGTTGTGGCAGAGTTTGCAGAGTGCCTTGGGCACTAAGTTGACCTTTAGTACGGCTTATCATCCTCAGACTGACGGGCAGTCCGAGCGTACTATTCAGATCCTCGAGGATATGCTTCGGGGTTGTGCCCTGGATTTCAGTGGGACGTGGGAGAGGCACTTGCCCTTGGTAGAGTTTGCCTACAACAACAGTTTTCAGTCTAGCATCGGTATGGCACCGTTTGAGGCCTTGTATGGCCGACCGTGTAGGTCTCCAGTTTGTTGGGCCGAGGTGGGTGATGCACCTTTGTTGGGTCCAGAGTTGGTTAGGGAGACGACGGAGAAAGTTGAGCTTATCCGTAGGAGGCTTGTTACAGCGCAGAGTCGACAAAAGAGTTATGCCGACCGTAGGAGGAGGCCTTTGGCGTTTGAGGTAGGTGATCATGTCTTTCTGAAGATATCACCTAGGCGAGGCCTGATGAGGTTTGGGAAGAGTGGGAAGTTATCCCCTCGGTTTATTGGTCCTTTTGAGATCCTTAAGAGGATAGGTGAGGTTGCTTATCGGTTAGCCTTACCGCCGCAGTTGTCTGGAGTGCATGACGTGTTTCATGTGAGTATGCTTCGGAAGTATGAGCCAGATCCATCACATGTGTTGGATTGGATTGATTTAGAGGTAGATGAGGATGCCTCGTATGAGGAGAGACCGGTTCGGGTCTTGGATAGGCGGGATCAGGTCCTGCGTGGCAAGACCATTCCTTTGGTGAAAGTCTTGTGGAAACATCACGGAGTGGAGGAAGCCACTTGGGAACGTGAGTTGGAAGTCCGAGAGAAATATCCGGACTTGTTGGTTGATATGTGATCTTGTATTTAAATTTTGCGTTTTGTTGAACTTAAGAGCTTTTATATATGCCTTAAGTTATGAAACATTGAAAATGTTTGGTTTATTGGAAATATGTTTTGGGAACTTGCCTCATATGGAAGTTGAATGTAACATTATATACGTTAAAAATATTGTTGAAATTGGAAAGATAGTGCATAATGTTGATGCATGTTGAAAGTACATATATGATTTACATATTGTGAGATGTCTCTTGTTAGAGAGATGGGATGACCGGTAATGGGGCGAAATGTTGAATGTTAAAGTGTAACATTGTTTAAAATGAAGAAAAACTTGTTTTTGAAAACTTGTGCTTAATTTCGAGGGCGAAATTCTTTAAGGGGGGGAGGTTATAGCGATCCCGGGTTTACCCTTGTTGTACAGTGATCCGGACATATGTCCGTGGATGTTGGTAGTTGGTTATTATCGTGTTTACATTCCTTTTTCTTCATATTTGAGTTATGGGATGTGTTGGGCGGATTTGTTTCAGGTTGGTTGAGTTTGGAAACCAAAACTAGTTGCCCAGATTTTTGGACTGTCCGCTCGAGCGGAGGTGTTGGCGCTCGAGCGGGGAATACACCCATCCAGTATTTGTTGTGCAGTGTTGTACGCTCGAGCGTAGGGTTGGGAGCTCGAGCGGAGGCCTGGTTCTGCAAAAGTGCTGGGCGAGTGCATTCTGCGCTCGAGCGGGAGGTTGGCCGCTCGAGCGGAAGTCTGTGAGTGGCCGCTCGAGCGGGGTGTTTTACGCTCGAGCGGAGACCTGGGTTAAAGTCCCGAATTTGTGACTCTTCAAATCACTTTTTCACTTTCTCTTCTCTCTCTTACTTTTCCAAAAACACCATTGTTGAGTCTCTCTCTCTAGATACTACCTTCTCTCTAGGTTTTGATCTAGTAGGAGTGATTTGCTCACCTTTGGCCTTTACAAAAAAGTTGTTGATCGTCGAGGGCTACATGTTAATCTGAAAATCACGGGTTTTGGAGCACGTTGGGTTTTGTCGTCTTCTCCCTTGGAACTCCGAATTTGAGGTAGGGATATCCTACTCCTCTCTATGGGTTTTGTCTTTAAATTTTGGTATTTTGAGATGTTGGGCTTGGTTTGGTAATTTTATAAAAGTTTGGGACTTTTGTGTAATTTTACAAAAGTTGGGGTTTTGTTCATAATTAACCTGGATGCATGTTTGGCATAGAGAAATGGAATGATTGTTGAATTATTGATGAAAATGGGACCTAAGGGTTGAAATGTTAATTATGGGAATTGACCTAATTACATTGTTTAATTAATTGGGATAATTAATTGAGAAGAGTGAGGAAATGAAATGTTGATTGAATATCCATTGTGCATTTATTTTCTGTTTAGAAATAACTGCTTTGGGCTATCGGTGGAGGATAGTCGTGATTGTTGTAGACAATGCATGATGATTAGGCAAACTGAAACTAATCAATGGAATATGTCATGGAATTTGACGGATGATTGGATACATTAACTGTATGTATTGAATGATGGTATATAGAACCAATGTGTTTATATACGTTATGTGTAGAGGAGGAGATAGGGGATGTACTCCGCGGTTTAGGGGAAGATAGGGGATGTACCTCTAAACCGGTTAGTGTTGGGAGAAGATAGGGGATGAACTCCGTAGATACAGCTCATATGCTTGTCTAGAGAAGTGGAGATAGAGCTCATATGCTTATCTTTGTGAAGTGTGGATATAGCTTATATGCTTATCTGTGGATATTGTTGTTATACATATCTGTTGTAGAATGTGGATATAGCTTATTTGCTTATCTGAGAATGTGGATATTGTTGTTATACATATCTGTTGAGAATGTGGTTAGTGCTTATATGCCTATCCGTTGAAAAAGGGAAAATGAAAGGAAACTTGGACTCATAAGTCGTATGACATAAATATGTGATTTATGTGATTGTATCAGTGTTGGCCATCTATCAATTGCTAATATTTTAGTCATTGTTCATGGTTGGTTTAGTGTATTTCTACTGGGCTATGGCTCACCCTATATGGGAATATCATTTTCAGGTGTAGGTAGCATGCCACCTCCAAGGACATAGCTGGGAGGCTAGAGGCGGACATACTTTTGTCGCTTAACTTTTGATGTATTACATGTAACTTCAAGCCAAGGGCTTAATGTGTAAACGAGTTAGTACTCTTTTGTTGTAACCAAGTGTTAACTTGGAAAGCTGTAAGCCCGTAGGGCATTTTGTTATGATGTTAACATGTAATACCTATGTAATAGAACTCTAATGAATAAAAGAATGTTGTTAGTTTATATGTAAATGCATGTCTTATCTGATGGGTTTAATGTTATTATTTTGAGGGCGTTACAAAACCCTTACCTAACAATTCCTGGAGTTAAATCTTCAACTCACTTAACTTAGCGGGTGCAAATCGGTGTCGTGCTAGGCACTAAGTCAATAGAGAACTCAATCTCACGGTGAGGTGGTAAACTAGTGAGATCCTCAAGAAAGACGTCTGGGTATTCACAAACTACCCTCGGCAACTCAACTAGGACTATATCACTCTCAACACCCAAGAATGTAGCAAAAAGGAAACTAAGCTTGCCCCGACCACGTGGATCACATACTGGCAACAAGGCTCTATTAACTCTGTCCCCCAAAAAATAAAAACAATCACCACTTGAGGTACATACAATAACCCTCTAATGGTAACAATCTATAACAGCCTGATAGGATGACAACCAATCCATACCCAATATAACATCAAAACTCAACATATCAATCAATACAAATGAAAAAAGAAGTCGGTGACTAGCAACCTCTATGTCACAACTCCGACATCCCCTGTTTCAACACAACCTCACCACTAACTAGTGACTTTATCCTGAGTGGAGATGCTAACCAAGCCACTTCTAACCCTAATGCTGATGTAAAGGTAGGTGAGATAAAAGAATGAGATGCACCTGTATCAATCAACACATTAGCAATATAATTACATAATAAGAAGTTACGTCATACTACCAAAGGCGCTGACACTAAGTCTGGCGTGATAAGAGCATACACAAGCCTTGTAGGCCTCGACACTACCTACTCACCCCTCAGAGCATAAGTCTGAAACACTGACTGAGCCGAAGAGACTCGCTGATTAGCCCTTAAGGCCTGTGCTGACAGTATAGGCTAATGGCTCTATGCCTGCCTCTGACCAGACACACTAGATGTGCCACCCGACTGAGGGCAAAACCTTCTTATGTGTCCCGACTACCAACACTGATAACAGGTAGGTGGCTGCCCTCTCTCCTAACAATAGCTTTGAGAACGAGTCGTCGACGGTGCAGACTGTTGCCCTCCTCACTTCTGCGGCAAACTATTAACTTGTGACCCAACTAACCACACTTAAAACAAGTGATCCCTCATTGACCACCTCTCCATGACACATAACTAGGTACAGGAAAAGTGGACCTAGACTATGCTCCCTAGGACTACTGTGGGGTAGAACCCCTCTGCCTCATATTGTCCCGAGTCTCCCTCTAAACCTCTTGATTCCTCTGCCTGGAGCTTTTTATCCACTCCTCCTCAGTCTGAATCACGGTATCGAAGTGGGTAGCCGCCTCCATAACACGACTGTAATCTCTAATCATAGACGCAGCCACCTTGAAAAGGAGTCCAGTCCTCAACCTTTTCTCAAACTCTAAGCAATAGCGTTCCTTCATCATTACCAACTCCGGTATAAACCTCGACAAACTACTAAAGTAGTCTCAAACTCAGCCACTAGTGTGTTAAGCTGTTTGAGCTTCAAGAACTGCTCCCTCAACTCTCCCTAACAGTGGGAGGTAAAAACTTATCCTAGAAGGTGTTGATAAAGGCCTCCCAAGTCACTCCAATGCGTCCACGCGCATATTTCCACCAGTGACCTGCACCTCCCTTTAGCTGGAAGGATGCCAAGGTCACTCTCAGCCCATCATCTTCGATGCCAAGCATCTCGAACATCTTCATCATCTACTCAAGCCATTCATCCGCTTTCAAAAGCTCTTTCGAATCCCCCAAAACCTCATTCCGATTAGACCGGAAGAACTCCCTCCTCAAAAATGATAGCCCTGTTTTAGCAACCTGGGCTTAGACTTGATTCTCAGCTCTGAGAATGTCCATGGATTCCCACAAGGCTCCAGCCATCTCACGAGTTGAAGCACTTGTGGCCTGTTAACCAACCAGTTCGGCCACATTGTCCGGATTAACCCCTTCCTCATGCGCCGGAATATCATCTGGTAACGGCAACTCCTGCCGTCTAGGCCTGCCACGCCTACCATCACCACGTCCACGTCTTGACATCCTAATGAAGGTGACACAAGATATTAGCACATTTACAAATGTGTTGAAGCTAACTCACTTGCATCCTAATGCGATGGACAATAATTAATTCACTCCACATAAACACATAATCACATAAACACATACGAATTTCCTTTCTAGATAATGATCGTCCTGCGACGTTGCCAGAGTTCCAGTTAGAAATAGGAGGGGTCAAGTGCTCTTCTAACAGGACTTCTAGAAACTCGTAAATCCAATCAACATCTTAGAAATTAAATTCCATACCTATTTAGCCACATAAACATTTTATCACATAGTATACCACATACGTAAATATCTCTATCAAGCGAGATAAACCTATTGTGGTAAGAACCGTTTCCGACGTACCCAAAGTATTCAAACCCGGTACGCTCTAATACCAAGTTGTAACGTCCCAAAATAATTACAATAAACTATCCACAATATTAATAAATAATAACCGGTCATGGTATGACCGTTCTCTGGTATGACCGTTCTCATACTCACAGTACCCTCCATCCATATGTTTGCAGCATTCTCTGTCTCTATGCACACAGCAGTTTCAGTCCCCACGTGGGCCTTAGCTTTCCTGATTCTCTCAGAATCCTCAAACCTTTCCTGTTCCATCGGTATCAGTATAGCTGGCTGTTCATCAATTCTTGTATTCAAAATGCTCCAATCCTGAGCGAAATTCTTGACACCGGCGCTCTCCGGCGATTCATTTTGACTTCCGGCCCTTCTGGCCACAACTGATATTCTCACCCCTACCGGGCCCTGTTCGGGTTAGAATTCCTCCACAACATCCGGTTGATCATCCAACTACCCGGTAGCCTCTGCCGATTCCTCATAATCAAACCAGTTGACTGTCATGTCCCTTGGATCTTGGTCATTGAAAAACTGGAGGTTGGCAAAGTCCTCTCCCACAGCCGCCAAATCATCTGTCCCTTGCTCAAATCTATCCCCCTGGATCACACACAGCTCTGCCCTCTCTGGCAATTCTACACTTGGCCTAGCCTGGCCTGCTAACAGAATGTAATCACTCAGATTGTGGGCTTCCTCAGTGAGACTTCCAAACTGCTCAAACCTTGACTCAACAATCCCATCATCCTCTGCAATCTCCCATGTTCTGTCTTCGACAGTCACCACCATTGGTTCGGGTTGCGTTCTGGAGATGTCCAACATGCACAAGTCAGTGCAGTCGGGAAGGAACACCTCAAGCTTAGGTAGGTGGGAAGGAGTGATATCGATGCTAGGATCGTAAGACACGACCCCAGTCTGGATGAAGTTGATACGTTTGGGAGGTGGAGCTTGGTTGTGCGGAGGGAGAGGGTTGGTTGTGACGTTGGGTTTTTCTGGAGGCAGGATCACCCCGTTATCGATGAGATCTTGAATCTCATGACGTAATCGGTAGCATTGGTCGGTGTCATGACCATGCTGTTGGTGAAATGCGCAATATTTGGCTGGGTTGTGGGTAGGGGGAAGTTTTTCCGGTAATGGTCGTGGCTCTAGGGGTTTCAGGTGCCTCTTTCTGATTAAAACCCCTAAAGCCTTGGACAAGGACATGTATAGTGGGGCGAAGGCTCTTTGGCTTTTGGGTTGGTATTTGGCTGTTTGTGTATTGCTTCCGGACGCGCTGGAGAAAGGTGTGGCTACCATGGGTCTTGGAGGGGGGGATAGTGGTGACCATGCTGACTTCCAAAGCCCTTGTATTCGCAGCACTGCTTGTGTCTGCGTTGTTGCGGTTGAAAGTCCTTCGGGGCTGCTCCTTGTCTTGGTCAATCAGACCCTGTTTCATTGCATCTTCGATCTGTACTCCCATCTCATGCAGATCAGAAAAGGTAGGGAAAGGGAACACTATCATTTTTTGCATCAGTTTCGGCTGGAGATTGCGCACAATCATCCAGATTTGATCTTCGTCGGTAGGCCTTAGGGTCATCATTGAAGCCTTCGCCCTCCATCGAGTTATGAAATCCGAGAAGCTCTCCTTAGGCTCCTTCCTTGTTGTTTCGAGATCTCGGGTTGTAATCTCGATTTGGGTATTGTAACAGTATTGCGCAACAAAGGCCTTGGCCATTTCATCCCAACTCCGCTTGACATCATCCTCTAATTTCACATACCAGATAGCGGCTACACCCGAAAGGGTCCGGCCGAATAATGAAAGCTTCTGCGGTCTGGTGAGGCCCATCGGCCGTAGTATATCTGAGAATAATCGGAGATGCACCATGGGATCCCCAAATCCATCGAAGCGATCGATTTGCGGTATTTTAAACCTATCTGGCAACGTTACAGCCACGTCGGTATATCCGTCCTCGATATCCGGGATAGCCTTTACCCCTTGGGATTTCTTGAACAACTTCTTGAGTTTGCTCAATTTCAGTGCTGTAGGGTCTACTTCGAACTCGAAGGGGGAGTCTGGATGATTGATAGACGTATGTGCCTTAGACAATTGAGGTAGAAGCGGGGGTGGAGCTGGCCCCGTTAGAATGTCTGTGTCCTCCTGGATGGTCTGGACATTTGGCAAGATGTTCTGGGCATTCGGCAGGATATTCTGGACAGTTGGTGTCTGCTCAGGTAGCGGGACTCCTGGTGGGGGAGGAGCTTGATGTGAGGCTGATGCTCCATTCTGCTGTTGCAGTCTAGTGATGAGCTCGGCCTGCTGGGCCATGATTGTGGCTTGCTGTTTAGAGAACTCCACTTGGCGAACAGCGTCCTCCTGCATTTGCTTCATACTCTCTTGGAGCTGGCGCATCATTTCTTCCATTCCGGCCATGTTCTGCTGATCCTGCTGACTGACTGGTATGTTTATCTCTATGGCAGAAACTGAGACCTCGGTCCGACTGTTCACTGCTAGGGTAGACCACTGCTCTGGTAATCTCTGCTCAGATATACTGCGTTTTCTCGGCCTCCGTCTGATAACCGGGGGTAGAGAATGAAACACTGGCTGTCCGTCAACCAGATCCTCAGATCGATTGAGTCGGCGACCTCTTGTCCAGGGTGCTTGAGGAATATCTGATTGGTCTGAAGCAATTGTGCTAAACTACCCCCTAGCAAAAAGATAAATAAAGCAATAAAGAAATAAATAACCAGTTGGGCATCACAACACACGATTGATAAGCTGAAAATACTATTCTCAAACACTGATTATTATCCCCGAATCACTGTCCCCGAAAACTGAATCTGATACCCGCAGATAACTGATTCTCAAACACTGAACTGATGCCCGCAGGCCTGATGCCCAAACTCGCAAACTGATACATGCATTCCTGTAGAGACGCACTCTAAAAGCACATAACAGATAAATGAGAGCCAAAACACCCCTATGTTGGTGTAGGGTTTCCCTGTCCTATTTTGTCCGGAGCTAGGGTTTCACTACGCACGCAGCGGTTTCAAACAACCTACAATCAGGTAAGCAACCTGTCCTAGCTTTGGAATGGTCACTATGGATTCCGAATATGTACTAGGTCGAATGGTCAAAAAGGGTGCCCCGGTAAAACCGGGGTTTGTGTTCCCATACTGGCAGAGCCCGTAACCGGTAAGCTTTATGGCACGCAGCCTCTGGCAAACCGCTCAGGAATAGCAGATGGCAAACACGGTGTCCTAGGCGCACCAATGCAAATGCAATACAAAGAGACACATAAGTGCAGTCAAAACCAGATATCATGAGTTCGAGTCAAGTTCTCTAAATCCCCAGCAGAGTCGCTAGAAACTGTAGGCGCGCCCTTGGACCTCACTACAGTTCGGACTCAATTGTCACGGTCCTGTATCTAATCTCGCAGAGTACAATACAAGACCGATGAATCGTCAAAGAGTCCAAATCCGACAAATCATTTTGAAAACAGATTTTTTTTGAAAGAAGTGCCAAACATGAACTGCTTTGCCAGATACAGAGTCGCCACCTAAATATTTTATTTTGGGGAATTTAGGAAACCCAGACTCGTTTGCCTAAGGTCACGTGTTCGTTATCACCAAAGTTGCCTCGGCTCGCGAACTTGGGTACGATTGGGGAAGGTCACTTCGTGAGCACCCCGCTCGCCCGATCAAAGATCGGCCTCTACTAACCATGATATCGAGTTTTGAAAACATTATGCGCTCTTATTCCGGTTATTAGCCTAGATTTACTATGTGATACGCACAGCATACAAGTATAGACCGGATCGCCTGAATTGGAATAAAACATTTCATGTTTATTTTTTAAAGCGGTTTGCTACTCGCAAGTAGGCTTAAAATGCAAATTTTGGCACCCTCAGGTGGGCTTAGAAAAAATGGTTTTGCCACTATCTAATGGGCTTAAAACTCACAGTCAATGCATTATTCCAATTCAGATAATCCAACCTTCACCCACAGGCATTCAGGCAGTTATATCACATAAGAACGTAGCCTCATGGTAAACATGCTATCATGGAAGTCACTCACACGCATGCAAGGAGGCTAAAGCATAAAACTTACCGAGTACTCCAAGCCAAAACAAAAACTATGTTAGAAATCCATGTATGATCCTAACTATACAGAAATGCCTAATGCAACACATGCAAAATGCAACTATAGTAGGCTCGGCTATTCTAAGAATGGCATGTGAAATGCTACAGCTAACAAGTATTCAACTCGGAATTGAAATACAAATGCAGTTAGTATGATGCGCCGAGCCCGGTGCATGCAAGACACATGAATGAATGCAAACATGCTATCATACTGTATGCTAATTGAAACATGCCCTAATCTAACCATCATAAGCTGGTAAATAAAAAGGAGAAAGACGTGGGGTTGGAAGACATACATTACATGCACGCACACTTATTACAATTGTGCCCTCGCTCGGAGGGTCCGAATAAATAATACAGTCCGAGTAAATAATTACAGTCCGAATGAACAATTAAATATTACAAAACCCTAATTAATTAACAAGTTAACTAGGAAAGCAAATAAACTAGTATGCAAATTCATGGACCTCCTCAGCTCTGTTCCGAATGATGAAAGATGCATGGTCGAGTTACCTTGCGCGGAAATCCATTGCGATGCCTCGATTCGCCTCTGTTTGCAATTAATCCCAGAATGCTGTGCGAAGCTCTAGAAGGCTGCTGATTTCTAATTTGCTGCAACAGAGAGCAAGAAAGGGACATGGCAAAGTATTTTCACGTATGTACGCACGCCTCGATCCTCGTGCCACCAGTCACGCATCTCGATGCATGATGGCCGAGGAGTCGAATTGCACGACTCAATATGAAATGAATGCACATGAAAACACAACAAGACCTAAACTCCATCATGGGTAATCCGGAGTGTCGGCGACAGGGAATTGAGACACGTTCCGTCACTCGGAGTACGAAACGTACCTCGTTTCCCGTGCTTGGGCTAACTCCTATCCCAAACACGATGCAAATGAGATGGCATACACAGTGCGATTAACATACAACCTAGCATACGCAATGCTATGAAATGGCATACACAATGCTCGATGTGACATGGCATACACGATGCTCTAACATGCAATCTAGCATACGCAATGCTATGGATCGAAATGACATACACAATCCACGATGGACTTGCATCAACATGAATGGACCTCAGCCACACTCACATCAGTGGCCATGAGATAGAAAAGAGACAACCAAAATGCGTACACACGTGCACGCATACCGAGGACCGAACCTAAGGCATAAGATGCCACTCTACCAAAGCATGGCAAGAGATGAAAGATGGCATACAAACATGTAATTTCCAGCACTGAAACATGATGCTAAATGGTCCCGAAACATGGAAATATGGCACCCGATGCATGAAATAAGCCCCGAAACTCAAAGCTAGGCACATGTATTGAATTATAACTATGCAAAGCAAGCATTATTTGTCCATGAAGTACAAAGACAGAGCCAAGGCAGTCCCAAAACATGCACATTTCTAGTTTAAAGCATGGCCAAAAAGTGCTAACATGATTGACTAAAATAGCATGCAAATTTGGCTAGCAAGCATGGTTTACATGGCATGTATATGAAGCGTATGAGAACTCATCAAACCAGCCAAAAATAGTGAATAAAACATGACAAAATATGCCCAAATAACCACTGAAATGCAGCCAACATGTGTGAAAATGATGAGCTCCTTTGAAAGGGCATGCAAGGTGTTACTCAACACATATATGATGGACAGCTAGCATAGCAAAACCAACTCTGGAAATCAAATATGACAAGCCTAACAAGACTTTTTCTAGTTTATGTCAAAGTCCAAAAATGCTTGCAAATAAGGCTAAGATATGATGCAAAATAAGCCTTAAAAGAGAGAATGGATCATACAAGGAGGTAGATGACCTTAAACAGAAAAGTACCCTGAAACAAAGTTTAAGAGGGGCTCAAAATAAGACACTTTTCAGTTTGTGTCAATGCTCAAAAATGCTTGCAAATGGAGCTAAGGTATAGAGCAAAATAGTGCAAAAATGGAGAAAATGGAGACTTACCCTTGTAGCATAGCAATGCAGCAACTTCTGGACCAAGAAAGTGAGCCTTCAACCTCTGAAAATGAGTTCCAAGGTGCTGGAATGGATGGTGGAGGTGTTAGGCTTAGAGGTGTAGTGTAAATGGCCAAGAAAAAGGGTGTTTTGAGCATGGAATGGAGAGTTATGGAGAGGAGTATGCAATGCTCCAGCCAAATCTTTTCTAACCCCTGCAAATGGAGAGGAGGGTTCGTTTTTATAGAGGAAGAGAGCCAAGGCTTATTGGAGAAGCCTCAAGAAAGGGTCAAAGCTTCTCAAAGAAGCTTAAGCAAAAGGGGCAAGCTTATTAGAGAAGCTAGAGCAAAAGGTTCAAGCTTCCTCAAGAAGCTAAAACAAAGGTTCAAAAGGTTCAAGCTTCCTCAAGAAGCTAAAACCGAGGGTTCAGCCAAAAAAAAAATGAAATGGCCAATCGGCCAACAAAGATGGCCGACCGACCATCAATGGTGCCAACCGACCACAACCGACCGACCGACCATCAAATGGTGCCAACTAATCGTCAACGGTGCGATCGTTCGTCAATGGTGCCGACCGACCGTCCATCAATGTTGCCGGCCGACCGTCCATGGCTGGTGGTAAGCAACCAGGGCCGGTGGCCTTAAGCCATGGCCGGTGGGTTTAGGGAATGGGAGACAAGCCACTCTCTACCCTCCAAAGAAAAAACCAACAAGTGTTTGGTCTAACCAAGTACAGAACAAACAAGTTAAGAGACCCTGAGGCAGGGCGCTCGGCCGAGGCCTCCAGGAACTCAAAACGAATGAACATGGATGATCATCGAGTGTTCAAACGATGACATCCAAGTCTTGAGGACGGTCAAAAATGGGGTGTCTACACCTACCATCACCACGTCCACGTCTTGACATCCTAATGAAGGTGACACAAGATATTAGCACATTTACAAATGTGTTGAAGCTAACTCACTTGCATCCTAATGCGATAGACAACAATTAATTCACTCCACATAAACACATAATCACAAAAACACATACGAATTTCCTTTCTAGATAATGATCGTCCCGCGACGTTGCCAGAGTTTCAGTTAGAAATAGCAGTGATCAAGTGCTCTTCTAACAGGACTTCTAGAAACTCGTAAATCCAATCAACATCTTAGAAATTAAATTACATACCTATTTAGCCACATAAACATTTTATCACATAGTATACCACACACGTAAATATCTCTATCAAGCGAGATAAACCCATTGTGGTAAGAACCGCTTCCCACGTACCCAAAGTATTCAAACCCGGTACGCTCTGATACCAAGTTGTAACGCCCCAAAATAATTACAATAAACTATCCATAATATTAATAAATAATAACAATGTGTAAACGTAGTTTTCTAAAATAAGTAACCTTTCATTTCTTATAATTCCGTGGTACAAAAGGTAGCACATGCAGTTATACATTCACAAGTCCTAACCCTAAATCTATAGTGTGTGTTACAAGTTAAAGATATAAAATAAGATTTAAAACAAATAAGAAATGTTCTAAAGACTTACAACTTTCTAAGACAATACTTTATTACAACAAAAGTGAGATTAAACTCAATACAAATAAAGCCCGATGCTTGTACAAAATAAATACAACAAATAAAGATAATGAAGCATTTGCTCCAAATCCTCCCAAGCTATTACATTGGTGGAGGCATATCATCAGCACCTAAAAATGGTTTTCCCACATAGGGTGAGCCAAAACCTAGTAAAGATACTTTAACACGGTGTATAAATCTTAACAAAGTTATAAGGTGAATGCATATGCAATGCTCATGCCAAAATATTTTATATCTCTTTTCAAAACCATGCAATGCCAAGTTTATATCATAATTCATGTAATCAATTCATTTTCAAAAGAAAACAGGACAATGGATACAACACTGGAAATCTCTAGGACGTATTTGCAAGTAGGGTACAAGCACTACCAATTTGTCATTTTTACAGGTATTAACTGAAAGGCTCGACACCTAACCGCGCGGGTTTCTAAACTTTCATCAAGGACACTTAAGCCAACATAATACCACAACTACACTCCTACCCAGATTCACCAAGGTATTTACCCATTTTTCTCAAAATGATAGCCATTTTCAATGAGTTAAACATGTTACAATGCTCAATGCAATGGATGAGAAAATTATTTTCAATTTATCTAGTTCTCATGCAATTTCTACAACAATCATAGCTATCCTCCACCAATAGCCCAAAATAGATATCTCTAAGCATATATTAAATTTCAACACAGATATACTTTTCCATCATTTCCAATTAGGAGTGATAATTCAGATCCAACTCCATTTCCATCATCATCATTGTTCCAATTCTATAAAACCAACACCCATTTCATTTCTCTTTACAAAAATCAAATTTTCACAATTTAGGGCAAAAATCTCATTTTCTTTAAAAATCGATTTCTATGGATAAAATCCACCATTTATTGAAACGCAACCGTTTTTAAAGGCCACAATCATATACAAGAACCCATTTTTGAAAACCCCTCTTTTGATTTTAAAACTAAAACCCTAGATTTTTATTCAGAAATTCCCAAATCACAATCTTGTTTTAGAAAAACAAACAACTAAGTTAAAAATCATAAAAAGAGTCAAAGTAATCACTACCTTAAGAAGTGAAGAGGAAAACTCGGAAAAACTCAAAGTCGACGAAGCCACAAAATTCTTAGATCAAAAGAAAGGTCTTGAAGAGATCTACAACCTTTTTCAAAGGACCATGGTGAAAAGATGACTCTAGGTGAATAGATTTAAAGATCTAAGTGAAAAAGTTCAAGTTTAGAGAGAGAAAAGAGAAACTCACGATGTAGAGAGAGAAATGAAGCAAAGTGAAATGAACAAGTGTCTGAAGCCAATTTATAGTAACAAAGTACTAATAGAATAATAGCCCCAAAATCAATGAAAAGTATGAGTCAAAAACCTCCAAAAGTAGGGCCCAAAACTAAACCAAAAATCTAAAAATAACTCGCAGGGGTCGACCCCTGAGGTGGTGGTGTCATCTATCGAGATTTAGACACTATGTAGACACCTCATTTTTGACCACCCTTAAGACTTGGGCGCCATTGATTGATCATTCGATGATGAAAGTTATGCTGTGCAAATGTTCTATTTCTTCAGCAAGAAGAGCTTCTAAATCCCAACCTTACACCCCATTTTGGACCAAAACAATTTTAGACCTTAAAACCCTCTCTTTCAAAATATTTTTGAAAATGTTTCTACGATGTTCCAAGGCTCGCATTTTGTTTTAAAATACTGCACTCTTCGGTAAATCGAGCAAGGTTAAAGTGGAAATAAATGAAACAGAGGTGAACACTTTGAAAAAAATCTTTAAAACATCTTATTTAAAGGTTTGTAGTTGAAAAAAATATGAGGGGGGGGGGAATAAAACTAGTTAGAGAAGATGTTGGGCATTAATCCGTTAGGACAGAAATGAGCAGCCTTCACTAAAATAGGCATATCTTTTTGCACAATTAGAATTTAGATGTGAGGCTGTCACCATTGCAAATTAGACTTCCGGGGCTTTAATACACTCAAAAATGACCTAAAATCGAGTCTGGATGGGGGCAATATGCCAGTTTGAAGTTGAGCTTGGAAGGAAATTTTTTTGCCTGCCACCCACTAATAGTGGCTGGCAACCCACTTTCAGTGGCCTGCCGGCCACTTGTATAAAAATTCAGATTTTTGTAGATATTTTTTGCCAGGTGTTCCCACATTACACCAGCTGTTCCTATGCAGATATTTTCGAGATAGACACATGGTTTTCTATATATAGATGACGTTCCCTCATGGTTAAAAGGTTAGAAAAATTTAGAAGTGAGAAAATATTTTTGAAGAGCAAATTTTAGAAAATTTCTCTCTCTCTCTCTCTCTACAATTCTCTCTCTCTCTCTCTCTCTCTCTCTCTCTCTCTCTCTCGTAACTTGCATAGCCTTTGCCTAAACACTCAAGACCAAACCTAGAGAGCTTCTTGCTGAGGTGATTTGAGCTTGAATTTGAGCTCTTAAGGCACTTGAGAGTGGGAAAATGGTGGTTTGTAACTCAAAGAAGCATTTCTCTTCAAGAGGTATACCTTCTAGTGTTTTTGTACCATCTCTACACCACTTGTTCTCCATCTTTTCTTGCTGTTTTTAAGCTGTTTATTACCTTTATTTTTAGGCTGAAACTTGTGATTTAAGGCCATTTAAGGTAGAGGGGTTGATAGCCCTTCTTTGAACCTTGCTTCTAAGGCCTTTACCCTTGTGCTTCCAACATTTTCATCAATCTTTTTTTTTTTTTTTTGAGCTTTTTACCACTGATTTTCAGAGGTTTTTTAGAGGCAAAAATCATGTTTTGAAGTCCCAAAAGTAAGGGTTAGCCGCCCTCCTCGTGCTTGTGTGCTAGTATTAATTTCTCAATATTTTGGCTTATTGTTTTAACTATTTTTGTCTTCATTCAATCACTTTTTTTGACTGTTTTAGGACTATTTTTAGTTGTTCATTACAATTGAGCTTTGTATAGCATGCTTGTAGTGTACTGGTCCTCATAGGCTTGGTGGTTTAGGCCTTAGCCACCAACCTATTTGAGTTGATTGTATTTATTTCTTGCTTTTCATACTTATATTCATCTCTAATCACCTCTGCAACTTCACTCATTTCTTGGCTTTTTCTTTATTTTGAAAGTTGTTTCAAACTAGTTGCTTGTTTAAGCTTGAGATTGAGGTCGTTGTGCTAAATGATTTAATCCCTTTGGGGGTTCATTACCAACAATATGACATCTCTTTCGTGCCTAAAACAACTCTTAGTTTGATGCTCATTTCCATTAGAGGACTTAAAGATCACTTTTGGACTTAATGAACTAAGGAATGGATGGTAACTAAAATGAAGTAATAAAATCGGGACTAAAAGTGATGCAAGATAAAATCAACTTGGGTTCAATCGGGCGTTAATTGAACCTATTGAGTCTTGAGTTGTTTAATACTCATTAGTGATGTAAATGGTTCAAGAGTCAATGTCAACCACTTCTCTTGATTCAATCCATGATAGGGAGGAGGTTTTTGTTGGTCTTTTGTTATGTATTTATTGAATTGTGTCCTTTGGTTCATAAGTCATCACGCAATGAAATTACGTCGATTGATGGCTTGTGAACCAAACCTATCCCTCATTTGACTTGTTTGCTGATAAGGAGAGACATGATGGACAAACATCCATTGAGAATACTCTGGTTTGTGCTCTGTTTGTCCTCTGTTACTACATGAGAAAACTAAAATTAGTGGCCTGCAGGCCACTTTTTCTGGACGGCAACCCATTATTAATGGCTTTCCGGCCACTACTTCTGGGTTGCCGGCCTCTTTTTCTAGGCAAGCAGTGTCATTTTTCTAGCAGAGCAGAGCAGAGCAGAGGCTGAGGTAGAAAACATGTGCAATTTTCTAACTGTGCAACAGAGGCATTCCAGTAGCAAAATAGAGAGCATTATCGGGTGGAAATCCGCATTCATGCATGAGCCATCTCTCGATTCTCGGGATTCGTGAAGTGTTGGCGTAATATTAGTGATGATGTAAAAGTAGTAAACTTGTAATTAATTAGTTAGAATAGGTAGTTGGTTTATGTTGTACTTATTTAATTAGCTAGAATAGTTAATTAATTTGTTGTTGTAATACATAGTAATTTATTGTTGTAATACTTAGTTAAGTAGTTTAGCTAATTTATTTTATTTGGTTTGTAATAGTTAATTAATTAGGTAAATTAATTAGCTAGTCCATTCATTCGGACCTTCTTGTGCGAGGGCTAACTTGTAATAATGTGTATGTCTTCCAACCCACGTCTTTCTCCCTTTTATTTACTTGCTTATGATGGGTAGTTAGAACATCATGTTTCTTTTAGCATACTCCATGTTTGCATCCACTTGTCGTGCATGCATCAAGGCTCGGTTCATCATTCTAACTATGCATTTTTGCTTAAATACTTCTTTGAAAAGGTGCTTAAATTGCATGCTATCAAATTGACTCGCATGACATAATTAGTAGCCGAGCATATTAGTTACATATCACATGTGTTGCATTAGTCATGTTGCATTAGTTAAGGGCATGCATGTTTTCTAACTTTTGGTTTCTTTTGGCTAGCCTCGGAGTACTAGGTGAGCTTTTATTTGCTTTAGCATATTGTATGAGTGTGATTGTTACAATATCTAGCATGTTTGCCATGAGGCTAAATGCTTAATTGATAAATTGTTTGAATGCTTGTGGATGAAGGCTAATTGCTTGAATTGGAATAATTTGAGTAATGTTCATATGAGATCACTTTTTCAAGTGATACATATTCAAACACTTTTCAAAATAAACATGAAATCAAAGTGTTCTAATTTTTACAAATTAGTCTATACTTGTGTGCGTATCACATAGTAAGTTAGTCTAATAATCGAAACAAGAGCATATAATGTAAATAAGAATCACATCATGATTAGTAGAGGCCGATCTTTGATCGGGCGAGTGAAGTGCTCAATTCATGACCTTCCCCTCTCGTACCTAAGTTCCCAAGCCGAGACAATCTTGGTGATGACGGACATGTGGCCTTTGGCACGAGTCATGGGTTTCCTCAATTTTTTCAAAATATTTAGGTGGCGACTCTGTATTTGGCAAAGCAGTCAATTTTTGGCATTGTGATTCAAAATCAATTTTTCAAAAGATTTGTCGGATTTTGACTCTTTTGTGTTTATCTATTTCACATTGCACTTGTGGAATCAGATTCAGAACCATGGGAGTTCGAACTGTAGGGCTAGTCGTATCCGAAAGGAGCACAAAAAGTCGAGCTACAGTTTCTGGCGACACTGTTGAGGAATTTCGAGAACTTGACTTGAATTTCATGATGTGAAATTTTATCTACACTTATATATTCTTTGCATTGCATTTTGTATCGGTACGCTTAAGTCACTGTGTTTGGTATATACTATTCTTGGACGGTTTGCCGGAGGCTTATCCAAAAGCTTGCCAAAAGGCTGGCCGGTCGTGGGCTCTGCCATGTTGGGAACACAACCCTTGGATCTGGTCTACCGCTGTATTGTTTAATCCTCCTTTCACTTCTCGGTGTTAGGTGTGAGAGGTATATTAGGTAATCTTGCCGAGGTACCCTTTTGATCAATCAGCCTAGCTGCATATAGTAAAGCCATAGTGACTGTTCCAACGTAGGTGTGACGACCACCTCCTTAATTAAGAAAATTAATTATAATGATTATCGTTAATTGTGTAATTAGTGTTGATCATGAAATTATGTGTTAAATATGATTTATGTGCCATGTGTGACATATGTAGATAGTATTGTTATTGAGAATAGATAGGTAGAGCTATAAATTAAACTTGTCTGATTCGTTAATTATAATTTAAGAAAGTTAAACTTATAGATAGGTATAGCAAGTTAGAATTAAGAAATTGGGTAGGAATTAGAGCCTGATTCACCTTGATATAATTTAATTAGGGGTAATTAAGATTATATTATGATAAGAATTAATTAAATTGAGTGAGTTTGATTTACATTAATTATGTGATTTATTATTAGCCTAAGTTAACCTTATAGAATAAAAATAAAAAATATAATAATAATACAAAATCCTATTCATCAATTAGAGACAAAAGAAGAGAACTAGTGGAGCTTCTTCTATACTACACGTAGAGAGAGAGAGTATGAGAGACTTGGAGAGTGAGAGCTCAACACAAGGGAAGAAGAGAAGGGAAAGGAAGGGAAAGAGAAGGTGAAGAAACCATTGCAACTTCACACTATCCTTCATAATTCACTTACTCTAGGTAAGAATTGCCTTCTTAAATCTCATAAATTTGTAGAATCATGCTCATGACTACGGAATTCAAGATTAACAAAGAAAAATAAAAGGTTAAGAGAAAGATTAGTTCTTGTAATGAGAAGGTTATTCCATACATGGCTTTAAATGAAAGAATGAGCAAATTAACTTTTAAATTCACCTTGCATGGCATGAATTCTTCATATCCCTGTTGTTGCTTGTAGTTAGACATAACTTCATGCATGAACCTCATGAACTCAAATGATTTCTTCATGAGTTTGTTTTGTAATTCAATCGAAATGTAATCTTTGTAAATTGAAACTTTAGGAGTTGATTTCAAGTGTTAATCTCTAGTTTGATCTCCCTTTACTGTCGAGGGTCCAAATTCAAGGTTGTTGATACACATTTATGGGTTGAAACATGTAAAATTGAGACCAAAAGGTGGTGAAATTGAAGCCCCCAAAACATGACAAATTTTTGGACTCAAACTGACCCAGCACCGCACGTGCAGCTTGGAGCCCCACACGTGCGGAAAACAGGGCAGATTGGAGCTTGCATATTGAAATATATGCAGGTGCGAGGGGCACGTGCGGCACTAGTCTGACACATGCGGCCAAGACCTCTGCACGTGCGGCCCTTTTGGGTGGCCCTGGTTTGTTTTTCGCTCATCCTTTCCACCTTCCGGGCCTCCGTTTACATGGTTTTAAAGTGTTTTTCATGTGCATTGCATCTGATGAGTAAACGAATGAAAGTTAGAACCGAATAAGTGAACAACGAACAGAAATTGACCGAATGAATAATGAAGCGAATAGAAACAGTAATGATTGAATCCGGTATGGATGTAATTGAGTTGCTGTGCTTGAATTTGTTTGTTTAGGTCAGACGCTGCATCTTTAGTGCATATTAGCACGTGTTTCTTGGAGCCCATTGTGAGCAACAATATTATAAAGCTATATTCAATTATGATTATTTTCTGAATGATTAACTATACTGCTTTATGAAATGATACTGTTTATTAAATGAATGTTTGTCCTATTTTATGAATTGTACTCATGGCATCCATAGCAACTGACTGTTACTGTTACTGTTACTGCTACTACTATTGCTATAGAGATCTCTGTCAGTTCCAATGTTGGAACTACTGTTTACTGTTATGATGGCCATCAATTGACTGTTCGGTCTTTTAAGACCTACTGTACTGATCTGCTATTGGATGTACCACGTATGACTGTTATGATTCCTATATGACAGATTTGATATGGAATATGAAATATTGATCATATAAATGATGTATTGATACAATTGACTATTTCAAATACTGAAAGGACATTCATTCTTAACCTCTTTACATATTTGTTATTCACTGGGCTTTAGGTCACTGTTTATATATATTTATGTAGGCGATCAGGCACCCGAGCGGAGTTAGCAGCGTCGACCCGGTACCGTTTTGTCAAGCCAACTTACTGAGCCTCACACCGTGAGGCTCCGAGCCATTACTGTCAAGGCTTTTTGGGTGATCTAATTCCATCCTTTTGTTTTGGAAAGCTATTTGATGTCAACATAAATGTTTTATACTTTGTTTTGGACTTGGGATTTAATTTCCTAACATGTCTTGGATGTTTATGACCTAAGCTTTTACGTGTATGATGGACATAGACTTGGACTTATGTGTGCATTGGTGTATATATATATATTCACATGGAAGTTATTTGTTCACTTACGTCCTCACAGCTTTTTGGGTATTATGTTTTAATATGTACAGGCTTCCGCCGACCCCTTTTATTGTTTAATTGTTATTACTGTTAAGTAGGCCTATGGTAATCACGGATTACTGGCCGATTGCGATGCTAAACCCTTAGGGGTCGGTTTGGATCGTAACATTAGGACAGGATACTCTCCCATATGCAGGATGATGTGATACCACTTGTTTGAGTAGTAAAGTTGTAGATCACTCCAAAGCTAGGACAGGGAAACCCTAAACCTCTCATACGGGTGTTTTGAATGCTTATGTGCAAAATGTGAAATCTTTGGCAATGTGTGATGCAATCCTGGGAGAGTCTTAAATCTTGAGGCGATTCCTTTCAAAACTTGAGGATCATATCAGAATCAGAATTTGGGTCGAAATCCAGGGGTTTGTGTTTGATATGAGTGAATTTTCAACAAAACCAGAACCAGGGCCAATAAAATTATATCTTGCTTTGCTTTGAATGGCATACCTAGTATCTTGATCTGATAGAGCATTTTTTTTTAATGTTAGGTTTGTCTGAGCCAAAGAAGCAGTTGTACCCAATTCAACAAAGGTCCAGTCCATCCAATCCCAGAAAAAACCAATCAAGTCAAACCCGTTTAAACTAATCCAGCTCAGATACATCAAGTATAACCAGGTCGAAATCCTTGTTAGTCAGCTCTCAGCTTACACCTATCCATTTCCCCGATTACCAAACACAGCAGACCCGTGATGATATAGAGTCCAGAAGAAGTTGTGGCCATGATAGCGGCGTTAAACCAGGGAATTGCCATGCAGGATGAGACCAATGCTGAAATGTAACGACCATCTAGGGCATCTATTACACGTCCAATCCCAAGCCCCCAGCCAAGCTTTGATCTACCTTCGCCAACTGGAGATTTGTAAGGTCCGGATCCTCAAGAAGGGTTGGCTCAAGCTCGAGTTTTCAGACCCCTAGTGCCGCCTAATGAGGGGCTTTATCCCCTTGATATTAATGATCTTGACTCGACCTTGTTAAAAATTGCTAACCTTGAAAAACAATTTAAAAAGACATAAGGACTTAAATCCATTCCCGACATTGAGGATGGGTACATTGAGGTTTCCGTAAGGCTCCCAGATAGATTCAAAATGCCACACATTAACCGAGTTTGTCAATCAGTATTCTTACAATACCCAAATTGAAATGACCACCCAAGAGCTTGAAGCAACCTACCAGAATTCTAAGGTACCTTTTGTGGAATTTGTTGCAAGGTGGAGAGCAAAGGTCGCACAAATGACAGGTCGACCTTCTGAGAGGGACCAAGTGCTGATAGTGGTGCAGAACCTTGAGCCTGATATGTTACAAAAGTTAATAGTTGCTCCACTTTTCACTTTCAAAACTTTGCATGAATTAGGAGTTCAGATTGAGAGTGCATTCAACAAAGGGACTATTCCCAGAATAGGCAAACCAACAAGGAGGGTGTATTCCGGGAGTACCAATGTTAGCAGTAGCACTATTTCTGAACCCACTGAAATCAATACCATCACCACCAATTCCAAAAATGCCGTCCCTTTTGCCAATACCAACCCACAAACGGTTGGCCCAACCCGAGCTCAAGGCAGAACTTTCACCCCCTCCATGTGAGCCTAAACAGCGCACTAAAAATCCTGATGAAAATAAGGTATCTCAAACCCCTTGATCCCCAACCACTTCCTAACCCACTCTCTGCTAGACATAACCCCACCAGATATTGTGTGTACTATCAACAACACGGTCATGGCACCGATCGTTACTACCGCATTCGTCATGAGGTTCAGAATCTCATCGACAACCAGACGATAGCTCCACCTCAAGACCCCAATTTTACCACCAACTCATTTCTCATCCATGACCAAGTATCTCATCTCCATCTTAACCTCATCTATACACTACTTCCTACCTTTAACCCTAGAATGTATATCACCCTGGCCCATTTACCCAAGCTTGAGGTGTTCATTCATGAAAGTACCGATTTGTGCATGATGGATGCATCCAATCCAGTTCGGGTACATCAAGAGTGCCAAATGGCCGAACCCACTACTGTTGAGATGTTGGGAATGATTAAAGACCTTCAAGGAACCGTGGTGGATTTAACATTTGGGGTTTCGATCCTGTCAAAAAGCTCCCCAATCTTGGGGCAAGCTGCTGTTGAAAAGGGCTAACTCGAAACTATCTCAAGTCTGGGTGATGATAGATCAACAACAAATGGACCTCGCTTCGATATAGCCACCCAATCCCTTGGCCAAGCAGAAGCAACTGGCAAGAACAAAGCCGAGGCAAGTATTGATCCCTATACACAACTTCGGTGGGCTATTAAGACTTTTAAGGTCAAAGGGTTGAGTAAGCAGCAAGTGCTTGAAGTTGTTGTAAAGACTGTGGATTACACTTTTGTCGCTTAGGATGAGAGCATTTTGAATCAGGGGGCAAACAATGAAAATGGATGCTTTACCAGAAACACCTATCCTGATTCCAGTCCCAAGCCCATGAATACTCGACCAACACCCGTTGACCTATTTACCAATGTTTCTAAACCTAATGCTTCCTCCTCCAAAAATGAACCTTCATCCAACTCCATATGAGCCTAACCTGTGCATTGAAGGTACTGATGGAGAAATGGTATCTCAAACTGCCCAATCCTCGACCTCTCCCCAATCCTCTCCCACCTAAACATGACTCTACCCAATATTGTGCATTCCATCGGCAATATGGTCACCATACTGGCCATTGCTTTTCACATTCGCCATGAAATTCAAGACTTGATTGACAATAAGGTCATCACCTCACCTGAAAATCCCAAAGCTGTCAATAACCCTCTCTCTAATCGCAATAGAATGCCACTCCATAACATAAAACCCATCCACAGCTTGCCACTAACCAACCATTACCCTAGCCAGGACATCATACCTGCTAATGAGCCTAAACCTATTGTGTTCATTCCTGAATCTTCTGATTCTGATCTGAGCAAAAGAAACAAAATCTTTGAAGAGATGGAAAGTTTACTCAAGCTTGATGAAGCAGTGATGCCAGCACTGGTGGTTGGAATGATAAATCTCAGTCTCAACTAGGGTAATTGTCAAAAGCACTTAGGAAGGACCTTTTGAATTAGGGGCATGGCGTGAAGAATCAATTGTTTCAGTCAAGAAGACGTGTGGGGACAACGTAATTATGAGATTCAATTTGTGAGACTCAGCTTAAAAGTCTGAAATTAATCCTGCTAGGTGTGGATGTTAGTATTACTGAATTGAAGGTAGGTCTGGACTTTCCCGTGGGCTACTTGAAGTTGTTTTTGAAATTCTACAAATGGACTTGGAGAAGGGAAACCCCTTTTTTTGTCTCGGAAATGCTTGTTTTGTTTTGAGTTATGTCCTACAAATAGTTATGTTGTGAGTTTATTTTCTGTCTTTTCTTGCGTTGTTGCGTCAGTTGAGTCTTTTCCTTTTAGTCGCTCTCGTGTACCCTCAGGTCTTCATCTTTAGAACAAAGTGGGAGTCAAGTTTCTGATCATTTTATTGTGCCTATAGTGATGCATGTGTGACCTTTTACAAATAGAAAAAAGCTTTGAATTTGTTTTTTGAATGAGATTCTGTTAATAAGCTCAAATGTTGAGAAGGATCCCCCGAATGGTTTGAGTGAATTTTGACTTATCGGCACAAAGTCATTCATGATTTCAAGAATTTTAAACTGTTTCTTTTGCAAAACTTACGAAGATAGGTTCAGAATTGTGCGTGGTATTCTACATTGTCCTGGGGATTCTCTTCGTCGTAAGGCGATCATGTTGGCAAGCACAAGGTGGCTTTCAGACCTATAAGTACAAGGCAGATTTCAGACCTCACAAATCATAGAATTTCTCTCCTGGTGTTTTCATTATTTCAAAGAAAAAAGGATAAAAAGAAACCAAAAAGAAAGAGAAAGAAAAGAAGAAAAAAAGAAAAAAAAAAAAGAGTCAACCATCGAACCAGGCACATTCATTGGAATAAAGTCCAATTAACTATGATCCATTGGAATGAAATCCAATCAATTATGAGGAAGGGAACTCTTGTCTGAATTTGGAAAAGCCAAGGCAAGAAGGTACCACATTGCGAGAAGAACCAACTTTGAAAATGGAGCGAAAAGAAAGGAAAAAGGCATGCATAAAAGAATGGAGAACCAAGCTCAAATCAAGGCAAAGCCAGTTCCAGTGTTAGGGCAAGGATAACTATTGATTAAATTCACCACAAGTGTTGTAATTCTATCCTTGAGAGGCTCGCTAGGCTGAAAACCTGAAAAGGCGACCTAAGCAAAAGTTAGAACATGAAAAATGAGAAATCAAAAAATATAGCTCGCAAGGTTGAAAACCCCGAATGGGCGACTTTGGCAAAAGTTAGAGCACAAAAGGAGAGTGTTAACACCCGAGTGAACCTCAGCCATGAACTACGTTGACCTAATTCCCATTCTTGGGATAAACTTCATCCTGAAGTTTGGTCTTAACCATATCTATCCCATCCATCTCAACTCAATCATCTTACCCAATTCACATCGTCAGCTTCACATCAATCCATGAGCTATACCGACTATTGTACATATCACATACTTGAGCTGGGTAAGAAAGAACTAACTTGAATCAACAAGTGGAGAAATTTTCAATACTTGAACTTATCAGTGGAATCTCTATCTTGAGCAAAAAAAGGAAGCAAAACTCGGGTTTCACGAAATTGATTTCTAAAGGGGACACAAGTAATACTAGGGGCACTATGAATGATCAGTTACCTTAAGTCTTTTTTTGCTTTTGGGTCAGTTGTGAGTTCTGTTATGTCGTGCCTGGTGTTTATCTCGGTCTGCGCTTTTCATCAAGTCACTATAACATGTCTGTTGCTCAAAAGTGCTCTTCATCGAGTCACCATAGCATGTATGTCGTTCAAATGTGCTCTTCATTGAGTTACCCTAGCGAGTCTGTCACTCAAAAGTTCAACAAAGTGCATGGTCAAAATACGAATGTTCGCTCCAAACTCAAAAACAAGTCCATGTGTGGAATTCATAAACGAGCTGAGAGTGCCCATACAAGGGGCAACGCATTCATGATCAGTGTATATGAGGAATCCGTTGTTGCTTTGGGGGGGACTGGAGTAAGTTCTCAACATGTTGGAACATTAGAGAAGCATGAGTTTGATTGGTTGGCAACTGTTACAGGATCTGATGCTCCCCATTACATGCGCCTGCATAATGTTGAAAACAATGGCCAGTGGCTGGATACTAAGGGCAATTCTTAGTACATCTGATTGGGCCATCCATCGAACAAGAGGCATGAACCCAACTGATGGTCAATGAATGGACACTAGGGGCAAGTTTCAGTGCATCTAATCGGGTCATCAATTGAAAAGGGGCATGAACCCAACCTAGCTCTCAGTCTGCCAAAGCCATTTGTTGTGCACTTTCCCCTAGGTTAGGGTAGCTCACCCCCATGATGATTCTGATATGATTCAGCTTTCGAAAGTTGTCTCCAACCATTTCAAAACTCTATTGGGATTGCCATCTTTCCTCTAATTAATACATGTGCTTTGGATTATGCCTGCAGGCTTATACACTCTAGTTGAGTTGAACTGCGTGATTGGTTGCTCTTGCTCTTGACTTTGTTATGCACTTAACAGAGTTTTGTCGAGTCGCATCTCTTTGTGTTATATTTCAATGAGTTGTGGCAAGTTGCCCTGCACTCATTTCATAGGGTACATGATGCATTACTCTATGTACTGTTCATTTCCCTCTGCATACCATTCATCTTACATCGCACTATTTTGTGCACCCTGTATCGCACTGTTCTGTGCATTTTGTATTGCACTATCTTGTGCATTCTACTCTGTATTGCACTGTTTTGTGCACCTTGCATCACATTATCTTGTGAATTTCACCTTGTATCGCATTGTCCTGTGCACTTGCATCGCACTGTCTTGTGCACCTGTATCACACTATTTTGTGCAACTTGCATCGCCCTATCCTGTGCACTTTGTATCGCACTGTTTTGTGCACCTTGCGTCACACTGTCTTGTGCATTCGACCCACATAGCACTATTTTGTGCACCCATATCGCATTGTTTTGTGCACTACACCCACACTCACACTGTTTTGTGCACCTTGCATCACATTGTTTTGTGTACCCACGTCGCACTATTTTGTGCAACTTGCATTGCATTGTTTTGTGCATTCACCTTGTCTCGCACTGTCTTGTGCACCCTTACTCGCACTATTTTGTGCACCTCATCCACACTGTCTTGTACACTCACTGGGTCTAGGAGACCTTAAATCCTCTAAAGGTGCAATTGCTTTGGTGTTTATTATGCCCGAACGACTTCAAGTGGTCTGGTATAGCCACCTGACTGTGTTTGTAGTGAGTTCCTAGGAGATCAGCTAAGACGATGGAAACTAGAGTTCGAATGGTCAAGGCCTAGAGCGTAAAGGTTTGGAATTTCCGAGACTAAAGTCTGGTTTAAACACCCAAGGGTGTATCCTCGGCTTGAAATCTGTATGGTAACCCCATAGGTTGAGGTAGCTTGTATGCGCCTCAATTCTGGATACTGAACCAACCTACTCTATCACCCTGTTAGAGAATAGGGAAAGTTGCAAACATAGTCAAGGAGAAAAGTAGTACCTGTGGTTTGGAAGTGCAACCAAGAAGAAGAGGAAGATCTACAGGAGCATAAGGTGAGTCATCGCCAACTGCCCTGTAAGGTACTTTCACTTCCTAGTTACTACATCGCATTTATTATCTATTACTTCTATCACATTGCATATAACACTTATCGTATGCATCTACTACACTATCCATTACACCCATTACATCAAACCATCTGCATCCTTTCCATGTTAAGCTTAGTTTGGCATGTGCCCATACATTTCCCTCGTTGAAACACGGTTCTGTCATATATAAGTACCCTTGTTGCGCTGAGGCCAGTATTGAGGGTGGCAACACCTTTTTCTGTGTTAGACGTGGTTTGTCTTGTGTCCAGGCCTTTTCTAGGTAGACGTGGTTCGGCCTACGCCTTATTCACTGCATCCATTACATCTATTGTATCGTACTTTGTCTTGTTGCATTCATCATTTAGGATCATTATCTTTTCCCAGCAGATCATTCATCACTTATATCATACCACCCAATTATTCTTTCTCTTTCTACGAAAAACATAGTTTTGCATGTACTCGCACCCCTTTCACGTTAAAACATGGTTCTGTTATGTGTAAGCATTCATGTTACACTAAGGCCAGTATTGAGGATGTAGGCACTTAGCCTGTATTAGGCGTCATTTGGCTATGCCCACTTCTTCTTCTATATAAAACGTAGTTTGATTTGCATCTCCATTCCTTTATGGTATTCATGTGTTTTACACTGCTTGTGGTTTGATGATTTCATTAAATTGTATATAATTCGCATAATTTTGTTATATTGTATATCATTTGCATGATTTCGTTACACTGTATATCATTTGCATGATTGCGTTACATTGCATATCATTTACATTCTGCCCCTGAACTGCGTTGGTTTGATTCCTTGCAAAGGGATACGTAGGTAACCTTCGGGTTCAAGCAACTACATTTGCATTTTGCTTGTTTGCCCAAGTCTTATCACCTTGTCAAAATGGGTCATTTTCGGGCTTTGACATTCACTCACGTCTCTTCATGACTTCGAGCTCTGTCAAAGAGGGGCAACTGTAGACACCCCATTCTTGACCACCCTTAAGACTTGGGCACCACTGATTGATCACTCGATGATGAAAGTTATGTTGTGCAAATGTTCGATATCTTTAGCAAGAAGGGCTTCTAAATCCCAACCTTACACCCCATTTTGGACCAAAACTATTTTAGACCTTAAAACCCTCTCTTTCAAAATATTTTTGAAAATGTTTCTACGATGTTCCAAGGCTCACATTTCGTTTAAAAATACTGCACTCTTCGGTAAACCGAGCAAGGACAAAGTGGAAATAAATGAAAGGGAGGTGAACTCTTTGAAAAAATCTTTAAAACATCTTATTTAAAGGCTTGGAGTTGAAGAAAATAGCAAGGGACGGAAGAAAACTAGTTGGGGAAGAAGTTGGGTATTAATCCGTTAGGACAAAAATGAGCAACCTTCACTAAAATAGGCATATCTTTTTGCACACATAGAATTTGGATGTAAGGCCATCACCATTGGAAAATGGACTTCTGGAACTTCAATTCAGACTCAATAATGACCTAAAATTGAGTCCGGATAAGGGAGATATTCCCGTTTGAAGTCGAGCTTGGAAATAGATTTTTTTGCCTGCCGGCCACTTGGGTGAAAAGCCAAATTTTTGCAGATATTTGTTGCCAGTTATTCCCACACTGCACCAGCTGTTCCTATACAAATATTTTCGAGATAGAAAAATGGTTTTCTATATATAGATGACCTTCCCTCATGGTTAAAAGGTTAGAAAAATTTAGGAGTGAGAAAATATTTTTGAAGAGCAAATTTTGGAAAATTCCTCTCTCTCTACAATTCTCTCTCTCTCTCTTGCAACTTGCAAAGACTTTGCCTAAACAGTCTAAAATCAAACCTAGGGAGCTTCTTGTTGAGGTGATTTGATCTTGAATTTGAGCTCTTAACGCACTTGAGAGTGTGAAATTGGTGGTTTGTAACTCAAAGAAGCATTCATCTTCAAGGGGTATACCTTATAGTGTTTTTGTACCATCTCTACACCACTTGTTCTTCATCTTTTCTTATTGTTTTTAAGTTGTTCATTATCTGTATTTTTTGGCTGAAACTTGTGGTTTCAGGCCATTTAAGGTAGAGGGGTTGATAGCCCTTCTTTGAACATTGCTTCTAAGGCCTTTGCCCTTGTGTTTCCCACCTTCTCATCAACTTTTTTTTTATCTTTTTACCACTGATTTTCAAAGATTTTTTAGAGGTAAAAGTCATGTTTTGAAGTCCCAAAAATGGAGGGGTTAACCTCTCATCCTTGTGCTTGTGTGTTAGCATTAATTCCTCAATATTTTAGCTTATTTTTTTAGCAATTTTTGTCTTCATTCTAGCATTTTTTTTGGACTGTTTTTGGACTATTTTTAATTTTTCATTGCATTTGAGCTTTGTATAGCATGCTTGTAGTGTAATGGTCCTCATAGGCTTGATGGTTTAGGCATTAGCCACTAACCTATTTGCGTTGATAGTGTTTATTTCTTGCTTTCTATATTTGTATTCATCTCTAATCACCTCTGCAACCTCCTTCATTTCTTGACTTTTTCTTTGTTTTGAAAGTTGTTTCAAACTAGTTACTTGTTTAAGCTTGAGATTGAGGTTGTTGTGCCTAATGGTTTAATCTCTTTAGGGGTTCATTACCAACGGCATGACATCTCTTTCGTGCCTAAAATAACTCTTAGTTTGATGCTCTTTTCCATTAGAGAACTTAAAGCTCACTTTTGGACTTAATGAACTAAAGAATGGATGGTAATTAAAATGAAGTAATAAAATTGGGACTAAAAGTGCTGCAAGATAAAATCAACTTGGGTTCAATCGGACGTTAATTGAACCCATTGAGTCTTGAGTCGTTTAATACTCGTTAGTGATGTAAATGGTTCAAGGGTCAATGTCAACCACTTCTCTTGATTCAATCCATGATAGGGACGAGGTTTTTGTTGGTCTTTTGTTATGAATTTATTGAATTGTGTCCCTTGGTTCATAAGTCGTCACGCAATGAAATTGCGACGATTGATAGTTTGCGAACCAAGCCTACCCCTCATTTGACTTGTTTGCTAATAAAGAGAGACAGGGTAGACAAACATCCCCTGAGAATAATCTAGTTTGTGCTCTGTTTGTCCTCTGTTGCTGCAGGAGAGAACCAAAATCAGTGGTTGACAGGCCACTTTTCTGGACAGCAACCCACTATTAGTGGCCTGTCGGCCACTACTTCTGGGTTGCCGGCCACTTTTTCCAGGCAGACAGTGTCCTTTTCCAGCAAAGCAGAACAGAGGCTGAGGTAGAAAACATGTGCTATTTTCTAACTGTGCAACAGAGGCATTCCAGTAGCAAAATAGAGAGCATTATTGGGTGGAAATCCGCATTCATGCATGAGCCATATTTCGATTCTCGGAATCCGTGAAGTGTTGGCGTAATATTAGTGATGTTGTAAAAGTAGTGAACTTGTAATTAATTAGTTAGAATAGCTAGTTGGTTTATGTTGTAATTATTTAATTAGCTAGAATAGTTAATTAATTTGTTGTTGTAATACTTAGTAATTTGTTGTTATAATACTTAGTTAAGTAATGTAGCTAATTTATTCCATTTGGTTTGTAATAGTTAGTTAATTAGGTAAATTAATTAGCTAGTCCATTCATTCAGACCCTCATGTGCAAGGGCCAACTTGTAATAATGTGTATGTCTTCTAACCCACGTCTTTCTCCCTTTTATTTAGTTACTTATGATGGGTAGTTAGAACATCATGTTTCTTTTAGCACACTCCATGTTTACATCTACTTGTCTTGCATGCATCAACGCTCGGTTCATCATTCTAACTTTGCATTGTTGTTTAAATACTTCTTTGAAAAGGTGCTTAGACCACATGCTATCAAATTGACTCGCATGACATAATTAGCAGTCGAGTCTATTAGTTGCATATTGCATATGTTGCATTAGTCAGGGGCATGCATGTTTTCTAACTCTTGGTTTCTTTTGGCTTGCCTCGAAGTACTAGGTGAGCTTTTATTTGTTTTAGCATATTGCATAAGTGTGATTGTTACCATGTCTAGCATGCTTGCCATGAGGCTAAGTGCTTAATTGATAAATTGCTTGAATGCCTGTGAATGAAGGCTAATTGCTTGAATTGGAATAATTTGAGTAATGTTCATATGAGATCACTTTTTCAAGTGGTACATATTCAAACACTTTTCAAAATAAACATGAAATCAAAGTGTTTCAATTTTTGCAAATTAGTTTATATTTGTGTGCGCATCACATGGTAAGTTAACCTAATAATTGAAACAATAGCATATAGTGTAAATAAGAATCACATTATGATTAGTAGAGGCCGATCTTTGATCGGGCTAGTAGGGTGCTCAATTCATGACCTTCCTCTCTCGTACCTAAATTCCTGAGCCGAGACAATCTTGGTGATGAAAAACATGTGGCCTTTGGAACGAGTCATATGTTTCCTAAATTTCTCAAAAATATTTAGGTGGCGACTCTGTGTTTGACAAAGTAATCCATTTTTGGTTTGATTCAAAATTGATTTTCCAAAAGATTTGTCAGATTTGGACTCTTTTGTATTTATCTATTTCACATTGCATTTATGGAATCAGATTTAGAATCACTGGAGTCCAAACTGTAGGGCTAGTCGTATCCGAAAGGAGCACGAAAAGTCGAGCTACACACAAATGTTTGCAGCAGACAAGGGTTGACCTTAGGAACCCATGGTGTTGACTCTAAAAATCAGTAGCAACACCCAAAACACTGCAACAGACAAGGGTCGACTCCAAAATCCGTGGTGTTGACCCCAAAAAACAGTAGAGAAACCAAATGTAAGGCAGTAAGATGGTGTCGACACCATAACATAATTTCTAAGTTTCTAAAGAACTTTTTGACGAAATCAAGCATGAACGAACAACTCTAACATGTCCAAATCAAATTGTACTCCTCCAAAATCAAGATATAACAACTCCAAACTCTCCCAAAATGAAAATAAGGAATTAAATACACTATGGCGCTATTTGGGAAGATAAATTTGAGGCTATTATAGCCTCAATTTAAAAATAAGCCAAAAAGCCTACTGTTCAACCATTGTTAAAAAAAAAAAAAAAAAAAAAAAAAAAAAAAAAAAAAAAGCAGGCAGCAGCCTACGCCCACAGCTATCCCACAGCTACGGGCAGTTAGGTACTGTGCCACGGAAATTCATCACACAGCTGTTAAATTACAATTTTGCCCCTTTAGTTAATTTTGAAAAATAAAAAGTTAGGGACAAATTTGTCATTTTAACTTTAAACATCATTTCAACATATTTTTCAATACAACAACTCAAATAAAAATTCATCCCATCTTCCCAAACACAAAAACTAAAATAGCCTACTAAAATAGCCAAATAGCCAAAAAGCCTTTAAAATAGCCACTTCCCAAATGAAGCCTATGTAATAGTTTAAAGAACACATATGCTACATTTAAATTGTTAAAATTAAAACTACGGAAACTAAAGTAAAACTTTGAAAAAATTATAAAGACAACAATGTAAACTACCTTCTTATTTTTTATGAAAGAAAAAAGCCTTCCAAATTGCTCTGTTTGATTTTGAGTTTTTGAATTTTTAGTGTTTCATATTTTGTTGTCTTTAATAAGAAAATTTCATATTTTAGGCCAAAATTTTATTTTTTGTATATGTACTTACCTAAGTAAGTGTACTTTTTATCTTTTTACGAAAAAATATGTAGAAAAGTAGAGAGGTGATGTGATGGAAAAAAGATAAAAAAATAATTATTTGAGGTATGCCAAACTTGGCCTAAATATACTAAAAAATTAAAATATTTTTTTGAAGAAATTTAAAAAGAAATCAACAAATACAAAAATAAAATGTATATATATACTAAATTTTTTGTATTTAGTAAAAAATTTTAAATTTTATATTTTTTAAGTCTATTTAGATTAGTGAATTTATTTTAAAATAATAATAAATAAAATATTAAAAATTAAAAAATATTAATTGAAATTCCAAAAGCTGCATAGGCTGATTGATTTGATAGAAAAGCAGAGTCCAAGTGTTCTTATTCACCCAAAAAGAGTAGTCAAAGTCTTCTTGACTTTGGAACCAGTTGGATATGGATGGATATTTGTCTGTCTTGTTTTGTGTGTTTTTTTTTTCTTCAACATTTTAGGAAGTTTGATTTGGTAATAAAATTTTAATGTATGAAAGTGCACCACTTGAAAGGATCGCCTTCTATCTATTAGTTCGAAAACTTACATCTCACTCATCTTTTTATTTTTTTATTTTAAATTTTTATCAGAATTCATAATACAAACATAGTATCATTTTAGAATCATGGTAAAAAGTTATGTTTTTAGACAAAATATTCAAAAACGTGACTGTCAAAAACGTCAGAAAAGTCATTTGGCAAGTGCCAAAAACACAGTCGTAAAATTACAAATTAGAGCCTAAGAATAAAAAAATAAATCTTTTATGTTAAGTAAGGGTGTTTTGGTCATTTTAATTTGATTTGACACCATAAATAAATATTAAACTAAAAAGCAAAAAATCAATTTTTTACCAACTTCCCAAATTACTTTCAAAAAAGTCAAAAAGTTTAGTAAAAAATTAAAAATTATATTTTTACCAACTTCTCAAAACAACTCATAGTTTAAAGAATTTGTCAAACTGAAGCTAATAGGTGCCGCAAGCGACAATCTGGTGCAACCTATCCACAAAATAATTTCCAGGAGATGAAAACAAAATACAGAGGAATCAAGTTGATTTAAATGTGAAGTTCATGAGTTTAGACCCCAAAAAAAAAATGGTGACGACAAATTTGCATGACGAAAAAAACAAAAGAAAAAGGAGAAATTATAAAATACATACTCCCTCCGTCCCAAAATAATGGTCCCTTTTGGGGAATCCAACTTTTTTTGGTAGTACAATTATTGTACTTTTAAAAAGTTGGTTTTCCAAAATTACCCTTTGATAGTACACTTTTTTGAGAATATCAATGTCATAATTGTACTTTTTATATTATTTATGAATTTAAAAGAAGGGCAAAATGGGAAATTTATATTATTTTTGTACTTGATTTTTGAAGAGGGACTAATATTTTGGGACAATGAAAAATGGAATAAGGGACTAATATTATGGGACGGAGGGAGTACATATATATATATATATTTGAAGATTTGATCATTGTGACAAAATAAATTTTAAAATTTTTAATTCTTATCAATTTAAATCATAATCTTTTAATTTATTTTCAATATAAACTATTCGCCTATTTTTATTAAGGCCAAGTTTGGCTACTACAAAATAATCCATCTTTTTATCTTTTTTCTTTCACATCGCCTCTCTACTTTTCTGCACATCTTTTCGTAAAAAGACAAAAAGTGCACTTATTTAGGTCATTCCAAACAATATTTAAGTAAAACTGATGAAAAAAATTATATTTTACTTATTAAATTTAATTTAGGTATACATAACATATTTAAAACACTATTTTAACTGAGTTTAATAACTAAAATTCTATATTCTTTTTTCCATTAGTTTTTATTAACGAAAATAAATAAATGATTTAGATTGAAAATAAATTAAAAAGATTAGAATTCAAATTGACAAAATTAAAAATTCATAAATTATTTTTTGTACACCTAAAATTTATATATATATATATATATATATATTGTGTTAGATCGTGTGGTAGAGGAGGGAGTTCGGAATTAGTTTACATAGAAGGGACAGTTGATCCTCAACCCTCAAGTAAAGTCTCAAGTAGGATGGTAAGGCCTAGCATTCAGTTGCGAAAAGATGCCTTTCCTTTGTCCTAATTAAGTCTTTTTGGTTCCCACTTCTTTGAGTTGTTTCGTTGAACTGAGAAATTTCAAAGTTTTTACAAAATTGACAAGTTTGTCAACTTTCATAAAATTTCACAGTTACGTACAAAAACATGAAAATTTTTGAATTTTTTATTTGCAAAAAGATTTTAGAAAGAAAGTGCAAGACAAGATAGAAGTGAAAAATATATAATTTTTTTTTTACTTTTCCTCTATCTTTTCAATTCTCTTCACAAATCGCTTCTCCAATCCAAGATCTCGGCATAACTTAAACGATTCAAGCTTGCTGCAAATTTTGCTTCAACAACAAAAAGACGTTGCATGGATCACACAAAAGGGGAATAAAAAAATATTT
Organism: Camellia sinensis; assembly: GCF_055761805.1. Lineage (NCBI taxonomy): Eukaryota > Viridiplantae > Streptophyta > Magnoliopsida > Ericales > Theaceae > Camellia > Camellia sinensis. The sequence continues at coordinate 155,899,781 of NC_138963.1, forward strand.
GTAATAGTTTTCTAGAACCCTAATTTACCAAACAAATTAAGGTTGTCCAAGTAGTTTTGGTAGAACATCCTTAGGTCATGACCAATTTGTTTAATGTTAGGTTTTTGTAATTGACAATTTCATTTGATAGAAATCCGTTTAGTTGTAATTTTATTCACTCTTATGTTTCAGTGATGATGTGAGTGTTTAGATGTGAATCCAATCCAAATTGTGCCTATGCAAAGGAATTTATGAACTTAAGGCTTTCATGTCTGCCACTTTGCTCGAGCGATCATTTGTGTGCTTGAGTGGTGAATGGCATCATCTAGTATTTTTGTAGAGTAGACTGAACTTTTGAGAGAATCCTTCATGCGCTCGAGCAGTGGTGTCTTGGCTCGAGCGATGGGCACGCGTTTTAGTGAGTTTGCTTGAGCGATTGAGTGGTTGCTCAAGCAGTATTTGCAGCTTTGTTTTCTATAAAGAGCGTCGTTTGCTATTTTCAGGGTTTAAGCCGTCCAGAATCTTAGAGAGAAAGAAAAGACAAAATGTTTTCTATTGGAGGCTGTTTTAATTGAGTTTGCTTAGTGTATAGAAGGTAATTGATCAACGAACTACAGATTGTCAAACATCAAGGGTTGTTCTTATTATTTCGTTCACAAAAAAGGGAGGTGTTTTTCAGTGGATTCCGAAAAACTTGAGCCTGAAGCTTTGGTAGATTCCGAAGTGGCTCATTATCGTAAATTCAATATCAGCATTGTAGATTCAACGTTGGATAAAATAATTCTGAGGTGGAAGAGGCACATCGGGTTTGGTTTAATTCAAGTGTGGATTCATTAGGCAATTGAAAGTACTCTTGTATAATTCAGTTTTGCCTTCTTAGTAGATTGTTTTATGGCTTTGGCCCGTGAATTTTTTTTTTATATATATCAAAATTAGAGGTGCTCCAATTGTGATTTTTTCCACGTTAAATCATTATGTCGATTTGTTTTTGATTGTTTGATTAAAATTGTTACTTATTATTTAAAATTGAATCATAATTACAAATTAGTATCTCAAAAATTTTAGTTGTTTTTTCATTTAACTTTGGGATGTTCGACAGAATTATAACGAACAAATCATGTTTGTTTAGTAGAATTTGGAATGGTCATTCCATTAGAGCTTAAGAAAATGATCTTTTCATTCCAATCCATTTGACATTATTTTAGTGATTCAAACACTAATTATCCAATACCACTGCATCAGTTGGACTTTAAATGATGATAAAATCAAGATCAGTTTGTGACGAGGAAATGAAAAGTCAAAAAGGGTATGTATGGTGCTTCATATTTAGTACATGTGTAGATGTGTTCTGACTGAGTAAAATTATCATTTTTCATAATTTATCTGATATATAAAGAACGGTTTTGCATTGATAACTACCGTTATAAACAAACACTATGCCTAAAATCACAACAAATTGAACCTCAACACATATAATCAAAAGTTCAAAACTACTCACAGGGATTATTTGACAAAGATAAAATAAAAACATTACAAACAACATATAATGAACGGAGACCACCACTAGAAACACCTTATCGTCCACCATTAAATGATGAAATGCCATGGTTTGTCATGCTGTCATAAACTGTTGAATTGCACATTCTAGTTTTACCGCCATAAGCATCTAAGAGTTGATCTCCAAGCAAGTGTTGGGTCTCTTCGGAATATTTGACGTCATTTACCCATGGATGTTTACCTGGTCATTCTCAAACCCTCTAGCTCCATTGCTACTTCCTTCATGCTTGGCCTTTTGTCGCCTTTCACTTCTAAGCATCTCTTTGCTAAAATAGCAACTTGCTTTAACTTGTCAACCCTTGCTTCATCCATCATCTGCTCATCAACAATTTCAAACAAGCGGTCTTCTTTCATTGCTAAAATAAAATATGTCGCTAAATTTCTCTTTGCTTCAGGCCTGTTGAAAGAAATTACCTTCTTTTTTGATCAGCAAAGAAAAATTTCATTAATCAACATGAAATTAAAGGTACAGGAAGATGAAATGCACTGAGAGAGATTCGGACAGTACAAAGTACCCCTACTACTGCAACTCGCAACCATACAACCAACCCCTTGGCCTCACGATTTTTTTTTTTTAAACAAAAAACGTTAAGAAGGACTTAACAAAAAATAAAATACATGATTCCCCACAACATCAACCCACCAAAACACCCAAACTGCTAAAAAAACCTATTCTAACACCCAAGTTGGTAACCCAAAAATTTTAAACACTAACTGCACTCCCAATGCACCTGCACTCCCATGCCTATGCTGCCCATGCCTGTGCCAAGACCAACTGCCCACGCCTATGCTGCACTCCCACGCCTACACTGCCAATGTTGATGTCTTCCCAAGGCCAACCACTCACCTGAACACCTAGTCTGCTGCACTCCCAAGGCTACACAACACCTATGCTGCTACACTCCCGAGGCCACACCACCGGAAAGCTCCATAGCCCACAGCTCCAAGGGCCGACACCGGTATGAAACATCGACCAACCACCCAAGAAAGCTCCAACGCCTATACTGCTACATCTTCCTTGCTGAACTTGACATTTCAGCTCCAACAACCCTGCTACAACTTCCCTTCTGCAACTTCTCTGCTGCAACTTCTCTTCCCTTCTTCACACCCACGGCTATGCCGTAGACATAACAAACACCCACTGCAACTCCAAAAGCCAACACTGCTAACGCACACCCATTGCAAATCCACACTCCGACCAACGCTGGGACTCCTCCAAACATTTGGAATAAGATCACCCCTCAAACTCTCACACAAAGAGGAGCGCACGAACGAAAACCGGACAGATCTGGACCTACTATGACGCCCTTGTTTCCGCCCAAACAAAGCATCAAAACTTGACCACCAATCTGAACCAGAGTTCACCCCTCAAGCTCCTACTTCACCAAAGAGCGCACGAATGAAGATCCTGAACGACCAGAAAATAGAAAAAAAACCAACCGCAGCACTCAAAACAAACCGAGGTGGGTAAAATGGGGGAATCAAGTTTATTGGAGGAGAAAAACTAACGAACAACAGCCGGAAAGAGCTAGGCCAGCCGACCGCCATAGCCAAAGGCGGCGGCCGGCCGGCCCAAAAGGAGGCCTAGGGAGGAGGTTTTAAGAGAGAGAGAGAGAGAGAAACAACACGGTACTATAACTTGCACTTCCTTGACAACAATTTCAGGCTTGTATTGCTTCCAATGTATTCCCATTGCAGGAATATGCAAAGTCCCCTTCTCTTCACCCCTCTCTTCATCACTTTCCTTCACTTCCACAGTAAATGCTATCCTTGGCACAGCAGGCCGTACCAGTTGATCTGCAAGCTCATACGTTGCATTTGTTATGTGAAAAACCAATTTCTCAATAAGTTGTCGGCTCAAATCTTCGCGCACGACAACACGAAGGACTGTCATGTGCTCGACATTGGCAGGCATGGTGTAGGCCGGCACGATCCAACCATGGTGTCTTAAAGCTTTTGAGAGCTCATATGGCAATCTCTTGTTGTGGGGGTCTTTGAGTGTGAAGGCTACAAGGGGTATGCCTTTTTGTTTTGAAATGATGTCAAAGAAATTACCTTCTTGTCGGTTAGTAATTCGACAAGGACAACCCCAAAGCTACAAACATCACTTTTTTGGGTCAATTGGCCAGTGTGCAAGTACACTGGGTCCAAGTAACCACGTGTTCCTCGAACCAATGTGCTTAACTGAGTTTCATCAATAGCGATCAACCTTGAAGACCCAAAATCTAACACTTTCGCAATGTAATTGTCATCTAAAAGTATGTTGGCGGTCTTAATATCTCTATGAATGATAGGAGTACTAGCAGCAGAGTGTAAATATGAAAGGGCTGTTGCAGTTTCCGCTGCTATTCTTAAGCGATTCTCCCATGTTATTGAGGATGCTCTTTGTAATGCAGTGTGTATGTGGTCATAGAGAGTCCCATTGGTAATAAATTCATAGACAGGGAAAGGAGCTTTTGTCTCCAAACAACACCCTAGGAGCTTCACAACATTTCTATGGTTGACTTGAGAGAGAATTATGACCTCATTAATGAATTGTTCAATCTGGGACTGATTCTGATCAGCTACTCTCGGCTTCTTAATGGCAACTATGGTGTTATCTGGTAATACTCCTTTGTAGACTATTCCTTGGCCTCTTTTGCCCAGGACATTATTTTCATTAAAGTTGTTTGTTGCCTTCTTTAGATCCTCTTCAGTAAAGATTTTAGCTGATTGGACTGATCCTTCACGTTTGGAAAATTGTTGTAACATGATACCACCATTTTGCTGAAATAACTTTTCTCTAAGCTTGGTGATCTTCCTCTGCTTAGATCCCCAATGTAGCCAGGAGCCACCAATAAGTAGTAGTGATATGCCTATGCTAATCCCTGTAGGGATTCAAATGGAAATGTCAATACCCAAAATTTGTTTATGATCAAACAGAAAAAGTAGAAACCCTGGAGATGAAGTGCATAGCATAGATTGAATTTTGATGTAGTGTGCACCACACCTAGTACGAATCTAGTCTAATACGTTTCATTTTCTGGATCAATTTCAGCCATATTTTGACAACTCTTTTGTTATTTTATTCATTTTTGACATACCAAACACAACTGAGAGGGAAATTTATGAGCTGGATTGGGCCGTGGTAATAACCGGGCAGATTATGGGCCGAACATGTTGTGGGCCGTGGTAGCTTGGGCTTAGCCGGAGAGGGTTGTGCTCGGTAATGGACCAGGACCATGCTAGGACCAAGGTACTTGGCTTGTTTATGTGGGAACCGAGCTAATTGGGTAATTTGGCCGAGATAATGGAAGACGGTTCTATTCCCATGGTTCGCGCTTCCAGCCTGGCTGGAAAGGTCTTCGGTTTATCAGATCGACCAGTTTCAGCTCGGCTATGCCGGAATGCAACCGAGCTCGGTCGTTGTTGAGCTCGGCGAGTGGAGCACTCTAGCTTGTTGTGCAAAATAGCCGTTGGCAGCCGAGATGATGCAGCCCGGTTGCCGAGATCCCGGTAGTGTGGGCTGGCAGTTTGGTTAGGTGATGATCAGCTAGATTTGTGCTGACAGATGGGATAGCAGCACCACGTGTCGAGAGACTAATGGGAGTAGATTTGGGGCGCAGAAGGTATATAAGCAAGTCTACGCCCCCCATGCCTAGACAGATGAACATTTGGTGAGAGATACAGTTACACTCAACTCTCTCCTCTCTATCTATCCCTATGTTTGTGTGCTAACTTGATCGTCAGAGGCGTTTTCCGGCCACACACCGCCGGGTAGCTCACCGCCGTTATACTCGCAGGTCGATCGGACAGACAGGAGCTTGGAAGAAAGGAATACGGGCTTGCCTGAATATTTGCTCCCCGTACAATTGGCGCCGTTTGTGGGAACTTGACAGACAAAACCTTGTCTTCCAGGCTCATCTGATCGCCGTCCATGGCGAACAACGACGAGATTCCGTTGTCTGCCATCGACGGAGTTACCCTGGAGTCAGGCAGACGGAGAGAAGGACATCCCGCCATCTCTCCTATGGTGGACTTGGAGACTTCTCCAGGAGGACATTCAAGAGACGCGCGAGATATGCGCGGAAGAAGCTTTGGTCATTCATGGCATCCAGACGGTCACCGGCGGCAGAGAGAATCGCACGCCAGACGACTGGAACACAAGCTAAGGGACCAAGACGCCGTCATCCGGCGAATGGCGGCGGAGATAGAGGATCCTAAGTGGCATGTCAAAGGGAATGGTGTAGTTGGAGTGGGAAACCACAGTGAGCGCAACCAACCCCGCCGTTCAGGCAGTCAGAGCCAGCGGCGTACTCCGTTCATCTCAATCACCAGAAGTTACAAGGTTGGAGATTCCGACGCGCATGTAGAGAAGTCCAGCGTGCATGACAACACCTATCAACCCTCACGTCCGACGACGACGTCGAGGTATTCTTATTCCGCTTGTTCAGAGGATTTGCGGGTAGTCTTGAAGGAACGGGCTCGCCGGCGGGAGGCTCAGAGGGTGCCAGCGTTCCAGCGGCAATCCTATGGGGTTCACGCCAGTGAAGAGGTCGGAATGCCTCCACCCGCCTAGCTGCGCCTCTCCTTTTAGACACAGACTTGGCGAGGCTGAGCGCCACTCTTTTCTCCCTGGAGATAGAAACAACACCGCTTTCGGCGGGCTTCCACCAGCCAAAGTTCACGCTCTACGACGGAAAAACTGATCCGTATATGCATGTAAGCCACTTCCGATAGGTCATGGCCGGACATAGGCGAAATGACGCTCTTATGTTTCTTATCTTCCCATCAAATTTGGGCGAGCTAGGCTTGAAGTGGTTCGAGAGGTTGCCGGAGGGAAGCATCGAAAGATGGCAACAGTTGGCGGAAGCCTTTGTGACACGTTTCAAGATCAACACCAAAACGCCAAAGGAAGTTGACCACCTTCTTAGTGTCAAGATGGAGCCGAGCGACACACTCAAGGCATACAACTCCAGATACTGGGAAACTTTTAATGAGATCTTGGATTGCCCGGTCAACCTGGCAATCACTCAATATAAGCGTGGTCTCCTGGTCGGAAATAGACTTCGGAACTCGCTTACTATGCACCAGCCGACATCCATGGGCCAATTAATGCAGCGCATCAATGAGCACATCCGAGTAGAAGATGATGCGGCAGCGTCCACCGCGAAGGCAACTCCGATAGCAACAGACAAGAGGTCGGCTGGCAAGGTGCACGCGATCGGACAGGAGACCAACCGTTCAAATGATCACGCCAAGGAATCTGACCGAGGTTTAAATCGTCGAAACTAGGGTAGGGGTCGACGGAATGACCGAGATAATACCCCCGCGACGACGTAGCTGATGCGAACAGAAGGTTGAAAGTCAGGACAGGCATCACCACGGTCTTTAAGATTTCAATTTATCGCATACTTAGTGAAATCCGTGACGAGGATTATGTCCGGTTTCCTGCTAAGTTAGGCGATGCGCAGAAGGGTTTCAATCCACGGTATCGTTGCACATTTCACCGGAAGCGCGGACACTGGACAGAGGATTGTTTGCCTCTGAAGCAACACTTAGAGGAGCTAGTCGCAGCCGGACACTTGGACCTTTACATTGATGGGGGTATTAAAGCCGCGCATCCTGCTTCGGTTGATCCGCGTGGACCGGATGACTTGGAGGCACCCCCTCAGGGCATTGTTAATGTGATCCACGGCATTGTGGAACCGGCGCGTGTATGTGAACTCCGAGGTATGATCAAGAAAGCGGAGCACATGAGGGAAGTTTTTTCGGTCCAACCCGCGATCAAAAGGGGCAAGACCGAAGAAAAAGACGTGATCAGTTTCTCCACAAGGGACCTAGAGCATATTCAGACGCCGTACAACGATGCCTTAGTGGTCACACTCCTTGTCAAAGAATTCGATGTCAAGCGCATCTTGATCGATCAGGGAAGCTCGGTCGAGATCATGTATTACGACGTATTCAAACAACTCAAGCTCCGGGATACAGACTTGGCTCCGGTAACTTTGTCACTGGTTGGTTTCAACTCACAACCGGAGTGGCCTTTGGGAAAGATTATTCTGCCGGTCAAAGCGGGATCCGTAGTTAAGCAAGTGGAGTTCTGGGTATTGCAAGTGCCGTCCACATGCAACCTGATCCTTGGAAGGGGATGGCTTCACGCTATGCAGGCCATAGCGTCGACCTACCACCAGGTGATGAGATTTCCTTCGGCTATGGGGGCAATTGAGGAGATTTGGGGCGATCAAGTCATGTCGAAGCAATGCTTCGTGGCAGTCAACGGGAGCCGAGTTGCCAAAGGCTTCGTCCAAATGATTGAGGGACCGAAAGACCGGGGAGTCCTTGACGATATGGGCACCAAGGCTGAAGACAAGGCCGTTGAAGAATTGGTGGAAGTTCGGATTGACACAGAAAGTCCAAACAAGTTCTTCTTGCTCGGTTCAAGCCTTACCGCCCAAGAAAGGACCGATATGGTGGAGTTCTTGATGGCAAACATCAAAGTTTTTGCATGGTCGCCTTACGACATGCCCGGCATCGATCCAAGTTTCATTTGCCATCACCTGAATGTTTTTCCCGGTGCAAAGCCGGTCATTCAGAGAACGAGGAGATCGGCGTTGCATCATGCCGAGGTAGTTGCGGAAAAGGTGAAGAACTTGCTTGAGGCACGAGCTATTCAGGAAGTGCACTACACTCGGTGGATTTTAAACACAGTTGTTGTACCCAATAAGAATGGGAAGTGGCGAGTTTGTGTCGACTACAAGACCATCAACTGAGCTTGCCCTAAAGACAGCTTTCCACTGTCCAGAATAGACCAGCTTGTGGACTTAACGGCTGGACATAACAGGCTCAGTTTCTTGGATGCCTACCGCGGTTATCATCAGATTGCCATGCATGGACCCGACCACGAGATCACCTCCTTCACTACACCGAGGGGACTCTTCTGCTACCGAGTCATGCCTTTTGGTTTGAAGAATGCCGGGGCAACTTTTCAAAGGATGGTGACCAAGATGTTCGCTCCTCTGCTAGGCCGGACAATGGAGGCTTATATAGATGATATGGTGGTTAAGAGCCAGCATCAAGAAGACCACTTGTCCGACTTGGCCGAGATGTTCGCCATTCTCAAACAACACAAGCTACGCCTGAATGCGTCTAAGTGTGCCTTTGGCGTGGGATCTGAAAAATTCTTAGGTTTTTTAGTCACAAACCGAGGCATCGAAGCAGACCCCACACAGATCAGAGTCGTACAAGAATTAAAGCAGCCTAGCTCGGCTAAGGACGTGCAGCATCTAGCCAGAATGGCCGCCGTGCTTAACCGATTTATAAGCCGGTCATCAGATCGCTGCCGCCCTTTCTTTCAAGCTCTGAAATAAAAGTTCTCATGGGATGAAGAATGTGACCGGGCTTTGGCCGAGCTCAAGGAGTATCTTTCTTCAGCGCCCCTGTTGGTCACACCGAAACCCGGCGAAGAACTCTACCTTTATCTGGCCGTTTCTCAGCACGCAGTCAGTGTGGTGCTTGTCCGGTCAGAAGGAATCAAGCACCTCCCCATCTTCTACGTCAGCAAAACCTTGTTACCGGCAGAGTCGAGATACTTGTCGCTGGAAAAACTTGCATTGGCATTGATGATGGCCTCTAGGAAGTTGGCGCACTATTTCCATACTCATATCATCATCGTTTTGACCGAGTTCCTTCTCAAAGCTTTGTTCGAATTGGCGGATTTCTCCAATCGAATTCTCAAGTGGGCGGTCGAATTGGGACAGTTTAACGTCAAGTTTCAGCCACGCACTGCCATAAAAGTCCAAACATTGGCCGACTTCGTTGCTGAATTCTCACCTAGAACTCATCCGGTATGCCCGGTGGATATTGCTGCGGCAGATGAGGAGGTGAATACAAGCTCGGTCAAAATAACACAGCTTGGCGATGTTGGCGACGTGGACATTGCGTGTCCCGCCGAAGAACCTTCAGCTAGTACGACACTTTCGCCCGGCGATGCGTCGACGGAGTTGGGTATCACCGACTAACCTGCTCTGTCCGGTGCCGCATCACTAAAGGGGGAGGAAGTGGAGCCGATCAGCATTGAACCTGAAGCCGAACAGCCGAGCTACTGTGGTAACATTAATCTTCAGGCCTCCCAGGACCCTTCAGAATGTTGGAAGCTCTTTGTGAGGAAAATGTGGAAAATTTTTGTTAATGGGGCTTCTAACCGCCACGGTGCCGAGCTGGGCATCGTTCTGATTTCGCCAGACAGACTGACCATCGAACACTCTATCACCCTTGGATTCCCTGTATCAAACAACGAGGCTGAGTACGAGGCGCTTTTGGCCGGGCTTAAGAGCGCGCTTCAGATGCAAGCATCGGAGCTAATGGTTTATAGTGATTGCCAGCTTGTGGTTAACCAAATTTCTGGGGTTTATGAAGCAAAGGATGACAGAATGGTGAAGTACTGAGCTCTGGTCAGAGACCACATCAAGCGATTCCAAGTGATAAAGGTCCAACAGATTGGCCGTGAAGAAAACGGCCGCACAGACGAATTAGTCGGCCTTGCTTCCATGGTCGATAACACATCTCCCAACCCTTTCCTGATTGAGTTCCTACCGAGGCCCCGCATTGAGAAAACCGGACAGACAGAAGTACTCTACGCCGAGTTAGGTCCTTCTGGGATGGACCCTATTATCCTCTTTCTCAGAGAACGGACCCTTCCAGCCGACAAGAAGGAAGCACATAAAGTCCGAGTGAAGTCAGAGCGGTTTTGGCTCTCTCCATCAGGCTCTTTATACAAGAAGTCTTTCACTGGTCCCTATTTAAAGTGTGTGCACCCAAGTAGGGTGGAAGCCTTTATGTACGAAATTCACGAAGGCATCTGTGGCAATTACATAGGGGACAGATCTCTGGCCTACTGGGCTATATCGCAAAGATATTGGTGGCCGTGCATGCAAGCAGACGCGCAGAAATATGTTCGCAAATGTGAGAAGTGCCAGAAGTTTGCCCACCAAATCCACCAGCCGGCCAGGGAACTTCTTCCCCTCACCAGCCCTTGGCCCTTTGCGATGTGGGGGCTAGATATAATGGGGCCACTCCCAACGGCGCCAGGCAACCGGAAGTTCTTCATCGTGGCCACAGACTACTTCACCAAATGGGTTGAAGCTAAGCCTTTGGTGACAATCAATGAGAAAGACGTCAAACGGTTTGTCTGACAGAATGTGGTAACGCGATTTGGCATCCCCAAAATTCTGATCTCGGATAACGGCACCCAATTTGACGGCTGCCTATTCAGAGGATTTTGTGAAGACTTGAAGATTGAATTCTACAATTCTACCTCGGCTTACCCGTAGTCTAATGGTCAAGCCGAAGCATCAAACAAGGCCATTCTTGATGGGTTGAAGAAAAGGCTTGAGAAAGCCAAAGGCAAATGGGCCGAGGAACTCCTAAGTGTCCTTTGGGCATACCGAACGACCCCGCGCCGATCAACCGGGGAAACTCCTTTTGCCTTGGCATATGGCATGGAGGCGGTCATCCCTTTAGAAGTTGGTATGCCCACCCTCAGAAGTGAAAGTTTTGAGCCCGAGCTGAACGCCGAAGCCATTGCCTTGGAATTGGACCTAGTGGAAGAACGCCGGGAAAAGGCTCTCATCCATGTGGCCACCTACCAACAAGAACTTTCAAGAAAATACAGCAAAACGGTGCATTCCAGACCGTTCAAAGTAGGTGACTGAGTCTTTAGGAAGGTCATGGGCAATACCCTGATGTCAGGTGAAGGCAAACTAGGGGCAAACTGGGAAGGACCCTACAAGATCACCGGTCTGGCGGGCAAGGGAGCATACCACTTGTTGGACCTGGAGGGAAGAGGAATACCCCGGCCATGGAATGCGGCCAACCTCAAACTGTACTATTTTTAGCTTTTGTTTTCTTTTTGTGCAAAGGAATTTTTTGCCTTACACTTCAGAATGTAATATTCTTTTTGTCAATACATAGAAGTGTCACATCTTTGCCTTAGCATTCTGATTGTTGTTTTTTAATTTTGAGATTCTCAATCGAGATGTTTTACTCCGGTTGAAAGAGTTGGCGTTTTGCTCAACTTTGAGATTCAAACCGAGATGTTTTACTCCGGTTGAACGAGTTGATGTTTTGCTCAACTTTGAAATTAAAACCGAGATGTTTTACTCTGGTTGAATGAGTTGATGATCTGCTCAACTTTGAGATTCTCAGCCGAGATGTCTACACCGGTTGAATGAGTTGATGTTTTGCTCAACTTTGAGATTCTCAGTCGAGATGTTTACACCGGTTGAATGAGTTGATGTTTTTCTCAACTTTGAGATTCTCAACCGAGATGTTTTACTTCGGTTGAATGAGTTGATGTCTTGCTCAACTTTGAGATTCTTAACCGAGATGTTTACTCCGGTTGAATGAGTTGATGTTTTGCTCAATTTTGAGATTCTCAACCGAGATGTTTACTCCGGTTGAATGAGTTGATGTTTTGCTCAATTTTGAGATTCTCAACCGACATGTTTACTCCGGTTGAATGAGTTAATGTTTTGCTCAACTTTGAGATTCTTAGCCAAGATGTTTGCTCCGGTTGAAAGAGTTTATGTTTTGCTCAACTTTGAGATTTCAACCGAGATGTTTTACTCTAGTTGACTAGGTTGATTATGTATTCAACTTTCATTGAGCTTTATTCCAGCTGACTGAGTTAATGATTTGCTCAACTTTTATATTTAAACCGAGATGTATTGTTCCGGTTAAAACAGTTGATGATTTACTCAACTTTATGCTTGAAACCGAGATGTCTTTTCCAGTTAAATAAGTTAAACAAGATGATTAGTTTTGCCGAGGTATTTTGTTCGGCTGAAGTTATTTAGCATGAAGACCGTGCGAACACTTGATGGAAATTGAACTTTTTCATTGATGTGCAAAATAACTACAAGAGGGGGGGCAGATAGCCCAGTTACATGTTCAAACACAAAAGAAAGAAGACAAAAGAAAACTAAGCTAGGGGAAAGGTCAGTGAATTCATCTCCGCTTGCCTCCAGGTTGACCGTTGGTGTTTGGTCTTGGACACGGGTCTCCGTTTGGCCGGGCTGCTCTTGGCGGTTCTCTTCCTCAACATTTTCCTCGGTCTCTTCTGCGCCTTCTTCCTCGAATTTAGCCTGCAACGCGCTGAAGACGTCGTTGGCATATGGCACGAGATACGTCGGCAGGAAGACAGCTGGCGGAGAGGCAAACACGTCGGTCCCAGGTCCTTGGCCAAGCTGTTCACAAGCAGTCTTCCAGCCCGCCTTAAAGTAGATGTCTTGGGTGGCATAGACCTGCTTTGTGTAGCTCACCTCGGCCTCGTTGAAGCCGGCATTATTGGCGTCCTCCAGCTCCTTCTCCCTTGATTGTTTCAGCGCATCAAGCTCGGCGCGGAGCGCGTCTCTCTCTTTCTCGGTAGAGCCAAGCTGGCCGAGCAGCCGGGTGTTGTCAGTGTTGGCTATTTGCAGTGAAGATTGGGCTCTCTCGAGCTCGGCTTGGAGGCTTTGAACTTGGCTGGCAGAGTCAGTTGCCTTCTGCCGGAGTCGGTGAATGCGCTCCATGACCAAGTGCTACTTCTGGATGGCCTCCAAGAAGAGAGTTTGATTAGAAAGGAAACCGAACTAACACTTGCGAAATTTTGAGCAAAAGTTTGAGATACTTACCCTGGTCATGGACTTGATCGAGGATTTCACCAACCGGGTGTCTGGCACATGGTCGCTGCCGACCACATCGCTCGGCAGAAGGAGAGCTTTTGTGAGGTCGAAGGCGAGCAGATGCTCCTTGTCGCCTTTGACAGAAGCTGTTGTCGGGATCTCTTTGCCCCAGTGTTTGAGCTGCGGCCTCCATACAGGTATTGGATCAACGGTGACAACAGGATGCTCTGTGTTGAGCTCTACTACTAGCTCGGCAGAAGGGTCTGCACAAGGCCTTTTGCCAGCCCGGCAGGTGTCTTGGTTTGATTGGCCGGCGGCGGGAGACGCCAATGCAACCACAGTTTCGCTGGCTTGCCCGGCAGCAGGAGAGCAGGTTGTGACGCTCGGTATCTCGGTGGAGGTGGCGGTGATTAGGTTCTTGATGCGGCTTCTCTTGGCTATCTCTTCTGCTTCGGTCAGACGGATGAATGGAATGTCAGGAAGTGTAGGATCTAGAGGCGAAAATGGAGCGCGGAGAAAGTTTGTGACCTTACTCCGGCGTGGAGCTGAATACCGGTATGTAGGTGTGTAACCAAGGAGGTCGTAGCAGTCCCGGTTGCGGTAACGGAGCCCGGTCCTGTAGACACCCCATTTTTGACCGTCCTCAAGACTTGGACATCACCGTTTGAACACTCGGTGATCATCCATGTTTGTATTCGTTTGGAGTTCCCGGAGGTCTCGGCTCGCGTGCCTTGCCTCAGGATCTCTAAACTCAACCGTTTAGTGTCTGGTTTTGCACCAAACACTTGTGTTTTGCCTTTGAGAGGCAGGGTAGGGCTTGTAGACCATCCCCACCCACCACCGGCAGTGGCTAGAGGCCACCGGCTGGTTTTTGCTGCCATCGGCACTTTTGTTTGCCGGTCGGCACATTTTATTGCCGGTCGGCATAGTTTGTTGCCGGTCGGCACTGTTTTTGGTCGAAATGACATTTTTGGGCAGCCGACCACTGTTCATCCACTTTATGGAGATATTTTGTGCCAGCTGTGATAGCTGGCACCAACTCTTCTCCCCTCCATACACGTGTATGGAGGGATCTCCCTCTAAGCAAGCTTGTTGTATAAGCTTTGCAAGAGGGAGTCTTATAAGAGGAGGGTCTTCCTCTTTGATCTAGGTTAGACTCTTGGAACCAAAAACCAGACCTTAGAGATATAGATACATATTATCTCTATACCTCCCTCTCTCTCCTCCTTTGTGTGTGTTTCTTAGCTCAAAAGGTGGTTTTTACCTTACTTTTGCACCATTACACACACCATTACACCTTACTCCGAGATTGAGGGACTTGGGGGGTTGTTTCTTTAGTTTTTGGACTGGTTTTGATCAAAGGAAGGAGGCTAGACCATTTGTTCTTCAAAGGTTCTTCAAGGGTGAGCATCTTGCTTTATATTCCCCAAACTTGCAATAGTTTTTTACCTATCTTGCCTGCTGTTTTAGCTCTTGTGTATAACATAAAAAGGGCTTGTATTTTCCTGCTCTAGCACTTTCATTAAGGTCATTTTGTGGTTTGAGTGCAAACTCACCCTTCTAGGCCTTGTTTGGTCCATTTTGGTGCCTTTTGATAAGGCTTTGTTCACTTCAGCATTTTGATCTTTTCACCACTAAAAACCAATTCATTTTTGGTGTTTAAAAAGATGGTTTGAAGTCTTGCATAGGGGAGGGACACCCCTCTCCCTTCATGGTTTTGTTTCCTTGCTTTTTGGGCTCAAAAGGGTAGCATGTGTGCTTGATGATTCTTGGCCTCATTTTAGAAGTTTTTTAGATGTTTTAGGTCATATGTAACCTCTGTTTTTGGCCGGATTTGTGCCTCCTTGTATGCTTGTAGTACTTGCTTTATATTGCTCCATTTTGCTTAGAAGTGCATCTCATGATTAGGCCATGATCCTTGCGTGTGTTGGCATAGTTCCTTGAAGCTTTTAGTGTTGTTTTTCCATGCTTAAAGTCTGTTGGCTTTCCGTTTGGTCATGCTTGACATGTTTGTTAGGGTTGCTTTGCATTTTGGCTCAAAAGCTTTGAGCATGTTGACCTCTAGCATGCATGGTTGTAATCATCCTCATGATTTGACATCATCTAGGATCACATTTTAGTCCAAGAATCATGTTTGTATGTGTGCATGCATGGCCTCTTTTATGCCTTGAGGGTGTACCCTCTTATGCTTAGGAATGAACCTTAGCGCATATGCCTCTTGGGAGTCATTTTTAGCTGCCATACTAGGAGGTTTTGGGGTCCCATTTTGCATAAGAAGTCTGTCCTTACTTGTCTTAATCATGCCATGGCTTGGTCTTGTTGTTGGAAGTAAAGTTGTCCCCTTTTGTGCCTTAACCTTGGGATCATAAGTTTGCTTGTTAACATGAGTTGTTTGGCCATCATTTTGAGCACCTTTGGTGCTGTTTTGAGGTGAATAAAGGTCTGCACCTTTATCACTTCGAGCCCCCCCCCCTTTGCATGCTTATTTCATGATTGATTACATGATTGTCCCATTAATGTGCCATTCTGATGCTAACTTTATGGCAAATTGGTTCATGTTTGTATCCCAATTGCATCTTGCATGTTGACACTACATACTTGCCATGCTCACATATGCCTGAAAACCCTATGCCATGCACTGTCTATTCTCTGTTTGCTGTCAAAACTGTCTCTACAGGAAGTTTCTGCCGACCGGCAGAATTAAGTGCCGGCCGGCAATGTTTTAAGTGCCGATCATCATTTAAACAGCCGATGGAAATTATGGAGTGCCGGTAGGAATTCTGTCTGGCCGGTGGTGCTCTGCAGTGTGCAAGGAACCTACTCTAGGACCTGGGCAATTTTCAGAGAGACAAGGCAGTACAAACAGAGGTGGTAGGAGTACGGTACGGGTTTTTCGGGCGAGTCAAGTTCCGAGCATGCATCATTTGCGCATCTCGAGGCAGAGGCTGCGGCCACCCTCTTCTTTCTTTCGCTTCTTTGCTTTTTATTGATCAGAATTTCTATAATGTTTTATTTGTTTATTTTGGGACTGTAATATTTATTTGGGCCCTCCGAGTGAGGGCAAATCTGTAATAAGTGTGTGTGGGTGGTGTGTATGTCTTCCAATCTCCATTTCTTTCTTCCCTTTTATTTACCCGCTTATGATGGTAGATTAGGGCATTTTTTGAAATTAGCATACCTTATGCTATGCATGCGTGCATCCATGCATTTGTATTGCATACATTAGGCTCGGTACATCACGCTAATCGCATTTGTATTTCAAATTCTAAACCGAATACGTGATAATTGTGCATTTTCACATACCATGTTTAGGGCTAGCCGAGCCTGCCTAGATCGCATTTTGCATGTGATGCATTAGCCACTTTTAACATGAACTAGGACATGCATGTTTGCTAACTAGTTTCTGTTTTGGCTCGGAGTACTAGGTAAGCTTTTTATGCTTTAGCATATCGCATGCGTGTGAATGTTGCCATGATAGCATGATTACCATGAGGCTAGCTGCTTATGTGATATAACTGCTTGAATGCCTGTGGATGGAGGTCAAATTACCTAAATTGGAATAATGCACTAAACTGTGAGTTTTAAGCCCACTAGATAGTGGCAAAATCATCTTTTCTAAAAGCCCACTTGAGGGTGGCAAAATCTGCATTTTAGCCTACTTGCGAGTAGCAAACCATTTTTAAAATAAACATGAAATGTTTTGTTCCAATTTGGGCGATTTGGTCTATACTTGTTTGCTGCGCGCATAACATAGTAATTCTAGGCTAATAACCGGTTTAAGAACACATAAAGTTTTTAAAAACGGATATCACAGTTAGTAGAGGCCGGTCTTCGGACCGGGCGAAAGGGGGTGCTCATAGCTGACCTTCCCCGATCGTACCCAAGCTCCCGAGCCGAGACAACTCCGGTGATGACGGACATGTGGCCTTCGGCACCGAGTCAGGGTTTCCTAAATTCTCCCATAAAAAATATTTAGGTGGTGACTCTGTATCTGGCAAAGCAGTCCATGTTTGGCACTACTTTTTCAAAAATCCGTTTCTCAAAAACGATTTGCCAGATTTGGACTCTTTGGTTCAGATTAAGAACCGTGACACAAATTGAGTCCGAACTGTAGCGAGGCCCTCGCGGACGTGTTACAGGTCCTGATGGCTGTTTCGTTGGGGTAGTGATAGTTAGCTAGCAAGGCTTCGATCGCTGCAAAGAAAAGAAGAAAAATGTAAGTACAGAATAGTGAAGAAAGGCAATCGACCGAGCAAGTTAGCATGGCTTACATGTGGAACCGAGGTTCTTGCTAATGAACCAGCCCGGTACGTTGGCTGTTTCATAGTTGCTGGACACCCAGAAAAAGTCGTCGTCGTGCAAGTCCTTGTCCGGGGTGCCGGTCACTATCTTTTCTTTGCCCGGTTTAATCTTTAAGTAATAGGCGAGGCCACCGCTTGTGTGCCCAAGGGTATATTGGCAGAGTATCTCGGCTAAACCTAAGTTGGTTCCAAGCCGGTTGTTCAGCTCGTGGATCCCGTTGATTATTCGGTATGTGTTTGTTGAGACTTGTGTGGGTGCTAGCTCGGTACGACGCAAGAATTCAGTCATCAATGGGTTGACCGGGAAGCGGAGGCCTCCTTCAATGATGGATAGTAGAGTGAAGGGGCATTGGTCTAATCTGCCCCAAGGGTTGATGTCTAAGGTGCTGAGCTCTAATTGAACGTCAGCCGGGATACCATACTCTTCCCGGAATACGGCCAAGGCGGCTGAAGTGTCAACAAGGAAGCGGTAGCGCCCCATGTGTCGCTAGATGGTTTAGCTCGGCTGAGGTGGTTTGGCACAGACTGGTGTTTGATGGCTACTTGGTCTTTGAGAGCCACGGTATTTGGTCTGTGGTCCCCTTGGACTCTGCAGGAAAAGGATGGCAAGTGTAAGTGGAAGCGCGGTCGCGCAAAACGAGCTTGACTTTAGCTCGGTCATGAAGAATGCCAGACCACCTCGGACACAAAGGTAAACCAAGGAGCTCAGTCACTCGAACGGACCAGTTGTTAGCCCGGTCGAGCGGCCTAGTCCTCTGTCTACCTCAGTTTCTACTAAGGTTTTGGCAAACTTGTAAGTTGCTCGGTCTTAATATTTTTTGGGATCAAAAGAAGACCTGGAGCCCGGTCCGCTCCAGATCTTCATGTGTTCATGTGTTCGTCACTGGGATTGAAGAACAGCGAAGAGAATAGGGGCAAGCAATGGGTATATCCTAAAACCTATGGATTTTGTGCCTTAGAATGTGAAATACCAAGTGAAAATAGCAAAAAAGGGCCCGAAGGACTTACTAGTTAAGGGCAGAAGCTTCTCCTTCGGACACGAACTCAGGAATGGCAAGAAAGGAAGGGCACAAGAGCTCTGGATCGACGAGGAGGAAGGAAGGTCAGTAAGAGGAAAATGAAGGAGGTTATGGCATGTTTATAGAGGTGAAAAGGCAGCCCAAATTTGAATATGAAGGGACGTGATGGTTGGCTGCTCGAGGCCAATCCAGGCACGACACGTGTCCCTATTGACGGCGGCGTCAGTACTGAAGAGACAGGATGGCAAATCGAGGCGTCGACCGGGCAAGTTTTGAAGACATGCATGTCAACTAGCCCGGTCACCGTCTTGCAAACTGAGGACCGAGGAAGAGTTACCCCGGTCAGAACAGGTAATCCCAGTCACGCTTGCGCGGACGGAATTAAGGGGTAATTGAGAGGGAAATTTATGAGCTGGATTGGGCCGTGGTAATGACCGGGCAGATTATGGGCCGAACATGTTGTGGGCCATGGTAGCTTGGGCTTAGCCGGAGAGGGTTGTGCTCGGTAATGGCCCAGGACCATGCTAGGACCAAGCTACTTGGCTTGTTTATGTGGGAACCGAGCTAATTGGGTAATTTGGCCGAGATAATGGAAGTCGGTCCTATTTCCATGGTTTGCGCTTCCAGCCCGGTTGGAAAGGTCTTCGGTTTATCAGCTCGACCAGTTTCAGCTCGGCTATGCCGGAATGCAACTGAGCTCGGTCGTCGTTGAGCTCGGCGAGCGAAGCACTCTAGCTTGTTGTGCAACACGGCCGTTGGCAGCCGAGATGATGCAGCCCGGTTGCCGAGATCCCGGTAGTGTGGGCTGGCAGTTTGGTTAGGTGATGATCAGCTAGATTTGTGCTAACAGATGGGATAGCAGCACCACGTGTCGAAAGACTAATGGGAGTAGATTTGGGGCACAGAAGGTATATAAGTGAGTCTGCGCCCCCCATGCCTAGACAGATGAACATTTGGTGAGAGATACAGTTACACTCAACTCTCTCCTCTCTATCTATCCCTGTGTGTGTGTGCTAACTTGATCATTGGAGAAGTTTTCCGACCACACACCGCCGGGTAGCTCACAGGTCGATCGGACAGACAGGAGCTTGGAAGAAAGGAGTACGGACTTGTCTGAATATTTGCTCCCCGTACAACAACCAAGACAAGAATATAGAAAATAAGATGAGAGAATGGAATTGGTTTGTTTAGCTTTCTATGAAAATGTTGGGAGATAAGTTTTCAAAAAATATTTTGGGAAGGGAGTTTAGAAATTTTTATGGTTTGTTTGGTTGTATATTTTGAAAATAGTTTTGGAGTTCGGGAGTGTAGAATGATTTGATATTTTGTTGTAATTGAGTAGATGTATATGAGAGAAAAAATAATTGAAAAGGAGAGATGAGAGAGAAAAAGTGATTGGTTGATATATAGGAGAGAGAAAGTGATTTTAGAAATTTTTTGCGAAAAATTACAAACCAAAAAAAATTTCAAAAATTTTCTCCAAAATCTTTTTTCCAAAGCCAAACCAAACAAGGCAATCATCTTCCAATTGTTTCTGATCAGTGCATCATTAATTGGGGACTGTAAACTCTAAACTGGAGTCAAAATCACAAGCATTGATCGGTTGAATTTTGATAGAAAATTTAATATGTAGACAATTTTATGATGAATAGCATGTGTGGGTGTACGTGTACATACCTAGGGAAATATAAATAATCAAGGGAAGCTTATTGGGAACAGCAATTCGACTGCAACCTGATCCATTTTTTTTGCCATCACCTTCGTATCCCACTGCACAAGAACAATTGTATGTGCCTGGTATATTGAGGCATTTCATGTTACAGGGGCTTGAAATAGCACCCTCATCAATATCTGAAACAGAGAACAAGCAAGTTTGATCATTGATGTCATATTCAATTGCTTTGGTATATATAATTTTTTTTTACCCGGAGTCTCTCATTAGTTGAATATATATATCATATAGCATGAATAACATTAGGAAGAAATTGTAAAGTTTTTAACAGTAATTGTGGTTACCTTGACAACCATTAGGAATATAAGGGTTCCCTTCATATCCCTTAGAGCATTTGCAGCGATACCCTGGACCATTGTCGAAGTCTTCACAGTCGCTGTTATCCTTGCAAGCAAAACTTGTTGGATTCTTTCTCGCTTCAGCACATGTTTGGTTCCCAACCGCCCAATCAAGCACCACCGGAACTTCTTTTCTTCCTTGCACGTCCTTCAGATCTAAAGAAGAGAAGTTGTAAGCAGTTTCCTCAGCTACAAAAACATAGCTGCATGGATTGAAGCCCCATACAAAGGTATGGTTGTTGTAGCTACTGACACTGATTTTGAAATTCTTGACTCCCTTGGGGATACTTGTCTGGCAGCAGCCAATGCCAGAGCAAGAGCCGTTGATCACATTGTCGATTTTGTCTCACAGTGACAAGCAGCCCGTGGCATATTTTCCTCCCCACAAATCTTTGATCATTGCGTAGGTGTCACAGCCTACGGCTGTGAACTTGTTTAGGGTATTTGAGATTGAGAATTTGCGAAATGTGATCCATGAGTCAAACTAGGTTTCGTGAACAACCCCTTCACTGAAGCAATCATACCCTATCCACGTTAATATGCGCAATTCACCAGAAAGAAATATGTCTGTGATCTCTAGGTTACTCTCGGTTGTATTTAAATACAGCTTGGGAGGGTTATGGTGGGTGTTGTTACAAGTAAGTCGAAAATCATCTGCTATGCGGCATCCTTCAGTTGTGCCAAATGGGTGTGGGATGCTAATGTTACCACAACGATCTTCGCAACCAGGCAAGGTCTGAGCAGAAGAACCCATGCCAACTTAAGCTGCAGAAAAATCATAGGACAATTATAGTGCATGGGTAGAGTCGGGTTTTCTGGGATTAGATAGTTTTGTCGTTGTGCATAATCCTTTTAAGCTGGAGCTGGCTATTTATGAGGAAAAAAAGGGAAAAAAATAAAAAAAGAAAAAAAGAAACTAAAATAAAAATAAAAAAAGAAACTAACTTCTCTTTACTGTCACAAACAGTGGAAAATAGATGTTGTAAAAACGCGTAGGCAGATGAGCTGCCAAAGTCGATAGGCGTGTAATTTGCTTGAGGACCTTGGGCTTTACAGTGACTAATAATCCAGTGAGGTCTCGTTTGGGAACGAGCTAATTTAGTAATTTTTTGGCTATTTAGCTAAAAATGTAGGTAAAAGAAACTTATATATTTGGGATGACTTTTTGACTAATTACGAAAAGATGTGCAAAAAGTAGAGAGAAAAGAGTATCTTTGACTTTTTGGTATGAGTTGTTCGCTTTTTGGCTAATTTAGGCCTATTTTGGCAACATGGTTTGTAGCCACTAAAAAATGTGTGTGTAATTCTGCCAAGTCTTAATCATGTCTTTGGATCGATAAATACCCGCATGAGATACACAGACATGAACTTCAAAACATTCCATATAAAACAATCTAGACAAGAGAGATCACTTTTGTGACATCTTGTTTGAATTGACTTATATTGAGAATGTTAGAAAATTAAATTTCCGTAGACGTTGTATGAAATTACATTAAATTTAAAGATTTCTAAATTTGTGACCCCGTATATGTCATATAATCTGCAGCAATCCCAATTATATACATACATATATATATATATATATTTAAACACATGATGTTATCCATTTGAAAAATTAACCGGCCATCCGAATTATGTTCCATTTCCAGAAAACAAAACCGAATTTGCAGCAGAGGAAAAAACAGAAAAACAAAAAACAGAATCTGATTCCAGGAAACTAAATAGAATGAATAAAGCATATCTATTCTGATAATACACATGATATAACCGCTCTGATACCACTTGTTAACATAAATTTCAGAACATAAACCTTACACTTTGGATCATTTACCATGTGTATTATCAAGAAATCAAAACAAAATGACATACCTGAATCCATTGATGAACGGTTAAACGGAAGCGTCTGATTGTCAATAAAACCTTTGATATTGACTTTGTTAGAGCCTTCTAATCCTTTCCCTTTTGGTGCCTTATGTTTCTCCTTGAGAGGATTTAGAAAAACGGTGTTCTTATTTTCACTTGGGAAGGAATAGGGACCATAACCTTTTAAAGGTTGTAATTGGTTTTCAAAATTGAAAGGTAATGAAAACCAATAAATTAACCATTATTGGTTTTAAAACTGAAAGGTAATGAAAACCAACTTTAACCAATATGTTTTAATTTCTATTTCTGCCCCTCATAGAAATAGAAATTATACAACTAGTATCTACACATTAGGTCCATAACACATATACCCTTAAGCCTATTAACTAAATTGAATCACTTAAATTGTAGACTTCTTATAAATGATAACACCACATTTAATTATGTGGTCCCATTGAGACATTATCTAACAAAAAATAGACACAAACACGGTAACGGATATGGACATAGACACGAGCACAGTCACAAATATGGACACTTGACAACAATTATCAGAAGTTTAAAATACAGACACAGTGGGGATGGGGCACAGAGCTAGGTGGATCAGCTTTTTCAACAGCAGACTCATGCCATATGGATCTACCTTTGCCATGATCAAGCTTGGTGGGAACAAAGCCAATTCGATGGCTAACAAAAATTCAATCTTTATTTTCACTTTTCTTGTTATTTTATTTCATTTTTACAAAAGAAAGAGAAAACTTATTAGGTTAGGCCAGGTTGGCCTTGATCCCATTCGAAACCCAGCAGTAATATTGACACTGCTGATTAAAACCAGCCTACATGCATGCCCCACTACTGAAATTCAATGGCATTTGTAACGAGTCTCTTAGCTACAAAAACCACAGCTCCTGTTGCAATTATCCTCCCCTTCCTGGCTTTAATGTCATCATGATGATCATGCAGAGGAAAAGGCACTGCTATATGCAATGTTATGTTGTACACTGCAAAAAACACCCCAAAAATTACAAATCTGAAATGCCTATATCCATAGAAGTTAACAATACTTCACAAGAAGTAAAATCAAACTTGAAAAATATCCAATACTCATCTAAAAATTTGCAATAAAATAAGAAAATTTATAAGCAGAATTCTAAACTTGACTAAAATTTGTTCAAACCTATTTGTATTTTTACCCAAATAGATAAAAGAAGAAAATCACAACAACCTAAAAATTACTAGAAAGTGTATGAGTAGGAAAAACACACATCTTAGCTATCATTATGAAGTTATCCACATATAATTTGTTTCCTGATGTTAGGATAGTATATGCTTGACCTCTTTCTAGTGTCTTTCTTTTCACATCTTCTCATTTATTGTGGGGTTGATTCTTCATAAAAGGAGAAGCAACGAAAATGAAATAAACTAATCTTCGCTGGTGGATGTTGTCATTTCCCCTAGTCCTTTCAAGCTTCATCAATCAAAGGATTAGATCTATGTCCATTACTTAGTTATGATAAGCTATTTCTCTTTGAAGTTACATAATTTTCTTGGTAATACTTTTCACTACGCAAGGACGCAAACTGAAATACATAGTTATAGTTGCATTCTTACTAATCGTTAACTTCTTTCCAAAACTAGAAGCCTTTGATATGCTACCATGTAATATCTTGTTTAGCAGCACCATTCTTCTCTAATACCATGTAATATTCCCCTATGCTACACCATTCTCCTCTAATCCTTTCCATCAATCACCTCAATTTCTATTTCAAAAAATATAAAAGGCAATAGTGAAAGGTTTCAATTTTCATGTGTCATGCCTCTTTTACTTGACAATAATTACCTCCAAGTGTTGGATCATCGACTTCTTATCAGCATCGTTAACCTTCTTCCACCTACGAACGCTCAGGTCTGGTAACTGCGTTCGAACCTCTATACCAATCTTGGAGGCCAGCTTAGAGGCTTGATCTCCTATTGGCGCACGAAACTGTTCAGGTACAAGAACCACCATCTTTCCATCTTTCTCGACAATGTGTTGGGCTTGTATGTCGTGTGTCGGGCCACGACCTCGTTTGTCATGTGGTGCTCTAAGGACATAATATTAATTGAGTTAGTAAGTAAACAAATGCAAGTTAGACCTTAAATTGAATATAAACAACTTTGCAAACTTACCAACGCTACTAGATGCAGTCACCTCATGCTCAGGTTGCACATTATGAGGTGGTAAGGGTTGGGTACCAACCTCTTCACCTAGGGGATCCATCCCTTCCTCTGGGGTGGGAGTTAATGGCCCCGAATGAGACTGTAAACGAAACCCCGGTGGCATCTCTTGTTCCTGTCACACCCCAAACCCGGGTATGACCGGCCGTGGCCCACAGGGCCTTAGCCTAAGGCACATGTAAGCCTAAACACGAATCCATAATCACATTGAACAACTAAACAATAGTCCAATAATAAATAACCAAAACTCAATCCAGTGACATGCCACAATTATAAACGACAAAATCAACCGTAATCAAAACCATCCAAACTTATGCAATATAAACAGCCCACATATTAAAATAATCCTAAATGAACCCCAATAAAAATGAAATAAATAAATATGCACAAACTTGACATAACACTCTAAAATAAATGAATGTCCAAGAGGTCTATGCAATCAAGTCCCCGCTATGCCATGAGTCCACTCTAAGTCCTTTTGACACCTGGAAATGGTAAACAACTAAGTCAGCTGATAGCTCAGTGAGTAGCAACATGAATAGTATATACAGTTTTGAAAACACGAATCAATTCCAAAATAAGACGTATATCATACAAACTAGATTGACATACAGTTTGGTAAAGAGAATCTGTTTCAAAAAGAAGGTTCCACAGTTCAATAGTTAAATACTCATGTCTCTCAAGAACATGATAAATGACATTTTCCACTTAAAACAGATTATAACATGAACATCAGCATGCTTGGTTAGAGTTTTCCAAATACACTTTTCAGAAAATTCTACTTTCTTATTTTTCGTGTTTTTTTGTTTTTATTGAATTTTTTAATATTGTAAACAATTTTTTTTTTTACTTTTTAGACATACCTTACATAAATATACCTAAAAAATAAAAAAATTGCGAAAGAAACTTTTTAAAAATTTACTAAATACAAAAAAAAAAAAAACGAGAATTCAGTACATTTTTTGTATTTTTATGTATTTATTAATTTTTAAAAATATTTTTCACAAATTTTTTTCTTTTTAGATACATCTAAATAAGATGCATCCAAAAAAGTAAAAAAAATGCTTAAAATTTTAAAAATGTTAACTAAAAACAAAAAACACGAAAACTAAAAAACTCAATTTTCAAAAAACTTAATCCAAAAAACTCAAACTAAACAATTTTCTGGGCACCAAAAAATAACAAGTAACATGTTGCACAGTTCTCAAGGCTATAAGACCCGTTGGATCCAATACCGAACTAAGAGTCATCCTTAGGGTGGCAACCTGGGCCTTTTCTCTAAGACGATCCGACTAAAGGTCACCTAACTTAACCTAGGTATTTTCCTTACAATTGTTGAGCGCTAGAGTCATCACGGCTCAACCCGAATTTGTTCTCTAGTGGCCAGAGTCACCAAACACAGTGGAATAATTTCCCTGGACTAAAATACACAGATGGTCCCAATAATCAATACACCAGTTTTGCAAAACATGGTAGTTCACCATTATAAACATGAGATCAAAACAAATAGTTTACAGTATGCCAAGTTCACACATGTTTCAGAAATAATTTGATTCCATTGATAATATAATAATTTATCAAAACAGTTTATTCCTAAAACAACAATTTAATTTTCCAACAGTTCAAGGTAGGGGAACATTTATAAAAATATGTAACATGAAACTACTCATCTGAAAATGAAATAATATAATCTTCGAATAGAGTATGAAAGTCTAACTAGTGCCCTAAACCAAGTATGAAAACTACACGTCACTACTAATTTAAAAATACTAAATAATAAGAACTAAGTAACTCCAAACTAAAGCGCAATAACACGGCTCAACCCAACTCACTGTTACTCTTAAATATTGCCTAAGTTCATGTTCTTCAAGGTCTAAAATCACTCAAGACATGGGTTCAAATCGAAACTTAATTAAAAGTAACTTTAAGATAAAACAAAATTTTAAACTAGTTTTCTCAATCTATTCGCTAACTTTGAAAATTAAAAACCCACTCCACGTTGTTCGAAAAATTCTAAAACCCTCCAGATATCAACTAATATATCCTAAGTTTCAAACCCAAATGGCCTCACTTAATTTGCTTATCAAAATAATTATCTACAATTAATTATATCTAAACAGGTTGTTTTCTGCAACACTTTAAAGAAATTAATGGTTCTCTTAGTATACATGAGAAATCAATGCAAGGCCAAAAACGTACGAAACTAGACTCGTAACCGGTTCTAATGACACTGATTTGATAATTTTCGGATTTACACCCAAAGAGAACAACACTCCCGAACTTACTGTTTAAAACTAGTTTTCTGGACAGATTTGAACGCATCAGTTTATATGGATTTTGACTCCCAAAATTTATGAGAACATTCAGATATGCAATTCAACATGTAATTAATCTACTGTAAAAATTTCAGTTCAAAATTCATTCATTTGATATGGTTTCTTGATTTTTAAAGATTGTGATTCTGTACAAAATTTTTGGACTAAGAATTACACCATTCATTATACATGAATTTAACTCCTCAAATTTCTTAACAGTATATATATATATATATATACACACAAATTACATACACCTACAACCTCCCCATCAATGAATTAAATCATAAAATAGAATAAGGATAAAGAACAAATATAAAATAAAGAAGAAAGTTACAACCCTATCACACACCCAAAAGTTCTTTGATTGCAACTTCTTCTCTTTTTTTTTTTCTTCTCTCAAAGTCTCTCCCGTGGCTGCTGTGTTGTTGCCATATGTGGTGAACAAATAATAGAGTAGGGTTTGTATTTATTTTATTTTGTACTAGTGGTTGGATACACCTAAAGCATGTGTAGGTTAAATATATAAATAAATATACAAAACATATATATAAGTTATATGCAATTCAAATGGTAAGAGTCTTATATATTAATGTAGACGCGCCCGCGTGGGGCCTTCGTGCTACAGTTCAGACTGGATTTGTTGTCACAGTTCTTAATCTGAACCAAAGAGTCCAAATCCGGCAAATCGTTTTGAGAAAATAGATTTTTGAAAAAAAGTGCCAAACATGGACTGCTTTGCCAGATACAGAGTCGTCACCTAAATACTTTTTTAAAATGGGAGAATTTAGGAAACCCTGACTCGGTGCCAAAGGCCATGTGTCCGTCATTGCCAAAGTTGCCTCGGCTCGGGAGCTTGGGTACGATTGGGGAAGGTCAGCTATGAGCACCCCCTCTCGCCCGGTCTGAAGACCGGCCTCTACTAACCGTGATATCCGTTTTTGAAAATGTTATGTGTTCTTATTCCAATTATTAGTCTAGAATTACTATGTTATGCGCACAGCAAACAAGTATAGACTAGATTGCCTAATTTGGAAATAAACATTGCATATCCGTTTGTTTTGAAAAACACTTTGGAATTTGCTACTCGCAAGTAGGCTAAAACACGGATTTCAACGAGTTTTTCCATCTCAAACAATCCAACCTTCACCTACAGGCATTCAAACAGTTTATCACATAAGTATCTAGCCACATGGTAAACATGCTGTCATGATGGCATTCACACGCATGCGATATGCTAAAGCAGGAAAATACTTACATCGTACTCCGTGCCAAAACAAAGAACTCGTTAGCAATCAATGCATGATCCAAGTCCATGTTTAAATGTCTAATGCAACACATACAGGATGCAATCAAAGTAGGCTCGGCTAACCTAAGCATGGCATGTGAAATGCGATCAATTGATGCACGTATTCAATTTGGAATTGAAGTACAAATGCAGTTAGCGTGATGTACCGAGCCCGGTGCATGCAATACAAATGCATGAATGCACGCATGCATAGCATAAGGTATGCTAATTTTAAATATGCCCTAGTCTACCATCATAAGCAGGTAAATAAAAGGGAAGAAAGACGTGGGGTTGGAAGACATACACACACTCACGCACCCACACTTATTACAGATTCGCCCTCGCTCGGAGGGACCGAAAGAATAATACAAATTGAATAATGAATTAACTATCCTACCTAATTAATTATTACAAATTACCTAATTAGTTAACAAACTAACTAAGCTAGGAAAAATAGTAAACCGCCTCGGGAAGAGAGCTCGATGCAATGCATGCTCGGTCCTGCTCGGAAGTACACTGCCATGCGCAAGCTGCCTCTGTTTTCCCTGTTCTGCTCCTCTGAAGACTGCCAAAATCTCAAAATTGCTTCTCTGGGCACTGGGAAACACCACCGGCTGAGTAGAACTGCCACCGGCAGTGGTATGTGGTCACCGGCCATTTGTGAAGCCGTCGGCAGAAGGAGGATTGCCGGTCGGCACTTAGCACTGCCGGTCGGCAGAGAGCTCCTGCAGAATCTGCAATTGACAGCAACAGAGGGCAAGGCAGAGCATGGCAATACAATTCAAGCAATGTATGCACCAATTATGTCCCTTATCATGTTAGTGACTCAAGGGGACATGCTCCTCGGTTCTTGGACCATCAATCGCGCATTTCCATGCGTGATGGGCCAAGAGACCAAGTTATGCACACTTTGATGTCAAATGTAATGCAAACCAACAAACCAAAGAGACTCAACCTCTATCACAAACATTTCAAGAGGCCAAGCATGCATGCAAGTGGAATGCAATCCTAGGCATGTGAGCTAAGGATGCAACATGGCAATGCAACGCATTCATGCGATTATGCAAGCAAGTATGCAAGGCAAACATGCAAACAAACAAGGGGGAGACTTGAGCTTGATATGAGCAGCTCTAATTAGGCCCAAAACAGTGGCCAAACTTAAGAAAAGGGACCAAACACACTTACACACATGCACAATGTTAATGGGCCTATACTTAAGCAAACAAGGGCAACTTTCAAGCACACTTGGAAGAGGCATAACATGGACTAATGGCATGCAAGGTAAGCATTGAAAATCATGTTACAAAGGGTGCTAAGCCAATTAAACAAGACAAACAAGACATGCAAACAAAGCCAAAAACTCAAGACAAGCCAAGAGGCTTACACCAAGACTAAATCAACCAAGCCTCGCAAGGCTAAGAGGACTTAAAATAGGCTTAGTGCAAACCTAAACAACACCCAAGGGGACACCTAGATGGCATCTAAAGGGCTCAAAATCAAAAGCATGCACAATGACTAAAACATGGAGCATGCAAGACAAGCTTCCAAAGCTTCAAAAAGGTGTCCAAAGCAAGCATACAAGCATGTCAAAGGGACTGAAATTATGCTATAAATGATGCCAAATCATTAGAATAAAGCAAGTAGTGCATGCTACATACTCACACACTTGAGGCCAACAAGCCAAAATGCAAAGGGGGCCTATAATGCATGCCATGGCCGATCCAAACAACCATGGACAGACCTCTAGCATGGCAAATAAGCACACAAGCTTCACAAAACTAGTCCTAAAACATGCTCGAACGACGGTTCACAACCTAAGGCATGTTAAGGCATAAACATGGCATTACAAGGTAGGTATGCTAAGCATGCATGGTGTACCAAAACCAACAAAAAACAGAGGTATATTATGACATATTAAGCACAAAAAACAACTAAGGCATGGTCAACATGAAGCTTAGCTAGGTGCTCCCTCAAGAGGCCAAAAATGGTCCATTTCAAGGACAACAAGGAGAGGGGGTGGCCCTCTCCTTCTTGGGACTTCAAGGCACCATCCTTACCACTGAAATCCCTCAAGATTTCAGTGGTAAGGAGGCCCAAACACCAAAGTCCCGGAGCTCACTCAAAATAGCACAAAATGAGGCCTTTCAAGGCCTAAGAGGGGTCAAACACCTCCAAATCACAAAACACTCTAAATAAACTATTCAGAGGGATTAAAAACAGAACTTTTTTATGTTATACACTAAGCACAAAAATAGTTCGAAGATGGGTAAAAATACAATGCAAAAATGGGAAATATAAAGGCAAGATTGTTACCCTTGAAGACCCTCTTCACAAATGGTGGACCAGCTGGTTCTCCAAGCTCAAAACCACACAAGAACCTCAAGAACAACCTCTTAGAACCTCAATAGCCAAGGGAAGGTGTAATGGTAGGAGTTTGTGTGCAATACTAAGAACAAATGCACCTAGAACACTCAAGAGAGAAAAAGAGAGATAGGATGTGTATCAAACCCTAACCCTTAAACCAGAGCTCTCCTCTGTATTTGTTATCTCTAAAATGTCTAACCCTAAGGCAAGGAGAAGAGCCCTCCTCTTATAGAAGTTCTCCTTTGCAAAGCTTTCCAAACAAGCTTCTTAGAGGGAAATCCCTCCATACACGTGTATGGAGGGGAACAGAGTTGGTGCCAGCTATCACAGCTGACACAAAATATCTACATAAAGTAGATGAATAGTAGTTGGCTGCTCAAAATTGCCTTTTTGACAAAATGGAGTGCCGACCGGCAAAAAAGAATGTCGACCGGCAAAAAAGAATGTCGACCGGCAATATACATTGCCGATGGCAACAAAACACCTGCCGGTGGCCTCTGGCCATGGCCGGTGGTGTGTGGGGATGCCTCACAAGGCGTTCCCTGCCCCTCCAAGGCAAAACACAAGTGTTTGGTGCAAAACCAGACACTAAACAGTCGAGTTCGGAGATCCTGAGGCAAGGCGCGTAGCCGAGACCTCCGGAAACTCCAAATGAACACAAACATGGATGATCACCGGGTGTTCAAACGGTGACGTCCAAGTCTTGAGGACGGTCAAAAATGGGGTGTCTACAGTTGCCCCTCTTTGACAGAACTCGAAAGTCATAACAATGACGGGAGTGAATGTCAAAGCCCAGAGACGACCCATTTTTGACAAGGCCGAAGACTTAGACAAACATGCAAGACAAACAAGGTATGCGCCCGAAGGCAGGGGAAAAATACAAGACAATGCACAGAGCCGAACATAACTTATGATCATGCAAAGAAAGCTGTAACGAAGCATAACATGCGACAGTTTTAAGCTAGCATACACCAAACTACACTACAATGCAGAAAGGATGTAAGAGAATTATGCAATTCTCAATACGTCTCACTCGGAAGATACAATACCTGTGCGGTTCGCCTAGTTGCACCAACCTCAAATGAACCGTACATACAATATCGTGCCTGCAAAGAAAACAAACTTAACAGGTACGATGTTATTAGCAACATGCATGACAATGCAAAAATGGATGCAAAACGATATGCAATATATACAAAACAATGTATAAACAATGCAAATGAAGATGCAATGTAATTGAAACAATGCAAACTATATGCAAAGCAATTGAATCATGATCCAATCATGAGCGGTTCGAAAACACACCTATGCCAAATAGATTGATGGAGGTAACAAGTCCGTCTACCATAGAATGGTCCACTGAACTATGAGTAATGTAGACGGACACAAGAACAAGTATTGGGGGGGATGACACAAGTGGGGAAATGACCCGCTGGAGAAAGGACTACGATCCTAATGCTGGATGCGACAATTACACTACAATGTAATGTATGATGATACTGGGGAAATGGCAATGGATATGGCACGCGGGCCAAACCAAATCTTGCCTAGGCAAGGCATGTACGCATACAAGCCATGTTTAACATAGAACGGTCTACTGAACTATGCTTCGACACGAGAAGTATGGGCACATACCAGACCAAGCTCAACATGGAAAGGCGCAAGCCATAGATGGGAGGTGATGCAATGAATGCATGCAATCTACAATGCAATGGATATGGCACGCGGGCCAAACCAAATCTTGCCTAAGAAAGGCATGTACACAAACAAGCCGCGGCTAACATAGCACGGTCCACTGAACTATGTTTCGACGTGAAAAGTATGGGCACATACCAGACCAAGCTCAACCTGGAAAGGCGCAAGCCATAGGCGGGAGGTGATGCAATGAATGCATGCAATCTACAATGCAATAGATATGGCACGCGGGCCAAACCAAATCTTGCCTAGGAAAGGCATGTACGCATACGAGCCATGTCTAACACAGAAAAGGTGCCGCAACCCTCAAACCAACATACCAGCGTGGAATAGGCGCGTACACATGCAGAACTGTGCTTTAACGTGAAAAGTAGGGGCACATACCAGACCAAGCTCAACCTGGAAAGGCTCAAGCCATAGATGGAAGGCGATGTAATGAATGCATGCAAACTACAATGCAATATCTACAAATATGCAATGGAATGGATATTTACAAACATGCATGACAATGTAGTATGATGCGATCTGCTGGGGAAAATGCAATGGAAGCATGAAAGCTACAATGGAAATGCATGACAATGTATGTTTATTCTCTACAATGCAATATTTACCATGTATGCATGACAATGCACTACTTACAATGGATGCATGACAAGGCATTATGATGCAACGGCTATGATTGCAGCTTTCCCTATCTTACCAATAGGGCGATATACTAGGTTGGTTCAGTATCCAGAACTGAGGCGCAGATATGCTGCCTCAATCTATGGGGCTTCCATACAGATTTCAAGCCAAGGATACACCCCTGGGTATTTAAACCAGACTTTAGTCTCGGAACTCCCGAACTTTTGCATTCTAGGCATAAGCCATTCGAACTCTAGTTTCCACCGTCCCAGTTGGTCTTCTAGGAACTCACCGCAAACATCGGCAGGTGGCTTTACCAGACCACCGAAAGTCGTTCGGGCACGACAAACACCGAAGGACTTGCACCTTCAGAGGATTTAGGGTCTCCTAGACCGGGATGCAAAATGTATGCATGACAATGCATGTTTTTTTTGTTTTTGTTTTTTGTTTTTGAGATGCCAATGCATGATGATGCATGATGCATGGAGTGCGCGACAACACGCGGCTTAAGATACATGACAATGTAAATGGGCTGTGCACACCAATGCACTAAAGGTTTCGCACCTTCCGAGGATTTAAGGTCTCCTAGACCGTGCGTATTTAAGGTCTCGCCAGACCATACAATATTGCACGAGAAATGCATAACAATGCAAGTGAACTTGAAATGCGCAACAACATGCGACTTAAGACACGTGAATAATGCATCTAAACAAACTGCGCACATCAATGCGCCAAAAGTTTTGCACCTTCCAAGGATTAATGGTCTCCTAGACCGCGCGTGTTTAAGGTCTCGCCAGACCATGATATTACAGGATGGTATGATGCGCAAAATAGCGCGATTGAATGCATGCAAAATGCAATGAGATGCGCAAAAATAGCGCGATTGAATGCATGCAAAATGCAATGAGATGCGCAAAATAGTGCGATTGAATGCATGCAAAATGCAATAAGATGCGCAAAATAGCGCGATGCGTTAGACAACGCTAGTGCACAAGACAGTGCGATTGAATGCATGCAAAATGCAATGAGATGCGCAAAATAGCGCGATGCGTTAGACAACGCGAGTGCACAAGATAGTGCGATGGAAATGCGATGCAGATGGGGCAAATTTTGAGTTTTCTAAAAGTCAAAAGGATACGGAAAGGATACACCTTGCACGAATTCGAGTGCCACGCACAGAAGACACGACCCGAGGTCAAAACGGAGGCCGGTTGAGCGTCGGGAATGCACTGTTTTGCACTGTTTTGAGCACTAAAGGCCCTGGACCCCACACATAACTCAAACAATGGTGTAGGAAGCTCCAAAATCACTGTAGAAGACCACCGGATGTCCACCGGCCATCAAAATGAGTCACCGGCCGTCCATCGGCACTGATACAATTCCATCGGCACAATATTTTGCCGACCGGCAAAGAATTACTGTATCGGGGCAGTTCTGTCATTTCGGCATGGGTCTTTTAAAATAGGGTTTCTAACCCTATTTTTTTCACTTGCCTCTAGTCGAAAATCACCCCCTCTCTCTCTAGAGTGTTTTCTTCCCTCAATTCTCGCCTTTTCTTGCGTTTTAGCTCCCGTTTCGTCGTTCGATTCGCGATCTCCTTCGCGTTTCGGACATTTTCAACCGAATGAAACTTCGTTTCGGTGTTTCTTTCTTGGTTTTCGCCACTCGGGGCTTGTTTCCCTCGAGTTTTTCTTGATACCCATACCTTTTCCGTATTCCGGCTTTTCCGGCCTTTTCCGACCCTTTCGGGGTTTGACTTTTTGTTGACTTTTCGGCTTCTCGCCCGTTTTTTCATCTTCCGGTCATTTTCACGCCCCCTTCGAGATGGCGGACGATCTCCCACAGGGCGGAGCCCCTCCCGAACTCGAGATGGACCCCGAGGTCGAGCCCTGCCACTCCGCGTCCGGCCATTCGATCCGGAGACTTACAGGGCCGCGGTTCACGAGATGCTCCCCGACGGACTACGCCAGTTCAGGAGCTTTGATAGGCACGTGCCTCCCGAGCTACTACTGCGTGAGCCCACCTCCCACCTGTCCTTCGGCGCTTCCGAGGTAACTTTCTTTCTCTGCTTTACTTTCTGCAAATGTAGGATGCAAAACTGTCGTAGCTAGTTATGCTCTTCAACTGTTTAAATCTGATATGATGTATACTGTAGTTGATTGTAAACATACATGCAACTGATATCTGTTAGAGACTGACACATGCACACACACTGCACTGACCCCGAATCACCTGAACACACGGCGCACACTGTATTTCACTGCATACACACTGATACCCGGTATTGGCTTGAGTCTGAAAACATGCACGCATGCTACATTTGCACTGAACCATTCGAACGTACTGACGCATCACACGTTGTAGTTCACTGTAAGCACACCGGCACCCGGTATTTGTTTGAATATGAAAACATGCACGCATGCTGTATCTATATGCTCCTTAGAATTGCATTTTGAATATTGCCTTGCAATTGTTGTTTTTGATTACAGGGAGATTCCCATACCATTCGCGGGTATGGGAACACCGGCGCTCGGGACTGGTACCTTGAGCTGCCGGATGCCGTCCGGGACATCGTCGGCGAGGCCGTCTTTGGCATCTTTTGCAAGGGGCTCTCTCGGCTGACTACCTACAGGCCCTTGCTCGCTGCGTTGGCGGAGAGGTGGTGGGATACCACCGATTCCTTTCACTTCTCCGTCGCAGGGGATATGACGATGACCCCTTACGACTTCTCGATGCTTACTGGCATTGGGGTAG
This sequence comes from Camellia sinensis, assembly GCF_055761805.1. Taxonomy (NCBI): domain Eukaryota; kingdom Viridiplantae; phylum Streptophyta; class Magnoliopsida; order Ericales; family Theaceae; genus Camellia; species Camellia sinensis. Next base: position 155,935,469 of record NC_138963.1, read on the forward strand.
GAGGTGATCCGATCCCCTTTGACACAGATATGGACGAGTGGGACGCTGCCCAGCTGTACCTACTCGGTACTTAGCCTCCCCTCGCTCGAGCAAGGTTTGTCTGGTATTCGTGGTTTGAGAGCCACTTTCGGGTCCAGCCGGCCTTGGCAGAGGAAGCGCAGATGTCTCCAGAGGAGGTGGACCAGTATGCTCGGGGCTTCATCATGTTCCTCTTCGGGACGACACTCTTCGCCGATCGGGCGAACACCGTACCCTTGTGCCTGCTGAGCGCGCTGGTGGACGTCAGGCAGATCCGCCATTACGACTGGGGTGGCGCCGCTCTGGCCACTTTATACGGTTATATGAGCTCCTTTTCCCGCCTCAACGGATAGCTTCTCGGTGGCTACTGGCGAGCCTGGGAGGTACGTCTTCTTCCCTTTTTACATTTCTGTCTTCTGCTTTTTGTATTCTGCACACTGCACACATACTGTACACTGCCCCACACTGACTGTACACTGCACACACTGTACACTCTGCTTTACACTGATTGCACACTGCTCACACTATACACGCTGCACAATACACTGCACAACACACGGTTCTGCTTTTCCTGCTTTATTCTGTATTCTGCCTTATCTGATAGTCATACTGATATCTGTTCTGCAGTTGTGGGTGTATGCCTACTTTCCTAGGCTTGCCCCAGTACCCGATGAGGAGATCCCACTCGGCGTCCCCTTCTCTCTTCGCTTCGATGTGCGATGCGTACGGAGACCACGGGAGTCTCTTGTTTTCTTCCTCCGGTACTTCGACACCATCACCGCAGCGGAGGTATGTTCAACTTAAGAGTTTATTTTTGCTTTGCTTAGCACTATATGTTTTCAATAACAGATAGATAATAAACCGCATTTCATTTTCAGATCACCTGGCAGCCCTGGGCCCCGTTGCCGGCCGTGGTGAGGGATCATTATGAGGGCTCAGAGGAGACTTCTCGCTGTCGGATTCTGTTGGAGGGCCCGGTCTGTCGGGCTTGGTACCTGGGCAAGCGCTTCCTGCGCCAGACCCTAGGTTTACCGGAGCAGATAGTGCCGGGTCCACCTCCTGGCCACATGAGAGACACAGAGATATTCACCGCTCGAGAGATGAGGGAGTACACCACCGGCTGGGGCGAGGAGCATCACAGAGGCGAGGGCGACTACACAGAGTACGTCCGGACCTATATTATGCGACCCTTGAGCGGTGGTCGCCGAGCTGAGAGAGGGAGGCCAGCGGCGCCGACAGCCGGAGCGGGAGTTGGGGCTGGAGCGGGCACATCGAGGAGGGCTTGAGGGCATGGTAGGAGCGGAGCTCGGGGGGGACGGGAGACTGGTTGGCCCGCCCTACCCACTGTACTGTCATATAGAGGGCAGGATGGGGCGACCTACCAGATCCCCTTTGCTCCTCCCTCGGCTGGTCATGAGTTAGCCGGCATCCCCGACTTGCCTCCGGTATGTATTACTTCATTTTGCATCTTGCATTTAGCATTTCATTTCAGTTTATTTGATATTTCGCAGAACACTGATGTATCTTATACTCTTGCAGGCGTCCTCCAGGTACACTCGGCAGTCCGTGGAGTTGAACGCCTCCATGATGGGGATGCTGCAGCGGACCTTTGACCTCCTGGCCCTTTACAGTATTCCGGTATGTTCTTGTGACAACGGCCCCAAACCATTCATACACTGCTTCACATACTCTGATGCACGACACAACACCTGGCACACCGATCTCACAGCATCTGATACACTGCATATACTGCATTCTGCACTGTACTCTGTAACGATGAACTGCCCACGGCATTCACACACTGTATACTGCATTCTGCACTGATAAACTGTTCACGGCATTCTGACACTGTGCTCATACACTGCATTCTGCACTGATAAACTGCTCATGGCATTCTGACACTGTACTAATACACTGCATTCTGCACCGATAAACTGTCCACAGTATACTGATGCATTTGCCTTTTGTGATTTCCAGCCTCCCTTCCAGATCCCTCCGGTGGGCGGTGCTTCAGCTGGGCCTTCTTTTCCTGCTCGGGGAGGGCGCGGAGACACTGCACGTACCCGTACCAGGGGAGGGCGTACTCATATCGGGAGTAGTTCTCGGGCGCCGACCCCTGATGATGATGATGACAACGATGATGAGTCCGAGGCAGAGGCAGAGGCCGGGTCATCTGAGGAGGCTGGAGACGACTTAGACTCAGGCTTAGACGGCGATGCTGATGATGCTCCTGGACCTTCGTCCAGGAAGAGGGCGAGGGCAGACCCCCGGGCTCGAGACTACTGACGATGACCCGGATTGCTGCTTTTCTTCTTCTTTTTTTGTACTTTTTCCTTTGTTTTCTCTTTCTTTTTCTTTCTTCGCTGCTAGATAGATTACCTTGTACTGCCGCAGGCAGAATTTTGTTTTCCTCAAAACTTTGTACTTAAAAGATTATGAAATGAAACAAACTTTTTGCTTAGAAAGTGTTACATTTACATATCTCATGTATTGCATTGCATCTCATCATGTTACACCTTAATGTAAATGGAATTGATCTGTGGTCTGAATGTTGAACACTTGCATTGTAATAACAAGATAACCAAACCAAGTTACAGCAAAGTAACCCATACAAGCCACTGCTTAACCTGAACACACGGTCCACACTCTGTTAGGGATTAATCTGCATACAGCCCAATAACCCAACACTTGGTTTATTCTGCACACGGCAAACTTTAAACAAAACAGCCCCATCTGACAAGACGGCCTTCAAAGGTGAAACCGGCTAGGGTTGAAACATGCTCGGATGCCCCAACTTTTCTCTTCCTTCTTTTGGTTCGCCCAGATGTAGAGAATGGCACAGCAATCTGAGCATAAAACAATTAACTTTCAGAAAAGGGGTTTTCTTAACCGGGGTATCGAACCTACAACTGGACACAGCGGGGAGGAATCTAACAAAAGGGTACACGACCTAAACACAATGAGAGTTGCTCGGGAGAAACCTAAAACAAAGGTTGCGGTAAACAAAACAAAAGACGCGACATACAGACGCGTTAACGACGACGGGGGACCTCAGATCACGAGGAGCCAGTTTCTCTGGGTATTGTTTCCCACCCTTTTCTCATTTGTGATTCTCACATCACTCTGGCACTCAAGCTCGGTTTTTTCTCTCAAAACCCTTTGGCTCGCTTTCTCTCTCAACTTACACCTCTTTATTCTTTATTCTCTCATTTTTCGTCCCTCCCCAAGGTGATTAATGAGTGAATAGGAAGTTGCGGGTTCACGCCCGATGCCGTTAGCTCACAGCTATCTCTTCTGGTGGGTAGGGTGCCCTCCTGGCAAGTACGTCGATGACGAGGGAAAGACAGAACGCCTGACTCGACTGTGCCCCTAGTTCATTATTTTGACCATTTTTCGTTTTGGTTTTCAATCAAGATGAGAGTCGGATTAACGTACTTGTTCGATTTTTGATTTGAAAGCCACGCAAGTCAGGCTGCAAGCACTGAAAATTTTCCTTTTTGGGTCCAAGAAAATGGTCCAGTTTTGGAAAACGAAATAGTTTTCGAGAAAATAGTCAACCTTAGTAAAAATTTTCAAAAACTATTTTTGCAAACAGCTGATGCTCGACGAGCATGGAACTTACTCTTTGAGATGCGCAACCTCGGATCGGAGGCAATGGAAAATTGCCACTGGCTTGAAGAACGCTGTACGGCAACGGAAAGTTGCCCCTGTAGACACCCCATTTTTGACCGTCCTCAAGACTTGGACGTCACTGTTTGAACACACGGTGATCTTCCATGTTTGTGTTCGTTTGGAGTTCCCGGAGGTCTCGGCTCGCGCGCCTTGCCTCAGGATCCCCGAACTCGACCGTTTAGTGTCTGGTTTTGCACCAAACACTTGCATCTTGCCTTTGAGAGGTAGGGTGGGGCTTGTAGACCATCCCCACCCACCACCGGCAGTGGCTAGATGCCACCGGCTGGTTTTTGCTGCCACCGGCAATATAGTTTGCCGGCCGGCACTCTTTGTTGCCGGTCAGCACTTTTTTGTGCCGGTCGGCACTCTTTTTGGCCAAGATGGCATTTTTTGCCGGCCGATTGCTGTTCATCTGCTTTTGCAGATATTTTTAGACAGCTGTATTGCTTTTGCTCCCCTCCATACACGTGTATGGAGGGATCTCCCTCTTGCAAAGCTTGTCTTGTAAGCTTTACAAGAGGCATATAGAGAGGGTCTCTCTCTAAGGCAAAAGAAGGAGGCTTTTTTAGACATTTTTGAGGGAGGAAAATACAGACCAAGCTCTGGTTTTTCTAGGGTTAGGGTTAGATATACACTCTCTATCTCTCTTTCCCTCTTATTTGTACACTAGGTGTTTTGTGTCTCACTATTGCACACAAACACCTAGTGTTTCACCTTCCTCTTGGAGCTGAGGTTCTAAAGAGTGTGTTTTGAGATTTTGGTGTTGGATTTAAGCTCAAGGAGGCCATTGGAGCACCATTTGTAAAGGGGTCTTCAAGGGTGAGATTCTAGTCCTTTTTTTCCCCATTCTTGCATTAATTTTATACCTATCTTAGAGCTGTTTTTGTGCTTATTGTATAACATAAAAAAGTTCTATTTTTAAGCCCTCTTTATTGTTTATTAAGAGTGTTTTGTTGTTTGAGGGTTGTTGACCACCCTTAGGCCTCAAAAGGCCTCATTTTGAGCCATTTTGTATTAGCTCCGGGATTTTGGTTTTGAGGTCTCTTCACCACTGAAATCCTCGAGTGGTGAAGATGATGCTTTGAAGTTCCAAGAAGGAGAGGGCCACCCCCTCTCCTTGTTGTCCTTGAAAAGGACCTATTTTGGCCTCCTAAGGAAGCCTATGCTTGAGTGTGTGTTGAGCATATTTGGTTTGTTTTTCATTCTTATATATCCATAATATAACATGATTTCAAGATGGTTTTGGAGCTCCATGCATGTTTAGCATAGTTGCCATGTAATGCCTTATTTGTGCCTTAACATGTTCTAGGTTGTTAGCCTTTGTTAGAGCATGTTTTAGGCTTGTATTTGTGAAGATTATGTGCTTATTTTGCCATGTTTTAGATCTGTCCATAAGTATTTGGGTTGATTTTAGCTTGCATTATATGGCTCCTTTGTATTTGGGCTTGTTGGCCTTGAGTATGCGCATGTGTAGCATGCCATCTTTGCATTGTTTCGGTGATTTGGGATCATTCTACATGCCATTTCAGTCCCATTTCCATGCTTGTTTGATTGCCTTGCATGCCTCTTTAATGCTTTGAAAGCATGTGTTGCAATGCTCCATGTTTTGGTGCTTTTGCATGCCTTTGTTTTTCGGGTCATTTAGATGCCATCTAAGTGGTCCTTAGGCCTTGTATTGATGCCCCAAAATTCTGTTTTTGGTCCTTCTTTTCATGCCATGTTTGGTCATGTTAAGTGTAGTTCAATGCCTCATTGATTTGCTTCAAACACTTAGGCCATTTGGGTGCATGTTTGGCTTGATTTGTTGTTTGGTTTGGCACCATGTATTAGCATGATTTCAAAGCTTGTAATGCATGCTAATTGTTCATGTTTGTCCCTTTCAAGTGTGCTTGAATGTTGCTTGATTTGTGCTTAAGTGTTGGCCCTTATGTGCATGTGTGTGTGTATGCCATTTAGCCCTCACTCTTTAGCACTTATGGCCACTCTTTTAGGCCTTATTAGAGCTTTCTAATTCATGTATAAGCCCATCTTTCCATTTATTTGCATTGCCATATGTATGCTTGTATGCTTGCATAAGTGCCTTGCCATGCCATGTTGCATTCCTAGCTTGTATGCCTAGGTTGCATTGCATCTTGCATGCATTCCTTGTCCCTTGACTTGGGTGATAGGGATTGGGAGTTTTGTTTGATTGGTTTGCATTGCATTTGAAACCAAAGTTGCATACTTGGTTCTTTGGGCCATCATGCATGGAAATGCGTGATTGGTGGTCCGAGAACCGAGGCACATGTCCCTTTGAGTCATTACAATGATAAGAGACATGGTTGGTGCATACATGCTTTGAATTGTGCTGCCATGCCTTGTTTTGCCCTCTGTTGCTGTGAGTTGCAGGTTCTGCAGGCTTTCTTTGCCGACCGGCAGTGTAAGGTGCCGGCCGGCAATCTTTTCTCTGCCGACAGCTTCAATTTTGTGCCGATGGCCATACCACACTGCCGGTGGCAATTTCGTTCGGCCGGTGGTGATCACCTCTGTCCAAGGGAGCAGTCCTGAGGTTTTGACAGCCTCCAGAGAAGTGAAGGAAGGAAAACAGAGGTAGCTTGTGCATGGCGGCGCGCTTCTCGAGGCGTTTTACTGTTTTTCTTAGTCTATTTAATTTGTTAATTAAATTAGGCAATTTGTAATATTAATTAGCTTGCGTAGTTAATTAATTTGTAATATTTATTCGGTCCCTCCGAGCGAGGGCAAATCTGTAATAAGTGTGGGTGAGTGTGTGAATGTCTTCCAACCACCACTTCTTTCTTCCCTTTTACTTACCCTCTTTAATGGTTAGTATTAGGACATGTTTAAATTCAGCATACCTTATGCTATGCATGCGTGCATTCATGCATTTTGTATTACATGCATTAGGCTCGGTACATCACGCTAACGGCATATGTATTTCAAATTCCAAACTGAATATGTGATAATTGTGCATTTTCACATGACATGTCTAGGTTAGCCGAGCCTATCTTAGCAACATTTTGTATGCGATGCATTAGGCACTTAACATGGACTTGGATCATGCATGTTTGCTAACAAGTTCTTTGTTTTGGCATGGAGTACTATGTAAGTATTTTAATGCTTTAGCACGTCGCATGTGTGTGAATGCTACCATGACAGCATGCTTAACATGTGGCTAGATGCTTATGTGTTAAAATGTTTTGAATGCCTGTGGATGAAGGTTGGATTGTTTGAGTTGGAAAGACTCGTTGAAATCCGCATTTTAGCCTACTTGCGAGTAGCAAATTCCAAAGCATTTTCAAAACAAACGGATATGCAATGTTTATTTCCAAATTAGGCAATCTAGTCTATACATGTTTGCTGTGCGCATAACATAGTAATTCTAGGCTAATAATTGGTTTAAGAACACGTAAAGTTTTCAAAAACGGATATCACGGTTAGTAGAGGCCGGTCTTCGGACCGAGCGAAAGGGGGTGCTCATAGCTGACCTTCCCCGATCGTACCCAAGCTCCCGAGCCGAGACAACTCCGGTGATGACGGACATGTGGCCTTCGGCACCGAGTCAGGGTTTCCTAAATTTCCCATTTTAAAAATATTTAGGTGGCGACTCTGTATCTGGCAAAGCAATCCATGTTTGGCACTACTTTTTCAAAAATCTGTTTCTCAAAACGATTTGCCAGATTTGGACTCTTTGGTTCAGATTTAGAACCGCGACAACAAAAATCGGGAGTCCGAACTGTAGCAACGAGGCCCCCCCCTCCGCGGGCGCCGTTACAGTTTCTGGCGACTCTGCTGGGGATTTTTTAGAGAGCTTGACTCGAACTCGTGATATCCCGTTTTGATCTCATTTATGTGTTTCTTTGCATTGCATGTGCATTGGTGCGCCTAGGAACACAGTGTTTGCCATCTGCCATTCCTGAACGGTTTGCCGGAGGCTTGTCTTGTCAAGGCATGTCCATAAGGCTGACCGGCTATGGGCTCTGACAGTATGGGAACACAAACCCCGGTTTACCGGGGCACCCTTTTTGACCATTCGACCTAGTGCATATTCGGATCCATAGTGACCATTCCAAATTAGGACAGGTTGCTTACCCGATGCTAAGTTGTTTGAAACCACTATGTGCGTAGTGAAACCCTAGCTCCTGACAAAATAGGACAGGGAAACCCTACCCCAACATAGGGGTGTTTTGTTCTCTTTACTTGCTATATGCTTTTAGAGTGTATCTCTACAGGAACGCACATACCAGTTTGCAAGTTTGAGTATCGGGCCCGAAGGCGCCAGAATCAGTATTGTTGAGAATCAGTTATCAGGAATCAGTTATCCGCGGGTATCAGATTCAGTATTTTGGGAACAGAAATCTGGGAACAGTGATCAGTAGTAGGGTACAGTTGTTCGGCTACACCCGTGTTTGATCAGTTTGGGCTGAAATGCTGTCTGTTTTTCTTTCAGTTAAGAGAGTTGCAGAGTTGATACAGAACAGCCAGTGTCTCCCCCTTGCTGAGGCAGGATTTATGGCGGCACAAAGTTCAGAAGAAATTGTGGTTATGGCAGCTGTATCGGAGCAGGGAACCACTCCGCAGAATGAGGCCAGCATCAGTATGTCATATCCGTCCAGGTCGCCCGTTGTACATCCGGTCTGGGCTCCCCAGTTATACCAGGCTCGTGAGCCCACCACCTTTGAATTGATGGGGATGATAGGCGATCTCCAAAGGTCTGTGGCAAACCTCGCCTATGGAATGTCGGCTTCACCGCCAGCAGCGCCGTATGCCGGGAATTTTGTACCACAGGAGCCCCCGCTACTGGGGTGGATTGTGATAGAGCTCAGCCAGCCAGAGGTGGCTTTCGGCTATAGCCGCGACATGCCAGTATCAACCCCGACCCTTGATCAGGCTGAGGCCAAAGGAAAAGACAAGGCAAAGATAGATGCGACCTCATTGAGCAACTGCTGTGGGCAGTCGAGGCTCTGAAGGCCAGAGGAATGAGCAAGCAACAAACATCTGCAATAGTAACCAAAGCTGTAGATGATGCTTTCCCCGCTCCAATCAAAGGCAGTTCAAGCCAGGCAGAAAACCGGGATGGGCCCCGTCATGCCCAGACAGTTCCTGTAGTTCCCAACCCTGCACCGGGAAAGGTTCAAAAGGCCAAGGCAGCGCCAGCTGATCCTTTCGCCAGCGCATCTGGCAAGAACCCTCAAACTGCAAAGTACCTGCCCCGAGGGCGCAGAGTCTTTCACGACCTCCACATGCCTTTGTCTAGGGCATTGTTAATATTGGCAAAGAATGGGCATCTTAAGCCTTTGGAGCCCCGGCCACTCCCGAAGAATCTCCCTCCCACTCATGATGCTACCTTGTACTGCGCGTACCATCAACAGTCCGGTCACAGCACCGATGGATGTTCCCGCCTTCGTCATGAAGTGCAGGATTTGATTGATAACAAGGTTATCCTACCACCCACCTCAGGCAAGCCCGTCACCACTCAGTTGTTGGATTTCGAGGGCTCAGATACTGCGAGTATGTAAAGTGAACCGCCTGCGGGCAACATTTGGTACATTTTGGATGAAGCGTCTGGCACGCATTTTTGAGCATCGGTGAAATCGAGTTTTGTAAATCCTGGCTTGGATGTCGAGTCAGTCTTTTGTTTCGAGTCTGTCTCTTTGTCTTGAGTCAGTCCTTTTTGTGCTTAAAGGTTTGTCTTGTTGTATCGAGTCAGCCCCCGTTGTATATAATACCTGGTGATTCTGGGGTTGTTTCCTCGAACACCATTTTGTTTTGTAATTATTATCTATTTTTGTCTTGAGTCTGTTTCTGCCGAGGGGCCAGTTGCACCAACGGAGCCGATTGAAACAGCTGTTGCTATCTCAAACTTCATGCTTGTTTTCAGCATAAGTGCCAGAGAATTTGATTGGGCTGACAGTACATCTCGCCTGCTCTCCTGCGCGCCAAACTCATTGCATTAACCTAAGTTTTTCAAAAACAAACTTTTTGAACACTGCGGTGATGAAAACGAAGAGGAAGGAATTCCTCGGGTTTTGTAAAATTTTGATCATTTTGAGAGAAAGAGAGGCGTGCTAAGCCTTTTTATGAATAAAGCCATGCTTGTCGGCGTGAGTACTGAGAAGGACCCTGGCCTGATCCAGATTGGTTCCACACTATCTTCGGCGCGAGCGATTCGTCGCTTCCTTAAAAACTTTCAAAAGTAAATGTTTTACGCGGCCCTGCGAAGACCTGTGTGGAATCGCTCTTGAGATTGCGCAGCCTAGGATCGCTCTCAGCCTCAAGATTCAACCTATTTGTTTTCCAAGTTTGAACCCGTTCAGAATGTTCAGAAAGTTCAACGGACAAACGCCATGGAGGCCCGTGTGGCCAGTTTCGAAACAGCCCTCGAGCAAGAGGCACCAAAAGCCAAATCAGAAGGAGTGGATCTCGCCGGAAGAAGCTCGTGGAGCAACCGTGATGGATTCTTCTGCAAATCAGTGCAACAGCCGTTCTCCTGGACACAGAGGGGCTTCAATTCAAAAAACCATTTGACATGGACTTGCTACACTTTTACCCTTTGAGAGGCTCGCTGGGTCGAAAACCCGGAAGGGCGACCCAGGCAAAAGTTAGAGCAAGAGAAAAATACAAAAAACAAAAATACAAAAAAGAAGAAAAGAAAAGAAAAAGACAAAAGATGCAAAAAAGAAAAGAAAAAGAAAAATGCAAAAAAAAAAGAAGAGGAAATAGAAAATGAAAAGAAGCTCGCAAGGTCGAAAACCCGCATTGGGCGCCTTGGCAAAAATGAGAGCCAAACAAAGTGAAGGTTAAAATACCCGAGTGGACCTTAACCCGAACTACGTAAGGCTTGATTCCCATGTTTGGGATACGTAGGCAACTTCACTATGAAGTCCAGCCCCAACGCTTTCATAGCGTCTCAGTCCATGCAATGGTTTCGATTTCATCCCCAAAGTCCAGTGGCCAACACCATTCAAGGTGATTGTGTCCATATATGTGTTGTGACCGTCTTCGTCACCTCTGTGCCCGAGAGCTCGACCACCGCCAATGAAGACTGTTTACAGATTGCTGCGGCACCATCCACACAAGGGGCAACTTTCCGTTGCCACGAGCCGCTGTGAGCCGCCTCCCAAACTAGGGGCAACTTTCCGTTGCCTCCCACCTCTCTTCAAACCAGGGGCAATTTTCCATTGCCTCCGATCCGAGGTTGCGCATCTTGAAGAGTAAGTTCCATGCTCGTTGAGCATTGGCTGTTTGAAAAATAGTTTTTGAAAATTTTTACTGAGGTTGACTATTTTCTCGAAAACTATTTCATTTTCCAAAACCGGACCATTGTCTTGGACCCAAAAAGGAAAATTTTCAGTACTTGCTGCCTGACTTGCATGCTTTTCAAATAAAAAATCGAACAAGTACGTTAATCTGACTCTCGTTTTGATCAAAACCGTTTTAGTAGAAAACAAAAACGAAAAAAATGGTTAAAATGATGAACTAGGGGCACAGTTGAGCCAGGCGTTCTGTCTTTCCCCCGTCATCGACGTACTTGCCAGAAGAGCGCTCTACCCGCCGGAAGAGATGGCCGTAAGCTAACGGTGTTGAGCATGAACCCACACCTTTCTATTTATCCATCAATCACCCCGGGGAGGGATGAAAAATGAGAGAATGAAGAATAGAGAGGTGTAAGTTGAGAGAAAAGTGAGGAAAAGGGTTTCGAGAGAAAATCCGAGCTTGAGAGTTGAGTGATGTGAGAATCACAAATCAGAAAGGGTGGGAAACAATGCCAAGAGAAACTGGCTCCTCGTGATCAGAGGTCCCCCATCTTCGTTTACGCGTCTGTGCGTCGTGTCTTTGGTTTTGTTTACCTCAACCCTTTGTTTTTGGTCTTTTTCGAGCGTGTCTCGTTGTGCTAGGTCGTGCACCTATATTTGAGTTCGCCCCGCTGTATTCAGTTGTAGGCTCGATATCCCGGTTTGAAAAACCCTCATTCGATTTCAAAAATCATCTATGCTCAGAATGCTATGCCATTCTCTACATTTGAACGTGTTTCAACTCCAACCAGTTCTATCTTTGAGCTCTGTCTTGTCAGATTGGGTTGTTTGTTTGAGAATTGCCGTGTGCAGAATGAATCGAATGCTGTGTTATGGGCTGAATGCAGATTAATCCCCAACAGAGCAAGGGCTGTGTGTCCAGAATCAGGCAGTGGGCTGTTTGGGTTATTTCGCAGTCGGCTGTTTAGTTATCTGATTATTATAGTGCAAGTGTTCAATTTTCAGACAACCAGTCAGTTCCATTTACATTGAGGTGTAACATGATGAGATGCGATGCAATGCATGAAATGTGTAAATGTAAACACCTTTTCAGATAAAAAGTCCGTTTCATTTCAATATCTTTTCAAATGTACAAGTTTTGGAAACAAATCTGCCTGCGGCAGTACAAGGTAATCTATCTACCAACCAAAAAGAAAAGTACAAAAAAGAAAGAAAATATAGCAAAAATCTGCATCTATCTCAAGCAACTCCCAAGGGCCATCAGTCCGTCCTAGTCCTCTTCCTGGACGAGGGTCCAGGAGCATCATCAGCGTCGTCATCAGAGCCCGAGCTAGAACCGTCTCCGGTCTCCTCCTCCGATGACCCTGCCTCCGCCTCTGACTCCTCGTCGTCGTCATCATCCGGGACTGGAGCTCGCGAGCTACTCCCGACGTGAGTACGCCCTCCCCTGGTACGGGGAAGTATCCTGCCCTCCTCATCTCTCTCCCGAGCAGGGACAGAAGGTCTAGCTGGAGCACCTCCCGCCATGGGAATCTGGAAAGGAGGCTGAAAAAGTACACAAAAAGGGAAATGCATCAGTATGCCGTGAGCAGTTTATCAGTGCAGAATGCAGAATATGAGTACAGTGTATGAATGCCGTGAGCAGTTTATCAGTACAGAGTTTGGTGCAGAATGCAGCATATGCAGTGTTCAGATTCTGTGAGATCAGTGTATCAGGTGTTGTGCCGTGCATCAGATTATGTAAAGCAGTGTATGAATGGTTTGAGGCCAGTGTCAGAAGGACATACCGGTATGCTGTAGACGGCTAGGAGGTCAAATGTCCGCTGGAGCATCCCCATCATCGAGGCATTCATCGCCAACGACTGACGGGTGTACTCGGAAGAAGCCTGCAAAAGAATCAGATGCATTAGTATTCTGTGGAACATGAAATAGACTGAGATGAATGACTGTACGAAGTGCAGTGATACGTACCGGTGGTAAGTCGGGGACGTCGATGAATTCATGGCCAGCCGGTGGAGGGGCAAAGGGGATCTGATAGGTCGACCCACCCTGCCCCTGGAAGGTCAGTACAGCAGGCAGGGCAGGCCAGCCAGCTCCCCGTCCTCCCTGCACTCCACCCCTACCACAGACCCGGGCCCTCTTCGAAGATCCAGCCCCTGCTCCCGCTCCGGCCCCAGCCGCCGATGCCATAGGCCTGGCCCCCTCTGCTCGACGGCCGCTCAGGGGGCGCATCAGGTACGTCCGCACGTACTCCTGATAGTCTCCAGTGCCTTGGAAGCCGGCCTCCTCCCAGCCGATGGAGTAATCATCCAGCTGCTCAGTAGTGAGCCCCTCGGTCTCCCTCATCTCTGTAGGAGGGTGAACCGGGACTATCTGCTCAGGTAACCCAAGGGTCTGGCGTAGAAAACGCTCCCCCAGGTACCAAGCCCGACAGACCGGGCCCTCAAGCAGAATCCGGAAACGCGAGGTCTCCTCAGCACCAGGGAACCGACCCCGCATCGCCGACGGCAAGGAGGCCCATGGCCGCCATGTGATCTGAAAATGACAGACAGTTTGTTATCTACTGTTATTCAAACATGCAGTGGGAAAGCGAAGCTAAATAAACTGAAAGTAAAGCATACCTCGGCAGGGGTAATGGTATCGAAGTATCGGCGGAAGAAGCCGAAAGTCTCTCGTGGTCGCCGGGTGCATCTCCCGTCAAAGCGACTCGAGAACGGGACAGCCGGAGGAGGCTCCGCAACTGGCACGGGGGCAAGCCTGGGAAAGTAGGTGTAAACCCACAGCTGCAAAACAGATGTCAGTATGACCATCAGATAAAGCAGAATATACAGAACGAAGCAGAAATAGCAGAGCCGTGTGTTGTGCAGTGTATTGTGTACAGTGTACAGTGTGAGCAGTGTACAGTCAGTGTAAAGCAGAATGTATGTGTGTGCCGTGTGTACAGTATACAGCAAGTGTAAAGCAGACTACAGTGTGTGCAGTGTACAAAGTACGGAAAGTACGAGACAGGAATGAAAAAGCGGAGAAGAAATGTACCTCCCAAGCCCGCCAGTAACCTCCGAGCAGCTGGCCGCTGCCACGAGAAGCCGAGCTCATATAGCCGTAAAGGGTGGCCAGAGCAGCGCCGCCCCAATCATAGTGCAAGATGTCCCGGATGTCCACCAGTGCGCTGAGAAGGCAGAGAGGCACGGTGTTCGCCCGGTCGGCGAAGATGGTAGTCCCGAACAAGAACATGAGGAAGCCGCGAGCATACCTCTCCTCATCCTCCGGGGTCATCTGCGCCTCCTCCTCCAATGCGGGCTGGACCCGAAACTGTGTCTCGAACCAGGAGTATCGCACGAAGCCTGGACGAGCTAGTGGTGGGGCCTCCCCCAGTAAATGGACCTGAGCGGCGGTCCACTCATCCATGTCGGTGTCGAAGGGGATCGGATCACCCCCTACCGCGATGCCTGTGAGCATCGAGAAGTCATAAGGGGTCATCGTCATGTCCCCTGCAGCAGAGAAGTGGAAAGAATCGGTGGTGTCCCACCACCTCTCCGCCAAAGCAGCAAGAAGAGGTCTGCATGTGGAGAGCCTAGAGAGCCCTCGGCAGAAGGTGCCGAAGCCCGCTCGGTCCACGATGCGCTGGACCGCATCAGGGAGCTCATCATACCACTCCCGCGCACCAGTATTCCCATACCCGCGAATGGTATGGGAACCCTCCTGCAAACAGAAAATGACAATTGCAAGACAACATTCAAAATGCAGTTTTGAAAAGACAAATATGGCATGTATGCAAGTTTGTCAGATTCAGGCAAATACCGGGTGCCGGTGTGCTTGCAGTAAAATACGTGTGCTGTGTCAGCGTGTTTGGGTGTTTCAGAACAGATGTGGCATGTGTACAAATCTAACAGATTTAGACAAATACTGGGTACCAGTGTGTGTGGTAGAATACAGTGTGTGCCGTGTGTTTGGGTGATTCAGGGCTAGTGCAGTGTGTGTGCATGTGTCACTCTCAAGCAGATATCAGTTGTATATATGTTTACAGTCAACTACGGTCTACGGCATATCAGATTTCAGCAATTAAAGAATACAACTAACTATGGCAGTTTTGTATCCTACATTGCGGAAAGTAAAGCCGAAGAAAGAGAGTTACCTCGGAAGTGCCGAATGAAAGGTGGGAGGTAGGCTCGCGTAGTAGTAGCTCAGGCGCCGCGTACCTCTCAAAGCTCCGGAACTGACGCAGACCGTCTGGGGGCAGAACGTGGATCGCCGGCCGGTAGGTCGCCGGGTCGAACGAACGCTCGCTCAGTGGTAAGAGCTCGACCCCGGGATCCATCTCGTGGTCCGGGGGAGTCCCGCCACGTGGAATGTCGTCCGCCATGAAGAGAGTGGTGTGAAAATGGCCGGAAAAGGAAAACCGAGCCGGAATGCGAAGAGTCAACCGGAAAGTCAACTCCCGAGAAGGTCGGAAATGGCCGGGAAGGCCGGAATGTGAAAGGGCACGGAAATGAAGAGGAAAGTGAGGGGAACAAACCCCGAAAAGGCGAGAACGCCAAACGAGGCACCGAAACGAGAATGTGATCGGTGGAAAATGTCCGAAACGCGAAGAGAAACGCGAATCCGACGACGAAACAGGCGTAGAACGCGAAGAAACGGAGAAACGGGGAAGAGAAAAAGCTCTAGAGAGAGAGAGCAAGGGATTTCGGCGTGGAGGAAATGAGGAAATAGGGCTTGAAGCCCTATTTTATAACACCCAAGGTGAAAAGTCAAAACTGCCCCGCACCAGCAACTGTTTGCCGGTCGGCAATGTTTTATGCCGGCCGGCACTTTTTTGTGCCGATAGAATTGTTTTTGTGCCGATGGCCAGCCGGTGGCCTCATCTTTCGGCCGGTGGGGTTCCCACAGCCTTGTTTAGGCCATTTGAGCTGTTTTGGGTCTTCATAGCTCAAGAAAGTGCAAGAAAGTTCATCTCCGACATTCAACCGGCCTCCGTTTTGACCGCGGGCCGTGTCTCCAGTGCGTGGCACTCGAATTCATGCAAGGTGTATCCTTTTTGTATCCTTTTAAATTCAAAAGTTGCCCCATGTGTGTTGCGCGAGTTCATCACACTACTTCTGTGCATTGCATCGCGCTGTCATGCACCACACATTTGCATTGTTGTGCACGTGTTACATGCGTTGCAACACGCACCCCTTTGCATTGTCGTGCACATTTCTCATGCATCATCATTGCATTTCCATTCCATGCATTGTCATGCATTCCGGAATACGTGCGTTGTTGCGCATTCAAGCCCATTTACACTCCGTGTGGCATGCATGTCACACTTGGCATCGCACTGTTTTGTGCATTTCAAAATTGTTCGCGCTGTTCTGCGCATCGCACTGTTTTGTGCATTTCAAATCGTCGCACTGTTTTATGCATTTCAAATCGTCGCACTGTTTTGTGCGTTGCATTTCGTCGCGCTGTTTTGCGCATCCCATTGCATTTTGCATTGTCATGCATGTTATTTCTCTCCTTGCGTAGACCGCATCTTAATTCTTTATTTGCGTAGACCGCATGTTATTTCTCTCCTTGCGTAGACCGCATGTCAATTACATTACCTGCGTAGACCGCATGTTTGTAATCATTCTTTACTTGCGTAGACCGCATCTTAATTCGTTACTTGCGTAGACCGCATGTTATTTCTCTCTTTGCGTAGACCGCATCTTAATTCTTTACTTGCGTAGACCGCATGTTATTTCTTTCCTTGCGTAAGACCGCATGATAATTTCTTTATTTGCGTAGACCGCATCTTAATTCTTTACTTGCGTAGACCGCATGTTATTTCTTTCCTTGCGTAGACCGCATGATAATTTCTTTACTTGCGTAGATCGCATGTCAATTCTTTATTTGCGTAGACCGCATCTCAATTCTTTACTTGCGTAGACCGCATGTCAATTCTTTACTTGCGTAGACCGCATGTTCATTCTTTACTTGCGTAGACCGCATGTCAATCCTTTATTTGCGTAGACCGCATGTTCATTCTTTACTTGCGTAGACCGCATCTCAATTCTTTACTTGCGTAGACCGCATCTCAATTTTTTACTTGCGTAGACCGCATGTCAATTCTTTACTTGCGTAGACCGCATGTTCATTCTTTACTTGCGTAGACCGCATGTCAATCCTTTATTTGCGTAGACCGCATGTTCATTCTTTACTTGCGTAGACCGCATCTCAATTCTTTACTTGCGTAGACCGCATCTCAATTCTTTACTTGCGTAGACCGCATGTCTTGATTTGCGTAGACCGCATGTTTTAATTTCATTACTTGCGTAGAACGCATGTCTTGATTTGCGTAGACCGCATGTTTTAATTTCATTACTTGCGTAGACCGCATGTTTTGAATTGCGTAGACCGCATGTTTAATTCCATTACCTGCGTAGACCGCATGTTTTGATGGCGTAGACCGCATGTTTAATTTCATTACCTGCGTAGACCGCATGTTTTGACTGCGTAGACCGCATGCTTATTCAAATCTCATTACTTGCGTAGACCGCATCTCTTGATTGCGTAGACCGCATGCTAAATTTCATTACTTACGTAGACCGCATGTCTTGATTGCGTAGACCGCATGTTTAAATTGCATTACCTGCGTAGACCGCATGTTTTAACCTGCGTAGACCGCATGTTTTGATTGCGTAGACCGCATTGTTATTTGCATTACCTGCGTAGACCGCATGTTTTGATTGCGTAGACCGCATTGTTATTTTCATTACCTGCGTAGACCGCATGTTTTGATGGCGTAGACCGCATGTTTAATTTCATTACCTGCGTAGACCGCATGTTTTGACTGCGTAGACCGCATGCTTATTCAAATCTCATTACTTGCGTAGACCGCATCTCTTGATTGCGTAGACCGCATGCTTAATTTCATTACTTGCGTAGACCGCATGTTTTGATTGCGTAGACCGCATGTTAATTCTTTATTTGCGTAGACCGCATGTCTTACTTGCGTAGACCGCATGTTTAATTTCATTACTTGCGTAGACCGCATGTTTTGATTGCGTAGACCGCATGTTAATTCTTTACTTGCGTAGACCGCATGTTTTGATTTGCGTAGACCGCATGCTTAATCTCATTACCTGCGTAGACCGCATGTTTTGATTGCGTAGACCGCATTGTTATTCTCATTACCTGCGTAGACCGCATGTTTTGATTGCGTAGACCGCATGTTTTGATTGCGTAGACCGCATGTTTTGATTGCGTAGACCGCATGTTTAATTTCAATACCTGCGTAGACCGCATGTCTTGATTGCGTAGACCGCATGTTTAAATTTCATTACCTGCGTAGACCGCATGTTTTGCTTGCGTAGACCGCATACTTGCCAATTTCGATACCTGCGTAGACCGCATGTTTTACCTGCGTAGACCGCGTTTTTAATTCCATTACCTGCGTAGACCGCATGTTTTGCTTGCATAGACCGCATGCTTGTTAATTCTAATACCTGCGTAGACCGCATGTTTTGAATTGCGTAGACCACTTATTAAGTTTCGTTACATGCGTAGACCGCATGTTCATGATCAATTTTGTTGACTGCGTAGACCGTATGCTCCACTTACATGTTCGTATTTCCACAGCATTGTCATGCTCCCCACTTGCTTTGCGCTGTCACGCATTTCGAGTACACCACATTTGCATTGTCATGCATGTTGCTAACCATATTGCACCTGTTAAGTTTGTTTTCTTTTCAGGCACGATATTGTATGTATGGTTCATTTGCAGCTGGTGCAACCGGATGAGCCGCACAGGTATTGTATCTCCCGAGTGAGACGTATTGAGAATTCCATAATTCTCTTACATCCTTTCTGCATTGTAGTGTAGTTTGGTATGCTAGCTTAAAATTGTTGCATGTTTGCTTCATTACAGCTTTCTTTGCATGATCATAAGTTATGCTCGGCTCCGTGCATTGTCTTGCATTTTGCCCCTGCCTCCGGGCGCATACCTTACTTGTCTTGTATGCTTGCCTGAGTCTTTGGCCTTGTCAAAAATGGGTCGTCTTTGGGCTTTGACATTCACTCCCGTCATTGTTATGACTTTCGAGTTCTGTCAAAGAGGGGCAACTGTAGACACCCCATTTTTGACCGTCCTCAAGACTTGGACATCACTGTTTGAGCACACGTTGATCTTCCATGTTTGTGTTCGTTTGGAGTTCCCGGAGGTCTCGGCTCGCGCGCCTTGCCTCAGGATCCCCGAACTGGACCGTTTAGTGTCTGGTTTTGCACCAAACACTTGCATCTTGCCTTTGAGAGGCAGGGTGGGGCTTGTAGACCATCCCCACCCACCACCGGCAGTGGCTAGATGCCACCGGCTGGTTTTTGCTGCCACCGGCAATATAGTTTGCCGGCCGGCACTCTTTGTTGCCGGTCAGCACTTTTTTGTGCCGGTCGGCACTCTTTTTGGCCAAGATGACATTTTTTGCCGGCCGATTGCTGTTCATCTGCTTTTGCAGATATTTTTAGACAGCTGTATTGCTTTTGCTCCCCTCCATACACGTGTATGGAGGGATCTCCCTCTTGCAAAGCTTGTCTTGTAAGCTTTACAAGAGGCATATAGAGAGGGTCTCTCTCTAAGGCAAAAGAAGGAGGCTTTTTTAGACATTTTTGAGGGAGGAAAATACAGACCAAGCTCTGGTTTTTCTAGGGTTAGGGTTAGATATACACTCTCTATCTCTCTTTCCCTCTTATTTGTACACTAGGTGTTTTGTGTCTCACTATTGCACACAAACACCTAGTGTTTCACCTTCCTCTTGGAGCTGAGGTTCTAAAGAGTGTGTTTTGAGATTTTGGTGTTGGATTTAAGCTCAAGGAGGCCATTGGAGCACCATTTGTAAAGGGGTCTTCAAGGGTGAGATTCTAGTCCTTTTTTTCCCCATTCTTGCATTAATTTTATACCTATCTTAGAGCTGTTTTTGTGCTTATTGTATAACATAAAAAAGTTCTGTTTTTAAGCCCTCTTTATTGTTTATTAAGAGTGTTTTGTTGTTTGAGGGTTGTTGACCACCCTTAGGCCTCAAAAGGCCTCATTTTGAGCCATTTTGTATTAGCTCCAGGATTTTGGTTTTGAGGTCTCTTCACCACTGAAATCCTCGAGTGGTGAAGATGATGCTTTGAAGTTCCAAGAAGGAGAGGGCCACCCCCTCTCCTTGTTGTCCTTGAAAAGGACCTATTTTGGCCTCCTAAGGAAGCCTATGCTTGAGTGTGTGTTGAGCATATTTGGTTTGTTTTTCATTCTTATATATCCATAATATAACATGATTTCAAGATGGTTTTGGAGCTCCATGCATGTTTAGCATAGTTGCCATGTAATGCCTTATTTGTGCCTTAACATGTTCTAGGTTGTTAGCCTTTGTTAGAGCATGTTTTAGGCTTGTATTTGTGAAGATTATGTGCTTATTTTGCCATGTTTTAGATCTGTCCATAAGTATTTGGGTTGATTTTAGCTTGCATTATATGGCTCCTTTGTATTTGGGCTTGTTGGCCTTGAGTATGCGCATGTGTAGCATGCCATCTTTGCATTGTTTCGGTGATTTGGGATCATTCTACATGCCATTTCAGTCCCATTTCCATGCTTGTTTGATTGCCTTGCATGCCTCTTTAATGCTTTGAAAGCATGTGTTGCAATGCTCCATGTTTTGGTGCTTTTGCATGCCTTTGTTTTTCGGGTCATTTAGATGCCATCTAAGTGGTCCTTAGGCCTTGTATTGATGCCCCAAAATTCTGTTTTTGGTCCTTCTTTTCATGCCATGTTTGGTCATGTTAAGTGTAGTTCAATGCCTCATTGATTTGCTTCAAACACTTAGGCCATTTGGGTGCATGTTTGGCTTGATTTGTTGTTTGGTTTGGCACCATGTATTAGCATGATTTCAAAGCTTGTAATGCATGCTAATTGTTCATGTTTGTCCCTTTCAAGTGTGCTTGAATGTTGCTTGATTTGTGCTTAAGTGTTGGCCCTTATGTGCATGTGTGTGTGTATGCCATTTAGCCCTCACTCTTTAGCACTTATGGCCACTGTTTTAGGCCTTATTAGAGCTGCCTAATTCATGTATAAGCCCATCTTTCCATTTATTTGCATTGCCATATGTATGCTTGTATGCTTGCATAAGTGCCTTGCCATGCCATGTTGCATTCCTAGCTTGTATGCCTAGGTTGCATTGCATCTTGCATGCATTCCTTGTCCCTTGACTTGGGTGATAGGGATTGGGAGTTTTATTTGATTGGTTTGCATTGCATTTGAAACCAAAGTTGCATACTTGGTTCTTTGGGCCATCATGCATGGAAATGCGTGATTGGTGGTCCGAGAACCGAGGCACATGTCCCTTTGAGTCATTACAATGATAAGAGACATGGTTGGTGCATACATGCTTTGAATTGTGTTGCCATGCCTTGTTTTGCCCTCTGTTGCTGTGAGTTGCAGGTTCTGCAGGCTTTCTTTGCCGACCGGCAGTGTAAGGTGCCGGCCGGCAATCTTTTCTCTGCCGACAGCTTCAATTTTGTGCCGATGGCCATACCACACTGCCGGTGGCAATTTCGTTCGGCCGGTGGTGATCACCTCTATCCAAGGGAGCAGTCCTGAGGTTTTGACAGCCTCCAGAGAAGTGAAGGAAGGAAAACAGAGGTAGCTTGTGCATGGCGGCGCGCTTCTCGAGGCGTTTTACTATTTTTCTTAGTCTATTTAATTTGTTAATTAAATTAGGCAATTTGTAATATTAATTAGCTTGCGTAGTTAATTAATTTGTAATATTTATTCGGTCCCTCCGAGCGAGGGCAAATCTGTAATAAGTGTGGGTGAGTGTGTGAATGTCTTCCAACCACCACTTCTTTCTTCCCTTTTACTTACCCGCTTTAATGGTTAGTATTAGGACATGTTTAAATTCAGCATACCTTATGCTATGCATGCGTGCATTCATGCATTTTGTATTACATGCATTAGGCTCGGTACATCACGCTAACGGCATATGTATTTCAAATTCCAAACTGAATATGTGATAATTGTGCATTTTCACATGACATGTCTAGGTTAGCCGAGCCTATCTTAGCAACATTTTGCATGCGATGCATTAGGCACTTAACATGGACTTGGATCATGCATGTTTGCTAACAAGTTCTTTGTTTTGGCATGGAGTACTATGTAAGTATTTTAATGCTTTAGCACGTCGCATGTGTGTGAATGCTACCATGACAGCATGCTTAACATGTGGCTAGATGCTTATGTGTTAAAATGTTTTGAATGCCTGTGGATGAAGGTTGGATTGTTTGAGTTGGAAAGACTCGTTGAAATCCGCATTTTAGCCTACTTGCGAGTAGCAAATTCCAAAGCATTTTCAAAACAAACGGATATGCAATGTTTATTTCCAAATTAGGCAATCTAGTCTATACTTGTTTGCTGTGCGCATAACATAGTAATTCTAGGCTAATAATTGGTTTAAGAACACGTAAAGTTTTCAAAAACGGATATCACGGTTAGTAGAGGCCGGTCTTCGGACCGGGCGAAAGGGGGTGCTCATAGCTGACCTTCCCCGATCGTACCCAAGCTCCTGAGCCGAGACAACTCCGGTGATGACGGACATGTGGCCTTCGGCACCGAGTCAGGGTTTCCTAAATTTCCCATTTTAAAAATATTTAGGTGGCGACTCTGTATCTGGCAAAGCAATCCATGTTTGGCACTACTTTTTCAAAAATCTGTTTCTCAAAACGATTTGCCAGATTTGGACTCTTTGGTTCAGATTTAGAACCGCGACAACAAAAATCGGGAGTCCGAACTGTAGCAACGAGGCCCCCCCCTCCGCGGGCGCCGTTACAGCCCCTGGTTTGAATGGCGGCTTACGACGACTCGTGGCAACGGAAAGTTGCCCCTTGTTTGGATGGTGCCGCAATAGTTCGCAAACAATCTTCATTGGTGGTGGTCGAACTCTTGGACACGGAGATGACGAAGATGGTTATAACAGATATATGGACACAATCACCTTAGAAGGTGTTGGCGACTAGACTTTGGGATGAAGTCGAAACCATTGCATGGACCGAGACGCTATGAAAGCGTTGGGGGCTAGACTTCAGAATGAAGTTGCCTACGTATCCCAAACATGGGAATCAAGCCTTACGTAGTTCCGGTTAAGGTACACTCGGGTATTTTAACCTTCACTTTTCAGGCTCTAACTTTTGCCAAGGTGCCCGATGCGGGTTTTCGACCTTTCGAGCTTCTTTTCATTTTCTTTTGTTCATTTCTTTTTCTTTTCCTTTTCGCATTTTTTTTTCTTCTCTTTTTTTTTCTTTTTCTTTTTTTGTATTTTTTTGTTCTTTTTTGTATTTTTCTCTTGCTCTAACTTTTGCCTGGGTCGCCCTTCCGGGTTTTCGGCCCAACGAGCCTCTCAAAGGGTAAAAGTGTAACAAGTCCATGCCAAATGGTTTCTGAAGTTGAAGCCTCTCTGTATCTAGGAGAACGACTGTTGCAATGATTTGCAGAAGAATCCATCCCGGTTGCTCCACGAGCTTCTTCCAGCGAGATCTACTCTCTTTGATTCGACTTTGGTGCCTCTTGCTCGAGGGCTGCTTCAGAACTGGCCGCGCGGGCCTCCTCCGACAGTTGACCGTTGAACTTTCTGAACGGGTTCAAGGTTTGAAACGGGCGGGTTGAATCTTGAGGCTGAGAGCGATCGTAGGCTGCACAATCCCAAGAGCGGTTCCACACAGGTCTTCACAGGGCCGTGTAAAACATTTGTTTTTGAAAGTTTTTAAGAAAGCGACGAATCGCTCGCGCTGAAGATAGTGTGGAACCAATCTGGATCAAGCCAGGGTCTTTCCCAGTACTCACGCTGAAAAGCATGGTTTCATTCATTAAGGGCTTAGCATGCCTCTCTTTCTCTCAAAATGATCAAAGTTTTGCAAAACCAGAGGAATTCCTTCCTCTTCCTTTTTTTTTTTATCACCGCAGTGTTAAAAAAGGGTTTTTGAAAAACTTAGGCTAATGCAATGAGTTTGGCGCGCAGGAGAGTAGGCGAGATGTACTGTCAATCCATTCAAGTCCTCTGGCACAATTAACTTATATTGAAAGCAAGCATGGAAATGAGATGGCCACAGCTGTTTCATTCAGATCTGTTGGTATAACAGGCCCCTCGGCAGAAACAGACTCAAAAACAAAAACGGGTAATTATAAGACAAAACGGTGTTTAAGGCAACAACCCTGGAATCACCTGGTATTCTATACAAAGGGGACTGACTCGATACAACAAGACAGACCCTTAAGCAAAAAGACTGACTCAAGACAAAGAGACAGACTCAAAACAAAAGACTGACTCGATACCCAAGCCAGAATTTACAAAGCTAGCATTCACAGATGCTCTAAAATGCGTGCCAGACGCCACATCCAAAATATGCCGAATGCCGCCCGCAGGTGGTTCACTTTCTGATTACATACTTGCAGTATCTGTGTCCTCAAAATCCAGTAACTGGGTGGTAACGGACTTGGCTGAGGTGGGCGGGAGGATAACCTTGTTGTCGATCAAATCTTGCACCTCATAACGGAGGCGGAAACAATTGTCGGTTGCATGGCCTGTCTGCTGGTGGTACGCACAGTACTGAGCAGCATGATGCGTGGCAGGGAGATTCTTCGGGAGAGGTCGAGGCTCCAAGGGTTTAAGGTGCCCCCTCTCGGCAAGGATCTGAAGTGCCTTAGACAGAGGCATGTAGAGAGCATGAAAGACCCTGTGCCCTCGGGGCAGGTATTTTGAAGTCTGAGCGTTCTTACTAGACGCATAAGCGAAAGGGTCGGCAGGCGCCACCTTGGCTTTCTGATCTTTCCCGGGTGCAGGGCTGGGAATAGGAGGAACTGTTCTGGCAGACGGGGCCTATCCCGATTTTCTGACTGACTTGAACTCCCCTCAGGTGGAGTGGGGAAAGCATCCTCCACAATTTTTGCCACAACTGCGGATATCTGTTGCTTATTCATCCCCCCGGCTTTCAAAGCCTCGACTGCCCACAGCAGTTGTTCAATGGGATCGGCATCTGCCTTCACTTTGTCTTTTCCTCTGGCCTCAGCCTGGTCGAGGGTTTGGGTTGATGTTGATATGTCATTACCATAGTTGGAGGCCATCTCCGGTTGGCTAAGTTCAATCACAATTCGCCCCAACAAAGGGGGCTCCTGGGGTACAAAACTCCCGGCATATGGTGCGGCTGGAGGTGAAGCTGACATTCCGTAGGCGAGATCCGCCACAGACCTCTGGAGATCACCTATCATCCCCATTAGTTCAAATGTAGTAGGCTCGCGAGCCTGGTATAGCTGGGGGGCCCAGACCGGGTGCGCAACAGGCGACCTGGGTGGATGTGACATGTCAATGTTGATCTCACTTTGCAGAGCGATCCCTTGATCTAATGCGGCCGTCATAACCACGATCTCTTCTGAATTCTGCGTCGTCATAAGCCTTGCCTCAGCAAGAGGGAGCACTAGCTATTCTGTATCAACTCTCTGAACTCTCTGAACTGAAAGGGAAAACAAGTAGCATTTCATCCCAACGGATCAAATACAGATGTAGACGAACAACTGCACTCCACTACTGATCACTGTTCCCCAGAATCACTGTCCCCAAAACTGAATCCTGATACCCGCAGATAACTAATTCTCAGTCGCACTGATACTGGTGCCCTCGGGTCTAATACTCAATCTTGCAAACTGATATGTACGTTCCTGTAGAGATACACTCTAAAAGCACATAGCAAGTAAAGAGAGCCAAAACGCCCCTATATTGGGGTAGGGTTTCCCTGTCCTATTTTGTCAGGAGCTAGGGTTTCACTACGCACGCAGCGGTTTCAAACAACCTAAAATCGGGTAAGCAACTTGTCCTAACTTGGAATGGTGACTATGGATCCGAATATGCACTAGGTCGAATGGTCGAAAAGGGTGCCCCGGTAAAACCGGGGTTTGTGTTCCCATATTGTCAGAGCCCATAACCGGTCAGCCTTATGGTCATGCCTTGACAAGACAAGCCTCCGGCAAACCGTTCAGGAATGGCAGATGGCAAACACGGTGTCCTAGGCACACCAATGCACAAGCAATACAAAGAGACACATAAATGAAGTCAAAACAGGATATCACGAGTTCGAGTCAAGCTCTCTAATTTCCCCAGCAGAGTCGCCAGAAACTGTAGACGCGCCCGCGTGGGGCCTTCGTGCTACAGTTCAGACTCGATTTGTTGTCACGGTTCTTAATTTGAACCAAAGAGTCCAAATCCGGCAAATCGTTTTGAGAAAACAGATTTTTGAAAAGAAGTGCCAAACATGGACTGCTTTGCCAGATACAGAGTCGCCACCTAAATATTTTTTTAAAATGGGAGAATTTAGGAAACCCTGACTCGGTGCCAAAGGCCACGTGTCCGTCATTGCCAAAGCTGCCTCGGCTCGAGAGCTTGGGTACGATTGGGGAAGGTCAGCTATGAGCACCCCCTCTCGCCCGGTCTAAAGACCGGCCTCTACTAACTGTGATATCCGTTTTTGAAAACGTTATGTGTTCTTATTCCAATTATTAGTCTAGAATTACTATGTTATGCGCGCAGCAAACAAGTATAGACTAGATTGCCTAATTTGGAAATAAACATTGCATATCCATTTGTTTTGGAAAACACTTTGGAATTTGCTACTCGCAAGTAGGCTAAAACACGGATTTCAACGAGTTTTTCCAACTCAAAAAGTCCAACCTTCACCTACAGGCATTCAAACAGTTTATCACATAAGCATCTAGACACATGGTAAACATGCTGTCATGATGGCATTCACACGCATGCGATATGCTAAAGCAGGAAAATACTTACATCGTACTTCGTGCCAAAACAAAGAACTCGTTAGCAATCAATGCATGATCCAAGTCCATGTTTAAATGTCTAATGCAACACATACTGGATGCAATCAAAGTAGGCTCGGCTAACCTAAGCATGACATGTGAAATGCGATCAATTGATGCACGTATTCAATTTGGAATTGAAGTACAAATGCAGTTAGCGTGATGTACCGAGCCCGGTGCATGCAATACAAATGCATGAATGCACGCATGCATAGCATAAGGTATGCTAATTTTAAATATGCCCTAGTCTACCATCATAAGCAGGTAAATAAAAGGGAAGAAAGACGTGGGGTTGGAAGACATACACACACTCACGCACCCACACTTATTACAGATTCGCCCTCGCTCGGAGGGACCGAAAGAATAATACAAATTGAATAATGAATTAACTATCCTAGCTAATTAATTATTACAAATTACCTAATTAGTTAACAAACTAACTAAGCTAGGAAAAACAGTAAACCGCCTCGGGAAGAGAGCTCGATGCAATGCATGCTCGGTCCTGCTCGGAAGTACACTGCCATGCGCAAGCTGCCTTTGTTTTCCCTGTTCTGCTCCTCTGAAGACTACCAAAATCTCTAAATTGCTTCTCTGGGCACTGGGAAACACCACCGGCTAAGTAGGACTGCCACCGGCAGTGGTATGTGGTCACCGGCCATTTGTGAAGCCGTCGGCAGAGGGAGGATTGCCGGTCGGCACTTAGCACTGCCGGTCGGCAGAGAGCTCCTGCAGAATCTGCAATTGACAGCAACAGAGGGCAAGGCAGAGCATGGCAATACAATTCAAGCAATGTGTGCACCAATCATGTCCCTTATCATGTTAGTGACTCAAGGGTACATGCTCCTCGGTTCTTGGACCATCAATCGCGCATTTCCATGCGTGATGGGCCAAGAGACCAAGTTATGCACACTTTGATGTCAAATGTAATGCAAACCAACAAACCAAAGAGACTCAACCTCTATCATAAACATTTCAAGAGGCCAAGCATGCATGCAAGTGGAATGCAATCCT
Organism: Camellia sinensis; assembly: GCF_055761805.1. Lineage (NCBI taxonomy): Eukaryota > Viridiplantae > Streptophyta > Magnoliopsida > Ericales > Theaceae > Camellia > Camellia sinensis. The sequence continues at coordinate 155,963,270 of NC_138963.1, forward strand.
AGGCATGTGAGCTAAGGATGCAACATGGCAATGCAACACATTCATGCGATTATGCAAGCAAGTATGCGAGGCAAACATGCAAACAAACAAGAGGGAGACTTGAGCTTCATATGAGCAGCTCTAATTAGGCCCAAAACAGTGGCCAAACTTAAGAAAAGGGACCAAACACACTTACACACATGCACAATGTTAATGGGCCTATACTTAAGCAAACAAGGGCAACTTTCAAGCACACTTGGAAGAGGCATAACATGGACTAATGGCATGCAAGGAAAGCATTGAAAATCATGTTACAAAGGGTGCTAAGCCAATTAAACAAGACAAACAAGACATGCAAACAAAGCCAAAAACCCAAGACAAGCCAAGAGGCTTAAACCAAGACTAAATTAACCAAGCCTCGCAAGGCTAAGAGGACTTAAAATAGGCTTAGTGCAAACCTAAACAACACCCAAGGGGACACCTAGATGGCATCTAAAGGGCTCAAAATCAAAAGCATGCACAATGACCAAAACATGGAGCATGCAAGACAAGCTTCCAAAGCTTCAAAAAGGTGTCCAAAGCAAGCATACAAGCATGTCAAAGGGACTGAAATTATGCTATAAATGATGCCAAATCATTAGAATAAAGCAAGTAGTGCATGCTACATACTCACACACTTGAGGCCAACAAGCCAAAATGCAAAGGGGGCCTATAATGCATGCCATGGCCGACCCAAACAACCATGGACAGACCTCTAGCATGGCAAAATAAGCACACAAGCTTCACAAAACTAGTCCTAAAACATGCTCAAACGACGGTTCACAACCTAAGGCATGTTAAGGCATAAACATGGCATTACAAGATAGGTATGCTAAGCATGCATGGTGTATCAAAACCAACAAAAAACAAAGGTATATTATGACATATTAAGCACAAAAAACAACTAAGGCATGGTCAATATGAAGCTTAGCTAGGTGCTCCCTCAAGAGGCCAAAAATGGTCCATTTCAAGGACAACAAGGAGAGGGGGTGGCCCTCTCCTTCTTGGGACTTCAAGGCACCATCCTTACCACTGAAATCCCTCAAGATTTCAGTGGTGAGGAGGCCCAAACACCAAAATCCCAGAGCTCACTCAAAATAGCACAAAATGAGGCCTTTCAAGGCCTAAGAGGGGTCAAACACCTCCAAATCACAAAACACTCTAAATAAACTATTCAGAGGGCTTAAAAATAGAACTTTTTATGTTATACACTAAGCACAAAAACAGTTCGAAGATGGGTAAAAATACAATGCAAAAATGGGGAATATAAAGGCAAGATTGTTACCCTTGAAGACCCTCTTCACAAATGGTGGACCAGCTGGTTCTCCAAGCTCAAAACCACCCAAGAACCTCAAGAAAAACCTCTTAGAACCTCAGTAGCCAAGGGAAGGTGTAATGGTAGGTGTTTGTGTGCAATACTAAGAACAAATGCACCTAGAACACTCAAGAGAGAAAAAGAGAGATAGGATGTGTATCAAACCCTAACCCTAAAACCAGAGCTCTCCTCTGTATTTTTTATCTCTAAAATGTCTAACCCTAAGGCAAGGAGAAGAGCCCTCCTCTTATAGAAGTTCTCCTTTGCAAAGCTTTCCAAACAAGCTTCTTAGAGGGAAATCCCTCCATACACTGTATGGAGGGGAAATCCCTCACAGAGTTGGTGCCAGCTATCACAGCTGGCACAAAATATCTACATAAGGTAGATGAACAGTAGTCGGCTGCTCAAAATTTCCATTTTGACAAAATAGAGTGCCGACCGGAAAAAAAGAATGCCGACCGGCAATATACATTGCCGATGGCAACAAAACACCAGCCGGTGGCCTCTGGCCATGGCCGGTGGTGTGTGGGGATGCCTCACAAGGCATTCCCTGCCCCTCCAAGGCAAAACACAAGTGTTTGGTGCAAAACCAGACACTAAACAGTCGAGTTCGGAGATCCTGAGGCAAGGCGCGTAGCCGAGACCTCCGGAAACTCCAAACGAACACAAACATGGATGATCACCGGGTGTTCAAACGGTGACGTCCAAGTCTTGAGGACGGTCAAAAATGGGGTGTCTACAATTAACCTTGTGGTTTAGAGTTCAAGTCACACCCTCTTTTCTAATTTTTTTTTTAGGTTTAAAATTAATTAAAAGATCATTCAATAATAATTAATTTGCAATTTAGGATTCACCGTCAAAATATTTGAGATTGTGAAATTATTATTTTTTAATTTTTTTACTTGATTTGTATATTCGGGTTCTCACAGTTCCTGATGAAATAACACAATCAAATAGTAAAGAAGATATTTAACACAGTTAAAATATATTTTAAAAAAAAATATGATGTTTAAGCTATGTGAAGAAGATATTTAAATAGTAAAAGACATGTTGACACACAAATATAAAATAATGTATAAAATACCTTGTGGTAAAAAGAACCCAATGACTCATCATCACTGTCGTTCTCACTCTCTGACAGTTTATACTCATCATCATCATCTACCTCAACCCTAATTCCCTTTTCCTTTGCATTTGCACATTTGGGCTGAATGACAGTCATCAAAGAATTTGTAATATTCTTCACTCCAAGATTGTTCATTATCTCACAGTTTTTCTTGATTCACTTATTTCTTTGTTTCTCATATTCTATTAGCTTCTTAGTTCTCAAATCACCGGGTTTCAGCCATTGTTTTTTTCCTTTAACCATTTTCTACAACTATATAACACCATTCAACTTTAATTGGAAAATATATACAATATAATTATGCACCATTAAATAAAAGAAGAAAAACATAATCCCAAAATATCCAAAACACCTTAATTGAAAGGTACTTTACGTAAGCTTGTCATACCAAATAGATTAAATGTTTCTAGCGAACTTGTCGCCAAACCATAATCCAAAAGGTATAAAATTTAAACTTGGCACATGACAAAAACTCAAAAACATTACTCATCATGACAAAGCAAAGCAAAGCAACGCAACAACAACAGCAGCTCAGGCAGAGCAGCAGTAGCTCCATAATTCTAAAACTATCAAGTTGCTCCATAATTCTAAACAATGGGATCTTTTGATAAGGCAGAGCAGCAGTGTATCCACAGGCAGAGCAGCAGAAGCCACAGCAGTCAGCTGCAGCCAAGGCCAAAGTCCACAGACAGAGCAGCAACAGTCGCCAGCTGCAGCCAAGATCACAATGCACAGACAGAGTAGCTAATACTATAGTAGTTGCAGCTGCAGCTCTCTCTATGGTTTAATTAGACAGTTATAGTCAGGTTTAGTTAAACAGAGTAGAAAAAAGTTAATTTGGTTGGGGAAGCAAGCTAATTTGGCTGATTGTATTGTTGGTGGAGGTGTTAGGAGATTTAATATATAGGCAACAAATTGTTGATGGGTTTAGTGAATCAATGGTTGAGCGATGGTTGGCTGCTCATGGTGATCCTTCTAGGTAACATGCTTTTGGTGTTCTTACTCATTTGTTCATAATTTCAATTTTTATACCTTTGATTAATTTTGGGTTTTGCTTTAAATTGGAATTAATAGTGATATGTAAGTCAAGTCTAACTAGTCTGAACTATGGAGTTTCTGAAAAATGCATATTTTCATTCTACATAACAACGACGTAATTCCAATTCCATGGAAATCCATGAAAAATCGCGTCTTGAATTAGCAGAACCTAAATAAAACATTGAATGGGGACCGACAAGAACAAAGAAACTATAACCAAAGTCCATATAACTCTATTGGCATCAAAGCTATGAACCAACATCTCTATTATAAAGCAAGAACTAACAAGATAGACAACCGTTTAATGATGCCCAGCTTGGGGTTTGCTTTTCATTTGAATCTTATAAGTGGAATTCAATGCTCATTTACATTCTACGTATGAAATAAATTGATAATATTGTCCATTGGTCATACCAATAGTACAGTGGTTTCTTATTTTGCCTCATGTACATAATCCTAAAAATATTAATAGATGCATAATCAACCTTATAGTGGTTTGATGGAAAAATATTACTTCTAAAAATACATATAGGTAAACAAAATAATAAAGATGGGGGCATGTTCATGCAAGAGAGAGAGAGTCTGAAGAAATGGTAACTGACATAAGTTTTGTAATCAAGTTTTTCTACAATGGAAGCATCAGTTATGGTATTCATATTGGCTTCACATTGGTTCATCCGGTGGTTCTCCAAAACACTAGATCACTACACCATTCCATCTCACCCTCTCACCATTCTCCAAAACACTATTTCACCTGTTTTCTACAATCTAAAAAAACATTACAAACAAACTTCACAAACACACACACACACACACACACATATATATAAATATATAAGATCAAATAATTAAAGATTAACCCTCATTCCATAAGAATCCATATACTACACATTCAAATGGACAGGTTTGGATGGGTTTGGGTGGGTTATAAATAGGTTGGGTTGGGTTGGAAGTGCTGGCTGATGCGGTGGCTATAGGGGTGGTGGGGAATGGCGGTGGTAGAGAAGTAGTTGTGGTAAGGTAAGTGATGGTGGTTGCGTAGTTGGGCTAACTCAAAGAAGAAAAAAATAAATAAGTTGGGTTGGGTTATCTAATGGATAATTATTAGGTAGTTTAGTACTTACCCACCATGTAAGATTCAAAATTTTTTTTTTTTAAAGATTCATTTTAAATAGGTATAAGTCGGTCATGACTCATTTAAATTCTAATGAGATTGGTCTGTACTTACCCTTCTCTTTCTCTAGGAGGAGTCTAGCATGCATAGTTTACCAAACGAAAAAAAAATCAAATTTGTACTTTCTACTACAAGTATAATGTATAACTTCAAAGTCTCATGGAATCTACAAGGCCCAATCAAGGAGAAAATAATATACAATCTAACTTTATTCACTAATATATCAAATTCAGGTACTGTTTCTTTCAAAGTGGAAATGGTCTGAATGGTTCTGAACCCCTAAATGATTGAAAACTTTACATCTTATAAGAACAAACTCATGAAACCTAGAGATTCATATCTTTCTAGAAACCGATTTATATTGATTTCCTTGTTGAGAAAGCAAATTGTGAATAGTTTTATTTTTTCAAAAAAGGCATGCCCATTAGAAATATAATGAATCAATTATGTCTCACATGAATGGACAGTAATTGTTCCAAGTTATATGAATCATATTGAGACCCAATGATGTTTTTAACTAAAGATGAAATATTGCATTTTAAGTTAGTGACATATTGGCTAAGCTCCAAACATTGTATACAACATACATACATATAAATACCCCTAAGTGAAGGGAGAGGAGGATGCAGCTCATGAGACTCAAATCACAAAGCTAAGCCTTGTAATTGAGAAGCCATTTTGATAATGGTAATTTTTTTAAATTTAATAAAATAATAGTAGTCCAAAAGCATAAAGTAGGCAACAAATTAATCAGCATTTTAGTGGGTCATGCAAGAGTTCTTAACTAAGTTAAGAAATTAAGTACTAAAATTCAAATAAAATGGTTCAATGGAAAATAAATTCAAGCTTCTTTACAGAAAATAAGCAAACAACAGTTCAATGGAAGCTGCGTAAATGGCCAAATTCCACAACCCCAATACACAATCTTCTTCTCTTGACACAAATTCAGTCCTTAGGCCTATTTTCAAGAGGTAAGATCAGATTAACACGAACAAAGAAGCAAATCCACTAAAAAGCAAGGCAAACGCAGAATTGGTAATATAGCACCAATCGAATATTTGGCTTTCACACACTACGCCAAAACAGGGCATTAACGGCGGTTTTTTTAACGGCGGTAACGAAAACCGTCGTTAAAGGTACTATTAACGGTGGTAACGAAAACCGTCGTTAAAGGTATCATTAACGGCGGTTTTGTTACCGCTGTTAAAAAAACCGCCGTTAATGCCCACTTTTAACGGCGCTAACAAAACCGCCGCTAATGCCCAATCATTACCGCCGTTAATGACGGCGGTCTTTGCCGGCGAAACTCTGGCGAAACTCCGGCGAGCTCCGGCGAAACCATCTACAATAAAGTAAAAGTAATGTTTAAATATTTATTTAGGGAATATATTTCATGAAGAGTGGCTATGGTAGAGTGGTTAGTGTGAGTGGATGAGAGGTTGAGGGTTCAAGACTTGGGGAGTGCAAGAAGAAAGAATTATTTTTTGAAAAATTTGAACCTATTTACGGCGGTAAAAAACCGCCGTTTTTGGTCCTATGTTACCGCCGTTTTTGGTCGACTTTTAACGGCGGTAATTTACTTTTTTACGACGGTTGTACTTTTTCCGACACGCGCATAAACGGCAGTAACAAAACCGCCGTTAAAGGCTTTAATGACGGTTTTACAGCCTTTAACGGCGGTAAAAAATCGCCGCTAAAGCCCAATTTTGGCGTAGTGACAAGCCCCTAATAGCACAAATCAACCCAACAAGAAGAAAATCATGACTTGTGAATCCAAAAGAACAGTTATAAAACCCTAATAAAAAATATCAAACACAGATATGACAGAGCCAAACAAATATTTGAAGATAATGAAATTTGAGTATCAAATCAGAAATTGAGAAAGGGTTTGTAAAGCACGGGGCGTGTTTGGGAATTTTGAAGAGGAAATTTCAAAAATGGAGTGATTGTGAAAGAGATAGAGAGAGAGAGGAGAATCCGAACATACCTCAAGAATGAGAGAGGGGGGGAATCTGAACATACCTCAAGAATGGAACCGTCAATCGTCGCTGCGCCCGAATGGAGAGCACTGTTTGAAGTCGAAGTTTCGCGCCGCACGAACTAGTCTTTCCTTCGAACCTTCTCTCTTCTCCCTCTCTTCTACTAGGTTTTGTAGCTTACAAATTCTATGTTTAGAAGCCAAACAAAAAAATCAGTAGCCTATTTTGGGTTTTCTTTTGCCGCTCAATTTTCCCTCCGAAATTGGTGACAAAATTATTTCTTCACCAAAAGATAAAATTATTGACAACAGAACTAGTTTTCCCACTAAATGATACAAAAATATTGAAAATTATTGGTGACGAAAATATATTCGCCATTAATAATTTTATAATTGGTGACCAATTTTTTCCTCACCAAAAGTCTCAAAATTTTGGTGCTATCCAAAAAAAAAAAAATAGTGGAAAAATCTTCAGTGACAAAAAAATAAAAATAATGACGAAAAATAATTTCGTCGCCTAATTTTTTTTATTATATATGTAGATTGGTAACGAATTTTTTTTTTCTCTCTAAAAATGATATATTTGGAGACGAAATATTATTTTCTTCACTAAAAGGTACGTCTCTTGTGACAAAATTTATTTTCGTCATTAGTTTTCGTCTCCAAAGAGTCTTTTTGTCGTAGTGTATAGAAGGTAATCGATTGATCAATGAATTACAGATTGTCAAACATCAAGGGTTGTTCTTATTATTTCGTTCACAAATGAGAGAGGTATTTTTCGGTGGGTTTCGAAAAACTTGAGCCTGAAGCTTTGGTAGATTCCGGAGTGTTTCATTGTCGTGGATTTGACATCAGCGTTGTGGATTTAACGTTGGACAAAACAATTCTGAGGTAGAAGAGGCACATCGGGTTTAGTTTAATTCAAGCGTGGATTCACTAGGCAATTGAAAGTACTCTTGTATAATTCCTTTTTGCCTTCTTAGTAGGTTGTTTTATGGCTTTGGCCCGTGTTTTTTTTTAATTATTATTATCAAAATTAGAGATGCTCCAATTGTGATTTTTTCCACGTTAAATCATTGTGTGAATTTGTTTTTGATTGTTTAATTAGGATTGTTATTTATTATTTAAAATTGAAACATAATCACAAATCAATATCTTAGGGATTTTAGTTGTTTTTTCATTTAACTTTGGGATGTTCGACAAAATTACAACGAACAAATCATGTTGGTTTAGTAGAATTTGGAATGGTCATTCCATTAGAGCTTGAGAAAATGATCTTTTCTTTCCAAACCATTTGACATTATTTTAGTGATTCAAACACTAATTATCCAACACCACTGCATCAGTTGGACTTTAAATGATGATAAAATCAAGATCAGTTTGTGACGAAGAAATGAATAGTCAAAAAGGGTATGTATGGTGCTTCATATATGTGTAGATGTGTTCTGACTGAGTAAAATTATCATTTTTCATAATTTATCTGATATGTAAAGAAAGGTTTTGCATTGATAACTACCGTTATAAACAAACACTACGCCTAAAATCACAACAAATTGAACCTCAACACATATAATCAAAAGTTCAAAATTACTCACAGGGATTATTTGACAAAGATAAAATAAAAACATTACAAACAACATATAATGAATGAAGACCACCACCAGAAACACCTTATCGTCCACCATTAAATGACGAATGTCATGGTTTATCATGCTATCATAAACTGTTGAATTGCTCATACTATCATAAGCATGGTTTATCATGCTGTCATGGTTTATCATGCTATCATAAGAGTTGATCTCCAAGCAAAGGTCTCTTCGGAATCTTTGATGTCATTTACCCATGGATGTTTATCTGTCATTCTCAAACCCTCTAGCTCCATTGCTACTTCCGTCATGCTTGGCCTTTCGTCGCCTTTCACTTCTAAGCAACACTTTGCTAAAATAGCAACTTGCTTAAACTTGTCAACCCTTGCTTCATCCATCATCTGCTCATCAACAATTTCAAACAAGCGGTCTTCTTTCATTGCTAAAAGAAAATACATCACTAAATTTCTCTCTGCTTCAGGCCTGCTGAAAGAAATTACCTTCTTGCCGGTTAGTAATTCTACAAGGACAACCCCAAAGCTATAAACATCACTTTTTGGGGTCAATTGGCCAGTTTGCAAGTACTCTGGGTCCAAGTAACCACGTGTTCCTTGAACCAATGTGCTTAACTGAGTTTCATCAATAGCGATCAACCTTGAAGACCCAAAATCCGATACTTTAGCAACGTACCTGTCATCTAAAAGTATGTTGGTGGTCTTAACATCTCTATGAATGATAGGAGTACTAGCAGCAGAGTGTAAATATGAAAGGGCTGTTGCAGTTTCCGCTGCTATTCTTAAGCGATTCTCCCATGTTATTGAGGATGCTCTTTGGCATGTAGTGTGTATGTGGTCATAGAGAGTCCCATTGGTAATAAATTCATAGACAAGGAAAGGAACCTTTGTCTCCAAACAACACCCTAGGAGCTTCACAACATTTCTATGGTTGATTTGAGAGAGAATTATGACCTCATTAATGAATTGCTCAATCTGGGACTGATTCTGATCAGCTACTCTGGGCTTCTTAATGGCAACTATGGTGTTATCTGGTAATACTCCTTTGTAGACTACTCCTTGGCCTCCTTTGCCCAGGACATTTTTTTCATTAAAGTTGTTTGTTGCCTTCTTTAGATCATCTTCAGTAAAGATTTTAGCTGACTGGACTGATCCATTTTGCTGAAATAACTTTTCTCTAAGATTGGTGATCTTCCTCTGCTTAGATCCCCAACGTAGCCAGGAGTCACCAATAAGTACTAGTGATATGCCTATGCTAATGCCTGCAGGGATTCAAATGGAAATGTCAATACCCAGAATTTGTTTATGATCAAACAGAAAAAGTAGAAACCCGGAAGATGAAGTTTATAGCATAGATTGAATTTTGATGTAGTGTGCACCACACCTAGTATGAATCTAGTCTAATACATTTCATTTGCTGGATCAATTTCAGCCATATTTTGACAACTCTTTTGTTATTTTATTCATCTTTGACTTACCAAACACAACCAAGACAAGAATATGTAAAATAGGATGAGAGAATTGAATTGGTTGTTTAGCTTTCAATGTAAATGTTAGGTTGCTGAAAGAATGATGCAAGGAAACTGGAGATATATCATTTTCGAATTGTTTCTGATCACTGCATCAATAATTGGGGACTGTAAACCCTAAACTGGAGATAGAGTCAAAATCACAAGCATTGATCGGATGAATTTTGATAGAAAATTTAATATGTAGACAATTTTATGATGAATAGCATGTGTGGATGTACGTGTACATACCTAGGGAAATATAAATAATCAAGGGAAGCTTATTGGGAACAGCAATTCGACTGCAACCTGATCCATCTTTTTTGCCATCACCTTCGTAGCCCACTGCACAAGAACAATTGTATGTGCCTGGTAAATTGAGGCATGTCATGTTACAGGGGCTTGAAATAGCACACTCATCAATATCTGAAACAGAGAACAAGCAAGTTTGATCATTGATGTCATATTCAATAGCTTTGGTATATATAATTTTTTTTTCCCTGGAGTCTCTCATTAGTTGAATATATATATCATATAGCATCAATAACATTAGGAAGAAATTGTTTAGTTTTTAACAGTAGTTGTGGTTACCTTGACAACCATTAGGAATATAAGGGTTCCCTTCATATCCCTTAGAGCATTTGCAACGATACCCTGGACCATTGTCGAAGTCTTCACAGTCGCTGTTATCCTTGCAAGCAAAACTTGTTAGATTCTTTCTCGCTTCAGCACATGTTTGGTTCCCAACTGCCCAATCAAGCACCGCTGGAACTTTTTTTCTTCCTTGTATGTCCTTCAGATCTAAAGAGGAGAAGTTGTAAGCAGTTTCCTCAGCTACAAAAACATAGCTGCATGGATTGAAGTTCCATACCGAGGAATGGTTGTTGTAGCTACCGATACTGATTTCGAAATTCTTGACTCCCTTGGGGATACTTGTCTGGCAGCAGCCAATGCCAGAGCAAGAGCCGTTGATCACATTGTCGATGGTGCTACACACCGACGAGCAACCCGTGGCATACGTTCGCCCCAAGGAACCTATAACAGCTTTGGTGTCGCAGCCTACGGCTGTGAACTTGTTTCGGGTATTTGAGAAGTGGAATTTGGGCAATGTGATCCATGGGTCAGAATAGGTTTCGTGAACACCCCCTTCACCGAAGCAATCATGCCCTATCAATGCTAATATGCGCAATTCACCAGAAAGAAATATGTCTGTGATCTCTATGTTACTCTCAGTTGTATCTAAATACAGCTTGGGAGGGTTATAGTGGGTGTTGTTACAAGCAACTAGAAAATCATCTGCTATGCGGCATCCTTCAGTTGTGCCAAATGGGTATGGGATGCTAATGTTACCACACTGATCTTCGCAACCAGGCAAGGTCTGAGCAGCAGCAGCAAAAGCTGCTACCAGAAGAACCCATCCGAATTTAAGCTGCAGAAAAATCATAGGACAATTATAGTACATGGGGAGAGTCAGGTTTTCAGGGATTAGATAATTTTGTAGTTGTACATGATCCTTTTAAGCTCACAAACAGTGGAAAATAGATGTCAAAAAAACGCGTAGGCAGCTGAGTAAGTCATATGCTGTCAAAGTCAATAGGCGTGTTAATTTGCTTGAGGACGTTGGGCTTTAGAGTAACTAAATAGGGAAAAGTTAGAGATCATGAAAATTTTGTTATGAAAATGATCATGAAAAATTTATGATTCTTGGATTACCTTGATTAGTGTATGGTGCTTTATTCTAAGTGTAATTTAAGGGTCACAAAATTTTCATGATTATTTTAATGACAAAATTTTCATAACACCTAGCATTGCTGAACTAAATAATCCAGTGAATTGTTCATTTAGATGAAGTAGGTACTTTAGTTTCCATTCATCGAAAGACTTCCACAAACAATTTTAAAGTTTGTCGACTAATAAATTGGATTAATTATATTAATGGTCTTTAAATTATATGTTTGGTTTTTCCAAATTGTTTCTTGAAGTACACGATCTACTACATTTTAATACTTGATGTTGGTTCTACTACATTTTAATACTTGATGTTGGTGCTGTTTAAAATCAGTAATGACAAGAGAGCTAATTTTTTAAATTTTACATGAATTGTCAACAAAATCAAAATGACTAAATACAGGCATGGTCTATTCATTGTGAGACATTTTGGTCCTTAAAATATGCGTTTTATTTCATTTTAGTTTCTTTTCATTTTCTTCTCTAATCTATTAATTTTGACGTATTTATTTTATTTATAAAAAAAATATTCTGAGAATACCCCTGCAATTACTAATTTTGAACAATATTGACCTTTAAGACTCAAGTGTTATAGATCGCATGTTTTGGAAATCAAGTGAAATAGTTAAAAGATTGATGACTAAAGGCTAACAAAGCCCATACTTTGAAGATCATTTGTCTAATTAACCCTAATAAATAAATATCTTAGCATAATAATCAAATACGCTAGCTCAATTGACTAATCTAGTATACTTCTATTTGGAAGGTTAGCTTAAATATGCTAACTCAATTAATGATTTTATTTGGAAGGTTAAAAATTTAATGATTTAATCACTAAGATAGGCCGCCAAATGGTCTCACAAAGCCTAACAGGACCTTATGGTTGTGTTTAATTTATACATTTGGGAAGAGAACTAGAAAAGAAAAAAAAAATAGTTAAAATATGAATAAAATATAATTACATTTCATTTAGGTCTCGTTTGGGAACAGGCTAATTTAGTAATTTTTTGGCTATTTGGCTAAAAAGGTAGGTAAAAAAAACTTGTATGTTTGGGATGACTTTTTAGCTCATTACGAAAAGATGTGCAAAAAGTAGAGAGAAAAGAGAATCTTTGACTTTTTGGTATGAGTTGTTGACTTTTTAACTAATTTAGTAACTTTTTGACTAATTGACTAAAAAGATAAATCCCCAAACGGGACCTTAGTTTCACACCCTTTTTCTTTTTGTCCTTTTTAAATTTATAAACCAAACACAAGTCTAACGAGCGAGATAATCCATTTCAAAAAAATAAAAATAGGAATCATAGCATAGAATTAGGGCTTGTTTTGATTTTAGAGTCTTATCTAGGAACTAGAATTCTAAAGTTAGGGGTCATAATGAATGGAAAAACTTTAATAAAAAATCATGCATGGTTTGACGAAGTCTTCAAGTTAACGAAATTTTCGTTATTTTCACACACACATAGGGTAATTTGGAAAGTTATTTAAAAGGCAAAATCATCTTTTAATTTATTTAGAATTATATTATTACTTCTCATATTTTTTATATATTTTTTTAAAAAAAAATTAAATAATTAATTTTTAACTATCTTTTCAAAACATTTCATAAAATATAGATAACGAAAATTTGACAATCAATCTCATCATGATTTTTTTGACTAATGACTTTTTTTTTTAGTTAAAAAATAGGATAAATTACAAACACACCTCCTGAGATTTATTTAAATTACAAATTACCTCTCGTGGTTATAGAAATTACATTATGCTCCTTAAGGTTTTTAATTTCATAACAAATAGGTCATTTTATTAATAAATCATGAAGTTAATTAACAGTTTTTAATAATGTTAAAATTTTATTTCAATTAATAATTCAGATAATTTTATTATTGTATAGGTGAACAGTTAGAAATTTTGTTTTTTTCAATTAATTTTTTAAATAAAAATTTTGACAGGGAGGCAGTTGTAATTTTCAAACCAAGAAAGGCAATTCATATTTTAAGTAAATCTCAAGAGGTGCATTTATAATTTGTCGTAAAAGGAAAAAGATTGAGGTCTCGAAACTTGAGGCACAAATTTTTCTCCAATTGTTGTTGTTGTTTGTTTTTTTTTTGAGGTTAGTTTGGTTTATTTATTTATTGGGCTGGGTTGGTGTGATTGTTTTTATTTATTTATTTATTTGTTGGGTTATTTTTTTTTAATTTTAAATTTAAGATCTTAAGATTTAAAATTTAAAATTTTAGTGTTTAAGGGTTTAAGATACACATAACTACCCTGTACCCCCTCCCTCCTAAACAAATAAAGAAAGAAAAAAAAAAAAAAAAAAACCAAATTAGCACACGAAAAAGAAAAGAAAAAAAAAAAACAACAACATTCGAGGCAAATTCGCGCCTAAGTGTTCAGGCCTTTCGAGGCAAATTCGCGCCTAACCTACCTACCCACGCTGCTTTGGTGATGAAAGTCGTAAAGTAGAATTGATTTCATATCTTTTCATTTTGTCAGAAATAATTTTAAAAAAAGAAAAAATTTCAATATTTCTTGAAATGTGTTTTTTATTAAAAAAAAAAAATTCTAAAAAATAATTCACCAAAAATCATACCATAGAATTAGAATTTATTTTAGAATTCTGAAGTTAGGAGTCATGATGAATAGAAAAACTTTGAAAAAAATCATGCATGGTTAACAAAATTTTTAAGGTCTCGTTTGGGAATAGGTTAATTTAATAATTTTTTAATTATTTGGCTAAAATATGAACTAAAAAAAACTAGTATATTTAGGATGTCTTTTTGACAAAGATGTGTAAAAAGTAAAGAGAAAAGAGAATTTTTGACTTTTTGGTATGAATTGTTGACTTTTTGATTAATTTAATAACTTTTTAACTAAAAAGTTCGGTTGCCAAACGAAACCTTAGAATATAAATAATGAAAATTTGACAACCAATCACGTCATCATTTTTTTGGCTAATGACTGTTTTTTTGTTTTTTTATTAAAAAATAAGATTGGCCCTAACGTACTTACCCACACTGCTTTGGTGTTGAAAGTAGTAAGGTGTAAATTTGGTTCGGTCCGGTTCATGTCGGGTCTAGCGAGCTTGTATTAAAATTCAGGTCGGGCCGTGGCATCGGTCAAAAAATTAGACCCAAATTCAGGGGTATTCGGGCCTTAGGTGGACCGGCCCAGTGGGCTTGGATTGGGCTTCGACGGGCCTAATCATTTTTTTTGTTTTTTAAAATTTTTTTCTATTAAAATTTTATTATTTTTCACTAAAAACGGCATTGGACCTTGAGTGGCCTGGGCCCACGGTCGTGCCGGGCTTCAAAATGATGGCCCATGCCCAAGGGTTTGGGCTCGGGCCCGGGCCCAAACAGGCCGGGCCCACCCCAGGCCACAGGCAGGTTTTGGGTTGTCCACGAGCCGCGGGCCATTTTTATACTCCTATTATATTTGTTGTTGGTAGAATGATTGAATTCATATCTTTTCATTTTTTGTCAGAAATAATTTTAAAATTTACAAAACAAATAACTTTCAATGTTTCTTGAATGTGTTTTCTTATTAAAAAAATAATTCCAAAAAATAATGGAAAAATTGGTCTAGGGTCCCTCTCCCACTTTTCGTAAGGGAAGAGATCCACAAAATTATTTTTTGATGTCTAAGGTCCTCCCATCTATCACAGAGAAATTCAGCCCCCTTCCTTTTGTCTACTCTCACTCGTTACCACGATCAAACACGCACAGAGAGAGAGAGAGCCATGTCGCCGGAAGATGTGTCGGTGGAGAGGTTTAGGGAGGTTCTCGCAGAGCTTGATCGACGGAGAGAAGCTCCACGACACAATCACAGTCACCGACGGACAAAGTTCTCAATCCATCTACAACCAAGATTGGGAAAATTTGCAAGGAATTGAATGTTCAGCTACACACAGATGCTACGCAGGCTTTGGGGAAGATTGCAATCTCTCTCTCTCTCTTTCTATATATATATATATATATATCTTCATCCTCAATCTCCATCTTCCTCTATTAACTGGTTCATTCCATATCTTGTATAGTTCTTCATCAAGCTCAATTACTATATTTCCCATTTTGAAGAACTTTACCAGCAAATGCTTGCAAAGGCTTTATATTCATGATGTTTATCTGAAATATATATTCATGAATTAAAAGGGTTGACTGAAATATATATTCATGATTAGGAAATTTCAGATAAAAAGCAACGAAAATGATTTTGACAAAATCTAGGACTATTTTAAATCTAGACAGAAATTAATAATAAGAGTTTTAACTTATATACGAGTAATTAATATTCCACTACCTTATTGTGTACTGTAGTATGGGACGTCAGTCAAATTTATTACTAGAAACATCATGAATATATATTTTTTTGTGGTCTTAACCTTTTTATTTGAAATATATATTCATAATCCACAAAAAGGCTTTATATTCATGAATATATATTTTTTTGTGGTCTCAATCTTTTTGTGGTCTCCCATTTTGAAGCCAAGTTGCTGTTGTTGGACGTAACTGACTTTTTACTAAAGGTGGGTGCCAGGACACAAATATCAATCACCCTCTTTGTGATTTGATATATAATGAACAATGCCAAAACCCTCACCTTGGTGTTCTTTCCTACCATGAGGATCCAAGAAGTGGTCTGTATCTGCTGCTAGGGAGGTTGACCTGGAATAGCTCTCCAATATATCTGAATGGAAAGCAAAAAAAAGCATGAAAAAAAAAATACCAAGAACATTTCTGAGGTTCATAAGTTCATTGACTCAAGTCAGTTGCAATAAAACCAATAACCTGTTGGCAGAATGGTATGAAGTTGGCCTAAATATACTTAAGTTCATAAAACAACGAGTTTAAGTAGTGGAAAAGGATTCAAAGGATTAGAGATTCTTCCCCGAAGAAGAACAATAGGGCAAATGTGTATAAAAGTGCAGTGTATTGAATCAACTCCTACATCTACTCAATCTATTACATAGAACTTGGCCTGAACAATCTCTCATTAAATCATGAGAGAGAGAGAGCCAACCCATTTTCTTTGTAGAGAATTTCTGTCCAGCGAAATTCTCTGAGATTTTGGCCACTGTGTAAATTTTCTCTGAGAAATTCTCTGGGACAAAATTTCTCTGGACAGAAAATTCTCTGGTCATATTTGCCACTTACCAAAGTGCTCTGGTGGTATGAAACTTTTAAAAAATTACATAATTTAAAACACTTTTTGTCTATTGAATTGGTGGCTTGCTGTTGTTTTTTCTGGTTTTCTATGTACTAATGTCATGTATATTTGCTATAGGCAAGGGTGAGTCCTAGTGTTGTGGTCTATGCTCAACTTTCAAAGCTTGATGGGGTTCTGGGAAGGTTCCATGCCTTACACTGCTTGGAAATGTTTAGGGTGGCAAAATGGTTTTTCCACTGGTATGTATTAATGTGTTTCATGAAATTTCATATTGAATGTTCTGAGCTATGATATTGTTGCAGAAAATGTGTTGGTGGAAGCATATGGAAGGGAAAGAAATTTGAAATTTCTCTGGAGATTCCATGAAAGGCCAAGGAGGCCAGAGAAATTTTAAATTTCTCTGGAGAGGTAATTTTGTGGGAAGGCCAGTGAAGTCAGAGAAATTTTCAAATTTCTCTGGAGTGTTGAGTCCAGGAGGGCAGAGAAATTTACAGTGGGAGGTTTAGGGAAGGTCAGCTGAGGCTTGAAAACGTTTCTGGAAAGTACTTGGCAGACTGCAACGAAGCTTCAACATCCAAATTGGGATCCAACTGTACCGAAGCTGCAAGGTTGTGGTCTGTCTTGGAGCTCATGCCCCCAAGAATTTCTCAAATTTCTCTGGATTCAACCCAGAGAAATTTGAATTTTCTTTGGATTCAACCCAAAGAAAATTCAAATTTCTCTGGGTTCATTTTGACCGGTTTCTTTCGAGGCGAGAAAGGGGGTCCAACTCTAAATTGCCTCTTGTTGGTCCAACTCTACCGAAGCTGCAAGGTTGTTGTCTATTATACATATAAAAATTAGGCTAGAGTGGCAATTTTTCTGATTACTCTCTCTCTCATGCTGTTGCTTGGTATATCTAACATGAAATTTTTGGTTTTTCAGGTGATGTTGAAGCTTCTTTGAGTTGGTGTCCCAGTGTTTTTTGAATTCATTGATCTTTTTTTCAATTGTTTGGGCTTGATTTTCTTGGCTGGTTTTGTTTTTTAATCTCTTCTTCATTCATCCGTGAATTAATAGTTGTAAATGCTACCGACACCGCCAATCTATAAATATAACTATCCTTTCTTGTTGCAGTACACAAAACATAAAGGTCAGAACGTTGAGTTCACAGGTTTCATTGAGTTTTCACAGGTTTGATCATGTCTAAGATGAAAATATTGCACTGAAGAGAGGAAGAGAATTTCTCTGGATTGAATTTTCTCTGGTTGAATTTTCTCTGGATCGAATTTTCTCTGGACTGAAATTTCTCTGGATTGATGTTGAGGGACCTTAGATATCATGAAAATAGTTGATGTCCTTTATATTATAAAATCATAATATCAAGGACCTTAAAAAAAAAATACCCCAAAAACAATTCACCAAAATTACAAATATATATATACATATTTATATATAGGTTTCTATATCCAGAATTTCTTTCTCTATTCTTACTTTTCTTAGTTGGAAAATGGTTTTTTTTAATGCTTTGATTAAGCAACTTTCCAGTACTCTTTGCCCTTTTATTTTATTTTATTTTATATTTGATATTTTTATTTATTTTATTTTTTACTTTTTATTTATTTATTTTTACCACACAGTATGAAGTTAGTAGAATAGTAAAATTAAATTAGTACAACTTTATGGAATGGCTCCACAACTTTTTGGAAATTACATTAATATTCCTATGTTTCATTAATATTTATAGAATGTATGATGAGATTGTCCCATAATTTCATGCAAATTACTTTGTGAAGTTTCTATTATTTTATTAATTTTTCACAATATATAGTAAGATTATAGCCATTAATATAGTCAATTTTAATATCAGAGATATATATCACTTTTTTTTTTAATTTTTTTTTTAAAAATAAAAAAAGGTACGTATATGTTTGAGGGTGTTTAGGTCATAAATTTAAATTTAATTTCCTTTTGCCTAGAAGTTTACGCATGAAAATAGTATATCTATAAGGACATGATTTTGCAAAATGACCAAATTACACCCATATATTTAGATCCACACCTATCTATTCAAATTGAATGTTGTATAATCAAACCCCATCTAATTAATATCGTGTTATATTGAACTTTTTTTTCCCACGACTATGGTCGCTCTCACCACCAAAGTTAAAAGCATCATATAATTTACACAAGTTATTTCCTGGTCCCTTCACAAGATAGCCACTTTTCTTTGAGCCCCACAGTATTTTCCTTCTCATTTGCATGACATTCACCTTGAACTTTCTTTGAGCCCCACAGTATTCTCCTTCTTAATTTGTGTCTTTTTCTTGGAAAACGTTTTTCAGAAAATATTTTCTACATCTTTTAGTATTTGGTACAATTAAAAACAAAAATCAACAGAAAATATTTTTCATACTCAATGAAAAATAAACATAATTGAGTGGAAAATATATTTTACTTTTAAAAAGCAGAAAACAATTTTTTGAACTAAATTTTTATCAACACCACCTCCACCACTAACTACCACCTCCATCCTGTAACTACCACCATCACCATCGCTATTACCGTTGCCGTCACGACCACCCCAACTCCTCCTCTACCACCAACTCCACTAAATGGCGACTTTAGAAATTTTTTTAGTAAAATACACTTTCAATTGTATTCGATAATGTATCCACTACTACAAAAATAGTTAAAGATCACACTTTGACCAAAAAAAGATCTCACTTTTATTGGAAGTGTGATAAAAAAAATTAGATTGATATTTTAATCACACTTAATTTGATTGAGTGTGATAATATTTATTTTTTATATCACTTTTCAATTAAGTGTGATTGTATATATATATATATATATATATATTTTTAATCACACCTTCTAATTAAAAGTGTGATTATATATACACTACCACTTTTTAATCACACTTTTTAAACAAGTGTGATTATATATATATATATATATATTTTTAATCACACATTTTAATTAAAGTGTGATTGTTTATATATTTTTTAATCACACCTTTTAATTAAAGTGTGATTATATATACACTACTACTTTTTAATCACACTTTTTAAGTAAGTGTGATTATATATATTTTTTAATCACACATTCTAATTAAAGTGTGATTATTTATATATTTTTTAATCACACATTTTTAATTAAAGTGTGATTGTATATACACTACTACTTTTTAATTACACTTTTTAAGTAATTGTGATTATATGTATATTTTTTAATCACACATTCTAACTAAAGTGTGATTATTTATATATTTTTTAATCACACCGTTTTAATTAAAGTGTGATTATATATACACTATTACTTTTTAATCACATTTTTTAAGTAAGTGTAATTATATATATATATTTTTTAATCACACATTCTAACTAAAGTGTGATTATTTATATATGTTTTAATCACACCTTTTTAATTAAAGTGTGATTATATACACACTACTACTTTTTAATCACACTTTTTAAGTAAATGTAATTATATATATATTTTTTAATCACACATTCTAATTAAAGTGTGATTATTTATATATTTTTTAATCACACCTTCTAATCAAAGCGTGATTATATCACTACTACAAAAACAGTTAAAGATCACACTTTGATAAATGAAAATATCTCACTTTTATTAGAAGTGTGATAAAAAAATTAGATTGATATTTTAATTACACTTAATTTAATTGAGGGTGATCATATTTATTTTTTATGTCACTTTTTAATTAAGTGTGATTATATATATATATATATATCAACCACACTTTTTAATTAAATGTGATTATATATATATATTAATTTTTTTAATTAAGTGTGATTACACACTACAAGAAAAGTGGGCTTATGAGACGGAACTTTTTGCGACGGCATATTTGCCGTCGCAAAAAGTCATTTTTTGTGACGGCACAACTTGCCGTCGCAAAAAATATGACGTTTTGAAACTGCACAACTTGCCGTCGCAACAAATGTGCCTTTTTGAGACGGCACAACTTGCCGTCGCAAAAAAAAATGCGACTTTTTTGAGACGGTACAACTTGCCGTTACGAAAAATGTGACCTTTTGAGACGGCACAATTTGCCGTCACAAAAAATATGACTTTTTGAGACGGCACAACTTGTCGTGGCAAAAAATGTGCCTTTTTGAGACGGCACAGCTTGCCGTCGCAAAAAAAAAAAGAAGACTTTTTGAGACGGTACAACCTGCCGTCGCGAAAAATGTGACTTTTTGATAAAAAAATAATAATAATAATTTTTTTTCATTAAAATAGAAATAAAACAAATAAATTTTCAATCTATAACTAAAAAAAATGATTTTTTTTCAAAGAAAAATTCATTAACTACAAAAAAAAAATTATTTTAACAAAAAATAATTTTTTTGTCTACGACAACCCCCGTCGCAAAAAAAAAAAAAAAAAAAGGTTAAACCACGTTTTGTTGTTTAAATTTCATTTGTGACCGAATTTTTTTTTTTTTCATTCCCGCTGTGTTTCCCCTCTCTTTTTTTTCATTCCCCCCCATTTTTTTTGTCATTCCCGTTCTGTAACCCCCTCAACCCAAACAAAAAATCCTCAATCTCAAACCATCCTGGCCAAAACCAAAAATCCCTAATCTCTTCTTACCCCCTCTCTCTGTCTCTTTTCACTCATTTTTCATATTTCTCTCTCTCTTCTCTTTCTCTCTTTCACTCATCACTCTTCTCTGTCTATTTGTCTGTTTGTCTATCTGTCTCTCTTTCTCTCTGTGTGTCTCTCTCTCATCTATCTTTTCTCTCATCTCTTTTCTCTCTGTTTCTGTCATTCATCACTCTTCTCTCTATTTCTCTCGTTTATCTCTATTCTCTCTCTGTCTCTTTTTCTGTCTCTCACTCTCTCTCTTTGTCTCTCTCTTTTCTCTTTCTCTCTCTAACTCATCACTCTTCTCTGTCTGTCTGTCTGTCTCTGTCTCTGTCTCTCTCTCTTTGTCTCTCGTTCATCTCTCTTCTCTCTATCTCTCTCATCTGTCTTCTCTCTCTGCCTCTCTCACTTATCTTTCTTCTCTTTATCCCTCTCTCGTTCATCTTTCTTCTCTCTATCTCTCTCATCTCTTTTCTCTCTATGTCTCTCTCGCTCATTTCTATATATCTATCTCTCGCACATTTTTCTTCTCTCTCTATGTCTTTCTCTCGTTCATCTCTTTTTGTTCTCTTTCTCTCTCTTTTTGTCTATCTCTCGCTTATCTCTTGTTTCTCTCTCTTTTTCTGTCTGTCTGTCTATCTCTCTCTCTTTCTCTCTCTGTCTCTCACTCTTTTTCACAATTTTACTATTTTCTCTCTTTTTTTCTCTCTATCTGTCTGTCTATTTGTCTCCCCTTCATTGTGTTCGCCTTGCTTACTCCACTCTCCCTTCTTCTCTATTTACCAAGCTATCTTTTGATTTATCGAGACACTACAAGAAAATGCACTTTTTGTGACCACTTTGTCTTTCTATCGCTCATCACTCTGTCTCTGTCTCTATCTCTCTTCTCTATCTGTCTCTTACTAATTTCTCTCTCACCACCCATCTCCTCTACCACCTTCACCACTACTGCAAATGGCATTCCACTACCACAACTACTACCACTGTTGCCATTCCGCCTCTACGACTATTATTACTACTATCATCACCACCACTCCACTACCACCATTACTATTACAATTACCTCTCATCCACCACCGTTACTCTATCTCCTCTACCACTACCACAACTTCATCACTAATCTCATTCGCTATCACCACCACCACCACCACTATTACCTCTTATCCACCACCTTCACCACTAATGTCGTTCCCTATCCTCTACCACAAAAAATTAGTTCCTGATTTTTAGTAACCCCCAATCTCCTCCACTCGGCCCGCCATTTTTTTTCCATTCCCGCTCGGGTTACCAAAAACCCCCAATCCTGTCTCTTTGTCTCTATCTCTCCTCTCTTTCTCTCTCTCACTCATCACTCTTCTCTGTCTGTCTCTCTCTTTCTCTCTATGTCTCTGTCTCTCTTCTCTTTCTCTCTCTCACTCATCACTCTTCTCTGTCTGTCTGTCTGTCTCTCTCTTTCTCTCTATGTCTCTGTCTCTCTTCTCTTTCTCTCTCTCACTCATCACTCTTCTCTGTCTGTCGCTCTCTTTCTCTCTGTGTCTCTCGTCCATCTCTCTTCTCTCTATCTCTCTCTGTCTTTCTCTCGTTTATATCTTTTCACTCTTTGTCTCTATTTTTCTTTGTCTATCTCTTTTCACCCATTTTTTCATCTTCCTCTCTCTCTTCTCTTTCTCTTTATTACTCATCACTCTCCTCTCTCTGTCTGTCTCTCTCCCCATCTCTCTGTGTGTCTCTCACTCATCAATCTCTTCTCTCATATATTTTCTCTCTCTATCTCTCTCGCTCATCTCTCTGTCTCTCTCGCTCATCTTTATTCTCTCTCTATCTCTCTTTTTTTCTATGTCTTTCTCTCGATCATCTCTTTTCACTCCCTTTATCTCTCTTTGTCTTTCTCTCACTCATCTCTTATTTCTCTCTCTTTTTTTGTCTGTCTGTATGTCTATCTCTTTCTGTCTCTCTATATCTCTTCTCTCTCTGTCTCTATTACCTCTTTTCCAACACCGCCACTCAATCTCCTCTACCACTACCACAACTTCACCACTAATCTCTTTTGTCATCACCACCACCACTACCATCACCATCACCTCTTATCCACCACCTTCACTATTATTGCCGCTCCCTCTTCTCTACCACAAAAAATTAGCTCTTGATTTTTAACAACAAAAAAAATGGGTCACAAAAAAATATTTTTTATTGACCATAAAAAATTAATTTTATTTTAACAAAAAATATTTTTTATTAAAATATTACCTCTACTTCTACCAAATAAAAAAAAAATCATTAAAATAAAAATAAAACAAATTTCCCTCTTTTTTCACTGACTCACTGGACGGCCCGCCCAAACTTTCCCCCCTTTTTTTCCCTCTGCCTTTCTGCCCCTTTTTTTCATTTCCTTTCAGGTTTGTAGAGCCCCTAATTTCACAACACTGTTTCAAAACAGTGAGCAAACCTTGATCTGAGTGAGAGAAGATAGAGGGTTTGAAGACAGACTGGGGTTGAAGGGGAAGGGTTTCAATCGACGGCGAGACTGGTTCAGCAGCGGCGAGACTGGTACGCTTCTTTTGACTCTTCTTTCGACTCTCTCATTCCAGTCGGTTCCTCTATCGACTGGGTTGAAATGGTTCCTCTATATCTCTATGTTGCCCCCACCGCCATAGCCATGGCAGCTTATTAGTGGTGGTGGTTGTTTTCTGCGAGCATCGGTAATGTCGCAGACGCGGCAGCAAGAGGACTCCAAGGGTCGTTCGCCATAGTCATACAAACTCCAGCCTTCACTTTATAATAGTATAGATGATTTTGTCTTAGAAGATACATTGCTTAAACTGAAAAATATGTTTTGAATCCACCACTCTTTTTGGTATGTTTGCTACTTGACCTCATTTTGCTATTGAATTGTTTGGTCATTTGCATTTTTTAAGTTTGGAGAAAAAAAAAATGGTAGAAGTAGAGTTAGAAAACATCTATCATTTTCATATTGTTTTTAGTTTGACACAATTTTGAAAAATTTACAAAACGAGAAATTTTTTTAAAATTTTTTTAGGTCTTTATTAATTTCCAACATTTTGTACACTTTTTTGAAATTTTTTTAGGTCTTTATTAATTTCCAAAACACCTTTAGGTGAAGAAATTGATAGGTCCTCAATAAAGATATCATGAGAAAATATAGAGTAATCCTTATGACATTGATATAAGATTGTATGTTAGTTGAATTGTAAGTTATTCAAATTTGATTTGAAAACTTAACTAGTTTCAAAATATGTTTGAGGGTGGCTTGTTTACCTTTCTAGTTGAACTCAAATGAGCTTTTCTAGATGCTTTTGAGAAGGTTTGAACATGAAAAGAAAAAGTTGCAAGCTGTTATACAGACCACTAAGCATTCATTTCCACTCACAAATTCAGCTGCTTGCTGCATTTTCTTCACTGATGTATTGTGTAGAAGGTCTGGCTTTGATAGTTGGCAGGGCACTATTCCTATAATTGACAACACAAGTGTTTTCTTGGATATGGAGCTACTTCAAGAGCTGTCACAGATTGTTTTGGTTGATGCAGAAGAATTGCAACTGGTATGATCACTTATTCCCATTTATTCGTTGATTTGTCTAGTTGCACTGAAATCATCTAATACATCTCTGCTCACAATTTTCTTGAGTAAGCTGTAATAGCAATGTGTACTCAGTGTATGATTCCTTAACTTGATGGTTTTCCTAGAGTAGACATGTGCTTTGCCTCAAACTATATGTGGTTACTTTGCTGATGGTACTGGTTTACTTTTGGAGGAAAATGGTATTACATTTTTAATTCAAATTTGTTTCAGTACCTGATCTTTTTTCTAATGTAGAGGTTTTTAAATTTTGGTTTTTGGAAAGTTTTGTATGCTTCCCAAGTGAATATGATGTAATATTTTTGTAACTTGCTAATTTGTTTGGCTAGAATTGCAAAAAATGGGAAAAGAAATCTAAGATAAATATTGTTTGCACTGCACTTTTTGATACATTACAATTACATGCTGATCATGAGATGTCAAAGGTAGTTGGGTGAGAGGTCACAGCTGAATAAGCCTTGATACATTGCAAAAAAGGGGAAAAGAAATCTAAGATAGCTATTGTTTGTACTGCACTTTTTGATAAATTACAATTACATCCTGATCATGAGATGTCAAAGATAGTTGGGTGAGAGGTCACAGCTGAATAAGCCTTGATATAGCAGAATCAGAATACAATATAATAATTATTATTATTAAATTTTTTTGTTTTTGTTTTTGATAATGTTACAGTAGAATTTTAGGGGAGAGACCTAATCCCTCTAAATTAATATTGATAAAGAGATGCACCTGAACTATTTTTTAGGGATATTTCTTGTAATTAACTTTCTTCAGTGAGTAGGATTCACCTTGAAGTTCCGCTCATATTTGAGACCAAAAAAGAAGAAGAGTAGGTGAAGCTCTAAACCCATATTCAAATCTATCTTCTTACTCTCTTCAGCCAATTCCACTTTATGGTTGATTCATGTATTTGGTAAGAACACATTAGACCTTGATTTGATCATATTGTTATTGTTGATTTTGGGTCATTAATATCTCGATTTGTTCTTTTGTTGAGTTATTCTTTGGTTTTCACATTTTATATGCAATATCTGATGCTATCCACTATTGGGTGTTTGTAATTTATTAGTAGTTTGTGAAATTGCTTCGTGGGCATTGAATATTTGTCTTTTTTGGGTACTGTTGTGATGTGGGTATGTGATAATTTATCATGATTGCTAAAATTTTGTAATGTCAACTGAGGAGATTTATTGTCTTTATCAGAAGGGTGTATTGAAATGCATGGTTTTATTAATGATTTGTAGAAAGATTTCAACAATAATGTTGGTTAGATCTCTTTTTATTTTGAAAGTAGATCTTTGTAGTTCTCTTGTTTTAGGATGCTTTATGCCGATGGAGTATAGACAACTTGAATGCAATGCGCTAGGGATGGCAATAAAAACCATACCCAATGGTTATCCATGGAGACCCTACCCAAAATATGTGGGTTTTCCCAATTTCTCTATGCATCAGGTCAGTAGGTGATCTAATTTAATTCTCCATCGGGGAATGGGTCGGGGATGGTTAGTCCCCCAAAAAATTGTCTCTTGACATGTATACTATATATATATATATGTGCATATATGCATTTATATACCGTCCTACCAATAACTCTACAGTTGTTCCATATTGTAATCTAGACGAACTAAGTTTAAATATTATAGTGTCATATTGGTTATTTACAGACCTGCAACTGAGATGGGCCTTGGACAATGCCCTTTTTTTTGTATTTGGAAAAGAGAGAGGGGGAAGAAAATAAAAGAAAGAAAAAGAATGTGGTTGACTTTTCCAACTAAAATTGCTCACAGAAGAAATACATTTATTGACTGGAATAGATTGTAATTCATTTATTGACTTTTCCAACTAAAATTCCCCACGATTTCAATGTGGATTTCAATTCATTCAAGCCTGCTGCCTCTTTCACTTGATTTATATTCAGTTTATGTTTGACTGATGGGCTTTCCATAGTTGCACAACTTTTGTGCTACATCTGTTTTGGTTGTGTTTGCTTAGCTCCTACTTTTCCGGTCTCCTGTTTCATAATTTAATTGAGGTTCACTCTGCCATTCCAGCCTCTTTTTTGTTTCAAATTGAAATTGTTTACAGGTTGTTGTTTGCAATATTGTAAGTAAAGGAATATGCTAACCTTGAAAATATGCCATTCCAACCTCTTTTTTGCTTCAAGCCTGTTGTACACGGGATATAAATATCTTAAATTTTTTGTTCCTATTGCATTCCTTGCTTTCACAGTCTTGGTGCCAATTAATTATACCAATGGATCTTTGGAGCATTCTAATTTAACTTACAACAGCATAGATAAGTTTTCTATCTCAAACATTCCAATTGGATCACATAGGTAAGCAAGACTCTGTGCTAAATTTGCTATATATTTTAAGTTATTTTTTTCTTTTGCCATAAATATGCTGAATTGGTTTGGTTTGGTTTGGTTTGGTTTGGAATACTTGAGATGGATGGAAAGGGTATTTGCTGCACGTTGTCTTTAACTGAATGGAATGAAATCACTTTGATTGAGGAGCTGTCTTTCCTAGTGAAATAGGATGCAGGTGTAACATGCAATGTTGCAATTCAACCTTGTCGTGGTTGATACTGGCTAGATCTTATTGTTGCCTCTCATCGCTTTCCATATAAGAGTGAATGACGATGTCTCTAAGCTCCAGCATTATGATAATGTCTACAAGATCAGAAGTGCATGCTTAGTGACTTTTGATGATCTATAGAGCTCTTTTCTCACTATTTCCTATTTTTTTGTCCATCAATTGCTACAAGGTGCATACTGTAGTTTCCTTCTCTTTCACTTTACTAGATCTTAAACTTCTGTTTCAATTCCTCATTCTCTTATTGATGAATATACTCAAGCAGGTTATTACTTTATTGGTTTATATTGCTGAATTATTGACTAAATATATTTCAAAAGCTTTCAAGCATTGTTCCAATATCGACATATATATTAATGAAATCGGATCTGTGTTTACATTATATATCAAGATTCTTTTGGTTTCTCTTGATAGAATTATTAGTTATCTAGTAAATGAACTAATAACATGTAAACGTCTAGCTAACATGGACCTTTTGCCTTGCTGTAGTTAGTTCTTTCTTGGCACACGAAGGCTGCCACCATGTGTGAATTTTCCAAGCAGGAGTTCATTGGTGGTTTACAAGCTCTTGGGTAACTTTTTGTTGAGTTGTATTCGCTTCTTATTCTTAATCAACAAAACCAGCCTTGAACCATTATGATGTCAACTTCACAAAGTTTTTATTTTTTGATATCAGGATAGATTCACTGGAGAAGTTCTGTGACAGGATACAATTTATGCATTCTGAGCTGAAAGATGAGCGGATGTAAATGTGACATTGTTTTTCCTTCATTAGTTGCTACTTGCTAGTAGTTATAAGTTATAACACATGATTTTTCTATTTTTTCATATGTCATGTTGCTCATTACAAAGTCAGTTCAAATGCTGTCTTGATGTTGAACTTGAGCCCACTATGAGGAGATTGATTTTATGAACTTTAGAATTTCCACTATTTTGTTACTGAACTAATCTTTAATATGGTTGTCTAGAAAAGTTCCGTGAGATCTATGACTTTGCTTTTGGCTGGGCAAAGGAGAAGGTATGTGTAATAAGCATAAAGACTTGGATTTACATTTCTCATTATTGGTTTTCTGTCGTACTGTCAAAGTTCCCAGAAGATATATCAACCTTGGTATAATTTCTCATGAGGTGGTATGCCATGTTCTATTGATGATATACCCTTGTAATGATGCCCGCCTTTTCTGTCCTATTGTCTTGGTGGATAGTTTTTTATTAATGACAATTAATTTGACTCGGAAGTATATGCCGGCATATGTGCTAATGCAATTAATAGACATTAGTTCTCAAACATGACCTATGTATCTAGAGCGAGAGTGAGAGCGGACAAAATATATATATATATATATATAAGGAAAATACTAATGACCGCCCATTGGGTGGTCATTAGCTTTGATATAGGTGTAAAAAGTGTATTGAAAAAGTGTATAAAAATATGTAAAAATTTGTGAAAATATATGAAAAGTGCATTGAAATTCTAACTATAATGGCATTTTCTTCACCTTAATGACAGCCCATAGCATGACCCCATATAAAAAGCACAGGATTGAGAATAAAAATTACTGGGTAGCTTCAGAGTTGATCAGGGTATGGGTTTAATTAGAAAAACATTTTTATTTTATGACAACCCAAACACAGTCATATTGTCCAGTCATTGTTTTGCTTACAAGTCTATTGGAAGTGGTTTCAGTTTTGTTTTTGTATGGTCCAGATCGTCGGTGTTCCCCACTAGTTGCTTCAGAGTTGGTCAAATGTTTAAAACCCTCGTGGAAAAACACATTTTAACTTCTACCTAGAAGTAGAAACCTCTAAAAAAACAGTTGAGGTCTTTAGTTATAATGTGGGAGAAGCATGGGAGGCAGCACTAGAGGATTAAATCCATGAGTTGAAGTAATTTTGTTTTGCAATTTTGGCTTAGTCTAATCACATAATTGACAGTGTTTTTTACTGTAATGTAAAGCGTCAAATGCATGGATTGGTGGGCTATGCCCCCCCCCCAAACTCATCAGATTAGGTCCTCAAAGGACATGACTGCAATTAGTTTCTTCTTTCTGTTTGCAAATGAAAATCATAATCGGTTCTCCGAAGACCAATTGGAAATGGATGCTTTTTCTGGTGCTGTCAAATAGATATTTCATATTTTGCAACTTTGGGATATGTGGAATACTCTACAGTTGTTGATTTTCTTTGTCAATCGCAGGGTCAGAAATCTTTGGCATTGGATACTACAATCGGGATGTGGCAGTTGCTTTTTGAAGAAAAGCAGTGGCCATTGGTTGATCACTGGTGCCAGTTCTTGCAGGTAGCCTAATGGAACATATATTTGGCAATTTTTAAAAATTTTCTACAAATTTGCATGGGAGCTAGTGAATTATCCTAACTTGTGATGTGTATTCGGTAATCATTAATTCATATATTCCCTGAGTATTTCCTGATTTTTGTTAATATTGTGATGCTGGATGGAAGAGAAAATTGAAACCAAAAGAAAAAGAAAAGAAAATAACGAAACTGAACAATTGCAATTCTCCAAGCTCAATCTTATTCTTCAATATCAATTCAAGTATGACAAATTCATTACATAGAAGCCTATTTATAGGCATCCTACGAAACCTTAATTGAAGTTTCTAAAAATACTCATTACGATAGGATTTACAATATGAAAATCCTAATTTAATAAATGAAACCCAATAAATCATATATAAGAAAATAATACTAAAGTAAATCCATAATCTTCAATTTATGCTCATCCAATGTCTTCATGTTCCTCGTCACATTGGTCTATTGATGTCATACAAATTGGTCACCCATTAGCTCTATAAGAAGGTTTGGGGTTGTTGGAGTGGGGAAAGGTTCTAGTTTTCTTCCTTCATGTTGAGTTTCCGTTACTGGAGAGACAAGCTCTCCTGGAGGGGCTATGGCTATAGAAGTGTGATATGTCCAGCATGAACTTCCAAGCAAAAGCTTTGAATTTTAGCCCAAACAACTACATATGAGTTGGCAAATTTATGAATCCTGATGAAGCGAAAGTGTGTGATGCACCAGGCTAATGATGTTAGTGACTATGCTTGATTATAACGGCTTCCTTTTGCATAGAGATACGAAAGGTATGGAAATCTTATGGTATAATTTTTAAGGGGAAAAAAATCATGATTTAGTTCATTGCTCGCTGTTTCTTCATGTTTTAATAATAGTGTTTTTAACAAAATTTTTGTATGGTTACTCGCTCTTTTCTCGGTTGCTAAGAAACTTGTCATGATTTCCAATAGGGTATTATTTACTTTATTATGTTTGTGAATTTGTTCATATTGAGTTGCTGAAGTTTGGTTAAAATTACTGGTTGAACTCCCTAGAATCTGCCTTCATTTGACTTTTTCAGATTTCTATCTAACATTTATGTCAAATTTTCTGGTTTGGTTGGAACTCAATTCGTAGATAGACATGCATGAAATGGGTAACTGTTTTCTCTTCTTTTTCCTCCAAAGGTGCAAAAGAAAATGCAGCCTCTGCATCTCCAAAACCTGCTGCTGGTGGTGATAATAACTGCAATGTATGTACTCCCCCCCCTCTCAAAAAAAAAAAAAAATGGAGTAAATTCTTGAATTTTTATTTATTTATTTATGGGTACCTAGAATTATGGTTCAACAGTAATAATAATATACATTCACAAAAAGATCGTACACAAGCTGTATTGAGATTTATCATTTTTAAATACTGTGCTCATTAGTGACCTCCTAATTACAATGTCATTGACATTGAACTGCTATGGCATCTAATTGTTAACAGGGAAGTTACTTCCAAAAGGATTAAGATCAAGCAGAAATGATTAATGTTCCTATTTTGGTTTGCTGAATTAACTTTTTAGTTTATTCATATGCATCAGCGGTTTCTGGATTAATTTGTATTTTCATTTTTCAGGTCAGAAATTTTTTGAAGATGCAAAATATGGTCTAAGAATTAAAGAATTTAGTTTTTTTTAAGTTTTTTCATTTTTTAATATATGTAAGCACAGTTAATTTTTTATTTATTTAATTCCTTTGTATATACTTTTGAATATTTAATTTTCATTTATGAAATATATGACGTTATTCTATTCAATATGTGGTTATGATTCAAAATATAGTATATAGTGTGTATTACATTCTTCAATTGTGCATACAAAAATAATATTGATTATTTTTCAAATATGTCGAATCCTTTTTTTATCACAGATTTTATTAGTTATCAATCACACCTAAAAGGTGTGATATAAATGTTATTAATCACACTTAAAAAGTGTGATTAAAAATGACCATTTTTAATCACACTTCCAAAGATCACACTTTAAAAGTGTGATCTAAATATTTTTAATTACACTTAAAAGGTGTGATCTAAATATTTTTAATCACACTTAAAAGATGTGATCAAAATATTTGTAATCACACTTAAAAGATGTGATCTAAATATTTTTAATCACATTTAAAAAGTGTGATCTAAATGTTATTAAGCACACTTAAAAAGTGTGATTAAAAATGACCCCTTTTAATCATACTCCCAAAGATCACACTTTAATAAAACTTAAAAGGTGTGATTAAATAATATACATCACACCAGAAAAGTGTGATCTTTATCTGTTTTTGTAGTAGTGATCATTTTTTTGAATTATTACATAATAACTTCATTGTTAATAGCGTCTGTATGATAGGGTTCAGAAAAGTTGTTGGAAAATTCGAAGATCTTCGAAGATCGTTGAAAAACAACTTTGAATTCTCTAGAAGATGATGAGAGGCTTAGATTCTTCAATAGTCTCAACTTAAGAACACAATAGAAAGGAGATGATGGAGATAAGAGATTGGGTGAAGAAGAAGGCAAAGTAGCTAGAGAGAGAATAATGGCAAGGCTCTCCCATGGATCTCCCACTTTTACTCTCAAGGTTGATAATGGAGAAGGGAAATTAGTTCTTTCCCAAGAGTCATCTCTCCAAAATCCATCCCTTGTAAAGCTATGGGCAGGTGCTATTTATAGGCACCTTATGATGTAGGATGGAGCCCATATGCAAGGCACATGAGAATATTCTCTCTAACCACCTTGTCCGAGGAGGTGACCTCTTCGAGGATGAGAAAAACCCCGAAGAGGAGATCAACCCCTCGGTGAACCCTTCTTCTTAGCCACACCTAACCAATGATCCCCAATCATTCCAAAGGGTCAGGGGTAGTCTCAGAGGACGTCTTGCCGCATAAGGGTCAGGGGTAGTTCAAAAGAACGCCCTGCCGCAAATATTGCCGAGTCTCAAGGACCCTCTAGATTGTGCCACATCAACCCGGGTATAGGCTAGTTTAACCGAAGAGTGAATTTATCTCCACTCACCGTCCTCGGGATCGGGTCCTTTGTTCGAACTCCATTACGCCCATGGTTCTGGTACGTAGATCCCGGAAAGCTCCGAGCCTGCAACTGTTCTGGGACTCATTAACGAAGCGACTTCTAGATTACGTCTGAATCCATTCGAAGCCAAGTGCTTCGGATCTCTAGGTTCGTGGATTCGAACCCTTTCGAGTCCGAGTGCCTCGGATCTCTAGGCTTACTCAATACCCTTTTGAGTCCGGGCTCAAGTAAGTCTCTAAGTTCGTGGATCCGAACCCTTTTGAGGCTTAGAGCGATTCGGTCCGTTTGATGGCAATAAATCCGGGCCCACTAATCTTGGACTTGCGATAAATTCGGGCCCACTATCCTTGGATTATTGGGCCTAATTAATTTAGTGGGCTCAAATTAGCTCCTCTTACATTTGCCCCTTGCGTGTATGAGAAATTGTAGTTTTCTCGGACATGCATAGTTTCACCTTGTCAGCTATGTTTCACATTACATCTTTAGGAATATTTGATATTGATAGAATCTATAGATAAAACTGAGGACTCACCGTAAATTACGGATAAAAATTGACAACTAATAAAGATAAATTTTTTTTTTGTCTTTATGCCATGCTTGGCCCATACACACTTTTATATTTAATATTTTGATAATCCACCACCAAGAATCAATAATAATATTTTGATAATCCATCGCCAAGAATCAATGATTAAATGCCTCTCCCAGAAAAATAATCAGACTTTTTTTTTTTCCTTTTTTTTTTGGGTCTCATCTGTACTGTTTGGGCCCACGTAATTACAAACCCATCAAAGAAATAAATTCTTGCTGAAAGTCCAACCTCAATTCTTTAATTCCTTTAATCAACTTACATAAATTCAACTTGGCAGATTCCCAGAATATTCACAGATCTATTGTGTATATATACCCTTTAGCATATTTGAAGGACCACCAATCACAAGACCACCAATCAAGAGGCAAAGAGCTTGTGCTTATCCCCTTTTTTTTATTCTGAAATGTAACCAACCAGCAAAACTTTTATTTATTTATTCTGAGAGGTCTGACATCCAAACCCATTTTCGTTTCTCATTCCAAATTATTGAAGACAACTGTTTCTCTTTTTTTTTTGAAATTGGAAACCCATAAAATGCATGGCGCTTTCTATATATATAAAGAAAAATGATGCAGATCACTAATTAGTGGTTGTACTAGAGAGGTGACAGTGGGTCACCCACTGCCACATGCGTTTTGTGTCTTAGTTTTTGTTTGTTTGTTTGTTTTTTTTACTTGTCACATCATTAATGGTGATGTTAGTGGTAGAAATTTAGTGATCTGTAGCATTGTTGATATATAAATATATATATATATATATATATATATTTTGTGGAATATGTGAGGGACCACCATAACCAAACTTTTTGCTCCAAAACAATTTTTTTTTTTATAAAAACACTGTACCACCACGGCTTGGGCCCTCCTTTACATATGTATACTCAGAAACTGCTTGGGCCACTGTTCTCTCTAAAAAGTGGAAACCCACTGTTCTTGAAATTAAAAACCCGTAAACTGCTTGGGCCCTCCTTTACATA
This sequence comes from Camellia sinensis, assembly GCF_055761805.1. Taxonomy (NCBI): domain Eukaryota; kingdom Viridiplantae; phylum Streptophyta; class Magnoliopsida; order Ericales; family Theaceae; genus Camellia; species Camellia sinensis. The sequence goes on from NC_138963.1 coordinate 155,997,638, forward strand.
TGTATACTTAGAATTTTTTTTGTGAGGGAATATCCGAGAAATTATACCCTCTCTTTTTCTATTTAAAAAAGAGGACAAAAGCCCTAATACATAGCTCCTTATTATTTTATTTTTTGTTGCGCAGCTGTTGCGGCGCTCTCCCTCTCTAAACTGAGAGACCAACCCAGGTTGCTTTTCTTCTTCAACAAAGCTCCGCAGCTGCCGTACTAGATGGCCACTGCCGCTTGCTCATTCCGGCCTAGCCTGCACACCGTTGCCAACTCTGCCCATTGGTGTAACTCTGGGCGCTACCGTCGGCCTAAGCAAGAACCAACCACGGCATTGTCCTGCGCGTGACCACTTCAACTCACGCGGCTCGTCCGTCTCGTGCCCAACCGCAACTGACCAGTGACGACCACGCTGCCCACTCAACGCGGCGTCGGTCTGTCGATATATTTTCTTGCCCACTGAAGTCCATCACTGTTAGCCGTGACCCGCCAACGCTGACCACACCACCGATTTAACGTGGTGTCGGTCTGCCTAGTTGTTCCAGTGCCAACCACACACGTCGCCTTTCCAACACGTCGTGTGTGGTCACCAACTCCGTTGCGACATCACCGCTGGTTCCGGCCTCGCTCATCCAACGCCGACCACACACGTTTGCCCACTCAACGCCGTGTGTGGTCCTCCCTAGCATCGTTCAGCTTCAGTTTGCATTATCATTCATCTCTTTCTTGATCATTGTTGCCTTAAATCTGCTTCCTCAAATCTGTGGGTAAGTAAATATATAAAAATATATTTAAAACTCTGGAGACAACTTTTTGTGAAAACCCACTTCAGAACCTCTTGTAAAAAAAACATTGATGCTGAATTTGATGTGTGTTATGGGCTTTGCTTAAATATATATATATATATATATATGAGTTTTTGGGTTGAAATTTGATCTCCTGATCTTGAGATAACCACCACTCTTGTTGAATTTTATTTTTGTAAGAAATCTTGAGCTGTGAATCTTGACTTGGAAGATATATTCTTGCAATTTGTATGATAATATGTTGAATCTTGAACCTATAAGCTTGTCATTTACACACTTTGTAGAGCAAAAATCAGAGTTGATAATCTTGTACAAATTGAATCACTGATGTTGAATGTTGTTGTTTGAACATTATAGTCTTGAGGACACTTGTACTTGATTTTTTTTAGAGAAGATGAGATACTCTTTGAATCCCTCTGATTGGATCTTGAACTCATGATGATAAATCTGATATAAACAAAATATGTCATGCTTGCACTAGGCTATTGATGTCAAAATTTTGTTCGATCATTTTAGCTTTATATCGGCTTGAGAGGAGACGGCCTAAAGGGACAAAACCTTGATTGTTGCATTCTCATGAATTTGTTTGGAGCAATAGAATTGTTGTAGCTTAAGTAATAATGCTTGAATCATGATCTGAACTCGATATTGCTTATCTCGTTTGTCGGCTTTGCTATTTCAGGCAAATGAATTCTTGATCGAAATCCACGACCTCGGGGCCCTTAGAACCCGCACTAATGAGAGCAAGGGCTGTTCCTCGGAAGTCCTAACGGAAGCAAGACTGTCCCTCGGGAGTCCGAAATTAGCACACACCCTACTTTGGCAAGAAAGATTCCTCTGGAAGGTAACAGAGTCTACCAAGCTTGCACCAACGGAAGTAAAGATTGTCTCTCAGAAGTCCGAGCAGAAGCAAGGTTGTTGCTCAGAAGTTCGAGGCTGTCCCTCAGGAGTCCGAATAGTAGCACATACCCTACTTCGGCAAGAAAGATCCCTCTAAGGCAATCGAGTCTAACAAGCTTGCACCAACAGAAGTAAAGATTGTCTCTCAGAAGTCCAAGCAGAAGTAAGGCTGTCCTTCAGAAGTTCGAGCAGAAACAAAGCTCTCCCTCAGAAGTCCGAGCGGAAACAAGGCTGTTCCTTGGAAGTCCGAGTGGATGTGCACTTCTACTTTGGCAGCTAATGGAAGCAAAGGCTATCATTCGGGAGTTCGAGTAGGAGCCCACTCTACTTTAACAAGAAAGATCCTCGAAGCTCGCATTGATGGAAATGAGGTTTGTTCTTCGAAAGTCTGAGTGGGAGCACACACTCTACTTCAACAAGAGAGATCCTCGTAGCTCGCACTGATGGAAACGAGATTTGATCTTCGAAAGTCTGAGGTGGAGCACATACTCTACTTCAACAAGAGAAATCCTCGAAGCTCGCACTGATGGAAGTGAGGTCCGTTCCTTGGAAGTCCAAATGGAAGCAAGGGCTATCCCTCAGAAGTCCGAGTGGAAGCACACTCTTTTCTTTGGCAAGAAAAATCCCTCGAAGCTTGCGCTGATGAAAGTAAGGGCTGCTCTTCGGAAGTCCGAGTGGGAACACACACTCTTCTTCAATAAGAAAGACCCTTAAAACTTACATTGATGGAAACAATAGTTGCTCTTCGGAGGTTCGAGTGGCAGTATACTTCTACTGCGTCAAGAAAGGTCTCTTCAGGTTGGTAACTGAGTCTACTATTCCTCTTTCTTCTTCGAGGGGCAATAAAAATTGAAAACTGTTTCAAGCAACATAACACAATGAAGATATACAATACAGAGAAAATAACTTCTAATGGAGATACATAATATGGAGAAAATGACTTTCTTCATAACATAAGAAGGAAAGATAGAAAATTCTTGGACAATGCAGGAAATACAAATTGTAAATGTCATGGATAGACTTCTTCTATGAAATGTTGACATTTGCCCCTAGAGCTGCAAGGTCATTTGGAAAGCTGTCACCAGCTGCTCGGGATGTGGTCGTCATACACCATCATAGTCATGTCTTCTAAGATATCCTGGGGCCTTTGTTCTTTGAACTCTGGCTCATCTGCTTCGACTTTCTTTCTAAAGATCTTCTTAAATGTTCGGCACTTTTCTGTAGGATGCCCTAGTGATCGGTGGAAAACACAATAATTAGGGCCCTCACAGTCCTTCTTCGGCAAAAGCTCTTCGATACGAGGCAACTTCAGTTCCCCATCTGCCACCCATTCTTTAACTAAGGCCTTCACCTCCTCAACACTACATGGAAAAGGAGTGTCATCTTCACAGTATTTCCTCTTCTGACCTCTGAATTCCTCCCCCTACGACTTTCGGGTAGAAGACGCGGAAGCCGCAGTGACAGAAGGTCCTCGAGATGACTTGAAGATGGTTTTATAACTATTCTCGAACCCGATCTCCTGAGATTGAGGTTTGTTGATGTTTCGAGATGCTTCAATTAGTGCCGAGAAGGTGGGTAGCTTGTGATTAACTAGAAGCATCTTGTATCCGTTCAATGCCCCTTCAACACAGATTTGGACCAAGTAGCTTTCCTCCACAGCCTCATGACAGTCTACGGCTTTGTCTTGAAACCTCTTCACATATTCGAGAATGTCTTCACCTTCCCGCTGCTTTTCCTTACATAGGGTAAGTGCGGTTACCTTCTTAGCTGCTTGAAAGAACTTGGTGTGGAATTTGTTGACCATCTCCTCCTAACTCCGAACAGAGTTTGGGGTCAAGTTAACGTACCAACTATATGCTAGGTCGGTGAGGGACTTGGAGAATTCTCTTAGCCGGAGGACGTGGTTTGAACCATGAATACCCAAAGTCTCAATGAATCGCACAACATGTTCTCGAGCATTTCCTTGTTTGCCATCGAATTTGATGAACTTCGGCACTGTGTACCCCTCCGGGTATGGATAACTTAACATCTCGATAGGGTATGGTGGCTTGACATCCGGATCAGGCAAAGAGGGTAAAGTTTTCTTGCTCCGTTCTAGCTCGAACATGGCTTGTACATCTGCAAGGGTGAGAAATTGTTGAGGGAGAGAACTTGATGGTGGTATTTCCAGAACCTGGCTTGTAGACCCGAAGACTGAACTTGGAGCCACTTGGCCATTTGGGTGCTGAGAATTCATCATCAGTGAAGACGCATGACGATATTGGCCATCGGCACCTATGGACATACCATTTGGTGATAGGACATTGTATTGGGTCCCATAAAGTTCATTGCACGCCACGGCTATACTGGGTTGGACTTGCAAACTTGGCGTCGGAGCCAAATGAGACCCACTTAGTACATGAGTAAAATTTACAATCGGTGGAACAAAATTAGGCATAGATGGAACACCATTTTGTAGAGAAATTTTTGTAGGACTTCTTTGAACTTCCACATTCGCGGGAACACCATTCATCAGGCCGGAAACTCCTCCAACCACCGATGGACCATGGCTCAATCCTCTAGGTGCGTGATTTTACGCTCCATGGGCTACAGGTTGGCTATGACTTGTTTCTCTTAACACTTGATTTTGCACACCATTTTGTGCAACTTCAGGGATAATTTGGGGTAGATCTTCATGGTTTTGACCATTTCCAACATTACCATGAAATTGTTGATGCTTGTTGGTGCCGATTTGACCTCCATTTGTTGCTGGTGGTGTAAAATGCGAACTCATCACCAACATGGTGTGGGTGAGATTTTGAAGGGTCGCGAGAATCTCTTGTTGAGTGTGTTGGAGTCCTTGAATAGCTTCAAGGATGAGAGGTGAGTCTTGAACTTGAGTCCTCTCATCACCACCATTGGAAGAGTCTTGTTGATGAGTCTCATTATCTGCCATTTTTGCCGAAGTTGTGTAGGCTCCAGATCTCGTTGAGACCATTAACCAATCCGCCTCCCCAGTGAAGTCACCAAATGTATGACAGGGTTCAGAAAAGTTGTTGGAAAATTCGAAGATCTTCAATATAGCGACCCCGGTCTTTTCCCATTTGAGTATTGTATCCGGACTTAGGTTCCGTAGATTCTGTCATTGTATAATTGTTGTTGTTGTCCCTTATTTTCTCATTTGGAATTATAGGATGTGTTGGGCAGGTTTGTTTCAGGTTGGTTGGGTTTAGAAACCAAGTGTTGCTGTCCAGGTTTTTGGTTCTTCGCTCGAGTGAGTAGTTGTTCGCTCGAGCGAGAGGTGGCGTCCAGTATGGACCTGTAGCTTTGCATTCTTGGCTCGAGCGAGCTTTTCTTCGCTCGAGCGAATTAGTTTGTTCTTCGCTCGAGCAATAGTTCCTTCGCTCGAGCGTGTGTCTGGTTACAGACCTGAGGGTTTGAGTTCTTCGCTCGATCGAGTTTTCTTTCGCTCGAGCGAGCTTTTGGGTTGTTGGCTCGAGCAAGGCTTCCTTGGCTCGAGCGTTGCTTTTCTGTGTCTGGTCGCTCGAGCGACCATGTCTTCGCTCGAGCGAGCCTGTCCAGTTTATATACACAGCAGCGGGTTTTGATCAGTCTTTTTCATTTTCTTTTGATTCCAAACCCTAGGTCCGACTTCTCTCTCTCCCTACTCACCTTCTTTCTTAGATTTGATCCACTTAGGGTGTGTTTCTACCCTAGATCCTTCATTAAAAAGATAGAGGGAGTCGAGGGCTTTCATTTAATCTGAACATTTGGCGATTTGGAGCACTTTGGTATTTGGGCACTCATCTTTGTCTTCACCATTTGTGTTGTTTTCTTCGAGGTAGGGATTTCCTACTCCATTTTATAGGTTTTGTTCTAAGCTTTGGTATTTTGATATGTTGGGGATACTTTGGTAAATTTTGGGAAAAACCCTAGTTGTATTATTGAATTAATTTGTATAACTAATTCATGGAATTGGGAAAAGATGGTTAAATTCATGGAATTGGGGAATTCATTGATTAAATAGCGTAATTGGGTAATTGGAATCATTTGTCTATTGAATTGTTGACATAGTTATTTTCAGTTTAGAAATAACTGTTTTGGGCTATCGGTGGAGGATAGTCGTGATTGTTGTAGACATTGCATGTGGATTAGGAATAACTGAAACTAATCACATTGGTTAAGTCATTAATTTTGACTATGGCATTGACACAGAAAATACGTGTATTGATTGAGCATTGCATTTGCATACATTGTTTTGTGTGTGGGAGGAGATAGGGGATGTACTCCACGGTTTAGGGGAAGATAGGGGATGGACCTCTAAATCGGATTTTGTTTGGGAGGAGATAGGGGATGGACTCCATTAGCATCACTTTTATGTGTGCTTATTTATATAGAAGTGTTTTATTGATACAACACTAAAATGTGTATCAATCTGGAAGTATGAAGTGTTTGATTTGAGCTTGAGTCTCATTTGTTTGTTGATATTGGAAGGATGTGAATATGATATATGTGATTCACTGTGGTAAGTTTGGCCAGGTTCTGAGCCATGATGATAAAGTTGGAAAGTAAAACGTGTCTTAGACAATAGTGTCATGAGACTGTAAAATGGAGTAATTGATTATCTTGGTTAACCATCTGTTGAATGCTATTGCTTTATTCATTGCTTATATGTGGTTTAGTATTTTTCTACTGGGCTGTGGCTCACCCTATATGGGAACATCATTTTCAGGTTCAGGTGATAAGCTACCTCCAAGGACTTAGCTTGGAAGGGACTTGGATTTCGAAGACTATCTTTAGTTAATTGTCTTTATTTATTAGTACATGTAAACATCCAAGCCAAGGGCTTTTCTTGTATTGAGTTAGAACTCATCTTTTTGTATCTAAGTGTTGGCTTGGAAAGATGTAAGCCTGTAGGGCATTTTATTCGATGTTACATGTAATGCTTTTATTTAGTAATACTCTGATGAATGAATTAATGAATTGTTTTCTTTAAATAGTGCATGTCAATGACATATATATAATGGGTTTATTTTGAGGGCGTTACATTCAAAGATCGTTGAAAAACAACTTCGAATTCTCTAGAAGATGATGAGAGGCTTAGATTCTTCGATAGTCTCAACTTAAGAACACAATAGAAAGGAGATGATGGAGATAAGAGATTGGGTGAAGAAGAAGGCAAAGTAGCCAGAGAGAAAATAATGGCAAGGCTTTCCCATGGATCTCCCACTTTCACTCTCAAGGTTGATAATGGAGAAGGAAAATTAGTACTTTCTCAAGAGTCATCTCTCCAAAATCCATCCCTTGTAAAGCTATGGGCAGGTGCTATTTATAGGCACCTCATGATGTAGGATGGAGCCCATATGCAAGGCACATGGGAATATTCTCTCTAACCACCTTGTCCGAGGAGGTGACCTCTCCGAGGATGAGAAAAACCCCGAAGAGGAGATCAACCTTTCGGCGAACCCTTCTTCTTAGCCACACCTAACCAATGATCCCCAATCATCCCAAAGGGTCAGGGGTAGTCCTAGAGGACGTCCTGCCGCATAAGGGTCAGGGGTAGTTCAAAAGAACACCTTGCTGCAAATATTGCCGAGTCTCAGGGACCCCCTAGATCGTGCCACCTCAACCCGGGTATAGGCTAGTTTAACCAAAGAGTGAATTTATCTCCACTCACTGTCCTCGGGATCGGGTCCTTTATTCGAACTCCATTACGCCCATGGTTCTGGTGCGTAGATCCCGGAAATCTCTGAGCCCGCAAGTGTTCTGGGACTCATTAACGGAGCGACTTCTAGATTGTGTCTGAATCCGTTCGAAGCCAAGTGCTTCGGATCTCTAGGTTCGTGGATCCGAACCCTTTCGAGTCCGAGTGCCTCGGATCTCTAGGCTTGCTCAATACCCTTTCGAGTCTAGGCCCAAGTAAGTCTCTAAGTTCGTGGATCCGAACCCTTTTGAGGCTTAGAGCAATTCGGCCCATTTGATGGTGATAAATCCGGGCCCACTAATCTTGGACTTGCGATAAATTTGGGCCCACCATCCTTAAACTATTGGGCCTAATTAATTTAGTGGGCTCAAATTAGCTCCTCTTACAGCGTCAAATGCATCTTTATATATATATATGTGTGTGTGTGTGTGTGTGTGTGTGTGTGATTAATAATTGATCTTTTATTTAGTTTGAGTGTCGAGAAGATAAATATAATAGAGAAAGATTAGGTTTCTAATGAGTTTTGGTTTCTAATAGATGGGGAGCTTATTTTATCGTTTTAATGGAATCAATTAATTATCAAATAAAATTTTTAACATAAAAAAATATTCAAGGCTTTTTAGTAGGGAGATGGGCGGATGGGACCCCATCATCCCTTCTATAGCGTCGTCCTAGCTTCTATCTCGACCTCCACCTCCACCTCCACACCATCATCACCACTACTTTCACAATTAATGCAAATATTAGTGCATTAGTTTTAAGAACGCAACCAAGTATAGAAAACATTTTTTACGGAAAACATTTTCATGAAAAAAATTTATGTCGACAAATACTTTTTGCCGAAACAAATGAAGCGTTACTTTCTTTTTATTTGGATAAACTACATTGACCTCCCTTGAAACTAATATATATATATATATATATATAGTAAGCTCCACAAGTTTGGCATAATTACATTGAGTACCCTTAGGTCATGTTTGATTCACAAGATTAATAGTGAAGTATTAATAATCCTATTAAATTAGTGTGGTATTCACTATCCAATTGGATTAATATCCATTGGATTAATAATTTCACACCTACCCCATTACTAATAATCCTACAAATTTGTTGGATTAATTATCCATTGGATTAATAATCCTAAACCAAAATGTTAAAACAAACATAGGATAATTGAGCCCACGGATTAATAATCCCAATCCCATGTTCTAATCCACCCAATCAAACATGCCCTTAAGGTTTTTATTCATATAACACTTAGTTCATTTTTTATTAAAAATTCATTAATTATATAAATGAAAAAAATGATTCTCTCATATCTTTTACATTGAATGCTATATTTTACCTTGTATATCTATCTATGTCTTTATACTATCTGCATATTAATTTTAGTGCTTTTAACCTTAATAAAATAGAAGTCATTATAATTATGTTAAAATTATGAAACTTATTATATATTTTTTTAAAATATCAAATAATTTTTATTTTATTTTATTTTATTGGAAGAAAAGATTCCATAGAGTTGTTGCAATAGCTAGCAGTCAACAAAGACTTGTCTAGCCCAAATTAAACGTTTTCGATTGACAATTCTCAAGTAAAGGACAATTCTAATGACAGCATGAATTGACTGTGAATTTCTGAAGTCAATGTAGGCCTGTCAACGGGTCGGATCCGGGTTGGATCTATCAAAATCCGATCTGATCCGATTAACTATTAATCTGAATCCGAATCCGATTATTGAAAATCCGATTATACGTGATCCGATCCGATCCATTTTACACGGATATCCGATCCGAATAATGCGATCCGATCCCTTTTTTTTGTTTTTTTTTAAGCCAGCCATAAAGTCAAGAAAATACCAATTATAAAAAAAACATAGCAGCTTTTTATAATGAAAAGTTCATCTTGATGTTCTGACTTTCCTAAGGCAAAACATTTAGGCAAATCATCACCAATGCAAAACATAACATCATTTCAAAGCATCTTTCCATAACAAAACATCACAATTTCTCCCCTTGTGATACAATCAAAAATACATAAATGAGGGCTTTCACAATGTAGCATGAAGTAACAACAAAGAAAAACTTTTTTAAAAAAAAATTCAATTCCAGCAAACTAAAAGTGAAATTGAAAGATATCTAGCATGTTTGACTAGCAACATCAAAATTGGAAACAAGTCTATTTCATTACACATGCTAAACATATGTTCTCGGATTTTGAACATACAAATCAAATCAAACAATACTAAGCTGAGCAGTCTAATTCAAAGCTTACAAGCCTAACCCAGCTCAATAACTCAACTTGATCATATCTCAGATAGAGTACAAAAGTCACTGTTGCATTCATGGTGTAAAAACAACTCAAAAGATGTCACCAGGTTTTGAGAGACAATGGAGCATCATTACAAAGCAACAAACCAATCACTTGGTTGCAAATTAAACGGTGATGTGATTCAGTTTCACTATCACCAATCATATCCAACTCAAAAAGAATAATTCCATCATTGATAATGGGTCTATACAGAAAAAATTTTCATCATCATCATGATTACCAACGAGATCCTCTACCCATTCTCCAATCAAGTGAGTAGATTTTGTAACACTCTCAGCCATAAAATTGAGATCTCAGAACTCTACCATGTAATGTAACACTCGTAGCAGTCAGATAGATACCAACCCTAATGAATCAGTCCCTACAGAAGCTTCAGTCCACCTGTTACATCATCAACCATTTCAGCAGGTCCTGCACATGTATGAGCATGAGAATTAGTCCAATGAACTATGGGAGACAAAAATAAATAAACTAATTTATTTTCACAATGCTAATCAGAAGAGTGACATAATTTATAGACTACAAGAGGTTTTTTTTTGTGGTAATTGTCCCAAGAAAAAGAGTGAAGCGGTGGAGGAGAAAAGAAAGAAAGAAAAGGGAAAGAATTACACAAGCAAAAAACATTGCCACTGCATTCTCTAACTTACAAGAGGTCAGAATTTTATGACACACTTTTGGCACAAAAGTAAAACTAGAAAAAACTCATGAAAGACTCCTATGAAGAACAAGCTATGCTATACTATCTGAGAGCTAACAATAGTTTCCCAAACATGTTTGTGTCTCTTTTGGTCTTCTCTATTAGTTCTTCAGTATCTTCTCTTGTTCTTTGCTTCTACTACGATAACATCAGCCACCAAAACATCTGCAGAAGTAATTTTATCAATGTATCAGCAAGTGTAAGAGAAGATAAAAACAATAATGAAAACAATTTTGTTGATAAAGAGCAGTGGACCCAAGTAAAGTCACCATTAGGGAGGAGACTTATTTTGTTATATATATATATATATATTTATATTTTTTGACAATTGGTCGGAGGGGAATAGAAATGGGAAAGCTGCATAGCAGTAAGACTCGAACCCGAGCATAACAAAAATAACTCCATTTCAAAATCACAGGAAATCGACTGAAATGGGGTCTCATATGGTATAGATTTTGACTCTTGTACCTTCAATATGCAGGCACCCAACAGATTTGGAAGTAGGCAAAATCAGCACAACCCTCCTCTACCATCTTAACAAAATATTTTACAACTAAAGAAAGGATGAAGCAAACACATTTTCAAGCTCAGAGAGTCTATGATTCTTCTTTTTCTTATTTTCTGTTTTACTAAATACATACTGAAAGAGAACCACAAAGTCTAATTATGTACCAAGCCAGAGCCCATATCTTTGACAAGATTAAAGAGATGCATCACGGAGAATATATATTCAGACGATCCAACACATGTACATGGTAATTGTAAAAAGTACCAATAACCAGAGCAGTTCACATAAGCACTATTAATATTTAAACCTCTGCAGAAGTATACTATCCATTTATAGACAAAAATTGCACGTTGCTTGAAAGCTAATCCAAATTTATAGACTTGTTTTCAACAAAAAAACTTTTCAATGTAAATCTTGATAACAATAATTAATCCTACAAATTTATAGGCCTCTAAAATTCTCAATGAATTTGCCACTCATCCAATACTTATTCACAGCTCAATCCAAGAATATCAAGCTCCAAGAAGAAAAGTTATGTAAGAGATAATTAAAGCTATATACTCACGATTCTTCCAAGTCAATAACTTTAATAGCAACCACTTTGTTAAGCTCATTATCAAACCTGCAAATCAAGAAAGCTATTACCTTAATATGCAAACAGATTATCAAATTATGTCAGATACGAATTTCATAGATCACTATAAAGGCATGGGACAAGCCCCATAATCTGAACCATATTTACCCATCTACTTCAAGTGATTCGATTCAATTCAATCCATCTACTCATGTCTGCATTCTTCTACATCTGCAATTTGAAAATAATGTGACATTAAGATATTCATAGAACTAAACTAAATAACATCTAATTATTTAAAAATTTCAATATTTCACTTACTTCTATTTTTGGTTGATTCAATCCAATCATTGCAAGTGATCAAGGCCTCCACAATATCTGGAAGTAATGAAGCACGTGTCTCATCAATCACCCTACCTCCTACACTAAACGCCGCCTCTGATGCAACCGTAGTAGCAGGAACACTTAAAACATCACGAGCTATCCTTGCCAAAGTAGGAAATTTTGTTTTATTCACTTTCCACCAATGTAGAATATTGAAGCTCTCATTACTTGGAAACACCAACTCCTCCAAGTATTGCTCCACCTCTGATTTTTGATAGGCATGAATGTTAGAAGCACGTTCTTGGGCATACCACGCATGAAAAGCAGCCAAACTTTCTTGTTTCGAAGAACCGACAAGCAACTGACTACCCCTTGAGCTACTATTTTCAGAAACAAGTGCAATGCTACTCATAGAATCAGAAGAATCACTCCTATACTCATAAAAAAGATCAACAAAACCATTACGGACCCTCTGAATATGCTTATTAGCATCAGCACCATAAATAAGCCCAAAGTAGTATTCCACCAAGTCCATTTTAAATCTCGGATCAAGAACCACTGCAATTGCTAACACCAAAGAACATTCTTCCCAATATTTTTGAAATTTCACTCTCATTGGACCGGCCATCAATCGAATGCAATCATACTCACTTTGCTCCCATTTTTTCATTTCAAGTTGAATAAGACAAATATCGGGAAAAAACACATTTGAAGTCGGAAAAGTGGTACCACTAAAGTGAGATGTAGCATCAAAAAAAATCTTCAAGCACCCACAAATCACATTTGCTACATTCCACTCATCCTCAGAAGGATTGTGCTTATATTGTTTGTCAATTTGCCCTAAGCGGTGGAATGCACTTTTCAAATCTAATGCAGCTTCAAGCATTGAATAAGTGGAGTTCCATCTGGTAGGAACATCCATGGGGACTTTCTTTGTATGATGTAACTTAACATGATTCACTGCAACATCAAATTTTTGTTTTCCATAAGGAGACCTCCCTAAATATCTCACACTTTCTCGGATTTTTGAAATAAGACTCCCAATCACCTTCAAACCATCCTGAACAACTAAATTCAATATGTGCGCGCTACAACGCACATGAAACAATTGTCCACCCAAATGTAGTAATCCTTGGTCATGTAGCCATCGCTTTAAGAGTCTCACCATGACATCATTACTCGTTGCATTATCGACTACCATTGAAAATAACTTCTTATCTATGTTCCACTCTAAAATTAGATCTTTGATAAAACTAAACAAATGGTCTCCATCATGCGGGTAATCAATGCGTCTATAAGCAAGGATTTTCTTCTTCAACTCCCAATCATTAGTCACATAATGAGCAGTCAAACATGTATAGGCAAAATTCTGATGGTCTGAAGTCCATATATCAGTTGTCAAGGTGATCTTAGAAGAGAGTTCATCCAAAAATTGATATAACTTGGCCTTTTCTATTTCATAAACATCAAGGACATCCGCCCTAACAGTGTTACGAGAAACAAGTTTGAACATTGGTTGAAGATTATTACAAAATATTTCAAAAAATTCATGCTCAACCATGTTAAAAGGATAATTGTGCTTGATTACCATCCTAGAAAAATCCATACGACTTCTCTCTTGATTGAATTTAAAATTTGCAACCTTAGGAGTAGATTCAGAAGCAGCCTTACTAGCAATCCTAGGGGCATTTGACCCTTTAAGTACTGGACATGTCTTCGACAAATGATTTTTTAAATGACTAGTCCCTTTCCTACTCTCTCCAACAAATTCCCTATTGCAATGCTTACATCTAGCTATGTCATTTCCATTAGGTCCTTTAAATTTGACAAAGTCATCCCATACCTTTGAAGTTAGTTTTCGAATCCTCTTTGTGGGTCCTTGAGATACATCGTCATCCAACTCGGCATCATCAGCAGTAATAGGTTCGCTATAATCCGAAGACATCTTTAGCTCTAAAACTCAAATATGCACTACACAAGAAATCAAACATAAAGGAGCAGGAGTTCATTTAAAAATAGTGTGCACCAATTTGGAAATTATATAGATTTGTGTGCATGTGATCAATCTACTGTAAAGGCATGTGGAATTCATTTAAAAACAAAAAAACTAATAAGCAGCTATCCCATTAAGTCTTTGCAGAGGATTGTAGTGAAAAGATAAGCAGACATGTTTGTAGAGGATTGTAGTGAAAAGATAAGTTATCCCATGAATCTAACATAGAAGAGAAATTTCAGAATGAAGATGAATTTATGAAAATAGTTCAAAATAGTGCTATATATAATCAAATCAGCAAAAACAGACGGTATGAAAATAATACCAGAAAATAATACCCACCAACACAAAACACAACATAATAAACCATTAAATTCACACTCCATATAATTCGACCCAGTGCACTTCTTTCTCGATAGATTTTTTCCCGAGAAAGTCATGACAATCCCAGACCTCAGCAAACGGCATTCAAGCAAGAAATCAAACAATTCAAGCATTTCATACTGGGAAAATTTAATTGCAAGATATAGATATATATATATATATATAGTGCAAACAAAGTCAAACAAATCCCATTAATATGATTACGTGAATACAAAGTGTAAAAGCAGAACAGCAATTGGGTACCTAAATTCGAATCAATTGATTGATAAACACTTTCAAATCAAATAATATACGCAGGAATTTTCAAATTAGAAGTGAAGGAATTACCTTTCAAGAATCAGATCTGATACGGGTAAGACTCAGATCGGCAACAAAAACAGATCGGCAAAGTAGAGAGCTGATTACGATTAAAATCAGATACGGGTAAGCAAAGTGGAGAGCTGATTACGATTTGCTTTCAAGAATCAGATCGGCAACAAAAATAGAAACGGGACAGAGACCCAACCAAAAAAATAAAAAATAAAAAGGACCAGAGAGATGATCTCTTACAGTTCGTAGCTCCGATCTGACGAGATTTGGACTTCGTTCTTTGAAATTGAGCGTTATGAATCCAATCGGAGCAGAGAGCTCGATTTGGCTAGGTTCATCGTCATCAATCGGAGCATTTTCAGACGATGAGAGAGAGATTTGATCTTCAGACGATGAACTTAAACAACAGAACGCACTTTTCAGACGATGAGAGAGATCTGTTTATGAGAGATCTGATTTCAATGTAATCGGATTAGGCAAACAAACGGATTGGATCGGATTTATCCGAGTCCGACCCGTTTAAAATCGGGCTACACAGATACGGGTTAAACAGATATTCGGATTCGAATTTGCATAAATGGACCGGATTAATCGGATCGGATTCGGATCAGATTCGGGTTATACCCGATCCGTTGACAGGCCTACTTTGAGACTATGCATATATTTTGTCATTTTAATTTTGTTGACTATTCATGTAAAATTTTAAAAATTAGCCCTCTTCTCATTACTGATTTTGAACGACACCAACATCAAGTATTAAAATGTAGTAGATCATACACTTAGGAAACAAAGTAGAAAAACCAAATTAATCCAATTTATTAGTCAAAATAACTTTAAAATGGTTTGTTGAAGTTTTTCAATGAATGGAAACTAGGCCAAGTTCGGCATACCTCAAATAATTCATCTTTTTATCTTTTTTTCATCACATTACATCTCTACTTTTCTGCACATCTTTTCGTAAAAAAATAAAAAATACACTTATTTAGGTCACCCAAAAAATAACTACTTCATCTAAATGAATAATTCACTGGATTATTAGTCACTGTAAAGCCCAAGGTCCTCAAGCAAATTACACGCCTATCGACTTTGGCAGCTCATCTGCCTACGCGTTTTTACAACATCTATTTTCCACTGTTTGTGACAGTAAAGAGGAGTTAGCTTCTTTTTTTATTTTTTTATTTTAATTTTAGTTTCTTTTTTTATTTTTTTCCCTTTTTTTCCTCATAAATAGCCAGCTCCAGCTTAAAAGGATTATGCACAACTACAAAACTATCTAATCCCTGAAAACCCGACTCTACCCATGCACTATAATTGTCCTATGATTTTTCTGCAGCTTAAGTTGGCATGGGTTCTTCTGCTCAGACCTTGCCTGGTTGCGAAGATCGTTGTGGTAACATTAGCATCCCACACCCATTTGGCACAACTGAAGGATGCCGCATAGCAGATGATTTTCGACTTACTTGTAACAACACCCACCATAACCCTCCCAAGCTGTATTTAAATACAACCGAGAGTAACCTAGAGATCACAGACATATTTCTTTCTGGTGAATTGCGCATATTAACGTGGATAGGGTATGATTGCTTCAGTGAAGGGGTTGTTCACGAAACCTAGTTTGACTCATGGATCACATTTCGCAAATTCTCCATCTCAAATACCCGAAACAAGTTCACAGCTGTAGGCTGTGATACCTACGCAATGATCAAAGATTTGTGGGGAGGAAAATATGCCACGGGCTGCTTGTCACTGTGAGACAAAATCGACAATGTGATCAACGGCTCTTGCTCTGGCATTGGCTGCTGCCAGACAAGTATCCCCAAGGGAGTCAAGAATTTCAAAATCAGTGTCAGTAGCTACAACAACCATACCTTTGTATGGGGCTTCAATCCATGCAGCTATGTTTTTGTAGCTGAGGAAACTGCTTACAACTTCTCTTCTTTAGATCTGAAGGGCGTGCAAGGAAGAAAAGAAGTTCCGGTGGTGCTTGATTGGGCGGTTGGGAACCAAACATGTGCTGAAGCGAGAAAGAATCCAACAAGTTTTGCTTGCAAGGATAACGGCGACTGTGAAGACTTCGACAATGGTCCAGGGTATCGCTGCAAATGCTCTAAGGGATATGAAGGGAACCCTTATATTCCTAATGGTTGTCAAGGTAACCACAACTACTGTTAAAAACTTTACAATTTCTTCCTAATGTAATTCATGCTATATGATATATATATTCAACTAATGAGAGACTCCGGGGAAAAGAAAATTATATATACCAAAGCTATTGAATATGACATCAATGATCAAACTTGCTTGTTCTCTGTTTCAGATATTGATGAGTGTGCTATTTCAAGCCCCTGTAACATGAAATGCCTCAATATACCAGGCACATACAATTGTTCTTGTGCAGTGGGATACGAAGGTGATGGCAAAAAAAAATGGATCAGGTTGCAGTCGAATTGCTGTTCCCAATAAGCTTCCCTTGATTATTTATATTTCCCTAGGTATGTACACGTACACCCACACATGCTATTCATCATAAAATTGTCTACATATTAAATTTTCTATCAAAATTCAACCGATCAATGCTTGTGATTTTGACTCCAGTTTAGAGTTTACAGTCCCCAATTATTGATGCACTGATCAGAAACAATTGGAAGATGATTGCCTTGTTTGGTTTGGCTTTGGAAAAAAGATTTTGGAGAAAATTTTTGAAATTTTTTTTTGGTTTGTAATTTTTTTCAAAAAATTTCTAAAATCACTTTCTCTCTCCTATATATCAACCAATCACTTTTTCTCTCTCATCTTTTCTTTTTAATTATTTTTTCTCTCATATACATCTACTCAATTACAACAAAATATCAAATCATTCCAAACTCCTAAACTCCAAAACTATTTTCAAAATATACAACCAAACAAACCACAAAAATTTCTAAACTCCCTTCCCAAAATATTTTTTGAAAACTTATCTCCCAACATTTTCATAGAAAGCTAAACAAACCAATTCAATTCTCTCATCTTATTTTCTATATTCTTGTCTTGGTTGTTGTATGGGGAGCAAATATTCAGGCAAGTCCATACTCCTTTCTTCCAAGCTCCTGTCTGTCCGATCGACCTGCGAGCTACCCGGCGGTGTGTGGCCGGAAAACCCCTCCAATGATCAAGTTAGCACACACACACAGGGATAGATAGAGAGGAGAGAGTTGAGTGTAAGTGTATCTCTCACCAAATGTTCATCTGTCTAGGCATGGGGGGCGCAGACTCACTTATATACCTTCTGCGCCCCAAATCTACTCCTATTAGTCTCTCGACACGTGGTGCTGCTATCCCATCTGTCAGCACAAATCTAGCTGATCATCACCTAACCAAACTGCCAGCCCACACTACCGGGATCTCGGTAACTGGGCTGCATCATCTCGGCTGCCAACGGCCGTGTTGCACAACAAGCTAGAGTGCTCCGCTCGCCGAGCTCAACGACGACCGAGCTCGGTTGCATTCCGGCATAGCCGAGCTGAAACTGGTCGAGCTGATAAACCGAAGACCTTTCCAGCCGGGCTGGAAGCGCGAACCATGAGAACAGAACCGACTTCCATTATCTCGGCCAAATTACCCAATTAGCTCGGTTCCCACATAAACAAGCCAAGTAGCTTGGTCCTAGCATGGTCCTAGGCCATTACCGAGCACAACCCTCTTCGGCTAAGCCCAAGCTACCACGGCCCACAACATGTTCGGCCCATAATCTGCCCGGTCATTACCACGGCCCAATCTAGCTCCTAAATTTCCCTCTCAATTACCCCTTAGTTCCGTCCGCGCAAGCGTGACTGGGATTACCTGTTCTAATCGGGGTAACTCTTCCTCGGTCCTCAGTTTGCAAGACGGTGACCGGGCTAGTTGACATGCATGTCTTCAAAACTTGCCCGATCGACGCCTCGATTTGCCATCCTGTCTTTTCAGTACTGACGCCGTCGTCAATAGGGACACGTGTCGTGCCTGGATTGGCCTCGAGCAACCAACCATCACGCCCCTTCATATTCAAATGTGGACTGCCTTTTCACCTCTATAAACATTGCATATCCTCCTTCATTCTCCTCTTACTAACCTTCCTTCATCTTCGTCGATCCAGAGCTCCTGTGCCCTTCCTTTCTTGCCATTCCTGAGTTCGTGTCCGAAGGAGAAGCTTCTGCCCTTAACTAGTAAGTCCTTCGGGCCCCTTTTTTCTATTTTCACTTGGTATTTCACATTCTAGGGCACAAAATCCGTAGGTTTTAGGATATACCCATTGCTTGCCCCTATTCTTTTCGCTGTTCTTCAATCCCAGTGACAAACACATGAACACATGAAGATCTGGAGCGGACTGGGCTCCAGGTCTTCTTTTGATCCCAAAAAACATTAAGACCGAGCAACTTACAAGTTTGCCAAAACCTTAGTAGAAACTGAGGTAGACAGAGGACTAGGCCGCTCGACCGGGCTAACAACTGGTCCGTTCGAGTGGCTGAGCTCCTTGGTTTACCTTTGCGTCCAAGGTGGTCTGGCATTCTTCATGACCGAGCTAAAGTCAAGCTTGTTTTGCGCGACCGCGCTTCTACTTACACTTGCCATCATTTTCCTGCAGAGTCCAAGGGGACCACAGACCAAATACCGA
The DNA here is from genome assembly GCF_055761805.1 of Camellia sinensis. Taxonomy (NCBI): domain Eukaryota; kingdom Viridiplantae; phylum Streptophyta; class Magnoliopsida; order Ericales; family Theaceae; genus Camellia; species Camellia sinensis. The sequence goes on from NC_138963.1 coordinate 156,016,764, forward strand.
GGCTCTCAAAGACCGAGCAGCCATCAAACACCAGTCTGTGCCAAACCACCTCAGCCGAGCTAAACCAGCCAGCGACACATGGGGTGCTACCGCTTCCTTGTTGACACTTCGGCCGCCTTGGCCATATTCCAGGAAGAGTATGGTATCCCGGCTGACGTTCAATTAGAGCTCGGCGCCTTAGACATCAACCCTTGGGGCAGATTAGACCAATGCCCCTTCACCGTACTATCCATCATTGAAGGAGGCCTCCGCTTCCCGGTCAACCCATTGATGATCGAATTCTTGCGTCATACCGGGTTAGCACCCACACAAGTCTCAACAAACACATACCGAATAATCAACAGGATCCACGAGCTGAACAACCGGCTTGGAGCCAACTTAGGTTTAGCCAAGATACTCCGCCAATATACCCTTGGGCACACAAGCGGTGGCCTCGCCTATTACTTAAAGATTAGATCGGGTAAAGAAAAGATAGTGACCGGCACCCCGGACAAGGACTTGCACGACGACGACTTTTTCTGGGTGTCCAGCAACTATGAAACAACCAACGTACCGGGCTGGTTCATTAGCAAGAACTTCGGTTCCACATGTAAGCCGTGCTAACTTGCTCGGTCGATTGCCTTTCTTCACTATTCTGTACTTACATTTTTCTTCTTTTCTTTGCAGCGATCGAAGCCTTGCTAGCTAACTATCACTACCCCAACGAAGCAGCCATCAGGACCGTGCTCCGTTACCGCAACCGGGACTGCCACAACCTCCTTAGTTACACACCTACATACCGGTATTCAACTCCACGCCAGAGTAAGGTCACAGACTTTCTCCGCGCTCCATTTTCGCCTCCAGATCCTACACTTCCTGACATTCCATTCATCCGTCTGACCGAAGTAGAAGAGATGGCCAAGAGAAGCCGCATCAAGAACCTACTCACCGCCACCTCCACCGAGATACCGAGTGTCACAACCCGCTCTCCTGCTGCCGAGCAAGCCAGCGGAACCGTGGTTGCATTGGCGTCTCCTGCCACCGGCCAATGAAGCCAAGACACCCGCCGGGCTGGCAAAAGGCCTCGTACAGACCCTTCTGCCGAGCTAGTAGCAGAGCTCAATACAGAGCAACCTGCTATCACCGTTGATCCAACACTTGTATGGAGGCCGCAACTCAAACACCGAGGCAAGGAGATCCCGGCAACAGCTTCTGTCAAAGGTGACAAGGAGCATCTGCTCGCCTTCGATCTCACAAAAGCTCTCCTTCTGCCGAGCGACGTGGTCGGTAGCGACCATGTGCCAGACACCCAGTTGGTGAAATCCTAGATCAAGTCCATGACCAGGTAAGTATCTCAAACTTTTACTCAAAATTTCGTAAGTGTTAGTTCGGTTTCCTTTCTAATCAAACTCTCTTCTTGCAGGCCATCCAGAAGCAGCACTTGGTCATGGAGAGCATTCACCGACTCCGGCAGAAGGCAACTAACTCTGCCAGCCAAGTTCAAAGCCTCCAAGCCAAGTTCGGGAGAGCCCAATCTTCACTGCAAATAGTCAACATTGACAACACCTGGCTGCTCGGCCAGCTTGGCTCTGCTGAGAAAGAGAGAGACGCGCTTCGTGCCGAGCTTGATGCGCTGAAACAATCAAGAGAGAAGGAGTTGGAGGACGCCAATAATGCTGGCTTCAAGGAGGCCGAGGTGAGCTACACAAAGCAGGTCCATGCCACCCAAGACATCTACTTTAAGGCGGGCTGGAAGACTGCTTGTGAACAGCTCGGCCAAGGACCTGGGACAGACATGTTTGCCTCTCCGCCAGATGTCTTCCTGCCGACGTATCTCGTGCCATATGCCAACGACGTCTTCAGCGCGTTGCAGGCTAAAGCCTAGGAAGAAGGCGCAGAAGAGACCGAGGAAAATGTTGAAGAAGAGAACCGCCAAGAGCAGCCCGGACAAACGGAGACCCGTGTCCAAGACCAAACACCAACGGTCAACCTGGAGGCAAGCGGGGATGAATTCACTGACCTTTCCCCCTAGCTTATTTTTCTTTTGTCTTATTTCTTTTGTGTCTGAACATGTAGCCGGGCTATCTGCCCCCCCTCTTGTAGTTATTTTGCACATCAATTAAAAAGTTCAATTTCCATCAAGTGTTTGCACGGTCTTCAAGCTAAATAACTTCAGCCGAATAAAATACCTCGGCAAAACTAATCATCTTGTTTAACTTATTTAACCGGAAAAGACATCTCGGTTTCAAGCATAAAGTTGAGTAAATCATCAACTGTTTTAACCGGAACAATACATCTCGATTTAAATATAAAAGTTGAGCAAATCATTAACTCAGTCAGCTGGAATAAAGCTCCATGAAAGTTGAATACATAATCAACCTAGTCAATCGGAGTAAAACATCTCGGTTGAAATCTGAAAGTTGAGCAAAACATAAACTCTTACAACCAGAGCAAACATCTCAGCTAAGAATCTCAAAGTTGAGCAAAACATCAACTCATTCAACCGGAGTAAACATCTCGGTTGAGAATCTCAAAATTGAGCAAAACATCAACTCATTCAACCGGAGTAAACATCTCGGTTGAGAATCTCAAAGTTGAGCAAGGCATCAACTCATTCAACCGAAGTAAAACATCTCGGTTGAGAATCTCAAAGTTGAGCAAAACATCAACTCATTTAACCGGTGTAAACATCTCGGCTGAGAATCTCAAAGTTGAGCAAAACATCAACTCATTCAACCGGTGTAGACATCTCGGCTGAGAATCTCAAAGTTGAGCAGATCATCAACTCATTCAACCGGAGTAAAACATCTCGGTTTTAATTTCAAAGTTGAGCAAAACATCAACTCGTTCAACCGGAGTAAAACATCTCGGTTTGAATCTCAAAGTTGAGCAAAACACCAACTCTTTCAACCGGAGTAAAACATCTCGGTTGAGAATCTCAAAATTAAAAAACAACAATCAGAATGCTAAGGCAAAGATGTGACACTTCTATATATTGACAAAAAGAATATTACATTCTGAAGTGTAAGGCAAAAAATTCCTTTGCACAAAAAGAAAACAAAAGCTAAAAATAGTACAGTTTGAGGTTGGTCGCATTCCATGGGCGGGGTATTCCTCTTCCCTCCAGGTCCTCCAAGTGGTATGACCCCTTGCCCGCCAGACCGGTGATCTTGTAAGGTCCTTCCCAGTTTGCCCCTAGTTTGCCTTCACCTGGCACCAGGGTATTGCCCATGACCTTCCTCAAGACTCAGTCACCTACTTTGAACGGTCTGGGATGCACCGTTTTGCTGTATTTTCTTGAAAGTTCTTATTGGTAGGTGGCCACATGGATGAGAGCCTTTTCTTGCCGTTCTTCCACTAGGTCCAATTCCAAGGCAATGGCTTCGGCGTTCAGCTCGGGTTCAAAACTTTCACTTCTGAGGGTGGGCATACCAACTTCCAAAGGGATGACCGCCTCCATGCCATATGCCAAGGCAAAAGAAGTTTCCCCGGTTGATCGGCGCGGGGTCGTTCGGTATGCCCAAAGGACACTTGGGAGTACCTCGGCCCATTTGCCTTTGGCTTTCTCAAGCCTTTTCTTCAACCCATCAAGAATGGTCCTGTTTGATGCTTCGGCTTGACTATTGGACTGCGGGTAAGCCGGGGTAGAATTATAGAATTCAATCTTCAAGTCTTCACAAAATCCTCTGAATAGGCGGCCGTCAAATTGGGTGCCGTTATCCGAGATCAGAATTTTGGGGACGCCAAACCGCGTTACCACATTCTGTCAGACAAACCGTTTGATGTCTTTCTCCTTGATTGTCGCCAAAGGCTCAGCTTCAACCCATTTGGTGAAGTAGTCTGTGGCCACGATGAAGAACTTCCGGTTGCCTGGCGCCATTGGGAGTGGCCCCATTATATCTAGCCCCTACATCGCAAAGGGTCAAGGGCTGGTGAGGGGAAGAAGTTCCCTGGCCGGTTGGTGGATTTGATGGGCAAACTTCTGGCACTTCTTACATTTGCGAACATACTTCTGCGCGTCTGCTTGCATGCACGGCCACCAATATCCTTGCGATATAGCCCGGTAGGCCAGAGATCTGCCCCCTATGTGACTGCCACAGATGCCTTCGTGAATTTCGTACATAAAGGCTTCCACGCTGCTTGGGTGCACACACTTTAAATAGGGACCAGTGAAAGACTTCTTGTATAGAGAGCCTGATGGAGAGAGCCAAAATCGCTCTGACTTCACCCGGACTTTATGTGCTTCCTTTTTGTCGGCTAGAAGGGTCCGTTCTCTGAGAAAGAGGATAATAGGGTCCATCCCAGAAGGACCTAACTCGGCGTAGAGTACTTCTGTCTGCCCAGTTTCCTCAATGTCGGGCCTCGGTAGGAACTCAATCAGGAGAGGGCTGGGAGATGTGTTATCGACCATGGAAGCAAGGCCGGCTAATTCGTCTGTGCGGCCGTTTTCTTCACGACCAATCTGTTTGACCCTTATCGTCTGGAATCGCTTGATGTGGTCTCTGACCAGAGCTTAGTACTTCACAATTCTATCATCCTTTGCTTCATAAACCCCAGAAATTTGGTTAACCATAAGCTGGGAATCACTATAAACCATTAGCACCGATGCTTGCATCTGAAGCGCGCTCTTAAGCCCGGCCAAAAGCGCCTCGTACTCAGCCTGATTGTTTGATGCAGGGAATCCAAGGGTGATAAAGTGTTTGATGGTCAGTCCGTCTGGCGAAATCAGAACGATGCCCAGCCCGGCACCGTGGCGGTTAGAAGCCCCATCAACAAAAAGTTTCCATATTTCCCCCACAAAGAGCTTCCAACATTCTGAAGGGTCCTGGGAGGCCTGAAGATTAATGTTACCATGGTAGCTCGGCTGTTTGCTTCAGGTTCAATGCTGATCAGTTCCACTTCCTCCCTCTTTGGTGATGCGGCACCGGACAGAGCAGGTTGATCGGTGATACCCAACTCCGTCGACGCATCGCCAGGCGAAAGTGTCGTACTAGCTGAAGGTTCTTCGGCGGGACACGCAATGTCCACGTCGCCAACATCGCCAAGCTGTGTTATTTCAGCCGAGCCTGCATTCACCTCCTCATCTGCCGCTGCAATATCCGCCGGGCATACCGGATGAGTTCCAGGTGAGAATTCAGCAACGAAGTTGGCCAATGTCTGGGCTTTTATGGCAGTGCGTGGCTGAAACTTGACGTTAAACTGTCCTAATTCGACCGCCCACTTGAGAATTCGATCGGAGAAATCCGCCCATTCGAACAAAGCTTTGAGGAGGAACTCGGTCAAAACGATGATGATATGAGCATGGAAATAGTGCGCCAACTTCCTAAAGGCCATCATCAATGCCAATGCAAGTTTTTCCAGCGGCAAGTATCTCGACTCTGCCGGTAACAAGGTTTTGCTGACGTAGAAGATGGGGAGGTGCTTGATTCCTTCTGACCGGACAAGCACCGCACTGACTGCGTGCTGAGAAACGGCCAGATAAAGGTAGAGTTCTTCGCCGGGTTTCGGTGTGACCAACAGGGGCGCTGAAGACAGATACTCCTTGAGCTCGGCCAAAGCCCGATCACATTCTTCATCCCATGAGAACTTTTATTTCAGAGCTTGAAAGAAAGGGCGGCAGCGATCTGATGACCGGTTTATAAATCGGTTAAGCGCGGCGGCCATTCCGGCCAGATGCAGCACGTCCTTAGCCGAGCTAGGCTGCTTTAATTCTTGTATGGCTCTGATCTGTGTGGGGACTGCTTCGATGCCTCGGTTTGTGACTAGGAAACCTAAGAATTTTTCGGATCCCATGCCAAAGGCATACTTAGACGCATTCAGGCGTAGCTTGTGTTGTTTGAGAATGGCGAACATCTCGGCCAAGTCGGACAAGTGGTCTGCTTGATGCCGGCTCTTAACCACCATATCATCTATATAAGCCTCCATTGTCCGGCCTAGCAGAGGAGCGAACATCTTGGTCACCATCCTTTGAAAAGTTGCCCCGGCGTTCTTCAAACCAAAAGGCATGACTCGGTAGCAGAAGAGTCCCCTCGGTGTAGTGAAGGAGGTGATCTCGTGGTCGGGGCCATGCATGGCAATCTGATGATAACCGCGGTAGGCATCCAAGAAACTGAGCCTGTTATGTCTAGCCGTTAAGTCCACGAGCTGGTCTATTCTAGGCAGTGGAAAGCTGTCTTTAGGGCAAGCTCGGTTGACGGTCTTGTAGTCGACACAAACCCGCCACTTCCCATTCTTCTTGGGTACAACAACTGTGTTTGAAATCCACCAAGGGTAGTGCACTTCCTGAATAGCTCGTGCCTCAAGCAAGTTCTTCACCTCTTCCGCAACTACCTCAGCGTGATGCAACGCCGATCTCCTCATTCTCTGAATGACCGGCTTTGCATCGGGGAAAACATTCAGGTGATGGCAAATGAAACTTGGATCGATGTCGGGCATGTCGTAAGGCGACCATGCGAAGACTTCGATGTTTGCCATCAAGAATTCCACCATATCGGTCCTTTCTTGGGCGGTAAGGCTTGAACCGAGCAAGAAGAACTTGTTTGAAATTTCTGTGTCAATCCGAACTTCCACCAATTCTTCAACGGCCTTGTCTTCAGCCTTGGTGCCCACATCGTCAAGGACTCCCCGGTCTTCCGGTCCCTCAATCATTTGGACGAAGCCTTTGGCAGCTCGGCTCCCGTTGACTGCCACGAAGTATTGCTTCGATATGACTTGATCGCCCCAAATCTCCTCAATTGCCCCCATAGCCGAAGGGAATCTCATCACCTGGTGGTAGGTCGACGCTACGGCCTGCATAGCGTGAAGCCATCCCCTTCCAAGGATCAGGTTGTATGTGGATGGCACTTGCAATACCCAGAACTCCACTTGCTTGACCACGGATCCCACTTTGACCGGAAGAATAATCTTTCCCAAAGGCCACTCCAGTTCTGAGTTGAAACCAACCAGTGGCGAAGTTACCGGAGCCAAGTCTGTATCCCGGAGCTTAAGCTGTTTGAATGCGTCGTAATATATGATCTCGACCGAGCTTCCCTGATCGATCAAGATGCGCTTGACATCGAATTCTTTGACAAGGAGTGTGACCACTAAGGCATCGTTGTGCGGCGTCTGAATGCGCTCTAGGTCCCTTGTGGAGAAACTGATCACGTCTTTTTCTTCGGTCTTGCCCCTTTTGATCGCGGGCTGGACCGACAAAACTTCCCTCATTTGCTCCGCTTTCTTGATCATACCTCGGAGTTCACATACACGCGCCGGTTCCACAATGCCGTGGATCACATTAACAGTGCCCTGAGGGGGTGCCTCCAAGTCATCTGGTCCACGCGGATCAACCGAAGCAGGATGCGCGGCTTTAATACCCCCATCAATGTAAAGGTCCAAGTGTCCGGCTGCGACTAGCTCCTCTAAGTGTTGCTTCAGAGCCAAACAATCCTCTGTCCGGTGTCCACGCTCCCGGTGAAATGTGCAACGGTACCGTGGATTGAAACCTTTCTGCGCATCGCCTAACTTAGCAGGAAACCGGACATAATCCTCGTCACGGATTTCACTAAGTATGTGATAAATTAGAATCTTAAAGACCGTGGTGATGCCTGTCCTGACTTTCAACCTTCTGTTCGCATTGGCTACGTCGTCGCGGGGGTATTATCTCGGTCATTCCGTCGACCCCTACCCTGGTTTCGACGATTTAAACCTCGGTCAGATTCCTCGGTGCGATCATTTGAACGGTTGGTCTCCTGTCCGACCGCGTGCACCTTGCCAGCCGACCTCTTGTCTGTTGCTACCGGAGTTGCCTTCATGGTAGACGCTGCCTCATCATCTTCTACTCAGATGTGCTCATTGATGCGCTGCATTAATTGGCCCATGGATGTCGGCTGGTGCATAGTAAGCGAGTTCCGAAGTCTATTTCCGACCGGGAGACCACGCTTATATTGAGTGATTGCCAAGTTGACCGGGCAATCCAAGATCTCATTGAAAGTCTCCCAGTATCTGGAGTTGTATGCCTTGAGTGTGTCGCTCGGCTCCATCTTGACACTGAGAAGGTGGTCAACTTCCTTTGGCGTTTTGGTGTTGGTCTTGAAACGTGTCACAAAGTCTTCCGCCAACTGTTGCCACCTTTCGATGCTTCCCTCCGGTAACCTCTCGAACCACTTCAAGCCCAGCTCGCCCAAACTTGACGGGAAGATAAGACACATAAGAGCGTCATTTCACCTATGTCCGGCCATGACCTATCGGAAGTGGCTTACATGCATATACGGATCAGTTTTTCCGTCGTAGAGCGTGAACTTTGGCTGGTGGAAGCCCGTCGGAAGCGGTGTTGTTTCTATCTCCAGGGAGAAAGGAGTGGCGCTCAGCCTCGCCAAGTCTGTGTCTAAAAGGAGAGGCACAGCTAGGCGGGTGGAGGCATTTCGACCTCTTCACTGGCGTGAACCCCATAGGATAGCCGCTGGAACGCTGGCACCCTCTGACCTCCCGCCGGCGAGCCCGTTCCTTCAAGACTACCCGCAAATCCTCTGAACGAGCGGAATAAGAATACCTCGACGTCGTCGCCGGACGTGAGGGTTGATAGGTGTTGTCTTGCGCGCTGGACTTCTCTACGTGAGCGTCGGAATCTCCAACCTTGTAACTTCTGGTGATTGAGATGAACGGAGTACGCCGCTGGCTCTGACTGCCTGAACGGGGGGGTTGGTTGCACTCACTGTGGTTTCCCACTCCAGCTACACCCTTCCCTTTGACATGCCACTTAAGATCCTCTATCTCCGCCGCCATTCGCCGGATAACGGCGTCTTGGTCCCTTAGCTTGTGTTCCAGTCGTCTGGCGTGTGATTCTCTCCGCCGCCGGTGACCGTCTGGACGCCGTGAATGACCAAAGCTTCTTCCGCGCTTATCCTGCGCGTCTCTTGAATGTCCTCCTGGAGAAGTCTCCAAGTCCGCCATAGGAGGGATGGCGGGATGTCCTTCTCTCCGTCTACCTGACTCCAGGGTAACTCCGTCGATGGCAGATAACGGAATCTCGTCGTTGTTCGCCATGGACGACGATCAGATGAGCCTGGAAGACAAGGTTTTGTCTGTCAAGTTCCCACAGACGGCGCCAATTGTACGGGGAACAAATATTCAGGCAAGCCCGTATTCCTTTCTTCCAAGCTCCTATTTGTCTAATCGACCTGCGAGCATAACGGGGGTGAGCTACCCGGCGGTGTGTGGCCGGAAAACCCCTCCGACGATCAAGTTAGCACACACACATAGGGATAGATAGAGAGGAGAGAGTTGAGTGTAACTGTATCTCTCACCAAATGTTCATCTGTCTAGGCATGGGGGGCGCAGACTCGCTTATATACCTTCTGCGCCCCAAATCTACTCCCATTAGTCTCTCGACACGTGGTGCTGCTATCTCATCTGTCAGCACAAATCTAGCTGATCATCACCTAACCAAACTGCCAGCCCACACTACCGGGATCTCGGCAACCGGGCTGCATCATCTCGGCTGCCAACGGCTGTGTTACACAACAAGCTAGAGTGCTCTGCTCGCCGAGCTCAACGACGACCGAGCTCGGTTGCATTCCGGCATAGCCGAGCTGAAACTGGTCGAGCTGATAAACCGAAGACCTTTCCAGTTGGGCTGGAAGCGCGAACCATGGGAACAGGATCGTCTTTCATTATCTCGGCCAAATTACCCAATTAGCTTGGTTCCCACATAAACAAGCCAAGTAGCTTGGTCCTAGCATGGTCCTGGTCCATTACCGAGCACAACCCTCTCCGGCTAAGCCCAAGCTACCACGGCCCACAACATGTTCGGCCCATAATCTGCCCGGTCATTACCACGGCCCAATCCAGCTCATAAATTTCCCTCTCGGTTGTGTTTGGTATGTCAAAGATGAATAAAATAACAAAAGAGTTGTCAAAATATGGCTGAAATTGATCCAAAAAATGAAACGTATTAGACTAGATTCGTACTAGGTGTGGTGCACACTACATCAAAATTCAATCTATGCTATACACTTCATCTTCAGGGTTTCTACTTTTTCTGTTTGATCATAAACAAATTCTGGGTATTGACATTTCCATTTGAATCCCTACAGGGATTAGCATAGGCATATCACTACTACTTATTGGTGGCTCCTGGCTACATTGGGGATCTAAGCAGAGGAAGATCACTAAGCTTAGAGAAAAGTTATTTCAGCAAAATGGTGGTATCATGTTACAACAATTTTCCAAACGTGAAGGATCAGTCCAGTCAGCTAAAATCTTTACTGAAGAGGATCTAAAGAAGGCAACAAACAACTTTAATGAAAATAATGTCCTGGGCATTGGAGGCCAAGGAATAGTCTACAAAGGAGTATTACCAGATAACACCATAGTTGCCATTAAGAAGCCCAGAGTAGCTGATCAGAATCAGTCCCAGATTGAACAATTCATTAATGAGGTCATAATTCTCTCTCAAGTCAACCATAGAAATGTTGTGAAGCTCCTAGGGTGTTGTTTGGAGACAAAAGTTCCTTTCCTTGTCTATGAATTTATTACCAATGGGACTCTCTATGACCACATACACACTGCATTACAAAGAGCATCCTCAATAACATGGGAGAATCGCTTAAGAATAGCACCGGAAACTGCAACAACCCTTTCATATTTACACTCTGCTGCTAGAACTCCTATCATTCATAGAGATATTAAGACCGCCAACATACTTTTAGATGACAATTACATTGCTAAAGTGTCAGATTTTGGGTCTTCAAGGTTGATCGCTATTGATGAAACTCAGTTAAGCACATTGGTTCAAGGAACACGTGGTTACTTGGACCCAGAGTACTTGCAAACTGGCCAATTGACCCAAAAAAGTGATGTTTGTAGCTTTGGGGTTGTCCTTGTCGAATTACTAACCGGCAAGAAGGTAATTTCTTTCAACACGCCTGAAGCAGAGAGAAATTTAGCGATATATTTTATTTTAGCAATGAAAGAAGACCGCTTGTTTGAAATTGTTGATGAGCAGATGATGGATGAAGCAAGGGTTGACAAGTTAAAGCAAGTTGCTTTTTTAGCAAAGAGATGCTTAGAAGTGAAAGGCGACGAAAGGCCAAGCATGAAGGAAGTAGCAATGGAGCTAGAGGGTTTGAGAATGACAGGTAAACATCCATGGGTAAATGACGTCAAATATTCCGAAGAGACCCAACACTTGCTTGGAGATCAACTCTTAGATGCTTATGGCGGTAAAACTAGAATGTGCAATTCAACAGTTTATGACAGCATGACAAACCGTGGCATTTCATCATTTAATGGTGGACGGTAAGGTGGTTCTAGTGGTGGTCTCCGTTCATTATATGTTGATTGTAATGTTTTTATTTTATCTTTGTCAAATAATCCCTGTGAGTAGTTTTGAACTTTTGATTATATGTGTTGGTGAGGTTCAATTTGTTGTGATTTTAGGCATAGTGTTTGTTTATAACGGTAGTTATCAATGCAAAACCGTTCTTTATATATCAGATAAATTATGAAAAATGATAATTTTACTCAGTCAGAACACATCTACACATGTACTAAATATGAAGCACCATACATACCCTTTTTGACTTTTCATTTCCTCGTCACAAACTGATCTTGATTTTATCATCATTTAAAGTCCAACTAATGCAGTGGTATTGGATAATTAGTGTTTGAATCACTAAAATAATGTCAAATGGATTGGAATGAAAAGATCATTTTCTTAAGCTCTAATGGAATGACCATTCCAAATTCTACTAAACAAACATGATTTGTTCGTTGTAATTCTGTCGAACATCCCAAAGTTAAATGAAAAAACAACTAAAATTTTTGAGATACTAATTTGTAATTATGTTTAAATTTTAAATAATAAGTAACAATTCTAATCAAACAATCAAAAACAAATCGACATAATGATTTAACGTGAAAAAAATCACAATTGGAGCACCTCCAATTTTGATATATATATATATAAAAAATTCACGGGCCAAAGCCATAAAACAATCTACGAAGAAGGCAAAAATGAATTATACAAGAGTACTTTCAATTGCCTAATGAATCCACAGTTGAATTAAACCAAACCCGATGTGCCTCTTCCACCTCAGAATTATTTTGTTCAACGTTGAATCTACAATGCTGATATTGAATTTACGACAATGAGCCATTTCGGAATCTACAAAAGCTTCAGGCTCAAGTTTTTCGGAATCCACTGAAAAACACCTCCATTTTTTGTGAACGAAATAATAAGAACAACCCTTGATGTTTGACAATCTGTAGTTCGTTGATCAATTACCTTCTATACACTAAGCAAACTCAAATAAAACAGCCTCCAATAGAAAACATTTTGTCTTTTCTTTCTCTCTAAGATTCTGGACGGCTTAAACCCTGAAAATAGCAAACGACGCTCTTTATAGAAAACAAAGCTGCAAATACTGCTTGAGCAACCACTCAATCGCTCAAGCAAACTCACTAAAACGCGTGCCCATCGCTCGAGCCAAGACGCCACTGCTCGAGCGCATGAAGGATTCTCTCAAAAGTTCAGTCTACTCTGTAAAAATACTAGATGATGCCATTCACCACTCAAGCACACAAATGATCGCTCGAGCAAAGTGGCAGGCATGAAAGCCTTAAGTTCATAAACTCCTTTGCATAGGCACAATTCGGATTAGATTCACATCTAAATACTCACATCATCATTGAAACATAAGAGTGAATAAAATTACAACTAAACGGATTTCTATCAAATGAAATTGTCAATTACAAAAACCTAACATTAAATAAATTGGTCATGACCTAAGGATGTTCTACCAAAACTACTTGGACAACCTTAATTTGTTTGGTACATTAGGGTTCTAGAAAACTATTACAAATATTTTTTTATTCTCCTTTTGTGTGTTCCATGCAATGTCTTTTTGTTGTTGAAGCAAAATTTGCAGCAAGCTTGAATCGTTTAGGTTATGTCGAGATCTTGGATTGGAGAAGCGATTTGTAAAGAGAATTGAAAAGATAGAAGAAAAGTAAAAAAAAATTATATATTTTTCACTTTTATCTTGTCTTGCACTTTCTTTCTAAAATCTTTTTGCAAATAAAAAATTCAAAAATTTTCATGTTTTTGTACGTAACTGTGAAATTTTATGAAAGTTGACAAACTTGTCAATTTTGTAAAAACTTTGAAATTTCTCAGTTCAACGAAACAACTCAAAGAAGTGGGAACCAAAAAGACTTAGGTCAAGTTTGGCTAACATAAAAAAGTACACTTATTTCATCTTTTTATCTTTTTTGGGTCGCATCAATCAACATCTCCTCTCTACTTTTTCTACACATAATACAAAAAAGTCAAAAAGTGCACTTATTTAGTCTTTCCAAACTTGACCTTAATTAGGACAAAGGAAAGGCATCTTTTCGCAACTGAATGCTAGGCCTTACCATCCTACTTGAGACTTTACTTGAGGGTTGAGGATCAACTGTCCCTTCTATGTAAACTAATTTCGAACTCCCTCCTCTACCACACGATCTAACACAATATATATATATATATATATATATATATATATAAATTTTAGGTGTACAAAAAATAACTTATGAATTTTTAATTTTGTCAATTTGAATTCTAATCTTTTTAATTTGTTTTCAATCTAAATCATTTATTTATTTTCTTTAGTAAAAACTAATGGAAAAAAGAATATAAAATTTTAGTTATTAAAAAATTAAATTTAATAAGTAAAATATAATTTTTTTCATCAGTTTTACTTAAATGTTGTTTGGAATGACCTAAATAAGTGTACTTTTTGTCTTTTTACGAAAAGATGTGCAGAAAAGTAAAGAGATGATGTGAAAGAAAAAAGATAAAAAAATAAATTATTTTGTAGTAGCCAAACTTGACCTTAATAAAAATAGGCAAATAGTTTATATTGAAAATAAATTAAAAGATTATGATTTAAATTGATAAGAATTAAAAATTTTAAAATTTATTTTGTCACAATGATCAAATCTTCAAATATATATATATATATATATATACGTATGTATTTTATAATTTCTCCTTTTTCTTTTGTTTTTTTCGTCATGCAAATTTGTCGTCACCATTTTTTTTTGGGGGGTCTAAACTCATGAACTTCACATTTAAATCAGCTTGATTCCTCTGTATTGAGATGGAAAGTGGACTTGTTTGTTTTCATCTCCTGGAAATTATTTTGTGGATAGGTTGCACCAGATTGTCGCTTGCGGCACCTATTAGCTTCAGTTTGACAAATTCTTTAAACTATGGTTGTTTTGGGAAGTTGGTAAAAATGTAGTTTTTGACTTTTTATTAAATTTTTTGACTTTTTTGAAAGTGATTTGGGAAGTTGGTAAAAAATTGACTTTTTGCTTTTTAGTTTAATATTTATTTATGGTGTCAAATCAAATTAAAATGACCAAAATACCCTTACCCAACATAAGAGATTTATTTTTTTATTTTTTTTTTCATAGGTCTTAATTTGTAATTTTACGGCTGCGTTTTTGGCACTTGTCAAATGGCTTTTCTGGCGTTTTTGACAGTCACGTTTTTGGATATTTTGTCCAAAAACGTGACTTTTTACCATGTTCCCAAAATGACACTATGTTTGTATTATGAATTTTGATAAAGATTTAAAATAAAAAAATAAAAAGATGAGTGAGATGTTAAGTTTTCGAACTAAGGGTTGTTTGGCGTGTTCTAAATAAGTGTACTTTTTGACTTTTTATGAAATATGAGTTGAATTTGAAATGATGTGATAGAGAGGTGATGTGACTTAAATAAGATAATATAAGTTAAATAGAATAGTGACTTTTAACTTTTTAATTTTTTTTTGAAAATGTCAAACTTGACCTAACAGACAGAAGGCGATCCTTTCAAGTGGTGCACTTTCCTACATTAAAATTTTATTACCAAATCAAACTTTGAAGAAAAAAAAAAACACACAAAACAAGACAGACAAATATCCATCCATATCCAACTGGATTCCAAAGTCAAGAAGACTTAAAAAATATAAAATTTAAAATTTTTTACTAAATACAAAAAAAATATAAAAAATACAAAAAATTTAGTATATATATACATTTTATTTTTGTATTTGTTGATTTCTTTTTAAATTTCTTCAAAAAAATATTTTAATTTATAGTATATTTAGATTAAGTGCATATACAAAAAATAATTTTTCTGTCTAAAATATGAATTTTTTTTATTAAAGACAACAAAATATGAAAAACTAAAAATTCAAAAACTCAAAATCAAACAGAGCAACTTGGAAGGTTTTTATCTTTCATAAAAAAATAAGAGGGCAATTTACACTATTGTCTTTATAATTTTTTCAAAATTTTACTTTAATTTCCATAGTTTTAATTTTAACAATTTAAACCTAACATTTTTATTTTTATTCTAATATGATCCCTCCAACATTTGTTGTTGCTATTTTGAATAGAAAACAACGTGTGAATATTATTTGATTTTTAATTTTTGTGGTTAGAGCATCCTAATCCTGAAAATAAGAAGACTTGAGTTACTCTATCAAGCCCATCATGTCGTGTCGTGTTGTGTTGAATTAGAAAATTGTTAGTAGTAATTGTTGTGGGAGTTTAACCGATCATAAAGGGTATTTACATGATAGTAAAATAAGTTTCAAATTCGAGCCAATAAAATAGTTGTTTCACGTTATACTAATCTAAAATTACTATTCTACTAAATGATTTATACTTCTGTGATTTATATTACAACATTAAGTAAAAAATGAAGAGTATTGGATTTGCTCCATTGCTACTCTTCATTTTTCACTAGCTTAAATATGAAAAAGATACTCTTTATTTTTCCATTGCTACTCTTTATTTTTGAATTTATGGATCGAAGTGATCTTTTTAAATGGTACACTTTTAACAAATCAAACTTCTTAAAATGTTGAAAAAACAAAGAAAAATATTTTGAAACTCTCATTCTTGAGCTCTAAAACTAACTTTAATAAGTTGACAATGAACTCTATCCATAGTGATATGATATTTTGGTCTTAATTTATTTTTATTTAATTTATTTTACTCATTATCATGTCATTAGTGCTCTATTAAAATATCAAAATTAATGTTACGAATCATTGTTGAAAAACAAAAAAACCAAAACAAGACAGACACATATCCATCAATAACCAATTGGAGTCCAAAGTCAAGAAGACTTTGACTCTGTTGGGTGAATAAGAAGACTTTGACTCCACTCATCAATAATATGGTTTTCTTTTCTATCAAATGAATCAGCCTATTGCAGCTTTTGGAATTTCAATTAATATTTTTTAATTTTTAATGATTTTTTTAATATTTTAATTATTATTATTATTTTAAAGTAAATTCACTAACCAATAGACTTAAAAAATATAAAATTTATGATTTTTTTTTTAAATTTACTAAATACAAAAAGAAAAATTTACAAAAATCTAGTATATATATTTTATTTTTGTATTTGTTGATTTCTTTTTAGATTTCTTCAAAAAATATTTTAATTTTTTAGTATATTTAGGCTAAGTTTGGTATACCTCAAATAATCTATCTTTTTATCTTTTTTCCATCACATCACCTCTCTACATTTCTGCACATCTTTTCGTAAAAAGATAAAAAGTACACTTATTTAGGTAAGTACATATACAAAAAATAAATTTTGGCCTAAAATATGAAATTTTCTTATTAAAGACAACAAAATATGAAACACTAAAAATTCAAAAACTCAAAATCAAACAGAGCAATTTGGAAGGTTTTTTTCTTTCATAAAAAATAAGAAGGTAATTTACATTATTGTCTTTATAATTTTTTCAAAGTTTTACTTTAGTTTCCGTAGTTTTAATTTTAACAATTTAAATGTAGCATTTGTGTTCTTTAAACTATTACATAGGCTTCATTTGGGAAGTGACTATTTTAAAGGCTTTTTGGCTATTTGGCTATTTTAGTAGGCTATTTTAGTTTTTGTGTTTGGGAAGATAGGATGAATTTTTATTTGAGTTGTTGTATTGAAAAATATGTTGAAATGATGTTTAAAGTTAAAATGACAAATTTGTCCCTAACTTTTTATTTTTCAAAATTAACTAAAGGGGCAAAATTGTAATTTAACAACTGTGGGATGAATTTCCGTGGCACAGTACCTAGCTGTCCGTAGCTGTGGGATAGCTGTGGGCGTAGGCTGCTGCTTGTATGGTAGCTCCTTTTTTTTTTTTTTTTTTTTTTTTTTTTTTTTTTTTTTTTTTTTAACAATGGTTGAACAGTAGGCTTTTTGGCTTATTTTTAAATTGAGACTATAATAGCCTCAAATTGATCTTCCCAAACAACGCCATAGTGTATTTAATTCCTTATTTTCATTTTGGGAGAGTTTGGAGTTGTTATATCTTGATTTTGGAGGAGTACAATTTGATTTGGACATGTTCGAGTTGTTCGTTCATGCTTGATTTCGTCAAAAATTTCTTTAGAAACTTAGAAATTTTGTTATGGTGTCGACACCATAGGTTCCTAGGGTCGACACCATCTTATTGCCTTACATTTGGTTTCTCTACTGTTTTTTGGGGTCGACACCACAGATTTTGGAGTCGACCCTTGTCTGTTGCAGTGTTTTGGGTGTTGCTACTGATTTTTAGAGTCAACACCATGGGTTCCTAAGGTCAACCCTTGTCTGCTGCAAACATTTGTGTGTAGCTCGACTTTTCGTGCTCCTTTCGGATACGACTAACCCTACAGTTTGGACTCCCGTGATTCTAAATCTGATTCCACAAGTGCAATGTGAAATAGATAAACACAAAAGAGTCCAAATCTGACAAATCTTTTGAAAAATCAATTTTGAATCAAACCAAAAATGGATTACTTTGTCAAACACAGAGTCGCCACCTAAATATTTTTGAGAAATTTAGAAAACCCATGACTCGTTCCAAAGGCCACATGTCTTTCATCACCAAGATTGTCTCGGCTCAGGAACTTAGGTACGAGACAGGAAGGTCATGAATTGAGCACCCTACTTGCCCGATCAAAGATCGGCCTCTACTAATCATAATGTGATTCTTATTTACACTATATGCTCTTGTTTCAATTATTAGGCTAACTTACTATGTGATGCGCACACAAATATAAACTAATTTGCAAAAATTAAAACACTTTGATTTCATGTTTATTTTGAAAAGTGTTTGAATATGTACCACTTGAAAAAGTGATCTCATATGAACATTAATCAAATTATTTCAATTCAAGCAATTAGCCTTCATCCACAGACATTCAAGCAATTTATCAATTAAGCACTTAGCCTCATGGCAAGCATGCTAGACATGGTAACAATCACACTTATGCAATATGCTAAAGCAAATAAAAGCTCACATAGTACTTCGAGGCAAGCCAAAAGAAACCAAGAGTTAGAAAACATGCATGCCCTTGACTAATGCAACATATGCAATATGCAACTAATAGGCTCGACTGCTAATTATGTCATGCGAGTCAATTTGATAGCATGTGGTATAAGCACCTTCAAAGAAGTATTTAAACAACAATGCATAGTTAGAATGATGAATCGAGTGTTGATGCATGCAAGACAAGTAGATGCAAACATGGAGTGTGCTAAAAGAAACATGATGTTCTAACTACCCATCATAAGTAAGTAAATAAAAGGGAGAAAGACGTGGGTTAGAAGACATACACATTATTACAAGTTGGCCCTTGCACATGAGGGTCTGAATGAATGGACTAGCTAATTAATTTACGTAATTAACTAACTATTACAAACCAAATGGAATAAATTAGCTAAATTACTTAACTAAGTATTACAACAACAAATTACTAAGTATTACAACAACAAATTAATTAACTATTCTAGCTAATTAAATAATTACAACATAAACCAACTAGCTATTCTAACTAATTAATTACAAGTTCACTACTTTTACAACATCACTAATATTACGCCAACACTTCACGGATCCCGAGAATCGAAAGATGGCTCATGCATGAACGCGGATTTCCACCCAATAATGCTCTCTATTTTGCTACTGGAATGCCTCTGTTGCACAGTTAGAAAATAGCACATGTTTTCTACCTCAACCTCTGTTCTGCTTTGCTGGAAAAAGGACACTGTCTGCCTGGAAAAAGTGGCCGGCAACCCAGAAGTAGTGGCCGACAGGCCACTAATAGTGGGTTGCCGTCCAGAAAAGTGGCCTGTCGACCACTGATTTTGGTTCTCTCCTGCAGCAACAGAGGACAAACAGAGCACAAACCAGATTATTCTCAGGGGATGTTTGTCTACCCTGCCTCTCTTTATCAGCAAACAAGTCAAATGAGGGGTAGGCTTGGTTCGCAAACTATCAATCGACGCAATTTCATTGCGTGACGACTTATGAACCAAGGGACACAATTCAATAAATTCATAACAAAATACCAACAAAAACCTCTTCCCTATCATGGATTGAATCAAGAGAAGTGGTTGACATTGACCCTTGAACCATTTACATCACTAACGAGTATTAAACGACTCAAGACTCAATGGGTTCAATTAACGTCCGATTGAACCCAAGTTGATTTTATCTTGCATCACTTTTAGTCCCAATTTTATTACTTCATTTTAATTACCATCCATTCTTTAGTTCATTAAGTCCAAAAGTGAGCTTTAAGTTCTCTAATGGAAAAGAGCATCAAACTAAGAGTTATTTTAGGCACGAAAGAGATGTCATGTCGTTGGTAACGAACCCCTAAAGAGATTAAACCATTAGGCACAACAACCTCAATCTCAAGCTTAAACAAGTAACTAGTTTGAAACAACTTTCAAAACAAAGAAAAAGCCAAGAAATGAAGAAGGTTGCAGAGGTGATTAGAGATGAATACAAGTATAGAAAGCAAGAAATAAATACTATCAACGCAAATAGGTTAGTGGCTAAGGCCTAAACCATCAAGCCTATGAGGACCATTACACTACAAGCATGCTATACAAAGCTCAAATGCAATGAACAACTAAAAATAGTCCTAAAACAGTCCAAAAAAAATGCTAGAATGAAGACAAAAATTGCTAAAAAAATAAGCTAAAATATTGAGGAATTAATACTAGCACACAAGCACAAGGATGAGAGGTTAACCCCTCCATTTTTGGGACTTCAAAACATGACTTTTACCTCTAAAAAACCTTTGAAAATCAGTGGTAAAAAGCTAAAAAAAAAGTTGATGAGAAGGTGGGAAACACAAAGGCAAAGGCCTTAGAAGCAATGTTCAAAGAAGGGCTATCAACCCCTCTACCTTAAATGGCCTGAAACCACAAGTTTCAGCCAAAAAATATAGATAATGAACAGCTTAAAAACAATAAGAAAAGATGAAGAACAAGTGGTGTAGAGATGGTACAAAAACACTATAAGGTATACCCCTTGAAGAGGAATGCTTCTTTGAGTTACAAACCACCAATTTCACACTCTTAAGTGCGTTAAGAGCTCAAATTCAAGATCAAATCACCTCAACAAGAAGCTCCCTAGGTTTGGTTTTAGACTGTTTAGGCAAAGTCTTTGCAAGTTACAAGAGAGAGAGAGAATTGTAGAGAGAGAGGAATTTTCCAAAATTTGCTCTTCAAAAGTATTTTCTCACTCCTAAATTTTTCTAACCTTTTAACCATGAGGGAAGGTCATCTATATATAGAAAACCATTTTTCTATCTCGAAAATATCTGTATAGGAACAGCTGGTGCAGCGTGGGAATAACTGGCAACAAATATCTGCAAAAATCTGGCTTTTCACCCAAGTGGCCGGCAGGCAAAAAAATCTATTTCCAAGCTCGACTTCAAACGGGAATATCTCCCTTATCCGGACTCGATTTTAGGTCATTATTGAGTCTGAATTGAAGTCCCAGAAGTCCACTTTCCAATGGTGATGGCCTCACATCTAAATTCTAAGTGTGCAAAAAGATATGCCTATTTTAGTGAAGGTTGCTCATTTTTGTCCTAACGGATTAATACCCAACTTCTTCCCCAACTAGTTTTCTTCCCTCCCCTTCTATTTTCTTTAACTCCAAGCCTTTAAATAAGACGTTTTAAAGATTTTTTCAATGAGTTCACCTCCCTTTCATTTATTTTCACTTTGTCCTTGCTCGGTTTACCGAAGAGTGCAGTATTTTTAAACGAAATGTGAGCCTTGGAACATTGTAGAAACATTTTTAAAAATATTTTGAAAGAGAGGGTTTTAAGGTCTAAAATAGTTTTGGTCCAAAATGGGGTGTAAGGTTGGGATTTAGAAGCCCTTCTTGCTAAAGATATCGAACATTTGCACAACATAACTTTCATCATCGAGTGATCAATCAGTGGTACCCAAGTCTTAAGGGTGGTCAAGAATGGGGTGTCTACAGTTGCCCCTCTTTGATAGAGCTCGAAGTCATGAAGAGACGTGAGTGAATGTCAAAGCCTGAAAATGACCCATTTTGACAAGGTCATAAGACTTGGGCAAATAAGCAAAATGCAAATGTAGTTGGTTGAACCCGAAGGTTACCTACATATCCCTTTCCAAGGAATCAAACCAACGTAGTTCAGGGGCAGAATGTAAATGATATGCAATGTAACGCAATCATGCAAATGATATACAGTGTAACAAAATCATGCAAATGATATACAATATAACGAAATTATGCGAATTATATACAATTTAACGAAATCATCAAACCACAAGCAGTGTAAAACACATGAATACCATAAAGGAATGGAGATGCAAATCAAACTACGTTTTATATAGAAGAAGAAGTGGGCATAGCCAAACGACGCCTAATACAGGCTAAGTGCCTACATCCTCAATACTGGCCTCAGTGCAACATGAATGCTTACACATAACAGAACCATGTTTTAACGTGAAAGGGGTGCGAGTACATGCAAAACTATGTTTTTCGTAGAAAGAGAAAGAATAATTGGGTGGTATGATATAAGTGATGAATGATCTGCTGGGGAAAGATAATGATCCTAAATGATGAATGCAACAAGACAAAGTACGATACAATAGATGTAATGGATGCAGTGAATAAGGCATAGGCCGAAACACGTCTTACCTAGAAAAGGCCTGGACACAAGACAAACCACGTCTAACACAGAAGAAGGTGTTAACACCCTCAATACTGGCCTCAGCACAGCAAGGGTACTTATATATGACAGAACCGTGTTTCAACGAGGGAAATGTATGGGCACATGCCAAACTAAGCTTAACATGGAAAGGATGCAGATGGTATGATGTAATGGGTGTAATGGATAGTGTAGTAGATGCATACGATAAGTGTTATATGCAATGTGATAGAAGTAATAGATAATAAATGCGATGTAGTAACTAGGAAGTGAAAGTACCTTACAGGGCAGTTGGCGATGACTCACCTTATGCTCCTGTAGATCTTCCTCTTCTTCTTGGTTGCACTTCCAAACCACAGGTACTACTTTTCTCCTTGACTATGTTTGCAACTTTCCCTATTCTCTAACAACGTGATAGAGTAGGTTGGATCAGTATCCAGAATTGAGGCGCATACAAGCTACCTCAACCTATGGGGTTACCATACAGATTTCAAGCCGAGGATACACCCCTGGGTGTTTAAACCAGACTTTAGTCTCGGAAATTCCAAACCTTTGCATTCTAGGCCTTGACCATTCGAACTCTAGTTTCCACCGTCTTAGCTGATCTCCTAGGAACTCACTACAAACACAGTCAGGTGGCTATACCAGACCACTTGAAATAGTTCGGGCATAATAAACACCAAAGGAATTGCACCTTTAGAGGATTTAAGGTATCCTAGACCCAGTGAGTGCACAAGATAGTGTGGATGAGGTGCACAAAACAGTGCGAGTAAGGGTGCACAAGACAGTGCGAGACAAGGTGAATGCACAAAACAATGCAATGCAAGTTGCACAAGATAGTGCGACGTGGGTACACAAAACAATGTGATGCAAGGTGCACAAAACAGTGTGAGTGTGGGTGTAGTGCACAAAACAATGCGATGTGGGTGCACAAAATAGTGCTATGTGGGTCGAATGCACAAGACAGTGTGACGCAAGGTGCACAAAACAGTGCGATACAAAGTGCACAGGATAGGGTGATGCAGGTTGCACAAAATAGTGTGATACGGGTGCACAAGACAGTGCGATGCAAGTGCACAAGACAATGCGATACAAGGTGAAATTCACAAGATAATGTGATGCAAGGTGCACAAAACAGTGCAATACAGAGTAGAATGCACAAGATAGTGCAATACAAAATGCACAGAACAGTGCGATACAGGGTGCACAAAATAGTGCGATGTAAGATGAATGGTATGCAGAGGGAAATGAACAGTACATAGAGTAATGCATCATGTACCCTATGAAATGAGTGCAGGGCAACTTGACACAACTCATTGAAATATAACACAAAGAGATGCGACTCGACAAAACTCTGTTAAGTGCATAACAAAGTCAAGAGCAAGAGCAACCAATCACGTAGTTCAACTCAACTAGAGTGTATAAGCATGCAGGCATAATCCAAAGCACATGTATTAATTAGAGGAAAGATGGCAATCCCAATATAGTTTTGAAATGGTTGGAGACAACTTTCGAAAGCTGAATCATATCAGAATCATCATGGAGGTGAGCTACCATAACCTAGGGGAAAGTGCACAACAAATGGCTTTGGCAGACTGAGAGATAGATTGGGTTCATGCCCCTTTTCAATTGATGACCCGATCAGATGCACTGAAACTTGCCCCTAGTGCCCAGTCATTGGCCATCAGTTGGGTTCATGCCTCTTGTTCGATGGATAGCCCAATCAGACGTACTGAGAATTGCCCTTAGTATCCAGCCACTGGCAATTGTTTTCAACATTATGCAGGCACATGTAATGGGGAGCATCAAATCCTGGAACAGTTGCCAACCAATCAAACTCATGCTTCTCTAATGTTCCAACATGTTGAGAACTTACTCCAGTCCCCCCCAAAGCAACAACGGATTCCTCATATACACTGATCATGAATGCGTTGCCCCTTGTATGGGCACTCTCAGCTCGTTTATGAATTCCACACATGGACTTGTTTTTGAGTTTGGAGCGAACATTCGTATTTTGACCATGCCACTTTGTTGAACTTTTGAGCGACAGACTCGCTAGGGTAACTCAATGAAGAGCACATTTGAACGACATACATGCTATGGTGACTCGATGAAGAGCACTTTTGAGCAACAGACACGTTATAGTGACTCGATGAAAAGCGCAGACCGAGATAAACACCAGGCATGACATAACAGAACTCATAACTGACCCAAAAGCAGAAAAAGACTTAAGGTAACTGATCATTCATAGTGCCCCTAGTATTACTTGTGTTCCCTTTAGAAATCAATTTTGTGAAACCCGAGTTTTGATTCCTTTTTTTGCTCAAGATAGAGATTCCACTGATAAGTTCAAGTATTGAAAATTTCTCCACTTGTTGATTCAAGTTAGTTCATTCTTACCCAGCGCAAGTATGTGATATGTACAACAGTCGGTATAGCTCATGGATTGATGTGAAGCTGACGACGTGAATTGGGTAAGATGATTGAGTTGAGATGGATGGGATAGATATGGTTAAGACCAAACTTCAGGATGAAGTTTATCCGAAGAATGGGAATTAGGTCAACGTAGTTCATGGTTGAGGTTCACTCGGGTGTTAACACTCTCCTTTTGTGCTCTAACTTTTGCCAAAGTCGCCCATTCGGGGTTTTCAACCTTGTGAGCTATATTTTTTGAATTCTTATTTTTCATGTTCTAACTTTTGCTTAGGTCGCCCTTTCAGGTTTGCAGCCTAGCGAGCCTCTCAAGGATAGAATTACAACACTTGTGGTGAATTTAATCAATAGTCATCCTTGCCCTAACACTGGAACTGGCTTTGCCCTGATTTGAGCTTGGTTCTCCATTCTTTTATGCATGCCTTTTTCCTTTCTTTTCGCTCCATTTTCAAAGTTGGTTCTTCTCGCAATGTGGTACCTTCTTGCCTTGGCTTTCCCAAATTTAGACAAGAGTTCCCTTCCTCATAATTGATTGGATTTCATTCCAATGGATCATAGTTAATTGGACTTTATTCCAATGAATGTGCCTGGTTCGATGGTTGACTCTTTTTTTTTCTTTTTTCCTTCTTTTCTTTCTCTTTCTTTTTGGTTTCTTTTTATCCTTTTTTCTTTGAAATAATGAAAACACCAGGAGAGAAATTCTATGATTTGTGAGGTCTGAAATCTGCCTTGTACTTGTAGGTCTGAAAGCCACCTTGTGCTTGCCAACATGATCGCCTTACGACGAAGAGAATCCCCAGGACAATGTAGAATACCACGCACAATTCTGAACCTATCTTCGTAAGTTTTGCAAAAGAAACAGTTTAAAATTCTTGAAATCATGAATGATTTTGTGCCGATAAGTCAGAATTCACTCAAACCATTCGGGGGATCCTTCTCAACATTCGAGCTTATTAATAGAATCTCATTCAAAAAACAAATTCAAAGCTTTTTTCTATTTGTAAAAGGTCACACATGCATCACTATAGGCACAATAAAATGATCAGAAATTTGACTCCCACTTTCTTATAAAGATGAAGACCTGAGGGTACACGAGAGCGACTGAAAGGAAAAGACTCAACTGACGCAACAACGCAAGAAAAGACAGAAAATAAAACTCACAACATAACTATTTGTAGGACATAACTCAAAACAAAACAAGCATTTCTGAGACAAAAAAAAAAGGGGGTTTCCCTTCTCTAAGTCCATTTGTAGAATTTCAAAAACAACTTCAAGTAGCCCACGGGAAAGTCCAGACTTGCCTTCAATTCAGTAATACTAACATCCACACCTAGCAGGATTAATTTCAGACTTTTAAGCTGAGTCTCACAAATTGAATCTCATAATTACGTTGTCCCCACACATCTTCTTGACTGAAACAATTGATTCTTCACGCCATGCCCCTAATTCAAAAGGTCCTTCCTAAGTGCTTTTGACAATTACCCTAGTTGAGACTGAGATTCATCATTCCAACCACCAGTGCTGGCATCACTGCTTCATCAAGCTTGAGTAAACTTTCCATCTCTTCAAAGATTTTGTTTCTTTTGCTCAGATCAGAATCAGAAGATTCAGGAATGAACACAATAGGTTTAGGCTCATTAGCGGGTATGATGTGCTGGCTAGGGTAATGGTTGGTTAGTGGCAAGCTGTGGGTGGGTTTTATGTTATGGAGTGGCAATCTATTGCGATTAGAGAGAGGGTTATTGACAGCTTTGGGATTTTCAGGTGAGGTGATGGCCTTATTGTCAATCAAGTCTTGAATTTCATGGCGAATGTGAAAAGCAATGGCCAGTATGGTGACCATATTGTCGATGGAATGCGCAATATTGGGTAGAGTCATGTTTAGGTGGGAGAGGATTAGAGAGAGGTCGAGGATTGGGCAGTTTGAGATACCATTTCTCCATCAGTACCTTCAATGCACAGGTTAGGCTCATATGGAGTTGGATGAAGGTTCATTTTTTGGAGGAGGAAGCATTAGGTTTAGAAACATTGGTAAATAGGTCAACGGGTGTTGGTTGAGTATTCATGGGCTTGGGACTGGAATCAGGATAGGTGTTTCTGGTAAAGCATCCATTTTCATTGTTTGCCCCCTGATTCAAAATGCTCTCATCCTGAGCGACAAAAGTGTAATCCACAGTCTTTACAACAACTTCAAGCACTTGCTGCTTACTCAACCTTTTGACCTTAAAAGTCTTAATAGCCCACCGAAGTTATGCATAGGGATCAATACTTGTCTCGGCTTTGTTCTTGCCAGTTGCTTCTGCTTGGCCAAGGGATTGGGTGGCTATATCGAAGCGAGGTCCATTTGTTGTTGATCTATCATCACCCAGACTTGAGATAGTTTCGGGTTAGCCCTTTTCAACAGCAGCTCGCCCCAAGATTGGGGAGCTTTTTGACGGGATCGAAACCCCAAATATTAAATCCACCACGGTTCCTTGAAGGTCTTTAATCATTCCCAACATCTCAACAGTAGTGGGTTCGGCCATTTGGCACTCTTGATGTGCCCGAACTGGATTGGGTGCATCCATCATGCACAAATCGGTACTTTCTTGAATGAACACCTCAAGCTTGGGTAAATGGGCCGGGTGATGTATATTCTAGGGTTAAAGGTAGGAAGTAGTGTATAGATGAGGTTAAGATGGAGATGAGATACTTGGTCATGGATGGGAAATGAGTTGGTGGTAACGTTGGGGTCTTGAGGTGGAGCTATCGTCTGGTTGTCAATGAGATTCTGAATCTCATGACGAATGCGGTAGTAACGATCGGTGCCATGACCGTGTTGTTGATAGTACACACAATATCTGGTGGGGTTATGTCTAGTAGAGAGTGGGTCAGGAAGTGGTTGGGGATCAAGGGGTTTGAGATACCTTATTTTCATCAGGATTTTTAGTGCGCTGTTTAGGCTCATATGGAGGGGGTGAAAGTTCTTCCTTGAGCTCGGGTTGGGCCAACCGTTTGTGGGTTGGTATTGGCAAAAGGGTCGGCATTTTTGGAATTGGTGGTGACTGTATTGATTTCAGTGGGTTCAGGAATAGTGCTACTGCTAACATTGGTACTCCCGGAATACACCCTCCTTGTTGGTTTGCCTATTCTGGGAATAGTCCCTTTGTTGAATGCACTCTCAATCTGAACTCCTAATTCATGCAAAGTTTTGAAAGTGAAAAGTGGAGCGACTATTAACTTTTGTAACATATCAGGCTCAAGGTTCTGCACCACTATCAGCACTTGGTCCCTCTCAAAAGGTCGATCTGTCATTTGTGCGACCTTTGCTCTCCACTTTGCAACAAATTCCACAAAAGGTTCCTTAGAATTCTGGTAGGTTGCTTCAAGCTCTTGGGTGGTCATTTCAATTTGGGTATTGTAAGAATACTGATTGACAAACTCGGTTAATGTGTGGCATTTTGAATCTATCTGGGAGCCTTACGGAAACCTCGATGTACCCATCCTCAATGTCGGGAATGGAGTTAAGTCCTTATGTCTTTTTAAATTGTTTTTCAAGGTTAGTAATTTTTAATAAGGTCGAGTCAAGATCGTTAATATCAAGGGGATAAAGCCCCTCATTAGGCAGCACCAGGGGTCTAAAAACTCGAGCTTGAGCCAACCCTTCTTGAGGATCCAGACCTTACAAATCTTCAGTTGGCGAAGGTAGATCAAAGCTCGGCTGGGGCCTTGGGATTGGACTTGTAATAGATGCCCTAGATGGTCGTTACATTTCAGCATTGGTCTCATCCTGCATGGCAATTCCTTGGTTTAACGCTGCTATCATGGCCACAACTTCTTCTGGACTCTATATCATCACGGGTCTGCTGTGTTTGGTAATCGGGGAAATGGATAGGTGTAAGCTGAGAGCTGACTAACAAGGATTTCGACCTGGTTATACTTGATGTATCTGAGCTGGATTAGTTTAAACGGGTTTGACTTGATTGGTTTTTTCTGGGATTGGATGGACTGGGCCTTTGTTGAATTGGGTACAACTGTGTCTTTGGCTCAGACAAACCTAACATTAAAAAAAAATGCTCTATCAGATCAAGATACTAGGTATGCCATTCAAAGCAAAGCAAGATATA
Source organism: Camellia sinensis (assembly GCF_055761805.1). Taxonomy (NCBI): domain Eukaryota; kingdom Viridiplantae; phylum Streptophyta; class Magnoliopsida; order Ericales; family Theaceae; genus Camellia; species Camellia sinensis. Next base: position 156,045,284 of record NC_138963.1, read on the forward strand.
ATTTTATTGGCCCTGGTTCTGGTTTTGCTGAAAATTCACTCATATCAAACACAAACCCCTAGATTTCGACCCAAATTCTGATTCTGATATGATCCTCAAGTTTTGAAAGGAATCGCCTCAAGATTTAAGACTCTCCCAGGATTGCATCACACATTGCCAAAGATTTCACATTTTGCACATAAGCATTCAAAACACCCGTATGAGAGGTTTAGGGTTTCCCTATCCTAGCTTTGGAGTGATCTACAGCTTTACTACTCAAACAAGTGGTATCACATCATCCTGCATATGGGAGAGTATCCTGTCCTAATGTTACAATCCAAACCGACCCCTAAGGGTTTAGCATCGCAATCGGCCAGTAATCCGTGATTACCATAGGCCTACTTAACAGTAATAACAATTAAACAATAAAAGGGGCCGGCGAAAGCCTGTACATATTAAAACATAATACCCAAAAAGCTGTGAGGACGTAAATGAACAAATAACTTCCATGTGAATATATATATACCAATGCACACATAAGTCCAAGTCTATGTCCATCATACGCGTAAAAGCTTAGGTCATAAACATCCAAGACATGTTAGGGAATTAAATCTCAAGTCCAAAACAAAGTATAAAACATTTATGTTGACATCAAACAGCTTTCCAAAACAAAAGGATGGAATTAGATCACCCAAAAAGCCTTGACAATAACGGCTCGAAGCCTCACGGCGAGGCACAGTAAGTTGGCTTGACAAAACGGTACCGGGTCGACGCTGCTAACTCCGCTCGGGTGCCTGATCGCCTACATAAATATATATAAACAGTGACCTAAAGCCCAGTGAATAGCAAATATGTAAAGAGGTTAAGAATGAATGTCCTTTCAGTATTTGAAACAGTCAATTGTATCAATAGATCATTTATATGATCAATATTTCATATTCCATATCAAATCTGTCATATAGGAATCATAACAGTCATACGTGGTACATCCAATAGCAGAACAGTACAGTAGGTCTTAAAAGACCGAACAGTCAATTGGTGGCCATCATAACAGTAAACAGTAGTTCCAACATTGGAACTGACAGAGATCTCTATAGCAATAGCAGTAGCAGTAATAGTAACAGTAACAGTCAGTTGCTATGGATGCCACGAGTACAATTCATAAAATAGGACAAACATTCATTTAATAAACAGTATCATTTCATAAAGCAGTACAGTTAATCATTCAGAAAATAATCATAATTGAATATAGCTTTATAATATTGTTGCTCACAATGGGCTCCAAGAAACACGTGCTAATATGCACTAAAAATGCAGCGTCCGACCTAAACAAACAAATTCAAGCACAACAACTCAATTACATCCATGCCGGATTCAATCATTTATGTTTCTATTCGCTTCATTATTCATTCGGTCAATTTCTGTTCGTTGTTCACTTATTCGGTTCTAACTTTCATTCGTTTACTCATGAGATGCAATGCACATGAAAAACACTTTAAAACCATGTAAACGGAGGCCCGGAAGGTGGAAAGGATGAGCAAAAAACAAACCAGGGCCGCCCAAAAGGGCCGCACGTGCAGAGGTCTTGGCCGCATGTGTCAGACTAGTGCCGCACGTGCCCCTCGCACCTGCATATATTTCAATATGCAAGCTCCAATCTGCCCTGTTTTCCACACGTGTGGGGCTCCAAGCTGCACGTGCAGTGCTGGGTCAGTTTGAGTCCAAAAAATTGTCATGTTTTGGGGGCTTCAATTTCACCACCTTTTGGTCTCAATTTTACATGTTTCAACCCATAAATGTGTATCAACAACCTTGAATTTGGACCCTCGACAGTAAAGGGAGATCAAACTAGAGATTAACACTTGAAATCAACTCCTAAAGTTTCAATTTACAAAGATTACATTTCGATTGAATTACAAAACAAACGCATGAAGAAATCATTTGAGTTCATGAGGTTCATGCATGAAGTTATGTCTAACTACAAGCAACAACAGGGATATGAAGAATTCATGCCATGCAAGGTGAATTTAAAAGTTAATTTACTCATTCTTTCATTTAAAGCCATGTATGGAATAACCTTCTCATTACAAGAACTAATCTTTCTCTTAACCTTTTATTTTTCTTTGTTAATCTTGAATTCCGTAGTCATGAGCATGATTCTACAAATTTATGAGATTTAAGAAGGCAATTCTTACCTAGAGTAAGTGAATTATGAAGGATAGTGTGAAGTTGCAATGGTTTCTTCACCTTCTCTTTCCCTTCCTTTCCCTTCTCTTCTTCCCTCGTGTTGAGCTCTCCCTCTCCAAGTCTCTCATACTCTCTCTCTCTCTCTCTACGTGTAGTATAGAAGAAGCTCCACTAGTTCTCTTCTTTAGTCTCTAATTGATGAATAGGATTTTGTATTATTATTATATTTTTTATTTTTATTCTATAAGGTTAACTTAGGCTAATAATAAATCACATAATTAATGTAAATCAAACTCACTCAATTTAATTAATTCTTATCATAATATATTCTTAATTACCCCTAATTAAATTATATCAAGGTGAATCAGGCTCTTATTCCTACCCAATTTCTTAATTCTAACTTGCTAATAATTAACGAATCAGACAAGTTTAATTTATAGCTCTACCTATCTATTCTCAATAACAATACTATCTACATATGTCACACATGGCACATAAATCATATTTAACACATAATTTCATGATCAACACTAATTACACAATTAACAATAATCATTATAATTAATTTTCTTAATTAAGGAGGTGGTCGTCACACCTACGTTGGAACAGTCACTATGGCTTTACTATATGCAGCTAGGCTGATTGATCAAAAGGGTACCTCGGCAAGATTACCTAATATACCTTTCACACCTAACACCGAGAAGTGAAAGGAGGATTAAACAATACAGCGGTAGACCAGATCCAAGGGTTGTGTTCCCAACATGGCAGAGCCCACGACCGGCCAGCCTTTTGGCAAGCTTTTGGGTAAGCCTCCGGCAAACCGTCCAAGAATAGTATATACCAAACACAGTGACTTTAGCGTACCAATACAAAATGCAATGCAAAGAACATATAAGTGTAGATAAAATTTCACATCATGAAATTCAAGTCAAGTTCTCAAAATTCCCCAACAGAGTCGCCAGAAACTGTAGCTCGACTTTTTGTGCTCCTTTCGGATACGACTAGCCCTACAGTTCGAACTCCCATGGTTCTGAATCTGATTCCACAAGTGCAATGTGAAATAGATAAACACAAAAGAGTCAAAATCCGACAAATCTTTTGGAAAATTGATTTTGAATCAAAATGCCAAAAATTGACTGCTTTGCCAGATACAGAGTCGCCACCTAAATATTTTGAAAAAATTGAGGAAACCCATGACTCGTGCCAAAGGCCACATGTCCGTCATCACCAAGATTGTCTCGGCTCGGGAACTTAGGTACGAGAGGGGAAGGTCATGAATTGAGCACTTCACTCGCCCGATCAAAGATCGGCCTCTACTAATCATGATGTGATTTTTATTTACATTATATGCTCTTGTTTCGATTATTAGACTAACTTACTATGTGATGCGCACACAAGTATAGACTAATTTGCAAAAATTGGAACACTTTGATTTCATGTTTATTTTGAAAAGTGTTTGAATATGTACCACTTGAAAAAGTGATCTCATATGAACATTACTCAAATTATTCCAATTCAAGCAATTAGCCTTCATCCACAAGCATTCAAACAATTTATCAATTAAGCACTTAGCCTCATGGCAAACATGCTAGATATGGTAACAATCACACTCATACAATATGCTAAAGCAAATAAAAGCTCACCTAGTACTCCGAGGCTAGCCAAAAGAAACCAAGAGTTAGAAAACATGCATGCCCTTAACTAATGCAACATGACTAATGCAACACATGTGATATGTAACTAATATGCTCGGCTACTAATTATGTCATGCGAGTCAATTTGATAGCATGCGATTTAAGCACCTTTTCAAAGAAGTATTTAAGTAAAAATGCATAGTTAGAATGATGAACCGAGCCTTGATGCATGCACGACAAGTGGATGCAAACATGGAGTATGCTAAAAGAAACATGATGTTCTAACTACCCATCATAAGCAAGTAAATAAAATGGAGAAAGACGTGGGTTGGAAGACATACACATTATTACAAGTTAGCCCTCGCACAAGAAGGTCCGAATGAATGGACTAGCTAATTAATTTACCTAATTAATTAACTATTACAAACCAAATGAAATAAATTAGCTAAACTACTTAATTAAGTATTACAACAACAAATTACTACGTATTACAACAACAAATTAATTAACTATTCTAGCTAATTAAATAAGTACAACATAAACCAACTACCTATTCTAACTAATTAATTACAAGTTTACTACTTTTACATCATCACTAATATTACACCAACACTTCACGAATCCCGAGAATCGAGAGATGGCTCATGCATGAATGCGGATTTCCACCTGATAATGCTCTCTATTTTGCTACTGAAATGCCTCTGTTGCACAGTTAGAAAATTGCACATGTTTTCTAACTCAGCCTCTGCTCTGCTCTGCTAGAAAAATGACACTACTTGCCTAGAAAAAGAGGCCGGCAACCCAGAAGTAGTGGCCGGAAAGCCGTTAATAATGGGTTGCCGTCCAGAAAAAGTGGCTTGCAGGCCACTAATTTTGGTTTTCTCGTGCAGTAACAGAGGACAAATAGAGCACAAACCAGAGTATTCTCAATGGATGTTTGTCCATCATGTCTCTCCTTATCAGCAAACAAGTCAAAGGAGGGATATGTTTGGTTCACAAGCCATCAATCGACGTAATTTCATTGCGTGACGACTTATGAACCAAAGGACACAATTCAATAAATACATAACAAAAGACCAACAAAAACCTCCTCCCTATCATGGATTGAATCAAGAGAAGTGGTTGACATTGACTCTTGAACCATTTACATCACTAATGAGTATTAAACAACTCAAGACTCAATGGGTTCAATTAACGCCCGATTGAACCCAAGTTGATTTTATCTTGCATCACTTTTAGTCCCAATTTTATTACTTCATTTTAGTTACCATCCATTCCTTAGTTCATTAAGTCCAAAAGTGATCTTTAAGTCCTCTAATGGAAATGAGCGTCAAACTAAGAGTTGTTTTAGGCACGAAAGAGATGTCATACCGTTGGTAATGGACCCCCAAAGGGATTAAATCATTTAGCACAACGACCTTAATCTCAAGCTTAGACAAGCAACTAGTTTGAAACAACTTTCAAAACAAAGAAAAAGCCAAGAAATGAGTGAAGTTGCAGAGGTGATTAGAGATGAATACAAGTATGAAAAGCAAGAAATAAATACAATCAACTCAAATAGGTTGGTGGCTAAGGCCTAAACCACCAAGCCTATGAGGACCAGTACACTACAAGCATGCTATACAAAGCTCAATTGTAATGAACAACTAAAAATAGTCCTAAAACAGTCAAAAAAAGTGATTGAATGAAGACAAAAATAGTTAAAACAATAAGCCAAAATATTGAGAAATTAATACTAGCACACAAGCACAAGGAGGGCGGCTAACCCTTACTTTTGGGACTTCAAAACATGATTTTTGCCTCTAAAAAACCTCTGAAAATCAGTGGTAAAAAGCTCAAAAAAAAAAAATATTGATGAAAAGGTGGGAAACACAAGGATAAAGGCCTTAGAAACAAGGTTCAAAGAAGCGCTATCAACCCCTCTACCTTAAATGGCCTTAAATCACAAGTTTCAGCCTAAAAATAAAGGTAATAAACAGCTTAAAAACAGCAAGAAAAGATGGAGAACAAGTGGTGTAGAGATGGTACAAAAACACTAGAAGGTATACCTCTTGAAGAGAAATGCTTCTTTGAGTTACAAACCACCATTTTCCCACTCTCAAGTGCCTTAAGAGCTCAAATCACCTCAGCAAGAAGCTCTCTAGGTTTGGTCTTGAGTGTTTAGGCAAAGGCTATGCAAGTTACAAGAGAGAGAGAGAGAGAGAGAGAGAATTGTAGAGAGAGAGAGAGGAATTTTCTAAAATTTGCTCTTCAAAAATATTTTCTCACTCCTAAATTTTTCTAACCTTTTAACCATGAGGGAACGTCATCTATATATAGAAAACCATGTGTCTATCTCGAAAATATCTGCATAGGAACAGCTGGTGTAATGTGGGAACAGCTGGCAAAAAATATCTACAAAAATCTGAATTTTTACACAAGTGGCCGGCAGGCCACTGAAAGTGGGTTGCCAACCATTATTAGTGGGTGGCAGGCAAAAAAATCTGCTTCCAAGCTCAACTTCAAACTGGCATATTGCCCTCATCCAGACTCGATTTTAGGTCATTTTTTAGTGTAAATTGAAGCCCCGGAAGTCTAATTTGCAATGGTGACAACCTCACATCTAAATTCTAATTGTGCAAAAAGATATGCCTATTTTAGTGAAGGCTGCTCATTTCTGTCCTAACGAATTAATGCCCAACATCTTCTCCAACTAGTTTTATTCCCCCCCCCCTCATATTTTTTTCAACTACAAACCTTTAAATAAGATGTTTTAAAGATTTTTTTCAAAGTGTTCACCTCTGTTTCATTTATTTCCACTTTAACCTTGCTCGGTTTACCGAAGAGTGCAGTATTTTTAAACAAAATGCGAGCCTTGGAACATCGTAGAAACATTTTCAAAAATATTTTGAAAGAGAGGGTTTTAAGGTCTAAAATTGTTTTGGTCCAAAATGGGGTGTAAGGTTGGGATTTAGAAGCTCTTCTTGCAGAAGAAATCGAACATTTGCACAGTATAACTTTCATCATCGAATGATCAATCAATGACGCCCAAGTCTTAAGGGTGGTCACAAATGAGGTGTTTACATAGTGTCTAAACATTTCTTCTCGATAGACGACACCACTGCCTTAGGGGTCGACCCCTGCGAGTTATTTTTAGATTTTTGGTTTAGTTTTGGGCCCTACTTTTGGAGGTTTTTGACTCATACTTTTCATTGATTTTGGGGCTATTATTCTATTAGTACTTTGTTACTATAAATTGGCTTCAGACACTTGTTCATTTCACTTTGCTTCATTTCTCTCTCTACATCGTGAGTTTCTCTTTTCTCTCTCTAAACTCAAACTTTTTCACTTAGATCTTTAAATCTACTCACCTAGAGTCATCTTTTCACCATGGTCCTTTGAGAAAGGTTGTAGATCTCTTCAAGAGCTTTCTTTTGATTTAAGAATTTTGTGGCTTCGTCGACTTTGAGTTTTTCCGAGTTTTCCTCTTCACTTCTTGAGGTAGTGATTACTTTGACTCTTTTTATGATTTTTAACTTAGTTGTTTATTTTTCTAAAACAAGATTGTGATTTGGGAATTTCTGAATAAAAATCTAGGGTTTTAGTTTTAAAATCAAAAGAGGGGTTTTCAAAAATGGGTTCTTGTATATGATTGTGGCCTTTAAAAACGGTTGCGTTTCAATAAATGGTGGATTTTATCCATAGAAATTGATTTTTAAAGAAAATGAGATTTTTGCCCTAAATTGTGAAAATTTGATTTTTGTAAAGAGAAATGAAATGGGTGTTGGTTTTATAGAATTAGAACAATGATGATGATGGAAATGGAGTTGGATATGAATTATCACTCCTAATTGGAAATGATGGAAAAGTATATCTGTGTTGAAATTTAATATATGTTTAGAGATATCTATTTTGGGCTATTGGTGGAGGATAGCTATGATTGTTGTAGAAATTGCATGAGAACTGGATAAATTGAAACTAATTTTCTCATCCATTGCATTGAGCATTGTAACATGTTTAACTCATTGAAAATGGCTATCATTTTGAGAAAAATGGGTAAATACCTTGGTGAATCTGGGTAGGAGTGTAGTTGTGGTATTATGTTGGCTTAAGTATCCTTGATGAAAGTCCAGAAACCCGCGCGGTTAGGTGTCGAGCCTTTCAGTTAATACCTGTAAAAATGACAAATTGGTAGTGCTTGTACCCTACTTGCAAATACGTCCTAGAGATTTCCAGTGTTGTATCCATTGTCCTGTTTTGTTTTGAAAATGAATTGATTACATGAATTATGATATAAACTTGGCATTGCATGGTTTTGAAAAGAGATATAAAATATTTTGGCATGAGCATTGCATATGCATTCACCTTATAACTTTGTTAAGATTTATACACCGTGTTAAAGTATCTTTACTAGGTTTTGGCTCACCCTATGTGGGAAAACCATTTTTAGGTGCTGATGATATGCCTCCACCAATGTAATAGCTTGGGAGGATTTGGAGCAAGTGCTTCATTTTCTTTATTTGTTGTATTTATTTTGTACAAGCATCGGGCTTTATTTGTATTGAGTTTAATCTCACTTTTGTTGTAATAAAGTATTGTCTTAGAAAGTTGTAAGCCATTAGAGCATTTCTTATTTGTTTTAAATCTTATTTTATATCTTTAACTTGTAACACATACTATAGATTTAGGGTTAGGACTTGTGAATGTGTAACTGCATGTGCTACCTTTTGTACCACGAGATTATAAGAAATGAAAGGTTACTTCTTTTAGAAAACTACGTTTACCCATTGTTATTATTTATTAATATTGTGGATAGTTTATTGTAATTATTTTGGGGCGTTACAACTTGGTATCAGAGCGTACCGGGTTTGAATACTTTGGGTATGTGGGAAGCGGTTCTTACCACAATGGGTTTATCTCGCTTGATAGAGATATTTATGTGTGTGGTATACTATGTGATAAAATGTTTATGTGGCTAAATAGGTATGTAATTTAATTTCTAAGATGTTGATTGGATTTACGAGTTTCTAGAAGTCCTGTTAGAAGAGCACTTGATCACTGCTATTTCTAACTGGAACTCTGGCAACGTCGCGGGACGATCATTATCTAGAAAGGAAATTCGTATGTGTTTACGTGAAGTGAATTAATTGTTGTCCATCGCATTAGCATGCAAGTGAGTTAGCTTCAACACATTTGTAAATGTGCTAATATCTTATGTCACCTTCATTAGGATGTCAAGACGTGGACGTGGTGATGGTAGGTGTAGACACCCCATTTTTGACCGTCCTCAAGACTTGGATGTCATCGTTTGAACACTCGATGATCATCCATGTTCATTCGTTTTGAGTTCCCGGAGGCCTCGGCCGAGCGCCCTGCCTCAGGATCTCTTAACTTGTTTGTTTTGTACTTGGTTGGAGCAAACACTTGTTGGTTTTTGCTTTGGAGGGTAGAGAGTGGCTTGTCTGCCATTCCCTAAACCCACCGGCCATGGCTTAAGGCCACCGGCCCTGGTTGCTTGCCACTGGCAATGGACGGTCGGTCAGCACCATTGATGGACGGTCGGTCGGCACCGTTGACGATCAGTCGGCACCATTTGATGGTCGGTCTGTCGGTTGTGGTCGGTCGGTCGGTCGGCACCATTGATGGTCGGTCGGCCATCTTTGTTGGCCGATTGGCCATTTCATTTTTTATTTTTTTGGCTGAACCCTCAGTTTTAGCTTCTTGAGGAAGCTTGAACCTTTTGCTCTAGCTTCTCCAAGAAGCTTGCCCCTTTTGCTTAAGCTTTTTTGAGAAGCTTTGACCCTTTCTTGAGGCTTCTCCAAGAAGCCTTGGCTCTCTTCCTCTATAAAAATGAACCCTCCTCTCCATTTGCAGGGGTTAGAAAAGATTTGGCTGGAGCATTGCATACTTCTCTCCATAACTCTCCATTCCAAGCTCAAAACACCATTTTTCTTGGCCATTTACACTACACCTCTAAGCCTAACACCTCCACCATCCATTCCAGCACCTTGGAACTCATTTTCAGAGGTTGAAGGCTCACTTTCTTGGTCCAAAAGTTGCTGCATTGCTGTGCTACAAGGGTAAGTCTCCATTTCCCCCATTTTTGCACTATTTTGCTCTATACCTTAGCTCCATTTGCAAGCATTTTTGAGCTTTGACACGAACTGAAAAGTGTCTTATTTTGAGCCCCTCTTGAACATTGTTTAAAGGCACTTTTCTGTTTGAGGTCATCTACTTCCTTGTATGCTCCATTCTCTCTTTTAAGGCTTATTTTGCATCATATCTTAGCCTTATTTGCAAGCATTTTTGGAATTTGACATAAACTAGAAAAAGTCTTGTTTTGATCTTATAAACATGTTTGTTTAAGGACTCTTTTCTGTCTGGGGTCATGTTCCCCCTTGCATGCTTCATTTCCTCATGTTTTGAGCTATGCATTAGAGCATTTGCATTGGCCTTGGTTTGGCCTCTTAGCCACTGAAATCCAGTGGATTTTCAGTGGCTTAGATGTGTCTTTGAGCCTCAAAATTAGAGAGGGATGACCCTCTCACCCCTTGTTCTCTTTACTAGCATTGTTGGCCTTCCAAAGGGACTCTTTTTTGCATGCATTGAAGTCATGTTTTAGGCCTCATTTTGTGAGTTTTAAGGTCTACCTAAGCTCTGTCAAGAGCCCATTTTGCCATATTTTATGTCTACGATGCATGTGTAGAGCAACCCTTCTCAAGGCCTTTCAAAAGAACCTTTCATTGTATCCTTTATTGATCAATTTCAGGCCCTTTTTGGTGAGTTTTAGGGCTTTCATATTTGATTTCCATAGTTGGTTTTTCTATGCTAAGTGTCCATCATATATGTGTTGAGTAACACCTTGCATGCCCTTTCAAAGGAGCTCATCATTTTCGCACATGTTGGCTGCATTTCAGTGATTATTTGGGCATATTTTGTCATGTTTTATTCACTGTTTTTGGCTGGTTTGATGAGTTCTCATACGCTTCATATACATGCCATGTAAACCATGCTTGCTAGCCAAATTTGCATGCTATTTTAGTCCATCATGTTAGCACTTTTTGGCCATGCTTTAAACTAGAAATGTGCATGTTTTGGGACTGCCTTGGCTCTGTCTTTGTACTTTATGGCCAAATAATGCTTGCTTTGCATAGTTATAATTCAATACATGTGCCTAGCTTTGAGTTTCGGGGCTTATTTCATGCATCGGGTGCCATATTTCCATGTTTCGGGACCATTTAGCATCATGTTTCAGTACTGGAAATTACATGTTTGCATGCCATCTTTCATCCCTTGCCATGCTTTGGTAGAGTGGCATCTTATGCCTTAGGTTCGGTCCTCGGTATGTGTGCACGTGTGCACACATTTCGATTGTCTCTTTTCCATCTCATGGCCACTGATGTGAGTGTGGCTGAGGTCCATTCATGTTGATGTAAGTCCATCGTGCATTGTGTATGTCATTTCGGTCCATAGCTTTGCATATGCTAGATTGCATGTTAGAGCATCGTGTATGCCATGTCACATCGAGCATTGTGTATGCCATTTCATAGCATTGCGTATGCTAGGTTGCATGTTAATCACATTGTGTATGCCATCTCATTTGCATCGTGTTTGGGATAGGAGTTAGCCCAAGCATGGGAAACGAGGTACGTTTCGTACTCCGAGTGACGGAACGTGTCTCAATTCCCTATCGCCGACACTCCGGATTACCCATGATGGAGTTTAGATCTTGTTGTGTTTTTATGTGCATTCATTTCATATTGAGTCGTGCAATTCGACTCCTCGGCCATCATGCATCGAGATGCGTGATTGGTGGCACGAGGATCGAGGTGTGCATACGTACGTGAAAATACTTTGCCATGCCCCTTTCTTACTCTCTGTTGTAGCAAATCAGAAATCAGCAGCCTTCTAGAGCTTCGCACAGCATTCCGGGATTAATTGCAAACAGAGGCGAATCGGGGCATCACAATGGATTTCCGCGCAAGGCAACTCGAGCATGCATCTTTCATCATTCGGAACAGAGCTGAGGCGGTCCATGAATTTGCATACTAGTTTATTTGCTTTCCTAGTTAATTTGTTAATTAATTAGGGTTTTGTAATATTTAATTGTTCATTCGGACTGTAATTATTTATTCGGACTGTATTATTTATTCGGACCCTCCGAGCAAGGGCACAATTATAATGAGTGTGCGTGCGTGTGATGTATGTCTTCCAACCCCACGTCTTTCTCCCTTTTATTTACGAGCTTATGATGGTTAGATTAGGGCATGTTTCAATTAGCATACAGTATGATAGCATATTTGCATTCATTAATCTGTCTTGCATGCACTGGGCTCGGCGCATCATACTAACTGCATTTGTATTTGAATTCCGAGTTGAATACTTGTTAGCTGTAACATTTCACATGCCATTCTTAGAATAGCCGAGCCTACTATAGTTGCATTTTGCATGTGTTGAATTAGACATTTCTGTATAGTTAGGATCATGCATGGATTTCTAACATAGCTTTTGTTTTGGCTTGGAGTACTCGGTAAGTTTTATGCTTCAACATCCTTGCATGCGTGTGAGTGACTGCCATGATAGCATGCTTACCATGAGGCTACGTGCTTATGTGATATAATTGCATGAATGCCTGTGGGTGAAGGTTGGATTATCTGAATTGGAATAATGCATTGACTGTGAGTTTTAAGCCCACTAGATAGTGGCAAAACCATCTTTTCTAAGCCCACCTGAGGGTGGCAAAATCTGCATTTTAAGCCTACTTGCGAGTAGCAAACCGCTTTAAAAAATAAACATGAAATGTTTTACTCCAATTCAGGCGATCCGGTCTATACTTGTATGCTGTGCGCATCACATAGTAAATCTAGGCTAATAACCGGAATAAGAGCGCATAATGTTTTCAAAACTCGATATCATGGTTAGTAGAGGCCGATCTTTGATCGGGCGAGCGGGGGTGCTCACGAAGTGACCTTCCCCAATCGTACCCAAGTTCCCGAGCCGAGGCAACTTTGGTGATGACGGACACGAGACCTTAGGCAAACGAGTCTGGGTTTCCTAAATTCTCCATAATAAAATATTTAGGTGGCGACTCTGTATCTGGCAAAGCAGTCCATGTTTGGCACTTCTTTAAAAAAAAAATTCTATTTTCAAAACGATTTGCCAGATTTGGACTCTTTGACGATTCATCGGTCTTGTATTGTACTCTGCGAGATTAGATACAGGACCGTGACAATTGAGTTCGAACTGTAGTGAAGCCCAAGGACGCGTCTACATTTTCTAGCGACTCTGCTGGGGATTTAGAGAACTTTACTCGAACTCATGATATCTAGTTTTGACTGCACTTATGTGTCTCTTTGCATTGCATTTGCATTGGTGCGCCTAGGACACCGTGTTTTCCATCTGCTACTCCTGAGCGGTTTGCCAGAGGCTGCGTGCCTTAAGGCTTACCGGTTACGGGCTCTGCCAGTATGGGAACACAAACCCCGGTTTTACCGGGGCACCCTTTTTGACCATTCGACCTAGTGCATATTCAGAATCCATAGTGACCATTCCAAAGCTAGGACAGGTTGCTTACCTGATTGTAGGTTGTTTGAAACCGCTGCGTGCGTAGTGAAACCCTAACTCCTGACAAAATAGGACAGGGAAACCCTACACCGACATAGGGGTGTTTTGGCTCTCACTTATCTGTTATGTGCTTTTAGAGTGCGTCTCTACAGGAATGCATGTATCAGTTTGCGAGTTTGGGCATCAGGCCTGCGGGCATCAGTTCAGTGTTTGAGAATCAGTTATCTGCGGGTATCAGAATCAGTTTTCAGGGACAGTGATTCGAGGATAATAATCAGTGCTTGAGAACAGTATTTTCAGCTTATCAACCATGTGTTTTGATGCCCAACTGTGTGTTGTGTGTTTATTTTAAGTCGTTATGCTGTCCGTTTGTCTGGTTATTTATTTCCTTATTGCTTTATTTATCTTTTTGCTAGGGGGTAGTTTAGCATAATTGCTTCAGACCAAGCAGATATTCCCCAAGCACCCTAGACAAGAGGTCGCCGACTCAATCGATCTGAGGATCTGGTTAAAGGACAGCCAGTGTTTCATTCTTTACCCCCGGTTATCAGACGGAGGCCGAGAAAACGCAGTGTGTCTGAGCAGAGATTACCAGAGCAGTGGTCTACCCTAGCAGTGAACAGTCAGACCGAGGTCTCAGTTTCTGCCATAGAGATAAACATACCAGTCAGTCAGCAGGATCAGCAGAACATGGCCGGAATGGAAGAAATGATGCGCCAGCTCCAAGAGAGTATGAAGCAAATGCAGGAGGACGCTATCCGCCAAGCGGAGTTCTCTAAACAGCAAGCCACAATCATGGCCCAGCAGGCCGAGCTCATCACTAGACTGCAACAGCAGAACGGAGCATCAACCTCACATCAAGCTCCTCCCCCACCAGGAGTCCCGCTACCTGAGCAGACACCAACTGTCTAGAATATCCTGCCGAATGCCCAGAACATCTTGCCAAATGTCCAGACCATCCAGGAGGACACAGACATTCCAACGGGGCCAGCTCCGCCCCCGCTTCTACCTCAATTGTCTAAGGCACATATGCTTATCAATCATCTAGACTCGCCCTTCGAGTTCGAAGTAGACCCTACAACACTGAAATTGAGCAAGCTCGAGAAGTTGTTCAAGAAATCCCAAGGGGTAAAGGCTATCCCGGATATCGAGGACGGATATACCGACGTGGCTGTAACACTGCCAGATAGGTTTAAAATCCCGCAAATCGATCGCTTCGATGGATCTGGGGATCCCATGGTGCATCTCCGATTATTCTTAGATATACTACGGCCAATGGGCCTTACCAGACCGCAGAAGCTTTCATTATTCGGCCGGACCCTTTCGGGTGTAGCCGCTATCTGGTATGCGAAATTAGAGGATGATGTCAAGCGGAGTTGGGATGAAATGGCCGAGGCCTTTGTTGCGCAATACTCTCACAATACCCAAATCGAGATTATTACCCGAGATCTCGAAACAACAAGGCAGGAGCCTAAGAAGAGCTTCTCGGATTTCGTAACTCGGTGGAGGGCGAAGGCTTTAATGATGACCCCGAGGCCTACCGACAAAGATCAAATCTGGATGATTGTGCGCAATCTCCAGCCGAAACTGATGCAAAAAATGATCATGCTCCCTTTCCCTACCTTTTCTGATCTGCACGAGATGTGAGTACAGATTGAAGATACAATGACATAGGGTCTGATTGACTAAGATAAGGAGCAGCCCCGAAGGACTTTCAACCGCAACAACAACGCAGGCACAAGCAGTGCGGCGAATACAAGGGCTTCGGAAGTCAGCATGGTCACCAACATCCCCCCTCCAAGACCCATGGCAGCCACACCTTTCTCCAGCGCGTCCGGAAGCAATACACAAATAGACAAATACCAACCCAAAAGCCAAAGAGCCTTCATCAGCGCGTCCGACTATTCATGTCCTTGTCCAAGGCTTTAGGGGTTTTAATCAGAAAGGGGCACCTGAAACCCCTAGAGCCACGGCCACTACCAGAAAAACTTCCCGCTACCCACAACCCAGCCAAATATTGCGCATTTCACCAACAGCACGGTCATGACACCGACCAATGCTACCGATTACGTCATGAGATTCAAGATCTCATCGATAACGGGGTGATCCTGCCTCCAGAAAAACCCAACATCACAACCAACCCTCTCCCTCCGCACAACCAAGCTCCACCTCCCAAACGTATTAACTTCATCCAGACTGGGGTCGTGTCTTACGATCCTAGCATCTATATCACTCCTTCCCACCTACCTAAGCCTGAGGTGTTCCTTCCCGACTGCACTGACTTGTGCATGTTAGACATCTCCAGAACCCAACCCGAACCAATGGTGGTGACTGTCGAAGACAAAACATGGGAGATTGCAGAGGAGAATGGGATTGTTGAGTTAAGGTTTGAGCAGTTTGGGAGTCTCGCTGAGGAAGCCTACATTCCGAGTGATTACATTCTGTCAGCAGGCCAGGCTAGGCCAAGTGTAGAATTGCCAGAGAGGGCAGAGCTGTGTGTGATCCAGGGGGATAGATTTGAGCAAGGGGCAGATGATTTGGCAGTTATGGGAGAGGACTTTGCCAACCTCTAGTTTTTCAATGACCAAGATCCAGGGGACACGACAGTCAACTGGTTTGATTATGAGGAATCAGCAGGGGCTACCGGGTGGCTGGATGATCAACCGGACGTTGTGGAAGAATTCCAACCAGAACTGGGCCCGGCAGGGGCGAGAATATCAGTTGTGGCCGGAAGGGCCGGAAGTCAAAATGAATCGCCGGAGAGCGCCGGTGTCAAGAATTTCGCTCAGGATTAGAGCATTTTGAATACAGGAATTGATGAACATCCAGCTGTACTGACACAGATGGAACAGGAAAGGTTTGAGGATTCTAAGAGAATCAGGAAAGCTAAGGCCCACGTGGGGACTGAAACTGCTGTGTGCACAGAGACAGAGAATGCTGCGAGCATATGGATGGAGGGTACTGTGAGTACGAGAACAGTCATACCAAAGCCGGACAGGTGTCTGTCGGCTGCCGATGGAATGTGGTGGGAGGACGATGACCTATGTCTTGCCCACACGGATGAGGATTGGGGAAGTAACCAACCAGATGATACCTGGTACATCGGCGAAGTCGATCATATGACTAGGAGTGGACGGTATTTCAAGCCTCCACACCTAGATCAACCAGAGGCGTCTGGAAAGGATAGGAAAGCGGAGAAACAGAAAGAAAAGCAACTTGAAGATGAGGCCGTCTTGAGACAGTTAAAAAAGATACAAGCAGACATCTCCATCTGGGGACTGCTTATGGCTTCTCGAGTACATAGACAGGCCGTCCTTTCAGCCATGGACAAGGCCAAACTCTCGATAGACACCACGCCGGAGCAGCTAGTTGGATTGGTTTTTTCGGGAGAAGGTTCCCTGACGTTGGCCTTTTCCGACAAAGAACTACCGCCTGAGGGCGTAAATCACAACAAACCTCTCTACATCTCTGTGGAATGTAGATGCAAATGGGTACCAGTGGTTCTTCTCGACACGGGATCCGCCATTAATGTGTGCCCGTCAAGGACGGCATATGCAATCGGGTTGAAGCCCGCGGACTTCATGCCAACTGCCCAGGTGATTCGGGCGTATGATAACACAAGCAGAGAGGTGATGGGGACTGTCAAAATTCAGACCCAGGTTGGTCTAGGACAGCACGAGATTGATTTCCATGTCTTGGACGTTCCCGCAACCTTTAACCTACTTTTAGGGCGACCGTGGTTGCACCAGGTAAAGGCAGTTTCTTCCACCTTGCACCAGATGTTGAAATACCCCCACGGGAAGGGGATGGCTATAGTTTTTGGGAATTCATCGATCCATCCGCCACCAGAGGTGTCCACACCGATTTTGGAAATCAAGCATGGCACGAAGGATGTCTTCTTATAAGGATTTACCCTGGCTGAGGCCCGGGTTGTTCAGAACATCTTGGCTGATAATGAGGGGTTGTACGTCAGTGCACAGTCAGTGTATCTCATGAACAAACTTCAGCACATCCCTAGGATGGGATTGGGAAAGAGTGGCCGGAAGGGCGTCGCAGCATTGGCCGAAGTGTCACACAACCCACATACCTTCGGCTTGGGTTACCTGCCCACCAAAGAGGATTGGATAAGGAAATACGAGGAAATGGCTAAGAGAGCCAGAGCAAAAAAGGCTGGGAAGCCTTATGAGCTAATGCACCGACCCATTCAGGGTACCCTAAACGGACGCTTCGTCTGGGAGGGGGAGGACTTTCCTTTTTGTGGCTTCCCAGAGCCGTGGCTGAACGTGAAGAAGAAGCGCGTGCCAGGCTTTGAGATCTTCTTTGATCTGCAGTTATCCGGGGATGATGTTGCCGAAGAGCAGACAGACCCATTGGCTGAGGCTGAGCGGAGTGAGAAAGTGGAGTCTGAGGACACCAAAAGTGAAATGGGGGTAGCGCTGGCATGTCTACTTTCAGATCCTCCGATCGAACAGAAGTGCTTGGGGGATAACTTCTCGGTATGCGTGATCAGGAATAGAACGGCTTCGGGCCTACCGGAAAACATTTTGGATGCATCCATCGCACGCTCTCTCATTTGGCAGTATGAAGAGGGATTTTTGTCAAGCAGCACCGGGTCAGGTAGTGAGCCGGAATCTGATTCCACCGAGTCTTGTGAGTCGGAATCAGGTTCCAGCTCAACAGAGTCTGAGTTTGGTATTCCTGGGGGTGACAACCCGGATGCCACAGTCCTGTCCAGGTCGTCCTTTTCTTTCTCTTTTGAGTCTGTTGTAACCGAAGAATCGGACAATTTGGATGTACTTAATAAGAATGATGTGGCTGTGGTTTCTGAGTATTTTTCTGTGCCCTTGATTTATTGCTTGAATCAGGAATTTCAAAATTTTGATAACAACGACGAGGAAGAAATTCTTTCGATTTTGCAACGCTTAATTGATCAAGAGCAGGAAAGATTTGTTAAACCTTTAGTTGATGAAATCACTACTGTGAATGTTGGTACTGAGGAGGACCCGTGGCTGGTCTAGATTGGGTCTACGTTGTCTTCGGAGGAACGCGAGCGCTTAGTCGCTTTATTAAAAGATTTTAAAGATGTTTTCACGTGGTCCTACGAAGACATGCTTGGAATCGATCCTGAGATTGTACAGCACCGGATCCCTCTTGACCCCGAGGCCTGACCTATCAAACAAAAACTCAGAAAGATCCACCCGAACTAGGCTCTCAAGATTAAGGAAGAGGTCACCAAACAAATCGACGCAGGCTTCCTGCTGGTATCCGAATACTCGACTTGGTTGGCCAATATCGTTCCCGTGCCGAAGAAGGATGGCAGGATCTGGGTATGCGTGGATTTCAGGGATTTAAACAGAGCCAGTCCGAAGGATGACTTTCCCTTGCCACATATCGATGAGTTGGTGGACTTCACAGCGGGGCATGCTTTACTTTCATTTATGGATGGCTTCTTAGGTTACAATCAGATAGTGATGGCACCAAAAGACCAGGAAAAGACTGCCTTCACCACCCTGTGGGGGACACACTGCTATAGAGTGATGTCGTTTGGGTTGAAGAATGCTGGAGCTACATATCAACGGGCCGCGACCACAATATTGCATGACATGATCCACAAAGAAGTTGAGGTGTACGTGGATGACATGATTGTCAAGTCCAAAGAAAGAGAAGGCCACTAAACCGCCTTGCAAAATTTTTTTCAAAGGATCAAAGAATTTTGGTTGCGGCTGAATCCTCAGAAGTGTACGTTTGGTGTTACAGCGGGAAAAATGCTGAGGTTTCTGATTACACAAAGGGGCATTGAAGTCGACCCTTCCAAAATCAAGGCCATCTTAGAAATGCCACCACCAAGGACTGAAAAGGAGGTGCGAGGCTTTCTGGGTAAAGTGTAATTCATAAGACGGTTTATCTCAAAATTAACCTTGACTTGTGAACCACTTTTTGGTCTCTTGAAGAAAGGAAAGAAATTTCAGTGGGACGACCGATGCCAAACTGCTTTTGAACAGATCAAAGAATATTTACAGAACCCGCCCGTGTTGTCACCGCCAGAGCCAGGGAAACCGTTGATATTGTATCTTTCAGTAACTGAGACTACAATGGGCTGTATGCTCGCGCAAGAATCAGGGGACAAGGTGGAGAGAGCCATCTACTATCTGAGCAAGAAGATGCTGGAGTATGAGACTCGCCACACACCGTTGGAGAAGGCTTGCTTAGCCTTGATATGGGCCACCAGGAAGCTGCGACACTACCTGTTAGCTCACTCCGTAATGTTGGTTTCACGACTCGATCCCATCAAATATCTTTTCGAGAAACCGACATTTACGGGTAGGCTAGCTCGTTGGTTGTTGTTGCTTTCCGAATTCGATCTGAAATATGTGACGCGCAAGTCAGTCAAGGGAAGAGCAGTAGCAGAATTCTTAGCCGATCATCCGGTGAAAGGGAGTGAAGCAGTTGAGTACTTATTCCCAGATGAGGCCATTTTGCATATCGAAGACGAAACTTGGACGATGTACTTTGACGGAGCGTCAAACCAGTACGGATATGGGATATGGGTGTTGCTGATAGCACCCGACAATACCCGTATCCCTCTAGCCTTCAAACTCCGGTTCAAAGTCTCGAACAACGAAGCAGAATATGAGGCATGCATTGCCGGTCTAGAAGCAGCCCTGGAACTAGGGGCAAAACGGTTGGACGTCATCGGGGACTCGAACCTTGTTGTGTCTCAAGCAAAAGGAGACTGGAAAGTCAAAGAGGAAATGATGATAATGTATCACCAAACCTTGGACTTGTTAATTCCTTGGTTTGAGAAGCTAAACTTTGCTCTTCTATTAAGAGAGAACAACAGGTTCGCAGACTCATTAGCAACTCTATCTTCCATGATAGACATCCCGTTTGGAGTCCGGATGCGTCTAGTCATCATTGACCAGAAATTTGCGCTGACATACGAATCAATTGCTGCCATAGACGAGGTTCAGGACGAGAACCCCTGGTATTATGACATTTGGAATTTCTTGGAGAAGGAAGCATATCCGCCAGGGGTAAATGCCAAGGATAAAAGGGCAATCAGAAGAATGGCCGTTCAGTTCATCATCTGCGGGGGTAAGCTGTATAAAAGAGGTCATCTGGGAATGCATAAGCTATGTGTAGAAGATGAAGAATCGAAGCGCCTAATGGAGGCCATCCATGGAGGAGAATGTGGAGCACATATGAACAGGGTAATGCTAGCGCGGAAGATCCTCAGACAAGGTTACTATTGGTCCACCATGGAGGAGGATTGTTTCAGTTTTGTTCGGCGATGCCACAAGTGTCAGATCCATGCAAACCGCATGAATATTCCGCCGTCGAAGCTGTACAACATGACCTCGCCATGGCCATTTTCAGTTTGGGGAATCGATGTGATCGGGGCTGTTACTCCGAAGGGGTTGAATGGGCATGAGTTCATCCTGGTCGCGATAGATTATTTCACGAAGTGGGTTGAAGCCCAATCCTATGCGGTATTGAAGGCTTCACATGTTGCAAAGTTTATCAGAAACAACATCATCTGTCGCTATGAGGTCCCAAACGAGATTATCTCAGATAATGGTTCCCACTTCAAGAAGGAAGTGATTGACTTGTTGGAGAAGTACAACGTGGCTTTTCATAAGTCGTCCACATATCGGCCGCAAACCAATAGAGCAGTTGAGGCCGCCAACAAGAACATCAAACACATACTGCAGAAAATGGTGGAAACCTACCGGGATTGGCCAGATAAGCTGCCGTTTGCTCTGTGGGGCTACCGAACTTCATATAGAACTTCTACTGGGGCGACTCCATATTCATTGGTTTACGGGATAGAGGCCGTTCTGCCTATTGAAATTGAGGTTCCGTCTTTGCGAGTACTGGCCTGGTGTCAGATAGTCGAAGCAGATTGGCAAATGAGTAGATTTGAGGAACTCATGCTCTTTGATGAGAGAAGACTGAAAGCACTGTACCATGGTCAAGGTTATCAGCACAGAATTGCCCGGGCTTTCAACAAGAAAGTTAAGTCCAGGAATCTAAAGGAATGAGATTTGGTGCTCAAGGACAAGCGAGCTCCCATTCACGACCCTAGGGGTAAGTTCAGACCTAATTGGACTGGCCCCTACATCATCAAGTCAATTTGGTCAGGTGGAGCTGTGGTTCTGATGGACCTGGATGGCCTAGAGTTCTCACAATCGATCAATATGGACAAGTTGAAGAAATATTACCCTTGAGAGGCTCGCTAGGCCGAAAACCCGAAAGGGCGACCTAGGTAAAAATTAGAGCATGAAAAAATTTAAAATTATAAAAACTGAGCTCACAAGGTTGAAAACCCGCAAAGGGTGGCCTTGGCAAAAGTTAGAGCGTAAAAAGAGAATGAAAATACTCGAGTGAACCCAGGCCTGAACTACGTAAGGCTTGATTCCCATATTTGGGATACGTAGGCAACTTCATCCTGAAGTTTAGCCATAAACTTTTCCCCGATCAACTTTGTCCATTTGATCATCTCGGCCATCTTTGTCTATTCAGCATTCAAGAGTTCGGTTATGATCTCCGGTGCAGTGCTTTCCAGACTAGGGGCAACTTTTCGTTGCCATGAAGTGCTGCGGTGCTATTCAGACTAGGGGCAACTTTCCAGTTGCTGGGATCTGGGGTTATGCATCTCAGTGATAGATTTCAGGCATGTCCAGTTCTAATCCATATCGAAAATGGTTTTGAAAAGTTTTAATAAAAGTTGACTTTGTTCAAATTAATCTTTTTACAACTAAGACCATTTTTGGACCAAAGCAAAAAATTTTTAGTACCCACAACCTTCAATTTCATTGATTTCAATACAGAGTTCTCCTGCTCTTGCATACAAATTGAAGTTGCTTTTTATTACATTCATAAAGAAAACTTGAAAGTACTAATAAAGCAATAAATCCGGGGCATAGATAAGTCAGGTGCTCCTACGCCCCCTCCCAGAGCTGGTCGAAGTCTCTGATGCCAAGCTGGGCCCAATCTGTGCCTCTTCATTGAGCCAATCTATGCACTCATCGGACAAGGTGCAACTGGAAGTGGGAGCAGGGGCCAGGTGCTCTCTAGTCCTCCATGCTGTCGTGTACCGAGCAAGCTGCGCACCTCGGACTGGGAATGCAGCTGGGTACTGTATTCCCTCTGGCAGGCAAACCTGATCGTGGCCAAATTGGCGCTGGAATCGGATTGGGAAATAAAACACACAGTGAGTCAAGCCAATCAACTGAATCCCAGTCTGCCGGGACATGCTGTAACTCATTGCCGGTAGGTTGAGCCAAGGACAACGCCAAGCAATGTGGTCTGCGGGCAAGCTACGCATCCAATCAAACCACCAGCCCTCATCAAGGGCATCGACTAGACATTGTCGGAAGAAGTAACCACGAGCTGAGTATGCTGGGCAAGAGTCCACGACCTGCAGCTTATCCATCAACCATACCTGGAAAGGGATGAAAAATGAGAGAATAAAGAATAAAGAGACGTACGTGGAGAGAAAAAGTGAGAAAAGGGTTTTGTGAGAAAAATTGAGCTTAAGGGCCGAGTGATGTAAGCAATACACATGTGAGATTGGGTGGGAAACATTACCTGCAGCAGTAGTGGACTTCCCGCAAATCTGTTCATCTCTCGACAATAAAAGGCGTCTAAGCCCATCAATGTCTCAGCCAGAGTCATGGCAATGCAGCTCTTGCCCTCCTTTAAGCCTTGAGCAACCTCGACTAGCCGGACACTAGATCCTCCGGAGCCTGAGGCAAACAAGAAATGAGATAGCATGCACAAACAAAGGGCATGTTGTCGAAAACCTTGCCAATGATGGTCACCGCGGTCACCGGCATCAGAAAACCGACAAATCAAACTCGGAATATCCAGCATTCCATCACAAATCAAAGATCGAGCATCGTGCATTGTGAGCCCACACATTTGCCCTAAGGCTTGGGCATGGCCAAAGCGAAGCTGAGGTAAGACTTCTTCGTTGCGCTCAGATTCCATCAAAGCTTGGAAATCTTCAAAGGTAGGACATACCACTTGCCCGCCAAAGCTAAAGACATGTGTTATCGGATTCCAAAACCTTTCCGCGGCATGGAGAAATGGAAAGTGCAGCGGAGTACGACTTAGAGTGAATAGTGCATTTTTATCGAAGCCCGAAAATTTAGTTTTTCCGAGCCGTCCAAGTTGGCAATCCAAGCTGTGAGATTCTGGGCAAGAAACTCTTCCATTTGGAGCAAATCAGTGTTGGATTGAGAAAAACTACGAAGTTGAGGCTTTTTGTAGGGGATAAGGTGTGAGTGGTGGACAGATGTCAGCTTTTGGTCGATTGGTCAAATCTGTTGGCCGATGGCCATTTCTCGAGGCCGGTGTCCTTTCATTATGGCCGAGGGTCTTTCCTCTTGCTCTATCAGCTGTTTAGAAGTTGAACATGCTGAGAACTTGTGGTTGGTACCACTTCCAGTGCCGTCCGGCGATAATTTTGCGGAGTCACGCCCATTTGCTTATCGAGTTGTTGCACAGTTGCTTATCAAGTTGTATGTCACATCCTTTAAGTTTCTGTTTTGCTTATCGAGTTGTACTTACACTTAGTTACCTTATTGAGTTCTTTGTTTTGCTTATCGAGTTGCTTTGTCGTTAGTCGGTTCACTACCTGATTATTACGAGGCAAACGCTTACTTTTCAAACAAAGTTCAAATTCATTCACATTGTTATGTGATGCCATGAGATGCAATGCATGAAAAGTGCAAATGTAATACCTTTTTTTTGTGGACAAAATAGCTGTTTCATTTCCATCATATCTTTTGCAAAAAAGAATATATATATGCGGTTTCAAAAACCTGCCTGAGGCAGTGCAATGTGCTTAAACTACCAGTAAAAAAGGAAAGTAAAGCGAAAAGGAGAGCAGGGCCGCAGAGTATCGGGTTTGATACCGGTAACCTCCCTTTGGATCGATGTATCTCCCGTGACCTTGGTCGGGTCAATTATCTGGTTTGGCACCTTCATTACTCGAGACAGTGCAAGAAAGCGCACTTCTGAACATTAGTAGACCTTCAAGTTGACCTCAAGCCTTGTCTTCTATGAGCGATGCTCGATGCGTGCAAGGAGCATCCCTTCCCGTATCCTTTTTATATCTTGCAAATTTCACAAATCACTTCAATCATGTCATATTACGTTGTTTCGTTTTAGAGCACGCTCGTTACGCGTCTCGCGTCAAAGTGATGCCTCATCCCCAGCAGGTTGCATCTCAACATCATGAATAGCATGTCTTTATTATGTTTCAGTTGAATATGCCCATTTTTCACGTTTTTATACACATTGCATGCATTGTCGCGTTATGCTTTACTTACATGTGTTCAAGTTCCTTTTTATACACATTGCATGCGTTGTCGCGTTATGCTTTACTTACATGTGTTCAAATTCCTTTCTACACACATTCCATGCGTTGTCGCGTATTGCTTTACTCACATGTGTTCAAGTTCCTTTCTATACACATTGCATGCGTTGTCGCGTATTGCTTTACTCACATGTGTTCAAGTTCCTTTCTATACACATTGCATGCGTTGTCGCGTTATGCTTTACTTACATGTGTTCAAGTTCCTTTTTATATACATTGCATGTGTTGTCGCGTTATGCTTTACTTACATGTGTTAAAGTTCCTTTCTATACACATTGCATGCGTCGTCGCGTTATGCTTTACTTACATGTGTTCAAGTTTCGTTTTTATACACATTGCATGCGTTCTTGCGTTATGCTTTACTTACATGTGTTCAAGTTCCTTTCTATACACATTGCATGCGTTGTCGCGTTATGCTTTACTTACATGTGTTCAAGTTCCTTTTTATACACATTGCATGCGTTGTCGCGTTATGCTTTACTTACATGTGTTCAAGTTCCGTTTCTATACGCATTGCATGCGTTGTCGCGTTATGCTTTACTTACATGTGTTCAAGTTCCTTTCTATACACATTGCATGCGTTGTCGCGTTATGCTTTACTTACATGTGTTCAAGTTCCTTTCTATACACATTGCATGTGTTGTCGCGTTATGCTTTACTTACATGTGTTCAAGTTCCGTTTTTATGCACATTGCATGCGTTGTCGCGTATTGCTTTACTCACATGTGTTCAAGTCCCTAATATTACACATTCCGCATGTTGTCGCGTGTTCTTTACTTGCATGTGTTTGTGCCTCCTTAGCATTGTTATGCTTGCCCCGAGTCGCATTGTTATGCTTCTTACTCGGTTTGCATCGTCATGCACTTTCAATTGCATTGATATGCATACTGCTAACAATATTGTACCTGTTAAGTTTTCTTTCTCTTACAGGCACGATATTGTATGTACGGTTCATTTGAGGCTGGAGCAACCAGATGAACCGCACAGGTATTGTATTCTCCGTGTGAAACGCGTCGAGAATTGAATAATTCTCTTGCATCCTTTCTGCATTGTAATGTAGTTGGATTTATGTTAGATTGCTTAAAACTGTTGCGTTGTTATGCTTCGTTACAGCTTTCTTTGCTTGATCATGAGTTATGTTCGGCTTCTTGCATTGTCAGTTGCATTTTGCCCCCGCCTTCGGGCGCATATCTTTATCTGTAGCTTGTATGCTTTGTCTAAGTCTTCGGCCTTGTCAAAAATGGGTCGTCTCTAGACTTTGACATTCACTCCCGTCATTGTTATGACTTTCGAGTTCTGTCAAAGAGGGACAACTGTAGACACCCCATTTTTGACCGTCCTCAAGACTTGGATGTCATCGTTTGAACACTTGATGATCATCCATGTTCATTCGTTTTGAGTTCCCGGAGGCCTCGGCCGAGCGCCCTGCTTCAGGATCTCTTAACTTATTTGTTTTGTGCTTGATGGACCAAACACTTGTTGGTTTTTGCTTTGGAGGGTAGAGAGTGGCTTGTCTGCCATTCCCTAAACCCACCGGCCATGGCTTAAGGCCACCGGCCATGGACGGTCGGTCGGCACCATTGATGGACGGTCGGTCGGCACCATTGACGGTCGGTCGCACCGTTGACGATCGGTCGGCACCATTTGATGGTCGGTTGGTCGGTCGGTTGTGGTCGGTCGGTCGGTCGGCACCATTGATTGTTGGTCGGCCATCTTTGTTGGCCGATTGGCTATTTCATTTTTTTTTTTTTTTTTGGCTGAACCCTCGGTTTTAGCTTCTTGAGGAAGCTTGAACCTTTTGAACCTTTGTTTTAGCTTCTTGAGGAAGCTTGAACCTTTTGCTCTAGCTTCTCCAAGAAGCTTGTCCCTTTTGCTTAAGCTTCTTTGAGAAGCTTTGACCCTTTCTTGAGACTTCTCCAAGAAGCCTTGGCTCTCTTCCTCTATAAAAACGAACTCTCCTCTCCATTTGCAGGGGTTAGAAAAGATTTGGCTGGAGCATTGCATACTCCTCTCCATAACTCTCCATTCCAAGCTCAAAACACCCTTTTTCTTGGCCATTTACACTACACCTCTAAGCCTAACACCTCCACCATCCATTCCAGCACCTTGGAACTCATTTTCAGAGATTGAAGGCTCACTTTCTTGGTCCAGAAGTTGCTGGATTGCTGTGCTACAAGGGTAAGTCTCCATTTCCCCTATTTTTGCACTATTTTGCTCTATACCGTAGCTCTATTTGCAAGCATTTTAGAGCTTTGACACGAACTAAAAAGTGTCTTATTTTGAGCCCCTCTTAAACTTTGTTTAAGGGTACTTTTCTGTTTGAGGTCATCTACGTCATTGTATGCTCCATTCTCTCTTTTAAGGCTTATTTTGCATCATATCTTAGCCTTATTTGAAAGCATTTTTGGACTTCGACATAAACTAGAAAAAGTCTTTTTTTGATCTTCTAAACATGTTTGTTTCAGGACTCTTTTCTGTCTGGGGTCATCTTCCCCCTTGCATGCTTCAGTTCCTCATGTTTTGAGTTATGTATTAGAGCATTTGCATTGGCCTTGGTTTGGCCTCTTAGCCATTGAAATCCAGTGGCTTAGATGTGTCTTTGAGCCTCAAAATCAGAGAAGGGTGACCCTCTCACCCCTTGTTCTCTTTACTAGCATTGTTGGCCTTCCAAAGGGACTCTTTTTTGCATGCATTGAAGTCATGTTTCAGGCCTCATTTTGTGAGTTTTAAGGTCTGCCTAAGCTCTGTCAAGAGCCCATTTTGCCATATTTTATGTCTATGATGCATGTGTAGAGCAACCCTCCTCAAGGCCTTTCAAAAGGACCTTTTATTGTATGCTTTATTGATCAATTTCAGGCCCCTTTTTGGTGAGTTTTAGGGCTGTCATATTTGATTTCTAGAGTTGGTTTTGCTATGCTAAGTGTCCATCATATATGTATTGAGTAACACCTTGCATTCCCTTTCAAAGGAGCTCATCATTTTTGCACATGTTGGCTGCATTTCAGTGGTTATTTGGGCATATTTTGTCATGTTTTATTCACTGTTTTTGGCTGGTTTGATGAGTTCTCATACGCTTCATATACATGCCATGTAAACCATGCTTGCTAGCCAAATTTGCATGCTATTTTAGTCCATCATGTTAGCACTTTTTGGCCATGCTTTAAACTAGAAATGTGCATGTTTTGGGACTGCCTTGGCTCTGTCTTTGTACTTCATGGCCAAATAATGCGTGCTTTGCATAGTTATAATTCAATACATGTGCCTAGCTTTGAGTTTCAGGGCTTATTTCATGCATCGGGTGCCATATTTCCATGTTTCGGGACCATTTAGCATCATGTTTCAGTGCTGGAAATTACATGTTTGTATGCCATCTTTCATCCCTTGCCATGCTTTGGTAGAGTGGCATCTTAACCTTAGGTTCGGTCGTCGGTATGCGTGTACGTGTGCACGCATTTCGGTTGACTCTTTTCCATCTCATGGCCACTGATGTGAGTGTGGCTGAGGTCCATTCATGTTGATGTAAGTCCATCGTGCATTGTGTATGTCATTTCGGTCCATAGCATTGCGTATGCTAGATTGCATGTTAGAGCATCGTGTATGCCATGTCACATCGAGCATTGTGTATGCCATTTCATAGCATTGCGTATGCTAGGTTGTATGTTAATCGCATTGTGTATGCCATCTCATTTGCATTGTGTTTGAGATAGGAGTTAGCCCAAGCACGGGAAACGAGGTACGTTTCGTACTCCGAGTGACGGAACGTGTCTCAATTCCCTGTCGCCGACACTCCGGATTACCCATGATGGAGTCTAGGTCTTGTTGTGTTTTCATGTGCATTCATTTCATATTGAGTCGTGCAATTCGACTCCTCGGCCATCATGCATCGAGATGCGTGATTGGTGGCACGAGGATCGAGGTGTGCATACGTACGTGAAAATACTTTGCCATGCCCCTTTCTTGCTCTCTGTTGCAGCAAATCAGAAATCAGCAGCCTTCTAGAGCTTCGCATAGCATTCCGGGATTAATTGCAAACAGAGGCGAATCGGGGCATCGCAATGGATTTCCGCGCAAGGCAACTCGAGCATGCATCTTTCATCATTCGGAACAGAGCTGAGGCGGTCCATGAATATGCATACTAGTTTATTTGCTTTCCTAGTTAATTTGTTAATTAATTAGGGTTTTGTAATATTTAATTGTTCATTCGGACTGTAATTATTTATTCGGACTGTATTATTTATTCGGACCCTCCGAGCGAGGGCACAATTGTAATAAGTGTGCGTGCGTGTGATGTATGTCTTCCAACCCCACGTCTTTCTCCCTTTTATTTACCAGCTTATGATGGTTAGATTAGGGCATGTTTCAATTAGCATACAGTATGATAGCATGTTTGCATTCATTCATCTGTCTTGCATGCACCGGGCTCGGCGCATCATACTAACTGCATTTGTATTTGAATTCCGAGTTGAATACTTGTTAGCTGTAGCATTTCACATGCCATTCTTAGAATAGCCGAGCCTACTATAGTTGCATTTTTCATGTGTTGCATTAGGCATTTCTGTATAGTTAGGATCATGCATGGATTTCTAACATAGCTTTTGTTTTGGCTTGGAGTACTCGGTAAGTTTTATGCTTCAACATCCTTGCATACGTGTGAGTGACTGCCATGATAGCATGCTTACCATGAGGCTACGTGCTTATGTGATATAACTGCCTGAATGCCTGTGGGTGAAGGTTGGATTATCTGAATTGGAATAATGCATTGATTGGGAGTTTTAAGCCCACTAGATAGTGGCAAAACCATCTTTTCTAAGCCCACCTGAGAGTGGCAAAATCTGCATTTTAAGCCTACTTGCGAGTAGCAAACCGCTTTCAAAAATAAACAAGAAATGTTTTATTCCAATTCAGGGGATCCGGTCTATACTTGTATGCTGTGCGCATCACATAGTAAATCTAGGCTAATAACCGGAATAAGAGCGCATAATGTTTTCAAAACTCGATATCATGGTTAGTAGAGGCCGATCTTTGATCGGGCAAGCAGGGTGCTCACAAAGTGACCTTCCCCAATCGTACCCAAGTTCCCGAGCCGAGGCAACTTTGGTGATGACGGACACGCGACCTTAGGCAAACGAGTTTGGGTTTCCTAAATTCCCCAAAATAAAATATTTAGGCGGCGACTTTGTATCTGGCAAAGCAGTCCGTGTTTGGCACTTCTTTAAAAAAAAATCTATTTTCAAAATGATTTGCCGGATTTATCTTTTTGCTGGGGGGTAGTTTAGCACAATTGCTTCAGACCAAGCTGATATTCCTCAAGCACCTTGGACAAGAGGTCGCCGACTCAATCGATCTGAGGATCTGGTTGACGGACAGCCAGTGTTTCATTCTCTACCCTCGGTTATCAGACGGAGGCCGAGAAAACGCAGTGTGTCTGAGCAGAGATTACCAGAGCAGTGGTCTACCCTAGCAGTGAACAGTCAGACCGAGGTCTCAGTTTCTGCCATAGAGATAAACATACCAGTCAGTCAGCAGGATCAGCAGAACATGGCCGGAATGGAAGAAATAATGCACCAGCTCCAAGAGAGTATGAAGCAAATGCAGGAGGACGCTGTCCGCCAAGCGGAGTTCTCTAAACAGCAAGCCACAATCATGGCCCAGCAGGCCGAGCTCATCACTAGACTGCAACAGCAGAACGGAGCATCAGCCTCACATCAAGCTCCTCCCCCACCAGGAGTCCCGTTACCTGAGCAGACACTAACTGTCCAGAATATCCTGCCGAATGCCCAGAACATCTTGCCAAATGTCCAGACCATCCAGGAGGACACAGACATTCCAACGGGGCCAGCTCCGCCCCGCTTCTACCTCAATTGTCTAAGGCACATACGCCTATCAATCATCTAGACTCGCCCTTCGAGTTCGAAGTAGACCCTACAGCACTGAAATTGAGCAAGCTCGAGAAGTTGTTCAAGAAATCCCAAGGGGTAAAGGCTATCCCGGATATCGAGGACGGATACACTGACGTGGCTGTAACGCTGCCAGATAGGTTTAAAATACCGCAAATCGATCGCTTCGATGGATCTGGGGATCCCATGGTGCATCTCCGGTTATTCTCAGATATACTACGGCCGATGGGCCTCACCAGACCGCAGAAGCTTTCATTATTCGGCCGGACCCTTTCGGGTGTAGCCGCTATCTGGTATGCGAAATTAGAGGATGATGTCAAGCGGAGTTGGGATGAAATGGCCGAGGCCTTTGTTGCGCAATACTCTTACAATACCCAAATCGAGATTACAACCCGAGATCTCGAAACAACAAGACAGGAGCCTAAGGAGAGCTTCTCGGATTTCGGAACTCGGTGGAGGGCGAAGGCTTCAATGATGACCCTGAGGCCTACCGACAAAGATCAAATCCGGATGATTGTGCGCAATCTCCAGCCGAAACAGATGCAAAAAATGATCGTGCTCCCTTTCCCTACCTTTTCTGATCTACATGAGAAGGGAGTACAGATCGAAGATGCAATGAAACAGGGTCAGATTGACCAAGATAAGGAGCAGCCTCGAAGGACTTTCAACGGCAACAACAACGCATGCACAAGCAATGCTGCGAATACAAGGGCTTCGGAAGTCAGCATGGTCACCACTATCCCCCCTCCAAGACCCATGGCAGCCACACGTTTCTCCAGCGCATCTGAAAGCAATACACAAACAGCCAAATACCAACCCAAAAGCCAAAGAGCCTTCGCCCCACTATACATGTCCTTGTCCAAGGCTTTAGGGGTTTTAATCAGAAAGGGGCACCTGAAACCCCTAGAGCCACGGCCATTACCGGAAAAACTTCCCCCTACCCACAAACAGCACGGTCATGACACTGACCAATGCTACCGATTACGTCATGAGATTCAAGATCTCATCGATAATGGGGTGATCCTGCTTCCAGAAAAACCCAACGTCACAACCAACCCTCTTCCTTTGCACAACCAAGCTCCACCTCCCAAACGTATCAACTTCATCCAGACTGGGGTTGAGTCTTACGATCCTAGCATCTATATCACTCCTTCCCACCTAACTAAGCTTGAGGTGTTCCTTCCCGACTGCACTGACTTGTGCATGTTGGACATCTCCAGAACCCAACCCGAACCAATGGTGGTGACTGTCGAAGACAGAACAGAGGAGATTGCAGAGGAGAATGGGATTGTTGAGTCAAGGTTTGAGCAGTTTGGGAGTCTCGCTGAGGAAGCCTACAATCCGAGTGATTACATTCTGTCAGCAGGCCAGGCTAGGCCAAGTGTAGAATTGCCAGAGAGGGCAGAGCTATGTGTGATCCAGGGGGATAGATTTGAGCAAGGGGCAGATGATTTGGCGACTGTGGGAGAGGACTTTGCCAACCTCCAGTTTTTCAATGACCAAGATCCAGGGGACACGACAGTTTACTGGTTTGATTATGAGGAATCGGCAGAGGCTACCGGGTGGCTGGATGATCAACCGGATGTTGTGGAAGAATTCCAACCAGAACGGGGCCCGACAGGGGCGAGAATATCAGTTGTGGCCGGAAGGGCTGGAAGTCAAAATGAATCGCCAGAGAGCGCCGGTGTCAAGAATTTCACTCAGGATTGGAGCATTTTGAATACAAGAATTGATGAATAGCCAGCTGTACTGACACAGATGGAACATGAAAGGTTTGAGGATTCTGAGAGAATCAGGAAAGCTAAGGCCCACGTGGGGACTGAAACTGTTGTGTGCACAGAGACAGAGAATGCTGCGAGCATATGGATGGAGGGTACTGTGAGTACGAGAACGGTCATACCAGAGAACGGTCATACCATGACCGGTTATTATTTATTAATATTATGGATAGTTTATTGTAATTATTTTGGGGCGTTACAACTTGGTATCAGAGCGTACCGGGTTTGAATACTTTGGGTACGTGGGAAACTGTTCTTACCGCAATAGGTTTATCTCGCTTGATAGAGATATTTACGTGTGTGGTATACTATGTGATAAAATGTTTATGTGGCTAAATAGGTATGGAATTTAATTTCTAAGATGTTGATTGGATTTACGAGTTTCTAGAAGTGCTGTTAGAAGAGCACTTGATCACTGCTATTTCTAACTGGAACTCTGGCAACGTCGCAGGACGATCATTACCTAGAAAGGAAATTCGTATGTGTTTATATGATTATGTGTTTATGTGGAGTGAATTAATTGTTGTCCATCGCATAAGGATGCAAGTGAGTTAGCTTCAACACATTTGTAAATGTGCTAATATCTTGTGTCACCTTCATTAGGATGTCAAGACGTGGACGTGGTAATGGTAGGCGTGGCAGGCCTAGACGGCTGGAGTTGCCGTTACCAGATGATATTCCGGCGCATGAGGAAGGGGTTAGTCCGGACAATGTGGCCGAACCGGTTGGTTAACAGGCCACAAGTGCTTCAACCCGTGAGATGGCTGGAGCCTTGTGGGAATCCATGGACATTCTCAGAGCTGAGAATCAAGTCTAAGCCCAGATTGCTAAGACAGGGCTATCATTTTTTAGGAGGGAGCTCTTCCGGTCTAATCGGAATGAGGTTTTGGGGGATTCAAAAGAGCTTTTGAAAGCGGATGAATGGCTTGAGCAGATGATGAAGACGTTCGAGATGCTTGGCATCGAAGATGATGGGCTAAGAGTGACCTTGGCATCCTTCCAGCTAAAGGGAGATGCAGGTCACTGGTGGAAATATGCGCATGGACGCATTGGAGTGATTTGGGAGGCCTTTATCAACGCCTTCTAGGATAAGTTTTACCTCCCATTATTAGGGAGAAGTTAATGGAGCAGTTCTTGAAGCTCAAACAGCTTAACACACTAGTGGCCGAGTTTGAGACTACTTTAGTAGTTTGTCGAGGTTTATACCGGAGTTGGTAACGATGAAGGAACGCTATTGCTTAGAGTTTGAGAAAAGGTTGAGGACTGGACTCCTTTTCAAGGTGGCTGCGTCTATGATTAGAGATTACAGTCGTGTTATGGAGGCGGCTACCCACTTCGATACCATGATTCAGACTGAGGAGGAGTGGATAAAAAGCTCCAGGCAGAGGAATCAAGAGGTTCAAAGGGAGACTCAGGACAATATGAGGCAGAGGGGTTCTACCCCACAGTAGTCCTAGGGAGCATAGTCTAGGTCCACTTTTCCTGTACCTAGTTATGTGTCATGGAGAGGTGGTCAATGAGGGATCACTTGTTTTAAGTGTGGTCAGTTGAGTCACAAGTTAATAGTTTGCCGCAGAAGTGAGGAGGGCAATAGTCTGCACCGTCGACAACTCGTTCTCAGAGCTAGTGTTAGAAGAGAGGGTAGCCACCTATCTGTTATCAGTGTTGGTAGTCGGGGCACATAAGAAGGTTTTGCCCTCAGTCGGGTGGCACATCTAGTGTGTCTGGTCAGAGGCAGGCATAGAGCCATTAGCCTATACTGTCAGCACAGGCCTCAAGGGCTAATCAGTGAGTCTCTTCGGCTCAGTCAGTGTTTCAGACTTATGCTCTAAGGGGTGAGCAGGTAATGTCGAGGCCTACAAGGCTTGTGTATGCTCTTATCACGCCAGACTTAGTGTCAGCGCCTTCGACAGTGTGACGTAACTTCTTATTATGTAATTATATTGCTAATGTGTTGATTGATACAGGTGCATCTCATTCTTTTATCTCACCTGCCTTTACATCAGCATTAGGGTTAGAAGTGGCTTGGTTAGCATCTCCACTCAGGATAGAGTCACTAGTTAGTGGTGAGGTTGTGTTGAAACAGGGGATGTCAGAGTTGTGACATAGAGGTTGCTAGTCGTTGACTTCTTTTTTCATTTGTATTGATTGATATGTCGAGTTTTGATGTTATATTGGGTATGGATTGGTTGTCATCCTATCGGGCTGTTATAGATTGTTACCGTTAGAGGGTTACTGTATGTACCTCGAGTGGTGATTGTTTTTATTTTTTGAGGGACAGAGTTAATAGAGCCTTGTTGCCAGTATGTGATCCCCGTGGTCGGGGCAAGCTTAGTTTCCTTTTTGCTACATTCTTGGGTGTTGAGAGTGATATAGTCCTAGTTGAGTTGCCGAGGGTAGTTTGTGAATACCCGGACGTCTTTCCTGAGGATCTCACTAGTTTACCACATCACCGTGAGATTGAGTTCTCTATTGACTTAGTGCCTAGCACGACACCGATTTGCACCCGCTAAGTTAAGTGAGTTGAAGATTTAACTCTAGGAATTGTTAGATAAGGGTTTTATCTTCCCTAGTACATTGCCTTGGGGAGCACCAGCTCTCTTTTCCAAGAAGAAGGGTGACACATTACGACTTTGTATTGATTACCGGAAGTTGAACCGGGTAATTGTTAAGAACAAGTACCCACTGCTTCGTATAGATGATTCGTTTGACTAGTTGAAGGGGTCTTGTTACTTCTCTAAGATAGACCTAAGATCGGGTTATCACCAGTTGAGAGTGAATGATGAGGATATCTAGAAAACGACATTCCATACGCTGTATGGCCATTATGAGTTCTTAATGATGCCTTTTAGGTTAACTAATGCACTGGACTTGTTTATGGATTTGATGAATCGGATCTTTCGTGAATTCCTAGACCGTTTTGTGATCGTCTTCGTTGACGACATTTTGATCTACTTACCCTAGGAGGAGGAATATGAGGAACATTTGCAGATTGTGCTTGAGTTTCTTAGATCCCACAAATTGTATGCTAAGTTCAGGAAGTGTAAGTTTTGGTTGAAGGAGGTGCAATTCTTAGGCCATGTGGTATCCAGGAAAGGAGTGATAGTAGATACTTTGAAGATAGAAGCAGTGTAAGATTAGGAACAACCTATGAATGCCTTGAGATTCATAGTTTCTTAGGGTTAGCCAGTTATTACCGTTGTTTTGTGAAGGATTTCTCTAGATTGGCCTTACCTTTGACTAGACTGACGAGGAAGGGAATTAAATTTACGTAGAATGAGACTTGTGAGAAGTTATTTCAAGAGCTTAAGGTTAGACTTACCACTGCTCCAGTATTGATTATTTCGGAGAGGGGTTTCGGCTATTCCGTGTATTGTGACGCGTCTCGGGAAGGTTTGGGTTGTGTCTTAATGCAAGAGGGGAAGGTAGTAGCTTATGGATGGCTCGCAGCAGTTGAAAACACACGAGAGACACTATCCTACTCACGATTTAGAACTAGCAGTTGTGATCTTTGCTTTGAAGATTTGGAGGTACTACTTGGATGGTGAGAGGTTTGAAGTATTATCCGATCATAAGAGTTTGATGTATCTATTTTCACAAAAGGATTTGAATTTGAGGCAGAGAAGATGGATGGAGTTTATGGAGGATTACGACTTTGAGTTGCACTATCATTTGGGAAAGGCTAATATTGTGACTGATACCTTGAGTAGGAAGTCCATTAGTAGTGTAACAAGTATTGCCATCCGGGAATGGGAGATGTTGGGTGTTATGGGTGAGTTTGACTTGCATCTTGGCAAATTCGTTGATTGTTTACCATAGTTGCACAACTTATACTTGTGAGCTAAGTTATAGAAGCACAATGGAGTGATCACGAGATAGAGTTTATTTCGGAGAAGATCTCTAGTGGTAAGGTAGAGAAGGGCTTGAACGTGTATTCTGACTCGAGTGTTAGATACTTTGATCGTTTTTCGTGCCGGAGTCTTGTTGAGAGGAGGTACTCCAAGAGTTTTACCATTCATGCCTTACGGTATATTCGGAAGGCACAAAGATGTATCACGACCTTAGTCGCTAGTTTTGGTGGAGGGAAATGAAGAAGAGCGTAGCCGTGTTTGTATCGAGGTGCCCTACTTGTGAACAAGTGAAGGTCGAGCATCAGAGGCCAGCGGGTTTGTTGCAACCCTTGCCTATAGCCGAGTGGAAATGAGAGCATGTCACGATGGATTTTGTTGTAGGTCTTTCGAGGACTCAACGGGTTAATGATGTCATTTGGGTGATAGTTGATCGGTTAACTAACTCAGCGTACTTTGCACCTATGCGCACGAGTGACTCGGTAGATTATCTTGCCGACCTTTATGTTAGGAACATAGTTCAACTTCACGGGGTCTCTATGATTGTTGTTTCAGATAGAGATCCGCATTTCACGGCTCGGTTGTGGCAGAGCCTACAGAATGCCATGGGTACTAGATTGACATTTAGCACTACTAATCATCCTCAGATTGATGGGCAATCAGAGCGTACTATTCAGATTCTAGAGGATATGCTTCGAGGTTGTGTCCTTGACTTTAAGGGGTCGTGGGAGAGGCACTTACCTTTAGTGGAGTTTGCCTGTAACCACTACGCCAAAATTGGGCTTTAGCAGCGGTTTTTTACCGCCGTTAAAGGCTGTAAAACCGCCGTTAAAACCTTTAACGGCGGTATTAACGGCGGTTTCGTTACCGCCGTTTATGCGTGTGTCGGAAAAAGTACAACGGTCGTAAAAGGATAAATTACCGTCGTTAAAAGTCGACCAAAAACGACGGTTTTTTACCGCCGTAAATAGGTTCAGATTTTTCAAAAATTAATTCTTTCTTCTTGCACTCCCCAAGTTTTGAACCCAAGACCTCTCATCCACCCACACCAACCACTCTGCCATAGCCACTCTTCATGAAATATATTCCCTAAATAAATATTTAAACATTACTTTTACTTTATTGTAGATGGTTTCGCCGGAGCTCGCCGGAGTTTCGCCGGAGCTTGCCGGAGTTTCGCTGGAGCTAATGACGGCGGTAATGATTGGGCATTAGCGGCGGTTTTGTTACCGCCGTTAAAGGCGGGCATTAGCGGCGGTTTTGTTACTGCCGTTAATAGAGGGTTTCATTACCGTCGTTAAAGACACTTTAGTGGCGGTTTTTTTAACGGTGGTAATGAAACCGCCGTTAATGATAAATTAACGGCGGTATTAACGGCGGTTTTCGTTACCACCGTTAATAGTACCTTTAACGGCGGTTTTCGTTACCCCCGTTAAAGAAACCGCCGTTAATGTCCTGTTTTGGCGTAGTGAACAATAGCTTCCAATTGAGTATTGGCATGGCACCATTTGAGGACTTGTATGACCGATCGTGTAGATCTCCTGTGTGTTAGGCTGAGGTGGTCCAGAGTTAGTCTGGGAAACGACAAAGAATTTTACACTTATCCGTAAGAGGTTGGTTATTCAGAGTTGTCAGAAGAGCTATGCCAACCGTAGGAGCAGACCGTTATCCTTTGAGGTAAAAGATCACGTCTTCTTGAAGATATCACCTAGACGGAGTTTGATGTGGTTTAGAAAGAGAGGAAAGTTGTCTCATTGATTTATTGGGCCTTTTGAGATCTTAGAATGTATTGGGGAGGTAGTTTATCGTTTCGCCTTGTCGCCACAGCTTTCCGGGGTTTATGACATGTTTCACATTTGTATGCTCCGAAAGTATGAGCCAGATCCATCACACGTATTGGATTGGACCGAGTTAGAGATAGATGAGGATGCCTCGTATGGGGAGAGACCATTTAGAGTTTTAGATACTCGAGACCAAGTCTTATATGGCAAGACAATTCCCTTGGTAAAGATATTGTAGAGACATCACGAGATTGAGGAGGCAACTTGGGAACGTGAGGCGGAAGTTCGTGAGAAGTATCCAGACTTATTTGGTAATGTTTGAACTTGTATTAAAAACCTTGTTATGTTGAATTAATAAGAACATTGTATATGTTTTAAAAATGTGAATTGTATATTCAGTACTGAGAACTTGTTTACAATTATGATTAGAATAAGTGACCGGTAGAGGGGTCAGGCTTGTGAGTTCAATTTATTGTCATTGGTGTTGTTGTGGATTTAAAATTTCAGGGATGAAATTTCCTAAGGTGGGGAGGTTGTAACACTTGTGTCCTTTAAACTATTGGAGAGTGTATTTAATTCCTTATTTTTATTTTGGGAGTCTTTGGAGTTGTTATATCTTGATTTTGGAGGAGTACAATGTGATTTGGACTTGTTAGGGTTGTTCGTTCGCGCATGATTTCGTCGAAAAGTTCTTTAGGAGCTTAGAAATTTTGTTCTGGTGTCGACACCATAGATTCCTGGGGTCGACACCATCTTGCTGCCTTACTCTTCATGTCTCTACTATTTTTTGGGGTCGACACCACGGGTTCTGGGGTTAACCCTTGTTTGCTGTTGTGTTCTGGGTGTTGCTACTGATTTTTAGAGTAGACACCACGGGTTTCTAGGGTCGACCCTTGTCTGCTGCAAACATTAGTGTCTTAGCATTTCTTTTTTACGGTCGACACCACTGCCTTGGGGGTCGACCCCTGCGAGTTATTTTCAGATTTTTGGTTCGGTTTTGGGCCATACTTTTGGGGGTTTTTGACTTATTCTTTTCATTGACTTTGGGGCTATTATTCTATTAGCACTTTGTTACTATAAATAGGCTTCGAACACTTGTTCTTTTCACTTTCCTTGTCTTCTCTCTCTCTACATCGTGAGTTTCTCTTTTCTCTCTCTAAACTCAAACTTTTTCATTTAGATCTTTAGATCTACTCACCTAGAGTCATCTTTTCACCTTGGTCCTTTGAGAAAGGTTGTAGATCTTTTCAAGGGCATTCTTTTGATCCAAGAGCTTCATGGTTTTGCCGACTTTGAGTTTTTTCGAGTTTTCCTCTTCACTTCTTGATGTAAGGATTACTTTGACTCTTTTTATCATTTTTAAGTTAATTATTTATTTTTCTAAAACAAGATTGTGATTTAGGGATTTTTGGATAAAAGTCGAGGGTTTTGGTTTTGAAATCAAAAGAGGGGTTTTCAAAAATAGGTTCTTGTATATGGTTGTGGCCTTGTAAAAATGGTTGGTTGCGATAAATTGTGAATTTTATCCATAAAATTAACTTTTAAAGAAAATGGGGGTTTTGCCCTAAATTGTGAAAATTTGATTTTTGTAAAGAGAAATGGAACGGGTGTTGGTTCTATGGAATTGGAACAATGATGATGATGGAAATGGAGTTGGGTATGAATTATCACTCCTAATTGGAAATGATGGAAAAGTATATCTATGTTGAAATTTAATTATCTGTTTAGAGATATCTATTTTTGGCTATCGGTGAAGGATAGCTATAATTGTTGTAAAAATTGCATGAGAACTAGGTAAATTGAAACTAATTTTCTCATCCATTGCATTGAGCATTGTAACATGTTTACTCATTGAAAATGGTTATCATTTTGAGAAAAATTGGTAAATACCTTGGTGAATCTGGGTAGGTGTGTTGTTATGGTATTATGTTGGCCTGAGTGTCCTTGGTGAAAGTCCAAAAACCAGCGCGGTTAGGTGTTGAGTCTTCCGATTAATACCGGTAAAAATGACAAATTAGTAGTGCTTGTAGCCTATATGCAGACACATCCCAGAGATTCCTAATGTTGTATTCACTACCCTGTTTTCTCTTGAAAATGAATTGATTGCATAAATTGTGATATAAACTTGGCATTGCATGGTTTTAAAAAGAGATATAAAATATTTTGGCACGAGCATTACATATGCAACTACCTTATAGCTCTGTTATGGTTCATACACTGTGTTAGAGTATTTTTACTGGGTTTTGGCTCACCTTATGTAGGAAAATCATTTTCAGGTGCTGATGATATACCTCGGCTAAGGCAATAGCTTGGGAGGATTTGGAGCGAGAGTTTCATTTTGTTTATTTGTTGTATTTATTTTGTACAAGCCTAGGGCTTTATTTGTATTAAGTTTAATCTCACTTTTAACCAAGTATTGTCTTGAAAAGTTGTAAGCCTTTAGGACATTTCTTATTTATTTTAAATCTTATTTCATATTTTTAACTTGTAACACGTGCTATAGATTTAGGGTTAGGACTTGTGAATGTATAATCGCATATGCTACCTTTTGTACCATAGGATTATATAAAATGAAAGGTTACATATTTCAGAAAACTATATTTACACATTGTTATTATTTATTAATATTGTGGATAGTTTATTGTAATTATTTCGGGGCATTACATTAAACCTAATATTTTTATTTTTATTCTAATATGATCCCTCCATCACTTATTGTTGCTATTTTGAATAGAAAACCAACGTTGTGAATATTACTTGATTTTTAATTTTTGTGGTTAAAGCCACCCTAATCCTGAAATGAGAAGACTTGAGTTACTCCAGCAAGCCCGTCATGTCGTGCCGTATTGTGTTGAATCATAAAGTTTGTTAGTAGTAATTGTTGTGAGAGTTTAACCGGTCATAAAGGGTATTTACATGCTAGTAAAATAAGTTTCAAATTCGACCCAATAAAATAGTTGTTGCATGTTATACTAATCTAAATTTACTATTCTACTAAATGATTTATGCTTCTATGATTTATATTACAACATTAAGTAAGAGTATTGGAGTTGCTCCATTGCTGCTCTTCATTTTTCACTAGCTTAAGTATGAAAAAGATATACTCTTTATTTTACCTAATTAAATTTTTATTTATGTGCTTCAATGGTACTCTTTGTTTTATATATTTATCCGTACAAACTTATTTAAAGAGCCTCCCAATGCTTTCCAAATGTAGTTAGCCTACGAGAATGTTGTTAAAATAGATATTGTACTAGCTAGTCTATTGGAGTGAGTAAAATAACATAAAACTGGTTATAACAGCTAATAAACTTTTTTTAAAGAGCCTCTTGGAGATTGTGATGTCCCGGGTTTTGGGTTTGAATAGTA
Organism: Camellia sinensis; assembly: GCF_055761805.1. NCBI lineage: Eukaryota > Viridiplantae > Streptophyta > Magnoliopsida > Ericales > Theaceae > Camellia > Camellia sinensis. The sequence goes on from NC_138963.1 coordinate 156,086,686, forward strand.
TTGTATAGTGGGGGTAGTATGTATTTCTTTCGGTGTTTTTTTATCGTATCAGGTCGTTGAGATTCCTTTTCTACTCCTACTTTACCTCTCATAACTTTTCCAGGTTGAAAATTTTGAGTTTTGGGCTTTAGAACTTGTTTCGAAATACAAAACCAAACTCTAGTTTTCTGGGCAAAGCTGCTCATGCAGAATTGAGAGCCACCTAAGTGGATCTTCATAGAGTTTTCTGGGCAAAAAACAGCTCGAGCAGATTTTTGGTCCTGCTCGAGCGGATTTTGGTGGATTTTTCTAGGCAGCTCTCTGGAGCAATCAACCTGTGGGGAAAAAATTTTCGCTCGTGCGGAATTAAAACTGCTCGGGTGGATTTAGACGCGTCTGTCTCGAAATTCATGCTCTTTTTCTCAAAACTACTGCCAAAAAGTGTTTTGCACAGATTTTTCTCTTCTCTCTCTCTCTCTCTCTCTCTCTCTCTCTTTATTCATCTTTTCTCTCCATTCTCTCTAAAAACACACCCAAATCCAATTTCACTCTAAGATTTAGCTCAAATCATCAAGAGTTTGAGGGGGCTTCTTACACCAAATCAAAGAGGGCGACGAGGGCTACATTTATAACCGATTAGATCGTGTTTTTGTCAACTTTGATTTCTAGGATTTTTTTCTGCTTCATCTCCCAAGCTTGATGTAGGGATAATCTTTGAAATATATATATATACACTTATATATACAAGATTATGCTTGTTTGTAACATTTATTACATGTTTGAGTTATGATTTTGGGTTGTTGAACCCTAGATGATGTTAGAAGATGATTTTATCTACTTTTTTCAAAAATTTTGAGAGTGTAAGTTGTGTTCTAAGGTGTGGGTGTTGTTTTGGAAAAATCTTTTCAGAAATAGAACAAAAACCTTGTTTTGATGGAAACCCTAGAATTTAAAGATTTTGGAAAAAAGTTGAGTATTGTGAAATTTATGCTTGGTAAATTGTTATGTAAAGAAATGATGAAGAAATTCCTATGGTTGTATCAAATGAGGGAATTTCATGAAGGAAATGAGAATAGTTGATTTTAAAACTTATCATTGGTTTGTCTTAGAAAAATTGAGTTTAGAAAAGGATGTTTAACATTTAGAGAATACATAAATGTTGATATTGTAATATTTTCTACTGAAAATGTATATTATGATGTTATATTGATAAGAGATATGGAATTTGATCACAATGGAGGATTGTGTGAATGAATTGAGAAATTTCAAGGAATTGATATAGAAATATGTTTTATTGGCACTTGATTTCATTATCATCACCTTTCGAATTGGCATTGTTGAGATTATTAAATGGAACTCTATTATTGCCTTGGACATTTGCATTGTCATCCCATTTTACCATGGATGCAATTGATTTTGAACATTGCATTGGAAAAGTATTGTTTTGTGAAACAAGATCATATTGATTTGTTTTGGGGGTAAATATGTTGGTAAGTCCGGATAAGGGGCGTAGTTGGTATTGGTTAAGTTAGCCTGAGTGTCCATGGTAAAAGACCGAAAATACGCGTAGATGAGGTACCACGTGCCTTTCGGATAGCAACCGGTAAAGTGGGGATTGGTAGTGTTTGTTATGCCTACTTACAGACACTAACCTAGGGATTACCTGAGTCATATTTACCACTCCTTTGAGCTACGTTGAAATTATTAAATTGTTAAATTCTCAAGATTGCATTGTGCACAAAGGTTTCAAAAAATAAAGATATATGTTTTTGAACATGGCATGACATGTGCATTTCATCGCAAGAGATTGTATAAAATGTATATACTTTGTTAAGATTTTCTTACTAGGTTTTGTGCTCACCCTATGAGATTTTGTGTAGGAAAGGATGTGGTGATCCCACCGAGTTAAAGGCGTGGAATATATTTTGAGAGAACGAGACTCTTTTCTTTTTGTTGTAATTATTTTGACAAGTCAAGGGCTTTACATGTATGGGTTCAAAAAACTATTTTTGTGTAACCGGGGCTTAAGCCTTGGAATTTGCAACCCTTGGGGACATTAATTTGTATTTGACTTTTGTGCTACATGTTATAGATTTACATTTTAGGGATGTTGAATTTATATTCGCATGTGGAATATTTTGTGTAAATCTCTTGATGATTAATGAATATAAATGTTGGAGATTTGATGATGATGTCAATATTGAGACTTTATTTCTGTTTACATTAAACAAATGGAAGTTTTTGAGTTGGAATTCAAGATAATGAAATTGGAAGTTGATAAATCTATATTGTGTTAATTTTTGGGACATGACAAAGATGCTCTACCCTTAATCAATTTACACGCTTTGTGATTTTGACAACATATTATTTTTTCAACATTTGTTGGTGATTTTAAGGTTGCATTTGAATTATAAATCAGTAGGAATTTAAATTTTAAAAATATATATTTGTATATATACATGAAATATAAGTTAACTTTTTTGTCATTTTTTTTGAGTAATCTATAAATATTTGATAAAATAAAGAAAATACCATTCCAGTGGATATTTGAGAAAATATTTAGATATTAATGGTAAACTTTGCTACATTGAAAGTCAAATTCATAAGGATTTCTGTAAAATTGATGTTTATTTTTATACCCATGACTTATTTGTTATTTCTCCTACAAAAAGAAAAGGGGAAAAAAAAAATTAGTATAAGCATATAAAGAATAAAATTAAATCAAATGCACCTGGATGTGACAATCACGTGGGTCCTCTCCCCTTTGTCTTTTTTGAATATAAAAACCTAGGCCTTTCTTAAGCATGCCTTCCATACTGTGAGTGTTTGGAAAGTGGCTATTTTAGAGGTTTTTTTAGTTTTTTAACTTTTTAGTTATTTTAGTAGGTTATTTTAGTTTTTATGTTTAGGAAATTGGGTTAAATTTTTGGGTTGGTTGTTGTATTGAAAAATGTGTTTGAAATGATATTTGAGGTTGAGATGACAAATTTACCCATAATCTTATTTTTCCCAAAATTGATCTGCGGGGGCAAAATGGTAATTTAACTGCTTGTGGGATGGCAGTAGTAGCCTAAGCCTACACTGTGTTGGTCACAGTGTAGGCTATCCGTGCATGACAACCACTGTCTTTTTTTTTCTTTATTTTTTTTTAAATCAATGAGTTAGTGTGGCTAAAAGGTTTTTTTTTTTTTTTAATATATTTGAGGCTAAAATAGCCCGTAGCCACGGTTCCCAAACACCGCCATTGTATGCAAGGCATAGCTATTTTGTTATGTATTTTTTTTTTGGTTATACAATTTTGTGTTTTTTGGTTATACATTGTTAATCTGTTAAGTAGATTAATTTACAGGTAAATCAAATTAAAATAAAAAATTTATATTATAAACGCATAAGTATTCTCACAAAAATGTGTAACTAACACAAATTTGAGTAAGTTATCTTATAAAAGTTTTGAACAATACAAAAATACGTAACTAATACAAATTCAAGTAAGTCATCTCATAAAATTTTCAACGATACAAAATCTTGTAAGTTTTTACAAACTTAAGTAAGTGCTTTCACAAAAATACATAAGTTAACACAAATTTCCTGTAAAAGTTTTGAGGAACACAAAATCACGTAAGTTTTCACAAACTCATGTAAGTGATCTCACAAAAATATGTAAGTAATATAAATTCGAGTAAGCCATCTCATAAAATTTTGAACAACACCAAATCAAGTAAGTTTTCACCAACTCACGTAAAAGATCTTACAAAAATGCATAAATTAACACAAATTTCTCGTAAGTCATCTCATAAAAGTTTTGAGGAACACAAAATAAAGTAAGTTTTCATGAAATCACGTCACTGATCTCATAAAAATGCATCAATAATACAAATTCGAGTAAGTCATCTTATAAAATTTTAAACAATACAAAATCAAGTAAGTTATCACAAACTCACGTAAGTGATCTTACAAAATTGTGTAAATTAAAACAACTTTTCCGCAAGTCATCTCATAAAAATTTTAAGGAACACAAAATCAATTAATTTTTCATGAAATCATGTAAGTGACTTCATAAAAATGCGTAAGTAACACAAATTTGAGTAAATCATCTCATAAAATTTTGAACAACATAAAATCAAATAAATTTTCACAAACTCACAAACTATCTCACAAAAATGCGTAAGTTAACACAAATTTTCCGTAAGTCATCTCATAAAAATTTTGAAAACACAAAATCAAGTAAGTTTTCAAGAACTCACGTAAGTTATCTCAAAAAATTGCTTAAATCAACACAAATTCGAATAAGTAATCTCATCAAAGTTTGAACAATACAAAAACACATAAGTTTTCACGAACTTACGTAAGTGTTCTCACAAAAATCCATAAGTTAAACACAAATTTCCCTTAAGTTGGCTCAAAATTGTTTTTGAAAAACACAAAAATCCCATAAGTTTTCAAGAACTCACGTAAGTGATTTCAAAAAATCGCGTAAGTTAATACAAATTCAAATAAGTTATCTTATCAAAATTTGAACAACACAAAAACGCGTAACTTTCACAAACTCACGTAAGTGCTCTCATAAAAATCTGTAAGTTAAACACAAATTTCCCTTAAGTTGGCTAAAAAAAATTTTGAAAAACACAAAATCCCGTAAGTTTTCAAGAACTCACGTAAGTGATTTCAAAAAATCGCGTAAGTTAATACAAATTTAAATAAGTTATCTTATTAAAATTTGAACAACACAAAAATGCGTAACTTTCACAAACTCACGTAAGTGCTCTCACAAATGCTCGTAAGTTAAACACAAATTTTTCGTAAGTTGTCTCAAAAAAACTTTGAAGAATACAAAATCTCATAAATTTTCAAAAACTCACGTAAGTTATCTTAAAAAATCGCGTAAATTAACACAAATTTAAGTAAGTGATCTCATCAAAGTTTGAACAACACAAAAAAGCGCAAGTTTTACCAACTTGCGTAAGTTTTTACGAACTCACATAAGTGTACTCAAAAAAATCCATAAGTTAAACACAAAATTTTTGTAAGTTGTCTCAAAAAGATTTTGAAGAACACAAAATCCTATAAGTTTTCAAGAACTCAAGTAAGTGATTTCAAAAAATCGCATAAGTTAACACAAATTCAAAATAAGTTATCTTATCAAAGTTTGAACAACACAAAAACATGTAAGTTTTCACGAATTCATGTAAGTGCTCTCACAAAAAAAATGTAAGTTAAACACAATTTTCCCATAAGTTGTCTCAAAATCTTTTTGAAGAACACAAAATCCGGTAAGTTTTCAAGAACATACGTAAGTGATCTAAAAACACCTTTTAAGTTAACACAAATTCAAATAAGTGATCTCATCAAAGTTTGAAAAACACATGTAAGTTTTTATTGACTCACGTAAGTACTCTCACAAAAATCCGTAAGTTAAACACAAATTTTCCATATGTTGTCTAAATTTTTTTTTGAAGAACACAAAATCCCGTAAGTTTTCAAGAACACACGTAAGTTATCTCAAAAAACCGCGTAGTTTAACACAAATTCGAGTAAGTTATCTCATCAAAGTTTGAACAACACAAAAAACGCATAAGTTTTCACAAACTCACGTAAGTGCTCTCATAAAAATCCATACACAAATTTCTCTTAAGTTGTCCCATAAAATTTTTGAAGAACGTAAAATCCCGTAAGTTTTCACAAATTTATGGAAATGATTTCACAAAAGCGCGTAACTTAATACAAATTCAAGTAAGTTATCTCATTAAAGATTTGAAAAACACAAAAATGCGTAAGTTTTTACAAACTCACCTAAGTGCCCTCATAAAAATACTTAAATTAAACACAAATTTTTTGTAAGTTGTCTCAAATTTTTTTTGAAGAATATAAAATCCGGTAAGTTTTCAAGAACTCACGTAAGTTAACACAAATTCAAGTAAGTTATATAATTAAAGTTTAAACAATAAAAAATGTGTAAGTTTTCACGAATTCATGTAAGTGCTCTCACAAAAATGCACAAGTTAAATACAAATATTTTATAAGTTGTCTCATAAAATTTTTGAATAACACAAAACCCCGCAAGTTTTGAAGAACTCACGTAAGTGATCTCAAAAAAAAAAAAAAAACATGTAAGTTAACACAAATTCGAGTAAGTTATTGGTCAATTTATCCAATCAATTGGTTAATTGATTGGTTGTGGCCAAACGATCCAATCAATTCACAAATTGATTAGAGTGACCAATTCTTTTAATCGATTTACCAATCAATACTTTTGTAAAATTGTAAATGTGCAATCAATAGTGAAATCGATTGGTTTTGGCCAAACCATCCAATTAATTGGCAAATCAATTGATGGTAGCCAATCAAGTGGTCATTCGATTTCAATCCCCATTCTTATTTTATATACAATGCGGCCAATTATAATATTTGTTTGTAAATATTTAAAAAATAAATAAATTATTATTTACTAAATTTTGAATTTTTTTAATAATTTAATATGTAAAAATACTTGAATTTGGCTAGAATTTAATATATAGAAGTCTGGACAAAGTCGAATTATCAATAAATTAAGTTATGATTTTATTTACTTATTTTACTTTTATCGTTATATTGATTAATTTAATGAAAATTTTGTTGGGACTCCCTTAATTATATGTTTTTACTAGTATAACAAAAATAATTAAAAAAATTATTAACTCAAGTCTTCTAATTATTCGAAAACCAAATGATGACTAAACTACTCTCCCATAAGACTAACCATTGCACTTTAGTATTTTGTTATCAAATATATATTTGATTCATTTAAAAAATTTATAATTTTATAATTTTGGAGGCGAAGGTGGATGTGGTGGTTAGGTGGTAGTAGTAGCGGTGGTAGTGTAGGGAGTGAAATTGGTGATGGTATAGTAGTGATAGTAGTGGAGTTGAGTAGTAGTAGGAGTAGTGCCAATGATAACGATAATTGGTGGTCTTTGTATAAGAGGCGGTACTTGTCCAATCAATTCCAATCCAGTTGTAATTGACTGTGTACAATAAAACTCATGTAAATTATGGCCAAACTTCATTACCATTGGTGGTCTTAGTGAAAGAGGCAATACATGTTGTCCACCACTACTCTTACCACCACCTTTATTACCATTGTCACTGTTACCATAAACACCACCACCATTTCACAACTATAATCATAGTTGTCATTACCACCGCTTCTCTACCACCACTGCAACTACTAAAACAATTCACCTCCATAACCATTACCACCAATGGTCCACCATTACTATAACACTACAACATTTTCTTAGTTTAGTGACATTTGAAAGTGCCACAAAACTATTCTTCTAATGACATTTTTTGGTCTTGTGGCATTTTGAACAAGTGCCACTTCTATCGGTGCCATGATAGATACGAGTGCCACGGTAGATACTTGCAAGTGCCACTGCACCATCATGACTGAAAACTTTCAATGACATTTTAATGTCATGGTAGATATTATTTGTGGCACTATCAAGCGCCATTAAAAAAAGAGTTAGTGACACTTGTAAGTGTCATTACACTATCCAGACTAAAACCTTTTAGTGACACTTTAATGTCATGGTAGGCACTATTCGTGACGCTATCAAGTGTCATTCATGACGATAATTCGTTGTAGAACAATTTGATCCGCTCTTGTGGAGACTCGAACCGCCAACCTTCCGCACCATAAACCTTATAGACCACACTCTTCCCACTACACCTCTATAGCACCACATGATTATATATGCAACATATATTATTTATATAGTACATACATCCATATTAATATAAAAATATATGTATAAACATAATTATTTTATTGAACATAATTTATGTAAAATAAACTATTTACTACCAAAATAAAAAAAAAACACCACTTTTGGCGACTAAAAAACCAATTCTATACTTTTGGCTACTAATTATTTTTTAGTTGCTAAAAAACTTAACTTTTATCAACCAAAATCGGATTTGGTCGCCGAAGATGCACTTTCAGCTACCAAAATTTTGGTCACCAAAAAATTTTATTCTCGCCTTAGGATTTTAGTTTTCCCGCGCTAAAAATGACCACTTTTGGCGACTAAACTTATTTTTTAGTTGCCAATTGTAGACTTTTGGCTACTAAAATTTTTTTTGGCACCAAAAAGTTTTACTTTTGGCTACTAAAATTTTTTTAGTCGGTAAAACCTATATAATCAGCGACCAAACTTATTTTTAGTCGCCAATTGTAGACTTTTGGCTACTAAATTTTTTTAGTCACCAAAAAGCTTTACTTTGGGCTACCAAAAATTTTTTTGTCACTAAAACCCATATAATCAGCGACCAAACTTAGTTTTAGTCGCCAATTGAAGACTTTTGGCTACTAAAATTGTTTAGTCGCCAAAAAGCTTTACTTTTGGCCACTAATGTTGTTTTGGTCAGGAAATTTAGTCGCCGAATATGCTTTTTCCTGTAGTGTATATTGAGTTTAATTCATTTATTTTTAATCATTTACTGCATTTTAAAAATTTAGAAAATATATTGGCATTTTTTATTTTTTCAAAAATGTCATTATAAGCTTGGAAAGTTTTTGGCTTAGTGGCATTTTTCAAAATACTATTGACATGGACAGGCCCACGAGGCATACAGCCCACGGCAAACCGCCCCGAACCCATCGCCTCGGACCCATAGCATAACTTGATTGGCAAAGCCCAGGACAGCTGGAGTCCACCTGGACGTGGAGGGCCAAGGGCATTCGGACACATGGCAGATGAGACACAGGCCACATCAGCAGACAAAGATCTGCAGAGTTATTGCCACAACACATCACCATTAATGCAGCCCATCACAGCATTTATTACGACAACACCTCCCCGTCGGAACAGAGCCCCCTCACCCTGAACAAGGTAAGCTACGGCACAGGCTTTCGGCGGAAAGGGGGCACGTCACAAAGGACAGTGAAATGATTACCAAAGGATATAAGCAACAAGAGAAGCACAAGAATAAGGTTAAGCTTTTTATCTCTCCATCTTCTCCCCTACATTTTCCTGTTTTTTCCTCGACTAATTCTCTCGCCGGAGGGTTCACTGGGGGACTACCCCGTTCCCCTTTGGACTTGCTTGCAGGTCATTTGACGGAATCACCACCCGAAACCGGAACCTGAAGAACCTGGGCTAGCCTGACCCATCCACACGGGACGGACTGTATCATCAGTTGGCGTCGTCTGTGGGAATCTTTGTGGTTTATTCGTGCGCTAGTTGTGTTCACTATCGCCGGAGCCCTCTCTTCTCACCTTTACCTTTTCCTCTCACCCGTCCAGGTGTATGGTCACGACTAGATCCATGGCTTCTCACTATAATACCACCGATCACCAAACAGACCCTTCCCATCCAAACAACCCACCACAATACATCATCGAACTTACTAACAGCATTAACCGCATGGCCGAGCAAAACCAGGCCCTGATCAACGCCTTACTCCAAAGAAACCTAACCGTCCCACCCCTAGACATTCCACCCAACCAAGAAAGAACCCCGGGCCACACTGCTCCACCACCCCCTCCGCCCAACCAAGAAGGTTTACAACCCCCTCCTCCTCCACATATGAGCCTACCACCTCCACCTCCACCTCCACGACCGTCAGTCGTGGCACTCGTCCCTGAGGGGGAAGCCAGTAGTGTCCAGCCTCCACTGACCGACCATGGCGACAACATTCCCCTCTGGGACGCTGAACTCCGAGCTATGAAGCTCCAACTACAAGGGGTCATGTAGAACATTCAGCGCAAGCCCTCAGTCACCGCCAACTCTCCTTTTGTTGCCTCCATCCGCAACAAACCATTGCCTGCCAAGTTCAAAATGCCCACCATTGACTCCTTTGATGGCACGACGGACCCGGTCGACCATCTGGAAACCTACCGCACCCTCATGATCCTCCACGCATTTTCCTGACGAGATCATGTGCCGAGCTTTTCCAGTGACACTGAAGGGATCAGCTCGGTTGTGGTTTAGCCAGTTACCAGCGGACTCCGTCTCCACCTTTCAACACCTCAGTGACTCTTTCCTGAGCCATTTTATCGGAGCCCAACGTCAGAGACGCCCAGCCACCCAACTCCTTAACATTCGTCAGACTGAGGGGGAGTCGCTCCGCAGCTTCGTCACCCGCTTCAACACCGAAGCCCTTCAAGTAGCTGAGAATGACGACAAGGTCATTCTCACGGCTTTCATGGCCGGCCTGTGGTCGTCGGATTTCCTTTTTTCCCTCTCCAAAAACCCTCCAACCACCATGGCAGCCCTCCTATCCAAAGCCCAGAAGTACATGAATGCTGAAGATTCTCTGGCCGCTCGACAAGAACCCACCCCTAAAAATCCGACCCCTAGAGACAAGAGGAAAGACTCCGAACCAAGAACCGCCCAGTATAATAACCAAACACCCCACTGTAATGACCGACCCTCCCGTGCCGACCGGACGACTCCGACCCGACCGCCCGGTCGGTTTGAGCGATACACACCTCTCAACTCCCCTATGGAGCACGTCCTCAATCAGATCCAACGGGACTACCCCCTCAAGTGGCCCCTACCTTCCCGAAACCCTTCCACTCGAAAAGATCAATCCAAATACTGTCGTTTCCACCAAGACCATGGTCATACCACCGACGAGTGTATTAACCTCAAAGATCAGATTGAGACCTTCATACGCCAGGGCCGCCTCAGCCGATTCACAGAGAACCGCCCTCCACAGAGACAAAGAACCGACCTCACAAAGAACAATCACCGACAAACGCCACCCCGCAACCAAGGCCCACCCAACCAAGGCCACAATCGCCCACCACCACAGCCTCGGCCTCCTGGTAATCCCCCTCCACCAGTCGGAGAAATCTGAGTTATCTCAGGCGGCCTTGCTTGCGGGGGACCATCCCGCTCGGCTCAGAAGGCAGAACTCAGAAAAATCAGGCAGGGCTCAGACAAAGCGGTGGCGACGGTGGACCGACCTCCCAAACAGTCAAAACAATGGATCGAACCCATCACCTTCACCGACACCGACTGTGCAGGAGTCCGTTACCCACATGATGACCCCCTTGTCATCTCCGCCATTCTCTCCAACTACAAAGTCAGACGAGTCCTCGTAGACAACGGCAGCTCTTCAGACATTATCTTCCTCAATTGTTTCCGCCAGCTTAAGATTGGGAAGAGAGCTTGTCTCCTCTCCAAACCCCTCTGGTCGGCTTCACCGGCGACCGCATTACCTCCATCGGCTCCATCGATCTACCTATCACCATTGGCGAGCACCCGCGGCAGACCACTAAGTTGCTCACCTTCCTTGTGGTCGACTGCCCCTCTGCTTACAACATCATCCTCGGCCGCACAGCCCTCAACGCCTTCCAAGCCATCACGTCTACATATCATCTTGCCATCAAATTTCCTACTGATCTCGGTGTCGGCACTGTCAAAGGAGAGCAGACCGTGGCCAGGGAGTGTTATGTCACCTCACTCAAGGAAGTCAAGCTAAAAGAGGCCATGATCATCGAAGGGCTTGACGTCCGAGATGAGGACGAGCTGGTCAGAGGTGAACCTGTGGAGGAACTTATTGAAGTTAACATTGATCCCACCAACCCAATCAGAACCGCCAAGATTGGCAGCCAATTACCTTCCCAAGTCAAGGCCGACCTTACTGCTCTCCTGACCGAGCACAGAGATGTATTCGCCTGGACCCATTCTGACATGCCAAGCATCGACCCCTCCTTCATAACCCATCGCCTCAGCATCGAGCCCCACCTTCGACCCCACTGCCAGAAGCAACGCATTTTCCATCCGGAGCGCAACACCCTCATAGCCGCCGAAGTTGACAAACTCCTCGAGCCCCAATTCATCAAAAATGTGGACTATCCTAGGTGGTTGTCCAACGTGGTCCTCGTCCGCAAACACAATGGCAAATGGCGGCTCTGTGTCGACTACTCTGACCTGAACCGAGCTTGTCCCAAAGACAGTTACCCCCTTCCCCGCATAGATCTACTGGTCGACGCCACGGCCAGTCATCAAATGCTCAGCTTCATGGATGCCTTCTCTGGGTACAACCAAATCCTGATGCACATATCCGACCAGGAGCACACATCATTTATCACCGACCGAGGTACCTACCACTACTGTGTAATGCCGTTCGGATTGAAGAATGCTGGGGCCACTTATCAACGGCTGGTTAACGCCATTTTCCACTACCAAATAGGTCGGAATATGGAAGTCTACGTCGACGACATGCTAGTCAAAAGCAAATACTCCTCCGATCACCTTGCTGACTTACGTGAGACCTTCGCCACCTTGCGCAAGTACCAGATGAAGCTCAACCCAGAGAAGTGCGCCTTTGGCGTAGGGTCTGGCAAATTTTTGGGCTTTATGGTCAGTCAGCGCGGCATCGAAGCTAACCCTGAGAAGATCAAGGCCATGGTTGAGATGCAGTCGCCTAGGACGGTCAAAGAAGTTCAGAGACTCACGGGCCGAGTGGCGGCCTTCAACCGGTTCATCTCCCGTGCGACAGATAAGTTCTTGCCCTTCTTCAAAGTTCTTCGGCAGACTTTTGAATGGACAGCTGAATCCGAAGAGGCTTTCCAACAGTTAAAACAATGCATGGCCAATCCCCCCTTCTCTCCCAAGCAATCACGGGCGAACCCCTCTTCCTCTACCTAGCGGTATCAGGAACCGCAGTCAGTGCAGCTCTCCTCAGAGAAGATGGCTCAATCCAACGGCCGGTCTATTACATCAGTCGGGCTCTCAGAGGCGCGGAGCAGAACTACCCCTTGCTGGAAAAACTATCCCTGGCCTTGGTCATTGCCTCCAGACGACTCCGCCCATACTTCCAAGCTCACTCCATTGTGGTCCTCACCGACCAACCCCTGAAGAAGGTCATGCAGCAACCAGAACTCTCAGGTAGACTGATGCAGTGGACCGTAGAACTCAGCCAGTTCGACATCTCTTACCGCCCTCGGACAGCAATTAAGGGGCAGGCCGTAGCTGACTTCATCATGGAGTTCACCAAGCCGACCCCGACCACAACACCTCCGCCCCTACCAACTCCAACAGAGCCAGAAGATCCTCATTCTTGGACTCTTAATGTCGACGGATCGTCCCGAAGAGAAGGAAGCGGTGCCGGCCTCATCCTCACCTCTCCTGAGGGCGGCTACTTCAAATGTGCCCTCCGTTTCCTGTTTGAAGCAAGCAACAATGAAGCCAAGTACGAGGCATTAAAAGCAGGACTGCACCTCGCCAAGGACATAGGGGTCAGCCACCTCCGAGTTTTCAGCGACTCCCAACTCGTCGTCGGTCAGATGACGGGGGACTTTGATGCCAAGGACGACACGATGCGAGCTTACAGAGACCTGGCACTCCCCCTTGCTCGCCTCTTCAATACCTTCCACATCAGGCATATTCCTCGGGCAGAAAACTCCAAAGCAGATGAGATGGCTCAGTTGGCTTCTGCTGACCATCTTACTCTCAGCCATGATGTCCGCGTTGAATATTTACACCACCCGGTCGTTTCACCCGATCTACAAGCTATACAATACATTCAAAATGAACCTATCCCTTGGGCATCCGACATCCTCCTATTCTTGACCACAGGAGCACTCCCAGATGACCAGCAGCAGGCTTCCAAAGTCCGATCCCGAGCGTCCAATTACGTCATTGTCGACGATATATTGTACAAACGCGGCTTCTCCCGGCCATATCTACGATGCCTCAACCCAGCGCAAGCAACTTACGTAATGCAGGAGATCCATGAGGGGATTTGTGGTAATCACTCAGGAGGCAGGTCCCTTGCCCAGAAGATACTCCGTACTGGGTACTTTTGGTCAACTCTCAATCAGGATACGACCGACTTCGTGCTCAAATACGATAAATGTCAACGCTTCGCCAACATCCCTCACGCCCCTCCTACAGAGTTAATCACACTCTGCAGCCCTTATCCGTTTGCCAAGTGGGGGATCGACCTGGTCGGTCCGCTTCCCACCGGTCGAGGTCAGACCAAGTTTGCGATCGTTGCCATTGATTACTTCACCAAGTGGGTCGAGGCTGAACCCCTTGCCACAATCACCGAGCGGAACACCACCAGGTTTATCTGGCAATCGATCATTTGCCGATTTGGCATCCCTCAAGCCATCATCTCTGACAATGGCAAACAATTCGATAACGCGAAGTACAGAAAATTTTGTGCAAATCTCCACATCCAACCGTGCTTCTCCTCCCCCGGTCACCCCCAAGCAAACGGCTAAGTTGAGGTCACCAACCGTTCCCTTCTGAAAATCATCAAAACCAAGCTCGAAGCTGCTAAAGGCCTTTGGGCTGAGGAACTGCCAAATGTACTCTGGGCTTACCGAACCACTGCTCGCACTCCCACTGGTGAAACCCCTTTTCGCTTAACATATGGCACTGAGGCTGTTATTCCAGTAGAAGTCGGTTTGCCCACTCCCAGGATTTTACATCCGGATCTGGCCGCAGCCGAAGAACTCCACTGAACAGACTTGGACCTCGTCGAAGAGCTCAGAGAGACCGCCGCTGTCAGATTGGCTTCGTACCAGCAGAAAACGAGAACACACTACAACCGCCGAGTTCGACCACGAGAGTTCTCCGTAGGGGACCTTGTCTTACGAGAAGTGACTCTTGCCACAAAGAATCCAACCGAGGGCAAACTGGCAGCCAAATGGGAGGGGCCCTACGTTGTGAATGCTCGACCACGACCAGGCACTTACCGACTTCAAGACATGGAAGGCCGAGACCTGCCCCATCCCTGGAATACAGAACATTTGAAGCGTTACTACCAATAAGTCCATACTTTTTTATTGTCAACATTGTTGTATTCCCCTTTCTACACATAATGTAAATTCCAACTGATGGCCTCAGTTTTGGTAATTCAACTGTCTCTATGTGGCCCCAATAACTTTTCCACTTGCAGCACTTTAAAAGCCTCAGCCAGACTAAGCATTTCAAAAGCCTCAGCCAAGTTGAGCACCTCAAAAGCCTCAGCCAGACTGAGCACTTCAAAAGCCTCGGCCAGACCGAGCACTTCAAAAGCCTCAGCCAGACTGAGCACTTCAAAAGCCTCGGCCAAACCGAGCACTTCAAAAGCCTCAGCCAGGCCGAGCACTTTAAAAGCCTCAGCCAGACTGAGCACTTCAAAAGCCTCGGCCAGACCGAGCACTTCAAAAGCCTCAACCAGACGGAGCACTTCAAAAGCCTCGGCCAGACCGAGCACTTCAAAAGCCTCGGCCAGACGGAGCACTTCAAAAGCCTCAGCCAGACCGAGCACTTCAAAAGCCTCGGCCAGACCGAGCACTTTAAAAGCCTCAGCCAGACTGAGCATTTCAAAAGCCTCGGCCAGACCGAGCACTTCAAAAGCCTCAACCAGACGAAGCACTTTAAAAGCCTCGGCCAGACCGAGCACTTCAGAAGCCTCGCCCAGACCGAGCACTTCAAAAGCCTCGGCCAGACCGAGCACTTCAAAAGCCTCGCCCAGACCGAGCACTTCAAAACTAGCAGAACCACATTTTCAACACTTAGTCACATTATGAAGTTTCTTCACAATTCCAGGACCACGTTTTTCCTAGTTAAATTCCTCGCGTACTCTCACGTATTTCATTCACTAATCAGATTATTCGCCAACTATTTAGTTACAATTTGCAACCTGCCTCTTACTCTAATTTTTGAATTATCCTTTCAATTTTCATACAACTCCAATCGCACTCCGCAGAGAGGAACTTTTAACTTTCAGTTTACACGAAATTTTTATTGACCCAATCTTTACGACCAGTTTTTATCATAACACTTCATTCACTCTGGCAACATAAGCAAAATAAATAAAAATTCAATTGGCAACGTAAGCCAAATAATCTTTGTACACAAATTCATTACAAGTAAATTCTTCATACGTTCATTCATTCATTCACTCCTTTACAATGTGTTCACCAAAAAAAAAAAAAAAAAAAAAAACATAGAGCACGCCCAGCTTTCCTTCTCCTTGGCTATTCCTCCTCGCTCGATGCCAGATCCTCTTCTTCAATACCTTCGTCCAGGGGGGTCTGGGCCACATCATCTTCCCCTATCGTCACACTACTAAGGTCCAAGTGTGGGAACAGCTCATCAGCTCTGCGCTTGAACATTTTCCAACCGCTGTCCCAGAACTCGGCCATTTCGTGCTTATAGAAATCTGACTGCTGGAAGCTTTCAATCACCTCTGTCTCTGTCCTACCTCCAGCAGTCTTTCTTGATGGGCCCACCCCCCCCGACTCTTGACCAGCTAGACTCCTGGCGACAGCGGTGTCCACCACCATCTGAAATTCGGAGGACCCCTTATATTGCTCCACTGCTGCGACGCACAGATCAGGGTAGGCCGCCTTTTCAGACGCCGCCTTCGCCCTCTCCTCATCCAGCTCTCTTTGCAGGGCCCCCCTTTCAGCCGCCGCCGTCGCCCTCTCCTCCTCCACCCCCTTCTTCAGATTCTCCAGCTCCGACACCGTCTTCACCTTCTCTATCTCCCATGCCCTCAGAAGCCTCCCATTCTCCTCCTCTGCTCTGGCGTGCTCCTCCCCCAACTCCTTCAACAATCTCCAATTCTAGAATCCGCTTCATCCTTTTGCCTGACCAGCTCTTCATTGCTGGTCATGGCCTCTTCATGCCGCTCGACTGCCACGGCGCAGGCCCTCTCAGACTCTTCCAACTTTTTCTGTTCACCATCCAGTTGGAACTCGAGCAACACGACCTTGCGGCGTGTGTCCTCGAGCTCCAACTTGACTGATGGCAGATCGGCATGGGCAGTCTTCCAATCGGCACTGTCCTTCCTCAATTTGGCCAACTGGACCCTGGCCTCCTCAGCCTTCAACTTGGCAGCCCCTGCCTTCCTAAGGAGGGCCCCTGCCAAGGTGGTTACCTCCATTTGGGCAGAGCATAACCCCTTCAGCAGGTCAGCCTCGTTATACCCTGATGCCGCGCGCAGAGCCGTCTCCTCCACAATCTTCACCAGGCGGTCTGCCCCCGTCCTGGCTGGGCCTTCTTCTCCCTCCAACTTTCCAGCTACCGCGCGTGCGTGATAGATCGCCGTAGCCAGACGAACCCCTCCTTCGTGGGGGTCAGTCCTCTTCTGGACCTGTTCCATTCCGCTCGGCACTGCCTCAGTCGACCCAGCCTCTACTTGCACTGATGGAGCAATCTCCACAACGTCCACCGTTGGAATGATCTCCACCACCTCTGGGGCGTCCTTGGCCACGGGGACCTCCACCTCAGTTGGGGCCGCCCTAGCCCTCTTGGCCCCAGACGCATCTGCTGCTTCCTTTGGGGCACTCCTCTTCTTCTTCTTATTTTTTAGAGCTTCCACCGCCTTTCCAGCCTTTTCCTTTATAGGGTCTACAGGCGGCGGTCGAGGCTCAAAACTGCTTAAGTCTTTTTCACCCAACGGCCTTGGGCGCGGTCAGATTCTCTCCCGCGCGATCGGTTGAGGCGGACGGTCCCTCTGCGCCTCCTTGAACTTCGCGGCCTTTGCCAGAATGGCTCGATCCTCTATCTCCTGAGCTTTTCTCCTCGCCTCCAATTCTGCCCGGCCGAGGTCTCCGCCTTTCGGCTGCGGTCCCAGCCCCGCCTCAAACAGTGCAGACGGTTGGACAAGCTCGTCCCATCTAGCCTTCTCTCTCTCTCTCTCCACTCCTTCACCCGCTTCACCCTCTCTTCCGCCATCGCCCCCAGTCTCGACTCCATCGACCTGGTTGGCACCTTCCAGATGGTGCGCACCCCCATCCCCCCATTAACAGTCACGTAGAACCACCGTGGCCGCCA
This sequence comes from Camellia sinensis, assembly GCF_055761805.1. Classification (NCBI taxonomy): domain Eukaryota; kingdom Viridiplantae; phylum Streptophyta; class Magnoliopsida; order Ericales; family Theaceae; genus Camellia; species Camellia sinensis. Next base: position 156,104,436 of record NC_138963.1, read on the forward strand.
CCCCTTGATCGACGTAGGCAGCCCCGCCACCAATCCCCTCCCCATCACCGCCTCTAAGGTGACCCAAGTTTCTTGCTGCCCCGACGCCTTGTAACACGAGAAGAACTCGTCTACCGTCATGGCCTCCCCCCCCATTCGCCTTAGGCCATGCACTCGCACAGGCCAGCAGAATCTTCCAGGCATTGGGCATCATTTGCCCCGGCGCTACCTCCAGGCGATTCAGCACGTCAACCACCACTTGAGGCAGTGGCAACCTCAGTCCCCCTTTTAGCGCCTCCTCGTACAGGGAAAACTCCCCTGGCCTCGCAGTAGACGGCCTTTCCACTGATGTTGGCAGCAGTAACTCTACCTCCGCCGGAATCTGGTACCGCTCCCTAATCACCTCCAAATCCGCCACCGTGAGTGTGGATTTGTCCGCCTTAGTGTGCCACTGCTCTGGCTCCACCTGGCTTAGTGGCTTTGGGGCCAATATCAGGGCCGACGCCTGCGATTCTCCCACCGTCTCACCCATCCCCGCCCCCACCATCCTTGCTTCCGTCCTGTATTGTGCTGCTAACTCCTCCCCATCATCATCCCCCAATGGGTCCACCCTCACATTAACTCCTTCTTCTTCTGCCATTTCTAGGGTTTGCTTGCAACTCACTTCTGACGCAGGAACGAGGAAGTTCAGAAAATGCTACACAGGTATGTCATATGCAGTGAAGGAATTAACACTTGAATATTTTAGGTTTTTGTACACAGGTAGTTGAAACGCATTATACCAACAACGCACGGTTTACCCGTATTCCATGGATCCGCATTAATTTTCGCCCGTTTCAAAACCTTTCAAATCAACCGCCAAAGCCGACTTTTCAAAACCCCACTCGTGACCTATCGTTTCATTTCTGCTCCAACGCTTCACTTCCCCCACGATATTACCACGTGTGTGGCCACGATACACTGTTCCCCCCCTTCCCCTGTCTTTTCCATTTCAAATCATCACATGGCCCCACCCTACCCCCTCTCTTTTCGAGCCCCGCGCCATCCTGGTCGGCAAGCCTCTCGGTCGACCCCTCTCACTCGGCCACCCTCGCGGTCGGCACGCCCCTCGGTCGACCCCCCTCACTCGGCCACCCTCGCAGTCGGCACGCCTCTCGGCCGACGCCTCCCGCTCGGCCACCCTCACTATCAGCTTCTCCCGATTCAATTACCCTGGCGATCGGCACGGCTTCCCGTAGACCTCTCCACTTGGCTCGAATTTCTCTTCCTTATTACTATTCCCTTCGTTGGACTAAAGCTGCACTCGGAACTGGTGGACTACTGACATAGACAGGCCCATGAGGCATACAGCCCACGACAAACCGCCCCGAACCCATCACCTCGGACCCATAGCATAACTTGATTGGCAAAGCCCAGGACAGCTGGAGTCCACCTGGACGTGGAGGGCCAAGGGCATTCGGACACATGGCAGATGAGACACAGGCCACATCAGCAGACAAAGATCTGGAGAGTTATTGCCACAACACATCACCATTAATGCAGCCCATCACAGCATTTATTACGACAACACCTCCCCGTCGGAACAGAGCCCCCTCACCCTGAACAAGGTAAGCTACGGCACAGGCTTTCGGCAGAAAGGGGGCACGTCACAAAGGACAGTGAAATGATTACCAAAGGATATAAGCAACAAGAGAAGCACAAGAATAAGGTTAAGCTTTTTATCTCTCCATCTTCTCCCCTACATTTTCCTGTTTTTTCCTCGACTAATTCTCTCGCCGGAGGGTTCACTGGGGGACTACCCCATTCCCCTTTGGACTTGCTTGCAGGTCATTTGACGGAATCACCACCCAAAACCGGAACCTGAAGAACCTGGGCTAGCCTGACCCATCCACACGGGACGGACTGTATCATCAGGGTTCACTGGGGGACTACCCCGTTCCCCTTTGGACTTGCTTGCAGGTCATTTGACGGAATCACCACCCGAAACCGGAACCTGAAGAACCTGGGCTTGCCTGACCCATCCACACGGGACGGACTGTATCATCAACTATAAAATATTTGTTTATGACACTTTTCACCTAAGTGCCATAAAAAGTAATTTGCACCTACCTAGTGTCCTGAAATTTTTTAAAAAATGCCATTGCAACTAAAGTTTAGTGGCATCTGTTGGTAAATGTCACGAATATAATTTTGTGTCATTATTTTATAAAATGTCATAAAATTGATGTGACATTTCTTTATTGAAATGCCGCTAGAGCCTTATATATTTTGTGGTTCTGTGGCATTTTTCTAAAACATTTAATGCCAATTTTTATTTTTGTGACATTTTCTAAAAACATGCTACTAGTGTAGTGTCACTAAAGTGTAAATTTGTTATAGTGACATTTTTGTTGTAGTGAAGTGACACTTTTTTTAATTGAAATGCCACTAGAGCCTTGTATGTTTGTGGCTCTATAACATTTTTCTAAAAAATGCCACTAAATATTCTTTTTGTGACATTTTTTAAGAACATGCCACTAGTATGGTGTCACTAAAATATGTTTTTATTGTAGTGTTGTGACACTTGTTCATTGAAATGTCACTAGAGCCTTTTATGTTTGTCGTTTTGTGGCATTTTTCAAAAACGTGCCACTAAATATCATTTTTGTGGCATTTTCTAAAAATATGCCACTAGTGTAGTGCCACTAAAGTATGTTTTTGTTGTAGTTTTGTGACACTTGTTCATTGAAATGTCACTAGAGCCTTTTATGTTTGTCGTTTTGTAGCATTTTTCAAAAACGTGCCACTAAATATCATTTTTTGTGGCATTTTCTAAAAATATGCCACTAGTGTAGTGCCACTAAAGTATGTTTTTGTTGTAGTGTAACCTTTTTGATAATCGAGTGTCCAAATCAGTTTACGTACACCTCGACTAATTTTGAGGAACAAATCTCATCGCCCACTTGCAGGGGCCCTATTTAAAGACAAGGAAAATGCCTTGCATGGACATGACTCAAAAGAGCTTATTATTGCTAATGGGTATTGAACTTAAGACCTAAAAAGAATACACCTCTAGGCCTGAAGCTTTGTCCACTAGGACATGGCCCCAAGTGTTAATGGGTACCATCATCTCACCGCCACTATCAGTACACTATTGTTGGCACCTTTTTTTTTTAACCTCTACACCATCATTAGATCACTCCTTCCACCACCACCACCACAACATAAAATTTAGAAAATACAAATTAAAAATAATAAATTTAAAATTTAATTATTAAATAGGTACAATAATTAATTGATAAATAATTATTTATTTATAAGATAACTGGTGTGACTAAAAAGAGCAAGGACATATTGGCGATAGTGCATGGTGGCATTCGAAAGAGTGAGGGCACATGACCACCATCATCACCATATCATATATCACCTTATTTTAATTATTATTAAAAAACAAATACAATTTTTTTTATATATCATGTAAATAGGGGAATATACATATCAGTGTTGTTAGAAAAAAAAATATTCATAAAAGGTGATAAATATTATAAATATTAATAATTATAATTATAATTTTTTGCATTAATAGTAATAATTATCAAAACCCCTCATGAATAGTAATTTTTCTATATATATTTAAAAAATATAAATTTTATTTGTTATGTTTTTAGCTATAAATATTGTTTAAACTTACTAATAGCTATTTCTTAAAAATATATATATATATATATAGATTAAAAATATTGTTTAGCAATAAATATTGTTTAAGATTTTTTTATATTTATTGTTATTAAATTAATTTATAATTTTTAAAAAAAAAAATCAGTAAATTTTGAAAACTTAATAAAATCATTTTTTAACCAAAATTTTTGTCCTAAAATTGAGAACCTACCCAAAATCCTATCTCTGCTCTCTCACGATTCTCTCCCTCACCCTCCTCTGTTACCCATCGGCCTCCCTTTCCCCTTCCCTTGATCGAATGCAACCTACCTCTCATCCCCATTCTCTCACCAAATGCCATTCATTTCCCTCTCTCTTCACCTAATGCCTAAGGCTAGAGTTCAGATTGTGGAAAACAAGGTTCTGAAAAGCGGTTGCGGTCGCCGTAACAGTGGTGGTGGCGCGGTTGTGGTTGAGGTTGCGGGGTGTAAAGGCCGTAGCATAATGGTTGCGGTAATCGGAACTGTGAATTTTTTTTTCGCACAATTTGAAAAAAATTTACCGATATGCACATTTTTTTTCCATGATCATATTTATTGGGTTTTAAAATAAATGTTGATCAACTTTTATAAATTTTTAAGTTTGATCCAATATATTTCATATTTTTAAATCACTATAAATTGAGTTTTTTATATTTTATTTTAATAATTAATGACTTTATATTATACAAAAAATCAATCACTAACTATTATATATAAGATAAATAATGACATGGCCTTGTTTGGGGTGTACTAATAAGTACACACTTTTTATCTTTTTATCTTTTTTTCCATCACATCACCTCTCTACTTTTCTGCACATCTTTTCGTAAAAAGTCAAAAAGTGCACTTATTTAGATCATCTCAAACCACCCATAAATATATATATAGATATATATATATATATATATATATATATATATATTAATCAAGCCAAATAGATAATGACCACACTTATTATTATTATTATTATTATTATTATTATTATTATTATTATTATTATTATTATTATTATTTTCAAACAATATATAGATAGACACACACAAACAAAATAGTTGAGTGATAGTAGCTGAATAGAATAGCATATGTTTTATAGCTCCAACAAATCAATAACATGTTCTTTATCTTCCCTCTTCTCTCTCTATCTCTATTCCCCCATTTTCAATTTTTTTTTTTTTTTTTGAAAGAAGCAATTCGGAACCATTATGTAACGGTGCGTAACAGGTCGTTACGGCACCATTACGACCGCTATAGTAGCCACTACGGCCAATACACCTGTGAATCTCAATCACACTGCAAAAGCGGCCGTAATGGGTGGCAGTAACTACCACAACCGTTACGTAACGGCATTACGTAACGGTTGCGGCTGCTTTTTAAAACCTCGGTGAAAAAGTTGAAGACTTCACCGCGTAAGACACTCCTCAATCGCAAGCCCACTCCAATTCCTGGTACATTCCTCTTACCCTCATTGTTTCACCCCCTCCCCTTCTCGTCATATATACATCTATAACTAGTAGGTAACCCATGTGATACACAAGAATTTATTTTTAAAATGAAAAATTGATTTTGAGTTTTAATACTTCATGTGTAAATTTTTTTAATAATTGAAAGTCAAATACAAACAAATTTGCTATCACTTTGTGTGTGATTATATGTAAAAGGCTCATAAAAATAATTTATTTCAAAGTTAAAAATAAAAATAAATTCTCAACCTAAAATCAAATTCTCATTTGTGTTAATCAAATTTACTAAAAATCATAAATTCCACTTGTATCAATATATATACTTTGAAAATAAATAAATAAAAACAACAGAAAATTCTATTATATACAAATTATGAATTGGTTATAACTTATGATTATTTTGGTTATTAATCGAAAAGGTCTTTACTAATTCTTTATAGTTTTTGTTATGTCTAAAGTAGTGTATCGGGTCTTTAATTATACTTCAAGTGGTATTTGATTATGATCTATCATAATATTTTTATATAACAATATTTAAGTATTTTGTTACAAGAAAAAGTGCTTAAGGTGGATTGTTTCAAAGATAGGATTTATGTTTATAACAGTAAGATCGTAAGAGTTATTCATATTGATGTATAAAAAATTACAAATTCAAATCATAAACTATGCCCTCAAAATGAATCAGACACAAAATCTTTACAACCTTAATTTCAGTTCTCAAAAGGGTTTTGATTAATTATGTGACACATCATAATAATCACAATTTTTTTATTCTAACCAAATTATTTTTGCATATCTTTTCTGGTGGAGCTCATGAATGTGCATTATCAGTAATACTGTAAATTCAATATTTTTATTTAAAAATTATTTAAGAAACATCAATAGGTGTTTTAAATATACACAATCGTTTTCGATGAATCATTATTCTTTAAAATAATACTCCATACTATTTATCATTTGACATCTGTCAATTTATCTTCTAAAAACTTGACAAAAAAAGTATTGAGTTATATTATTTTAACCAATCAATATCAAATTGGACATTACACGTGTACATAAATCACTTCTATAAATATGATGTCTGACATAAAATCACAATGAAATTAATTTTAATTATTTATTTTGATAATCTTAACTTTATGGCTTTATAAAAATGTTGCTTCAATACTTATATATAATAAATTTAGTTAAATTATTTGCTTATTTTGATAATTTTAGTTTTATTGTGTTATAAAAGTGTAATTATCATATAATAATTTTATATGATATATATTAAATTATAAGAAAGTAAAATAAACACTCATTTTGATATTAAAAATAAGAGAAAATTGGTGATAAATCCAATCTAAGAATGGTGTAAGACATTAGGTCTAGTGAAAATTTTTTATTGGTGAAAAGTCCATGCTTTGTAAAATAGTTTGGTGAGAAGTCCTAGAACACATTTTGTTTTTCAATTTTATCTCTTAGACTTTTGTTTGTTTTCACTACAAGAAAAAACACTTTTGGCGACCACCTATTTTTTTTGGTCGCAAATAGTCCACTTTCAGCGACTAAAATTTAACTTTTGGCGACCACAATTTTTTGGTCGCGGAAAATCACCTTTTGGCGACCAAAAAAAAAAGTTGGTCGCGGAAAGTATACTATTGGCGACCAAAGGCTTTTTTGGTCGCGGAAGATCACCTTTTGGTGACCAAAAAAAAAGTTTGTCACGGAAAGTATACCCTTTGGCGACCAAAAAAAAAAGTTGGTCGCGGAAAGTATACTATTGGCGACCAAAGGCTTTTTTGGTCGCGGAAGATTACCCTTTGGCGACCAAAAAAAAAAGTTGGTCGCGGAAAATATGCTATTGGTGACCAAAGGCTTTTTTGGTCGCGGAAGATCACCTTTTGGCGACCAAAAAAAAAAGTTGATCGCGAAAAGTCTACTATTGGCGACCAGAGGCTTTTTTTGTCGCGGAAGATTACCCTTTGGCGACCAAAAAAAAAAGTTGGTCGCGGAAAGTTATGGCGGGATAAATTTAAAAAAAAAATGATACTAAGTAATTACATGCTATTTTTCTATTTAGGCATTAAAAGTTTTATAAAATAATATATAACCCAATTTTTATGGGTTATATATTTTTTTTGTCAAATATGAACAAGAAGTATGTTATTGGCAGAGTGGCAGAGTGGATTGGGTGCATGGTGACTCCTTGGTCAGGAGTTCAAGTCCTAGGGAGCACAAAAGAATTATTTTTTTTGGGTCAAGGCGCTGACTTTTGGCAACCAACTTATCTTTGGTCGCTAAAAGTTTACTTTTGGCTAATATGAATTGGACTTTTCGCGACCAAAAAAGTTGGTCGCGAATGGTCACTTTTAACGACCAAAGGCTTTTTTGGTCGTAGAAAACTATCCGTGACGAGGCTTTAGCGACCAACTCACGACCAACATATTTTGGTCGCGAAAAGGTTTTAGCGACCAAATATGGTACTTTTCGCGACCAAACATGTTCGTCACGGAAAGTGTTTTTTCTAATAGTGTTTTTTTTTATTTATTTATCTATTTGACTTTTCGTTGACTATCTGTTTAAATTTTATATCTATCTGTTCAAATGTTTTTGATTATCTGTTCCATTTTTTCCCAATCTGTTCAATTTTACCTAAATTCCATCTATCTGTTCAATTTTTTCCCTTAATTCTATTTATCTGTTCAATTTTTCCCTTAAATTCTATCTATTTGTTCAATTTTTTCCCTAAATTCTATTTATCTGTTCAATTTTTGTTTATCTATTTGAAACAATATTTGTTTAAATGTGTTTCATTTTTATTATTTGTCCAAAATTGTTCTTTTTTATAGCGATCTCAGGTTTACCCTTGTTGTACAGTGATCCGGACATGTGTCCGTGAATGTTGGTAGTTGTTTATTTTCTAGTTTGCATCCTCTTTACTTTGTATATTGGGTTATGGGATGTGTTGGGCAGGTTTGTTACAGGTTGGTTGTGTTTGGGAGCCTAGTGTTGCTGCCCAGATTTTTGGTCCTTCGCTCGAGCGAGGAGTTTGTCGCTCGAGCGAGAGTAGTGTTGCCCCGGTTCTGGACCTGAGAGTGGTAGTTTCTGGCTCGAGCGAGCCTTTCGTGGCTCGAGCGGTCTGGGTTTTTCTTCGCTCGATCGAGAACTTCTTGGCTCGAGCGAGAGTTTTCTGTGTCTGGTCGCTCGAGCGACCAATCCTTCGCTCGAGCGAGAGTGTTTTATATCAGCGGACAGCAGCGTCTAAAACATCACTTTTTCACTTCTTTTCTTTGAGCAAACCCTTAATCCGACACTCTCTCTCTCTAAAATTATATTCTCTCTAAGATTTGATCTCCCTAAGGTGTGAATCTAGCCTAGGGCCTTTGTTAAAAAGATAGAGGGCGTTGAGAGCTTCGACTTAATCTGAAAAAGTTTGGATTTGGAGCAAGTTGATCTTGGAGTCTTCATCTCCTTTTGGGCTAAAACTTCGAGGTAGGGATAACCTACTCCTCTCTATGGGTTTTGTCTTCAAATTTTGGTATTTTGAGATGTTGGGCTTGGTTTGGTAATTTTGTGAAAGTTTGGGGCTTTTGTGTAATTTTACAAAAGTTGGGGTTTTATTCATAATAAACCTAGATGCATGTTTGGCATAAAAAAATAGAATGATTGTTGAATCATTGATGAAAATGGGACCTAAGGGTTGAAATGGTAATTATGGAAAATGGCCTAATTACATTGTTTAATTAATTGGGATAATTAATTGGTGAGAAATGAGGAAATGAAATGTTGATTGAATATCCATTTGTGCATTTATTTTCTGTTTTAGAAATAACTGCTTTGGGCTATCGGTGGAGGATAGTCGAGATTGTTGTAGACAATGCATGATGATTAGGTAAACGGAAACTAATCAATGGAATGTGTCATGGAACTTGACGGTTGATAGAATACATTAATTGAGTGTATTGTGTGATTGTATATAGAACCAATGTGTTTATATACGTTATGTGTAGAGGAGGAGATAGGGGATGTACTCCGCGGTTTAGGGGAAGATAGGGGATGTACCTCTAAACCGGATAGGTATTGGGAGGAGATAGGGGATGAACTCCGTAGACAGAGCTCATATGCTTGTCTAGAGAAGTGAAGATAGAGCTCATATGCTTATCTTTGTGAAATGAAGTGTGGATACAGCTTGTATGCTTATCTGTGGATATTGTTGATATACATATCTGTTGTAGAGTGTGGATACAGCTTGTATGCTTATCTGTGGATATTGTTGATATACATATCTGTTGAGAATGTGGATATAGCTTTTATGCTTATCTGAATGTGAGATATAGTTTTTATACATATCTGTGGAAATGATGATAGAGCTAGCATGCTTATCTGTTGAAAAAGGGAAAATGAAAAGTAATTGGGACTTGTAAGTCATTGACATAAATATGTAATTTATGTGATTGTATCAGTGTTGACCAACTATCAATTGCTAATGTTTTAGTCATTGTCCATGGTTGGTTTAGTGTATTTCTACTGGGCTGTGGCTCACCCTATATGGGAATATCATTTTCAGGTGCAGGAAGCATGCCACCTCCAAGGACATAGCTGGGAGGCTAGTGGCGGGCATAGTTTTGTCGTTTTACTTTTGATGTATTACATGTAATTTCAAGCCAAGGGCTTAATGTGTAAACGAGTTAGAACTCTTCGTTGTAACCAAGTGTTAACTTGGAAAGCTGTAAGCCCGTAGGGCATTTTGTTATGAGGTTAACATGTAATACTTATGTAATGGAATTCTAATGAATGAAAGGAATGCGATTAGTTTAAATGTAAATGCATGTCTTATCTGATGGATTTATTGTTATTATTTTGAGGGCGTTACAACTTGGTATCAGAGCGTACCGGGTTCGAATACTTTGGGTACGTGGGAAGTGATTAGGATCACAATGGGTTTGTCTCGCTTGATAGAGACTTAGATGTGGTATCATATGCTATGTGCTTAAGTGATAACATGCTTATGTGACTATGTGGGTATGGGATTTAATTTCTTGGATGTTGATTGGATCCTTGAGTTTCTGGAAGTCTTGTTGGAAAAGCACTTGATCAATGCTGTTTCTAACCGGAACTCTAGTAACGTCTTGGGACTATCATTATCCGGAAATGAAATTCGTAAGTGCTTATGTGTTTATGTGCTTATGTGGAGTGAATTACAGTTGTCCATGCATTAGGACGTGAGTGTTTAGTTTCGGCACACCTATGAATGTGCTAACGTTCTGTGTTACCTTTATTAGGATGTCAGGACGAGGAAGAGGTGCTAGGCGTGGTAGACCTGCGAGGCAGGAAGTACCGTTACAGGGTGAGATCCCGGCAGTGCAGGAGGGAGTTGGGCAGGCCAATGTGGTCGAGCCAGTGGGTCAGCAGGCTATGGGTGCCTTGGCCAGAGAGATAGCAGGAGCTTTGGGTATTCTTAGAGCTGGGAATCAGGCAGCTGAGACAGGGCCTTCCTTCTTGAAAAGGGAGTTCTTTCGGTGTAATCCGGACGAGTTTATCGGGGATCCTAAAGAGCCGCTTAAGGCAGATGAATGGCTCGAACAGACAACGAAGACGTTTGAGATGCTTGGCATCGAGGACGGAGCACTGAAAGTGACCTTGGCATCCTTCCAACTGAAGGGAGATGCGGGTCAATGGTGGAAGTACGAGAAAGCTCGTGTTGGTGGTACTTGGGAGGCGTTTGTGAATGCTTTTCAGGAGAGGTTTTTATCAGCAGCAGCTAGGGAGAAGCTGAGGGATCAGTTTAGCCGGCTTAGTCAGCAGGGCTTGTCAGTGGCCGAGTTTGAGGCTACTTTTACCAGTCTGTCTAGGTTTGCACCTGAACTGGTGGCGTCTGAGGAACGCCGTTGCTATGAGTTTGAGCGGAAGTTGAGGCGGGGCCTCAAGTTGAAAATTGGTGGGTCTTATATTCGAGAGTATAGACACCTAGTGGACGCTGCAGCTCATATGGAGCTTATGATGCAGGAGGAGGATGAGGGTCAGAGAGGCTCCAAGAGGAGCCAGGATAGTCAGAGTGATGGCAGGAGACAGAAGGGTTATAACCCTCAGCAGTCTCAGGGTGCAGTCTCTAGATCGACCTTTCCAGTGCCGAGTGGAGGCTCGGGGAGAGGCAGTCAGGGGGAATTCACTTGTTACAAGTGTGGCCAGCTGGGTCACAAGGTTTCTGTTTGCCCGCAGAAGGGTGGGGGTCAGAAAGCTGTTTCTTCTTCAGCTAGACCGCAGAGTCAGAGTTTGGGCAGGGGGCAGCTCTTGACTTGTTATCAGTGTGGACAACCTGGGCACATGAAGAGGTTTTGCCCACAGTTGAGTGCCACTTCGGGAGCGTCTGGTTCTAGGCAGACGCAGGGTTTTCAGCCAGCTCAGTCTGTGCAGGCCTCGAGGGCCAATCCGGGAGTTTCGTCATCCCAGTCTGTGCAACAGTCTTTTGCTCCGAGAGGAGAGTAGGTAGACCAGGGGCCTACGGGGCGCGTGTATGCTGTTACCGCGCAGGATTTGGTACCGGCTCCATCAGTAGTGAGAGGTACTTTTCTGTTTTGCAACTCAGTTGCTAGTGTGTTGATAGACACGGGTGCATCTCATTCTTTTGTATCTGCTGCATTTGCATCTGTTTTGGAATTGGAGTTAGCACAGTTAGCATCTCCTATTTGTGTGGTATCGCCTTTGGGTGGTGAGTTGATCCTGAAACAGGGTGTTAGAGGATGTGATATTGAGGTCGCCGATTATAGGCTTCCTTTTCCGTTTGTTGTCATGCCCATGAAGGGTTTTGATGTTATTTTGGGTATGGACTGGTTATCGTCATACCGGGCTGTTATTGATTGCTACCGCCAGAGGGTTACGTTATGTACCTTGAGCGGGGAGTGGTTCCATTTCTTGGGAGACCGGGTTGGTAGTGTTTTGTCACCGGGGTATGATTCGCGAGGGCGAAGTGAGCTTAGTAGCCTATTTGCTAGCTTTGAGAGTGGTAAGAGTGGTGAGACCCAACATGTATTGCCGAGGGTGGTTTGTGAGTATTCGGATGTTTTTCCCGAAGATCTTGTTAGTTTGCCACCTCACCGAGAGATAGAGTTCTCTATTGATTTAGTGCCTGGTACGGCGCCGATTTCTATGGCACCATACCGTTTTGCTCCAGCAGAGTTGGTTGAGTTGAAAGTTCAGCTCCAGGAATTGCTAGATAAGGGCTTTGTTCGCCCTAGTGTTTCACCGTGGGGAGCACCGGCACTCTTTGTTAAAAAGAAAGATGGTGCCTTGAGATTGTGTATAGACTACCGGAAGTTGAATCGGGCTACGGTTAAGAATAAGTATCCTATGCCCCGTATAGATGATTTGTTTGACCAGTTGAAGGGTTCCCGTTGTTTCTCTAAGATAGACTTGAGATCGGGTTACCACCAGTTGAGGGTCAGGGAGGAAGATATTCCTAAGACGGCATTCCGTACACGGTATGGCCATTACGAGTTTTTGGTGATGCCATTCGGGCTTACCAATGCACCGGCAGTCTTTATGGACTTGATGAACCGGATTTTCCGGGAGTTCTTAGACCGATTTGTGGTTGTCTTCGTGGACGACATCCTTATCTATTCGTCTTCTGAGGAGGAGCACGAGGCACACTTGAGAGTGGTGCTTGAGTTACTTAGAGCCCATAGGCTGTATGCCAAGTTTGGGAAGTGTGAGTTCTGGCTGGGGGAAGTCAAATTCTTAGGCCACGTAGTATCCGGGGAAGGGGTGTCTGTTGATACATCCAAGGTTGAGGCAGTGCAAGATTGGGCACAGCCTAAGAGTGTGTTTGAGATCCGCAGTTTTCTGGGATTAGCTGGGTATTACCGTCGGTTTGTGAAAGATTTCTCCAGGTTAGCGTCACCGTTGACTAGGCTGACTCGGAAGGGAGTCAAGTTTGTGTGGAGTGAGACTTGTGAAAAGTCGTTCCAAGAGCTGAAAGTTAGATTGACCACCGCTCCGGTGTTGATTATTCCGGAAAGAGGGTTGGGTTATGCGGTTTATTGTGATGCCTCACGAGAGGGTTTGGGTTGTGTGTTGATGCAAGAGGGGAAAGTGGTAGCTTACGGCTCACGTCAGTTGAAAATACACGAGAAGAATTACCCCACACATGACCTAGAGTTAGCAGCTGTGATCTTTGCCTTGAAAATCTGGAGGCACTACCTTTATGGTGAGAGGTTCGAGGTATTCTCGGATCATAAGAGTTTGAAGTATCTGTTTACACAGAGAGACTTGAATTTGAGGCAGAGGAGATGGATGGAGTTCATCGAGGATTATGATTTTGAGTTACATTATCATCCGGGAAAGGCCAATGTTGTGGCCGATGCCCTTAGTAGGAAATCTATTAGTGATGTAGCTTGTATAGCCATCCGGGAATGGGAGATGTTGGGAACACTTGGCGAGTTTGATTTGCTACTGAGCGAATCTGTTGAGACTGCGGCCTTGTTTTCTGTTGTTGCGCAGCCTACACTTGTGATTAGAGTGTTAGAGGCACAGAGAGGTGACCTTGAGGTAGAATCCCTCCGAGAGAAGATCTCCAGTGGGAAAGTTGAGAAGGGTTTGACGGTGTATCCCGACCTGAGTGTGAGATACCGAGACCGTTTGTTTGTACCGGAGGCTTGCCGAGAGGAAGTACTCCGAGAGTTTCACCATTCGCGCCTTGCGGTGCATCCGGGAGGTACTAAGATGTATCAGGATTTGGGTCGCCAGTTTTGGTGGCGGGGTATGAAGAGAGATGTGGCTGTTTTCGTATCGAAGTGCCTTACTTGCCAACAAGTGAAGGCCGAGCATCAGAGGCCAGCGGGTTTGTTGCAACCCTTGCCTATTGCCGAGTGGAAATGGGAGCATGTCACTATGGACTTCGTTGTTGGTCTTCCGAGGACTCAACGGGGTAGTGATGCTATTTGGGTGGTTGTAGACCGGTTGACTAAGTCGGCGCACTTTATTCCTATGCGCGTGAGAGATTCGGTAGATCATCTTGCCGATTTGTATATTCGGGACATAGTGAGATTGCACGGGGTCCCAGTGACGATCGTCTCAGATAGAGATCCTCGTTTTACTGCTAGGTTGTGGCAGAGTTTGCAGAGTGCCTTGGGCACTAAGTTGACCTTTAGTACGGCTTATCATCCTCAGACTGACGGGCAGTCCGAGCGTACTATTCAGATCCTCGAGGACATGCTTCGGGGTTGTGTCCTGGACTTCAGTGGGACGTGGGAGAGGCACTTGCCATTGGTAGAGTTTGCCTACAACAACAGTTTTCAGTCTAGCATCGGTATGGCACCGTTTGAGGCCTTGTATGGCCGACCGTGTAGGTCTCCAGTTTGTTGGGCCGAGGTGGGTGATGCACCTTTGTTGGGTCCGGAGTTGGTTAGGGAGACGACGGAGAAAGTTGAGCTTATCCGTAGGAGGCTTGTTACAGCCCAGAGTCGACAAAAGAGTTATGCCGACCGTAGGAGGAGGCCTTTGGCGTTTGAGGTAGGTGATCATGTCTTTCTGAAGATATCACCTAGACGAGGCCTGATGAGGTTTGGGAAGAGTGGGAAGTTATCCCCTCGGTTTATTGGTCCTTTTGAGATCCTTGAGAGGATTGGTGAGGTTGCTTATCGATTAGCCTTACCACCGCAGTTGTCCGGAGTGCATGACGTGTTTCATGTGAGTATGCTTCGGAAGTATGAGCCAGATCCATCACATGTGTTGGATTGGACTGATTTAGAGGTAGATGAGGATGCCTCGTATGAGGAGAGACCGGTTCGGGTCTTGGATAGGCGGGATCAGGTCCTGCGTGGCAAGACCATTCCTTTGGTGAAAATCTTGTGGAAACATCACGGAGTGGAAGAAGCCACTTGGGAACGTGAGTTGGAAGTCCGAGAGAAATATCCGGACTTGTTTATTGATATGTAATTTTGTATTTAAATTTTACATTTTGTTGAACTTAAGAGCTTTTATATATGTCTTAAGTTGTGAAACATTGAAAATGTTGTGGTTATTGGAAGTATGTTTTGGAACTTGCCTCATATGGAAGTTGAATGTAACATTATATGTGTTAAGTATATTGTTGACATTGGAAAGTTAGTGCATAATGTTAGTGCATGTTAATAATACATATGTTTGTGATATGTCTCTTGTTAAAGGGATGGGATGACCGGTAATGGGTCGAATTGTTAAATGTTCAGGTGTAACATTGTTGTTTAAAATGAAAGAAAACTTGTTTTTTTTTGAAAACTTGTGCTTAATTTCGGGGGCGAAATTCTTTAAGGGGGGGAGGTTATAGCGATCTCAGGTTTACCCTTGTTGTACAGTGATCCGGACATGTGTCCGTGAATGTTGGTAGTTGTTTATTTTCTAGTTTGCATCCTCTTTACTTTGTATATTGGGTTATGGGATGTGTTGGGCAGGTTTGTTACAGGTTGGTTGTGTTTGGGAGCCTAGTGTTGCTGCCCAGATTTTTGGTCCTTCGCTCGAGCGAGGAGTTTGTCGCTCGAGCGAGAGTAGTGTTGCCCCGGTTCTGGACCTGAGAGTGGTAGTTTCTGGCTCGAGCGAGCCTTTCGTGGCTCGAGCGGTCTGGGTTTTTCTTCGCTCGATCGAGAACTTCTTGGCTCGAGCGAGAGTTTTCTGTGTCTGGTCGCTTGAGCGACCAATCCTTCGCTCGAGCGAGAGTGTTTTATATCAGCGGACAGCAGCGTCTAAAACATCACTTTTTCACTTCTTTTCTTTGAGCAAACCCTTAATCCGACACTCTCTCTCTCTAAAATTATATTCTCTCTAAGATTTGATCTCCCTAAGGTGTGAATCTAGCCTAGGGCCTTTGTTAAAAAGATAGAGGGCGTTGAGAGCTTCGACTTAATCTGAAAAAGTTTGGATTTGGAGCAAGTTGATCTTGGAGTCTTCATCTCCTTTTGGGCTAAAACTTCGAGGTAGGGATAACCTACTCCTCTCTATGGGTTTTGTCTTCAAATTTTGGTATTTTGAGATGTTGGGCTTGGTTTGGTAATTTTGTGAAAGTTTGGGGCTTTTGTGTAATTTTACAAAAGTTGGGGTTTTATTCATAATAAACCTAGATGCATGTTTGGCATAAAAAAATAGAATGATTGTTGAATCATTGATGAAAATGGGACCTAAGGGTTGAAATGGTAATTATGGAAAATGGCCTAATTACATTGTTTAATTAATTGGGATAATTAATTGGTGAGAAATGAGGAAATGAAATGTTGATTGAATATCCATTTGTGCATTTATTTTCTGTTTTAGAAATAACTGCTTTGGGCTATCGGTGGAGGATAGTCGAGATTGTTGTAGACAATGCATGATGATTAGGTAAACGGAAACTAATCAATGGAATGTGTCATGGAACTTGACGGTTGATAGAATACATTAATTGAGTGTATTGTGTGATTGTATATAGAACCAATGTGTTTATATACGTTATGTGTAGAGGAGGAGATAGGGGATGTACTCCGCGGTTTAGGGGAAGATAGGGGATGTACCTCTAAACCGGATAGGTATTGGGAGGAGATAGGGGATGAACTCCGTAGACAGAGCTCATATGCTTGTCTAGAGAAGTGAAGATAGAGCTCATATGCTTATCTTTGTGAAATGAAGTGTGGATACAGCTTGTATGCTTATCTGTGGATATTGTTGATATACATATCTGTTGTAGAGTGTGGATACAGCTTGTATGCTTATCTGTGGATATTGTTGATATACATATCTGTTGAGAATGTGGATATAGCTTTTATGCTTATCTGAATGTGAGATATAGTTTTTATACATATCTGTGGAAATGATGATAGAGCTAGCATGCTTATCTGTTGAAAAAGGGAAAATGAAAAGTAATTGGGACTTGTAAGTCATTGACATAAATATGTAATTTATGTGATTGTATCAGTGTTGACCAACTATCAATTGCTAATGTTTTAGTCATTGTCCATGGTTGGTTTAGTGTATTTCTACTGGGCTGTGGCTCACCCTATATGGGAATATCATTTTCAGGTGCAGGAAGCATGCCACCTCCAAGGACATAGCTGGGAGGCTAGTGGCGGGCATAGTTTTGTCGTTTTACTTTTGATGTATTACATGTAATTTCAAGCCAAGGGCTTAATGTGTAAACGAGTTAGAACTCTTCGTTGTAACCAAGTGTTAACTTGGAAAGCTGTAAGCCCGTAGGGCATTTTGTTATGAGGTTAACATGTAATACTTATGTAATGGAATTCTAATGAATGAAAGGAATGCGATTAGTTTAAATGTAAATGCATGTCTTATCTGATGGATTTATTGTTATTATTTTGAGGGCGTTACATTTTTTCTGTTCAATTTTTTCTTTATCTATACAATAATCACAATCACAATCGCTATCAACAACATATAATAAAGAGAAACAAAATTCAAAATTTTCATCCACAGATCCAAACAGTCATCGTAATGGAACACCTATACACCCACACACACTTCATCAGATCCAAATTGTCATTCTCATTTCCTTCTATTGGTTTGTTCTTCGAAGCGTTTCAAGGTAGGAATCGAATAGAGAGGCTTCCTTCGACATTGATGAACTGTGATTTTAAGAAGCAGCTGGGTGTCCTTAGGAATAGAGTAACTCTAACATTATGGGAAAGAATCAATGATGTTTTGATGAAATTAGGGTTTGAGAGAGACAAAGAGACAGAGACATCTGAATTTGAGATCTGAATTTGTGAATTGGATGATATACAAAATGAGGAAAAGTGAATGGAACCTGAGAATCGTTAGAGGATTAAGCGATCTCGAAGAAGAAGATGATGACGCAGAAGAATGGAACTTGAATACCCCAACCAGACTTCAGATCCGGCAAATACACATCATCAAATCGCACTTCTCTCCTCACCAATTTTATCTGTTCAAATTCTCAACAATGGCTCTCTGTTCAAAAAGTCACTCTCAACAGATCTGTTCTATAACAAATCTGTAATAGATCATATCAAAGTTTTCAAAAAACAAATAAAATCATCCACTATTTGTTCAACAATAACAACAATCAACAACTAAAAAAAAAATCTACAACAATAATCAACACAGATCTGTTCATTCACACACAGATCTTATTTATTTGTTATATCTGATGTGCTGGGATCACAGATCTGCTATAGATCAGCAGGTGAATGAAAAGGCCGCCGAAACCATTGTTCTGTCGCCATAACCACCAGATCTGAAACTACAAATTGACAATACTGATCGAACTAAGCAAGTGAACAGCTCTTCAATTCCATCAGGCATTAGATAAACACACATATATACAAGTTCAATCTATGAAAAAATCATAAATTGAAAGTTCAAATTGAAGCTCTTACAGATCAATGACGGATATCCATTTGAGAGTGGAATAGATAGATTCATGATTGTCTTGTCGATAAAGCTCTTTCATGATGGCAACAACACGAGTGAACGATTCTCTCTCTCTCTCTCTCTCTCTCTCTCTCTCTCTCTCTCTCCTCGATGTTCGGAGATGACAGATTCGATAGATCTAGATTTGGATCTGGATGTGTATCGTCGGAGCCATGCATCATCATGTTGGAGCGGTGGTGGCGACTGAGGATGTGTAGATCAACAGAGAAGGAAGGCCGATGACCATGGAGGTGGAGTCACCGAGGAGGACGGACCCATGACCTTACATTAAAAAAAAAAAAAAAAGATCTAGTCCACAAAAGGGACCCATGCCACAAAATAAATAAATAAATAAAAGGCCCGTGGATTATAAAAAGCAATCAACCCATAAAAAGAGATAGGATTAATTAAATTCTTTGGGTGTCCATGTATGACATAGCATAGTTTAAAAAAAAAAAAAAATACAAAACTTGAAAACTGGCCGAAAGGGACCAAGGCCAAGAACTAATCTCATCCAAAATCTAAAGAGGTAGAGAAAAGCGCCAAATTGTCGTGAATCACACAATTAAGAAAATTCACTTGTGCAAGTCACGAGGAGACATTTTTTTGCACATAAATTTCAACCAAATTTATGTTTAAATTTCAATTATAGTCAATTAGTTAATGGCACACATAAGCTTGTGATAGGATTGTTGTAGGTAATCACTTCCTAAAATGATCAACTTGATTCATTGAAGTGCACAAATAAAACGACGTCGTATCTCAGTGACATTATTCAAGATACTCAAATGACACATGGAGCCTACGAAATTTGTACTTATGCTGATTAACCATATCTAATTAATCAGATATGCATATTTGATTAATCGTATATCTGATTCATCGTATTGTTCCTTTGGACTTCATCTCGTGTAGTGTCCTTACTGTAGGCTCTACAAGTGTCATCTTTCATGGGGTCCACGTGTCATTTTGGTATCTTGAATAACGTTGTTGAGACGTTGTTTTATTTGTGCACTTCAATGGATCAAGTTGATCATTTTGGAAAGTGATTACCTACAACAATCCTATCATAGACTCTATGCGTGTCATTAACTGATTGACCATATTTGAAATTTGAACATAAATTTGGTTGAAATTTATGTGCCAAGAACATGTGGTGCCAAACTTTGTTTACGTTTTATTGATAATAGATGTTTGGTGCACTTATGATGGCCTTAGAATTGGACATTTCATTTTAAAAACCAAGATACTGTAATTTTGACTATAGAGGAATATGTATAAATTTACATTGTTTTGATTTTGTCATTGGATTCTAAGTTATTTTATTCAAACTTGTAATGTATTTATTGTGTGTAGTGTTGGGAAGTGTTTGATGAGCATCATGCAATGTTAGTGTCGGACATGGTGTTGGACATGACACTTTACCTTATTAGAAGTATCCATGTTACAATGCATAGCTCTAAATGAAATCGTGTTAACTATCATTCTAGAATTAAATAGAACAATGATATTTGAGCACAACATACCTTCACATATGGATATTTATCTATGATTTGAGGCACAAGATGCGATGATTTATGATGGATTAATCAAATGTAAATTGAAATGAAATATAAAGAAAATGGTTAATTAAAGTAATGAAATGAGAAAAGATTAGGATAATTAGAACATTGGATTTGTGATACTTATGCTCTATTAGATTTGGATCTCAACGGTTTCTTGCGTTTTGTTTTTATTTTATTTTTGATTCTTCTTGCAAAGGATCTTGGGCATTCTCTGGCTTGGAGATAAGGTGTTGTAGATAATTTTTTCATCAATATGGGATTTATATTTATTTATTTTATTTAAGGAAAGTGTTTTTTGATTTGAAACCATATGAAGAGTAGTCGTGGAATGTTGGTAGCATAATATAATTGATTATGCTTTAGAAACTTGAGTCTCTTTATTTTTTTTCATTAGTAGCTATTGTTTGTTTAATGAATAATTCTCTATAAGATAATCAAGAAAAGAAAATGGTAATAAGATTTTTTCCTAGTTTAGAACATTGGGATGCATGATAGTATGACTGTTTATAATTTTTATTGAACAATTGATTAATATTGGTCAATCCATCCGATAAATTGCACAATTGATTGGTGTGGAGAATCCTTCCAACTGATTCAATTGGACAATCGATTGGAGTGGCCAATTCTTCCAATCAATTAGTTAATCGATACTTTTGAAATCTGATATCTAATATTTGAAATGTGTATGAATTCCAGATATGAAGTTTTGTTAAGTACTTGGTATATTGTGGGATGAATGGTGATGCTAAACTCATGTAAGCACATTATAGCTCTGTAACTCATATTATCACATATGCAAGCAGTGGTGATTTGCAGAATGGTGGTGAGTTGTGGTGCATAGCTAGTGTGAGTAGTGGTTTGCATAGTAGTTTTTTTTTGTTTTTCTTTTTCTTTCTTTTTATTTATTTATTTATCTTTTTTATTTTTTATTTTTATTTTTTTTTTACTTCAAATGAGTTTTGTTATGGGGTAATGCTCTTCTTTGTCAAAAGTTGAGTATTATTTTTTATAGATTAGCCATGGAAAGTTAGTTTTCTTTTACATTTTTTAAGTGATCTCAGTAATGAGAATTGCCACTTTATCTTGCTATCCTTGAGAAGTGCTCTGACTATTGTGGATTTGGTGCTCCTTCATTTCTAAAGGACATATTTTGTGCTGGTGATTCTTTTGTTTTTGACTTCTTTTGGACATAGGAATTAACATTAAATGAGAATCTTTGGTTATGTAGAAATTAGTTTTTAAGTCATGTAGTAATTAATTGGCAAATTTGTAGCTAGCATCGACATTTGAAGAATGTCCTCATTATGCCTAGCTTTTTGTCCTTCTGCCTTTAGGTGATTCTTAGCAACTCAAGTTCTCTTTAATTTTCCTTCTCAAGTAAGCACCTAGGTTAGGAACTCTCTCCCTTACAATTGTTTATTAGCTCATCACTTTCTTTCTTGAAATGCAATGGGTTAATGAATATTAACAATGAACGGGCTAATGTTTTGAAAATTTCAGGAATATTTGTTTTCTAGACGAGCTTGGTACTATAAGTGGTTGGGCACAAAACGTATCCATATTGGAAGAGTACAGAGCAATTGATTGCACAATTGATTGTGTACCATTATCAGCCAAGTCTAAACTATACAAATCTGCTCCTAATCGATTGCACAATTGATTGTGAAATTGTAGTGTGAAAGGTATTGAATAATAGCATTTTTAGGATATATGAATTTAATGTCTGGGATTTATCTATTGGCCATGATTGAATTAGAAATAGAGGTTAAATTCCATGGTAGAAAGAGATAAAGTTTTGATAGGAGTTGTCATTTTTGTTTGCTGTCTATCTCTTGCTATGAAGCTGGTGAAGTATCATTGACATTTCTTTTTTAATTTTATCTGATTGTCACTTGGGATCTTTGGCTTCAAAGAAGTATTTTTGCTTGCTGGCTATCTCTTGCAATAAAGCTGGTAAAGATTAAAAATTGAGGCATTGAAACATTATCATTGACATTTCTTTTTTAATTGTATCTGATTTGATTGTCACTTGGGATTTTTGGCTTCGAAGTAGTTGTTTTCGTGTTTCTACTCTTTCAATAAGTACAATTTGTTTAACTATAAAAATTCATTGTCTTAGGCAGTTCGATGACTTGTGTTTCTTGAGTTCAATTTGTTATTTATTTTTTTTATTTTGTTTTTTCCTCTTTAATCAAAGAGGAAGAGTAATCCCAATTCAAAGATTTATTATTATTATTTTTTGTAATTGCAGTTAAAAAAAATTAAAAATTGGGCCGATATGTAATTATCGTGTTTACTTGCCATTTCTTGTGCATTTGCATTCGAACACTCGAACACTTATTCGGACCTTCTTGCATGATAGCAGATATGTAATTATGGTGTCCACTCGCCATTTCTCATGCGTTAGGGTTTAAACATTCGGGCACTTATTCGGTCCATCTTGCATAATGGCAGATATGTAATTATGGTTATAGCGATCCCGGTTATCCCTCTACTGTTCTGTTGTTTTCCGGATGCGGTCCCGTGGAGTTGGTAGTTGTACCTATCGTGTTGTCAACCTTTAAGCTCTTTTGTTTGAGTTTTAGAATGTGTTGGGCTCAGTTGTTGCAGGTTGGTAGAGCTTTAGCCCCCATTGTTGTTGCCCAGTTTTTGAACGGTCCGCTCGAGCGGGTCGTATTGCGCTCGAGCGGGGTTTTCACAGTTTCAGTATTTCGTGCCTCTGCAAAACTTCTGCAGAAGTGTTTTCTATGCTCGAGCTGGTTTCTTGTGCTTGAGCGAGTCGCGCTCGAGCGGGCTTGGCAGCGCTCGAGCGGGTAGTACCTTTTTGGTGTAAGTTCTGGGAGGGGAAAATCTACGCTCGAGCGGACTGGTTTTCACGCTCGAGCGGAGGTGCTTTATTCTTATGTCTTGGAGCTCGAGCGGGACTTTATGCGCTCGAGCGGACCTGGTTTTTGTTCTTGACGCTCGAGCGTTGTGTTCTCCGCTCGAGCGGGAGAGTCGTATATCAGTTGGCAGCTAGGCTATTTCGAATCACTTTTTACATCCGCACTCTCTCTCTTACTTTTCTAAAACCCATTTTTGAGAGCTCCTCTCTCTAGAATCTCCCTTCTCTCTAGGGTTTGATCTAGCTAGGGTGTTCTCCTTACCTTTGGTCTTTTTAAAAGTTGGATTGATCGTCGAGGGCTATCTTTTGATCCAAAAATCTTGGTCCTTGGAGCACTTTGGTTTTGGTCTCTTCTCCATCCGAGCTCTAACTTCGAGGTAGGGATAACCTACTCCATCTTATGAGCTTTGTCTTTGAATTTTAGCTTTTTGATATGTTGGGGGTTGTTGGGTAAATTTTGAGAAAGTTTGGGCCTTTGTGTAATTTTACAAAAGTTAGGGTTTTAAATATATAAACCTATATGCATGTTGGGCATAGAGAAATGAGATAAATGTTGGGACATTGATGGAAATGGAACCTTAGGGTTGTTTGTGAATTATGGTAATTTGCCCTAATTGGTTTAATTAATTAATGCATATAATTAATTGAGGAGAACGAAGAATTGAATTGAGAATGTTGAAATTGGGAATGTATGAGACTAAAGAGTGTAGTCGAATCTTTTATTGCTCATCTAGTTGAAATATTGATATATTATCAATGTGTGCATTTGTTTCCTGCTTAGAAATAATTGCTTTGGGCTACCGGTGGAGGGTAGTGTTGATTGTTGTAGACAATGCATGATGATTAGGCAAACTAAAACTCATTAATCGGATGTGTCATAGAGTATGACGGTTGATAGAATACATTAACTTTATGTATTGAACGATTGTGTATATGACCAATGTGTTTATATGCATTATGTGTAGACGGTTGGTAGAATACATTAACTTTATGTATTGATCGATTGTGTATATGATTCTGTGTTTATATGCATTGCTTGTGTAGAGGAGGAGATGGGGGATGTACTCCACGGTTTAGGGGAAGATGGGGGATGTACCTCTAAACCGAATAGGATTGGGAGGAGATGGGGGATGAACTCCGTAGATACAGCTTATATGCTTGTCTAGAGAAGTGAAGATACAACTCATATGCTTATCTTTGTGAAGTGTAGATACAGCTCATATGCTTGTCTAGAGAAGTGAAGATACAGCTCATATGCTTATCTTTGTGAAGTGTAGATACAGCTCATATGCTTGTCTAGTGAAGTGTAGATATAGCTCATATGCTTATCTGTTGTAGTATTGATATAGCTCATATGCTTATCTATTGGAACGTTGATATGGTTCATATGCTTATCTGTTGTGGTAGTGATATAGCTCATATGCTTATCCATTGAAAAGTTTGTTTGATTTGATATAGCATTAAAATGTATATCATCATCGTTTGTGAAGTATGGAAGTAGTTTATGTGTTATTGATACAGCACCAAAATGGGTATCCACCGTAAATTTTGAAAATGTTCTAGTGATGAACTGTAATCTCATCAAAATGTTTTGGCCAGAGTACTGAGCCCTGTTTTCAAACCCAAAGTTGAACAAGAAATGAAAAGTACCTTGTATCATAGACTTGGTTGTCATGGAATTGAAATAAGATGTAAATGGAGGTGTAAGTATCGACCATCTTTCAGTTGCTAATCTTTTAGGCATTGTTTATAGTTGGTTTAGTATATCTCTGCTGGGCTGTGGCTCACCCTATATGGGAACATCATTTTCAGGTACAGGTAGCATGCCACTTCTGGGGACATAGCTTGGGAGGCTAGGGGCAAACTTACTTTTGTTGCCTTATTCTTCCTTTTGATGTATTACTTGTAAATTCAAGCCAAGGGCTTAATGTGTAACCGGGTCAATACTCTCTTTTGTAACCAAGTGTTAACTTGGAAAGCTGTAAGCCCGTAGGGCATTCACTTTGTTGTTAACGTGTAATACTTTTGTAATGAAGCACTCTGATGAATTGAGGAAATGTGGATCTTTTGTATATAAATGAATATTTACATTGATGGTTTTAATGTTATTATTTTAAGGGCGTTACAATGGTGTTTACTTACGATCTCTCATGCATTGGGGTTCGAAATTCGGACACTTTTTTGGACCCTCTTGCACGATGGCAGATATGTAATTATGGTGCTTATTTGTCATTTCTCAAGCATTAGGGTGTAAAACACTCGGACACTTATTCGAACTATCTTACAAGATGGCATATATTTAATTATTGTGTTTACTTGCCATTTCTCGTGCATTAAGATTCGGACACTCGGGCACTTATTCGGACCCTCTTGCATGATGGGAGATATGTAATTATGGTGTTAACTACCATTTCTCATCCATTAGGGTTTAGACACTCGGACACTTATTCGGACCCTCTTGCATGATGGCAGATATGTAATTATGGCGTTTACTTACTATATCTCATGCATTAGGGTTCGAAATTCGGACACTTGTTAGGACCCCCTTCCATGATGGCAAATATGTAATTATGGTGTTTATTAGTCATTTCTCATGCAATAGGGTTTAAACACTTGGACACTTATTCGGACCCTCTTACATGATGGCAGATATGTAATTATGGTGTTTACTTACCATCTCTCATGCAGTAGGGTTCGAAATTCGGACAGTTTTTCGGACCCTCTTACATGATGGCAGATATGTAATTTTGGTGTTTACTTGTCATTTCTCATGCATTAGGGTTTACACACCCGGACAATTATTTGAACCCTCTTGCAAGATGCCAGATATGTAATTATGGTGTTTACTTGCCATTTCTCGTGCATTAGGATTCGAACACTCTGACACTTATTCGGACCCTCTTGCATAATGGCAAATATGTAGTTATGGTATTTACTTGCTACTTTTTCATGCATTAGGGTTTAGGAAATCAAACACTTATTCGGATCCTCTTGAATGATGGCAGATGTGTAATTATGGTATTTACTTACCATATCGCATGCGTTAGGGTTCGAAATTTGGACACTTATTCAGACCCTCTTGCATGATGCCAGATATGTAATTATGGTGTTTACTTCTCATTTCTCATGCATTAGGGTTTAAACACTCGGAAACTTATTCAAACCCTCTTGCATGATAACAAACATGTAATTATGGTGTTTACTTGCCATTTTTCGTGCATTAAGATTCGAACACTCGGACAGTTATTCGGACCTTCTCGCATGATGGCAGATAGGTAATTATGGTGCTTACTTGCCATTTCTCATGCATTAGGATTCGAACACTCGGACGCTTATTCAGACCCTCTTACATGATGGCAGATATGTAATTGTGGTGTATACTTGCCAATTCTCAAGCATTAGGGTTTAAACATTCGGGCACTTATTCGGTCCCTCTTGCATGATGGCAGATATGTAATTATGGTGTTTAGTTAAAATCTCTCATGCATTAGGGTTTAGACAATCGGACACTTATTCGGTCCCTTTTGCATGATGGCAGATGTGTAATTATGGTGTTTACTTACAATCTCTCATGCATTAGGGTTTAGACAATCGGACACTTATTCGGACCCTCTTGCATGATAGCAGATGTGTAATTATGGTGTCTACTTGCTGTTTCTCATGCATTAGTGTTTAAACATTCAGGCACTTATTTGGTCCCTCTTGTATGATGGCGGATATGTAATTGTGGTGTTTACTTACAATCTCTCATGCATTAGAGTTCAAAATTCTGACACTTTTTCGGACCCTCTTGCATCATGGCAGATATGTAATTACGGTGTTTACTTGTCATTTCTCATGTTTTAGGGTTTAAACACCAGGACACTTTTTCGAACCCCCTTGCATGATGGCCGTTATGTAATTGTGGTGTTTACTTGCCATTTCTCATGCATTAGGGTTTAGACGCTCGGACACTTATTCGGATCCTCTTGCATGATGACAGATATGTAATTATGGTATTTACTTACCATATCTCACGCATTAGGGTTCAAAATTATGACACTTATTCGTACCCTCTTTCATGATGGCAGATATGTAATTATGGTGTTTATTAGTCATTTCTCATGCATTAGGGATTAAAGACTCGGACACTTCCCTGGGCCCTATTGCATGATGGTAAATATGTAATTATGATGTTTACTTGCCATTTCTCGGGCGTTAGGATTCGAACACTCGAACACTTATACGGACCCTCTTGTATGATGGCAGATATGTAATTATGGTGTTTACTTGCTATTTATCGTGCATTAGGATTCGAACACTCAGACACTTATTCGGACCCTCTTGCATGATGGCCGATATGTAATTATCGTGTTTACTTGCCATTTCTCATGCATTTGGATTCGAACACTCGGACACTTATTCGGACCTTCTTGCATGATAGCAGATATGTAATTATGGTGTCCACTTGCCATTTCTCATGCGTTAGGATTTAAACATTCGGGCACTTATTCGGTCCATCTTGCATAATGGTAGATATGTAATTTTGGTGTCTTCTTACGATCTCTCATGCATTAGGCTTCGAAATTCGGACACTTTTTCGGACCCTCTTGCATGATGGCAGATATGTAATTATGGTGCTTATTTGTCATTTCTCAGGCATTAGGGTGTAAAACACTCGGACACTTATTTGAACCCTCTTACATGATGGCAGATATTTAATTATTGTGTTTACTTGCCATTTCTCGTGCATTAGGATTCGGACACTCGGGCACTTATTCGGACCCTCTTGCATGATGGCAGATATGTAATTATGGTGTTACTTGCCATTTCTCATCCATTAGGGTTTAGACACTCGGACACTTATTCGGACCCTCTTGCATGATGGCATATATGTAATTATGGCGTTTACTTACCATATCTCATGCATTAGGGTTCTAAATTCGGACACTTGTTAGGACCCTCTTCCATGATGGCAGATATGTAATTATGGTGTTTATTAGTCATTTCTCATGCATTAGGGTTTAAACACTCGGACACTTATCCGGACCCTATTGCATGATCGCAGATACGTAATTAGGGTGTTTACTTGCTATTTCTTGGGCGTTAGGATTCGAACACTCGGACACTTATTCGGACCCTCTGGCGTGATGGTAGATATGTAATTATGGTGTTTACTTGCCATTTCTCGTATATTAGGATCCGAACACTCGGACACTTATTCGGACCCTCTTGCATGATGGCAGGTATGTAATTATGGGATTTACTTGCCATTTCTCATGCATTACGGTTTTGACACTCGGACACTTATTCGGACCCTCTTGCATGTTGGCAGATATGTAGTTATGGTGTTTACTTACCATATGTCATGCATTACGATTCGAAACATAAGTTTTTTGTAATCTGGGTCCCATTATGAACTGATTATATATTTGGATTTTATCTTTTCAATGTTTGGTTGTTGAGTAAAAGTTGGAAAATGAGTCCCAACTGATGTATAGTGGCTAAAATAGTGGTTTAAGGTCCTCAAAACAAATATTACAAATCTGAGTTTTATTTAAATGTTGAAACAAAGTGACTAATATATGAAAGTTATTTACAAAATGGTAGTAGAATTGATGAAAGTTGCTGGGCATGGATATTCTAAGACCTTGGAGGAGGAGTGCCTTGGAGTGCAATACATACGCAAAAAGCGAACAGTAGTCGTGGAATGTTGGTAACAGAATATAATTGATTATACTTTAGAAAATTAAGTCTTTTTTTTATTTTTTTGTTAGTAGCTATTGTTTGTTCAATGAATAATTTGTTATCTAAGATAATGGAGAAAGGAAAATAGTAATAATATTTTTTTCCTGGTTTTAGAACATTGGGAGGCATGATAGCATGCTTGTTTACAATTTTTATTGAACAATTGATTAGTGTTAGCCAATCCATCCAATCAATAGCACAATTGATTGGTGGTGGACAATCCTTCCAATCGATTGGTGAAAGGATTAGTGGTGGCGAAACCATCCAATCAATTGGACAATCGATTGTAGTGGCCAATTCTTCCAATCGACTAGTTAATCGATGCTTTTGAAAAATTTCAGATGTGCAATCGATTAGTAAACTAATTTTGCTAACTTGTAGAAAAGTGATCTTGGATCTTTACAGTGCCTGTGGCTGCCAATATTATGATAAGATACATGACATTAGAATCCATGCATCATCTCTAATTCATGTATCATTACTTAACTAAGGTATATATTATGCCTTTTAAGCAGATTTTTATGAAAATTGTTAATCACAATTTACTAATTATCTAAGTGTTAATGTTGATTTTAATTAAAATTTGTCTTAAATGTAATAAGTATTAATTATTAAATATAAACTATTAAGAATATAGTAATCGTTATTTTAAAAGATAATTATTGAATTAAAAAAAAAAATCATTGGTTAAATTAGTGTGTTATCAAATATTAATATAATTTGTGTTAGTTTGAGAATTTTGGTTGTTCATTATATGCTATTATTTTAGCTTCCAATTACAGTAGAGAGTGAGCAAGCTCTTATAGTTTCATTGTACGGGAGATAATGTGAATCAATGAAGGTCCTGGTTTCTCTTCTTGTACATTTCTCATGAATAATAAATTAAATTGCATCTTTGGGATGTAAAGAATTCAATTAGAGTTCTACAAAAATGTCTTGATTTATATTATCATTGGTTAATTTACTTGTAGAATATGCTAGAATTTATGTTGGTATCTAACATAAATACTTTTTCAGTAGCTTTGAATTTAATTAGATGCATTTGATATGTTTTGTTCAGCCACTCTGGGCTTGAATGAACTGGGTTTGGAGACTGAACATGTTGAGATGTCAATTGGCAAATGGTGGATTATCATGGTATTATGCATTTAGCTCTTTTGTACTTGTACATGGAACCAGTATATTTAGCTATTGGATTCTTCAATTCCCATATCTACTCCTGTACTTGTATAATAAGTGAGGCCTTAACTTGTCTCATTTAGGCAGGATTCAGACTACATATATGAAATGTGATATTTGGTGATGGGGACGAGAGACTAGCTTGCTTAGAGAAATTTCAATGTAAACAGATACTCACATGCATGCATGTATAAATGTGCCTATAGATACACAAAGATAAAGAAATTAGTAGAATATTGATTGTTTGAAAAGCCATGCAAAGTTAGTAATTGAGTTAATCAGAAATTTAGGAAGTTTTCTCTTCAGAGCTTGCATGGATACAGTTCCAATAATAATATGGAAGGCAACTCTCCTTACTTCGTATGCAGGGGGGCAACTAAGGTAAAAGCAGCATGAATACCAATTCAAGGTCACAAAAGCTCCTTGATTAAATTGTGTTGTTTCAGAGCTTGCATGGATATATTGCTGTTTTCTTTGCTCATTTTTCATGACAATGGCTCTCATTTGGACTTTGAAAGCTCACCCCAGATAAAAAAGACAACCACATAGTGCAGGATTTTTCTTTAAGTAATAGGTCATTTGCCGTATGATCAATTGACATGGGATCAACTTTTATTATTCATCAAATTGGTTGGTTTGTTCTGTTATAAACTACATCATCAGACCTTAGAAAGTCAACCAAAGCTTCATGACGTTTTTCTAGATTCAAAATCAAATATTTGTTTTTAGATAATTTTTCATTTCTACTTGCATATCAAGTTCCTAAGATATTCAGGTCTTATTTTGATGATAGGACCTCCCTGATTATATCCCATCAGTACCCAATCCACTTCAGAAATTTCAGAGGTATTTGATTTGACTTTCTAATTTTTTGGCTCACCTTTATATTTCAATTGGCGTAATCAAGCGTGTATTAGAATTTAGCATGAACTTTATTCAACTGGATAAGTATTAATGCCATGTGTCCGCGTTGAATTGATGGGTGACAAATTATAGTGATGGTGAACAAGGTTCACAGACCTTGCTAATTTTAGTTGTTGCATTATGTTGGTACTACATTTCAAGTGTTGCTATACTAGAAGATTGTTTCTGGCATTATGTTTTTGATGCATTATAAGTCATTACTATTGTTGTATCATGGAGTTTTGGGTTTCAGTTGATGAATTAGAATAGGAGTGGCTTGCTTCCTTATGTCTTACTCTTGAATTAGAATATGTATTTCTTGGATGGCCCATCCAATCAGTCGACCAATCGATTGGTGATGGCCAATCAAATGGTCATTTGATTCCATTGGTCATTGTTATTTTGTATAGGATGCGGCCAATCAATTGTGTAATTGTGTATAATGCCCATTTTGTATAATTGATTACTAGTGGTAACCCGTGCTATGCACGGGCAAGTAACAAAAGGTGGTAAACAATACTAAATATGTTAAAAATTAATAACAAAATTCTATGATATTAACTTAGATAAGTACTTAAATAATAGATTTGATTGATCTCAACTAAAAAAAAAAAAGATCAGAGTGAGATTCTATAAATATAAGATAAAAATAAAAATAAATTAAGTTTGAATTTGAAGATAAACTATAAAAATATAGAAAGTGAAAATTAGATAAATCCTAAAAAAAGAATAAATTTAATTGAAAATCAAGAGTAAGAGTAGATCATGTAAATATAAGATAAAAATTAAAAAAAAAAATCAAGTATAAATGTGAAGACAAATTATAAGAATATAGAAAGAGAAATTTAGATAAATCCTAGAAAAATGAGATAGAGAGAAATTTAGTAAATATCAAATGAAGATTGAAAAAGAAAAAAAATCAAAGTTGAAATTTAAAAATTCAAAAATAAGATAAGATAAACTTGATAAGAAAAACAACAACTAATATAATTCTAATAATAGAAGAACTTGAGAGAATAGTAGTTTAAAAATTAGATAAGAGTAAAATGCCACCCATAATTTGTTAAAATTGGTAAAAAAAGAACTCAAAAATAAGAACTGTAGTAAGTTAACATTATATAAGAGTTAAATGCAATCTATAATTTTTTAAAATTTAAATTTTGTGTAGTTAAAAAATAAATATCTATGCTATTTTATTATACAAATTTTAACTCTATTTTTAACAGTTTTTGTATTTTAAAGCTATTTAATTACAAATAAAATTCAAGGATCACTTTTTTATTTTTTTAAAATTTGTTTTGTGTCTATAACCTATAAATTTCAACAACTTTCGTATTTTGAAGCTACTAAATAAGAAAAATAAAAAATAAAAAAATAGCATCACTTTTTTTTTAACATCTTAGTTTTATTTTTGCTTTTATGTTATACGATAATATAATCCTTAATTTTAAATAATAAAGTCTTAACTATAGAACGCGCATGACATAAATATTTCTATGGTAGTGACACGTGAATATAAAATTCAACAATCATAGAAAATAATTTCTTACCTATGATTTTTGTCTAAATACCTAAAACATATTTATTCAAATTAAATTTTAAAATTTTGATCATTAATATGTAATGTGTTTATAATTTCAACACAAACATAGTTGAATACTAATAATTTTGTTTATAAGAAATTAACCAAACTTTTATTGAAGTATTCCAATATTGAATCCAATCTGTTTAAAAATTACATGACATTCAATAATGTAATTGAAATTAACTATTAAATATTAATTAAGTAAAAAACATGTATATTGAGTTTTTGCTCTTCGAATGGATCCAAATGGCCTTATCTACAATTGGTTTTCGTTATATGTATATACAAAGAGTATTATGAGTTGAAAACAAAGTAATTTATTTGTATATTCATTGAGGATTTTGAAATCCAATCTTGTGCTTCAAATATTCCTTTATGCAGTTGACTTTTTACTGGAAAAGAAAAACTTATCATTTAAAAACTTAATCCTACTCACTACATATATGCAAAGAAACAAATTTAAACTCATGAAGATCTCAAATAAAAAAATAAAAATATAGGCAAAAATATTTTAGAGCTACTACATAATTAAGTTTATTTACATCCGAATTTAAATTGAGTGCTCTCCTTATATATTACAAAAAAATCAAACACACAAATTAATATAATTGAAGAACAAAATATAATAAAAAATAAATGAGATTGAATAAAAACTTCTTTCAATCTCGTGAATGTGTTCCAAATACTCTTCTCGATTGGCACAATTTTTCTTAAAAAAAATGGGTGAACTCCAATTGCATCACAAAACATCACTCTTTGTATTGGTCTTTTAGCCCTTTGTTGCCATTGCTACTTTTTTTTTGTGCGTTGCAGTTGTAAAATTTAAAAAAAATGAATAATACATTTTGGAGGTATAAGCGCATCTACTACGTTATTATAATTTCAACAACTAACTAAGATTATGAAGAAAAAAATTAAATACACCAAATAAACTAAAACTAAAACAAACAAAAAAAATCTGCAAAAGAAAAAATAGAGCAAAAAACATAATATGAGATTTCAAATATATATTTGTTTTCACATGAGAAAAATCTTGCATAATTGGTTAAATCACCTGTTTAATTTCTTTGCAGGGTTCTTCTCTTCTCCAATGTTTTTGCCCAATTTCATATTGTGATGGAAGTAAGGTTTTGAGATTTATAGCTTAATTTTTTTTTTTTTTTTGAAATATCTTTGAGTATGATATAAACTTGATGAAGGAATTTGAATTAGAGTCAAACTCATCTTTTATCTATAAATATTTTGAAAAAATCCTATCCATATTATATATATTCATGCCCTAAGTAATTAAAAGTGAAATAAAATATATTAAAAAAGTAGAAAAAATAGGAAAATAGAATGAGAGAAGAATAGATGTGCCACCTAGGAAATAGTTTAATGAGATGTTAGAATTGAGAATTTGGAGTTTTTTAAGAGATTTTTTCCTGTACGTTGTACTTGTAAAATTTTAAAAAAAAATGAATAATAAATTTTGGAGGCGTAAACGCATCTACTACATTATTATAATTTTAACAACTAACTTAGATTATGAAGGAAAAAATAAATAAATACACCAAATAAACTAAAACTAAAACAAACAAAAAAATCTGCAAAAGAAAAAATAGAGCAAAAAACATAATATGAGGTTTCAAATATATATTTCTTTTCACATAAGAAAAATCTTGCATAATTGATTAAATCACCTGTTTAATTTCTCTCCAGGGTTCTTCTGTTCTCCAATATTTTTGCCAAATTTTATATTGTCAAGTAAGGTTTTGAGATTTATAGTTTAATTTATTTTTTATTTTTTGAAATATCTTTGAGTAGGATATAAATTTGAAGAAGGAATTTGAATTAGAGTCAAACTCATCTTTTATCTATAAATATTTTGAAAAGATCCCATCCATATGATATTATATATATCCCTAAGTAATTAAAAAGTGAAATATATTAAAAAAAGGAAAAAAATAGGAAAATAGAATGAGAGAATAATAGATGTGCCACCTAGAAAAGAGTTTAACGAGATGTTAGAATTGAGAATTTGGAGTTTTTTAAGAGATTTTTTCCTGTATGTTGTAGTTGTAAAATTTTTAAAACATGAATAATAAATTTTGGAGGCACAAGTGCATCTGCTATATTATTATAATTTCAACAACTAACTTAGATTATGAAGGAAAAAAAAATTAAATACACCAAATAAACTAAAACTAAAACAAACAAAAAAATCTGCAAAAGAAAAAATAGAGCAAAAAACATAATATGAGATTTTAAATATATATTTCTTTTCACATAAAAAAAATCTTGCATGATTAGTTAAATCACCTGCAGGGTTCTCCTGTTCTCCAATATTTTTGTTCAATTTCATATTGTCATTATAGCGACCCCGGTCTTTTCCCATTTGATTATTATATCCGGACTTAGGTTCCGTAGACTCTGTCATTGTATAATTGTTGTTGTTGTCCTTTATTTTCTCATTTGGAGTCATAGGATGTGTTGGGCAGGTTTGTTTCAGGTTGGTTGGGTTTAGAAATCCAGTGTTGCTGCCCAGAATTTTGACTCTTCGCTCGAGCGATCTCTTTGTTTTGGTCCTTCGCTCGAGCCAGGATAGCTTCGATCGAGCGAGGGTTGCGTTTTGAGTTAGACCTGAGAGCTGAGGTTTTTGGCTCGAGCGAGCTTTTCTTCGCTCGAGCGAGTTAGTTCGTTCTTCGCTCGAGCGATAGTTCCTTAGCTCGAGCGTGTGTCTGATTGCAGACCTGTGGGTTTGAGTTCTTCGCTCGATCGAGTTTTCTTTCGCTCGAGCGAGCTTTTGTGTTGTTGGCTCGAGCAAGGCTCCCTTGGCTCGAGCGTAGATTTTCTGTGTCTGGTCGCTCGAGCGACCAAGTATTCGCTCGAGCGAGCCTGTCAGGTTTAAATAGGCAGCAGCGTGTTTCAGATCTGTTTTTCTTGCACTTTCATATTCCAAAACCCTAGTTACGAGTTCTCTCTCCCTCTACACACCTTCTCTCTTAGGATTGATCTACTTAGGGTGTGTTTCTACCCTAGATCCTTCATTAAAAAGATAGAGTGAGTCGAGGGCTTCCATTTAATCTGAATAGTTAGCGATTTGGAGCACTTTGGTATTTGGATATCATCTCTGTCTTCTCCATTTGGGTTGTTGTCTTCGAGGTAGGGATTTCCTACTCCATCTTATAAGTTTTGTTCTAAGTTTTAGTATTTTGATATGTTGGGGGCACTTTGGTAATTTTGGGGAAAACCCTAGTTGTATTAATTAATTAATTTGTATAATTAATTTAAGGGAATTGGGGAATTTATTGATTAAATGGTGTAGTTGGATAATTTAAATCACTCGCCTATGGAATTGTTGATATATTTATTTCCAAGTTTAGAAATAACTGTTTTGGGCTATCGGTGGAGGATAGTCGTGATTGTTGTAGACAATGCATGTGGATGAGGTATAACTGAAACTAATCACATTAGTTGAGTCATTAATTTTGACTGTTGAATTAATACAGACATTATGTGTATTGATTGTGTGATGTATATGTTATGTGTTTACATACTTTGTTTTGTGTGGGAGGAGATAGGGGATGTACTCCACGGTTTAGGGGAAGATAGGGGATGGACCTCTAAACCGGATTTTGTTTGGGAGGAGATAGGGGATGGACTCCATTAGCATCACTGTTATGTGTGCTTATCTATATTGAAGTGTTATAATGATACAGCACTAAAATGTGTATCAAACTGGAAGTATGAAGTGTTTTGATTTGAGCTTGAGTCTCATTTATTTGTTGATATTGGAGGAATGTGAATATGATATATATATAATTCACTGTGGTAAGTTTGGCCAGGTTCTGAGCCATGATGATAAAGTTGGAAAGTAAAACGTGTCTTAGACAATAGTGTCATGAGACTGTAAAATGGAATAATTGATTATCTTAGTTAACCATCTGTTGAATGCTATTGCTTTATTCATTGCTTATATGTGGTTTAGTATTTTTCTACTGGGCTGTGGCTCACCCTATATGGGAACATCATTTTCAGGTTCAGGTGATAAGCTACCTCCAAGGACGTAGCTTGGAAGGGACTTGGATTTCGAAGACTATCTTTAGTTAATTGTCTTTATTTATTAGTACATGTAAACATCCAAGCCAAGGGCTTTTCTTGTATTGAGTTAGAACTCATCTTTTTGTATCCAAGTGTTGGCTTGGAAAGATGTAAGCCTGTAGGGCATTTTATTCGATGTTACATGTAATGCTTTTATTTAGTAATACTCTGATGAATGAATTAATGAATTGTTTTCTTTAAATAGTGCATGTCAATGACATATATATAATGGGTTTATTTTGAGGGCGTTACAGTCATGGAAGTAAGGTTTTGAGATTTATAGTTTAATTTATTTTTTATTTTTTGAAATATCTTTGAGTAGGATATAAATTTAATGAATGAATTTGAATTAGAGTCAAACTCATCTTTTATCTATAATTATTTTGAAAAGATCATATTCATATGATATTATATATATCCCTAAGTAATTAAAAAGTGAAATATATTAAAAAAGAGGAAAAAAATAAGAAAATAGAATGAGAGAATAATAGATGTGCCACCATATTGTCATGGAAGTAAGGTTTTGAGATTTATGATTTAATTTATTTTTTATTTTTTGAAATATCTTTGAGTATGATATAAATTTGATGAAGAAATTTAAATTAGAGTCAAACTCATCTTTTATCTATAAATATTTTGAAAAGATCCTATCCATATGATATTATATGTATCCCTAAGTAGTTGAAAAGTGAAATATATTAAAAAATAGGAAAATAGAATGAGAGAAAAATAGATTTGCCACCTGGGAAAGAGTTTAATGAGATGTTAGGATTGAGAATTTAGAATATTTTAAGAAATCACTACATTTGGTTATATATATAGTATAGATTTATTGATGTTAATAGAATGAGTATGAGTAACTTGGTAAAGTGACTTGAAGGTTAATCCTTTTGATATCTAGTTTGAATTTCTAAGAGTGGCAAGTAACTGAATTTTACTTCAAAAATTTGCTCAATTTATTTGTTGGGTATCGAAATACCGTTGGGAGGTGTAGGGATTACCACTGGGAGGAGAGTAGTCCAGGGAGTGCTGGGTATCGGAGGGAGAGATAACAATTCAAAAATCTTAGATAATGATTGGTTCGAGAAACCATATTTGGAATAGGGAGATGTGAATCTTGATGATATACCAGTTGTTTTTGTTGGACAATCTTCACTGTATTTAATTAAATTAAATTCTGTTGTGTACTAAACAACAACCAGAATATAAATAAATAAAGAAAAGGAGAGAATTTTGTTTTGATTACAAAAATCAAACTCGAAATAAATTAAAAAAAAAATAAAAATAAAAACATATTTTATTTTGTTACAAAAAGAAAATTAAAATCTGATTTAAATAAATAAATAAAAACAGAATAAAAATTAAACAACTTACTTGGTTAATTTCTCTTGAATAACAATCTGATCAAGTCCAGTGTTTAACACTGTGTCCTTAAGACAGATTCGTCCTCTCCACGGTGCTTTCAGAATCTGGACGTCTATCTCCCAGGATAAAATGATCTATCAACGAATAAAAGCAGCATTACAATTTATTCGTTCGTCGAACACACTAAGTGTTTATACTCTCTGTAACAAGAACTTAATGCAAAATGAAGAATAAATTTATAACAGAAGATGGAGTACGAAAATTGGAGTATTTTTCCAAATGGGGGGGCTTAGTCTATTTATAGATGGATTGGTGGCTTTCCATTTTGAATTAAACAGGTACTGTACCTATTCAATTTGAATTAAACAGATACAAAACTGTTTAGGCACTGTTTGGTTTGAAATTCAAACAGATTTAGAGCTGTTGGGTTCAAAAACCGGAAGGGCCCTGTTTGGATGTACAGGAAAAAAAAACTCGGACCAGATTATTTCTGGTTAATTTGAATTATGGATTTTATTTTACCAAAAAATAAAAATAAATTCAAATGTTTTTGGCCCAAAAAGATTAGTATTGGGCCGAACAAGCCCAACCCAACCACGCACTCGCGCCCAGGCCCAGCCCACCAGACCGACCGGATGGACGGCGGCGCGCGCGCGTGTGTGGTGATTTTTGGGTCCAATGGGTCTAGCCCATTTTGCCCATAACCTCTCCCTCTAAAACACTTGGGTAACCCTTGGGCACACCCCAAGTACCAAACCCATGCCTTGTAAACCTTTTCAAAACTTCCCACAAAATCAATGTGAGACAAGCCATTTTACAACTTTAAGGAATTTCCACCAAAACTCCATTTCCATGGAGCACACTTTGGCTTCAATTTTTCATTCACTCGGTAATGGTTTTGAGCAACCAAATATACCACGTGAATCACAACGCGGCATAGAACGCGTTACCACTTTGACCTGAGTAAATCGACGCTCGGGGCCCACCTAAAAAATAGACAAAACTTGAGAAAAAATTCTGGTTTTGCCCAGAATTTTTCTACCATTTCCAACAGTTTTTACTTACTAGAGATATGGCATTCACATTTTAATAAAGTTTATCTATGAATATCATTTGAATGCATAACTTTTTAACTTTAATGGGAGCATTTGATTTTGTTTTAGTGGTAATGAGTTTCAGTTGTTTTTTTTTTTTTAATTACAATTCACATTGACATATTTCCTTTGGTTGGAATATAGGTTTCTGATGGATACTGTCGAAGCCTATTTTTGATCTATGATGGTGTTATTGATTATTTAAGGAAGTGGAGTTGGGTGGAAACTTGGAAATGTTGGAATTACATAAAGTCTGGATTTCATATAAAATTATTGTTGATGATGAGGAAGATTTTGAGTAATGGAAATATGAATGTTTCATTACGTATTAAATTAAATTGTTGATTACTTATATAATTGAATTGAACCTTAGGCGAATTATAATATTTGTACACTCATGCATTGCGTTGCATTGCATCCTCATGGTCTTGGAACATGTGTCGGATATTTTAAAGAGGTATTTGCGTAGATTTGAAAATGTAGTGTATATTCACTGAGGTGCCCAATTGCCTTTCCGTGCTTGATGCCGGTAAATATGGGGGGATATTGTTGAATATGTTTTGAGGTGCCCAATTGCCCTTCTGTGCTTGGTGGCCGGTAAATTTGGGAAAGTTGTTGGAAACATTTTGGGTGTTTAATTGCCCATCCATGCTTGGTGGCTAGAAAATGTGGAAAGGTTTTGAAAAGTAATGGGCATCCAATCGCCCCTCCGTGCTTGGTGGCCGATAAATGTGGAAGTGTTGTTTTAAAATACGATAAGTGCCCCAATTGCACTTCCGTACTTGGTGACCGGTAAATGTGGGAGTATTTTAAATACATACTATGGGTTTTTGTCACGAAAAAAGATTTTGCACGTGTAATAAAGGTCCAACTTTTAGAGTCAAACATGGGTTAAAATTGTACATAGAGCATTGGTTTTCAAAGGAAGTAAAGAGTCTTGAGCATATGGCATGGCATTGCATTGCATTATCATAATCATAATGAACATTTATATATTGTGTTAAAATTATTCTTACCGGGTGTAAAAGCTCACTCCCTTTTTATGGGTTGTATATTAAAAATTTCAGGTGATGATGATGTACCTCCACCCCGTTAAGAAGCAAATGGAGATCTAGATGGAGCATTGAAGCTCATTTTGATGTTTATTTGTTTATAACTATCGAGCTTACTTCTCTGGGATAGGATTATATTTTTGTTATAATCAAGGCCTTAGCCTTGAAAGATGTAAGCCCTTAGGGCACTTTTGATGTATTCTCTTTCCTTTTTGTTGAAATCTAATGTATGTAATTTTATGAGTACTTATTAAGAAAGATGTATTTGTTTTATAAAATTGTTATATTTAGCCTTATCTATTCACACTTATATTAAGAAATTGGGTAACAATAATTGGTTGGTAATTATAAAATAGGTTACAAATATGGAGGGTGACATTTATCCAATTGCACCATCCATTCTATTAGCCTTTACTATTACGTGTTGCCAAGTTAGAACCAGAACTTATCTACCTAATGTAGTCATGTCTTGCACCAGCACTTTATTTGTCTTGAATACACGCAATTCCCAATGTTAAAGGTATATTGAAGTAATCTATTAGAGCCAAATATTCATCAAGTAGCTGCCACGACAGGGTTTTCTACTGATCTTTCTTGATATTGCCTCCGGATCTACTATTTTCATCTTGGAGGGATACCTTGCTTATGCTTGCTTCTAAGCTCAAAAAAGGTCATGAATAGCATGAAGTACTATAGCAAGATTTTGTTTTGGGGGACTTTATCATTTATATAATTTGTCAACAGAGGAAAATAGATCATCTGCATCGAATGGTTTCAAGATGGGTATATGATACTATATTCCTTTCTACTTAATTTTATTAGAATTCTATTATTGTGTTTTACAAATTCCCTATTGCTTTAAAATTTCTATGCGGGAAGTCACTTTGTGCAAATTATGTCCAAGGTTAGGTCCCAATGGGCACTAAATTGGGTGTACTTTTTTAATTAATGTTTAAATTTACTATCCGAGGGAAAATATAATGATGAATGGATTGCAGGTGCAAAATATAGTTGCAGAAATTGTTGATTCCAAGTTGAGCAAACAAGTAATTCTTCCTTATTCTTGTAATTAATTTTCTATGTAAAATTCATGGCTTGGTATAGTGCTCACACAAGTTAAATTTCTTTTGCCACAATCCTGCAAATCCCTACAGATTACAAGATTCAAGCCGTCCCTCACTTGCATTCCCGCAGTGGAAGTGATGAGCCTTGTGATTGCTCAAGGTCTTAAATTATTCTACTCTTCTTTCTAGCATGTGTTTACCATTAGAGGTTTCATTGCATGAGGTAATTTTTTTTACTCATTTATTTTTGGAGGTAAATCTCTGTTTGTTCATGACAGTGGCGAAGCAGAGTGAATAGAATGAGGTGTGGAAAGACATTTTGAATGCAGAGAGTGATAAAATATTTGTGAAGGTAAATTTCCTTTTGTAGTGTAAATTGCAATTTTTTTGATTCTTAAATACTCACGTTAACACGTAAAGTTTAGGATGAGTGCGGTTCAGAGGTTGGAGAATAGAATCATCATAAACCAAATGTGGCTCATCTTGTTCTGTTGGTCACATCAAAATTCACACATAATATTTTCTTGTTTTGTTGGTCATTATTTTTATTTTTTTACCTGAAAAGTAAAAACAACTGACAAAAAATTGAAGAAAATTTCACAACGTCAAAGAAAAAAAGAAAAAGAAAAGAAAAGGAACCCTTCCCAAACCAAGGCCGCAATTTTTAAAGAACAATATCACTTGAAATCTTTTGTAGGGTCGTGTGAATGAAGACATGTTTTCTATTGCTAAAGTAATTTCTTTTTAGTTACGAAGTGGGTAATGGATTATCAACTTAACCAGGAATCCTCCAATTTAGACCAAACCATCCATCCATTGTTGCTAATTTGTTGATTTGCTTGTGTTTATTATTATTATTATTGTTATTATTAGTATTAGTATTATTATTATTATAGGATATCAACTTCTACATGCAGAAGGGGGAGAATCCCTTTTTTGCTGAGTTGTCTGAAAGAGCATATTTGCAATGAGAAGTTGCCATTGGTTACATGAAGAACAATACAAAGGTATCTATGCCTTCTAGTTTCAGAGTGTTCAAGTTTGAGAAATAGGAAATTTTTGGCACCGATATCATAATCCATATTTTCCTCTAAAAGACTTGAAACTTTTTTTTTTTTGGAAACTAGATGATAGAGCATTCAGATAATGCAACTTAATTCTGACATAAATGATTCAGTTTTTCCTTTGAAACTAGGTCACAATTACCTTTTATAAATTCTAGCTACTTCAAAAGCATTCCAATTTTGTTGCTTTCTATTTTGTACTAAGTTTTATTTTTCCGCAGAAAACTCACAGCCCAAACCCAGATCCCACTGCTGCCTCAAGCACTTCATTCACAGATTTTCCTTTCTTCCTTGTATGCCCTTTAATCCAAACATCAACTCTGGAAATTAGCTCCATTAAAGGGCATACAAGGAAGAAAGGAAAATCTGTGAATGAAGTGCTTGAGGCAGCAGTGGTATAGTGATATTAGCTCCATTATGTATATATTGCATTATAATTTAAACTCATATTAAAGATTGTTTAGAAACTTTTGGACAGTTTTAAGAGCATAAGGATAGGGTTTTTTGGATGATTTAGAACCGTTTGGATGGTTTTGAACTTGAAGATAGTTTTTAATGTCTATAAACATAGTTTTTGGATGGTTTGGAATGTAAAGACAGTTTTTGGATGTTCAGAACGTATGGATAGTTTTTTTTTTTTTTTTTTTTCAATGTTTGGAAACAGTATTTTAGTGGTTGATTGATACTTATATATATGTTTGTGAAGCTTGTTTGTAATGTTTTATTAGATTGTACAGAACATGTGAAATATTACTTGCTGAATTAAAAA
Source organism: Camellia sinensis (assembly GCF_055761805.1). Lineage (NCBI taxonomy): Eukaryota > Viridiplantae > Streptophyta > Magnoliopsida > Ericales > Theaceae > Camellia > Camellia sinensis. Next base: position 156,147,260 of record NC_138963.1, read on the forward strand.
AAAAAAGATTATTCATTTTCTACGGCATGCAACAAATGCCATTGTATTAAATATTCAACAACTTTCTATGAACACCATGATTTGTTGCACTTATTTATGGCTAACAAAATAGGTTGTTGTATTAAATATTTAATGATTAACAATGAGCGCCGTGGTTTGTTCCTTGAATTAACAACATGCAAAAGTAGTTTTAGAAAAATTAAATATGATGTACCAGATTTGCTGTTAAAAGGTTTTTAACAGTGTACTATGGCATGTTGTTGAAGTGAATGACTTTCCATGACATGTCATGACATGACTTTACATCGCACGTCACAGAATCATATCCACGGCTTGCATTTTATGTCATTAAAAGTGAGTTTTGTTGTATGTTGACCAAGCTTTTAAAAAGCGACCGCCACCGTTACGTAACGTAACGCCGTTACGTAATGGTTTTAGTGGTTACCGCCACCTGTTACGGCCTCTTTTTCAGTGTGATTGAGATTCACAGGTGTATCGGCCGTAGCGGCTGCCGTAGCGGTCGTAACGGTGTCGTAATGGCCGTAACGGCCTGTTACGCACCGTTACGTAACGGTTCTGAACTGCTTCTTTCGGAAAAAAAAAAAAAAAAAAACTGAAAATGGGGGAAGAGGGATAGAGAGAGAAGAGGGAAGATAAAAAGGGAAGGAGGAGGAGCAAGAAATAGAGTAAGAAGGAGTAGCATAGGAATAAGACCTATGCTATTCTGTTCAGCTGCTATCACTCAACCATTTTGTTTGTGTGCATCTATCTATATATTATTTGAAAATAATAATAATAATAATAATAAGTGTGGTCATTATCTATTTATATATATATAGATATTTATATATATATATATATTTAGGCTATTATTTATTCTTTTACTTTTGTCATTGTTTAGTGATTGATTTTTTTGTAAAATATCTAGAAAACATAACACCTATAATTATATATTAATACATTTTTTATACATGTCAATTTTTTTTTGATTTGTTTATTTTATTTTTATTTACTAGTTATCCAAAAAGAGAATGAATATTCAAGTGATCCAAACACGAACAAAAAAAATTTCTTTATAATTTATTTTTTAATTTTTATATGATTACATTAGCATGTATAATTTATTTTTTAAAACTATTCAAATTAAAAGTTGCATATGCTTCTACAAGTATAATAATTAAAAAATAATAATTTTATACATCTAAGTCCAATAATATTTTTTTTTATTGCCACAAGCATAATATGGATTTATAACATATAAAGTCATTAATTATTAAAATAAAATATAAAAACTCAGTTTTTAGTGATTTAAAAATATGAAATATATTGGATCATATTTAAAAATTTACAAAAATTGATCAATATTTATTTTAAAACCCAATAAATATGATTATGCAAAAAAAATATGCGTATTGGTAAGTTTTTTTTTTTAAATTGTACGAAAAATAAAAAAATTCACGGTTCCAGTTACCACAACCGTTACGTTATGGCTTTTACACCCCGCAACCGCAACCGTGCCACCGTCCCCGTTACGGCGACCACAACCGCTTTTCAAAACCTTGATGTTGACTAAGAAAATAACCTAAAGAGTGGTAACAGAAATCTCAAGAAAATAATTGAGAAGTCCAAGTTCTTTCATAGCAAAAGACCCATGCAATTGTTGAATGACAGTGACAATGGCCCTGTTTGGTTCAGCTTAATAATACAACTTATAGCTTTTTGTAAGTAAAAAATCAACTTATTCTTTGAATGGAGGTGGAGAAACTTAATTTATAAGTTAAAAATCAGCTTATGTTCACAGTTATAAGCTATAAGCTGTTAGGCTATAAGTTATAATTACTTTCCCACAGCTCTACCAAATGGGGCCAATATAGGTGGAATCAGACATTGTTAGCAAGATATCATCTACATAGATGATGAGAATGGTGAGTGCTGAATCTGTCTTCTTAACAAACAAAGAAGAGTCACAATGACCAGAGACAAATCCATGGTAGAGAAGGAAACTAGAAAAGGTAGAAAACCAAGCCCGTGGAGGTTTGCTTGAGGCCATAAAGAGGTTTGTGAAACTTACAAACAAGCTTGGGTTGAGCTGTATCAATAAAACCTTGAGGTTGATGCTTATAAACTTCTTCCAACAGACCATGAAGAAAGGCATTCGATATGTCAAGCTGCTTAATTGTCCAATTAAAGTGTAGAGCAAGACTTAAGAGAACCCTAATAGTGGGTTGCTTGGCAACTGGACTAAATGTCTCAAAATAATCCACCCCCTTTAAGATCTTTTTAAGGTGTAACACCCACTTGCAGCCTATTGCTAGTTTATTTGGAGGAAGGGAAACTAAAGGCCAGGTGCCTTGCCTTTGAAGAGCTTTGGCTGCATGCCAAGCTGGAGACTTAGCTGCCTCTTGATAAGAAGATGGTTCAAGATAAGTAGTAGAGGATGGTTCAATGGAAGTAGTAAAAGTAAAAAGACAAGTGGAGTGAGCTGCTTTAGATCTAGTAGTCATTGAATGGGTGTTAGTAGAAGGCAATGCAAGAGGGAGATCAATAGAAATGGCAGAGATGGGAATAGAGTGTGGGATTGAAGAAGAGACAGGCATTGATGAAGCAACACGATTGGAAGACATCTGAGGCTAAGAAGTAATTGGAGCATAGGTTGGAGAGCTAACAGAAGAAGAAACTTGATGGGTAATAGGACTATGAACTTGTGTACTAACAGAAGCATTTATAAGAGAGACAGAAGCATTGATAAGAGGACTGACAGAAGCAGTAACAGGTGTAATAGGGGAAGTAACAGATTGTAAGGGTGAGGCCTAAAAGAAATAATGAAGCTGGGTTCAAGTAGGAGGCACAGGTATTAAGGAGTGAGAAAAAGAATTTTGAAAGGGAAACTCGGTTTCATCAAATTGGACATGCCTAGACACGTAGATCCTACCAGTGGTAGGATCAAGGCATCTGAACTCTTTTGTAAAGGGTTGATAACCAAGATAAACATAAGGAATTGATCTCGGTTGGAGTTTATGAGAGGTGTAGGGCTTGAGCCAAGGATAGCACCTACAACCAAAAACTCTTAAAATGGTGTAATCAAGTGGTTTGTGAAAAAGTACCTCGAAAAGAGTGCAATTATTCAACTTGGCAAGGGCATCAAACCAATGAGATAAAGGTAGAGAGGAGTGTGACATGAGAGCAATGGCTATCTCAATCAAATGTCTGTGTTTCCTCTCTGCTACTCCATTTTTAGCAGGAGTATGAGGACAACTTAGCTAATGCACTATGCCTTTTTCCCTGAGGAAATTCTGAAAAGGAGTACTTAAATATTTCACTTCATTATCACTTCTCAAAACTCGTAATGACGTGTGAAACTAATTTTCAATGAAAGCCTTAAATTCAAGAACCTTATGAAACACCTCACTTTTGTAATGTAATGGAATAAGCCAAGTAAACTTAGTGAAATCATCTATGAAAAACATATAGTATTTATAGGTTGATATAGAAGAAGCAAATGGGCCCCATACATCTCAATGAATGAGAGCAAATAGTTTATTTACAGTAGAATTAGAAAGACTAAATGGGAGTCAATGACTCTTAGAAATGCAACAACGGTTACACAGTTTATTAGACACATTCTTAAAAGTAGTGTGTGGAAACAACTGATGATGTTTAGCAAGATAATGAAGCTTCTTAGAAGAAGAATGGCCCAGTCGATGGTGCCAAGTGGTAGCAGTAGAGCAAGAAAAGCATGCTTGAGAAGGCAATGATGAAGAAGAGGCAACAGGTGTAGATGCAGGAAGATGATAGAAACCATGAGAATGAAGGCCTTTATAGAGAACCTTCTTGGTAGTCTTGTCCTGTACAACAAAGGAATTTGCATCAAAAGTAATTGTGCAGTGGTTGTCAGAAACAAGTTGATGAACTAAGAGTAAGTTTGATGAGATAGAAGGCACATAGAGCATATTAGTGAGTTTAAAAGGAAACATAGGTGTAGGTAAAATGCCATTACTAGTATGATGAATAGGCAACGCAATTCCGACACCCACAGTTACTTGATCTCCTCCGTGATAAGGTTGAGAAAGAGCCATGTTATGTAGGTTATTAGTAATATGACTGGTAGCAGCAGAGTCTAAAAACCAGTTGGAGCCAGACTGAGAGGATGGAGCTAAACTAACAGAGGAGGATGCAGCATAAGCCTTAGGATTGGATCTGGATGGAGATGTGGTTGAAGATGAAGCTTGTGCTTGAAACGTAGAATCCATTCAGTACCAACATTCAAGAGCTAAATGATTTGGTTTCCCACAAATTTGACAATGAACAACTACAGAATATGGAGATTGAGAATTGTGGTGAGAATTATGATATGACATGTTGGTGGTGGTGTTGTTTGAACGACCTCCCTTGTGATTTCCTCGAGAAAACCTATCATCTTTGCCTCTACCAAACGTATTGCCTCTAAAATTCCTTTGATTTCCTCTATAATTCCCTCTTGTAGAAGCATAGGCAAAAGAGGAAAGTGTAGACGAATTAGCTTGTTTTATTGAAGATTCAATGTGATTGGACTCTGAGCATAACAAGGAACACATATCTTCCATGGTGATTGGGGCTGATCTAGCACTTATGGTCGTTTTAAAGGCATTATACTCTTCAGGAAGACCATTCAAAATTAACAAAACTAGGTCTTCATCGTCTATAGGGGATGCAGCTAAAGCCAGATGATCTGAAATAGTTTTAATTTGATTTATTACCTTTCTTGGAGATCTGATTGAGTTTGTTCTTCAGCTGATGTATATGAGACCTAGACAGTGAAGTGAATCGCTTTGCTAGGATAGACCAGACTTCATAACTTGTTGAACAACAAAGAACAGAGGTGAAGACAGATGGAGACAATGTTGCAGTAATACAAGCTACAGCTCAACAGATGAGCATCAATGGTGATCGATTGAGTGTAAACACGATTCAATTTTGCTATTCCACTTGAATTAAGAACAATAGGAGATGGACATATCTCAGATCCATCGACATTAGCTTGGTTGCATTTATAATGTTCTGGAATTGCTTCTTCCAAATGATGTAATTTGTAGAATTGAGTTTATAAGGAACAAAAGAAGTCAGATTTAGGATGAGCAATGTCAGATTTGAAGGCAAACCAAATGATGATGAAGAAGTAGGAACTGTTGTTGAAGATGAACCAAGAATAGCCATTGAAGGACCTTCATCATGAGGAATTTCTGCTCGTGAGAGCTCTAGAAGCTCTAATACCATAAAGAGGAATTGAGAATTATTTCTATCAATTAACAAATCAAGATTACAATTGAGTTTATATAGGACATACATGTAACTATCTAACTCAACTCTAACAAACTATACTTAACTATAGTTAGGCAGTTACTAACAACATAATAGTCTAATTAATACAACTAGATGATAACTCTCTAAGCTTGACACAATTGTTGGATAATGCTACACGTGAACTGCTTTGCTTGTGTATGCTTGACAGCTGAGGCCCTTGATTACTCTGCAACAATTCATCTGGCTTAGACATAAACATAGGCTGAGATAGCATATCAACCATTTCATACCCATTTGGCACTAGCAAAGAATGCTACATAGACAAAGGTTTTCGGGTTGCTTGTAATGACACCAACTACGACCCTCACAAGCTGTTTTTCGATAGGACTAAGAGTAACTTAGAGATAACAAAGATACTTCTTTCTAGTAAATTGAGCATATCAACCTAGATAGGGTTTGATTGCTATAGTGAAGGGGGTGTTTGGAAAGACAAATTTGATCCCTGGATCACAGTGCCTAAATTCCCCATCTCAAATACCTGAAACAAGTTCACAGCTGTTGACTGTGACACATATGCTGTTATCTAAGGTTCCTAGGGGAAAAAGTATACCACGGGTTGCTTGTCACTATGTGACGGCATTGGCAATGTGATGAACGGCTCTTGCTGTGGCATTGGCTACTGCCAGACAAGCATCTCCATGGGAGTGACGAATTTCCAATTCACTCTCAGCAGCTGCAGCAACCATACTAATGTGTTGGGCTTCAATCCATGCAGTTATGCTTTTGTAGCCAAGGAAATTGCTTACAACTTCTTTTCTTTGGATTTAAAGGACTTTCAAGGAAGAGAAAAGCTTCACGTGGTTTTTGATTGGGCAGATAAAACCAAAAGAATCCAATAACTTATGCTTGCAAGAATAACAACAGCGATTGTGAGGATCAATAATAGTCCCAGCTATCATTGCAATTGCTCCAAGGGATAAAAAAGGAACCCTTATATTCCTCATGGTTGTCGAGGTAACCAACCACAACTACTTAATATATGCCCAAAGTTTTCAATTTCTTCCTTAACATTAATGCTATGATCTGTATAGTCAATGCAATTATGAAATGAATTATGTTAAATATCAGTCGATATGTATTCTGGTATGTTGGTGGGAATGAAAACCACATTCATATCGCCTAGTTCTTGCCACATATCAATTTACATTGATACAAAAGTTAATTCATACCCAATATAGCTAATACAGGGGTTGACCTAGTGGGTACATCTTGGGGCCTGGGAGTATGCCCTCTCCAGGTCTCAGTTTCAACTCTCACTAGGTGCTATTAACTCCTTGAGGCTACACCCACATGCTCCCTCCGAGATTTTCCCGATCTATGTGGAGGGGGCGCTTTGTGTGGGTCCAGGATTAGTCGAGGTCTAAGAAGCACAGACACTTCTAAGAAGATGACGTATCCGTGTTGTGTCTGTGTTGGACACCGACACTCTTTGGACACTTCCGTGACATGTATTTGATACTCTTCATAATGTGTCCTATTTTTTAATTGTTTTTAAAGACTCGGACACTTTTTGGACACTTGGAGGACACGTGTCTATCGATTAGACACAGGTGAAATTAATTATAAATTTGAATAAAACAAAAGCCATATAAATTAGTGTCATATTGTATTTTTTTTATTATCTTTGAATGATATATTCATATATATAATATATAACAAATATATAAAAGTATATATTTCATGCGTGTCTCCCATGTATTGTGTCTTACATTTTTTGAAAATTGGCATGTCGGCATATCCGTGTCGTGTCGCATGTCTGTGTCCATACTTCTTAGGTCGAGGTGTGTGTAAGCTGTTAGGGAAAATCGATGATTCCCACAAGTAAATCAATCAATGGGAATAAAAATTAATGCGGAAAAATTAAATCAAAAGCAACACAAGAAGTTTTACGTGGTTCCCTCAATGTGAGGTACGTCCACGGGATCAAAATCTGATTCTACTATCAACCAAATAAGTTTCCAAACGATTACAAACAAGACACAAATGGTCTCACAAACCACCCTTAGGTGAATTCCAAATAATCACAAATGAACAGAGATGAAAGACCTCACCAAATAGATGAACCAAAATCTTCAGAACCAGAGTTGTAGAAGATCCAAAATAATAAACCCAAATCAATCCACACGCTGCCGCTAAATCCAAAATAAGCTTCCAAGCTTTAATCAGAATCAAAGCACAAAGCATGAAATCAACTATGGCATCCCGCATGGTCACCGAAGAGATTGAACAATGATCCATATTAGCAGCCACAACACTTTTCTCTTGGGAAAAACAATACCAAAAATATGTATTGTGAATCTAGGGTTTTTTTCTTTTTTTTTATCAAAACCTTAGTTGTTTCCAAACTAAATTGGGTTTCCACGAAATTAGATATAATATATAAAAATATATTATCCCCAAACCAAACCAAATTAAAACTCTTTTAATAAACCATTGGATCCCACACTCCAATAAGGAGGTATACCCAACAATTCTCCCCCTACCGACTTAAGTGGAGACATCAACCATACCCGCTAAAGTTCAACACCTCAAATGTTTGTCCCTCGACAAAGTCTTTGTCAACATATCCGAAATATTATCATCCGTGTGAACCTTTTTGAGTTGTAATAGTTTCAAATCTAACACATCACGAATCCAGTGGTATCTCACATCAATGTGTTTCGATCTCGAATGAAAAGTAGAATTTTTACTCAAGTGAATAGCACTTTGACTATCACAATAAAGCACATACTTTTCTTGCTTCAAACCCAACTCTTACAAAAATTTCTTCAACCATAACTCTTCTTTGCAAGCTTCCGTAATGGCAATAAATTCAGCTTCGGTAGTTGAGAGAGCAACACATTTTTGTAATTTAGATTGTCATGCCACAGCTCCCCCTGCAAAAGTCATCAAATACCCCGAAGTAGATTTCCTAGAATCAATATCACCGGCCATGTCAGAATCCATGAACCCATCAAGCATCGGCTTACCATCCCCAAAACACAAACACACCTTCGAAGTCCCTCGAAGATATCTTAAAATCCATTTAACCGCTGCCCAATGTTCTTTACCTGGATTAGAAAGAAAACGACTCACCACGCCAACGGCGTGAGCAATATCCAGCCTTGTACAAACCATGGCGTACATCAAAGAACCAACTGCTGAAGTATAAGGAACTTTCAACATCTCTTCTTTGTCTTTCTCACTTGTAGGATATTGATTTGAACTAAGCCTGAAGTGACCCGCAAGTGGACAACCAACCGGCTTTGCTTTATCCATGTTGAACCTCTCAAGAACTTTCTCAATGTAGCTTTCTTGAGACAACCAAATCAGCCCCTCTTTGCGATCACGAACAATTTTCATACCAAGAATTTGCTTTGCCGGCCCCAAATCTTTCACAGCAAAAGACTTGCTCAACTCTACTTTCAACCTGTTTATCATGGTAGAATTTTGACCCACAATTAACATGTCATCAACATAAAGCAAAAGAATAATAAATTTACCATCCAGGAAATTTTTCACAAACACACAATGGTCTGAAGTGGTTTTAGAAAAACCATTATTCATCATGAAAGAGTCAAATTTTTTGTACCATTGTCACGTTGCTTGCTTGAGACCATACAAACTTTTCTTCAATTTGCAAACAAATTTCTCTTTCCCTTTCTCTACAAAACCTTCTGGTTGCTCCATGTAAATTTCTTCTTCAAGATCACCATGAAGAAATGTGGTCTTCACATTAAGTTGCTCAACTTCAAGGTTCATACTTGCAGCCATGCCAAGTACAACCTGAATAGAAGACATCTTCACAACTGGCGAGAAAATTTCATCAAAATCAATACCTTTCTTTTGCCCAAAGCCTTTCACAACAAGACGTGCTTTGTACCTCAGATTCTTGCCATCATTCTTCAATTTGAAAACCCACTTATTTTTCAGAATTTTTCTCCCCTTAGGCAACTTCACTAAATCATAGGTGTGATTTCAAGTAAGGAGTTCATCTCCTCTTCCATGGCCCTTTTCCAATTACCTTTCTTTGCATGCTCAATTGCTTCTTGGTAGCTCTCAGGCTCCCCTTGATCAGAAATCAACACAAATTCATTGGGAGGATACTTTCTTGAAGGTTGTCGGTCCCTTGTAGATTTTCTCAACTCAAGTTGTGGTGGCGGTTCTTGAGTTGGATGCTCTTCCTCAATTTCAGGCTCAACTTCATTAGGATTAGCATCATCCTCCACATCTTCAATAGGTGGCTGCACATCTCCTCCATTTTCATCATTCACCGAAGATGAAGGAGATGGATCCATGTCAATGAGATCACTAGTTTTTGGCTCCGGTTGATCACCTTTGCCAAAGTCTTCAATTGTTTGGTCTTCAAGAAACACAACATCACGGTTTCGAATAACTTTCTTGTCGACCGGATCCTACAATCTATACCCGAATTCATCACGCCCATAGCCAAGAAAAATACATTGCCTTGACTTACTATCAAGCTTGGACCTCTCATCCTTTGGAATGTGAACAAAAGCTCGGCAACCAAACACTCTCAAGTGCTCATAAGACATATCTTTGCCAGTCCAAACTCTTTCAGGAACATCACCATTCAAAGGATAGTAAGGAGACAAATTGATCACGTCAACCGCTGTACTCATTGCCTCACCCCAAAAGGATCTTGGCAATTTAGCTTGTGAAAGCGAACACCTTGTTCTTTCCACAATGGTGCGGTTCATCCTCTCGGCAATGCCATTTTGTTGATGAGTCTTCTTAACTGTCTTTTGGTGCTGAATACCTTGGCTACGACAATACTCATCAAATGGCCCAATGTATTCACCACCATTGTCTGATCGGATGCACTTCAATTTCTGCCCTGTTTCTCTTTCAAACATGGCCTGAAAATGCTTAAACACTTCTAGAGCTTGATCTTTAGTTTTTAGTAGAAAAGTCCAAACTTTCCTTGAATAATCATCAATGAAAGTAACAAAATAAAGTGCACCACTATGTGTTCTAACTTTTAAAGGACCACAAACATCCAAATGAATCAACTCCAAAACATTTTCTTTTTTAGAAGCAATATTTTTCTGAAAAGAAACTATATGTTGTTTACCCGCCACACAATGAACACAAGTTTTAAGATGTGTACCTTTCAAACCGGGTAGAAGCTCTTTCTTGAACAAAACTTGCAGCCCATTTTCACTCATGTGGCCAAGCCGCTTGTGCCACAATTCGGTAGAAGTATCATCTTCAAGTGCATTAACAACACCTTTACAAATTTTTCCTTGCATTGAATAAAGTATATGAGTCTTCTTGCACTTAGCCACCAAAGAACCCTTTGTGAGCTTCCATATTCCATCACCAAATTTGTTATTGAAGCCTTCATCATCTAGCTTCCCAGTAGAGATCAAATTGAGGCGAATATCGGGAACATGCCTCACATCTTTGAGCAACAACTTGCAGCCCAAATTTGTTTCCAAGTAAACATCACCCATGCCAATAATCTTGGACAAACCTTCATTACCCATTCGAACAGAACCATAATCTCCTTTGGTGTAGGTAGTGAAGAAATCAACTCGATAAGTCACATGAAAAGAAGCACCAGAATCAATCACCCAATTACTCGCTTGGCCCACAAAATTGATACAATCATCTTCACAAACGACCATGAGATCACCATTGATAGTAACTGCTGTTGTGACTTCTTGCTTCTTATCCACACTTTTGTCACGCCTTTTCTCCTTATTTATGAGCTTTCGACATTCTCGCTTCATATGCCCTTTCTCATGGCAATAATAGCACTCAATGTGTTTCTTTGAAAAAGAACCATCTTTTGATTTGTCACGGTTTTGATCACGACCATGAGCAGTCTAACTCCTCTCCCTTGTTTTGCTTCGACCTCTCACAACGAATGCTTCTGAATGAGAGGAACCCGCTGATTTTCTTCTAGTTTCTTTATTCAACAAGCTACTAGTGATTTGGTCCATTGTGACAACTCCATCGGGCGCCGAATTACTAACTGTCACAACCAAAGTCTCCCAACTTTCGGGCAAAGAACTAAGTAGCATCAAAGCCTGCAACTCATCATCAAAAATAATTTTCATAGAAGCAAGTTGGTTAACAATACTCTTTATTTTATTCAGATGTTTCGGAATAGGGCAGCCCTCTTTATATTTTAAACTAACCAACATACGAAATAGAAAAGCTTTATTTGAGGCTGATTTCTTATCATAAAGGCCTTCTAATTTTTCCATAAATCATGTGCTGAAGTTTCAGTAGTGTAGACATCCCATTTTTGACCGTCCTTAAGACTTGGACGTCACCGTTTGACCACTCGGTGATCATCCATGTTCGTGTTCATCCTGAGTTCTCGGAGGTCTTGACCACGTACCTTGTCTCAAGACCTCTCGACTTGCCTGTTTTGTGTTTGGTTTTGCACCAAATACTTGTGCTTTGCTTCTGAGGGGCAGGGAATGGCCTGCTGGCCATCCCTGCACCTCACCGGCCATGGCTTGAGGCCACCGGCCATTGTTTTGTTGCCATCGGCCAAATGTTTGGTCGGTCGGCACTTCTGTTAGGTGTATCGGCTCTTTGTGTGGTCGGCCGGCCATTTATTTGGCCGATAGGATCTTTTTCTGGCTGATACCTCCTTTTTGCCTTTTTCAGGCATGGTGCATGCCAGCTATGCCAGCTGGAGTGCACGGACTTGTCTTCCATACACGTGTATGGAGGATTTGCCCCTTTTGCTCCCTTTGTTGTAAGCTTCATGGAGAGGCTTGCACCCTTTGCTCAAGCTTCTTGAGGAAGCTTGGACCTTTGTCTTAGCTTCCTCAATAAGCTTGGACCTTTGAGGTAGCTTCCTTGAGAAGCTTGCCCCCCTTGACCCTTTTGTATTAGCTTCCCTTAGAAGCTTGGCACTTTGTCTTCCTCTATAAAAGGAAGCCTTCCTCCTCCTTTGAGGAGTTTCAGCAAAATCAGATATATATGTGATATATACACCACTCTCTCTCTATATCTCCCTCTCTCTCTCTTCATTTGTGTGTGTTAGAGGGCCTAAAAGGGTGTTTTGTTCTTAGTTTTGCACTAAGACACCTAGTATTACACCATACTTCGGTTTTGGAGGTGTTGAGAGTTTGTTCTTGGAGTTTTGAGTCGGTTTTGATCAGAAAAAGGGGGCAGGACTTGCTGTTCTTGAAGTGTTCTTCAAGGGTAAACACTTTTGCTTTATATTCCCCAATCTTGCACTAGCTTTTAACCCACTTTGCATGCTGTTTTGAGCTTTGTGTATAACTGATAAAAACTCTGATTTTTCATGCTTAAGATGTTTCATTAAGGTCTCTTTTATGTTTGGGGTCGACCTCCTCCTCTTAGGCCTTGTTTGGCCCTTTTTGTGCCTTCTTTGATAGAGCTTTGAATACTTTTGTACATTGGCCTTCTCACCACTGAAATCGAAGGGATTTTCAGTGGTGAAAAAGAGGTTTTGAAGTCTTGCATAGGGGAGGGACACCCCTCTCCCTTTGTGTCTCATTTGTTCATGTTTTTGACTCATAAGGGTAGCATGCATGCTTAGTTTTGTTTGGTCTTGTTTCAAAGGTTATTTGGAGTTTATTTAGTATGTTTTACCTCTGTCCTATGTTGGTTTGTTGACCCCTTGCATGCATAATATACTTGCCTTGTATTCCTCCATTTTGCCTAGAAATGCATCTTGCCTTTAGACCTCCATGCTTGCATGTTCTAGCTTGACTTCATGAAGCTTTTGGTCATATTTCATCATCCTTAAGGTCTGTTAGGTACAGATTTGATCATGTTTGCCATGTTTGGTATAGCCTCTTTGCATTTTGGCTTGTGAGCCTTGAGTGTGTGACTCATTAGCTTGCATTACCTAGGCTATTTCAGTGATTTGGAATCACTTATTACGCCATTTCAGTCCATGTTTTGTGCTTACCTGATTGCATTTATCACCCTTTCAATGCCTTGAAGAGTTGTGGACTTATGCTCCATGCTTGGGCCTTGGTGTATGCTTCTTTGTTCAAATCATTTAGAGGTCATCTAAGTGGGTTTTGGGGGTTATTTTGGCATATTATAACTCTGTTTTTCATCACATAATCCATGCCATGTTTGGTTGGGGTGGGTGTAGAGCAATGCTCCCTTTTGTGGCTTTGAATGCCCTTTGTTTTAGGCCCATTTCTTGGCATGTTTTGATCATGTTCTATGCATGCTTTAGTCTTGTTTTGGAGTGCCTTAGGACTGTTTTAAGCCATTTTGGTCCTTCGGGGTTTGGTTGACGTAGCCATGGTTTGGACCCCTTTGTTGGCTTCAAGTTTTGGTCATTATTGCATGCCTTACTTGCATAACATGGTTGATTTGGCATCATCCTCTTTACATTTTCAGAGTTTAACATGTTGGTCTAATGTCCATGCTTATCATCTTTTGAGTGTTCTTGAAAGTTACCTTTTGTGCCTTAGCTTTAGGCCCATTGGTGTGCATGTTTGCATGAGCATTTGTCCATCATTTGCATCATCTTTGGCCACTGTTTATGGCAAGGCTGAGGTCTGCCCTTTGCAGTCTAAGTCCACCATTGCATGTTTTGACATGTTGCATTACTTTGGTTTCATGCTTGCATTGTCTCATCTTTGCACGTTTGCACGTTGTTTAGCTAGTCGCATTTCATATCCTAGCTTGCATGATAGATTGCATTGCATTGTATCTTGCATGCTTGGCACATTGCACTTGGCATGTTTGTTACCTTAGCCTCATGTTGCATATTTGACCCATGTTGCATACTTGAGTCACATTGCATACTTGCATTACATTTTGCTTGGTTCGGGGTGTCAAACCAAGAATGAGGAATGAGGGGCATTCGTACTTAAAGTGACGTAACACGCCTCAATCCTCGGTCGCCGATGTCCTTGATCTCAACATGATAGGGTGTGTAGCACTCATGTGTTTTGTTGCATTTATTCACATTGAAATGCATACTTGACTTCTTGGACCATCACCCATTGAAATGCGCGATTGGTGGTCCGAGGGTCGAGTACCAAACTCCCTTGAGCCCATAGCATGATAAGGAGAGTAGCCATGCACACATTGCTTTGAAAATTCCATACCATGCACTGTCTGTCCTCTGCTACTGTCAAAACAGGGCTTTGCAGGAAGAAATGGCCGGCCGACCACTTTTGGGGCCAATCGACCATCAGTGTCCAGCTGGCAGTTCAATATTTGGTCGATAAGCATATTCCCATGGCCGATGGACTTTAATTATGGCCGGTGACACTCCACAACACTCAGGGAGTGATTGAGAAGGACTCTGGAAGCTTTCATAAATTTCAGAGGAGCAAGGCAGTGTAAACAGAGGCAACAGTGGCATGGTACCGGGTTTCCGGGTGAGACGAATCGAGCATGCATCATCCCATCATTCCGAGGCGGGGCTGCGGCCATCTTCCTTCTGCACTTAATTCGTTAATCAATTAGAAGTCCTGTGATTAATTAAGTAGTTAATCATTTATTTGGTTGTGTAATATTTATTCGGACCCTCTGAGCGAGGGCAATCGTGTAATAAGTGTGTGTGAGTGTGTGTATGTCTTCAAACCCCCACTTCTTTCTCCTTTTTATTTACCTGCTTTCAATGGTTAGTATTAGAGCATATTTAAATTAGCATACCTTATGCTATGCATGTGTGCATCCATACATTTGTCTTGCATGCACCGGGCTCAGCGCATCATACTAACTACATTGTATTTCAATTCCAAATTGAATACGTGTTAGTTGTAGCATCATCATATGCCATCTTAGAATAGCCGAGCCTATTGTAGTTGCATCTTGCATGTGTTGCATTAGCCATCTTAACATGAACTAGGATCATGCATGTGATTATTAGCTAGTTTCTGTTTTGGCTTGGAGTACTCGGTAAGCATTTATGTTTTAGCATCCTTGCATGAGTGTAAGTGTTTCCACGATAACATGCTTACCATGAGGTTATGTGCTTATGTGTTACAACTGCCTAAATGCCTGTGGGTGAAGATTGGATTGCTTGAGTTGGAACGACTCGTTAAAATTCATATTTTAGCCTACTTGCGAGTAGCAAATTTCAAACCATTTTCCGAATAAACGGATATGCAATGCTTTGTTCCAAATTAGGCGATCTAGTCTATACTTTTATGTTGTGCGCATCACATAGTAAGATTAGCTAATTAATCGGAATAAGAGCACATAATGTTTTCAAAACTCGATATCATGGTTAGTAGAGGCCGATCTTTGATCGGGCGAGCGGGGGTGCTCACGAAGTGACCTTCTCCAATCGTACCCAAGTTCCCGAGCCGAGGCAACTTTGGTGATGACGGACACGTGGCCTTAGGCAAAGGAGTCAGGGTTTCCTAAATTCCCCCAAAAAATAAATATTTTGGTGGCGACTCTGTATCTGGAAAAACAGACATGTTTGGTACTTCTTTACAAAAAATCTGTTTTCAAAAACGATTTGTCGGATTTGGACTCTTTGGTTCAGATTTAGAGCCGTGACAATTCGAGTCCGAACTGTAGCGTGAGGCCCACGGGCGCGTCTACAGTTTCTGGCGACTCTGTTGGGGAGTTTAGAGAGCTTGACTCGAACTCGTGATGTCTTGTTTTAACTACACTTATGCGTTTCTTTGCATTGCATGTGCATCGGTGCGCCTAGGACACCGTGTTTTCCATCTGCTATCCCTGAGCGGTTAGCCTGAGGCTGCGTGCCATAAGGTTGACCGGTTACGGGCTTTGCCAGTATGGGAACACAAACCCTGGTTTTTTCGAGACACCCTTTTTGACCATTCGACCTAGTGCATATTCGGAATCCATAGTGACCATTCCAAACTAGGACAGGTTGCTACCTGATTATAGGTTGTTTGAAACTGCTGCGTGCATAGTGAAACCCTAGCTCCTGACAAAATAGGACAGGGAAACCCTACCCGAACATAGGGGTGTTTTGGCTCTCATTTACTTTCTATGTGCTTTTAGAGTGTATCTCTACAGGGAATGCGCATGTCAGTTTGCAAGTTCGAATACCAGGCTTGAGGGCATCAGTATCAGTGTCTTTGAGAATTAGTTATATCTGCGGGTATCTGATTCAGTTTTGGGGCAGTGATTTTGGGGAACAGTGATCAGTAGTAGAGTACAGTTATTCAGCTATGCTTGTGTCTGTTCTGATTGGGCTGAAACGCTGCGTGTTTTCTCTTTCAGTTCAGAGAGTTAGTTCAGAATAGCCAGTGTTCTTCGTTGCTGAGGCAAGACAGATATCTGATCCATCAGTCACCGTTCAAGTTCAGCGGACTTATGATGACCCAAAGTTCAGAGGAAATCGTGGTTATGGCCGCCGCATTAGACCAAGGAACCATCTTGCGGGATGAGGCCAATGTTGAAGTACCACATCTGCCCCGGTCGCCTACCGCACTACCGATCTGGGAGCCCCAGTTGTTTCAAGCTCGTGAGCCCACCACGTTCGAATTGATAGGAATGATTGGTGACCTTCAGAGGTCTGTGGCTGATCTCGCTTGCGGAATGTCGGCTTCGCCACCAAATGCACCATATGCCGGGAATTTTGTACCGCAGGAGCCCCCGTTATTGGGGCGAATTGTGGTCGAGCTCAGCCAACCTGAGGCTGTCCCAAGCTATTACCGTGACGTACCAACAACAACCGGGTTTCGCTCTGATATAGCAACCCAAACCCTCGATCAGGCTAAGGGTAGAGGTAAGAACAAAGTGGGAACAGATGCTGATCCCGTTGAACAACTGCTGTGGGTAGCCGAGGTTTGAAAGCCGAGAGGATGAGTAAGCAACAAGTACTCACAGTCATGGCTAAGACTGTGGATGATGCTTTCACCACTCCAACCGAAGGCAGTTCAAGCTAGGCGGAAAATCGAGATAGGCCCGTCATGCCAGAACAGTTCCTTCCGCTCTCAACCCTGCACCGGGAAAAGATCAAATAGCCACGGCAGTGCCTGCCGACCCTTTCGCTAGTGCGTCTAACAAGAACCCTCAGACTTCGAAGTATCTACCTCGAGGGCGCAGAGTTTTTCATGCCCTTTACATGCCTTTGTCTAGGGCATTTCAAATTTTGGCTAAAAAGGGGCATCTTAAACCCCTCGAGCCTCGACCTCTCCTGAAGAATCTTCCTCTCACACATGATGCCGCCTTGTACTGCGCATACCACCAGCAAACCGGTCACAGCACCGACGGTTGTTTCCGCCTTCGCCACGAAGTGCAAGATTTGATCGACAATGAGGTCATCCTCCCACCCACCTCAGCAAAGTCTGTCACTGCTGAATTGTTGGATTTCGAGGATACTGCAAGTATGTGATCAGGGGTTGGATCACCTGCGGGCGGCACTCGGTGTATTTCAGATGTGGCGTTTGGCACGCACTGTTAGGAGCATTTGCAAATGCAGTTTTGTAATTTCTGGCTTGGGTGTCGAGTTAGTTCTTTGTTTTGTTTTGGGTCTGTCTCATTGTCTTGAGTCAGTCTTTTTGCTTAAGGGTCTGTCTTGTTGTGTCGAGTCAGTCCCATTGTATAAAAATCAGGTGATTCCAAGGTTGTTGCCTTGGATATCATTATTTTGTTTTGTAATCATCCTTTTGCTTTCTTTTGAGTCTATCTCTGCTGTGGAACCAGTTGCAAATCAGGAAATCTGAATGAAACAGCTACGGCTATCATGTTTTCCGTGCTTATTGCTACTTTGAGCTAGTTGTGCCAGAGCATTCGAATGAAACGGCGGAACATCTCACTTACTCTCCTGCACCTGGAATTCATTGCATTGACCTAAGTTTTTCAAAACTTTTTTAACATTGTGGTGGTGAAAACGAAAAGGAAGGAATTCCTTGGGTTTTGCAAGAATTTGATCATTTGAGAGAAAGAAAGGCATGTTAAGCCCTTAATGAATGAAATCATGTTTGTTAATGTGAGTACTGAGAAGGATCCTGGCTCGATCCAGATTGGTTCCGCACTATCTTCAGCGCGAGCAATTTGTCACTTTCTTAAAAAATTTTCAAAAACAAAATGTTTTGCGCAGTCCTGCGAAGACCTGTGTGGAATTGCTCTTGAGATTGTGCAGCTTAGGGTCGCTCTCAGCCTCAAGACTTGAGCCCTTGCTTTCAAACCTTGGACCTTAGTTCAGAATGTTCAACGGTCAACTACAACATGAGGCCTGTGTGGCCAAATTTGAAGCAGCCCTCGGACAAGAGGCCAAGAAAGTCAGATCAAGAAGATCAGACTTCATCAGAAGAAGCTTGCGAAGCTAGAACAGAAGCACCCCTCGAACAAGGGACAAAAATGTCCGATATGCTCGAAGAGACGAAGATGGATCATTTTGCAAGTCAATACAACAGCCACCCTCCTGGATACAGATGGCTTCGAGATCCTAAAACCATTTGGCATGGACTTGTTACACTTTTACCCTTTGAGAGGCTTGCTAGGCCGAAAACCCAGAAGGGCGACCCAGGCAAAAGTTAGAGAAAAAAAAAAAAGAATACAAAAAATGCAAAAAAAAGAGAATAAAAAGATTTGAAAAAAAAAAGGCAAAAAAAATGAATAAAAAAAAATGGGAATTGAAAAGAAAAGAAGAATAAAGCTCGCAAGGTTGAAAACCCGCAAAGGGCGGCCTTGGCAAAAGTTAGAGCCTAAAAAGTGAGGGTTAATACACGAGTGTACCTTAACCGGAACTACGTAAGGCTTGATTCCCAAGTTTGGGATACGTAGGCAACTTCATCCTGAAGTCCAGCCACCAACACTTTCAAAGTGACTGTGTCCATATATTGGTTTTGACCATCTTCGTCTTCTCTGTATCCGAGAGTTCGGTTGCGATCATCACTAATGAGGACTGACTACAGTATGCTGCGGCGTTACCCAGACAAGGGGCAACTTTCCCTTGCCATGAGTCGCCATCCAAACCAGGGGCAACTTTTCGTTTGGAACAAGGGGCAATTTTCCATTGCCTCCGATCTGAGGTTGTGCATCTCGAGAATAAGTTCCGTGCTCGTTGAGCAGTGACCGTTTGCAAAAATAGTTTTTGAGAATTTTTTACTGAGGTTGACTATTTTCTCGAAAATTATTCCATCTGTTCCAAAACTGGACCATATCTTGGACCCAAAAAGGAAAATTTTCAGTGCTCATAACCTGACTTGCATGATTTCAAATCAAAAATTGAACAAGTATGTTAATCTAACTCTCATTTTGGTCAAAATTGTTTTAGTAGAAAACCAAAACAAAAAAATGGTCAAAATGATGAACTTAGGGGCACAGTTGAGTCAGGCTTCCTGTCTTTCCCCCATCGCTAGCATACTTGCCAAAAAGGGCACAGTTGAAGCTGTCATTAAAGGGCTGAAAGCTCTCTCAACCTCCGAGCAACGAAGTATCGAGCCAAGTGCGAAGCACGAACCGGAATGGATCAAGATACTTCACTCCCTTATTAGGAACATCGATTAAACGTCACCGGAGGAAATAGCTGCGGGCTAACAGTGTTGGGCATGAGCCCACAACCTCTTGTTTATTCACCGACCATATCTGGGGAGGGATAAAAAATGAGAGAGTAAAGAATAGAGAGGTGTAAGTTGAGAGAAAAGTAAGCAAAAAGGGGTTTTGAGAGAAAAACCGAGCCTGAGGGCCGAGTGATGTGAGAATCACAAATGAGAAGAGAGTGGGAAACAATACCCGGAGAAACTGGCTCCTCGCAAACTAAGAGGTCTCTTGTCTTTTATAACACGTCTGTGTGTCATATCTTTTGTTTTGGCTATCTCGATTATTGTCTTGAGTCGTCTCGAGTGTTACTCGATTTGTTTAGGTTAAGTGCCTTTTTGTTTTCTCTGTTGAGTCCTTTTCATTGTGTTCAGTCGTAGACTCAATACCCGGTTGGAAACCCTTTCCTCAAATCGTTTTGTGCTCAGAGTGCTGTGTCGTTCCCCACATTTGTGCAAAACATGATTTGGTTCTTTCATAAAACTGCAAGGTCCACCCCCGATAAGTGCGAACAGAAAAACCTGGACCTATCTGAAGCTTTTGGGTTCCGAATTGCGAAGCGAGAAATTTTGGAGCATCTGAGTGTGTTTCAACTTTTGCAGAATTCAGAATGAACCGTGTATCTAGAATAGGTAATATGCTGCTGTGGGCTATGAGTTCAAAATGAGCAGTGTCCAGAATGGGCTGTGTGTTCAGAATAAGTAGTGCATTGTACGAACTATGTGTATAGGCTGTATGCAAAGTAAACCAAGTATTGTGTTATGGGCTGTGTGTTCAGAATGAGCAGTGGGTTGTATGAGTTGTTTTGTCATTAGCTGGTTCACTATTTGGTTATTACAATACAAGTGTTTGATTTTCAGACAAAAGATTAATCTCATTTACATTGTTGTGTAATATGATGCGATGCGATGTATGAAATACACAAATGTAAGGCTTTTTCAGACAAAAAGTTTGTTTCATTTCATCATCTTTTCAAGTACAAAGTTTCGAAGAAAATAAAACCTGCCTGCGGCAGTACAAGGTACTCAAGCTACCAGCAAAAAGAAAAAGTAAAACAAAAAGAAGAAAAGCAGCAAAAATCTGAATCAGCATCGATCATCTCAGGCATGAGGGTCGTTCCTCGTCCTCTTCCTGGACGAAGGTCCAGGAGCATCATCGTCAGTACCACCATCTGAGCCCGAGTCTGAGTCATCTCCGGTCTCCTCCTCAGATGCCTCCGCCTCCGTCTCTACCTCGGACTCGTCATCATCTAGGATCGGTGCTCGAGAGATACTCCCAACATGAGTACGCCCCACTTTGGTGCGGGGAAATACTGTGCCACCTCGCCCTCCTCCTCGAGCGGGAACAGAAGGCCCAGCTAGAGCACCTCTTGCAGCCGGAATCTGGAATGGAGGCTGAAAAAGTACAAATGGCAAACGCATCAGTATGCTACGCAAAAGTAGAGTATGAATATCAAGTACAGTGTGTGAGTACAGTGTATGAATACCATGAGCAGTGTATGAATACAGAATGCAATGACTGAGTGCAGTGTATGAATGCCGTGAGGGCCGTATATCAAGTGCTGTGTTGATAAGTGCAATACATCAGATTGTGTAAAGTTTGAGTCGATGGTCAGAAAGACTTACCGGGATACTGTAAAGGGCCAGCAAGTCTAAGCTCCGCTGGAGCATCCCCATCATGGAGGCATTCAACTCCAGGGACTGGTGAGTGTACTCGGAGGAAGCCTGCAAAAGTGTTAGAAGTATCAGTATTCTGCGGAATATTAAAGAGAAATGAAATGAAATGACTGTATAAAATACAGTAGTGCATACCAGAGGCAAGTCGTAGAAACCGACTAGCTCGTGATCAGCCGGAGGGGGAGCGAAGGGGATCTGATAAATCTCCCCACTCTGCCCTCTGTATGTCATCATCATGGGCAACGCTGGCCATCCAGCTCCCCGCCCTCTCCGAGGCCCACTCCTGCCACGGGCTCGAGCCATCCTAGGTGCTCCTGCCCCTGCTCCCGCTCCCGCTCCAACCGCTGGCGCCGCAGGCCTCTCTCTCTCAGCTCGACGGCCACTGCTCAGAGGCCGCATGATGTAGGTCTGGACGTACTTTGCGTAGTCGCCCTCGCCCCTGAAGTTCTCCGCATCCCAGCCGATCGTGTAATCAGCCATCTGCTCAAGGGAGAACCTCTCAGTGTCCCTCATGTGGGTAGGAGGTGGACCCGGAGCTATCTTCTCTAGTAAACCTAAGGTCTGACGCAGGAAGCGCTCGCCCAGGTACCAAGCCCGACAGACCGGGCCCTCCAGCAGAATCCTGAACCTGGCAGTCTCCTCAGCGCTAGCATACCGCTCCTGAATTGCGACTGGCAACGGCGCCCAAGGCTGCCAGGTGATCTGTAAATGACACACAGTTGGTTATCTACTGTTATCGAAAGGATAATGCAAAGCGAAGCTTGAAATAAACTCTAAAGTTGAACATACCTCTGCGGCGGTGATGGTGTCGAAATAGCGGCGGAAGAATATGAAAGACTCCCGGGGTCTCCGCACGCATCTTACTTCAAAGCGACGGGAGAATGGAACGCCGAGGGGGTCTCCTCGTCCGGCACTGGGGCAAGCCTCGGGAAGTAGGCATAGACTCACAACTGCAGAGAAAATATCAGTATGCTTATCAGATAAAGCAGAATACAGAATAAAGCAGAAATTACAGAACCGTGTATTGTGCAGTGTGTTGTGAAGAGTGTACAGTGTGTGCAGTATACATTCAGTGTAAAGCAGATTGCATGTTTGCAGTATGTGCGGTGTATAGTTGGTTGGCATCAGATTGTGCAGTATATGAAGTGTATTGTGCAATATGTGCAGTGTGTAAAGCAGATTATATGTGTGCCGTGTGTGCAGTATATGACTACCGTGAGGCAGACCGCAGTGTGTGCAGTGTACAGAATACAGATAATGTAGAGCAGAAACGTAAAACAGAGAAAGAGGATGTACCTCCCAAGCCCGCCAGTAGCCTCCGGGCAACTGTCCGCTGAGGCGAGAGGATGAACTCATGTAGCCGTACAGTGTGGCCAAGCCAGCGCCACCCCAGTCATAGCGGTGGATCCGCGTGACGTCCACTAAAGCGCTCAGCAAACAGAGGGGCACAGTGTTCGCCCGGTCGGCGAAGAGGGTCGTCCCCAGCAAGAACATAAGGAAGTCGCGTGCATACCACTCCACCTCCTCCTGAGCCATCGGCGCCTCCTCAGCTAAGGCTGGCTGAATCCTGAAGTGGTCCTCGAACCACGAATATCTGACAAATCCTGGACGGGCAAGAGGCGGTAGGTCGCCAAGCAAGTACATCTGTGCGGCCTCCCACTTGTCCATATCCGTATCGAAGGGGATCGGATCACCCCCTACCCCGATGCCGGTGAGCATCGAGAAGTCGAAGGGAGTCATCGTCATGTCTCCCGTGGCGGAAAAGTGGAAGGAATCGGTGGTGTCCCACCACCTCTCCACCAGAGCAGCAAGGAGAGGCCTGCTCGCAGTGAGGCGCGAGAGTCCCCTGTAGAAAGTGCCGAAGCCGACCTGGTCGACGATGTGGCGGACTGCGTCAGGCAGCTCCAAGTGCCATCCATGGGCGATGACATTCCCATACCCTCGGAAGGCATGGGAATCCCCCTGTGGTCAAAACAAACATTTGCGAAGCAGTGTTACAAATACAGCATTGAAAGCACTCAGAATTGATGCAAATACAACGTGTGTGCGCGTGTTCAGATTCAAACAGATATCGGGTGTAGGTGTGCTCGCAGTGAACTACAGCATGTGATGTATCAGTGTGTCTGAGTGGGTCAGTGGAAAATACAACGTGTGTGCGCGTGTTCAGATTCAAACAGATATCGGGTACAGGTGTGCTCGCAGTGAACTACAGCATATGATGTATCAGTGTGTTCAAGTGGTTCAGTGAAAATGCAGCGTGTGTGCATGTTTTCAAGTTCAAACAGATATTGGGTATCAGTGTGCTCACAGATGAATTACAGTGTGTAATATATCGGTGTATCCGGGCTAAACAGTTAAAGAACAGAATCAACTATTGCAGTTATGTTCTACATTGCGGAAAATAAAACAGAGGGAAGACTGTACCTCAAAAACGTCGTAAGACAGATGTGACTCTGGCTCGCGCAGAAGAAGCTCTCGTGGCACGCCCCTATCAAAAGTCCTGAACTGGCGAAGACCATCAGGAGGTAGCACGTGAATCGCCGGCCTATAGGTCGCCGGGTCGAACGGTCGGACACTGAGAGGCAAGAACTCGGCCTCAGGGTCCATCTCCTGCTCTGGAGGAGTCCCACCTTGTGGAATATCATCCGCCATGCTGAGAATGGTGTGAAAATGGCCGAAAGTGTGAAAACCGGGTGAGGAGGTGAAAAGTCAACTGAAAAGTCAACCTCGGGAGGATGAAAAATGACCGGAAAGGTCGGGGTGCGAAAACGGCACAGAGATCGAGGTAAACTTGGGGGAAACAAACCCCAAGTGGTGGAAATCGAGAAAGAAACACCGGATTTGAGATTTGTTTGGTTCAAAATGTTCAAAACGCGAAGGAGTTCGCGAATCGAATGACGAAACGGGCCTGAAAACCAAGGAAAAGTGAGGGTAGAAGGTTGGAAAATGACCTGGAGAGAGAGGGGAGGATTTTTCGAACAAGAGGAAGTGAGAAATATAGGGCTAGAAGCCCTATATTTAAAGACCCGTGCCGATTTTACCAAACTGCCCCGATTCAGGCATATTTGGCCGGTCGGCCACATTGTTGGCCGGTCGGCCAAATACTTAGCCAATGGCCTTGTTTTGTGGCCGATGGATGGCTGGTGACCTCCCCAGATGGCCGGTGAACCTCCTACACCTTTGTTTGGGTCTTTGATGTGGTTTGGGGCTCCATTGCTCAACGCAGTGCAAGAAAATGCATTTCCAAGGCTTAACCGGTCTCTGTGCCGTGTCTTCTGTGCGTAGCACTCGAATACGTGCGAGGTGTATCCTTTTCGTATCCTTTGATATCTTACGAGATTCAGTAACTGCTTTGAATGCGTCGCATTACAATGTTTTACCTTGTTAACGGTTAGCATACATAGGTTGCATTGTGATGCTTATCTTACTTGCATTCTTATGCATTTTAATATCGGTTTAGGAGACCTTAAATCCTGTAAAGGTGCAAGACCTTTGGTGTTTGTCGTGCCCGAACGGCTTTTGGTAGGTTGCATTGTCATGCTTATCTTACTTGCATTGTTATGCATTTTAATATCGGTCTATGAGACCTTAAATCCTCTGAAGGTGCAAGTCCTTTGGTGTTTGTCGTACCCGAACGACTCTTGGCGGGTTTTATCCTAGGTTGCATTGTCATGCATCCCTTACTCGCATTGTTATGCGCTACTCATGTGCATTGTCATGCATTTCAAAATGAAATGCGTTGTCACGCGTTCAATTTCATCTGCATTATCATGCATTTTCAAAAAAAAAAAAAAAACAACAAAAACAAAACAAAAAACCAATAGTGCATATGTCATGCATACATTGTAAATAGGGCATATGTCATGCATTACACTTATATAGTGCATATGTCATACATCTCACTGTAAATATTGCATTGACATGCATTTCATTGTAAATATTACATTCCATTGCATTCATTGTGTTGCATTGTAGCTTGCATGCATTCACTGCACACCTCCATCTACAGCTTGCGCCTTTCCATATTGAGCTTGGTCTGGTATGTGCCTGTACTCTTCGCGTTGAAGCACGGTTATGATATTATGTGTACACACCTAGTGTTGAGGGTGACGGCACCGTTTTCGTATTAAACGTGGTCTGTATGTGTCCATGCCTTTCCTAGGCAAGATACGGTTTGGCCGCGTGCCTTATCCATTGTAAATATTACATTCCATTACATTCATTGTATTGCATTGTAGTTGCATGCATTCACTGCATCACCCCCATTTTCGGGTTACGCCTTTCCATGTTGAGCTTGGTTTGGTATGTGCCCGTACTCTTCGCGTTGAAGCACGGTTATGATATTATGTGTACGCACCTAGTGTTGCGGGTGATGGCACCGTTTCCGTGTTAAACATGGTCTGTATGTGTCCATGCCCTTCCTAGGCAAGATACGGTTTGGGCCGCAGGTCTTATCCACTGCATCCATTGCATTTTAGCTAGTAAATATTGCATTGTACATAGCTTGCATTGTCAGGCATCTTTCCTTACATGCATTGTAGTGCATTCTTCCTTACTTTGCATTATCATGCATTTCCCTACTGCATCATTTAGTATATAGGTTTCATTGTCAATAGTGCATTGTCATGCATTCATTGTATTGCATTGTGGTTGCATGCATTCACTGCATCACCTCCATCTACGGCTTGCGCCTTTCCATGTTGAGCTTGGTCTGGTATGTGCCCATACTTTTCGCGTTGAAGCACAATTATGATATTATGTGTACGCACCTAGTGTTGAGGGTGACGGCACCGTTTCTGTGTTAAACGTGATTTGTTTGTGTCCATGCCTTTCCTATGCAAGATATGTTTTGGTCGCGCGCCATATCCATTTCATTCATTACATTATAGTGTAGTGTTTTGCATCCAGTATTTAGGATCACGATCTCTCTTGAGCAGAGCATTCCCCACTTATATCATCCTACCCAATTACTTGTATCTTGTGTTCCGTCTACACACTCATAGTTCTGCATGTGTACGCGCCTATTCCACTGCTGGTATTGTGGTTTGAGGGTGTCGGCACCTTTTCTATGGTAGACGGACTTTGCATCTCCATCATCTTTATGATATTTGTGTAGTTTTGAACTGCTTATGGTTTGATCATGTTTCAATTGCATTGCATATCATTTGCATTGTTTATATATAGTTTTGTATATATTGCATCATCATTTTGCATCCATTCCGCATTGTTATGCGTTGTCACACATAGGTTGCATTGTCATGCACTCCTTCACTTGAGTTGTTACGCAGCTTAGATTGTATTGTTATGCATGTTGCTAACGATATCGTACCTGCTAAGTTTTCTTTCTCTTTCAGGCACGATATTGTATGTACGGTTCATTTGAAGCTGGTGCAACCAGACGAGCCGCACAAGTATTGTATTCTCCGTGTGAGACGTATCGAGAATTGAATTATTCTCTTACATCCTTTTTGCATTGTAATGTAGCTTGGTTCTTGCTTAAAACTGTTGCATGTTATGCTTCGTTACAGCTTTCTTTGCATGATCATGAGTTATGTTCGGCTTCTTGCATTGTCAGTTGCATTTTGCCCCCGCCTTCGGGCGCATATCTTTATTGTCTTGCATGTTTGTCTAAGTCTTCGGCCTTGTCAAAAATGGGTCGTCTCTGGGCTTTGACACTCACTCCCGTCATTGTTATGACTTTCGAGTTCTGTCAAAGAGGGGCAACTGTAGACACCCTATTTTTGACCGTCCTCAAGACTTGGACGTCACCGTTTGAACACTCGGTGATCATCCATGTTCGTGTTCGTCCTGAGTTCTCGGAGGTCTCGGCCACGCGCCTTGTCTCAAGACCTCTCGACTTGCCTGTTTTGTGTTTGGTTTTGCACCAAATACTTGTGCTTTGTTTCTGAGGGGTAGGGAATGGCCTGCTGGCTATCCTCACACCTCACCGGCCATGGCTTGAGGCCACCGGCCATTGTTTTGTTGCCATCGGCCAAATGTTTGGTCGATAGGATTTTTGTGTCAGCACTTCTTTTAGGTGTATCGGCTTTTTGTGTGGTCGATCGGCCATTTATTTGGCCGATAGGATCTTTCTCTGGCCGATACCTTATTTTTGCCTTTTTCAGGCATGGTGCATGCCAGTTGTGCCAGCTGGAGTGCACGGACTTGTCCTCCATACACGTGTATGGAGAATTTGCCCCTTTTGCACCCTTTTGTTCTAAGCTTCTTGAAGAAGCTTGCAACCTTTGCTCAAGCTTTTTGAGGAAGCTTGGACCTTTGTCTTAGCTTCCTCAAAAAGCTTAGACCTTTGAGTTAGCTTCCTTGAGAAGCTTGCCCCCCTTGACCCTTTTGTATTAGCTTCCCTTAGAAGCTTGGCACTTTGTCTTCCTCTATAAAAGGAAGCCTTCCTCCTCCTTTGAGGAGGTTCAGCAAAATCAGATATATATGTGATATATACACCACTCTCTCTCTATATCTCCCTCTCTTTCTTCATTTGTGTGTGTTAGAGGGCCTAAAAGGGTGTTTTGTTCTTAGTTTTGCACTAAGACACCTAGTATTACACCATACTTCGGTTTTGGAGGTGTTGAGAGTTTGTTCTTGGAGTTTTGAGTCAGTTTTGATCAGAAAAAGGGGGCAGGACTTGCTGTTCTTGAAGTGTTCTTCAAGGGTAAACACTTTTGCTTTATATTCTCCAATCTTGCACTAGCTTTTAACCCACTTTGCATGCTATTTTGAGCTTTGTGTATAACTGATAAAACTCTGATTTTTCATGCTTAAGATGTTTCATTAAGGTCTCTTTTGTGTTTGGGGTCGACCTCCTCCTCTTATGCCTTGTTTGGCCCCTTTTGTGCCTTCTTTGGTAGAGCTTTGAATACTTTTGTGCATTGGCCTTCTCACCACTGAAATCTAGGGGATTTTCAGTGGTGAGGAAGAGGTTTTGAAGTCTTGCATAGGGGAGGGACTCCCCTCTCCCTTTGTGTCTCATTTGTTCATGTTTTTGGCTCATAAGGGTAGCATGCATGCTTAGTTTTGTTTGGTCTTGTTTCAGAGGTTATTTAGAGTTTATTTAGCATGTTTTACCTCTGTCCTATGTTGGTTTGTTGACCCCTTGCATGCATAATATACTTGCCTTGTATTCCTCCATTTTGCCTAGAAATGAATCTTGCCTTTAGACCTCCATGCTTGCATGTTCTAGCTTGACTTCATGAAGCTTTTGGTCATATTTCATCATGCTTAAGGTCTGTAGGGTGCTGATTTGATCATGTTTGGTATAGCCTCTTTGCATTTTGGCTTGTGAGCCTTGAGTGTGTGAGTCATTAGCTCGCATTACCTAGGCTATTTCAGTGATTTGGAATCACTTATTACGCCATTTCAGTCCATGTTTTGTGCTTACATGCTTGCATTTATCACCCTTTCAATGCCTTGAAGAGTTGTGGACTTATGCTCCATGCTTGGGCCTTGGTGTATGCTTCTTTGTTCAAATCATTTAGAGGTCATCTAAGTGGGTTTTGGGGGTTATTTTGGCATATTATAACTCTGTTTTTCATCACATAATCCATGCCATGTTTGGTTGGGGTGGGTGTAGAGCAATGCTCCCTTTTGTGGCTTTGAATGCCCTTTGTTTTGGGCCCATTTCTTGGCATGTTTTGATCATGTTCTATGCATGCTTTAGTCTTGTTTTGGAGTGCCTTAGGACTGTTTTAAGCCATTTTGGTCCTTTGGGGTTTGGTTGACGTAGCCATGGTTTGGACCCCTTTGTTGGCTTCAAGTTTTGGTCATTATTGCATGCCTAACTTGCATAACATGGTTGATTTGGCATCATCCTCTATACATTTTTAGAGTTTAACATGTTGGTCTAATGTCCATGCTTATCATCTTTTGAGTGTTCTTGAAAGTTACCTTTTGTGCCTTAGCTTTAGGCCCATTGGTGTGCATGTTTGCATGAGCATTTGTCCATCATTTGCATCATCTTTGGCCACTGTTTATGGCAAGGCTGAGGTCTGCCCTTTGCAGTCTAAGTCCACCATTGCATGTTTTGACATGTTGCATTACTTTGGTTTCATGCTTGCATTGTCTCATCTTTGCACGTTTGCACGTTGTTTAGCTAGTCGCATTTCATATCCTAGCTTGCATGATAGATTGCATTGCATTGTATCTTGCATGCTTGGCACATTGCACTTGGCATGTTTGTTACCTTAGCCTCATGTTGCATATTTGACCCATGTTGCATACTTGAGTCACATTGCATACTTGCATTACATTTTGCTTGGTTCGGGGTGTCAAACCAAGCATGAGGAATAAGGGGCATTCGTACTTAAAGTGACGTAACACGCCTCAATCCTCGGTCGCCGATGTCCTTGATCTCAACATGATAGGGCGTGTAGCACTCATGTGTTTTGTTGCATTTATTCACATTGAAATGCATACTTGACTTCTTGGACCATCACCCATTGAAATGCGCGATTGGTGGTCCGAGGGTCGAGTACCAAACTCCCTTGAGCCCATAGCATGATAAGGAGAGTAGCCATGCACACATTGCTTTGAAAATTCCATACCATGCACTGTCTATCCTCTGCTACTGTCAAAACAGGGCTCTGCAGGAATAAATGGCCGGCCGACCACTTTTGGAACCGACCGACCATCAGTGTCCAGCCGGCGGTTCAATATTTGGTCAATAAGCATATTCCTTTGGCCGGTCGACTGTAATTATGGCCGGTGAGACTCCACAACACTCAGGGCGTGATTCAGAAGGACTCTGGAAGCTTTCATAAATTTCAGAGGAGCAAGGTAGTGTAAACAGAGACAATAGTGGCATGGTACCGGGTTTCCGGGCGAGGCGAATCGAGCATGCATCATCCCATCATTCCGAGGTGAGGCTGCGGCCATCTTCCTTCTGCACTTAATTCATTAATCAATTAGAAGTCCTGTAATGAATTAAGTAGTTAATCATTTATTTGGTTGTGTAATATTTATTCGGACCCTCTGAGCGAGGGCAATCGTGTAATAAGTGTGTGTGAGTGTGTGTATGTCTTCCGACCCCCACTTCTTTCTCCCTTTAATTTACCTGCTTTTAATGGTTAGTATTAGGGCATATTTAAATTAGCATACCTTATGCTATGCATGCGTGCATCTATACATTTGTCTTGCATGCACCGGGCTCGGCGCATCATACTAACTGCATGGTATTTTAATTACAAGTTGAATACGTGTTAGTTGTAGCATCATCATATGCCATCTTAGAATAGCCGAGCCTATTGTAGTTGCATCTTGTATGTGTTGCATTAGGGATCTTAACATGAACTAGGATCATGCATGTGATTATTAACTGGT
The DNA here is from genome assembly GCF_055761805.1 of Camellia sinensis. NCBI lineage: Eukaryota > Viridiplantae > Streptophyta > Magnoliopsida > Ericales > Theaceae > Camellia > Camellia sinensis. The sequence goes on from NC_138963.1 coordinate 156,178,045, forward strand.
TTCTGTTTTGGCTTGGAGTACTCGGTAAGCGTTTATGTTTTAGCATCCTTGCATGAGTGTAAGTGTTGCCATGATAGCATGCTTACCATGAGGCTATGTGCTTATGTGTTATAACTGCCTGAATGCCTGTGGGTGAAGGTTGGATTGCTTGAGTTGGAACGACTCGTTAAAATCCGTATTTTAGCCTACTTGCGAGTAGCAAATTTCAAACCATTTTCCGAACAAACGGATATGTAATGCTTTGTTCCAAATTAGGCGATCTAGTCTATACTTTTGTGTTGTGCGCATAGTAAGATTAGCTAATTAATCGGAATAAGAGCACATAATATTTTCAAAACTCGATATCATGGTTAGTAGAGGCAGATCTTTGATCGGGCGAGCGGGGGTGCTCACGAAGTGACCTTCCCCAATCGTACCCAAGTTCCCGAGCTGAGGCAACTTTGGTGATGACGGACACGTGGCCTTAGGCAAACGAGTCAGGGTTTCCTAAATTCCCCCAAAAAATAAATATTTAGGTGGCGACTTTGTATCTGGCAAAACAGTCCATGTTTGGCACTTCTTTACAAAAAATCTGTTTTCAAAAGCGATTTGTCGGATTTGGACTCTTTGGTTCAGATTTAGAACCGTGACAGTTCGAGTCCGAACTGTAGCGTGAGGCCCACGGGCGCGTCTACAAGTAGCAACATGATGAAACACACTGTCATCAATCCATTGACGGATAACACCAACGACTTTTCGATTGAGCCGCTTCTATTCATCATCTTTCATACTTTCAAGTTTGCCACTATCACCCTCAATAGGCCCATACAAATCTTTACAAAATAATATGTCCTCCATTTTAGTTTTCCAAGTTACCCAATTGCTTCCATTGAAGCTAGACATATGACCCACATTCCTCTCCATTGATTTACACAAATAAATAGACCAAAATAAACCGTAAGCTCTGATACCAGTTGTTAGGGAAAATTGATGATTCCCACAAGTAAATCAATCAATGGGAATAAAAATTAATGCGGAAAAATTTAATCAAAAGCAACACAAGAATTTTTACGTGGTTCCCTCAATGTGAGGTACGTCCACGGGATCAAAATCTGATTCTACTATCAACCAAATAAGTTTCCAATTGATTACAAACGAGACACAAATGGTCTCACAAACCACCCTTAGGTGAATTCCAAATAATCACAAATAAACAAAGAGGAAAGGCCTCACCAAATAGATGAACCAAAATCTTCAGAATCAGAGTTGTAGAAGACCCAAAATAATAAACCCAAATCAATCCACACGCTGTCGCTAAATCCAAAATAAACTTCCAAGCTTTAATTAGAATCAAAGCACAAAGCATGAAATCAACTATAGCATCTCGCACGGTCACCGAAGAGATTGACCAATGATCTATATTAGCAGCCACAACACTTTTCTCTTAGGAAAAACAATACCAAAAATATGTATTGTGAATTTAGGATTTTTTTATCAAAACCTTAGTTGTTTCCAAACTAAATTGATTTTTCACAAAATTAGATATAATATATAAAATATATTATCCCTAAACCAAACCAAATTAAAAAATTTTAATAAACCATTGGGTCCAACACTCCAATAAGGAGGTATACCCAACATAAGCTGGCCTGGACATCAGGTCATCAAAAAAAAAAAGAAAAAAAAAAAAAAGCATGTGTCAATTCAATTCATAGCCGATACAAACAGTTCACAATTGATGTTAATAGTTGACAATTTTAAAAAATTTATGACTGCATCACTTGGAATTCTCAATATTGCTATATTGTGATCAATAAAAATTCATATACGGATAACACTATTTAAGACTTTGAATCCAATTAATTGATATTTAGTAACTATTAAATATGAAATTAAAAACTCAAACTTGCTTGTTCTATGTTTCAGATTGTTAGGTTTTTATTCTTGGCAACCCCGTTTGACAAAACTCCTTTAAGTTGTACTTGTTTTCGCACTTTTTATTTCAGTGAGGCTATGAGTGTTTAGATGCGAATCCAACCCGAATTGTGCCTTGCAGAGAAGTTTGTGATATTAATACTTTCAAGATTGCCGCTTTGCGGATTATGACGGGGATCGAGCTGCCCGGTCAGCTCGCGGGGGTCTAGGGGGTAGCGCCCCTTGGCGAGTCCGGGGCAACGCCCCCGAAGCAAAATGAAAAATTACATTCGAAGTTGCCTGTCCGCCCTTGCTCGCTCGAGCGAAGGAGTTCTCGCTCGAGCGAAGGCTGCGTCTGGCAGAAAACCTGAGAAAGATGATTTTACGCTCGAGCGCAGGTTATTTGGCTCGAGCGAAGCCACTTATGGAAAACACGCGTTTTTGGTTCCTCGCTTGAGCGAGAGAGTCTTTGCTCGAGCGAGCATCGCGATTCAGATTTCTATAAGTACGTGATTCAGTCAGATTTTAGTATTACTGCTCCAGATCTTCTTCTTGGATATTAAGGTTTATCTCTGGAGATATTTTGCTAGTTTTCTTTGGTTTTGATTGAGTATTCAACTCATGGTTTTAGAAGTTTACATCAAAGGATTGTTTGTTTAATTCTATACGAAAGAGAGAGCTGTTCTTCGGTGGATTCTGAAGAATACGAGCCTGAAGCTTTGGTGGATTCTGGAGTGGCTCATCGTCAAGACAATTCCGAGGTGAAGACAAGGTTGGAAGAGACACATAGAGGTTGGTTCAATTCGGGCGTGGATTCGCTAGGTAATTGAGAGTATACCTATGTAATTTCTTTATATCTTCTTAGTGGATTGTTTTGTGGCTATTGCCCGTGGTTTTTTTTTATCACAATTGGAGGTGTCCAATTGTGATTTTTTCACGTAAAATCGTTGTGCCGATTTTTCTTGATTGTTTGATTGGGATTATTTTTTACTGGTTAAAATTGATACATAATCACAAATCAACATCTAGGGGATTTCTAGATTTTTCAATTGGTGTCAGAGCGGGTTGCTCGTTTGTTTTTTAAAACTTTTGAGCGAGATCTTGTTTGATTTGTGACAATGGATTCAATTCGTGAGGGAAATTCTATGGTTCGACCACCCCTACTTGACGGATCCAATTATTCTTTTTGGAAAGCTCGGATGAGATCATTTTTGAAATCTATAGATGAAAAAGTTTGGCAATCTGTCATGAATGGGTGGACCGAACCAACAATTACCGTTGATGTAGTAACTTTCCCCAAACCAATTGATAAGTGAGACACAATTGATTACCAAAATAGTAGCTGGAATAGTAAAACTATCAATTCTCTCTTTTACGCTGTCACACCTGAAGAGTTTAGTCGTATTTGCAATTGTGAAGTCGCAAAAGAGGCTTGGGATATCTTACAAACTATTCATGAGGGCACTCCTTCTGTTAAACGCTCAAAACTTCAAAGGCTCACGTCTAGTTTCGAAAACCTTTCAATGAAAGATAGTGAGACCTTTGATGAATTTTATGTGAAGTTGAGTGACATTGTAAATTCCAGCTTCAATTTAGGTGAAAAAATACCAGAATTCAAAGTTGTGGGAAAAATTTTGAGATCCTTGCCCGATCGGTTCCAACCAAAAGTTACGGCTATTGAGGAGGCTCAAGATGTTGACAACCTCAAGCTGGATCACTTGGTTAGAAATCTCCAAACTTATGAAGCACATAGGAATTTCAAAAAGAAACAAAAATATGCTATTGCTTTTAGTAGTGCTCATAGAGTTGGAAAGGATTCTGATGAGGATTGTGAAATAGATTCCAAGATTACGGCTGCTTTTGTTAAACAATTTAAAAAATCTTTTTTGAAAAAGAATTCGAATCTTTTGGAATCTACTCATACTCATAAATCTAAAGGCAAAGATAAACTCAAAATTAATTCTATAGCCAAGAAGGAGAAAGGAAAGATACAAGGGAACTCTGAAAGAGTCCAATGCCATGAATGCCAAGGATTTGGCCACTTTGCTTCAGAATGCCCCACTCTTTTGAGGAAGAAGAAAGCCTTCGCCATCACTTGGGATGATGAATCAGAATCTGATGAAGATGAAAGTGACAATGAAAATCAAGGCGAAGAGGGACATAAACAATTCCTTGCTTTCATGACGGCTTCCAAAACTGAAGGACAGAGTATCCGAAGAGCCCGGTTGAGAATGCCACTGATGATGAATCCTCGGGAAGTGATGATAAAGAACTTGAGCAAGCTTATGAAAAGTTGTATAAGGAATCTCTTAAGTTATCCAAATTGAATGACAAACTCACTATAAAACTCAAAGCATGTGAAAATGAGAATGTCAAACTAAAGGAGGAAATTTCCAAGGCTAGGATTGATGCCATCAAGATAGCTAATGATCGACAAGCTCTTTGTGCAAAACTCTTGACTTGTGAGATAGAGAGAAAGGAGCTACAACAATCTATGCAACATATGAAGAAAAAATTGAAACTCTCGAGATGTGTCAAGTTGCTTTGGAAGAACTAATGATCAAGAAAGAGGAAGAACTCAAGTGTGCTATGGCTACCATTGGTCTTTGGAACAGGGGATCAAAGACTTTGGACAATATCATTGGGTCTCAACAAATTTGTTCTGACAAGAGTGGCATTGGCTTTGGTGATAACAAAGAGAAAAAACAGAGTGCATTTACATCTCATGATACAAGAACTCAAGGGCAAGGAGAGCACAAGGTTCAACGAGAGGAAAGACTTCTCAATCTTCCTAAAGTTGGTAAGGTCAAAGAAAAGAAGGTATACCCTGTACACCCTGTTTTTATTTGTCATCATTGTGGTATGCATGGTCATATTCGCCCTTATTGTTATAAGTTGCATAGGAGAGTGTCTCAAAGAGATGGAAGAAATTTCAACATCTCGTGGGGTAAGAGACACTTCATTGGTTGTAATAAGGTTAAGGGTCATATTAGACCTCATTATTTTGATTTGCTTGAGACCAATCGTGAACAGAGGTTTTGTTTATCTAGTCCTAGGAATAGGAAGTTGGAAACCAAGTCGAGACGGGTTCTCATTGAAAGCAAAGGGAACCACAACATCAAGACACCACCTAAGAACCGCAATGCTCACAACTTTGTTCACACTAAAGCGGTGTGGGTAAGAAAAATTGACTTTTGTTAAGTTGTTTATTCGATTTTTTGTGTTTTTTTTTTGGGGTCATTTAATGCGTGGTATCATTTAGTTTGTTCTTATTCATTTTTGTCTTACTCTTGTTTAGAAAAAGAAAAAAAATCAAAAAAAATGAAAAAAGATTTTCTTAGTATGGTTTTGCAAGCTTGAAATTTTTGAGTGGTCCTTGGTGCATATTGGAATTGATGAGAATATCCATTACATGTTAATATGTGTGTACTTTTTGTGGTCATTACTCATTTTGGAGTGTGTGTTCTTTGATTAGTATGTCTCATTCTGTACACACTCTTGGATTAGCAAATTTTGGAGTCTTCTGCCTTAGTGATCATTTTTTTCTATGGACTTCTGGCATTGTATCTTTTGCTTTTCTAGAGGAATTGACATATACTAGCATATCATGGGTGATGTTGAGTCTCTTAACCACCTTCCATCTTTTTGCATCTCAACGGCTTTCCTCTTTGTTCTTTGTAGTCTAGGCATGAGGAAAATGCTACCTCAGAGTCACCAACCAGGCCATCCTTATTATATCCATGCTTCTCTGGTTCGGTTTCCATACTCTTGAGCGTGTCAGCTGCCAATGAGTGTGCAAAAGAAAGAAAAAATGTGCAAAAGAAAGAAACAAAAAAAAGATGTGCAAAAGAAAGAAACAAAAAAAAGATGTGCAAAAGAAAGAAAAGAAAAATATGTGAAAAAAAAGAAAAAAAAATAAATGATTCATTGATTGAGGGGGAGCCTCCGCTTTTACTCACCAAATACCCCTCGATTCCTAGTGGTTTGACTTACCGTAGTTGTGCTTAGATTCTCTTGTCAGAGGTCCAGCTATCAGATCACTACTAGGATTTGAATCTTGTGTTTGTCAAACTCCAAGAGTCACACACACACTTTTATCATGGGAACTATGCTTTTCACATAATGCATCACTTTCTTTTATGAGGAATCTTCTAGAGGCAGTGCACATTGTGTGTTAAAGTAATTGTGCTTCTTGGATATTCTTGTGTGTTTTAAAGTACTAATATGAAATTCCTTGCTTGCTCCACCTTATTATTTTTGTTGTTTGCTTTTTGTTCACTATTTTCAGTGTTTGTGGTTGCTTTTAGTGAGGGGGAGTTTGGTTTATCACTGCAAGAGTTTGTTAGCATGAACACTTTGATCATCATGTCATTGCTTGTGTGGTTTCTGATCTTGGTTTAGTTGATTCAGCTTCCTTTGTCAATTCATGACAAAAAGGGGGAGTGATGTTGTCCGGTTCATGTGTCCTAGGATTTCATGTATTCATGTCTTAGGATTTCAAGTTTTCATGCCATGGGTCGGTCGGGTGCATATGTCCTAGTTTTCATCTATTCATGCTACATGTTTTTAAAATCTCCAAGTCGTATTTATTCTTGTTTTCTATCTCATGCTTCAAGATAATCTTGGCATATGTTTATTTTTTTTTTTCATATACTCTTGTGGGACTAATAGTTGTTTTGGAGATTGTGGTACTAATAACTGTTTTGCAGATCATGACCTTGAGAAAGAAGTTGGCTTTTGTTAGCTGTAATGGGTTGGGGTGATTAGGATTTTATTTGTTAGGTGTGTTTTGTCACGGCATTGCCAAAGGGGGAGATTGTTAAGTTCTTATTCTTGGCAACCCCGTTTGACAAAACTCCTTTAAGTTGTATTTGTTTTCGCACTTTTTATTTCAGTGAGGCTATGAGTGTTTAGATGCGAATCCAACTCGAATTGTGCCTTGCAGAGAAGTTTGTGATGTTAATACTTTCAAGATTGCCACTTCGCTAATTATGACGAGGATAGAGCTGTTTAGTCAGTTCGCGGGGGTCCAGGGGGCAGCGTCCCTTGGCCGATCCAGGGCAGCGCCATGGTGGGGTCGAGGGGCAGCGCCCCTGAAGCAAAATGCAAAATTGCATTCGAAGTTGTATGTCCGCCCTTGCTCGCTCGAGCGAAGGAGTTCTCGCTTGAGTGAAGGTTGCGTCTGGTAGAAAACCTGAGAAAGATGATTTTACGCTCGAGCGCAGGTTGTTTGGCTCGAGCGAAACCACTTATGGAAAACACGCGTTTGTGGTTCCTCACTCAAGCGAGAGAGTCTTCGCTCAAGCGAGCATCGCGATTCAGATTTCTATAAGTACGTGATTCAGTCAGATTTTAGTATTACTGCTCCAGATCTTCTTCTTGGATATTAAGGTTTATCTCTTGAGATATTTTGCTAGTTTTCTTTGATGTTTTGATTGAGTATTCAACTCATGGTTTAAGAAGTTTACATCAAATGATTGTTTGTTTAATTCTATACGAAAGAGAGAGCTGTTCTTCGGTGGATTCTGAAGAATACGAGCCTGAAGCTTTGGTGGATTCTGGAGTGGCTCATCGTCAAGACAATTCCGAGGTGAAAACGGGGTTGGAAGAGATGCATAGAGGTTGGTTCAATTCGGGCATGGATTCGCTAGGTAATTGAGAGTATACCTGTATAATTTCTTTATATCTTCTTAGTGGATTGTTTTGTGGCTGTTGCCCGTGGTTTTTTTTATCACAATTGGAAGTGTCCAATTGTGGTTTTTCCACGTAAAATCGTTGTGTCGATTTGTCTTGATTGTTTGATTGAGATTGTTATTTACTGCTTAAAATTGATACATAATCACAAATCAACATCTAGGGAATTTCTAGATTTTTCACAGATATTGACGAGTGCAATATTTTTAAGCCCTTGCAGCATGACATGCATCAATTTAATAGGAAAATACAATTGCTCTTGTCCAGACGGCATGAAAAATGGAGCAGGTTGCAATCCAATTCCTGTTCCTGACCACAGGCTTCCATTGATTAACATTGCACTAGGTAGGTACACTGTACACCCCTGAGCATGGTATTAACCATAAAATTGTCAACTACTTAAATTTTCATCAGTATTCAACTGATCAATGCTTGTGATTTTGAATCTATCTCTAGTTTAGAGTACATAGTCTGCCACTTATTGATGCACAGATTAGAAACAATTTGAACATGATATATCTCTAGTTTCCTTGTATTCTTTCTTGATTACACTTTACCCCCTCAATTTAAATTTATCCTAATACGCTTTATTTTCTGGGTTTGTAACTTTTACTTTGAAACTTGAATTTTGGATATTGACATTTTCTTTTCCGTGTGAATCCTTGCAAGCATACGCATAAGCAGATCAATGCTACTTGTCTGTTGCTCATGGCTATATTTGGTATTTAGGCAAAGGAAGATCATCGATCTTAGAGAGAAATTTTTTCAACAATGTTGCAACAACGTTCCAAATGTGAAGGATCAGTTCTGTCGGCTAAAATCGTTACTGCAGATGATCTCAAGAAGGCAACAAACAACCACCACGAAAGTAGAGTCTTAGGTCAAGGAAGCCAAGGAACAGTATACAAAGGAATATTATCAGATAACACTATAGTTGCCATTAAGAAGTCCAAAGTAGCTGATCAGAGCCAGACCCGAATTGAGCAATTCATCAATGAAGTCATAATTCTCTCTCAAGTCAACCATACGAATGTTGTGAAGCTTCTAGGGTGTTGTTTGGAGACACAAGTTCCTTTACTCGTCTACAAATTTATTACTGATGGAACTCTTTATGACCACATACACGCTGTAGGCCACAACACGTCTTCAATAACATGGGAGAATCGTTTAAGTATAGCAATGAAATCTGCAACAGTCCTTTCATATTTCCACCCTGCTGTTAGTACTCCTATCATTCATAGAGATGTTAAGTCCACTAACACACTCTTAGATGACAATTACACTGCTAAAGTATCTGATTTTGGAGCTTCAAGATTGATTCCCATAGACCAATCTCAGTTAACCACATTTGCTCAAGGGAGACTTGGTTACTTGGATCCAGAGTACTTCCACACAAGTCAATTGTCTGAAAAGAGTGATGTTTATGGCTATGGGGCTGTCCTTACGCAGCTACTAACCGGCAAGAAGGCGCTTTCCTTTGACAGGCCTGAAGTAGAAAGAAATTTACCTATTTTGTTTCCTCAATGAAAGAAGATCACTCATTTGAAATTGTTGACGAACAAGTAATGAATGAAGCGAAGGCTGACCAGCTAAAGGAAGTTTCTATTTTAGCAAAGAGATGCTTAAGAGTGAAAGGCAACGAAAGGCAAACTATGAAGGAAGTGGCAATGGAGCTAGAGGGATTAAGAATGATGGAGAAACATCCATGGGTTGATGATAACAAAAACTTAGAAGAGACTGAATATTTGCTTGGAGACCAACTCTCAGATACTTACGGTGGTGGCACTAGTATGAGCAATTCAAGAACTTGACAGTTGACAAACCATACCGTTTCACCATTTGATGATGGACGCTAAGGTGTTAGTTAGGCTGGTCTACATTAGATGTTCTGTCGTAATGTTTTCATTTTAGCTTTGTTAAATAATTATTGTGAACTGTTTTGAATCCTCTGATTATATATGTCGAGGTTTAAATAATAATTCATCCGAAATACATACATGTAGTCTCTTGTTCTATGTATACTGAGTAATCATCAGTCATTCCTCTGCATATGAATGATTTTTATTATGTCAAAATTTCTTTAAAGGGTGTACAATATATGGTAAACTTGGTAATTCTGCGAAATAACTATCCTCAAAAGGTGGGAGAGCTAATAATAAAACAACATGGAATTCGTGTTGTCATTAGAATTGCTCTCAAGACTCGTTTAATTTGGTCTATACAAGACAGACACACATATCCATCCAAACCAAACCCAACTGGATTCCAAACTCAAAACTTTTTTTTTTTTATCAGCAAAAAAGACTTTATTGATGGAAAGGGAAATTTACATCAATAAAGAGGAGCTTGGAGCTATAACAAGCTCCAACCTCCTAGTTGGTGAGAAACCAACGCGCAAAACAAAGCAAAAAACCAGAAAAATAAATCAGACAGATCAGTCAGCCCTTCCAAGAAGTGGAAAATAGCAGCCAAGACTAAGGGACAACAGACACAGAGCAAGCAGAGCAGCTAGGAGATAACTGCTGCAAAGCACCCAGCAGAACCAGTAGTGCACAATTCTAATTATATGCCCTCCAAAACCAACAGTGCACAATTCAAACAAATAGCCAGCAGAGGTCCATATAGAATACAACTGTAAGCAAGCCGAAACATACTTCACTGTACCGAAACACACCAGCAGAACAAGCAAACTTCACTGTACCGAGCAGCATACAGATCAGAGACAGAGCAAGACTGGCTTTGAGGCAGTACTGCTGCAAACCAAAAGAAAAACTCCCGACCTTCAGCCTACTCCTCTCCGACAGAACTTGATTTGTTGAAAGTTATACAAAAACTCATTGACTGAAAAGGGCAGCTTCACATCAGCCGCTCGAATCCACATAGCAGTCCTAGTTTTGATTAAATCACACAGACCTAACAGATCAGGTTGCACCTCAGAAAACAACACCTCATTCCTGTGTTTCCAAATAGACCACAAGGTAGTAATAGGTATCACATTCCATACGTTTCTCTCAAAGCTATTGCCTGAAAAACCAGCCCAAAACTGTAAAACTCCATCCACTGTTGCTGGCATGACCCACTGAGATCCCCACCATAAAAATATATCAGCCCACACCCGCCAAACAAAGGGACACCACAACAAAACATGATTAACCGACTCCGCTTCAGCTTTGCAAAACACACATTGAGTATTAGCAGCAGCCGGGATGACACCAATCCGTTGTAGGTAAGAGGACGTTTTTAACCTTTGACGCCAAGCTAACCACACGAAAGCTTTTGCTCTAGGGATAGAGACATTCTGCCAAATCATCTTAGAGATTGTACCAAAATCTATAGATTGTAGGCTGTGTTCACACCACCTATAGACAGATGATACACTGAAACACCCCGATTTTTCAGCCCCCCAACATAACACATCAACCTTATCAACTCTTAACGCCGGAGTGTTATTTACCAGATTGACCAAACGAACCACCTCTTCCTTTTCCCAATCTCGGAGCATTCTATTGAAGCTTACCTCCCAGTCATGTAAGCTCCTTCTTAGTTCAACCACCTGTTTAATTGTTTTCAACTTATCAGGAGAGATACAATATAATCGAGGAAACTCATCCTTTAAACATCTAACAGTAGCCCACTTATCCTCCCAAAACAAAGTTCTAACCCCATTGCCCACCATTATGCAAGTATTCCTGACAAAGAAACTGTGCAAAGCAGGGGTGGAAGTTGCCACCGAGGGAATATCCTTCCATAACCGGGAGTGCATCTGGGTGGTTTCCGTAGTTGGATACCACTTGCTACCTTGGATGTTATATTTCCCACATAAAACTCTCTTCCACAACAACTTTTCATCACCACCAAACCTCCACCACCACTTAAGTAGCAAGCATGCGTTCACATCCCTAAGACTCTTGATGCCTAGCCCTCATTTAATAACACTTTTAGTAACTTCAGACCATTTAACCATGTGAATCTTGCTCTTAATGACGGATCCACCCCATAGAAAAGCAGCTTGAATTTTGTCTAGCTCTTTAGCGACTCCTTCAGGCATCTTAAATAAAGAGAGATAATATACCGGGAGGCTAGATAAAACTGCTTTGATAAGAGTTAGTCTCCCTGCAAGAGATAGAAACCTTCTTTTCCAACTGGCCAGTTTGACTTTGACTCGATCCACAACAGGCTTCCAGGTCTTTAACCTTCCTGGATTGGCCCCAAGAGGCATCCCAAGATACTTAAATGGAAGCTTTTGACACTTACAATTTAGCCTACCGGCGATTTCCTCCAACCAGACATCTTTAACTCCAATGCCAGAAATCACACTCTTATGATAATTGATCCGGAGCCCAGACATCACTTCAAAGCATCTAAGAATCCTCTTAATATTCACCACTGCCTCCCATTCTGCCTCACAAAATATAATAGAATCATCCGCAAATTGAAGATGGGACACTGACACCTCGCTCGCCCCAAGAACAGCACCCTTGAATAGATTTAACTCCCTAGCCCTAGTCAACAAGATGTTAAGGCCCTCAGCTACCATATTAAAAAGGAAAGGGGAGAGAGGATCCCCTTGTCTAAGGCCTCGAGATGGGCTAAACTCCGATGTGGGGGAACCATTCACAAGAACTGAGACTCGAGTATTCGATATACACTCCTGCACCCAAGTCAGCCATTTTTCTCCAAAGCCAAAATTCTTCATCATAGATAGCAGAAAGGACCAATTAACTGAGTCATAAGCCTTTTGGAAATCAAGTTTCAGTATAATACCACGCTTTTTGGTCTTCTTCCACCAGTCAACAATTTCATTGGCAATTAAGATCCCATCTAGGATACTTCTACCACCCACAAACGCTGGCTGTTCTTCACTAATAATTCTAGGCATCACCATCTTTAACCGGTTAGCCAAAACCTTAGAGAGAATCTTGTAGACAGACCCGATTAAACTGATCGGTCGGTAATCCCCAAGACTAATAGGATTGTCCTTTTTAGGCACTAAAGTAATGAAAGAACTGTTAATCCCACCCACCAATTTCCCATACCGATGAAAGTCCTGCATAAACTGGATTACCTCTTTCTTTACAACCTTCCAACATTTCTGAAAAAACAACATATTAAATCCATCCGGCCCCGGAGCTTTATTACCGTCACAACTTCTCACTGCTGCCCAAATTTCAGCTTCAGAAAATTCGGCCTCAATGTGTTCCACTGCTGCTATGTTACCAATAGACTTAAAACTTCCCACCAATTTTGGCCTTGAACTCCACACTTCCATGAAATGCGCTTTGAAAAATTGGAACACTTCATGCTTAACTCGGACTGGTTCATCATAGACAATTCCATCAAATTTCAAAGAGCCAATTACATTTCTATTCTGTCTGCAGCTTGCCATAACATGAAAAAATCTGGTATTTTTATCCCCTTTCAGCGCCCAATTTTGCCTTGATTTTTGAAGCCAAATCCATTCTTACATTTTACTTAATTTCCACACCTCGTCTCTAATTTCCCTTCTACTCGACTCCTCCCCATTAGATAGCTCTCTAGTTTCAGTTAACAAATCAAATTCATGTAATTTCTCCTCTGCACGATGTAACTTCACAGATATTGCTCCAAACTCTTCACTGTTCCATCGCTTCAAAACTTGTTTAATCAGCTGGAGTTTTTTGAGCATCACAAAACCACCCCACCCAGTAATCTGTGACTCTTCCCAGGCCTCCCTTACCACTTTAGAGAATGAAGGATGAAGAAGCCAGGCATTTAAAAATCTGAATGGTATAGGACCCCAATCCCTTTCATCCTCCAAAAGTAAAATTGGGCAATGGTCAGAAACAATTTTAGGCAATCCCCACAGTTTGATATTGAAGCTTTCCAAACTCAAGACTTTGACTATACATATCAATAGTTTTCCATCAAATGAATCAGTCAGGCTATTGTAGCTGCAATGAAAGGACCAATCCTAATAGTAGTTTAATTTTATTTTATTTTCATAAAATAAAAGAGGGTAAAATCACACTATTCATCTTTATAATTTTTGTAAAATTTCACTTTAGTTTTCTTAATTTCAATTTTAACAATTTAAGTTTCATATTTTCATTTTTGTTCCAATATGATCCCTCCATTTGTTGTTGCTATTTTTAATAGAAAAAACCAATATGTGCAACTCACATGTACATTTTAGCAAATTCCTGCTCACAAATTAAGAAAGTTCTAGGTGAATGTCATGCAGATCAGAAGGAAAATATTGTGAAGCTCAAAGAAAAGTGGCTTTCTTGTGAAGGAACTAGGAAGTAACTTGCGAAAATTAGTTGACGCTTAATTTTTGTGGTGATAGCAACCCTAGTTCTTAAAATGGGAAGACGTGAGTAGTACTCTGACAAAACTATCGTGAGGGACGGAACCAAAAATTATGTCTAGGGGGTCAAGATGTATGCATAAAAAAAATGAGTTAGTTTTGATACATTACTAACAAAAGATATTTCTTACACATGGGTTGCAAAAACATTTAACAAATCATTATTTTTTCGTTCTTTTTTAAAGTTTTTAACTATTAATTAGATCTATTTTGTTAGTTGACATAATTTAATAAATAAAAAGTATACATACATCTTTGCTTTTCAAAATAAAAAAATAAAAAAGAAGTGACATGTGTCTCCTGTATAATAAAAGTGACTATATTATGTGAAATAGTGGGAGATTATCTTAATTACTATACATTGTGAAAAATAATAAAACAATAGAAACTTCATAAGGTAATTTGCATGAAATTATGGGACAATCCCATTATACATTCAATAAATATTAATCAAATATAGGAATATTAATGTAATTTTCAAAGAAGTTGGGGGGCTATTGCATCCCCACTCCCTAACTGGATCCCCCAGTCATGTCGCGTTTTGAATTAGAAAGCTTGTTATTAGTGATTGCTGTGAGAACCAAACTGATCAGCAGAGATATTTAGGTGCCAATAAAATTTTAGATTTAAGTTAATGAAATAATATTGACATGTACTACTTTAAATTGTACTATTCTACTAACTTTACCGTGTGGTAACCACAAAAAATAAAAATAAAATAATAAAAAATAAAATAGAAAGTTGCGTAATCAAAGCATAAAAACCATTTCCAAACTAAGAAGAGTAAGGAAAGTGAAAGAAATTGTGGATATAGAAACCTATATATATATTTGTGATCATTTAATTTCCCAAAACTTCGAAACTAAAGTGCCTTTCACGGATTATTTTTTATATTTAAAAAAAAACACAAAAATGAAATATGTCATTTGAATTTGAAATAATCTAGCCAAATTAGAGGTCTAATTGATAAAAATATCTTAAATTGTCAATTTTATTCAAATTTTCGGATATGAAACTTTTAGGACTTTGATGAATATTTTTATTTTCAGATGAAAATTTTACGGATTTCAAATTTTTTGTCTTGTTTGGGTATATTTTTTTTCTCAAATGCTTCAGCAAATTTTAAAATTGCCAGTAATTATTGGAAACAAAACCTAATTACAACCACAGAAAATGCTTCCACCATAGCTCAACCTTATTTCTAGAAAATTACGTCCACAGCAAAAAGTAATCTTTGTCCTTGCCGGTTGGGATGTTAAGGGGAGGCCATTCAAGAACCGGATTCGAACTCATGACCTACGATTCTTAAAGGGGCTGATCACATCTGCTAACCCTTTGGGCCATGATTGTTTTGTGCAAGTGATGCCTACTTAGATTTTACAAAAATTATTAGATAATCTCATAATACCTTGGTATATACACAATATCTACAACTTTTATCATAAGAACATTAATCTTACAAGTGAAATCTCACTTCTAACTCATTTAGTAACAACCCTCAAAATTTCTGCCAAGTGGTTGATTTGTAACACCACCTAAAATTTCGAGACATTTGGCAAAAGAAATTCAGATAATATTTAACGCAGTTATTACAATTGCTCTTACAGAAAATTGGCAATTCAGAATCGCTCTAAGTCTCCGTTCAATTTTTTTTTCAAACAACACTACCCTAGATTCCAAAATCAGTAAGATATTCTTTTAATTCTGCACATCAATAATAATTTTCCATCAATTCAAATGACTCAGGCCTCGTTTGGGAACAGGCTAATTTAGTAACTTTTTGGCTATTTGGCTAAAAAGGTAGGTAAAAAAAACTTGTATGTTTGGGATGACTTTTTGGCTAATTACGAAAAGATGTGCAAAAAGTAGAGAGAAAAGAGAATCTTTGACTTTTTGGTATGGGTTGCTGGCTTTTTGGCTAATTTAGTAACTTTTTGGCTAATTGGCTAAAATAGCCTCTTGCCAAACGAGGCCTCAGTCAACTATTCTTCAATAATCTCTTTAAGAGTAGAGATAGTAAACTTCATCTTAACTACTTTAATAGATATGTGAGAAAATCAAGGTTAAATAAAAAAATTTTAAAATGCAAAAAATTAATATTTAAATATAAGAAAACCTATATGGTGTATGATATAAATGAATGTTAAACCTATGGTATTTGAGTCGCCCTTGAGGTATCCTTGGGGTTGGGAGATGACTATTTTGTGGCAACATTACCACTTGATTTAATAAATTCTATGCAATTTTATAAGATTGAGTTACTCTCATTAACCATCCCTTTGGTATGATTTTAATCATGATTGTCAAAAAAGAGTTTGGTGGGCTTTTGTGGTAAACTTTATAATCACTATAAGAAAAAAAGGTTACTTAAGTTGACTTTTTTGTGTCGACGGCTATTGCCATCACAAAAATGTACTCCCTCTGTCCTAAAATAATGGTTCATTTTGGGGAATCTAACTTTTTTTGGTAGTACAATTATTACACTTTAAAAAAGTTGATTTTTCAAAATTACCTTTTTGATAGTTTATTTTTTGGGAATATCAATGTCATAATTGTATTTTTTATATTGTTTATTAATTTAAAAGAAGGGCAAAATATGAAATTTATATTATTTTTGTACTTAATTTTTGAAGATGGACTAATATTTTGGGACAATGACAAATGAAATAAGGGACTAATATTTTAAAACGGAAGAAGTACTATTAGTGTTGACAAAATAAGATGGTTGCAACAAATACGTTATAGTATTATTATTTGAGTTGTAAGACAATGTCGTCCCAAAAACTTTATTTTTTGTGTTGGCGAAATTTTGTAGTATCAAAAAATGCAAAAATATATATGTATATATCAAAATGACATAATTTTATGTACCTAAAAATTAAAAAAAAAAATTCTTCAAATTTTCCCTAAATTTCTCCCACATTCCTCTCTCTCTTGCCTATTTTCATCTATTTTTTGCATCTGGATTTGGTGCCATCGCGAAAAACAAACCATTTAAATGATCAAAGCTACGTCGTTTTGGAGACCCTATATATTCTTCTTTCCTTTTTCTTTTTCTTTTTTTGCCCTAAATTGAATTTGTTCCTAAACAAGCACTCTCTTCCCCATCTGTGGGTGACGTAACGGAATATATCACACGAGATTAGATATTGTTCTAGCAAATGAAAAAAACCTTGAATCCACAAGAAAGAAAGAATTCTCAAGAAAATGAATATTATGGCATTAAAAGTTATTTTGCTCCAAGGCATACATGCTTATTTATAATTAAAATAGACAGAAACTTCCAAAAATAGAGAATTTGAGTTGAACCCAAATCTGCACACTAGGAAACAATAGAAACATGCCAAAACAGATGGCTCTAAAAATTGCCTTCTCAGAATAAAGTTATTTTCAAAACTAAACTTTTCTAAAATGATAAAATCATAATTTGAAGGTCTAAACAAAGGAATTTGGCTAAAATTTACCGTTCATCATTACCGGGATGACAATGACTTTGATTTAAAGCGTCGTTTCTGATCAGACTACCAAATGTGAGATAATTCCAAATTTGTCACAAAAGTGTCGCTATTACCCTCAATTGGGCTTCTTCCTTGCCTTTTGTTGGTCCAATTGTTTCAAGAATTCCTCTGCTACTTGTTCTACATCAATGGGTCATCGATCTCAATCCCTAAAGTCGCTCTGTATATCTTTACCACCATTGCCACCACCACCGGTGTTTCTTGCCAACACATCTGACTATATGTGAGTCCCATTACATTTTAAAATTTAAAATTTTATTTATTTTTATTTTTATTTTTAAATTACATGACAAGAGAGTTGTGTGTTACCTAGTTGAATTTGTGAAAAATAAAAAATTGACATGTCACTTGCCATGATATTTTGAGTAAATTAAGATAAACTTTTTTAAGAGTCAATCTTTTTTCAATTAAAAATTATGAGACAATGGCATAATAAATTCAGACAAAATTCATTCGATCAATAGAATTGCTCTACTGAGAATTTCGAAGTCGACAATCACTCTGAAGAGTTGTTCAACCTTGTATTCTAAAATCAGCAAGATATTTTTTGTCCTAACTTTGGATTCTAAAATCAGCAAGACATTTTAAATGATAGCTGTCATGGAAAATGATTTTGTCCACATACTCATAGAGTGTGTGATTGGTCCCAAAAGCTGAGCGTTGTCTCTATTCAAAATTATTGACCCAATACTTTGGACAATAAACAATTTGAATTTTGTAAGGTGTATGAACAAAATTTCACTCAATATCTTCGTGAAGGAACTAGGAAGTATGCAGAGAATCCAAAGAACACCCACCGAAATTCACCATCAATTGAAAAGAATATGCAATCATAGCAAACCATGTAGATTTCAACTTGCCGCCCATTCCTTTTGCTTCAATGAGAGTTGTGTTTGTAATCGGGAATAGATAATGTATTTAGGGATGGCCATTTTAGCCCAATCCATGGGGTCCACACCTAATTTGAACGGGACAGATATTACCCGATCCAACACTTGTGTGGGGTAGGAGTGGATTACATTTTGATCCTCCAAATGTGTGTGGGGTGGGCGTAAGGATTGCCATCCTCGATCTAAACCTAGCCCAATATAATTAATAATATATATATTATTAATTAGATAGAAGAAAATCCTAAAAGTAGAGAAACCTAAAAATGGTGTATGATTTTGTACATATTCTTGTTTGGAATATGGAATGTGTATGAAGAATTGTAATTTGAAATGTTGTATGTTTGAGTTTTTTTCCTTGGTCCCTTTTTTTTTGGCAATTGCAAATGTGATCGGGTATTCACAGGGACAAGGGCGGGATTGAAATATTCCACCCATAGCGGGGGTGCGGTTTTATTGGCAGGGCGGGGGAGGACAAATCCGCTCCAAACCCGTGGTCATCCCTATATGCACTAAAAATCAAATTGATAAGATTTTGTTATTTACAAACTTCACCCATTACATTATATAATTATATTTGTACCCCCGAAATTTTTTTTGGGCCTTTCATGTTGTGTGTTGAAATTAAAGAATATTGGGCTGGATTTCAATTTTAAACTACTAATATTAGAGGGGATTCTATTTACACCTAAACAATCATTAAGTATTCTCAATTTCTAAGTACACTCTATTTAATTATTTAAAATTTTATTTTACTCTCATTATACCTTATTATTTTTTTCAAATTACCCTCAAGGTAAACCCAAATAATACATAATAAACAAACTAAAAAAATTAAATTATTTCAAAAACTTTTCAATATAGAAAATAATTCTCAAATACAGAAAAAAAAATCAAACTTATAAGCACATAAGTATTATAAATACAAAAAAAAAAAAAAAAAAAAACCAAACTTGTACATAAGCATTATAAAACTTTTCAATATAGAAAAAAAAATTTACATTATAAATTATCTACAAGAATGCTCGTGAAAAAGTAAAAACCAGACTTGTGAGCACATAAATATCAGGTACTAACAAGAAAGTGTAGTTCTCAAATAATGTACTATTTAAATGATAAAAAGAACAACTCCAATAATATGTTATTGTTAATCTAACTATTGGACCCTTTAATTTTTGTCAAAAAATGATATAGAAAATAATTGATGGTACTTTATAAAAATTGTGAAACTCCTTTATATGAATACTTATCTCCTTTTTGATGGGTTGCTTCAAAAACTATTTTAATTATTACTCTCATCCATTATTTAATTTTGTTCAAACTTTCTTATGGGGTTTAGAGTTTCAAAATAATAAAAAACAATGGTCTTGATAATGGTGGTGAGTTTTTGTAGGGTGGATTGGAGTTCTGGAGAGAGGATAAAACCACTTTAAGAAAAAATAAAAAATAAAAACAAAAATGAAATTGTTTGAAATATAAAATTATTTACTTATTTATTTATGAATTTTTAAAAATAAACTTTTAAATAAAACAAAGAAAACTATATAAAAAGTACAGAAAAACACAAAATATAATATAAAAAATAAATGAATTATAAGATTTTCAAGAAGTGAGACTCACAAATAAATTTTGTAATATCTTGTTTATTCATATATTTTTTGTGTATGTTTTTTCTAATTCTAATCTCGAGAATGATATTAAAATAGTCTACAATTCTTACATTAGGTCCATCTAATAGCTTTAATAAATACAGATGTAATAAATTTTATAAACAAACAATTGTGAGACAACGTATTTAAAAAAAATAAAAGCAACGTTCAATGATGATGTAAAAGCATACCTGACGTTATAATTGGAGGTATGACCAGATAAATCTCTATAGAAGAGGAAGACAACTTTTATTTTTTATCACAACAATTACATAACTCAATATATAATTTTAATGTCTCTCATTTTGCCATACGTCCAATTCTCTATCAATATTAAAATGAATGCATGAACAAACAAAAAAAAGAAAACATTTGAGAAGACAAAGAGATGTGGTTTGAGACCTTTCAATTGCTAAATTCTATTAATTAATAATAGGCTTCAGTGGTCGGGTTTCTAATATTTGTTAGTTATTAAAGCTGAGTTCTTTGATTTCATCTATATTTACTTCATAATTTGAGAGTGGTCACGTATCAAGCCTTTACACAAATACTGGACACATTTTTTAAGCACTATTAATGAAATGTTCAATGTAATTTTTTTTTCTATTTTTTTCGCAACTGCAACTTGTTACTTGTTATTTTTTAATAAGAATTTATATTTGTTTTAGATTTTTTTTGAATATACAAATTATTATTTTTTAGATTAGGCTTGGAAAATTTAGCCAAAACCCCTCTATTAGATCCTTGTTTGGTGAAAAGGACAACCCAATTTATTTTGCTTCATAAATCCTCTAAGGAGAAAACACATAACTGAGTAAGGACAGAGTAAAATATCTTTTTTTTTTTCTTGGATAATATTGTTAGAGTAATATGTTACTGTGAGACAGAATAACATGTTATTGTGAGACAGAATAACATGTTACTGTCAAACAGAATAACTGTCAAACAGAGTAACATGTTACTGTCAAAGGTAATAAATTTTTTAAAAAGAATTTCATAGCCAATATGGATCTCATTTGATAGATCTTGATGAGAGAATTCTAAAAATATCAATTTTATTTAAAATTGACATGTAAATCAAAAGTTATATTATTTTAAAATTTAATATTTTGATAATAATGATATGTATTGAACTTTTCAAGAATGTTCTTATTTGGTAATTTACTTGGCGTTCCTAGCATAAGTCTTTTTTATTTTTTTTATTTTTTTTTATTTTTAAATGTTTGTCTTTAATGCATTAAAGTTTTATTATGAGGGAGTTTTGACCAAATCTCTCAAAAGACTTGTGAGTTGAGAGAAATTAATAAATGTTGAGGTTTGCTTTTTTTTTTTGAATCAAAAAATTAGAAAATTAAGATTGGGGTATTAGAGCTCTCACAAGGCTTGTGGGTTAAAAATCCCATTTTCCTTATAAAATATATAGATTGTGGACTAGTAGTCTATTTAATAATGTAAATATTTCTCATACATGCAATTACTATCCTATCGATTGAAAAAAAAGAAAAAGAAAAAAGACTATTAAGCTTAGTTTATTTAGGATGAAACAGGTAGAAAGTGAGGGAATGAGAAAAAATATGTTTCACTTTTATAAATTTGTTTAGCTTGAAAGTGGTAGAAAGTAGAAGAAAATTAATTTTCGTATACAATCAATATTAGCATTGTAACTAATTTTGAATTTCTTACAAAAAATAAAAGAAAGCACAAGAGAATTTGTTAATTATTTATAACTAAAATTTTAAATTTATTCAGTAAAAAATTTTCATCTTAATCAAATATTTGTAAGAAATAAATATCTATTTTTTTATTTCACTGGTTAATAAATTTTCTTTGTAATCACATAGAGTCTGGAGAAATATTATGGCAGAAAATTCTTATCCAAGTGTTTTAAACCATTTTTGATTGGAAAAATCGTTATCCTTGTGCCAAAAATACAAATCCTTATCCAAAGACAGCAAAATTTTAATGCTCTACACATCAATACTTTTCCATGAATTCAAATGATTCAGTCGGCTATTGGCCCATGGGTGGCCGAGGAGACCAATGCTAACTGGAAGTTTTAAAATAAATAAATAAATAAATAAATAAATAATGCTATGAATAAACAAAAATTTGATCACTAGACACAAAAATAGTGGGATCAATTAATAAATGAGTGGTGCTATCAGCACCTCAAGAATTAATTTGGACCTCTTATTTTTTTGAACTCTCATTTATAATTTTTAAAATCCTAAAAATTTCTTTACATTTCTCAGATAATACCAAAATTATCCTTAAACATTACACCCAATTGAATGGACACCCCCTACACCCCAAAACAAAAACAAAAAAAACCTCTATTACAAAAAAAACCCCTAACTAAACCTCATCCTTTTCAAACCCATGAACAAGAAGAACAAGAAGGAGAAGTGTAACTCTAACTCTGGTATGCTTTGTCTCTCTCTCTCTCTCTCTCTCTCTCGTTGTCTCTCTCTCTCTCTCTCATCCGATTGTGGCCAGAAAGATAGATCTCTGGCGTGTTTATTCTTTTGGCCAGAAAGATAGACCTCAGTTGCACCTACGACGTTGGAGCCCATGTCAAGCACCAGCGTGTAGGAGCTTTAAGAAGTTTGATTGTTGAAAGTGTTAAGAAGTCTACATGTTCAGGCCTGTACTCCTGAACATTACTTTTTTGTTCGGGAAGGCGTTACCGAACAAATAAGTAATGTCTGGGCTTGTATTCCCAAACATGAACAAATGCAAACTTCTGGGAGCCTTAACAATTTTGACTATTGAAAGTGTTAAAAAGTCTCTATGTTCGGGCCTGTACTCCCGCACATTACTTATTTGTTCAGGAATGCGTTACCGGACAAATAAGTAATATTTAGGCCTGTATTCTCGAACATGAAAAATGCAAACCTCTAAGAACAACATCAAAGTTATGAATCTCCTCTGAGCTTTTATTGTCGTACTCCTCTCGTTTTATGGAGTTGTAGTTGCCCGAAAAACTTCCACTCATTGTTATTGCCGGAGGAGTGTAGGTAATCAAATGGTTGCTACCGTTAACGCCAGAATATGCTTGCCAAAGGGTTTTCAAGGTTTTGAGAGTGGGTAAGTTTTGAAGGTAGGATTTGGGGAAGATGAATGAGTGGCGATGGAGGTGGGTGTTCACATAAACCCTAATTCATGATATAGTGGGTGTGTAGGTTTAATTGTAAGATGGGGTATCCCAAAATTAATGATGCCCTTTTTAGTAATTTCATTTAAGGTTATTATTGTAATAAAAAAAAAAAAACTAAAAATCGGGGGGTTCAACATAAATCTTAGGGTGCTAATAGCACCACTCTTAATAAATACAAGTGGGGAACTCATATTTTTGTGTCAGGTGATAAGAATTTCTAAGTAAAACTTAAAAAATGGAAGAGAAGAGAATAAAAACAATTAAGTTCGTTCATGGTGTAATGTCTAGTAGATGAGAAGGAAAATATGATGAGTAATTCAAACAAAGTGGCCATCTCATGAAGGTCCAAGGACATAACTAAAAAAAAAACCCAATTAGTGTGTTTGGGAGGAGAAAGATTGGGTCTATACACCTAACTTTTGGCATAGTGCACAAAGTGATTGTCTTGTGACTTGAACCCATAACCTCAAAGTTGCTAGGCTAAAGTTTTACCATTGAACTAATGGTCATCTCTGTCCAAGGACAAAACTATCGAAGAATAAATACACAGAAGACTTTTAGTACTCGCGAAAAGTACATATATGATGTTTAACTTTCCTGGTGACAATGACCTGACCAAATTATGAAAATCATTTCCTAACTCGAGAAAATTAAGATAATCTTAATGTGGCATTATCAACATGTTGTTAAGAAAGACTATACCTATTTCGATGATGTCTTTGTTTATTTTTCAAACATAGCCTATAGAGTTTTCTTGTTCTTCCTAAATTGCTCCTGTAGCTTGGAATGATATATACAACCACAAAACTATCTCATGCCTAGAAAGCTAACTCTACCCATGTATTTACCTAGGATACTTCTGCAGCCTATGTTAGCATGGGTTTTGGGATCAGCTGTTCTTGCTACTGCTGTTGCTTCCGCTACTGACGAAACCTCATATGGTTGCCTAAGTACTTGCGATGAAATTATAGTCCCGTACCCATTTGGCACAAAGGAAGGATGCTACGTGGAAGAACATTTTCATGTTACTTGTGACCACTCCGCCGACCCTCGCAAGCTGTATTTAAATACGAGTGATGCTAGCATAGAGATCACAAAGATACTTCTTTCTGGTGAATTGCACATATCATCCCAAATAGCGCGTGATTGCTATAATAAACAGGGGGTTCATGTTTCCAACAATCAAATCTCAGCCAGATCCAGCAAATTCCCCATCTCAATCACCC
Organism: Camellia sinensis; assembly: GCF_055761805.1. Lineage (NCBI taxonomy): Eukaryota > Viridiplantae > Streptophyta > Magnoliopsida > Ericales > Theaceae > Camellia > Camellia sinensis. The sequence continues at coordinate 156,202,415 of NC_138963.1, forward strand.
GAAATAAATTCATAGCCATAGGCTGTGACACCTACGATGTTATTGAGGGTTTTGAGAGACGAAACTATAGCACGGGTTGCTTGTCACAATGTGACAATATCGACAACGTGACCAACGGCTCTTGTTCTGGCATTGGCTGTTGTGAGAAAAGTATCCCAAAAGGAGTGACGAGTTTCAAATTCAATGCCAGTAGCCATGACAAGCATACCTGTGTTTGGGAGTTCAATCCGTGCAGTTATGCTTTTGTAGCCGAGGAAACTAATTATACTTTCTCTTCTATAGATCTTGCAAACTTACAAAATAGATCAATGGTTCTAGTGGTGCTTGATTGGGTAGTAGGGAACCAAAGATGTGATGAAGCCAAAAAAAATCTGACTAGTTTTGTTTGCAAGGCTAATAGCTACTGTTATGACATTAACAATGGTCCTGGGTATCGCTGCAATTGCTCCCAGGGATATAAAGGGAATCCTTATTCTCCTAATGGTTGTACAGGTAACAACAACTATGTTGAAAGCTTTCAATTTCTTCTTAACATTGATGCTATGATTTATATACTATAGTTATCAAATTTGACATCAATGATCGAACTTGGTGGTTCTCTATTTTAGATATTGACGAGTGCGTTATTTCAAGCCCAAGCCCCTGCAACATCACATGCCACAATTTACTTGGCACATACAGTTGTTCTTGTCTAGAGGGCTATGAAGGTGATGAAAGAACAGATGGATCAGGTTGCAGTCCAATTCCACATTCCAACAACATCCCTCCCTTGATTAAGATTGCACTGGGTAGGTACACATACACCACATGCTTCTAATTATATTATTGTCAACTGATTAAATTTTCATCTATGTTCTGTTAGCTCCAGCTAGTTCCAGCCCACTATCCACATGGTGGGGGTGGCACTATGTGCTATAGGAAGATGGTGAAGGCAACACTAACTCACTAAAGGAAAAGAGTGAGGATGGCACCACCAAGCCCACTCATTGTTGTCCCTTAATCCACTCTTTATCTCTTGTGTATAAATTGAGATGAGTGAGAAGGGGTTGATGAGTGCAGTAGTGAGACACATAGATAGAGCAGACATAGAGAATGTAATTTGTGAGTGAGAGTGCTATAAAGAGAGTTGTGTGGTGTGAGTACTGTAATCTTCCTCTGGGATAATTTTACAATGGATATCTCTCCCGTGGACGTAGGCAATTGCCAAACCACATAAATCTTTTGTGTTATTGTGTGTGATTGATTTCCTAGTCCTAACAAGTGGTTTCAGAGCCTCGTCAGTCATTTTTTGAAAAAACAGAGTGCGATTTCTGAATCTGCCCAGAAATCTAGTTGCTCGAAATTCACTTTTGAGCACAACAACAGCGTGGTTTCGTCAAGAGAAGTCCAAAATTGCAAAGCATAGTCCTAGAAGAGCCCACACGTGCCCTTATGTGCCTCTTGAATAAAGCATGTGAGGATCACTCTCAAGCACGCGTTCCACGTGGCGTGAAGGGCAGCCGGCGTATCATCCCAATCGTAGCATGCGCTTGACGCGCGGCTAAAGGAAGAAGGAGAGTGCGTGTGCGTGACGTCACTGCTACGTCACACGCTAGCTCAGCGGCATATCAGCACACACGTGGCTGACACGTCATTTCCACGTGGCATCCACATCAGCGCCACGGGGCATCCACGTCAGCGACACGTCAGCTAAACCAGTGCCACGTGTCTGCTACGTCAGCAACCTTCCAGTTGACCAGTCAGCCCATCAGAGGAGTTATCCAGTGCTGCGCATGTAAACACCCCATGTTTGACCGTCCTCAACACTTGGACTTCATCATTTGTGTACTCGATGATTGTGTTTGTTTGTTTTCATTTTGAGTGCCCAAGTCTTTGGCGGAACACCTTGTCTTTGAGTCTTTAAACCTTGTTTGTTTTGTGCTTGTTTTTAGACTTGGAGCTTGTTGCCTCTGGCCAGGAAGAGAGGGTGATCTATCGGCCAGCCCTGGGATTTGTCGGCTATGGCTTGAGCCTGTCGGCTGCTAGTGGTGGCCGACGGCCATTGGTCCCTTTTTCCAGATGTTTGTTTGCCAGCTGTGCCAGTTGTTGCTCACTGAGCTGCATCTTCATACACGTGTATGGTAGGATGTATTCAAGCTCAAGACTTGATTTTCTATATATAGGGGGTGCCTCCCCCATTTTGGAGGGTTAGACAATTTAGACCAAAAATCTCTCTCTCTCTAGAATTCTCTGTCCCTCTTGTTATTTTGTGCCTTAAAGTCTAGTTTCTCTACACTTTTGCACATCAACCTTTAATCAAATTTGGCCACCTTGGAGCTGAGGTCTCTTGGAGTCTTGTTTGTGCTCTAGAAGAAGGTTTAAGCTTGGGTTGTTGCTTAATTTGTGCTTGAGCTTCAAGAGGTAGTTTATTTGATTAGTATACTTGCTTTGAGTACTTGTTTTGCCATCCTTTTATATTGTTTTTGGGTTGGTTTTCAACTATAAAAATCTCAATTTTTTGAGGCTTAAAATGATGGTTTGAGACTATTTTGTGTGAAAGGGTAATCCACCCTTCTTGTTGCTTAATTGTTTAGACTTTTGCACCATTTTTCATTGCATTCAAATCAAAATTTTTGGGCATTTTGACCACTAAAATTCAAAGGTTTTTTAGTGACAAAAACCTTCTTTTGAAGTCCAAAATTGGAGGGGTTAGCCTCTCCTCTTTGTGTCTTGCTTGCATGCCTAGTTAGCCTCACATGTTAGCATATTTTTCTAGCCTAACTTAGCTTTAGTCCAACATGTTTTTGCCTTTATTTTGACTTGTTTTAGCTCTGTTTCAGGCTGTTTGGGTCATTTGAGCTTTGTTGTGTACAGTTGTGGCGTAATTTTCTTCACTAGCTTAGTGTTTCTAGGCTTTGAGCATTATTTGTGTGTCTTGGTTACATGTTTTAATGCTTTTTCATGCCTAATTCCAGTACTTAACGTCTTTGCAACCTCCCTCTTTTCTTCACTTTTTCATTTGTTTGAGGATTGTTTCAACCTTAGGGTTGTTTAAGCTTGAGGTTGAGGTTGAGGCTCATGCTTAATGGTTTAATCCTCTTTTGAGGGTTCATTACCAACGACATGAAGCTTCCCTCATGCCTTGAACTACCCCTTGGTTAACGTTTCTTTCACTTTAGAAGACACTCACCAATGGACTAATCGATTAAAGAATGAATCGGTAATGTAAAATGAGTAATCAAAATGAATAAGTAAAAGTGTGCAAGATAAAGCATCTTTTGTGTTGCATTGCATGTGTTCAAATCGAACGTTAATTCGAACACAAGGAAAATGGGACATTTCATACTCAAAAGTGATGAAATGTGCCACTTTCCTTGGTCACCATCACCCTTGATCATGCATGATAGGGTGGTGACCTTTTTTAGTCTTGTTTTGCACCCATTAAGCTTGTACAAGCTTGGTTCCTTAGCCATCATGCATGGAAAATGCTTGGTTGATGGTTTGAGAGCCAAGAGTTATGCTCCTTTGAACTTGTGTGATGATAAGGAGCGTAACAGTACAAACACTCCTTGAGAATACACTATTTTGCCTCTATTTGCTCTCTGTTGCAGCAAAAGGAAGCTCTGGACAGGGGTGGTCGACCGGCCACTAGCAGTGGCCAACGGCCACCAGCAGTAGCCGACCGGCCATCAATGAAGAAAGTTGCTCAGTGTGATGGAAAAGGGGAGCAGAGGTGTTCTGGGAGTTAGTAGCACTATTAGTGTTCAAAAATGTGCAAACAGAGGCGTTCAATGGCAAGGCAGTGGCATTTTTTGGTAGAAACCAACTGAGCATGCATATGTCCCTCGCCCTTGAGGACATTTAATTGCTTTAGTTAGCTTAGAATAACTAGTTAATTCAAGTTTTGTAATTAATTAGTTAGTGTAACTAGTTATTCAATTTCGGTTTGTAATAATTAATTAGCTTAGAATAGTTAGTTAATTTATTTCAAGTTTTGTAATAGTTAGCTTAATTAGCGTAGCTAGTTAGCTTTTATTCAGTCAGACCCTCCTTTGCGTGGGCGCAATGTTTTAATAAGTGTACGTGCGTGTGTGTATGTCTTCCAACCTCCTGCCTTTCTCCCTTTTATTTGATCGCTTTTGATGGTTAGATTAGGGACATTTTCAATTAGCATACCTTATGCTTGCATGTTTGCATCCATTCATTTATATTGCATGCACCGAGGCTCGGCGCATCATTCAAACTGCATTGCAATTTCAATACTTCTATGAATACGTGTTTCAAAGTATGCTATCAAAGTATTGCAAATACCATGATTAAGTAGCCAAGCCTATTTAGTTGCATCATTGCATGTGTTGTATTAGTCATTTAACATAGTTATGAATCATGCATTTTCTAAACAGTTTTTGTTTTGGCTTGGAGTACTCAGTGAGTATTATGCTTTAGCATACTTGCATGAGTGTGATTGCCATATTTCCATGTTTCGCATGTTTGCCATGAGGCTATGTGTTTAAATGCTAAACTGCTTGAATGCCTATGAATGAAGGCTTGTTGTTTGAATTGGAACAATTCAACAAATGTGAGTTTTAAGCCCACTTTGTTGAGTGGCAAAATCATGTTTTAAGCCTACTATGTTTGGTGGCAAATCTGCATCTTTTAAGCCCACTTGAGGGTGGCAAATTCAAATCATTTTCGCAAACAAACATGACTTGAAATGTTCCAAATTGAGCAAACTAGTCTATACTTGTTTGTGTGCGTCACATAGTAAAGCTAGTTTAATAACCAGAATAAGAACACATAATGTTTATAAAAGAACATATCATGATTAGTAGAGGCCGATCTTTTGATCGGGCGAGTGTGGGTGCTCATTTCAGGACCTTCCCCTCTCGTACCCAAGTTCCTGAGCCGAGGCAACTTTGGTGATGACGGACATGTTGCCTTTGGCATGAGTCATGGTTTCCTAAATTTTTCAAAAACAAAATATTTAGGTGGCGACTCTGTATCTGGCAAAGCAATCCAATTTTGACATTATTTGATTTAAAATCAATTTTCTAAAAAGATTTGCCGAATTGGACTGTTTGGTGATTATCAGTTTCACATTACACTTGTGAGACTAGATTCAGAATCGTGGGAGTCCGAACTGTGAGGCCTTTCATTTCAAACCCTTTCTAAAAGGCGGGGCACGAGAAAAAGGTGAGTCCACAGTTTTTGGCGACTTCGCGGGGGATTTAGAGAACTTGACTCAAACTCACGATATGTTACTTTATCTACACTTATGTGTTTCTTTGCATTTGCATTGGCATTGTTGCACCTAAGTCACAGTGTTCGCCATCTGCTATTCCTGAGCAGTTTGTCGGAGGCTTGCTTTGAAAAGCTTGCCAAAAGGCTGACCGGTTGCGGGCTCTGCCACGATAGGAATACAACCCTTGGATCTGGACTACCGTTGTACCGTTTGATCCTCCTTTCACTTCTCGGTGTTAGGTGTGAGAGTTATATTAGGTGGTCTTGCTGACGTACCCTTTTTGACCAATTGACCTAGTTGCATATCGAAAACCATAGAGACTGTTCCAAACTAGGACAGGTTGTTCACCCGAGTGCAGGATTGTATGAAACTGCTTGTTTGCATAGTGAATCCCTATCCTAACAAAATTAGGACAGGGTAACCCTATCCCATCATAGGGGTGTTTTGGCTCTCACTTGCTTGATACGTGCTTTTAGAGTGAAACTCTGTAGGAATGTATGTATCAGTTGCAAGTTTGGGTATCAGTTTGAGGGTATCAGTTTTGAGGCAGAAATTAGTGTTTGAGTATAGTTCTCCAGCTTATGATTGTAACTGTGTGTTGTTTTTGTCTGAGCCGAGGTGCTGTGCGGTTTTTGATTTTTGTTTCCTTTTGCAAGGTAGTCTTTCACGATTGCTTCAGGCGAGTCTGTTACCCCCCAAGCACTTTGGACCCGAGTAAGGCGACTTTACTGATCTGGGGATCTTGGAAGAGGACAGCTAGTGTTTGCTTCACTACCCCCGGTTACAAGACGGAGGAGAGTCAGGCATAATTCATCGGTTCGACAGTTACCTTCATTCAGCAAAGTCCAGTTATTTGCTTCTACTCCGGAAAGAGAGTATATACCAGTTTTGATAGCTCAGCATCAGCGTCCCTTAGTCAGCATGGAAAAAATGGTCCGTCAACCCTAACAAACTATTGAGAATATGTAGCTAGATGCTGCCCGGTAAGCTGAGACCGCAGCCCGCTAAGTTGAGGTTGTAGCTCGCCAAACAGAGGTAATAGAAAGGCTTCAATAACAGCAGCCACAACCTGCAGTAGCATCAGCATCCCATGCACCCCCAGTGGGAATTTCAGCACCCGGGGTCACAATTAATGTCCAGGAAAATGCGGGCATTCAGGCAGATCCTATCTCGCCCCAGACCTCTAAGGCACCAGCTTACCCAATAGAGGCGCCGTTTGAATTTGAGGTTGACCCTACTGCATTGAAAGTAAGCAAGCTTGAAAAGTTCTTCAAACGGGCATAGGGCGTGAATTCGATCCCTGACATAGAGGATGGCTATACTGATTCAGCAGTGACATTGCCAGATAGATTTAAGATGCCACATATAGACCGGTTTGACAGTTTCGGGGATCCTACGGTCCATGTACGACTATTCTCTGACATCCTACGACCCATGGATCTCACCAGATTACAGAAGTTGTCGCTCTTCGGCCAGACCCTGTCAAGTATAGAGGCCATCTAGTACACCAAACTCGAAGACTCTGTGAAGAGAAACTGAGAGGAAATGGCCGAGGCCTTCATAGCACAGTACTCCTATAATACTCAGATTGAGGTCACTACTCGTGATCTCGAGGCAACTCGCCAGGAGCCGAAAGAGGGCTTCTCTGATTTTGTAACTCGATGGAAGGCCAAGGCCTTCATGATGACCATCTGACTGGCTGAAAACGACCAGATCAGAATGGTGGTCCGTAACCTGTAACCAAGACTGCTACAAAAGATGATAGTCTTACCTCTGTCTACTTTTGCTAACCTCCATGAAATAGGGGTGCAGATAGAGGATGCAATGAAGCAAGGTCTGATAGACCATGAGAAAGAGCAGCCCAAGAGGGCTTTCATGCGCAGTTCCAATGTAGCTACAAGTGGTAGTGCAGCTGCAAGGCCTTCTGATGTAGGTATGGTTACCACCGCACCAAAAGCTGCCAACCCCTTTGCCGGTACATCCGATACAACCTCACAAACCTTGAATCACCAACCCCATGGCCAGAGGGTTTTCACCCCACTCTATATGTCTCTATCTGCAGCCCTAGGGGTCCTGATCAGAAAAGGGCTTCTGAAGCCGTTAGAATAACACCCATTGCCCAATCCTCTCCTTCCTACATACAACCCAGCCAAATACTGCGCCTTCCACCAGCAGCATGGTCATGATACTGATCAATGCTTTAGATTGCGTCATGGGATTCAAGATCTCATTGACAATAGGGTGATAGCACCTCTTGAAAAACCCAATGTCACTACAAATCCTCTCCTACCACATAGCCAACCCCCTCCACCTCGATAAACAAACCTCATCCATACACTGGCCATCCCCTATGACCCCAGTATATACAACACCCCCTCCCACCTGCCTAAGTCGGCGCTGTTCATCCCGGAAAGTACAGATTTGTGCATGATGAACGCATCTACATTCCAACCCGAACCTGTGATGGTGACCGTGGTAGATGAAGGCAAGATAACCTTGGTGAAGAATATGAGTGCCAGTTCAGTGCCTGAGGGCTCCATGGACTTATCTGAAGAGGAATACAACCCATGCTATTATATTTTGCCGACCAAACAAGCCAAACCAGAGCTGGAGTTGCCAACATGAATGAAGGTTAGTGTAGTCCGGGAGGATGGACCAAGCCAGGGATTGGATGACTTAGCTGACCTCGAGGAGGGTATCAACAATCTGCAGTTCTTTGATGAACAAGATCCGGGGAATGTACTGATTAACTAGTTCGATCTGAACGGGTCAGCAGATAATTCGGGGTGGCTCAGTGATGAACCTGATGTGGATGAGGGACTTCAATTAAAGTTGGAACAGCCAGAAGCAGCAACTGCTACAAAGGCCGAAACGGTCGAGGACAAGGGTAAGCTGCCGGAAGACACCGGTCTGAAATAAGTGGCTCAGGAATTGAGCGTTGTTAGTACTAATGATACGAAGCAGGAAGCCGTATTGAAATGGTTTGAGCAGGAAAGAGACGAGAATGATCAAAAAGCTGGAAAAGCCAAACACCCTGCGGGGGATGACGGTGATGTGAGAGTAATTACAACAGAACTGGACAATTGCCTTTCGGTTGTCGGAGGAGTATGGTGGGAAGATGATGATCTGCATCTTGCCCACACAGATGAGGATTGGGGCCAAGACCTGCTAGACGACACTTGGTATTCTGAGAAAGTGGATCACATGACTAGAAGCGGGTGATATTTCAAGCCCCTACACTTAGACCAACTAGAAGCATTCGGAAAGGATAAGGAAGCCGAAAAACAGAAGGACAAGCAGTTGGAAGAAGAAACTGTACTGAAGCAGCTAAAGAAGATCCAAGCAGACATATCCATCGGGGGTTTGCTCATGGCTTCGTGCGTGCACCGACAAGTCGTCCTGTCGGCAATGGATAAGGCCAAGCTGTCTATCGACACAACTCCATAACAATTTGTGGGGCTCGTCTTCCCGGGAGGTGCTTCACCTACTTTGACCTTCTCAGAAAAGGAATTACCGCCCGAGGGCTCTGTACATAATAAACCGTTGTACATCTCAGTTGAGTGTAGAGAGAAGTGGGTGTCGGTTGTATTGGTTGACATTAGGTCTGCAATCAATGTTTGTCCGTCGCACATAACTTATGCTATTAGCTTGAAGCCAGCGGACTTTGTACCTACTACCCAGGTGATCTGGGCATGCGACAACATAAGCAGAGAGGTGATGGGGATAGTTCATATCAGAACACAGGTTGGCCCGGCACAACAAGATATTGAGTTTCACGTCCTGGATGTTCTGGCTACCTTCAACTTGTTACTTGGGCGACCTTGGCTACACCAAGTAAAAGCTGTTTCTTCCACCTTGCATCAAATGCTGAAGTACCCTCTTGAAAAAGGGGTAGCCATTGTTTTCGGGAATTCTTCTATACATCCTTTGACAGAGGTCATTACACCAGTACTGGAGATTATACACGGCGACGAGGATGTTTTCTTGTTTGGATTTACCTTGGCTGAGGCTCGGGTGGTGCAAGATATTTTGGCTATTGATAAGGGGTTGTACGTCAATGCTCAATCATCTACCTCATGAACAAGTTACAACATATACCCGGGATGGGATTAGGAAGGAGTGGCTGGAACGACATTACTACACTAGCCAAAGTGCCACATAACCCACATACCTTTGGTCTCAGTTACACGCCCACCAAAGAGGACTGGGTGAGAAAAGGGAAGGAAACGGCAGGAAGAGCCAAAGCTAAACAAAGTGGGAAGCACTGTGAGCTTGTGCATAGGCCAATTTAGGGAACTCTGAACAACCGCTTTGTCTGGGAGGGGGAAGACTTCCCATTTTGCAGCTTTCCTGAGCCATGGTTGAACTCTGAGAAACGACGTCTGCCCGGCTTTGAGATTTTCTTCAACCTACACCTGCAAGAGGATGAAGCCTCAGTGGAACAGACTGAATTAACTGTTGAGGTTGAGCAGAGCACAGAAAGTGAGTTCAACAGTAATGAACTTGAGATAGGAGCAACACTGGCGTGTCTCCTTTCGAATCCTCAGATAAAACTGGAGAGCTTGAGGAATAACCTAATCGTTTCCATGATTGGAGACAAAACAGGTGTGGACCCTTCCAGTGGTATTCTGGATGCATCTAACACACCGTCTCTTACTTGGCAACTAGAGGAGGGTTTTCTTTTCGGTAGTTCTGAGTCAGGTAGTGAGCCAGAATCTGATTCCACAGAGTCTGTGAAGTCGGAATTAGATTCCAACTCTTTTGAGTCAGAGTCCGGTATTCCTGGGGTTGATAACCCGGATGCCGTTGTTTTGCCCAGGTCGTCTTTTTCCTTTTCTTTTGAGTCGGTTGTGACCGAGGAATTAGATGAGCTGGATCTTTTGCATGAGAATGCTGTAGCAGTTTCTGAGTACTTCTTTGTGCCACTTGTGTATTGTATTGATCACGACTTTCAAAATTTTGATAAAAACGACGAGGAAGGAATTCCTCTGGTTTTGAAACATGTGGTTGATCGAGAGGAGGAGAGGTTTATAAAACCCCTTGTTGATGAAATCATTGCAATTAATGTGGGTACTGAGAAGGATCCGCGTCTGGTCCAAATCAGGTCAACGTTGTCTTCGGAGGAACGCGAGCGCTTAGTCGCTTTATTAAAAGATTTCAAAAATATTTTTGCGTGGTCCTACGAAGACATGCCTGGAATCGATCCTGAGATTATATAGCATCGGATCCCTCTTGACCCCGAGGCCCGACCCATCAAGCAGAAGCTGCGGAGAATACGCCCAGATTGGGCTTTGAAGATTAAGGAAGAGGTCACCAAGAAGATAGATGCAAGGCTGTTGCTAGTATTTGAGTATCCAACTTGGTTGGCCAACATTGTTCTGGTACCAAAGAAAGATGGCAGAATTCAGGTATGTGTGAATTTTAGAGATCTAAACAAAGCTAGTTCGAAGGACGATTTTCCTCTACTACACATCGATGAATTGGTGGACTTCACCGCAGGTCATATGTTGCTCTCCTTTACAAATCGATTTTTCGGGTATAACCAGATTTTGATGGCACCCAAGGACAGGGAGAAGACTGCCTTCACCATGCCATGGGGAACTTACTGCTATAGGGTGATGCCGTTTGTTCTGAAAAATGTTGAGGCTATTTATCAACGGGCTGCAACCACTATCTTGCATGATATGATCCACAAAGAGGTTGAGGTGTACGTGGATGACATGATTGTCAAGTCCAAGGAAAGAGAGGGCCACTACACCGCTTTGAAGAAATTCTTCCAACGGATCAGAGAATATCGGTTGAGGTTGAATCCACAGAAATGCACTTTTGGTGTCACAACAGGGAAAATGCCGGGTTTCTTGATCACACAGAGGGGCATCGAGGTTGCTCCTTCCAAAATCAAGGCCATCCTAGAAATGCCACCACCAAGGACTGAAAAGGAGGTGCGAGGCTGTTTGGATAAAGTGCAATTCATAAGGTGGTTTATTGCAAAATTAACTTTGACTTGTGAACCACTATTTGGTCTCCTGAAGAAAGGAAAGAAATTCTAATGGGATGACTGATGCCAGTTTTCTTTTGAGCAAATCAAGCAGTATCTTCAGAACCCAACCGTGTTGTCACCGCTGGAGCCGGGAAAGCCATTGATTCTGTATCTATCAGTAACGAACATGACTATGGGCTGCATGCTTGCTTAGGAATCTGAGGATAGAGTGGAGAAAGCCATTTATTACCTAAGTAAGAAGATGCTAGATTATGAGGCCTGTTACACTCCGCTGGAGAAGGCTTGCTTAGCCTTGGTATGGGCTACCAGGAAATTGAGGCACTACTTGTTAGCTCACTCCGTAATTCTAATTTCGAGATTGGATCCCATCAAATATCTTTTTGAGAAACCAGCACTTACGGGTAGGCTAGCTCGTTGGTTGCTTCTTCTCTCCGAATTTGATTTGAAGTATGTGACTCGCAAGTCTGTCAAGGGGAGGGCTGTAGCTGAGTTCCTGGCAGATCAACCAGTGGAAGGGAGCAAAGCGGTAGAATACCTATTCCCAGATGAAGCTATTCTGCAGGTTGAGGAAGAGACATGGACAATGTATTTTGACGGAGCGTCTAACTAGTACGGTTATGGGATAGAGATGTTGCTAATAGCACCTGACAATTCCCACATACCTTTATCCTTCAAGCTTCGGTTCAAGGTATCTAACAACAAAGCAGAATACGGGGCGTGTATCGCTGGCTTGGAAGCCATCCTGGAACTAGGGGCAAAAAGGTTGGACGTCATTGGGGACTCAAACCTGGTTGTGTCTCAAGCAAAAGGAGACTGGAAGGTTAAAGAAGAGAGGATGAAAAATTATCACCAAACCCTGGATGTTCTGATTCCTAGATTTGAGAAGCTAACCTTCACGCATCTGTTAAGAGAGAACAATAGGTTTGCTGATGCTTTATCAACTCTATCTTCTATGATAGACATCCCTTTTGGAGTCCGGATGCCTCTGATCATTATTGAACAGAGGTATGCACCGGCCTACGAGTTGATCGCCGCAATAGATGAAGTACAGGATCAAAACCCCTGGTCTTATGATACCTGGAACTTCTTGGAAAATGAGGTTTATCTATTTGGGGCAAATGCCAAAGATAAGAGGGCAATACAACGAATGGCCGTTCAGTTTATCATATGCGGGGGTAAGTTTTACAAACGAGGCCATCTGGGAATGCACAAGCTGTGTGTTGATACAGAAGAGTCGAAGTGCCTAATGGAGGCCATCCACAGAGGGAGTGCGGATTGCACATGAGCGGAGTAATACTAGCTCGGCAGATTCTCAGGCAGGGCTACTATTGGTCAACCATGGAGGAGGATTGTATTGGTTTTGTTCGGCGATGCCACAAATGCCAAATCCATGCAAATCGCATGAATATCCCGCTGTCGAAGCTGTATAACATGACTTTACCGTGGCCATTTTAAATCTGGGGAATTGATGTTATTAGGGCAGTTACGCCGAAAGGCTCGAATGTGCATGAGTATATCCTGGTGGCAATTGACTATTTCATGAAGTGGGTGGAAGCTTAGTCTTATGCAGTGTTGAAAGTAGCGCATGTGGCTAAATTCATTCGTAACAACATTATTTGCCATTATGGAGTCCCGAATCAGATCATTTCAGACAATGGCTCCCATTTTAAGAAAGAAGTGATCGACTTGTTGGAGAAATACAATGTGGTTTTTCATAAGTCGTCCACATATCGGCCGCAAACCAACGGAGCTATTGAGGCCACCATCAAGAACATCAAGCACATCTAGCAAAAAATGGTTGAGCCTTACAGGGACTAGCCAGATATATTGCCATTTTCTCTCTGGGGTATAGGACTTTAATTCGACATGTACTAGGGCAAGTCCGTATTCTCTGGTTTATAGGATGGAAGCTGTTTTGTTGATTGAAATAGAGGTTCCGTCGCTGCGGGTTATGGCTGAGTGCCAGATAGCAGAAGCGGATTGACAACAGAGTAGGTTCGAGGAACTGATGCTGTTCGACAAGAGGAGGCTGAAAGCACTGTACCATGTCCAAGGATATTAACGTAGGATTGCCAAGGCTTTTACCAAGAAAGTTAAGTCTCGGAATCTTAAAGAAGGGGATTTAGTGCTCAAAGACAATTGAGCTCCCATCCATGACCCTAGGGGCAAGTTCAAACCCAATTGGACTGGTCCTTATATCATCAAATCAATCTGGTCTGGTGGAGCTGTGATTCTTATGGACCTGGATGGCCTAGAATTTTCCCAACCAATCAACATGGACAAGTTGAAGAAATATTACCCTTGAGAGGCTCGCTAGGCTGGAAACCCGGAAGGACGACCTAGGGAAAAGTTAGAGCACAAAAAATTGAAATAAGAAAAACTGAGCTCGCAAGGTTGAAAACCCAGAAAGGGCGGCCTTAGCAAAAGTTAGAGCGTAAAAGGAGAGTGTTAATACATGAGTGAACCTAAACCAAACTATGTAAGGCTTGATTCCCATCTTAGGGATACGTAGGCAACTTCATTGTGAGGTTCAGCCGTAAACACTTCAAACTTAACTGTCCTGTCCATGAGATTGTTCAGGTCATCTTTGCCTTTTCTGTATCCCAAGAGTTCGGTTGTGATCTTCACTATGAGAGCTGGTTACAATACAGTGCTGAGTAGTGCTATTCAGTTTAGGGGCAATTTTTTATTTCTGGATTCGGGGTTGTACATCTCGAGGATAGATTCCAGGTGTGTCCAATAGTGATCCTTATCGAAAATGGTTTTAAAAGGTTTTAATAAAAGTTGATTTTGTTTAAATTAATCTTTTTACAACTTAGACCATTTTTGGACCAAAAGGAAAATTTTCAGTGCCTACAACTTCAATTTCATTGATTTCAATACAGAGTTCTGGAACTCTCGATAAAAATCAAAGTTGCTTTTATTACATTAAAATGGAAAACTTGAAAGTTAGATCAAAGCAATAAACTTGGGGCATAGATGAGTCAGGTGTTCCTGCGTCTCCTCCTAGAGCTTGTGAAAGCTTCAGATACTAAAGTAGGCCTGGTCTGTGCCTCTTCTTCAGGCCAAGCTATGCATTTGCCAGATAGGGCGCAATTAAAAGTCGGAGTAGGAGCCAGAAGTTCTCTCATCCCCCAAACATTGGGTTATCGAGCCAATTGTGAGCCTCGGACAAAGAATGAAGCCGGGTACTCTACCCTCTATTTTGGGCAAGTTTGGTCGTGTCCGAACTGATGCCTGAATCAGAATGGAAAGTAAAACACACAATGTGTCAGGTTAACTAGCTGAATGCCGGGTTACGTAGACATGTTGTAACTCATCTCGAGCAGATCTAACCGATGGCAATGCCAAGCAATGTCAACAGCAGACCTGTTGCACATCCAATGGCACCACCACCATTCGTTCGAGAAATCAACTAGCCGTTGGCGAAAGAAATAGCCTCGTGCTGAATATGCAGGGCAAGAGCCCACTACCTTCAATCTGTCCATGACCCATATCTGGGTAGAGATGAAAAACAAGAGAGATTAAAGAATAAAGAGATGTGCATTGAGAGAAAAAGTAAGAAAAGGTTTTGAGAGAAAAACAGAGTCTGAGTGTTGAGAGATGTGAGAAACACATATGAGATAGGGTGGGAAATATTACCTGAAGAAGTAGTGGACTTCTTGCGAATTTGTTCGCCTCCCACAGATGGAAGGTATCCAAGTCCATCAGAGTCTCGACCAATGCTAAGCCAATGAAGCTCTTGCCCTCTTTCAAGCCTTGATCAAACGAATGTTAGACCCTTTGAAACTAGGAGGAAGCAGGAAATGAGCTAACATATATAAACAAAGGGCATGCTGTCGAAAACTTTGCAAAAGACGGTCGCCGCAGTTGCCGGCGTCAGAAAATTGATGAATGAGGCTGGGAATGTCCAGCTCTCCGTTGTGAACTAAGGATCCGGCATCGTGTAAAGTGAACCCACATCCTTCCTAAAGCTTGGATATGACCAAAACACGACCGGGGTAAGATTTCCTCGTCATGTTGGGATTCTATCAAAACTTGGAATTCTTCAATTGTGGGGCATATCTGTTGTTCCCAAAGCTAAACACATGTGTAACTGAGTTCCAACATCTAGCCGCGGCATGAAGGAACGGAAAACACAGCGGGATACAACTTTGCGAGAATAGTGCATTCATCCCGAAACCTCGAAAATTCACTTTTTTTGAGCCATCTAAAGTTGCAATCCAATTTGAGAGTTTTTCGGCAAATAATGGCTCCATTTGTGGCAAAAACAGAGCTGGAATGAAGAAACTACGGAGTCCTAGCTTTTGTAGAAGATAAGGCACTGAGTGGAAGACAGGTGGCAACAATTTGGCGATCCCTTACATTGATGGCCGACTGGACAGTGCTGATGGCCGACCGTCCACCTTTTGTAGCCGACCGGCCACTACTAGCGGCCGACAGACTGTGTTCATGGCCGATGGTCTCATGGTTTGTCCTGTGGTCAACCTGTATATCGAGAGTACTTAGAACCTGTGTTTTGTTCTGCTCTTTGTACGTTGTGTTGTCTTGTTTCGGTTAGTTTTGTTGAGTTGTTTTGTTTCAATTTGTTTGTCGAGTCGAATTTGTCTTGATTTGCTTATCGAGTTGTATTTGTTTTGCTTAGGGAGTTATACTTGTATTTGTTTTGTTTATTGAGTTGTTATTGTTAGTTGTTCATCGAGTTGTTTTACTCTGTTTGTTAAGTGTTGGTTGGTTCATTACTTGATTAAGAAGGTTGTGCCAATACGATGTTCAATTTCCATGAATCTTGTTTTGTGCAATGTGGTGCTTATACGATGCTCAGAATGCAAAATACAACACTTTTTCATACAAAAAGCT
Source organism: Camellia sinensis (assembly GCF_055761805.1). Classification (NCBI taxonomy): domain Eukaryota; kingdom Viridiplantae; phylum Streptophyta; class Magnoliopsida; order Ericales; family Theaceae; genus Camellia; species Camellia sinensis. Next base: position 156,218,497 of record NC_138963.1, read on the forward strand.
GGTTTTCATTCTGATCATGGTTACTTTTTACAAAAGAGTACAGTTTTTTTTTCAAGAAAATAAAACTGTCTAAGATGTACAATGTGCTAACACTGCTAGCAAAAAGAAACTAAGCAAAAACATATGAATCAGTGCCAGCTATCTCAGTCTCGAGAGGCCTTTTTCGTCCTTTGCCAAGGCACTAAGTTAGAGCTGTCTGTGTCAGCACCGTTGTCTGTACCTCCCTCTAAACCCAAATCTGAACCAGAGTTATCATCACTCTCTGCTTCACAGCCTACCTCAGCATCATCTCCACTAGCAAAACCCGAGCCAGTATCATTATCTCCTCTCTTGGATGACTCAGTGTGCTGACCCACAGCCTCCTTGGTCTCGCTGGTCTTATCTTTGTCATCACTTATGATAGGCTCTGAAGGGCTCCTCTGATCTCAATCACGACGTCTCCCTCGGCCACATGCCGGAGCTTGTCTTTCTCTCCTCCCTACCACCGGAGGGGGCACCGCTGGTGCTGGTGCTGCAGGTGCTGCAGGTGCTGCTGGTCCCATCGGTACGAGTGGAACCTGAAAGGACAGTTCATATTAGTAACAACAGGTAGATCAGATGTAATGCAGAAGTCAGATACAGTTGTAGACACCCCATTTTTGACCGTCCTCAAGACTTGGACGTCACCGTTTGAACACACGGTGATCTTCCATGTTTGTGTTCGTTTGGCGTTCCCGGAGGTCTCGGTTCGCGCACCTTGCCTCAGGATCCCCGAACTCGACCGTTTAGTGTCTGGTTTTGCACCAAACACTTGTGTTTTGCCTTGGAAGGGCAGGGTAGGGCTTGTGGACCATCCCCACCCACCACCGACAGTGTCTAGAGGCCACCGGCTGGTGTTTGCTGCCACCGGCAATTTTTATTGCCGGCCGGCACTTTTTGTTGCCGGTCAGCACTATTTTGTGCCGGTCGGCACTCTGTTTGGCCAAGATGGCATTTTTGGCCGGCCGATTTCTGTTCATCTGCTTTTGCAGATATTTTTAGACATCTGTCTTGCTTTTGCATCCCTCCATACACGTGTATGGAGGGATCTCCCTCTTGTAAAGCTTGTCTTGTAAGCTTTACAAGACATATAGAGAGAGGCTCTCTCTTGTAACAAAGAGAGAGGACTTAGGTTAGAGACTTGAGAGATTTTGAGAGCAAAAACAGCCATTGTTGAGCTCCTGTTCTAGGGTTTGAGTTAGATACATTTTCTATCTCTCTTTCCCTCTCATTTGTGCACTAGGTGTTTTGTGTCTTACTATTGCACACAAACACCTAGTGTTTCACCTTCCTTTGGCTCTTGAGGTTCTAAAGGACTGGTTTTGAGGTTTTGGCATTGGATTCAAGCTAAAGGAGGCCATTGGAGCACCATTTGTGAAGAGGTCTACAAGGGTGAGAACCTAGTCTCATTTTCCCCCATTTTTGCATTGATTTTCTACCTGTCTTAGAGCTGTTTTTGTGCTTATTGTATAACATAAAAAAGTTCTTTTTTTAAGCCCTCTTTATTGTTTATTAAGAGTGTTTTGTTGTTTGAGGGTAGTTGACCACCCTTAGGCCTTGAAAGGCCTCATTTTGGGCCATTTTGTGCTAGCTCCGGGATTTTGGTGTTGAGGTCTCTTCACCACTGAAATCTTGAGGGATTTCAGTGGTGAAGGTGATGCCTTGAAGTTCCAAGAAGGAGAGGGTCACCCCCTCTCCTTGTTATCCTTGAAAAGGGCATGATTTGGCCTCTTGAGAGAGCATTATGCTTGATTGTGTGTTGAGCATGTTTAGGTTGTTTTTCATGCTTATATATCCATAATATAACATGATTTTAAGTTGCTTTTGGTACTCCATGCATGCTTAGCATAGTTGCCATGTAATGCCTTGTTTATGCCTAAATGTGCCTTAGGTTGTTAGCCTTTGTGGGAGCATGTTTTAGGCTTAGTCTTGTGAAAATTATGTGCTTATTTTGCCATGTTTTAGGTCTGTCCGTAAGTGTTTGGGTCGATTTTGGCATGCTTGATATAGCTCCTTTGTATTTGGGCTTGTTAGCCTTGAGTATGTGCATGTGTAGCATGACATCTTTGCATCGAATTGGTGATTTGGGGTCCCTCCACATGTTATTTCAGTCCCATTTCCATGCTTGTTTGATTGCCTTGCATGCCTCTTTAATGCTTTGGAAGCTTGTGTAGCAATGCTCCATGTTTTGGTGTCTATGTATGCCTTTGTATTTGAGCCACTTAGATGCCATCTAAGGAGTCCTTTGGCCTTGTTTTGACATGCTAAAAATCTATTTTAGTAGTTTAATGCATGCCATGTTTGTTGTGATAAACATGCTTCAAAGCTTCATGACTTGCTTCAAGTACTTGGACCATGCTTGCATGCACTTGCTTGTCTTGTTTAATGTGATTTGGCATCATTTTATAACATGATTTTAGAGCTCGCGTTGCATGCCAATTGTTCATGATTGCCTCTTTCAAGTGTGCTTGAATGTTGCTTGCTTTGTGCCTAAGTGTTGGGCCTTAACATATGTATGTGTGCATGTATGTTTAGCCTTCATTTTTGGGCATTATGGCTACTGTTTTGGGCCTTATTAGAGCTGCCTAATCCATGTATAAGTCCATCTTTCCATCTATTTGCATTGCCATATGTATGCTTGTATGCTTGCATAAGTTTGTTGCCATGCCATGTTGCATCCTTAGCTTGTATGCCTAGGTTGCATTACATCTTGCATGCATGCCTTGTTCCTTGACTAGTGATAGGAATTGGGCCTTGTTTGTTTGATTGGTTTGCATTGCATTTGAAATCAAAGTTGCATACTTGGTCTTTGGGCCATCATGCATGGAAATGCGTGATTGGTGGTCCGAAAATCGAGGCACATGCCCCTTTGAGTCATTATCATGATAAGGGACATGGTTGGTGCATACATGCCTTGAATTGTGCTGCCATGCTTTGTTTTGCCCTCTGTTGCTGTGAGTTGCAGGTTCTGCAGGCTTTCTTTGCCGACCGACAGTGTAAGGTGCCGGCCGGCAATCAATCCTCTGCCGATGGCTTCAGTTTGTGCCGATGGCCACCTACCACTGCCGGTGGTAATTCCACTCAGCCGATGGTACTCCCCAGTGTCCAGGGATGTAATCCTGAGGTTTTGACAGCCTCCAGAGGAGTGAAGGAAGGAAAACAGAGGCAGCCTATGCATGGCGGCGCGTTTCCCGAGGTGATTTTCCTGTTTCAATTAATTTATTTAATTTGTTAATTAAATTAATTAATTTGTAATATTAATTAGCTTGCGTAGTTAATTAATTTGTAATATTTATTTGGTCCCTCCGAGCGAGGGCAAATCTGTAATAAGTGTGCGTGGGTGGTGTGTATGTCTTCCAATCCCCACTTCTTTCTTCCCTTTTACTTACCTGCTTTGATGGTTAGTATTAGGGCACGTTTAATTTAGCATACCTTATGCTATGCATGCGTACATCCATACATTTGTATTGCATACATTAGGCTCGGTACATCATGCTAACTGCATTTGTACTTCAAATTCTAAACTGAATATGTGATAGTTGTGCATTTCTCACATGCCATGTTTAGGATAGCCGAGCCTATTCTAGCAACACTTTGTATGCGATGCATTAGGCACTTAACATGGACTTAGATCATGCATGTTTGCTAACGAGTTCTTTGTTTTGGCACGGAGTACGATGTAAGTATTTCCGCTTTAGCATATCGCATGAGTGTGAATGTTGCCATGTCAGCATGCTTAACATGTGGCTAGATGCTTATGTGTTATAAACTGCTTGGATGCCTGTGGGTGAAGGTTGGATTGTTTGAGTTGGAAAAACTCATTGAAATCCGTGTTTTAGCCTACTTGCGAGTAGCAAATCCAAAACATTTTCCAAAACAAACGGATATGCAATGCTTGTTTCCAAATTAGGCAATCTAGTCTATACTTGTTTGCTGCGCGCATAACATAGTAATTCTAGGCTAATAATTGGTTTAAGAACACATAAAGTTTTCAAAAAACGGATGTCACGGTTAGTAGAGGCCGGTCTTCGGACCGGGCGAAAGGGGGTGCTCATAGCTGACCTTCCCCGATCGTACCCAAGCTCCCGAGCCGACACAACTCCGGTGATGACGGACATGTGGCCTTCGGCACCGAGTCAGGGTTTCCTAAATTCTCCCATAAAAAATATTTAGGTGGCGACTCTGTATCTGGCAAAGCAGTCCATGTTTGGCACTACTTTTTCAAAAAATCAGTTTCTCAAAACGATTTGCCAGATTTGGACTCTTTGGTTCAGATTAAGAACCGTGACACAAGTCGAGTCCGAACTGTAGTAACCCCAAATGAACAGAACGGGACTCATCCTCCCGGGGCGTTCGGGCGCGTCTACAACAGTGTGTGAATGCAGTGTGTCAGATATGATCTATAGATGCAGTGTATTAGTGTGGTGTGGGGAAGTGTTCAGTTAAAATGTCAGTTTCAGTGTATCAGTCGAAATTTGGCGACTGGAATGCAAGAAAACTGAAGAAAGTACCTAAATGTTGTAGAAGCCGAGTAGTGCCTCTCTCCTCAATATCATGCTCTCGAATGAGGCTAACATCTCAAGCAATCCCTCGACGTACCCTATGGGTGCCTGCAAATGTGTTGGGAATTATCAATATCCGAAAGGAATGAATATCTGAGTATTTGAGCGAGAATGGAAAAAGTGAGAACTATAGTGCATACTGGAGGTGAATCAGGCATTCTGACATATCTGTGCTCGGCCGGTGCAGGATCAATAGGAATCTGATAGGTCTCTCGAGTGTGACGCTAACATGTCAACTCGGTTGGAAGCGTAGGCCAATCGAAGCCCTGTCTGACGGAAGACACCCCTCTAGTTCTGCCCCTCGGCGCTCGAGCCCTGCTCGTCGAAGGGGTGTCTACTACTCCCCCTGCACGAGCATGAGTACCCGTCAAGGGAGGCATGAGATGTGTTTGGATATATGTCGCATAGTCCCTCTCTCTAAGAAAGTAGTCGGCATCCACGCCTCGTGTAAAGTCGATCACCTCCTAGGAAGAGTGGCTCTCTATAGCTCGCATGGATGGCAGATGTAGCATGGGAACCGCCTGCAACGGCAAACCCAAGGTCTGGCATAGGAAGCGCTCGCCTCAGAACCCGGCTTGACCTACTGGTCCCTCAAGTACAAGCCAGTAATGGGAAACACCCTAAGCGCCAGCAAACTGGTACTTGACACCCTCAGGCATCGTCGCCCATGGCTGCCATGAGATTTGTAGATAGCAAATACACAGATTGTTAGTTGCCGTTAGATATGCAATATGAATCAGAGCTGAAGTAAAGTAGAAATAACTGTGAGTTTTGAGTCACCTCTACTGCGGTCACCGTGTCAGAATATCGGCAGAAGAATGAGAAGGTCTTCCTGGTCCTCCTCATGCACCTGCCATCGTACCGGTGAGAGTAAGGTACAATAGGAGGCATCTCCACCTCCGGCTCTAGGGCGAGGGTCGAAAAATATGCATATACCCATAGCTGTAAAAAGCAAAAGAGCGACAATGAGTATACAACAGGTAAACACAGGCAATGTAGAAAGCAGAATATGTGTGAAATGTGCAGAGAATGCAGAATACAGAGAGAATGTATAAAGGACAATGTATAGTATAGCGTACAGAAAGTTCAAGTGCAAAGTAGAGATCAGACTGTGTGTGTGCAGTGTACAGAAAGTGCAAAGTAGAAAGCACGGCAGGAATTGTGAAGCAGAAAAGTAAAGCAAACCTCCCAGGCTCTCCAATAGCAGCCAACTCCATTCCTACTCCTACGGGATGTCGAGTTCATGTAGTTGTAGAAGGTAGCAAGGCCAGCAACCTCGGACCCGAGACAAGTCCACCAAGGCACTCAAGAGATATAACCCAATAGTGTTCGCCCTGTCGGCAAACAAAGTGGTACCAAAGAGGAACATCAAAAAGCCTCAGGCGTACTGCTCGATCTCCTCTGGGGTCTCTGGGTCTGTCCCTTTGAAATGCTTTGAGAACTAAGTGTATCGCACCATCTCTGACCGGAAGATACGCGGACGAGCTCCCAATAGGTAGACCCAGGTGGCCTCCCACTCGCCTATGTCCGTATCATATGGGATCGGCTGACCCCCTACCTCGATGTCGGTGCGAAGTCATAGGGAGTTATCGTCATGTCTCCCACGGTAGAGAAGTGGAAAGAGTTGGTGGTGTCCCACCACCTCCTTACCAGTGCGCCAAGTAAGGCCTGCTTGCTATGAGACGCGATAACCGCAGGCAGAATAAACCGAATCTGGCCTCATCAACAATCTGGCGGACACCAACGGGGAGGTCCATATACCACTCCCTCGCAGATGTGGCTCCGTATCCTTGGATAGAATGAGAGTCCTCCTATAATCAGAATATGTTTGCAAAGGCATTGTAAGAAATACAATGCAAGAATGTATTTAAGTTAAATAGATGAAAGACAGTGTCAGAAAGACGGTGCAAAAGCGTGATTTATGCATGAAATGCAAGGTACATTGAAGAAAATGTAAGAGAACAGTGTATACCTCAGTGGCACCATAGGATAAATGAAACTCTGGCTCTCGTAGCAAGAGATCCTTTAGCACGCCCGCGCAAAGCCTCTGAAATGACGAATAGTATCAGGCGGCAATGAGGGTGTGTGGAAATGAAGTTTGGTTGTGTTTATTTAAAGACCCGATGCAAAATGACCAAAATGGCCCGAAATTGCCATCGATAGCCGACCGGCCACCACTGGTGGCCAACAACTTTCATGTGTGGGCAACGAGTGGCCGATGACTTCCCCTGGTGGCCGACAGGTTCCCAGTGCTTCTACATTGGGTCTTTCTACTGTTTTGTGTCTTTAGTTCTCGAGAAAGTGCAAGAAAGGTTCACTTTTAAGCTCAAATTGTCTCTGCAGAAGTTCCGAACCGTGTCTTCGGTGCACGACTTATCACTAATCAACATCAATGAGGTGTATTCTTTTTAAAACATATCGCAACTCTTCCGAGAGGTAAATCGGAAGTTGCGACTGAGTTGGTTTTATCAAACACGCTTTTGTCATTGCATAGAACATGTATCTCTTTGTCGTTGCATGGAACGTGACTTTCACATGAGATCTTGCATAGAATGTGCACTTCTCACATTTGTATAGGGCATGCTTCTGTTTCACATTCAAATAGAGCATGCATTTGGTGTTTTGCATAGGACATGCTGTTAATCTCGCATTGGACATACATTTTCTACTATTGATCACTGCATAAAACATGCATACTATACTATTGCATAGAATATGCATTCTAATGTGGCATAGAACATGCTCTGGCTCACGCTGCATAGAATATGCTTCTGTTTTGTTTCTTGCATGTTGTGCATAAAACATGTCTCTAACATTGTGTCATGGTTATTCATCTTGCATAGAATATGCACTCTTACTATGCTATGCTTGTTAAGTTTCTTTATTATGCAGGCACGATATTGTATGTACGGTTCATTTAGAGGAGTTTAAGGTGAGATCATTCCAGTCCTTCACCACACCCTGTTTTGGTTAAAAGCATTTGGACGTGTTATGATGTTTAGCACCACCCTTGTTTTGGTTAAAAGCATTTGGATGTGTTCCGATGTTTAGCACCACACCTTGTTTTGGTTAAAAGCATTTGGACGTGTTCCGATGTTTAGCACGACCCTCTGTTTTGGTTAAAAGTATTTAGACGTGTTCCGATGTTTAGCACCACACCCTGTTTTGGTCAAAAGCATTTGGACATGTTCTGATGTTTAGCACCACACCCTGTTTTGGTTAAAAGCATTTGGACATGTTCCGATGTTTAGCACCACACCGTGTTTTGGTTAGAAGCATTTGGACATGTTTCGATGTTTATCACCACTCCCTGTTTTGGTTAAAAGCATTTGGACATGTTCCGATGTTTATCATCATTCCTTGTTTTGGTTACAAGCATTTGGATGCGTTCCGATGTTTATCACCGTTCCCTTTGGTTCAGAACAGTCGGGCATGCCCCGGTGTTCACACCATTCTTTCTCGCCTTTCATGTGTGACGCGTTAGAATCTTGTTTGACACCTCGGGTGCGCCCGACGGTTGTGTTATTCTTTGCCTTTCCTGTGTGATGCATAGTTAAGTTTGCATAATTTTCTTACATCCTTTCTGCATGAAATGTGGTTTAGTTCATGTTTATTTACTTCTTTTCACGTTTGAGTTTGCTGTACCTTGTTTCAATTTAAATGTAGCATTTCTTTGTATGACACTTGCATCTAATGTTTCATTACAGCCTCATTGCATGATCATAAGTTGTGTTCTTGCATTGTGCATATTATTTGCATCTTGCCCCAGAACTACGCTGGTTTGATTCTTTGCAAAGGGATACGTAGGCAACCTATGGGTGCAACCATTTTGTCTTTCTTGTTTGTTTGTCCAAGTCTTCGGCCTTGTCAAAAATGGGTCGTCTCTGGGCTTTGACATTCACTCCCGTCAGTTCATGACTTTCGAGTTCCGTTAAAGAGGGGTAACTCTAGACACCCCATTTTTGACCGTCATCAAGACTTGGACGTCATCGTTTGCGTACTCGATGATTGTGCTTGTTTGTTTTCGTTTTGAGTGCCCGAAGTCCTCGGCGGAACGCCTTGTCTTTGAGCCTCTAAACCTTGTTTGTTTTGTGCTAGTTTTTGGACCTGGAGCTTGTTGCCTCTGGCCTGGAAGAGAGGGTGACCTGTCAGCCAGCCCTAGGATCTGTCAACTATGGCTTGTGCCTGTCGGCTACCAGTGGTGGCCGACGGTCATTGGTCTCTTTTTCCAAATATTTGTTTGCTAGCTGTGCCAGCTATTGCTCACTGAGCTGCATCTTCATACACATGTATGGTAGGATGTATTCAAGTTCAAGACTTGATTTTCTATATATAGGGGGGTGCCTCCCCCATTTTGGAGGGTTAGACATTTTAGACCAAAAATCTCTCTCTCTCTAGAATTCTCTCTCCTTCTTTTTATTTTGTGCCTTAAAGTCTAGTTTCTCTACACTTTTGCACATCAACCCTTAATCAAACTTGGCCACCTTGGAGTTGAGGTCTCTTGGAATCTTGTTTGTGCTCTAGAAGAAGGTTTAAGCTTAGGTTGTTGCTTAATTTGTGCTTGAGCTTCAAGAGGTAGTTTACTTGATTAGTATACTTGCTTGGAATACTTGTTTTGCCATCCTTTTGTATTGTTTTTGGGCTGGTTTTCAACTATAAAAAACTCTATTTTTTTTAGGCTTAAAATGATAGTTTGAGGCTATTTTGTGTTAAGGGGTAATCCACCCCTCTTGTTGCTTAATTGTTTAGACTTTTGCACCATTTTTCATCATATTCAAATCAAACTTTTTGGGCCTTTTGACCACTGAAATTCAGAGGTTTTTCATTGATAAAAACTTTCTTTTGAAGTCCAAAATTGGAGGGGTTAGCCTCCCCTCCTTGTGTCTTGCTTGCATGCCTAGTTAGCTTCACATGTTAGCATGTTTTTCTAGCCTAACTTAGCTTTAGTCCAACATGTTTTTGCCTCTATTTTGACCAGTTTTTGCTCTGTTTTGGGCTGTTTGGCTCATTTGAGCTTTGTATTGTATAGTTGTGGTGTAATTTTCTTCACTAGCTTAGTGTTTCTAGGCTTTGAGCATCATTTGTTTCTTGGTTGCATGCTTTAATGCTTTTCATGCCTAATTCCAGCACTTAACATCTTTGCAACCTCCCTTTTTTCTTCACTTTTTCATTTGTTTGAGGGTTGTTTCAACTTTAGGGTTGTTTAAGCTTGAGGTTGAGGCTCATTCTTAATGGTTTAATCCTCTTTTGAGGGTTTATTACCAATGGCGTGAAGCTTCCGTGAGGCCTTGAACTACCCCTTGGTGGACACTTCTTTCGCTTTAGAAGACACTAACCAATGGACTAATCGATTAAAGAATGAATCGGTAATGTAAAATGAGTAAACAAAATGAACAAGTAAAAGTGTGCAAGATAAAGCATCTTTCGTGTTGCATTGCATGTGTTCGAATTGGACGTTAATTCTAACACAAGGAAAATGGGACATTTCATACTCAAAAGTGATGAAATGTGCCACTTTCCTTGGTCACCATCACCCTTGATCATGCATGATAGGGTGGTGACCTTTCTGAGTCTTGTTTTGCACTCATTAAGCTTGTACAAGCTTGGTTCCTTAGCCATCATGCATGGAAAATGCTTGGTTGATGGTTTGAGAGCCGAGAGTTATGCTCCTTTGAACTTGTGTGATGATAAGGAGCGTAACAGTACAAACACTCCTTGAGAATACACTGCTTTGCCTCTATTTGCTCTCTGTTATAGCAAAAGGAGGCTCTGGATAGGGGTGGCTGATCGGCCACCAATAGTGGCTGACGGCCACCAGCAGTACCCGACCGGCCACCAATGGTAACCAATGGCCACCATTGGTAGCCGACTGGCCATCAATGAAGAAAGTTGCTTAGTGTGATGGAAAATGGGAGCAGAGGTATTCTGGGAGTTAGCAGCACTGTTGGTGTTCAAAAATGTGCAAACAGAGGCGTTCAATGGCAAGACAGTGGCATTTTCAGGTGGAAACCAACCGAGCATGCATATGTCCCTTGCCCCCGAGGACATTTAATTGCTTTAGTTAGCTTAGAATAGCTAGTTAATTCAAGTTTTGTAATTAATTAGTTAGTGTAACTAGTTATTCAATTTTGGTTTGTAATAATTAATTAGCTTAGAATAGTTAGTTAATTCATTTCAAGTTTTCTAATAGTGAACTTAATTAGCGTACTTAGTTAGCTTTTATTCAGTCGGACCCTCCTTCGCGTGGGTGCAATGTTGTAATAAGTGTGCGTGCGTGTGTGTATGTCTTCCAACCTCCTGCCTTTCTCCCTTTTATTTAATCGCTTTTGATGGTTAGATTAGGGACATTTTCAATTAGCATACCTTATGTTTGCATGTTTGCATCAATTCATTTGTATTGCATGCACCGAGGCTCAGCACATCATTCAAACTGCATTACAATTTCAATACTTCTTTGAATACGTGTTTCAAAGCATGCTATCAAAGTATTACAAATACCATGATTAAGTAACCGAGTCTATTTAGTTGCATCATTGCATGTGTTGTATTAATCATTTAACATAGTTATGAATCATTCATTTTCTAACTAGTTTTTGTTTTGGCTTTGAATACTCGGTGAGTTTTATGCTTTAGCATACTTGCATGTGTGATTGCCCATATTGCCATGCTTTGCATGCTTGCCATGAGGCTATGTGCTTAAATGCTAAACTGCTTGAATGCCTGTGAATAAAGGCTTGTTGTTTGAATTGGAACAATTCAACAAATGTGAGTTTTAAGCCCACTTTGTTGAGCGGAAAAATCATGTTTTAAGCCCACTATGTTTGGTGGCAAATCTGCATCTTTTAAGCCCACTTGATGGTGGCAAATTCAAATCATTTTCGCAAACAAACATGACTTGAAATGTTCCAAATTGAGCAAACTAGTCTATACTTGTTTGTGTGCGTCACATAGTAAAGCCAGTTTAATAACCAGAATAAGAACACATAATGTTTATAAAAGACATATCATGATTAGTAGAGGCCGATCTTTTGATCGGGCGAGTGGGGGTGCTCATTTCAGGACCTTCCCCTCTCGTACCCAAGTTCCTGAGCCGAGGCAACTTTGGTGATGACGGACATGTTGCCTTTGGCATGAGTCAGGGTTTCCTAAATTTTCCAAAAACAAAATATTTAGGTGGCGACTCCGTATCTGGCAAAGCAATCCAATTTTGACATTATTTGATTTAAAATCAATTTTCTAAAAAGATTTGCTGGATTGGACTCTTTGGTGATTATCAGTTTCACATTGCACTTGTGAGACTAGATTCAGAACCGTGGGAGTCCGAATTGTGAGGCCTTTCATTTCAAACCCTTTATGAAAGACGGGGCGCAAAAAAAAGGCGAGTCCATAGCGCGGCTGAGGTACACCCACAGATCTGAACCATCCAAACTGTTTTGGCTTGATCTAAGCCATTCTGAGTCTGTTTTTGACGATCCAATAGTGCTTTCAACTATTTGGAGTATTCCAGACAGATCCGTATGGTCATATTTTTAAATCAGTGTTTCTATAAAAAGAAAGTCTGTGATGGAGGAATCCACAGCAACTTCAGGATCCATGATCAAGTTGACTCCTCCCAATTATGCAATTTGGAAGTCGCGGATGGAAGGCATCCTATATTATAAGGACCTGTTTGACCCTATTTTTCTAAAAGGGGTTAAGCTGGAACAAGTGAAGGATGATGACTGGATGAAGATGAACTGCAAGACTATTGGTTGTATCAGACAATGGATAGACCACGGTGTGTACCATCATGTCGCTCAGGAGATAGATGCCTATGCTCTACGGACAATGTTAGATGCCATGTCCCAGTCAAAGACCGTTCGGAACAAAGCCTTGGTGATGAGAATGCTTGTAAATCTGAAGTTGAAGAATGGTGTGTCTGTCGCCGAGCACACCAGTGAATTCAAAAATCTGGTGAATCGGCTTGCAACTGTCAAGATGTGCTTAGACAACGAAATGCAAGCCGTACTACTGCTCTGTTCTTTACCGGACAGTTGGGAGACATTGGTGGTTTCTCTCAGCAACTTTGCACCAGAAGGGAAGTTGACCTTGAGCATGGTCACAGATGCCATGTACAATGAAGAGACAAGAAGGAAAGACATGGGAGGTAATCAGTCTCATGCTCTTGTCACAGGAGATAGAGGTAGAGACAAAGGTAGAGGAAGATGCAGAGGAAGAAGCAAGAGTATAGGAAGGTAGAACAACGGGGGTAAATCCAGAGACAACAAAGGTCAAGGTAACTCTAGCTTCACTTGCTTTCATTGTGCCCAGGAGGGTCACATAAAGAGAAACTGCCCAAACCGGAAAGATAAAGGCCAAATCAGTAAGTCAAAGGGAGGTGAGAACACGACAGCCACAACAACTGATGAAATACTTCTTGCAGTTGGTGAAGAGGAGGACTGGCTTCACGTGGCTGACCATGGCTACACAAAATGGGTGATAGACACAACTGCATCCTATCACGCCACTTCCCACAGAGAACTCTTTAACTTGTACAATGCTGGAGATTTTGGCATTGCTTGAATGGGGAATTCTAGCTATTTGAAGATTGTGGGTATTGGAGACATTAGCATTCAGACTAATGTCAGGCACAAGCTGGTTGTCAAAGATGTGAGGCATGTTCCAGATTTGCGCCTCAATCTTATCTCCAGAAGCGCCCTGGACCGACAGGGCTATACAAGTACATTCGGAAATGGCCGTTGGAAGCTGACAGGAGGAGCTTTGACAATCGCTAGAGGAGAGATGTCTTCAACACTGTACAAGACTCAAACGAAGATCTGTCTGGAAAGTCTTAATGCAGCAGAAGATAAGGAGTCACCGGACTTATGGCACAAAAGACTAGTTCACATGAGTGAGAAGGGATTGTATCTGTTGGCAAAGCAATCCAGGATACTCCTATCCAAAGGGAGTGCCTTGAAGCCATGTGATCATTGCCTTTATGGCAAGCAACATCGAGTATCATTCAGTTCAACGAGCAAGAGGAAAATAGAAGTGCTCAGTATGGTATACTCGGATGTTTGTGACCCAATTGAAGTGGAGTCACTTGGTGGCTGTAAGTATTTTCTGACTTTCATTGATGATGCATCAAGGAAGTTGTGGGTGTATTTTCTGAAGACAAAGGATGAGGTATTTTAGTACTTTCAGGAGTTCCATGCAATGGTGAAAAGAGAGGCCGGGAATAAATTGAAATGTCTTCGCACAGACAATGGATGCGAGTACACTTTCAATGCTTTTGCAGCATATTGTGCCAGCAGAGGTATCTGGCACGAGACAACATTCCTGGTACCCCACAACATAATGGTGTGGTAGAGAGGATGAACCGCACTCCCTTATGGAAAGAGTCAAATGCATGCTTAGAATGACAAAGTTGCCAAAGTCATTTTGGGCTGAAGCCGCCCATACAACTTGTTATCTCATCAATAGGTCGCCTTCAGTCCAGTTGAATTTTGTGATACCTGAGGAAGTCTGGTCCAGAAGAAAGGTATCATATTCTCACTTGAGAGTCTTCGGGTGTAAGGTGTTTGCACACATCTCCATGGAAAACAAATAGAAGCTTGATGACAAGTCCACGCCATGCATATTTGTGGGCTATTAAGATGCAGCATTTGGGTACAAGTTGTGGGACACAGTGAACAAGAAGATGTTCAGGAGCAGAGATATTGTAATATATGAAGACCAAACCATAGCAGATTTTGAAAAATCTGCAAAGTCTAGAGATGTCATCACTCCAGACTTGTTCTCATCTCCCGAGCCATCACAAAATGCCAGATGTGATGATGTGCAACAAGAAGTCCCAGAGTTGCAGGATCCTATGCCAGAAATTGAGGATCAAGAGGAAAGAGATAAAGACCCGAATGAAGAGGGTGTTGAGCAGGGGGAGCAACCTCCTCAACCAGAGGCAACTGGGCCTCAATTGTGGAGATCTGGAAGAGCTGACGTGCCATCAACTAAATATCCCACTTCTCAGTATATTTTGATTATTGATAAGGGGGAGCCCGAGAGTTTTTCGGAAGCAAAGAGTCATACAGAGAAAGACTGTTAGATGCAAGCCATGAAAGAGGAGATGAGTTCTTTGCAGAAGAACCACACTTATGAGCTTGTTCTATTTCCAAGAGGCAGGAGAGCCTTGAAGAAAAAATAGGTGTATAAGTTAAAAAAAGATGGCAACGGTAAACTATTACAGCATAAAGCTCGTTTGGTGGTCAAAGGCTTTGGGCAGAAGAATGGAATTGACTTTGATGAGATTGTCTCCCCAGTTGTGAAAATGATTTCCATTTGAGTAGCTCTGGGATTAGTAGCTCGCTTGAATCTTGAGGTTGAATAGATGGATGTCAAGTCTGCCTTTCTCCATGGTGATTTGGAGGAAGAGATCTATATGGAGTGACCAGAGGGGTTTGAAGTTAAAGGAAAAACAGAATCTAATCTGCAAACTGAAGAAGAGTCTCTACGGCCTGAAGCAGGCGCCGAGACAATGGTACAAGAAGTTTGATTCATTTATGGTGGATCACGAGTACACAAGAACGGTAGCAGACCAGTGTGTATATTTCTGAAGGTTTTCAGATGGAAACTTCATCATCCTACTGTTGTATGTCAATGAAATGTTGATCATCGGACAGGATACTGCTATGATCAACAAGTTGAAAAAGGACTTCTCGTAGTATTTTGACATGAAGAATTTAGGCCCAGCACAACAAATTTTGGACATGAAGATTGTTCGTGACATGACAGACAAGAAGATATGGTTGTCACAGGAGACATATGTTAAATGGGTGATTGAAAGGTTCAACATGAAAGATGCCAAGCCAGTCAACACACCACTGGCCAACCATTTCAATGTGACAAAGCGTTCGTGTCCCACGACCAGCTCTGAAAGGAAAGAAATGGAGTCAATCCCTTATTCTTCTGCTGTAGGAAGTTTGATGTATGCAATGGTGTGTACCCGGCTGGATATAGCTCACGCAGTTGGCGTTGTGAGCAAATTCCTCACCAATCCAGGAAAGGAGCAATGAGAGGTGGTCAAATGGATTCTTCAGTACTTGAAGGGAACTTCAAAGATGTGTTTATGTTTTGGAGGAGCTGAACCAATTTTGGAGGGTTTTACAGATGCCAGTATGGCAGGTGATCTTGATGGTATAAAGTCTACATCAGGATTTCTGTTCACTTTTGCAGGGGGAGTTGTTTCATGGTAGTCCAAACTACAAAAGTGTGTTTCTTTATCTACAACAGAGGCAGAGTACATTGCTACCGCAGATGCTGGAAAGGAAATGTTGTGGTTAAAGTGGCTTCTCCAAGAATTGGGTATACAACAAGAAGAATACAAGGTCCATTGTGATAGTTAGAGTGCAATTAATCTGAGTAAGAATTCCATGTACCATTCACGTACAAAGCACATTGATGTCCGGTATCATTGGATACAAGAAGTGATGGAAAAATAACTAATGAAACTAGTGAAGATTCATACGGACAAGAATCCTGCTGGCATGATGACCAAGGGTGTCACCAGAGAAAAACTGGAAGTTTGCAAGAATGTGGGCGTGGAGGGGGAGAATTGTTAGCTCCAGCTAGCTCCAGCCCACTATCCACATGGTGAGGGTGGCACCATGTGCTAAAGGAAGATAGTGGGGGCAGCACCAACTCACTAAAGGAAGAGGGTGGGGGTGGCATCACCAAGCCCACTCATTGTTGTCCCTTAACCCACTTATCCTCTCTTGTGTATAAATTGAGATGAGTGAGGAGGGGTTGATGAGTGCAGTAGTGAGA
Organism: Camellia sinensis; assembly: GCF_055761805.1. Taxonomy (NCBI): domain Eukaryota; kingdom Viridiplantae; phylum Streptophyta; class Magnoliopsida; order Ericales; family Theaceae; genus Camellia; species Camellia sinensis. The sequence goes on from NC_138963.1 coordinate 156,234,876, forward strand.
CACATAAATAGAGCAAACACAAAGAGTGTAATCTGTGAGTAAGAGTGCCATAGAGAGAGTTGTGAGGTGTGAGTACTGTAATCTCCCTCTGGGATAATTCTATAGTGGATATTTCTCCCGTGGACGTAGGCAATTGCCGAACCACGTAAATCTTTTATGTTATTGTGTGTGATTGATTTCTGGTGCCTCATAGTCCTAACATGTTCAACCCATTGATGCTTGTGATTTGGACTCTCGTCTTTAGTTTGAAGTTTACAATCCTTAATTATTGATGCATAGATTACAAACACTTTGAACATATCTCCAGTTTCATTGTATCTTCGTTTCAGCAAAGTAACATTTAAGTAGAAAGCTGAACAACCAATTCTCTCATCTTATTTTTCCATTTTCATGTCTTGGTTGTGTTTGGAAAGTCAAAGAAGAATGGAATTAAAAAAAATAAAAATTGTTGTCCAAATATGGCTGAAATTTCACCTAGAAAATGAAATGCGTAGACTAGATTCATTTTAGGTGTTATGCCTTCCACACCAAATTTAAATCTATGATACACTTCATTTTTGGGGGTTAGTAGCTTTTTCGTTTGATCATAAACTAATTTGAAACCTGAATTCTTGATATTGACATCTCCATTCCAATCTGACAGGCATAAGCATAAGCGTATCAGTGCTACTTCCTGGTGGCTCCTAGCTATATTGGGGATTTAGGCAAAGGAATATCATCAATCTCAGAGAGAAGTTCTCTCAGCAAAATGGTGGCATCATGTTACAACAACTTTCCATGCGTAAAGGATCAATACAATTTGCTAAAATCTTTACTGCAGAGGACCTTAAGAAGGCAACAAACAACTACCATGAAAGTAGAATCTTGGGCAAAGGTGGCCAAGGAACAGTCTACATGGGAGTATAACCAGATACCACCGTAGTTGCCATCAAGAAGGCCAAAGTAGCAGAACAGAGCCAGTCCCAGATTGAGCAATTCATTAACGAAGTCATAATTCTCTCCCAAGTCAACCATAGGAATGTTGTGAAACTCCTAGGGTGTTGTTTGGAGACCCAAGTTCCTTTACTAGTCTATGAATTTATTACCAATGGGACTCTCTATGACTACACACTGTAGGTGGCACATCCTCAATGACGTGGGAGAATCGTTTAAGGATAGCAACAGAAATTGCAACAGCCCTTTCATATTTGCACTCTGTTGCTAGCACTCTTATCATTCATAGAGATGTTAAGTCCTCTAACATACTGTTAGACAACAATTATGTTGCAAAAGTATCTGATTTTGGCTCTTCAAGGTTGATCCCCATGGACCAAACTCAGTTAACCACATTGGTTCGAGGGACACTTGGTTACTTGCACCCAGAGTACTTCCAAACAAGCGATTTGACTGAAAGGAGTGATGTTTACAGCTTTGGGGTGGTCCTTGTAGAATTGCTAACCAGCAAGAAAGCAATTTCTTTTGGCAGGCTTGAAGCAGATAGAAATTTAGCAATGTATTTTATTTCAGCAATGAAAGAAGATCGCTTGTTCGAAATAGTTGATGAACAGGTGATAAATGATGCAAAGGCTGACCAACTAAAAGAAGTTGCTATTTTAACAGACAGATGCTTAAGAGTGAAAGGTGATGACAGGCCAACCATGAAGGAAGTGGTAATGGAGCTTGAGGGATTGAGAATGATGGAGAAAAACTTGTGTTAAATGACAAGAAAAATTTAGAAGAGACTCAGTATTTGCTTGGAGATCAACTTTCAAATGCTTATGGTGGTGGCACTAGTATGAGCAATACAACTTATGATAGCATAGCAGGCCATGCCATGACACCATTTCATAGTGAACGACAAGGCGTTGCTTATGATGGTCTATGTTCATTAGATGTCTTGTAATATTTTTATTTCAGCCAATTTGTCAAATAACCCTGTGAATTGTTTTGAATATTTGGTTATATACATTGAGGTTCAATTTGTTTGAATTTAGACTTTGAACATCAAATGATTGTCTTGAAAGGTAGTTACCGATGCAAAACAGACAATGAATGATAAAATTTTGCAGTTTGGAGCACATCTACACATACTATATAAATGAAGCACCATTGGTACCACTTTACCTTTTCGTTTCATCATCACTAACAAATGATTTTATCATCATTTAAAAGCCCAGCTGATGCAGTGTGGTTAGATAACAAGTTGATGGATCAATTTAACAGTTTCAATTAAATTCGACAATTTAGGAGAATTTCCAAAGTTATTGGATCAGCCCTGAAGGACCCATAATCTATCTGAAACAACCTAATTCCAAAACTTATACATCATTTGCTTTTTTATCAATTTTAAATTACTTCAAGATCATTGAGCACTTAATCAACTGGGATTAAGTCAGATGAGACACAATCCTAACACTTTATTGGGACGTTAAAATTCGAGTATTACCACAAACAACTACTTTTCACGTTACGGCCAATTCGTTGGTCAAGTGGTACCAATTGGCTTTCAATTTGTCAGGCCCTCAAATCCTCATATTATCTTGATGATCCTAAAGTGGGTTCATCAAAGCAAGATGACCCAAATTTTTCTACTTATCTGACGTGTACTACAGTTAACTTTCAAGTCTACAATTGATTATATGTGAACGAAGTCTGAATTTGATGCTCACTACAGTTAACTTCAAATTTATAATTTAAGCCCTTTCCATGTATTCCACTTTTAAAGAATAGTAATTTAGTAGAATTTCTCAATATAAGTCCAATTTTTTTCCTTTTGCAAATTTATTCTCACCATATTTTTGTCTAAATTAAGCAATCTCACACATAAACCAAAGTTGTTAATCATGTTGTTGCTAACTCATTGGTTTGGAGCAATAGGTAAGTAAGATTTACTAAATAATTATACAAATAGAATAAATGAAATTGGGAACATTAACATAAAAAATTCAAACAATTCACGGGGGTATTTAGAATTACTCTTGCATGGAGCTTTTTCTTCTCACTGCCTGGAGGTTTATTTTTCTTCATATGTGGAGACTCATATTTTTTTTTATTCTTTTTGTGGTCTATTTTATATTTCGATATATTTTATTAGATGACTTATTATTAAATGTGTAATTTATTAAGGCCCTGTTTGGGAAGCCAAGGTTTGGCTTTTTTTGGGCTAAAATCCACAAAAAGATAAAATAGGCTAAAATAGTCAATAAGACAAAATGTCACATCAAACTCATAATCATTTCATTTTTTCTCTCACAAACATTACATCTAACTACAAAAAAATATAACTCTCTTCCCAAACACAAATATTTTAGTCTACTAAAATAGTCAGCTTCCCAAACGAGGCCTAAGCCTTATAATTTTCTATAATAATAATAAAGATACTCTTGTTGAGAATTGGCAATCGATTATTGCTATCAAGGTCTATTTTGAGAAGTAGGTTAAAAATTAATTTTTTTAATTTTTTTTAAAAGAATACATAAAAAGAAAAATAGAGAGATATAATGACTTAAAAAAATTAAAATACTAAAAAACTAATTTTTAATAAAATTTCCAAAATAGGCCGAAGACTCATAAATTTGGATTAATAAACATTCATGCATGCATAATTTTGAAGACCGGACCAGACTGGTCGGTTGAACCGTCGATCGGTCGGGATTTCAGTCTGGATATACCCTCTAAACCGTTCGAAGTAAAAAATATGTCTATTTAGAGAGAATTGGGAAAGCCATCGGTTAAACGGGTCGACCCGGGGATGGTTTGCCAGGTCGATGAAAGTGAAAATTTTGATTTTTTTTTTTTGATATTTTTCTAACTTTTTTTGTTCTTTCTTTCTTATTATATATTATATATAAGAAAATTTTAATTGAAAACACTCTTTTAAGGGTCTCCTCTTGTAAGGAATCCCATTAAGAGCTTGAATTTATTGTGAAAGTCTTTACCTATTTATAAGAAAAAAAAATTCCAAAAAAACACTCAAGAAATTCTAGCGGAATTCAATCAAATTTATTGGAGGGAGACTTAAAATTTTGATATCCCTCCAAAATTTTTGTCCTTCTTTCAATCAAATTATTGAATTAAAATCATATGGAGAGAATATTGAATATTTGATTTTCTCTTCCAAAATTAAAATTAATAATATTTTAAAATATATTATTATATTTTTTAGTAAAAAAAAGTTAAGGAGAAATATTTAAGATAATTTAATATTTTTAATTTATAATTTTATTACTTATATTTTTATTTAAATATAATTTTAATATATTTAATACGTTAGGATTCGATTTTGGTTCACTCAATTCCTTTTTTAATTCGTCCACTCAATTCGTTTTCTAATTCAAATTACCAATTTGATTTTTAAAACATTGCATGCATCACATCAAATTCATAATAATTTCACTTTTTCTCTCACAAACATCACGTCCAATTACAAAAAAATCCAATCATCTTCCTAAACAAAATTTTTTTAGCATACTAAATGTAGACACCCCATTTTTGACCGATCTTAAGACTCAGACGTCATCGATTGAGTGCTCGGTGATAGTGCATGTTGTGCTCGTTTATAGGTTTCGGAGTTTTGGCTGAGAGCTTTGCCTCCGGGCCTTGGAACTCTTTTGTGCCTCGGCTCGGTCTGAGGACCGAACTCTGTTTCTCTTCCCGGAGGGAGGGAGAGGTCTTGTAGACCATCTCTTTGTGGTCGTAGACCGCTTTTCCCGTTTGGAGACTAGTTTCCGATTTTAGGAGCCCTCGGCCGTGCGCCTTGTCTCGGGACCGCTTAACGTTCTCCGTTTGGTGTGGATTTTGAACCACACCTTGTTTCCTCTATCTAGAAGCACATTGTGGTCCATGAGACCACTTTTGGTGCTCAACAGCTGGGTTTCGAGGCTCCCGACTGCCCGCTTTGCCTTCCGAACTCTCGTTTTGCATCCGTGTTGGTTTGTTTTTGGTACAAACCTTGTTTTCCCAGCTTGGAAGGTGGTACGAGGGTGGGAGACCAGTTTTTCCCCTTGGAGACGACATTCCTTCCCGCCAGTCAGTTTTTTGGTCGGGAAACTGGTTTTCTTGGTCTTTGGGCCACATTTTCTGGTCTTCCACCCCACCATTGGCTTGCTTTCAGTATGGAGGCCCCCAATTCCTGCTGCCGACCACTTTTTTTCTGGGAGACCACTTTAAATGGTCAGCCGACCACTGCAAGTAGCAGACTGACCACTTTAAATGGTCGACAGCTCTTTCCCTATTTTGGCAGACTGTGTGGATGCCAGCTGTACCAGCTGGAGGGGACAGACTGTATCCTCCATACACGTGTAGCAGACTGTATCCTCCAAATCAGAGGGTGGTGATCCCCTCTCTTCTTCTTTTGTTTGCTTGCATTTTTGGCCTATCAAAGGAGCATGCATCTTCACACTTTCAAGGCTTGGTTTAGGCACTTTTTCATGACTTTTAGGGCCTGCCTTAGTTCTGTCTATGGCTGGTTTGGCTACCTTGTGTTTGCTTCTTGTATGTGTAGTGTATTCCCATTTGTGGCTTATCAAAGTAGCATGTCTTTCTAGCGTGTATTGGCTCTATTTCAGTAGATTTTTGGCCATCATTTTACATGTCATGACTCTATTTTTGTCTGGTTTGGTAGCCTCTTGCATGCTCCATAAGCTTGTAGTGTAAATCTTGTTTACTAGCTTTGTATGCATGATGTTTTGGCTCATTGTCCTAGCATATTTTGGCTATGCTCTAGCATGATTTTGTTTTTATTTTGGGCTCTCTTAGTTCTGTTTGAGGCTTCTTGGTCGATTGAGGCTTGTCATGCATGCTTGTAGTGTAATAGCCTTGACTAGCTTTGAGTTTTGAGGTCTCTTGCATGCTTAACTTGAGGTATTTGCATGTTTTGGCATCATTGAGAATGATATTTTAGAGCATGTAGGGCTGTTACACTTCCATATTTTTCACTCTTTAAGTGCTCTTGAGGGTTGTGCTTTTGTGCCCTATTTGTGAGCTATTGCATGAGCCTCATTTTCGTGCCTTTCAAGCCATCATCCCAACTCATTTTCGCTATTGTGTTGGCCTGGATAGGGTCTATTTGGCGTTAGTTTGGCCATTTGAGCATTATCTTGCATGCCTCTAGTGTAATCCATTTCACTAGCTTTGACGCTTGAGCCTTTCAACATGCATTACATGGGTTGTTGGCATGATTCCAAGTCATTTTGCATGCCATTTCAGTGCTGGAACATATGCCACTGTACCCCATGTTTCATTCTTTCAATGCTTTTGGAGAGTTGTGTTTTGAGCCATAATTTTGGGCCGATATGCATGCATGTTTGTATAGCATTTTGAGTTTCTATCTTAGTATGTATGGCCACTGATTTGGACATGGCTGAGGCATATCCATTTTGGTTTAAGTCTATTGTGCATTGAGTATGCCATGTAGTTCATAGCATTGAGAATGCCATGTTGTTGCATGATTGATTATTGCATTGGTGCATGACATGTCCATTGCCTAGCGTATGCTAGTTACCATGTGCATTGTGTACACTAGTTGTCATGTGCATTGTGTATGCCATGTAGTTCATACCATTGTGTATGATAGTATGTTAGTTGCATGTTTTCATGCTTGTCCCTTGCATCCTGTTCATATGCTTGTTTGATTGCATTGAATCTTTGCATGCTTGAGCCGCATTGTGTATGCCATGCCATGTTATTTGTTGCATTGTGTTTGGAATAGGAGTTAGTTCAAACACAGGAAACGAGGGACATTTCATACTCGAAGTGATGAAACGTGCCTCAATTCTTAGTCGTTGACACTCTTGACTATACATGATGGAGTTTTAGGTTTTATATGTTCGTGTGTGCATTCATTTCATATTGAGTTGTGCAATTTGGCTCCTCGGCCATCATGCATCGAGATACGTGATTGGTGGCCCGAGGGTCGAGAACCATACTCCCTTGAGCTTACGTGATGATAGGGAGGATGGTTGTGCATACATGTGTTGCAAATACTTTGCCATGCCCCTTTCTTGCTCTCTGTTGTAGCAAACCAGAAACTAGCAGCAAAAACTGGTCGGCCGACTAGATAAGGTGGCTGGCCGACCACTTTTTCTGGTTTTCAGCATAAAAAGTGGTCGGTAGGTGGTCTCCAATGCCAATAACTGGTCGGCAGCATCCCTACAGGTTCCCATGGTGGAGTTTTAGCCTTTTGAAGCTTTGTGCAGTGTTCTGGGACCAGTTATAAACAGAAGCAAATCGGGGATCGCGATGGATTTCCGAGCGAGGCAATTCGAGCATGCATGCATCCCTCGTCACGAGGCCATTTCAGTACTTTTGTTAGCGTAGAATGTGTATTTGTTTCAATTTGGTTGTGTAATAATTAATTAGCTAGAATAGTTAGCTAATTAGTCGGTTCTGTATTATTTATTCGAATCCTCCGTCGAGAGGGCACAACTGTTGTAAATAAGTGTGCGTGTGTGTGATGCATGTCTTCTAGCCCCCATTTCTTTCTCCCTTTTATTTACCAGCTTACGATGGTTGGTCTTAGGGCATGTTTCAATTAGCATCCTTATGCTCGCATGTTTGTATCCATTCATCTGTCTTGCATGCACTGGGCTCGGCGCATCATACTAACTGCATTGTATTTCAATTCCTGTTTGAATACATGTATCAAATTGCATTTCACATGATATTTTAGAACAGCCAAGCCTATTTTAGTTGCATTTTGTATGTTTTGCATTAGGCATTCTTGACATAGCTAGGATCATGAATTGATTTCTAACATAGCTTTTGTTTTGGCTCGGAGTACTCGGTGAGTGTTTATGCTTTAGCATCCTTGTATGTGTGTGAGTGACTTCCATGAGGCTAATTGCTCATGTAATATAACTGCCTGAATGCCTGTGGGTGAAGGTTGGATTACTTGAATTGGAACAATTCATTGATTGCGAGTTTTAAGCCCATTTGAGAGTGGCAAATCAATATGTTTTCTAAGCCAACTTGAAGGTGGCAAAATCCGCATTTTAGCCTACTTGCGAGTAGAAAACCGATTTAAAAAACAAACATGAGATGTTTTGTTCCAACTTAGGAGATCCATTCTATACTTGTATGCTGTGTACATCACATAGTAATTCTAGGTTAATAACCGGAATAAGAGCACATGTGTTTTCAAAAACAAGATATCATGTTAGTAAAGGCCGATCTTTGATCGGGCGAGCGGGGGTGCTCATTGCATGACCTTCCCCTCTCATACCCAAGTTCCTGAGCCGAGGCAATTTTGGTGATGACGGACACGTGGCCTTAGGCACTAGTCAGGGTTTCCTAAATTTTCCAAAAATAAAATATTTAGGTGGCGTCTCTGTATCTGGCAAAGCAGTCCATGTTTGGCACTTCTTTCTAAAAATCAGTTTTTCAAAACGGTTTGCCGGATTTGGACTCTTTGGTGATTTATCAATCTCGCATTGCACTTTGCAACATCAGATTAAGAGCCCTGACATTTGAGTCCGAACTGTAGTGAGCCCAATGAACAAAATGATATTTTCCCGAGATGTTCGGGCGCGTCTACAGTTTCTGGCGACTCTGCTGGGGACTTAAAGAACTTGACTCGAACTTATGATATCTTGTTTTGACTACACTTATGTGTTTTTTTGCATTACATGTGCATTGCTGCGCCTAGGACACAGTGTTTGCCATGTACTATTCTTGAATGATTTGTCGGAGGCTCGCTTTGAGAAGCGTGCCATAAGGCTGACCAGTTGCGGGCTCCACCACGACGGGAACATAAACCCCGATTTTTATCGGGGCACCCTTTTTGACCATTCGACCTAGTGCATATTCAGAATCCATAGTGACTATTCCAAACTAGGACAGGTTGCTTGCCTGATTATAGGTTGTTTAAAACCGCTGCGTGCGTAGTGAAACCCTAGCTCCTGACAAAATAGGACAGGGAAACCCTACCCCAACATAGGGGTGTTTTGGCTCACATTTGCTTGATATGTGCTTTCAAAGTGTGTCTCTACAGGGAATGCATGTATCAGTTTGCAAGTCTGGGTATCAGGCCTGAGGGCATCAGTATTTTGAGAATCAGTTATATCTACGGGTATCAGATTCAGTTTTGGGGGAATAATTTGGGGAACAGTTTCAGTTTAGAGATTCGGTTTAGAGCAACTAGTGTTTTCCTTCGCTGAGGCAAGGCAGAAAAAGGCCAATCAAGGCTCACTGGTTTATCAAATCCGTCAGTCACCAGTCACATCCCCTCTGTTCAGTTTAACAGACTCGCGATGACACATAATTCAAAAGAAATTGTGGTCATGGCAGCGACATTGAACCAGGAGATCACCATGCAGGGTGAGATCGATGTTGAAATAGAACATTCGCCCAAGTCACCTGCTGTACATCCAATCTGGGAACCCCAAGTATTTCAAACCTGTGAGCCCACCACTTTCGAGCTTATGGGGATGATTGGTGATCTTCAGAGATCTGTAGCTAATCTAGCCTTCGGGATGTCGGCTCCACCGTCGACCAGGTCACATGTTGGAAACTTCATGCCGGAGAACCCCTGCTCTTGGGGTGGATTGTAATTGAACTCAGCCAACTTGAACCCATTCTAAGTATAGGCAATGGCATGCCAACAACAACCGGGTTCCGCTCTGATGTGGCAACCCAAACCTTCGACCAAGCTAAGGCGAGTGGTAAGAACAAGATGGGGGCAGACACTAATCCCTATGAACAACTTCTGCAGGCTGTTAAGGCTTTGAAAGCTGAGGGACTGAATAAGGAACAGGTACTCGCAGTTGCTGCAAAAACTATGGATGACACTTTCACTACTCAGAACGAGGACAGTTCGAGCCAAGGGAAAAATTGGGAGAAGGGCCATCATACCAGAACCGTTCCTTCTAATCCTAATCCTGCACCCAGAAAAGGTCAGCAGACCAAGCCAGCACCTGCTGACCCCTTTGCTAGTACCCCCAGCAAAAATCCACAAACCTCGAAGTATCTACCCCGAGGTCGCAGGGTCTTCCATGCCCTCTATATGCCTTTGTCTAAGGCTCTTCAAATCCTTGTAGAAAAAGGGCATCTCAAACCCCTCGAGCCTCGGCCTCTCCCTAATCGTCTTCCATCTGGTCATGACGCTACCTAGTACTATGCGTACCATCAACAAACTGGTCATAGCACCAACAATTGCTTCCGTCTTCGCCATGAAGTACAGGATTTGATTGACAACGAGGTCATCCTCTCGCCAAGCTCAGCAAAGTCTATAGTCACTGGATCAGTGAACCCGGAAGATAATGTGATGTGACCAGGGGATGAACCACCTATGGGCGGCACTTAGTTTATTTCAAACGTGGCGTATGGCACGCACAGTTTTTAGCATTTGCGAATGCTAGTTTTTATACTTTCTGACTTGGGTATTCAGTCAGTTTTGTTGTCTTGTATATAGTCAGTCTTTTTGCACTATGTCAGTCGGATCTGTCTTGTTGTATCGAGTCAGTCCTATTGTATAGGAGTCGAGTGATTCCAAGGGCGTTACCTCGAATATCACTTTTTTGTGTTGTGATTGCCTTTTTGCTTTCTTTTGAGTCTATTTCTGCCGCGGAGCCAATTACACCAGAAGATCTGAATGAAACAGCTATGGCTTTCATGTTTTTGTGCTTATTTCTGCTTTGAGCCAGTTGTGCCAGAAGTTTGACTGAAACGGCAGTGCTTTTCACCTACTTCTTCTGTGCCTTTAAGTCATTGCATTGACCTAAGTTTTTCAAAACTTTTTGAACATTGTGATGAAAACGAAGAGGAAGGAATTCCTCGGGATTTGTAAAATTTGATCAACTAAGAGAAAAAGAGGCATGCTAAGCCCTTAATGAATGAAATCATGTTTGTTAATGTGAGTACTGAGAAGGATCCTAGCTTGATCCAGATTGGTTTCGCATTGTTTTCAGCGTGAGCGACTTGTCGCTTTCTTAAAAAATTTCAAAAAATGTTTTGCGTGGTCCTGCGAAGACCTGTGTGGAATCGCTCTTGAGATTGTGCAGTCTAGGATTGCTCTCAGCCTCGAGAATCGACCCCTTACTTTCAAACCTTGAACTTGGATTTAGAATGTTCAACGGTCAACCACAATGTGAGGCTTGTATGGCCAGATCAGAAGTAGCCCATGAACTAGGGGCAAGAAAGTCAGACATGATCAAGAGAAGCTTGCAAAGCTCGGTCAAAAGCACCCCTCGAGCTAGGGGCAAAAATGTCGAATACGCTCGAAGAGCCAAAAATTGGGATGTTACTCAAGCTAACGAAGATCAACAAGAATGCCAAATCCCAGAAGGGAAGAAAGAAGAAAGTATTACTGAAGGACAACCAAGTTCCTATCCACAACACTGGGGGCAATCTAGCCCCCATTGGATGGACTTTAACATCATCAGCGAACAACAGCCATTCTCCTGGATTCAGATGGCTTTGAGATCCTAAAACCATTTGACATGGACAAAGCTACACTTTTACCCTTGAGAGGCTCGTTGGGTCGAAAACCCGGAAGGGCGACCCAGACAAAAGTTAGAGCAAATGAAAAAAGAAAAGCAAAAGAACAAAAAAGAAAAAAATGCAAAAAAAAAAAAAGAAGAAGAAGAGAGAAATGAAAAGAAAGAAATGAAAAAAATTGAAAAGAAAAGAAGAACATAGCTCGCAAGGTCGAAAACAAGGAAGGGCGGCCTTGGCAAAAGTTAGAGCATAAAAGGAGAGGTTAATACCCGAGTGTACCTTAACCCGAACTACGTAGGGCTTGATTCCCATGTTTGGGATACGTAGGAAACTTCATTCTGAAGTCCAGCCGTAAACACTTCCAGATCGACCATGTCCATGTAATGGTTCTGACCATCTTTGTCTTCTCTGTATCCGAGGGTTCGGTTGTGATCTTCACTATGAGAACTATTTACAGTATGCTGCGGCGCTATCCAAACAAGGGGCAACTTTCCATTGCCATATAGTGCGCTATGGTGCCATTCAGATAAGGGGCAACTTTCCGTTACCGTGCAGCGCCATTTAGGCAAGGGGCAATTTTCCATTGCTTCAGATTTGAGGTTGTGCATCTCAAGTGTAAATTCTGTGCTCGTTGAGCAGTGACCATTTGCAAAAATAGTTTTTGAGAATTTATAATGAGGTTGACTAATTATCTCGAAAATTTATTCCATTTTTCCAAAACTGGACCATTTCTCGGACCCAAAAAAAAAAAAAAATTTCAATGCTCACAATCTGACTTGCATGATTTTGAATCAGAAAAGTGAACCAGTATGTTAATCTAACTCTCATTTTGGTCAAAATTGTTTTAGTAGAAAGCCAAAAATTAAAAATAGTCAAAATGATGAACTAGGGGCACAGTTGAGTTAGGTGCTCTGTTTTTTTCCCATTGTTACCACATGCTTGCCAAGAAGGGCACCTTACTCGCCACAAAGCGCACAACTGAAGCTAACAACAAAGGGATGAAAGCTCTCTCATCCTCCGAGCAGTGAGGTATCAAGCTAAGTGCGAAGCGCGAAATGGAATGGATCAGGATATTCCACTCCCTCATCTAGACAGGTCTGATCACGTCCAAACTCCCCCAGCAGGGCATCATCAACCAATGTCAGCTGCAGATTTGCTACACACCCAGTTGTGGCACAACCCCTCTGCAGGAGAAATTAACTAGCTGTGAGCAGAAGAATGAGAATCTAGCAAAATGCTAGGGGCGCAAGCCCACAACTTTCTATTTATCCATCAACCACCCAGGGGAGGGATAAAAAAAATGAGAGATTCAAGAATAGAGAGATGTGCGCTGAGAGAAAAAGTGAGAAAAGGGGTTTCTCAGAAAAAATAGAGCCTGAGGGCCAAGTGATGTGAGAATCACAAATAAGAAAGGGTGGGAAACAATACCCAGAGAAATAGGTTCCCTGTGCACGTCTGAGTGTCGTGTCTTTTGTTTTGTCTCGATTCTTGTTTTGAGTCGTTTCGAGTGTTTCTCGATTTGTTTAGGTTGTTTACCTTTTGTTTGTCTTTGTTGAGTCGTTTTGACTATGGTCAGCTGCAGGCACAATACCCGGTTGAGAACCCTTTTCTCATTACAATTTAAAAAATGAATCGTTTTGTGCTCAAGAGTGCTGTGCCATTCTCCACATTTGTGTAAAATAGAATTCGTTCTTTCATAAAACCGCAGGGTTCAACCCAGGTCATCTTAGAGCAGTAGAATCAGGACCTATCTGAAGCTATAGGTTCCAGGTTGCAAAGCAAAAGAAAAGAGAGAAAATTCGAAGCATCTGAGTTTGTTTCGACTCCTACAAGTTTCGTCTTTCCGTCCCGTGTATTCAAAATGAACCTAGCACTGTGTTTTGAGCTGTGTGTTCAGATTGAGTAGTGCGTTGTATGAGCCGTGTGCGGAATAAATCGAGTATTATGTTTTGAGCTGTGTGTTCAGAGTGAGCAGTGCGTTGTATGAGCCGTGTCCAGAATAAATCGAGTACTGTGTTATGAGCTGTGTGTTCAGAATGAGCAGTGCGCTATATAAGCTGTGTGCCAAGTAAACCAAGTACTGTGTTTTGAGCTGCGTGTTCAGAATGAGCAATGCGTTGTATGAGCCGTGTGCAGAATAAACCGAGTACTGTGTTATGAGCTGTGTGTTCAGAATGAGCAGTGTGCTGTATGAGCTGTGTGTTCCAAGTGAATAGAATATCGTGTCGACTTCCTCAAAGCCAGAATGACAATCAGAAGTGCTCTCTCAGAGTACCAATCCCTGCCAGAGGCATCTTGGCTGTGTTTGCAATGAGTTCCTAGGAGATCAACTACGATGATGGAAACTAGACTTCGAATGGCTGATGCCTAGAACACAAAGGTTTGGAATTTCTGAGACTAAAGTCTGGTTTAAATACCCAGGGGTGTATCTCTTGCTTGAAATCTGTATGGAAGCCCCATAGGTTGAGGTAGCGGGTGTGCTTCTCAATTCTGGATACTGAACTAACCTAGTCTGTCACCCCGTTGAAGAATAGGGAAAGTTATGAATATGATTAGGAAGAAAAGAGGCATCCATGGCTTCCCAGCAGATGTTGCTCCTTGTCAGCATTTCAGCACCTTTGTATTGTGAGTTGAAGGTAAGTGTTCAAACAACAGAACACAAAGGGAGATCCCCTACGGACCGCATCTCTGGTGGAGGCAATGAGGGAACGTCCTGATTGGAGTTGCCCATCGTCTGGCGCATGAAACGCTCTCCGAGGAACCAAACTCCACCGACCAGTCCCTCAAGCAGAACCCTGTATCGCGAAGTGCCCCATCCCCCAGCAAACAGAAACCGGAGATTCCCTGGCATGGCTATCCAAGGCTGCCAGGTCACCTGCGGGTAGCAAGTGCATAAATTGATTAGATGTCATAAGTATGCAAGACAAATCAAAGCGAAAAGCATGAAGAACTGAGAGTTCTGGATTACCTCCATCACCCGTACAGTATCAAAGAACTGTCGGAGGTAAGGCAAAGTCTCCCGAGGCCTGGGCCGGCACCGACCCTCAAATCTGCGAGAGAAGGGGATCTCAAGAGGTGTCTCGACCTCCAGCTCATGGGCTAATGTCGAGAAATACGCATAAACCCACAGCTGTGAAAGGCAATACAATGGCTGTCAATATACAGAATGCTGAGTGCAGAATGCTGTGCGTAGTGTACAATATACAAAATATATAGGAAATGCAGAATGCTGAGTGCAGAAGGTAGAATATAGGATGTAATGTGTGTAGTGTGCAGTGTACAGATAATGAAAAGCAGAACTGTAAATCAAGAGGGCAGAATGTACCTCCCAGGCTCGCCAGTAGCCGCCTAATATGGTTCCTCACTCTAGGGAAGTCGCGCTCATGTAGCAGTAAAGGGTAGCGAGGCTAGCGCCACCCCAATCATACTGACTGACCCGTGATAGGTCCACCAGAGCACTAAACAGATAAAGCCCAACTGTGTTCCCCCTGTCAGAGAACAGAGTGGTTCCAAGGAGGAACATAAAAAATCCCTGGGCATACTGCTGTACGGTCTTAATGGTCTGGGGCAAAGTCCCCTTGTACCTCTCGGAGAACTAGGTGTACTTGACCCTGCTTGATGATTTGTCGATCAGCGGACGGGCTCTGAGTAGGTAAATCCAAGCTGCCCCTCACTTACCCATATTTGCATCGTATGGGATTGGCCGGCCTGCCACGTCATGGCCCGTCAACATGGAGAAGTCAAATGGGGTCATCGTCATGTCCCCGGTAGCCGAGAAATGAAAGGAGTTGGTGGTGTCCCACCATCTCTCTACAAGTGCACCTAAGAGGGTCCTGCTCGCTGGATGATGTGAAAACCCTACACAGAATAGGCCCAACCATGCCTCGTCCACAATGTGTCGGACAGCATCCGGGAGCTCCATGTACCACTCCCTCGCTAGGATCGATCCATAATCCCGTGTGAAACGGGAGGATACCTGCATTCAGAATTGAAATGAATGAGCTGCGTGCAGATAAAATGAATGAGTTGCGTGCAGATAAAATGAATGAGCTGCGTGCAGATAAAATGTTTGAGCCGTGTGTGCAAAGTGAAATGAATGAGCTGTGTGCAAATTGTAGTTTATGAGTTGCGTGCATATAAAATGAATGAGCTGCGTTCAAATTGTAGTTTATGAGCTGCGTGCATATAAAATGAATGAGCTGCGTGCAGATAAAATGTATGAGCTGTGTGCAAATAAAATGAATGAGCTGCGTACAGATAAAACGTATGAGCCGTGCATGCAAAGTGAAATGAATGAGCTGCGTGCAGATAAAATGTTTGAGCTATGTGTTCAAAGTGAAATGAATGAGCTGCGTGCAGATAAAATGTTTGAGCTGTGTGTTCAAAGTGAAACGAATGAGCTGCGTGCAGATAACATGTATGGGCCGTATGTTCAAAGTGAAATGAATAAGCTGTGTGATCAGAATCAAAAGTTTGAGCTGCGCGTTCAAAATTTCAAAAAATATATGAGCTGCGTGCTCATGACTTCAAAATCGTGAGCTGCGTGTTCATAATTTCAGAATCGTGAGCTGCGTGTTCACTTCAAAAGTTGAGCTGCGTGTTCAGAAATTTCAAAAAATATGAGTTGCGTGTTCATAATTTCAAAATCGTGAGCTACGTGTTCACTTCAAAAGTTGAGTTGTGTGTTTAGAATTTCAAAAAAGTTGAGCTGCGTGTTCAGAAATTTCAAAAAATATAAGCTGCGTGTTCATAATTTCAAAATCATGAGCTGCGTGTTCACTTCAAAAGTTGAGCTGCGTGTTTAGAATTTCAAAAGAAGTTGAGCTGCGTGTTCAGAATTTCAAAAAAGTTAAGCTGCATGTTCAGAAATTCAAAAATTTGAGCTGCGTGTTCAGATTTCAAAATCGTAAGCTGTGTGTTCACAACAAAAATATTTGAGCTGCGTGTTCAGAATTTCAAAAATGTGGGCTGCGTGTTCATCACCAAAGTTTGAGCTGCGTGTTCAGATTTTATAAAAAATATGGGCTGCGTGTTCATATTTGAAAATTGTGGGCTGCGTGTTCACCACCAAAATTTGAGCTGTGTGTTCAGATTTCAAACTATGAGCTTCATGTTCACAATCAAAATTTGAGCTGCGTGTTCAGATTTCAAATCGTGAGCTGCGTGTTCACAATGAAAATTTGAGCTGTGTGTTTACATTGAAAAGTTTGAGTTGTGTGCCAAATCAAATCAGAATGCTGTGTTATGGGCTGTGTGTTTAGATTGACCAGTATTATGAGCTGTGTGCCGACTAAATCAGAATGCTGTGTTATGGGCTGTGTGTTCAGATTGAGTAGTGTTATGAGCTATGTGCCGACCTAATCAAATGCTGTGTTATGGGCTGTGTGTTTAGATTGAGCAGTATTATGAGCTGTGTGCCAATCTAATAGAATGCTGTGTTATGGACTGAGTGTTCAGATTGAGCAGTGTTATGAGCTGTGTGCCTAAATGTGCTGTGTGTCCAAATGTGCTGTGTGCCCAAATGAGCTGTGTACCGAATTAACAGAGCATTGTGTAGCGAGCCGTGTGCCTAGTCAGCGGAATGCTATGTACGAACTGTGGGTTCAGAATGATTGAAGTGCTGTATATGTGAATATGTTCATGATGAGCAGACATGATTCCAGCATTGTTGGAATGTGTCCCCTGTAGACACCCTATTTTTGACCGTCCTCAAGGCTTGGACGTCACCGTTTGAACACTCGGTGATCATCCCCGTTCGTGTTCGTTTTGAGTTCTCGGAGGCCTCGGCCGCGCGCCTTGTCTTAGGATCTCTTAACTTGCCTATTTTGTGTTTGGTTTTGCACCAAGGACTTGTATTTTGTGCTTCTGAGGGTGGGAAGAGGCTTGTTAGCCATCCCTGAAACCCACTGGCTGTGGCATGATGCCATCGGCCTTGTTTTTTTTTTACCGACCAAATGTTTGGTCGGTCGGTATTTTCTTAGGTGTATCGACATTTTTGTGTGGTCGGCCGACCATTTATTTGGCCGGTTGTCTCTTTTTTTGGTCGGTACCTCATTTTTTCCTTTTTCAGGCATTGTGCATGCCAGCTATGCCAGCTGGAATGCACAGACTTGTCCTCTATACACGTGTATGGAGGAGTTGCACCCTTTGCACCTTTTTTGCTCAAGCTTCTTGGAGAAGCTTGCACCCTTTGCTCAAGCTTCTTGGGGAAGCTTGACCCTTTGCCTTAGCTTCTCTTAGAAGCTTGACCTCTTTGACCCTTTTGCCTTAGCTTCTTTAAGAAGCTTAGGCCTTTGTCTTCCTCTATAAAAGGAGACCTCTCTTCTCCTTTGAAGGGGTTTAGCAAAATCAGATATATATGTGATATATACACCACTCTCTCTCTATATCTCCCTCTCTCTCTTTATTTGTGTGTGTGAGAGGGCCTAAAAGGGTGTTTTGTTCTTAGTTTTGCACTAAGGCACCTAGTATTACACCATAGTTGGGTTATTGGGGCCTTGAGAGTTTGTTCTTGGAGTTTTGAGTTGATTTTGATCAGAAGAAGGGGCCTGAGGTTGCTGTTCTTCCAGTGTTCTTCAAGGGTGAGCATAGTTGCTTTATATTCCCCAGTCTTGCACTAGCTTTTAACCCACTTTGCATGCTATTTTGAGCTTTGTGTATAACTGCTAAAAACTCTGATTTTTCATGCTTAAGATGTTTCATTAAGGTCACTTTGGTGTTGGGGGTCGACCTCCCCATCTTTGGCCTTGTTTGGCCTTTTTGGTGCCTTCTTTGTTGAGCCTTTGTAACTTTCGTGTATTAGCCTTCTCACCATTGAAATCCAGAGGATTTTCAGTGGTGAAGAAGAGGTTTTGAAGTCTTGCATAGGGGAGGGACAGCCCTTTCCCTTTGTGTCTCATTTGTTCATGTTCTTGGCTCATAAGGGTAGCATGCCTGCTTAGCTTTGTTTGGTCTTGTTTCAGAGGTTATTTGGAGTTTATCTAGCATGTTTTACCTCTGTTCTATGTTGGTTTATTGACCCCTTGCATGCATAATATACTTGCCTTGTATTCCTCAATTTTACCTAGAAATGCATCTTGCCTTTAGACCTCCATGCTTGCATGTTCTAGCTTGACTTCATGAAGCTTTTGGTCATATTTCATCATGCTTAACGTCTGTTGGGTGCTGATTTGATCATGTTTGCCATGATTGGTATAGCCTCTTTGCATTTTTGGCTTGTGAGCCTTGAGTGTGTGAGTCATTAGCTTGCATTACCTAGGCTATTTCAGTGATTTGGAATCACTTATTATGCCATTTCAGTCCTTGTTTTGTGCTTACATGCTTGCATTTGCTACCCTTTCAATGTCTTGAAGAGATGTGATCTTATGCTCCATGTTAGGGCCTTGGTGTATGCCTATGTGTTTGAGGCTTTGGGCTGCCATATCAGTGGGTTTTGGGGGTTATTTTGGCATATTATAACTCTGTTTTTCATTATATAATCCATGCCATGTTTTGTTGGGGTGGGTGTAGAGCAATGCTCCCTTTCGTGGCTTTGAATGCCCTTTGTTTTGGGCCCATTTCTTGGTATGTTTTGATCATGATTCTATGCATGCTTTAGTCTTGTCTTGGAGTGCCTTAGGACTGTTTTAAGCCATTTTGGTCCTTTGGGGTTTGGTTGACATAGCTATGGTTTGGACCCCTTTGTTGGCTTCAAGTTTTGGTCATTATTGCATGCCTTACTTGCATAACATAGTTGATTTGGCATCATTCTCTATGCATTTTCAGAGTTTAACATGTTGGTCTAAGTCCATGTTTATCATCTTTTGAGTGTTCTTGAAAGTTACCTTTTGTGCCTTAGCTTTAGGCCCATTGGTGTGCATGTTTGCATGAGCATTTGTCCATCATTTGCATCATCTTTGGCCACTGTTTATGGCAAGGCTGAGGTCTGCCCTTTGCGGTTTAAGTCCACCATTGCATGTTTTGACATGTTGCATTACTTTGGCTTCATGCTTGCATTGTCTCATCTTTGCACGTTTGCATGTTATTTAGCTAGTTGCATTCCATATCCTAGCTTGCATGATAGGTTGCATTGCATTGTATCTTGCATGTGTGGCACATTGTACTTGGCATGTTTGTTACCTTAGCCTCATATTGCATGCTTGAGACATGTTGCATACTTGAGTCACATTGCATACTTGCATTACATTTTGCCTGGTTTGGGGTGTCAAACCAAGCATGAGGAATGAGGGGCGTTCGTACTCAAAGTGACGTAACGCGCCTCAATCCTCAGTCACCAATGTCCTTGATCACAACATGATAGGGCGTGTAGCACTCATGTGTTTTGTTGCATTCATTCACATTGAAATGCATACTTGACTTCTTGGACCATCATGCATCGAAATGCGCGATTGGTGGTCCGAGGGTCGAGTACCAAACTCCCTTGAGCCCATAGCATGATAGGAAGAGTGGCCATGCACAAATTTTTTTGAAAATTCCATACCATGCACTGTCTGTCCTCTGCTGCTGTCAAAACAGGGCTCTGCAGGAAGTAATGGCCGGCCGACCACTTTTTGTGCCGACTGACCATCAGTGTCCAGCCGGTGGTTCAATATTTGGTCGATAAGCCTATTCCCATGGCCGGTGGATTTGAATTGTGGCCGATGATATTCCACAACACTCAGGGAGTGATTCAGAAGGATTCTGGAAACTTTCATATATTTCAGAGGAGCAGGGCAGTGTAAACAGAGGCAACAGTGGCATGGTACCGAGTTTTCAGCCGAGGCGAACCGAGCATGCATCATCCTATCATTCCGAGGCGGGGCTGCGGCCACTTTCCTGCTGTATTTAATTTGTTAATTAATTAGAAGTTTTGTAATATTTAATTAGCTAGAGTAGTTAATTATTTGTTTAATTTGTATTATTCTTTTGGTCCCTCCGGGCGAGGGCAATTGTGTAAAAAGTGTGTGTGAGTGTGTGTATGTCTTCCAACCCCCACTTCTTTCTCCTTTTTACTTACCTGCTTTCAATGGTTAGTAGTAGGTCAAGGACACCGGTGGCCAGTGGATATTTAAATTAGCATACCTTATGCTATGCATGCGTGCATCCATACATTTGTCTTGCATGCACCAGGCTCGGTGTATCATACTAACTGTATTGTATTTCAAATTTCAAGTTGAATACGTGTTAGTTATAGCATCATCATATGCCATCTTAGAATAGCCGAGCCCATTGTAGTTGCATCTTGCATGTGTTGCATTAGCCATCTTAACATGAACTAGGATCATGCATGTGATTATTAACTAGTTTCTGTTTTAGCTTGGAGTACTTGGTAAGCATTTATGTTTTAGCATCCTTGTAGGAGTGTAAGTGTTGCCATGATAGCATGCTTACCATGAGGCTATGTGCTTATGTGTTATAACTGCCTGAATGCCTGTGGGTGAAGGTTGGATTGCTTGAGTTGGAACAACTTGTTGAAATCCGTGTTTTAGCCTACTTGCGAGTAGCAAATTTCAAACCGATTTCCAAACAAACAGATATGCGATGCTTTGTTCCAAATTAGGCGATCTAGTCTATACTTTTGTGTTGTGCGCATCACATAGTAAGATTAGCTAATTAATCAGAATAAGAACACATAACGTTTTCAAAACTAGATATCATGATTAGTAGAGGTCGATCTTCGGATCGGGCGGGCGGGGGTGCTCATAGCTGACCTTCCCCAATCGTACCCAAGTTCCCGAGCCGAAGCAACTTTGGTGATGACGGACACGTGGCCTTAGGCAAACGAGTCAGGGTTTCCTAAATTCCCCCATAAAAAAATATTTAGGTGGCGACTCTGTATCTGGCAAAGCAGTCCATGTTTGACACTCCTTTCTAAAAATCTCTTTTCTCAAAACGATTTGCCGGATTTGGACTCTTTGGTTCAGATTTAGAACCGTGACAATTTCAGTCCTGAACTGTAGTGAGCCCAAACGAACGAAACAGGATTCCCTCCCGGGGCATTCGCGGGGACGTCTACACCCCCCTTATTTTGCATCTACTATACTGTCTGTTACATCGCACTATTTTGTGCACATTACTTGCATTGTGCATGCATTTTATCGTGCTATGTTGTGTATCACGCTATCTTGCGCACCCCATCGCACTTTCTTGTGTATTGCATCATTCGCGTTATCTTGCGTATCGCACTGTCTTGTGCATTGCATCATTCGCGCTCTCTTGCCCACCTCATTGCACTATTTTGTGTATTGCATCATTCGCGCTATCTCACGCACCTCATCTGCACTTGTTAGTGCATTACATTGCTTTGCATCCCTTCCGCATTGTTATGCGTCACACTTAGGTTGCATTGTCATGCATCCCTGCACTTAGGTTGTTACGCACTTTTCACTCGCATTGCTTTGCATGTTTCTAACGATATTGTACCTGTTGAGTTTCTTTCTTATGCAGACACGATATTGTATGTACGGTTCATTTGAAGCTGGTGCGACCAGACGAACCAGACTGTATTGTATGTACTCCATGTGAGACGTAGTGAGAATTGTATAATTCTCTTACATCCTTTCGGCATGTAATGAAGTCTGTTCTATATTCATCTGCTTAAACCGTTGCATTTATTGTGTATATTTGCTTCGTTACAGCTTTCTTTGCATGATCATAAGTTATGTTCGGCTTTGTGCATGTCATTTGCATTTTGCCCCTGCCTGCGGGCACATTTTTTTGTTATCTTGCATGTTCGTCTAAGTCTTCGGCCTTGTCAAAAATGGGTCGTCTCTGGGCTTTGACATTCACTCCCGTCACTTATGACTTTCGAGTTCTGTCAAAGAGGGGCAACTGTAGACACCCCATTTTTGACCGACCTTAAGACTTAGACGTCGTCGATTGAGCGTTCGGTGATGGTGCATGTTGTGCTCGTTTAGAGGTTTCAGAGTTTTGGCTGAGAGCCTTGCCTCCGGGCCTCTGAACTCTTTTGTGCTTCGGCTCGGTCTGAGGACTGAACTTTTTTTCTCTTCCCGGAGGGAGGGAGAGCTCTTGTAGACCATCTCTTTGTGGTCGTAGACCACTTTTCGTGGTCGTAGATCACTTTTCCCGTTTGGAGACTAGTTTCCGATTTTAGGAGCCCTCGGCCGTGCGCCTTGTCTCGGGACCGCTTAACGTTCTCCGTTTGGTGTGACTTTTGAACCACACCTTGTTTCCACTATCTAGAAGGACACTGTGGTCCGAGAGACCACTTTTGTTGTCGTATACCCCTTTTGGTGCTCAGCAGCTGGGTTTTGAGGCTCTCGGTTGCGCGCTTTGCCTCCCGAACTCTCGTTTTGCATCCGTGTTGGTTTGTTTTTTGTACAAACCTTGTTTTCCTTGCTTGGAAGGTGGTACGAGGGTGGGAGACTAGTTTTTCCCCTTGGAGACCACATTCCTTCCCGCCAGTCGATTTTTTGGTCGGGAAACTAGTTTTCTTGGTCTTTGGGCCACCTTTTCTGGTCTCCCACCCCACCATTGGCTTGCTTTCAGTGTGGAGGCCACCAATTCCTCCTGCCGACCACTTTTTTTCTGGGGGACCACTTTAAGTGGTTGGCTGACCATTGCAAGTAGCAGGCTGACCACTTTAAGGGGTCGGCAACTCTCCCACTGTTTTGGCAGACTGTGTGGATGCTAGCTGTGCTGGCTGGATTGCAACCAAGTTTTAGCTTCTCCAAGAAGCTTGAACCTTTGTTTTTCTATAAGAGAGGCTCTCCCTCTCCATGGGAGAGGTTCTGAAATTTCCTTAAGGCATAAGTATATAGCTCCCTCTATATCTCTATATTTGGTGCCTAAAGAGTGTGTTGTTCTTCACTTTTGCAGCACAACTCTTAACCATACACCCCCATCATTGAACTGAGGTTCTTGGAGGACATTTTGGATGTCAAAAAGCTGGTTCTTGGCTGAGAAATTTGCTGGTATTGCAGTGCTTCAAGGGTAACCTCTTTTCTCCCTTTTAAGCTTTGTTTTGATCACTCTCTTAGCCATATTTGCATGCTTCTCTTGGCTTAACATTGAACTACAAAAAGGTCTATTTTTCAGTCCTTAGCTTGTTTGTTTAAGACCCTGTTGGTGTTGAGGGTCTTCTACCCTCTTGCATGACTTGTTTAGTCTTGTTTTGTGCCATGCCTTAAGGCCTTTGGGTTGGTCTTTGCTTGGCCTTTTAGCCACTAAAATTCAGTGGATTTTCAGTGGTAGGCATATCGTTTTGAGGCCTTAAATCAGAGGGGGGGTGATCCCCCCTCTTCTTATTTTGTTTGCTTGCATTTTTGGCCTATCAAAGGAGCATGCATCTTCATAATTTCAAGGATTGGTTCAGGCACTTTTTCATGACTTTTAGGGCCTGCCTTAGTTCTGTCTATGGCTGGTTTGGCTACCTTGTCTTTGCTTCTTGTATGTGTAGTGTATTCCCATTTGTGGCTTATCAAAGTAGGATGTCTTTCTAGCGTGTATTGGCTCCATTTCAGTAGATTTTTGTCTATCATTTGACATGTCATGACTCTGTTTTTGGCTAGTTTGGTAGCCTCTTTCATGCTCCATATGCTTGTAGTGTAAATCTTGTTTACTAGCTTTGTATGCATGATGTTTTGGCTCATTATCCTAGCATATTTTGGCTATGCTCTAGCATGATTTTGTTCTTATTTTGGGCTATCTTAGCTCTGTTTTGAGGCTTCTTGGTCGATTGAGGCTTGTCATGCATGCTTGTATTGTAATAGCCTTGACTAGCTTTGAGTTTTGAGGTCGCTTGCATACATAACTTGAGGTATTTGCATGTTTTGGCATCACTGATAATGATATTTCGGAGCATGTAGGGCTGTTACACTTCCATATTTTTCGCTCTTTAAGTGCTTTTGAGGGTTGTGCTTTTGTGCCCTATTTGTGAGCCATTGCATGAGCCTCATTTTCGTGCCTTTCAAGCCATCATCGCAACTCATTTTCACTAATGTTTTGGCCTGCATAGGGTCTGTTTGGGGTTAGTTTGGCCGTTTGAGCATTGCCTCTAGTGTAATCCATTTCACTAGCTTTGACACTGGAGCCTTTCAACATGCATTACATGGGTTGTTGGCATGATTCTAAGTCATTTTGCATGCCATTTCAGTGCTGGAACATATGCCACTGTACCCCATGTTTCATCCTTTCAATGCTTTTGGAGAGTTGTGTTTTGAGCCATAATCTTGGGCCGATATGCATGCATGTTTGTATAGCATTTTGAGTTTCTATCTTAGCATGTATGGCCACTGATTTGGACATGGCTGAGGCCTATCCATTTTGGTTTAAGTCCATTGTGCATTGAGTATGCCATGTTGTTGCATGATTGATTATTGCATTTGTGCATGCCATGTCCATTGCCTAGCGTATGCTAGTTACCATGTGCATTGTGTACACTAGTTGTCATGTGCATTGTGTATGCCATGTAGTTCATAGCATTGTGTATGCTAGGATGTTAGTTGCATGTTTTCATGCTTGTCCCTTGCATCGTGTTCATATGCTTGTTTGATTGCATTGAATCTTTGCATACTTGAGCCGCATTGTGTATGCCATGCCATGTTATTTGTTGCATTGTGTTTGGAATATGAGTTAGCCAAACACAGGAAACGAGGGATGTTTCATACTCGAAGTGATGAAACGTGTCTCAATTCTCGGTCGCCGACACTCTTGACTATACATGATGGAGTTTTAGGTTTTATGTGTTCATGTGTGCATTCATTTCATATTGAGTTGTGCAATTTGGCTCCTCGGCCATCATGCATCGAGATGCGTGATTGAAGGCCCGAGGGTCGAGAACCATACTCCCTTGAGCTTACGTAATGATAGGGAGGGTGGTTGTGCATACATGTGTTGCAAATACTTTGCTATGCCCCTTTCTTGCTCTCTATTGTAGCAAACCAGAAACTAGCAGCAAAAACTGGTCGGCCGACCAGATAAAGTGGCTGGCCGACCACTTTTTCTAGTTTTGAGCATAAAAAATGGTCGGCAGGTGGTCTCCAATGCCAACAACTGGTCGGCAACATCCCTACAGGTTCCCATGGTGGAGTTTTAGCTTTCTGAAGCTTTGTGCAGTGTTTTGGGACTAGTTGCAAACAGAGGCAAATCGGCGTTTCACGATGGATTTTCGAGCGAGGCAATTCGAGCATGCATGCATCCCTTGTCACGAGGCCATTTTAGTACTTTTGTTAGCTTAGAATGTGTATGTGTTTCAATTTGGTTGTGTAATAATTAATTGGCTAGAATAGTTAGTTAATTAGTCGGTTCTGTATTATTTATTCGGACCCTCCGTCGAGAGGGCACAACTGTTGTAAATAAGTGTGCGTGTGTGTGATGCATGTCTTCCAACCCCCATTTCTTTCTCCTTTTTACTTACCAGCTTACGATAGTTAGTCTCAGGGCATGTTTCAATTAGCATCCTTATGCTCGCATGTTTGTATCCATTCATCTGTCTTACATGCACCAGGCTCGGCGCATCATACATTCCTATTTGAATACATGTATCAAATTGCATTTCACATGACATTTTAGAATAGCCGAGCCTATCTTAGATGCATTTTGTATGTGTTGCATTAGGCATTCTTGACATAGCTAGGATCATGAATTGATTTCTAACATAGCTTTTGTTTTGGCTCGGAGTACTCGGTGAGTGTTTATGCTTTAGCATCCTTGCATGTGTGTGAGTGACTGCCATGAGGCTAACTGCTCATGTGATATAACTGCCTGAATGCCTGTGGGTGAAGGTTGGATTACTTGAATTGGAACAATTCATTGATTGCAAGTTTTAAGCCCATTTGATAGTGGCAAATCACCATGTTTTCTAAGCCCACTTGAGGGTGGCAAAATCCGCATTTTAGCCTACTTGCAAGTACCAAACCGATTTCAAAAACAAACATGAGATGTTTTGTTCCAACTTAGGAGATCCAGTCTATACTTGTATGCTGTGCGCATCACATAGTAATTCTAGGCTAACAACCGGAATAAGAGCTCATGTGTTTTCAAAAACAAGATATCATGTTAGTAAAGGCCGATCTTTGATCGGGCGAGCGGGGGTGCTCATTGCATGACCTTCCCCTCTCGTACCCAAGTTCCCGAGCCGAGGCAACTTTGGTGATGACGGACACATGGCCTTAGACACTAGTCAGGGTTTCCTAAATTTCTCAAAAATAAAATATTTAGGTGGTGTCTCTGTATCTGGCAAAGCAATCCATGTTTTGCACTTCTTTCTAAAAATCGGTTTTTCAAAACGATTTGCCGAATTTGGACTCTTTGGTGATTTATCAATCTCGTATTGCACTCTGCAATATCAGATTAAGAACCCTGACATTTGAGTCCGAATTGTAGTGAGCCTAATGAACAAAACAGGATTTTCTCGGGACATTCGAGCACGTCTACACTAAACTAGCCAAAATCTAAAATATCGTACTAAAATACCAACTTTGCAAACACCCATTTAGTCTCACAACATTAATTTAAACCATTTAAAGCTGATTAATATAATGTAAAAAATTCTTCACTTGATTAGAATTGATTTTATTTCTTCCCATTTAACTTTTGTGGCACCCAAGTCATTGAAGTTTGTAAGCCGTTAGGTTGTTAAGCAAACCATTTGAGCTTAGGCAGAACCACCTATTGGCAGCTACAGTAATAATGGCAAGATTATTTAAATCAGTCTCTGTTGAAAGTTCCTCAATGAAACCAGTTATTATTAATCAAAGTGATTTAGAGATAAAAAAAAAGCATCTTAAGAATTGGAAACTACCTACTAAAGATATCGACTGCTTATATGATAAGAAATTTGAAATCAAACAAACTTACAAGATCAAAATAGTTGAACAAATTCTACATGTTACACAAGATAATCAAAATTTTCAATTACTTGACCGTGACACCATTCTTAAATTTCAGAAAAAAATTCAATTTCTTACATCTAGGTCTTGTCCAAGTAGACATCAAACCAATGACACAAATGCATCTTAATAAATCTGTCTTATGTACTCTTCGAGATATGGGACATCATGATTATGATGATTCATTGTTAGGTGTTATCAAATCCAGTCTCGCGCATGGACCTATTTACTTGGAATGTTTTTCCAATTTCGAAATATCCTTAATAGTTCCCACTATTCTCAAGAATCTTACTCTTAACATCCAAACCAAACGATACAAAATGGACTCTCCATCTTTCAATAACTATGGTTTGTTATTTTGTTTATCTCAAAGCTATGACCACTTCTTGCCCTGGCTTCACTATCTTATTTCATGCATTCCAAGAGAATGTTGTGGTTATGGTTCCTCAAGTTATAACTTGGGAAGAAGTTTCACAAGCTGATGCGGATGACGACGAAGATACATAGATAATTCCTAACGTCGTCCCAGCTTTTTCCTCTCAAACCTAAACTAATCCAAATACTATTCTCCAAAATCCAAATGCATCAGTCATACTCCATTTCCAACGATCTAGATTAATTCGTACCCAATCACAAACCTCTTCACAACCACCTTCCACAATATATCATATTCTCACACAAACTCCCCAACACCCTCCTCGCCACTCCATTGGCATACCTTTACATTCTACCCATCGACAACCTAACCAAATTCCATATATAAACTATACTAATTTTAGCTGCTTTCCTCTAAACAACCCCTTCAACCAGTTATGACATTGGCTAAGTATATGAACAGTTAAATTACACAAATATACATCTCTAAATGATTGGTGAACAAACTACTCAAATTGAAGAACGAGTTGACAACTTTATCTCTCTGTTCCTCCAAATCAAGCCAAACAACCTCCTCTAATCCAAAACCTACCATATCCAGCTTACTCTTTTACCAGTCCTTTAGATGAGTTATTAGTATAACTTAATAAACGAAAAGACACACTTATCAAAGTCCTCAATGACAATGAACCAATCCATTATCTTACTATTGATACCTCTAATCCTTTCACTTCCAAACGAGAAGGCAAAAAGCCAACTGCCTATATTGGAACCATCAATGTCCTCCAAGACAACACAATACTACAAAATCTATATGAACAATTCACGCCCAATACTCTAACCTAAGTACAAGAAACTTCAATGGTTTCTGCCCAACCACTAATCCGAAATGATTATCCTCGGCCTACTCTAATTGACCTTCTATTAGAAGAACGACATTTTGATACTCCTTTTTCTTATTCTGGAAGTGATCTTTGAGAATGGAATATTGATGACAAATCTAATTATCAGATCCTTAATCTCGGTCAGCATATGGTAATGGCTGCCAATGCTACTCTTGCTAAACATCCCTCCAATAATAATGATGGCACTGTCGCTAGAATGCTTATTCCTAGATTTTCTGGCCAACTAAAAGGATGGTGGGACAATTACCTCACCCAAGATCAACGTCAAGGAATTTTAACTGCTGTTAAATGTGATCCAAATGATACTCCCATCCTAGATCCCACCACTCAACAACCAATTAGTGATGTAGTCACCACCCTTGTCACTGCAATAACTCAACATTTTATCAGCTATACTCAAATTGTTCTTGAAAGATTCAAAGAACTCCTTATCAATTTACGATGTCCAACTTTAACTCATTTCCGATGGTACAAAGATATATTTCTCTCCAAACTCTATCAAAGGCATGATGCCAACTAAGATTTTGGAAAGAACATTTTATTGCTGGACTTCCAACACTTTTTGCTAAAAAAGTGAAAACTAGAATCCACACCAAACATAATGGTCAAATCCCTTACAGTCAATACACTTTTGGTGAATTAATATCTAAAATCTACGCTGAAGGATTATCCTTATGTTACGATATCAAGCTTAAAAATCAATTAAAGAAGGAACAAACAATCGGTTGTACAAAGCTCGACCAATTCTATTATCAATTTGGATACAATTCTATATTACCCCCTATGTCAGGATCTTCCTTCCGATGAACCCCTATTTGCAAAACTCGCAAGTATTCTTCTACAAAATATTATAACAAATTTTCAAATTACAAAAAGAAACCTTCTATAAAAAGAGAAAATTCAATAATTCAAATAATTCCAAATCCTACAACATAGTTAAATTCAAACCCAGTTCTTTTAAGAAAACTACCAACTACTGGAAATGTGGTAAACCCGGTCATTATGCATATAAATGTCTAACCAAAAACAAAATCCATGAACTTGATGTTTTTGATGAATTCAAAAATCAATTAGAATCAATTCTCCTTCTTGATAAAGAACTCGAATCTGATCCTGAATATTCTTCTGAAAATCTTTTTGACAATGACTTTCAACTCAATGAAATTGATAATGATATTATTACTTCTTCTGATGACAAACCTGACGATCATCCCAAAGCCTCCCATGAATGTTCCTACCAAACATCTAATCACTATTATAAGGCCATTTTAGAAATGAATGGTCTCAGTATTAATGTTCTAACAGTCCAAGAAAAAATGATTCTTGAATTTATTGACAATATTGATGATCCAGAAAAAGAAACAAGCTATGTTCAAATGTTCAAATTCCAAATAAAGAAATACTCCCACTACAAATACTACTCAAGAATTAAAATATGACATTTATGATTTTAAAGATGTCCATGATTGTGTCAACAAGGTACCAACTCCACTCAATACACCTACTATCCATGATCTCCAAAATGAAATCTGCAACCTAAAAATTGATGTTCAAGATTTACCATCCACAGTCCTTGCTCTAGAAGACAATTCAGCTAATGCTGTTGATTTCCTTACTGATACATCCTTTCCGTATAAACCACATCTCCAAAAATCATCCAACAAAAATCCTGAAAAACAACCACTTGTTATTAATGACTTTGTCAATCTACTCCTTAATAGTATTACATTTCAAAAGTGGTATATTGAAATTAAAGTGGTAATACATGATTTCATTTTAACAACAATGGCATTTGTTGATTGTGGTGCTAATCTTAATTGCATTAGAGAAGGTTTTGTACATTTCAAATATTTTGAAAAAATTGATCAATCTTTGAGTACCACTAATGGTGGATCTATGGAAATCAATTATAAAATATCTCGTGCCCAAATTTGTAATCAAGATATTTGTCTAAATACTGAATTTCTATGAGTCAAAAATATGTCTCAATTAATCATACTAGGAACCCCTTTCCTTACTATGATTGCTCTTTTTCTGTTACTAATGAAGGTATTTTTACTGTTCTTATAAATCAAGACATAGTTTTCAAATTTTTATTTCCTCCACAAGAACATAAAATCAATACATTAAAAACAAATCTTGTTTACAAACAAAAACAAATTTGTCTACTTCAAAAAGAAATTTCCTACAAAGTAATGGATCAAGAATTACAACAACCTTGAGTTAAATCTATTATTCAAAAAATCCAAATTTTATTCAAAAAAGATTTATGTTCAGAATTACCCCATGCCTTTTGGCACTGCAAACAGCATATGGTTGATTTACCATATGAGAAAGATTTCAATGGACGACATATTCCAACCAAAGCCCGACCTATCCAAATGGACAAAAAATTGATGGAACATTGCAAACAAGAAATTAATGATGTTTTAAATAAGAAACTAATCCAACCAAGTAAATCTCCCTAGTCTTCTCATGCATTCTATGTTAACAAAAATGCTAAATTAGAAAGAGAAACACCTCAATTGGTTATCAATTATAAACATCTCAACACTGTCTTACAATGGACTAGATATCCTATCCCCAACAAAAATGATTTATTAAACCGCTTATTTGAAGTCCTGAACTACATTGGTTTGATTCCTTGGAAAGGGATATGTATGCAACCCTCAGATTCAACTAACTACATCTGCATTTTGTTTGTTTGCCCAAGTCTTATAGCCTCGTCAAAATGGGCAGTCTTCGGGCTTTGATATTCACTCGCGTCATTTCATGACTATTCGAGTTCTACCAAAGAGGGGCAACTGTAGATGCCCCATTTTTGACTGCCCTTAAGACATGGGCACTTCATTCCGAGCACTCGATGATGAAAGTTACATTATGCAAATCGTTCGGATCTTCAGTAAAAGAATTTGGTTTCGAGCTCTAATCCCAAACCTTACGCCCCATTTTGACCAAACTATTTTAGACCTTAAAACCCTCTTTTCAAAATATTTTTCAATGATATTCTGAGGCTTGCATTTCGATTAAAATATTGAACTTTTTAGTAAACTGAGTAAGGACAAACTAGAAATAAATGAAAGGGAGTTAAACTCTTTGAAAAATATTTTAAAACATCTTATTTATACGTTTGAAGTTGAAGGAAATAGGAGGGGATGGAAGAAAACTAGTTGAAGAAAAGGTTGAGCATCAAACCATTAAGAAAGAAATGAACAGCCTTCACTAAATTAGGCATATCTCTTTGTACACTCAAAATTTAGCTCTGAGGCCACCACCATTGGAAAGTAGACTTCTGGGGCTTCAACTTAGACTCAAGAAGCACCTAAAATCAAGTACCGATGAGGGAGATATACCCGTTTGAAGTCAGGCTTGAAAACAGATTTTTTTTTTGCAAGTAACTGGTCGGCCAATTAAGGTGGCTGGCCGGTTGTTGAGAAATCCGGCCAATTAAAGTGGATGACCGACCATGTTTAGCGCAGGAAGATATTTTTCAACTGCCAGCTATCTTCATGCATGGGATGTTGGCCAGCTATCTTTTTCTTGATATTTTTGACTGGAGAAGCTCATTTTCTATAAATAAAGGGCCTTCCCTATGGTTTTAAGGTTGCAAAATCAATTTCCAAGAGCTTTTGAAAAAAACCAAAAATCTTCTCTACCCTCCCAAAAATAGATACAAGTAAGATACACCATTGGAGCATAGAACTTGACTTTTTTGCTGAGATTTCAACTTTATTTTAGAGACTTGAAGGTGCTTTGAATCACGTTTGCTTAACTAAGAACATCCTCTCTTCAAGAGGTATAACCTTTGCCGTCTTTCTCTTTGTTTACACCACTCTTTTTTTCACTTTTT
Organism: Camellia sinensis; assembly: GCF_055761805.1. Taxonomy (NCBI): domain Eukaryota; kingdom Viridiplantae; phylum Streptophyta; class Magnoliopsida; order Ericales; family Theaceae; genus Camellia; species Camellia sinensis. The sequence continues at coordinate 156,267,248 of NC_138963.1, forward strand.
CTTGCTATTTGTACACTGTTTTGGACTGGTTCTAAGTGCTGGAACTTGTGATATAAGAGCTACCAAAGGTGGAGGGGTTAACCACCCTTGCTTGAACCTTATCCCATAGCTCATATCCTTGTTATTCTTACTTATTTCTCTGATTTTAGCCACTGTTTTTGGCTATTTTTGGACTATTTTCATAGACTAAAATATGTGATTTGAAGTTGTAAAAAGTGGAGGGGTTAGCCACCCTTCCTTAGGCTTGCTTACTAGCATTGTTCTCTTTCATTTTTGCTTACTTTTTCTAGCCTTTCAAAATGATATCAGCACTGTTTTCTTAGTTTTTGGGGCTGTTTTAATTGTTTATTTAGTTTATGCTTTGAATATTATACTTGTGATGTTGTAAGTCCTCATGGATTTGTTGTAAGGCCTCATGGATTTGTGTGTTTAGGCCATTGACACCAATCTATTTGAGTTGATAGTTTTATTTACCTAGTTTTCATGTAAATAATCTCACTTTTGTAATAATCAACTTTGCATAATCATCTCTGCAACCTCCCTCCTTTCTTTGTTTCTTTTGATTAAGAGTGGTATTCGACACTAGATTACCGTTTAAAGCATAAGAAAGAGACCCCTCATGTGCTAAATGGTTTAATTCCTTCAGAGATTCATTACCAGGGCATTACATCTCTCTTATGTTGAGAACGATCTCTTGTTCAATACCTCTCTTAATCGTCGGTGCATTACTTCTAAGGGACTAGTTTTCTAACCTAGACCCTTGTAAATCACAAAGAAAGGCATCATTATAACTTGCTATTGAGTTTGGATTTGGGGTCATTATCGCCCTTTTCGGGTTTGGCCTCGAGTTCATTATTGCTCGTAAAATGGGTTTAATTCCTTCTTCGTGGTTTCCCTCGAAGAACAGGACTCAAAGAATTCATTTCTTGGGTTAAGTTATGCTTGCTTATCTTTATTGCTTTTGGGCATAGTGGACGTAGCGATCACTTTTGGACAAAATAAAATAAAAGATAAGAAATGGAAAGGTAACATGGAAAAGGTAATAAAAGGAGTAATAAAATTGGTTGAAAATCGGCATAAAGAAATAATAAAATTGGTTGGGTTCGGTCAGACGTTATACCGAATCCATCGCTTCTCGAATCATCACATACTATCTTGTGATGTTTGGTGGTTTTATGAAGCGAGTTCACCCACTTTCTTGAGTTAACTCTATAATAGAGAGAAGGTCATGTTTGTTTGTTTTATTGCTTTTATTGAATTGTCGTCTCATCGCCTTTTAGATCGTCATGCAATAGCTTTGCACCGTTGATGATTTAAGAATCAAATCGGTTCTATCCTTGAGCATTTACATGATAGGAGGGAGCAGGGTGGTTGAACATCCCCTGGAAACCCTCTGTTTTGCTATGTTTTTGTTCTGTCTTAGGTCTACTGCAACAAGTTTTATTCAGCAAACAATGGCCGGTTGGCCAACCACTCTGTACGACCGATCAACTATTCTGTATGGCCGACCATTTCATTTATACGGCCAGGGCACTTTTTCAATAAAACAAAGCTGGTCCAGAGGTCCAAAACAGGGCCCTTTTCCGACTATAAACAGAATAGTCTTTGGTAGCAAGCAGAGTGGGTTTCCGGAGGGTGTTGTCATCCGTGCGCGGGCGATTCCTCACTTTTCTTTTGAAGTCCTTTAATTTAATTGCCTTGAATTAATTAGTTAGTTTATTTAGTCATAATTCATTCATTCAGACTTTTAATATTCTGATTAGCTATCTTATTTGAATTTGTAATAATTAGTTTAATTTGGACATTTGGACATTCAGACCCTTCCGCGCAAGGACAAATTTGTAATAATTTGTATATATCTTCCAACCCCCATTTCTTTCTCCCTTTTATTTACATGCTTACCGTGGTTTTATAGCTTCATATTTTCCTTAGCATTTTCCATGACTTGCATTCATTCATTTTGCATGCATAAGGGCTCAGTTCATCATACTGGTCATTGTCATTTTCAAGTTCCATATTCGAATACGTGCTTCATCGCATGCCTTGAATTGATTCACATGTCACAATTAGTAGCCAAACCTAATAGATGCATTCTTGTATGTGTTGCATTAGTTGTATTGCATTGTTAGAATCATGCATTTTTGCTCACTATTTTATCTTCTTTTCTTTGGCTTGCCTCAGATATTTGGGTGAGTGTTTTCTACTTTAGCATATTACATGCGTGTGATTATTGCCATGTCAAGCATAACTACCATGAGGCTACGTGCTTATTTGAAATAAACGCTTTGAATGCCTGTGGATGGAGGCTAATTTGCTTAAATTGGAATGATTCTGATAATTGTATATACGGACTCACTCATTTTCTTTGAGTTGCATATTTCAAACTCTTTCGAAATTCGCATGAATTCAAATCATTTCAAATTACGCAACATAGTCTATATTTGTTTGACTTCACATAGTAAAGTTAGTATTAATAAATCGAAACATGAGCATATAATGTTAATAAAAATTGCATTCTGATTAGTAGAGGCCGATCATTGATCGGGTGAGTGGGGTGCTCAATTTATGATCTTCCCCTCGCACTTTGGTTACGACGAATAAGTAGCCTTTGGTACGAGTCATGGGTTTCCTAACTTTTCCAAAAATATTAGGTGATGACTCTAAAATTTGGCAATGCAGTCTATTTTTGGCATTTCTTGCGCATAAATGGATTTTTCTAAGATTTTCCGAACTTGGACTCTTACGCTTTTTCTGATTCACATTGCGTTTGTGAAACTAGAATTTAGAATCACAGGAGTCCAAACTGTAGGGCGATCGCATCTGGGGAAGGCTAAACCCCCTCCGAGGAGCATAAGAAACTTGTTACACATGCCTATCCCATAACCGTATTGATTAGCGGCTCCATCAAAGTACATTGTCCATGTTTCCTCTTCTATTGGCAGAATGCCTTCATCTGGGAATGGATACTCTACTGCTTCATCTCCTTCCACTGGGTGGTCTGCTAAAAATTCTGCTACGGCTCTCCCTTTGACTGTTTGGCGCGTGACGTGCTTGAGGTCAAACTCGGAGAGAAGAAGCAACCAACGAGCTAGCCTACCCGTAAGTGCCGGTTTCTCAAAGAGATATTTGATGAGATCTAATCTTGAAACTAGAATTACGGAGTGAGCTAACAGGTAGTGCCTCAACTTCCTAGTAACCCATACCAAAGCTAAGCAAGCTTTCTCCAAGGAAGTGTAGCGGGTCTCGTAATCAAATATCTTCTTGCTTAGATAATAGATAGCCTTCTCCACCTTAACTTCTGATTCTTGTGCTAACATGCACCACATGGCTGGTTCTATCACTGACAGATACATAATCAGTAGCTTTCCCGGCTCTGACAGCGACAATACAGGTGGATTCTGAAGGTACTGCTTGACTTGTTCAAAGGCAAACTGACATCGATCATCCCATCGAAACTTTTTCCTTTTCTTCAAGAGACCAAACAATGGTTCACAAGTCAAGGTTAATTTGAAAATAAATCATCTTATGAATTGTACTTTACCTAGAAAGTCGACATCTCTTTTTCAGTCCTCGGTGGTGGCATTTCTAAGATGGCCTTGATCTTGGATGGATCTACTTTAATTCCCCTCTGCATAATCAGAAATCCTAGCATTTTCCCTACAGTCACCCCAAAGGTGCATTTCTATGGGTTTAACCTTAGTCTGTACTCCCTGATCCGCTCAAAGAATTTTTCCAGTGTGATGTAGTGGACTTCTCGTTGTTTGGACTTTACAATCATGCCGTCCACGTACACCTCAACTTCCTTATGGATCATGTTGTGCAAGATTGTGATCACAACCCTTTGATATGTAGTCTCAACATTTTTTAACCTAAAAGACATGACTTTGTAACAGTAGGTACCCCATGGCATGGTGAACGTAGTCTTCTCTCTGTCTTCAGGTGCCATCAAGATCTAGTTATACCCTGAAAATCCATCCATGAATGGTAAGAAGGCATGACCTGCAGTGAAGTTGACCAGTTCGTCGATGTGCGGCAATAGAAAATCGTCTTTCGAACTAGCTCTGTTCAAATCTTGGAAGTCAACATAAAACCTGATTCTGCCATCTTTCTTGGGAATCAGAATGATATTGGCCAACCAAGTTGGGTATTCGGACACCATCAAGAATCCCACATCAATCTGCTTACTGACCTCTTCTTTGATTTTTAGCGCCCCATCCGGATGGACTCTGTGAAATTTCTATTTGACTGGTCGGGCCTCAGGGTCAAGAGAGATCTGGTGTTGTATAATCTCAGGATCGATTCCAGGCATGTCTTCATAGGAACACACGAAAACATCTTTTGAAATCTTTTAATAAAGCGATTAAACGCTCGCGTTCCTCCGAAGACAACGTGGACCTGATCTGGACCAAGCGGGGATCCTCCTCAGTACCCACGTTAATTGCAATGATTTTATCTATGCAGGGCTTAGCACATCTCTCCTCCTCTTGGTCAATTAAGTTCTTTAAAGCCTAAGGAATTTCTTCCTCTTCATTTTCCTTAAAATTTTGAAAATCTTGGTCAATGCAATAAATCAACAGCACAGAGAAGTAAATAGAATTTGTAACATTCTCATTCAAAAGTTCTAGCTCCTCAGTTACAACAGGCTCAAAAGAAAATGTAAAAGAGGACTTAGATAAGACTTTGGCACCCGAGTTACCACCATTGGAAGTGCCAGACTCTGACTCATCAGATCGACTTGAATCTAATTCTAACTCAGCAAACTTGGTGGAATCAGACTCTGGCTCATTATCCGATTCAGAATGAGAAATAAGCCCCTTCTCCAACTGCCTAGTGAGGAATGGTGCCCTCGATGTGTCCAGAATGCAACTACTGGAGTCCACAACCGTTTCCTCTTTGATCAAAGAAATAGTAAAGGTATCCCCCAAGTTCTCTGTACTGGTCGCAGGATTTATCAAGAGATTAGCCAATGCTACCCTTACTCCCACTTCACTGCTGTTTGAATCATCTTCCCTGCTCTAGCTGGTGTTGCTGCTTGGAGCTCCGTCTTCATCATTGCCTTGTAGCTGGTGGTCAAAGAAGATCTCAAATCCAAGGACACAGTTTTTTGTTGAAGAATTAACTCAAGGCTCAAGAAAGCCACAATAGGGGAAATCCTCTCCTTCCCTAACAAAACGCCCATTCAACGTTCCCTAGATCAACTTATGAACCAACTCATAATGCTTTTAAGCTCTCTTGGCTTTGGCCTTTTCTCTCATCTTTTCTCCTTTCCTTCTCCAGCCTTCTTTGGTGGGCACATAGCCCAACCCTAAGGCATGTGGATTATATGGCACCTCAGCTAATGCCGCAACACCTTTTCTCCCGCTCCTTTCGAGTCCCATTCCTGGAATATGCCACAGTTTGTTCATGAAGTAAATGGACTGAGCACTAACATACATGCCTACGTCCTCGGCTAGGATTCTGTACCACCTGGGCTTCTGCTAGAGTGAAGCCTGACAGAAATACATCCTCATCCCCATGATTGATCTCCAACAAAGGTGTAGTTATCTTTGGCAGTGGGTGAATAAATGAATTCCCAAAAACGATCGACATTCCTTCCTCATAAGGGTATTTCAACAATCAGTGCAGGGTGGAGGACGCAACATTCATGTAATGCAACCAGGGCCTCCCCAAAAGTAGGTTAAAGGTAGCTGGCACATCAAGTACATCAAACTCAATTTTGTGCTCGAAAGGACCGACTTGGACTTGCACTCTCACTATCCCCATAACTTCTCTGCTCGTGTTGTCATATGCTCGGATCACTTGGGTTATGGGGACGAAATCTATCGCCTTCAGGCCTATTGCATAGGCGTAGCAGGAAGGATAGACGTTGACAGCAGAGTCGGTGTCCACTAAGACCACTGGAACCCACTTTTCTCTACACTCGACAGATATGTGTAGTGGCTTGTTGTGAGCCAAACCTTCTGGCAATAGCTCTTTATCGGATAAAGGTGGGCATAGGCTTGGTGTTGCTCAGGAAGACCAGGCCAACAAGCTATTCTGGCGTAGTATCAATAGACAATTTAGCTTTATCCATTGCCGACAACACCACCTGTTGGTGTACCCGCGAAGCCAAAAGGAGGCCCCAGATGGAGATGTCAGCTTAGATCTTTTTGAGTTGTTTCAGAACTAGCTCCTCTTCCAGCCTTTTCTCATTCTTTTTCTCAGCCTTCCGATCCTTTGCTAATGGTTTAACCTGATCCAAGTGTGGAGGCTTGAAATACCGTCCACTCCTGGTGAGATGGTCTATTTCTTCCGAATACCACATATTGTCCGGGACGTGATCCCCCTAATTTTTATCGATGTGGGCAAGATGTAGATTGCTATCTTCCCACCACTCGCCTTCAGCTGTCGAAAAACAGTTGGTCGGCTTAACCTAGATTGGCTGTTGGAACTGGTGAACTTTACTTGACCCTTCGTCGCCTTGTAATTGGTGACAGTGAGGCAAACACTGGTCGTCCCTGAACATGCTCTCCGACCTTACAAAGTCTTCCGACACGGGTCGAGAGTACTTAAGAGAAATCAAAACCTTCTTGCGAGACCATGAAATATCCTCTCACAAGGATGTAGTAGAGATCCAATGAAAAGATGAACTTTGTCCATGTGTCTGCAAAGATGAGCATGATCGGCGCCACCCAACTGGGGTTGCCGGCCAGAGGCCCTCCGATGGTGAAGTCAGTCACTTGATAAACAGAATCAAAAGCTAGAAAGAATAGAGTGCTTGGTGTGACGTGTAGGAGAGAGAGAGCATACCCTTTCTTCTGGGATGGCCCCCCTTTATATAGATGGGGGGTGATATTTGTTTGGGCTGGACCCAGTGTAGGCCTTATTTGGGTTAGCCCCAATAAGTTTATATATATTTATTTCCTGGCTCCCATAATTGCCCCAAAACTTTCATTGTCTGCGGTTGAAGGAATGAGAGTTTTTCTTGCCGAGTTACACTGTTCAAATAGCTGTTATGTTTTTTGATAAAGAACACTCTGGATGAATGAATAAAATGTATGAATGAATGACTGCATGTATGCGTTAGGTTTTTTGATAAAGAACACTCTGGATAAATGAATAAAATATATGAATAAATGACTGAATGTATGCTTGAATGTATGCATAAATGTACGTATGTCTTGAATGTATGTATAAATGTACGTATGTCTTGAATGTATGTATAAATATACATATGTCTATCATTGAATGAAATTATATCACATGAGTTCCAAACAAATCATAATGATGGGCCACGGTATTATTACCCCCAGGCAAGGGTGTAGGCCTGCGGTATTATTACCCCCGGGCGAGGGTGTAGGCCTTTGCTGATGGCGCTCCATGTTGAGTGCGAAGATTACGATATACTCAGAGACTTATGATAATTTTAAGTGGAGATTAAGTGCTAATATTGCAAGGATTTTGAATAATGTATCCTGTCAGTGATGGCCTGTACCGAATGAGGCAAACGTATTAATCACAAATAATATTGCTCCGCTTGTAAGGAATTGCCAAGTAGATATTTGGCCAACTATTTAATTACCGAGTAAAATTTGGGCCAATTAGCATTGCTCGGTTTGCGTTTAGTCCAATGTAGAATGCAGATTGGACTTGCCCCATTGCCCTATGTTACAGGGAAGATTCGGCTTTGTTAAAATGACGGCACGCAAGAATATGCAAACTGCCGACTGCCACATGCGAACTGCTGACTACCAAGTGCTAACGGCCGACTGCCAAGTGTGTAATGTATTGCCTCAAAACTAGCGCTTGCTTAGAGCGGTGTGAAAAGAAGCAGGAGTTTTTAACTCAAGAAAATTTTGTTGTAATGTTTGTACCAAGTTGGCAGAGTATATCAGAGGTGCCGAGATATTAGTGTCAAGCAATTTGCTATGAGTTGGCTCAAACGTCGGATATAAATATAAAGCTTCTGAATTAGCCATGTTGGGTTGCAATACAGCCTTGGTGGGTTGCCGAACAACCTTTGCGAAAAAACCTGTGAGTGAACCCAACTGTCTGGAAAATCGAGGGACTTGAGTGGTGTGCCGAGTAACTAGTGTCAAAACATCGATGTCCAGCTTCGCGGTGTGTTGGCATCCCTTCGGAGTTTGATTTGCTTAGAACTTGGTTGGCAATTGTTGTCGATTTATTGAAGTTGAGTTTCTTGTCCAACGTACAACGTATATTTGCCCCATTGCTTTTGAATAAGATTTGTTATTCGGAAGAAATAAAATTGACTTGGGCCAAAATTGCCGAGTAAGCTGATAACAATTTGAAACGGATTTCGTGCCCCTGTGCGGTGCCTTGGCAATATCGAAATGGAGCCAGGACAAAGTAAGGTGATTGGGGATAGGCAAAGTGAGAGCCATTGCGCTCAATTCTTTGAATAAAATCTGCATTTTTTTTGGGAGTTTAATTTGCAAATTCTGACCGTACAGATGGGCTCAAAATGCATCAAATAGTTGGAAAGGACTATTAGATTGTTGTGATTAGAGTCCAGATAGCTTAGATTTCAATAAAATAGAATGAATGGTTCAGAACAACCAATTGCAACGTAATTGCGAAGTACATGATGATTTCCCATATGCTAGCTGGTTCTTCTTCTTCGACAAAACATTGGATTTTTTGGGCAAATTTGGATGGGTCCATACGGCTCGTTTTAGTGCCGATTTTGACATGATTTGTTGCGTTGGATTCGTCTCGATGAGTACTTCACATTGGGATGATCAAAACTTGATTTCGATAACTTTGAAAATTTTAGTTTTTCTGAAAATTTGTTTCGTTTCACAAAGACTAGGGAACTTCAGTTACCTCTTCGCTCCTCGGATTGGTGGGTTTAGACTCCATGAATTGACACGAATCCACTGGTATATTTAGATGTTGATTTCGGCGAGCCGAGATGCTAGTTCTATGCTGAGATAGTATCGTCAGGCAATCTTGGACTTCCGAGAAATCATGAGATTTTTGCCGAAGAGGAAGATAAATTAGCAATTGTTGTTGTTCGAGAATGTCCAATGTTGTGTTAATGTATGTTTGGTCGAGTAGGCTTGCCGAGTAAGCAATGTTAGCTGAATAACGTTGCCAAAGCCAAGATAATATGCAGTTTGTTAATATGCAGTTGATAAGAGGCCGAATGATTCGCCGAATTGCAGAGTTGATACGTAATGCGGTATGATGTTTTGCCGAATATTGTATAATTTAGAGTTGATAAGCAATACCGAAGCTGAATAATGGTTCCAAAGCCGAGTCGATAACATGATATGCCAAATAAGTTGTGAATTGAATGGATTTGCAGTTGCGAATATGCCGAATACGTTGCTGAAGAAGCCAAAGAAGTTGTCGAAGTCGAGTTGATAACATGCAGAGTAGCTATGGAGCTTTGGTCGGCCATGAGAGATGGTGAGTACTAAACCGAGAAAAACAAGCAAGTAATAGGCCAACACATTAGCCGAACAATATGAGACGTATAGATGGCCTCAGTGTGACTTCATTTTTTATTCTTATATTATTATTATACAAGTAATAGGCTAACACATTAGCCGAACAATATGAGCCGTATAGATGGCCTCAGTGTGATTTCATTTTTTATTCTTATATTATTATTATTATATTTATATATATATTGTTTTTTTTTTGGCATTAACATGAGCCATATAGATTAGCTCATACACTTCCAATTTATGGAGTAAAAAATGTTAAATTACTTATGATAACAACTCATGGCCTTTATTTATGTCATTTAGTCTAGAGAGAGAAAAAGTGAAGACTAACTATTGTAGCATAAGTACACGTGTATACGTGTTAAGATTCAACGTCAAGATTAGTTTGAGAAACAAAGAATAAATAAATAAATATATAGATCATGCATGAATTTGGCGGATAAACCCCGTCAGTAATGTCGAAAAGATGCTATCACCAACAAAAATGTGAAACCCATTTTTACAGCGAGAATGAAAGTGCAAAAATGCAAAAATAAATACAACAAATATGAGCTGACTACTCTGCTAGAGAGAATGTCGAGATCGATATGAAATAAATGTTTGGACCAAACCTAGGAGCATTAATATATATTGGACCAAATCTATGAGCATAAATGTGTATAGATATATCTGTGTATATGTATATGCACAGCAAGATCGAAATTTAAAAAATAACTTTAAACAAAAAGGAGAAGGATATGATCAACCGTGTGTCTTGTTTTTAGTAACGTGAAATGATGATCTGAGCATCTTGAGTGTGGTGTTTGTCATCTCCTTTGTTGAATTCTTGTAGACGTTTCCCACAGATGGCACCAATTGTGAGACCATGAAATATCCTCTCACAAGGATGTAGTAGAGATCCAACAAAGAGATGAACTTTGTTCCTGTGTCTGCAAAGATGAGCATGATCGGCGCCATCCAACCGGGGTTGCCAGCTGGAGGTCCTCCGATGGTGAAGTCAGTCACTTGATAAACAGAAGCAAAAGCTAGAAAGAATAGAGTGCTTGGTGTGTAGTGTAGGGGAGAGAGTACATATCCTTTCTTTTGGGATGCCCCCCATTTATATAGATGAGGGGGTGATATTTGTTTCGGTTGGACCCAGTGTAGGCATTGTTTGGGTTAGCCCCAATAAGTTGATATATATTTGTTTTCTGGCTCCCACACTTCTGAAGTTATGGTTTTATACTACCTAGCAAAAGAAATAAATAAAAAGCAAAACAAAATCAGAAATCAGACAGCACCTTAGCATAAATCTATCAAAATAGACGTGATCATAGTTGTAGGACTATACTCCCCACTGAATATTGAATTCTCCCACACAAACTGATACCAACTATGCCACTAATATGAACATTCATGTATAGTTTCACTGTAAAGTACATACAAGGTAAAGAGAACCAAAACACCCCTATGAGGGGGGTAGGGTTACCTTGTCCTAGATTTGACATGATCTAGGTTTCACTACTACAAGCAAGTAGTTTCACACATTCTTGCATACGGGTGAGCATCATGTTCTAGTTTGGAACAATCACTATGGCTTTACTGTATGCAACTAGGCTGAATGGTCGAAAAGGGGGTACCTCGACAAGATTACCAAATATACCTCTCACACCTAACACCGAGATGTGAAAGGAGGATCAAGCAGTACAGTGGTAATTCAAATCCCAGGGTTGTGTTTCCAACATGGCAGAGCCCACGATCGGCCAGCCTTTTGGAAAGCTTTTTAGGCAAGCCCCCGACAAGTCGTCTAGGAATAACAAATAGAAAACACAGTGACTTAGAACAACAATGCAAATGCAATGCAATGAATCATATATCTGTAAATAAAATTTCACATCATGAAGTTCGAGTCAAGTTCTCTACTTTCCCCTGCAGAATCACCAGAAACTGTAGCTGGTTTTTCATTGCTCTTCGGTGGGGTTTAGTCGCCTTGGATACAATAGCCTTACAGTTGAGACTCTTGTGGTTCTGAATTTGGTTTCACGAGTGCAATGTGAAACAGATAAACACAAATGAGTCCAAATCTGAAAAATCTTTGGAAAATCAATTTACAATCAAAAAATGCCAAAAATGGACCTCATTGCCAAATTTTAGAGTCGCCATCCTAATATTTTTGGGAAATTTAAGAAACTCGTGACTCATACCAAAGGCCACTTGTCTGTTATAACCAAAGTATTTGGACTCGGGAACTTAGGTATGAGAGAGGAAGGTCATGAATTGAGCACCCCACTCACTTGATCAAAGATCAGCCTCTACTAATCATGATGTGATTTTTATAGACAGTATAGGCTTATGTTCCGATTGTTTATGCTATCTTTACTATGTGAGAAACACAAGTATAGAATATTTCGCTCGCTTTGGAATGCTTTGATTTCATGTTTTGTTTGAAAAGTGTTTTTGAATATGCGCTACTTGAAAAAGTAAACTCATATGTGCATTAATCAAATCATCCCAATTTAAGTAAAATAACTTTCATCCACCGGCATTCAAAAAGGTATATATCAAATAAGCACTTAGCCTCATCAAATATGCTTGATATGGAAACACAAACATACATGTAATATGCTAAAACAAGAAATGCTCACCTAGTACTCAACCAAGGCAAGCTAAGAAGAAGAAAATAATTAGAAACATGCATGCTTTAATATGCAAACTAACTAATGCAACACATACAAATGCAACTATTGGATTCGGCTTCCTAACATGACATATGGCTCAACTCAAAGCATGAGATAGTGCATGTATTCAAGGAAGTAGAAGATGACAATATTCTAAGAATGATGAACCAAATCCTATGTATGCAAAAATGGGTATTTACACATGGTGATGTTATGAAACCAAAATATGATATTACATGCTACCATCGTAAACGAGTAAATAAAATGGAGAAAGAATGGGGGTTGGAAGACATACACAATTTTTCATGTGTTACAAATTGGCCCTCGCACAAGAGGGTCCGAATAACTGTCCTAATTAAACTAATTATTACAAACAAATGAATTAACTATGCTATTACAAGTTCAAAGAAATTTAACTAATTAATTACAACACACTAATTAATCTAAAGGCTACAAGCTAATGAACTCGAACGAGAGACGAAGAACCACATGTGAAACCGAAGAACACCCTCCCAGAAACTCCTCTGTTTTGCTGCCAGATTCTGTCTTGTTTGCAATCAGAAAATTCTTCTATTTTTTCCTAAACTTCTGCTCTATTTTGTCACAAAAATGACACTGCTTGCATAAACACTGGTGGCCATCTGGCCTTGGAAAGTGGTCAGCGGGACAAGGAGGTGGCCGGTCGACCACTATTTTGGGATACTACCTTGGTGCAATAGAATGGAAACAAAGCAAAAACATAGTATTTCCAGGAGATGTTTAACCTCTCTGCCTCTCCCTATCATGAAATTGATCAAGGGAGGAGTATACTCGATTCACAAACCATCAATTGTTACAAAGTTGTTGTGTGATGATCTATGAATCGATAGGACAAAAAGTTAGAAAATTCTTCTATTTTTGCCTCAGCTTCTACTCTATTCTATCACAAAAATGACACTGCTTGCATAAGCATTAGTGGCCAGACAGCCTTGGCAAGTGGTCGATGGGACAAGGAGGTGGCCGGCCGGCCACTGTTTTTGGATACTACCCTGCTGCAACAGAATGGAAACAGAGCAAAAACAGAGTATTTCCAGGAGATGTTAAACCTCGCTGCCTCTTCCTATCATGAAATTGGTCAAGGGAGGAGTACACTCGATTCACAAACCATCAATTGTTACAAAGTTGTTGCTTGATGATCTATGAATCGATAGGACAAAAGGTCAATAAATAAGAATAAAAGACCAACAAAACCTCTCCTCTATCATGAAGTTACCTCAAGGGAAGGGACGGACATTGCTTCTTGAATCATTGAATGTCACTAAGGAGTACGCAATGAGTCAAGACGCAATAGGTTCATATAACGTCCGATTGAACCCGATTTGATTTTATTGCTCTTTTTACCTCTTTTACTCCAATTTTAACGTCTTTTATATTACCTTGCCATTATTTATTCATTTTTGTCCAAAATTGATGACTACGTCCATTAAGTGCAAAAAGCAATAAAGAAAAGTGTTAAACAAGAAGTTGTGCTTAACATGAGAGAGATGTATTACCCTGGTCATGAACCTCCAGAGAGATTAAACCATTAAGCATGGAAAGTCTCTTTCTCATGCTTTGAGCAACAAACTAGTGTTTAAGATAACGCTTAACCAAAGAAAGCAAAGAAAGGAGGGAGGGTGCAGAGATGATTATGCAAAGGTGATCATGATATTTATGAATATTTACATGGAAATTATGTAAAGAAAGCTATCAACTCAAATAAATTGGTGTCTATGGCCCAAACCACCAAATTTGTACAAGCATGGTATTCAAAGGATAACTAAGTGAACATGCTAAACAGCCCCTAGAATTGCAAAACAGTGCTGAAATTGGTTTGAAAATAGTCGAAAATACTAAACAAAAGGAGAGAGAATGAAGCTAGTAAGCAAGCCTAAGGAAAGGTGGCTGTGGACTCGCTTTTTTCGCGTCCCCCCTTTCGGAAAGGTTTGAAAAGAAGGCCTCACAGTTTGGACTCCTGTGGTTCTAAATCTAATCTCACAAGTGCAATGTGAAATTGATAAACACCAAAGAGTCCAAATCCGAAAAATCATTTTAGAAAATCAATTTTAAAACAAATAATGCCAAAATTGGACTACTTTGACAGATACAGAGTTGCCACCTAAATATTTTATTTTTGGGAAAATTTAGGAAACCCTGACTCGTGCCAAAGGCGACGTGTCCGTCATCACCAAAGTTGCCTTGGCTCGGGAACTTGGGTACAAGGGGGACAGGTCATTGTAGACACCCCATTTTTGACCGTCCTCAAGACTTGGACGTCACCGTTTGAACACTCGGTGATTATCCTTGTTTGTGTTCGTTTGGAGTTCCCGGAGGTCTCGGCTCGCGCGCCTTGCCTCAGGATCCCCGAACTCGACCGTTTAGTGTCTGGTTTTGCACCAAAAACTTGCATCTTGCCTTGGAGAGGCAGAGTGGGGCTTGTAGACCATCCCCACCCATCACCGGCAGTGGCTAGATGCCACCGGCTGGTTTTTGCTGCCACCGGCAATTTAGTTTGCCGGCCGGCACTATTTGTTGCCGGTCAGCACTTTTTTGTGCCGGTCGGCATTCTTTTTGGCCAAGATGGCATTTTTGGCCGGCCGATTGCTGTTCATCTGCTTTTGCAGATATTTTTAGACAGCTGTATTGCTTTTGCTCCCCTCCATACACGTGTATGGAGGGATCTCCCTCTTGCAAAGCTTGTCTTGTAAGCTTTACAAGAGGCATATAGAGAGAAGCTCTCTCTAAGGCAAGGGGAGGGCTTTTAGACATTTTTGAGAGAGGAAAATACAGACAAAAGCTCTGGTTTTTCTAGGGTTAGGGTTAGATATACACTCTCTATCTCTCTTTCCCTCTTATTTGCACACTAGGTGTTTTGTGTCTCACTATTGCACACAAACACCTAGTGTTTCACCTTCCTCTTGGAGCTGAGGTTCCAAAGAGTTTGTTTTGAGATTTTGGTGTTGGATTCAAGCTCAAGGAGGCCATTGGAGCGCCATTTGTGAAGGGGTCTTCAAGGGTGAGATTCTAGTCCTTTTTTTCCCCATTCTTGCATTAATTTTATACTTATCTTAGAGCTGTTTTTGTGCTTGTTGTATAACATAAAAAAGTTCTGTTTTTAGGCCCTCTTTATTGTTTATTAAGAGTGTTTTGTTGTTTGAGGGTTGTTGACCACCCTTAGGCCTCAAAAGGCCTCATTTTGAGCCATTTTGTGCTAGCTCCGGGATTTTGGTGTTGAGGTCTCTTCACCACTGAAATCTTGAGGGATTTCAGTGGTGAAGATGATGCTTTGAAGTCCCAAGAAGGAGAGGGCCACCCCCTCTCCTTGTTGTCCTTGAAAAGGACACATTTTGGCCTCTTAAGGAAGCCTATGCTTGAGTGTGTGTTGAGCATGTTTGGTTTGTTTTTCATGCTTATATATCCATAATATAACATGATTTCAAGTTGGTTTTGGAACTCCATGCATGTTTAGCATAGTTGCCATGTAATGCCTTATTTGTGCCTTAACATGTTCTAGGTTGTTAGCCTTTGTTGGAGCATGTTTTAGGCTTGTATTTGTGAAGTTTATGTGCTTATTTTGCCATGTTTTAGCTCTGTCCATAGTCGTTTGGGTTGATCTTTGCATGCATTATATAGCTCCTTTGTATTTGGGCTTGTTGGCCTTGAATATATGCATGTGTAGCATGCCATCTTCGCATTGTTTTGGTGATTTGGAATCATCCTACATGCTATTTCAGTCCCATTTCCATGCTTGTTGGATTGCCTTGCATGTCTCTTTAATGCTTTGAAAGCATGTGTTGCAATGCTCCATGTTTTGGCCATGGTGTATGCCTTTGTATTTGGGCCATTTAGATGCCATCTAAGTAGTCCTTTAGCCTTGTTTTAACATGCTAAACCTCTGATTTTGGTCCTTCTTTTCATGCCATGTTTGGTCATGTTAAGTGTAGTTCAATGCCTCATTGATTTGCTTTGAACATTTAGGCCATTTGGTGCATGCTTGGCTTGATTTGTTGCTTGATTTGGCACCATGTATTAGCATGATTTCAAAGCTTATAATGCACGCTAATTGTTCATGTTTGTCCCTTTCAAGTGTGCTTGAATGTTGCTTGATTTGTGCTTAAGTGTTGGTCCTTATTTGCATTTGTGTGTATGCCATTTAGCCTTCACTCTTTAGCACTTATGGCCACTGTTTTAGGCCTTATTAGAGCTGCCTAATTCATGTATAAGTCCATCTTGCCATCCATTTGCATTGCCATATGTATGCTTGTATGCTTGCATAAGTGCCTTGCCATGCCATGTTGCATTCCTAGCTTGTATGCCTAGGTTGCATTGCATCTTGCATGCATTCCTTGTCCCTTGACTTGGGTGATGGGGATTGGGAGTTTTGTTTGATTGGTTTGCATTGCATTTGAAACCAAAGTTGCATACTTGGTTCTTTGGGCCATCATGCATGAAAACGCGTGATTGGTGGTCCGAGAACCGAGGCACATGCCCCTTTGAGTCATCACAATGATAAGGGACATGTTTGGTGCATACATGCCTTGAATTGTGTTGCCATGCTTTGTTTTGCCCTCTGTTGCTGTGAGTTGCAGGTTCTGCAGGAATACTATGCCGACCGGCAGTGTAATGTGCAGACCGGCACCATTTTCTCTGCCGACAGCTTCAATTTTGTGCCGATGGCCATACCACACTGCCGGTGGCAATCTCAATCAGCCGGTGGTGATCCTCTCTGTCCAGGGGATCAGTCCTGAGGCTTTGACAGCCTCCAGAGGAGGAAAGGAAGGAAAACAGAGGCAGCCTACGCATGGCAGCGCGCTTCCCGAGGCGTTTTCCTATTTTAATTAATTCATTTAATTTGTTAATTAAATTAGTTAATTTGTAATATTAATTAGCTTGCGTAGTTAATTAATTTGTAATATTTATTCGGTCCCTCCGAGCGAGGGCAAATCTGTAATAAGCGTGCATGAGTGTGTGTATGTCTTCCAACCTCACGTCTTTCTTCCCTTTTACTTACCCGCTTTAACGGTTAGTATTAGGGCACGTTTAATTTAGCATACCTCATGCTATGCATGTGTGCATCCATGCATTTGTATTGCATGCATTAGGCTCGGTACATCACGCTAATTGCATCAATACTTCAACTCCCAAACTGAATACGTGATAATTGTGCATTTTCACATGACATGCTTAGGATAGCCGAGCCTATTCTAGGTAACATTTTGTATGCGATACATTAGTCACTCAACATGGACTTGGATCATGCATGTTTGCTAACAAGTTCTTTGTTTTGGCACGGAGTAGTATGTAAGTATTCCCGCTTTAGCATATCACATGAGTGTGAATATTGCCATGACAGCATGCTTAACATGTGGCTAGATGCTTATGTGTTAAACTGTTTCGACTGCCTGTGGGTGAAGGTTGGATTGTTTGAGTTGGAAAAACTCGTTGAAATCCGTATTTTAGCCTACTTGCGAGTAGCAAATTCCAAAGCATTTTCAAACCGAACGGATATGCAATGTTTATTTCCAAATTAGGCAATCTAGTCTATACTTGTTTGCTGCGCGCATAACATAGTGATTCTAGGCTAATAATTGGTTTAAGAACACATAAAGTTTTCAAATACGGATATCATGGTTAGTAGAGGCCGGTCTTCGGACCGGGCGAAAGGGGGTGCTCATAGCTGACCTTCCCCGATCGTACCCAAGCTCCCGAGCCGAGACAACTCCGGTGATGACGGACATGTGGCCTTCGGCACCGAGTCAGGGTTTCCTAAATTTCCCATTTTAAAAATATTTAGGTGGCGACTCTGTATCTGGCAAAGCAGTCCATGTTTGGCACTACTTTTTCAAAAATCTGTTTTTCTAAACGATTTGCCAGATTTGGACTCTTTGGTTCAGATTAAGAACCGCGACAACAAAAATCGCGAGTCCGAACTGTAGCGAGGTCCCCCCCTCCGCGGGCGCCGTTACAGTTTCTGGCGACTCTGCTGGGGATTTTTAGAGAGTTTGACTCGGACTCGTGATATCCTGTTTTGATCTCATTTATGTGTTTCTTTGCATTGCATGTGCATTGGTGCGCCTAGGAACACAGTGTTTGCCATCTGCCATTCCTGAACGGTTTGCCGGAGGCTTGTCTTGTCAAGGCATGTCCATAAGGCTGACCGGCTATGGGCTCTGACAGTATGGGAACACAAACCCCGGTTTACCCGGGGCACCCTTTTTGACCATTCGACCTAGTGCATATTCGGATCCATAGTGACCATTCCAAGCTAGGACAGGTTGCTTACCCGATGCTAAGTTGTTTGAGAACCGCTGTGTGCGTAGTGAAACCCTAGCTCCTGACAAAATAGGACAGGGAAACCCTACCCCAACATAGGGGTGTTTTGTTCTCTTTACTTGTTATGTGCTTTTAAAGTGTTGCTCTACAGGGAACGCACATGTCAGTTTGCAAGTTTGAGTATCAAACCTGGGGACACCAGTATCAAAATCAGTTATCAGGAATCAGTTATCTGCGGATATCGGGTTCAGTTTTTGGGAACAGAAATCTGGGAACAGTGATCAGCAGTAGGGTACAGTTGTGTGGCTACACCCGTGTTTGATCAGTTTGGGCTGAAATGCTGTCTGTTTTTCCTTTCAGTTCAGAGAGTGGCAGAGTTGATACAGAACAGCCAGTGTCTCCCCTTTGCTGAGGCAAGATTTATGGCGACACAAAGTTCAGAAGAAATTGTGGTTATGACGGCTGCATTGGAGCAGGGGACCGCTCCGCAGAGTGAAGCCAGCATCAGTATGTCACACCCGCCCAGGATGCCCGTTGTGCACCCAGTCTGGGCTCCCCAGTTATACCAGGCTCGTGAGCCCACCACTTTCGAATTAATGGGGACGATAGTCGATCTCCAAAGGTCTGTGGCGGACCTCGCCTATGGAATGTCGGCTTCACCGCCAGCGGCGCCGTATGCCGGGAACTTCGTACCACAGGAGCCCCCGCTACTGGGGCGGATTGTGATAGAGCTCAGCCAGCCAGAGGTGGCTTCCGGCTATAGCCACGACATGCCAACGTCAACCCCGACCCTTGATCAGGCTGAGGCCAGGGGAAAAGATAAGGCTAAGGTAGACGCCAATCCTATTGAACAACTGCTGTGGGCAGTCGAGGCTCTGAAGGCCAGAGGGATGAACAAGCAACAAACATCTGCAATAGTGACCAAAGCTGTAGATGATGCTTTCCCCGCTCCGATCAAAGGCAGTTCAAGCCAGGCAGAAAACCGGGATGGGCCCCGTCATGCCCAGACAATTTCAGTAGTTCCCACCCCTGCACCGGGAAAGGTTCAAAAGGCCAAGGCAGCGCCAGCTGATCCTTTCGCCAGCGCATCTGGCAAGAATCCTCAAACTGCAATGTACCTGCCCCGAGGGCGCAGGGTCTTTCACGACCTCCACATGCCTTTGTCTAGGGCACTGCTAATATTGGCGAAGAATGGGCATCTTAAGCCTTTGGAGCCCCGGCCACTCCCGAAGAATCTCCCCGCCACTCATGATGCTACCTTGTACTGTGCGTACCATCAACAGTCTGGTCACAGTACCGATGGATGTTCCCGCCTTCGCCATGAAGTGCAGGATTTGATTGATAACAAGGTTATCCTACCACCTACCTCAGGCAAGCCCGTCACCACTCAGTTGCTGGATTTCGAGGGCTCAGATACTGCGAGTATGTGAAATGAACCGCCTGCGGGCAACATTTGGTACATTTTGGATGAAGCGTCTGGCACGCATTTTTGAGCATCGGTGAAACCGAGTTTTCTAAATCCTGACTTGGATATCGAGTCAGTCTTTTGTTTTGAGTCTGTCTCTTTGTCTTGAGTCAGTCTTTTGCTTAAGGGTCTGTCTTGTTGTATCGAGTCAGTCCCCGTTGTATATAATACCTGGTGATTCTGGGGTTGTTGTCCCGAACACCGTTTTGTTTTGTAATTATTATCTATTTTTGTTTTGAGTCTATTTCTGCCGAGGGACCAGTTGCACCAACAAAGCCGATTGAAACAGCTGTTGCTATCTCAACTTCATGCTTACTTTCAGCATAAGGACCAGAGAATTTGATTGGGCTGACAGTACATCTCGCCTGCTCTCCTGTGTGCCAAACTCATTGCATTAACCTAAGTTTTTCAAAAAAAAAAAACCTTTTGAACACTGCGGTGATAAAAACGAAGAGGAAGGAATTCCTCGGGTTTTGCAAAATTTTGATCATTTTGAGAAAAAGAAAGGCGTGCTAAGCCTTTTTACGAATGAAACCTTGCTTGTCGGCGTGAGTACTGAGAAGGACCCTGGCCTGATCCAGATTGGTTCCACACTATCTTCGGCGCGAGCGATTTGTCGCTTTCTTAAAAACTTTCAAAAACAAATGTTTTACGCGGCCCTGCGAAGACCTGTGTGGAATCCCTCTTGAGGTCGCGCAGCCTAGGATCGCTCTCAGCCTCAAGATTCAACCTATTTGTTTTCCGACTTTGAACCCGTTCAGAAAGTTCAACGGACAAACGCCGTGAAAGGCCCGTGTGGCCAGTTTTGAAGTAGCCCTCGAGCAAGAGGCACCAAAAACCAAATCAGAAGGAGTAGATCTCGCCGGAAGAAGCTCGTGGAGCAGCCGTGATGGATTCCCCGCAAATCAGTGCAACAGCCGTTCTCCTAGACACAGAGAGGCTTCAATTTCAAAAAAAAAAAAACCATTTGGCATGGACTTGCTACACTTTTACCCTTTGAGAGGCTCGCTGGGCCGAAAACCCAGAAGGGCGGCCCAGGCAAAAGTTAGAGCAAGAGAAAAATACAAAAAAAAAGAGAGAAAAATACAAAAGAAAGTATGCAGAAAGAAAGAAAAAAAAAAGCAAAAGAAAAAAAAGAATGAAAGAAAAAAAAAATAGAAAATGGAAAGAAGCTCGCAAGGTCGAAAACCCGCATTGGGCGCCTTGGCAAAAATGAGAGCCAAACAAAGTGAAGGTTAAAATACCCGAGTGTACCTTAATCGGAACTACGTAAGGCTTGATTCCCATGTTTGGGATACGTAGGCAACTTCATCATGAAGTCCAGCCCCCAACGCTTTCATAAGCGTCTCAGTCCATGCAATGGTTTCGATTTCATCCCCAAAGTCCAGTGGCCAACACCCTTCAAGGTGATTGTGTCCATATATGTGTTGTGACCGTCTTCGTCATCGCAGTGTCCAAGAGCTCGACCACCGCCAATGAAGACTGTTTACGGATTACTGCGGCACCATCCAAACAAGGGGCAACTTTTCGTTGCCACGAGCCGCTGTGAGCCGCCTTCCAAACTAGGGGCAACTTTCCGTTGCCTCCCACCTCCCCTTCAAACCAGGGACAATTTTCCATTGCCTCCGATCCGAGGTTGCGCATCTCAAAGGGTAAGTTTCATGCTTGTTGAGCATCAGTCGTTTGAAAAATAGTTTTTTGAAAATTTTTACTGAGGTTAACTATTTTCTCGAAAACTATTTCATTTTCCAAAACCGGACCATTGTCTTGGATCCAAAAAGGAAAATTTTCAGTGCTTGTGGCCTGACTCGCACGGTTTTCAAATCAAAAATCGAACAAGTACGTTCATCCGACTCTCGTTTTGATCAAAACCGTTTTAGTAGAAAGCAAAAACGAAAAAATGGTTAAAATGATGAATTAGGGGCACAGTTGAGCCAGGCGTTCTGTCTTTCCCCCGTCACCGACGTACTTGCCCGAAGAGCACTCTACCCGCTAGAAGAAATAGCTGTGGGCTAACAGCATTGAGCATGAACCCACACCGTTCTATTTATCCATCAATCACCCCAGGGAGGGATGGAAAATGAGAGATTGAAGAATAGAGAGGTGTAAGTTGAGAGAAAAGCGAGAAAAGGGTTTTTGAGAAAAAAATCCGAGCTCAAGAGCCGAGTGATGTGAGAATCACAAATCAGAAAGGGTGGGAATAATACCCGGTGAAACAGGCTCCCTGTGCACGTCTGTGTGTCGTGTCTTTTATTTTGTTTGCCTCAATCCTTGTTTTGAGTCGTTCTGAGCGTGTCTCGCCGTGTTAGGTCGTGTACCTTTATATTTGAGTCCTCCCTGCTGTGTTCAGTTTTAGGCTCGATATCCCGGTTTGAAAAACCCTCATTCAATTTCAAAAATCATTTATGCTCAGAATGCTGTGCCATTCTCTACATTTGAGCGTGTTTCGACTCCAACCGGTTCCTTCTTTGAGGTCCGTCCTGTCAGATTGGGCTGTTTGTTTGAGAATCTGCCGTGTGCAAAATGAAACGAATGATGTGTTATGGGCTGTATGCAGATGAATCCCCAACAGAGTAAGGGCCGTGTATCCGGAATCAGGCAGTGGGTTGCTTGGGTTATTTTGCTGTTGGCTGTTTAAGTTATCTGATTATTACAGTGCAAGTGTTTAATTTTCAGGCAACCAATCAGTTCCATTTACATTGAGGTGTAACATGATGAGATGCGATGCAATGCATGAAATGTGTAAATGTAAACACTTTTTCAGATAAAAAGGCCGTTTCATTTCATTATCTTTTCAAATGTACAAGTTTTGGAAACAAAATCTGCATGCGGCAGTACAAGGTAATCTAACTACCAACAAAAAGAAAAGTACAAGAAAGAAAGAAAAGATAGCAAAAATCTGCATCTATGTCAAGCACTCCGAAGGGCCGTCAGTCTGTCCTGGTCCTCTTCCTGGACGAGGGTCCAGGAGCATCATCAGCGTCGTCGTCAGAGCCCGAGCTAGAACCGTCTCCGGTCTCCTCCTCCGATGACTCGGACTCCGCCTCGGCCTCCGCCTCTGACTCCTCGTCGTCGTCACCATCCGGGACTGGAGCTCGCGAGCTACTCCCGACGTGAGTACGCCCTCCCCTGGTACGGGGAAATATCCGGCCCTCCTCATCTCTCCCCCGGGCAGGGACAGAAGGTCTAGCTGGAGCACCTCCTGCCATGGGAATCTGGAAAGGAGGCTGAAAAAGTACACAAAAGGGAAATGCATCAGTATACTGTGAGCAGTTTAGCAATGCAGAATACAGTGTGTGAGTACAGTGTATGAATGTCGTGAGCAGTTTAGCAATGCAGAATGCAGTGTGTGAATACAGTGTATGAATGTCGTGAGCAGTTTATCAGTACAGGGTACGGTGCAGAATGCAGTGCATGTAGTGTTCAGATACTGTGAGATCAGTGTATCACGTGTTATGCCATGCATCAGATTATGCAAAGCAGTGGATGAATGGTTTGAGACCAGTGTCAGAAAGACATACCGGTATGCTGTAGACGGCTAGGAGATCAAATGTCCGCTGGAGCATCCCCATCATCGAGGCATTCATCGCCAACGACTGACGGGTGTACTCAGAAGAAGCCTGCAAAAGTATCAGACGCGTCAATATTCTGTGGAACATCAAGTAAACTGAATTGAATAACTGTACAAATGTAGTAGAACATACCGGCGGTAAGTCGGGGACGTCAATGAACTCGTGCCCAGCCAGTGGAGGGGCGAAGGGGATCTGATAGGTCGACCCACCCTGCCCCTGGAAAGTCAGTACAGCGGGCAGGGCAGGCCAGCCATCTCCTCGTCCTCCCCGCACTCCGCCCCTACCACGGACCCGGGCCCTCCTCGAAGATCCAGCCCCTGCTCCCGCTCCGGCCCCAGCCGCCGATGCTACAGGCCTGGCCCCCTCTGCTCGACGACCGCTCAGGAGGTGCATCAGGTACGTCCGCACGTACTCCTGATAGTCGCCGGTGCCTCGGAAGCCGGCCTCCTCCCAGCCGATGGAGTAATCATCCAGCTGCTCAGTGGTCAGCCCCTCGGTCTCCCTCATCTCTGCAGGAGGGTGAACCGGGACTATCTGCTCAGGCAACCCGCGGGTCTGGCGTAGAAAACGTTCCCCCAGGTACCAAGCCCGACAGACCGGGCCCTCTAGCAAAATCCGGAAACGCGAGGTCTCCTCAGCACCAGGGAACCGACCCCGCATCGCCGACGGCAAGGAGGCCCATGGACGCCATGTGATCTGAAAATGACAGACAGTTTGTTATCTACTGTTATTGAAATATGCAGTGGAAAAGCGAAGCTTAAATGAACTGAAAGTAAAGCATACCTCCGCCGGGGTGATGGTGTCGAAATATCGGCGGAAGAAGCCGAACGTCTCCCGTGGTCGCCGGGTGCATCTCCTGTCAAAGCGACTCGAGAACGGGACAGCCGGAGGAGGCTCCGCAACTGGTACGGGTGCAAGCCTAGGAAAGTAGGCGTAAACCCACAACTGCAAAACAGATGTCAGTATGACTATCGGATAAAGCAGGATATACAGAATGAAGCAGAAATGGCAGAGCCGTGTGTTGTGCAGTGTATTGTGTGCAGTGTACAGTGTGAGCAGTGTACAGTCAGTGTAAAGCAGAATGTATGTGTGTGCCGTGTGTACAGTATACAGCAAGTGTAGAGCAGATTACAGTGTGTGCAGTGTACAGAGTACAGAGAATATCGAACAGGAATGAAAAAGTGGAGAAGAAATGTACCTCCCAAGCCCGCCAGTAACCTCCAAGCAGCTGGCCGCTGCCACGAGAAGCCGAGCTCATGTATCCGTACAGGGTGGCCAGAGTAGCGCCGCCCCAGTCGTAGTGCAAGATGTCCCGGACGTCCACCAGTGCGCTGAGAAGGCAGAGAGGCACGGTGTTCGCCCGGTCGGCGAAGATAGTAGTCCCAAACAGGAACATGAGGAAGCCGCGAGCATACCTCTCCTCGTCTTCTGGGGTCATCTGCACCTCCTCCAAAACGGGCTGAACCCTGAACTGCGTCTCGAACCAGGAGTACCGCACGAAGCCTGGACGAGATAGCGGTGGGGCCTCCCCCAGTAGATGGACCTGAGCGGCGGTCCACTCATCCATGTCTGTGTCGAAAGGGATCGGATCCCCCCCTACTCCGATGCCTGTGAGCATCGAGAAGTCATAAGGGGTCATCGTCATGTCCCCTGCAGCAGAAAAATGGAAAGAATCGGTGGTGTCCCACCACCTCGCCGCCAAAGCGGCAAGGAGAGGTCTGCATGTGGACAACCTAGAGAGCCCTCGGCAGAAGGTGCCGAAGCCAGCCCGATCTACGATGCGCTGGACCGCATCAGGGAGCTCATCATACCACTCCCGCGCACCAGTATTCCCATACCCGCGAATGGTATGGGAACCCTCCTGCAAACAGAAAATGACAATTGCAAGACAACATTCAAAATGCAGTTTTGAAAGGACAGATATGGCATGTATGCAAGTTTGTCAGATTCAGGCAAATACCGGGTGCCGGTGTGCTTACAGTAAAATACGTGTGCTGTGTCAGCGTGTTTGGGTGTTTCAGAACAGATGTGACGTGTGTGCAAGATTGACAGATTCAGACAAATACTGGGTACCAGTGTGAATACAGTAAAATACAGTGTGTGCCGTGTGTTTGGGTGATTCAGGGCTAGTGCAGTGTGTGTGCATGTGTCAGTCTCAAGCAGATATTAGTTGTATGTATGTTTACAGTCAACTACGGTCTACGGCATATCAGATTTCAGCAGTTAGAGAATACAACTAACTATGGCAGTTTTGTATCCTACATTGCGGAAAGTAAAGCAGAAAGATGAAAAGTTACCTCGGAAGTGCTGAAAGACAGATGGGAGGTAGGCTCGCGTAGTAGTAGCTCAGGCGCCGCGTACCTCTCAAAGCTCCGGAACTGACGCAGGCCGTCTGGGGGCAGAACGTGGATCGCCGGCCGGTAGGTCGCCGGGTCGAACGGGCGCTCGCTCAGTGGTAAGAGCTTGACCCCGGGATCCATCTCGTGGTCCGGGGGAGTCCCGCCACGTGGAATGTCGTCCGCCATGAAGAGAGTGGTGTGAAAATGGCCGGAAAAGGGAAAACCGAGCCGGAATGCGAAGAGTCAACTGAAAAGTCAACTCCCGAGAGGGTCGGAAATGGCCGGGAAGGCCGGAATGTGAAAAGGCACGGAAATGAAGAGGAAAGTGAGGGGAACAAACCCCGAAAAGGCGAGAACGCCAAACGAGGCGCCGAAACAAAAATGTGATCGGTGGAAAATGTCCGAAACGCGAAGAGAATCGCGAATCCGACGACGAAACGAGCGTAGAACGCGAAGAAACGGGCGAAAAACGAGAGAGAAACACCCTAGAGAGAGAGAGCAAGAGTTTTCGGCGACCAAGGAATGAGAAAATAGGGCTTGAAGCCCTATTTTATAACACCCAAGGTGAAAAGACAAAACTGCCCCGCACCAGCAACTGTTTGCCGGTCGGCAATATTTTGTGCCGGCCGACACTTTTTTGTGCCGATAGAATTGTTTTTGTGCCGATGGCCAGCCGGTGGCCTCCCCTTTCGGCCGGTGGGGTTCCCACAGCCTTGGTTAGGCCATTTGAGTTGTTTTGGGTCTTCATAGCTCAAGAAAGTGCAAGAAAGTACATCTCCGACATTCAACCGGCCTCCGTTTTGACTTCGGGCCGTGCCTTCAGTGCGTGGCGCTCGAATTCGTGCAAGGTGTATCCTTTTTGTATCATTTTGAATTCAAAGGTTACCCCATGTGTGTTGCACAAGTTCATCACACTACTTCGTTGCATTACATCGCGCTGTCGTGCGCCACACTCTTTGCATTGTTATGCACGTGTTACAAGCGTCGCAACACGCACCCCTTTGCATTGTCGTGCACATTTCTCATGCATCATCATTGCATTTCCATCCCATGCATTGTCATGCATTCCGGAATACGTGCGTTGTTGCGCAGTTAAGCCCATTCACACTTAGCATCGCACTGTTTTGTGCATTTCAAACCTCGCGCTGTTCTGCGCATCGCACTGTTTTGTGCATTTCAAAGCTCGCGTTGTTCTGTGCATCGCACTGTTTTGTGCATTTCAAACCGTCGCACTGTTTTGTGCATTTCAAATCGTCGCACTGTTTTGTGCATTTCAAACCGTCGCACTGTTTTGTGCATTTCAAATCGTCGCACTGTTTTGTGCATTTCAAATCGTCGCACTGTTTTGTGCATTTCAAATTGTCGCGCTGTTTTGTGCATTGCATTCCGTCGCGCTGTTTTGCGCATCTCATTGCATTTTGCATTGTCATGCATGTTAATTACATTATTTGCGTAGACCGCATGTTTTGCTTGCGTAGACCGCATGTTTAATTCCATTACTTGCGTAGACTGCATATTCAATTTCAATACCTGCGTAGACCGCATGTTTTGCTTGCGTAGACCACATGCTTAATTTCATTACCTGCGTAGACCGCATGTTTTGATTGCGTAGACCGCATATTCAATTTCAATACCTGCGTAGACCGCATGTTTTGCTTGCGTAGACCGCATGTTTAATTCCATTACCTGCGTAGACCGCATGTTTTGATTGCGTAGACCGCATGTTCAGTTTTATTACCTGCGTAGACCGCATGTTTTGATTGCGTAAACCGCATATTCAATTTCAATACCTGCGTAGACCGCATGTTTTGCTTGCGTAGACCGCATGCTTAATTTCATTACCTGCGTAGACCGCATGTTTTGATTGCGTAGACTGCATATTCAATTTCAATACCTGCGTAGACCGCATGTTTGGATTGCGTAGACCGCATGCTTAATTCCATTACCTGCGTAGACCGCATGTTTTGATTGCGTAGACCGCATGCTTAATTTCATTACCTGCGTAGACCGCATGTTTGGATTGCGTAGACCGCATGCTAAATATCATCACCTGCGTAGACCGCATGTTTGGATTGCGTAGACCGCGTTTTTAATTCCATTACCTGCATAGACCGCATGTTTGGATTGCGTAGACCGCGTTTTTAATTCCATTACCTGCATAGACCGCATGTTTTGCTTGTGTAGACTGCATACTTGTTAATTCTAATACCTACGTAGACCGCATGTTTTAAATTGCGTAGACCGCTTATTAAGTTTCGTTACCGGCGTAGACCGCATGCTTATGATCAATTCGTTACCAGCGTAGACCGCATGCTCCATTTACATGTTTGTATTTCCACAGCATTGTCATGCTACCCACTTGCTTTGCGCTGTCACGCATTTCGAGTACACCACATTTGCATTGTCATGCTTGTGGCTAACCATATTGTACCTGTTAAGTTTGTTTTTTTTTCAGGCACGATATTGTATGTACGGTTCATTTGCAGCTGGTGCAACCAGACGAGCCGCACAGGTATTGTATCTCCCGAGTGAGACGTATTGAGAATTCCATAATTCTCTTACATCCTTTCTGCATTGTAGTGTAGTTTGGTGTGCTAGCTTAAAATTGTCGCATGTTTGCTTCATTACAGCTTTCTTTGCATGATTATAAGTTATGCTCGGCTTCGTGCATTGTCTTGCATTTTGCCCCTGCCTCCGGGCGCATATCTTATTTGTCTTGTATGCTTGTCTAAGTCTTCGGCCTTGTCAAAAATGGGTCGTCTCTGGGCTTTGACATTCACTCCCGTCATTGTTATGACTTTCGAGCTCTGTCAAAGAAGGGCAACTGTAGACACCCCATTTTTGACCGTCCTCAAGACTTGGACGTCACCGTTTGAACACTCGGTGATTATCCTTGTTTGTGTTCGTTTGGAGTTCCCGGAGGTCTCGGCTCGCGCGTCTTGCCTCAGGATCCCCGAACTCGACCGTTTAGTGTCTGGTTTTGCACCAAACACTTGCATCTTGCCTTGGAGAGGCAGAGTGGGGCTTGTAGACCATCCCCACCCATCACCGGCAGTGGCTAGATGCCACCGGCTGTTTTTTGCTGCCACCGGCAATTTAGTTTGCCGGCCGGCACTATTTGTTGCCGGTCAGCACTTTTTTGTGCCGGTCGGCACTCTTTTTGGCCAAGATGGCATTTTTGGCCGGCCGATTGCTGTTCATCTGCTTTTGCAGATATTTTTAGACAGCTGTATTGCTTTTGCTCCCCTCCATACACGTGTATGGAGGGATCTCCCTCTTGCAAAGCTTGTCTTGTAAGCTTTACAAGAGGCATATAGAGAGAAGCTCTCTCTAAGGCAAGGGGAGGGCTTTTAGACATTTTTGAGAGAGGAAAATACATACAAAAGCTCTGGTTTTTCTAGGGTTAGGGTTAGATATACACTCTCTATCTCTCTTTCCCTCTTATTTGCACACTAGGTGTTTTGTGTCTCACTATTGCACACAAACACCTAGTGTTTCACCTTCCTCTTGGAGCTGAGGTTCCAAAGAGTTTGTTTTGAGATTTTGGTGTTGGATTCAAGCTCAAGGAGGCCATTGGAGCGCCATTTGTGAAGGGGTCTTCAAGGGTGAGATTCTAGTCCTTTTTTTCCCCATTCTTGCATTAATTTTATACCTATCTTAGAGCTGTTTTTGTGCTTGTTGTATAACATAAAAAAGTTCTATTTTTAGGCCCTCTTTATTGTTTATTAAGAGTGTTTTGTTGTTTGAGGGTTGTTGACCACCCTTAGGCCTCAAAAGGCCTCATTTTGAGCCATTTTGTGCTAGCTCCGGGATTTTGGTGTTGAGGTCTCTTCACCACTGAAATCTTGAGGGATTTCAGTGGTGAAGATGATGCTTTGAAGTCCCAAGAAGGAGAGGGCCACCCCCTCTCCTTGTTGTCCTTGAAAAGGACACATTTTGGCCTCTTAAGGAAGCCTATGCTTGAGTGTGTGTTGAGCATGTTTGGTTTGTTTTTCATGCTTATATATCCATAATATAACATGATTTCAAGTTGGTTTTGGAACTCCATGCATGTTTAGCATAGTTGCCATGTAATGCCTTATTTGTGCCTTAACATGTTCTAGGTTGTTAGCCTTTGTTGGAGCATGTTTTAGGCTTATATTTGTGAAGTTTATGTGCTTATTTTGCCATGTTTTAGCTCTGTCCATAGTCGTTTGGGTTGATCTTTGCATGCATTATATAGCTCCTTTGTATTTGGGCTTGTTGGCCTTGAATATATGCATGTGTAGCATGCCATCTTCGCATTGTTTTGGTGATTTGGAATCATCCTACATGCTATTTCAGTCCCATTTCCATGCTTGTTGGATTGCCTTGCATGTCTCTTTAATGCTTTGAAAGCATGTGTTGCAATGCTCCATGTTTTGGCCATGGTGTATGCCTTTGTATTTGGGCCATTTAGATGCCATCTAAGTAGTCCTTTAGCTTTGTTTTAACATGCTAAACCTCTGATTTTGGTCCTTCTTTTCATGCCATGTTTGGTCATGTTAAGTGTAGTTCAATGCCTCATTGATTTGCTTTCAACATTTAGGCCATTTGGTGCATGCTTGGCTTGATTTGTTGCTTGATTTGGCACCATGTATTAGCATGATTTCAAAGCTTATAGTGCACGCTAATTGTTCATGTTTGTCCCTTTCAAGTGTGCTTGAATGTTGCTTGATTTGTGCTTAAGTGTTGGTCCTTATGTGCATTTGTGTGTATGCCATTTAGCCTTCACTCTTTAGCACTTATGGCCACTGTTTTAGGCCTTATTAGAGCTGCCTAATTCATGTATAAGTCCATCTTGCCATCCATTTGCATTGCCATATGTATGCTTGTATGCTTGCATAAGTGCCTTGCCATGCCATGTTGCATTCCTAGCTTGTATGCCTAGGTTGCATTGCATCTTGCATGCATTCCTTGTCCCTTGACTTGGGTGATGGGGATTGGGAGTTTTGTTTGATTGGTTTGCATTGCATTTGAAACCAAAGTTGCATACTTGGTTCTTTGGGCCATCATGCATGAAAACGCGTGATTGGTGGTCCGAGAACCGAGGCACATGCCCATTTGAGTCATCACAATGATAAGGGACATGTTTGGTGCATACATGCCTTGAATTGTGTTGCCATGCTTTGTTTTGCCCTCTGTTGCTGTGAGTTGCAGGTTCTGCAGGAATACTATGCCGACCGGCAGTGTAATGTGCCGACCGGCACCATTTTCTCTGCCGACAGCTTCAATTTTGTGCCGATGGCCATACCACACTGCCGGTGGCAATCTCAATCAGCCGGTGGTGATCCTCTCTGTCCAAGGGATCAGTCCTGAGGCTTTGACAGCCTCCAGAGGAGGAAAGGAAGGAAAACAGAGGCAGCCTACGCATGGCGGCGCGCTTCCCGAGGCGTTTTCCTGTTTTAATTAATTCATTTAATTTGTTAATTAAATTAGTTAATTTGTAATATTAATTAGCTTGCGTAGTTAATTAATTTGTAATATTTATTCGGTCCCTCCGAGCGAGGGCAAATCTGTAATAAGCGTGCGTGAGTGTGTGTATGTCTTCCAACCTCACGTCTTTCTTCCCTTTTACTTACCCGCTTTAATGGTTAGTATTAGGGCACGTTTAATTTAGCATACCTCATGCTATGCATGTGTGCATCCATGCATTTGTATTGCATGCATTAGGCTCGGTACATCACGCTAATTGCATCAATACTTCAACTCCCAAACTGAATACGTGATAATTGTCATTTTCACATGACATGCTTAGGATAGCCGAGCCTATTCTAGGTAACATTTTGTATGCGATGCATTAGACACTCAACATGGACTTGGATCATGCATGTTTGCTAACAAGTTCTTTGTTTTGGCACGGAGTACTATGTAAGTATTCCCGCTTTAGCATATCACATGAGTGTGAATATTGCCATGACAGCATGCTTAACATGTGGCTAGATGCTTATGTGTTAAACTGTTTCGAATGCCTGTGGGTGAAGGTTGGATTGTTTGAGTTGGAAAAACTCATTGAAATCCGTATTTTAGCCTACTTGCGAGTAGCAAATTCCAAAGCATTTTCAAACCGAACGGATATGCAATGTTTATTTCCAAATTAGGCAATCTAGTCTATACTTGTTTGCTGTGCGCATAACATAGTGATTCTAGGCTAATAATTGGTTTAAGAACACATAAAGTTTTCAAATACGGATATCATGGTTAGTAGAGGCCGGTCTTCGGACCGGGCGAAAGGGGGTGCTCATAGCTGACCTTCCCCGATCGTACCCAAGCTCCCGAGCCGAGACAACTCCGGTGATGACGGACATGTGGCCTTCGGCACCGAGTCAGGGTTTCCTAAATTTCCCATTTTAAAAATATTTAGGTGGCGACTCTGTATCTGGCAAAGCAGTCCATGTTTGGCACTACTTTTTCAAAAATCTGTTTTTCTAAATGATTTGCCAGATTTGGACTCTTTGGTTCAGATTAAGAACCGCGACAACAAAAATCGCGAGTCCGAACTGTAGCGAGGTCCCCCCCTCCGCGGGCGCCGTTACAGTCATGAATTGAGCACCCCCGCTCGCCTGATCAAAGATCGGCCTCTACTAATCATGATATGATATTTTATAAGCATTATGCGTTCTTATTCCGGTTATTATACTAGCTTTACTATGTGATGCACACAAAGCAAGTATAGACTAGTTTGCTTAATTTAAAACAATTCAACTCATGTTTGTTTGAGAAAATGGTTTGAATTTGCCACCTCAAGTGGGCTTAAAGATGCGGATTTTGCCACCAAACATAGTGGGCTTAAAACATGATTTGCCACTCAACAAAGTGGGCTTAAAATGCGCATTCGTTGAATTGTTCCAATTCAAACAATAAGTCTTCATCCACAGGCATTCATGCATTTAAGCATTTAAGCACATAGCCTTATGGAAAGCATGCTAATCATGGCAACATTCACACTTGTGCAAGTATGCTAAAGCATAAAAACTTACCTAGAACTCCAAGCCAAAACAGAAACTAGTTAGAAAGATGCATGATCTTAACTATACAAGATGCCTAATGCAACACATGCAATATACAATTAATAGGCTCGGCTAATAATATGGCATATGGATCGATTTGAACAATATGTGATTAAACATGTATTCAAAGAAGTATTGAAATGATAATGCAGTTTGAATGATGCGCCGAGCCTCGGTGCATGCAAGACAAATGAATGGATGCAAGCATGCAATATGCTAATTAAAATATGTCCCTAATCTAACCATCAAAAGTGATTAACTAAAAGGGAGAAAGACGTGGGATTGGAAAACATACACACACACACACACACTTACTACAACATTACGCCCTCACGAAAGAGGGTCCAAATGAATAAGGGCTAACTAGCTACGCTAAACTAAGCTAAGCTAAACTAAGCTAACTAATTATTACAAAACTTGAAACTAATTAACTATTCTAGTTAACTAATTATTACAAACCGAAATCGAATAACTAGTTAAACTAACTAATTATTTACAACACTTAATTAGCTACAATAATTAATTACAACACGTATTCAAGCTATTGCTAATTAAACTAATTGGCTAATCCCGGGAAGCGAGGGATGCATGCATGCTCGATTTTTCACCCGAAAAGCCACTGCCTTGCTGCTGAAAGCCTCTGCTTGCACATATGAACACCAACAAAGCTGTCCACTTTCAGAACACCTCTACTCCACCTTACCAAAACACTGTGGAAAAATCATTGACGGTCGACAAAGGGGACAAAGGGCCGGTCGGCTACCAATGGCGGCTATCGGCCACTGCTGTTTCACAGTTTTGTGCTGCAATAGAGAGCAAAATAGTGTGTTCTCATAGGATGTTCGTACTGTTTACCCTCCTTATCATCACACAAGCTCAAAGGAGAGAAACTCTTGGCCCTAGAGCTATCAATCATGCAATTTCCATACATGATGGCTAAGGAACCAAGTTTGTACAAGTTCAATAAATGCACAAACAAGACCAAAATGACCACCACCCTATCATGCATGATCAAGGGCAATGGTGACCTAGGAAAATGACACATTTTATCACTTTGAGTATGAAATGTCTCATATTGCTTATGTTCAAATTAACGTCCGATTCGAACACATGCAATGCAACACAAAGAATGCTTATCTTGCACACTTTTACTTGCCAATTTTACTTACTCATTATAATTACCAAACCATTCATTAATCCAATTGTCCATTGGTGATTGTCCTCTAGTGGAAAGATGGCTCAAATCACAAGTAGCTTTGAGAATGAAAGAGATATTACACTGTTGGTAATGAACCCCCTAAGGGATTAAACCATTAGGTGTAGCACCTCCATATCACACTTGAGCAAACAAAGGGTTTAAAGCAACTTTCAAAGAAAACAAAAGAGTGAAGAATTAAGGGAGATTGTAGAGATTAAAGTGCTGAAATTAAGTGCAAAACAACACTGAAACATGCTATCAACTCACAACAATGGTGATTAAAGCCCTAACACACCAAGCTATTGAAGGAAATTATACCACAACCATGCCATACTAGGCTCAAATGAATTAACCAGTAAAAAACAGAGGCAAAAAAGCCCTAAATATGATCTAAAACATGCTGGACTTAAGCCACAAAAAGCTAAAATAAGACGTTAATATATGAGACTAACTAGGCATGCAAACAAGACACTAGGAGGGGAGGCTAACCCATCCAATTTTGGACATCAAAATAAGGTTTTTGTCACTGAAAAACCTCTAAAATTCAGTGGTTATAAGGCCCAAAAAAGTTGGTTTGAAAGTGATGAAAAATGGTACAAAAGCTTAACAAACAAAGGAGCAAGAAGGGTGGACCACCCCCAACTCAAAATGACCTCAAACCAACACTCTTAAACCATAAAAATAGAGTTTTTGACAATTCAAAATCAGCCCAAAAATAGTTGAAATAGATGGCCAAATAAAAATACAAAACAAGTATAAACAAGGTAAGTTCTATACCTTTGAAGGAAAGCACAAACTAGACACAAATTCAAGCTTAAACCTCCTTCTAGACTTCAAACAAGACTCCAAGGGACCTTAGCTCAAAGATGGTCAAGTTTGATTAAGGGTTGGTATGCAAACATATAGAGTAACTAGGCAACCAAGTACAAAATATCAAGAGAGAGAGAGAAAGCTAGAGAGAGATATATTTTTTTGTTCTAAAATTGCTAACCCTCAAAAATAGGAGAGGAACCCCCCTATATATAGAAAAACAAGTCCTGAGCTTAGGAACATCCTACCATACACGTGTATGGAGATGCAGCTCAGTGTGCAAGAGTTGGCACAACTATCAATAAATATCTGGAAAAAGAGATTGATGGCCGTCGGCCACCACTGGTAGCCGACAAGAACAAGCCAAGGCCGACAGTCCAAGGGGCTGGCCGACAGGTCACCCACTCTTCCAAACTTGAAACAACAAGCTTTTGGTCTCAAACAGTGTACAAAAAGATATGGTTCAAGGCTCAAAGGCAAGGTACTCCACCGAGAACTTCAAGCACTCAAAACAAACACAAACAAGCACAATCATTGAGTGCACCAACGATGACGTCTAAGTCTTGAGGACGGTCAAAAACGGATGTCTATAGTGGCTAACCCCTCCATTTTTTGGATATTAAAATCACATATTTTGGCCTCTGAAAACTCTGAAAAATAGTAGCTAAAAGTTGAGAAACAAATGAGGAAAAACAAGGATATAAGCTATAGAATAAGGTTCAAGAAAGGATGGTCAGCCCCTCCACCTTTAGTAGCTTTTAAATCACAAGTTTTAACCCATAAAACCAGCCCAAAATAGTATGAAAAAAAAGAAGAAAAGAGCAGTGTAAACAAGATTAGAGATGGCAATACCTCTTGAAGAGAGGATGTTCTTTGGTTTATAAATCACCACGTGATCACCCTCAAGAGCTAAGATTTTGGCTCAATAATCTCAGCAAGAAGCCTCAAAATATTGGTTTAGGTAGTGTATGTATAGTGTATGTTTATTGCAAGGTAGAGAGGGAGAGTGTTTGGCAAGTTTTGGGCTCTTGGAAAATTGTTCTAACCTAAAACCATGAGGGATTGTCAAGTATATATAGAAAAACAGGTTCCTTTATCTGAAATATCTGTATTGAGCCAGCTGGTGCGTTGCATGCACATGGGGGGATAGCTGGCAGCAGAATATCTGTCTACCAAGAAACATGACCAGTTAGCCATGAAAGGGGACAACTGGCCAATTAAAATTTGCTTGTCAGCCACCTATTGGCCAGCATGCCTCTGAGTGGTCAGGCTAGAAAAAAATTAGGTTTTGGTCCAAAGGAGGTGCAATGTTTTAGGCTTTAAAACTCAAAACAAAGGCTTCTTGCTGAAGAAATCAAACGTTTGTATAGCGTATTATTTCATTATCGAGTGTTCAACTTGAGGTGCCCAAGTCTTAAGGGCGGTCAAAAATTGGGTGTCTACAGAGTGGTATTTTGTACTTTGGTCAATTATATGCTTAATATCCGATTAAGAACTCATTCAAAAACAATCATTGTCAATTTCAATTTCAGAAATAAAATTTTTTTGTGCTCAAAGTGCTGTGCCATTTCTGACATTATGTGCAAAACAGAATTCCTTCTTTCATAAACTGCAGGGTCCAACCTCGATCACAGTTTTACAAAAATACAAGTTTTCAAAAAATAACAAAACAAGGACCTATCTGAAGCTACATATGTTCTGGACTACAAAGCAAAAGCAAAAAGAGAAAAGGGAAAATTGAAGTATCTGAGTTTACTTCAACTTTAGAAAGTTCCAAAGTTACGTTCCAGATGCACCTTCTCAGGTCTCGCCATTTCTCCAGAGTATGAATGTACCTCGACCTTAAGTTCAAGCTTGCTTTAAGTCAGAAGACAAATTAAAAGTGCTCTCTTTGAACACCATTCTCCAATGGTCTACATTGCTTATCAAATGTACTACATCGTCTAGCGCACCCATTGCATCTATTTGTATCATGCGTTATCTTGTTGCATCTATTCTTTTCACGCTAAAATGCATTTAGGATCATTCTCTCCAAGCATGGTAAGGTGTTCCTTGTCACTTGCCCCCCATGAGATGCTCTTGAAAGCACCGCTTTTTGTTCAACTTTTCCATTGCGTTGCATGGAACATGCATCGCATTCATATACATCATACATATATCATCTTATTGTATCCACCCTTATCACCCATGTGATTCGGCATGTATTTACCCTTTTTGCATTGCATGCATTTAGGCTTGTTCACCCTTATCACACGAGTGTGGTTTGGCTTATACCCTTTCACCCTTTCTACATGATGCGTAGTCTAGCCTGTACATTTCACCCTTATCACACGAGTGTGATTTGGCTTGCATCCTCACCCTTTTCGCATTTCTTGTGTTTTAGCTTGCATCTTTCACCCTCTCTACATGATGCATAGTTTGGCTTGCATCTTTCACCCTCTCTACGTGATGTGTAGTTTGGTTTGTATCTTTCACCCTCTCTACGTGATGTATAGTTTAGCTTGCATCTTTCACCCTCTTTACGTGATTCGTAGTTTGGCTTGCATCTTTCACCCTCTCTACATAATGCGTAGTTTGGCTTGTATCTTTCACCCTCTCTATGTGGCGAGTAGTTTGGCTTGTACCTTTCACCCTTTTCTACGTGCTACGTAGTTTGGCTTGTACCGCTCTCCTCTTTATGATTTTCAGGTGATATGCTTATTGGTGGTTTTGATTGTTGCGTTGTATTGTATATCATTTGTATTCTGTCCTTGAACTACGCTAGTTTGATTTCTTGCAAAGGGATGCGTAGGCAACTTTTCAGTTCCATCAACTGCATTTGCATTTTGTTTGTCTACCTACGTCTTACGGCCTTATCAAATGGGTTGTCTTCGGGCTTTGACATTCACTCATGTCATTTCATGACGTACCGAGTTCTGTCAAAGAGAGGCAATTGTAGACACCTCATTTTGACCGCCCCTAAGATTTGGGCGCTTCATTCTGAATGCTCGATAATGAAAGTTACACTGTGCGATCTTTTGAACTCTCAGCAAGGGAATTTTAATTCATGCTCGAATCCTAACCTTACACCTCATTTTGGCCAAAATGTTTTAAACCTTAAAACTCTCTTTTCATAGCATTTCTCTAAGCGTTTCTATGATGTTTCGAGGTCCACATTCTAATTAAAATGTTTTACCCTTTTAGTAAACCGAGCAAGGATAGAGTGGATTTGATTGGAAAGAAGGACACTTCTCTGAAAACCTTGTCCCTCTTTCAAACCTACACTGGACATACAGCAGTAGCCCAAAAGGTAGCTTTTAGAGCTAGCTATGAATTTTGGGGCTTGGCCGGATTTTATTAGCGATAGGTAATATATACGGAGGGTTTTCGCCAGTTGTCCTTTTTTGAAGATATTTCGGACCGAAACACTTCAAATTCTATAAATAGACCCCCTCCCTTCAAAATTTAGGGTTAAAAAAATCTCAAAAGGTTTTAAGGTTGTTAGGAGCTTAGAGCATACCACTTCCTTGCAAAGCTGTTCTTGACCTTCATATCACCTTTAGCTATACATACACAATACATACACCGTTAGAGCTTGTTCTTGAAGCTTTTTGTTAAAGTTTCAGATAGTATTTCAGACACTTAAGAGTGTTGGGATTGAAGTTTGACAACTAAAAAGTTACTCCTCTCTTCAAGAGGTAGAGCTTTGCATCATTTTCATCTATTTCTCTTTTACTCTTTTCCTCTCCTTTTTCTTGTTTTGTATACTATTTTTTGAGTTGTTTTGGAGTTGAAATATGTGATTAAGGGTTGTTTACCTCGAAGCTAGGTGATAGCTTCTGTGTCAAAAGGGTTGAAAACCTCTCTTCTCGATCATTTTCGAAACATGGAAATGGATGTCTCATCCTTAATCTATGAATAAAATAGGAGTTGTCAATAACTTTGACGAGTTGTGTATTTAAGCTTTGATAGTTAGCTTGATTTTCAATTTTTCTCCCTTATTCCCATTGTTGCTCATATAGAGCTCTTTATCAAAAAAGTATTAGAAACTCTCTTCTAGTTCCTTGCAAAGCATGGAAATGGATGCCAATCCATATTCCATGAGTAGGAAGATGAGTCTCTAATTCTTTCTTCAATGATGCTGTCATGACCCGAACCCGCCCCCATGAGTTAAGGACATAACCGGCCAGTAATCCTAAGATTACCTATGGCCTCAAACCAAATTACACATGACTCACCAGAGTAAAGGGAGCCAAACGGAAGCAAAATTTAAAACTTTGTTCATAGAGCTATGCTTACATGGCACATCATAACAAACCATACATGCACATATTAATAACTTACATCAAAATACAGTAACATAAAGTTCTGTACAGATAGGATCATTTAAGTCTAGGTCAGCCAATCAAAACTATATACAAACATCGACCGAGGTCCTCGCCAATATGACAAACGAGACAGAAAAAGGCGAAGATGTGTCTCTTGCGTAAGACGCTAGGGCTGACCCTTCAAACTTTGGTTGTTCTGCACAAACTTCACTGAGGCTGGGTTTGGACCTCTCTTGGCTCACCTACAAACACATGAATAAGCGTGAGCGAAAGCCCAGTAAATAATATCAAGTAAAGAAGTTACATAAACAGTATTTAGAACAACGTGCTTCAAACGGCCTTGGGCCCAATTCACATTCTATCTAGCATTATATATATATATATAAATACAGGTCAAGTGACTGCGGTTCCAAACACATCATGCGGCCTCAAGCCCAATCCATTCGTGCCAAACTGGCCTTTGGCCCATTCATACTTTCATGTCAAACTGGCCTTTGGCCTATAGGTATACATAGGGCAGGTGACTGCAGTTCCAAACGCATCAGACGGCCTCGGGCCCAATCCATTCATATCAAACTGGCCTTTGGCCCATTCATACTTTCATTAGTGTCAAACTGGCCTTTGGCCCATTCATTCTATCTTTCATGTCAAACTGGCCTCTGGCCCATTCATTCATATCCAACGGCCTCTGGCCCATTCATTCACGTCAGACCATTATTCATGTCAGACTATCATTCATGTCAGACTGGCCTTTGGCCCATTCATTCTCTTATTCATGTCAGACTGGCCTTTGGCCCATTCATTCTCTTATTTATGTCAGACTGCCCTTTGGTCCACTCATTCTCTTATTCATGTCAGACTGTCATTCGTGTCAGACTATCATTCGTGTCAGACTGGCCTTTGGCCCATTTGCTCTGTAGGCATAGCAAACGTTTGCCCACAATTCAAATTAACAGACTTATAGGAAGCTAAGCAATTGGACAAATAACATATTCCAGATATCTTTATTAAGATACTACTCACAGTGATCGATTGGTTGATTTTCCCTAGAGCTTGACTCTACACATCATATAACACATATGGGTCACAAACAATTCAATCCGTTCTTAATTCACATATTTCTCTATAGGCTTCTTTCTTAACCTTCTAACTCATTTACAATGCTCAATGTATGCCTAAGAGTACTTAGAAGCGAAAGAGACAGAAAACGAAACACAGAATGCCTTTTCAAAATTTCAGCAAACAGGGTCCCCGCTCGAGCGTGAATTTCCCCGCTCGAGCGAACCCATGAGGTCTGCAGAAGTACTAGTTATGTCAAATCTACGCTCGAGCGTGAAGTTGGGCGCTCGAGCTGAAAGCCTCACTAGATGGCTCCTCGCTCGAGCGTGAACTTTCCCGCTTGAGCGGACACCATGTCTGCAAAATATATTGGGAGCTCGTATTTCCTGCTCGAGCGGCGGTTCCCTCGCTCGAGCGAACATCAAAATTTCTGGGTTTTCCAGCAGTGTTCTTCAGCTCAAATTCAACATTCAAATCAACATATCTTGCATTTTATGACTCAAACTTCACATATACTTGTACTAACATGATCCAACACCCAATTCATTACATTATGAAGCTCAATTTCACAAATTAATCACATGCATGCCCAATTTACACCAAACTTATTCCCAACATAACAAACTCATGTATTCAAAGCTTACACCCTTATGAATTGTACATGCATGTGAGATATAACCCTCATTCTCAACTTAAATGATGAAGAGGTAGTTAAAAACATGAACTTCAATCAAAGATTTAACATGGATCATGTATTTTAAGCTCAAACATGCAAATCCAAAACAATTTCTCCCATGCATGTGCATATTGACTTCCAATTCAACAAAACCAACTTAATTCATGTTCTTTATCATTATTCAACCTTGAATTTACATATTACAAACTAAAATCCACGAGTTTAGGGTGGATTACTCACCTAGGAGCCTTGATCTTTACAAATTCTAGTTGAATCTTGAGTCCAATCTTCCAATTTCACAAATTTGAGGCAAACACACAATCCTCTTTCTTTCTCTCTCTCTAGAGCTGACCCTCACTCTCTTCCTTAGAGAAATTTTCGGCTTGAGCTCAAAAATAGGTGAATAAGCAATATAAAGCTCCTTTTTATAAACCCCTCTAATCACATTTCTTTAATAATTAAATAATTGAGCATTAACTCATTAATTAATATATTTAATTCGATCCGAATAATTTTTCAATCAATTTTCACCGTATTCTCTAAAAATTATGCCAATCATAATGGCACAGTCAATTTCGGGTTTTGTGGCCGATAAGGCCTTCAAT
Organism: Camellia sinensis; assembly: GCF_055761805.1. Taxonomy (NCBI): domain Eukaryota; kingdom Viridiplantae; phylum Streptophyta; class Magnoliopsida; order Ericales; family Theaceae; genus Camellia; species Camellia sinensis. Next base: position 156,308,710 of record NC_138963.1, read on the forward strand.
TTAAATTCCAAAGAAGATAATCAAACAGATATTTCTACGGTGAACAGATAGAAATTCAAAACCACATATTTCACATAAATGGCATCCAAAATCCTATCAAACACAAATCATATTCACAATAAGGACCAATTAGCATAGTACGGAACAGGGTTATCACAGATGCAACCCCTTGTTTCCAAGGCTTTCACCTAAAATGGTTCTCATTAACCTATTCTCTCTAATTTGAGTACTCATTTACTCTTATTCACCGTGGGATGTAGTAGGTTTGAACCATTTCTTCATTTGAAGTGTTTAGCTTTAATTCTAATTATTTGTTAGTTTTTTTCATTTTAGTCACTTCTAGGATCATCGCATACTATCTTGTGATGTTTGATGGTCTGTGAAGCAAGTCTACCTCTTCCTTGATTATCTTCATGATAGAAAGGGGTAGAAAGGACAAACATCTTTTGGAAATACTCTTTCTACACTGTTATTACCTCACTACACAAAAGAGTTTTTTTCTTTTTTGTTGAAATTAAAACACGGCTGTCCTTTATTGGACCCGGCCGGGCCTCATTGTGGAACGGTCAGGCCTCAAAGTAACAAATAGTGTACTGTCGTTGGCAAAACAAAGCCGTGGCTAAAAGTAAAACCGAGCAATTCTCCCAAAGGCAGACAGAGCAGTTTCTGGGGAGATGTTCTCATTTGCGCACGTGTTGTTCTTGTCCCCTTTTTTAAATATTTATTGCTGTAATATTTTCAAATATAATAATTAGGTAATTATTCATTTGGTGATGTAATAATTAGTTTATTAGACCATTCGGACCCTCTTGTAAGATGGAAAATTTGTAACACTTGATGTATGTCTTCCAACCTCCACTTGATGTTCTCATTTGCGCACGTGTTGTTCTTGTCCCTTTTAAAAAATATATATATATATTTATTGCTGTAATATTTGCAAATGTAATAATTAGGTAATTATTCATTCGGTGATGTAATAATTAGTTAATTAGGCCATTCAGACCCTCTTGTAAGAGGGCAAATTTGTAACACTTGATGCATGTTTTCCAACCTCCATTTCTTTCTCCATTTTATTTACACTTACCATAGTTGTATAAAGCTTCATGTTTTCCTTTATCATTTCCATGCTTTGTATCCATTTTTGCATGCATTAAGGTTTGACTCAACATACTTGATGTTGTTATCATATCCCACTTGATTATGTGCACTACATCATGCTTTCTGTTGATTCACATGTCATGTTAATAGTTGAATCTAGTAGTCGCATTTGATATGTGTTACATTAGTCATGTGCATTTTTAGGATCATGCATTTTTCAACTTATCTTCTTTTCTTTGGCTTGTCACGGATGAGTACTAGGTGAGCATTTTCTGGCCTTAGTAAATCGTATGTATGTATTTGTGTTACCATGTCGAGCATACTACCATGAGGCTACTTGCTTACTTGAAATAACTCTGTGAATGCCTATGGATGGAGTCTATTTTCGCTTAAATTAGAACAACTATGCTGTTGTATATATGAGCTCATTTTTCCTTTAAGTTGTTCATATTCAAAACTATTTTAAAATCGCATAAGATCAAAGCATTCCAAAGTAAGTGACGTAGTCTATACTTGTCTGTTTCACATAGTAATGTTAGCATTATTACTAAATCAAAATATGAGCATATAATGTCTATAAGATTCACATCATGACTTAGTAAAGGCCAATTTTTGATCGGGTGAATGGGGTGCTCAATTCACAACCTTTATCTCTCATACCTAAGTTCCCGAATCGAGACAACTGTGGTTATGACGGACAAGTGGCCTTTGGCACGAGTCACGGGTTTCCTAATTCTCCAAAAAATATTAGGTGGCAACTCTGAAATCTGGTAATGCTGTCTATTTTTGGCATCTCTTGTGATTAGTGGATTTTTCTAGGATTTGCCAAATTTAGACTCTCATTTTCTTTTGTTTCACATTGCACCCATGAAACTAGATTCAGAACCACGGGAGTTGAAACTGTAGGGAATCGCATCCAAGGAAACTAAACCCTTCCGAGGAGATCGAAAAACCAGCTACACTCACCAATAGCACCCAACATCTCCCAATCCCATATGACAATACTAGCTACACTACTTATAGACCTCCAACTCAAAATTCCGACAATTACATTGGCCTTCCGCGGATGATAGTGCAACTCAAAGTCATAATCCTCCATAAACTCCATCCATCTCATCTGTCTCAAATTCAAGTCTTTCTGTGAAAATAGATACTTCAAACTCTTGTGATCGGAGAACACCTCGAATCTCTCACCATATAAGTAAAGCCTCCAAATTTTTAAAGCAAAGATCACTGTCGCTAGTTCTAAGTCGTGGGTAGGATAGTTCCTCTCATGCGTTTGCAACTGCAAATATAGGCTACCACCTTCCCCTCTTGCATCAACACGCAGCACAAACCTTTCTATGATGCATCACAATAAACTGAATAGCCTAATCCCCTCTCCAGAATAATCAATACTGGAGCAGTGGTGAGTCTAACCTTAAGCTCTTGAAACGACTTTTCACAGGTCTCACTCCACACAAATTTTACCCCCTTCCTCGTCAATCTAATCAATGGTGAGGCCAATTTAGAGAAATCATTCACAAAATATTGGTAAGACTAGGCTAAACCCAAGAAACTCCAGATCTCAAAGGTATTTTTAGGTTCTTCCTAATCTTGCACTATCTCTACCTGTGGACTCGCTTTTTTCTCACGCCCCTCCTTTGAAAAAGGTTTGGAAAGAAGGCCTCACTGTTCGGACTCTACCTATCGTGGTTCTGAATCTAGTCTCACAAAGTGCAATGTGAAACTAATAATCACCAAAGAGTTCAAATCTGGCAAACCCTTTTAGAAAATCAATTTTAAATCAAACAATACCAAAATTGGACTGCTTTGCCAGATTATACAGTCGCCACCTAAATATTTTATTTTTTGAAAAAGTTTAGGAAACCCTGACTCGTGCCAAAGGCCATGTGTTCGTCATCACCAAAGTTGCCTCGGCTCGGGAACTTAGGTACGAGAGGGGAAGGTCCTAAAATGAGCACCCCCGCTCGTCCGATCAAAGATCGGCCTCTACTAACCATGATATGATGTTTTATAAACATTATGCGTTCTTATTCCGGTCATTAGCTAACTTTACTATGTGATGCACATAAGCAAGTATAGACTAGATCGCAAGAATTGGAACATTTCAAACAATGTTTGTTTTGCAAAAATGGTTTGAATTTGCCACCCTCGGGTGGGCTTAAAATGTGGATTTGCGACCAAACAAAGTGAGCTTAAACCAGGATTTGCCACAACAAAGTGGGCTTAAAATATACATTCATTGAATCGTTCCAATTCAAACACCAAGCCTTCATCCACAGGCATTCATGCAATTTAACATTTAAGCACATAGCCTCATGGCAAGCATGCTAATCATGGCAATCACACTCATGCAAGTATGCTAAAGCGTAAAAACTTACCTAGTACTCTAAGCCAAAACAAAAACTAGTTAGAAAAATACAGAATGCTAACTATGTTAAGATGCCTAATTTAACGCATGCGGAGAATGCCATTAATAGGCTCGGCTACTAATATGGCATATGATTTGATTTGATAACATGCGGTTTAAGCACGTATTTAGAGAAATATTGAAATTGCGATGCAGTTTGAATGATGCACCGAGCCTCGATGCATGCAAGACAAGATGAATGGATGCAAGCATGCGATATGCTAATTGAAACATGACCCTAAACTAACCATCAATAACGGTTGAATAAAAGAGAGAAAGACGTGGGATTGGAAGACATACACACACTCACGAACACTTATTACAACATTATGCCCTCGCGAAGGAGGGTCTGAATGAATAAACGCTAACTAACTAGCTACGCTAATTAAGCTAACTATTACAAACCGAAAACTAATTAACTATTCTAGTTAACTAATTATTACAAACCAAAATTGAGTAACTAGCTATGCTAAGCTATAAAGCAATTAAACTAATTAACTATCTAAGCTAATTAAATAATTGCAACACTTGTATTAACTAGCTATTCTAAGTTGACTAGGGCAATTAAAATGGCCTTGAGGACGAGGGATGCATGCATGCTTGGTTGGTTTCCTCCCGAGAATCCACTGCCTTGCCATTGCAGCCTCTGTTTACACATGCTTGAACACCAACAGTGCTGCTAACTTCCAGAATGCCTATACTCCAACTCAGGAGCACATTTGTGCAATTTTTTATTGATGGTCGGTCGGCTACCAATTGTGGCCGGTCGGGGACTGCTGGTGGCCGTTGGCCACTGCTGGTGGCCGTTGGCCACTACTGGTGGCCCGTCGGCCACCCCTTCTCTGGACTTCTCTTTTTGCTGCGACAGAGAGCAAACAGTGGCAAAGCAATGTATTCTCAAGGTTTGTGTGCACTGTTGCTCTCCTTATTATTACACAAGTTCAAAGGAGTGTGACTCTTGGTCCTTAAACCATCAACCAAGCATTTCCGTGCATGATGGCTAAGGAACCAAGTTTGTACAAGCTTAATGAGTGCAAAACAAGACTCAACAAAACCACAGCCCTATCATGTATGATCAAGGGTGATGGTGACCAAGAAAAGTGGCACATTTCATCGTTTTGAGTATGAAACGTCCCATTTCCCTTGTGTTCAAATTAACGTCGGACCCAAACACATGCAATGCAACATGAAGATGCTTAATCTTGCCTCTTTTACTTGTTGATTTTTGTTTACTCATTTTAGCTAACCAATCCATTCTTTAATTGATTAGTCCAAAAGTGAGTGTCCTCTAATGGAAAGAGGACTTAAACCACAAGTGCCTTGAGCATGAAAGAGACTTCATGCCGTTGATAATGAACCCCCAAGGGGATTAAACCGTTAAGCATGAATGTCTCAATTTCGCACTCAAGCCAACAAGGGGTTTAAAGCCATTTTCAAAATAAATGAAAGAGTTAAACAAAGGAGTATGTGATAGAGCTTATGATGCTGAAATCACATGCAAAATAGCACCACAACATGCAAGCAACTCAAGCAATTCATGTTTAAAGGCCTAAAACACTAAACTAGTGAAGCCCTTTACACTACAACTATCAAAAGATTACTCATACAACACAAACAACCCAAAATAGAGCCAAAGAAGCCCAAATCAGAGGTAAAAACATGCTGGAAATAGGCTAAGATAAGCTACAAAAACATGCTAACTTATGAGGCAACTAGGCATGCAAGTAAGACAATAAGGAGGGGAGGCTAACCCTTCCAATATTGGACTTCAAGGTTTTTGTCACTGAAATAACTCTGATTTTCAGTGGTTTGAAGGCCCAAAAAGTTTGATTTAAATATGCTAAAAGATGGTGCAAAAGTCTACACAATTAAGCAATAAGAAGGATGAACTATCCCTTGACACAAAATAGCCTCAAACCATCATGTTAAGCCTCAAAAACCAGAGTTTTTTGAAGTTGAAAACCAGCTCAAAAACAATACAAAAGGATGGCAAAACGAGTGTGCACAATAAGCTTAAATGAGGTAAGTTCTCTACCTTTGAAGCACAGCACAAAACAGCCACAATTTCAGGCCCAAACCTCCTTTCAAAGCTCAAACTAGGCTCCAAGGGACAAGGGACCTCAGCTCCAAGGTGGTCAAGTTTGGTTAAGGGTTAGTGTGCAAAAGTGTAGGGAAAACTAACTACAAAGCACAAAAGAAGAAGAGAGAGAGAATTCTAGAGAGAGAGAGAGAGAAAGAATTTTGTTCTAAAATGTCTAACCCCTCCAAATGGGGGAGAGCACCCCCTATATATAGAAAATCGAGGTTTAGGCTTGAATTCATCCTACCATACACGTGTATGAAGATGCACTTTAGTGAGCAACAGCTGGCACAACTGGCAAACAAATATCTAAAAAAAGAGACAAATGGCCGTCGGCCAGCCACCACTAGTGGCCAACAAGCACAACTAGTGGCCGACAAGGCCTAAGGCTGGCCGACAGGTTCCCCCCTTTTCTAGGAAAGAGGTAACAAGCTCTTGGCCCAAAAAAACAAGCAAAAAATAGGCAAGGTTCAAAGCTTAAAGTCAGGGCATTTTGCTGACGACTTGGGGCGCTCAAAATGAACACCAAAAAGTACAATCGAGTGTACAAACGATGACGTCCATGTCTTGAGGACGGTAAAAAATGGGGTGTCTACAGTTGCCCCTTTTTGACAGAACTCGGAAGTCACGAAATGACGGGAGTAAATGTCAAAGCCCAGAGACGGCCTATTTTTGACAAGGCCGAAGACTTGGACGAACAGACCAGCAAAACAAAGAACGGTTGTGCCTGCAGGCTACCTACGTATCCCTTTGCAAGGAATCAAACCAGCGTACTTCTGGGGCAACATGCAAGTGATATGCATGATGCAAAAACATAACATATGATCATGTAATGAGGATATAATGAAACATCTAAATGCAAGTGTTATGCAAAGAAATGCTACAACAATCTCATACATAAAAAAGAAGTAAGTAAACGAGCCAAACCACATTTCATGTAGAAAGGATGTAAGAAAATTATACAAACTTAAGTACGCATCATGCAGAAAAGGCAAAGAACAACACAAACGTCGGGCGCACCCGAGATTTCAACGCGTTGCATGCGGAAGGAAAGAAGGGATAATGTGAACACCAGGGCACGCTTAAGTGTTTCTAAACTGAAACGTCCCAACGCGTCGCACACAAGAGGAGAAAGACAACGAGAACACCGGGACGCACCCAAATGCCTCTAAACGAAAGCGTCCTAATGCGTCGCATGCAAGAGGAGAAAGAAGGTGAACACCGGGGTGCGCCCGCATGTGTCCAAATGAAAGCGCCCTAACGCGTCGAACGCGAGAGGAGAAAGGGAGTGGTATAAACACCAGGCTTACCCAAATATTTCTAACCGGAGGCGTCCTAACGTGTTGCACGCGAGAAGAGAAAGGGGGTGGTGTAAACACCGGGCATACCCAAATGTTTCTAACCGGAAGCGTCCTAACGCGTTGCACGCGAGAAAAGAAAGTGATAACGAGAACATCGGGGCACACCCAAATGTTTCTAACTGAAGGCGGGAGTGGTATAAGCATTAGAACACTTCCCAATACTTCTAACCAAAACAGGGTGTATCAAAGGACAGGGATGGTCTCATCTAAAACTCCTCTGAATGAACTGCACATATAATATCGTCTGGCCGCACCAGCTTTCAATGAATTGTACATACAATATCATGCCTACATAAGAAAGAAACTTAACAAGCATAATATAGTAAGAGTGCATGTTCTACGCAAGATAAGCAAAGCATGTTCTATGAAAATGTCGTAACAGCATGTTCTATGCATGATGAATTGGAGGCATGTTCTACATAATAGACAGAGAAATGCATATTTCGTGCAATAGTATTGGATGCATGTTCCATGCAATGATCAATAGTAGAAAACGCATGTTCAATATGAGATTAACAGCATGCTCATTACAAAACACCAAATGCATGCTCTCTGAGAATGGGAAACTGAAGCACATTTCACACAAGATCTCATGTGAAAAGCACATTTCATACAACGACAAAGAGATGCACATTCTATGCAACAACAAAAGAGATGAACATTCTATGCAACTACAAAAGAGATGCTCGATAAAATTGACTCAATCGCAACTTCCGATTTACCTCTCGAAAGAGTTGCAATATGTTTCAAAAGGATACACCTCGTTCATGTTGACTAGTGATGAACCATGCCCTGAAGATACGGTTTGGAGCTTCTGCAGAGACAATTTTGATCTTGAAAGTGAACCTTTCTTGTACTTTCTCGAGAACCAAGGGCACAAAACAGCAGTAAAACACACAAATAGTCTAATTTCTACTTTGCATTTGTACTTTCTATACTCTGTACTACACACCCTGCTTTCTTTATTTTCTCTATATTCTGTACTCTCTACATTCTGCATTCTCCGAACATTGCACACATATTCTGCTTTCCACATTACCTGTGTTTATCTATAGTATACTCACTATCACCCTTTTGCTTTTCGTAGCTATGGGTGTATGCATATTTTACGACACTTTACCCAGAGTCGGAGGTCGAGATGCCTCTTGGCGTGCTACACTCTCACTGGTATGATAGAAGGTGTCAGCGGAGGACTTGAGAGACTCTTTCATTTTTCTGCCGGTATTTCGATACTGTGACTGCCGTAGAGGTAACTCAGAACTCACCGTTATTTCTGTTTTACTTTGATTCTGATTCATATTGCATATCTAATGGTAACCAACATTCCGTGCACTTGTTGTCTGCAAATTTCATGGCAGCCTTGGGCAACAATGCCAGAGGGTGTCAGATATCAATTTGCTGGTGCCTGGGGTGCTTCTTGTTACCGGCTCGTGCTTGAGGGACTAGTAGGCTGAGCCTAGTTCCTGGGCAAGCGCTTCATGCACCAGACCCTGGGTTTGCCACTAAAAGTGGTTCCCATGCCACCTACGCCATCCATGCGGGCCACAGAGAGTCTCTCCTCCCAAGAGGTTATTGACTTTATGCGAGGTGTGGAGGCAGACTATTTTCTGGGAGAGGGGGACTATGCGACATACATCTAGACGCATCTCATGCCTCCTCTGACGGGTATTCATGCTCGCAAAGGGAGAGCAGCAGATGCCCTTTCGACGAGCAGGGCTCGAGCACTGAGGGGTAGGGCCAGGGGGGTGCCCCCTGCTAGGCAGAGCTTTGGTTGGCCAGAGCTTCCGATCGAGCTGATAGGTTGGTAGTACACCAGAGAGTCTTACATGATTCCGATTGAGCCTCCGGTGGCTGGTCACAGATATGTGAGGACGCCTGATTCACCTCTGGTATGTGCTACAATTTTTATTTTTTTTCCATTCTTGCTCAGATACTCAAATATTTATTCCTTTCGGACACTAATCATTCCAAATTGCATTTGCAGGCCCCCGAGGGGTATGTCGAGGGACTGCTTGAGATGCTGGCCTCATTCGAGGGCATGATCTTGAGGAGGGAGGCACTGCTCAGCTTCCACGGCATCTAGGTAATTTCTTCAGTTTTCTTGCATTTTGATCATCATATTTCTGCTAACTTACTAAAATCGACACTTCAACTGAACACTTCCCCACATTGCACTGATACACTGCATGTATAGATCACAACTGACATATTGTATTCACACACCGTATCTGACTTTTGTATATACTCATTCTGCACACCGTGCTTGCATCTGATACACATACTGTGGTTGACATGTACCAACTGCCTTTTTAAGTCCCACCTTTACCGATAGCACTGGTGGCAGCAGTAGCAGGACCATCGGCACCCCCTCCAGCCGTAGGAAGAGCGAGACAGGCTCTGGCACATGGCCGAGGCCGAACTAGGAGTGCCCGAGCTGAGAGTGGCCCTTCAGAGCCCATTTTGAGCGAGGAGGATTCTGAGACTAGCGAGACCGAGGAGGCTGTGGGTCAGCAGGCTGAGTCATTGGAGAGCAAAAACGATGACGCTTGCTCAGATTTTGCTAGTAGTGATACTAGTGCCAATGAGGGCTCCGAGGCAGAGGGAGACAACGATTCCGATTCCAATTCTGACTCAACATTAGGTTCAGATAGCGGTGCGGATGAAGATAGCTCAGCAGAGTCCACTCTGCCGAGGAAGAGGACGAAGAAGACCTCTAGAGCTTGAGACAACTGGCGCTGATTCATATGTTTTTTCTTAGTTTCTTTTTGCTAGTAGTGTAGCACATTGTACAGCTTTAGACAATTTTATTTTCTTAAAAACTTGTATTCTTTTCTAAAAAGAAACCATGATTGGAATGAAAATTAGTCTTTTTATGAAAAAGTGTTGCATTTTGCATCCTGAGCACCGCATAACACCACATTGCATAAGAACAAGATTGATGGAAATTGAATATTGCACATTGGATTGGCATAACCTTCTTAATCAGGTAATGAACCGACCAGCAACAAAACAAGGAAATAATATACAACTCGATAAACACCAAACAATACACAACTACTTGATAAATAAACAACCCAAATACAACTCAATAAACAATACAACTCGATAAACAAATTGAAACAACTTAAAAATGACTCAAACAAAACTTACTAAAACAAGACAACATAATGCACCAAGAGCAGAACAAAACACAGGTTCTCAGTACTTTCAACACACAGATGGACCATAGGAGAAACCAAAGGACCGTCGGCCATAAACAAAGGTTGTCGACCACCAGTGGTGGCTGTCGGCCACCAATGGTGGCCGGTCGTCTACCAGCACTGGCCGGTCGGCTATAAGTGTAAGAGGCCTCTAGATCACTACCACCTGTCTTCTACTCAACTCCTTATCTTTTACAAAAGTTTAGACCTCATAGTTTCTTCATTCCAGCTTTGTTTTTGTCACAAATGGAGCCATTCTTCACCGAAAAACTCTCAAGTTGGATTGTAACTTTAGATGGCTCGGAGAAAGTAAATTTCCAGAATTTCGGGATAAATGCACTATTCCCGCTAAGTCGTACCCCACTGTGTTTTCCGTTCCTACATACCGCGGCTAGGTGTTGGAACCCGGTAACACACGTATTTAGCTTTAGGGGGCAAGAGATATGCCCTACAATTGAAGAATTCCAAGTTTTGATGAAATCCTGGCGCGACGAGGAAATCTTGCCCCAGTCTCGTTTCGGTCACATCCATGCTTTAGGAAGGATGTGTGGACTCACTTTACATGAGGCTTGATCCTTGGTTCACAATGGAGAGCTGGATATCCCCAGCCTCATTCATTCATTTTCTGACGCCGGTGACCACTACAACCATCTTTGGCAGAGTTTTTGGCAGCATGCCCTTTATTTATGTATGTTGACTCATTTTCTACTTGCCCCAAGTTTCGGAGGGTCTACCATTCGCTTGATTAAAGTAGCTCAAGGCTTAAAAGAGGCCAGAAGCTTCATTAGCTTAGCATTGGCCGAGACTTTAATGGGTTTGGATGCCTTTTATCGACGGGAGATGACCAGATTCGTAGGAAGTCCACTACTTTTGCAGGTAATGTTTCCCACCCTATCTTATATGTGTTTCTCACATCACTCGGCACTCATGCTCTGTTTTTCTCTAAAAAACCCTTTCTTACTTTTTCTCTCCACATACACATCTCTATTCTTTAATCTCTCTTATTTTTTATCCCTCCCCAGATATCGCTCATGGACAGGTTGAAAGTAGTGGACTATTGCCTCGCATATTCAGCACAAGGCTATTTCTTTCGCCAATGGCTAGCTGGTTTCCCAAACGAGGGGTGGTGGTGCCATTGGATGTGCAACAGGTCTGCTGTTGACATTAATTGGCGTTGCCCCTGGTTTTACCTGCTTGAGATGAGTTACAGCATGTCTCGGCAAATTGGCATTCAGCTGATTGGCCTGACACACTGTGTTTTCTACTTTCCATTCCGGTTCAAGCGTCTGTTCGGACACGACCAGACTTGCCCAAAGGAGAGGGTAGAGTAACCGGTTTCATTTCCAATCCGAGGTTCACAATTAGCTCGATATCCCACTCCATGGAGGATAAGAGAACTTCTGGCTCTTGCTCCCAATTTCATTTGCGCCCTTTCTGGCGAATGTTTGGCTTGGCTTGAAGATGAGGCACAAACCAGGCCTACCTTAGCATCTGAAGCTTCCACATGCTCCAGGAGGGGACGCAGGAACACCTGACTCATCTATGCCCTAAATTTATTTCTTTCATCTGTACTTTCAAGCTTTCCTTTTGAATGTAATAAAAAGCGATTTTGATTTGCATCAAGAAGTAGAGAACTTTGTATTGAAATCAATGAATTTAAAGCTGTGGGCACTAAAAAATTTCTTTTTGGTCCAAAAATGGTCTGAGTTGTAAAAAGATTAATTTGAACAAATTTAACTTTTATTAAAACTTTTCTAAACCATTTTCGATAAGGATCACAACCTGACACACATGGAATCTATCCTTGAGATGTATAACCCCAAATCTAGCAAATGGAAAGTTGCCCCTTGTCTGAAAAACACTGCACTGTACTGTAACCAACTTCCATAGTGAAGATAACAATCGAACTCTTAGATACAGAAAAGACAAAGATGACCTGAACAATCTCATGGACAGAGCAATTGAGTTTGAAGTGTTTATGGCTGAACTTCAGAATGAAGTTGCTTACATATCCCAAAGATGGGAATCAAGACTTACGTAGTTCGGTTCAGGTTCACTTTTGCCAAGGCCGCCCTTTCTGGGTTTTGAACCTTGCGAGCTCAGTTTTTCTTATTTCAAATTTTTTGTGCTCTAACTTTTGCCTAGGTTGCCTTTCCAGGTTTTTGGCCTAGCGAGCCTCTCAGGGGTAATATTTCTTCAACTTGTCCATGTTGATCGGTTGGGAGAATTCAAGGCCATCTAAGTCCATAAGAATGACAGCTCCACCTGACCAGATTGATTTGACGACGTAAGGGCCAGTCCAATTGGGTTTGAACTTGCCTGTAGGGTCATGGATGGGAGCTCGGTTGTCTTTGAGCACCAAATCCCCTTCCTTACGATTCCGAGACTTGACTTTCTGATTAAAAGCCCTGGCAATCCTACATTGATATCCTTGAACATGGTACAGTGCTTTCAGCCTTCTCTCGTTGAATAACATTAGTTCCTCGAACCTGCTCTACTACCAATCAGCTTCTGCTATTTGGCACTTGGCCATAACCCACAGCGACAAAACCTCTATTTCAATCAGCAAAACAACCTCCATCCCATAAACCAAAGAATACGGAGTTGCCCCAGTAGATGTCCGAATTGAAGTCCTATAACCCCAGAGAGCAAACCACAATTTGTTTGGCCAGTCCCTATAAGTCTTAACCATTTTTTGTAAAATGTGCTTCATGTTCTTGTTGGCGGCCTCAATAGCTTCATTGGGTTGCGGTTGATATGTGGATGACTTATGAAAAGCCACATTGTATTTCTCCAACAAGTCGATTACTTCTTTTTTAAAATGGGAGCCATTGTCTGAAATGATCTCATTCGGTACCCCATAACGACAAATGATGTTATTCCTGATGAACTTGGCTACATGCGACGCTTTCAGCACTGCATAGGATTGGGTTTCGACCCACTTTGTAAAATAGTTTATTGCCACTGGGATATACTCATGCCCATTCGAGCCTTTTGGCATAACTGCGCCAATAAAATCAATTCCCCAGACTGAAAAAGGCCATGGTGAAGTCATGTTGTACAACATCGATAGCGGGATATTCATGCGATTTGCATGAATTTGACATTTGTGGCATCGCCGAAAAAAACCGATACAATCCTCCTCCATGGTTGACCAGTAGTAGCCCTTTCTGAGAATCTTTTGGGCTAGGATTACTCCACTCATGTGTGCTCCATACTCTCCCCCATGGATGGCCTCCATTAGGCTCTTCGATTCTTTTGCATCAACACACAGCTTGTGCAATCCTAGATGGCCTCATTTGTACAACTTACCCTCGTAGATGATAAACTGAGCAACCATTCGCCTTATTACCCTTTTATCTTTGACATTTGCCCCTGGTGGATAAGCTTCCTTTTCCAGGAAGTTCTAGATATCATAATACTGGGGGTTCTGATCTTGTACTTCATTTATTGCAGCGATCAACTCATAAGCCGGCATATATCTCTGTTTAATAATGATCAGACGCATCGGGACTCAAAAATGGATGTTTATCATAGAAGATAGAGTTGATAAAGTGTCAGTGAACCTGTTATTCTCTCTTAACAGATGCGTGAAGGTTAGCTTCTCAAACCTAGGAATCAGAACATCCAGGGTTTGGTGATAGATTTTTATCCTTTCTTCCTTAACCTTCCAGTCTCTTTTTGCTTGAGACACGACCAGGTTCGAGTTCCCAATGGCGTCCAACCTTTTTGCCCCTAGTTCTAGGGCGGCTTCCATTCCAGCAATACACGCTTCATATTTTGCCTTATTGTTGGATACTTTGAACCAGAGTTTGAAAGCTAAAGGTATATGGGAATTGTCGGGTGCTATCAGCAACACCCCTATCCCATAACCATACTAGTTAGACGTTCTGTCAAAGTACATTGTCCAAATCTCTTCATCAACCTGCAGAATAGCCTCATCTGGGAATAAGTATTCTACTGCTTCGTCCCCTTCCACTGGGTGATCTGCTAGGAACTCTGCTACTACTCTCCCCTTGACAGACTTGCGAGTCACATATTTCAAATCAAATTCGAAGAAAAGAAGGAACCAACGAGCTAGCCTACCCGTAAGTGCTAGTTTCTCGAAGAGATATTTGATGGGATCTAATCTCGAAACCAGAATTACCGAGTGAACTAACAGGTAGTGCCTCAACTTCCTGGTAGTCCATACCAAGGCTAAGCAAGCCATTTCCAGCGGGGTGTAACAGGTCTCGTATTCTAGTATCTTCTTGCTCAGGTAATAGATGGCTTTCTCCACTCTATCTTCAGATTCCTACGCAAGTATGCAGCCCATTGTCATGTCAGTTACTAACAGATACAAAATCAACGGCTTTCCCGGCTTTGGCGGTGACAACACAGGCGAGTTCTGGAGGTACTGCTTAATCTGCTCAAAAGCAAACTGGCATCGGTCATCCCAATGGAATTTTTTTCCTTTCTTCACGAGACCAAACAGTGGTTCACAAGTGAAGGTTAATTTTTCAATAAACCATCTTATGAATTGCACTTTACCCAGAAAGCCTCGCACCTCCTTTTCAATCCTTGTTGGTGGCATTTCTAGAATGGCCTTGATTTTGGAAGGATCGACAGCGATGCCCCTCTGTGTGATCAAGAAACCCAGCATTTTCCCTGCTATGACACCAAAAGTGCATTTCTACGGATTCAGCCTCAACCAATATTCCCTGATTCGTTGGAAAAATATCTTCAAGGCGGTGTAATGGCCCTCTCTTTCCTTGAACTTGACAATTATGTCATCCACATACACCTCAACCTCTTTGTGGATCATGTCATGTAAGATCGTGGTTGTAGCCCGTTGATAAGTAGCTCCAGCATTTTTCAGACCAAACGACATCACCCTGTAGCAGTAGGTTCCCTACGGCGCAGTGAATGCAGTCTTCTCTCTATCCTCGAGTGCCATCAAAATCTGGTTATACCTGGAAAACCCATCCATAAAGGAGAGCAACGCATGTCCTGCGGTAAAGTCCACCAACTCGTCGATGTGCGGTAGAGGAAATTCGTCCTTCAGGCTGGCTTTGTTCAGATCTCTGAAATCTACACACACCCGAATTTTGCCATCTTTCTTTGGCACTGGAACAATGTTGGCCAACCAAGTTGGATACTCAGATACTAGAAAAAACCCTGCATCTATCTACTTGGTGACATCTTCCTTACTCTTCAAAGCCCAATCCGAGCGTATTCTCCGAAGCTTCTTCTTGACGGGTCGAGCCTCAGGGTCATGAGGGATCCGGTGCTGTACAATCTCAGGATTGATTCCAGGCATGTCTTCGTAGGACCACGCGAAATCATCTTTGAAATCTTTTAATAAAGTGACTAAGCACTTGCGTTCCTTTGAAGACAACGTGGGTCCGATCTGGACCAGACACGAATACTTCTCAGTACCCATATTAATTGAAATGATTTCATCAACAAGGGGTTTTACAAACCTCTTCTCCCCTCGATCAATCAAATGTTTCAAAACCAGAGGAATTCCTTCCTCATCGTTTTTATCAAAATTTTGAAAGTCGTGATCAATACAATACACAAGTGGCGCAGAGAAGTACTTGAAAACAGCAGTGGTATCATTCTCATTCAAAGCCTCCAGCTCGTCCAATTCCTCGGTTACAACCGACTCAAAAGAAAAAGAAAAAGACAACCTGGACAAAACAATGGCATCCGGGTTATCAACCCCAGGAATACCAGACTCCGACTGAGAAGAACTGGAATCTGATTCCGACTCGACAAACTTTGTGGAATCAGATTCCGACTCACTACCTGATTCAGAACTGCTAGACAAAAATCCCTCCTCCAATTGCCAAACGAGAGAGGGTGCGTTAGATGCATCCAAAATACCATTGAAAGGGTCCACACCTGATTGATCTCCGATCATGGAAACGGTGAAGGCCTCCTCCAAGCTCTTCGGTTTGATCTGAGGATCCGAAAGGAGACACGCTAGTGCTACTCCTATCTTGAGTTCATTGCTACTGGACTCACCGTCTGTACTCTGTTAAGCCTCAACAGTTAATTCAGTCTGTTTGTCTGAGGCTTCATCCTCTTGCAGCTGTAGGTCGAAGAAAATCTCGAAGCCGGGAAAATGCTGCTTCTTAGAGTTCAACCATGGCTCAGGAAAGCCGCAAAATGGGAAGTCTTCCCCCTCCCGGACAAAGCGGCCGTTCAGAGTTCCCTGAATTAGTCTATGCACAAGCTCGTAGTGCTTCCCATTTTGCTTAGTTTTGACTTTTCCTGCCATTTTCTTCCCTTTTCTCACCTAGTCCTCTTTGGTAGGCATGTAACTGAGACCAAATGTATAAGGGTTATGTGGCACTTCAGCCAATGCAGGAGCGCCCTTCTGGCTACTTCTGCCTAATCCTATCTCGGGCACATGCTGTAGCTTATTCATGAAGTAGACTGATTGAGCACTGACATACAACCCTGCATCAATAGCTAGGATATTTTGCACCACCCTGGCCTCAGCCAGGGTAAACCCCGACAAGAAAACATCCTTATCACCATGTACAATTTCCAACACTGGTGTAGTGACCTCAGGCGGAGGATGGATAGACGAATTTCCAAACACAATGGCTACACCCTTTCCAAGAGGGAACTTCAGCATCTGATGAAGAGTGGAAGAGACAGCTTTTACTTGGTGCAGCCACGATTGTCTAAGGAGTAAGTTAAAAGTGGCCGGAACATCAAACCCACTTGTGTTCTGATCTGGACTGTCCCCATCACCTCTCAACTCGTGTTGTCGTAAGCCTGGATCACCTGGGCCGTTGGTACAAAGTCTGCTGGCTTCAAGCCAATAGCATAGGCCGTGCGAGACGAACACACATTAATTGTAGACCCAATGTCCACCAATACAACCGGCACCCACGTCTCTCTGCATTCAACTGAGATGTACAGTGGTTTGTTATGTGTAAGGCCCTAAGGCGGCAATTCCTTATCTGAGAAGGTCAAGGTTGGCGAAGCGCCCCCCGGGAAGACAAGCCCCACTAGTTGTTCGGGAGTTGTGTCGATAGACAACTTGGCCTTATCCATTGCAGACAGGTAGGCTTGCCTATGTACCCATGAAGCCATGAGCAACCCCTAGATGGATATGTCCGCTTGGATCTGTAACAAGTCCGCGAGGGAGGGACCTTGCTGCTACAGTTCGGACTCGCGATTTTTGTTGTCGCGGTTCTTAATCTGAACCAAAGAGTCCAAATCTGGCAAATCGTTTTGAGAAACAGATTTTTGAAAAAGTAGTGCCAAACATGGACTGCTTTGCCAGATACAGAGTCGCCACCTAAATATTTTTAAAATGGGGAAATTTAGGAAACCCTGACTCGGTGCCGAAGGCCACATGTCCGTCATCACCGGAGTTGTCTCGGCTCGGGAGCTTGGGTACGATCGGGGAAGGTCAGCTATGAGCACCCCCTTTCGCCCGATCCGAAGACCGGCCTCCACTAACCATGATATCTGATTTTGAAAACGTTATGTGTTCTTATTCCATTCATTAGCCCAGAATTACTATGTTATGCGCGCAGCAAACAAGTATAGACTAGATTGCCTAATTTGGAAATAAGCATTGCATATCTGTTTGCTTTGAAAAGTGCTTTGGAATTTGCTACTCGCAAGTAGGCTAAAATACGGATTTCAACGAGTTTTTCCAACTCAAACAATCCAACCTTCACCCACAGGCATTCAAACAGTTTATCTCACATAAGCATTTAGCCGCATGGCAAGCATACTGTCATGTTAACATTCACACGCATGCGAGATGCTAAAGCGAAAATACTTACATCGTACTCCGTGCCAAAACAATAAACTAGTTAGCAAACATGCGTGTCCTAGTTCATGTTAAATTGCCTAATGCAACACATACAGGATGCAATTAGATAGGCTCGGCTAACCTAAGCATGGCATATGAAATGCGATCAACTATCACATATTCAATTTTTGAATTGAAGTACAAATGCAGTTAGCGTGATGTACCGAGCCTAATGCATGCAATACAAATGCATGGATGCACACATGCATAGCATAAGGTATGCTAAAATAAATGTGCCCTAATCTACCATCATAAGCAGGTAAATAAAAAGGGAAGAAAGAAGTGGGGTTGGAAGACATACACACCGCCCACACACACTTATTACAGATTTGCCCTCACTCGGAGGGACCAAATAAATATTACAAATTAATTAACTACGTAGGCTAATTAATAATTACAAATTAATTAATTTAATTAACAAATTAAATTAAGCTAAGAAAACAGATAAACCGCCTCGAGAAACGCACCGCCATGCATAGGCTGCCTCTGTTTTCCTTCCTTCACTCCTCTGGAGGCTGTCAAAACCTCAGGACTGCATCCCTGGACACTGGGGAGTGTCATCGGCTGAGTGGAATTACCACCGGCAGTGGTGTGTGGCCATCGGCACAAAATGAAGCTGTCGGCAGAGGAATTGTTGCCGGTCGGCTCCTTACACTGCCAGTCGGCAGAGTGTTCCTACAGAATCTGCAAATGACAGCAACAGAGGGCAAGGCAAAGCATGGCAGCAGAATTCAAGGCATATAAGCACCAACCATGTCCCTTATCATGATAAAGACTCAAAGGGGCATGTGCCTCGATTCTCGGACCACCAATCACGCATTTTCATGCATGATGGCCCATAGAACCAAGTATGCAACTTTGATTTCAAATGCAATGCAAACCAATCAAACCAAACAAGGCCCAATTCCTATCATCAAGTCAAGGAACAAGGCATGCATGCAAGATGCAATGCAACCTAAGCATACAAGCTAAGGATGCAACATGGCATGAGGACAAGCTTATGCAAGCATACAAGCATACATATGGCAATGCATATAGATGGAGAGATGGACTTAAACATGAATTAGGCAATTCTAAATGGGCCTAAAACAGTAGCCATAATGCCCAAAAATGGAGGCTAAACACACATGCACACATACACATGTTATGGTCCAAACCTTAGGCACAAATTGAACAACCCTCAAACACATTTGAAAGGGGGAATCATGGACTAATTAGCATGTGACATAAGCATTGAAATCATGCTAAAACATGGTGCCAAACCAAGCAATAAATCAAGCCAAACATGCAACAAATAGTCCAAGTGTTCAAAGCAAACCAATGGGGCATTGAGCTACACTTAGTAAGACCAAACATGGCATGGACTAAATGACTAAAAACAGAGTTTTAGCACATAACATAAGGCCCAAAAGACCACTTAGATGGCATCTAAATGGCTCAAAAACAAAGGCATGCACAAATGGTCAAAACAAGGAGCATGCAACACATGCTTCCAAAGCATCAAAGGGGCATGTAAGGCAATCAAGCAAGCATGAAAATGGGACTGAAATAGCTTATAGGGGGGCCCCAAATCACCAAAACAATACAAGCAACGCATGCTACACATCCACATACTTGAGGCCAACAAGCCCGAATGCAAAGGGGCTACATGATGCATGCAAAGTTTCGACCCAAACAACCTAGGACAGACCTAGAACACGGCAAAACATGCACAAAATCTTCACAAGACCAAGCCTAAAACATGCTCCAACAAAGGCTAACAACCTAAGACATGTTAAGGCATAACAAGGCATTACAAGGCAACTATGCCAAGCATACATGGAGTACCAAAACCAACTTAAAATCATGTTATATTATGGATATATAAGCATAAAAAATAGCCTAAACATGCTCAACACACACCCAAGCATAATGCTCTCTCAAGAGGCCAAAACATGCCCTTTTCAAGGACAACAAGGAGAGGGGGTGGCCCTCTCCTTCTTAGGACTTCAAGGCATCATCTTCACCACTGAAATCTTGGATTTCAGTGGTGAAGAGGCCCCAACACCAAAATCCCGGAGCTAGCACAAAAGGGCACAAAATGAGGCCTTTCAAAGCCTAAGGGGGGTCAACCACCCTTAAACAACAAAACACTCTTAATAAACAATAAAGAGGGCATAAAAACAGAACTTTTTTATGTTATACAATAAGCACAAAAACAGCTCTAAGATAGGTAGAAAATCAATGCAAAAAAAGGGGAAAAAGGAGACTAGGTTCTCACCCTTGAAGACCCCTTCACAAATGGTGCTCCAATGGCCTCCTTTAGCTTGAATCCAACACCAAAACTTCAAAACCAGTCCCTTAGAACCTCAAGAGCCAAAGGAAGGTGAAACACTATGTGTTTGTGTGCAATAGTATGGACTAAACACACTAAAACACACACAAGAGGGAAAAAGAGAGAGATAAGGTGTAACAAACCCTAACCCTAGATCTCAAACCCTAACAATGGCTGTCTAAGCTCTCAAAATATCTCAAAATGTCTCACCCCCTCAGCCAAGAGACCTCTCTCTCTCTATATGGCACTCCTTGTCTTGTAAAGCTTACAAGACAAGATTCATAAGAGGGAGATCCCTCCATACACGTGTATGGAGGGGAGCAAAAGCAAGACAGCTGTCTTAAAATATCTGCAAAAGCAGATGCACAATAATCGGCCGGCCAAAAATGCCATCTTGGCCAAAAAGAGTGCCGGCCGGCACTAAAAAGTGCTGACCGGCAACAAATAGTGCCGACCGGCAATATAAATTGCCGGTGGCAGCAAAAACCAGCCGGTGGCCTCTAGCCACTGCCGGTGATGGGTGGGGATGGTCTACAAGCCCTACCCTGCCTCTCCAAGGCAAAACACAAGTGTTTGGTGTGAAACCAAACACTAAACAGTCAAGTTCGGAGATCCTGAGGCAAGGCACGCGAGCCGAGACCTCCGGGAACTCCAAACAAACACAAACATGGATAATCACCGAGTGTTCAAACGGTGACGTCCAAGTCTTGAGGACGGTCAAAAATAGGGTGTCTACAGTTGCCCCTCTTTGACAGAACTCGGAAGTCATAACAATGACGGGAGTGAATGTCAAAGCCCAGAGACGACCCATTTTTGACAAGGCCGAAGACTTAGACAAACATGCAAGACAAACAAGATATGCGCCCGAAGGCAGGGGCAAAATGCAAGACAATGCACGAAGCCGAGCATAACTTATGATCATGCAAAGAAAGCTGTAACGAAGCATACATGCAACAGTTTTAAGCTAGCATACACCAAACTACACTACAATGCAGAAAGGATGTAAGAGAATTATGCAATTCTCAATACGTCTCACTCGGGAGATACAATACCCTTGCGGCTCGTCTGGTTGCACCAACCTCAAATGAACCGTACATACAATATCGTTCCTGAAAAGAAAACAAACTTAACAGGTACAATATTGCTAGCAACATGCATGACAATGCAAAACGGATGCAATATATACAAAACAATGTATAAACAATGCAAATGAAGATGCAATGTAATTGAAATAATACAAACTACATGCAAAGCATTTGACTCATGATCCAATCATGAGCGGTTCGAAACCACACCTATGTCAAATAGATTGATGGAGATAACAAGTCTGTCTACCACAGAACGGTCAACTGAACTGTGAGCATTGTAGACAGACGCAAGAACAAGTATTGGGTGGAATTGACATAAGTGGGGAAACGACCCGCTGGAGAAAGGACTACGATCCTAATGCCGGATGCAAAAATTACACTACAATGTAATATATATGGATATGCTAGGAAGATGGCAATGGATATGGCACGCAGGCCAAACCAAATCTTGCCTAGGAAAGGTATGTACGCATACAGGCCATGTGTAACACAGAAAAGGTGCCGCAACCCTCAACCAACATATCAGCGTGGAATCGGCGCGATACACATGCAGAACTGTGTTTTAACATGAAAAGTAAGGGCACATACCGGACCAAGCTCAACCTGGAAAGGCGCAAGCCATAGGCGGAAGGCGATGCAATGAATGCATGCAATCTATAATGCGATATCTACAAATATGCAATGGAGTGGATATGGATACAATGGATATGGCACGCAAGCCAAACCAAATCTTGCCTAGGAAAGGCATGTACACGTACGGGCCATGTGTAACACAGAAAAGGTGTCGCAACCCTCAACCAACATATCAGCGTGGAATCGGCGCGATACACATGCAGAACTGTGTTTTAACATGATCAGTAAGGGCACATACCAGACCAAGCTCAACCTGGAAAGGCGCAAGCCATAGACGGAAGGCGATGCAATGAATGCATGCAATCTACAATGCAATATGTACAAATATGCAATGGGATGGATGTTTACAAAAATGCATGACAATGCAGTGCGATGCAACTATTGGGAAAAATGCAATGGATGCATGCAAGCTACAATGGAAATGCATGACAATGCACCATGATTGTTTTTTGTTGTGTTGTTTTTTTTTGAGATGCGCATGATGCAAGTGCGGCACGCGTGCCATACGGAATGTAAGATGATACAAATGAGACACGTATGCCTCATAAGATGCGAAAAATATTTTGAAAATTGGACTTATACGCTACGCGAAGCCGGTTTACACTCAAAACGATGCAATGTACTAACAAGTACAAGTGAGGTGCGCAAAATAGCGCGAATGTAAACTGCACAAAACCGTGCGATGCGCAAAATAGCGCGAATGTAGCTGTGATGAAGCAATTATGCAAAATAAATGCAACATTTTAAGCGAATGCTATGCCAGCAGGTAGACATCAACCAAACTACATCTCATGCAGAAAGGATGTAAGAGAATTATGCAATTCTCACGAACATGTGCGTTAGATACACAAAAGTGAACGAAGTATGATAGATACACTAAGTGGACAAACATGCGTGATAGATACACAAAAGTGAAGAGAGTGTGATGGATACACTAGGTAAGCGTAGTGTGATGGATACGCTAAGGTGAACACAAAGCGTGGTAGATGCACCTAGTGAACAAGTATGATAGATATACTGAAAGCGAACACGAAGTGTGATAGATGCACTTAGTGAGCAAGTATGATAGATATACTAAAAGGGAACACAAAGTGTGATAGATGCACTATGTGAACAGAGTGTGATTGATACACTAAAAGCGAACACAAAGTGTGATAGATGCACAGTGTGAACAAAGTATGATTGATATACTGAAAATTAACGCAAAGTGTGATAGATGCACTATGTGAACAGAGTGTGATTGATACACTAAAAGCGAACACAAAGTGTGATAGATGCACTTAGTGAACAAGTATGATAGATATACTGAAAGCGAACACAAAGTGTGATAGATGCACTTAGTGAGCAAGTATGATAGATATACTAAAAGAGAACACAAAGTGTGATAGATGCACTGTGTGAACAGAGTGTGATTGATACACTAAAAGCGAACACAAAGTGTGATAGATGCACAGTGTGAACAAAGTATGATTGATATACTGAAAATGAACACAAAGTGTGATAGATGCACTTAGTGAACAAGTATGATTGATATACTAAATCAATGAAGTGTGATACAGAAAACGAGAATGTGTGTGATAGATACACAAAATGAAAGAAGTGTGATTGATACACTAAGTGAGAGTGCAATTGACACAAAAGCGAATATGTGTGTGATAGATACACAAAATGAGAATGTGTGATAGATACACAAAATGAAAGAAATGTGATTGATACACTAAGTGAAGAGAGTGTGATTGATACACTAAATGAGAATGTGGGTGATAGATACTCAAAGCGAGTAAAGTGTGATTGATACACTAAGGCAAATGAAGTGTGATTGATACGCTATATGAATGAGAGCGTAACTGAAGCGTGATTGATACACTAAGTAGATTAGATTATAATTGAAATTAGAGTGTAATTGATACACTAAGTGAATGAAGTGTGATTGATACACTAAAGTGAGTGTGTGTGATTGATACACAAAAGTGAATTACCTTAAAACGGAACTTCTTTGAATGAACCGTGCATACAATATCGTGCATGACTGAGGAAGAAACTTGATAGGTATAATGCATTACAATGCAAGTGAAGTGGGTGAATAACAATGTAAGTGGAAGAGTGCATAACCTTGAAGCAGGATTGATCTTGCGCCTGAGGTAGAGGTACACTCATATTTCGGAGCATTGACAAGGCCCTGAAGAGGTACGTCCGGAGTACAATCACGGAATTTTCTGAAGTTGACACAAACTCAGATACTTCGATTTTCGCTCTTTTGTCTTTGCTTTGCAGTTTGGAACCATCATAGCTTCAGATAGGTCCTGGTTTCACCGTTCACACTTATCGGGGGTGGACCCTACAGTTTTATGGAAAAAAGAATCTTGTTTTGCACAAACGTGAAGGATGGCACAGCACTCTTAGTGCAAAACGATTTATTTTTGAAATTGAGAGATGAGTTTTCGACCAGGTATTGAGCCTACGACTGAACACAGTGAGAAAGACTCAATAACGGAAAACAAAAGGTAAACAACCTAAGCACGTCGAGACACGCTCGGGACGACTCAAAGCAAGAATCGAGACAAACAAAACAAAAGACACCACACACAGACGTGCACAGGGAGCCTGTTTCACCGGGTATTATTCCCACCCTTTCTTATTTGTGATTCTCACATCACTCGGCTCTCAAGCTCGGTTTTTCTCTCAAAACCCTTTTCTCGCTTTTTCTCTCAGCGCACATCTCTCTATTCTTTAATCTCTCGTTTTTCATCCCTCCCCTGGGTGGTTGATGGATAAGCTGGAAATTGTGGGCTCTTGCCCCTGGTATTTTACCAGACTCTTGTTCACAACAGTAAGTTTCTCCCATAGAGGGGTTGTGCTAGAACTGGGTGTGTAGCAAATCTGCAGCTAACATTGGTTGATGATGCCCTGCTGGGGCGTTTGGACGTGGTTAGATCTGTCCAGATGAGGGAGTGGAATATCTCGCCCCATTCGAGTTCGTGCTTCGTACTTGACTTGATTCCTCGTTGCTTGGAGGATGAGAGAGCTTTTAGCCCTTTGTTGTTGACTTCAGTTGTGCCCTTTCTGGCAAGTAGAGTGCCCTTTCTGGCAAATGCATTGACAACAGGGAAAAGACAGGAAGCCTGACTCAACTGTGCCCCTAGTTCATTATTTTGACCATTTTTTGTTTTGGTTTTCTACTAAAACAATTTTGACCAACATGAGAGTTAGATTAACACACTTGTTCGATTTTTGATTTGAAATCATGCAAGTCAGGCTATGAGAACTGAAAATTTTCCTTTTTTGGGTCCAAGAAATGGTCCAGTTTTTGGAAAAGATGGAACAATTTTCGAGAAAATTAGTCAACCTCAGTAAAAATTCTCAAAAACTATTTTTGCAAACGGCCGATGCTTAACAAGCGCGGAACTTACTCTTGAGACGTACAACCTCGGATCTGGACAAAAATTGCCCCCTTGCTCGAAGAGAGCTGCATGGCAACGGAAAGTTGCCCCTTGTTTGAACGGCACCGCAGCGCATTGAATGGCAACGGAAAGTTGCCCCTTGTTTGAATGGCACCGCAGCGCATTGAGTGGCAACGGAAAGTTGCCCCTTGTTTGAATGACACCGCGGTGCATTGAATGGCAACAGAAAGTTGCCCCTTGTCTGAATGGCACCGTAGTGTATTGTAATCAATCCTCAGAGCGATGCTTGCAACCGAACTCCCAGATACAGAAAAGACAAAGATGACTAGAACCATCACATGGACATGATCGAATTTGAAGTGTTTTAGGGCTGGACTTCATAATGAAGTTGCCTACGTATCCCAAAGATGGGAATCAAGCCTTACGTAGTTCGGGGTTAAGGTACACTCGGGTATTTAACCTCACCTTTTTAGGCTCTAACTTTTGCCAAGGCCCCCGATGCGGGTTTTCGACCTTGCGAGCTTTGTTTTTCTTTTCTTTTCAATTCTTTTCATTTCTTTTCTTTTCATTTCTTTTCATTTCATTTCCTTTTTTTTTATTTTCTTTTTTGTTCTTTTCTTTGCATTTTTTTCTTTTTTGTATTTTTCTCTTGCTCTAACTTTTGCCTGGGTCGCCCTTCCGGGTTTTCGGCCCAGTGAGCCTCTCAAAGGGTAAAAGTGTAACAAATCCATGCCACATGGTTTTAGGGTTTTGAAGCCATCCGTATCCAGGAGAGTGGCTGTTGTATTGATTTACTGAAGGATCCATCTTCGGCTCTTCGAGCATATCTGACATTTTTGCCCCTAGTTTGAGGGGGGGCTTCTGATCTAGCTTTACAAGCTTTCTTTGATCTGATTTTCTTGATCTGACTTTGGTGCCTTTTGTTCGAGGGCTGCTTCAAAATGGCCACATAGGCCTCACGTTGTGGTTGACCGTTGAACGTTCTGAACTCAGGTTCAAGGTTTGAAAGTGAGGGGTCGAATCTCGAGGCTGAGAGCGATCCTAAGCTGCACAATCTCAAGAGTGATCCCACACAAGTCTTCGAAGGACTGCGCAAAATATTTTTTGAAATTTTTTAAGAAAGTGACAAATCGCTCGCGCCGAAGACAGTGTAGAACCAATCTGGATCAAGCCAGGGTCCTTCTCAGTACTCACATTAACAAGCACGATCTCAATCATTAAGGGCTTAGCATGCCTCTCTTTCTCTCAAATGATCAAAATTTTGCAAATCCCGAGGAATTCCTTCCTCTTCGTTTTCACCGCAGTGTTCAAAAAAAGTTTTGAAAAAACTTAGGTCGATACAATGATTTCAAGGCACAGAAAAGGCAGGCGAAGAGCACTGTCATTCCATTCAATACTTCTGGCAAAACTGGCACACGGCAGAAGCAAACACAAGAGTGTGAAAATCACTGCTGTTCATTCAAATCTGTTGGCACAACTGGCTCCCTGGCAGAAACAGACTCAAAAGGACAAACACAAAGCAAAATAGTGATATCCGAAGTAACACCCCCGGAATCACCCAACTTTAACAAAACAGGACTGACTCGATGCAACAAGACAGACCCGAATGACTCAGTATGAAAAGACTGACTCAATACAAATTGAGAAGACTGACCCAATACCCAAGTCAGAAAACACAAAAACTAGCATTCGTAAAATGCTCGAAACAGTGCGTGCCAAACGCCACATCTAGAGTAAACTGAGTGCTGCCCACAGGTGGTTCATCCCCTGATCACATATTCGTACTATCCCCCGAGTTCACTGATCCAGTGGTGATAGACTTTACTGAGCTGGTGCGGCAATGACCTTGTTGTCAAACAAATCCTGTACATCATGGCGCAGACGAAAGCAGCTACCGGTCTCATGACCGGTTTGTTGGTGGTACGCACAGTACTTAGTCTGGTCATGCTTTGCAGGGATAGGATCGGGTAGGGGCCGTTGTTCCAACGGTTTCAGATGTCCTTTCCGGAGTAAGACCTCTAGAGCCTTTGACAAAGGCATATGAAGTGGAGTGAAGACCCTCTTGACTCGAGGTGGATATTTGGTTTTTGGTGAGCTACTTCCGGATGCACCGGTGAATGGGGTAGCTGTTTTTGATGCAGTGGTGGTAACCATGTCTACTTCAGAAGATCTTGCACCTGCATCACCACTGGTGGTCGCATTCGAACTGCGGGAAAACGCCCTCCTAGGCTGCTCCTTCTCCTGGTCAATGAGGCCCTGCTTCATAGCATCCTCAATTTGTACCCCCATCTCATGTAAATCTGAAAAGGTGGGGAAGGGAAGAACGATCATCTTCTGCATGAGCTTGGGCTGGAGATTGCGCACAATCATCCGAATCTGATCTTTGTCAGTGGGCCTAGTGGTCATCATCGAGGCCTTGGCCCTCCACCGGGTTACAAAATCGGAGAAACTCTCCTTTGGCTCCTACTTAGTCGTCTCGAGATCACGAGTTGTAATCTCGATTTGTGTATTGTAGGAGTGTTGATCGATGAAAGCCTCGGCCATCGCATCCCAATTCCTCTTAACATCGTCTTTCAATTTTGCATACCAGATGGCCGCTACACCTGACAAGGTCCGACCGAATAAAGACAGCTTCTGCAGTCTAGTGAGGCCCATTGGCCTTAGGATGTCTGAAAACAGTCGTAGGTGCACCATAAGATCCCCAGATCCATCAAAACGATCAATTTGTGGCATCTTAAACCGGTCTGGTAGCGTCACGGCTGCGTCAGTGTATCCGTCCCCAATGTCCGGGATGGACTTCACGCCTTGAGATTTCTTAAACAGCTTTTCAAGCTTGCTCATTTTTAATGCCATGGGGTCCACCTCGAACTCGAAGGGAGAATCCGATTGATTGATAGGAGTGGGTGCTTTGGATAGTTGAGGCGGGATCGGGGGCGGAGCTGGCCCCGTTGGAAGGTCGGTATCCTCCTGGACGTGGGTTGCCTCCCCGAGTATGGGAACTCTTGGTGGGGAAGGAGTCTGGTGTGAAGTAGATACTCCAGTTTGCTGCTCCAATCTGGCAATTGTCTCTGCCTGTTGGGTTATGGCCACAGCCTGTTGTTTGGCGAATTCCGCTTGACGGACAGCGTCTTGCTGCATGGCTTTCATACTATCCTGGAGTTGGCGCACCATCTCTTCCAGACATGACATATTGTTCTAATCTAACTGAGCAATCGGTATATCTGTGTCGGTAGTAGGCTTGGAAATCTCGGCCCGACTGCTCAAAGATCACTGATCTGGTAGCTGTTGTACAGGTGGTCTGTGCCTGACTAGCCTTCTCTGGCCGTGATTACCCTTGAACTGAGTCTCTGACCTGACAAAGTCTATCAGTACAAATCCAATGAACCTCGGGGGATATTGGAGCCCTCTGAAGCTATAGTTCCACGACTACCTTGCAAAAGAGAAAACAGACAGTATCTCAGCTTGATTTCACTAGAACAGGTATGCACATAGCTGAACGACTGTGCTCTCTACTGAATTCTGCCCAAAATTCTGCCGGTAAACTGATACCCTCAGGTAAACTGAATCCCAAAATACTGAACTGGTGCCCGCAGGCCTGATGCCCAAACTTGCAAACTGATACACGCATTCCCTGTAGAGACGCACTCTAAAGCACATAGCAGATAAGTGAGAGCCAAAACACCCCTATGTTGGGGTAGGGTTTCCCTGTCCTATTTTGTCAGGACCTAGGGTTTCACTACGCACGCAGCGGTTTCAAACAACTTAGCATCGGGTAAGCAACCTGTCCTAATTTGGAATGGTAACTATGGATCCAAAAATGTACTAGGTCGAGTGGTCAAAAAGGGTGCCCCGGTAAAACCGGGGTTTGTGTTCCCATACTGTCAGAGCCCATAGCCGGTCAGCCTTATGGTCATGCCTTGACAAGACAAGCCTCCGGCAAACCGTTCAGGAATGGCAGATGGCAAACACGGTGTTCCTAGGCGCACCAATGCACATGCAATGCAAAGAAACACATAAGTGAAATCAAAACAGGATATCACGAGTTTGAGTCAAGCTCTCTAAATTTCCCTAGCGGAGTCGCCAGAAACTGTAACAAGTCCGCGAGGGAGGGACCTTGCTGCTACAGTTCGGACTCACGATTTTTGTTGTCGCGGTTCTTAATTTGAACCAAAGAGTCCAAATCTGGCAAATCGTTTTGAGAAATAGATTTTTGAAAAAGTAGTGCCAAACATGGACTGCTTTGCCAGATACAGAGTCGCCACCAAAATATTTTTAAAATGGGGAAATTTAGGAAACCCTGACTCGGTGCCGAAGGCCACATGTCCGTCATCACCGGAGTTGTCTCGGCTCGGGAGCTTGGGTACGATCGGGGAAGGTCAGCTATGAGCACCCCCTTTCGCCCGGTCCGAAGACCGGCCTCCACTAACCATGATATCTGATTTTAAAAACGTTATGTGTTCTTATTCCATTCATTAGCCCAGAATTACTATGTTATGCGCGCAGCAAACAAGTATAGACTAGATTGCCTAATTTGGAAATAAGCATTGCATATCTGTTTGCTTTGAAAAGTGCTTTAGAATTTACAACTCGCAAGTAGGCTAAAATACGGATTTCAACGAGTTTTTCCAACTCAAACAATCCAACCTTCACCCACAGGCATTCAAACAGTTTATCTCACAAAAGTATTTAGCCACATGGCAAGCATACTGTCATGTTAACATTCACACGCATGCGAGATGCTAAAGCGAAAATACTTATATCGTACTCCGTGCCAAAACAATAAACTAGTTAGCAAACATGCGTGTCCTAGTTCATGTTAAATTGCCTAATGCAACACATACATGATGCAATTAGATAGGCTCGGCTAACCTAAGCATGGCATATGAAATGCGATCAACTATCACATATTCAATTTTTGAATTGAAGTACAAATGCAGTTAGCGTGATGTACTGAGCCTAATGCATGCAATACAAATGCATGGATGCACACATGCATAGCATAAGGTATGCTAAAATAAATGTGCCCTAATCTACCATCATAAGCAGGTAAATAAAAAGGGAAGAAAGAAGTGGGGTTGGAAGACATACACACCGCCCACACACACTTATTACAGATTTGCCCTCACTCGGAGGGACCAAATAAATATTACAAATTAATTAACTACGCAGGCTAATTAATAATTACAAATTAATTAATTTAATTAACAAATTAAATTAAGCTAAGAAAACAGATAAACCGCCTCGGGAAACGCGCCACCATGCATAGGCTGCCTCTGTTTTCCTTCCTTCACTCCTCTGGAGGCTGTCAAAACCTCAGGACTGCATCCCTGGACACTGGGGAGTGTCATCGGCTGAGTGGAATTACCACCGGCAGTGGTGTGTGGCCATCGGCACAAGATGAAGCTGTCAGCAGAGGAATTGTTGCCGGTCGGCACCTTACACTGCCGGTCGGCAGAGTGTTCCTGCAGAATCTGCAAATGACAGCAACAGAGGGCAAGGCAAAGCATGGCAGCACAATTCAAGGCATATATGCACCAACCATGTCCCTTATCATGATAAAGACTCAAAGGGGCATGTGCCTCGATTCTCGGACCACCAATCACGCATTTCCATGCATGATGGCCCAAAGAACCAAGTATGTAACTTTGATTTCAAATGCAATACAAACCAATCAAACCAAACAAGGCCCAATTCCTATCATCAAGTCAAGGAACAAGGCATGCATGCAAGATGCAATGCAACCTAAGCATACAAGCTAAGGATGCAACATGGCATGAGGACAAGCTTATGCAAGCATACAAGCATACATATGGCAATGCATATAGATGGAGAGACTTAAACATGAATTAGGCAATTCTAAATGGGCCTAAAACAGTAGCCATAATGCCCAAAAATGAAGGCTAAACACACATGCACACATACACATGTTATGGTCCAAACCTTAGGCACAAATTGAACAACCCTCAAACACATTTGAAAGGGGGAATCATGGACTAATTAGCATGTGACATAAGCATTGAAATTATGCTAAAACATGGTGCCAAACCAAGCAATAAATCAAGCCAAACATGCAACAAATAGTCCAAGTGTTCAAAGCAAACCAATGGGGCATTGAACTACACTTAGTAAGACCAAACATGGCATGGACTAAATGACTAAAAACAGAGTTTTAGCACATAACATAAGGCCCAAAAGACCACTTAGATGGCATCTAAATGGCTCAAAAACAAAGGCATGCACAAATGGTCAAAACAAGGAGCATGCAACACATGCTTCCAAAGCATCAAAGGGGCATGCAAGGCAATCAAGCAAGCATGAAAATGGGACTGAAATAGCTTATAGGGGGGCCCCAAATCACCAAAACAATACAAGCAACGCATGCTACACATCCACATACTTGAGGCCAACAAGCCCGAATGCAAAGGGGCTACATGATGCATGCAAAGTTCGACCCAAACAACCTAGGACAGACCTAGAACATGGCAAAACATGCACAAAATCTTCACAAGACCAAGCCTAAAACATGCTCCAACAAAGGCTAACAACCTAAGACATGTTAAGGCATAACAAGACATTACAAGGCAACTTTGCTAAGCATGCATGGAGTACCAAAACCAACTTAAAATCATGTTATATTATGGATATATAAGCATGAAAAACAGCCTAAACATGCTCAACACACACCCAAGCATAATGCTCTCTCAAGAGGCCAAAACATGCCCTTTTCAAGGACAACAAGGAGAGGGGGTGGCCCTCTCCTTCTTGGGACTTCAAGGCATCATCTTCACCACTGAAATCCCTCAAGATTTCAGTGGTGAAGAGACCCCAACAGCAAAATCCCGGAGCTAGCACAAAAGGGCACAAAATGAGGCCTTTCAAGGCCTAAGGGGGGTCAACCACCCTTAAACAACAAAACACTCTTAATAAACAATAAAGAGGGCCTAAAAACAGAACTTTTTTATGTTATACAATAAGCACAAAAACAGCTCTAAGATAGCTAGAAAATCAATGCAAAAAAAGGGGAAAAAGGAGACTATGTTCTCACCATTGAAGACCCCTTCACAAATGGTGCTCCAATGGCCTCCTTTAACTTGAATCCAACACCAAAACTTCAAAACCAGTCCCTTAGAACCTCAAGAGCCAAAGGAAGGTGAAACACTATGTGTTTGTGTGCAATAGTATGGACTAAACACACTAAAACACACACAAGAGGGAAAAAGAGAGAGATAAGGTGTAACAAACCCTAACCCTAGATCTCAAACCCTAACAATGGCTGTCTAAGCTCTCAAAATATCTCAAAATGTCTCACCCCCTCAGCCAAGAGACCTCTCTCTCTCTATATGGCACTCCTTGTCTTGTAAAGCTTACAAGACAAGCTTCATAAGAGGGAGATCCCTCCATACACGTGTATGGAGGGGAGCAAAAGCAAGACAGCTGTCTTAAAATATCTGCAAAAGCAGATGCACAATAATCGGCCGGCCAAAAATGCCATCTTGGCCAAAAAGAGTGTTGGCCGGTACTAAAAAGTGCTGACCGGCAACAAATAGTGCTGATCGGCAATATAAATTGCCGGTGGCAGCAAAAACCAGCCGGTGGCCTCTAGCCACTGCCGGTGATGGGTGGGGATGGTCTACAAGCCCTACCCTGCCTCTCCAAGGCAAAACACAAGTGTTTGGTGTGAAACCAGACACTAAACAGTCAAGTTCGGAGATCCTGAGGCAAGGCACGCGAGCCGAGACCTCCGGGAACTCCAAACAAACACAAACATGGATAATCACCGAGTGTTCAAACGGTGACGTCCAAGTCTTGAGGACGGTCAAAAATGGGGTGTCTACAGGATCTTCTTTAGCTATTTCAGTACTGTTTCTTCCTCTAACTGTTTATCCTTCTATTTTTCGGCCGCCTTGTCCTTTCTAGATGCTTCTGGTTGATCTAAGTGCGGGGGCTTGAAGTACCACCCGTTTCTAGTCATGTGATTCACTTCCTCAAAATACCAAGCGTCATCTCGTTGGTCTTAGCCCCAATCTTCCTCTGTGTGGGCAAGATGGAGATCATCATCTTTCCACCAGACTCCTCCGGCAACCGACAGGCAATTTTCCAGTTCCGTTGTAATTACTCTCACATCACAATCATCACCCATAGGGTGTTTGGCATTTCCAGCTTCCTGACCATTCTTATCACTTTCCTGTTCAAACCGCTTCAGTGTGGCTTCTTGCTCTGTATCAACAGTATCAATGACGCCCACTTCTTGAGCGAAATTCTTAGTACCGGCGCTCTCCGGCAACTTCCCTTTGTCCACCGCCGTTCCGGCCCTTATAGAAGTTCCTGCTTCCAGCTGTTCTAGTTTTGATTGAAGTCCCTCATCTACATCCGGTTCATCACTAAGCCATCCTGAATTATCTACTCACCCATTCAGATCAAACCAGTTAATGTGCACATCCCCCGAATCTTGCTCATCGAAGAATTACAAATTGTTAATGTCCTCGTCGAGGTCAACTAAGTCATCCAATACATTGACCCCCATCCTTGGTGGCAACTCCACCTCTGGCTTGGCCTAATTCGTTGGCACAATGTAACGTCATGGGTTGTATTCTTCCTCGGATAAGTCCACGGAGCCCTCAGGCGCTGAACTGACATTCCCATCCTCCAACAAGGCCACCCTGCCTTCATCTACCACGGTCACCACCATAGGTTTGGGTTGGGATGTGGACGTGTTCAACATGCACAAATCTGTGCTTTACGGGATGAACAGCGCCGGCTTAGGTAGGTGGGAGGGGGTGATGTATATACTAGGGTCGTAAGGGACAGCCAATGTTTGGATAAGGTTTATTTTCCTGGGTGGAGGGGCTTAGTTATGTGGTGGAAGAGGATTTGCATTGACATTGGGTTTTTCACGGGGCGCTATCACTTTGCGATCGATGAGATCTTGAGTCTCATGACGCAATCTGAAGCACTGGTCGGTATCATAACCATGCTGTTGGTGAAAGGCGCAATACTTAGTTGGGTTGTGTTTAGAAGGGAGTGGATCGGACAATGGGCATTGTTCTAACGGTTTCAGATGCCCTTTTCTGATCAGGACCCTCAAGGCTGCAGATAGAGACATGTAGAGTAGGGTTAAAACCCTCTGGCCTCAGGCCTGATGGCTAGAAGTTTGGAGGGGTGTATTGGCTATACCAGCAAAGGGGTTGGTAGTTTTCGGTGTGGTGGTGACCATACCCACATCAGAAGGCCTTGTAGTTGTGCTACTACTCGTAGTGGCATTGGAACTGCATGTGAAAGCCCACTTGGGCTACTCTTTCTCGTAGTCTATCAGTCCCTGTTTCATTGCATCCTCTATCTGTACCCCTATTTCATGGAGGTCGGCAAATGTAGACAGAGGTAAGACTATTATCTTCTGCAATATCCTCAGTTGCAAGTTACGGACTACCATTCGGATCTGGTCCTTTTTAGCCAGTCGG
Source organism: Camellia sinensis (assembly GCF_055761805.1). Lineage (NCBI taxonomy): Eukaryota > Viridiplantae > Streptophyta > Magnoliopsida > Ericales > Theaceae > Camellia > Camellia sinensis. Next base: position 156,343,581 of record NC_138963.1, read on the forward strand.
GTGGTCATCATAGAGTCCTTTGCCCTCCACCGGGTTACAAAATCGGAGAAGCCCTCCTTCAACTCTTGGCGGGTAGCTTCGAGATCACGAGTTGTGACCTCAATCTGTGTGTTATAGGAGTATTTAGCAATAAAGGCCTCAGCCATCTGTTCCCAGTTCCTCTTTACAAAGTCTTCCAACTTGGCATACCAAATGGCCGCGATACCTGATAGGGTCTAGCCAAAGAGGGGTAACTTCTGCAGTCTAGATAGGCCCATTAGCCGCTGAATATCTGAAAATAGTCACAAGTGGACCATGGGATCACCCGAACCATCAAAGCGGTCTATATGCGGCATTTTAAGTCTATCTGGCAATGTCAATGCCACATCAGTATAGTCGTCCTCTATATCAGGGATCGAATTGATGCCCTGAGCTCGTTTAAAAAACTTTTCTAGCTTACTCACTTTTAGTGCAGTAGGGTCTACCTCAAACTCAAACGGTGCGTCTGTTGGGTAAACCGGTGCTTTGGAAATTTGGGGTGGAACTGGCTCTGCTGAAATGTCCGCATTTTCCTGGACATTGATGGTGACCCCGAGTACCGGGATTCCCGCTAGGAGTGCTTGTGATGCTGAGGCCACTGCAGGTTGTGGCCGCTGTTGTTGAAGCCTTTCCATTACCTCCGCCTGACGGGCTACAATCTCAGCTTGACAGGCTGCGGTCTCAGCTTGCCGCGCAGCATCTAGCTACATATTCTCAATAGTCTGTTGGAGGTTTCGAAGCAAGTCTTCCATTCTGGCTGGATACTGAGCCATTTGAATAGGTGAATACTCTCTTACTGAAGAGGAAGAAAAAAAAATTGTCCCTGATTGGGTGCTTGTTGAACCAATGGGTTATGCTTGACTCTCCTTCGTCTTGTAACCGGTGGTAGTGAAGCAAACACTAGTTATCCTCCGATAAGATCCCCAGATCGGTATAGACGTCATACCCTGGTCGAGAGTGCTTGGGGGGTGACGGGCTCGTTTGAAGCAATGGTGACACACTACCTTGCAAAAAGAAATAAAGCAAAAAGAAACAAAAATAAAAAATCGCACAGCACCTCGGCTCAGATAGAAACAATGCACAGTTGCAATCATAAGCTGGAGAACTGTACTCAAACGCTGATTTCTGTTCCAAAACTGATACCCACAAACTAATACCCAGACTTGCAACTGAAGCATACATTCCTACAGAGTTTCACTCTAAAGCACGTATCAAACAAGTGAGAGCCAAAACACCCCTATGATGGGGTAAGGTTTCCCTGCCCTAATTTCATCAGGAGCTAGGGGTTCACTATGCAAACAAGCGGTTTCATACAATTCCTGTATCCGGGTAAGCAACCTGTCCTAGTTAGGAACAATCTCAATGGCTTCCGATATACAACTAGACTGATTTGTCAAAAAGGGTACCTCGGCAAAACTATCTAATATACCTCTCACACCTAACACCGAGAAGTGAAAGGAGGATCAAACAGTACAGTGGTAGTCCAGATCCAAGGGTTGTGTTCCCATCATGGTAGAGACCGCAACCGGTCAGCCTTTTGGCAAGCTTTTCTAAGCGAGCCTCCGGCAAACCGTTTAGGAATAGCAGATGGAAAACACTATGATTTAGGCGCACCAATGCAAATGGAAATGCAAAGAAACACATAAGTGTAAATAAAACAACATATCATGAGTTTGAGTCTGTATACACCCCATTTTTGACCGTCCTCAAGACTTGGACGTCACCGTTTGAACGCTCGGTGATCATCCATGTTCGTGTTCGTTTTGACTTCTCGGAGGCCTCGGCCACGCACCTTGCCTCAGGATCTCTTAACTTGCCTACTCTGTACTTGGTTTTGCACCAGGGACTTGTGTTTTGTGCTTCTGAGGATGGGAACAGGCTTGTTAGCCATCCCTGAAACCCACCGACCATGGCATGAAGCCACCAGCCTTTCCTTTTTCCTGCCGACCAAATGTTTGGTCGGTCGGCACTTATCTGAGGTGTATTGGCATTTTATGTGGTCGGCCGACCATGCATTTGGCCAGTGGTCTCTTTTTTTGGCCGGCACCCCCTTTTTACCTTTTTCAGGCATTGTGCATGCCAGTTGTGCTAGCTGGAGTGCACGGACCTGTCCTCCATACACGTGTATGGAGGAATTGCACCCTTTGCACCCTTTTGGTCTAGCTTCTTAGGGAAGCTTGGACCTTTGTCTTAGCTTCCTCAAGAAGCTTAGACACCTGTCTCAGCTTCCTAAGGAAGCCTTGGCCCCTTTGCCTTAGCTTCTTTAAGAAGCCTTGACCCCTTTTGTAGCTTCTCTTGGAAGCTTAAGCCTCCATCTTGCTCTATATAAGGAGACCTTCCCTCTCCTTTGAGGGGGTTCAACAAAACCAGAGAAAATACATATATATCTGATAGATACTCCACTTTCTCTCTCTATATCTCCCTCTCTCTCTCTTCATTTGTGTGTGTTTGTGGGCCAAAAAGTGTGTTTTGTTCTTAGTTTTGCACTATGTCACCTAGCATTACACCATACTTCGACTTTGGAGGTGTTGAGGGTTTGTTCTTGAAGTTTTGAGCTGGTTTTGATCAGAAGAAAGGGGCTGGACTTGCTGTTCTTGAAGTGTTCTTCAAGGGTAACACTATTGCTTTATATTCCCTAATCTTGCATTAGCTTTTAACCCCCTTTGCAAGCTGTTTTGAACTTTGTGTATAAATGAAAAAAGTCTTGTATTTTCATGCTTAAGATGTTTCATTAAGGTCATTTTGGTGTTGGGGGTCGACCTCCCCCTCTTAGGCCTTGTTTGGCCCTTTTGTGCCTTCTTTGGTCAAGCTTGGAATACCTTCGTGTGTTGGTCTTCTCACCATTGAAATCCAGAGGATTTTCAGTGGTCAATAAGAGGTTTTGAGGTCTCGCATAGGGAAGGGACACCCCTCTCCCTTTGTGTCTTTTTTGTCCATGTTTTTAGCTCATAATGGTAGCATGCATGAGTAGTTGTCTTTGGCTCCATTTCAAAGGTTTTTGGGTGTTGTTAGGTCATAATATGCCTCTATTTTTGGTCAGATTAATGGTCCATTTCATGCGTTATACACTTGCCTTGTATTCCCCCATTTTGCCTAGAAGTGCATCTTGCCATTAGACCATCATGCTTGCATGTTTTTGCCTAGCTTTGTGAAGCTTTTGGTCAGGTTTCATCATGCTTGAGGTCTATTGGGTGTTTATTTGGTCATGCCTTTCATGCTTTGTATAGTCTCTTTGCATTCTAGCATGTTGGCATTGGGTGTGTGAGTCATTAGCATGCATTATCTTGGCTATTTTAGTGATTTGGAATCACTTATTTGGTCATTTTAGTCCATGTTTTATGCTTACATGTTTGCATTTTGTTATCCTTTCAATGCTTTGAAGAGATGTGATCCTATGCTCCATATATAAGCCATTGTGAATACTTATGTGTTTAAGTCTTTAGGGCTGCCATATCAGTGGGTTTTGGGGCATATTTTGATGCATAGAAACTCTATTTTTGGTTTCTTAGTCCATGCCATGAGTGGTCATGATAGTTGTAGAATGCTCCTTTTTATGCCTTAGTCTAGGCCCATTGGTATGCATGTTTGCATGAGCATTTGTCCACCATTTCCACCACTTTCGGCCCCTGTTTTGGGGCATGGCTGAGGCCTCCCATTTCAGTTTAAGACCACCCTTGTATATAGTTGCATGCTTAGCATGATGCATGTTGCATTACATTAGTTGCATGCTTGCATTATATCTTGTTTGCATGTTTGCATATTGTTTAGCTGAGTGCATCACATAGTCTTGTTGTATGCTTGACATGTTCATATTGCACTAGTTTAGCTTGCATGAGTAAGTAGTGTCATGTTGCATTAGCTTAGCATGCTTATATTGCCTTGCATGAGTTGCATCACTTTGCATTGTATATGGCATACATGCATTGCATCTTGTTTGGTTTGGGGTGTCAAACCAAATTTGAGGAATGAGGCGTGCTCGTACTTAAAGTGACGAAACACGTTTCACTTCTCAGTTGCCAATGCCCTTGACCTCAACATGATAGGGCATGAGGCATTCATTTCTTTTGTGCATGCATTTACATTGAATAGCAAACTTGGCCTCTTAGGCCATCATGCATCAAAATGCATAATTGACGGCCCGAGGGTTAAGAGCCACGCTCCCTTGAGTCCATTGCATGATACGGAGTGTGGCCATGCTCACATTTGCTTGAAAATTCCATGCCATACGCTGCTTGCCCTCTACTGCTACCAACTGCCGAGTTCTGCAGGAAGAAATAGCCGGCCAGCCATTTGTAGTGCCGACCGACCATTAGTGTCCAGCCGATGGCCCAATATTTAGCCGATGAGCATATTCCCATGGCCGGTGATCATATTCCTTGGCCGGTGGAAATCCAAAACACTCAGGAGGAAGTTCAAAGCAGTTCTGGAAACTTTCATATCTTTCAGAGGAGCAAGGCAGTGTAAACAGAGGCAACAGTGGCATGGTACCGGGTTTTCGGGCGCGGCAAATCGAGCATGCATCATCCCATCATTCCGAGGCGGGACTGTGGCCACCTTCTTTCTGTAATTAATTTGTTGATTAATTAGAAGTTTTGTAATTAATTAATTAGTTAGTCAGCTAGTTAATTAGTTAAATCTGTATTATTTATTCGGACCCTCCGAGTGAGGGCAATTGTGTATTAAGTGTGCGTGAGTGTGTGTATGTCTTCCAACCCCACGTCTTTCTTCCCTTTTATTTACTAGCTTTCGATGGTTAGTTTAGGGCATGTTTAATTTGGCATACTTTATGCTATGCATGCGTGCATCATTCATCTGTCTTGCACGCACCGGGCTCGGCGCATCATACTAACTGCATAGTATTTCCATTCCAACTTGAATACGTGTATCGAGTTGTCGCATTTCACATGCCATTCTTAGATTAGCTGAGCCCATTCTAGTTGCATTCTGTATGTGTTGTATTAGCCATCTTAACAAGAACTAGGATCATCCATTTGATTACTAACTAGTTTTTGTTTTGGCTTGGAGTACTAGGTAAGCTCTTATGCTTTAGCATCTTACATGCGTGTGAGTGTTGCCATATTAGCATGCTTACCATGAGGCTATATGCTTATGTGATATATCTGCCTGAATGCCTGTGGGTGAAGGTTGGATTGTTTGAGTTGGAACAACTCGTCGAACTCTATGTTTTAGCCTACTTGCGAGTAGCAAATTTCAAACTGATTTTCAAACAAAGGGATATGATATGCTTTGTCCCAATTCAGGCGACTCAGTCTATATTTGTCATGCTGTGCGCATCACATAGTAAATCTAGGCTAATAACCAGAATAAGAACACATAATGTTTTCAAAACAAGATATCATGGTTAGTAGGGGCCGATCTTCGGATCAGGTGAGAGGGGGTGCTCATAGCTAACCTTCCCCAATCATACCTAAGTTCCCGAGCCGAGGCAACTCTAGTGATGACGGACACGTGGCCTTAGGCAAACGAGTCAGGGTTTCCTAAATTTCCCCAAAATAAAATATTTAGGTGGCGACTCTGTATCTGGCAAAACAGTCCATGTTTGACACTTCTTTACAAAAATCTGTTTTCAAAACGATTTGCCGGATTTGGACTCTTTGGTTCAGATTAAGAACCGTGACAATTTGAGTTCGAACTGTAGTAAGCCCGAATGAACAAATCAGGATTTCCCTCCCGGGACGTTTGGGGACGTCTACAGTTTCTGGCGACTCCACTGGGGAGTTTAGAGAGCTTGACTCGAACTCGTGATATCTTGTTTTGACTACACTAATGTGTTTCTTTGCATTGCATGTGCATTGGTGCGCCTAGGACACCGTGTTTTCCATCTGCTATTCCTGAGCGGTTAGCCTGAGGCTGCGTGCCATAAGGTTGACCGGTTACGGGCTCTGCCAGTGTGGGAACACAAACCCCCGTTTTACCGGGGCACCCTTTTCACCATTCGACCTAGTGCATATTCAGAATCCATAGTGACCATTCCAAGCTAAGACAGGTTGCTACCCGATTATAGGTTGTTTGAAACGGCTGCATGCATAGTGAAACCCTAGTTCTTGACAAAATAGGACAGGGAAACCCTACCCCAACATAGGGGTGTTTTGGCTCTCACTTATCTGTTATGTGCTTTAGAGTTAGCCTCTACAAGAATGCATGTATCAGCTCACAAGTTTGGGTATCAGGCCTGTGGTCACCAACTCAGTATTTTGGGAGTCAGTTATCTGTAGGTATCGGATTTGCTTTTCGGGAACAGTGATTCGGGGACAATAATCAGTATTGAGGAACAGTGTCTTCAACTTATCAACAGCGTGTTATGATGCCCAACTGTGTGTTGTGTGTTTATTTTACACTGTTATGCTGTTCGTTTGTCTGGTTATTTATTATTGCTTTATTTATCTTCTTACAAGGTAGTTTGGCACGATTGCTTCCGACCCAGCAAATATTCCCCAAGCACTCTGGATTAGAGGTCGTCGACTCAATCGATCTGAGGATTTGGTCGACAGATAACCAGTGTTTTATTCCTTACCCCCGGTTATCAGACGGAAGTCGAGAAGACGTAGTATATCGGTACCGAGACTGCCAGATTAGCGGTCTTTGAATAGTCGGGTTGAGATTTTCGAACCTACTACAGAGGCAAATACACCGGCAGTTCAGATAAATCAGGGTAGTATGTCAGGGATGGAAGACATGGTGCGCCAGCTCCAGGAAAGCATGAAAGCCATGCAAGAGGACGCTGTTCGTCAAGCAGAATTCGCCAAACAGCAAGCCGTTGTTATGGCCCAACAAGCAGAGCTAATTACCCGGTTACAGTAGCGAACCGGAGCATCTACTTCACACCAGGTTCCTCCCCCAACAAGAGTCCTGATACCTAAGGAGACGGCAAACGTCCAGAATGCCCAAGAAGATACGGACATCCCAACGGGGCCGGCTCCGCCTCCGATTTTACCGCAACTATCCAAGGCACCCACGCCTATCAATCAACTGGACTCCCCCTTCGAGTTCGAGGTAAGCTTGAGAAGTTGTTCAAGAAGTCCCAAGGGGTAAAGTCCATCCCAGATATCGAGGGCGGGTATACCGATGTGGCTGTGACGCTGCCAAATCAATTCAAGATGCCACACATTGACCGTTTTGATGGATCTAGGGATCCCATGGTACATCTACAGTTGTTTTCAGATATCTTAAGGCCGATGGGCCTCACCAGACTACAGAAGCTATCTTTGTTCGGTCGGACCCTGTCGGGTGTGGCGGCCATCTGGTACGCCAAATTAGAAGATGATGTTAAGAAAAACTGGGATGATATGGCCAAGGCATTCATTGCACAGTACTCTTATAACACGCAAATCGAGATTACGACCCGTGATCTCGAGACGACAAGGTAGGAGCCTAAGGAGAGCTTTTCGGAGTTCGTAACCAGATGGAGGGCCAAGTCCTCAATGATGACCCTAAGGCCCACAGATAAAGATCAAATTCGGATGATTGTATGCAATCTCCAGCCTAAGCTGATGCAGAAAATGATCGTGCTCCCCTTTCCTACCTTTTCGGATCTGCATGAGATGGGAGTACAGATTGAAGATGCCTTGAAGCAGGGATTGATTGACAATGATAGAGAGCAACCCAGGAGAACTTTCAACCGTAACACCAATGCAGGCCCAAGTGGCGCTGCAACCACAAGAGCCTCAGAAGTGAGTATGGTCACCACCAACCCCCTTCCAAGAACCATGGCAGCTACGCCATTCTCCGGTGCGTACGGAAGCAATACACAAACAACCAAATACCAACCCAAAAATCAAAGAACCTTCGCTCCACTATATATGCCCCTGTCCAAAGCTCTAGGGCTTTCAATCAAAAAAAGGGCACTTGAAGCCCCTAGAGCCGCGAACATTGCTAGAAAAACTTCCCCACAACCCATCCAAATATTGCGTATTTCACCAACAGCACGGTCATGACACTGACCAATGCTTCCAATTATGTCATGAGGTTCAAGATCTCATTGATAATGGAGTGATTGTGCCTCCCGAAAAACCCAATGTCACAACACCCCTCTCCCACTGCACCACCAAGCTCCACCTCCCAAAAGAATCAACTTTATCCAGACTGGGGTTGTGTCTTACGATCCTAGCATATATATCACCCCATCCCACCTACCTAAGCCGGAGGTGCTCCTTCCTAACTGCACTGACTTGTGCATGTTGGACATCTCCAGAACCCAACCCGAACCAATGGTGGTGACTGTTGAAGATAGAACATGGGAGATTTCAGAGGAGAATGGGATTGTTGAGTCAGAATCTGAGGAATCTAGGAGTTTTGCTGAAGAGATGTATAGTCCGAGTGACTACATTTTGTCGGTAGGCCAGGATAGATCAAGTGTGGAATTGCCAGAAAGGGCAGAGCTTTGTGTGATACAGGGGGATAGATTTGATCAGAGATCAGAGGACTTAGCAGCTGTGGAAGGGGACATTGCTGACCTCCAATTTTTTAACGAACAAAGCCCAGGGGACGTGGCCGTCAACTGGTCAGATTTCGAGGAATCAGTAGAGGCTACTGGGTGGCTTGATGACTGTAGCACGTCCGCGAGGGACCCCGCTACTACAGTTCGGACTCACGATTTTTGTTGTCGCGGTTCTTAATCTGAACCAAAGAGTCCAAATCTGGCAAATCGTTTTGAGAGAAAAAGATTTTGAAAGAAGTGCCAAACATGGACTGCTTTGCCAGATACAGAGTCGCCACCTAAATATTTTTAAAATGGGGAAATTTAGGAAACCCTGACTCGGTGCCGAAGGCCACATGTCCGTCATCACCGGAGTTATCTCGGCTCGGGAGCTTGGGTACGATCGGGGAAGGTCAGCTATGAGCACCCCCTCTCGCCCAGTCAAAAGACCGGCCTCTACTAACCGTGATATTCTGTTTTGAAAATGTTTATGTGTTCTTACTCCATTTATTAGCCTAGAATTACTATGTTATGCGCACAGCAAACAAGTATAGACTAGATTGCCTAACTTAGGAATAAACATTGCATATCCGTTTGCTTTGGAAATACTTTAGATTTTGCTACTCGTAAGTAGGCTAAAACACGGATTTCAATGAGTTTTTCCAACTCAAACAATCCAACCTCCACCCACAGGCATCCAAACAGTTTAACACATAAGCATTTAGCCGCATGGCAAGCATACTGTCATGTTAACATTCACACACATGCGAGATGCTAAAGCATAAATAATTACATCGTACTCCGTGCCAAAACAGTAAACTAGTTAGCAAAACGTGCGTGTCCTAGTTCATGTTAAATTGCCTAATGCAACGCATACAAGATGCAATTTAGATAGGCTCGGTTAACCTAAGCATGGCATATGTAATGCGATCAATTATCACATATTCGATTTGTAAATTGAAGTACAAATGCAGTTAGCGTGATGTACCGAGCCTAATGCATGCGGTACAAATGCATGAATGCACGCATGCATAGCATAAGGTATGCTAAATTAAACATGCCCTAATCTACCATCATAAGCAGGTAAATAAAAGGGAAGAAAGACGTGAGGTTGGAAGACATAAACACACTCACGCACACTTATTACAGATTTGCCCTCACTCGGAGGGCCCAAATAAATATTACAGTCCCAAATAACAAATAAATAAAATTATTACAGAATTTCTAATTAATTAAAAGAAAGGATGCAAAAGAAAGAAGAGGGTGGCCACAGCCTCTGCCTCGGGATGCGCAGATGATGCATGCTCGGAAATTGGCTCGCCCGAAAACCCGTACCGTACCCCTGCCACCTCTGTTTGTACTGCCTTGTCTCTCTGAAAATTGCCAAAGTCCTGGAGCAGGTTCCTTACACACTGCAGAGCACCACCGGCCAGACAGAATTCCCACCGGCACTCTACAATTTCCACCGGCTGTTCTTGGACTCATCGGCACTTCAGTGATTGCCGGTCGGCACTAAATTCTGTCGGTCGGCAGAAACTTCCTGCAGAAGACAGTTTTGACAGCAAACAGAGAACAGACAATGCATGGCATGGGGTTTTCAGGCACATGTGAGCATGGTCATGCTTCCTATCATGCTTTGAACTCAAGGAAGCATGATCTTCAATCCTCGAGCCATCAATGGTGTATGATAGCCCAAGGGATCAAATTTGCCACTTGATGTAAGGATGCATGCGACAAACAAAATGAGAACCAAAGCCTTATCAAGTCGGAGTCAAAGGCTTCGGTGACCGAGAATCAAAGCACATTACATCACTTGTAGTATGAATGTTCCTTGATTCTCACACTTGGTTTGACACCCCAAACCAAGCAATGCAATGCATGTTATGCAAACATGATTCAAATGCAACATGATGCCAAATATTCAAGTCATGGCAAATGTTATGGAACTATCATGGCGAATATGCAATCCTAAGCATGCAAGGTGCAAATGTGATGCAAACATGGACCAATTTACTATAAAGTTAGCATGGGACTACACATTTATGAAACAATTATGTAGCAAACATGAGACAAGCATGCAAGCGGGCCTTAAAGTGATAAAGGTGCAGGCCTTAATTCACCTCAAAACAGCACCAAAAGTGCTCAAAATGATGGGCAAACTCTCATGTCAACACGCAAGCCAATAGACCCAAGGCTAAGGTACCAAAAGGGTCACTTCATTTCCGACAACAAGACCAAATCATGGCATGGTTTAGACAAGTAAAAACAGAGTTTTTGCAGACCAAATAGGACCCCAAACCCTCCTAACATGGCGGCTAAAATGACTCCAAAGGGGTGTACGCACCAAGGCTCAAATGTAGGCATAAAAGGGCACACCCTCAAAGCGCAAAAGAGATCGTAAATGCAAGCATGCAAACATGATTCTTGGGCTAAAATAGGATCCCAAATGATGCCAAATCATAAGGATGGTCAAATTACACATGCTAGAGGTCAAAATGTTCAAAGCCTACAAGCCAAAACACAAAAAGATGGCATCAAACGAGACAAGCATGACTGAAATGGATGTCCAACAGACCTTAAACATGGTAAAACAATGCCAAAATCTTCATGGAACTAAGCCAACACATGCAAGAATCATGGCTTAATCATGAGATGCATTTCTAAGCTAAATGGAGCAATGCAAAGCAAGTACTACAAGCATACAAGGAGGCACAAATCCAGCCAAAAACAGAGGTTACAAATGACCTAAAACATCCAAAAATCTTCTGAAATAAGGCTCAAGATGATCAAACATACATGCTACCCTTTTAGGCCAAAAAGTAAGAAAACAAGACAATGAAGGGAGAGGGGTGTCCCTCCCCTATGAAAGACTTCAAACCACTTTTTTAATACTGAAAATCAACTGGTTTTTAGTGATGAAAAGACCAACACACTCAAGCAAACAAGGCCTCTCAAAAGAAGCACAAAAGAGGCCAAATAAAGCCTAATGAGGTGAGTTGGCACTCAAACCACAAAATAACCTTAATGAAAGTTCTAAAGCATGAGAATACAAGCCTTTTTCATGTTATACACAAAAGCTAAATCAACAAGCAAGATAGGTAAAAGACTATTGCAAGTTTGGGGAATATAAAGCAAGATGCTCACCCTTTTTGAAGAACAAATGGTCCAGCCCTCTTCTTTTGATCAAAATCAGTCCAAAAACTCAAGAATCAACCCCCCAAGTCCCTCAATCTCGGAGCTAGGTGTAATAGTGTGTGTAATGGTGCAAAAGTAAGGTAAAAACACACTTTTGGGCCAAAAATCACACACAAAGGAGGAGAGAAAGGGTGATATAGAGATAGGATATATCTATATCTCTAAGCTCTGGTTTTTGCTTCTAACTTTCTAACCTATATCAAAGAGGAAGGCCCTTCCTCTTATAAGACTCCCTCTTGCAAAGCTTATACAACAAGCTTGCTTAGAGGGAGATCCCTCCATACACGTGTATGGAGGGAGGCAGAGTTGGTGCCAGCTATCACAGCTGGCACAAAATATCTCCATAAAGTAGATGAACAGTGGTCGGCTGCCCAAAAAAGTTATTTCGACAAAAAAGAGTGCCGACCGGCAACAAACTATGCCGACCGGCAATGAAATGTGCCGACCGGCAACAAATAGTGCTAGTGGCAGAAAAAGACCAGCCGGTGGCCTCTGGCCACTGCCGGTGGTGTGTGGGGATGCCTCACAAGGCATTCCCTGCCCTTCCAAGGCAAAGCACAAGTGTTCGGTATGAAACCAGACACTAAACGGTCGAGTTCGGAGATCCTGAGGCAGCACGCGATAGCCGGGACTTCTGGGAACTCCAAACAAACACAAACATGGATAATCACCGAGTGTTCAAATGGTGACGTCCAAGTCTTGAGGACGGTCAAAAATGGGGTGTCTACAGTTGCCCCTCTTTGACAGAACTCGAAAGTCATAACAATGACGGGAGTGAATGCCAAAGCCTAGAGACGACCCATTTTTGGCAAGGCCGAAGACTTAGACAAACATGCAAGACAATCAAGATATGCGCCCGAAGGCAGGGGCAAAATGCAAGACAATGCACGAAGCCGAGCATAACTTATGATCATGCAAAGAAAGCTGTAACAAAGCATACATGCGACAGTTTTAAGCTAGCATACACCGAACTACACTACAATGCGGAAAGGATGTAAGAGAATTATGCAATTCTCAATACGTCTCACTCGGGAGATACAATACCCATGCGGCTGGTCTGGTTGCACCAGCCTCAAATGAACCGTACATACAATATCGTGCCTGAAAAGAAAACAAACTTTAACAGGTACAATATCGTTAGCAATATGCATACTAGTATACTCGAAATGCGTGACAGCGCAAAGCAAGTGGGGAGCATAACAATGCTGTGGAAATACAGACATGTAAGTGGAGCATGCGGTCTACGCCGGTAACGAAATTGATCATAAGCATGCGGTCTACGTAGGTAATGAAATCAACAGATTATGCGGTCTACGCAAGCAAAACATGCGGTCTACGCAAGTAATGAAATTAATATGCGGTCTACGCAAACGAAACACGCGGTCTACGCAAGAAATGATATTAAACAATCATGCGGTCTACGCAAGCAAAACATGCGGTCTACGCAAGCAAAACATGCGGTCTACGCAAGCAAAACATGCGGTCTACGCAAGTAATGAAGTTGAACGATGATGCGGTCTACGCAATCAAAGCATGCGGTCTACGCGGGTAAAGAAATAATGCGGTCTACGCAATCAAAGCATGCGGTCTACGCTGGTAAAGAAAATAATAATGCGGTCTACGCAAGCAATACATGCGGTCTACGCAGGTAATGAAATTAATAAAGATGCGGTCTACGCAATCAAAACATGCGGTCTACCTAGGTAATGAAATTAATAAAGATGCGGTCTACGCAATCAAAACATGCGGTCTACCTAGGTAATGAAATTAATAAAGATGCGGTCTACGCAATCAAAACATGCGGTCTACGCAGGTAATGAAATTAATAAAGATGCGGTCTACGCAATCAAAACATGCGGTCTACACAGGTAATGAAAATAGTAATGCGGTCTACGCAATCAAAATATGCGGTCTACGCAGGTAATGAAAATAGTAATGCGGTCTACGCTCAAAACATGCGGTCTACGCAGGTAATGAAATTAATAGAGATGCGGTCTACGCAATCAAAACATGCGGTCTACGCAGGTAATGAAATTAATAAAGATGCGGTCTACGCAATCAAAACATGCGGTCTACGCAGGTAATGAAATTAATAAAGATGTGGTCTACGCAATCAAAACATGTGGTCTACGCAGGTAATGAAATTAATAAAGATGCGGTCTACGCAGGTAATACATGCGGTCTACGCAGGTAAAGAAATTGAACATTAAATATGCGGTCTACGCAAGTAATGAAAGGTTTTGTTACACAGCATGATTGAAACAATTTGTGGAATTCACAAGGCATGAAAAGGATACGGGGCGGGACATTCTTCGCACGCATCGAGCGTTGTTCACAGAAGTTGCGGCCTGAGGTCAACTCGAAGGTTCACATTTCAAAAGTGCGCGTCCTCGCACGGTTTAAAGTAACGAAGGGCGAAAACACGTCGTTGACCCGAACAAAGGTACGGAAGGTGCGTTGACCGCAAGGGGAGTTTCACTGGTATCAACTCTGATACTTTGCTTCATTGTCACTCTATGCTTTGCTTTCCTTTTTACTAGTAATTTAAGCACATTGCACTGCCTCAGGCAGGTTTTATTCTTTTTCAAAGTTACACATTTTGCAAAACACGTGATGGGAATGAGACAAACCATTTTGTTCAAAAGATGTTGCATTTGTGGACTTTCTGTGCATCGCATCGCAAGGTATCACACCACAATGTGAACGAATTTTACTTTGGAAATTTGCATCGTAATAATCAGGTAGTGAATCGACTTACAACTCGATAAGCAAATGTACAAAGGCATAATAGGACCAAACAAGCGTGAGTACAACTCGATAAACAAATCCAGAGTTCAAAGAAGGTGAAATACAACTCGATAAGCAAATGCATAATAACTTGTCAATCGGGCAGGCGTGCCCTCGCAAGAATCGATTGCCGGGGAGGGGTTGGAGGTGGTGAAATTTCCCAATGCCTACCATAAACAGCTTAGGAAACCAGGAGGAAGCCCATCGGCTTGGGGTAGAGACCACCGGCTGCAAAGAATGGCTACCGTCCATAAAATTTCTTTGTCGGCAAACTATTATGGCCGGTCGGCTAAAAGTTTGGCCGGCCGGCACTAAATGAGGGGATCACCAGAATGTTGACACCTGTCCCCCACTCAACCTTATCTCCTACAAAAGATCCCAGCTTCGTAGTTTTTCTCATTTTCACACTGATTTGCTCCAATGGAAAAGTTTCTTGCTCAAAATCTCACAGCTTGGATTGCTAGCTTGGATGGCTCGGAAAAAGTGAACTTCCGGGGTTTTGGCATAAATGCACTATTCACTCTGGGCCGCACCCCATTGCACCTCCCGTTTCTTCATGCCGCGGCAAGGTTTTGGAATCCGGTGACGCATGTCTTTAGCTTCGCCAGGCAAGAGATATGTCCTACATTTGAAGATTTTCGAGCCTTAATGGAATCCGAGCGCGAAGAGGAGCTCCTGTCCCAACTTAATTTTGGTCATGCCCAATCCTTAGGGCGCATGTGCGGACTCAGCATGCGTGACGCTCGGTCCCTAATTTGCGACGGGATGCTGGACATTCCGAGTTTGGCCAATCGATTTTCTGATGCTGGCGATCGCAACAACCATCACTGGCAAGGCTTCTGGCGACACGCCCTCTATTTGTGCATGCTATCCCATTTTCTATTTGTCTCGGGCTTTGGAGGGGCTAGTGTCCGGCTGATCGAGGTTGCCCATGGCTTGAAGGAGGGCAAGAGCTGTATTGCTATGACTCTGGCCGAAATGTTAATGGGCTTAGACGCCTTTTATCGCCATGAGACGACCAGATTAGCAGGAAGTCCACTACTACTACAGGTAATGTTTCCCACCCAATCTCGCATTTATGTTTTGCTCACATCACTCGGCCCTCAAGCTCGGTCTTTTCTCACAAAACCCCATCCTCACTTTTCTCTCATCGTACATCTCTCTATTCTTTACTCTCTCATTTTTCATCCCTTCCCAGGTATGGTTGATGGACAAACTACAGGTTGTGGACTCTTGCCCAGCATATTCAGCTCGCGGCTACTTCTTCCGGCACCGTCTGGTCAATGCCTTGGATGAGGGATGGTGGTTCGCTTGGATGTGCCGCTTGTCAGCAGACCGTATTGCTTGGCGGTGCCCTTGGCTGAACCTCCCGGCAATGAGTTACAACATGCCCCGGCAGACTGGGATTCAATTGGTTGGTCTCACTCACTGTGTATTCTATTTCCCATTTCGGATTCGACGCCAATTTGGCCATGATCAGACCTGCCCGGCAGAGGGGATAGAGTATCCTGCTGCATTCCCAGCCCAAGGCGCACAGCTTGCTTGGCAGGCCACCGCGTGGAGGATGAGAGATCTCCTGGCCCCCGCTCTTACTTTCAGTTGCACTTTCTCTGACGAGTGCGTGGATTGGCTCAATGAAGAAGCACAGATTGGGCCCAGCTTGGCATCAGAGGCTTCGACCAGCTCTGGGAGGGGGCGCAGGAACACCTGACTTGACTATGCCCCAGATTTATTGCTTTATTAGTCCTTTCAAGTTTTCTTTATGAATGTAATAAAAAACAACTTCAATTGTATGCAAGAGTAGGAGAACTCTGTTTTGAAATCAATGAAATTGAAAGTTATGGTACTGAAAATTTTCCGTTTGGTCCAAAAATGGTCAAAGTTGTAAAAAGATTATTTGAACGAAATCGGCTTTATTAAAACTTCTCAAAAACATCTTTGATGTGGATCAGAACTGGACACGCCTGAGATCTGTCACTGAGATGCACAACCTCAAATCTCTGCAACTGGAAAGTTGCCCCTAGTCTGAAGAGCGCCGCAGCACCGCACAGCAATGGAAAGTTGCCCCTAGGCTGAGTAGCACTGTACTGGGGATTCCAACGAATGCTGATAGACAAAGATGACTGAGATGATCAAATGGACAAAGTTGATCGGGGAAGTGTTATGGCTGAACTTCAGGATGAAGCTACCTACGTATCCCAAGGATGGGAATCAAGCCTTACTAGTTTCGGCTTAGGTTTGCTCGAGTATTTTCACTCTCCTTTTGCGCTCTAACTTTTGCCAAGGCCACCCTTTGCGGGTTTTCAGCCTTGCGAGCTCAGTTTTTATATTTTCTAATTTTTTGTGCTCTGACTTTTGCCTAGGTCGCCCTTTCGGGTTTTTGGCCTAGCGAGCCTCTCAAGGGTAGTATTTCTTCAACTTGTCCATGTTGATCGGTTGGGAGAATTCCAAGCCATCTAAGTCCATCAGAACCACAGCTCCACCTGACCAGATAGCTTTGATGATGTAGGGACCAGTCCAATTGGGTCTGAACTTGCCCCTCGGGTCGTGGATGGGAGCTCGGTTGTCCTTGAGCACCAAATCCCCTTCCTTTAGATTTCTGGACTTAACCTTCTTGTTAAAAGCCCGCGCAATTCTGCGTTGATAACTTTGGACGTGGTACAGTGCTTTCAGCCTTCTCTCGTCAAAGAGCATGAGTTCCTCAAACCTGCTCTACTGCCAATCTACCTCAGCTATCTGACACTCAGCCAATACCTGCAAAGACAGAACTTCAATTTCAATAGGTAGAACGGCTTCCATTCCATAAACTAACGAATACGGAGTCGCTCCGGTAGAAGTTCTAATTGAAGTCCTGTAGCCCCACAGAGCAAACGACAACTTATTTGGCCAATCTCGGTAGGTCTCCACCATTTTCCGCAGTATGTGCTTGATGTTCTTGTTGGCGGCCTCAACTGCTCCATTGGTTTGCGGCCGGTACGTAGATGACTTATGGAAAGCCACGTTATACTTTTCCAACAAGTCGACCACTTCTTTCTTAAAGTGGGATCCATTATCCGAAATGATCTCGTTTGGCACCCCGTAGCGACAAATGATGTTGTTTCTGATGAACTTTGCGACGTGTGATGCCTTCAACACCGCGTATGATTGGGCCTCGACCCACTTTGTGAAATAATCTATCGCTACCAGGATATACTCATGTCTGTTCGACCCCTTCGGGGTAACAGCTCCGATCACATCAATTCCCCAAACAGAAAATGGCCACGGGGACGTCATGTTGTATAGCTTGGACGGTGGGATGTTCATACGGTTTGCATGGATTTGGCATTTGTGGCATCGCCGAACAAAGCCGATACAATCCTCCTCCATGGTTGACCAGTAGTAGCCCTGTCTGAGGATCTTTCTGGCCAGCATTACTCCATTCATGTGCGCACCGCACTCCCCTCCATGGATGGCCTCCATTAGGCGCTTCGACTCTTCAGCTTCTACACAGAGCTTATGCATTCCCAGATGACCCCTTTTGTACAGCTTACCCCCGCAGATGATGAACTGAACAACCATCCTTCTAATGGCCCTCTTATCCTTGGCACTTGCCCCTAGCGGATACGTCTCCTTTTCTAAGAAGTTCCAAATGTCGTAATACCAGGGGTTGTCGTCTTGAGCCTCATCTATGGCGGAAATCGACTCGTATGATGGTGCAAACTTCTGATCAATGATGACTGGACGCATCCGGACTCCGGACGGGATGTCTATCATGGAAGATAGAGTTGCTAGTGAATCTGCGAACCTGTTGTTCTCTCTTACGAGGTGGGTGAAATTTAGCTTCTCAAACCGAGGAATTAACAAATCCAAGGTTTGGTGGTAAATTATCATCCTTTCCTCCTTGACTTTCCAGTCTCCTTTTGCTTGAGACACAACAAGGTTCGAGTCCCCAATGACGTCCAACCGTCTTGCCCCTAGTTCTAGGGCTGCTTCCAGACCAGCAATACATGCCTCATACTCTGCCTCATTGTTCGAGACTTTGAACTGGAGCTTGAATGCTAAAGGGATACAGGAATCGTCAGGCGCTATCAGCAACACCCCTATCCCATACCCATACTGGTTTGACGCTCCGTCAAAGTACATCGTCCAAGTTTCATCCTCGATGTGCAGAATGGCTTCATCTGGGAATAGGTACTCAACCGCTTCATCCCCCTCAACTGAGTGGTCGGCAAGGAACTCCGCTACTGCTCTTCCTTTCACTGACTTGCGTGTTACATACTTCAAGTCGAATTCAGAAAGCAATAGCAGCCAACGGGCTAGCCTACCCGTAAGTGCTGGTTTCTCGAAAAGATATTTGATGGGATCCAAACGTGAAACCAACATTACAGAGTGAGCTAACAGGTAGTGCCGCAGCTTCCTGGTAGCCCATACCAAGTCCAAACAAGCCTTCTCCAGAGGTGTATAGCGGGTCTCGTAATCCAGCATCTTCTTGCTCAGATAGTAGATGGCCCTTTCTACTCTGTCCTCTGACTCTTGCGCGAGCATGCAGCCCATGGTAGTCTCAGTTACCGAAAGATACAATATCAACGGTCTCCCCGGCTCTGGTGGTGACAACACGGGCGGGTTTTGTAGATACTCTTTGATCTGTTCAAAAGCTGCTTGACATCGGCCGTCCCATTGGAACTTCTTTCCTTTCTTCAGGAGACCAAAAAGTGGTTCACAAGTCAAGGTTAATTTAGAGATAAACCGTCTTATGAATTGCACTTTACCTAGAAAGCCTCGCACCTTCTTTTCAGTCCTCGGTGGTGGCATTTCTAAGATGGCCTTGATTTTGGAAGGGTCGATCTCGATGCCCCTTTGTGTAATCAGAAACCCTAGCATCTTCCCTGCTGTAACACCAAAAGTACACTTTTGGGGATTCAACCGCAGCCGAAACTCTCTGATCCTTTGGAAGAATTTTTGTAAAGTGGTGTAGTGGCCTTCTCTTTCTTTGGACTTGACAACCATGTCGTCCACATACACCTCGACCTCTTTATGGATCATATCATGCAATATTGTAGTTGCTGCCCGTTGATAGGTAGCTCCAGCGTTTTTCAACCCAAATGGCATCACTCTATAACAATATGTACCCCACGGGGTAGTGAATGCAGTCTTCTCCCGGTCTTCGGGTGCCATTACTATCTGATTATAGCCTGAAAAGCCATCCATAAACGAAAGCAAGGCGTGTCCTACCGTGAAATCTACCGATTCATCAATGTGCGGCAAGGCAAAGTCGTCCTTCAGACTGGCCCTGTTCAAATCTCTGAAGTCTACACAGACCCGAATTCTGCCGTCCTTCATCGGCACCGGAACAATGTTGGCCAACCAAGTCGGGTATTCAGATACCAGCAGGAAGCCTGCATCAATTTGCTTGGTGACCTCTTCCTTGATCTTAAGGGCCCAATCAGGGCGGATCCTTCTGAGCTTCTGTTTGACAAGTCGGGCCTCGGGATCAAGAGGGATCCGGTGTTGTACAATCTTAGGATCGATTCCAGGCATGTCTTCGTAGGACCACGCGAAAACATCTTTGAAATCTTTTAATAAAGCGACTAAACGCTCGCATTCCTCAGAAGACAACGTGGACCCGATCTGGACTAGCCGCGGGTCCTTCTCAGTACCAACATTCACAGTAGTGATTTCATCCATTAAGGGTTTAACAAATCTTTCCTGCTCTTGATCAATTAACCGTTGCAAAACCGGAGGAATTTCTTCCTCGTCGTTTTCATCAAAATTTTGAAAATCCTGATTTAAGCAATAAATCAAAGGCACAGAAAAATACTCCGAAACCACATCCACGTCGTTCTCATTAAATACTTCCAAGCCGTCGGATTCCTCTGTTACAACAGACTCAAAAGAAAATGAAAATGACGACCTAGACAGGACTGTGGCATCCGGGTTATCACCCCCAAGAATACCGGACTCAGACTCAGTTGAGCTGGAACCTGATTCCGACGCACAAGATTCGGTGGAATCAGATTCCGGCTGACTACCTGACCCGGTGCTGCTAGATAAAAAGCCTTCTTCATATTGCCAGATGAGAGAAGGTGCGATGGACGCATCCAAAATAGCTGATGGTAGGCCCGCAGTCGCTTCATTCCCAATCACACATACCGAGGGGCTATCCCCCAAGCATCTCTGTTCGATCAGAGGATCTGAAAGCAGACACGCCAGCGCTGCCCCCATTTCATTTTCAGCGTCCTCAGGCTGCACTTCCTTACTTTGCTCAGCCTCAGCCGATAGATCTGCCTGCCCTTCGGTGATGTCATCCTCAGGTAACTGTAAATCAAAGAAGATCTCAAACCCCGGTACGCGCTTCTTCTCCGCGTTGAGCCACGGCTCTGGGAAGCCACAGAACGGAAAGTCCTCCCGCTCCCGGACGAAACGTCCGTTTAGGGTCCCCCGAATGGGCTGGTGCATTAAGTCAAAGGGCTTCCCCATCTGTTTCGCTCTGGCCCTTCCGGCCATTTCCTTTCCTTTCCTTATCCAATCCTCTTTGGTGGGTAGGTAGCCCAAACCAAAGGTATGAGGGTTATTTGGCACTTCGGCCAATGTTGCGACACCTTTTCGGCCGCTCTTGCCCAATCCCATCCCGGGGATGTGCTGGAGTTTGTTCATGAGATAGACTGCTTGGGCACTGACGTATACCCCTTCATTAGATGCCATGATGTCCTGTACAACCCGAGCCTCAGCCAAGGTAAAATTTGATATGAACACATCTTCCATACCGTGCTCAATTTCTAGAACAGGCGTGGATACTTCTGGCGGCGGATGAATTGATGAATTTCTGAAGACAATGGCTACTCCCTTCCCATAGGGGTATTTCACCACTTGATGCAGGGTAGAGGAGACCGCCTTTACCTGATGCAGCCACGACCGCCCCAAAAGCAGGTTGAACGTTGCAGGAACCTCCAAAACATGGAAATCTATCTTGTGCTGTCCCGGCCCAACCTTTGTTTGAATCTTAACTGTTCCCATTACTTCCCGGCTTGTGTTGTCATACGCCCGAATTACTTGGACCGTTGGCGTGAAATCCGCGACTTTCAAACCAATCGCATAAGCTGTCCTTGCCAGGCAGACGTTGATGGCGGACCCTGTGTCGACAAGCACCATAGGTATCCATTTATCCCTGCACTCCACAGAGATGTAGAGTGGCTTGTTATGGTTCGCACCCTCGGGTGGCAGTTCTTTGTCAGAAAAACTCAATGTTGGGGAACTTCCTCCCGAAAAGACTAAGCCCACCAGCTGTTCGGGCGTGGTGTCTATGGAAAGTTTGGCTTTGTCCATGGCTGTAAGGACGGCTTGTCTATGTACTCGAGAAGCCATAAGCAGTCCCCAGATGGAGATGTCTGCTTGTATCTTTTTCAATTGTCTCAATACGGCCTCATCTTCGAGTTGCTTTTCCTTTTGCTGCTCTGCCTCCTTATCTTTTCCCGACGCTTCCGGTTGATCCAGGTGTGGAGGCTTGAAGTACCGTCCACTCCTGGTCATGTGATCGACCTCGCCGATATACCAGGTATCATCTGGTTGGTTATCTTCCCAATCTTCGTCCGTGTGGGCCAGACATAGATCGTCGTCTTCCCACCACATACCATCTGCAGCCGACATGCATCTGTCTGGTTCTGGCATAACTGTCCCGATATTTGCAGTACCCTTTGCCCCTATGCTCGCAGCATTCTCCATTTCTGTGCTGGTGGCGATCTCAACCCCCACGTGGCCTTTTGCCTTCCTGACCCTCTCAGAATCTTAGAATCTTTCCTGTTCTGACTGCGTCAATGCAGTAGATTGTTCAATGATCCCGGTACTCAAAATGCTCCATTCCTGAGCGAAACTCTCGACACCGGCGCTCTCCGGCGATATATTCTGTTCTTCGACCTTCCTAGCTGTTATTGACGCTTCTGCCCCTGTCGGGCCTTGTTCTGACTGAAACCCTCCTACCACATCTGGCTGATCGTCCAACCATCCCGTGGCCTCGGCCGATTCTTCATAATCGAACCAGTTGACGGTTGGGTCTTCTGGATCTTGGTTATCGTAAAACTGGAACTTGGCAAGATCCTCTTCCACAACTGTCAAATCATCCGTTCCCTGTCCTGGACTGTCCCTTTGGATTGCACGCAGCTCTCCCCCGACTGGAAATTCGACATCTGGTCTATTCTGGCCCATTGGTGAAATGTAGTCACTTGGACTATAAGCGTTCCCAACATCACTTCCAGATTCCGCAGACTCTGGCTCGACAATCTCTTTCCTGTTCTCGATGGTCACCACCACTGTCTTGGGTTGGGTTATGGAGACGTCCATCATGCACAAATCGGTGCTATCAGGAAGGAAGACCTCCGGCTTAGGCAGGTAGGAGGGTGTGATATAGATACTAGGATCGTAAGATGCGACCCCAGTGTGGATGAAATTAATTCTTTTGGGTGGTGGAGCTTGGTTATGTGTGGGGAGAGGGTTTGTAGTAACATTAGGTTTTTCAGTGGGTAAAATCACCCCATTATCAATGAGATCTTGGATCTCATGACGCAATCGAAAGCACAGGTCGGTGTCGTGACCGTGCTGCTGGTGGAACGCACAATACTTGGCCGGATTGTGGATGGCGGGGAGTCTTTCGGGTAAGGGCCGCGGCTCTAGGGGCTTCAGATGCCCTTTTCTGATCAAAACCCCCAAAGCTTTGGATAGGGGCATATAAAGTGGAGCGAAGGTTCTGGTATTTCTGGGAGGGTATTTGGTTGTTTGAGGGTTGCTTCCAGACGCACCGGAGAATGGTGTGGCTGCTGTAGTTCTTGGGGAAGGGTTGGTGGTGACCAGACTCACTTCGGAGGTCCTGGTAGTTGTAGCGCCACTCGGGCCTGCGGTAGTATTTCAATTGAAAGTTCTGCGGGGTTGTTCCCGGTCATTATCAATCAGCCCTTGTTTTAAGGCATCCTCGATCTGCACCCCTATTTCATGTAGATCAGCAAAAGTAGGGAAGGGGATTACAATCATCTTCTGCATTAGCTTCGGCTGAAGATTGCGCACAATCATCCGAATCTGGTCCTTGTCCGTGGGTCTTAAGGTCATCATCGAAGCCTTAGCCCGCCATCTGGTTACAAATTCTGAGAAACTCTCCTTGGTTTCTTGTCTCGTTGTCTCGAGATCCCGGGTCGTGATCTCGATTTGTGTGTTATACGAGTACTGCAGGATGAAGGCCTCAGCCATCTCGTCCCAACTTCTCTTGACGTCATCTTCCAATTTTGCATACCATGCGGCCGCTACACCCGACAGGGTCCGGCCAAATAAAGACAGCTTCTGCAATCTGGTGAGGCCCATTGGCCTTAGGACATCTGAAAATAGTCGCAGGTGTACCATGGGATCCTCAGATCCATCAAAACGATCGATTTGTGGCATCTTAAACCGATCTGGCAGCGTCACGGCTGCGTCAGTGTATCCGTCTCCAATGTCCGGAATGGACTTCGCACCCTGAGATTTTTTGAACAGCTTTTCAAGCTTATGCATTTTCAATGCCACGGGGTCCACCTCGGACTCGAAGGGAGAATCCGATAGATTGATAGGAGTGGGTGCCTTGGATTGTTGAGGCAGAATCGGGGGTGGAACTGGCCCCGCTGGGATATCCGTATCTTCTTGGACATTCCGGGCGTTTGGAGTCTCTTCGGGTATTGGAACCCTTAGTAGGGGAGGGACTTGCTGTGAAGCTGATGTCCCAGTTTGCTGCTGCAATCTCACAATTAACTCCGCTTGCTCACCCATAACTGTGGCTTGTTGTTTCGTGAATTCTGCCTATCGGACAGCATCCTACTGCATCATTTTCATGCTTTCCTGAAGTTGGCGCATCATCTCCTCTAAGCTAGCCATACTATTCTGCTCTGGTTGAATTACTGATATATGTTCTCTTTCTGTAGGTGAGACAGGACCCTGATCCCTACTGAACTCAGGCGGGGTAGATAAGGCTCTCTGAACTGGCTGTCAAACCGATGCCCTCTGCCTGGTTGCCTTCCATTTAGTAACCGGGGGTAGAGAGTGGTACACCGGTTGTCCTGCTATCAGATCCTCAGATCGATGGAGTCGGCGACCTCTGATCCAGAGTGCTCGGGGAATGTCTACTGGGTTGGAAGCAATGATGCTAAACTACCTAGCAAAAAGATAAATAAAGCAATAAATAAACCAACAACCGGACAGCACAACGGCATAAAATAAACATATAATACACAGTTGAGTATCCACAATACATAGTCAGTAAGCCGAACACACTGTCCCTCAATACTGATCACTGTTCCCAAAAAAAATCTCTATCCCCAAAACTGAACCTGATACCCGCAGATAACTGATTCATAAACTGATACTGATGCCCTCAGGCCTACTACTCAGTCCTGCAAACTGACATGCACGTTCCTGTAGAGCCACACTCTAAAAGCACATAGCAAGTAAAGAGAGCCAAAACACCCCTATGTTGGGGTAGGGTTTCCCTGTCCTATTTTGTCAGGAGCTAGGGTTTCACTATGCACGCAGCAGTTTTCAAACAACCTAACACCGGGTAAGCAGCCTGTCCTAATTTGGAATGGTCACTACGGATCCGAATATGCACTAGGTCGAATGGTCGAAAAGGGTGCCTCGGTAAAAACCGGAGTTTGTGTTCCCATGCTGTCAGAGCCCATAGCCGGTCAGCCTTATGGACATGCCTTGACAAGACAAGCCTCCGGCAAACCGTTCAGGAATGGCAGACGACAAACACTGTGTTCCTAGGCGCACCAATGCACATGCAATGCAAAGAAACACATAAGCGAAATCAAAACAGGATATCATGAGTTCGAGTCAAGCTCTCTAAAAATCCCCAGCAGAGTCGCCAGAAACTGTAGCACGTCCGCGAGGGACCCCGCTACTACAGCTCGGACTCACGATTTTTGTTGTCGCGGTTCTTAATCTGAACCAAAGAGTCCAAATCTGGCAAATCGTTTTGAGAGAAAAAGATTTTGAAAGAAGTGCCAAACATGGACTGCTTTGCCAGATACAGAGTCGCCACCTAAATATTTTTAAAATGGGGAAATTTAGGAAACCCTGACTCGGTGCCGAAGGCCACATGTCCGTCATCACCGGAGTTATCTCGGCTCGGGAGCTTGGGTACGATCGGGGAAGGTCAGCTATGAGCACCCCCTCTCGCCCAGTCAAAAGACCGGCCTCTACTAACCGTGATATTCTGTTTTGAAAATGTTTATGTGTTCTTACTCCATTTATTAGCCTAGAATTACTATGTTATGCGCACAGCAAACAAGTATAGACTAGATTGCCTAACATAGGAATAAACATTGCATATCCGTTTGCTTTGGAAATACTTTAGATTTTGCTACTCGTAAGTAGGCTAAAACACGGATTTCAATGAGTTTTTCCAACTCAAACAATCCAACCTCCACCCACAGGCATCCAAATAGTTTAACACATAAGCATTTAGCCGCATGGCAAGCATACTATCATGTTAACATTCACACACATGCGAGATGCTAAAGCATAAATACTTACATCGTACTCCGTGCCAAAACAGTAAACTAGTTAGCAAAACGTGCGTGTCCTAGTTCATGTTAAATTGCCTAATGCAACGCATACAAGATGCAATTTAGATAGGCTCGGTTAACCTAAGCATGGCATATGTAATGCGATCAATTATCACATATTCGATTTGTAAATTGAAGTACAAATGCAGTTAGTGTGATGTACCGAGCCTAATGCATGCGGTACAAATGCATGAATGCACGCATGCATAGCATAAGGTATGCTAAATTAAACATTCCCTAATCTACCATCATAAGCAGGTAAATAAAAGGGAAGAAAGACGTGAGGTTGGAAGACATACACACACTCACGCACACTTATTACAGATTTGCCCTCACTCGGAGGGCCCAAATAAATATTACAGTCCCAAATAATAAATA
The DNA here is from genome assembly GCF_055761805.1 of Camellia sinensis. Classification (NCBI taxonomy): domain Eukaryota; kingdom Viridiplantae; phylum Streptophyta; class Magnoliopsida; order Ericales; family Theaceae; genus Camellia; species Camellia sinensis. The sequence continues at coordinate 156,369,951 of NC_138963.1, forward strand.
AATAAAATTATTACAAAATTTCTAATTAACTAAAAGAAAGGATGCAAAAAGAAAGAAGAGGGTGGCCACAGCCTCTGTCTCGGGATGCGCAGATGATGCATGCTCGGAACTTGGCTCGCCCGAAAACCCGTACCGTACCCCTGCCACCTCTGTTTGTACTGCCTTGTCTCTCTGAAAATTGCCAAAGTCCTGGAGCAGGTTCCTTACACACTGCAGAGCACCACCGGCCAGACAGAATTCCCACCGGCACTCTATAATTTCCACCGGCTGTTCTTGGACTCATCGGCACTTCAGTGATTGCCGGTCGGCACTAAATTCTGCCGATCGGCAGAAACTTCCTGCAGAAGACAGTTTTGACAGCTAACAGAGAACAGACAATGCATGGCATGGGGTTTTCAGGCACATGTGAGCATGGTCATGCTTCCTATCATGCTTTGAACTCAAGGAAGCATGATCTTCAATCCTCGAGCCATCAATGGTGTATGATAGCCCAAGGGATCAAATTTGCCACTTGATGTAAGGATGCATGTGACAAACAAAATGAGAACCAAAGCCTTATCAAGTCGGAGTCAAAGGCTTCGGTGACCGAGAATCAAAGCACATCACATCACTTGTAGTATGAATGTTCCTTGATTCTCACACTTGGTTTGACACCCCAAACCAAGCAATGCAACACATGTTATGCAAACATGATTCAAATGCAACATGATGCCAAATATTCAAGTCATGGCAAATGTTATGGAACTATCATGGCGAATATGCAATGCTAAGCATGCAAGGTGCAAATGTGATGCAAACATGGACCAATTTACCATAAAGTTAGCATGGGACTACACATTTATGAAACAATTATGTAGCAAACATGAGACAAGCATGCAAGAGGGCCTTAAAGTGATAAAGGTGCAGGCCTTAATTCACCTCAAAATAGCACCAAAAGTGCTCAAAATGATGGGCAAACTCTCATGTCAACACGCAAGCCAATAGACCCAAGGCTAAGGTACCAAAAGGGTCACTTCATTTCCAACAACAAGACCAAATCATGGCATGGTTTAGACAAGTAAAAACAGAGTTTTTGCAGACAAAATAGGGCCCCAAACCCTCCTAACATGGCGGCTAAAATGACTCCAAAGGGGTGTACGCACCAAGGCTCAAATGTAGGCATAAAAGGGCACACCCTCAAGGCACAAAAGAGATCGTAAATGCAAGCATGCAAACATGATTCTTGGGCTGAAATAGGATCCTAAATGATGCCAAATCATAAGGATGGTCAAATTACACATGCTAGAGGTCAAAATGTTCAAAGCCTACAAGCCAAAACACAAAAAGATGGCATCAAACAAGACAAGCATGACTGAAATGGATGTCCAACAGACCTTAAACATGGTAAAACAATGCCAAAATCTTCATGGAACTAAGCCAACACATGCAAGAATCATGGCCTAATCATGAGATGCATTTCTAAGCTAAATGGAGCAATGCAAAGCAAGTACTACAAGCATACAAGGAGGCACAAATCCAGCCAAAAACAGAGGTTACATATGACCTAAAACATCCAAAAATCTTTTGAAATAAGGCTCAAGATGATCAAGCATACACGCTACCCTTTTAGGCCAAAAAGTAAGGAAACAAGGCAATGAAGGGAGAGGGGTGTCCCTCCCCTATGCAAGACTTCAAACCACCTTTTTTAATACTGAAAATCAACTGGTTTTTAGTGATGAAAAGACCAACACACTCAAGCAAACAAGGCCACTCAAAAGAAGCACAAAAGAGGCCAAATAAAGCCTAATGAGGTGAGTTGGCACTCAAACCACAAAATTACCTTAATGAAAGTTCTAAAGCATGAGAATACAAGCCTTTTTCATGTTATACATAAAAGCTAAATCAACAAGCAAGATAGGTAAAAGACTATTGCAAGTTTGGGGAATATAAAGCAAGATGTTCACCCTTGAAGAACCTTTGAAGAAAAAATGGTCCAGCCCTCTTCTTTTGATCAAAATCAGTCCAAAAACTCAAGAATCAACCCCCCCAAGTCCCTCAATCTCGGAGCTAGGTGTAATAGTGTGTGTAATGGTGCAAAAGTAAGGTAAAAACACACTTTTGGGCCAAAAATCACACACAAAGGAGGAGAGAGAGGGAGATATAGAGATAGGATATATCTATATCTCTAAGCTCTGGTTTTTGCTTCTAACTTTCTAACCTATATCAAAGAGGAAGGCCCTTCCTCTTATAAGACTCCCTCTTGCAAAGCTTATACAACAAGCTTGCTTAGAGGGAGATCCCTCCATACACGTGTATGGAGGGAGGCAGAGTTGGTGCCAGCTATCACAGCTGGCACAAAATATCTCCATAAAGTAGATGAACAGTGGTCGGCTGCCCAAAAAAGTTATTTCGACAAAAAAGAGTGCCGACCGGCAACAAACTATGCCGACCGGCAATAAAATGTGCCGACCGGCAACAAATAGTGCCGGTGGCAAAAAAAGACCAGCCGGTGGCCTCTGGCCACTACCGGTGGTGTGTGGGGATGCCTCACAAGGCATTCCCTGCCCTTCCAAGGCAAAGCACAAGTGTTCGGTATGAAACCAGACACTAAACGGTCGAGTTCGGAGATCCTGAGGCAGGACACGCGAGCCGGGACTTCTGGGAACTCCAAACAAACACAAACATGGATAATCACCGAGTGTTCAAACGGTGACGTCCAAGTCTTGAGGACGGTCAAAAATGGGGTGTCTACAATGACCTACCAGACGTTGTCGAAGAATTTCAGTTAGAATGGGGCCCGTCAGGGGCAAGGACATCAGTTGTGGCCGGAAGGGCCGAGGATCAGAGTACATCGCCGGAGAGCGCCGGTGCCAAGAATTTCGCTCGGGATATGGACACTTTGAATACGGGAATTATGGAACAGACAGGTGCACTGATGTCGTTGGAACAGGAAAGGTTTGAGGATTCTGAGAGAATCATAAAAGCTAAAGCCCATGAGGGGACTGAAAATACTGTGAGTACAAGGACAGTAGAAACAGAGCCGGACAGGTGTCTGTCAGTTGCCGATGGAATGTGGTGGGAGGACGATGATTTATGTCTTGCCCACATGGATGAGGATTGGGGGAGCAATCAACCAGATGATACCTGGTATATTGGTGGAGTCGACCATATGACTAGGAGTGAGCGATATTTCAAGCCTCCACACCTAGATCAACCAGAGGCGTCTGGGAAAGATAAGGAGACAGAGAAGCAAAAAGAGAAGCAACTTGAAGATGAGGCTGTACTGAAACAGTTGAAAAAGATACAAGCAGACATCTCCATCTGGGGATTGCTTATGGCATCGCGGGTGCATCGACAAGCTGTCTTATCGGCCATGGACAAGACCAAGCTCGCAATAGACACCACTCCTGAACAACTGGTGGGCTTAGTTTTTTCGGGAGGAGCTACCCCAATGTTGACTTTTTCTGACCAGGAATTGCCACCTGAGGGTGCGAACCATAACAAGCCACTCTACATCTCTGTGGAGTGCAGAAACAAATGGATACCCATGGTGCTTGTCGACACAGGGTCCGCCATCAATGTGTGCCCGGCAAGGACTGCATATGCAATCGGTTTAAAGACCGTGGATTTTGTGCCGACAGCCCAGGTGATAAGGGCATATGATAACACAAGCAGGGAAGTAATGGGGACAGTAGAAATTCAAACCAAGGTTGGGCCGGGGCAGCATGAGGTAGACTTTCACATCCTAGAGGTTCCCGTCACTTTCAATCTACTCTTGGGATGACCGTGGCTGCACCAGGTAAAGGCAGTTCCGTCCACCTTGCATCAGATGGTGAAATACCCCCATGGGAAGGGAGTAGCCATTGTTTTTGGAAATTCGTCGATCCATCTACCACCAGAAGTATCTACGCCAGTTTTGGAAATTGAGCACGATATGGAGGATCTGTTCATGTCGGGTTTTGCCCTTGTCGAGGACCAGGTTGTACAGAACATTTTGGCTGTTAATGAGGGTTTGTATGTCAGTGCTCAATCAGTATACCTCGTGAACAAGCTCCAACACATCCCCGGGATGGGATTAGGAAAGAGTGGCCGGAAGGGCGTTGTAGCGTTGGCCGAAGTGCCACACAACCCACATACCTTTGGTTTGGGTTATCTGCCCACCAAAGAGGATTAGATAAGGAAGGGTAAGGAGATGGCTGGAAGAGCCAAAGCAAAGAGGGCAGGGAAGCCTTTTTGAGTTAATGCACCGACCCATCCAGGGTACCATAAACGGACGCTTCGTCCGAGAGGGGGAGGACTTTCCATTTTGCGGCTTCCTAGAGCCATGGTTGAACGCGGAGAGGAAGCGCGTGCCGGGGTTTGAGATCTTCTTCGACCTGCAGTTATCCGGGGATGATGTCGCCGAAGAGCAGACGGACGCATTAGCTGAGGCTGAGCAGAGCAAGAAAGTGAAGTCTGAGGACGTTGAAATTAAAATGGGGGTAGCACTGGCTTGTCTACTTTCAGATCCTCCGATCGAGCAGAAGTGCTTGGAGGATAACTTCTCGGTGTCCATGATCGGGAAAGAAACGGCTGCAGGCCTACCAGCAAACATTTTGGATGCATCCATCGCACCCTCTCTCATTTGGCATTATGAAGAGGGATTTTTGTCAAGCAGCACTGGGTCAGATAGTGAGCCAGAGTCTGATTCCACCGAATCTGTTGAGTCGGAATCAGGTTCCAGCTCATCTGAGTCCGATAATCCTGGGGGTGATAACCCGGATACCACAGTCATGTCCAGGTCATCTTTTTCTTTCTCTTTTGAGTCTGTTGTAACAGAAGAATCGGACGGTTTGGATGTGCTTAATGAGAATGATGTGGATGTGGTTTCTGAGTACTTTTCTGTGCCTTTGATTTATTGCTTAAAGCAGGACTTTTAAAATTTTGATGAAAACAACGAGGAAGAAATTCCTCCGGTTTTGCAACGCTTAATTGAACAAGAGCAGGAAAGATTTGTTAAACCCTTAATGGATGAAATCATTACTGTGAATATTGATACTGAGAAGGACCCACAGCTGGTTCAGATCGGGTCCACGTTGTCTTCGGAGGAACGCGAGCACTTAGTCGCTTTATTAAAAGATTTCAAAGATGTTTTCGCGTGGTCCTACGAAAACATGCCTGGAATCGATCCTGAGATTGTAGAGCACCGGATCCCTCTTGACCCCGAGGCCCGACCCATCAAGCAGAAACTTAAGAGGATCCGTCCAGACTGGGCTCTCAAGATTAAGGAAGAGGTCACCAAACAAATCGACGCAGGGTTCCTGCTGGTATCTAAATACCCAACTTGGTTAGCCAACATCGTTCCAGTGCCGAAAAAGGATGGCAGGATCAGGGTATGCGTGGATTTTAGGGATTTGAACAGAGCTAGTCCAAAGGACTACTTTCCCTTACCGCATATCGATGAATTGGCAGACTTAACAGCGGGGCATACTTTGTTTTCGTTCATGGATGGCTTCTCAGGCTACAATCAGATAGTGATGGCACCCGAAGATCGAGAGAATACTGCTTTCACCACCCCGTAGGGGACATATTTCTACAGAGTAATGCCATTTGGGTTGAAGAATGCTAGAGTAACATATTAACAGGTCGCGACCACGATATTACATGACATGATCTACAAAGAGGTTGAGGTGTACATGGACGACATGATTGTCAAGTCCAAAGAAAGAGAGGGCCACTACATCGCCTTGCAAAAGTTCTTTCAAAGGATCAGAGAATTTCGACTGCGGCTGAATCCTCAGAAGTGTACGTTCGGTGTTACAGCAGGGAAAATGCTGGGGTTTCTGATTACACAGAGAGGTATCAAAGTCGACCCTTCCAAAATCAAGGCCATCTTAGAAATGCCACCACCAAGGACTAAAAAGGAGGTGCGAGGCTTTTTGGGTAAAGTGCAATTCATAAGACGGTTTATCTCAAAATTAACCTTGACTTGTGAACCACTTTTTGGTCTCCTGAAGAAAGGAAAGAAATTCCAGTGGGACGGCCGATGCCAAGCTGCTTTTGAACAGATCAAGGAATATTTACAGAACCCACCCGTATTGCTACCACCAAAGCCGGGGAGACCGTTGATATTGTACCTTTCAGTAACTGAGACTATAATGGGCTGTATGCTCGCGCAAGAATCAGAGGACAAGGTGGAGAGAGCCATTTACTATCTGAGCAAGAAGATGCTAGAGTATGAGACTCGCTACACACCGTTGGAAAAGGCTTGCTTAGCCTTGGTATGGGCTACCAGGAAGCTGCGACACTACCTGTTAGCTCACTCTGTAATGTTGGTTTCACGGTTGGATCCCATCAAATATCTTTTCGAGAAACCAGCACTTACAGGTAGGCTAGTTCGTTGGTTGCTATTGCTTTCCGAATTTGATCTAAAATATGTGACGCGCAAGTCAGTCAAGGGAAGAGCAGTAGCAGAATTCTTAGCCGATCATCCAGTGGAAGGAGGTGAAGTAGTTGAGTACTTATTCCCAGATGAGACCAATTTGCACATCGAGGATGAAACTTGGATGATGTACTTTGACGGAGCGTCAAACCAGTACGGGTATGGGATAGGGGTGTTGCTGATAGCACCCGACAATTTCCGTATCCCTCTAGCCTTCAAACTCCGGTTCAAAGTCTCGAACAACGAAGCAGAATATGAGGCATGCATTGCCGGTCTAGAAACAGCCCTAGAACTAGGGGCAAAGCGGTTGGACTTCATTGGGGACTCGAACCTTGTTGTGTCTCAAGCAAAAGGGGACTGGAAAGTCAAAGAAGTAAAAATGATAATGTACCACCAGACCTTGGACTTGTTAATTCCTCGGTTTGAGAAGCTAAATTTTGCTCATCTGTTAAGAGAGAACAACAAGTTCGCAGATTCACTAGCAACTCTATCTTCCATGATAGACATCCCGTTTGGAGTCTGGATGCGTCCGATCATCATTGACCAGAAGTTTGTGCCAGCATTTGAATCAATTGCTGCCACAGATAAGGTTCAAGACGAGAACCCTTGGTATTACGACATTTGGAACTTCTTGGAGAAGGAAGTGTATCCACCAGGGGCAAATGCTAAGGATAAAAGGGCAGTCAGAAGAATGGTCGTTCAGTTCATCATCTACGGGGGTAAGCTGTATAAGAGAGGTCATCTGGGAATGCATAAGCTGTGCGTAGAAGCCGAAGAATCGAAGAGCCTGATGGAGGCCATCCATGGAGGGGAATGTGGTGCACACATGAACGGGGTGATGTTGGCTCAAAAGATACTCAGACAGGGTTACTACTGGTCTACCATGGAGGAGGATTGTATCGGCTTTGTTCGGCGATGCCACAAATGTCAGATCCATGCAAACCGCATGAACATTCCACCGTCGAAGCTGTACAATATGACTTCGCCATGGCCATTTTCGGTTTGGGGAATCGACGTGATTGGGGCTGTCACTCCAAAGGGGTCGAATGGACATGAGTTCATCCTAGTCGCGATAGATTATTTCACAAAGTGGGTTGAGACCCAATCTTATGTGGTGTTGAAGGTGTCGCACGTTGCAAAGTTTATCAGAAACAACATCATCTGTCGTTATGGGGTCCCAAATGAGATAATTTCAGATAACGGTTCCCACTTCAAGAAGGAAGTGATTTACTTGTTGGAAAGATACAACGTGGCTTTTCATAAGTCATCCACATACCGGCCGCAAACCAATGGAGGGGTTGAGGCCGCCAATAAGAATATCAAACACATACTACCGAAGATGGTGGAAACCTACCGGGACTGGCCAGATAAGCTGTCGTTTGCTCTGTGGGGCTACCGGACTTCAATTAGAACTTCTACTGGGGCGACTCCATATTCATTGGTTTATGGGATGAAGGCTGTTCTACCTATTGAAATTGAGGTTCCGTCTTTGAGAGTGCTGGCTGAGTGTCAGATAGCCGAGGCAGATTGACAGCAGAGTAGGTTTGAGGAACTTATGCTCTTTGATGTAAGAAGACTGAAAGCACTGTACCATGTTCAAGGTTATCAGCACAGAATTGCCAGGGCTTTCAACAAGAAAGTTAAGTCCAGGAATTTGAAGGAAAGAGATTTGGTGCTCAAGGATAACCGAACTCCCATCCACGACCCTAGGGGCAAGTTCAGACCCAATTGGACTGGTCCCTACATCATCAAGTCTATCTAGTCGGGTGGAGCTGTCGTTCTGATAGACCTAGATGGCCTAGAGGTCTCACAACCGATCAACATGGACAAGTTGAAGAAATATTACCCCTAAGAGGCTCGCTAGGGCAAAAACCCGAAAGGGCGACCTAGGCAAAAGTTAGAGCATGGAAAATTTGAAATTATAAAAACTGAGCTCGCAAGGTTGAAAACCCATAAAGGGCAGCCTTGGAAAAAGTTAGAGCGCAAAAGGAGAGTGAAAATACTTGAGTGAACCTGAGCCTGAACTACGTAAGGCTTGATTCCCATCTTTGGGATACGTAGGCAACTTCATCCTGAAGTTCAGCCATAAACCTTTCTCCGATCAACTTTGTCCATTTGATCATCTCGGCTATCTTTGTCTATTCAGCATTCAAGAGTTCGGTTGTGGTCTCCGGTGTAGTGCTTTTCAGACTAGGGGCAACTTTCCATTGCTTTACAGTGTCGCGATACTATTCAGACTAAGGGCAACTTTCCAGTTGCTCGGATCCGAAGTTGCGCCTTTCAATGACAGATCTCAGGTGTGTCCAGTTCTGATCCATACCGAAAACGGTTTTGAAAAGTTTTAATAAAAGTTGACTTTGTTCAAAATTAATCTTTTTACAACTTAGACCATTTTTGGACCAAAGCGGAAAATTTTCAGTACCCACAACCTTCAATTTCATTGATTTCAGTATGGAGTTCTCCTGCTCTTGCGTACAAATTGAAGTTGCTTTTTATTACATTCATAAAGAAAACTTGAAAGTACTAATAAAGCAATAAATCTGGGGCATAGATAAGTCAGGTATTCCTGCGCCCCCTCCCAGAGCTGGTCGAAGCCTCTGATGCCAAGCTGGGCCCAATCTGTGCCTCCTCATTGAGCCAATCTATGCACTCATCAGACAAAGTACAACTGAAAATGAGAGCGGGGGCCAGGAGCTCTCTAGTTCCCCATGCCGTGGCATATCGAGCAAGCAGTGCGCCTCGGACTGGAAATGCAGTTGGGTACTCTATCCCCTCTGGCGGGCAAATCTAGTCATGACCGAACTGGCGTTGGAACCGGAATGGGAAGTAGAACACACAGTGAGTTAAGCCAATCAACTGAATCCCAGTCTGCCGAGACATGCTGTAGCTCATTGCCGGTAGGTTGAGCCAAGGGCACCGCCAAGCAATACGGTCTGCAGACAAACTGCACATCCAGTCGAACCACCAGCCCTCATCAAGGGCATCGAATAGGCGTTGCCGGAAGAAGTAGCCGCGAGCTGAGTACGCTGGGCAAGAGTCCACAATCTACAACTTATCCATCAACCACACCTGGGAAGGGATGAAAAATGAGAGAATAAAGAATAGAGAGATGTACGATGAGAGAAAAGTGAAAAAAGGGTTTTGTGAGGAAAACCGAACCTGAGGGCCGAGTGATGTGAGCAATATATATGTAAGATTGGGTGGGAAACATTACCTGCAGCAGTAGTGGACTCCCCGCAAATCTGGTCGTTTCTTGGCGATGGAAAGCGTCCAAGCCCATTAATGTTTCAGTCAATATCATGGCAATATAGCTCTTGCCCTTCTTCAAACCTTGGGCAACCTCGATCAACTGGACACTAGACCCTCCGGAGCCTGAGGCAAACAGGAAATGAGATAGCATGCACAAACAAAGGGCGTGTCGCCAAAAGCCCTGCCAATGATGATCACCGCGGTCACCGGCATCAGAAAATCGGCAAATCAAATTCAGAACATCTAGCATTCCGTCACAAATCAAAGAGCAAGCATCGTGCATCATGAGCCCACACATTCGCCGTAAGACTTGGGCGTGGCTGAAACGAAGCTGAGGCAAGACTTCTTCGTTGCGCTCAGATTCCATCAAAGCTTGGAAATCCTCGAAGGTAGGACATACCTCTTGCCCACCAAAGCTAAAGACATGTGTTACCGGGTTCCAAAACCTTGCCACGGCATGCAGGAATGGAAAGTGCAGCGGGGTGCGACTCAGAGTGAATACTGCATTTATGCCGAAGCCCCGAAAATTCAGCTTTTCCGAGCCGTCCAAGTTGGCAATCCAAGCCATGAGATTCTGGGCAAGAAACTCTTCCATTTGGAGCAAATCAGTGTTTAATTGAGAAAAAACTACGAAGCTGAGGCCTTTTGTAGAGGATAAGGTAGGTGGAGGACAGGTGTCAACATTCTGGTGGTTCTTGCCATTTTGACTGGCTGGCCGTAAATAGTGTCGACCGACCACCATGTTTGGCCGATCGGCTAGTTATAATGGCCGGTGGCCATTTATTTTGGCCGGTGACCTCTTTATTTGGCCGATGGCCTTCCCTTCTATCCTCGGAGTTTGTCCATCTGCTGAAAATGCTGAAAACTTGTGACTGGTTCCACTTCCAGTGTCTTTAGTGGTTGATTTTGCGGAGTCACGCCTATTGGCTTATCGAGTTGTTGTATATTTGCTTATCGAGTTGTACTCGTACTTGGTTACCTTATCGAGTTTCTTTGTTTTGCATATCGAGTTGTAAGTTAGTTCACTACCTGATTATTACGATGCAAGTACTTAATTTTCAAACGAAGTTCAATTTCATTCACATTGTTATGTGATGCCACGCGGTGCGATGCGTAGATAGTACAAATGTAACACCGTTTTGAACAAAATAGCTGTTTCATTTCCATCATGTCTTTGCAAAAATACACAGTCTTGAAAAAGTAAAACCTGCCTGAGGCGGTGCAATGTGCTTGAAACTAACAGTAAAAAAGGAAAGTAAAGCAAAAGGAGAGCAGGGCAACAGAGTATCGGGATTGATACCGGTAACCTCCCCTTTTTTGGGCACATCCCGTGCCCTGATTCGGGTCAATTATGTGGTTTGGCACCTTCATTACTCAAGACGGTACAAGAAAGTACACTTTCTAATGTTTACTGGCCTTCGTGTTGACCTCGAACCATATCTTCTGTGAGTGATGCTCGGTGTGCGCAAAGAGTATCCTTCCTCGTATCCTTTTATATATCTTGCGAATTCCACAAATCGCTTTAATTATGTTGTATTGCATTGCATTGTTCTAACTGTAATTGTCGCGCACATTTCAAGTTCCTTTTATACACATTGCATGCGTTGTCGCGTTATGCTTTACTTACATGTGTTCAAGTTCCCTTTTATACATATTGCATGCGTTGTCGCGTTATGCTTTACTTACATGTGTTCAAGTTCCTTTTATACACATTGCATGCATTGTCGCGTTATGCTTTACTTACATGTGTTCAAGTCCCTTTTACACACATTGCATGCGTTGTCGCGTTATGCTTTACTTACATGTGTTCCAGTCCCTTTTATACACATTGCATGCGTTGTCGCGTTATGCTTTACTTACATGTGTTCAAGTTCCCTTTTATACACATTGCATGCGTTGTCGCGTATTGCTTTACTTACATGTGTTCAAGTTTCTCCTATACACATTGCATGCGTTGTCGCGTATTGCTTTACTTACATGTGTTCAAGTCCCTTTTATACACATTGCATGCGTTGTCGCGTATTGCTTTACTTACATGTGTTCAAGTTTCTTCTATACACATTGCATGCGTTGTCGCGTATTGCTTTACTTACACATGTTCAAGTTCCCTTTTACACACATTGCATGCGTTGTCGCGTGTTGCTTTACTTACATGTGTTCAAGTTTCTTCTATACACATTGCATGCGTTGTCACGTATTGCTTTACTTACATGTGTTCAAGTTTATTCTATACACATTGCATGCGTTGTCGCGTATTGCCTTACTTATATGTGTTCAACTTTCATCTATATACATTGTATGCGTTGTCGCGTGTGCTTTACTTACATGTGTCTATATCTTCACACATTGTGCACGTTGTCGCGTGTGCGTTACTTACATGTGTTTGTGCCTTCATAACATTGTTATGCTTGCCTCGAGTCGCATTGTTATGCCTCCCACTCGGTTTGCATTGTCACGCACTTTCAATTGCATTGTTATGCATACTGCTAACAATATTGTACCTGTTAAGTTTTCTTTCTCTTACAGGCACGATATTGTATGTATGGTTCATTTGAAGCTAGAGCGGCCAGGCGAACCGCACAGGTATTGTATTCTCCGCGTGAAACGTAGCGAGAATTACATAATTCTCTTACATCCTTTCTGCATTGTAATGTAGTTGGATTTATGATTAGACTGCTTAAACTGTTGCATTTATTGTATGTATATGCTTCGTTACAGCTTTCTTTGCATGATCGTAAGTTGTGCTCGGCTCTGTGCATTGTCATGTATTTTGCCCCCACCTTCGGGCGCATATCTTTGTCTGTGGCTTGTATGCTTTTTCTAAGTCTTCGGCCTTGTAAAAAATGGGTCGTTTTGGGGCTTTGACTTTCACTCCCGTCATTGTTATAACTTTCGAGTTCTGTCAAAGAGGGGCAACTGTAGACACCCCATTTTTGACCGTCCTCAAGACTTGGACGTCACCATTCGAACGCTCGGTGATCATCCATGTTCGTGTTCGTTTTGACTTCCCGGAGGCCTCGGCCGCGCACCTTGCCTCAAGATCTCTTAACTTGCCTGTTCTATGCTTGGTTTTGCACCAGGGACTTGTGTTTTGTGCTTCTGAGGATGGGAACAGGCTTGTTAGCCATCCTTGAAACCCACCGACCGTGGCATGAAGCCACCGGCCTTTCCTTTTTCCTACCGACCAAATGTTTGGTCGGTCGGCACTTATCTGAGGTGTATCGGCATTTTGTGTGGTCGGCCGACCATGCATTTCGCTGGTGGTCTCTTTTTTTGGCCAGCACCCCCTTTTCGCCTTTTTCAGGCATTTTGCATGCCAGCTGTGCCAGCTGGAGTGCACAGACCTGTCCTCTATACACATGTATGGAGGAATTGCACCCTTTGCACCCTTTTGGTCTAGCTTCTTGGGAAAGTTTGGACCTTTGTCTTAGCTTCCTCAAGAAGCTTAGACACCTGTCTCAGCTTCCTAAGGAAGCCTTGGCCCCTTTGCCTTAGCTTCTTTAAGAAGCCTTAACCCCTTTTGTTAGCTTCTCTTGGAAGCTTAAGCCTCCATCTTGCTCTATATAAGGAGACCTTCCCTCTCCTTTGAGGGGGTTCAGCAAAACTAGAGATAATACATATATATCTGATATATACTCCACTCTCTCTCTCTATATCTCCCTCTCTCATTTCATTTGTGTGTGTTTGAGGGCCAAAAAGTGTGTTTTGTTCTTAGTTTTGCACTAAGCCACCTAGCATTACGCCACACTTCGACTTTGGAGGTGTTGAGGGTTTTTTCTTGAAGTTTTGAGCTAGTTTTGATCAGAAGAAGGGGGCTGGACTTGCTGTTCTTGAAGTGTTCTTCAAGAGTAACACTATTGCTTTATATTCCCCAATCTTGCATTAGCTTTTACCCCCCTTTGCATGCTGTTTTGAACTTTGTGTATAACTGAAAAAAGTCTTTTATTTGCATGCTTAAGATGTTTCATTAAGGTCATTTTGGTGTTGGGGGTCGACCTCCCCCTCTTAGGCCTTGTTTGGCCCTTTTGTGCCTTCTTTGGTCGAGCTTTGAATACCTTCGTGTGTTAGTCTTCTCACCACTGAAATCCAGGGGATTTTCAGTGGTCAAGAAGAGGTTTTGAGGTCTCGCATAGGGGAGGGACACCCCTCTCCCTTTGTGTCTCTTTTGTCCATGTTTTTGGCTCATAATGGTAGCATACATGAGTAGTTGTCTTTGGCTCCATTTCAGAGGTTTTTGGGTGTTGTTAGGTCATAATATGCCTCTATTTTTGGTCAGATTAATGGTCCATTTCATGCATTATACACTTTCCTTGTATTCCCCCATTTTGCCTAGAAGTGCATCTTGCCATTAGACCATCATGCTTGCATGTTTTTGCCTAGCTTTGTGAAGCTTTTGGTCATTTTTCATCATGTTTGAGGTCTATTGGGTGTTGATTTGGTCATGCCTTTCATGCTTTGTATAGTCTCTTTGCATTCTAGCATGTTGGCATCGGGTGTGTGAGTCATTAGCATGCATTATCTTGGCTATTTCAGTGATTTGGAATCACTTATTAGGTCATTTCAGTCCATGTTTTATGCTTACATGTTTGCATTTTGTTATCCTTTCAATGCTTTGAAGAGATGTGATCCAATGCTCCATATATAAACCATTGTGCATACTTATGTGTTTAAGTCCTTGGGGCTGCCATATCAGTGCGTTTTGGGGCATATTTTGATGCATCGAAACTCTATTTTCGGTTGCTTAGTCCATGCCATGAGTGGTCATGATAGTTGTAGAATGCTCCTTTTTATGCCTTAGTCTTAGGCCCATTGGTATGCATGTTTGCATGAGCATTTGTCCACCATTTCCACCACTTTCGGCCACTATTTTGGGACATGGCTGAGGCCTCCCATTTTAGTTTAAGACCACCCTTGTATATAGTTGCATGCTTAGCATGATACATGTTGCATTACAATAGTTGCATGCTTGCATTATATCTTGTTTGCATGTTTGCATATTGTTTAGCTGAGTGCATCACATAGTCTTGTTGTATGCTTGACATGTTCATATTGCATTAGTTAAGCTTGCATGAGTAAGTAGTGTCATGTTGCATTAGCTTAGCATACACGTATTCCCTTGCATGAGTTACATCACTTTGCATTGTATATGGCATACATGCATTGCATCTTGTTTGGTTTGGGGTGTCAAACCAAATTTGAGGAATGAGGCGTGTTCGTACTTAAAGTGACGAAACACGTCTCACTTCTCGGTCGCCAATGCCCTTGACCTCAACATGATAGGGCATGAGGCATTCATTTCTTTTGTGCAGGCATTTACATTGAATGGCAAACTTGGCCTCTTAGGCCATCATGCATCAAAATGCATAATTGATGGCCCGAGAGTCAAGAGGCACGCTCCCTTGAGTCCATTGCATAATAGGGAGTGTGGCCATGCTCACATTTGCTTGAAAATTCCATGCCATACACTGCTTGCCCTCTGTTGCTGCCAACTGCAGGATTCTACAGGAAGAAATAGCCGGCCGGCCATTTGTAGTGCCGACCGACCATCAGTGTCTAGCCGATAGCCCAATATTTAGCCAATGAGCATATTCCCATGGCCAGTGGAAATCCAAAACACTCAGGAGGAAGTTCAAAGCAGTTCTGGAAACTTTCATATCTTTCAGAGGAGCAAGGCAGTGTAAACAGAGGCAACAGTGGTATGGTACCGGGTTTCCTGGCGCGGCAAATCGAGTATGCATCATCCCATCATTCCGAGGCGGGGCTGCGGCCACCTTCTTTCTGTAATTAATCTGTTGATTAATTAGAAGTTTTGTAATTAATTAATTAGTTAGTCAGCTAGTTAATTAGTTAAATCTGTATTATTTATTCGGACCCTCCGAGTGAGGGCAATTGCGTATTAAGTGTGCGTGAGTGTGTGTATGTCTTCCAACCCCACGTCTTTCTTCCCTTTTATTTACTAGCTTTCGATAGTTAGTTTAGGGCATGTTTAATTTAGCATACCTTATGCTATGCATGCGTGCATCATTCATCAGTCTTGCACGCACCGGGCTCGGCGCATCATACTAACTGCATAGTATTTCCATTCCAACTTGAATACGTGTATCAAGTTGTCGCATTTCACATGCCATTCTTAAATTAGCCGAGCCCATTCTAGTTGCATTCTGTATGTGTTGCATTAGCCATCTTAACATGAACTAGGATCATGCATTTGATTACTAACTAGCTTTTGTTTTGGCTTAGAGTACTAGGTAAGCTCTTATGCTTTAGCATCTTGCATGCGTGTGAGTGTTTCCATATTAGCATGGTTACCATGAGGCTATATGCTTATGTGATATATCTGCCTGAATGCCTGTGGATGAAGGTTGGATTGTTTGAGTTGGAACAACTCGTCGAAATCCATGTTTTAGCCTACTTACGAGTAGCAAATTTCAAACCGATTTCCAAACAAACGGATATGCGATGCTTTGTCCCAATTTAGGCGACTCAGCCTATATTTGTCATGCTATGCGCATCACATAGTAAATCTAGGCTAATAACCAGAATAAGAACGCATAATGTTTTCAAAACAAGATATCATGGTTAGTAGGGGCCGATCTTCGGATCGGGCGAGAGGGGGTGCTCATAGCTGACCTTCCCCAATCGTACCTAAGTTCCCGAGTCGAGGCAACTCTGGTGATGACTGACACGTGGCCTTAGGCAAACGAGTCAGGGGTTCCTAAATTTCCCCAAAATAAAATATTTAGGTGGCGACTCTGTATCTCGCAAAGCAGTCCATGTTTGGCACTTCTTTACAAAAATTTGTTTTCCAAAACGATTTGTCGGATTTGGACTCTTTGGTTCAGATTAAGAACCGTGGCAATTTGAGTCCAAACTGTAGTAAGCCCAAATGAACAAATCGGGATTTCCCTCCCAAGACGTTCGGGGACGTCTACAGAGTCAAGTTCTCTAAGTCCCGAGGAGAGTCACCAAAAACTGTGGACTCGCATTTTTCTCGCGCCCCGTCTTTCAGAAAGGTTTGAAAAGAAGGCCTCACAGTTTGGACTTTACCAGTCGTGCTTCTGAATCTAGTCTCACAAAGTGCAATGTGAAACTAATAATCACCAAAGAGTCCAAATCTGGCAAACCTTTTTGGAAAATTGATTTTAAATCAAATAATGCCAAAATTGGATTGCTTTGCCAGATTACAGAGTCGCCATCTAAATATTTTATTTTTTGGGAAAATCTAGGAAATCCTGACTCGTGCCAAAGGCCACGTGTCCGTCATCACCAAAGTTGCCTCGGCTCAGGAACTTAGGTATGAGAGGGGAATGTCCTGAAATGAGCACTCCTGCTCGCCCGATCAAAGATCGACCTCAACTAACTATGTTATGATATTTTGTAAACATTATCCATTCTTATTCCGGTTATTAGCTAACTTTACTATGTGACGCACACAAGCATGTATAGACTAGATCGCAAAATTGAAAAATTTCAAGTCATGTTTGTTTTGCGAAAATAGTTTGAATTTGCTACCCTCTAGTGGGCTTAAAATATGGATTTGCCACCAACAAGATTGGCTTAAAATAGGATTTTCCACAACAAAGTGGGCTTAAAACATACATTCATTGAATCATTCCAATTCAAACACCAAGCCTTCATCCACAGGAATTCATGCAATTTAACATTTAAGCACATAGCCTCATGGCAAGCATGCTAATCATGGCAATCACACTCATGCAAGTATGCTAAAGCGTAAAAACTTACCTAGTACTCCAAGCCAAAACAAAAACTAGTTAGAAAAATGCATGATCCTAACTATGTTAAGATGCCTAATGCAACGCATGCGGAGAATGCAATTAATAGGCTCTACAACTAATATGGCATATGATTTGATTTGATAACATGTGGTTTAAACATGTATTCAGAGAAATATTAAAATTGCAATGCAGTTTGAATGATGCGCTGAGCCTCGGTGCATGCAAGACAAGATGAATGGATGCAAGCATGCGATATGCTAATTGAAACATGACCCTAAACTACCTATCAAAAGCGGTTAAATAAAAGGAAGAAAGACGTGGGGTTGGAAGACATACACACACTTACGCACACTTATTACAACATTATGCCCTCGCGACGGAGGGCCCAAATGAATAAACGCTAACCAACTAGCTACGCTAATTAAGCTAACTATTACAAATCGAAAACTAATTAACTATTCTAGTTAACTAATTATTACAAACCAAAATTGAATAACTAGCTATGCTAAGCTATAAAGCAATTAAACTGATTAACTATCTAAGCTAATTAAATAACTACAACACTTGTATTAACTAGTTATTCTAAGCTAACTATAGCAATTAAAATGGCCTCGAGGGCGAGGGATGCATGCATGCTTGGTTGGTTTCCTCCCCAGAATCCACTGCCTTGCCATTGCAGCCTCTGTTTGCACATGCTTGAACACCAATAGTGCTGCCAACATCCAGAATGTCTCTGCTCCGACTCAAGAGCACATTTGTGCAATTTTTCATTGATGGCCAGTCAGCTACCAATAGTGGCCGTCGGCTACCATTGGTGGCCGGTCGGCCACTCCTTTCCTGGACTTATCTTTTTGTTGTGACAGAGAGCAAACAAAGGCAAAGCAATGTATTCTCAAGGTTTGTGTGCACTGTTGCTCTCCTTATCATTACACAAGTTCAAAGGAGTGCGACTCTTGGTCCTTAAACCATCAACCAAGCATTCCCATGCATGATGGCTAAGGAACCAAGTTTGTGCAAGCTTAATGAGTGCAAAATAAGACTCAACAAAACCACAACCCTATCATGTATGATCAAGGGTGATGGTGACCAAGAAAAGTGGCACGTTTCATCACTTTGAGTATGAAATACCCCATTTCCCTCGTGTTCAAATTAACGTCAGATCCGAACACATGCAATGCAACATGAAGATGCTTAATCTTGCCTCTTTTACTTGTTGATTTTTGTTTACTCATTTTAGCTTACCAATCCATTCTTTAATTGATTAGTCCAAAAGTGAGTGTCCTCTGATGGAGAGAGGGCTTAAACCACAAGTGCCTTGAGCATGAAAGAGACTTCATGCCGTTGATAATGAAACCCCAATGGGATTAAACCATTAAGCATGAATGTCTCAATTTCGCACTCAAGCCAACAAGGGGTTTAAAGCCACTTTCAAAATAAATGAAAGAGTCAAAGGAGTATGTGACAGAGCTTATGATGTTGAAATCACATGCAAAATAGCACCACAACATGCAAGCAACTCAAGCAATTCATGTTTAAAGGCCTAAGGCACTAAACTAGTGAAGCCCTTTACACTACAACTATCAAAAGACTACTCATACAACACAAGCAGCCCAAAACAGAACCAAAGCAGCCCAAATTAGAGGTAAAAACATACTGGAAATAGGCTAAGATAAGATACAAAAACATGCTAACTTATGAGGCAACTAGGCATGCAAGTAAGACAACAAGGAGGGGAGGCTAACCCTTCCAATTTTGGACTTCAAAAGAAGGTTTTTGTCACTGAAATAACTCTGATTTTCAGTGGTTGGAAGGCCCAAAAAGTTTGATTTAAATATGCTAAAAGATGGTGCAAAAGTCTACACAATTAAGCAATAAGAAAGGTGGACTATCCCTTGGCACAACATAGCCTCAAACCACCTTGTTAAACCTCAAAAACCAGAGTTTTCTGTAGTTGAAAACCAGCTCAAAAACAATACAAAAGGATGGAAAAACAAGTGTGCACAATAAGCTTAAATGAGGTAAGTTCTCTACCTTTGAAGCATAGCACAAAATAGCCACAATTTCAGGCCCAAACCCCCTTCCAAAGCTCAAACTAGGCTCCAAGGGACCTCAGCTCCAAGGTGGTCAAGTTTGGTTAAGGGTTAGTGTGCAAAAGTGTAGAGAAAACTAACAACAAAGCACAAAACAAGAAGAGAGAGACTATCAAATAAGGGAGAGCACCCCCTATATATAGAAAATCAAGGTTTAGGCTTGAATTCATCCTACCATACACGTGTATGAAGATGCACTTCAGTGAGCAACAACAGGCACAGTTGGCAAACAAATATCTAAAAAAAGAGACAAATGGTCGTCGGCCACCACTGGTGGCCGACAGGCACAACTAGTGGCCGACAAGGCCTAAGGTTGGCCAACAGGCTCCTTTTTTTTTCCAGGAAGGAGGTAACAAGCTCTTGGCCCAAAAAAACAAGCACAAAATAGGAAAAGTTCAAAGCTTAAAGTCAGGGCATTTTGCCGAGGACATGGGGCGCTCAAAACGAACACAGACAAGTACAATCATCGAATGTACAAACGACGACATCCAAGTCTTCATGACGGTCAAAAACGGGGTGTCTAAATTACCTTAGAAGAGTCTACGGTCATTCCTTCCCCGGATACCACATGGCCTAAGAACTTAACTTCTTTTTGCCAGAACTCGCACTTCCCGAACTTACCATACAAACAATGAGCTCTAAGCAACTTAAGTACAACTCGCAAGTGTTCCTCACTGATTCGATTTATCAAATCCATAAATGAAGCAGGTGCATTGGTTAACCCAAAAGGCATCACGAAGAACTTGTAATGGCCATACCGCGTATAGAATGTTGTTTTCTGGATATCCTCCTCCTTCACCCTCAATTGGTGATAACCCGATCTCAAGTCAATCTTAGAAAAGCAACAAAACCCCTTAAACTGGTCAAACAGATCATCTATGCGAGGTAATGCGTACTTGTTCTTAACAGTTACCCAGTTTAGCTTCTGGTAATCAATACACAGTCGCAAGGTGCCATCCTTCTTCTTAGCAAAGAGAGCAGGTGCTCCCTAAGGTGATGTACTAGGGTGAATGAAGCCTTTATCTAACAACTCTTGGAATTGAATCTTCCACTCACACAACTCGGCAGGTGCAAATCTATACGGTGTCATAGAGATCGGTGTCGTGCCAGACACTAAGTCAATAGAGAACTCGTTCTGCTAGTAGGGTGGCAAACTAGCAAGATCCTTGGGAAAGATATTCAGGTATTCCCAAACTACCCTCGGCAATTCTACTCGGACCACATCACTCTCACTACCCAAGAGAGTTGCAAGAAGACAACTAAGCTCGCCTCTACCACGAAGGTCACAAACTAGCGATAAGATTCTATCAGCTCAATCCTCTAGAAAATACAAACAGTCACCACTCAAGGTGCATACACTACAAGAAACGACACTTTTGGCGACCAAAATATTGGTCGCCAAAAGTCCCATTTTTGGTCGCTGAAACAAATTAGCGACTAATTTTTTTTGTCACTAAAGTCGTCGCCTATACCTTGTAGGCGATAGTATTGGTGACTAAACTATTTTTGGTCGCTGAAAGTGAACGTTTTGTCTACTAAATTTTCATTAGTCGGCAAAGGTTATCTTTTGGCGACTAAAATATTAGTAGCCAAAAATAAGCATTTGGCTACGAAAACTTTGAGTAGTTGGGAAAGGGTATATTTTGGCGACTAAATATTTAGTCGCCAAAAGTGTTCAAATAAAATATATTAAATTTTCAGCGACTAAAACTTTTTGTCGGGAATAAGTTTTAGTCACAACATTACTATATTTAGGGACTAAAGAATTTAGTCGCCAAAAATATTATTTTTCATTTTATTAAACTTTTGGCTACTAACCATTTGGTAGCCGAAAGTCTTCATTTATTTTTAGCTACTAAATTTTTAGTCACCAAAAATCTTTGGATTCTTTATGGCTACCAAATATTTAGTCACTAAAAATATTAATTTCCTTTTTGGCTACCAATTGGTTAGTCACTAACAAATTCACTTCTTTTTTTTTCGCTACTAAACATTTAATTGCCAAAATCTTTATTTAGTGTTTTTTTTATTGTAATTAATTTCTTCACAACCTGTATTTATTTCGTGCAACCTGCACCCTGTATTTAAACAATAATTATACATATATCTATTTCTATTTCGTTTCAACAATACAAAAATTTGATCAATTAACATCAAATTCTATACAAATCAAATACAATCCAACCCAAAATAATAATTCCATACAAACACAAAATCATACAAAAAAGATGCCTGTACAAAAAATTCTACATCAAATGTCATTTACAGAATATTTTGAAGGTGTAAACATGATGGGAAAATTAAATTTATTTACTAAAACACTTGCTTAATTTAACAATGAAGCCATTGATCTAAAGGGTTCTCATCCTTCAAGCTTGCTTCATATAGTTTGGTACCTTTCTTTCTGAAGACACCAACTGCAAAATAATAATCAACCTCCCAATCAGCGAAAGCATTTAGCAAATAAGAATAGATAATTAAACAACTTAAATAGAAAGATAATTAAATTGATGATAACAAATCTCCCTGCTGATGAAATTAGTTTCAATTTCGTGGCATAGTTAACTGAAAACAAATACACATGTTCAGTACCAACTAAATTAAATCTAGCCAAAAAATTGAAGGTTACATATCCTAGCAGTATATATTATTATCCATTGAGTCAAACACAACCTAAAAATATTTGTGGAACTTTGATGATTAGTCAAACACAAGCAAAGAAAGGTCTTTTGTGGAACTTTGATGATTAGTCAACGTGGAAAATTAGAACCTGTATCTGAGTTATGAAGCCTCGGTGAACGATTGATCTCAATTTTGTTCAAGCTACTACTACAAAAACCAAGCATTGTTGTTCAAAATGATTGATCTCAATTTTGAATTTTGATATATAGTAAGTAAAGCTCAAATTTCATACCGTAGTGCAACGTAGATTTGGTGAATACTGGAGCATCCTTGATACAAGATCAACTGCCTCAGGTGGCATTCGCTTGTGAAATACCTATAAGACACAATTTCATTAGGTTTGGCTATAATTAAAGTAATGAGCCCATCATTGATGAAGTTGTGTTAAAAGATACATGATCCTCGAAGATTTTCAAATCAACCTTGTGCCATGGGTGAGCTTTGATCTGTGGAAACTTGAATTCAGTATAGTTCGGATTCATGCACTTAATTTCCTTTCTGGTTGGTGTCCCCAGTATCTAATACCAAACAAACCAGGAAGAAAAAAATACACTAAGAGACGCCTAGATCAAAGATTAGAATACAAAAGTGAAAAAGTAAAATCATTAGAACCATATCATCATTTTATGAATTTTACATATAAAAATTTAGTTTGTAAATTATTTTCTATTTGAAATAGCCAAAGATAAATTAATTTTATTTTGTGGCTGTAGACTTAAAGGGTACGTTAGATGCCTTGCCACAGTTGAAAATTAAGTCCCCTCTAATCTAATCCAACCTCTACAATGCAATTCATCCCCACAAATTATAACAATGATAAAACAAAGTTAATAATTTATAGGGAAACAAAATTATAACAATATTCATATATAAAAACATATTTATATACATACGAACAGAATTATACAACCAAATTTATGTATACACACAAACAGATTTTATATATACAAACAGATTTTAAATCATACATACTACAGTCACTAACAAATGGAAGATAGAACAAAGGATCAAGTTGAACAACATAATACCCTAAGTAGAAGCAGAGCTAAACTGTTTCAACTATCTGTCATTTCATTTCAAGAGCTAGACGTGGGAAAAATCCCCTGTTTCAACTATCTGTCATTGAAATTTCAAGCAAGAAAAAAGGGCAGAGAAAATAAAAAGAACATTTAACTTTATTGGAAACCAATTCATAGCTTCACTTGACAACTTCTATACATTAGCAGCCTTATTTCAATTTCTTATTATTTCTCAACGTGGTCCAAATTGAAAATGGGCAAGAGTCATTTTTTTTGCTTGAAGATCTAGCAGGAAACAAGTGAAATCCTGTTCAGCACCAGTTTTCTTGTTCAATCAACTTCCTAACCAAAAAAAGTATATTAAAGGCAAAAACAATCCATTTCATTTAAATTAACACCTCATTAATGCATTTCATTCTTTGTTGTGCATAATTGAACCATTTCACTAAGGTCCTTTGTTGCTTCCTCAAATTGAACATTCACATATTGTAGCCACAACATGTCTAATATAATCTTCTACACTCACCAAAAAGGTTGAACATCATTTTCAAGATTTGAGGAAGCAACAAATTCATAAAGTTCAAGGATTTGAAGTTCATTGTCAAGTATACAAGATTCAAGAAATTCATCCTCTCGAACATCAACAATGACAAATTGCAACAATTCTGTGGTCTTCAACATGCACATGATTAAGATTCATTGCAGCAAGTCTATCAAGATTCAACAGAGCACTAGTTCAAGATTGTTTGCAAGCCTCAAGACTGAAATCAAAATTACCACCAGAGTTCACAAATTCAAAGTGTATCAAAGCAGGGATTTCGTAAGATCAAGAATTATTTCTGAGTAAATATGTAAAGTTCAAGAAAGAGGGCTTCAAATACTTACTCACAGATCTAGAGCAATGATGAGGAAGGGAGCAGAGCAAGAGAAAACCAAGAGAGCCAAAGCCAAGACTCACGATAAAGCTGGGGGTGTTGCAGCATAGCGGCAAGACACCACAGGTAACAACCGGCGTTGACAATGAGTTGGACAGTGACGAGCTGGACTGGTGATAGAGCGAGCTGGTGGGGTTTTGGGTTGCAGCGTCAATGGTGGGGCGAGCAGTGGGCGAGAAGGAGGTGAATCGGTGCTCCGGTTGCCGGCGGTGAGGGAGAGGGAGACGGAGCGGGAAAAGGACGCTAAAGAGAGAGAGAGAGAGGCGCTATTAATGAGATGAGAAACGGAGAAGGGTTAGGGCAAAATTTTGGGGGGAATCCCCAATTTGAGAGGGACTTTCAAATTAATATAAAATTTTGATAGACTTATATTTGCTGCTAATTTTTTTAGAGATGTGAAAAATAGATCAGGCTTGTTAAATTAATATTTTTTAATTTTATCTATTGTTTATACTTTTTACTTTATTAGAGTTTTATGACTCAGTTTGTGAAAAAAAATTACAAAATTTAGAAATATTTAGAAAGTATGAATTTAAAAATAATTTAAAATTACACCAAATATGAAAATATTATATTTTTGTGTATAGATATCCCAAAATCTCATGAAGTTTTGATGAAAATATTACACACAAAGCCAGTTAAGGGTCTAGGTTCGAAGAATTCAATAAACCAAGAAAAATAAACAAAAACTTAAAAATTAGAACCTCAAAAATGGACAATCATATAAATAGATCTACAAATATCTATAGAGAGAACCAGAGATTAGGGTATAGGTTTGAATTTATAGAACTGGAAACAATAGCAGCAAACTACAAATTTTTTTACGCATGCGGAGGCTGGGCTTCTGTCTGTTGTGTTGGCAGATCGAAACCAAATATATATATATATATATATTCACCATGACCGACAAAATTTTTTAGTCACCAATTACTTTTATAAATCCGTCAAATTTAAATTAACAATAGTGTTTGAGTATTGTTAATTGTGTATAACGTAAAAATAATTTAAAAAGTTGAAAAAATTAATTATTAAAAAATTAAGAAAAATTTTAAAATCTAAAATAATATAAATAAGTCTTACAAATCAGATTTATTTACTCATAAGTCATGAGTGAATTTTTTTTACACACTTACCCCTCGTTTTGATAATGAATTTTTTTTAAAACTTTTTAAATATATGTTTTGTGTCTGTGAAATGATTATTTCATTAGTACTAGTAATAATATTGAAAATTTTATTAAAATGATAAATAATTGGGATATTTTGTCTTTTATTTGTGAATTTTGTTCATTACATTTTACTGGTAATAATAGTTTGTCTTTCATTACTGGTAATAATATTGAAAAATTTATTTAAATGATAAATTATTACATTTTAAAAATATTCATTACATTTTAATAATATTACATTTTAATAATATTAATTTTTCATTACAACCCTACAGAAATTACCATTACCTAAAGGAACACTTTACCATTATTAAACAATCGGCTACCAAAATATTTAGTAGCCAAAAGTAGGTCTTTGGCGACTAAAAAGTAATTTAGTCGGTGAAAATATGTTTTTGATGACCAAAATGTTGGTCGCCAAAGATCAAAAATAATTTTTTTATTTTCATTCGGCTACCAAACAATTTAGTAGCCAAAAGTAGGTCTTTGGCGACTAAAAGGTAATTTAGTCGGTGAAAATATGTTTTTGGCGACCAAAATTTTGGTCGCCAAAGATGAAAAATAATTTTGTTATTTTCATTCAGCTACCAAACTATTTAGTAGCCAAAAGTAGATCTTTGGCAACTAAAAAGTAATTTAGTCGGTGAAAATATGTTTTTGGCGACCAAAATGTTGGTCGCCAAAGATCAAAAATAATTTTTTTATTTTCATTCGGCTACCAAACAATTTAGTAGCCAAAAGTAGGTCTTTGGCGACTAAAACGTAATTTAGTCAGTGAAAATATGTTTAAGATCAAAAATAATTTTTTTACTTTCATTCGGCTACCAAACTATTTAGTAGCCAAAAGTAGATCTTTGGCGACTAAAAATTCTTTTAGTTGCCAATTGTGATATGTTTAGCTACTAAAAAAT
This sequence comes from Camellia sinensis, assembly GCF_055761805.1. Taxonomy (NCBI): domain Eukaryota; kingdom Viridiplantae; phylum Streptophyta; class Magnoliopsida; order Ericales; family Theaceae; genus Camellia; species Camellia sinensis. The sequence goes on from NC_138963.1 coordinate 156,396,141, forward strand.
TTTTTAGTCGTCAATTGTAATATTTTTAGCTACTAAATTTTTTTTAGTCGCCAATAATCAACATTCCCCTACTAAAAAAAATTAGTAGCTAAAAAGTTGACTTTTGCCGACTAATATTATTTTTGGTAGCCAATTCCGTGACTTTTGGCGACTAAATTATTTTTGGTGGCTAAAAATGGTCGGCAAAAATGCATTTTCTTGTAGTGATACCATAACTCTCTAACAGTAACAATTTATAACAGCACGATACGAGGATAGCCAATTTGTGCCTAAAATGACATTAGAGCCCGACATGTCTAGCAACACAAATGCAAAAGAAAGTCGATGTTCGGCAACATCTATCTCACAACCATAACATCCCCTGTTTAAGTCAACGTTACCCCCAACTGGACACTCTATCCTAAGCACCGATGCTGACTGATCCACCTCTAACCCCAAAACTGAATGAAATGAAAGAATGAGATGCACCAGTATCAATAAACACATTAGTAATAGAATTATACAACAAGAAGGTATGTATCAAAATAGAGGGTACTGGAAACTAATTTGGCGTAGTAACAGCATACAGCATACACACGTCCGGTAGGTCTCTGTTCCACTTGCACACCCCTCGGAGCATAAGACTAGTAAATTGACTGAGCAGAAGAGGCTCCCTACATGGCCCTTGAGACCTGCACTGATTGAGAAGGCTGATGGCTCTATGCCTGTCTCGAACCAGACGCACTAGGTGTGCCACTTGCTTGAGGGCAAAACCTCCTCAAGTGCCCTGACTACCTACACTGATAACAGGTAGGCAGCTGCCCTCTCTCCTGACTCTAGCTCTGAGAACTAGTCGCTGGCGGTGATGACTGTAGCCCTCCTCCTCTGCAGGCAAACTAGAGACTTGTGGCCCAGCTAGCCACACTTAAAGCAAGTAATCCCACCCTAACTACCTCTCCATGAACTAGAACTTGGTACAGGAAAAGTGGATCTAAACTGTGCTGCCTGGGATTGCTGTGGGGTGGAATCTCTCTGCCTCTTGTTGTCCTAAGTCTCCCCTCGAACCTCTTGACTCCTCTGCTTGGAGCCCCTCTTCCTCTCCTCCTCTGCATGATTCACGGTCTCCAAGTGAGTCACCACCTCAATAAGACGACTGTAATCCCTAATCATAGACCCAGCCACCTTGAAAAGGAGCCTGGTCCTTAGTCTCTTCTCAAAATCCACAAAACAGCATTCCTCCAACGACACCAACTCCTGTGCAAATCTAGAGAGCTTAGTGAAAGCTGCCTTAAACTTGGCCACATGTGTGTTCAGTTACTTGAGCTTTAAGAACTGATCTCTCAGCTTCTCCCTAGCAGTGGGAGGTAAGAACTTGTGTTGGAAGGCGTTTACAAAGGCCTCCCAAGTCATTCCAACGTGCCCACGTGCATACTTTTACCACTCCCTTTATCTGGACGGATATCAAGGCCACTCTCAAGCCATTGTCTTCAATGTCAAGCATCTCGAACGTTTTCACCATCTGCTCTAGCCACTCATCGGCCTTCAATGGTTCCTTCTAGTCCCCCAAAAACTCATCCAGATTCGACCAAAAGAACTCCTTCTTCAAAAAGTACGGCCTTGTTTGTCTCAATGGCATGGGCCTGGACTTGATTCTTAGCCCTGAGATTGTCCATCGACTTCAGCAAAGCAATAGCCATTTCCCAGGCCAAAGCGCCCATGGCTTGCTAACCCACTAGCTTGTCCACGTTGGCCTGACCAACTCCTTCCTCTTGCGCCAAAATTTCATCCGATAACACCACCTGTTGCTATCTAGGCCTACCACGCCTACTACCACCATGTCCACGTCTTGACATCCTAATAAAGGTAACACCACGGATTAGCACATTCACAAATGTACCGAAGCTAATTCATGTCCTAATGTAGCGGACAACAATTAATTCACTCCACTTAAGTACATAACTACCTAAACACAAACGAATTTACTTTCTAGATAATGATCGTTCCGTGACATTGCCAAAGTTTCAATTAGAAATAGTAGTGATCACGTACTTTTCTAAGAAGACTTCTATAAACTCGTTGACCCATTCAATATCTACGAAATTAAATTCTATACTCTACTTCTAATCCTATCCAACAAGAGAACCCATTTGTGGTAACAACCACTTACCATGTTCCCAAAATATTCAAATTCGGTAACTCTGATACCGAGTTATAATGCTCCAAAATAAATAACATTAACCCATTACATAACAGTGTTACCCTAGATCGACAGTCTCATATCTTCTATTCATTAAAACTTGGATCATTACAAAAGTGGCATATGCAATATATATTCACAATCCTAGAATCTGAATCTATAGCATATGTCATTGATACAAAAGTAGAAGTAATTAAAATCAAATAAAGTGAAGCCATAATGGCTTACAACTTTTCAAGACGATGCTTGATTACAACAAAATGAGTTTAAACTCAATTCAAGTAAAGGCCTAGGCTTGAACAAAAATATTTACATCAAGAAACAAAAAGTGATGTCTTAAGCTCCGAGTCCTCCCAAACTATGTCCTTGGCAGAGACATATCATCAGCACCTGAAAGTTGTTTCCATATAGTGTGAGCCGACCTAGCAGAGATACTCTAACAGGGTATATGAATCTTAGCAAAATTATAAGGTGAATGCACAATGCATGCCATTTTCCAAACATTTCTCATTTTTTCATCTCAAAACAATGCAATGCCAGATTATATATATCAATTCATGAAAATAATCTTTTTATAAAGAAAATAGGGCAATGGATACAACACACTAGGAATCTCTAGGTACGTATCTGCCAGTGGGCTATACAAGCACTACCAAAGCCATTTTACCAGTACTAACTGGAAGGTTCAACACCTAATCCTGTGAGTTTCTAGACTTTCACCAAGGACACACAGGCCAACATAATAAAATCACAACCACACCCCCTAACCAAATTCACCACGGCATTTTTCTCAAAAACCAACACATTTACAAATTTCAATGTATAATGATGCTCAATGCACAATGGATGAGAAATTAGTTTCAATTGAACCTAATCCTCATGCAACGTCTACAACAATCAAGACTATCCTCCACTGATAGCCCAAAACAGAAATTTCTATTCCATAGATAAATTTAATTCAAAATATACAACTTCATCAATTACAATGGGAGTCATAATACATATCCAACTCCACCATCATCATTAACATAAACTTAATTCCAATTTCACAATATCCAACATCATTTCCCCATTTCCTTTCACAATTTCCAAATATTCATGATTAGGGAAAAACCACATTTTCTCACAAAATAAATTTTAAGAAAATATTTCCATCATCTCAACCCAAATCATTCATAACCATTCTTCCCCAACAATTTTCAAGAATTAATTTTTGGAAAACCCCTCTTTTGATTTCAAACCAGACCCTAGGTTTTACCAAAATTACCCAAATAAGTAACCCCTTCAAAAAGATAAATAACTACGCTAAAAATCATATACAAAGTTGAAGAAATTCCTACCTCAAAGGAAAAGGTCAAAGGAAACAAGAAGTAGAACTCGACGGAGCCAAAAACACAAACTTCTCTGGCTAGAACGAAGCCTTCGACGTGCTCTATCTTTTATTCCAAAGGACTAGGGTGAGGAAATGCACGGATTGAGAGTATTTGGTTCAAAAGCTCAAGAACTAAAGAGATGGGGAGTAGATATAGGGTTTTGAAATGTTCAGAGATAGAAATGGATGAAAAAGTGATCCAAACAGGCTGCCTTTTAGACTGATATACGCGCAGACCGCTCGAGTGACCAAAACATCACTCAAACGAATAGATACGGTAAGTGTCACCACTCAAGTGACCAAAACCACCGCTCAAGTGCACAATGACCCCCTCCCAGTAGTTTAGACCTGTAAAAGTTTGCTCGAGTGCAAGAAGTGTCGCTTGAGCGCAGTTATAAAACTCTCAGTAGCTTTACAGATTGTAAAAGACCGCTTGAGTGAACAAGTAAAATCCTGGGCAACAACACTTTGAAAAACTAACCTCCCAACCTTTTTCAAACACAACCAAACCTTCTAAGAGCAAAACCCAACAAACAGCAAGATGGAAATGAGTTGGACAACGGTTAAATACATGGTAATCGGATCCCAAAGCAATAAAAGGGTTGGGTTTAAACCATAATCGTTATATCTTGCACCAAATACTCTTAATCCGTGAGTTTCCTCATCCTAGCCCTTAGAAGAAAAACGTTGAGCACGTCGAGGGTTTCATTTTAATCGAAGCATCTAGTGTTTTTGATACCGTCAAATTCTACCCATCTTTTCTTCGTGTCTTCTACTTTGAGGTAGGGATTTTTTTGACTATTTTATATGATTTTTAGCTAAGTTATTTGCTTTTTGAAACGGGTTAGTTATTTGGGAACTTTTGGTAAAACTTAGGGTTTGGTTTGAAATCAAAAGAGGGGTTTTCCAAATTGATTCTTGAAAAGGGTTGTAGAAATATAGTTATGGATAAGTTCTTTTGAAATGATGGAAATCTTTTCTTAAAATTTATTTTGAAAGAAAAAGAGATTTTGGCCCTAATTTTAGATATTTGGAATTGTGAAATTGGATTAATGGTTATGTTGATAATGATGGTGGAGTTGGATATGTAGTATCACTTCCAATGTAATTGATTAAAATGTATCTATTGATTTGGAAATTAACTATTAAATAAAATTACCTATTTTGGGCTATCGGTGGATGATAGTCTTGATTGTTGTAGACATTGCATAAGGATTAGGTTAAATTGAAACTAATTTCTCATCTATTGTGCATTAAGCATCATTACACATTGAACATTGTAAATGTATCCATTTTAAAGAAAAATGGGTGCATACCTTGGTGAATCTGGTTAGGGGGTGTGGTTGTGGTTATGATGTTGGCCTGTGTGTCCTTGGTGAAAGTTTAGAAACCCGCACAGTTAGGTCTCGATCCTTCCGGTTAGTACCGGTAAAAAGGTTTGGTAGAGCTTGTATAGCCTACTGGAAGACGCGTACATAGATATTCCCAGTGTTTTGTATCCACTGCCTTATTTTCTGTTTAAAAAGGATTACTTTCATGAATTGATATATAATCTCGCATTACATCGTTTTGAGATAAAAAACGAGGAATGTTTGACAAATGGCATGCATGTGCATTAGCTTATAATTTTGCTAAGATTCATATACTGTGTTAGAGTATCTCTACTAGGCTTTGACTCATCCTGTGTGAAAAACAATTTTCAGGTGCTAATGATATGCCTCCACCAAGGACTCAACTTGGGAGGACTCGGAGCTTAAGGCTTCCTTTTTGGGGTTTCTTTGTGTAAATATTTTGTTCAAGCCTCGGGGCTTTACTTGCATTGAGTTTAAACTCATTTTGTTGTAACCGAGTATCGTCTTGGAAACTTGTAAGCTATTAGGGCATTTCTTATTTGATTTTAGTTTCCTTTTTACTCTTGTATCAGTGTCATATGCTGTAGATTCAGAATATAGGATTTATGAATATATGTTGCACATGTCATCTTTTGTAATGATCAAAGATAATATGAATAGAAGATATGAGATTATTGATCAATTGTGTCACTATTATGAGTTCGGTTAATGTGAATTATTTCGAGGCATTACAACTCATTCCCACACCAGAGGGTTTTTTTTGGCCAACCCCGGTTGAGCAGTCCTGACTATGTCTCTATTTTGCAGGCCATTGGTTCCTGGATAATCCAATTTAGTCGGAAAAGCTCCGATCCACTTCATCTAGTGCGAGGTTCGATATGCACACCATAGAACAAAATGCTTTTAGAAACCAAATAATGATAGTACTAGAGAGAGATCATGCAATACAACCTAAAGCAAATCAAACCCACGAAGATGTCACGCAAATGGGATGCAAAAACACCAAAATTTGATCAATTGAATAGTAACAGAGGCCTACCTTAAGAAAAAAGAAGGAAAAAAACAAAAACAAAAAACAAAACTTTAATGTTGTTTTCTTGGCTTGGAGTAGTCCCACCCCCACTCTTGCTTTTGTTGGTTGTAGAGAGCTTTGCTTTATATATATTTGGATTTTGCTGCTTCGTTTTGCATGACTACTCTGTTTGTTTTGTACCCTCTCTGGTAGTGCTTGGTATCATGAACAAGCTCTGTTCGGTTAAGTTTTGAGAATTTGTTTTTATTTTTTATTTTTTATTTTTTAAAGCTAGTTTGGTAAAAAAATCAATGGGATGAAAATAATTTTAAAAAAATAAAAGATGATTGTTTTAGTGTTTATTTTTGTCTAAACTAGTATGTAATTTTTTGAAAATATTTCACAAATAGATTCTAAAAACTCAACCAAGCAAAGTCAGTCTGAGTATCAATTTACCCTTAAATATTTTATATATTGTGTCAATTTAGTCAAATTGATAATACCTTTTTAAAAATTTAATTGAAATTAATCGACATATATAGACTCTTTTAATCAACATATATGAAATTAATCAACATAATATAAAATATTATAGGGCAAAATTATTACGATAGGAACTACAATATAATAGAAAATATTATATGGAAAAATTAATTCTATAGGAACTACAAGACTACATTGATACAACCGAAAAAGTTAATTTGGATTTTTTAGTTTTTAATTTTTAATTTATTATTATGTGAATACCATCCATACAGTTGTCAGACTAGTTGCAGATCAGTTCAATAAGTTAGGTTGTCCATTTTGCATTGATTTACTTTGATTGATTTGGAATACTTTTACTTCGTGATTGCCTAGAAATGTTTCAAATTGACAATTATATATGAATTTTGAATATAGAAAAACGTTTTTCCAAGAAACATAGCCATGGCTTCCTCGCAAGGAATGCAATTGCAACTACAACCCATCATCATTGTTAATATTATATGTAGATATTAGTTGTTGCTAGCCTAGCTTAATATTATAGTAGATATTATATGTAGCTATTAGTTGTTGCTATGTAGATATTAGTTGTTGCTAGCCTAGCTTAATATTATAATAGATATTATATGTAGTTATTAGTTGTTGCTAGTTGTTGCACAGATAGATGCTATAGATGCTTTCTTTTCTTTTCGGTGGCTTCATCATTTTGTCTTGTAAAACATCTCCTATATAATGGAGGTTCCATTTGGTTGCAATACACATCAAAAATATAGAGCTAATATTTGCTCTCTCAATCTCTCTCAATTTCTTATATGGTATCAAAGCACAGGTTTTCTGCCTAGCCTCTTCTTCCAACAATTTTTTTTTTTTTTCTGCAGATTGCATTTCATCTGTATCCCTTTTTTTTCGTCCATCTCTGAAATACATTTTTCACCACACCAGAGCCTTCGTCTCCTCCGGACGATTCCAACGCCACCAATTTCAATTCACTGGTAACCTCCGGACGATTCCAACGCCACCAATTTCAATTCACTGGTAACCTCGGTTTTTTCAAATTCTACCGCCATTGTGCTATTTTTCCCTCATGGATCGCCCGGATTCCTCTAATCACCCTATTTCCGTTATTCTTGACGGGACTAATTATGTCCTTTGGGCACAAGCCATGTCTGGCTTCCTCAAAGGCAAGAAACTTTGGCGTATCATTACTGGGGATGTGTGCAAACCAGTCCCAGCAACCACGGAATCCGCTGCCACGGACTCTGCTGCCAAATATATCGACCGACTAGAAGATTGGGATAGTAAAAACTATCAGATCATCACCTGGCTTCGCAATACTTCTATTACATCCATCAGCCTTCAGTTTGGTAGGTTCCAACTTGAGTCTGCTTCCTCTCCAGCCAAGGCCATCTGGGATTTTTTGCAAGAACGTTATCAGACTACCGGTCTTGCTCACCAATATCAGCTTCTGAGTCATCTTCACCGTATGTCGGCTGGTTGGCAGTCTTGTCTATCTCACTGTTACTCGTCCTGATATTGCCTATGCCGTCCATATTGTCAGCCAGTTTATGTCGGCTCCTCGTACCACACATTATGCTGCATTAATTCGTATCATTCGCTATCTCAAAGGCACCATGTTTCATGGTATTCATTATTCCGCCCGCTCCTCTCTCCAGCTTCGTGCTTTCTCTGATGCTGATTGGGCTGGCGATCCTACTGACCGCCGCTCTACTACTGGGTTTTGCTTTTTTTTGGGTGATTCTCTTATTTCTTGGCGCAGTAAGAAACAATCTCTTACTGCTCGTTCTAGTACCGAAGCCGAATACCGTGCCCTTGCTGATACTACTCAGGAGCTTCTCTGGCTTCGTTGGCTTCTTGCTGACATGGGTGTTACTCCCTCTGGCACTACTGCCCTCTTTTGTGACAATCACAGTGCTCTTCAAATTGCTCACAATGATGTTTTTCATGCTCGCACCAAGCACATTGAGATTGACTGCCATTTTATTCGGCAACACGTTACTCATGGTACTGTCCATCTCCACCCGATCTCTTCTGTTGATCAACCTGCTGATATCTGCACCAAAGCTCATTCTCCTGGTCGCTTCGTTGACCTTGTCTCCAAACTCAAGTTGGTTGATGTTTGTCCTCCTTGAGTTTGAGGGGGGATGTTAATATTATATGTAGATATTAGTTGTTGCTAGCCTAGCTTAATATTATAGTAGATATTATATGTAGCTATTAGTTGTTGCTATGTAGATATTAGTTGTTGCTAGCCTAGCTTAATATTATAATAGATATTATATGTAGTGATTAGTTGTTGCTAGTTGTTGCACAGATAGATGCTATAGATGCTTTCTTTTCTTTTCGGTGGCTTCATCATTTTGTCTTGTAAAACATCTCCTATATAATGGAGGTTCCATTTGGTTGCAATACACATCAAAAATATAGAGCTAATATTTGCTCTCTCAATCTCTCTCAATTTCTTATAATCATGATGCTAGTACTAGTACAACTAGTAGTGGTGGTGGTATTGTCATTAGGAGCAGCAACAATTGCAGCAGCAACAGAACAAGAGCTGAAAAATCTTGGCTGCACGAACCGTGGTGGGAATTTAGACATCTCATACCCATTCGACGTGGAAGCGAATTGTTCTCTGAATGATAATTGTTTCATTAATTGTAGTGATTCCCAGCCATATTTATGGGACACTGATGTCCATGTTACAAATACATCGCTTGAGGAGGGTGAGTTACGCATCATGAATTACATATCCCGTCATTGTTATGACCAGTCTGGTAACCTATTACCAAACGGCTTCGATAAAAACTGTTCTTTGGTAGCAACTGGATGTCGATCACAATGTAGCAGCATCAACAGCGTTCCTAATGATGGACCTTGCTCTGGAATAGGTTGCTGCCAGCTCTATATTTCTGCAAAAAGCTTCTCCAAACATGCGAATATAACGGACTTCAATCCCTGCAGCTATGCCTTTGTTGTTGAAGATGGTGCGTTTAATTTCTCCACAACTTACCTTTACGATTTTAAACCAGAAATGGTGCCGATTGTACTTGATTGGGGCCACCTGGGAATTATACGTGGTCTTGCCCCCAATAGATGCCACGGTGATGGCATAACAGACGGAACACGTTGCACTGCTGATCCAGTTTTTGTGCTTCAAATTGTGATTGGTATGTATATATATATGTCACTGGTAATGATAATGCCATACATGTCAAAAGTAAAATAAATAAATTACAACACCTAATTCACATAATTAATGAACTAGTGGTAAATCGTGCCATGCACGGGACTTTATAAATTAAAAATATATATATTATAATTATCTTGAAATAATTCAATATTTTGTTCTTGTGCTACACGTGAAATTTATAAGTTAATTTTTATATTTATAACTTTTTAAATTATTAGTTTAAAAAAATTAAAATATAAATATAAATCTATTTACTGCAATTTTGATAATTTGTATAAAAAAAATTAAACCTGATTAAATGAGGTATGACATACCTCTTTTTGTTATGAAAATATACAAATTTAATAGTTAAAATTAAGACAAATATACTATTTTATTATTAAATGTGAAGTGAAATGATATTTAACAATAATTGATATGGTGCTTATATTTTTAAGAAAAAATTAGTCTAAGGTCCCTCTCCCAATTTTAGTAATGAAAGATATCCATAATATTATTTTTTGATGTTTAAAATCTCTAAACCCACACCCATATATTAGATCAGAGAAATTTGAGTCCCTCTCCCCGATCTTCATTCTATCCAAACCAAACCCTCTCTCTTTATACACATTCATCTATCTCTCTGCTCATTTCTCTCCTCTCAGTATCGTACTGAACAGTAGTAGCAACGATGAAGAAGCCAACGAAGATCTGAGCTTCAAAATCGTCAAGAAAGCAATGCTACGAGCTTGTAGCTCCGGCCAACGGAACGACTCATAATCAATGGTTGATCATTCTTCATTGCCGTTGCAAGAAGATGAAGTTGTGACAAATTTGAAGAGCAAGAGTAAAAGTAAGAAGGAAAAGAAGAGCAAGAAGGTGAAAAAGCAAGAGAAACTGTGAGTACCTGAATTTAATTGCAAAATTGAATCTTTATATGTGTATCAAACTCAATCAAATACCTTTTTCCTTGTGTATATCATCTCTTTGGTTGCCTAGAAAGCAGAAAAAAACATAGGAAACTGAAATTTTGAGTTTTACGTACTCTGACTTGTGTTTTAATTTCTCTGATTTAGATTGAATTTTCTATGATTTTGATTAAATTTCTCTAGTTTGGACCAGAGAAATTCTCTGAGTTGGATTGAATTTTCACTAGCTTGAATTGAATGTTCTCTCGTTTAGTCCTGATAAATTCTATGATTTAGATTGAATTTTCTATGATTTTGATTGAATTTCTGTGGTTTGGACCAAAGATATTCTCTGATTTGCATTGAATTTTTTCTGGTTTGGACTAGAGAAATTCTCTGAATTGAATTTTTTCTAGATCAATTTGAGAAACCTTAGATATTATGGAAATATTGAGTGTCCTTTATACTATAAAATTTTAATATCAGGACCTTAAAAAAAAATTCCTTATTATTAAGCCAATAATTTAAGTTACATTTCTTTTTATTTCAATTTCATAACTAAAAATACAATATGAATGTAATACGCACACAAATTTCTAATTTTTAAGAATATGAAGGTTGCAAAGTATTTCTAACATTTCACCATTTTTTTAAAAAAAATTTATGTAATTCGATTTTAAATTTGAATAAAAAATTTGATTTGATATAAATTACTTTAACGTTTTTATTAAATTTTTATCAATTTTTAAAATAACTTTCATTCTTATCCAATTTTTTTTTTTTTTTTCTGTTCTTCAGTTTTGATGAAAAAAAATAATTTTCAATGCTTCATCTTTTTAAAATTTGTATCAAATTATAATTTGATAAAAAAAAATGTTAAGGGTTGGAGATTCTCTTAATTGGAATTATATTGAAATAGCATCTTGAAATAGTGAAAGTTTGAATATGTAGTTAGTTGAAATGTATAATTTAATTAATTCTCTTCTTAGATTTGTATAAAAACTGACATTTATGACCACATCATTATAGGTTGGATTATGGAAAAACTTTGGAGGTATCAAACATTTTTTATTTGTAAATATCCTATCTATTGAAAAAAAAAAAAAAAGTAAAATGAAAAGAAAAAAAAAGAAAAAAGAAATGTGTAGTTTTTGGATATATGTTTATCAATTTTTTTTTTATTTTTTATTTTTTTGTGGACATAGACAACTGATATTTCAATTTAAAAAATTAAAAAGTACAAAAAAATTGATTAGATTTTTTGGGGATAAAAGAAGCCATGTAACTCCGCTATATACTATTTAAGATGGACTATTTTAATCACATTAAAAAAATATAAATTATATTTAGAGATTATTCCTATATATTATGCTATTAAATACAACTATAGTGGTAACAAATTAACTATAATATATATGATAAGTTGTACTAAGCTTTCATTTTCAATTAATTGAATTACAATTAACAAACAAACAAATAGCAGTAACGGTACAATGTGATAGAAAGAGGATAAAAATAAAGAACATAATGATATTTAAAAGTTCCAAATTTTCATAGTTATACAAAAATCTAATGTTATAGTAAAAATCTTGAATTCCCAATAAATTTTCACATTTTTTATAAAATAAAAAAATAAAAAATTCGATACCTATTTTTTTTAATGTAATTTTGTGGTCTTCATTGAAGAAAACAAAATCCAATCAAAATTGTTAGCATAGAACATGCATAGATATTTCGGTTGCAACCATCATCAATAATTCTTCTCCACCAGACAAATTTGTAAATAAACACAAAAACCTCACTAAAACTAAAACTAACAATAAAGAAAAAGAATCACACAAGGAAAAAATTAAAACTAAAAAATAAATAAATTTATGGAGTGGCAGGATGTTACCTCTAACACCTTAGACCTTGCTCAGCCCAATTCATCAACTCCTCTGGCAGTACCCGCGAAGTCTAGGAGTTGGAATGACTAATCAAATTATTCTTTCAATAAGACTTTAAAATTGATTAATTTATCCCATCAAGTGATTTAAACTCTTGATAGATATACATCAAAAAATTAGATAGTTACATTACTAAATCATAATTCAAATTTAGATATTATCATATCTTTTGATATTCATATCTAAATTCTTATCTTCTTTATTTTTGTGTTGTTTCTATTTGTTTTTCTTTTTTAAATTTATTTAAGATAGAGTTATGAGTTTCTATTTTTTTTTTATTTAATTTATTTGTGATTTTTATTTGTTTTTAATTATTATTATTTAGGTAAATTATGATATGACTTATATAAATGATAGACATGTGAGTTTTATTGATTTAAAGTATGATAGTGAGAGATATTTTCAAATTAGATTTGTTTAGATAGACTTTAAAGATTTCTAAAATTTAAAATAAGATATTGAGAGGCAAAAGAAAGATTTTAACTAAATAAATAGAAATCAAATTTATTAACTTTATCTGTTTGTATATCTGATTTTTAATTATTTATTTATTTTTTTTGGTTATGTTATAATATAATATACAAGATATAATAAGATAGGGGAATTTTTTTTCAAGGCCCGTAATATTAATATTTTCTAAGATAAATAACATACAAAATTTTCAAAGTCGTTAAGGTCCCTCAACATTTTCATAGAGAAAATTTGGCTCAGAGAAATTTCACCTGACTTAGAGAAATTTCGGCCCCGACATAGAGAAATTTCTCTTATTTCACAGAGAAATTTTGAAATTAGATTTGTTATAGACTTCTAAGATTTTTAAAATTTAAAGCTGGATATTGAGAGGCAAATGAAAGATTTTAACTAAATAAATAGAAATCAAATTTATTAATTTTATCTGTTTGTTGTATATCTGATTTTTTTTTTCTTTTTGTTTGTCATATTATAATATATTATATAAGATGGGAGAAATTTTTTTAAGGTCCCTGATTTTAAGATTTTATAAAATAAATGACATACAATATTTTCATAGTAGTTAAGGTCCCTAAACATTTTCACCAAAAAAAATAAAAATTCGACTTAAGGAAATTTCGCCTGACTCGGAGAAATTTTGCCCAACTGAAAGAAATTTCGGCTCTGACATAGAGAAATTTCAATGATTTCACAGAGAAATTTTGAAATTTCTCTGATATGATCATAGACAAATTTCATCGAGGGATCTTAGCTAATAAAAAAAATATCTTGGACCTCTCCTACTACACAAAGTTGCAGAGGGATATTTTATTAATTTTCCCAATAAGATATAGATAAATACTCACAATTCTTTTGAAAAATATTATCTAATTTTTTGGAGATAGAGAATGAAAGCATGTTTTAATACTTTCTTTTGGAAATTGGTAAAAGAGATATGATGGAGATATTATGAAATATTTTTGTTTTTTTTTTTTCATTTGAAATCCATAAATTAAGAGATAATTATTATTTCTAAAATAATTAAATAAATAAATCAGCCAATAGCTTTTTATAATCTATGTTGTAAATTAAAAAATCAATAATTTTAAAATAAGAGTTTGGAACTCTTAGGAGATTTCTCACTAAAAACCCCGTCTTACTTATATAATATATAGATTTGGAAGAATTTACGTATGACCTACCTCCCCAATTGGACTCACATCCTTTCATACTCAAGTAACTTAAAAGAATATTTATAGTTTTTAATAGAGTAATGTTATATAAATTAATAATTTTTACAAATTTATCTTAACTGACTCAAATGATACATATCATATTATTTCAAGGGTGTGGCTTGTATCTAGTCTGTAATTGGATTGGATGATTGTTATGACTCAAACCCGCCCCTATAGGTTTAGTGCCATAATCGGCCAGTAATCCTGGGATCACCAAAGGCCTCTAAACAAATTAGACAAAATACAGGGGCTAGCGAAAGTAAATATAATTACACAATGTCCATAGAGCTGTGTAGACATACATAGATCAGGAAATTTAAAACTTATATTTATAAACATATGTGACGTCATCAGAGTGTCAGCCTTACATCACCATAGATGCAGATAAATCCAAAGAAACTGTCCAAACAAACAAAAGAAAATAACTTAAACTTGCATCATGTTCACAAAACTTGGTCACAAAACATTTCGGAATCTCCTCGGGAGACACACCAATTGGCTGACTTAAACAGATCTCTAGGCAAACCTCATTGGGCCTGGTCCCTCTTCTGATCACCTAAATACATAAATAATACGGTGAGCTGGAGCCCAATGAATAATAACAGGGTAAAGGCTTTAATGAATGATGTCCATAGCAGATTCAGAAATCAGAATTCAAATCAGAAACAAATTCACATTCATATTCGTATTCAGAGTTCACATATTCCATATGATCATACGTGGTACATCTATTAGCACTAACAAATCCGATGACCCATAAAGAGACGGCCATATAGGCATTTTAATGACTCATGTGCACAGAGACGTTTCCGATGACTTGTAAAGGGACGGCCATAAAGGCATTCCGATGACCCAAAAAGGGACGGTCATAAAGGCATTCCGATGACCCATAAAGGGACGCATATCATATGATGCTAAGGATGCTACAAATATATTTAAAAAATTTAGACAATCATTCATTCATACAAAGCATAGCATTTTAGAAAAACTGATCATTTCATATCATCAAAAAATAATTAAAGTCAAACATAACTTTACAGAGTTATTACTCACAGATGGCTCTAATAGCATATCAGATGCATCAAACAAACCAAACGGCTAATGCGCGTGACCTACACAAACACATAGCAGATACACATTGAAACACATATCTGGAAAACACTTAAACTCATTTCTTTTCTATCTCGGTGTGTTTATACTCCTTATCCTCATTATTATGTCTCAATTAAGGCTTATGAATGCCTAGGATATAATGAGGATATCAAAATATGTGTTGTAACACTTATTTAAATTTCTGAAAACAGAATCTTCGCTCGAGCGCAAGTTTGGTCACTCGAGTAGACTACAAAATTCTATAAAACTTCTGGGAGCTCTCATTTTATGCTCAAGCGCAATTCTGGTTGCTTAAGCCAAGGTTCAAAAACAGGCACGGTCCCTCGAGCGCAGGTTCCCTCGCTCGAGCAGATGCTCATATCTACAAAAGTACTGGGAGCATGAATTTTATGGTCGAGTCAAATTTTGGTCGCTCAAGCGAAAATGTGAAACAAAGAGTGGTCGCTCGAGCACAGGTTCTATCGCTCGAGCGATAATACAAAATTTTGAAATTTCCAGATTGATGTTCAAGATGTAAAACTCAATGTCAAAGCTTTAAAACACATCATTTGGGCTCAAAACTTGAGAAAACATGTCTAAACTTGTAAAACATCAAGAATTAAGGATCATTTCGCAAAATCAAGGCCCAAAAGTAAATCAATTGTCCAAAATTCAACTTAAAACTTTCAAAGCATAACATGCATGACTTGTCATGAACTCAAACCTTCCAAAACATGATCAAATGAGGTAAGATGATGAGAAACTTGATAAATTCTTAAAACAAAGCCAAGATAGACACATGCATGTGAGATTTGTTTGAAATTCAAACTAAAAATGTGAGGAAAAAGCATGCATGCATGATATGATCTTCCTTCCTATTTCATAAGCTCAATTCTTGTATTACTCAGCTTAATTCCCTAGAGTTCATGTCCTTGATAACATAATTATATAATCTAAGGGTTGAATTCTTACCTAGGCTTTCCAAAGTGAGCTCTAAAGGCTTAATCCTTGAGTTTCTAAGTCCAAACCCTTGAATTCCCTAGAATTCTTCTTTTCTTCCTTGAATTCAACCCTTTCTAGGCTTCTCTCTCTCTCTCTCTCTCTCTCTCTCTCTCTCTCTCTCTCTCTCTCACGTTTTGAGTTCAAGAAGATAATGAAATGCTAGTGCCTAACATAATCTAGAGTCAATTGTGCCTTATATAGGCTTAATTAGGTTACATTAATAAGTTTGAGTTAAGAATAATTAGTTAGCATTATTTTATTCTAATTAATTGGTTTTGAATCGAATTTCAATCAAACCTATCATAAAATTCTAAAAATTCCAAATAACACATAAACCAAATCAATTTGGTGATCAGATGCTGATAAGACCTTCAATTCGCATAATGACACAGAAACACAGACAGATCTGCCTACGTCAAACAGATATAAACACATATAACACAATGCATATGCAATGCCCCCAAAATAATACAATGATTTCAACCCATAAGTGGAAAGATAATTGAAATAATATACTTTCATTCATCAGAGTCCATATAAAAAAGATAACACATGCGATATATATTCACAAACTATTCATCTTGAATCTACAACATGTGTTGCAATGATAAAAGAACTGAAAACTAAATAGATAATCATATGTCCTATAGGCTTACATCTTTCCAAGTCATTGCTTGGTTACAACAAAAGTGAGCCTAGCTCAATACAATTAAAGCCCTTGGCTACACAAAAAGAATACAACAAAAGAAAGAAGCTCTTGCTCCCAAATGTCCCTCCAAGCTATTGCCTTGGTAGAGGTATATCACCAACACTTGAAAATGGTTTTCCCTAAATAGGGTGAACCAAAACCCAGTAAGAACAATCTAACACAATCTATGAGATTTAACGAAGATATAAGCACAAGATGCATTTACAATGCCAATAGTAAAACATTCATATTCTGTATAGTCATAAAGTACCAAAGTTCATATCTCAATCCTTTTTCTTTCTCATCAGTTTAAGGTAAATCACTTCATCTTAATTTATGAGCCAATTTCATTATCTTTCAAACAACCTATCTGAGACTATAACTCAGTGGTTCCCAAATTAACACAATCATCACACAAGCACTTCAATTTGCCATTTTACAAAAATTTCGTCCATGGGATCGACACCCATGTATACGCGAGGTTTTGGGACTTTTCACCCAGGACACACAGGCCACCTTAGTTCAATGGAGTTCATCCTCTATCTCCTCCCAAACAATTGATTACATCCTCTTTCTCCTCCCAAACAATCATACATATACAATTTATTTAAAACTTAGTCATATTCAATGGCAATCAACAAAAGATTAGTTTTAATTTACCTAATCCTCATCAATTTCTACAACAAGCATATATATCCTCCACCGATAGCCCAATACAAATATTTCTAAACAAACATTCAATCTCATGACAGATAATTTATTCAAATTTCCATGGGTATGAGGTGAAATATATTTCGAACTCCACCATTTATATCAATATTCATCCAATTTCATCTTTACAACACCAATTCCATTTATTTATACAAAATAAATATTTAAACCATTTTAGGGCGAACTCCCTTTTTTCCCAATATCAACCCAAAGGCCAAAATCAACTATTGTAACCCAATATAACCTCATTTTCAAACCCCATGACTATTTATATTACCTTCACTAGAAACCCCTCTTTTGATTTTTCATCTCAAACCCTAGGTTTGTCCAAAATACTCCCAAAATCCACCATTATTGCACAACAACCAATAACTAAGTTAAAAATCATAAGAAGGTGTAGAAAATCTCTATCTCAAGCTCAGAAGACCAAAACAACAAGAGAGAAACTTCAAAGATGTCGAAACCAACTTCTACTCTAATCAAAATGGAGCTCTTAAGACGCTTTACCTTTTTCTTAAAGGCACTGGGGTGAAGATCCCAATGGATCTAGGTACAAATGTAGAGAGAAGGTGAGTTTTAGAGAGAGAGTCTCAAGATCTAGGTTTTTGGAAAGTTTCAGAGAGAGAGAGAGGGATGAAAAAGTGAACTAAAAAGTCGTCTTCACGGACTGATGTACACGCAGTCCGCTCGAGCGTAAAAAGTGAAGCTCGAGCACAAAATACACATTTTCAGAAGTTTTGCAGACGAAGGTCATCGCTCGAGCTCAAGATTGGCCGCTCGAGCATCCACCTGCTGGAGCGTAAGAAATGCTGCTCGAGCATAGAATACACTCCTCCAGTATTTTGTAGGTCTGCAAAAATACTGAGAGTTTGCAAAGCCCACCTGAGCGCAAGAAGTGCCGCTTGAGCGGAGGGGCAAAAATCTGGACAACAAAGGTTCGAAAATCAAACAACCAACCTAATCTAAACAAGGCCAATACAATCCAACAACCAAATTTAAGGAAGAATAAGGGGGAAAAGACATGAACAACCATACGAGGCTATGAAATCCGAGTCCAAAATATAAAATGGGTCGAGCCTAAACCAGAAACGCTATAAGCTCCCCCCTTAAGGAATTTTGTTCCTGAAATTTTGAATCAAGTTCAAAATCAGTATTAAACCATCCATACAATGTTAATATAAAAATTTTAGCACCATGACCCACTCTCCGGCCATCCATTTTCATCAACTCGATACACGAGTTCCAATATTGAAAGTACAATTTACAATTTTCCCAAAACATTTACAATGTTTAAATCAAAATCCAAGTTTTCAAAATTTACACAGCATATATAATGCTTCCAAAAATGATACAACACACACGATATTCCATATTCTCAAAACATATACAA
Source organism: Camellia sinensis (assembly GCF_055761805.1). Lineage (NCBI taxonomy): Eukaryota > Viridiplantae > Streptophyta > Magnoliopsida > Ericales > Theaceae > Camellia > Camellia sinensis. The sequence goes on from NC_138963.1 coordinate 156,415,145, forward strand.
TGCTTATATTGAATCGATGTTTCCAAACACCCCATGACATATACGATGTTCTTGTGTTTTAAAACATATACAATGTTTTTACATTTCATTAGCATAATCAAAATCTCAACATATATTCAAACACCAACAAATAAGTCTGGATATTTCTCTCGGACTTCCAATTCACATTCCCAAGTTGCTTCCTCAACTTCGTGATGTTTCCACAATACCTTAACCAAAGAGATTGTCTTGCCTCATAAAACTTGGTCCCGTGTATCCAAGACTCTCACCGGTCTCTCCTCAAACAAGGCATCCTCATCTTCCTCTAAGTCGATCCAATCCAATACGTGCAATGGATCCGGCTCATACTTCCAAAGCATGCTAATATAAAACACATCACGAACCCCGTAAAGCTATGGCGGTAATGCCAAACGGTAAGCTACCTCTCCGATCCACTCAAGGATCTCAAAAGGCCAAATAAATTGAGGGGACAACTTCCCACTCTTCCCAAATCTCATTAAACCCTACCTAGGTGATATCTTCGAAAAGACATGATCTCCCACCTTAAAAGACAAAGGTCTCCTCCTATGGTTGGCGTAACTTTTTTAGCGACTTTGAGGCGTAACTAAACTTTTACGGATAAGTGACACTTTCTCCGTCATTTCCCGAACCAACTCCGGCCCCAACAAAGGTACATCACCCACCTCAACCCAACACACCGAAGATCTACACGGTCGGCCATACAAGGCCTCAAACGGTGTCATGCCAATACTCGATTGGATGCTATTATTATAATAAAATTCCACTAAGGGAAAATGCCTCTCCCACGATCCCTTGAAGTCAATGACGCAACCTCGATCCTCAAGGATTTGAATAGTACACTCGGACTGCCTGTCAGTTTGAGGGTGGTACTCAGTGCCAAAGGTCAATTTAGTGCCCAAGGCACTCTACAAGCTCTGCCACAACTGAGCAGTGAAACGCAAATCTCTATCCGAAACAAGCATCACAGGGACCCCATGTGACCTCACTATGTCCCTAATGTACAGGTCGGCAAGATAATCTACCGAATCACCCACGCGCATAGGTAAAAAGTGCGCAGACTTGGTTAACTAGTCAACTACTACCCAAATGGCATCACTACTCCGTTGAGTCCTCGGAAGGCCCAAAACAAAATCCATCGTGGCATGCTCCCACTTCCACTTGGCTATAGGCAAAGGTTGTAACAAACCCACTGACCCCTGATTCTCGACCTTCACTTGTTGACAAGTAAGGCATTTTGACACAAACACGGCTACATCCTTGTTCATACCTCTCCACCAAAATTCTTGCAATCCTTCATATTGATTCTTTTAAACCAAAATATTTTCCAGATACAGTCTTTGTTATAAAAAAAATGCATAATTTGAAATGCAGGTTTCGCCATTGGTGGAACGATTGTTTTGGCGAGTAGCTTTTGGTAGTACTGGATTTTTAGGAAAAGAAAGCTCATCAAGCTTAGAGAACAATTCTTTAGGCAGAATGGTGGATTGATGTTACGACAATAACTCTCTAGACAAGACAAAATGACACAGGAATTGATTAAAATCTTCACTTCAAAAGAGCTCAAGTAGGCTACCAACAACTATGATGAGAGTAGAATTGCTGGCCAAGGAGGTTTTGGAATAGTTTACAAGGGAATTCTACCAGAAAACAAGATAGTGGCTATCAAGAAATCCCAAATGGTGGATGAAAGTCAAATAGAGCAATTCATCAATGAGTTGGTCGTGCTTTCACAGATCAATCACAGGAATGTGGTCAAACTCTTAGGTTGTTGTTTGGAAACTCAAGTCCCTTTACTTGCCTATGAATTCATCACCAATGGCACTCTCTTTGAGCATATACATAATCAAGGCAAGGCATCTAATATATCATGATAAAATCGTTTGCAAATAGCCGTAGAAACTGCTGGAGTACTGTCATATTTGCACTCTGCAGCGTTGATTTCTATCATCCATAGAGATGTTAAGTCTACAAATATACTCTTAGATGATAATTACACTGCAAAAGTGTCGGACATTGGAGCATCAAGGTTGGTTCCACTCGACCAAAATCAATTAGCCACAGTGGTGAAAGGAACTCTTGGATGCTTAGACCCTGAATACATGCTCACAAGCTAGCTAACTGAGAAAAGTGATGTTTATAGCTTTGGAGTAGTCCTTGTAGAGTTAATCACTGGAAAGAAGGCATTGTCATTCAACAGGCCAGAAGATGAGATAAATCTGGCTATGTATTTTATTACTTGTATGAACGATGATTGCTTGAACCAAATTATTGATGAACACATGGTAATTGAAGGAAACACTGAGGAGCTCAAAGAAGTTGCTAATCGTGCAAAGAGATGCTTGACAGTAAAAGGCGAGGAAAGGCCTTATATGAAGGAAGTAGTGATGGAACTGAAGGGGTTGATCTGGAAAAAGATATCTAAAAATAGTTTGAATTATGCAGAGACTGAGAACATGCTTGGTGAGGCATCAATTGGATATGCAGTTGGAGTTTATATAAGCAACACAACAACAACTGGGGTTGATAGCATGGTGGAAGATATGCTATTGCATAGTGGGAGGTGATTTGATTGTTTTGTGTTTGTCCGTGATGGCAACAACTTCATTGATGATTGTTACACTTGCATATAAGTGATGAATTCTTTTAAATTTCTTGTACTTTCTTATGTAATTGTTTGTTAGTGACTCACTCACTTTTCATTAATCTTGTCCGTTCATATCATTTTGTGTCATATTTTGAGTTTTATATTTCTAGACTTATCAGAATAAATGAAATAAATAAAATTTTACAGAATTTGTTAGTGGGATTCACTTATGAAATTATTGTCCATCCATATGAATTCAATGTCATGTTGTGATATCAATTTATGTGTTTCTAAAAAATAATTATTGAGATACTTCATAATATACGAGGAGAATTTCATATATAAATGGCAAATGGGAAAAGTAATTATAAATTCATATAATGCAGGTGAAAATTGTATCTCTCACTTGCACTGGGTACTGTGCCTGTAGGTAAGAGCAGTAGTACATGTGAATGAGAGGCAAAAATAAGAAATTTACAATGAAACATTCACCAAGAATATATATATAATAATAATAATAATAATAATAATAATAATAATAATAATAATAATAATAAAATATCTATATAATAAGATAGGAAGGTTTTTGAATTTTCTCTAACGTAGCAAATTTGTCCTACGTGACATTTGCTATCAATGGTTGAGAAATATGGTGGAAGATTTAATAGTTCAGATTTGCTTCACCTAGACAAATTTTCGCCCACTATTCCTCTCACTATCCCACTCCTAATCTCTCTCACCTCTGGCACCAGACCTCCTCTCTTTAGTTTCTTCCTTTTTCTCAGATTTATTTTTCCTCTCTTAACCTCTCTCCCACCACAGGTCACCTACGTCCTTCCTAACTCCAGCTACTGTAAACCCTGTCTCCTACTTCACCACCGCACCACCCATCCCCGATCACCATAATTTTCTCCTCCGGTTGATTTTAGGCACACCACCCATCTCCCTAAGGGCTTCGTTCTTACTCTTGAAGTTAGATTTTGAAGAAGATTAGTTTAGTTCTACTTTATCTCTATCTCTCTCTTCTCTTTAATTTCAAAACTCTAAGGTCTTGTTTGTTTGGGCGGACATGTGCTTGGGATTGGACTAATAGTCCAATAAAATTATTAATCTAATATTTGGTTAAACAATTGAAGTACGAACTAACAATTCATTCAGTATCCCACATATGATGGACTATTTAATCCTACAGGAAATGAGATATAAATTAGGTGATTAAGTCAAAGTTCGAACTAACTCATCAAATGACCAAATTAACCCTGACTACATAACTATATTTGTCGATTATTTTATTCCACAACCCTCACTCTTCTTCGACATCCCTGTGATGATATGAGAATCTCCAAAGTTCGTTGCCGATCTTGAGCCACCGATCACCAATCTGGAGCCACCATTCATAGATCTGGAGCAACTGTTTATCAATTTAGATCCACCATTTGTTGATTAGAAGCAATCATTCATCGTTTTTGTACCACGATTCGCTGATCTCAACAAATTTCAGTGAGTAAATTTTTTTTTTCCCATTTGATGTTCGGTTTGATTTACGGTGCTATTACCTGGTTTGATTTGAATGAATCTTTGTTTTACATTGATGTTGTTATAGTCATTGCTTTTTCTCTCTCTTCATCTTCATAGATCCAGGGTTATGCTTCTCAGATTTGTTGATTGTGGGTTATACTGTTAGATTTGTATGGGTTGAAGCATTGTTCAATGTTTAACAAAAGTTTTGTTTTGATTTTTAGTTGATTAAATTAGATTTTTAATTTTGTATTGATGGAGAAAGGGCTAGGGAGGTTAAGGAGTTCTATGACTGTAAATCTAAAGTTAAACAGTTGAAGATGATGAAGAAAAACACATAAATTACATTAAAACACATATATAATCGATTTTACGAACATACATACATAATCGATTGAGAGAGAGAGAGAGACACCTATATAGGGTGTATATATTATGTATGTATGTATATACCAATTTGTGTAAAATAAAATAAAATAAATAAAATGAAAATACCAGTTTCTTCTTTGTAACAACAATCTGTGTATAGACATACATAAATATATATATATATATATATATATATATATTTATTTGTGTAAAATATTATAAAATGAAAATTGGTTTAGAAAGTCAAACATTTCTTTGTCAAAAAATTTATTTAGTATTTATTAAATCTATTTTGGCAATCATATGCCCACTCATCAATTAATTATTGCTTCTTTGTCTCTCCTCTCCACTGATAAGTCTTCAACTCTCTATGCCCTGTTTTACTTCAACAATTAGCTTCAGTTTTCTTGCAATTATATGGTGATTTTGTTAATTCTTGCACAAACACACTTCACTTTCCATGTAAATATGTTGAGAAATTGGGAAAATTCAAGAAAGAAATCTCTTTAATTATTTCTTTTGTTGTGTGTCTATTGCTGGGCAAATTGGATTGCTCTGTTCGGTGGTCCACTCTATTTGGTGGGCAAATTAGACATCATAAATGGGTTTTTTTTTTTAAAAAAATTATAATATATTTGTTGTGCTTCCTTTTGTTAGCAACAAGGTTTATTTGTTTAAAAAAAACATGAAACTTTTGATTGAGAGTAAGATATCCATCCAGTGAACCCAATGGCTCTGATAAAAGCATGTACGTGAAATACATTGCACATATTTTTTTAAAATGCATGGGTTTAAAATGTATCCAATCCAACAAACTCTTGGAGAAGGAAAAGTGAAGAAGCATCTTGGGACAGTTGATGAGATATTTTAAATAGAATAATTTTGGTGGTGTGGCAAGTACTACTGATCCACTTTTTTGACTCTGGGTTGTGATTCTGGCTTGTAAATTTGTTGAAGTTTCTGGAAACTGCAATAGGATTCTGCAGAGATATATTTGTTTTGATGTACGCGGGGGTGACTATTGTTATTCAGTTTAATGTTGCCTAGAATATTTTCTGGGCTGGGTTTAATATGTTGTCTTGCTTCTTTCTAGATATCCAATGGTGATAATCTCTTATTATTTTTTTGTGTTGTTAATTTTTTTGGAATTATAAAGTTTTCTTGTACTCTAATATATTGATGTGCATCACTGTTTGCATAGATGGATTACAATTTTCATGGTTTTGGAGATGAGAGTAATGAGGAGCTTGAGCTATACATAGTGTTGCAAGTTGTACTGCAAGAATTGTATGCCTTATCCGTTGTAGCATATATTGCCATTGAAATTGTCTTGAAAAGATACATTCACAAGTATCCTCATTCCATTATCAGAGGGCCCAATCTTAAGTTGGTGATATTAATTGAGATTGGTTATTGTAGAGAGAGAGAGCGATGCGAAAATCCTACAAAACAAAATTTTTCCGTATTTCGACTCATGGATCCACATATTTGGTAAGGATCAAGCTACGGGGGAGTTTACTGAAGGGTTTGCTGATAAATTGATGCTATAAATGCCGAGGAAGTATAGTTGTTCAACAGTCTTGCAGATGATGGCACATTTCTTGAACATATGGGTATGAATAGTCATATTGGCAAGGAAATAAATTGCTCCAACTCATCAAGTCAACAACCACCTGAAAGTTCTACAACAAAGAATGACAACAAGAAGAGGCCTGGAAGTAATGATTATGTCAGTGGAAAGGTTGTCCATGATTGCTAACAAGTTGTGTGAGGTATTTTTTGCCACCAATGAAAAGCAGGATTTCATTGATTGAAGGATTGGTGATGAACATGATCTCGCATCTAAACAGGCAAGTTTGAATTATGAACTTATTAAGTTGCCAATTACTCTTGATGAAAGGCTAGATGCTTGTGAGATCATATCTCAAAGTGCTCAAAAGCTCGACACATGATGACAAACTAAGGTGGGTGATGAGGTTGCTACGTAGGAGTGCTATATGACAAACTCGTTGCTCTTTTATGTCCTATGTACTTAGTTTTTTGATTACTCTAATGCATGTAATAAAGACCGACTTTCTGCTACTTTTTTTTTTTTTTTTTGAACTACTCATATTTTGCTACTTTATGTTGCAATATGCTGCTTGGAATTCTTATTTTGAAATGATGAATGGTAGATTTATATTTCCACAATTTTATTGAATGATTTTTGTTGTTTTTTTGTTCGAAAAAAAAAAGAGTTAAATTTTGTTTAAATAAATGTCTTTTCGAATTTGGGCAATGAATGGTTTAATGATTAAAATAGCAATGCATATTTTTTTAATGGTTGCTTGTGTATATAAATTTTATAGTTGAATGATTTTTTTTTTATTTTTTCTATTAAAAAAAAGTGGGACTTAAATTTTGTTCAAATAAATATTTTTTTTGAATTTGGACAATTAATGGTTGGATGATTAAAATAGCAGTGTATTTTTTTTAATGAATGCTTATGTATATATAAATTTTATAATTAAATCATTTTTGATTTTTTTTTATTGGAAAAAAAAGTGGGTTAAATTTTTTTCAAATGATTCGAAATGGATGTAGGGCAACTATAGGAAAATTTGCTTTTTAAAAATTATAACACATGCTAGTGCAAAATTTAATATTAATTATAACAGGGGTATTATGGTCAATATATTAGATGTCCTGTCATTTCCTATCCATTCCAATCCTCTTAAACAAATATCATATTGGATAATATTTTATTAATTTCTCCTTATAATTCTAGCTCAATCCAAACATTAGATAGAATACACAATATAGTCCTAGGACTATTAGTCATGAGAATGCTAGTCTAGTAATCAAGTCCGTCCAAACAAACATGGCCTAACATCTCCACCAACAACATCTTTCTCTTCTCTACTTTTGGAATTTTAATTTGAGTTTAAAAGTTTTAGAATATTTTTCATGTACAAAATTTCAATCTTTGATTTGGATATATTATCAATACTCTGACTGTGTGTTATACAATCTAAAAATTCCAAGAGTGAAAATTTGTTCTTTTTTTAGTTGTCAATTATATTGAAACAACCATTTTGTTGTTATAATGGAAGGTTTGCAAACAATGTGACAGGGTGTTCACGGTCGAGTCGGACAGGGTTTGACATGCATCTGTCACCTGAACCAACCATCTCGGGTTGGCTGTGCAAGAACCCAATTCCGACTGGCTAGATGCTCATAACCAAACATGTTCGGGTTAAATAGTTTTGGTTGAAATGTTGAAACAGACCAATCTCCATCACATTGTAGATCTAGCCCAAAAAGTAAAAAAAGAAATTTTAACTACTACATATATTTTTTAGATGGAAAAAAAAGGACCTAATTTCTGAGAAGAAGAGCTTTGGGTGAGAGAGAGAGAGAGAGAGAGAGAGAGAGAGTATTGCGAAGGCAGAATAGAAAGAAGATAAGCTCTAGGGAAGAAAAAAAAAAAAGGAATGAGAGAGTAGATTATAATGACAGATAAGAGAAAATGAGATCTGAGATATAGAAGCAACAACAAAGTGATCTCTAATGGTAAAGGTAGGGAAAAGTAGCGTCGGCATTAGTGGTGAGGCAGTGGAAAGCAGCATTAACGTCGGTTGTGAGGTAGGCGTGAAAAGCAACAACAGTGGCCAAGTGGGGTTCTATTCTAAGTAGTCTTCATCAACTAAAATGAAAATATGAGAACATGTCTTGAAAATGTAATGATGATAAAGAGATGGAATAGGTGAATGAAGTGCCATTATGATAGCCTAGAGAGATGGAAGTTCAAATAAAATAAGGTGAAAAGTTGCTTAAAATAATTATCTATTCTAGTGAAAAGTTGGATAACTAAGGATGACATTTGGGATTTTTACAAAAAAATAAAAGATTATTTAATATTTTCTGTCAGGATAACATTTCGGTCGGGTCAAGGTCATTCATTTTTTTGATATATTCAAGCGATAGCTGACCGGAAAAAAATAAAAATTTGCACTCTCACCCATGGCTGACCGAAATGATTAAGAAACCGTCCACAAGTTGTCGATCCGAGTCGGGTCAGTCAAGTTGATCTCGAGCAGATTTTTTAACACCTCTATAGTGTATTATCAGAGAGATGGCTAAGATCGGCGACAAAGCCCATGAGATCATTGATGAACCAAAGTGGCAGTCGACGACAAACGGTGGCTTTGTTTTGGTGGTGGCAATAGTAGTACATGCTATAGATGGGTAGATTGGTAAAGAAACTACCTTTGGGTCTTGTATGAGAAGGTTCAAGAACGTCGTTAGAAAATTCGAAGATCTTCGAGGATCCTTGAAGAACAACTTTGAATTCTCTAGAAGATGATGAAAGGCTTAGATTCTTCAATGGTCTCAACTTAAGAACACAAGAGTAAAGGAGATGATGGAGATAAGAGATTGGGGGAAGAAGAAGGCAAAGTGGCTAGAGAGAGAATAATGGCAAGGCTCTTCCATGGATCTCTCACTTTCACTCTCAAGGTTGATAATGGAGAAAGGAAATTAGTTCTTTCCCAAGAGTTAAATCTCCAAAATCCATCCCTTGTAAAGTTATGGGTAGGTGCTATTTATAGACACCTCATGATGTAGGATGAAGCCCATGTGCAAGGCACATGGGGAATATTCTCTCTAACCACCTTGTCCGAGGAGGTGACCTTTTTGAGGATGAGGAAAACCCCGAAGAGGAGATCAACCTCTCGGCGAACCCTTCTTTTTAGCCATACCTAACCAATGATCCCCAATCATCCCAAAGGGTCAGGGGTAGTCCCAGAGGACGTCCTGCCGCAAATATTCCGAGTCTTGGGGACCCCCTAGATCGTGCCACCTTGACCCGGGTAAAGGCTAGTTTAACCGAAGAGTGAATTTATCTCCACTCACCGTCCTCGGGATCGGGTCCTTTGTTCGAACTCCATTACGTCCATGGTTCTGGTGCGTAGATCCCGGAAAACTCCGAGCCCGCAAGTGTTCTGGGAATCATTAACGGAGCAACTTCTAGATTGCATCTGAATCCGTCCGAAGCCAAGTGCTTCAGATCTCTAGGTTCGTGGATCTGAACCCTTTCGAGTCCGAGTGTCTTGGATCTCTAGGCTTGCTCAATACCCTTTCGAGTCCGGGCCCGAGTAAGTCTCTAAGTTCGTGGATCTGAACCCTTTCGAGGGTTAGAGTGATTCAACCCGTTTGATGGAGATAAATCCGGGCCCACCAATCTTGAACTTGGGATAAAGTTAGGCCCACCAACCTTGGACTACTGGTCCTAATTAATTTAATGGCCTCAAATTAGCTCCTCTTACATTTGTCCCTTGCATGTATGAGAAATTGTAGTTTTCTCGGACATGCATAATTTCACCTTATCAGCCATGCTTTGCATTACGTCTAAAAAAAAAATGTTGTCTCGACAGAGCCTATGGATAAAGTTGATGACCCACTGTAATTTATAGATAAAATTTGACAAAGAAAATTTATTTATTTATTTATTATTTATTTTTACATCTGAGAAAATATATATATAAATTTTCTTTTATTCCAACCAAAGAAAATAAAGCACCTATATTTTTTTATTTTCTGAACAAATATGAAATGATAAGGCTCATATAAACTTTCTCCTTGTTTGGCAAGTTAATGAGTCAGCAGGCCGTTATATGTATGGATATATATGAAGGAATATCCCAAGCATGATGCCTCTCTTTTTCTATTTAAAGAAAAGGGCCAAAATCCTATTCAATACGTCTTCCTTTTCTTGAAGTCCTGCGGTGCACAGACTTTCTCACTAAACTGAGAGCCCACCCTAGGTTGCCTTTCTTCTTCTTCAACGAAGCTCCATAGCCATTAAGCTAACGCCGGTTGTTCACAAGGCCAAAGCTGTTGCCGTTTGCGCAGACCTCCATCGCGACTCCAGGCCTCGTCACCGCTGTCGTCACTGAAGACCCAGCTTCGACTGCTACAGACGCCATGACCCAGCCGCTGATTCGCTCCAGTTCTGACCACTGCGGACGTCGCAACCCCGGATGCTGCTATTTTATGCCATCGCCAACTCCATTTCACCGTAGGTGCTTCATTTCAGCTTAGAGATCCAGACACTCCGGAGCTCGGTTGTGCCGACCAACACGATGCCGACCTCTCTGCAATGTCACTGCTCCCTGTGTCGTTACATCCGACGCTGACCTTGACTGCCCAGCTACTCCGGAGCTCAGCGTTGGCTTCACTCTGCTGCCACTTCACCACCAGCCACGGCTGTCCAGCGTTCTTTCTCATCTTTGCTTTTGGTAAGCATTTCGAATAGATATATATATATTTTTAGAGCTCAGATTACCCAGATCTTAGTTCTGCTTGCACACGACTACATTGCCGTGGCCCCAGCTTCCATTGGCCTCTCGCTGCTCCAGCTCCGACCAAGCCGCCATTGGCCTCTCTCTGCTCCACCTCCAGTTACTGTTGGCTTCAACGGTTCCAATGCAGACTACACACGTTGCCCACTCAACGTGACGTGTGTGGTTGCCGACTCCGCTACGACATCTCTGTTGTCTTCGTCCTCAACCATCCAGTGCTGACCATGCCGTTGCCCATTCAACGGGACGTGCATGGTTGCTAACTCTGCTGGCTTCGGATTGTCCAACGCCACTCACACACGCCGCCCACTCAACGCGTCGTGTGTGGTTCGGCCTAGCACGGTTTCGGTGATATTTTTTTTTTTAGAGCTCGGACTACTCAGATCTTGGTTTTGCTTGCACACCCACTGAAATCCACCACCATTAGTTCCTACCTGAGCTATCATTATTGCGCACCAAAGCCGACACAGCTTGCTATTGACTGCCATAGACGTTGGTTCTCTTTCTCACCCACTATTTCGTGCTTGGTCTCCAATTTCTTCATTACTTCTGTAAGTCTCAAAGACTTTGATACATTGAGCTTTGGCATTTTTGACTTGAAATTGCACTGTGGAGCTTGAATTTGTTTGTTGTTGTCACTCCCACTGATGTTGACATTTGTGGTGCTTGAGAGTGAATTTTTTTTTTCTTTGGCTATCCCGAAAAAAAAAATAGTTCCCTGATTCTGGATTTGTTTAAATGTTTTTTTTTTTTTTTAAGATTGATATTTGCCAAAGAAATTCTGGACTATGAACATTGACTTGGGAAGAACATTCTTGTAATTTTCCTGACAAATCATTGAATCTTGCTACATATGAGAAATGTAAAATACTTCGGATTTTGGGCCTGAAATTTGCTATTGAACTTCACTCTATCCAAATTTTTGAGTCATGTATAAATTGGATCTTTAGTATGAAACGTAGTAATTTTGATAAAATGACCCGCTTGAATTTCATCACAAAACGGCCTATGATATTGCACTTCTTATTGATGATATGAGACACATATTGGTATTGCAATTTGTTGAGCTTGAAAAATACCCGAGAAAATGAATTGTTGATGATGTCCAAGGTTGAATTTGTTAATGAACCCATCATGTTGCATGTAAATCTTATTATCAAATGACTGATTGTTGCAACCCTTAGAATAGTAGACATCGTGCCTGAATTCTTGGTGCAAAAATTCCTCGTAGAATTTGTTGAATTCATGAATTCTCTAAGAAACGCATAGTTGATGCCGAAATTTTATTCGAATGTGTTGCTTCAATTCCCATATTCTGAATTTTAATACGATCAACTCCTTGCTATTTACACCTGTTATTTCAGCCATATGTTTTCTCGAAAGAAACCTGTTGTCCCGGGGTCATCAGAACCGGCTCTCATGAAAGAGAGTGATGTACCTCCGGCGTCTGAGTGGAGGAAATCTCCTTATTTTGGTCGGAAGGACCCGTTCTGGCGAGCAGCTACCTCCACCACTTCTCTTCTATCTCTGAAGGGGGCTCCATTATGTCTCACTGAAGACACTGACTCCGGACATGAGGCCCTCATTTTCTCTTCTTTGGTGTTACGTTTTAGGGTTGAGCGAGGGGGCTTTCCATACTACTATCCCCAGTTCAAAGCCTTCTCAAACCCTCTTTTTGGTTGGCAGGAGTGGGTGGATGATGTCCTCTCGAACAGGAGCCTCTGTCAGCGGCTTTAGGAGGCCTGGCTATTGATCCTGGTGAAAATATCTCGATCCTTATCCATCCGTCGTAACAATGCTAGCCTCGAAGCCATGGCTTTTCGGCGGAGCACCAAGACACACACCTTTATACTTGGCCAGCATGAGATAGGGCCCACCCTCGAGGATGTGTTCATGTTGCTGCGTCTGGAAGTGACCGGCCCTAATGCCTTCTACCCTGAGCAGACACCCCCCGAGGATGACTCTTTGATCCAATCTTTAAAGCTAAATTTGCAAGCTTGTGGTCAGTGGAGTTCCACATTTGATGGTTCAGCGAGGAGGACCAGTCGAGTAAGGACAGATCGTGCCTCCTACACCGCATGGATCCGCCACTTCAGAGATCTTCAGCCCCTGGCTAGAGATGCTGATCTTGATTCTCGGCAGTATGAGGTCGGCCCGATGTATGGCTATAGGCTCTATTTTTTGGGATTTTTGGCTTGCTTCCTTTCATTCTTCATTCTTCCGAGCACACCTTCGGATTCTCTCAATCATTTCGTCTTTCACTTGGCAGTTAGGCTCTTCAGAGGGGATCAGATTCCTTTGGCTCTGCTATTTCTTGGAAATCTTTATTACCGGTTGGATCTACTACATCGAGACATGGTTCGTTTCGTGGGTCGATATGAGCCTGTCTCCTTTATTCACAGCCAGTTCCTGCTTTGTTTCTTCTTCGAGAGGTTCCCAAAGTTTGCCCCTACTCCGACTGTATTCGAGGCAGAGGTTCTTCGGGAGATAGTAAATAAAGATGGTATCCCCGTGCTCGGTACTGACGGGTCTCGGAGATTTGAGAAAGCGAAGTCTTGCCAGCAGTTGATTACATGTTGGTCACGTACCATTTCCACCTTATCCTTGAATACTCTAGTGGATGATCCCCGGCGCTTTGTGGTACGGCCGTATGTATGCCCATCGGTGGGTATGGCAACACCACTTATCTATCATGGTTCCTCCCACTCGGTGTCCTTTCCTTTGTCGAAGAACATCCCTACACACTTTGTTGATATGCTGATAATGACCCGTTCGAGTTCATTACCGGTATGGCATGAGGAAGGCGTTGATAGTGCCGTTTATAGACCTGACCGTGTAGCATGTCAATTCGGGTTTGACCAATGTACCCCGGGGCCTGCACCTCCTTTGTTATCATTTTCAGAGAACTACGGGCACTTCAGTTGCGGACTTGTACACACCATGCTTCCTATATCTGGCTCTTTGACGATGTCAGGCTTGAGCCGAGTAGGGGGTTTCACCCCCTCTTTTAGGCGATATTGGCAGAAGACTATCGATGCATTTATTGAATTTGTCCAGAGCAGACCGACCGTATGTTTGCCTCCGCGGATTTATAAGAAGGACTCTTCTCTTCGGCTGCCTGAGAGACAGAAATCTGATCACATGTACGAGAGTTTCTTCACTTCATCTGCTCCAACTGACCCTTCAGCTGGGGCGCCCGCTTCTAGCTTGGCAATTACTTCTCTAGAGCCTGTCTCTTTGAATAAGGCCTCTGGTCCTCGGACGACCCGCCTTAAGAAGATGGCTCACAAGAGGGCTTCTGATGCCAGTCTTTCCGCTCCTCGCCTTTCCAAAAGGCTCCATGAGGTACCCAAAATTTTTTTATTTTATTTTAAGTTAATTTCCTTCTTGCTAGTAGACCTTCTTAAATGAACACTTTTTATTTTCCCCTGTTGTGTAGGACCCTACAGTTGCTGACGTTCTCAGTACTGTGGCTACTGGCCATGCTTCCTCCACTAGGCCGGATTCAGACTTGGACGACACCCTCCCTTTGTCTGCAAGACTTGTGAAGATGCGCACCCCTCGTATAGCGGTTATAGATGATGATGATGATGATGATGATGATGATGATGATGAGGCTGAGTCCTCCGATCATTTTTGTGACCTTTTCCCGCGCATGCGTCGTCACCGTCCTATCGTGATTGAGGAGGAGCTCTATCTTGGTGATAAGGTTGTTGAGGCTCACCATTCTGATGTTGAGATTTCTGAAGGGACTGATGCCACATAAATTGATACTGTAAGCCATGCTTCTAGAAGCAATGTAGTGATGAGGTGCGCCTCTGGCAATGGTGTGGACGTGGATGTGCTAGAAATTTCTGAGACTCGCTCTGGCACTTATGGTGATTTTCATCCTCCGGCCTTCCTTCCTTCTTCAGGGATGACTGCTACTGTTCAGGCTTCATTAGACATTGAGCTCGATTAGGTGCTCCCTGTAAGGCCAAGTGACGTTGTTGATGCTAGGAGTCCTTCAGTTGCTTCGGCTTTGCATAATGGTTCTCCCTCTGGTAATCTTTCTTTCTAAAGTTTGTCATGTACTTCTATTTGTGAGAAATCTTTACTCAAATGGCTTTATTGTTCCCTAACCCTAACAAAACTTTCTTATCTTTTCTTCAGTGTTAGCTGCTACCGGGGTCTTGCCTTCGCTTGCCTCGGACTCTGCTCTGACTCTCTTTGTGACTCCTCATGGTTCTCCTTCTCAAGGGGAGACACCTGCCTTTGAGACGACTACTAGAGGTTCTTCATCGCAAGTGCCTTCAAATGTTTTAGATCTGAATCTTAGTGATTTCCACTTTGATAGTGATGCTTTTGGTCTTTCCCCTTATCGCTCTGTATTCTCAGGCTCGGGACCTCTACCAGAAGTTACCCCTCCGGGTGGTTCATCTAACCCGGTAGACATTGGGGAGATTCCTGAGACTAGTAGCTTTCCGGCCCTAATTCCTCCTTCGGCTTCTGGAAAAATATCATTTCTCCATTATCTGGTAACTCCTGAGTTTGTTTCAGTTCTACAGCTTGTGCATTCGAGCTACCCTGAGACCTTTGTTTCATTTGGTTGCGAATGTCCTCTCATTCAGACTGCTCTTCTCGAGTCTTTTGCCACTATCTTATATAGCTTGGACAGGCAACGACTGTGTGACCTTAATGGGAAAGTAGTCGAGACAACGTATCAGGGGATCTCTAACTTGGAACGTCACCAAGTGGATTTATCATGGCTTCGGAAGCACCTGGATGTAACTTCGAACGCCAGTCATCGAGAGGAAATTTTGTCTGTGCTTGCCTCTTATCGGACCTCTATAGATGAGACAAAGGCAACTCTTCGTGAACTTGAGTCAGGCTATGCTCGAGCCTTGGAGACTTTAGAGGCACACTCGGCTGTTTGTCCTCCGGATGTTGATGTGATGGGCAGCTTCTTTGAGGGTGTTTTTAGGAGAGATTGAGTTTTTTTTTTTATTACTTTCTTGCCCCTTTCGATAAAAATGTTTTATCTAGGACAATGCAATGAAATGACAAAATCTTTGCTGTTTGGATATTTTCACATTGTTTTCTCATTCTACTTGATAAAATATTTATTTCGAATGATACAATGGAAAGAACAATCATATGCACAAGTTTATAAAAGCTGAAATATTCTCATTAATTTTTCAACTTTCTTGACAAAAGTATAATATATTAACTGCAAGTGATGGAATAAACATACTCCATAAAGAAAACCAGCTTCTTCATAACATACGGGAAATACAACTTTTTAGACAAAGTAAGAAAATGAAAATGAATTTCAACATAGATGAGTCTGACTACGGGTTGTAACACTTGATAAACTTTGCATTGAGCGGGCCAGTTCGGGAGCCAACTTCAACCCTTACAAGTTTGTAGTACCCGCTTGAGCTCGCCTGAACCACCCTGTAGGGCCCTTCCCATTTTGGAGAAAACTTGGGCAAGGGTTGTCCTCGCATGATCTGGTCTACAATCTTCCATACTAGATCACCTTCTTCAAACTTTCTTGGTACCACAGTCTGGTTATAGTCTCGGGCGATGGACTCATGATACCTTTCCATGACTTTTGCAGCTCTGTCATGCTTTTCCTCTAATGCTTCCGGTCTGGTGGTTCGAGGCTCCAATACCATCCCCGAGGCGAGAGCCATCCGAGCAGATGGTGTTTCCAACTCTATAGGTAACACTGTCTCGAACCCATACACAAGAGAGTAAGGAGTTGCTTGAGTTGCCTTTCTCCTTGAAGTGCGGTACGCCCATAGGGCAGCTATCAACTGTTCAGACCAAGTCCCCCTAAATTCATCCATCATCTTGCTCAGAATCCTTATTGGCGTCTTGTTTGTGGCCTCCGCTTGCCCGTTCCCATTTGGATAGTAGGGTGTGGATTTGTGATGCTTCACTTGGTAAGTCTCTAGGAGCCTCTTCACATATTTGCTTATGAAAGGAGTGCCATTGTGCGAGAGGATGGTGTTTGGTACTCCAAACCGAAAAATGATAGAATTTTAAATGTGAGAATAGCAAAGACGTTTAAGTATGGTGGTGAGTGTACCTGCCTGTCACGCAGGTGACCCCTGTTCGATCCCCAGCAGAGTCGCCAAATGTATGAGAGGGTTCAAGAACGTCGTTGGAAAATTCGAAGATCTTCGAGGATCCTTGAAAAACAACTTCGAATTCTCTAGAAGATGATGAGAGGCTTAGGTTCTTCAATGGTCTTAACTTAAGAACACAAGAGTAAAGGAGATGATGGAGATGAGAGATTGGGTGAAGAAGAAGGCAAAGTGGCTAGAGAGAGAATAATGGCAAGGCTCTCCCATGGATCTCCCACTTTCACTCTCAAGGTTGATAATGGAGAAGGGAAATTAGTTCTTTCCCAAGAGTTAAATCTCCAAAATCCATCCCTTGTAAAGCTATGGGTGGGTGCTATTTATAGACACCTCATGATGTAGGATGGAGCCCATGTGCAAGGCACATGGGGAATATTCTCTCTAACCACCTTCTCCGAGGAGGTGACCTCTCCGAGGATGAGGAAAACCCCGAAGAGGAGATCAACCTCTCGGCGAACCCTTCTTCTTCGCCACACCTAACCAATGATCCCCAATCATCCCAAAGGGTCAAGGGTAGTCCCAGAGGACGTCCTGTTGCAAATATTGCCGAGTCTCAAGGACCCCCAAGATCGTGCCACCTCGACCCGGGTATAGGCTAGTTTAACCGAAGAGTGAATTTATCTCCACTAACCGTCCTCGGGATCGGGTAATTACAGTGCGTCATCAACTTTATCCATAGGCTCTGTCGAGACAACATTTTTTTTAGGGACAAATCGGAGTGACGCAGGGCTGAATCTCAGCGGATTGTGGCAGCAAGGCCACTCTGCCACTTACGATACCCCGTCGCATATTTAAGTCGTCTGCAGAGGATTCTACCTACCGCTCGAGATAGGAATTGTACTTCAAGGTGGCCCACGCGGATCATCCGCCGCACGGGCTTCACCAACGACACGTGCCTTTGGGGGCCGGACGGCCCCTACTACGGGTCGGCAAGCGGGCGGCGAGCGCATGCGTCGCTTCTAGCCCAGATTCTAACTTAGAGGTGTTCAGTCATAATCCAGCACACGGTAGCTTCGTGCCACTAGTTTTTCAACCAATCGCGATAACCAATTGTGCAAATCAACGGTTCATCTCGTACTAGGTTGAAAGGGTTCAGATCCACAAACTTACAGACTTACTCGGGCCCGAACTCAAAAGGGTATTGAGCAAGCCTAGATATCCAAGACACTCGGACTTGAAAGGGCTCGAATCCATGAACCTAGAGATCTGAAGCACTTGGCTTCGAACGGATTCAGATGCAATCTAAAAGTCGCTCCGTTAATGAGTCCCAGAACACTTACGGACTCGGAGCTTTCCGGGATCTACGCACCAGAACCATAGATGTAATGGAGTTCGAACATAGGACCCGATCCTGAGGACGGTGAGCGGAGATAAATTCACTCGTCGGTTAAACTAGCCTATACCCGGGTCAAGGTGGCACGATCTAGGGGGTCCTTGAGACTCGACAATATTTGCGGCAGGACGTCTTCTGGGACTACCCTTGACCCTTTGGGATGATTGGGGATCATTGGTTAGGTGTGGCTAAGAAGAAGGGTTCGCCGAGAGGTTGATCTCCTCTTCAGGGTTTTCCTCATCCTCGGATAGGTCACCTCCTCGGACAAGGTGGTTATAGAGAATATTCCCCATGTGCCTTACACATGGGCTCCATCCTACATCATGAGGTGTCTATAAATAGCACCCACCCATAGCTTTATAAAGGATGGATTTTGGAGATTTAACTCTTAGAAAAGAACTAATTTCTTTCTCCATTATCAACATTGAGAGTGAAAGTGGGAGAGCCATGGGAGAGCCTTGCCATTATTCTCTCTCTAGCCACTTTCCCTTTTTCTTCACCCAATCTCTTATCTCCATCATCTCCTTTAGTCTTGTGTTCTTAAGTTGAGACCATTGAAGAATCTAAGCCTCTCATCATCTTCTAGAGAATTCGATGTTGTTCTTCAAGGATCCTCGAAGATCTTCAAATTTTCCAACGACATTCTTGAACCCTCTCATACATTTGGCGACTCTGCTGGGGATCAAACAGGGGTCACCTGTGTGACAGGCAGGTACACTCACCACTATACTTAAACTTCTTTGCTATTCTCACATTTAAAATTTCTATCATTTGCCGGTTTGGAGTACCAAACACCATCCTCTCGGACAATGGTACTCCCTTCGTAAACAAATATGTGAAGAGGCTCCTAAAGACTTACCAAGTGAAGCATCACAAATCCACACCCTACTATCCAAAAGGAAACGGGCAAGCGGAGGCCACAAACAAGACGTTGATAAGGATTCTGAGCAAGATGATGGATGAATTTGGGGGGACTTGGTCCGAACAGTTTATAGTAGCCTTATGGGCGTGCCGCACTTCAAAGTGAAAGCCAACTCAAGCAACTCCTTACTCCCTTGTGTATGGGTCCGAGGCAGTGTTACCTATACAGTTGGAAACACCATCTGCTCCGATGGCTCTCACCTCGGGGATGGTATTGGAGCCTCGAACCACTAGATTAGAAGCATTAGAGGAAAAGCATGACAGAGCTGCAAAAGTCGTGGAAAGATATCATGCGTCCATCGCCCGAGCCTATAACCAGACTGTGGTACCAAGAAAGTTTGAAGAAGGTGATCTAGTATGGAAGATTGTAGACCCAATCGTGCGAGGACAACTTTTGCCCAAGTTTTCTCCAAAATGGGAAGGGCCCTACAGGGTGGTTTAGGCGAGCTCAAATGGGTACTACAAGCTTGTAAGGGTTGAAGATGGCTTCCGAATTGGCCCATTCAATGCAAAGTTCATCAAGCGTTACTACCCGTAGTTAGACTCATCTATGTTGAAATTCATTTTCATTTTCTTACTTTGTCTAAAAAGTTGTATTTCCCTTATGTTACGAAGAAGCTGGTTTTCTTTATGGAGTACGTTTATCCCATCACTAGCAGTGAATATATTATACTTCTGTCAAGAAAGTTAAAAAATTAATGAGAATATTTTAGCTTTTATAAACTTGTGCATATGATTGTTTTTTCCATTGTATCATTCGAAATAAATATTTTATCAAGTAGAATGAGAAAACAATGCGAGAACATCCAAATAGCAAAGATTTTGTCATTTCATTGCATTGCCCTAGATAAAACATTTTTATCGAAAGGGGCAAGAAAGTACAAACTCAATCTCTCCTAAAAACACCCTCGAAGAAGCTGCCCATCACACCTACATTCGGAGGACAAACAGCAGAGTGTGCCTCTAAAGTCTCTAAGGCCCGAGCATAGCCTGACTCAAGTTCACGAAGAGTTGCCTTTGTATCATCTATAGAGGTCCGATAAGAGGCAAGCACACACAAAATTTCCTCTTGATGACTGGCGTTCGAAGCTACATCTAGGCGCTTCCGAAGCCATGATAAATCCACTTGGTGACGCTCCATGTCAGAGATCCCCTGATGCGCTATCTCGACTACTTTCCCATTAAGGTCACACAGCTGTTGCCTGTCCAAGCTATATAAGATAGTGGCAAAAGACTTGAGAAGAGCTGTCTGAATGAGTAGACATTGGCAAGCAAATGAAACAAAGGTCTCAGGGTAACTCGAATGCACAAGCTGTAGAACTGAAACAAACTCAAGAGCTACCCAATAATGAAGAAATGATACTTTGCTAGAAGCTGAAGGAGGAATTAGGGCCGAAAAGCTACTAGTCTCAGGAATCTCCCCAATGTCTACCGGGTTAGATGAACCACCCGGAGCGGTAACTTCCGACAGAGGTCCCGAGCTTGAGAATACAGAGCGATAAGGGAAAAGACCAAAAGCATCGCTATCAAAGTGGAAATCACTGAGATTCAGATCCAACACATTCGATGGCACTTGCGATGAAAAACCTCTAGCAGTCGTCTCAAAGGCAGGTGTCTCCCCTTGAGAAGGAGAACCATGAGGAGTCACAAAGAGAGTCGGAGCAGAGTCCGAGACAGGCAAAGGCAGGACCCCGGTAGCAGCTAACACTTAAGAAAAGATTAGGAAGTTTTATTAGGGATACGGAACAGTAAAGCCATTTGAGTAAAGATTTCTCACAGATAGAAGTACATGACAAACTTCAGAAATAAAGATTACCAGAGAGAGAATCATTATGCAAAGCCGGAGCAACTGAAGGACTCGTAGCATCAACAACGTCACTTGGCCTTACAGGGAGCACCTGATCGAGCTCAATGTCTAATGAAGCTTGAATAGTAGCAGTCGTCCCTAAACAAGGAAGGAAGGCCGGAGGATGAGAATCACCATAAGTGCTAGAGCGAGTCTCAGAAATTTGTAGCACATCCACCTCCACACCATTCCCAGAGGCGCACCTCATCTCTACATTGCTTCTAGAAGCATGGCCTACGGCATCAATTTCTGTGGCATCAGTCCCTTTAGCAATCTAAAGATTAGAATGGTGAGCCCCGACAACCTCGTCACCAAGATAACGCTCCTCCTCCGTTATGATAGGACAGTGACGATGCATGCACGGGATAAGGTCACAAAAATGATCGGAGGACTCAGCCTCATCATCATCATCATCTATAACCGTTATACGAAGGGTGTGCATCTTCACAAGTCTTGCATACAAAGGGAGGGTGTCGTCTAAGTCTGAATCCGGCTTGGTGGAGGAAGCATGGCCAGTAGCCACGGTACTAAGAACGTCAGCAACCGTAGGGTCCTACACGACAGGGGAAAATAAAAAGTGTTCATTTAAGAAGGTCTAGTCGCAAGAAGGAAAGTAACTTCGAATCAAAAAAAAATTCGGGTACCTCATGGAGCCTTTTTGAAAGGCAAGGAGCCGAAGGACTGGCATCAGAAGCCCTCTTGTGAGCCATCTTCTTAAGGCGGGTCGTCTGAGGACCAGAGGCCTTATTCAAAGGGACTGGCTCTGGAGAAGTAATTGCCAAGCTAGAAGCGGACGCCTGAGCCGAAGGGTTAGTTGGAGCAGATGAAGTGAAGAAACTCCCGTACATGTGATCTGATTTCCGGCTCTCGGGCAGCCAAAGAGAAGAGTCCTTCTTAAAAATCGGGGGAGGCAAATATATGGTCGGTCTGCTCTAGACAAATTGAATAAATGCATCGGTAGTCTTCCGCCAATATTGCCGGAAAGAGGGGGTGAAACCCCCTACTTGGCTCAAGCTTGACATCGTCAAAGAGCCGGATATAGGAAGCATAGTGTGTACAAGTCCGCGACTGAAGCGCCTGTAGCTCTCTGAAAATGATAACAAATGAGGTACTGGCCCGGGGCACATTGGTCAAACCCGAATTGACATGCTACACGGTCAGGTCTATAAACGGCACTATCAACGCCTTCATCATGCCATACCGGTAATGAACTCGGATAGGTCATTATTAGCATATCAACAAAGTGTACAGGGATGTTCTTCGGCAAAGGAAAGGACACCGAACAGGAGGAACCATGATAGATAAGTGGTGTTGCAACACCCACCGGTGGGCATACATACAGCCGTGCCACAAAACGCCGGGGATCATCCACTAGAGTATTCAAGGATAAGGTGGAAATGATATGTGACCAACGCGTAATCAATGGTTGGCAAGACTTCGCTTTCTCAAATGTCCGAGACCCGTCAGTACCGAGCACGGGGATACCATCTTTATCTACTATCTCCTGAAGAACCTCTGCCTCGAATACAGTCGGAGTAGGGGCAAACTTTGGGAGCCTCTCGAAGAAGAAACAAAGCAGGAACTGGCTGTGAATAAAGGAGATAGGCTCATATCGACCCACGGAACGAACCATGTCTCGATGTAGTAGATCCAGTCAGTAACAAAGATTCCCAAGAAATAGTGGAGCCAAACGAATCTGATCCCCTCTGAAGAGGCTAACTGCCTAGGGGAAGACGAAAGGATTGAGAGAATCCAGAGGTGTGCTCGGCAGAATGAAAAATGAAAGGAAGCAAGCCAGAAATCCCAAAAAATAGAGCCTAGAGCCATACATCAGGCCGACCTCATACTGCCGAGAATCAGGGTCAGCATCTCTAGCCAGGGGCTGAAGATCTCCAAAGAAGTGGCGGATCCATGCAGTGTAGGAGGCACGATCCGTCCTCACTCGACTAGTCCTCCTCGCTGAACCATCAAATGCGGAACTCCACCGACCACAAGCTTGCAGGTTTAGCTTTAGAGATTGGATCAAAGAGTCATCCTCGGGGGTTGTCCGCTCAAGGTAGAAGGCATCAAGGCCAGTCACTTCCAGATGCAGCAACATGAACACATTCTCGAGGGTGGGCTCCATCTCGTGCTGGCCAAGTATAAAGGTGTGTGTCTCGGTGCTCCACCGAAGAGCCATGGCTTCAAGGCCAGCATTGTTGCGACGGATGGATAAGGATCGAGATATTTTCACAGAGATCAATAGTCGGGCCTCCTGAAGCCGCTGACAGAGGCTCCTGTCTGAGAAGACATCATCCACCCACTCCTGCCAACCAGAAGGAGGGTTCGAGAAGGCCTTGAACTGGGGATAGTAGTATGGAAAGTCCCCTCGCTCAATCCTAAAACGTAACACCGAAGAAAGGGAAATGAGGGCCTCTTGTCTGGGGTCAGTGTCCTCAGAGAGACATAATGGAGCTCCCTTCGGAGACAGAAGAGAAGTGGTAGAGGTAGCCACTCATCAGAACGGGTCTTTCCGACCAAAATAAGGAAATTTCCTCCACTCGGACGCCAGAGGTACATCCCTCTCCTTTATGAGAGCCGGTTCTGATGACCTCAGGACAATGGGTTTCTTTTAAGAAGACATATGGCTGAAATAACAGGTATAAATAGCAAGGAGTTGACCGTATTAAAATTCAGAATATTGGAATTGAAGCAACACATTCAAATGAAATTCCGGCATCAACTATTCTAAAGATCGCAACAATCAGTCATTTGATAATAAGATTTACATGCAACATGATGGGTTTATCAATAAATTCAACCTCGGATGTCATCAACAATTCATTTTCTTGGGGTATCCAGGAGCCTAATGAATGACCATATATGGTTCTGAAAGTTATCATGACGTAATTATTTCAAGTAAAGTGTTTACAAGATTCAAAGTGCTGGAGTATTTTTTGGTCAAATATATATGGTTAGAGTATTTCATTTTCCTCAGCACTACAATGATCAAATACTTGACAACAAAATTTATGTTAAACATTATGAGTTTCATTACTGAAATCATTCCATCAAGCATCAACAACAACAACAAAATTTTTTGTTTATTTCACTCCTTTCAATACCTATCAAACATGGAGTGATAAAATATATATATATATATATATATATATATATCAACAGCAAAGCTACAAAGTTTGAGTTATGGATTCAAGATTCAATGGATCGTTATGCAAATTACAAGAATGTCCTTTCTAAAGTCCATATTCAGAAGCCCAGGGTTTTTGTAGACACCCCATTTTTTACCGTCCTCAAGACTTGGACGTCACCGTTTGAACACTCGGTGATCATCTATGTATGTGTTCGTTTAGAGTTCCCGGAGGTCTCGGCTCGCGTGCCCTGCCTCAGGATCTCCGAACTCAACCGTTTAGTGTCTGGTTTTGCACCAAACACTTGCATCTTGCCTTTGAGAGGCAGGGAATGCCTTGTGAGACATCCCCACACCCCACCGGCAGTGGCTAGAGGCCACCGGCTGGCCTTTTGCTGCTATCGGCACTTTTGTTTGCCGGTCGGCACACTTTATTGCCCGTCGGCATAGGTTGTTGCCGGTCGGCACTGTTTTTTGCCGAAATGGCATTTTTGGGCAGCCGACCACTGTTCATCCACTTTATGGAGATATTTTGTGCCAGCTGTGATAGCTGGCACCAACTCTTCCCCCCTCCATACACGTGTATGGAGGGATCTCCCTCTAAGCAAGCTTGTTGAATAAGCTTTGCAAGAGGGAGTCTTATAAGAGGAGGGCCTTCCTCTTTGATCTAGGTTAGCTTCTTGCAACCAAAAACCAGACCTTTGAGATATAGATACATATTATCTCTATACCTCCCCCTCTCTCCTCCTTTGTGTGTGTTTCTTAGCTCAAAAGGTGGTTTTTACCTTACTTTTGCACCATTACACACACCATTACACCTTACTCCGAGATTGAGGGACTTGGGGGGTTGTTTCTTGAGTTTTTGGACTGGTTTTGATCCAAAGAAGGAGGCTAGACCATTTTTTCTTCAAAGGTTCTTGAAGGGTGAGCATCTTGATTTATATTCCCCAAACTTGCAATAGTTTTTTTACCTATCTAGCTTGCTGTTTTAGCTCTTGTGTATAACATAAAAAGGGCTTGTATTTTCCTGCTCTAGCACTTTCATTAAGGTCATTTTGTGGTTTGAGTGCAAACTCCCCCTTCTAAGCCTTGTTTGATCCATTTTGGTGCCTCTTTCATAAGGTTTTGTTCACTTCAGTGTTTTGGTCCTTTGACCACTGAAAATCAGTGTATTTTAGTGTCAAAAAAAGATGGTTTGAAGTCTTGCATAGGGGAGGGACACCCCTCTCCCTTCATGGTTTGTTTCCATGCTTTTTGAGCTCAAAAGGGTAGCATGTGTGCTTGATGATCCTTGGCCTCATTTCAGAATTTTTTTAGGTATTTTAGGTCATATGTAAGCTCTGTTTTTGGCCGGATTTGTGCCTCCTTGTATGCTTGTAATACTTGCTTTGTATTGCTCCATTTTGCTTAGAAGTACATCTCATGATTAGGCCATGATTCTTGTGTATGTTGGCTTAGTTCCATGAAGCTTTTAGTATTGTTTTTCCATGCTTAAAGTTTGTTGGTTATCCATTTGATCATGCTTGACATGTTTGTTAGGGTTGCTTTGTATTTTGGCTTGAAAGCTTTGAGCATGTTGACTTCTAGCATGCATGTTTGTGATTACCCTCATGATTTTAACATCACCAAGGACCACATTTTAGCCCAAGAATCATGTTTGTATGTGTGCATGCATGACCTCTTTCATGCCTTGAGGGTGTGTCCTCTTATGCCTAGGAGTGAGCCTTAGTGCATTTGTTTCATGGGAGGTACTTTAGCTGTCATATTAGGAGGTTTTGGGGTCCCATTTTGCATGTAAAAATTCTGTTTTTACTTGTTTTAATCATGCCATGAGTGGTCATGTTGATGAGAGTGAAATATTTCCCTTTTGTGCCTTAACCATAGGACTTTTGGCTTGCATGTTGGCATGAACATTGGTCCATCTATCGGACACTTTTGGCCACTGTTTTGAGGAGGGAGAGGGTCTGCCCCTTTGCCATTTTAAGCCATCTTTGCATGATTGCTTCGTGATTGATGCATGGTTGCTTCACATGTTGTTGTGGCATGATGATTCTATTGCTCAAAGCGTCCATGTTTACATCACATTTGTGTCTTGTATGTCTAATATTGCATGCTTGCCATACTAGTTGCATGATTCTTGGCATACCTTGCACATTGATATCATGTTGCATTTTGAGCCATGTGTTTGCATAACATGCATTGCATTACTTGGTTTGGGGTGTCAAACCAAGTGTGAGAGTTGAGGGGCATTCATACCACAAGTGATGTAACGCGTCTTAACTTTCGGTCCCCGAGGCCTTTAACTTCGCCATGATAAGGTTTCGGAGTTCATTGTGTTTGTTGCATACATCCTTACATTAAGTGGCAAATTTGATCCCTTGAGTCATCATGCACCATTGATGGCTCAAAGATCGAAGGTCATGCTTCTTTGAGTTCAAAACATGATAGGAAGTATGACCATGCTTACATGTGTCCAAAAACTCCATGCCATGCACTGTCTGTTCTCTGTTTGCTGTCAAATTGTCTTCTGCAGGAAGTTTCTGCCGACCGGCAGAATTTAGTGCCGACCGGCACTATCTGGAGTGCCGAGGAATCCAACAAATGCCGATGGGAATTGTGAAGTGCCGGTGGTAATTCTGTCCGGCCGGTGGTGCTCTGCAGGATGCAAGGAACTTGCTCCAGTACTTTGGCAATTTTCAGAAAGGCAAGGTAGTACAAACAGAGGCGGTAGGAGTACAGTACGGGTTTTTCGGGCGAGACGGATTCGAGCATGCACCATTCGCGCATCCCGAGGCAGAGGCTGCGGCTGCCCTCTTCTTTCCTTTGCCATCTTTTCTTTTAAATTAAATTAGAAATCTTGTAATAATTTTATTCGTTTATTATTTTGGGACTGTAATATTTATTTGATCCCTCCGAGTGAGGGTAAAGATGTAATAAGTGTGTGTGGGTGGTGTGTATGTCTTCCAATCCCCATTTCTTTCTTCCCTTTATTTACCCGCTTATGATGGTAGATTAGGGCATTTTTTTGAAATTAGCATACCTTATGCTATGCATGCGTGCATCCATGCATTTGTATTGCATACATTAGGCTCGGTACATCACGCTAACCGCATTTGTATTTCAAATTCTAAACCCAATATGTGATAATTGTGCATTTTCACATACCATGTTTTAGGGTTAGCCGAGCCTGCCTAGATTGCATTTTTGCATGTGATGCATTAGCCATTTTTAACATGAACTAGGACACGCATGTTTGCTAACTAGTTTACTATTTTGGCACGGAGTACAATGTAAGTATTTTTGCTTTAGCATCCAGCATGCGTGTGAGTGTTGCCACAACAGTATGCTTGCCATGCGGCTAAGTGCTTACATGAGATAAACTGCTTGAATGCCTGTGGGTGGAGGTCAAATTGCTTAAATTGGGATAATGCATTAAAACTGTGATTTTTAAGCCCACTGGATAGTGGCAAAACCATCTTTTCCAAAAGCCCACTTGAGGGTGGCAAAATCTGTATTTTAGCCTACTTGCGAGTAGCAAACCATTTTCAAAACAAACATGAAATGTTTTGTTCCAATTTGGGCGATTTGGTCTATACTTGTTTGCTGCGCGCATAACATAGTAATTCTAGGCTAATGAATGGATTAAGAACACATAGCGTTTTCAAAATCGGATATCACGGTTAGTAGAGGCCGGTCTTCGGACCGGGCGAAAGGGGGTGCTCATAGCTGACCTTCCCCGATCGTACCCAAGCTCCCGAGCCGAGACAACTCCGGTGATGACGGACATGTGGCCTTCGGCACCGAGTCAGGGTTTCCTAAATTTCCCCATTTTAAAATATTTAGGTGGCGTCTCTGTATCTGGCAAAGCAGTCCATGTTTGGCACTACTTTTTCAAAAATCTGTTTCTCAAAACGATTTGCCAGATTTGGACACTTTGGTTCAGATTAAGAACCGTGACACAAATCGAGAGTCCGAACTGTAGCGAGGTCCCCCCCGCGGGCTTGTTACAGTTTTCTCTCTCTATGTCAAAAATAGAGCTCAATATTAGTCAACAAGTTATTCGGCCTTTTCTCAGTGATAAAGTTCAACAAATTATATTCAAGCCAAGCCCCTCAATAAGGTTTCAAGTGCCACTGCATACTTCAATATGGCCAAAATCAAAGTGCTTGAGCTAAAAAACAAAAATGTCATTGGGATTTCAGATTTTTTTTTTCTTTTTGAAATAAGACTTTTCACAAAAATTGCCACAAATATATATATATATACAAGAGGAAAAGGGAGCCTAATTTCGTACTCACAAATTTGGGCAGTTAGAGGGGTGAAGTCTGAAGCTGATGTTAGAAATTTAAGTTGAAATCAGAGAGGCTTTACAGACTGTAATCAACAAGACTGAGCTAGGCTGGGCAAGACCACACGCGTTGCATTGAGCAGGCGAACGTGCGTGGTCAGCGTTGGACAAGTTGAGGCCGGAGGCAACAATGGTGTCAGAAAGAAGTTGGCAACCACCCACGTCGCGTTGAGTGGGCAACGGGTGTGGTCGATGCTGGAATAGTCAAAGCTGGTGACGAACTTACAGCAGAGCAAAGCCAATCATGTTCAACGGTGGATAGCCGAGGCGGGTGACATAGATTGCAGCAGAGGAAACCCAATAATGGTAAAACACTGATGGCGAGGTGGGGGAATCAGCGTCACAGTGTCGTTGCAGTGACGTCGAGGGGCAAATGTAAGAGGAGCTAATTTGAGTTCGCTAAATTAATTAGGCCCAATAGCCCGAGATTGGTGGGCCCAAATTTATCGCAAGCCCAAGATTGGTGGGCTCGAATTAATCACCATCAAATGGGCCGAATCGCTCTAAGCCTCGAAAGGGTTCAGATCCATGAACTTAGAGACTTACTTGGGCTCGGACTCGAAAGGGTTCAGATCCACGAACCTAGAGATCCGAGGCACTTGGCTGCGAACAGATTCAAACGCAATCTAGAAGCCGCTCCATTAATGAGTCCTAGAACACTTGTAGGCTAGGAACTTTCCAGGATCTACGCACCAGAACCATGGGTGTAATGGAATTCAAATAAAGGACCCGATCCCGAGGACGGTGAGTGGAGATAAATTCACTCTTCAGTTAAACTAGCCTATACCCGGGTCGAGGTGGCACGACCTTGGGGGGTTCATGAGACTCGGCATTATTTAGTGGCAGGGGGTCCTCTAGGACTACCTCGGCCCTTTGGGATGATTGGGGATCATTGGTTAGGTGTGGCTAAGAAGAAGGGTTCGCCGAGAGGTTGATCTCCTCTTCGGAGTTTTCCTCATCCTCGGAGAGGTCACCTCCTCGGACAAGGTGGTTAGAGAGAACATTCCCTATGTGCCTTGCACATGGGCTCCATCCTACATCATGAGGTGCCTATGAATAGCACCCATCCATAGCTTTACAAGGGATGGATTTTGGAGAGAAAACTCTTGGGAAAGAACTAATTTCCCTTCTCCATTATCAACCTTGAGAGTGAAAGTAGGAGATCCATAGGAGAGCCTTGCCATTATTCTCTTTCTAGCTATTTTGCCTTCTTCTTCACCCAATCTCTTATCTCTATCATCACCTTTACTCTTGTGTTCCTAAGTTGAGACTATTGAAGAATCTAAGTCTCTCATCATCTTCTAGAGAATTCGAAGTTGTTCTTCAAGGATCTTCGAAGTGATGGTTCAGATTATCAAAACGGTACAACCGTGTAGCGAGATTGTAAAGTCAAGACATAAGTTGGTGCCAAGATCAGTGCACCGTTTTGAGCATCATTGTTGAAATGGCTAGCTTAGTGGGTGGCAGGAGCGGTGAGCCTTTGAAAGGCGAAATCTTTGAGCTTGATCGAGATAGCTGACTCGAGTGAAGGCAGTGGCTGTGGTACTGGGCAGCATGAGTTAAATTCTAGCCCAAAGAGATAAGTTGGGAGCAAGAGGGCTACCCATTGCCAGAGGGCATGAGTTTGAGTTAAGCTAGAGGGCTTCATTTTGCTAGAGAGCATGAGAAAATTTGAGTTTGCAAAGAATGCATTAGCCAGAGGCCTACAATTTTCCATAGGGCTTTAGCTAAAGTGTTTTAAAGTCTGAGTTTGCTAAAAAGCAACAGCCAAGAAGGCTTCCGGGATTGAGTTTGCCTGAGGGCATCAACCAGAAGGCTTCAGGGGCATGATCTTGTTAATGAACAGCAGCCAGGGGGCTTTCATTTCGCCAGAGGGCATAATATAGAGATACTTCAGTGTATTGAAGATATCAGCCAGAGGGCTTCGTGCTTGCCATAGAGGGCATTGTTTAATCATTCTGAGGAGCAACTGTTGATTTGTATGGAGTCGACGAGGACATCGACAACTCGAGTGGAGGAGGAAGTCGCGATGCGACGACCCACTGTGTGTTAGCTCAGAGGAGCATTGAGAGCATGAGTGATCATTAGAGGAACATCGTTCGAAGGAGTCAGCTCAGAGGAGCTTGAGTTTGCCCGGAGGAGCATTGGCAGAGAGGCCATTTGAGAAGAGGGCTTGCTATTTCAAGAGTATTGGCAAAGGGCAGAGTTTAGAGTCGCTCAGAGGAGCTTTGGCAGAGGCCATTTTCAGAGAGGACATTTCAAAAAAGTTGCCAATAGAGGGTGCAACAAGTGGAGTGCATTTAGCTAGATTTGCGTAGAGAACAATGAGGGGAGCTTGGCTAAACGAGTTAGACGTTGAAGGTAGGCCATCAACACAGAGGTGTTGGACTCATCAGAGGAGCCGGTACATGCACTGCAGCATCAGCTTTGTGCTACATCAACGAGGACGTTGATGGTTGAAGTGGAGGAGAGTGCTACGGCTTGCCTTGCAAGGCTAACTCTGTGACGTTGCATTCGCGGTGGTGTGGCCATTTGAGTGCTCAAGAGTGGCTGTTGGAAGTGCCCCAAAGTGGCCTAACTTTGGCCCCAAGTAGCCCAAGGCATGTAGGCCACCAATAGCCAACAAACAGTAAAGCCGCAGCCCATGCCAATAGCCAACCAGCGTTGCCAGTTGTGCCAGAACCAGACAGATGCTTGTCAGCTGCAGATGGTATGTGGTGGGAAGACGACGATCTATGTCTGGCCCACACGGACGAGGATTGGAAAGATAACCAACCAGATGATACCTGGTATATCGGCGAAGTCGATCACATGACTAGGAGTGGACGGTATTTCAAGCCTCCACACCTAGATCAACCAGAGGCATCTGGAAAAGATAATGAAGCAGAGAAACAAAAGGAGAAGCAACTCGAAGACGAGGCCGTGTTGAGACAATTAAAAAAGATACAAGCAGACATCTCCATCTGGGGACTGCTTATGGCTTCTCGAGTACACAGGCAGGCTGTCCTTTCAGCCATGGACAAAGCCAAACTTTCCATAGACACCACGCCCGAACAACTGGTGGGCTTAGTCTTTTCGGGAGGAAGTTCCCCAGCATTGAGTTTTTCTGACAAAGAACTGCCACCCGAGGGTGCGAACCATAACAAGCCACTCTACATCTCTGTGGAGTGCAGGGATAAATGGATACCTGTGGTGCTTGTCGACACGGGGTCCGCTATCAACGTCTGCCCGGCAAGGACAGCTTATGCGATTGGTTTGAAAGTCGCGAATTTCGTGCCAACGGCTCAGGTAATTCGGGCGTATGACAACACGAGCCGGGAAGTAATGGGAACAGTTAAGATTCAAACAAAGGTTGGGCCGGGATAGCACGAGATAGATTTCCACGTCTTGGAGGTCCCTGCAACGTTCAACCTGCTTTTGGGGCGGCCGTGGCTGCATCAGGTAAAGGCGGTCTCCTCTACCCTACATCAAGTGGTGAAATACCCCTATGGGAAGGGAGTAGCCATTGTTTTTGGAAACTCATCAATTCATCCACCACCGGAGGTATCTACGCCTGTTCTAGAAATCGAGCATGGTATGGAAGATGTGTTCATATCAGGTTTTACCTTGGCCGAGGCTCGGGTCGTACAGAACATCATGGCAGCTAATGAAGGG
The DNA here is from genome assembly GCF_055761805.1 of Camellia sinensis. Lineage (NCBI taxonomy): Eukaryota > Viridiplantae > Streptophyta > Magnoliopsida > Ericales > Theaceae > Camellia > Camellia sinensis. The sequence goes on from NC_138963.1 coordinate 156,447,338, forward strand.
GTGTATGTCAGTGCCCAAGCAGTCTATCTCATGAACAAACTCCAGCATATCCCTGGGATGGGATTAGGCAAGAGCGGCAGGAAAGGTGCCGCAGCATCGGCCGAAGTGCCACATAACCCACATACCTTTGGTTTGGGCTATCTACCCACCAAAGAGGATTGGATAAGGAAAGGAAAGGAAATGGCCAGAAGGGCCAGGGCAAAACAGATGGGGAAACCCTTTGACTTAATGCACCAGCCCATTCGGGGGACCCTAAACGGACGCTTCGTCCGGGAGGGGGAGGACTTTCCGTTCTGTGGTTTCACAGAGCCGTGGCTCAACGCAGAGAAGAAGCGTGTACCGGGATTTGAGATTTTCTTTGATTTACAGTTACCTGAGGATGACATCGCCGAAGGGCAGGCAGACCTATCGGCTGAGGCTGAGCAAAGTAAGCAAGTGCAGTCTGAGGACGATGAAAACGAAATGGGGGCAGCGCTGGCATGTCTGCTTTCAGATCCTCCGATCGAACAGAGGTGCTTGGGGGATAGCTCCTCGGTATGTGTGATTGGGAATGAAGCGGCTGCGAGCCTACCATCAGCTATTTTGGATGCGTCCATCGCACCTTCTCTCATCTGGCAATATGAAGAAGGCTTTTTATCAAGCAGCACCGGGTCAGGTAGTGAGCCGGAATCTGATTCCACCGAATCTTGTGCGTCGGAATCAGATTCCAGCTCAACTGAGTCTGAGTCCGGTATTCCCGGGGGTGATAACCCGGATGCCACAGTCCTGTCTAGGTCGTCTTTTTCATTTTCTTTTGAGTCTGTTGTAACAGAGGAATCCGACGGCTCGGAAGTATTTAATGAGAACGACGTGGATGTGGTTTCGGAGTATTTTTCTGTGCCTTTGATTTATTGCTTAAATCAGGATTTTCAAAATTTTGATGAAAACGACGAGGGAGAAATCCCTCCGGTTTTGCAACGGTTAATTGATCAAGAGCAGGAAAGGTTTGTTAAACCCTTAATGGATGAAATCACTACTGTGAATGTTGGTACTGAGAAGGACCCGCGGCTGGTCCAGATCGGGTCCACGTTGTCTTCTGAGGAACGCGAGCGCTTAGTCGCTTTGTTAAAAGATTTCAAAGATGTTTTCACGTGGTCCTACGAAGACATGCCTGGAATCGATCCTGAGATTGTATAGCACCGGATCCCTCTTGATCCCGAGGCCCGACCTGTCAAACAGAAGCTCAGAAGGATCCGCCCTGATTGGGCCATTAAGATCAAGGAAGAGGTCACCAAGCAGATTGATGCAGGCTTCCTGTTGGTGTCTGAGTACCCGACTTGGCTGGCCAACATTGTTCCGGTGCCGAAGAAAGACGGCAGAATTCGGGTCTGTGTAGACTTTAGAGATTTGAACAGGGCCAGTCCGAAGGACGACTTTCCCTTGCCGCACATTGATGAATTGGTAGATTTCACGGCAGGACATGCCTTGCTTTCATTTATGGATGGCTTCTCAGGTTATAATCAGATAGTAATGGCACCCGAAGACTGGGAAAAGACTGCGTTCACTACCCCGTGGGGTACATATTGTTATAGAGTGATGCCATTTGGGCTGAAAAACGCTGGAGCTACCTATCAACGGGCAGCAACTACAATATTGCATGATATGATCCATAAAGAGGTCGAGGTGTATGTGGATGACATGATTGTCAAGTCCAAAGAAAGAGAGGGCCACTACGCTGCCTTACAAAAATTCTTTCAGAGGATCAGAGAGTTTCGGCTGCGGCTGAATCCCCAGAAGTGTACTTTTGGTGTTACAGCAGGGAAGATGCTAGGGTTTCTGATTACGCAAAGGGGCATCGAGGTCGACCCTTCCAAAATCAAGGCCATCTTAGAAATGCCACCACCGAGGACTGAAAAGGAGGTGCGAGGCTTTCTAGGTAAAGTGCAATTCATAAGACGGTTTATCTCTAAATTAACCTTGACTTGTGAACCACTTTTTGGTCTCCTGAAGAAAGGAAAGAAATTCCAATGGGACGGCCGATGTCAAGCAGCTTTTGAGCAGATCAAAGAGTATCTACAGAACCCGCCTGTGTTGTCACCGCCAGAACCGGGGAGACCGTTGATATTGTATCTTTCGGTAACTGAGACCACCATGGGCTGCATGCTCGCACAGGAGTCAGAAGACAAAGTGGAAAGGGCCATCTACTATCTGAGCAAAAAGATGCTGGATTACGAGACCCGCTACACTCCGCTCGAGAAGGCTTGCTTGGCCTTGGTATGGGCTACCAGGAAGCTGCGACACTACCTGTTAGCTCACTCTGTAATGTTGGTTTCGCGTTTGGATCCCATCAAATATCTTTCCGAATTTGACTTGAAGTATGTAACACGCAAGTCGGTGAAAGGGAGAGCAGTAGCGGAATTCCTTGCCGACCATCCGGTTGAGGGGGATGAGGCGGTTGAGTACCTATTCCCAGATGAAGCTATTCTGCACATCGAAGATGAAACTTGGACGATGTACTTTGACGGGGCGTTAAACCAGTATGGGTATGGGATAGGGGTGTTGCTGATAGCGCCTGACGATTCCCGTATCCCTTTAGCGTTCAAGCTCCAGTTCAGGGTCTCGAACAATGAAGCAGAGTATGAGGCATGTATTGCTGGTCTAGAAGCAGCCCTAGAACTAGGGGTAAGACGGTTGGACGTCATTGGGGACTCGAATCTTGTTGTGTCTCAAGCAAAAGGAGACTGGAAGGTCAAGGAGGAAAGGATGATAATTTACCACCAAACCTTGGATTTGTTAATTCCTCGATTCGAGAAACTAAATTTCACCCACCTCGTAAGAGAGAACAACAGGTTCGCAGATTCACTAGCAACCCTATCTTCCATGATAGACATCCCGTCGGGAGTCCGGATGCGTCCAGTCATCATTGATCAGAAGTTTGCGCCAGCATACGAGTCAATTTTCGCCATAGATGAGGCCCAAGACGACAACCCCTGGTATTACGATATTTGGAACTTCTTGGAAAAGGAGACGTATCCCCTAGGGGCAAGCGCCAAGGATAAGAGGGCCATTAGAAGAATGGCTATTCAGTTCATCATCTGCGGAGGTAAGCTGTACAAAAGAGGTCATCTGGGAATGCATAAGCTCTGTGTAGAAGCTGAAGAGTCGAAGCGCCTAATGGAGGCCGTCCACGGAGGGGAGTGCGGCGCGCACATGAATGGAGTAATGTTGGCCAGAAAGATCCTCAGGCAGGGTTACTACTGGTCGACCATGGAGGAGGATTGTATCGGCTTTGTTCGGCGATGCCACAAATGCCAGATCCATGCAAACCGTATGAATATCCCACCATCCAAGCTTTACAACATGACGTCCCCGTGGCCATTTTCCGTGTGGGGGATTGATGTGATCGGAGCTGTTACCCTGAAGGGGTCGAACGGACATCAGTATATCCTCGTAGCGATAGATTATTTCACAAAGTGGGTCGAGGCCCAATCATACGCGGTGTTGAAGGCGTCGCATGTCGCCAAGTTCATCAGAAACAACATCATTTGCCGCTACGAGGTGCCAAACGAGATTATTTCGGATAATGGATCCCACTTTAAGAAAGAAGTGGTCGACTTGTTAGAGAAGTATAACGTGGCTTTTCATAAGTCGTCTACATACCGGCCACAAACCAACGGAGCAGTTAAGGCCGCCAACAAGAACATCAAGCATATACTGCGGAAAATGGTGGAGACCTACCGAGATTGGCCAGATAAGTTGCCGTTTGCTCTATGGGGCTACAGGACTTCAATTAGAACTTCAACCGGAGCAACTCCGTATTCGTTAGTTTATGGAATGGAGGCTGTTCTACCTATTGAAATTGAAGTTCCGTCGTTACGGGTATTGGCTGAGTGTCAGATAGCTGAGGCAGATTGGCAGCAGAGCAGGTTCGAGGAACTTATGCTCTTTGACGAAAGAAGGTTGAAAGCACTGTACCACGTTCAAAGTTATCAGCGCAGGATTGCTCGAGCTTTTAACAAGAAGGTTAAGTCCAGAAATCTAAAGGAAGGAGATTTGGTACTCAAAGACAACCGAGCACCCATCCACGACCCGAGGGGTAAGTTCAGACCCAATTGGACTGGTCCCTACATTATCAAAGCTATCTGGTCAGGTGGAGCTGTGGTTCTGATGGACTTAGATCGCTTAGAATTTTCCCAACCGATCAACATGGACAAGTTGAAGAAATACTACCCTTGAGAGGCTCGCTAGGCCGAAAACCCGAAAGGGCGACCTAGGCAAAAGTTAGAGCACAAAAAATTAGAAAATATAAAAACTGAGCTCGCAAGGCTGAAAACCCGCAAAGGGCGGCCTTGGCAAAAGTTAGACCGCAAAAGGAGAGTGAAAATACTCGAGTGAACCCCGGCCGGAACTACGTGAGGCTTGATTCCCATGTTTGGGATATGTAGGCAGCTTCATCCTGAAGTTCAGCTATAACACTTCCCCGATCAACTTTGTCCATTTGATCATCTCAGTCATCTTTGTTCATCAGCATTCGTTGGAATCTCCGGTGCGGTGCCACTCAGACTAGGGGCAACTTTTCGTTGCTATGCAGTGCTGCGGCGCTCTTCAGACTAGGGGCAACTTTCCAGTTGTAGAGATCTAGGGTTGTGCGTCTCGAGTGACAGATCTCAGGCGTGTCCACTTCTGATCCACATCAAAAATATCTTTGAAAAGTTTTAATAAAAGCTAACTTTGTTCAAATAATCTTTTTACAACTTTGACCATTTTTGGACCAAGGTGGAAAATTTTCAGTGCCACAACTTTCAATTTCTTTGATTTCAAAACAGAGTTCTCCTGCTCTTACATACAATTGAAGTTGCCTTTTATTACATTCATAAGAGAAAACTTGAAAGTACTAATAAAGCAATAAATCTAGGGCATAGTCAAGTCAGGTGTTCCTGTGCCCCCTCCCAGAGCTGGTCGAAGCCTCTGATGCCAAGCTGGGCCCGATCTGTGCTTCTTCATTGAGCCAATCCATGCACTCATCAGACAAAGTGCAACTGAAAGTAGGAGCGGGGGCCAGGAGTTCTCTCATCCTCCATGCGGTGGCCTGCCAAGCAAGCTGTGTGCCCCGGGCTGAGAATGCAGCAGGATACTCTATCCCCTCTGGCGGGCAGGTCTGATCATGGCCAAATTGGCGTCGAATCTGAAATGGGAAATAGAATACACAATGAGTGAGACCAACCAGTTGAATCCCAGTCTGCCGAGGCATATTGTAACTCATTGCCGGAAGGTTCAACCAAGGGCACTGCCAAGCAATACGGTCTGCGGACAAGTGGCACATCCAAGCGAACCACCATTCCTCATCCAAGGCATTGACTAGACGATGCCGGAAGAAGTAGCCGCGAGCTGAATATGCGGGGCAGGGGTCTACAACCTGCAGTTTATCCATCAGCCACACCTGGGGAGGGATTGAAAAATGAGAGATTAAAGAATAGAGAGATGTATGAGGAGAGAAGAGTGAGAATGGGGTTTTGTGAGAAAAGACTGAGCTCGAGGGCCGAGTGATGTGAGCAATACAGAAATGCGAGATTGGGTGGGAAACATTACCTGTAGTAGTAGTGGACTCCCCGCCAATCTACACGTCTCATGACGATAAAAGGCGTCTAAGCCCATTAGCGTCTCGGCCAGTGCCATGGCAATACAGCTCTTGCCCTCCTTCAAGCCTTGGGCAACCTCAATCAACCGGATACTGGCCCCTCCAGACCCCGAAATGAACAGGAAATGGGACAGCATGCACAAGCAGAGGGCATGTCGCCGGAAGCCTTGCCAGTGATGGTTATTGCGATCACCAGCATCAGAAAATCGATTAGCCAAACTCGGAATGTCCAGCATCCCGTCACAAATCAGGGACCGAGCGTCACGCATGCTGAGTCCACACATGCGCCCTAAGGATTGGACATGACCAAAATTAAGTTGGGGCAGGAGTTCCTCGTCGCGCTCGGACTCCATTAAGGCTCGGAAGTCTTCGAAAGTAGGACATATCTCTTGCCCGGCGAAGCTAAAGACATGTGTCACCGGATTCCAAAACCTTGCTGCGGCATGAAGAAACGGGAGGTGCAATGGGGTGCGACCCAGAGTGAATAGTGCATTTATGCCAAAACCCCGGAAATTCACTTTTTCCGAGCCATCCAAGCTAGCAATCCAAGCTGTGAGATTTTGAGCAAGAAACTCTTCCATTGGAGCAAATCAGTGTGAAAATGAGAAAAACTACGAAGCTGGGATCTTTTGTAGGAGATAAGGTTGAGTGGGGGACAGGTGTCAACATTCTGATGGTCCCCCTCGTTTAGTGCCGGCCGGCCAAAAAATCTGCCGACCGGCCATTTTAGTTTGCCGACAAAACAGACACATGGCCGGTAGCCATTCCTTGCAGCCGGTGGTCCCTACACCATGCCGGTGGACTTCCTTCTGCTTTTCTTGAGCTGTTTATGCTAAGAATTGGGGAACTTAACCACCTCCAACCCCTCCCCGGCGATCGACTCTTGCGGAGCCACGCCTGTCTGCTTGCTGAGTTTTGAATATTTGCTTATCGAGTTGTATTTCGCTCTCTTGGAGCTCTGGATTTGTTTATCGAGTTGTATTCACACTTGTTTGGTTGTGTCATGTCCTTGTTTTGCTTATCGAGTTGTAAGTCGGTTCACTACCTGATTATTACGATGGCAAATTTCCAAAATGAGTTTAATTTCATTCACATTTGTGGTGTGATACCCTGCGATGCGATGCACAGAAGATCCACAATTGCAACATCTTTTAAATAAAATGATTTGTTTCATTCCCATCACATGTTTTGCAAAGTGTGTGAATTTTGAGAAAGAAAATAAACCTGCCTGAGGCAGTGCAATACGCTTGAGCTACTAGTAAAAAGGAAAATAAAACGTAGAATGGCAGGGTAGCCAAGTATCAGAATTGATACCAGCAAAACTCCCCTTGTGGATAACGCACCTTCCGCACCTCCGTTCGGGTCAGCCACGTCGCTGGACGCCCTCACAATACGAGAAAGCACGCCGTTGAAACGTGAACCTTTGAGTTGACCTCAGGCCACAACTACTGCAAGCAATGCTCAATGAGTGCGAAGAATGCCCCGCCCCATATCCTTTTCATGCTTTGTGAACTCCACAAATTGTTTCAATTATGCTATGTAATGGTAATCCTTTCTTTACTTGCGTAGACCGCATGTTCATTAATTACCTGCGTGGACCGCATGTTTTGATTGCGTAGACCGCATGTTTTGATTGCGTAGACCGCATGTTTAATTTCATTACCCGCGTAGACCGCATGTTTTGCTTGCGTAGACCGCATGTTTAATTTCATTACCTGCGTAGACCGCATGCTTTGATTGCGTAGACCGCATCTTCTTTAATTTCATTACCTGCGTAGACCGCATGTTTTGATTGCGTAGACCGCATGATTTATTAATCTCATTACCCGCGTAGACCGCATGTTTTGCTTGCGTAGACCGCATGTTTAATTTCATTACCTGCGTAGACCGCATGCTTTGATTGCGTAGACCGTATCTTCTTTAATTTCATTACCTGCGTAGACTGCATGTTTTGCTCGCGTAGACCGCATGTTTAATTCCATTACCTACGTAGACCGCATGTTTTGCTTGCGCAGACCGCATGTTTAATTTCATTACCTGCGTAGACCGCATGTTTTGATTGCGTAGACCGCATGATTTATTAATCTCATTACCTGCGTAGACCGCATGCTTTGATTGCGTAGACCGCATCTTTTTTAATTTCATTACCTGCGTAGACTGCATGTTTTGCTTGCGTAGACCGCATGTTAATTTCAATACCTGCGTAGACCGCATGTTAATTTCAATACCTGCGTAGACCGCATGTTTTGATTGCGTAGACCGCATGATTTATCAATTTCATTACCTGCGTAGACCGCATGTTTTCCTTGCGTAGACCGCGTCACTGTTCAATTTCATTACTCGCGTAGACCGCATGTTTTGCTTGCGTAGACCGCATGATTGTTTAAAAATCATTACCTGCGTAGACCGCATGTTTTGTTTGCGTAGACCGCATTTTAATTTCATATTGTATCTGTCAAGCTTGTTCTCTTTTCAGGCACGATATTGTATGTACGGTTCATTTGAGGCCGGTGCAACCAGACGAGCCGCACAGGTATTGTATCCTCCGAGTGAGACGTTTCGAGAATTGCATAATTCTCTTACATCCTTTCTGCATTGTAGTGTAGTTTGGTGTATGCCGTGCTTAAAACCGTCGCGTGTATGCTTCGTTACAGCATTGTTTGCATGATCATAAGTTATGTCCGGCTCTGTGCATTGCCTTGCATCTTGCCCCTGCCTTCGGGCGCATACCTTGTTTGTCTTGCATGTTTGTCTACGTCTTCGGCCTTGTCAAAAATGGGTCGTCTCTGGGCTTTGACATTCACTCCCGTCATTGTTATGACTTTCGAGTTCTGTCAAAGAGGGGCAACTGTAGACACCCCATTTTTGACCGTCCTCAAGACTTGGACATCACCGTTTGAACACTCGGTGATCATCCATGTATGTGTTCGTTTAGAGTTCCCGGAGGTCTCGGCTCGCGTGCCCTGCCTCAGGATCTCCGAACTCAACCGTTTAGTGTCTGGTTTTGCACCAAACACTTGCATCTTGCCTTTGAGAGGCAGGGAATGCCTTGTGAGACATCCCCACACCCCACCGGCAGTGGCTAGAGGCCACCAGCTAGCCTTTTGCTGCTATCGGCACTTTTGTTTGCCGGTCGGCACACTTTATTGCCGGTCGGCATAGGTTATTGCCGGTCGGCACTGTTTTTTGCCGAAATGGCATTTTTGGGCAGCCGACCACTGTTCATCCACTTTATGGAGATATTTTGTGCCAGATGTGATAGCTGGCACCAACTCTTCCCCCCTCCATACACGTGTATGGAGGGATCTCCCTCTAAGCAAGCTTGTTGAATAAGCTTTGCAAGAGGGAGTCTTATAAGAGGAGGGCCTTCCTCTTTGATCTAGGTTAGCTTCTTGCAACCAAAAACCAGACCTTTGAGATATAGATACATATTATCTCTATATCTCCCCCTCTCTCCTCCTTTGTGTGTGTTTCTTAGCTCAAAAGGTGGTTTTTACCTTACTTTTGCACCATTACACACACCATTACACCTTACTCCGAGATTGAGGGACTTGGGGGGTTGTTTCTTGAGTTTTTGGACTGGTTTTGATCCAAAGAAGGAGGCTAGACCATTTGTTCTTCAAAGGTTCTTCAAGGGTGAGCATCTTGATTTATATTCCCCAAACTTGCAATAGTTTTTTTACCTATCTAGCTTGCTGTTTTAGCTCTTGTGTATAACATAAAAAGGGCTTGTATTTTCCTGCTCTAGCACTTTCATTAAGGTCATTTTGTGGTTTGAGTGCAAACTCCCCCTTCTAAGCCTTGTTTGATCCATTTTGGTGCCTCTTTCATAAGGTTTTGTTCACTTCAGTGTTTTGGTCCTTTGACCACTGAAAATCAGTGTATTTTAGTGTCAAAAAAAGATGGTTTGAAGTCTTGCATAGGGGAGGGACACCCCTCTCCCTTCATGGTTTGTTTCCATGCTTTTTGAGCTCAAAAGGGTAGCATGTGTGCTTGATGATCCTTGGCCTCATTTCAGAATTTTTTTAGGTATTTTAGGTCATATGTAAGCTCTGTTTTTGGCCGGATTTGTGCCTCCTTGTATGCTTGTAATACTTGCTTTGTATTGCTCCATTTTGCTTAGAAGTACATCTCATGATTAGGCCATGATTCTTGTGTATGTTGGCTTAGTTCCATGAAGCTTTTAGTATTGTTTTTCCATGCTTAAAGTTTGTTGGTTATCCATTTGATCATGCTTGACATGTTTGTTAGGGTTGCTTTGTATTTTGGCTTGAAAGCTTTGAGCATGTTGACTTCTAGCATGCATGTTTGTGATTACCCTCATGATTTTAACATCACCAAGGACCACATTTTAGCCCAAGAATCATGTTTGTATGTGTGCATGCATGACCTCTTTCATGCCTTGAGGGTGTGTCCTCTTATGCCTAGGAGTGAGCCTTAGTGCATTTGTTTCATGGGAGGTACTTTAGCTGTCATATTAGGAGGTTTTGGGGTCCCATTTTGCATGTAAAAATTCTGTTTTTACTTGTTTTAATCATGCCATGAGTGGTCATGTTGATGAGAGTGAAATATTTCCCTTTTGTGCCTTAACCATAGGACTTTTGGCTTGCATGTTGGCATGAACATTGGTCCATCTATCGGACACTTTTGGCCACTGTTTTGAGGAGGGAGAGGGTCTGCCCCTTTGCCATTTTAAGCCATCTTTGCATGATTGCTTCGTGATTGATGCATGGTTGCTTCACATGTTGTTGTGGCATGATGATTCTATTGCTCAAAGCGTCCATGTTTACATCACATTTGTGTCTTGTATGTCTAATATTGCATGCTTGCCATACTAGTTGCATGATTCTTGGCATACCTTGCACATTGATATCATGTTGCATTTTGAGCCATGTGTTTGCATAACATGCATTGCATTACTTGGTTTGGGGTGTCAAACCAAGTGTGAGAGTTGAGGGGCATTCATACCACAAGTGATGTAACGCGTCTTAACTTTCGGTCCCCGAGGCCTTTGACTTCGCCATGATAAGGTTTCGGAGTTCATTGTGTTTGTTGCATACATCCTTACATTAAGTGGCAAATTTGATCCCTTGAGTCATCATGCACCATTGATGGCTCAAAGATCGAAGGTCATGCTTCTTTGAGTTCAAAACATGATAGGAAGTATGACCATGCTTACATGTGTCCAAAAACTCCATGCCATGCACTGTCTGTTCTCTGTTTGCTGTCAAATTGTCTTCTGCAGGAAGTTTCTGCCGACCGGCAGAATTTAGTGCCGACCGGCACTATCTGGAGTGCCGAGGAATCCAACAAATGTCGATGGGAATTGTGAAGTGCCGGTGGTAATTCTGTCCGGCCGGTGGTGCTCTGCAGGATGCAAGGAACTTGCTCCAGTACTTTGGCAATTTTCAGAAAGGCAAGGTAGTACAAACAGAGGCGGTAGGAGTACAGTACGGGTTTTTCGGGCGAGACGGATTCGAGCATGCACCATTCGCGCATCCCGAGGCAGAGGCTGCGGCTGCCCTCTTCTTTCCTTTGCCATCTTTTCTTTTAAATTAAATTAGAAATCTTGTAATAATTTTATTCGTTTATTATTTTGGGACTGTAATATTTATTTGATCCCTCCGAGTGAGGGTAAAGATGTAATAAGTGTGTGTGGGTGGTGTGTATGTCTTCCAATCCCCATTTCTTTCTTCCCTTTCTTTACCCGCTTATGATGGTAGATTAGGGCATTTTTTTGAAATTAGCATACCTTATGCTATGCATGCGTGCATCCATGCATTTGTATTGCATACATTAGGCTCGGTACATCACGCTAACCGCATTTGTATTTCAAATTCTAAACCGAATATGTGATAATTGTGCATTTTCACATACCATGTTTTAGGGTTAGCCGAGCCTGCCTAGATTGCATTTTCGCATGTGATGCATTAGCCATTTTTAACATGAACTAGGACACGCATGTTTGCTAACTAGTTTACTATTTTGGCACGGAGTACGATGTAAGTATTTTTGCTTTAGCATCCAGCATGCGTGTGAGTGTTGCCACAACAGTATGCTTGCCATGCGGCTAAGTGCTTACATGAGATAAACTGCTTCAATGCCTGTGGGTGGAGGTCAAATTGCTTAAATTGGGATAATGCGTTAAAACTGCGATTTTTAAGCCCACTGGATAGTGGCAAAACCATCTTTTCCAAAAGCCCACTTGAGGGTGGCAAAATCTGTATTTTAGCCTACTTGCGAGTAGCAAACCATTTTCAAAACAAACATGAAATGTTTTGTTCCAATTTGGGCGATTTGGTCTATACTTGTTTGCTGCGCGCATAACATAGTAATTCTAGGCTAATGAATGGATTAAGAACACATAGCGTTTTCAAAATCGGATATCACGGTTAGTAGAGGCCGGTCTTCGGACCGGGCGAAAGGGGGTGCTCATAGCTGACCTTCCCCGATCGTACCCAAGCTCCCGAGCCGAGACAACTCCGGTGATGACGGACATGTGGCCTTCAGCACCGAGTCAGGGTTTCCTAAATTTCCCCATTTTAAAATATTTAGGTGGCGTCTCTGTATCTGGCAAAGCAGTCCATGTTTGGCACTACTTTTTCAAAAATCTGTTTCTCAAAACGATTTGCCAGATTTGGACTCTTTGGTTCAGATTAAGAACCGTGACACAAATCGAGAGTCCGAACTGTAGCGAGGTCCCCCCCGCGGGCTTGTTACAGTTTTCTCTCTCTATGTCAAAAATAGAGCTCAATATTAGTCAACAAGTTATTCGGCCTTTTCTCAGTGATAAAGTTCAACAAATTATATTCAAGCCAAGCCCCTCAATAAGGTTTCAAGTGCCACTGCATACTTCAATATGGCCAAAATCACAGTGCTTGAGCTAAAAAACAAAAATGTCATTGGGATTTCAGATTTTTTTTTTCTTTTTGAAATAAGACTTTTCACAAAAATTGCCACAAATATATATATATATATATACAAGAGGAAAAGGGAGCCTAATTTCGTACTCACAAATTTGGGCAGTTAGAGGGGTGAAGTCTGAAGCTGATGTTAGAAATTTAAGCTGAAATCAGAGAGGCTTTACAGACTGTAATCAACAAGACTGAGCTAGGCTGGGCAAGACCACACGCGTTGCATTGAGCAGGCGAACGTGCGTGGTCAGCATTGGACAAGTTGAGGCCGGAGGCAACAATGGTGTCAGAAAGAAGTTGGCAACCACCCACGTCGCGTTGAGTGGGCAACGGGTGTGGTCGATGCTGGAATAGTCAAAGCTGGTGACGAACTTACAGCAGAGCAAAGCCAATCATGTTCAACGGTGGATAGCCGAGGCGGGTGACATAGATTGCAGCAGAGGAAACCCAATAATGGTAAAACACTGATGGCGAGGTGGGGGAATCAGCGTCACAGTGTCGTTGCAGTGACGTCAAGGGGCAAATGTAAGAGGAGCTAATTTGAGTTCGCTAAATTAATTAGGCCCAATAGCCCGAGATTGGTGGGCCCAAATTTATCGCAAGCCCAAGATTGGTGGGCTCGAATTAATCACCATCAAATGGGCCGAATCGCTCTAAGCCTCGAAAGGGTTCAGATCCATGAACTTAGAGACTTACTTGGGCTCGGACTCGAAAGGGTTCAGATCCACGAACCTAGAGATCCGAGGCACTTGGCTTCGAACAGATTCAAACGCAATCTAGAAGCCGCTCCATTAATGAGTCCTAGAACACTTGTAGGCTAGGAGCTTTCCAGGATCTACGCACCAGAACCATGGGTGTAATGGAATTCAAATAAAGGACCCGATCCCGAGGACGGTGAGTGGAGATAAATTCACTCTTCAGTTAAACTAGCCTATACCCGGGTCGAGGTGGCACGACCTTGGGGGGTTCATGAGACTCGGCATTATTTAGTGGCAGGGGGTCCTCTAGGACTACCTCGGCCCTTTGGGATGATTGGGGATCATTGGTTAGGTGTGGCTAAGAAGAAGGGTTCGCCGAGAGGTTGATCTCCTCTTCGGAGTTTTCCTCATCCTCGGAGAGGTCACCTCCTCGGACAAGGTGGTTAGAGAGAATATTCCCTATGTGCCTTGCACAAGGGCTCCATCCTACATCATGAGGTGCCTATGAATAGCACCCATCCATAGCTTTACAAGGGATGGATTTTGGAGAGAAAACTCTTGGGAAAGAACTAATTTCCCTTCTCCATTATCAACCTTGAGAGTGAAAGTAGGAGATCCATAGGAGAGCCTTGCCATTATTCTCTTTCTAGCTATTTTGCCTTCTTCTTCACCCAATCTCTTATCTCTATCATCACCTTTACTCTTGTGTTCCTAAGTTGAGACTATTGAAGAATCTAAGTCTCTCATCATCTTCTAGAGAATTCGAAGTTGTTCTTCAAGGATCTTCGAAGTGATGGTTCAGATTATCAAAACGGTACAACCGTGTAGCGAGATTGTAAAGTCAAGACATAAGTTGGTGCCAAGATCAGTGCACCGTTTTGAGCATCATTGTTGAAATGGCTAGCTTAGTGGGTGGCAGGAGCGGTGAGCCTTTGAAAGGCGAAATCTTTGAGCTTGATCGAGATAGCTGACTCGAGTGAAGGCAGTGGCTGTGGTACTGGGCAGCATGAGTTAAATTCTAGCCCAAAGAGATAAGTTGGGAGCAAGAGGGCTACCCATTGCCAGAGGGCATGAGTTTGAGTTAAGCTAGAGGGCTTCATTTTGCTAGAGAGCATGAGAAAATTTGAGTTTGCAAAGAATGCATTAGCCAGAGGCCTACAATTTTCCAGAGGGCTTTAGCTAAAGTGTTTTAAAGTCTGAGTTTGCTAAAAAGCAACAGCCAAGAAGGCTTCCGGGATTGAGTTTGCCTGAGGGCATCAACCAGAAGGCTTCAGGGGCATGATCTTGTTAATGAACAGCAGCCAGGGGGCTTTCATTTCGCCAGAGGGAATAGTACAGAGATACTTCAGTGTATTGAAGATATCAGCCAGAGGGCTTCGTGCTTGCCATAGAGGGCATTGTTTAATCATTCTGAGGAGCAACTGTTGATTTGTATGGAGTCGACGAGGACATCGACAACTCGAGTGGAGGAGGAAGTCGCGATGCGACGACCCACTGCGTGTTAGCTCAGAGGAGCATTGAGAGCATGAGTGATCATTAGAGGAACATCGTTCGAAGGAGTCAGCTCAGAGGAGCTTGAGTTTGCCCGGAGGAGCATTGGCAGAGAGGCCATTTGAGAAGAGGGCTTGCTATTTCAAGAGTATTGGCAAAGGGCAGAGTTTAGAGTCGCTCAGAGGAGCTTTGGCAGAGGCCATTTTCAGAGAGGGCATTTCAAAAAAGTTGCCAACAGAGGGTGCAACAAGTGGAGTGCATTTAGCTAGATTTGCGTAGAGAACAATGAGGGGAGCTTGGCTAAACGAGTTAGACGTTGAAGGTAGGCCATCAACACAGAGGTGTTGGACTCATCAGAGGAGCCGGTACACGCACTGCAGCATCAGCTTTGTGCTACATCAACGAGGACGTTGATGGTTGAAGTGGAGGAGAGTGCTACGGCTTGCCTTGCAAGGCTAACTCTGTGACGTTGCATTCGCGGTGGTGTGGCCATTTGAGTGCTCAAGAGTGGCTGTTGGAAGTGCCCCAAAGTGGCCTAACTTTGGCCCCAAGTAGCCCAAGGCATGTAGGCCACCAATAGCCAACAAACAGTAAAGCCGCAGCCCATGCCAATAGCCAACCAGCGTTGCCAGCAGCAGCAAAATACAGCAGCAACAATAGCAGCCAGCAGTGGTAGCCAACAGTGCAGAATTTTGGCGCATTGTTTCAGCATTCAAACGAAGGAGTTTCGGGTTAAAATTTTTACTGGAGATAGGTCTTAGGGGAAGTGTTTTCTCGACCAAGTTTCATGATTTTTCTCAATTTGTGGAATTTATGAAAAATCATTATGACTCCTCGGACATATATGATGTTTCCTCCTGCCAGAGGGCAAATTGCTTAACATGCATATATAAGGGGGCAAGGTGTGCTACCTACCTACCTCCCCGCCCAAACTAGGCTTCAAGTGAGCAACCTTGGGGCAACTTAAGGGCGGGCTTTAGGCATCTAGAGGGATGTCTAGAGTCTCCACAGGGGTTTGGGAGCCCCATGGATGGTGCAATAATGTAAGCACTGAGCGTATCCTCCCGAGGGGGAGGTCCACTACGTTGTTTCCATTATGCCACGCAATATGGCATCTTTGGGACTCATTTTAGACCAAATGAGCTATTGAGGCAACACTAAAGGCCTCGTGTGCCAACTCAAGTGCTTGGTTTGGGTTCAACCTTACACGAGGGGATCCCGTGTCTTAAGCTAAGCGGTTGGACGACAACACCGCATATGTGGGCTATCGAATGAAGGCATCAAGCTACGTATTGACTAAGTCCATTGAGGGACTACATTATGCTACAAGCAAGCTACGGATTGAGATGTTACCTTACTCATGCTACACGTTGGTGCAACGCTAAGGTGCGCAATGGCCTTAGGCAGAATCTAGCACACGTGTTGGTATGAGGACTACGCCGTGGGCAAGAGATTGACCCTCGGTGGCTTATGGGCTTCGCATGACCAAGTGGCCATCCAATATGCATCTATTGAGGCATGCTAGACCCTACGACATTTCGAGATACTATTGAAGACCCAACGTGCAATGTTGGCTTGTCGGCTAAGTCAAGGGCCTTCGCTAATACATTGTTGTGTGGCTAGGCACCTTTGTGACATAAACCTAAGTTGGACGAGCTGAACAGTGTTAGGCAAGACCACACACGACCCGTTGAACGGGCGACATGTGTGGTTGGCACTGGACCGTTGAGGCCGGAGGAAGAGTTTCAGCAAAGAGAGGCCGATGGTAGGCTGGTTTGGTCTCGGCACAAGGCATCAAGCATGAAGGACAGACCAACCAATAGAGATCTGGATGATATTTTCAAGCAGCTTGCTTAATTGGCTTTGAGTTTGGGAACACATCAAGATAATGGGAGACTAGGTCAGGATCTAGTCCGGCCATTTCTTTATATGACCATGCAAACACATCTGAGTACCGGCTTATCAATTTTAACAACTGTTCCCGCTTCTGTGGGCTAAGGCTCGAACTTATGAATATCGGCCTTTATGCATCTTGTCCATCACTCAGATCTATTTCAAAAAGTTGTTCGGGCTGAGGCTTCGGCCCACATAAGCATGGTGTCTTCCTCTTCCATAGTACTTTTCTCCTCCTTCTGGATCAAAGGGATCTTCGACATGAGTCATAAAGGTTCTGCCCTCTGGATCGAGAGCACTTCCATAGTAAACTTGCTCACCCTCGGGCTCGAGGATGTCGTCCAGATAACAATCATCGTCATCGAGATTGGCGATAGCCTCGATCATCGGGCCTTCATAAGCTATCATAGCAACATTCTTGCCCTTGTCTTGGTGCTGAGGATATGGTTGTTCTCGGATGTCTTGAGTCCCTTGCTTCTTGAACCTCAATTCGTCACCAACGAGCAGTGAGCAAACGAAATGGCCCTGTGGTATTATAGATATAAAGCTTCTTCAAAGAATATGAAGTTTGGGTTAGTCTTGGTTGTGAGAGAGAGTCAGCCGAAATGAGTTTCAAAAATAAAATAAGAAAGGAGAAGAAGCTTGGTCCCTCTGTTTAGTGAGAGAAAGTGTACTGCCAAAATGGGTCTCGCCAAAAAGGCACGGATTAGGGGTTTTTTTTTTTTATCCTTATCCTCAAAAGAAACAAATAATATAAAAGAAAATGATGACTCTGATGGTCTTTCAAGTGTGTTAGGGATGTATATATATATATTTATAATATGCTCTCCGAATATTCTGGGGAATATGTGGATTTGAAATTGTATAAGTTTATTGAAGATCCTTGAAGGAAAATTCGAATTCTGTAGAAGATGATGAGAGGCTTAGATTCTTCAATAGTCTTAACTAAGAACACAAAAGTAAAGAAATGATGGAGATAAGAGATTGGGTGAAGATGAAGGCAAAGTAGCTAGAGAGAGAATAATGGCAAGGCTCTTCCATTGATCTCCCACCTTCACTCTCAAGGTTGATAGTGGAGAAGGGAAATTAGTTCTTTCCCAAGAGTTTTCTCTCCAAAATCCATCCCTTGTAAAGCTATGGGTGGGTGCTATTTATAGGCACCTCATGATGTAGGATGAAGCCCATGTGCAAGGCACATGGGAAACATTTTCTCTAATCACTTTGTCTGAGGAGGTGACCTCTCCGAGGATGAGAAAAAATCTCGAAGAGGAGATCAACCTCTCAGTGAACCCTTCTTCTTAGCCACACCTAACCAATGATCCCCAATCATCCCAAAAGGTCAGGGGTAGTCCCAGAGGACGTCCTGCCGTAGAAGGGTTAGGGGTAGTTCAAGAGAATGCCCTGCCGCAAATATTGCCGAGTCTCGGGGACCCCCTAGATCATGCCACCTCAACCCGGGTATAGGCTAGTTTAACCGAAGAGTGAATTTATCTCCACTCACCGTCCTCGGGATTGGGTCCTTTGTTAGGACTCCATTATGCCCATGGTTCTGGTACGTAGATCCCGAAAAGCTCCGAGTTCGCAAGTGTTCTGGGACTCATTAACAGAGCGGCTTCTAGATTGCGTCTGAATCTGTTCGAAGCCAAGTGCTTCAGATCTCTAGGTTCGTGGATCCGAACCCTTTCGAGTCCGAGTCCGAGCCCGAGTAAGTCTCTAAGTTCGTGGATTTGAACCCTTTCGAGGCTTAGAGCAATTCAACCCGTTTGATGGCGATAAATCTGGGCCCACCAATCTTGGTCTTGCGATAATTTCGGGCCCACCAACCATGGACTACTAGGCCTAATTAATTTAGTGGTCTCAAATTAGCTCCTCTTACATTTGCCCCTTGTGTGTATGAGAAATTGTAGTTTTCTCGGACATGCATAGTTTCACCTTGTCAGTCGTGCATCACATTACGTCTTCGAAAATATTGTCTTCATGTGGCGTTTGGATAAAATTGATGACTCACCATAAATTATGAGTAAAGTTGATAACTAATAAAAAAAAAAAAAAATTTCCATCTTTTTTTTTCTTGTGCAATGTTTGGCCAATATATTTTTGTGCTTTTTTTTTTTTTTTTTTAAACATGTGAAGAATATATATATATATTCACTCCAAGAAAAATAAACAACCCATCATCATCATTTTTATTTTTGAATGTATAAGGCCTACTTTTTTTATAGTCAAACTTGACTTTACCTTTTCTTCAATAAACTTATACAATTTCAAATCCACATATTTCTCAGGATATTCGGAGAGCATATTATATATATATATACATCCCTAACACACTTGAAGGACCGTCAAACTCATCATTTTCTTTTATATTATTATTTTTTTTTAGGATAAGGATAAAAAAAAAAAACTAATCCGTGCCTTTTTGGCGAGACCCATTTCGGCAGTACACATTCTCTCACTAAACAGAGGGACCAAGCTTCTTCTCCTTTCTTATTTTATTTTTGAAACTCTTTTCAGCTGACTCTCACTCTCAACCAAGACTAACCCAAACTTCATATTCTTTGAACAAGCTCTATATCTATAATACCACAGGGCCATTTCGTTTGCTCATTGCTCGTTAGTGCAACTCCGAGCGCCGTCGTCATCACCGAAGACCCACACCACTTTGTACGTCGTCTGTTGCAACAGCTTCGGATACTATTAGCGTCGCAGCTGGATCACCGGTTCACGCCAACACCAGCCCAGCTCGCTGTTGGTTGGCCTGTCCTTCACACTAGATGCCTTGCACCGAGACCAAACCAGCCTACCATCGGCCTCTCTTTGCTGAAACTCTTCCTCCGGCCTGACGGTCCAGTGCCAACCACACACGTCGCCCGTTCAACGCGTCGTGTGTGGTCTTGCCTAACGCTGTTCAGCTCGTCATTGGTGTGCCCTCTTGGCTTAGCAACATTTTTCAAAGCTCCAAACACATAGATCTCGGCCTTGCTTTACACTCCCTGGTTCCAGCAGTGATTAATCAACGCCAACCACATCGCGGTCTCAGCACGGTGTCGGTTTGCCCAGCTGCTCCGCCACCTGCTTGCTCCGTTCTTAATTTCTTCTTTGCTCATTGTTGCTTTGAATCTGATCTTGCTACTTCTACCAAAGCCCTCTTCTCCTTCTTCTTATACCATATTATATATATATACGCATATATATTTATGTTTTGAGCTTTGATTTGTTGGGCCTAATCTTCATGACTTTGGAGCTGGAACGTAGAATGTTTAATTTGTACAAAATCCCAAAATTTGTGAAATCAATTTGAATTGCTAGTCTCATATAAGCTTGAGTCATTGGTGCTTGAATGTGGTTTGAACATTATAGCCTTCAAGACACTTGCACTTGATTTGTTTTGAGAGAAAATGAGATACTTGTTGAACCCCTCCGATTGGATCTTGAACTCATGGTGAAATGTAGTCCTGAAATTCATGTTTTGGAGCTTGACCTTGTGTTGATAAATCTGATATAGACGGGGTATTAATGTTGCAAAGATTCATTGTCTAGAGAGAGATAATTTGAATCCTTTGAGTTTTGTTGGTGCTGCTACTGAAAATTTTGTTAGGCTTGTCTTGAAATTTGTAGAGCAAAATACAATAAATGTTGTTGCAAGCGAAACCCAAGGGAATGAGCCCCTCATATTGTATATAGATCTTGTTGTTGAATAATTAATTATTGTCTTGTTGATCTGGTGGATGCTTGGGAAATAAATAGTTGATGTCGCCTCTATTTCGGTAATGCTTGAATCATAATCTGAACTCAATATTGCTTATCTCGTTCGTCGGCTTTGCTATTTCAGGCGAATGAATTCTTGTACGAACTCCAAGACCTTGGTACCTTAAGAACCCGCACTAATGAGAGCAAGGGCTATTCCTTCAAAAGTCTGAACGAGAGCAAGACTGTCCCTCAGGAGTCCAAAAGTAGCATACACTCTACTTCGACAAGAAAGATCCCTCTGGAAGGCAACCGAGTCCACCAAGTTTGCACCAACAGAAGTAAAGATTTTCTCTCGGAAGTCTGAGTAGAAACAAGGCTGTCCCTCAGACGTTCGAGCGGAAACAAGGCTCTCCCTCAGAAGTCCGAGCGGAAACAAGGCAGTCCCTCGGAAGTCCGAGTAGATGTGTACTTCTACATCGGCAGCTAATGGAAGCAAAGACTATCCCTCGGGAGTTCGATTAAGAGTCCACTCTACTTTGAAAAGAAAGATCCTCGGAGCTCGTATTGATGAAATCAAGCGCTGTTCTTCGGACCCGCACTAATGAGAGCAAGAGTTATCCCTCGGAAGTCTAAACGGAAGCAAGGCTGTTCCTCAAGAGTTTGAATAGTAGCACAGACCCTACTTTGGCAAGAAGATCCCTTCTGATAGGCCATCGAATCTCGAGGGCTGTTCTTCGAAAATCTGAGTAGGAGAACACGCTCTACTCCAGCAAGAAAGATCCCTGAGGGTCGCACTGATGGAAGCGAGGTCTGTTCTTCGAAAGTCTGAGTGGGAGCACACACTCTACTTCAACAAGAAAGATCCTCGAAGCTCGCACTGAAGGAAACGAGATTTGCTCTTCGAAAGTCTGAGTGGGAGCACACACTCTACTTCAACAAGAGAAATCCTCGAAGCTTGCACTAATGGAAACAAGGTTTGTTCCTTGGAAGTCCAAATGGAAGCAAGGGCTGTCCCTCGGAAGTCCGGATGGAAGCACACTCTTTTCTTTGGCAAAAAAGATCCCTTCTGGCTGGTAACCGCAAGAAAGATCCCTCATGGCTGGCAACTGAATCTATCAAGCTTGTACTAACGAAAGTAAAGATTGTTCCCCAGAAATCCGAGCGGAGACAAAGTTGTTCCTCAAAAATCCAAGTGGATGTACACTCATTTCTTCGGCAATCAATGGAAGCAAATGCTATCCCTCGAAGCTCGTACTGATGGAAACAAGATTTGTTCTTCAAAAGTCTGAGTGGGAGCACACACTCTACTTCAGTAAGAAAAATCTTCGAAGCTCGCATTGATGGAAGCAAGGGCTATTCTTCAGAAGTCCGAGTGGGAACACACACTCTGCTTCAACAAGAAAGACCCTCGAAGCTTACATTGATGGAAGTAAGGGCTATTCTTCGGAAGTCCGAGTGGGAGCACACACTCTACTTCAGCAAGAAAGACGCTCAAAGCTTGCATTGATGGAAGCAATGGCTATTCTTCGGAGGTCCGAGTGCGTGCAACACTCTACTTTAGCAAGAAAGACCCTCGAAGCTTGCATTGAAGGAAGCAATGGTTGTTCTTTGGAGGTCCGAGTGGGAGCACACACTATTTTGGCAACTAATGAAATCAAAGGTTGTCTCTCTCTGAGTGGGAGTACACTTCTACTGCGTCAAGAAAAAAGTCCCATCAGGTTGGTAACCGAGTCTACTATTCCTCTTTCTTCTTCAAGGGGCAACAAAAATTGAAAACTGTTTCAAGCAACATAACACAATGAATATATACAATGTAGAGAAAATAACTTCTAATGGAGATACATAATATGGAGGAAATAACTTTCTTCATAACATAAGAAAGAAAGATAGAAAATTCTTAGACAATGTAGTAAATACAAATTGTAAATGCCATAGATAGACTTCTTCTACGGAATGTTGACATTTGCCCCCAGAGTCGCAAGGTCCTTCGGAAAACTTTCACCAGCTGCTCGGGTTGTGGCTGTCATACGCCATCATAGCCATGTCTTCTAAGATATCTTGGGGCTCTTGTTCTTTGAACTCTAGCTCATCTACTTCGACTTTCTTTCTAAAAATCTTTTAAGCATCCGATACTTTTCGGTGGGATGTCTTAGTGCTCGGTGGAAAACACAATAATTAGGACCCTTACGGTCTCTCTTCGGCAAAAACTCTTCGATATGAGGCAACTTCAGTTCCCCGTCTGCCACCCATTCTTTAACTAAGGCCGTCACATCCTCAACACTTCACGAAAAAGGAGTGTCACCTTCGCAGTTTTTCCTCTTCTGACCTTTGAATTCCAAAATGTAAGAGGAGCTAATTTGAGCCCACTAAATTAATTAGGCCTAGTAGTCCAAGGTTGGTGGGCCCAAATTTATTGCAAGTCCAAGATTGGTGGGCCCAGATTTATCGCCATCAAACGGGTTGAATTGCTCTAAGCCTTGAAAGGGTTCGGATCCACGAACTTAGAGACTTACTCGGGTTCGGACTCGGACTCGAAAGGGTTCGGATCCAACAACCTACAGATCCGAAGCACTTGTCTTCGAACGGATTCAGACACAATCTAGAAGTCGCTCCGTTAATGAGTCTAGAACACTTGCGGACTCGGAGCTTTCTGGGATCTACGTACTAGAACCATGGGCGTAATGGAGTCCGAACAAAGGACCCAATCCCGAGGACGATGAGTGGAGATAAATTTACTCTTCAGTTAAACTAGCCTATACTCGGGTCGAGGTGGCACGATCTAGGGGGTCCCTGAGAGTCGGTAATATTTGCGGCAGGGCGTTCTCTTAAACTACCCCTGACCCTTCTGCGGCACGACATCCTCTAGGACTACCCCTGACCCTTTGGAATGATTGGGGATCATTGGTTAGGTGTGGCTAAGAAAAAGGTTTCGCCGAGAGCTTGATTTCCTCTTCGGGATTTTTTCTCATCCTCGGAGAGGTCACCGCCTCGGACAAGGTGGTTAGAGAGAATATTCCCCATGTGCCTTGCACATGGGCTCCATCCTACATCATGAGGTGCCCATAAATAGCATACACCCATAGCTTTACAAGGGATGGATTTTGGAGAGAAAACTCTTGGGAAAGAACTAATTTCCCTTCTCCATTATCAACCTTGTGAGTGAAAGTGGGAGATCAATGGGAGAGCCTTGCCATTATTCTCTCTCTAGCTACTTTGCCATCATCTTCACCCAATCTCTTATCTCTTTCATTTCTTTACTTTTGTGTTCTTAGTTAAGACTATTGAAGAATCTAAGCTTCTCATCATCTTCTAGAAAATTCGATTTTTCCTTCAAGGATCTTCGAAGATCTTCGAGTTTTCCAACAACTTTCTTGAACCCTTTCATACATTTGGCGACTCTGCTGGGGAGGCAGATTGGTTAATGGTCTCAACGAGATCTAGAACTCATACAACATCGACAAAAATGGCAGATAATGAGACTCATCAACAAGGCTCTTCCAATGGTGGTGATGAAAAGACTCAAGTTCAAGACTCACCTCTCATCCTTGAAGTCGTTCAAGAACTCCAACACACTCAGCAAGGGATTCTCACGACCCTTCAAAATCTCACCCACACCATGTTGGTGATGGGTTCGAATTTCACACCACCAGCAACCAATGGAGGTCAAGTCGGCACTGACAAGCATCAACAAGTTCGTGGCAATGTTGGAAATGGTCAAAACCATCAAGATCTACCCCAAATTCTCCCTAAAGTTATACAAAATGGTGTGCAAAATCAAGTGCTAGGAGGAACAAGTCATGGCCAACATGTGGCCCATGGAGCACAAAATCACACACCTGGAGGATCGAGCCATGGTCCATCGGTGGTTGGAGGAGTTTCTGGCGCAATGAATGGTGTTCCGGCGAATGTGGAAGTTCAAGGAAGGCCTACAGAAATTTCTCTACAAAATGGTGCTCCATCTATGCATAATTTTGTTCCACCGATTGTAAATTCTACTCATGTACCGAGTGGGTCTCCTTTGGCTTCGACGCCAAGTTTGCAAGTCCAACCCAGTATAGTCGTGGCGTACAATGGACTTTATGAGACCCAATGCAACGTCTCATCATCAAATGGCGTGTCCATAGATGCCGATGGCCAATATCATCATCTGTCCTCACCGATGGTAAATTCTCAACACCTAAATGGCCAAGTTGCTCCAAGATCAGTCTTCGGGTCTATAAGTCAGATTTTGGGAATACCGCCATCAAGTTCTCTCCTACAACAATTTCTCACTCTCGCCGATGTGCAAGCCATGTTTGATCTCGAACGGGGCAAGAGGACTTTACCCTCTTTGCTAATCCGGATGTCAAGCCACCATACCCTATTAAGATGTTAAATTATCCATACCCGAAGGGGTACATAGTGCCGAAGCTTATCAAATTCAATGGTAAGCAAGGAAATGCTCGAGAACATGTTGTTCGGTTCATCGAGACTTTAGGGATTCATGGTTCAAATCATGTCCTCCGACTGAGAGAATTCTCCAAGTCCTTTACCGACTGAGCATATAGTTGGTACGTTAACTTGGCCCCAAACTCTATTCGAAGTTGGGAAGAGATGGTTAACAAATTCCACGCCAAATTCTTTCAGGTGGCCGAGAAAGTGACCACACTTACCTTGTGTAAGAAAAAGCAGCAGGAAGGTGAAGACATTCTTGAATATGTGAAGAGGTTCCAAGACAAAGCCGTAGACTGTCACGAGGCTGTGGAGGAAAGCTACCTAGTCCAAATCTGTGTTGAAGGGGCATTGAACGGATACAACATGCTTCTTGTTAATCACAAGCTACCCACATTCTTGGCACTAATTGAAGCATCTCGGAACATCAACATACCTCAATCTCAGGAGATTGGCTTTGAGACTAGTTATAAAACCAGCTTCAAGTCATCCCGAGAACCTTCTGTCACTGCGACTTCCACGTCTTCTACCTGAAAGTCGCAAGGGGAGGAATTCAGAGGTCAGAAGAGGAAAAACTGCGAAGATGACACTCATTTTCCGTGTAGTGTTGAGGAGGTGAAGGCCTTAGTTAAAGAATGGGTGGCAGACAGGGAACTGAAGTTGCCTCATATCAAAGAGTTTTTGCCGAAGAGAGACCGTGAGGGTCCTAATTATTGTGTTTTCCACCGATCACTAGAACATCTCACAAAAAAGTGTCGAACGCTTAAAAAGATTTTTAGAAAGAAAGTCGAAGCAAATGAGCTAGAGTTCAAAGAACAAGAGCCCCAAGATATCTTAGAAGACGTGGCTATGATGGTGTATGACAGCCACAACCCGAGCAGCTAGTGAAAGTTTTCCGACAGACCTTGCGACTCTAGGGGCAAATGTCAACATTCCGTAGAAAAAGTCTATCTAAGGCTTGGCTTTTGATTGCCTTGGGAGCTACACATGTGATTTCGAATTCACCCAGTGCTAACAACTATCTTGCCACCTTCCCAGTTAGAGCAGGCTTGCTGAGAAGGTATCAAATTGGATCACTTCTAGTAACAATCTGAATCTGATGTGCTAAGAAGTAATGTCTGAGCTTTTGGGTGGTGAATACCAAAGCTAAACAATGTCTCTCTACTGGAGTATATCGGACTTCTGCTCCTCAAATCTTTCGACTGATATAATACACAGGGCGTTCTGCTCCATCTACATCTTGGACCAATAATGCCCTTATGGACTTGGGGGTTGAGGTTAGGTACAACATTAAAGGACCCCGAGCTGCGGGGCTATCATGGTCTGAGGCGAGGTCAAGGTTGCCTTGATTCTCTCGAAGGCCTTTTGGTGCTCCTGGTTCCACTCGAACTTGGCATCTCCTTTTAACAATAAGCCGAAAGGGGCAGAGATCTCTGCAAGTGCTGGGATAAACCTCCGAATATAAGACACCTTCCTGAGGAACTTCTTTAACTCCTTCTGAGAATGCGGGGGAAACATTGCTCTGATAGATTTGACCTTGTCTTCATCTACCTTGATACCATGCATGTGTACAAGAAACCCGAGGAACTTCCAAGCCGTCACCCCGAAAGCACATTTGAGAGGATTCATCCTCATTTTGAATTTCTGGCATCTCTTGAATACTTTCTCAAGGTCTCGGAGATGGTCCTCTTCTTTCTTGGATTTCACCATTAGATCATCAACATAATCTTCCACCTCATGATGGATCATGTCATGAAATATTGCAGTCATAGCCCTTTGGTAAGTTGCTCCGGCATTCTTGAGTCCGAAAGGCATGACTGTATAGAAGAAGTTTTTGAGAGGTGTTCTAAAAGCAGTCTTTTCTGCGTACTCTTCAGCCATCTTAATCTGATTGTATCCGCTAAATCCATCCATGAATGAGAATATCTGGTGTCCCGAGACGGCATCTATGAGGGTGTCAATGTGAGGTAAAGGGAATTCATCATTCGGGCAAGATTTGTTCAAATCTCGAAAGTCTACACATACTCTGATTTGACCATTCTTCTTCTTTACTGGCACTATGTTTGCCAACCACGTGGGGTACTATATTGGCCAGATGAAACCAGCCTATTGCAGTTTTTCAATCTCCTCCTTAATCTTCTCTTCGAGATCTGGATGATATTTTCGAGCAGCTTGCTTAATTGGCTTGGAGTTTGGGAACACATCAAGATAATGGGAGACTAGGTCAGGATCTAGTCCGGGCATTTCTTTATATGACCAAGCAAACACATCTGAGTACTGGCTTATCAATTTTAACAATTGTTCTCGCTTCTCTGGGCTAAGGCTCGAACTTATGAATATCGGCCTTGGTGCATCCTGTCCATCACTCAGATCTATTTCAATAAGTTGTCCGGGCTAAGGCTTCGGCGCATCTTGCATGCATTCTGGAGCCACTTCAGGCTTTATTACTATGTCATTGTCGAGAGACTTTTCTTTTGACTCAGAGTCGGCAGCCGAAGAAACCGACTCCCCGCACCTTCACAAATAGTACACCATCTTGCCCCCTTCTCGAACTTTCATTACCTTCCGAGGAATAGGCGGACTTTCTAGTCGAGACATTGCCCATTTACTTGATTCTTCCCTTGGCTCCTTGTCATCTTTGATATCCTCCCAACGAGGAATTTTGACCCCCCGAGGCTTAGAGGTGGTGGGAATTTCTTCGACAGCCAGTTTGGTGAAGTAGATGGCATCAGAATAATGAGCTTCATGGATCTCGCAAGGCCTTCATGTAGCCTGAATTGTCACCATCTTCTTTCCCCATTTAGCCTTAACACACTGATGATAACTCAATGGTACAGCCCCATATCTATGCATCCAGGTCCTCCCTAGAATGATATGATAATTTGCCTCGGAATCGATAATATGGAACTTGGTGGCCGAGCGAATCTCTCCGACGGCTAAATCAACTGTTACACATCCTATAGTAACTCTCCTTTCTCCACCAAAGCCAATGATGACTATCGGCTGCTTCACGATGCGTTCTTCAGAGATTCCGGCCTTTTCTAGAGTAACGCGAGTCATAATGTTGATAGAGGCTCCGCTGTCCAGAAAGGCCCTTTTGAACTCAACCCTGTTAATAAAAGCAGTCACATAAAGCGAGCGATTATGAGAAATGGGATACTTTCGATCAGCCTTGGAGAAAGTAATGGTACTAGATTGCTCTTTTGCCTTCTCGGGATAGATCCTTCAGTCAACATGCATTCCTTATGGTGTGCCTCGGCTATATTAATGATGGACTTGGTGATTTCTGTTCTTGCCTCCTTGGAAAGTCCAAGTTGGTCGAAGAATTGCTTGAACTTTACACAGTCTTACAGGGTTTTGGCATAGTGGTCAAGATCTTTTTCCACTCTTGGAGGCTCATAGTTAACCATCTCCTCGGTCTCTTCAAAATAAGGTGCCATATAAACATGGTGTCTTCCTCTTCTGTAGTACTCTTCTCTTCCTTTTGGATCAAAGGGATCTTCGACATGAGTCATAAAGGTTCTGCCCTCAGGATCGAGAGCACTTCCATAGTAAACTTGCTCACCTTCGGGCTCAAGGATGTCGTCCAGATAAAAATCATTGTCATCGAGATTGGTGATAGCCTCGATCATCGGGCCTTCATAAGCTATCATAGCAACATCCTTGCCCTTGTCTCGGTGCTGAGGATATGGTTGTTCTTGGATGTCTTGAGTCCCATGCTTCTTGAAGCTCAATTCGTCTGCCCCGACTTTATCTCTGAAGATTTTCCTGAGAGTCCAACACTTTTCTATCGGATGTTTCAATGTGCGATGGTTGACACAAAATTCAGTGCTCTCGCGGTCCTTTTTTGATGGCATTTCTTCAACATAAGGCAATTTTAGCTCTCCGTCGGCCACCCATTCTTTAACTAGAGCTTTCACCTCCTCGATTCCACATGGATAAGAAACATTCCCCTTTTCACCATTATATTGTTTTCTCTTCTGGCCTCTATGACCTCCTCCTTGTGACTTTCGGGTGTCTGGAACAGAGGCAGCAGCAACAATAGGTCCACGAGACGATTTGAAGCTAGTCTTGTAATTGGCTTTAAATCTAGACTCCTGAGCCTGAGGAATGCTAATGTTCTGAGCTGCTTCTATTAATGCCGAGAAGGTGGGTAGCTTATGATTAACTAGAAACATTTTTTACCTGCTCAATGCCCCTTCTAGACAGATTTGAACCAGATAACTCTCTTCCACTGCTTCATGGCAATCCACGGCCTTGTCCTGAAACCTTTTGACGTAGTCAAAGATGTCTTCACTTTCTTGCTGCTTTTCTTTACACAATGTAAGTGTGGTCACCTTCTCCGCCACTTGAAAGAACTTAGAGTGGAATTTGTTAACCTTTTCCTCCCAACTTCGGACAGAGTTTGGGGCCAAATTAACATGCCAACTATATGCTCGGCGAGTGAGGGACTTAGAGAATTCTCTTAGCTAGAGGACGTGGTTTGAACCATGAATACCCAGAGTCTCGATGAATCGCACAACATGTTCTCGAGCATTTCCTTGTTTGCCATCGAACTTGATGAACTTCGGCACTGTATACCCCTCAGGGTATAGATAGCTCAGCATCTCAATGGGGTAAGGCGGCTTGACATTCGGATCAGGCAAAGAGGGTAAAGTCCTCTTGCCCCATTCGAGATCGAACATGGCTTGCACATTGGTGAGGGTGAGAAACTGTTGAGAGACAGAGTTTGATGGTGGTATTCCCGGAACTTGGCTTATGGACCGGAAGACTGAGCTAGGGGCGATTTGGCCATTCTGGTGCTACGAATTCATCATTGGTGAGGACATTTGACGATACTGGCCATCAGCACCTATAGACAAGCCAGTTGGTGATGGGACATTGAATTGAGGCCCGTAAAGTCCACTGCATGGGGCCGCTATACCAAGTTGTGCTTGCAAATTTGTTGTCGGCACCAAAGGAGGCCCGTTTGGTGTTTGAGTAACATTTACTGGTGGCATAACAAGATTAGGTACGGGCAGAGCTCCCTTTTGCGCCATCATGCCCCTTATATTTGTCAGGGCACCAACAGTCGCCGGAGTGCCATTCATTACATCAAAACCTCCCCTAGCCACCACTGGATCTTGTCTTGGCATGCCATGGTGCCTGGGTGTGGGCAAACTACTGCCGCCTACTGCGGTTTGAGCTTGTGTTACTGTGGCCGTGTTGCCATGAGCCATAGGCTGATTGGGGCCTACTTCTCCTTGAATTTGATTTTGCATCCGACGGGAATAACTCTACCACTAGTTTGATCTCCATTTGGCGCCGGTGCAAAATTAGAACTCATCACCAACATGGTGTGAGTGAGATTCTGAAGAGTGGTAAGAATCTCTTGCTGAGTATTTTGAAGTCCTTGAATGGCTTCGAGCAAAAGTGGTTGATCTGGAGCCATGGTCCTGTCATCACCACCATTAGAGGATCCTTGTTGGTGAACTTCATCTTCTCCCGCCATCTTTATTGGAGTTGTGTGGGTTCCAGATCTCGTTAAGACCATTAACCAATCCGCCTTCCCCAGTGGAGTTGCCAAATGTATGAGAGGATTCAAGAACGTCGTTGGAAAATTCGAAGATCTTCGAGGATCCTTGAAGAACAACTTCAAATTCTCTAGAAGATGATGAGAGGCTTAGATTCTTCAATGGTCTCAACTTAAGAACACAAGAGTAAACGAGATGATGGAGATAAGAGATTGGGTGAAGAAGAAGGCAAAGTGGCTAGAGAGAGAATAATGGCAAGGCTCTCCCATGGATCTCCCTCTTTCACTCTCAAGGTTGATAATGGAGAAGGGAAATTAGTTCTTTCCCAAGAGTTAAATTTCCAAAATCCATCCCTTGTAAAGCTATGGGTGGGTGTTATTTATAGACACCTCATGATGTAGGATGGAGCCCATGTGCAAGGCACATGGAGAATATTCTCTCTAACCACCTTGTCCGAGGAGGTGATCTCTCCGAGGATAAGGAAAACCCCGAAGAGGAGATCAACCTCTTGGCGAACCCTTTTTCTTAGCCACACCTAACCAATGATCCCCAATCATTCCAAAGGGTCAGGGGTAGTCCTAGAGGACGTCCTACAGCAAATATTGCCGAGTCTCAGGGACCCCCTAGATCATGCCACCATGACCCGGGTATAGGCTAGTTTAACCGAAGAGTGAATTTATCTCCACTCACCGTCCTCGGGATCGGGTCCTTTGTTCGAACTCCATTATGTCCACGGTTCTGGTGCGTAGATCCTGGAAAGCTCCAAGCCCGCAAGTGTTCTGGGACTCATTAACGGAGCGACTTCTAGATTGCATCTGAATTCGTTCGAAGCCTAGTGCTTCGGATCTCTAGGTTCGTGGATCCGAACCCTTTCGAGTCCGAGTGTCTCTGATCTCTAGGCTTGCTCAATACCCTTTCGAGTCCGAGCCCGAGTAAATCTCTAAGTTCGTGGATCCGAACCCTTTCGAGGCTTAGAGCGATTCAACCCATTTGATGGAGATAAATTCGGGCCCACCAATCTTGAACTTGGGATAAATTCAGGCCCACCAACCTTGGACTACTGGGCCTAATTAATTTAATGGGCTCAAATTAGCTCCTCTTACAAGTCTCTGTTTTAGAGTTGATTGAATTTAAGCTTTTTGGGGGTCAATAATGCTTCTTTATAGCTCTAATTATTGTTTGGTGGTTTGATCTCTCCAAGATGAATTACGGCACATCAAATGTGAGATTGGGGTGTAATCACGTACTCATTGTTTTAAGTTGGAAGGTTGAGTTTTACTAAACCATTGCATGTGGAATTGATATTTGTGATTCAATTACACAACATGATGACATAGACTAACAGGATGAATTGTGACACATCATATGTGAGATTGGGGTGTAATGAGGTACTCAATGGTGTAAGTTGGAAGGTTGAGTTTTGCTAAACCATTGCATTTGAAATTGATATTGATATTTGTGATTCAATTACACAACAATGATGACATAGACTAACAGGATGAATTACGGCACATCATATGTGAGATTGGGGTGTAATGAGGTACTCTTTGGTATATGTTGGAAGGTTGAGTTTTGCTATACCATTGTATTTGAAATTAATATTTTTGATTCAATTACACAACAATGATGACATAGACCCTTTTTTCTTCCTTTTTTTTATTCAGAAATGGAAGAAAGAAAGGAGACAAAAGTATGAAAACAGAGGCAAATGTGCAACATAGGCAAATGTAGAGTGAGGCATGACTGTGAAGAGCATTTGGAGAGAAATTTGAATGTGCTTCCCTTTTTACTTACTAGAAAGAAGATAAGTAAATCTTTTTGGTAAATTAATGTTAAGCATGAGATCTTTCAAATTATTTTGGGTACCCAAAATGGTTAAAATCTATCTCAGTGAAATTAGTCAAATATATCTTGGGTAGTTTGGTTGCCATTGTTCACTCCGGCAGCTCGGTTCACTCTGATCATCAACTATCGAAAGGTTTAATCATTTTACCTAATTTTTATTTTTTATTTAGGTATGTGTTTGGGTCTGTGTTCAAGAAACTGATGGGTTTGGATTTGTGTTTGTGTTTCTAAGATTTGTTTTTCTAAACGTTAAATTGATGTGTTTCTAAGATTTTTGGTTTGTGTTATATTTATAACCTTAAATTGATTTGTGTTTATGGGTTTTTCATATTTATTTTATTATTTTTATTTCTGGGTTTGTGTTTCTAAGATTTTTATATGTAGCTTTCAACTAATCCTTCTGTTATTTTTCTTTATTTGTATGACTTCAATTCCTAGTTTTCTCCTTGTGATATCATTGTTTGTAGCGTTTTGTTAGTTGTTCATATCTCTTTATTGCCCTTTATATTATATCCATATGTCAGTAGAGTTTTATTAGTTTTATTTATAGATTTATTTA
Source organism: Camellia sinensis (assembly GCF_055761805.1). NCBI lineage: Eukaryota > Viridiplantae > Streptophyta > Magnoliopsida > Ericales > Theaceae > Camellia > Camellia sinensis. The sequence continues at coordinate 156,479,989 of NC_138963.1, forward strand.
TTTTTGTTGTCGTTGTTGTTGAAATCTATATAAAATTAAGATAAATCTTCCTTTTGAATTCTGCAAATCCTTCAAACGCTTTAGCTCCTTCATATGTGTTGGACACACCCGCCTTTTATCGTTATACTCTCTCTCTCTCTCTCTCTCTCTCTCTCTCTCTCTCTCTTTGCTATTATCCAAGGAATTAGCTTTAAGTATGAAAGATCTTCTTTCCTAAAATCAATGCACATTTTTTTGTTAAGTTGGAGTGCTGTAGAGAAATTATTGATGATGTAAGGGATCCAACAGAGGACGAGTCAGGTAGATCCAAGCCTCTAACAACTTTACTGGTCTCGGAGCTCACTGGAGGTGCCTGCAAAAAAAAAAAAAAAAAAAAAAAAAAACCGGCGGGGGATAGGAGTCCCCCAGGAAATCCTTCGACGATCAAGTTAGAATAGAAGAGATTGATTGTGTCCAGTGAGATAGAGAGAGAGAGAGAGAGAGAGAGAATATAATGAAGAACTTAACCTTCGATGTGTCTTGAAAACTTCCTTATATCCTTTGTTCATCATTTCCTTGTCCATTCCGACCTGTCGTGTTGGCCAAAAGTCTATACTCTAGCTTGCATTGTTCATAGTGAGGCTGGCTATTCTGACGCGAAGGGGTTGTCACATTTAATACTGTGAGAGCCTCATTAATGGCTGATGTATGGCGCAATAACTTTACAGAATCTTTGCCTACTTATGTGTCTAAGCCCCTGTCTGGCAAGTGTTTGAACGTTATTGGTCCTAGTCTAAAGTTAATTTCTCAGAGCTATTGGGCTTTGATAACTGGGGGTTGGACTGGCCCCTGTTCCGTGGGTTGGGCCCTCCATGGTGCCCATCGGTATTAGTAGTCCCCCATTCTCGAGTGCAGCTTTAGTCCAACGAAGGGAATAAGTAAGAAGCCAATCGTAAGGAGGGGCCGATTGCGATGGGGGTACCGAACGGGGTGACCGATCATGAGGAAGGCCAACCGGGAAGGAGGGCCAAACGGGAAGGCCAATCGTAAGGAAGGTTGACCGCGAAGGAGGACTGAATGGGAAGGCCGATCGTGAGGAGTGCCGACCGCAAAGTAGGACCAAGCGGGAAGGCCGATCGTGAGGAATGCCGACCGCGAAGAAGGGCCGAGCGAAAAGGCCAATTGCGAGGAGTGTCGACAGCGAAGAAAGGCCTAGCGGGAAGGCTGATCGTGAGGAATGCCGACTGAGAAGAAGGATTGAACGGGAAATCAAATCATAAGGAGGGCCGACCGCGAAGGGGGAGTGACGGCGCACGAGGCTCGAGGAGCGTTGAAGCACGTGATGATGCGAAGTGAAAAAGACAGGGGAAAGAAAAGGGGAGGTACAGGTTAATGGGTGAATCGTGGCTGTACACGTGGGGGAAGTGGGGGAGGCGGTAGGGGATGTGATACGTTGGAAGGAAGTGAAATGGTAGGATGGGATGTGGAAAATGTGGGGTTTTTGTGGGGAAATTTTCAAACTGACGAAATTTAACTGCAATCCTTGGGAGATAGGTAAACCCTGGGCCTTTGGAGTATTACGCTTTACTTACCTGATCACAAAAAATCATCATATACCAAACTTACGAGCCTTCATCATAGTGGACTCTCTCTTTTTACAAAGGGCAGAATTCCTAGAGCCTGCAACCAATGCGATTTGTAAAAACATGGCACGAATGGCCCAAGACAAAGCAGCAGCTGTAGGGTTAGAATCGGTAGAGAAGGATGATGCAGTAGAGTTGGCAGAGTAATATAGGGCGAGAAGGATTGGTCAGCGGACGGCGGGTGCCGCCTCCACAACGATGATGCCGGTAGTCCAGCCAATTAGCAAAGTGGCACCCGACCATTGGCATACGAAGGCAAACAAATCAGTGTTAACGACGGAAGATCTAGAGGAGATTTGGAGTAAGTACAAGATTCTGGAAGAAGTGGAGTTGAGGGTGCCGATAGTGAAGGAGAGAGCGTCAGATGTTCGGCCGATAGAATTCACCTTGTATGAAGAGGCGTTGTACGGAGGTGTGAGGTTGCCCCTCCCTTAGTTTGTTGTGGATGTACTCAATCGTTTGGAGGTGGCCCTGGGGCAATTGATGCCGAATGTGTGGAAGATAATATTCGCCTATGGGATCGCGTGGTTGTGGGCAACCGAGGGGGGAGGCAATTACTGTGGATGAATTTTTTTCATGCTACAAAGCCCCAGGGCAACAGGAAACCTGAGTGGCGCTGCAGTCCGTGGCGGAGAGAGGGTTGGTGGCGAGGTTGCGCTTATCGGTGAAAAGATGGAGGCCGAGATGGTTTTATGTGTCAACGAACGCCTGTAGAGGGATGCACCTGACCTGGAAGGTGCCCACGAAGTCGTTAGAGCCGAAGTTGGGGGTGGTGGTGGAGACGAGACTGAAACAGGTGAAGGAGTGGAGGGAAAAGGAATGACTGAAATTCTTTCATAAGTTTTGGGATATTGTTAGCCCTGGTGTTTGTTTCTTCATCCAGCATTGTTTCCTCACCAATCACATCCCTGAGGAGATGAACAAGACCCTTATTGCTCTTATCCCAAAAATTGACAACCATGAGAGGGTTAAACATTTTCTCCCTATTAATCTTTGCAATGTTACATATAAAATCATTAGAAAAATTTTGGTGGATAGAATTAGGCCTCTTCTTGATAAACTTGTGGGGCCTAATCAAAGTAGTTTGTCTCTGGTAGAAATACCAATGATAACATCATCATTACCCTAGAAGTCTTACATTCCATGAGGCTCCAAAAAGGTAAACTGGGGAATATGATTTTGAAATTGATCTTGAAAAAGCTTATGACAACATTTCATGGCATTTCCTTAAAGAAACTCTTCTTGAATTTAACTTCAATGTGAATTGGGTGAATTTAATCATGTGCTGTGTAACTTCAGTACAAACCTCTATCTTATGGAATTGTGAAGCCCTGCAGGAGTTTAGGCCTTTGAAGGGTCTAAGACAAGGTGACCCTTTATCTCCTTATCTTTTTGTTTTGTGCGTGGAACGCCTGTCTAATATGATAAGCTTAAAGGCGGAGCAAAAGAGATGGAAAGGGATCTCTACTACTAAAGGAGGACCTTGTATCACCCTCCTATTTTTTGTTGATGATCTACTTCTTTTTGCAAAAGCTGATACTAAAACCTGTGTTGTTATTATTGATGTTTTGACTGAGTTTAGTTTCATCTCTAGGTTTAAAATTAATCTCCAAAAATCTAAACTTTTTGTGTCCCCTAATATTAATCTTAGTAAGGCTCGTGACCTCAATGCTAGATGCAACATTCCATTAACTAATGATTTGGGTAAGTACTTGAGTATCCCCTTTCTGAATAAAAGGGTGACCAGGCACCATTTTAACTATATCCTTAGAAAACTTCAGACTAAATTGGCTGGTTGGAAAATGAATACCCTCTCTATGGTAGGAAGAGCTACTCATGCTCAATCTGTCACCTCTGTTGTACCTTTTTACTCTATGCAAAATATGGAGTTACCCAAACGAGTGTGCAATGATATTGACAAGATGAATAGAAATTTTCTTTGGGGTGATACCCTAGAGAAAAGGAAAATCCATCTTGTTAATTGGAATGAGGTTTGCAAAAAAAAAAAAAAGAACCATGGTGGTCTTGGCATTAGGAAGGCTATAGAGCATAATCTAGCTCTTCTCTCTAAGTTGGGATGGAAACTTGTGGAGAAGTGGTTTTGGAAATACTCTTCAGATCCTGAGAGATGCTAGTGATCCTCAACTAGTCACCTGAAAAGACACAAACACTCCGGTCGGGGGTGCCGGAATTAGCACTCCGACAGACAAGTTAGTTCAGACACTCAGAATAGCTTGTCTACTAAGTTTTGTGAAGTGATTCTTACATACCTTTCTAAATCTGTGGTTCTTGTATTTATACTTGCTTTTTGGGCCTCAGGGCCTGAGCCTACTTTTATCCCATTCCCCTTTCATTCATTCAGAGCCACTGACCTCCATCTATTTGGCTTTCCTAACATATTCGGCATCCTAGCCACGCAACATGAAGCCGAACAGTATCTAATTTCTGGGGCACGCATCTTCCGACTGTTTTACTTATTCGGCTCCCACAATTGCCCCCCAAGCACTTCACCGACGATAGTTGGCTGGAGTGCTTGGTTTTGAATTTCGAAAAGTCAGAGCCAAAATTCGGCGGTTGGCCTCATCCTCATGCGGATATCTAAGCGCACCCTTTTTCGGTTGTCGTGTCGATTTCTCACCCCCTCATATGTGTCTATTTATTGCGATTTAAAATTTTGACGTCCTTTCAAGTATGTATTTTATGACGCTCATCGCTAGATTGCCTTTTGAATCGTCCCTGAAACTCTCTTCTCCGATATCCTCTTCGTCCTTTGTAAGTTCTCTCCTCCCTTGCTTCGAAGACTCTTTCTAGTTTATTCCTTCCTTGGCATATTCTCATAAACTGTAGGGTATGGCGAAACATTTAAAAGACCTCCTCTTGTTAAATCAAATTGCTGGCTTTAAACGCCATTTTCTCCATTCCTGATGATGTCCGTCTGTCGCTTGTGGCAGATGACACTCTTGATATGGAGAGGAAGGACAACCACAATTGTCTTTCCTCTTTTGTCAATTGCAGAGGGTGGAGTCTGTTTCCCCCTTCACCCGTTTCTTAGGGTTGTGCTTCGCCATTGGGGTTTAATCCCTTCCCAACCTAATGTGAATTTCTTTAGAATCATAATAGGGGTTATAGCGCTCAACCGTCGCCTAAGAATTAACCTTGGCATTCCAGCCATCCAGCATTGTTATGCCTTGGCTAAGTCTTCTGGTCGGCACGGCCATTTCTTCCTTAGGGCCAAGGATATCGACCGTCAGCTGATTACTATGCTTTCTAGTTCTGGAAAATGAGTTGCTGATGTTATGGTCGTTGTCCAGGGTAACTGGGAATTTGGCAAAGGGGAAGATCACGTCAACCCTATTCTTAGATGGAGGGGCGAGCCAGGTGGCTGATTGCCTTCTCGCTTTTATTATTTGTTCGTTTTTGTTGTAAAGCCTATTCTTTGAAATGTTACGGCTTAGCTTGTGCAGGGAGCAATTCGAAGAAAGTTCTGTCTTCAACTGACGGCGCCGTTCTTTCGGATATCGAAGTCACGCTCAAATATTTCGGCCGTCGAAGTCTTCAAAAACAAGGCAGGGCGGCCCACATTCTGCTTCGTTACAAGCCGACATATACGACCTTCTCGGTGGCGGAAAATATCCCGGTTCCGAAGGGTGAAGATTCTCTCATCGCTCTTAATTTTTTCGACTTCAAAAACTTGAGGCAGGTTGGTTTTGTAGGGTCTGATTCGGAGCGGGATGTAGCTAATGTTACCGAATCAGATTAGTCCGAAACCGAGTCTGACGCGGTATTGAATTCGGCCGATCCCCCATCCACTTCGGGCCGAGGGAATCTTTCACTTGATGGCGTTTTTCACGATTTAGAGGATATTCCCGCTGCAGACCCCGAAGACATGGCCGGGTTAAGCCTGACAAGACTTGCTAGGAAGGCGAATGCGGAAAGGTTGGCCGCACGACGAAGAGCGGAGGCCCTTCCGTCTGAAGTACCACCTGCCACCGAATCTCAATTCTCCCTGCCTGTTAGCGAATCAGAGTTCTTGCGCGTTGAGGTGGGGATGATGGAAAATCGGGATGCCGAATCTACGTTGATCGTGCAGGCCGGCCAAGAAGTTGAGGCAGAGAAACGCCCTGCCGGGTTTGAGGTCGGCTTAGAAGAACACGGCGGAAAACGTCCTCGATTAGAGGGATCGGACGTGATTGTTCGTTTTTTCATTCAACCGATGATAAAAAACATGCCGGTTGCTTCTGACGCTTCGGCGCTTAAAGATCCAGAAGTCACATTCAGCTTGGCTACGTCCGTGTTGTTGCCGTCTGACAAGGAGGCTTTCTGGGTGGAAACGAATCTGAATGCGACAGCACTAGCAGCCCAATCGGCACTTTTGGTACATATTCAAACTTAGCTTTATTTAATACAAATACTGTTGAAGTTATGGTTTTGAATTCCTATTTTGCAGACCGTCAGATGGATAGCCGATATGGGCTGTCGCCATGGCGACGCCGTTAAACAGATTGGTCATTTACGCGAGGAAATTGAAGGCTAGAGGAGAAGGGCCGAGGTCGAAGCTTTGAGGGCGAACAAGGAAGCCTCAAGGGCTGACGCGGAGACGGAGAGGGCTCGGTGCGCAAATTAATTGAGATCGGATGCCGAGAAGAAGGCGGGCGCGAGCGAAGATGCGCTCAAATTGGCCCAAAAGGCGATCTCCAAACTGGAGGCTGAGTTGGCTGAAATGAAAGCAGCGAAGGAAGCAGCCGACTCAGAGTCTTCCAAAGTATTCGAGGCCGGGAAAAATACTGGATTCGCCGAGTACGTGGACCAAGTCCCCAAGTTTGAAAATCGGGGATTCAAACATGGCTGGCACAAAGCCCTTGCTGCTGCTAACGCTTCATTGATTATGCCAATACCATATAAGCAAGTGGATGTTGAGCTATTGGAGTCTGATTCCGATGGCTGATCCGGCCGACTGACATAGTTTTCAGGATGTTGAATGTATTTTTACAATATTAAATTTAGTATTTTTCATCTGTTGCTACAGTCATAGTTTTTTGCTAGGCATTTTTATCCGAGCTTGTAGCCTTTTGTTTGGTAACTTGAGTATATAAAATTTTATAAGTTGTGCTCAACCGACTAAGGAAAATGTTGATGAATGATATTGCTTTCGGTTATGGTTAGATCGGTTGTTTAGCTTAGGTATTTGGCCGATCAGATTAGTAAATCTGCCCTTGCCATAGCCAGGGCGCGAGCTTGGGAAGCCGAATGGGCGTAACTCGTGGGCTGGCTGAGGCACAGATGGATCAGCGCTTGCGCTTGAAAACATGGCCAACCAGATTAGTAAATCTGCCCTTGCCTTAGCTAGGGCACGAGCTTGGGAAGCCGAATGGGCGTAACTCATGGGCTGGCTGAGGCACACAAGGATTGGCGCTTGCGCTTGAAAACATGGTCGACCAGACTAAGCTAGCGCTTGAAAACATGGCCGACCAGATTAGTAAATCTGCCCTTGCCTTAGCCAGGGGGTGAGCTTGGGAAGCCGAATGGGCGTAACTCGTGGGCTGGCTAAGGCACACATGGATCGGGGCTTGCGCTTGAAAACATGGCCAACCAGATTAGTAAGGCAAATCTATCCTTGCCTTAGCCAGGGCGCGAGCTGGCCCAGCTCGTGGGCTGGACAATTGTCATCCGACTGTTGACGTTTGGGATTACTGACGTTGCCTCGGGAGAGCTGCAAACATTTGAAGGATAAATGGGGCGGGTGCACGCCAGAGGCCCTGTGTTTAATTAATCATATTATTTCAACTTACTGGCAACTTTTGTGTTGTGTGGCGTAAATGTTTAAACATGCATTGATCGGCTTGAATTAAGAACAATTCAGTGAATATTTATTCGGCCAATGAAGTGGTCCGAATGCATCTCTCAAAAGGCTAATCTGGATTCGGAGCCTTAATCGATCCTAAGGTGTCGTGCACCAAAAGAGGCTCCGAATCCAAAGGCTTTATTTTGGCCAATCGTGATATCCACGAAGGGCGCTCCGAATTCGGAGTCATAATCGGCACTAAGGTGTCGTGCACCAAAAGGAGCTCCGAATCCGGAAACTTAGTGTGGCCAATCGTGATATCTACGAAGGGCGCTCCGAATCTGGAGCCTTAATCGGCCCTGAGGTGACATGCAACAAAGGGGGCTCCAAATAGGGAGACTTAATCGACCCTAAGGTGACATGCACCAAAAGGGGCTCCGAATTCGGAGGCTTTATTTTGGCCAATCGTGATATCCACGAAGGGCGCTTTGAATTCGGAATCTTAATCGGCACTAAGGTGTCGTGCACCTAAAGGGGCTCTGAATCCGGAGACTTAGTGTGGTCAATCATGATATCTACGACGGGTGCTTCGAATCCGGAAACTTAATCAGCCCTGAGGTGACATGCACCAAAGGGGGCTCTGAATCCGAAGACTTTATTTTGGCCAATCGTGATATCTACGAAGGGCGCTCCGAATTCGGAGGCTTAATTGGCCCTGAGGTGATATGCACCAAAGGGGGCTCCGAATCCGGAGACTTAATCGACCCTAAGGTGATATGCACCAAAGGGGGCTTCGAATTCGGAGGCTTTATCGGCCTGGAGGTGACATGCACCAAAGGGGGCTCCGAATCTTTAGACTTTATTTTGGCCAACCGTGATATCTACGAAGGGCGCTCCGAATCTGGAGGCTTAATCGGCCCTGAGGTGACGTGCACCAAAGAGGCTCCGAATCTGGAGACTTTATTTTGGCCAATCATGATGTCTACGAAGGGCGCTCCGAATCTGGAGGCTTAATCGGCCTAGAGGTGACATGCACCAATGGGGGCTCCGAATCCGGAGACTTAATTGGCCCTAAGATGACATGCACCAAAGAGGGCTCCGAATTCGGAGGCTTTATCGGCCCTGAGGTGACATGCACCAAAGGGGGCTCCGAATCCGGAGACTTTATTTTGGCCAATCGTGATATCTACGAAGGGCGTTCCGAATCCGGAGGCTTAATCGGCCCTGAGGTGACATGCACCAAAGGGGGCTCCGAATCTGGAGACTTAATCGGCTCTAAGGTGACATGCACCAAAGGGGGCCCCGAATTCGGAGCCTTTATCGGCCTTGAGGTGACATGCACCAAAGGGGGCTCAGAATCTGGAGACTTTATTGGCCCTGAGGTGACATGCACCAAAGGGGGCTCTGAATCCAAAGACTTTATTTTGGTTAATCGTGATATCTACGAAGGGCGCTCCGAATCTAGAGGCTTAATCGACCCTGAGGTGACATGCACCAAAGGGGGCTCCAAATCCGGAGACTTAATCGGCCCTGAGGTGACATGCACCAAAGGGGGCTCCGAATCCGGAGACTTTATTTTGGCCAATCGTGATATCTACGAAGGGCGCTCCGAATCCGAAGGCTTAATCAGCCCTGAGGTGACATGCACCAAAGGGGGCTCCGAATCCGGAGACTTTATTTTGGCCAATCGTGATAGCTACGAAGGGCGCTCCGAATCCGAAGGCTTAATCAGCCCTGAGGTGACATGCACCAAAGGGGGCTCCGAATCCAGAGACTTAATCGGCCCTGAGGTGACCTGCACCAAAGGGGCTCCGAATCCGGAGACTTAATCGGCCGTGAGGTGACCTGCACCAAAGGGGGCTTCGAATCCGGAGGCTGATTTGTGGTTTAGAAGGCTTAATCGGCCCTTAAAGGCTTGGGGCGAGCTTGAGAAAACGAGAAACTTTGTATTGCAACGGTGGAATATGTACAACTATCAAGCCCACAAGTCGGGTCAATGATAGAATTTACGTAAATGTGTTGAATTCCAGGGTCGTAGCAGGCTTCTTCCTGACATGTCTGAGAGCCGATATGCCGCTGTTCCTGCGATGGATTCTATCTGATAGGGGCTGTCCCAGTTTGGACCCAATTTTCCATCGGCCGGTCTCCGGTCGGCTGGAAGTACCTTCTTCAGGACAAGCTCCCCTGGCGTGTATCGTTGCAATTGAACTCGCTGATTATACGATTTGGCGAGCTGCTGCTGATATCGTGCCATGGATGCCAGGGCGCGGTCTCTTCGCTCTTCGATTAGAATCAGATCCAGGGCAAGCATCATGTCGTTTCGGCCCATATCAAAAACTTGTGATTTCAGAGTTGGGAGGCCGATTTCCAGGAGTAAGATTGCCTGGGTTCCAAAGAATAGAGCAAACGGCGTTTCTCCAGTGGATCTCCTCGGCATAGTACGATGAGCCCACAATACACTCGGCAATTCTTCGACCCATTTGCCTTTAGCCTTTTCCAGTCTCTTTTTGATACCGTCCAAGATGGATTTGTTAGAGGCTTCAGCTTGACCATTCCTTTGGGGGTAGGCCGGTGTCAAGAAGTAAGGCCAAATGCCATATTTGCTACATAACTCTCGATATATGCCACAATCGAACTGGGTGCCATTGTCTGAGATGAGAGCTGTCAGAATGCCGAATCGTGTTATGATGTTTCTCCATACAAAGCGTTTAATGTCGGTATCTCATATATGTGTTAAAGCCTCCGCTTTGACCCATTTTGTGAAGTAGTCTGTCGCGACGATTAAGAATCGCTTGTTCCCTGGGGCCCTAGGCAACGGTCCTACGATATCAAGTCCCCACTGAGCAAACGACAGAGGCTGGTGATAGAGTTCAACTCTTCAGCAGGTAGATGGGTTAATGGGAGAACTTTTGGCACTGTTCGCATTTTTTTTACATAACTCTCCGCGTCAGCTCTCAATGTCGGCCAATAGTATCCCTGCGTTATAGCTCGATGGACCAGGGAGCGTCCGCCTGAATGGGCACCACAACTGCCCTCATGTATCTCTGTCAGAAGCTCCTCCACTTTGTCGGGGTGCACGCATTCCAAATATGGACCAGAGAGGGACTTTTTGTAAAGCCCACCTTGCGGATCCAGATAGTATCGCAGGGCTTTATTTCGCAACTTGTGTGCTTCTTTTTTGTCCTCTGGGAGTTGTTCAGAAGAGAGGAATGCAGCAATGGGGTCCATCCAGCTTGGTGCGGATTCTATAACGTTGACGTGGATTTCCTCCGAAGGGCCAATACTTAGCTCCGGGATGAAACCTACTTCGATGGTTCGTTTGATCTCAAAATTGATGGTGGAGGCTAGGCACGCTAAAGCATCCGCGTGTGTTCTGGTCGCGTGTTATTTGGTTCAATTCGTGATGGTCAAATTTTGCCAGCAAGGAATTGGCCGTTTTTATGTAGGCCGCCGTACGGTTGTTTCTTGCCGCGTACTCCCCCTTTAGCTAATTGATTACCAATTTTGAATCACAAAACACAAGCAGACGCCGAGCGCCGAGAAGGTGCGCATTCCGCAGACCGGCTAGAAGGGCTTCGTATTCAGCTTCGTTATTTGATGCTTTGAAGCCAAGCTTGACGGCCTGCTCAATTACTGCGCCGTCTGGAGACATGATTACAACTCCGGCGCCACTGCCCCTTTGGTTAGATGATCCATCACAGTATAATTGCCAAATATCCCCGACATAAATTCTCCAGTTCAGCTTTGGCAGAACTTTAGCCTTTGGTCGAACTTCATCAGGTTTGAGGCTGGCAAGCTCGTCTGTGAATTCGGCAACAAAGTCGGCCAACACCTGCCCCTTGATTGTAGTTTTAGGCAAAAATTGAATGTCGTATTGGCCGAGTTCAAGAACCCATTTTAAAACACGTCCTGATGCTTCTGCACTCCGTAGAACTGATCGGAAGGGATAATCTGTTAGCACCCCAATGCTATGTCCCTAGAAGTAATGCATCAGTTTTCTTGCCGCCATGACTAGGGCTAAGATGAGTTTTTCCAGTGGAAGGTAGCGTGTTTCGGCGTCAACCATTGCCTTGCTCACATAATACACTGGTCATTGCTCCCCCTCCTCCTCTTTTAACAGTACGGCGCTGACGGCCCTATCGGAAACTGCCAGATATAGGATGAGTGGGTCACCAGCGGCGGGTGTTGTCAAGAGAGGTACTGAGCGGAGGTAGGTCTTGAGTCCGTTGAAGGCTGATTCGCATTCGGTGGACCATTCAAAAGCATTACCCTGCCGTAGTGTCTGAAAGAATTGTCAGCAGCGATCTGTAGACCGACTGATGAACCTGTTGAGTGCAGCGGCCATCCCCATCAACTTTTGGACTTCTTTTACTGAACCAGGGGGGCCGAGTTCCAAGATTGCTGTGACTTTCCTCGGGTTGGCTTCGATTCCTCGGTGATTGACGATGTAACCCAGGAATTTGCCAGAGCCGATTCCGAACGCACACTTGGAAGCGTTCGGTTTCATTCTGTATTTGCATAAGATGCTGAATGTCTTTTCTAGATCGGCTATATGACTCTGTTCTTCTTTGGACTTGACCACCATATCGTCGATGTATACTTCCATAGTGTGGCCGAGTTTCTCTTTGAACATGGCGGTGACCAATCTTTGGTAGGTTGCCCCTGCATTCTTCAGCTCAAAGGGCATAACTTTGTAGCAATAGGTTCCTTTTGGGGTGAGGAAGGCAGTTTTGTCCTGGTCATCTGGATGCATGGCGATTTGATGGTAGCCGCTGTAAGCATCGAGGAAACTCATGCATTGATGACGTGCCGTTGCATCGACGAGCTGGTCGATTCTAGGTAGAGGAAAACAGTCTTTGGGGCAAGCTTTGTTCGGATCCGTGAAGTCGATGCACACTCGCCAAGTCCCATTTTTCTTCTTCACCACCACTGTATTGGAGAGCCACGTAGGGTAAGTGACTTCTCTAATTGCCCCGGCGTCAAGCAGTCTGTCTACCTCCTCAACAACGGCGGCAATGTGCTCCGCGGCTGACTGTCGGCCTTTCTGAATGATCGGCTTACATTTCAGATTGACATTCAGATGGTGCTGTGAAACTGACGGGTTTATTCCCGACATTTCATACGGAGTCCACACAAAGACGTCAAGGTTGTTGAGCAAGAAAGAGATCAGCTGCTGCCTGTCGGCCTGATTCAGAGAGGCGCCGATCATGAAGAACTTTTCTGGGCTGCCATCAATGTCAACTCGTTCTAAATATTTCGTGGCCTTCTCATTTGGATACCGCCCAACATCGTCCAGGATCACCCGATTCGGCACCTCAATGGAGTTTACTTGCAATTCCTTTGGCGTTCTGGCGGCAAGGAGATAACATGCTTGTGCCGATTTCTGGGATCCGAAGATTTTCTCAATGCCGTGTTCTATTGGGAAACGTAGCAGTTGACGATAGGTGCTTGGGACGGCCTACAAGGTATGCAACCACGATCGCCCCATGATGAGATTGTACGGCGATGGTAGCCTGACGACCAAGAATTCCACGTCCACCGTTCTGGAGCTTGCTCGAACGGGTAAGCGGATCTTTCCCAATGGGTACTCTGGAGTGCCATTGAAGCCGAATAGTGGATAAGGAGACAGAGTCAGGTTTGACTCGCAGAATCCGAGTTTGTGAAGGTTTTATAATACATAACCTCTGATGTACTGCCCTGGTCGATAAGAACGCGATCGACGGTGAACCGATTTACGCACAGCACAATAACAAACGGATCGATGTGGGGGAGTGTTACACCGATCAAATCAGAATCGTCGAAGGTGATACTTGGCGTTTCTCGGGGCCACTTTGCTGGCGTGAGTTACTATTGGGGGCTTGGATGTGATTGGATCACATGCACGGCCAGGGCTGCTGGCAGGCTGTATATCATGTGGACGGTGTCAAGCAGAAATGCATCCTTCGGACAGGCAGGTGTTTCGACCACACTCCTCCGGACACATTGGTGGAGACATTCATCCTTTGCCAACTCCTCAAGATGATCTGTTGAAGCATGGTGGTAGTCAGTTTCTTGCTGTCGGGTCCGAGATCGTCAATCATCTGCCCTCGGGGGTCGCTCAGAAGCCTGGCGCACCGTTTGTTTGGATTTTTCTATTTCCGAGGCTAAATCGCGATGAAGGCATTCATTCTCAGCGATAATGTTGTCCAACCTCTGTTCGGTTTGCCTAGCTTGTGCCATGGTCGCTTGTATTGTCTTTTGCGTTGGGTTTGGAGATGAGTAGAGGTCCGAGGCAAGTCTTGCTACGATGGCTTTTGGTCCAAGCGAGTTCGCTGGAATAAGGTCACCTCTCTGTGCGGTCTCGTCAGTGGCTATCGGAGGATCTTCAGTCACGCCTGCCATGGATGTTATAGACACCCCATTTTTGACCCTCCTTAAGACTTGGACGTCATCGTTTGAACACTCGATGATTACCCTTGTTTGTGTTCGTCTTGAGTTCTTGGAGGTTTCGGCTACGCGCCTTACCTCAAGACCTCTCAACTTGTTTGTTTTGTGTTTAGTTTTGCATCAAACACTTGTTGTTTTGCTTTTGAGGATGGGAAATAGCTTGTAGGCCATCCTCACACCTCACCGGCCATGGCTTGAGGCCACCGGCCTTGTTTCCTTGCCACCGGCTATTGGTGATGGCCGATCGGCACTATTGATGGTCGGTCGGCATTGTGTTTGGTCAGCCGGCCATTGATTTTGGTCAATCGGCCACTTTTTCTGGCCGAGACCTTTTCTTGAGGGGGTTTGAACCTTTTGAACCCTTCGTTTTAGTTTCTTGAGGAAGCTTGAACCTTTTGAACCCTTGGTTCTAGCTTCTTGAGGAAGCTTGAACCTCTTGAACCCTTGGTTTTAGCTTCTTGAGGAAGCTTGAACCTCTTGAACCATTTGTCTAGCTTCTCCAAGAAGCTTGAACCCTTTTGTCTAGCTTCTCCAAGAAGCTTGGCCCTTTTGCCTAGCTTCTCCAAGAAGCTTGGCCTTCTTGGCCCTTTTGCTCCAAGCTTCTAAGAGAAGCTTGGACCCTTCTTCCTCTATAAAAGAAGAGCTCCTCTTCCATTGCAAGGGTTCCAAGAAATTTTTCTAAGGCAAAAACCATACACTTCCCTCCATATCTCTACATTCCAAGCTCCAAAGTCCATAGTTCTTGGCCCCTTTGCACCACAACTCCTAAGCACACACCTCCACCACTCATCTAAGATTCTTGGAGGGTCTTGTGGGGACTCAAGACTTGGTTTTGACTCAGAAAAACCTGCTGGAGTACTGATTTTGAAGAAGGTCTTCAAGGGTGAGTTTCTCCCTCTTTTATTCCCCGTTTTTGCACAAGTTTTGAGCCTATCTTGCACACTATTTTGAGCTTAGTGTATAACTAATAAAAGCTCTATTTTTGCATGATTTTGAAGTTTTTTTAAGACCACTTTTGTGTTTGGGGTTGTTTACCCCCTCTTAGGCCTTGTTTGGCCCCCATTTTGTGCTATTTTGGTGAGCTCCGGGGCTACCTTGTTTGGGCCTCCTCACCACTGAAATCTTGATGGATTTTAGTGGTGAGGATAGTGGTTTAAGGTCCTAAGAAGGAGAGGGCCACCCCCTCTCCTTGTTGTCCTTGAAAAGGGCCAGTTTAGCCTCATGTGTGAGCACCATTTTTGAACTCATGTTGGCCATGTTTTAGTAGGTATTTGGTAGTATTTTGCCATGCTTTACCTCTGTTTTACTTGGTTTAGACACACCATGCTAGCCTTGCATGCATGTCTTGTAATGCTATATTTTTGCCTTAACATGCTTTAGGTTTTAACCCTTGTTCTAGCATGATTTCGGCCTAGCTTTGTGAAGCTTTTATGCTTGTTTTAGCATGCTAAGGGACTATTTTTGGTCATTTCGGTCATCCATGCTTCGCTTTGTATAGCTACCATGTAATCCCTCTTGTAGGCCTTAAGTATCGGACCCTCTAACATGCTATTCTTGCATTATTTCAGTGGCTTAGAACCACTTATAGCATCATTTCAGTCCTCATGGCATGCTTGTATGCTTGCATTTGATGTCCCTTTAATGCTTTATAAGGTTGTCATCTTATGCTCCATGTTTGGCCTCTTTTGTATGCTTGCATGTTTAAACCATTTAGACGCCATCTAGGTGTGTCTTTGGTCTTGTTTAGACCTGCATTGGGGCTGTTTGGAGTCCCCTTGGCCCTTTGAGGCTTGGTTAGCATGGCCATGGTTTAAGCCCTTTAGTTGGCCTCAAGCTTTGGGCTTGTTAGCATGCTTTGATTGCTTGGTTTAGGTTGGTTTGGCACCATCCTCATGTGATTTTCAGAGCTTATATTGCTTGCCATATGCCCATGTTTAGCCTCTTTTAAGTGTGCTTAGAAGTTGGTCTTTGCATGCATGCTTGTATGTGCATTTGGCCCCCATTTCCTTAGCATTGGCCACTGTTTTGGGCCTAGTATAGAGCTGCCCAAATTAGTCTAAGTCCGCTCTTCACATGTTGTTACATGTCTTACACTTTGCATGCTTTGATTGCATCATGTCTTGCACATCCATTAGCCTTGCATGTTGTTGCATACTTGCCCTCATGCTCATGTTGCATACTAGCTCACATGCCTAGGTTGCATTGCATTGGCATGCATGCTTTGCCTCTTGAATTGAGTATGATAGAGGTTGAGCTCATTGTTTGTTTATGTGCATTTCATTCTACATTGAAAATGCATAACTTGGTTTCTTGGGCCATCACGCATTGAACTACGCGATTGGTGGTCCAAGAATCAAGGAACATACCCCTTTGAGTCACAAACATGATAAGGGATGTGTTGGTGCACACATTTTCTTGAAATACATTGCCATGCCTTGTTTTGCCCTCTGCTACTGTCAAAACAGGTTCTGCAGGAAGACTTGGCCGGTCGACTACATGGAGTGCCGACCGACCAATTATTGATGGCCGAGATCTCAACAAATGGTCGATGACCATCCGAACATAGTCGGTGGGGTTTCCACTTGGTCGATGGTGATCCACAGTATCCATGGAGCATACCTTGGGAGTTGTGCAATTTTTAGAGGAGTAGAGCAGGGGAAACAGAGGCAAATTTGTGCATGGTGGTGGGTTTCCGAGTGGAACCGAGCGCGCATACATTGGGCCCTCTTCCCGAGGCTGCTTTTACTGCTTAATTAGCTTAGTTAATTTACTTAACTAGTTAATTGTCGGTAATACTTACTTAGCTTGATAGTTAATTAATTTGTATATTCTTTTGGTTCCTCCGAGCGAGGGAGAATTTATAATAAGTGTGGGTGCGTGTGTGCATGTCTTCCAACCCCCACTTCTTTCTCCCTTTTACTTACCTGCTTTCAGTGGTTAGCATTAGGGCATGTTTCAATTAGCATACTTATGCTCGCATGCTTGCATCATTCATTTGTCTTGCATGCACCGGGCTCGGCGCATCATACTAACTACATTTGTATTTCAATTCTAAGTTCAATACGTGTTAGCTATAGCATCATCATATGCCATCTTAGAATAGCCGAGCCTATTATAGTTGCATCTTGTATGTGTTGCCTTAGCCATCTTAACATGAACTAGGATCATGCATTTGATTACTAACTAGTTTCTATTTTGGCTTGGAGTACTCGGTAAGCATTTACGCTTTAGCATCCTTGCATGTGTGTGAGTGTTGCCATGATAGTATGCTTACCATGAGGCTATGTGCTTATGTGATATATCTGCCTGAATGCCTGTGGGTGAAGGTTAGATTATCTAAATTGGAAAAATGCATTGACTGTGAGTTTTAAGCCCACTAAATAGTGGCAAAACCATGTTTTCCTAAGCCCACCCGAGGGTGGCAAAATCTGCATTTTAGCCTACTTACGAGTAACAAACCATTTTCAAAACAAACATGAAATGTTTTGTTCCAATTCAGGCGGCCCAGTCTATACTTGTATGCTGTGTGCATCACATGGTAAATCTAGGCTAATAACCGGAATAAGAACGCATAACGCTTTCAAAACTAGATATCATGGTTAGTAGAGGCCGATCTTCGGATCGGGCGAGAGGGGGTGCTCATAGCTGACCTTCCCAAATTGTATCCAAGTTCCCGAGCCGAGGCGACTTTGGTTATGACCGACACGTGGCCTTAGGCAAATGAGTCAGGGTTTCCTAAATTCCCCCATAAAAAATATTTAGGTGGCGACTCTGTATCTGGCAAAACAGTCCATGTTTGGCACTTCTTTCTAAAAATCTGTTTTGCAAAACGATTTGCCGGATTTGGACTCTTTGGTTCAGATTAAGAACCGTGACGATTTGAGTCCGAACTGTAGTGAGCCTACAAACGAACGAAACGGGATTCATCCTCCTCGGACGTTCGGGGACGTCTACAGATGTATTTGAGTATTCCCACAGACGGCGCCAGTTGTGGAGAAGTGGTTTTGGAAATACTCTTCAGATCTTGGGAGACGCTAGTGATCCTCAGCTAGTCACCTGAAAAGACACAAACACTCCGGTCGGGGGTGCCGGAATTAGCACTCCGACGGACAAGTTAGTTCAGACACTCAGAATACCTTGTCTACTAAGTTTTGTGAAGTGATTCTTACATACCTTTCTAAATCTGTGGTTCTTGTATTTATACTTGCTTTTTAGGCCTCGGGGCCTGAGCCTACTTTTATCCCATTCCCCTTTTATTCATTCGGAGCCACTGACCTCCGTCTATTCGGCTTTCCTAACGTATTCGGCGTCCTAGTCACGTAACATGAAACCGAACAGTATCTAATTTCTGGGGTACGTATCTTCCGACTGTTCTACTTATTCGGCTCCCACAAAACTCATTTCCAATGAGGGAGGTATGTGGACTGAGGTTTTAAAAGCCAAATATTTGAAAGGCACATCTTTTATGAACTGTAAGAAGAAAAGTAGATCCTCTCATGTGTGGAGAGAAATGCTGAAATCTAGAAGCATTCTAAAAAAAGATGCCAAATGGTCCATTGGTGATGGCACTATTGTTGATATTTGGAAAGATTGGTGGTGCGGGGAGAAACCTATTGATGAAGTCATGTCCTCAATTTCTTCTTCCCCTCCCCTCAAACACAATATTTCTATTCATAAGGTCAAGGATATCACTGATATGGAAGGTGATTGGGATGTTGCTGTCATTAATCAAATATTTTCCCCATTGGTGGCTACTTCTATTTTCAAAGAGCAACTCCCTAAATATAGTTCCAACTTGGATCATCCAGTTTGGAAAGGGTCCCCTGATGCCACATTTTCCACTTCCAGTGCTTTTGATATTGCATCTGTTTATGATGGAAAAGAGGAGGATTGGCAGTGGCTGTAGAAAAAGAAAATTCCACAAGAACTGAAAGGGTTTCTGTGGATCATCCTACATGGAAGACTTCTTACTAATAACATGAGACTGAAAAGAGGGCTATCTGATAATTCGTGTTGCCCATTTTGCAATGAAAATGAAGATCTCAACCATTCTTTCGTGCGTGCCACAAAGCCAAGGAAGTTTGGACTGCTGTCCGGAATCACCATTGGTACCTACAGATGCTTGATGAAACTTGGACGAATTGGTTGCTCTCCAACTCTAAAACAAAGTCCAAATTTGGTGCTAAATCTACATGGAGCACTGTCTTCTTGGTCACTCTGTGGAAAATCTGGAAAAATAGGAACCTTAAAAGCTTTGAAAACAAACTGGTTACCCAATTTGAGAGCTTGAAGTTTATCCTGGACTACTCCACTGAAATTGATCTTCTGTTTAGCTTTTCTATTATTAATCCTAGACCCCATTTAGACTCATAAAATGGTATTTTCCTCCTACAGGTACTCTAAAGTTGAATACCGATGGAAGCAAATGGAGTAGGAGTCCAAATGGATTTGGAGGTCTCATTTGGGATGAGAGGGGAGCTTGAAGATGCGGCTACTATGGCAGGATGGAAAGTTGTACTAGTCTTGAAGCTGAGTTATGAGCAGTGTATAAAGACCTCACAATTGTTCTGAAAAAAGGCTTCACCAACGTGATAGTGGAGACCAATGCCTAAGAAGTTGTGAAGCTGCTAGTCGAAGGACCTGGTGAGAAACACCCTTACCGCGGTCTGGTGGAAGATTCGAGAATCATCTTTAATGGCTACCAATGCACTGCTCAACATGTCTATCATGAAGGCAACCTCTGTGCGGATGCTTTTGCCAAGTTGGGAGCGGAACAACCGGAAGATATCCTTGTGGTCAATGAACACCCTGTTGAGATTAAGAAGCTGCTGGTTGCAGATTTGCTTGAGATAGGAAGGGAGAGAGCTTAGCCCTCTTGTTTTTGCTTTATTTCCGTTGTATAAAAAAAATGGGATGATCTCGTCCAACCGTCGGCCCTCTTTGCCATGAGCCTAGGGCCCAAACCGAAGGATGGAGACCCTACATCGAAAGAGATAGAGAGGAGGAGGAAAGCGCAGGAGGTAGAGGATAAGTGTGCGTTCACGAAGGCCAACAAGTACAAAGAGTAGCAACTAGGCCCAGCGCCAATGTTGGTCGTTAAGAGGCCAGTTCGACCGTGACCAAAGCCCTTGGACGAGAAGGATTTAACTGATTTCGTGCCTTTGTGAGCACCAGTGGACCCGCTGAAAGAGTGATGTGATAAAGAGGTGGAGCTGGTACCAAAGAAGAAAAAGAGGGTGATCCCAAAGGATGGAGAAAAAGAGGTCGTAGGGAAGAAGGTGAAAAAGAAAGAGGAGGAGGAGAAGAAAGGGGGAATAGGGGGTGATCTGGTGACAGATCAGCCCCCTAAGGATGTGCCCTACGAAGAAGTACCGCCAAGGCAGGAGGTGGGTGTAGGGCGTTCGGGCGAAGCAGAGAAGGATGACGCGTTGAATACCGCCATACACCATGTGCGCACAGTGGTTGGAGGCCTAGGAGGGGATGGGTGCGAAGCCAAGGTGGCCGCAGACCACCTGTTGGGAGCTGTGAAGTATGTGGCGGTGCGAAGTGTGGCGCAAGTCTCAGAGGCCGACCTCCTCAGAGGATTCAGTTCGGCTCAGATGGAAGTGGCGACCTTGGCTACTGCCCTTCTAGGCAAGGCATTGAGAGTAAAAGTGGAGGCAGAGTCGTGGAAGGCTGAACTGGAAGAGGCAAGGGCGCAAGTGCAGAACTTAAAGGGGGAGATAGGTGGCTGGATAAAAGCGGCGCGCAGTGCCTGTGCAAAGGGGCTAACATACGCGCAGAGGGCGAAGAAGATGGAGGTGTTGGCACTGGTGCAGGGGCACTTGGCCGAGCGCGCCAACGTAAGTCAAGCTGGGGTTTCTTCCGAGCTCGCAGTCGCTAAATCGAAGCAGGAAATGGTACGCCACAAGACGGTATCACTGGAGTTAGAGCTGGTAGGCGAGCGGAGGAAAATAGGCAAAGTCCAAGAAGCTTGCAACACTACCAAGGACAGGTTGGAAGAGGCCCTCACCAACAATGAAGAGTTGCGCGACCAGGCCCTAAAAGACAACGAAGAAGTAGATGGGCCCATCGTGGAGTTGGAGAAAGCCCTAGGGGAAAAGAGGGCCAAAATGGCCTCTGAGAAGGTGGCATATCCGGACCTGTGCGTGGCGGCAGTAGAGCAATTTAAGGGGTCTTCTAAATTCCAAATGGCCATCGACGCAACGGTCGCGAAGAGTTTGGCCAGGGAGGGGGAAGGGGGTGCTAGGCCATCAGGAGTGGTTGCTGTTGGGAGGACCAAAGATGATATAATCCAAGGTTTTCAGCGGTCAGACTTCTATGAGCATGAGATAAGCTAGTACTGGGACAGCGGCTGGATGAGCTTCAAATATAAGGCGCAGGAGTTGTTCCCTGATGTGGACTTCAGTCAAGTGAAAGTAAGGGAGGATGATGTCGCCCAGACTCCCCTGGATGAGGGGGTGGAAGCGGAAGACCTGCCGTCCAGCGAAGGGGAGTGAGGGCTGGGTGTTGTTCCCTTGTTTTTGTTTTTTTTTTTTTTTTTTTTGTTTTTTTTTTTAAATGTGGTTTCTGTAATGAAGTGTATGGTGGTGCAAGTTTTTTTTTTTTTTTTTTTTTTTGGTGTTTGTGTTGTGTGAGAGTAGGGAATGGTAAAATTGGATAGGTAATTTAACTTAGTTGGAAATAACCTGGGATAAGAATGGGCTTAGATTTAACTAAGTATTGGCAATGCTTGAATGGACATGTAAGTAGGGCCAATAGCATTTGATGGTTTAGCTTTGTCTGAGTGAGCTTTTTTTATTCGGCTAAATTGAGGCTTTGGAAGGCCTAATCTAGCTGAGCTCTTCGTGCTCAGTCTGGCTGAGTCCTCGATGCTCAGTCTAGCTAAGGCTTTTTAGGCTTAGTCGGGCTGAGCTCTTCGTGCTCAGTCTGGTTGAGGCTTGGAGAGTTTCTCGTAGACAAGATTTTACGCATTGTTTAGGTTAAGACTCAACACAAATGATGGGGATCATGAATTGTCATCATAGTCTTGTGATCACTAATACATGCATGGCATGACAAGAGCCAAAATGGACAAATGTTCCGATCACCAAAATGAAACATACAACAATTTAAATAAAATAAGAAGTAGGAACTGCGGCATTACTGGAAGTAACGTTTCAAGTGTTCAGCATTCCATGGATGGGGAAAATCTCTGCCCTCCATGGCTTGGAGACGGTATGTGCCTGGGCAGGGTTTTTCTTTGATGATGTAAGGGCCTTCCCACTTAGCTGCGAGTTTGCCTTCGGTCGGGTTTTTAGTGGCAAGGGTTGCTTCGTGCAAGACTAGGTCTCCCACTATGAACTCCTGAGGTCGAACTCTGCGGTTATAATGTTTTCTCATTCTCTGTTGATATGATGTCCGCTTGACAGCAGCTGACTCTCAGAGCTCTTCAACTAGACCCAGATCGGCCCGACGCAACTCCTCGTTTAGTTTGGGATTCGGATGTAGCACCCAGGGGGTCGGCAGGCCAACCTCTACTGGGATGACTACCTCGCCACCATATGTTAGGCGGAAAGGGTCTCCCTAGTGGGGGTTTGAGCTGTCGTCCGATAAGCCCAGAGTACATTCGGTAATTTTTCAGCCCAGAGTCCTTTGGCGACTTCCAACTTCGTCTTCATGATCTTCAGAAGGGAGCGATTGGTGACTTCGACTTGCCCATTAGCTTGGGGATGGCCTGGGGAAGAGAAACATGGTCTGATATTGAGCTCTTCACAGAATTTCCTGAACTTGGAATTGTCGAATTGTTTTCCATTGTCAGAGACAATGGCCTAGAGGATTCCAAATTGGCACACGATTGACTGCCAGATAAACCTGGTGGAGTTCCGTTTAGTGATTTTAGCTGGGGGTTCTGCTTCCACCGATTTGGTGAAGTAGTCAATGGTAACCACAGCGAACTTGGTTTGGCCCCTGCCAGTGGGTAAAGGACAGACTAAGTTGATGCCCCACTTAGCGAAGGGGTAGGGACTGTTGAGTGTAATCAGTTCTGTTGGTGGGGCGTGGGGAATGTTAGCAAAGCGCTGGCATTTATCACACTTAAGCACAAATTCACTGGCATCTTGATTGAGCGTAGGCCAAAAGTGACCTATACGGAGAATTTTATGGGCCAAGGATCTTCCACCTGAATGGTTACCACAAACACCCTCGTGTGCTTCTCTTATTGCATAGGTCATTTGAGCAGGACTGAGACACCTGAGGTATGTATCCCCGTTTGTACAGTAGACCACCGATGATGACATAATTAGACGACCGGGCTCTGACTTTAGCGGCCTGCTGCTTATCTAGTAACTCCTCTCGCTCCAAAAATGGAATGATGTCTTGGGCCTATAGGATAGGCTCATTCTAGAGGAAGTGGATCTCTTGTGGTTTTGGCGAAGTCGCTGGATGGGTCAGGTATTCAATGTGGATGCCGTGACTGAAGTCTGACTGGTCAACCGAGGCTAATTGAGCCATTTCGTCTGCCTGAGAGTTTTCTGACCTAGGGATGTGCCTGATCTGGAAAGTACTAAAGCGGCGGACAAGGGGAAGGGTGATGTCCCTGTATGCTCGCATTGTCTCCTTTTTTGCGTCGAACTTCGTAGTAATCTGTCTGATAACCAATTGGGAATCACTGAACACTTGGATATGGTCTACACCAATGTCTCTGGCCAACCGAAGACCTGCTATCAAGGCCTTATATTCGGTTTCGTTATTGCTTGCGTCGAACAGAAAACGAAGGGCACACTTGAAGTACTCACCCTCTAGGGTGGTGAGGATTAGGCCGGCTCCACTACCCTCTTTGTGGGATGAACCATCGACATTGAGGGTCCAGGAGTGGGGGTCTTCTGCATCAGTGGTGACGTGTACTGGTAGAGGAGGTACGTTCAGGGTGAGATTGGTAAACTTCAAGATAAAATCGGCGACAGCCTAGCCTTTGATTATTGTTCAGGGTCGGTAAGAGATTTCAAATTGACTTAGCTTGACGAACCATTGCATAAGTCTTCCTAATGATTTTGGTTGTTGCATAACCTTTATCAAAGGCTGGTCAGTGAAAACCACTATCGAGTGAGCTTGGAAATAGGGTCGGAGGTGTCTGGAGGCTATGACCAAGGCAAGGGCCATTTTTTCTAACAGAGGGTAGTTCTGTTCGGCCCTCCTGAGGGCGCGGCTAATGTAGTAGACTGGACGTTGTACTATGTCATTTTCCCTGATGAGGCCAGCACTGACCGCAGTGTTTGATACAGCCAAGTAAAGGAAGAGGGTTTCGCCTGGCAGTGCTTAAGAGAGGAGGGAAGGGTTGGCCATGCATTGCTTCAGTTGTTGGAAAGCCTTCTCATACTCGGTGTTCCATTCGAACGCTTGTCGAAGGACTTTGAAGAATGGAAGACACTTGTCGGTTGCTCGGGAAATAAAGCGGTTGAGGGCAGCAACTCTACTTGTGAGCCGATGAACCTCTTTGACCATTCTGGGAGACCGCATTTCTGTCAGGGCCTTGATCTTTTCAGGGTTAGTCTCAATGCCTCGTTGGCTAACCATGAATCCTAAGAATTTCCCGAACCCCACACCGAAGGCGCATTTCTCCAGATTGAGCTTTATCTGATATTTGCGTAAGGTTTGGAAGGTCTCTCGCAAGTTTGCCAAGTGATCGGAGGAGAGTTTGCTCTTGACTAGCATGTCATCGACGTAGACTTCTATGTTCTAACCTATCTGGTGTTGGAAGACGGCATTAACCAGGCGTTTGTAAGTTACTTCAGCATTCTTCAAGCCGAATGTCATAACACGATAATGATAAGTCCCTATGTCGGTGATGAAGGAGGTGTACTCCTGGTCGCCTGGGTGCATCAAGATTTGATTATAGCTGGAGAAGGCATCCATGAAGCTAAGCATCTGATGTCCTGCAGTTGCGTCAACCAACAGATCTATCTAAGGAAGGGGGTAGCTATCTTTGGGGCAAGCTCGATTGAGGTCGGAATAGTCGACGCAGAGTTGTCATTTGCCATTATTTTTGTAGACAAAGACCACGTTGGATAGCCACCTGCGATAGTCTACGTTTTTTATGAACTGTGCCTTTACTAGTTTGTCCACCTCGATGGCGATGAGGGTATTGTGTTCTGGATGAAAAATATGCTCCTTCTGGCGGAAAGGACAGAAGTGGGGCTTAATACTGAGACGATCAGTAATGAAAGAGGAATCGATACCTGGCATGTCTGAATGGGTCCAAGTGAAGACATCGTTGTGCTCGGCTAAGAGAGCTGTGAGATCAGCCTTGGCCTGAGAGGACAGTTGACTACCAATCCTGGCTATTTTGGCTGAATCGGTAAGATCGTTAGGCACCTTCACAAGTTCTTCCACTTGTTTCTCCCTGACTAACTCTTCCTTGTCTCTGAAGTCAAGACCCTGGATGACCATAGCCTCCTTGATTCTGACCTCCTTTAACGAGGCGACGTAGCACTCTCTGACCATCGTTTGTTCACCCCATACTGTGCTGACCCCGAGGTCGGTCAGGAATTTCATAGCTAGATGGTAGGTGGAGGTGACAACTTGGAAGGCGTTGAGAGCCATGCGTCCGAGGATGATGTTATAAGCAGAAGGGCAGTCGAGGACGAGGAAAGTGAGTAGTTTGGTGGTCTGTCGTGGATATTCTCCAATGGTGATAGGAAGATCGATGGAGCCTATGGAGGTCACCCGATCCCCGGTGAAGCCGACCAGTGGGGTTTGGAGGGGGGACAACTTTTGTTCTCCTACCTTGAGTTGGTGATAAGCGTTCAGGAAGATGATGTCTGAAGAGGTGTCGTTGTCGACAAGGACCCGTCTAAATTTGTAGTTGGATAGGAGAGCGTTGATGACGAGGGGGTCGTCGTGGGGGTAACGGATACCTGTGCAGCCGGCCTCTGTAAAGGTGATGGGTTTAGACCATTGCTTGGGGTGTTTGAAGGGGCGATCCAATGTTGTTACTTCCTTATCGGAGCCTTGACTGATTTTTCTGAGTTCAGCTCGCTGTGCCGATCGAGATGGCCCACCGCATGCGAGCCCGCCAGCAATGACTCTAATCTTGCCGACCAGAGGGACGGGATTTCCTTGTGCTCAGGGTTGTGGTGGGAGATGATTATTGTCTCGCTTAGGTTGCGCAGGTTGTCGGGGGGGAGTATGTCGGCGGTGGTCCCCTGGTGGGTCGGTCCTCGGCCTTTTCTAGGAATGGGCTGTCGTGAATCGACTGAGGTGCCCCTGGCATATCAATTTTTTTACCTAGTCTTTAAGGTTGACACATTCCTCAGTGTTGTGGCCATGGTCTTGATGGAAATGGCAGTACTTGGATTGATCTCGCCGGTTGGAGGGAGATTGTGATAGTTGAGGCCATTTTAAGTTGTAACTCGTTGAATTTGGTTCAAGACTTGCTCCATGGGTGAATTGAGAGGGGTGTATCATTCAAACCGACCGGGTGGGCGAGCAGGCACTAGCCGGTCTACTCGAGCAAGTCGGTCAGTATACTAGGGGGGTTAATGTGTATATTAGGAGGATCTAGGTTCGGGTTCCATTTTTTTGTCCTTAGGGGGTGGATTTTTGGATGTGGAGTCTTGACAAGCTGTCAAAGAGTCTTCGGCATTCATATATTTTTGGGCTTTGGAAAGGAGGGTGGCCATGGCGGTGGGAGGGTTTTTGGAAAGGGAGAAAAGGAAATCGAATGGTCGTAAACCGGCCATGAAAGCTGTGACGATGACCTTGTCATCGTTTTTCACCATCTGTAGGGCCTCGGTGTTGAAACGGGTGACAAAGCTGTGCGGTGACTCCCCTTCCGTCTGCAAGATATTGGGCAGTTGAGTTGTCGGGCACTGCTGGCGCTGAGCGCCAATGAAATGGCTCAGGAAGGAGTCACTTAGATGTTGGAAAGTAGCGACAGAGTCTGGCGGTAGCTAACTAAACCATAGTTATGCCGACCCCTTAAGCATCACAAGGAAAGCTCGATACATGATTTCGTCAGGAAAAGCATGGAGGATCATGAGGGTCCTGTAGGCCTCCAAATGGTCGACTGGGTCGGTTGTGCCATCGAAGGTGTCAATCGAGGGCATTTTGAACTTGGGGGGTAGGGGTTTGTCCTTGATGAAGGCGACAAATGGGGAGTTGGCTGTTGTGAAGGGTTTATTCTGTATGTTCTGCATGACTCCCTGAAGCTAGAGTTTCATGGCTCATAGTTCCATATCCCAAATAGGAATATTATCCCCTCCAGAGTGCAGTAGGCGCTGAACACTACTAGCGTCTCCTTCAGGGACAGGTGCGTGGTTTGATAGATGTAAGCCCCGAGGTGATGGGTTCAAGTATTGAGGTGGGGCTTGTAGACCCTCTAGGTTAGAAAGGTGGACTTGTTAGAAAGGATGGCTCGGGGTCTGTTCTCGATTAGGAGGGATATCTTGTGGTGGTAGAGGAGGGATAGGGAGATTTCGCTGGAGTAAAGCATTGATCAAGGCCTGGTTTTGTTCGGTCAAGCGGTTGATACTGTTGGTGAGCTCTGTGAAGTACTGAGGTGGGTTGTTTGGGTTGGAAGGCTCGACTTGGGGGTCGACAACATTGTGTTGAGAAGCCATAGATCTCCTTGTAACCATCCACCTCGACAGAAGGTAAGGAGAGATTATCGGGAACGGGTCTTTGGCAACAATGAGCACAACTGTTAACTGGGGTTACGAGTTCCCATAGGCGGCGCCAACTGATGATGTAAGGGATTCAATGGAGGACAAGTCAGGTAGATCCACGCTTCTAACAACTTTACTGGTCTCGGAGCTCACTGGAGGTGATTGCAAAAAAAAAATCAGGCGAGGGATGGGAGTCCCCCAGCAGATCCTCCGACGATCAAGTTAGAATAGAAGAGATTGATTGTGTCCAGTGAGAGAGAGAGAGAGAGAGAAAGGATAATAAAGAACTTAACCTTCGATGTGTCTTGGAAACTTCCTTATATCTTTTGTTCATCATTTCCTTGTCTATTCCGACCTATCGTGTTGGCCAGAAGTCTATACTCTGGCTTGCATTGTTCACGGTGAGGCTGCATGTTCCGACATGAAGGGATCGTCGCATTTAATGTTGTGAGAGCCTCATTAATGGCTGATGTGTGGTGCAATAAATTTGCAGGATCTTTGTCTGCTTATGTGTCTAAGCCCCTGTCTGGCAAGTGTTTGAACGTTATTGGTCCTGGTCTAATGTTAATTTCTCAGAGCTATTAGGCTTTGATAACCGGGGGGTGGACTGGCCCCTGTTCTGTGGGTTGGGCCCTCCAAGGTGCCCATCGGTATCAATTATCAATTCATGTATTGCTAATGTTTTATTGTTAATGCTTTGTACATGTGACAGAGGCATCGAAATTTGGTGAGGAGAATAGTTCTAAAGGCTCCATCAATAGAAATAATCAAGATTCCATCCTTTTCTTTTGCTTCTATTTTTATTTTTTGTACATTCATGTTGTAAGTTGATTTAATCTTGTACTTGATTTCCATAGTGCAAAGACCAACTTCCCCATGTCACTTGAAATAAATTACAACCTTTTTCCTATTATTTTAATTAACTTTAGTGTTATTCATTCCATTCTAAGGATTTGGGTATAATTTTGCAATAATTGAAGTTCAAAATAATTGGTTTTACCACTATATAATTTCTGCTACTATTCACCAAATGCTTGATAAATTGTTTTTCTATTTGATTTGTTTGATGTGTATATTAATTCACAAAGAATGGAAGGTGGAGAGAGATTAATCAAATGATCAAACTTTTGGTTGAAAAAAAGGTTTCCCTTTACTTGACTGGGTTGAGTTTATGAATTTATCTATTTTTTGGATGATGTTCTCTTTGCTAGTTATTTTTATTATTATTTTATTATTTATGGGAAAGAAAAAAAATAGTAGTTTTTTTTTTTTTTTTTTTTTATTTATTTTTTTATTTTTTTATTTTTTGCATTACTTCTAAATAGTTTGAATGCTCTCAATTGGATCTTAGTTATAAGTTTATGAAATCTTTCTTTTGAGATTGTGGTTTGAAGATTTTTGAAACAGACACTCCTTGCATTTGCATTGCGGTGCCAAAGATATTCATGGAGGTTATCAAAGAAAGAGCCTTTTTCTTGGTCAATAAATCAGTCTTTTTCCCTCTATATAGATATGTCTTTGTTAAACATTTTTTTTTGATATATAGTAGTTTCTGGGTTGGAGGCCACATGTGTCTGGGTGCATAAAATATTTGCTACATTGATTAAAAAAACAGAGAGGGTGTATGGGTGTAGAATGAGGGAGTGTAGAGATAGATGAAGGCAAAAAGTGCAGACAAATGAATAAATTGGTATGAGACAAATTGCTTCCTAAAAAGTTATCTACCTATGTGCTGAATTCCATGTCTCCAAAAGACTGACATGCTCAACATCGAAATTAAATATATTTGTTGAATCATTAGTACTTGATGATGGAGTGAGGCATTTATAAACATTAGTGCTTGACGATGCGTTTAAGAGTTAAAATCTAATAATGAGTTTAGAACTTTCAATTAATACTTGATGATTTTTACTTTTGCAATTATTATAAATAGTTCTTCATGTTTTGAGATGGGTGTAATCCATAGACATATATGCTTGATTGGGGGGTTAGTTGATTACTCAAAAAGAGGTGGTTTTGTTGATTAAGCTTTAGTTTCTATTTCTTTTACTTTCTATTTTTCTCTTTCTCTATAATTAGTTTATTAACTAAGCTTTAACTAGAGAGAAGTGTAATATGAAGAGTCTAAGACTTAAGCTTAGGAAGTGAAATGACTGTTTTAACTAACTAATATTGCAATCACTGAGATGTAAGTGTAATATATTAATGAGTTTGCTAATCATATATTTTATTTAACTAATATTTACATTTTTCTTACCAGACTTTGGGCTTTGATACACTTTTTAATTTTGCACAATGGAGTTGAGTGGCAGTACACGATTTTTCTTTCTATGCCTTTTCTTTTTGAATATTATCTATCAATAGTTAACATGAGAGATGGTTTGTTAATATTGTAATCACTAAGATTATATTCTTTTTGAATTTCAACCGAAGTTTGAATGAGACCAACCTCCTTAATTAGAACAAGAAGGATTGATAACCTGGGTAAGAATAACAGTAATGCTATAAGAAAGGAACAATTTTTCTCCAAAATTATTTTGTGAATAAATTTTTCATGTGCTACATAAAAAATTAGACAAAACCCAACATTATTTCCACACACTAGTATATGTGTAATAAAATAAAATAATACAACTATGGCTATTAATGTAACAATAGTGAAAGAGAGAATGAGAGAGGAGAGATAGGAGGGTTTGATTTGGATAGAAAAGAGAGAGAGAGAGAAACGTGAGTGTCTTCCACCCACGTCCTCGGGGTGGAATTGGAGGGTGGAATCAGGTAGATGAATCATTTTTCAATGTCACAATATGCATTTCATGATATATACATTCCCACTGCATCCCCTAATTGAGCCCTCAATTTCACCCTAATGTTGTCAATGAAAAAAAAAATAAATAAATAAATTATAAACACACACCCTAAGATTTGCTTAAATTATAAATTACTGAAGTGGTTTTAAAAATTACATTATACTCCTGAAAGTTTTTAATTTCATAACAAATAAGTCATTTTATTAATAAATCTTCAAGTTAATTAACAGTTTTTAATAATGTTAAGATTTTATTTCAATTAATAATTAAAATAATTTTATTATTGTATAGGTGAATCGTTAGAAATTTTACTTTTTTAATTAATTATGTTAAATAAAAAATTCTGACAGAAAGATATTTATAATTTTCCAAGCCACAGAGGACAATTTATATTTTAAGCAAACTTCAAAGGATGTATTTGTAATTTACTATAAAAAAAAATAAAAAAACGTGCTCAGGCTCATGTTCTCTCTCTTACGGAGAGGGAAAAAATACTGAAATTCTCTCATTTTACAGTAAGTCTCTCTCCCTTTAATCCCTCTCTTTCGGCGTGTCTCCTCCGGCGTATCTCGATCTCCTATTTTTCTCACTCTCTAGCGCTTTGTTTTTCTCGCCGTCCAACTGTTAAATTAGAAGAAAAAAGAAATTAGGCTCTGTTTGGTAGAGTTTCTAAAGTTTAATTCTATCTCTTAATTTGAATGTGATGTTTGGTTATAGTTTTAGAAAATTAATTCACACTCACTTTTTAATATTATATATCACATCACTCAATTCAAACTCTTCATAACTAAACAAATTTTCTATATTCAAATCATAATTTAAAAATTGTACCAAACGCAACCTTAATATTTGAGAAGGCATGGGAATCCACTGTAATTGTTTTGTAATTAACATTGAATTATAACTAATGCTGGTAGGTTGTTGGAATCCACTGTAATTGTTTTGTAATTACACAAAATCCCACAGTTTTATGTGTTTTGCAAATTAAACCCTAAAACTTTAATTTCAACAGCTTAAACCCGTATAAAACGTAAACCCTCCATCCATTTCTATTTGGTCTTATTTTTTCTTTTTTTTTTGAAAGATCTATTTGGTCTCCTTAATTGAGCAATTCCTAGGTAAAGAAACGGTGTAGTTTTGATTTAGACAAAAATAAAAGAAAAAAAATTAAAATTAAAATTAAAAATCATGTTGCAGAATATGAACAGAGAAAGAAGGAAGATGAAGAAAGAAAGGACCTGCTGACCCATTCTCTAACAGAAAAAAAAAACCTAAAATTTCAAATAATTTCTTCACATCTACCCATTCTTCTCACCAACTCCCGCCTTCCGCCACCACCCTCTTCCACAAATCGACCAAACCATCGCCACCTCCTACCCTCAGATTGACCACCTGCTGCCACCTCTCCCTCAGATACACCACCTATTGCCATTTCCCGACTTCAGATGCACTACACATCGTCGTTGATCTGCATAAATAGCGAGTGGATGGTGCTGCTACGAGACGAGAAGGTGTCCAATAGATGGTGTTGAGGGGCGTACTAAAGCTTGACTTCTGATCCCTTCCTTTTCTCATGTCATTCCTATCAGGTAAGCCCTATATATATATAATTTTGGTACCTCTTTTACATCACCAAGGATCCTCTAGAGTGAAATTTCCCTAAAGTTTCCTAGAGTGCTACATTGTGTGGTTGAGATTTATTGGCAAGTCACATCAGAAAAATTGATTTGACTTGCCAGTAAATCTCAACCACACAATGTAGCACTCTAGGAAACTTTAGAAAAAAATCACTCTAGAGGATCCTTGCTCCTTTTACATTTGACTTTTGAAGCCTGTATACCGTGGCGGAGAGAGTGAATGCCAGGGGGTCACGTGCCCCTCGATTTTGAGATTTTTTTATTTTTTTTATTTTATAAATATAAAGAAAATATTTTAATAAAAAAATTATAAAAATATTATTGAAATGAAATATCAATGACATTTTAAAAATTATAAAAACAATAATGGTTATTTTAATTAAAAATAAAGAGACTACTATAAACCATATTATTTATAAAAAATTTTGAATGCAACGATGATGTTATTATTATGGACATACAAATATAAGTAATCTCACTACAAATATATGAAATTTATTGGATTGTTAGTTTTATTCAATGGCGGAGCCAGAAAATTAAATTAAAGGTGACACTTATTAATTACAATATTAAAAATTTTTATAAAAACATTTTACGCAACTTTTTACGATTGATTTCAAGAAACATAAAAAAAATAATGTTATTTATAACTAGTGTATTATGGACAATACAAAAAAAAAAAAAAAAAGGATATGAGTCTTAAAATAAATTATATAATATAAATTTTTTTTTTATACAGAATTTGATTAAAAATTCAATATAATAGTAATACTACGTCATCATTGATATATGATATCACCAACTAATAGTACATAAACGCATAGAGAGTGAAGCTCACATGTCAAATATAGCTAACAATCCAATAAATTTTATATCTTTATAGTGAGATTATTTATACTTCCATGTCAATAATAATGATATCACCGTTATATTCAAAAAAATTCATAGATGATATGGTTTCTAATAGTCTCTTCATTTTCAATTAAAACAACATTATTGTTTTTATAATTTTTAAAATGTCATTGACATTTCACTCTAATAATATTTTTTGTAATTTTTTTTATTTAAAATATTTTATTTATGCTTGCAAAATTAAAAAAAAAAAAAAAAAATCATCTCAAAATTCAGGGAGGCACGTAACCCCCGTGGGTCTTCCCTCCCTCCGCCACTAGTTATATTTGACATGTGAGGTTCACTCTCTATGTATTTATGTACTATTAGTTGGTAATATCACATATCAATGATGACGTAGTATTACCATTATATTGAATTTTTAATCAGATTTTGTATTAAAAAAAATTATCATTACATAATTTATTTTAAGATTTATATTCTTTTTTTTTTTTTTTTTTGTATTGTACATAAGACACTAGTTACAAATAATATATATATATATATATATATATTTTTATGTTTTCGAAATCAATCGTAAAAACTTGCATGAAATATTTTTGTAGAAATTTTCGATATTGTAATTAATAAGTGCCCCCTCTAATTTAATTTTTTGACTCCGTCACTGCCTATATATATGTTTATATGCATTCGTGCATGGTATGGGTTTCTTCAATTGCTCTGACCAAACTCTAAATACTTTATGCTACGGTCTGTTTTAGATCATGTATTATTACAATTTAATACAAATTTTTGGATTGATACTTTGATTGAAATTGGTATTTTTTGAATTTTGTATTTGAATTGTGATTCTTGCATCCTCCTTGAGCAATGGAGATGGAAGTGAAGGTGAGGAAAGCGATGGTACACTGGTGATGGAGGTGAAGGTGACGAAGCAAAGAGCGGAGACGGTGGGTGCACTAGTGATGGAACGGATAGAGATAAAACGGAAGAAGGGGAAGACGGAGACAGATGAAGGGTATATGCACATATGATCAAATGGTATAAGGTGCATGATAAGTTCATTTGATCTGGTGCCACGTATAATTTATTTATTTATTTTTTTATTTTTCTGTTAGACAATGTAACAGAGTTTGAAGGATGGAGTGAAATGAATTCAGAAGTGTAGGTTTTAAATTAAAAAAATTAAAATTTCTGGGTTTGATTTGTTAGTCGGGTCAAACTTTTTTTTTTTTTTTTTGGTAATATACCCTAAATTTTTTAGTAGACATGGCATGTGATGCAATTAACTATATGGAGTCATGTGCTGGCTGATGCTTAAATTGTGATAATCTTTTGATAACTTTCTACACAAGTCATACGTTTTGACATACACCATTGTTAAATGCTACTGCTATAACCCTTGTTCTATTTCAGACCAAATTCTTCTCAGTCAAGAGTTAGCAAAAATTCCATTCCAACTGAACACTCAATTCATAACGGCGCACCAACCATACAAGTAGAAACAAAGGGCTTGGTTAAAATTAAAAAGTACCACTGAACGAAATCCCATGTATACAATAATTTCTGAATCCTTGTCATCGTTGTCGATGGTCAGTGGTCGCAAAAGGAGAGAGGAAGACAAGTCACGAGACTAGATTGGTGGTCGGATTGTGACGACCCAGAATTTTTCCCTCCGCTCGAGCGGGGGAGTTTACGCTCGAGCGGACTTTTGGGGTTCTCAGCAATTTTGCAGACGGCCTAGGATTTTGGAAGTTGTGAATCTTCGCCCGAGCGGAGAAGTTGACGCTCGAGCGGACTGCTTTATTGGTCTGTGCGCGCTCGAGCGGTTGAAGCGACGCTCGAGCGTGAGAAGTAAGATTTTCCTTGACATTGTAGTGGTGTATTTGGAATTCTCTTATTTTATTTTGGAGTATTGTTTGAGGTGGTAATATGATGGTGAAGTAAGATAAGACCAAAAACTTTAATTCGAACAATTTGTTTACGTTCAACAGTCACTCTTTTGCCCTTTTCTTTTTCCACACTTTGAATTTGAATGTGAGGTTAGAACCATTGAAAAGCTTATCTCCGGGGCTTCAATTTGGACACAAGAACGGCCTAAAACGGAGCCCGGATGAGAGAGTTACACATGATTAAAGTTTTGGGATCTGTGCTGGGAGCAGGTACGCTCGAGCGGGAATAAGGACGCTCGAGCGGGGTTGGCGAGTACAACAACGTAAAAACGGGATTTTGAGATCTTTTTTCCACATTTTCTTTCCCCTTTCTTCTTTCCTCTTCTCCTAAGTCCGAAACCCTCCGAAACCCTAGCCTCAAAACCTTGATTTCCTCTATTTTGAACAACAATCCACCATGGTTTTTGCATCAAGGGTGGAGAATAAGAAAAGATCGATGTTTTACCCGAGTGGAACTCGGATTTGCGAAGGTTTCTCCTCAAGCTTGCTCCTTTATTGATTCTTGAGGTGAGGGTTCTAATACTCTTCAATACTTACAGCAAGAGATAGATTTGTGGTTTTTCCATTGTATTAATGTTCAAATTTTCATTTTGAACATATGGAGGAAATTATGAGATTTGGGAATTTCGGGTTTGAAGCATGGAAGGTTCAATTGATGAGTTAAGGTGGTGAGATATGACCCATAGATGTATAATCAAGGAGAAAATTGGGATGTAAGGTCATGGTATGAGAAGTTTGTATTTTTATGGAAAACTTTATATTTTTCTTGAAACCCTAGGTTAATTTGTGATGATAAATAATGATTTTTGCCCAAATTGAAAATAGAATCATGGAATTGGTGGGTTGAATTATGCATGTACAAGTTGAATTGGATTTTTGAGATGTTTTGAAATAATGTTAAAATTTGCGAATGAACTTTGTTATGAGCATTGTGAATCATGTCAAAATGAGAAAGGAAATTAGGAGAAATGATTTAGAAAATTAATGTGTGACCTCATATGTGTGTAGGACACGCTTCGGGAGGAATAAATGCTCTACCAGCACACTGTGAGTAATAGTACGGAGATGTACATTTTATTTATTATTGATAATTATTATCACTAACGCTCTGTTTCTTGTAAGTGTTACACGAACATGTTACATGAACAATTATGATGAGTGAAAGTCAATGTGGACGTTGAAAGATTGGCATATATCGGTATGACTTTAGAATGACTTCGTTCTATCAATAGCGAATAATAAATTCTTTATTATCTATAAGCAAACTACGTTGTTTCTTAATGAATAAATAGAATTATGTTCATCTTTAAGCCAAGTATCTGTATGAAACTGAGATTATTCTATTATGTTACTTATGGACCCGAGGTCATCAAGAACCTGTGACATGCATGCAATGTTTAATATTATTATGTGGCCTCAGTTAATAATTGTTATGATTATTATTATTCAGTTGTTCGTGAGACACCTGTATTAATTTGTAATCAGGCCATGGGAAACTTATGTGCATTATTGCATACTGATACTTTAAGTAGACTGAAATCATTCTCATTACAAGGGCTTTGTGCCATTACAAGTTACATGGGCTTTATGCCATTACAAGTTTCATGGGCTTTATGCCATTCCAAGGGCTTTATGCCATCACAAGTTACAAGGGCTTTATGCCATTACAAGGGCTTTATGCCATCACATGGGCTTAATGCCAATCTATGTTCAAGGGCTTCATGCCAACTTTTCAAGGGCTATATGCCATCTTTCAAGGGCTTTTTATGCCATACGTTTCAAGGGGCTATTGTGCCAGATGTTCCAAGGGCTTTTATGCCATATGTTTCAGGGCTTCAATGCCAATGTGTTTCAAGGGCTTTATGCCGTTCTGATAAGGGCTTCATGCCATTTGTTAAGGATTTCACGTCGTTCTGTTAAGGGCTTAAAGCCATTGTGTTTAAGATTAGGCCCAAGGCCGTTCTGTAAAAGATACTTAAAGTATAAATGATTTTGATGAAATCCGTATTTGGAGTTACGAAGTGTTTCATATGATAAGTAATTTCGGAAATGAGAAAAAAATGCTACGAACTTGTGATGTGTTTATAATATGATATGCTTTCTGGATAATTTTCCCCAAAATGCCTAGATGCACTATGAAACCCCGAATATTCAAGATATGACAAGTTTTCTGAAAAAGGATACTTTGCTATACAGACAGAAACAAATAAATCATATGTTCTCTTTATTGATAAACACACGGATATGGATTATAATTCACGTTGAGCATTGAATTGTTATGTATTATTATTCACTGAGCTTGACTCACTCTATTTTATGTTTGTTTCTGTAGGCACTCAACCTGGAGATCAACCTTCACTTGTGGCTTTTGTTAGCCAGTTGTCAAACCCTGAGTATCTAAGCCCTTAGATGTTGATTGTTCAAGTTATGGAGTTTTGCTAAGTTTTAATTTGTACCCTAAATGTCTGTTAAGATCGGCGTATATGTATATGTACATAGCTATCTTCAGGTGCACGTCACTGTATATTTAACTGCATTATGTTCTATTTGTGATCCTGGCATGGTAGTGGTAGCTCAATGGATATATTTTTATAATTATTATTATTTTTGTTTGCTATTATATACTATTAAATTCTTCTGTTCAGGCCTTGTAGATTATATTCATCAGGTTTTATGTCCGTTTTCTGAGGTGGTCATGCCCAAACTTTTAGGGGCGAGTTAGGGGCGTGACAAGTGGTATCAGAGCACGAGTTGCTATCTCACACACGGATCCATTGAGCTGTAGGATGTCTAGAAAAGACTTAGGCTTCATGCATGACATCCTTAGTACATACGAAAAGACTGATAGCAACGGTAAATGTAATTTGTTCACGTTAACGATTATGAGCCATGTTTATTGTACGTTCCTTGCGTATATATTGTGATTGATTGTTGTGTAGAGCATGGCGGAAATAAGGATAGAGAATCACCTCGGGTTGGGTAGACAAAATGAAAACGGAAAGTGATTGGTAAGTAATGCACATGCAATTTTGGTTGTTATTTTGAACTGATAGTTACCTATCATTTATTTAGATGACTTGCAAATTGCTTAAACACTAAGTATGGAATATTTATGGTACAGTTAAGTCTTCCTTGTCTTGGTACTGTTTGGACCTATGACTTAAAAAAAAAACAAAATATTGTGATACGTACTTTGATTATCCTATTTTGTTAAGCGCATGACAATGACATGATATGACAAGCAATGCTTTATTTTCTGATATGTTATGTTACGAATTAAGGAATGATGATCCGTATATGTAAAAATATTCATGGCATCCTTAGTATAAGGCCCTTGCCCAGGGGTAATGATACCGTGGTTTCAGTATGTTACAAGATATGTTTTGCCATCGACAGTCTTGTACGGATGGTGCCACCGACGGTCTTGTACGGGTGGATTATGATCAAGCATAAACTCTGATTTTTGTTTCTGATTCAAGTATAACTAGGAATATGTATGAATATGTTTCTATTTATCTGTTTCGTTTATGTGCAATCGGGATTTGATTATGGAATCCGTGATTTGTGATTTGAAGTCTGTAATCTGGGTTGTTTACGTGTATTCTGTAATTTGCGATCAGGATTTCTTGTAAAAATGATTGAATGATATAAAAGACCTCACCCACATCGCATGTCTACTTACACGAGACAAAAAAAAAAAAAAAAAAAAAAAAGGAGCAGCTATTGACTACTTCGACGTCAAACTAAATGATCAGTAAATAGCTAAGCTACTGCAAGAATTCAAATTTTGTTTTTGGATATTAAGTGATTTAAGATTGAGAAAATCATTCCTGTGAACTATTTGTGTAACTATGCAAATGTTAGCGATTATGACATTGTCCTATATCACCTATATGGCAGTTATGATGTGAATACGAAACCATGTGTTTGACCTCGTGTCTTCCAGTAAGAAAAAGAAGAATCGTTTGAATGATAGAAAAAAAAAAAAAGAAGAGAAGAGGCCAAATTAATTTGTGCTATGACAAGAAAAAGTGCTAGCAAAGGAAAATATCATACCTTACGGTTATGATTGATTAATCAAGTAAGATTTTGAATTCGATTTCTAGCCTTGTTTTGATAGCTGTATTTATTATTCAGATTTGAACTTATGACGGCATGATCAGGTGTTTAAAATGGGGATTCTTCTTCCCACCGTTCCGATCTTGTCAACAATTAGTAAATGTGGTTTTGACTCCACATAACGATATGATTTTGATATGTTTTCGGAAATGAAATATGACTTTGAGCTTATCACTGTATTGGGGACTGGTGAAATGGAATATATCGTGCCTCTTAGGCAGAACCTTATTTGGTAGGTTCTAAGATCTGATTCAATGATGCAAAATCGGATTTTAATTTGACCACGTAATTAAGTTATTTTGAGAACTATATGTAACCGTAATGGTCATGTACCACCAAGTAAATTGCCTTATAAGATTCACTTAAGGAATTAATGCATGCTGTAGGAATTTATAAATCATGTTTTTCAGTCCTTGTTTTGTACTTTTAAATGTTTACGATGAAATCCCCTGAGCAGTTAAGACTAAATAGTGAAACCATGTTTAAGGATGCTTATCTGTTTAACAAGAAACGTGTCTGTTATACTTAGAATAATCGAATAAGGAATTGGAAGCCTTAAAGGTTGAATTATCCGAATTGATTATGTATCTGTGATCAGCATAATTTTTATGTAATCTTAAGTATGTTTACGAGTTCTATACGTTTTATATATGACTATCTACATGTATACCTAAGTCTTCATACGTATGGAAAGGAATAAGGGTTGAAAAGAAGAGCATAGATCTTCTAGGGAGCAAATGAAAAAGTGAAAGAGGGTATAGAAATCCTAAAGCTTAAGGTATGTTTGTTTGGCCTCTCTTAAAGTTAAGTAGGAACTCCTCTACGTAATTGTTTTTAAGGAGTAATTGTATGATGGTCTTCACTGTTTTTTTTTTTTTTTAAATGTCAAGTGGAATAAAGAATTGGTGATGCCGTTAAGTGAAGTGTAATTGAAAATTTGTTGTTAATTGAGAAGTTATTATGGACTTTGGGATTATACATGGATTATAAATGGTTAGTGTTGCTCCTTACCCGTTGAAATTCTGATATGTATGTGTTGATCGAAAGTATTTGTGACCCTATCCTATCCCAAGTGTGGATCTAGTTTTGGAACATTACAGGGTGTGTTTCCGTTTATGTTTGAACTGTCTTCTATTGGGTTTCTTCAATTTCGAGGACGAAATTTCTT
The DNA here is from genome assembly GCF_055761805.1 of Camellia sinensis. Lineage (NCBI taxonomy): Eukaryota > Viridiplantae > Streptophyta > Magnoliopsida > Ericales > Theaceae > Camellia > Camellia sinensis. The sequence goes on from NC_138963.1 coordinate 156,520,000, forward strand.
AAGGCGGGAAGAATGTGACGACCCAGAATTTTTCCCTCCGCTCGAGCGGAGGAGTTTACACTCAAGCGGACTTTTGGGGTTCTCAGCAATTTTGCAGACGGCCTAGGATTCTGGGAGTTGTGAATCTCCGCTCGAGCGGAGAAGTTGACGCTCGAGCGGACTGCTTTATTGGTCTGTGCGCGCTCGAGCAGTTGAAGCGACGCTCGAGCGTGAGAAGTAAGATTTCCCTTGACATTGTAGTGGTGTATTTGGAATTCTCTTATTTTATTTTGGAGTATTGTTTGAGGTGGTAATATGATGGTGAAGTAAGATAGGACCAAAAACTTTAATTCGAACAATTTGTTTACGTTCAACAGTCACTCTTTTGCCCTTTTCTTTTTCCACACTTTGAATTTGAATGTGAGGTTAGAACCATTGAAAAGCTTATCTCCGGGGCTTCAATTTGGACACAAGAACGGCCTAAAACGGAGCCCGGATGAGAGAGTTACACATGATTAAAGTTTTGGGATCTGTGCTGGGAGCAGGTACGCTCGAGCGGGAATAAGGACGCTCGAGCGGGGTTGGCGAGTACAACAACGTAAAAACGGGATTTTGAGATCTTTTTTCCACATTTTCTTTCCCCTTTCTTCTTTCCTCTTCTCCTAAGTCCGAAACCCTCCGAAACCCTAGCCTCAAAACCTTGATTTCCTCTATTTTGAACAACAATCCACCATGGTTTTTGCATCAAGGGTGGAGAATAAGAAAAGATCGATGTTTTACCCGAGTGGAACTCGGATTTGCGAAGGTTTCTCCTCAAGCTTGCTCCTTTATTGATTCTTGAGGTGAGGGTTCTAATACTCTTCAATACTTACAGCAAGAGATAGATTTGTGGTTTTTCCATTGTATTAATGTTCAAATTTTCATTTTGAACATATGGAGGAAATTATGAGATTTGGGAATTTCGGGTTTGAAGCATGGAAGGTTCAATTGATGAGTTAAGGTGGTGAGATATGACCCATAGATGTATAATCAAGGAGAAAATTGGGATGTAAGGTCATGGTATGAGAAGTTTGTATTTTTATGGAAAACTTTATATTTTTCTTGAAACCCTAGGTTAATTTGTGATGATAAATAATGATTTTTGCCCAAATTGAAAATAGAATCATGGAATTGGTGGGTTGAATTATGCATGTACAAGTTGAATTGGATTTTTGAGATGTTTTGAAATAATGTTAAAATTTGCGAATGAACTTTGTTATGAGCATTGTGAATCATGTTAAAATGAGAAAGAAAATTAGGAGAAATGATTTAGAAAATTAATGTGTGACCTCATATGTGTGTAGGACACGCTTCGGGAGGAATAAATGCTCTACCAGCACACTGTGAGTAATAGTACGGAGATGTACATTTTATTTATTATTGATAATTATTATCACTAACGCTCTGTTTCTTGTAAGTGTTTCTTGTAAGTGTTACACGAACATGTTACATGAACAATTATGATGAGTGAAAGTCAATGTAGACGTTGAAAGATTGGCATATATCGGTATGACTTTAGAATGACTTCGTTCTATCAATAGCGAATAATAAATTCTCTATTATCTATAAGCAAACTACGTCGTTTCTTAATGAATAAATAGAATTATGTTCATCTTTAAGCCAAGTATCTGTATGAAACTGAGATTATTCTATTATGTTACTTATGGACCCGAGGTCATCAAGAACCTGTGACATGCATGCAATGTTTAATATTATTATGTGGCCTCAGTTAATAATTGTTATGATTATTATTATTCAGTTGTTCGCGAGACACCTGTATTAATTTGTAATCAGGCCATGGGAAACTTATGTGCATTATTGCATACTGATACTTTAAGTAGACTGAAATCATTCTCATTACAAGGGCTTTGTGCCATTACAAGTTACATGGGCTTTATGCCATTACAAGTTACATGGGTTTTATGCCATTACAAGTTTCATGGGCTTTATGCCATTACAAGTTACATGGGTTTTATGCCATTACAAGTTACAAGGGCTTTATGCCATCACAAGTTACAAGGGCTTTATGCCATCACATGGGCTTAATGCCAATCTATGTTCAAGGGCTTCATGCCAACTTTTCAAGGGCTATATGCCATCTTTCAAGGGCTTTTTATGCCATACGTTTCAAGGGGCTATTGTGCCAGATGTTCCAAGGGATTTTATGCCATATGTTTCAGGGCTTCAATGCCAATGTGTTTCAAGGGCTTTATGCCGTTCTGAAAAGGGCTTAATGCCATTTGTTAAGGATTTCACGCCGTTCTGTTAAGGGCTTAAAGCCACTGTGTTTAAGATTAGGCCCAAGGCCGTTCTGTAAAAGATACTTAAAGTATAAATGATTTTGATGAAATCCGTATTTGGAGTTACGAAGTGTTTCATATGATAAGTAATTTCTGAAATGAGAAAAAAATGCTACAAACTTGTGATGTGTTTATAATATGATATTCTTTCTGGATAATTTTCCCCAAAATGCCTAGATGCACTATGAAACCCCGAATATTCAAGATATGACAAGTTTTCTGAAAAAGATACTTTGCTATACAGACAGAAACAAATAAATCATATGTTCTCTTTATTGATAAACACACGGATATGGATTATAATTCACATTGAGCATTGAATTGTTATGTATTATTATTCACTGAGCTTGACTCACTCTATTTTATGTTTGTTTCTGTAGGCACTCAACCTGGAGATCAACCTTCACTTGTGGCTTTTGTTAGCCAGTTGTCAAACCCTGAGTATCTAAGCCCTTAGATGTTGATTGTTCAAGTTATGGAGTTTTGCTAAGTTTTAATTTGTACCCTAAATGTCTGTTAAGATCGGCGTATATGTATATGTACATAGCTATCTTCAGGTGCACGTCACTGTATATTTAACTGCATTATGTTCTGTTTGTGATCCTGGCATGGTAGTGGTAGCTCAATGGATATATTGTTATAATTATTATTATTTTTGTTTGCTATTATATACTATTAAATGCTTCCGTTCAGGCCCCGTAGATTATATTCATCAGGTTTTATGTCCGTTTTCTGAGGTGGTCATGCCCAAACATTTAGGGGCGAGTTAGGGCCGTGACACGGATCTTATTGCCAGTAGTGGTTGTCGTCGCGGGATATGAGAGAGAAGAAAGAGTAGGTCGGATCTCGTTGGAGACCGAGGAGAGAGAGAGCACAATTGGAAAGAGAGAAGAGAGAGAAAATGGTTTAATTTGGGTAGAAATGAGAAAGAGATGAGGGTTTTGAGAGAGAGAGAACGGAGCGTGAGGGCCTTCACATGTGTCTCAGCCACATATTGGAATGGAATTAGGGGTCCTGAAATAGAGAGATTAATCATTTTTCAAATATGCACTTCATGATATATATCTTAGTGAAGAAAATATTTTCGATGTGCCATGCACATCATATGTAACTCTATACAAAATTACATAAGTTTTCACGAATTTACATAAGTAATTTTACAAAAAATATATAAATTGAACACAAATTTACGTAATCGTGACAATTTGCATAATTTTGTATAAAATTATATAACGTAAACATTACATACCGGAACATTTTCCCTAGTGAATAGGAATTTTTGTTTGTAAAATTATGTGGTCATGGCCCGTAAAGCCTATCCAACGCCAACTATGGTTTATAAGTCTTGGGGTCATAATTTGGCCTGTTGGGCCAAGCTCCATAAATTTGAGGGCCAATTATAATTGTGGATCAGGCTTGGTAGATTGAAGTGTTACCAAGTTTCAAACTAAAGAGGGATGAGTGCTTAAAAATTGAGGGCCATCCACTTATTAGGTCCTGACTTACATTTTTATCCATTAATAAATTATGTTGTAATTTTTTTCTTCTCATTTTTACCCTTTTTTTTTTCTTTTTTCTTTTTCTTTTTTTTTTTCCCCCTAGTTTTCCATTCCATATTTGAACTCCAAATTGCAAACCGCGATTTGGCCACCAACCACCACTTCTGATTGCCAGCAACTACCACCGACCTCTGACGACCTTTATCGACCTTTGACAACTACCTCCAACCTCCAATAATATTTTTTTTGGCCATTTTTCATTTTCAACACGTCACTACCGCCGCCACTCCTCAAATCTAGTGGCTACAAAAGAAAAAGAGAAGAAAATGAAGGAGAGAGATGAGGAGCCATTACAAAAGAATAGTTCTTATTATTTTTCTCATTCAAAGATCAAGACAAAGAATCAAAAGCTAGATTCAGTGATATATTTATTATGCAACAAATCTCAGCCGGTATTGCAGTGTTAAAATTATCACTATTGAATTTGTTAAAAATTTTACAAATGACAGATTTGATTTTAGAGAGAGAGGGCATCACAACAATCTATCATAAAGCATTCATTAATTTATTCATTTTGTATGTGTTGTGCCATCCCATTGTTTGATAAAATACCCACACTCACACCAACAAACTTATAATCTAATAAATTTATCATTCATAAATTATTGAATGATAAATTTAGTACTAAATTAAGCAACAGATTTACCAAATCAGTTACACAAGTTTTATAAACACAGATCTTCACCAACACACTATATAAAGAGTCTTGATCTTACTAGTGACCATCTATAATACCAGATTGGCGCCGAAGATAGTAGATCGACATTGAAAACACCAAGATTTGAAGCCATTAGTGAAGTTCGGTATCGAAGACAATAGATCAATGATGGAATAGGATGGTGGCAGGGGTTATGTCAAAGATGGTAGATCAGTAATGGAAGATTGCGGTGTTGAAGATAGCAGATGAATGATGGGGGAGAAGTGGAGGTGGTGACAACGAGGGAGGAGGACGGTGGTGTTAGGCGAGGGTCGACAGAGGCCAGGGAAGATGACAATAAAGACGGTGGTTGAGGCGAATATTGTTGACGACAACGGAGGAGGATGGTGGTTGAGCCGAGCGATAGAGACGTTAAGCGAGAAGGAGGTAGTGGTCTACCGATAAGAGAAATAGTAGAGAGCGAGAGAGAGATGGGAAAGAGAAATAGAGATAGGGTTGTGCTTAGGGTTTAGGGTAAAATTACTCAATTGAATGTAAATGGTAAAATGGAAGATGAGCTAAATTATTTTGAGTTAGGACCTCATGGGAATTAAGTCCTATCCAATGGACCGGCTGTAACTTTCCCTAAAATTGATCCCACAAATTGTACATATATGTAAGTGCAACATTTACATACACATTTATTTGGGAAAATTAAAAAACAAAACCCTAAGATTTGACCATTATAATAAATTAAACCCTAAGTTTTTTATTTTTTCAAGTTAAATCCTAAATTTTTTATTTGTTTTCAATTTAAACCATTTACCTATTTTCATTAAGTAAAATCAACGAAAAAAAATAATATTTTAGTCGTTGAACTCAATGAAAAAGATATTTTAGACATTTTATATATACCTACATTGAGTTTAATGACTTCAATACTATTTTTCTGTTGGTTTTTCTTAACAAAAATAGGATAATGGTTTAGCTTGAAAACAAATCAAAAGATTGGGGTTTAAATTGATAAAATTAAAAATTTATTTTGTTAGAATATATATATATATATATATATATTTGTAATTGTCCCAATTTATTTATGTATGCTATTTTAAATTTTTTAAAACTTTTTCTAATAAGAAAATCATAAAATATGTGTTATTAGTTTTCTGAAAGAACTATTTACAAAATTTGCTCTCTTAACCTCGAAATTATAAAAATAATTTGGGAATAGTTATCAACAAGCCCTGTAGCACTCTGAGTTTTTCTTCATAGCTCAAGCGTTGGATTGGTCGCTCGAGCAATCTCAGGAGTCATCCAGTACTTTTGCAGGCCTGTGATTCTGAGAGTTGTTGATGTTCGCTCGAGTGCATATTTGGTCGTGTGAGCGGTCTGCCTTGTGTAGTCTGAACTTCTAAGAGTTCGCATTCTTTATTCGAGCACAGGTTTGGTCGCTCGAGCAATCTATCCGAATTCAGCTTCTATAAAAGTCACTTTTGGTCACTTTTCTCTCTCTCGTCTCTCTCATTCCTCCATTGTTTAACTCCCAAGATCTTTATACTTGGTTTCATCTACTTTTACCCATCTTTGGCCCATAGTCCTTTAAGCCAAAACATAGAGGGTCACGAGGGCTTCATTTTAATCTAAACGAATCGTATTTTTGTTGCCGTGGATTTTTCGGCTTTCTTCTCGTCGCTTCAAGAGGTAGAGATTTCTTTGTTCCTTTTCAATATCTCGTCTATGGATAGTTATATGGTAGATTTTATTGAATAAAAAACATGTTCGTTATGAATTTTCGAAAAGCATATAAAAGGGATCTAGGGTTTGAATGTTTGGGTCGAAATGGTAAAATTAATGGTTGTGTGGGTTAATGGGGGAGTAGTCTAACATGTTTATGTTGAAAGGAAAAGAAAAACCTAATTTAATAATTTGACCTAATGAATTAAAAATGGGTAAAGTTGAATAATGTTTGTGTTTTGATAATTTGAGTTGTGTTATTGTGTTAATAGCATATAGAATTTATTTTAATATTGGAATTTATTTGGATTAATCTTGTTAAGTTGAGTTGGGTCATTGCTTGATATCCATGGGTGCGGTTTTATTGAAATGTGGAAAATGGTTCTTGGAAAGAAAAGGATTTTGGCATGTTAACTAGAAAAATAAAAGAGTTGATTTTGAAAAGACAAAGAAACCATGGCGTATTGTAAATTTAGAAATGAACTTGAGGTTGGATTTTGAAACTTTTGAACATTGTTATTATCATTATTGTTGGACTTAAGGTTGAGTGAGCATCGAGTTATTGTATTACGTGTGTTTAAATATTTATGCTTAGAGGTTTTGTCCTTAGCCATCAGTGGAGGATGACATTATGATGTTGAATCGATTATGTGTATGTAGTACACTCGGATTATTTATGTTTGTTGAATTATGTGATGGTTGGAAATGCATAAGCGTTGAGAATCAGAGGTGCCAGTACTTTCCAGCTAGCGTTTGGAGAACTTGGTAGCGTTGAGAATCAGAGGTGCTGTCACTCCCCGAAAATTTACACAAAAAAGATTCACCAACTTCCATTGTTTAATGTAAACATAAGTCAATCACAATATTAACATCATCATCAAATCTCCAACATTTGTAATTTAATAACCATCAAGAGATTTACAAAAGAATGTCCCACATGTGGTTATATATCTAACATTCCTAGAATATGAATCCATAGCATGTAACAAGGAAGTTTAGTACGAATTAATGCCCTCAACAGCTACAAATTCCAAGGCTTAAGCCCGATTACACAAAAGTGGTTTCATACCCATACACATAAAGCCCTTGGCTTGTCAAAAATAATTACAACGAAAGGAAAGAGCCTTGTGCTCTCAAAACATATCTCCACATCTCTAACTTGGCGGGATCACCTCATCTTTTCCTGCACAAAATCCCATTGGGATGAACACAAAACCCAGTAGGAAAATCTTAACAAACTATATACATTTTATATAATCTCATAGGATTAATGCATATGCCAAACCATGTTAAAAATCAAATATCTTTATCTTTTGAAACTTTTGTGCAAAATGTAATCTTGAAAATTTAACAATTCAATAATTTCAATGTAGTTCAACGGGGCGGTAAATACGACTCAGGTAATTTCTAGGTTGGTGTCTGCAAGTAAGCATAACAAGCACTACCAAATCCCCACTTTACTGGTAGCTAACCAAAAAGAACGTAGTACCTCATTCGCGCGTGTTTTTTATCTTTCACCATGGACACTCAGGCCAACTTAACCAATACCAATTACACTCCTATGCGGCCTTACCAACGTATTTATTCCAAAAACCACTCAATATCAGCTTGTTTCACAAAACAATTTCCTTCCTCAAAACAATATATTTTTCCAATGCAATATTTGAAATCAATTATATTAATGACAAAATGGAATGACTATGCAATGCCCAATGCAATAATAAGGTTCCATTTAAACATCTCAACAATGCCAATACGATACACTTCCGTATCAATGCCAATTTTTCAATTTATCCACACAATCCTCTATTGTGGTCAAATTTTACATCTCTTATCAATGCAATATCATAATACATTACAAGAGATAAAATAATACAACATTAACCTTCAAGCATTTTTCATACATTAATCATCATAATATAATTCTAAAGGATGACATAACAACTTTAACTTTCACGTATTCTCTTCCACTTGGTCATTTCAAGACCAACCAATAATAAGCTATACAACAAGCTTCAATTTAACCAATTCTCATTTTCTTTCCATGCAATTTCCTCTTTTAAAAATCTAGAAATCCCGGAGATATTGATTTGTGATTATGTATCAATTTTAAGTAGTAAATAACAATCCCAATCAAATAATCAAGACAATTGACACAACGATTTTAACATGGAAAAACCACAATTGAAGCACCTCTAATTGTGATAAAAATCACGGGCAAAAGCCACAGAACAATCCATTAAGAAGACAAAAGAAATTACACAAGTATACTCTCAATTACCTAGCGAATCCACGCCCGAATTGAACCGACCCCTATATGCCTCTTCCACCAAGGTCTCCACCTCTGAATCGCCTTGCTCAACGTTGAATCCACAACACTGATGTCGAATCCACGACGTTAAACCACTCCGGAATCCACCAAAGCTCCAGGCTGAAGTTCCACGAAATCTACCGAAGAACGATTCTCTCTCTTTTTTAATAAAACAAAATAAACAAACCCTTTGATATAATCCACTCAATTCATGATTAAACTCTCACAGATATCAAAGGAAACAAGCAAAGAAGCTCCAGATGAAAACCCAAATACCCAAGAACAAGATCTGGAAGCCGCAACCCTAAAATCTGATGAAACCACATATTTATAGAAAACAGATCCGTGATCTCCGCGATCCCGAAGATATTGCTTCTGGCTTCGGGGGCGCTACCCCTCGACCACGCCTGGGCGCTACCCCAGACATAGTTAGCGAAGTGGAAAACATGAAAGAATTAACATCACAAACTTCTCTGTAAGGAACAATTCGGGTTGGATTCGTATCTAAAAACTCATAGCCTCACTGGAATAAAAGATCAAATAAAATTACAACTAAAAAGAGTTTTGTCAAACGGAATTACCAAGAATAAAACCTAACACTCTTTATACACAATCATAGGAATATCACAATCACATATTCACCATAATACTAGACAACCAAAGATTTCATAACATGTTATCATTTTTCCCAAAATAAATCCCCAATTTCTAGGGTTTCTACAAAACTAGGTTTTTCCTCATTTTTGAAAGGATTTTTCCAAACAATATCCCTCCTTAATAATATAATTCACACCCTCAAGAGTTTTTGAAAACATCGAGAAACCTATTTTTAAAGTCATCAAGAACTCATGAGCCAAAATCAAAGTTCAATACTACAAGAGGAAGTTCCAAAATCAACATAACCTTGCAAAAATGTATTTATAACTCCAAGAGAATCTCCACCTTAAGCTTTGGAGAAGAAGAGAGAAGAAAACCCCCAAATTTGACGTTGTTGAAATCTGATCTCCACCGCACAAAACGTCACCCTTGAGGAGTTCTCTAATTTTAATGAAGAAACTAGGGTTAAATCTCCAATGGATTTGGAGAAATCAAAGGATTAATGTGATTTGCTGAGAGCAATGTAGAGAGAATGAGGAGAAATGTGTTTTAGAGATATAGAGATGAGAGAAAAGTGAGATGGGTGCTCAGCCCAAGAAAAGTAAAAGAGAAAATTTTCGAACACAACGCGTTCTCGCACGTGCGGTACCATTTTCGCACATGTAGCACATACCTTCCACACGTGCGCCACTCTCCCCCACTCGTGCGGCTCACTTTCCGCACCTACCCTGAACTCAACTCCGGAATGAAATAAAAATGAGATCCGAGGGAAGTTTCAAGAACGGTGAACTCAAATAGTTGACAAGACCTCAGATTAAATCTCAACACCCCCAACACGAACAAGACAATGACAATTAAAGGAAAACGAGGTGAGTTATATACCCGGGCATCACAACCTCCCCACCTTAGGAAATTTCATCCCCGAAATTTGGAGACCACTCAAAAAGAAACTCCAAAGCCTCAATAACCCAAACAACGGCAAAGCAACCCAATGGTATAACAAATGATAATATTCATCCTATAATTTACTCAACAATCGTAATCATACCCAATAACATAGAATTTAAACAACAATCTCTAGATTTTCAAAATCACAACTATTTCATTGCTAACATCATAGTTTTTTTTTTTTCGTAGCCACCATACCAAACCAAAACGATAATCACGAGCATGTGGTTTAACAACAGTTGTGGAAACCTTACAACAATTTCCATGCTTGAAAACAACAATAATTGTAATAACAAGTAGTTAGCAATTCAAATACTTCCGTTTTCAAACATTATGAGAATTTTACAATTTCGAACAATTTAAGCATTTTCAAATAAATCCGAATCCTAGGAGTGGACTTTCGCCTCCCGTTACCATGTTGCTTCCTCAATCCCATGGTGTCTCCATAACACCTTCACTATTGGTATAGTCTTACCCCATAACACTTGTTCTCGAGTATCTAATATTTGGACCGGTCCTTCTTTGTATGAGACATCCTCATCTATATCCATGTCAGCCAAATCAAGTACATAAGAAGGGTCAGGTTCATACTTCATAAGCATAGATATATGGAATACGTCATGAACTTCCAAAAGTTGTGGCGATAAAGCCAAACAATATGCTATTTCCCCAATTTGCTCCAAAATCTCAAAAGGTCCAATAAACCTTGGAGGCAATTTTCCACTCTTTCCAAATCTCATCAAACCCCGTCTCAGCAAAATCTTAAGAAATACATGGTTACCAACCTCGAAGGATAGAGGTCGTCTTCTCTTATCGGCATAACTCTTTTGTCGACTTTGAGTCGTAGCTAACCTTTTTTTAATAAGAGCAACTTTCTTAGTCGTCTCTCTAGCAATCTCCGGGCCCAACATCGGTGCATCACCCATCTTAGCCTAACAAACCAGTGATCTACAAGGTCGGCTATACAAGGCCTCAAACGGTGCCATCTCAAAACTAGCCTGATAACTATTGTTATAGGCGAACTCAATCAACGATGGGTGCCTCTCCCAAGACTCCTTAAAATCAAGGACACAAGCTCTAAGCATGTCCTCCAAAATCTGAATGGTATGCTTCGACTTCCCATCGATCTAAGGATGATAAGCGGTGCTAAAGGTCAACTTAGTTCCCAGTGCCTTTTGAAGGCTTTGCCACAACCAGGCAGTAAAACAAGGATCTCTATCCGAAACAATGGTCACAGGAACCCCATGAAATCGAACTATCTCTCTAATATACAACTTTGCCAAATGGTCAACTGAGTTGTCGGTGCCTATCGGAATGAAGTATGTAGACTTAGTCAACGTATCAACAATCACTCGAACGACATCATTGCCCCGTTGTGTTCTAGGAAGCCCAACTACAAAATCCATGGTAACATGTTCTTATTTCCACTCGGCTATCGGTAAGGGTTATAGAAAACTAGCTGGCTTTTGGTGCTTGGCCTTCACTTGTTGACAAGTAAGGCATTTCGACACAAATAAAGCGACATCCCGCTTCATACCCCTCCACCAAAACTGGTAACTAAGATCATGATACATTTTTGTGCCTCCCGGATGTAACGGAAGGCATCAGTGATGAAACTCTCGGAGTACCTCTTCCTGACAAGATTCTGACACAAAAAAATGGTCTAGATATCTAACACTCAAGTCCAAGTGTATGTTCAAACCCTTCTCTTCCTTCCTATTGGAGATCCTATCACAGATTGTCTCCACCTCACGGTCACCCCGTTGTGCCTCGATGACTCTACTAATTAAGGTAGGTTAAGCAATCACGGTAAACAAGGTAGCACCCTCGCTGGACTAATCCAAATGCAAATCAAACTCATCGATATCGCCTAGCATAACCCATTCTCAAATGGCCACACTTGCGTAACTACTCACGGATTTCCGACTCAAGGCATCGGCCACTACATTGGCCTTCTCCGGATGATAGTGCAACTCAAAGTCATAATCCTCCATAAATTCCATCTATCTCTGTTGGCGTAAATTCAATTCTTTTTGGGAAAACAAATATTTTAGACTCTTATGATCAGAGAAAACATCAAATTTCTCACCATACAAATAATGCCTCCAAATCTGTAAAGCAAAAATTACTGTCCCTAGTTCTAAGTCATGGGGAGGGTAGTTCTTTTCATGAGTTTTCAATTGTCATGAACTATAAGCCACAACCTTCCTTTCTTGCATCAATACACAACCAAGTCCATCTTAGGACGCATCACAATACACGGTATGACCCAAACCTCTTTTTGGAATTATCAAAATCGGTGCGGTAGTCAACCTAGTCTTAAGTTATTGAAATGACTTCTCACAAGTCTCGTTCCATACGAATTTGACACCCTTCCTTGTCAACTTTGTCAACGGTGCGGCTAATCTAGAGAAGTCTCTTACAAAACGACGATATCACCGGATTAACCCCAAGAAACTCCGAATTTAAAAAACATTTTTAGGTTATTTCCAATATTGCACAACATCTATCTTAGTAGAGTCTACAGTTACTTCTTCTCTCGACATAACATGCCCCAAGAACTTCACTTCATTCAACCAAAACTCTCATGTCTCGAATTTAGCATATAATTTGCGCATCTTAAGCAAGTTAAGTACTATCTGCAAGTGTTCCTCGTGTTCCTCCTCGTAGGCTGAATAAATCAAAATATCATCCACATAGACGACCATGAAGCGGTCTAAGAATTCTCAAAAGACTCGATTGATCAAGTCCATAAAGGAAGCATGAGCGTTGGTTAGACCAAAAGGCATTACAAGGAATTTATAATGGCCATAACGCGTGCGAAAGGCTATTTTCTAGATATCCTCCTCCCTCCCAGACTCTCAATTGATGGCACTCCGACCTCAAGTCTATCTTCGAAAAGCAACGAGACCCCCTAAGTTGGTCAAACAAGTCATCTATTCTGGGTAGGAGATATTTGTTCTTAATGGTAACTCGATTCAACTTGCGGTAATCAATACATAACCACAATAACTCATCATTTTTCTTTGCAAAGAGAGCCGGTGCTCCCCAAGATGATGTACTTGGGTAAATGAAGCCCTTGTCTAAGAGTTCTTGGGGTTGAATCTTCAACTCATGCAATTTCGCAGGTGCAAATCTATACGATGCCATGGAAATCGGTGTTGTGCCAGACACTAAGCCAATGGAGAACTCGATCTCCCGGTGGGTTGGCACACTAGTAAGATCCTTGGGAAAGATATCAGGATATTAACAAACTACCTTCGGCAATTTTACTCGAACCTCATCACTCTCACTATCCAAGAGAGTTGTAAGAAGACAACTAAGCTCACCCCTACTACGAGGGTCAGAAACTAGTGATAATACTCTATCAGCTCGATCCCCCAGAAAATAAAAAATGTCACCACTCGAGGTGCACACCATAACCCTCTGACAATAACAATCAATCATAGCACGATACGAAGACAACTAGTCCATGCCCAAAATGACATCAAAACCCGACATGTCTAGCAACCCAACTGCAAAAGGAAGTTGACGCCTAGCAACCCCTATCTCACAACCACGACACCCCCGGTCCAAGTCAACTTTACTCCTAACTGGTGACTCTGCCCTGAGTGGAGACGTAACTGAGCCACCTTTAACCCAATGCAGAAGCAAAAGCAAAAGATATAAATGAATGCGACGCACCCATGTCTATCAACACATTAGCCAAAGAATTGTACACAATAGAAATAACTCTCACAACAGAGGACCCTGGCAACTGCTCTAGCGTTGTAGCAGCAAACACGTACTCCTGTGGCCTCTGATTAACCTGCTCATCTCTCGGAGCATAGGCCTACTGAACTGACTGAGTCAAAGCGGCTCCCTAATTAGCTTGTGGGGTTTGAACTGAATGAGCCTGCTGATAACTCTAAGTGTGCCTTGACCTTGATGCACTAGATGCGCCTCCCAACTGTGGGCAAGCTCTCCTCAAGTGTCCTGACTGACCGCACTAAAAACAAGTAGGTCCTTGCCCCCTACTCTAGGACTAACTTTAAGATTGGTTAGGCAGTGGTGGTAACATCTGCTACCCTCCTCCCTTCTGTGGGCAGGAATTGGCCTTGTGACTCGGTTGGCCACATTTGAAACAAGTAAAGCTCCCTTAAGCATTCCTCCTCATGCCACCACTTGGCAATAAAAAAGTAGATCTAGATTGTTGTGACTAGGGTTGGGATGAAGAAGTGCCCCTATTCTTCTTATTGGGTCTAAAGTCCCTCTATGACTCCTGGCCCCTAAACCTCGAACCCCGAAGTCTCTCCTCCTCAGCCTACACAGTAATCTCTACATGTGTTGCCGCATTCACAAGATGGTCATAGTTTCGAATCATATTCCTGGCAACCTTGAATAAAATCTTTGCTCTCAATCTCTTCTTAAACTCTATGCAACGACGTTCCTCCATTGTCACAAACTTCAGTGCAAACCGAGGCAAACTAGTGAAGGTCGCCTCAAACTCGGCCATGGACAGGTTAAGTTGCTTGAGGTTTTGGAATTCTTGCCTTAATCTCTCCCTCACAGTGGGAGGTAGGTACTTGTCTTGGAAAGCAATGACAAAAAGCTTCCAATGTCGGTTCCACTGTACCCTTGGTGTACTTCCACCATTGGCATGCATCTCCTTTGAGGTACTAACTCACTAGAGTCACCCTTAGCTCACTGTCTTCAATGTGAAACATCTCAAATGTCTTCACTGTTTGCTCAAGCCAGCCATCTACTCTCTTGGGCTTCGGATGTGATACCCCTGTTCCGTAGTATGCTAATTGGTCCTTAATTTGAGTATGATTATGTGTTTAGCATGATTTTATGTGCCATCATGTGAAAATATATGTGGTTTTGAATTTCTATCTATTCATCGTAGGAATATCTGTTTGACTATTTGCTTCGGAAATTAAATTGAAGGCCTTATCGGCCACAGAACCCGATATTGATTGCGCCATTGTGATTGGCGTAATTTTTAAAGCCTACGGTGAAGTGTAATTGAAAAATTGATTCGGGCCAGATTAGTTGATTAAATTGTTAAATTAGTGCCCAATTACTTTAGCAATATTATATTAAAATTAGTGGGTTTTGTTGGAGAGGCAATACACCCTCAATTCTCCTCATTTGTTACATTTTGGCTGATCAAACCTTGAGAAAAGGAGGAGAGTCGGCTGTGGAGAGGGAGAGAGGAGAATTGTGCAAATTGTAGCTTAAAGCTTGGAAACCTTGAAGATAATCCAAGAATTGTTATAGATTGTGAGAATCAAAGCTTCTAGGTGAGTAATTCTTGGATTATAGTTTGTAATTTTGTGTGTTCAAGTTAATTGAGTGATCAAGAGTAAGATTGGAATGAAATTGGGTTGGTTCTTGTTGAATTAAAGCTTGACATATGCATGCATGTAAGAAATTGTGTTGAAATAGCATGTATAAGCTTGAAATACATTACTCAAGTAGAGTTTTGGTTAAAACTCATGTTTTGATCACCATTTGTGTTGTCTAAGTTGAGAATGTGGCTAATTCATCACATGCATGTACAATTTATGAAGATATGAGCTTGAATGTATGAATTTGTTATGTTAGAATGAGTTTGATGGGAGATTGGGGCATGCATGTGAATTAATTGTGAATTGAGCTCCATGGGTTGAGATTTGGGGTTTACATCATATTAGTATACTTATATTTGAGAATTGAGCCATAACATGCATGATTTGTTGGTTGAAAATCGAATTGGAGCTCAAGAACTCAATCTGGAAAACCCAGATTTTTTATGTCCGCTCGAGCAGGTGAAGTGCCGTTCGAGCGGGAAAATCGTGCTCCCAGTACTTTTTGCAGAGTTGGATGTTCGCTCGAGCGGGATGTTTCACGCTCGAGCAGGGAGCTGTTGTAGACAGGCCTTCCGATTGAGCTCCCTAATTCTCGCTCGAGCGTAATTTTGAGGTAACCAGTACTTTTGCAGGTCTCTTGGGTCCGCTCGAGCGGGACCCTGTTTTTTGAAATTTTGTTCATGCATTCTGTGTTTCATTTTCCATTCTCCTTCACTTGTAAACACTCTTAGGCATATGTTAAGCATTGTAAATGAGTTAATGAGATAAGAATAAAGCCTAAAGAGGAATATGTGAATTAAGGAACGGGTTGAATTGTTAATGACCCTTTTGTGTTCATGAAATGTGTAGGGTCAAGCTCCAGGGCGAATCCACAAGCCGATCACTGTGAGTAATATCAATATTTGAAAGCTTAACAATGTCTAACTGTTTATTCCCTTATAAGCTTTACGAGTTGCTAATTGGAATTGTGGACAAAAGTCTGACATGAACGAGTGAACGGACCAAAGCTCGTTTTGATATGAATAAATGGACCTAAGGTCGTTTTGATAGAAATAAATGGACCTAAGGTCGTTTTGACATGAATGGGTGGGCCGAAGGCCGTTTTGACGGGAATGTATGGGCCGAAGGCCGTTTTGACGTAAACGAATGGACCGAAGGTCGTTTTGACGTAAACGAATGGGCCGAAGGTCGTTTTGACGTATATGAATGGACCTAAGGTCGTTTTGACACAAATGTATGGGCCGAAGGCCGTTTGACGTAAACGAATGGGTCGAAGGCCGTTTTGACATGAATAAAAGCCTTAATGGGCCAAAGGCCAGAATGTTTAGAACTACAATCACTTGATTTGAATTTCGTATAGTTATATATTTGTTAAATAAGGGTATTAATTGGGCCTAAGGCCGTTTGGAACATGTTGTTCTACATTGTCATGTAACTTCTATATGTGATTTGATATTATTCACTGGGCTATCGCTCACGCTCATTCATGTGTTTGTAGGTGAGCCAAGAGAAGTCCAAACCCAGCCCCAGTGAAGTCTGCCAGGAACAACATGAGTTTTGGAGAGTTAGCCTTGCGTCTCACGCACGAGACCCATCCTTGCCATTGTGTTATGTATTTATATTTTGTCTTGTTGGCAAGGACTTTGCGTCTATCTGTATATAGTTTTGTTATGGGTTGACTCAGCTTGGATGATCCTGTCTGTAAAGGATTTTATGATACTGTATTTTGTTGTGGGTTATTAACGTATATGCGTATGGTTTGTTTTAAATTGCATATAAGCACGACTCTATGGACAGTTTTTAATCTTTGCTTCTGTTTGGCCCCTTTACTCTGATGAGTTATCTCTGTTTTTGTTTGAGGCCGTAGGTAATCTCAGGATTACTGGCCGGTTATGTCCTTAACCCATAAGGGCGGGTTCAGGTCATGACAGAGTGGTATCAGAGCACGAGTTAATAACTCACACACTTGTCCAAAAGAGCGATAAGCGTCTAAATAAGATCTAGGATGCATTCATGTGATAAATATGAATTTGGAAGCATTGATTATATGCCTCAATGTTTTAATATGAACAATTATATGTGTAAGTTGTGAACTACTTGCATCGCAAATTATCTGGAAATATGTGCTTCTTATGCGTACTTGTGTACCTTTTGTACGAAATATAATGCAGGTTTAATCAGATAGTGAGAACCAGAGGTGATGAGATAGAGGAATCTTCTACTGCCAGACTGGACAGAATAGAAAGATTGATTCAAGAAATGACAGAGGCTTTGAGATAGCAACAAGAGTGGCAACAATAGTGGCAGCAACCACACCCACCACCTCCACCTCCGGCACCACCCGTGCCAGACAATCAAAATGATGACCGGATAATAGCTCTCACCAAGGAATTCAAGAAAATGAAACCACCACAGTTCCACGGGGGATTAGATCCGTTGAAAGCTGAAGCGTGGGTCCTCGGCATTGAGAAATTATTTGAAGTGTTCACCTGTTCAAAGACACAAAAAGTGCTTCTAGCCACTTTTATGCTGGAAGACGAGGCCCGAAGATGATGGATGTTAATGCGTGAGAATCATAAAGAGGTGGACTGGGTAAAATTTATGGAGATCTTTTATGATAAGTACTTCCCGCAATGTGTTCGAGATAGGAAGGTAGCCGAGTTCATGGAACTCAAGCAAGACAGCATGACTGTAGCTGAGTATGAGGCCGAATTCACTGAATTGGCCAGGTTTGCACCAAATGTAATTGACACTGATTACAAGAAGGCAAGACATTTTGAGGGTGGGCTCCAAAGTGACATCCTAGAGAGAGTGAATGTCCTGAAGTTGGAGACCTACATTGGGGTGCTTGACAAGGCCATCATATCAGAGGCTAACATAGCTAGACAAGCTAAGCCAACAACAAAATGGGAAGGCAATAAAAGGAAAGACTTCTTTTTGAAGAAGAAATTTCTGAAAAAGCAAAACACGGGCTCCTCAACTACTTCAAGTTCTTCCCGAGACACAGCTCCCATGCGCAACATTTGTAGCAAAAGGCACCGTGGAGTCTGTTACTGTGCATCAAGAGCCTATTTCAAATGTGGGGAGCAAGGGCACATAGCCCGAGAATGTAATCAGAACAGTGGGAAACTAGCAGCTAGTTGAACTGCATCATTTCCAAAGCCGGGAAACACTTTGAGGTCCGTTATTACCGGGGATACCGTGAGACAGGGGAGAGTTTTTGCGCTTGTTCTGGGTGATACACGGAATGCCAATGCCGTTGTCTCAGGTACTATTTCAACATGTAATCAGGATACCTTTGTATTAATTGACTCTGGATCAACACACTCATTTGTGACATGTACATTTGCATCTAGACTAAATAGACCCCTAGAATTATTGCCATATTTGCTATGTGTGTCTGCTCCATCGGGGGAATCTGTGTTGTGTGAATCCATATACCGGTTTTGTGGAATGCGTGTTGAGGATGCTATCCTGTATGTAGATTTGTTGCTTTTAAATTTTAGACATTTTGATGTAATCTTGAGAATGGATTGGTTAACCAAGTATTGTGCCACCATTAATTGTGTAACAAAACGGGTTGCGTTTAAACCACCAGAATAGAAAAAGATTGTGTTTGTGGGTAACGGGGTAGTGCCTCCACCTTATTTAATATCTGCAATGAAAGCATGCAAACTGATCAGGAAAGGGTGTCAGGGTTATATGTGCTATGTGTTGACCGAACAATCTATGAATGCTGAATTAAATGATATTCCTATTGTTAGAGAATTTCTAGATGTATTTCCAAATGAATTACCAGGGGAATTGGTAGACAAGGAGATAGAGTTTACCATTGAAACTGTGCCAGACACCTTGCCCATTTCTAAGACTCCCTACAGAATGGCTGCTGCTGAAATGAAAGAATTGAAAGAACAGTTGCAAGACCTCCTTGACAAGGGGTTTATCCAACCTAGCACTTCGCCTTGGGGTGCACCAGTGTTATTTGTGAAGAAGAAGGATGGTACTTTGCGCCTGTGCATCGATTACCGGGAATTGAATAAGGTAACGATAAAGAACAACTATCCCTTACCCCGTATTGATGGTTTATTTGACTAGTTGTAGGGATCACAAGTGTTTTCTAAGATTGATTTGAGATCCAGATATCATCAGCTGAAAGTTAAGGCAGAGGATGTTGAGAAAACCGCATTTAGAATGAGGTATGGTCATTTTGAGTTCCTTGTTATGCCATTTGGAGTAACTAATGCTCCGGCAGCGTTTATGGACTTAATGAATAGAATTTTTAAAACCTACCTTGATGAGTTTGTTGTAGTCTTCATTGATTATATTTTGATATACTCTAAAGATAGACTCGAACATGAGCATCATTTGAGGACTGTTTTACAAATACTTCGGGAAAGAAAATTATTTGCTAAACTAAAGAAACGTGAGTTTTGGTTGGATGAAGTTGTTTTCTTAGGGCATGTGATCAACAGGGAAGGAATTTTAGTGGACCCGCAGAAAATAGAGGCAATTGTGAATTGGCCTACATCGACAAATGTGACAGAAGTTCGCAGTTTCATGGGCTTAGCTGGGTACTACAGGAGGTTTGTGAAGGACTTTTCGAAATTAGCTGTGCCTCTTACCCAATTGACACGTAAAGGGCGACCATTTGAGTGGAATAGTGAAAGAGAATCATCCTTTCATGAATTGAAAACAAGATTGACCACGGCACCAATTTTGACACTACCTTCAGATACGGAAAATTTTGTGATTTTCAGTGATGCATCTTATAAAGGTTTGGGTTGTGTGTTAATGCAGAACAGAAAAGTTATTGCTTATGCCTCCAGGCAGTTGAGGCCACACGAGAAGAACTATCCAACACATGACCTAGAATTGGCCGCAGTCGTTTTTGCCTTGAAAATTTGGCGGCATTATCTGTATGGAGCAAAATGTGAAGTCTACACGGATCATAAGAGCCTGAAATACTTCTTCACGCAGAAAGAGTTGAATATGCGTCAGAGAAGATGGATGGAACTAATAAAAGACTACGATCTGGAGATTCAGTATCACCCCGGGAAAGCCAACACAGTAACTGATGCATTAAACAGAAAATCAACGGGGAGTATGGCTTGTTTGCTTACTGAACAGAAAGAGATCTTGCAAGATTTTGAGAAGTCTGAAATTGAAGTGGTAATGTGTGAATAGGGCGGATTGATAGCCGCTATTACAGCCGAGCCGGCGATCATTGATGAAATCAAACAGAAACAGAAAGAGGATGAGTACCTCAAGAAAGTGATTGACGAATTTGAGGCAAGCCCAAAAGCAGAATTCAGTATTGAGAATGAAATGTTGAAATTCTGGAACCGAATATGTGTCCCTGATATCCCAGAACTAAAGAAGAGGGTCTTAGATGAAGCCAACAGATCCGTATTTGTTATGCATCCGGGTAATAATAAAATGTATCAGAATTTGAAACGAACCTATTGGTGGCCTAAAATGAAGAAAGAGATTGCAGAATATGTGTCCAAGTGCCTTCAGTGTTAGCAAGTTAAGACTGAACATCAGAAACCAGGTGGTCTACTTCAACCTCTTCCTATTCCTGAATGGAAGTGGGAACATGTGACTATGGATGTCGTTGTTGGCCTACCTCGAACTTCTTGAGGTATGGATTCTGTTTGGGTTGTAGTTGATAGACTGACTAAATTTGCACATTTTCTGCCTGTCAAAACTACATTTACTGCTTACAGATTGGCTACCATTTATGTTGATGAGATTGTCCGTTTACACGGAGTTCCGGTATCTATTATCTCGGATAGAGATCCAAAATTTGTATCTAGATTGTGGAAGAGTTTGCAGGAAGCTATGGGAACAGAACTAAGGTTCAGTACTGCATTCCACCCACAGACAGATGGGCAGTCAGAACGAACGATACAAACTTTGGAAGATATGCTTCGCATGTGTGCTTTGGATTTTCAGGGGAGTTGGGAGGATTATTTGCCACTTGCAGAATTTGCTTATAATAACAGCTTCCACTCCAGCATCGGTATGGCACCATACGAGGCTTTGTATGGTAGGAGGTGTAGATCACCTATTTGCTGGACAGAGGTCGAGGATAGAGCTTTGCTTGGGCCTGAAATTGTGCAAGACACCTCTAAGAAAATCAAAGTTATTCGTCAAAGGCTCAAAACAGCTCAGGACCGACAAAAGAATTATGCAGACATTCGGAGAAGACCTCTTGAGTATGAGGTTGGTGACCATGTCTTCATCCGTGTTTCTCCGATGAAAGGCCAAGTCAGATTTGGAAAAAATGGCAAGTTGTCGCCCCGTTACATTAGGCCGTTTCAGATTTTGGAGAGGCTTGGTCTGGTTGCCTACAAAGTTGCTTTGCCAACGGGATTCGAGCAAATCCATAATGTGTTTCATGTGTCGATGTTAAGGGGTTACCTCCGAGACCCGTTACATGTGATTGATTATCACCGGGTTGCTATTGATGAAAATATGGAATATGTTGAATGGCCGGAACGAATTGTTGATCGGCAAGTGAAGCAATTGAGAAACAAGTCCATCCCAATGGTGAAAGTGGAATGGAAAGAACACTATGGGATGGATGCTACATGGGAAAAAGAGGAGGAAATGCATCTACGCTATCTACATTTGTTTCCCGACGAAGGTAAATTAAGTTTGGAGGACCAAACTTCCTAAAGGGGGGGAGACTGTGATACCCCTGTTCCGTAGTATGCTAATTGGTCCTTAATTTGAGTATGATTATGTGTTTAACATGATTTTATGTGCCATCATGTGAAAATATATGTGATTTTGAATTTCTATCCGTTCACCGTAGGAATATCTGTTTGACTATTTGCTTTGGAAATTAAATTGAAGGCCTTATCGGCCACAGAACCCAAAATTGATTTTACCATTGTGATTGGCATAATTTTTAAAGCCTACGCTGAAGTGTAATTGAAAAATTGATTCGGGCCAGATTAGTTGATTAAATTGTTAAATTAGTGCCCAATTACTTTAGCAATATTATATTGAAATTAGTGGGTTTTGTTGGAGAGGCAATACACCCTCAATTCTCCTCCTTTGTTACATTTTGGCTGATCGAACCTTAAGAAAAGGAGGAGACTCGGCTGTGGAGAGGGAGAGAGGAGAATTCTGCAAATTGTAGCTTAAAGCTTGGAAACCTTGAAGATAATCCAAGAATTGTTATAAATTGTGAGAATCAAAGCTTCTAGGTGAGTAATTCTTGGATTATAGTTTGTAATTTTGTGTGTTCAAGTTAATTGAGTGATCAAGAGTAAGATTGGAATGAAATTGGGTTGGTTTTTGTTGAATTAAAGCTTGACATATGCATGCATGTAAGAAATTGTGTTGAAATAGCATGTATAAGCTTGAAATATATGACTCAAGTAGAGTTTTGGTTAAAACTCATGTTTTGATCACCAGTTGTGTTGTCTAAGTTGAGAATGTGGCTAATTCATCACATGCATATATAATTTATGAAGATATGAGCTTGAATGTATGAATTTGTTATGTTAGAATGAGTTTGATGGGAGATTGGGGCATACATGTGAATTAATTGTGAATTGAGCTCCATTGGGTTGAGATTTGGGGTTTACATCATATTAGTATACTTATACTTGAGAATTGAGCCATAACATTGTAGACGTCCCCCCGAACACCCCGGGAGGGTTAGTCCTGTTCTGTTCATTTGGGGTTACCACAGTTCGGACTCGACTTGTGTCACGGTTCTTAATCTGAACCAAAGAGTCCAAATCTGGCAAATCGTTTTGAGAAACAGATTTTTGAAAAAGTAGTGCCAAACATGGACTGCTTTGCCAGATATAGAGTCGCCACCTAAATATTTTAAAATGAGGGAATTTAGGAAACCCTGACTCGGTGCCGAAGGCCACATGTCCGTCATCACCGGAGTTGTCTCGGCTCGGGAGCTTGGGTACGATCGGGGAAGGTCAGCTATGAGCACCCCCTTTCGCCCGGTCCGAAGACCGGCCTCTACTAACCGTGATATCCGTTTTTGAAAACTTTATGTATTCTTAAACCAATTGTTAGCCTAGAATTACTATGTTATGTGCGCAGCAAACAAGTATAGACTAGATTGCCTAACTTGAAAAGAAACATTGCATATCCGTTCGGTTTGAAAATGCTTTGGAATTTGCTACTCGCAAGTAGGCTAAAATACGGATTTCAACGAGTTTTTCCAATTCAAACAATCCAACCTTCACCCACAGGCATTCAAAACAGTTTAACACATAAGCATCTAGCCACATGTTAAGCATGCTGTCATGGCAATATTCACACTCATGCGATATGCTAAAGCGGAAATACTTACATAGTACTCCATGCCAAAACAAAGAACTTGTTAGCAAACATGCATGATCCAAGTCCATGTTAAGTGCCTAATGCATCGCATACAAAATGTTGCTAGAATAGGCTCGACTATCCTAAACATGTCATGTGAAAATGCACAATTATCACGTATTCAGTTTGGGAATTGAAGTATTGATGCAGTTAGCGTGATGTACCGAGCCTAATGCATGCAATACAAATGCATGGATGCACACATGCATAGCATAGGGTATGCTAAATTAAACGTGCCCTAATACTAACCATTAAAGCGGGTAAGTAAAAGGGAAGAAAGAAGTGAGGTTGGAAGACATACACACCACCCACGCACACTTATTACAGATTTGCCCTTGCTCGGAGGGACCAAATAAATATTACAAATTAATTAACTACGCAAGCTAATTAATCTTACAAATTAACTAATTTAATTAACAAATTAAATAAATTAATTAAAACAGGAAAACGCCTCGGGAAGCGCGCCACCATGCATGGGCTGCCTCTGTTTTCCTTCCTTTCCTCCTCTGGAGGCTGTCAAAGCCTCAGGACTGATCCCTTGGACAGAGAGGATCACCACCGGCTGATTGAGATTGCCATCGGCAGTGTGGTATGGCCATCGGCACAAAATTGAATCTATCGGCAGAGAAATTGTTGCCGGTCAGCACATTACACTGCCGGTCGGCAGAGTATTCCTGCAGAACCTGCAACTCACAGCAACAGAGGGCAAGGCAAAGCATGGCAGCACAATTCAAAGCATGTATGCACCAACCATGTCTCTTATCATTGTAATGACTCAAAGGGACATGTGCCTCGGTTCTCGGACCACCAATCACGCATTTCCATGCATGATGGCCCAAAGAACCAAGTATGCAACTTTGATTTCAAATGTATGCAAACCAATCAAACAAAACTCCCAATCCCTATCACCCAAGTCAAGGGACAAGGAATGCATGCAAGATGCAATGCAACCTAGGCATACAAGCTAAGGATGCAACATGGCATGGCAAGGCACTTATGCAAGCATACAAGCATACATATGGCAATGCAAATAGATGGAAAGGTGGACTTATACATGAATTAGGCAGCTTTAAAATAGGCCTAAAACAGTAGCCAAAGTGCTAAAAAGTGAGGGCTAAATGGCATGCACACACATATGCACATAAGGACCAACACTTAAGCACAAATCAAACAACATTCAAGCACACTTGAAAGGGGGAATCATGGACAATTAGCATGCAACATAAGCATTGAAAATGCATGTTAGGATGGTGCCAAACCAAGCAACAAATCAAGCTAAACATGCAACAAATAGCCTAAGTGTTCAAAGCAAATCCAAGGAGCATTGAAATACACTTGCAAGACTAAATATGGTATGAGCTTATTGACCCAAAACAGAGTTTTAGCACATAACATAAGGCCCGAAAGACCACTTAGATGGCATCTAAATGGCTCAAAACAAAGGCATGCACAAATGGTCAAAACAAGGAGCATGCAACACATGCTTCCAAAGCATTAAAGAGGCATGCAAGGCAATCAAACAAGCATGGAAATGGGACTGAAATGGCATATAGAATGATCCCAAATCACCAAAACAATGCAAAGATGCCATGCTACACATGCACATACTCAAGGCCAACAAGCCCAAATACAAAGGAGCTATATAATGCATGCTAAAATCGACCCAAACGCTTATGGACAGACCTAGAACATGGCAAAATAAGCACATAATCTTCACAAGGCTAAGCCTAAAACATGCTCCAACAAAGGCTAACAACCTAAGGCACATTAAGGCATAAACAAGGCATTACATGGCAACTATGCTAAGCATGCATGGAGTTCCAAAACCAACTTGAAATCATGTTATATTATGGATATATAAGCATGAAAAACAAACCAAACATGCTCAACACACACTCAAGCATAGGCTTCCTTAAGAGGCCAAAATATGTCCTTTTCAAGGACAACAAGGAGAGGGGGTGGCCCTCTCCTTCTTGGGACTTCAAAGCATCATCTTCACCACTGAAATCCCTCAAGATTTCAGTGGTGAAGAGACCTCAACACCAAAATCCCGGAGCTAACACAAAATGGCTCAAAATGAGGCCTTTTGAGGCCTAAGGGTGGTCAACAACCCTCAAACAACAAAACACTCTTAATAAACAATAAAGAGGGCCTAAAAACAGAACTTTTTTATGTTATACAATAATCACAAAAACAGCTCTAAGATAGGTATAAAATCAATGCAAAAATGGGGGAAAATGGGACTAGATTCTCACCCTTGATGACCTCTTCACAAATGGTGCTCCAATGGCCTCCTTGAGCTTGAATCCAACACCAAAACCTCAAAAAAAACTCTTTAGAACCTCAGCTCCAAGAGGAAGGTGAAACACTAGGTGTTTGTGTGCAATAGTAAGACACAAAGCACCTAGTGAACAAAAGAGAGGGAAAGAGAGATAGAGTGTGTATCTAACCCTAACCCTAGAACTCAAACCCTAACAATGGATATTTTGCTCTCAAAATATCTAAACTCTCTAACCAAAACCTCTCCTTTTTTGCCTTAGAGAGAGCTCTTCTCTATCTTGTCTTGTAAAGCTTACAAGACAAGCTTTTCAAGAGGGAGATCCCTCCATACACGTGTATGGAGGGATGCAATAGCAAGACAGCTGTCTAAAAATATCTGCAAAAGCAGATGAACAGCAATCGGCCGGCCAAAAATGCCATCTTGGCCAAAAAGAGTGCCGACCGGCACAACAAAGTGCTGACCGGCAACAAATAGTGCCGGCCGGCAAACTACATTGCCGGTGACAGCAGACACCAGCCGGTGGCATGTAGCCACTGCCGGTGGTGGGTGGGGATGGTCTACAAGCCCCACCCTGCCTCTCAAGGGCAAGATGCAAGTGTTTGGTGCAAAACCAGACACTAAACGGTCGAGTTCGGGGATCCTGAGGCAAGGCGCGCGAGCCGAGGCCTCCGGGAACTCCAAACGAACACAAACATGGAAGATCACCGTGTGTTCAAACAGTGACGTCCAAGTCTTGAGGACGGTCAAAAATGGGGTGTCTACAGTTGCCCCTCTTTGACAGAACTCGAAAGTCATAACAATGACGGGAGTGAATGTCAAAGCCCAGAGACGACCCATTTTTGACAAGGCCGAAGACTTAGACAAACATGCAAGACGAACAAGGTATGCGCCCAGAGGCAGGGGCAAAATGCAAGACAATGCACGAAGCCGAGCATAACTTATGATCATGCAAAGAAAGCTGTAATGAAGCAAACATGCGACAGTTTTAAGCTAGCATACACCGAACTACACTACAATGCAGAAAGGATGTAAGAGAATTATGGAATTCTCAATACGTCTCACTCGGGAGATACAATACCTGTGCGGCTCGTCTGGTTGCACCAGCTTCAAATGAACCGTACATACAATATCGTGCCTGCAAAGAAAACAAACTTAACAGGTACAGTATGGTTAGCAACATGCATGACAATGCAAATGTGGATGCAAAACGAAATGCAATATATACAAAACAATGTATAAACAATGCAAATAAACATGCAATGTAATTGAAACAATGCAAGCTACATGCAAAGCAATTGAATCGTGATCCAATCACGAGCGGTGCGGAGCCACACCTATGTCAAATAGATTGATGGAGATAACAAGTCTGTCTACCATAGAACGGTCAACTGAACTATGAGCATTGTAGACAGACGCAAGAACGAGTATTGGGTGGAATTGACATAAGTGGGGAAACGACCCGCTGGAGAAAGGACTACGATCCTAATGCCGGATGCAAAAATTACACTACAATGTAATATGAATGAATATGGCACACAGGCCAAACCAAATCTTGCCTAGTAAAGGCATGGACACATACGAGCCATGTGTAACACAGAAAAGGTGCCGCAACCCTCAACCAACATATCAGCGTGGAATCGGCGCGATACACATGCAGAACTGTGTTTTAACATGAAAAGTAAGGGCACATACCAGACCAAGCTCAACATGGAAAGGCGCAAGCCATAGGCGGAAGGTGATGCAATGAATGCATGCAATCTACAATGCAATATCTACAAATATGCAATGGAGTGGATATGGATACAATGGATATGGCACGCAAGCCAAACCAAATCTTGCCTAGGAAAGGCATGGACACATACGAGCCATGTGTAACACAGAAAGGGTGCCGCAACCCTCAACCAACATATCAGCGTGGAATCGGCGCGATACACATGCAGAACTGTGTTTTAACATGAAAAGTAAGGGCACATACCGGACCAAGCTCAACCTGGAAAGGCGCAAGCCACGGGCGGAAGGTGATGCAATGAATGCATGCAATCTACAATGCAATATTCACAAATATGCAATGGAATGGATATTTACAACATGCATGACAATGCAATGCAATGCGACCTACTGGGGAAAATGCAATGGATGCATGCGAGCTACAATGGAAATGCATGACAATGCACTATGATGCAATGACTATGATTGCAACTTTCCCTATCTTACCAACAGGGTGACATACTAGGTTGGTTCAGTATCCAGAACTGAGGCGTAGACATGCCGCCTCAATTTATGGGGCTTCCATACAGATTTCAAGCCGAGGGTAAACCTCTGGGTATTTAAACCAGACTTTAGTCTCGGAACTCCCGAACCTTTGCGTTCTAGGCATAAGCCATTCGAACTCTAGTTTCCACCGTCCCAGTTGGTCTTCTAGGAACTCATCGCAAGCATAGGCAGGTGGCTTTACCAGACCACCGAAAATTCGTTCGGGCACGACAAACACCAAAGGAATTGCACCTTCAGAGGATTTAAGGTCTCCTAGACCGGGATGCAAAATGGTATGCATGACAATGCATGTTTTTTTTTGTTTTTGAAATGCAAATGAGGTATGAAATGCATGTTGCATAGAATGCGCGACAACACGCGGCTTAAGATATGTACAAAGCAATAGTGTGCACACCAATGCATTAAAGGTCTTGCACCTTCCAAGGATTTAAGGTCTCCTAGACCGTACGTGTTTAAGGTCTCGCCAGACCGTGCGTGTTTAAGGTCTCGCCAGACCGTGGTATTGCACGATGGTATGATGCGCAAAATAGCGCTATGCGTTAGGCAACGCGAGTGCACAGGACAGTGCGATGGAATGCATGCAAAATGCAATGAGATGCGCAAAACAGCGCGAAATTGATACATGCAAGATGCAAGCGAGGCGCACAAAACAGTGCGATGCGCGGAACAACGTGAAATTTGAAATGCACAAAACAGTGCGATGCGCGGAACAGCGCGAACAATTTTGAAATGCACAAAATAGTGCGATGCGCGGAACAGCGCGAACAATTTTGAAATGCACAAAACAGTGCGATTCGCAGAACAGCGCGAGGTTTGAAATGCACAAAACAGTGTGATGCGCAGAACAGCGCGAGGTTTGAAATGCACAAAACAGTGCGACGGTTTGAAATGCACAAAACAGTGCGACGGTTTGAAATGCACAAAACAGTGCGATGCGCAGAACAGCGCAAACAATTTTGAAATGCACAAAACTGTGCGATGCGCAGAACAGCGCGAACAATTTTGAAATGCACAAAACAGTGCAATGCTAAGTGCGACACGCATGCCACACGGAGTGTAAATGGGCTTAAATGCGCAACAACGCACGTATTCCGGAATGCATGACAATGCATGGAATGGAAATGCAATGATGATGCATGAGAAATGTGCACGACAATGCAAAGGGGTGCGTGTTGCAACGCATGTAACACGTGCATAACAATGCAAATGTGTGGCGCACGACAGCGCGATGCAATGCACAGAAGTAGTGTGATGAACTCGTGCAACACACATGGGGCAACTATTGAATTTAAAAGGATACAAAAAGGATACACCTTGTACGAATTCGAGTGCCACGTACTGGAGACACGGCCCGAAGTCAAAACGGAGGCCGGTTGAACGTCGGAGATGCACTTTCTTGCACTTTCTTGAGCTATGAAGACCCAAAACAACTCAAATGGCCTAACCAAGGCTGTGGAAACCCCACCGGCCGAAAGGGGAGGCCACCGGCTGGCCACCGGCATAAAAATAATTCCATCGGCACAAAAAAGTGCCGGCCGGCACAAAACATTGCCGACCGGCAAACAGTTGCTGGTGCGGGGCAGTTTTGACTTTTCACCTTGGGTGTTATAAAATAGGGTTTGAAAACCCTATTCCTCACTTCTCCACCGCCGAAAACTCTTGCCCTCTCTCTCTAGAGTGTTTCTCTCTCGTTTTTCGTCCGTTTCTTCGCATTCTACGCTCGTTTCGTCGTCGGATTCGCGTTTCTCTTCGCGTTTCGGACGTTTTCAACCGATCACATTCTCGTTTCGGTGCCTCGTTTGGCGTTCTCGCCTTTTCGGGGTTTGTTCCCCTCACTTTCCTCTTCATTTCCGTGCCTTTTCACATTCCGGCCTTACCGGCCATTTCCGACCCTCTCGGGAGTTGACTTTTTGGTTGACTCTTCGTATTCCGACCCGGTTTTCCTTTTCCGGGCCATTTTCACATCATTCTCTACATGGCGGACGACATTCCACGTGGCGGGACTCCCCCGGACCACGAGATGGATCCCGGGGTCGAGCTCTTACCGCTGAGCGAGCGCCCGTTCGACCTGGCGACCTACCGGCCGGCGATCCATGTTCTGCCCCCAGACGGCTTGCGTCAGTTCCGGAGCTTTGAGAGACATGTGGCGCCTGAGCTACTGCTGCGTGAGCCTACCTCCCACCTTTCATTCGGCACTTCCGAGGTAAGTCCCTTCTTTCTGCTTTACTTTCTGCAATGTAGGATACAAAACTGCCATAGTTAGTTGTATTCTCTAACTGCTGAAATCTGATATGTCGTAGACCGTAGTTGACTGTAAACATACATACAACTGATATCTGTTTGAGACTGACACATGCACACACACTACACTAGCCCTGAACCACCCAAACACACGGCACACACTGTATTTCACTGCACACACACTGGCACCCAGTATTTGCCTGAATCTATTAAATTTGCACATATGCTATATCTGCTCTGAAACACCCAAACACGTTGACACAGCACACGTATTTCACTGTAAGCACACCGGCACCCGGTATTTGTCTGAATCTGACAAACTTGCATACATACCATATCTGTCCTTTCAAAACTGCATTTTGAATGTTGTCTTGCAATTGTTATTTTCTGTTTGCAGGAGGGTTCCCATACCATTCGCGGGTATGGGAATACTGGTGCACGGGAGTGGTATGATGAGCTCCCTGATGCGGTCCGACGCATCGTGGACCGGGCGGGCTTCGACACCTTCTGCCGAGGGCTCTCCAGGTTGTCCACATGCAGGCCTCTCCTTGCCGCTCTGGCGGAGAGATGGTGGGACACCACCGATTCTTTTCATTTTTCTGCTGCGGGGGATATGACGATGACCCCTCATGATTTCTCGATGCTCACTGGCATCAGAGTAGGGGGGGATCCGATCCCTTTTGACACAGACATGGATGAGTGGACCGCCGCTCAGGTCCATCTGCTGGGGGAGGCGCCGCCACTAGCTCGTCCAGGTTTTGTGCGGTATTCCTGGTTCGAGGTACAGTTTCGGGTCCAGCCCGCATTGGAGGAGGAGGCGCAGATGACCCCGGAGGACGAGGAGAGGTATGCTCGCGGCTTCCTCATGTTCCTGTTCGGGACTACCATCTTCGCCGACCGGGCGAACACCGTGCCTCTCTGCCTTCTCAGTGCACTGGTGGACGTCCGGGATATTCTACACTACGATTGGGGCGGCGCTGCTCTGGCCACCCTTTACGGGTACATGAGCTCAACTTCTCGCGGCAGCGGCCAGCTCCTTGGAGGCTACTGGCGGGCTTGGGAGGTACATTTCTTCTCCGCTTTTTCATTTTTGTCTCGTACTTTCTGCACTCCGTACACTGCACACACTGTAGTCTGCTTTACACTTGCTGTATACTGTACACACGGCACACACATACATTCTGTTTTACACTAACTGTACACTGCTCACACTGTACACTGCACACAATACACTGCACAACACACGGCTCTGCCATTTCTGCTTTATTCTGTATATCCTGCTTTATCTGATGGTCACACCGACATCTGTTTTGCAGTTGTGGGTTTACGCCTACTTTCCTAGGCTTGCCCCCGTGCCAGTTGCGGAGACTCCCCTGGTCGTCCCCTTTTCGAGTCGCTTCGACGGGAGATGCACCCGGCGACCACGGGAGACGTTCGGCTTCTTCCGCCGATATTTCGACACCATCACCCCCACGGAGGTATGCTTTACTTTCAGTTCATTTAAGCTTCGCTTTCCAACTGTATATTTCAATAACAGTAGATAACAAACTGTCTGTCATTCCCAGATCACATGGCGGTCGTGGGCTCCTATGCCGGCGGCGATGCGGGGTCGGTTCCCTGGTGCGGAGGAGACCTCGCGTTTTCGGATTTTGCTTGAGGGCCCGGTCTGTCGGGCTTGGTACCTGGGGGAGCGTTTTCTACGCCAGACCCTGGGGTTACGTGAGCAGATAGTCCCGGTTCCCCCTCCTGCAGACATGAGGGAGACCGAGGGGCTGACCACTGAGCAGCTAGATGATTACTCCATCGGCTGGGAGGAGGCCGGCTTCCGAGGCACTGGGGACTATCAGGAGTACGTGCGGACGTACCTGATGCGCCCCCTGAGCGGCCGTCGAGCAGAGGGGGCCAGGCCTGTGGCATCGGCGGCTGGGACCGGAGCGAGAGCAGGGGCTGGATCTTCGAGGAGGGCCCGGGTCCGTGGTAGGGGCAGAGTGCAGGGAGGACGAGGAGTTGGCTGGCCTGCCCTGCCTGCTGTACTGACTTTTCAGGGGCAGGGTGGGTCGACCTATCAGATCCCCTTCGCCCCTCCACCGGCTGGTCACGAGTTCATTGATGTCCCCGACTTACCTCCGGTATGTTCTACTGCATTTTGTACAGTTATTCATTTCAGTTTACTTGATATTCCACAGAATATTGATGCATCTGATACTTTTGCAGGCTTCTTCTGGGTACACCCGTCAGTCGTTGGCGATGAATGCCTCGATGATGGGGATGCTCCAGCGGACTTTTGACCTCCTAGCCCTCTACAGCATACCGGTATGTCCTTCTGACATTGGCCTCAAACCATTCATATACTGATTTGCATAATCTGATGCACGGCACAACACCCGATACACTGATCTCACAGTATCTGAACACTGCATACACTACATTCTGCACCGTACTCTGTACTGATAAACTGCTCACGGTATTCTCATACTGCACTCATATACTGCATTCTGCACTGTTAAACTGCTCACGGCATACACACACTGTACTCTGTATTGCATTCTGCACTGATAAACTGCTCACGGCATTCTCACACTGTACTCATACACTGTATTCTGCACTGATAAACTGCTCACGGCATTCTTACTGTATTCATACACTGCATTCTGCACCTTTAAACTGTTCACAGTGTACTGATGCATTTCCCTTTTTGTGTACTTTTTCAGCCTCCTTTCCAGATTCCCATGGCAGGAGGTGCTCCAGCCGGACCTTCTGTCCCTGCTCGGGGGAGAGATGAGGAGGGCAGGATATTTCCCCGTACCAGGGGAGGGCGTACTCACGTCGAGAGTAGCTCGCGAGCTCCAGTCCCGGACGATGACGACGACGAGGAGTCAGAGGCGGAGGCAGAGTCATCGGAGGAGGAGACCGGAGACGGTTCTAGCTCGGGCTCCGATGGCGATGCTGATGATGCTCCTGGACCCTCATCCAGGAAGAGGACTAGGACGGACTGACGGCCCCCCGGAGTCGCTGGACATAGATGCAGATTTTTGCTATCTTTTCTTTCTTGTACTTTTCTTTTTGTTGGTAGATAGATTACCTTGTACTGCCGCAGGCAGATTTTTGTTTCCAAAACTTGTACATTTGAAAAGATAGTTAAATGAAACGGACTTTTTATCTAAAAAAGTGTTTACATTTACACATTTCATGCATTGCATCGCATCTCATCATGTTACACCTCAATGTAAATGAAATTGATTAGTTGTCTGAAAGTTAAACACTTGCACTGTAATAATCAGATAACTTAAACAGCCAACAGCAAAATACACCCAAGCAACCCACTGCCTGATTCTGGACACACAGCCCTTGCTCTACTGGGGATTAATCTGCATACAGCCCATAACACAACATTCGATTCATTCTGCACACGGCAATTCTCAAACAAACAGCCCAATTTGACAGGACGGACCTCAAAGATGGAACCGGTTGGAGTCGAAACACGTTCAAATGTAGAGAATGGCACAGCATTCTGAGCATAAATAATTTTTGAAATCGAATGAGGGTTTTTCAAACCGGGACATCGAGCCTACAACTGAACACAGCAGGGAGGACTCAAATATAGGTACACGACCTAAACACAACGAGACATGCTCGGAAAAGACTAAAAACAAAAGACGAGACCGTCAAATCAAAAGGACACGACACGCAGACGCTTTAGCGAAGATGGGGGACCTCGGACCACGAGGAGCCAGTTCAATCTGGGTATTGTTTCCCACCCTTTCTGATTTGTGATCCTCACATCACTCGACTCTCAAGCTCGGATTTTCTCTCAAAACCCTTTTCCTCACTTTTCTCTCAACTTACACCTCTCTATTCTTCAATCTCTCATTTTCCATCCCTCCCCGGGGTGACTGATGAATGAACAGGAAGTTGTAGGTTCACGCCCGATGCCGTTGGCTCACCGCTATTTCTTCTGGCGGGCAGAGTACTCTTCTGGCAAGTACGTCGGTGACGGGGGAAAGACAGAACGCCTGGCTCAACTGTGCCCCTAGTTCATCATTTTAACCATTTTTTCGTTTTTGCTTTCTACTAAAACGGTTTTGATCAAAACGAGAGTCGGATTAACGTACTTGTTCGATTTTTTATTTGAAAACCGTGCAAGTCAGGCTGTAAACACTGAAAATTTTCCTTTTTGGGTCCAAGACAATGGTCCGATTTTGGAAAATGGAATAGTTTTCGAGAAAATAGTCAACCTCAGTAAAAATTTTCAAAAAACTATATATTTCTTTTTTCAAACAGCTGATGCTTAACAAGCATAGAACTTACTCTTCGAGATGTGCAACCTCGGATCGGAGGCAATGGAAAATTGCCCCTGGTTTGAAGGGGGGGAGGCAACGGAAAGTTGCCCCTAGTTTGAATGGCGGCTCACGGCGGCTCGTGGCAACGGAAAGTTGCCCCTTGTTTAGGATGGTGCCGCAGCAATCTGTAAACAGTCTTCATTGGCGATGGTCGAACTCTCAGACACAGAGATGACGAAGACGGTCACAACACATATATGGACACAATCACCTTGAAAGGTGTTGGCCACTGGATTTTGGGGATGAAATCGAAACCATTGCATGGACTGAGACGCTATGAAAGCGTTGGGGGCTGGACTTCATGATGAAGTTGCCTACGTATCCCAAACATGGGAATCAAGCCTTACGTAGTTCCGGCTAAGGTCCACTCGGGTAATTTAACCTTCACTTTGTTTGGCTCTCACTTTTGCCAAGGCGCCCAATGCGGGTTTTCGACCTTGCGAGCTTCTTTTCATTTTCTATTTCTTTTTCTTCTTTCTTTTTTCTTTTCTTGCTTTTTTCTTTTTTTTTCTTTTCTTTTCTTCTTTCTTTTTTTGTATTTTTCTCTTGCTCTAACTTTTGCCTGGGCCGCCCTTCCGGGTTTTCGGCCCAGCGAGCCTCTCAAAGGGTAAAAGTGTAGCAAGTCCATGCCAAATGGTTTTTTGAAATTGAAGCCTCTCTGTGTCTAGGAGAACGGCTGTTGCACTGATTTGCGGAGAATCCATCAGGGTTACTCTACGAGCTTCTTCCGGCGAGATCTACTCCTTCTGATTCGGCTTTGATGCTTCTTGCTCGAGGGCTACTTCAAAACTGGCCACACGGGCCTTTCATGGCGTTTGTCCGTTGAACTTTCTGAATGTTCTGAACGGGTTCAAAATCGGAGAACAAGTAGATTGAATCTTGAGGCTGAGAGCGATCCTAGGCTGCGCAATCTCAAGAGCGATTCCACACAGGTCTTCGCAGGGCCGCGTAAAACATTTGTTTTTGAAAGTTTTTAAGAAAGCGACGAATCGCTCGCGCCGAAGATAGTGTGGAACCAATCTGGATCAGGCCAGGATCCCTCTCAGTACTTATGCCGACAAGCATGGCTTTATTCATAAAAAGGCTTAGCACGCCTCTCTTTCTCTCAAAATGATCAAAATTTTGGCAAAACCCGAGGAATTCCTTCCTCTTCGTTTTTATCACCGCAGTGTTCAAAAGGTTTGTTTTTTGGAAAACTTAGGTTAATGCAATGAGTTTGGCACGCAGGGGAGCAGGCAAGATGTACTGTCAGCCCGATCAAATTCTCTGGCACTTATGCTGAAAGCAATCATGAAGTTTGAGATAGCAACAGCTGTTTCAGTCGGCTCTGTTGGTGCAACTGGCCCCTTGGCAGAAACAGACTCAAAACAAAACAGATAATAATTACAAAACAAAATGGTGTTCGGGACGACATCCCCAGAATCACCTGGTATTATATACAACGGGGACTGACTCGATACAACCAGACTGACCCTTAAGCAAAAAAAGACTGACTCAAGACAAAGAGACAGACTCAAAACAAAAGACTGACTCGATATCCAAGCCAGGATTTACAAAACTCGGTTTCACCGATGCTCAAAAATGCGTGCCAGACGCTTCAAAAACACACCAAATGTTGACCGCAGGCGGTTCGCTTTACATACTCGCAGTATCTGAGCCCTCGAAATCCAACAACTGAGTGGTGACGGGCTTGCCCGAGGTGGGTGGTAGGATAACCTTGTTATCAATCAAATCCTGCACTTCATGACGAAGGCGGGAACATCCATCGGTACTGTGACCGGACTGTTGATGGTACGCGCAGTACAAGGTAGCATCATGAGTGGTGGGGAGATTCTTCGAGAGTGGCCGGGGCTCCAAAGGCTTAAGATGCCCATTCTTCGCCAATATTAGCAATGCCCTAGATAAAGGCATGTGGAGGTCGTGAAAGACCCTGCGTCCTCGGGGCAGGTACTTTGCAGTTTGAGGATTCTTGCCAGATGCGCTGGCGAAAGGATCGGCTGGCGCTGCCTTGGCTTTTTGAACCTTTCCCGGTGCAGGGTTGGGAACTACAGGAATTGTCTGGGCATGACGGGACCCATCCCGGTTTTATGTCTGGCTTGAACTGCCTTTGATCGGAGCGGGGAAAGCATCATCCACAGCTTTGATCACGATCGTAGATGTTTGTTGCTTGTTCATTCCTCTGACTTTCAAAGCCTCGACTGCCCACAGCAGTTGCTCAATGGGGTCGGCATCTACCTTAGCCTTATCCTTTCCTCTGGCCTCAGCCTGATCAAGGGTCGGGGTTGGTGCTGTCATGCCGTGGCTATAGCCGGAAGCCATCTCTGGCTGGCTGAGCTCTATCACAATTCGCCCCAGTAGCAGGGGCTCTTGTGGTACGAAATTCCCGGCATACGGCGCCGCTGGCGGTGAAGCCGACATTCCATAGGCTAGATCGGCCACGGACCTCTGGAGATCGCCTATCATCCCCATCAATTTGAAGGTGGTGGGCTCACGAGCCTGGTATAACTGGGGAGCCCAGACTGGGTGCACAACGGGCAACCTGGGCGGGTGTGACATACTGATGTTGGCCTCACTCTGCGGAGCGGTCCCCTGCTCCAATGCAGCCGTCATAACCACAACTTCTTCTGAATTTTGTGCCGCCATAAATCCTGCCTCAGCAAGGGGGAGACACTGGCTATTCTGTATCAACTCTGCAACTCTCTGAACATTGAAAGAAAAACAGACAACATTTCAGCCCAAACTGATCGAATACGGGCGTAGCCAAACAACTGTACCCTACTGCTGATCACTGTTCCCAAATTTCTGTTCCCAAAATACTGAATCTGATACCCGCGGATAACTGATTCCTGATAAATGATTCTCAACAATACTGATTCTGGTGCCCTCGGGCCCGATACTCAAACTCGCAAACACTGTGTTCCTAGGCGCACCAATGCACATGCAATACGAAGAAACACATAAATGAGATCAAAACAGGATATCACGAGTTCGAGTCAAGCTCTCTAAATCCCCAGCAGAGTCGCCATAAACTGTAGACGTCCCCCCGAACGCCCCGGGAGGGCTAGTCCCGTTCTGTTCATTTGGGGTTACCACAATTCGGACTCGACTTGTGTCACGGTTCTTAATCTGAACCAAAGAGTCCAAATCTGGCAAATCGTTTTGAGAAACAGATTTTTGAAAAAGTAGTGCCAAACATGGACTGCTTTGCCAGATACAGAGTCGCCACCTAAATATTTTAAAATGAGGGAATTTAGGAAACCCTGACTCGGTGCCGAAGGCCATATGTCCGTCATCACCGAAGTTGTCTCGGCTCGGGAGCTTGGGTACGATCGGGGAAGGTCAGCTATGAGCACCCCCTTTCGCTCGGTCCGAAGACCGGCCTCTACTAACCGTGATATCCGTTTTTGAAAACTTTATGTATTCTTAAACCAATTGTTAGCCTAGAATTACTATGTTATGCGCGTAGCAAACAAGTATAGACTAGATTGCCTAA
This sequence comes from Camellia sinensis, assembly GCF_055761805.1. Taxonomy (NCBI): domain Eukaryota; kingdom Viridiplantae; phylum Streptophyta; class Magnoliopsida; order Ericales; family Theaceae; genus Camellia; species Camellia sinensis. The sequence continues at coordinate 156,558,427 of NC_138963.1, forward strand.
CTTGGAAAGAAACATTGCATATCCGTTCAGTTTGAAAATGCTTTGGAATTTGCTACTCGCAAGTAGGCTAAAATACGGATTTCAACGAGTTTTTCCAATTCAAACAATCCAACCTTCACCCACAGGCATTCAAAACAGTTTAACACATAAGCATCTAGCCACATGTTAAGCATGCTGTCATGGCAATATTCACACTCATGCGATATGCTAAAGCGGAAATACTTACATAGTACTCCATGCCAAAACAAAGAACTTGTTAGCAAACATGCATGATCCAAGTCCATGTTAAGTGCCTAATGCATCGCATACAAAATGTTGCTAGAATAGGCTCGGCTATCCTAAACATGTCATGTGAAAATGCACAATTATCACGTATTCAGTTTGGGAATTGAAGTATTGATGCAGTTAGCGTGATGTACCGAGCCTAATGCATGCAATACAAATGCATGGATGCACACATGCATAGCATAGGGTATGCTAAATTAAACGTGCCCTAATACTAACCATTAAAGCGGGTAAGTAAAAGGGAAGAAAGAAGTGAGGTTGGAAGACATACACACCACCCACGCACACTTATTACAGATTTGCCCTTGCTCGGAGGGACCGAATAAATATTACAAATTAATTAACTACGCAAGCTAATTAATATTACAAATTAACTAATTTAATTAACAAATTAAATAAATTAATTAAAACAGGAAAACGCCTCGGGAAGCGCGCCACCATGCATGGGCTGCCTCTGTTTTCCTTCCTTTCCTCCTCTGGAGGCTGTCAAAGCCTCAGGACTGATCCCTTGGACAGAGAGGATCACCACCGGCTGATTGAGATTGCCACCGGCAGTGTGGTATGGCCATCGGCACAAAATTGAATCTGTCGGCAGAGAAATTGTTGCCGGTCGGCACATTACACTGCCGGTCGGCAGAGTATTCCTGCAGAACCTGCAACTCACAGCAACAGAGGGCAAGGCAAAGCATGGCAGCACAATTCAAAGCATGTATGCACCAACCATGTCTCTTATCATTGTAATGACTCAAAGGGACATGTGCCTCGGTTCTCGGACCACCAATCACGCATTTCCATGCATGATGGCCCAAAGAACCAAGTATGCAACTTTGATTTCAAATGTATGCAAACCAATCAAACAAAACTCCCAATCCCTATCACCCAAGTCAAGGGACAAGGAATGCATGCAAGATGCAATGCAACCTAGGCATACAAGCTAAGGATGCAACATGGCATGGCAAGGCACTTATGCAAGCATACAAGCATACATATGGCAATGCAAATAGATGGAAAGGTGGACTTATACATGAATTAGGCAGCTTTAAAATAGGCCTAAAGCAGTAGCCAAAGTGCTAAAAAGTGAGGGCTAAATGGCATGCATACACATATGCACATAAGGACCAACACTTAAGCACAAATCAAACAACATTCAAGCACACTTGAAAGGGGGAATCATGGACAATTAGCATGCAACATAAGCATTGAAAATGCATGTTAGGATGGTGCCAAACCAAGCAACAAATCAAGCTAAACATGCAACAAATAACCTAAGTGTTCAAAGCAAATCCAAGGAGCATTGAAATACACTTGCAAGACTAAATATGGTATGAGCTTATTGACCCAAAACAGAGTTTTAGCACATAACATAAGGCCCGAAAGACCACTTAGATGGCATCTAAATGGCTCAAAACAAAGGCATGCACAAATGGTCAAAACAAGGAGCATGCAACACATGCTTCCAAAGCATTAAAGAGGCATGCAAGGCAATCAAACAAGCATGGAAATGGGACTGAAATGGCATATAGAATGATCCCAAATCACCAAAACAATGCAAAGATGCCATGCTACACATGCACATACTCAAGGCCAACAAGCCCAAATACAAAGGAGCTATATAATGCATGCTAAAATCGACCCAAACGCTTATGGACAGACCTAGAACATGGCAAAATAAGCACATAATCTTCACAAGACTAAGCCTAAAACATGCTCCAACAAAGGCTAACAACCTAAGGCACATTAAGGCATAAACAAGGCATTACATGGCAACTATGCTAAGCATGCATGGAGTTCCAAAACCAACTTGAAATCATGTTATATTATGGATATATAAGCATGAAAAACAAACCAAACATGCTCAACACACACTCAAGCATAGGCTTCCTTAAGAGGCCAAAATATGTCCTTTTCAAGGACAACAAGGAGAGGGGGTGACCCTCTCCTTCTTGGGACTTCAAAGCATCATCTTCACCACTGAAATCCCTTAAGATGTCAGTGGTGAAGAGACCTCAACACCAAAATCCCGAAGCTAACACAAAATGGCTCAAAATGAGGCCTTTTGAGGCCTAAGGGTGGTCAACAACCCTCAAACAACAAAACACTCTTAACAAACAATAAAGAGGGCCTAAAAACAGAAATTTTTTATGTTATACAATAATCACAAAAATAGCTCTAAGATAGGTATAAAATCAATGCAAAAATGGGGGAAAATGGGACTAGATTCTCACCCTTGATGACCTCTTCACAAATGGTGCTCCAATGGCCTCCTTGAGCTTGAATCCAACACCAAAACCTCAAAACAAACTCTTTAGAACCTCAACTCCAAGAGGAAGGTGAAACACTAGGTGTGTGTGTGCAATAGTAAGACACAAAGCACCTAGTGAACAAAAGAGAGGGAAAGAGAGATAGAGTGTGTATCTAACCCTAACCCTAGAACTCAAACCCTAACAATGGCTATTTTGCTCTCAAAATATCTAAACTCTCTAACCAAAACCTCTCCTTTTTTGCCTTAGAGAGAGCTCTTCTCTATCTTGTCTTGTAAAGCTTACAAGACAAGCTTTTCAAGAGGGAGATCCCTCCATACACGTGTATGGAGGGATGCAATAGCAAGACAGCTGTCTAAAAATATCTGCAAAAGCAGATGAACAGCAATCGGCCGGCCAAAAATGCCATCTTGGCCAAAAAGAGTGCCGACCGGCACAACAAAGTGCTGACCGGCAACAAATAGTGCCGGCCGGCAAACTACATTGCCGGTGACAGCAGACACCAGCCGGTGGCATCTAGCCACTGCCGGTGGTGGGTGGGGATGGTCTACAAGCCCCACCTTGCCTCTCAAGGGCAAGATGCAAGTGTTTGGTGCAAAACCAGACACTAAACGGTCGAGTTCGGGGATCCTGAGGCAAGGCGCGCGAGCTGAGGCCTCCGGGAACTCCAAACGAACAAAAACATGGAAGATCACCGTGTGTTCAAACAGTGACGTCCAAGTCTTGAGGACGGTCAAAAATGGGGTGTCTACAAACATGCATGATTTGTTGGTTGAAAATCGAATTGGAACTTAAGAACTCAATCTAGAACACCCAGATTTTTTATGTCCGCTCGAGCGGGTGAAGTGCCGCTCGAGTGGGAAAATCGTGCTCCCAGTACTTTTGCAAAGTTGGATGTTCGCTCGAGCGGGATGTTTCATGCTCGAGCAGGGAGCTGTTGTAGACAGGCCTTCTGCTCGAGCTCCCTAATTCACGCTCAAGCATAATTTTGAGGTAACCAGTACTTTTGCAGGTCTCTTGGGTCCGCTCGAGCGGGGACCCTGTTTTCTGAAATTTTGTTCATGCGTTCTGTGTTTCATTTTCCGTTCTCCTTCACTTGTAAACACTCTTAGGCATATGTTGAGCATTATAAATGAGTTAATGAGATAAGAATAAAGCCTAAAGGGGAATATGTGAATTAAGGAATGGGTTGAATGGTTAATGACCCTTTTGTGTTCATGAAGTGTGTAGGGTCAAGCTCCAGGGCGAATCCACAAGTCGATCACTATGAGTAATATCGATATCTGAAAGCTTAACAATGTTTAACTATTTATTCCCTTATAAGCTTTACGAGTTGCTTATTGGGATTGTGGACAAAAGTCTGATATGAACGAGTGAATGGACCGAAGGTCGTTTCGATATGAATAAAAGGACCTAAGGTCGTTTTGATAGAAATAAATGGACCTAAGGTCGTTTTGACATGAATAGGTGGGCCGAAGGCTGTTTTGACGGGAATGTATGGGCCGAAGGCCGTTTTGATGTAAACGAATGGACTGAAGGTCGTTTTGACGTAAACGAATGGACCGAAGGTCGTTTTGACAGAAATGAATGGGCCGAAGGTCATTTTGACATATATGAATGGACCTAAGGTCGTTTTGACACGAATGTATGGGCCGAAGGCCGTTTGATTAAACGAATGGGCCGAAGGCCATTTCGACAGAAATGAATGGGCTGAAGGCCGTTTCGACATAAATGAATGGGCCGAAGGCCGTTTTGACATGAATAAAAGCCTGAATGGGCCAAAGGCCAGAATGTTTGGAACTACAGCCACTTGATTTGAATTTTGTATAGTTATATATCTATTAAATAGGAGTATGAATTGGGCCCAAGGCCGTTTGGAACATGTTGTTCTACATTGTCATGTAACTTCTGTATTTGATTTGATATTATTCACTGAGCTATCGCTCACGCTCATTCATGTGTTTGTAGGTGAGCCAAGAGAAGTCCAAACCCAGCCCCAGTGAAGTCTGCCAGGAACAACATGAGTTTTGGAGAGTTAGCCTTGCGTCTCACGCACGAGACCCATCCTTGCCATTTTGTTATGTATTTATATTTTGTCTTATTGGCAAGGACTTTGCGTCTATCTGTATATAGTTTTGTTATGGGTTGACTCAGCTTGGATGATCCTGTCTGTAAAGGATTTTATGATACTGTATTTTGTTGTGGGTTATTAACGTATATGCGTATGGTTTGTTTTAAAGTGCATATAAGCACGGCTCTATGGACAAAGTTTTTAATTATTGCTTCCGTTTGGCCCCTTTACTCTGACGAGTTATGTCTGTTTTGGTTTGAATCCGTAGGTAATCTCAGGATTACTGGCCGGTTATGTCCTTAACCCATAGGGGCGGGTTTGGGTCATGACATCGGACCCCCATGAAACTCACCCGATTTAGCTTGAAAAAATTCCTGAGTAAGGAAAACTGCTCCAGTTTCTATAGCATTTTCCTGGGCTTGATTCTCCGCCCTCAACATGTTCATCGATCCCCTCAAGGCCTCCATAATCTATTTGGCTACGGCATCCATAGTGGCTTGGCCCGCTTGCTTGGGGACTCCTACTTGCCGTTTTTGCTTGGCCACGTTAGTTGGGCCTGCTTGCTCGGCCACATTAGCTTGGCCGAACCCTTCCTCTTGCATCGGAACCTCATGAATTGGTACCTCATGAACCCCTCGGCGAGGCATACCACACCTCCCGCCTCTACCAATACTTGCACAACCTCTTTCTGACATCCTAATTAAGGACAAGAATAAACAATTTAGCACACCAACACAAATATACTTGCAACTTCATCTCACACGTCACGTCACAATAATTTCGTAAGTTTCCATTTCATATAAACACTTAGTTTCAGTCCACGTAAACATATCAGTCATATAAACACATACAGATTATTCTTTTACGATGAAATTTGTCCCGCGAAATACCAAGAGTTCTTATCAGAATGAATATTGATCAAGTGCTCTTTTAATAAGACTTCAAGGGATTTAAACAACATCCTAAAGGATCAATCTCATACCCATTTAGTCATATAAACATGTTATCACATAACACTTAAAGCATGGAACATCTCCTAGTTTAACAAAACGAACCCATTGTGGAAAAACAACCATTTCCCGCGAGCCCCAACTATTCAAACCTGGTAGCTCTGATATCAAGTTGTCACACTCCAAAAATTTACACAATAAAGATTCACCAACTTCCATTGTTTAATGTAAACATAAGTCAATCATAATATTAACATCATCATCAAATCTCCAACATTTGTAATTTAATAACCATCAAAAGATTTACAAAAGAATGTCCTGCAGTTATATATTCAACATTCCTAGAATATGAATCTATAGCATGTAACAAGGAAGTTTAGTATGAATTAATGCCCTCAAGGGCTACAAATTCCAAGGCTTAAGCCCGGTTACACAAAATTGGTTTCAAACCCATACACATAAAGCCCTTGGCTTGTCAAAAATAATTACAACAAAAGGAAAGAGCCTTGTGCTCACAAAACATATCTCCATGCCTCTAACTTGGCGAAATCATCACATCCTTTCCTGCACAATGTGATGATCGGGTGCGTTATATGTCTCGTCTCTCTTTGTTTAACCTTGGGTTTGCCTTGTTAGAGTGTCGAGTTTAACCGGGAGTCGTGTTAACAGTTTGGGTTTTCTGTATATTCGAAAACTTATTTCAGAGTCCTCACTTTTATTTATTTATGCCTGCGCCAAATTTCTCATGTTTCGGAGGGTGCGAGGTTGGGTCCAGAGGGTTTTGTGTTGAGTTGAAAATTTCCTGGCTGGGGAAAACAGAGCCGCACGTGATGGGCCTTGGGCTGCACGTACAGAAGGTGAGGCCACACGTGTGGGAAACAGGGGAAATTTTGGGTCAGCCACTGCATTATATGCAGGTGCGGGTCGAGGTGCGGTTTGGGAGCGCCGTACGTACGGGGGTTAGTGCCATACGTGGGGGATGGTTTGTATCCGAATTTCAGCCTTTTCTTTCTTCCTTGGGCTGTGTGTGTATCACTTTTTACATATCCCTCTCTCTCTAAAAACCATATCCTTCTCCTTCTCTCTATATTTCCTACACCAAATCTCTTAAAACTCTTGATCTCTTGCAATCCATTGGGGTTTTGACCCAACATCCTTCACAAATATTGAAGAGCTAAGCAAATGCTACATTGTGTGCGGTGGAGATTGGGTTTTGGCATCGTTGGAGTTAGGGCTTTCATCTCTTTTCTCCTCCAAACTTGAGGTAGGGATTTTTCTTAGAGTTATATATATTTTTTGCAAGATTATGTTGATTTGGAACTCTTTGGAAAGTGTAGGAACTTGGATTTTGGTACATGTGAAATGATGATTTCAAAAATGGTTTTACACCTTGTTTTTCTTACAAAATTTGAGAGCTTGACTACATTATGAGAAAGGATGTTTGGGAAGGAGATTCCCTTTTTGAAAGATGGAGAAATGTTTAGTTTTGGCAAAAACCTAGAATTTGAGAATTTATGAGAAATGTTGAGAATTTGTGAATGTTTATCTATCACCATGTTAAAATGAATGAATGATTGAAAAATCTCTTGTTTTACTTAACAAATGGAAAATTTTCTTGGAATATGAGAATTGTTGATTTGGGGAGATTGTTGCTCAAAAATGTGACATAATCATGAAATGATTAATTTGTTGAGAATATATGGGTGTGAAAATGTTATTGCTCTTAATGGGTTCATATAGATATATGATGATCTTGTGAAATGCATTGGAAAGAGCAATGGAAAATTTTTGATCACAAATGGAACATTTGTGTGGAAGTTTTGTAAATGGATAACTATTGCAATACATGGATAATTGTTACGTCGGCATTTCAATACTTTGTTTGTTATAAAATTTTGGGATTTGAAACTTTGCATTGAGAAAGAAACATTGTGAAATGAGATTTATTGAAATGTTTTGGGGTAAATACGTTGGTAAGTCCGGATAGGATGTGTAGATGAAATTGATTAAGTTGGCCTGAGTGTCTGGGGTGAAAGACCGGAAACACACGCGGAGGAGGTACCATTTCCCTTCCGATTAGCAACCAGTAAAGTGGGGTTTTGGTAGTGCTAGTTATGTCTATTTGCAGACACCAACCTAGAGATTACCTGAGTCGTATTTACCGCCCCTTGAACTAAATTGATAATTTTTAAATTGTTAAGATTTCAAGTTGTCATTGAGCATGATGGTTTTCAAAGAACGAAAATGTGATTTTCTTTCAAGAAGCATGGCATGGCATGTGTATTTCATTTTGTGAAGCTTGTATAAAATGTATATACTTTGTTAAGAACTTTCTATTGGGCCTTGTGCTCACCCTTATGGGATTTTGGTGTAAGAAAAGACGTGACGATTCCGCCAAATTCGAGGCGTAGACGTGTTTATTGAGAGCATATGGCTCTTATTTTTGTTGTGGTATATTTTGCTAGCCAAGGGCTATAATTGTATGGGTTCAAGAAATCTTTTTTGTGTAACCGGGCTTAAGCCTTGGAATTTGTAAGCCCTTGAGGGTATTTATTTATTTTTGGATTTGATGTTCTACATGCTATAGATTCATGTACTAGAGATCATTGAATGTGTACTCGCATGTGGAACTATTTTGTACAAACCTCATGATCATGTAATGTAAGCATTGGGGAATTATTCCGGTTTACCATAAGGAGCCGTGGTTGTTGTACTATCTTTATGCTTAAATTTTTGGGGCGTTACATTTCTAATGCAATCTTCGAAATCAATTGTATCAATGACAAAATTGAATGACTATGCAATGCCCAAGGCAATAATAAGGTTCCATTTAAACATCTCAACAATGCCAATGCTATACACTTCCGTATCAATGCCAATTTTTCAATTTATCCACACAATCCTCCATTGTGGTCAAATTCCACATATCTTATCAATAAAATGTCATAATACATTACAAAGAGATAAAATAATACAACATTAACCTTCAAGCATTTTTCATACATTAATCATCATAATATAATTCTAAAGGATGACATAACAACTTTAACTTTCATGTATTCTCTTCCACTTGGTCATTTGAAGACCAACAAATAATAAGCTATACAACAAGCTTCAATTTAACCAATTCTCATTTTCTTTCCATGGAATTTCCTCTTTATACACAATCATAGGAATATCTCAATAACATATTCACTATAATACTAGACAACCAAAGATTTCATAGCATCTTATCATTTTTTCCAAAATAAATCCCCGATTTCTAGGGTTTCTACAAAACTAGGCTTTTTCTCATTTTTGAAAGGGTTTTTCCAAGACAACATCCCTCCTTAACAATATAGTTCACACCCTCAAGAGTTTTTTGAAAACATTGAGAAACCCACTTTTAAAGCCATCAAGAACTCATGAGCCAAAATCAAAGTTCAATACTACAAGAGGAAGTTCCAAAATCAACATAAACTTGTATAAATGTATATATAACTCCAAGAGAATCCCTACCTTAAGCTTTGGCGAAGAAGAGAGAAGAAAACCCCCAAATTTGATGGTATTGAAATCTGATCTCCACTGCACAAAACGTAGCCCTCGAGGAGTTATCCAATTTTAATGAAGGAACTAGGGGTCAAAGCTTTAATGGATTTGGAGAAATCAAAGGATTAATGTGATTTGGTGAGAGTAATGTACAGAGAATGAGGAGAAATGTGTTTTAGAGAGAGAGAGAGAGAGAGAGAGAGAGAGAGATATGAGAGAAAAGTGAGGTGGGTGCTCAACCCAAGAAAAGAAAAAGAGAAATTTTTTTGACACTGCGCGTTCCCGCACGTACAGTACTATTTCCGCACGTGCAACACACACCTTCTGCATGTGTGCCACTCTCCCACACACATGCGGCTCACTTTCCACACCTGCCCTCCGTTCGTGCATTGAAAGTAGTGTTAAACCATCGACGGCCTCACCTCACTGCACATACGGCCTGAACTCCCGCACGTGCGGCCCAAGCCCTCGCACGTGAGGTCCTGCCTTCTGTCCAGAAATTGCACTAGCTAAACCTGAGACACCCCTAATCTAATTTCATGCTTTCTGAAACAAGCAAAACTCAACTTCAAAATGAAATAAAGATGAGGATCAGAGGGAAGTTCTGAGAACGGTGAACTCAAACGGTCAACAAGACCTCGGATTAAATCTCAACACTCCCAACATGAGCAAGATAATCACATTTAAAGGAAAACGAGGTGAGTTATATACCCAGGCATCACAGGTGCCAGTATCTTCCAGCTAACGCCTAGAGAACTTGGTAGCGCTTAGAATGAGGGGTTCCAGAACCTTCCAGCTAGCGCCTAGAGAACTTGGTAGCGCTTAGAATAAGGGGTTCCAAAACCTTCCAGCTAGCGCCTGGAGAACTTGGCATTGTGAGTATTGGAAAGGTATATCCTTGGCTTACCGTGCTTAAGACAGATAGAGCGTTGTTGGGTTCTCGTTATCATCTCGTTTCTATTCATGTGTATCCTGCATAGTGATGATTCCTTTATGGAGGATGTCAGTTGTCTTATATGGTTATGTTAGGTGCATTTTATATGTCTTGTCTTCGTGTTCGTTTGTGATAACATTATTTGGAACTTGTGGTTTGAATTGGGTATAAGTTTGGAATTGGAGAAAAGTAATTGGATTTGTTTTCAAATACCTGTTATTGTCGGGCAAGTCTAAAATAAAATGGTAGCAAGAAGAAAGAAAAGGGAATGGTTTAGGTTGTTGGATAAATTGAATGATTTTGAGAAAAGTACCTACGTAAGTATATCTTCATGTATAGACCGGCTCATTATGTATATGATATGACCTAAAGCATTCATGATTATAGCTATCTGTATGTTGTTATTGTTTAGGATCATGTTGGGATCCCTACTAGACTTTATTTTCATTCCACATTACTAATCCTTTTTCAGGGGAATGTTGGCAAGTGGTTCAAGATCGAGAATCTTCTTTATCTGTTGACCACGGAGCCTCTTAACTTTTGGTTGAATGCTGTTGTTGTAAAAGGATTGAACCATTTCTCTTTTATGTAATGATGTAAGCCTACGAGCAATTTTATTCAACTATGTCACATGTTGCATTTGTTTTTACGAATGAGAGAATCTTCTTCTACTTATCTTTATTAAGATATTGGAACTTTTGTTTGCTATCTCTGAAATTGTAACATTTAACGATTTGGTAATGTTATCCGAGTAAATAAAAAGAGGGGCATTACAAGTCCTATTGACTAGAATTATTCATTTATAAATCTTGAATTTGTTTTTATGTATTTTCCATTGATTTTGATAATACTAGTTTTTTGAGACTTTTTTTTTTTTTATGTGTTTCATATTTGTGAAATGATCATTTGATACTAGTGATGATATGGATAAATTTATTAAAATGATAAATAATCAGAACATTTTAGCCTTTGTATATGAGTTTAGATTTATTTTTAGCTTATTTAAGTTATTTTGTATTGAAATATGAAGTGGGAAATGGAAGTAGTTGAATTGTATTTTTTTTAAAAAAATATTTTTACATTGATAAATTATCTCCAAAAATTAAATATAGCCTTTTGATAAATAAGTCTGGTTCATAGGATATCCTTATCTTGTCAAATAATCCAATTATATAAGGGAACACTATAGTTTAAATGACTAATAAATAACTATAAAGATAACATTTTGGGGAAAATTAGTAAAACATTTCTCTTTTAACTTTGTGTAGTATGAGAGGTCCAAGGTGTTTTTTTTTTTTTTAGTTAAAATATCTCGATGAAATTTCTTTGTGATCATACAAGACAAATTTTGAAATTTCTCTGTGAAATCAAAGAAATTTCTCTGTGAATATTGAAATTTCTCTGTGTCGGGACTGAAATTTCTTTGAGTCAAGCGGAATTTCTCTGTGAAAATGTTGAGAGACCTTAACTATTATGAAAATATTATGTGTTCTTTATCTCGTAAAATCTTAATATCAGGTACCTTAAAAAAAATTCCCCAACTTTTTGTATGGCAACTTCTATTTGAAAAAAAAATATATATATATGGTATATTATTATAAATTACAAAATATTATTTGGTCATTATACTCTAAAATTCCAATTAATTCACTTTTACACAAATATTATTTGGTCATTATTTACTTTTCATTTTTAAATAGAAGTATTGTATGTAATATCTCATTTGTACATGTGTAATAATTTTTTAAATAAATTATACTGACCTTTCTAGAACAATGATGAAAATACCAACAACACAAAATTTTAATATAATAATACTCTACTCTTTTAAAATATAAATTCCATAACACTTAAGCACACACCATTATAATTCTGCTATGATAAAAAAAAATAATGATAATTTTATCATTTTTTAAGATTACAATGCATATTTTATCATTTATTTACTAGAAAATTAACTACGTCCAAACACTCGTATATTTATTTTTAATTAATAAAATCATATGATTATAATTGTTAAATTAATTTATTTTTTTGTAAATAATAAATAATTTACATACGGAAAAAAAAAATCAGATTATCCATATGAATCCTGTTGTGGGCCCACAATCAGAAAAATAGACTGGTCCAATTTTTTCACAAACTGGAGATAATCAATTCTTATGAGAATATTCACCCAAAAAAAATTCTTATGAGAATTGTGATGCATGGTCTTTCTTTGGATTAATTATTTTATTCAATTTTATGTTTTTCCGTTATGGTGTCTTTCATTGGATCAATTTTTTCACAACTTTTCCGCTTACTTTTCCGACCAATTACTTTTCTGGCATCGGCTAAATTTTCCGATGAGTTTTTTTAGAGTGTTCTTATCTTCAAATAATTTTTTTTTTTCTTCGATCAAATGCCTCACACACTCTTTAAGATGGACTTTTCATTAATTTTTTCTAAATTTTTATAATTTTATTTAATTTACATAACACTTAACTTTCTTTTTCATTAATAATTTGATAGTTATTCTGGTGAAAAAATGATGTCATCTCTTTTACACAAAAATATATTTTTTATGTTGTTTTTATTTATATTTTCCCACCATCTCAATTAGTTTCAATCTATTTAAGTGAGTGTAATTATGTTAAAATTATTAAATTTATTTAAATTAAAAAAAGATTAGTATAATTTATCTATTTTTTTAAGGCAAATCTAAAAAATAATAATAATAATAATAATAATAAATTAATTTACTAAGAAGAGGGCAGTGCAATTCATGATGCGTGTGGGGAATATTGACACACAATTAGCTGTTGTGATGTTGACTCTAATGTTTACCTCCTACGAAGAACTTTTCAACACAAATGTTTAAGTTCCCACAGTTCCATGAACCTCTAAGTACTTAAAAATGTTTGGGAGCGCTAATAATAGAGCTTTAATAGCTCTCTAATAGGGTGTGAGTTTCCCTGTGATAGTGATGTTTGTATTTTGTGTATGTGTGTGTGTTTTTTTTTTTTATTAGACTTTTTATGTCATTAGAGCTCTTTAATTTAGAGAGATATATCATTGTTGGTAAGTAATAAGCTAATCTCAAAGTGGGACACGATTATTTATTAGTCTTTTTTTACTCTAATCTTCTTGGAAAATGGGTCACTGTTGTGCTCAAAGCACAACAGTGACTGTGGTGTCTCCGTTTGAAGTGTATTATGATCTTAGTTTTATGATTTAAACCGTTTATTTTGTAGGGTTTGTTGAGTAATTCATGTCTACCGAAAATCATATTAATCGGATATCAACAACTATATGATCGATAATCAAAAAAATAAATAATAAGTTTTTCTTTTAGAAATAGCATAAATAATATGCGATTCGATCATATAGTTATTGATATCCGATTAATATTATTTTTGGTAGGCATGAAGTACTCAACAAATCTTACAATAGGAACGGTTTAGATCATAAAAATAAGACCATAATACACCTCAAACGAAGACACTACAGTCACTGATGTGCTTTGAGTACAGCAGGACCCCTTTCCCAATCTTCTTGTCCAAACTCAAACACTATTATATTATTTGTAATTTCAGCCATTTATAGTCACCTAAAATAATATAAAATTTGAAATCTTATAAATGAGTCCAACCAAGTCAAATTGAGTAATTATTCAATTTTAGTTTAAAAAATTTAATTATTCTATTTAGTTTTGAGAATTTGAGATTAACTTATTACTTGAACAATGTGATTTGATAAAAATGTTATAAATGTCAAATTGAATTAAAATTTTAAATATATTATATTTAATATATTTTAAAAATTAAAAAAAATGCTTAATAACTCAAATTTGTATATTCCGAATGGCTCGAATGTATCAAAACAACGTCGTTTTACTCCCAAAACGACATCGTTTTGAGACATTCAAGTCATTCGAGGCATTCAAGCCATGAAAATTCAGACTACCAAGTCAAGTTGAGTAATTAATTATTCAATTTTAGTTAGGAAATTTAATTATTCTATTTAGTTTTGAGAATTTGAGATTAACTTTTTACTTGAACAATGCAATTTGATAAAAATTATATTAATGTCGAATTAAATTAAAATTTTAAATATATTATATTTAACATATCTATAAAAAAAAATATTTGATAATTTAAATTTGTGTGACCTGAATGGCTCGAATGTCTCAAAACGAAGTTATTTTGAGACATTCAAGTCATGAAAATTCAAACTATCAAAAATTATTGAAAAATAAATTATTAAAATAGAATTGGAAAGTCAGCGCTGACTGCTTCCTCAAGGCAAGAACCGTCGAGTCCCGATCTTCTGCCGTGGTTCCTTGCAATTCTTCCTGCCGTGGTTACGAAACGACGTCGTTTTTGTTTTCTTTTTTTTTTTTTTCATTTTCTTCTTTTCTTTTCCCCGTTGTCTTCCCTCTCTGAGGCATGCTGAGAACTCTAACCCACCCGACGGAACAAAAACAGATAGATGAAACTAAAAGGATGGCGACGGCGGCAAGGAGATGCTACGGTAATGGATTCTCAATCTCTATTTGTTTTCTTGTTTGCATTCGCAGAGATAAGAGAGGGAAAACAACAAAAAGCTCTTATTTGGGTTTTCGGCTTTGGGGTTCTTTAATTTCTATGTGGATCAGATATGAAGATTAAAGCTTATAGAGCTCTCAATTGGTGTCTATGAAGCAAATTTAGCTTTGATTTTGATCCTGGGTATTACCCAGAAATTCGTGTATGAAACTGTATGTAACGACCCTCATCTTACTCTTGTCATACTTGCATACATTCACGCATGATCTTGCCTTGATATGTTAATTTGAAGGATTTGCTTGCCTTGTTTTGTTTAAGTATTGTTTGCGTGCCTTTGTTCCTTGTTCGGTGTGTGTGTGGCCGATGTAATCTTGTGCTTAGTTCGCTTTTGAACCCTTGTACTTAGAACTGTTTTGAGGCCTTGGTCGACCCCTATCTTCACCTCGGGCTTGTTGCCGAGATGTTTTTGCACTTGCTGAACCTTGTCCTTGGGCAGGTATGGCCTAGGCCGAGATGTGGCACACCCCGGCCAAGGTGTGGCACAGCTTAGTCAAGTGTCGACCTCCCTAGCCGATGTTTTGTTATCCTATTGCCGGATCCTTGATTTGAGCCGATGTCATTACTTGCCGATGTGTTTTACCGAGCTTGCTGCATACGCTTTGTCAGAAACTTATCTTATCAATCAATCACCTTTTTGAGTTGACCAACCCGATAGCGCCACGTGTCCGAGCTGATTGTTAAGACAGCCGGCAGACCTTGAAACAAATCATTTTTCTTGTCTCAAATCTTTGCCTTTAGAGAGAGAAGTTCTTGAGTGAGAGTAAGTCTTCCAAGCTTGATCTTCGTGGTTCGAACCGTTGGATTCGAGTTTTGAGGTTAGAATCTTGATCTACTTTGATTGTTGTTGTTGATCATCTAGCTGCATTGCATGATCGAATCTGTTTTGCATGTCGTGCATCGATTTGAAGTTGGTTTTGGAAAGAGGAAATGGTTTTCATATGTTCTTGAAGAAAGCCTCGTTTTGATCCGAAAGTTTGGAACGAAAACCACGTTTTTGTGTTTGTTCTTGCATGACCATCTTGCATGGGTACCCAGGTCCATGTTTTGAACTCATGGCACGAAACCTAAGATTTTGTAACAAGTTTTGATCTTGCATTCATCTTTCTCATGATCATGTTCATCATATTCTTCATATGCTTCAAAGGGAAACCCAGGTTTTCCCGACTTTGCTTTTGACTGAGGCCAACGGGACCACACCTCGGCAAGGATGTGTGGGACCTCGGCAAAGACCTGGTTGGTACCCAGTGTGTTTTCATGAGACGGGAGCAGTGTTTAAACTCCCATCGTGTTTTGCTTTGTTATTGACTTGGATCTGCTGAGAATACCGAGGTCATTTGCATGCATGTAAAGCTTGTTTTGAGAACGTGATTTGCCATGTGATTGTAGGACCTTGATCCTTGCTTGAGTCTACACCTGAAGAACTAGGTGAGTGGTATTATTGATAAAGCTATGTTATACTTGTTTTGATAAATCTTGCTTGCTTTGTTTTGACAAAAGTGTTTTGTTAAGCATGAATGAATAGCTCTTGTTTTGATGTGTCAA
Source organism: Camellia sinensis (assembly GCF_055761805.1). Classification (NCBI taxonomy): domain Eukaryota; kingdom Viridiplantae; phylum Streptophyta; class Magnoliopsida; order Ericales; family Theaceae; genus Camellia; species Camellia sinensis. The sequence goes on from NC_138963.1 coordinate 156,574,584, forward strand.
GTATAATCCTTGTTTGATGTCACCTTTGAAAAGGATACGGTCCTCTCTTGGAAAGTCCCTTGTGCTGGAGGACTCTAAACTTTCGCAGTACTAAGTGCAAAAAGGATGCGGTCCTTTCTTGAAAAGATTACTATGTTAAATCGGGCTACGGGCCTAAGTAACACCACTCCCTTGTACTGAAGGACTATAAACTTTCGCAGTACCTTTGACTAAACGATTACGGATCGTACAACCCTTGATATTTGATTGATGAATACGGTTCATCCCCTGCTTCGCCGATGTTGTAATATTTGATTGATGAATACGGTTCATCCCTTGCTTCGCCGATGTTGTAATACTTGATTGATGAATACGGTTCATCCCTTGCTTCGCCGATGTTGTAATATTTGATTGATGAATACGGTTCATCCCCTGCTTCGCCAATGTTGTAATATTTGATTGATGAATACGGTTCATCCCCTGCTTCGCCGATATTGTAATATTTGATTGATGAATACGGTTCATCCCTTGCTTCGCCGATGTTGTAATATTTGATTGATGAATACGGTTCACCCCTCGTTTTGCCGATGTCAGTAAGCATCCCCTGATACTTGTAAGATTTGACAGATGAATACGGTTCATCCCTTGTTCGATAAAGTTTGATGTGTTTCGTTTTGAAAGACTTCGGCTATATTCATGCAAACCTTTATTTTTAGTACCATTCACTGAGTATCCAAGCTCACCCTCTCTATATATATGTAGGTGATGAGCAGGACGTCGGCGATGTCTAGACTGTTTTGAAAGCTTGTTTTGGATCCGTGCTTATATCGGCTTTATTTTGTATTCATGTCGGCGAGTCTTGAAAATCATGCTTCTTGGCTTGTAATTGTTGTATTTTGTATATGTCGGCTCAAGAAGTCTTTTTATCAAGATGTAATGCGTATTTTGTTTGGTTGTATTCAAGTTGTAAGATGAATGACATTTCATTTGATCTATGCACAGCTCTTATGGACCACTTGTATTTGATTTATCGCTTCCGCATTTGTGAGCCCCCTATATCCATACTCTGATTGTGTTAAGTTTTTGGAAGTTGGCCTTCGGTAATTACGAATTACTGGCCATCACGGCACCAAACTACTAGGGGCGGTTTGGGGTCGTGACACTGTACATGTGAGAGATGGACCAAACCGTCGATCCTTCGCCGAATGCACAGAGGGGTTTTTGAGTTCGAGCTCCATTGGTGAGCCCACTTGATCTTTGACCTTTTTTACTGTTAATTTTCTTCAATTCATGCGATTCTAAAAATACCCATATGAAATCCTTGATAAATAGCTCTCAATTTGTTTGTGGGACCAGTGTTGGTTTTTTTTGTTTTCTAGCAATTATGGTAGCATTTCTTTTCAAGAGGCTTTGGAGATAGAGGGATGAAGTTATTTATGAATGTGCAATTCTTGAAAGAGTTCATGGAATTTGATGAGAGCATATGTATTTTTTTATGACTGGTTAGTTCTTTTTTGTTTTTGTTATTACTGCCAGTGATCTTGATAATAGCTGACTTTGTTGGTTTGGGGTTGGACTAGATTGCTGCAATTTGTTTTGCATTTGTACAAGTAGGGAATTCTATAGAGAGCGCGGCTTTTGATCTCTTCCCAATCATGGGTGGATTTGGTTTACTTGTTTGGAAGAGGAGTTTGGAGAAACTTGTCTCTACAGCTTAATTTGGGCGAATAAATATTGAGTCCTTATCTTGGATGCCTTTTTATTTTAGTGAACATTGTGAAGGATTGCACTTGGTATTTTGGGGAAAAGAAGATTTTTTAGGTGCTTGCGAATGGTTTAGGTGTATTAGACACTAAACTTGTTTCATTTCTGGACCTTATTGGTTTAACAATTTATAAATTGCACCTATTGTTGTGTGTGGTTTGTGCTGTTACCGGTGTCATTGTTGGAATTTTAATTGAGGACAGTATCATGTTGAAATCCTCCTGGATTTTCTTATTTTTAGTGTGTGCTAGTTGGTGTTCTACTTCTATATTGCAACTGCTATTGGCATTCAATATTAAAAAATATAAACTTTTATTGATGCCCTTATTTTGCCTTTTACAGATTTTGGATGTAGAAGGGGAAAAATGGGAGAGGTAAAGATGAAGATAGAAAGATAAAGCAAGGCCAAAGAATTTGACAGAGATGAAAGAAAACACAAGGATGAGGAAACATTAAAGTGAGAAAATTAAATTGAAGGAACAAATGTGGTTGGACTATTGAAGTGGCTCCTTTGGTTGGCATGAATAGATACTTGATTGATCGCAATGAAATTGGATCAAAATGAATGTAGTCAAATTAATATGAATGTTATAGATTAATATTTGCAATGACAATGTTGATTGAATAAAATGATATGCTGGTTGATTGAATGAAATAGTTTGTGTATCTTAGTTGAATGAAATGATTTAGCAATTTTGATTGAATGAAATGGTTTGAGCATCTTAATTGAATGAAATGTTCTTGATTGAATGAAATGCTATGTTGTCCTTTGGAACAACTAACTTTTCTATTTTTTTTCGATGTAGACCTTGAAACAACCAACTTCTCTTTTTGTTGTTTATTCCTCATGAATGATATGAAATAAAACAATGATATATAACAAACCCTGTTCTACAAATCTCATTCACTCACAATCAAAATTGCATAAAAATATATGACAAACTAAATTTTTTTTATCAAACAATCTCCTAGGACTCATTTGATCTATACAGAATGACTTTATCAATCTCTTAAAAGACTAATTAGATCTATATATCATAATCATCCTCAAATTTGCAATTCCATTAATACAATAGATGTAGAAAAAATGAAAAAAAATAAAAACTATGAAAATGATATTTTTCAAAATTGCTTCGTTTCACATGAATATCGTCAGAAGATTGTTTCAACTAGTTAGAATCAGTAACTTGAACGAAACATGCTCGGAGATGAACAACGACGACGCTTGATCATGAAATGAATTGATGACGATAAATCATAGTTGATATGAGAAGCAGTAATCCATATGCAGATAGTCCATTTCGTCGCTATCACGGAGTCATCAAGATTCTAGAGAGAAAAGAAACAGGATTTTCATGGCTGCATAGAGTATGTTCCACTGTCAAATTACCTTGGTTGGGCACCTGTATTCAATGATCGAAGTGAAGACGAGTCAAAAAATGAAAATTTTCAATGATCAACGACAATCATTACTTTGCTTAGTATACTTTAGAAAGACATATATTGGCATGTCAGCGTGTTTATATCGAGTCATACTCGTCTCTTGGTCAACCTATCTTACCAAGTCAAAAATCAAAGCAACACTAACATAGACACAATCATAACCATAGATGTGAAACTATCTTATCCAATTTGCATTTGATAATACAATAGTACTAGTTATATTGGATATTTCATTATATCATTTATATGTGAAAATGATAATGTTTCACTCCTATCCAAAACATTTGATTCATAAATTCAAAGTATATACGGACATTTATTGAATACCTTCTATATAATGGTAATACAATCTCTTGATGTCGAGGTTAAGAATTCCCCATTATGTGAAAATTGAATAAACAGAACTTCATTCTTATGGGACCTCAACACCTGCAATATTTTGAAACCAGCACATGTAAAATAGTTCAACAAAAGAATTATATATCATCTGCATTGCAAAACATTTTTGTTTGTCATGAAAATGAAATGATCACTTGAATATCCTATACACATCTGATACCAAGTGGTGTAAAATCAACATAAATTCTCCTAATATCTGATATAAACACATAAATTCTCCTAATATCTTAATCATATATACATATCTGATATAGTTTTGAAGAAAAAAGAATTCCACAACATAATTCTGTGAATTCTCTTCAGAATTCAAGAAGCCCTTAGAAGGAAAATCAAAAAACAAAATACAAATTTGATATAAAAAATTAATCAAATCGATAGAGTTTCAATTCATCAGTAACAATGAAAAAATATAGAGCTGAACTCCATATGAACACAAGAACTACCTCATCAAATTCAAGATTGTTCAAGTATCATTCAATCTCTTGTACTGATAAGTCTATAATATTTACATTTGGACTGATGAATCCATCCAAAAGTTATTGTATATCAAACCCATATTCTTAAAGATACAAAAACTCTAAATAACTTTAACAATTTTATTTTTTTATACTATTTTATTTTGGGATAAAAAAATCATTGGTTTGAGGTTTTCAACAGGTTTCCATAATCATACAATCAAAAGGTTTTCATAACATAATCATATAGTCAAAACAAAGACCTAGATTAATTATTCTATCAAACAACACCATTCAAGCCACAAAAATTGAAAAACCAAAGCCCCAATTGAAAGCAAAAATGATCAGATCGATCACCAAAAACAACATACAGCAAATCTGAAACAAGCAGATTCACATCTGTTTTCTGTCAAGGATGGGGAAAAAGAGAGAGAGAGAGAGAGACAGAAGGAGGAGGAGGTTGAGAAGGAGGAGAGATAGAGGAGGTTGAAAATCCATTACCGTCGCCTTGCCTCCGCCGCCACATCACACCGCATCGCATCGCCTCGCCGCCATCGCCCTCCTTTTTGTTTCGTATCTCTGTTTTTGCTCCTCGGGTGGGTTAGGGTTCTTAGCCTACCTCAAAGAGAGAAGACAATGGGCAAAAGAAAAGAAGAAAGAAGAAAAAAAAAAGACCAAAACGACGTCGTTTCATTACCACGGCAGGAAGAATTGCAGGGAACCACGGCAGAGGATCCGGACTCAGAACGGTCCATCCATTAACACCACCAACTGATTTGACTTCTTTTTTTTTTTTTTTTAAATTACAAAAAAAAAATATATAATTTGATTCTTATAATAAAATAAGTTCTGAATTTTTAATTTTATGAATTTAAATTCTAATTTTTTTGATTTATTTTCAATATAATAAATTATTTATCTATTTTTATTAAGTAAAATTGATGAAAAAAATAATATTTTAACTATTAAACTCAATGTAGGTATACTTAAAATATTTAAAATATCATTTTCTGTTGATTTTAATAATTTTTCCATCAATTTTAAATGAAAATAACTAAATGATTTAGATTAAAAACAAATATGAAAATTAAATTTTAAATTATCAAAACTAAAAACTTAAATCAAATATAAAAATTAACTTTTAAATTGTCAAAACTAAAAACTTATGGTCAAATCTTGAAGTTTTTCCTGTAATTTCTCCTTTTCTGTTTTATTATGCATGCTAGTGGAAGCACGTGCTATGTACGGTGCGCAAAAAAATTAATAATATATTTTTATATAAAATAATATAAATAGTTAAATTTTTGTATGCAAATTATGAAAATAAAGAAGATTGAAATTTACAATTTAAATCCCACAATTTATTTACTATTTTTTAATTTGTCACAAATTTAATCATGTAACTTTTAACCCCCTTACTAGAATTACAAACCTAGGTGAGCTCAAACCAAACAAACTTAAGTCGAGCTTAAAATTTTTTAAAGATTAAACAACTTAGTTTTTAATTAAGTGAGAACTTGTACAAAATTTCAAATTAAATTTTAGTGAAATTGGGCAAAAACAATAAATAACCTAAGAAACCAAAATAAAATTATATATATAAATTATTTACTAATTTATTTTTTTTAAAATAATAAATAAAATTAATTATAAAATTTAATATTAATGAACAAAAGAAAAAGCAATATACTTAAGATTTCCAATAGAATTTTTGTTGAAAATATTTTAAAAAATACACCTTTTAGGGTTGTTTGGGAAGTGTCACATTAGCTCACTTTTTTTTTTTTTTAATCTTTTTTTAATCACATCACATCTTTACTTTTCTACTTATCTTTTCATAAAAAGTAAAAAATTATATTATTCTTTTTGGATTACATCACATCTTTATTTTTCTATACATATTTTCGTAAAAAGTAAAAAGTTATACTTATTTTGCATTTCCCAAACTACCACTAAGATGATATTAAAAAAATTTACTTTTTATAATGCCATAAATAATTTAAATATGATTTTTTATAAATTCTTTTTAATTTAAAAATTACAATAAAATATTTAATAGAATAAAAACAATTTTTTTACAAAATAAAAATATTTGAATAAAAAAAGGTAAGAAGAAAATTTATTATGTTATTTTCATTTAATCTAAAAATAATTTTAGATAATAATAAATTATCACCTATAACCCTCTTTTTTTTTTAAATAAAAAAGTTTAACCAACTGTCACTTTTAATAATAAAAAAATTAGCATTTCTTTCTAATTTATTTTATCATAAGTAACTTTTTAACAATTTGAGTTAAAGATATCTTTATTCTTTATTTTAATTTCTTTAATTGACAATTGAGATTAAAAAAAAAAAAATCTAACAAAATACACCATGTTTGTTAAGTACTAAAAGGCTACATTTGTTTGGCAGATTAGGTTAGATAGAATTGTTAATGAGAGGGTTGTTAGTGAAAAGATTGTTAATGTGTGAATTGTTAGTGAAAGAATTAAGTAAAAGTGTGTTTGTTTTGACGATAGTGTGAGAGATAGTTAGTAATGGGATTCTTAAATTATTTTTATATAAAATAAATAAATAAATTATTTCTATATTAAAAAAAACTAAAACAAATATTAAAACAAACATGTGCACTTGGTCAAAAAAATAAAAATAAAAATAATTTTTTTTTTATATAAAATAGACTCAATCCTCTCACTATTTTTCTAATTCTATCCAAAATTCATCCAAGTTAATCTCCCTAGTGAGGGGGATTAGCAAACCACTTGGAGTAGCAATCCCCCTCCACAAGGAAGCAACCAAACAAGTTATAGTGGGACTCACCTCCTTACTACTCCAATCACATCTCCTAATCTCCCAAACAAACATGACAAAAAAGTTATGTTTTGCACTTTTGTCAAAAAAAAAAAAAAAAAAATTGTATTAAAAAAAATTATTGTTCGAGTCCTTATAGTTTAGAAGGATATAATTTTTCTCATAAAATTCAAAAAAAAAAGAAAAAAAATTAATAGCGATTAATAATTTAAACACAAATAGTTCAAACAAATTATATTTAGACCAATAATATTATGACACATGTGAATATTGATCTCATTCTAATTGCAATAATATAATTTTAAGAAGAATTTAAATTTGAAATTTTATTTCATAATTTAATAAATGATGGAAATTTTAAATAATGAATATTGATCTCATTCCAATTATAGTAACATAATTTAAGTAAGAATCGAAATTTAAAATTTTATTTTAAGAATATAAAATTAATTTATAGACCAATTACATTGTAACACGTATTAACAAAAAATTGAACAAAATAAAAAAAAATGAGAAAAAAGAATTACAACTTTCAACATTAATGAAATGACAATATTTTACAATTATAATAGTATATAGATATATAGATGTATACATAAATTATAGAATAGACCATTATTTAAAACTTATATATTATAGGATAAATCATTATAATTATAAATTTAAATTAATGGAATGCTTTCTACATTTAGTGCCTCTAAAATTTGAATTTTGAAAATGGATTAGTATACTTTCTATTTTTTATTTTAGATATTTGATATACTTTCCATTTGAAAGTCATAAATTTAGAGATATTAAATATATATATATATATATTTTTTTTTCTTGAATGTGAGCTATAGAGGATTTTTTTTTAATTATTTAAAATCAAAAAATTATAAATTTTAGTTTGAGATATTGGGACTCCCACAAGACTTGTGGTTAGAAATCCCCTTTTACTTATATAATATATAAATAGATAGATAGATATAATAAAACTTTATATTTGTTTTAGATTTTTTTTAATATACAAATTATTTTTTTTAGTTTTTTTGTAAAAATAATTTAATAATCACATCACTAACTATAGTGTGTGGGAGAAGTTGCAAATGGTATTGCAATAGATATGGAAGAAGTCAAAAAGGCTTGTGAGTTGGGAGAAATCAATAAATGCTAATGTTTTTTTTTAAATTAAAAAATTAGAAAATTAAGATTGAGATATTGGAGCTCCCACAAGACTTGTAGGTTAGAAACCTCATTTTCCTTATATAATATATAGATAAATATATACTTTCCATTTGAAAGTTATAAATTTAGAGATATTAAATATATATATATATATATATTACTTGAATGAGAGCTATTGAAGATCTTTTTAATTATTTAATATAAAAAAAATTAGAATATTTAATTTAAGGTATTGGAATTCCCACAAGACTCACTACAAGAAATTAAGATTTTAGAGACAAATTTTTAGGGATAAAAATAATTTGTCTGTAAAAATTATACTTTTAAGGGAAAAATGAAGGAATTTAAAATATATATATATATATATATATAATTATGTTATTACATTTTTTTAGACAAATTTATTTGGTTGTAAAAGGATTAGTCATTTTTACCTACATTTTTAGTTGGTCCCTAATAAACCTAAACCATACATTATTTTATTTTCTATGTTGATTTTTGAACTCAACAGTCGGTACTATCTAAAAATAAAAAATAAAAAAAATCCAAGTTCTATTTTATCTCTCTCTCTCTCTCTCTCTATCTATCTATCTATCTATCTCTCAAATTAATCCCTAATTTCTTTTTATCTCGCAAATGCAAGGGTTCTTCTCTACGGATCTGTAGCTTGCTTTTCGTGCTCCTATCGAATATGACTAGCCCTACAGTTCGGACTCCCGTGGTTCTGAATCTGATTTCACAAGTGCAATGTAAAATAGTGAAAACACAAAAAGAGTCCAAACCCAGCAATTCTTTTTGAAAAATCAATGTTTGAATCAAATGCCAAAAATTGACTACTTTGCCAGATTTCAGAGTCACTACCTAAATATTTTTTAGAAAATTTAGGAAACTCGTGACTTGTGCTGAAGGCCATTAGTCTGTCATCACCAAAGTGTCTCGGCTCGGAAACTTAGATATGAAAGGGGAAGGTCATGAATTGAGCACCCTCCCGCGCACCTGATCAAAGATCGGGCTCCACTAATCATGATATAATTTTTATGTACATTATATGCTATTGTTCCAATTATTTAGGCTAACATTACTATGTGTTGCACGCAAGTATAGACTAATTTGCAAAAGTTGGAACGCTTATATTTCATTTTTGTTTGAAAACTAGTTCGAATATGCGTCACTTGAAAATGTGAGTTTGTATGCACATTAATTAATTTATCCCAATTTAAGCAATTAGCCTTCATCTACAGACATTCAAATAGGTATATCATTTAAGCAAATAGCCTCATGGAAAGCATGCTCGATATGGCGACAATCACATATATGTGGTATGCTAAAATAATAAGTCCTCACCTAGTACTCCAAGGTAAGTCAAATAAAGCTAAATAATTAGAGAATATGCATGCTCCTAAACAATGCGATATGACTAATGTTTTGCACACATTACGTAATTTTTATAGGCTCGGCTATAAGCATGATATATGAGCCAATTCAAGATATGCAATAAATCACGTTTTCAAATAATGAATTTGAAATGGACATTGATTTAGTATGATGAGTTGAACCCAAATGTACATGAGACGAGTGTATGCAAACATGGGAATGCTAAATAAATATGATGCGACCATTATAAGCGGATATATAAAATGGAGAAAGAAATGGGAGTTAGAAGACATATTATTACATATTTTGCCCTCATGTAGAAGGGTTCGAATAAATGTCCAAGTGTCCAGATTAAACTAATTATTACAAATTCGAATAAATGAAGTAAATAACTAACTAGCTAAGTTAATTAACTACTTATTACAAATTCAAGGGACACTAAGCTAACTATTTAATTTATTACAACAAAGACATTATAATAAAAATTGCAACAAGGGTATTATAATAATTACAACAATAAGAATCATTACAATAATGCTAATGAGAATATTAATCCAAGCAACCACGAGACACAACGATCGCTTGCACAATGCCTATAAGCTATTTTGTCTACCCAGACTACTCTGCCTCACCTTCAGCTACTGCCCTCTGTTTTTGCCAAAAGCCTCTGTTTACCAAACATTGGGAGCCGACCGACCCCAAATGAGATCCGACTGAGTCCAAAAAGAGCCAGCTGTACCCTAATTTTATGCCAAAAATGTTTTTGTGCTCTGAGATGAGAACAATGCAAACAAAGCCTTTCTAGGCCCTGTTTGTTCCTTCTACTCTTCTCTGTCAGGGGAAACTCAAGAGAAGAATGATTTCGAGTCTGAAACCACCAACAAGCACAATTTGATGGCTTGATGATTTTGGAAACGTTCGGACAAAATTGAATAAATGCAATGGAAAACCACCCCTCCCCTTTATTATGAAGGCCCAAAAAGGGAAGTAGACATGCACCAAGTCTTATCAACATATCATGGGATGATAAGTGACAATTCTCGGAACAATGGACTCGGCATAATGTTCGGCCGAATCTAACTAGCTCTAAATATTTTCTTTATGTTGGTTTCATTGATTTTAGGTCAATTTTTATTAGTCCTTTCCATTACTTAATCAATTTGTCCGAAGTGATGTTTAAGTCCACTAAATGAGAAGACATGTCAAACGAGAAGTGATCCATAGCATGAAAGAGAGACTATACATTGACGATGAACCTCCGTAGAGATTAAGCCACTGAGCATAGATCTCTTTCTCATGCCTTGAACAACAAGCACTTGTTTGAAATAGCTCTCGAACAAAAGAAAAGAAGAAAAGAGGGAGGGTGCAAAAATGATTATGCGAAGTTGATTATTTAAAATGAAACTCTTCGCATGAAAACTAAGTAAATAAAGCTATCAACTCAAATGACTTGGTGTCTAAGGCCTAAACAACCGAAGCCATGATGACTTACAACACAACAAGTATGATATTCAAAGCATAAACTATTTAAATGAATTAAACAGCCCATAACAGCCCCTAAAATGTAAAGAAAACAGTAGTTAAAAGCAAGAGAAAGTAAGTAAAAAGAGTAGAGAAAAAGCTAAGGAGGGGTGGCTAACCCCTCCACTTTTTACAATTTTAAAACACATATTTTAGCCCCAAAATAGTCCAAGAATAGTCCCAAAACAGCCCAAAAACAGTGGCTAAAGTGTGCTTAAAGAGCACAAAAAGATAGACAAAAGCAAGAGATATAAAGCCAGTAAACCAAATCAAGGAGAGGTGGCTAACCCCTCAACTTTTGAGACTTTTAAACCATGTTTTTCAACCTTTTTAAACTCTGAAAATCACTATGAAAACCAAAGAAAAGAGTGCAAAAATAAAGGGTATGAGCTATAGGATAAGATGTAAGAAAGGGTGTTAAGCCTCTCTACCTTTGGTAGCTCTTCAACCCCAAGTTCCAACACTTGGAATGGATCCAAAACAGTAGGAAAACACAAGAAAAAGATAGAAAAAGAATGAAATAAAATCAAGGAAAAAGGTGAAAAGCTTATACCTCTTGAAGAGAGCAAGCTTTGGTTTTTGATCAAACTTGATTCCAAACACCCTCAAGTTTATGAAATATGATTTGAAACTCTAGCAAAAAGTTTCAAGAACATGCTCTAATAGTGTATGTATTGTGTATGTATAGCTAAAGAAGGTTTGAAGGTCAAAGGAGCAAGGAAGATGGAAGGAGATCTTTTTAGTTCTTCAAAGCTTTTGGAAAATTTGCTAACCCCCAATTCTGAATGCAGGGGCTCTATTTATAGAATTTGAGACAATTTGGTCAAAAATATCTTCAAACAAAGCCAGCTATCCAATTCCCTCCAGCTATCTGTTTGGTGCTATTGAGAGCCGGCTAGCCCCCAAAACACCCGATCGGACCCAAAAATGAAAAGCCGGCTCTAAAAGGCACAAATTCACTATTTTTCATTGAATTCCGGCCGGCTTTAAATGAGCCATAGCCGGCTCCAAAAATCTACATTTGAGGCCCATTTTCAAACGGCTATATCTCCCTCATCTGAACTTGGTTTTAGATGATTCTTGAGTCTAAATTCAAGCCCCGAAAGTATACTTTCCAATGGTGGTGGCCTCACATCTAAATTATAAGTTCTCAAAGAGATATGCCTAATTTAGTGAAGGCTACTCATTCTTTCTCAACGGTTTGATGTTCAACTTCTTCCTAAACTAGTTTTTTTTCCTCCCCTCCTATTTCTTTTAACTCCAAACCTATAAATAAGATGTTTTAAATATTTTTCAAAGAATTCACCTCCCTTCCATTTATTTCCACTTTGTCCTTACTCTGTTTATCGAAAAGTGCAATGTTTTAAACAAAATGCGAGCCTCGGAACATCGCAGAAGCAATTGGAAAAATATTTTGAAATAAGGGTTTTAAGGACTAAAATTGTTTGGCTAAAATGGGACACAAGGTTTGGGATTAGAGCTTGAATCCAAATTTTTTCGCTGAGAATTCAAAAGATTGCACAGTGTAACTTTCATCATCGGGTGTTCGGAATAAAGTGTCCAAGTCTTAAGGGTTGTCAAAAATAAGGTGTCTATAGGATCTCGTTGATTGCTTCTGTGCTCGGCTACAATTTCATCTCCGAAGAGTCTCATAGCATCTCTCTCCACTGTGATTTCAGCATCCAGGTTCGATCGATTAATTGATTTCAGTCTCATAGATTTGGTTTTTGATCTATTGTTCATATTTATTCTTCAAAAATTCTTATTTATCAGTGTAATGTTTGTGTTGATGATTTCACTTCATTGTGCTGATTTATGATGTGCTGGTTCGAATACACGATCGCTGAAATGTAATATTAATTTTGGTGCTGAGATTTGATGATTCTGTTAAGTACTACTAGTTGTTTTGATCCATGAAAAAGTTTCACTGGTTTAAGAAAATCTCCAATAATGGAAAACTCGAGAGATGCCTCTCTCTCGGAGAATCTCAGTGAATATTCTTTCTCTTGTTGTCAAATAATTTTGCTGCAATTGATGATTTTAATTTTTTTTTTAATCCCTTGACAGATTCATTTTAGGTGAAGTCTTACACTTCACAATTTCAATATCAACAATAGTTTTCTCAAAGTCCAATTTATTTCATGACTTGAAATGCAAATTACAATTCTCAAAGTTGAAAAGAATTAGGCCAAGTTCTGTAATTTTCAGTTGAAATTTTAAAAAATAAGACTTCCATGCAATTCATACAGATTTTTTGTGGGTCGAAAAGCAAGCACTTCTTTTTTATGTAGGTCAAAAAGCAAGAACATAGGGGAAACACATGTTTTCTCTGTGAATCAAGATACAACTGTAAACGCAAAAGAATGTGTTAGCTGTATATTATTATAGATGTATCTTATCTATTTGTATTGTATCTCTCTGAATCTCTATCTTCTTCTATGTTTATCTCTTTGTTTTTTGTACCTATGTAGGTTTACTTTCTGCCTATATATACAGGCTTCTCCTATTGTATTATTCATTCAATTCAATATAGAGTTTCTTCTTTCTCTTCTCTCACTACTTTCAGAACATGGTATCAGAGCCTAGGATTCTCTTATAGCCTTTTTTCTTCCCCCATTTTTTTTGGCAGTTTGTTTCTGTCCCTGGTTCTGTTTCTGCTGGCTTCTGCGTATCTCGTTCATCCGTTTTTTCACCTGTGGACAATACCACCTTCTTCGTCTCTTCACGACGAAGCCAATGCCACCAGAATTGCCCTCATCGGCACATCTACGCTCTTTCACGCGCTTCCAAACGGGTGGCGCGTCGTTCACTATCGTTCCTACTCTCATCACGCTCTGCACACATCGTCTCAGCCAGCCTTCGTCAGCTTCAACCCCTCGGCTTCCGCTTCCACCCTCGACTTCCGCTTTAGCAGCTTCGCCCTCGACTCGCCAACGGCTTCCGCCTCAACCAACTCACTTTCGGCTTCCGCCCCAGCCGACTCCCCCTCGGCTTCCGTCCGGCTTCTCTTAGTCGCGTGCCGCTTCTGCTCGGCTTGCCCAGCAGATTGATTCCTTTCTCAGCCGCTGACATCAGCCCTATAGTTTTCCAGCCTTCTGAATCTGTTGGTGCCCTCTGTTTTGGCAATTATGGATCGTACAGAAAACATCCAATCTGTTTCTATTATCCTTGATGGGTCCAATTATGTTAGTTGGGCTCAAGCTCTCTCTAACTTCATTAAAGGGAAACGCCTTTGGCGGATTATTACTGGTACTCTTTCCAAACCCAACCAAAAGGAGGATAAGACAGACTCTACATTCGATGACCGTCTTGACGAACGGGAAAGTAAGAATTATCAAATTCTCACATGGTTCCGGGCTACCTCAGTTCCTTCAATCAACCTTCAATTTGGCTGCTTTCAGGACGATGACTCCCTTACCTCTCCTGCCAAAGCAATTTGGGATTTTTTGAAGGAACGTTATCAGACCACTGGCCATGCTCATCAATATCAACTGTTGCAGACTCTTCATCACATGCGCCAAGCATCCGACCAGTCTCTCAATGACTTCCTATCCCAAATGTCGTCCGTTTGGGACCAGCTCGCTCTTTCTGAACCTCTATGGGCTAATTCTGATGATGCCCAGCTATTTATTACTTATCGGAATCATTAGCGACTATTACAGTTTCTTATGGCTCTTCATAGCACTTTTGAGCCCGTGCGTGCTTCCTTGCTTCATCGTTTGCCCTTGCCCACTTTAGAGCAAGCCATTACTGAGCTCCTATCAGAGAAGAATCGTTTTGGGAGTCTTCGATCTCACGACATGGATTTTGTTCTTGCTACTCCATTTTCTCAGAGTTCCTCATCTTCACAGCCCCTCATATGCAATTATTGTCGTAACCGAAGCCTACCAACCAATCATTCTCTTGTTCACTACCAGGTTCGCGAATGCTTGACTTGTCATAAGACTGCTCCGGGCCATCTCCAAAGCAATTGTCCTCGAGCTCCCTCCGCTTCTTCATCTAAGAAAGGGGGTTCTCATTTTGGGTCTCAGTCCAAATTTAACCACGGTTCTCGCTCTACTGCTGTTGCCTCTAAGGGTTCTTCTGCTCATTCTTTCTCTATGGATGATGTTGAGTCCATTATCCACCAGGTGCTCAACAAATCGGGTACTCCTCCATCTACTGCTCTTTCAGTAACCTCAGGTAACTCTTCATGGTATTTTGATTCCGCATGCTGTAATCACATGACTTCTGACTCCACTTTATTTTCTTCTTTGTCATCATCCTCTTCTGCTCCCACTATACACTGCGGATGGTTCTCATATGCCTGTTAGTTATATTGGCCAAATCTCTACTTCCACTGTGTCTCTTTCTGATGCTTACCATATTCCTTCTCTTAAAATGAACCTTATCTCTGTTGTTCAGTTATGTGACCTTGGCCTAACTATTGCCTTTTCTGCTAATGGTTGTCTGGTGCAGGACCCTCAGACAAGACAGATCCTTGGGATAGGCCGTAAGCATGGACGTCTGTTCGAGCTTATCCATCTTCGTAGTCCTCACAAATCATCTTTTGTTGCTGCTGCATCTACTATGTCTCCTTTTCATCTTTGGCATTGTCACTTAGGACATGTCTCTTTTAGTCGTTTAAAAAATTTAGTTTCTAGTGGTTAGTTAGGTCGTGTCTGTCTTGACGATGTCGATTGTTTATCTTGTCAAATTGCTAAACAACCTGCATTACCTTTTAATAAAAGTAATTCTCTTTCTACTGCTCCTTTTGATCTTGTGCATTCAGATATTTAGGGACCTTCCCCCACACCTACCATGGGGGGGGGGGGGGTCTAGATATTTTGTGATTTTTGTTGGTGATTTTTCTCGCTATAATTGGCTTTTTCTTCTCAAAAATCGCTCTGAACTTAAACAGATTTACTATGATTTCTCCGCTATGGTCCACACTCAGTTTTCTTGTACTATTAAGCTTTTTTATTCTGATAATGCTAAGGAGTACTTGGATTCTGATTTTCTTTCTTTTCTTCGGGCTCATGGTACTCTTTCTCATCGATCTTGTGCAGGCACTTCCCAACAAAATGGACGAGCTGAAAGAAAGCACCATCGTATTCTAGACACTACTCGGGCTCTTCTCCTTTCTTCTTCTTGTCCTGAAAATTTTTGGAGGGAAGCTGCTCTCACTGCTATCCATACCATCAATCGAGTCCCTACCCCTGTAATAGCTAACACAACTCCTTATGAGCGTTTGTATGGTTCTCCTCCTGATTATACCACTATTAAAGTTTTTTGTTCCACTTGTTTTGCTTTACTTCAGCCTCATGAACACACTAAACTAGAACCTCGTTCTCGTCTTTGTTGTTTTCTAGGGTATGGTATTGAACATAAAGGGTATCGTTGTTGGGATCCTATCTCCAAGCGTCTTCGTATTTCTCGTCATGTGGTCTTCTGGGAACACAAAATGTTCTCCACTCTTTCCAAGTTTCACCTACCACAGTCCACCCACTCACCGGTCTTCACTGATATTTCTCAAGATTTGTTTTCTGATGACTTTGATGCAGATTCTAGCCCCATGCTTCCACAGCTGCCTACGCCTATCATCCATCCTGAGGATCCTATGTCAGCTGATGGTCCTACGCCTTCTCCGACTCTGGTGGAGGTTCCTCCGGCATCTATTTCCATTGAGGTTCCTCCTGAGGGTTATTCTACCCGGGTAAGGCAACTTTCTGTTCTTCTCCGTGATTATATTGTTGGTTCCACTGCTTTTTGCTCTCATGAACCTACTTCTTATCAAGAAGCTTCTTCTAACCCTCTTTGGCAACAAGTTATGACTGATGAACTGCAGGCTTTCAATCAAACTCATACCTGGGATGTGGTTGATCTTCCTTCTAGCAAGCGTACTGTTAGTTACAAATGGGTTTACAAGATCAAAACTCATTCTAATGGTTCCATTGAGCGCTACAAAGCTCGCCTTGTCGCCCGGGGATTTAGTCAAGAATATGGGATTGACTATGAGGAAACATTTGCTCCTGTTGCCCGTCTTACTTCAGTTTGCAGCTTACTTGCCATTGCTGCTGCTCGCCACTGGCACCTTTCTCAGATGGATGTCAAGAATGCATTTCTCAATGGTGACCTCACTGAGGAAGTGTATATGTAACCTCCTCCTGGTTCTTCTGTTCCCTCAAACAAGGTTTGCAAACTCCGCCGTGCTTTATATGGTTTGAAACAAGCTCCACGTGCCTGGTTTGCCAAGTTTAGCTCTACCATTCGTGACTTTGGTTTTTCTTCCAGTGCCCATGATTCTGCCTTGTTTATCCGTAAGACGAAGCGCGGCACTATTCTCCTTCTCCTCTATGTGGATGATATGATTATCACTAGAGATGACACAATGGGTATTTCTAGTCTCAAACAGTTTCTCCATCGCCAGTTTGAGATGAAAGATTTGGGTGCACTTTGCTACTTTTTTGGCTTGGAAATTTCTCAAGATTCCTCTGGTTATTTTCTTACTCAGGCCAAGTATACTTCTGATCTTTTGGCTCGTGCTAATCTTTCCGACTGCAAGACTGTCACTACTCCAGTTGATCCTCAGACTCGTCTTACACCTCTTGACAGACCCCTATTGTCAGATGCAACTTTATATCGTCAGTTAATTGGTAGTCTTGTCTATCTCACAGTTACTCGTCCAGATATTGCTTATGCTGTTCACATTGTCAGTCAATTTATGACTGCTCCTCGCTCTCCACACTATGTTGCTCTGGTTCGCATTTTGCGCTATCTCAAAGGAACTTTGTTTCATGGTCTTCACTATTCCCCTCACTCTTCTCTATAGCTGCATGCCTTTTCTGATGTTGATTGGGCAGGGGATCCTACCGATCGTCGTTCCACTACTGGGTTCTGCTTCTTCTTGGGCACCTCTCTCATTTCCTGGCGTAGCAAGAAGCAAACCCTTGTTGCTTGTTCTAGTACCGAGGCTGAGTATCGTGCTCTTGCAGACACTACTCAGGAGTTTGTGTGGCTTCGTTGGCTTCTTTCTGACATGGGTGTTTCTCATTCAGCTGCCACTATTCTTTATTGTGACAATCAAAGTACTATTTAGATTGCCCATAACAATGTCTTCCATGATCGCACCAAACATATTGAGATCGATTGCCACTTCATACGACAGCATGTTACTAGTGGCCATGTTTGTCTTCTCTTTGTTACCTCTACTGATCAGACCGCCGACCTCTTCACCAAAGCTCATCTTCCAGGCCGCTTTTCTGATCTCCTCTCCAAACTCAAATTGATATCTAACTTACCACCTTGAGCTTGAGGGGGTGGTTAGCTGTATATTATTATAGATGTATCTTATCCATTTGTATTGTATCTCTCTCAATCTCTATCTTCTTCTATGTTTATCTCTATGTTTTCTGTACCTATCTAGGTTTACTTTCTGCCTATATATACATGCTTCTCCTATTGTATTATTCATTCAATTCAATATAGAGTTTCTTCTTTCTCTTCTCTGACTACTTTCATAACAGAATGTAAAGCCAAATAAATAGGTAAAAGTGGGAAAGAAGGTGGCTAGGAAATCAGTGCCATTGGTTAGAAAGAACACTATTGGTCACTCTCACATTCTGGCTCTACCTAGTGTACATCATGAAGATATGAAATTTCAGAATCAGATGAATTTTTCTGTAATTTGTGCTAAAAAAGAACTCTGCTGAAACAAAAACTCTATTGGATCCATCTCCTCCTTCAAAGTTCCAAATGCTGATGTTTCTTTGTCTATACCAGAGGATAAGGATATTGACAAGTAGAAGACGGGAATGGCCTCTTCTAAGTACCAGGGTAACAAATTGAAAGATTGAGGTGAATTCGCCAATCCTTCAGTTCAGAGGTGTCATGGCAAAAGTTCTTATATACAAAGCAAATCTCAACCTGGAAAACTATTGAATAATGTCAATGAGTCAGATCAATCAGTTCAGAGAAGAGAAAAGATAGCATTCGTGAAAGGCCTGACCTCAATGTTTCTGAGGGAAAATATCCCATGCAAACTGTGGTGAGTGGTTCTTTGTGAATCCTCTTTCTCCTCTCTCTTTGCATTACATCAGTGGATTAATGTGATGGGTGCAAAGTTTGCCACATGAAGGAATTTCTAGATGGCTTTGGCAATTAGTTTAATTCTAATCAATTTTAATTTTTCCCCTGTGCTTGTCAACAATATTTGATTTTTCTAAGTGACGTCAATGTAAACTTCAACTATTACTTTTATTGTTGTTTCAAACAGTAAAGAGTGTTGCTTGAGTGTAGTCGGAGTTTCTCAAGATCCAGCTGATCAATGCTGTGCTGATGACATCAAATTTTGGTTATATATATATAAATAGAATTATTAATTTTGTCAAGAATTCCACTAATGAATTATAATTTTTTTTGTGACTTTGTGCCCTAACAATTTTTTGGTAGCTTTTACATTTTGTGCTTGTAACTGAAATTCAAGCAAATATTGATTTTGTATTCTAAAATCATGCAGAAGGCTCCACTCATGCAAAGAAAGAAAGGTTTAAATGTTAGGCCAAAAAGTACGATGCTCGAAGAGGCCATTAAGGAGTTGGAGAAGATGGTTGCAGAATGTACGTTTGAGTATTTCTTTCTATTATAGTGTATAGTCGTAATTATTCATTGAATCATTGCTATAAATCACATAATCAATTAATTGTGTCTCTTTGTAAATATCAGCAAGACCACCAACCATGGAAGTTCAGGATGCTGATATTTCATCTCAGGCAGTCAAGCGGAGGTTGCCACATGAAGTAAAGCAGAAGCTGGCCAAAGTTGCTAGACTAGCGGTACTTGAAAGTTAACATGACTATTATTATTGATCCTTGGTTTGTGGTCTAGCGTAGTTCGTCTTGTACTCGCATTTTCTTTTTGTTAACTTCTCAGTGTGTACTTTAAAGAAATAAATAAATAAATAATAAAAAATAAAAAATAAAAAAATAAAATTGTCTTTTACTTGTTGGGTTAAATATAAACATACATTATTTGGTTGTTGTAGCAAGCAAACCATGGAAAAATATCGATGGAGCTGGTCAATCGTCTTATGAGTATTGCTGGTCACATGGTACTATTGAGGACGTTAAAGGTATTTATTTTTGGAGGAGAATTAAAGTTTGATTCTTTAATAAATTTTGCTTCATTTTCTTGTTGATGTTAACTCTCACCCAAGGTCTACTTCACTTAACTGGGTATGGCTTGGGTGGTGATTGTGATTGTTAGAATGATTGAAAGTGGTGATAAGAATGTGAATCTGAATAATGATTATTTGACAACTCGTTAGGATGATTCTGGATCTGGACAAATCTCAAAAATAATTTTTGGGAACAGCTTGACATTTTTTGATCTTAGAAAATATTTGATGATGACACTGGTGATAATAAGTTTCGAAACTAAATTTTTTTATTTATTTGTTTTGTTCCTTGCCGATATCCAGCCAAAAAGGCAATCAATTTGCTTATGGGAACAAATGAAGCGTGGACCATTTCCCATGGGCACGTGAAGGAATATCCTGCAACTAACCAACACATCCTAATAAGATTGCTGGAACTATTGGATTATATTCATAAATTCAATTATGGAAACATTTCATGGCAATTTACTAGCATACTGTATATGCTTTCAAGTTATGCCAAAATGTATCTAGTTTGACGAAATTAAGACAGTTCACTGCAGGGTTGGACAATAAGAATATTTAAAAATCTTCACTGAAGTTGATGTTGTTCGGTGCATGAAGTTAAGTCACAAGTTTCACACTTGGATACTTGTGAAGTTAAGTCACAAGGCAAAAATTACCACTGCTAGCTCTAAGTCATAAGTAATTTAAATTTCTTTCATGTGTTTTCAACTGTCGCGAATTGTATGCTACCACTTTCCCCTTTGCATCAATACACTACCCAACCCTTCTTGAGACATATCACAATAAACTGAATAGCCCAAACCCCTCTCTGGAATAATCAATACTGGAGTAGTGGTGAGTCTAATCTTAAACTCTTGAAACGACTTTTCAAAAGTCTCACTTCCCACAAACTTCACCCCTTTCCTCGTCAATCTAGTCAATGGTGAGGCCAATCTAGAGAAGTCTCTTACACAACGTCGGTAATACCCGGCTAAGCCCAAGGAACTCTAAATCTCAAAGGCATTATTTGGTTATTCCCAATCTTGTTGTACTTCTATCTTAGAAGAGTGTGCCGTCACCCTTTCCCCAGATACCACATGTCCAAAGAGCCTAACTTCTTTTAACCAGAATTCGAACTTTCCGAACTTAGCATATAAACAGTGGCCTTTAAGCAACTCAAGTACAACATGCAAGTGTTCCTCGAGTTCCTCCTCAGAGAGTGAGTAGATCAAGATGTCGTTAACAAAGACAGCCACGAAATGATCTAAGAACCCACAAAAGATTTGATTCATCAAATCCATAATCAAAGTCAATGCATTGGTTAGCCCAAAAGGCATCACTAAGAACTCATAGCGGCCATACCACATACAGAATGCCATTTTCTGAATATCCTCCTGCTTCACTGTGAGAACCCGAATATACAAATAAAATAAATAATTAGATAATAATAATTTTACAAATCTCAAATATTTTATTGTGAATCTTTAAGTGCGAATTAAATATTATTGAAGGGTCTTTTAATTATTTTTAAACTTAAAATAAATTTATGGTGAAAGTACTTAATTTGAAGGCAAGATTTATTATTTAAAAAAAAAATAGAGGGCAAGTTAGTAAGTATATTTTGTTATAATAATAGTTATATTTTATTTAAATTAATGGGTTAGAAAATAAAATAATATAAAAAGATAATAATTTAGAGCCTTTTGTTTAGATATATAAAGTAACCCTAACTAATACAATATATAACAACAACAACAGCAGCCACGGGGAGAGAGAGGTTGAGAGAAAAGAAGAAGAAAAAAAAAAGGGTTGCAAACAAGGAAGAACTTTTGAGTGTGGGGTATGTCTCTATCTTTTTTCTTCTCTTTGTTTTTGTTCTTTATCCTTACTCTATTATTATTTAGTTCATTGATGGAGAGGTTGTAGGTTTATATATTTTGTATATATATACTGTTAAGATATCTGAGGAGTTAAATTCATGTATAAAGAATGGTAATTCTTAGTCTAAAAATTCTGCACAGAATCACAAACTTTAAAAATCAAGAAACTATATCATATGGATGAATTTTAAATTGAAATTTTTACAGTAGATTAATTACATATTGAATTGCATATCTAAATTTTTTCATAATTTTTTAGAGTCAAAATCTATATAAACTGATGCGTTCAAATCTGTCCAGAAAACTAGTTTAAAACAGTAAGTTCGGGAGTGTCGTTCTCTTTGGGTATAAATCTGAAAATTATCAAATTAGTGTCATTAGAACTGGTTACGAGTCTAGTTTCTCAAATTTTTGGCCTTGCATTGATTTGCTCGTGTATACTAAGAGAACCATTATTTTCTTTAAAGTGCTGCAGAAAATAACCTGTTTGAATATAATTAATTGTAAATAATTATTTTGATAAGCCAATCAAGTGAAACCAATCAGGTTTGAAACTTAGGATATATTAATTGATATCTGGAGGGTTTTGGAATTTTTCGAACAACGTGGAGTGAGTTTTGTAATTTTCAAAGTTAGCGAATAGATTGGGAAAGTTTGTTTAAAACTTTATTTTATCTTAAAGTTACTTTTAGTTAAGTTTCGATCGGAACCCATGTCTTGGGTGATTTTAGACCTTGAAGAACATGAACTTAGGTAATATTTAAGAGTAACGGTGAGTTGGGTTGAGCCATGTTAGTACACTTTAGTTTGAGGTTACTTAATTCCTATTTTTTAGTATTTTTAAATTACTAGTGACGTGTAGTTTTTATACCTGGTTCAGGGCACTAGTTGGACTTTTATACTCTATTTGAGGATTACATTATTTCGTTTCTAGATGAGTAGTTTCATGCTACATATTTTTATAAATGCTCCTCTACCCTGGACTATTGGAAAATTAAATTGTTGTTTCATGACTAAACTGTTTTGATAAATTATTATATTATCAATGGAATCAAATTATTTCTGAAACATGTGTAAACTTGGCATGCTGTAAACTATTTGTTTTGGTCTTATGTTTATAATGGTGAACTACCATGTTTTGCGAAATTGATGTGTATTGATTATTGG
The DNA here is from genome assembly GCF_055761805.1 of Camellia sinensis. Lineage (NCBI taxonomy): Eukaryota > Viridiplantae > Streptophyta > Magnoliopsida > Ericales > Theaceae > Camellia > Camellia sinensis. Next base: position 156,597,685 of record NC_138963.1, read on the forward strand.
GACCATCTGTATATTTTAGTCCAGGGAAATTATTCCACTGTGTGTGGTGACTCTAGCCACTAGGGAACAGATCCGGGTTAGGCCGTGATGACTCTAGTGCTCAACGATTATAAGGAAAAGACCTAGGTTAAGCTAGGTGACCTTCAATCGGATCATCTTAGAGAAAAGGCACAGGTTGCCACCCTGAGGATGACTCTTTATTCGGTATTGGATCCAACGGGGCTTATAGCCTTGAGAACTGTGTGGCATGTTACTTGTTATTTCTTGGTACCCATAAAATTATTGGTGTCATGTTGTAGTCTGTTTTAAGTGGAAAATGTCATTTATCATGTTCTTGTGGGATATGAGTATTTTAACTGTTGAACTGTGGAACCTTCTTTTTGAAATAGATTGTCTTTACCAAACTGTATCTCAATCTAGTTTTCGTGATATATATCTTATTTTGGAATTGATCATTACTATCCATGTTGCTACTTACTGAGCTATCAGCTGACTTAGTTGTTTATCAATTCCAGATATTAGAAGGACTTAGAGTGGACTCATGGCGTAGTGGGGACTCAATTGCATAGACCTCTAAGACATTCATTTATTTTATTTTAGATTGTTATGTCAAGTTTGTGCACTTTTTATTTTTATTGAGGTTCATTTAGAATTATTTTGAGATGTGGGCTGTTTATATCCCCATAAGTTAGATGGTATTGATTACGGTTGGTTTTGCCATTTATACTTGTGGTATGTCTCTGGATTGAGTTTTGGTTATTTTTTATTGGACTATTGTATAGTTGTTCAATGTGATTATGAATTTATGTTTAAGGCTTACGTGTGCCTTGGGCTTAGTCCTTGCGGGCCACGACTGGTCATGCCCGGATTTGAGGTGTGACATTCACCCTCAATTGGTGATAACCCGATCTCAAGTCAATCTTAGAAAAGCAACAAGACCCCATCAGCTGGTCAAATAAATCATCTATACAAGGTAATGGGCACTTGTCCTTAACAGTTACTCGGTTCAACTTCTGGTAATCGATGCATAATCATAAAGTGTCATCCTTCTTCTTAGCAAAGAGAGTCGGTGCTCCCCAAGGCAATGTACTAGGGCGAATGAAGCCCTTATCTAACAACTCTTGGAGTTGAATCTACAGCTCTTGGAGTTGAATATTTAACTCATACAACTCGACAGGTGCAAATCTGTAATGCCTTGACAAATGAGCTTCCCTATTCCCCCTTTTCATCCGTGCATTACCAATACAAGATCGATAACAAAACGAAACAAAATAGTAATGATATAACATTAACAACATTCTTTCCTTTTTGAACTATTTCCAAGCTTTACAACATTGTCTCATTACATTTACAAACAAAATAAAATAGTTCAACAAGTAAGGAATGATATAACAAAATCAGATACCGTTCATCTTTTCCTCAAAATTTGTTCCTTGTTACATCAAAATAGATGTCTACACATAGTCACCCAAAAATTTCCCTTGGCATACGCATAATATGATTTCAAACATTAGCTTTCACATCCCAAAAGTTTTCTTCGACTCAAAACATTTACTTAGGAGGCACTTTGTCGTCATTTCCAGAAATTGGTTAGCTTTGGGGTGAGCGAAAGCTTAGTTATAATATTAATTGAAAAACACATGATCATGCAATGCAACATTTAGTAAATTTTATTATGTATGTGTATGAATGCCTTATGCATGAGTATAGAATGACAAAGTGAAGGTTTTCATAGGCGGTAAATATACTATGACATCCCTAGTAAGAGCCGCAATATTTCAAAATACATACATAGTTATAGATTTTGTATACTGAAAATAGTCCCACAATTACTGACTTTAGAAACGGTGGGGCGATGGGCATCCAAAAACATTTTTCCCTTCCACATTTGCCAACTCCAGAAAAGGCGGGGATGTGGACACCCAAAACCATGTTTTTCTACATTTGCTGACTCTAGAAACGGCGGGCTCGTGGACACCCAAAACATTTTTCCACATTCGTCCAACGATGTGCGCAGACAAGGCAATTGGACACCTTGACTCCCCGCGCAGGTACCAAAGACAATACACAACTCAAATCAACCCGACTCACTACCCAAACTCATAGACTATTTACCCCCTTTCAACTTTCCGCGGTTCGTACCATTATTGTAGCATAAAATAAATTTAACAATGCATGTGACACATGAATTTGTAAATTATCGTTTTCCCCTAAAATGATTCCAATGCACAAAATTCACTATTTCACTTTTCAATAATAACAATTGTTCATTTAACAATCATCACCAACACAAGGTGTATATAGAAAAACATTTCAAATCATACATTTCAAACTCAAAGTTAAGCAATTACCTTTAATTTCATGTTTTTGAAATCAATTGAGAAAAATCCCTTTTTATTCAACAATTTCCAAAACTAGGGTTTATATAGAATTTAGGGATTTTCCCTCCTTTCATGAAATTGAAGCTAGTGTTCATCACAAACAATATTAATCATCGATATTAAACACAAATCCTTCCAAAACCTTGAAACATTTCTCACTCTTCTCCAATCCCTTCACTAACACAAAATAATATATATATATATATATATATCCATCCATATATATACACATATATGATGAATATCTAACGAAATTACCACATATGAGTTTCAAATTAAATGTATAACAAGTTAAAGACACCCCTACCTCAATAGTGGAAGCTAAAGATGAGAATCCACGGGAAACTCCGACAAAAAAGTGAAACAATCGGTAGATATCTTGGACTGAACTTACTCTTCAATTTTTTTGTAGGATATAAGGTGGATTTAAGGCAGAAATTGAAGAAATCAAGTGTTTGGGGTGTTTTTCAAAATGGTTGAGAGAGAGAGAGAGAGAGCAAGTGGAAAAAGTGAGAAAGAAATGAGTTAGACCGATTTTTAAGTGAGTTGTCCTAAACAGACCGCTCGAGCGAACTTTGCTTCGATCGAGCAACCAACGAAATTTCAAAGAGACCGCTCGAGTGATACTTCCGCCACTTGAGCGGTGAATGCGAGGTCCTAGAAGTTTTGTAGAGCTACAGTGAAAATACTGAGAGCATGAAATCTACGCTCGAGTGACCACTTCATCGCTCGAGTGGTCTCGCCTGCAAAATGGCAAACTACTGAGAGCTAAGAATCTTCGCTCAAGTGACAAAATGACCGCTTGAATGGTCCGCCAAAAACAACTGTCACAACCTACTCTTCTTAAAGAATTTCGTCTTCGAAATTTTCATAATCCCAGTCCAAACAACTCTAACAATTCTCAAGTAAGATGATTACTATTCTGACAACATCTGTATTCATCATAACATCAACACAATATATAGATTCAAATTCTCAATGATCAAAATACACATGTCGCTTATAATGACGACACATAACATTAACACAAGACTTGTTTATGTTCCACCGACCACAATATAACGTCACCTATATAAAGGGTAGCAAAATCATACATCATTAAACAATCAGGGCATTTTTCACAAACTTCAGCTTCTCTCTCCCAAGTGGCTTATTCTACTCCATGATAGTGGGGGGATTCTATTTGAACCCAAAATATATTTCAGTACGCCCAATTTAAATTCATAAATTTTAATTCCTAATATACCCTAATATGAATTTACTTATAAGGACAACATATATTAAACCCCAAAATAAATACTTTTTTTTTTCTTCTCATGGTACACCCTAATCAGTTATTCTTATTCCTATTCAAATCTCTGTATCTTCTTCACTAAGAGATCAAAGTTATTTCTTCTTCTTCTTCTTCTTCTTCTTCTTCTTCTTCTTCTTCTTCTTCCTCCTCCCTCCAAAACTCCAGTCCACTCTACCAAAACTCACCATTATCATTAACATCATTGTTTTTTATTATTTTGAAATCCTAAACCCTAGAAGAAAGCTTGAACAAAATCAAATAATGAATGAAAGTAATAATCAAAATAGTTTTTTGAAACAACCCATTAAAAGGAGGTAAAATAAAGGGGTTTCACAATTTTTATAGAGCACCATCAATTATTTTCTATATTGTTTTTTGATAAAAATTAAAGGGCCCAGTAATTAAATTAACAATAACATATTGTTGGAGTTGTTCTTATTTTATCATTTAAATAATACATTATTTGAGAACTACTTTTTCTTGTTAGTACCGAATGCTTATGTGCTTATAAGTTTGGTTTTTACTTTTCCATGAGCATTCTCGTGGATAATTTATAATGTAAAAGTTTGGTTTTTTTTCTGTATTTACAATGCTTATGTGCTTATAAGTTTGGGTTTTTTTTTAATTTTTTTTTGAGAATTATTTTCTGTATTGAAAAGATTTGAAATAATTTAGTTTTTTTAGTTTGTGAAACTGTAGCTCGACTTCTTCGCGCCCCCTTTCGGAGAGCTCAAATTGGTCCTACAGTTTGGACTCCTGTCACGGTTCTGAATCTAATCTCATAAAGTGCAATATGAGACTGATAGACACCAAAGAGTCCAATCCGGCAAATCATTTTGGAAAATCAATTTTGAATCAAATAATTCCAAAACTGGACTGCTTTGCCAAATTACAGAGTCGCCACCTAAATATTTTGTTTTTTGGAAAATTTAAGAAACCCTGAACCATGCCAAAGGCCACATGTCCGTCATCACCAAAGCTGCCGCAGCTCAGGAACTTGGGTACGAGGGGGAAAGGTCATGAAATGAGCACCCCCACTCGCCTGGTCAAAGGATCGACCTCTACTAATCATGATATGTTCTTTTATAAATCTCATGCGTTCTTATTTCGATTATTAGCTAACTTTACTATGTGATGCACACAAGCAAGTATAGACTGAAATTGTAAGAATTGGAACAAATTCAACTCATATTTGTTTTTCGAAAATGGTTCGAATTTGGCACCCTCAAGTGGGCTAAAATGTGGATTTGCCATCAAACATGATGGGCTTAAAACATGATTTTCCACTTCACAAAGTGGGCTTAAAACACACATTCGTCGAATTGTTCCAATTCAAGTAATCAAGCCTTTATCCACAGGCATTCATACAGTTAAACATATAAGCGAATAGCCTCATGGCAAGCATGCTATCATGGCAACATGGCAATCACGCTCATGCAAGCATGCTAAAGCGAAAAGACTTATCAAGTACTCCAAGCTAAAACAAAAGCTAGATTAGTTAGAAAGATACATGATCCTAACTATGTTAAGTGCCTATTGCAACACACGCAATAAGGCAATTAATAGGCTCAGCTACTGATATGGCATATGATACAATTTGATAACATGCTTTGAAACACGTATTCAAATAAGTATTGCATTGACAATGCAGTTTGAATGATGCGCCGAGTCTTGGTGCATGCAAGACAAATGAATGATGCAAACATGCAAGCATAAGGTATGCTAATCGAAATATGACCCTAAGCTAACCATCGAAAACGGTTAAATAAAAGAGAGAAAGACATGGGATTGGAAGGCATGCACACACGCACGCACACTTATTACAACATTGCGCCCTCTCGAAGGAGGGTCTGAATGAATAAGCTAATTAGCTACACTAATTAAGCTAATTATTACAACAATGAAATTAATTAGCTATTCTAGTTAACTAATTATTACAACACAATCAAATAACTAACTATGGTAAGCTAATTAAAAAAAATATTACAAAACGAATTAAACTAATTAATTACAACACATGTATGAATGAATTAGCTAACTTATTCTAAGCTAACAAAAGAAATTAAATGGCCTCGGGGCGAGGGATGCATGCATGCTCGGTTGCTCCATCCAAAAATGTCATTGCCTTACCATCGGATGCCTCTGTTTGCACTCGTTTGATCACTGAAAATTGTACCAACTTCCAGATTGCCTCTGCTCCAACACAAGAACACATTTATACAAAAATTGACTGGTAGCTAGTCGGCTACAAAAAGTGGCTGTCGGCCACCTTAACTGGCCAATCGGCTACCTTAAGTGGCTGGTCGGCCACCTCCTTTTTTGGACTTCTTCTTTTGCTGCAACAGAGTGCAAACAAAGGCAAAACAAGGCATTTTCAAGAAATATATGTACTGCTACCCTCCTTATCATTTCTCAAGCCCAAAAGAGTGTAGCTCTTGGCTCTCAAGCCATCAACCAAGCATTTTCAATTCATGATGGCTTGAGAACCAAGCTTGTACAAGGTCAATAAATGCACAAACAAGACCAAAACAACCACCATCCTATCATGCATGATCAAGGATAACGGTGACTGAAAAAATTGGCACGTTTCAACACTTTGAGTATGAAACGTCCCATTTCTCTCGTGTTTGGATTAACGTCCGATCCAAACACATGCAATGCAACACAAAGATGCTTATCTTGCCTCTTTTACTTTGTTCAATTTGTTTACATATTTTACATTACTGATTAGTCCTTTAATCGATTAAGTCCAAGGTGATTGTCCTCTACTGGAAAGAGGGCTTGAACCACAAGTGCCTTGAGCATGAAAGAGGCCTCATGCTGTTGGTTAGTAGAAACCCTCAAGAGAGGATTAAAACCATTAGGCATGAGGGCCTCAATTCCACACTCAAGCCAACAAGGGGTTCAAAGCTACTTTCAAAACAAATGAAAGAGTAAAGAATAAAGGGAGATGACAGAGATTTCAGTGCTGAAATGGGATGCAAAATGACATTAAATCATGCAAGCAACTCATGCAATACATGCTAAAGAAACCTAACTCACTACAACCATGCAATACAAGCCTCAAAGGGCCAAACCAACTCAAAACAAAATTAAAACTAGTCAAAACAATGGCTAAAACATGCTGAGATTTAGGCACAAAATGCTAGAAAAAACATGCTCACATGTTAGCTTGCAAACAAGACTTAAGACATAACTCTCAAAAGCAATGAAAGAGTGAAACAAATGAGCATGTGACAGAGCTATATACACTAAAATTACATGTTAAAAGACACTACAACATGCAATCATTCCAAGCAAAACATGTTTAGAGGCCTAAAATGCCAAGCTAAAGAAGCCATTTTCACTACAACTATGCAAAACAAGGCCCACATGACCAAAGCAGCCCAAAACAGAGCTAAATCATGCCAAATCAGAGGCAAACACATGCTGGAAATAAGCTAAGTTAAGCCACAAAAACATGTTACCATTTGATGCTAACTAGGCATGGAAGTGAGACACAAGGAGGGGAGGCTAACCCCTTCATTTTTTGACTTCAAAACATGCCTTTTACCTTCAAAACATGCTTTTTACCACTGAAATAACTTTGAATTTCATTGGTTTAATGGCCCCAAAAGTTTGACTTTAATATACTAAAAGATGGTACAAAGGCTCACACAAATAAGCAACAAGAACGGTAGACAACCGCCTAGCACAAAATGGCTTCAAACCAACATGTTAAGGCTAAAAAATCTGAGTTTTTTGTTGTTGAAAACTAGGCCCAAAACAGTATAAAAACAAGGCCAAGCAAGTAATTAAAATAAAGCTTACAAGGTAAGTAATATACCTCTTGAAGCACAGCACAAAATAGGCCATCTTTAGGCTCAAACAACCTTTCAACAGCTCAAATTAGGCTCCAAGGGACCTCATCTCCAAGGTGGTCCAATTTGGTTAAGGGCTAGTGTGCAAAGGTATAGAGAAAATCAACTATCAAGCACAAAACAAGAAGAGAGAGAGAGAGAGAGAGAGAGAGAGAGAGAGAGAAAATTTTGCTGTAAATTGTCTAACCCCTCAAAATGGGAGAGAGAACCCCCCATATATAGAAAATCAAGCTTAGAGCTTGTATTCATTCCTCCATACACGTGTATGGAGATGAGCTTCAGTGAACAACAACTGACACAGCTGGCAAATAAATATCTAAAAAAGGAGAAAAATGGCCGCCAGCCATCATTAGTGGCCGACCGGCCATCAACATAGCTAATTGGCCACCACTGGTGGTCGACAGGCACAAGTCATGGCTGACAGGCTAGGGGGATGGCCAACAGGCCACCCACTTCTCCAAAATTGAAGCAACAAGCTCTTGGTCCACAACCAAGCACAAAACAGACAAGATTAAAGGCTCCAAGGCAAGGCGCTCGGCCGAGACCTTCAGGGACTCAAAATGAACACGAGCAAGAACAATCATCGGGTGTTTAAACGATGACGTCCAAGTCTTAAGGACGGTAAAAAATAGAGTGTCTACAGTTTATTATTTATTATTTAGGTTTACCTTGAGGGTATTTTGGGAAAAATAATAGGGTGTAATACGAGTAAAATAATATTTTAAATAATTAAACAGGGTGTACTTAGAAATTGTGAGTACTTAATGATTTTTTTGGTGTAAATAGAATCCCCCATGATGGTTCCATAGTACTTTGACTAGAGGTATAGTTTTACCTCTCAAGACTTGCTCTCGGGAATCTAGAATCTTCATTGGTCTCTCCTCATAGGACACATTTTTATCTACTTCCGTCCAGTCTAAGAAATAAGATGGGTCGGGCTCATACTTACGAAGCATTGAGATATGAAACACGTCATGTATCCCAGATAATTATGGGGGCAAAGCAAGGCAATAAGCAACTTCTCCCACTCGTTCAATGATATCAAAGGGACCGATAAACCTAGGCGATAGCTTTCTACTCTGGCCAAATCTCGTCAAACCTTTTCTATGCGATATCTTCAAAAACATATAGTCACCTACTTCAAAAGACAAGGGTTGTCTTCTCTTATTTGTATAGCTCTTTTGCCAGCTTTGCGCCGTGATTAACCTCTTTCGAATGATAGCTACTTTTTCTGTGGTTTCACAAACCAAATCTAGTCCAAGCATGGGTGAATCTCCTACCTCAGCCGAACACACCGGTGACCTACAAGGACGCCCATATAGGGCTTCAAAAGGCGCCATCCCAATACTAGCATGAAAGTTATTGTTGTAGGCAAACTCGGCTAACGACAAATATTTCTCCCATGACCCTTTGAAATCCAATGCTCACGCTCTCAACATGTCTTCCAAATTTTGAATTTTACACTCAGACTAACCATTGATTTGAGGGTGGTAAGCAGTACTAAAAGTCCACTGAGTCCCTATAACGGTTTGTAAGCTCTACCATAACCATGTGGTGAAGTGAGGGTCTCTATTTGAGACAATGCTCACTGGAACCCCCTGAAGTCGAACAATCTCCCTAACATAGAGTTTTGCTAGGTAATCCACTATGTCGCCTATACTCATTGCCAGAATATGTGCCGACTTAGTTAGTTGGTCTACTATGACCCAAACGGCGTCATTACCTTTCCGTGTTCTAGGAAGACCCAAAACAAAATCCATTGTGATGTGTTCCCACTTTCATTTGACTACCGATAAGGGTTGTAACAACTAGGCTGGCCTTTGATGCTTCACTTTGACTTGTTGACAAGTTAGGCATTTAGACACAAATAAGGCTACATCCTTCTTCATGCCCTTCCACCAGAATTGACGGCTTAAATCACAATACATTTTCGTACCTCCTGGATGGACCGCAAGACGAGAGTGATGAAACTCTCGAAGTACATTATCTCTACAAGATTTTGGTACAAAAAAGCGATCTACATAATGGATACTCGAGTTAGAGTGCACCCTCAGCCCTTTCTCTTTTTTCCCTTGCAAGATTTTCTCTCTAAGTGCTTCTACTTCCGAATCATTTTGTTGTGCTTCTAAAACTCGTGTGATTGGGGTTGGCTATGCTAAAACTAAAAACAAGGTAGCTTGACTTGATGACTCACCAAGTTGCACATCAAACTCACTTAGATCACCCAACATCTTCCACTCCCTCATGGCAAGGTTAGCAATCAAACTCATCGACTTTCTACTCAAGGCATCGGCCACCATATTGGCCTTCCTGTGATGATAATGCAATTTGGAATCATAATCTTTCATGTATTTCATCAACCTTCTTTGGCACAAATTCAAATCTTTCTGGAAGAATAAATACTTGAGACTCTTATGGTCTGAGAATACATCAAACTTTTCTCCGTAAAGGTAGTGTCTCTAAAGCTTTAAAGCAAAAATGAATGCGGCTAATTAAAAATCATGAGTGGGGTAGTTTCTCTCGTCGGTTTTTAATTGACGTGAACCATATGCCACAACTTTACCTTCTTTCATTAAGACACATCCCAATCCCTCTCTAGAAGCATCGCAATAAACTGTATAACCCAACCTTCTTTCCAGGATAATTAAGATTGGTGCCGAGGTCAATCTAGTTTTCAATTCTAAGAAAGAATTTTCACATGATTCATTCCAAACGAATCTCACCCCCTTTCTAGCCAACTTGGTTAGTAGTGCCGCTTGGATGGAAAAATCCTTCACAAATCGTCTATAATACCCGACAAGACCCAAGAAGGTACGAATCTCGAAAACGTTCTTACGTTGTTCCCACTTCAACACTGCTTTAATTTTTGAAGAATCTACCATGACTTCCTCTCTTGAGACAACATGGCCCAAAAACTTCACTTCTGAAAGCCAAAACTCACACTTTTCAAATTTAGCATACAATTGGTGTTCTCAAAGCAATTGTAAAAAATATGAAGATGCTTCTCGTGCTCCTCTTCAGATGGTGAATAAACAAGTATATCGTCCACAAAGTCTACCACGAACTTATCAAGATAATCCTGAAAAACTCTATTCATTAAATCCATAAATGTGGCAGGAGCATTAGTTAAACCAAATGGCATCATAAGGAATTCATAGTGGCCATATCGTGTGCGAAATGTCATTTTAGGGATATTCTCCTCCTTCACTCGCAACTGGTGATAACCCGATCTTAGATCTATTTTTGAGAAATAGCGAGAACCGTTAAGTTGGTCAAAGAGTTCGTCTATCCGAGGTAAGGGATATTTGTTTTTGATCGTGGCTCTACTTAACTTACAATAGTCGATGAATAGTCGCAACAAACCATCTTTCTTCTTGGCAAAAAGTGCTGGTGCTCCCCATGGCGAGGTACTAGAGCATATAAAACCCTTGTCTAACAATTCTTGTAATTGCTCCTTTAGGACAAGTAGCTTTGCTGGGGCAAATCTATATAGCAACATGGAGATGGGTGTCGTACCAGGCACTAGATCTATAGAAAATTCTACCTCACGATGAGGTGGTAACTTGGTGAGATCCTCAGGAAAAACATCTGGATACTCACAAACCACCTTGGGAAATATCCTCTGAACTATACTACCCTCATCATTGGCAATAGTTGCAAGAAGAAAACTAAGTTTGCCTCGACTTCGCAGGTCATACAATGGTGACAACCCTTCATCAACTTTATCCCCCAGAAAATAAAAACAATCTCCACCAGAGGTACATATCGTAACCCTTCTTCGGTAACAATTTATAATGACACGATAAGAGGACAACCAATCCATACCAAGAATGACATCAAACCCTGACATCTCGAATAGCACCAAATTAAAAGGGAGTTGACATTCAACTACCTCGATTACACACCCCCGACACCCCTGATTTAGAACAACCTGACCCTCGATTGGTGACTTAACCATGAGTGAAGACTTTAGTTGTTCTACTTTTAAGCCCAATGTGAGTACAAATGCAAATGCGATAAATGAATGTGATGCTCCAGTGTCTATCAATACGTTGGCCTAAGTGTTGTAGATAAGATGAGTACCTCTCATCACTGATGGTCCAGATGATTGCTCAGAAGTAGTGACTGCATAAACTCGCCCTTGGGGCCTCTGTTCACCTCGATCTCCTCTCAAAATGTTGGCCGATTGTGTTGACTGCGCTAATATAGCCCCTTGTACTGCCCTTGATGTCTGTCCAAACTAAACCAATTGATAATTCTGCCGCTAACCTTGGCCTACCTAATAACTCCAAAAATTTCAGGATCCAGAAGCACTCGCCATCCCGATTAGTTGTGGACAAGACCTCTTCATGTGCCCCGATTGCTTACAATGGTAACATGTAGGCAACTGGTCCCTTCCCTAGGCTTTGCTTTGAGAACAAGGTGGGTGTTGATGAATAGGATTCTGTTTACACTCAGTTGTTTTGTGACCCTACTGACCACATCTGAAACAAGAAACATTGATAAGACCAGTCCTTCTAGAACTTCTCACAAAAATGGACCCAAATGGCTTAGCTTGTTGGGGCATAGACGGGAAAGAAAAAGAAGAACCCTTAGATTTCTTGGAAGATCTAGTATCACCCTTAGATTCAACATAACTCGTCCTCTTATGTCTTTGCCTAGCTTTCTCAGCCTCTAACATAATCTCCATATGGGCTGCAACCTCCACCAGTCTATTGTACTCCCTATACATATTACCCATCACCTTCATCAGAATCTTGGGTCTCAATCTCTTCTCAAATTCTAGACACTAACGCTCCTCAGTCGCCACAAACTAGGGCGCAAAACGTGCTAGCCTAGTAAAAGTGACCCAAATTCCGCCACTGGGTGTCCAATTGCCTTAGCTCCTCAAATTGTTTTCTCAACCTCTCCCTAGACCTGGAAGGTAAGAACTTCTCTTGGAAGGTGTGGGTGAAGGCCTCTCAAGTATGCTCTGCTCTATGTTTAACGGACTTCCACCATTGACCACCCTCCCATTTTAACTGATAAGCTGCCAGCACCACCCGAAGTTCTCCATCACGGATATCTAGGATCTTAAATGACCTAATAATCTGTTTTAGCCATTCATCCACTTTTATTGAATCAGGTCCACCACTGAACTCGGCGGGGTTAGAACGGAAAAATTTCTTCTTCAAGAAGCAGACTTGAGTTTCCCCCTCAATTGTCATTGCCGCTTGCTTGGCTTGGAGTATTTCCATGGACTCACGAAGAGCCCTTACCTCCTTTGGGGCTAATGCCCCTATTGCATCTTGGGCCAGAGGAACAGCCACATCATTTTGCCCTACCTCTTCTTCTTGGAAAGGTAAATCTTGCTGAGCCAGCATATCCTGACTACCTCTGCTTGGCCAACCATGACCTCTATCACATGCAGACATCCTATATAGAGGTAAGAAGGAAAAATTTAACTCATAATCCATACACTACATGTCAACTCACATGTCACACACGAGTTAGACACATGCCTATACAGATACCTAGGTCACACAAAGCAAACCTCATAATCATAAAAACACATAGAGCACACACGCGTTACTCCCTCAAGATCCCGACTAGTCCTATGGCACTCAATGACCTCCTAGTGGAAAAAGTATTGATCAGGTGCCTTTCCAAAAGGATTTCGATGACTGGAATAGACAGAAGTCATATCCCAAGAGATTAACTCCATACCCACATAATTACACAAATAGGCAAAACACTCAAAACAAACTAATGTCCCTTGCTAACATGATAACCCTATGCAGTAAAGCTGCTTCCTATGAGCTCCAAGTGTTCCAACCCAGTTTGCTCTAATACCAATTTGTAATGCCCTGACAAATGAGCCTCCCAATTCCCTCTTTTCTTCCGGGCATTACCAATACAAGATCAACAACAAAAACAAAACAAAATAGTAATGATATATCATTAACAACATTCCTTCCCTTTTGAACTATTTCCAAGTTTTATATATAACATTGTCTCATTACATTTATAAACAAAATAAAATAGTTCAACAAGTAAGGAATGATACAACAAAATCAACTACCGTTCATTTTCTCCTCAAAATTTGTTCCTTGTTACATCAAAATACATGTCTACACATAGTCACCCAAAAACTGCCCTTGGCATATGCATAATATGATTTCAAACATTAGCTTTCACATCCCAAAAGTTTTCTTCAACACAAAACATTTACTTAGCAGGCACTTCATCGTTATTTTCCTGAAATTAGTTAACATTAATTGAAAAACACACGATCATGCAATGCAATATTAGGTAAATTCTATTATGTATGTGTAGGAATGCTGTATGCATGAGTATGGAATGACAAAGTTAAGGTTTTTCATGGGCGGTAAATATACTATGACATCCCTAGTAAGAGCCGCAATTCAAAATTCATACATAGTTATAGATTTTGTATGCTGAAAATAGTCTCATATTTGCTGACTCTAGAAACAACGGGGCGATGGGCACCCAAAAACATTTTTCCCTTCCATATTTGCTGACTCCAGAAATGGCGGGCTTATGGACACCCAAAAATATTTTCCCACATTCATCCGGTGATATGCGCAAACAGGGCAATTAGGCACCTTGACTCCTCGTGCGGGTACCAAATACAATACACAACTCAAATCAACCCGAATCACTACCAAAACTCATAAACTATCTACCCCCTTTCAGCTTTCTATGGTTCGTACCATTATTGTATCATAAAAGAAATTTAACAATGCATGTGATGCATGAATTTGTAAATTCTCATTTTCCCCTAAAATGATTCCAATGCACACAAAATTCACTATTTCACTTTTCAATAATAACAATTGTTCATTTAACAATAATCACTAACACAAGGTGTATGTAGAAAAACATTTCAAATCATACATTTCAACCTCAAAGTTAAGCAATTACCTTCAATTTCAGGTTTTTTAAATCAATTATCTAATCCTACTTGTTCAAGATATCTAATACTCATAATTTATTGACAAAACAGAGAAATGGGACTCTAATACTAATTTAAACACAAAATATTTTTTAAAGACAAATAAAAATTAAGATTTTTCTGTAATAAAATTTTATTAGGTATTGTCTTTTATTAATTTGTAATACTTGTGGACATATATTTCATTTTTGTAATTTTTTCAAGGACTAAATATGTTTAAATTAAATATTTTAGGGACTTAATAAATTCAATAAATAATTTAAAACTAAATGGATTTTAATATATATACTTTAAGAACTAAGTAAATCCAATCGATAGTTTAAGAACTATATAGATAATTTGACGATAATTTAAGAATAAAAAGTGTAATAAACCCTTGTAACAATTACATCGAATTACGATTTCATCTCTCGTTAGGGATTAGCTAATTTAGCCTGACTTTTTTAGCTTTTTAACTATTTTGGTCTAGTTAAAAAAGTTGATGTATTTGGAATAAATTTTAACTTTTTTTTGTAGCTGATTTGATGATTGTGAGAGAAAAAAATAAATAATTGTGATTTGATTGTGACATTTAATCTTATGAGTTAAATTCACCTATTTTATCTTTAAGTGGACTTATGTATATCTTAATAGGTAGACTCCAATAGATCCTATGATAATTAACAACATTTTTCATCAAACCCGATTAGAAAATGTCATTAATTGTTAATTTTTAGCAATAGTTTGAAAATTTTGTTACAAAAAAGTCACTAATTATAAGTTTTAGCGACAATTTAAAAAATTTACAAAAAAAGTCACTAATTGTAAATTTTAACCACAATTTATAAAAAATGTGACAAGAAAATGTCACTAATTAGTAATTTTTAACAACATATATAAAAAAATACTCACAAAAAATATTTTAAATGATGATTTCATTAAAGGAAAAATTACTCATAAATCCCATATTGGGAAATGTTGCTCTATCTAGTCCTGAGTACTTTTTTGTAAACTATTTAGTCCTTTTTATATTTGGTATGGCATCTTTGTTTGTTATATTTTATATTTGGTATGGCATCTTTGTTTGTTATATTTTATATTTGGTATGGTATCTTTGTTTGTTATATTTTATATTTGGTATGGTATCTTTGTTTGTTATATTATATAAACATCAATATATTGTATCCCATATTGGTGTATGATGATGTTTGATGAGGTTGAAGATGTAGTTGATGTTTGATGATGTTCGCAATGTTGGTGATGTTGATAATGTATGATGATGTAGTTTATGTTTGATGATGTTTTATGATTTTGGTGATGTTGATGATGTTTGATAAGGTTGAAGATGTAGTTGATGTTTGATGATGTTCACAATGTTGGTGATGTTGGTGATGTTGTAGTTGATGTTTGATGTATCTTTGTTTGTTATATTATATAAACATCAATATATTGTATCTCATATTGGTGTATGATGATGTTTGATGAGGTTGAAGATGTAGTTGATTTTTGATGATGTTCACAATGTTGGTGATGTTGATGATATATGATGATGTAGTTGATGTTTGATGATGTTTTATGATGTTGGTGATGTTGATGATGTTTGATGAGGTTGAAGATGTAGTTGATGTTTGATGATGTTCACAATGTTGATAATGTTGTAGTTGATGTTTGATGATTTTGATGATGTTTTATGATGTTGGTGTTGTTGATGATGTTTGATGATGTTTGATGATATTTGATGATGTAGTTGATGTTTGATGATGTTGATGATATTTTATGATGTTGGTGATGTTGATGATGTTTGATGATGTAGTTGATGTTTGATCAACGTTGACGATGTTTTATGATGTTGGTGATATTGATGATGTTTGATGATATTTGATGATGTAGTTGATTTTTGATGATGTTGTTGGTGTAGTTAATGTTGCTGATGTTCGGAAAGGAGGAAAATCTAAAAAAGGCCTATAGTGAGCTTTTAACATTAAAATAGGACTTATTAGTCTACAAAATAAAAGACAGGAGCAAATAATTTAACATATTAAAATTTAGGATTTATTCGTGTTTTGCCCTTTATTAAACTTTCAATAGGAAGAATTAAGTTTAATTATTGAAACTTAATAGTAATTTACCTTTATATTCTCTATTGGCTAATTTAACACCAGTCCTCACATTCTAAACTCACCCAAACACAAAACCTTCGTCTTCAACCCCAAAATATTGTTTCACTCTATTCAGTACACTCCACAAATCGATCGATTAGAGCCACCAAGGCTCGGCGACGCAAGCACGAGCGATGGAGGGATCGATGGGCTTTTCGTCCTCCTCGACGTGGATGATTCGGGTGAAGATTAGGCGCTTGGCTTTGAGAGAGACAATGCAATGGGAGCTAGCGCTGCCATACAAGCGAAGCCGGAGGGCGGTGATATTGGAGGAGACCTCGGCGTTTGCACCTTTGGCTTTGTTTTGTTATTTTTAGCCGAGCATTTGTAGAATTTTTTTTCATATTTTAGGCAAATTTTTTTTTAGATAAATACATCTAAAAAATAAAAATAAAAATAAAAAATTAATTAAAATATGAAAAAATTTCACTAAAAATAAATGAAAATCTGAATAAAAATATACACAAATTTTGTTCGAATTTTCGTTCATTTTTAATTTTTTTTAATATTTAAATCCTTTTTTTAAAAAAATTTTGAAGAAGTATAAAAAAAAAATTGAGTAAAATATGAATTTTTTTTTATTAAAAATAAATGAAAACTTATGTAAAAGTAATTTTTAAAAAATGGATGTTTTCTTGGATTAAGGTTTTGATGGGAGAAGGGAGAGACAGTCAAACGACATCGTGTAAAATGTTTTTGGCCACTCTAGAAATATTTCAGGGATCCGAACGCTTTACTATTTTGATTGAATAACTTTGGTCATTATTAAATTATTTTTAAGATAATGTCAATGACTTTGTAGTATTGTAGGATCATATTAAATTATATGCTTTGTTTAAAATAAATGTTCAACAAGTAGAATTTTTTAATATAAGTACTATATTATTTTCATTTTGCAAATTTGCCAAATTCAGCAATTTCACATATAAACCAACCTGTATGGAATTTATTAGGAGGAATGATTGAATTATTTATTTTTATGTCCTGAAAATGATTTTTGGGTTAGTGTACATGTAACTGAAGTTTGTGACTTGGATAACCCACAAGCATAAGTTTAACTAATCATTTGACAAATGAAACTAATAGAATGGTGGGTGATAGTATTTCCCACAATTGTGGGCTTTTGATCAATAATATAGAATACAGAAGGCTTACGGGCAGGAACAGAACCAAGATTTTAGCATTTTAGGGTTCAAAAGACAAATAATATTTTTTCACCATATAAATAAACACACATGTATGTACAATACAATATATAAATTATATATATATAATTCAAATATTTAGAAGAAACATATATAATTTAATTTGATTAACCAAATGATGTTCGATAGAAACGAGCGGTGAAGGATTCAAGTAACCGATCCTAGTTGATAGGACTTAAGGTTTGGTTTGGTTACAAAATTAGATAAATAAATATCATAGAAACAATCTCTACTAGGATGAAGAATTTTTTTGGTAGAAAATAAAAAAAGAATGTAAAATAGGAGAAGAATGAGATATATATCATTTATACTAAGAAAGACCATTTTATTTATGAGATAAGATATATGTATATATATATATATATATATATTTAGAAGTCTTAGTTCCATCCCTGCTTACCGGGTGAACAACAATCTGAATGTTGTTGGGTAATTGAGGTGGAATTTTTTTATATTCTTCATTTTACTTTATTATTGTTTTTATTTTTTATTTTATCTATTCTGTATGCATGTATGTTTTTTTGGCAGCAGAGTGTGTCTTGTTTTCAGGTGCTCTAGAATGTTGGCACCTTGCCAATAGCGTCCTTTGTTTTGTGCTCCGTATTTTTGCAGTGGATGTGTTGGATACTTGTGCCATGTTAGTTCGGATGTATTTTATGGTTTTGTGACAGTTTGTTCATTGGTTTTTTTTTAATGTGTCATTCTAAACATGTACTTTATTGGCTTAATTTAATAATATTTCTTTCTTTGTGCTGATCAATAAAAAAAAAAATCTGATGTTTGAACTTTTTTTGGCAGGATGAGGAACCAAGCAACGTTATCACTAAATGATGGGAAATGAGAATTGTGATCCCTTCCATTTTATATTTGTAATGGAGAGATTCCATTATATTATCTAACGGTAAGTGTAATGATCTTTCCTTAATTTAAAATAATGATAAATTTGCATTCCTATTTCATAACTATTAGATATGGAATGATACTTTTATTTTATTTTTTTATTTTTGGTAACAACCGTATTCATGTCTTTGATCCGACTAATACTTGGGTAAATGCAGATGTAGTCCGTCATTCTAGACATAACGAGTAATTATCAGGCACAACCCAGGGTGATCCCAAGGGGGTCAACCAGTTTAGCAATTCATGGGCCAGATTCAAATTTAATAAATTTTCAATTTAATAAGATCAAGTTGCTCCCATCAGTCATCCCTCTGGTAAAGGAATGATTTTAACCATGGGTGTCAAAAATTTCTTTAGAAGGCATACAATGTGTGCTAAACATGCCAATGCAGTGCAAAACTTTTGTATCCATGGCATAACTGTCCTTGACAAGTGGAAGAGCTAATAATAAACATGATAGAATGAATAAAATTCTGAGGAATTCACATCAGAAATTGAGAAAATTCATGCTGCCTTTAGAATTGCTCTTACTGAATATTGGCCATCAGTAATTGCTTTCAAGACTACATTCAATTTGGCAAGACAAACATCCATACCCCAGTGGATTCCAAAGTCAGCTAGATTTTAAATCTAAACATCAATACTTTTCCATCAAATGACTCAGTCAGCTATTGCAGCATCAATAACCAACGGTGATTGGAAGTTTTCTCTATCAAAATAAAGGGAAAGTAAGAAAAGAAAATAAATAAAGGAAATAAAAAAGAAAGTTCTAGGTGAGTGTCTAGTAGTAGGTGAAATCCTGAGAAGGAAAATAGTGAGCAGCTCAAAGAAAAGTGGCTATCATGTGAAGGAAATAAGCAACTGTAAATCAAAGTATAAAACCCAGCGGATGAAAAATTTCATAGTCATACCTTTTAGTAGAGCTTGAAGCGAAGAATCTCGTGGGTAAATCACGTGCTTCCAGGATGTGAACAACCAACTCAGCAATGGAGTGATACTACAAAATGAGTATCACCCACACAAGTCACAGTGCAGAAGCTGGATCGTTCTCATATGGGAGAGAGTTAGAGAGAGAGTCTGGGAAAAAAGGTTATGGGTAAAAACCACATAACGTATCTGATATCGATATATTATTCCCATCATATCAGATGTCTATAATCAAATATATAACAACCAATATCTATCTATCCATCTATCCATATCTATTGATACGATAGATATAGATATCCTGAATGGTTATCCAAATAAGTTTTGAATTCAAATTCAAACTTACATGGATAAGGTTCAAAAGGTTCAAAGGGTCATGCCACATGGGTGCCCAATTTCTAACATCTCCCACTCGCACATGAGTTGGCATGACACTGCCACATCTCTATCTCAATCTCTCCAAAAATGAACAATCTCATACTAGCCAATCCACCGTGCGACTGCTGAGAACACCTTCATATGGGAGCTCTATACTAGAAACTCAAAATGAGCCAGCATAGAGACATCAATCCAAAAGAACAGAAATAGTGTCTCATATACCCCAGACCCATCTAATTACACCGGTTCAAAAAACATTTCTAATCCCTCAAAAAGAGCATGATTGACCCTCTCAATTCTTGCAATATATTCACACTCAATCCGCCTCTCATACAGAGCAATGTGAGTTGCCGGCAGTGAATATACAACAGTGGTGTAATACTAGAAGATCTTCCCTTTGCCCTCATGCCATTTAGTTTAGGATTGACCGCTTTCCCAGTGATGTCCCTTAAGGCCGAATCATACATGACCGCAGACAACATACCAAAGTAGCAGAACATCAACCCCTTACCTTATGACATAGTCAAAAGTCACAAAAGGGTACATAAATGAAAGTCATATCAATAAATACATGTAAGACTCACACGGTGAGGAAACAGGGATCCATTCTCTCACCTCATTACTCGATCGCCAAGCACATATAGTATGAATACATGCTACGGTGGAGTAACTCTTCCAAAAGAGTGACGTCATACTCGATACACCGTACAGATATTAGTCTAGTCGCTTTCTAGCGCCTAACTCGAATTCTCTATTTGCTCGCCTTCCAGACACCAAATGAGATCTCGTATCTGGCTAATCATAACAGGCACAACATGGAAAGTGGGTACTAACATCCATGTTTGGTCCTTAACACGACCTCATCTTGGTTGTAACCAAGGCGACATGCATAGTGGATAATTTAAGCCTCTCTTGGCTCAAAAAAAAAAAATAAACCACTAGTCTCATCCTTGCTCGCTCCCAAGCGCCAAGGGCGATTGCTCGTGTGAGTGAGCCAATCTTACCTGCTGACATCTTCATCTGCTAATCATTATGACACAAACCATAATAGTGTCAACATCTTATCATCTCACAACAAATAAGTGATCGATCTAAAAAAAACAAGACCACAGCTTGCACAATTATAGATTCCAAACATAAGCCTTATCAGCACCTCTTGCGATAAGCATATACAACGGAATCCTCCATGTGCGCCTCACATGAAGTGATTCAAGATCTCTACCTCTTGCGCAATAACCTCTCTAAAGATATTTTGGTAACCAATTTGCATTCATTCTTGATGCACCTAACTAGCTCAGATACGCCCAACTAGCGCATTGAATCTTACAAGGAGCAAATTAATATACTACTAGTAAAGCATTCTATTCACAGTCTAATGAGCAAGGTCAATGTCTAAACAAATCAGTTGACCATTTACCAAAGATAACACTTATCATGCCGAATACACCCGCATAGCGTACTTTAGGCTCCCATAACAAAGAAAAGATCAAGGAATATAGGTCATCTGTTTCTCCTAAAGACAATCCGAGGATTCACTCAATAGCTAAGGCTTTAGCTTTTACCGATAG
This sequence comes from Camellia sinensis, assembly GCF_055761805.1. Classification (NCBI taxonomy): domain Eukaryota; kingdom Viridiplantae; phylum Streptophyta; class Magnoliopsida; order Ericales; family Theaceae; genus Camellia; species Camellia sinensis. The sequence continues at coordinate 156,619,291 of NC_138963.1, forward strand.
GTAAGTCAATGGGTTTGCAATTTTGCATCTAGAATCGTTCTAGGATATTCCTTATGTAAGTCATCGAAGACAAAATAGGAATTCTCCCAAAACAATCCCTAACGATCGTACATCCGAGCATATAAATTACATCACCCATGTCCATCATATCTAAAACAGAGGACTGCCCACCCTAGGTGGCGACAACCCTATAAATTCCTAGCTCATAATGACTAAGTAAGGAAAAATTTCTTTTGGACCATTGATCATGCCTCAGTGGTCTTCATCGATCATCGTTGGTCTATCATGGCTTGACGAAATCTAAGAACCACTATTTGGATAACTGTTTTAGGTTGTAAAAGATTTATTGGAACTAACAGCTTTTTTGTGCTCCTAACTTTTCACCATAAAAGCAGAAGGTAAATCCCTACGGATTTACTTATCCAATTCTCTAACAAGAAAGTTGGGTCACAATGTGCACAAATCAATGTTCCGAACTTATGTCAATCATAGCCTAAGTCAAAATAACCTCACTCCCCAGGAGGAAGTCTTCTCATGGTCTACACTTTCCTCAATGGTGCGACTTTTCGGTATCTAGCGAGCCTTATGTCTCAACAATGACTATCCAAATTACGCATAACTTTAGAATAGTTTCGCGTTATAATGGAAAGTCAACCAAATTATAGAAATGGTTAATCCTCAAAGATTTTGTCTTAAACTGCGCAACATTGATCCACTTTCTAAAAACAGGGGACTAGAGCTTTTGGCATTATCCTAGGCTCTTTATCATCTTGTGGAGCAATCATGAATGTTTCCTTCTCAATCACCCAGTGATGACGTGAAAAATTTTCACATTCGCTACCATGCAACTAAGAATGTAGAGAATTCTTCTCTAATGGAGTAATCCATTAGTAGGCACATCGCTCCCACTGTCCCTAGGATATTGGAAATTTCTTTCCATTCTCAACTAGGCTACATAGAGCGCTATGCTTAGAATTCTCTATCTTATAGAGTTCCAAAAACTCTATTCACGTCACCTTTACTAAGAAAACTTTATGTGACTTAGTTACACTCCCACAAAGCTGCATACCTATATGCACATAACCTGGAGGGTTTACATGACAACATATAATAATGCGCCACGTAACCCTATGTGTTTACTTGACAGCATACAATAATGCGCCATAGAACTCTAGGTCTTAACTTCGCAACCTTATGAGAAGTAAAAATAAAGATAAGCTGCTTAACAGTTACAGATCGCCCATAGATGGCTCTCCACTAACCCATTACATAAATGGAGTGTAAAATCTGATATGAAGGGCATTTAGTTAGGGATATAGGCAACAAACTAGTGCAATTCCCAATTGGGAAATATTTTGCGCCATTATCCACCTAACATTAACAATATTTAATTCCTTATCTCTACTACACCATTGTGTTGTTGAGTACTAGGAATAATCACTTTTCTAAGCATCCATTTCTCTTCACAGAGCTTTCTAAAAAAAACTCAAATAGATACTCGCCACCTTGGTCAAAACTAAAAGCACAATAGCTCTTATCTAATTGATCTCGACCTCATATGTGCAATGTCAAAAATCATCTCAAAACTTTTGACTTATGGGAGATTAAATAGTATTGATTCAGATGCGTATCGTAATCTATAAATGTGTCGAGATTGAGGTTTAGCTATCATACCCTTACACATATCTAGTCACAAATATCATAGTGGACTCAATGCGCCAAAACAAATGACCTTCTACGGCTTTCCTACTTACTTGTGCACACCCATTGCGAACAAAGTTACACATTCACATGAGAGCAGGATGTCACAAGCAAGTGGGCCCGAGAAGGCCTACTCAAACCATCGCATCATCATCTCATTAGTGTGATTAAGTATAATAAGCCACCGGTTCATGACCAATGTCATAAACTAATTCCAATCATCTTAATGTGTGAGTTCTCGAAGACAAGTTTTAAAGGTTTAGGCCCAACTAGGTAATGACTCACGACTAATTCATATTTACTAGATCATAAAAGGATGTCATGGAGATATCAAGTGCGCCTAAGTCGCAAATTTAACTAGTAAGTGCTAATCCCCAGCACCTTCAAATCAATTTTATTCTTCATACACTTTACTGCATCTAGTTGAAAGATGACGATATTCCTTTTGCCATTTCTATTTCTCGCTTCATAGTTACTTGCAATTAATTCTACTACCCACAAGAAGGAGAGAATAAGCTATCAATCTATGACAGCTCTTGAAGTAACTTAAGCGCGAATTAGGCTAAAGAGTCTTATTCAACACAATGCTCTCACAAGCAATGCGTCAAATTCTTAGAGTCATATTAAACTTGTCGGCCTTGACCTTTTCATTACTATGCTGTAACGTTTGCACTTAGTGGTAAACGTTATTAAAAAAAAAAGTTAGCCTAGCTAAGGAATCATACAAAGAAGCACCTCAACATGTCTCACACTCAAGTGTGGAAACAGTAAGTGTCCAGACTTAGACAAGTTGGCAATGCTAATAGATTTTACAGCCACTTGGCGCTAATCTTTTCACTTAGTGTTAATAGATTTTGCTGCTACTAAGCGCTAATCTTTTAACTTCAAGTGATAATTTAATGCACACTATTATAGTGCGTGAAATTTTGCTCCATCCACTCCCAATAGTTAGGTAAAGAGCAAAACACTGCTCATACTGGCTACTCGTCTTATACTTAATGACTAACTCATTAAAGCTCGCATTTCTTGGATGACGTGACTCTTGAATGTTACTTCATCCAATGATGCAACATCATTACAAGTCAAAATACAAAGTCAATCCATGCAGCTCAATAATCAAGATCATATACAGATCTATTGAGGGCTTACTAATTTCACAACTCCAAAACTCGCCAATCAAAGCTACGTAGCATGCTGCTAACCATAGCACACACATAAGTTTTTATTGTGCCAAACAAGGCAACAAAACCACGGTGACTTTGAGTCATGTTTCCTTATCTTGGCTCAATTAAGGTCTGACCTAAAGTCTCCAAGACTTTTGCTCATCTAAAGAATAAGATTACATTGTTCACATTTGAACATCTCTACTAAGTCTAGGTCAACCAAATTAACTTCCATAAGCTAAGTCAATTTAGAGAGAAATTCGCATTGGGATTAATTTGATTAGCATAATATAATTTTGCCACAAAAACCTAAATTAAATAGTGACAATATTACACAAGTCGCAAGATCGAAAATCCGCTATGCTCGTAATAATCTATTGTGCCACATGTGACAATTATCGAAAATTTAATTTGATTTATGCGCAAAATATTAGTTTTCAGGAGTTAATCTACAAAGATTTCTCTCAATTGAATAACCTCCCACTGACTATGGCATGACTAAAAGCATGATAAAAAATTCTAATTTCATACAATAGCATCATGATATAGATTCACAACCAACTCATGCTATGTGACAATTAATAATGGAATTTAAACAAATAACAATTAATCATGCTACTCTAATTACAACATATTAAAAACTCTAGGCAAAAAACAACAATGTGTTGTACTTAATATTCAAATTATGCCATAACAGAAAGTATATCACTTATGGTATTTTCTGAAATTTTAAATAACTAATAAACACATAAAATTAGAAATAAATATTCCAGAATCTAGTAAAATGCAATAACCATACCAGTCAATAGTAAACTACAACAGTAGTCTACAATAAAAAATTCAGCCCCAAAAACTTAATCATGCAACACCAGATGCATTTTAAAGCAGAAATAATGAATTATTATTTCAGGAAAAATATTTTTTATTTTCATAAAATTTTGAAAATTTTACAGAAGATAGAAAATTTAATTCTGAGTCTAACAGTACCAACCATGCTTAAAACAAAGCTATAACGAATTACTTATGACCATTTAACGCAATTCTGGATTTAAAAAAAAAAAAAACAAAGAGACCCTTAACATCAGCAGCCAAGCCGGCAGAGAAAAAATGGTGCGGCTCAGCGCGTAGCTCAGCAGATGGCTCAACGAGCGGCTCAGCACATGGCGCAGCAAGCGGCTCAACACACGGCACAGCAAGCGGCGTAGCGCACGGCACGCGCGTGAAAACGTGGACATCGTGCGCGTGGAAGCCGCTGACGGCGTCAGATGGCGCGTGCGGCCCACGCACCGCCTTCCAGGGTGTTTTCTGGTTCAATTTCGGTACTGCCAGACTCTATTTTCCAAAATAAATACATTTATGGCATTAAAAATGACATTTAATGAACATAAAAAAGAGGTATTTTACGCTCTTAATCTAATGAGAGTGGACATCTTCCTCCTTTATTAATATTCATGCATATATCATGTATATATATTTATATAAAAATATAGATATATTTTAATGTATAAAAATAAGCACGAAAATACCCATATTGGCTCTGATACCAATGTAAATCATAAAGTATAAAACGCAGGGGATGAAAAATTTCATAGTCATACCTTTTAGTAGAGCCTGAAGCGAAGAATCTCATGGGTAAATCATGTGCTTCCAGGATATAAAGAACCAACCCAGTAGTGGAGTGATACTACAAAATGAGTATCACCCACACAAGTCACAATGCAGAAGCTGGATCATTCTCATATGGGAGAGAGTTAGAGAGAGAGTCTGGGAAAAAAGGTTATGGGTAAAAACCACATAACGTATCTGATATCGATATATTATTCCCATCATATCAGATGTATATAATCAAATATATAACAACCAATATCTATATATCCATATCTGTTGATATGATAGATATAGATATCCTGAATGGTTATCCAAATAAGTTTTGAATTCAAATTCAAACTTACATGGATAAGGTTCAAAAGGTTCAGGTTCAAAAAGTTCAAAGGGTCATGCCACATGGGCGCCCAATTTCTAACAGTAACTATAGAAGAACTAAAGCAGATCGCGAAGACATACAACTGTTTGTGAAAACCAATTATGGTTAATTTCTGTGGCAGTGACAGTGAAGTTTTGCTCTAGAAATGGGAAGAAGTCAGATGTCTGCTAGCCTGTGGTCTTTTCTATCTTTTGCAAACTAGCTACAGACACCGGAGAAAATAATATCCTCCATGGTTACGAATACTGTATTTTTATTTGGTGAAATGAGGTCTCTAATTTCTATATCTTCTTTCTTGTCATCTTTTGTAATTTCTTGAATCTGAAAGACTCATTATTGATTGTTGTAAGGTATTACAGAAAGAGACTTGTTAAAATTTTAAGTCGTTTCCTAAGTAAAAAAAGTAAGAGATTCTTAAATATGTAGTCATAGAACCTCTGGAGTCACAAGCATTCTAAGCCTATAAAGAGGAGTCAAAGTAAAGGATTAGGAAATTAAACAAGAAAGCCTTTCATTTATGCACCATAAAAACACCATCTTAAAACCTTCTATACATCCTTCAAGAGAGTGCTGATCAAGAAGGCAAATCGAAGCAAATGCAAACATAACGGTTCAAAAAACAATAGCCAAGAAAAATGTTTTAAAGGTTTTTTTGAGGCAGACATCTATGTTAAAATTAATGTCATATTTACATTGCATACATTAGATACATTGGGTTCATGCGTTCTTTGTATTCATATATTTTTATATTCAAGTATTTTATATTTATTAGGTTCATATTCTAGATTATATTCATGTACCTAGTTAGTTGTAAGGTTGTTTAGGTTCATGGATCTTGTTCATTGAACTTATGTGTAACCTTCTCTATATAAAAGGATGTAAGCCTATGGGCAAAGAAATCAATAAGTGAGAAAAATTCAATACAAAATAATAGTTCATTCTAGAGAGAGTTTTATCAAAAGCTAACAGAAGTGGTATCAGAGCTTTGGTTGGGTCAAGAACAAGCTAGGCGTAGAGATCGGATACGGGAAAACAAGCCCCAAAGAAGAACAAACTGATGTCCATGGCGAATTTCAACAACCAAAATGTATCTACTCCTATCTTTAATGGTGAAAATTTTGATTTTTGGTATGTAAAAATGAGAACTATTTTTGTCTATACGGATCGTTGGGATCTTATTGAGAATGGGTTCGAGGGACCTGAAGATGAACGAGCTTTGACAAATCCCCAAAAGAACCAACTGAAAGAGCAAAGGAAGAAGGATTCAAGGCTCTCTCTTTGATTCAACAAGGAGTTTCAGAAGCAATCTTTCCAAGAATTATCAATGCAACAAAAGCAAAAAGGGCATGTGATATTCTTCAGAAAGAGTATAGAGACAACTTGAAAGTGAGAACCATCAAACTTTAATCATTGAAAAGAGATTTTGAAAATATAAAAATGAAGGATATGGAATTGTTGAATGATTATTTTTCTAGAGTTATGGAACTTGTGAACCAAATGAAAATTTATGGGGATAGTATTACTAATCAAAGAGTTGTTGAGAAAATTTTGATAAGTTTGTTGGAGAAATACAATCCTATTGTTGTTGTCATTGAAGAAAATAAAGATCTTGCTTATTTGAGTATTGAAGAATTGATGGGTTCAATTAAAACATATGAGCAAAAGTTGAGTAGGCAATCTGAAAAGTCAATTGAAAATGCCTTTCAATCCAAGCTCAATGTTAGTACTTCTAATACCCAAGGAAGAGGAAGAGGAAGAGGAAGAAACGCAAACGGAAGAGCAAGAAATGCAAGAGGAAGAGGAAGGTCTAATTTTCAAAGAAAGGCAAATGAAGAGTCCACTCAACAAAGGTGTGGAATTTGCAACCGAAGCAATCATGTTGATAAAGATTGTTGGTTTCGGGGAAAGTCTAAATGTTACAATTGCAACAAATTTGGGCATGTCAAGAAGGATTGCCAAGTCAAGAGCACTCAACAAGCTAATTTTTCCAAGGAGCAAGAAAGTGAAGGTTGTTCTATGCTTGTCACAAGGCATCAGATCAAAACAAGGATGTATGATTTCTCGATAGCGGATGTAGCAATCACATGACAGAAGATGAAAGCATTTTTCTAAAAATGGATGCCTCCTCCAATTCTCAAGTAAAAATGGGGAACGGTGCCCTAGTCCAAACAAAAGGAAAATGTACTATTTCTATAGAAACCAAGATAGGTACAAGATTCATTTACGATGTTCTCCTAGTTCCAGACTTGGAGCAAAATTTCCTAAGTGTTGGACAACTTATGGAGCATGGATACCTTGTTCACTTTGAAGAAGATTTTTGCAAAATTTTAGACAAAGGGGGGAAAAGGCAAGTTGTAGCAAAAATCAAGATGGAGAAGAAATTTTTGCAAAATTTTAGACAAATGGGGGAAAAGGCAAGTTGTAGCAAAAATCAAGATGGAGAAGAATAGAAGTTTTCCTCTCATTTTCCGGTATAGCAAAAATGCGACTTTGAAGATGGATGTGATTGATAATTCATGGCTTTGGCATATAAGATTTGGGCACTTGAATTTTCAAAGCTTAAAGCATCTACAACAAAAGAATATGGTTTTTGGGTTGCCGACCATTCATGAAGTGCAACATATTTGTGAAGGCTGTGCACTTGGAAAGCATCGCCGGGAGTCATTTCCAAAGGAGAAAGCATGGAGAGCTAAAGCACCATTGGAGCTTGTCCATACCGATGGGTGCGGACGTATGGATACACCAACTCATGGAGGTAACAAGTACTTCATTATTATTATTGATGATTTTACTAGAATGACTTGGGTGTATTTCACGAGACAAAAGAGTGAAGTTTTTTCTATCTTTAAGAAATTTCAAAATCTTGTTGAAAGACAAAGTGGTTGTTTGATGAAAGTATTGAGAAGTGATAGAGGCGGAGAATACAACTCAAATGAGTTTATGAAATTTTGTGAAGATATTGGTATGGAAAGGCAATTGACCGCTGGGTACACTCCACAACAAAATGGTGTGGCGGAAAGGAAGAATAGAACCATAAAGGAGATGTCCAAGTCTATGCTACATGAGAAGGGGCTACCCAAAACTTTTTGGGGTGAGGCAGTGTATACAGCAGTTTACTTGATGAATAAATGTCCTACAAAAGCTCTTAAGGAAAAAACTCCATTTGAAGCTTGGAGGGGAAGGAAACCATCCGTGAATCACTTGAAGGTGCTTGGTTGCATTTGTTATGCTCATGTTCCAAAAGAAGTGAGGCACAAGCTTGATGAAAATAGTAAGAAATGCATCTTTGTGGGTTATAGCTTGCAATCCAAAGGCTATAGACTCTTCTGTTTGGATCAAAAGAAGGTGATTATTTGTAGAGATGTTCTCTTTGATGAGAAGGCGTCTTTTGATTGGAAGGAAAAGGAAGTCCAAGATCAAAGCATTGCTTTCAATGAAGAATCGGAAAGTCCACAAGTTGAAGATGTTGCAACTCTTGAATCTCCACAAAGATTGTCACCAATCGCTAGTTCACAATCTTCTCCAAATCCAAGTCCAAGTTCAAGTTCAAGTTCAAGTTCTTCATCTTCAAGTTCAACTCCAGGAAATATAAGGAGTCTTAGTGATGTGTATGCAAGATGCAATTTATGCATTGTTGAACCTGAAATTTTGAAGAGGCAATTAAAGATGAAGTATGGAATAAAACAACGGAAGATGAAATTCATGTGATTGAGAAGAACAAGACTTGGGAGCTAGTGGAGAAACTGAAAGGAAAAGAAATAATTGGTGTGTAGTGAATTTTCAAAAGAAAGTTCTATTCGGATGGCTCTATTCAAAAGAACAAAGCAAGACTTGTGGCGAAAGGGTATTCACAACAACCCGGAATTGATTTCTTAGAAACTTTTGCTCCTGTGGCTCGACTTGATACAATTAGAGCTATCATTGCTTTTGCGGCTCAAAAGAGTTGGTTCTTGCACCAACTTGATGTAAAATCAACATTTTTGAAAGGAAAATTAGAAGAAGAGGTGTATGTTGATCAACCTCAAGGCTTTGTTGTCAACAGCAAAGAAGATAAAGTGTACAAGTTAAAGAAGGTTTTATATGGCCTAAAGCAAGCACCCTGGGCATGGTATAGTGAAATTGATGCTTACTTTAGTGAAAAGGGTTTTCAAAAAAGCAAAAGTGAGCCAACTTTGTACATCAAGAGGCAAGGTTCAACCGGTATTCTCATTGTTTCACTTTACGTTGATGATTTGGTTTTTACCAGTAGTGATGAAAAATTGATTGAAGATTTAGAAGAGAGATGATGAAGAAATATGAAATGAGTGATTTGGGGCTATTGCATCATTTTTTAGGCATTGAAATCTACCAAAACAATAGTGGTGTTTTTATTTTCCAAAAGAAGTATGCTCAAACACTTTTTGAGAAATTCAAAATGAAGAATTGCAAAGCAGTTGCTACTCCCTTGTTTGTGAATGAAAAGTTATCAAAGGAAGATGGAAGCAAAGAAGCTGAAGCATCTTGTTATAGAAGTTTGGTTGGAAGTGTGTTGTACTTAATTGCTACAAGATCAGACATCATGTATGCTACAAGTTTATTGTCTTGATTTATGCACAGTCCAAGCCAAGTTCATTTTGGGGTTGCAAAAATAGTGTTGAGATACATTCAAGGTACACTTGATTATGGAATTTTTTATGAGAAATTTGTTGATGCAAAGTTACTTGGATTTTGTGATAGTGATTGGGGTGGATGTGTTGATGATATGAAAAGCACTTCTGGGTATGCATTTTCTCTTAGATCGAGCATAATTTCATGGTCATCCAAGAAACAACAAACTGTGGCACAATCATCTGTTGAGGCTGAATATATTTCAGCATCATTGGCAACTACACAAGCAATTTGGCTAAGAACAATTTTGGATGATTTTGGTGAGAAGCAAGGTGAAGCTATTCCAATTATGTGTGATAACAAGTCTGCTATCTATCATTCTTATACCAAACACATTGCTATCAAACATCATTTCATTAGAGAAGCTGTGGAAGGTGATGAGATTCAAATCAATTATTGCAAGACTGAAGATCAAGTTGCAGATATCTTCACCAAAGCTCTATCAAGGGACAAGTTTGAATTTTTTAAAGAAATATTGGGTGTTACACAATAGGGCATTAAAGGGGAGAATTAAAATTAATGCCATATTTACATTGCATACATTAGATACATTGGATACATTGGGTTCATGCTTTCTTTGTATTCATGTATTTTTATATTCAAGTATTTTATATTTATTAGGTTCATTGTCTAGATTATATTCATGAACCTAGTTAGTTGTAAGGTTGTTTAGGTTCATGGATTTTGTTTATTAAACTTATGTATAACCTTCTCTATATAAAAGGATGTAAGCCTATGGGCAAAGAAATCAATAAGTGAGAAAAATTCAATACAAAATAGTAGTTCATTCTAGAGAGAGTTTTATCAAAAGCTAACAGTATATACTATCCTATCTACCTAATTCTAGTTTTTGCATTGCATTGCATGACATCTTCGAGTTTGATTGGTTTTGGCTGCATGCTCTCTACTATCGTCTTTGGCTTGCTGGGAACATTGTTCGGTCATGTGCACCTATGATTGCCTTTTAAATGGAAGTTGTATGCTTTGGTTAAGAGTAGTTTAGGATGCGGGCTTAACATATAGTTTTATTTAGGCATGTTTTAGACACTTTTTCGATTTATTGGATTTTCTACTATGGATATATGTTTTGGATTATTAGAGTCGTTTTGTGTACATTTTTGTTTCATATTTTCAATTTTTGTTTTCATTTACTTTGAAAATTTGGTAACAAAAGCTTATTTGGTTCGTATATTTTGGTTTTTACAAAAGTAGAATTGAATAGAGAGAAGCGTTTACCAAGAAGCTAGAAAGAAGCAAGTCAAACACGGCTTCTTCATAAGGAATGCAATTGCAGCTACAACCCATCATCACCATGCTAGTTCTAGTACAAGTAGTAGTGGTGGTGGTATTGTCATTATCAGTAGCAACAATTGCAGCACCACCAACAGAGCAAGATTTGAAAAATCTTGGCTTCTTGAACTATTGTGGGAATGTAAATGTTTCATACCCATTAGGTGTGAAAGAGAAATGTTATATTAATGAACATTTTTTGATTAATTGCACAGACTCCAAACCATGTTTACGGAAAAGTGACATCCCTATTACAAATATTTCGCTTGAGGAAGGAGAGTTAGGCATTATGCATCCTGTAACTTGTGCTTGTTATGGCGAGTCTGTGTCAAAATGTTATTAGCCACTGGAGCTCGCGTTACTTGCATTCTCCACACTAAACTCCCAATGTGCATTCTTCGACATTTCAACTCCCAATTCAACAATGTGCATTCTTTGACATTTCAACTCTATTTTTTTTTACAAGTTTCTTACAGTAGCAACACTCCAGCAGCAGCAACATTCCAACAGCAGCAACGGTCCAGCAACAAAACCTACACAAGGATAAAAAAGATCAAAGAAGTGTGTAGACTGTATATACTTCAAATATCAAGAGAAGTAAACGTAATTTACTCTAAATTTAATTAGATACATAAAAAATAAAATAAAATAATAAAAAAACTTATATTGCATTATTAGTATTATTTTTTTGTTCATATCACTATCCAAATTGACATTCAGATAGCGGCCTTATTTGGTTTGTTGTTTTCTTAATTGGAAAAAATTAAGAAGTAAAAATAAAAATAAAATGTTGAATCATTCATATTAATTAATTTTTATTTTTTTCATAACAATCTACTATTTAACTACAAAAACATTTCAAAAAAATTAATTTTTTTTATTTCACAAAAAAAAAAAAAGAAATTGCTAAACGGGACACAATTTAAGGTGAAGGAGACTGAGAGTCGGAGTCAGAGTGGATAAAGGGAAAGTGTGACGTGTCCACATTTATTTATTTTGTAACTCACCATTTTCCTCTTTCTTTCATTACAGCCCTCAACTTTCTTTCTCCACTATTCTCTCTCTCTCTGTGTGGTTTCATTTTAGTTAAAACATTATGGAATTGAAGAATTGAATAGCTACATTTCGATTCTTCCACTTGGAAAAAGGAACAGAAAAATGGAGATTCCAAACACAACATATGGGGGAAATGGGAAGATACCCATCTCCAACCCATATCCTATGAATATTTAAAAAACACCACTTAACCGACCCAACGGGTAAGAAAAAAGAAAAAAATTCATATATTTGGATTGGGTCTCCATGAGTATAATAGAATAGGATCCTCATTGTCATCCCTATTCATTAGTCATATAAATGAAAAAATTATTCTCTCATATCTTTTACATTGAATGTTATATTTTACCTTATATATCTATGTCTTTATACTATCTGCATATTAATTTTAGTGCTTTTAACCTTAACAGAATAGAGGTCATTATAGTTACATTAAAACTATGAAACTTATTATATTTTCTTCAAATATCAAGAGAAGTCAATATAATTTACCCTTTTTATTTTATTGGATGGAAAAGATTCCTTAGAAACACGCCAAAACAGATGGCTCTAAAAAGGAAATGGGGTCACTACTGTGCTAAAGGCACAACAGTGACTGTTGTGCCTTTATTTGAGATGTATTATGGGCTTATTTTTATGATTCAAACCATTTATTTTGTAAGGTTTGTTGAGTACCTCTTGCCTACCAAAAATCATATTAATCGGATATCAATAACTATGTGATCGAATTACATGTTTTTTATGCTATTTCTCAAAAGAAAAACTTATTTTTTAATTTTTGGTTATCGATCATATAGTTATTGATATCCAATTAATATGATTTTTGGTAGGAATGAAGTACTCAACAAATCCTACAAAACGAACGGTTCGAATCATAAAAATAAGCTCATAATATACCTCAAATTGAGGCACAACAGTCATTACTACGCCTTTAGCACAGCAGTGACCCTATTTCCCTCTAAAAATTGCCTTCTCATAATAAAGTTATTTTCAAAATAAAACTTTGCTAAAATGATAAAATCATAATTTGAAGGCCTAAACGAAGGAATTTGGATAAAATCTACCGTTCATCATTACCAGGACAACAATGACTTTGATTCAAAGCGTCGTTTGTGATCAGACTACTAAATGTGAGATAATTTCGAGCTCATCACAAAAGTGTCGCTATTACTCTCAATTTGGCTTCTTCCTTGCCTTTTGCTGGTCTAATTGTTTCAAGAATTTCCCTGCTACTTGTTCTACATCAATGGGTCATCAATCTCAATCCCTCAAGTCCATCTGTATGTCCTTACCACCATTGCCACCATCACCAGCGTTTCTTGCCGACACAGCTGATTGTATGTGAGTCCCATTACATTTTAAATTTTAAAATTTTATTTATTTTTATTTTTATTTTTAAATTACATGACAAGAGAGTTGTATCTTACCTAGTTGAATTTGTGAAAAAATAAAAAATTGACACGTCACTTGCCATGATATTTTGAGTAAATTAAGATAAACTTTTTTATGAGTCAATCTTTTTTCAATTAAAAATTATGAGACATTGACATAATAAATTCAGGCAAAATTCATGCGATCGAGCATCTTCAACTCACTAGGAATATAATGTTTGTTAGCCAAAATTTCAAGTATGACTCACTTTTTTCAATTTCAATGAACTAGACATATGATTAGACATTTTAGTTCAACTCACATTCACTAGATATATGTAGCTAGCTTTCAAGGTTAGACAAAATGTATTTAATCATTAGGATCATTTCTCTCAATCTTTATTGCTGATGTGGTATTTTATAAAGTTAATAGTATTTAGATGAATAGTTAAAAGAAAGAGTATGATTAGACTAGAAATATAAAATAGTTGGTAGGCAAAATAAAATGTATACTTTATAATAATATTTAAATAAATAAAATGTTTATTAGTATTGGAGATGCTATGAGAATTTGGAAGTCGACAATCACTCTTAAGAGTCGTTCAACTTTGTATTCTAAAATCAGCAAGATATTTTTCGTTCGACTGTAGATTCTAAAATCAGCAAGATATTTTATATGATAGCCGTCAGGGAAAATGATTTTGTCCGCATACTCATAAAGTGTGTGATTGGTCCCAAAAAGTGAGCATTCTCTCTATTCAAAATTATTGACCCATTACTTTGGACAATAAAAAATTTGAATTTTGTAAGCTGTATGAACAAAATTTCACCCAATGTCTTCACGAAGGAGCTAGGAAGTATGCAGAGAATCCAAAGAATACCCACAGAAATTCACCAACAATTGAAGGGAATATGCAATCATAGCAAAACAAAAGTAGGACAAAGTTTAAATTAAATAAAAATTAACAAAATTATTTCTAAAAAAAAAATAAAAAATAAAAAATCATTGCTTCGTCACAGGTAGATTTGAACTCGCCGCGCATTCCTTGTGCTTCAATGAGAGTTGTGTTTGTAATCGGGAATAGATAATGCACTTAGGGATGGCCATATTAACCCAATCCGCGGGGTTCATACTCGATTCAAACGGAACAGATATTACCTGATCCGACACTTATGCAGAGCAGGAGTGGATTACATTTTGATCCCTCCAAACGAGGGTGGGGTGGGCGTAAGGATGGCCTCCTCCGATCTAAACCCAACCCAATATAATTAATAATATATATATATATATATATATATTATTAATTAGAAATAACAAAATCCTAAAAGTAGAGAAACCTAAAAATGGTGTATGATTTTGTAAATATTCTTGTTTGGAATTTGGAATGTGTATGAGGAATTGCAATTTGAAATGTGCTATGTTTAAGTTTTTTTCCTTGTTGGTCCCATTTTTGTTTGCAATTGCAAATGTGGTCGGGTATTCACAGGACAAGGGTGAGATTGAAATATTCCACTTGTAGCGGAGGTGCGGTTTTATTGATTGAAATATTCCACTTGTAGCGGAGGTGCGGTTTTATTGGCGGGGGTTGGGGGAGGATAAATCCGCTCCAAACCCACCCCGTGGCTATCCCTATATGCACTAAAAATCAAATTGATAAGATTTTGTTATTTACAGACTTCACCCATTACATTTTATAATTATTTTTGTACACCCGAAATTTTTTTTGGGCCTTTCATGTTGTGTGTTGAAATTAAAGAATATTGGGCTGGGCTTCAATTTCGAACTAGCAATATTACTAGAAAGAATCTTGCCCGCATTGGGCCAGGCCAGTCTTGAATGCTTTCAAACGTAGGTCAGCCTGATTGCTAGAGCAAACTAATGGCAACAATCAAAGAAAGATGAACCAAAAAAATTCCTACAGTTACGAGTATGTGCACAAGTCTTTCTAAAAAATGGATTCAAATTCCAGTTTTTAATTTCCGACCTCGAAATCTATAATTAGAATCCATTTTTATTTTGTAAGGAAAAAAAAAAAATGACATGTTGAATAAATTGCTTAAGAAACGTTCCAAAATTGCCTAAAAAGAAATGTGTCGTGGTAGGCTTTAAACTTTGATATCATAATTAAGTCATTTCTGTCATAATCTCATTGTGTTTGCATATTCTAAATGTTAATTCAAATCAACTTAAAAGAAAAGAAAATAATATTTTTTTTAGAAATATTTTAAAATTTTCAAAAAACATAAAACTAGTAGAATTTCTGAAAATATTTTGTTTATTTATTTTTACAAATACTTTTTCAAATTTAGTCTTACAATGCTTTTGTTCAATTTCATCAACTTCACATTTAAACCAACTTCAATGCAATGTATTGAGATGGAAAATGGAGCTGTTTGTATTAATGTCCAGAAAATGATTTTTGGGTTAGTAAGCACCATAGATTGTTTCTTGGACTAGAGCATCGACAAGAACGAGTCTGACAAATGAAACTAAAAATCGTGGGTAATGAAAAATTATTACATAGGTTCGTCACATATCTTATATGGTATGTTTTTACAATTCTATTAGTTGCATATCCATTATTTCTTATTTTTTCTCCTATGTATTTACATAAAACAACTAATAGACTTAAAAGGGTACACAGCCTAATTGGAATTTCTGGAAGACATGATAATTCCTCCATGGGTAATACACCATTTCAAAACTTAGAATCATGGGTAATACATGATTGTGTTTTAAACTTGAACAGTTGAATTATACAATTTAGTAACATGTTTCTGTCTAGTAAAGGCATGACAAGATAATTGGGACATTTGGTCTAATAGTTGTGTAACACACTTTGTAGTGTGAAGTATCGGGTTGAATTTGTATGGAGAGGAGTTTGATACCCTTTGTCGTGAAAATTTATTTGGTTGTTGGGCTTGGGCTTGGGCTTGGGCTTGATTTATTGGTTACGTAGGTTTTATTGACTTTCTAGTTATTGTGGACTAATAGTCTATTTGATGATGTAAATATTTTTCATACTTGCAATTACTATCCTATCGATTGAAAAAAAATAAAAAATAAAAAAAATGGCATAACAAGATTATTAAACTTAGTTTATTTAGGATGAAACAGGTAGAAAGTGAGGGAATGAGAAAAAAATTTAACTTTTATGAACTCGTTTAGCTTGAAAGTGGTAGAAAGTAGAAGAAAATTAATTTTCATATACAATCCATATTAATATTGTAACTAATTTTGAATTTCTTACAGAAAATAAAAGAAAGCACAAGAAAATTTGTAAGTTATTTATAACTAAACTTTTAAATTTCTCCATTACAAAATTTTCATCTTAATAAAATACTTGCAAATTTTCTTTCTAATCAAATGGAGTCTTAGAGAAAAATTATGGCGGAAAATTCTTATCCAAGTCTTTTAAACCATTTTTGCTTGGAAAAATCTTATCCTTGTGAAAAAAATACAAATCCTTATCCAAGACAGCAAAATTTTAAAGCTCTACACATCAATACTTTTCATGAATTCAAATGACTCAGTCAGCTATTGGTCCGTGGGTGGCCGAGGAGACCAATGCTAACTGGAAGTTTTAAAATAAAATAAAATAACTAAATAAATAAATAAATAAATAATGCTATGAATAAACAAAATTTTGATCACTAAACACAAAAATAGTGGGATCAATTAATAAATACAAGTGGGGAACTCATATTTTTGTGCCAGGTGATAAGAATTTCTAAGTAAAACTTAAAAAACGGAAGAGGAGAATAAAAACAAATTAAGTTTGTTCATGGTGTGAATGTCTAGTAGATGAGAAGGAAAATATGATGAGTAATTCAAAGAAAGTGGCCAAAGGTCCAAGGACATAACTACCAAAAAAATAAAAAATAAAAAACAATGCCGATAACCTCAAAGTTATTAGGCTAAGGTTTTACCATTGAATCGATAGTCATCCCTATCCAAGGACATAACTACCGAAAAATAAAAGCATAGAAGACTTTTAGTACTCACGAAAAGTACATATATGATGTTTAACTCTCGTGGTGACAGTGACCTGACCAAAGTATGAAAATCATTACCTAACTTGAGAAAATTGAGGTAATCTTATTGTGGCATTATCAACCGGTTGTTAAGAAAGACTAGACCTATTTGGATGATGTAGTTGTTTATTTTTCAAACACAGCCTACAGAGTTTTCTTGTTCTTCCTAAATTGCTCCTGCAGCTTGGAATGATATATACAACCACAAAACTATCTCATGCCTAGAAAGCTAACTCTACCCATGTATTTACCTAGGATGCTTCTGCAGCCTATGTTAGCATGGGTTTTGGGATCAGCTGTTCTTGCTGCTGCTGCTGCTTCCGCTGCTGACGAAACCTCATATGGTTGCTCACGTACTTGCGATCAAATTAATGTCCCGTACCCATTTGGCACAAAGGAAGGATGCTACATGGAAGAACATTTTCATGTTACTTGTGACCACTCCACCGACCCTCACAAGCTGTATTTAAATACGAGTGATGCTAGCATAGAGATCAGAGACATACTTCTTTCTGGTGAATTGCACATATCATCCCAAATAGCGCGTGATTGCTACAATAAACAGGGGGTTCAGGTTTTCAACAATCAAATCTCAGTCAGATCCGGCAAATTCCCCATCTCAATCACCCGAAATAAGTTCATAGCCATAGGCTGTGACACCTACGGTGTTCTTGAGGGTTTTGACGGACAAAACTATAGCACGGGTTGCTGGTCACAATGTGACAATATCAACAAAGTGATCAACGGCTCTTGTTCTGGTATTGGCTGCTGTGAGAAAAGTATCCCAAAAGGAGTGACGAGTTTCAAATTCAATGTTAGTAGCCATGACAAACATACCCGTGTTTGGGAGTTCAATCCGTGCAGTTATGCTTTTGTAGCTGAAGAAACTAATTATGCCTTCTCTTCTGTAGATCTTGCAAACTTACAAAATAGATCAATGGTTCCAGTGGTGCTTGATTGGGCAGTAGGGAACCAAAGATGTAACGAAGCCAAAAAAAATCTAACTAGTTTTGCTTGCAAGGCTAATAGCCACTGTTATGACTTTGACAATGGTCCTGGGTATCGCTGCAATTGCTCCCAGGGATATGAAGGGAACCCTTATTCTCCTAATGGTTGTTCAGGTAACAACAACTATGTTGAAAGCTTTCAATTTCTTCTTAATATTGATGCTATGATTTATATACTGTAGCTATCGAATTTGACATCAAAGATCAAACTTGGTGGTTCTCTGTTTCAGATATTGATGAGTGCGTTATTTCAAGCCCAAGCCCCTGCAACAACACATGCCAAAATTTACCTGGCACATACAATTGTTCTTGTCCAGAGGGCTATGAAGGTGATGGAAGAACAGACGGATCAGGTTGCAGTCCAATTCCAAATTCCAACAACATCCCTCCCTTGATTAAGATTGCACTGGGTAGGTACACATACACCCACATGCTTCTAATTATATTATTGTCAACAGATCAAATTTTCATCTATGTTAAACCCATTGATGCTTGTGATTTGGACTCTCGTCTTTACAGTCCCCAATTATTGATGCACAGATTACAAACACTTTGAACATGACATATCTCCAGTTTCATTGTATCTTCGTTTCAGCAAACTAACATTTAAGTAGAAAGCTGAACAACCAATTCTCTCATCTTATTTTTCCATTTTCATGTCTTGGTTGTGTTTGGAAAGTCAAAGAAGAATGGAATAACCAAAAAAAAAAAAAGAAAAAATTGTTGTCCAAATATGGTTGAAATTTCACCCAGAAAATGAAATGTGTAAACTAGATTCATTCTGGGTGTTGTGCATTCCACACCAAATTTAAATCTATGATACACTTCATTTTTGGGGGCTTTTTCGTTTGATCAAAACTAATTTGAAACTTGAATTCTTGATATTGACATCTCCATTCCAATCCCGACAGGCATAAGCATAGGCGTATCAGTGCTACTTCTTGGTGGCTCCTGGCTATATTGTGGATTTAGGCAAAGGAATATCATCAATCTCAGAGAGAAGTTCTTTCAGCAAAATGGTGGCATCATGCTACAACAACAACTTTCCATGCGTGAAGGATCAGTACAATACGCTAAAATCTTTACTGCAGAGGACCTTGAGAAGGCAACAAACAACTACCATGAAAGTAGAATCCTGGGCCAAGGTGGCCAAGGAACAGTCTACAAGGGAGTATTAGCAGATACCACCGTAGTTGCCATCAAGAAGGCCAAAGTAGCAGAACAGAGCCAGTCCCAAATTGAGCAATTCATTAACGAAGTCATAATTCTCTCCCAAGTCAACCATAGGAATGTTGTGAAACTCCTAGGGTGTTGTTTGGAGACACAAGTTCCTTTACTAGTCTATGAATTTATTACCAATGGGACTCTCTATGACCACATACACACTGTTGGTGGCACAACCTCAATGACATGGGAGAATCGTTTAAGGATAGCAACAGAAACTGCGGCAGCCCTTTCATATTTGCACTCTGCCGCTAGCACTCCTATCATTCATAGAGATGTTAAGTCCACTAACATACTATTAGACGACAATTACGTTGCAAAAGTATCCGATTTTGGCTCTTCAAGGTTGATCCCCATGGACCAAACACAGTTAACCACATTGGTTCAAGGGACACTTGGTTACTTGGACCCAGAGTACTTCCAAACAAGCCAATTGACTGAGAGGAGTGATGTTTACAGCTTTGGGGTTGTCCTTGTAGAATTGCTAACCAGCAAGAAAGCAATTTCTTTTGACAGGCCTGAAGCAGAAAGAAATTTAGCAATGTATTTTATTTCAGCAATGAAAGAAGATTGCTTATTTGAAATTGTTGATGAACAGGTGATAAATGATGCCAAGGCTGACCAACTAAAAGAAGTTGCTAGTTTAACAAACAGATGCTTAAGAGTGAAAGGTGATGAAAGGCCAACCATGAAGGAAGTGGCTGTTAGGATCAAACACACCCAGAAATATATCTCACACACACAAGAAACACAATATTTACGTGGTTCGGCCCAATGCCTACATCCACGGACAGAAATGAGAAGTTTTCACTAAAATGGAGCAAAATACAAAATACAGAGGAGGAGATGAAACTCACTCAACTCACAGCTCTCACTCTCTAATTTCTGATCTGTATCTCATCCTCTCCCTCCCGTCTCTATTTATACACAAAGGAGTAGGTGGGAGAGCCTTCATTCTTGACTTGGGTAGCCTCCATTCTTGACCTTTGCTATGGTTGGTGGCCACCAAGCTTGACTTGGTTGGTTGTCTTCCTTTGTTGACATGAGGATCACCCCTTTCACATGGGGTGACCTTCAACAATCACCCCCTCAGCCCATGTGAGGTGATCCACAACAAAACCTGCTGCCAAGGTATCAAGCACCCCCTGATTGGATGCCCTGCACCCCCTGCTCGGGATACCCTTGCATTACCGTGCAGCTTCTTGCATGATGAAACACGGGAGCAACTAGAAAACTTCAGAGTTTGACACATCAATATCTTCAATTTTTCTTGCTCGGAGCTTATTTCTGAACAACCAGCCTTTGCTTTCTGCACTTCAGAACAACTTCCCAGCGATCTCATACGCCCGTTGTCTGTGCTGCAATCCCTGATGTTCGGTTCTGTCTCACTTGTACGTCCGTTCTGATGTTTGACAGTTAGCCCTTCTGCCAAGACACCTTCCACCGGTCTGTACAAGTTACCACTATGCAACTCCGTGCATAGTGCTTGCACCCCCTTATTGGAGTGCATTGCAAAGCTCACTTTGCGACTTGAAATTGCATCCCTCCCTTGCATCTTTTGAGAGGTTGCAAAATGTCTTTAACACGGGAGCAAAAGAAACTCTCTTCTTCACTGGCATAGTTTCTACAGACTTGGTTTCTTTGCTCTGAACTTTCTTCAAGATTGGCTTCACTGGCTCAGATCTGTGCACCTTTGAACTGCCTCTTTGCGTTCCCGTGCACCGTTTTCGCCATTCCTGATGAAAGCCTTGCTCAATCATACGCTTTGGTTGCGTATGTTCTCTCTTTGTACCCTTTGACTGGCATTTGACAACACTCATCTTTGTCAAAGCTTCTCCTTCCAGTCTATACAGTTTGTTGCACAATTTGCCTTGCAACATTTCTCTATCACCTCTGCGTACATGAAGAACCCCGCCACTAGATGAGAAACAATTTCCTTTTAGATCTAGCATACTCAGGGAGATTAGATTCCTCCGTACTCCTGGCACATGTCGGACCTCAGATAAAATTACTTTTCTTCCATCCTTAGTAAGGAATCGCACTGTCCCTATGCCGACAACTCTATTCACTGTGTTGTTGGCCATCCGGATAGTGCTACCGCTGACTCTTCGATAAGTGGAGAAAAGCTTCTTATCCGCACATATGTGGAACGTACACCCTGAATCCAAAATCCAGCCGGGTGTCTCCAACTCTGACGAGATTGTAAGCAACACCTCTTCATCGTCAGAGGAATGCACTGCAACTGCTGTAGTTGAGGGACCTCCGTGTCCCTTAGCCTTCTCTTTGGCTTGTCTGTCCGCCTTTTTCTCTGGGCAATCTCTTATTACGTGATCCTCTTGATCACAGTAAAAACACCTCCTCGTGTTGTCCTGTCTGAACTGTGAACGCCCTCTGCTTTTACTTCTTCCTCTACCTCTGCCCCTTTCTCTATCTCTGCCTCTACTTTCTGTGACAAGGGCATGGGACTGCTCTCCTTCCATCTCTTTCTTCCTTGCCTCCTCGTTGAATAAGGCGTCTGTGACCATTCCCATGGTCAGCTTCCCTTCGGGTGCAGAATTACTGAGAGAAACCACCAACGTCTCCCAGCTATCTGGTAAGGAACTGAGTAATAATAATGCTTGCATCTCATCCTCCAACTCCATTTTGATTGATGCAAGCTGGTTCACAAGGCTGTGGAATTCACTGGTGTGTTCAGCAACAGACACACCACTCTTCAGCTTCAAGTTTATAAGCCTTCTCATTATCAAGGCTTTGTTCCGTGCGGTCTTGGACTGGTACATGCCCTCCAATTTCATCCATAGGGCATAGGCGTCTGTCTCTTGGGCAACATGGTGGAACACACTGTGGTCAATCCACTGTCTGATTTGACCGACAGTCTTCCGGTTGGTTTTTATCCAGTCCACATCCTTGTCTCCATCTGGTTTGACCCCCTTTAGCGCTATAGGGTCAAACAAATCTCTACAATACAGGACGTCCTCCATCCGCGGCTTCCATATCGCATAATTAGAAGCGTTCAACCGAATCATCGGCCCTGAAGCTGATGTGGATTCCTCCATCATCCAAAAAGTAATCTCTGTTTGAAAACCAGGCTTTGCTGTGAAGTCCGGACTGCTCAAATTAGCCCGAAAAACACTTCGGATTGCCAAAATAAAAACTGCGAATTTTTGAAAAACTTATTTGCAAAATCTGACCGTACGGATGTGTCCGAAATATTCCAAATAGTTTGAAAACACTATTGGCTCACCCAAATCGGACCTCAAATGGCTTAGATCAAGCCAAAACAATTTTAACGGTTCAGATCGGCATAATCTGGTGCGCCTGAGAAGCACCGGATTTTTCTCTGTTCGGCTGGCGTCTGGCTGACGTGAGCGGCTCAGTCAGCGGCTCGGGCTCGGTCAACGCGGCTCCGGCTCGAGCGGCTTGGTGCGCGCGCGTGCGGCGCGTGTCGCGCGTGAGATCACGCGTCGTCTACCTCTGAAGCGCGTGCGGCGCGTGCATGCGCGTGAACTCACGCGTCTTCCACCTCTGAAAGCGCGTGCGGCGCGTGACGCGACTGGGATTCACGCGCCAACTTCTAGGGGCGCGTGAGAGCGCGTCTGGCCTCTGTTGGGTGTCTGTTTTATGTTTCTGGACTCCTCTCGTCGAGCCCTTGCTCCTGGTATGCTCAAAATCTGATTTCGAGCAATACGTTTTCTGGGCAGTTTCGGAACAACACTCTGTTTTTCCGCAAATCGCACAACACCGGCTCTGATACCACTTGTTAGGATCAAACACACCCAGAAATATATCTCACACACACAAGAAACACAATATTTACGTGGTTCGGCCTAATGCCTACATCCACGGACAGAAATGAGAAGTTTTCACTAAAATGGAGCAAAATACAAAATACAGAGGAGGAGATGAAACTCACTCAACTCACAGCTCTCACTCTCTAATTTCTGATCTGTATCTCATCCTCTCCCTCCCGTCTCTATTTATACACAAAGGAGTAGGTGGGAGAGCCTTCATTCTTGACTTGGGTAGCCTCCATTCTTGACCTTTGCTATGGTTGGTGGCCACCAAGCTTGACTTGGTTGGTTGTCTTCCTTTGTTGACATGAGGATCACCCCTTTCACATGGGGTGACCTTCAACAGTGGCAATGGAGCTAGAGGGATTGAGAATGATGGAGAAAAACTCATGGTTAAATGACAAGAAAAATTTAGAAGAGACTCAGTATTTGCTTGGAGATCAACTTTCAAATGCTTATGGTGGTGGCACTAGTATGAGCAATTCAACAGCTTATGATAGCATAGCAAACAATGCCATGACACCATTTCATAGTGGAAGATAAGGTGTTGCTTATGATGCTCTATGTTCATTAGATGTTTTGTAATATTTTTATTTCAGCCAATTTGTCAAATAACCCTGTGAATTGTTTTGAATATTTGGTTATATATGTTGAGGTTGAATTTGTTTGAATTTAGACTTTGAGCATCAAATGATTGTCTTGAAAGGTAGTTACCAATGCAAAACAAACAATGAATGATAAAATTTTGCAGTTTGGAGCACATCTACACATACTATATAAATGAAGTACCACCGGTACCACTTTACCTTTTCGTTTCATCATCACAAACAAATGATTTTATCATCATTTAAAAGCCTAGCTGATGCAGTGTGGTTAGATAACAAGTTGATGGATCAATTTAACAGTTTCAATTAAATTTGATAATTTAGGAGAATTTCCAAAGTTATTGGATCAGCCCTGAAGGACCCATATTCGATCTGAAACAACCTAATTCCGAAACTTTTACATCATTTGCTTTTTTATCAACTTTAAATTACTTCAAGATCACTAAGTGCTTAATCAACTGGGGATTAAGTCAGATGGGACACAATCCTAACACTTTATTGGGATGTTAAAATTTGAATATTACCAGAGACAACTACTTTTCACGTTACAGCTAATGTTGGTCAAGTGGTACCAATTGGCTTTCAATTTGTCAGGCCCTCAAATCCTCATATTATCTTGATGATCCTAAAGTGGGTTCATCAAAGCAAGATGAGCCCAAATTTTTCTACTTATCTGATGTGTACTACAATTAACTTTCAAGTCTACAATTGATTATATGTGAACGAAGTCTGAATTTGATGCATACTACAGTTATCTTCAAATCTATAATTTAAGCCCTTTCCATGTATTCCACTTTTTTTTATCCAAATCAACCAAAAATAAATGAATATATAAAGAATAGTAATTTAGTAGAATTTCCCAATATAAGTCCTATTTTTTTCCTTTTTGCAAATTTATTCTCACCATATTTTTGTCTAAATTCAGCAATTTCACATATAAACCAAAGTTGTCAATCATGTTGTTGCTAACTCATTGGTTTGGAGCAATAGGTAAGTAAGATTTACTAAATAATTATACAAATAGAATAAATGAAATTGGGAACATTAACATAAAAAATTTCAAACAATTCACGGGGGTAATTAGAATTACTATTGCATGGACGTTTTCTTCTCATTGCCTGAGGTTTGTTTTTCTTCATATGTGGAGACTCGTATACTCCTTGCTTGGATGTTTTTTTTATGAGTGCTGCTATTAGCAACCTATAAATTATTTTGGACCCTCAATTTTTAGCTCTTTTTATTTATTTATTTATTATAATAACAACCTCAAATAAAATTACTACAAAGGACCTCATTAATTTTGGGACACCCCATCTCTAAATTAAACCTACACATCCACTACATCATGAATTAAGATTTATTAAAGCACCCACCTCTATCACCACCCATCCATCTTCTCCAAATCCCACCTTCAAAACCTACCCACCCTCAAAACCTTGAAAACCTTTTGGTGGCAATATTCCGGCGATAACGGTGGCAACCATTTGATTAGCTACATTGAACGGTAAAAACATTGATATTTGTTAACACATTAAACAGTCAAAATTGTTAACGCTTGCAGAAGTTTTTATTTTTTCAAGTTCGGAAATACAGGTCTGAACATTACTTATTTGTTTGGGAAGATGTTCCCGACCAAATAAGTGATGTTCAGGAATGCAAGTCCGAATATGAAAATTTCTTAACACATTGAACGGTCAAAATTGTTAGCACTTGTAGAAGTTTTTATTTTTTCAAGTTTGGGAATATAAGCCCGAACATTCCTTATTTGTTCGTGAACACATTCCCGAACATAGATTACCTGTTTGGGAATGCAGGTCCGAACATGAAAATTTGTTAACACTTTCAACGATTAAAATTCTTAACACTCGCAGAAATTTTATTTTTTCAAGTTCGGTAGTTTCAATTTTGAAGAAGCAAACAGAATGAGAAGCAATGAGAACGAGAGCGAGAGAGAGACATAGAGGGAGCGAGAGAGCATACCAACTATGATAATGATTAAACCAGCAGAGACAGTATTCTTCTTCTTCTTCTTCTTCTTCTTCTTCTTCGTGGGTTTTGAAAATGATGAGACTCTTCTTCTTCTTAGTGGGTTTCGTTAGGGTTTTTTGGAAGGGAGATTTATTTGGAGGTGTGGAGGTGTAGAGCGTGTGCATTCAATCGGTGGAATGTTTAAAGATAATTTTGATATTATTTTTTTTGGGGGGGGGAAAGAAATTTTAAGGGTTTTAAAATTTATACGTGGGGGTCCAAAATAATTCATGGGGTATTAATAGCACCACTCTATTTTTTATTCCTTTTGTGATCCATTTTATATTTCATTATATTTTATTAGATGACATATTATTAAATGTGTAATATATTAAGTCTTGTAATTTTCTATAATAATAATAAAGATAAAAATAAAAACCAAAAACACACACACAAAATTAGAATTACTCTTGGTGAGAATTGACAATCATTGCTATCAAGGTCTATTTTGAGAAGTATGTTAAAAATTAAGGTTCCGTTTGATAAGACTTTCTAATTATGATTTGAGAATATGAGTTGTATTTTGAATTTATGTGTTTTGAAATTATGATTTGAATGTAGAAAATTTGTTTCGTTATGATTTTTGAATAGAGTGTTGAATTGAGTTTTGAATTGGGTGTGGAATTGAGTTTTGAAAGTTTGATTTGACATGTGAAGTAAGAAAATTTGTTTGGTTATGAGTTTTGGAAAGAATTTTCAAAACTTAATTCAAATTGTTATAACTCATAACAAAAAACACTACTTTCACACTATTAAAAATTCTGATCAGTACTTATAACCAAACTTTTTTTAAATTCAATTAAAAAAATTTATTATTAACAGAAAATAACATTAATCAATTTTTTAATTGAAAATGCTACAAAGGAAATATTTTTTTTTCAAAATAAATATTAAAAAAATTTAAATCATAAATATTTAAATAATTTAAATAATCTAAAAAATTTAATAAGTAAAAAATTAAAATAAATATTCAAAAAATTTAAATCGTAAAAATTTAAATAATTTAAATATTCAAAAAATTTAAATAATTTATAATTTTAATATTTTAAATTTAAAAACAACTCTACACTCAAATCGTAACCAAACACATAAAACAAAACTCAATTAAGAAATTAGTTTTAAAATTCATAACCAAACACATAATTCGAAACTCCATACTACTTTCATAACTCTACACACAAATCGTAACCAAATACATAACAAAAAAATTAAAATATTTAAAAATATTTTTATAAAATAGAGTTTGAATTTATTTTCATAAAATATTTTAAAATTTAAAAAATTAAAATCGTAATATTTAAAAATATTCAAAAAATTAAAAAAATTAAAAAAATGGTAACATATTTAAATATTAAAATATTTAAAATCTTAACAAAATTAAAATATTTTTAAAATATTTAAATATTTAAAATATTTAAAAAATTAAAATATTGATTTGAATTGAGTTTTAAAAAGAGTTTTGAATTATGTGTTTTGTTATGAGTTTTGAAAAGTAATGATTATGTTTTGAATTGAGTTTTGAGAAATGAGTGTAAAATTATGATTTGAAAGCTCAAAACAAACACCACACTCAAATCAATGGATGAAACTATAATTTGAGAGGCTTATCAAACGGAGTCTAAGTTTTTAATTTTTTTTAAAAGCATATAAAAAGATAGAAAAATGATATGATTTAAAAAAATTAAAATACTAAAAAATTAATGTTTAATTAAATTTCCAAAATAGACCCAAGACTCGTCAATTTGAACTAATAATCATTCATGCATGCATCGCCAGGTTCCAAAGTTAATTAGAATTTAACTCCGCACGCCTAAATAATACTTTTCCACGAAATGACTGAGTCAGCTATTGTAACATCAATGAGAGAATCAACACTAACTGAATGTTGTCCGCCAAAAGTAACATCAATATGACTTTTTCAATTGAATAATACTATATGTATTAATTAATGTACATATTAATGCACTAATAGATAATGTAATATTATTTATATAATTTTTAATATTTATAACTTGTATAATAAATGTGGTAAATAATAATATCATAACACTAGTTAGTACACTAGTGTATATATTAGTATGTATATTAATTGGTACATATAGTACTACCGTTTTCAATTTGACCTTTCAATCACATTCTAGTGTTATTGGACTGCACATAAAGGAGAGTATTAGATTTAGTCTCGGGCCGTCCGTTTTCAGAGATAAAATGCGCTAATTGAATGTTGTCCGCCAAAAGTAACATCAATATGACTTTTTCAATTTGATCTTTCAATCACATTCGAGTGTTATTGGACTGCACATAAATGAGAGTATTAGATTTAGTCTCAGGTCATTTGTTTTCAGAAATAAAATGAAGAGAATTGATAAAGAGAGAATTGATAGTGAAGGATTAGTAAAATTATGTTTATTTTGATAATAGTTGTTAGTGTGGGATTATTAAATTATATTTATATAAAATAATAAAATAAATAAAATTATGATTTTTACTTAATAAAAAATACAAAAACATTAAACATTAATGTTTAAAAAAAAAATTTGCTGTTAACCGGTTGATCAGCTAGACGTTCGGTAACACCCAGTTCGAATTGACTACTTTGCTAATACCATCTCCTAGCTCAGACTGCTAATCCATTGCCCTAGGCCTATCCTAAGCCGAAGGGACTACGAAACCGGAGTTTAAAAATGAAAACAAACATAAGCTAATTTTACTGTTCATCACTGACGGTCCGAAGTGGACGACTAGTGCGGAAAACAAATGGGGCCTCACAACATTAAATTAAACCATGAGAGCTCTAACATGAGCTCTAGTGAAGTGTCAAAAAAAAAAAAAAAGAGAAAAAAAAGAAAGAAAAGCAAGCCAAAACATCACATTATCATATGGGACCCACCATTAGAGCTCTATTAGAGCTCTTAAATTAGAGCTCCCAAACATTATTGTTTAAACCATTTAAAGTTGATTAATATAATGTAAAAATTTCTTCACTTGATTAGAATTGATTTTATTTCTTCCCATTTAACCTCTGTGGCACCCAAGTCGCAGAAGTTTGTAAGTTGTTAGGTTGTTAGGCAAGAGGCCGTTATTGACCATTTGAGCTTAGGCAGAACCACCGGTTGGTAGCTACAGTAATAATGGCAAGTGTATTTAAATCATTATCTAATCTAGTCTCTGGCGAAGGTTCCTCAATGAAACCAGTTATTATTAATCAAAGTGATTTAGAGATAGAAAAAGCATCTTAAGAATTGGAAACTACCTACTAAAGATATCGAATGCTTATATGATAAGAAATTTGAAATCAAACAAACTTACAAGATCAAAACAGTTCAACAAATTCTACATGTTACATAAGATAATCAAAATTTTCAATTACTTGACCGTGACACCATTCTTAAATTTCAGAAAAAATTCAATTTCTTACATCTAGGTCTTGTCCAAGTAGGCATCAAACCAATGACACGAATGCATCTTAATAAATCTATCTTATGTACTCTTCGAGATATGCGACAACATGATTATGATGATTCGTTGTTAGGTGTTATCAAATCCAGTCTTGCTCATGGCGCTCTTTATTTTGAATGTTTTCCCAATTTCGAAGTATCCTTAATAGATCCCACTATTTTCAAGACTCTCACTCTTAACATCCAAACCAAACGATACAAAATCGACTCTCCATGTTTCAATATTATGGCTTGTTATTGTGTTTATCTCAAAGCTATGACCACTTCTTGCCTTGGCTTCAAATATATTGCTCCAATCCCTAAACAATCCACTATCTTATTTCATGCTCACCAAGAGAATGCTAAGGTTATAGTTCCTCAAGTTATAACTTGGGAAGAAGTTTTACAAGCTGATGCGGATGATGACGAAGATACATAGATAATTCCTAACGTCGTCCCAGCTCTTGCCTCTCAACCCTAAACTAATCCAAATACTATTCTCCAAAATCCAAATGGATCAGTCGTACTCCATTTCCAACGATCCCAATTAATTCGTACCTAATCACAAACCTCTTCAAAATCACCTTCCACAAGATATCATACTCCCGCACAAACTCCTCAACACCCTCCTCGCCACTCCATTGACATACCTTTACATTCTACCCGTCGACAACCTAACCAAATTCCACATACAAACAATGCTGCTTTTAGCCGTTTTCCTAAACATATAGACTTTGACATCGATTCCTTATCAATCAACATTATTCAAAATGATTTCACGATTAATCATGACGTACTCTCAAGAGAATACAATGCTCCTTATAATCCTCATAATAGACTTTATTTAAGCAAAACCATACTGCCGCTCAACAACAAATAATTTGATTTGAATAGTTTCTCACTTTATAACAATTAAAACAGCATATACCTTTCTTCCATTGGTATTTCCACCAGTACTGTCCCCATCACCATATAACAGTTCCCCAAAAACTTTTATTGGCTCATTTCAATGTCATCCAGAAAAAACTGGTCTGTCCCTAGTAGCGAACCCATTCAATCTGTACATCCTCCTAGCAAAACTTGTATCCTTCGTGGTGTTACCTTTTATGCTAAGCCTTCTAACCGACCTCCTATGGACAGTACCCAATCCTCCAAAACAACCCCTTCAACCAGTTATGACATTATCCAAGTATATGAACAGTTAAATTACACAAATATACATCTCCAAACGATTGGTGAACAGACTACTCGAATTAAAGAACGAGTTGACAACTTTATCTCTCTGTTCCTCCAAATCGAGCCAGACAACCTCCTCTAATCGAAAACCTACCATATCTGACTTACTCTTTTACTAGTCCTTCAGATGAGTTATTAGCATAACTTAAGAAACAAAAAGACACACTTATCAAAGTCCTCAATGACAATGAACCAACCCATTATCCTACCATTAATACCTCTAATCCTTTCACTCCCAAACGAGAAAGTAAAGAGCCAGCTACCCATAGTGGAACCATCAATGTCCTTCAAGACGACACAATGTTACACAATCTATATGAACAATTCATATCCAATACGCCAACCCAAGTACAAGAAGCTTCAATGGTTTCTGCCCAACCACCAAGCTGAAATTATTATCCTCGGTCTACTCTAATTGGCCTCCAATTAGAAGAATAACATTTTGATACTCCTTTTTCTTATTTCGGAAGTGATCTTTGAGAATGGAATATTGATGACAAATTTAATTATCAGATCCTTAATCTCGGTCAGCATATTGTAATGGCTGCCAATGCTACTCTTGCAAAACATCCCTCTAATAATAATGACGACACTATCGCTAGAATGCTTATCTCTAGATTTCCTAGCCAACTAAAAGGATGGTGGGACAATTACCTCACCCAAGATCAACGTCAAGTAATTTTAACTGCCGTTAAACGTGATCCAAATGATAATTCCATCTTAGATCCCACTACTCAACAACCAATTAGTGATGTAGTCACCACCCTCGTCACTGCAATAACTCAACATTTTATCAGCAATACTCAAATTGTTCTTGAAAGATCCAAATAACTCCTTATCAACTTACGATGTCCAACTTTAACTCATTTCCGATGGTACAAAGATATATTTCTCTCCAAACTCTATCAAAGGCATGACGCAAACCAATATTTTTTTGGAAAGAACGTTTTATTGCTGGACTTCCAACACATTTTGACGAAAAATTCAAAACTAGAATCCACACCAAACATAATGGTCAAATCCCCTACAATCAATAAACTTTTGGTGAATTAATATCTAAAATCTGCGCTGAAAGATTATCCTTATGTTACGATATTAAGCTTAAAAATCAATTAAAGAAGGAACGAACAATTGGTCGTATTGAGCTCGACCAATTCTTTTATCAATTTGGATACAATTCTATCTTACCTCTTGTATCAGGATCTTCCTCCCGAAGAACCCCTATTTGGAAAAATTGCAAGTATTCTTCTACAAAATATTATAACAAATTTTCAAATTACAAAAAGAAACCTTCTATAAAAAGAGAAAATTCAATAATTCAAATAATTCCAAATCCTACAACACAGCTAAATTAAAACCCAGTTCCTCTAAGAAAACTGCCAACTATTGGAAATGTGGTAAACTCGGTCATTATGAAAATAAATGTCTAACCAAAAAGAAAATCTATGAACTTGATGTTTTTGATGAATTCAAAAATCAATTAGAATCATTTCTCCTTCTTGATAAAGAACCCGAATTTGATCCTGAATATTCTTCTGAAAATCTTTCCGACAATGACTTTCAACTCAATGAAATTGATAATGATATTATTACTTCTTCTGATGACGAACCTGACGATCATCCCGAAGCCTCCAATGAATGTTCCTACCAAACATCTAATCACTATTATAAAGGCCATTTTAGAAATGAATGGTGTCAGTATTAATGTTCTAATAGCCTAAGAAAAAAATGATTCTCGAATTTATTGACAATATAGATGATCCATAAAAGAAACAACAAGCTATGTTCAAATATTCAAATTCCAAATAAAGAAATACTCCCACTACAAATACTACTCAAGAATTAAAATATGACATTTATGATTTTAAAGATGTCCACGATCGTGTCAACAAGGTACCAACCCCACTCAACACACCTACTATCCATGATCTCCAAAATGAAACCCACAACCTAAAAACTGATGTTCAAAATTTACAATCCAAAGTCCTTGCTCTTGAAGACAATTCAGCTGATGCTGATGATTTCATTACAGATACATCCTTTCCATATGAACCATATCTCCAAGAATCATCCAACAAAAATCCTGAAAAACAACCACTTGTTATTAATGACTTTGTCAATCTACTCCTTAATAGTATTACATTTCAAAAATGGTATATTGAAATTAAAGTGGTAATACATGATTTCATTTTAACAACAATGGCACTTGTTGATTGTGGTGCTGATCTTAATTGCATTAGAGAAGGTCTTGTACCTTTCAAATATTTTGAAAAAACTGACCAATCCTTGAGTACCGCTAATGGTGGATTGATGGAAATCAATTATAAAATATCTCATGCCCAAATTTGTAATCAAGATATTTGTCTAAATACTGAATTTCTATTAGCAAAAAATATGTTTCAATTAATCATACTAGGAACCCCTTTCCTTACTATGATTGCTCCCTTTACTGTTACTAATGAAGGTATTTCTACCGTTCTTATAAATTAAGACATAGTTTTCAAATTTGTATTTCCTCGACATGAACATGAAATCAATACATTAAAGACAATTTTTTTTTTCTACTTCCGAAAGAAATTTCCTACAAAGTAATAGATCAAGAATTACAACAACCTCGAATTAAATCTATTATTCAA